>NC_063215.1:23145906-33145906 GCF_020740725.1 Corvus hawaiiensis
CTCTCCTTTCCTTTCCTTTCCTTTCCTTTCCTTTCCTTTCCTTTCCTTCCTTTCCTTTCTCTTCCTTTCCTTTCCTTCCTTCCTTTCCTTTCCTTTCCTTTCCTTTCCTTTCCTTTCCTTTCCTTTCCTTTCCTTTCCTTTCCTTTCCTTTTCCTTTCCTTTCCTTTCCTTTTCTTTCCTTTCCTTTCCTTTCCTTTCCTTTCCTTTCCTTTCCTTTCCTTCCTTTCCTTTCCTTTCTTCCTTTCCTTTTCCTTTCCTTTTTCCTTTCCTTTTCCTTTCCTTTTTCCTTTCCTTTTTCCTTTCCTTTTTCCTTTCCTTTTTCCTTTCCTTTTTCTTTCCTTTTTTTCCTTTTTCCTTTCCTTTCCTTTCCTTTCCTTTCCTTTCCTTCCTCAGGACTCAAAACAATTGTCTATAAGTTGAAACAACTCCTTTATATCCTTCCTAGAGGACAGAGAAGTCTCTCCTACCCTTGCAAATGGAAGTTTCTTGTAATTTCTTATGACCTCTAATAAACTTTTTTTCATTTTGCTTTCATGGTCTCTGGTTCACCAGTTTGTTTGTTTTTTTTTAGGAATGCCTCAACCTATGAGCCTTTCAATTCATTTCTAAGTAACACAACTCCAACATAGAGCGCTAGAAAGCTCCTGAATAGTTTGACTTAAAGCAAACTCTAAAGTAAGTAAAGTATGTTTAAAAGCATAGTCTTGGTTTGTTAGATGAGATTTAGAAAATCTGCCTTAGTAACAATTTCTGGAAAGAGCCTGTGGATCCTGTTTAAAAGGTTATTGATGACAATAAGATAACATCAAAAACCTGATTGTGACAGTCTCCTTTAGGTGGGCATTAGCTTCAGAATCAGGGACTTCAATAGACTAAGTTGTTCCACCTCATTTTTGGACTCCACTATTCACCAAGCTTCTGAGATGCACACAACTTTGCGGATACGCAGAGGTGCGTGACTGCTCCTAAGCTTTACTCTTGGATCTGTACTCTAGGGGGACTAACTCACTAAAAGCTGGGTTTTGTCCTCAGGAAAAAGTAGTCAACTGTGAATGAAACTATAATAGAACTGCGCAATTATAGGTAGAGATAAAAAGAGTTATTGCTGGCAGGAAAAAGTGGTAAGACTATGTTTCCACACTCAGCCAGTTTTGTCTTCACAGTCATGAAATAAGTATAAAGGTATATACCTTTATACATTTGCAACTATGAAAAGCAAATGGCATAATGGGAATAAATTATATATGTAGAAGTAGTGTCAGCAACCCATCAAAACTGTAATTACTAATAAAATGTATGGTTTTGATTTTTTTTTTTCTGGAAAACACTGGAGTAATAATTAAATCCATAATAACAACAAAATAAATAATAACAGAATAATAAACAAATGAAGGGGACAAAATCTGTTTTCTGTTTGCAAATCTCAACTAGACAAAAGATAATCAGGAGAAACTTGTCTGTACTCCAATAGCTTGTTTTTCACCCACACACACAATACAAACCCAATAATTTTAAATGAAAAGTAAATTATCCAGAAGTAGATCTGAAAAATTAAACCATCACACATAGTCAAACAAACCAATTACAGTAGCATACCAGATGATAAGGTTAACATCCTTACAGGCCACAAGTTATTTCAGAACAGTAAAACCCCAGATATTTACATCAATACTCTCAAATCAAAAGATATGGGCTAGTGACATTTCTTTTCAAGATATGCATGCTTATCTTCATGCTTATGCATGCCATGTGTCAGTATTACTAGAAATATATTTTTCTCTTGACATTATCTATAGACATGTGCTCATTAATTAATTCTGTGCATCACACAAAAGAGAAAATTAGCAGAGTTCCCCTCCCCTCATTCCTCTCAGTTACAGTAAATTTTGAGGAGAGGGGTAAAAAAGAACACTGTGAGTGTACATTGAGACGACATATCTCAAAGAACATCTATATACAGATAGACAGACTTTTTTCATTCAAATTACTGTCTGTGTCCTTTATACTGTGGAAAACTGCAAAAAAAGCCTAACTGCAGCATAGGTGCTGGAGTGAGTCACCAGTTCAGTAAAAATAGTGTGATAGTTCTCCCAAATGCAGTTACTGAGTCTGGAAAGATGGGAACCAGTACTCTTGTGTAAAAAAGAGAGTAGAATGTCATAGCATGGAGAGAAGGCCACTGAAAATTATGATAATGTTGTTCATACAGGACTCAAGAGTCTTAAATTAATAGCAGCATCATGATGTTAGGCTAACAAGACCTCCCAAGCTCTGCTTTTCCCTTACCTGGAAAATAACTCTTCAAAGAAGAAGAAATGGTGGAAAGTCACAAATAGTTCTCTGATCAGGAAAATTGCACATCATGTTTGAGATAATCCTAGAGGAAGGACTTGAAATTTTTTACTGGGATGGAGAAGGGCAAGACCTTAGGAAACCCTATTGGTTTGTTGGTTTTTTCAACAGCAGATGAAACTGAATACAACTTCTGTGATACAAATCAGTATGCGCTTGTGTGAATGTTTAGCTTAAAAACTAAATGCAATTAAATTTGAAGGGCTTTCATCCTGAATCTGATTAAAAGAAGCATGAAAGAATGCATTACGATGTGTCATAGAAGGACTGAAAAATCCTTGTTGATGTGTATATATCATGTATGAGAGTTTGGTCACTGTAGAAATCACAATTAGGGAGTAATAATCAAGAGGCTACTGAACACAGTAATGTTCCTATGAACTTGTGCCACTGAATTGAGACTAGATTTAATTCTGAATGTACATTCCAAATCCAGCGGATTTCAGGACAAGCAGTTGCTTTTCACTCTTCTGAGAAAGAAGTCTTTGTGTGAACTTTTAAGAGTAAGAGGATATCTTCACCCCTAATGTCTTAGGTGCCGTGGAGACAAGAAAAGGGATCTCTGTAAACCCTCTTAAGTGTTAAGAAAATAATCACTTATGAAAGCAGCTGTGCAGGGCACTGAGTATGTCTTTCCCCCTCAGTTTCAGCCAGCTGCCTAGCAAAGTTTTTTTCCTTGCATTTGTCTTAGCTGCATTATAGATATTTTTTTAGTTTGCTACACTAAAAGAGATGAAATGAAGACATAGGTTGAGTTAAAAGAGTTATTTAGATTATCTTATTTTAGAGAAGTGCCACTTGTCTTTGTATGTTTTATAAAAAGTTTTACTAATCAGTTAGAAAGTGGGGTCTCATACATGGATTTAGTGACAGAAGTGTCTCAGGGCCAGTTGACAAATTTATTCAAAACTGAACATAAGAACAAAAAGGAAATGCTAAGCTCTCTGTAAATAAATTCCATTTCAACATGAATGACAGACATATCACATATACATAAGATTAGATGTGTATCACTAAATTATGCTTGGGAGAACATACAGGCATATCTGTGTCTGGCACTGTAAGTGGTTTAAATTCACAGCTAATTCAATGGCCAATACTTCATTAAGCTAATTATTGATACTTTGGTAGTAATCTTTGCAACTTTTCAATGTGTCATTCACAATATCAGGATAACTAAGTGAGCATTTTCAAGATATTGGGTATGAATCTCTTATTACTGTAGATACTGTAGGAAAGACTTTCTAAAAGTTAACACAATTTACAAAAACATACATGACCATCACATAGAATGTCTCTTTTCTTCAGCGCAGAGATGACTAAAATTTTATGATATTTAAAATAAACTAAACATGTTTGAGTGGAACACCAAGAAGCCCTCTAGAAAGAGAGAAACCCCAAACAAAACAAATATATGAGCAAACAACCCTGAAATATAGGGCTGAAAATAGACTAAGACTTAAATCTAGAATTTCCAAATAAATGGCAAACTCCATATTATGTTGGTTTCTCTCCCATCTGTAACATTCTTTCATTATGGTATAAATAAAACCATTTTAAAACAAAATTTGAGATACTTTGTTTTTCTATGTATCTTAGATGCATATACAATGCAGATGACTTTTTTAGACATAGAGATCCTTTATGTTTTTCTATGTATCTTACATGCATATACAATGCAGATGACTTTTTTAGATATAGAGATCCATCTTTTTAAAACAAATAAAAGAAAGAAGCTGAAGCTGAGTTACTCCCTTTATGAAATAATATTTTATTTAAAACAAGAACCCTCTTAAGGAAATCCATTTAGAGGTGTATGGAAGTATTTGACTTTTCAGAATCATTATGTCAGTAGCAGCTGATGAGATCCACTTGGCATGGTGGAGATAAAACCATCTCACAAATACAGCAACTGCACAAATTTCATAAAATACAGTCCCAGAACTTTTCCAGGAAAAGAACTGTTCACTCAGTTTGAGTTCATAGTTACTGATGTTTAACAACAGCACACTAATTTTAAAAAATAAAGTTTAAAAATGCTGTGAAGCAGTTTATAAATGGTAAAAAATCCCAAAAGTTTAGAATTACAAGAATAACAACACAATATGAAAAAAAGACCCTTAAAACCAGCTGCAGGGCTCTAAAGTAGGTTATTTTCACCTAAAAGCTCTAAACATTGTTTCTCTACCCCAGAAGACAAAGTATGAAATTTATACCTTAACTGTGCCAAACATAAAGTTTAATAATTACTTCTACATTTTACCTCACATGACATTTTGATCTTATTTGCTAGCACGATTCTAATTATTCCTCCATGTTTTTTGTTCTCTAAATAAAAGAGACATGCATTACTTAATCTTGCACTGACTTTAAAGTTTTTACAGCTTGGGGATCAACTGTTTCAACCCAAGCACTTTGTTCCCTGCCCAGTATTCTGACACATGCCATGTGCTATTAACAACTTGATGAATGAAATGAAAGCATGTGACCACCTACCCACACACCTTGGCAGAGGTGCACTCCATACACGCCGACCACCTCCCAGGCAGGTGAGTTTGTTAGCACCTTCCAGGCGATATCCAGGAAAACAAGAAAAGATCAAGGAATCTCCAACACCAAAATGAAAACCAATTCGCCTACTGAAGGCAGGAACACCAGGGTCATCACATGGCTCCAGATCATATTCTGCAGACAATAAAACATAATATAGTATTATCTGGACAAGTTGTCCACATGGAAAAAACCAAACTTATCAAATTGCCTGCATTGTATGAGCATGGAACATCTGGAAAACATGTATTTCAGAGTTGTGTTCTCTACTAAAACCCAGTACTGTTTCTATAAGTCTATTATGCCTATATATACAGTAATTATGTTTCTAATGTCCCACACAAACTACATCTATTTTCTTAATTTCAAGAGCTGTAATCAGCTTGTACTGTAAGTGGTTTACTATAATTTTGTTTAATTACTTCCTTTGTATATAATTCCTGTTTCTTTTCATCTGAACTCTCAAACAGCTTTAGAAGTGAGACTTGTAGTTAAAATAAATCATTATGTAATGAAGAAAATCTAATTAAAAAATCAAACAAAAGGTTTGGTGAATGAAAGACATATGAACAAATTTTCAAAAAGTGTGCTTTTATAACTACACATCAGGAATAATTCAGGAGGAGTCAGAATAAACTAATGGGTAAAAAATCAGGGCTGTTACATAGGAAGCAAATCAAACTCAGAAAATATCTGAACCATCCATTTCCCCATCTCCAAAGAGTATGCTCTGGAAGTATCACCTTTTGTTTGTCATGTTTTCTCATACAATTTTTCCTTAGATAAAGGACCCAACCCGCGACAATCCACTAGCAACTACTTCAAGAAAAGATGTTGAAAGAGATCAACTTAACATCTAATGGAAAAAGTTTGATTTTATATTCTTCAGAATATGATCCAAAAGACCAAAGAGATCACTTCTAGTAACAGATAAGAAAAAACATTTTCAAGAACATTTACCTTGGAGGTCAGAGGAAAGTAGGGTCAAATCTACTTAAACAGCTGATATGTGGAATAAAATAAATAAATAAATCCTTTGCTTTAGTAACTGTCTTGTAGGAAAGTTCTGAATATTAACGGGAATCTATAAACCACACCAGTTTCTGCTGGCAAAGGTTTTAAGTTTAGAAAACATATGATCTACTACCTCTGCTCAGTACTACAGAGGCTAAGCTAAACATGGAGATACACCATAGTACACTTTTAGGTACATGGCAATTTTCATGACAAATTTCTATGTTAAATGACATTCAAAACAGGTTAAGGCCATCTCACTAAACACTTCTTACTAAGAAGAAATATATTCTGATTGTGCGAAAATACAGAAACAGAATCACCTATTTGTTTCATGAAGTTAATGTACCTCATAATATTTCTCAAAATGTGTATTTAATATAAATGATGACATATGCTGGCTCTGTATGTTGTAGCAGTAGTAAATAGGACATAAACCTTCAATTGTGTTCCAAAAGTTCTGTAATCCATATCTTTTGTTACTGCACAATTCTCCCCCCTGCATCCACAATATTTTGTGTGTTTTTCTACAACTTGCTTAGTGCTCTACCCTTTTGACTTAGTGATAAACAAACTATCAGAGATATAATTTAGTATTTTTATTTACATTTTAAACTTGCAAAACTGCTGACCTCTGATTTGGTGAGTCCAAAGTATCCAGAATGAATGTATTTTAGCATTTCATAGGAGTAAATCCATCAGTATTGCGCTACTCAGTGAGGTAGTTCTTTTCCTTTTTAAAATAAGCAAGCTAAATGGGATGCATTAGTCATAAATAGCATGGTCATCTGTAAGCATTTCCAAATCTCAATAAAACTTATTGACTTTCAGTTCTTGAAAAATTATGTGGGAGAGTTGGATGTGAGTTCCTTATGTACTCCTTCCATAGAATATCCATGTGCATGTGCATTTCAACTTGCACTTGATTCATTTATATGTGTCATGGCACAAGTGGAAGCTTCAGACAAGCCCTGCCTTAGTCTTGGCCACAGAACTTGTCAACTTGTCAACATCTTAAATGTAAGGACTTATTCTGGTCCACAAGTTCTAATGATGGAGAATCAGATCTATTTATAAAAATTAATTATTTATTAAACAGAGATAACAGACCAAAGATCCTAATCAGAATTACTACACAGTATAAAACTAAAGAACTACTAGTAGATTACAGGCTAACATAAAACAATGCACTATTTCAAGGTACCTATAAGTAAAGCTAGCAAAAGAAATAGTATTGCAACTTACCACCGAAATGACATTAATGTACACAGATTTCTTCACTTAGCCCCTGGGGAGCTACTATAAAGTAGGTGTCCCTACTCATGGGAGAAACTCTACACATTTCCAGGATCATGTACAGAGGATTTCTGCTTTGTGAGTTTGGTGTGGCTTTTCTAGTTTGTAAGTGAGGTGTCTGTGAGTGAGAAATGCAGCTTGTCTTCCACATCTCACTTCAACAGGAAGATGTTTATTGGCAGGTGGGAGATGCCAGATCACTGGCCATTTTGGCCATGTTGCCAAAATGACTCACTACAAGACAGCTCGTCCTGTTTGAGCTATGTGACCAATTAACAGCAACAGATGATCTCTTGTTGGGGAGTGAGATGCCCTGCTACAATATGCAAATCTGTAATTCTACTTCCTAGTAATGGAGATAGGCAAAGAAAATTATTGAGAAATGTATATTAGATGTCATCTAGTTTTAGAAGACTGTAAATAAGAAGCAGTAACTTAAATGTTTCAAGTATCTTAGAGATAATTTATAGAAATACATCAATAGCTACTAAGTGTTTTAATTTATCTTTATATACAAGTTTTCTATTTCAAAATCAGTCTTCAATTTAGACTCCTTTGTGAATCTGAGTTAGTATATCACTGCTTTTTAAAAGTTTCTATAGTTGGTTTAGTAAAACAGTACCAGTTAGTTCCTTTCTTCTGAAGCAGTACCTTCTATCTTTGTAATTTTTTCCCCCTAATTTTCCTCCAAACCTCTTTTTCAACAATCTTGATGTTTCTGTGAGGACATGGAAAACTTCTTAAAACACTCAAATCACCAACATTCTTCTCAATTCTCTTGGCCACCTTTATAAACCTTAACCAGTTTTCTATGATAGAGACTATACAATTTCTATTAACTTTTTTTTTTTAGTGGTGTTTCAAAATGTTTCTGTTATCTACAAGTGAAATATCATCTGGAACTTTTTTCAGGATATTTAGCAGAATGGAATTCATTACCTGAAAATGTTATGTTGAAACCTTCATAAGAAATTGAAAAATCAGATATAAATCGAAGCTGTGCAGTAAAATTTCCAAAGAGGCCGGCTTTAATTGTAGGGGGTAAGACTGAGCCAGTCAATCTGGCTACTGGTTCTGTGAAGCTCCCATCTTCAGTGATGAGCAAATAGTCATGAGAGCTCTCAAGGTGAAAGGTATGAAAAACCAGCTGTACACCTTTAAAAGAATTAAAAAGGGAGGAAAGAAAAGCATTTAATAGGAAGTTTTTCTATTCCTTCATATGTAGGTGACACAGAAAGCAGTTCTTATGTTATATGGGAACATTTTGAGAAAAAGTTAGAATCAAAACCTGAAATTCTGAAAATAAAGTTTGCAGAAAGCACTTGAGCTCAGCTGAGTAATCTGTGCAATGTGGATGCTGGTTTAGCTCACTTCAAATCAATATTTCCCATAACAGAATCAATGGCATCCAGTGCTATTTGTATACAGCACTCTGAAAATCCAGATTTGTATTATTTAGATGTTATTCAAGTTCCTGTATGTCTCTTTTACTTATATTATCTACCTTGATTTCATTGTTAACTAGGAGACATACTTTAATACTTGGCTGAAATTTTGTATTTGTGTTTTATTTTTGCCTTTCTTCCAACACAATTCTGGTTTTTTTTAAACTTCAGGGAAGTGCCCATATACAAGGACAAAGTTTTATGTACAGTCTTGCATAAATATAGATTAATATTTTCTGGGACTGATCCTTTACTGACATCATGACTGTTTTTTCATTTACCAGCTTCCAGTCCAGTAATGAATTAAATTTTGACTTACAATTCAGTCTTCAAATACAATACATTTAAATACAATAAATACAACAAATTTATAAATTTACTGTGGGGAACAACATTCTTCTTAGAATGGTTTCTGATATATTTTACATTTAAAATGCCTTATGAGTTTTAAACAAAAAATCCAGTCTTTAAGAAGATTTTAAACAGAAACTTCCAATATACTTCTCAGTAAATTTTTATTATGTTTTGATTTTTGATTTAATAGTATGTAACACATTATTAGTACTCTCTGGGCTTTTTTGCTTAGGTTATTTTACACATTCCCCCAGTGGATAAGCTGACAAGATCAACTATGCATTCACATGTTACTCTACTGTATATGTAACATAAAGATATATATAAGTTTTTGCTCTAATGGCTTAAGTCTGAAATCTAAGGCTACCAATACACAGATCAAATCTGTTTCTTTATGCTTAAAAATTGGTGAAGAGCCATCAACAAGGTCCTGACATCTTTGACTGAAAGAAATTTAGTGCTATTTAACAAGTAGCTATTATTTTCCCATATTTTACCTCTTCTACACTTTTCCATTTTTCTGAGACTAAAACACATTGCCTCTGGCAACTTTTAAAAAGAATGCTTCTTTTGAAAAATAAACACAAACTGGAAATACCACATTTGAAGATACTTATTTTGGGAAATTAAACTTCTTCCCCAAAGGAATGGCAGAAAGTGCTGGTTTAACTCATAAAGGACATTTTTTAGCTATGTGTGTCTGATTTTTTTTTTACATACAGACATTATATATATATGCAAAACAGATTAGATACTTACCCTTGCCATGAGACACTTCAATAGTCCAAGTGCAGTTTAAAGAGTTTGGGTAAAAATCAGGAAAACCTGGAGAAAGAACAGTTCCACTCTTCCCATGAATATATCCACCACACAAAGCTTAAGAAGAGAAAAAAAAAAAAAAAAAGTCATACAGAAAGCCTATCTTGTAAAAGGGTTTGAGAGAGAGAGAGAGAAAGTTCATTTTTTAACTACAATTAAAATTAAAAATACAGTCAAGGATTAGAATAAGAAGCTAATCAATCCAAAGCCACAACATTCATGTTTGACAACAATTTGTTTTCACCTACATTAGTCCTTGAAAAGTTTCTTTTTCATCTACAGCCTCTCCTGTTAGTTAGCAGAATAGAAAAATAAGTAAAATTTTTTATTGCAAGTATTAATTCCTATTGCAGTAGTATGTAAGAAATAAGGGGTTTTTTTTTGTGAAGTAACTAAAACAATATTTTGTTGCTACTTTTCTTTCACTAAATATTTTGAAAGGCATACCTTCAACTGCATTTAACCAACAAAAATACTTAAGTAAAAAGCATATTTTTTCAAATAAGTAAAAGTTTAATGACTACTGCGATGCTCAGGGGAAAAAAGTGTCATTTCCTCTTTTTCAAAGATTTAGACTGTCCCATCATAAGTAATTTATTTGGAATTAAATAATTTGAAAGACATGAGAACTATGCTAGAAAACATTTTATGCAAACTAGAATTTGTTAAACTAGGCTGTTCAAATTTGCATAGCAAATTAATTAAAGTTTAAGATTTGCACGCTGAATCTTATAAATATAGCATGACTGTGCTTTTCACTCATCTCTTGCTGTCCACTTTTTATGTTGTTGTTTTTTTAAACTTTAATATACTAAATATTTTAACAGTAAAGCAACAAAACATTAAGATGCTTTTAGTCTTCTTCCTCACATAGAGTGATACACTTTGCACTAAACTAGATGGAAAACATACATGACAAAATATTCAATAAACTTACAGTACCTTTCTGTAGATGTGTGTGTATATATACACATATACTTGGTTTATAGCTTAAATTCCTTTTTTTCATTTCTTATTAGACTAAGGGTTTTGTTAAAGTTTTTAATGTTTTTTGGATTTATGTAATTTATATATTTATCAGTAAGTATAAGGAAAGAAAATGCTTCCAGCCTGGTTTTACCTGAATACATTTATTTCTGCACAGAAGTATGAATTTAAACACGTTTGACTAAACCAACAGTAAATATATGGTTGATAACATTGCTTAATAATAAATAAAAGCATTACAGACATCAGATTTATAGTGCCATAAATGAACAATAGTACATTCATTCAAAAAGCCTTCTTATTCTGTAAACATCACAGAAGGAAGACTGTGCAACATTACTTAAAGCAGATATTACATATTTCAAAATCATTTACATATTTTAAACAAAATTAAAAATACGTAATTAATGTGTTTGAATTTAGGTCTCCCTTGAAAATTATTTTCATGTTCCACTTTGGCAGTACCATATTTTGACAATGACACATTACTTAGAGGGAACTTTAACCACCTTGTCTTTGTACACAGATTTCTTCTTTGTTGGCATGAAACAAAGCAATATGCTTCTTCCTTAGGCATTTATTCTGCTAAATTAATTTCTGAAGGTAAAATTTTGAGACCAACAATACTCTACAGATGACTGCAAAATGCTTATTTCCACTTCAGTTAAATCTGTTACATTCTGAAAATTTGGGTCACAACTTGTTGAGCCTCAAAAGGCAAATACACTAACAGAATGATTACCTAATAGAGTGTGAGTTCTATTTTTAGACTATTTAATACAATGGAGTTTAATCTGTGAGGAAGAGACTGAATATATGTTGAACCCTTGTGTGTTGCTTGCCTAAAGAACATACTCCAGAAAGGCTTGACATTTCCTCATACACTCACACTGAAAGTGAGTGAAGGACCTCGGAAATAAAAACTCTCTTTCAATGAGTGAAAATTAACTAGATCTTCCTGAAGTTCAACATTCATATGCAAACAAAAGAGTAAAATATTGATATTTTAACTCAAAAATACATCCACACATTTTATTACAAAGTAAGTAGAAAAAGAAGCAAATACTATTCAAAGTTAAGGTTCCTTCGCATTCTTCAATTCACTGTGGCAAAGCAAACAAGGAAAGAAACCCATGAAAACAATGAAAAACTCTAAAAATGCTTTTTATCTGTACTTGTAAAGGAGGAATGAGTTGCAGTGATTACAAGGTGAGTGGGTTTGAATATCAGATTAGCTAACTTCTATAATTAACCTTTGGTGGTTGATATGTTTTGAGCAGGGGCAAGAAGGCTGTAGAGAGAGTTAGAAGATGAAGAAGAATAGTGCTCCGATTTAACAAAACAGATTGAAACAGAGTGAGAAACTAAAATATTTTGCTGAATCTAAGTTTGTCCTCTGACATTTCACTGTAATCAATGAAAACCTTGGACCTGACAAGCAAGTTACAAATTCACTAATGTAAGTAATTTGCTCAAGCAAGAGCCTTTCTCTGCTGTTTTTCTGTGGTTTCTATAAGAGGGATTTTGTAGCAGCTATACAAGATTCCATGAAGAAATTTAGTTGATTCAGGGGTTCACAGAAACAGAACTTAGCCAAAAAATCCAATTAAAAAAAAAGAACACAGAAATATTTGCAAGTTGTGCCGGTTTTGGCTAGGGTAGAGTTATTTTTCTTCTCAGTATGGGGCTGTGTTTTGGATTTGTGCTGAACACAGGGTCGATAATATAGAGATGTTTTTGTTATTGGTGAGCAGGGCTTACACAGAGCCAAGGCCTTTTCTGCTTTTTGTGCTGCCATGCTGGTGAGGAAGTTGGGGGTGAGTGGGAGATTAGGAGGAGACACAGCTGGGACCGGTGACTGCAGCTAACCCAAGGAAAACCCTGCACCATATGGCATCACGCTCAGTACATAAAGTGGGGAGCAAAAGGGAAAAGGGAGAAGTTCAGACTGATGATGTTTGTCTTCCTAAGTGACCATTACATGTGACTGGGCCCTGCTCTCCTGGAGACGGCTGAACACCTGCTGTCCTTGGGAAGCAGTGAATTAATTCTTTGGTTTGCTTTGCTTGTGTGCACAGCTTTTGCTTTTCTTATTAAACGGTCTTTATCTCAACCCAGGAGTGTTCTCACTTTTAGCCTTCTGATTCTCTCCCTGATCCTGCTTGTGGGAGTGAGCAAGCAGGTGTGTGGGGCTTTGTTGCTGGGTGCGGTTAAACCAGGACAGGAATTCAACATTTTAAAAAATGTTTCATGAAAGCTCTAGACAGTTTCATACTTCATATCCACCAAAACAATTAATAAACTAACCAAAATTTCAAAACAAAAATATGGTAAGAACATTAATTACATAGGCTGATCATGATCTATCTTTTAGTATTGAGTACACTGTATTTTGAGCAATCATTTTGGTATGCAGTATTTAGAGTTTAAAATATAAATTAAGTTTATTGGCTTTGTTTTGAAAGTATTAGTTGTATGGCACCATTTTTATTCACAGTTGAACACTGGCACCCTGTGAGAATATGAATTTTTCTATTTGTGAATATAAGCCTGGTTTTTTTTCAGTACTTGACTGAAAGCTGATACAGAGATGTAAAGCATGGCTTTTAATAACAGTAAAATAATTTTTAAAAGTGTGGATCTTGCTGCAATTGAAGGGAGGTAGTAGCAATGACAAGCTTAATTAGTTCTGAAAAATAGTAGATTAACTTTTGTGGACTTTAAAGCTGACATCTGAAGAGCCTGACACTTACCATCACAACTGGGTAATGCATGATTCCACTGATGGTTTCTTTCACATATGAGAGGTTCTTCATCACTCAGTGTATATCCTGGATCACAGCTGAAGGTTACTGTGGAGCGGATATTAAAGTTGTTACCATGGCGATGGCCATTCACAGGAATTCCTGGGTCAAGGCAGGAATCTGATTCCAGAGTGACACCTGAAACACACAGATTTAATTTTGGCTTTTTACCATTTTTTTCAGGTAGTAAACAGGAAAAAAAAAAAAAACAAACAAAACACACAACAAGAAAGACAGGAGAAAGAAAGAGCCTCCAAAAGATACTAGTTAGCATTGCCTGAGAACTGATATGGGATATAAAAGCCTTTCTCTAGATGTTGTTACTGACTTGAAGAACAGTTTTCCAATTTTAAGTTTCATAGAATAGAGAAGTCCAAATGAAATAGAAAAAGACTGGAGCTTTAAGGTATATTTTGTCAATCAATTAAAAACACCAAACCAATTAAAGTACCGGACATCTGAAACCATAGGAAGATACTGCAGTACAAAGTATGAATGCAAATTTTGCTAGTTTATAAATTATATTTGATTATTTCATCTATTCAGCTTCTGATACTGCAGAATTTAACTATGCAATTTTCCTCTGCATAGTTATGATTATTTGATACAAGAAAAAGCAATGTCAAAAAAATGCAATTGAAGAGCTCACAAGCTACTGAATTCTTAAAGATATTATCCTATGCATGAAAATAAGGCAAGACAAATAATATAGCTTTCACAATTGTATAACTCTTATCTGACAGAAAGAGTCTCTGGTAATTATGTCTTATAGGAGAGATTAAATATTCATGGAGGACTGCCTCCTGGGGGAGGAACCCAATGCAGGAGGAGCGGAAGAGTCTGAGGGGTCCTTCAACTAAGGAGGAAGAAGCAGCAAAGATAATGTGTGATAAACTGACCCTCATGCCCTGTCCCCCTGCACCTCTCAGAAGTAGGTGGTAGATAAAATTGAAAGTGAAGTTCATCCAGAGAAGAACAGAGGGGGAAGGTGTTTTTAAATTTGGACACCTGGGATCAAGCCAAGTTTATTCCACCACAACCGCCTTCTTCACAGGCATTTCCTAGTTTCTTAGCCCTCTAAAGGTCTAAGAAGGTGCTGGTCCTCTCAGCTGAATGTGCATCTCTAACCATACCTGTGGAAGTTGTACTCTCATTTTACTGCTTCTACCCTGCCCTATTTATCCAGGACTACCATACAGCCTTAGGAACAAAGTAGGAGGAGTTCAAAACTAGGGAATAAATTGAATTATCAGAGCATAAAGCGAACTATAGACATGAGAGTTGGAAGCAGGACTACAAATAAAAATATCATAAATAATGACTCTAACTTTCACAGAGAAATATTCCCTGTACCCTCCGGCTCTTCTTATATCTCATTTAGAATTCAGTTTTGAAAGCTTATGATCTAGTTTTCATGAGGTGACCCTGACATACTTAAATTCTAGACGAGTAAGTTTCTCTTGACTTGACTGCATATTCTTAATGCAAATGTACCGTGTTAGCTAACACCGTGCATTTTTAGATTCCCTTCATCTGGATAAAATTGCTTAATATAGTCTCAAAGAACCCATTTAAGTCTATAGTATTCTGCACTGTAAGTGCCCTTAGTAATTTCATCTATATGAAATTTTAACTTTGATACATATTAGGTTTCTATCAGACAAATCATACTTCATATTTTGAAATATGTTAGTGGAAATTAGTTAGATGGAGGTCCACAGCAGCGCTCTTAAAATTCCTTCCTCTTAGGGCAGCCTACCACCCTTGCCTGAACACATCAGCTGCTTTGGCATTCTGAGTCATGCATAACAGGTAAACTCATCAGTTTCTTTTTGAAATGATAATTCTAAATTACACTGACTCAATTGTTTCACATTTTTGCAAGAAGACCAAAACCTATAGCAAATGTCAGCTTCCAACTTCAGGACTGAAGTAGTAGTGTTATATAAATAAATTCAGCTCAGGCAACAGAGTTTCATTCCCAGGGAAAAATATTCAGTATGTAAGTTTCAGCAACCATGAACACAGCTGAAAAGAAATAATTTTTCTTTGCCTCTTTGCATGAAGATTTGATTCTTTTTCTTAATAGGAGATAACCTAAGATAAACTAAATAATGGGCAATACTGAGAGTCCTGACTACAGAAAGGTGTGAGAAATTCTGGCCCAACAGTGATAAATTTGGTTGGAAAATTATTGTAAAGAGTTGATTGAGAAGGAGCATAGGCAGTAGACTCTAGTACAAGCTGCAATTATTAGCTACTAGGACCATGACACCACTATCATGCCTTACCCCCTGCCTGCCAAGTCATACTTTTTCTAAAGAAATACAAACCTTTCAATTACTCCTTACGTGTCATACTTTCCATGTTAGCAGCCTCCGACTCTTTTTAAACTGTGTTACAAACTGGACACAATAGTCTCCCTGGTTATCAAATGAAGTGAAATAATTTTTGAACAAGTCCTAGATAAAACAGTCCCGTTTAAAAAAAAAAAAAAAAAAAAAGTATTTTCTGAAATTTCCTTTTGATTTTTTTGATGGTTAAATACAATGTCTAGAAGATTCAACTTTTTGCAATACTCCTACATTTTTCTCTAGATTATATTAATTCTATGTGACACCCAAATCTTTTTCTATTGTATCTCTATTTTGTATTTGTGCATGTCATTTCTCCTTCCCCATTTACGCTTAGCATGTTTCTTTATGGAATCTAATTGGGTTTTTTCAGGCTCTTTCCTCAGTTCATCTAGCTTGTTTTGAATTGTAACCTTCTCAGTCATATTGCTTGCTATAATTGTAGGTTGGAATCACCCTCAGAAATTGTAACTGTTCTTATATTGTCACCAAAATCATTATTAGAATATTTTTTCACAGCATCACAGAAATCATGTAACAATTTAGGGTGGAAGGAACCTCTGGGGGTCATGTAGTCCAAGCCCCCTGCTCAAGCAGGGTCACCTAAAGCTGGTTGCACAGGTGGATTCATTTCTGGAAGTGTTTTTCCTATCTCCAAGGATGAAGATTCCACAGACTTTCTGAGCAACTTTTTCCTGTGCCTACTGTACCTTATTGTACAGTAATAAGTTCATCTACACTCAATTTTTATATTTTCTCTGAAAGAGTTCTAAAAGCTTTATGAATGTCAGCACAGAACTGTTTCCTCCCCTTTTCATTCCCAAATCTACAAAAGCAGTTAATCTGTAAAGAAAGAATTTAAAGTGGTTTGACATAATCTGTTTTTATCAAATACAAATCATTTATTTCTTATCATTTTGTTTATCAGCATAAAACTAGTATATTTCAAGAGTGAAGATAAAACTAATGTCCTTGATCCTTCTGGTCTGAATATTTTCTGGTTTGTTTTTTTTTTTCCCATCCTTGTTTGGAAAAGTGTGTGACCTGATTTTTTTTAAACTTCCTTACAGTTTTGAATTTTCAGACATAATTTTCAGTGGAATGGTCCTTCTGCTTTGCCTCTGAGTATAGCACAGGGAATTTCAACAGCCCCTGATGAATAAAATATGTTTCATTGTTTCAATACTGTGAAGTACCCTCTCTCTATATGCTGTACTATTACCTTGAAAATGTTCACTTAATTATCTTAAGTATATGGCAAAAATTAAGCTTTTATGCTAAAGTTGCAAAACAAGAGCAAAACATTTAGTCTTCCCTGTGACAGCTGATGTTTGGTCAAACTTTTATTGAGCAATTTTTATTTTTTCCCTTATCTGAATATATTTATAGGTATTTTTGTTACTGTCTTTCTGTCTCTTGTTCTTGGAACTAAATATGTACTTTAGATTTTTGTATTTATCCTAAGAGATCTGTGTTATTATTTGATTGCTATCTATAGCAATGTTTGAATATATCCAATATCTACATTATTAACTCTTGAGTTACATCATTAAAATGAATTTTAAATAGCTACAGAAATCTTTCTCAAAAATTCAAAAATTAAATAAAAAATTTTAAAAAACCCTTGCAGAACAAAACAAAAACAACAACAAAAACCCCAAAAAACAAAACCAAAAACAAACAAACAAGCAAACAAACAAAACCAACCCACCGAAAAACAGACAATACTTTTCTGTTGGGCTTTTAATACAATCTCTTTCATAAATGACTTTCAGAATTCATTTGTAAGGACTCAAGGACATTCACCTACCAATCTGCCAAATTTGGTGAAATTTAGATTTTTGATAACCCTTAATTTAACCACCATGTTGCTCCATTCTTTAATTTCTTATGAATCATAAACTCTATTATTTTATGGTCACTTTCACAAAAACTGCCTTTCCTATTTAGCCTCTGTATTGATTCTTCTTAGTCATAGTAAAATGGATTGCTGAAACAAAAAACCTTCCTCAATATTTCAAATCTTTTTCCATTGACTGTATCCTGCCACAGAAAATTTTGTGAATCTTTTCCTCACATCCAGACTATTCAAAGGATTATTTTTTCCTCAAATGAAAATGTAAGGAAGAATTTGATGCTATATTATTATCGCTAAGATTGATTGTGGGCTGTCTGACTGATTTTAAGACTATGTCAAATCCCTGACGATTGCATGTTTCTGAGCCTAAAAAGTTCTTCTCTGAAACCTAATCTAAACAACTACCTAATTTTATACAATGTGAGTAAAAGATTATTTTCTTATTATTGACAACTTTTCATTTAAGAAAAATCGCAATACTAATTTTGTAGATTTTTTTCAATGGCCTCAGTAAGGAAAGTTTTTACTAAGATGGGTAATCTTTGATGTTAAAACAATTTCCCTGTGTAAGAGAATTACAATGTTTATCAAATACATACTGATGTAGAGTGTAATATGACTGTCTCAATGCATGACTAAAATATGATCTATTTTTCAGACAAATTTTAGGATAGAAGGAAATATTAGTCCATAAAAAGCACAGACTTTTAAGTAAAGCATTTGGGTTTAAGAAATAATTGATCAATTTGGTTTGCAAATTGTCATGTTCTCTTATTTAAGGAAAGAAAAATTTCAAATATACGGTAATAAACAAAGGAACAATTTACATGGAAGCAATCTGCTTGTAAAGCATTTCTATCTGTTTTCATTTAAGAAAAAGACTAAGATTGCACAACCTACTTCACAGAACAAGGAACCAAAAACCCCCCACAAATACAAGCAAACAAAAAACCAGCTACCCAACTAACTAAAAAAACCCTACCCAAAACACATAACTGGGGAAGTTGAGTGATCAGGGATATGTGAGGCATGAAGCACGCTTGCCAAAAGAACATAGATTAATTATTTTTAACGAAAGAGAAATATTTTATCAGAAGTTTTACTTAAGGATTATTTTAGGTATTTAATTTTTTTGCTTAGATGGATAAGACTTAATCTACACTGTCTTGCATTAGCTATGTTTGAAGTGTCATCAGAAGGCTGAATGACAGAAATTTAAGGAGGGGAATTAAAAAATTAACATCCTTCACAGTACCTTTAATGGTTTACATATTTATTAAAGCTATATTACAGGCATATTTTAGCTTAATAGAATATTACTGCCATCTCAGATTCAACTCAGTTTAGCTTATACTGAACCTTTTATTTTAAACAGGATTAAGATCCTTCTGCTTCACAGTACAGTGATTTAATTTATCATCAAAGTTATGACCATAACTGGAAGATTTTTAAGATACTTCCAAATAAGATGGGTATTTGAACTTCCACAGAAAATATTCAGGAAAACATTCAGAAATTTTCTTAGAACATGAAATTGACTACCTTGTAGTTTGCAAATGTAAGAAATGTAAAACAAATAGAAATTCTGTAGCGGTATCTTTAAAATTAGCAACTTCTATAGTTAAGCCTCCAAGGTCAATCAAAATATAATTTTAGTCTCCTGTGTTCCAGGCAGATTACTCAATGCTCCCATTGGGTCTTTTGACCTGGTTTGGCTCTTTGAAAACACTGGCTTTATCTACTTAGTACCCCCATGTTACTAGTTATTGTGATGACCTTCCCTGTGCTACGTACACAATTATCAATACAGAGTAAAGGA
Source organism: Corvus hawaiiensis (assembly GCF_020740725.1). Lineage (NCBI taxonomy): Eukaryota > Metazoa > Chordata > Aves > Passeriformes > Corvidae > Corvus > Corvus hawaiiensis. The sequence goes on from NC_063215.1 coordinate 23,165,559, forward strand.
TCACAGAAATGCTTCAGCACATTCACACAGAGCTGCCCACAGAAATTTTTAGTTCTGTGAGAAATCTAGTGTGAGGAAAAAGACAATATGAACACTGAGGCTGTGATTAACTTAAGTCTTGTTGAGCAAATGCACTGACATAGGTGTGAAGTGTTTAGCAAGCTTTCTCTGTACAACTTTTTTTTACAGTTTGGACATTCAGGACAGGAATTGTCTTCAAAACTATTTTCCACAGCATTCTTCTGGAGAAACTGACTGCTCATGGTTTGGATATGTGTAATCTTTGCTGGGTAAAAACCTGACAGGATGGCTGGACCCAGAGAGTGGTGGTGAATGAAATTAAATCCAGCTGGCAGCCAGTCACTAGTGGTGTTCTCCAGGACTCAGTATTGGGGCCAGTCCAGTTTAGTTTATCACTGACCTAGACAAGGGAATCGAGTGCAACCTCAGCAAGGTGGTTGGGAGTGTTGAACTGCTGGAGTGTAGGAAGGCTCTGCAAAGGGATCTGGACAGGCTGGATTGATGGACCAAGGCCAATTGTATGAGGGTCGACAAGGCCAAGTGCTGGGTCCTGCAGTTGGGTCACAACAACCACATGCAGAGCTACAGGCTGGGGGCAGAGTGGCTGGAAAGCTGCCCAGCAGAAAAGGACCTGAGGGTGCTGGTCAACAGCAGCTGAACCCAGCAGTTCAGAATGAGTCAGCAGTGAGCCCAAGTGGCCAAGAAGGCCAATAGCATCCTGGCCTGTATCAGCAATAGTGTGGCCAGCAGGAAAGGGGAAGTGATTGTTCCTCTGCACTCGACATTAGTGAGGCCACATCTTAAATACTGTGTTCAGTTTTGGGCCACTCACTTCAAAAAAAGATATTGTGGTGCTTGAATGAGTCCAGAGAAAGACAATGAAGCTGGTGAAGGATCTAGGATCATCACAGGATCATCTCATCCTGTGATGAGAGGCTGAGGCAGCTGGGATTGTTTAGTCTGGAGGAGAGGAGACTCAGAAGAGACCTCTTTAACCTCTACAACTTCCTGAAAGAAGGTTGTAGTGAGATGGGGGTCAGTCTCCTCTGCCATGTCTCAAATGAAAGAACAAGAGGAAATGGCCTTAAGTTACACCAGGGAAGGTTCAGATTAGCTATTAGAAAATAAAAAAAAAAATCATCACAAGAGTGTTTAGGCATTGCAGTAAGTTGCCCAGGAAGGAGAAGGAGTCACTGTCTGGAAGTGTTCAAGAGGCATCTGGAAGTAACACTTGGGGATATGGTTTAGGGGTGATTATAGTGGTGCTGGACTGGACTAGATGATCTTGAAGGTCTCTTCCAACCTTGATGATTCTGTTATTCTATGATCTTCTCATTTGTGTCTAAGCAAAAATTTACACCAGCTACCCTTTAAAATATTGTTTATACTGGAAAAGTGCTTCATTCAGGGAGTCAATCTGCTCTAAAAGATGCTGTGAGACAAAATTTTTTAGCTTTGCTATGACTTTAAAAATTATAAACATATTAGCTTTTTATACAATAGGGTATTTTTTTAATATTCTGTGCAGGGGAGCTATATGTAAAAGAGGATGGAGATAATTTACTAGCTTTCTGTCATCTTTACTTGCTCAAGATCCAACCCAACTTTAAGCTTTAAAGTGTACTTATGAATTCTAACTTTGACATTTTATCAGACTACCTAGAGCAACAGCACTGAAATACTAGTGTCCCATGTGTCAGATATTAAATTTTTCAATAGAGGTAAAAAGTGAATATATGAATACTCTTCTAAATAATTTCATAATTAGACCTTCCTCTTTAAGAATGTGTAGGCCAGATATTTTATTACTAATTGGTTTAATTTTTAACATAAAAAAAGGTATCTACCTAAGATGGCTTAAAATAAAATACAAAATTATAAATATTTAAGGACTATCTTGTGAAACATAACAGCAACATTTAGACCCAATAAAAACAGGGAAAATCAGCATCTGCAGGTAACTCATGCAGAAACCTACCTACTGTTGTCTTTACATGATTTAGTAGCCTTGAAGTTTATCATACTATTATCTGTTCAGCCATTACCACCATACCTAAGCCGAAGTTAAAAGAAACTATGCAGAATTTCCATGTTTTGATGTGGCTCTAAAATATGTCTGGACACTATTCCAGATTCAATATTACAGCACATTTACAGCAATCAAATTAGTTTCCAAATAAGAACAACAGATAAAAGTGATGTTACTAGGTTGGCACAACCACAGTAAACACACAAGCTCTCTTCAGTAAATAATTAAGTGAATGGCTGTACTATCATATAAAGACCAGTGTGACTTCATACCATTTAATATACGTCATTTTATGCATTTAATTTAAAAGAAAATGCTATTATGATGATTCTGTAGTTCATATGGGGATATTATTATTAATTTATTTGCATTTTGGAACAATTATAGATAAGGTGTCCAAGTATGTTCATCCCTGCAAAACATATTAAAACCAGAGAAAGAGAAAATGAGAGAAAGTGAAAGTGAGAGAGAGGGTAGGGGACATCCAAAGCAACCAAGAAAGAAAAACATATCTTTACCCACTAGGGAAAGTTTTTAAAATTACTTTGCATTTGATTAAACAACTAGGTCAATAAGTATGGAATAACACAGAAGAATAACACAGTATGGAATAACTGAATAACAAAGAAGAATTCATGAAGAAAAAATTTCCAAAATGAATAGTTCCAGAATTATCTGTCACTACAGCATAGAGTAAACATAATTAGTTCTTACACAAATATAGCTACTGAATTTTATTTGTTCCCATTTGTTTGCTCATTTTCTAACTGAATGGCTTTTTTCAAGATTAAGTAAAAATATATTCAAGAAATACCAGACTTACTCTCATAGTGAATTAGGAAACCAACACTGGAACGACTGTTGTCTGTAGTGAACAGCAGATACATATAATTTCCAGTACTGATAAGGAACTGGGGTGCTTGTGTTCCATGATATTCTCCAATTAATGGTGATGAATTTGCTGGCCCATCTCTGACTTCCAAAGTATCATAATTAACTTCAGTTTGGAATCTGAAAAGGAATATGCAGGTCAGCTGATAGATAGATGGATGGTGTTTTCTTTAACTGTAAGAAATGCAACCCACTTGTAAGTCATCAAGAATACCACACATTAAAATATTACATATCTATAGATCCATCAATCTGTTACTGAGAATAACAATTAAAGAAGGTTTCATGAATAGTTTTCCTCGCCCTGTTTTGAGGTATAGTATAAATTCGTAAGGGATTCAGAATACTTCAGATCAGCCATATGACTGGCCTTTAGAGAAACATTTTTCTAAATCTGGGTCCAAAAATGCAAATTGTCTCAAACAAAATTGCATTATGAAGATCCAAGAAATTTTTTGCCCTCAGATTAAAAAATAGGTGGACACCCTAGGAATATCTTCAATAACATTTAATTATTTCATCCCAATAATTTCGTTATTTGATATTTTCTATTTGGCAAAAGTTGTTTTATAGACAGTCAACTGTTCATTTTTTTTTATCCAAAGATTTTATTCTAACATAGCTTGTTACTTTACTTTTATGTAATCATTTTTGTTGTATGAAATAAAGCAGTAAAAATCCACTAGATTTAAATCAAGCTCTCAATTTGAAATTTGTTACAGTTATAATAAGCATGACTTCTTAGATTACTTTAATGTGTCAAAAAAACCCATGTAATATAGACAAGAATGGAGAGCAAGGAGACTAATGAGGGTTGATTTAGAAGAAAAAATAACTTTAAAATCAACACCTGAGTCAATGTGTCTGTCAATCACTAACCCATATCACATTTCTCCAGTTCATAATGGATGTCTACACGTGCAGTCATCTCCTACTAGTTTTTAAATCAAACAGCACAAATCTGCTCTTTCTCTAGATGAACTTGAACTGTCACTTTTTACATCAGATACTTTTCAAGATAGTTTGTGGTTATACCAGATTCTGATATGCTGTAGCATCTAAACCATGCACACATAAATTTTCCTGTCAATGAAGTTTGTGCTATTACGCAGATATCTATACCGGTCTAAATATATTTGCATGCAAATTCAATATTCTTATTTTCATCTTTCAGAAGTGCATATGTTCTGCGATTTTTCTCTTCTATTCCCATAAGGCTTATTAGTTCAGAGCAACAGAAATCCCTACGCAATACAATACTTTTTTCAAAGTGAGTGCCCTTAGCTGTCTTGCCAATATGGGACACATTTAGGGGGTCTAGAGGTAAGAAATGGCATTCTTGCAATTAATGAAAACTGCAAAATATTAAGCACTCAAGAAAGTGGAAATATATTTGACATTCCTTCAAAGTGTAAATAAACTTTATACTTTGTCAGGCGAGGATGACAGAATGACCAAGCTCCCACCCAGGCCATTACATTTTACAGAACAAATAGCATTGGTCTTGTAAAAACATCTTCACAGACACATCAATATGGGTAAGAACGAGTTCAGTTTTAGCAAGTATTTAGTATTCTTTCTAGTTCTTCTCCCATGGTTCTCTGAAAACAAAAGCACAGTCAGAAGTCAGAAATCTTTTGCTTTCCTATCGGAACTAATGACTGCTGGGAAACTGACTTAGGCACTTCATATCATTCCTTCCTCTTCACACAGAAAACTCTAGATTTATGGTACTACCTACTTTATTCAGACACGCTGGATAAAATCCAGATTGCTTTTACTGCTGTCTATTCACTCTGACAGTGGAATACAGGGCTTGCAGGTTTGCTGATACATTAAGCCTTTTCAAGGCCCATTTCTGGCAGTGAAATAGCTAGCACGGAATGGCCTACATCCATATTATTAAATACATCTTTTAGCTTCTAAAAGAAGGAGATACTATTCAAATTTCCTATTATGAATGGTTGCTTGCCCACACTAACTCCTGGCCATGTTTGGTAATTATTTGGGAGAATGCTGGTTGACAAACTCAAGAAGCATGTTGGAGCCTATATCAACAATTTAGCTGCATAAACACCTGAGTTTTTGTGTCTGGAAGGGCTCACTGATTCTATTTAATTTACCAAAATAGACAGTTACAGAGAGCATCACTAAAGTACTTGACAGTTTTTCAGTACCATTCCATAATTTCAGAGATCATACATTGATTTATCCTGTAGCAGAATGATGAAAACAGACAGATACTGCTAGGCTGTTTTAAATACTTTATTTGTACTCATAATGAATAGACTCAAGATCAATAATTGAATAGTTCAATTATTTTGACAGCTATGTTTGTGAGGGAAACTAATTAGGAATAAAGTGCTCTCAGCCAGCAATTGCAGTTTTCTTAGCAGGGCAGTCTGACAACAATGGATGGCAAACCCTTGCTGGAGACAGAAAACAGAAAATAACTCTTACAGCAATTGCTACTGTGACAATGATCTTTATTCCCAGTAGGTTCCTGCTCCTGCCAAACTCAGATGTGACTTTATAATTCACTTGTCTGGTTTTGAGGGTTTAAGAGAGTGAGTTGTTTTTCGAATTGGGTTGGGCTTGTTGTTTGTTTTTATTTTCAGTCTTTGCATTTTCCCTAAAGTGATAAGACAATTTGTTATTGGATGCTCTTCAACACTACTGAAAGAAACCCTAATTAAGGGTTACTTTTTGGGTTTTTAGTTTATTTTAATGCTTATTAGCTTACTCATATTAGTATAAGGTAGGACGTCCTCCAAATGTACATAGATAATTTTTATGTTATACTATTCTTCATACAGTTAAGTAGGTTTCGGATAAAGACGTTAGTTGTATAAATTATCAAATGATTTTTTATCAATATTCAAAGTACCAAAGGTCTTCAAGTCTTCTACCCCCTTCCTCATGGCTTGAATCAATTAGGTTTTACTTTTCTGTTACCCTTCCAGGCATTAGGCACAATCTGAAATGCAAAATGTACAATAATCATAGGGTCACGTAGTCATTTGCTGCTACTTCTGGAAAGTTTCTAAGGACTCTGGAAAGTAAACTCCAAGTTATTGTTTAATTTCATTGCGGTTCAAATTGTACACAAAACTCTAGAATTCTGTCAATGGAATATGAGTGTGCATCTGTCTAAAATTAAGCAAATTATGTTCTTAATTTGACCACATGTCACAGAAGCCTATGTTTGTCATTAATTTTCTCAGAAATATTGTCATCACACTGTTAAGGTCATGGACATTCAAACATCTGCAACTTCAGGCAATGCATTTCCTTTCATAAAATTAAAATGCTCCATCTTATAACTAATACTGCTATTTCCATTTAGGAAGACATCCCTGAACCTCCGGCTTCTGATCGTTAATTCAACAAACAAAAAAAAAGCTTGCAAATAAATATAAACTTATAAATACTATAAAGTCTTTAATGAGAAAATAGTCAGCATCTTAAAATTCTGGAACTTCCTGCCAAATACAATGGAAGCAAAGAACCTTTAGTTGTTGTAAGAAGTAACATGATAATTTTATAAAAACTGTTTATAAACAGTTCCCATTTTTCTTTGCTATTTGTCATTATCTCCTTTGTTGCCAATCTTAATGTCTTTATAATAACAATACAAATCAGGACTAGAAAAGGATATGGTAAACAATATACAACCTATTTTAATATTCTCCCCTACATTACATATTGTGCCCCGAATCATGTTTACAAGAATCTTCTATTTATGTGTTAGTTTTCATTCTGATCTCTTGACAGTTACCAGAATTTTAGCAGCTCATTGACCAGTGTAAGTTCAAAATATGTTGTTTTATCTGGCAAGATAGTATTTTTTTTATATATGTATGATTCAATTTGCATTTATTTAATCTACCTGCAATGTGGTTGCCCATACATCCAGTCTTGTGAGAATCTTCAGCAAATCATCAGTCATACCTTGTTTTTAATATCCTGGAGAGCTTAGTATTATTAGTCTAATTTGCTCCATTTTAAGATCATTTTTGTATATGCTGAACAGTTTTGAACATAGTAGAGATCTCTATAGAAAACCCAAAATTTCACTGTAAGACTTTTATCAACTGTTAGTTTTTATCCATGTAATGTCCATTGTATTAAAATGATTCTTAGTCTTTCAATAGCTCTTTGCAGCGTGAAATGCAAGATACAAGATGTGCATTTTGAAGACCCAGATGTGAGAGAATAAAATGGTTATTGGCTTAAACATTGTTAAAATCATTGGAGGACTTTTGCCTGCTACAGCAAACTGCAAAGAAGCAGCTGTTCATCTGCAACCACCAAAGCCCACGCCTCCCCAAATATGTCTACTAACTGGAATTTAGACTGTGATGAGAACTTGAGGTAAGATAAAGGGGGTACTCTTGTCCAATCACCCCAGGTCTGGGAAACAGAATGTATCCACAAGTGATACTAGAAGATCAAACTTTCTGGGGGCAAGCTGCTGATGTGCAAAGTAACCACCCAGGTGCAGACCCACCACCTCAGGCTACAGATGAGTCTTGAGGGAGATAATGAAAGAGACAAACCCTGTGAGGCGGGTGTGGTATCTTTGTCCATACTCAGTGAACTGAGCTGTGTTAACTCCCCTGCCCGGGATATACGGGGCATTCACATACAGACCGAGGGTGTTAATCTCTGCTGATGGGCCGTAACTGGCTCAACTGCACTGACCTGATAGGCAGCTATATTGTCTTAGAAGTTCTCAAAGACTCTGGAAGTGTCCCGTAATCCACATTATTATCCACATCATCCAGTGTGAAACTCCCCATCCCAGTGGAGGTACTTGGGCATTTCCACCTGTATCTGAGTAAACCTTTCTTCTCACAGGACTACCTAAAACAAAACTATATGGCTAAGAGTGTCTGGAGGACACTCATTGAACACTGACGCGCTGTGTGCCATCACCATTTCCCTTGTGAGTTTGTTCCAATGACTGACCACCCTCTCAGTGAAGGACCTTTCCTTAATATTCAAACTTAACTTCCCCTGACACAGCGTAATTTCATTTCCTCTTGTCCTACTGCTGGTCACCAGAGAGAGGAGATCAGCACCTCCCACTCCACTGCCCCCCTAAACTGCAGACTGTCGAGAGGTCATCCCTGAGCCTTCTCCAAGATTAATTAACCAAGTGACCTCAGTCACTTCTCTTTAAGTCTTGCCCTTGAGACCTCTCACCATTTTGGTCATCCTCTCCACACACACTAATAGTTTGGTATTTTTCTTACAATGAGACACCCAAAACTGCATGCAGTACTCAAGGTAATGCCACAGCAGAGAACTGCAGAGCAGGACAGTCACCTCCCTTGACCAGCTAGCTTTGCTGTGTTTGATACACCCCAGAAGATGGTTGTCTTTTCAGCTTCCAGGGTGCAGTTTTGACTCATATTCAACATGCCATTAACCCAGTTTCCCAGATCTCTTTCCACAGGGCTCCTTTCCAGCCTCTCCAGTCTTATAATAAAGACAATGTAAATACATTAGAAAACTTTAATTGCCTACTTGAAGGAATAGTGTTGTGAGTACTGTAATGAAGTCCATGTTTGTGGTTTGGTTTCTTAAAGAATATATTTATTCTTCAATAATAAAAAAAATATTTATGTTCAGACCTTACTTCTTGTTTGACTTTATGATTCTCACCTGTCAAAAGTGATCTTAATGGAATGTCCTGGTCTTGCTTCAATCACCCATTCACAATTAAGTGAGTCCTTGTAGTATCCTGGCCACCCTGGTGGCAAGATAACACCATTTGATGCTGTCAAATGTCCACCACATGGTGCTGAAAGAAAAAAACCCATGTATACTTATAATATACCCAGTATTTCTAATATATTACATAGCCAAAGAAATTGCAAAAAATCAAATTAAAATGCATCAAAAAATAAGTTTAATATAGTTTTAATAGCTTAACACAGTGTTATGAGCACTTTGTTTTCTTCAGACTCATAAGGCCTGCAATGTATCTTATCTAGACTTATTACTCTGTATATATTTTAACACACAGAGCATGGCACTTGGGTCTGCCAGGCTTCCTTCTGTTGAAAAGCACAGTATCTTGTTAAAAAATTATACTGTCTCATCACATTTAGATCCAGTATGATTCCATATTTACATGGAAACATCAGACAAATTGTTCCAAGTAATTATTACTGTTGTACTGTGCCACCTTTTTGAGTAATCACTGAGCTCAGTGAAACTGGCAGTTGTAAATATTCTGTTGAATCATAAAATGATTTAAGTTGTACGAGATGTCTGGAAACCATCTAGTCTATTTCCTGCTCAATACAACAGACGGCACAGAACCATGTCCAGTCAGGATCATGCCTTCTCTCCAAAGTCAGACACTCCCCAGACTTTCTGGGCAATCTGTTTCAATGTTTGATCACTCTCACAGTGCAAGTTTTTTCTTATGTTTAAACAGAAATCCACGTATTTCTGTTTAAACATTTTTTCTGTTTCCACATATTCTGTTCACTGCCTCTTGTCTGGTGATTTTACACCACTGAGGAGAGTCTAGGTCCACCTTCTTTAAACCATCCCATTAGTTATCTATATATATAGACAAGATCTCTCTTGAGTCCTGAGCCTTTCCTTCTCCAGTCAAGACAAGCGCATTTCTTTCAACCTCTTCCTGTATGACAGATGCTCCAAGTCCTTAATCATCCTTGTGACCCTTCACTGGACTCACTGCAGTATGTCCACATTTTTCTTATACTATGGATCCCAGGAGTGCACACAGTGCTCCCGACATAGCCTCATCAATGCTGAATAGATGGGAAAGATGTGTCATTTATTCTCAGCCCAGTTCTCCTGCCTCTCTTCCAAGGTCCCTGTGAACAGCAGCACAAACATCTGGTACACCAGCCACTCCCCCCAGTTTTACATCATCTGCAGACTTGTTCAGAGTACACTCTGCCTCAGCATTCAGTTCACTACTGAAGATTTTAAACAGTATTGGATAGGGGATTGAGCCCTGGGCTACACCACTATGAATTAACCTCCAGTTGGACCTTGTGACACTGACTACAATTCTATGAGCCAAATAGTTCAGTCAGTTTTCAGTCCATTTCACTGTTCACTTCTCTAGTCCCTACTTCATCAATTTGTCATTGAGAATTTTGCATGACACAGTGCCAAACGCATTACTAAAACTGAATATACATTACTCTCCCTTGATCCATCAGACAGCTCATCTCAACACAGACGGCAATTAGGTTGGTCAGGCATGATTTCCTCTTCATAAATCTGTGTTGATTAGTCCCAGTCACCATAGTTTTCTTCATTCTGTCCTACTTTTGTCTTGGACAGAGTTGCTTTTCTCGCAGTAGCCCTGAGGGGGCAGAATTTGGAGCTGTGCGGGCACACCTGGGCTGTTATTCTGTACCACTCACACCATCTCCAGGGTCAGAGTTCAGGGACTTCACTTCCAAGAATCGAGTGTGACATCGGGCGGAGGAAAAACATGAGTGGGAGGCTCTGGGGGGGCATTTTGTCTTTGTCTCCGTGGCCACGCACACCAGGAGCCTGGTTGGGTTGGTTGGTCAGTCAGGGAGTCAGTGAGCACTTTTTTGTATATGAATCACCCTCTCTTGAATACTTTTGTTATTAATATTGTTGTTCTGTCTTATCTCATTATTGTTTTCAGTAAATTGTTCTTAACTCAGAATATCTGCCTTTCGTCTTCCTCTCACAGGTGGGAGTGGAGGGGAAGGGAGCCAGCTGCATGGGGCTTAAATTCCAGCTGAGTTTAAACTACAGAATATGGTTCGGAAATGGTTTCAAGGAATATTGTTGCATCACCTTTCCCAGTGATAGAGATGAGACCTGTAGCTCTTCAGATCTTCCCTCTTTCCATTCTTCAAGATTGGAATTTGATTTCTTCTTGTCCTCAGGGATTTCCCTGGTTTAAATCAGCTTCCCAAGATATTGAATGACCTTGCAACGTCATTGGATGGCTTCTTCAGACTTCTTGGCTGCATCCAATCAGGCCCATTCCTGTATGTCAAATTTGTTTAAATGTTCTCTGACCTGATCCTCCTCCATAAAAAGTTAAAAAGAATGTCTTGCAAGAGGGCTATGAAAATAAGAGGGCTAGACAGGGAGCATTTTTCGCAGCAAAACCAAAGGACTTTGGAGCAGGATTAAACAACAGCAGAAATGACAGAACAAATTTAGAAAAACATGAGTCCCTTAAAAATTTAAGCTGTCAGAGCACAGGGCTTTGAGATGTTATGCTTTACTAAAGGCTATGGCACAGTTTAACAGGAACACTTTCAAGGTCAGGTAATTTTATCTTAGTATCCTTTGTATTGTCCTCATAGAAGAAGTCAATGGTATCATTATCAGAAAATTCCATATTTCAGTGCAGGAAATCTTGCTAGTTTTCTTCTAGTTCTCTAAGCAGTGACAAAAAACCCTATTATGTCATATAGAAACGGATGGCAACATGAACTTGTGAGTTGTAAATTAATATGTCTAGTTTTGTTTCAATGTTTTTAACAACACAAAAAAACTAATCGGAGAGGTTTTTTGATTTCACTTATGACTAGCCCTTGTCTCTAGGAATTTTTTCCAGATTTGAGTGGGAAATAAAAGCAACCCACAAATCCTGAAACACACCAAATTTTCTTTGAAGGAAAATGAAAGGCCAGTAAAATGGCATTTACCTTAAATGTGTATAGTTAATGAAGAAATAAATTTATTCCATAGTATTTTTTAAAATTAAATTTCGTCATATTATAAACAAGAACAATCATAAGACTGTTGATCCTCAACTAACTATAACATTTCATGTACATCATTTACTTCAAGTATTTCAGGTGCTGCTTATAGAGTGTTATGTATACAAAGACACAAAGAAGAGCAACAACAAAAAAGTAACAGTTGTTCAGAAATCTCAGACAACTAGTGTAGATACAAAAATGCTGCTAGCAAGGATTTTCTTGCTATTTTCTAAGCCCATGAGAGACTTTTCTCTCTCACAGAAGAGGTAGCAGAGAATGTAAACAACCAAGCCACCTGCAACCTTGAAAAGTCTTGTTTATGGTATAGTAGAAAAATATTTTGACAATGGATGTTTTAGGATTTCTAGCCAATCACCCCCAAGGGGTGGCTGGTCCTTTGTCCAATTAGACTATGAAGAAAAAAGTCTAAAAAGAGTTTGTAAAATAATCAAATAAATCAATCTTGCTGCACAATTCCTGCCTGCTGGATCTTCTCTCCTCCTCCTCCCTATGGCTGCGGGACACGGTGATATACCCTAGGGCCCAGGCCTGTGGTAATAAACTAGAAGCAAACTAAGTCATGCTTAGGATGCTTAGTCCATACTATAATCCAAGTCCAGAAACTCCTTCAACTATCAAGAGAATCCACATCAGAAAAGAACATACCCTGAATGCAACTACTTCCTTCTATAAAAGGAACAAAGAGAAAAAAAAAAACAAACCAACCGTCAAATCAGTCTCTTAGTTTAATCCTTTCCTCAATAAAAACTGAGTAAACATTCTACAAGGTTCAAAGAAAGGCTGAGTGGTACCTATGTATTTTCTGAAAAAGTAATTTCAGAAATTAATTTTTTATCTCTCTTTTTTTCCTTCAAAGTGCTAATCTTGGGTCCTTTACCTATGTGTTTGCAAAAATAAAATTACACAAAGATTAAATTGAATACTTTAACAATCGTATCGAGAGTTTCAAAATGAGAATAAAATCTTCTGATGAAAAAAACCACCCTACTCCCTGCTTTGGAGTGGGCTGGGTTTGGTCTAAGAATAAAAGAAAAACTCTGTTCCACTGCGTAACGTGCTTTAATCAGGATAAGACATCTTGGTAGTACAACATCTAGGTTCACATACACTTCTTCTAACAGACTGCAGACATGGGAGGGGAGTCTTCAGTATTTCTAAATTTTCTGAAATGCACAGTCTTATGAGAACTGAGTTCTCAAATTGCCCAAATAACAAAAACCATGAAAGTGATATGATCCGGATCCTTAAGTAATTGCAATGACACTGAAATTATTGGAAATGTGAGATTTATACCAATTAGAAGGTTTGGATTAGTTTCTCCCCATCCCCCAAAAAAATCTTTTAATTTGGAGTCTATGTATCTATTGTTTAATAAAAGTTAAAAATTTTGAAAATTATTTTTGAAAAATATATATTAATCATTTATTAAATGTACTCATCTGCCTTGCCTTTAGGACCCATCCCTGTTAAGCATCAAGGAATTCTTCTTACTGTGTTTCATTCTAAAGAGAGATTTAAACCTAAGTAGAGATTATCTTAGTCTGTTTATTCACCAAGGAAAGAACAAGCAAATAAATTTGGAATTTGTTTGGAATATCATGTATATTAAACATAGCTCTGGTTTTCACTATATTTCTCAGGAGTAAGTGTACTGCAGGTTATAATATTACACACAGAAATTCAGGCATACTTTCCTTTTGAGAAAGTTAAAGGGGTAAATTTTCAAAAAAGACTTTTAAATAGAAGCTTTAGTTACTTTGTTTGAGGTAGATAATTATGTTCTTCAGTGTGCTACAGCCAAAACTATTACAGCAGTTATAATTCACAACCAAGTAATGATGGTGACAATCAGAACTTGAAAACAATAGCAATCAGGTTTTCAGAATGCTAATTTATTCCAAGAATACAAAAGCAGGGTATCCTGTTTCTATTACTGGGCTCTCATTTGACTGGAAGAGTGTTAAGATGAATGAATAACTTCAGGCAAAGAAGTCTTATTTATGTGCAAAATATAAAAACTTAGCCAAATTTAAGTAGTGTCATTATTCAAACTGTAGGTGCAAAGTAAAGACTGTGCCCTTACCTTCACAACGTGGGACAGTGGAGCTCCATACTACATTTCCATCTTGCATAATACAGGTTATGGATTCAGAGCCTTGAGTCTTCACGAAGCCATCATCACAGTGAAAGGAAACAGAACTTCCCAGAAGGAATCTGTCTCCAAAGCGCCTCCCATTTATAGGAATGCCTGGATCGTGGCACTCATTCTGACCAAAGGCTGATAAAAACATAGTAATAATACTAGTAATAAAACCAACAATAATAGCAATAACAACAACCACCCCTTTAAAATTTGTGTCTTTTTCTTTGGAGAAGGAGGAGAATAATATTTCAGTTGTAATACTATAATATATAACGCATACATAGTAGTATATAATTCAAAGTATAGAATATTTCTCAATAAAAAGTCAGCTTCAAATCCAATGACATTCACACACATCCAACATAGCTGTAATTCAGAGGTTTTTTAGGTATGTGTGGCTTAGATACTCAAGAACCATTTGCCTGAAGCTTCCTCTGGTCAAAATCCATCTGTTTTGTCTCTAGCACAAGGGTATTGGGGTTGTTTAACCCGAAGAATGGGAGGCTTTCTTGAAAGGAGGATGTAGTAAAGTGGGTATTGGTCTCTTCTCACAGGTACCAAGTGATAAAACAAGAGGAAATGGCCTCCCCTTTTTATTTCCTGCCATTTTTCAAAGGACAAAAATTATCCCTTCTTATAAAAGCAAAAGACCAATTTAGGCATCTAAAACTTAAAAAAGATTTAAATCAATGAATTCCAGCTTTATGTGGGGAATCATTCTAAATAATGCAAGAAAACACCTTAGCCACAAACACTATTGTTTTAATTGACACAACATAGAAAGAGTACAAAAGGTCTCAAATACATCTTTATTGTCAATTAACTTCCATAACCTTAGAAGATAATTTCTTCAAGTAGCGTCTTTGAATGACTCATAAAACTTTTAGAAGAGTTACCAATCTACAGCAAAGGTAAAAATGTTTTCTACATGACAATGGTGTTACCGGAGTCTTCTATTGAGAGTACTGTTTAGTAAAACATTTTTATATAAACAAAACACAGGGCCATCTGTAGCCAGATATTTCTTAGCCTGGTTGCCCAAACAGGAGAGACTTATTTTCTCAGTAGCTCTGTATATGCATATGGCCTGTAGGTCCACATTTAACAACTTTTGAACTGGTTTCCCAGTTGCAACTAAATTTCATACATTTGAGATTTGCCTTCTCAAAGGGAGTGCATCCTTAAAATTCCTAAAGGGACAGTAGTCATATAGAAGAATGATTTTAAATTAGTGTACTCTTACAGGGAAGACTTCTGCATCAGTTCAGCTGTGTTCTAGACACTAGAAAAACCACAGTGTAAATATTATGTGTAATGCAGAAAAGAGATCTGTATTCTTAGGGGTCTGTATTCTTAGATTCCACACCATTCAACTAGAAAAAAACATACAAAAGCAAAGCAGGTTCCCAGAACTATTTATTTGCATTGATATCTTAGTTAATTTTTTATACTTTTATGCCTTTTAGATTAACACCTCAATATTTGGGAACTAAGATTAATACCTTTATGAACTTATTCCTGATGGTTCCATTGAGAAGTATATTAAATTACCTGCACTGGATAATTTGATCTGAATGCTCTGGACTTCAGTTACGTGCTCTGCATTAATGCAATATTAACAAAAAAGACAAATAATGAACAGAATTCCTCAGCACTATCACAATTAAAATAAATAAATGATAGGGATTCAGGTAAGCTAATGAATACAAGGAAAAATTATGCAATTATACAAGCAGGACAATTTACTTCTGTGTTAGAAACATAAACATGTTTTTTATTTTAGTTATTATGAAGAAAGCATAAAACTAGGCATAAAATAAAAAAAGAAATTCTTACTTGTGTAAGTGATATTAAATCCTCTTCCAGTGGTAGAGTGATCTGATTGAAATTCAAGTCTTACTATGTGCCCACTACTAGCCAATTGAGAAGGGACCTCATTGCCAGAAAATGTGCCAAGAGGTGGTAAATCTGAAATCCCATCATCTTTGACTGTAAGGTAGTCAAATTGAGGTTCTACATCAAAGTCGTTGAAAATCAGATGGATTCTGCTTCCTGGCTCTGAGATAATTAACCAAACACAGTTCATATTGTTCCCATATTCCTCAGGATAATTTGGAGAAAGAATAATTCCAGATGGTGTGGTGAAGTTGAAGAAACATGAAACTAAAGGAAAGAACAATAAGATTCTCAAAATACTATCCACAAACTTTTTAAATGCTTGTCTTTTATTTTTTTTTTCTTGCGGCAAAGGATGCTTTTGAAGCCTGGATGTCAAAACTACCACACGTGCAAGCAGAAAACATTTATCACTTTCAGAACATTTCTCCAATATAACATATTTTCTTTTTCCCAAGTGAATCCAAGTGACTGCAGCAGGGCCCGCAAGAGATTAGGATGTAGTGAATACCAATGAAAGCAAAAGTAATGCTTGATGCATCAGAATTTGCAAAAATTGGCAGGTTTGTTCTAAAATGAAAATGCGACCTCCAAATTGAAATGATATTTTTCCAAATATGCATTAAACTGTATTTAACAATCCAAAAAAAAATCAAGCACAAGTGCCAGTTTTTTCTGTAGTATACAAAGTTCATACTGATGTAAATAACAGAAGAAATTCAGATGTGACTGAAACAAAAAAATCTTAAGTGTATATAGTCTGAACTTATTTTACCCTAGTTTCCCATTGATGGTATAGAGCAAAACCAAAAATGATTCATAGCTATCATCCTTTTTGACTCTTTTGAGCCAATTTTCATCAAGACATTGCCTTACTGGTTTCAGAGTCATGACCTTGTGACTGGTAGTGTAGTCAGAAGTACAGTATATTCAGAAAGAGGAAGACTCACTGCATATTAGTCAACGCAAAGGATAACCATTATTTAGCTCTTCAAATGTGTCAGACTGAACTCACTGTATGTAAATAGATGTTACAGATTCCATGCTCTTTCATAGGGCATGTGCAGATGTAACACTGGAGCACAGTAAAATATTCTACATTGTTAACAAAAACTGATGCAGCAACCCAATGCAATACAGCACCATGAAGAAACACAACTTCTGTCTTTAGAGGGCATTGCAGCTGAACTGTCTCTGTGTCTAGGCTTTACATGCTTAGACACATTTCAGCATTGCAAGGCATATTGAGAATTGTTCCGGTGCACAGCAATCTTGCTCAGCTTGTTAAGTCCTGTACGAACACAGCTTCCAAATACATACCTGCCCAAATAGAACAGGACACCTCACAATGATTGTTATGGTTATCAAATACAGTACTGAATTGTAAGATTCTTTATAGGGAAATTTAACATGATCTGGAAAACTGAAGTGCCTAATACACCTGTGTACTTGAAAGATTTGCTCTATTTTATCAGAAAGGAAAAAAAAGAAAAGCAAGAAACCCAACCCAAATAAAACCCCAATAAATAAATAAATAAACCGACACAAGCAAACAAACAAAACAAAATAAAAAAATAAATTTAAAAAAAACCACAACAAAAAAAAAACCCAAAAAACAAACAAAAAAATCCCCAAAAAACCAACTATCCTTCCCCCCCTCAAAAAAAAACAAAAAACCCCAACCAACAACCCTCTTTTAACAACAAATGTATTTTTTTTTAAAAACAAAAATCACAGCTAATAACCTTACCTAACCTTTTCCAGTAGTTGATATTCTTAACTTCTTTATATTAATTTTCACACCTTTGTGGTATATCACCATTAAAAAAAACCCGAAATCCCAATCTTTTCTTATGTTGCTTTGCAGGCTGTTTTGCACTGCCAGAATGAAATGTGTATGCGCCACAGAGTCCTTTTGAACACTTATCTGCTATTTGGAATTGCTCATTTAGAGTCTAATTCAACACACATTTACATTAAGTGTTAAGTGGTGTAATTAAATATAAAAGGAGAGGAAAGAACATTCTAAAAACAGGCCTGCGTGGTGTTCCCCACAAATGAGCTACTGAGTCAATTGAAAAAAAAACAAACCATGACTGAAAAAGTATGAAGTATTGAAATATTTTCCTGTTGGTTAGTCACAGATGTTAAGAAATGTGAGAGGTTAAGGTCAGGTAAATAATACAGAAAAAAATATAATAATTCTTACAAACACAGCTGGGTTTGTTGCCAGACCACTGGTTATTCTGTTGACATGTAATCGTTCTCTCTCCCACCAGTTCAAAAGCTGCTTGACATTC
Source organism: Corvus hawaiiensis (assembly GCF_020740725.1). Lineage (NCBI taxonomy): Eukaryota > Metazoa > Chordata > Aves > Passeriformes > Corvidae > Corvus > Corvus hawaiiensis. The sequence goes on from NC_063215.1 coordinate 23,183,613, forward strand.
AAAGGTAAGTGTGTCTCCATGCAGAAAACTGCTGCCAGTCCTTTTCCCATATGATGGAATTCCAGGGTCTCCACAACCTCCTTTCTCTATTTCTGAATATAGAAAAATTCAAATGCAGTAATAAGGAAAATATATTTGCAATCAATTTATATGTCAGTATCAGAAGTACTTTCAAAATATTTGGCATTATACATTAAACTAATATTTACAGCTGAAAATGAACTAGAGGAAAATGCTGTAAAACTGCCTCAAAGATGACTTAGGATCTAAAGTCCTTTCACAAGCTAATAGCTTCAATACCTGCATTGCTGCACTGCTGAAAATAACAAAATACTTACGTTTAACGGCACGACTGCACTGAATTACAGCCTATTTGAAGGCAAAATTATAAAGCCACAGTCTCCATCCTACCCATGGAGACAGGTGTGTAGATCATTTTTCTGGCAATGAAGTACTCGTACTAAAGAATCTTTTAACTCTCACATCTGCAATTCCATTTATAAGTCTATTAACAATATGATTAAAAGTATATAATTTACTGATAGAGTCAATGGATTTCAGTTTAAAATAACTAAAGTATAATAAAAACAAAACTGAGGAATTATTTCTTAATCTCATACTTCAAATTAGAGCCACATTTTTCCCAGCTGCATTCAGTTATGCCAAAAATAAATTAACATTTTGAATTATTCTTCAAGATATTCTCTAGAACCTCTGTTTCTTAATTAATTTTAAGATCTCAAATCTACATAAACAAGATAAGGCTATAAAAAATTCAATTCTTATGAAATTTATGAATACTATAAGTGTCAGGAAAGAGAATGTAAATATCAATTGCCTGTGGTAGAATCATCTTACAAAATACTATACAGATGGCTGCCCATCAGAAAATGAAGGCTCTATTTCTTTGCCATTAAACTGAAAGCAATTTTTTAAAATTAACTTGCCTTTGATCAGAAAAAATAACAAGAAAGCACTTCTGATTCTGTAAACTGTGTTGCTGCATATGCAATGAAATCATGTAAATTTGATTTAAATTAAAGTAGAGACAAAGTTATTGGTATTTAAATATTTTACAGTTCAGTCCAAGGTATGAAATCAGAAACATTCAAGATAACAAGAAAATTCAACTCACTGAATAGTATTAAATATTAATATAATTTAACACCATTGGAAATGTTTGCTGTCAAATATTGTTAAATCTAATAATGTTAAACCCTGGCAGAAGTGTATACCTTGACTGTGGGGATCTGTTAATCCATTGCTTTTCATATTTCAGACGCTCCCCTTGTTCCCTCCCTAGCCCTGGCCACTCCCTCGGTTTCTCTCTATTTGCTCCTGTACCCCAACCCCGCCCAGGGACCGCCCCTGGGCCCCTGACAAAACCATCCCGCACCCAGACCACGTTGTCTCTCTACCTCTGAACATCTTGAGGACAAGATGTGATTAAAGCCATCTCGAACCCTCATGAGAGACCCTTCTCTACCTTCTTTACCATCCACTGTGTTGTAACGCTGCTGGCTGCCAAAGCCAGGTCGCAGGGCTGTCTGAAATCGACTCCGGGATGTGACATGGCCCTAGGAAACCCTCGCTGAGCTCTCAGGGAGCAGCAGCCTGCTAGGCAGAGTCCAGTGAAATTTTAAGATACAGGATGCAGAATTATGATATGTGAAGTCAATCTGCTATGTTTACACCCTGAAAGCAGTCACTTGCAGATTCTTGTCAGACGTTCAGAAAAGTATGGCACGTATTTCACATAACAGGTTACTCGACGTGCTGGTGATGCTGTGTCTCCTGCACCCATTATTATTTTATTTAAATAATTTGTCTTAACAGAAAGTTAGAATGTATAAATTAAAAACCATTTTCCAAAATGTCCAGTACATAAACACAATAAAATATTGGGGGAACAATTTTATAAATAATATTTATAAATAAGGATTTTAAATTACATATATGAATGCTTTAATGTAGCTTCACTTGCCTGTTCCTACTTTCACAGAATAGCACTGAAAACCTGGGTGTTTTCAGCTATGCACATCTTTACATACTACATGAAAATATGGGGAGCTACAGAAAATCAGAATATACATTTTAATCACATTTTAGAAATTCATCTCCCTCACTGACAGCAGAGCTATATCTAATACAGCATGTGAGAATGATCATAAACTCTTTGCCAAATGTTTATGTGCTACATACTCTTTGTCAAAAAACCTTTTCTGTCTCAAAAATCAGGGCAATTCTGTCTTAGGCAGGAGCATCAGAAGCCAAACTCTCTGCAGGGATTTGCAAAAGCATTGCTTAAGATTTATCCCTTAAAAGACAGCAACAGGTGTTTCTTTCCATAGTCTACAGAGGAAGTAAAAAAATATGTCAAAGTAATAAATTTACTGAAATAGAAGACAGATCACGATACTTTTTAACTCTCAGGCTATGCATCCAAGCCATGGGAAAGGGCTATGGATCAGTGAACTAAAACTTTTTAACAGAAATTACCATGAGTTAAGGTTTCTGGTGGGTTAAGAATTCCCTTTTTTTTTTTTTTTTTTTTCAGGAAACTAGTACGGTATGCTTTCAGATCCAAGCTCTTAGTGAGGAAGGCAAGAATGCAATGTAAACTTAGGAGACAAATCAAATACTTTGTTATGCTTAATATATCACCCTTCATCCAAGAATGCCCAGTTTTCTTGGGGTGATATATGATTTGGATTTGTAAATATCTTATTTGCATGCACAAAAAAATTATACATATTAAAAATATAAACACTAATTTCAGATCAAACATTTTTAAAAATACTTTATTCTTTGGAAAAATAAAGTTTTAATAAAATCTGTCTCATAAAAAACCAATTTAATGATAAATTTCAGGTTCTCTCAAACACAATAGAAGGAATTTTTGAATCAAATTATATTGAAAAGCCAAATAACTCATAAAAAATGTCAAAACTAATTGTATTAACTCTATTTCTATTTAAACCTTCAGGGTCTGTGCTTGTTTGTTCAACATAAAAACAATCCAGCAAACATGACAGATTTATAAAATACTTCTGAGGATGTCTTATTTGCATTTTGACAATAAAAAGATTGAAAAATTCCATCCAGGTCTAGGAATCTATATCATCACAAACCTTTAACTGAATACTATATGTATCCCTAACAGGAATCTACTCTAGTCAAAAGTTATTCAGGCTGACAGAAAACACTCACTGTAATTCATATAATTATCATAGGATCACAGAATTTGGGTTTGAAGGGGCCTTAAAGGTCTTTTAGTTCTAACCCCTTTGTCATGGACAGGAATACCTTCCACTAGGCCCATGTTCCTCAAATCTGGCCTGGCCTTGAATACTCCCAGGGATGAGGTATCCACAACTTCTCCGGGCAACCTGTTCCAGTGCCTCATCACCCTCATAGTAAAGAATTTCTTCCTAAAAGAGGAAATATAAAGCTCTTCAGCTTAAAGCCACACCCCCTTGTCCTATCACTAGATGCTGTTGAAAAAAGTCCCTCTGCAGCGCTCTTGAAGGCTCCCTTTAGGTACTGGAAGATGCTCTAAGGTCTTCACAGAAAGAGTTGTCAAGCATTGGACCAGGCTGCTCAGGGAAGTGGCTGAATATTTAAAAAATATGTAGATGTGGCACTGAGGGACATCATTTAGCGGTGGACTTCGCAATACTGGATTAATGGATGGATTAATGATCTTAAATGATTCTGTGACTCACTTTAATCAAAAGCTACGTTTCCATTACATATATTTACATCCCAAAACTTAGGGAAGACAGAGAAGGCAAAATTAATGGTTTTGTATTTACACATACAGAATACTCTTTCTTTATAACTAGATCTAGAATAGTAGGCATGTAATGATTCCCAACATTTTCTCTCCTCTGGGATTTTGCACAGGTTTTTACTTCATTTTCCTTTCCAGTACCTGTTTGACTTGCACTTCTTTGATTTGGTCAGTGAACAGTTTTTTTAAATGTCTGAATGCAGCCGTGATGCATTGTGCGTATTGCTCCAACACATGCATCGATTATTCTGTTTCATAAATTGCAAAGATGCTCTGTATCAGTTTGCTAAAAAAGAGAACATTTCAGACCAATTCAGTTGAAGTTATGTTGAGCTCTTAGAAAAGTCCTATGGGATAGAAAATGTTCTTAAAATAACAAACATGAAAATAAGATCTATGCTAACCTATTTAGCATGGCAATTAAAGCTCTGTTCTTTTAGGATTATTCTGTGTACTCATTCAATGTTGGCCTTCTTTTGATCTGAGTTCTTAGAGCTGTGTGAATTTCATGATGTTTGCACATAAACTCTCAAGCTTAAATTAAAACGTCAGCTTTCTCTGATGTTTAAATACCAAAATATTAATATTGATCTTATGCAATTGTTCTTGGCTTTCATGTAACCTCTTTCAATATCCTGGGGAAAGAGCCTTTTCATCCTGTTTGTAAACTAGAACTATTTACTCAGTTTCAGGGAATATTCTTTCTTTAATGTTAGAAGAATGAAAAGATTAGATTTCTGACTCTTAAGATCATATCTCTCCGAGTTTAATTGAAAGACATTTCTGTTGCTCTGTTTTCTTTCAAATGAAGAAATATGGAAATTCAAAAGTGATATTAAGTATTTAAATATGTATTATGACTGCTATTTGAAAGGTGTCACATTGCAATTCAAATCTTTTTTGATGTAAAGTCTTTGACTCAGGTATCTGAAATGTATAATAAAATAATTCATACAGTAGAAGATTTTGCACTCTTAAACTTACTCATGGTAGGAGTAATTTCTTTTTTTTCCACTTGTTACTAGTTTACAAATACACAGTTTAAATTAAATTCTTACGTTTGTTGTGTTTTCATTCACACTATCCAATATTCTAGCTTAAATGATTAGTGAATCATTAATCATTAAATCTGCATCTGGATACAAGCTAAAGAGTATAAATAATAATCTCACACATTAATAACTCAGATGTATAAATACAATTTAAACTAAATATGTTTTAAAAGCATGTGAGTTGAGCAAAAATCAATTGTTTCAAATAAGAGATATAAAATAAACTTCAGGTTTCTATCAGAAAGTTGAAGTCAATAGCTCTAAAACCTAAACTAATTATTTGACAATATTTCATAATTATCATTTTAGCTATTATCAAGATAGATTAAGGGAAGCTGTGAACTGACACATGCATATATTCACCCAAAAAAAAAAAAAAAAAGAGAGTTTAACATCTAAACTCTGAGAGGTCACAGAAATTCATGTTTCATATACAAGAAAACTGATGATTTTTTTTTTCCTCTTATTCCTCATGCCTCTCTGTGTTAACAAACATAATACCTAATGCAGTTTAAAAACACAAAGGAGAAACTCATACAAACAAAACCTTATACAAAGAGAAGGGCTAGAGAGATGCTCAGGATTGCAGAAGAGGACATAAATAAAGGATTGATATTATGTACATGATTCCTGCAATGGAACATAGGAACAACTACTGAAAAAGAAAATGGTAAATCAAAACTAATAGAAAAAATATTTCATATAGCACATAATTCGACTCTAAAAGTGGCTATTAAATCTAAAATGAGGTTGGCCTACCGCTAAAAAGAGGATGGCCTTACATGATAATTTTATAGATTATCACGATTTTATCATTATTCCAGTAAATTTCTTCAAAGAAATTTAACAGTGCAATTTATTATCAGTCTCCAAGTATAAAAATAGAAGGCCTCCTTCACAGATCATATAGTTCCCAGCAGCATTCTAAGAGACTCTCACATTTTCTCTGAAATGTTTTGTCCTTGCTGTTATCAAAAAAGACCACAGATCATATCCAGTAGATTAATTTTTGCTGCATCCACCTTATTGCATTCTGTATCAATATTATAAAAAATACGAACATGACCTTAGAATCAGATCAATGAAAAAACAACAACTTTTCTAGGAAGTCAATTTAAGCTAACAGTTCACTACTGTTGCATATGGGTGGCTTACTGGCAGTAATAACATCATATTGCATTGTCTCTTATAATATAAAAATCCTTGAAAGCAATAAAACAATAAAGCAGAAAAAAACCTTTACAATATTAAACTTCTTTAAGTTTAATATTTACTGTGTACTTAAATATGTTATCACAAAATGCAGAAAAAAAAATATTGGTTTGTTTACAATCAATTTTACATGTCCAGGGGTAAATGCAGATCAAATCTGAACAGCAATGAGGAAGAATCTTTTTGTTACTTGTTGCAAAAAATGTGTGACACCTACTAACCATGTAATGATATAGCATGTGAAATTCATTATCAATATTTGTAGAAAAATAAATCTGGAAAAAAAACCCATTATTGTGAGTTTGCAGGCACAATGATAGGTTCTGATTTGACAGATCGGACTCAGGAACAGAAGCTCTGGCACACTAACAATAATTCTGTGAAACTGTAAGCTATTGAAAATGGTAAGAACTACTGGAAAAGGAACAGTGAACAAAACAGAGAATAGTACTCTGACCTCACACAAAAACCTTCAAAAATTTTATTTCCATGTTGAATTTTACATGTAGTTCTGCTCTTTCTTTTAAATAAGGCAACATTAGAACTAGAGGAGGAAAACAAAAGATCAAAGTTACTGAGGAAGTGAGGACCAATTAAATAGAGTGAAAATCCCTTTTTCTGGGTGGGGGTGTGTGAAATACATGTGTTCAAAAAGTTATTGGACAAATACATGGAAGAAAATCTTATTGAGAGACAAAAAAGGACTTGAGGTATGCATCACTGGAAACAGAGAAAATACTCTCTTTCTTGATCTATCACTGTATAATTCACCATTACTTCCCTAAACACCTATTATTGTCAAGAATCAATATGCTTTTGGTCTCACTGTAGATTTTTATTCCAATGTTTTGTGATAAGAAACATGATATTGTTCAAATTATAGTGTTCATCTTGTTTTACTACCAAAAAGAGAAGTGCCTGTCAATACAAAGGGCTGAGCAGTGCCCTGAACAAAAGTAAGCACAAAGTTATCCTGTGGAAAGCAACTTAGAATGTTATGGAAAATAGGAAGTACAGGAAAAAGGAAGTGCAGCTGCCTCAGAAATTATCAGAATAACATAAGAGTGAATATTGTGAAAAGGTGAACTATGGAATGAGGCAGAAGGCAGTAACAAAACTTGTAGAATTAAATTGTCATTAAAATTAAGAGAAAGAAAAATAGCTAGCAGGAAAGAAGGATGAAGAACACTTCCACTTTTCGAGAAAAAAAACTCTTATCTAGATAAAAAAATGTTTAAATAAAATTAAAAGAAGGGCAGAATAGGAAGAGAACAGCTTAAGGACCTTTTAGATAATGTAGACATATTCAAGTGAACAGGGGCTAATCAAATTCAGTATTTAAAATGAAGCAGTCAATGAACTATTACCAATTATCTTCAAGTACTTATGGAGAACGAGGTAGGTCCCACATGACTGAGCAAGGTCACATGTATTAACTGTCCCAAAAACTGGAGAGAAGAGGAACCAAGGAATTAAACAAATACCTGTGTATCTATTTTGCCCCCTCAAACTGGGAAAATTATATGCTTTATCTTCCTTTACAATGGCATATCCTTAAACATCTTTACCTAAAATTATCTTAAGTCCTGACAAGAAAGACATGGTGGTTGTTTGGAAAGAAAATCAATGAGCTACTACTAGCAAATCATTTGTAAAAGGATTGTAAAGCCAACACTGATCCTAAGCAAAATAATGGAACAGCGAACATAAGACACTATTTCTAAATGGTTGAAAGACAAAAATATAATTACCAGTAGTTAACGTGGTTTTATGGAAAATTGGCCATGTCATACAAACAATACGTTTTTCAGATTATAAACTCAGATAACACAATATATTTGGGCTTCTTTCAACCATTTAAATTAGTGACACATGGCATCCTAATTAAGAATTGGCATCATAGAAAATTAATTTAGCACACATTAAATGGATTGCAATTAGATATTTATAGTATTTTGAAGCATAAATGGTAATAAGGAATTATCATCAGACAATAGAACTGCTTCAATTAGCTTAATCTATACTCTTTTTTTAGCCCTATCCTAACAGTTTGTTACACAAATATTACAGACAAATAGGTAAACAATACTGCCATACTATTTTGAAGATGCTTTAACATGACATAAGTGTGCATTTCTTCTCAAACTTATGTACCCACATAAGCACTGCTTTTTCTCATACTCTTAAAATAAACCCTCACCAAAATCTTGAGCCTATTTTATTATTTGTAAAACAAAATTAATGTTAGATGGGAGGACCTTATTTTCCCTGAATATCCACTTCTGCACCTTATAGCGAGTGTGCCTCCTCCCTAAAGACCAAGAGTGATAAGTACAGTTTCATAAAACAAAATGAAAGATTGAAATCATGTATGGATTTGCTGGAGCTTTAACTCAGTACATTTCTAATGAAGGTTGTAGAAACAGTAAGTGCTCAAATGAAAAATGTTAGCTTTGGAAGCAACCAAACGTACAAATATTAATACAGTGTGGACATCCAAATAATTGTACTTTATTATATTCCAGTAAAGAAGCAAGAAAGATGAAGTATTGCTCCAAAAATATTCTTCTGAAGGAAAAAAAAAAAGAAAAAGAGAAAACATCTTTAGGCCTTATGCTCCTATATTCTGCCCTTGCAGGACAAATCCTGCCCTCCAGCACTGGACTCAGTCCAGCAACTTTTAACCTTTTTTGGCAATGCACAATTTCCCCGAGATCTCAAAGTTTCTCTCTTTGATTAACTTTGAGGCTTTATTTCATGGGCACTCTTTCCATCTAGAAAGAAGTTCCTGTTGTTCTTATCTATATCTTGTATGTTTCAATTTTTTTGCTGTGCCTCCATCCTTGTTGGCTCCTGTCCCCTTGGTCAACCGAGAGTTCTGGGGTGGGATTAAGGAAGAAAAACTTTCCTTCTCTTTCCAAAGATGCCGACATGGCCAAGGCTTAACAACAGGAGTTTCTTCTTCCCTATTAAAACACACTTTCTGAGAAACATAACCTAACACAAAACTACTCTGCAGAGAAGTAAAGGAAGTCTCACAGCTTAAGATTCAGTCTGGAAGCTATTCCATAAAAATATACCGAAACAGTACATACCTATATGTACATGTAAATATTTTGTAGGCATAGTATACAGACAAGAAAGCAAACAAACAAACAAAATTTATTTGCTTTTTTCAGTGAGAGCAATTGAAAAACTGAAATTTCACAGAGCCATGTAGGAGAGTCTTCATGAGCATTATCTATTTGACTGCATAGATAGACAGACTTCTTCGTCTTAAAATTCCATTCAACATCTTGGTTTTCAATTTTCACACCCAGAAGAAAAAAGGAAGGAGGACAGGTTGTGTTATGATGGGGAATTAACTGTGTTGGTTGTTTTGGTGAAAAAAAGTCTCTCTCTGAATATTGTTTGTCTGTAGAGGTTAACTGCACATACCTAAAATCCCAGAAAACTGCTACATGGAAATCCTGTGTCTTTTACTATATAATAAAGCTTAGCTATGACTTCCATAGAGTCACCAGGATACAATTAAAATCTGTTCATCTAAAAAAAAAAAATTAATAAGTGTTTGAAAAGTACAGTGTTGTTTTGGTTTGCTGTTTCGGTGTTTGTTTGTTTTTTTTTTTTTTCCAAATAGCACAAAGGGGAAAAAATGTAAATTTATATTTATGTTGGTCCTATCAGGTACATGTTCTGGTGAAAGCACATCCAAAAGTCTATACTGTAGAGAAGCAAACAGATGAGGTATAGTCAGATTACTTTATATACTTTCAATCTTGGCAGAATAAAAGACAATCCCAATAAGTAGGTTGCACCCACTTTTCTTGAGTATATTGTGAGTGGAAATTAAAAAATTAAATTATTTGAATGAGTGGAAATTAAGAAAAAAATAAGAATTGAATGGGTTTTTTGACATCCAATTCTTGCTAAAATCTGTTAAAATTCCCTCTCTTTTTTCTGCATATTATTTTTACCAAAATAGCATGGGAGGAACCTCTGGTCATGGTTCCAAGCAGCTGATGACATTTTGAACCAAACTCAATATGATAACATTTGGAAACATAGTCCAGCAAAGTTCAGTTGCAAGCTGAATAAGCTTGAGAAATTATACTCACCAAAACTCAGTAACCTGTTCTACAGCATGCTAATACAACACAATAGAAGAATTAACAGACACAAGGTTTTTTATCATGTTCTTTATAAAGGTGACTGTACAAAAAAATTTCACTGTCTCAGAGGTCATACAAACGTTAGAAAACTAGAAGTGGAAACAATTGTTAGGACCCTGGAATTATCAAAGACAGATAGATAGAAATATGGTGAGTACTGTAGATCATAGGAAATATCCAAAAGGTTTGCATCTTCTGTTTTTATATATATTTTTTAAGATATTTAAAGTCAGTTCTGCAAGGAAGGCCATGCAAGTGCACACATGCCATACCACTCTCTAGCTTTGAAACAAACCCAGTTTCTCACTACCTGAGAGAAATGGTCCTAACTTTTTTCTTCTTTAAAAAGAGTGGAAAAACACATCAACACGCGTACCTAGAGATACAGACTGAGAACAGTTTACATATGTATTTAGAAGGACTCACACTCCATTTATTTTTTGTATTACATCTGATACTGTTAGAATATCTACAAAACATTCACTGCTTTCTTTGTTGTTCTACTTGTGATGATTTTGTTTTAAAGTACATACTACACTGCTTTCTAAAAGTTCCTCAAGTACCAAGCTATTCTTTGGACACTGAAAGGAAAAATAAAGACCCTTTGGAAATACTACTGATGCCAAGCCTGCGAGTGAATTGTAAAGAAAATGCTCTTTTAAAATCATTCCATAAAGGGTGCATAATGTCCTAGAGAAGAGAAGTCTGGCCATGGCTATGCTGGCCTGGAAAGGTCAGAGGACAGGTGAAGGTACAAGGCAGTTGAGCAAACTGTTTTTCACTGACAGTCAGCACATTGTACTCAGCTTCATCTGCACATATACCCATTTAATGTAGTTCATTACTTTTTGCACTTAGAAACCTCCACTGTACAATGTTATATAAGCTATTTTCTGAGAACACCGACTCCATATTTTAGAAGATCCATTTTCTAGTAAATGCTCCTAGTTCTTCATGATTAGAATTGAGTTTTCAGAAGTGTTTAGATGCAAGCAGAGTGTGCAAGCACACACAATACCCAGTAAGATATTGTTGTAGCTTTTTGTTAACCTAATTCAGTAATTCTCACATATAATAGACAGTCTGAATGGATTTCATTTTTATATGCTACCATATATACAACAAAGAAATCAAATGCACAAAGTCTGAAATTTGCTCTTGATAATGTTTTAGAGTAGGAAGTATTGTTTTCTCAAATTTCACAGCAACATAAAAATAAGCCATTATTTCATCTGAATAACAATAACCCCCTTTAATCAAGATTGCTAATAAAATGAGAGAGCAATATACAAAGGCTGCTCTGGAGGATATGCTGACTTCGCAACAAGTGGAGGTGTTAGCATGTCACATCAATTTCAGTCAAAGTGTGAAATTTATGTCTGTTTATGAGCTGAATGGATAAATCATACAGCTTTTGAAAGGACTTGGGAAAGATAAAAAGTACTGAAAAACTTTGAAGAACTCTTTAGTGAAATAAATGTTCTTTACAGAGGATCTCACTAATAGACATCTGTGTGTCAGAATTAAAATCTTCAACTGTTGCTCAATATTTCCCACAGATCTTTCTTTACGACTAACTACCAAATTCAAATATTTCCATTTAAAATCATGTGATTTAGTAATCAACAGTGACACTTAAGAAATTCAGTAAATTCTATAATGAAGGCATAAATGATGCAGAAACTGTTTAATGACCCAGACCTGACCATCTTTTGTCTTTTCATGGTTTTAGTTACTAAAATAAAAGCATATCAACAGGCACCAAAATCCTAAAAACTGCAATTTACTTTAATGAGATGATAATAAGAATCTAGCCTAGCTTAAAAAGATGAAAAAATGCATATGAACAAGAAATTCCAGATCTTTTAAAAATCTCAGTAACAGCTAAAAAGCATCTACTAAATAAAAATATCATGAAGTGGGTTGTGCAGCATTCCAGTACAGCATTTCTAAAACACCCATTTTATTAAACAAATTTACACACTATAATAGAAATTAGCAGTGGTGGAGGTGATCTACAGTGGCTTGGACAATAATCAGGACTCCAAGGATTTGGATGAAATCCAGTGCAGGTTTGTATGGAGCACACTGATGCCATACACCGGCGCTCTGATGATAAAGCACTGGGCAGACACCTGTGTATATCCTGGTCTGCCTACGAAGAGCATCCCTGTTCCCTCTCCCCTAACCCATAGGGGCTTGCATATTGGCCATAGGAAGACTGTCCCACCACGTCTGGCCACTCAAAGGAAATGTGGAGAATCTCTCCTCTTCCCTGCCCCTGCTGGGCTTAACCACAACACAAATGTACACACGCACACTTCTCCCTAACTAGGAAAAGAAGACAACTAAGGACATTAAAGCCACACTGAAGGACATGCAAAAGTACTCGCTCAGGTGTACCATTGTCCTCAGATCACTGCTATTTAATCCTCCTCTGAGGATTTGTATTCTTCTTTCAAAGAAGATTAAGTTGCAGTTATGGAGGGTCAAAATGTCACTGAAGGAGAGAGCTTACGTAGGGATTTAAGGTAGATTACTCACCTAAATCTGTACTTCGAATTTATTGCACCCTGTTAATTTTAACATTTATGAGTATCTGCTTGCAGATGTAACAGACATTTTCAAAAAATAAATGTAACTCCTATTTCCAGGTTTTTATCACTGGTTTTCATCAAAAGAACACCAGCTTTTATAGCTGGGTATATCTTAAAAATCAGAACATGGTCTTTATGTATAATAATACTAAATATAAGATATAGTATTTTAAAAGTTTATGCAAAACATACTGAATTAATTTTGTGGTATGCAATATATTCTAATACGCATACAAGAAAATCACAATATGAAAAATTTTGGGTAAATTTTGAGGTGAGAGATTATTCAGTTTCCTTGAAATTATATTAATATGTGAAATACACTTTATAGATCTATAAATGCATATATATGTATTTTTTAAATGGCTACTAAAAAGTTTTAACTGGAAGCAGGATTTTGTGTACAGTGTCTTAGGGTCACTTTACCTTTTTCTTCAGCTTGCAATAAGAATATACATTTAGTATTGTTTTATCAAGTTACCCAGTGTTGTATCGCAAAAAGAACTATTAGTATGCTGACATCATGCATATACCTACACAGAAAATCCTGTGAGAGTCAAAGTCTGACTCAAAAATTATTTTTCTTTTAGGTTCCAGACAAATATTTGCTTTAAGAAAAAATTAGAATAATATTGCATTTTGCCTTAGAGAAGCAAATTAAATATTTATCAAGATTATTAAAACAATGCTATCTTTAAAGTTTATTGACTTCAGGGATAGCATCACTTCTCACAGATCATTCACACATTTCTTTGCTAGATAATACTTAAAAAAAATCCATATTTGAATTTTTGGACTTGGAAGTGTTAGGTTAACAATTGGACTCGATCTTAAGTGTCATTTTCAACCTAAATGTTTCTATGACTCTATCAATTCAGTCCAATATGTGTCAGTTATTATATCATTTAATCAATCCTTTCATTACTGTTGGAAAAAGGTTTGCTACTTAAAGTAACATAGGCAAGGAAATAAAGCTTAAAGTAAGTGTCACCACTGGTGAGACAACACAAACAGCTGATTTATTGCTCATTTAAAATCAAGTGTTTGATTTTTAAAACCACAGAGTGAATGTCATGCATTCAAGGGCTTCAAGACTAATGAGCAATATAGTTCTCATGGTTTGAACCTTGTAGCAAAAAAATAGAGAAAACTGGCATAAAAATAAAATATTTAATAAGAAGTATTCTTATTCAATAGAAAAAAAACCCCATAACTTTTTCTCTGTTGCTGTCTAGCTATGATGCATCTTTTTGTCTGACCTTCATTTAGAGAAACTTTACAAATGAATGCTTAAGAATTCCAAACAATCTCAGGAAATTCTGAGTATGCCACCACTTAATGAATTAAATAAAGCAAATTATTAAAATAAAATTATTTTGTCCTAAACAGTGAAAGCACTTTATTCTTAGGTAGCTGTCAGTGGACAGCTAAGTTCATGGTGTGTACACCGCAGTGTTTTCTATATTAAAAGAATTGGAGAAAATTTTAACTCTTAAAAACTTATTTCTGTTTATCTAAAATTATTAAGTTGTACCAAAATTTCAAACCGAGCTCTATCTGCTAAGAGGCAAAGACTAGGATTTATGTTTCAAACATTTAGATTAAACTGTTCAGTTCCATTTCTTGATTGTTTTCCGCAGAAAGAAAAAAGTACAAAAAAAGACCTGTCAAAAGTAAAAAATAAACAAAAAAACTTCTCAAAAGATCAATTACTTACAGTTAATTCTCACATATGTGTTACTAGAATCTTATTTTAAAATGCCAGTTTTATTTTTACAATTTATTCCTAGCCTTAGAGAAAAAGCATCAATTGTTAATAATGTTTTTTAAAAGCCATGGTAAATCTTAATTAAAATTTTAATAGTAATCTGGGAATAACATTTATGTTAAGGTCAAACATACTGAACAATGAACATGGATAAAAAGGTATAAAAAATTAAATCAATAAAAATATTTAGCTGTTTTCTACACGGAATGTGTTTAATTATGATATGAAACTACTTTCCAAATGTTTGACTAGCAGAATGATCTTCACTGGCAGAGTTAAAACATAATAATTCTCTCTTATTCAGAGACAACATGTTACTGTTTCAATGTTTAATAATTTCATGAAGAGAGGCAAAAAAAGGGTTTAAACTTAACCTGTTAAATCAATCGCTGAAAAGATATGAATGCATGTTTGTGTCATCATTCAGACACAGCTGCAGTCTAGAGGGGAAGGGAGACAGCAGCTTCCCAGCTCCAGTCATGTCATATAACTAAGAATACACCTGCTGTATACTGGCTGTACCTAATCAAATTGTAAATGTGGGAAGTTCTAAGAGTTTTGGGTTTTTTTACTTTGCAAATTCTGAAGTTTAAGTAATGGATACATTAATAAAGATATTCGTTGATGCAATCAGAAAACTAAAAATGTACATTGATGCCTGGTCTGTAAACCACACTATTTCTAACATGCACGTTCTTATCCAGCATACTGACAATGTCTGTGATTGGCACAATAGAATGCATTGCATTAAAGGTATAGCAAAAGTGGCTAATACATTGCTAAACAGCATAACTGAACAAATATATGTTAATCTCTAAGCTGATTGAGATGAGTACCAGACATTGATTGTGTTTCTGTGGAGCATAGTTGAGCATAATTATATCAACATCTGAAAAGTGCTCTAATTAAAATAGGATATTAGGAGGAGAGTTACACAATTAATACAAAAATTAAAAAGGAAAACAAATCACTTGCTTAAAAAATTTGTACTTAATCTGGTCATTTTGGTTTTGTTATTTTGTTGATTTAGGAGGGAGAAGAAGAGTTACGGGGTGTTGCACACTTACTCCTTTTTATTGTCTTCACTAAGCCTCTGTTTGCGATTGTTTAATAAAGGACTGTGGCACAGAAGGAAATTTGGTCTTATCAACTATGGCCTGATAATATATAAATATGCAAGACACTCAACAAGTTAAAGCATATCACCATTATATTATGTTTCTCAACCTCATGTGTATTTTCTAGATGAAAAGTGGGTTCTGTCTGCCACCCCAAACATTATACATAACTTAGGCAAAGACATTCTCCACTTTTAAAAATTTCTTTGAAACTGCTGCATTAATTTTCAGTAACTTAGTGTGCCTCTTTTCACTCTATTAGTAACCTACTAGTAGTACTACTTATTTCTCAAAAGAAAATTCAAGGATGCTGAAACTGAGAAATTCCTGCTCTAGGCTTATCTGAACAATATACTCTAAAAAGGTCAGACAAAAATATAGGAAAGCTTCTGAAAATGACTGATAATACATTGTGACAGAAATTTCAATTGCCCATTCAAAAAACTAACCTGCCCTGTATAGCACTACAAACAGATTAATTGATACAATATTAGGATGGAACTCTACAGAACCAAGTAGCTTTAATAAATAAAAATATTCACATAAAACATGAAATGTTTTATTCAAGCACACACTTGAATAATATTCTGAATACATATGAACATAATACACAAAAAAATCTTAATATACATGAAATACATGAAAGAGGGAAAAGCTTAAAGCAAAGGAAACGCAAAGTTTTCACTGAATGACTTATATCTGTTTTCTTTCCAAGCTTTACACTGTATATAACGATTTCCCTGTGTGCTTGTCAAATTGTGAGAGTGCTAGAAAGGCTTAACTCCATTTATTTCTTTCAGCACAGGTTTTGTTAAACCTCCAAGCACTAACAGAATTTTATATCAATATTAGTAGTGTAATAACATTTATAAGGTAGTTATGTTTTTGTAAAAAACTGCACTGATTTAAGGTTTACTAAGTCCTGTAGCTGTATGCAAAAAGACAACTGACATTTATCTGAGCAACTGAAATATGTTTTTGAAAGTATTTTTCTACTTGTCTCAATAGAAAAGAAGAATCTCTTTCCAAACAATCATAATGAAGAGCTTAAAGCTTAACTGCTCAGTTGAGCATCAATACAAATAAAGGTTGTAAGCCTGACATTTTCAGCTGCTTGCAGGAGCTGATATACTACCTGATGTCTCCAAGAATTCTTAATAACTTCAAATTACACAAAATGCTAGAATTGTATCACTGAGTCACCAGATTTATTTTATAACACTGTTATGAACTAAAGGATAGGCTAGGGAAATAACTTAATTACTTTATATAACCATGTAAAGGCAGGAATAAAAAATTAGCTCTAAACAGGCTATAAACCAGATGTTGTTATACTGGTTATCAAGAATTATGGAAGTCAAAAGATTAAATATTTTTATCAGACTGACAGGTTTACAGGGTTGAATGGAAGAAAAATCTCAAGCATAATAAAATTATAAAACATTCACACCTAAAACTTCAAGCTGCCTGTCATATGCTTTTACGTTGTGCGGTACAGCCAATAGGACCACAAGCATGGAAGCAGCCTAATGATCAGCTGGCTGCACAATCCACCTTGGATCCTGAGAGCCATAAAGCACCTATTTTTAGATGTGACACATCCATAAAATGAGTGGAATAAGCCAAACTCAGACACATTATTCACCTTGTAAATCGTTTTTTTGGCTGCAATTGCAACCTAACATCACTGATACTTCTACAAGGCCTACTGTCATAGTAACACGTTGCATTATCCTGACCTGGATATGCATGGCAATGACTGTGCCTAACTTATCCACTTAACAGGTAAATGCATGCTTGAATTGATATTAAGAAGTGGCATACACCAAATCTTCCTGTTGATTCAAAGCTGCCTAAATACTACATCAGATCAGATGTGCTGGACAAGTTTGGGCATGAGTGGTCTTCACTTGTGGTCAAAACAAAATAGAAATGCAGCTCAAGAAGAAAACTAACTTGAAAAATAAGTGCATGAATAAATAAATACTTTAATTACAAATTCTTTAGTTATTGTATGTAAAAAACTCCTTGCTTTAGCCCATGACCAGTGTCAAACTGCAAAAAAAGCATGCTTGTAAAAGTATAGTCTTATCATATCAACATACTTTGTTGGTGTTACCAGACCATCCTATGACCTCAAAGTGGTCTGAAAGCTGTCTTAACAACAGCCTAAATACTGTGGTTTTTTTCTCTAAATGTTTCCTTTTCACTTCTTTTGTTGAAAATTTTATTTTTAAAGCATCACTTTATAGTGGTGTATGCACACTGAGAAATGTTAGTGGGTTTTATCGTGAAGTATCAGCTCTGAAATACATAATGTGATTTTGTTTAATTTATGAAGACCTGTGGAGTGAAACCTGGTCATCTTGGCTTCAGTAAGGAAAATTGGCATAGATAATAACTGGAGAGGATTTCAGAATAGATCCTTTGATACACTTAGGTGTAGTGTTACAATAATTCTCATTCTTCAAGGACAGAACAATTTACATTTCTGTCCTTTTCACAGAAAAGATGCTTTCAGAGGATTCTTTTTGAAATGTAGTAAACCATTCTGTTACAATATCTGGGATCTATAACAGAAAATTAAGGACTTTCAAATACAGTCTATAAAAAAGGGTTTTTTTGAAAAAAAAAAAGGTAGGTTCAGATCATTCTTCAGCTTTTTTATTTTATTTTTTTTTAGTATGGGTTAACAACATTCTATTTTAGCAATAATAATGTGGTTCTAACATTGTTTATCATCAAAGTTAAGGTTGCCTGTAGTGTCTTGCATTTTACTTATTAATAATGTACTTACATATAGGTAATGCCTAAATTATTTTTGCCTTTATAATGCATGACACTGAGTATGACTGACAGAAAAATATCAAGACGTCTTGCATTTTCTAACACGGTAGCTGTTTATCAGTTTCCTGGAGCTGACAAACTGACAACACTTGTTTTACCATCTGTGTTTCCATAAGTCACCTTCCATTGCATACAGTGATACAGGTACAGTGCTATTCCTCTGTATTCAAAACTCTCCAGGAACTATCTCTACAGGACCTATGTCTGAAATCTTTCTTGTTGATCCAACTTTTGGAATCTGAGAAATCTGATTAATAGGGCAGATTACAAAATTTTTAATAGTGAGAATATAGAGAACCCTACAGCTTTCTGACATGTTTCTTATCATGTTTCTGATGGTGAGCAAAAGAAGAGGCAGAACTTGGGAAGAACTGCCCCTCTCCTAATCCCTTAGGCAAATCATAAATAGGATTAAATTTACTATCCATACACAAAATCTGTTATGCATATTAGTTCATTTACAGGCATCATTTCATGCTATTTTTAGGTGGACAGGCTAATAATGTAAGGTAGGTGAATTGCATCATTTAAATCATTCTCTTAATAATTAAAGTGAGATGAAGTTCAGTTAAAGTAACAATTTTCTATAGACTGTGATACTATTTAAACAGAAACATAAAAAATATTTTACTCAGATACAAAGTCAAGATTCAGTCGGTGAGTTGTAAAATATTGCCCAAGAGGGTGAGGAATCGTGTTCTAATCCTGAGCAAAACTCACGAGTTTCTGGGAAAAAAGATTCAAATAGGGATGCCCTTTACTTTGTCTCTACAGAACATGTATGAACCATCAAAGCCTGCAGTTTGCCTTCTTTTTAGCTAAGTGCAATTGCAAATACAGTGTCCTTGAGGTTACATGTCAAAATCTATTAACCTTCTCACAATTAAAATGAGATTCTATTTTTAGACAGGTTCTTTGACTGCTAAACAAGGGGAAGGAGATTTATTGAGGCATCTTGTGACAGGATAGAGGTTTAAGATGCACACTTACCCTAAAGCAGGAGATGTATTGAGAGTGCAGATGGATAAAAGTCAACAACAAAAGATGAGAAAATTCTAATAAAACTAATGAGAATGTTGAAATGAAAGAGAGAAAGAAGTTATAATTCACCTTTATCTTAAAATGTTTACTATACTTTTGAACTTGTAAACATTTCACACTTTAGGATTGTGAAATAAACTTGCAAAACAACAACAAAAAAAACCCCAAAAAAACAGAATAACTCACAACTGATTGGAAAACAAGATTGAAAGCCAAAATCCAACTGTCAAATGATAACAATATACTTCATAAAAGAGATGCTACTGCTGCTGCAAAATGCACAGTGTATAATTCAGGAGTTTTCAGAAAGTCCCCAGAAGTAAGAGGCTGAACTCCATAAATAAAATAACTTCATTAGACAAATACAGAAATGAAAACAGATTAATTTGCATTACTAGAAAGAAATTAGAGCAGAAAAATAAATCATCTGATATATATATATAATTTAAATTTTTGAACTTTTTCATAGAGGTACAGGAAGGTAAAGTTCATAATCCTGGTTTGAGGAAACTGTGTAAAATATCAGATACATAACTTGTGCCAACACTCTCTCTCCACTATATAAACACTATTTCCACTTTATGCATTTCACAAATGGATTTTGTAAAGACAGTATGTTGTCTAAAGAAACACCCTAGAAATGACACAAGTACAAAAGATGAAATCATGAAAGAAGGGACGAGAAGGAGTAAGATTAATTTAGATAAAGAGTATGTGACTGTACTGGTGCAATAAAACATACTTAAGCTAGGCAGGCTTAATGCATGGCACAATGTCTTAAGATTCCTTAATGTCTTAGCCATAGAAGGGCTACAGGCCTGCATCTGCTTTTTAATTCAAAGCTCTGTAACATCACAGTTAGGCAATTGTGATAGTGTTTCAAGAGCCTCCGTGATTTTTCTTGTTCTCATATGGTTATTCTCATGGCCAGGGACCTGCAAATCTCAGTAGTGTTACTACGGAGGATTCTCATGAGAAGTGACAGCCATCCTCATGAGAATCACCCCTTCTTTCTCCTCTTCTTCCTTATTTTGTTGATTTCAGTTCACATTAAAGAAAATCAAAACATGGTTCATAAAAGAAGTAGATAATAATAATTAAAACACTCAAATATTATCCAGCAATATATGCACATAGAAACTTAAACTATGAATGTACAACAGTTGATCTAATTAGCATGCTCCAATTAGTACCCTGAGTGGGAATAACCAATAGTGAGTTTGACTGAGTCCTAAAGAAATATGGTGCTAGGGAAAAATAATGATGAAAGTATAACCCTAATCATCGCAATCATTACACCTGCTTCAATGGGGAGACCACTAGTAGAAAAATATTGGTGTGGACAAGTAACACCAATGTTTTCTGGCTGACTAATGGGGAGAATTTCTCCTTCATGTTCCTTTCAGTGTTCACAATACATCATCAGCCACAGACCCTTCTTCTAAAAACCTGCTCAGGCAAGCCTTAACGTCCTTAGTGCAATAACAGTATAGCTTGCTAAACTTGAGGTTAACATCTCCATAACTTTTCACTCATTATTTTGCCTGTTTCGGTATTGAAACAGTAAGGTAACTAGAAGTGAAATGAAACGCTTAGACGGGGTTCTTCAGTTTATGGAAAATGTTCAAGGAGCACTCCCACTCTTCTAATTGTTACTTTCAGTTACTGAACAGTGAATAGTCTCAATGTTTTGCAGCATCTTTTGTACAAAACTAATTTTGACAAGATTATTATCTAATCATTTTCATCATATGTGCCCATAAGGAACTATTGAAAATAGTATCAAGTGTGTTCCTTTACCCTTAAGGTGAGCTAATTAACATGGAAATTAACAGAAAATGATACCATATGTTAATAAAAAAGCCCTCTTTGTAGCTGCAGGTCTATACAACCTATTAAAATGGAAAAAATTCAATACATGCATGCATACTAAGAGATATCAGGTATTTTTTAATACAATTAATCAACTTCAGAAGGTACTGAACATCACACAGTCAAAAAGATTAAAGATGTTTATGTTGCAAGGGTTCTCATTACTTTGAGACAGAAGCAACACAAATGATGCTAGGGTAACTTAGATAATTTTTTTTAGTTAAATTTCCACAATTCTATACATCCTCTTAATTTCCACAATCACATACAATATATCTGTTCTGTTGTTTTCGTTACATACTAATGTTGACTTAGATCTGTGAAGATTCTCAGTGAGGCACAAAAACAAGTTTTATAACTACCCCAAAAAAGTCTGAGGATATTAACAATAGTTTTCAAATAGTATCCAATAGGATAAAGGTTAGAATAATGTAAAATTTAAGACCTCTCAAATATGATAGAAATTTGTATCTTCTATTGACCTCCCAGCAAAAAGTATTAGAACAATAACCTTCATTTTTACTTGCAAATATTTTTAGTTATTTTGTAGGTATTTGCAAATCCATGTCTTCATTAACCATTAATTGACAATAGAGACAGTATCGAAACTCTAAGTTTCTGAAAGGACTAAATGTCTATTTGAAATTAATTTGTTGGGGTATAATGAAGTAAGTTACAGCATAAGTTTAAAACAGTTAATTTAGCTCGTACCTTGATAAACAGCTTTGAATCCTGGTGAGCCAATGCTGTCATCAGATTGTAAGTGAAGCCACATCTGGTTGCTCATGCTCACAATAAGATCAGGAACACTAGATCCAGTGAGTCTGTATGTAGGATAAATGGCAAAGTCATTTGTAGAGGCATAAATTACTACTACTACTATTACTACTACTACTACTACCACCACTACCACAAAACACAGCTTTTTAAGCTGTTCACATCCTACTGTTCTGATCAGCTATTTTTTGATAAAATTATCTATTCTATATGAAATAGAACAATGTGAAGTAATAGAAAAAAATATTTTGAATGACTGCACTCAACGATGATTAAACACTTCTCATAAAGCTCTTCCTACCTAAAGCTTCCATTAAGTAGTTAAGTAAGCTGTAAAAGATGTGAGTGACTGTATGTATTAATTAATTTTCACCTGTTTAGATGAGTATTGCTTTTCTGCAAGGCTTTCTAAAAGTGAAGGAAATTGCTTTACATGCCTTACAGCCTATGTGTCCAGAACTTACTACAATCACATCTACTCCATTCAAATAACTCACAATGACCTCTCAGATTTCAGGGAAACTACAATTTCTCACATAGTAATGTGTGATAGCTATATATGGATAAGTACAGTTCAGTATACAACACATATAAGGCAAACAGGTGAATCCCACCATAAAACTTAAGCACTTCTCAGTAATATCACTTATACATCTGTAATTCTGGTATCAAAAAGTTGTGCATTAAAAAGAACCATTAATAAAAAGGTTGCTTCTTAACACTGAAAAACTGGTGCATAATCAGGTTCTAGTCCTGAACAACCATACAGATCCTGGTGATAGCTATACAGTTTTACAAAAAGTAGTGGGAAAAGTCACCCATAAAAAGTAGCTGTAGAATCTCACTAGCTAAACCGTTATCAGATACAAACCAAAAAATTCTGTCTTTCTTCCAAACCTCAGCCTTGATGATATGAAACAAATAGGCATGAGATAAGTAAAACTAATAATGTGCCAAATCAAGATAGGATGTCCCAGAAGCAGAATTTCTCAAGAAAACAGTGTATGGATTATTCCACAAACATTATTTAAATATAATAAACCAGATGTTTATACTATTACAACTTAAATGCAAAAACATAATAAAAGGAGAGGCTGAGCAGAAACAAGGTAAAAACTGAGGAACCATTAGAGAAGTTACAGGAATTCTCTCTGTCTCCCATCAAGGTTACGAACAAGAAACTGTATATCCCATGTCTACAATAATTTGGGTTCTTACTCTGATATATTGAAAATAAAATTAAAAAACACAAAACCCACATGAGCAAATAGTCTTAATAATTACTACTGAACTTCCACCTGGAACTGCTGCTACAATGGCTGAGTTTGCTCTAATATGGTCTATAAGATTTCTGGTTATGACCTGTTAATAAGTAGTTGATTATTATGATACTATAGATGCAGAAAAGGAGGAAAGAAATGAAATCCATTATAGCTCAGCATATGCGGGCACACAAACAGTGCTTAGCTTGGATAAGTAAGGAAATCAAGAAACAGTGATATGTCGCTAGGGTGTTCAGTTTGACCTGTGTAAGAATGAAAATAAAGCAGCTGCTTACCGTAGCTGTTTAATGAAAACTGAGCAGCTTATCAAACTAATTAGGAACTGTACAGGTTCAAGGAGATGCTAGGTATAGTCAGAATACTGAATATTCTCTTGCTGATAAAATAATGATTGTTAATAAAGTTGTGACATTCATTTAAATGAATAATATAGGTAGTTTAGGAAAGGAAGATACCTCCCCAGACAATGGGTAACATAAAAAAAGTAGTTTAGGAGAGGCCTGCAGAAATACATATATGAAGAAAGGAAATGTAAAGATTACATTGAAAGACAACTGGAAACTTGTGTTTTTCCTGCAAAAATTTCTCAGTGGCTATTCAGATGTGTAAACCTACTGCATTACGAGTAACAACTGTTTAAATGGGTCTCTTTATACTCAGTAATCTGATTAACGTATGAGACCTACACTGATAATTTCTGAACACAGATAAGATGAACCCTGAAATTCTAAGTCTTTATGAGTAGGATGGAATACTTTTAATCTATATAAATGTCTCTATAGCATGCTGGGAAAAAAAAATAAGAAAAATAAATTTGAAAAAAAAAAACAAATAAAAAGCTGCAACTGAATAGGTAAACTCATCAAATAGGCAGAGTCATCTCGCTTCAAAATGCCAGTGCTCTATCCATAGATGGTAGATATGAACCAGCCAAAATACAATTGCTTCCTCAGATTCATATCTAGGGGTATAGGAAAAGGACCCTCCAAAAAATGAAAAAAGCCAAAAGCAGAAATCAATAAAAAGCAGAGCGGTTTTTTTTGTGGTGGTGGTGGTTTTTTCTTTGTTGGGGGCTTTTTGTTTGTTTTTGTTTGTTTGCTTGCTTTGGTTTTGTTTGGGTTTTTTGTTTTGTTTGCTGGTTTGGTTGGGTTATTGTTGTTGGTTTTGTTTTATTTTATTTTATTCCTTGAGAATACCTCCATATATAGAAGAACATCCTTCAACTAGGATGGCAGATAGGGCAGACAAATGTTTAGGGAATGTAGGTCTGTCTTCCAACACATGCTGTTGCTGACTCTGAGTTTGTCCCAGTCTGTTCTCACCTTAAGATCAGATCATCTGCAAGTTCAAGAACAGAGACTTGCAGACCAGCCATTCAGGCAGATTGGCTGATGCTAACCTTGTTTTATGTCAAGATGAATGGAGGTTCACCTCCACATGAAGGAATTTAAAAATGTCGAGGCAAACTTAAGCTAAGCTTCTCACTACTCTGAACAGGTCACAGATCAGAAAAGGAAACTGTAAGATAAAGCAATTTTTTTTTGGCACAGTGTGCTCTCTGCTTAGTTAGCCACAAGAAGCCAGATCCAAGCTATTAAAAATGGCCTTCAGGACCAGAAATACTGGTTTTTACCAGTTATGAAAGGGTAGGTTGTTTTCCAAGCCCCCAGTAAGTTTCCAAGCTTTGCATGAATAGAAGAAAAGGATAAAGGTTTACTAAAAAGCATGTTACTACCATGGATGCTTTTACTGTGTAGTGAAATAGATAACATAAGCAATTCAGTTTGAATCATTAATGTACAGTTTCTTCTTTGTATGCCAGGAAAAAAAACCTAACAGTTTTCTGTACAGGAAAAGTTAAAAGATTCATGGTTTAAGGGAGTAACTTAAAAAATTAAGCTTTAATGTAAGTGCTGCAAGAAAAATATAAATCATAGCATTTGGAGGCAAAGCAGACTTTCTAAAGCAATGAGTTAGTTTAATATACAAGAATTTAAAAACAGAAAACAGGACATTGCAGGAAACATTCTGACGGATAAACTTCACATATGTTGATCACTAATGAATTGTTTTGAAAGGGTAGTCACTGGTTCTAGCCAAACTGTTAAAAATAAGAAATAACTGCTTTCAAAACCTTATAACCTAAACATATTTAGATTACTATTAAGTATGTTGTGTTACTGTTTTCCAGAGATAAACATCTCAGCGCACATAATCCATGAAGACTACTAAATTTTCCAACAAGTAAGGATTACAGATGAAGCAATTGTTAAAAAATCTTACAATTTATGGGAATATCCCCCTTTACTTAATTAAGATGTTGATGATTAGATTTTTTTTAAAGTTTACCATAAATACTAAAATGAAATAATTTAATAAATTAAAACCCAACAGATCCTTAATCAATATGCCAACTAGACTGTGAAAGAAATGTGTAAAATTGATTTGAAATAATCAAAGTATATTGGGTTTTGTATGATCTCGGCGCTTTCATGAACTTAAAATACTTTTTCTAATTATTTTCCCAATTTTGTCCTAAAAAATAGAGATGGAGAGTCTACGCTTTTTTTTTCTCCTTTTTAAACATCAGTATTCCTTCCTACTCCCCTCGAGCTGTAGTGCTACAGCTTTGAGGTTATGCAGATAATTGCTAATGAATGAGAGTCTGGACATTCTGGAAAGCTTGTGCTAGGACAGATCATTTATATATCGTGAATCTCAACTCCCTCAATCTTCTTTCCATAAAGTATTTAAAGGTCCCCTATTTACTAACCTGCCTTTAGCCAGTTCCAATGTTCACAGGATGACTGGCTTATAAATATCCTGGCACTACTGAACTCATTGTTAAGTTCGAGTTTGTTTACAGTATAATGTTTGTTTGCAATGTTTAAACTTACAAAAAAGCACCCAATAAAGAGGTAGCTACTACCCTGAGGGGTTTAGCACCTGAGAACTGGAAACTTTTGCATAGAGCTGAGGCTTATATGTTGAGACATGACAATTTTATGACAAGCTGAAAGATTAAAATACTTAGAATTAGATTTTAATTTAAAAAGATATTTTAACATATTATGTTCGAATTAAATCATAAAGCTACAAAGTCAAAGTTTTAGAATCAAATGCATGAGATTCTACAGCAATATTCAGCAGAATTTCTGCAGAAATGCTGGCATTTAGTCTGCCAACAGATGCTTGAAGAGTGTAAGAAATCCTTTTTTTTTTTTTTTTTTTAAGATATCGTGAGAAATTTAGAAATTAAATCTAGCCAGAAAAGTCTTTGCTGTAAGCTCCTTTACCCTCCTGGGATGAATAAGAAACTGCAAGGTGCTGTTCAAAGCTCATTAAATGTAACAGATGTTACTAAAACCAAGTAATAAAAAATTTTGATAAGAAAATCACTCTGACATTTAGTTATGAACTTTCTCATGATAATGTACTCTACAAGTGGACCTAGCATTTTATGAGGGATGTTACTTTGCATTTATGGAAGACCCTTCTGAAAAGTAAGTGAAATGGCACATATCTGTGATGCTGTTTAAATATAACAATTTCTTAATGCATGATGAAATCCAGTTTTTTATAACTTCAAGAACACCGTCGCAATAGAAATTCAGATTCATTATTAATTATTGTGAGACTATAGTTTCATCTTTGGACCTTCCTGTATTTCCAGTGTATTTCAATTATTAATCATTTAGTTTCTCAAATGATTTTCAGAGTAATGCTAATTTTACAACCCAAAAGGCAGATAAATTTATTCGCATAGGCCTCTCTTTCATCAAACATACAATTTACAATAAAGATAGTAGGGACAACACGATCACTGTACTGTAATCCTAAGTGAAAGGCTGTAGAGTGATAGGGATAAAACAGTTTCTATTTTAGTCAAAAAATATACTGAAGAAATGGTTAGAAGTAAAGTGTGTCTCTAGTGAGAACATTGTACTAGTTCCAGAAATGCCAGTGATGTATTTAGAAGTGGATGTCTGCCACGGGATCTTTAAAATATTATTAAAGTGAAAAGAAGTTATAGGAGGTGAGGTGATGTTGTTATGGGGTGCTGTCTTCTTAAGATGATAAAAAATAGCAATTAATATGAGCAAATAATATTTTAGATTTTTTTTAAATTTTATTTTTTGTGCAGTCATGGAAAATAAATGTGGAATAAGTAATCACAGGCTAAATGGCTTCAAATGGAAAGGTATAAAAAAGAATATGACACGTAATTTTAAAAAGGCAAATTTTGACATATGAAGTATGCACAGTGTAGCAAACAGAATTAACAGTTTGGGATAGCAAATTTACTACTTAAAGACTTGACTCTTAAGGAGTTTTGCGATCCCTATGAGCAAAAATGTATCCCAATTCAAAATAAAAAAATGCAAACCCTTTTGTCATAGTTACAAGTAGTTAAATCAACATCACCAGAAGGACTGTTGCATTATACAATCGGTCTGAAAAATACAAGAAAAAATAAACTTAGACGTGGAAATCCATTCCCAGTTCATATTTTTCTTGTTAGTATAATATATAAGCTCTCAAAACAGGTTTGGTGGTTTGTGGGTTTTTTTGTTCGGTTGGTTAGTTTTTTCATTTTTGTTTTTTCTTTTTCAGATACTCAGAATATAGAATTCAATTTACTCAGTAGCAGCTACTTGGTAATGAAAGCCAAGAAACACAAGCATTGAACAAATAATTCAGTAATTTTCTGTCATACTTTTAAGCCAAATTAATCTAGGGGTTTTGTAAGAACTTTGATATCATGGTTCAGAAATTAGCAATTAATAAATGTATATATTCATAAACCAATACATATATAAATTATTGTCCTCAGATTTGTCTCTGCAAAATATTTTAATTAATTTAAAATAAAATGTGTGGGTGTTAAGAGCACTCATTTGCTATGATTACGGAAAAATGGCAAATATTTATATGGATTAAAACTTCCTTAAAATATAAAATTACAATGATTCTTTGTATCAAATGTGTTCAATACTGTCTTTTTCCAATAGATTTTTATGCAATGTCAAGTAATGTTATTAAGACATAAAGGCTGCTAGTTTCTCTGATTTAGTCATTGATAATTTATCAAATCTGTAATTTTGTTTTGTGTTTGGTGATCAGGATTCATGTGATAACTTAACCCACTAAAAGGTATAGCCAAAATATCTTGTTAACCACAAGCTCTCATTATGTAGTAAGAAAAAATGAGCATATGCAACAAAAATGATATGGTTAAGGTAGATGAGATTAACTATTCTGTACAGATTCTTTCAATTAGTCCAGACAGTATTGAAGAGCTGTATATTAGGAGTAGCTATCTAGTCCGGAATTTTCCTTCAAATTTATCTAAATTCTAACACTTTAAATATATTACATTATATTATAGTATCCCATAAAGTGTGTTTAAATTTACTGAAATGTGGACTATATCCTTTCATGAAAATTTTATACACAAATCCAATTTTAAATACACAAATTTTTGAATTAATCCATACCTTATTTATTTTACACTTTTTGCTGAAATCCAAGACTTTTATTTTTTATTCCCCTAATGGTTTGTGAATACAATTAGATATATACAGGTAGTTCTTGTTTTTTAAATGAAGCTTTTTTTTTTCTTTTAAAGAAATCAATTCGCAGTTTTTAGTCCCTGATATTAAAGCCTATAAAGATGCTGCCAAGGATTTGGAATGAACTTGGTAATGAACAATTTTCTTTGACAGTACTTGAATTTTAAACTTACATTCATTATCAAATTCCATAGATTAAAATTGCAAATTTAAGTAGATATATCCTGACCTGGAAGAAACAACATGATAGCAAATTTCCAAGGAAAATTTTTGAAGTTCCATACTTACACATATAACACTGTTCTGGTATCACCAACTTTCCCAGCATCTCCAACAGTAAGAGTATCATAGCCTCTTTCCAGTTCAAACTCTTCAAAAGCAAGCTTTATGACCTATTAAAATTAAATAACTCAGTTACTTCAAAACATACCCACATGCTATCTAACCTGCTCCGTTCTTGAATTTTTTGCCTACCATAAATCAAGTCATGAGGCAATAATTATTTCAGTTAGACTTTTATTCTTGAAAGATACCTAGAAAGAGCAGAAGTGTAGAAACTTCAGTGTCTTCTAATACTTAGGAGCAAAGTCACTGCCATAATGCTTTAGAGGTATCATATATTAAAGATACCAGTCACCACTAACTGGTGATAATTGTTCATTATTGTAGTGAGAAATCTTTTTTCTCTTTTATAACTGTACTAGCTATATAAAAACTGTATAGCTAGCACTGGAAGTATATTAAAACATTCTTATCTGTTGAATTCTACAATAACGAGGTAACACATATGAACTACCAATTCATAAAAAGATGGAGGAGGCCGATGCACAGAAATTCAAAAGCACAAATTTCCTTGCATAAATTACTAACATTAAGCAGCAATTTCACACAATGTCTAGTCATGAATTTCCAAGAAAATGATAAATTTATCTCTCAGAATTCTTTCAAAAGGTATTTATGAAACTGCAATTTTTTAAGATAAAGTATAAAAATGGACTTAGCTTTGTATAAAAGAACACTTCTAAAACAAGCAATTTTAGAGTTCAGTATTGGTGAGTAGTTGCAGCTGATATATATGTATACATATATCAAGACATTGTACCTTTTTTTAAATTTGATACAAAGTTTTCTGCAAACAACTTGACATGAAAGTGCAGATAGTCAGTGATTTTCCACAAAATTATTCATTTTATCTTTATACTAACTTTTACAGATATTCCTGGGTATGCTTTCAGACAACATCAGCCATTGCATGTAATGCAGTTAATTTTTTTTCCCATTTTGTGGATAAAAACAACATTTGGGTCAGATTTGAGCTTTCAGCACAAGCCTTATTATGCTGCTTTTTTGGCAGCAACACATGAAAAAACTTTTTTCCATCCACTTAAGTTTATTACATTGTGAACATCAAGGCAGAATTCATCTCACTCAAATTTTAGCCCTGTAAAAAGCAGCATCCAAGCTAAGTTACTTGTTTAAATTTTCTCAGTATTAAAAAAGAAAGCCAGCCCATCTCATTTCTGTATTGGAATTGGAAAGCCTAGTACAATGAACTTTAGAGAGGAACTTGCACTACTTGAATAGGTGATCTTTACATTGTACAATGTTGCTTCTACTTGTAACCCAAAGAAAAGCCAACGGGCAGATAAAATCCACAGCCTTTCCTTCATCCACTAGGTGGGTCACCTAAAAGGAGATCAGGTTGGATCTGCCTTTCCTAAAGCCCTGCTGGCTGGGTCTCATGCCTTGGTTGTCCATTGTTTCAATAATCATAAGAATTTCAGGCAATATGCTGCAGATAAAAGAATATACATTTTCATCTGCTCCTGATGTACCTTCTAGTATTCCTAGATTATATCAGTGGTTAACATGCAATATTTCATTACTAAAAAAAAACTAATAAAGCTAAAATGAGGGAAAAAAATGTAGAAGCACAAAAGGAGAGCTGTTCCAGGGAAGAAAAATAACTGTAAGACTTTTAATGCAACTATTATTTCATATGGAGAAGGAAACCTGATACAATATTTTGTGAAAATATATGGTAATGTATTATTTAAAAAATACATTTGGTTAGACTGCAAATAACACATTTGGTTAGACTCACAAATTCTTGTACACTACAATTAAAAAAAAAATATGAATTTTCACCTCTTTAATAATAAAATAAGCTAGGGGGAAAAAAAGCAATTGGATACAAACCATAAATGAAAGTTTTAAGCTTCTGGCTAAGCAGATAGGAAATGTCACAAGAAACATTCCTTTATGGGAGATACATTGTGAAGATATATTACACACTATTAAACAAAATCATGTTATCTTCTTTTCCATGATAATTGCTATTCTATGCTAACACATAAAATCTTTTGCAAAACCATCAAATGGCTGGAGAGATAAGAGGTCTAACTTAAATTCCTTTAATCTGACTCATAAAAACTAAATTTTACCATGTAAACAGTAAGCACCCAGTCTAATCATTGTTCTTTTCACAGTCAGTGGACAGAAAATGGCACTTTTCTGTCATAAAATCTGAGTTGGAAAGAACCCACAAGGATCATTAAGTCCAGTTCCTGGCCCTGCACAAGAGAGCCCTGAGAGTCACACCGTGTGCCTGATACCATTGCACAAATGCTTCTTGAACTCCTTCAGGCTTTGTGCTGTGACTACTTCCCTGGGGAGCCTGTTCCAGTGCCCAACCACCCTCTGCATGAAAAACCTTTTCCTAATATCCCTTTTCCTAATATCCAACCTAAACCTCCCCTGATACAGCTTCAGGCCATTCCCTCGGGTCCTGTCACTGGTCACCACAGAGAGGAGATCAGTGTCTGCCCCTCCTCTTCCCCTCACAGGGAAGCTGTAACTGCAATGGGGTCTCCCCTCAGTCTCCTCCAGGCTGAACAGCCCAAGTGACCTCAGCCCCTCCTCATATGGCTTCCCCTCAAGGCCCTTCACCATCTTTGCTGCCCTCCTTTGGATGCTCTCCATCTCTAGCTCAATGTCCTTTTTATTTTGCAGTGCCCAAAACACCACCCAGAACTCGAGGTGAGGCTGCCCCAGTGCAGAGCAGAGTGGGACAATCTCCTCCCTTGCCTGGCTGGTGCTGCTGTGCCTGATGCCCCCCAGGACACGGTTGACCCTCCTGGCTCCAGGGCACTGCTGACTCATGTTCAACTTGCCATTGACCAGGACCCCCAGGTCCCTTTCCACAGCTCAGTTTCCAGTTTCTCATCTGTACATACAATCAGGATTGCTCCAACCCAGGCAAAGGATCCAGCAACTGCCATTCCTATGGCAAGTTGAACTTCATATGGTTGATGATTGCCCAATTCTTTAATTTGTCGAGGACTCTCTGCAGGGCCTCTGTGACTTTGAGGAAGTCAACAGCTCCTCCCAGTTTTGTATCATCTGCAAATCTGCTCAGTATCCCTTCCAGTCCTGCATCCATGTCATTTATGACCATATGGGAGAGAACTGGGCTAAGAATGGAGTCCTGTGGAACACCACTAGTGACAGGTCCCCAGTCTGATGTCACCCTAGCCCCTGTCACCCCTTGTGCCCGACCCATGAGCCAGTTGCTCACCCATCACATGATGTGTTTATCCAGCTGTGTGCTGGACACTGTGTCCAGAGGGATCCTGTGAGAGACAGTATCACAAGATTTACTGAAATCCAAAAAGATCACATCAACTGGCTTCTCTTGATCAATTAGGTGGGTTATCCTATCGTAAAAGGAACTTAAGTATGTCAAGCAGGACTTTCCCCTCATAAAGAACTGCTGGCTGTGACCAATGACTGCATTGTCCTTCAAGATTTTTCAGTGTTTTTCAATAATTCCCAGAATAATCTTCGCCAAAGTTTTACCAAGCACTGAAGTGAGACCGACACAAGTCATATTACCTGTCTTAAGGTGGAGCAAACTTCCATTTAGAATTACTGTTTCTAATGAGTATATGTGAGTTCTGATGACTATGGAAGACTAGTATTTACACATATATATTTGATTAAAATTAGTTTTTCTGTAGATAAAGCTTTGAATCATCAGAAGAATTTTTAAGATTTTTCAGATGGCAGGGGTTTGTCTGTTGTCTTATTTTTGAGGAAGAATGCAAGACAGTTTTGTATGGATATAGATATGAATTCAGCATGGGAAAAACTTATGAGGATTTAATAATATCCCAATATACCAAAATAAATCACATATGTGGTTAAACAATATTGATTTATATACCGAGGGAGTAAAAAAGCAGCTCTGAGGTGCTTATCCATGTTGGGGTCCCTCCCCTGCCATGGAGCCCTGGGAGAGGGGCCCTGAGGGCACAGACACGGGGCTTCCCTGCCCCTGCTCAGCCTCGTTCCCATTGGTTGGTTTGTGTTCCCTGCGCGGGGAGAAGGACCCTTGGTCCCGTGACTGGGACAGTTCCTGGGCAGAGCTCCGGCCATGCGGTTGGAGAAATAAACATCTCTCTGAAACAGCTAGCAAGAATCTGTCTGTCCATATATGTTTCCTTTCCACGGGACTCCTGGTTTGATATATGCGTGTTGCAGGATCCCCACTGCAACATATCCAGATTCAATTTTGTTTTGCAATCAAAAATTCCAGTAGTGCTAATTTGATCATCACCATTTATATATACTTAATATGAACTGATTAAATGAAGATAAGAATTAATTTTCATTTAGAAAAACTGGAAACACAAAAATTGCTTCCAAACATATTATATTTATTTCTGGATGATCAGTTACATTTTTCTTACAGAAGAATTATCCTATTTGCTTTCTGAAAGGTATGAGACAAAATTCCCTTATAAGCAATTCAGAATGATTGTTATTAGATAGACTGTGAAAACAAAAAAAAGTTTAAAAATATGAGACACCTAAGGAAGTACCTATATGAAAACTCTGCAAGTGAATTTCTTGTCATAATTACTTTTTCATTTGAAACATTTTCCTTTGTCCTAGATACTCTCATAGTTTATATTTCTGCTGGCATAATTGCCATTGCAAGTGATGGATAAAGTCAGCACCAGAGTTGTAGGAAACGCCTGTATGGACATTCTGCCTGGAAGAAGCAGTAGGGCACATGGCAATGCTACATCTCTAAAACATCTACTAATAAGACCTATTTTATTATTTTTTATATATCTTATAAATGTATGCATTAAGTTGAGTAAATAGAAAGTAAAATTAAGAGCAGTGAATTTTGTTTTAAGATGCAAGAAGCAATGAGAATTCTATATAAGATATCTGTTATGTTTACAAGCAGATCAAGCAAACAACTTCAAAACAGCATAAATGTACTGGTAGAAATGTGTCTTATTCCCTGCTCCCCCCCCAAAAAAACAAACCAACCCAACCCAAACTGAACAAAAAAAACCAAACCAAAACAAAACAAAAAACCCCCACAACAACAACAACAAAAAAAACCAGCCCAGGGCCTGCTTGAAGGAACATCTCTTAAAGATAAGAAAATGCAGTGAGAATTTGTTGCCTGAGTAAAACCACAGTATCATACATTAAGATCAGGGAAATAGTCCTGAGCATCCATGATTAGAAATTTTAAAATAATAAATAGAAAATCTGGTAGTTCTAAAGGCTTTTTATGAAAGCTGTTTGCAGCTGTCATAGGTTATTCCATCTTATTGACATACTAACTTCAAATGTAACAGTATTTTCCTATTTTGCATCTTCTCCCTGCTGCTGCTATGTAAAAATTGAAAGTAACACGAGCATTCAAAATTTTTTTACTCTGTCATTTCTTTTATGGACATCTCATACTTAAAGGGATTTGAAAGCAAAAGAAAGCATTGCTATAGACACAAACATGGAAATACTGCTGTAGTCTTTCAGATTCCTAAATCTTTTTAAAAATTTTTAGAAGAATGGAGATGATTCTTAAAGTTGACATTTAAACCACAGTTTGGAGCATCTATTTCACTTAAAGAACAACAGAATACAGAAGCAATGTCAAAAGATGTTACCAGTATTAGAGAACACATGGAAGAATCCAGTATTCCTTAAAACATTCAAAATTCTGCTCTTTCCCTAGCACACCTGTCCTACAGTGATATCTCCTGAAGTTTTAAGAGCCACTGTAAGTATGGTCAAAATCCAGCAGAAGAGGAAACATAAAAAATCGACTACTAATAGTAATAAAACTAGGTAACTCTAATGCACAAATGTTATGGGTGAGTAATTATGAAAGATGCCATAACTTTTTTTTCATATTCCTTTATAAATCAAGTTATTTATTTTTCCTCAAAGCCCTTAGAAAAGGTAAACCATTTATCCCAGCAGCATTATTCATAATTTGGCATAGGTACAGCTGCAATTAATAAGATGCAA
This sequence comes from Corvus hawaiiensis, assembly GCF_020740725.1. Taxonomy (NCBI): domain Eukaryota; kingdom Metazoa; phylum Chordata; class Aves; order Passeriformes; family Corvidae; genus Corvus; species Corvus hawaiiensis. The sequence continues at coordinate 23,219,057 of NC_063215.1, forward strand.
AATGAATAACTCATAACTACCAGGTTAAAATAGGCTCCAACCAGACAAAATAAACTTTACGCCAAATACAAGGGCCTGTCCTGTAAAATTTTAATTCCTCCAGTTTTTGTTGAATGACTGCAAATGTATTGAAAACACTTGGATTATTCTGTTCATTATTTTAAAGAAATGTTGAAGGCTTTTGGTACTACCATTATCCAACAATTGCAGTTACTTAAAAAGCAATTATAAAAAGAAATTTGCTTATTTTTCAATATTGACATAATTTATGTTCCTCATTTTCAGGAATTTATTTTCCTTTTAGCCCCCACTAATGACTTGAAAATTACCCTAATAACCACACCTGGCAGAATTTAAATAAAGATAAGAAGGAAATAACAGTAGTAATATATCATATAATAGTAATAATGTAAAACCAAAAGTGCTGATGCCATTTAAAAAAAAAAAAAAAAGGAGAAAAAAATAGTAAAATCACAAAAAATAATAATAATTTAAAAAATCCAACAGTTTGTTTTGTAATGACTATCACCAGGTGACTGCCCCATGCCTGGAACATTTCTCTGGTAAGTAAACACAGGTTGTCTTTTTCTCGACCACTTTTCTTTCTTTGGATTGCCAGTGATAACATAGATAACTTCAAATGTACTTGCCATATCCAACACAGCCCTTCCTCAGCAAGTTAATTAAGGCCAAATAATCTGAGACCTTTAGAACAAAACAATAAGAACAATCTTAAGAAAAATCAGTTCATTTTTTTTTGTAATAAAAGAAGTGATTTGACATTAATCTTAGACTACTCCAACAAGGAAGGACTTTCTGATTATGTATATAGATAAAAAGAATTGATATACAGTCCTGGAAGCTAAAACTGTAAAACATAAAGAATTAAGTGCAACAATGAGAGTAATAAAATTCTTGATACTATGAAGTGCCATTTTTAGTGGTAGCTGTTGATTATGTAAATTTGATCTATAACTAATCATGTACTTAAGGAATTTAAATACATCCACAGTAAGGGAATGAGCACATTATTAAGCACAGTTTTGTTTCTTCTGTAGGGGGAGACATAAAAAAAAATCCCACAATGATGATTTCAGAGTTAAAAAAGCTGCCACAATCTGTTACACAGTCAGAGAAGCAGCTTGTTGCCAAGTTAGATTTTAATCTTCAGCTATAGTGCCTAAACATCATGTTGAATTTCACTTTACCATCTTTACCATTGAAATATTTTCCTTCTTATCTTTTTGGTTTGTTTGACATGTATACAAATATGTTGCCATTTCTAAGTACACAGAATAGTATACAGCATTAAAATTTAAATTTTAATTCAAATACCAAAGCCCAATGAATGTTTCACATTTATGTGAGCCATATTTTTAATGAATTATCAATATACTTGATTTAGGTTTGAAAGATAAAATTAAAACAATAAAAAGCAGAATCGCAAGAGGAGATAATTATTCATATGTTCACACTAAAAGTTTGGAATTTATCACTTTTGGACAATTTTAGACAACTCTCTGATTTAGTAGGATGATCTATTTCTCATCTTCTGCCAAAGGAAAATGCCAAATACATGGCTTTCAGTTTTGCTCCTGCTGCTGCTCCAACTGTCAGTTGGAAACAAATATGGAAATATAAGCTTTAAAGAAACACTATGCCATTTTTTTTAACTGAACAATGGAAAAGAAGGCAAAAAACCATGCATCTATTTGCTTGCCATTCATGAAAAATAATTCCAATTGTGCTTATTGTATCTTTGAAAATTATTTTCAAAACATTTTAAAGAAATACTTTTAGATTTGTTGTTCAAAACAAGGTCTGAAAATATTTTTATTTAAATTTGAAAATTAAAAGCTCCAGCTAGCATTTGTTAAAAACAAAGTACACATAAACTAAGAACACATGAGTTACCAGATAAGAACTCCGACTTAAATAAAAGCTGAGAGTATCACTTTTTAAATGAGCACTTTTTTTTTTTTTGCCTCCGAAATTTAAGCTGGACATACTTGGTTTACCCCATTTGATTGTTGTCTTACTTCCTCAAGTCCTTAAAGACTAGGCTAATTTTATAAAGTGCATATGAAGCTTGATAGAGCACATGAAATAAAGGTCTACATGAAGAAGTGCTTAAATATCAAAGATGCACATCCATCTATATACAAACTATTCTCTAAACAGAGCCCTATGCGGGAATCTGAAGTGTTAAATCTCAGCTCCACTGTTATTGTGTAGTCCTTAAAGCAATCAATTTCAAGTCCTTGAAAATTACTTATTTAACAGCATAATTCCTCAAGACTTTTCTGACATTTTAATTCTTCTTACTTAAACTTCATGTAAAATATGAACCATATATGGCAAATATTGAAATTTCAGAAAAATTAAAAAAAAAAAATCTAATTAATTCTATGTGTCCCAACTCAAACATCATTGTACAATATTCACTGAGGGAATTCAAACACCTTTGTAATGACATGTGGACCAGTGGAATATCCAGGAGATAAAAGTAACAAAATAACAAAGCAGATTTGCATTTGTGACCTTAAACAAAACATTAACTATGGGAAATCAATACGAAGTAAGTAGTTCTAAGTCCAATACTATTTTTTGGTTGAACATGTTGGGTAAATCCTTTATTTCATGCATTCTAACACTATGAAACTTGTTTTAAAGATAATTTCCTGCAGTACTAACCGTCTGTCAACAGTAGCAGAAAGGTCCATAAACACCTGCTTTCTTCGAGAAGTAGAGTACTTGAGCTTGTTGATTTCTTGTTATTACAGCATAATTGTTCCAAGAGCACAAACTATTTCATTTAGAAGGGTGACAGATCTTGCCATCACACTGTATGGTGCAAAAAGGCAATTGAAGTGAATACTGGAAAGTCTCCAGAGGTAAAAGGGAATGCCAAAATATTTATGGAAGGAAATGCCGCAGAAAACTACAATGTGACAGTTAAATTTATTTGCCAGAAGTGTATACAATCTTGGATTTCAACTACTGTTTAATGCTATTTAAAATAGAAACGGAAAAGGTCTGAGCCATACTGAGCCAAGTTAGAAACTCTGACAAAGCAGATGCTCATGGAAGGTTGTATTTATGGAAATGAATTTTAAGAGGAAAACAAAGCAGTGTGTCAGCATATAGTGTTTCTTTCTTTGGGCTAAATTCAGATGTCCACACTCAGATATTTTCTGTCATATAAGATGTCTTTGCATCTTGTCGGACTTCTAACTGCCTCTCTAGAAGGATATGGATTTTCCTGTGTCATACACGTTAGCCTTGCTTGCAACATCTTGAACACCTGAGCATCTCATACAGTAACAGATACTTGAGGATGGACAAATTAATTATATCTTTGGTGTACTGAAGTGTTTGATGTAATAAGAAAAAATGTGCTTCATATAGAAAAACTCTTATTTACAATGTTACAACATATAAATTGCTTATATATACATTTATACACACAAAATTTTTTATATACATGATAAGCATGAGGGAACTATGAATGAATGTATATCCCTGTAATAAAAGTGCAGTAATACTACATAGACATTGCATTGTCAGGACATCAAGGTTTTACGTAAATCTGGACAGTTTTTAGATAATGTTATACACTACAAAGTTTAAATACATTGAGGTTAACTTTGTTCTGAATAAAAAGATGCAAATAACTTTTCCCTGTGTTAACATTATGAATAACAAGAAGTTATGAATATGAAATTTTGGCATTCATATTAACAGACTAACTTAAATTGACTTTGAAAGTTGCATTCTCTTCTAAGCTTTTCTTCCTACTGTATTTTTAAAATACACAACAACATGTCTTGTTGGCCCCAGTGTACTTTTGAAATAAAAACCAAATTGCTTTCTGAATAATGCCCTGTATTATTATCATTATTTTCATAAACTAAAATTCAATTCAACCTGCAGTCTAGGAAGTAATAAGAATCTTAGCATGTGACAACAAGCTTTGTAATTTACATTTACAATTTTTACATGAAAAAATAAAAAGAAAAGGAGCCATAAACTGCAGCTGTGGGAAGGACCCACATTCAAGCAGTTATGAATGACTGCTATCCCAAAAGAGGGACCCTGCAATAGAGCAGGAAACAAGTGTGAAGAAAGAGTGGCAGAGAGGAACTGTTAATGGATTGACTGCAGCCCATATTCCCTACACCCCTTCACCATTCAGTCAGGAAGGATGCAGAAAAGTTTGACTTGAGAAAAAGTTTTTATTGTCATTTCTCACCATCCTACTCTATTTTTAATTGTCTATAAATTAATCTTCCCCAAGCTGAATCTATTTTGCCTAATTTGTGAGCAATCTCCCTGTCCTTACCTTGACACATGAGCTTCTTTATCTTATTTTCTCCCCCCCTGTCCTGATGAGGAGAAGGAGCAAGAAAGCAGCTTGGTGGGCACCTGGCAGCCAGGCAAGATCAACCCACCACAACTATATAGGAAAACTGAAACATTAAAATTACTTTTAGTAAAATTACTTATGAAGCTCTTTGCATTCAGCTATAGTGTCGGCGATCTCCGACAAACAGGATGGGGAGCCCAGACAAGCGTTCCAAGAGCCTTTTATTATTTTATTTCAGCATCAGTTCGATCCTCACATGGGGCACCATTATGTCAGCGATCTCTGACAAACAGGATGGGGAGCCCAGACAAGCGTTCCAAGAGTCTTTTATTATTTTATTTCGGCATCAGTCTCACAAGAGATAGTACTAGGCTCACACGTCCGAGACATCCAAATGTTTCCTAGTTGCAAAGCATTCTTAAAAGCTTCTTAGCCAATCAGCATGCTTCTAAAAGTTACAGACAGATGTCTTATCCAACCACAAACAGTGCACATGCAACTGTTAAACACAATGCTCACTTGTTATGCCTTAACATAACAATATACAATATTCCATTATAAGGCTTAAACTTATCTATCTTGCGTTGGGGTCCCTTCCCCCCCGCCGTGTAGCCCTGGGAGAGGGGCCCTGAGGGCACAGACACGGGGTTTCCCTGCCCCTGCTCAGCCTCGTTCCCATTGGTTGGTTTGTGTTCCCTGCGCGGGCAGAAGGACCCTTGGTCCCGTGACTGGAACAGTTCCTGGGCAGAGCTCCGGCCATGCGGCTGGAGAAATAAACATCTCTGAAACAGCTAGCAAGAATCTATCTGTCCATGCATATTTCCTTTCCACAGGATTCCTGGTTTGATATAGGCGTGTTACAGTATCCGCACTGTAGCAATCTTGCTAAGCATATTTTTTACAACTCCAAAATCTAAGCCAAACTTAGAAACCCTAACCATTGTTTTAATGTCCTTAGTGCTGTATAACTGTATCTTCTTCTAGTTTTTCCCAGGCAAAGCTGAATTCTAAGTCCTTTGCTTTATTTTCTGAAGCCTGCTTTTATTTCTCACACCTAAAATCCTTTCCACCTTTTGTGTTTCCCCACTCTATAGTAAATATTAATCTTCTCTTAGTGATCATGGTGAGAAAACAAAATCCTTTCATCCAAAAGTCATAAAAATAATGAGAGTGATGACAGCATATACATTTTGAACCTTGTTCAGCAATGCTTCTCATGGTTTAAATTTCCAAAAATAAAAAGCACAACACAAAACCTAATTACACGTTTAATCTTTTTTGGTAATTAAAGCCTACCTGCCTTGGCTTTAAAATGTAATCTCCCACACTTGAATGTACTTTCTCAAATCCTATGCTTATGTTGAAAATGTCCCTTGCCTCTCAGTGATAATGAATATATTTATTTTCATCCTGTGCCATGAGGTTTATATGTATTACGAGAAAGTAGCAAATATGATTGACTTTAATGATTACAGGCCTGATTCTTTTATAGTCTGCCTTGATTTTATGTCTTTGTTTTTGTAAGCACTTGAGTAGAGCTGTTCTTGACCTGTATTGTTCCTGACCTGAAAAAATATACCAGAATCGGTGAAGATGATCTCTGGTTCCTAGTATCAAAACCATATGGCAATCTGCTCAAATATGCTGGTCATAGTCTCCTGTAAGAACACATTTGGGTGGACATCATTAATTGGCTCTAATTCAAATTATAAATGGGTAAACAGAACAGTTTCTGTCAGTTTGCTTAGACATCATCTGTAATTAATATTTAATGGAGAGATTATGTAAAAACACCATTAAAATGTAAAGAGAATAGTAGTTAAGGATAGGTGCAATTTTCCCTCCGCAGTATTATATGACTTAATTTAAATCAGTGTAAAACATATAAATAAATTACCCCAGGAAAAAAAAAAAAAATTACTCAACAGAAGATTGTGCTATCAATGAAATAGTAGGAAAAAAAGGGAAGAATATCTTTAAAGATGTATTTCAAAGACTTTTTTTTGTTTTAAATATTAATTTGCTTCCAAAGATGTGTGCTCAGTTACTTTCTTGTTGAAATTCTTATTGACATAGAAACATGAAGATATATTGTCTAGAAAATTATATACAATGGAAACCATACTTCAGACAAGCTGGGTCAGTGACCACATAAAGTCACTTTTAAGATACAAGAACAGTTCAAATTTGACTTGCATGTCAATGAAATCTGCAAACCAAAAAGCCCTTGGTGGAGTTATATATTTCCTTTTTCCTTTTTTTAGCTAATTAAAAATCCAGTGTTCTGATGTTCCTGCAATTTCTTCTTTTGTTTCTGTAACAATGTATAAGTACCGCACACATTTTTTATATTTAACATAAATTCTGACACTGGCATTATATAATTTTATCTCAAAGAGATTAAGAATGAGACTTTGCAATGCAGTTTTGGGGGCTGGGAGAAGCATTTTGATAAATCATGTTCAGGTTTAGTCCTCAAAAAACTGATCTATCTTGAGCAACAATAACAGCATTGTATCAAAGAGCTTGAAAAGACACGATATAACTGTGTCCTAGCACTTTAGAACAAAAGCAAATTACAAAATATCCCTGAAGGCTAAAACTACTTTTTAATATTTGATCAAGAAATGGTATTAAGTCTTTAAAACCTGAAATGAAAATTAAAAACGTATTTTTAGCAAGATAAAACAAAATTTAAAGTGTAATAGATGTTCTTTGACATCTTCAATGCTTAATAACATATTGGTGACCTTTTTTCCCTTAAGACAAGAACATATAGCAGCACATGTAATATGGACTTTGTTACCAGGGATAGGATAGGATAGGATAGGATAGGATAGGATAGGAGTAGGACAGGGGTAGCATAGGATAGTGTAGAATAATAGATAAAGGTAGAATAGATACAGGCAGAATAGAATAGAATAGAATAGAACAGTTCAGTAGAAAAATACATACAACAATCATCTTGTCCAGCTGCCTGACCACTTCAGGGCTGACCTAAAGTTAACCTACATTATTAAGGGCATTTTTCAAACTGTCTTAACACTGACAGGCTTGGGGCATACACTAGAACCACTCTAAGAAGCTTGTTCCACTGTTCGACCATCCTCTTGATAAAGAAATGCTTTGTGATGTCCAGTCTAAACCTCCCCTGGCATGGTTTTGAACCATTCCCACAAGTCTTATCCCTGAATACCAGGGAGAAGAGCTCACATATCCCTCTCCACTTCCCCCCCTGAGGGAAGGACATTCTTAAATGACTGAAGCAATAATAAAAGATCTATGATGTGAACTGCCCAATTCTGCCATGAATGGAAATTAATAAAAGAACTGTACTTAGGACTCCAGGCACAATTGCTTATGCACCATTAAAGAAAAATATGAAAGGGAAGAGGCTCTGTAATAATGTCAGTAAGGAGATACTTGTTTAACATTACATCAGGTTGCACAAGTGGTTTTATAGTGAAATAGTTGCAGTGATTATGATTTTGAAAATTAGAACTGTAAGATTAATTTGGCTTTTATATAGCTAGGTTTTCTTGTCTCATTAAATATGTATTTTAAGTAAAAACTAAATGAAATTGCTTCAATATGTGAAGCAAAGGGTTGTCTCCACCATATAAACTTTCTTTCTACAAAAATAGTTGAAATGTTCAACAAAACACAGTGATAAAGAGCAAGCCAAAAGACATTTAGATCTTCTGATGTGTCATTCACATGCTCTCAATTACAAAAGATCTTTCAGTTAGTTATTTCCCTGTCACAAAATGTTTTATATTCATAGTACAAAGAGTTCTATTATTACTTCAGTTACATGAAATCACAGGATTTTACAAAACAAAATTAAGAGCAAAACTATGAACTCAGATGTACCCCAACATACTTAAAATCCAAATAAATAAAAAAATCAGACACAGCCATCTGAGTCTGATAAATCATAAGTCATGCAATCATATAGCACCCAAGTTTTGTGCCATGGTGTGTGATATCATGCAAAATTTCAATGATTACATTTTTGTCTTCTCCTCCCCAGTTGATGAAAAAATTTAGACAATTTAAACAATCATGTTTGCCTGTAACAAAACTAGAAAGATAATCCATCTGCCTGAGTGAGGTTGACTCTGTGGGATCTGCAAATTTTTTGTTCAGAATTTAATGAGATGATGAAAGGAAGTTTTATTACAGCATTGGGGTCCCACCTTCTTCTAATTATTTCAACATCTCACAGGATTTTATGACTGAAATTTGACATGGAGTGCAGCAAAAAGAATGGCAGTTTCCTGCTCTGCTCAGCATGCATCACCTGTTGATGCAAAAAACAGATCATCTACATCCTGGAAGAGATTGACACTCAGATGAGCTGAAATAGAAACATGGTTAAAAGCATGACAGTCACTTAAAGCACAGATGATTAGAGGCCTGTTAAAACATGCAACTGTAGATGAAAAGACGTAAAGCAGGCATGAATCAAACCCATTGTGGCCATGTAATTGGATTTTGTGTATGAATGTTAAAGCCTTGAAAAACACACACCTGCTCATTCCCACTGAGATCTATGTTCCCTTGGGCAAACTGCCTCAGTGCTCACTTGAGACATGGACACTGAAAGTGTAATATTGGATGCAACAGATTTTCAGATACACTTAGTCAAAAGCAGTTTTGGACTTCAGAATATAACTAACTAGAACCACCAAACACACAACAGTTTTTCCTACCTGTACAAAAAAAAAAAAATCCCGCATAGTCAATATACACTAACATGTACATGGTTAAATAATGCATACTGACAAATATATTTAACAGCTTCACTAGGTTTGGGAGGTTCTTCATTTTTTACAATGCAGTGATCTTTCCAGAATATTTTAGATAGACTCTTTTCTGAGAAATAAATATTTGCTGTCATCCTTTAGCTATGACATAAAAAACCTTACGCCCATTTAATATATGCTGTGAGACAAGCAAATATTGTTAAGCCAGTCATTTATTTATACTGTGAATTTTTTCTTATATGCATAATAAGTTTAAATGTACCTGCATATTAATAAGTCTCAATATGCCCAACCATCACTAGAATGCCCAGTCAGTCTCCGAGAGTAACTGCATTACAAAAGACTTCACTACTCTACCCTGGTTCCCTGCTATCTCGTAACCAGATAGCCCTGTAATGCAGTATTGCCATTCCTAGTAACAAGCACATTTGCACTGAACTTTCAAGACCTCAGGATTGGTGTTTGTTAGGTTTTCTCTGTCTGAACTTTTCTTGTTGGGAGTTGCAGCTTTGTTTTACTTCATTTCTATGACAGTGATTTCTCTTATTGACCAGGTGTCTATGGCTAGTTTAATTTTGTTTATCTTTACAGAGTACAACCATAGCTGTATACAGATATCTATAGCGAGTTGCTATTCCATTAGAATGAGATATTTATGGCTTTTACAAGAGCTATACCCCACAGCTATAAACAACTCACCACAGGTCAAGAAATGTAGCCCTAGAGCTGGACAAAATTGGCTCTAGGGGTAACAGGGAAAAAAACCCATTATCTAATACACATAAAATATACCATATATAGTAAATATTGAGACTTCTGTATGCACTATTCTTTTTAATCTAATAATCAGACATATAGTAATATTTTTTTCATGAATTCAACTGCTGAGATCTCTACTATACTAACAATTAATTCTTGTCTTTACTTAAACATAGTGTGCTTCCTCTTTGTGAACAAGATTTTGATTTCTTTTTGCTGACTTACATTTTGCAATCAGGACATCTAAAACGAACAGTAGATACAGCCTTAGCAAATTAAATTTTACTGTTTGCTTAACCTTTGCTTTCATTTCCATGGTACTGTGATAAATGGTGTTGACTATTTGCATTTCTATAGCAGAACAAGCTTACAATCTTCTGTAAGTATCAATACTTGTAACATTGTGGTACCATCTTTATAGTAATCCCCCTGTTGTCTACATATTTGAAAAATAGTTACAGAGTTCATTTTTTAATCTGATGTGAGAAGCTGTAAACTAGCATGTGTCGTCAAAATCTGTCATTTAGTCACAAAACTGTTTTTCCTCTTTCATGTGTCTTAACAAAGACACAGCTAGTTGTACCTTTTAAAAAGCTTAATCCAAATCAGATGTCAATATGTTCTTGTTCTTTATCATGATATAGATTAAATGTACATGAAGCAGTAGAATTGCACAAGCATAGCTATCACAACATCATCTATTCCATTTTGAGAATCAGAGGACTTAATCTGAATCGTTGTGGCTAGCTATGGCATACCTGAAACCATTTGGAAACAGAAACTAACTTTCAGTATCTGGTTTGTCATTTTATAAACTTACTATCTGAAAATATTAATTTTCCCACTATCAGTATGCGCTACTTAATTTTTTCTTTTATTTGCATACATATATACAGACATATAAACTCATTCTACAGTCATGGTCCTTGATTTGTCTGTATAACTTATTATTTGTATATCAAAATGCATGAAAAGTTGCAAGAAATAAATGGAGGAAAAAATTTTAATTTTTGTTTAAATTGTGACTTAATGCTTTATAATAAAAACTGCCACACCTGCCTATATTATAAATCTATACCATTTGGCAAATTTGGCACTTGTGATAAGCAGATAATAAAATTCATGATCAAATATTATCTAATGCTATTTATCAGAATAGCCGATTTATCCCAATACAGTTCCTGTTTTTCCAGATGTTGTAAAAATAAACAAACAAAAATTTTACTATTTTAAAACCAAAGTCCAAAGCCAAATTTTACTTAGTCACTTTGTATTTCATTTGTAATGAATGCACTTTTTAAAAGGCTTATCAGTGCCTCCTCTTTATTCCTTTTAAAAATGGACATTTTAAATAAGTAGTTTACTTATTTTTATTTAATTTGTAAAGACTTTAGGCATTTAAAATATACTTATATCGGGTGCCAAACAACTATTATAAAAAATATTAACATTTCTAAAAGACTTATTGTCTTGGGGTAACCTTATGATGTGTATCCCATATCACTGCCTATGCCCAGAAATTAATTTCTGTGCCTTTCTATGCCTCTAAACTGAGCCTGAGAGGGGGAAGGAAAAAACTGAGCAAAACTTTTTCAAAGCAGTTTGCCGCTTGTTCAAGGTCACACACAGATTTGTTTCACAGCTGCAGCAGGGGAGGGAGGGAGCACCCGGCTTGCTGCTCCCAGGACAGTTTTTTTTTGGCCAGTGGTTCAGCTGCTTTTGAGAGAGACTGAGAGTTGAATTTTTCCTTCCCTGGAATTTCAGATTTTCTCCCTTTTCTACCGGACTGCTTGATTGCTTTAACATCAGAGCACATCGGGAGGACTTTCCACCGGGCACAGAGGGCCTGGCCCTGGGCCAAGCCCCAGCTCCGAGGAGACCAAAGGGAGGACTCTGACACTTTCCCAGGTTTTTCCTCCACAGAGAAAGATTTTATTATTTAGCATTATTTTCCTTTCCCGTGTGTTTGTTAAATAACACGGGAATAATAAAAATGTTAAATAAGTGTCTTCTTCACTTTCCTTCGAGGAAAATTTATTTTTTCCCGAACCTGGTGGGGGAGGGGTGGTTGTGCCTTCTCTCAGGGGATATATTTCTAAATTTGGCCAAAGTGGAACACTTATTTTGCCTAATCTGTTTTGTCAGATCTTCAGTTTTCTTTCTCTTTCTCTTCCCTGTACCTCCCACCTGTACATTGTTCATGAAACAAAATCATTGGCATTACCATATGTAAACTGGCAATGCCAGTACTGTAAGCTGTATTAGTGAACACAGCTAAATGTGAAATGCAGTTTGGTTAAGAAGATACTAGATAAAAAGTTTAAATTATTAAAACATCATTACTTTGTGTTTTAAATCTAGCTGGAGATAGTGTACCCTTATGGTTTCAGTCACAATAGATATCACGTCTGAAGGGGTCCAACTTCTTGATGAGTTAGATTATCTAATGACTGATTACTGGTGATTCTTCAGGAAAAACAAACAAACAAACAAACAAAAAACCAACCAAAAAAACCCCAACCAAACAAAAAAAACAACCAAACAAACAAAAAATCCCCAACCAAACTTAATGACTGTTAGTGGGATTTTTTAATTCTATTTGGAGTTAGTGTTTTTAACTTCAGATTTTAAAAATACATAGAGACTTCAACATTTTTTAAACTGTACGTTAATATTTAAGTTTCTACAGTGGGAGGGTATGTGACTAAACTGTAGACAGGCTTAGAAAGCAAAATGATCTTGAAAAATTGGAGAGACTGCCTTAACAGAAAAAAAAAAGAGTAAAAGAAATGTGTTATTAAATAGGACATTGCATTTTGAAAGGTGCAATGTACTGCTCAGTTACAGAATGAGTGACAACTAGTCAGGTAACAGCTCTCTAGAAGAGGATTTGGATGTCAAAATAGAGCACTAGCTGAACACAAATCATCAGTCAGCTCTCTGAAAAAGTCAGACATCTTAAAAGAGCATACATCTGTCTGCAACAGATGGGGAGACATTTTTTCTCTTTAATCAACATTTATGAGACCTCAACTGCAAAGCTGTGTCAATTTGACTTGAATATTCAAGAAATATATCAACCAAATAGAAACTGTTTCCTTTAAAAAATATTTATAGTTGATATTATTTGGTTTTCAGAAATATAAGTGAAGTATGAATCATGTAAGTATTCAGCTTGTGTTTCTGCATACAAAAGAAGCATGGCTGTAATGTCAACAATACAATGCTTTTGGACTAAAATGATACATCTGTGAAATTTGTTTTGGAAGGACCGTTATCTTCAGTCCTTGAATAGCTTGGCTAGTAGATACGTGTTCAAAAGTGACAGATTTCAGGAAATATAGAAGTATCATGTAAACTGAAATCTGGCACATCAGGTGATTTTTACTTTTTGTTCCACAGGCACAGGTGACAGGAAACTGAGCACAAAGTACTTTTGGGATATTTTTTTTTCTTTCTTTTTTTTTTTTTTTTTTTTTTTCTTTTTTATGTTTCAGTTGTTCTGCTCTGCAAAACTTCTACAAGCTGCTTTAATGGCAATGTCCAATATGCTGAATAAGAAAGGTGAAAAGTTAAGACACTAATACACTAATATGAAATCTTTGGCAAAGATTTATGCACAAATTAATCTCTATCCCTTCTCAAACTACAAAATAAAACTGGAGGCAGATGAAAACAATTATTTTCAAAGCTGGTCATTCTTAAAACTAAATATAAGTCAAGTTTATCTCCGAAAGAACAAAACAGAACAGGTGCCTGATTTCTACCAAGCACAACAGAGTTCTGATAAATATGTAGCCTTTGCATCTCAAATCTGAACAAACAAAGACTAAAGAAATGATAAAAATGTATGTCTTATTGGTAGGAGCAAATAACTCTTTATGCACTGATACTCACTAAAAAGACACTAGTAACAAAATAAAGAGTAGATATAGAGAAAATTGTTAATGTTATTTTTGGTTTGGTTCCACAACGCCTGCTCCTTCTGTTTGGTTTCCACTATTATTTGCTTTAACCAAGAGTTCATTTGTGTCTAAAGGAAGAACTTAATACTTGCCAATAAGATGGCCAAGACCTTATTGTGCAGCTCTCATTTCCCTGTTCTTAAGAGACATAAACTGCCAGAAAGATTGAGTGAAATGAAATAAACTATGTTTGATGTCAATTCAAAGTTCAACATTTGCTTTTTCTATCACAGGAAATTTTTACATGTAATAAATTATTCAGGAAACATTTCAAAATGCAGATGTGACATAATAAAAACTTATTCTGTTTATATCCCTGCCCTTTAATCACTTTTTCAAAGAAAAAAACCAAGGTTCTTTATGAATTAGAAATCTAGATAACAATACTAAAAAATAAAGACATTTGAGACTACCCTAATGTTATTAATTCTAAATATGGATCTATAAGGTCGTTTCCAATCTATTTTATTCTCTCTTTATCACTATCAGTGTCTATTTGGTAGACATTTTTATTAGCTAAATAAAAAAAACTTGAATTACATCTCTAGATATACTGTGCCTCCATAAAAAGGTTATAGATAGGTTTAGAGAGTTAGATATATTCTAATGATTTCAATAAAAGCTTTACTGGCATATTAATTCTTTAGGTGTTTTTCATTTTACTTTGTATGGAAATATATTTTAATCTGGAGACAATATGGCAGCTGCAATAAGACCAATTTTGTCTTTCTGATACTAATATTCAGGGAGGTTTATTTAAATTAAATATTTTTCCCTAAGGAAAATACATCACAGAAACATATATCACGGATAAAAAAAAGTGTGAAATGATAGAATAAAATATTTCTTAATTTTCCAATATATTCTGTATTATCTAGAAAATTGTAATGCAAGCATATATCAATTTTGTTTCTATTACTACAAACTATCCATTATTATAAAAGACTATTCAGAAGTGCTACAATCAAAACATTTGTTTTAGAATTTTCTTTTTGTCTCTATTTCTGTACAGAATAGCACTTCTCTCTTTTTATTAAAAACATTTTTCATTATGTCATTGCAAAGATAATCTAAAAACCTGAACCAAGGGCAAATATGAATATGTACAAAGTGTCAGGAAATGGCTCATGGAGATTAAGTCTGCCCATTATGGCTCATCAGGGACCTTGGGACTGTGATATTAGCATTTTTACACTGCACAAAAAAAGTTGTACTTTTGTCAGAGAGATCAGTATTCTGAATGTCAATAATACCCATTACCTTTTTCTGTCTCCCGGTTTCATTGAATCTGATTCAAACCACACCAGTCAATAACTGCCAGTAGAAGATTTCTTTGAATTACAAGACATATATAGACTGATCAGTTTTCTGCCTCAGGTGGAGACACAAGGAATCAGCTTACAACCCTGAGGAAGATTTCCTCAGGACTTTTGAATTTAGAACACTAATTTGTGAAACCAATTACAGGTTCTCTGAATTCTAATGCATTGAGAGAAGTGGGGGAAAAAAAAAAAGTAAAAATTTGATCTGTATAATTTTCAAAGTTTTTAGACCCTAATACGTACAGAGCTCAATAAAGAAAATAATAGTCAGTAGTAGTAGTAGTAGTAGTAGTAGTAGTAGTAGTAGTAGTAGTATATCACTGCCCTAATGGTTGACAGCTATGACTGTATCTTTCATGTTATAAATTTTATCTGACTTATTCAAGTAGAATAAGAAGGCAGGGTATTTCTTGAAGGTGAAGCGAATTAATTATATGTCAAACTGACATTTATTTATTCACAATAAAATGATATGTTAGAACAATACTACAAGGGTCAAAAACACTACACAAATCTTTGATCCCCATATGATGAAGCTGCCCAACAGTGAACTTAAAATAAAAGCTGAAGACAATATTTACATATTCAAACCATATCTCTAAATATTACTCATGTCTATTAAAGCTGTCATATAATTTTTAAAAGTAATGGACCTTATTCTTTGGGTTTGGGAACATAAAATAATTTGAATTACTAAAATGGATTTCTAGAATAAAAGTATTAATTTAGTATCTTAAAGATATTATTGATTTTTAAGTACTCATTTCTTAACTGTTTTAACAAGGAAAAGACCAGACACAATTAAGTCCAAATACTAGTGATATACCCAGCTGAGTGAGATATTTACAAGTAAGAATTACAATTCCTGCATAATGCCATACTTTTATTGTAAAACATTCTTAAAACTTGTAAAAAATATTCTTTTTTGGCCCTTCTTTTTCAAAATACTGTTCAAATAATCACATACCTTCAGGAATTATAATTAGCATTTTACAGGGCTTAAATGACAAGTTGCAATTTCTTTAAAATTGTCTATAAATATTCTGTTACACTTGAAATGCCACAAACATAAACTTGATAATTCTTATGTCGGTAGGAATGGAAATTAATGTCTAGTACCTGAGAAATTTGCAAAATGCATATATGAACACAAAAATATTCACAGTGTTGAAATCACTTTGGTTAATCAAAGAATCATTTAGATTGAAAGTGACCTCTGGAAGTAATCTGGTCCATTCCCTGGGTCAGCACGGGTACAACTAGAATTATAAAGCTTATCATACTTCAAGTGATTATACTAAATTACCATAAAACTGGTGCTGTAATAAAAATACCACCTCACTCATTATTTTACCATGTTATTGTAAATCCAATTCAGGAGTTGTATTTTGATTTGTTTAATTAAAAAACATGGATTAAAAGTAATTATGCTGAAAACATAGTCTCTTACCAACATAGGTACAATAAAAAATGTTTCAAAGCTTAAATGATCATAAGACTTTATAAAATAATTCTTCAGTATCTTTGAAACAACACTCCAGAGATAGATACAGTTGGCCAATCCACAGGACTCATAAAGCGACAAAAGGAAAGAAGTAACCAACTAAAAATGACCACACAAGTGTTTTTCAAGATCATCTAGTCCAACTCTTACATTGTCTAGCACCAACATAATCACCCCTAAACCACATCCCCAAGTGACACATCCAGGCACCTCTTGAACCCTTCCAGACATTGACTCCACCACCTTCTGGGCAACTTATTCCAATGCCTAAACACTCTTGAAGTGATTTTCTTTTTTCATATCTAAACTGAACCTTCCCTGGTGCAACTTCAGGTTATTTCCTCTTGTTTCTTCCTTTCAGATATGGCAGAAGAAGTTGACCCCATCTTGCTACAACTTCCTTTCAGGCCATACTATTGCTAATACAGGTCAGGATGCCATTTGCCTACTTGGCCACCTGGGTACATGCTGGCTCATGTTCAGCCAGCCGTCAACCAGAACCCCCAGATCCTTTGCTGCCAGGCAGCTTTCCAGCCACTCAGCCCCCAAACTGTAGTGCTGCATGGGGTTGTCATGACCCAAGGGCAGAACCTGGCACTTCACCTTGTACCTCATGCAGTTGTCCTTTGCTCATCAATCCAGCCTGTCCAGATCCCTCTGTAGATCTTTCCTACCCTACAGCAGATCTACATTCCCACCCAACTTGGTGCCATCTGCAAACTGACTGAGGGTGCACTCAATCCCCTCATCCAGATTGTTGATAAGGATATTAAACAGGACCATCACCAATACTGAGTCCCAAGAAACACTAATGACTGGCCACCAAATGGATTTCGTTCCACTGACCACCACTCTCTGGGCCCAGCCATCCAGCAAGTTTTTCGCCCAGTGAAGAGCACATCCATCCAAGACATGAGCAGTGAGTTTCTCCAGGAGAATGTTGTGGAAGACCATGTCAAAGGCTTTACTGAAGTCTGGAAAAACAACATTCACATTCTCTCCCTCATCTACTAAGCAGGTCACCTTGTCATAAAAGGAGAGCAGGTTGGTGTCTTGAGGTGACTTTATTATGTGTATCCCCTATCACCGCTCTATGCCCAGATATGGTTCTTGTGCCTTTCTGTGTCTTTAAAACTGGGTGCAAGAGAAGGAGAAAAAAAAAGCCAGATGAACTTTTCAAAGCAGTTTGTGCTCCAAGGTCACACTACTCCTCTGCACGCTACTGTGGCAGCAAGAGCGGAGGAAGCACCCTTTGCTGGTTTTCAGCCAGCTTTTGGCTCTGTTTCTCTGGAGAGAGATGGGGAGTAAGATTTTTTTTTTTTCCTGGGACTTTGGCTTCTTCTTCTTCTCTTCTGGAAATGTTCAGAACACACCAGGAGACCCTACACTGTTGGCCTGGAGGGGGGCCCATGCTGACCCAGCCCTGAAGAGAGAAAGACAGAGACCACACCCACAGAAAGGACTGAAAATTTACCAGGTTATCTCCACAGTGAGAGGTTTTATTATTTAGCATTATTCTTTTCCCATTCTGCATTGTGTCTGTTAAATAAATAGGTTTTTTTCCTTTCACTTTCCTCCGAGGAAAATTCTTTCTGAACCTGGTGGGGGAGGGGCGACTGAAACCTAGCAGAGGACATTCAGTTTGGACATTCCTCTGAATTTATCTCAAACTGGGACACTTGGTTAAGCACGACCTGATTTTCATAAATCCCTGATTGTTCTGTATGTGCCATATGATGGCACTTAAGATGATCTGCTCTATGAACTTTCCTGGTACCAAGGTCAGGCTGACAGGTCCATAGTTCCCTGGATTGTCCTCCTGACTCTTCTGTAGTTGTAGAGGTATGGATATTGTTCAAACCCAAAGAACTGCACAGCAACAAGACATGTCCAAAAGATCTGTAATATGACTTTTTTAAGAAGGCGCTTTTTTTCATTTTTAAGAGGAAAAAAAAAGAAAATGCTCAAAGTAAATAGAATTTTTTCAGAAATCAGTACTAGGGATGGAATTCCATATAAATCTAAATAGTTGGGTAGTGTAATTTGAGAGTGTAATGTGAAATCCTCACTTTGCCTGGAGATACAGAATCTGTGAGAGGTCCACAATTTACTGAAGCAGAAGCTGGAGGCCAGGAAGGATTACTTAAGGTGTAAGAAGTCTATGGTGCAGTAACTGAAATGTGCTCTAAAACACCTAAATGTAGATCTTTACCCATTTGTGCCTAAAGGTGCTTCGGGTAATTGCTCTCTCACTCTTTTAAATATAGCTAAAAGAGTTATTTGTCAGACTGTCAGTGAGGTATCTGCTTCAGGACATATATTCAGGAATTACTGTGTAGCTTTCCCTGGTCATAGTTGTTTGATGAAAAAACGAACACATATTTTCCCTTTAGATAACATCAGAGCAGAAAGTCTGCTAATTTGACAGAGTTAGTAACTGGCTAATGTAGAAAATAAAATTTGTAAGCATTTAGTTTTCTACATATAGGTTTGCATATATGTAATAGCATGCATGCAATACCTTTTCCTGAAAGATACCATAAGGCAAATATAATCTATGTGTCTCTTTAAAATCACCTAATTACAGAGAAAAGCACTGTAGACATAAAATATTTCAAAAGCTTCAATTAAAAAGAATGATCATTCAGAAGGCTGTTAACAGTCTGATAGAACAGTACCAAGAATTATGTTAATTGTGTGGAAGACTGAATTAAAACATGACACATATACTCTGACAGTGTGCATACTCTACCTAAGTGCGTTCTTTGCCTTGGAAAAAAAACAACTTAGTGAACCAACAAACAACTAGGGGGTAGCAAGAATATATTCATTATAAGCAATGTCCTGAATAAATCAGGTTCTGAAACTACTTTGTTGTGTGGGATTTGTGTTTGAATTTCATGAAGATAATATAAAATCTTAAAAGGACATTTCTGAGTCTTCATTTGTTTGTCCATTGACCCAATGAAGCCCTGCATGTAAAAAGTGTCTGCAAATATCAGGCTTTTCTTTGTGTTATGATGGTTGTACCAGCAGATTAAAAATACATTCACATCAAGGCTTTGATCAAGGGTGCACTTCAGAAACAATCTCCAGTCATCTGCTCTTACTGTGCTTTGATTTGCCTCACAGAGCAGTCTCAAAGCAGGTAAGTTCATCTCTTTTTGCATAAAAGTAAGCTGGAAGGTGTTCTCCAGCCAGTAACAGGCATTCAGCCTAAAGAAGCAGAAACAGTCCACAGTAAAAACTCTGAAATATACACAGTGTGAACCTCATGCCCTTAGCGCTAATTGTTTTGCGGTATAAAGCTGCTTGTGGTGCACTGTACTACTAATGCTAATGTAAACATAGCCTAATTTATTCTCTTAGGATAACTGGAGGCAATACTTGCATCTTGTCCTATCTCCCCTTCATTTTCCCACCTGCTGAGATTCTGCTCATGCTCTGCAGATGCAAGTTTCTGCAAGATGTTCATGTGAAGTCAAGAAAGCTGTTAAACAATGTGTTTTTCATCTTTACTTAAAATCCTTAAGTTTGCCTTCTAGAAACTTCTGGATTTTGATTGAATAAATAAATTAGATTTTTTTATCTTCTTCACTTGTACTTTCTTGCCAGGTATGGAGGATGGTGCTTAGAAGAATGACATCTGCAGAGAGGCTGAAATCTGCATGAACAAAACTCTCCATCACAGTCTGTGAACTCCATGAAAAGAGAGGTCTGGTGCTTTGCAAAACAGAGCAACCATAGGAGAAGAATGAATCTTGGAGTGCAGAGAAAATGTAAATTTCTTATTTCCATAGTGTCAAACTTCACATTTCACATGATCTGTCACTATCTTCCACCCATTTCAATACCAAATCTAAAATGAGAACTGCTTAGTGATGAATGAACTCCTCCTAAGATGTTTTCCTCCTCAGGCAGAAAGGTGAGTTTCTCTAATGATCTGGTCTCCATTTTAAACTTTCATAGCAACTAGAGTGACCTAAACATCATTCTTGCAGTGAAGCCTCTGTTTATGACTCACTTCAATCCTGAATACTTTACTATGGCGCACAGGTCTTTGCTTATACACGTTTCAGAAATACCACTAAGTAAATTATGTTCCAGTGATAACTTATTTAAATTACTAAGCTCTTCACTAGATTAAAAATATTTCTTTTTGTTGTAATGAGGAAAGTTACCACCAATGGGGATGAAGAGGAAAACTATGCTGTGAAATCTGTCTTCTTTCCTGCCATCTTGAAAGGAAAGGGATGATCATCGTTAACAGGTGCTTCCTTTTTCTGAAAGGCATGAAAATCTGAAAAGGCATGATGATCCCCACTGTGATTTTAATTTTTACGTAGTAAAGTGCCAGCGATGCTTTAGGCTCTATTTTCCCAAGGGAAGACAATTGAAAGAAATGACATGCCTTTCCATGTCATGGAAAAGAAGCTTCTTCACCATGCCCCCTTCCGAAGGTAGGAGCCTGTCCAGTGGTTCCTTTCTATGTGCATCAGTGGAATTACTACACAGATCTTAATTCGAGTATGCTTCCTTTACTATAATAAAGGTGTCACTATAGCTCTAAGACATGATGAAAACTGCAAAGAGAAGGCCTTTGAGAGAACAAGTGTGGGAACAGCTTCATGCAGATACATTAACCTCTTAAACAATTTACAGCTGGTAATCAAGAAGAGGATGCCCCACATCTTTAAAGACCAAATCAGTATATTGTTTTGTGATTTAAACACTGATTAAAGTCTGTGAACATGAGCACCCAGAAACTATTAAAATAAGCTGGAAAATACTTGAGTTTTAGGCTACCTGGTATAATTACAATTAATAAAAAACACTCAATTGTTTTTAAAAAATAGTTCTTGTTTATCCTTTAAATCAGTAGAGTCCATTAAATGGAAAGTGAAAGAAAACACACTCCAATTACTAAAAAAGAGGTAATCCAGTCTATTATCTTTAACAAATTGAGATTTATTATTGAAATTGTTTTATCTCAAAAAAGTCAGATTTTTTTGAGACAATAATTTGATCGGATGTGAAATTTCATATCAATTTTAGATTTCTCCATTACATAAAGCTTTTCAATATAAGAAACCTGCAATAAATTTTAAGAAATGTTGTCGTGCACAAAGATTATTATTTGTCATTAATGCATCAATGTCTAATGAAGAATGGATGAGGGAGCTGGAGTTGTTTAGTCTGGATAAAATGATGCTCAGAGGAGACCTTATCACTCTCTACAACTGGTTGAAAGAAGGTTGTTGCCAGGCAGGGGTTGATCTCCCAGATAACAAGCAATAGGACGAGAAGAAATGGCCTCAAATTGTGCCAGGTGAGATTTAGATTGAATATTAGGAAAAATATCTTCACTGAAAGGGTGGCCAACCATTTGGCGAGGCTGCCCAGAGATTTGGTTGAATTAGCATTTCTGGAGGCATTTAAAGATGATGCTCAGAGACATGGTTTAGGGGTAGGCTTGGCAGTGCTGGGTTAAGAGCTGGACTCAAGCACCTTAAAGGTCTTTTCCAACCTAAACAATTCCACAATTCTTTGAATAACTAGGACTTGCCAAATTGTAATTATGTATAAAACCAACAGTAAATACCAGTATACACTCAAGTAGAAACAGTACATTTCTCCTTGAAATATATGCAACATTGAAAAAAAAAATCAGTAAGTGTTAGAATATTTTTGAACACAGATTTGGTTTTACTTATGAATTTACTGAAATTCAACCACACAGCAAGTAGCACTACCTTCCGTTTAACCAAATATCATAAATACTACAACCAGTTTTCTCTTCAAACAATAAACATGCAGTAAACAAGAAACATAATTATCATAGAATCACACTAAGATTTCCTACTGATATTTGCTAAGTTTACTTATTTTTATTTTTACATTATTTCCAAGAGTCTGATCAATAATCTCTTCTTTTTTCCACACAGAACTGGACTAAGTTCTTTCTCATATATGTGAAGGCACAACTTCTGCAATGTCACCGGTTTATTCTGACTCAGACCACTTCTAACGTATGAAATTCACACAGGGTCATCACATTTAAAAATCTGGAAAGGGAGATTCTGCTGCCCAACTATTCCACTCTGCTCTGCACTGATGAGGCCTCACCTTGAATACTGTGTACAGTTTTGGACACAGCAAAATAAAATGATATTAAGCTATAAGAGGGTGTCTGAAGAAGGGCAAAATGATGGTGAAGGGCCTTGAGGGGAAGCCGTGTGAGGAGCGGCTGAGGTCACTTGGTCTGTTCAGCCTGGAGAAGAGGAGACTGAGGGGAGACCCCATTGTTGTGAGGGGAAGAGGAGGGGCAGACACTGATCTCTTCTCTGTGGTGAACAGTGACAGGACCCGAGGGAATAGCCTGAGGCTGTGCCAGGGGAGGTTTAGGTTGAATATTAGAAAAAGGTTTTTTACCCGGAGAGTGTTTGGGCACCGAACAGGCTCTCCAGGGAAGTGGTCACAGCACCAAGCCTGGCAGAGCTCAAGAAGCATTTGGACAGTGCTTTGAGGGGGAAGGGGTGTATTTTTTGAGTAGGGGATTGTTTTAGCTATAAAATAAGAAATTCAAAGATAAATAGCCTAGATTTTTTTTGCAAGATATAGGCCAAAATAAAGAAGAATTTTTCAGATATACAGTCTGGAAAAGTGTATCTATGAGGAAGGTAAATACTTTTGCTGCAGTAAGTATTCAACTAAAGAGTCAAAATAATGGATTTATATAGTTCTGACCCAAGCAGATACAGAAGAAACATATCACAGCGAAAATATTACATATTGCTCTTTTTTGAAAGTGTCCTCAATCTGGTATTAGAACATGAGGAAACAGAAGCATTAAAACTCTTTAAATGGCATACGTTTTTGTATTTAACAAACTCATTTTGATCACTTTGAAGGTTGTAATTTTTGCTTTTTTTGTTGGTTTTTTGTTGACACTTTTTTTGGACACTGAAACTTTTGTTTGCCTTGAGCATTGCATTACCATCCTATATATTCCAACTGTCTTTCTGAATTATGGACTTATTGTAAAATCAAAGACAATATCACAGCAAATATACTGCTGAGTCTCCTTCTTCAGCTTTTCCATTCTTTCCTGTGTATGCTCCTATAGCTCCTTTCCAGAAGTCTTACTTGTTGTTTTTTTCCCTAAATTGCCATTTCCAACTTAATATGTCATACTTAGATCCATATGAGGCTCATAAAATTCACATCCTACAGCTAAATCTCAGTAGTGTGAATCTAGCTGATATCCTGAAAGCAAATATGAGATACTGAAGACAGAT
The DNA here is from genome assembly GCF_020740725.1 of Corvus hawaiiensis. Taxonomy (NCBI): domain Eukaryota; kingdom Metazoa; phylum Chordata; class Aves; order Passeriformes; family Corvidae; genus Corvus; species Corvus hawaiiensis. Next base: position 23,243,040 of record NC_063215.1, read on the forward strand.
AAAGCTCAGTAGTTAGTCTCCTTTGCTCAAAAACAGCATGGAAGGAAGGTCAGAGGGAAGGTAAGTAATAAGAAATAATAACTGTCAGCGTGTATTTGTGACAATGGCCTTATGAGGAAAAAACTTAAGCATTTGGTGTTTTCTGGCACATAATCTTAGAAATCGCCTGAGAAAAAAAAAACAAATACCACAGAAAATAACACTAGAAGCATTAAGATTGCTCCTTCGGTTAGCTTTTCTTACTGGCCAGGAAATACAGTACTTTCCTGTGTGGCAGGAAATTTGTTCTTGGATGCTTTCATCCTGAGACGAGTATTACAGAATCACAGAAAGTCACAGAATGTACTATGTTGGAAAAGACTTTTGAGATCATCAAGTCCAACCTATGACCTAACAGCACCTCATCAACTAAACCATGGCACTGAGTGCCACGTTCAGTCTTTTTTAAAACACATCCAGGGACAGCGACTTCACCACCTCCCTGGGCAGATGATTCCAGTGCCCATGCATTGATCCCATGCATCCCTCTTCCATCCCTACCTCCAGTTTATAGAAAACAAGAGTCAAAACTTCTTGTAATTAATGCTCAAATGAGACATCGAAACTCAATATAGAAAGTGGTTTTGATCTGTGTTTATCAGTTTTACCAAAAGGCTCAGTCTCAGAAATAGATGTATTAATGTAGAAGACATTTTCTTCAACACTTTTACTTAAATCTGGTATAACTCCACTCCAAAGTGATGTTATTTCATTCAGCATGAATTGGGACACAGTCTTTATCTACCAGGTCATTAAACTTAGCAATATTGCAGCCCATGGCACATCTACTATACTGCAATCAGCAATCAGTCAGGAAAATATTGGGCAAAATTATGTATCATTGCTGAAACAACAATGTAATAATGCAAAAAACCTTGCCCTCCAATAGACACTGGGGCTGAAAAATGGAGCCCTTGCAATATGACCATAAAACAGTGAAAGCAGCAGGAAATCCAAGGCAGTAAGTATCCACAGTCTGGAGAAGGAATTGAAACAGCAAGGGGTAGATCCATGCTTAGTACATACTAAAGAGATTATACTAACAGTAAGAAAGAGGTAAAGAGAGCAGATCGGTAAATCCTCAAAAAAGTTCAAAGTAACTGATTCTAGAAAGCTGAGAAACTGCATAACAGAAGAACTCAAACAATGAAGAGCTGTAAAGAGTTACAGCATGTACTTGACACAGAGTCAGAAGAGCACCATAAAGTTGTATTTGCAAGTACTAAAAGTCTAATAAATTACTCGGTAGAATGCTGACCAAAAGCTACAGTAGTGGGATACAGAGGAAACAAATAAATGGTTAAGGAAGAAAATCAACTCTTCAAAATAAGAAGAAATACCTCTGAACAGGAGAAGAATCAAATTTAGATTTCTGTATTGATCAGAAAAAGGCAAATAAATGTTGGAAAAATATTTAACTAAAAATGATCTTGATATAGTTGGCTGAGACCTGGAATGAGGCAACTGTCTCTATAGGATGTTGAAATTTGTTTTCATTTTGAGTTGGCATTAAAAATCTGCCCCCACCCCAGCACCAGAATGCAAAATTTGGAAAATGTGTCTATTTAAAAAAAAAAAAAATCTTTAAAATATTCCTGCCCATCGTTTTTGGGGTGGTTTTTGGGTGGTTTTTATTTGTTTCTTTGTTTTGTTTTGTTGGGTTTTCTGTTCGTTTTTGTTTGGTGGAGTTTTTTTTTTGGGGGGGGGTGTTTTTCTTTGGAAGGATATCTCCTAGGAAACTTCTTTAACTACATTATTGTCTTCAAACTGCACTGAATGTTAAGAGAAAACACTGTCTTATCTTGTAAAATTCTATTTGCAAACTAACCTGATAGGAGACCACAAATTCACTTTTAGAGTAAGTCAAAAGTAATTTAAAATACAGAGTAACAACATGTCATGATCTGTCTGCTTCCTTGGAAAAGAAAATCAACAGGACCCTAAGCACGCTGGTAAATATTTTCAAATCTGCCAGTCAAAAGAGTGGATTCCTCAATGTAATCTTAAAATCAGACCTTCAATACACAATTCAATTCTCAAAGAGTTCTGTTATTCGTAACTCCAAGAAAAGTCAAGGGTAAGAATCTTCAAAACTTTCACCATATCTTAAAATAATTTCACTGCTCTGGAAACTTGAAAATTATTTTGGTAATTTATTTTTTTAAAGTTCATGGATTCAAAATCCTAGAAAGATTTTTTTTAAAAAAAGAAGTAGGGTTCCATTTCAGAGAGTCTGTAAACTAAAAGGATTTTCTTTCACATCTTTTATTAACTGAAGGGGTGTGTGCTAACTCCAGATGCAGTTGTTTGGAGATAAAAATCCCAATACTCATAAAGATGATGTATACATTATGTGAAAGCAACCTAACAATACTGTAAGCCTTAAATAAGTCTCAATTTCATCATGGTCCTAAAGCAATTACAGTCTTTCCAAGAGACATGAAATTAAGAAAATTCTTCCTTGGTTGCACTGCTAGACAAATCCAAGATCAATAAAAAGACAACTCATTCAATATTGCCCATCCCGTCCAAAATGAAAGACGTAAAAGTTACACCTCTTTTCCCCATGCTGTGATTTTCAGTGTCTGTTAGTATGTCTCTTTGCCTTCCACTCAGCTGAATGTAACAAGTGTGGATTTTTTTCTAGGTGAAAGCTCCAAGTGTTTACTTGGACCTCTTAATTTTGAATGTAACATAATTTATCTGCCTGCGTGTGCAATTCCTTCTTGTGTCTGATGAACTAGCAACCTGCCCATAGAACACTACTTAATAGCAGTGGTTTTTCAAGTCCAGTGAACAGAATAATAAATTAATCCAAACCAATCTCATTAATTTCTGCACTACTAAAATTTTAAATTCACTGGGATATATACATTGTATAGAATGAAGAGAACTTGTGCATTATTGTAGCAGATGGGGGTTTACTGTTTCTCATAGGTAAGTTTGAGTCTTCACAGAAAATATACACTAGGCAGTTTAATAGCATAGTCAGTACCAATTTTTCTATTATTATGGTTAAACTTTCTTGCAATCAGCAAGGAGATTGCCACCATCATTTTATTATAAATATGAAAAACACTCCTTAATTAAATTTTTGACAATTCAAGGAAAAAAAAAAAATAACTGAAGAAAGAAAGCTTTAAGATGCCTATACTATCCTCTATTAGTAGTAATTACACTTTTTTTAATGTATATTTAATTTTTCTCTTACAAAAATATACTGTGTTTTACAAAATCAACAAGACAATACACTACTGAATATAATTTGAGTAGATGAAATTTTAAGACATTTCCCATAATTTAAATGCTTTTCTATATTTAAAAATGCAAAGTGATTTAATAATTTCTATAAAATGCAGTGACTTTAAAGTCAAAGGTCTTCCAGGAAAAAAAATTCACTTCTAATGGCTATTCTAAATAAAATATAAGAGTTCAGTTTGGAACTTAAAAACAGCCCTTTCTGTTCAGAGAAGTCCCACTATGGTAAAATCTTTCTCAATATGATAGTTTTGTACTTTTGCCTGGTTTTCCTGAATATATGTCTTTACTGAGGCACACTGAATTATCTTTAAGAAAAAATGAACTTAATTAATTTTGCAAAGCAACAGTATTTACATCTGTCATAGGTTAGCAAGCCGGTTCAAACCCAACCCGCTACAACATCTCAACAATATGCTATGAAAGCATGCAGCAAATTTATCTTTTCTGCAGCTAAATATTTTCACTTATTAATGGTGAGATAAACATTCTTTTGCTTAACTACTTTAAAGAAATCAAGAAGTCTTCCAAAAAGCTGCACAGGAAACGTATGTTCTGTAATTATGAAAGTACATATAGATTGTACATTCCTTGACATAATGTAATTCATTTATTCAGCATTTCACTACACAGAAGTACAATATAAGTAAAGTACTTCTTTAACCTCTTTTTTTTTTTTTTTTCCTTACAGATATGGGGTCTCTGTCCTTTACTGATTTTGTAGAAAAACAGTAAAAATATTTTGTTATGACCACTATCTTATGCATAATTAGATGACTAGTTTGTAGTTATGTATTAAGAATCATTACTGGAAAACAGTGGATTGAAAAGAGAAATTATGTAGGTAGTAAAACAACTAACAACAGCTGTCAAAATACTTACATGTAATGTTCAGGTTTTATGCCAGGAAATCTTATGTTAAGATTCAACAGTGAATAAGTATCAAGACACAACCTGAAAAATTCACTATTAACTCATTTAGCAATGTGGAATTTTGATCATGATTTTTTGTATTTCATTAAAAAGTATTTAAAACTTGAAAATTTTAAATTAGACCTATTTCTCTGAGTGGACGTTTTCATATATGCTACTTTTTTTTTTCCCCTAGTGCCCAAGTGTATTTTCCTAACATCTCTACTCTGCTCCTTTTTGTGTTTAAATAAATATACAAATTTGCATGTGTTCATGCATTTGTGCAAATATATATGAAATATTTTTAAGACAAATCCAAAACTCTACCTTTTCACTTGAGACAAGAGAAAAAAGCATACCTTTTCTGGGTCAGTTGTTGTAATGACCCACACGCAGTGTGCATTGTCTTCATATTGAACTGGATAATTTGGCGATGTGATAATGCCACTTGGTCCACGTAAATTAGAACCACATGTTCTAGCTAAAATGATAACCAAAAAATCAGATTGCTTTAGACTGGATGCTCTGTTTAAAATAAATATTATAAAATTGCCACAGCATTAGCAACAACTTGCCATGAAAGTATTACTATGCTGATACACTCTATAACGATCTGTCCTTAAAGATATTTCAGCCAGACAAAAAAATCCTGAAAATTTACCTCTACAGAGGAAGAAACATGCACCTTTCAATTAATCAGCCTAGCATTTACAATACTTTATTCATACTTTATGTAAATTAAATTCTCAAAATTATCATATCAATATTCTGTTTGGAGAGAGATTTACCCTTTCCAAATGTATGGAGGGAGCCTTCTACCCATGAATGTAAGAAGGGCCAGTATGTGCTCTCCTTCACAATTTCCCCATGATTTGGAGAAAGAAAGTCATGTATCACAATATTTATCTAACTGTATGTCCTTAACCTAAACATGACCTCCTGTGGTGTCTTAGCTCTTTCCACCATAGGAAATGTAATTACAAAGAAAAATAAAAGGAAATGGTTCTAGGCAGTATGTAGTCTGACTTTGGTAAAGCACAGATTCTGTTGTGAAACCATCACAATCTCTCTGCCACGTTCAGCAAATCCAGATAGTCAGCAGTTTGAAAATACATTACTTAACATATTCAGTTATCTTCTAAAGAGCACTAAGGACAGATTTTGCAGAAATATTCAAATTTCTCAAAATACTTCAGTATCTAGAAGCATTTAAAAATATTTGGATGCATAATTTTCAGTGACACAAACAGAGTTATAGTTTCATAAGTCTACATCAACTCAGAATATTTCAAAATGTCACGTTTATGGTACTACAGCACTTTTTCAACATGCTAAACAGAGAGTCTAGATCATATAATTTCTAAGTACTTAGATACAAATCTCAGAACCTCAGAATCTATCCATAGATCTTCCATTACCTTCTGATGTAATTTAGTCTCTTCAGTTACTTAAGTTTCAGTACAGGCAAGAGGAATGATTAGATTCTTTAAAAACTTGGTCATTTTTTTTCTTAATGTTGGAATAAAACACCCAACATATTTCTGGTACTTTGGAAAATTTTATCTTTCATCTTTCTCTGTGGCTGCCTCCATTCTAAAGCATGAAATGCGAGCATTTCTTTACTTCATGAAAAATTCCAAAGAATAGCAGTTACCTCTGCAAATTGGCCTGTGGTCACTCCAGGCAGCCAGTGTATCTGTCACTCTCTGACAAGTGATGCTCTTAGAACCTTGCAGCACATAATTGTCTTCACAGGAAAACTGTACACTTGCACCCACCCTAGAGGATAAAAGGGAGAAAGAAGGAAGGAATTAAATATATTTTTAATATCAACATCCTCAAACAAATACAAACATTGCCAAGTGACAATATTTCAAGATCCAAATAAAGAAATTAAGGTACAAAATTCTATGCATAAAAAACAACTTATGCTCTAGGTTTACTACTAGTTTGCCTACCTTTTAAGGAAGAAAGTCTAGGAATACAAAGCAATTGTGATACTAAGTTTGTTCTTTTACAGGATGAGTTCAATGAATGCACAGATAGCTACTCTTTCTAAGAAAATATATAATCACAATTCTTTCAGGCAACAGAACTTACTTAATGAATAATTTCAACATCACTATATTCTCTCAAATGAGAGAATAAGCAATTAGACATGGTAATTTGTCAACATGTACAACCAGGAAATATTAATTGAAGTCAATGGTATGAATTCATTAAATATTCCTGACCTTGTTGAAATTTCATGTTAAACATTACATTAAATGATAATTTTTTTGGGACTGAAATTTGATTTGTTACACTTGTAACACTGAAATGTGTCCCTTTGGAATTACTTATGCTGACCAATCATTATGAAGATTTTAAAAACTGTATACGCTTATGGTCTATATCACAGGGAGTTTTCCTAAACGGTATTTACATATCTGACTCCATTTATTATTTGTGACATTCTTTATTCCCCATCATAATTAACTGGTTCTGTTGTTTGGTTTCTTGCACTTTTAAATCTGTATTTGACAATCCCGTGTCATGAACTAAGTGAACTCAATAAAGTAGTATTCTCAGTTTACTCTCTCTAAGTTATTCACTCCTAAACACCAGGGGATTTCCATATGGCAATCAGGAGGCTCAATGCTTAAAATTGTGCTGTGCTGTGAAGAACTGCATATAATGTCATTCACTATCATGCAGCTCATTCCCACCCTTCATGGACAAGTATTATCTTAGTTTCTCAGAGGATCTTACAAACACTGACTATATTGTTCATTAATATTATGATGTATTTCTATAGTTCTTTTCATTCTTTCAGGAAATTTTAATGGGATTTTTTTCTTTTTGTTTTTTTTTACTTAATTTTAAAATTTGAATGTGATGCTTCAAATCTAGAAAAGTTTTAAAAACTGCTTCTCCTATCAGTTTGTTCTTGAGCCGTTAAATATGAAAACTCAAAAAGGCAGGGAAAATATTGGCCCTTTTCTTTCATAATTCATGCAAAATACACAAAATTCTTCAAGAACAATGCAGGTTTCTAAAATTGCATTTATTTTATACTTGTCATAATCTTCAGAACATTCTTTAAACCCTCACAAAAATAGACCAAATTTATTCTAAATAAATACCTCAAGTTAATGAAAAATTAGTTTCTCTTATTAGTAAAGAAAATATTACTCATTAATCTGACATTTTAATGCCATAAACACATATTTTTAAAGGCATTTTCTCCTATTGTCTAGAATTAGGATCTCTGCATTTCTTTTTCGAAGGAAACAGGGAAAAAACTCAAGCAGTTACCTAGTAGTGATAACTGCAAATTGAGAATCAAAGTATTTAAAAATCATTTTGAACAAAGGCCATCTGACAAGTGTAATGTTGTGTGAAGCAATGTGAAAACCAACATTTCCCTTAAGTTTGCTACTATAAAGGCATGTAAGGAAAATTAAAAAACTGTGCATGTGCAAAAACATAGAGTGAAATGAAATGTATAATTATTGGATGTTTGCAACAGCAATTTATAATTTAAAATACCTGAATATACCCCCCCCCCCCCCCCCCAGGAAAGAAAGAAGGGGGGTGGAGGGAAATGAACAGGAGGAATACAAATATTTTTATGTCTAATGCAGTAAATAAAGGATTTTATGTTTAGATTGGGTTTTGATCATTACAGAAATACTTTTAAAGTTTTTATTAATGTATACATAAAACATTACACACTAATTTAAGCCATACACTTAATGATGATTCAATTTGTTTCCATATTATTCTACAAAGTATATATTTCAGGTGTTTGTTTTGTTTTTTTCCTAAAATTCTGGAAATAGCTTGGATCTAAGGATCTAAGGACAATGAAGGGGAACTTCATATGTTTTACACAGTGGGTATAATCTTTTGAAATGTCTGAACACAAACTAAGGGACACAAAAAAAATGTGCTGAATACAACATAATAAAAACAAAGAAGAAATATAGCAAAAAATGTTATATTAAAGAGCAAGGTAGGGACACGAAGTACTCAAAAGCTCTTTATGTATCTAAAGCATCATCTTAGGAGAAGGGATGCATCTGGATCACAGTCTACAATAAAACTCCTAACCACATCCACATTGCTGGGTCTCTCCATTGATTAAGCTTGACAGTTTCCCATTTAAAAAGGAGACATACTTTTGAACATGCCTCTTATAGCATTTTGATATGTGATTTAAAATAAATTGGTTCATTTAATATTCAGGAGTTAACAATTAATGTTTTTAATTGGGTTGGGGGGTTTTTGTTGTTTTGGTTGTTTTTACATCTCTACCTCCCTAGTCACTAAGCAAAGCTGAGAGCACTGCAAGTATTGCATTTTGCTTTGTTACTTCTCTCTGTAAACTTTAAACATGGGGAAGAAATCTGTTTCCTTGTTTTTCTATTTTAAATTTGAACTCCATCAAAGCATAATTTGTGTGTTTATAAAGAATGCTAGAATTTGACTGGAAGAAGCCATTTTTAAAAAAGAAGATACTAACATAACAAAAGTTAATTTCATTCTCAAAATTTGTTTTGGAAATCTAAAATCCATTTGTTTTACAAATTGTTGGTGAAATTGTGGAAAATGACTGCATTTTCACATTACTGAACATACCATACAATATTTAAGGAGAGCTGAAACAGTATTATTTAGATCTATTTCAAATTTCATTTAAACAATCTACTGGTTTGCAATCTTACCTAAAAATGAAACGTGATATTGACCTCAAAATTATATTGATTATGTCTCATTACTCTAGCCAAGTCTGACTTGCCATTTCTTCCCCAAAATGAATCCAAATATCCATTGGATTGTTTTAAAATCACTGAAAATCATCTCCCTGAAATGAATAATTTCGCCTGAAATGAACACAGTAAAAGTGTGGCAGGAGGACAGAATGAAAAGGTTAAGATTTCAATACCTTTTTGTTTGCTTTATGATATTAGAATGAATGTCATTACTATGCTGAAAACGATGAAACCCTTTTCAAAGAACTTGTCATCACTGAATCAGTTGGGTCTCAGGCTGTCTTGAAAAGAAGCCCTCTGCCTTTCAATCAATCCCACTCATAACATGTCTTTCAGTAGACTGGAAAAGATTTTGAATAATGTGCATTTTCACGTGTTTTATTTCAGATTAATATTCACAGTTGTCATTCTCTTGACAAGAACAATAGCTCCTTCTGGTGTTTATACTTGCCTCTTAGAAAAGAAAAAAAACCATTGCCTTTCTTTACTCTCCAGAGTACTTTTATTACATTGGAGATATGCAAGCAGCAGCAAATATTACTTCCCCTTCTCCTATGGAAGAGTTTGATTTCTCATTTCAGAGAAACAAAAACTAAATTCCAGCCAAATTCTCTGTTTAAATGTTCATCTAGATTTAGACAGCTAATTTTGATAGATATGTTTTAAATAGATATTAACAAACTTTAAAGTACATGAAAAACACTTGCTGTTGCATAATGAGTTTTCAGATAATAAGTAATGTTTAGGAGGAAAACCAACTGCTATAATTTCTCTCAAATAATATTCATAACTGGAGGCCCAAAACATGCACACAATTAATGTGATCAAAGTATACAACATGTTTTATTTATCTTATTCTATACAATGTTTCTTGTTGAACACATGCATTCATTTATCCTCATGAACAGTAACATATACTTCATGAAATTAAAATATTGTAAGAGGCTGGATGGGATAAAGGAGGGAGAGAAATAGCCTTGCTCTGTCAGTTTAGAAAGCATAAGTATTGCTCATAAGCAAGCTGCAGGCATTTAAGATACTTTTAAACCACATTAATTCCTAAGAGACTGTGTTCAAAATATAGTTATCTGCATTTTGCAAGGTTCTTTGACATTAGATTCCCTCAGATATCTTACAATATACTTCGAGCTTTAAGGTTCTTTTGCGTTTTCCCTCTTGGTATTTTTATGCATTGCTGGGATATTTGTTGTTGAGCTCTTCCATGCTTGGGTTCACACATTTTGGATCTTTGAACCTGTTTCACCAAAACTATTTTAGTTCCCTTTCTCTTTCAATTTACAGACTACAGCCTAGAGGTGAAAAGAAGTAATTCTCTTTGTTACCCTCTTTGAGCTTATCAGTGCTCTTAGACCTGCTGTTGTATCTTAACAATTGTTCATATGCCACTGATTTGGACCATAACTAGATGAGAGTCTGTTTGGCCAACAGTGTACCATGAACACATAAAAGCTGTATGACATTTACAGATTCACAGAATAAATTAGATTGGAAGAGGACATCATCTAGTTCATTTGAAGCAAGCCCAGTTGGAACAGAGGGCTCAGAGCCCTGCTCAGGTGAGTTCTGAATGCCTCCCTGGATGGAGAGTCTACAAATTGTCTCACAAACTTCAATGTTTTACTATCCTCATAGTAAAAACATGATTTTTTTTTTTTTAAATCCTGAATCTAGCCGTAATTTACCATGTCCTACCTTACTTCTATTGCCTCTAGTCTGGTCACTGTTAACTCTTTCCAGAGATACTTTTCTCTCTCCACTGATAACAAAATGATCATAGATACTGCCCCTAATTCTTTCAACTAAATATTTTATTTGGAGGAATTCAGAAGAGGCACTGTCTGCATCATTTATAACTTTATGAGGAGAGACTGAAGCAGAGAAGGGATACTGAGGCATGCCTGCACAAGCAGGAAAGTAAAATACTCTCCAAAAATAACAGTGGAAATATAAAGGATGAATACACACAGGCACTTTAATACCTCTTGAGAAAGTTATATTTTAGCATCCCATTTTCATCTAGTCTTCTACTGCCTGATGTTTCTCTCTGCAATACATCAAACATTAATAAAGACCTAGATAGAAATTGCATTTCTTTTCCTAAAAACAGCAGCCCTTTGGACAACAAATGCATACTGTATTTTTGCATCATACAATTTCATTTGCAGTAGCTGTGCTTGACAAGTTGAATCAGAACACAGAAGAGGACATCAGCAAACATTTAGAAAACTTGTCTCTCTAGCCTATTAATTGAAAGCTTATTTCCCTTCATTATTTTTTTAAATGCATTGAACTGCTGCGCTGTCACTAATGAAGCCATGACTTTGCCTATAACTGAATCTTTTAATGCTGGAGTTTATGATTTCTCAAATTCCTTTGAGGATAAATAGAGAAAAATCCAAAAAGTATGTCAGTTTTTATGTAATTTATTTTTCCTGTCAGTTAGGATCTAGCTTGGAAGAGCCTTGATTCAGGATACAAGTTGTATTAATTTCCTTTCTAGAGCTGCAGAGAACTTTGCACAATTCCTTCTAATTCCTGTGCATTGTTCCTTTCTCTTAGGTCTGACCATCCAATCCCTGCTGAACAATTTATAAATCTCTGCATGAGCTGGAAGATCCCATCTCCTTCCTTTGACCCTCTTCTCTGCTGCACCTTCAAGTCTCTGCCTTTTTTCATCAACAGGGAAAGAGCAAACATCCTCCTTTCTCCACAGGGGTCCATTTGATCTTGTCTTCCTTTTTTAATATAACAAAAGGTGAAAACAGGAAAAAAAGTGTTGGGGTCCCTCCCCCGCCGTGTAGCCCTGGGAGAGGGGCCCTGAGGGCACAGACACGGGGCTTCCCTGCCCCTGCTCAGCCTCGTTCCCATTGGTTGGTTTGTGCTCCCTGCGCGGGCAGAAGGACCCTTGGTCCCGTGACTGGAACAGTTCCTGGGCAGAGCTCCGGCCATGCGGCTGGAGAAATAAACATCTCTGAAACAGCTAGCAAGAATCTGTCTGTCCATATATATTTCCTTTCCACGGGACTCCTGGTTTGATATATGCGTGTTGCAGGATCCCCACTGCAACAAAAAAGAGGAGATGGCATTCATCATAGCCTCAGACACTGAATTTTCCATGTTCTCTAAGCTTTTTAACAGCTTTTATAAAGTGGGAAAACACATAATACTCTCTGCTTCTTCTTTGTCTTCTATGCTGTCCACAGAGTTATGCTTTTTCTCCCTAGATGAGATTATTATGCTCTAAAATTCCTATTTTAAATGTGTTGATTTAAAAAACAACCCAAGCAAAAAACAAGTCAAGATATGCAATTGAATAAATCTATTTTGAAAAAGAACCAATACATCTAAAACTAGGGAAATGATACACATCTATATTTATAGGCTATGTATAAATGTAACAGGAAATATATTCCACTTGGTCATATAGAAAACTAAATGTGCCTACCTGAAGTCAGAGCCTACCCTCTTCCCATTTTCAGGAATTCCAGGATCAGGACATGTATCAGATGCAATTGCATCCCCACCCTGGGTCACTGCAAAGTAAAGGAAAAAGCGTATTTAGACATGCAGCTCTAAAGATGACTATTTACTTTTCCCATACATTAACTTCCATGGCCTGAATGCAACCATATTTTACAATTTTTTCTTGAACCAGCTTAAATTATTACATAAAAGAATCCCCATATAATTGACTCATTTGGCAAATTATTTATTTTCATTGGTTATGGCAAAAAATGTTTTGTTTCTGTGGGAAAATAAATGATTGATTTCCCACAGTCAGTGATTTTTTTTTATGCATATACTAGGATCCACAGTTTTCCTCAGACAGGGAAAAAGCATTTCATGAAGTCACGTTCTGAAATATTCACAACACACCATTGTAAGATTAAGAGAGTACAAAAAAATAAAATATCCACAATACAATCTGTCCGTAATAAGATTTAAAATAAACAAAAGCAAAGAACCCAACCATGATACTGTACAACTGTAGTACAGGAATACTTTTATGAATCCCAGAATCATTTAGGTTGGAAAAGAGCTCCAAGATCATTGAGTCCAACTTTTGATCAACCACTACCTTGACTGAAGATAAAGTTAATCTCAAAAATATACAAAATACCCCACTGAGCAACGGATTTGTAGCCAGCTGAATATGTCCTCATGCAAATGAGGCGCAAATCTTTATTTTTTGTTTTCAGCTAAAAATAGAAAGAAAAGGTATCCTATACTGTTCCATTCTTTTTGTCCTCCATTCTTTCTCCATCCAGACTGTCAGATACTTAAATTATACTATCTATATAAGTATCCAAACTTATGGTCCTCTCAAAACTCAAAACAATTTCAACATTGTTTTCCCTTTTTTCCTTCTACATTCCTAATATGGTAATTAAGGAATACGTGAAATTTAAAGTAATTAATCATAAAGCAGAATACTGAATATATGGAAAACCTGAACACACATGTGCTTTTTATCCTGCACATATACATGTACGGTGTGTGCAGCTGAAAAAAGGAAGAACAGTCATAAAGACTGTATTGGGTTTGCATTGCCAGGTTTTGGTAGTGGGGGTGGCTACAGGAGTGACAGGAACTTCTTCCATGTCCAGCAGAGCCAATCCCTGGAGGTTCCAAAGAGGGACCTGCTGCTGGCCAAGGCTGGGCCAATTAGAAATGGTGGTAACACCTATGGAGTAACAGAACTAAGAAGAGAAGAAAAATTATTGTGCAGTTGTAATTGCAGCTAGAGAAAAGCGGGGTGAGAATATGAGAGGAACAGCTCTGCAGACACCAAGGTCAGTGCAGAAGGAGGGAGAAGAGGTGCTCCAGGTACTGGAGCTGAGATTCCCCTGTGGCCCATAGTGAGGACCATGGTCAGAACTAGTAGAAATTTGTGGATCATGTTTTCCATCTTAAAAGATTTTTGGGAAATCTTTAAGAAAAGGACAGAGCATTCTTCCTGAATTAAAAAAAAAAAAAAAAAAAAAAAAAAAGGAATATGTCAGCTGCACAAAATAAATTACACAAGTCTGAGTGGATTACAGATGACAGCATTACAACTGAAAGGTGATGAGAGATTAGATGTAAAAAGCAGCTGTTTTTCCCACACAGCGATATGCTTTCAAATTTAATACAGCAGTAAAAGGAGTGGTGACAAGTAGGATACATACAATCAGATGTCAAGAGCTATAAATCTTCATGTCTGTTTTGGCAGCTTCAGGGACAATTCATTTATACAGAGATTCAAAGTTTTACAAGGGAAGACTTAAAGAACTAAAAAACTGCATTACAGCACTACAAAGATACAACTAACACAATGCACTCTTACGGACCAAAGTCCTTGACCTGAGCACAGGTTCTTCTGCAGAGAAGCAGAGAATCTGCAACGATTACAGTATATTTTAACATTTGCCTTTTGGGGTTTTTTTTAATCTGGAATGTTTTAAGAATACAGGAATCATCTCTTTATCCACATCTTTTTAACACTACATATTGTACTGCATACATTTTCTTTAAACTACATCAAAAAAGATTATGATAGTATCAAAAATTTCTTTGAAGACACAACTGAAAATATGAGGTCTTGCTTAAAAAAAATATTTCCTTCTAAATACAAAAGCCAAGCACGAGTAAAAATTCAGTTCATCTGGACTTTTGTCCATGTGTAACAACTGGAATTCAGTATCTTGAAAACTCTCTAAACCAGAGCACAGTCCTGCTAATTTCACTAATGTTATTTAGATTGATAAAGATTTTGTGTTTGAATAAAGGCTTTCAGAATAAGTGTATATTAGCTAGTATTCATAGATTTTATTCTGAAAGTTTAATCTTCCAGTTTCTTGAAAAGTGTCAGCATTGAGATGCAGCTATAGTGAGAACCTGGCCTTGCTAGAAAAGCAGCCTGTTTTCTGATGTTTCTTAAAATAAATTCTCTTCCTACTAACACTTCTTCCGTTGTTTCAGAAAAAAGAAAACGTCAAAAATTGACTACTTTTAGCAGAGACCTGTAGCTATGTTAGCAGACATGAGATTCAATTTGGACTACTCAATTGCCAAAATACAAACATAAGCAAAACAACTGATAGGGTTATTCGACTTAGTAGGTTTACTAAACATGAATCTTGTGGTAACAATTGTTATACGAGGTGGAGAATGCTACCTTTGCTACCATGTGTTAAGAACATCAAATTGCAGTGAAGTCATCTCCTTTTACGGATGTACATACATACAAAATGCCTAAGTACTTTGGGACATCAGTAAATGCTGAAAGAATCCTTAGTCATAGCATAGAATGAGCTCCCCAGATGGATGACATCCTTTGCAAAATTTTCTTCTCAGCCACTACTTTATTCTGTCAACACACTCTCACACCAATATCAGAGCAGGATGGTTCAGCCTCTTCCTTATCCAGAGAAATACTATCTCTCTAAATAGGACAGATCTCCTACATCTGGAACTCGACATAACTTCCTGGATGTCTACAGGCCTTGTTAAACATGGCCCAGGTTTTTACTTCTATTTTCCCCAGTGAACTGTCAAGTGTACTTTTAACAGATGGTGTTTGCATGACATGCTGTCATGACAAAATAAATCCAATTCCCTGTAAAACAAACCTGCCTGATTTTATCTTTCCAGATGGGAAAAAATAAAGGAGCAAATCTCTCAAATTAGTATAACAATTTATTGCCTCTAGTGGTTCAGAGACACCAGGGACTTTAGCTCATATAGGTATATACTTTTACATGTTAGCATGCTTAAAACCTTTACCTGCCAGTATTTTGGAATTTACCTAAAAATTAGGTATTAAAATCTATTTTAGCACTTACATTTATCATTCAGACTGAAAATAGATGAAAAGATGACCAAACAAATTTCTGTTAGAGACCTCTATCTTCCTCTGTTTCAATCCTGCCAGATTTCCACTTTATCCACTGCTATCCATTGCTATTGAGATCCATAACATTAAAATGAGGAAGTATCATCTTTGATTTGAGTATCTCACTTTCATAATACATTTAAACCTTGCAGTCACTACAAGTATTTTTGAATACATCATTTCTATTCACCCAGTCCCATGCCCAATCTTTCACCGGTTTAAATTTGAAGAAAAAGACTTTTGTATGCTCTTGAAAGAACCATGTATAGTTTATACTCTTTCTGCACCATACAAAATTTCGTTTACCTAGGGAATTAAAATGTGCTTCATGCTTTTCATATCTTTTTTCTGTTTTTGTCCGTCTTCATGATATCAAGCTTGAATTGTTTTTCTTTACATTCAAAGCTCAGTCCCAGACTGAGTGCATTTTAACTATCATTTCAGTTTTCATTATAGAATTCAAAAATTTCAAAACAATGGTGTCAATGAAAATGGAAAGCAATATTCCCATTTAAAGCTTGCAAAACTTAGAAATAAATATCAATTATGCAAAACCTTTGGCAACACTATGCACTAGTTATCAGGATTTATTTTAAAGCACTAGCAATGTTCTTCTACAATGCAGATATAAACTAAACATCTATAAACTGGTTTTTATGACAAATAAATTTAGGACCAGTCTAAATAACACCAGCTTCTCTCAATATATTCTCAGTACATTCTCAGTATACCCTCTCTGTTTTAAAAAACAGTTTAAGAGTATAACATCCTGGCTAATATCAAAGTAAGACATTACTTTACATAGACAGCTCCTCATAGTGTCTCCCAGTTCTTCAAGGAACCATCAGCTAGAGGAAATGGTGAGTATTCCATGAGACTAACATCAGAAAAAGTATTTGAAGTCACAGGGCAGGCAGAAAAGCGAGGAAATATTCTAGTCAGGTTTGGGGTTTTTTTCTTCTTTTTCTAACAGCAGGTTTGAGAACATCAAAGATACTTCAACCACCAGACATGTCTGTAGTACAGAGACAGAGCACTCTCAGTAGATACAACTTAACTCTGGAACTTCTCTACATATCAGGCTATTATATACTGCAAAACTTACACATTCTCAGGCCTTTCTGCAGAAATAATTGAAGAGAACCTGGGAGTTCATTAATGTGATTGACAGATTTACATTCTAGGGTTAAGACTAGTGATTTAATTTCTATTTGATAAAAATAAAATCTATTCTTTCTTTACTGATTGAGAACAAATCAAGAAGATTTCTTCTATTTTCTCAGTTGGGATCATAAAGATTACTGTTTCCCCAGCTTTGGAGGTCATCTTTATTGTTTTACTTGACGTATGACACAGGAAAATCAGAATTCCTTTAAGATGTTTCACATGCTCTGATTCTAGCACAATAATAAAGAAGAAAGACTGGCAGTAACTATAAACATAAATCAGACTTTAAAATATTGTAATAATAATAATAAACAATTAGCAGATACACTAGCATCCTAATTTAGCTCAGCATATGGGAAGTGTTTAATCAAGGAGAAGTATTAGGCAGGAGGAAGGGCTGGTGCAACAGATGTTTCATGCAGCAACACAAGCAACATGAGGTCTCCCTTGTTATAATACCGGTTCTAGTCCAGACATGCTGACCTGCTTTAGATGCATTTGGAATCTGAAAATACATTAATGATCTACTCCGGCTTATGTAAACTATGTGATGAAATACTTTGAAGGCCTAGACTTTGAAGCAAAATGTTACTATATATAGATGTATTATACTGCATATCTTTCTTTAGTGGCCATTATGTTATCAAAAAATATTGGGTGTTCATGCTTCAGGTTCCAACACCTACAGTTTTAAATTTAACAAGTTATGGCAGTCTCTTTAGACATTTACTCATTCTCCTAGTGGTAACACCAGCTTTAAAATAAAAATGCATAACCCAGGAACTCTCATTCCTTCAATAATTTGTTCTGAATGCTTTTCAAATGTAACCAAAAATTGCAAGAATTACCTTCAAGAAGGCCTTGACAAATTCACCCTGGAGGCTAGACAAAAGACCCTAAAATTCCCTGTGGAAAGATATTGTAAGAAATGGCAGGTTTTCTAGAGCAGAGTGACAAGTTGTGGCCCAGAGGAGGGTCACAAAGATGGTCAGCAGACTAGAGCACCCTTTCTATGACAACCGTCTGAGACAGCAAAGGTTGTTCAGTCTGGAGAAGGCAGGTTCCTTGGAGACCTCATTGTGGCATTCCAGTACCTAAAGGAGGCTTATAAAAAAGAGGGAGAACAACATTTTACCCAAGCAGATAGAGATGAGGGGAAACAGTTTTACAATAAAAGACAAGAGATTTAGATTCCATGGCAGGAAGAAACTACTCGGAGTGTGTTGAGGCACTGGAAAAGGTTGCCCAGAGAAGCTATGGACGCCAAATCCCTTGAAGTATTCCAAGGCCAGGCTGGATGGCATTTTGAGAAACCTGATCTTGTGGGAGGTATCCCTGCTCATAGTGGGAGCGGGTGGAACTGAATGATCTTTAAAATCCCTTCCAACCCAAAACATTCTATGATTCTATGAAGTTTGTAAACTGAACAAGATTGCAATGAATTAGTACTTTGCCTCTCTATTATGATGAAAATAAAAGCTTACATATGTAAATATTAACCTCTTTCCAGTCAAGAAGTCAAACAGAAGCACAGTGACACTGTTTCAATTAAACAAGGTATTAGATGCACTAATTAATGTAAGAGTCAACTTGATTATTCATTAAGCTCCTTAGATTTACATTTATTTGCATTTTATTTTTTTAAAGGTTTCATATTGTAAAGTATCTAACAGTTCTAGATATCTAACATAAATATCTAACAAAATTTTGGTCTTTAAATCATTTTGGTTCAAAAATGAAACCAAACACTTCATTTATTCTTTATCAAGTGTACTAGAAAGTACTTGTTTTATGTAGCAAAGAATACTGTCATCACTGAAAAAGAAAAAAGGATGTATATATTTGGTGTCTTGACAATATTTGGAGAAAAGATGTTTTATCATTGTATAAAAGAACCGAATATACTGCAGTTGCGTTGAATTCAGAAAGCTGGAATTAATGGAAAAAAAGAAAGATTATAGAGTACAGCTTCAATCCACAAATATATTCACAGGCAGAATTAACTGGATGAAAATTTCCACCATAGTTTTGCTGCATTTGCTCTAAAATGTCAGTTACTCCCATCCTGAGAATAGTTTCAAGCTTCCAAAGTTTTTGATTTAACCCATATAAAAATAAAAGAATGAATTTGTGAATATATTAATGATCAGAATACATATACTGGAGGAGACCTTTTTTTTTTTCCTTTGGAAAGTTTTATTAGGATACTTCTTAGGTGCTGCACTTAGCAGCACAGAAGCTTTTTTCTATTTCAGTATAGTGTCTTACAGCAAAGAATAGCAAGGTAGCATCATGGTTAAACTTGCTTATAAACAGTGTCTTTGCATACACCAAATCATCTGTAGTAAATTTTATTTTTAATACTATGACACAGTCAGAAAAGGGCAAACTGGTTTGATTTACATAAAAATACACATAAAGTCACACTTGGTTATTTTATTAATTTTGATCTACAGAAATTTGACTACACTTAAAAATGATGAATTTATTTATTAGAGGATGCAAAGTGGATTTAACTCCTTTTTTTTTCCCCTGATATGTCTTTTGTAGAATGACATAAATGAAAAGGATTAAGTTGGAACTCTAATAATGAGATACAAGGGCATTGCTTATATGGGCATACAAAAGTATACAGCTACTGCCTTATAAATAAATAAGATCACAAATGTGATAGAAAATACAGATTTGAATAGAAAATACAGATGCAATTAAAATACCAAGACAGAAAAAAATATGTATTTCAGTGGTACAAAGAGTGCTATAGAATATTTTTCCATACAATTTCATCATGGCTTTTAGAAGACTAGAAAATTACTTTTAGTAGAATGAGTCTATCATACTTTTTAAGCAACTCCTTTAGTAGAAATAGCAAAACACTGATCTTATTTCTGCTGTTATAAACAATAGAAATAAACCCACATGACACTTGTAATATTGAAGTGATAGATTACTGAAACCCAGAGAAATGCAAAAGAAAAAAAGAGACAAACAAGGACATGTAAGGAAAGTTCAACCATGTAATTGCTTACAAGAAGCTAGTTCAAACTCTTTTTTTCCCTAATTTACCTACGAATTGGCTAAAATATTGGAATACTGTTGAATAGGAAGATATGGTCATGTTGACACCAGATGGCTTGGGCTCATAAGGCTATTCTGGGCAGTCACACAAGGAGAAGACATTATCCAAAACCTGCCTAGAGAACACTCTTACAGATTGCATTGTGTTTCTTCAAAATGATTAACAAATCTTACAAAGTATTGTTCCAGTAGTTCAGAAAGCCACGGCCAGCTGCTAGATTTAATTTAAAACTGAAATTCTCTAGTGCTTCTCACTAAAAGAGTATTTTAACCACCCCCCTTGCTTCAAACATCAGATTAAAAGCTACTAATTTCTGCAACAGAAACAGTTAAAAAACCTTATAACTGTCACATGCTAACATTCATTCTTTTAGCTTTTTTTGAATAAGCTCTAGCTCTTTCAAACACTGGGAAGTAAATCATCATCCTACTAGACTGCAGCTGTTAACTTGGTTGGAATACAGGATCCCTGTAATTTACCAATATATTTATGGCACTCCTTTTCCCAGCAGATGGCGATTTCTATCAGTAGCCTTTTACATGCTATAACCAAAATAGGTGCTGAGTCCAACTTCTCCTTGTTATTCCTTAGTGTCCTGTTTTTTGGCTAGGGCAGAATTAATTTTTTCACAGTAGCTGTGAGAGGAGGGGGCCAGGAGCTGTGTGGGTTTGTCTAGGTTGCTACTCTATAGCACCTAAGGGCACCTCCAGTGGCATTCTCTCTTCCCAGAAGAAAGTAGGCATGATTTATGGTTAGAAAGAAAAAAGGTGTGTGTGCAGAGGATCTGTGCACTCGTGTTCATTGTCTCAGGGTCATGCTGGTCAGTGAGAAATATTTGGCACGTGAATCACTCTCATTTGTATACTTTCACTATTAGTATTATTGCTGCTACTGTTCATTTTCTGATCTCATTGCTCTTTCCAGTAAATTGTTTTTATCTCAACCTGTAACCTCCTGTAAAAAACACAACCTTTTGTGTCTCTCACTAGGTGTGGGAGCCACGTCTGGTTTGGAGTTTTGGGGGCAGGGGGATCACTAAATTAGGGAGTGTCATTCCTAAACCATGACACTTAAGTGATGATAAGGCCTGAAAATAAATTTCTCTTATATAAATCCAGTAGTGGTTTCATCCCTTCTTAGTGAGTGAATCAGCAGTTAAAATAAAAAAAAGAAAAGAAAAAAAATAAAAGAATAAAGCCTATTTCTCTCTTTCTTTTGTTTTGATGTGGGGGTTTTTGGACCAATTTCTTTTCAACAACTGAATTTAAGACTCATTCAAGCTTAATGAAGCAACTTAAGGCTCAGCAGATGCATAGCTTTCAGTCAGTCTGGGAGCTTACTAGTCCACCTTTTCATGTAGTCTTGAAGAGCCTGCTCATTCCTAACATTTCATTTTACATTTACCCCTATTGACCTCCATGGGTTGCTTCACCATGGTATTCACCACAGGCTTCAGGAGAATCTCAGCTGCAGTGCCTGGAGCACCTTCTCCCCCTCCTTATTCACTGACCTTGGTGTCTGCATCATTCCTCTCACATATTCTCACTCTTCTTTTCTCTGAGCACAATTATATCTCCCCAATAACTTTCTTTTTTCCTACTTAAATATTTTATCCCTGAAGTGTTATGACCATCTCTGATTGGCTCAGCCTTAGCCGGCAGTGGGTCTGTCCAGGAGCCAGCTGGCATTGGCTCTACTGGACATGGGGGAAGCTTCTCACAGAAGCCACTCCTTAGCCAATGCCCCACTTCCTTCCCCGTCCGTCCCCTCCCCCACCCTCCCTCAGCCAGTACCAAAATCTGGCCATACAACATACAGCGACTTAAAGAAATGTATTTTCATACAGCTAAGAAAATACATGTTTAGGAATTGTGAGGGAAAATTGTCAAATATTTACCCTTTTAGTACAATTAAACATATGGATTTTAGCTTGATTAAAATACTACTTAAAAGTTTGAGGTGAAAGGATCAACTTTAGTTTTAGCAGTAAGTTCTAATTTAAACAGATTTTCTATATGAAATAGAATATATTGGGAACTGGAATATATTCTGTATCCTCCATTTCTATGTAATCCCACAAGTCACAAAAAAGCTACAGTTCAGAATCAGATGCATTCATCACACAGAGTTTGCGTGTGTGTGTGTGCGCGTTGGTTTCACTCTCTCTCAATTCACAGGTGTCGGTGATTGAATCATGGACCCACACCGGCAGGGAACCCGAATCATTTATTCAAAGCAACGAGCTTTGAACTCATTTGAACTCAGAAAAGAACACTTTTCTAAGGCACAGTATTTCCTTATATGGCAATTCTCACTCCCTGACCTATTCTGTGTTGCCACATCAGCAACACACTTCCTCCTATGGGATGATCACTCGCTGTTCACCCATCCGTCAGCTCCTGGCAGGCTCCTCTCCAGACGGGTTTGTCGCATGACTCCTCCTCCCCTCAGGGTCCAGTGGAGACAAGCCTCCCTGTGCCCCCATGTGCTCCTTTGTGCTGTCATGTGCCTTTGCAGGCAGGTTTTACAGCTTGTAACTCAACTTTGTTCATCTCTTCCCACACACAGGTAGTTATGCAAACCTCCTGAGATACTGTTCACCTCCTTAAAGATAAAGCTGTATCATGAGAAGTAGAGACTCTTTTGATAATTGCAAATGCCAAATTTTCACAGCTGTTGAATGCATCAGACCCCAGGAACAGAAACTGAACTTGCAAAAACCGGGCTGACCAGGCTGAAAACCTGGGTCCGATTTTCTTCAACTGATAGGCCACATACAACAATATTATTGACAAATGAAGTGCAAGAAAACTCCTGATGACACTAAAAAGCTGAAATTTTTCAGCAAATGACATTCATTCACTGATGGTTAAATACAGTTCCACCAAATGAAATATGTAAGTTTGCATTATGTTCACTCTCATTTAAGATATCACCATAGTAGGTATCCCTTAGGACCGCAAAATCACTCATTAAGACTTGCCTGAGCTGCACTTACCCATGCCTGAAAACTTAAGAACCCCTTCATTTTAATTTATTATTTATAAAGACACCAATTTAAAATGTATCTTCATCAGTCCTGATACTTAAATAATGACCTACATTATGTCTTTATATTGCTCAAGGTCATGAGGGGAAGACAGAGAAGAAACTGTCCCACATCACTACATAACAATTGTATTGTAATGTCTTTGTGGTCTACTTACAGTAAAACTACTTAGCACGCATCTAAAAACTATTAAGTCCTTGTAACAATAAAGACACATAAGAATATTATGAGCTCCTTAATCATTAGTTTTTACACTATACTTTGAACTTGGACTTGCTGCAGGTAATGATATTTTTGCAACAATTGTAAAGACTAAATTTGTGTTGCAAAGTATTTCTGTCCAGTCATGAAAAATATTTTACTCTCTTAGTATTATATAATAACCAAACACAAGGAAAATGAAAACCATTATGTCAGTGAAGTCAACAGATAAAATTTCACTAATGATCAGGGTTGTGAAATTTTATCTGACAGGCAAATGATTAAAAAAAAAAATGTTTAAAAATTAAATACATTACCATTTATTTTTCACACCACATGACAGGAAGTGAAAGCAAAACCTTGACATGAAAACAAAATTACCATTACACATTTTTCCTTAGAAGATCACACAATAAACTATGTGTAAAGCGTAAACATGCACCTTAGCACGAAGAGTTGTTGGTTTTCACAATACCACTTCATTCAGAATTGTAGGGAAATCAGTAATTTACTTTGAAAAGACAGAGTGGATGAAGAGTCAGTAGTAAAGAGCAATTTTATGGGATATCCAGAAGCATTCTTTCCAAAAGAAATAAACTCAACATGCTGTACTGTCTCAGTGACTTACAAGTTTGGAAAATTCCATTTTTCACCAGCAACTGGTTATAAACTCACCCTTAATGTTATTTACTTGCAAATATAATATGACTTTATAACATATTTTATTGATTCACAAAGCTGTCTTTTTCTTTTCCTTTAAAAAAAACAATCTAGCATTTTACCAAGCACTGCCATTTCTTCAATAAACCTGAAGGTGACTACAATTCTTTTTCAATATATAAACAAGTGTCTTTAAAAAAAATCCTCATTTCCTTAATTAGCTATTTGATATGCATTTGTTAATCAGTGCATTACCTGCTTTTTTTTGTCTGGTAAGTGATACTAAATTTTTGGTTGGCTTTCCTAGTAAAATGTTTAACACTGTGTAACAAATATGAAGAGGTAACAAAACCATGGCCATAATGCACTGATAATCTCATTTGTCAATATAACCTTATAGATTTTTCATTGAATTGAGAGAGAAAAAGAGAAAAAGAAAAATCAGTCCACTGTCCAGTGTTTGCAGATTTAACCAAATAGGCTTTGACATGGAGAAAGAGATTAAGATTAGAAAATAACTACAGGGGTGCTGTTTATATAGAAAAAACCATAAACTGGCACATAAAAAATCTGCTCTCTGGCCTTCCTCTGACTTTTAATGTGACTTTGAGCAAGACATTTAGGACACCTCTTAAATGAAACCTAGGTAGAACACGAAGTCGTGTGACAAGAACCATTCCTGAAGTTTCCTGTTGAGCTGCTCTCTAAAGCTCAAACCATTTAAATTGTGAGGAGTCTTCCCTTTCTGCTGACTTTCCCCTATTTAAAAGCTACAGTTCTGTACATGCCAAGAACTGGTATCTCTTAACAGTCCCCTTAACAGGACTGAGAATTGCACTGTCTCTCTTTCTCTCACGGTTAGAACAGATAAACTCAGAATAATTCTACCACATCACCAAGAAGACAACTTATCACAAAATGAGAAACACACTAGCTGATGATGATTTTCTTTAGAGGTGTTAATTTAACTTCTTTGTTTTTCTGTATAATGCCTATGCCATAAAACCACTGGTACATCAGTGCAGTTAGTTCTCTCCCTCCCCTTGTTGAAATGAAAACATTTTGAAGCTTACAAATACATTACATTTCTAACAGATCTGATGAACAAGATTAGAAGGGCAGACTGCCAATTAATCAGATTAGGGGAAGAATAAAGGAGTTGGAGTTGCTTTTCTTTTCGGGAACCTGCTGAGGGAAATGTTCTGATACCATCAGAAAAAATTGGAGAAGTTCTTTAAATTGGTAGGTAGCAGGTTCATTAGGTATGATCATGGTGACACACAGGTAATGTGAAGGCAAACATGTTTAGTATGATAGTAGAACTGAACTCTGTGTCTCTAACAGCGTGATCATTAACATTTCAGTCTTTCTACTGCTTATATTTATAGATGAAACTGAGCAAAGTCAATCAAAGGTCTGTGATTTGCTCTACCTGCCTCAATCAAAATAATAATCCTACTATAATCAATAAAAGGAACCAGTAAGAGATTGAATCTATAGGTAAGTGTTTATCTCATGGTTCAAGCAGATAAGAAAGACATGAGGCATCCCAAAGACACAAAATTTAATGGAACAAAGCTGTTAATTTTAAAGGTATAATTTCTGTGCTTAATACTTCAGCTAAATAATTCCAGTAGTTGTCTTTTTCAATAAAAGAAAAATTTTATTTGGTTCTAAATTAAATAATTACACGTATATAATAAATTTAGTTTCTAGGGTAAATCTTGTGATCAAATGCAGTGCTAAGAACTGGATTTTACTGGCTAGAATAAATACCAAATGTCTAGTTACAATGATTGTGAGGGATGCACCATCCTCCCAAGGAATAAAGCAAGTATATTCCAACTAAACTTTGCGTTATTGCAATTAAAGTTCTCTTAAGTTAAATAGATAAGAAATCTGTCTGACAATACCCCAGAAGCTGGATAAGAATTACAGTTCTCAGGAAACCCAAATTTAGTATTTAATAAATTTCCATAGTAGGTGGTTTCTTCCGTAATCATTTATCTTCTAAATACACAAAGGACTTCCTATTTAAAGTAGCATTTACAACGCTAAATCCAAAATGGACACAGATCATGGCCATTTCTTCTGTGATCAATTAATTCAGTTAGCACCTTTTTTTTTTTATGGCAGTGTGCAAAGTACATCTGTTCAGAAGAGAGACTTCCTTCTGCTGATCTGCCTACATCTATAAAGGGAAAGTACTGATCTCCACTCCCTTTTGAGTGTCCCATTCCAGAAGGGACTCCAGAACTGTGAATCCTTAGTACAGTGAAGTACTGCCTGACAACTTAGTATAAAGCAACTTAGTATAAAATGTCTTATTCCAGAGATATGATTTAGACCTTTTTTTTTTTTTTTTTTTTTTAAGTTATAGTTATATTACTTTATGCACTTTTCAGGCTTCTACTCAGTGAAAATAATTGTGACATTTTGTGTAAGCACCAGGAAATCTATGCAAGATTTTATATGAAGAACCATATCAGAAAATTCAGCACTATTTTTTCTCTTAATATGTTTTTAACATTTTTCCCAGACCTAATATTTTAACATTTTCCACACTTAACATTTTAACCAGACTTGGTCGAAAAAAAGAAGTACAATGTCTGTATTACTCACTTGAAAGCTTGATGACCTAAATAGACATTTAAATACCAGGAATCTGCAGAATGGATATTATATGACACTATTTCAAAAGACAGAATTATGTTTCTCAAACTAAAGTTCAAGAACTAGAACAGCATAATTTGATAATTTGACCTGATTTTTTTTTTTCTGCAAAGTAACTCGGATTATACTTGAAATAAAATTAGAATGTCTTGTGCCCTGAATAGTCTATCCATAACTGCTGTAACTACAGACAGTATTTCAATTGAGAAAACCACTATCACATAGATAAGGGAACCATCTCACAGGAGAACATTTCACCAAATAAAAATACATTCCAACATTTTTGTTAATTCTGTAAAAGCACTGTCTAAAGTTATAAAGAATCTAGGTTAAAAAAAGCATTAAAATATATGCTTTTCTTTTGTACACAATGATATGCGGCCGTATAAATATCTCAGACTGTGGATATCTTTAAAATATACAGTAAAAACATTTAAAAAACATTATTTCAGCTTGGCTCTTTTCTCCTGTTCATTGACATTAGCAGGGTGTCTGTGAGCTGCAACATGTTCCCTCCTACTCTTCTCACTGTGACAATAATGATTAATAAAAACCCTAGGCAACTCATCACAATTTTCTATGGCATCTATGTGTCAGATATGCACTTCTCTCTCGAATATGTAACCTCAATCATTCTGGCGGGTCTGTTTATTTAGGTGAAATGCCAAACTGATAATTTCTTTCTCTCTTTCTTACACAGAGTCAGTGACTTATTCATGTCAACCTGTTAATTCTTGAAGGAAAGGGGCAAAGAGGGTATACTGACTCCTCAAAATATATTCTGGTCCTCACAGTGTAAGTAAACCAAGACAAGCTTTAAATAAACAATTATTTTGGCCATGATCCAAAAAGAGAAGAAAAACAGACTTCATTTTTGAGATTTTGACTATGGATCACCCTTTAAAAATCAGCATGCCTTCCTTATAACTGATCCGGTGTTGAAAGACTCACTACAAAAAACCCCTGGGATTTTATTGATTAAAGCTTGTTTCCTAAATGAGTTCAAAGATATAGCTGTTTGCATGTATGAGTGAAAGTATACTGTGCCCACGATCTGCCCTGTTGGGTGTTTCTTTGTTCTTTTTTAGATCACAGGTAAAAAACATTGCTTTATGGATCAATTAATATAATCAGGTTTTGCATGTAATATGATGGCATCAATAAAGCAGCAAGAAATTCAGTTAACTTTTGAAAAAATCTGAATAGTCCTTCTTCAGAATCTGTGTTTGATTTTCCGAAGTCTTCTAACCTGATGGAACAATCTTCCTTGCGTCTTTAAACCAGTTCAAGATACATTTTATCAGTATCCCATTTCTAGCTGCTAACAGGGCACTTCAACTTTACATCTGTGTAGAATGGAGCTCATGGTAATTAATTAACAGAAATGATCAAATATTGTACATGAATCTTTTGAGGCTACCTCAGCACAGAAGTGTACTCAAATGTTATTATGTTTTTCCTTAGATAACTTGAAGCAGATATTCTGTAACCTTGTTGCCACTCCCAGAGTGTTTTAAAAATTACAATTTCATTTTGAGATCAAAGACAAATACTTGCTCCTCCTTCTGAGGCTGAAAAGTCCCATTTCACCCATGACAGCCTGCAGCTGTTAAATAGAAATATGAATCGAATGCAGATTACTGATGTGAAAAGCCAATTCCATTGCTTTGAGAAAAGAAACAAGTAAAATCTAGTTAGGTTGTGATTGTAGCAATCTTATTTTATCACTCTGTCAGTATTTGTAGGGCAGTGCCCCCCACACTAATAAACAAAAACACTTAACAATGGGCTATCTTATTGGACATCTGCGTATAGAAAAATGTCAGGCAGGTGAAATAACCACTGCTCAAATTGAACTGACCCATAGAAAGCAACACACTGCAACATTCCAGAGCTCTATGACAATGCATTTCAGCCCCTTTAAACTGAAATACAGTTAATTTCAGATTAGATGTAAAGATTCTTTCATGAGGGTGCTGAAACACTAGGACAGGTTGCCTATTGAGGCAGATGTCCCATCCCTGGAAACATTCAGTGTCAGGCTGGACAGGGCTCTGATCAATCTGTTGCAGTTGAAGATGTCACTGCTTATTGCAGGGAGGTTGGACTAGATGACCATAAACGTCCCTTCCAACCCAAACCATTCTATCATTCTATGACTCTCTACTTATCAGAGAGATTCAAGGAGCATTGCCAATAATTAGAGGCAGATTTTTTATCCTGTATGTCTTTACTCAGATGGTACAAAGGATGAATTGCATGCTTCTGGAAGTATTCACTATTGAATATTTACTGAATACTGTCTATGAAAAATAAAGGCCCACTGTAACTGGGATTTATGTCTTTTTCTATATTGTCCCATAGCAAGAAGAGGGAAGGCAGGGCAGACGGAGATCAGCACTGCCACCACTGCAGTAGCAGATTGGTTAATGCTTCTGAAATTATTCAGACATCTTAATGGAAAGAAAATGAACTTAGCAGATCATCCCTTGATGGTTCTGTGTGATCTTTATGGGCCCCTGCTGACAGGTGAAAGCAAAAAAATAATCCACAAGCTTACTTAAACTACTTAGAACACAAAGTAACCATAACTGCTGAAGTTGTCTTCCTCTTTTCCAATAGAATGGTTTGCTGGTTGGTTGGGTTTTGGATTTGGGTTTTTTTTGGGATTTTTTTTGGTTTGTATTTGTTTGTTTGGGGTTTGGGGTTTTTGTTTGTTTGTTTGTTTTTTATAGCTTTTTGTTGTTCTTGTTCTTGTTGTTGGGGGGTTATTGATTTTTTAGTTCTTGCAGAAAATTTGAGGTTTATCATTTGTTGCATTTCCCATATTTGCTCTGATACCTAGAAACCCTGGCATGGTAGGTGACTAGCAATGGAGCAGCTACATAAATGAAACAGCAACACTTCACAATCATCTCCAGCCTGTGTTTGAATTATATCCAGAGGTCTGCAAGGGTCACTGGAAGAAAGTATCGTCTGCCTCTTTCTAGCATGAAAATTACTAGGTCCTGAATTTCACCTCAAAATATACAGGACTGCCCACAGCTCTCCACGCAATGTGAAACGCAAAGTTTTATGTTGGTTGTGTTTGTCCTCTTAAGGATTCACCAGTCCAAGGGAAAACTTTCTTGCTTAGCATACAATGAACAAATGTAAATGTCTTTACCATGTAAAATCAGTACAAATGGCAGTCCAGGTAAAATGAGAAATGCAATATGGCATGAATAAAAAGATGAAAAACATAATGGTGGTCCGTTCTGTGTTAGTATTAAGGAAACTACCTTTAAGTAGTATATTTAAGTCTGACCATCTACAAGACTCTGGCAGTCACACTCTCACCACCAGAGACTTTTGTAGCAGGGACTGAAGCCCCTTCACAGCGGATGGCTCCAGTGATCCAACGGGTCCCTGTTTCACTCCCTGCACACTCCACTCTCACAGTCAGACCAGGTTTCCTCACTGGTTCGACCCCCGGTTTCTCACAGCAGAGTCTCGGATGTCTCATTCCACAAAGCCATTTATCCGTAGTGTAGTTACACCGGAACAGCTTGGGCTGATGCCTCCGAGGAGAATCCCAAGAAACCCCCAGGCTTTTATACCTCACAGTCTCACCCAGCGCAAGTCTCACTCTTCCTCCCGAGTCTTTGGCTCCTGACTCCTCTCTGGGTCAATCCACTTTGCTGGTGTCACCGGTCTTCACCTCCTTTGTTAACCCAAAGGCTCAGCAATCCCTGCTCCTGCTGTGTCTCTCAGCTTCTATTGACCTGGCTGGCACCACCCATCTTCATGCCCTTTGGTTTTCCAAAGGTTGGCAGTTCACAGTCTCTGGTCTCGGGCTCCCACCCAGAGCTCAATTTCGAGCCCAGCTACCTGTACCAGATGTATTCCTCAACATTATGAACTGTATGGAGTTCCCATGCCCAGGCCCCGGCAGCAGCGGGGCTGCGGGGGCTCTGTGAGGGGAGGCTGGGCTGCCCCAGCCGGACAGAGCTGGTTCCAGCCAGACACAGCCGATTCCAGCCAGATCCAACCACCCACCGCAGGGTACGGCTGAGCCCATGGCCAGGGTGGGGGCACCTCGGGGACTGCGTGTGTAAGGAAAGGTTCATGTGAAGAGGAGTGAGGGGCCAGAACTGGAAGGCTACTTGTCTAGAACTCTGCTTCTGTTTTGTACACAGGACCAGTTAAACTTGCACAAACCCCTGTGGCCTTGTTCTAACTCTAGGTATGTAAATAAGAAACTTATTAAGGAAGGTCCACCAACCACATGCATGTGCTTTAGAGGTAAATATTTCTCCCTCTCTGTAAAAAGCTTTAGGATAATAATATTCCTAACTGAACAAATCCATAGCTAAAATAAGCTAGGATCAAGACAGCACATTTCATTATTTGAAGAGGAAAAAAAGGCAAAAACAGCAACAGACACTCTCAAGATGGGACTTTTGGCTTCTGTACAAATTTATCCACGTTCTCATTCCAAGTCTTAAGTACTTAAAGAGACAATTCCGTCGTACCATGAGCAATTATTAATCCCATAATATTTTCCTTCCTCTTCAGTTTTTATCACATAACATAACAAACACTGGTTAGAGGGAGACATCAAAGCATTCAAGGCCAGGTTGGATGGGGTTTTGAGCAACCTGGTCTATCGCAAGGTTCTATGCCCATGGCAGGGGGGTTGGAACCAGATAGTTTTTACAGCCTTTTCCAACCCTAACCATTATATGATTCTATAATTCTATAATTTATTATCAAACCAAGTGTGTGAAGAGGTTAAAAAAATCTTGCTCTTAGTAATTAACCATTTTTATCACAGTGGCTTGACCTGACAGCTAGGCAAACATCAATGAATTTATTAAGTCACACATAAAATTACTGTGTTTTCCAAATCTAGACATCAGAAATTAATACATGAAGTCTGGTTTTGTTGTTTTTACATTATCTGAGTATTTTCAAATATTTTGAATGCAAAAATACAGCTGCATACACATATTTGAATACTTTTTAAAAAATCTTAAATGCCTTAAGAATATTTAAAAAAAAAAGAACACTAATTTCCATTTGATATTTTCTAAAATAAAGAGCCATTGATATTATTTACCCTAAATCACTGAAGGGGAAACAAAAGGTGGTCCAGCTGGTTGATTGCATCCACACTGAACCCTGGCACTATACCATTTGCTTCTGGAGGTATTGGCAACAGCTTTTAAGGTATCACTTCTGAACTCCCACAACTGAACAGACTCAGGCTCTTCAGCCCACGAGAACCTAAATATACACACCCATAAAAGCAGGAAATGGGAACAGAAAGAGAAAAAGAAGTCTATTTGTGAGTTTTTTTGAAAACTATTTACAGCTGTTTTCTGACTCTCATTTCCTCCCCCCCAGGTAGGCAAGGAAGAAGTATATCACAGCGTACAGGACTTTTATATTCAGGGTGTAGCATTAAAGTATCATATAAATCCTAACAAACAAACACCCTATGCAGAGCATGAATATGACATGGCTTTTGTTTCTTCAGGCTGTTCCAGCCACCAGCTGTATAATTCATGCTCAAAAATTAGTTTCTAGGCCCCGCCACTAAAAAGCCTGAAGCTGTTTTCAGTCTACTTGTCTCTGAGCCGATTGAATGTATTTGATGTACAAGTTATGAGTAGAATTTTAAAAGAAATCAAAATCAATGGGTGACAATAGTGATTCAGTTCTGATCTGCTTACAGAAGTATTTTCTACAACTTTTCTTAAAAGTTCTGCCACTCTCACTGTGCTGCCATGGTTACCAGAAAATGAGTATGTTGTTTCTTTAAACACCATTGGCTTTTTTCATGAGCTACACTCAAGTCTTTGATTTCCAAATAAACATGCTTTACATATGCTATTATTATTTACCAGTCTTTCACTGTGGAAGTGATAATTTTTAATGATCAGAAAAAAACTTTAAAATAGATCAAGTAAAAATATTCCTTAAACATATGAAATAAAAGAAAAAAGATATTTGTGAAAAGAGTATATATTTTTTCCATAAATTTTTGATCAAAAAACTGTACTTTTGACACAATGCAAGGAAAATCTCAAATATTAAGTGTTTTACATGTATAGAATACAATAAAACAAAATAAGGCTCTATCACAACGTAATTGCCCAATACAAAAAAAAATCCAAAATCCAAAGAAAATCCAGATTTTTATTGAAGTAAGCATTATAAATCTAGAATGAGCATTTAAAGATATATATCCCTGTAGGAAGTAAAATAAATTGAACTTTTGGTAAAATAGTAAAAGAGATAAAATATTGAATATAGACCTTAGGGAGATTCTGACATAAGTGTTTTTATGCCTTTACCTTCCTATTTGATGAACAAGAAAAAAACTTTTTCTTGTCTAAAAGCAAAATTATCTGGAGCCACAAAGTATAAATGACTAATAGCCTGCTGTAAGTTTGCATGCCTTAATATTCAATGATATTCAATTTGTATATCTTATAATCCACTTTTGTATTCCATAAACGTAAATTTTTTGCTGCTCCTCCTCCAGACTCATATCTAGAGAAATACACTCTCCAGTCTTTTACTTCTGTGCTGGTTTTGTCTGGGATAAAGTTATTTTTCTCCATAGCAGCTAGTAAAGGGCTATATTTAGGATTTGTGCTGGAAACCATGGTAAGAATACAGGGGTTTTGTTATTGCTGGGCAGTGCATTCACAGAACAAAAGGGTTTTTTTGCCTGCACCACCACTTCAGTGAGCTGGAGATACACAAGAAGTCGTAAGGGGACACAACCAGGACAGCTGACTTCAACTGACCCAAGGGGTATCACACACTGTATGGTGTCATGCTCAGCATATAAAGCTCAGGGAAGAAGGAAGGCAGGACATTCAGAGTGATGGCATTTGTCTTCCACAGTCACCATTCTGCATGATGAAGCCCTGATTCCCTGGAGGTGGCTGAACACCTGCCTGCCCACGGGAAGTGGTGAATTATTTGTTTTGCTTTGCTTGCATGCACAGCTTTTGCTTTTACTCTCTTTATCTCAACCCTTTTACTCATTCAATTAT
The DNA here is from genome assembly GCF_020740725.1 of Corvus hawaiiensis. Taxonomy (NCBI): domain Eukaryota; kingdom Metazoa; phylum Chordata; class Aves; order Passeriformes; family Corvidae; genus Corvus; species Corvus hawaiiensis. The sequence continues at coordinate 23,276,782 of NC_063215.1, forward strand.
TTCCCCCACCTCCTGAAGGGGAAGTGACTGAGTGGCTGTGTGGGCCTTGGTTGCCAGTTGGGGTCAACCCACAACTTCTTTGGTAAGCTTATGGTGTATGGTAAGCATATGGTGTATGGCAAAGAGGAAAGGGAAAAAAATAAAACACTCATTTATCCTGCCTTGAGGAGTGGCATGGTAATCTGGACACAAGAAGAATCATCATCTAATTCCATCAATGCTTTTAGCATATCTGAACAATTTGCTATCTGTATTAATAATTAAGGCTTCAAGCTTCCAATCTAAAATGGCAAGGTATTATTTATGGTGTTCTCAAAACGGCATGGAAGAATTGCTAAAAAACTGAAATAACAACGTAACATTTTAAACATGCCTTTAGATATTTCTGAGCTTTCTCTATGAGTAGGAGTGTTTTTGGAAATGATCAGAAGTTTCTAAAACCCACTGAGTATACACGTATCAAAAATCCAGTCAATGCTCTGTACTATACTATGATCTGAAAACCTTTCATATCTCTTAGGAAAACTGGATTTTAAATGGGTTTTCATCTACATAACCAAGAATAAATGGCAAGTGTGATGTAAGGAGAGTGTGCTGATGGATTAGCTATCTTTCAATTGATATTTTAAGCTGAGTTTGCTTTTCTTCTTTCTGACTTTTTTTCTGCTATTTGTTTTTCTGGATTTATAATGGTTAAATACAGACCTGAATAAACAATTGTTGAATTAAAATACCAAGTATGTTAATAATACATGGAATATATCCAATTTTAGTCTAAATCAGCTGACCCTGAATGACTTTTTGATACATTTTTCTCTATCCTATACAAGAAATAAGGTAAGCTAAAATAAAGCCTCCATGAATGTACGTTTTATTTCTTGGAAATGGGCAATATATGTAAAAAGAGAAATTTTGATTTTTGCTTGAATGTGACTTGAATTAGGATTAATTTCTAGAGTGTTACCCCAATTATGTTAAGAAAATTTATATAACTAGAACAACCAACCTGAAATGAAAAATATTTCCATTGTTAAGAACTCTAATCTGACTTCTATTTCAGAGCAAAAAAATATTATTATTATTTTTATTATTATTTAGCAGAATGGTATTATTCATTCCATGTTTTTTCAGACATTGAGCAGAAAAAAATCTGATCTTCTCATTTTATTCTATGTCAATAACCTAAGCAAAAGGAAAGCAGGAAGCAAAGCTACTCTGTCCCATGTTAGTTATCATCTCCCTAAGGAACATAGGACCCAAATATTTTACACACTGGAAGCACTTATTTGTTAAAAAAGTAGAAGGTTTTAAAACCATGCCTCTGACTCTCAGCTTCAAACCAGCAACCAAAGCCAACATTAGATGGGAGAATATTCTGTCCCAGTTCTTCTTTCAAAAATGAAAGAGAGCTTAAAACTGGGTAATCAAGGACAAAGAGTAAATAAATCTAATATCTTATAATCTCAGAATACTTTTCCTCTGTTTTGTCCTTACTATTTTGGATTTAAAAGTATTGCTGTTTCTCACAGGTTCACATCACTATCTTTAGTGGCAAGTAGCAATGACCGTGTAAAAGGAGGACACTGTGACCTTCCCTGAGAGTTTTACAATGAACCTCAGTTTCAGAATTGTCTCCTTTTTAATTCAGCACCTCCAGAACATGTCTTTCAGAACAGCAATCTTAGTGAGTTAGTACACAGGTAGGAGAGCTTTTATTACCCACACTGGTCTCATTTTATTTTGGTTTCTCTTCATTAATTGCAAATATACAACAGAAACAGTTCTGCTCCATAGAAATGCACTAAACCTCCCACTGAGCACAATGATTCAATGTAATTTTGAAATTATAGCACTGTTACACATTTTTCTGTAATAAAATTATACTAAGAGGCAAAGGAGAATATTATTGACTAAAGCCAGATGCAAGATCAAAAACAAGAAAGAAAATGCAGGAGGTTGGAAATTACCAGAGATCTTTGTATTATCAGGCAATGTTAGATTATTGACCCTCTTCACTGGCTGTGGAAGAAATCCCTCCACAAACTTTCATTTCATGGTAGGACAAGGTAAAGTGATATTCCCCAATGAATAATCATCTCTCAACACTACACACTCTTTACATAGATCAAAACTATTCAGGGTTCCAGAGGGAGGAAAGCCATTTTTTGAATAAAATAAACTCAGCATTTTCAATGACTGATCACAGTTAAGAGAGAACCTATCAAAGTACAGAGATCTTTCCACAATTTGCCTTTCAGTAAAATACTTCGACTGTGCTAGATACCAACATAATTTTTCAATGATACTGCTTCCTAAAGTCTGAAGTAGTACTATATTATGGCCTATAATGTTAAAATTGCCAAGAACAAAAGCTAGGAATCATCATATGTTTAACTATAGCTTGATTCAAACACATAAAAATATTTTATAATTTTATAACATACATTTTGTATAAAATATAAAATATACACGCAATAAAAATATTTATATATAACTATAAATAGCATACATAAATGAAAATTATATATTCGGAGAGAGAGCACAAAAAATAGAACTTTCTCTTCAGATCACTCTATGTTTAAAATGTTTCTATCAGGTACAACAAGTGTCCTTTAATACACTATACCTATTCTTGCCTTTTTCTGACTTCTAAAAGTATCTAAAGGCCTAAAAATTGACTGGAATAAAAGAAGGTACATTGCATAGAGGAGAAAAAAATCCCATTAAAACTCACTGTTTCTATTATTTGATATTCTGCAGATTTAAAACTAATGAAATTTAACATTCTCTCCAAGAAGATAATTTTTAATTTGTCAAACACCTAGAGAAACTTCTAAATAACCCAGTGAGGAAGAGAAGAAAAACTAATTTTCTTTAACATAGTTGGACAAATGATACTTTGCAGCTATATAAGCTTTTAGTAAATTAAGATAAAGCATTATAAATTGTTCCTTCATGACTCTTGATAACTGTGTTCAATTACTCTTCATTCACTAAGCAAACAGAAGGCATTGAAAATATTAGAAGACTCCATTGGAATGTACAACTATCATTCTTTGAAACTCATAATGTGCTGTTTTAAACCATGACTTTTTAGGCAGCACATTCTTTTTCTTCTACTTTTCTCACATACACTGAAGAGACTTTTTCCTTAACTTTCTCATGCTTTGATTTTCTCAGTGTTTTTAAAGCTATGGTTTCTCAAGTTATGTGCAAGGCTTCTTCAAAGAAAAGAAGCAAACGAAAAAAACCAAAAAAAGCAACTCTAAATAAATATTTTTGTGCATAAAAGAAAGCAAAAGTGGAGTAGGCAAAAATACTAAGAAGGTCAGCTGGATGCTACTACAGGTTCATTTTATTGAATCATAGAATCATCAAGGTTGGAAAAATTCTCCAGGATCATCAAGTTGAACCTTTTGACTGAACACCACATTGTCAAATAAACCATAGCACTAAATGCCATATCCAGTCATTTCTTGAATACGTCCAGGGATGGTGACTCCCCTACCTCCCTGGGAAGCCCATTCCAATGCCTAAATTCTCTTTCAGTGAATAAATTCTTCCTGATGTTCAACCTAAACCTCCCCTGGCACAGCTTGAGGCCATTTCCTCTAGTCCTAGCACTGGTTGCCTGGGAGAAGAGACCAACCCCCACCTGGCTCCAACCTCCTTTCAGGCAGTGGTAGAGAGTGAGAAGGTCTCCCCAGAGCTTCCTTTTCTCCACGCTAAACAACCCCAGCTCTCTCAGCTGCTCCTCATAGGACTCAGTCTCTGGACACGTCATCAGCCTTGCTGCCCTCTTCTGGACATGCTCCACTATTTCTGATACAGGCCAGAATGTCATTGGCCTTCTGGGCCACCTGGGCACACGCTGGCTCATGTTCAGCTGGCTGAGGACCAGCACCCCCAGGTCCTTTTCTGCTGGGCAGCTTTCCAGCCACTCTGCCCCAAGCCTGTAGCACTGCAGGGGTCGTTGTGACCCAAGTGCAGGACATGGCACTTGGCTTTGTTGAATCTCAGACAGCTGGCCACAGACCATCGGTCCAGGCTGTTTAGATCCCTCAATCAACACTCCAGCCCAATATGGTGTTGTCTGCAAAGCACTCGATCCTCTCATCCAGATCATCAGTTAAGATGTTAAACAGGACTGGCCTCAGTACTGAGCTCTGAGGACACCACTTGTGACCAGCTGCCAGCTGGTTTTAACTTCAGTCACTACCACTTCCTGGCCCAGCCATCCAGCCACTTTTTAACCCAGTGAAGAGTGCACCTTCAAAGCCATGGGCTGCCAGCTTCTCCATGGGAGGAGACAGTATCAAAAGCTTTACTGAAGTCCAGGTAGACTATATGCACAATAGGTAGACTATATGCCTTTCCCTTGTCTACTAGGTGAGTCAGCTGGTTACTAAAGGAGATCAGCGTAATGTCTGGCCAGTCACAAAATTTCACAAAGCTAAGGCAAACGAGGCACTGCTCCATAACTAACACAATGAGGTCAGTCAGTGTGAAACAAGATAATATCTTATTTAACCATAGCCATGCAGTTCTGAGACAGGTAGACCAGGAATCAACCTCAGAGTGACCATCACAAAGCTAGGACTGCTGCTTCAAAGACAGTAGATTACTTTCACAGGTGAAAAACAGAAGCAAGAGAGAATAAGAGAAAGAAAAAGGTAATGACATTTGAGTGTATCTTAAAAGCAGAATTAAGGAACAAACCTACTGGATGACTTCCAAGTACAAAAATATCTGAAAGTCAAATGGAGAGCAAGCATCAAAAATATCAGAAGAGAAGTCCATGAATCTCCCACAGTTAAAAGGAATTCCTGAATGAGTATTTTGAATAGCTGTAATAAGATGAATAACTACCATTCAAGCTAGTAGAGTCCATATACTTCATCTTACAAAGGAAGCTTACCCTTGCCCATCTTAGATGATGTTGGAAAAGAAAGAGAATATGAGAATATGAGAAACTGCTGTGGAAAAGAGATGTCCAAGATGGTATAATATGGAATTATTCCACGTCTACTACAGTGAAATAAAAATGAAATATGAACATGGTTCTGAAAATCATACGTGCACGGAACAGGGAACAGAGATGCAAAATAAATTCTCATCTGAGCCTCATAACAAGAATAGGTAAAGGAAAAACAAACAAACAAGCAAAACCCAGCAAACACTGTTCCACAAAATAAACCAACCAAAAAAAACCAAAAAAAACCCCAAAAAAAACCAAAGCCCAAAAAAACCCCCCAACAAACAAACCCAACAACCAACCAACCAACAAAAAAACCCTACAAAAAACCCCCAAAAAACTGCCACAAAAAACACCCCACAGATCATAATAATGGGTTTATATCACTTTCCTGTGAAACTTTGCATGAGATAAGACCAAGGAAAAATCATTTATAAGCTGCCAAAAAAGTAAATAAATTCAAACTTCAACAGAAAAACCTACATCTCCTTCAAAATAGTTTGTTTGAAGTAATCCATGTGATGAAATTAAATACGTTGAATTCTTGAATCTCTATTAGAGTGCCTCTACAAGTTTACAGCCAGGAAGAAATGCAAAGCAACTCATAATTAACCTCTGGATCCATTTCATTTTATGCTTGTTCAGAGAGTGTAGGAAAAAAAAAAAAAAGTTAAGTTTCAGTTATCTTTGTGAAGAAATGTATTCTTACCAGATATGCAAGATTTAAAACTAGTTTCTATTTCTCAGGCATCGAAGAAGGCTTATGATAGATGTAGTTGTTTGTTACAGAGCTCAATCTTCTCCCTGACAGGCAGTGCTATGACCAGGAAATCACACCAAATTTGGTTATAGGTGTTTTAATAGGGGTTTTATAACAAGTCATTTTTGGCTGGCAGAATGAGTTAGCTTCTGTTTCCCACCAATATTCATTACCAGATTGCAGCAAACAGAACAAAGTAACAGTGTTATCCCAAGAGGATGCTGAAAAATGCATGGCATAACCACTGCACTTTTATGTATATTGTTGTGCTCTCTGTGTGAGCCTTTTAACAAGGTAAAGAAGAATTCCACCAAAAGACATTTTAAGTCAGATACTGTAAAGAAAATTTGAACTTTGATTTTCCTAAGTTTACATTTAGGCTTTGTTTTGATGCATGTACATGGTAAAACATGCAATTTGTTTAAAAATATGAAAATGGATGAATTACAAGTACAGTGATTAATGCTATGTGTCATTAACAACTGGATTTGGATTATACCAGAGACCTTTTAATCTTAATAAATTTGCATAGGGTTTTCTCAAAGAATTTTCCCTAAATTTTACTGTTCAGAATTTGTCCTAAAATGCTTAGAATTTGTCTTATTACTAGATAAATCATGTTGCTAAATAAATATCTTTATGGCAACTAGAACAAATTATGTAAGAAAACCAAAAATACTACTCTGTAATATACTATATTCCAAGAGACAGTACAATCAAAAATGAAAAACTTCAGTTTGATGTAAAGTAATAGTCAAACTACAGTACATACACATCACTATGATCATTTGGGCTCTGCAACCCAAAGATAAGCATCACAGAGGCCCTAGCAATTCTTACGACCCGCAAGTTTGTTATCATTATGCAAACCAATCTTTTTTATTTAAATGGCATTAGTAGCAGAGACGTGAAGACATCTTTGCTCTTTTAAATTCTGTGAAAAGGTTCTAATATCAAGCATTTTTACCTCTTGTCTTCATAACTATTTTTACACCTTATATATTTAAAACAGGATCCATTACATGAGTGTCACAAAACAGCACTCTCTTTAGTCTACCTTGTTGAACAGAACTTTGGTGTAGAAACTGGTGTTGGACATGTGACATAAATTTTGCCAACCTTTTTCTGTTATAAAACAAGGGCTAACAGAGATCCCACTGAGGAACTGTCAAAAACTAAGCATGTGAACTGCAACATCAATTTTTAGTCTTAACCTCTCAATAATTTTCTTCTCTTTTGCCACCTTTCTCAGAAGAAGTGCTCGATATTGGGAAGAATGTAAACATATGCATTTAAGAAAATACTTATTTCTGCCAGCTTATTTTTTTTTAAATTATCGTTTCTACCCAGATATGGGGGGGGGAGGGTTTTGTTTTGGTTTGGGGATTTTTTTGGGGGGTGAGGGCGTTGTGAGATTTTTTTTCTCTGTTGTAAACATGCTGTGAATCCTTGATGCAATCACCATTGTATTGAAGAACTGAGCCAGCTCTTCTCTGCTTTGTGACAATAAGGGTATAACTATACAGAAACAAGGTGCACATATTTTGTACTGATATTGTATGCATATTGTTTCATGAGGTCCCAAAAGCCCTTTCTTTTGGATTCAAAGTTGTTGCTTTTCTTCAGCTAAACAGTTACAGGTAATGCTGTGCAACCCTTTGCCTGTGGGGAATTCTAAACAGCTATACAACCATTCAAGCCATTCTAGTTAAGCTTTTATGAAGATTTTTTTTTTCCAGTTAAAATACTGTGAAGTGGAATTTGACAGGGTCTTTTTTTCCCTTTTTTTTAAAAAGGCCACAAGTTAAAACAGTTTAATAATTAAGTTCTAAGATGTATCTATGAATAATTGTTTTATTTGAATTTATTTGGAAAATATAATTCAAGATCAAGGTGATTACAATGTAACAGATATGGCTACTCAGTGCTCTCCAGCCTAAGCCCGTCTCTCCCATGCTCTGTGAATTTCACTAATGAATTTATGCTTTAAACTTTAGTTTAGTTTATTTTTCAAAGTTAAAGCCTTAGCACAACCAGTTTAATCAACCATCATTTTAGAATAATGCCAGTGGGAAATAATTTTTCTGATATTAAAAATGACTTTTTCCCAGATAATTCTTGGAAGTGACTCTGCTCTTTGTTATTATGCAGATTGACCCTTTAAATCAGAAAAGGAATTGACCTTTAACTCTCCTGTAAAAGATATTTTGGTCTTTTTTTCTGTGTCCATGAAGAGGCATTCCTACAGTCCATGTACTAAACCTATTCATATAACCATTTCTACAGCTTTTAAATATTAACAACTATAATTACCTTTGAGTACTCAGTGTATTACTGGCTATAGAGACTTGATGACATCCCACCAGTATTAACGCTAATCCTGCTACTCCTCTAATCCAGGGGAATTTGTTAGCCTCAGCAGCGTTGTTTGCAAAGGGTGGGAGAACACAGCAGGGGCTCAGGAGGCATCCATGAATTCTAGCTGAGCCTCTGTCAATTAAAGTGCTTTCAGCCTCTATTGTACAGACAAAAGAAATACAAAAATTGTGTCTTATTGTTGAGGGAGAGCAAGGCAATGTAACTGTTTAACAGACAGTTTAAATTGCATAATAATACACAACTACCTCAACAAACCTTTCATTCTCTCTATACAAGAAATTAAAGATAAAAGAAAAAATTGATACACTATTGTCCCCTGAAACACAGACTACATATACCATTAGCCAGGACTACTGATGGACATGGAGAAAATATTCCCAACAATATGAAAAGTTAGGACTAGGCTTGGACTTCTACCAAAACCATTATTGTAATGTAATGTAAATGTATTTTTGTGAGAAACGCGTTATAAATTATTTTAAAAGTATAAGGGTTTAACAAATACATGTCACTCATTGAGATGACATTCCTACTTTTTGTGAGAGAAAATCATATGCTTTTCCAATATATCTATGATTATCATGCTGCTATTATAAAAAAGTGTTAAGAGAAAGAGGACTAAAGTATTTACTGTTAGACTGAATAGTCATCTTAGATATGCTCTGAGCCATAGGAATGCAAGTACTTGTACTGCCAATAGGACTGCTGTACTTGTATTTAACATATATAATAAGTTGATATGGAATACAAAATAGTTGCTACAGTACTGGAGAATTCCAAAACCATAATTCAATTCCAGCTAACAGGGCAGATTTGTCTTTTCTCTTTTTGCCAAGCATTTTTCCTTATGAGCTTTAGTTACCTGGTGTGCAGCAGATGGGCTGTTTTTATTAGTTGGTAGAGAACAGCATTTTAAGCATGAAGTGTTAATAAGCTTGCTGTTAGAGCAAACAGTGTCACATCCCTTTAACATCTCTTTCTCTCTAATTTTTATCCAAAAGGTTTTATTGTCTGAATTACACACAATTGTTGTCTGAATTATATGCAATTTTTCTGTTTTTACATTTTTATTGTTAAGGAAACTTTCCTGTCTGACCATCCAGGAGCCACACTCTGGCAGTCACACTCCCACCACCAGAGACTTTCATGGCGGGGACTGAAGTCCGTTCACAGCAGGTGGCTCCAGTGATTGGACAGGTTCCTGTTTGTGTCCCTGAATGCCCCACTCTCACAACAGGTTTCCTCGCTGGTTCAACCCCCAGTTTCCCACAGCAGAGTCTCTGACCTGGATCCTTAAAATAAATTAATCAAGGTGCAACAACAGAAGAACAGCTCGAGCTGGTGACTCTAAGAAGGGACCCTGAGAAAAGGAAACCCCAGGGCTTTTATACCCTCTCTGTCCAAGATCTGGGCTCTTCCAGCAGAGTCCTCAGCTCTTGCCATGTCTCTGAGTGTCCAGTCCCTTGGCTGGGCCAGAGGTCCCAAGCCCTTTATTTGCAAAGTTTATTTGCCCAGTTTTCAGGCTCTGCCACCAGAGCTCAACCTGCAGCTCAAGCTCCATCTGCTCACCTTGCTACTGGCACTGAATGGATTCCTCAATATTTACCATGTTGATTTCTTTATCAAGAGAGGCTTTCTCTCTGTTACTCTCTACCCTCTGTTACTTCCAGCTTAAATGTATTGTTCAGAAAGCTTCTGAGTGCCTCTCTCATATAGAGTCAGCAGGAGGCAGCAAAAACTCGGAAAGAGAACAGAATTGCAAGGCTGGAGGCAATTTCTGCCAACAAAATGAGTGTCAGAGAGTCTACTGAAGAGTTTGCATTAATGAAAGAAGCTGTAAGAACAAGAAGCAAAGAAGGCAAGAGAGAGATTACTGTGTTCTCTTACACCAACACATACTGAAACAAGCTAAGTGATTGTTTACTAGGGAGAATGGTGGGGGTTTGGACCTTTTAGAAATATTTGTATAGATGTAAAAGTCATACCCATATGAAAGCTCTTATATGTAAGTGAGGAAATAATTCAAACACTAGACTTCTGACTGTAGTAAACTATCGTGCGCTGACACAGTTAAAACTTTTTTATCTTACTTTTGTTAAACTCTAACTAAAATTATCCAAGAAAATGAGCAGTCTTTCTTTTATTCCTTATATTCTCTATATATGCTTCATCGGTTCTCTTAAAAGGTGAATTTTGAGTTCCCATGTTGACAAATGTCTGTGACACTCATCCTGAATATTTCACTCATTGCTAATGTTTCAGAAGATCATCAGTGAGGTTGTATATTACTTCTCTAAAGACTGAAGTAGTCATGTCTAAATATATATTTTAGGGAAGGGACTTCAGTGGACGGCAAAACAGGAACAAAGAACAGGTAAATATTATAGACAGTATTATAGGCAGGGCTGATGTTTTCAATTGTTTTAAATTTACTCAGAAATGTCTTTATTTTTTCGTACACTTGTACGTAACTATCAAACAGAGGCAGTTGGGGCTTAATTTTTCTTTTTCAGGCATCTGCCTTGGATTTATTTATTCTTATTTTAATAATACTAAATTGAAACTATTGTTTATTCATCTCATTTGCTTTTGAGAGAACCACAAGGAAAATCCAGTTCTCCACACTAAAAAAAAATCACCTTTTCTATGGGAATGTATTAGCACCACCTTCAAAACTTGTATTTGTTGCAAAAGTGACTTTTGTGCCAAGGATGTGAATATTGCTCTTCCATCATATACTAAAAATGGCCGAATGGGAGGCCTTTGGGAAACAGTAATTCAAGGTGATTGAAATAAACATGTTTAAGCAATACATCCCAAATACATGCCAAATTTAACAAAACCTAAGACTTTGAAGTGTGCCATGCCTGCAGTACTCTCCACTTCTAGAGACCAATGAATATCCAGTCTTAGGTGTTGAACTGAGAGCTAATCTTTCCTTGCACAATCATCTACTCTTCTTCTTCCAGGCCTCCCTGAGGAGAAACCCAGCCTGATACAAATGCAGAGGGAACAAGAGCTGGATTTAAATGGCAACAGTCAGACAGTTTGAAAGTAATGACAGAATTTCAAAAGAAAGGAAATCAAAGTGTGAAACAGAAAGACAGTGAGATAGCTAGAAAAAGCCTGAACACTGTGTAAGAGCTGTTTAATGACAGTCACAACTCTGATGTGTTATCAACATTGTTTTGGTCCCAAATATGAAACACAGCATTATATGGGCTGCTCTAAACAAAACTAAGATGCAGTACATACAGTAAGACAAGAAACTATGGCAGAACAAGAAGTGAAAGACTGAAAAACAGAAAAAAAAATGTATAGCAAACCTGACTGAAATTGAGGGCATGTTATGTTTTCTGCAACAAGAGTGGGGTGGGATTCAAGCTCTGCCTCTCCAAAATGTCTCATCATCTGTCAAACCAAGCCCATCTTACATGTTAGTACTTCTGCTTGAGGACTACACCAGAAATTACTATCATTTATTGTATTTTAAGTGCTTTTGAACTTTCATATCCTAAAATATTAATTTGATTTTTAGTATATTTTATAGATACGACAGAGTAATATAGAAGCAGCTGGCACTGCTTCATGCTGTATTTTTAATCTCAACATAAGTGCTTTTCATTTTAGCCTCTGATGTTCTGCACTGCAGATACATTTGCAGACTACTGAAAACCAGGTCTGGTAGAATTGAGAAAGGAATGTGACTTCTCAGTATGAATCAGGTTTACCATATGACTTCAAAAACATGAAAGAAAAGCTGATGTGGCAATAAAAAGTTGCTTCTTGAATAAAATAATATATGCCACATAAAATGCCGGCTTAGAGAAACTCTGTTTTTCTCTTGTTAATTTGTTAATTCACTGACTTTATAGCTCCACTAGCAGAGGCATTGAGCATCAGAGTTCAGTTCAAAAGCATTAAACTAGGGAAGATATGCATACTTTTTGACACATCTCATTTGCTTATGTGGGAGAACTTCTTTCATGTTAGAAGCCTGAAGCAGAAAAGGAAGTGAAGACAGAAATTAAACATGCTTGTATTAGCAGAAACAATGTGGACTTTAAGACAAACTTATTTCCTGATAGATTAAAACATTTCAGAATGAAAAAATTTTGATTGCCATCATGTATATTAAAACTTACATTACTTTAATATATGAAAAATTGATCTTGTGATTCTTACCAGAGTTCAGATGGCTTGTATGGTAGAAGCACACATATGAGCCAGAGCACCACACTTACAATCCCTTCTTTTTCAAGTATGTCAACATAAAACAGAAAACTTAGCCAGGTAGTTTTGGGTTTTTCAGGATTTTTCTTTCCATTTATTTTTTATAAAGTAGCTGAGTAACCTTATTGTTTGTTTGTTTGTTTGTTTGTTTGTTTAAGAACAAACAACTTGTTCTATCAATTTCAGTGGGGGGGCATACCATGTTGAATAATCCCCTCCCCCTAGCAACTTGTCCTTTCCTGCCAAAATCAAAATAAGTATTTATTTCCATTTTAGTTCCTTCTTTTCGTGTTTGTTCCCAATCCAAAAATATTTCACGCTCCTAAATGCACATTATTGAGGAAATTAATATATAGTGTTGTATAAATTTTTTACTTCCCTTTTTCCAAGTGAAGAAGGAGTAGTGGACACAAACTGAGCTGAAGCTGATAAATTAGTTGCCATCTAACAAAACTTCCCTGTTCTGAGCATATTTGACACTGGCACTATGCAGTTCTGCTCAAAAGAGCTGCAGGAATAGATATATTCCAGCGTGACAGGCTAACAACAGACAGTGAGATACTGTGCCAACACAGTTGAAATTATTTTCCTAAGTGTTTCATAATGTACAGAACAAATTCTGAAAAAGTAAAATAGTCCAAGACCTTCGATCAAATTCTGAAGATATTCTCCCACAATGAGGATTTAGAAAATCAGCATCTCAATACATACATAAGTGAAATATGATATTGCCTCTGTGGAAAGTGGAAATCTCCTTGCAGCAGGTGGGAAGTCTCTGACTGTTCCAAAGGACTTGACAGTAAGGGTGTCTATATTCTGCAGCATACCTTCACTGCATAACCAGTATCACTCTGCTTTCTTTAATTAAAGCTGTATTCATACTTTTATGTTCTAGAAATCTGAATTCACCCACCCACAAATTCTGAATGCCTTCATAATTTACATATATCATTTGACTCTATCAAGACTTCCTTTTTCAACCTATTTACTGCCCACATCCACATTTTTAACAGAGCTGTATGTAGAACTTCAGCCAAGGAAGATATATGAAAGTATTAAAGTTTATATTTAAATTTTTCATGAATATTTAGTTTATACAGAATGTAATTGCTAAAAGCAAGTTGCTTATTTTTAAGCCTTTGACTTTGAAAATAACAGAATTGAATGTCAATGTAGCCTACACTATGAACATTCACTTTGAATAATCAGTAATGTTTTTTGATTGTATATGAAAATTAGTTAATGGCGGTTTCAGGTTCCTAGCTGGATAACAATTCATTTTAACCATCCATAATTCAATCAGATTAGACCTTGTTTTACATATTTTAATAGAAGTTTTCTTCTGGTTATTTTAAAAATTATATATGCAAATTATGTATTAAATAATTGATGAAGCACCTTGTTTTGCTTGTAGCTATAAGTGATGCTTTTTTTCACAAATATATTTAGGCAGTAGTTCTTTTCACAGCAAGATTTTTGCATAGTATTTTAAAAGATATTTAAACTCCTACCATGATGAGGGCTTATTTAGAAACACCAAGTATAATTTAGCAACCTGATTTATGAAGCAATTTATACAATATAGTGAAATAGCATTGTAGAAGAATTTCGTTGCATAGGGATACTAATCTTCTCTGAAGATCCAAAACTCTGTAACTCTTGGGCAACTGTATTATTACAGTCTATGATAGGACAAAGTATATCAGGGTAATTAGCCTTCCTGTTTTATTAATGCTTTATAAAACTGTTAGAGGTTAATGCTGCAGTTATTTTTTCCTACTGCCCAATTTCATCCCATAATACTCGGTAACAAGGGGAAATAGAGTCATTAATCTTTTATGAGACATGTGGTAAATGGTGTAATGGAATATTATGTATTATGCATTATTTAAAATTATATATATGTATGTATGTAGGTATACATAGACATATATAACAAGGAAATTTTAATATTAAATATTCCAGGATCTATGTTACCTGTTGTATAACAGTACCAGTGTTTTAAATGTTACTTCCCTCTCTTTTCTTTATTTTTAACTGAACAATTAACATATGCTCAGTATTTCTGTTAAAAGACTTTTTGAAATAAAGTTGGATATTGGCAGACAGACTGGGCACACAAAATCTTAGATACTTAAGCCTTGTGTTTCCTAACCTTGTAAGTACTACACTAGTAAGTTATAAACAATCCTTTCTCTCATTTGAAGATATGCACAATATAAATAGAAATTTGAAAAATGCTGTCCTTTTCAAGCTGTGATATTTGAACAAATGAAAAATAGTCTTCGTGATTGAAAAGGCTGGAGAGCCCATGATACTGTGTAGGCACTTAAGAAGTTTCTTCTTGAGCACTTAAAAATGAGAATCATTTCAGTGCCTGTAAATTAATGTAACACAGTAACTTCCCTTGACAACACTGAGATCTTTGGAGAGAACTCCAATAGAAACTAGTGGGAGAGGCAGCTCCATATTGATCTTAGCACACAACAGTCTTCCTCTGACGAATCTCAATCTTAAATGTTTATATTTTAAAGGCCTTAATTTTCCTCATGAAAGAAGGGATATATCTGCCACTAAATACAGAAAATGCTGAAGAGATGCTCACTAAAGGTCAGAAAAGAGCTACAGATTAAGCCTGTCAGTTTTCACCCTTTGTTGCAATGCTTCATGAAGAGCCTGCGAAACACCAGTCTTTGAAAAGCAGTAGTGTTTGTAACTGGAAATCCTAATTTCCACAATTAGGAATTTCTCTTTTTAAAGAACATAAAACAGATAACACTATAAAATGAAACGTTAGTGAGATTTCCTTAAAAAAATTAGTAAAGTATGTCTCTTGATATGCTGGCATTCTTCTCATCTCTTTGCATTTTTTTTTGGAATCTACAGCAAACTGATCACCTGCATGTCAGAACAGGGCAAGCAACACCCCAAAGTCTTGTTCAAAACACTTGCAAACACTACTGAGTGCCCCAGAATAAGCCCGAAAGATGCCAACATTTTCCCATCTGCTTTACTTGTTTTATCTGGCAGTGAGACCAATTAAAAAGAGAGATTTATGTTACATTTATTTCTCGTGCTTCTTGAAAGGGAACAGGCCTTTGGAATTCTGCAGGACAAATCTACTTCCCAGCAGATTTTTTTTTTTTTAAATTTCTAGGATCTCTCTATCTTAGAGTTTCTATTTTTCTTCTATCCCTATATTCTTTTTATATAGCTTCACATAATATTTAAAATATTCACAGGAAAAAAACAGACTGCATATTGAGAGCACTTATGCATACAACGTCCAAACCTAGGATCTTTTGATAACAACCACCTGTAATTATTTGGGTAGTTTGTTTTGTGTCATGTTTATTGGTGATCAGTCCCATCACCCTTACAATGTTTCTTAAATTAATGAAAGCACGAGATGCTATATTTGATTTATGTAAACTAATGTAGATTAGACCATAACTTTAGAGAGTGGGATAGATTTGATGCTGTATAGTTGTTTTGTTTTTTTTTAATTTGAAACTGACAACTATCAGAACAATGAATATTTAAGAGTATTTCTTTATCTTGATTTGATTCTGACACAGCACATAATAAATAGCATGTAAAAATCCAAATTCAGTAAGAAATGCTTTTCCACATGTGAAAACTCAATACAATACAAGCACACACACAAAAAAAAAAAAATTGGAAGTTTTTCGATTACATGTGTATTTTGAAAATAATAATATGGAATTCTTACATAGGTTTTCAGTAATCCTAAAATAATTTCAGAAAAAGATGCTAAAAATTATTAAATAATAAAATATTCTTGGGAAAAAATGTATAAGGTACTTTAAATATTAAATACAATAATCAGAAATTGGTATTTATATCATAACAAGCTATAAATTTCATTGTAAAAATGTAGTAACTAGCAGTAATTTTTCCTTTTATATCTGGAAATTGAGATGACCTTCAGCAGTTGTCTTATCTGTTTGTTAAGTTGATTGCATATTGGTTTGCAACTAATTTCTAAGTATTGATCTCTCAAAATATAAAAGTGCTTAAATAAATTGGTTGTTTGCTAAGGTATAAGAAAAAAAGTCAGAAAATTGTGCTATTAAATGCAACTATTTAGTCCAATATTGTCCTTCTCAGGAAAATACTCTTTTATTAACTGAAGAACAAAGTTTTACTTAGTCATCATGTTGCTTCTGTCAAAGTACACTTACCAGTAGTCAGATGTCAAGAAGATGACATTGTCAGTTTATTTAAAATGTGAGGAATGTATTGGTAAGCAACAAATTTTCATCCTAAAATTTTTAACTCTACATTTTTAACTTTACATTGCGATGTCCTAAGCCATTTTTCTCAGAGTTACCCAACAACAAGATAAATAATGACTGCTGTCATTCTTTCTCTCTTACACAGAATTAGCAATGTAATCCCATTTTGGTATTAATCACTATCGTTTCAACAGCATGTGCCATTAATTCAACTTAATGTGCTGCAACTAATCAATACTTAGACTGTAAACTCATTTGTTCTTTGGCTCTACACCACAAAAATAATTGTTGTAAAGTAGCTTTTTTTATCATCTTCAGGGTGAAGAACTGTTTAGGTAAACTCTGTAACTCAAATTTCAGAGGATGCATTAATCTTACACTAAAATCATGATTTTCAAAGAATTTAACATGTTTCTCTAGTATTCTAAAATACATTTTCAAATAATACTACAGAAGCCTGAAATTGATTTTATGAAGTATAAGAGGTTTTTACTTAGTGAATACTTACAGAATTCACACTTTGTAAAAACACAGTAGTTCACACATGCCGTTTTGCAAAGTGAGGTTAGGTCACTCAATATGCAGTAATTACTACAAAATGTTAACATGGTTCAATACTAATTCCATATTTTTAAAAGAACCACTCTGACTTCATCTGTTAATCTTTGTTACTGTTTCAGACTGTGGACTTTCCCTGCAGTTTGCTGTGTCATGTGGCGAGCCACTCTGCATGCTGCATTCTGACATGAGCAAACTCAGGAAATCAGCTCTCCCAGGCACTTCATTCTCATTGCTGCTTTCCCCTCCTAGCATTACTGCAGATTTACTAGCTAGCATTACTAGCATTACTGGCAGATTTGCACAAACCACATAAACTGTATAATCATTTCCATTTTTCACCTGATATGATGTCTCTCACCTCACTGAACTTCCTTGGCATTCACTGTGAGCTTGGTGCATTCCTGTGCTCTGTCCTCCCGCTGGTGAGGAGGTGTGGAAGTGTGAGGCTGCCCTGTCACTGCAACATGAGGGTGGTGGCATTAGGGGCTTCTGGGGCAGTCTGCTCTCCTAACCTTCCTCTGCTCCTGGGCTGCAGAGGGCACAAAGATCTGCAGAGCTGTCGAGTAGCGGGTCTGCAGTTAAGGCCCCGCCTTCCCAATATTCTGTGAACTGGTGTCCTGAAGACCTGTACTCACTTGTTATCCTTTGCATGTAGCGTGACTAGCAGTAACTGCTTTGTATGTAGACTTGAAGAGATAAAATACAAGGTCTTCTACTTGACTAGAAAATGAGACCTTTATAAGGACCATGTCTGCCCAACTATGGTCTGTCCTTGCAGCTCACTTCATTAGGGCTCTCCTTCTCTTGGATGTACAGGATTCCCCTGTAAAATCTCTCTGCTGTAGAGGTAATGGTCAAGATGTTCAGAGATGATAATCACCCTCTGATGGATTTGCTGGACAGAAATATTCCCATGAAAACACTCATATAAGAGACAGCGATCAAAACTTTATTTTTATTTAATCAGTCATGATGCAAACTATAGTCATAGCAGTTTTAGAAAAGGCCAAAGCTATTAGGGACACAGAGTCCGCAGGTTTTCATGTTAGAATGAGAGTGACTGTTGACAGCAAGATGGATCAAGTAACTTCCTTTGGGAACATAACATATTTATCAGAATGATAACGAAAGTGATAGGCTAAACTTGCAACTAATCAGATGGACAGCAACAGGTGTAATTGGATTTGTCTTCCCTAAGCAGCTTCATAAAATACAACTTTGTCCTTGCTCCTCTGAGAGATCAGCTTCAGATGACCAAGGAAAAATACACTGGGATTTGGCCAGTGTTTGTGGTAGCTCAAGCACTTAGAGATATGAAAACTGCCTGTCCCATGTGCTTTTTCCCAGTTTACTCTTTCACACCTTTGCCAAGTGCAAGGTATGGATGAACCAGCACCATATTTTACTTCCATTATCTTTCCCATCCTTTTCCCATTTCCTTGCATAAATTAATCACAATTCAGCTGCATCTGGCTCACTGCTAAAGGGTACTACCTAGTAGGAGTATCTGGCAAAAAGCTAACTTGTTATGTTTCCTTTAGGTGTACCAAAGGAAAAAAAAATCAAAACAAAAACAGATAAACAAACCCACCAAAAAAACCCACCAAAAAAACCACAAACAAATTAAAAAAAAACCCAAACAAACAAAAAAACCCCCCAACCCCATGAAAACATACAAACAAGAAAAAAAAATCCCCCAAAAACCAACCAAAAACCCTACCAAAAAAACCACAAAAAACCCAAACCAAAACAAACAAAAAAAACCCAGCAAACCCCTCTTGTTTCCCTGGGGATTGACACAATATATAAAGAATTTTTTTTTTTTTTAAATTGAGGCACCTATATCCAAAAGCCATGCTTTGCTACCTAACTCTTTATAAGATGGCAGATCTGAAAGAAATCATCCAGGAATGCAGGCAGGTCCAGGAGGAGGAGAGTGAGCTGTGTCTATACATGACTGAAATACTGAAATACTGTTCTGCATTCCACAAGGAATTATCAATAATGTTATTATCATTGGTAACACTGGTAACATCTTCTACCTAATCCTAACAGATTTATGGCACTGTGAAATGCTTTCTGCAGCTGCTTGCAGGTTCTGCTTGTGAGGAAGAGTTGTGGGAAAGCTGCAGGTCCTGAGATGCACAAGGTATGCTCTCACAGCATTTGCCATGGTGATATTTGCATTCCATCTATCCCCCATAAACCACAAAGCCAAAACTAAGCTTTCTGCTTTATAGAGAGAGAATATTAAAAAGACCTAACATACAAAAATGGCACGAGGTGTTAGTATTTAATGTATCTTTTTTTAAAAATTGCTAACTGGCATCAAATGATAATATCCACTCTTATTACTTCTCTGAAGCCAAATCCCCAATTACCTTTTCTGTCTACATAAGCAGGGGCAAAAAAAATGGTTAAATACTTAAGACTTACATCAGGAAGAGCATCAAAATACATTTGAATCCAACTTTTTGTATTTTAATCTTACAATTTTTAAAAGCTTTATATATGTAAAAGTAATGGTAATAATAATATTGCAGTTAGATTTATGTTGGACAGAAGTAACACATGAGAATAAAGTTTTACAAGTCAAAACACAAAGATAAAAAAGACAATTTTCATTTGAGGTAAACAACAGACTGCCTTATAATAATTTCTTCCATAGCCTGTCTTCCACTTTCTGTAATTACATGAGGTGTTTGACAGCATGTGCTCTGAGAGCGTTAGCAGAGATCACACAGGTCCCAAAAGTAACTTATAAATAATGAAATAATCACCCATTCAGATACAAACACCAAAGAGATGGATCAAATTTTTCTGCTACACCTTGCATAAAAAGTTCCCTTTGAGTGCCACACCATCAATGTGCAATACTTAAAGCAGAAAATTGTCATGCCTCTTTTGTTTCAGTGAGCCTCCCAAAAACTCACTTTGCATTAAACAATGCATGACAGAAACACAGAGACAAAACCATATCCCCTAGACATCAGCTTTCAAGACTCTCACTCTCTCTGCACTTGCAGAATAGCACACAATGAGGCAAACACAGCATAGGTTTCACTTCATTGAGTTCAGTGTTATTACATGAGGAATTAATTTATCTGAATACATCTTAGTCATTACATTAACACTTTTAATGAGTTCTGTGTGAATGCTGGCCTAACCTCTGGCTTTTTTTTTTTTTTTTTTCCTGGGCTAAAGGGACTCTCAGCTTTCAAAATTCAAAAATATCCTCTTTTTCTTGATTCAAGACTGGCCTAATTAATGGAAAAAGAGCTCTCAGGATATTAGTCAGATTGCCAGTTCAGAGAAAGTGATGCTCAAAAAACTAACAACCTCATAGTCCCACAGATAGCATTTTGATTTTAGCTTTACCCTTTACCCATGGAAGAAGGTGTAAAGAGACCAAACAGATGTCATTCCAGAGTGCACTATGCATGCAATGAGAGGAAGGTGATCTCCATCTTCTTGAGAAGCTGGGAATTACAGCAGTTCTTAACCCACACTGTGCAAGACTGGAGAGAGGCAGTCACCAGACATAGTGTGGCAAGGCGAGGGCAGAATTTAGCTGTGATATTGAGTGAGGGGAGTTTACAAAGTGTGAATTTAGATACAGAAAATTCTCAGATACCTTCACTGTGCCCAGTACTGAATTGATGAAGTCTACATGGCACCGTTCTGCCTGGATTTCCTAACTTGCCATGTGTCCCTGAATTCTAAATAACCCAATATACAAAAATGCTGCAATAAATAAAATGCAGGGGGTTTCTATATACCGTATTTTTGAGATTTTAAACCACCATATTCTTCTTTCTACACTCAATAGAATATTATCAGTGGAGTTCTAATTCAGTGACAACTGAAAGAGTAATAACCATTTTATGACCATAGCATCCCAAAATCCCTCTCTTTGATTTGTGTATTTATAAGGATTCCAGAATATATATGCAGTCACTAAAAAGAAGGGTATAAACAAACAACTTACAGACAGAATTTTTGTGGTTGCTGTCTTTGCTGGGCAACATCTTGACTCCTCTTGATTTCAGTTCAATTGCTTTTTTTACTGAGAAGACAAGCAAGCAAAGAGAAGATAATTCAACATTAAACCTCATTAAAAGGGCATATAGCAGCAAAATCATGCATTACAATAATACAAAGCTATATAGGAAACCTAAAGCAGGTTGAAATAACTGCAGCTTCTGTGATAATCCAAATACATTTTTATTTTTTATTTATTTTTACAAAAATACAACCATTTATCATGTTTCAGAAGATGTCCTTTTTAAACAGACATTATCAGGATTGGCAATATTTTGAATTCAAGTTTCTTTACGTTCAAAGAAAAGAACAGCCTGTCTTAACAGGTATGGATTTCCTGTGCTTGCCATTCCATATAAGAAAATCTTAAACATTTAAAACATTTTTTTCTTACATAAAATGTACATAACATTATCTACACATATTCAAGGACTACAAGCTTTAAATGTGATATTCACATCTGCTTTTATTTGATTCACTTTTCATCAGGAGGCATTCTTTTAGTTGCATTTCCTAAGGAGATTAACACAGTGTGTTACATTATTTGGCTCACCTAAACCCTTTTGAATCCACAGGGCAATTTCAACTGAATTAGAAAGAAGAAAGAGAGTAAGGGCTCTCAAAGGGGCAAAGTTTTGTGAGAAAGAACAGATGCATCAGAGGTTTAATATCTTTTTTCTCTGTTTAGTCAGCTGAATGGCTGGTAACATCCCAGCTTATCTCTATTAAGTAGTTAGGGCACCATAGGTGGGATCAGGAGCCAAGTAGGAAGAAACATGAGAAGACAGTAGTGCAGCTATACCTTAAGGAAGACACAGAGTAGGATTTTTATTGTAATGGTAAGACAAAAGTGTAGAAATGTAGGATACCTTCACAGGATATTAATTAGTTCTGTGGGAACAAATTGAGCAATGGAAAGTAAAATCAGACGTAGAAAATAATTGTGGAACAAGCCTGAACAATTCAAAACTATTGTGTCAAAAAACAATAGCAATTGCAAAATAGCTGATGCCTGACTCTGTATCAGAATGCTAATGACAACATCATGATGCATGTCAGTTACCAAAAATTACAAAAACCTGTAATCGTTCCCTGATTCATATTAAATACTTTTTTCCTAGACCTTGCAGGGGTTAAGAATATCAAAATGCACTTATTTATCCAGGATACAAACAGAAACAAGAATTCAACTCAAGCTAATTCAACTCAACTAATTACTGCCATTTCTTATATGGCAGTAGTTAGTACCTCACAGCATAT
Source organism: Corvus hawaiiensis (assembly GCF_020740725.1). NCBI lineage: Eukaryota > Metazoa > Chordata > Aves > Passeriformes > Corvidae > Corvus > Corvus hawaiiensis. The sequence goes on from NC_063215.1 coordinate 23,299,250, forward strand.
AAATTCATTCTACAGAATGTCAGTTATACTTTTGTCATTACATGGTATAAAATTTATAATTACTACAATATACACTGATCTGTATGCAAAGATTTCTAAGTGAAGTGGTAGAAACAGCAAGTTAAGAGGTCTTTAAATATTGCATCAAGAATCATGATTCCATTGTATTTATATCTAAATTGGACTTCTAATGCTTTTGCAACCTCAGAGCGAAGGCTTTTCTTGACTATTGAAATTGAGCAAGTACTGCAGAAAGTACTTTTTGCGCTATGTGCAAGTGCAGTCATTCATGCCTAAACCTGGAAAACAGGTGTTCAAATGATGAAAGATGATTGAAACACAATTGTAGCTGAATAGTATGAAATGGTTATGATAGCAGTGTGCTGTTTTCTTCTCAGGAAGGAACTGTACATTATACAGAGACATCAATGCAGACAGTAAGATTAATATCCCCAAGGACTTTTGGAAGGGCAAACTTCATGGATATGGTTTTCTTTGGATTAGTTTCTAGACTTAGGTATGAAAATCTCTATCAAGTGCCACCTTATGTTCAGTTTTTAGGCTGTGTAACAAGTCTGTTAAAAATAATCCACATTTAATGGGAAATGAACAATACAATTCTTGCAGTGAATATTTGGGATACTGTCTGGATTGTGGTCCCTCCACCAGTAGGAATTTATCAATTTATCAGTATCTGTGTCATGTAAAACATGTGAGAAGTTCTTTGAGGATTCTGCTTACAATATTCTTTGAGATATTGCTTACATGGATGAGTAGTAAAAACACTGAATTATTATGCAGTGAACAGAAAAAAGAACTATATTCTCTTTCTTCTCTTTGTCCTGTGACACTGTTTTAAAGTAAAAATGACAATCATCACTCAAATTCCTTGTGACATTTCACTCTTAAGGGCATTTGTTACACATATTTGAAGCCCACTTCTTGAGAATGAGGAAAAATTATACTCACCAGCTTTATTTGAAATAGAGACCACAAATTGAGACAAGAGGCTTTGACTTGATATATGAAAAGCTTTTTGACTGTTATGCATTGAAACAGGTCCTGCAGTTTCTATCCTTGGATTTTTTTCATATGACAAGAAAAAGGCATTCCGTATCTAACTGAAAAAACATTAGGTAGGGGACTCATAATACTTAAGATCAGTCATTTAAATGTATGTTTTATGAAGAAAAATAGCTAACTCAAGAGGGTGATTCATCCCCTGCTAAGATAGACACAACGAATCCTCCTCTGTAGATGCCTTTTCCTCTCCATAAAACATAACAGAATTACATAATACTTGCTGAAGATCTGTCTTTACATTTTAGACAGTAAACATTAGGTGGAATGTGCACTTATGCCTGGAAAACTTTAACAGCCAAATGTACGTTTGGCTCCAAATATGGAGGCATATGGATCTAAGAGGTTAAGTAGGATAGTTTGATATATAAAATGCAAACTTTTGCCTCTTTTATACTTGAGTGTGTAAGTTTTCGCATGTGTCCTGTATCGTGTTTTTCTTGTAGTTTTAAAAGGTATTAAGCAAGCATAATCTTTAAAATAAAAGCTGTTCAACATCTGAAAAAGAAAAAGAGACTACTGCACACTGTGGTTCGAGTGAACCAGTTCAGCCCCTCCTGTAAATAAAAGATATACTCTAAATTGCACATTTTATAACAATTTAAATTGCATTTGAATACCTTTTCTGAGACACTTCTCTTTTACTTCCTCATTGCTCCCTCATTAAAATGGTTTTCCTGATTTCAAAGATGATTTTCCATTTAACATTACAAGAAGAGGAACGGGTTTACATTAATAATGCCAGAATTGAATAGCCCTTTCCACCTTTTAAGTGACTAAAATCTGCATAGTCTAAAATCTGCATAGCTTTCTATTTCTATTCTCTTCATTTAAACATTCAGTTAAGCTTACTGAATTCACTGGCTTCACCTTTTCTGTTAATCATAACTTCAAGAGTCTTTTGGAGATGAGTAACCTATTCAGGGAGGAGGGCAGAGAGCTGAGTGCTGTAAGTCCAAGACAATCTTATCAGCCTACTGGAAAGCACCAGTGGTATTCCTTAAACTTTTGCTACAGCTGAAAAAAACTCAGCCGTGAAAGGAATATATGCCTGGTCTTATTTGAATGGATCATAAAACTTTCAAGTTGTAAAGCTTCATTCAAATCTACTCTGGTTTCCATGCAGCTCTTAGTTTCTAACATATTTGAGCATGTGTGAAGAAAATGCATTTTACCCTAAACTTGGATGACATGTTTTTCCCCAATTACCCAAATACATGAGTATCTTGTCGGTTTTTCTTCCGGCATGAAATAACCTCCAAGACTTCAAATACTGGCTACCACTCAAAGCTAAAATATTCTGACATCATCTACTGGTATTTCCTCAAGCTGCTCTGCTACTGCTCTGCTGAGTTCAGTTCTTGGCTGCCTTTCACTGCAGATTTATCCTAAGAATGGATATTTGAAGGTGAAGAGAAACAGCATATTGCCCAGTATCTGGTGATCACAAGAAGCACCTTTCCTGTCCAGCCTGAAGCTCTGTGTCACTATGAGGAATATATATATATATATATATATATATATATTTTTTTTTTTTTTTTTAAACAGTTCTCTGGTTTTGTTACAGTACAGAAAAAAACCGCAATATTTTCAGTATTTTTTATGTATGATAAATATCTATTACAAAGACTTATACTTTGCTTTAAATATTTTTCAGAGTTCAGTAAAAAACAGTGATGTGTTTGCAAGAACATTCATGGGATTATTCTTGAAGAAAATTAGCAAATTTATCTCAGTACAGTGCTGAATTCATCAATTTCCTTTTGCTTTCACTTCACTGTTCTGATTTTCTTCAATTGAGTAATCCTATTGTGAAACAAAGTATTTTCTTAATTCAGATTGAAGAGTCCGCTCCAGTGGTCTGTTTGCTTTGCCCTGGTGCCTAATCTTTTCATGTTCTCCTCCAAAGACACAATTATGAGAATACTACCTTTTTTTGGCTTTGGAATAAATAATCTACAGTTTCACACTTCGCAGCACCAGTGTTCTCTCCATATTATAATTATGGATCAAACATTTCTTTCTTATTACTCAAAGTCATGTGGGACCATAAACAAATTGTTACCTCTTTCTAGGTTTTCTTCTGCTTCACTATGGCCTGTTGTACCATGAATTCTTTCTAAAAGTTTAGTATTTATGAGAGTAAGAAAAAAGCAGTCAATCTTACTATTCACTTCAGTTTATGAAGGGAATTCTATAATAATTTTGTAAATAAAACAATATCCCACACTCAATAACCTGGAAGGATCATTACAACCTTTTCCTCTCAGCGACCCACTTGACTTTTTGCAGAAATATCACAGTTTTCCGTAGGATCTCTAGTTTAAACCAACTCACTGGAATAGTCCATCCCTTTTCAGTTTCTCTGTTCCCTGCCTGAAGAGTATTCTAATACACTCCCCCAGTGTTTCTCAAACTAACAGCTTTCAAAATCTTCCCTACTAATCGGTATTATAACTCCAGAGAGCTTCACAGCAGGCACAAATGTTTCTACTATATGGCTACCTGTAAAAGCTGTAGGTTCATGATCAGTTGGCTTCCTTGTTCCATCAATTCAGCAAAGTACTGCCTGTCACTATCAGACCTTCCACCTGCTCCCTGTGCTGGAAATCTCTGCATGCAGTACTAGTGAATAAGTGGCACCAAGACAAATTGGTGTCACAATGGATTTTTACACAAATCTTTCTCATTCTGTGTGTATAAGCTGACACAGGATCTGCAAGTTTAAAAAGGAGCACAGCCATTTGTTTACCATTAACCTTCTCTTTGTCTCCTAGCTGGCCCCTTGCCCTGATGGACTGCCTTAGCTACTTTGTGCTTTGAATGTATGATATATCATAATAAAACCAGTCCAGCAGGCATCAAGTCTTCAATGACTGCAGATACCCTCCACGGTTCTGGAAAATTGTATCAACACAATTTGCTCTGTGAATATACAGCATTACAGAACACACTGGGCAGTAGTTTGTAGGAATTGTGTCCAAAAATAAATCATAAAATGAGATCCACTCAGTTCCTTGTTTGAATGCCACTTCAACTATAGTCTTTTGAATAATTCTGGGGAGGATAACACCATGCCAAACAATGGCTGAAGTCTGAACTGCTGTTACTAAATTGGTATCTTTTTAGTGTTGATATCATGAGGCAGCTATGTCTGAACCTTTTTAGCAACATTTCACTAGACACTTAAGAAAGAAGTATTACCTGTGGCAGTACTGGACTACACATTTAACAGTGGTTGTGTTAGCCACAGAAAGGAATGGTCAAGAAAGATTGTGGATTATCTCCTTGTTGATGTTTTCATATCAAGACTGGTTTACTCTCTTAATAATAAAATTCAACAAGACAGAAATTATTGTCTCAGTACCATTTAAAGGAAAACTATACTCAGCATCTCTTAAGAGCTAGAAAATAACAGGGCTTTCTGACTTTTTGATTTTATCAATTGCTTTTATTTAATTTCTTTTTGAAATTTACTATAAGTAAGAATTATAAATTAAACCCCTGACTAAAAGTACCATGCATCAAGGAAATACTGCAAATTCTTTTCACTTATTTAAAACATCATTTCTAGGATTTTAAGGAATATGTAGAAAGAACGGACATGCATTTATAGGCAGACTTAGTGAATTATGAAAATTCATTGAAAGAACTAGCAATTGCAAGTTGATTTACATTATTTCACTTATGGTTTTCCATTTGTATACATTTATTTCAGCAGCCTCTCTTATATTCATTGTTTGACTTCAGGATTATCTGTTTGTTAAATCCTGAATTACTGAATGTAGTCAAACACAACAGATTGATAACTTCTGTTATATAATTATTAAAATACCTAATACCTTCTTGAACCTCTAAAAACTTGCCAAAAGTAGAATAGTTTATTTGAAACACTCTGCAACAGAGACCTGAGTTACTGTGAAAGTAAACACACCCATTAATCACATTTTGCTTTGGAAACGTTCTTATTCTGTTCTATTTCCAGGAATTTTGAAAACAAATATTTAACTTAAGAAGATTAATTTTAGCTGTATAGATAAAGGTATTGTGCGGTTCTTTCCTCTTCAAAAGAAAACCAAAAATATTAAAACAACCTTCTATTGTTCAGAAATAAGCAAAAGCTAAACAAGCATACTGTACGTGCTGTAAACAAGAAAAAATGCAGGAGATTCTTTATCACGCCTTTTAAGTCATTCTGTGTACATTGATAAGCTCTGTTTCTGGGAAGTGCTAGGTTTTCATCTCCTAGTAAGCCTGTTAATGATACCTCACTTCTGGGGAATTTACACATTTATGAAGCGCTGGCAAATGACAAACCACATACTCTGCAACTCCCACTGAATATGCAAAGAATCTTCGTGTATCAGCAGAGGTGTGGGTAAAGGAATTAAAAAAAAAAAGAACTAAATGACTGTAACGTCTTTTCCCTCATGGCAATGCCACCAAGGAACAAGGCAGAACAAGAACTGTATCCAGTTATATCTGATGTGAGTGTTCATTTCCATGAGACCAATGTTGCTGGTATGACAGACATGAAGAAGACAAGGCAGAGCATATCACTGCAATGAAAATTTTTCTGGTGGTTTTCAGGGCCATTAAAAACCATGCCTCCTTCTGACTACAAACTCTGAAAGTATGAAAAAAAATTCCACAGGAAAACACAGAGAATCTGGGACATAAATATTTTTATTGACGAAATCACATCAAAATACAAAAAATGAAATGAAAATGACACATGGTGTGTGGAGAGAAAAAAACAACAAACATCAAAACAAACCCTTCACTCTATACCTAATTAATTTTTTAAATTTTAAAATTTTCTTTAAACTCCTACTCTACTCTGGTAGAAGATGGGACAATAAATATGATTCAAAGGGAAATCCAAACACCAATCATGTGGATACACCTTTTACACTACAATTTTTTATTTATAAATTCAGCTCACCAAGCATTTAAAAAATATATTTATTTAATGCATTAAGATGTGCAATTCTAGTAGTGCTATTTTTTTTTTATGTCAGTAAGCTGGTTTTCTTGACCATGCTAATAATGGGGCACTAAATATTGCCAAAAATACAAGATAGAAAGATCTGAAAAAATTGCTGAACAAATTAATTATGCAAATATTTAAATCCAATTGGTAGTTCCAATATTTTAATGAAATAAATTATAATAATTCTGTTTGCCTAATCAAAGAGCAAACAAAGAAAAGAAAATTAAATTGACTGCTTGTTAGTATTAGTTTTGGCTGACTGGAAAAGACCAAGTTACAGCAATAATATAGCTATGATAAGATGATAATAAACATGATATTAATTTGATATGAGGTCAAAAGAGTAATTAAAGTATCTGTATGCTAACTATATAAAAAGTCTGATAATCTGAATTCTTACTAGGAAAAGAAAAAAAGTTTCTTATTCCATTGTTGCTCAAAGAGGTGCATTGTGCTGCCTCCCATACTGACTTGCTATTGAAAAGCCAGTGATGTTGCTAGATATGTTATGTTAATGTGGTGATTTAACACCAGATGGAAATTAAACTCCAAGTAAACCACTCCCCTTCACCTTAACCTTTCCAGTAAGAGGGGAACAAAGACAGACACTATGGGTTGAGATAACAAAAAGGAAAAGAACAATGGAATAAGGAACATGCAGTAACAGCAACAATAGCAATAATAAAAGTATACAAAAATAGAAGGTATTTTACACACTACAGGAGTTCACCACATTGACTTAGTTCCATGGCTGCTGGGACAAAGATAGGATGGTGGATGCTCCCCATAGGTCACATCCATGCAGCCCCTGGGACAGACAAGATGGTGGCCACTTCCTTTGGCTGGTTCTCCCTGTCCCTGAGCCCAAAACAATGGAAAACAATGGTGGACAAACCCCTGAAAGTCAGATTGTCTGTGCCATGCCACGCTGCCAGTTCAGAAGCTGGACTTGACCCTGCATGGCTGCTTCTGGCACTGGCACTGAACCAGTTTCTGCTGGGGTTTTGACTCTGCAAAACAGGGGTCCTGCTTTTGTCAGCACCATGTCTTGGGGACACAGTGGCTTTACCATGTCTCCAAGCCATGTCCCAGAGGACCAGGAAGGGGATGAGTGGCAGCAGCAGAGGACAATCCCGACAGAGCTGATCTCAACAATCAACAGTCTCCCCAGTGGAGAGGCAAAATGAAGTGCTTCTGGGGTGTGCTCACCTTTTCTCGCCCCCAAAACTACCCCCCCAGCAATGATGTGGCTGGTCTAGAACAGCAACCTGGCCCTGCCCACATGGGTCTAAGGCCTGCCTCCTCTGCATCCAGGACAGTGAGGCAATAAAAAGCTCACCTCTGCACAAACAGAGGAGCACAAGTACATGATGGTGGATGGGTGACACAAATGCCACCTCACCCTGGCTCCCCTGGGACCACCCCAGGTCCATTGCCACAAGTGCAGAAGAAATGCAGAGGGTCCTGGGCAAGTGGGGGAACCTCCATGCCAATAGAGACCCAACCTCCATCCCGGCCTCCCCAGGGCTGTCCCTGGTGAGACCCAGCCCCAAGGGCTGGGGCACAGCTCACTCTAGGAGCTCTCCAGTCACTTCAGAGACTGAAGAGGGGCCCTGCTCAGGGACACAGAACTCATTGTGGAGGAAAAGAGAAGAGCATTTTGGGTTTGCACAAGGCTAATTATGGAGTATTTAGGGGAGGAACCAACATCAGGGAAAGGGATGGATTAAAGTGGCTTGGGAAGGAACAGGTGTGAAAAAATACAGGAATAAAGTAATGGCAAGGAACAGTTGCATGTAAGCTGGGGCTGGTCATTGTGGTTGTATGACCATGCCCTGTGTAGTAGCTCTATCTGCAGTGACTTTCAGGATTGAGGAACTCCAGTCCTTCATCGTCTAATTCCCAGTGAAACCACAAGAGGTGTGTGAGATCAGAACAAATAGATTTAAATAGATTCATACTAAAAATATAAAAATGTCAAAAAAATATTTGTGTATTGGGTTTTAGTGGCAGCTTTTTTGAGGGGGGTAGGGGTGCTACAGGGGTGGTTTCTGTGAGAAGCTGCCAGAAGCTTCTCTCATGTTTGACAGAACCAGTGCCAGATGGTTCCAAGACTGACCTGCCAGTGGCTAAGGCTGAGCCCATCAGCGATGGGATAACATATTTAAGAGGGAAAAAAAGTCACTGTGAAGCATCAACAGCAACCAGAGAAAGGAGTGAGAATATGTGAGGGTTGAGCCTGTTTTACACCATGGCAGTAACTGGCGAGTGATCTTTTGCTGTCCTTATCGCAATACATTTTCTCTTACCTGGTGAGGTGCAGGAGTGAATGATATTGATATGGTGGGCACCTGGCATCCAGCCAAGGTCAACCCACCACAGTCTTTATGATGCAATCTGAACATGGACAAGCTACCATTTTTTTAGGAGTATCTTGTGATTTTGTTTCATGAATAACCTTATACCTGACAGCTACTGAGAAAAATCTATATAAGAACTCTAAAATACAATAATGTACTATCTGGCAAAGCATAAAAGCTGCTTTCATTTAATATCTAAAGACTGCAATCAAAATTACTGACTTGTCTATTTCCCCAAAACAATGAAGACTATTGTTCTTGTGCAGCATAATTATACACCTTCACCACACACACATGGATGAACCAAGCAAGCAGTCATAAAGAGACAGCACAGACTGACTTTAAAGGACTATTCTTTCTAGCAAGCAGCAAAAGGAGAAAGCAGCCTTAAGTAACATCAGAAAACAGAGTCCTGAATGCCCTGAGGACAGGTGCTCAAGATTTAGAATTTCTGGAAAAGCAGAACAATCAAAAGGATTCCTTTAGTTTGGTCTGATAATGGGGACTCATATGTTAGTGAAAATGGTTACATTAAAAAGTCTATACAGTTACTTCAGGTGTCTCAAAGACAGAATAGCTCAATATATCATCGTATCTATCCCAACTACATGTGTGTATTCTGGAACAGTCTGTTTAAACTATTGGGAATAGTTGCCCATAAGGAAATGTGTCTTGGAGGTCTCAGAGTCATATAGTCTGCAATGTAGAATTTGCCCAGCAGACAAATATAAGGATTGTGTCTGGAGACAATCAGACATTGGAGGCATCGTTTCACTGATATGTTTTGTGCCTGAAAACAAGGTTGTGTATGTCACAAGACTTTGTTTTTGGTGGGGTTGTTTTTTTGTTTCATGATCAGTTCAAATAATTATTTAACTTGAGAAAAGCACCTAAGATGGAAATCTATGTCAAAGCTGTTGAATTTTAGCAGAAGTTTCTGAAAACAAAAACGTAACAGAGAAGCTGAGGGAGTTGGGACATTTTAGCCTGGAGAAGAGAAGGCTTGGGGGGGATTGGGGTGGATCTTATTGGTGTGCATTAATACTTGATGAGATGAGAGGGTGTAAAGAAGGTGGGCCCAGAGTCTTCATGATGATCCATTGACAAGACAGGAAGCAATAAGCACAAATTGAAACTCAGGAAATTTCACTTACAAGTAAGTGAAAACCTTTTTACTCCAAGGGTAAACACTGGCATTGGATGCCCAGAGAGGTTGCAGAGTCTAATCTTGGAGGTATTCAAAACCCACCTGACATAGTCCTGGGCAGCTTGCTTTAGGTGACTCTTGTTTGAGGAGGACAGCGGACTAGATGAGGTCCAGAGCTCTCTTCCAACATCTACCATTGTGCAATTTGTGGTACCAGTAGACTACTCTAGCTGAAAATACTGTTACTTCTGCTTAGTTTTTAAATACACATATAATATAATTACTAATGCTGTATAATAAAAAAGGAGTTAATGAAGCTGTTAGATTAACCTGATTTTTATAACACTCTGAATTTTCATCCTATGGGTCTTGAAATATTTCTCCTATGTTTTAACACAGCTGATGCTTATATCACTAACACAGGAATTTATTTAATTGCAACTGAGCCTGATAAGATAGCTAGCTGTGTAATCCATGACCTGTCATGTAATTCAAAGAACTTTGTATTAAATACAGTAAATTTTATAAACCTTCATTTCAAAATTATTATTTAAATTAAGAAAGGAAATTTTTGTAATTGTAAGAATTTTAATTGCAATAAGATACTTCCACTTGTCATTCAAGGTATATTCTACATCAGGGAAGTTTACACTTATACCCAATATCTGATGTATTATGCAGATCAAGAGAGACACATCTGAAATAATGATCTCCCCAGATATTTCCCAGAAGTTTTAACTCCTTGGTGAGTATTTGTCTAGAGATAAGACATAATGAAGAACAACAAAAGCTATTTTCCAGTGTATGTAACTTTATCCCAAACTTCCCCCTTGTTATTCTGTTGAATCATGGTTTTCTGGTGCATCAGCAGGACAAATCACATTGTTTTCGTGAACCCCAACTAACAGACTTAAGACACACAGAGTTAACATAAGCAGTGCATTTACATTCATAGTCCCCAGCAGTGATATTATATATGCATCCTTGGTAAACTTTGGAAAAAATAAGTTGTAAGTGCAAAGGATCACATACTTGTGCTGAGTTGCCAAAATGAATTGAAATTTTAGATTTTTTTTTTTTTAATGAAATGTTCAAATCATTTTTAAAACTAAAAGAATGATGTATATTAAATGCTTTTGTTGCACATGCATGCCATAGTCACCAGAAGCATATAGTTGTTGCAGTGTATTTGTCATTTCAAAAATGATAGAGGTCCCACAGTTTCAGGAAAAAAAACCAAATGTCTAAACTCCTAAAGGATTTGATGGTGTGGGGGGTAAAAGGATTGAAACAGCTTATGTAAGTGCAGAATTTAAAAGCACAGATCAAATAAGGAGCTTTATCTTTTTTCAGTATAACTACCATGTCTTTCATCTTGAGTAATGATTTATAAAGTAGAAAAATCAATAAAGAATCCATTCAAAAAAATCGCATTTTAAAAGGTATCTCATGAACATAAGTAGAAATGACAGCAACACTGACATCCTCTTGTCTTCTTTTGAGGTTGTATATGCAAATATATGCAGGAGCCTGAAATATAATTTGTACTATACTATGGTTGAGTCAAATTTCCAAAAGATGAATGTAGCTTCCGGATAAGAGCTAGATTTTGAATCATGAAGGAAGACAATGTTTAGATAGGAGCCTCCCTTTGTATAGAATTGACTTTTCTGCAAGTTACATTCCAGGCATATTTTTAAAGCAAAGATCAGACTGACTGCAAAGAAATTTATTATTAAAAAGTGAGCAAGCAATTACATACTTAGAGCAAACTGCATTGTGAAGCACACACACTTTTTCCAAAAGTAAATCTCTAGAGATGTTTGATCACACAAGAAAAACAGATATTCAGCGTAAGAGCAGTAGTAGTATGAGTCAGCTTTTTACTATGACTGTGATATTTAAACATATTTATCAAATTCCACCACCACTTTAGTGATGCTTAAAGGTAAAGGGGTTTTTTTGGTGTGCTTTATGCATTTCCTACCTTGAAACTGAGCATTAAATCCCTTTCGTCGGTGATTGCTGTCAGATGTAAAATGGAGTCGTAACCAGTTCTTACTGCTGATAACTGGAGAAGGTAGATTCATACCACTCAACCTGAAAAAAGAAAAAACAATCTAATATTAATGGTAAAAAAAAAAATTCAGGTGTACTATACTTAAAAGAGAAAAAAACCCCCCAGACCTCAGAATATGATAGAATATAATGATTCACTGTCATCTAATCTCAATGTATTACTAATTAAGTAGCTGCTATGTTGGGAGAAATAAGAGGGTTTTTTTTTCTCATTACAGCTATTTTTATGATTAAAACCTGTATTTCCAAACTATTTTTTCATGATTTAAAGAAGAAAATCAGTCTTGTGAGAGTGTGTGCACACAAGTATAGGTGTGTATACATGTGTCAAAACATTCAGGAAAAAATAAGCTTATTCAGTTACGACAAAAATCTCATCATCTGACTCCTTGCTGTGGTAGTTACCTCACAGGAAGTCAAATCTCAAGTATTAAGAAATGTTAAATATGGGTTATGGATGCTATCTCTTTTTAAGTTTGGGTGGTAAATTATTGGTACACAACTATGCTGGTAGAACTGATTTTGTGTATATTAAGTCCTACCCACATTTAATAAGAAAAAAGAGAAGTCTAAGCACAACTGCATGCAGGCTACCCAACTTGCATAACTATGGATATAAAGAAAGTGCACAAAGAATTTTTCTAATACAGGCAACAGGCCCTTGGGCCACACTGGATTATTCATTGTCATTCATTACACTACACCATTTATTAATGGAATAGCTACCGCAGAGAACCTGATATGATTTAAATTCACGTCTTAGCTTATCAGATGGTAAACTTCTATTTTGTTTTGCATGATCATGCTCCAGATTTCAAATTTTACCTTTTTTTTTTTTTTTTTTCCCTGAATAACTCTGGAAAACTACACAAAATTAAGTTTCTCCTTTTCAAAAATGTTGATTACTTGAAACAAAAGTCAAACTGATGAATATCAGAAATTCCCAGCTAAGATATCATCTGTGTGAGGATAGATTTGCCAGTACTAGAGTAGACAATACATATTTTTGGAGCTAAAAAATAACCAAACTGAAATGGGATTTAGTCTCTCTCCAAAATTAATCAATATAGTGATATACATGCCTTTTTCCATCATAGTATGAGATATCAGTTTCATTAAATATTCCAGATTACTAGGAAACCCATCAAGTTAATAAATAATGATTCTGGAGAAGTCTATTTAGAACCATGGCTGAATCCCCTTTTCTTCTGCAATAGAACAAGACCAACATATTGAAATATAGACATTCTTAATAGATGTTTTTTTAATCTACTTAGGACATGCAAACTACATCAAAGAAATTTCATTTTTATTTATAATCTCATTTTCTTTATCTATTTGTTAACAACATAAGGGACACCCAAATCCTACTTAAAACCAGCTTTGATTGAAAAAAAGGGTTGGTCTTTTACAAGAAGATTTACACGCTTCATTTTAGACATGGCATTCTAGAGTTCTTAAAGGTGTTGGTTAAAACATTCAGACTTATACATGTTTCTACATCTCATTCAAATGGACTTTTATACTTTATATATTCTTTCACACACACTTTAGACTATTTTAGAGCACCACTCTAAATATTTCTATCTACAAACTGGCATTTTCTGTTTCAAATCTGCTTAGAATTTGGGTGTGCCTGTAGAAAAGGAAAAGAAAAAACAAAACCATATGCAGAATACAGACTCTATCTTTGCTAGTACCTCTTAGCTATTGACAAAATGTATGCTAAATTTAAAAGTTTTTACTATATATGGGCTGTAGTTCATATCACTGAACTGATAATTCATTTGTCCAAGTACACAAACTTACATCCTACAAACCCTGTTTTGGGGTTTTGTTTTCTTTTATAAAAGAAATATACACACATTAACAATCTATCTAGTATATCCAGAGCTCTGAATTTCAAAGCTGGCAAAACTCTAGGCTGAATATTAAATTGTAATATGAATTACATTGTACATTAATAAAAGATTAAATGAACATCATTATAAAAGCATGTTCATAGCAGATCTTTCCTTAGTTACGTTTCTAATAAACAGCAATTTCCCAGACAGACAATACATAAGATATTTTCACATGTATGTGAACTCTGCAAGGAACCACTAAATAGTCTCAAATCTCCCCATAATATTATGAAAGATAATATTAAAATGACACTGAGAGATTATTTTACGCAACCTATTTTAGCAGAGCTCTAATTTAGCTGCATGATTTCCTTCCTACTGAACTCTAGATAGGAATATGTTCTTTAACAGCAATGCTGTTTGTGTTTTAACTGGAGAAAGTTAGAAAGTGTAAAAAAAAACTTAGTCGTTATTATCAATTCATATAACTTCATATCAATTCCTGCTTAAGAGACTATACTATTTAAGGTTAAAACAACAGAAAATAATGGAATCTTAGAATGATTTGCGTTGGAAGAGACCTTAACGATCATGTGGTTGCGACCACCTGCCATGGACAAGGACACCTTTCACTAGACCAGGTTGCTCAAAGCCCCATCCAGTCTGGCCTTGAATACTCCAAGGAATGAGGCCTCCACAGGTTCTCTGGGCAACCTGTTCCAGTGCCTCACAACTCTCATATTGAAACTATTCTGCCCTGGACTGATGAGCGCTTCCTTGATCTCTCCTGGGATCAATGTAGGCAGCTGTTTAAACCACAGAGTCACAATAGGCATTGGGAATGTGACCACCCCTTCTGAGGTGTTCAGGAAATACTAACAGGCAGGACTTGTGCAGGCAGATTGCTATGAAAGCAAAGGTGCAACTAAAGAAAAGTCATCTTTATTTCAAGTGCATACACATATTATTCATTTCTGATCTATATGAATATAGATAGAGCAATTTTAGCTCAGATTAGGTGTTAAATCTAAAATCCGATGAAGGCTTGGAACTTCCTTGTTTCAGAAAAATTATTCAGGTAAGGTAAAGACCCCCATATTTCTTAATATCAAAGTTCTCCTTAAAAGATTTCATGCTTTGATCTCTCTTAAAGATTTCTCCAATGCTGTCTGAAAGGAATATTGAAAGTTTCTCCATTCCTTTTAGCTGAAGACATTTATTGTATGGGAACTAATACAAAAGAAATTAAATTCCTCATGTTTGAATTCTGCCTCTGCTATGAAAAATGTAATCCATTTTTGAATCTGATTTTAAGGTCTAGCATAGACAGTCTTCAAAATCTGCCCTAGCCTTGGATGGAAATGGTATCTAATCTAAATTACCTTAATCAAGTTGTTCAAGAACAAACACACAGATATGTATAAATAACATTATTTGTGCGTTTTCTGGAAATAGTTGGTTTGACTTGAAGTGTGTTGAGTTTTTATCTCCTGTACTGATGGCAGTCAGGCACTTATTTTCTAGGATCAGGGAGTTAAAACTATCAAGTGTCTCTTGGACAAGTGACATATTTGAATGCTCTGGGCTAAACAGTCTTTGAGGCCAAGCACTAAAAAGGATTGAAGGAAGCATTAAATAGCTGTTTATTCACTGAGTATCAAACACTCAGTGACCTGTTAAATTGCAATCCTGTGGGAGGAAAAGAAACAAACAGAAAACAATTTTTCAAATAACATTGTAAGACAGTGCATTTACCCTAGGGCTTAGAATGAAGATTGCACATGGAACCTAAAATCTCTAATTTCTGCATACTAGGTGTTGCACTGTGCTCTATGGAACAAGACAGACTCGTAGGGAATTCCTGTGCCTGTTCCAGCACCATAAAGAACTAAAGGGGCAGGTTTTGAGAGCTTTATAGCTATATTAGTACCACACTACACCTCTGGTGGCAAACACTGCGTCTTACAAGAAATAATAAGAAATAATTAAACAACCCCAGCTATTCTCCGTCTAAATCTGAAGCCAGCCAGGCTGTTGCAGGATCAGAGACAGCAGAGGAAACTCTCCTTCTGTTGTTCACTGCGAGCTGCAGATAAACCTTTTCATGTTATACTACTTCAAGTGATGTTTTAATTTTTATTCTTATTCCATCATTTCCTCACACAGACACTAATCTACTGTTTATACAAGTGTAATAAGACATTCTATTTCCATGCAGGCTTGAAGGAGTAATATTTTCCTTATGTATAGTATGTCAGATACAGAAGCAGAACGTCCTTTGAAGTCTATTGCATTATCAAGAGATTGGGATACGCTTTATCAAAATTATTACTAACAGAATTGTCACTGAAGTATTTTTTCTCTAGTTAAGATTTTCCTGTAGTTATTCTTTGACTCAAATTCAGATATAGCAAAACTACTTTACATTTACTAAGAGAACTAATCTAGAGAGGAGTAATTTTGGTTTTGATTTTGGATCTGTTAATAAAAAATTAATGCTTTTGTCTGAAGAAATAAACCAAATCTTGTTTCTTTTACAAGGTTCTTGACATTGTTTTGACTATAACAAACAGATAATCTTATCTTATAAAAATACTGACACTTCAGTTTCATGAAAATGCGGGAAAGAATTAGAATGGGTTTTGTCAACTCATCTACCCTTATCCTTCTAATTTAGCTGCTTTCCCCATTTGGTACTAAGCCAAATATCTATATAGTTAAAGTCATATTATTTATTAAAAATACAGTAAAAAAGAATAAAATTAATTGAATCAAGTCTAAACAAAATAAAATTCAAAAGTACAGACTCTATAAGGACTAGTTCAGATAAAAACAACCACAGAAGCCCGCCAACAAAGCCTATTAGGCATCAGTTTTAAATACTCCTGCTATTTCCATATTCACCTAACCACAGAAGTATTCCTATTCTCTGGAATGTGTTTATTTATTTATCTATTTATTTATTTTGGAAAAAGTGAAAAATATTGTTGTGGCTTAGGAATGGTATTCCCCAATTTAGTTCTCCCACTGAGACTCCAAACCACACTACTGCTGGCTCACTCCCCCCTGCTCCTTCCCTTCACAGCCCAGTAGGATGGAGTTGAGAACTGGAGGCACAAAATGTGAAGATCATGTGCTGAAATAAGAACAATTTACTGAAAACAGCAATGACATAAGAACAGTAACACCAACAATATTAATAGCAAAAGTATACAAAAAAGTGGGTGATTCATATACAAACGTGCTCACAGGAACCGGAAGGCAATGAACAGTGGCAGACAGTGCCAACATATTTTTTGACCAGAAGCCACTCTCTTCTTTTTGGAAGTCAGAGCCCCTTACCCCTACCCTTGGCAATGCCCTGTGGTATAAAATAACCTCCTGAACACGCCCACAGCCGCGCCCCATCAGCTACTGCAAAAAATTAACTCTGTCCCGGCCGAAACAAGGACAAACATTTAATGAGTTCCCTTAACAGGTCTCTGGGTTTGGAGAAAAGAAGAAAACTGTACCCTAATTTTCACTTCCATTTCACTTCCTATCTTCCATTTTGAAATCCTCTCAGCTAAAATATTTATATGAGCATCCCTGCAGATACATGTCCAAACAAGAACTTTCAATGATCATCACTCACTAACTGACAAAATAACAGGAGGTAGTTTTTCAAGGTATAAAGTATGATGATTGCAGCAAATTAATGAAGACAATGTCTATGCATGTGTGCATATATAGTCTCTCTGTATGTATTATCTATATTCTATATGTAAACATCTATATTTAGTATAGATATATTAAGAAAGAATGTTAGAGATTTATTACCTCAAACTCATTGTAGCACCAGGATGGCCAAGGCCGTATCTGGTATTAACTATGAGCAAGTAATGAGCTGCATTAGCTGTAAGTAAATGTGTAGTTTTGCAAGCTGTGTTAGAGGGCTCGACAGTGAAACATGCACACTGTGGCTGCAGTTTCACAGACATGAGATGCTCTCACAAGCAGCTGCTGCCTAAAAGAAGTGTGATGTTCTTTTCTGTTCCTCCTTCTCCTACATTTACTTCTCCTTCCTTAATCCTTTGCTTCTGTATTGTCCCTCCTTACATGTATCAACTTTGATTCTTGCTGGAATTTCTGTGTTCTTATTTAAACACTATAATGGAAGAAAATTATCCTCTCCTCCCCAGTCCCTCCAGGTGAGACATCTGTGTGCCATTTTAGTGAATTAAATTGCTCATGGAAAAGAGAAACGAGTCAGAGCTGACATGAATTCAGTGTCAGGAGTACAGGAAAAGCAAAGTGAAATGAAGCTGGAGGTCACGACTTGGGGAAAGAAAGAATTTATACATGAATATAAATTAGGGAACAACTCAACAAAATGTAAGAGGGGATAGATAGCTTAACAAGACTATTTACAATACCAATGACGTGAAACAATACTTATTATGCTTGATAAGTGAGACCAGGTTATCTCCTAAATAAGAACTATCAGTTTAACAGGAAAAATGTAAATCCTCTCTTCCTTATGTAGTATTTGAAATAAGAGACTACTTACAACAGCTAACACAATCTACAAGAAAAGGGTTCAGAAGTGGGGAGAGGGAGAGAGAGGGGCAATGTGAGGTGTTTCTTATTTAAAGTAATTACATCCAGCATGATTCTTCTCTGCCTGCTTCCTTAACCATATGTTGTTATACTGGATGCTGTCAATAAATACTTTCATTTGCATTGTACCTTATTACCTCCTGGGACAAGAATGAATCCAAACCAATGGATATGGTTTGGGGTGAGGATTTTTCACCCTAATTTAAAGACATAGGAGTACCTTAGCAAATCTTAGCTTGCTAAGTGCCCCTAGATGCTCTCCTGAGCATTGTTCAGGAGAACTGGGTATGTCCCAGCTCACCTCTCAGTGAGAGCTGTTTTCAGGTGAGTCAGGAAAACTACTGACTAATAGTAATCCAGAAGGCTCTCGCTGTAAAGGAAAAAATTGACAAGCATCTTAAGTCATGATGGACCACAAGGAGTTTGCCAGAGAATTTTATATCAAATACTTTTGTCAGTCTGGGTCTAAGAAAACAGCTCAAATGAAATGCAGAACTGATGAGTGTAAAAAGCATGAAAAAAAGGAAAACACAGACGTAAGGGAATAAGCCCAGGAATAAGGTTTTACTATGACACTGTCAATTTCAATGATTCAGATACTTTCCGTTGAGTAGTCTAAGAATGCAATATTTTTTATTTACTCAGTTATCCTTCACATTGAGAGTTGAAGGCTTAATCGTTAATAAATGAAAGCATGCAATGAAAGTGCCTCTTCAAAATGAAATAACCCAAAATTAAATAAAGGACTATGTTCCATAATTGTTTTATGTGGCATTACTGTGTAGTTATTACATTCATTAAGCTCATTACTAACTTCACTGTATTATAAAGAAACACTGTCCAGTAAACATTTTAGGTGTATGTTTCATAAGGAATGATTCTTAACAGGAGAAAAGTAAGAAGACTACTTTGCCTGTGATAATGAATTTTGAAAATTTTATGTAGTCATTACAGAACATTTTGAATCTGGCAAAATATTGCTTACTCACTTTGTTCCCTTCTCATGGCACATATTGACAGTTATATTGGAACAGGCTGACAACTTATTTAAAACTAAATTAGGATAACTTAATATAAAATTCTTTAAGGCCATATGTTTTCTTTTTCCCCTAAATAAATAAAGTTCTAAGACCATAGCCAGACAGGTAAAAATGGAAATGTAAGCAGAAATTTTATATATTTTCCAAAAACATATTCAAATCATACCCTCCCAAGATAACAACCTAAGTTCCTTATGTGGTCTGAGCAATTTACATGTATGCTTAAAAGCCCTTTGGCCCAGTGAAATGAGGAGAGGTAAGGCTTCATCTTATCTAATTCAGTTGTTAGCAGTGGGTGATCTCCATCTGTGAGAAGCTCCTTTTATAGACAACAGAGAGGAATAAGTTTTTTGGGAATATATATAATCTGAGGTATTTTAGACTTCCTCATTGGTTTGAAATGAATCTCACCTTGGAATGCAAGAGCTATAGTGAAGAGATCAGTAAACAGCAACACCTGAGCATCATTCAAAGCATATAAATGCTATTGTATGTTGCGGTATGAGTGGCTATAGCCACAATGACCCCAGACCCAAAAGCAGCATCTGAGCTGATGTCTGAGATGACCTCTAGGTTAGGGTGAGTTCCTATAGCCCTTCGCTCTTTTAATTTGGCTGTCGAGAATTGATTGATTACTGTTCTCCCCTCCTAGTTTTATGCATAAGTCCATAAATATTTATCTCCTTAGTTGAAATATGTATTAGTTCTAGAAAGTTCTGTGTTACTTGATGCCCCATTGGTAGACTGTCTCTGACCCTGCCTACAAGTTATCCCCATTGGTTGCCTCCTTGTTAATGCCTCCCCTATTGCCTTACCCGATTGGCTGTTACCCTTATCCCTGCCTTCCTTCCTCTGAGTATAAAATCTCTGGACCCTCTTGTGATATCACCTTTTTGTCCAGCTTTCCGTCCCCTGGGTCCTTCACCTGCAATAAACCTAGCTTGTAGAGCCCACATGGAGAGTCCCTCCTGTTTCTTCGCCTCCGCTGTTGCCTCTACCACCTTAGCCTGGGGCTCACTCCTCAGAGGAAGGGGCTCGCCCTTAAAGCTGCCGTGACTTGCCTGCCAAGGACTGTCAGCAGAGACGCTGTGTCACCCTCTGAGCTATCCCTAGGTTTGGCGTCTCAATTGTAATTCAGCTTACAGGACATATGACATAACTCAGAACTTTATTCTCCAAAGACAAACCTTTCTGTTCTAACTTTGTGCACAAAAACACCCAGGCTCAGTGTGTATTTTGTCGTACTTCACACTGCATGTGATACTTGAACATACTTTGTATTTGGCTAGAGGTTAAAGCCAAAGGCAAGAGCTTTTTATGTTTTGCAACTGGTGTTTGGAATAAGAACATCTTGGTTTGTTGATTCACCAGTGTTAGCAAATATTTTTCTTGATTACTGTTGTGATATTTAACAAACATCGTAAGGACAATATTCCATAGCATTCTGAGTTCTTCCTCTGGAAGATTATTACCGCTCTCAAGCTGATGAATAAAAGAGCAATAATTCCTTATATGTCTAGGGGTCTTTCTGATATATGGCTTTCATTGTCCAGTAAAACTGGAACATTAAGTTCTAGGACACCACAATCAATTAGATTTTATTGTTTAATACAGTGATATTCCACCCAGGCCCTGAGTTCTGCAAGCCACTTTTTTATAGTGTTCAAGGAGCTCTACATCCAGAGCCAGAGAAGATACGTGTAAGGTCCTGAAGTTCAAATGGCAGTTTTCCTGAAGGAAAACAAAAATTTAAAACAAGCTCACAATTGAACAAATATAAAACTAAATTGAAGGCATTTTTACTGCTACAAATATAGCAGTATTGGGCACTTCAGAGATAAAATGCTGCTTTAAAATTTGTTGCATAGCTGAGTGTAATTATTAATAGCTGCAATGATAAAATATAGCTCTTATAGCACACACAGTATTCTGTTTATGAGAACTGCACTGATAGTGTTTTTACTGCAATTATTCAGAGGCATTTTTGTTAACATTCTGAAAACTCCACATTTTTTACTGTGTTCATATTAATCCTTTAACAAATTCTTTAGTGTCCATATAGAGAAAACTTTAAATTCTATGATAAAATTCAGAAACTGCTCATCTAAACAAGAGCTGCCAATTTTTAATTTTTTTATTTCTTTAACCTTCAATTATTGTGAATTATTAGTAGAGGATTAAGATCCAACAAGATGCAATGCTAAAACCAGATGTATGAATCAACGGCCAGTAACTATCAATCTTATTATAACTTGAAAACTCATTTAAATGATATAAGAACAATACTAGGGCAATTTTTTTAGGTACATCAAAGTATTCAATAGGGGATTTTTAAGTACATCAGGTACTCACTATACTTCTGTGTTAAGAAAGACTGTTCTGTGCTACTCTATGTGGTTGCTACTGTAAGATTTTCAAAATAAACTAAAATGAATATACAAATATAATGAATTGAAAAATGTTTTTCCATTCTGTGCAATTAATTTAATTTCATTACTTTAGTAACTGTTCTCCATTACATATTTTATATTGGATGAGTTGTTTTGTTTTTTGTTTTAATGAAAGGTTTCAAATATCCCATTTTGCTTTCTTATAAAATATCTAATGAAAAACAGAAATCCAGGGGGAAAAAAAACTGATTAAATGAGTCATTGGAAGTAATGCTTCATGATTTTTTTTGTTAGACTTTCATTTGCAGAAATTACATTGTCTGTTCTGACTAAGAAAAACCTGCACAGATTTCTGTACTTAAAACCTCAGTCCATATGTGGGGATGTTTAGAAACAGTCTCTAAAAGATGACTGTGAGAATACTTTTAAGAGCTCCTTTAGACTGTGCTTCTCTGCAGTGAGTATTGGGAATGAGTTTAGGATCAATCTATCTGACATATTAGATAATAACAAATAAGGAAAATTATTTTTTTCTCTATCTTCTTTTATGATTCTCTATTATTAATCTCTTTGACCATAAATCAGTGAAATCCTGTTATCTTACAATAGATTTAAACTATATCTGGTAAAAGAAAATAACCCATTGGTTCCCAGCTGCAGACTGGGGGGGAAAGGAGCTGCTAACAGACAGAATTGCCGGTCTTCCAGGAATAAATCTGTACACAGCTTACTTTAGTTTCTTGGAAACAAAAACCAAAAAAAAAAAATCCCAAAAAACCTACCACTACCAGAAAAAAAAAAAAAAAAATCTTCATGCATTTTGTCTTAAAAACTTTATCAGACTTCAACCAGATCTGGGCCCCCTGGCATAAGAAAGACATAGACCCATTAGAGTGGCCATGAACAGAGGGAGCACCTCTCATGTGAAGACAGGCTGAGAGAGCTGGGCTTGTTCAGCCTGTAGAAGAGAAAGCCCCAGAACACCTTGAAGAGGGCCTATAAGAAAGACGGGGCCAAACCTTTTAGCAGGGCCTGTTGCAATTGGACAAGGGGTAATGGTTTTAAGGTGAAGGAGGGTCAATTTAGATTAGATACATGGAAGAAGATTTTACAATAAGGGTGGTGAAGCTCTGACACAGGTGTGCAGTGAAGTGGCAGATGCCCCATTCCCGGAAACATCCGAGGTAAGATTGGATGGGGCTTTGAGCAACCTGATTGAGCTGAAGGTGTCCCTGCTCATTGCGGAGGGGTTGTGCTAGATGTCCGTTGAAGGTCCCTTCCAACTCCAACTACTCTATTTGAAAAAAAACCCAACTAACAAACAAACAAAGAAAAACACCCCAAACCCTAAATACTATACATTGAAACGGAATTTAATTGGTGCATCTGTTCAATATTTTCCAATTTTAACTCTCCATTATCTGATAATCATGTAATTTATCTTTTAGCTCTTTTATTTTTGAAACTTGCTGGGTGAAAGATTATTCATCTTCCTTCCTATGATAGAAATAGAGCTAGTAGAAATGCATTCTCTATCAAAAATAACTCATAGGTGCAACTTCAGAAGAATTAACTTACTTTTGGAACATTATATACTATATTACTATTAAAGACTTATGTCTGTATTTAAGAAAAATAGAGACCATTAAAAAAGAAATTATATCTAAATTGAGCCCTCCTTGATAGAGCTACTACAAATAATATTGTATTTCCAGGTACATTTTATGTTTAATATGACAGTGTTAATAAAAAGCCCAGCCTTTATCTGACTGAAAAGACCAGACAATCTCAGATCAGTTTTTATGGACTGATTATTACCAAATTAGGATGTAGTTCTGAAAATATCTGATCTATACTGAATTCCTCATGCAGTGAGCTTGCAGTATTGGCTCCATCTGGCATTAGGAGTTTCTTGTGTCCATAAAAAGGACTATAAAATGTTTCTCTCTGAGAATACTGAAAATAGAAATTTTTTGTGTTATAAGTTTAAATGTTTTATTGGTTCAATCTGTAACACAATGCAGATGCTAAGATGCTGACTCTTAGCATCTTTGAAAGTCATACTATTTTGTACCTTCATGTGGACATAGTTCAAAATTTGGATAAAGAATTTGAAAATATGAGTGTGATCAGCAAATATACTACTTGGATGAAGCACTGGCATGACTGCAGCCAAGCAGTGATAATATTGGTAACATTAAAAACAAACAAGTAAACCAACCCACCATGTTCATGTAAATCTAACTACATGTCCAAACAATATGATTAGTATTTCTGAAATACAAGTTTTTTCTTGGGATGGAAGCTTTGTGCAGGTCTATCACTTTTTTTCCTAAGGATGCTAAGCACTGAGTTAGACAAGAACCACTGTATTTACTCATTTCAGTGATGGTATGTGTTTCATTGATACTCTCAAGTGGTAAAAGTTAACCTTGCTGGGTTTTGTTGATACTTGGATTAGATAGAGCTAAGGCAAATGTTTACACCTTTACTGTATCTTGCCAAGGAAGTTGACTTATCTGCATTTTTAACATGTTCTCATTATACTGACCATGTTACTTTGTACTTACAGTTGTATCATTAAGTAGAAAACTCTTTTTTGTCTTCTTAAGGTATTCTTAAATGGCAAAAAGTAACTATTTCCACTTGAAACACCAAACTTTACCCCAATAATAAAGCCAATGGAGAACAACACGATTTCTATTAATATATTCCCAACTGGTTTGGTTTTGGTTTTGTTGGTTTTTTTTTGTTTTGTTTTGTTCTCCCTCTTTGTCTGTACACAGAAATTTAAGATACTGGTTAAAAACAAACAAAAAACCTTGTTGTTCCCCCACAAATACTGTTTGGTAACTATCAGAAAATAACTGTAAACAAGAAGGATCACACAACCCCTGTAGTTAATAGGAATTGACATTTATGTACCCACCTTCACAAAACTTATCTCCCTTATTTGAAATTATAATACAATGAAATAAAATTTCTGGGCTGTATCAGCAGTAGAACATGCCAAGCAGTAACTATGACAGTTTGACAGAAAATGTTGGCTGCATCTTGTTGGGACAAAATTTCAGTGTAACAACGAAGAACTGAAATAAGAAAAGAGAACTTCCCAAACTGATGTAAAACTTTTCCATTCTATGAGGCTGATATATTTTACTTTAAAATATTGTTACTATGTAAAGAAAGGAACATCATGTTTTGCAGAGGTTCAGGATTTACTACTTGGTAGCTTGTTAAGCAGGAGTAATATGAGTTGATTTACTGGAAAAATATCTCCCAAGTGTCACAGAAAACAAAATAAGCAATAGGACAAGTTTTTTCTCAAATAGTACACTTTTATTCCAAAACTAAATACCCCCCCCTCCGCCTCCCAAACCAAACTTATTTGTACATAGCCTGTTAGTACATGGCCTCAATACCCTGTTAACACAAGGCCTCATAGAGTATCAGGCAACAGATGCATTCTATTTTTGTAGATATGACCCCTCTGAATTATATGACGGGTATATTTGCAAATAAAAACAAATAAACAAAGAAAATCCCATGGCACAGAAAAGCTTAAATGACAGAGAAAATCAGAAAAAAAAATGCTTCCTAAGAGATGTTTTCCAAAGAAATGCGAATTCTGCTATGGGAATTCTGATTCTAGACATAACTAAAACAGTGTTGTTTTCAGGTGATCTATTGCTCATGCCAATATAAAATTATTTGCCATGTTGGTTCACTTGAGTGAAAAGTGGGGTAGGAGAGAGAAAATCTCACCAAGTTGCAATCAGAGTGCAACCACATAATAGCTGTTTATAATAATGTATGTTCTGGAAGCCAGGTGAATATCTACTTATTTTTAAATTCGAGCACAAAATTTATTCAATTTCCTTACTGTTTAATAATATACCTGTTGTGAACTAGATTTTTGTCTCAGTAACACTATATAGCTACACTACTTCCACCAGGAGGTAAGTTCTCTTTCAATAGTAAATGTTTATTTTTTCAATTTATCCAAATGTATTCCTTTTCCATTAGTCAACCAGTCTTGGTGTGTGGTAAATGAGTACGTATTTTGATAAGCAATATTTCCTGAATTAAGCCTGCTTCCAAGCCCTTTTAGGGATATTTTAGGGTTCCCAGTGAAAGAAGCAATGCTTTGCTTATCTCTCTCTAACAGCCAGAAGTCCTCTGGCAAGAAAAAAGTACTAGCAACAATGAACATCGTGACATAGGTATTTTAACTAGGGCTAAGAGGCAAAGCCTTTAAAGCCAGCACACTGAATAGCATAGCTAGATAGCAAGCCAGCTATTTTTAATTGCTGATATGATGAGTAATTTACTGTTCTATCAAATTTTCATGTATATTGAAGCTCCACATACTGCTTTGCAAGGTTCATTGCATACTCTGGACATACTACACTCAGAGAATTTACTTTACTAATACAAGTAAACACAACTAATTATAAGACAAAACACAGCATTCTAAAAATAATATTTATATTGCAGAAGAGCCAGACATCTACTATTATTAAAAAAAAAAAGTTTTCACGGTGTATATATAGTGTTTAGTACTATACATGGAAGAGTTTTTTTCTTTATTGCACTGTCTTGACTCAATGTAAATAATTTCAGACATATTTTTTGAAGGATCTGGATACAAAAGATCTTTTTGTAGAGTTATCCTTTAATCTGAAGCAGGTTGCATCCACTGCATTCTCAAGATTTTTAAGTTTGTGTATTATTAGTTCGCTTCCAATCCAAAGCTTAGCTGTAAAAAAGCTTTGCTACTGTGTCTCCTAAAAATAATAGTTTTTTCAAAGGAGTCCCTTATTTCCCAACTTAATCAAAAATTATTGACATTTTATAAAAATAACATCTACGGACTGTTTCAAAAGTGCCAGCACCATGCAAAATACATTACTGCACATGTTGTTGCCATTGTTTCCTTATCACTGCTGAAATTTTAAGTTAGATATTCTATGGCGCCTCAGTGTCTGTCTTCTTCACTAAACACCTCATTTTCATCAGTGTAGGTTCACATATTTTGCTACCTCTTCACAGCAGGAAAAACATACATAAATCGTGTATTCCTCTTTCCTTCCTGCCACCCTGAACATTTCATTATAATTCATTGCAATTAAATCAGGTTCAGATTCTAGATTAACCAACAACAGTAGTCTCAAATTGTCTGCAGCTATGCATATAGAGTGCTAAGTTTACAGAAAGCTTCAATAGACAGGTCAGATAAGCAGTCAAAGGAACAGTGGGACAATCTATTAAAGTTAATTAGCTTGTTAAAGTAATTACATATTGGGCACAATGCTATCGTGAACTTATTCTGATTTATTTTTCATTTATTCCTTCCCTGGGAAATTTTTCTTTCTCCTCTGAAAAGCTGAACCACACCCCAGCATGGAGAGAGGAAAGCACCCTTAATTCCTTTCAAAGACAAAATGTGCTATTTTTAATGTTCTTTTCCCTAAAAGATTGAAGTCACCTTTGACACATAGCAATTCCATGGTGGGTGATTAGGCTGTTGTTCAACTCAAGCCTAGAGAAACCTTCTCATGAAAAAGATTTCACCACAAATAACAACACTGCAATTTCTGTCTTCTGTGGAGTAAAGTTGGCATTGCTACTGCAGCAGAAATTGTGATCAAAATGCACATAGTACATTTTGTGGTATATAGTGTATATCACAGATACAAAGCAGTAGTTGAGAAGTAATGGTAATTAGTGTTTCAATATGGCTTTCAAGATTCCTAAAAGAAAGCTAGGAAGGCATTAAAAATCTCCAGACAACAAAAAATCTCATAAAGACATTCAGGTCTGAAAACACTGAGACAAAGTGAGAAAGATATATCTTATGTAATTCTTGCAATTTCTTTCTGCTTTGTATGAAGGAATGCAACTTGATCTGATTGATCTTGGGATTCAGACTGGAGAGAATTCTTAAATTTATGTGGAAAGGCTTGATTGGAAAGTAGGGAAGGGATCAAAATCTGCCAAAAAAAAAAAAAAAACAAAACCCCATAGAGATACATTTCCATAACTTTACAGTAGCATAAACAGTGGCAAAAGCTACAAAAGCAATGAAAGGACACAAGAAGTAAAACCTCAAAATCCCTTGAGTATGAAAACAGGAGCTGATAAAAAAGCAATTAAAAAAAAAGGTGTAAAAAATATTCAGGAACACAACATAGTCACTACACAGAGATTTCAGCATTAATTATGACCTTTGAAACAGCAACAACAAAAAAAATTTCATTGAGAGCCACTTTAGGATAGGCTGTAACACCTGCAAACAGAAATTACAGACATACATGCCAACAGACAATTATGACAATGAAATTAAAGATCAGTTCTAAAAGTATAGGAATCTGTAGACTACAAGGCTAAACTCCTCAACCTCTGTGCTGAAAACAC
Source organism: Corvus hawaiiensis (assembly GCF_020740725.1). NCBI lineage: Eukaryota > Metazoa > Chordata > Aves > Passeriformes > Corvidae > Corvus > Corvus hawaiiensis. The sequence goes on from NC_063215.1 coordinate 23,327,199, forward strand.
ATCTAAACCCACAGATATTTTCTATTGGCAGAATATTTTTCTGACAAATATGGGAGCACAAAATGCCTTCAGAACAGTGGAAAAACAGCAAAGATTGGTGATTCATGCATTAGGAACAATTGGTAAGTTATGCTTCTTTAATAATTGGGGGTTCCTTCTGCAATACCATCATTAGTTAAAGGAACAAAAAACTATGATTAAACTCTACAGATTACTTACTGAAAAGATTTTTGCTCTAAGAATAGTTATCTTGAAGGAAGTCTGAATGTCCACTCACCATAGATTTTCATGAAAGAATTTGTCAGATTTTATCAGGATTCAGTGCAGGATATTTCAAAATATATGAGATGACAATAAAATGAGATGACACTGGAACTTAGCAAGCCAAAATAAAAGCTGCTAGGTTTCAATCTTTTAATCATCACTGTCAAGCATAGATACATTTTAACTCTTTTTGCCTTTTCTTTATTATGGCTTTCCCTTTAGAAAGATAGATAAAATGACAACTCTCCTAACACAACATAACAAGAAAACAGAAGAGTTATTGGTTTGATAAAGTAAATAGTTCAAGAAAAAAATCCTCACTATTCTAATCAGACCTTAAATAATTCTCAGCTGGCAAAATAATGCAAGGAGGAATAACTTTGTATATCTTGACAGTAGGCAAGACTAAAGGGAAGTACCACAAATACAGAAGACATCAGCTACTGAATTTGACTGCCTAAGCAAGATTTTGTTATGAAGAACAATATTCAATTTAAAAAACAAACTATGGCTTCAACTATAATAATTATAGTCTTTACATGTGTAGGTGAAAGCTGGGAATATAATGAGTCAGGACAGTTTGACAGCAAAAGCGTCATGAAAATACTAGGTTGAAAGGAATTAATTCGTAAACAGATTTATTTATTCAGAGAAGTCTACAGCTCCTAATCTGTGAAAGTTTTTAGAAAAGAAGGTTGAAATATATATAAGCCTGAGTTAATGATGACTCTAAATTATTTATTCATTAGACATGTCAGTACATTGCAAGAAGAACCAGCAGCCAGCTGAGAGAAAGCACCTTGTCGAACACTGCTTGTGCCTGTGCTGGGTGGACTGTTGGGATTCAACAATGTTCACTGTGTCCTAAGTAACATCTAAAGGTAGATGAAAGATTTTTTCTCTCCCTCAGTTTAACTTTCAGAGCAACGAATGAAGTGTGGAAGCACTGCTCAATTATTCGACATTCTATTTTTTAGTAATTTTTCTTCACAGTGAAGTTTTAAGTTCCTGCTAAAGGTGATGAAAGCATCTTGACTTAACAAAGACTACAACACAGAACTGTACCAGTCCACTGAAACTCTAGTCACCTGACACTGCTGTATCAACAAGCTGTCTTGCTACAAAAGCTATTGTCTTCCATACCACTGAACATTTACTTCCCTACTATTACATGGCTGTCTGATTTTATTTATGTTTTTCAGTATGAGCAGCTCTTTTCTGAATAAATTAACTATAGATCAATTAAACATAATGCAACTTAGCACTTTGTCTAACTCACTGCAATGCTAAAACTCACAAGTAATGCTAAACTGCAATTTTAGCATTACTTGAGTCAGAGTATTACAGATACTTCTTCTGGGAAACAACTATATTCCAATTTTAAGTAAGATCGAGCACTTCAGACTTTATTCTACAGTAGAATAAAATTTAAGTTGTTCATTAGATTAAAGCTTCTGACAGATTATAATGCTACAAGAGGCCTTAAGAAGTTTAATTAGCTTCTTTAAGCATGTTTTACAAAACACTGTTGACACAGTAGTAAAGTGTGGATTTGTTATCTTTCATGATTGTAAATTACATCCCAAAGCTGTTACCAGACTACTAGTCTCTTAACTCAATTTCTGTAGTGATATTAAATTGCAGTGGTAATGAACACTCACACAATACCATTATCAAGTTCACAAATCCTAAAATGCCTTTAATAATTCACTGAGATTGAATTTACACTGGACCGTTTCCTAGGTGCTAGGGATAATGATAAAGCACCTTACCTTTTATCAACCAACCATTTCAGATGACAAGCAGAGGAATGCAGAATGATGATGTATGTGCATGGTGCTTTACACATAAACCAGAACTAATTATTTCTGGTGATGTCCTTACAGACAGATCAATCTAAAACAAAGTAGTTCTTTCAATTGGTCTTTGCGTTTTGCCACAGAACAATTTCCTCAATAAATGGTGCTTGAATTGGTGCTTCCAGACTGTGCAAGAGACTCTAGTAACTTAAAAAATATAGTGAATATTATAAAATTGCTTGCATTACAAATAACCTGGAAATACTGGAGTATCAGCTCTTATACCTGAAAAAAACCAAGACTGAGATTTTCTCAAAACGTTTATGATTATTTCAAAAGAGCAGCACTCACTAATTAGTTCTTCAACGTATGGCCTCACAAAATCATTTTCTATCATAGATCTTTAATATTTTTATTATTTTAAGTCAAAGAATTGAAATATTATGTGTAACAAAAATAATGCATTCGGTTATGAAAAATTATCATTATGACTAGGTTTTACATATCCTCCAATTGCCCAGTCCCCCACTGGGGGATTCTTTGCACATGTGTAGATGGAAACACTCATGAAGAAAAGGATTCTAGTTTCAGGCTGATTTGATGCTCCTTACTTTTTACCTGTAAGCAGTCTACTCTGAGTTATAGCTGTATGTATGCAGGTATGTATGTGGTTGTGAACTTAATAGATGTGCACAACTGTTTACTCTTTCCATTTTCACATTTGCTTATATGATTTCATTTTGGACAAAAATATACAAATCCTAAATAATGTGATGAGAACTTGTACAAACAGTAATTTCATTTTTTTTCCACATTAAATTTTAAAATCAATTCCGTAAAACTAATAAATAGTATAGTATGTTTACACAGTCTGCCTGTGATAAGCCAGGTAAGCAGAGTGTCTGAAATTCATGCTCTTATTAGAATAGCTAAGATTTCCATTAAATAACTTCTACATATAATGTGATATAATATTTTCAAAATCTCTACATCTCGTTAAAATAGTATTATCTTGAAAAAAATAAAAAATATTATTTATTTTCAATATACTCACAGCTTTTTAGGAAAAACTAATAGGTTTCCTATTTTGGTATGTTTCTTGTAAAGCAAAGCCTTGAGTAATATGAATCTGATGATTCAAGCAAATACAGATTATGATAATAATGACTTTATGCTGTTTTCAGGTTCAACTACCTTCCTTTACTCTTGAAATTATTAAAATCATGACCAGTTATCAAAATCTAAAACCACTGAATGACCTTTTAAAACCATATACTTAAGAGATACAACTTTTTTCCTTCACTTCTTTAAAAATACCTTTTAAATGCAATGTACATGTTTATATAAAATTTTCCTGCTGCAGAAGCATTCCTGAGTAAACAGAAAACATTTTGTTATAAATCACATTCTGCAACTGTTCATGTAAGTAGATTCAGAAAGCTTCCAAGCTCTACAGCTGTGAAAGGTAATCTTGGTTGTGCTTTGTTTGATCCAAATTTTGTGGAAAATTAAGGGTGGACCTTCGTCCTTCTGCTAAATCTGTTTTAGGAATTTAACTATGATAACCTGCTAGAAAGAAATCCCAGGCTCCATCAGAAATCTCAGTTCTCCTACATACCCTTTTTTTTTCCTTTTTTTTTTTTTTAATGCTGTGGCATATTATAAAATATTTCATTTTTTACATGTAAGTTATGTGTTCACAAAATAACTTCAGAGCTGCTAAATTATGATATACTGTGATGAAATCTTGCTCTTTTTGTACACTTCCAGAAACAAATCTTGTGTTCATAATTTTAATTGCATACCCTTATCCTGATTGCAAGCTTGATGCAGTATTCAGGTTCCCAGACAGAGTAAGAGGAAACAGTTTAGCTGTCTGATAATCAGAATTCAAGCTTGCTTCATTTCTGTATTAAAAATTTAGAATTTTAAAAGAGTAGACCTGTACATGTAATTTACTGTTTATTTCTCTCTCATCTGTCTCCTATTCTTTTAAACAGCAAAGAAACAAAGGGAAAGTAATTTTTGAAAGGCAGACATTTATGGTGAATACATATGATATGTCAAAAACTCTAAAGAATTTAGTGGCAGTTTCAAAACAATTTAACTTAAATGACTAGGTTAGTACAATGAAAATCTGTGTAGTCCCTGTATAGAAAGGAATAAAATGTTATATTTGTTATTTGTGATATCAGGTTGTAATAAAAATTATTCTGCTTATACAGGAATAGAATTTAATGTACAGCATCGTATTTACAGAACCTGAAATTGCAATGTGTTAATAAAATGGCTAAATTGTTTTGGTAAGAGAAGTTATGCCTAGAATTTATGGTTTTTTTCCATTCATAGTTAAAATGCAGCATTACGGTATGCTATGTTTCTGCTGGAAATTATACTACAAATAATGCATTTTATTTTAATTGAAAATATCCCTTACTGTTACTTTGTATTAAAGATCTCACCCGGGAGAAATACCTGGTCAGACGTACATGAAAAATCTGGGGAATAGCTCACTTTACAGCAAGTTTATCTCATTGGACGGAAACACGTACTACCATTCATAAAAATGAATGAAAACATGCACTCTGAATGTTCCAAGTCAGATTTGCAATGTCAGAGGATACACACATTTTTGTGTGGCCAGCACGACTAGAGAAGTGATTCTTCCCCTGTACTCGGCACTGGTTGGGACACACCTTGAGTGCTGTGTCCAGTTCTGGGCCTCCCAGTTAAGGAAAGATGTTGAGAGATGCTGGAGCATTTCCAGAGGAGGGCAAAAAGGCTTGTGAAAGGTCTAGAACACAAGTCCTGTGAGGAACAGTTGAGGGAGTTGTGGGTATTTAGCCTGGAAAAGAGGAGGCTCATCACCCTCTGCAACTGCCTGAAAGGAGGTTGTAGCCAGATGGGGGTCAGCCTCTTCTCCCAAGCAATGAGTACCAGGACAAGAGGAAAAAGGCTTCAGCTGTATCAGGGAAGGTTTAGATTGGACATTAGGAAGAAGCTCGTCACAGAAGGACTGACTGGGCATTGGAATGGGCTGCCCAGGGAGGTGGTGGAGTCACCATGCCTGGAGGTATTTAAGAAAAAGCTGGCACTCAGTGCCAGTGTGAATGTGGCACTCACTGCCATGGTCCAGTTGACAAGGTAATGTTAGGTCATAGGTTGGACTCGATGATCTCCAAGGTCTTTTCCAACCTAGCTGATTTTGTGTTTCTGGGATTATATGGTTTTGTTATTGCTGAGCAGGGCTTACACAGAGCCAAGGCCTTTTCTGCTTTTCATACTGCCACACTGGCGAGGAGGCTGAGGGTGCATGGGAGGTTGGGAGGAGACACAGCAACAACAGGCAACCCAAACTGACCAGAGGGATATTACAGTCCATATGACATCACAGTCAGAATACAAAGTGGAGGGAAAAAGAAGGAAATGGGAGATGTTTGGAATGACAGCATTTGTCTTCCCAAGTAACCATTATGTGTGATGGCATCCTGCTCTCCTGGAGATGGCTGAACACCTATCTGCCCATGGGAAGCAGTGAATTAATTCCTTGGTTTGCTTTGCTTATGTGTGCAGCTTTTGCTTTCCCTGTTAAACTGTCTTTATATCAACCTGTGAGTTTTTTATCTTTTACCCTTTTGATTCTCTCCCTGATCTCTCTAGTGGGAGTGAGTGGCTGCATGGGGCTTGTTTGCTGGCTGGGGTTTGACCACGACACCCAACTAAAGCAAGAACAGATGGAAAGCTAAATGTGACATAAAGTGCTCTGGAAATAATTTGCTACTTGACTGCAAGAAAATTCATCAAATCAAATATTTCATTAACATTAGCAAATAGTTCATGCTTCAGCTGAAAAAAAAAAAGTTTAGAAATTCTGTACCTTTAGTATCTGGCAAATGTGCTGTTTCTTATTCTTTCATTGTGTGAGAATATCTCAGTATGAGCAGCTGTTCTGTGTGGTAAATTAAGTGACACAATTCCAGTGCGTGTCTGATGCGCTGCCCCCGCCGGACACAGCCGGTTCCAGCCAGATCCGACCACCCACCACAGGGCACGGCTGAGCCCACGGCCGGGGCGAGGGCACCACGGGGACTGCGTGTGTAAGGAAGGGAAGAACGCTGCAGCACAGAGTGAGGATGGAGTGAGGTGACAAAGTGCGAGAAACAACCCCACGGACACCATGGGAGGCAGCACTCCAAATGCTGGGGCAGAGATTTCCCACACAGGAACAGGTTTATCTTGAAGGACTGCAGCCCTGTCCGCCACTTGCATACATCTGCCTAGAAGGTTATTTTTTCTGCAGCTGGTTTTTTTTTTTGTTTTTTTGTTTTTTTGTTTTTTTCTTTTTTAATGCAACTGTATTTTGTACTCACAAACAAAGAACAACAAAAAAAAAGTGTGTTTCCTACAATATAATGGTAAATCCACAGATCTGTGGTGTGCTTAAATCACATGGCAGGAAGGCTGTATCTGAAAAGCTGTTGTACTCAGATGAGCAGATTACTCAGGTAACATGCTGCACAAAACATGCAGCTCTTTAAGAATTTAGATTGTAACACAGCTCTTCAGGAACTCAGAAATATGGATAACCATGTCCTACATGCCACTGTGAGGGGGATGCCCTGAGGTAAACTAGAATACTTGTAGAATATTCAAAGACTTTGCACACAGTAAAAGTGTGAGGTAAGTGTGAAGACTGACAAAAGGGTGCTTACAGATGAAACTCAAGTCTGGTAATATGTAGCCATTTGAATTCCTACAGTAACTTTTCTACTGTTCAACTGAAGAAGATAAATTATAAAATACATAGTAATCTGTAAATTTGCAAGTTATTCACTGAAATTAGTATTTCTCTTTTCTCTGGAAATGTTTCCACTGTCCAGTTCAAAATCTCAGTGGTGGTTAACTACTATTCCCAAAGTTATTGTAATATATCAGCTTTGAAATCAGGTATTAATTATAGTATATTTTTAAAATTAAGTATTTTGATTCATGGATGACTAAATGGAACTAATTCATATTTACTATTGTTTCTGCAGATCCTCATCACTCTAGAAAGATAGTGGGAAAGATGTAACCAAAGGTAATGATTTTATCACAAGATGTGTTGCTGAATCCATCTATTTGTTGGACTTCGGAAAGTGACAGAAGCTTACTCATCAGACAATTTCAAGTTGCAGACAAACATTATTTATATGTAAAAATAGAAGCAACTAATCAAGACACTCTGTCAGCCACTGAGGTGTGAAACATTGAAAAAAGAATTGCATAAGCCATCCCACATTTATTGAACAACCTTCTTTGATTTTGATTGCATAGTATTTATTTAAGTCCAGGAGGAGAAATTGAGGAGAGAGACAGTAACATTTGTCAGTCTCAGATTTCCCTAGGGGTTTTTATTTCACAACAGTGAAATGCTTAAAGAAACCAAGGACAAACATGATAGATCTGTGTAGGAAAAATTGTCAATGAATCAAAGAATACTTATTTGCCTACTTTTGAGGAATGCTTCTGTCAGCAAATAACTGCAACTATTCTTCCTTCACGCTTCAGAAAGAAACTAAATAATGGAAATTGATCAAATTATTTTTAAGTCAAACAAAACACAGATTTTGCTATTTTCAGCTCATTTTTATTCCACTTTAGAGTATTTGAAAAGGGGAAAAAACTTCATTGATTGTCGTTCTGTTGTCCCTAAGCATCAATATTCTGTTCTGGGAAGAATTCATTATTTGACACTTATGTTCTGGGTTTTTTCTGCTAGTTCTAACAGTACAAGCAACACTGTTCTTATAAATTTCACCTTCCTCCAATAGTCAAATGAACCTTTACATTTTACTTCTAGGAATACTGTATTTCATTTAAAATACAGTCTAGGATATACTTCCTTTACCATTATTTTTCATTCAATTTTATTATCTTCTAAGCCTGAAGCAATACCTTGTCATGCGTATATGAAAAATTCTGGGGGAATAGGTTCCTTTATGGCAAAACTCACACAAATAAGTAATGGAAAAGTTGCAGTAACCAAGATCACCCCAGGTATCCGTACTACATCTGCTCCATGAAGTAACAAAGCACTTTGAAAAGTTGCAATGGCAAAATCTGCAACTAGAAGACTTTCCTTGGCCTTACAACAGACTGTATTCTATTTGCTCTAAATAAAAATTAGGCTCTAATGTTTGGGTTGTTTTTCTTTTTCCTTCTTTAAAGTTATTTATAGGGAAAATGGCAAGGGAAAGTGGTTTTGTTGCTGCCTGTTTTGAGAGTAATTTTCATCCTTCTATGTCCCTGAACAACCAAATTTTGGCCAAGGAACCAATGTACCCAGACATTTAATTTGGGAGCTTTTAGGGACATGTAAGTTATGATTCAGTTGGCCGTACCTAGGTGCAAAGGGTCGTTTGAGATATCCCATTCAGCAGGCAATCTATCTGCTCATCCAGTGATGCCTCAAAAGTTCAGGAAGAGACCAAGGCACCTGAATCACATGTGTATGCAGGCAGCATAGCTGCTTCACTCAGTTAATTCTCTTCATGCTGCAAAAGTGACTGATTTTCAACATGTCTTTTGCCATATCTGACAGTTCCATTCTCAGATACCCCAGGATATGCTTAAGCAAGTGAATTGCATTGCTACTGGGCTGGTTGATGAGCTAAATGGATTTCTAGGCTCAATTTAGTGTATTGCCTGACATTGTATTGACCTAAGGGAAGCCTAGGCATCTTCCACATGTAGACATTAACATACAGACATTTGAGTTCAAGTGCTTTAATCTCTTGCCGAATTCTACCCAAAGGAATTTGTGCAGCTAACCTGTAGACTAATCAACTATTAACCATATACTATTAACCCTGGGAAGCAACAGGAAAATTTTTCGTTTCTATTTTTAAATAATTAGAGGATGCTTAAACATATTTATAAATCAACTTACTCAGAGGGAGTATCTCTAGTTATACATAGCTACTCATTTATTTCACTTTTTAATATGTCAAAGTAATTAGATTTAAACTTTCATTTTTAATAAAGTGGAACTGATTACAATTTCTTTATTTTAAAAGTACTGCAAAAAAGTTGAGAGACTTCTGTAACAACCTCTACGAAGAATCCATCTCTTTTTAATGTAAAAATCTACACGTTCCTGGTCAGATGTTGTAAGTGGTACTTTTCCTTCCCAAATTGCATTTTTATTTTATTATATTTTACATCTAAGAGAAGTAGAAGCAAACCCTGATTTTTCAAGTCATCATAAAGAAAAAATAAGCTCTATTAATTCTTAAAAATTAGGCTCCCACAAGTTTTCAAATACAGCATGCAGTTCTCTTCCCTTGTGATTTAAACATCTTCTGAAATAACCAAAATTCAAGATGTGTTCTTGAATTGCCTTTCCTGCAGAAGTTGTAGCTTTCCTCAGGAGAAAATAATTTAAGACACAAATTGTAGCCCACAGTAGCATAATGCTCAGCATTTTGTCACTGTATGACTTTATTTAAACACTTTGTTCAAAGAGCATTTGAATTGAGTAAATATTTGTTATTTATATGTATTTTAAATAAAAAAGGCTGTCAACATGCCACAAGTAATACGTCTTCCTACCTGGTCCTGCTTTCCTTAATAGGAAGAAGGACTAGATTGAATCCTTAATTCTCAGAGAAAATGAAACTTCCAAAGCTGCTTTAAGAAAGCTTTTGGGGTAAACCAAGAGATTTCTTCTTCCCTTGTTCAGTAGTTTTGGTTTGCCTTGAGTTCTTCCACATTGAATTATGTATTTTCTTTCTGGACTTAGCTATTTAATTTCAGAAAAATAAAAAACAATCCAAGAGCACTGGAATGCCAATACACTGATTAATATTTCTATGAATGGCTAATGCTTGGTTTCAAATATTACCTCAGAATATTAGGGACAGAAAGGGGGCGGAGGTGTGACATGTAATAAAACTTGACTCAGCTTCAACTACAATTATTTCTATATGAGAAATTTGCATTTAGCAGCAGCAGAAATTCAAAACTTAAGGGAAAGCTATTTGATACCCTTTTCTTATCAAAATGGCACTTTCATTACCATCACACTGACTGTTCTACCACTGCCCAAATCAGATGCAGCTACGTAGGAAGCAGTTTTAGAAAGAGTAAATTATATTCTTAAATGGAAATCTGTGGTTTCATGTGGTTGTGCTTCTTGCTCCAAAACTTACTCTCTTCTGTCAGAGACCACTTTCCTGTGATAGACAATTGCAGAGGGCATGAAGTGCTCTATATCTGCAGCCAGGAGAAAGAGCATCTGTCATGAATCATACCTGAGACTGAAGTGCCAAATGCGAGAAAGGCACATTAAACTGTCACTTGTGTATGTTTGACATTCAGTTGTGGTGTAATCCTGAATAGTCTTCTTTGGAACTACCAGTATGCAATACTTAAGTCCATCAGCATCTGACTTAAAAGTCCCAGAGATTTCTGAAACCAGAAACATGATGTTCTTTTCTCAATACTCCTTGAGGAAGCTAACTATTGGACACTTTGGAAAGCTATCTAATTAATGATAAAAGGTTGAGGTTTCTCATTCTCTCCACACCCTCAAAAAACAAACAAACAAACAAAACCCAAAACAAACAAACTCAAAAAACAACAACAAAAAAAAGTGGTTAAGAGACAATTCCTTTCTGTATTAGCCCAGGGTGCAGAAACCTCAATGAATTCATGCAGTCCTCTTGTTCAGTGTCTGGTGCTTTAGGCACTTCTAAGACAGGGAGGACCCTCTGCAATCCCCTTGTGCCCCACTTCAGAAATCAGGTGTCTTACACAGTTTCACTGAAAAGTATGAGAATATAAAGAAGATGTCATAAAAAGCCTATTGCCTATCATGGAAGATTAAGTTCCACTCCTGACTCCTTAACTTTTAACATATTTTTTATAGAAAGCAATTTTTTGAGTCAGTGCAGATGCAGTACTGAAAGCATGGAGTCTAGGTCTCTCTTACCACTGGAAATATCCTGTAAGTCCACAATGGCATTCTTTACACCATGCCTCAAAAGACCTGATAAGCAACCTCTTTTTTGGGATAAATCTGAAATTCAATCATAATTTCAGAGTAAATATCACTAAATGAATAATTATTATAGATCTGCTGAAAGATGCACTGTTTGAAATATGCTATAAAAGAGTTGCTTTCAGTGTGCAGTTGGGAGTTCACTCTAAATAAAAATTCTTCATATTAATTAGAAAATTTCATGCTTTTTGCATATTTGTTTGGGCCATCGAAGTGTTCAAAAAGGTATGGGAAAAAATATTCCTCTTATGAGAATCTTTACTGTTTGTTAAAGATGAAATGTAGAAGAAGTCTGCAGCCACATGGACCTTTAGAAATAAATAAAAATTGTACGTTTTTTTATCATTCATGGGAAAGAATAGTACTACTACTACTACTACTACTACTACTACTACTACTACTACTACTACTAATGATAATAATTATAATAATAATTTTTTTAAAAAGAAATTTCTGACATCTCTAAACAAAACTAGTTACTTTTTTGGTTGGAAAGCTGATAAATTTCCCTTAAAAAATAGTTGTTATGCATGTAAGTTTTGAGAAAGATTTCTTGGTGTAATTTCTCTCCTTTTAATAAAATAAAGCATAGAAATTGTATTTTTAACTTCAGATTTTAAAAATTACCTTCATCTACTTACCAATTTATACTTATTTTATTTTTATATATTTAGAATACAGCCTATAAGTACTCTGAACTGACTTTGGTGACAGTTCTCTATGTGTAATATCAATCTAAAAGGTTCTGCTTCAGTATCAGTGAATATCTGAAGGAAGAAAACCCCCGAAAGAAAGAAAAATACCACCTCAAGCATAGATAAAAGTGTACTACCATACTGTGAAAATGTTAACACAGAGAACCTACAACCAATTCTATAGGACCTCACCAGCCAACATACCTACATACTGATACAGATGAGAAATCACTGCAGAAAGAGAGACTGGCGTGGCTTGAAAATGACAATATAAAAGCTTATTATTATGACAGTAAATTCTACAAAACAGTACACCTGATCATTATTGCCTATTCCAATTAGATATGAGCCCATCAACAGTAGCTGTAAATTAACGTTCCTCCCTTTGAGGTGGAAAAGATTTTTGCAGTATTTATCCAGTCAGTTTCCAAATTAGCTGATGAGGAGCAGTTTAATGACATGACAGTTCTATTGCACCCATGATAATGTGTTCTGTCCTTTTGATAACTTCAGGTATCTATCATTGTAAAGGAGAGAGTCAGTACAATTTTTCAGGTGAAAATAAAGAATTAACTCTTGTGCTACTTAACAGGTTGTTTCAACTGTGCTAAATAAACCAGGGTTTTAATTCATTTTAGACTGTGGTTATGTGCATAAAGGTTTGTGTACAGAATACAGATTAATGCCATCATTTGAGATATGCATTTTAAACTAAAACTCACAGTGTGGGTTATTTATTCTCATATATGTGTCATGAATGCAGATGTTTATTCCATAAAGAAACCATATTATCAAAAGGTTTGATAAAAGATTGAGAACAATTTATTGTGGTAAAATGGTACTTTTGATCAGCAAGCTCAAACTAATGCGTTCAGAGCCCACCTTGAAATAATAAGTGATTTTGATTATGCACCGATGAGCCATTTCTTTAATTAAGACTAGGAGGGTCATGAAGTTTTCCCAAAGATGTGGTTAAAATGTGTTTCACGATATATAACCCCCCCCACCCTATCATTCCTAACAGATAGTTTTCTTTTCAATAATATACAGAACATGATTCACTATTAATACTTTTCAACCTATGAAATAAATCATCAAAAAGGAAGTACTTATAGTTTATTTCTATTTAGTTTAATTACATAAATTCTACTAGAACTTTATCTTATAGCACTATTGGCTGATGAGTGGTTTCTGTACCACACAAACATCAAGAAGGTATCTAAAGTAAAAGTTCTGGTAAGACACATTTGATAGCTCACTGATCATTATAAAGAACTAGATGACAGGAAGGTACTTGTTTACTTTTTGTAACTTCATATTTTGAGAACAGTGTTTACTAGCTTTATTACTGTGACATATGTAAATTAGGAAGCAGAATTGATAAGAAGAAATATGCTAAAAAATAACAGTTGTAAAACTGTTTAGAAAGGATCAAGGGAAGACAAGTGTTAGCAAACAAAGAGGTTGCTCTATTTTATATTTTACTTGCTATCCGAGCTTGCTAACAATTGATTAGTATAAAGACTTTTAGTTCTAGCTTTGTGTCAGAATGAACAGTTATTTTTTGTAAATTTTTTTCTGATACTGCCTGGTGATCAATTATAAGACCTCTTATTGAAGAAAAACATTAATATTTGCTTAAAATCAACCATGACCATTATTTGGCATGAGTATTACATCACCTTTCTTAACAAAATTAAAAAGATTATAAGGCTCTATAACATCAACTCCACTGACACTATATTTGAAACATCAAAAGGATTAAAAGCCTACATGATTTTGCCATACAAATGGATAAAGATTGATACACATATTCTGGAAAGTTATTACTTTGGAAGGGACAAAAGAAAAAGGATCCTGTCCCATGAAATTAATGAGAGAACTTGAGAGAACTGGATTTTACCTGTCATTTTTCAGAATATTAGGAGAAAGCATAATTAGTTTACTTGATTCAGTTTTTAAAACCATCATCATTTTTCTTACCTATTTTGTGTATATTATAATAAGCCATTTTGCTCCCATTTCTACTTATTGCCCTATTTTCATGCCAACAAGGTGATAATGAAACAGAAGTAGGAACAGAAGGCTCCATTTGTGAATAGTGTCTACAATATTAGAGGCATGACAGAGAAAATATCCTCAGCGTAAGGCAATCATAGGGTCTAATCTTACCCAAAATATTTCTTTTAAAGAAATTGGTGGAGTATGGGGAAAGGAAAGCTGTTAAAGCTGTGAACTATTTCTTTATAACTTATTTTGTGCTATTAGAAGTTCCATATGCAAGAACACACTAAGGATAAGTAACCTGATATGCTCCACCTAAAAGCTCCCTCAGGAACTCATAAAGTTCATGAAGTAAAAAGGCACAGATGAAAAATACCTGACTTGAAATTACATTTCCTTCATACATAAGCAGCAAAAGAAACCTTGGTAGTTTTTATTTCCATATCCTGTGTTCTCCCATGTTTTTCACCTGTATATTGCAATGTTCATTTTGTCTCTCAGGATGTTGTAAATAAACACAGTTAGTGATCTCTTTGTATTATATGTATGTAAAAGTCCTAAAGCAGTAGACAGTCTATTATTTGAGTATCAGCATGCTAGGAATTACAATGATACAGAAAAGACAGTGACATAATGCTCTGTTTAATAGAACATTTTAATATATGAAGGGAACTTCAAAATAATAGAATAATAGAAATATTGCAGGATCTGAAGTACTTGGCATCCTCAAGCTCCTACAGTAAACAGTGATTATTTTTTGGAAAATGGAAGAAAAAGCAGAAACAATGTAGCAGATTTGGAACTCTTGCCTGTGACACTGTTAACAAAATCTGAACACATACTTGTGTATATGTAGGGTACATGCTGCTGAAGAAATCCTTTCAGAAAGATATCTTCCCATAAATTTTCCCTCTCACTGCTCTGTCTAGGACTTGTATTATTAAGCAAAATTTAAATTTAAAAAAATGCAGTGTGTTACTCAGGACATAATAGTACTTGTGAATTTTAATAACATCAAGGTTCTGAAGTCTCTCTATATCAGCTACTCAGATTCCATGAGATTTTATAGTACAAGTGTAAAAGGCCACAGACAGCCTGCAGGAGACCTGTGGTAACAACAGTGTAAAATAAGGGGAAAAATCTAGTAATGAAAAATAAATAAAACCTTTTTTAGATATTCCACTAGTAGAATTCCTGTACAGGTATGTTTAATTACAATGTTCAATAGAAATTTTTAGGGATGGAAAGGCTTGGAAATAAAAAAAGAACCTGCTGAAAGTATCAAAACCTCTCTGTTGCCTCTGGAGTCAGACAAAAGATATATGAAGCTATTAAGAAGAGACAATATTCTAAATAGCAGACTAATTTTTGAACTAAATTGCTATCACTTCTGTGTTTGCAAGCCCCATACAGTCCTTGGAGACTGATCTCATATAAAAGGTCCTGTATTTTTAACCAAATACTATAATTGATAAAGCAATAAATCAGAAAGTATTTGTAAAACACAAACATCTTTTTGACGGAAAAGAACTTAGGGAGAACTGAGGATAAAATGGTAGTAACATAATTTTCATCTTCTGCTAATCATGGCATCTAGATAACATATGCTGAGTCATTAGTTCTTCATGTTGACTCTTGCTTAAAAGTTTTCTTTATTCTTTTTTTTAGAGAATCTTTCTTTTTAGAGATTCCTATGCAGAAGTTAGATGAGGTCAGAGAAGAGCATTGTTCCTGTCATCTGTGACAGCTAGTTAGTGGAAACAATCTTGTGGAATAAATTTTAGCCTTTGAAACACAGCATGCTGCAAAAAAATTAAAGCAATTTCTGCTTCATTCTGATTAAATTTAATCATTGCCATAAATAAAAAGATGAGAAGAAAAAGAAATAATTTACTCACTAAAAAGCTGCATTTATTTCTCCATTACACTTGCTTGATAAGACTACTGTGAAGTATATAAAAATGAAACATGGAATCTCATTGATAGTCTCCGGTATTTGATCTCAGTAGGGTATCTCTTTTTTCTCAGACATATAATCCACTTCTTACATACAAAATACAATACTAGCATACAGTAGGACCCACTTCCACAATCAAATGACAAATACAGCATCTTTAAACCACAATTTTGCAGCTCCAAAATTGATGGAAATAGGGAAAGCCGATGTATTTACACAGCATGACACAGAATAGGATGACATCATCATAAAAAATAGCTTAACCCTTGAGTATAAGGCCACCTCCATCTTAGCCCCCATAGCTATGGGGATGATTGCTATTTTCCTAAAAGCAGTCATACATATTCATCTCTCAAGGCTGTCAAGGTCCCTCTGGATGGCATCCCTTCTCTCCAGTGTGTCAACTGCAACACACAGATTGTTGTCATCAGCAAACTTGCTGAGGTGCACTTGATCCCACTGTCCCTGTCACCAACAAAGATGTTAAACAGTGCCAGTCCCACCATCGACTGCTGAGAAATATCACTCGTCATTGGTCTCTATTTGGCCACTGAGCTATTGACAGCAACTCTTTGCATGTGACTACCCTGTCACCTACACAGCCTCCGGAGTAGTATTGGACACTGGGGTAGAAACCTAGAAAACCTGTACTTGTAAGGAATACCCTGTGTTATGTTAAAATTATATTTCAAATTTCCAGTTATGTCTGTTCATGGCATAATGAGCCTGACTACTAAGATCTGAAAGCCTTTGTCTCAATCACTACAGTGGGAATAATATACTCTCATCACAGAGTATCTTCAGAAGCGGAAATAAAAAATACTGCATTAAGTCTGAGAACTGTTCACTATCTATGTTTCTACCTTTTTATTGGTCCCATTCTAGCCTGATACAAATTTCTCTCTTATGCCATGTTCTTTCTTTCTCTGTCTTTGAAAGAATGCCTATGAAAGACATTCTTGTAGCATCTTTCAAATACCTACAGCTGTTTTTATTATATAATGATTTATATGTTTTATATATATATATATATATATATATAAAATATAATATATATTCTCTCCAGTGAGAATTAGCACATAGATCTGAGCGAACTGATAAATTCAAAAGGTTTCCAGAGCAGAAGGAAGGGAGCAGGTTAGATATTTTTGTTTCAGAACAGGAGGACATCAGAAATTGAGCCATAAGGGACTTCTTATAGAGCTCCTTCGAACAGGCTTTTTTTTTCTTTAAAGGTGCTGAGAGCTCTTCCTCCTGACCTATAATAATAGTTATTATTTTCCCTCATTGTGCACTGTATAGAATGGTATGGATGAGAAGATAAAGAGTAGGCAGCAAACTCCAGTAAGTCCCTATTTCTAGAGGATATATGTCCTCTAAAAACTCCACAGTTTTTAGTATTTGCTTTTCTAATAGCTGTTTAATTAAATTTTTTGTTTACTACACCCAGAACACATAAAAATGTTCAAGTCCTTTGACAATTACATCAATTTTACTCTTGAAAAGGAACAGCTTTTGCAATTACAAATAATCGCTCTAATTCTTTTAATTGCATCAACAACTAATGAGTTTTTTCTAATATGTCAGAAAAGAATTCACACCTGTAGCTGATAAATACTTTCAAGACATAATTTTTGTATGACTTCCAAAATATCACATTCAGATAAGTGACAAAGTAATACAATCACAGGTAATGGAGTTCTGAAACTTTTGACAATGAAAATTACACTATTCTGAAAGAAATACAATAATAAAAAAAAAAAAAAAAAAAAAAAAAAAAAACAAGATAGACCAACAAAGCAGAACAATCACTCTATAGAATGTATGGGGGAGAGAAAAGTACCATAAAAGAGGCCTGATTCTACCAGATATAGAGCAATTTACAGTAGTTCCTCAGTTCTTACAAATTAAAATGATACTTAAATATCCTTAATGCCTTTTAAAAGTGTGTTCTGAATGTCCTGTTGTCAGAAATTTTAGTAGTCATGTTTATGTCATTTACGGCAATGTTTATTTTTTCTTCATTAATAGTCTAATACAAAAGTAAGATATAAATCAGCACTTTGAGTTAGTTTTTTCTCCTAATGACTTACAAATAATTTATTCTTATTTTTTTCTCTTGCTTCATGGACAATGTCCCGTGTCACGGTACTCTGAAAGAAAGGGTTTGTCTTTTATTTCAATTCACAATAATAAGTGCCTCTCACTGTCAAAAAAGCCAGAAGCCAATAACAGAGCATGAATAAAAGTCTGTCAGACTTTTATCCCTTTCTAAACAAGAAGTCTACATTTAATGGTCATCAGTTATTTGGGCAAGGTAAGCTAAAGTTGTGGACAAACTAATCATGTTACAATAACTGTATTTACGGAAGAACTTCTCTACCAAACGAGTGCTGCTAATAGACCTTAGATCAGGGTTGCTCTACACAGCACACCTGGCAGCTGTTCAATTTTAACATATCAGACTTCTATTTCTTGAATGATTTGAATGTTTTGTGATCTCAGGGGAGAAAAATGGGAAGAGTCTCTGTAATAAATAATTGTAGTTTGGGTTTGGGGATTTTTTTCATAGTTTATCAACTACTCAAGAAAATTACCTACCTGTAAGCCAATCAGTTCCCTTTGGATGTCTCAGGAATTCTCACCAGTCTTAAAAGGTTAAGTTTCAGAAGTTAGCTTTAAGTCTAGTAAGACACATTCAGAATTGTACGAACTCATTCAATAATCACCTGGGTTAAGTTGTAATTTTATATTGAAATTAATTTAACATGTGGCGGATAATCATTAGTCCTCACTTACTTGGGATATTCCGTACTATATTTAGCAAGCCAAACATTATTTCAATGATGGGGAAAATCTAATTTCTGTTTCTAGATACTTAGTAGTGATTATAGACAAGATAGGTGCTTTCAGGTATGCATTCAAGAGACTGGTTGCTCCATAACATAAATTACAACTACAAGAAAAAATATTGCAGTGAGGGTGGTTGAACATTGAAATAAGTTGCTATGAAATTTCCACTCTTGGAGATACTAAAAATCAGCAAAAAAGGATTGAGCAACCTGGCATAGCTTCAGAGTCAGCCCTGCTGAGCTGGAAGTTGGACCAAGTGATCTCAGAGAGCTCCTCCTAAATGTCCTAAATTTGCTTGCAGGGGGTGGAGCTTTAGGGCTCTGGGGGCAAGGCTGAGTTGCTGTTGTATACCATGCACGTCATTGCTGGGCAGCATGATTTTGGGGAAGAGAAAAGCAGCATACCCCCCAGAATTGCACCGTTCTTTTCCCTCTCTTGCTCAGGAAAGGTGCCAGCTGCGATAATTCTGGGGACTGTCAGGACCAACACTGTGAAGTCTGTCCCTCCCCTAACGCCAATCATCTCTTCCTATTCCTCCAAGACACGGCAAACACAGCCGCGAGTGGCTCCAAGATTTGACTCCAAATAGAGGTGAATCAGAAGCAGCCACAGGGAACAAAGCAGTGATAAACTGAGGTGAGAGCAGCCGAGTCCAAGCTGAGCATGAGCCCAGCAGAGTGGAGCGACCTGAGTAATCCAAAGCAGCAGCACTGTACGAATCGAACCAGCAGAGCAGAGCAGTCTGGAAAAGCAAGCAGCACAATGTGGGTGCTCCAGCTTTCACAGTTTTTATCTCATGGTTTTCCGTTATCCCAGACTCGGGGACAGGGAACACTGGCGGAGGAGAGCAGCCGCCATCTTGTCTTGCCTCAGGAACAGCTGCGTGTCACTGCCGAGCTGCCAGGATGTCTGGCATCTTGTGTTTGTCCCAGCAGCCATGCGGAACTCGGTGAACGTGTAAACACCTTCTGTGTGTAAAGCACCTTCTCCTCTATATACTTTAGTTACTAATATTGTTGCTGTTACTGTGCCATTCTTATTCCATTGCTCTTTGCTTTCAGTAAATTGTTATACAATCCACAGTCGCTGCCTTTGTCCCTCTGTCACAGGAGGAGGAGGGAGGAAGAGGACTGTCTTACTTGGAGTTTAAATCCCAGCAGGTGTTAAACCACTACACTCTATCAGTCTGTAATAAACATTCTCAGACTACAAGGAATATTGCTTATAAAAGCAGCAATTATGATATACCAGTGCCTACTTCCAATTGTTCTTAATTAAATTTCAGTCCTGAAAACCATAGAGCACTGACCTTAACAGGCCACCTATTCAATCTTCTTACTCCACAGAATGAATGTGATTTGTACCACATTTCTGATGATTTTGAGTGTGATTTTGAAGACAATGGCAGAGACTTCACAACTGCTTAGGAAATGTATCTGTTTGTTTCCCCATTCATACTATTAGAAAGTTTATTTAACTTTAATCTGCTTTGCTTGAATTTAAGCCTACTATGTGTTTATCTGCTCATTCTGGACAAGATGAATAAAAAATTATGACAAATAAAAACCTATTCCTTTCAGAAGCCTTACTCATAAAGTAATGAAAAACTCATTTTGCCCTTCCTATAATTCTAAGTCAGGTTTTTCTCAAATCTGATCATATTATTTGCTTTACCCTTTGTATACTTCTCACAGATATTAAAAAAGATTTCCCTTTATCAAGTAATAAAGGCTGTGGGGAGCCTGAGCAACCTGACCAGTGCAAGCTCACACTACTAAATCAGCTGCCCTTAGGTCCATCAGGGAGAATAATTCAGGAATTCACAATACAGGATTTGCAAAAGAAACAGAGAAGTAATTCTCCCTACCTGTAAAAATTGTGAAAAACACAGGGGCTTATTTGCTACAAGGGTAAACGACAGTATGTGATGCCAGAGGAAGAACATTTTAGAATTGTTTTAAAGAAACTGTGGCCATGTGTCAGATTTGTTATAAGATGTTTAGGAGAAGGACCAATGGAAAGGAAAGAGATGGATCAGAGTGTATTGGGGAGGAAGAAGAACAGGAAAAGATGCAAAAGTTCACTTTCAGGGGCTTATATAAGAAAACTGTTAACATGGATTGTTGATTTGTTAACCAGATTTACAGACAGGAATACTAAGCAATGGATTTTAATGCCAGGCTGGAAGTAATTTCAGAAAATGTGTACACATCTGAAAGAAGATAAGCCTTTTATTTTAATTAGTAAGAGAAAAACAGATCTAGAAATGTTTTAGTTGAACACAAGGAACTTGACTGAGATTCGTATGATGAAAAAGTAGAGTAACAGCAGCAAATTCAACACATTTTACTCTAAAAGTAGTGTTCAGTCTTACAGTTTCAAGTCACAACCAGTCAACCTAGAATTGCTGTGTTATTTGAACTCCAGTAATATTTGAAGCTAAAATTCTTGTACTTTGAATCTACCTTGATATTAAACAAAGAGAAAATGTTAAAAAATTGCACAATGCCAAGAATATGGTGACACGCTTACTGTTATTATTAAGTAAGTAATGAAACAACTTTATGAATCTTATACAAGTATTCAGGGGTGGAAGAAGAAGAAAATAAAAAAGACGAGAGAATGACTCTGTAAGCAAACCTGAATTTTTAATATTATTATTTTTTTAAACCTGAAAGTAGTAGTATTTAGTTTATAATAGTTTGTAGGTATTTTATCAACTGTTTGCTTAGATTGAACTTTGGATTGAACTTAGCACTCATTTACTTTAACTGAACACTAACTTATTTTAGTCTTTTCAGAGTTTTAATAAAATTATTACAATGTGTTAAGTAACATCACTATCCAATGAAAGCATGAACATGTGCTTCATTTTAATTTTCACGGTTTTAACCACTTGGTGGTCTGGGAACCCTTCATGAGACATGAAAGAAATGAATGCAGTGAAAATTGCACAACTGAACCAAAGGACTTTTTTAAATTTAAGGCACTGCCTTTTTGTTTTCTTTTAAAATATCCTTATTTTCTCCAAACACTTAACACTTTAGGCAAAAGACAGATGGATTAGATACTTAATTTTGCAATAATTTGGTTTGTATCCCCAAATAAACTATGAAAGACAGGACATGACCTTCATGATATTTTGAATTTACAAGCTTGGAGGCCTTATGCTCTAATTTCAAATTAATTCATCTACATAAATCAAGCACTGAAAGTCAATGTTTTTTTCTCACTGTTAAAACTGTTTGGCACTCAAGTGTTTTCTCTCCATATGTTAAAGAAATAAAAATTAGCATGTGTCATTGTATATCCAAATTCTGGAAATGGTAATATTCAAAATTACATTTAGAACAGATTTAGAAAAAAGTTCAGTGGAATCTTCTTAGATGTTTTACTTATATTTACTGCAGTTGCTTCTGCTAATATTTTACATGGTTTTCTGTTATGCATATGAGCACATTGCTAACAGATATTTCTGTATACTCACGGTATGAATATGTAATTTTTCCCTGTTTGATGCCATTCATTTATATGGTAAAAGTATGAGCTACCTCATTTCTCGCTCTGTTCTTCTGACCTGATCTAGGGGGATGAATCAGAAGTTCTGGACAAACTTAAATGCCACAGTATGCAGAGTTTTGGGAGATTTACTGGATCAGGCTCAACAATGTCAGAACATAGCTGTGCTGTTTTAAGGATCAGCCTGGCCATGAAAAAAGTGCAGCTTTTATTATGTATGAGGCCACGCCAAAGAGCAGATTCGTAACAGAACCCCCTAAATCACACTTGGGTTTGGGTTAAGTTTGGGGAAAGTTTGGGTTAATGATGAACTTCATGTGATTTAGGGTACAACAGAGTTTAAATGTCTATGACTATTTTTTTTTTTTAATTAGTTTACTGCAGCTCACATAGTTTCATATCAGTGTATCAAACTACGTCTGTGACCTTGATCAGACAGAGCATGGAGTAATTGGATGGTTAGATACAAAGGTAGGAGGACTGTCTTAGGTTACAATGTAAGATGTAACCAAAAGTATGTATTCTATCACCATCTCCATAAACTGTTAAAACCAAGTGGGGCAGTGTTCTTTATCTCTTCCATGACACATCCCTGATAACTCCCTCTGGGGAATATCTTCTGTTAATGCGCCATCAAGCCTCACTGCATGACTCATAAGATTACATCATCCCATTGTGAGATGCTCTGCCCAGAAGGAGGAACCAAGCATTCCATCCTGGATATAATCTGGGGTTTGGAACACCACAGGTGGTCCTTACCTACTGGATGCCCAGAGGACAAGAGCTACATAACCACCACTGGACCTTCAGAGGATGACCAGACCCTTCTACAGGATCACTGCTTCAACAGAACCACATCTATCACCTCAAGAGGACTACAACCACCATTTAATTGGACTGCTCTCACCACCCTGTCCGACAGGGTGTCAGGCTGTATCCTGACTCTGTCAGTGTTTCTGTACTATTGCATTTATTTTAATTTTCCTATTAAATTGTAGTTCTGATTTGGAATCTTTCACTGGTTTGCTTTCAAACTAGTACAAGGACTCAAAAAAAACCCCACCAAAATGCAGCTACACAACTTTCAAGAGAGCACACAGAGCTCATGATTGCAAACAGATGGGATGCTTCTCATGGTCTTTCTCATTTCACATGCATAACAGGATCAGCCTTATTTTGTGTTTGCTTAGAACATTTATTTATAGCAAATTAGAGCTTTTGCAGAGATTGTCAGTGTTGTTCTTGGGTGTTATTTTCTGTAAATTGGAAAGTTGTATGTAATCTCATCATACTTATGTTACTTGGGGTTTAGTGGCTTTTCCTAGAACAATCTCGCATAATATGGCAAACAGGATATTGGACTGAGTGGGCCATATGATGGATTCAGTTATGCTGTATTTAATCTCCTTTTGTTAAGAAAAACCAATCCTTTGCATTTTCATTTACTTCAAGTGCTCTCACTTCTAACATTTATTTTGCAAATACATCAAGAGAAGACAACATTTAATTCTGATATATTCTGGGTATGACATTGGTTTTATTTAAATTGTGTTCTATCAAAAAAAAAGGTCACAATTGTTTATCTTTCCTTTTTGTTTTGAGATGAATGCAAACAGGAGAAATGAGGGTTTTGCCATATTTCTTTGTGCGACTTGTGAATAGAAGAGTGACAAAGGATTCTTTCGTGCATTAATGTGAAACTGAACCAATTATAGACATACACACAGAACATTCATGACAGAAACATCTCATTCAACAAAAGCATAAGTGTTCCAATTGAAATATCTGAAGTTCAGGATGAGATGCCTAATTTACTCTGACAGAGTTGATGATTTATCTGAAAACAAATTCTATCAAACCTGCAGGCTTCTCTCCTTAATTACATTTTAGTAAACAAGCACAACAAGGTCCTATGAATACTAAGAGCTTTCAAGATATTCAGGAGAGATTTTGAAAAAGGACAATAATAAATGGTTTTCAAATAAATTAAGGGAGGTGAAGGTATCTAGAATTAAAAATAAAAAAGCAAAACAAGTACCTTTTTTTTTTGTCTGACATGGTTGAGATGAATTGATGTAAAAGGACAAATCAGTCACAAAATACTTAAAAATAGTTTAAATAGGGTAAAATTAAGCTTGTAACAGTTAAGTATTTATTTCAAACTTCATTATTTATTGCTCCTTTATGAGGTAGTTTAAATGCTCCATTGGAAAAAAATATTGAGAACTGAGCTCTGAAATCCATGAGAGATTTGCTTGAATCATGAAATCAGTTTTTTAGGATTTTGCTGAAATTAGAAAGTTTATTAGAATTTTGCTGAAAAATACCCATATTATCTTTTTCTGTGTTTTTATGAAACATCTTTATAAATTCTTGTCAGTAGACTAGAGATAACATATATTTCACAATATTAAAGTAATGTTACAACACAGAGTGGAAGTGTCATAGGCTTAAAAAGCTGACAGCAGCTATGCTAGGAGTGATAACGGTCATAGAGACATTTAAACAAATTGATAGCATATACACAGAAATTAATGAGTCCTGTATTTAGGAAATAAAGAAGTTCATGTGTTCTGACAGGTTTCAGCTGTATATTTTAAATTAGGTCTCAAAATTTATAGTAGTAGTAGAATCTGAATGATTCAAACAGGAATAAAAATCAAATGCGCCTTTTCAGTCAAGTTTGCAGGTTAAAGAACTGCAAGAACCATTAATGTTTTCATTAGTGACCCTGTCATTCTTTCTCGAATGTCATCGCAGCATGTATTTGCCTATTTTCATCAAGAGTGTTTCTGAACAAGGTTTCTCATTATGAATCTCACACAAGATGCCCTCTTCTAGTCTGCCAAAGTGCATCAAAGTTTTACATTAGTAAGTCAACTTACGATAAGCGGCTGCTGCTCAGCAAAGGTTCTTTATGCATTTTCTGTGTAAGAATATTTTCTTAATAGTTTGAAAAGCTCTGAATTATTAAGCAATTCAATAACCATTTGACTAATGCATATAAATTCTTGGATTGAAAACTCAATCCCTATCTATTAAACTATTCCTTTATCAGCATATAGGCACACTTGTTTCTCTTAAGAAATTACCTTGACTTGTAATATCTTCATGACACTAGATTTCCCAAAGTGACTGTCATCTTTTTGAAAGCTTTCTGCTAGATCAAAGTACAAGATAAAACTGAAATTACATCAATGAAATGAACTATTCATATGGAACTAATTTTTTCAGTAAAATCTTCACGAACAAAGCCTCTCTAAAACCCTTGTGAAAAAAATGTATTGATTTTTTTGTTGAAATTTGCCAAGGTTTATGCTGTGAACACATTTAGTCTCCTTTTGCAACTTACGATAAAGGTAAAAGTGGTCTAAAATATGAGCAAATAAAACTTTTGTTCCTAATATACGCTTAGAAGACGTTGAAGTTGGCAGATATAATGGTATCAAATATTTCTGCACAATAGATAAAGGCAGAAGTATCACTGAAAGCAAACACAGAGTTGTCAGAACTCCTTATGGTAAACTTCAATTTTTTTGCCTTCATTCTGGAGACCAGGTGCTATTATTTTTATTCATGATTTTTTTTAACGTGGCATAACAAGCCGTTATATTTTTAAAACTCCTTGCATGCTTTTCATTACAGTAGATGGGCAACACTGACAGTTTAGTTTCATTTAATATGCCTATTAACAGATCCGTGTGGCAATCCACACGAACATCTAACTGCCAGTCATTTCACAGTTTAACTGTACACTGATTTTACTTGAGATTATCCTCTAACACTGCAGACCTAACTGGATACTGAAGACTTGCTTTTATGAAAAGTAAGTTAAATGTTATAAACTTTATTTCTAACATAGTCTTCTGTAATACTTTACACCATGTAAGTTACTTGACAGTAGACAGTATATTTTACCTTGGTCTGTAAATCTGTTATAATTCTTGTGCATGCAGAATTGTAGCTACAAATGCTGTATTCACAATTATTTCCATTTGCATCTATATTTCCATCTATTTACTAAATAATATAAATAATCTGCTTGTAAATCACAGGTGGAAAATTAACTGTAGTTCACATGCAAAACTGAGAAAACAGTCACATTGTCACTCTTTAACCATCCATCATTTGAGACTAAATTTAGGGAGAAAAAAAAATTCATTTTAAAGGCAGATACCTAATTGAAATGTCTGATTTAGATGAATTCTTCTCGTAATTCACATCTAGTGAATGGAGAGTTCTACCTGTAGTCATTCAGAAGGCTATTTGAGCATCTAGTTTCTCTGTTCTCTGAAGGGATCCTTCATTATACGACAAAGAAAGACTAATTATCTGAAAGTAGTAATGCTGGTAATTTTCTCCTTTTGTGCCTGCTTAGTCCAACACCATAATAAAGTCAATGTTTTACTGTTTTGCTATACATTCATAAATCTGGAATGACGAAGAGTGTTTGGTAGGTATCACGTACATACATGTTTATAGCAATCAAAACAGATAAGAATTACCATGTAATTCCATGCAGAGCTCTCTTAGCCTGTCCTTGTAGGAGTGATGTCCAGTTCCTTAAATATCGTTGTGGGTCTCTCCAGTATGTCCGTGTGTCCCTGGCACCAAGGGGCCCAGAACTGGACACAGTGCTCCAGGCGTGGCACTGCCACTGCTAGTTACAAGAGAAGGACCATCTTCCTCAACCTGCTGGTAATACTTTGCTCTGTGCAGCCTATTCATTCTTTCACAACCAGCAAGCAGGAAACTATCTTCTTATTATTCATAATGTTCCAAAAGTAAAGCATCAAAATTCCTAATTTAATATACAAACTCTTCAGACCACTTGATAAATAGTTTGAAAACATTGGCAAGAGAACTAAATACTGCAACAACTGTCACAAATAATTTTCAGCAATTTTAAATATTATCCACATACTTTGTTGTGGTGGCTAAGTCCACTTTACACCCCCCAAGTTGCCCTAAAAGTGGTCTCTCCCTACAACACTGTGCTAGAAAGTTCTCCCTTTGTCTAGATTCTGCTGGCCACTGGCCCTCTCCCCCCTCCCATCCCATTTCCCACTGGCCCCTGTTATGTCACTCAACCTTGCCTCTGCCCCCTAGCCCTCAGACCATTGGTTTTGGATGCTCTGCCCGCGTTTGGGAGTTTTCAGGATAAAACCAGCGCAGGTATTCAGTTTTGTTTTCTTCCTGCCTGTGTTCCCTTCGGGTGCATTGCCATTAAACACCTCGCAATTGCATGCAGAGAACCCCTCTCGCCTCTGTCTCCAGTTTGCGCACAGACTGTGTGTGAGGGTCTGTTCGCGACTGCCTGCGAAGGTGAGATCGTGTGCACGTGTAGGTGCTGGCAGAGTGCCACCTAAGCGTGTCCATGAGGGACCCAGTAGGGACAAACGTGGCATTGATCCACTGAAGCTCTCTTACAATAATACTTCAGAAAAGTAAAAGCTCAAAAACCCCCTGAAGATTAATAAACTGGCAATGTCATTATAATTCTCAGAGTAGGAAAGTTTAATGAGTATAGTGTTTTAAACAGCATAAACAGAACTTAATGTCTTCCTTGCATTAAAAAATTGATAAAACTGTTCATAGTCTCTTTCCTTTGGCTTTATTACCTCCTTTTTTTTAAATTCTTAAAAGTATTTGAAGATACTTAGTTACCATTGGTGTGTGTACAGCAATGATCATACAACCTTTAAGCAATAACCTAACTCATTGTTGTGGGACTTTGATGTTTTGTTTGCAGCAGTAACTTTCTTTTTAACAGAAACTAAGAAAAATATTACAGACTAAGCAACCCATTCTCTAAAAAGCAGTATAAAACAGACTAGGATCCTGAAAAAAGCTCATTAGATTCTGAAAATTGACAACCACTGCAAGTATGGTTTTCAGAACACATCTTATTATTCAAATAAAGCTCTATATTTGTCACCAGACTTGCCCTATTTTAAATCTCAGTCCTCAAGCACAGACTGCTTTGCAGCTGTAAGCTTTTACCTGGAATGGCTTAGTCTGTGCAGCGCTGCAAGACACATCCAAACTGCTCCATAGCAATGAATACAAAACTAAGTGTGAAGGCGTTCACTGCTTGAAGCTCAGAAATGGAGTAAGAACAAATCCTGAAAAGCTGGAGCAGTTCTGACTTCATTAGTAAGCAGTGACACAAACTTACTGGATTCTTACTACAAAAAAACCCACAACCCCCCCATATTTTATAGCTTACTCACTTGAGTGCAGCATCAGTGCACCAAATGAATTCCAATGACAGCAAGACAGATTGACAGTGTTCAGTATTTTAAGCTGAGTTGTGATTTCTGATTGCAGCTGCTGAGCTTTAAATTCTGTAATTTATATGTATATTTATATATTCTGTATATTTTTCTAAATTCTGTATTTATATTTCTATTCTAACATATTTTCATAATTTTTATTGACAAATTCACATACACAGAGGAGCTGTCACCTGTTTTACAGTCTGAGAAATATCTTTTTCTCACAGTACACTCCATAACGAAGCAGCAGTTTTGTTTATTTCTAATCAAAGGAAAAGATCATAGCTACCTAAATCAATGAGAAAATTTACCATATATGCCACAGGACACTAAGGATGGATTTTAATTTCAGATTATGAAACCTGAATTTCTGTAACCTAACGTAGGTTAGTCAGCTTCTAAACTTAAATGAGGATTTATCCAGAACAGCTTAGAAAGACATTTAGCTCAATTTGAAGCAGACACCTTAGGTGGGATTCAGCTGATTAAACACAGACGTGTATCACCATTTGAGATACCATGGGGGTGTCAAAGTCATGTACAAAGAGCTGATACATCAACTCTTGCTATATATTGGAGATCCTAAGTGAGTTATGACAGTGATAAATCCTAATGTCTCAGGATTCTATCTGAACTGGTTCACATGCAATCATTTCAACAGCTTGTTCATAATTGTGTCTGCAACTATTTTCATTGAGGATAATGGCTGACAAAGAGTCAGCAGCTGACGAATCATCAGCAAATACTGTTTGTACAACTGGTGGAGATTATTAGTAGCCTAGATGAAGAGCTCATGAGCACATAAAAGCCTGGAAATAGCTGCCAAATAATCTACATGTTACACCACTCTTGGGTCTCTTGGTGCTGTTGCTTTACCTGCCATACCTAGACTTTAGTCCACTCCTGAGAGCATATCATTGCATGAATAAGCAGTTTTCTAATGTTCATCTTTGCCCTGTTGCCTGCTGTTTATCTTTTTGTCCATCTCTACATTCCCCACCTTCTGCTTTTCCCTTAGATCCTAGCCAGAGGACAGACACTTTGGGACTAACTGCACTGTGCCACACTGCTGTCATGGGAACATAGAGAGCATCACAGGCAGCTCAGGGCTAATCCTGGTTCACCTCCTGAGAGTGCCTCTTCTAACCTGGAGATTTGACATGATCAAACAGGTGCACTGAGCCAGAGCCAGCCAGTCCAGTCATAAGCTAGAGAAATTAATCATTTTTGCTATCCTTTATGATGGCTGCTTTTCACTGGGTTTTTGGATATTGGATACTTCAACTCCTTACATACTTCGATGTATAAAATTCCTTTAAGAACAAAAAAACCCCATAAAATGGCTCTGGTCTGCGTGAAATAAATTGAACATACAAAAAACATCATGCAGTTATTCTGCCTCTCATTTCTTTGATTATTACAGCTGTTACAAAATTGTGTATAAATCATTTTTCCACATTGAATTGCAGTGCAAAACAAATCCCTTCTGGGAGGCACTCTATCTACAAAAGGACATTTACTTTAATAACACTGTCATAGTTATGTTTTCATTTTTGTTGTTGTTGTTGTTTTTTTTACTTCATAGAACTTTTTTCCCCATACTCTTTTTACACATTTCTAGGAGAAATTCTTCTGAATTACAGACCATCTGCAGAAAACAATCTGAAGAAGCTGACATAAGTTGAGAGCTCACTAATCAGCTGTCTACATATAATCTTCTGTCACTGTCCTATTTCTTCCTGAAGCGCATAAAATACTAGATTAAAAACTAAATGCGCTTTGCTTCTATTTTAATACCCCTCACACTAAATATCAGGCCCTTTTTGAAACCTCTGTTTTTCTACAAGTTTGTTGTCTACTGTCATCTGAAACATATTATTACACAAGCCAAGTCCATTTTCATTCCTTTCAAGTGACGTCAAATACATGCCAATTAAAAGATATAGACTAGGGAGATAAATGCTTGAGATGTTTTCAAATGGCTCTTCAACCACATTTGGAGGTTGCTATGGTGAACACTCACCTGTAGAGCAAAGGAAAAAGGATTCAACATTCTTTTCTGTATGAGAAATAATACCTTTCAAAAGGGAAGTAACAATACTAGCCACTTTATTTTCAGAATTTTTAGGTATATTTTTACTTCTGATACTTGCTCCTGATGTTTCTCACACTAATCCTTGATAAATTCAATCTAATGAGAGAGGTGTAATACAGGAGAAGTTCTATTATATATTTCACTTTATGTTAATGATAGGTGGAATTTTCATAATCTCATTAAATTATTGTTTTCCAAAATGCATGGTCTGGATAAATGACACTGAAAGAAAAGTTAAAATTTATTTAATTTTCTTGCTTTGTTTTCAACTAATGCTGTAGCTAAAAATATCATCATTAAATCTTAAAATATTTGCACTTTTGGTTTTTTTAACTGTATTAATATACTTTTAATATCCATGTATGTAGTGTTCTGTGTAAAAACAAGGTGATTAATGACTGATATGTTCAAGATGTTTCTGTAGTCAGTATGTTTCTGTAGTCAATCAAAGGAAGAGTATGATACTCTACGTGGTCATCGATGAACACTAGGAAATATTGAGTTCTCATGGATAAATCAGAAGTGAGCAAAAAGGAAAAGTAGAAGCAAATCATTCAAAATAGTGTGATGCAGAAGGTGCTTTTATTCCTGTTAGTGAAAGCAATTTGAGTTAAAATTATTTTTTTAATAACTATTTTGATGTCAGAAGCTGACATTCTCATTTCTCTCACATTCTGTGCATAAAACTGATTTAGATAATTTGAGAAAATATTACAATAGAATGTTTAAATGTTATTTATAAAATAAGGGAGGTATTCTTATACCTATTTTTAGCACCTAACTTAAAAAGTCTGCTACTGACAGTGACTCAGAACCTGGGAATTTCCCTCTTTTGACAATGAGGGTAACAAAAGTAAAAATAACCTTTAAATTTAAACTTAAATTAGATAGCTAAACTTAGCTCCTAATTATTAATATTTCTCAGAATTTTGAACAGTCAGTATACTTAGAATATATTTACCAGTTATGGAGAACATTCTGCTCAGTTTATGGCTATTTCTGTTCACCTTATTTAGTCTGCTCCATGATTAGTCACTGGAGAAATTAACACTGTGACTAAAATCTTTTAGTGACTGTATCATTCCCAGTGATATCTCACAGTGGTAGCTAAAATCAGTAAACAGACATGTAAAAACAAATACAAATACCTCTGCTTCTTTGTCTGAGGTATGCTCCTATTTATACAATTGTTCAAAGTTACACATTTGTGTTTGTAAAAGTTCTGAGATAATTTCTTTTCAGACAGCATTATACTTGTTGCAGGTAGCAGCATATAGAAAGACTTAAATTTGTCATATTTTAGGATTCTTCATTTGGGAATTATAGTCTATGAACAGCATGACTTAATGACTTCTTTGGGAAAAGGAAAAAAAAAGAACAACATGGCTTAAATTGAAATGGATAAAGCAGGTATAGGATGCACTTTTAGATGCTTTTCTTTTTCTATGGTTTTGGTTAATTCTGTTGGATTTACATCTTCAGGGCACAGTTTGTTTTGCATGCTATCCTTTGGCTGATATAGAATAGCCTGAAGGAGTAGCTCTCTGTTGCAAATATATATATTGTCACTCCAAGTTATCTCTCAGCATTTCTCACAAGCCTGCTGTAACACAATCTGTCTTCATGTCAGGTGGACACTGCTTCCCCTAAGCACTGCATCAGTCTTTTTACCATTCTGTGATTTTTAAAATGTAAACCCTAAGACTAACAGCCATGATAAAATGTATAGGACAGGTGGTACCGCTCTCTCCATTCAGTCAGGAAGGAAAGGTTCATTACAAAAAGGGCATTATGGCCTGTGTTTCAGAGGGGTCCAATCTGTTCTTTGTACCTGTACCTGTGCCTTGTATGGTAATACTTTTAGCAATTTATTTAATCACAAAGATGTACACAAAGATGACATGTTATTTGTGTTCTGAGACCAAGTTTACTCATGCACAGGCATAACCTTCTATGGTAAAATCCAAAGAGAAGATGTGTCAGAGTGCGTGGAGAGAAACTTTACAATCTCCATTTCCCAAATGCTCATCACATTTTTTGTAAGAAAAACTGTAAGACCTAGAGATAAAAATAGGTTTCCCAAATCTTAGGGATCATTTGAGATAAAAACCAGTTAATTATGGTTCTGACATTAGTGCTATCAAACTTAATTTTAAGAAGAAAAAACCCAAACCTGTATATTAACACTTAAAACTTAGGAGATGCTCTCTTTTAGGATAAAAAAGAAAAGACTATTCTAGTGATTCAGGAAGAGTGTAGGTTACACCTTGATAATACAAACTGTAGGATGTTTTCCTTTTTCCATAACTCCTGATTTCAACATTTCAGTTCTTTACCACTTCTTCCCTCTTTCCCTTGTCTGCTCCCCCTTCCCCCATTTTTTGTTAGTTCACAGTTTTACCGACTTCTATTATGTCACTTCTCTGCCATCTAATTTCCAGACTAAAAAGTTTCTCTCTCCAAGCTTACTCATTTGTTACATGAAAGCATTCCATTCCTTTTATCTTCAAATTACTTGAATAAAAGTATGTTAATATGATTTTCAGTATTCTTTGGAGTCAATGGAAGGTTGTGCTACATTTTCCCTTGCTCTTTTGGTTAAGAACTCTACATATTACATACTCTGGGTATTTTGGGGAGGAAACGTATTTTCTTTTGGAAGAGAAGATAACAGAGAATCAAGTTTGGCTTTTTTAATATAGATTTTAATTTGGTGCTGCTTATTCATTAGAATAAGTTAAAAAATTGTTCAAAACCAATTTTATGCTTTATCACAATTAAAATGAATTACTGAAACCATGGTTTAAAGAGAAATGTTTCTAGACAAAAGTACCAATTTATTTATTTGTATTACGGACATAATTTATATCTAGAACTGAGATTCATTCAATAGGTAACTACTTTAGAAAAGCAATTTCTAAATAAAAAAGGCACAAAACATAAAGGACCTGCATATATATAATGATGCAGGCACATAAAAATAATAATTAGATAGAAATATATAGAAAGATTTCATATCTATTTAATCTTACCGGTTTCATACTACTGGAGATTAAGTTACATTTATATATTTTTGTACTGCTTTTAATACTGCAATAAGCTTTTAAAACCAAACAGAAAATGAAGAGACACTACATAAATTAAGGATTCTACAGGATATCTTTCAAAGACATTATGCTAATTTTCCCAAGAAAAAAGACAGAGAAGGATGTGCCAGACTGAAAACATCAGTTCAAATAAATTATTGTCTTGACACATAAAACTTCAAGAAAAATTGCATATTCACGACTAAGGAAGGATGTTTAAGGAGTAATGATACTCATGTAAGATTTAGAAAGCCCTAGGTGAACTTTCTCTTCTGAAAGATTGCATTAGTAGGACAGCTACATAAATTTGAAGACCGATTTAAAAACAAGAAAAAGGAATGAAGCACCCAAAGTGTGACTTCAGTGGAATTTAAATACCCAGTGCCCAAACTCTATTATTAAAAATCTGTGTAAACTAATGTTCACCATTGAAGAGCTAAAAAGGTTCTTATTTCTATATTTCATGAGTTGTTTATTTTACTTGAGTGTTCAGCTGACATTCTTCTTCCGCATGTGTCTTCAGTCCTGAAAACCAATTAAGAATTTGGCACTCAGATCATTCAGTAGTGATCCAAAAGCTCGTAGTTCTATCATTTAGGTCTTAATTGTGTAGAAACTCCAGTTAGAGCCACAGCTTTCCTTCAAAGCATGGAAACAGGAAGACATGGCTACTTTTATGCAACAGCACTGTGATGCAGCAAATCTGAATAAATTCTTTTGTGCCTGAGGGAAACCTACATTTGCAATCTCCTCCAGAATATTTTAACTGTTTTGATGTAAGGACACTTTCAACCTTTCCTGATGAATTTTTATGAATTTATAAAGAAGAACGCAAGTTTATTTGCTTAAAAATAGACATAAAGCTGTAACGTAGCATAGCCAAAAATAGGATTAATTTTTTACTCTCTTCTCCTCAGCCCCTTTAGACATTTTACAAGAGACAGGCTTTGAATGAAATACTGAAGAAATTTGGAAAACTCTGGACAGACCTAAATATAAAGTGTAACTTCTAGATATGAGACAAGTAACAGTATGAAGCTGACCTACTGATTAGGTAAACAGAATATTTCTACAAATAAGTCTTCTCAGAGGCTGTTCTGAAAATTTCACTTGGTCAACATGATTGCAAGAAAAAGACACAGGAAAGACACAATTGTCCAGATTGGTGAGCAGTGGCGCTAAAAGCCCAGTATAAATGCAGTAAGTTCTTTTCAGTAAAGAAAATATGGTTTGGGTTTTTTGTTGGGTTTTTTTTCTTTGTTTTTTTGGTGGTTGTTGTTGTTATTGTTGTGTTTGTTTTTGGTTTTTTTTAAGAAGTTACAGTTAACTGAATTTATTAAGGATTTTGACAGCCTAGATTGATTTTAAGAACATTTCTAACTTGCAATTTTTTTGTTGAAGGTGGGATTTACTACATAAACAAATGCCAACATTGCAATCTGGATTTGATCAATGTAACGAATGTGCTAAGGAACTGATGTTGTATCTTGAACAATATCCGAAGTAGGAGAAAGCATCAGACATCATTTAGATATGTTGGATGTGTCTAACTTTAGAATGTGAAACCACAGAAGATCCTATTTGAAATTCTAGACATAGCCTTAATTTACTTGTAATTATTCTCTTACAGATCTGTAAAATTGTGATTAATGCTCCCAGTCTTTGAGAGATATCTTATGTTAATATAATTTTCTTCCTAATAGATGGACCAAAGATCATTTATTCTGTATCTTTGTACGTACTTAGAAATAGCCAATATCTGCTACAGGCAGCCTACTTATCCTGTACTTGAAGCTTTAGCAACACATCTATCTCCTCAGGCATAATTTCACCAGTAACTAAAAATGCCTTATAAAACCAATATTTTAAAATAATAAAAGTTAAAAGCAAAATACATTTAATAATACTGAAGCCAAAGTGGGTATTAGTAAATTGTCATTAAATTGTTCTGTGTAATTGAACACTTTAATAATAATTATACCATTCAATCTTTGTCTATCTTAACACTTAAGTATGCTAGAAATGTTTGAGCTGCAGGATGTTTCACTTTTTGCTGACCATAGGCATATTAAAGTTAGATGCTTGCCAAAATTAGTTAACTTGGCTTCCTCTGTGTGAAAGGAGACAGGGAGGAAGTATTTGCCCTAGTGTCCCCACACAACTGTTAGAAGGAAATGTCCTTCATTCAGTTTGAGAGTTAAGTACCTGAGTTTTCTGCATGCAGGTGCTCTATGAAGAGGTGCATAAGATACTATTTACATCTAGAGAAGATCTAGGGCTGATTTCCATTTCCTAGATGTCCTTAAGCATTAAGGAACATTTATATATTCTAGGCTATCCAAAACTTCCACATGGATTTTTCAGCAGTGACATGAAGACCTTTGGAGCCCTGTGACCTTCTGGAGCATCAACCTCCTCGCAGCTATGTGTCAGCAAATAAATCAACCTGTTAGTGTCATTTTCAGAAGAGTGAATTATCACTGAGAGGCTGCAGTAGCCACTCCAGTGAGCTCAGAGGTCTTCCATATGTCTAAGCAACATACATAGATAGCAAGTAAAATGCCAGTAGATGGCATTATATCCCAAGGGCTTATATAATGATTTGCATTAAGAAATACCGAAGTCAA
This sequence comes from Corvus hawaiiensis, assembly GCF_020740725.1. Taxonomy (NCBI): domain Eukaryota; kingdom Metazoa; phylum Chordata; class Aves; order Passeriformes; family Corvidae; genus Corvus; species Corvus hawaiiensis. The sequence goes on from NC_063215.1 coordinate 23,363,419, forward strand.
GCACTCAGTGAACCACTTAGTTACTTCAAGTCTTGTCTGCATGGAATTTTATTTGCTTAATTTTAGGAGCGTGATTCAAGAACCTTTAAGCTGAGATACTCTTTGTGTTGATTATTTAAAACAAAAACTTTCCCCTGAACACTTGAATTTTGTTGCTGCCTGTTCCGAGCTTCCCTTCCCCCTCCCCAAGACACTTGCCTCTTCCATGTGCTCCGAACCCCTTTGTTCCAATTGCGGGCAAAACCAAATGTAACTCAAACTCTTTAGCAGTGTCTGATTGGCCGGTCACCCCGGGTCCGCCCCCAGTCCTCCCCTTTCCCCTTCTCCAAATAAAAGAAGGGCACAAGAGGGGGTCTACCCTCTCTGGCTTGCACCCTTTCTGTGAACATCTGCTTCTGTTTCTGTTTGAAAGCTTCTAATTGCGGGAATTAGGCAACTGAAGACTATATTTCTCCGTCTTTGCTTCTGCTGGTGGTATCAGCTTTGCAGCTACTATTGCCACTTTCAGAGCTACTGAAATGCTGGATTGCCCGTGCTACCTCTCTAGGCTGCCCGAGGCTTTCTAAGGCATTGAACTACGAGCCTAGCCGGTAAAAAGCTGTAAGTATGTCCACAGAATTTAAAGTACTGGATACACTCTGTATTATTTTCAGCTTTCTGACTGGTTAGGTACCTGTTTCAAAGCTCTGCCTAACTCAGTTTCAAGAAAGTGATACCTACCACAGAGACTTCTTTAATCAAACTTCTCCAACCATGCTGAACCTACGTGGATCTGGACATGAATGTCTTTGATTATGCATTTCTGTTTCCCAGAAGAGACCAGCTACAGGCATAAAAAAAATAACTGAATTATGTAGAAACCACAAGTGTAGGCTCCAGTTTTTCCTGTTCCTTGACTTTTCTTTTCACTGAATTTGACATCTGGAGTACAGTACCAGTCTGAGATTCATCCTAAAATCAAAATTTTTTACCAATCTATTCCAACTATCTGAAGTCAGCCTTGCAAATCTCACCTGAGAAGCTGAGTGCTAAAATACAGACATTGGTAGTACTGAATATCACCTAAGTTGGTTTGCTGAATGCCTGTCCAGCACTGCTGCTAATGGGATACAATTAGTTCCAAGAGTTAGGGAATAGTTCTGAGCTTGGCAAGATTGATACACGTGTCACTACTGTGAAGTTTCTCATGGTGTATGACCTTGTCTATACAGATCTTTCTTGAAGCTATTAACTGCAATTCCGGGGGATGTTCACCCTTTCCTGAAGTAAGTAAAAACAGAATTATGAGCTAAAAATATTGCTGTAGAAGGTAGCTGACATGAGAAAGTATGAGGACAATGGACACTGAGATAAGACTTCATTCAGTAATAGACTGAGAAAAAACTAAACCCGCAGAAATAGCCCTAAATTGGCACATGACACAGATTGTGAACAGCAGCTCAGTCGTGTCAGGGCTGCTCTGGCTGCTGACTCCAAGTAGCCTCCAGTGCCTGGTTGTCGGAGGTGTGTAAATCCCTGTAAGGCAGCTGGGGCTATTGGACCCTGCTACTCCTGCACTGGGAAGCAATGGCTGGAGAGAGGCGACTACATCAAGGTGCAATGTATCACCCTCTCCAGAAAATATGACTTGCTGTGGTAAGTCTTCTTCCTACCTCCCCTTCTCCAACCATCCAATTACACCTTACTTTTTGAAGTATTTCCTTTTTTCCTTGGTGAAGCCCCACAGAGTCTCACTTAGAGGTATGCTGGCTGGTTTTGATAAATGCCATCAATTATTAACAGAATTTTCATGTTGAAAAGTCTACTGTTTATTTCCAAAAGAGCAATGCTAAACTGAAACATCTAAGGAAGGATTGCCGCTTGCTGAGACTGTTGGTAGAAACACTGCCAGTAATAAAGGAAACGCAGAGGAATCACTGTTGTTCATAAATAATATACAGAAGATGAAAGCAAGAACTAAAGAACCACCTGTGCAAGTCATACTAAGCAAAAATACATTTTATCATAAAAGTTGGTGAAAAACAAAGGCTCAGTAACTATGAAAAGGAAAACCATTTAAAGTTGGATTTTCTGTTACTGTGGTAAAGGCAATGTATTGCTATTTCAACTTTTGGTTGTTTTTTTTTTTTTTGAGAAGTGAGAAAAACATGAGTGGTTTACCACATAAATGAAAAAACAAACAGGAAAAAAAGCAGCAGTTAGCAAGGATATGTCCTCACTGGTAAAAAGGCTTATTTAAAAATAATATACTTGTTAAAAAATAAAGCAGAAAGACAGGATTTTTCAAAATTTAGCTCTATCATAAATACAGATAAATCCCGTTGACTTCAATAGCTTACTGTCATTATCTAACAGTTTTTTGTACCTTTTTTGCAATATAAATATGTAGATTCTTTAGCCTATACAGGTATAAAACTATATAGGATGCCCTTTTGGAAAGAGAGGAAGAATTGACTATTTGCTGACATTCCTTAATGCACTATCTGATACTTCAAATTTATCAAAGTAACTATGTGGAATATTAGAATTTGCATAGAGTATTATATAACATAAAAAGAAGCATTTAAGCAAAAATAAGTGCCAAAAATGAGAAAAATTTGTTTAATAGTGTTGAAATCTGTGAAAACCAGACACTGGATGAATTTAAAAGCTATGGATTTTGCACTCCTTTCATGACAGGAAAAACTCATATTTATACAATGTAAACAATTATTTATTGATTTCAGACTGAACAGCAGTAATTACTGCACCTTTGTGGACAAAGATTTATTCTTGACTTTTACAAGATCTGCAATCAGAAAAAAAAAAAATCCAAATAATGTGCATTTCATTTATTCATTTATTTAAATTGAGATAAATGTACTAAGTAAAAATATTTTACAGTCTGGTATGACACAGATCTCAACTACTTCCTTCACTCAAAAAATTAGTTCAATTGATTCCCTGCTGCCTTTCTTAGATGAAGCCACAACCCAAATTAAAATATCTTTAAGCCCCACCTCACCATTTCCAGGGCAAAGTAATGCAAGTAAATGATAGAAATCCAGGTATTCATTACAGATGTCCATATCCCCACACCTGCACAGGCACACATGTATCCACATATAAAATACTTAGATAATAAAAACATTCACCTAATTTAACTTTTCCTGAAGTATTTCAGCTATTCTCTCACATATGTTTCATTGCTTTTGTTTTTTAGTTACAATACCTACACACTTCTGTAGTCTGGTCTCTATTACTGCAAGATGAGTGACTTTTTAGGCATTGACCCTTAAGCAAGCCGTATGAAATGGAAAAGTAACAAGGTAGGAATCGTGAAAAGACTTAAGTTGTGTTTTCTGTAGTAAGACACTATCCCTTAATAGGAAGTAAGCCAACCTTTTGCTCTGCTGTCGTGGTCATGCAGTCTTGGCTCATCTTTTCTCCTCCCTGGTTCCTCAGGTCTGTTTCTGCCCATTTTGTTGCCACTTGCCCAATCCCTTCCCTCCTCTGATGTAGCCACTCCCAAAGCCTCTGGTCTCTCCCTTCCATTTTTAGTTTATGTAATTTCAACTATTTTTGCTTATTAATTACACCAGTGACTATTAATAATTTACCCAGTGAATATTAGTAATTTACCTATCTGTCCTGCTTTGTTATTTTTCACATATTTGATGATGGGAAGGAGGGTGCAGTGGCAGACACCCATCACATGTGATGTAAAGCTGAAAGGAACCTCTCAACATCCATCCATTAACTGAAAAACTTTTATATTCTGCTCAGTATATATTTACATTTGATCAATGTATACATTTAAACTGAGATCAATTCCGAGGCAATTCACACAAAGGGGAAAACTATTGCTTTCATAAAGAACGTTATTCAAAATCCAGCTCCATGAACAACCATAGTAGGAAAGATTTTGAAACATTAGGAAAATAACAAATAGAATATACAAAATTTGTTTTTAACAGATATGAAATCTTATTGTTGAACAGTATGTTGTGAAGGCTACAAACACTGAGGAAAATAGTAACTACTGATTAAAGCAGATCACATTGAAATACAGTTGGTTATAACTACATATTTTCTAATTAAAGTATTTCTGTAGAACTGTTATCACATAAATCTTATGTTGCTCAAAATTTGTATGGAAAACTTACATAAAAGCATCTGACAGAAATTACATCCCACATATTTTGAAATATAAGCAGATTTAATGGTGTTGAAGTCACTCATTAACATTCTGTGTTCTTCAGATTTGTGTGGGGAAACACAAAAGGTGGAAAGGATTTTAGGTGTGAGAAATAGAAGCAGGCCTCAGGAAATTCAGCTTTCCCTGGGAAAATTAGAAGAAGATACAATATATAGCAGACAAGGATGTTAAAAACAATGGTTAGTTCTTAGGCTTGGCCTAGATGGATGTTGAAGTTGCAAAATAAAATATGCTTAGCAAGAGAGATAAGTTTAAGTTTAATAACGGATTATTGTCTATTGTTAAAAAGGCATAACAAACCAGCATTGTTTGTAACTGGAATACGTGCGCTATTATAGATTGGTTAAGACAGATGTCTGTAACTTGTAGGACCACGCTATTGGCCAAAAAGCTTTTAAGAATGCTTTGCAACCAGAAAATCTGGGGATGTCTCTGTGACAGCGTGAGCTCTGTACCAACTTTGTCTCAACTCTGTATGCGAGACTGATAAATACAAGCTCCTGAAATGCTTGTCCGAGCCCCCTGTCCCGTTGTTGCTATGGAAATTGCTGGTAGATTTGCACCTGACAAACTCAAATTATTTCAGAGATCATATTAGGGTCATGCTCAAGATGACTGCAGTCAATGAAATGGCAATGGAATCACCAGGTCACCTGCACGGGTCACCTGTGACCCGCTGCACCCACAGGACTGGGCTGCAGGGAGAAGCCAGGGAAGGAAGGTGCAAGGGAGGTGCTACACGGGGAAGGGCACTTTTAAAGTGCATTTTAATTTGTGTGCACATCCACGTACACGTTCTGCGTGAGGCTCACAAGGGACTTACACCATGGCATGTAAATAGTTGTAAGACACAATTTGTTCTCAGTGGCAGACTTCACTGGGAATTGAAAGTGCTCAGCATCTTGCAGGTCTGGACACAGAGGCTGCTTTACATAGAACATATGTAACATCAGAAAGAGGAGTGAAAAACTGTGCACAGTGTTTGACTACAAAATATACATAAATCCAGTGTAGTTTTCAGTTTTTTTGAAGCTGGCCTTAAACAGATCACGTATATATACACAGAATATATGCCTAAAGTGCAGGCATTTCATTACTGTCAGATATTAATTGATCAATTTGCTTGCATGTTCCCTGACAAAAGAATACAAAATTATTTTAGCCAGAATCTGCTATTGTAGCTGGTATCATGGAACTAATGGAGAGTGAAGCTGTGACACTTCCTAGGGCTAGCCAAAAGCATGCCATATGGAATAGTAAGGCAGTGCAACAAAGACTGTAATGCAGGGAGAAAAAAAAATCTAAGCTAGAAAAATGATACATTTTGTTGTATCTGGTAGTTAATTTCACATTTATGAAGGGAAAGGAAACCATAGATCCTAAAATATTCAGAGGTGTGTAGGTTAATGTTCAGGATACTGCATGTTTACACATTCATCTTCAAACTGGTGAGAAGGCTTGAGATATTTTTGAGAACTTCTGGGACCAGACATTTTTTTTTGACTGCCAAGTAATCAGCATAAATTATAAATCCAATTTTCTTTTATAATTAGTATTTTAAACCAGAAATACTGCAAATTCAGTATTATTGACCATAACAGGAACAGAAGGCTCTGACTTGGCAATGGAGACAGGGGTTGCAGGGGAAGCAGAGGGTGGCACATTCCCCTCTGTGTCACTACAGCAGTCCCTGACGCTGCCCCCAGTGGGCTCCTCAGCCACCTCAGTCAGTGACCAGAGGCACGCAGTCCCCTTTCAGCAGGTAGGAGACATTTATGGCACAGCGCCCCTACAAACATATCTGTGCCACAGAAACAAAAACTGCTCTGTTAGTATAGGGATCTCCTGATTAATGCTTGTCATTAAAAAGTAACCAAGAATCCTGTAAAACGCTGTTTCCTAGCATAGAGAACCTTGTTTCTGCACATCATATGGCAATTTTTCCAGGAAAAATGGTTAAAATTTCATTTACTTCTGTACAGCGAATATTTATGTCTCATATCACTATCATGGAATCATTAAGGTTGGAAAAGACCTCCAAGATTATTGAGTGCAACCCCCTCAACCCAAAACTGCCAGGTACACCACTAAACTAAACTAAAATGTTCTCAAGGACCACATCTTGATGTGCTAAATGTGGTTCAACAGAAACCAGCAGAAAAAACTTGCAGTATACATAAACTTACCTGAACCAAAATCAGTGACAGCTATGTTTTATTACACTGTGTGTCATTTAAGTTTCATCTTGACGACACCACATAGCAAAACAAAAGGGAAACGAAACAGATTGTCAGATTCTTTGTATATAAATGACATACATTTGAAGTTTTGTGTGTGGCTGAGACACACCAAACTTCTTAAAACAAATGCATTTTTATGTATGATAATTCCAATCATATACTGATTGGAAATGATACTAGTGAATCTTTATTTGGCTTAACTTGTATTTAATGCTTTATATCGAAAAATTAAGGTACACAGCTGCTCAAAGCAATTAGGCAAACAAGAACGAATGTTCTCAGCTGTGCTCTTTAGACCCCTCTTACCAAGAATTAGCATATATAATAACATTAATTAGGAAATGTCAGAATATTTTAATGCTAGAAAAGATGAAATCATAAGGCAGAATTACATTGTGGTATAAATAATTTTACTAGACCATTTTCATTTTTGTTTATATATAATTTTTTTCTTGTGAAACTGGTAGGACAGCAAATATCTGATCAGTATTTTCTGCTAGCTTGTCTTTCAGACAGCACAACCATAGATATCTGACAAATTAATAGTTATGCATACAGACAAAAAATCAGCATTGATGGAAAGATAGATCCTTTTCAATCTCTTTTATTTCAATTTAAAGCTTACAGACTGTCCTATTACAATTTTAAAAGGATTGTAGTACCACCCTTTTGATATGCTAGGAAAAAAATGCAGCAAAAACCATTTAGCTTAGTTTCATATCTAATACATACATGTACTAATGGGTACATTAAGGCTAATATCTCTTGAATTTTTAGATTTTTTTTCATGTATATATGTATATATGTAACTATACAGTGTGCATTGATGCTACAGCATGTAATGGTCCAGCATGTAGCATGTGCATTTAATACTACAGTAGGCAACGGCAACTTACCCATTTGTTTAGCTAGTATAGCATGTTAGCCATTTCTAACTCCTTTAAATAAAAATACAGCATATTATTTAGACATTAGTTTCCTTCTCTCCTTATCCTATCCTGAAAAAAAGTCAGTCATTTGTTTCGTATAGGAAAAGTTGTTTAGATAAGTGAATACATAGTAATGGAAAAACAATCCATCCCATGTGCATAATGAGAATTAGAAGATTAAACTGCCTATTTACAGTATAAGAAGTGGTATTTCTTTATGGAGTACTAATCACTGAAGCTCTTGATCAAATCATAAAGATGTGATGGGGAATTATTTATAGAATGAGAAGAGATTTCAGTGGATTTGGTCCAGAAGCTCAGAATAACTTGTCAGCAAACACAGCAGATACCTTGTCATGACCATGGATAGAGTGAAGTTATAAATCAACAGAGAGTATGGAACAATACTGTCTTTTATGACATAGAATATTTACAGTTTGAAGAAGAATTTTTTTACTTCAGAACCAATGAATTTGATATTACATAAGAGTTACAAGCAATGGGCCTAAGTTTAGCTTTGTTAAGTCAATTGGTTCAATGATTTGAAAGAAAGGGGTGGTCAATAGGTGTAAAACAGAATACGAGGCTAAGAAGGAGTGAGGTGACTGCTCCTTAACTTCTGCAGGACAGAAGGACAGATAAATGCTAGTTCCTAAATGTGAAGGTGTAAGATCCCAATGGGAATGTATCTAAAAGATACCTATTATTCGTGTGAATGCTTAGGCTTATTCTAAAATTTCCATGCAATGCTCAATTTAGTACTGCCTCTATAGGTGTTAAGCCTTTTACAGGAAAGTAAAATTTATGCTTTTATGCTTACTGAAGATATGCATTAGAAGATGAAATGCACACACTATGTTTCATTATGTAAACTGTAAATTTGGGTAAGTGATGTACAAATTCACTAATTGTCCCACATGGCCCTTCAGCTGTCTGCTCATTGTATCATTCCGATCTGTCAGTTTACTGAAGAATTCAGAATGCTTTTGGCATTTGTAATCAAAATGAAAGTACTTAACAACAATATAATTGGTCTGTAGAAATTTAGGGGCAGGAATCAAACTAAATTATTTGTCCATATGGACTGTGAGCAAAGACTTACCCCACTACATGCTGATCTGTGAAATTACTTTGCTAGTATTAGGATTTTATTCCTCTCCACATTTAAAAATATTTTATAATTTAGATTATTATATTTATAAATTTATATTAATTGCTTAATTTAACACTTTATTTCAGGAATCCATCTGCTTCGTATGCCAAAAGCATCATAAAAATTTCAGTCTGAATTAGCTTTTGGAAAGTACTGAACACAATGGTATTCTCTGTATTTTCAGAAGCAAATGATGCAAAGACAAATTTCTAAACAGCATTTATAATGTTTGTACAATAATTCTTCTGATAGGTGTAATGCGCTTTAAAATAGAATCTGAAGAGGCTTCGTCCAGATCTAGTCAAAATCAAAAGCAAAATCTCTTCCTGCTCTACAAGATGTTAAAGTGGAGGGCTGCAGAAAAGGAGGTTTGGCTGCAGTGCGTAGTAATTTTTTTAAGAAACCAATACCTGCATTTTAAAGTAAATGACTACATAACAAAAAAACCAATAAAAAACAGTATAAGAAAGTTCTTAAACATAGGTGTCTGAAGTAAGTATGAAGATTGACTAACACCTCTACATTAATAACACTGCAATTGTGAGGACAGTCCATACAAGGACACAGACACAGAATGATTTTATCAAGGAAAGTAGTAGTTCTCCAACCCACAGTGGTTGTTACATTGTCTCATACCAATACAGAACATAGCGAGAAATATTTTGTGTCCACTCCTGCTTTTCTTAAGCTTTTCTTAAAGCTTTTCTTAAAGCTTTTCTTGAGTTAATCAACAGTCAGCTTTTCTTAAGTTAGTCAGTGTGCATCCAAAAAGTAGTCATATTTTTCCTCTCTCATTATTTAATCTTCCAATTCATGCTTTATTTGGTGGCTCCATGATTTCCACTGATTTCTAGCAAAAACTTAATTATATCATGCTTATGTACAGTTTTTCTTAATTTGCAGAAATTTGGTTAAATAGATTATTTCTCTCTTTGGAGTTTTTACTTCTGAGTCATGAGAAAAAACATAATTTGTGTTTACATTTTCAGTGTCTTCTGGTAATATCTATTACCTTGATCACTATAATGGTCTTCTAGAACTTTTGGAAATAAGTAGCAAGAAATAACCTGTACTAATTTGACTTCATTTTTCTTAAGGACCATAACTTTTCATACGAATTGAAACATAACACACATTCTACACTGTTACCAGTGTATTTTTCAGTGACTCAGCTTTTTCACTGGCCATCACAACTGCAATCATCATCATCATCCATGTGAAATTTGCTCTGAGGATAAAATACCTCAGTTAGATATCTTCCCGCATGTTTGGACTTTACTTCCATTATGCACAGTGATCTCAGTCATTGATGCCTGCAGACCTTTTCATATACTACAGGCAGGATCCAGTTACTGGAACATACTGGTCTAGTTCATTTAGGATGCTCTACGTTTGCCAGCATAGGCAAGTAGTTGGTCAAATCTGCCATAAGACAGACAGAGAAACTTTGAAAGATTAGATCAGTCACCTAAATGTAGATATCCAGCACCACTTCAGATGCATGGGGCTAACAGGATATTATAAAGAACCTATCAGAGACACAGCATGTGGCGGAGCGGCAATTGGAGACCAACCAGGATATCCTAGCAGAGGACAGTACAGTACATCCTATACCTTAGTGACTGATAATCCAAATATTTTATTTTCTATGGTTGTTTTCAATTTTCACTTTATGGCTAATAAAGTATGTGATTTTGAACATTTATTATTAAAACTATCCCATTTTTATTAGTTCCATTTTCAAGGTCATTTAATTCTTCCTCTGTGTTCTTCTTAATATTCCTAGGCTTTAATATGCTTCCCGATTTCTGTAACAGGAATGCATTTCAATAGCATACTGATGCATTCTGTGCCAAGGTCCTTACTGGAACCCATAAGCAAAATCAGTCTTAAGTTCTTTGCAAATTTAACTAGTCATACATCCTCATAAGGACAGTTCCCTCTTGGAGTACTGTAGTGGGCTGACCCCAGCTTGATGCTAGACACGCACCAAAGCCGTTCTATAACTCCTCTCCACAACTGGACAGGGGAGAGAAAATATAACAAAGGTTCATGAGTTAAGATCCATGAGACATCTCTCACCAAAATACCATCATGGGCAAAACGGACTCAACTTGGGGATATTCATTGAATTCATTACTAACAAAATCAGAGCAGGAGAGTGAAAAGTAAAATAAATCGTAAAAATATCTTCCCCCCCACCCCATCCTCCTTCCCAGCTCTATCTCCTCCTCCAGCAGTGCAGGGAGATGGGAATGGGGGTTATGGTCACTTCATTACAGGTTGTTTCTGCCACTGTTCAGGGAGAGGAGTCCCTCCTCTGCTTCAGCGTGCAGTCTCTCCATGAATTTCTCCAATGTGAGTCCGTCTTGGAGCTGTCTGGCATTGGCTCTGCTGGATATGAGGAAGCTTCTTCTCACAGAAGCCTCCCCTGTAGACCCCCTTACCAAAAGCTGACCTTGCAAACCCAAGTACCAAATTTCTGGGTCTACTGTACAAACACCATGTGTATATGGTGTCCACTTGAACAGTTTAAACCAGAAGCAATTGTGGAGGAAGGGAAACAATTATTGACCTTTGGAACAGACAACGTCAGAATGCTGGTTTGAGGATATTTCTGCCTCAAAGGGTATTGTTTAATGTGTTATTATGTATATTTCAGTGAAGTTTCATTTCTATGTATTCATTTCATTAATTTCTATGTATTTATGTTTTCCTTCAACTTGTTTTCATGCAATTTTAGTAGGACTCAGGGGCAATCATCACTAAAACCACTTCTCTGCCTGCCCCTAAAGATAAGCACCGTATTTTCTACTATTAATTATTTCATCCCCATGTTAGTAAATTAATTATAAATCCATTTTACTTGACCTGAGATTTCATTGCATAATTGTAGGTTAGAGATTATCTTGTCCCATCCTACTCTGGGAACATTAAACTCTGTATGAGTAAGCAAAATTCAGAGTCATTTCCATTTACACATTATCATTAACTATCCTGTATTAGTCCCCATACTCACTAGGACATGAAATAGAAAAATGTAATTTAATCTCCTAGGTTGTCCCTAAATTCTCAGTATGATCCTTACTTAATCAGGATTTTTTTTTTTCTTTCTCATGTTAATTTTAATAAGTTGAGTTACATACCCCAAAAATATCTTCCACTTATTATGATAATTTTCATTTTGTCTCCTTCCCAACCTCAATACCATTTGGAACCACAAGAAACCAAAACTAATATAATTTTTTGGTAAAACATATAGCAAAGCAGTTGAAGTTCATGGAAATGCAAAGACAGTTTTATCTTCCTCTGTTCCTGAAATACTTTTAAGATAACTAAAAGAGTTTATTGCAGTGTAAGAATAAGTAACAAGAAAATAATCAAGCTCCACTATCTTTGAAGCCAAAGTTTGTAGCTACTGTCTTTTAAGGTGTTTTGTTTTCCTTCAATTAGTATTACTCACTGAAGATAAAGGTTTTGTAACTGCTAGGCTAAGGTTTTAGTGGTTCATTCAGTGGCTTTCCTAAACTATTCTACTGTGGATTTTTAAAAATTATTTCTTTTGTTTTTTCTTTTTGTTTTTCTTTTTTTCCTTTTATCTTTGTTTCTTTTTTTTTTTTCCTTTTTTCTGCCTCTTCCCTCTTTTTTAAGCATAATGATCAGTAAGAGACCGAAATGTTACAGGTTAATAACTCAAACAACCAGCCGTTTGCAAAAGGAGTGGGTTCTTTGCTGAGGCCAGGTTTGCACCCCCCAAATGAAGGGGAAGACGAGAGCTTTTGGCTGTGTGCTGGCAAAACCTCTGATCTGCATAAGACTGAGGGCGTGCACACCCACCACCAGAGAATGACCATGACAAACTGACCTTTGTTTCACAACAGGCACGTTTTGAGCCAGATAAGGGAAAAGGCCGATAAGCAGATCCTGCAAGGTGGGATAATGCTTTTTATAGTGCAAATTTTATCCCCCCTCCACCTTGAGGAGGTATCATGTAAGCCTGAAGGTATTCACCTCTTCTGAGAAGGCACAGCTGGCTCAACTAAGCAGGGTCAAAGAGCTGTCATGTCATTAGAAGGAGCCATAAACCATCAAAGACCACCAAGACTCCTTTCTGGGTCCTTCCGCCAGTGTTGCATCAGACAGTGTAAAACTCTCCCCACAGCAGAGGTGCTTGGGTGTTCCCAGGAGAACCTGAACATGTATTAACCCATTGAACTTTGTGTTGCTGGGGCATCCCCCACCCCCAACAGATCAAGACCACAACCACCATGTTGAGCAACTGACACTGAAAATACAACAATCAAGTCCCATCGCTGGATCCATGCATGGTGACATCTTTCCACTAGCTGTTCTCATCCTTTCTTTCTCTTTCTTTTTTTTCTTTTCTTAGGTGATATATTTATACTTTTATATTCTTACATTTCTATAGGTAATAACCAAAATGGCTACATACCTCCTTTCTATTGCAACCAAATTGTTCCAAAATTAACCTGACATATATTTTTATATATGTATATAAACACCAGTCATTCAGTGTCATTTCACTCTAATCTGCCTCAAGGGATCTATTAACAAGAGCCTCAGTTAGCCTGTCTAGGGGGCAGGTCATAATATAAGCATATTCAATCTATTTTCTCAGCAGGATTATTCTGGACACTTTCATAGATAACTTCAAAATTATTAATTGCAATTTTAATGTATGTAGAAAAATTGTTATAGATCCTTCTCCTTAATAGAGCTTACACAGAAAAATTTATACCATCAGTTTACTGAAAAATAAAACAGTCCCACACTGGGACAGTAGAGATCCTATTAGCCTTTGTGTTTAGCCTGACTAAAGTAAAATTCCACTCCTCCCTCCTTGAGTTAGAATCAAAATCTGAAAAAATATTTCAAATGTAAAATAAATAAAAAATAAATAGCAAGTTGCATATTTTCTTTTTTCTCCCCAGGATGTTGGGTTTTTTCCCCAATTTATCCCAAAGGTAATGCGTCTTCTAAAATACAATGTAACTGTGCAATCACTTTGGTTGCACAGTTGATAACACACACAGTAAGTCCCAGAACTGTTTTAGATTATCCAACCTACCATTACTGTATTGTTCACTAACTCCATCATCAGAGTGTTTTGTTTCTGAAACATTATGCATTGACATGTTGAAACCAAATCTCTCCTAGTGATTCAATTATATCAGCATAAGCTTTTTCAGTAAAAAAAAAACCCAGCTTATTCCACTTTGAAAAGTCCTGTTCCTCTTTCTCACTCTTTTAGAATTTTATGTTTAATTCGAAACATTCTCCTGAAAACTATCTTGCGTAAAAACTGTAAGCAAATGCAGAGATCTTACAGTAATGAAAGATTTCACCTGCCCAAATAATTTATCTATCAATATGGCTTCTCCCTCATCATTTCACTTCTAGCTCTCCTGAAAGAAAAAAGTTTTCTACAGCAACTGACACTTCTGGGAAAGAAATGGATGCAAATAGCGGATGGTATTTTAATTAGTATACTTTAAATTGCAAGATATCTGCCTTAATTGGTTTCAAATAACATGGCAAAACATGAACACAAAGAGAAATAGCATCCTCATTTAACGCTTGTTTAACAGGAATCACTGATTTTAAGTTCCAGTGTGGCTGCTTTCATAGAGTCTCTTACAACCATGCCTGAAGAATAGTTTAATTTTGAAACAAATCTAGTTATGGCAATGAAAACTCTTCAGTGAAAATGTTCTTAAACAGGTTTCAGCTTTGCTGCAAGGCTTACATTTCAGACTCTAAGCTAAGTAACAAGATCAGATCTTTCTCTATAAGCAGAGATCTACTTTTTAACAAGTATTCTTTTATTTGTGCCTTGAAGGTTGGCAAAATTGGATTAATCTCTCTCTGACGAAAGCATGTCCCACAGTGATGGATTCAAGCTATGTCTTTGGCTTCTAAATTAATCCAGCATTTTGTTACTTGAGCTGTGTTTCCTGTGAAGAACCAAAGTGTCTCTGTAACAGCTAGACACCAGTCTCCAAACACTGCATACATGAAGGCAAAAGCAAGAGTCCTCTCACATCCTCTGGGACTCAAAACTGCAGAAGTATTCTGACTTTAGTCTAATTTTAAATATTCTCCCGTTTCATATTACAGGTACTCATGTATTTCATAAATACCCACTCCTTAAACACACTTGCTGAATGCTTTACTCTCCAAATGGGATAACTTAAAAGTGTGATTAATGTATTTCCAGAGAAATCATATAGAATATCCTTTAAAAAAGTATAACTCTGTGTGATCAGAAGTGCTGATATGAATACAAACAATAATCACGTAATTCCCATTTCAGAGATGTCTCTCTAAGCGATGCCTTCTAACTAAAAATTCTCAGGTTATAGAATTCTCGGCCTTCAAGTCTATGCCTGGCTCACTCTGCCAAATCTGAGAAATACTGAGGTCAATATAATGAAAAGCAATACTTAGTGACATTTTTTATCATTATGTTCATATACTTGCTGAAGTTGGTGTTCAAACAATTTGTGTAACTCCATCAAACTTTAAACTGACATCTCTTTCACTTTTTTCATTCCATCAAATATGAAGGTGGAAAGGGGATCAATGTGCTTAATGTAGCTTGAAATGAATCTGACTTTTTGTTTTGCAACCATGTGTTTTGTACTCAAATCCTCAATGCACACTAATGAAATAAAGACAAACCAACTTTCTATTATGGCAATAGAATTTGTCATATGTCACAGAATCAGCTCAAGGAGATGAGGAATAAGTTGACAAAATGCATGATGGGTTACAGGTTCATTCTGTTTAGCCTTTTACGGACTTGTTTTCTTCTCCAAAGTTATAAAAGCAGGCAGGAATGAGAAGAAAAAAGTTATATGACAAACATTACAAGTGAAAAATTTGTTCCTAAATTGCAGTACAAATATTGTATATAGGATATTCTACAAACAGCTTGCTGGGTAATCTAAGTACAGCAGAAGGCTACACATTTGTAATGTATGAATGCACAGTCACTGCACAAGGCTGCTCAAAGACCGATGGTGCTCAGGCTGCCCAGTGCTGGGAATCCTGGATAATACAGGCACCCTGCACAGATCTACAGCTATCTTAGGAAAAGCAGTATGCCTGTCTGTTGCAGGATGAAGACCCATGGCCAGGCTTCAAAGGTGATGGAAAGATTATCTTTTTCAAGAGGTAATTTTCAAGAATTTTTTTCTATCCAAGAAGTCACTGAAAGATGCTGGACTGAAAGGTATAGTAAAGAAAAACACCTTGCTAAGAACAAAGGGAGTGGATTTTTTCTCAAGACTTCATCATCCAAAAGTTCCATGTTTTCCCTGTTTACAGTCTGATCTTATTCTATTTCACTACTTTGTATTCCAAAGAAATCAAGAGATTCTTAGCCATTTGTGTAATTTAATACGCTAATTTGGAAAAGAAAGGGTTGAGTACAGAATCCAGCTAACTTCAAGGCTCTTTGTGGTGTGAAACCCTTCACAAGCAGTTCACAGTTATCTAGAATCAAATGCTCTAGCTGAGTAGCAACTCAATACTCTTTTAGTCATTGTGTTATGGTATTCAGAGAATATTTAATCATATATTCTCTGCTACATGAATTGAAAATTATCCAGTACTTCCGCTATTGTACCCTGCTAGTAATTCCCAAATCATGAACCAGAAAATCAATCATTAGGCACAAATGAATAAATCACAGGAGGAAATGGGGCTTGTTACAATATATATTGTATATTTACATTTGATTTACACTTATAAGCAAATAAATGAAAAAATAAATGTGTTGTTTCGTAAGATGTTTATACAAAACTTAGAAGTTTCTGTGTTGATAAATGCAGTGTGTATTTAGCATGGTTATGAAAGCCATCTGACATATTTGGAGAAAAAAAAAAGACTGGAGAAAAAAAAAATCACTGCACATTATTCAAGCATTGCTATTTCTTATGTACAGAACTCATTCTATAGAATTACTTGCCAGGATAGAGTATACACTGTATATACAGACCTTGGAACACAATATTCTTTCAAAGAACTTTTCAGCAAATTCCCAAGGTAATAAAGAATAAGCATATAAGACTTTCTCTCCTAACACCCTCTGTCTTCTCCTTGCTGAGAGAAATGTGACAACTTCCACAGCTACTGGGGTCAGCTAAACTACCATCCAAAACAAACAAACAACAAAAGTACAGATCTCTGCTCAGCACATGACTTCTAATTCTGACTGTATTATAAAAAAACACTCTCATCCTGAAATGGTCTGCAACATCTAAATTAAAAGATTCTAAAAGTGGTCTATATCCATTTTTCTTATAGTTTGAAGTTTAACTTCAAGGATCCTTGCAGATTCCTTCCAACCCAGGATGCTCTATTAACCCTTAGAATTCCATTAAAATTCCGTGGTGGGAACTGCCCAAGAACACTGCTAATAAGAAACTGTTCAGAAAATTTATTTATTTTTTAAAATATTAATTTCTATGCATCAGAAATTAAATTAGTACCAGAAAATTATTCTTTTCAAAAACCTGTTTTTTATTCCTAAGGGTTTTTTATAAAGCAAAATTGTCTATTCAAATCAACATAAGGGCAATGTACTGTTTCCCATTAAAAAGTGATATTGCAATTAAAATTTTAATTGGAAACGTTAATATTTTCGATTTACTAAATCTAAGACTTGGGACACATACAAAAATATATTTCATGTCCTTTTGAAATGTAATTTTCCAACACTTGTATTCAAAGTACATGTAATTTTTTTAAGGAGAACAGTTTCAGCTTTTGTGTCTCCTTCAATATACTCAACAAATTGTAATAATTAAATTCTATATCTACCTCTGCTAAATGTCTGATTATTGACAAATCATAAAAACACCACCTATTTTATAGGGTTATTCTCTGAAGTTATTTCAAACAAAATTAAAATAAAGAATGAAAGCAGAACATCATGTGATGCTATCATTTCCCTTTCACACCCATTAATGTCTTCTGATATAAATAAATAAATAAAAATAAATAAAGTCAAACCAAAAAAGCATTTCTTTCACACAGCTAGCTATTCAAAACGTGTGATTTGTCATTTAGCAAAAATGTTTTGGAAAGCAACACTGTAGTCCCAAGGACATAAAAGTAATTGATAAGCTTGCATATATTTAAGTCATTTTCTTAGAAACTAGGAAATTAAATTTCTAATGAACACAGGTAATAGTTGTCTCTGTCAATATTAATTTTTACACAGCTGCTAGAGTATTGTGGGACTGTGTTTTCCTTGTTAATTTCTTCTTTTGAATAAAATTATAATCACTGATAAAAGGTCACAGCTTTAAGAGAATTCAAGAGAATCAAGAAACATCTTGTTCCTTTTCTATTTTGTTACAAACAGTGTAGGCTGAATTAAATAGTTGATGATACATGACTAACCACATAAAAATTGGGGGGTGTGGTGAGAAAGATACTAGTTTTCCTGTTTTCTGTGGAGCAAGTAAATTCCTGACCTAGAGTACTTTACCATGCAATGTAAACACCAATAGATTTCACAGAGTTTTCCATCAGGTTCTAGTACAGTTTCATTATTAAAAGGTGTCTCTTTCAAAGTAATCAGTACCAGACCAAGAATTCTGCCTATCATAGTACCAAGTTCTAAAAAGGCCTTGATCATTTGCTTTTGCAGTATTTTTCTTGTAGCCTTTCACAAAGAGTTGTTAGGCTGGAAATGCAGAAATAACTGATTGCATTGAACCCTGGCACCTATGAAAGCTTTTAACCCTGGCAGTGAATAACACAAAGATAAAGGGTTCATAATTACACTGCATATCTAAGCAACACTGTTATTTCAAATGTACACACTGAATTACCAAAAAACCAAAAAGAGTACACACTGAAATACACAAAAAGTGAAATTGATGAAATGTGATACTTTGGACTAGAACGTACATTCAGCAGATTATTACAGATACTGAAAGAACAGCAAGATCACTCTTTTCCACCACTTCAATGGACTTTGACCTTTAAGTCTAAACTGAATCATTTTAATTCTTCTCCATGTCTTAAAAGAACAACAAAATCTGTTTGCTGATATATATATATAAAACCAGTATTTTTTTTGTTTTAATCTGAATTTATTTATCTTTAGAAAAGAACACCCCAAGCTAATTTTACTGAGAAACAGGATTAATAATGTCCTTTCAGTTCTTGACATCTGAACACTTCTAGACTCAGCTTTAATTTACATGTTTAATAAACAGAAATATGCTCACTGAACCATGGTGAAACAGAGATTAGGGTTAAATAATTCTTTGCTCAACCTCAACTACAAATCAAATGGTAAATTAAGCTATGGACCTTAAACAGGGCATGGGCCTGAGACAGTGGCCTCCAACCTTCCGTACCATTACAGTGTCAGTGTTTAGGCACTGCTCCCCTTTGGTCTGAGACCAGCTCTTCCAAAGTCACAGAGTTGATTTCTGGGTACTAGACAGGCCTCCATCAAATCTATGCCAATTTATTAGTTTACTCCCTTCACCTTCTCAAATGGGCAGTTTATGCAATGAAAATTTATTGTCTGAGAATAAAAAAAGTAATGAAAATTAATTTTTAAAAAAAGCCTCCATCTCATCCCTCTTTGTATTGATTCAAATACACTAGAAAATAAACAATAAGGAAAAGCAAGGAGGAATAAAAAGTAATAACAAAATTATGTTCCTTCCACATAAATTTTGCCTTCCTCGTCTACGATAGAACTTGAAAAAATGTCTTTTTTCAACAAGAATTACTAAAAAGCTCTCAAATATTTTTAGAAGTATCCAGGAACTGCATGAGAAAATCTCATTGCTCTCAGGAGAATCAAAGTTTAGCAAGAATAACTGAAAAGAAGGAAAGAGCATCTGCAGGCCCTTGACTTACTCTTTGTAATCAACAGAAGAATCAAAACAAATGGCAATGGAAACTTATGAAAAACAAAGAAAAATGTGGGAGTTCATGAAAACTGAATTTTTAATGTCAGTCACCTCTGTATCCATTTATTTGAATATTATTATGATAATACATTATTACTAAGAATTTTTAAAATTACTTTTGCTTTCGTATTCTGATTTGTGTAATTCCTATGCAAAGTAATAATAAGACACACCAGGATATGACATGTCCTTTAGTTCAGTGTTTTCCACTAGAGCAGTTTGGCATATGCAAAATATCTAGTATGTGAAAACCCTGAAACCATAAATGTGGCCTTTTAAAGGTTCTATTTTTAAAATTACTCAAAATGCAAGAAAAAAAAAGTAAATTGACATCTCCTGTACTAATAAATTCACAAAATTAAATAAAGCTGAAGCTATTAAGTTGTCATGGCATAATATAATTCACAGATAGATTTTATCATTCCTGGCTAGGGGAAGCTCTTTTGTCTACAGCAGTTGGGAACATGTTTATACTTGCTAATAGTAACAAAAGCTGGATAAGAAGTTCTTTAAAACTGTGTAGTTTCTCTCAGCTGGACTAAAATTGCCAATTTTAGACTATTAAAATGTCATACATGTTTAAAATCTTTTAAAACAACACAATTCGCATTTGCAATCTTGTGAAAAATAAATCACATGTCAAGGTGATTTTTTAATTATACAAAAAATACATAAGAGAACCAAAGTATTAAGAGGTCTGCAAGCTTTTAAAAACTTTCTGCTGAAAACCTTTCAATTCAATTATATTTTTAAAACAAGTCTTTCTTTTACTAAGCTTTTACAGAAATATCTCAAATATCATCAATATTACAAAACTAATCAGTCCTTTGATGTTATGTACTTGCACCCCTAAAATGTTTCATTTAATTGCAACTGCTTTGAAAAAGAAGATTTAAAAATATCCTGCTTAAATATTAAAATGTTTGTTAGTTTCCTCATATTTCAATACACTTGATTATGTTTTATTAGAAACTTTACCTGAGTACTGTACATGTGGAGAATAAAACAACGTATACAAGAGGCACAGACAAAAATCCATTACCCTGTTTATTCATTAGAAAGTAACACTAATGCATCAGTGTTTTCCCATGCTGTGATTTAATTTAATTTTAAATACATATAATAAAAGAAGCTATACTAAAAAAATTAATATACTTAAAATATATTAAAACAAAATCGTAACTATAATTTTGTCAATAGTTCTAAAAATATGGGTGATTTTATGACTGTTTCTTCATTTTCAGAAAAAAAAAATGTCCACCTGCTTTAAAACTTCTTGACTCTTCGTATTTCTCTTTTTATTGAGGCTCAAATTCATTGGGTTCAATAATGATAAAATAAAGCAGAAATAAGGGACTGATCTCATTTTGACAGTCAATGGAAGTTCTGGTCTAAGTCAATATAAAGAGAAAAAATGTTTTAAAGAATTAGTTGAGTAATAAAATTCTGGGGATGAATGAATTAGCTCCTGGTTGAAAAAGGACAAAAACTTAAAAAAGGCAAACAACCCAAAAAAATTTTATGTGCACATCAAAAGGGCCTCTAGGTCATAAGAAAGTCTAATTCCATTTAACTTCCTAATAATTCAAATACCTACGTCAGTGTGTCACTATACTACAAGTAGATGTTTTTCTGAAATTTATTTTGTTATGCTATTAGCAGCATTAAAAAAAAAACAAAAAACCTAAATAAGTCTTTGCCTTTAAGCAAGAAACCAAACAGGCTTCATGTTGAAACTGGTTGACCATAGAGATTGTGTGATTCATCCTGGGGGATTTTCAAGATGCATCTGGGCCCTCAGAAACCTTGTCTGACCCCCCAGTTATTCCTGCTTCAAGCAAGAGGTTTGACTGGAGGCCTGCAAAGTTGATCCCTGCCTAAGTTATTCTGTGAGATAATTTTTTGACACTGAACCGTGCCATAAATCAAATCCCTCCCGATGGGAGAGAATTTTCAAAAAGTCCTTGCAAGGAGTTTCAAAGATAAACCGAGACTTTTCCTTGAGTTTCAATGCTGCTGGATAGTTGTTTATTAAGTCTTATCAGAGGAACAGAGCCACTAGCATGACCCAGGTACAGCATAGAGCACAGAAAGCTGGAGGGAACTCTCTAATTATCAAGATTTACACAGCCTTTTAAAGATAATTTAACCAATGGTTACTAAAAATGTATATTATTTTCACTTTCCTACCAATTATTCAGTAACACGGGCAGGAACTGTGGAATTCTCTATCCAATCACTGCAAACTACTTTCACTGTAGAACATGGAGTAGTAGAAGAAGGAGAAGAAGGTTTAGAAAACAACAACAATCCTCCATTTTGATATTTTTTACTCTTATCTATTTACTACAAAGAGAAGCCCAAAACCTCTAAATTTTTCACCCTGTGACAATCTTACATAGTAGTCTATCACCTAATTGACACCACACTATTTTCTAGTTCCTGTCTGATCATTGGTAATTTTTTCCAAGGTTGGAGGTAAAAACAGTGTTGTTCAGGGGGGTAAGACCCTTAAAACAGGCAGAGAAATCCTCTCGGCACTCTGGGCTCCTACAATTTTTCACTTCTTATGTATATCTAAAATGATTATTACTTATTTATGAGCCATATATTGCTTTATTTTTCTAAATTAAATAGGTAAAAATTACTCATTTGGGTTTCAGAGCCATCTTGTAATAAATTCAGTTCAGGAAAACCACTATTGGATGTCATATAAAAATTTCAAAACATTGATTTTTAGGAAATGCACTTTCTCCAAATAGATTATAGGCTGTTACCACAGTTTTTCAACTAATATTAAATACATATTGCTTTTAACAAGGAAAATAATAATTTCATTGTGCAATTAATAGAGTGGTATCATAGTAAGTTAGTAGCAGCTTCACATATAAATGTGTAAAATATATAGTATTATGATGTACCAGTTTTTAAAGAAAAAATACTGTACCATTCCTAGGAAAAAATGTCAAATTTTGGAATTAATTTATCTAAAGTGCTTTTCCCAATAAAAATCTATTTTTGCTACCAATTCTCAGCCATAATTCATTTCTGGTATGTCTGTGACCAGTACAAGAGGCCATAATTGGGTCATGACTTCTTCAAAGACGAAAGGAAAAAGGAAAAGGAAAAAGGAAAAAGGAAAAGGAAATTGAAAAGGAAGGGGAGGGAAAAGAGAAAAGGGGAGAAAAGGGAAGAAAAGAGAAGGAAAGGAAATGAAAAGGAAAAGGAGAAAAGAAAAGAATAAATGCTACTGCAGGACTTCACACCCACTGACACCTGTGGCAGAAGCACATACCCATGTGCAAATTCACCCTCTGCAACTGCAAAGACCAGAGCGCCCCAATTTAAATCTCTCCAAGTGTAAGTAATAGTTTTAGATAGGTCCATATAAGCAACAAGGCAAAAATAAGCACTAACCTCATGAAATGCTACTCACACCAAACAAAGAGAGAGTCTGAAAATAATTCTTCATTTAGCTCCAACAACAAAAAAACAAGAATAGCCTCAGCAATACTATTTTAGATACAAGTTTAGCAACATGACAAAGTGCCAAAGCCATGTGCAAGAGGTAAGAAACTAGCACTGAAACAAAATTCCAATAAACCACCAACAATGGGCATTTAATACCTATAATTTCAGTTTAACAGATGTAGGAAGACAAACCTCCAGATCACCTAACACAGGGAACAGTACTCACTATTCAAATAATTTATAAAAATTCTGGTAGACATTACACAGGCGCTGGGGATGGAACAAAATCACACTGGATTTAAATCTGTTTAAGTGAATAAGTAGTCTGTTTTTGTGAATTTTATAACTGGAATACTAGACTTGAGAACATGAAGGATGCCTTATAATTGCTATTTCTTACAGAAAATAGTACGATGAATGAATCAGCTCAAGGTTTGAGTGATTTTTATCCTCCTCAGGCTAGATGAAGCTTTGTTGACACATCATGGGAAAGTTTGCATGTGCTTCATCTGTCTTTTCTGGTCCACTAAGTCCCTGATATAAAATTCATATGAACAAAATGTGGAAACAAATATCCTTTTGATTAACTACTTATTTTCCTGAAATGATGCATCCTTACTAACTATGTAATCATTGATTAAATAAAAGCTACCAAGTGAAGAGATGACTTATTTATTAATAGCTTATAAAAGATATATTTTAAAAAAACATACATTACAACTACTGGCTAATTTTTGAAATGTGTTAAGGATGGTGTTTTATTTTTTAATTTAAAGTGACTTCCAAGGTAATTATAAGCTAACTAAAAGCTGTGTCCATATATTCTTTTAGAAATGCAGTTGGGATGGGCAAGAAAAACATGCAGGATTATGTCTCTGCTGGTTTTACACTATATTACTATTGTCTTTAAATATCTATGTATTTATAAAATTTAACACATATTTAATGTGTCTGGATTATTCTCTTCTGATGGAAAGAAAAAAACCAAAAAGAAATGTAGACAATTCAAGACTAAGGCAGCTAGAGGATTTAAAGCTGAAGTCTCAAAATGCTATTTCCAACTCCAGCATGGAGCACATACCAACAAAAATTGTGGAAGAACTAACAGGAAGCCAGGAGGTGAGGATGAATCTCTATATTTCAGAAACAATTTCTGCAGCAGCACAGAGGGTGTTGTCTGGTCAAGGGACATTCAGTTTCTCGTTTGTTAGCTCAGCCTCTTTTTATTCTGTCTTTCCTTGTTTTAATGGTGCTATTTTTTTTAACATAGTGAAACTGTGTAACAAAAAATTGCACCATTCATAAAGCGATAGCAATACAGAGACAGCTATATATGTGTGAGAGGCTTATATTAAACAAAAAGTTGCAGAAGCCTGATAGAAGGCTGTTGGTTTTAAAGCTTTCACACAAAACCTTGAGATGCCATTAGCATTAGAGGGGTATTTGAGTCACAGAAACAACCTGACCTTTTCAGGGATTTTCCAGTATTTATTGGCACTCCAAATAACATTTATATTGTTAACTGAAAAGCTGAATACCTGAAGCTGTCAATGGAGTAGTTATGAGGACACCATCTGAATACTATACACCCTCACAGAATACTATAAATTACTTTACCATAACTACACTGTAAAATTCAGGATCTCTCGATGATCACACGAAAAACCTGTTCAGTCTCTATAGTCAATTCATAGAAACTTCACTTAAAATACCTTTGTCCAACTAATTATAAAACTAATTTGTTTGTTATTATTTAGTCCACAATGATGGTTCTTCTGCAAAGCCTTAATGAGAAAAATCAATGTAACAAACTCCAACCATTAGTCTTTAGGTTTCTTATCTCAAATGTATAGAATGTTAATGTTTTGCAATCTTAATAATTTATTTTTTAGTTATAAATTGTGTTTATTTACATTTTCTAATTTTATTATACAATTAATACACTTGATAAATTTATTTTAAATAATATGTTAAGCTTTGCAAATTAAAAATATTTATATTTACAATTTTTAATATTAAATTTACAATCTAAGCCTACAGTTTTTAAAGGCTATAATGCACAAGCTCTCCAGGCTCCTGACTGCACATCTTATGTAGGTCTATGTTAGTGAAGGATCACTTTCAGCATGTTCATGGCTTGACATCAGCTGGCAGAGGACTGATTCAGACTGCTACACACCAGCATTTCAGAGGGAAATCCAAAGTTCTCCTCTTCTACAAGACAGTGATTTTTCAAAAGAATTTTACTTGGAAGTTTATTAGCTCAATAGCACTACCTTTAAAATGAAAACAATTCTTAATTAATGTTATTAAAATGAGGCAAACTAAGCTATGTTTTGCATTCTGAAAAGTGTGCCAAATGGCAACCTTTTTTTAAATATTCACAGCTTCAATGTCTTGTCTAATTTGTCCATCCTGAGGGAAGCCGAGCAACATCAATTTCTCTCAAATTTTTCACTATTACACATTAAGAAGGTTGGTTTTTTTTTTCCTAAGGATGCATTTTTGTCTAACTACAGCTCAAGAAAATAGTGACTGCATGTACTTTGGGACTAGTGTTTAGGGTTTGAAAATGACAGTCAAACAGAGAAAATCTTTGAATTGTGGAAATACAATCCACATTTACAACAAATTCATTAATTACATACATAAACCAATTAGCAAACACTATTTCTTTCATGTATTTTTTTAATTACTGGAAAAAAAAATTCTACAAGAATCAGGTACGTTCTTCCTCCTCATGTTTTTCCAAATTGCTGTAAACTGAGTGTAAACTATGCAATTTTACATCAGCTAAAGTTATCCTTAATTAATTACATTTCTCACTTTTAATTTCTGTGTTTCTCCATTTTCTCGAGGTCTCCAAAGGGAAATTCCTCAGTAATTTCCTCAAAGGCTGTCTCTGTATTATTTCCAGGAAGAACCAGACTTCTGAAGTGAGTATGTGCTCCATGAAATTTCAAAACCCATAGTTGTTTACATTCAAAATTTCATAGGTTGCAGTAATAGAGTTCCATAAGTAGACAAAAGCAGAAGTTTAGCCAGGCACTGGCAATCAGACTCAGTAAAAATCATGGCCCAGAAAGTTCTTCCATTTCTTTCCAATTTAAAAACTCGTCTAATAAAAATTCTTTCTTTCTTAAAAGAAAAATAAAACAAAATGTGCTGAGCTGATGCTATGGTTTCAGCAAGAGAAACTATACTGTCTAAATTACTGGCTAAGCCCTTAATCAATCAATTCATTTCAACCAGAAGAAAAGCAATCTTCCACCCACAACATCTGGGGTGTGTGTTTTTTTCATTATTTCCCAAATGCTAGCACATGAAGATGAAATACAGTACTTGCCATGCTAGAATTGGAAGAAGAAAAATTATTTATGTTTTTCCTTTGTACCAGAAGATGAAAAAGAAATACAGCTGATAAGGAGGCAATAAGAATTAAAAACGAATACTTATGCACATATTTGCTACCAGCAAAGTGCTCTCATCAAGGAATAATATGGAAAATAAGGAAGAGACAAAATTCATTATCAGTGATAATGAAAAATATGTTAATAATGCTAATCTTGTGTATTAATGATAGATTAAAACTTTTTCACATAATAGGGTTTTCACATAACTGAGTTAGCTCAATCCTTTTTGTTCTTTAAAAGAGGCACATCCATTCACTAACCAATAATATTTCACCCAGCAGTGCCAATGCTGTTTCATTTTGCTTTTTCCATATCAATTATGTGCAGTTCAAGAAAAATGTAACACCCACGCAGTATTTGCCCTGCTGATTAAATAATATCCCATGTTTAACAAATTGCTCAGATTTCTAGATAAATCAGAAAGAAACCACAGGCAAGGCTGTTTACACTTGTTTTCTCTGTAGGGTTACTAAACAAAAACACCTGCAACAAGAACAACAGATTTTATTGACCCAGTCTGACACAGCAAAGCATAATGTCAGCTCTAATAGACAATTTAAAATGTAACAGAAACATAAAAGAGAAGCAAAAGCAATTTAATGAAAAAAAACCCCACAAAAATAAAGCATGTTAAAAAATGAAAGTGAGTTTTCCTCCCATCAGCTCTATCTAGCTATGTGAGGAAGGCTGATACCTCAGTCCTTTCCATGTCCCCTGTCAGTAGATTCCCTTCCTCATGCACCAGCATGTCCACCTTTTTCCCTTAGTCTTCCTTCCACTGTACAGCTATAAACCTGTCTTCTTGTTTTTATTAACACTCTCCAGACTCAACTCCAAGTGGGCTTTGGTTTTCCTAAGCCCAGCCCTGCATGCTCAGATGGCACCTCTACATTCATCCTGGGTCACTTGACCTCATTCCCACCTCTGGCATCATTTCTTTTTGTGTATAGAGTTTGCTCAAGAGCTCTTTGTTCATCCATGCAGATCTCCTGCCACATTTTATCTGACTTCCTTCTTATCACGGTAGACCACTGTTGAGCCCAGAGGAGACATTCCTTGAAAATTGACCAGCTCTCCTGCAGCCTTATTCTCTCCATGGTCACATTCCATGCCATTCACTCAAGCTGAGCAAGCCAAGTCTATTCATCCTACATTCAGGTTTGGGATCCTGCTATTTGTCACTCTCCTGTGAATATTCTGAACTCCACCATCTTCTCTTGCTGCAGCCAAGACCCTCACAATCCTGACTAGCTCTTTGGAAAGTGTGAAGTTTATTAGAGCATCTCCCTTCATCATCTCCTTGGGTATTTGTATTGGGAAGTTCTCATCACAGCACTGCAGAAGCCTGGATTGCTTGATCTCTGCTATTTTTGCCTTGCTTTTCCAGCAATTATCAGGATGAGTAATGGGATGAGCAGGGCCTGAAAACACACAGCTTTTTCAAATTATCTGAAGAAGACCTCATCTACTTCTTCCTGATGAGGCAGATATGTACAATAATGTTGCCGATACCAGTCACCTACTATCCTAACCTATAAGCTCTCATGTGGCCCATCATCCATCCCCAGCTGCTTTCTCACATTAACAACAACTCCCACTCCTCACATTCCTTCCTGGTGTTGCCTTCCTAGTGGAGTTTCCATCCATTCATTGCAGCATGCCAGTCATGGAATCAATAAAGGATTTTTTTTCATTTAAAGCCCTCATTTAGAAAAAATAAATTTAGGAAATAGTGTAAACTATTCAAGTGCTCAGAATGCATCATTAAAATATTCTTCCAAATGTTTAAGCAATTAATTATGAAATTGCAACAGTAGAGGATAGAAGCCAATATCATCTGGATTCAGAACATTAACTACATCTGTGGTGTCTTCTTTTTTATTCTACCCAATGCATAAAAACTGAATTAATTGAAAGGGGAAAAATTTCATTTGAATTACTATCACTAAGATACATAGCACATGTTTCCACGTTTTTGTGACTCTTGTTACTAAGGCAATCATGAGAGAATGAACTTAATTCAATGCTGCCAAATTGTATGACTTTGGATCATGAGAGGTGTCCCCATTCTGGAACTGCATTCCCTGGAATGTGGTGGAAATAATATAACATCATGTGTTGAAGCAGAGCCTTCATAGGCCCTTCTGAAAAGGATAAATTGAGGATTAGGAAATACCTGTATACTAAATTGTGTCAGTGTGGTCTCCTCACTCTCCTTAACCTGACCTTTATGTCCTGTAACCCTGCTCAAGTGGTAACTAGAAGTGTGGTCATAATGGGTGTGTCTGGTTTGATGGCTGCGTCCAGCTCAAAGTGGGGGTATTTGGGTTACAAGACAACAAACAGCCAAGGGCTACCTTGAGTAATGTGCCCACCTAACCACAGTGCTGGTTAATGTCCAACTCCAGCCAAGTTTGGAAGAAACTAACGTCTGTAGTCAGTATGCAAATAAGCCTGTAAGTCAATCATCATAGTCCATAAATAGTGGGCAGCCCAGGGCCTGCTGAGCTCTCCTGCATGGCAGCAGCTGCATGCCAGGATCTCCCCTTCAGCAGAAACACCTCTCAAGGTTACTCCTTGAGGCTGAGAGAAGCCTTATCTTGTCAGATACTCAGTACGTGAACTGGGAGTAGGTGTACAGAAACTTTGAAATCTTAGCTAAGTGGCATAAAGGACAGACAGTACATATATAATCCTTTAGACATATACAAGTGACTAAACCTGGGACTAAGTCTGGATCCAGCCACATCCAAACTCTCCTCTGAGAAGGAGCTGAGAACACAAGGGGGTCTTTTCTGAACCTCATGACTCAGTGGGAGGGTATCCCTAGCAGTTTGGTCTGACTCTGTCTGCTATGCAGTAAGTAACCAAGTGTACCTTGTGACTATTTCACAGGAGTTATAGCAGTCACCACTAGAACCACTTTTATGGTGTGGAAAAAGTGGAATTTACCTTGAGGATTACTGAGGTAGGTCCTCTCCAGAACTTTATAAATCTCTACAGTCTTTTCCTGAGTCTGGTTTCATTCTTGTATTAAGCATAGAAAGTGGTTGTGTTAGGACAAGGCTCAGCTCTGCAACAGGTTGAAACAAAGTATATTGCAATGTGTGGTTTCCCTGAATGATGATTTCCCCAGCTATTCCCCAGCTAAAGTCATAGAGATGGACCTGTGGCAACTCAGGATATGCACAAAAAATAACACAGAATGTGATAGTATTCTATAGAATACTATAGAAAACTGTAGTTTGTTTGTTCAGGTGTTTTTTTTACATTTTCTGATGCACGGCAGCTCAATAGTTTACTTAGCATCATCTGAAAAATGAATAACCCCCACGGTTCATGTTCTGTAAGATACTGCTCTCTCCGTTTTGCTATACTCTACTGCCTTGTACACATGCATACCTGTACACACACATTGTTTATATACTTAGAATTAACATTCTTGTTAGGTACAAGACTGGCTTAAACTTAGTTAAATCTAATTAGGAAACAGAAATTAAGTATTCTTCCTCC
Organism: Corvus hawaiiensis; assembly: GCF_020740725.1. NCBI lineage: Eukaryota > Metazoa > Chordata > Aves > Passeriformes > Corvidae > Corvus > Corvus hawaiiensis. Next base: position 23,393,303 of record NC_063215.1, read on the forward strand.
TAAGTCCCTCAACAGGTCTGATTTAATAGTTATTCTAAGTACATGCCTCACTAGGGGTTGGGTTGCCACCACTTATCATTTCTACTAATTGGCATGTTGGTCAAACCTACATTTTGTAAAAGACTGCAATAAACACCAGCAGCTGCAATAGTCTGCAGTTTCCAATGGATACTGAGCTAAAGACTAAAGATGTATAAAGGACCTAAGGGTATGCTGGGAAGCACACAGATCTAATAATTGGGGCATCCAGGTTTGGCTTCTAGTTCCTATCTCAAAGATTGTTTGTTTCACCCACTGAAGGTTTAACATAAAATTAATCAGTCCTATGAGCAGGGATTGGAAACCTCAGTTTCAAGGTCCTCATGTCAATTTTATAAAATATACACTAGAGTTGTGTTTCTTCTTTCTTGCATCCTTTATTGCTCACTCCAGTTGGAACACCGGGCAGTGGCAAAACCTCAGCAGGAGCAGCATGTGTGTCTATTTCAAATGGCCACAAAAAATAAAATCGGGTTCCTGGGAAGTAAGAAGTATAAGTTTTGACAACCTTAACAAATGAAGAAACAGAATCTGGATTTCCCATTAAAGTGGGTTTACCACCAGCAGGCAGCTAACCTTGAAACTCACTCACTTCCCTCAGGCCCGTTAGGATGTGGGAAGAGGAATGGAAGAATAAAAGCAAGAAGACTTGGGGATAAAGATAACCATTGTTTAATAAATGAAGGATTGGTAGAAGAAGATGAGAGAAATAAAACAGGTAGTACAAAGGCAATCACTCATCACCTCCCACAGCCAGACTGATACCCAGCCAGTGTCTGAGCAAATGATGGCTACCAACACTAAACTCCACTATGCTGCATGTTATTGCTGAACATGACATTTTGTGGTGTGGAATATCTCTTTGGTTGGTTCAGGTCACCTGCCTTCTTGTGTTCCCTCGCAAAATCCTGTGCGCACACCAGTTGTTCATCAAGGGACAGAGTGAGAAACAGAGATGGCGTTGACATCCCGCACACTGTTCAGCAAGAGCTAAAACACCCACATTACCAACACTGTTTTAGCTGCAAATCTAAACCAGCACCACCTGAGCTGGAGAAAATTAATTCCATCCCAGCCAAATCCACTACACCCATTTATAGAGTAAAAGCTCAGACAGCTGGCAGCATGTAGGATGGAGAAAACAAAACTACATTCACCCTTTGGAGGAAGAGAATAATTAACAATCCAATATGAACAAAGAATTCTGAGGTAAAAGAGATGAGTGAGTGCCAAGGGAGAAAACCTGCAGAGTTGCAGGTCACTATATTTTAGATATCCTTATTGATTTTGGCTAGATTTTTTCATTCTGTTAGCACCCTTGTATGCAAGAGAACTGGCATCTGACATAAATATTTGGAAATCAGGAACTGAAGTGACAAATTTTTCATCTGACTTCATGTCAGTGACTGAGGGTGGAAACTATAACACTGCAGTTAGCAAATGGAATGACTGGTATTAAAACTGAAAATTTCTATCTACCTGATCTGCTTCCTAAGGTGTAAAGGCAAAGTTCTCAAATGAGGAAGTTCCCTACTTTCACTGGACCAAAGCTTCGACTGACAAACCTTATGCCATGGCCAGGGATGACAGGTAGAGACACACAGACACTATAAAGGTGAGGACCTAAGAAAGGCTGGAACTAGAGAAGTTGGATGGCAAGACGACTTACCTATCAAGAACGAATAAATTTTATAATAAAAAATAATCACACTGATTACTGTGGCATTATTCATATGTGACAAATTATCAGTAAGTTTTTTTGTTATCAAGCTTTCAAAATCACATTTCTACAAATTACAATTCTGACATTTTAAACAAAGGATTTCATCAGAACTTTTAGCGTGATTCGGCAAAAGCTGTCATCTTCCCTGTAATACTGAACTCTCTTTGACCTTCTTTAAACCATCTCTTGACATGTGGATCAGAATGTATTAAAAGTCAGTATGGACCACAGAGTCAGTATTCTGCTGTAATCAGTATCTTGTTAGTGAAAGATTATGAAGTAATATTTTGACGGTTACTTTTGGGTGGATTATCTGTCTACCTATCCATCTTTCCAAAGGGAAAGTTACCATAATATACAGCAGATTCTCATCTCAAACTATACCAATAACAACCAAAAAATACATGAGAAAGCCTTAGACACTCTATGTATTGCAGATGTACTGAAGAAGACAGAAACTGAATGACTTGCCCAAGGCTGCACAGGAAGCCTGTGATAACTGAATCAAGACTTGGCTGTAATGCTTTTTTCTACGTTGTGAGTCCACTTGCAAATTTCTTGAGAGACAGAATTACTTCTTTGGGGACCCTGCCTACCTTCTGCCACTCCAGACTGCCAGAGCTGACCAGCTACAGGAATCAGTACACCTCCTGGGAGACAAAGTGCTTGAGGGATTTGTACTTCTTCCAACTCAGAGAGAGTTGGAATTAATGTGAATTACTGTGAAATAAGGATGCAATCTGTTGGTCAGTGTGTGCACATAAATCTCACAAACAAGGGTACACATTTTATAAACTTAAACAAAGACTTGATGACTTTCCTCATATTACTCCCTGCCAACTTTCTCTGATGATATGAGAAACATAACAATTATACATTTGTATTGACAGAAATATATATGCTATATATTTTAGCAGAGAAAATTAAATTTACATTTTTTATAAACTGATACAGAAAGCATTTCAAACAGTCCTACCATCTACAGTCTGTATTATTACACTTAAATTTTGAGTAAATTTCAGGTTTAAATATGTGAAGATAGAAAAAAATCAATCCCTTATTTTACAATCCATACTCTAGTAAAAAGCCCCTTTGTTATACAAAAGATCTTTCCAATATTTTGTATTGTAATAGTTCTAGTGCAGTCATGAGCAAATTCTATTTTCAAAACACGTTTCAAGACATATGTGAAGAAAGATATAATGGCTGGATATTGGAGAATTTTGACTCTTTACTCTTATACTCTGAATGCTCTAAAGTAAATCCATTCTTTATGAAATCAGGAATCTAAAAGTACAAGGATGACAGTAAGAATGGCTGCATATCAGGATGCTTTCTGTGACCAGATGGACAAAAAGAAGTACATGCTTAGCTTATTACTAGAGAAAAAGAATATATAAAAGAGAAAAACTAAGGATAAGCGGCCTTCGGCATGAAAATATGAAAACAAAAGGAAAAAGTAAGTCTTTCAAGAGACAGAAAAACAGAATATAGTGATAGGCTTAGAAAACCTCTTCTGGCCCACTTGCACATCAGCTTCTGATCAGAGGCTGAAGGAAATAGAAGCACTTGAAAAAACAATCTTTAATCAATACTGAGAAATCATCAAAGGCAGTTCTACTTGTCCCACAAGAAATATAACCATGTCTGAAATAAATGAAGTTCCCCGAGGCAGTCTTCATACAGGAAAACAATCCAACTGTAACACCTCTGTCATCTCACTATGACACATCATAGTCATTATGGCATGGAAAGATCCCTCTGGAAAACCACATACTCTCTGTTGCACACACTTGACCTAGAATGCTAGAAGATTGGTGATCAGTTTTGAAGTGTGTGAAAAGGCAAACACCAAAGAGAGAAAAATAACAATGAACATTCAGAGCTAACAGATATCAAAGTAAAAACAAACAAACAAACAAACAAAAACCCCAAAACCCCCCTGAAAAACCCAAAAAGCCCCAAACCAAAAAAAACCCACAACCCCAAACCACCAAAACCAAAACAAACCCACAAAGAAAAGCTGAAAATCCAAACAAAACCAACCAAAGCAAACAAAACAAAACCCCCAAAACTTTTCGATCACAAATCAAACCACCTTGTTGTTCTAGAACAACGAGAGTGTTACGACTCAAGAAAACCTTTGGGGACCACCACAAGATCACCCTGGAGAAGGCCATGGAGGATTTCAGCCTCTCTGGAACCCTTGTAGTTTCAATCTGTGACTATACCTCTCTGTACAATTTCATCAAGAAAAGGAAATCAGTCATCCTGATTGCAACATTATGGCTGTATGAAATACATTGCAATGATTTTACCACTACCCTGTAAGACCCAGTTTCTGTAATAGGCTGTTTGGTGCATGGGATGAAGAAAGGTTGCTTTTATCTTGTTTCAGTTTCATAGTGCCTGCCAGCAGAAGGAAGAGTAAAAATCACAGTGAAGAAAAACCCTCCATGTTGCCACCAACATCTGAAAACCAGCTCTAATTATGTCTGAATCTTTCTGGTCCCATTAAGTGCCTATATATTTCTTATTTAGCTTCCCACAGAATAATTTTTTTCAAGTTTGAATTATTAAATGTAATCACAGGATTCAGGCTGCTGTTCTCAAATACTAAGTGTGTCGTACAAATAGTTCCAGTTTCATTTGCATTTGATATTTAGTTCTCTCTAAAAATAATAACTAAGTAATTACACTATTCATTCCACACAGTATGTTTTTCTACCACTTTCATCTAAAATCTACAGGTATCTTTCATCATGCCTCTTCCTAAAGCAAAGCAAGCCTTTTCTGTCTCTTCTTTCTTCCTTCTTCTGTCTCACCCCCTGTTAAATTTATTGGTCCTTAGCATCTCTCTGTAAAGTCCCCAGACAGCAATGTGAAGTTGAATCTTAGTGATGCTTTTAAATTCTGTTTTGTTGTCTTTTCTTGGGAATTACTGTCTTATTCTGTACAAGTCTCTACTGACTGAAAATAAAACAGGTGTACAAACATCCCACCCTAACTGATTGCAATTATAAAGTACTAGTTATAAATACAAGCAAAAAACTACAAACAAAAGCCAAAATAACAATGCTCAATTAAACAGGGTTTTTCGCAGATTTATTGCACAGCCCACTAGTAGCAGTATCAGTATGTCAGTGCCAAACAAAAGGCAAAACTGCACTGGAAACTGGTATAATTAAGATTCCAGAAAAAAAAAACCAAACCAAAATAAAAACCACCAGCAAAATCCACAAAAAACTGAAATATAGTTGTCCCAAGCATTTCTCTCCTGTATATGTGCTTTATAGTATATTTGATGTAAATAAAATATTTGGTCACACATCTATACAACTATTCTGATCAGCAATGATGGAAAGAATTGTACAAATACCAAAACATCAAATCACCACATTGTGTGGAAAAGAAATAGCATAATTAGTAAGCAGATAACCACTCTGCTAAAATTCAAAAAAAAAGGAAAAAAAGACTTTACATAAATACAAATGCACATCTTGAAACAGATTTCTGAGATGAAGATCTACATTAGTGATAACATATAATGCTAATACTAGCTGTTAACACTCGTTCTTTATGTATTCTGATTCATGTTTGCCCTCATCAGATATGTGAAAGGGGTATTGGGTGTAGTTGTTTTTTCTACAGCTTCTCAAAAGTGGATGGTGAAAGTGAGTATCAATTAGGAAAGACAAAGTAAATTTTGAACTTGTTCAGTATTCACTCTCCTGTTATTTCTAAACTGAATGTTTCCTGTATGTTGAATGCATCTGTCTGTAGGGATGCAAAATCCAAATATCCAGTGTGAAACTTTTCTCTGTTGGTACCTGGTATCTACTACCCCTATCTCCTGACAGTTTGACATTTTTATATAAAGTTATATCTGTAAAATTCTGCAGCACTAGTGACTTGGCTTTTTGTCAACCTTTATATTTTGTTCCTTTAAGGTATTAATTTCCCAAATCTCTGAAACGTCCTCTTATTCCCTAGAAGTCACAGAACTTCTACCCCCTCTATGATTCTGATTTTACCCTGGCAGGAATGCTATGAATGGCCTCAAAACTCTATCTATGAGAAAATTAACAAACTAGTAGTATGATTTGAATAAGCTGTGGCTTCTTCTATACTGAGTCCTCCAAATATAGCAGGTTTTTTGTATTATTGTAGTAGTCTGCAACTAAGCTTTGTAAGAATTATTCCAAATATATTAGTGTTCTGTTTTTGATATGGAGATAGACAAATTATTTTAATATACTGCTATTATGGTTAGTAGGAAAACAGGTCAATCTTGCTAATTAAGCTATTTGTCAGATCCTCTGTTTCAGTTTCATTATGCACATGGGCACTTTGCCTTTTTTCCCTAAACCATTAGGAATATTAAAAAAAAATCAAATAATGTTCTGCTAGCACACTACTTACCCCCAGAGCACACTTTTATGTACACAGTTAGCTAAATACAGGCTGTGAAAGGATATCTTAAAATACCTTAAAAATTTAGTTTAATCAAAATATCTTCAAGAGTGTAGCTTTTGTTCAAGCATGCCACTGGAGCAGAGTGTGGTTCCAGGTATATTAAATACATAGGAAATACCTACTAATTTAGATTATCAGACATACATGGGGAAACCATACAGTATCATTTGTTTTAAAAATTTTAATAATAACTGTAGTATGTTAAAGACAGAGGTGTGGAGTTTGGGTGTTTTTCAAATAAAGGAGAAGGACTCTAGGGAAAAAAAAATTAAATAGTAATGTTGGGTCCTCTTTTTCTATAGATAAAATTGTATTGCAAAGAAGTGTTTCAAGTATTTAAACCCAGGAATAATTTAAATCACTTTTTTTCACTGCAAAGTTGCCATTCATAAGACAGAAGCCTACAAGAAATAATAATATGCAACAAAAAGTACATTAGAAAGGATGTAGAAAATGTGCTAATATTAACAGTGAGTAAGATGCATATTTTTGAAAACAAATTGTATTAAGGTTTTTAATTGTTGATGAGCTTATGAGTACACCCAGCTCTAAGGGAAAAAAAAATTTCCAATGAACTAAAAAAAATTAAGTTTACTTCTTACATTATGTGTTAATAACATGTATTTGACCTTTTTGTCATCTGAATTATTAAAGAAGGGACAAGATTTCACCCTGAAGGTGCATGGCCAGAAGTCATTAATATTATTTGATATTACCTTACAGAAGTATGACAGAGGATGAGGCTGTTCATGCACCATGGATTCATTTTTCTTTTTCATTGGCCATTTTTCTAGGTGATACATAAAAAAAATCCCAAGAACATTATTTTTTTATATCATAGACTGGCACAGTATAGAATCTAGCTAGCTAGCTAGCTAGCTAGCTAGCTCTGACAATTTTTTTCATGGATATCAATGTCAGACTGTTTATAGTCACAGAACACTAATACTCCTATGAAAATGTAGTGATTGGTAGTATATGACAAAAAAATTAGTATGCTTTTGTGCATACAGGAAGTATTACAATTTAAGAAAAGTGGTTCCATAGGAAAAGTCAGCAAAATTTTTTTATTTAATCAATATGGTTTCAAATACTTTTTTTCCTATAAATATAGATAATTTACCTAGATCAACACTTGTCAATAGCAAAATCTTCATACAATGGATGAATTCACTTTACCATCTGCCCTTCTAGATGGGTGCCAAAATGCCAAACTCACCTAAGAGACCCCTTGAAATTTCCAACAGCCCTAAGGATAACAAAATCCATGATGTAAAATGCATTCCCAAGAGTCGATACTGCTGATCTCTGGCAATGGCATATCTTTAGCTATACCTCCTCCTTTTGCACCTTTCTGCATTCTAACATGTCCCATATGCTGAAGAACCCAAATGTCTCACCTTGTGCTGCCAGTTCAACACTGAGGGAATGTGTCCATCTGGTGAGGATATCCTTAGTGGCAGCTAACAGGCTGCATTTAGGACTTCGGGTTTGATTTATTTATGTATTTATTCACACATTCCATTGACCTAGGCTATATAGGGAAGCAGTAAGAAGTACAGAAGCAGATGCTTCTGCCTTCTCTTGTAAGACAGAAAGTGAGCAGGAATATCAGAGTTCAAATAAATTTGCTTAACTTATTCTAGTACCACTGTTGCTACCTTAGCTTTTCCTGTACTTCATGTAATGTATGAACACCAGCAGAAAAGATTTTTAATGACCACCATTATCAGCAAAATTAAAAATCATTGAAAGCTATTAACAAACACCAATATAAGATTTGCAGTCTTTATTTAAATCTCTCTACTTAGACAGGAGACAATTTACATGGTCAGCTGCAGTCAGTCAATATGAGATAATGATTGCTCCACCCATTGAAGACTTTTTTTTTTATATTGTCATAATATAACCCAAAATTATATACAATACCATTCCTCCTTATGCACTCTACCTTTGGTGCATTTTTCCAATCTGTTTGTTCAAAGTAATTTCCACAGTTAATCCCAATGATCTATTTGCCACCCACTGGAATCTTGATCATTTATTTTTAATCTTCTTTCATCTCTTTATTAACCCCTCTTGTTATCTATCTATTATAATCTACCTTTGTTCTAATTCACCTTCAATGATTTGAACATGGATTAGCTTTCAGTATGCTTAATCACCTAATTTTGGCACCAGTTTAACGATAATGAAATATCCATTGAAAGCAGTACGTGTGTGGGGACTGATACCAAAATAATCATTATTATATCTTATTAAGCAGTATATACCTTTTTTTTTAAGTTCTGTTCTGAAATTTGGAAACTTAAAGTCTTCAATGTGCATTAAATATTATCACTTAGTATTAAATGCTATTGTTCTACATTCAATAATATTGTCACCACAGCAGAAAGTGCTTATGCCTGAACAGTTGCACTACTCAGTACCACCAATAAGATGAGCAGCTCACCTAGGCACATACTCTGTCCATCAGTTGTAAAAAGCAGATGTCGTACAGGCAGCAGTTTGAGGTCAGGACTTCCTAAGACCAAGGTAGCTTCTTTGCATTTAACACAAAAGTAACAGCAGTCTAAGGCACCAAATAAGTCTAATTCTAGTAATTTCTCGCTTGATCATAGCAACATGTAATGTTCTAATAGCAGTGTTTGTCTTTCAGTGTCTGAATTTCTGATGAATCATTTTTAATGCAATCAAAGCCTGAAATGCATTTTACAGGCCAAAAAAAGCAGTGTAGACCAGAAACAGGGGGGGAAAAAAAAAAAAAAAAGTCATACAGTTGACAATGTCTTGTGGTATATTGCAATACCAATTTATCTTCTCTTCTTATTCAATTCCCATATCAACTAATTCAAAGCTGACTAAGCAACAGTACTATTTAGACTGTATTACATCATTAAAGAATTAGATGGTAACTTCAGTGCTACAGGTTAATTTCAGTTAGATTTTCATAGCAGCTCTCTGTGATAAAATTTGTCATCAGAATGAAGAGTGTACAGTGGCTTTGGTTTGGAAATAGACTGTTCTTTCAGGATGCAGCTTCCTTTAACAAATATTTTGTCCATATGTGAAGTACAAAGATTGTATTGGTTTTATCCCATTTCTGAGAAAAAAAAAAAAGTGGAGAAAAACCTGGAAAAGGGGACAAAATAACCCATCTCAAGAATATCTCAGTTTGAAAATGAATCCCATTGCTACCCCATAAAAAATTAAACAGAGCTATCTATATTTAGACAGACTCACACATCCATGCTCTCCTGTGAAATATAGAAAATTATGTAAAAATTGCTGGGAAACTATCTACTTGAAGTATATCAGATGGGCCATGCAATATCTCTATAAAAAGCCTTTGAAAAGACCAGTTAAGAATATTTCGTGTATTATGGAGAAGCAAATTAATCCAGTCAGTCAAGATACCATTCCTATACTCAGGAAATGATAATCCTGGGAACTCCAAACTTAGATAGGTTGAACTAAAAAAGTACATCTAACATGACAAATGAGTATATTGGATAGAATACAGAAAAACAAAAATTGATTTGTAAGCATAAATATAATTTATGCAATATCCACAAGCTGTACAAAACCCTCCTAAAAGAATCCAAAGGCATATGCCGTTCAAAGCATGCTTTTCACTAAGATGAAACTTCAAGTAAATTTTAATAATACCATGAGGCATACATAGCTAAGAGTTTGATGGATAACATTTATTCCTTTTTATTCCTCACTATATTTATAATGCCCAGTGAGTACGCAGATGTTATAGTAGGATATACTGAAAAGTGTTGTGTGTTTGTGTCCTAAGAATCACAAAGGATATTTATGTGTAAAATTCTGTGGTAATGAGATACAATTTGCTTTTATGCCCAGAAAACTTGGTCTTTACATCAATGCATTTTTTTCTTTTTATCTTTTTTTAAATATATATATTTTTGGGTTTTATTTCTTTTCTTTTCACTCAAAGCATTTTGTTCACATGCTCTCTGAACTGTTTTTACGATGAGCAGATTATAGACTGAAATAAAGCAGCTTTTTGTGGAGGAAATTTCTTTTTGTTAGTTTTATATGCCCCTGAATTTGCAGAAGGGAGGAAGGTTTCCAGAGTTAGGCTATTTAAGTTTTTAGAGGGCAGATATCTTGTTTTATATTAAAATGCAGATGTAAAAATAAATAATGAAGTCATTTTTCTGGGAAATTAATCTACACAACAAATGCATCACTTTGGGCTGAAGATTTCTGTGGGCGTGATTGTCTTTTGGGTTTTTTTCCTCTCCATGTAATCCTTCCCACCAATGTCAGGTATGAAGGTATAAAAAGTTAGCACACTTACAGGACTTAAAATTAGCACTTGTGGGTCACAGGAATGTCTAGGAAAACACAGTCTACTGAACTGCCTCAGCCATGAATCTCTCCCTAATTACTCACGTAGATTATATTTAGCAAGGGAAGTTCCTATCATATTGCTTAGCAACGGGAAAGAGATTCTCATTAGATTGTCATGCCATTATCCCTTCAGCTTAGCCAACTCACACTCACGTATTACTGAATATATAAACCAGCAGATCTCAGAAAGCCAGCCAAAAAGATGTGAGACATTGCAGCAATTAGAGCTAAGCCTCCATGTGGAGAGTTCTCTGTTCACAGTCTCAAGGACAAATTTAGCAAAAACGGGGAAAAAAACCCTCAAAATGAAGAGTCTGAGATACGGCATCCATGGCTGGGCAGGATAAGAAGTAAACTGCCTAAGTTTTGTAAGTTGAAATCTAAGTCAACTTAGATTAGTTTTTAAAAGGAGTGAATGATGCAATTAGAGGATTTCTGTAGTTAGGCTGCAGGAAATGTAATGTCTTTTTGCTAAAACTTTCATTATATTGTGACTAGTATTAAAATAAAAGCAGCGTCTGAAGATGCTTTGTTGTACCTTTCATACAGAAAGTGTCATCTGAGGCACCGTCACTGGGATTTTGTGAGTGAAGACACAAAGGAAATCATTACCAACATCTGACCAAAAAAAAAACCAAATAGACAGTGAAGGTATAATGCTTGCTATAGATCCTCTCTTGCATGACTCCTTTCCAGTCCTTATTATTTCAAGGGAGAAATAAAGTAGATCCAGGAGAGATCAAACCACCAGAGGATCATAATTTCTCTCGGGTTTGCATAAAACAAGTTTGAACAAAGGTAAAGAGAAAGAAAAAATAAAATAATTGTTTTAAATCACATGTAATCTTGTGGCCACAAAGAGGCCTTGAGGAATCAGTACTATTCTGGTGTTCACACCCTCTGCTAAAGGCACTGCAAGCCAGCGTGGTCTGAACTTGTGATGTTGGAAGTTCTCCGATTCTTAGGACACCGATTGCTGAAGTACCTTAGAAATATTACTCCTTCCTGTAATATCCATTATGTCACCAGTAAAGACAAATAACACCATTTGGGAACTTTTTTCCACTTGAAACAGATGCCAAAGACATTGACATTTTCTGTTGGTATTTCTAAGTAACAACTAATCTTGAGCCTGGCAAAGGCATCTTGATATGTAGGGTCTTAATGCTAAACTTGTTGGAAGTGACAGATGTTAACCTTATTAAATCAACTCATTCACACAGTTACAGTTCTGCTCATTTCAGCTTCATTATTAGTCTGTCTAGTTTGAATCTAGATGCAATATCAACTTTCACTGAAAACTTAGGCTGACATTTTTTAAATTAAGAAAGCAGCTGATAGAATGAGCAATGAAGTTACAATTAATATCTGACATTATTATAAGTTCTTAAAAATAGAAAGGATGAAATAAATAGGAAATAACATATACTTTGATGCTGTTGTGGTACTCCATTGCTTCTGTGCAAATATGTAAACCAGTTTTATAGGTCGTGATAATTTCAAAAGTACATTTCTATTTTTTTTTTCTTGAAGAACATAAGGAAGAATCAACACCACTGTGTCTTAAATGGTATGGTGCTTAACCCTTACACCACCTAATGGGTTGAGTATCTATTCTCTTTTGAAAATATTTGTTTACTTAGTTTAATTTAGCTTTGAAGATTTTCTCAAATTTCAGCAGTGTCCTAAGTCCTGAATAACAGAACAGGACAAACTAAGCAGGCAGACATTATGTCAAATTGCAGTGTGCTAATTACTAAAGTCATAACTAGCTATAAAAATTACAGAGGAAAGTATAAGTTTTTGAGTGATCTTGTTCCGGATTAAAAAAAAAAAAACAAACCAAAAGAAACCCCAAAACAAACCACAACCTAAAAAGGAAGAAAAAATTAAATAAAAAGAGTACTTTTCCCTAACATTAATTTCCACATGTGCAAGAATATTTGTGTGTTTGTGTGTATGTGTGTTGAGGACTACCTTGTGTCAAGATGAGACACCTCATGAGTAAGTTATGAGATGTTGAGTTGTGCCATAGATGTTGAGGCAGCCAGAAGTCTGAAACTGTTGTGAAAAACCAGCATGTTAGAAATTATTCACTGATCCATCTGCAGCTCTATGGAACTGCCTGAATGAGAAAGGTCATCTATATAGAGGAGGACAAAGGGATTCTGTACAATCTGATCTGTACAATTCTAGGACTGTTTTTGAAATCAATGGTGAAGCAAAACATTATAACCAAGTATGACTAGTAGAATGCAGTATTAATTACAGGTGAAATAAATGATTTGAGTTTATCAATTGCCCATCATTACCATTAACACTGAGATAATGTTATGCTTGAATATCAAGATGAGTAAGAGGGTGTCATAAGATTGTGAATACTCTTGAGATGCAATGGACCAGAAAGGAGCAATGTACCAAGATTTCATTTGGAACAGAGTGAACCAGGATTGCCTGGAAACCAAGGAGGCTAGTGGATGAGAGCCACAGGAAAAGTGTAAAAGTGAAAACAGTAACAGTAGTCTGCTCATATGTTGCACCAGTCACATTAACTAAACAGTATCCAGGTTATTTCCAAGGATAATAATATTTTTAGGTGTTCCAGTGTTGAAAACACACCAAGACCAAATAATACGCCATATATTAATGATCTTTAAGGACATAGTGTAATTTAAAAAATTCCCATCCCCATCAAATCTAAAACAGGTAGAAACTTCATGCTAGAAACCTGTTCACAAAATCACTCAGTGCATCCGGAATTTTTCTTTTTAAATTTATGCTTGTGTTCTTTTGATTAATAAGCATTCTGTTTTAAAATATGTTATCCACAAAGAGGTTTTTCAGTGGACATCTTACTGCCTCCACTGCTCTAAAAAAAATCAAAAAATACTATGTGGTTAAAGGGACAAAAAGGGGAAACAAACCTTTTGTAATTTTCTGAAGCAAGCGTACGTAGAATTTCTCTCCAGATACCCAAAGAAGTACCTAAACATCAGGCTGATGAAATTCAGAAAAGAAATGTAAGCCTGTGTAAGATTCCAACTAAATGTAAGGATTTCCAATTCAATTAGTGAAACCTACAGATGAAAATAATTAAGATAGTGGTCCATTTAAAGCTAATATGAGCACATTTTAGTGCTTGGTTTCACATAACTTCCAAAAGGAGAAAACAGTCCTAAAAGCTATGGAGTTTTATGTTAAACATCAACCTTAATTTTCATAAGTCGTTCAAGAATGTGCTCCTCCAGTAACAACCTGTTCTCTAGTGGTTCTGTACAGGTGGTTATGTTCTAATAGACCCTGAACTGAAGCTTTAAACATTGGGAAAAGTAAATATTTTGCATCCTATGAAATTAATCATCAGGTAAACATACAGGTGCTGCTTGTATTTTCCTTCCTGTTTCATTTCCCAACATTTTCTACACCAGTAACTATCATCCAACATTTAGTTTTAGTTTAGACTTCTCTGCTTACATGCATATTTAAAGTCCAGCCTGTGTCAATGCATGATCTCTACCTCATGTATGAATTCTGATTTTCACAGTCTTGCATTCTCCAGTCCTATTGGAGAAAAAAAGGTTGTTCTGGACTTACTGACAGGAACATTAATAACTTTTTCAGATGGATCTTAAAGACTGAAGTTGAATGCATTTAAAAATATCTGCATTTCTGTATTTTCTTGTTCTACTAATAAAAATAAATATATACGGACATAATGACAAAATCAAAATAACATCACTTTTGTATTCATTAGAACATTACTGCTAGTATTTTTAATTAGGGCATAAAAACATTTATCATCACAATGTCTCCATTTGTCTTTATTAAAAAATCACATGTCAGCTCACTGGTAACTACTGTTGTTCAATCACTGCCACTTACTGTCAAGTGCTGCCAAACTGGAGTTCCCCCTTTCACCCACTTGGTTTTCTTTCAATGAAAGTTTTGTAATATTTTAGTAAATGGAAAAAAATACTGACTTTACTGGGGAGACCAGCATAATAATGAACAAATATAAGGAAAATAATACCAATTTTGTAGAGCACATTTTAACAATACACAAAAGCAGCCAACCCAATTGCCTGCAACCGAGATTAAAAAAAAAAAAAACAAACAAAAAACCCCCAAAACTTAAAATTAACAATGTATATCCTGCTCTAGTTGTTTATAATGACTTTGTGTCCTATCAGAACTAAGACAGAAACGAACTTGTGACTTTTGGCAGGGAAAAAGTAAGGAAACTAAAATCATTCCAAACAGATAGCTAGACTTAGCCAGTGTAATAGTACAGACAAAAGTTAAGCTTCTCTAAAAATGGACTATTCAGAAGATATTTCTTTGACAAGAATTATACTGATGAACTACTTATTTCAAAATGAGACTACTTCAGAACTGTTACCCACATTCCCCTAGGTAATTTTTTCAATCTATAATAAATAGTTCACTGAGAGATTTTATTTCTCTCAAGATATTTTAATTTTTACAACTTTTTATGTCAGTTAAGGGATTCTAAAATTCTGTTTCTATAAATTAACAGTGAAAATTTCTTTATTTGTCTATTTTTCCTTTGCTTTCTTCTTTATTACTCTGTTCACTTTTCTAAGCTGTCTGACCTGATGAGCAACTTTTGCAGACAACAGTTTCAATGTTAAGCACACACATATGAACAATTCAAAGAAAGTCACTAACCTCCAAGAGAAGTTGGAGAGGCCCAGTATAGCAGAAAGTTGTGCATGAACTTTGATCGTATGATTACTATCTGACTTAAGAATTTTTTTTTTTTAAATAATACAAATAAAGAAACACCAACAAAAAATATTCCAAATAAAAATGGAAAAACAACCTAAAGAGAACTCTGATAGCTAACTGTTGGATATTAAAAATTTCATTAAAATATTTCAAGTTTCAACTACATTAGGGAAGATGAAAACAGGCTCTCCAGAATAAATTCATTAATTTAAAAGACTTTATATTTTTTCATAAATATATTTCATGAAAAAAATCTGTTTGTATGTTTCTAAGAAGAATGTATATCAAACTGGGGAGCTGAGTGAAAGGCCAATAATTCTTTTTACATACTGTAGGCCAAACCTAAATGTTTGCCTAAGAAAATTAATTGTGCTCACACATAAAAATAGCTTAGAGAGAGAATTTTTTATAAATCATGAGTACACAGAGATTTCTTTAAACCTAATGAGAAATTGAAATAATTACTTATTTAATAAATATTAAAATTTGGGTGGCAGTTCTTTTTGGCAGTTTGGGTGGCGTATTTTGCTGAAAGTTATTAAAAGCAACAAACAAAACATTCTAAAGCCATTTATTTACAATCTAACTTTCTAACTATGAGATAATTAAAATACTAAGTTCTCCTTCCTAATTTTCATAGTAGATCTCCAGCTTTTCTATTTGTTCTACAACATTTTCTTTAAACAAAATTCCATACAAGAACTCTGAAAGCATTAAAATAGTTTTAGGTAAATTTAAAAAATCAGATTGCAATTATGCACATGCCCTTAAGCAGTGGGATTTGCCCAATTTTATTTATGTAAGCCAGTAAATCTGATTTTTAGGGTGAGTAAAATAATGAAGAAATAATAATGAGTAGAATAATAATTGAGTAAATGTCTAGTATCTTAACAATAATCACTTCCACACCATAGTATGAAGAATCAGAAAGTAACAAAGAAGGCAGAAGAATTCAGAAAACAAATACATTGCTTAATTATATTTAATGGACTGTTTCTAATGGACTTCCCTCCTCAGTCCACCTTCAGCTGGGCTGGAAAGTGCTTATGGAATCAGGCTGCTAGGTCACTTTGAAAGCCAGAATTGCCTCAGAGACCAGTAAATTGTTGCTGCTCCTGCTCGCTTCCCCACAGTTCAACAGCCTCCTTTGTGGTGCAGATCAAGAGGACACATAAGTAATCTGGTAATTTTCAAATACATTTTTAGAAAAGGGAAGAAAATAGTACCTTTCCTGAGCAGAGTGCTTTGGTGCCTGCACAGACTGGTAATAAAGAGTAATAGATGGACTAGATGGTGAATAAACTCAGCAGAAAAGGTGGTCCACTGGGAAGTAGCCACAAACATCAGACAAAATTTTTCTTGACATTGTGGAGGGCTTTATCTCTGCAAATGCTGTCTCAGACTGCAATTTCAAAAGACCCTCAGCCTGCTGTGCTATGAATAGATGTGCTCCAGTGAAATGGAAAGCCATGGTAGACTTTAATCTGAAGAGTTATCTGCACTGTAAAGAGTCTGAAAACTTATAAGAATTATCATACATTTTTATTTAAAAAAATCAGTGCCGAAATCATCCATGTCATTTAAAGATCAGTCAAACTGGAAAAAAGGTAAAAGAGATAATTTCAAAAATTCTCAAACCTGCCTTGTCTGCCCAGCAATATAAGATATGACTTAACACAAAATATTTGTGGTTTTCCCGTATTTCCATGACTGTGTCAAAAGCTATAAACTTTTCCTACCCAAAAGAAGAATTGGAATGTTACCTGCTACTTACTGAAAGCTCTTGTCATGGAATGCAAGTGCCTCTTCTTGTCTGAAATTTCTGGTCAAGGCGTGCATACTACATGTAGGGATAGACCTGGATTCAGGATTCATCATTCTATCAAAACTAATCTTAAAAATCTTTCAAACAACCTACTCACTACAAAATTGCTTATTCTCCCATCTAGTTTCTATTAAGAGTTTGTAACAAACCATTATACTGCTTATATTGCCATAGCTCTTCTCAAGTTCTATCTAAAACTGTCAGTGCATATTGATTTGAAAGAGAATTTTACATTTCTAAAGAATTTATTTACTAAGGCTTCAAATATTCCATGCAATCCTGCCAGATATTTAATATTCAACGAAAAAATACTTTATATGAATTAAAATCATGTCCTTAATTCTACTTTTTGTACTAGATAACCAAAGAAAATTCTGTATATCCATGCCAGGGGAATATTAGGATTTCTAAAGAAAGGTTATGACAATCATTAATTCTTTGGAGATAGTGTTCAATATTAATAGTAAACATTGTGTTTCTCAATTGAAATTTAAATCTGAATGGAACACCAAAGGACAAAACGGGTACACAAAGAAAGTCTTGACTCCAAATCAAGATCCTCTAGAATGAAAATTATACACTAGGAAAAGCAAAACACCCTAGAAATAAATCCTGTCATATAAGCTGAATAAATTCCTCAAAGTTTACTAACTTCTTGAAACAAAGAGGATTTTGAACATAAAGGGATGTGTCTTTAATGATGTTCTTTCTTTTCCGCTCTATTTATGCCTCTAAAACTCAAAATCTTTTTTGAAGAACATTTGAGTTGCAGAAAAATAATTACTTTTATAATTATACCTTAATATTCTTCTGAAATTAAAAATCATATGAGGTAGGCTGATAAGCCACACAAAATCCATTCCTGTGGCAACCCCTATGCATTCATACCTGTGAGATATCCATGTTTCTCCACTGAGCCACGTGGAATCCTTGCCAAGGCAGATTTCTTGGACCTGAGGTTTGTAGCTTGCTTCTATAATTGACTACATTAGAGACAGACCTTAAGGATAAACTAGGGTGTCTCTTAGGGCTTAGAAAATTTGCTTGTTTTGACACAGACTTCTGTGTGATCTTTGCTGTTTCCTTTTTTCTATGTATTTGTCTTTATTTTCATACAATAGGATGGTTTTATTTTTCTGCTTTCCAACAGTTCTGTGAATATGTGTGTTACTCTTTACTTGGGAATCAGACACCGTAACAGTGTAAATGATAACTTACCCACAGAAAATAAACAAAACAAACCACCAAGAAGCATATTAAAACAAGTGGAATTGTGACAACCTGAATATTGATGCACTCGAATTAAAACATGCATATGAAAACGTGACAGTATAAGGTTTGGGGGGTGGTTGTGCACTATTACACACAGCTTACATATCTGTAGTGATGAATCATCTTGAGAATATCTTCATCTTAAATCAAACAGAAACCTATTTATGGAAATAGACACATTACTGAAAAAAAAGAGGATTACAGAAAACTGCTTGGAATGAAAAATACACATTTTATATTAGACCTTCAATTTCCAAGCTGTTATAACTTCAGGTGGGGTTGAAGTAATCTAGTGAGCCTGCAAGAAACTGAACCCAATGTCATAGGTGATCTTTTGCAGTACTACAATTATGTAAAAAATGCCACGGGGCTTTTATTTTATTTTATTTTATTTCATTTTATTTTATTTTATTTTATTTTATTATTTTATTTTATTTATTTTATTTTATGTTACTTGATACATTTATTGTACAGTCGAAGTTACTTCCACTTAATAGAAAAGAAAAAGAAAAAAGAAAGAAAAAGAAAAAAATTGACAATGTTTGTACAAAGCTTGATGCCAAGGAACCCCAGGAGGCAGAATGCAGTGGGTTTGATTTACCAAAACCCATTAACTACAGTTTAAGTTAGTATGCACAAAAACTTGATAAAATGTTTCCTGAATGCCATCCCTTGCAAGTCTTGCAAACTCTGGTGGCATTGCATTTAGACAGCCTCACACAGCAACAAACTGCAAGATCTAGGCCTAGCAAAACCTGTTAGCCTGGACTTTACTCAACTTTTTATTTTGCCATGCCTGGGAGCTCTTTAAGTAAAAATGGTGCACATGCTTTCTCACAATAGAGAGACATTCAAGCAAACAGTCTTCTCTGCTAACATGTGAATGTTTTCTTTCAAGTAGTTGCAGTTTAGAGAAACAAGTAGCACAAAAAAATCCAAACACTCAAGGATCAGAACACGGCATGGGAAATATCACAGAACAACTACAAACACTACAGTAAACGTTGCACTGAACTGGAATCTGGAAACACAGCTGCCAAAAGTTCTATTTCTGGACACTTTAATAAAAGCAAAGTACAAATTTTTGACAGCTGTAATTCAAGGACACATTTCCATTTGCACTTTTAACTTGTACAGTCAAGAAGATGAAGGACTACACTATCATTGCCAGGTTTTTTTGAAAGCAGCTGTTCAAAACATCTCAGAATAATCTGCTGGCTGTAGTACTACAACTCAGTGCTCCTCTAGCACTTGCTAAGACAAAAACATAAAATCACATTACCCTCACGCATTTCAAAGGTTGTGTAAAAACTATAAACATTGACTCCAAGGCTCCAGAGAAAATCTAATGTCTGGCAAAAATTCCACTACAATTATCACTGTCAATTATTCAGCTGATGTCTGTAAATGAGGCAGGAGAAATAAAATTCAGAGGCTACCAGGAATACAAAAAGAATTAATTTGTCATACTTACATTTATATTCAGTCGCATGTAAATTACAAGCACAAACAATTTACTGATTATTCTCTATACCATTAAAAGACACTTCCTTGTGTTTTAAAAAGCCCTATCTTGATATATTATATTGATTTTAAGAGAGAGATCAATTGTATGCTTCTGGTTTTAAAACCTTCTTATAAAGTCTTACAGAAACATGATTGATGAGAGAGAAGAAAAAGTGAACTTCTCAGTGATTTTCATGTAATGACAGAATGCAGTAAAAGTAATTTTAAAAGCAAACAAGTTCATTGTATCACTGCAGGTCACACTGTCCCCAGTGGCATTACATTTCATACACCCTTATACTCTACAATCCTCTTTTTTCCTACATAAAGACCATGAGATTTTTCTGGCACTTTATCTGTTTTAGATAGGGCCTTGTACAAATACATCTGTAAGGAGCACTGCTGTTCACTGCTCCCTTATCCTAGGAGCAATGGCAAGTGAAGGAATAGGAAAGGCACAGATTTTGTGAATTTCATGGAAGCTCATAGGATGATTATGGCCTCTTGGTAAAAGAAGGTGGTTAAAAAACACAAATGCTGGTGGCTTTTGCAGTTAAATTGAATATGAACTCAAAATCCATGGAACAAAATTAAAATGCTATTTATAATTATAATTGGAAGAAAATTTAACAACATAGGACAATTTATGTCGGAAGGAAGATCTGGAAACCATTTAGTTTACCCCAGAGTCAAAGTAGATCCAATTGTGTGGTGATGCCCTGGGCCTCATTCAGCAAAGGATGGAGGTTCCTGAGCCTTTCTGGGCAACCTGTTCCTATCAGAATTTTTTCCTTATATCTAACTGGAATTTCCTTTCTCAAATTATCATTATGTCCTTCTCAAAAAGTCTGTGTCTGTCTTGTCCTATCTACTACCTTCACGTTAGGCTGAAGGCAAAAGAAAGTTTCCCAGCTCCTCAAATCTTCTCTTCAAGCTTGAAGAAAGCCAACTCTTCCACCATCACCTCATTTATTGTGTGCTCCATATCCCTAATAATTTTGGTAAGACTCCATTGGGGATGCTTACAAGACAATCTGGGGAAAACACCAAGTAAAATTTTGAACATGAGAGGAACTGACTAAAAATGAGTGTCATGGTCTGATGTGTCATCCTTAAAGTCCCTGTTCAGTTATCATACAGATCCAAAAGCTCCTCAGGAACAGTTTTTTCCTGGGAGCTTATTTTTAGAATACTGCAAGGTCAAAAACAGTAGTAAAAATCAATTGATCTTTCATGTGTAACCACAACACACATACAGATGGTTGATCTAAAGCCTATGTGAAGCCATCAGTGAAGAAAATCTCATTCATAGCCTATGACTTTCCCCTGAAAGCAGAGTAAAGACAAAAACAATTCTAATGATGTAGAAGTAAAGAGAAAGGAGGAAGAAATTTTTGAGTTTGTTTCATTAATGAAATCAATAGGACTCAATTTTTCTTTTTCTCCCCTTCTGATTTTTTGTAAAATTGTTTTTATTCCTGAATTTCCTTCACAGTGCCTTGTGCATTATACTGTTTCCACTTTTGTAGTACTTTGAGGCACAGGAGAAAAAAAAATATATATCCTGCAGTTAGAGAACAAAACCAGTATGATTTTAGTGTGTCAAAAACCACGGATTTCCAATGTCATATATATGAATTACAGAAAGACTGCAGAAAACAAGTTTACTCAAAACCTATAAGCTGCTGTGATTACATTAAATTTTAACTTCTCATGCTGACATGTTCCTTGTGGTAAAACCACAATGCATGTTTAGAAGAAATAGTGCCCATAAAGTATCTCCCAAAGAGCCATACAAGTGTTGTAAATACACATTTGCACTTAGCAAAACCACACTCCTTGAGTTTACTTGTGTGGAATAGAGTGAATTAGTAGATTGTCTCTTGCTTGCTGCAAGATTCTACAAAAAATTAAAAAAAAAAGGTAAAAGGGCGTTGTGTCTCCTCTGAACATCAAAAGCATCTGCTTTAATTTTTCAGGGACAAGGAAAACAGAATCAGTGAGTGTGCAGCTACACATATTTACCTCACAGTACTGTTCACTATGACATTTAGTATAATCCAGAGTATATAGATCTCCATGTAAATCAAATAGGATGACAAAGAATCTTATTTAGGTGTATATAAAAGTTCTTTGATGAAATTAAGCCATTTGTATTATCATTCACAGTGCACTTGCACTGAGTATGGAGAATCATTCAATAAGC
Source organism: Corvus hawaiiensis (assembly GCF_020740725.1). NCBI lineage: Eukaryota > Metazoa > Chordata > Aves > Passeriformes > Corvidae > Corvus > Corvus hawaiiensis. Next base: position 23,415,482 of record NC_063215.1, read on the forward strand.
TTTTTATTTTTCTGAAAAAAAAAGAGAACGTTTTGAGGCTTGCTAGCTGAGTTTTGTTTTAAAACTGCTCAGTTTAATATAAACAAACAAATGCACTTGTTTGCAGCAATTAAGGTTAAAATAATTTGTTTCTCCCATGGTACCTATTTCAACTTAAATATTAAGAAAATAAGTAAAACTCTCTCAAGCTATCAAAATTTCAATTAGTAGTACCAGAGGATGCAAAATCTGTAATTTGTGAGGAAATCAAAGTCATTGACTTGCATGCTCTTTCATCAGCTAAATTCACATGTACGTGAAAGTGTATTTAGTGAAGCTGCATTCTGTAATACTGTCTTCAAATATCTTTCTGGACAGATAATGCAATTAAGCATTACTGATTAATGTTAGAAATACTGTCTCACTAGGCATGTTATCTTTAAAGATCTATAAAGTTGTGTTAAATTTCACTGGAGTAGCTTCTACAGCATGAACATTATCTTACAGAGTTGACAGTTACAGAGTAATACAGTGGTAAAATCTGTCTGCACAGATGGAGATAAATTATTCATCATTTTATTTATGAATACTACACATTAAAACAATATAGATAGGCAGTCAGATGGGTGCATAGGTACAGCTCTTTGTACTAGAAATATCTTTGTGGTTCTAATAGTGAGGCTTCAAAGACAAATATTCTGGTGTCTGCATTTATAACTACTGTTAGTTAAAAGACAAAATCATACGAAGAAGACTTCATATCATTATTCCACAAAATCAAAACAAAATATGCAGAAACCTATGTTTTCTTTCATCACAGAATAAAAGCAGAAAGTTTACTTCCAGGAGTAGCTCTGCATTTTTATTTCATACCTGAATTTCTATTTGATGTTGATATTTTTTCCCCTTATTTGGAAAAGAAACCAGTGGGATTTAAGAACATCACTCCCGTTGAAAGACTCGAAGTGCTGACAAAATGAACCCAAAAATTCATGATTTACATAGATTATTTTCATTGATAGTATGAGGTACCTGGTTGAATACTTTTTCTGAATATTTTTTCCAAATAAAACAGAGAGAAAGAATCTTACAAAGTAAGTTGTACATGAAAGCACAAGATAAGCCTAACAGAATTTGCTTCTTCAATCAACTTTCTGAGAAGATTTATAAGAAACCATTCTATATATCCTTAGTAATAAGCACAACCTAACATGTGACTAACTTCTACTTGCTTATTTCGCTTTTCTCATAAACACTTGCTATAATTATTGCAAATTATGCACTATAACAAAGATATACAAGTCAGTGAAGTACCAAATATGCTATCACTAAACACTTGATTTTTTATCAACTTTGTAAAGTTCTGGTTTTGATTTTTTTTTTTAAAAGCATTATTTGAAAACTACACGTGAAAGTCCTACACACTCATCCAACTTCCATTTTGGACAATCCTTATTTAACAGTCAAGGAGAAGTCAGTGGACAAGACTGATTTGCACTGTGACTTTTTCTGCCCCAAGGACAAGTCTCAAAGGGGCTTGAGTGTACATCCATTACTAATGGAAGTGCCCTAGTCCTACAGCAGACACCATGAAACTTCCAGGCAAAAACACTCCCTTCCATCCATCTTGCTTTATGTGACAAGTTTTTGTATTTCATTGCCTGACTAGAAGTATGCAAGAATTCCTTCTTGGGAAATGCCTCCAAGATACCATCTATCACAATGTACTAGGAGCTGTAGTAGGTGGGTTTTACTTTTCCTTTGGTTTTAACTGGCTAGTAATCAATTAAGCTTTTAATTAGGGTTTGCTGGCCTTACCTAATGTGCAGTTATAGCCATTTCATTAATAATCTTATTGATAATGGACACTAATGTTTTTCTTTTAGATTTTAATTCCTAGATATCCTATCTTCCTGTTCCTCCAGTACCCTTGAGGCTAAAGTAGTTCATAAGAACTGGAATAGCTGTACTCATATGCTGTTCAGCCATATGAAATACAGCACCATAGAATACCAGGTAGGAAGGAATCAACGTGCAGATAACTGATGAGCAAACAGTCAGCAATGGCAGAATATTTTCATTTTCCTTTTCAATCAACAAAAATATTCTACAGTCAAGTTTCTCATGGAACACCCACAAGACTCTTTCTAAAGCCAGGTCTGGAACCTAAAATTAATAATTCATATTGAACACTAAGCATCACAGATTCAGGAGTGTCATGGTCTAACCCCAGCCAGCAGCCAAGCTCCGTACAGCCACTGGCTCACTCCCACCAGTGCAGTCAGGGAGAGAAGAGGAAGGGTAAAACATAGAGAACTCCTGGGTTGAGATAAAGACACTTCAGTGGGGAAAGAAAAAGCCTCACAGTCAAGCAAAGCAGAACAAGGAATTAACTTACTGCTTCCCATGGGCAGGCATGTTACTTGGAAGGTGAATCTATGATGTTTAGTGTTCAATCTGAATTATTACCCACAAGTTTGTGTACTTTATCTAATACCAGCAGTTAGCTTCATAAAAGATATTACCTCCTAATGAGAATGCTCACCAAAAGTCACTAATGTTAGTATGTCATAAATTAAAATAGTGTAAGGAACACCAGATGAACATCTAGATACAGTGACTCAATCATAACTATAAAACCCAAACAGAACCAAAAACCAATGCAGCAATAACAGATAGTGGTAGCAGCCAAGAAACCTGTCCCGTGCAAAGTGGTAAGGAAATTATTTTATTCTCAGCTTGGTACAAATATATAGTCATTGATATAGAACTCTAGAAAAACATCACAGTATATTCCTATACTGAATTCCATAGTCATGTGCTCCATGCCTTCCCATATACTCTTTTTCTTCTTGTGTTCTTTCTTTATTCCAAGCAACATATGATTTCTGTCTAAGTTTAATAGACATAGGTCTTTCGGATACGCAGATATATTCCCTCTGTTGTATATTTTGAAAATATTTCTATTTGTGTACCTTTAAGTGTATAAAGTGTAGAGCTTACATGGGTACAGGTCTTTTTTGTTCACTTGAGAATACTACAGATATCAGAAGATAAAAGGTGGAAAAGTCACACAGATCACATTTCATGTTGTAGAATGTAACTGCAAGAGCTGCAACTCCTTGAAAGGAGGTTGTAGCCAGGTGGGCGTCGGTCTCTTATCCCGGGCAACCAGCAACAGGACAAGAGGACACAGTCTTAATCTGCATCAGAGAAGGTTTAGGCTGGACATTAGGAAAAAAATTCTTCGCAGAAGGAGTGATTGGGCATTAGAATGGGCTGCCCAGGGAGGTGGTGGAGTCACCCTCCGTGGAGATGTTTAAGAAAAGACTGGATGTGGCACTCAGTGCCATGGTCTAGTTGGCAAGGTGGTGTTAGGTTAGGTCATAGGTAGGACTTGATGATCTCAAATGTCTTTTCCAAACTAGTTAATTCTGTGATTTTGTGATTCTGTGAAATCATCTGTAGGATGTTTGAGAGTGCTCTGTGCCCTACCCATTGTCAGCCTTCACAACACTAAACTGCTTATGTTCAGTCATCAAATTAGATATATGCAGCTGACTATCAACACAGCTCAGAAATCAGTACTGTGTTATCCCTGAAAATAAGAGGATGAAATATGGCTCTGGGTTTTTATGACACTGTAAAGCCCCTGTTTGGCCAGATTAAGCTTATGTTTGGCTAGATTATTCTCCAATTATCAATATTTATCATTGCTTGAAAGGAATTAAAACTGGGATTTAGATTAATTTTGGGTGTCATTTTGGTTTTTTTTTTCCCCAGCACTTCAGTAAAGATCTGTGAAAGCCGAGAGCAGAAACACATGCATTTCCAATTCCTTTAGCCACCTGGTCCGTTGACAGATCACACTAAAATAGAAGTAGCAGGTTGAAAATTAGTGGAGAGTAAATACTACTGCTTGATAAAACCATTGAATCAAGTCATTCTACAGCTCCAAAAAATGAGGTACCCATAAAGACAGATAAAATGATGAGGAATTTGATATACTTAAGTTTCAGACAAGCATCTTTACTGTTCATCTGTAACACTTTCTGACATGTTCAAATGCATAAAGGTGTTCTGCTGAACACTGTATATTCAAATAATAAAAAATACTATAATTTAGTAAAAATTGTAGGACTATACTTTATTTTTTTTCTTTTCTATTATATATATAAGAACTTATATGCAATCTCCTCATACTAGTATTTACTACAAAGCCCAAAAAGATATTCCATATCAAGCTGCTTTCATTTCAAGAATTCACAGAGAAGAAGATATAAGTAGCTTAAAATTTCTTCTAGAAATGATTCTATGTTTTATATATTTAAATATATCTTGTATTTAAAAATCAGGGAGTGTGTACTTTGGTCATAACTTAACCCAATGTAATATTTATAATATTTTTTCCTAATGAAAGATGACTAAAGTGTGGTAAATGTTTAATGCCACTTCTTTCTTGTAAATTAAATTTTATCATCAAAAACTGCTGGTGATTCCAAGAATTTAGAAACATACAAAGTTCACCAATAATCTCCCTGTATTTGATATCCCTTTGCTGGCAATATGTAAATAGGAGGAGTGTTGCATTAATGTCCTTACTGTCTCTACATTTTTCTCTGTGATGCAGCGCAAAGTTTGCATTTTTTACATAAATATAAAATATCATTAGGAAGATATAAAATCAAGGCATACCTGCACTTAAAATCTAAATGTCAAAGGATCTTTTTTCTCCATATTTTAGACAGTGGAAAGCACACAGACTACAATTTGCAGTAAACTTCACCTTGTCAACATGAGCTGCACTAACTACTGCTGCTGACTTCCTCTTTGGCTTGCTTAAGCCAAGGTTCAAATCATTGATTCAGAGTTACAGAACAATAAAATTTGGAATTGGAAATGCTAGTGTTGTAATCTCATGATTTACATTCAAATTTATTTTGCATTATTAAAAGACAAACAAAACCAGAAAAAAAAAAAAAAGAAAAAACCAGAATTATTGGAGACATAAAGTTCCGTTATTAGATTCATGTTTCAGTGGTTGATTCATTTTTATCATATGCTAGGAACCTAAATAGGCAGATCCACTAAATGCTATAGATTTGCCTGCTTAATTAAAAAAAAAAAAAAAAGCAGGGAGCTGTGGAGGTCAGCACTCAACTGAGGTATGCTACTATCATAATGTGACAATAAAAAATGCTGATCTCTTTGAGATTTATAGGAACTGAGCTTGTTATTATGCTTTCATATTTAAATCCTTTGACTCATAGTTGAAGCTTACTAGTCAGAAAACAGGGTTCATTTGTTACTTGTTTCAAGTTACAAAGTAAATAAGAAATCAACTTTGTAAAAACAGTTGAAATGAAATGGCTCTGCAATTGAAGTATTTTAAATGATAGAATACATTTTATATAATTCTTTCATAAAACATGTAAGATTCAAATATAAAATTACTGAAGGTCCATATTTTAGCTGATAAAAAGAATGTACTCACAGAAGCATGACATAACTAAATGTAATTAAAGAACCCCAACCAAACAAGTGAGTTGGTTAGGTCTTCAAAGTGGTCAACAGTTAAAACAAGCACAGCAAGCATTGTTTTATTGTAGTGGAGCTAAGGCTAATTATTAGATAGAAAGATTGGATACTGAATGGGGATCTCTGTTGTTTGTAAAAAGTCATTTGAAAGAGTACTGCTAAGGGAATAGTTTTAAGAAAATAAATACTAGTTTGTATCAGTGAATGAGAACATTTAATGCTAAATTAAAGCTGAAATGGGATACTTTCCAGCATCATAGCTTCATGGTGGCAGTTCTTTTAAACGTGACTAGTTAATTAGGAAAATCATGTTTAGGAGTATTAAAAATAAATACAGATGGTACATTTGATTTACAAAAATTATCTTCCACTTCTTTGAGCAGAGAAAAGTTCAATTTCTCCCTAGTTTTACTGGAAACAGCTTTGAGATAAAATACTAGCATTTCTGTCTTGTCTCTGAAAACAATATATGATCTCTGTATTAATCTTTTATCATAGTATTACATTAAAAATTAAAACAAGTAATTTTTAAAACTGTTCAGATTTTCAGTTTTTATAATTTCTTAAATATTGGAATAAAAGTCTCTCATATTCTTTCCTTACTGATGTATTTCAGATACTTACTGACTGTATTTCTGTTTCTTTGCCTACTTTTTCACTTAGTGAAATTTGTGATTTATATTCTCCTCATCTCCATAAGCCCTCTCAAGAGCTTCAAAATGATGCAGCTGCTGGGTGGGACAGATGTACTCTATTTCTACTAACATGCTGAGAATAGAAATTATTATTTGTTCATTAACGTTTCATGCCCTATTTTTCAAGATTTACTTTCTCCACACCTTTTGAAGGTTTTGGATCTTGTACAGCTCATCCAATAAATCAGGCTTACTACCTCCTATAAACTTCACAAAAGCATTGCCCTCCAACTGATAAAACTATTGGCTTCATTCTTTACATGAAGCTACATTAAATTGGAATCTCAATTTTTTTAAATAAAAGAAAATACAGAGATTGTTACTGTACTGCTAAGAAAGAATAGTAGGTATGCTGTATTTTCAGTTTATTCTTCTCTACAACATAGGCTAGGTAAATCCACATTGACCATATCTGTGAAATACAAACCAACCCGGCTTTCACGATGTTAAGCACCAAAATCAGCGATTACAAATTTTAAAATAACTTCCCTGCTGCAGGTATAAAATGCAGTATTGTACGTTTTACATGAGTGGTTTTTGTCAGGTTAAGCATTCTGAAACTGAGTCCCATAAGAACACAAGTGAGTCACACCTGTCTGTATTGATCTGAACGTCAGCATGAAACCCAAATGCTTTGAACATGACTATCTCTGTGAGCACCTGCCTTTAATGTGGAAACAACTCCCTGCCACACACAAGACTGTCAAGCACTTGTCATAAGCAAGGAATGAGTGTGTTATTTCTGCGCTTCCACAGCTGAGTGTTTCCAAAGCAAGCACTGACAGAAGTTAACGTTGCTGTCTCTATTCAAGCCACATGTAGAAGGTCAGTCAGGTTTGGTTGTTCAAAAATTGGTCAGGGGCTGAGGTCATAGGCAGCTTATGCCAGTGATTTAATGCAGAAAACTGCAGAATGTTGAATCAAAAGACATTCAAGGGGAATATATACAGACATTAAATAAAAGTTGTAGAAAACCAAGCGTGAGGTGGGACAGAGGGAAGCCAAGCCAGGTCTCTCTGCAGGGCCTCTCTGCCCTTGAGGAAGTTGACAGCTCCTCCCAATATGTACCCAACCTGATATGTTTTTCCTGTAAACAAATTTGAGACCACATGCAGTGAGTGGCGTGGTGCTGTTCTTTGGCTGCATTCCCCAAAACTGCCCTCTAAACCTCTGACAGCCTCTCAGCCACAAAATTAGACAAATTCCCACTAAATCTCTAGTGTCTCATTAAAACCTCATGGGGATAGACTTTGTTCAACACTGAGAACAGGCAACTCCATGCTGTTGTGGATGTTTCTACCTCTCTATTTGATACAAATTCATGTTCTCAAAAAGGATCTTTGGTTTTCTGAGCATATTCTGCAAGGATCTGCTCTCAATATATTTACACTTATTTCTTTGTCCTACCTTTAAATATCCTAAAGGGCAGCTGGATTGCTTTATACTGGTAAATGCTAAGGTGCATGGAATGAGAGTCCAAGAACAAAAATGTAAAAATCCATCCCAAAAACGGAAAAAGAGACATTTGTTCTTGATTCTCATGAAGGAACCTATCAAAAAGGGTAGTCTACAAAAATACAACCCAAGGCAGGGAGGGAGTTCCTTCACTTCACTTGACTGGAACTGTCTGCTGTCTTGAAGGGGACAAGTTTTCATATGATTCATTGGGCACAGCTCCTCTACTGTTTTTGCTAGAATTCCTGACAAAGTCTGATCACAAAAATTGTTGTGGCTCTTTGGGTTGGCAGGAGATAAGATTAGCCAGTTGTAACTTGATAAAATTTACAGAAAACGCAAACTCATATCATATCTATGCTTCTTTTCTATTTTACATCAATTGGTTTCCATTCAAGCAAAATTCTCAAGCTATCCCCCAGGACACCACAAAAAACTCAAACAAAACCAAACACTGACATGGGGACCAATAGATAACCTGCTTAACACTGAGGGTGTCAGGGAAATAACAAACAAATATCTGCTCCTGTAATACTCTCTTTCATTTCAAAATTTTGGTTTGCAGCCAAGAATATTTGCAGAGGTTTTGAAAAGAAATCAAAAATAATTAAAAAATTAGATATAATTTTCTAAACAAACAAACAAACAAAAAGATTTCTTTATATTATCAAAGAGGAAGTTGTGAGATTACAGTTTGCAAGCACTTACTGGGAACTGGAGTCTGGTAACAGTTTTACAGTCCTGCAGAGAAAGACAGAACTTTGTGGCTGGAACCTGAAGCTAGCCATGTATGCAAGCTTGGAAATAAGATGCTTTCTTTTAACAATAAGGATAATTAGCAGATTACAAAAGACTCTGAAGGACTGGAAAACACTAAATCAGGGGTTATGTAGTATTTTTCTGAAAAACATATGCTCATGTTCAGATGGAAAATTTTCCTGGTTTCATTTACACAGGTAATCTTTTATTATTAGAATGGGCACATCTTGTTCCTAAATATGAATTTCATATCTGTTGCCTGAATTTGTCAGATCATGATAACAAAAACAATACTCCAGTTCTATATACTTTGGACAAACAGGAAACTGTTATCACTCCTGAGAAGTAAAAGTTTCTGAAAGAATATCCACGTTTGGAGTAAACAGGATCCGCAAACTCTTTTTAACATTTTCATATCGAACGTGTAATCTGTCTTTCCAGTCTTCTGATAAGCATTGTATTTTTTTTTTTTTTAAGACAGATTCTCTTTTGTTGTAACCCAGTCATTAGTGTCTAAAATTTGACAATGACTTGAGATTCTCCCAGTATAGAACCATTTAAAATGTGGATAAATCCCAAATATAAATAAAACTTATTAATTCAGCTCTCAAGTCTATGTAGATTTGCAGGGCTTTACTGCTATTTACTGTACACAGAAAAATTAACATTTTTAAGAGCTTTATCCAGCCCAGTGGGACTGCAGTGGATTCATTTCAAACACAGCAGCTGAAGCAAACACACCACCCTTTTTTTTTATTACCATATATTTACCCAGGGGGCAGCATGCTAATTCTAAATATTTATTATGAAAACCTGTACACCAGTTTCTAAGAAACTGAGATTTCTCTTGATAGTTGCCTTCTGCAGAAGAGTTAAAACCCTCATCTTTAGAAACTCTCCTCATAAATACTGCCAAATTCTGGAGTCCCACACCTTCAATGCTAAATATAAGATTTGCTACTTGGAACGATTTTTTTTCACAACAATGAGGATAGAAGAACTGCTATAATGTCTTCTTGTGTAGTCAGTCTTTAGATCTAGGTTTTCTATATTAAAACTAGAAATCCTATTGTTACTCCTGGGCTGTACATAATAATTTACAACTCATTAGAACACAAATTTAAGACACACATCCAATTTCATTGAAGAAATGAGGAAATGGAAAATTCAACATCAACTTTGAAGTTTGCTGAAACAACAAAGCCATTGCTTCTTTCAACTGTGGAAACAGATTATGGTTCTTTGTCTTAGCCATAGTGTCCTTGGTCTACTTAACTAGTAATGATATGGTGTTTTCTCTGCATGGGTGCATTTAGATGCTCTAAACCTTTACCTGTGAAACTGCTTTCAGATGAGACAAGCATCCACTTTTGAATCATATTTAATTCTTTTCTAATTACATGTCTCCTTTTCAAGCATCCTTTTAAACCTGTGAACAGTCTGTGTCCAGGTGTTCTAATTTTGGTCTAATATTGGTTCGTGTACACCTCTTTAATATGCTTCAAAATCAGCCGGTTCATTGCAATACTGTACTGAGAACCAGGTAATAGGGGCTCACATGAAGGGCTTGAGCATCCTTTTCATCTGCTGTCACTGCTGAGCTTGTGAGGACAAGCATTTCTTATATTGGTTGATTCTTGACATCAGTTTTCAATTTTTAAGTCTATCAGTAAGCTAAATCATTATATAAACACATAATTGACTTGAAATTCACTGCATATGAATATTAGAATCCATAAAGTCCTTATTTGGGAGTCAGTCTCTTCTCTCCACTTCATAAATGGACTGCACATCAACTACAAATGGAGTTCTTTACTCTTCCTTCCTTTTTCTTTCTGGTATGATTTTATAAGACCATTTTTTATATAATCATCATGGCTCAACCAAAGTAGTTGCAGCTGACAGAAGAGTTGAAAGAGTTGAACCCAAATATATGAGAAATGAGGACCACAATATTGGCAAAACCTTGCACAAATCCTGTCTGAAGATAATAGTTAACATGACATAGCAACGCTATGAATAAAGCACATATAAGACCCAGATTTTAAAGAGAGCACAATTTGTTTTAATCATGAGGCATTCCTTTCTTTTCCAATTTGCCAATCTTAACAGAATATGGAATAGTTTTTCAGTTAAAATGCCCATCAGCATCCAAGGTATAAAAAGTAATCATTAGTGTTTCCATTTTTGTTTAAATGTTTTACATCTGAATTTCTCACTCTTCACTGTGGTGCTGCTGCAAGCTTGGCTAAACTAGCAAAATCTAGTGTTTTCTTTTTATTCACAGCAAATTGCTTTCCCTGCTGATTGTCTTCTCCCTTGCCCATCTGGGAGATTGGATAAACAGAAACAATATCTCAGTCACCACTACAAATCATACCCAAAGTTTCTGTGCTGCAACTACCACTTTAAAACATCAGAGATACACAACAGCACAGTATTTTCGAAGTGCAGACCTCTGCAGAAAATCCATTAAGTCCGATCACTAGCCTACTGTGCAGGCGTTAAAAAAAGAGTAGCCATCAATAAACATGTTATTTAAATTCAATTTAACATTCTTTTAGAGTCAAAGAAATAATCGATGTATTCTGTGTGCTTACTAAACAGCGATACCCGGGGCCAAGGTATTTATTAACTGTAAGAACAGTTCATTGGCAGGTTTACTTTGAGCTGCTGTAGAGCACAGCACTGGTCTCAGCAGAAAAAACATTCAAAGAATTAATGGGTAGTTGGCCTAGAAATCTTGCAGTAGAAATTCAGGAAGAGTTTTCTGGAGGGGTATGTCTACTTTGGTATATATTGCTGGAAAGAAAACAACCCAAATTACTAACAAATGTTTTAGTTGTTATGTACCATGCTTTCAGTACATCCAGAAAAAAAATAAAGCAAACCTATATTAACCCCTATGTCATGGGTTAGCAAGCATAGTCCCGGAAGTGATGTTCTTGCTAAGGGGTGCTTACAGCTCCTCTATGACCTGACAGAACCTATCAGCTGGCCAGTTTGAATATGGACAATTTTTTAAGCTACTTAAAATTGTGACCGCCTCTGTGATCCACACTTGAGAATAGACAAACCCCTCCCACAGCTCTCTCTTGTTTCCGCGCTGGGACAGGTGGCTGCGGGCCCCATGCAGGGGCCAGTGGGCCTGGCCCAGGCCCTGCTTGGGCCAGGCTGGGCCGGGCCACGGCCATCCTGGAGCCAATGGACCTGTTCCACCCGCAGAACCTCCCCCCCCCCCAGCCCTGCTCTGTGCAGACAGAGCAGCCCGCCTCCCCCTCTCCAGTGCAGTCAAGATTCAGCAGAAAGCTGCCCACTGCTGCCCAGCAAAGATCATGTGACCAACAGCGATAAGAGACATTCCAGCTGCAAGGCCGAGGTGAGATTAACCCCTTTAGTGCTGTGAAGAGCTGAAAACCTCAGGGAGGAGAAAGAGGAGATGATTAAAGCTGAAATTCTGTTGTGAAGCTATGATGTATCAGAGTACCCATTGTAATTTCATGAAGGCATGGGGGGTGGAGCATTCAACTTCTGAGCAAAAGCACCTATGCTGAGATAAGCAGATGTTGAAGCAGCTGTAATTTGATGAGAAGTTTGAACAGGGAGAGATGGAAGCAATGAGGACTCTCACTCCACATGGAAAGGGGAAGACCTCAGTTCCTAGAGATGCGCCCAGAGATAGTCCTAGAGATGAAGATGAAGAAGACCCTTTGCTCCCAGGGAAGGAGAAGGGCCTCTGTTCTTAGAGATGAAATGCTCCCAGAGATGGGTGAACTTTTGTTTCTGAATGGCTCAACCTTAAAATTGTACCCCAGTAGCTCAAGATTGGACACTCGAAAGCAGTTGTGGGAAAAGCTGCAAGTCGTGGGAAGGGACTCTCACATGGTGTGTGCAGAGAACCAACCCGGGTGGCTGTCTCATTGTGATAATATGTTCATAGCATGGGCAAGAAAGACTCCTCTTCCTAAATGAACTGAACAAGGTTATTACAGAAGTGGTAAACAGACTGAACATCTCAAGGATTGTCTTTTTACATTTTCAGTGGGAGAAGGGAGAAAGGTGGGGGGAGGAGAAGTGTTCTGAAGTTGTGGTATGATTTTATTTTTTCTTTTTCCCTCTTTTAGGTCTGTTAATAAACTTCTTTATATTCTTTCAAGTTTGGTGCCTGATTTGCTTTTCTCCTAATTCTTATCTCACAGAAGGTAAACAGTAATGAGTATTTTGGACAGAACCCCTACAACTGTAAAATTCTATTCTTCTCTTAAAATGTGATGAATAATTGCTGAGATCATTTTATATGCTGGAAAGTAAGAACACATTCAACTATGCTAATTCCTACCAAACAAATTTTCATATACTTGGGTGTTTGAAAGCATATGCCAAAAAACCCAGGATGTATTAAAATCCACTATATCTTTTAGAAAATTGCAATAGTTAATATTAAAATTCTAATATATTTGAAAAATATGATAGAAAACTACAGTGCTTTAAAAGAGCAGTCTGGTAAATTACCATCCTTCATCCTCACTGATCTTAATGGGAAAACAGGCCACTACCCATGTCAGTGTAACTTTACACCATGATTGATTTCCTTTCTGATATTATTGCTAAATTAGGTACCAGTGTCAAAAACTAGAATTTGGCATAATGTCCAGGGAATAACTTTCTTTTTGTTTTCCAGACTGATCTAGTAGTCCCTCTGTTAATGGGATTTGACCAGATGACCTGAATTGTATTATTTCTACAAGTTTGAGACTTCGTATTTACATGCAGAGATGTATTAACAGCAAGATTGTCTCTATTAAACTTTTTCCTTCTCATGTGGTAACACAGATGTCAAAAGAAATATAGATTTGACAACTCCAGTTTAAATTAGATTTAAATTTAAATCAGTTTTTGTTTGTTTGTGGGTTTGTTGGGGGTCTTGGGGGGGGTTGTTGGTTTGTTTCAGTTTTTGTTTTGCTTTGGTTTAGTTTGGTTTCTTAATCAGTGAGTAGGTGTGCATTTTCAGAACTACTGGGATTATTGCATGCAAACCTAGAATCCCTGGTAGGGGTGTATGGCAAAAGGGGAGAGAGAGGAAGAACTTAATGTAACATTCCAAAAGTCAAGATATCTGTTTGTTTTGTTTTACACTTCAGGTTGGCTGCGATGGATAGATACTGTGCAAAAGCAAGAAATTTAATGATTCATAAATATCTCCAAGAAAAGTACATTGACATGAACTGTTTCATCATTAAAACATATTTTCCTGAATCCAATGTCGAGTTTCGTGAACAAATGAAGCTAATTTTATAGATATTCTAGAATAATGCAACAGACCCAGTAGAAGGGTATTTTAGGAGCACACTGAATCCCCAGGGTTATAAAATCTATTTAGAAACAGAGTAAAGTAGTGATATTTTAAGTAATCTGAGCTCTCTGTTAATGTATTTAAACTGTGCTCATATACTTAATTTTAAAAATCTAGTGCTTTTTATGTTCTTTTAAATATAGTGGAAAATTATACTGTGGGTCACAGTGCTTCCTTAAGTGAGTTCTCTCACTCTTATGTTCCTGTCAGTTTGTGATGTGCTATGAATGAAGCCTTTATGCCTCTTCAGCACAGTAGGCTGTAAATTAATAGGTGCAAAGAAAGCAATAGTGTTCTGTGAATTAAGCATCAATTTAGTGCCTCTGTACTTCTCACTTCATACGCGACTCACATGCTGGTGTTAACAGCTAAGTGGTCTCTGTGTCCTTACAGCTAACACAGGCAAGACATTATATGAGTTTAGTCCCTACTATTAGCATAAAGTATATTTACCCTCCTATTTATTTTAAGGTCATAATCCTTGCAAAACATCCAACACACTTTTATGCATACAGATACTAATACGTACTTTTATATATATATTATTTAGCATGAAAAAACTACAAGAGGTAAGTGATGCATTTCAGAAACACTTTCTTCAAATACAAGTCTAAGAACTTTTGCAAGATTTCTATGTGAGATATTATCATAAACTAAACATATTTATTAAGTGAGCCTTAAATAGATTTGTCTTTGCAGCAGGACTCTGTACAATGTTGGGTTTTTTTAAATCAGATTAACCAAAAGATAATATACATATATATATATATATATGTATATATATATGTACACATACAACATACAATAGAAAGGAAAACGGTGGTCCTTATTCCCTCCAACACTTCCTTTCTTCCAGTGCAATGCCACCAACTCAGAGATCACACACAAATTTGGATGCTACATTTCAGCTTATGTTTGAAACCACTACTTGCACTCTTTTTTCCTCTCTTCATTATGGCCATTTCAGCAATTAGAATCTGCAGTTTTGTCACTGCAAATAGCAGAGCTCATTTCCTTATATCATTTATAGTGAATTATTTAATATACACTTAAATTAAAAAAAAAAACCAAAAACCTGTCATGTTCCTCTGTATCAAAACAATAAAAAAACCCAAATTGCTACTAGGATGCTGAAAGCGAAAGGAAGACAATGCCCAGGATGGTAGAAATAAATGTAACACTGTCTTAAGATACCAATTTCCCTGCAGCTTTGCTTTCTTAAGCCTAGTCAGGTTTCATCTTCTCTCTTACATAAATTTTAGGGAGGGCAAACCGTTCACTAACTGTCCAGTCCACTTTTTTTTTTTTTTTTTTAATTTCCATAGACTCCAAAGATACTGAGCAGTGTTCACTGTATTTCCCCAAGACTGCTAAAAATTTACTTACAACTGTGGATAATTCATTTTTCAAGTAGGCATTTGAATGCCTGAAGAAAATCCATTTTGAAACATGATGATTTTGATAAATATAGCCAAGTACAAGATAGATCACTGATGATATCAGCTTATTAATCCTTATTATGGGAGAACTGTAGGAGTGAAGAAGCTGTTTATCTGCGTATGTTTGGGTTTAGAAACTGCTATTAAAAAAAGAACTGGCTATAGATACTGAATTAATACTTGCTGTTTCCCACTCAGGGAATTTCAAAAGACTCTGGAAAGCAATACTTTTAGAACTAGAGTACACCGGTTTCCTGTATGACATGTTTAGTATACATAGCTGATGTCCTATGCAAAACACTCTGCCAATTTTCTTTATAAATTCCCTAATACGTGAGTGGGGATAATACTTTCTGAGACTGTGCTTAACAGCTCTGATACCAGTGAGACATTCTCTCCAAGATCACACAACTCCACAGGAACTCAAGGTCAGCACTTTGTTTGAAAACTTTTGATACACCATTTTGACTACGACTAAACCACATGGCTGACTTTAAAAAGAAACAAAAAAAAATGCTTGGGGGTATATGTTTTTCAACCCTTTATCTACGAGAAACCAGGATCAACTATGATTTTTCCATTCTTTATTGGGATAAATGTTAACGGATTTTAGGCTTAAACCATTGAACACAGCAGGAAATGCCGAGGGAGGATGCAGAAACAGGACACATTTCTGGGAGTGAAGGGAGCAGTGGGAGCGTAGATATTGCCAACAGAAAACAGGTAGGAGAAACCCAGAGAGACAAGCATCAGGACCAAAGGCAGCAACTGACAGGACTCAGAAGGTGGGGAGAAGATGTATTCCACTGAGATTTTTAAAGGGACACGGTGTTTGCCATATTACTTATTTTGGGGATTTTTCTTTCATTTATTCAGTTTCCAATATGTAAATCCCTTCTGATGATGTCTGCTGTAGCAAGAGTCTGAACGAATGATGTATGGAAGAAATCTGTTAGCAAAAATGTATTTAATTAACAGAATTTTAATTCTACTCAGGTAAATAAACATATTATGAATTAAAAATCTGTAATGTTCTGTCAGGATCACTATATTTTTCAGTCTTAAAAAGCTCTTCATATAGGCACAAAATCTACATTAGCCACTCCCCTTAAAAGTTTCTTTATCCTTCCCATGTATCTTGGGGGTTTGGAACTGAATAGTGCTCTACAGTAAATAAGTTTTAAATGTTTTTGTGTTGCTACTTATATTTGATAGGTTGAGTTCAAGTGCAAGGTAACATTATTGCTAATTTCCAAATGTGATATATTACATAATATTTACATGGAAACTGAAAACTTTGCACCATGAAAGTCAATAGGAAGAATCTGAGGGTAACAATGCAACTTGTTTTCCTGAAAAAACCCCCAAATGTGGTTCATGGCATGTCAGATGGACAGGTTATCCAGTAGAGAAGCTTATACTTATTGGTTTCCTAACCAAAACAGGTAATAGGGGAAATCCAGTTACAAGCTAGAGAAAGGTAAGAGCTTCCAAAAACTAGTAGACAGCAAGAGAACTCCAAGACAAGCATTTGACTTTGCAGAATTTCACGAGTGACACAAAAAAGGAATGATGGTCATGATGTCTCTAAGGAGGCTAAAAGAAGTAAGCAATTACCCATAAATTAATAAAAATGTATTAGTTTTCTCAAATAAAAAAGTTGTACTCTAACTGCCTCCCCTTTGTTGCATGGCCATGGCATATCCTTTCTCACCTAATGGAGAAGGAAACAAAAATAGTGCCTTATATTGGCACAGGTATGTCCCAAGCCTTTTTCTGGTGTAGAACAACTTTATTGAAGGTGATCCACAAACGATACATCTTTTTACAGCAAACCAATAGATGGTGCTCTTTAGCTGTCTAATTATGTAATTCTGAGCTAAACATTCAGCTCGGATGTCTGGATCTATGGCCATAGAGATCTATCAAAAAGGTGATCTAGACCACTCCATTTCCTCATGCATAACTTTGCTATAGGCCTCTCACAAGGAGGGTGATAATTAAGATTACAACAGATCTATTAACAGGAGAGAAAGCATACAAATTGAAATCCTACTATTTTGAAATATATCTGAGTGTTTGAACTGGTGCATTTAGCTACAAAACACAAAATAGTATCCAGCTGTTATAGGAATTATTCATTAACACAGAAATAAGAAGTGAGTTTCAGAGGACTCCAGATACTTATGTCAAATTGTATGCCAAGATTATAGCAATTCATTACTACTGCTTTCAAATCACTCTCACATCCATATACACTTTTATGGCCTTTCACTATGATATTGAGATGATTTATAAGGAAGTCATAATAATCTTAAAGGTAATTTTAAATAGTATTAGGAAATTAATTTAGACTAAAAAGTATGAAGTGTAGTTCATTCTCCTGCATTGGCAAATACTGACAAAAATGTGAAGGATAATAATTTTGGCTTTAAATTGAAGCACAGTAAGATAAAATCAATATTATCTGGTCAAAGAGAAAAAAAATAATTTTTGAACAAAATTTGTTCAAAATTAAGATTCCAAGTTAAAAAAATAATAATTGCAGGATTATTCTTAGTATCACAATCACCTTTCATGCACAGTCTAACAGTATAAGATAACTTGATGGTCTTGTAAAAACCATGGCCAAGCCACATTTACATGAAAAAGCCTGAGTTGGATCTATCTATCTATGCCCATGTGAATTGCCCAGCTTTACCCAACCTACAAATAATAATAAAAAACCCCAAACTTCCATCTCAAGGAGGAGTCTTGGGAAAGACTAAGAGATTTTCAATAGGATGCTTACCCTAAGTAACAGATTTCTATTTCAAAACTGTGTTTGGTTGAAGTCTGGATTTCTAACATACTTAAGATACTTCTAAGTGCTATCTTTAGATCCAACCTTGATTTAATTTTAAGTACCATATAACTTATGCAGAGATCTAAAAGGACATGTTTGGAAGAATTTTAAAAGTTATTTTCAATGCTCAGATTTTTTTTTTTTTTTTTTAAATGTTCTAATAATTAACAACAGAGGAGCCCTTTGGACCCAAAAGATCTGCCTTTTGATCGACGTGGAGATGGGCTCCACACGTAGCAGAGGCAGTCTTATCTGTTATGCTCCCACAAGTTTGTGGCATTGCAAGCAGTAGCTTACTAACTCAAAATAAAATTATTTTACACCTAAAACTCCTTATATAATAGAAAACTAAGAAAATTATTCAAATTCAAAAAGATTTATTTCACCTACAGTCTAACTGATATTACTCCTACTTCTTTTTACAGATTAAAAGCCTTTACTATGTCCTTCACATTCATTTTGCAAACACTGATGTTCCTCTTTTTAAGCCTGTTGACACTTCTATTGATTCAAAGCAGAATTAAAAATGCGATCACCTATATTCATTCAAGATCCAGAGCTATATAACTGCTCTTTAATTAGAAAAAACAAGAAGAAAAAAACACTCAAAACAAACCAAAAAACCCCCAACAAGCAAACCTTGAATAGCTTTACACCTTCTAACTGTATCATGTACATAAAATAATGTCTCTTAACTCTTTTATAAACTAATTGCATTAGGATGGACCATATGAGTGATTTTAAAAACAAGAAAAGGTAAACAAATTTTGTCTTCCTTATCAATGCATTGGAAAACAAAACAACAGTCAGCTATATAAAACGGAAATTAACTGAACATCTTATAGAAGGTTTAGAAACGTGTGTCAGATAAGTAATATAATAAATATTAATATTATATAGGAATAAGATATATAATCTATGTAATTACTATAACATAAAATTTCTTATTTACATATTTTATAGATATATCAGATTACTTTCCTTCAGCATTTAGATTCCACTTGTTCTTGCAATTCCATTGCTTTACTTAAAAAAAAAGTCCATCCTGCTTTTACTGCAGTCATGCTGGAGCTGCTTCTTACCTTGCTGATGTACTTGGAGAGGGTAATCCAGACATATTGCATCATGCACTACAACCACTAAAGAATCATCAGTCTGAAATTACTTTCTTTATTCTTGTTCTCTTTCTAGGTTTTACAGTGCTCATGTATGTGTCTTTTTTTGCTTATTTTACAGCAAATATTCCTTTAAGGGAAAAAACAATCCTAATTACCAGACTGCGCTAATGGAATATGTGTCTCCTAATATAGAATTAATGTCTAAAGCTGTTGACATGATGCCAGATACAATAAAAGGGAGCAATTAAAAAAAAGTCACATTTTAAGATGATAACACCCCTAGACCATTAGTTTTAAGTATGGAACAACTTCCCATTTAAACACACAGCTGATTTTAGCATATTACAGAATGCACTACATTTAGCATGGCTCTAATGTCGCTATGGTAACTGTTCTGGCTTAAATATAGCTGAATGTGTAGCTTCATTCCAAATTTTCCAATAATCCTTTAAACATTTCTTACAAAACTCCCCATAGCTTCTCCAGACTTTCATCAGTGATACTGTACCAATCCTTCACTGATATCACCGATGCCGGTACTGTTTAGTGTCTTCATCAGTGACATGGGGAGTGGGATAAAGTGCACCCTCAGCAAGTTTACTGATGACACCAAAATGTGTGGTGACGTTGACAAACCTGAGGGATAGGATGCCATCCAGAGGTACCAGGACAAGCTCGAAAAGTAGGCCATAGAAAACTCATGAGGGTCAACAATGCCAAGTGTAAGGTGCTGCACCTGGGTCAGGACAACCCCTCGTATCAATGCAGGCTGGGGGATGAACAGATTGAGAGCAGCCCTGCCAAGAAGGACTCTGGGGGGCTGGTGGGTGAGAGGCTGGACACAAGCTGGCACTGTGTGGCCCAGAAAGCCAGTTGTGTCCTCGGCTCCATCAAAAGCAGCATGGCCAGCAGGGCAAGTGAGGGGATTGTGCCCCTGTGCTCTGCTTTGGTGAGACCCCACTTGCAGTGCTGCATCCAGCTCTAGGATTCTTGGAACAGGAAAGACATGGACCTGTTCAACCAAGTACAGAGGAGGGCCACAAAAATGATAAGGCCTGAACACCTCTCATGAGAAAAGGCTGAGAGAGTTGTGGCTGTTTAGCCTGCAAAGAGAAGTCTCTGTGGAGATCTTGATCCAGCCTTTCGGTACTTAAAAGAGGTTTATAAGAAAGAGAGGAACAGATTTTTTAGCAGAACCTGTTGTGATAGGACAAGGGGTAATGATTTTAAAGAGGGTAGATTTAGACTACATATAAAGAAGACATTTGTTGATAGTGAGGGTGGAAAAACACTGGAAAAGGTTGCCCTGAGAGGTGCTGGATGCCCATCCCCAGAAACATTCAAGGTCAGGACTGAGCGACCTGCTCCAATTAAAGAAGTCCTTACTCACAGTAGAGTGCTCTTACTAGATGGTCTTTTTAGGTTCCCTCTAATCCAGATTATATTATGATTCTATGATTTTAGGAATGCAAAGTAAATCCAGGTTTTAGTGACCAGTGCTAAATAATCTCCAACACACCACAGAAAACAAGAAAAATGTTGAGACTGAATTCTAGGAGAAAATAAATTCTTATTATATCTCTGATTTCCAATGTAAAGCTGATCGATATTACATGAGATCAATGTAGAATGTTTCCAATGCCTTCTGCTCATATTCTACTTCATCTATTACCAGAAATCAAAAGCACAAGCATGTTTTTAAGTGTCTAGTAGCGTGCCTTATACAAAATCAAATGGACAGACTTTTATGTTCTGCAGCAAAATTGCATTAGTTCTTCCCCTTCAAGATTTCAGCTCTGATCCTTAGAAGTCCTCAAAAGAAAACTCTGTCATTGATGATTGTTGTGTATGTCTGTGCATGAGTGAGAGGCAAGGGAGTACTCTCAGGCTGTGCTTCAGACAGACATGAGCACTTAATTTGGTACCAAGCTGCTTCACTGACTGCCATTACACAACTTTGGGTCATGTGGAAATGTTAGAGAGTAATCTTGTGACATAAATCTACATGTGTCTTGCAACCAAAGTTTTTACATCGTTTCCAAGCATAGTTACCACACATTTTTATTGCTATATTTTCAAAAGATCAGATGCTAGCTAGAACTTCACAATTATTAATGTATTGTACTGTCTATCCTGTTATGACATTAAAATAACAGTGGGATTGCTTCCTATCTCTAGAAAGGCATTCTGAAAATAATAACCATCAGTCATCTGTGAGTAGATCTGCATTTTTCTAGGCTAAATTTTATAGCAGTGGTGCATACGTCAAGCACAAGACGTTCTCAGAGATGAAAAGGATGAAAAACCTGCATATGTAGGCTGCAAAGAAATCATAATACAAACTGTTCCACAATTTAATCCATTCCCACAGGCAGAACTATCATCTTTTACTTAGTAGAGAGAATGTAGATTTAGTATTACAATTACTAATCCCTAATATTGCTAAGCAAACAGATTTAACATCAGCTAGCATAAAGATAGTAATGCTTGCACACGAGTACATGTAGTAAGACTGAATTATAGCCTGTTTAAAAAAAGATGTCATCTATTAGCTGTCTATATATTCCTGTTTTACTGAGGCTGACTTTTGCTCACTACTTTCATTGTTGAAGTACAATACCATAATAAGTCATTCAAGACACAGCATCAGAAAATGTTCTTATACCAACTTCAAATATGTAACATGAATTAAAACCTCACTTGTAAGATACCTTACAAATATAACTCTGGAAGATGGAGGAAAAGAAGAGGAAGGGTAGAGATGTGGAAAGAAACAGAGGCAAACTCTTTTTTTCCGTTCTGAAAGGTGAAGGGGTCCAAAGAAAATGCATAAAAAATGGTCATTACTAACAGGTAGAAAATAACTTAAATATCCTTTAATATCTTTTCAGATAAGCACCAATAAAAGAAAAACAGGAAATGAGACCTTTACAAGATCTCTGACTTACCATATTGATGGTGCTTCTGTTCCACTGATCTCTAAGAAGTCATATCCTTCCTCTAACTGGAAGTCAGTAAAGACCAAAGCAATGGTGTCTCCTGGTTCAGCCAATATGGTCCAGGTGCAATCAGCATTATTTTCATACTCAGAAGGGAAGTGTGGACTTGAAATAGTTCCACTTGTCCCACGTAGTGTCCCTCCACAAGCTCCTTCAGCTGATGAACAGAATATCAATTACTAATGAAGCTGCACTTCAAACAAGTGAAGCACCATCCATGTTTCTGCCATAGCAAACCCATTTCTTCTCTACCCACTGAGGATCCATAAATATATGCACACACAGGAACAAAATATTATCCAGGTGAATGGAATGGAATGGAATGGAATGGAATGGAATGGAATGGAATGGATGGAATATTTTCTGGCCTTTAAGCAGCAGAGGTTTTTGGTTTTGGTTTTCTGACTTTTTTTTCCCTGTTGGTGTCACTTTAGCATCAGGCCAAACAAGAATGAAGGTTGGAAGGGACACCTATTATGAGCTGGTTTGGAGAACCTGGCTCTGCTGAAGTGTGCACAGAAGAAGCCTAAAAAAGACCTGGGCACAAAATCACAGAAACACAGTTAGACTCTCTGTGATACAAATTTAAAAATACTGAACAATTATTTTCTTCCACTTATTTCTTATTAAAAAAAAAATTCTTATAGATTTAAAAGCTGTCCTAAACTAGGAAGCATTAATAACATCATACTATCCTTTCTATTTTTTCTTTTTTTTTGTTCTGAATCAGGATGTTTACAGATGACAAATGAATTCAGAAGGTTTTGTTGCCAGGTGGACCTTGCAAGGTTCATGCATCATCAGTTAATAATATACAGTTTTTAATGATTATTAACAAATTTTTTTTAAAAATGCAAAGCATAGGAATTTCCTCCTAAATCTTGAATGTTACTTAGTATTTTGCCAAAGGATTTAGCAAACATCTTATATCTTCCTTGCTCAGTAAGATTTCATTGAAAGCTTCAAAAACTTGCGGATTATCAGTAGTATTTGGTATTTGGAACATATGATTAAAAACCCCCAAATAAGAAAATATGTCATCCATACAATTCATTGACATAAGAATTTAAAAATTCTTCAGGTGGCTTTTGCTGTTTGATAATGTGGCTATGAAAGCTAAAGCAATAGTAATTAAAAATATTTCCGCATAGGTGAAGGATCAGAAGAGATGCATTTCATCAGTTTTACCATCTTTACTTACTGCTACTATCATTAGGTATTATTTGCATACTATAACGTGGAGATTTAAAAACACATAGCTTGGCAGGGTGCATAACACAAGGAGCTTATTGTCTAGTTAGAATAATAACTGAATAGCTAATTAAGACAATAGAAAGGGGTAGGAGTAGAGCTGCTCTTCTCAATCATAATTGAAAGCCTGTCAGTGAAAGTGTATTTTAAAAGAAGACTCGAAGGAAAAAAGGACTCATGTGAATCAAAGGAAGAATACTGTGGCTGGACATTAGAAAAAGGAGACTATTAAAAGGGGCTAAATAGCTGATAAGTGACGGAAATTAAAGGAAGAATTGGAAGTAAGGCAGAAACAGAATAATTTCTTTAATGTTTAAGTAACATATAGAGCATTAATTTGACTAAAAAGAAGAGAGAAAGCTGCTGAAGGGTTCAAACAGGTATCTATCTTTACTCTTCTACATGCAAAGTAAATTTTGACATACATAAATGTAACATAACCTTGGCTACCAAAGCCTTACTGATTTAATTTCTTGGCACACAAATTTTTCAGAGGAGGTCATGTCTTTTCAATTAATTTCATATCTTACTTTTCAGACCCCAATATTTATGTGTTCTTTTTTAAAATGAAGGAATAGGGCTAGAATAGATCGAATCTCCTAAAAGATTTCTTTTTGTTGGTGAAATCAGGCCATTTCTGTGATTCCTTCCTCAATTTCTGGCTTTTCATACAGGGTATATTGAAAAGGCCATTGTGCCTCTGAGGAATGAAAGTGGGAAAGGAAGTGAAAATTAAAGAACCATGGATAAAGCTGAGAATCAAATTCAAATTTCCTGATGCATAATACATTCAAAGATTAAAATAATTTGAAAACTACTGTAAATCTATAATAAATCAGACAGGAGAATTGAGGTTTGTTAATAAATGATATCTGATATGACCCTTTTCCTAGTGTTTTTGTGTGTGTTTTGGTTTTTTGTTGTTGTTTCTGTTTTGCTTTTGTGTTGTTTTTTTTTTTTTTTAATTAAATAACTTTCTAGCAGTTCATTTCAGATCATCATCCAACCCAGCAAAGAAAAACAAATTAACATTGTTAATTTGTATAAATATATAATGTATAAATGTATAAATATATAAATGTATAAATAAAAATACATCCTGTGCCTGCACTTTTGAGTTTCAGTTTCTAACACATAACAGTTCCACCTGTATTCTTGAAAGCCAGCAAGCAGACTTTTCCCATGCAGGGTAACCAGCAAGATGAGCAAAATCCTAAGTCAGCCATATCTCTTTGGTGCTAGCTGCTGCTGTTAAATTTTGTTATGACAGCATTCTCAATTATACCATCTCCCACTGTGTTTATACTGACATTAAGTAACATACTAGTGGTAAATACAATACTCCTCACTGTTCCTGCTAGAGGCCTTGAATAATCTTTGAGCTCTAAAGCTCAGAATTTTACATCTGAAATGTAGTTCATTATTTCTGACAGCCACATGCAAAAATCTAAATTTATACACTGTGCATTACCAATGTGAGCCAAAGGAACTCACGCTACTACAGCTATCTGCCCAAAGGGATGCACAGCTCTTTAATCTATTCACAACACCATTTTGAAGAGGTTTGCAAGAAACCAAGCTAACACAGAAACAGAAAGAGACCATTAGTCAGCTAGGTAAGACCGCAGAAACCAGCTTGAATCAGAGAGTATTTTCTCTCTGACAGATGTGGATATGCTTTGGGAATTTCCCTCGTCACAAGTGGTACACAGGCTAAGGCAACCAGACTGTTGAATAGTAAAGCATTGCTTAAGGGAGTGCAGGCAGGCAGGATATGGCCATACTGCTCAGACAGTAGGACGCAAACTGTCTAGTCTTACACAGCTGGTCCCAGAGCTAGTTGGCCTCCTTGGACTGATCATCGTTTTTGGCCATGGCCTTCTCTATGTCATGCTTTTGAGAGAGTTAGAACAGTGCTCAGGAATCTTAATGCATCACTGTGCTTGCAGTAATTTGATAGCAGATAGTGCCTGAGGCTTCATGAATTCAAACTCTATGTGATTTACAAATTGCATTTTAAAATGTGCAAGTAATTAATTCCAAACACTTATGGTTATTTTCAAGTTGTAAGCAACTGCACAAAGTGCTGTTTGTATCAGCATAAATGACTACTTGAAGTATAAAGCTACAAACATTTGGATCTCTCAGTAGTCAGGAATTAAGTGCTCCGAATTTAGAGAATATGCATCTCATATAAAGTACACATGCAAAAACATATGGCTGGCACCACTTGAAAAAAAGTATGTATACTGTATAGATGTGTAGCTTAGATAAAACAGATAAACATATCCATCAAGTTTATGCATGCAAAAAATCAAAAGTACCACCATGGAAGTCAGTGAAAAACCATTCATTTTTCTTCAAGATAGAAAGAGTGATTTCACCAAAAATAATAATCTGAAAATTTTAGTAAGCCATGTTTTGCATAAATGAATCTTGCTACAAGTGAGATGCAAGTCTTGATGAGCATATAGCCAAGGATGAAGAAAAAAATTGGTATCTTAGAAAACATCCTTTGAATTGGTTTAGGTATCTTTTGAACATTCAATCATTTTTACAGGACTTTTCTCTC
This sequence comes from Corvus hawaiiensis, assembly GCF_020740725.1. Lineage (NCBI taxonomy): Eukaryota > Metazoa > Chordata > Aves > Passeriformes > Corvidae > Corvus > Corvus hawaiiensis. Next base: position 23,441,485 of record NC_063215.1, read on the forward strand.
CTCACCACACAAATGCTTTCCAGAGCGCAATGTTCTGTATTCCATATGCCTTTTTTAATATAAAAGATAATAAAATGGTTAGGCAAGTAAAATAACATTTATTGCATAATGAAACCAAAACTAAACAAAGCTGAAACCTTAAAACTAACCTGACCTTTCAAAATTAATTTAGAATCTTTTAAAATTAATTAAGAATCTGAATTGAAATATTGGAGTTGGCTATTCCACTTGAGTTTATATTGAAAGGTCTTCATGTGAAAAACCACATTAATATGTTACTCTTGTAACATAAGTGATAAAAACACAGTGGTGATTTAAAATACAAAATTCATAGTAATAAAGTTTTTCTTCTTATGTCATTGGTAGTCATTTCCTTATCTATCACCAGCAATAGCATAGGTGCAATTAAAAACTTGAGTGATATTTTATGAATCGTCATCAAATGACATATTGTCATTTTGAGTCACATTTTATAAGTCTTATCAATTAAAGAAAATTGCAGCTTTAGAGCGTTCTAAATGAACTATGGGCATAAATTATTCAGCAAGCCTTATTAAAAGCTTCACTGAAATAGTTCTTTATCAAGACTGGAGAGCACTTCCATGTAGAGAGGTCTGAGGGTTTGGGTCAATGGCAAGTTGAATATGAATCAGCAGTGCCCCAGCAGCCAGGAGGGCCAACCATATCCTGGGGGGCATCAGGCACAGCATTGCCAGCCAGCCGAAGGTGACTGTCCCACTCTGCATAGCTCTGGTATGGCCCCACCTCAGGTACTGTGTGCTGTTCTGGACATCTCAGCATATGAAGGACATCAAACTACTAGAATGTGTGCAGAGGAGGTCCTGAGGGCAAGACTTAGGAGGAGTGGCTGAGGTCATTACTTGGCTTGTTCAGCCTGGAGAAGGCTTAGGGATGGCCTCATGACAGTCTGCAACTTACCCCAGGCAGGCAGCAGAGGGAGAGATGCTGGTCTCTGCCTGGTGACCATCGACAGGACACAAGAGAACAGAAGGAAGCTGTGTCAGAGGAAGCTGAGACTGGACATTAGGAAAAGGTTCTTCACTGGGAGACCAGCCAGTCACTGGATCAGGCTACCCAGGGAAATGGTCATGGCACAGACCTGTTGAAGTTTGAGCGTTTCCATGATGCTCTTTCTTAGTCATGTGGTTTAATTTTATGTAGCCCTTCAAGGAGTTGGAGTCAAGGATCCTTATGGCTCCCTTCCAACTTGAGACAGTCTATGATTCTAAGATTTATTCAGTTCTTTATTAAATAGCATTTTTCTGTAGTTTGTTTGTGAGAAAGTAGATAACTGTACCTCATTAAAAAAAATCTTCAGTACAGAGAACACATCTATGAAATAATGATGAATGATTACTTACACAAACACATGCTCTGTATATTTTCAAAAAGGTTAATATGAGGAGTTTGTTAAATAACTTTTTAAAAATAGGACTTTAAAATTACCATTTTAAAATGTCTTACTGACAAAAACCTAAAAACAAGTCATAGTATATGCATGGAAAGTTTAAAAATAACTTCTAGCACGTCAATGCCAACTGTCAAACTGCTAAACTGCAGATTCAGAATGACCAAACACATCACAAAGTCTTACAATGGTGTAGCATTATGCATTCATCTGATAGCTCATTTACCTAATTTAGTTCCAAAAGGCAGACACCTATTTAACCATCAAAATATACACCTTCACTTCTTTATCTTTACTGTTTTAGGTTTTTACAGACTTTATTTTGAATAGGTAAAAGCTCTGCTTCTTTTCTGTGTTATAAAAAATAGAAACTTGATAGAAGTTGCTTGGGTTTTTTTCTATCATCACTTGAATCCAGATGTACTGCATCCCAGCTAAGTTCTCTAATCAGTCTGCCTCCCTTTCTCAATTTCTTCTCTTGCTGTTGATCAACTTCACATAAATTAAATACTCATTAGACCATGCATCCAAGATTAATTTTATTTCTCTCTCCACGGTTGTCAAAGGGCACTTCAAAATAATTTGGATTGCTCTGTAAGTAGAATGTTTGGGGGGTTTTTTTGGTTAGAATTTCAGGAATTATTGTGATTTAGGAAAACAGAATCTATTTTACATATATTAAATAATCATATTTCTCACACGAAGTTAATGGTATGTACAAAATAGAAACACACAAATTGTTGCAATTTGTTTAGGGACCTGTGGGCAACCATTCCAGCTGCAGCACTACCTTGAACATTTTAGCTTTGAGATTCCAGTGACCTTGATCTAAGTAGACCCTGGTGGGGTCATTCCACAGTTATGGGCCCTGAGAATACTGGACTCAGGTGGGTAGTCTTGCACAGGTTGTTTTTATTTTTTAAACATTTTGCTTAATTTATTAAGCTTGAATTATTTTTTCTATCATATTGGTTGTTATATTACAAAGACCTATTTCCTCTCTATCCACTCTGGATGGGATATCTGCTGTATTGGTCAAAAAAGTTATATTTTTCAAATAATACAGAAATAGTGATGGACTAATTATTTGTCACCCTGGCAGAAAAGCTCATTGATTAATTGATAGTTTGCACTTGAGCAAACTTAAAATCAAAACCCCAGCTCTAAAATTTTTTGAATGCAAAAACCTGGTTTAAGAGAAGAGAGTTAAATTAAGAAGTTCAAAAATTAATCAGCAGTAATTTCATACTCTCTCTCCCACAGAAATAAAAGATCAATATTCAGAATATCTTGTAAATATTATCTTATTTTACAGTAAAGTATCCTAAACTATTTTCCAGTGATGATTATCCCTCACTTGAGAATATATGTTTGACACTGATAATATATCTAAAAGTAACAGTCTACAGTGAATGAACAGTAAAGTCCTAATTTTAAAGCAAAAAGAGAAAGGGCTGAATTCTTTGAGACCAAATTAATGATTGTTGAAAATTTCACTTTTTTTTTATAATAATTAGGAAAGTTAATCCAGTTATTCCCGTAACTCTATGAGCAGTTATCAAATCCTTCATCTTTTTATGACTGCCTCTGAAGTGTTTTTTTCCTTTTTAATAAATGAATCTTTCTCTGATATAAACTTTGCTCATATTTCTAATGGTCAGGCTCAAGTTTTGTTTTCCATTCTTTGACTTTATCATTCTGGATACCTCGGCTATGTTTTCTTATACTGGTCATCTCATTTTTTCATTTACTCGCAGCTTCCAGGCCCCTTATTTCACAGATCAATCTTTGACCTGGCATCTTTTCAATTTTTTATCAGGTCCCTCCATACCTACTGACACATGTTAGAACAAGAACATCTAAACATAAATACATGTATGTATAAATATATATATACATACACACACACACACACACACAGATATATAAATGAGTACTTGTAGCTGTGTCCACACCTCTGTTGGGTGTGATCTACTAGTCCTGCACTACTGTGTAAGAAATTACACAGTATCTGCTTTTCAATCTGCTTTTCCTGAAATACTTCTCTGACTTATTTTACTAGTTACAATGAAGACTTCCAAATTTCATCTCAATGTAAACATTGCACCAAATCAGATTATTCTGTAAGTGAACAAAATTGCTCAGACAGGAATCTACTATTTCACTGTAAAAATTATAGACTATAGGGTGGATACAGGGAAAATATTCTCATTTTATCATGTAATGTAACATTAATAAGCAAAATTATTGGAAAATGTTCTTTTTATTTCCCTTTTTAAATTTTTTTTTATTTTTTTATTGTAAACATGGATAAATATGGGATCAGGACATCTTTTCTCCTCCTTAAACTTATTAAGCAGTATTTGTCTAAACATCGACTGGCTGAGAAGAAATTACATCCGAGAATTGCTTGCTACCACAGAAGGTACGGATAATAACAAAACCATCAATTTCTCTTAGCTTTTTTTTTTCAAAAATATCAGCTCTGCATCTCTGCATTCAGTTTATTTTATTCTAAGTGAATCATAGACTCTTTTTCCTTTCTTCCTTTATCTAGGAATATCTTTTTTAATTTTTGATATATATAAATATACCTGTATATGTGTGTGTGTGTGTGTATGTAAAATATATATATTTTAACCACAATATTTCTTCAGTAATAGTTCTTAAATCTGAAACCTGATTAATTATTACTTGTTCCTTTTGGACTTTTCTGACATATGATCTTTTTTACTTTATTGTCTTCTTTATTTTCCCTCCAATAGATGGATGTGTTTTTAATGATAATATATTACATGTTCTTCTCTTCACAGCTACTTTTATTGTGAGAAAAAGCTTACCATTGTAATATCACTAATCCAATTTGTATTCCTAATGTTAGTTTCATAAAAATCTCGACTCATGCAACTATAATCAACTAGGGATTCTCAAAATTACTGAGAATTGAGAACCTAATTATAAAAAGTTCATTTAGAAGTAGTCACATATCATAAATCAGCTATTAGAGGAACTACTGAAGAGAATGAAATTAACTTTCAAAATGTTTCAGACTTGTACTGCACACTATTTCAACCTCAAGACAAAGAAGGTAAATGTTTTGGGTGATCCTATTATGGTAGCTGAGATTGAGACAAAAAAGACCTTTTTAATTCTCAGGAAAAAACCCATATTAAAAAAATATAGGTGAACCATTGATTCTCTATGAATATTTTTGTAAGTCCCCTATACAATTTTTTTGCAGAAACTCATGGTAAACTTCCTGGCTTTCTTATAATAGTTGAAAAGTCCATAGTTGCTCTTATTTACCTTATGGAAAAATAGGAATAAGTTTTAATAATTACCTCACATTTCAGGATTTACCTTTGAACTTTTCTTTGCTGATTGTTTTCTATTTGGGGGAGCCAGGGGTTTTTTTTGAAAGAAAACAGAAAAAAAAAAAAAAAAGCAAATGTCTTGACAGTAAACTTCTCTAAACTTTATAAAAATATCATTGACTCATTTGATTTTTGTTCAGAGTTCATTCTATGCCATCAATGAGCTTACAGTACAGTCCAGCTCCACCACTCTCACTATGGCTACACTTTAAAAAGAGAACCTCTGAAACTGAGCAGCAGCCAGTGAAATAAAATGGCAAATACAAGAATCAATGCTGTCTACATCCTCCTGGAGACATAGAAGTTCACTAGGAATTCTAGCAAAAACAGCAGTTATACAGTTAGGCAATCTATAAATTATGGGACACCAGCTTCTTAATGTTTCTAGAATTATTATGCAACAAAACTGTAGAAAATAGTAATTTTTCAGCATCAGCAAAACTAGGGAAACATATCACAGAGAACAAGGCTATTAAGATTTTTTAGTATATAAGTTACAGAGCTTTATTTAACTCTGTAACATTATCTTACATGTGTACCATGAAATTAGTTTATGATGACAAGAAAGAAGACTACCATCTGGAAACAAAACTGTAACAAAAGATGCTTTCATGGAAAAGATCAAGGTTCTTAGAGAAACAATAGGGGAACATGTCTTGCTTGAAGACACAGTGAATGAAAAGGACTACCTCATGGCATATGTTCCAGACTGATAAAATGAAATAAAAAAAGGAATGTCTAAAATCTCTTATCAAATCCACATTCCACATGGATTCTAAAATTCACTGAGGCAATGGCTCAGCTCACATAAATCATTAACTGTTAAATAACTTTTATGTTATGATCCTCATTTCTTGTCAGAATGTACACAGAATTCTTTGGATTTCATGTAAGTTCTGCAGGAGGTTTAGGACCACACTTGATTTTTTATTGAAAGATTATATTCACAGAGTTAAAAATTATGGACAGAATTTCAGTCCTGTTAAAGATATTTGTATGTAGGCAAACACTGCCAAAACAGGCAGTATCTGCAGAAACAGAAGAAATATTTAGTAGACATTGATTATACCATGGACTCATTTATATTTTTCTGACACCTGTTTGCTGCCTCTTACTAAAAGGACAAAAAAACCCCAAAAAACCAAACATCTAAGATCAGACACTGAATGGTTAGAAAATTTTTGTTTCTTTCTGTTTTGAAGCACTAGTAAAAGAAATCTCTGTTGAAAACTGATTGAAATCAAATACAAAAAACAGACATGGCCAAAATATTTGTTGGGTTTTTTTGATTATTAACCCTTGCATTTGTTTTGGAGCACAGAAAATTATAAAATATTTCTTTGCTGTGAGGAATTACGATATAAGAGCCCTCAGTCACAAGTAACCGTTACTGGGTAAAACAGTTGCCCTTTGTTGCTCATCCACAGGGGTACCAGTAATACTGCTGAGGCAGTGGTAGTAGTAGCAGTAAAGGGCATCCACAGGACATGAGAATAGGCTGAAGAGCACAGGAGACCAGAGGGGTTCTCCTTAATACAAGGGGAAAAGTTCAGGTAGGAGTATCAAATTCCAGCAGAACAAAGCTTTACTAAGGAGCTGGTGCTGGGCAACAGGGCTTCGATCTCTTTGACTACAGGGTGCCCTTCAAGGAATGAGGACAGGAGGGGAGACATAGGATTTGCCTGTCTGAACAGGGCAAGAGTTTTGCTGACCTAGTGAAGCGAGCTCAAAACTAAGTTTGTCATGGACACAGGTGAAAACCTAAAGGGAGGACAGGCCCATGGAAGAAGACGGGGTGGACAAGGCAATGGATGTTTCTCTCCCTCCCTCTCACAAAGCAGCAGGAAGCCATTTCATGTGCCTGTATGCAAAAATGTGCTCTATGGGAAAAACTAAAAGTGCATATACAGTCACAGAACTGTGGTGTTACTGAGATCAGAGACTTGGTGGGACAGTTCACCCAACTGAAGGGCTGCAATGGATAGACACAGACTCCTAGGAAATGCAGGGAAAAAAGGAGAGGCTGCACCTTACACAAAGTAGGATCTTGAATTAACAGAGCTCTCTCTGCTGCACTATAGACAGTGAGCTCTTGAGCTCCTGTGGGCTAGAATGAGAAGGGAAAATCAAGAGGGAGGTTGTTACGGTGAATATCTGTTACAGGCCATCTGACTGAGCAGTGATCAAAACTGTTAAAGTACTAGAAGTTTCCCAGACACTAGGTCTGGTTATGATCAATGATTTTAACCACCCCAGCATCTCTGGGGATGGGAGCACAGCAGAGGGCAAGCAATGGACTAGATAGCTAATGTCCTTTAGAATAATTTTTTTAATGCAGGTACTGGAGAGGGCAAGTTGGAGTAGGAGTAAAGAACATTCAGATAAGTGATATTCAACAGCAACTGTGGTCACAATAACCATTAGCTGAATATCTTGAAGGAAGTGAAAATGGCAATTTATAGAATTAACTTCTTGGACTTCAGCAGAGCAGATTTCAGCTTATTTGTGAAGTGATAAAGAGGATCTCATGGGCTGATGTCTTGAGGGGCAGGACTGCAATTCAGACAAACTTTTATGACAGGATTTGACAAGCTGGAAGAATAACAGAAATCTCATGAAATTCCAAAACAGAAATGCAAAGTCCTGTACCTGGAACAGGATCATCCCATGCAAAAATTATTTGCTAGGTGGCAGCTCTGACAAAAGGACCTGAAGTCCTTGTGAAACACAAGCCGAGTGTGTGGTGCACTTCTGCAGTATCGACAGCTTACCTTGTATTGGGTGCATGAGCAATAGCATAGCCAGCAGGTAAAGAGAGAGAGTTAGAGTTCATCTGCTTGACACTTGGGAGGCCTCATCCAGAATGCTTTGTCCAACCTAGGGTCTTTCAGTACAAAAGAGACACTGACTTTGACAGACTAGAACATGCCCAGAGGATGGCCACTAAAACTTCAAGATGATGAAGAACACAATGTATGAGACAAGAGGATGAAGGAAAAGGATTTTTCAGCCTGAACAAGTGGAGAGTATGTGAAAATCTAACAGCACTGTTTAGTTTAGGAAAGAGCCAGAATGGAAAGAGGATCTTTTCATAGACCCACAACAGGAGCAGAGGAAATAGACATAATCTCTAAAATTCTAATTTAAATTGGACATGAGAATAAGGGTAGCTGGGAACCATGACAGGTTTCCAGAGAGACTTTAGAATCTCCATCCATGGAGCTATTAAATTTTTAACTGGGCAAAACTTTGAGCAGTCTGACACAACTTTGAAGATATCCATGCTCTGAGCAGGAGTGGGCCTCAAAGGGACTGGACCATCCTTCAAAAGTTTACATCATTGAAGCTTTTTCCTGGCCAGGTCCTGCCATGAAATTGATACAGCTATGCCCATATAAAAGGAAAGGATAAAAGGTAAGTAGATAACATCTATCTCTGAATGAAAACTCTGGAGTGTCACTGCTTTAGTAATTACAGTTTTAAATAGTGTCAATTTTTAGACAGTACATTAGTACACTTACATTTAGGGAAAAAAGCACCTCAGAATAAATTTATTTAATCTGCTGTTTGTATTTAAAAGATATTTTGTTCCTTCATTTTTTACCTCTGCAAAAAGGAACTGGAAAATCCCACGATGCGCCGTTCCCAGGACTCACAATACATGTCAACATGGCATGGCCTTCTAGGATGTAACCAGAGATACAGCTATATCGGATTTTATCCCCAATGTTGAATCTGGTTCCATGAAGTACTCCTTTAGGTATTTCTCCTGGGTTGCCACATGTATGACTAGGTAATACTGTCAAAAGAAAGAATGGAATACATTACAGTTAAAATTTGCAGAAAAAATAATAAATACTTGCCCAACAGCAATAATTAACTATTTGGCTTTGGTTGTGGTGTTTTGGTTCTTTTTTCTTTTTTCTTTTTTTTTTTTTAAACTGTATTTCTTATACAAATAAGGTGAAATTAGGTTACAGAATCTACTTACACGAAATATTTCAGTTTGTAACAGATACCATCATTTTCAAAACTAATTTCAAACTCAGTTCTTGGTTTAACAGTCCTTCAATTAAGTTCTTTACAGATCTATTTTCTATCAAAGTATCCTACATATCTTGCTGCATTTCTTTGAATTAAGTGAAAGAACTTTTTACTTAATTCTACTTTGTAAATATTGCAAAGATATTCACACAACTTAATTATGGATGTGGGCAGTAGAAAGCTCTTTAAGTACAGTTTTCATTTAGGTGGTGAAATAGCAGTTTAACAGAATCCAATAATTAACTGTTCTCTGACAGTAAATTAAAGTCTCAAATATACAAAAAAGTTTGATTTTCTTCTTAGTTTCAAATTAGTTCAAGTTCTAGAAAATAAATTAAGTCAATATTTGTTAAAAGAAACAGAAAATATGAAGGAAAACTAAGCAGTGACATTGGGAAAATATGAATGGACATTTTTATTGCAGAAACTTACTACCATTTGTAAATATTAGTTATTTGAAAGACGTTGTCTGAACAAGTTACCATTTTAAAGATTATACTTCTCCACCTACAAAAAACAAAAAGTGTAGGGAAGGAGGAAAATGGAATTCGTTTTGTTCTCAAATTTCTTTGAAAGTTTTTAATGGCACACCATTCCTTTCATTGAAGTAGTACAAATTAAAATCCTTTAATTTCCTTAGAGAAGAACAAATAAGTACAGGGAGCTGAAATGAGTAATGAACAGAGCACAGAAGATAAACATGTGCATCAAAGAAATGGTGGTCTGAAAAGCTCACATATAATTCAGGTGTCATCTCAGAAGCCACAGGTTTGACGAACAAGTTCTTTCACCCCACACTTCTCTTTTCCCTTACTCTACCCATCTGCAGATTAAACATAACCAACCTATAAACATGCCAACCTATAACCTGCATGTTGAGAGGATTAGTTACTCAATACAAGTATATCCTTAGAATGCTGTAAAGCGTTATATCAATATATCAATATCAATTATTCTCCATTATACCACATAAGTTCAATTATTGAATGCACACCCTTAGTTCATTACTCAGTTAGTCAAAGTAGCATTTAAATGATAATAATTACACTTAATTTACAATGCAAATTATACAACAAAATTTTGAAAAGGTCAAGAAACATAAAAATAAAAAAATTAAAAGAGAGAACACTGTCACTTACAACACCATTTTATGATAGAAATACCAAAATAATTCTATAAAATAATAGCAAGGGAACAAAAATCACCTAACACTCTAATGAATTATGAGTTAGACATATGTTCTACTCAAGTTGCAGATCAAAGATCTAAGATTTCTTGAATTATGGAAACTAATTAAGGTTGTTTGTAAACAGCTATCCAAAGCAGAAGCAAACAATATGATACCTGGCTTATTTTATACTGTTTCAGCAGGCTTAACAGACTAGGCTATTTCTTTGGATGTGCTCACTCACATTGTTAAAAAAGTCAGTGTTTGATTCACATATATGAGAAAGATTACATATAAAATAAAGTGATTACATATAAAAAAAAAGACATCAGAATAATTGGAATAGAAGAAAGATACTAATTGGTATTCCTAAAAGCTGAAAACAATGATATAAGCTACAGCATGTACTGCTATATGTTATTACATGTTTTTAGCACTATGAGAAATGCTACCTCACTCTTTTCAAACTTTCCCCTTTTTGCTGCCTTAGTCAGGATAGGTTAACACAGGCATTTGTTCAATACAAGTCAAACAAATAAAAACTTGTTACCTCCTTTGATACAGCAGAATACCTGGATTTGAGACAAGGATCTCTTTACCTTATTTTCTAATCAAAACATTTTTACAAAGAACTGTAAATTGAAGTAGTTTCATCAAAAGATCCGATGCATGGAGCAAAAATTTATACAATCCAAAAGCCAGATTTTATTTTTATGAGAGGGTGTTCTGTCAGAAAAAAAAAGCATTATTCAAAGGTACTATGATTTTTGATCAACTACATTCCTAAAGAAAGACATCACAGAAAATCTGTATCTGCCATATAAATAACAACTGTCGCTGGCTAACTGTTGAAACTGTATTGCAGCAAGTCAGTCTTGTATCTGTGTGAATTCTTCTACTATATGATGTTTACCTGCATCTTACCACTATGAGTTTGTCAAGAACTCCAGAGAAAATGGTGCTTGACATCCTGAAACTGGCACACACTTTACAACAACCTCCTAAAACCCAGGAAAAAAATGAGTGATCTGAGAATGACAGCCATACTTAATAATACATGTAATAGTTCACTGGATTTCACCCCTTTTCAAGTTCAAGCATTCAACTACATTATTTATGTGCTTTTCTAAAACTTTGATGAAGTATATTGAGATAGACACAGTTTCATCTGCACAGACTTCACTGCTTCTAGTCTAGACCTAAGATGAATTAGCCTTTGAAGGTTCCTAACAGTGAAAAAAATAGTTTAATCTTTGGATTATGAGAATTCTAGCTGACCAAAGCTATCATATGTATCCATCAAGCTTTAAATTCATTGCCAAATTTTCAGTAAAAGACCCATATTTGTCTGTAGAGTCACTGAGGTCTACTGTCAATAAGATTGCAGTCACAGGATCTTGATTCATTAAATAATTTGATGTTCACTGCATATTGAGAACTATTATAAACTATACTGCACTGAAGCACTTAAGATAATGGATTTTTTATATAGAACTAACATTAGAGTGCTCTCACCATGCTTCATATCCTTTTTTTTTTCACCCAAATCCTTTCCAAGTTTGGAAAAAAAAGTAATTACAGTGTTTGAAAAATAATCTGTTTAGTCTTTGTATTTAGTCTTAGCAAAAATATGCAGAATGGGATAGCCAAGAATATCTTTCTCTGATGATTTTCTCCTCAAGTGGAGTGTCTATCTTCACCATTCTGACAGACATAAAAACCTATGTAGTCTTCACTTCCCAGCACAGATCAATCTGTAGCACTGTTTATTAATTAAGATTTATTAGTGAAACGTACTCATATTTAACAAGTTACTCATTCTTAGGTGGTGTGTATCGGGTTATTTATTTACACAGCCTTTTCAAGATTCTTTCTAAGGCTGAACTCTACATATACTTGCAACACAGACCACATGAAAGAATACTGACGGCCGTTTAAACATATCCTTTGCTTTCACTTATGAAGAGTTTCCTTCTTTCTTTTTTTTTTAATATGTTAGACTTCATCACCTACCTCTTTCTGATTTATCATAACAGAGAAATCACCTAAAATTAAACAGCAGTGGTTGATAATGGAAAAAAAAAAACGAAACCAAAATATAAATGGTAGCTGTCTCTGGACTGAATAAAATTTTGAAGGACTATTCCACCCAAGTTTTCTTACTATGGTGTCCACACTAGAACGCAAGAGTCTTTAAATATGCAATAACAAGTGCCTAAAGTTTTTCATGTGTTCATTTAAAGCAGTGCCACTGCCACTGCCACTTCATTACATAACAGCTGCTGGCAATGCAATGTCCTGATTTGGTAAGATTTTTTCTATTTTGGTTCAAGAGGTTAAGTTAAAAAAAGATACTTTCTGATAAATCCTGATGGATTTGAGGTCTCTGGTAGCCCAAATCCTATTAATTGTTACATGAGTAAGACATCTGGATTTGACACCAGTTATAAAACTATGAAAATTAATTTTCCAACCTTTGCTTCAATTAGTATTCAGAGGCTCAATTTGAAAATAATTTTCAGGAGAAATAACTGATTTCTTTTTTTCTCAGATGTCATCATCATCAACTAGATTGCAAAGATCGCCTAGAGGCCTTAGCAGCAAAAAGCTCAAACTGCTTATGTCAGTTAAAATCTCAGTTTCACCCTTCCATGAACCAGTTGCTCAGCTTATATAGGCCACACACAGTAGTTGGAACTTGACAGTAACAATTCAGAAAGCAGCTTAATACCAATTAGGAAAAATAGGAATGGGAAACAAGAAAGAAAAGGAACTAAGTAAATGGTTTTCCTCCATTTATTTCAATATCTTTACATGACTTTACAAGGATATATTCGTTATTTTTCCTGTTGTTGCTGAAACAGCTGAAAAAGTTTTCCAAGTTGCACTTAAGTTTAGCCAAATGCAAATGTGCTGACTTTTTGTGGTTCCATAGTCCCTCTACTACAGACCCCTAAGTATTTTCTAACATTACCTTAAATTGGTGGCCACAGGCAAAATAGCACACAAAAGAAAAAGGGTAAGAGGAGGAAGTCAGATAGTCCCTTGATACCAGTGACAGCTTTGGAGTTACAATACTGGGAGGGACTTCAGAAGCTCTGTGGAGAAAATTAGGGTTTCAGAAAATTTCACAGCATATGTCAAGATGTTCAGCAGGTATGAGGCACAGCCCATGATATCCTGTCCACATGGCTACAGTAAGAGTTGCATTTTGCCATCTCGTGCATAAATAGGAGATATACATTCAACTGTATTTACAGAGTTACAGAAGAAGAAAATAATTTTTGAGAAAGGTAGTAAGTATACTCATTATAAAAACAGAACACAATAAGCTCACAAATAGGAGATGAAAAAAAGCTAAATTCTCTTGCAAGAATGGCACTGAAACTGAAGTCTCTACTCAAATTCAGAAAACATCTTCATTTCAAAAGGAACTCAGTATAAAAATTAACAGTCTTTCAAAAAAGAAAAAGTACTGTACTGAACAAAGGCTGGACTTAGATATTTATGGATACATACACGTAAAATTATTTAATAAATCCTTTTTAGAAAAAATATAGAGCTTTATCCAAGGTGGAACTGATGAAATTTCCCTTGAAAAATTAATTCTAAAGAATTCTGTAAAACTATTCTTGCCATTTATACCTAGAGAAAGACTACAAAATCAATATATTTGATTTTTTTAAAGTTTCTAATGTCTTACATTAAGCTCCACTACAGTAGATCTTGACATTTCTTTTTTAAATAATTCTAAATATTGACTAAATTGGAAAGTATATAATATTTCACTGTCAGTTTATTAAACAATGTTGTCCTTTCTATTTCCAGGAGCTATGTACCATGAATAGTTAGTTGATCTACCAGCTCTGATTTTTGTTAGCATGAAACACTGTAGGTGTACATAGGTCATTTATGAGAGGGACAGTAACATGACAGAAATGGGACAGTGCAAAATTTTCAAAATTCTTTATTCTCAAGACAACATGGTCTTTATTATACCCTTCACAAAATTCTTTATTATCAAGATGCAACATGGTCTACAAACTTTCTTACATGGAAATGACAGGTTTTGGAAAGCAAAAGAGACAAAGAAGCCAGAGCATGTTGTCCAAACCATGCCTGTTTAGGTTATTGTTATTGTTACTATTATTATTATTATTATTATTATTAGTGAGAAGAAGAAGAAGAAGTTTTAAAAGCTTTTTGTCTTGTTTAAATGGAATTTTGTGTATTTCACTTGGTCTTCATTGCCTCTCACCTTGCCAGTCCAAAAAAAAAAAAAAAAAAAAAAAAAAAAAGTCAAGCTGCATCATATCTTTACCCGTCCCCAGCAGGGGATTTGCACAACTCAGTAAGATTCCCCTGAGCCTTCTCTTCTCCAGGCTGAACAATCCCAGATCTCTCTTTCCTCAGGTCAGATGTGCCAAGCCCTTAGCTGTCTTCATGGCCCTTTGCTGCACTCAATTCAATATGTCCATGTCTCTCTCTCATATTGGGGCCCCAGACCTGGACACACCACTCCAGGTGTGGTCTCACCAGTGCTGAGCAGGAAAGAATAATGGACTCCCTCAACCTGCTGCAGGACTCTGCCTAAGACAACTTCAAATGCTCTTGGTCTTCTTTGCCACAAGGACATATTGCTGATCCCTGGTGAACAAGTTGCCCCAAAGTTCTTCTCTGCAGAACTGGTCTCTTGATTACTCGTGTCTGGGGCTTTTAATTCCCAGATGCAAGACTTTGGATTTCTCTTCATTCAGCTTTATGAGATTTCTGCTTGTTTATTTCCAGATTCTTTGAAGATCCCTATGAATGGCAGCCTAACCATATGGTATATCAGCCATTCTTCCAAGTTTTCTATTACCTGGAAGCCTGCTGAGCATGCACTCCATTCTCCAAGTCATTAAAGAAGACATTAAACACCCCTGGGCCCAGTAACAGCTCGTTTTGTACTTCAACAGTGATGGACCTCCAGCAAACTGAGTATCTTTTCCAGGTTTTAACTTTCAGTTCAACAGTAGATTGGAGGAGCTGACATGGAGTCACTAAGTGACTCATGCACAGTTTTCACCTTTATTTACTCCAAAGATGAAATGAGGAAATTTTTCTCAACTCAAGAATTACAAATAATCATGATCAGAATCTACTATTAGAAGGGTAGTACCAAATTGTTTGTCATTGGCACATGTGCACATACAGACACCCATACAGACACAACTAACACGGGAAAGCTTTAGTCTGCAAGTTACCTAACATCAAACTTACATCCTTCTTAAAAATTATTTCATCAAAAATTACTGGATTCCATTAGGCTTACTCTAGGGGAAGGAAGAGTTCACTCAGAAACAAAAATATGCAAAGTGCAAGTTCATGGAATACCTGATAATTAAGCCATATTTACACTACAAGGTGCCAAATGCAATGTTCAAGAGTCTATGTGGCACAGATATGTACATATTGCAGCATCCAACATGGGCCTCTATCTGTTGGCAACTTTTTTGTTCAGACTGTCTTTGCTGGGCGTACCTGCAATTTTTGTTTTCTGAAAATAATACAAACAAATAAAAAAAAACCCCAAAGCCTTATTGGCTGACAGAAATAAAGCTGTTATGTTTATTTTATGCTATCTTATTTTCGTACTATCCCAGGATCAGAAGAAATCTCTTTCCTGTTAGATGCTAATTTCTGTATTTCTGCATACATAAACCATTGCAATATTTGTTAGATAAAATGCTTAGATTGTATCACTTTTGAAAGATACAGCTTTCTTGTTTTACATGCATTTACCCAGCTGTGTCTGTCCATCTCTAAGGATGTGCAAAATTGTATTGGATTGAAAGCTATGAAAATCATTTAGGAGTATACAGCAACTTTAATACATTTTCCACATTAAGATTGATATTTTAATTTTCTTTTGCAGGTAATAACCAGAGATTGATGGATTTTTTTATTTAGTGTGTTTACTTTTATTATGTAATAAATGTCTTGCTGTTGGTTATAAGACCATAAAAGTCAATATCATACAAAGAATGCCAGAAAACTCTCAAGTTCAAAGACAGTCTGAAGTTAGAACTAAGACCTTCTATTTCCTCATATTATTTTCCTCATATTATTTCCTCTTATTATTTTGCCTCAGATGTACTACACACTTTCCTAGGTGAACTGAGATCAGCAAGCAATATTTCAAATTTTTAGATCTCTCTTGAAAGAGGAGAACAAGTGGAGCATGACAGTCAAGGCCAAGGCTATAAAAAGTATTTGAGGCTGTGCAAAATTTATAAACAGAAACTTTGCCAGCTATCAGAAATCAAAAGTAATTAGTCATTCTCTTAAAAATATCTAAAGAATGCCCTTCCATCTCCTCAAAAATGTTCAGTGCATTCTATGGTCTGTCTTCCAGTTTGTCGGTACGATGATCAGAAGTCTATGCAGTATCTGCCCTTTGCATTGTATACAAATCTTGTAGATATATTCCAAATAATGCTTATTAAATATAATCAAAATGCTTTATGTTTGAGTAAAATACATTCTAGAAGAAAAATATCTTTAAATCTGAACAGATTAAGCTTAATGCAAAATATCTAATCTCCTGTATTATTTGATAAATACAAACTGTGGGACTTGTTGTATATACCACATGTCTGTTCTCAAGCCTAACTACTTAGAGGTCAGGGAAAACCTCATAGGACTGAAAGAGAAAAAAGGAAGTAATAGCAGATTAAATTTGGAAAAGATCCACTTCAGTAACGGATACTCTTCTGATGATTTAATAGAGGCTTATCTTCAGCTAACACCAGCATGCCATCGTATCTGCAGACCCTTATTACTAATTAAAGTAAGGCAACGGTGTTTCAAAACCCACTTTTTTCTCTCTTTTTCTCTCTTTTTCTCTCATTTTCTCCTTCTTTCTTTCTTTCATCTTGATTTGCTGTTTATTAAGATTACAAAAAAGCCCAAGGAACAATTTGCACCAGCACCAGGAGTGCTCCTTGCTCTGGCTCAGGCATTCCTGAGACACTGTGATGGCTTTTAGCAAAGCTGGACTGTGGGGTCCTGCAAGCTTTCCAGAACTATTCTCTTGTGCTTAACACTTTCATAAGTGGCACTCTATTGCCTCCAGAGACTTGAAACTTTATCTTGCTAACAGACAATCATGTGGCAAAATTTTGAAAGGAATTCAATATGACTTACAAGCCTCTTGTCTGTGCCTGCAATTGAAAATGAAAGGAATTAGGACTTGTAGTTAGGTCCTGAAAATGTAGCACAGCAAATGTCATAGCCACTAACTTTTTCTTCACATCTCTTACTGATACGGTGTCAGGAAAAAAAGACTCTGTCCTGCCCTTGTCCCTGGTCAGTGGTAAGAATTGTCTTGCACACAGTTTAAAACCAGACCAGGAGTCTGTATGGATGACAGCATTGAAGTTCTCAAGTCCCCGCCAGTCCATGTCCTCCCAGTTTCCTGAAGGAATGTTGATGGATTTTTTTCCTCTCTTAGTTCAATACTTTGTTCTGTTGCTGTTGTTAGAAATTCTTGTGATAACAGAAATTCAGCAGCACCTTTTTCAACTTTGTCCCCATTTGTTCTTTGAAATGGCCTCCACAGAAATGGGAGTTATGAAGACTTTTGTCTGGTTAGCATTTGCAGGCTCATACTTCAACAAGGGTGACATGTAACATGCTCACCACTTTTGCCAGATGGGAAAATAGCAATATTAGGGCAGGAGAAGAATTTGCCATCTCAAAAGTTTCAGCTATAGAAGAATTATAAATAGTTTGCTACCTAGGAAGTCCTCAAGTAGCATACATTTCAGTGTGCAGCACTTTGTGGACCTAAATGGAACAGTGAGTATTTTGCACCCCACAGCTTTAGCCTGTGAACAGTTAACACACTTTTGATGAAAATACCAGTTTTAATCTGAATTTAGAAAGGTGAGAGTTTATAATTTTTTATCATTTAGATAACTTCAGAGGGAAGAAAAGGTTCCCAAATTAATTGGTTTTATGTGTGTCTCACAACATGCAACAAATATTTTCCATTTAACCAGCCAAGGTGAGGCAGAGACTGCTCTTTGAAACAGCAAATTCTGTCACAAAACCTCTGTTTTAACACAACAACATGATTTTCTGTTGCTTATTTTCAGTGCTGCCTTGCACTGGTTTCTTTTTTCCTACAGTGGCTTACACAACCAACCTCCAACACACATGTAATTGCATGTTTGGCAGGATGACGAAGCTGCAGTGAGTAACACTGCTGAGATGCTTGTTGGCTGCTGTGTGGGAATAAGAATGAAGAGCATCAAGAAGAAAACAAGTTCAGAGAGCAAAATGAACTATATTATGAAACCATAATCCAAGGTTTCTTAATGACACCTGCTTTCTATAAAGTTACTTCCTTGTATGCCAGGTAGAACAAATACCTGGTAAAAGGGGTCATGCACAAATGGGAGGAGAAAGAGAAACAAGAACAGAAAGAAAGTCAAAACCCTACATTTTCAATTTTACATTATGTTTTTCTTGGTACCCTAATTAATCAGAAAAAAAGAGAGTATTTTAGGAACTGAATAAACAAAACCTTTAATTGATTTTGATTTTGGTTTGGGTTTTTTTCCTAATTGTTTTCCTCAGTAAAATGAAGTAGCATCTTTAGAACTTCTGAAATCTCTGTCATGTAAGTACATATTTTAGCATGTATTTATTATGTGACAATAGGTGATATTTCTAGAAATGATCTGTCGCCCACCATGCAAATCCATACTAAAGTGTTTTTTGGTTTGGGGGATTTTTTTGTAGTTAGTTTTGACATAAGAAATCTTAAAAGCTCCTTCAAAAGCCATCAAGCTTGACTTATGGCAGGCTGATGTGCCTATATCCATTATGTATGAGCACTCTGCTAAAAATCCTTCTGCACTGATGGGACAAGGAAGCAGGAATCTGGAGAAAAAATGTTACTTAAATCCACTGCAAACCTTAACTAAGTACTGTGGTGTTAAAAATGCTTCATTTCGTTTGCATTCCATATTAAAAGACAATTATTGTCAAAGTTGCATGCTATCCCTTTAACTAAATACATAATCAGAAAAAGGAAATAAAAATATTAAACCACAAATGTCACAGGTTCAGTCTTCTTATGATTACCTGTGGTTGTTCCCAGGAGAAGAATGAGATTGCTAAGAGTGAAACCTATAAACATTGTTTGCTAAGTAATAACTTTGCAAGGAACTGGAGAGTGGCAGTGAGTGGACAGATTTCTCTGGACACTTCCTCTGAAACACTTGGTGTAAAATTCCCTTGAAATTTCTAAGGCACTTGGCTCCTAAGGCTTGAATTTTATTTGAGTTCGATCTCAGTGATTCTTAATGAGTGAAGATTTCCCAACCTGTAGTTAAAAATCACAACTGCCCTTTTTATTTAAAATCTTACTCTCAAACTCATTCTGCACAACTGACCTTTTGGAGTCCACAAAAATAACACTCTGCACCCCACTAAAGTCTATACTGGTCCCATTTGTAGATTATTTGATCAATAATGGTCTAATCAAAACTTACTCTGTAGAGGACTAACTCTCAGGACCATCTGGATCTGGAGATGATGCTAGATTCTCATCTACCTCTTCTTATGAGATGCTGGCTGTTACTGACACAGACAGACACAATTAAAGAAAATTCCATGCTTTCTCCAACTCTGCCATTCTTTTGGGACTCCAACACCACCAAAGTGGTAAAAAAACCAAAACAAAACAGAAGAAACTCGCTAACTCTTTGCAATGTTTTTATGTACTATGACATTCTGTCCACTTTGGTTGTCATTGTATATTTTAACCATAAGCTCAAAACAGCACATAGAACACCAGAAGATATTTTCATACACCTCAGTTTTGTCACAATCTTGGCAGCAAAATTAGTTTTGTGGCTATTTAAACAATGAAGCCATCTGTGCGGCTGATGCCATATCAAAGGAAGTTTACTTCAATACTTGTTCAATGTGCATTTAAAGAAGATTGTCTACTATTGTTTGTGTGAAAGATTATTTATGTAAGCAAGGGAAGAGAGTTTAATACCAAAATTGTCCCAGAACTCATTAATTTAATGTTTGTTTCTGTAGTACAAATATGGAAGGGGGTAAGGCTGTTCTCTAAATCTTAAAAAACCACAAAGTCTCCTCTGCTCAAACCCCCAGAAGTCTGTGTTCCACTGGGGATTGTGTTGCACTTCCAGAGACTTTACATACATGTGAGTCACTACATCAGGATAAGGAGACGTGATGACTACACTGTACACTAAAACTGAACGGAACTGGGGCCAGCTGGCACATTGTTATTGAACTTTCTGAGCCTGCAAAACAGGATGGCTGTGTCCAGATTTCCTGTTCGGAACAGTCACCAGGCTGTACCAACTTCTGAATCATTCCCAAGAGTTCTTCAGAAAAGTGCTATTTGGCCTAAACAAAACTCATGCTGTGATCCATCCAACAACAGTATAGATGGTTGTCAGTGCCTCTGCCCACGTCCTGACAGGGGGTATATTCTGGTGTAGACAAGACACTGGGACTTTATTGACTGCTCACTCATCCCAGACAAGGAAAAACAAGAGTGTCAGCAGCTACTGTGGTAGATGGAACTAAACGTTTGGATGGCTGTGTGATCACTGTTTTATCCCTTTGCTGTCAGAGAGCACTTTGCTCCTGTTTAGTTTATTAATAATTCTATGATACATCCCACAGTGAACAGAAAGAAGGACTAAGACCATCTTTCCCTTTACAGTGATCATGAAGGGGAGAAATCATAAAATTATCTCTGCTGCCATCTCTGATGGAATAGGACAACCTTTTCACATATAACCAAGAAGCTTTTTGGGGTTTGTTTTCAACATAAAGCTGTCCCCACCTGCTTAAATATCGAAACAAAACAAAATTAAAGAACATAAAAGAATATCCCCACAGGATATGAAAGAATGAAGCAAGGATAAAATCTGCACTGTACTGATAGTAAGGATCATATCTACGCAAATTCAAAAGACTTAAATAGATCAAATAGGCTTCTTTTCCCCTAAGGCTTTCATACGACTCTGTTGCCTGGAGATTTTAACCTGTTGAATAGCTACCTAGGGCATTTCATGGGTTTCTGAAGTCTGAAAGGCACCAGTTCTTGCTGCACTGCCCCTCTAAGGTGTAGCCTGCCACACCAATTTGCCTCACATAAACCCTCGGAGAGAAAGTGATTTTATGTATCTCTCTACTAACACTAGCCTATTAATTTTTCTCCCCGAAAAGCAGTTCTGTAATCTTCCAGCTGTTGAATGACAGAGAAGTGAAAGCTTTATATTCATTCAGTAATCACAGCAGCTCTTTTTTGCTAAACCAGTTTTCAATTTACAAAGAGTTTGTCAAGGTGATAGGTAACATCTCAAGAGACACACACACTGTGCCTTCATCATTCACCTACATTTTTAATGTGGTTCCAAGGCTGGCTGTGAAATACCTCCCAATAATATAAAAACTCTTTATAAAACCAACAAAATAGTTCAAATTATTAAGTGCCAGTTCAGCATCTCCAATATATGGCACTTTTGGGTATTAAAAATCTTCATGGTTTCTGACAGTCGGAAAATCAGGTTTAGAGTTTGTTGGAACATATTTTAGATGCTGAATGCTGAAGCAATACAGGTATACTAATAATGCTGTAAGAATCACTACACATTGAACTGCTCCTCAAAATACTTTCACTAAGAGCTAAAAAATAGTTTACTAAATGTATTTTGGAAAACCTATTCTTATGGAACAGAAGCAATGTGGTAGGAGTTTAAAAAATTGTGTCTGACGCAAGTAGGTAACAGTACAGACATTTTTCTTGGTCTTACATGACATACCAAAATCTGAAGGAAAATTCCAGAATTTCTGTTTTAGATGTCCATTTCAATTATCTTACTGGCAAAATTAAGTGGCATGGAAGAGCACCTTATTTGAAAATAAAGCATTTTGAGTTTTTATATCTCACAATTACTAAACCTTTTTTTCTTGAAACAGTGAGTGAGATTTAGAAACCCATGGGTTTGTCCTTCATTTGAAGCAAGTAAGTCCCAATGCAGTGTCATACGTGTACTCATGCTTATTTTTAATCATAAGTGTTTAGCCAAAGAACTCACAGTCAGAAATTCAAATCATATACAGACTAGATAGCTAAATCCAGGACATACAAATTGTAAAAAAATAAAATTGTTTAAAAAGTGGTTGTTAAGAATCAAGGGGACATTTTTCTTTCAGTATTTTCAATTATCAAAACACTAGTATCACCGATGATCTTTGTGAACAAAGGTCTCCTTACGAGAGTTACAGACTCCTAGTGGGCAAAGTATTTCTGACATTCTCATGGGTAAATGAAATACAAATGCACAGAGAAGCTGGTTATAAAGGTTGCCCTAGAATCAACATACTTCAGGGAAGAATTGTGCAGTCAAAGCATTTTCTTCTGACTGATCCCACACATCCCCAGATAAAGGCAATTTAATACTACCGAAATTTAAAGTCTCTGCTTGTAACAGAGTTCAGGCATTTACAAAGAGAGTATTATTTAAAACTCTTTAGAGCACTTAAATTTAGTTATGGGCACAGTCTGCAACCCTTCCCACCAGCACGCTGCCAAGCTAGTGACAGGCTTCAGATGTCAGCCCAAGCACCCCAAGAGCATCCTCACCAGAAGGTCTGGCTGCTGGGGCTCAGGGCTTTTCCAGAGAGCTCCCGCCAGCACTGCTGATGTACCAGCCTTGATGTAGGTCTGTGCCCATCTCCACAGCTCTGTCTGCCCATACGAGGGCTAGGCCTGTCACTAGCCTCAACCCTGTCCTGCTCCCCCAGGCTCTTGCTGGTGAGACCCCTGACCCAGCCAGCCAAGCAGCAAAGATCGTCCTTGCTGCTCCCTCATATTGACAGCAAAAGAGTTAAAAATACATGAAATTGTCTTAATTTCATCTCTAGAACTTGAGAACACTTGTTCTATTTCAAGACAAGGTAGGTTGCTTCTCACAGCTACGGCAGTGGTTTTCATGTAGAAATACCAGGATAATGTCAGCAATTCAATCTATAGCTTTCACACCTGAAAAACTCTGAAGATACAAGTTGTGAGACACAAATCCAAAGAAAAGCTTTGGTTTACAGAGTTTAAAGTACAGCTTTATGAAACTCGCACACACCTGGACTATGGGTCTGCATGTGGAGAAGGAAAACCCCAAAGAACCTAAAAAATCCACACTTCCAGGCATTGTTTGTGGATTCCAGAATTTCCCATGTACTCTATCAGATCATAAGAGAAAGTATTTAGCATTTTTTGACATACCAAAGTGAGAAAAACACCATTTTAGAATGAAGGGGGAAGGCATCTTTATATATATAAACATAAAGCTTGCTCAGCAAAATCCTGACCTGCAAAAGGGCTTCATATCCAAAAGTTATGAATCTTCTCAATTCTGACACAGTTTGATTAATTGGTTAAATGGCTGCCCGTAAGTCTTACCTGGCTTATTCCCACTGACCATCACAAGTACAACAAGCCACCATGACATATCTGGTAGACAACTTGCAAAGGTGAATTTACTTCCCCATAAGCACACACACATTTCTTTTGGGAGCATGACACTCAAGAGATAATCAAGTCAATATGAGAAAAGAAAATGAATGAGAAAATAAAGACTATTCGTAACATAACGATGACAATTAAAAAAAAATTAAAAGGAAATGTAAGGAGATGTTATCAGACCATTTCAGAAAAACACATATAACTTGTGTCAATCAGAAGCCACAATGAAAATGGCATGAAGTTTATCAAACTATAGAAACAATGAAAAAAAATCTTACTGTTAAATTATTAGCATGTAAGCAATACTTTAATCCAATGTTTTCTTAACATCAAGAATAATTTGCTACATTTTTCCTTCTAATTCCACCACAATTTTGACATATCTTTGAATATTTGTCTGTCAGTTTAACTAACAGTTGCAGAGGATGTGGCAAAACAGATGATTTGACTTATCTGCTGCAGCAAATGGAACCAACTTGTATTATTTCACGGGATAAGACTTGTTGGGGTCCCTTCCCCCTGCCATGGAGCCCTGGGAGATGGGCCCTGGGGGGGAGACACGGGGTTTCCCTGCCCCTGCTCAGCTTCAATCCCCATTGGTTGGTTTGTGTTCCCTGGTGCTGATAACGCCAAGGACCCTCAGGTCCTGTGACTGCAGCGTTCCTGAGCAGAGCCCCGGCCATGCGGCTGGAGAAATAAACATCTCTGAAACATCTACCACGAATCTGTCCATATATACTTCGTTTCCACGGGACTCCTGGTTTGAAATATGCTTGTTGCAGTAATCCCCGCTGCAACAAAGACTACTTCTGTAAAAATCAAATATCAGTTTTCAAACAGGAAGACTGTTCCTTTTAAGTACAGCACTGAATGAATGGTAAAAAAAGTAAGAGTCACCTGAGTAGCTGTAAGGGAAAGCTCAGTAAAACTTGGATGGCTTTTACAAGTAAAACAGGACCTCTTTTTCTTTTAAATCAAAATAACCAATGCACAGATTCATTGTTTGCAGGTCCCATCATAAGCTGGGCATATATGTACACTATAGTGATAAAAAATAAATTTTTTGGTGTCCTCCTTGTGAATATAAACTGCATAGAAACTTCCTGGTATGACTTTTCTCAAAACAGAAACTTGGTAGATCCTGTTTACTCTTTATAAAATGTAGAACTGTTATCTTACCTCTTCCTGTGTTTTATGTGATATTAAATAACATAGGAAACTCGGGATTTCTTCTAGCACTACATAAAGTAACCTTACAGGTTTAACATATACTGTAAATTTTAAAATGCATTTGATGGCTTAAGTATTCGCAGGAGGAAAGCTCATTTACCCATCAGTTTTACAGCTCCAAGCAGGGCAGCGCTGCATAAAAGATACTTTGTCATTCCTTGCCCTTCATACCAGGCTGATTCCCCTGCTGTTGGGGGACAAAGACATATGAGCTTTCATGGTGTACAAGGCCAGAGCCAATATTACATGGATAGAAAACATGGACAATATCCTGTCCTCCTGAACACTATTTACAGGTTTTAATTGCTGAATGCTACTTTAATAACTCATTTCTTCCAAGACCTCATCGCTTTTAATTTAAGTAAACAAGAAATCATACAGACGAAATTTAGAAGTGAAGCAAAAAAACCTCAAAAGACTCATGACAGTCCCCATGAAAATAACTATTTAAATTTAGCACAAATCTGTAGGTTTTTTTGTAGGTCCATTTTAAAGATTTGTTCTGAAATGTAATAATCCTGAAACATTTTTATTACTCACTGCATTTCTTTAGAATTAAGGTAGAATAAGGTCTAAGGCACAAGAGGTCTCACCCACAGTAACATGTTCATAAACTCTGAGAGCTGGGGGTTACAGCTTTCATAGTATTAGCTTTTTTCCCCCCATTTGTCTTTCTGGTTGTTGTGGTTTAGAAATGCTATTCCCCAATTTAGTGCCCCTCTTCTCCCCATCCCTGACTGAGACTCCAAAATGTGTCCAGAGAGGAGAACCAGAGGCACAAAAGGTGACAATGACAGGTTGAGATGAGAACAATTTACTGGAAGCAGCAATGAGATAAGAAAATGAGCAGCAACTGCAGCCATACTAATAAAAAAAGTGTACAAAAAAGGTGTGATTCACACACAAAATCTTCACCCAGCCTGACCTGACCAGACTCGCAGCTGGTGGCACCCCAACCTGACCATTCCCGTCTGCCACCCTTATTCCATCAGAAGGAGCACCGTTTGCATAAGCGAGAGAGAGTGTCCATTTCTCCTGCCCCTGGCAATGACACTCGATGGTTTTCAATAAAACTAGGGTCTTCACCACGCCCACACGGCTCCAGGCTCTGCCCCCTTGCACCTCCTGTGAAAACTTAGCCCTGTCCTTGGATGAATTCAGGACACTGGTCCAGGCAAAACACTGTGGAGTCAGCAAAATCCCTGCTTGCAGTGGTAGGGACATGGAGCAATGAGTGGTAGCCTGCCTACCTCCAGGTTTCATGCCTCCAAGCAGTGCTACACTGCTTATGAGATACTTTAGATTTTCCCTGTCTTTCCTTCACCTTTGTCTTTTGTGTGGAAAGTGGGTCTGGGTTGAAAATAGCAATATCACGCTTAAATGATCAACAAGAGGGAAGAAAACTCAACACTAGTAAAGGATATCATGACAGCAAGAGATGACCTGACATTACACTGCAATCTGCTTGAGCCCAACATGAAAGAAAGAAAGAAAGAAAGGGGGCTCGGTGCAAAGTTATATGCATCATGGCCAGCATTAAGACAATGTAACAAAGCTGAAAACTAAGTTCTAACATTTCAGTGAGTTGTACCTGGTTGTGAGCATTATACATTATTTTGATGTGGTCTTGTGTCTATAAACTACCATCATCTGTCCATATAATTACGCATATACATCGTCACTGACAAAATTTTTGGATGAGCTTAGAAGGAACTCTAATGTTCCTTTGTGATATTTTCAAACTGGAGCCCAGATTCACAAGGGGAGGAAAGGGAGTGACACACTAGATAAAGCACAAGGAACACTGCAAAACAAGCAAAAAAAACCCCAAACCCCCACTTTTTCTCAGTTGCAATAGTTTAGTTCTGAAAATTTCTAGCTCTTTTGAGAACTCGTAGATCTTGTCATGAGTTTTTATCCTGAAAATATAGGTTCAATTTATGTACCACTTACAAAACTTTTAAACTCTTCAAAAAATAAGAAAAAGTAGGATTACAATAGGAAATAGGAGACTTGTAGATGTTTTAGATCAAACATCTTAGATGACCTTAACATTTCCGGTAATAAAGTACCAAGTGTTACGTAGTTACTCTATTTGAACCCAGTGACTAGTATAGTAAAATGTAACTCCCAGAAATTGAGAGACGTCTTTTAAGAGGCATAAAGCACTGCCATTTTACTCCAGTACTTTTAGTCAAAATGTGTATCTAATTTTGTACTTGCAATTTTAGTTATATTCTGCAGCTACTCTTTCTTGCTGAGGTTCTGCTAGTGTAATAATTTTTCTGTTTTCTGCTCTGTGAAGGTACATGTACCTTCTAATCAAATCTTTCCATCAGCTGCATCTGCAGTGGATGGGAATGGATTGATAAATTATTTTCTCCAAGCTCACTTCAGCAATAAAATGCCATTTCTCCCTTTCAATTTTTGGTGTAACTTTATTTCCTCCTTCCCATTCCCAGGGGTTTACTTCTTCAAAAATGAGGAAAAAAAAAAAAAAAAAAAAGCAAGAGAGCAAGAAGAGCAAGAGGAAGCTTCAGCATTTTTTCCCTCACAGGGAGTTCACATTCTCTGCACCAAATATGCTGATTTACTTAAAGATAGGTTTTAGCTCAGATAGGTAAAGCATCAAAGGTAGAGCAAGATGGGAAGAAAATTATCAGATAATTCTTATTATTTCAAATTCTTACCCAAGAAAATAGACATCTCTTTTCACTCGAGAATTTTTTTGAGAATCTGGCTTTTTTTCTGTACACTTGAAAGTTAAACACTTGTAACTGCCATTCTGAACAACGACCTCGGCAGTTCATGTGGAGTATGGACTACAGCTGCTGAGTTTCTAGTCAAAAATATTTCAATGCTTTAAAAAGGAGTTGGTCATTGGTTTTCCTGGAATGTAAAAAGAAGTGCAACACAGCCCATAGTGTATTACTGCTAACAAAGGATTTGAAATAACCATCTATGGGTGCAAAATGCAATTCTCATGGAAGCTAATATCAATAAGTGTAAATGAAGTGTAAGCTCATTGTTATTCTCAAGAAAAGATGCTGAAGGTGTAAAAGAGTAAAAAAAAAGTAAAAAAAAAAAGTCAGGTAGGGATTCTGACACAGCAGAATAGCATAATTTTAGAGATGGATACTGACTGAAGACTGATAGATATAATTTATGACTATTTTCTTTCTTGACAAAAAGTCTGGATAAATAAAACTCATCAGCAACCATTTTGTACTCCTCCTAAAATGTAGGGAATAAGTGCAAGGCATTGGTTCCCATGTTTCTCAATCCTAAATACAACAAAATATTCAAAGGATATGCATCTGAAAATAATTAAATTCCTTATTTCCCATGTCTCTGAGGATTTAGAAAGGAGGTAATTTATCCACCTCAAGGCGGACATTTCTTCAGGCTGCTGCTGATACAACTTCTCAGTGTCTTTATTATTTAGAGAGCATTTTAATGCCATTACTACTATTTCTTTTATAAGCTAAACATTCTTGAGATTAGTTTTTTAGAATACATAAATTCAAGTCAAATTGATAGAAAAGAAAAAACATATACCCCTATGCTAGAAAGAGTAATTGATACAAAATTTCATTGGCTATCAGAGTGAATTTGCATTGTACATTTGTTTATTGTAATTACTCTATATTATATATAAATTCAATATTTAAATTATTTTATTTATTATAATACAATTTCCATACTCTATTAGAAAGCTATTTTCCTTTACTAAGTGTTATCAAGATAAGATAGAAAGAAAGTAAAGACCTACACATAATCAAAACTTTACAAGAGATGATTGGGAGCAGGAAATAAGTCCCCAGTGAGGACTCCCTCCCCAACAGTTATCATTTTGTGTTAAATGTTGCTTGTTCTCTCCAAGTATTTATGCTATAATTTCTTAAATATTTTGATGTTGCTATATAATACCCCAAAGGCAAATATCCCATTGTCTTCAATAGGGAGAAAGATTTAATTCAGGGTATTTCACTCTGCAACAGCATTACTTGACATCTCTACCATCTACAGAGAAGTTCCCTTTGCATACTAACAGAGCATCCAATTAATCTATGAAAAACAAAAAGTTTTACTGTAGTTCTTGCAATCTAAAAGAGGTGATTAAGGAACTTCTGGGACATGCACAGGTATAAATTAGCAAAGGAAAAGGATGTTGACAAGACCAACATTATACAGATAGAGCACAAGCCACATTATCTAGCCAGGATTTGATCTAAGTGTTCAGCAGATTATAATTAGGGCTAAAAAGCTAGACACATTTCAAATTTTAAAAGCTGGTGTACTGTAAGATTCAAAGTAAAATAAGAACCTACTGTAGAAAAAACAAAGTCTCTAAGGAGCATCCCCACAGACATACATTCACTTCAAAATAATACTTTCAGTAATTTCAAAATAAGTTAATAAAGACATGACTAGGAAAAAAAAAGTTTGTGCAGCGTTTTTTACTGAGGACATGGTATCATTGACATGAATGGGAACTTTAGGTGTGTGCTTGGGGTTTTGACTTGCACAGAGCTATTTCTTTTCATAGCAGCTGGTATGTTTTGCATTTGTGCTGAAAACAGTGTTGATAACTCAGGGGTGTTTCAACTATCGCTGAGCAGTGCTTGCACAGAGTCAAGACCTTTTCTGCTCCTCACACTACAGCAAGCAGGCTGCAGGAGCACAAGAAGCTGGGAGGACATACAGCCAGGGCAGTGAGTCCTGACTGACCCCAGGGACATTCCGCACCATATGGCATCATGTTCATCACATAAAGAGGGAAGAGGAAGAAAGAGGCAGGGGATGTTCAGTGATGGCTTTTGTCTTCCCAAGTCACCATACCACATATGAGCCTGGCTTTCCTGGAGATGGCTGAACATGGGAAGTGGTGAATGAATTCCTTGTTTTGCTTTGCTTGTATGTGCAGCTTTTGCATTACTTATTAAACTGTCATTACCTCAACCCATGAATTTTCTCACTACTACTCTCTCCCCATCCCACTGGGGTGAGCAAACGAGCAAGTGGCTGTGTGGTCTTGGCTGCTTGCTGGGGGTAAACCATAGCAATGTGTCATGTATGAAGCTAGCTCTGACTCATTCAGTCAACCAGAAAAATGGGGCTGGCCCAAGCAGAGACACTTTTTATTTTGACAATAAATTTCCCCATTACACAATGTAACACAACAGATTTGTTGTCATGCTATTTTTGATCAGCACATGGTATTACCCTGCTTTTCATCCCTCACCCTTAATCACCCTTTAGGTGATTTAGAATCACCTAAAACCTCCCTAACAATTACAATAAACCCAGTAACAAACAGACAAATACTAAAGGATCTCCCTCACTAAGGAAAAATTAACAAAACTGAGGCTAGAGCGTAAGTAATTACATGGAAGGAACAGGCTATGATCAAAAAGTCTATGTGTAATTACATATGTTTTTGGAAAAGGCAATCAGTTTCTACAAGGTGTCTAGCTAAATTATATCTTTCTGGGGTTACTAGAGGGCTATTTGCAACAACAGTCATAGGTACAATTAAAGAAGTTTTAATAAATAAGAGCCTTTCACAGTTGAAATCTTACACAAGATTTGAGAAAAATCTTTTATACCCATATATTCACCTTACTGCCCCAACACTAGCAGCAGGAGATGCATAAAGAATGAATGACCATTGCCTTGGCTTGATTTTATTAAATATTTCATTTTAACTACCTTCTTTTATTTATAAAATTCTGCTACATGACAATTTCCTTTACATCACAGTATATTTATACAGGGAAATATTGAAAATTCCGGTACTGTAAGAGGTTCAAATGTAAATTTTATGAACATGCAAGCAATGTAAAACTTACTGTTTAGTCATTAAATCAAAATGCAAAAATTGTTTTCCTTACCAATGCAGTTTCTTAAGTTCAAAGTATAACCCTGCTATTTGTACAGTGTGAATTGCACTTGAAATGAAAGCATCCTTTTCTTAGAAGCACCAGCTTGCAGCTACAATTCCCTTTTCTTCTCTGCAGCTACTCCTGCAGTTTATAACATTCTCAAGCAGAGAACGATAAGTTCAGACTCTTATTTCTATTGTTTGCACTGAACCTAGCTGAAAACAGAAATGCAGCTATAGAGATAGACTGGAGGCTCTCCTGCAACAATTCTTAGCTCAAACCTTTAACAAAACCAGGACTGCTCTCCAAAGGAATGCTGCTTGTTTGATGGCACAGTTTTACATCAGACACAGGTGTTATTCCTACTCTACTCTGTCATGAGAAAGAGCATTGCTTGGATTGAGCACTGTAGTTTCCTGGCTGCTTTGGAATGGGATTAAGACAGTGCCAACCATCAGGAAAACAAAAAAATACCTCATGAAAAACTTCTTTTCTAAAGATAAAATTCACTAGTTACCTCTGTGATTGATTTTAAAGTCCTACTAAAGCTATTAAAGTCATACATCCATATACTTACACAATTGCCCCATGTAAGCAGCCTGTAATCTTTCTCCTTCACTTGCACCACCTAATGCAGAAGGAGCTGTTTCTATACTTATGCCTTTGGATGGGCTGACCACAATGCTCTAACAATGTCATAGTGCAACTGGGCTACAAACAAAATGTGTATTTTACTTTATTTTTTTAAATAAAAGACTTGAAAAGAAAAAGGAATTCCAAAACGACAGAATTTCACTTATCCAAAGAAAGACTCTTCCAGGAAGTCAAGTCCCCTAATTTAAAGCCCCTCTTGAGCTGGTGCGAATTCAGTTTTACTGCCTTAGTAATTTAGCCTTTATTGGGATAAAGATAATTGCAGCTCTTCCTGCCAAATCACTGTCATGTGGCAGAAGTGAATACAGAAGTAGTACAGGAAGAAAAGAAAGAGCACCAGAAGCATGGCTCTAAAGCATACCTACTTTTTCAGTCTCCTCTACACTTTTTGGTTGGTTTTAAATTAATTTTTAAGGCAGGACTAACTCAGCTTCAGACACATCAGAAATGGCTAACAGCTAATTGGGAAGAACAGTCCAAACACACGTGAGACACACGTACCAAGGAGTGAATTCCACTAAATATTATATTCTTCAGGGTAGTAGAACAACACAGGTGAAGTCACTGCCATTTGAAATAAAAGAGCAAGTCTTGATTACATTTTAGAAAGAAAATATTTCATCATTCGGGAGAAGATTCTGCATCTCTGCTGAACTCAATTGTCTCAATCCTCCTTCAAAGTGCTAAATATATGCTGTGCTTTCTCAGGGGGCTATTGTAGCATATGGCCTAATTTTCATACAGAGGTGTTCACTTTTTCTCATACCCTGTCTGGATCCTAGGATCCAAAATTTTTTCTAAAACACAACCCAAACCCTAATTTGTATTTATGACTCCTCCAGAGGATCTAGCTCTAATCAAAAGGAAGCCCATCTCAGGCAAGTGTTTTCAGAAGCTTCACAACATCTCCACAGACAAATGCTGCACTTTCATCTCAGGGCACCTTCTTTGTCTACTGTACCCCCCAGAGTCCCAAATCCACATGGCTTTCTTTGGATTGCAAATTAGTCAAACGCTTTTGTATTTCCTCCCCTTAGGAATTTTTCTCTGATTTGTTTGGGTTTACAGCCTGTCCATTCCACCATTTCATCACCTTTTTTTTTTTGCCTCTAAGGAAACTGATTTTGGTAAGATAACAATAACACTTGGAGAAATTCACAAGTTCAACTAATTTTACACCTGTATTCTCAGATCTTGTCTCATGTGTGTGAGTCTCTCCTGACTCTCTTGAAACCAGTTAAACCTTCAGTTTCATTTCTGTAGCCTGTTCTTTACTGCCAGGAGACTGTCTCTCTACAAATCCAGTCACAGAGCCAGGATGTCTGTTTAATAGCAAGAGGTCTAAATAAGTACACAGCTCCTCTTTAGAAGTTTTATATCAATAGCACTTAATATTGATAAAATTTAAGTGTTTCACTGACTTAGTGAAATACCAATGTATTTCAATATTGCAATTTATGCTTCTGAGATAAAAAGATCCTTCTCTTGATTGTATATTCACAAATTCCTAATTGCTTATCACCACGAGAATAGCAGGAGCAAAGACATATTTCTTTATTTTCTCCCTCAATATGAGGGTCATACAAGAGCATTATACTTTCTTCTGTAGGCACTATTGAGGCTTGATATCAGTAATTTAATGTGCTAACCCCGCTGAAGCTGGCTCAGATTGTTTCTGTCACAACATGTTTAAAGAGCTGCACAGTCAATCCCGTGCTGATATGAGAACCGTCAGTCATGCAGTGGCATTCTTTGCTGAACAGATGACTGACACCGAGAAGTTCAACTGCTCAAAGTGTCAGCTCAGGAGGCTGAGACACAATCTTGGCCAGCATACAGATTATCTTAATGTTTACATTTTCAGTATTTAACTCATTTTATTTTATTACAGAATAGCACCAAAGTAATTATGTGTTTGGACCTTTAAAACAAACAAACAAACAAAACCAAGCTTGTAAAAGCTTACACTATTTCTGAATGCTCTTCAGAACACAGTAGACCTTTTAGAATTCAGTGTATCTTAATTTCACGATTTTTACAAACAATCAAGGTCTCCAGTCACTCCAAAATATGAAATCTATTTCCTTGTTACAGATTGGACTTTGTGGCTTTTGTCAAAGTAGTGAACAGAAACAGATACTTTCTAACCTTCCCATTTTCAAAGACCTGTTTTAACCAGAATGACTGAACATTTTTTTCCCTTCCTCTTTTATAGTACATGAAACATTTGGTGTTAATGGATGCTGTAAGTTGCTTCTGCCTCCAACAGCTCCATGACCTGGGGGTTCGTCTTGACTGGACCAATGGGCGCAGCTGCTGCTTTCCCATTTGCAGATTCAACCAGCAGCAAAGCCAAGTACATATTCCCCAGGCATAAGCAAAAAAAAACCACAACCAGGGCCTGCCACAGAGAAGGACGGCACCCACAGCCCAGCCTAATGCTTCCAAGGACTCACCGAAACACAGACAGCCCCATCCCCTCCCCCTCTTGGGCTGGCAGACACAGGAAGACACTCATGTGGGTGTCCACGACACTCTCCCATCCCACAGGTCCCCAGCTCACAGCTGGCCATCCCTGTGGTCACTGCCAACAGATACACACCTGTCCCACAGGCATTCTACACTGCAGGTACCCTCAAATATCTGCACAGACCTTCCATCCACCTGACACCCCTTCTCAAATCTGGGGCCTCCTCCTAGTTGCTGGTGAGTTCAGCTTGGAGTTTTCTGGCAAATATCCATGACCTCCTGTTTTGGGGGCAATACACTCACTGTCCCTGCAGCCAGCACCAGGTACCTGGGCTGACCCATGGTCCCACTCAAGCCATCAGTGCTGAGTCCCTTGCTTGTTCTAGTCCCTCTAGTAGCTGGTTTTCAGGACACACACTTCTCCCCCCACCACAGCAGCTGGAAGACCCCCAGCCCCCCGGTTGCTCCCACTGTAGTACAGGGCACCTACACCCCAGTCTGACTCCGATAGCTGGCACCCACTGCCCTCACGACAGTCCACCCAGCAGCTGGTAATCACACACACAGGTCGGAGAACGAGATCATGCAGAGAGAGTTTTTAAAAGATGAGTCTTTAAATAAGGCAGGACAGCTTGTGATGATCTGGCAGAGGGCTCAGTCACACAAGTGCACTGTCCAGCCCTATTTTACATAAGATCAGCTCTTTCGTACCCCCCTCCACCTGCTCCAGCTTTGCATCTTCCCAGTTCCCTTCCTCTAAACATCTCTTGTAAACATTATGTTGTCACTCGAGCCTCCTGTGAATATTCCAAAACCTCACATTCCTTGTTTTCCACTTCTTATCAGTCAAAAAATCCAGGTGGCCCTCTCCAAAGTTCTGTCTGCATATTTTTTTGCTGGCACTTCAATTAGTAGGTCAAGACTTTTGGTCTTTGGCACTGCTTCCCATGACTCCCCAGGTACAGGCTCTGTGCTCCTGTTTATCAGTTCCCCTTCAGCACCAAAACAATCCTTGATCATATAAGCTCAGTGAAGCAGATACTCATCTTCCACATGCCCTGACATACTGGACATAAGTTTTAGTATCTATTTATAAATGTAAGACCTAGAATGCAAGAGCTAAAGCATGAGTTTCTTTTGTAAAGCACTGAAAACACTTTAACCTGTAAGTTGTTAGAGACAGCAACATTCATTTCTTAGACATTGTATGTTACACTTCTAATGGCTGCTCACCCAAGACCTCTCTTTCGGATTTATTAGGTCCTTCATATAGTTTATACATTATTTTAATTCTTCATTCTCTGATAAGTTTTATTATAATACTAATCAGAAAACATGGGAGAATATTAATAATTAGCTAAGTGCTTTCCAATACTACAAGGGCTATATATACAAATAAAGTAATCATGTCAGAGCTTTTTTTTTTATGGCCCTTAAGCTAAGTAGCACAATACAAAAGAAGATTATAACCTCCAAATTGCCTCTGAAGTGCTCTTTTGAATTGTGCCAGGAATTATTTGACTGGAGACAGAAATCACACACGGGACCATTGTATCCCTCTAACTGTACAATCAAGACTCAGTTCTGAGGTCTCTGCACCATTTAACTCATTGGTACTGAGATAAGCCCTAGGTGTCTATCTTCAGACAGTAACTTTCTCTTCTGCAAACACAGTCTCTGGACAGTCATCCTACTGTACATTCTTTATCCTGCTGCATATACTTTGAATATAAAAATAATTTAACTACCACATAAATTATTTTCTTTTTTGAAGTTTCTCTTATTACTATGCTTAATCATAGCCAAAGATAGGGAAAAATACACAGCAGACTTTGCTAACAATTATTTGCTATGCTCTATTAGTAATTTCTATGGCTTGAAGTAGCTCTAAGATTTGTATAGCTGCAGAATTCCTTTATTCTGCACAAAGGTCAAGGGAGCTCAATCAGTTCTAACTTTTCCTCACCCTTGGCGTATGTCATGTCCTGCCAGAAGGTGCAATGACATTAGTGCACCTGCTATAGTTAAATTAACAATATATACACTCAGGGCAAAATGATATAAAACACTTAAGCCAAGAGTAGGAAAGAAGTGCAGTACAAAATATCCCTTCATAAAAAGAATTTCCAGGAATCACACATTTTGCTTCCCTGAAGCTAGTTATTGAAATATCTGACTATTGCTTCCATCAGCTGCGCAAAGCTCTTCGGCACTAATGGAGACTTCAATAAATCATACACTTAAAAAATGCACCAACAGCAGTAAGAGAAGTTTTATTGAAATAATAAACTATTTTCAAAAGGCATCTGCCAGTACCCATTGCATATATCATGATCAATTATGGCACAATAACTCTACTGTCACTTTTAATCTTTTTTTGCTATCAAAGCCTAAAAGCCTCAGAATCAGCCCAACACCATCACTAATTCTTCCCTGGTTCCTTAAAAGACCACCAGTTCACCTTCAAAAAACAAAAGAAGGGAAAGTGCTCAGGTTTGTCCTTAGCACCTAATCCAAGTCCCCATGTATGAAATTTTACTTTAGACTTCCTTCCTTCCTATTTATCATGTCCTTCCTTATGCAGATTTAAATGCTTTTTTACCTGCTGGCTCAGCTGTGTCTGAGGAGGAACAGGCCCCGGCAGGGAGGGAAGACAGGGGTTCACAGTTTTGGAACAGAGCTATTTCTGCTCATGCACATCTATCATTAATATTTTGATGTATGGCAAAACTCTGAGACATTTAGTTTAACAATGTATGTGCTCCTCTGCAAAGTTAACTCATTATCCCCTGGTAAATGATTTGTGACAGACAATACATTTCATTTGTTTGCTCATGGTTTCAGAAGTCTGGGGCTATTCAGCAGTCTGCTGCGTGCGAAAATTTCCGAAGTATTCTCAGGAAAATACCAGGCTCAACTGAAAGCAGGTTCTAGGGAGCAGAAAAAGATAGGGAGGTAACAAGCAGATATTATCTTCAGGACAGGTGGGAACTGAGAAACTTCTGAGAAAGGAGGGAAAGAGAGTGAAAGAGAGAAGTTGATTTCACCTCTCATTTCCATTTGCTTCACCCCACATATCTCATTATTATATTTTAATTTCCTTGTAATAAACAGAACTTCTGAGTGAAGAAGCTAAATATCGTTTTTCAGTCACCACTCTTAAGGAAAACTGAGGTGTTCCTGTCTCCAGATTCTGTCCAGCATATCTGGCATGATTCAGAGATTCAAAGAATATCTGGAGTTGGAAGGAACCCAAAAGCATCAAGTCCAGCTCTTAAGTAAATGGCCCATATGGGGATTGAACCCACAACCTTGGTGTTATTCGCACCAGGCTCTAACCAACTGTTCCATCATACATTTCCCTGCTATAAATAATAATCTTAAGATAAGACTTCAAATGAACAGTTTTGAAATAATTAAAACTTCAAGTATATGCATGTCTTAAAAGACTGTATATGAGTTTCTTGGGTTTACATCTGAAAGAATTAAATTAATCATCCCTGCAGCATCTTAAATATCACATTAATTTTCCATTGCATTTCCTTTACAATCATACACAGCAAGAATCTCTGTTAATTGCTTGTGCAGTTTTTGTGTATTGCACTGGCTCAGGCACTAACAGACACACCTGTATTGCTGAGCTGTTTACATGCTCTTTGCTAGGGTTTGGGCCCTGGTACTGGCCCAGGAACTGAAGCAACCTGGTCCTGGAGCCTGCTGTCTGCAGTCCATACATAACAAGGCTGCACATTTCCCTTGGTTCCAGGACAGGAGCCCCCCAGTGTGGGGGATTTTCCAGAATGTGGTTTGGCATTGTCTGGGAGAGTGCTATGACAGAACTATGCCAGGGATCAATGCACTCAATTAAGATCTTATGTTACCAAGCTCCACTGCCCCAGCAGCATCACCTTTTAACCTGTTAATATAGATACACCTTCCTGGACATAGCTGAGTGGACAGTGAAAGAATCTCCCAGCAGGTGCTTGTGTGCAAATCCTCCCTGCTGGTGGGGATCACTGTCTAGCTGTACCTCATGGGAGCCCATGTCACACCACATGTCCTCTGGGCCCTAAGATATACTCCTGTCTGATTTATTTTGTGGTATAGACATAGCCTTCAAAGTTAATGAGATTTCTTTTTTCTATATTTAAGTATACTTGAAAAGGAAGAAATCAAACTGTGGTTTGAAATACTTTATATTTCAATGAAGAGGACAAATATAAAAGAAGAGTGATAAACATTTCTGAAATTCAAACAAACACCTCAGATAAATATAATCTCATGCATCTGACAAACCAGGGAAACACAAAATACATATTTATTCAAGTAAAGCAATTTTTAGTAATCATTGATTATTAAATGAACATATCTACTGTAAGGGAAAATATAGAATATATCAGTCAGCAACAATGCCTTCTTTAGGTTTCAAATTCATTTGAGTTTGCAACAGTAAGAGATTGTCATTACAAACTAAAACTGTTACATCAGCCATCCTAGGAGCAATAGACTATAAAGTAATCAACATTTAGACTGTTTTAGAAGCAAAATGGCACTGGCTGAATTGCAATTTGATGAGTGGATATAAGAGAAGTACAATTTAGTAGTGTTTACAATGGACAAGTACTGAAAACTTATCTGAAGCAATGATCCATCATTTGTGTCAAACATGACAGTGCAATCATGCAGCAAGTGTATGCTATGTCAGATGCTACTGATTAAACAGACATGACTGCTGCTGAATCATGCAGTTATGTTCCTCTCTATCCCATCTGCTATTAATAACAAATGCAAATGCCTAAGAATAAAAGTAGTGAAGAATTGCTGTAAATACAAACAAGAGTAGATGGGTAAGCACATAAAAGCAAAGTGTCAGCATCAAAGGAAGATAAAAATAAAAAAAAAAAAACCAAAAAAACCCCAAAACAACAAAAACCTAATAAGGCTTAATGTAAATTGAACCATATTATCATAAAAAATGCCACATTAATAATGTGCTGTAGAAGTTTACACTGTGTACTCTTTTTTCATCACTTCCCTCCAGCTTTGAACTGCTGCATATAGTTCAGATTTCATTAAAGTAATAGCATAATAGAATGCCATTTTAAAACCATGCTTGCTTGATAAAATATGATTTAAAGACTGATATCTGCCAAAGAACACAGATCCACAGGGGTTTCAATGCCAAGATGCTATTAAAAATTCACCAGGTTCTTCTGAATTCAACTTGCCCAGAGATAGGTAAAACACTACACAGTTCTCTGAGTCAGCACAGAGAAAAAAGTATGCTGAAATTGACACCAGTTTCCAAAACACAGTTTACAGCTGGGGGAAAACACACTACATTTTCTCTTAGCCCTTTAGGAGTCCTTTTTTGGGTGATGTGCACAAAGATAATAGATTGCTGCCTCCCTAAGTCTTTGCATAGCTGATTCTCACAGCAGACATCCATAACCAGTTCTATCCTACACAAAGAAAGCAAAGCATCCTCTAGATCACACTTTTTGCTGTAACTATACTGAATTACTTTTTGAATTAAATACCATGAGTGGTATCAGCTTCATGACAATTCCATTTAGCTATGTATTTGAGAACAGTATAGCACAGATAAAAGAGCATCTAAAAAGTCCCTGGGAAAACTGTTTGTTTGCCAAGTCCCAATTAGTTACAAAGTGTACAGTAGGGAAAGAAAGAGCAAAACTATTTGATGTTGCTTACGGATGTCACCATAACACAGTATGTGGGTGCTGCTTGTCATGAGAGAATTACAGACATACAATTTTGAGGCCAAATCAAAATCCTTTTTTTTTTTTTTTCCCCCCTAAACAAAGCTATTATTTCTGATGACCAGATATCTTTTTCCATGTAAACCTGTCAGTACTAATAAAGAACCAGTCCCCTAATTATCACTTGTCACAGTGGAACCTGTTCAGTGATCTGCCCATGGAGCAGATTACTGAGCCTGTCATAACTACCTCTGGAAAAAAAAAACAAAAAAAAACCAAAAAAAACCCCTCCACATAATTTCCAGAGATAATCTTTTTAAAATTTAATAGGGTAGGGGTTTGTTGCTGTTGTTGTTGTTTGGATTTTCAGGACTTAGTTGAAATCTGAGTTGAAATGCCCATCACCCTTATCAATTAATGGGGGATAATGCCCATAGCTGCCAGCTGCTAAATACATTTGTACCAATGTGGAAGAGGGAGATACCTGCCCATGGCACCACATGCTGGCACAGCTAAACAAACAAATTACTGGCTTATAAAATAACAACAAAAAGCAGGCAATGCATAAATTCATGAAATTGAATGGTAAGATCTTCATATATTCAGTATTTCATTTTTTCATATAGAACTCAGAGTCAAATGCTGTCTTTAATAGAAGAGTCCACTCTTTTCTAACAGTGTGTATCACTGTTAGTCAAGATGAAGACAAGCAGAAATGTTTTAAAAATCTTCGCTAATATGTTATAGCAGTACAAGTGGATGTTTTTGAAACTGAAGGTATTGTAGTCCATCTGCATAGAATTGTCACTTTACTAGAAACAGCCTCTATATTACAAGACATTGTGACAGAAGAATTTGCATCGCATCTGAAAATTGCACAGTTTATGCATAATTTAGAACTCATTAAGCAGAAAATGAAGTTTTCAGTCTGAGGAATTTTCACTGGATAAATCTTCTTGCATAATAGTAGCACATATAGTAGTAGTGATCTAGCAAATAAATAAAGGTTTCCGGCTTAAGCCAGCAACTTTATGCTGGAATTTAATTCCTGTGTGAACCACTCAATACAATCAAATTGCCATATCTCAGATAAACCACTGAAATGATTGGCAATAATGATTCACTAAGAACTTAAACTGCTTGGTGGTGATAAATTCAATCCCAGAGTATTGCACTGTGGACTGTTTGAATCAAGAACTTCTTAAAAAAAATCTCTCAAGGAACTGTTCGGATGCTCTTTGTCTTCCCACAGGGCTACAAAAAGTCCAGCATCCCCTATTAGCACAGTCACAGCACCTATGACCAAAAAAACCCCTAGGTCAACATGTATCTGAGCAGAAAAAAGAATCAGGAGGGTCTTCAGGAAAGGTTTTAGGTGTCTGCAATTGTGAGTATCAGCACAATGGCCTTTAACCTGGAACAGTGCACAGAGCAATTCCTGTGATCAATCTGAAGTCTCATCAAACATCAGTAGTGACAGAAAAAGTTGTAGGCCATAGGGTGAAAGAAGAAAAGTTCAGGTATGTCCATTTGAGGGCTAAAGCCCTAAAGGAATGTCTTTAACTAGTATTTCTTCATGATGGAAAGAAAAAATGACATATTGCAGGAAATGGCAAACAATTTCAGTATTCCCAGTTTCTGTTCATCCCATCCACTGTTATCTCTCCTTTCTTGAGCACAGAAGATAGCTGAGCACTTGACAGGCTTTGCAACAACACTAGAAGCATCACACATCCCATTTTCATTTGTCAATAATCTCCAGGGCTTCAAGCAGAGAAAAATAAGAGGAAAACAATATGAAACCAAACCAGCCAGCCAAAGAAAAAAAGCTCAGGAAAAAGATTAAGTCACAGAAACAAAAAGTTCTGATGTCAGCAGGTGAGGACTAAAGACTCTTAAGCATGGGAATTAATTAAAATATAGCATCAAACCCCAGAATCAACAAATTTTAGATCCCTTTTGGAAAATGCACCCTGATAAAGCACCAAGGTATCACAAACGTCAAATTATTAATGTTAATCTTATCCTTATCTTGTCACACAGCCCAGCAAACTGCGTTTACAACTAATCATTCAATCCAGATAATATCTGGGCCCTTAACTGCTCATCCTCTTGTAGGACCTCTGTCCATAATCAGGTAGTATCTTGGCTTTCCAGTTTATTATATTATTGGCTTTTTCCACTAGTATGTCTGTGCACATTACTTCTCTTACATAATATTTCCCTTTCCTTTCTGCTCTTCATAACTGAGTTTTTATTCCTTGGCAAACTGATGCAGGTTGTTTTATCCATCAAATACATTCACAGCTTTAGCACAGTTTGTACTAGTTTGAAAACAAACCAGTAGAAGGCACCAAGTCAGAATAACAATTTAATAGGGAAATATTAAAAAAAAGGCAGAAAACACTGGTTCAAACCGACAGTCAGAATACAACCTGACACTCTGTTAGTCAGGGTGGTGATAGCAGTCCAATGAAATGGTGGCTGCAGTCTTCCTGAAGTGGTAGATGTGGTTCTGTTGAAGCAGTGATTCCGTAGAAAGGGCCTGCACTTCCTCAGAAGGTCCAGTGGTAGCTATGTAGCTCCTGTCTTCTGGGAACCCAGTGGAAAGGCTGTCTCTGGTGTTCAGAATCTCAGATTATATCCACGATGGGATGCTTGGTTCCTCCCTCTGGGTGGAGCATCTCACAATGGGATAATGAGTCATGAGGCCAGGTGTTGATTAGGCTCATTAACAGAAGATAATCCGGAGGGAATTATCTCTGAGTCATGCGACAAGACAATGATGGGCCATTAACAGAAAGATAGTCTGGGGGGAGGAGGCAAGGAAACACTGCCCCACCTGGTTCCAACAGCTCATGAGGATGGTAATAGAATACACTGCAAGCCAGGACCCAGTTAAAATAACCCAGTTAACAAATGTGGTCTATACAATGAGTAGTCTCATTGATTGTTGCATAATTTCCTCAGGAGAGTAAGTCTTTTTCCTATGGCACTGGGGCCACTTCTGGAGTATTGACAGAGAAGTGTCAGGGATAGCAGTCAACAGCAGTGGTAGCAGCTGCTCTCAGAAGACAAAACATCCTGTATCAGTTTTCCTGTTCAGAAAAGAAGTTCCTTCAGACTTTTCCTCTAGAATTAATAAGAAGGCTAAGTATTTCTGAACTGAGTATTACCAAACACCCCTTTATCCTGTATCAGAAGCTAACTTATTTATGTTGGGTCTTAAGTCAAGTATTTTCAGGATTTAGGCTTCTTCCCTGGCTCTGGATTCACAGATTAGAGCACTTCTTTTGTAGTCTTTTACAGCTGGTGGGAATCCTGGTTTAAGGTCTTTGGAACAGATAGGGACAGAGAGAGAGATTTATACTCAAGTCATGGTACAGGCCTTATATAATGGGGTCCTGGTATATGACAACAAAAATATATGGCAAAACTGATGAGGACTCAAGGAGCAGCATGGGAGATGGAATACATTTTTACTGTTCCCAAAGTTTCTTTGCCCTTTTTTAGACCATTCTGAGTAGATATTTCTGTTTCTTTCATAACTGTTCATGGTAAATCCCTTCTTATACACTTTTATCTCATACCAAAACATTTTATAAAGTAAGTATAAAATGAGAAAGGTTTTCTTTTGGCTACAAGAAAATAAATCAAAACAGTAGCAATACACTGTAATGTATTATGATTGTTTTAATAAATGAGGAATGTGGAAGAGTATAAATCATTTTCACCTGAATGACTCATGGCAAGCCATTACAATACTCACTGATGGTAACAACTAATAGAAGTCTTCATAAGCAGTTATTTTTAAAACAGACTAGAATTATTTTATACTTTCTAGTTGTAGAATTATGTTAGG
Source organism: Corvus hawaiiensis (assembly GCF_020740725.1). Lineage (NCBI taxonomy): Eukaryota > Metazoa > Chordata > Aves > Passeriformes > Corvidae > Corvus > Corvus hawaiiensis. Next base: position 23,484,890 of record NC_063215.1, read on the forward strand.
TTATCCAATGGCCTAAACTCTCACTGAAAAAAAACCAAACCCAAACCATCTTACATCAGCAGTCACTTCTGGTCACTTCAATTGTGAATCATGAACAATCTGAGTCCTGAGAATAGATGAGAAACAAGAATCCTGAGAAGCAAAGCACCATATCTGCTCATTAAACTTTACTAGAATCTCAGTCCCTAGAAAAGGCAGACTCTTCAATGCCACACAATAAATGGCACTAGTGCTTCCTTACAGAAAACCTCACCTACCCTTGGCATTATGGCAGCAGAGGTCAGAGGTCCACAGCTGTTCTCTGAAAATAAGCTTAACTCATCTTAACATCTTTCCTCAGTCAGCTTTTTAACTCTGACATGACATTAAAGTCAGTTTCAGGGAGTCATGAAGCCTATCTTTTGATTATACATTCTCTGTAACACTCTGATATCATCATCATTATCGCACAGTGAGGTTTTAGTTCTGCTGAGAGAGAGAGCATCAGCATTCTATTTCTAAAGCTATGCAATTTAAAATGTTGCTACATCTATTGTCTTCTGCAATGAATTTTTTTTCATGTTATTGGTTATAGTTATAACTGTGAGGTCAGGCATATGACCATAAAAAATGAATAAAAATTATTTTATTTTTAGAGTGTTTCTTTGCATAATTAAATATAGAAAATGCATGTGATGATCATGCATTTATTTTAGTAATTGTTTTGTTCTTAAAGGTGGTGTATAAGCAGTATTACAATTGTTCAATCCTACTCAGGAATGAAAATGCATATCCTCCCTAGCTGTGCAACAAAACCCCGCAGTAACAGGCATCTTCTTGCTGACCAAATATGATTCCTTAAACCAAGCTGGAAAGCACCTGTAGTCCTATTTCCCTTCCTGTGCAGATCAGTGAGAGGCAAGAGTGGGCACATCCTAGATGATGAATTTATCCCTCTGTGTGATAGAGCTGTGTGAACTGGTGTGTTTTGCAGAAAGCATTAGATATGCTGTGCTGGTATAGAGCAGTAATAAACAATTCTCCCTTTAACTAAGAAGGCAACCAAAGATATCTGCGGGGAACAGGTGGCATAAACACAACATGCAGCTAAAACAGGAACTGGGGATACTCACCACAGAGAAGTTAGCAGGATATAAATTTACATGATATTTGCAACTGTAACATAGGCACATTAAAATGCAATATACATAGTCATATGAACTTAAATAATGTACTAACCAGAAAAAAGTAATCAGTGAATTCAAGCCAAAATGCATACCCTAAAGATGAGCTTGTAGTCACAACAAGATGATCCAAAAGGTACCTTATCCTGCATTTGCTGTTTCCAATGCCACTACTGAATTTTTCTTCTGAACCCCTTTCAGATATTTAACGTACTGCCAAGGGGGCTACACTGATCATCACCTGGAAACAAAAGCCCAGTCACGGATACTGCTATAACACAAAGGAGCAGGAGGAGGGTTGGCTGGTGGAAAGCCCTCAATCAAAACAAAATTCAAAAGTTAGCACATTGCCACTATCCAGAATGTGGAAGTAGGAAGTCTATCTCTGACTTAAATCAGGAACAATCTCTTTGCACTAGCATTAGTGAAGTGTATCCTTGTTTAATCTTTTTATAAAATGGTAACTGAAAAGCAACCTGCAACGGATTGTTTCCTTGCCTCTAAACCTCCCGAGCCCAAACCTCACCACTGAGCTATCAAACACTGAGCTCTTTATTCCCTCACATGAATCTGGAATATATTGCCAGGTTATACACCTGCATCTTTAATGAAAACACCAGTAAAAGGGAGAGCAGAGGAATGCAGTGATGGGGATTAGTGAACTAATTTCAGCTCCTGCAACAACCGTCTGGAAGTCTCAGCTCCAGCACCCGACTGCTAATAAGGCAGCCCCTGGAAAAAGGATCAGCTGCAGTCATTACACTTACACTGGTTGCTATTGCCCTTCTCCATGATATATTGCAAGTCTCTTGCACTAATTTTGTTGGCTTAATAAAATGATGTATGGGCACACTCAATTAACATACATTCTCCACAGTAATCTTCACATCTAATGCTTTGATTTTATCTTCCCAATATTATGAGGCTATTGTTGCAACTTGTTAATTTTATTCTAAATTTGTGTGATACTGACTTTTCCAGTAGGTTTGGAGATAGGTTCCTTTTGGGGTAATGAGGGTAGTTAGACTGGCCACATATTTCAGATGTGCCAGGCAGAAACAGACTTACCTGCTGTGAACCACAGAGTTTTCTGTCAGGAAATTGGGTGAAATAATGAAGGAGACTGAATAGCCACAGCACTTCAGCCAGCTTCTACACCCTTGTTTGAGGAAAACTTGCAAGGTGTTGACAATTTGTTTTTACATGTCTATTTCAATTACATGGTTTCCAGCAAGAAAAGTAATTCCTTCTCTGATGATTTTTGTAAAAAGAAAAAAATAATAAATCTACAAAACCTTGAAAGTAAATTTCCATCTTATCATTTTTCATTTGTTTATTTGATTCGGTTTGCCTTGTGTCTCAACTTTGAACTCGCTCATACTCCAGTGTAGTTTCTTTTAAAACTACTCTACGAATTTCCCTGTTACCATGTGCCAAACTTTTTTTGAGAGGAATCTTGCTATAGCTGATTTATCCTTTGAATATAAGGAAAACATGATGCTGATAAATTTAAGGAAGAATGTTAAAATGACGGTACTTTATAGATATGGCTTATGCACATATGGTGATAGAGAAAAGAAGAGAAACTTGTGTTTGCTGCTGAATCGTGAAAGGTAAAAGAAACAGCTCTGGGAATTAATTTTGTTATGAATAAAGGATTTACTAAAAGTTTAGCATTAAACAAAAAAACCAGAAAACCCTCAACCCCTAAACCAAAAAACAACAACAAAAAACAAAAAACTACCACCAATAAAACACAAACAAAAAGAAAGAAACAAATAAAACAAAAAACACCTCACCCCCCCAAAAAACAAAAACAAGCAAACAAACAAGCAAAAAAAACCCAAGGAAGCAGCCAGTTACCAGAAGCAATAATTACAGACAAAAATCAGTGTTTTTATCTTCTACATCAAGTCTTTCAAACACTCTCTGGGAAAGGAGCAATAGTTTCCCTTTACTAAGTAATTTATATAAAAAATTAAAATGTTCTGGGATTTTTGAAAAGCATATCAATCATTTAACTCTTGTCAACGGCCTTTCCAGAAGTAAGAATAGTTACTTTTGAGCCTATGCATTATATCAGGTAATTCTAGGACACTAGCCCTAACTGCAATCTGCAAGTTATATTTTCGAGCCATATCAATTGCTCAAAATATTTTTGGAAAACACTGTTTAATTCTGTACCCTTCTTACTTTGGTTTTCACAAGTGTGCAAAAGTGGCCTCAGATTAAGACATTTGTGTTTACAGTTGCAGACCACACAAAAGACACTGTGCCACAGCTGTAGTCATCCTCATGAGACACTGCTAGCACTAAGGTCCTTTTTACATATTGTCCTAGACCACCAAGCTCATCAGTATCCTAGTTTAGAAAAAAATGCTACATTTGGAATTTAAAAGGTAACTCTTCTGCCACATATATCATCATATTCAAAACAAAAATTTCTTCCATTTCTATAACACAATATATATGAAATTATGTGTATATATTATACATACATATACCAAATTTAAATTGTCTTTTAGTTATTACTTCCTTATTCATTTGCATTAAGTTCCACTTCTTAGTTTGCTTATAAATGCTTGGGGTGGTTTAAGAAGCCAGTTGACATCTCATGCCTTAACTGGAATAGAACCTAAAGCTAACTATTCCTTCATCCAAAGGTTTTAATTTTTTTGTTTTTCAAACATGCTACACAGACTTGAACCAAGCACCAAGGATCACTCCTGAAGATTGAGTAAGTGGTGAGAATTAGAGACATACTTTTATCCTCAGTTTCCTACTGAAAACATACAGCTAATGCCACTTCATTTTTTGATCAAGCTCCAGATATTTAAGTGATTTATTGTTGTGGTAGCTAGGAACAACTTGTCATTTTGGAAATATCTGAAATCCTGGCATTGCTTTCAAAAGTGCCAGAAGATTAAACATTTTTTATTATTATCTTGAACACATGAGAAACTGAATTTGAAACTGCAATAGTTTAGAAATCAAAACACCTTTCCCTGGAAGCAATAAACTTCTGTGTTCTATGGGATTGTTCTTTGGAAATTATTATGCTTGAAATTTTTTTTGTATTCACGCTCTTAATCCACAATTTTAGAAGTTTTCTATCTTTTTGTATGAGTAACAGATTAGAATCAAAGCAGATTTTATTAACAAATTCTACTGTGTTTGAACGAAAGATGTAGGTAAGTGTCTGCTTAAGTTGGTTGGGCTTGCATTTGCTTTATTGTTTTTTATTTCCCTCTATTTCCCCTGGAAAAGAAATATTTTAACTTATGGTCCCTATGACTTTTCCCTCAACATTGAAATATTAATCTTACATTAACCACAACAGTGTCATAGTAAAATATACTCATTTTGATTTTCATCAGTTTTTCTTACATATATAGCCCTTCAGAGATTCCTAAAATACTTACAAAGTATTCCCTGGCTTTTCCTCAGAGCACATTAGTTTTGCTAGGTTGCACCTCTGGCTTGCTTTTATCTATGTTTCAGGTCTCACCGAGAAATTACAAAATGTAATACAATAAACATCACATATATGCTGTTTATACTCCTTTGAAAAAAATCACAGGAACAAAAAGACTACTGAATTAACTGTGTCAATCCAGAACAAAAAATTTCCTCTACCAGTACCAATAGAGCCTCTATTATCAATAGAAAACAATTTAATAATCTGTAAGAAAGCAAGAATAAAGGTATTATTAAATTCCACTGCTGCAGCAAGGTGGAGTGGTTTTTTTTTAAATTGGGCTCTGTTCTGTATTAGACTTAATGTGTAATTAGGTTCCTAAACTGCCTAATACAGTCTTTTGCCTCCCTAAACAAAATTTATGCTGCAGTCTGCTCTGCATTTAACTTGGAAAAGCAGACATAGTTCTTCATGATTGCACTCTTTTCACTTTTTGTACTATGCAGAGACAAGAATTTGGGTAGCAGCACTCTGGCCAAATGAGGGTGTCTGATTTATGTTTTAGTTGGAAAGATATGTTTTTGCTGGATATTTGGTTTCGACGGACTGGTTCACCAGTTCAGTTTCTTTTGACTAACTGACTAATTTCTTCAGCTGACTAATACATGTGGTGAAAAAAAGAGCAATGTATTGCAAAAGGAAATATGAATAATTCCCGTACCTTTTCCATTGTTCCTGTGAGTAAAATGGCTTCTTTTACATCTCAGTGGGTTCATATTTGTCCTGATACATTAATGGGATTAAATAATAGAAATTTAAAATTTATTATTTTTCCTATGTTTCCTATGTATCCAAAATTGAAAATTATGTAGTTCTCTTGTGATTCTAGATTATCTTTTTTTACCCCTACTTAATGGAATATTTTAATTATTTAGTCAATGAAAAGCATTGCTTATTAAAGCATCATAAACACACAGCTGAAGAAACTAGAGGGAGAAAATTTCTAACATTCATAAAGTGATAAAAGAAACAAAATTTCCAGATCCTGCTATTAGGAAAGTACAGCTCTCATGTGGATTTTTAAAATCAAGATTATGAGACAAATTATACCCAGCTCTTAATGAACATTCATTCCACCTAAACTTGTAGGTGCCTATTGGCATAGAGAACTCAAGGGGATCCATAAACTTCAGCGGGTGGATGAGCACATCAATACTGAATGCTAATAACTCGAACAAAGAGAAATAGAAGAATTCACAAGAATTTAATAAAGCATGTGATTTACACTGAAATGAATGTTTCTGCTCAATGAATTTTACTAAAAAAGCCCACTGGATTATGCTTGTCTACACCTGTTCTATCTTCTGTTGCTTTACAGTCTGCTTTTGGCTCTGCTTAAAACTGCACAGGTGACTGCAGGATGCTTAATAAATCATAAATGTTATCAAAATCTCTCACTGATTCCTTAGTGTACAAGAATGACATCACTGCCTTCCTGGTTTATACTGAGATTAAAATGTTGTCTACCAGATTTGACATTGTTCAATTACAATTTTATACTCTTTCACTCTGATCCAGAAAAGACTGGAAAACTGAAGGTTACTTATGAAAGGAATAATCTGCTGTGTTCACATAATAAATACTAAGTAATATGTACTTTTTCCAAATGTGGAATTAAATTTAATAAATTTGAGGATTATTGCATGTAAATGAATGAGCTCAAATTGGTTTTGTTTTTTTAATTTTTTTTCCCCAAAGTTCTTACTGTCTTAATGAAATTCTACATCTGCATAGTGTAAAATAATTATATTCCTGAAAAGATATGGAGGAACAGTTGTGCTGTGTTGAGGAGTGGCTGAAATAAGCTGAAAGTTGCCTTGAATCAGACTTAACAGGGGGGACATTGGTGTAGGTGCCTGCTATAAACCACATGATCAAGAAGAATCAGAGAAGGGCTTCTTTAGACAGAAGAAAGAAACCTGATGATCATGACTGCTAATTATGGGGAACTTCAACCAACATGATACCCACTGAAAAGGAAATAAGATTGGATGTGAGCAACACAGAGAGCTTTCTGCAGCCTGCTGATGACCTTTTCTTGCTGCAAGAGACTGACAAACTGACTAGGTAGATACTCTGCTGAACCTGTTCATCATAGGACAGAAGAACTGGCCAAGGACGTGAAGGCCAAGGGCATCCTGGGTTGCAATGACTATGAAACTATCAAGTTTAAATTCTTGAAGAAAATAAGCAAGAAAAGCAGTAGAATTATAACAAAAGGAATTAAACCCCTGTATTTCACGAGAACTGATTTTCAATTGTCTAGGGGTCTGCTCAGCAGGATCCCATTGCCGAAAACCTTGGAAAGTAAAGAGGCAATGCTACTTGGTTTACAAGGGAACCTTCCTCTATGCAGAAGAGCACCCATTTGGACATGCAGAAAGCAAAGCAAGCATAGCAGAAGGCCAGCAGAGATAAACCATCACCTCCTATCTGAGTTTAAAAGACAAAATGAAGTACCCAGAAGATGGGGCAGGGACACACTAGTCATGACAGATTTAGAAATGTTGTGCTGCAGGCAGGAATGGAGTTAAGAAAATCACAGCACAGCTGGAATTAGAAAAATGTGAGGGAGGTGAAATGGGTGAAGAGAGATTTTGTACATCCAAATTACTCAGGCAGCGAAAGACACTAAAGAGTGTGTAGCACAATGTTCAGTAGGACAAGGGATCTAATAATTCTGTGACATAGGGGTGTCTTTCATCCAATGATGAAAGACCAAGATACTCAAAAGGCCTTTTTGCCTTAGTTTTCACCGGAAAGGTCTGTCCCCTGGCCTTCCAGTTCCTCAGGCCTATATTCTTCAGAGATCCCTTCCTAACTAAATTATTCTATGGTTGTGATTTTTGCCCTAAGCCAGCACAGTATACAGCTCACTGGTGGAAAGAGGACCTGACACTGGTTCCTGGATTCCAAATTAGGGATCATGTACATCCATATCATTTAGTGCCATGAGAAAGCACAGTGTGATAGGTGAAAAGCTTATGTCTGCTATTTTTGAACAGAGATGGTTGTACTCTCATGCTAAAATCATAGCTTCTGCATGAGACCAGAGTTAACATTTTTCTGCAGCACATTTCCATTGAAAGCCTCTTGTCTGTTCTCTTAGACTCCTCTCTTTTTCTTTTTCAAAAAATTTCTTTCAGTTAACCAACTCCCTCTCTTGCATCTGTCAATTGCACAAGATAAGGACCAGCAACTTTCTTGCTCTTTATTCTCTTTGCAAAGCAGACATTTCTTGGGTGATTCACAAAAGTGCTGGGAAGCAGCCAGAAACCCTATTCCACTGCTTCAGCATTCCCTCTGCGGCACAGAAATGTCATTGGGCCAACACTTGTGTGAGAGACCAGCACAAGACCAATTTTGCAAAAGGCTCCAGCAGGTTCTAGGTTTTTTCTCCATGAGACAAGCCATAAAATCAGCTCTTGGAAAAGAAGAAAGTGTTACTGCAGCAGATATGACAGTTAAATGAATCATTCAGTCAAGAAGTTCAAGTACTTCAATTCTTCTGGGATGCCTTTCATGGTTTTCTATGTATGAATTTTATGTTTCTCCCCATCACCTGGAACTAGTGGCTGAAAAGTCACTGAGATTCACTGTATTACCAAATTTAAACAAAAAAACATACAAAACAAACAAAAAAGGGAAACAATGGAGCCCATGAACATATAATTGTATTTTAGGATTATTTTCATCAAGAAGTCAATGCTTGTTCAGTGCTGCAAATTATTTCCTGGTATATTTCTTTGTTTTGGAAATTAACTCAGACAACTGATACATGTTAGAAACCAAGCAGACTTTGTAAATCTGCTGCGAAATGCCTCAGGTGTGATATATCAATATTTTTTGTTAAAATGAATGCAAATTTAAACTGGAAAGGTGAAATGTAAGAGAAACTAAGCCACATTTGGACTTCAGCCACTAAAACCAAAATTGCAAGTACATTGTGTATGTCTATATGTGGTTCTATAGCCATTTATAACTGTCACAACAGTCCTTGACTTTTTAAATATTATTATTTCTGTTGTCCCCAGAAAGGTAAATGGGATGTGGAAATTTAAGTGTAAACATCACTTTTGGAAATGGTATTTAATCCTCTGCAGAAAAGCAACAGACATAAAACTCCATGTATAGCAGAGTAGTACATGGAATCTAGGTAGATAACTAATTTTTACCCTGAAAACTTTTTATCCAGATGATGCTTAACACACAGCAGCATCTAACCCTGCAGGTGGCTCAGGAGCTCAAGCCTTGATACGGCTGCACAACTCAGTTACGTATCCATAAAACTGTGCTATATTCAACCACAAAGAAGTCTGAACCAAATGATAGCATAGCAGTGGCTTTTGTGCTCTCTCTTTTGATATTCAGGAACTAATGATGTATGCACTCCACGGGATATGAAAAACACTTTATTCTATCCTCTGTGTGACAGAATTCAAACAATTTCCATAGTACTCAACACTGACTTCTTAAATGAGCTGTTGGCAGTTTCTGCTTCTTATGTTGAAGATGTGTCACTGTGCAGAAAAAATATGAGATTAATTCCCATCCATTTTGTTTGTATCAGTCAGGTCTTTATATAATGACCATTGATTTATGCTACAAAGATAAGGCCACTGGCAATTACCAACTTTCTATCCTTACAAACAGTACAGCAGTTGCTGTGTTTACATGCAGTTCATGCCTGAACAAGTGCTGCTAAAGAAGAGCTTGCTAAATTAGTTCAGGGAATCACACAGCAATTTCATCTCATTGCCATTTGTCAGAACTTTATTACAGTCACCGAATATTTTTAATTACATTAAGAAAGGGAAGATGTCAACTCACAATTTTGCAATATGCCAGAGACTCCACAAAAATAATTTCATGATTTATCATTTCAACGTACACTCATGGTATCAAATATTGCTTGTTGTTTAAAATTACCAACAGTTAAGGGGAAAAACCTTTGTTACCTCTTGTGCTGTTGCTTTATGATTCATTACTCTTTTAAATATACCAAATTTGACCAGATGATTTCCTTCATACTATGTTCAGCCATACAAAGAATGCAGAGAGGTAGCTTTACTAAATATTGAATTTTTAGATAGTTCAACTGAAGTCAGATGAATTAAATGAAAGTGGAGAATCATCAGTACCTTTTCCACATGCCTTTTAGAAGAAAGTTGCTGCAATGGAAACTTCTGCATTGTGTGTACTCTTAAAAATTCCAAAGCATCGGATTGGAAAACTCAGGAGTGCATTTTCTAGATTATGATCAAGTTAATGGGAATGATAGGCATCAGGCAAGGAAAAGATAATACAGTACATAAAATTCATGCATTGCAGTATCCACTGTTGACATTAGCCTCATATCCTAGTCATTTTTTCTGACCTATATATTTCTTGCCAAATCATAAGTTTTTAAGAGAAATTGTCTTGCTGATGAATAATTAATACACACCAGTGCATTAAGGTATCTCAGCTTTTTTTATTATTTTTAATATCATGAAGAACCAAAATGGCATTACGTCCTACTAAAAACCTATGAAAATACACTAGAAGCTATTTCAATGTCCATTCAATGGAAGGTAATTTGATACTGTACATTGCAAAAAGTTTAAATATGAAACTAGTCAGGCCTAGCACATATAGGACTAGTCCTGTTGCTCAGTCTTTACTGACAGCAACCTGAATTACCCAGTAATTTCAGCCACCTTTTCCTCACATGCTTCCAGTTTAATAATTAATATAGTCTGCTGCATGCAGTAAAAGATTCTGGTGGGTTCAGTTTGGATTTATGAAGTTAGTTCACTAGTTGATGAAATAGTCTTCAAAATGCAAATGATTCACTCAGAAATTATTTTAAAATACCTCCCAGCCAGTAATGGTTGCAATTAAATAGTAATTAGAGATACTGTTCTATGGAAATCATCCTACTGCTCTGTTGAGACACTTGAGTTTAGAAAAAAAGTTTACATAAAACATGATGTTTTACTAACTTAGTATATGTATTGTGTTAAATAAAAAATTTGTATTTAATCTTTTCAATTTATCTGTGCTGAAGCAGCTGGATAATTCCAGGGAATTTTATACACTTCCCCCCCAGAAAAATATTGTCAATATCCCCACTATTAGAAAAGCCTGTTCCTGACATCGAGATATAATGAGCTTTATTGAAGACAAGCATCTACTTTGCTTCCATTCATTTGATCACAAGGCAGCAAGATCATTACCCACACCCTCACCTAGAAGTGTGCACAGCCATGCTGATGTTGTGCCTTGGTATCCTGCCTACAGCTCTTCATTTTGCCACTGCCTGGGCATGTTGGTTCCTGGGGAAGAACTGGCACAATGGTGCTGTCAACATCCTTGGACTGATCAGACAACCTTGCACAGGTGCTGCAACATCTTGTCTTACCCTGGGCTTCTTCAGATTGGAAAGGAAACTGAGCAGAAGCAGAGCAGCCCTTCTGCTGTTAAGTCACACTTAATGACTTAACATTTCACATTTAGTGAAACACCAAGTTTCACTCAATTTGCAGCTTATTCACTATTTTGTCCTTCTACATCTCTCCAACATATAGGAAAATAAACTCAGGCATTTCATTCTACATCTATCATTTATCTACAGGAAGAGGAACACTTTAAGAGAAACTACTGAGTTACAGAACAATCATTAAAGATGTACCTTTCCTCTCAATTGCACTTTTCAATAACCAATTCATCTAAATACTGTCCTTCATGTTTACTGACTACTGTATGCCCTGCACTGATAATTTAGTAGAGCAGTTCCCTGCCACACTGTTCTTTAGATTTTTTTCAGCTTTCTAAAATAAACTATTTTATCTCAGGATGAGAGAACATTTTACCAGATAACTCCATGGAAATGAATATGACTGGTAACCAAAAATTTTTTCTGATATATTCTTCATTTTTTCCCTTTTTTTTTTTTTTAAGAGCATGGCTCCCTTGTTTGATATGACTTGTTTTATTAAATGGTCCACTCATTTTAACAGCATTTGGTTTTTTTACAAGAACACACAAGAAACTAAGGGAGAGAATACAGACAAGAATGACACCAAAATTTAGCTCAGTAAATTGAGACATATATTCACTGTCCTTACTAAAGTATTGTAAGATGAAAAATAGAAATCATCATTCCTGTTGAAAATATTAATGCTTCACCTGAGTCTACTATTCTGCTATTCTCCTAGATGAATCAAATTAAGCTGTCTGGTACCAGATAGCATTTTAAGAAATTCTAAGTGAAATGACATCACCAAGCAACACTCATAGACTGAAAAAAATTAAGATCTATTAAAAACATACATTTCTATAGACAAAATTACAGTAATATCCTATGCAGACTCAAAAAACAAGTTGTCCTGATTTTATATGCCTGTATAAAATTAAATTATATTCCTTCCTATACCCAAAATTCAGTCAGTCTCTTTAGTCTCATGTTGAATATCTGCAGTTCTCATTCTGCCCTTCTATTTTTCTTTCTCCTCCCATACTCTCTCACAGTCCTTCATCAGCCTTCAAGACTGAAAGTTTTTCACCTTTCCCTCCCTTTCTTCCATCCCTGTGGTTGATTCTTCCTATGTTTTCCACTTTCACTCTTCACATTCCTTTCATTCTTGCTTTCCCCCTTCATCAGACTGTATATGAACTTTGCTGCAAGCAATGTTGTATGAAATGATTTTCAGTGCTGCCAGCAGCTGGGAGAGTATTGCTTTAATGATCTTCATGTGAACCAGATTAAAAGCCTCAAGCACAAGTGACCTGTAGTCCAAAGCAAGTTGCAGTCATCATACTCCACACCTTAGTTTCTCCATTCCACTGAGCCTACAGAATATACAGGCATTGTAAATAGACAGAGGTAATTGTCTAGGATAAATTCCCATTCACACAATTCCTCAGGGGCACCCCAAGCAATACCATACTTTCCCACAACCTAGGAGAACCAGAAGTGACCGTACCACATCATTCATTTGTAAATCAGAATATTAAACTTTTCTCAGTGGATATATCAAAGGATTTACAGAGTAGAGAACAAAATAGCTCCAGTTGCAAGCATTCCCCTAAGGACTGAAACACCATGTGTTAGCAGATACTAGATATTTAAACAAATGTAAAAAAGGATAATGGTGCATAAAATCACAATAACTCAAGATAAGCAGCAAATTAACACAAGTCTTTTATAAATTAGCTATCTTTATAAAAGCACTCCATTTACTAACAGCTCAGTCTGTACTCTGTCTCTGACACTGAACAATGGTTTTGGGTTCCCAGGAGGCTGCTCACTCTATCTGCTCGGTTCAATAGGACACCTTGGCAGCTCTGCTCTGCTGGGGTTATGACAGCCTTGTTCAGGCAAACAGCAGAAGCCTGAGCAGGAGAACCATTTTCTGCAGGTAAATACTGCTCTGTATATACACACAGTTCCAGCAGTCTCCTACTTACAGGATTCCTGTTCTTTGCTACATTTGCGAGGAAATCTGCTACAAAAGAAAAGCTAAATTTAGCAATCTTTTCTAATAGTTAGCCCTTTTTATATGGTAGAAAATAGTTTTCTTTAGATGATTTTTCTAATGGTGCTGTAGTTAATTCCAGCTGAGGGCTGTGGTAGATTTTGATCCCAGCTCCGTTATACTTAACTGGATGGCTGAAGCTAAAAATATTCCTGATGGTCAGCCATGCCACAGTGTTAGGTTACATTAAATATGCCAATCATTGGGTTCAGGCAGAAGGGCATAAAAAACTGCAGAACTTAAGTTCTATTATTAATGCTAAATTGACTGTCACATCAGAATAACAATATTTCATGTGTTGCTTGAAATAATAATGCATTTCCTAATATGAACTCTTATTAATATGATTAGGTGCTGAAGTACAAAGTAATGACCAAAGTGAATGCGTGATCATTTCCTGTGCTAAACTGCACTGAAAAATTAATTTTTATAAGCTAATTAGATATCCTGCTGCAAATATTGCATTCATAATAAATTTCACACATACATATAAATAAAATGGGAGCATTTATTAAGGGTTCCTTATCCAATTTTTAAAATAGCTTTGTAAATCTATCAAGTACTAAGTGGAAACAATAGAGAAACGAGTCATTAAAACACAATCATTACTTTAAAAGGTACAACCATTCTTACTTACATTGCAGTATGAATTGCAGTACAGCATGTCAACCTTTGGCAACTATGTTCAGGAGAGGTAATGACAGGCTCCACAGCTGTGTTTAAATGGGTAGTCATGTGCAAGTGCCATAGCAATGCTTTGGATCAGAGCTTCATGACAAGTGTATACCAAAATTGCTTCAAATTTGTATATTCTTAACAGAGAAATATACATCACTGCAGGTAACATTTCTAACAACATGTTAGAGATTATTGTAAATGCTCCATGCAGTAGTTTCACTTATGATCATACTGTCAATACTTATAGATAACATATTGAATGCATAAGCTGCAGTACTACTAAAAGCAATAGCATATATTATGATGGAACTTGAGAACGCTTTTTTTTTTTAACTAAACTTTTCTGTCACCTTCCATCTCAGTACAGTGAAGATATATTAATTGCACCTCTTCTTGAGAGCTCAGATTTTAGGCAGGAGGCTGGTGTTTCATTTCCCTGGCACAACTGGGCAGCCTGGGGAAAAGAAAAACACTGCATCCCTCTGACAAGTCACTTGGCTCATACAGCAGCCACATCATGCTTTTGCAGTTATCTATCTAAGGTTGATGTTGCCTTACATACTTATAAGGAATAAACCTTTCTTAAATATGATGCAATACTCCAGAGAACTATTTCAAGCTAACTACAAGAGGCTTTCCAAAACATGCTCTCGGAATGTGCAGTTCTGGAGATATACTTTCTTTATACGAGCTGGACAAGAAAGTCAAACTTGGAAGAGAAAGTGCATCAGAGTTCTGTTATTTCCATGGCAGAAATAAGAAGTAGCATTGCCAAAATACATAACTTTATGTATACTTGCTCTTTAAGCTGCTTGCTTTCTGTTAAAGTGCTAAGTTTTATTAATGCAAAATTATTTGAGATGGTCTGACCAGCCTCCTACGTACTTAATCACATACTTAACAGAAATACGTATTCAGCATTCTAACCATCCAATTATCAACATCTACTCAGAAAACTGCAATTCAAATTGCCAAATCAATCTGTATCTACACCTATATATAAAAAACTGTGTTCCCTGTATGTTTTATTTAATTCTATTTCATTTTTTTAAGTGATATTTAAATAGCTGACTTTAGTATACAAAAAAAAAAAGACTCTTGCTAGGTCTGTGGCCCTTGATCACAGACCAACTTTAACATATAGGTAGTTCCCCAAGCAAAAAATCCAGATGCAAAATTATTTAATGCCTATGTGCTGCAAGACTGAACTAATTTTGGTTTGCCTAGGGCAGTAACATCTAAAGAGTTCCCATTTTATGAGTGACCTTCTTACTCACCATTATAAATTTACAATATATTATTTGTTTGGCATTAAAAAACCTATTTATCAACATCAGAAGCTTTGGTTTGACTCTTATTGAGGTTGAAATATAAATGTCAGTGTACTGGTTTTGGCTGGAGTAGATTTAATTCTTTTTTTCAGAGCAGCTTGCATGGTGCTGTGCTTTGGATTTGTGTTGACAACAGTGTTGATAACACGGGAATGTTTCAGCTATTGCTGAGCAGTGCTTACCCAGGGCCAAGACCTTTTCTATTTCTCACCCCAGCCCACCAGTGGGGGTGCACAAGAAGTTGGGAAGCAACACATCCGGGACAGGTGACCCCAACTGACCCAAGGGGTACCCCAGACCATATGGTGTCATGCTCAGTATATAAGGGGAGGAAGAGGCGGGTGGGGATGAGGAAGAAATGAGGTTGTTCTGAGTTAAGGCATTTGTTTTCCCAAGTAATGGTTACATGTGATGGGGCCCTGCTTTCCTGAGCACCTGCCTGCCAGTGGGAAGCAGTGAATGAATTCCTTGTACCACTTGGCTTGTGCATGCAGCTTTTGCTTTACCTGTTAAACTGTTTTTAGCTTTATGATCGCCTCCCCCATTCTGCTGCAGGGAGAAGTGAGTGAGTGTCTGGGTGGGATGCAGCTGCTGGTGAGAACTAACCCAGAGCAGTCAGTGTAACATTTCTCCTACCCACAACTTTCTCTGATATCTTTCTTTTTAGTTACAAATTATGCCACATCATGTCTTCAGATATTAAGAAGGTCTTTAAAAGTATTTATTTTTCAACAAGTAACAATTTAAAATAAATGGTCCCAGAAACACTGTTTATCTCCATTTTAAAATGAATGGAACCTATTTCTCTAAAACCTTTATGTTCATCTCTTTATATTGTAGAAACAAATTTCTACTAAAGCTTTGATAAAAGTTTGGTTGTTCCTAGTTGAAAGGAAGTTTAGCTGATCATTCTTTCATCTTGCAGCAGTAATATTTTTGTCAACATATGATCTGGAAAAACCTGTCTTTTATGCTTTCCAGCATAGTGCTAAAATGTACAGTTCTGAGAGCATACAGAAGCAAGCAAGGTAAAAATGCTCAGAATTCCCCTCATACCTGTAGCCCTGCAGAGCCATGAAATAAAATAATGTTTTGTGTAAGAATTTATAGATTTATACAGGTCACCATTGTATATTATCTTTTTCTAGTTCAGGGAAAAAATCTATGCACAGACAGACCATCTCCAAGGAAGGAGAATAAACAGAATCTGGACATACTTGCTACTGGGAAACACATAATTGAACACCACAGGAAAATGATCGTTGTAGAAACTGTTAAAGTAAAACTATATTCTGCACACTTTTCATCTGCTAAGTCACACCATGCTGAGAAGCACCTACTGGCTGAGCCTCACACAGATTCCTGAGGCAATTCACAAACAAGCAAGTTGCAGTCAGAGGCAGTGGAATGTGAGTTCCAGAGCAGACAACAAAGATCTAAGCTACAGGTTCTCCTTTCAATAGCATGTTCTGATCATCATTCAGTCACTGATCAGCCTTACTGCTTCCAGACCTGTAATAAGCCATGAAACATTTGGCAAAGGATCACAACATAAGGTTCTCATGTTACTTTATTTAATAGGAGTAATCTATTCCCAGACTACAGTTGAAATCACGCTCTTGAATTTACACTGGAAGTGAATGCAAAGAACTAATTGCATAAAATATGGGATCTCTGTTACATTCATTCACATTATTGAAGAATCTCCCACGAATTATTAAGCAGTCCCTAATCTAGCACCCCTGCTTTCATCAGTGGGGTTGAGACAATCCCTGCACACCAAGGAAAGTATCTTTGACTTTATTTATGTATATGTATTCTATACACCATATAATTTTCATAGAATCACAGAATATTCTGAGTTGGAAGGGACCCAATAGAATCATCAGCTAAGACTCTCAGGCCTGCACAGGACAGCCCCAGGAGCCACACCATGTGCCCAAGAGTGTTGTCCAAAAGCTCCTTGAACTCTGTCAGGCTTGGTGCTGTGACCACTTCCCTGGGGACCCTGTTCCAGTGCCCAGCCACCCTCTGGGTGAAGAACCTTTGTCTAATATCCAACCTAAACCTCCCCTGACACAACTTCAGGCCATTCCCTCGGGTCCTGTCACTGGTCACCACAGAGAGGAGATCAGTGTCTGCCCCTGTGCTTCCCCTCACGAGGAAGCTGTAACTGCAATGGGGTCTCCCCTCAGTCTCCTCCAGGCTGGACAGACCAAGTGACCTCAGCCACTCCTCATACAGCTTCCCCTCAAGGCCCTTCACCATCTTTGTTGCCCTCCTTTGGACACTCTCTAATAGCTTAATATCTTTCTTTTGTGGTAGTATCCCAAACTGCACAATATTCAAGGTGAGATCGCCCCAGTGCAGAGCAGAGCAGGACAATCCCGTCCCTTGCCCGGCTGGTGCTGCTGTGCCTGATGCCCCCCGGGACACGGTTGGTTCCTGGCTGCCAGGGCACTGCTGACTCATGTTCAACTTTCTGTCAACCAGGACCCCCAGAGCTCTTTCCACAGCACTGCTTTCCATTTTTTTTATTTTAGTTAAAAGAGTATATACTGAATATATCACATACATTTTTCAATCTATATTTTTATCTTCTATATTTGATTTCAAACAGTAATTTTAAAAGATACCTACCCAAAACTTTAACTTTCCCAACATCGTTAATAATAATAGCATGGAAGCTCAGCAGCATTTGAGTACTCAAATAAATCATCTCACTTATTGTTTTTTTTCTTGTATTGTAAGGATTTGTGTAGCAACTTCTGATATATCCACTACACTGATACACCTTAAGCAGAGACCTGCCTTCATCTAAATATGGGAGTAAACCAGTAGCAAAACCACCAAAATAAATTCTGGTTAAGCATCAAGCTGATTGTACTCTTACTGCAGTTTTATTGGTACAAGTATGTGGGCAACATTTTTCAAGACAATTTGTTAAAACCAGACAACTTTCCCCACCCTCTTTTCATAGCCATCTTAGCTAACAGACAAACTGCTGGATCAGTACTGGATCACACTACTTCAGTATTCTGGCTAGAGTGGCCAATAACAGATATTTTGGGAGAAGTGTAGAAACAGAGCAAGCATTCCATGATAAAACTCGATTTATACCCTTTTAGCTTCCTACAGGGGCTCAGGGATGTCTTACATCCCAGGCAGGTTCTGTGTATTTAGCAGTCATCAGAGGGGTTTTGTCATAATTTTCTTGTGAGGTTTTAGACCCCCTTTCAGTCTATAAAGTTCCATGGAGGAAGTTTTGGGGTTTTGTGTGGATTAAGCCTTGACTGGGGAAAAACAACCCAAAACAAAACAGTGACAAAAGCATTATTGTTGGCTTTAAAATATACTGAGTATGGACTGCAAACTACCTCTGGTTGCCATTCACTAGTCTACTAGTATGGAAGTAATGACCACAGTCTGCTTCCTAAAAATAGCCTTTGCAAAGTAGGAGCTCATAAGTGAATGGCAATCTGCGAGCAATTGTGTGGTAACTCCCTCTGTAAATATTGCTAATAAGGCATTATTAGCACATCTGAAACCCATATTAATAAAGCAAGAAAAGCAGGCATCTTCAGTGACTCACTGAGAACTAGTGCAGTAGTCAGCAGGCAAAGGCAGGGGCAATGGACTGCTTTCTACCTCTCTTAAAGATATGGGACCAGCCACACCTTTAGATTTCAGAACTACATGAGTTCAGTCACTAAGCTAGGTAGCATAATTATATTGTTAGTGTTTTTAAAGGACTTTGGGCAAAGTGGTTTTCTTCTCTCAAATTCAAAAAATTAACTAGACTGTTCCACATTTACTGTTATACTAACAGCATCCTCAAAGACAGCCAGTAAGAGGAACACCAACACACTACCTGAACTAACATCCCCATACAAACAAGTCAATAGCTATCTACACACCTAAAAGCTGTCATCTCATTTACCAGAAATGAAACTGAATTATTCTCCCATTCATAAAAGGGCTGAAAAAAAACCCGATTGAAATTGTACCACCATGGATTTTTTGCTGGCCGTGTTACAGTACTGTCACTCCAGAGATGCCAGCTGAGCACCTTCCATAGACAACCCAGTTATTATGAACCCTTTTTATTGTAAAAATGTTCTTGTAAGTGAAAATAATATGAGAAAAGTATTGGTAAGAATGGATGTTTAAGAAATATTAAAAGAAATACAAAAGGCAAAAAAACCCCCGAAGCCATGCATTTGCATACATTAGAAGGTCAGAGTTTTGTTAGACATCAAAGAAAGGTGACAAGTGAAGAGAGACAAACATAGTGTCAAAATCATTTAGTAGAGCTACCCCAAGTGATTTAAGAATGTAAAATAAATGCCTGTAAGAGAAATAAGTAACTGAGTCTTCTTTTACAAGTTTTTCTTTTGTTGTGTACTGCAACACAATCATAGCAGAAGTCCACTGAACCTGTCTCACCCTACTTTCTCACCTTCCTCTCCCCCATAACTACATATAAGCTAGGCTGTAAAAGGACTGAGTGTAGCTTTATTATGAGGTTGTGTTGATTGAGTAGGCATTTTATATTTTATTTCATAGTTATAAGAAATTAAAAGCATTCATATATTTTAATTAAAAGTGTATTTCTGAACTAATGTCCTAAATTCCTTCAGATTTTATATATTCATATAATTTGTGTATCACTAGGGAGTTATCATAGTTGGTTGTGTCAAGATCTTTCTAGAAACAGTTTAATTTTCAATTTGCAGCCATTGCCTTTCATCTCACTGTGGACCTTGATTTCATTGTTTTTGCTATGTATGCAGATCAGCTGCCCAACTTAAAATTGAAAAAAACTGATGGAAAGTATTTCTGGATGTTTTTTGACAGCTAATAAGGTTTGTACATGCATTTTTTAACAACCACATTTCATAAGGCACTATGCTATGTTATTCAATATGTGCATGCATTTCTTTATTTTTAAAAACTAAGTCTAAGTCTTTCTGCAAGAAGAAATAAGTACTATAAAGCCATAACATCTGGAACTAGCCTCCAGAATTACTGTATATGGACATGGTTAGAAAGGAGAAGTCGCATACATGTATTTTCACAGTAACTTTGGAATTGTTAGCTTCTGAGGGAATGCATTCTTTCAGTTCTCACAAACACAGAACACTTTAATTTTAGTTTAATAGGAAATAAAATATTTATCTTTACAGGAGTCTGAAGTCACCTATTTGCTTTCAGAAAATAATTATGAGCAAGCATACATGCAATTAAGGCATTCACAATCTCTTATCAATATATCAACTTGGACAAACTCTCTCTGGCTGAGTAATTTAGTTTTGATACCCATTTAATATTTTGGCCGCTGCTGAGATTCCAACAAGGGTGCTAATTAGTGCCAATTGTGAGGCTGGTTTCTGTGGTACAGCCATCTGTCTAACAGATACTGAATCATTTAATTACTTTAAGGTGTAATTATAAATGTCTCAAATCATTTAAGACTAACCATTAATTATTTAAAAGCACCACAATGTTGCTGTCAAATACTAAAGAGGGTTTTTTTTCCAGATAATATGGTTTAAAAGATACACACTAGTAACAAAGTAGAACCATTACACTAACAACCCTATAGTAAAAGTCAGAGATGAGCAAAATCAAATTTCTAACACTACTCCGAAAATAAAAATTTGCAGAAGGAACAAACTTAAGGTACTTTTTATTTGTAATTTCAAAATTTTCTGAGAGAATGTTGAAACTTAATATTGTTATATGGATTTTATGTGCAATTATTTACAGTGTTTGCACTATCTTTATACAGTAGTGGGACTGCACGTAATTATAACATAGTAAGAACAGGCCATGATAATATGACTGAACCATACCTGAAAAAAAAATTAAAACTTTAAATGCATAACTCAGTCTTGATCCCAGATATGTACCATAAAGCGTATTTTACTTGTTTTTTTGTCCTTTGGTTTTTGTCTCCCATCTCTCCCTCTGCATCACCCCAGTCTGAAGCAATGGAATGGAGCATTCTGTGGTAGCCCACCAGAGCACCCACCTCCCCATGCCAGGTGGATCCTTCCAGACAAGTCAAGTTACATCACACACGTTACACATCTTTTAAATTGAAAATACAAACCAGAGTTTAAAATTTTAAACAATGAATATTTCAAATCAGTCAACATAATAATTAGCCTATTTCTATGTAAATCAATTCATAAATATTGATATCTCTTCACTCCTGAGTACAATTTTGCAGAAAACATTTTTTTCTGAAACACTGCAGAGGGGAAAAAAATGAGTTATTAATAAGTACCTCTCTTAACCTCTTTTGTTGAATTAGATAACTGAGAGGAAATTAAAATCTACAATGAAATATGTAATTTCAAAACAAAAGCTCTGACAAAGGAAAAAAGCTTGATACTGGATTCAATGGACTCAGACTAATTATAGACTACTATATCTCTTTTTCCCCGGTGTCGAAATACTGCCCATATTGGCATGATCCATCCAATACAGGACATCAGTACGGTCACTCAGACAATTTTGTGACAACTCTTATTTTGGTGCTCTGTTCTAATAATGAATAATGCCATGGCCTGTCATGTAATTCCATGGACTTCATGTCTGAGTTACCCTACCAAAAGCAATAGGCAATTTTTTAATATAAAGGTTTAGCTCCCATGTCACCATGTAAGTTTCCATTCTCTTGCATAGCACAAGTCTCTCTGCTTAGCCTGGAATATATACAGAGTTTTATACCTCACTGCATCTTGCAGCTGTCTGCAATATTTCAGATTTTCCATAATATGAATATACAATACATATTCAACACATTTTTATTTGACCTCACTGATTAGCATCTTCATACCTTGTCTTACATAGCTCCTAGTCCCGTACGCCAAGTATATTCTTCCCTCTGGGTGTTTTTACTACTGGATGGAAATAGAGGATGGTGTACATCCGATTAAAGGCTGTTGTGCACAATGTAAATTAATCTAAACTTCCTCAAAGGCAATGGAAAAAAGAAAGTGCTTTCATAATATGATTCCTCTTAAACTGAGGCAAATATCTTAAGTAGGGTGGATGAATTGTAGAATTTTTTTTAACTTGGCTGAATATAAAATGATTCTAGGGTCATATAGACACCTGTAGTGCACATGTCTAAGGTTATCTGAAGTTAATTCTAAGTGGGGAATTGTCAGGCCAATAAAAAGGGTGCATGTTTTCTGGGGTATGAAACTAGAACCTGGAACCTGAATGCAAGGAATTTTGCTCCTGAGTGAATGGGAAGAGTTCAACGGACCTGAGTTGGTATCCAGTGGTTTAGAGAGCAATGTGAGGCAACAGCCTGCAGTCACCTGTGATGTTTCTATAAAGATCTGGATATGTTCCAGTCTGGCAAATGGAGAAGAGTGGATACATTCTCTTAGGTCCCAAACCTTTATACCAAAACCTGTGTTATCTAGCTCTAAATTTTTAGGATTGCATAATTTGGTGAGTCATCAGATATCTTGGAAATCACCATGAAAGCTTCCATCTAATTCTAAACTGAAAACTTCATGAGAATTATACAATTTTATAGATCACAAAGAATCCTGCACAGATCATGGCTCACCTAATTTGATTCCACGCTTTGAACAGCAATAAAAATGTGGACTACAATAGCTCAGCTTGCTCTTATTGCACAGATATCCATACTTCTCAGGAGAAAGACAGTCCTAGCTACAAGGCTTTGGAGTACTCTGGAGCCTGGGTAACTGTCACTTATCCTATTGAAACTATAATCACATAGGCAAGAACTGAAAAAATGAGAAAAAAAAAAAGCAAACCCAAAAACACAATCAAAAAACCCAAACAAAACCCAAACACAACCCAAACAACCAGCCCCACATACACATACAAAAACCAAACCAAAGCAAGAGAACAGGAAGAAGAATGACACAGGAGCTTTATGGCTACGGCAGTTCCACAGAAGTGGGTAAAATCACATTCTAGTTCATATTAGTACATTTTTTGTATCTTATTAATTGGATATTTAATGCTGCTATGTAACTTCCTCTTCCCCAGTGAGTGCTCAAAGGATGAGATGGACAGTCATTTTTAGCTTCTGTATTCTTTTTCTAAACCAATAAACCTTGGACTTCCTCATACTTCCATCATAAAACTTCAAAAACATGATGTGGAGACAAGCTGTCTCACACATATGAAAATCAAAATAGCAAAACAGCACAACAGAGCTAATTAAGCCTGGCTGCTTGCGGTAGCAGAGCTGCCTGATTCCAAAGTCAGAGCAAGCTCAGAAATCATTCTGAACTACTATACTGCCCACAGCAAGAAGGAAAAAGAAGCACCCAGTTTCTGAGCAGTGGGTATTTTACTTAAGTATTATGGGGCTCATGTAAACACTCTAAGTCTACTAGAAGAAGGATGTAAATATTCTATTTCAAAATAATCTTGGTAAGAGGGTGATACATCTGGATTTCAGAAAACGCTGCTTGTAAAATACTGGCACAAAAGTATTCTACACTTCTGAAGCAGAATATTAAATTAAGTTTTACTCGTACCAGAAGTAGAGTGAAAGTTAATTATGTATTTCCCAGCAGCAAAGCTAGGAGGTCTAAATTTTTATACAGATTTTCTTCCAGGGATGGTCTGCTCCTTTTCCACATGAAGTAATAGGTGTTCAGACATCTATTTCACCAGATGTAATGTTTGGTGCATGCACTATATCAAGGCTTCATCTGTTAGTTTCTATTTGATCAATATGCTCAATAAAAAAAATGCCGAATAAAGAAAAAAAAGTCTTTGTTTTCTAAGCAATTTTATTTAAAATACTTCTGACTCCAGGTGACATATAGGCCCAGAGTAGAATTTGCTTAATTTTTAATCACTTTCTGCTTGAACTTTTTGCTCTACACTGCTGTTATTGAGAATTGTAAAAAAACCTACTTTCATATTAAAAAAATAATCTGGCAATTAAAACTAAGTAAGTTTAAAGACCCATAGAAAACACTTTAATTAGCTTATATAGGCTATACTAATTTAAAAAAACCCTGAGATCTCAGTATTGTACTTACTAAGTCTCTTTCAATTAGTTGCAGAATTACATTATGGAAATAATCACATTAGATAATTTCCAGGTATTAAAAAACCCAAACAAACAGAAACTTCATACATCACAACATCTATTTGAATAATTTCTTTGATTATACCTAATTTATTTTACAAATATATGCTTCTTTTCTATGTGACTTCTACGTTTGGAAACAAGATAGGAAAAGTCAGTCTCTAGAATTTTCCAATTCCCTCCAGGAATCAAGTGGCTGAGGTTACTCTCTCTGCTGCGAGTAAAATGTTAATTGACACAAAATCTATAGTGTATCTCCTCTCTGATTTATCAAAGAGGACCAAAGAGGCCTACAGGATCTAAACACTCAGCTCACTTCCGATGACAACAAAAACAGTGACAGAAAATGGAGTGTGTGCCAAAGCCATGAAAGGTATCATGTAGAACATCTAGCATTTTGCAGAGAATGACACTGCTACTATTAACAATTATTTTTGGTTGGGTAGTTTTCAAAAGTGGGTTATGTCTCTGTAGGTGCTCTGGCAAGCTAGCAGTGATTTTACTATAGGCATTAATTAGAAAAAAATATTTAGAATCCACCTATGATGATACTTAGGCATTTTTCTAGTACAGTGAGGGATCAACTTTAATATATAACATAAGGCAGAACTTATCACAACCAAGTCAGCCTTTCACAAAGGGAAAAGGTGTTTTGTCACAGTTGCCTGAACATACTTAACTCTGAGTTGCATCTTTGCTGCATCTGGATCATTGCTGCTGGCCAAATATTCAGAATAGATGTCTCTTCTAGACAGCCATCAGCTGCTATCTGCTCAGGATAAACTTTAGATTAAAAAATTAAAACTGTGATGATCTGCTAACAACTGTCAGCCCCAATGTTAATATGATAAAAGCTTGGACAATATTACTCGCTGTCCTGAAAACACAAGTAGCTTCTATTCCATAAGAAACTGTGTTAGTCATAGTGAAAAAGAATTTCACTTCAGTATTTTTACACAAGCTGTTACACATCATCGTTAACCATTACTGGTAAGACTATGATACACGTCTTGTAGAAATGAATGCCAGCATATCAGAAGGATATATAATTGGTAATAACAACTCTCAGCATTCTCCTGCTTAGATCTATTCCTGATGGCTTGGTTTTATCAAGTATTAACATTTTGGTTTGATGAAGTCTTTATTTTATTCTATTTTTCAGAAAAATCATTTTATGTCCACTTCCTAAGGAATGAAAAAGATGGTTTGATGATTGAAATCGAGAACATTTGTCAAGGTTCATATAGCACAATACCAGTGCCACTGGGGAAAGACCCCTACATGTCTCGTTTTATTATCTAGCAGAGAAATCTATTACACCAATATGCCTTTGTAGGCATATTCCTCTACTCTTTCAACAGGAGGGGAACCAATTACACTGAAAATCACTTTCAGTGCTTTTATTTCTAATCAGTTATAACAAGACAGTACATATTAAACCTGAATTGACTGATACAGAAAAATACTAGTATTCCCTGTGCAATTTATTATTAATTTGAACAGGAACATGGGCTGGACTACTTTGCTTCACGCTAGTCAATTTTTGTCTTTGTCCTGTACTCACCATAAACTATTCAGCATAAACAAACAAGCACTTTCAAACTAAAATAAGTTATGTGAGTATTACTTTCAAACATAGTAAGTAATAAAGTAATTGAAAGTAGAAAATAAACATTTAAAAACTCTTAGTTTCATGTCATATATTTTTGGAAAGGGTATTTTTTTTGTATTTTTGGTTTTTCAGTCTTGTTCCGGTTTGGCCAAATTTAGAAATATATCCTCTGAGAGAAGGCACAACCACCTCTCCCCCATCAGGTTTGGGAAAAAATAAATTTTCCTCAAAGGAAAGTGAAGGAGATAAAACTATTTATTTAACAAACACATGGGAAAAGGATAATAATGCTAAATAATAAAATCTTTTGCTGTGGAGAAAAAACCTGGGAAAGTGTTAGAGGCCTCCCTTTGGTCTCCTTGGACCTGGGGCTTGGCCCAGGGCCAGGCCCTCTGTGCCCGGTGGAAAGTCCTCCCGATGTGCTCTGATGTTACAGCAATCAAGCACTCCAGTAGAAAAGGGAGAAAATCCGAAATTCCAGAGAAGGAAAAATTCAACTCTCAGTCTCTCTCCAGAGAAAAAGCAGCTGAACCACTGGCCAAAAAAACTGTCCTGGGAGCAGCAAGCCAGGTGCTTCCTCCCTCCCCTGCCACAGCTGGGAAACAAATCTGTGTGTGACCTTGAACAAGCTGCAAACTGCTTTGAAGAAGTTTTGCTCAGTTTTTCTTTCCCCCTCTTAGGCTCAGTTTAGAGGCATAGAAAGGCACAGAAATTAATTTTTGGGCACAGGCAGCGATATGGGATACACATCATAAGGTCACCCCAAGACAAGTCTGAAATGTGAATAATTGATAGTTAATGTGTGAATACACATAACAAAATTAAATTATGCATTACTGTATTTAACAACCGAACAATGCCTGTGACATCCACAAGGAGAGTAGCTTGAAAAAGTAAAATGGAGGAAGAAGGAATAGAGAGTGGAACATTTCTGAAGTCTAAAAGAAAACAAGAGTCTGGTAATAAAACCCTTGGAAGTATCCACATGAAGACTGTGGAAGAACTCTCAGAGCAGGTGACAGACTGAAGAGAGGCAAAGCTGTCCTTTTGAAAGCAGAGGACCAGGCAAAGCCAAGAACAGCAGAACTGGTCAGAGAAAATGAATGTTTTCTCCAGAGAAAATGAGTGTCTGAAATTATTCCTAACATCTTTTCAAATCTAAGTGGGAACCGCTTGTTACAAATGAGTAAAAATAGTTAAAATGGGAAGATGTGTGACTGTGTAAACTATGAAAGTTAAAATATGAATTCAGGAATAGGTGAATTGCACAAAGTGCACTTACCTAACTCTAAATATTGTGTTTGCTTTTCAAGGTGATGTCTTTACAATGCACATAAACTGAAGATGTCATGTTAATGAAGAACAGCATTTGGGAGAATACAACCAGGTCTGGAAGTTACAGATTTATGAGTATGACTGTATATATCTGTGATTGCTAAAGGACTCTGAGACTGAAGCTGTGATAAGGTATCTGGTTTTTTTAAATTGTTTTTGGAAATTGTGGTGCTTTATTTTATGTAATCATATAAATATATATATAATAATAATAATAATAATAATACATACAAATCTAAATTGTAATATCAGCCCTAAAATTGAGAAGTAAAATTTAATTTTATAAGTTATTTCCTTCTGCAGGAAAACCTTGTCTGCATTAGTTTAGAGCAGCATGGCATTTGAAGAGATCTGCAATGAATCATAACTTTTCAAGAGATATCATGATGGTAGTATGCATTAGCAGTAGTGTACATTCATCATTCCCAATTCTTCATAAATGTAATGTCATTCATTGGATATCTATGTTTTAAAAGCTAGATTGATGCTGACAGCATCAATTATGTATAATTTTTTACAGACTTTGGGGTCCAAGCATCATCTTATGTATTATTGAAGATAGCAGTCTTTTTACTTACGTGTGTATTTACATTAAAAAGCTGAAATCCATATAAATAAAAATATGAAAAATGCTTTTGCTAATGACACATCCAACAAAGAAAAAAGCATCCACACATGATTAAAAATTATCTCTGAAAATCAAGAAACAGCACAAAATACCATCTAATTAAAGTTCTTACCCAAAAGCAGAATATTTGTACATGTGGCAATTAAAGTCAGCAAAGTATTACTCTTATTTAAGTACCCCTCAAAGAGCCATGCCATTTCAACTCAGATTGCCAAAGAGTTACCTTGACAGCTGATGAATAACTTGGAAACCAATAAGGGTAAGTTCCCCAAATACACAATCAGAATTTTGTGGAGATCTGTGTACTATTTTTTTAGACTGCAGTTGCTGATCAAATTCAATAAACAGGTTTTGTTAAGAACCTGGAAACTATTTTGCTAGGATGAAATAGAAGCAAGATAGTCTGAAACAACTCGAAGGAAATGCGGTATATAGTATAACATGAGGGGAGAAAATTACCTATAATTATCCAGATGAACAAAAATCATGTAATATAAACCATGCTGGAGTTGATTTTTAACCTAGTAATAAAAATTAAATTATATTATGTGACTATTTGTTTCATTATTTAGTTCTTTACTAAAAATAGTAAAATATGGGCCTCTGTTTTTATTTTTGATGAAAACACAAATGAAAATATAATGAAATAATGCAAATTCTCTTTTAATGTTAAAATTTAGCTATTTATTTCCTGTAAAGAGGTTTATTTCTTTTTATTATGTTCTCTGTCTCTTCATCCTTTAGACTAGATTGAAATGGTACTAGAGTGGTGGGAGAAAAAGAATAAACACTGAAACAGAGTGGAATACTGGTAAAACTGCATCTGCCATATGATTCAGTGCTTTTTTCTAAACAAAAGACACTCCAAAAGGCAAAAGTACAAATGGAAAAGAATGAAAACTTTTCTCATTTTACCTACTGCACCAATTTATGGTGGAAAAGATGGAGATGACCCACGATTGTATGAACCAATTATTCACCACATTTTGCAAAAGAAAAAGCTAGTAGATAGTTAAAAGAACTATGTGACTAGTCAATGAACACCTGGGGCACCAGGCACCAGGAAGCCCCAAGGAGAGGGAAGGACACAGGGAAGAGAGGGGCTGCTGTGAAGGGAGCCAAGCTTTGTTCATTGTCAAGGACACCCAGGGGATTTTGGTCTGAATGAATGGCTAGATCACCTGGATGGATCTGCTGAATGGACGGACTGGTTGTTTAAATGCTTCTCCTTCAGTTAATCAAAAGAATGTGAACAGCTGACTTACAAACATGAATAGGGGGGACAAGAAACACCAGGCCCTAGGGTGGGACTTCAGCCCACAGAAGTGCTAAAGCCCAGCCAAAATACCTTTTGACTGCACTCAAAAATACTAAAGACAAAGACCCCAGACAGTGCCCATGGGGAGTGGTTCTGTGTTTGGTGGAAATGTTTTGACAAAATATTAATGAAGTGACCACTGCATGGGCTATACAGTGCTGTGCTGGGAGAGCTGGTGGTCAGGACCAAGCTCAGGCAGCAGGACCCCTTGTTCCTTCATCCCATGAGCAGTAGCAGGGATCAGCTGCAGCATGCAAATCCATTGAAACCTGCAGGGAAGTGGCCACTGCTATTTCAGTGAGCTCTGATATGAGGATGGCCTGTGAAAATGTCCCAACAAAACAAATTTTAGACTGACTCTGTTTTTCCTCAAACAATGGTACAGCACATTTCAAAAGGACACTTTCAAAATCTGTTCAGAAAACTTGGCAAGTAGATTATTGTGTAGTGCTCCCTCAACCAGAGCACGACAAAACCAGAAGGCTGGAAATACATTGTTACAGAGCTAGAAATAGTCAGGGTAGAGGGAGTATTCCAAACAAGCTGAATTGCAGGTCTAAATCAATGGTTTGATATTTGTCTTGAGAAATCCAGTTTTATAGCAGAACCCATTGAGAACAAAGAAGTACAAATGGTGTGCTTCAATGGACAAAGGACTTTACAACCTGAAAGTAATAGGAGAGTAGATTGGAGGAACAGGCTACTAAACTAATAGCTACAAAAGAATGAACTTGTACTATGTCCAGGAGAAAATCCCACTTGTTGGAGGCTGTAAATTCACTAAATAAGCAACAAACCTCAGGGTAAGTCCCACTCATAATGGGTTCAGTAGCTATTTTAAAATAGAGGTAAAACCCTGTTGAAGCATTGGAAATGAGGGTGTGCTTAAACATTCAACTGTGGATCAATCTGGGTGACTATTTCATATAGAAAAAAGAGTATGGGATGCTAGTGACAAGGGGAGTAATTCAGCAAAAACTGAGGTTTGGACTATGTTTAACAACCGGTCTTCTCTTGAAGGAAAATGTGATGTTATATGATCTCTATGGGAAAGTTGAAACATATTCCTGAAACCTGCCTCTAGCAGGTTCTTTATTTACATTAGGTTTTAAGTGAGTTACTACACCACTCTGATAAATCAAAATAATGTCAAGTAACTTTGAATGAGTAACTTTGGTATTAAACAATAAAGCCTCTGTGGGTGGAATTTCTAAAGGAGCCTGGACAGAAAGTACTGAGCTCTCATATAAGGTAGAAAAGGTTAGGTTAGGCTACTCGATGTTTATTGTTGCAGAACTATACTCTTAGTTTCAAGACAAAACAACAAAGAGGGTGATGATGTGTAGGGTTTGCCCAGCCACTGCCCTGGAGGGATGTCTGCTGAGATAAGGAGATTGCAATCTCCCAGCAGGACCCCCCCGGGAAGGCAGCTACTCTTCAGTTATGGCTAGAAAAGACAAACCCAGAATCCTCTGGAAGACTCTATGCAAATCCTTTGTAACCCATTGGCCTTTACCCTCTGGCACCCACCCCCTGCATCCCTATAAAAGCTAGCCCTCTGCCCCTGCAAGAGGAAGCTGCTCATCCCTAGCTTTCCCTTCTCAATAAAGTTACCTTCGTGCAGAACCAGCCACACGAGCCTCTCATCTCTCTCTGGTCTGGCCTGGAGGCTGCCCTGCAGAGATGAGCTGAAATCACGAGCTGACAATCACTAAAGAGCTGACAGCCTCTGCATGGACCCTTCTGCCAGCAGCTGAGGGAAGACACCTGACCTCAGGAAGGCGATTCCTTTTGGGACCATCTCCCCAGACCAGTCACCTCTTCCTCGGTCAGAGCTACTGACCCCATCACCAGCTGTAATAATGATGTATATACCGTTGCAACCTGTCCTAGACAACCTTTCAAGCTGCTGCTGATGAAGTGTAACCAATGTCACAGCAGATCCCAAGGTTTTAGAACAGTGTGTAGATAGAAGTCAAAATGACAGATCCTCAGGTTTGTTTTACCTCATACCAATGCCAAATTATGATGTCTCACTGGGTCTTTAATTACTAGCTAAAATGAAGTGATGGTGGAATTGTATTCCTTTCATTACTCATATTCCACAGGAGTCCAAGACTCATCCTGCTTACCCGACAAGAGCTCTGTGAGGGTTTTACACTCCAGCAGATTTTTTCAGTCTTTCCTTTCTAATTAGCCTTTCCTAGTTCTTTAAGAAAATTTTGTTTAATGTGACAAATTTAGATCTTATTATTTTGAACAATTTGTTCAAAAGACAGAGTGTTGGAAAAATAAGTGTGTTCTCGACCATATGATAGGTGTGAGGTAATAACTGTCTTGGAAACATAGGAAGTAGATACATTTTTAGTGTACTCATAGACAGTCTTTATGGTGTTTTATGTATGTCTGATTAGACTAAATTATAGTTATCAATAAAACATAGAAGTAAACTTCATTTTAATTTATCTCTCTATTATTATAAATATACTTTATTAGTAGCAAGTGCCTTTCTATTTCAGCATGAAAATGTAGAGGATGTTTCGGTCATCTCACTGATCAGCACTGCTAGCAAAGAAGTTGCCCTGTGTATGAGTTTGCACATTTCTAAGATAAAGAGCGGTTGTTTGTGGACCCCTGTACAGAAGTGCCAATAAGAACACCCCTACTGTGTGTTTGTTTTCTTTTCTTTAAGGAATATAAATTCAGATTTTCGTAGGAGAACAGATGTATCTGGTCAGTGTCATAAAGCTACAACGAAGATGGAAATTAATGGTGTGGCAAACAGGGCTCCATAGTGAGAGGAGGCCTGCAGGAAATCTGAAATTTAGAGCTCTCTTAAAAGATCCAATGCAAAGGTTTCATTATCCTTCTCATACAGCCTTCTGGGATTCTTACTCTCATCATGTGATCTTCTGCTTAAAATATTTACTGATCTTCAGGAA
This sequence comes from Corvus hawaiiensis, assembly GCF_020740725.1. Taxonomy (NCBI): domain Eukaryota; kingdom Metazoa; phylum Chordata; class Aves; order Passeriformes; family Corvidae; genus Corvus; species Corvus hawaiiensis. The sequence goes on from NC_063215.1 coordinate 23,517,000, forward strand.
AGCAAGGAGTACAAAATGATACTGTAGTTACCAAGTTTCTTTCGCAGTGCTGGTCAGAAGCAAATGTATACCTTGGTTAAACACTGACTTACAAGGATTCAGCATTTATAAAGATCACAAGGTCGAGAAGTTTCAACTATGTGAAAGACTAGAAAACTGCAGAATCTCTTGTTGACGTTTCTTTCTTAGCATACATAAATAACAATTCAGAAAGTGGAAAGAGTTTGAAGGGGAATATTTTTTTTCAAACTAGTATTTTTCAAATCCTTTATGTAAACTCATTCAAAAATCAACTTCAGTTTTGTGCACCCTTTACTCTAATTGCAAAATTTGAAGGGATTTCTTAAAACCATATGAAGTCAGAGAAGAAAATCAGTACCATAGTGGAAAGGCCACAGTCACACATAAGATTAAAAAACCCATAACAGAGTCCTCAGAAAGTACTGTACTGTTTGGAAAATAATATACTCATCCTGCCATGTATCCCCTAACCAAATCACACCAAATCACATCACATGAAATTTGTACTCTTAAACAGATTAGGATGGTTGATTTTCTACATGAAAATGGAGGTTGTAGCTCTTGTGGAATGAAGTTTAGAATGTTAAACTGTTTAGTCATTTTTAGGGAGATGGACACTGAAAGTGTCTAAAAATAATGAAATTGAGAAAACATATGGTAGCAAAACAAGTAACAGAGGTCACAATGAATGGTCTATTTTCATCTATTCATTATTACTATGCATAGGTACAAAGACAGGGAACTAGGAATTTTCCAGAGAAGAAAATAAATCTTCAAAAATGTTTGGAGTTTTGTGGTTGGGTTTTTTTGTCTTGTTTTGTGGGGTTTTATGAGGAGACTTTTGGTAGTCTGTTTGGGCCTGGGGTTTGTTGTTGTTATTTTTATTTCTTGAGAGTCTAAATCTTATTTTGACCCCAAACTTTTCTGAGAGTAATTAAAGGTAATTCTCAAACTATTCAGGGATATCATTCAAAGTTCTTAATGAATAGTAATAAATCAGGTATTTCAGGTTAGTTTTGAACTCCTTTGAGAGCAGTACACAGAAAGTTAGAATAATTGCTCCTAAACTGACAGTATAGATCTCCATTATATTCACACATACTGAAAAAAACATTTTCAACATACACTTGCCGTAACATCAAGCCTATTATATAGTCAGTGCACTCACTGGAAAATTTTACTGGTTTATCTCATAGAAGTGCGCAGTGTTTTATGACTTTTTTCCCATTTTGAGCAAATTAGGTATTTCTTTTAAGTAACAGACCTAATGAGCACAAAAGACTAACAGGATGTTGTATTTAAAGTATTACAGTAAATGTAATTACAAAGAAAACAAACTAAAAAGTAAATTATGTTCTACTTTTTTATACTGGTGTAGTATATTTTTGTATTTTTAGATATTACATCATTAACTTTAAGATGGAACTTGATTTTTAAACAGGCAATTATGTCTCATTTCTCAAAGAAAAAATTTTTCATACACATAACCACATATTATGCCATTTACATTTATTCCTTTAAAAATACACAAAATATCAAATCTTTTCAATTACTCATATTCTATTTCTTGCTTATTACAGTTGTTATCATAGATTGCAATTTTAAAAGCAAACATGTCTGTATGTGTGCAAGCACATGGGTGCCTTGGAGGTAAACAAGCAATATCATTGGCATTCTAGACATCATAAAATGAAGCACAGAGATTCATAAAGATGCTCAAAAGCATTCAGATATCTAATTCATAAGTAAGAGTATAGCATTTCCATTTCTTTGACAACATATATCAAAATTTAATATACTTTACAGAAGTAAAAGTATAAGTAGAAGTAGTAGAAGTAATCACTCTAACTGACATGTTTTCAGAAGTAAGTGCTAGCTTTCACAGTTTTTCAGGACTCAGACCTGCCTTCATCAAAATTGGAGCAATGTTCTGGGCATGGAATTAATTAAGGTAGCTTTCAAGATATTAACAGGTTTATCAGTTTATCATGAGTAACCTTTAACCTTTTCTCTCCTACTTTAAGTTTTACAGTTTCTCATCCAGCTTTCTCTGCAATCTAGCACTACTAGACTGAAGTGATCATTAAACATTAAAGATATTGAAAATCTTTTAAAGGTCTACTTCACCAGGATATAGTAGTGGATTTGTAAGAATAAAACAAATCCTAGGTAAACATTTGACAAGTGTGGCTGAACGTGCTTCCTCCGGAGCATACAATTCATTACTAGGGTGCCTCTGACTGGAACTTTTCGTGTACTCATCTGCCTTCTAGCCCCAGTTGGGTTTCATAAGTTCAATGTCCTGAAAGTTAAATTCCCAGAGGGATTTCTCACAGTACAACTAACATGTACAGACAAGCTTGAATTCATCATGGCACACAGCAGCAACACGTCTAGAAGGGAAAGAAATATGGCACAATGTACTCAAAGAACTGTAGGAATCACAGATGTAAAGACAGCCATGCCTATATACCTAAATCTCTCTATATAGATCCATATATGTATCCTGTTCAGAATTTTAGCTATGTATTCTTTTTAGTGTTTTCTACTGATTGGTATAATTATACATAATTCAAGTGCTATATACTCTGAATTTCACACTTCAGAGCTGTATACCTACAGTTTAATAGTGGGGCATCTAAGTTTCTTACTAAAGCAGGTAAAAAGCCTAATGAGGTCAGAAAGGTCTCTTCTTGCTCATGACAAGGTTTGATTGACTTGGAGCAAGCTTTCAGCCCTTCACAGTCAACAGTCACACGCCTGCAAGAGCAACTGCACACACACATGCCAGCCCAGATTATGGGAACAACCCATGGACACCCAGAACTTGGACTGTATAAAGGTGACACCCCAGAAGAACAATTCTGGGACCCCCACCACTGAGAAGACCAGGGTGAAGAAAGATGCAACAGGATGCCACAAGATTCACGGGGTAGTGACTCTCTTCTGCTCTCTCTCGCTTGCCCTCTCTCTCATTCTCATTTACTGTTAAATAAAACCCATATTATCGACTTCAGGATGTGGTCTTGTTTGTACCTTAATTCAGGCAAAGGCATCTCTTAATCGAATCATAACAATACCACCATGTGCTGGCAGTTACCTTGCACTACAAACTCACAGATATCCTTCACTTTCCATTTCACATCTATCTTCTTTCAATTATTCTACTTTCCTTCCTGACCAGTAAGAGTAGAACTTTTCTCCCCCATCTATGCCCTGCTGGTTTTTATTAGACTGAAGAAAAATTCAGTCTTTTGAAAGGGTAAGGTTCTGCTCACTATGATAACAAATAATCAGGTTTTCTTTAAATATAATTACCAGGACACACTGTAGGTACAATTTACCATCATATTAAAGCATAAGTTAATTTTGAAATGTCTTCTACACTATAAAATAAAAGACCTTTTCAGGAGAGATTAAAATACCATCAAAAATGCTTCCAATCTAACTTTCCCCATCCAATTTTCCTAACAATCACCTTCTCTTTTTCTTATTTCTGAAGTTATATGTTGTCTTAAAATAAGCACAAAATCTATCTGAGTGTGGTAACTGTATTTGAAATACACTTGAAAATGATGGGCCGTTTTAACAATTCGCTGGTTTTTTAACAGAGCTCTGTATGCAAATGATTTTTAAATGTACATAACATGTATTGAGGAAATTTAAAAAGATATTAGCAACACGTGAGAGATGAAGTTAGCAGTTAGTAAATTAATTATCTGAGGATAAAAACAGTATGTGTCTTAAACTGTGGCCTGGAGCACACCCCACCCCAGAGTTGCTTTCTCAGTTACTTTATTAGAGATTAAATTAATTCCTCACGATCCAAATTCATCTAACTCAAGTGAGCTTCTTGTCTCAGATACATCATATTTACTGTATCTTCATAGAGTGGTTCAAACACAGATGTGATGAGAAATTTTGTTTGATTACAAATATGTTCCTAATATTTAAAGCTGTGCTGCACAGAATGTTGAGCATGGCATTTTCACTCAGAAATCGTTATAAAGTGACAGGAAATGAGAGCCTCTGTGTTGGAGTGGAGATGGGTACTGAAGGAGCCCTTATAACTTGTTCTGGTAACATCAGCTCATCATGGCTGGATTTGCTCCTTAAAGAATTGTGTGTTCTCTAATACTTCTCCTGTGAATTCCTCTTTCTGATTAATTTTTTCTCTTGTCAGATCCCCAACATTCATTTACCAGAAAAAAACCTTACTTATTCTGATTGACCAATAACAACATTTTTATCTGGAGGAAGCTGGCAGGTCCCATTCCAATAAGCAAAAGAGTTTTTCAGTCTGCAATAATATTACCATAGTTTGTAAGCTATGAGACATTTAGATTATTATGCTGTTCTGAAATCTACTGCTAATTCAAGCCTTTTAACAACACTTTAGAATAGAGCAGTGTAAAGCAAAGATTCAGTGACTCTAAAAAACAGAAACTGCCATTGTAAAAAGTGTTAGGTATTACAGTTTACTGATTTTGTAAACATACAGCAGTGAATCAGACTGAGAGATCTTACTTATATTAAAGGATGCTACCAATGTGTTTTGGCCATGAAAAGAAGGTAAATCAAATATGGCAAGATTGGGAGGATTCAGTACATACATTTCTCTGCATTGGTATAGAGAAATAAATAATTCTTCAGGGACAGAAGACTCATCATGGACCTCAGCAACAGAAAAGATAAACCTCCCTTGTACTCTAGCAGGTTTATATTTTATTCAGCAGTTATGGGAATGTCTCCCATCTGTAGTGCTGGAGCCACAGATAACATGGAGCTATTGCCCTAGGGCTGCAGTAACCAGCTTTTACACAGCCCAGGAAAAAAGAAAAAGACCAGGAATGGATTACTGCATAAGCGCTATCCATGAAATACGTTGTTTTATTCCTTCAATAGTTCATATCTTACTCTGACACAAATGTCTAGCATGCACTAGTGTGGTGTTCTCCGTTACAGACACAGCCTCTTAATTACACAGTTCTAATACACTCTCAAAACCATTAAAATTGAACTATCAATGACTGGATAAAAGGGAGAATCCATTAAGTCATTATTACATCAGGTGCATGCAAAAAGAAGAGTTCTGAAGATTTTTAAAAATTTGTTAGGTAAGCCATCTTGTGATTTCTGTGTGCCATACCATTCCCTGTAATTTCCCCTCATTCCGTAACATTTCTCATAACTTCTAGGAGATTTAATTTATGTCAGATAGTGAGTATCTGACAAAGAATGATGTCAAATACCTCCATATGCATACTCCATTCTTTGTGTAACTAGGCTTTTGATAGGACTCCATAGGGAAGGTCACCTGTCACCTTGTCACTAAGGTGTCACAGCAAAATGCACCCAGCTGGAGAAAGGAGGCAGAGAAGAAGCTGTATCCTCCTTTCCCACCCCACAAGTGACTGTTTCTTTCAGTAATGTTCTGTTGAACCAAGGCTGGACTTTAAGAAAATCTTCCAAAGGCTGATTCATTAATTTGTCCAAAGCTTCTGATCAAATGCGAAAGCAATTCTGTCTTTGGCACCTTGTACAGTTGTTGGAATGGAGTATGTACTACCTCAAAAATATCCTCCCGTAAGGTGAACAAAAAGGCACCATGCAATGCTTCTAAATGTTCTGAATAGACCCCAAATTATGTGGATTTTTTTTTCCTATAACTGTGTGTCTGTGGGAATACATTTTCTTCCAAAATATAGAAAGGAATCCAAAAGTCCTGTATCATAACATTCCTCTCTAGGTATCAGCAGTCAGTATCTTGAAATATCTTTCCAAACAAGGAGAAAGGTGTCTTTTTTTTTTTTTTTCAAATTATGAAACTTTATTCTTCTTTTAATTTTCAGAAGGTAATGCATTTCAAAATTAAATTTGTAAAGTTTAGAATGCTCATAGAATGCTGAACACCCTAAAGTTTTTCATTTTATGGAGAATGATTAGCCTATATTCTCAGTGACTGATAGAGCATAGCACCCTAATTTACTTTTCTTTTAATACTCATAGTATTTCTCTTCCTAAACTGGAAGTTGTTGGTACGTGAAGCAGAAGAGAGCAACCATTCTGAAAATAAAGTGACAGAATATATGTTGCTCCTAAAAGAATGGTTGTATTTCAAGCATCCTTTATTTATGGAATTTTTTAAAAATATTTTTTGTAAATTAAAGAAGTTGTGTTCTAAAAACTGGTTTGTAAACTACTCAGAAGGAGAAAAATAAGAAGTCATCATTGATGAGGTTATTAACCAACCTCTTCAGTATAACACAATTTACAAACATACTCTCACAAAAACTGGAAAATGCTCTTGACTTGCTTCTGATTTTTATATACCAGTGATATCACACATAAGGTGATAAAGAGCATTTAAATCAGCATAGCATGAAGTACTTTATGCTATGCCATTAGAAGCAATCTCCTGGGACTACAAGCTGTATTTTTTTGGGATGAAATACAAGTGGTCCAATTCTGATGATCACTCTTTTAGATACAGTACAAATTCCTGCAAGAGTTTAGTTCAGCTGTTGGGGATTTTTTGTGGGTTGCTTGGTGTATAGTTTGGGTTGGTTTGGTTTGGTGTTTGTTTGTTGGATTGGTTTGGTTTGGTTTGGTTTGGTTTGTATGTGGGGTTTTTTGCATTGGTTTGGGGCTTTTTTGTTAAAAAAAAATGCTAAGCTAACAGAAGGACTTTGGAGAAATGGATATTATCAGTACTATGCAACAAACACAAGGGAAATGTAGGCAAAAACCCCTTGAGTCACAACTTTTCTCCTACTGATATAACAAAGGCAAATATTGCTGGCTGGAAAGGTTTGTGTACAATGCTGAGATTGTGTGTTCTTAATAGAATTGCTGATATCATTTCCTTATTTCATACAATGATGATATGAAGAGACATAAATGGAAGATGTATCTCAGTACAAGTAACTCTCTAGCTCTCATATCCTAGCTCATTTGCTCCCAGTCTACTAACTGCTCCCTGTGCTGTTCTTAAAGGACATTCAGTCTGAAGTTACAGTAGTCACTTCCTCTGATGACTGAGTGTCTGTCTTTCGGTGGTCAGAAGAAGGTCTCTTTCCTCTCAGAGTATCTGCCGCTGACAAGCAGGCCTGAAGAGCTTTGGTGAAATAGCTGCCCACTTTGCAAAGTAATGTAACTGGCAAGGAAAAAAAGTAATGAAAGGTAATTTTTTTCCTATTTTCTACTATGCCCTCTTCTCTCCTTCAGCTTTGTCAAACACCTTTAAACAACTGTAGCACACACGATATTTGCAATTATTCAGCACCTACGTGAGATATGCAAAAAAAAAATATCATTCTGGCAGTCTATGCAGAGACTCATTCAAGTATGGAAAAGATGCATTCACACAATCAATAAAGCAATATTTAAAATTCATTTAAAATGCAATTTGGAAGTCAGTATTTTATGGTCTTTAAGGTCAGTGTACTGAATTAGTCAATCTTTTGTTTTGATCTTTAAAATTACATGTACTCTAATTTATTATAGTAGCATGTTCAGAAGTACTAAGTTGAGGCTATCAGAAAGCTGATTCACAAACCTATGGAAAAAAACTATGGTGTCTCACTTTTTTAATTCTGTGGATTTCCCTAGAATATAGTATTAAAACAAGGAAAGGTTATGTTTGAAAAGATTTTGGAAGTGGAAAACAGATTGCAATGTGTTTTTGTTAGTTCACAATGAAGGGAAAAATTTCTGGAAGCAGGATTTTCCCTTCAACTGCAACACAATGTTCTGAGGAGATAGGTTCATTTTTCTCTCTGAGAGCACTAGAAAGATTGTGGGGAGAAAACAGTTCTAGTTTCCAAATTCTCCAGGAGGGATTTGGAGGGAAGTCCAGCAGCAGAGGAAATATTAGAAGTGGGCACACTCATCTTAATTACTTTAGCATATGTAACATTGCCCCTGCAAAGGTACAAGAAATGCTGCCAACTTGTATAGAGGTATTATATGAGATAACTGAGATTATTGATATCCTTCACAAAAGGATAAAAGCCAGATTAAAATGTTTGTGTAAGGGTGATAATTATTTTCAAATGGGTTTTTAAATATTTTTTTCAAGAACTTCAGAAAACAGACAGTAAATCAACCAGATGAGATATTTCAGATTCCTTACAACATGTATATGAGTAAATATGATGATCATGCTAACGAGACTGTATATCAGTTTCAGATTTTTCATGCACTGAGACTGACATGTATCTTTAACAAATGCTAATGTGAGAAACAGTATTTTTTAAATATGACTCATTTTCTTGCTGACTACAGCTTTAATACTTTACACAAATGAGAATGCCTCTGCTACAACCAATTTATCTCTGAAACAACATTTTACATTTGCAAAGCATTTAAAACCCACTAATTCTTAAAGAACAAGTCTGTAATTAACTAAAGACTGTTTGTTGCGCAGAACTGAGGCAGAGAAAGAATAATCTGTCCATGATTTCACAGTTAATCAATAATAGGTAACAAAATAAGAAATAGATATTGCTGTTTCTTACTTACAATCTAAACTAAATGTATTATACTACCAGTATATTCATCCACAATGCCAAACAAAACAATGAAAAAATACTGCTGATATACTAGATTTGATTCTGTCAATGTCTTCACATGCTTCTCTCTTCACAGAACACAGTAAAACAGCCTTGATTGAATAGTTACTGCTGTTGGTATCATCATATGCCAATGAAGCAGCAAAACTGAAATCTAGAGGGATATGTCTAAACAAAAAAAAAGCATTTTCTCTTAACCAAACCTACATACAAAAGCAGAGTTATACATGAAAGCTTTATCCAGGAAAGGCTAAAAGTTAAGACTGCACTCATTCAATCATGTTCCCTAATCACTGACCTTCCTTTCTTCCTTTGAAGAAAGTTCATATTCTTCAATACATAAATATAGAGTTACAATAGGGTATATGGCGAAGTATTCTTGCATGCAATATCCTATAGCTTGGTGATTAATAACTTTCAAACTATGTATTCATCATTTTCCCTTCATGAACAATTTTCTTGAAGGTCAGGTCCCACAGAAGAGAGAACAGAATTTCACATACCACAAAATACATTAGTTTTTCCCAGAAAAAAAGGCTTGATCCTGTAGCCTTTTTTTTGGAATGTCCTTTCTTATTTTGGGATCTGGTTAAATTCAAGTGAAGCCATTTTGAAAAAAAATATTTAATCACAAGTTTTTGTATAATGTAAGTAAACAGCCTCACAGCAAACTGGTGATTGACACCCCAGTGAAGACGAAGGCAAAGTTACTGTGAGGGTCACGCAAACTGTCTAAACAGGCTAGTTTCATTTGTTTTTATTTTTTTCCCAGTGTGTCTCCTTTTGGGAAATTTTATTAAAAGGTGAAGTTGACAGATGGCCCTGCATCACTTCTCCAGGTAATGAATGTTGTTTTATTGACCTTCTTGTGACCAATGATTCAGGCTTGTCTGCCTCTACCACAGGAAACAAATGAGATGTACTCTATTGAAATTCTACACTTCACAATTTCTGAACTACTAAAAGTGTAATTTCATACTGGATGCCCTTAGGTTGCTTTTTCAAAAATTGTTGTCTGCAAGTTGAATTTACTAATAATTTGCTTCTCTCACAATACTTTAGAAAATCCTTGAAATGAGAAACAGATGATAAAGCAGAAAAAGAATGATGGTGAGGCATTGAAAATATCACTACATCACAGGTTCCTAGAGATATAAGAGAGAAAGACAGAAAAAATTATCTTCTTTATAGTGCTTGGACTTGTCAAAGGAAAGTATTGAAGAGAACTCTCCTAGAATAAAGATGCAAGAAAGCTCCTCAGTCCTTTAGCTTGACATGTAAGAACTCTGGTTATGGCAACAGAGAGAAAGAGACTCCAGATCCATGAAGCAACAGCTCATTGCACAAAAGCAAAAAGATTTATTTTCATGAAACTGCCTGCAACTAATCTACTAACATTAATGAAAATTAAATAAAATCACTGAGGAGTAAAATACTCTCTGAAAAGAACTTTTTTCACAAGACAAGTCAAATTCAGAGACAATGTTAATATATATTAGCAAAAAACTATTTCAAGGTAGCTTCAGCTTTAAAGGAAGACTTTTCCAAATGCTATTGATGTAGGTAATGTTTGACTGGATGTTTTGAATTATACTCCATTTTTCATCAAGGCTATTTGCAATAATCCATAATCTCTGCAACAAAGATGGTATTTATCTGGGAACAAGTAGTTTGCTGGTAAAATTAGCTGGATTTTTTGAGGCTTCATGCATTATTTAAATTAGTAGGTCCATAATTTAAAACTCATAGTGATATCCAGTGCATTTATCTCAAAATCCAAAACTAGGCAATGTCAAGTCATCATCTGCAAAAGAAAGAAGTAGTTTAATTTTTTACTGAAATAAATTTTAGTTATTTTTTAAGATGAAGTCGTAATATAGTAATGATATTTATTGTCCTTTGGCAACTATTACTCCCAGAAAATGTGTGTAATCTTGGGAGGGAAAGCAAAGGAGACTAAATTAGCATGTGGAAACCTGATTTTCTGAGCATGTATGATTTTGCTTATATGCATATGTAGGCAAGACATAACACATTTCATCTTGAAACTGATGTACAAATTTAAACCTCTTATATTTCCAGTATTTGTGCTAGTACTTTTCTTTTGTCATATTTATTGTTAGGCACTAAAGAAGAATGTTTCCATTGAGCCTAATGAAGTCTTTTTTGATTCATCTGAGAATTTGTATTCTTAGCATTTACCTAAAACAAATACCTGAAAACACAGAATTGTTATTATTCTTAGTCTCTTCAAATGGAAAATTAGCAGTTGAGCTTCCAAATTAACAAATGAAAATTTAAAATGTCTCTCTAAATCCATATAAATTCTAAACTTTGAATCTCATATATTTAAAATTATATCAGCTTAGTGGTATCCAGGATGTATTTGAATGAAAAAGTTGGATTTCTTACTATAAAACCTCATTAGACACCTCATATTGTGATTGACAAACCTGACACGCTGAAAATATTGAAGCTATTCTACACAATTCTGGAGTGGTTTCTGTAACACAGGGCACAGCATACACTAATTACAAAGATCGAGTCTCACATATCTGTTCTAAGCATACTCCCATCCAGGCACACCTACCAGCTATACTCAGGTGCTCGAAATCACTCAAGTCAACTGTGGACCAAAGGTTGGAAGGGACATTAAAGATCATCTGATTCCTACCCCTCCTCCACCATGGTGGGTTAATATTAACATTAGTATACTAATATAGTGGCATTCAGAGGTAATAAGAATTCTGAGGAATTATGAGAGAAAAGTGCTGCGATCCATTGTTACCTTTTGCAAGTCATCCTTGATTAAAAAAAAAGGCTATTAAATTAAAGCTTTGATGATCCACACTGTCAGTCTTTAACACAGCATTTAGAATTGTTATTGGTACTTCACATTCTAAAAAGTTGGCTGGCCAGCTTCCTTTCCTTTAAAAGTAAAAGGGATGAAAGAATCTGTCTTGAAATCATGCAAAAGAGATGGATCTCTTGTAATTAAGAGCAACTCTGTCCTGGATTTTTACATCAAAACAGTCATCTTAAGCTTCACTTAGAAATCAGCTAGACCACTGAGAGGAGTAATAATGTGATTTATATAAAACTTCTACTTAATGAACAAATCCACAATGGTTTCCAGCACTTTTTTTTTTTTCTAAAGTACAGTATTCTCAGTAGACAAAAATTTGCTAAACACAGCTTACGAGGCTTGAGAAAAAGGGATATGATTTTATAGCTGCAAGTAGATTTTTCAAAGGCCCTGAGTTGTTCCTCACTGATGTGTGTTCTCCATATGTTTATGGGGACAGGACCTGGACACTACTCAGTGGGAGCTCTGACTGCAAGACCTGACCTGTCAGCAAAATGGGAAATGACAGCAGCAAGCACACTGTCTCTTTGCCAGGTAATGGTGATACCTTTTTTGACTAGAGACACACCTCAGTACATCTCAGTGAAGTGAGCAGATCCATCCAGACAACTGCAGAGCAACAAGACAGCTGGGTAACTCTGCGGCTCTCCGAACCCCTGGATGAGGGCAGGCAGCACGGCCTTCATGAGAAACTGCCAACCTACACCTAAAACTTGCTTAAAATCTAATCTCTTTTTCAGCTTGCCTTCCTTAAGAAGGTTTTCTTGCAGCCAAACTGTTTTAAAATTATAGCATACAGCACTATTCTCTTCATATGCCAAAATATAACATACAGTTTAGCATGGTATTTAACTGTTACTGTGGCAAAACAGCACATGGCAAAAAAAATAAAAAGCATTAAAGTATTTCCTCTACTTCTTAATTCATGATAGATATGCATTTTATGCTTTCATTTGTTAAAGCACTACAAAAGTGAATCATCATTGATATTCACTTTTCCAAAGAATTATAAACAATTATATACTATATCCAGCATGGTACAGGAAAAGCATTCATGACAAGGTAAAAGTAATCTAGCAACTTAAGCAAATTGTTTGTCTCATAGAAAACTGCAGTATCATACACACAAAACGTTAACTATCTAATTGAATCTCTCAGTCAAAAACAGAATAATTTTGCTATGTCTGTGCAAAAGATAAGTGAGTCCATATGAATCATTAAAACAGTATGATATAGTACTACTTGGGTCTAGTTGATATTCACCATAAATCAATAGCAGTAATCTTATTCATATACATTCAGTGCAGTTGAATCCAGTGAATACAATATTTCAATGTGTTGAGTGTATCTCAGTACATGAGGTGTTTTATGCAAGTATTTTAAATGAGACACACCTGTTTCCCTTACATTCTGTTGAATCTCAGGAAAGATAGATAACCATGATCAATAAAGTAAGATTAGCTCAATTCAATACTGAGAAATTTTCAATACCACTGTCCAAAAGATTAACATCTGGGCATCATTCCAGCAGTATGACAAAGCTAAAGTACCAGAAGCCAAGCTCTAAATAACGACAGCACCGTGCTTTCTGCATTACTGGTTATGATGTTATTGATTCTTGTGAATGACAAACTTCCACAGATCAATTTAGCTTCATTACATATGTGAATTTACAAAGCATTTATTTATTTATATGTGTATTTGTGTGAATTGCCACCTACTTTTTTAGTTATCTGCAATTTTGCACTCTGTACCATTCAAAAGTCTGTCCATTTCCTACTCTTTTTTAAAAGAATTTCCCCATGTTTTGTGAATACAGTCTGCAAGTTATATTAATATACGAACTGTACAAAAAAGACAGCAAACATATTTGCCTATTTTTTCTGATTAAACTAGTAGATAAGCATTTTCCTTAATAAAAATTACTTCGTCAACTCATGTGTTCCACCTTAAATGAAGGTTGTTTATGTAAAGAATATAAAGTAAGAAAAATGTATCCTTAGCCTTCATTACAATAATTCCTTTTTTCAACTGGATTGGAAAAAAATTACACAAGTGTCTGCAGAAAAGAAAGAGATAAAATGGGGATTAGCCATTTTCCCAATAAAATTCTTATCTGCTTTGCAACCTACTAAGCCATTTTCACTGCAAATAATACTTCAGTTCACACCAGTGCCTTTGATTTCTGGCCCTAAGATCTACCTATATGCCACAGATACAGAAAGGTGATATTGCTTTCTTTCATCTACACTTTTATTTTTCCCAGAAAAAAAAGTGCACTTATTTTTTTATATTATAATAGTGTCTTAATAATTACATAGCCGTTGTCTGTTCTTTTGTAAGTTGTTTGCCTCACTGTACTGTATTAATGTGTACTAGAACAATCTTCAGTCAATAAGTATTTTATTAGAATACTTAAATTTGAATACTTATATTTGATCAAAACATGTACGAAAAATTATAGGAAAACCCTCTTAGGAACCAAAAAGATATTGAAATATTGAAAGCCATTTTGCAGAACCTTGTCCACAGGATGTGTTTCATATGGTGACCTATGTTATCTGCATATAAGTTAAGAAAAAATCATTAAAAAAATTATGATAATTCAAAAAATATTGTATATTACTAATAAATACTACTCAAAATTTTAAAATGCTCTGCACAGAAATATTTATTGTATAAAAATATCTGTATTTACATTACTTACTACTTTGAAAGCAGTTTAGTGTGAGGAATTTAAGCAACAAGGTACTATGTATTTTATGAATGAGCTTTAGTTGACTTGCATACACAGTACATGAAGAAGCTGCTTCTGCAGACTTCATCCGCATGAACATACTCTAGTCATGACATAAGTCCCACTGAAGGGAGCTCAAGCAAATAATGTTTAATGTTATAAGAATAGCAAGACAAGGTTTAGAGGGCAATTGGATATTTTATTTATGCATTAAATATGTGTCATGTCATCTTGGAACTAAAAAACTTACCAAATCCATGTGGTGCTTACTTAGTGATCTACAGACAGTCTGTTAGCAGAGATACTAAACACAATATTACTGACATATTGACTAGCCTTCTACACCCTCTTATCAAATTTTTGAAGTGTTTTACCTGACTGCTGATCACACCTAGACAATCTAGGCTGAACAGAAAATATAAATACCAAAAACCTTCATAAACAATATAAATTTCATATCATATTTTGAAGACACTGGGGCTAGCATTAAATTTCTGTATTTGAGTAATTTTAGATAATGGAAAGTCTTGTTTTTTCAAATACTATTCATTTTTTAACTCAAATTATTGCAGAGTTATCAATATAAATACCATAAATAATAGTCACCAAAATCATTAATTGACAGTGGCATGACTTCTGGCAGAAGAGTCATGTTACTAACTTTTATTGAAGTCTCAGTGGTCTAAAAAAGGTAAAAACAACGCAGACAATTTCTGTGAGGCATGGATTTTAATACATGTAGTCTTACTACTTCTGTTTAAGTTTAAATAAAGCTTTAAGTTATCCCAGTGGAGCAAGCAAAACATAAACACAGGCTTATGTGTCACAATGATTCAGGAGCTGTTCAGCTGTGCATAGCGTACTCTGTTACAATATTGAAAATGATGTCATCATGCAAGGATAAAATAATTATGGTATTTATGGAATAAACAATACATAGAGTACTTGTCATCCTTACTACGTGTCCCTGGTAATAAGAACTACTGTACTGTGACACTATCCTCCCCCTTCCCTTTTCCTTACAACACTAACACTGCAAATTTTGTCAGTACCTGTGCCACAAAAGTGGTTTCACATTGAAGGCTGAGGATTACTCTTTCTCCAAGCATAAAGAATGATATGACAGTGTATATGCTTGACTGTAAAAAAGGCAGGGGGAAGTGGGCAAGCCAAGGGGAGCAGTTTTATCTGAACATCTCCATCCAGGTGCAGGCTGTTGATGAGAAGTTGTGAGGGGAACTGTATGACCTTTGCTTACGCAAATTCTACTTCAACCTCTAGATCCATCCAACCCATGCTCCAGAAAGACATACTGCTACACAAGCACCAAGAAAACAAAAGTAAGCATCTACTTGGAAATTCCTGTAATTTCATACCTTGTATTTGTCTACATAAACAATGCATTAAATAATTATTTAAAGAGAAAAATGGAACTAGGAAACAATGCGTGTGTCTGCTATCATCAATATAGTAACTATTGCATATTTTAAAAGTAGAATGATAGTTGAAGGAATTGACAGAACCTGTTTAAACTTTTCCTGAAAAAAGAATATTTATTTACAGAACAGGTGTACCTGACAGGAAAGTACCTATTGTGGATACTGGATAATTATATAATATTTACTAAATACACTTTTTAATACAGTATATCCAAATCATTACTAAAATGCAAAATTAGATGAGCTTTTCTGAGCTATGGAAATCTACTTCATTTATGGAGATCTGTAACAATTGCTAGACGGCATTTTAGGTGATGACAAATATTCTAATGAATATCTGAATATTTCTGACAGAAAATCATGTTTACAATCTGTGGCTCAGTCCTCTCATAAAAAAGCTATTGTATGAAAAGGAACATAGAGGTGCAGGATCTTTTACATTAAAACAATTTTTATGTAGTTTCAGTTTACTTAAAAGTAGAACACTTGGACTATCAAATGTGATGTGACTGAAGAGACTTGTCAGATTTCTAATGGAAGAGCTGTCTAGTGCTGTGTCTTACATAATTTAGTTAAATACTTTGTATATTTAAGAATAACATTGAGAAATACTGCAGATTTACATTCTCAGTTCTATACTATTTCACTTAACAGTACTTGATGTAACTTTTATGTTATTTGAGGAGGATGAGTGTTGCCGTTGAGTAACATTTAAATCCAGATTAAAATCTATTCATTTTACAGTGGCAGAAAAAAACATATGCCTTAGTAATGAACTTTAATATACATTCTGTTTGAAAATGAAAACAGATCAATGGATTATGGAGTTAGCTGAACATCAATATACTTTTCAGTGGGTTTTGTTTTCTTAAGAGAGCTGAGATTTTATCTGTTTATACTTGCTGGAGATTTAAGGCTTACTAGTCAAATATGGGGCTCAGTATCACAAAGATTATTTAATATTCAATGTCCAAATTGTAAAAATATCTCCAAAATGAGGTAATGAACTGAGAAGTGTTATTTATTTCATTAATTGAGTTTTTTTAACCTTATTTTTCAGCAAATACACATTTTTTTCTAGCATATATGAGGAATGGCATTTTTCTGCTTTAAAAAATGACTAGTAAGATTCTACCCTACCTATTTGATTCATAAAGTGAAGGCTTTAAGAAAAACACTGGGTATCATTCAACTCACAACCCAGTCAAAGGATCTGGAGGACTGTATCTATAATAGGATTCAAAATGTATTCTAATCATAGAGGAAATAATCACCCAGTAGGATTCAGCTCTTACTTTAATTATAGAAAGAATGCTTTTACAAGAATAGGTTGTACTGAGCCAATTATATCATACAGCATACTTGGCTCAGTTTCGTATAGATTTTCACACTAAAATAAGCACTAGTTGCAGTGTCTTGATATATGCAGTCATTTGTACTTCTTCATGATATGTGCCACAGACTATTAAGCATCCCATAGGGCCTTTAGAATTGCTCAAGGAGCTGGCTTATAGCAAATGGCCATAAAAGCAAAGAAAAAGAAGTCAGTAATACTTTTATCTCAGTATGAAACGTCATGAAATATGTCCTGTCATGGATGCAAACTGGGAGAATCTCTCTGAACTTGATTTCCAAAAGAAAATATGTCCTATGCTACTTACTAAACTGATAACTAAGAAAAGACAAAATCCATTTATAATTCATGTTTTGCACAGTTAATAAAGCAATAAGCAATTATAAGCAATACCTTCATTTTTCAGGCAGAAAAGGAAGCTTAAGGACATCAATGAAGTATGAGGTTTGTTTTTCCTTGTCTTAAGTATCCCAAGAGGATCCAGAACTGAAACATATGCATATATAAGAACATTCATCTGCCTTATGTGTTACAAGTCTGAATCTCTGAGAGACCGAGTAATTGGATTCTTTTTCAGCATCTCATTTTCCCTTCTAGCTTGGATTCTATCACGCACTGTATGTTCACACACTTGTCTCACAGCTCATATTCAGTAGGTAGTATTATTTATACTTTTAATAAAAATCAGTATATCAAAAAGTGTCTTAATTATTTGAAAAATCTTTTTGAAAGGATCACATATAATTCTAACAAAAAGAAAGGAAGACATGGCCTAGTTACTCTATTTCCTTTCCTTAGATTTATTTAATCTAATATGCATAACCACCACCAGTTAACAAGTCTCTGCGCAGAACAGGTCATTCTGCAATACACTTGGGAATGGATGCATCTCACCAATCTTTAAAAGAAACTTGATTCTAGCTGTGAACCACATCATGTGGCTCTTGAAGCTCCATCACTGTGTTTGGTTTTTCATTTCTGTGCTTGTGAAGGCAAAAATGCCTGTCGCTTCTCAAGTTCACTCTAAAGGCACCATCTTATGAAGCAAAACTCTTGAGGAGGTAACATGATAACCTGTCCCCTTTTACACAACTCACACACTTCTAGTACTACTTCCTGATCCTCTTCTTTTGAGCTCATCAGTACTTACACGTTTGTATGTATTCATACAAATACATAAATGTCTAACACTTACAGACAATGACAAATAGAAAGATACCCAATTCTAAATATGTTGTTCAGCTAGATCGGTTTAGCTTCTACTTAGAAGTTACATTTCATTCTATGATTACAAAGGGAATGCAATCACTTCATTGAAAACAGAAGAAAGATATCTTGTATAGTGATGTATACAGCTTAATAAAGAAAAACTAAGAAAAATTTCAATCAAATCATTTAAGATCAGATTTTTAAACAAATATAGCTATGAAACTAGTTTTTAACTAAATAAAATCTGGTTTGAATGGAAGGCAATCAGCCCACCCTAGATTTGCCTTTTCATGCTCTTGTTGCACCCAAATTACAGTTTAAATATCACACTTTAATTCAATAATTATTTAGAGTATGATATTTGAAACTCAAACCAACAGAGATTTAAAGGGAGACCCTCTAGAAATGTGTGTTTAATAAAGTGGCAGAAATAGTTAAATATGTTGCCTTAATATTGATTTATCAACAGATTCATCAGCTTAAGCACTATGACAGCATCAATGTGTTGGTTTATTTTGCACTCCTTATAAAGAGACGTTACAAATAGGACAGGCTCATGAAAGAAAAAAGCAGAAACCTACAAGAATTATTTTATAACTACATTATATCAGCTAAGTCTTTCCTTACATATGGAATGTCTGTATATGCAACGAGGGAGAAGGGGAGGAGAATGATGATGTGGCACCTTCCCTCTGGTGTCCTGGAAAGAGGATTCTTCACAGACCTGAGAAAACCATTGCATTACCACTACAGGCTTTTGCAGAGATTTTCTCAAGACTAAGTCTATCCTAGTTTGGTGGAAGAAATACTTATGAACAATTGAACAGCAGTTTAATCTGGTTAGCATCTGAAAATAATTTGCATGCTTTATGAGTACTTCGAGAAGCAAAGGAAAGGGCTGTACTTGTGGACAATAGGAAGAATCGCCTCAGAAGTACACTGCTGATCCAAACTTGTTGGGGTCCCTCCCCTGCCGTGTAGCCCTGGGAGAGGGGCCCTGAGGGCACAGACACGGGGCTACCCTGCCCCTGCTCAGCCTTGTTCCCATTGGTTGGTTTGTGTTCCCTGCGCGGGCAGAAGGACCCTTGGTCCTGTGACTGGGACAGTTCCTGGGCAGAGCTCCGGCCATGCGGCTGGAGAAATAAACATCTCTGAAACAGCTAGCAAGAATCTGTCTGTCCATATATATTTCCTTTCCACGGGACTCCTGGTTTGATATATGCGTGTTGCAGTATCCCCACTGCAACACAAACTAAAACTGGACTCACTGAAAAGAGGTACGAGATTTTCAATACATTTGCGATTGATATGCTTTACCTTTACAGATCATTTAGCAGGGGTTAACAGAGGTCTACATTCTACAGAACTATTCACAAGGCCTCTTGAAACTATGTGCTTTGTCATCAACTGACATCAGACACATTGTGAAATTAATTTTGTAAGTCTGTAATACTTCTTAAAGTATGCATGCGTCCTTAGAAGTATGTTTTGGATTCCTAATTTATGGGAAGAATATCCAATTGTCATCCACTTACCTTTTTTCTTTTTCTCATTTATTTGTGATGCGGCTTTCTTTTTTTTTTTAATTTAGGTATTTCAGAATTTTTAAACTCAAATTATGGAAGGATTATAGCCTACTGGAAACATGACACTGGTTCAGAAAATTCTCCTAATACTAATCATGCTATTTTTGAAGAAGTCACATGTGTTTTCACATTCTGCAGGATGCATAAAGAATGGCAACCTTATTGCAAGAATTACAAATGTATGAGTCGAACATTGTCTGTTCTTCATCCAAATGATACCATTTTTCACACACTTGCCCTTTATATGACTGTGTAGAAACAGGATTACTAATTAGTAGAATAAAAATCCTCATGAAGAACTCAAAAGACTGTTATTCCTCATTGTTCTCCTTTGAGAAGATACATGATAATTTTGTATTTAAAAGTAAGAGTGAAAAGGGCAAAATAGGCCTATTAAAGTTTCATGCAGTAATTTTCCTACACTAGGAAGTGTTTGGGGATGAGATGTCATACTGATTCCATCAAGTGATATATACTGTGGCACGGTGAACTACTTGGACACAAGTAGAGATGCTAAGCAGGACCCATGTGGAATACAGGCCATACA
Organism: Corvus hawaiiensis; assembly: GCF_020740725.1. NCBI lineage: Eukaryota > Metazoa > Chordata > Aves > Passeriformes > Corvidae > Corvus > Corvus hawaiiensis. The sequence goes on from NC_063215.1 coordinate 23,537,332, forward strand.
GGCCATGTACTGATTCACAGAAATTAACTTCATCTCCTTGAAAGAGTGGATGAAGTCTGCAGTTTGGCTGCTTAAAAACAGAGCAACTAGATGTTTCCACATTATCTCATGCAGCCATACTAGAGAGTACCCCTACAATGTCGACTACTCCAGTTGCTGCTGGCAAACATTATGGCCTGGATTGTAGATATGTAGCCTTTAGGCTTTTGAGTGGACAGGTCATGTCTATGTAACACTTCAGCTTGAATGCTCCACAGCATAACAGCTATCCCATACTGCTAAATATCTCAAAAAACACAAGACCCTATAAAATCATCCTTTAGGTTTTCTGTACATCACACTCGACTGTCATACAGGTAAGTAATTAGTCCTGCTTTCTTTCCGTGGACTTATATTCCTAGGTTTCTTTAATGAAGAAGACTAGAAAATCCTTTATTGCTCCACAGCTGGCCAGGTAAACCAGTAACTCCTATATAATCCTCCTCCACAGATTGAAGGTCAGGTCCCAAGTAGTGCTATTTCTTGAGAACTGGCTTGGCTGTTCCTAGTAGAGTGGTCCATGTTTCCCAGTGTTCTGCTAAGTAGAGAGGTGCCCACAGAAGTGAAGACAGAAAATATACACACCCTCCCTACTACAGATTCACAACACACTTGAGTTGTCCAGATTTGACCTCAGGAGACATCTGCAGTGTCATGGTTTAGGAATGGTATTTCCCAATTTAGTACTCCCACTAAAAAGATCATGTACCCCTCCCCTCCCCTCTGAGTGGGAGGCAGAGAAGACAAAGACCATGGGTTGAAATAAGAACAATTTACTGGAAATGGCAATGACATAAGAAAAGCAAACAGTAACAGCAACAATATTATGACAAAAATATACAAAAAGAGGGTGAATCACATGCAAAAGTGCTTGGCACGGACCCAGGCAACAGCAAACAATGGCAGCCAGGTTCCCCACAGTGCTGCACTTTGCTCCACTGGAAAACCATGCCTTTCTTCTCAGAAGCCAGAGAGTCCCTCACCCCCATTCCGGGCAACTGATGTGAGGCAGTAGAGAGTAACATCCTAGCCATGCCCATGTGGCTCCAGGCTCCGCCTCCTCACAGCTACGGCAAAAATTAACTCTGTCCTGAACGGAATGAGAACATGCAGTCTTAAGGTCAAATTAGTGCATCTGGATTGGCTGGACATATTTTTTCTTTATCGTGATGTAAATCCTTGGAAAAAAGTCCTTATCCCAATGCCATACAGCTATTGTGTACGCCAAGGACCTAAGAGCCCTATGACTTTTGTGAGTGAGCAATGTCTTCTCAGTAGACCAGTCTGTCTGAGCTGAAGATGAAAGGATCTGAACTACAATGAGCAAGAAGAGTCGCAGGATGAGTATTACAGTTGGTGAATGGGGTCAGTGGCTCTAACCCAGGAAGAGGTGACCGGTCCGGGGAGATGGTCCTGAAAGGAATCATCTTCCCGAGGCCCGGTGTCTTCCCTCAGCTGCTGGCAGGAGGGCCCTTGCAGAGGCTGTCAGCTCTTTAGTGATTGTCAGCTCGTGATTCCAGCTCAGCTCTGCAGGGCGGCCTCCAGGCCAGACCAGAGAGAGAGACGAGAGGCTCGTGTCGCTGGTTCCACACGAAGGTAGCTTTATTGTTGGTCCGTACTCCGGCGAAGAGGAAAGCCAGGGACGAGAGCTCTCTCTCACAGGGGCAGAGGCCTTAGCTTTTATAGGGATACAGGGGATGGGTGAGGACCAATGGGTTACAGAGGATCTGGGATGGGTGAAGGCCAATGGGTTGCAGAGGATCTGCATAGTGTCTCCTAAAGGATTGTGGGTCTGTCTTTTCTCGCTGTGACCACAGAAGTGGTTGCCTTTCCAGGGAGTCCTGCTGGGTGATTGCAAAATCTCTTATCTCAACAGAGATCCCTCCAGGGCAGGGGCTGGGCATACCCCACAGATGAGGGCTAGTGTGTCTGAATGTTGCAAAAGACATCTTACTGTTGCCACTGCGCTGGCATGTGTTTAGTTTACTCTGACTGAATAATCATTACTTTTACTGCCGTGAAATATTTTTGAAACTTTTTTGGGAGCTGCAATAATGTTACTATTGAAGAATGACCCGTAACCTTTGCAGAGTAATCATTGCATTTATCATGAAGTTTTTACATACTTGGTATTTTTAGAACAGAAACAGTTTAACTGATTTAAGACCTCTCAAGTGTGTTTTATTTGAAGTGACTAGGTCAGATCCTGTTCTCAACTCTGTTTTTGTGCCAGCATTTCATCGACAAATGGGACAGGGAGCTTGGACAAGCATTCCAGCAGCCTTTTATTATTTTATTCTGTTATCAGCCTCACATATAGAGTTGAGACAGAGATGGTACAAAGCTCACGCTGTCCCAGGCATCCAAAGACTTCCTGGTTACAGAGCATTCTTAAAAGCTTCTCAACCAATAGCATCCTTCTAAAAATTACAGACAACTGTTTTAACCAATCCACAACAGCACATGTACAATCTGTTGTACACAATACTTGCTCGTTGTGCCTTTATATAACAATGCACAATATTCCATTATTAAGCCTAAACTTATTTTGTTAAGCATATTTTTTGCAACTTCAAAACCTATCTCTGCCAAACCTAGAAACTCTAACCATTGTTTTAATGTCCTTGTTTGCTATATAATTGTATCCTTTTCTATCTTCAAGTTTTTGCAGCTAAAGCTAATCCCTAAACTCTTCTGCTTTATTTCTGAAACCTGCTTTTTTTCTCACATCTAAGAGCTTTTTCACCTTCTGTGTTTCCCCACATTTTTGTTCATACAGGTTTGTACCTAGCTTGTTTAAAAAATTGCTTGAGAAAGTTGATAGGAAAAAAAAAGAACCTGCAGTTTAGTACAGGTATTATATTCAGAGACAGGTGCACAGTTCTGGAGATAAAATTCTAACAAACTCCAATAATACTGTCACTTTCTAGCTAAGAAACGCACAGAAAATATATTGTTTTTGTAACAGACCTGTCCTATGGTAGTCCTGTATGTAGCACAAAAACTATGAAAAAATAGAGTTACCAAGTCCAAGCCTCTTGGTGATGATATCTTGATTTAGATCACTGTGAAGGCAATCATAATTTAGCCATATCACTATGAAGTGAAAAATTACAGTGAAATCCAAAGGACCTTAATAGTCTATGTGATTCTAGTACTTAAATTATGCTAAATTAACCTCCAGAGTATAAGTCCTCTTCTAAGAGTAGAAGAAGCTTTAGACATTAAAAAGATGGCACAGAAATAAATATGAATATAAGGCACTGTAAGCTTTTCAGTGTGTATCAGTCTATAACCACTCAAAAAAAAAGCACCATCAAGGTGACTTAAGTCTTTGACATTAACAGTATCTGTTACATATTATTCGAAGCATTTATAGCAGATGACATAACTAAGAACTAAAAAAGCTCTAGGAACTTCCAAAGCCAACAGAAATTATTCTTCCTTTCTTTGGTTCAGTCATAGCTGCTTCAGTCTTCACACTAAAAGGAGAGTGAGATAATAAACTTTTGGGAAAATCAGTATAAAATTTAAAATCCAGCATGAAAACATAGCAGGATGTAATCAAGTGTTCAGTGATCAAATGAGCACCCTGGTTACTGCTTGCTGATTAAAGGTAATCCAAATGTAAGTAAAGAAATAATAAGTGGTTTGACCATTCAAGTGAGGGAACCCCACAGTACCCAGGGAACGGTGGCAGTAAGTAATGCTCAGAACACTCCAGCACGTAAAACAGGAAGGTGGCAAACAAGGCTGTTATGCGTGTGCTGAAGGTAGTGTGAACAGCACTTACCTGTTCGCTAAACCATGGACTTCCTTCCCAATGACCATGATTCTCAGCTTCCTCATCAGAACATGTGTGATCTGTCCATTTGTGGGAATGAACTCAACAAAAGACATTTCTATACCTACCCATACAAGCTCTAAAATAGGGAAAAGTAAAGTTTAAAAAGTAAAGTTTATTGCTAAGCTTATTATTTGAATGATGTTTGGCTATCTCATACCTCTATGTGTTCACTGAAATTCTTATAGTGCCTCCCGTTTAGACTTTTTACTAAATTTTGCCATTGTTCATTATGTAATTTTTTTCTTAGTTCACTTCCTAGAACTACAAATTTTAATTGAATTTAATGACAGTAAGTCCTTTAAAGTACTACACCCATATGAACTTAAGGAAATAGCCCCATGGCAGACTAAAGTGTTCTATATCTGACCTTATAAATTTCCATTTAGTTACTTATGTATTCAAAAGTTACATATTTATTCTGCAAGAGAGACAGCAATGATAAGCTATAGTACTACAAAAAGTCTATTTTCTTAACAAAAGCTGCATAATGCAAATTACTTCAATGCTTTTCAAATACTACTGCTTATATTGTGAAATTAACACAGAAATTAATTACTTTTAAACTATGCTATGCTATTCTGTATTATCTGTTACATATTAAAAAGACCTTCGCAATTGGTCTTGTTATTGTACAAGCTTATTTTTGATGATCACTGGCCTTCTAGGGTTTTTTTTAAATTTTTGTGTGGTTGGTTAGGTTGTTATTTCTTTAGCTTATGTTTTGTTTCATTAACATTTCATTACGACCATATATTTTTTAAAGTCTTGAAGTTCACTTCACTAATATAGATGAATGGATGAAAAGAAAACCCAAACTTTAAAGCTATAAGGTCAAGCAGAATAACTATTTCGTTAAAGATAGATCTCTAACTTAAAATAAAGTAATCATTAAAAAAGTCAAGTATTAGAAATAACCTTGAGTTACTACAGTATTAGCTTCTTGCAATAAACAGACCTAGTGGAAACATTTCATTAACTTAGTGCAATATAACCCCTATTTATGTTGTTACTCAACATATATTGAAATAGTTAGGGACATTATTTGGATAGGAAGATCTTTCCAAATGCTAATAAATTAGCACTGTGTCTTAATTTGTCTTTACTATCCACCACGCTGCTAACACAAAAAACTCACACAGAAATAAGAAGACTAATTTTATGAGGACTGGCTCAAAACTGGACTGTAGGTATTTTGAGCCAAAGATGCCACAAAAGAAAGTAAACAGTTGATACTGAAAAGTAGCAGTGAATGATGAGAAAGGCTTCAGAACACAGGAAGAAGAAAATGGTATTCCTTTCTCCTTCCCTCACAAAGAAAATTCCTGTTCAAAATTATTTTGAACATCTTGTCTTCTGCTGCTTAATAAGCTGCCCTGAGAAAATGAATACAGATTTTGATCTGAACTGTGTGTTTATTTGGACTTCTCTGGGAAGTAAATATGGTTAATAGAGGAATAATATTTTAAAGAAAAATCAGATGGAACACACTGAAAAGTATTAAACTTTACATTAAATGACCTTGGTATTGAAGTGAAAATGGCATATAACTAACTAAACTCAGCCGTGAGACTCAGTATTTTATTTATTTCACTATCTATCTACATTTATTTTTTGCACTTTTCCCTAAGTTTACTAAAAGTGCTAAAGGCTTGTAGTTTTGCACCTGTCCATCATAAAGTGGGACCAAGAGTATATTCTTCAGACATCACTGCAGAGTCAAGAGATAATAAGAGTTATAAGAATTTCTGGTCTTGGCTAGATTCATTTCAGAAACTCCCTTTAACTTCTTTTGAAAGGGTTGGCTTTATTCTGCTTCATTGTGAAATAACAGTGAAGGTGAAAGGTTCTTTAACACATTTCTGCTCCTGGATTCATTCAGCCCTACTATTACTTCTTTTCTGGCTTTTCTCAGTGAATTTAGAGTTCATCAAAGTACAAGACTGACAGCACCAACTGAGTTAAACAGTGGATCCAGGCTGTGCAAGTTTCTTACTCCAACTCTACTAATTCACCCTCTTCTCTTGACCTGCAAACTATCTTGTTATTCTAGTCCTTGGCCTCTCTTGTGTAGAGACTGCCAATCATACCACATTGGCAGTGTTTTTTATAGGCTGGGGAAAAAAAATCAAGATGAGGTGAGACTACCCAAGTAATTTTTTCTGCTAGGTCTCCTGTGAAGAAAGCAAAATTTTTTTAATTGGCTCCACAAACTTTGGAAATGACAACAAGTTCCCATGAACTTTTCATTCAAATTTCAGATTTCTTCTTTATAGAATTTTTTTCTCCAAAAAAAATATATATTTTTAAAAGCATCTTTCAAAGGAAATACAGATTTTTATGATACTTCTTTTTTATTTTTTTTCCCCTAAGGCCTTCTAGATATCTAAGTTGTTCAATAGCAATTACCAGAGCTATGTTTAATTATCTAAGCTTTCAGTCAGATAGCATGTCTGTGCATATTTGAATGTTATGCACACTGCCCAAAATGTTCCTTTTTTAAGTATTTATGAACAGGAAGGGATTTACCTAAGATAAGGCAGATGCCATAAAACAGAAATCATAAAATCTGCTATCCAACTTATTCTACCTATCAAGCTAAGTACTGAGTGAGAGGGTTCTAGCCCTGAAGCCTAAGTTTTCATCTTTCATAATTTAGGTAGTGCTGGCAATCGGCATTTCACGATTTAGCCAAGAGCACAAAGCTCATCTTGGTCTCCAAGCCAGACTCAGGAAACTACGTGCACCTCTTCTTTTCCACAACCCAACCAAGAAAGCTTGTGTCCCAAGGCGTAGGAAAGGTTTGCTGGCTCTCTTGTCACTTGATGAACCAAGTAGGCTCTCCCACTCATATCAGGAGCATAACCACCAATGCACACTTACAGTCACAATTCCTTTTTGAAAGACAGCTAAGTTGTAGTGCTCCCAAGAACGTTCAGCCAGCCCTAGATTTCAGAATTCAGATGACAGAAATGAACACAAATAAGACAATTAATTTCTTGGGATACTGCTTGTCATGTTAGCTCAAAAAAAATTCTGTCTAATGCTGTCCAAGGAATCAGTGTCTCTAAACCAACACCATTCAGAAAATTCTTTCCTGCACATACTTAATAATAACTATGAAGTACAGGCTGAATAAACAGTGAGGTGGAGGGAAAGTTGTCTCAGTCTCCAGGCTCAGGGTGTGATGATATGCCACATAAACTCTACTTGGAAGCCAGTGTTGAGTGGTGTACCCATGGGGTCAATACTGGGTCCAGTCCTGTTTAACATCTTCAAGGACGTGGATAATCCGGCAAAGGCTACTCCTAACAAATTTGCAATCTTGGACAAGGGGCTGATTTGACCGAGGATCAACACTGCCATCCAGAGAGACCTTGACTGGCTCATGAAGCTCAACAGGAAGAAGTGGCAAGGCCTGCACCTGGGGAAGAATAACCTCATGCACCAGGACAGGCTGGGAGCTGATCTGCTTGTAAGGGGTCCTGGCGAACAAGGTGCTACCCATGAACCAGCCGTGTGCCCTTGTGATCAAGAAGGCCAATGGTGTCCTGGGGTGCATTTGGAAAAGCATTGCCAGCAGGTCAATGGAGCTGATCCTGCCCCTCTACTACATCCTGGTGAGGCCACATCTGAAATGCTGTGTCCAGTTCTGAGCTCCACAGTACAAGAGAGACATGAAGGTCCTGGAATGGGTCCAGTGGAGGATTACAAAGACGATTGAGCAACTGAAGCACTAGGAAAGACCAAGGGAGCTGGGCCTGTCAGCCTGAGCAGAGACAACTGAGAGGGGAACTCATCAATTATTGATGGCGGCCTTAGCTTGGATGCCCGCTCGGCACAGCGCACGGCAGCCCACAACTCCTGGGCTCAAGTGATCCATCGGGGGGGGAGGCACAGGGTTTCCCTAACCCCTGGTCAGCCTCGGTCCCCATTGGTTGTTTTGTGTTCCCCTGCGTGGGCAAGGACCCTCGGGTCCCGTGATTGCCGCAGTTCCTCGGCAGAGCCCTGGCCATGCGGCTGGAGAAATAAACATCTCTCTGAAACATCTATCAAGAATCGGTCCATATATATTTCTTTTCCACGGGCCTCATTGTTTGATAGACGTGTTGCAATTTCCCCACTGTAACAATCAATGTCTATCAGTATCTAAAGGGAGGGTGCCAAGAGGATGGAGGCTCATCCCAGTGGTGCCAAGGAATAGGCAATGGGCAACAAGAATAAACTGGTGAACAGAAAGTTTCACTGGAACATGTAGAAGAACTTCTTTACTGTGTGGGTGATCACACACTGGAACAGATTGCCCAGAGAGGTTGTGGAGTCTCCTTCACTGGAGATATTCAAAAGCTGTCTAGACACACTCCTGAGTTACGTGCTCTAGGGGACCCTGACTGAACAGGGAGGTTGGACTAGATAACCTCTAGTGGTCCCTTCCAGCCTAACCCATTTGGTGATTCTTCCCCTTTATTCAGCATGGTAAGACCACACCTGGAGTCCTGGGTCCAGCCCCGTGCTGTCCCTTACTAAAAAGACATGGACACACTGGAGAAAGCCACTAAGATGATTAGGAGACTGGAGCATCTCATTATTAGAAAATGTCCAGAATGCTGTGACTGTGCAGTCTGTACAAAAGAAGGCTCGGGGGATATTATCAGTATATAAATATCTGATGTGAGGGTGCAGAGATGACAGAGAGGGGCTCTATTTAGTGGTGCCCAGTAACGGATAAAATGTAATGGGCACAAACTGAAGCACAAGAGTTGCCATCTGAACATCAGGAAACACTTTTTACTATAGTGAAGACTGAGCACTCACAGAGGCTGCCCAGAGAGGTCCTGGAGTCTCCCTCCTTAGATATATTCAACTCCCCTCTAGACATGGTTGTGAGCAACTGGCTCTAGGTGGCCCTGCCTGAGCTGGGGGGTTGGACTGGGTGACCTGCAGAGATCCCTTTAAACCTCAACTGCTCTGTGAGCTGATGTTTACTAAAGGTATACTGTACCAAATAACAGTTATTTTCTATACCGATGTAATTTGTGAGTGATAATGGTGAAGAAAAGAAAACTAGGAAGACAGTCTTTACTATTTTTTTCTGCTTTCAGTCACACAGCAACAATTCCAGTTCTATTCATGATGTGAATTCATAATGTGTTTCTTCTAGCAGTAGACTCCAAGCTTTAGAATTACCTGGCAGTATCTGCCCTACCTTACAGAGCTGCATCTTCAAGAGTCAAAGACCCTCTTTGTGCTAGAGAGGCCTTTGTAAGTCTTCGTGAAAATTGTGCTGATATTATTTGGAACACAAAACTTTTTGAAACCTAACTTTGAACCTGCATAAGTAGGCTCAAAAATTTCACCAAGCAGGAAGATTTTAGAATTCCTTCCCTGCCAACTGTAAGCCACTCTGCGCTAAAAAAATGGTTTCAGTACAACAGTACTAGATCATTACCAGTGACTCCACAGTGCAGGAAGAAGGCAGTGGGAAGAGTACTTGTGTAGACACACCTTCTACATGATTCACCCTGCAGCATTTGATGTTTTTGCTCTCCAATGTGGCTCAAAGAAGAAAGAATGTACAGAGGAGAGCCACAGATTAAAAAAAAAAAACAAAACAGAAAACCAAAAAACAAAACACAAAACAAAGGAAAACAAACAAAAAAAAACCCCAAGCAAACAACCCCCCCACCAAACTACCAAAAAAAAAAGCAAACAAAAAAAACCCCACTCAAACCAACCAACCAACCAAAAACCAAACTGCAACCAACTCTGTGGTATTATTAGATTAATGTATGTAGAATTAATGATAAATAGCTGCATAAGAAATTATTGTAAAGACTGAAAGGATGTGTGACCAATACCAGGTACCTAGGAAAGGTACGAAACCAGAGAAAGCAGATAGTAACATTTCCTCAGTATGTTACACCTTCTCTACCTCAATAACTTGTATTTCAGAAGCTCATTCAGCCAAAGATCCTAATGGATTTCTCTTCCATCAGCTCTGTCTTCCTTTGAGCTTATGTAAATTTTGAGCATCCATAATCTCCTTTAGCAAGAAGTTAACTTGGCAAATACATGTTGTATGCAGAACAGTCTTTCTGCGTCTTATAAACTTCAATTTCACTTGTGAGTCTGGTCTATGTTCCCTAGGTACATCTAGCAAAACAGGTTATTTCACTCAATCCAACCTTCCCTATGTACCTTTTCACCTTTTTCTTGCTAGTTGCAAATTATGGATATTACTCTAATATTCCCTTTTTTGTTGACTTATGTTACTGACCAAACCATGCTAATATACCCAGATGTTAGGGGATTTTTTTGTCTTAGAAGCCAGCCCCGTAGATTTGACAGACCTCATTTTCTGCAACATTATTAGTACCTGTTGATGAGATGAATATGTAGACTCTAACTGTGACCAGGCAAATAAGATTGGAAAAAGTCCAAAATACCCAGAAGTCAGGAAATATTAGTTTCCAGAACTACTCAGCAACTACTTGCAAGACTATCAGAAATTTGTAATTTAAATAATGTTGGAGGAGTTAAAAAACACATACTCCATATGCCAGAATGAGTAGTTTCTTAATGTTCATTTGTCTATAATGCCAACCAAGTGTAAAAAACCTGAGATGGGCCCCATGTCTGCCACTGAGGTGAAAACCAAAAGTAATAGCAATAATAGTAATGCAGCAATTCATAATGATCCTTTGAATCACATGGAAGTAAATGGTTTGGGTAAAGACTCCTTAGACAAAGAAGATACTCAAGAAAGCCCTTAGAAACTAAGGAATAGTATTACTCTCTTTTCACTAGTTCATTAATCAGCTTCAGTCAGAAAAAAACAGCCATCTTAAACTGCCATTAATGAGTCAACAAAACGACACACTGACATCTGGTATTTGAGTGGGAGATCTGTGCTTCTGAATTAGTGTTACAAGTCTGACAGTATCTGACTTCCCTTACACTTATGCTTTGCAGAGGTCCCCTGCTGGTTTATAACTCATTAGTTCAAAGTTTTAGTGGTTTAAGCTTACTTAGGCACATTGCCAGGACTTGTAAGCTTTGGCCATCACTATCTTAAAATCCAAGCAGAGTGAGTTCTTTGTGGATGCATGGTCACATCACATCACTGTCAGTACAAAAAGATTTATAACAATTGACAGTTCTTCTATTAAAAAAGGCTTCAATTGGAACACAAAAATGAAATATTCCTGGTCAAGGACAAGATATGCTGGCAAAACTATTTAAGAAATGCTTGCATGATTGGAGGATTCAAATAAAGCTACTTCGGCCATTACTAATGACCGAAACACTTCAGGAAAATGTTAGGTACAGATTAAAATGTGTTTGAAGCTAATAAAATTTGGTTCACGTGTTTCATTTATATTACTACATAAATCACATAAAAGTTCTGTGAAAAACCCGAAAGTTAAGAAGTTCCTTTCAGTCTCCTTAGATGTGTTTAAAATATCATGAGAATTTAATAAGAGAAGCAAGATAACACAATGAGCTCAATGTCTCTTCTGTCTCCCCCATTGACTTGCCTCCAAACAAAATCAAATAACATCTGCCAAATGCCAACCTGTTCAGCTTGCTAATGAGTTTAAAAATTCAGAGTATGACCGTTGCTCAGCAACTGATAAAGAATACCAGTCACATGGTGCTATAGTTAATATACAAGAGACCTTTACCCCTCATTTTCTAAAATGCTAAGAAAAACGGATTATCGGAAACACTATTTTTTTAAAGGCAATTTATTTGCTGCTTTTTTAGCACTGGGATGTAATTTGTTCTAATACTCACAAATACCAGTGTTCAGGTGACTGAAAGGGTGCTCAGGTTTTTCAATCACATATCTTTTAGTTCATGCATTTGAATGGTGGTGGTGTTCTATTCAGTTCAGTTATTTGCTGACCATTTCAGTAGATAACCTGAGCCAAAAGCTGAAAATGCTTTAAGCTTCAAGAACCTGCCAGTGAATTTGGCTGACAGGTTGTTAAACTAAAACTAAATTGAAAACTATAATCAGAAGTGGAAGAGGGGGATCAGAGGACTTAGAAACCGTGATTTTTGAAGTAGAGATGTAATCAATCTCAGAGAGGAAAAGACAGGAGGATAACAGTCACTGTGTCAAGATTGTTTCCTATCTTCTCTGGTCTGCCGGAAAAATCTGAAATTGACCATTAGTCAATACGTCAATCAACCAGGCAGTAATCATCAGTGACAGGAGGTTATAATGTGAAAAAATTAAACAGAGAGACACAATAGTATGTTATTCCACCTGACACATGAAAGAAAGGCTGCAGTTATGGAATTCTCTGTGCCAGATAAGACAAACATGCCAAAGCTGCGTAATTAACTATATTGCTATTTCTCAAGGGAGTTTATGCAGGAAGTGACTGGTGAGAGCTAGCATGGCTTCAGTAAGGGCAAGTTGTGCCTGAAAAAGATTGGTGACCTTCTGTGATGGGTTTGCAGTGCTAGTGGATGCAGGAAGAGCAACTGAAGTCATCTACCTGGACTTGTGTAAAGTATTAGACACTGTCCCACTCAACACCCTTGTCTCTGAAGTGGAGAGACAAGGATTTCATAGATGGACAGCTTAGTGGATAAGGAGCTGGCTGTATGGTTGCGCTCAAAGACTAGTGGTTCATGATGCAATGCCCAAGTGGAAAGCAGTGATGAGTGGTTTTCCTCAGGTGTCAGTACTGGGACTGGCGCTGTTTAACATTATTTTCAGTGACATGGACAGTGGGATCAAGTGCATCCTCAGCAAGTTTGCTGATGACACCAAACTGTGCAGTCCCGTTGGCATACTGGAGGAAGGGATGCCAAACAGAGGGTTCTTGACAATGAAGTCCCATTCCTCTAAGTGTTCAAGGACAGGCTGGATGGGACTTTGAGCAATCTGCTGTAGTGGAAGTTGTCCCTGCCCATGGCTGGGAGGCTTGAAAAAAGATGATGTTTAAGGTTCTCTTCAACCCAAACCATTCTATGATTCTGGGGGTCTGAGTTAAAATACATTGCTTTGCTAATATCCTAAGTGTCTATATGAATGTAATTAGTAAGTATTAATAGAAAAATGTATTAAGGAAAGTACTTAATATACTTAGATGCTGTATTAATGCATATGCAGAACAAGTTTAGGAATTCCAGGGTTGTATTTAATTTAATGCCTGGAAAAGAGAAAGCTCATCAAAAAGAAGCTAGAAGTGGCAACCTGGAGAATTAAATCTTTCCTGACAGCATGGACTCTTCATAAAGAAACTACATTGGAAACATAGTGCCAATGCACACCATCTCTTTAGAATAGACTGAAAAGGTACAAAAGGACTGAAAAACCTGGCTAACTAGCAGGGTGAAGAAGGCTATTAGATACAGGATGGCATTTCAAAAAAGCTGAACCTGGGTTTAAATGAAGGAAATAACTGGCAGATAAGGCAGACCAAAAAAAAGTTTGAGAAAAAGCTAGTAAAAGACTTTCAGAGGTATTAAGTCTCAGAGGTAATAATAAGTCTTTTTTTTTCAAACAAATCAAGATCAGAAAGCCTGGCAAAGATCCTGCAGGTCCTCTTAATGAGCAGGTTATAAAAGGAACACTTAGAAAGCACATGCAATTGCATAGGAACTAAATGACTTCTTGGCATCAATGTTCGCTTTGAAAAAACTCTGGAGATTCCCACCTCAATACCATTTTTTGCACAGGGGTTCATCAGAGAATCCATTTAAAACTAAAGTTACTGTAGAAGAGATTACAGAACAAGTTGACAAAATTAGCAGCAGAACATCAGCAGGATTAAATGCTACACCCAGGATTTAATGGTTACCCCTTGAGTTCTATGAGATCCTAAGAATGAAATAGCTGAATATCCATGTGTGGCAAATGTCACGCCATTTCCCTTAAAAGAAAAGGGTTCTGAAAGATCCAGGGAACAGCGAGCCTGTGAACCTGACACCGGCACTGGACTAAGCAGCGGGAATTATGCTAAAGAATAGGTTTAATGGACATTTGCATAAATATTAAGAAGAGTCAAGATGGCTTTTACCATGGAAAATCTAAGTTTAGAGAAATACTGCTTTTGTAGGTAATTTTTCAAGAGGTCAACAAAATCTCAGTAATGAACAACAATTCATTCTGTACCAGCAATAGTTTCCCTACAACTAGAGGTATTGCAACTTCTTGAGAAAAACAGAAATTTGAGACAGAAGTTATTTATATATATAGTGGATGGCTCCTCAAGCCTCTAGGAAGATTCAGTATTCCTCTTCCCTGCATAAGAAAATGAAGTTTGATACGGTGACTTTGCTCTATACAATAATACTGTTTTGAGTAGCTTTATCAATTTTTACAGTTTTTTTAAGAACTCTGCAGCTGAAATCCTGTTACTGTGGCACCACGTTTTGCAGATAAAATTAAGGCCTTTGCAGATTGCAAAGGTGACATACTGTACAAAGATTTTATTAAAATTATATGTAATTTGACAGCTGCTTGCCATTAAATGAATCTCAAACTTGTGTAATGCAAATAAAATCTGAAATCAAGGGTAGCATTATGCTTCACCTCCCTAATTCACACATAATTTATCCATATTTTATAGGTAACAGGCTTTAACTCTCTGTATATAAAGCTGAATATTAAAAAAAAAAAGGAAAAAATCTCCTGCTAACAAATTAAATATTCTCAATGACCTAAAGACACCTTAGGACTACTGAAAAGGATTTTATAGTCCTGTAATATCAGTTGCCATCATAAATGAGGTTTGAAAGGTCATTTGCAAACTTCTAGCAGAAATACCTTTTTTTCAGAGAATGATATAGTTTCTTATCCATTGCATGTATTTAAGAATGCTTTTAAGAGCTCTTAATTATTTCATTCTGTATTGTACTCATACCGTGTTTTGTCCTCTGATTGAGATTTTGTCCAGAGACACGATCTAGCAACAATTTTATAGCTCAGTAGCACCTGTCATCTTCCCTAAGGCCCTCTGGTCCACTTAAGGCAGAAGCTGCTATGATGTCCCTAAAACACAAACACTAGTGACAAAAGCAGAAAAGAAAAGAGCGCAACAATTTTATTAGAAACACCCACTTAATAGCTAATCAAATAAAAACCAAATATAGCTTTCCTACTAGTGGAATTTCCATAGTAAAGAAACATTTGGTCATTTGGAAATATGGCGAGTTTGATGTAATTTAAACCTTCAAATCTAATGTCTCTGTAGGCCATTTCTAATGAAATAGATCCTTATAGAGATCAATCTTGCCTACTTCAGACACCTACTTTAGGATGAAAAGAACTACCTTTCATGAGCTCATGATGACAAGGTTAGACTTAGTTGTCTTAAATTCGTATTTGTCTGAGTTAGATTATATGAACAGCAACCTGAGCAAAAAGTGAGTTTGTGGTTACCTGTGTCAAGGTGGCCACTTTTAGGTGAAAGTTTCATCAAATTTTAGTCCAAGCAATAAAATTCTAGCTCTGACCAATTTAATCTAATGTTTCATCTGGGTGCAATATTTTTCATTCACTAACCTAAATTAAGTTAGGAAAGGCTGCTGGCCACTATTAAACTGTTTCTCTGTGCCACCTTGTGAGTGGCTGCCTTGAACCTTTAGGAAATAGCAATATGTATTAGGAAATTAAAAGCAGGTAGTATGTCAAAATGGGAGACAATAGTTTGCTGCACTTACTCAGCGGAAGAAAAAAAGACCTTTCCAAAGGTTTTTTACCATTACACTTCAGAAGTTTATTTGTGGAAGATTTCCTCCACATTTCTTTTTGAACAGCTGCAAAATATCGAAAAATAATGTTTTCCCCTGGAACAAGAATTACACAGTAAATTGGTCTCAGAAAGATTATCAAATCTTAGGAAACTCTGCGAAATATTATATAAAATCACCCTCCAAAAGCTTATAACAAATTTACAACCAGAAAAAACTCTGAGACATAAATATATAAAAAATGGTCATTTTTCCCTGCATTTTAACATAACTTCATAAGCTGGCAATTTTTTCAGCTGTAATCTTACATAACTATTTATAGGATCACTGTTTACATGCAGTGCTGCATCTGCTATGCATTACCTATTTTTAGATGCTTTATCTATTTAGTTCAGAGAATTTTACAGTAATTGAAACAGTTTCAAGCATTTGTCCAAAAATTGTGTAAGCATCTTTGAAAACAGTACACAGAAATTGCAGAGAACTTAAAATGACTTCCCAATGGCTGAAGCTTGCAGAGAATACAATGCACTTTCTCTTCTAGGGATGACTATCTTTCTCCACTCCTTTTCATGAACACAAACGAGCAATACTTCAAGTGCAACCTCAGGGACAGGGCCTACTCTGTCGCGATTACCGAGGAAGCCAAATGAAATTCTGATTCAGTTCTGTAGCTTTCTGCTGTGTTGGCACAGGAAAAACCATGAAGGGAGCAAAATAACAATACTGCTGTTCCAGATACGTGAATGGAAGCTCAGTTCTTTGGATGCAAACCTCGCTTTGAGTGTTGGAGGATCTGAGCAGCATCCAAAGAGGGAACTACAGTAACCTTGTGTCAACAGCACAAGGGCACTAGCACACTGCAGCCTGGAGAGGGACCCCTTTTCTCACCAAATTTGTTCTTGCAACTTCTGTCTGTCCCTCTGAATATTTTCAGTTGGCTTCTCAGATTTGGGCGGGGGGGGGGGGGGGAGGGGCAGTTGTTGAGATATATTTAAGAAGAAAATGAAATCTCTGTATTGTGTAAAGTGAGATAATATCTCAAGTACAATTTGTTTCAATGGAAATGTACATATTCCTCTTCTTCAGTTTTTGTATTAGTTCTTTTCTCAGTCTTTATCTTCCTCATTTCTTGCTGTTCAAAATGATTTATAAGCTGAAGGCTCATGTTGGAGCATTTCTTGTTGCTTTTTTACACATAGTAGTTTTTCAAGTGATTTGGATTGTTCTTTAAATTGACTGGTTAGAAACTTTTGCATTTGGGGCAGCTGTTAGTTGTTTTTCTTTTGAAATATGAAGACATGAATGTTTTTCACTACACACATACATCTTCATGCTCCTACAGAGGTTGTGTGCAGTGCCTGACATCAGATCAGGGGCTCTCTTCCTTCCCTGTTACCTGTATTCACCAACTGGTACAAGGGTTATCATAGCTTGTCTTGGGAGACTGCAAAAATCTAGATGGAAGGGTTTTGTAGAACTGAGATAATTTATGTACCTTTGGAACATTGGACCATAAACCCTCCCCCCCCTCCCCCCCCCAGTTGTCTGAAAAAGAAAAAGGAATATAAGTGAGTGGAAGTATTGATCTTTCATGTCAACACAATCAACAATTCTCTCAAAAAAGTCTCAAAATCTTGAGATTAACTTTGGAATTTGGGGATAAAATAGAAGTATTTTGGTTATGATCATTGAAACATTTCTGTGAGCACTCACATTGGCTATATATGATCACAGTAGCAGTTAAAGAACTGCTCCTTCATTCCTGGGAGTGAATGCAAAAGTTTTACACATTTAACATCTTGGTGGATTTAAAAGATTTGAGACTGCTGTTTTCAAATTATTATGTAAAAGACTGTATCAGGGGTCTTGCAAAAGATTAGTTAGAATATTGTCCAAACAGACTGGAGAGTAGAAACAAGTGAAAAATTAGTCTCGGAAAGAAAGGACAGGCACAGTCAGTACGTGCTGACTTAGATAATCCGCAGGTTGAGAAGACAATCTGAGAACACACAAATATCATTTGTCCTGTGCTCAAAATGCCACCTTGCAAATCATTGTTTTCAGCCAATACCAGCAGCTATAAAGCTCTAAGACTCCTTTCTTGCCAAATACCAACGCAACACATTATTATGATCACAGGGTATTATTTCCTCTTCAATTCCAATTTTCAGCTGTCCAACTATGTTCCTATTACCTAAAACATATGCCAGGTTCCCAGACACAATTTACATAGTAGCTACACCATGGAAAATGTAAAATCATATGGCAATAGAAACTGTCAGAAAAGTAGTTGCTCTCAGATTATTAATGCTCCCATGATGAACACCACAAAGGTTAAACAAGACTTTAGTGATGATTTTAACAATTACCTTTTCCAATTGATGTGTATTCCAGCATGGAAACTTTAAGTCATACTGTGTGAGACCTCATTGTGGTCTTCAATATCCTCACTAGAAGTGGAGGGGCAGGTACCAATCTCTTCACTCTCATGACCAGTGACAGGACTCGAGGAAATGGCATGGAGCTGTGTCAGGGGAGGTTTAGGTCGGATATCAGGAAAGAAGTTCTTCACCCAGAGGATGGTTGGGCGCTGGTACAGGCTCCCCATGGAAGTGGTCACAGCACCAAGCCTGGCAGAGCTCAAGAAGTGTTTGAACACTCTCAGGCACACACTGTGACTCTTGGGCTATCCTGTGCAGGGCCAGGAGTTGGACTCCGTGATTTTCAGGGATCCCTTCCAACTCAGCATATTCTATGATTCTAGGATACATAGTTACCTTTTCTCCTGCATTATCTTGAACTTAAAGTCCAGATGAAGGCTCATTTCAGAAGGCATGAATAGAAGTTTACTCAGAAGTTCAGAAATAATTTTCTTCCTGCTTTACATGAGGAAAAGTTTTACCTTGTACTTTGTGCCTTTCCCTCACACTTTTGGCCTTAAATCTTTCCCAATTAACCTGTTACCTATGTGCCAATGTTACTCCTTGACTTGCATTGAGTTACACTCCAGATGTGCATTCTTAAGTTCTATATAATTGAAATAAGCATTTTTTTCTCTTTATCTTGAACCTCCTGCATTATTGCTGCTCCTTTTTCTTTATTCCCACTCACATATCCCATTACCTATTATATCTGTCATGAGTCAGAAAACTATTTCCTGTTCTTTCCATATCAGACATATATCTTTTCTGAAGCCAATTTTCATCTTCCTCAGTTTCATCTGAATAAAACTGCATTTACAGTGAGAGTATATAATTCCCTCAGCACCACTCAAGGCTATGTCACTTCATATTAACACCCTGACATTCTCCTTACCAAAATAAGCAATGAATGATAGGCATTATTGATTGATTTGTATAAATGCTAATAAGAAGCTCCAAGGTACTCATGTCAGCATGTTGTCTAAATAATTTTAAGGCGTTTTGGTGTCAGCATAAGTATTTTAATCCTTTTAAGTATTAAAAATTATCATGTCATTTACACCCTGTTACTGTGTCCTTGACTTGAGTGATAATTTCATATTGTGAGTACTTGGCACTATATTGACAGTATAGCTTCTTTTTCTGTTAAGCTGCCTAGAATTTCTGCATCAATACTTTATTAATATACTTCCAAGTTAAAAAATGTGTTAAACACACCTTTTTCGTGTCTATATCAGTTCCTGCACACAGCCACCCTATTCAAAATATTAATAGATAACCTATAACTAGCAGAACACGTCTCTCTGTCTGTATGTCATTTTATTAAAAATAAACGAAATCTGTATTTCTGCTGAAATCTATGCAGTTGTTTGATGCTATATAGATGAAAAACAAGTAGTTTACCATGCTAACTCTCTTGGGCACAGGACTGGGTGAATTCTGCTGTTCATATTTGACTTTACTGCTCACAAATAACGTCATCATCCCCAACCCATGTCAAAGAAAGTGTCATTCGCATTCCTGCTATCCTGACACAAGGTAAAGCCAACCTCATGATGAGATACTCAATGGTTAATAAAGAAATACATGTTTCAAATAGGGCTTAAATCCTTAAAAACTGATTGTAAGACAAATTTGTAACCATGCCAGAAATTATGAATCTCTGAAATGCCATTCATTTCAGAGATTCAAAATACATCATTGCATTTTCAGATATTTTAGTTCTAAAGACTAGATAGAAATGTCTAGAAAACAGTCCACAATCATCAAACAATGTGTTACCAACTTTATGTTACCAATATTTGTGTGACACATCTACTATTAATCATTTTTATATATTCAAAGTGTAGTAGGGATGCTCCAATTACTCCATTTTTCTAAAACATTTAGATTCAAATTTTTATTTTTCTCTTCATTTTTAATCAGTCCAAGATTTTCTGGCGTTCATTCTTGAATGCACTTTGCAAAGGCTGTCACAGGCAGAATTATTGTAGGAATGGGGAATAAATCTTTTAATTATCTAAAACAATGAAATTTGAATGGGCAATTGTTAGTATCTTAATTACTACATTGAATATTCAGGCATTTTCACACTGCAGAGGAACATAAATAATGTATATATATATATATATATATATATATGCATGAGCTTAGGGGAATATGTGCACTTGAGCACATAAAATGAGCATAAATGTGCACAAGACAAAACCTGTGCAAAGATTCTGTCATTTATAATTATATTTAAATTTATTTCTGATTAAATAGCTTTATCACTTCTGATATTAACATTCATCAGAACTAATTGTTTTTGTTAAAATGAGTGAAATTTCTGTGATTAACAATAGTATTTTCAGTTCATGTAATTTTAAATTACTTGGAGAAAATGAGTCAAAACTCCTGGAAAAATGATCATTCTCTTCTAAATAACAGTAACCAATTATTTAGTCATGCTTTAAACATATCTGTGAATCATCAGCACCAAGAAGTTGATATTTTAAAATTTGCCCACAAGCAAGTTAAAAAAATTCCGAGGGATGAGAGTAATATGTCAGACCTATTTAAAAGTTCCTATCTTCAGGCTCTTTTCAGAAAAATAGATGTGCAATTTTATATATACATCTAGCTTTAGTGCTTTTAAATTTCTCCTGAATTATTAATTGAAAACCTGAATAATATTTTACTTAGAAATAAAGCCAGCTTTTAGGCAGGTGACTGCTTTCTTCATTTTAATTTTTTTGTCTCCTAAAATTAAAAAATTGACTCTTATTTTCTCTCTTTTTTCTTTTTTTTTTTTTCTTTCAAGTATATCTATCACGTATCACTATTGGCCACTGAAGGAAAGAATAGGAAGCCTGAAGTAAGCATTTAACATCCTGGAATAGGCTTTATGAGAGAAATACCACTAGATGGCAATGTGTCAGAAAATTATCTCCATCAATGCAGAAGCAGATAGAGAATATTCATTATTTAAAGGTTCATTGAGTTGTTCTAAATGGATCTGTCAATCAGTAAGGAAAAAATTCTCATGCATTTCTTGTAACGTCTACAACTTTCCTCTGATGACTCGAGGAAACCAAGCACCTCCAGAAATCCACATCAAGATGGGTGTAAGAGAGATGAGGGGTCAAACTGCTTCTGCCAGGCAGGGCAAACCCAGGCTTCTCTGGAAGAGGAGCAACATGCATCCTCAGGGATTTTGCAGCTGCTGAGTGCTGCACAATTATGAAAATCATCCTCAGCTGTGAAGAACTGATACCCACCCTCTGCTGCAGGGGATAATTTTAACTAAATCAGACTCTAAGTGTCCATATTCTCAGCCCTTTAATTTGCAGAGATGAGGACTATGTTCTGCAAATCTGACATGTAGATACTATAGACGAATTTTAAAAGTATTTTGTAGACTATAAAGTAATTATAAAATATTTTGCTTATACAGATGATAATTTTAGAAATACATTAAAATAAAGCATGGGTTTTTTCCACTGCCTTTGTATAAAAATATATAAAACATGATTAAACACTCCCAAATGCTTAGATAACTGGGAATGTTTTAGGTATGCTCCTAGATTCCTCCTATTCAATTTAGAAAGTGTTTTGCATATGTTTATACACCAGGGATTAGAATTTTTAAGAGAGTGATAAAAGTAACCACAGAGAATATGACAGTGAAGTTTTCCCACTTAAACTTCTTGTGTCACCATGAAATTTTTCCACAATTTAAAGCAAAGAAAGGAGATGTCTCGAGTTCTGATTATCTAAAGGCAGCCCTGACAGGAGAGCTCTGAAGTCTCAAAACTGTGCTGCAAGGTAGCCTCAACCAACATTGTCCCCTTACTGTATTTTGTTGAACAATTGTGTGTTCTGCACAGTTCCTTCCAGAAGTCACATGAAAGAATACCTTCTCCAAATTTAAAATTAGTGTTAGCCAACATATGTACAGAAAACACCTCTTTAACACATAAATAAAACGTTCTGAAGCATTTGTGAATGTTTCAATCACATTTCAGGTAAAGAGGATGGATTTAAAACATATAATATATACACATATTATAAGCAAAATTCTTATATGAAGAGTATATATTATATATCATATACTATATATATAAAGAATGTGTAGTAAAGAGCATTAATTCTTATGCTCTTTGTGTGACTTCAATAATTTTCTTACTTATTAAGAATCCCTCACTAGCTAAAGTTTAACTTTTTAAAGTTTAAACTCCTTTAAACTTTTCAGTAAAACCACCATATATATTACGTAAGTGATCTCCATTACTGAAAATAATTTTTTAAGGATTTTTAGATTATTTATTAAAGAAAAAAAAATCCACTTCTGTTTATTAGATGCTTCTTCTTGATCAGGTGAATTTGAAACTCATTGTATAACTTCCCTTTCAGAAACACTTTGTTACAGGGAAAAAATTCCAGCTCACCAAAATTTACCCCACAATCAGATCTTTGTCTATTTGTTTGCCTTTGGTCATTCTTTGGAACTATGCCTACCCCACAACTTGTGAAAGAGAAAATTCCCGAGAACCATCCTCTGTTGTTTGAAAACAGTCTTGCTCAAATGATTACAGATGTCTTCCACCCTTACTGTACTTGCAGCAAAGGCTTCCTGCTCGCAACGGTCTGTCCACCCTCAACTGCAGAACATCACAGATTACCACCCATCTTTTTAAAGCAAACAGAAACATGCAATTCCTTTAATGTTTTACACCTTGAACTGCAGTAATTCAAGAGATGACACATTAATAGTTGAGGTAGTCCTACAGAAGGGACAGGACAAATTAATCTGTTGCCCCAAATTCTCTCACACTCCTTAGTCTGAATCTCATTATTAATGTCAATAAGAGCATATTTTTATCAACATGTGGTCACCACCTTGTTTTTTTCTGATCAGTGCTTGTTCTGTGGTCTCAGGTCTGAATTAAGTCAGTCTGAGAGACCTAAAATTACTTAAACAGGAATCTGCTGCAATTATAAAGCAGTTCTGCAAAATGCTATGAATGAGAATGTAAACTTCTGTTTCATTTTTTTCTAAACTTACTATTTCAATGTATTAAATATAGTCTGAGTATGCCTAAGACATTGGAGATTTAGGTGGAGACTGTGTCTCTTCCTACTCAGTTTCTATATTGGACTAAAGGTGGGAGGTGGTGCCTGTTTCTGAGCACGTGCAACTTTAGATGTTTAGTCCAACTGGAGGAGCTGAATAGCTAGAAGTGTTACCAGAGTAGGCAGTGTCTGAGGATAGGATCCTGAATTTCTCTTTCAAGCCGAGGTGCCTACTTAGATCCCAATTTTGGTACAGTGAGGGTAGTCTGAATTTTAATGCATGCATATATATATATATTTACATACTTATGTAAAATTCACAAAAATATGCAAGTGCTTTGTCAGATGAAAATAATAAACTCAAATATTCTCAAAGAATTCACCACTTTGAAAGTGGCAGTGTTGTTGCTGGAACTAACAAAAAGGTTTACAAACAGAAATACAAGAGTTTTTAGGCATTTAAAACTAAAGATCAATAATCTCACACTTCACAATGATAAAGTAAAATGCATATTTAACTATGCAGAACACTCAAAGTAGGCTTCATGCTGAAAACCACTGCCACCAATAAAAGGGACCTGATTTGCATTCTTTTCTTTTTTCACCTCTTTATAATTGCTCATAATATCAAATTTTCAAAGGTAACCAAGGTTATCAGGAGTAATTTTCACATTTCTTTTGTATTCCCTGAAATAAATGGTAAGTAACAGAAATCTGACTCAACTGAGATTCATTAGAGCAAGATATCATATCAACTTAGCATAAAATCTTTCATCCAAGCTGCAAGAGAGAAATTATTCTTAGCTGAAATCAAAAAACATTTCAAGAAGTCAATTAAGAATAATTAATAATTTTTCAAAAAGCCCCTCATAATTTTGGTCAGAATAATCTCTGATATACTAAAGTCAGTTTTCTAATGGCTTGTTAAGGTGATATTACTGGCTTGTATTTCCCTTTCCCTAATGCTTGTGATACTGGTTTCTGTATTTCTATTTTGGTAATGTAATAGTTTTTGATATTTCAATTTCAGTAATGTTTGTGCTACTGGTATAAAAATCCATTGACAACCAAGATGTCCATGAAAAACAATTAATTCCTGTGAGTGGGAGATGCTGTTGAAAATGTCACGTCTGACAGGGCAGTCACAACAAGCAACTGCTATAAAAACGTGTTGGCAAGAATGATATTATGAATTACACACAGGAAGGTAATGTTGCCTGGCTGAGAAATACCTACTTTCAAAACACCTTTACTCAAAAACTAAAGGAAAACACTTTTACTCAAAACTGCACACCACAGTGTCATTCTGTTGACCAGATAACCAACACCCAGTGCACAGAACTGTGCTCATTCATTGCTGAAAACACACGATTTTCACATTTGCTTGCTTTGTGTCCCAGTATTTTTCCTAGACAAGACAGTGTAATAGTCAAGAACTGTGAATATCTTAAAAAAATTATTTCTTTTAAATATATTAGCAGGTTTTGCTACTACCTTCCCTTCAAAAGATGCAGTAGACAATGAAGTAGTGTGCAATTAAAAAAACCCACAACATTTTATCACATTCTTTACTATCGCAACATCTCCATTTGCATAAAATAGAGTATGTTTATTAAATGTTACTTGCAACTCTCACATCTCACTTTTAAGAAGAAATTGTTATTTTGACAGATTAATGATAAATGCACATGCTCATTAATATTCGTTCAGATTTCACTCTTTTAATCTGATATTTTTACTGTGCCACTGAATAATCATTTTACAGCTCCTTCAGAGTCTATAGTAGTGTTGCTGAGTCAGCCTGTCATTGTTTAAGTGGTTTTTAGAGGTGCAACAGGAACAGATATTCATCTCTAATCCATACAGTAATGTGCTGGTTTTGGCTGGAAGAGAATTAATTTTCTTCACAGGGGCCGCATTGTGGATTTATGCTGAAAACAGTGCTGATAATACAGGGATGTTTTCGTTGTTGCTGAGTAGTGCTTGCACAGAGCCAAGGCCTTTTCTGCTCCTCATCCCACCCCACCGACAAAGAGGATGAGGGTGCACAGTCAGGAGGGGACACAGCTGGGACAGCCAATCCCAGCTGACCCAAGGGATACTGCAGCCCATACGGTGTCATGCTCAGCATATAAAGTAGAAGAAGCGGTGCTGTTTGTCATACTAACTCACCACTGATGTGCTGGAGCCCTGCTTTCCTGGAGACACCTGAGCACCTGCCTGCCTGTGGGAAGTGGTGAATTAATTCCTTATTTTGCTCTACTTGCATGCATAGCTTTTACTTTACCTATTGAACTGCCTCTGTCTCAACCAATGAGTTTTGTCATTTTTACTCTTCTGATTTTCTCCCTCATCCCGTGGGAGTAGCGAGCAAGCAGCAGTGTGGTGCTGGCTGAGGTTAAACACACAATTACTAGTTCAACTAAGCTCAAATTTTCCTACATTGCACATTTCTATGTATCTTTAAGGTTTTTTGAAAGTATTAATTCAACCATTATGCATGTTTTATAGTTGAACACAGACTCTAATTTGACTTTACAGAGTTCTTTCAGAAGTTGTATTTCCTTCAACGTCTTACTACACGTAATGAAGTCAATGGCAAAAACAAACTATCAAACGTAATCCTTTCTGTTCTCAAAAAGTGGGATTTCACATCAGAATTCCAAGTTATAAAAAGCAAACAAACAAAAATCATGCTAGCCAGCATAATCACCAGATTCCAGCTGATATATTCCACAAAAATGCATTCATTGTCAACTCCAACGCCAGAAAAATAGTGGTATGCTAGGATATTTAAAGCCCTGTGATGGAAATCAGACAGGAAAAATACCTCCTAACATACATCCTCTTTTATAACTATAAAGTATCTTAATTCTGTCTCTCAGTCATGTAAATAGAGGAGCAGCAGTATGATGCACCAGCCAATAATATGCTCTGCAATATTGCTAATTTAACCAGCCATAGATACTTGTGTTGTTGGTGCTCTCATACTGGGAACCAGAGCACAAGGCAGTTGTGAAAGCAGTGTAGTCACTGATTACTGATAAAGAACTTCAGAAAGAAAGCAAATATGAAGCATTTTTGCTCTAGAATTCTTATACCAGTCAGTGTGGAATGGGATGTGCTCAAAACGTTTCTCTCTCCATCAAAACATTTGCAAGTATTACATCTGTAAGTACATTTTGCTAGACCTGGCTGTTCATGCTGCCATTCATTCAGGCGGCTATGGGAAGGATCCTGTGGTGCACGCTTCCCCTTCCAACCCACACCATGACACTGGGTTTGGGTCATTTAAGCTCTGAATGAAGCAAAACCAGCAACAGAAACTCATGGAAGATAAAGCATTATTCCAAACTGCACTGGACAGCAGGGCTGTTGGAGGGTGAGATCACAGAATCTCACTAGGGGGATTTGTTTGTTTATTTGGGGTAGGTACAGCAAAAACAATTACTGGGCAGCAAAGTAACAGGAAAAAACCAAACCATAATAACTAAAGCTTGAAAGATCACAATTAAGTGTTTCCCTTTGAGCCCAGGAGGAATGAAGAGGAAAAAGAGAAGTAAGAGAGACAGAATATCCAAAGAATCACAGAATCATTAAGATTGGAAAAGAACTCCAAGGTAATCAGGCAAACTGAGAAAGCCTGATTCTAATTTGGTTTGTCCCTAGATTTAGAATCCTGGTCAATTGTTTAGTAATTTTAAAGTCAGTTAACTGTCCATGTGGGATTTCACCCAGCTCTTTCTGAATTGATTTTTTGCTTGTGTGTTTGGGCAAAAAGCAAGAAACTCCACTGATGAATTAAGAAAAAATGCAAAAAAATTCAGGAAGATTTCTGAAAGCATCCATCTGTAACACAAAAAAGAATGTCACGTCCTTTTAATTTTTAGTAGTATGCGTGTGAAAAAAAAAATTACTTCAGAAGATGAAATGATTATTTGGATTTCAGCTAGTTTCCAGAAACTCTTCAGACAATGGCTTTAAAAGTGAATCCTTTTATTTATACAAGGCACTTTTCCACATTTTGGGAAGCTGACACATGTACTTACTTGAATTATGACTGCTGTTTTTAGAACAGAAAAAATGTGACAAGTAGTTTATTCCCTGGAACAGCCAGAAAGGATATTATTCATTTACTATAAATTAATTCAGCCATTAACTGGAGTTTATGACCACTACAGACAAAGCCATCTGCAAGTGCATTCATCATGTTGTGAACACAATGGCTCTGAATGTTCAAAAGATGCAGTTATAAGCAATCAATAGCTCCACACTTTATACTGCTGTGATTAATGCCAAGGTGAGGGAATGTTCTCATGAGCTTCCTTTTTAGGTGTTTGAAGGATGTAACTGAAAGAACTACTGATGGGGAGGGGAAAGGGAAGCCTCAGAGCACATTTTAATATATAGAAATAACCTTACAATTCAGGATTAATAGATGTGCGTGAAAGATACACCTATTTAAATCATGAACAGAAGAGTAAATCCATTGTACTGTTAAAAGGTGGTAAATGCTGCAATACACTGCTTCCGTTTTCTAATTTCTCATTTGCCACTTTCCAAGTCACTGAATTAAGCCTCCACTGCAGCCAGTTTACTTCTACATGTCAATTTTCAGTAGAACCAGTCAATAATTTTAAAAGATAGATGGTGGAATGTAGGGTAGCATCAATTATAGTATACTGCAATACCTGGAGGTAGATGGGATTAATTGCAACCTGATGGTATAGTTACACTTTGCAGGCATATATTGGCAGTCATTTCTGTAACATTTCCCTTTCCCAGTAGGGCCTCAGTGAAAAAAAATTCAATGCAAGTTTATAAAAAATATTGAATTAAAATTGGGATGTTCCTTTCCTACATAAACACATACTAAATATATATATACACACATATATATTTAGACACAATATACAGCATATGAGGAGAGGGCATATTTCTATAATTTATGGTGGAGTGATATCCAAATATTTCATCTCATCAGGAAATGTATGGAGCAAAGAAAACCTGTTCTGTATACAGCTAGAGAATCCTATGCCTTCTCTCAAGACACATCAACCTTCTTCCTTATATTTTCACTTGCACTTGTCCTTTAGCCATTCCCCAAAGATCACCAGGCTGCCACAAAATCTGAGGACTGAGCCTCTCAAACCTTGGGGGAATTCAGTGTTTCTGGCCAACCTTGGGCCCAATTAAATTTCAAGAAAAATTTCCTAAGAGGGGACAGAATTAGTTCACCTGGGAATGGTCCTGTCCATATCCTCTCAGTGCAAGAGCAAAAGTCTAAGCTGTACAGTAGAATGGAAGCATTTTGCTCAATTTTTAGAGAACCGTACTACTATATTTTCTAAAATTTTGCGCTTGTGTATAAGTATTTCTTATACATGTAGCAATGTTGAAGACTTTAATAAAGCAACATTACATCCAAAGACTCAGCAATATTTGCATTCAAATTAAATAGAATTAAAATTTTAATGAATCTGTATATATATAGACATGGTAGTTAGATTTCCAGATCTGAGATAGCTTATGTCTTTTCCCCTAGAGAAAGAATTACAGCTTTATAGGATGCAGAATCACAGAATAAACAGTCGGAAGGGACCCACAAGGATCATCAAGTGAAACTCCTGATCCTGCACAGCACCATTACCGAGAGTTACGCCATGTGCCTGAGAACACCGTCCAAATGCTTCTTGAGCTCTGTCAGGCTTGGTGCTGTGACCACTTCCCTGGGAGCCTGTTCCAGTGCCCAACCACCCTCTGGGTGAAGAACCTTTTTCTGATATCCAGCCTAAACCTCCCCTGACACAGATTCAGGCCATTCCCTTGGGTCCTGTCACTGTTCACCACAGAGAGGAGATCAGTGTCTGCCCTTTCTCTTCCCCTCACGAGGAAGCTGTAACTGCAATGAGGTCTCCCCTCAGTCTCCTCCAGGCTGAACAGACCAAGTGACCTCAGCCGCTCCTCATACGGCTTCCCCTCAAGGCTCTTCACCATCTTTGTTGCCCTCCTTTGGATGGTCTCTAATAGTTTAATGTCATTTTTATATTGTGGCACCCAAAACTGCCCTCAGGACTCGAGGTGAGGCTGCCCCAGAGCAGAGCAGGACAATCCCCTCCCTTGCCTGGCTGGTGATGCTGTGCCTGATGCCTCCCAGGACACGGCTGGCCCTCCTGGCTGCCAGGGTCACTCATATTCAACTTGCCATTGACCAGGACCCTCAGGTCCCTTTCCATGGCACTGCTTTCCAGCATCTCATTGCCCAGCCTGTCTGTATATCCAGGGTTGATGCATCCCAGGTGCAGAATCCAGCATTTTGCTTTGATGAACTTCATATTGGGTGATTGCCCAATCCTTTAATTTTCTGAGGTCTCTCTGCAGAGCCTCTGTGCCTTTGATGGAGTCAACAGCTCTTTCCAGTCTTGTGTCATCTGCAAACTTGCTCAGTATCCCTTCCAGTCCTGCATCCAAGTCATTTAGGAAGATGTGAAAGATCACAGGGCCTAAGATGGAGCCCTGTGGGACCCTACTATTCACAGGTCACCAGTCTGATGTTGCCCCAGACACTGTCACCCTTTGTGCCTGACCCGTGAGTCAGTTGCTCACCTATGACATGATGTGTTTATCCAGCTGAATGCTGCACATTTTGTCCAGAAGGATCCTGTGAGACACAATATCAAAAGCTTTGCTGAAATCCAAAATGATTACACTTTGATCAGCTAGGAGGGTTACTTTGTCATAAAAGCAAACCAGGTGTGATAAGCAGGAGGAGTCTCAGCTAATAGCAAGACATCTAAACTCATCTAGGTGTCACCTATAATCCATGCAGTGGCTTTCCATAATCAGTGGGAATAATATAGTCATGAGAGTCTAAGGAGGAACTGACAAGTATGTAGATGTCTATTTTAGTATGAGTTTTGTAATTATTCTCTTTGTCTTATGTACTTCTGTCTTGGTACAATTCAGAATTGAACTGGACTTAGGAAGGTTTTACAAAAAATTATGTGTGGCCCTGGTCCATGTTAGGTAACAGTTCAGGTCAGCAAGATGACAAAACTACACTTCAGAAATATAACTGAAAGAACTGTTTCAAATGCACAGTTTGGTAATTAAACACTGCTTATAAGCATTAATAGGAATTATATTCTACAATCGAAAATTTGTCAAATTACCCAAAGACAGTTTACCTACTGCTATAAAACATGGCACTTCCTCTGCCTCGTGTACTGAATCTCTGTCACTTCAAGTTTGCAATAGCTAGATATTGTATAAAACCCACCTCTTGACTGTACTTTAAAACAGTCCCACCTTATCATTCATTAAAAACCTATTATAGGAACAAAATTCTCATTTAAGACATATTTTAAATTGATATAAATAGTCATATAAGTGTTTTTCTTAAAATGACCATCATACTATAAATGAAAACCAATCACAACAGATCTTTAAGGAATATGAAGAATAATGGTGGAGGCATATTAACTTTTTTATCACAATGCTGAAATTATTTAAAAAGCAATCCTTCTCAACTAAACTATCAGGGGTTCTATATGGATACATTTTTATAGGCAAAGATAATTATCTTAGCAATCAGTTATTAATTTAAATAGGCTGTTACACAGATGAGAGAAGATTCAATAACTTTAACCACCTAGTACACATGAATCCAATCAAATTTAGTCAATAGACTCCCTCTAAATAAATGCAACTACCATCTGTCATATTGTAAAATACACAGAATCGATTTCCAAATGACCATATAAAGAACTTAGTCCACTACTTTAAACTTGACACATAACTTTCTAGTAGCTAAAATATTTTTCTGTGTATTATTTTCTTGGAAGCATTGGTGTGAGAATTTTAAAACATATACAGTCAATGTCTAGGCTGACTGTTACACTTCAGTGGACTGTGAGAACACAAACAACCTCTATGTAAACAGAACCCAACAGAAATGTAGCTTTCATGACCTTGTACTGGCTACAGTTCATAGAATCACAAGATGGTTGAGGTTGAAAGTGTTCTCTGGAGGTCCCCTGGTCCAACACTTCAGCTCAAGCAGAGCCACCTAGCAGCAGTTGCCAGAGCTTTTTTCTATCTCTAAGCATATATCACAACAACCTCTTTGGGTAACATCCCCCTACAAGTTAGCCATATATACCACAATCAGCTGGGATACCAGCACAGAATTGACACATAGCAGACACTTGCTATAGATACACTATTGTAAAATACAAATAGATCAAAATTCTTTTCCAAGCTAAAAATTCGTTCTTCTTTGGGAATATGTTTTCCACAAGCACATTCCCAATTTACTTCATAGATTTTAGAGAATTGAAACAGCCATGGGCCTATGTAATTGGAGCTTGCTCCTGACTGCCAGTGAGTCCTGTAATTAAAAAGGAAATAATTTAAGACTTGAGGGTCATTTTTTTTCTATGAACTTTAGGATTTCCTATACATAAAAAAACATTCTAGCTGTGATGATTGGTAAAATAAGAGCAAATTTGATAACAATTCAGTGTGTACATTTTGTGTTTGTCATCTAATCAGGCTGTGTATTTTGCTGAAATAGATACAAGCTGTCAACATGGTTATATTTGAAAGACAAAAACATTGTCGGAGCTAAGAAAAGCCCAGTGGTTGCCACACACTGAACTTCATATGTACTAGCTCATTGTTTTAGTTCATGATGGTTTTTTTTAATTTCATCTTTTTTTATTGAGTCTTAATATAAATCCATTTATCAATCAAGAGTACTTGAAACTAGACAAATACTCACAGAAAGGTTAATGGGGCTACCAACAGATCTGAACTGAGAGGAGAGGCTATGATAAAACCTCATGTGATGAAAACCATACGTTGCAGCTCTGCTGGGCATTAGAAATTCCTTCCCAGCTAAACCACAACATAGAAAATACAATCCAGTCCAAAGTGAGCTAAGTGGACTGTAGTGCAATTTCATGAACATGAAGGGATGAGAGAGAAGAATAAAAAGGAAAGGTGTAACTAAAAACTGAATTAATATAGTGAAGAAAAGGGTAAAGAATATATACCCATAGAGAAGAGGAAGTCTTTGTTCTGTCATGAAAGCCACAGGAAGTTCTCTTGTCCTCCAAAGATCTTCTCTCTTTCCTTAACCCAACTTTTTTCAGTGTCTTTTCTTGCCTTACAATAATTTCTGATTAAATTTGATGTTAACTTGGCAATTTCAAAGCAAGAGATAAATATATGTGTTGTGGTTTCACCCCAGCCAGCAAACAAGCCCCACGTAGCTGCTCGCTCACTCACACCAGTGCAGTCAGGGAGAGAATCAGAAGGGTGAAACAGAGAGAACTTGTGAGTTGAGATAAATACAGTTTAACAGGAAAAGAAAAATCTGCACACATAAGCACATCAAACCAAGGAATTGATTCACTGCTTCCCATGGGCAGGCAGGTGTTCAGCCATCTCCAGGACAGCAGGGCTCCATCTTATAAAATGGTTACTTGGGAAGACAAATGCCATCACTCCAGAAACCCTCCCCTCCTTCTTCTTCTCTCCACTTTATATACTGAGCATGATGTCATGTGGTCTGGAATATCCCTTCGGTCAGTTTGAGTCATCTGTCTCAGCTGTGTCTCTTCTAAGCCTCCCTTGTACCTCTAACTTCCTCACCAGCATGGTAGCACAAAAAGCAGAAAAGGCCTTGGCTCTGTGTAAGCCCTGCTCAGCAATAACAAAAACATCTATATTATCAACCCTGTGTTCAGCACAAATCCAGAACACAGCCCCATACCAGTCACTGCGAAGAAAATTAACTCTATTTCAGCCAAAACCATCACAGTATGTGAAATATGCTGTTTGCTGTTATCGCACTCTTCGCTGTGCGTCCATGTTGCAGACCAAGTAAGTCCATCTGTTTTTTGAAAGTCTAAGCTCTTCCACTCAAATTAAAAGGCAAGTTATTTTTGACTCATCCTTCACTGTTCCTTTAAACTATTTTTTAAAATATTATCTTAGTGAACAAAAGGGTCAAATAGCCTCATGTTTACCTAACACAGATTTAAAAAAGTCTCCCGCCCCCTTCAAGTACTGCTACTTTTTTGTTATTGTTGTTTGGTTTGGGGTTTTTTATTTTTTTGGGGTTTTTTATTTCATAGTAAGATTTGAAATCATTGAAACGGTAAGATTTCTAATTTGATCTATGTCATGGCTGCCCTAAGAAAACTACCTGGTAAAGACTGAAGTGCTACTGTAACTTCCTCAAGAATTAAGAAAATTGTCAATGAATCCAAAGTAAGGAATTTGAATGCATAAAGAACTATAATATTTTGAAATCTTCTTGATGTAATCATTAAAACATTTATAAACCCACTGGGAAAAAGTGGGTTTGATATTAGTATTCTTTTTGATTATAATAATTGCTTTAATGGAAAAAAATAACTTGTATTTTCATATCCACTTTGATCACATTTCAGGTGTCTCTTGTTTTCGTTTTGTTACAATCCCTCATTCATATATTCGATACATTTTGCAATATGCTGCTATTTCAAAAAACAAGGTAGATACTAGTAGTTCTGTAAAAGAGTAGAGGTGATTCAGGATTATTTTTTCATATCCATTAAAAAGTGTTTTCTTTAGCATAGAGAAACACTGCATGGTTTTAGTTTCCAAATACTTTTGGCTTGTGTTTATAAAAAAATGTATGATGAAGTCCACTGCATTTGAACTACTTTGGCACTGAACTTGGACAGAAATCTATGGGGTCTGCTTTTCAGGGACAAATTATTTGGGTGCCTTGCAAGAACATCCCCTAGTCTGGCTTCTTTTAAAGAGCTGTGGTACCTATGGTCTGCAGAGAGCTCTCCTGTGACCCTAATTTAGACAGAAAGTACCTCTGAATGCCCCATGGAGAAGTCTAAGGAGACACATGTGTTCGGACGGTCAGCTATCATGGTACTGCTGTTATCCTGGTGGATGTGGTCCTGCCCACTTAGAGCTTCACAGTATAGATCCCTCACTCAGAGAAAATTTGATCTGCTGGCCAATTTCAGCATCAGAGTTCAAGCCTCCCACATCTCTAGCAAGTGTCAAATCCCACAACCAGGAGCACTTTCCGTCTCTGTCTCTCTCCTTTTGAACTGAACAGCCAGAAGCAGAAAAAGAGACAACCAGGATGAATAAGCCAGAGGTAGAGGAAGAATATGGGAGTTCAGCTGCTCTCAGACTAAAATCAATTGCTGCTTCAGGAATGCTCTGGGATCATTAAACTATTATACCAGTGGGAACTATCAGACTTGCATTGAGAAGAGTAAAACCCAAGTCGCCTGACATTTCTTATATTCTCCATAGGAGAGACAGACATGAAACTGAACTGAAAGAGTTTTCTAAACAACAGTAACCTATTTGTCACCCACAGTGGGATCTTCTGTACCACAATTATGTGTGTCACTTTTAAACACATGCCTGAGGTTTTAAGAAGTCTGCTTCTTCCACAAATTTTGTTGTTAGGTTTGATAAATTGGTTCTAAATACATTTGAAACAGATCTTTAAGTGCAAAATTTAGAAACAACTTGATAACTAAAATTTAATTATACACTCCTAATACAAAAATATTTTTCTCTGTAATATGTTTAATGATTTAAGCTAAAATTTTAAATTTATTAGATCTTATTAAAAGTATTTTCATCCCCTTCTTAGGGTTTAATTTTTCTTGCCAATATATTTACCTTTGTAAGATTTTGTACTTTATTTGTATAGCTGTTGTTACTATTAAGCCATTATAGATAACTACAGTTTTCAATAGAAAGATCTTAGAATAAATGTGACTACAGTTTCTGTACCAAAATCTAATAATAAATGAGCAAAAAATAAAACTTACTGATTTTTCTTGATTGTAGGGAAAAGACTTATTCCCTTTAGAATTAGTGGCTGGTCTGCAATACTGTAACCTTTTTACCCACCTTTGGCTTACAATTATTGATGTCATAGCTAAGGGAAGATACTCCGCTCAATTTTTTACCTCATAAGTATCACTGCCATTTTAAATTTTACAGCACTCATTTAAAGTATTAATATCTAAGATCATCACGGTCATCTATACAGTAGTCTAAGCCCACTTTAAAACAACCTCTCCAAAAGATAATGGATAAAGAATTCAATAAAGCGTAACAACTTTGGGACTAAATAAGGAGACAAAATATTTCATTTTAATGAAACTCTGAAAATCCTAGATGATTTCAAACTAAATATCAGAGCAGTCACTAGAATTGAAAATAGCACTTTGTCTACACATTTCAAAGTACACTCAACAAGAGACAGTGTTTCTTTTCATAGCATTTGGAATATTTTATCCCCTGTAATACCTACTACTTTGTTTACATCTGTGAGCTAAATCTTACTTATTTCTTGCCTCATTTCATGGAAAGGACAAGACACCTGAGGTCAGGGGACTGTGAACTAAAAGAGATGCAGCAGAAGATTGGACCAGTATGCGATTCAGAATACGGCATAAAATATACAGACGGGTCTGTCAAAAGAAGAATACACTACTGCCTGTAGAATGTTAATAAGTGGCTAAAAATGCCTTGTGTTTAAGTTGTTAAAACGAGAACAGATATAGGAAGCAACAGGAACTCAAAAAGAAGACATTTTAGAATTAAGATGCATATCCTAATTCAGATAAAAATGTGTCTTCAGAAAAAAATATTCTGTAAATTAGGAAGCAGTTGTTCAAAAGCAAAGGGATGTCTGAAGTTCCTTCGAGCTGCAGGAGGGTACAGAACAATGCAGTGTCTGAGACATGAGTCTACAGGACACTAATGTGGGACTGACTGATCTGTTGAGATGTCTGAGTTCTTTCACAAAGATAAATAGTGAAATTGAAGTAAGTGATGAAGTCATACCCAGGAGCAATTTAGGGTGTTGGGATCACAGAGAAGGAGACATTATGGCAGCAGAGAGCTGTCTTAAGCTTGAAAGAAGCAGCAGGTTTATGGAAACAATTATGGGACAAAACATTGCCACAGTCCTGCAAAAAAAATTTTTTTTCAAAGGTAATAGGGGAGGCTGCAGCTTGTTATTAGTAAACACATGAAGTAAGGAAAAAGGTAAGGTCTCTATTTAATGCATTAATTACCCCATCCACTGTGAGTAATACATGGAATTCTGGTGGGATAACTATCAGATACACTGCTGTTGTAGTCAGGGACTTCCACTTTACTATGACAGTGCTGCAGATACCAAAGAGTCCTACATAGTCAAAGAACAAAGTTACTGAATACACCAATACTGTGATGTTGCATCACCCTTATTATCTACACTAATAGCTATAAATTATTTTCTCCAATCTGACTCATAACTAATATGGAGAAATCAGCTAGACCTGAACTACTTCTTACTCTCATAAAGCACTGAGAAAGGTTTTTTTGCTAGTTTACCTGGTGCGGGGTGTGGAAGAAGGGGATTTAAAGTATTCTGTGCATCTAAAATCAAAATTAAATATTTAAAATGTATAATTTCTAAAAGACAGCTGGGATCAAAGTTTATTGTGATACTGCAATAGCAAGTTGCATATTATATTATCTTTTGTGAGAAAGAGACAAATTATGCATATTAATATAGGCCAACTATAGCAAAAATCAATATGATTTGAGAATATAGTCCTGTGTGAGGACAGAGTTGTCTCTTACCATGTCATAACATCCAGATATATCTTATTCTGCAAAATCAGAAATCAGAACTGTGTGAGAAACCATTTTCTATCAAAATTATATTTTGAGATTTCAAGTATTTCTATAGGCTGCATCAGCATGACACTAAACTCATTCGATATTTTGTAAACAAGTAAGAGGAAAATTCAGAAAAGCCCACATCCAAGATGAGAACACAGAATATTAACTTTTATCTGTCCTAACCCATGTGAGTATTCAGAAAAAACTCTTCCAAGAAACTTCTTAAGATTTTCCAAATCTTCCACTATAAACAAGGTATGTTTTAGACAAGCACTTTTCTAACACAGTCCTCTCTGATGTATGGAAATGCCTCTTACTACCTTGACCAAGATTACTAGTGTTGAAAAATGTTTCTGGAGTTTAAATGGAGAATCTAGCTCATTCTGCATTTACTAAATCTACTTAAGTCCCTTGGAACTGTTACAGGAAAAAGTATGAGCTGACAGTTCCCTATCATAGTCAACACTTCTAATTTCAAAAGGACACAGCACAGAAAGTTAATGCTTGCAAGAATATTGCATTACTGCCATTTTATATGATTGCTTCTCTTTCTGTTTTCTAACCACACTCAATCCTGAAGTCAATAAAGCCTTGATAAACCAAATCTATTTTCTTGCTGTAGTTGCATACTGGAGCTAATTTAACTAGAGACATTTAATTTAATGGTTACAAGAAGAATCAGAAACAGTAAATAAAATAAGAAAAAACAAATTAAAAAATGTGCAGGTAACTCGATGAAAATTTGGTGGGGTATACTTGTATTCAAACATAATTGCATTTATAACTGTTAGGTTAGTAAATGTTTATAAAAGTTAATTCATTATGTGCTATTGAAGAAAAAAGTTGTCTCATTTTGTGCTCTTGAATTTGCTTCAAATAATCGCTGTCTGCCAGAATGTAACTCATGCAATAGTGTGGTATTTCATCAGGCAGGTAAACTGACAGAAAAGAATTATTAATACTGTACTATAAATAGAAATTTCACACTAATTTTAACAACTGTGTTTGTGAGGAATACCTAAAAAAGAAGACATTTGATAAAACAAGAAGTATCCATCACACCCTTGATTTTGTTTAGCACAGCAGTTTGATCACTGTTATGGAGACACCCACCAAATGCCAGAACTCTCAACATTGGAGAATTCTGTCCAAATTCAAAGATACCTGGTTGTCAGAGACTGAAATATTATAGTTTATGACTTAAACATTTTCTTGAAAGACTTTTAAAACTGTATTACAAAAGCTGCAGAGAAGACCAACACACCCTGAATGGGGCCCTGACTGCGGCCTTACACTGCTCGATGATGAAGATAAGATAAAGTAACAACTCAGGGCTGGGGACATTCACTGAGTACAAGCTTAGCACCTCCAAGGTGGAGATCACAGCCCCAGGGCTATCAGTGCCAGGCTGGAACAGACCCTCGAACCAATGGGTGGAGGGAGGCTTTGGGTATCTTGGAAAAGCCTCTGGTCAGAGGTGCAGTGCCTGCCCATCCTCCACTGTGCAGAGGAGCCCAGCTGAGGGGTCCTCACTGTGGGGGAAGCTTATCCACATCAGAAGGGGGTGACATGGCCCATCACAGGGCCCCCCTCAACGGGGTCCCCAGACCCTGCACCAGAGCACCAGAGATGATGCAACAGACCCTCAGTGTTGCAAGGGACAGTGTCAAGCCAGCCCCCGCAAGGAGAGACACGTGGGCATTCCCACCTGGCCCAAAGCGTATATTAATCCACGGAATTCTGTACTCTCTGGCATTTGGTGGCGTGTGGTGGCATGGCCACGGCAGTGACGGGGGACCCTCACCACCAGCAGGCCAGATGGAGGGGAGCAACGAGACATCGCTGGGACCCTCGGATGGGTGATATGCTTCCACCTAACCCCTGTCACCTCTCCCTGTTCCCCCATTCCCCACGCACACTTCTTTCTCTATTTCTTTCTTTCTTTCTTTCTTTCTTTCTTTCCTCTTCCCATCTCTTTGCCTCTCTACTATTAAATAAAATACATCAATTTTTTGGCATCAACATTTAATCTCATTTGGTTTTAATCTCGTTTCTGGGAATATTTTGAACCTTCTAAGTTCTTTCTGGCTTATGCTCAGAGACTTAACTTGCTTTGCTTTTCTGGGTTTAAACCGGATCATAACACTGGTTCTTCAAGAAAAATATATACCCACAGGTCAGATTTCACACTGAGTCAATTTTTCCCTA
This sequence comes from Corvus hawaiiensis, assembly GCF_020740725.1. Taxonomy (NCBI): domain Eukaryota; kingdom Metazoa; phylum Chordata; class Aves; order Passeriformes; family Corvidae; genus Corvus; species Corvus hawaiiensis. The sequence continues at coordinate 23,576,332 of NC_063215.1, forward strand.
ATTTCTATACGTAGACAACTACATAATGAAACAAAAAAGAACAGATGTGTACAACAGTGTAACAGAGCCATGCCTATTACATTATTCTGCAAGAGCCCTGAGGCATGGATTCTACCCTATGTAACAAAAGGTGAGGAAAAAGGGCCATGGAAGACTAGGCTTTGCAAATCATTCATTTGGATTTCCATTAATTTGTAAGTTTGTGTTTATTTGAACTGAATTCGAATTCACTCTGTTCTAAAACAAGTTACATAAGTCAACTCTGGTATGGTATAAATCCCCTAGGCTTACTTTTTAGCTAAGAATTGATGAAAAACTCCTGTTTTCTTACGACTTTTTTTTCCCATTAGATGAACACAGTGGTTTTTGTAGACAGGAAATAAAAATGCACAAAAACTTGTTTTGAAAATGTTTTCAGAAATTACTTGAAAGAGACAATCTTAGAGCCATTGGTATTTCTAGTCTAGTTCATATGATATTATCTTGAAGATGAATGGAAACCAATTCCACAAATGCTCAAATGCCCCATAACCCAGCACCTGGATTTTTCAGCTGATAATAAATCCCTATGTGTTTTTAAAGCAGTGGCTGCTCCTTGGTGAGGCAGAATCATGTAAAAAATTCAGCAACTGAAGCCCTAAAAGCAGGATTATGTAGCACCCAAGTAACCTATTAAATGAACACAGATGTTTCAAGTATTTCAGTAAAGGTGTATCTTCCCTGTAGCATTAACCACAGCAGCAAGGTACTGCCCCTACTCTAGCTCTCATTCTCTTGTTGAAAGCTTATGACCTATTTTCAGAGATGTTATCAGCCTAAATTGTTAATTTAACCCAGGGCACAGCCAAATCCCCAAGTGAGATTTTTGCTCAAGGTAGCAACCTGTCCAATTTGCATTGCAAAGGTAGGCTAAAGCTACATAAGGAGCTGCTAAGCCTGCAATGCCTCCTCCGCAAAATGAACCTAAACCAAAACAGGCACATTCCTATTTATTAGAGCATTAATTCTTTGCTGCACAGCAGCTCAGGCAAAAAATAGCATTGATATGAACAAAAATGGTTGAGCCCCCACGGCTCTATGGAACTGTCCTGGGAAATGAGGAGGTATTAGGACTTTCTAAGAATTAAAAAGCCTAATCTAAGAATTAAAACCAAAATGCTTCCTTTTGGCACATGCAATTCCAAATGTTTGCAAATCTCTATAAAAAATCAGTTATTGGCCAGGTACTGACTTGCTTTTTGCTAAAATAGGATCTAAGATTATAGTGTGACTTAGAATGTGATGATGACTGATACATGGCAGTGCACCCAACAGAAAACAAATCAGACAAGAAAAACATTTCATCACTGAAAGTTGCTTACTGGCATTTATTATTAAAGCTAACTTAAATTCTTCCAGGCCCTATTTTAACTGTAATTTCTAATCTGAAAATTAGTTTGCCAAGTCAAATTCGTAACATACAAGCTATATTATAAATTTCAAATTACTGTAGAATTCCTTTTTAGAGGAAAACTATTTTGTGACTTGATTTTCCTACCTGACATTCCAATAACCACCTTTTTGGTAAATGTTGCATGAGCTTTAGGAGTGTCTGGGCTTCTTTCTGGATTTTACTCAGATTTTCTTTCTTATTTTTTCAGACAGACCATTTCTAAATAATACTCCAAGGCAGTGCAGCTCCCTGTTTGCAGGAAGTACTTTGCATACATGAAAACAGAACTCTCAACAAGGAGGTCATAATCACTGGTCCTTCTCTTTAGCTGTCCCCTCTCAGAGTTCCAGCCTGCACTGATGATACACTGATAGCTCTAAAATCACTGCTAATGGCAAGTATATTTTTAGCAATTGGAATAAAATTCACAACAGGAAAGTGCAGGTGGTTGTGAAATACTGTTCTAACAATTTCCCTGCCAAATTTCCTAGGCCCTAGGCTAATTTTAACATATGTATGATAGGTTTGAGCCTTCTGGAAAAGAAAATGCATAGAGGGAAATTGCAATAATTTGACAGAATTTTTTCTCCACGTTTTTAACAACAAAGTTGTGAAAAATATGCAACATGAACTATACAATTTCTTTCAATAACTGTTTTTGCTTTAAAACTATAGGAAATATGCCATATGAAAAGAGTAAAGATGAACTCTAACAACAGCATTTTTCATGGAGATAGGATGCAACTGAGTTGATATGCAGAGATTAGAAATTATAAAACATACTCTAAATAGGTTCTGAATCTCTTCTGTTTTCTGATATGAATGAGTAGCAATTCCAGTGGGCTAAAAACAAATACTCCTCATTTAACACAACATGAAAATCTGTCTTTTGTTTAAAGGCCAGATTTTGCACCTTAAATGAGTCATCCCTGGCTCATGTAACTAGTGACATAAATTACAGCCAAATGAAGATTGCACCTTTACTATTTTCATTGTAAGTATATTTCATGGTTTGACTGCGTATGGTGCGAAGAATATATTTAAAAGATATATGCTGAAAAGGGAAACTGATGATCAAATCTGCAATGCCGCTTCAAAATGTGAGGGCAGATACTTCCCCCTGCCCCCTAGTCTGTAATAAAGTGATACCAAAGAATTTATAAAGGCTTGATACAAAAAAGTAAGGCACCCACCAAGTCTAGCAGAAATACCTACTGGTAATGACAGAGAAGAACTTAAAAGATACTGTGTTCTAAATGCCACAGTATTTTATGAACATGACAAATTGCACATGTATTGGAGAAATAATGGTATAATATGACTTGTCTCTGTCTTTTCAAGTTTTCATTCCCAAGTTTATGGCATTAAAATTATTTTAATACGGTCCTTCTTTTTACTACTCATAATCTGCTGATGAAGAGATAAAGATATCAGAAAGTAAAGGACAAACATGTTTGAAAAACCTTATTCCTTACAGGGTTTAAGTAGAAATTTCTATTTATTTCTATACCTGAATAATTAAACCACTTGCAACTGGTTACTTCTCAAGTTTACTGCATGTCTGTATAGGCAAGTGCTATCACTTTCACTGTATTTCATCTGAAGAAAATAGCAAGAGGGAAGTGATGTTTTCCAATTATTTTATTGCCATTGTAAGCTAACAATAAAATTTTATTGTTAGTTTCCATTTACTATAGCAAAATGATAATAAACTCCTCAATCAGGTTCTGTGATAGCAATGGTAATGGTTTTGGGCACACTCTGGCTATATGATTCTACCGGTGTGAAAATTTCTTTTTCATCACCATTTTCTGGCACACTTTTTAAATCAAAATCTCTTGTTACTGTATTCTCTTTAAAGAACTTCTCATTGCATCATCACACTAATTTTTCTTGTGGCTGTGATAGTTCAAAAATAAATTTGAAATTTATTTTTGGCTTCTAGGTTTCAATGCCTCTTGAAACCAAAGCATAAATTCTAATGCTGTTAAATTTTCTTTCGACCAAATAAAGCAAGATAAAGGTGGTTCTTGTCAGGTCTTTATCATAGTTCAATTGTTAACATGTGTCAAAATTTTTAGAAGTGTCTTACAGTGGACATGATGACTTAAATGTCTCCTTATTTTCCTGCATTTATTAAGTTGTCAAGACAAAATTGCTAGCGTTATGCATAGCTCCGTTTTAAGAGGCACTGTCATGGGTTAGCAAGCATAGTCCTGGAAGGGATGTTCTTGCTAAGGAGTGCTTACAGTTTCCTCTGGGACCTGATAGAACCTATCAGCTGGCCAGTTTGAATATGGACAATTCTTTAAGCCACTTAAAGTTGTGACCGCCTCTGTGATCCACACTTAAGAATAGACAAACTCCCCCCCCAGTCTCTCTCTCTCGTTTCCGGCGCTGGGACAGGTGGCTGCGGGCCCCGTGTGTGGGCCAGCGGGCCCGGCCAGGCCCTGCTTGGGCCAGGCTGGGCCAGGCCACGGCCATCCTGGAGCCGATGGACCTGTTCCACCTGTGGAACCCCTCCCACTGCTTTGCCGTGGGCAGCCGGAGCAGCTCGGCTCTCCCCCCTCTCCACTTCGATAAGAAACATTCAACATTCCAGCTGCAAAGCTGCAAGGCCTGGGTGAGATTAACCCTTTTAGTGCTGTGAAGAGCTGAAAACCTGAGGGAAGAGAAAGAGGAGATGCTTAAAGCTGAAATTCTGTTGTGAAGCTATGATATATCAGAGTATCCCGTTGTAATTCCATGAAGATATGGGGGGTGGAGTGTTCAACTCGTAAGCAAAAGCACCTGCACTGAGATAGGCAGATGCTGACACAGCTGTAATTTCATGAGGAGTTTGAACAGGGAGAGATGGACCAGATGAGGGCTTTTGCTCCAAATGGGAAAGGAGAAAACCTCAGTTCTTAGAGATGCTCCCAGAGATAGTCTTAAAGATGAAGATGAGGAAGACCCTTTGCTCCCAGGGAAGGAGAAGGGCCTCTGTTTTTTGTTTCTGAACGGCTCAACCTTAAAATTGTACCCCAAAAACTTCAAGAGTGGACCCTCGAAAGCAGTTGTGGGAAAAGCTGCAAGTTGGGGGAAGGGACTCACATGCAGGCAGAGAGACTCCTCTTCCTAAATGGACTGAACAATATTTGGAAGTGGGCGGCTGTCTCGTTGTGATAATGTTTTCATAGCATGGGCAAGAGAGACTCCTCTTCCTAAATGGACTGAACAAGGTTATTATGGAAGTGGTAAACAGACTGAACATCTGAAGGGTTGTCTTTTTATATGGTCAGTGGGAGAAGGGAGGAAGGTGGGGGGAGGAGGAGAGTTCTGAAGGTGGTATAATTTTTTTTCCTTCTTTTAGGTCTGTTAATAAACTTCTTTATATTCTTTCAAGTTTGGTGCCTGCTTTGCATTTCTCCTAATTCTTATCTCACAGAAGATAAACAGTAATGAGTATTTTGGGCCAAACCACTACAGGCACATAGTTTGTCACATTGACAAATAGGGACAACATGTCTTATGAGTGAGATTCAGTCAGTCCAAAAATTTTAAAAGAAAAAAAACTGTCCTCACTATTACTCACTCTCAGAGCCAGTAAACCAAAACCAGCTGAAATAAAAGCAATGTTTCATAACTCATGTCTGAACACTTACACTGAACAAAGATTCCTCTAAATAAGTTGCAAGCTTTAATTATTTTCAAAGCATTTGAATACACAAGGTCATCCTAACAGTCCCAACAATATCAGAAATAAAATTTGTGGCAGATCTGCAATTTACACTGTACAAAAGGTTTCAAATCTTGTTATTTATACCTCTGAACTAACACAGTCCCTTTTACCTCAATAATCAGTCTACCACTCTTTCTTAGCTCAGTGGGTAACAAAGCTTAAATTCTACTAAAAATTAAACCACTGTTATAACTGGGTAAGGGAGATATGAATTCCTCTTGGCTGTTTTGTATAGTCAGTCTTCAATTAAGCATGGAGTCTGCAAAAGGTTGTACCCACATTTAGCAGAAATTATATAATTGATTTACATCTTAAGATTACTCCTCTTTAAGTGGTTGTATTAAAGAAATTCTCCCAGTACTGTAGTGATTATTCACAATATGATAAATCTTAATTTCCACATTTTGAAGGATCAGAACCTCTTCCACAGCTCCCTTTCTTTCTATTTGCTAATGGATAATGAATAGCTCCTGGTTTTTGATGAGATTGCAGTTGGTTCCCCTTGGCCCTTTATTTTTTACTGAAATAATTATCTAAAGAAATAAAAGAGAACTACTACAGCCTCAGAGTGAACTCCCGACCTGGGAGGTTAGCATTTCATAACAGCAAATTGAAACAAAATAAAAATCAAAAATCAGATCCTGATTAAACACATCCCGCTAAAATAAGATGAATAAAAAAGTTTGTTCCCAAGTCACAATATTTTTACAACAACTATTTTACACTCCTCTAAAAAAAATTCTGATGAAAGTTGGTATGAGAACTGCTAACCAAAACATTCAGAAAACATCACGATCTGTCACTTCCACTTATTCATTTCTGTGGGTCAGTTGCACTGTGGATAGCTTCAGTAGCTTCTGCAGTTTGCATCAGGCTAAAATGAGAATCTTCAGGTATTTCCTCTGCTCTAAAAGTATTTTCCACACTTAGCTCAAGGGATGCTGGTCTTCAGAAGGATTTTATGAATTTTGACTGTTTACACAATGGGGTGTTTCCTCTATTTAATTGGGCTGATAAAATAATAGAAATTTTATTTCCTTTTAATTTCTAGCATATTTTTAGATTAGAAAAATCTGAATTGCAAAGAACACTATCCAAGGATACTTTAAGTATAATTGAAACACACTTTAATTAGAGGGATGAGCTAATTGATCTTTCTTTAAACTTGCGAAACACAAACATACCAACACTGCTATGATTCATGCAATATAGGCTAAAAAATGCAAGAGTTAGCAGCACACAGACACCCACAGAACTTACATTTTTCTGCTTTTGAATTCTTAATTCCTGAAATAACTTTTAAAAGCAAAGATGCTATACTAACTATACCTAGCATATGTGCAGGTTGTATTTTCATGTTTGCTGAATTCTCCTCTTCCAGGTAGGTAACATAAGTGATAATATTTCATTTTTTAAAAAAATTAAAATACATATAATTGGAAACCTAAGTCACTGGGCAGGAGTTATTTTGCACAACTGTATTTGAAAAGACTATTTTCTTGACTTCCAGAGAATTTTAAAAATTCAAGGAACTGAGCAGCCTAGAAAAACAGCTTCATAGAAGTAAAAACACCAAGCTAATGACAGACTTAAACAGACTTTTCAGAATACCAGAAATTCAGGTATAGGACAGATTTTTTAAAGGATAGCAGAGATTAATTCTTAATGAAGACATTGGTGCAGAATACACATACGCAGCATTGAATTTTTAAATTATTGTTTCAATTCAGCCTCAAAAACCTAAAAGTAATAATAAAGTTCTTGTAGTACATTGCCATGGTACAAAATTAAAACTGGACTAAGAATTTTCTGTTTGACATCTAAATCTGTATCCCTGTATCTACAATGCAAACCCATTAATTTACTAGAAGCCTCATTACCTGTATCAAAATACAATTTGAATAAGCAAACCACTCTCCATATATATATACATGTGGGTTTTTTGGCCACTCAGGTTATCTGCCTTTCATTTGGCTTTAATACAAAAAGCTTAGTCAAATCAACATTTTATATTGAATTTCCAGGCTATGAATGCTTTGTAGGATTACTGAATAAGAGAAAACAATGCCATGTTTCATTCAACTACGGTTTTACTTTAACAGATTTAAATGTGAACCAAGCCTTGTACCTACTTGTAAGTCACTTTAAATGGCTCCCTACTGTTAATGAATAAAGAGACCACTTCCAGAATGTAGGACAATATACTCCACTTTGCTGACCTTGGGATATAAACTATAAGGTAAAATTCTATCTTTAGGTCTCAAAGGTTTTATTGGAAGTGCCTGACATTATTGTGTGATTTATTTGAAGTTTATGACCCTGTTTTTATTGTTAGTATTCTCTTCTGGCTTATTATTCTATAGTTCTGATAAATTACAGTTATTTTCATTAATATCCCTTAGATTTGACTAAGTTGTCTTTAAAAAAATCCTTATTGTGGCGATCACTTTTCTGATATAACTTGGATGTCACTAGTTTGCTTTTCATCACCTGAAGACTATTTGCTTCTTCTAATTGGAAAATATGACACCACACACATTTTCCATCTTCTGTTAATCTTGGAATTACAGAAATGTTAACTTAATAATTTATTACAGCACCCATGTGATTGTAACTTTTTCTTAACTCTTGGTGCACAGTCATCTCTTTCATCTGTTTCATTATATTTATAATATAGGACAAAAACTCCCTTATTCAAATTTGGTAGTTTGTGACCTGTAGGACACACAAGTCTACAAAAAAGATGGAGAGGGACTACTTACAAGAGCATGTAGGAGGAATAGGTTTAAACAAAGAGAGTAGGTTTAGGTTAGATATTAGGAAAAAAATTCTCTGCTACGAGGGTAGTGAGGCTGTGGAAGAGCTTGCTCAGAGATACTGTGAATGTCCTTGGAAATGTGCAAGTCCAAGCTGGATGGGGCTCTAAGCAATCTGGACTAGTGGAAGCTCCCCCTGTCCACAGTAGGAGTATTGGAAGTAGATTATCTTTAAGGTCCATTCCAACCCAAGCCATTTATATGATTCCATTATAATGTAGTTTTAGTAAGCATATAAGACAATGTTATTTTTCCCAAGCATTTAAACTGAAAAAATCTTTTGTACACATCTATATTGTGGCTACCCCACCTGAGCACACCACTGTTGTTTTGTGAATTTCTTATTCAGTGTTTTGCCAAATTAATGTTAAAATGCCCAACAGCTTCTAAGAGTCTAGGTGGAACCATTTCAGAAGAGCTTTAAGTGCTGGAAAGTCTTAATACTAACTGGCACTGTCATGTGGCAAGCAAGATATTGTTGCCGTGAGGGAAGAGCACACCAACCCTGTTCAGTTCGCACGTGGCTTTAGCCCAACCAATCTGCACAGACAGAGGGTTTTGAGGCTAATTTAAAGGGTTCTACTTCATCTGGGGTCCAGAACTACAATCAGCAAATAACTTTTAAAGCAACTCATTTAAAATCTAAATCACTAAGTCACTAAACAAGGGACTCACTTTACAGAAGGTCTTAAGCACTGCATCTGGTCAAAACAAAGAAATGAATGTTATTTGAAATTTTGAACTCCATTCACTTGAAAATTGCAAAATATTTACATTAGTTAGGTGTCATTGTTTGCGACATATAACATACAGTTAAAAAATATTGTTTGCAAATAAATGAAATAGAAGAATTAAGAATAAAATATAAAACCAGTTACCAATATAGTTATAATTTGTTATTAAAAAAGAGGTGGTTTTTCATTAATAGCTCTATTTCAAATATATCCCTAATTTTCACCATAAATTCTTTTCAAGGTGGTTAAGTAACTTTTACTCCATTACCAAAGCATATCTTAAGAAGAATAAAATGTCAAGAGAATACAATAAACAGATTAAAACTTTCTCAAAGGAGGGTGAGATGTTTATGTCTAGAGATAACTATAGCTTACCTCCTGAATGACAAAAACTACTCAACTGCTATTAAGCAGCAAAAGTTTAACAGCACTTTTAAATTTCTTTGCCAAAAATTAAGAAAAAATATTAAATCTGTATAACCTTTTTAGAGTCTTTTAAATAAAATATTAGGTATAAATTATTCTGTAGTTTGCGTAATATCAGATTGCAGTGAACGTGTTTTGTACAGTATTGAAATAGAGTACATTCCTGCTTGCAGGAACCATATTTCTGCTGTTCAAGCTTTTTGGGTTTACAGTATAAAATCTCTTCCCAAATAACTGTTTCCCTATTGTAGCCCAAAAAGGTTCTGCACACTTCTAAACCTGAAACTGGAACCCTATGTGTGAAATTTTTTTGTTTGTGTGGGATCTTTCAGAGACCATTCTGAGCAGATCTCATTACTTTCATGTAGGATTGCATATTACATCCACAATAAAGTACTCTCCCGTTTTACTGGGTATCTCCCTCTATCAGCTTATCTTATTTCTGTGTTTCCTTCAGTGAGGACCATGACTGGCAAGAAGGATCATGGCCAGAATCACCATTTTGGCTCGACCATCAGCTGCAATTTTTGTGACTGTTGCATACGGAGGATACTAGAGGTGAAAACATATTCTAATCTATGAGAGCATCCTTCTTCCTGCTTAATGTTTCTTTTTTATCCTAGAAGGTCAAAACATCATCTGTACCATGCAGGTTTTTTGTAGAATTTAGATGAGGTTTGCTACTTCTACTAATTGCAGGGAAAAAAGTTTTTAACTCTTTTGCTTTCTAAAGTCTCTTCTTATTCATTGCTAAATAATTTTCTATTACGTTCCATATATGAACTAATATTATATTTGAGACAGATCATTTAAATTTGTACCACAAAGATCAGTGTTTTGCTCATGAAAAGAAAACTATACTCTTTTGGTGATAAATTGTTCCTTTTAAGATATAGATGAACATTCATTTTTTGAGCCAATTTGGAAGAAATTTGCATTCAGATTTCCTCAAGAGCTCAGGGACAACTCAAATAACTGAAATTTTTGTGGGTTTTGTTGCGGTTTTGTTTTTGGGTTTTTGCTTGGTTTGGTTAGGTTTTTTTTCTGTATGTCTAATGCCGAGGTTAACATTGCAGAGTGGCTTTTGACTCCAGTACATTTTCTGAACACTGACAGGTTTATTAATAATATCTATTATCACCTGATAAATATTTTGGAATTGAAAACATACCTCTGTAGAATTTTGATAAACCCATTCAAGCCTTTATCTCTCCTAGAATAGATTGCCCTAATATACTGCTCAGTGACCTGCCAGTCAAACAGACAGATTACTGAGCTTCACAACTGTATATCACAAAGAAACACAAGCATACTTCCTTCATTATAGTGTCACTACATAACCTCTCCATAAAACAAAGGGAGGAATTTAAGAATTTTATGTTGGACTATAAAGTAAAAGCCTGTAGTAGCTAGGAGCACCAGTGTGTATAGAAGCTGTCTTCTCAGTGTCTTATCTACAAATGTGACTGAATCTCTTCAAAACCAGACTAAATTCACACAATGAATTTGTAGTACCTCATGAAGAAATGACATTTTTCTCTGTACACAACACTAGTAATTTTTAATTCTTCCCAATACAATTAACTGGTTTTCCTACTGAGTAATTTATCATACAGATAACTGCTCTATAAGACCTATGCAAGACTGTATTAAATATAAAACTGATTTGTGAATGTTCATCACAAGTGCATTTTCATAAGAAGTTGGGCTCACTCCTCCCAACATGACTCATATTAACTAAATTTAGGCTCCTAATCATGTAACCTTCCTGAAGAAAGGTTGCTCACACACATAATTCTGTAGATTGTCATTGTGCTTTAAATGTCTAAAATAAATGATCATTAAAAATTATATTATAATATCTATCATCTCATAAATTAGGACTATTTTTCACTGAGTCATTAAGGTACTGGACACTTGCTTCAGGAAATTTTTCAAAAAAACAAATGTAGATTCCTCTAAGTAAAGCTACCAGAATTGCTAACAATTTTTAAATTTATTTCATTATTATTTGTTATTAATAATAATTACGTATAATTAAAGTAATAACTAATTAGTGTAAATAATACTTCATTAATAATTCTATTAATTATTAAAAAGAAATACTCAAACTGAAAATTATTATTAAAGAATATGTTATTAAATAGTTATTAAAGAATATGACTTTTTTTGTGTGTGAGAAACCTTAAAATCAATAGTTTTATTGAACATTAAAATTATAAATTGGTGTGGTTCCCCTGATCATTTCAGTTTACACACTAAACAAAAATAATAATCTCCATGCCCTCTGCTTACAACAGTAAAAGTAAAAAAGGTACAGTATATTCAGTGGTGAAACTTTTAGTTGTACTGTGCTATAGTGTGCATTTGGTTCTTTGAAGGAAGATAAGCATCCTTTCCCCTCTATTTTAATATTTTAATAGAAAAAATAAGGACTTTTTAGTATGTTACCTTATTTCTCACTATTACATTCCATGCATGAAAACTAACACAGTGGAATTTAATGACATTTTCTAATGAAAGAAACACAGAGAACTGTACATTTTGTGCTCATATTAAATGCCACAAAATTTGAGTCATTAATAGGTTGGCTTAAAACATTTTTTCTCCATTTTTTAAATCTTCCAAACAAAGTGATAATCTCTGACAATAGTCATAAGGCACAAATTACTACATAGCCTAGGCTTACTTCTAACAGAAAGTACAATGCAATGAAACCATTCTCTCTCTTACCATAGATATAGACTTGTTCACCACTTGCACAAGATTTTGAAAAGTTTCTAATTTTGAACTGCTCAGAATGTCATCTGTGGTTTCTCAGCTACATCTGGCACAACAAAATCACACAGATGAAGAGCCCGGCTGCAGTCTTAGAGCATTACTGTAATACCATAATTTTTAACTGTAAATATAAAATTAAACTCAGCAAAACTTTAATTAAATTATTTCCTCTAAACTAATTTTGACCTGTCTTAACAACACTTAAACTCTAGTCAACTCAAAACCATGTGACATATCTAGACATCTAGCTGTAAGGAGTGTTTTTGAGGATAAGAACCATTTCACCCAAATTTCAAGCTTCTTAAGCAACCAAAACCATCTGTTAATTTGAACATAAAACCAAAAATATTTTTAGCTGGGTAGGAAAAAATAGAAAGATAAATTTTGGAAAACTCTGATATAATTTCAAATGCATTGTTGGAAACATTGTTTTAAAGTTTTTGAAATAAGTTTTGGTTGAAGGTCAGGTTGGATGTGGCCCTAAGCACCCTCATCAGGTGGGTGGCATTCGCACACATGGCAGGGTGGTTGGAACTAAATGATCTTTAAGGTGCCTTTCAACCCAAATCACTCTGATCCTGTGATTTTGATTTGGTGATTCTATTTTGGGATCTTCTAAAATTTTAATTCAGAAAAATAAGTTTCCTGTTCTGAATTAAGGAAAACATAGCCAAATTGAAATTGACAGATTTCTTTTTCAATAAATGTATAAAAATTTACTTTTTAGCAGTTGTCCTTTTTTCTTTCATTGTTGGCACAAAAATAAAAAGCTATTCTTAATTCAGTTCTACATCTTTCTATTTGAATTTTACCAGATTTCTGAAGTTTTTAGCAAGACATGATTGATATGATGACTAAGGAAAAAGATTAGTTGACCAAAAGATACCAATTTCTAAGGGTGTTTGGAGTGGTTGCAATAAAAACATGATTATGTTGATGACTTTACTGTTCTCTGATTCTCGAGATGTGAAGGATTCAATAAAACCTTGCTAGAGCTGTGCACGTTGTTTCCCTCTCAATTTTCAAATATAGCAGAAATTTAACGCCTTTTTCTAAATACAGGAAAAAGGAGTGTAGGAGTACAAAACATGAAAGAACACATATCAGCATGAAAACCATGCCTATTTCCTGTAAATTATGGGTTTATTCAAATTGGTAACAGTGCCCATCGTTTTGTCACTTTCTTTGATAGCAGCATACACTGCTTTTCATGAAGTGCTGACACAAAACAGGCATCACTTGCATTTTCATCTTCTTTCCTTGTTCTAAATGTGTTTCATGCACTTTGTCTTGTTGTAGAAACATCATCATTTTTGGTAGATTTGTGCCACAGGTGCTGGGAACAACAGAAGGTATACTATTGTGGAATTTGGGGTGGGGAAGAGGAAGAAGGAGGAAGAGTTGACCATTAAATGTTCTTTCGCATTAGAAATCTTTCTCTTAAAGATTTTTGATTGAAAAAGGCTGTGTGCAGATTTCATTTGTAGACTCATTATGTAAGCCAACGAAATATATCCCTAGGAAACTATACTGATGACTTCAATATTATGAAGTTCAATCCACAGCAAAACCTCACCTCTTTTCCTTGGATGCCCTAAAATCTGCTCTGAACACCTCCTCAAGCTGGGACATCTCATGTAGAAAGGGGAGCATAGCGGTTACTGGGCTGCTTTGAAAAATAATTGTTTCTATTTGCTGTGACTTTTTTAACTGCCATAATTGAAATAGGAAGAATAATATTAAAAAATTGAAATCAATAAGTCTGGGAAGATGTATCTTAAAACTCAGAGGCAGCCTCTTCTGCCACAAAATCTCTTCACTGCAAAGAAAATAATAGGGAGGCTCACATTCTGAAATAAATTAAATCCATTTGATAAGACATTACAATAAAAGCAGCTTCGGTGAATATCTGTGTCTCTATATATCATTAAATAATAAGGTTGAATCTTGTAATGTTGTAAGCATCTGTGAAAATACCAGAAGTCAGGTTCAATAAAGAATCTAAACAGGTAAAATGGGATGCAATTGGTTTAAATAAGACACATAGTTTTAAGACATAATAAAACAGTCCCAAGTTGCATGCTCCACCACAGTGATTTTTAAAACTCCACATGTAAGTTTATAAAGGAAGAGCTTCACTGAAAGAGTGTGAAAGACATTACTTCTTTTTCAGATCACTGCAACAAAATGGGATCTATGCAATGTCACAGGAAAGCCACAGTCTGTGCAGCCTCTAAAGCTCACGCAACACTAGATACTTAAAGGTTTGCAAGTATCGAGTCTATCATAAACAATAAGTCATTTTAGTCAATTAGAATCCATGGTATTGACACGTTTCTTACAGTGATGCAAAATTTGTGAGCAAATGTCACCTCCACATCTATCCATCTCTGTCCTGCCATTCCAAAATTCTTTCTCTTCCACAGTTCCCATAGCAATTTACACTAGTCATACCTCCAGTAAATTTGACCTCACATCAGAGAAACAAATTAAGCTTTCTCATTTTATCCTTTTCTGGTTGTTTCTAAGCCTTTGTTTATAGATATTTGCTTTCCTATGCAGCAGTGTGCAGCACCCGGAGAATATCACTTCCAGTCTTTTTCAGGTGGTTTTGAATCTCTCTACTTGTTTCTTTCTCTACAAAAGTCTAATTACTCAATGGTCTATATTTCGAAGAAATAATAATTAGTCTTCCGCTCTTGAAAAGTAAATCAGGTACCTGGGAATGGAATGACAATTTGAGTATGCAGAAGTACTGCTAGCATGCCAAGTGCACCGCTGGTTAATAGCAAACACTGGGGGTATGAGTATCTGCTTCCAATATATCTTACCAGGAAATGCAGGGAGGTACCTCTACTTACCAAGTATTTACAGATGCCTGAATGCATTTCCTGAAATTAGAAGGCTGTGCCTTTTAAATAATTTGTGTGAAATGCAGCCCATTATGCTGGAAGTATTTTGATGAAAGTGTTTCATCCACAAGAAAAGAGCTATTATGGATTAGATGAACAATAGCAGAGGTGATTTAGAAACTTCCCTGAATATTGTCAACAGACCCAGATACAAGTACTGCTACAGGAGTCTTGCAAAATATTTAAGAAAGCGATAGATACTATCCATTTTTGACATTATAAATTGCTTTTAATACTGAGTCAAAAACACTTTGTTACTTTTTTCCATTTTCATTTTCTCAAATGTTGATCTGTCAGCCTGTATAAATTAGTTGTAACATTGAAAATCCAATGTATCTATGATACTTTATTTTCTACATATTTATATTGCCAGATAACTGAGACTTTGCTACCTTTAAGTCACTTCAACTGGATAATCAAGTGGTGCCTTTTTGTATCATCTTTAATTTTCACCTCTTCCCATTTTGTGCTAATTCTGCTTGGAATATGGAACATAGTAAACATGACACTCTACACAGAAACAATTCAGGCTCTTCCTTTTCTCTTTGGGTATTTTCTCAACTGGGTTTCCTGACAGACTGTCCCCCCCTCACTGCAGACAGGACCAGTGTGTGGTAGCTCTCTGAACACCTCATGAGTCCCGTGTTCACAACAAAGTCTGTCTCAAAGATGCCTTGAGAGCACAGTGGTGTCAGGGGTGATTTGATTAAGGTGTTCCCTACAAGGCCCATCATGCTATTTGAAGGAGGGACAGAAGGGTGAGAAAGTAGAGCAGAAATTAGGTACAAGTAGATATTTGCTGAGTACATAAAACTGCTAGCAGAGGCCAGGTCAAAAGCAAATCATTTCGGATGGCTAGAGAGTTTGAATGATACGTTTGAGGCAAGTAGGGAAATGTAGAGCTCATATGCCAGTTAAAGAAATTCTGAATATGCCAGATCACCTTCTAAAAGACAAATGAGACAAAACAGGAAACTAAACAAGAAGCAGCCCTGACTTCCGGAGCACATACCAGCATGTACTAAAAGCGCCACCCAATCCACTAGATAAGCCTCATTCCTTACAGAGACAGGCCTCTCATTTTGGTAGCAACTAACAGGAGCAAACTCCACGTTCTTTGAAAAATACAGGCTACCATCTAATTTTGGCTCTCAGACAGGATTCTGCTATTTTCTTCTGGGACTAATAATACCTCAGCAGATTGTGAACAGGTTGTTGAACTGTTCTGTAGAGCTGCACCAGCTTTGCAGTTTCTATTTCAACATTTCGAATGAAAACCAAAACTGGGTTGCCAAGAGAACTAAAATGTCTGAACTGTAGAAAGTGCCTCATGCCATAAATCAGGTGGTTTTGCAAAATCTCTTACAACAGCTGGCAAGATTACACTGAAAATTGAACTATTTTTCATTTATTAGTATTACTTTGAGCTGTACAGGAGGGTTCCCAAGTTCAGGAACTGAAGCAACATGCCCAAGCCTTATGTAAGTCCGCAGCAGCCAACCAGGAGAGGAGAGGGTGGTGCTGGGAGCAACCGAGGGAGATCTAAATGCCTCCAGGGACTGTGAGTGGCCCAGAGCACAGCAAACAGGAGTATGGCACAGCAGTGAGGGTGTGGCGCAACAGGAGTGGGCAAACAGGGACGTGGCATGGCAGTGAGGGCATGGCACAGCACTTTGCATGGCAGTTCGTGCGGGCAGGGCAAGCAGAAAGGGCTCCTCTGTGACTATCTGAGAGCAGCCAACAGAGGCTGCAAACAGACTCATTAGCTGGTAAGGAAGAGCAAAGAGATCCTGTTTATACATTAATGCACACAGCATGAAGGACAAACAAGAGGAGCTCAAGGGTTCGGCCTAGTCCCAGAGATTTGGTCTCAGTGGCAAAACTGAAACTTGCTCCGATGAGTCCTGTGACTGGAGTGCCCCATTGGATGGTTACAGGCTTTTCAGGAGGTATAAGCAGGGAAGAAGAGGCACTGTAGAAGAAGGGGAAGAAGACGCACAGGGAAGAAGGGCTGGCACTGTATGTAACAGAAGGTGTAGAACTTGCAGAGCTCACAGTTTAAAAATGGCTCAGTTGAGAGTTTCTGGGTAAGACTCAAGGGTCAAACAAATCATATGAATGTCATTGTGGGAGTCTACTACAGACATCCCAGCCAGGACAATGACACTGACAAATTATTCTATGAGGAACTAAGGCATGCATCCAAGTCAACTGCTCCTGTCCTTATGGGGGACTTCAACTTGCCAGAAATTAACTGGGAACACCACACAGCTGCTACAACCCAGCCCAGAAGATTCCTAAAAAACCTGGATGACAACTTTATGGAACAGGACCTAAGGGAGCTGGCTCGGAAAGATGCCCTCCTTGATCTATTGCTTGTCAAGAGAGAGGATCTCGTAAGGGAAGTGGAGACTGGTAGCCATCTTGGTCATAGCAACCACAAAATAGCTGAGTTTAAAATTTCTGTTGTCAGGAGGGAAAGTGCCAGCAAAACCTCAACTCTGGACATGAGGAGAGCAGAATTCAGCCTGCTCAGACAATTATTAAGTAAGGTCCCCTAGGAAAATGTTTTTGCTGATGTGGGAGTCATTAAGTGCTGGTCACTTTTTAAGCATTACCTCCAAGGGCACAGGAGCAGGTAATTCCCAAATATCACAAGTCAAGCAGGTGAGGTAAAAGGCCGGCTTGGTTGACCAGGAGACTTCTCTTGGAAATAAGGCAAAAAAGGAAGCTGTATGCCCACTGGAAGCAAGATCAGGTGTCATGGAAGAATGCAGAGATGCTGCTTGCCACTGTAGGGAGAAAATTCATCCAGTCAAAGCTCAACTGAAGTTGAAGCTGGCCAGAATTATGGGGGACAATAAAAAGAATCTTTTCAAATATATTAATGTCAATAGGCAGTGTAGAAATAACATCAGCCCATTACAGGCTGAGGACAGTCACGCCACAAACAGGAGCAGAGAAAGGGCAGAGGTGCTTAATGCATTCTTTGCCTCTGTCTTCAACACGGATGATGCACCAAGGGGTTCTCAGTGCCCTGAGCCAGAGGACCATGACTACGAGAATGATCAACTCCCAGTCAACCCTGAAACTGTGTGGGATCTGCTGCTCCAGCTGGATCCCTACAGATCTATGGGGCCTGATGGGATTTGTCCAAGAATCCCCAAAGAGCTGGCTGATGTCATTGCAAAACCTCTTTCAATGATTTTTGACTGGTCTTGGGAATCCAGAGAGGTCCCAGCTGACTGGAAGATTGAAAATGTTGTGATTTTCAAGAGGGGCAAGAAGGACCCTGGAAACTACAGGCCTGTCACTCTCATTTCAGTGCCTGGTAAAATTATGGAGAAGGTTATTCTGGAAGGTATTGAAAAACACCAGAAAGACAACGCAGTCATTGGTCACAGCCAGAATGGCTTCATGAGAGGAAAGTCCTGCTTATCAAACCTGGTTTCATTTTATGACAAGGTAACCCACTTGATGCATCAAGGAAAGCCACTTGATGAGATCATTCTGGATTTCAGCAAAGCAGTGCTGATACTGTGTCTCACAGGATCCTTCTGGACAAAATGTGCAGCATTCAGCTGGATAAACACATCATGTCATAGGTGAGCAACTGACTCATGGGTCAGGCACAAAGGGTGACAGTGTCTGGGGCAACATCAGACTGGTGACCTAGTCACCCACCTGGTCACTAGTGAGGTTCCACAGGGCTCCATCTTCAGCCCAGTTCTCTCCCATGTCATCATAAATGACCTGGATGCAGGATGGAAGGGATACTGAAAAAGTTCATAGATGATACAAAACTGGGAGGAGCTGTTGACTCCATCAAAGGCACAGAGGCTCTGCAGAGAGACCTCAGAAAATTAAAGGATTGGGCAATCACCAACGATATGAAGTTCATCAAAGCAAAATGCTGGATTCTGCACCTGGGATGCATCAACCCTGGATATACAGACAGGCTGGGCAATGAGATGCTGGAAAGCAGTGCCATGGAAAGGGACCTGAGGGTCCTGGTCAATGGCAAGTTGAATATGAGTGACCCTGGCAGCCAGGAGGGCCAGCCGTGTCCTGGGAGGCATCAGGCACAGCATCACCAGCCAGGCAAGGGAGGGGATTGTCCTGCTCTGCTCTGGGGCAGCCTCACCTCGAGTCCTGAGGGCAGTTTTGGGTGCCACAATATAAAAATGACATTAAACTATTAGAGACCATCCAAAGAAGGGCAACAAAGATGGTGAAAAGCCTTGAGGGGAAGCTGTATAAGAAGTGGCTGAGGTCACTTGGTCTGTTCAGCCTGGAGAAGAGGAGACTGAGGGGAGACCCCATTGCAGTTACAGCTTCCTCATGAGGGGAAGAGAAAGGGCAGACACTGATCTCCTCTCTGTGGTGAACAGTGACAGGACCCAAGGGAATGGCCTGAATCTGTGTCAGGGGAGGTTTAGGTTGGATATTAGAAAAAGGTTCTTCACCCAGAGGGCGGTTGGGCACTGGAACAGGCTCCCCAGGGAAGTGGTCACAGCACCAAGCCTGACAGAGTTCAAGTGTTTGGACAGCACTCTTGTTGTGGTGTGACTCTTGGGGATGGTGCTGTGCAGGATCAGGAGTTTCACTTGATGATCCTTGTGGGTCCCTTCCAACTCAGCTTATTCTGTGATTCTGTTTCTGGAACAGCCAGTGTGCAAGACATAATGTATGCCTACAGCATACACTACATAAGAGAATAAGTTACATACAAAGAGAGTCACAGCAGGAGAAAGTCCATGTATAATAGCTTTTAGATCATAAATATGTACTGTTCACCTCCAAATATGGCTTCCAACCCAGGGTTACTCATTTGCTATTTTTCTCAGACACCATAAACTAAGTGACTATAGGAGTGTTCTGAAAAAAAATACAGGGTTTCCTTACAATAGATCATATCAAAAGGAAGTATCTCTATGCAAAAGGGAATAGTAGGAAAGTGAGTATGAAACACCATCATTTTCATGAATGGAAAAAGGCAGTAATACTTTAAATCACAAAGAATGCCCTTTTTATTCTGTACTATGGTAAGCACCATCACTTAAACTAAGCCCCAATATCCTACTTCATACAGTGCAGAAACTGGGAAAAAATGACTCTTCAAACAATGAAACACTTCAGAAGGTACTTCCAAGTTCCTGCTGAACTTAAGTCTAAATGTATATCTAATGATACATATGCGTGAATGGTTTATGTACATATTTATGTGTCCATAAACACACACTCTCCCTTCTATCGTGATGCACAAAAAATGGTACTGTAGTACACATAAGGATAAATGGGTCATACTACCAACAGTCAAATACTTGGATTTTTTTAAACTATTCTGTCTCTTATAACAACTTCTGAAATATCTATGTAAATATGTATAGACATTCTATAATCCTTGAAATGAGATTTAAAGTTTAGCCATTGCCAAGGGTTATTTAGCATTTCTACACTTGTTATAATAACTTGTCAATAAATTCTGTAGTATTGTTTAAAAATTATAATTAGAAAACTTATAATGCATAGTCTGTCATGCTTGTCATCTATCACAGGTTTTAGTGCAGTACATCTGATGCAGAATTCCAAAGTAAAATAACGAGCAATGACAGGAATGCCATTCTCTGTATTTCTGATGATTAAAAGGCTGAGTGCTCGCCAGCAGCAGCCTGCTGTCAGTAAAAATGAATCTGAAACAGATGCCGATCACATCAACAGCTTGAGCCATATATATATTTTTTATTAGACAAAGACAGAAATCATGATGGAAGCAAACAGGTACAAGGCACACCAAAGAATACCACCATTACACCCCAAATTCAAAATATAGTTATTAGTAGTGTATGTCCAAACTAGACAACTCTGTTCATATCTAAGCCTGTAAAACCAGTATGTTTAGTGTTAAAACTATGAATACAAATAGAAGTTTGAACAGGCTTTTGTAATTTTATATTTAACCTCTGTCAATCTTAGATATTGTTTTACTAACACATGAACAGAAAGATCTATTTACTCACACTGGAGTACAAATCTCAGTTTTCTTCTGTTTTCTTTGCTATCTGAACTTTATATCAAAGTAATGTGCATATATTAGTGAATATATGGCTAAAAAGCTCTTTCACTACTACCAACCTCCCAAGGAAGACCACAAGCCTCTAGCTTTGGCTAATAATATGCTGGGGAAAAGAAAAACAATCTCAACTACAGAAACAAAAAATTGACTCCTCAAAGTTTTTTTGTCCTCAAGACTGTTTTGGAATAATACTTGCTTGATCATATTTCAGTGTCTCTCTATTTCAAAATTTGTGGGTTTTGTTTTCATGTTACTACCCACTTACTGAGATGTTCCACTTAGCTAGATACCAAAATTTGTTTAGGGACTCCTGCAAATGTGCAGTTGTATTACAAGAGAGAAGTGCCTGAAAACTGGAAAAAGTCAACACCACCTCCATCTTCAGGAAGGGTAAGAAGAAGGACCCAGGCAACAGGCCAGCCAGCATTACCTTGATCACTGGGAAAGTGAGAAGCACCTTTCTGGAAACCACTTCCAGGTATATTAAGGACAAAAATAAAAATTATGAGGAGTGGTCACAGCATGGTTTTACCAAGAAGAAGTCATTCTTGACTAATGTGACAAAGTTCAGTGATGAAGTGATTGGCCTGTGGATGATGAGACAGCAATGAAGTTCAGTAAGGCCATTGAAACTGTCTGAACAGAAGATGTGATGTACAGTCTGGTTAAGCAGACAATGAGGTGGATTGAAAACTTGAGTCCAGTCCTGTTTAGCAGAGGGTCATGCTGCCATCCAGAGGCACCTTGACAGGCTGAAAAAATGGGCTGACAAACCTCATGAAGCTCTGCACACTGGAACAGGTTTTCCAAAGAGGTTGTGGAGTCTCCCTCACCAGAAATATTCAAGAACCATCTGGATGCTTTCCTATGCCATGTGCTCTAGGATGCCCCTGCTTGAGCAGGGAGGCTGGACAAGATGACTCACTGTGTTCCCTTCCAACCTGACAGGCTCTGTGGGTCTGCGAAAACCAAAGTCCTGCACCTGAGGAGGAATAAGCCAATGCACCAGTATATGCTGGGGGCCACTCCGCTGGAAAGCAGACTGGCAGAAAAGAACAGGAGGGTCCTCTTGGACAGCAGGCTGAACATAAGCCAGCAATGTGCACTGGCACAAAAGGTGAATGGTAGGCTGGGCTGCATTGGAGGGATGTTGCCAGTAGGTTGAGGGAAATGAATCTACCACATTACTCAGCCCACACCTGGGTTCCCCAGTACAAGAGAGACATGGACACACTGGAGACAATCCAGTGAAGATCCACTAAGATAACTAAGGGATTGGAACACTTAACATATGAGGAAAGGCTGAAAGAGCTTGAACTGTTCAGCCTGGAGAAAAGAAGGCTCAAGGGAACCTCATTAATGCATACAAGTAGATGAAAGGAGGGTGTAAAAAGGCCAGAGCCAGAGTCTTCCAAGTGGTTCACAGTAAAAGGATGAGATGCAATGGGCACAAACTGAGATACAGGTGATACCGAATGAAACCTCAGGAAACACTGCTTTACTGTGAGGTAGCTCAGAGAGGTCATGGAATCTCCCTCCCTGGACTCCTCTAGACATGATCATGTGTAACTACCTCTTGCTATCTCTACTTGAACAGCGAGATTGAACAAGATGATCTCCAGAGGTTCCTTCCAATCTCAACCATTGTGTGATTCTGTGTGATTCAAGAGTATGTTGCATTTATGAAATCTAATTTAATTTCAAATAGGATTGCATTTCTTCTTTTTATGTATTGAATTTAGTTGCAGGGTTTCATAATCCCAAAGACTGGAGTACCTAGAAGGGAACACAAAGCACAGAATGGAATAAAAATCTTGCATCTAAACTAAAAATATGGAAACGTTTCTCATATGTTTAACTGGAGAAAGCTTTTGGAATTGCATGTATGCATGTATTTGCATTTTCAAGGAGATGGTGAGGATTTTTGTTGCATTTTAGTATTCCCTCTACACCTAATCAGTTTTATCCCCTAAATGCTACCATTTGAGCACTGATGGAATAGTTTTCTTCACAACTACCACTTTAACCTGAAAAATCAGCTATACTAACATTTAAACAACTTTAATTTGATTTTTTTCCTGAAATTCCAAAGAAACTATAAAAAGAGATTTTCTAGCTGAATTACTTGTTACATGTAATTCATCTCATCATACTGCATATTTTTTCATTCCATATTGTCTAGAAAACATAATTTTAAAGATTATTCTAAGTATCCACTTAGAGTGATTGAATGAATACTAATTACAATATCCTTGATTATTTCTTAAATTATGCAAGGGAAATACTTCGTCTATTTCTAAGTATAATGCCGTAAAATTAGTTAGGTTTAAGTTACATAATTTTGTCTTTTTTCCATTGGGTGGCTGGTCTATTCTTTATAAACAAGGAAACAAAGTGTTCATTACATCCAAGCTTCCAAATCATTCAGATGTCTGCAGGTTTATTAAATACAGAAGTTTAATCTGACCATGACTGGTTGCTATCAGCCTGTGTCTTTTCCGCAACTTCTCCTGCTCATCTAGACTATCTCATAAATATTCCTATCAAAGATCATGAAGAATACGAAATTATTGTTCTCATGAGGCTTATTCTATGTTGTGTAAGAGCATATTTCAATTTCCAGAGAACTGGCGAATTTCTGCTCTCAGTTATCCTGCCATAACAACTTTAATGAACCTAATTGCTTATACCAAGAAGTATAACAAATGATCTCAAAAGCACTCAATTCAACTCTGACTTGGGGAAAATAACATTTTCTACCTAAGTTGGCAGCAAACACAGAACAAGAATTTAGACTCTTGCTGCACCTGTGCCTCATACAGTTTAGCTGCACATGCACTTCAAATTCCAAATGTGTGAGAAAAGACTTCAAAATGCTGTCAGCTTCTTTTCCCTTTTGTCATCAGGAAAATAATATCACACAATGGAAGATGGAAAGTAAAAAAATGTAGTTCTATACTTTATTACAGCCTACACTGGTGACCAAGATCAGTTCATTCCAACAACAGAGGGAAAGATTTCATCTTTTTCTTTAAAAGCACAGTGCATAGAAGTTTTCAAAGTTCCTGTCCTGTCAGAACTGGATAAAATAGGTCAGGAGAAAGACAGAGAAAGGAAAAGAAAGAAAAAAGAAGAAGCTTAATGTGCCTTTTCTTTTTTTAACTGCAAAATATTGATGAACTTCTAACTTTTCTTTTTCTTTACATTGTGAAGTAGTGTGCTCATTATGCAAGATGTTAGACTATTAGAAGAAAATATTAATATAAGGACTAACAAGGAATCTCTAATTCAAAACTGCAATAATATTCAAACTTGTGGAGGTCCTGGTGCCACACCTAAGAATCATCAGAGATTAAAACTCAGTCTCTAGGTCCCTTTTTCTCTGCTTGCTTTGATGGTCTGACTAAGAAGAGATAATCATAACCCCAGTATTTAAATCAGAAAGTCTCTCTTCAGTTTGCCGAGATCACACATCTATGCTAACATAAACACCTTCTTCGGTCAAAGCACTTGAGACCAGGAGGTCTCCCTGCAGCCTTTCAAACCGGCATCTGATGCAAGTCTTTCTTTGTCATTAGCTCTCCCTTGTCTCTAAGCTTATCTATTAATTTCAGACTTAATGTCCCCTAAAAATATTAATGATTGCTATTGAGGAAGAAAGCATCTATAACCTTGAAATTCTGGTGGAAATGGATAATATTTAATTGTTTTCTCTAGATTAAACATAAACCAGGCAAACCTGAAACATTCTCCTTGAGATGATTTCAGTGAAAATATAGTGCAGTCACACTTCAAAACCATGGGCTGCAATTTATGTGGTTGTAATATAACTTTAAAAATGTTAAATTAAGGTTCATTATGGAGTTTCAAATTAAAATCAAATAGTAATGTCTCAGAGATATGCACTGATGTCACTCTACTAAGATAGTTTATCGAGACCCTAAATGATACATGAATCATTCCCGTTTTTTTTTAACATACTTATTGAAGCTGTGTGGAGGTATAAAGATAAATGCTAGGCAGACAACAGTTAAAGAAAGAACTACAGCTGATGTCTCACTTTTTTATTTGGATTTCTTAATTCTATTATTCTTAGCTACCAAAATATATTATATTATATTATTATATAATATAAATAAAAATATAATAAATATAATATTTATTACTATAAATGCTTCTGATCTTGTTTTACCTTTCTCTAAATGTATTCATAATTCTGAAAAGAAAATAGAAATCCACCAATTTGCAGCTACTTCTACCCATGCAAAAGTTTATATAAAAACAATCAAAGAAAAGTTGAGATGATAACAGGACAGAGTAAAGGAGTAATGATAAAAAGATCATATAAAATTTAAAGATATCATGAAGTAAGTATCTTCATTTAGAAATACATTCATGTAAATTGCTGGATCATCTGCTCTTTCAAACTTACTTTTCAGAAGAAACACTCTTCTGTCTTTACAATACATAACAAACTTGCTTTTGGCATAAAAATACATTAAATATATTTCTGATATCATTGTGTGTTGCTGCCTGTTTTGAGCTTCCCATCCCCCCTCCCAAAGACATGTGCTCCGAGTTCTTTTGTTCCAAGCGCGGGCAAAGCCAAATGTAACTCAGACTCTTCAGCAGTGTCTGATTGGCCGCTCACCCCGGGTCCGCCCCCAGTCATCCCCTTGCCCCTTCTCCGAATAAAAAGATGGTCGAGGGGAGGCAAAGGCTCTCTCAGCTCAGCTACCTTCCTGTAAACATCTCTGGTCGTCTGTCTCATTTGAAGGCTTCTAACTGCAGGGAATTGAGCGAGCAGGGAGCTATATTTCTCCCTCTTTGCTTCTGCTGATGGTATTTGCTCTGCAGCTGATTCAGGTACCGATTTTAGAGCTACTAAAGTGCTAGATCGCCCGTGCTACCTCTCAAGGCTGCTCGAGGCTTTCTAAGGCATTGAAATATAAGCGCTAGCCGGTATAAAGCTGAAAAGATACCTTTACATTTGGCGCCCAGCGTGCTATCTCTGAACTCCGGTTCTGAGAGACTTTCAGGGTGTCCCGGCAGCTGTGTGTCTGCTGGAGTTAGCTCTGCACGTCCTGCTGTGCCAGCTCTGTGTGGCGAGGTGTTACTTTTTGTGTAACATCGAGCCCAGAGCCTCAGCCTGTACCCTCCCCCACGCCACGTGGCGAGGGAACGGCTGGAAAGCAGAAGACCCTTCTCGCGTTTTTTTTTTCTCCGGACCTGCTTTCCTGTGATAAATCCAGAATTCTGGTGAGTATTTCCCTGCTGGTTTAGGGGCTCCTGTCTTAAGCTGGTGCCGGTGTAAACTTTCTCTTTTTTTTCCTCCTTTTTCGTGAGTAAGGGGTTGAGGTTTCGTGTGCATTCATAATGGGATCTGAAGTTTCTGCACACCATAGAGAAATATACCACCAAGTTCAAAGTTACCTTTCTTTAACTGGGCATAAATACCCTAAAAATCTAGTTCAATCTTTTGTACAATGGCTTTTTCAGTACTTTCCTAATCTGACCTCCGAAGACATAAGATCTGCTGAATTTTGGGATAAGGTGGGGAGAAAACTCTCCTCTCTGAGGCGTGCAGGAGATGAAACAGTTTCAAAATTCTTTCCTCTCCTGTTACTAAGTTATGCTTTGCCGGAGAAAAAGGCAGTACATGAAAAGCCACTGCAAAACCCCCCTGTTAATTCCCTCATACCCTCTTCCAACCCCTGTGTCCCGGACCCCTCTTCCCCTACGCTGGAAAACACAGCTAGAGCAGACTGCTTCTCAGCACAGGAGAGCTATCGTCCTCCTGGCTCACCCGTGTTTCCTCAGCACCCTGCCTTGGATGGGAATCCGGAGCCCATCCCAGGACCTTCCCAACCCCTCTTCTCCACTCCCTTTTCCCCAGTTTCTAGCCCTCATGTTTCAAGCGCGCGTAAAAACCCCTTCTCCCCTGATCTCTTTGTTCCCAGGGACAGCCATTGCCATGTGCTCGCAGCCCGGGAAAAAACCCCTCCCCCCAACCGCTTTTCTCCCAGTTTGTTTGTCTCCAGTAATGGCGGACGCAATGGTCCTTCCTCTCCAAACTACACCTCCCACAATCCCTTTCTCCCCCATCCCACAAATCCCTTCTTGTCCCCATCCCCTCCCACTCCTGCGTCACACCCTGACCCCGCCTCTGACCCCGCCCCCACAGCGTCGTGTTTCACCCCTCCCTCTGTTCCCGCCCATGGCTCAAGTGCCGCCCCTGCTTCCCACAACCCCGCCCCCGACCCCTCCCCTCCTCCGGCCGTGTCCCCGCCTCCACTCCCCGCCCCTGCCCCTCCACTCCCCGCCCCTGCTTCCCATTGTCCCGCCCCAGGTTCCCACAGTCCTGTGACTGCCCCTCTGAATCCGAGAACCCATGCCTACCAGGAAGTAACTCCAACTGCTTCTACTACACTCTCTTGTACTAGCAATGGAGCTAACCCTGACTGGAAACCCCTTTCTTATTCTGATATTAAGGATTTGTGCAAGGCAATTAAGGAGTTTGGAATGCATAGTAATTATTTTAAGAGCCTTTTAAGTGCTACTTTTGCAACTCACTTACTTGTACCTCATGATTTACTTACATTAATGCAAACTCTTCTCACACCTGGTGATTTTATGGTGTGGAAAAAGCAATGGAAAATAATTTTATCTGATTTATTGAAAATTTTGTGGCAAACTCCAGATAATTACCTGGATTTTGAAAACAATTATATCACATTAGACCTTTTATCTGGTGACAATAATATGGCAAATCCTCAAAAACAAGCAATGCTTATCCCTCGTCCAGTTCTTACTGAAATCACACGTGCTGCTGAAAAGGCCTTAACATTATTACCATCTCAAACTCCTAATTCTCATTATACCACCATTAAGCAATTGCCAAATGAAAATATTATTCACTTTTATAACCGTTTGTACGAAGCTGTCTCTTCCCAGGTCCCTAATCCTGACCTCCAACAAGCACTCCTACTCGAACTTCTCCAAGTTAATACGAATGATGCTTGCAAACAAGTCATTCTCACTCTCCCGCTGTATCCTCCTCCTACTGTTGAATCCATCCTCGAAGTCTGTACGAAGAAGGTGCAGCTGAACACAGCTGCTCCCTTTTTGAAAAAAGTGGGGATGGTTGGGGAGGTTGTGGAGAATGTTACAGGTACAGGAGAAACTCAATCGCGCGGTAACTTTGTATGCTATCGTTGTCAGAAAAAGGGACATGTAGCTCGCAATTGCAGAGCAATTATAACTGCTGATAAAAACTCTCCAAAGACTGTTTCCCCAGGTCAACAGCAGGGAAACTAGCGACTCAACGCGTCCTAACAGCTCCGCGTTCAGACATAAATAGGGCTGCAGACAAAGCAACTTGGACTTCTGGACTCAGGTTTAAGGTAACCTGTGATAAAGCACACCATTTCAACAACAACAAACAGACTGTAATACCCATTTCATTCCAGAATTTGGACCACATGCCAGAATTTACATACCTTTTTGTTATTGGGGATACTCGGGAAACACCTGCTGGGATAGAGGTTACACCCACACTCATGAAAATGGATCAGAACGGGTGTTCTAACCTAATTGTACAATGTATATATCCACCGTACTTTATGCCTAAAGGTCAAGTCATTGCACAGGCCTTTCCACTGCCCAAATACCTGCCCACAGATGGTCATATCCCAGCCATCTGTTGGACTGAGGTTTTGGGAAATGACAAACCTGTAATAGAATGTAAGCTCCGTTACAAATCACATAAAATCAGTATAATGGGAATGTTAGACACAGGTGCTGATGTGTCTGTCATTCCATTTGATAAGTGGCCTACGCAATGGGAATTGCAATCTCAGGGCATCATACAAGGGATTGGAGGTACCCAAATTGCAAAGCAGTCCAAACACACCATCCAAATTGAAGGTCCTGAAGGACAAATAGCGACACTTCGTCCGTATGTCCTAGACACCAAATTCACCCTGTGGGGAAGGGATGCCATGTCTCAGTGGGGAACAAAAATTGATATCACCCCTAGACATCAAAATTTTCCCTTGCAGGCCACTGAAGCAGAGTGCCATCCACATAAATTAACTTGGAAAACAGATGAACCCGTGTGGGTTAACCAGTGGTCGTTAAAAAAAGAAAACTTAGAGGCACTCAAAACATTAGTGGCTGAACAATTGGCTAAAGGAAATATAGTTCCAACTAACAGCCCATGGAACACACCCGTGTTTGTAATACAAAAACCGGGAAAGAACAAATATAGGCTACTCCAAGATCTTAGAGAAGTTAATAAGGTTATTGAAGACATGGGACCCCTTCAACCAGGTATGCCATCACCTTCAATGCTCCCACAACATTGGCATTTAGCTGTTCTTGACATTAAAGATTGCTTCTTTCATATTCCACTCCACCCTGCAGATGCCCCCCGATTTGCATTTTCTGTACCATCTCTTAATCATGAAACTCCCATGGAACGTTATCATTGGCTCGTGCTTCCCCAAGGTATGAAAAATTCCCCAACTCTCTGCCAAGAGTATATTGCTAAAATTCTATCTCCCATCCGTGCCAAAGCAGAGAAAGCCATCATCCTACATTACATGGATGATGTGCTGGTGTGTGCTCCCAATAATCAGTATCTCGAGCAGACACTTAACATGGTGGTTGAGGCCCTAGAGGCCAAGGGCTTTGAATTACAACCTGAAAAAATGCAGAGAACAAGCCCTTGGAAATACCTCGGACTCAAAATCACAGAAACCTCT
The DNA here is from genome assembly GCF_020740725.1 of Corvus hawaiiensis. NCBI lineage: Eukaryota > Metazoa > Chordata > Aves > Passeriformes > Corvidae > Corvus > Corvus hawaiiensis. The sequence goes on from NC_063215.1 coordinate 23,605,995, forward strand.
ATCACCCCAACACCTGTCACCATTAATAATAACCCAAAAACATTAGAGGAAGTGCAACAGATCTGTGGGACACTGAAGTATTTAAGGTCCTGGTTAGGACTCACCACAGAGGATGTAGCTCCTATTGCAAACCTAATAAAAGGGGAAGGCGGTCCAGCATCCCCTAGATCCCTGACAGAAGAGGCAAGGCAGTCTCTCAAAAAGATACAAGAGCTCATTTCCACCAGACAAGCACACAGGTATCAGCCCTCCCTACCCTTTAAGCTTGTCATTCTAGGGAAGGTACCACGCTTTCATGGCCTCATATTTCAGTGGGACAAAGAGCAGAAGGAACCCCTCATCATAATTGAATGGGTATTCCTTCCACTCCAACCTCCTAAAACCATCACACAGCCACAAGAACTAATGGCAAAAATTATCATGAAGGGTAGAGCAAGGCTCCGCACCCTGGCAGGATGTGACTTTGCATGCATCTATTTACCTGTAACAACTGACGCATTAGATCACCTGCTCCAAAATAATATAAATTTACAATTTGCATTAGATAGTTACTCAGGCCAAATCTCAAATCATTACCCAAAACATGACATGTTTAATCTGCCATTCTCTTTCATCCCTCGAGAGATTCAAAGTAGAAAACCCCTCGATGCGATTACCGTTTTTACTGATGCCTCAGGAAAAAGTAAAAAGTCCGTGGTCACATGGAAAAATCCAAAGACGCAAAAGTGGGAATCTGACATCGAGGTAATCCAGGGATCACCACAAGTAGCTGAATTAGCAGCTGTTGTTAGAGCATTTGAGAGGTTCAAAGAACCCCTTAATTTGGTCACAGACTCAGCATATGTAGCTGGAGTAACTGTTAGAGCTGAGCATGCTCTCCTAAAAGAAATCTCAAACAAGAAAATTTATGATTTACTCTCAAAATTAATTTATCTGGTTTCCCACAGGGAGCATCCCTATTTTGTCATGCATGTGAGGTCACATACAAACCTGCCAGGATTTATTGCGGAAGGTAATCGTAGAGCTGATGCTCTGGCTATGCCAGCAGACATAGTTCTATCAGCCGACTTACCAAAGCTCCCCCAAGTTTTTGAACAAGCAAAATTGAGCCATGCCATGTACCATCAAAATATTCCCGCTCTTATCCGCATGTTCCATCTGTCGCGGACACAGGCAAAAGCAATAGTGGCAACATGTCCCAACTGCCAGAAGCTACAGCTTCCATCACTGGGCATGGGGGTCAATCCCAGAGGTATTAATAGCGGTGAAGTGTGGCAAATGGACGTCACACATTTCCCTGAATTTGGGAGATTAAAATACGTTCATGTTTCTATTGATACCTTCTCTGGTGCTATGTATGCCTCTGCACATGCAGGTGAAAAGGCTAAGGACGTTGAAAAACATCTTGTCCAAGCTTTTGCTGTGCTCGGTATACCTGAGGAGATAAAAACTGATAATGGACCTGCCTACACCTCCCAGGAGTTTAAAAACTTTCGCCAGCAGTGGGGATTTCGACATGTTACAGGTATTCCTCACTCCCCAACTGGACAAGGCATTGTTGAACGTGCCCATCAAACCCTCAAGCGAATGCTGCTACAACAATCAGGGACCACCAAACTCAACTCACCTGTCCTCAGACTCAGCAAAGCACTGTTTACCATAAACTTCCTGAATGGCACCTTTGAGGATCCAAACCCTCCCATCTATCGTCATTTCCAGAACACCAGGAGACAGAAACTGCAGGAAAATCCAGAAGTCCTGATCCGGGACCCAGAGACTCAAAAAATCCAAGGACCGTACAAACTTGTGACTTGGGGACGTGGGTATGCCAGTGTATCTACCCCTCAAGGACTGAGATGGATCCCAGGGAAGTGGGTAAAACCTTATGTCATTTCCTCAAAAGTTAAGGAGGTTAAAACTGCCTCCTGGAAGAGACGCCGTAAAAAGAATCCTGATTTTGCACCTTCATGTAAACCCCCTACTGCAGATCTTTATGTTAATCCCTTAAGTTAAGTTGCACTGTTTTGCACTCAGGTTTTTGCACTGTATTTTGTAAATCTTTGTCCTGATACTCCATACCATAGATGTCCTGACTAAACCCCTGAGTTTTGACTGGGGAACTAGTTTAAAGGCATCCTAGGTACTGTCGAGTTGTAGGGACGATAGATTACAATTATATTTTGCACTGTTGTTTTGTTACTGTTCTATGCACTTTTAAGTTACTAAGAGTTACAACCCAGCTTTAAAGAAAAAAAAATAGGGAATTGTTGCTGCCTGTTTTGAGCTTCCCATCCCCCCTCCCAAAGACATGTGCTCCGAGTTCTTTTGTTCCAAGCGCGGGCAAAGCCAAATGTAACTCAGACTCTTCAGCAGTGTCTGATTGGCCGCTCACCCCGGGTCCGCCCCCAGTCATCCCCTTGCCCCTTCTCCGAATAAAAAGATGGTCGAGGGGAGGCAAAGGCTCTCTCAGCTCAGCTACCTTCCTGTAAACATCTCTGGTCGTCTGTCTCATTTGAAGGCTTCTAACTGCAGGGAATTGAGCGAGCAGGGAGCTATATTTCTCCCTCTTTGCTTCTGCTGATGGTATTTGCTCTGCAGCTGATTCAGGTACCGATTTTAGAGCTACTAAAGTGCTAGATCGCCCGTGCTACCTCTCAAGGCTGCTCGAGGCTTTCTAAGGCATTGAAATATAAGCGCTAGCCGGTATAAAGCTGAAAAGATACCTTTACAATTGTGGGGAGGAATGAGGTTAAAATTTCAGGAAGGAAAGATTCAGAAAAAAATACCATTGACAAGTTTCTCTCCATTACTATAATTTAATGAAAGATAACAACAGTTTATTCTTAATAGTTCCCTTCAGAAGACACTGAGCAAATTTCTACAATTCCAGCTGTAATTTGGCTCATGCCCATTTTCAGGCACTGTGCAATGTAACTGTGAAGAACACCTGACTAGACACAGCAGTAAAATCATCAGTTGAGTCCCTGTGATCAAGAAGGGTGTCATAATGGATAACATAATAATGAAGATCTTATTTGCAATTCTCACAAGATCACATTAGCCATCCAGAAGGAACATTGTAATTCTACATAAACAAAAATTAGCATCTAACAAATGCTGCTATGTCTGTATCAAACAGTTAACCTCAAATTTCAATATTTTATGACTTTCAGTATCTGGTGAGAAAAGAAGATTTGGGGTTCTTTTTCAATTTTAAGAAGGACCAGGGAAAAGAACAAACTACTGACATAAACATGTAAGAATGAAGATATGGTCACTGATTGCTTTCAGTTCATTGAAGACAAAACAATGCCAAATGATAAATAAGTGTGTATTTTGTTGTTTTTCTGTTCGGATGTTTTGTTTATAGACTAATTTTTAAGACTAGACAACTACTGATAGAACGGCGACAGCGCTGCTAACTGACTTCAGGCACATGAAACTGTAACAAGTGTAGCAGCACACTCTGATAAGATGGCCCAGGTCAGGTTCCCACCATTTTGCATTCATGATTATGTTACTAAGTCTCAGCAAAGTTTGTCCGAAACTTGCAGATTAAGGAATAGCAAGACTTTTGCTTGGTGATGTTTCAGTTTTGACTGGCAGAACCTCTACTTTGTTCTCTTTTAGAATTGAAATTAAAAAAAGATAAACAAAAAACAAACAAACAACAACAATCAAATGAAAAATAAACCTCTTATATTTATCTTCAGTTAATTTCTGGTAGTAAAATACTTCAGTCTCTGCCTGATTTTGAAATCAGATGGGATTCTTACAAATAAGACAGGTGGTGTGGAAAAGTACTAACTACATTTTAAGAGACAAACATTCTATAAAAATATACCTTCTATTACTTTCCTACTCTTGAAGAGTATGACTGTAAAATGGAATGCTTTAATGTTCACACAGCACTGCAATTGTAGAGATTTGTGAAAATCGATATACAGTTTTGTAGGCTAGGCAGCCAGAAAAACCCCAGACAGACAAGATGATGTTTGTATTATCCAAATGACACCATAAGACAGCATGCTTTCCTAAAATTCCAATTCTGTGTGAGACTTAACCAAATGACTAATATGGTCACTCACATATTTTGTTCTAGAATTTGGCCACATGCTTAATAGACTACAGAAAAACCTGCATTATAATTAGTAGGGCAGAAGTGATTTGGCAGCACACTTGTTCAGCTGACAAACTGTATGTTCTTAATCAATGAAACTTCATCAAGTTTCAGGTTTCTCTCCCAAGGAAAAGTTTTATTTTTATTTGTGTCTGCATATGGTGGGAACCATACAGGCTAGTCTATCTCAGGATGGATTCAAAACTATACTGAACTGTTCTCTCCAAAAATGTATTTAATCCATGATTGGTCTTGACCTTGCTGATTGAAACTCTTTAGAGCAAAGGAAAAACACGAAGCAATGACTTACACTTTGTACGCACTTGCTCAGCTACAGAACAGAAACAGAATTCACCGTAAATTGCCTCCAACCACAGAAGACTGAATTATTTATGCAGAGAGATACTCAGTGTAATGTGCAAGAGGATCTGCAATGATCTATTTTTCAGACAGGACCTGTTTTAAGATCTTAGCTATAATTAGGCACAGATGACTTTTGAACTTCTCATGTGAGTGATACAATCCTGAGTCTTTTGTCTTTAGTTTCAAAAATGTTTTTCTCTCCTTTTTTTTTCTTCCACTTCTCTAGTATTGTGGCGTGGACAATATTATTTTGACAAAATTTAAAATTGGCATATTCATTTAAAAAAATCTATTTTGCTACACTCTTTGACTACAGATTTAAATCCCAAAATTCCTGATCTCTCTTGTCAATGTGGAGTTTGTTTTTTTTCAGAGAAAAGTAACAGAGAAAATACACACAGCACACAGCAGTGATTAAATTACAAACCCACTATATTAAAGTTGTTGCCACTTTCAATATGGATACACACTGTAGTGGGCATTAAACAAAAAATATGCAATTCCTTGAGTACTTTTTTTTCACTTAGGTCTTTCATATTTTGGCTAAAAAGTGGTCTCTGTGCTAGTAATTGCAAAAGGCTAAAATAACCTTACTTCAGGCTCTTTACAGAAATCAAAGATACCACTGAACTTCGAGTGCCACTGTATCAGAGAACAGAAGCTATGAGGCATCTTGAGACTGAACTCAGCTGGCATGTCACAGAGAGAATTCATTTCGTCAGGACTGTCTTACGTCTGCCTTTTGAATTAATAACTCAAGTCAAATATGCTCTTTTTTCAGTTTCTATTTTCACCGAAAATCCAAGCATTTTCATATGGCACTACAAAAAATTTGGTGTTGAAAGGTTTTCCCTAGAGGGAATACAATCCAAGAAGACTGTCACATGGTTTCTCTGCAAGACATTTTGTATCTGTCTGCAGATCACTTTGGATGACAGAATTAAGTTGACAGTTCTACAGAAAAAGACAGAGAAAATAAAGCTCCTGTGACACATTCACTCACTGACAACAAACATTGTGAGCAGCCATGAACCAGAACTTCTTTCCTGACTACACAAACTGTGCATTCTCAATCTTTCCACTGATATTTGAGAATGCACAGAAAAGCTTATCGTTAAAGTGAAAAAATAATAATTCTCAATTACATTTTTCTGATTTTTCAAAAATTCTAGGCCAATGATATAGCTATTTAATGTAAAAAATACCTAATTTCTAGAGGTTGATATATAATTTGATTTACAATCTATTAGTTGAAAGCAGGAGTCTTTCTGAGAACAAAGAGATAAAGAGTTAATGAAAAGTTAGTACAGCAAAGATTGACAGAATATAATTTATAAAGATTTTTTGGTAAGGGAAACAGTATTTCATTTGGCTGTGATTTCACATTTTTTTGTCTTTTTTCTTATTTTCCCCAGAACTAGACAGATTTCAGCTGAGGTGGCCCACCTATGCAATCTAAGGAGAAGATTTTTAAAATAATGTCTACAAAAGGTGAAAATTTTCAAATGTGAGTTCTTGAGAGTTAATTTTAATTATAATTTTTAACCTGAAACTCCTTTAGCCAAATTCAACCCACCCAAGGTAAAACCAGGAGCTATTAAAATTAAATGTGGATGACATCAAATGGCATAGGAAATCAATTAGTCTTTACACTTGTACATTGAGAATCAAGAAGGAAAGTACAGTATTTTTAAATTTAAGAAATGCAGACTGTAAAAATAAAATTATGTAGAGGTATTATTATTGCATTAGAAACCTATTACAGATATATATTTGCATATTTAGGAAAAAAACTGAGAAAGCTGAATCAAAATAATTCTGTTTCAGGCAGAATGATGTGAAGTGTATGAGAAACCAATGGTATTTGCTGTGTTTCAGAAAATATTATGTTCTGTGTTTTCAGTAGGCCAAGAATAAAGCAATAATTGAGCCATTAAAAATTACAGTAGACTATAGGGAAGACAAAGGGACATCATGATTAGTTATTATCTTTAGAAGCTATAAAATAGACCACATTTCCAGATACATTAGGAGTTACATAGCATGACAATCTAGATGATTTAGTATTTTAAAGATGCAAGTTTCTGGAATGTAAGTTTTTTAAAAATCCCTTTTTTAAGTAAATGGTCTGTTTTTTCATTTTCAAGGTGATGCAGACTTCCACCAATACATTAGTTACTCTAATCAGAGCATTTCAGAATGTGAGTGTAGATCGGTTATTATACTGGTAAAATCTTCAACCCCTCTGAATTTCTTGGAGTTGAAATCTAGAAATTTCTAAATATAGTGCAAAATTTATGTAAACCACTTATAGCAAGCTGCTATGGAATCCCTGATGTAATTTGAACAGAGCTGGTATAAATTCTTTTTTAAATATTATTCTGTATTTTCTGTAACAATAATAATTCTGCAATCAAATGCAATATATGACAGCAGGTATTTTTGTTTGGAGTTAGGATAAAGGAAAGAGTTTAACAGGAAAAACTTGATGATACAAGCCTCTCCTTCCCATGTATTTGCCCCCTCCAGACAAGTAAAAAGAAGAATTACAGAAATCTAAAGGGAATTCATAAAAGCTTCATGTTCTCAAGAGAAATGTCAAAATGGAAGACAGAGGTTGCAGTTTTCTAACATAAACCAATTGCTATAGGATGCAGTAGTGTTACAAGCATGCCTGCACAGACAGGGCAAAGCAGTACCTGAGAATTCTTTTCTACCATATTCTTTCTCTTACAGGACAATTTATTGCTCCCCAGACTCTGAGGACTATTGTGATGGCAAATAAACACAAAATAGTGACATTTAAAGAAAGAGAAGAAGAGGCAAAGAGCCGTTTTCTGTTTTTTCCAATAGCAGTCTGTCAGTGTATACATTTATGTAAGTATATGTTTAACACCTGAGCTGTGTAGCTTTCTGCATATTTTACTAAAGTGTTGCTTGGTGACAGACCACTTATTTATAATTTAAAAAACATGCAAATGCATTGACATCCGCCAACATAATGCATTTCTTAAAATCAAAACACTTCATACAAGAAAAAGGCCAGGCATGTTTCATATTTTTGCAATACTTCTGAACAGCTTTAGACAGCCAGAGCCTAACCAAAGCAGATTATCAACTATTATTTAATATAAAGAAATGGCATTCTGAAGTGCATGAGCAGACAATACTATATTGTAAATGATCAAACCATGCTTTTAAGATGGTGTCATAGGTTAGCAAGCATAGTCCCGGAAGGGATGTCCTTGCTAAGGGGTGCTTGCAGTTTCCTCTGGGACCTGATAGAACCTATCAGCTGGCCAGTTTGAATATGGACAATTCTTTAAGCCACTTAAAGTTGTGACCGCCTCTGTGATCCACACTTAAGAATAGACAAACTCCCCCCCAATCTCTCTCTCTCGTTTCCGGCGCTGGGACAGGTGGCTGCGGGCCCCGTGTGGGGACCAGAGGGCCCAGGCCCTGCTTGGGCCAGGCTGGGCCAGGCCACGGCCATCCTGGAGCCGATGGGCCCTGTTCCACCTGTGGAACCCCCCCCACTGCTTTGCCATGGGCAGCCGGAGCAGCTCGGCTCTCCCCCCTCTCCACTTCAATAAGAAACATTCAACATTCCAGCTGCAAAGCTGCAAGGCCTGGGTGAGATTAACCCTTTTAGTGCTGTGAAGAGCTGAAAACCTGAGGGAAGAGAAAGAGGAGATGCTTAAAGCTGAAAGTCTGTTGTGAAGCTATGATATATCAGAGTATCCCGTTGTAATTCCATGAAGATATGGGGGGTGGAGTGTTCAGCTCGTAAGCAAAAGCACCTGCGCTGAGATAGGCAGATGCTGACACAGCTGTAATTTCATGAGGAGTTTGAACAGGGAGAGATGGACCAGATGAGGACTTTTGCTCCAAATGGGAAAGGAGAAAACCTCAGTTCTTAGAGATGCTCCCAGAGATAGTCCTAAAGATGAAGATGATGAAGACCCTTTGCTCCCAGGGAAGGAGAAGGGCCTCTGTTCTTGTTTCTGAATGGCTCAACCTTAAAATTGTACCCCAAAAACTTCAAGAGTGGACCCTCGAAAGCAGTTGTGGGAAAAGCTGCAAGTTGGGGGAAGGGACTCACATGCAGGCAGAGAGACTCCTCTTCCTAAATGGACTGAACAATATTTGGAAGTGGGCGGCTGTCTCGTTGTGATAATGTTTTCATAGCATGAGCAAGAAGAGACTTCTCTTTCTAAATGGACTGAACAAGGTTATTATGGAAGTGGTAAACAGACTGAACATCTGAAGAGTTGTCTTTTTATATGGTCAGTGGGAGAAGGGAGGAAGGTGGGGGGAGGAGGAGAGTTCTGAAGGTGGTATAATTTTTTTTTCCTTCTTTTAGGTCTGTTAATAAACTTCTTTATATTCTTTCAAGTTTGGTGCCTGCTTTGCGTTTCTCCTAATTCTTATTTCACAGAAGATAAACAGTAATGAGTATTTTGGGCCAAACCACTACAGATGGAAATAGTGCTTTCAAACTGTATCACATATACATATTTAAATGGAATACCTTTTAAAGCACAGTATGGATTTTCTTTCTAAGATTTTTTATTTTATTAATCTTTTCTATAGTTGAGAAACAACCATATGTCCACATAACACTTACTGCATTCAACTTTACTACTTTTCAAAGTGGAAAAAAATATGGCTAGCATTTTCCTAATAAATTATTATGAACAAGATATGCTGACTATGGAATAGATAGGCTTCTACTGAAAAAAGTAAAGATGACTGGAGAGTTGCCTTTCCAAGCTTCAGAACTTCTATGCCTGTGCAGAAGATGATCCAGATCTAAGCTGCTCAATCACTTATATATTTTTTATTCTTTCAAGTGTGTGAAGCTAAAATTGGTATTTCCAAAAGTTCTTTATCAAGCTTTCCGTTCTGCTTGATCCGAGATACCATGCTCAATAACATTTCTTGTATTAGAGAGTCTGGAAGATGTCAAACAAAATCTAATCCAGGCAGAGAGGCCGTGGTTAGAACTAAAGAATGAATAGAAGCTTGGTTTAGTCTTTTTTCATGAAGTCAAATGCAATGACCAAGTCTGCAAGCAGGGATGGAAGGACTGGGATGCAAGTCACTGCTAGCTTTATATGATCTTCATGCCTATAATATTTCAAGCAGTACCATGCTTGTGTAGGCTTCAAGGGCTACTCTGATTCAGCTGCCAGTGTCATCCTGATTCTAAAAAAAGCAACTAGAGATAATTGGTTGCAAACCCAATCATTTGATCTTCTGAACCTTACTACTAAGAATTGCCACATTTTATGATATGCACACTATACAGAGATCAATTACAGAAAGAGTGTCAAAACAGGTGTTGAGGTCCTTAGACAGCCCTTAGGTTATTGCAGTCTATACTAAACTAATTTTAAACATCCACTGAGGATTTAGAAATTTGCTGTGCTACACAACATACCGAAAAGTTATTCAAGGGAAGGGAAAAATATGATGCTTTATGCATGAACTTGAAAGGTGAAACATATAAGAATCAGTTTCATCAGTAGAATTGTTATTTACATTATGTTTGCATTTATTTTATCTCCATCATTCCTGTAATTGTCTTCAGTTCACACAAATCACAACATGAGGAGGAATTCAGTTTGAAATGAAAACATACTTTGGGTTGACTAAGGTACAGAATATGATAAACTGAAACCAAAAATACCAAACCACATTGTAGAGTCCTATTCTTAACAGCAGAATTTGAACGTTACTGAACAATCCACTATACAGAAAAATAAGACCTAATCTGCATTCTAATATATTCCACTTACTATAACGTTTCCATTTCAGCTATCTTGGCTATAAAGAAGGAGTGATACTAAAAAGGGAAAAGGAAAGACAGACTAGAAAGTCTGATTTGATAGTTTTAATGGCAAATCAATGTGTTTACATTAGTTTCTTTTTGTTGCCTTTCTCATAAATTCACCAGTATTTTGGCATTGAGGACCACTGGCAAATAACAACCTTCTTTCCCTTGGAAGCCATGTCATAAGGCGAGAGATAGTCCTTTTAAGAGCAAATGCAGCTTCATTCAGTCCCTAAATAATGTAATGCTACCCTTCTTAGGAACAGTAGCACTATTTGGACATAGCAACCAGTTTTTGATCTGGAGAAGAAATGAGTAATTTTTGTAACTTGTTTATCTAGAGAAAGGATTGTGACAAACAGCACATAAATCTCTGCATGTGAAAATATGTAAAGAGCTGCTGTATGCCCATAGCTTACTGGCCTGAACTTTCCTGCCTTTGCAGGATTTTACAGAAGCTAATACTATTAAAGTAACACATCCTCTGTATTTTTTTGTGATGCCTGAACTTCTACATCTAGGAAAACTCATACTATTGGAAAAGAGAGCATCTTTTTTACAACTGTTTTCAAAAGAAAGAAGATCTATGAGGAACTCTGTGTCCAAACACTGAGATAAAGAAATGTGCTTGAAATAAACAGTTCTATAATTTTTGAAATCACTTCACAGCATCTTTTTATAGAAAATTTCTTTCTGTGACCACATAATCAACAATCTGAAATGACCATGTTACACCATCAGATACATTTCCTTCAACTGCATGCCTAATACCTATGGGCTTCTTTTTAGCTTGAATTCCTCTGCCACATGTATTGTAGATGCAAATAATGAAACATTTAAGACGTAATCATGAGAAAGCATCTTTACAGACATTTTCGATGCTTCAAACTTCAGAAGTGTTTCTAGCAAAATGAAATAACATTAGTACATATTTAAAGACTTGCTGTGAGATGTCTCTGCTTCATAGCGGAAAAGAAAAAGAGAGTTAACAAATCCATATTTTGCAGCTACACAGAATCAAGAGTTCTGAAAGTATGTAAAATAACTTTTCATATGAAAACCAGTGGTTATTATTCTCTAGATAGAAAGGATTTTCTTTCATATGAAATAAGAGCTACAAAAATCTTCTCAAAATGCAGGTACAGTGTCAAGAAATTACAATGATGAAAACTTTGCAATTTTTGTAATCTGCCAAAATTAGAATTTTCTGTAGCCTTTTTTTCATTACCTGTGCATGGTCACAGAACTAGAATTTTAAAATAATAACTCACATATAAATTATGGGGAAAAAGCATAACAAATTTCATTAATTCAGAAAGATAATTTTTTTAAATAGTTGCAGAATAATGGTCCAGCAGTATTTCCACTACAGACTGTTTCTGCTAGGACATGGCCCAGAACTAGTAGATAAGAGCTCAACTTCATAGTCTTTATCATGACACAGGGGAGATGCACATGGCTAGTTTGCTCCACATCTTACTGCTAACACTCAGCAATAAGCCAGATTTCAGTGTTTTCACCAACTCAATAAATTCACAACTCTAGATTCCAATGAGCATGACAACTCTTTGTATAAAAGACTGCTATTTCAGGGGCCTTTTGAATCTCCCACCATCTTGCTTTCTGCTTTCTTCAATTTAAAATTAAAACAGGAAAGAAAGTGAAGACACAAAATTTCTACTGTTTGTAGGTACAAAAATGCTGTTAGTGAGGATCTTCTTGTTATTTTTCTAAGTCCGTGAGAGACTTTTTCTCTCTCACAGAAGAGGTAGCAGGGAATGTAAACAACCAAGCCACCTGCAACCTTGAAAAGTCTTGTTTATGGTATAGTAGAAAATATTTTGATAATGGATGTTTTAGGATTTTGGCCAATCACCCCCAAGGGGTGGCTGGTCCTTTGTCCAATTAGACTATGAAGAAAAAAGTCTATAAAAGAGTTTGTAAAATAATTAAATAAATCAATCTTGCTGCACAATTCCTGCCTGCTGGATCTTCTCCTCCTCCTCCTCCCTATGGCTGCGGGACACAGTGATATACCGTAGGAACCAGGCCTGTGGTAATAACTGTTTAAAATTTTTACCATCATAACAGCTAACACTTTTACATCACCTACTCTCTCTATGGAAACTTTTGAGTGTTGTACAAACTCATACCAATGCAAAAATCACTCTACCCTTATCAAATATGGACCTATGCATAAAGACAAATATAGGAATTCTCTTAAGGCTTGTACTGATACTGCGCTTATTTTAAGACGAGAAGAAGGTAAGATAATCACATACAAATGAAGTAGGTAGGATGCCCACTGTGCAAACTGCTGTAATTGTAATCTCTAGGGAAAAATAGGTTAATTACTCTTCAGAAAACTGCAATAGTCTTCTGACAAACATTTAGTACTTTGCCACTTCAGTCTCACCTAGAAGACTGAATAACCTCTTGGATTTACCCGGACACAGTATGTGTTCAGATTTGTGAGGGACATGATTCCTTCTAGCATAATGTCCTGCATTTTCTACAGTAAGTGATCTGCCATGAAAGGATTCGCCAGCTTTCCCTGTGAATTGAAGAGAGAAAAATACTGTGTAGGAAGTACAGCATAAATATTCTGCTTTCATTAAATACATCCATTTCTGTTTTGAGATTTTTGCTTAAATAAGTTCTTTTAAAAAGTCTTCTGTAAATGAAAATATTTAACTTCAGGTATCTTGCAGTAACTCTATGCTAACAAGACAGTTCTTTCCTTTCCAACACCAGTTCAAAATCTTTTCAGCTCTGGGCAGAGAAGTACTTTCTCTGACTACGTTTCTGTGAAATCCTGCCAGCATCTCCCTGAGAGTGCAGTAGAGAATAAAGAAAATAGCAGGGCAGATAGTAAAAGAGGGAGCCTCAGTAAGGATGCTTTGTTAGCATAGTGCAGGAATGAAGGGAGAGATGAATCTCACAATTGCCAGGAGGTACAGCAATACCTCCCTGTAGGATTCAAGTTCACTTTTGACGGGGCACAGTACAACCCCTAAGACCCACGGCCTGCCTCCAGCATCCACTCTCTGCATTTCCTGACTGCAATTCTATCCTCTTCTCTGTCCCATTTCACAACCAAACACCTTGGCTTGAGATCTGCCTCAGTCACCTCTCAGCGCTCATCTGTGCACTGTTCTGTGCAGCAATCTGACAATACTTTATCCACAGAATATATGACTTTATTGTGCCCTCTCTACTTCCTAGGAAGAATGCTCTCATGTCTTAAAAATTGTTTTGGATAATGATTTATGGAACATTTTGCTTCATATTAAAGATAGTTTAGAACCTTTGCTTCCATACTGTTCATCTTTCATCATCTTTTAATTGGCACCTTCAAAAAAGAAATTGAACATCAAGCCAGAGAGCGAAAGTATATTGAATGTTGCAGTATATTTCAAATATTATGAGAAAGGCAAAAGTGAAGGCAGATGTTAAGGTTATCTCAGTAACTTTAACTCAGCTCTATATATCTTTGCTGCTATTTATTCTTCAGAGAAGGCAACCCCATCTGTTTGAAAAGGGATGCAGAATGGAAGCATTTCTTTTGCCTCCTATGAGTGCATAACAGCTTAACAGACCAGCTCAGCTGCAACTTCCTAACTCTCCTGCTGACCCAACACACAACATAGAGCACATAATTTCCCTGTTCTCTGCCTAGTTTTCTCTGTTTCTTTCTGTCATGTCATCTGTTTGAAGTCTTTGAACCAAGGTTGGGGTTTTTTTTTCTGAAATATATATTCATATGGCATCTAAGACTGAAGTCCAAAATTCAGTGGGGACTTCTAAGCATTGACCAGTAATTATGCATGTACACTACAGTACAGTTTCCTTTACTTCAGAAGAGCAAAAAGTAGGAAATAAATAGTAAATTCCCTCTATCTTCACTCTAATATGACCCTGACATGGCTTCACATATTATTTTCATTGACAAATCAGCAAAAGTCTATTGAATCTACAAAATACAAAGAAAAATGAATAAACTGTAGTTACATGTCTAAAAGATGGCAGTTCTGGTAGAAGTAACAATTTCCAGAAACATAAGAAATCTGAATCATAATAATTTGTTCTCTATTGTTGGTGCAGTCAGAACAGAAAGAATTAAGTTTAATTTATGGTACAGACAAATAGGATAATAGAAAACCCTTCCATACAGAAGATGCTCAAAAGCATTGAGCAGACTGTGAATTTAAAATTAGGTGAGCACTTCCTAGGACATACATTTAGTGCTCTCTATTCAATCCTGGAAAGGCCTAGGTAACTTCTTCAGTTCCCTTGCAGTCTTATTTTACAGGATTCAGTAACCTATTAGCTATCTTCTGTGATTTTGAGAATGAATGTTCCAGAAAAGCCATATTCATTAATTTTTGGTTATCTGATATATTTCAAATTCACATATTCTGGAAACTCATATGCATTCTAGGACAGAGAGCAGATGAGCAGATAATGGAAATAAAAGTGTTGTTTAATTATTATCACTTGGTTGACTCCAAAAGAATAAGAAATTGACTTCCCAGGTACCAGGTAGAACTAAAATCCCTGCAAATAAAAGTTCACTTCTAGAACTGTATAGACCTCCAGAGTATTCCTCTCGCAAATGCTTCCCCAGTATGCCCTAATGATGTTTTTAAACAGTGATTAATTTGTGGATTTAAGTAAATGAAGCTAAAAATTAAAAAAAAAATTAAAAAACCCCCAAGGCTGCAAAGACCAGAAGTTATGGTTTTGCCGAAACCATTTCAAATTTTAAAAAAGTATTTTTAAGGTTGAAGACATCATTAGAACTGTTCTTCCATTGTTATAAAGGAAGCCGCAGAGCTTTTGAAATAAGCTCAAGCCTGTTTCATTTCATGTGTAAAGAAAGATCTGAAATAGCCATTGTTTTCCACCTTAAAGGCCTATGTGAAACACGGTTTAGGATGATAGTTTAACTATTTAACTTAATTCCTGTAAACACTATGATGGAACTCTCAATATTAATCTAATTCACCCAAATTAAACATCTGTTCTTCTCTGCTGACTGTGGACAGAACCAAGAGAAACAGTTAAGTGCTCTTACTAATTTAGAAACCAACCTGCCTCATTGTGGCTTGAGGCTGATGCCCACCAGAGAACAGCTGGCTTTCATATGACCTGGAAGTTTTTCTGTGGCTGATTATTCTGAGCACTGAAAAGTAAGTTTGAAGCTACACTACCCTAAATTCTGCATTATGACTTAGTTACAAGGAAGTAGGGGAGAAGCTTTGATAAAAGAAATAAAAGATATTAAAGGCAAATGTCTGGACTAAGTTGTAATTTCATAATATACTCTGTGCAAGGACACAGACTCAGGTACAATACAGAATCTTTGCAGCTGATGTATTTTGAAAGGGGTTTCTTTCTGCTGGAGTTGTTCTCTGTATCAAATACTCATTAATTACATTTGGAACATCTGTGACATTGTAGAAAATGAGTACTTTTTCCTAGTTTTATATACAGAAAACAAAAGAGGGGAATTTAAGCTGTGTTTTCCACAGCAATAGAATTAAGACTCAAAAGTCCTTGGTTTTGGTATCTGTGATTAGATTTTAACTTTACTAAAATTTACTAAATTGAACTTCATTTGAAATAAAACCCTGCTTATACCACTTATAACTAATAATTTTAATAAGGCTATTATATGACTACTAACATAAACTAATTTATTCCAATCTTCATTGGAAGATAGTATCTATGAAACAAAGGGAAGTAAAACTTACTGCAGACACATTTCACACAGAACAGTTTGGTCTGCTTCATAGGGCTCCTCCATTTACAGTTATTGATTACTGCTACCATTTTTCAACATATCTGATTTACAAGTCTTTGAAGCACAGAACACAGAAAGTGTAAAAATATGCAGAATTTTTAAATGAAATTATTAAAACTATTCTGCCATATTTTACTGGGCAAACTATAGGGTGGGTTTTTTTCTCAAAATCATTAAATTTGTTGGCAATTTCAGCATCCCTGTTTTGCTGCTATGTGGTAATTAAACTATTTTACACACCACATGAATCAAAGACCATTTTTTGAGTGCTCATTTAAGTCTCCAGTCAGTCAATCACATTGAAAAGACTGCAGAGTGGCAAACATTTCCTACCATACCTTTTACAGCAACATAAGTCTGTTATTAGGTAATGTCCAGTGGAAAAGAAGCAAAAATGTTAATGATGTCAAAGGACTCGACAATATCTTCGGGTAAAAAAAGGCCTGTGGCTGCATTGCTTTGGAAAAATTAATTCTCTCACTACATCTACTTGGTGCAAGGAGAGTTTGTGTTTTAAGATTATTCTATTCCTTAATCTTTGTGATTTTGGGTATCAATTTTCCAGCTCAGTCAGATTCATTATTCTCCTGAATATATTAATCAGATTCTCATTTTCTATTCTTTGCCAATGAGATATAATTTTATTCAGTCTGAAATTTTTTATTAATTTTTCAGGGAGGTGTATCACCCAGGCTAACTCTTGAAACACTTAAGTTAGCAGGTTCGTCCCCTTAAGTTCCCTGGATCAGCAAAAGAGAGGTAGTTTTCTTTAGAGAGTGATTTTTATCAAAATGTGCATACTAGAGAGGATTTTAATGTACATGCTTCAAATCACTCTCTGGAGGGATCGATCGCTCACTCTCTCTCCTGACTGTACAGAGTGACTGTAGCCTGGCTGTCCCAGATACCTAAGAGTGGCTGTCATTTCACCCTTTTATCCAGCCATCTCCTTGTATGACTACTACTGTCAACTCTATTCCTTAGAAATCTTACAATTTGTTTTCTTGGCATTGTGAGTTCACTTGTACACTAGATAAAAAAGGCTTAAATAAACTCTTCTACACACAGACCAACCTAACAGCCTGCTGACATTAAAAGGGTCAGTCTACCTTTTCCAGCTCCTGGCCATGAAGTTCTTCATTGTGTTGGACCCAAATCAGACTTCTGCTAGCTTAGCATCCCATTGGATTGGCACACACAACGGCTCACTGAAAGAGCAAGTATGATTTATGCATGGGAAGGTGCAGGAATATATGACTCAAAGTTGGGTAAGCAGAACTACTGTCATAGGGGGAATAAGCTGTTAAATCATTTCAGCCTATTTTGTTTGCCTGTCTGATAAATGCAAATGATCAGGGTATCTAACAATCCCATTGCGTTAAATTAATTTTGCAGTTATAAAGAGAATGATGTGGAAATGGGAAGTTTACATTTAAACTCAAGATATAAAATATGCTTCCTAAAATCTTGAAACTTGGAACTCATATACTGTTGGTCCATGAAAGAAATTTTGTGCCAAAAGTTGCCGAGTAGAATGAGGTCTTTGTAGTTGCCTGAAATTTTTGCATTCTTAGTTACAGCTCTAAGACACTCTGTCCTAGGGATTCCTTCCTCAACCACTCTGCATCCCCCACAGTCTATAGCATGCACAGTTCCTGGGCCCAGTTTTGTAGCATATACATGGCTGGTTGACTGGCCAAAAAAATGTAAAATTTGGCTCACATTTAAGAAGGGTCAGTAAATAGGTTGCTTTTTATTTTTCCTTTCCACTGTTGACAGATTTCTGCAACACACAGAAACTCAGTATCTTTTTAGATCAGTAAGGCTGTACTGGGGGTAACCCTCTTCAGAGCAGCCCAAAGGTGCCATGTTTTGGATTTGTGACCAGTACTGGACCAAAACCTTGCTGAATGGGTTTGAAGCTGTTCCACAGATTCAAAACTAACAATGTGGAGAACAATAGCAAAAGTATATTCCTGAGAATAAAACCTACAATGAACATCTCCACAGCTAGTATGAACAAATTTATACAAATTCCATTCCTCTAAACACATGTAAAGAAATAAAACTTTAACTATGTATTTGCAGTTTTAGAGAAACTGAGAGCTAGAATAATAATAATGAATAAAAATTCTACACCTCTGACAGTTCCTCTCCTAATGTACTGAGGATTTATCTGGCACTTTCAGATACAAAGAACAATACTCTATTTTTGTGTGTTACGCCTGCATTTTTGTAACATGTGATTCTGCACTTGCTGACCATCTTTTTAAACATTATTTACTACTTTTTTAAGAGTCTTCTTTGCTTCAGAAAATAAAACTGATAACAGACTTTTTCTTTATTATAAAGTTCCAAACCAACATCATTGTAATTTTAGAAGTTAAAGCATTTTTCCTGTAAGTAATCTAAATTATAGCTAAGCTTTTGAAGTCAACAGTTTATAAAATATGGTTTTCCTCTTTTTATTACTGTTTTGGCATCTGTGTTGAAGTTATAGAGTCTCACGCTATGTTGACTGCTTATAAGGCAATTGGCATTATGTAGTATGATAAAACACCCTCATTTTGTTTGCAAATAAACATCTGTATCTTGCCATATATTTAGTGGAATTAACAAGTTACTGGAATGGTTCACAGAAGACCAAAAACCCAGATGTGCTAAGGTGTGCATGCAAGTTAATATTCTACAAGCACACCTCTAAAGAAAAACAAGCCAGACAGTAAGTTTTCATCAGGTGTACACTGTTATAGCAGTAACATGATCAACACCAGCCCCTGCATTTGAACATCAATTACAAATGAGTGACAGTATTAAATAGACCTTGTTCTCCATATAAATGGAGAAAAAGCATGTATCCAACATGCACAGTGGAAATGCAAATAACATGTTAGTGCTTCAGCTACATGGGACATCTGTGGACAAACAAGTCACTCTGCCTTGTTTTTTCTGCTTCAGGTCACCAATTATAGGAAAAGGGACATCCTAGACTAGGATATCAGGAATTTATTTGAAATAACCATTGTACTTATATATAATAATCATAAGGCCATAAATAAAACTATTGCTATCTTCATATATGTAATACTTTGAACTTTCAGTCTGGAGCAACCCAAAGAAAATATGCACTTTAACCTTCCATTCCAATATTAGGTTCTATACAAATAACAACTGATGTAATAATTGAAAAGCATTCTGGGTTAGTTTTCAATCTTGTCAGGAGTAAAATCTAAGTAAAATTATTTTTCTTTTTAAATAAAGGACAGGGAAGATTTTTCTGTGACAGAAAATTACCATAAGTTTTCACCTCCCTGTTTAATGCTTGATGCAGACTGGAGTCCCACTTATTCATGAAGCAAAGCATTAGAAGAATCCAAGCCTTTGAATTCAAGGTTTGTAAATGTCATACAGTGCTGTTTCAGCTAAAATAAGTACATCTTTTAACACATATTGCATCATTCATCACTTGCCTTTAATCTCAACACTAAGCTGAGAATGATTGGTTTGTTTTGGAAAAAGAAAAAGCCAAAAAAATATGTGAATATTTTGACCAACTCCCAATGTGCAAGCTTTACAGAGTTATTCTAAGTGCACAAACCTTGAGAACAGAACTTGAAACAGCATTTCCATAATATTCACTGCTATGTTTATGTTCTTATTATGAATAAAACAGCATGATAACATCTTCCAGAATTAGTTCATTATAAATACTTTATATAAAGACCGAAATGTAAATGAAAGTATATTTAACTAGAAATAATTGATTCATTGCTTCTTCTGTCACACTAGTTAATAACATGAAAGGCTCCAAAATAAGAAATCAGCTCCACAGAACTCTCATTTGAAAATGTCCAAGCTACAAAAGTTATTCTGCTACAGTAACTGGTGGCATATGCTATCAATTATACATAAATTCCATTCACTCAAGATTCTATTCTTTCTGTTTTCATGCACACATGCCCCCCTCCTGACAAAGCAGTAAGTGAACCAGGATTTTCTGGTAATTCTGTACAGGATTTTCTGTAGCTTTTCTTTAAATCACATACCCCTATGCCGACAAACAGTTATTTCTGGAGGAAAATTTTACTACCATAGACACTAGAACCTAGGACTTCTCCAACAAGAGAACTCAAAATTGACACTGACACAGAAATATGTTTATACCCATCAGAACCTACCCTGTCTCTCGAACAGCTGGACTACAACTCCGTGGCTTAGTGTGTTGCAATGATTCATGCAGCCTTCTCTGGATCCCCCTCTCATTATCCATCACCTCTGAAGATCAAACTCTCAAGCCTGCTACTCTCTGCTTGCATTGTATTGTACACCTTTTCCTTTTTTTTTTTTTTCCCTGTTCATGAGACCCCACCTGGAGTGCTGCATCCAGCACTGGGGGCCCAAATATAAAAAAGGATGTGGAACTGCTGGAGTGAATCAAAGGAGGCCATGAAGATGATCAGTGGGCTGGAGCACCTCTCCTATAAAGACAGGCTGAGAGATCTGAGGTTGTTCAGCCTGGAGAAGAAAAGTCTCTCGGAAGACCTTACAACACCTTTTAGTACCTAAAGGAGGGCTGCAAGAAAGCTGGAGTTTACAAGGCCATGTAGCGACAGCACAAGGGGGATTGGCTTCAAACTGAAAGAAAGTAGGTTTAAAACAGGTATTAGTAAGAAATTCTTTACTCTGAGGGTGATAATGCACTGGAACAGGTTGCCTAGCAAAACTGTGGATGCCTCATCCACATAAGTGTTCAAGACCAGGGTACGTGGAGCGTTGAGCAACCTGGTTTAGTGGAAGGTGTCCCTGTCCATGGCAAGGGGATTGTAACTAAATGATTTTTAGGGTCCCTTCCAACCCAAACCATTCTATAATATATTCAAAAAACTTTGTTGCTGTGCAGGTAGTGTTATGAGAGGCACGTGTCGGAGATTGAAATGTTATGGTTTATGGCTTAAACATCTTTATGAAGGACTTTTGCCTTTTGTAGGAAAATTGTATGAAAAAACTGCATGGAATACCACTGCACCATGACTGAGGCCCCTGACTGAGGCCCTGGACTGAGTTAAACCGCCTAAGGCAACTTGAGATAAGGAAAGTGACACTGTTGTTCACAGCATTGTTCAAAGCATCTGGAAGAACATCCACAGCAGGGCCCAGCCCAGCACCTTCGGGGTGCAGGCCACAGCCCCAGGTTTGTCTGCTGCCAGGCTCGCACAGACCCCCACACCACAAGGGGAAGGAGGAGAGATTTTGGGGATGTGGCACAGCCTCTGGCCAGAGGCAGTGGACTGGACACCCGTCCTCCGCTGTGCAGAGCGGCCCAGCTGCAGGGCGCCCACCCCGGGAAAGCCACATCTATGGGACAGCCACATGAGGGACAGCAGAGGGGGTGTCATGGCCCCTCAATTCCCCCCCAAAGGGGTCCCCAGACGCCGCACCAGAGCACTGCACGTGACGCAGTAACATGATGCAGCACATCTGCAGTGTTGCAAGGGACAGGGTCAAACCTGTTCCCCTGAGGGGAGGCTGCTGGGCGTTCCCACCTGCCCAAACATATATTAATCCATTGCATTCTCTACTTTTCTGTGGGGGATCCTCTCCACCAAGAAGACCAGGTGGAGGGAAGAGACGAGACCTCGTTGGAACCCATGGAGGGGTGACATGTTTCTACTTAATCTCTGTCACTCTTCCTGTCCCATCCCACCCACCTCTTTTTCTATTTCTTTCTTTCTTTCTTTTATCTCTCTTTGCCTGTCATACTATTAAATAAAATACATCAACTTTTTGGTATCAACATCTAACCTCGTTCGGTTTTAATCACGTGTTTTTAGTATATTCGAACCTTTCGGGTTTGATCCATTTTAATCACAGAGAGTTAGTTCCCTTTGCTCTTCTGTGCTTAGAGAAGATTCCAACAGCATGGTCTTGTGGGAGACACAGCAGGTATTTGTTGCTGCCTACTCTTCCAATCTTTAAGTGTAATTTAGATATATATTCCACTTAAACATGCATATATATATATGTATATATACAGTAGTTACGTCATATACAACATGTAAACATTACCAGATACCAAGTGACCTGTAAAATGAGACAAGAGAATCTCTACTAGACTAATGAATTTTTAATAAAATCTAAACAATTAAAAGAAGATGTAGGAATACTTAAAACTACTGACATTTATATAGCATGAGAATTATATCTTGCTTCATTTTATTTGGCATGCTAAGCTTCCCTTAGTCTCTATTTACCCCTTAACCATCATAAAAATGATATTAATGAGGTAGAATGGAACGGATGAAATACCCCTGCAAACAGCTACTGGAAACAGCTGGGAGAAAACTAGAAGTCTATTTCTGAAAAGGGGGGAATATACTTTATTCTCCTATTACCCTAGATTTTGAACTTTTTTTCCCTACTAATGTACTTCCTCTGACTATGCTTTTTATTCTATTATTTATCTTAATAGCCAGCTGTTGAAAAGTTGCCATACAATTTTGATAGCAATGGACTTCAAGACTTCAAAGTGCTACTTGGGAATGGATCCAGACTCAATATTTCTACTGCCATCAAAATAGCCCTAGATCACAATTTTCCATAAATACATTCTCATTGTATTTTCAGTTAGTGATGAAAACCCACTTTTAAACACAGTATAAAATTTTACACTTTGAATGACTGTTTTTTGAGAGATTCAACAAATGTATATTAATTAGGCATTTCAGTGAAAAAGAAACCCACTCCTAAACTTTTAAAGCCTTGAAACTTAAGGCCTTAAAATTTTAGAGGTTTCCATCAAGTCAACAACCAAACTAGAAATGTACCACAGACCATCATGAAAATAGAATTACGACCACAAAATACAGCATTTCCTTAACTATTTGTGCATGCAAGTATCTGTTTGGTAAATAAAATTCACAGTAACTGAGAACCTAAATTAGTGAAATTAAATAGTTTTGGATAGTCCTGGACTGCTAAACTTTTCAAAATTAGGATGAATATCTCAATGCATTACATGCAAATCATCTTTACATGATAAAAACCCTCTTGTAAACAAAAAGTACATTTTAAATGTATTTTATTAGAAGAATATTAGAAAAATTCTAATTCAAAAATACATTTCTAAATTTAATTAGAAAAAATAGAAGTAAGAGAAGAATAATTTTGACTATTGATTGCAATAAAGATAGTTTCAGCAAAACTGAAAATTTTCCATTTTCCCACAGATTGCTATTCTGTAGACATAAAAAAGTATTGTCCACAGAATAGAGCTATACTTTATGGATATGTAGAAAAAAGTTATATGCGTATATTTTACCAACATACAGCAGAAATTTGCAGTGTGGGTAAAGTGTGTCCAGGTGTCAATGTCTTGAGCCACTTGGTACTGTAAAGACATTATGACATGAAAATAGGGCAAGTAATGAAAGCAGGGAATATAGAGCAAATAAACAGGTAATAAGACTTAGGCTGATACTTTCTATTCTTATGTGGAAATAGCCCCATTTTCTTTCCAGGACAAAATAGTCTATGTTTTTCCTTAATGGTTGCAGGCACTCAATGTCAAAGTCATTCTAGACAACTTTTTAATCAGGAGAGAGGGAAAAAACAAACACCTTCAGAACATGATTGGGGTGTTAGAATAGATTGATTCTCGGTATTTTTCCATCAACTACAGAAACAATCTACACTCTGTTCCTGGCTTAGCCATTTAAGTTTTGTGCTTCTGGGGTGATGCAGTCATATCTATGATGAACACATAAACTAATATTAATATTTTTTAGCTTTTGGAGGCCTGACATAGCACATGCATCTTCCTGACCTTCAAAAAAATAGCATGACAGAAAGGACTGTCAATAAAAATATAATTTGGTCTACAGAATTTTTATTACAAGTCACCTATCATAAAATGTCCTGAAACAAAGAAAAATTTAGTTTCTTTACATATGAATAGCAAAATATGAAACCCCATTTATACTCTCAGATGCATACAAGATAACCCAAAGTGAGGATGCACAGGGCTCTATTAACCTATATCAGCATGTTGTGCTCCAAATTCAACAGATGTCTCCCATTAGCTCAGCATCACTGAATGCATCTCAAATGCACAACAGGATCTATGTGCAGATAACTGACCAATTTTTTTTCAAAATAGCCTGACATACAGCTGCAGTATTTTGACAGTAGCATCACCAGTGTCTCAGCTATCTCTGTTAACTTAATGACACTATTTCCAAAATAAGAGTTACCTCACTCATTCTTCTTTGCTGTTCACCATCTGGAAAGTCTGTACCAACAATAGCCTACTGGGTTTTTTTCTCCTCCTTTTTTTTCAGGTAAAATGCCAGAAATTCCTTTGCTCTTTCCCTACAATACTAATTTTGTCCAATGCTTATATGTATATGCATCATCTGCATACTGAAGTCTTTTTCATGGTTCATTACAACCTTCAGTTCACCATTAATTGTGAGAAAAATCTGAATTGTTTTGCTTATCCAGTCAAAAATTAAAAATTATCAGGTTTGATGCTTTTAATTTCATTATAGCAGAAATCCTCGTCTTCAATATTGAAACAGCTACAGAGTTTCTGAACTACCTTGATTTTTTTTTATGCTGTAGAATTTAATTGGTATTATTACCATTTCTATATTTAAAAAAGTCAGATGGTAAGTTTCAATCATTACTGTCCTCATCTAACCTAAAAATTCTGGTCAACCAGAATATTTTCTTAATAATAATATTATTGATAAAAAGACGGCATTATCTTTTATAGTCTCATAAAGCTGTTATAGTTTTGGAAAACATAACTGTACAAAGGCTGTATTTTGTAAATGATAAAAAGCATGTCACCAAATTGCAGCAACGACATCACTGCAGTCTACAGATTGAAAAAACATGGATGAATGACCAAGGTAAGGAAAAAAAAAAAGGATAGAAGAAAATATGAAGTACTGATTTACAACCTGTTAAGAAACAATAATGAATGCTGGCACAATCCATGAACAGGACATTCTAGACTCATTGTGAAGACTTATTTCAGGGAACCCTGCCAATAAAAACAAGTAATTCAGGCCTCAGCAATCTCTAGACTTTTTCCAATAAAAAGACATAATCAATCAATGATATTATATTTCTGAGAGGTTTGTTCCTCCTTTTTAATAAAATCTATTAATAAATTTATTCTTTGGTTTTCTGTGAAATCAAGGCAAGATAAAAGATCCTCTCAATGAAAGACAGAACAAGACAGAGAAAAGGCAATTTCTCAGGAAAGAAAAACTGCATACTGGATTACTGGATTTGGACAAGAGAACTGTGTTATCAAAAGCGCTTTTGTATCTTGCAATGCATATGCTGCAGTTAACAAGCTGTAATTCAGAAAAGCAAACACATAAATTGTTGATTGCACTAAAACAGTAGATTTCTGTGTTCCAATACAATTTGATATGAAATTGAATTCTAGACCATGGCTTGCAAAAAAAAAAAAAAAAAAATCCAAAACAATTTCCCACAAACTACAGTGTTTTAACTACCTATGACACACTGAGAATTCCTTATTTCTGTTTTACCTGAAGCATAATACAAAGTTTGTGTTGATGCAACAAATAATGAAATGCATTCAATTCAACTTTGAAGTTTCATTACTTTATGTTGACACCAGTTAAAATAAAAAGATGAGAAAAAGAGGAACCTGAATCTTCTAATATGTATGATCTCTGTGTTTTCTTTAAAGGCTGTGGAAGACCTATTTATTCTTTTATATTTTAGTGTAATTTCCATAGGGACACAATGCAATCAATGCTGAATTAAAGAGGAAATCCCTCAGGAAGGGTTCAGCTCTCTTGGATGTCTGTTGTACCATCCTGATATATTGAAGCTTTGGCTAGACTTCACATCAACTGCTGTGTAATCATCAGATAAAAATAGACTTGAAAAATGCTGAAAAGGAAGCCTGCACAGCCCCTTACTAAATCCATGTCTGTAATTGTTAAAGAGACTTCTGAAGAAAAATCTTTTCTCTGTTTATATACTATATTGTTAAGAAAGATCATAGAGTTCTACATTTCTTCTGGCTGCTGAGAAATAAATCACTGTTCTCCCAGCCTTAGTTAATGTCTCTGTGCCAAACACATACATTATGTTGTATTGCTATAAACTTTGTGCAAATGGACAGAAACCATGCTGATCAATGTCCTTTCTTCAGAAGAAGTTTTAGCTACATATAAATTTGGAAATGGAGCAAATTATTTTTTTGATAGCACTTTTCAAAGAGTTCAACTGCATACTGTACTAGACTCCCTGATCTACACCTAACACAGTATGAAGTCACAACTGTTGGTCAGGCTAATAGCAAGAGTGAAAATGGGATCTTAAAGGTGGAAGCAGCACTGCTCAAGTGATTCAATAACTACAGATTAAACCTTTCAACACTATTGAAAATTGAAAGACTGCAAGTAGAGAACTAAAACCTCAGTAAAACTGATATAAACAGAAACAATAAAGCTACTTCTGTAAATCTAGCAGCACATTACAAGTTATATCATGTCACCCAAAGGAAGCTCAGCTCGAACATTGCAGGAATATTGGTCATTTTGCTAAGATGTGTCGTTATACACTGGCTAAGAAACAAATAACTGACAGATAATACTTACTGTTTCAAATCAGAATAGAAATCATTCCATGGAAGAAATTACATGTAGCATTAGTGTTCCTGGACTATCAGGAGAATAAGTTGATATTGTTAAGCATCGCCTAAGATGTCTACGTGGACAACATCTATTTATTTGCAGTGCTTTAGTGTAGTGATTTTCAAATTATAAGCTGTAGAGAACAGAATTCTATAACTACTGATTACACCAAAGATTCTATAAGATATCATGGGGAAAATCACACTGAGTAAAAAATTGTATATATGCTAAAAATCATATACAATAAAAAACATTTCTAAAAGCAAACATAAGTCAAATAAATACAGTTAGTTGTGCAATACTTTCTGCAAATAAAAAGGGGAAATGGTTACATTCTGAAGTGTTGCCTTTCTTGAACTTGAATTATTGATAAAAGACACTCTATTCTTACAAAAGTCCCCCTACCAATGAAACTTAAAGTTTCATGAATAAATATTTGACACTTTTATCTCGAATAGTAAATATTTTATGCCTCATATCTAAATAGTCTTAAATTAAGCACCTATATCGTTTGATCCTTTGTTAAAATCACTGTGACAGCCAGTATCTCCCAATATGGACTGAGACCAACCTCAGGAAAATGAGGTAACATCTTCTCTCAGTAACATTATGAGATCTGAAGGAAGAACTATCTCCTTGTTCAAAAGTTCTTCCTTATGAATGAACTAAAAATAAATGGAAAGTTATGTTCTGAAAACAAACTCTGAAAGTCACACAGTCCAACTCCCTACTAAAAGTATTTACATTGGGTTGCTAAAGGCTGAATCCAGCACAGTCTTGTCGTTCAGTCACTGAGGGCTGAAGAGGCTGTGACTGAAGGAAAGCCCAGGGGATGAGATCAAGCTCTACAGGGGGATCCCAAATTCAGGAACCCATGAAGCAGCCCTGGGCATCATCACAACCTGTAAGCCCTCAGCAGCCAGCCTCAGTGGGGATAGGGTGGTGCCAGGATCAACTGAGATTAAATGGCTCCAGGGAGTGCAGCAAACAGGGACATGGCACATCAGTGCAGGCATGGCAGAGCAGGGAGCACAGGCAGACCTCCTCTCGGACCATCCCAGAGCAGCCAATAGAGGCAAACAGAGCAAACAGACTCAGCAGTCTTCCTAGACAGTAAGGCCCCAGCCTATACTGTTGAAAAGTGGTTTTCCATCCTGAATACAAGACTTCACATTTCAACTCCTCTAGCTAGTCCAGGTCACTCTGATGGAAGATGAGCTGCTGCTACCCCGGCACCATCAATTAGATAATGTCGACAAACTTGCCAAATGGGCACTCCATTCCTCCAGCTCATTAAAATAAACATTTAACTGTGTTGGTTTCAGTACTGATTGCTGAGTGATCTTACTGGTTACTGGACACCAGATGAATTTTGCATCACTGATTACACCTCTTTCATTCCAGCAGGACAGTCATACGTACACCTTCCTTACTTTTCACCCATTTAGCCCATATTTTGCCAATTCAGTAAAAATGAGACTGAGACTGTGTCAAAGGCCTTGCTAGTGTCAAGATATATAACATCCACTGCTTTTCCCTTGTCTACAATGTCAGTCACCCCATAGAATGCAATGATTTTGGTCAGGCATGATTTATTCTTAGTAAATCTATGCTGGCTGCTCTCAATCACCTTCTTCTTAATCATACAAAAGAAAACTTACTGTACAACTTTACGAGGGACTGATGTGAGGCTGACAGTTTGACTGATTCTTGTAAGTGCCACTGTTGAGGATAGAAGTGGCTTTTGCCTTGTTTCAGTTATCAGGAGCCTTCCCCAGTTGCCATGAGCTTTTGAAGGTGGTAGAATGCAGTCTCACAATGAGATCGACCAGTTTTTTAGTATCCTCAGATGCACCTCATCTGGTACCATGGACTTAGGTGTGTCCATTTGACTTAAATGATCCCTGTTATATTTTTCTACTGTAGGTACCACCTCATTCCCACAGTCTCTGTTAGTAAAGAGTTCTCAAAGACCTGGGAAGAACAAGGGCAAACCTTAACAGTGAAAAGTGAACCAAAAATGGCACTGAGAAACAATGCAATCATCAGGAATTGTCAATATGGGCTCACAAAGGGCAAGTCCTGTTTAACTAATTTAGTTAGTTTATTTGCACAGTGGATGAAGAAGGGCAGCAGATGTCATTTTTCTGCATTAATAATACTGTCCTCACAGCATCCTTCAGTACAAGTTGTCCAACTGTAAGATCAGCAGAGTCATGGTGCAGTGGGTAAAAAACTGGTTGAATAGAAGAGTTCAGTAGGCTCAGAGAACACTTTATGAACTGGTTGAAGGGCAAAGCTCAAAGGATAATAGTTATGGGGCTACATCTGTTTGGTTATTGGTCACAGGCGGTATTCCTCAGGGTTCAGTTCTAGAGTCAGTTATGGTCAATATATTTATCAATGATCTGGATGAGGGAGTTTAAAGCATCATTACCAAGTTTTCTGGTGATTCCCAACTGGGAGTGCTGTTGACTCTCTCATGGGACAAGATGCCTTGGTGAGAGGTCTCGATAGACTGGGACATTGTGCTATGATTGACAGGATGAAAATTAAGACGTCCAAATGCTGGATGCTGCACCTGGCATGTAATAATGCAGGCACAAGTATACACAGGGGGCGGAGTGGCTGGAGAACAGCCCTGCAGAAAGGAATCTGGGGTTGCTGGATGACATGAGGCTCAGTATGAGCCAGTGGTGTGCCCTGGCAGAGAAGAGGGCAAAATCCATCCTGAGGTGCATCAAACACACTCCATACAGCCAGCTGGTCAAAAGAGGTGACTGTCCCATGTTATTCAGTGAGCATTTGTGTGGCCTCACCTTGAGAACTGTGTGTGGTTCTGGACCCCAGCATTTAAGAAGGACATGAAGGTCCTTGAATGTATCCAGAGGAGGGCATCAAATCTAGTGACAAGGCTGGAAGGCAGGTCCTATGAGGACTGGCTGATAATTTTATGTTTGACTAGTTTGAAGAAAGGGAGACAGAGGGTTGACTACATTTCTCTCTACGGCATGCTGAAGAAGGGAACTGGAGAGGGAAGTACTGATCTCTTTCTCCTGGTATGCAGCAACAGGATGTGTGGGAATTGTTCAAAGCTATGTCAGGGAGGGTTAGACAGGTCATTAGGAAGCATTTCTTTACAGAGAGGGTGGTGAGAACCTGGAACAGGCCTCCTAGAGAGATGGTCAAAGTCTGTCAGTGTCTAAGAGGCATTTCAACAATTCCTCTAAGAACATGCTATAACTTTTGGTCAGTCCTGAACTGGTCAGGCTGTTGGTCTAGAAGACCATTGTAGGTTCTTTCCAATTGAAATATGCTATGTTATGCTAAGCTATTCTGTTGTATTTTTCAACCTTTTCCCTGTCCTTTGTAAACAAGTCACCAGTCCTGCTAACAAGAGCACTCACATTTTCCTTAACCCTTTTTTTTTCCCGCAGTTTCACTTACAGAAGTTCTTCTAGATGTCCCTCAGGTCTCTTACTAGTTCCAACTTCAGTTGAGCTTTGGTGCTCTTGACTCCATTTCTAAATGCACAGGAAAAGTCTTTGCATTCTTCTCAAATGGCCTGTCCCAATTTCCACTTACTTCATATGTTGGGGTCCCTCCCCTGCCATGTAGCCCTGGGAGAGGGGCCCTGAGGGCACAGACACGGGGTTTCCCTGCCCCTGCTCAGCCTCGTTCCCATTGGTTGGTTTGTGTCCCCTGCGCGGGCAGAAGGACCCTTGGTCCCGTGACTGGAACAGTTCCTCGGCAGAGCTCCGGCCATGCGGCTGGAGAAATAAACATCTCTGAAACAGCTATCAAGAATCTGTCTGTCCGTATATATTTCCTTTCCACGGGACTCCTGGTTTGATATATGCGTGTTGCAGGATCCCCACTGCAACAAATGGTGGAGATTTGTGAGCAGAACGATCCCCGATCCCTAAGCGACTGATTTGTGTGAGTAAACCCTGGAAACTTTGGATTCCTCTTCTTGGTTTTGCTTTGCTATTCCATATCTAAACTATGGAGGAACCGTGGGAAGACTCTTGGCTCTCAGAGCCGCATATGGACATTTATCTTAAACTTAAAATGATTCTTGAACAACGATTTGTGAATTTTAGCTTGATTCAAGCTCAAAAAGAACTGAAACACTTCCTGGCATGGTTGTTTAAGAACTTTTTCTATGTTTCTTGGGATTTAATTCTTACCAAGGGCTTTTGGAAAACCGTTTGGACACAGTTAATACTGGAGTCAAAATATATGCCGATGGAAGAATATTTTCGTGAATATTATTTAGTTACCGAGACTGTTGAGCAATGTCAGCTGTGTCCTGGCGAAGGGAAGCCTGGCGCAGGGACCGTGCGGCCCAGGCCACGTGCACCGAGCGCTCTGCGAGCAGCAGCGAGGCAGTTCCCGCGCGCGGGCGGAGCCACGCGAGCCGCAGTGTCGGTGGCGGAGCGAGGCGCGGCGGGACCCGGCGGTGCCCGCCCGACCCTGCGCAGCGCATGGTGGAGCGAGCCCCGGGAACGCCCGACCGAGAGGGGCGGCGCGCGGGCAGCAGCTGGCGGCGATGGCGGTGGAGCGGAGCCGCGCCCAGCCAAAACGCGCGCTGGAGCGGGGCGCGGGGGAGTCATCGCTCGGGGGCCCGGCCGAGACGTGGGTGCAGCGCCCGGCAGCGGCAGCAAAGCTGCAACCAGAGGAGGCGACGCACGGAGAACTGAGCGGCACGGCCCGGCCCGGCCCGCACAGCCCCGAACGCGACCCCGGGAAGAGCGCGCAGGCACCAGCAGCCCCGACAATTCCAACACGGGAGCGACCGAAGGAGAGAGCAAAGACGCAGCGAGACAGAAAACAGCAGCCACTCGGAAAAAGGAAAAGATCATAGCAACTAAGACCTTAGGGATAGTAAAATGGTATAATGTTAAGCAAAATTATGGTTTTATAACAAGGTGTGACAACCAGCAAGACATATTCGTGCATAGAACTGCTATTAAAAAGAATAACCCTGAAAAATGCATCCCAAGCTTGGGAGATGGAGAGGTGGTGGAATTTAATATTGTACTAGGGAGAAAAGGGTTACAAGCATTGCAGGTCACTGGGCCTGATGGTGTTTCTGTAAAAGGCAGTATATATGCAAAAAATCGTAGTCATGTTAGACAGTATCTCCATTGTAAGCCCCCCCTACAGTTTCCCTTTCCTAATCCCACCTTTCCCTTTTACCCTATGTCCTATTACCCCCAGTGTACTCCCAATCCGTTTTTTCATCCATGGTTTCCCTCACAAAACCATGCTTTTGCCAATTGTTTCCCCAAAAATCCCTTTCCAATGCCGAGTGGGGGATGAAAAGGGGGAGGGAAGAAGTTAAACCCTCTCCTGCCTCAGTTTCCCCACAAAGCATGCTCAGAGAGTTCTGTCTCCCTTCTGTCAGCCCTAAGATGTTCCACAGAATCTGTTTGGACATTTAAAGACTCAGGAGGGTGGCTTGTTTTGTTTTGAAACTGTTCTTGTTATGTTTATCCAGTTGTTTTCATTCTCCTTTTATTAAAATAAAACGGGTGAGGTGTTGGGGTCCCTCCCCCGCCGTGTAGCCCTGGGAGAGGGGCCCTGAGGGCACAGACACGGGGCTTCCCTGTCCCTGCTCAGCCTCGTTCCCATTGGTTGGTTTGTGTTCCCTGCGCGGGCAGAAGGACCCTTGGTCCCGTGACTGGGACAGTTCCTCAGCAGAGCTCCGGCCATGCGGCTGGAGAAATAAACATCTCTGAAACAGCTATCAAGAATCTGTCTGTCCGTATATATTTCCTTTCCACGGGACTCCTGGTTTGATATATGCGTGTTGCAGGATCCCCACTGCAACATTCATAGATCCTTTTTACATCAAGTGTCAGCCAGGAGTTCTATGTTTATCCATGTTAGCCTTCTGTCACACTTGCTCCAATTTCTGTGCACTGAAATGAACACCTTTTTTACTCTGAAAAAGGCTGTATTTGATGATCAGGCAACAAGGTTACTTCTCTTTATATGTGATGCAGAGTACAAACTGAGAACTAGAAGGTGGTGGGTGACTGTTAGTCTATTCTACACCTACACCTACCTTTACCAAATTAAGCACAAACAATAATATAAATGGAAGTCCCATATGCTCCTGGTATCACTACTGTAATTACAGCAGATTAATTTACAGTTTGATGCTGGTGCTATGCAATTATGTTGAAATGGTTTTACAATACCAATTTCTTGGATTCCCGACATACAACATGATACAAAAACAACTTTTTGATAGAAACCACTTGATAAGTGCTTCATTTAGGAGACATCTGGAAAAGCCCAGGAGAAGATTATATGCTTTATTAAAAATATGTACCTCTGGAATCCATACTGGTATCTAGGACTGAATGTTCAGATTGGAGAAACTCTTTAAGTTTTGTGTTACTCACACTAACACATTGACAACTCAGGTACTACTATTACACATTTTCTGATTACATGATTCAGCACAAGGAAGAAAGCGATTAGCATTAATAAGTTAACTTGATCAAAAATACTTGACTGTCACTGTGCAATTATTATGATAGATTACTTCATTATATGACCCAGTTTAGGATTTACATCACAAGCTACATCTGCTGATGTTTTTTTCTTCTCTACTCTTTTGTCAGAAACATAAAAACATAAAAATTTAGTATCCCCTTACAGATCACAATTTCATTTCTTCGAATTTGAAATTTTTCTGAGATAAAAGAATCTTTTACAAGATATCACTAGAATTATAATCTAAAGTCAATAAAGAAACGAGTTGCTGCAATAGGATAATTCACTTTGAAAGACAATTCACATCCTGCTAGTCTGGAGGGAAAAATTAGATAAACTCACAGAGAACTGTTTAAAAATTTACAGTGCTAATAAGTTGTACAATACAGAGCATTTCCATAAGCAACTTGCTCATAATTCTTCATTCTTTTTTAGTTGAAAGCTAACAACAAAAGAAAGTTTTATCTGTGTTCTGCCAAATTCAGACGACCCTTATTTTGTGTACAACATTTCCATGTACTTAGAGAAGTAAGTTTTAACATGAAAAACTCACAGTGGGGAGTGATCTTTTCTCCCAAGTGCTTACTTCTCAATATTGATGCAAGACAGAAGAGTGCATGGCTTATATTAAATGATCTCTGCTTTAGGCTTCATTTTTCTTGTCTTGTGAAAACATAAGAATGCTTTGTCTCTAGCTTCCTTACATACATGGAAAGTGCTTAGATCACCATTCAGATCTTCCTGCATATCAACCCTCTACAATTTACAGGACCTTAAAAGGACAAGAGGAAAAACCACTGGTATAACGGCTAACACAAAAACTTTTAGAGCTATTGGAATCCTTCTGACAACTTATCAGTGTTTCTTAAAAAAATTAAGGGTACAATCTAATATCTCACATGGTATTAATCCTATTTTCCAGCAATCTAGCCGATCCCTTCAGACAGAATTATCTGAGTTAATATTCAGTGTAACAAATAGCAATGGCAGCTTTAATTTCTGTTCAAAGTGAGCTTCAAAAATCCAATGACACAACCCATGTTTTTCTGTCAAAGCTTTAGAAAGACATGAGATCTAATGGCTTTTTCAGATCTGTTAAATAGTAAATACAATAATTTGGAGTTTTGTCTGAGGTCAAGTGTTAATCATGGAATGCACAAACATAAGATCAAAAGACACAGTTTTGTACTCTCTGTAAGATAAGCAAGAAACTCCTCATGAGATAATGATGACTTTTTTACTCAAGAATGTCACCAGCAGGTGTATTAATGATGACACTGACAATTCACATTTGAATTCACATTCACATTTGAATTACATTTGAGCAAAAAATAATCTTAAAAATGGCACAACTATAATTTTTATATACAGGATTCCATACGAGTGGGAGATAAGAGCTTCTCATATTTCTTATAAGGGAAATATGACAAACATTTTTAGAAGACCGTCATCCAAGAATGATGTGGCTGAATTAGGTTCAATGCTTTAGGAACTGTAGACACAGTGTATAGATAATTCGCTTTTAGCAGTTCCATGAAGTGAGGTCAGTTATAAGTGGGAGGCTAGGACGACTTGCACTCAGTACTGACTCAGCTTTTTTCATAAAGGTATTATGATATTGTGTCATGGGTTAGCAAGCATAGTCCCAGAAGTGATGTTCTTGCAAAGGGGTGCTTACAGCTTCCTCTGTGACCTGACAGAACCTATCAGCTGGCCAGTTTGAATATGGACAATTCTTTAAGCCACTTAAAACTGTGACCGCCTCTGTGATCCACACTTAAGAATAGACAACCCCCCCCAGCTCTCTCTCGCTTCCAGTGCTGGCACAGGTGGCTGCAGGCCCTGTGTGAGGGCCAGCGGGCCTGGCCCAGGTCCTGCTCGGGCCGGGCCAGGCCAGGCCACGGCCATCCTGGAGCCAATGGGCCCTGTTCCACCCGTGGAACCCCACCCCCCCCACAGCCCTGCTATGGGCAGACGGGCAGCTCCCCCTCTCCAGTGCAGCCAAGATTCAGCTGAAGCTGCCCTGCTGTCTGGCAAAAGATCATGTGACCAACAGCAATAAGCGACATTCCAGCTGCAAGGCCTGGGTGAGATTAACCCTTTTAGCGCTGTGAAGAGCTGAAAACCTGAGGGAAGAGAAAGAGGAGATGCTTAAAGCTGAAAGTCTGTTGTAAAGCTATGATGTATCAGAGTACCCATTGTAATTTCATGAAGGCATGGGGGGTGGAGCGTTCAACTTGTACTTGTGAGCAAAAGCACCTGAGCACTTGTGCTGAGATAGGCAGATGCTGACGCAGCTGTAATTTCATGAGAAGTTTGGACAGGGAGAGATGGAAGCGATGAGGACTTTTGCTCCAAATGGGAAAGGAGAAAACCTCAGTTCCTAGAGATGCTCCCAGAGATAGTCCTAGAGATGAAGATGAGGAAGACCCTTTGCTCCCAGGGAAGGAGAAGGGCCTCTGTTCTTAGAGATGAAATGCTCCCAGAGATGGGTGAAGAGAACTTTTGTTTCTGAACGGCTCAACCTTAAAATTGTACCCCAAAAACCTTCAAGAGTGGACCCTCGAAAGCAGTTGTGGGAAAAGCTGCAAGTTGTGAGAAGGGACTCACATGCGAGCAGAGAACCAACCTGGGCGGCTGTCTCGTTGTAATAATGTTTTCATAGCATGGGCAAGAGAGACTCCTCAGTCCTAAATGGACTGAACAAGGTTATTATGGAAGTGGTGAACAGACTGAACATCTTAAGGGTTGTCTTTTTACATTGTCAGTGGGAGAAGGGAGAAAGGTGGGGGGAGGAGGAGAGTTCTGAAGGTGTGGTATGATTTTTTTTCTTCTTTTAGGTCTGTTAATAAACTTCTTTATATTCTTTCAAGTTTGGTGCCTGCTTTGCGTTTCTCCTAATTCTTATCTCACAGAAGATAAACAATAATGAGTATTTTAGACCAAACCACTACACTAAATTGGTGTTTCTGCCTGGTTACAAACCCAACCCGCTACATATTGTTAAAGCACTGTGAGTTAAATTAAAAACAAAATAAATAAACTTCGGGATAAAAAAAATATCAGTGGTAGGGATTTTGGAAGAATGTATTACAAGAATAATATTTGCACTAAGGCAGTGATAGTTCATTTAAGGTATGGCATGACAAGACTGCGACAACATGACATATTCCTCTATGCTTCAAACTTGCTATTTTAGCATATGGGAAAGACAATCTCATGTTTAATTAAATATTTTAGTTGCCTTACTAGTATTACAGAAAATATGAATCACATCCTTTTTTATAACTATTATAGCTGGAAGGTTTGCCTGGTAGGGACAACACTTAGTAAAAAAGATTTCATGAGGAAAGAAGCAATCAAAAAATTTCCTATCTCCAAATAACAACCACAAAAAAACAAGGGAAAAAACTACATAGGCACTTAAAAAAACAATTTAAAAAGAAGATAGAAATAAGTCGGTGTAAATTTCTACTAAAATCACCTGAAGAAAAACTGAGTGGGCAGATGTACACAATATGACCTAGTCCATTAAATGAAAAAACTGCTAAACTGAGACCAGGACCCTAATACATAATGCATTAGTGATGCTTTGTTGTTTATTACATTGTTGTCAAAATCTCCTCAGTATATAAAATGAGCTCTTTGCTAATCCACATATTTATAACTCACAGAACACTCCGCATTTGTCCATTTGTCAACAGATTTAAGAGCAATGTTGTAGAGAGGTCTCAGGTTGACTTCATTACATTTGCAAAGCATACCACACTAAAATACTGCATAACATCCTAGTAGATGTAAATTATTAAAAGCTAGCAATGATTAGGATCTGCTTAGGAGCCAGTTCAATCATCAGGATTTAAAATTTAGTTGTAATGAGGCCAACAAATAAGTAGCTTTTCAGCATATTTTTATTTAGAAGCTGAACTCTGAAATTCAGACTTAACATATGCATTACCACTCTTGAACAAGAACTGGACCAAGCTCATTTTATAGCCACCTTCAAAAATGGTTTGGTTTTATTACTGCAAGGCCACTGGTATCCTGTGGCAACTGTAATCTTTAACCACATGTTAAGGCACTTAAATACAGCTCATGAGAAAGATTAGCATGCTAAGTATGGCAAGAGCCCAGCAATACTGAGCAGGAAGATACCAAAGCTTGGTGGACAGAAATAATGAGAAGAATTTCTGTAAAAAAAGAAGGCTGAAATGAAGCTTCTCTCTCCCCTATGCCCTTACAGCCATGAATCAGATCTAGGATTAAGTGGCTACACCAATTGGTACTTTCTCAGAGAACTGCTTCAAAAAGTGAAAATACACCCCATATTCAAGCCCAATAACTCAATAGCTAAGCCATTTAGCTCTATAATGGGAGGGAAAAAAACCCAAACCAAACCTACCCAAGGTGCCTCTTTTGCATTATTACATGAAACAGTTGA
This sequence comes from Corvus hawaiiensis, assembly GCF_020740725.1. Lineage (NCBI taxonomy): Eukaryota > Metazoa > Chordata > Aves > Passeriformes > Corvidae > Corvus > Corvus hawaiiensis. Next base: position 23,643,756 of record NC_063215.1, read on the forward strand.
ACTTCCAAGGGAGCATCCCAACAAATTGTGTTTAAAGTAATTTATAAGTCTGTCTGTTCTGCATTTAATTAACATCTATGCAGTTTTTCACATACTAAACATTTGTATGCTTGCATTTCATTTCTCACATTCAGGTTCAGTAAATTAACTCTTAAATACTTGAAAAGGAAAACAAGTAATTTGTAATTTATGACAGGTTCATTCATAAAGATATTCAGTGTACTTTCATTTAAATCTTGCAATTTTTTTTTTTTTTAATTCAATGTTCTTGTTATGGTTTAAAGGACTGTGTGCAAATCAGTTTTAAGTGAATTTTACTGGGTGTCTCAAAGGTAAAGTAGAAACAATTGGTAAGATTAGCTTTTACCCCAAACTATATTATAGTGGATGCAGACCTTTTCTCAAAGGCACATTTATCACTTCGCTTCTAAGACTACTTCTTTGAACATGACGAAGAATAGCACTTCTATTTATATTCAGTATGAAAGATGACAGATAGCAGTCCACCTGCTAAACTGTGTTTTCTGCAAGAGACATACTATTAAAAGGTACATAGAGTTTATTGGCACAAACTCAGTATTGGCTTTTTATGTTTAAATGAATTTTATATACAGAAAACAATAATCAATACATGTACCAAATGGAATGGGCTGTTAGAAAGTTAAACCCTGCTTAAATATCCATTGCCAAAGACAAGGATAAATGCTGCAGCTTCTAAACTAGCAAATAACTAGAAAGAGTATCATTTATGAATTTAAAGAAAATGAAACAAAACAAAACAAAAACCCAAACAACAACAACCAAAAAAACAAACCAACCAAACAAAAAAAAAACACAAAAAACCCCCCACCAACAACCTGACACAATTACCAGGACAACCACTGAAAAGGACTGGATAGTTTTGCATGTTCTAAAGAGACTTCTTGTTGCTTGTAACAAGACTAGAGGTAACAGATCACTCAAAATATAAGTAAACATCAATAAGGAGGTAAATAAGGTTATACACTAGAACCCCTAAATGATGTGACAATTGGTTTTCCAGTTTTAAATTTGCTGAAAACTGTTAACATCAGCAGGTTCTAAGCTACTTCTATAAGCAATACAGTTTCTTTTCTTTTTTTCCCCTAATCCTCTAATTCCAAAACTTTGAAGTGAAATATTTATTTGGATCAAAGTACACACAAAAAAAAAGTGCTATAACACAAGTACCTTGTAAGAAGAAGTGTAGTGCTGTACCTTGTAAGAGGAATACAAGGAAATAATTAATTTCTTTGTTCAGCAAGTGAAAGCACATATCCTGTATGATTGTCCTACAGGTTACAAAAGCTTTCCAACACCCCCTCATCATATACCTCTGCCTAAACAGTTAATGGTTAGTGGAACACATGCTCTTCATGCCTTTTCTTCTGACAGTTATGCCAGACCAGATTGCCCTTCATCCCACAATTTAATTCGTCCAAGAATAAGGCATGACTATGCTAAACTGCATGTGCAGGCATGTTCATGTTATGCAGGTCTGGACACCTCATTTTCCAATTGCAAAGATAAGTGTGGTGTATTCTGCAAGCTTTCATGCCTAAGTAGCTCTCCAGTGTTCTGGAGGAGATGGCACGTTCCCACATCTCCCTCAACACTCAGGGGAAGGACTGCATTGTGACTTGCTCAATGCACACATTCCAAACACAGACACATGACGCTGACATACAAATGAGATTGCTACCACAATAGCAAAGTTCACAGTACTGGCTGACAAGATTGAGTAATGTATTCATGTCATGATTAGTACCAAGAATCTGAGTGAAATCAGTTGTTAGTAATAAAGAGAATACTGTATCTGAGACATGCCCTCTAGATACCTGTCTGTTCTCAAGCACTATGTAGAAAATGATGATTAAAAGCCAAGAAGTGTTGACCTATTTTTCCTGCTGACAAAATTAGTAGGTTTGAAGTTTGTTTTTCCTGCAAATGTAACCAACACATTAACTCTGGAGAGTTTTATTCAAGAGAATTGAAACAGTTGATTAAACAAGAACCCTAATATCAACTGGATTACATCTGCTTAGATGCATCTTGAGCAGTTGGTTCATCAGTCTCTATTTTCAAGAAGGCTCTGAGCACCTGAAGGTTTTTCACAGCTCCTGTGTCTAAATACATGTCCTCAAGACCTGAATATGTGCTTTCATCACCTAATTCCTGGTTTCCATTAACAAGCCTTCTAAAGGTCAGTCAGTTTGGAAGATTAGTGACCAAGACTCTGAGGAACACTATGCAGTACTCTTCAGTCTGAAAGACTGTTAGTAAACTAAGGTTAGTGCATTTTGTCCTGCAGGTAATCTAAACTGAAAGAACTTTTTGCTGCTAGAAGAAAAAAAGCAAAGACGGTGGTAGGATGCATGTGTGACTTACCAGCAAAAAGATGCTGGTAGTGTCCAACTTCTGGTTTTATGTATTACTTTCAACAAGTTGGCTTCATGTCTTCTGTAGTTTGGAGCTGATTGTTGGTAACAACAATCTTAGCAATAAAAGATCAATAAAGTACTGAAAAACAAGAATTTAATTTTTTTCCTCTAAGGCGAATGCTAGTCAGTAAAGAGATACAGAAGTAGTTACTAGGTTTTTTTGTTTGCTTTCAGCAGAGCACTTAATATGTCAGTAGTTCACACAAAACAATTAAAGGGAAATGTTTATCAGATTTAAGCTGCACTGAAAGGTTTTACTTTTGCCATTCACACAACAGCATTTGATTTACTAATTTGTGCAAATATAGATGGCATAATGATAAAAACAAGTGTTTCTCTCCTTTGTGACCCAGGTTTAATTATGGCTCATCTGGTTTTCAGTAACACTGCCAGGAAAAAGCACATGTTCAGCAAACTTTTTCTAAGCAATGCTCATGTGTGACATACTAAGGAGCTTCATCAGTTTGATACAATGGTCTATTGCCTTTCTTTTTTTCACTAGTATCCAGATTACTGCTCATTATATTCATTAGTAACTTAGTATCTTCCCTACAGTATTATAGGTCTAATTAAGTCATCTCTCTGCAAGACACTTCCTTCCATTATTGTCTACTTGCCTGTTCAAACTACTTTTTTAAAAAATTCATTAAATACTTAAAAGTCATGAAATCTAAAAATTATTAGTTTTGGAAATTACAATCCTAAACCACAAAATAAATAACTAAACTGTTAAGGAGGTACTACATATTTCTTCTTAAGCTACTAACTTTAGGATGTTCATGCCTGCCATTTAAATTAATCAGTTTGCCACATTTGGTGTCACTCCGGTACAAAGCATGAAGTAGACAGCACACCTCAGCAACTCAGCCTCTCTTCATTTTGAGGATCTGTCACTGACTGATAGGTTTTAGTGGGTTTTTTCTCCCTCATTTCATATTTCTCACTCTGCAAGACTGCTTTATTAGCTAAAAATTAGCACTCACTCTATGGAATAGTATGAACTGAGAACCCATGTATTATATACCAGCTGCTGTACATTATTTAAAGAAAACTAAATGAGTTTTGAGTCTGTCATTTACTCTATTCTCCTAATGAGAATTCAAAATGCTCAGTTTTCTGAAAAAAAACCAAAAAACCCAACAAAACAAAAACTTCAAAATGTCATTTTTTGGTCCTAGTAAGAATTAACACTATTTTAATAAAGTATATTGAGATTTCCCTTAGACTCCTTTTCTTTTACCAGCTTAATAAACATTCTGTGTTATGTCAATAAACATCCTCTCTTTAGGACTTCTCTAAACACTAAAAAATGGGTATAATATATGATGCGATTTCTAGTTGCTAATGTATGAAAACTTTCTGGAGCTATACTTATGAGTGCAAAGACATCAAAGCTAGCTCTAAATAAATCAGCTTAGGTTTGAAAGCAATATTACAGTTTATTTTGATGTGGTCCTTTGATCCCCTCCTTTCTCCAGCACTTTGACAGTATTTTTGGAACAGTTTGTCAGGTCAGGCTCAGAGCTGCACAGAACCTCTGGGCACATGCAGGGTTTCCTGGTTGAGCCCACCACTGGGCTGGAGATTTCTACACTATGCTACAGCACTGCGCAGACATTCCTACATTATCTTCTACATCTTCTACACACTGGAGATTAATTGCAGCAGTGGCAGGCAAACAGAAGGAGTCATAAGATCATAATTTGATTTTCTATTTTTTTTATGTGCAATGTATCTTTGTATCATTCACAGACAAGGACAACTATATTAAGGGAGACAAGTTATACATGCATGACCAACACTGAGGTGTTTGTGGGAATAATCATATTGTTCACTGAAATACATTTTTACACATTTTACACATTTGACATTTTACACATTTCTATGCACCCTTATGTAGCTTTGTCCACTACAGTCCTTCCATGTCCATTTCCTCAGGTCAAGCTTACCAAGAATTAACCATAAAATGTAACTTATTTTGTTCCTGTACAAAGGAAATCAGAAGCAACCCGCAGAGCAGAAAGTCAAAGAATCTTTTTTTTCTCCTCTCCTCTGTATTGCCTCCTAGATTGTGGTGAGAGTACAAGACCAGCAAGTTCTTCTGTGTAACTCCTCATGGACATTCTCATGGATGAAAAGTTGGACATGAACCAATAGTGTGTATTTGCATTATTAATAATATTAATAATTTGCATTATTTCTCCAGAAAGTGAACCTCATGCTGCTGTGTGCAAAAAGAGGAGTGGCCATCAGCCAAGGGAGATGATTCTGCCCCTCCTCTCCTGAGACCCCACTTAGAGTGCCATGTCAAGCTCCAGGTTCCCCAGCACAAGAAAGATGTGGGTGGCCACAAAGATATATAGGAGGCGACAAAGATGATGAGACAGCGGAGCTCCTCTCTGACAGACTGAGAGAGCACAGCACGTTTAGACTGCAGGACAGAAGGCTCCAGGGAGTACTCTCTGCAGCCTTTCAGTACTGTGTTGGTTTTGCTCGGCCTGGTTTTTGGTAGCAGGCGGGCCACGGAGCTGGCTTCTGTGAGAAGCTACTGGAAGCTTCCACCATGTCTGGCAGAGCCAGTCCCTGATGTCTCTGAAGATGGACATACTGCTGGCCAAAGCTGGGCCAATTAGAGATGATGATAATGCCTCTATGATGACATATTTAAGAAGAAAATCAAAACAAAGGGAGGTGCGCAGGTTTTTTTTTCCTATCCAGAGAAGAGGAGGAAGTGAGAACATGTGAGGGAAACAGCATGGCAACACCAAGGTCAGTGAAGAAGGAGGGGCAGGTGGTGCTCCAAGCGCCAGAGCTGAGGTTCCTCTGCAGGCTGTGGTGCAGACCATGGTGAAGCAGCTGTGCCCCTGCAGCCCATGGGGATCCACGGGGGATGCAGAGATCCACCCGCAGCCCGTGGGGGAGGTGCCTGTGCCGGAGCAGGTGGATGCCTGGAGGAGGCTGTGATCCCGTGGGAGACCCAGTGGAGAGAGAGGGCCCTGCTTCCAGGCTGGAGCAGCCTGTCCTTGGAGGGCTGCATCCCATGGATGAGTGACCGATGCCACAGCAGTTTTGGGAGGACTGTGTGCCCATGGGAGGGACTCACATTGCAGCAGTTTTGGCAGGACTGCTGCTCATGAGATTGGACCCATGTCAGAGAGGTTCCTGGAGAACTGTCTCCCATGGGAAGGGACCCCACGGTGCAGCAGGGGAACGGCTCCTCTCCCTGAGCCGTGGAAGAAGAACTCGCGTGACGAACAGACCAAAACCCCCACACCCTGTCTCCCTCCGCTGTCAGTGGGAAGGAGGGGTTGGGAGAAGAAAAGATGTTTTCAAGGACTTATTTTATTTCTCACTATCCTCCTCTGAGTTTGTTAGTAATAAATTCACTTTGTACTTCTAAGTTGAACCTGTTTTGCTCTTGGAGTGTTTTCTCCTGGTCCTTATCTCAACTTATTAACGTTTTGTTATTTTTTTTTCTCTCCTCTGACCAGCTGTGGAAGGGGAGGGTGAGTGAGCAACTTTCATGGGTGCCCATGACAAGTACCTAAAAGAAGCTGATAAAAAAGAGGAAGAACAGCTTTTACACAGGCAGACAGTGATAGAACAAAAGTGCATAGTTTTAAACTGAAGGGGAGATTTTAAATAGATCTTAGGAAAAAAAATTTTACCCAGAGAGTGATGAGGCCCCAGAACGGGTTGCCCAGAAAAGCTGTGGATGACCTATCCCTGATGTTTCAAGGCCAGGCTGGATGGGACCCTGAGCAATATCAGGGGTGGTGGCATCCCTGCCCATGGCAGGGCAGTTGGAACTAGATGAACTTCAAGGTCCCTTCCAACTTTCTGTGGTTCTATTTTTCGTTGAGAAGAATAGAATTATTTAGGTTATACCTTAAAAAAATCCTGAAATAAAGTATTTTTTAGAAGTGGTAGCACTTTAGAATTGAAATCAGCAAAATTATGGGGGAGGGAAATAATTTGTCTTTGCTTTTTAATATTTACATGCTTGTGCAAAAGAATAAGTTAATAGTTTCATCAGTTGAGAAATTATACTAAGTAAAGTTTTGCTAGTCTTTATTCAATGCATACTGCTGAAATACCCTTCTTCAAAAATAAACCCAAGACCCTCAACTCTAAAGCAATTACTAGGTTACTTATAACCATACTAAGAGTCACAGATAATATCAAGAAATATCTGTCTGCTTTGAAGCTCATTTCTAACATATATGAGGGTACAAATCATCGCACAAGAATTCAGCATTGAGGGGTTTTATTAAGAGACTTTTTCATTGAAGATTTCTTCTTCAAAAACATCTTGTAGAATATTTTTTGCAAGACAGAATGAGACACAACAATGCAATTTCTGGTGGACAACTTTTTTTATCTGTGTTCCACCAAGATGATTAATCAGTTTTTTCATGCAATCCATTCCAGAACCACTTTACCCTTACTGTTAGAAAGGTTTTTTTCTGAAGACTAACCTCAAGCTTTCGTGATGCAGTTTGAGTGTATTACTGACTTTTCCATTTACAGACTACATTCACGACCCTGTCCTCCCGTTGCCCCCTCCATACTTTTCAATTTCTAGTTTTCTGTAAGCTCAAGTTCATTAGGTTTATGCAACAAGTATCTGAAACGGAAACATCCAGCTAAATATAAAAGAGACGTGTCTTTCTCAATGGTTTATCAATACACTTAAAATTTAGCACACAGAGGTTGTAATATAAATCTAAACCACATACCTTCTGGCAAGCTACCAGCATTCCTTGACTATGACAAATTCATCAAAGCAAAAAAGCACCCCTGGGAAACTTGGTAATGACATGGCGCAATATTATCTCCCCTAAGGAAAAGAAAAAAGGATGGAAGCCTTTTCCTCTAATTAAAAATGAAAACTTTCATTGAAGTAGTATATATCACACAATATTTTTTTTTTAAAAAGTGAGATTATGCTATGTTCATGAATCACTACTGTGTATAGGAAAATTAAATAATATAAAATTAAATTATAACAAATGGGTAATTCATGGAAGCAATGTGCACTAAGTTTAAGAGTTTTTTCTTAAGGTAGAAATAAGCTCATCTACTGTATCAAGACTCTAAGGTCTGCTACCTCCTTTTTCTTCAGGAGTGAAAGGCAAAGCAAAAAAAAGAAATCACTACTGGACAAGAGATGAAAGGATAAAAAGCTTCATACTATACATAAGTTGTACCTTTTCAGAAAGTACAGATTATTTAGGAGACTCGATTACTGGTATCTTTCACACTTTATTTAGTCATATTATTTATCTATACAACACCAGCTATATGCCAATACTTAATCTAAAACACCATTTAAGCCAACACACAAAAATCCCAACCACTATTTCATATGCACGATAAACTACTAGACTCTAGCTACATGAAGTTACTTTCTTTGTCAAAATAAATAAATGCATTTCACAGAACTGTAGACATTTGGTTGGGAGAGTACATCAAGAAATACTCCAACCAGACTTCCTGGTTTTTTTGGCATTTAAGTTTATCTGGTAATATATGATCCCTGCATGCAGCTTACTGACAAAACATATAGTGACTCAATGTCCAAGAAAGGCCATAAACTGGCCATTTTGTATAATAAACCAGAGTTCTGTCACAATATTTCATCTCTCTCAGCTACCTACTTACTGCCAGTCCTGTTTACACAGGTAACAAAGTCACAAGCATATTTCTTAGGAAAATGCTATCTACAATTTTTTTTTCTTTTCAATTCAAACACAAAAAAACTTACTGATGAAAGTCCAGTCAATTTTTAGAAAGTATTTTTTATCTGTATCCTTAGAGTTTTACTCTAAAATATCTACTCCAACATATCTAAAGCTTTGTTTGTATTTTCAATTTACCACCATACTATGCAGAAGATACAAGCCATGACCTCATATCACATATAGAAAAATGAGACTGCAGAAAATAAGGTAGCTTCAGCAAAGTCATTACTGTACTGAGATCAACACCCAGTTACCATTTAATCTTCATATTCAGTTTCTTCTATTTTTTCAGTTAAGAATAATCTTTCATCTTGTCTTAGGATGTTTTCTACAGTGCTGCTTATAGGTCACTCTGTTCTTCTAGATAATGTATCTAAAACTCAGAAATAAGGCATTAAAAGTGAAAAATGGCAGTAACAGAAGGTCAACATAAATCATTAATCTACCTGGTTAAGTACCACCTATATTGTTCAGGATTTCATCAAGCGTTTGTTCCATGTTTAGGCAGTCACTAATAAATATTTGTTTCCTAATTGCATGTGAAGTTTTAAATATGAAGTACCTGAACAAATACTCCTGGAACAAGAACTCCTCCCTCCTTTTTCCCTCCCCCATAATAGGGCTATCACTGTCACTCTCATACACAATGTGAAAATAAGTGAAGGTCAGGAAGAGAAGCTGCTTCAGGACAATGCCAGCTCAGTGTAGGCGGTGCAGAATAACCCTGTAGCTAAAAACGCGAAACTGCAAATTTGCCAGTCTTTTAAAAATGTAACATCATATGGTAGCAAAGAATTTAACAAGACAGTGCTGAAGCTAGTTTAGCCGCAAATTGGTATATAAAACATTACATACCCGAGCATTTTGAAGTATTTATTTTTGACTCAGGGAGTTTTGCTCATTTCTCCTTTATGAGTGCTTTCCCCTTGTCCCCCCTTCATATTTTTCAGTCTTAGGAGGAGCTCACAATTTCTACACTCCGGTTTGTACTAATTTCAAATAATACTGCATGTGAGACAGGCAGAGGGGAAAGTTAGGCTACACATTACAGTGAAAACCTGGTTGTCTCACATCTCTGCTTGCGATTTCTAAAATAAACTGGGTCCTATTTCACATCAGCATCAGCAATGAATTTCCATGAAAGAAACTATCCCTTCTGAGCCTGTACAGAATACAGTCAACCTTCAGTATATTTGCTGGCTGGAGCTACAATATGAAACTGGTTAACATTCTGCTGACACTGCACATAAAGAAACAGAGCTGAGCTCCCTAAGTACTATTTATCCTGCTCTCTCAACTGAAATGCAATAAAAAGGGGGTTTGATACTGAAATAAGGTAGCAATGAATATAGAGTGAGAAAATAGATCTCTTGACATTAATTTTTGAGTTAGTTTTGTTAGCAGTATCACATTTTAAACAAAATATTTTGAGCAAGCCAGTGATGAGACATTTATTTGTATAAAATTTTATCTCTTATGAATTGCAAAGTTCCTTGCCCACAGACTATTTCATTATACTTTGTTGGGAATGTGCCAATTAAATTCTGTTCAACAATACCACAGCAATAAAAAGCAAAGTTACATGCTGTTACTGTTACATTCCCTCTTGCATGGTTAGAAGGCATGGGACTCCATGGTCAACCTTTTATTGAAGGGGTAATCCTTTTTCTTGTATTAACAGTACTTTCCCTATGAGAAGTCTCTGGGAGTAGGATTGTTATTGTCTGTGAAGAGAGAGATCCAAAAATCACCTAAGCATGTTAACTGGGAGCAACATAGGCTGTATAAAATATTACAGAAGAGATTGCATATTATTACTTTTAAAAAGGAGCATTCTTGCACTACTCTGAGTGATGAAGCAGTTCCCAGAATAAAACTCTAGAAATAGCCTTTTGCTGGTCCACATCCTGTTAGGATGTGGCACATTGCCAGCTGGTGCATAATAATTTACAGAGCACCTTGTGAGCAGGAACATCTCAGATTCTCAGATGGTTTCAGCACAGACAGACTAGCAATCCATAATAGTGCCATTATAAGCTCTTATCCTCCATAAAAAATATGCATTCATACTGCATTCACCTCATAAGACTAGACTGCAAAACTTCTGAGGTCATCTCTCGCCCCTTTAACATATAGAAAGGATAACCTACATTCCAGTTCTGTCCCATCTCTGAAACCGCTTGAATCTCCTGGTTACTGACACACAGCACAGATACTTTGCCATCTTGCTTTCTAGATGCACCAACAGCACTTGAGTCCTTCACACCAACAATCATAACTGCTCCTCCACCAGTGGCAAAATACTCCCTATGTTAATGGACGATGGCTTCCCCAGCCTGAAACCACCTCACACACATTGCTGGTGAATTGTCATGACACTGATGTGTACATACCACTGCTGCATGTGGAACAGCTGAGATGAAGTTTCAGAGATTTATTTCATTAGTCACTGTATATGCATCCAGATACATCTTCATTAAAATTAATTATGTTGCAGAAATTTTGTGATGTTAATGAGCTTCCTGCAGAACTATTTTTGTTAGGCATTGGTTAGTAGTTTTATTTGCTCTGTCAGTCACTGTAGGTGTGCCATCCCACAGTGGGTCTTACCTGACAGAATTTTCTTTTCCCTCCCCCTGCTGCTTATGATTTTTTCTGGCATTCCTCATCCCCTTCAAAGTTTGTTGATCAAGATATTAGTGTATTACAGACAACATTAGGCTTATGTCACACTGCTGAATTTACACGGAATGTGAAAGGTGTAAACTACAGACTCTTGAGAAACTTATCTATTGCTATTATACTCAATCTGCACCTCATGATAATAAAATGCAGGTTAATCTAGATATAGAAAAAACATAGACAGATCTGGATCTGCTGGGGGGTTTTGGGTTCTTTTTTTTTTTGGACTGATATATTTTCTTTACCATTTTGCCAATAACACCAGTTTTAAAAACTAACGTGAACAGCACTTTCTGTTCAAAATTGGTTATTTAATACTATAGAATTATTTTAGAGGAATTGCAAAGCCTCTTGTAAAAATTTAGTATCGATAAAAATACAGCAGTTTATGAGCTGGAGAGACCAGACCCACACATTTAGGATGTCTTGAGGTGTATCTGGAACTTAGAGGAGACTGGGCCAGTAAAGCTTTAGGATATAGTGCCCTCTTACAGATATTGACAAAGTTTGAAATCTTCAGAAGAAACTTGGACTTGCTACATTTTCTGATCTCAAACTAAGATACTCATGAGTATAACCTCTAGCATGTTTCAATCCTGTTGTGAAATTTGGCCCACACTCACAGGCAAAGGGAGAGGTGCTACACAGATGACATCCTTACCTCCCCACTGATTTAGTACACCAAAAATTTTACTTGCATAGGTAAATTGCAAAACTCTAAATTGAAAAACTCTAAATTGCAAAACTCTAAATTGCACTGGATAGGAAATTTCTGTTAGGATGCTCATTTTTAGAATGGAAGAAGCAGTATTGGAAATGTATAGAATTAACAGTAGACTGAATATAAAGAGGTAATATTATCTTCTCCTAGCTACACCAGTTCTTACACTCCGACCTTTTTGCTACATATATCCTAGTAAACTAAACAAGGCTAGGCAGAGCTAAACACCAGCTTTGGTATATTATCAATACCATTAAACTGAGACCTGATTCCTAAAACAACTTTGGCATATGTTGGGCAGTATTCATAACAGCTGTTATGGAAATAACTGCTTGAGGAAGAATTTAGTCACCAGCATGAAAGTCAAGCTGCACAACAACAGCCAAGCTCTGAGACAGAAAATTGTTCCTGGCGTGGTCTATATATTAGTTAAGAGGTAGGCTTAATGGTCTCACAGCACTGTACAGGGGGAGGATCACATGAATAAAGAAAAATATTGCAGCAGGTTGCAGAATTAATGTAGCTATATATTTTCAGCTATAAATAAAATATTTTATAATTCTAAATTCTCTTTACTATCTATTTTATGTGAAATTTTGTTTTCCCCTAAATTCAGCATAAAATTATATAGCAAAGAAAGTTTGGAAAGTCTTGCCTTTTAAAAAAAATTAATATAACAAAGGTTATTCTAGACAACCATTTTGCCAGAGTACTGAGAAACAGAGTTTAAAAAAAATTTGGCTTCCTAAAGTATTTGGTTAAGTGTACTTTAGTGTTCTACACCTCATTTGCTCTTGCCCCTGCCAAAAGTACTGCCAAGCTCCTTCTGATAGTCCTTGGCCACTTTCTCCTCCAGTAGCACTGGCTGCTGTGCTTCCCAGCTGTTTGTCTATACATCAGAAAAGCGGGTAACATTTGCTGAGCCTGGCTGGGGAATAAGGGTTTGTCAGCAGTCCAGTCAGAACAATATCTCATAGAGCAGCTGTCTGCTGCCTCTCAGACTGAATCTCTTTCGTTAGTAGGGAACTGAAGGGGGAGAATATTATTTTTGAGGGGTTTCTTGTTTTTACATAATACAAATGAGCTTGAAGATTGACTTTTTAAAAAAATTACTTCAGGGAGGTAAACTGGAAAATAATACACAAAGAAAATTCAGTGAGCAACAGAAACTGATTCTCTTGAGAGTCTGAATCAATGCAAACAACCTCCCAAACCAACCCATCCAGCTGACAAAAAAAAGGCCTGTGAATTAAAAGCAGATTCTCAGCACCCACAGTTATTTTCTCACAACAACCTACAAAACCAGGCATTTTATACATGAAAATCTAGAACTCAAAATAGTTTTAATGTATATTATCAAAAAGATTTGTTAATTATGATAAAATAATTGATAATTTATTAAGAAAATCAAGACAAAATAACATTAGGTACTATGTGCACTGAAATTCTTTTTAATACAAGCTGGATCATGCCACAAATGTTTATTGTTAAAAAAAACCACTTTTAAACAAGATTTTATGTTGCTGGAGAAGTGATGCAATGTAGAAGTGCAAAGTTTTATGTAATAGAAAATGAGGTCCATGTAACTTCTACATAATAAACAGAAAGGATGTCTTAAATAATACTTCAGATTTATCAAGAAATAAAGCACTATTTCTGAATAGTCAAATAATAAAAATAAGGAAAACTGATATTTATGTTCAGGATGAACAAAAATTCATTTAATTATTTTACATAAAGTACTATCTTAATCTTTTCACAGTTGACAGAATAGTTCCAAAGCTAGTTTCTATTAGCCCTTAGAATCCAAACACAACTATAATATACTAAAAATACATACCTTGAACATACATATCTTAGCAAAGTTTTTCAGTATGTTAAGAAGTAGTAACAAATTTTGCTGTTGAATTTTCATTTTTATACCACATATAATAAATGCTGAAGTTCAAAGAGGACACAATCTTAATTTTATCTGTTTCGAAGAATATCTTCTGGTGAAGCCATCTGGTATTGGGGGGAACTCACTGACTTGGAAGAGCAACTCCCAAATTACTCAGGATGTGCGGTCTCACAGACCAGCTCCCAAATGACATTACTGTGTACTGTAAGTGGTAGAGTTTGACAGTATTTCAAGACACGACACCAGGCGCGCTATTTTACTTGCCATCACAAACCCATCCTCTATCAGTTAATGGGGACAATTTCTACTGCTAAATACCTCGTCTTCTACAACAAAGCAATTGGGAATTACCAGAACACCTTTATTTTATAGCATGCTATCTGATGCAAGCACCAGCACAACTTAGTTCTCATCCCTAACTGCAGCTACCCCTAATTGAGATAATTGCTCAGCAAATCAAAGTAGCCTAGTGAAGCAAATAATTGTCACAAACTGCTGTGCTAAATCATTTTTTTTTCACCCTCAATATGTAGCTCAACCCAAGTCTTCCTCTCCTACATGAAACAGGAAAATGACAAATTATTTTGTCTCCATATTATCCAGAATCAATTATTTTCTTTACAAAACTTTTGAAACATGAAATTGTTTATAAGTACAGAGGTTATATCTTTGGAGCAGAACACTTTATTTCAAAAGGGGTCAACCTGACTGAGCATTTGAAAGTTAATCAGTGCACAGTCTTTCCACTGAGACACTAAACAGTGTAGGAAGAGTTCAGACTCTATCACTAATTTTCCAAAATAAATAAGTACAAATTTCAGTTGAACACAAGGACATGATTTTTAAATATAAATATTTTTAAGCAATTGTGCAATGCTTAGGATTTTTGAAAATCAGGTTTGGAGATCTTCATGTTGATAAGTGAAAAGCTGAAATCTCAATGTGATTTTCCTTTTTGATATATAGGCTTTTGGGACAGCAAAGACAACTGAGATGAAAGCTCTTCAGAGGTGTCTGCTTCTTTCCTTTAGAAGAGGGAGTCCAAATTCCCCATATGTATTACTTTTAGAGATAAAACTCAATTTAAGAAACTTAGATGAAGACACCTGCAGATACACAGACTGTCTAAACGTTCTTTATAGTCGACAGAGATCTAAACCATAGTAAGTAGAATGAATCCACTTACCATAAAATTAACACCTAGGACACACTTCAAGTTACGTAAAGGCAAGCAATTACTTTCATAAAAATCAGAGTCAACGAGTTCAGTCCCAGTTGCTGAGGACATTTTCTCTTCAGGTCTTGGAAACTCCCAAAGACAAAGATTCTAAAACTCACTGTTTCAGGGCTTGACTATTTTCATCATAACTCTTATTTTATTCATCTGGAACTTTGTTTTCCATTATGACCATTTGCTTTCCCTCCCATTGTTTCCCTCAATGAAGATCCCTGCTCTGTCTTACTGGAAACATCTCTGTATGGGATTAAGGGGCTGCTGCCAGGTCCCCTTGGAGCCATCTCTTCTGAAAGGCTGAGGAAGCCCAGCGGAGCAGATTGGTAGCTCTACACCAAACTCATTCCAGTCTTTTAATGTCTTCCTCACATTAAGGGAGCAAAAACTGGATGCAGTATTGCTATAGGGGTGAATAAACACCAAGTAAAGGGAGAAGCAGTGGAAAATAACTTCCTTAACCTACTGACTATGCTCCTTTTGATAGGCCCACTAGGCCATTAGCCTTCATCATCACTGTGCACACTGCTGGCTCATCTTCTGCCAACCATCTGCCAGGATACCAGGTCTCTTTCAGCAAAGCTGCAATGTGACCATTCACTCTCAACACTAAACTGGGAAAGGGGTTTAGTCTATCACAGGTGAGAAATTTAATATTTGCCCTTGTTGACTTTTTTGGCTATTTTTCCAGTATCCAAGCCACCTAAATAGCAACTTGAGCAAATTGAATGCCCCCAGTTTGGTGTCATTACTCCTCTTGTACATGTTAATACAAGAGTGGTTGAAATACTGGCTGAAGTCCCTGAAGCCCCATGCCCCCACCTGGTGATGAGTTCATGGCCACATTGCTGTATCACCTTTCCCAGCTGGGAGCGTTACATTCACTGCTGAAATAACCATATCCAACATATTTTACTTCCTATGGAAAATTCCTGTAGAATTAAAATACTGATATACAATATTCTGACACAAACTGGCATTGTGATTTTTTGCATTTAAAACAGAATGGTGAAATGGTGAAACTGCTGGCTCCTGAACATGAGTCAGCAGTGTGCCCAGGTAACCAAGAAGGCCAAGTGTATTTTTTCCTATATCAGGAATAGTGGGCCAGCAGGACCAGGGGAGTGGTTCTTCCCTGTAGTCAGCACTAGTAAGGCTACACATCAAGTGCTGTGTCCACTTCTGGGCCCCTCACTTCAAGAAGGACATTGAGGTGCTGGAGTGACTCCAGAGAAGGGCAAGCGAGTTGGTGAAGTGTCTGGAGCACATGTCCTGTAAGGAGCAGCTGAGGGAGCTGGGGTTGTTTAGCCTGCTGAAGAGAAAGCTCAGGTGACCTCATTGCTCTCTCCAACTATTTGAAAGGAGGTTGTAGCCAGGTGGGGGGTCAGTCTCTTCTCTCAGGGAACTAGTGACAGAGCAAGAGGACACAGTCTTAAGCTTCACCAGGGGACATTGAGGTTGGACACTAGAAAGAATTTCTTCACAGAAAGGCTGATCAGACACTGGAACAGGCACTGAGGGAGGTGATGGAATCACCACCCCTGATAGTGTTTAAGGAAAGAGCTGATGTGGCACTCAGTGCCATGTTCTAGTTGATAAGGCGGTGTTCAGTCAAAGACTGGACTCTATTATCTCAGAGGTCTTTTCCTACCTAATTGATTCTGTCTGTCTGTGTTATTTAATGTAAAGTTACATACCAGTTTACACAATATTTGCATGGCAAATATTCTCCAAATGATATAAATGTTAATGAATTTCAACCAGATGATCTGAGTTGTTTATTAAAGAATCACATGAAAGCAGTAGCAGAGTAAGACTACAGAAATCATAACTACTAAATCATCAAAACCTACATTTTGATGTTAATCTTCTCATTTATTAGCATTGCACAAGCAACCACAGCAAACACTGTAGAGGCATTCCTACAACAAGATAACTAATATATGTTAACTTCTAAATCCTTGTGAGAAAAAAAAAAATCTACTCAAGTCTTCTAACGTCAACTCATAGAAATTACCAAATAAAACCTACAGTGCATTCATCCTAAGTATGTTCATAAGACATGTAAAAACTAATACACATAAATTGTCTTCAGAATAAAAAAAAGAGTCTAAAATTGAAGAAGGTTTTTTTTTTGTTTTGGTTCTTTCATTTTCTTGGACAGTTGGGAAAGCATTTTTGATATACTATCTCCCTTTATGCTGCAATTTACAATATACCTTGTGTGGTATTTCAAATATGAGGATTAGCCAGACAGGTGTGAAAAAGTTACAATCCTAAGGAGAAAAAAAATTTTGCATTAGCAGGCACAATTTCCTCCCACTCAACCTACATATACTTAAATGCATCCACATGAATAGCTTCTTAAGAAAAAAAATTGCCAATTAAGAGTGTAAATTTAAAAAAAGCTCATTACAGTACTAACCATTATTCCCCAGGAGAACTTCTACTAGCATCAGTGGGTGTTAAGATTCAGCTAATACTGGTTTTGAAAACTTCATACTTAATTGATCAACTTAGAAACAATGTAATTTGTCTTAAGTTGCTGTTACATCTGAAGTATAATAAATAAAGCAAAATTAATTACTCAGAAAAAGTTTATGCTGGTTTTGGCTGAGATAGGTACCAGATACTATGAAGAAAATGAACTCACTTTTTACCTTCCCATTGTCTGCCCATCCCCCATGGAGGGGAACTGATGACAAAAGTTCACCTTTTTACTTGAAGTCATGTTTATGTGGGTTTGCAAATTTTGATTTCATGTTCTGTCTGAACAACTGAAGCAAAAGGACTTCAAGTTACCTATTTGCCCAGAGGTTCTCCCAGAAAAGTTGTTCATCTCTCTCTACCCCTACACATTCCAGAAACTATTTGTGGTACAGGGAAGAAAAAAGTATATTCTTCCACAACAGTACTCCAAGATACCATGTCAGGTCAGTTACAGAAGTTTGGCATAGTTGTGCCTAGCTTTTGACAGAATTTGATGAAGCACTAAGTTCTTGAGAAAAACCTGTCTGAAGTTTAAAATAAGGTACCAATCATCCCATAATTAGGCATAGACACGCCGAATTGAAAATTTTATTAATTATATTTCTAATAAAAAATTATATTGCATTTAAGTGTCACCTACCTGGTATTATCTAAACTAACCATTTTATTGCAGCATGCATGGCTAGAATAATAGGGGTTGTTTTGGACCAACTTAAATACAAATCACCAGATTTTATTCTCACTTTCCAAATCCTTCAGAAAGGAAACAAGCAGAAACTTTCCACATTATTCTAATAAGTTGGAAGAGTTTAAAAAATAATTAATTTTTTAAATAATTAATAATTTAATTACCAAAAAGGTGTTTGGAACATCAGATTTTTTTTTTCTTATATCCTAACATCATGTAACTGCAGGAAGTCCTTAGTGACACTTTTACCCCATGTCATGCTATACTTTAGATGTTGTTATGGTCACGTTTATAATAGCTCTCAAAAATAACTTACATATTTTAAACAATTACATTCTTTAGGCATGAATTTCATATCTAATTGTGTAAATACCTAGCCATTATCTTTGTCACACAATACACAACTGGCTTCTTAAGTTTAGCATACATGTACTACAAATGTAATACTGCTAAAATAGGATAGTTGTGTGATAACTAAAGATCTGAATAAGAAATATAATGTCGTGGGTTGACCCTGGCTGTATCTGCCCCCTAAAACCTGGCCATGCAAACACAATACAGATAAACTGGAAAAGAAAAAAAAAAGAATGGCTTTCATCAGGCACTGTCAAAGTGAACAAAGTACTATCAAGAACTTGAAGCTATAGAAAACATATTCCCTTTCACAAGAAACTGAATAGGATATTTGAACTGTGACAGAAACAAGGTAATCTGAAGATTTTTGCTACTTCTGTTCTTTTTTGAACATGAAGTTTCATGAAATTATTAATCACTACAGTAATTAGAGTTCAGCATAATGGCACAAATTAAACAATGAATTATGTAAGAAAATTCTAGTATCTAATTAGACACAACTCATCAGTTTAAAATAGTCTATTTCAGCTTGTGTTTCCTAGTGCAGCTCCATACACATATAGCTTTTAGAACAGCCGCTCTTTAACAACAGTTCAAAATGAAGGTAAACCAATTTTAACTGTCACACAAGTAAAAAAGGAATTTCATAACTATACTTATGATAAAACTGAATGATGCTTATTCTTTCTGCCTGCAGCAGATGTGTGAAAGTCAATTTGAATTCCTTTTCAACTACTTTTTTTTTTTTTGTAACATAAAGACTATCAGCTCTTACTCTTGTTGAGATTCGAGAATTATTTCTTTTCAAATTTTTAGTTAAGTCATTTTTCTCTCTCATTGTTTCTGTTGCTGTTCTGTGGAAATTAATGTTCCTTCCTCAGACTGCTTCCAAAAGTATTGAATAGTGCTCAGTCCAGAGCAGAGATACTTTTGGATATCACTCAGCCCATCACTTCATTTCATGGCAAATCACTTCACTGATTTGGAAACTGTAGTCTGTCTACCACTCACCTAACAGTATTTCTGTATAGCTGCTGGTTCTCAGTGTCTACAACAACTCATCCAGCAGATTGCAATCTACTTGTTCTGAAAAAGTAGAACAGAGATACGACACCTCTCAAAATGCAACACTGCCTGAAAATCTGGCATGATTTGTGTGTTATTTCGAGGGCAATCTTCCACTGGAAGAGGCATTCCCAGTGGTTTGATGCTGCTGTGCAAGCTCCTGCAGAAAGGAAGATTACCATCTTCTTCATTGGTTTCTGGCCTGTTCAGTTGTAAGAGGGAACCAAGGAGAAGTCCACTTACATGTCAGAATGCAAACTGCACATCAACAGTTGCACAAGGGCCTCTTTGTATCATTTAAACCACAAAGGCCTCTAAGGCGGGCCATAGTTTGTTCTCAATTTCTAACTTCAGGAAAAGAAATTGTACCACTATGTGAAATATTTTGATTGGGTCTTCACAACAGATTAGATTACTCTAACTTCTATCTGTATAGCCTCTCAGTAAAAGTAGAGTTGCTATCAATGCCATATTAAGTTTAACATTTACAAAGAGGTATAGCAATCAACCTACCTCATTACAAGTTAAAGTTTTTAACCACCTGCCATTCAAAATATACTTTCAATTTAGAAAAAAAAAAAAAAAAAGGTTTGGACAAGTAGTTAAGTAATTTATAGGCATACTTTGATTTATGATTATATGAATATACGTGAAGATCTGAAGAACAGTAAGTGAAGAAACAGGGAGTTTGATGAAAACTCAAAGTTATTTTGCAACAAGAACATAGCTCAAAATATCTGAATTCATTTCTTTATTAATGTCACAATGCTTGTGTGTTTTTATAACTACGGCTTTCTACTTTTTGTGTGCAAGAGAAGCAACAGAAGGCAGGCATAAATTTCCATCTATTTTGGTGTTATTTCCTAAGTTCCCTAAATATAAGGAGTAATATACTATTCATTTTAACATGTTTCAGCATAAATGCAAGTATCAGACAGGTATCATAGTATAATGTATGAGATGTTATAACAACCAAATTTAATTATATGATACAGTACTTTAAAAGATTTTCAGTTTTATGTTTCAGCTAGGGGTTGAACACCCAACTGGTGAACATAAAACAACTGTGCTGAGTTATGCATTTTTACTAATTTAGTTCTGTGTTTATAATCCCAAGGGGCATCATTTATCCATTTAAACACTCATTCTAACTAATGACCCATGCAATTGCTTACAGCAAACATCTCTACCTCTCTGTTTGTCTTTTCAGTATCTCTGACAACAGAAGTAACCAGGAGAAGGAATATGAATGTTAAGATTAAAGTAATTTCTTCACTATAGATAGACACTACATATTAGATGTGGTTCAACCCTAAAGATATCAAAAACTAACTATATCTGGCTTATAAAAACAATAAAGCTTTATAGAATTCTGTACAGAATTGAAATAAAAATTCATTATAATTCAGTTTATGTAAGATTTCTAGGTATAAAGAAATGTGTCCTTACAGGTAACTATTACTTATTAGGCCCCTTGAAAGGAAAATGTTCAAAGGCCTCTGATTACAAAACCTAATTTTTTTCTTGGATTTTTTTTTTTTTTTTGGGATATTAAAGATGAAGTCAATTAAGGTTACAAGGGACAAAAAAGTCAAAAATAAAAAATGGTCTAGGAAATTGAGGTTTTACATATGACTATTAGCAAAAACAAAACAGAAGGGCTGAAGGAAGAGACTGATGTGGGTTGCAGAGAAGCCTGTAACCATTTAAGAGCAATTTCCATTAGATTTTTCCAGCCAACATTCAGAAGGCTCAGGTGTGCCATTTAGAATTCAGTTGCAAAAAAAAAAAAAGGCTTCTACATGTCTCAATTCCTTTCGGGTCTAAGGTTAGATTGAATATCCCCATATACAACACACAAGTAAGATTCTTATTCTGCTGTGGTACTTTTTAATAAAATATTTCAAAATCTCTTTAAGAGTCAAACTAATTGCACTTTTATAGATAGAAAGAAGCTGATTAATGAGTGAAGTGACCAATCCAGGATTTAGCCACTGATTGGCCACTCAGCTATTGATTCATAACTACTCTCTGAAGAAACAAAACACCAGAATGAAAATTTTACAGTAGAACCTTTTCAGAAACTAAATCTAAGGAGAGAAGTTGAGGTGAAGTTTTTAAATAGAGAGTAGTAAGATGGGACTACACTGAGACTACCTTGATCTGGTGCTATAACTTCAGATGTTCATTTCCAGTAGAAGTGCTCTGAATATACATACATATTTTGAAGTCTGTGTAAGGATATGGAAATAGTAAAGAGTTACAGCTTGTTAATATAACAGAAGTTGTTTCAGGTAAGTCACATGTCAATCTAACTCAGCCATAGTAAGTGATCTCATCATTTCTACCAATATTCTATAAATTACATTAATCTAACATATAGCTACCTGCTTGACTTTTCAGAGGAAAAAAAAAACATAACCAAAAAAACACCACACAAAATATCATTTGATCAATGCAATCAAAAGTTCTGACAATAAAAGTCATCCTCACCTTGCATCCTGTCCAGTACAAGACAGACTTGTTTTGAGTTAACCTGTGAGGGAACCTTCCTGCTTCACTAACTTACTACAATACAGAACTTTTGCTTCTATAGCCACATGAGTACTTTTGGCAACATGCAATGTGAGCTGGGAAAAGCATATTGGAGAATGTCAGTTCCAGGGAAGCTGCGTTGAGTCAGCGTGCACACTGCCCCCTTCGTGTTCACCAGACGGGAAAGGCTGTACACGAAGAACCGGAGCTCAGCCACAGAGCTGATATATACCCTGCAATCACAAGTGGAGATCTTATTCTCTCCAATTATTTGTACTTTGTGTTCACACCCATTTTGTCTTTTCAGTGCATCTATGGAGTGAGAGAGCTGCTGCAGACATTTTTTCCCTCTTTAACCTAAAGTTCTGTAGTATAAGCAGCTAAGACTTCATTGAAACTAGTGCCTCATGGCATTTGTCATATGAAAATTAAAGTCAGTTATGCTTAGTTTGGATATAGCTGTGATATCAGAGGAATGAAGATTTGAGTATTAGAGCTGCCTCTCTGTCACGAAAAATTGAATATCCACAACATCAATCAAAAGTTAATGGGGGAGCAATGGGCTCCAACCTTGATTTTTATGCAACATACCCATCCCGACACAATCCATAGAGATTCCCATTACCATGTGTGTCAATGTAATGTAAATCTCAGTTAAACAGCCTCCTAGAAATTGTCTAGACTTTAAGAAGTTCCCTAAGTTTAGATAAAGAAAATTTCTCATGCAATGTTTAATTAGCTGTAAATATTTCCAATTTCATGCCTCCAATATATGTCCCTAAACCAGTTAGAATTTCAAAGAAAACTATTTCCCAATGTAAGCCAAATGAGAAAAAACCTAAATTAAGATTTCACATTTATTATATTCTTATGTTTTTCTTCTCTTCCCTTACAAAATTCTTCAGTTCTATTGGTTCATCAGAAAGTGATTAATTTGATATTAATGAGCTGCAATTTAGGGTACCATAGCTTTTTTAGCCCATCTTTTTTCACTTCACCCAGTATCAAATGTGGTTTAATAGTTTTTCCTTTACTACCTGTTCTGTTAATGTCATTGGGTTTTCTTGCTATTTGTAATATATTTTAAAATCCCTGACGTCTTCTAAAAATACTTTAAATATTCATGCAAATGCTTCACATAAGTACACATCATGTAAACTTAATACTGGCCTTGTTCATGGTTTATTTTAGCTTGCACAGGCAGACCCACTAATTTTAACACTTTTGTCTTAGTGATCACAGCTTCAGCCCCAAGACCATTCATTCCTATGATCTCAGCTCAAACACCTGGACCTCATAGGAGTTATGCCTTCTTAGTGCCACCTACGGTCTCATCAACGCACTTTCTATACCTTGTTTTCAATTTTGTATCACAAGCAATTTAACCTTGTTACCAGTTTTGTTGAGTCTTGACACTCAAAAACACAGTAATAGAGAGATTAATTAACTTGTTTGGGGCATCAATTTTACCCTTTTTTTAAGTCTACATTCTTGGCATTGTACTTCCAACGAACTCAAATTTACCTATCATGGCACAAAAATACAAAAGCACCAAAACACAAAATAAGACACTAATTTTGGGCCATCATTCTCATGGCTACCATTAGAACATACCACATGGATTTACAAATGAAGAATGTATTCTATCCCTCATACCAATATAGGCTGGTTCACTGCTTTCAGAAGTCTACTGACTGAAAGAAGTTACTATTTCTCTTCTTGAATATTCACATAATCTCAACTTTGATCTGAAAAAAAACACTTAGGCAAGTAGACAAGTTACTGACAGAAGCAGTGTCTGAGAACAGTCATTTGTGATGTGAGGTCAGCAGTTTAAAATATGCAAAAAAAAGAAAATCTGTATTTTGAAAATGACAGTAATACGAGAACTCTCTGAACTCAATTTTTTCCATGATGTAACTCCACTAATTTCACAACCTGTGATCGGCACCATATTAAACTGTAGAAATGGGGAGTTCCACAAAACATCTGAGAACACTTTAAACTCACTGAGCACAATCACACCAGTTATATCAATGGACTGCCTTAGCCTTAGAAAACTGCTAACCACTAATGATTGTGAAATCTTGAATTCTATATGACATCTGATACATAAGAGTTATGATCATTAATTATTTCAAAAAGACTGTAATAGTAAACTTCCTTACAAAATGCCCACAAAACAACTAGTGATTTCCTACATCTGTTAATGCAGTATTATTTTTGACACAGGTCTGTAGATACAACAATTTTATTAAGTGAAAACTCTAATGGATCTGCAAGTGGTAATGGTAGGAGTGAATGGAAAAAGAACAACCAAACAAACACATATGTGCATTGTTCCTGCTTGTGTCCAGTAGCAAATGGCTAGCAGAAAAAAAACCCCAATAAATAAATAAATAAACC
Organism: Corvus hawaiiensis; assembly: GCF_020740725.1. Taxonomy (NCBI): domain Eukaryota; kingdom Metazoa; phylum Chordata; class Aves; order Passeriformes; family Corvidae; genus Corvus; species Corvus hawaiiensis. The sequence continues at coordinate 23,668,031 of NC_063215.1, forward strand.
CACAAACTTTACAATAATACTTCTATCAATATCTCCTCTCCTATTTTACTAGTTTTTAGCAAAAGCTGTATTCAGGTTGTATCCTGTATTTATTGCCTGGAGTTTGGTAAACTACCATGTAGGTTTTATTGTTTGTTTTGTGAGTTTGGTTTGTACTTGTTTTGGTTTCTGTTTGGATTTTTTTTAAATGCCACTACCACTCTTGTTTTTTCCAGTGAACAGTTAACAACAACCAGGATTTATAGGTTCAGATGTTCCTCAGTGTGTTAGTAGTAGAGTCAGTTCTACTGCTACCTAAAAAAACCAAACCAAACTATTAGAAAACAAAAATAAATAGAATAAAAAAACCAAACAAAAAACGCAAACTAACAGACAAAAACCCCCAACCAGTAAATTTTGTAGTTCACACAGTATTTCAGGAAGAAAAAAAACCTCAAAATCTTCAAAAACCTGGGTGTATATATAACTAATTTCTGAATTGATCATGAGTTCCATGAATAACAGCTTGAAATCACTAAGCCTACAACGAGTATATTTTCTCTTTTCTTCACACTTACACTCCCTTATCTCTCACACAGACCATAGTGCACATGATCCAAACAGAAAGTCAAATTGCCTATAATGTACAGCTTATCTTTAAAGGAAAAGATTTAGGCTTTTTGTTGGTTATTTTTTAAGTCGAAAAAATAACGAAAAGAAGATATGAGGGCCAGCTAAATCCATAAAATGGCTTTGAAGTGCTGAGTATGATCTAAGCACTGCAAAAAGCATCTCTGCTTTATCCTTTAAAAGGTGATTATGACATTTAATTTTGCAAATCATGTAACAGAGAATTATATTTTGGCTTTTGTTTTATTCTCAAGTTTCTTTTAAAAGCTATATTTTAAACATGAAGAAAACCCGCTACTGACAAGCAAAGCAAAGTAATCGTTAGAATCTGCAGTTGTCCTAGAATTCTGGTAGAGGCTCCTAGAAAAAATAATTATCTGCAAATAGGCTGAACTCCACTCGTACTTGACTTCTCATATTCAGGGGTGGGAGGGGGTGGGGGGAAGAGGTTCTTCTTTCATTTGAAGGCTTATTTTGACAAATAAGCTATTTTGCATGCAATTTCATGATGATTAAAGTCAGGAAAGGATGGCACGTGGGTAGTATTTGGGCAACAGAAAGTTTTGACGGGAGAGGAAAAAAACCAACCAACCAACCAAATGAAAACACACACCACAACAAAACAATGCTGGAAAGGCTTTTTCTTTGTCTAGGTGAAGGCTGATCAAATGAGTAGCACTGAAATATATTCCACTTCATTTTAGTGAATCACTGTTGCCATTTTCTCTACCACAGAACTGACTTGACAGCATTAAAGAGAACTGCAGCATTCTACAGCTGTCCAATCACTCACTGCTTAATTAATTTTTCCCCAAAATGTACTTTTTCAGTACCTTTACATTTTTAAATACAAACATGCAGAACAAGGTTAGAAAACCCAAGGAAGCTATTACTCAAAAAAAAAAAAAAAAAAAAAAAAAAAAAAAAAAATCCCAAACCAAAAACAACAACAAAAAAAACCTCCAAAAAAACCAAAACACCCCATAGCTTCCTTGTTACATCCACACTGTATTGGAAGGTGAAAACCCAGGCAGGCACAAATCTTTTAATTGTCAGTTAGTTTAGAAGGCTTCTTCACTTACAAGAACACAGGACCAAAAGGAACTGACTACCTGTGGGTGTCCACAGTCACCCAAGAAATTTAAAGAGGATGACTGAGCAAATTTTCTTCTGCTGCCACCAGGAAGCTACATATAAAGTGTACATTAAATTGGCTGCATCTTTTGAGAAGTAAGCAAAATTTCACACATTTTGCAGCAGAGATACCAGTTTTCTCAAAGCTTCTGCTTCCAAAACCAGTTTTTCATCTCAAAACAGAACTGGGAGAGGGACCCTGACCCACTTTGTTTTAGAAAGTTTCATGACTTCTCTCCAGCCTCCAAAATGACAGTTTTCAAAAGAATCAAAGAACTCAAATATGTAGAATACTGAAAAATTATCTAATAATATAGCATTCTCGAACTATGTTTGAAGTAAGAGTGATTTCCATTGACATGAACCATATATTTCTATTAAAGGTCCTTTCAGTTCAAATGCTGACTTTCTGTAAAGCAGTGTACATGGTCTAAATCTTAGATTAAGAAGCAGACACAGATCCTGAGAAGAATACAGGCATGCAACCTGGCATCGAGAAAGCTAAGGAAGGCGCTGCTGGACCTGAATTTGGCAAGGGTTGTGAACAGTATGAACAGCTTCTGTGGGTATGTTAGTCAGAAAAGGAAGACAAAAGAAATTGTACTCTCCCAATAAAGCACAGAATCACACAATTATTTAGGTTGGAAAAGACCTCTAAGATCACAGAATCCAGCCCTTAAGTGATCCACATGTTGTCAGCGAGACCATGGTACTAAATACCATACCCAGTCATCTCCTGAACACCTTCAGGGTGACTCCACAACCTCCCTGGGCAGTCCATTCCAATATTTAATCACACTTTCCATGATGAAATTCCTCCTGATGACATGGAGGAGGCTTAGCTACCTGATGACTTTTTTATCTCTGTTTTCACTGGCAAGTGCTCTTCCCTCATCTTTCAAGTCCCTGAACCTCAATGCAATACTTTGACCTCTGCAAGATGTTTGATACAGTACTCTCAAACTTCCTTGCTTCTAAATTGGAAAGATGTGGGTTTGATGGATGGACTAGTCAATGGAGAAGATCCTGGGTGAATAGATGCATCCAAAGAATGGTGGTTGACAGCTCAATGTCCAAATACAGATGAATCACAAGAGGTGCCCCTCACGGGCCATATCAGGACCAATATTGCTCAATACTTTTATTAAGGACACACTGTGATTGAGAGCAGCCTCAGCAAGTGTGCAGCTGAGTGGTGCAGCTGATACACTTGGGAGAGGGGTGTCATCTGGAAGGATGTTGTTAGGCTTGACAAATAGGCCCATGGAAACTTCCTGAAATCCAACAAGGCCAAGTAAAAAGTCCTACAGCTGGGTCAGGGCACTCACTGATATCAGCGCGTCCTAAGGAATGAATGGATTAAGAACAGCCCTGTGAAGAAGGATCCAGGAATAGCGGTGAACAAGAAATTGGATGTGAGCAGGCAATGTGTACTTACAGGCCAGAAGGTCGATCGCATTCTGAGCTACAACAAAAGCAGTGTGACCAGCAGGGTGAGGTAGAGGATTTTTCCCTTCTACTCTGCTCTCGTAAGACCCCAACTGGAATGCAGCATTCGGGTCTGGAGGCCCCAATACAAGAACATCACAGACCTCTTTGAGCAGGTCCAGGGAGAGGTCACAAAACACCTTTCCTGTAAAGAAAGTCTGAGAGGTTTTGAGTTGTTCAGCATAGAGAAGATACCAGAGACATCCCACTGGGGCCTTTCAATACCTAAAGTTGTAAGAAACATGGAGGGAAACTCTTTAACAAGGTCTGAAGTGTTAGGGAGAGTGATGGGGTTTTAAAGGATTGAGTAGATTCAGATTAGCTATAAGAACATATTTTACAATGATTATGGTGAAACACTAGAACAGGGTGCTCAGGGAAGTTGTGAATGTCCCATCATTAGGGGCATTCAAGGTCAGGTTTGACAGGGCTTTGAGCAATCTGATGTAGTAAAAGATGTCCCTGCTCACTGCAGGGTGTTGGAACTAAATGATCTTTAAGGTTCCTTCCAACCCAAACTGTTCTATGATTAAAATGCTCAGCTTACAGACAGCTAAGGTAGTCCTTCAAATTGCATTGTAAGGTCAAAAAAGACAAACAGACACCTCTGCTTTGAGATTATTTCTCTAATGTTAACACAGGCTTCTAATATTAACTGGCTTTTGAAATATTTAATGATTATAGTCTTTTATGAATACCTCGGTATCCAGCTATCACAAATTTAGGGAGCTAGTCAGGTTGATGCCTTAGGATTTTAGCTTTTATATTTTTCATATCCTATAATTCTTTAGTGCATAATTCTAAAAACTCCATATAGCCCATTAGCTACTGTTCTCCCATTCTGGTCAGACTAAACAAATCCTCTCTAGGCCTGAAACTCAAGGACACCTTGCTGTCTTAGGCCCTGAGAAATTTAAACAACAGTGAGTTAGGGGGGAAAGAAACTTCGATTAATAACTTCATTACCTGAAGCTGTAATTGGAGAATTAACTCCCGATATGCAAATGGATCAAACTTATACAAGTATGAAAACTTGTGAGCTGGGCATCCATTTTGGGTGTAGCCCCTGGGGCTTGGACTGTCTGAAGTATACCTGAAGACCCTTCAATAAATATACTCACTTTTATTTTCTTAATTTTGCCTAGCCTCTGTTTTTAGGTAGCCCCATCAAGGCATCAAGGCAAGGGTCACCCTAGCTGCCTGGTAGTACAGGGACCAGGCAAGGATTTCACACTCAACAGTTCTCTGAGAGTTCTAATGAGAACTTTAATTAAAACAGGCAAATTTGAAAACTAAAGCTGTATCAGGAAAGTAACTGTTTTATGCACACCATGTTTTATGACTGTGAAACCCTGTAATCCAGTACTGCCATCCTCTGTAATGGACCACAAGTTTTGTAAAGGGATTGCAAGGCCTCAGGACCAATGCTTGCTACAGTCAGGTTCACCCTGTATGAAATTCTCCAACTTGCCTGCAGCTTTGCTTTACTTCATTTAGCTGTGATAGGAATTTTTCTAATTGACTGGCTGTCTAAGGCTAATTTGGTTTTCTCTTTTTTTTTTCCTTCCTTTTTTTTCTGATGGTACAACCAGAGCTTTAAATTAATAGCTGTAGCAAATAGTCTATGCAGAATGAAGTATTTTGCAACTGGCACAATGACATGGTTCAGAGAAATACAAGCCTGCTTTGAGTCTTTGAGAAGCAGAGATAAAGGATGCAGTCCAGGGAAATACATGTATAGGAACAGTAAGAGATTAAACAAAGACTTGGTACTAGAGAGCCCACAACTCTAGTTGAACAACTCACCCATAGTCTACTACAGAAATGCAGACCCAGACAAAACTGGGTTTATGAGTAACAAAAAACCAAATAAGTAGTAGCTAACATGCATGGGACACTGTATTAAATAAGTATGGGTAATATGTGGAACTGCAGACCATGGAAGAAAGAGAAAACATATAAAATCCCTTTAAGTACGAATAACCTCAAGTGCATCCTAAAACTGGGGAAGAAGAAAGCATCAACTAGTGGACCCAGATGAGCAGGGGAAGGATAAGCATAATACTAGGAAAAAGAGCAGAAACCAAGAATTTTTTGTGCAACTATGACTTCATTCTTGTTCTTTTTGATTTTCTGTAAAAATTTCATCTGGACTAATATTGAGTAGACACTCAAGACTGATTACTCTAAAAATTCTGGGTTTACAGACATACACACAGAAAGAATGCTAACTCTTTCCCCATATGTAAGATTTTGCATAGTCAAAATTGTTGCTTTAACATTCTTGTGACTTCAGGTTTACAATTCACTGACACAATACAGATATGCCTTGTTGTTAAGCAAGTGTAAGAAAGGCACAGATCTAATACAGTCAAGGAGACTGTGTGACCTTCCATGCCTCCTATGGCCCTTTTCAAGTCAATCCTATAAGCCAGCTTCAAAGAACCTTAAGGCAAAATTTCTCGAAAATATTCCATGCATAAATAATTCTGTAAATATTTTAGGAAGTCTTCCACTATATACAAGATAAAAGATTTCCAAGTGTTAAAGGGTACAAATACAAAATACAGAGTTAACAAGTACTCTAAATGGTTTTGCAGACTCATTTATAGCAACACATATACCTAAAGAAGTTGATGGGGTTACTTGGGTGAAGGACCGGTATTTAGATATGCAATACACAAAGTAGTCCAATAGATAGTACAAAAACATAGAGATGACGATCACATAATAGATTTGAACAAATCTCAAAAATTTCAGTTAAAATGCAGTGTCTACATTATGCGTACTATAAGCAACCTACTCCCTTTCTTCACAATTAACAAGCTGGTGACATACCAGTTATTTTCTTCATTACTAAGCAAGATCAGCACCTTGGTAAAAATTTAGACATGTTTGTTTTGATGAGTATATTTTATTGCAAACTTCCATCTATCTGCCTTATTATCCCAACTGCAAAAGAAAAACATGAAAAGTTATGCAAATGAAACCTTCAATATATGGGAAGGATATGAAAAACAAAGTAATTCAAAGTGCAATTATTAATGGTTTAGTTATACAAGAGAAGATGAAAAGCAAGGTATGTGACTGTATTTATATGCTAACTATCCATCTAACACAGCAAATTATACAACCTTTAATTAATCAGGATAACAGCTGCTGGCTACAGTAACAAAGCAAATCCAAATTCCTATTTTCTATCCCAATAACCCACAGGGGTTTATTCCAGAAATACTGATTCAACTCTGCATCACACTACACCTTTTTCCAGTTTACAAGAATAAAAATCTGCAAACAATGATCCCAGATGAGATAAGGATTTTTTCATTTTCTTTTATTTTTGCAACAAAAGACATAAAATCCCTAAGTCATCTTTGCCATTGCAAGCAGATTCATAATAAATACAAAGTAGTTATCAACAGTAACTCTTACTAAGATGCAGAGACATTTTTATAAAGGCAACAGTTTCCATAATAAAAAGTGATACTACTTTAAGTTAAGGAAAATAGATAACAAAAAAAAAATATATAAACAAAAGAAAGACTACAGCAAACCAGAACTGGTATGGCTGGAAATGCATTTTTATTATCCAAGAGTTGAAAAGCCCATTACAACTTTCCCTACTTTGTGCCATCCAAAGGAAAAAAACAACTTGCTTTACAAATCAGACCACAAATGAAGCAAGTCATAGTCAGATTCATTAAAATCTAGGTAAGTGGCAGTTGTATTCCATCTGGGACCATCTGAAGACAAGCTGACCCTACTGAGTATATCCAGTAACTAGAAAAGAAATTAGGATTTAACTTTTCAACCAAATAGAAGCCTGGGGATAAATGCATCAAAAATCTCCTGTGAGTAGTTTGGCAACATGCACAAGACGCTGGCACTGTTTTAACTTCCACATTGGTAAAGAGGAAGAGACTAAGTCCAGAGCTGAAAGTTGAAGTAAAATGGAGTTTTGAACAGAAAACAGGTTCCTTCTTTAACTCCTGGAATCCTGATATTTAGCATCAGTTGCTGTTTACAATAAATATGGAGTGAGTAGGGAAGGACACAGGCTGCCTAGCTAAAATTCTATCTCCAGCAAATCTGCAGGGCTATGAACAAAAGAAGTTATTCCACCAAATCCCATTTGGCTGTAAAATGGAACAAACAAAAATGCCAACTCTGTTGAGTCATATTGCATGGCTTGATTCAGAAAAGCACTTGGATAAGAGATGAATTCCATAAATTCCTTATATGGATGAATTAAAAAAACCCAAAAAATTCCAACACAATTTTAGAATTATGGAAGTTTTGACCTTGTTTGTTTATCAAACTATTGCAGCTGCAAGAGAATATATTGTAACTTCAAAAATTAAAGTCCGGATAGAACTAGAGCATTTTGAGCAGGACAGGCAAAGTTAGTCTCTTTCTATTCAGTAGGAGTGGGGTTTGCTTATTTTGGAGGTTTTTTTGTTTGTTTAGGGTTTCTTTTTAAGCTACCTACAACACTGATCTACAGGATTTTTAGATCATGCTGCACATTTGTACTGGTTCCAGCTAAGAGAGAATTAAATTTCTTCATGGTAGCTAGTGTGGGGTTTTGGATTTGTGATGAAAACAGTCTTGATAATGCAGGGATATTTCACAAAATTGCTGAGCAGAGCTTACACAGTGTCAAGGCCTCTTCTGTCCTGTCAACGACTGGGCTGGAAGTGCATAAGATGTTGGGAGGGAACACAGCTGGGACAGCTGACCCCATCTGACCAAAGGCATCATGCTCAGCAGCCAAGTGGGCAGGGGTGGAGTCTGGCTAGGGCTGCCATTGCCCAGGGATGTTGGGAGTGATGGCATTTGTCCTCCCCAGTAACCAAAGACGTGATAGAGCCCTGCTTTTGTGGAGATGTCTGAACACCTGCCTGCTGATAGGAAGCAGTGAATGAAATCTTTACTTTGCTTTGCTTGCACATGCAGCTTTTGCTTTAACTATTAAACTGTTTTTACCTCAACCCACCAATTTTCTCACTTTTACCCTTCCAATTCTCTCCCGCATTCACTGTGGGGCTGGTGAGCAAGTGGCTGTGTGGTGCTCAGCTGCCCACCAGGATTAAATCACAACAATAATCTTAATGCTCATTCATATAAGGCAATGACTGCACTTAGATAATTGTGATATTTCAAAAAATCTTTTCGTGTTTTTCACAAGTTAATATTAGTCATACGAACACATATCAGCGATGCCAGACAAGAAAGAACATGAAACTGGATATTAATATCAGCACAGCTGGGATGATGATCTCTCAGGATGTAGCAGGGACATGAAACCACTGTAGCAAGTTATTTAGGCTACACAGAAACAATCCTGTTACAGCACTGACTTTCCACTTCTGTTTTCCATGCTAGAATGTGCTGTTCTGGTTTAGGACTGGCACGTCATAGTAGCAGAGGACCAACTCCTTAATCTTTCCCTCTAGCAAGCCCACTTCAACCAAAACATTTTGGGTTTGTGATCTCAAATAATAGCAGAAGTAAGAATTTTGTGGAGGGAGGTTACAAGTCCACTAAACCGTAACAAGGTATGAAGCACCAACAGTGTGTTTGTTAGTGATTCATGCACCAAGGAAAAACATCACTGTTGCTCTTACATGGATCAGTAAGTCACCAGAAGGCACAAAATAATCCCTTCCAGAATCAGAGGCAGCCAAAAAGACAGTTCCAAGAACTTATCTTAAAACATGTAATTCGTTTTGAAACGGCTACTAGCCACATGAAGGATGTCTTTTCCTCATTAAGGATCGAGCTGGAAAGATTGAGCCTGGGTGAAATATGGAAAGCAGAACACAACTGGCATAGCTTATAAATTGACTAACATAATTATCATAGCATAACATAAAAGTTATTCTTCCTTTAGATACAAAATTCAGGGCTTAATAATGAGACCTACAATATTTAATTTAATTTTTTTGGCCAATTCAAGTAGGGTGTATTCCATTACAATTTTCAGTACAGTGCCTTTTTTTTCTAGGAAAGAATTTCCTAGAACTTCAAATTGGGAAATTTATGCCCTTGAACATTTTAAGGAAATAGCATTCCATCCTGGTCCTTTGAATATTGCTGAAATGCAACATTAAGTGAAAGGAATTTCATTTCTTTAACTGATGAAGATTCATTCATACACTTCAAAACACAAGCAGACTATTTTACCTATCTCTCTTCACAAACACAGCATTTCATTTTTCAGAAGTTTTCTGAACACATGTAGGATTAAAAATAATTTTTTTAGCTGATATTGTTAAAACTCTTTTGATATCTAAATCATTGATATTCTAGATTAGGTAGCAGAGGTCTTATAGAACAGGCTCACAGCCCTGCTAGACCTCTTCTGCCCTGAGATTTTCCTGCTACTAACTATGGCATGGTGTGATACCTGAAATATCAGGAGTTTTTTTAACTGCATTATGATTTCTTTCCTGTATGTCATCATTAACAGCCATTAATATGATACCATTCCAGAAACATGTTAATTTAATGAAAATTTGCTAAAGAAAGAAAAAAAACCCTTTTCCTTTTCAAGGACTGTAATTGATGAAGGAAGTTTTTACCCAAATTCATTCTCAGAAAACAATTACTGCCATTCCAAAGAGGTACAGCTACAAATTCAAGCCTCAAAAAAAAAAGTCTTATTTCAGTCTCTGCTTTCACTATTTAAAGTTTTTGGTTTACTTTACCATGTGCATACACAAACACATATTGATAAAAGGTTCAACAAAAATCTCAGATTGAAGAGACTACCAAAATACGATTTAACTAAAAATAGAAAAAGAAATATATCAGCCTATTAAAAGGTCTTACAGCAAATTACACTAACAGACAAAGCTGTCAATACTACATTTACAACAATAGCAGCTTTTACTACAGCATTAAGATTAGTAAAGTTTTCTTACTAAAGAAAAGCTAAGAAAAAGACAGTTTGTGCCTTTAACATTTAAAAAGATTAAATTAATAGAATTTACACTGCTTCTTTCTCCAAAAACCACAGCAGAAGAGAAAATACTTACAGGTTTGGGAGTGACAAACCGAATCCTTCCCAAAACCCATGCAAGAGAATATAGAACAAACTGCATAACTCTTGATTTCATCGTTAGATATTCATTATAATCTTTTGGAGCTTTTCTGAGCTGGATTTACTAATCCACTTATGTTCACAAGTCATTCACAGTTTCACATCACTGAAACAATCAAAATTGTTCCAATTATTGAATCTGCTAATGGAAGGGCTCCCTGCCCATGGTGGTGATGGGGTTTTGAGCTAGATGATTTTTACAGTTTCTTCCAATCTTCTATGATTCTAAGAAAATTAAATATTGTCTAATAGATAAAAGAGCACCCATGACTAAACCACAGAGATTAACTGGCGATGGTTGAAGATTCAGGAGACTCATCTCACACTGAATAGTAGGGGATCATTATGCATACAAGTTGCTTAAAGTTGGTATTTTCTTGCCAATTTAGCTTCCTACTTGAAATATTTGCCTCAGATTATTCATTGAATTATTCATCCATTCCCAGAGAGTAACTAGTCTCATCATTGTACCAAGGTTTGTTGGGAGAACTACATAGCCATTAACTAGACTCATGGACAAAAAGTAGGAAGTAGTTCAAGCACTGACTAAATGACAAGCAAATTTTTACTCTTTAAACCGAGTGCAGAAAAGGTACTTTGGTACTTCAGGGAGGGAAACAAGCAAAACCCAACAAACATTAGATTGAGTCTAGAGGTCCATTATCTTCACTGGGGTACATGTTGACTAGAAAAATCACAGTGTTGGGAAAATTACCTTGGCAAACTTACAGAATCATACCAAGTTGATTGGGGAAATTTTTCAAGTCTTTTGTTTATATAGCCAAAAGTATTGAACCATAAAAAAAACCAACCAAACACAAAAACAACAACAAAACCCAAACCAAACAAAAAAGAAATCAAAAACAAGACAAAAACAACCAAAACAAAACAATCGCCCACCATGTAACAGATACTCAGGAAGAACAAGAGCAGCAAGAGGTGAAAAAAAAAGAAAATTTCTTCAAAGACTATATAACATGCAAGTGCATCACTACTTTCTGCTGTTGATGTTAAAAAGGATTTAAAAAGAAGCTTTGGGAAGTTGCATAAGGGAGGATGAGGTAACTGACAGTATAAATGTTAATGCTGGGTGTGAGCAGAAAGCTTTGAGAAATCAAAGAAAAAAAGAAAAAGGGAAATATGGCCTGAGGGCAAGTAGAATAGAGGGAGATTCAAGAGCTCTTTTTCTGGTGAGGAACAGCTGCTGCTGTAGAACAGAGGTCAAGGAAAGGTACAAACAAACACCAAGTCCAGTACATCTGGCTTGTTGTTTAAACACTGTCCACCAATTCTACACTACAAAGAAACGACAAAAACAACCACATACACCCACACACAAAAAAACCCAAAACAAAAACAAACAAAACCAAAGAAAACCACAAAAAGAACCCAACCAAAAAACATGAAAATGAACCAAGGATTGTTAACCTTAGAGGGCATCTAAATGTTTAGCAGCAGACACTAGTGTATCCAAATATAAGTTAAACCCCATGATATTTCATTTTATGCTGATGACTAGAAATACACTATGACATTAGTTTTGTACTTTCACCAGCTCTTTTCCACTTGACAGCTGGATTCCCTGAATGGCAGGCCATGGTACTTTGATAGAAGAAAGACCATGCATTACTCAAATTATACATATGCATAGCAGTTCAGATACTGCTGTCATAGTTTTCTGTATGAGAGGAATACTTCTGACTTTTCAAAGAAAATTACTACAATGATTTAGCAATGCTGATTTTTTAATTCTGTATGTAGCCTTTTTAAAAAATGGCTTGTTAACTTCATTCTAGAAATGTAGGAATCAAACTGATTTTAACAGGGAATTAAGCAAAATTGCACAAGTACAAGTACTTTGTTTTCTCCTTCTGCAGTCCCTGCAAAGCCAAAACATATTTCCTATGGTGTAAACCACTGCAATTATAAAAAACAACCACACATTACAGAAAGAGGAGCTATCCCTCAATTCTCCAATTCCATTGCTAAAACCTTATGTTTATATATGAAACAATGATTGTAATGGTCAATAAATCATTTAGCGTATTAAGCTGACAGATACTATATACTGAACTTACTACTTCTGAAGTTCATAGTTATTTTCACTGATTTAATCATGTTTGAAACTTACACAGATAATTTTCAGAAAATAAGAATAGTTCAAGTTTTCATCAGTACCAGAATTTAGAGTGCTGATATGATCACTGAGAAAAATTAAAGTATTATTAGTTAAAAATATTAGAGAATCTCAGAAACTCACATATAAATCTGGTGAAGTAATGATACAGTAAAGAAACCTACATTTCAGCCTAAGAACTCAGTAACTGCCCAACTACATCAGTGTCTTGTTAAAACTCTCTAGTCTACTGCCACAAAGATCTGATTTCGTTATGTAACTAAATTTATTTAGTTAGTTTTATTATTTAGCTAGTAATGTTAATATTCACATGGTATATGGGTGACAGCAGGCTAAGTCACATAAGTACTACCAATCTTCAAGGGCTTACAGTGCCATAATGTGGTTAAACTAGCTTGATTCATAACTTATTTCTCTATTTTAAAAACACAAAAGATCCAGTTATGTCATTGTTGCATAGTAACTGAGGTCATAAATGAAGAATATACCAAGTAAAAGGCACAGGTCAGAATCTTAGTCAAGGGGAAGGGATGTAATGCTCTCTCTCTGCTAGGGATACCAAGTGTGGGTGCAACTTCAGAGGCCATTCAATCACCACTGAAATGGTTCACTTGCCTTCTTTCCTGGTTTAGTGTAGTGCCCTACTGAGTTTTTCAAACTCTGCATTCCTAACCCATAATACCCCAAACTCTCAGCTGGCAGCAGCATTCAGTAGCACTTCAGTGCTTCCCTTGCTTCCAAGTGAATGGTAATTCACTTACTCAAGAGAAGAATGAAAGAGCTGGCCAAAACCAGGGATAGGCATATAGATTAGGAAGGCAAGTAGCCAGGGATGGGTAGCTGGCAGAGTGATTATAAAGACTTCTACTGGCTGATAATATCTGGTATGTATTCCCCTGTCCTAGAGGAACTGAACGTCTGTCTTAAAATCACATATGACACAGGAGCCAGAAGCAGTCACTATTAAAAACAGGTAGTTTAGGGAAGTTCTTAAATTATGGGCAAGTCAGCTGGCCATTGCAGCAGAAATCATTCCAAGCCTTTACAAAAAAACACCTAAACCCTCACTGCTACAACTCCTTCCAGAACCATCAGTACCCACTGCCTGTCTGTACACTGAAATGCTGTCACTTGAGTGACATTTTCCGCTTTTTCCAGAGTTAGATGTCATATTTTGAAGTCAATTTAAAGTTCATTGACAACACCAGGTTTACAGCCCTAAATCTGAAAGGGGGCAGTGTTGTTTAACCAGAAAGTGGTGTTCTCTGTTGCTGTTAATTACAGCTCTTCCTGCTGGGGTTTTTACAAGAAAGAGGGCCAGCAGGAAGTGTCATTATATTACAGCCTGTGGCTCCATGCATGTGTTTCTAAGTTGACAGTCAAGAGATGTCCTTTAGCCTTTTTCACTGTCCTTTTCAATATGAAAAACAAACTGCTCAGATTACATAAAAGGATGAATTATGCTACTCCATGCATCTCATAGAACAGAACAATACAGGTACATGGAATGCAGCTTCCTATTGAGGCAACAAAAACAGTTCCTGGTGTGTTCATGATTTATGATGATCTTTCTCAATTTACCTAGTAAAGCTTATAAAGACTATTGCAATGAAACTTTCTTAGTCTTTTCTCATGGCACTCATATCAGTTAAAAAATAAAAGACTGATTAGCTGACTTACCAGGTGATAAGGCTTTGGGGGACAAAGGAAGGGAGGAATAGCTACTAAGGAAAGACATACTGTGAGCTGCCCACCCAAACAGAAAAAGCTCAAAACAAAAAAAAATCTGAGCTACTCATGACACCTCCTATGCTGCTGTCTTTCACACCTATGTAATCCCCTCAATATGCATATTAAATTCAATAAGATGCTTTAAAAAACACTATCATTTCAAAACATTAATGAGATATGAAAGAAAGATACCTATCAATATGGAGTAGACTTCAGCACTGTCAAGAAAGGGAGGTAAAGTTTCAAGAGTTCTAGGAGAAACATGATCAAAACTCACAAAGCATCTGAAGGTACACCTGCGGTCTCTAAGGTACTGTGACTTTCTCTAAAGTGGTGACCAATGTAATGGATTTACACACTTGCAAATTCTATTCCTAGTAAAGAGCTACCATCAAACCATACTACTTTCTAGATTCAGTTCCACATCAGCTGCATCAATAGAAACATTTCAGGCACTTAACTGATTGTAGGCAAAATTTTCAGAATAAACACTATCAACCAAGGATTAGATCTATGAAAACACTGAAAAAAATCACTTGGAGTTTGAGAAGTAATCGGAAAATTGCTACAACTACAACTTTAAGTATTAGAAACCCTGCCTTTCCATTAATTAAAAAAAAGCAGTAAAAAAATCAAACACACACAATACCCCAAAACAACCACACACTCAGTTTGAAAACAATCCTGAATTACACTCAAAACAACCTCATTATCCAATAAGCGACTTAATATCACTGTATCTGTTAACTTTCCCCAACAATGGCTGCAGTTCTCGTAAAACCATTTCCTTAATACTTTGAGCTATACAAAAGGTATCATTCCCGTCTTATGAACATAATTCTTGGTATACAAAAGAAATGCTTGGCCTTATTTCTAACAAGAACTGCAGGCTAACACCTTCCGCAGAGTAAGTGCCAACTCTTTTCTGTTTTTAATTTTATTTATACATATATTTCTGTTGTCTTTTTAATTTTCCACAAGGACAAGATTAGTTATTCATTTTCAAGACCAGTTAGGATCCATATCTCCTCTCATTTTTATCATTACACCCCTTAAGTTAGACATTGCCTAAAGATGCCTCCAAAAAAAAAATTTAGGAAATAATAAGAAAACCATTTAAATGAATCTATCTCTGAATCCAGCTTTGGAGGCCTGACAAATTTTGTTGAAAACTCTGGCAGCAATTGCAGTATCAGTTTAAATTAAATTTAAAATTCAAAACTGTGGTCATGATAAAATAACATTTTAAGTATGTTACAAAATAAACCCCACAGTTAATGCAATAGCAGCCGATTACTCAAATCTCAAACAGAATTGAAACATCACATTTCAACATGAAAAACATGTATCGAGTATAGTGAACACAAGGTAAGAAGAGTTCTTACCTTCATAGATAGCTTTGAAGCCTTGGGCACTGACAGCAAAATCTGTGGTGAAACAGAGGGTGAGGATAGATCCTGTGCTCACAATAGATGATGGAAGCTGAAATCCAGATAACCTGTGCAATAAAAAGTTACAAGTTACTAAAATTTTTATTATAAAGGCCATCAGTAGATGTGATGAGAATTATGATAAACATGATGTTTTTACTTCCAAACTGCAAACACATTATGGGCTTTACCCTGATGCATCTCCAAACATTCACTGCAAAATTTCAAATATATCCTTGAGCTTTAAAACTCTCCTAGGTTAACAGATCTATGCACTCTCCAGAAAAAAGTGAAAGAAAGACCTGTTTGTATCTACTAAAGACTTTTTTTGTTAGGACTCATTTTAAGATGAAGATAGGTAAATTTAAGACACCCAGAAGTAGATATTCAGGCCTTGACTCACTCAGAGATACTTCATACAATTTTACATAGCTTAGACTATGCTGTCCATCCTCCAGGTACTGCTTCAGAAAAAACATGGATGTCATATGTTCAGTGTGATAAACATTAACTGACTGGAAAACAAACAAAACCACCACACTTCCATTTAAGAACTTCAGAAAAAATTAACTAACATTTCCCCTCTTATTAGTAGTCTTGCCTTTACATACAAAATAGAATTTTGGATAAGGTATAATTACATTGCAATATTGATTATAAGACAATTTCCCAAAATCTGGATTTTTTTTGAGGGTAAAATAGATTGAGGAAAAATGTTTAGATCCTTTACTGAAAATCACTAAACACAATTTTTTAGACCTGGCTGATACTAGTGAGATTTTTTTTAATGATTATTTTCTCATAAGTAAGATGAAAGACACCATTATTGTCCCACAAAAACAAAACTATACTGGTAGCTTAGTTAATCACTAGTTAATTTCTGTATTGTACAATAGGAGTATGTGATTGAGTATGTATTGGATAACCCTGCCAGAAAACTAGTTTGTTCAAATTTCACCCTGAAAGAGCTTCTTAGAAATTGAAATAGATAATTAAAAAAACTCAAATAAATAAACACAAATAGCCAACCAAAAAAGCCTCTTTTTCAGATCTAGGTAGTTAGGACAATCCATGTCTTTAAAAAAGAAACAAAAAAACACCTTGCCCATGAAATTTATGGTACAATTAAGTTATAGTTCATTAATTGGCATCCAGAACTACAGAAGAGAAATAACTGTAAACAACATACTAGTAGAGCAGTGCCACTGAACTAGATGTTCTTTGAAAAAATAGGTTTATTAAAGACAACTTTCATATATAAAAAACACATAAGAGGAACTCCATGCTTCAATTACACCAGTCAGGTGGTTCCTCATCTCTTTCCAATTTTGAGCTTTGGAAAACAAATAGAAGAGTCAGAGATCAAAGTAAGAAGAGCTTTAAATACAGATGAAGGCATACAATCAAGGCAACAAAATCAGCAAAAATCTTTCTGCAATTTCTTCCTTTCATTTTAAACAACATTGTCTCCCATGTGGTAATTAGCTGTTTGCTCTAATCTTTTTACCTTCTGTGTGCTTGTCAACCTAATAATCCTTTTCCACCTCATTTACTCCAATTCCAGAAATAACCAGGCTGATTTTCCCCTCGGTCTTCAAACTGCAGAACTACCATAAGGCTTGCCACATCTTATGTTCATGCTTTTGTATGTTCTCTCACCTTCACTAGACGTTGCAGTTTTTAGGGAAATGTGCCTCTTGTTCTATTTAATAAATTAGAGTAGTTATCTCGTTTGCCCTACATCTGGAGTGTACTCTCTGACAGCTCATTATTAATTTAGGGTGCGTATTTTCTGATCTTACTTATATGTCTCTCTCTTCTTTGAGAAGTGATTCAAAGAGTTCTTGTTTTAAGGGAGGTTTTTTTGGATAGCACTACAGTATTTCCTGGATCTAACATTTCTTGCTAAACTACAGGAAACTAGCATGCATTGTAGGGGAAGAAAGGAAAATCAGCTTGAGTCAGAAGCAGCTAGCCTCAACATTCCACACTACATGGGAGAACTAAAAAAAGACCACGCAACAAAAACACCAAAAAAAGTTATATCAGTGCAGAACTACAAAGCTTTTGCTACCTCATTCCTGTTTTCTCCACTTGGTCTGGATTTGGTTCATATAAATGAACTTACCTGAACCATGAGTGGACATCCTGAGTTCTTGGTATGATTTCTATACCAACCTGCTTTGATTCTATTATAGTAAGTGTTACTCCTACAATATGGATTCTTAGGTGCCAAATAAAATTTTTTCTATAGCATCCTTGAAATACTAGAAGACCATTCTTTAGGCTGACACTGCAATTTGCATTAAAGGAAGATATTCTTTTATACCCTAAGTCAGTGCACTTAAAGGTTTTGAAGACTTATAGGTGTGAGACACTAGAATGTTAATGGGTAGTGACTTAAAACATTCTTGCCATTTGCGGAGGCAGCAGGGTGCTTTGCCAGGCCAGGTTTGCACACCAACCCACCCACCCACCCATCCAAGGGGGACAAGGAGAGATTTATGTGTGTTGGGTTTTGAGCCAGGTAAGGGAAAAGGCAGGTAAGAAGCAGACCCTGCAGAGGCAGCACAGAGCTCTTTACCATGAATGTCCTCCTGTTTCACAAGTGGCTCAGTTGTAAAACTGTCCCCCACCTGCCTTACCTGAGGAAGGTGTTGGACATTTACATTCACAGGGGACATTCATATGTAGGCCTGAAGGTATTCACCCTTTCTGATGGGGCATACCAGGCTCAACCATGCTGACATGAGAGGCAATGTCTTGGAAGGTGTCATAAACCAATGACTCCAGAAGCATGCCCGGACTCATTTCTGGGGGCTTCCACCAGAGCACTGTGCAAGATGCAGCGTAAAATGCAACAGTGTAAAATGCCCATCCCCAGGGGTGGTACCTGGGCCTTGCACCTAAAGCTGAAGTTAAATGAACCCACTGAGATCCTGCTTCATGGTCTTCCCCCACCTGCAACTTGCCAAGATGGCCACTGAGACTTTGACCAAGAGACGCACAATCAAGTCTCATTGCTGGATCCATGGGCAGTGGTATCTTTCTACTCTTATCCTCTCCTCTCTTTCTTTTCTGTATACATTTTCTCAAGTGTTCATTTTATGCTTTTACATTGCTATATTACTAAAGATAAAAATAATGAAAAGGGCTACACATCTGCTTTCCATTGCAATTGTTCTAAAATAAACCCTACATATATAGACACCAATCAGTCAGTTTTGCTTAACTCTAACTCCCCCCAAGGTTTTCATTAATGAGAAACTGTGTTACACTCGTCTTCAGGGGTGGGTTGTTACTATAGGAGAAGGCAAATATGCGGAGAAACTTCAAGTATATCAACTTGAAATGTTTTATCAAGGTCTTTATATTACACTAATCCAAAAAAAGTTTACAGAAAAGTCTTTAGTAGAAAAATTCATCGGACTACCTAGGTGCCTCTATGGTAGCCTTTTTGCCTGAAATATTTCTGAAAGCATCTTTTCATAGTATTCTAATAAATTCAGCAAGACCAAATGCCACTAAATTGAGTGCAAACAAAACCTAGGCAGCAGATGAAAATCTAGTGTGTTATTCTTCAGACATTTCCAGAATTCCACTCTTAACCCACTAAGCCATTTTCCACACACCACACACCCCTGCACTAACATTTTGTTAGGTGGTTCTAGGTCATGAATCATAATGTATCTTGCACATTCACTTCATCATACAGAAAAATCACACACCTTCACACACTGTTTTATCATGGAAACGTAGTTTGGCAATTAACATGTAGGCTTTTACAGCAACCAGAAAGGGAACTGTTTAGACAAGTGTGTGTGCTAAGGAAGCAGAATCATTTCAAGTTCCTGTGCTAATAAAATTGTCATTTGATAAACTTGCATTACTTCATACTGAGCATATGGCAATACTTTAAGCTTAAAATATTGCTACCTCCTTAACTTTCAGCAGCATTAATCAGCACAAAATGCACACACTAAAATACTCTGAAACCACAGATGGTATATATTTGGCTTGTCTGTACAAAAGAAACAGAACTTATAATAGAAAACACAGCGGTGCACCACTACTGAGTTCAGACTCTGTTTGGAGAAGAAGGAGGCGGGGGAAGCAAAAGCAGACGGTGGGGGGAAACAACTACATATTTCATTCTCCATTGTAATTTCACAGATCAGCCATTTCTACTGATAATATCTATAAATATAAGGGCTTTTTTCCAGTAGCATAGCAATAGGTCCAGCTGGCTCCACTGAGCAGAACTCCTCTGCTCTCTACTTGTGAAGGCACATTCTTGGACTTCCTGGTACTAAACCACGTGACAAGGCTTTTGGGGGATTTGAAAGATGGTTAGGCATCTGTAGAAAATTATGTATGAGAAGACAGAATAGATTTCTTAAGTCCTTAAAACATGACAGGTTATTTTAAAGGGTCAAGCTTACTGACGTCTTCAGTTACCTGTTGGAGTGATATAGAAAAAGACAGGTCTTTTCCAAAAGTGCTGGGAAGATGGCAAGCAATGGGTAAGGTGCAACATGAAAAACACGGCTTTGTATTGGAAAAACACAACTTTATATTAGAAAAAACACACCACCACAATAGTGGTGATATATTTAAGCTGGTGCCCAGAGAAGACCTGGTATCTCCATCCCTGGTGATGCTGGATACTCAGTAATGCCCTGAACAGCATGATTGACTTAACCCAATGTCAGCAGGTGGCAAAAACAAATAACCACAGTCCCTCCTAACCCAAATTATTCAATGACTCCATGGCCAATATGGAAGGCACAGTCCCTATCACAAGCAGCGGCCATAAGAAAGGACAAGAACACTCAGCAGTTTCCAAGTACAGAAGTACAATTGGATCAGTCTAAAAATTTTTAGGTTCTTTGCATAAGTTTACTAGGGATTGTACCTTTGCTGAGTGTAGGCATAGTTATGAATTTTTACCAAGTCCCAGCTGTCCACACAGAAATGGGTAGGCCTTCAAGCATGGTTAAAGATGAACTTATCTTTGCAGGTGTTTTAAAGACAACCTTGACACAAAATGGCTTTGTTCCTCTCCCCTCCAATGAGGACAACTACATCCTTGTTCCCAGAGTCACTAGATTTTTAACAAACATTTTGCACCACATTCAGAGTCAAAATGGTCAAATGAAGCAAATGAAGCTTTCCAAAGTGGGTCTATCAGAAACAGCTTTCCAACAAAAAGCATCATATGATCAGACTGCTTTAACAAGAGTATGTGCTGGTTTCACGATCACCAAAAACCAATGAGCAGTTGCAAAGGTAAAATAGAAACATTTTCACCATTATATTAGCTTGTTTATTTATTCCTACAGCTGCTTGTACTCCACTGATGTATTCAGGTTACCACATGGGACAACATTTTTTCAAGGTTTAATGAATTTTCTTCTGAAATTTAAGAGCCAAAAAAAATCTGTAGAAAAAAGGAGGACCCTGCATCAATGAGGACTGTTTATTTTTTTCAAATCTATGAAGTAGATTAATTATTAGTAATAATGAATTATTGCTAGTAGTAGAATCAGATCTGTTAAAAATTTTTGGAATTGTGTCTGATATATACATTAGCACTCTCAGAAGAGGTAACTAGAGTTTACTTGACTAACAGAAAACATTCTTGCCTGAAATTAGCTATCAGATGCCTCTTGCAAAAGCTGTTAGCCAAACAGATCGATGTAATTAATAATGAAGTAAATTAAGTTTCAATGAATTGTCCTACAAGCTAGTCTGGGCAAGACAGGAGTAAATTACAAAATCAGATTTATTTTTTTCCCCACTCACTCAAAATCCATACAAGGAAAACTCCTAATATTTCTGCCATTTTACCCTAAAGTGATAGAGGTCATTAACTGCCGTATGAAACACCAAAGAGCCATCTGCTATCAGGGTCCTATTTTCTCAGCTTTTACATACAGTTCTTAAAATTGTCATTTAATATACAGAAAATCCATAAGTTCATTCTTTATTAAATTCACATTACCACATGAAAACACAAAGTTATTTGCAGGTACTACATAAAAGATTGTGCCGATCAGTTTCACATCAGAAAACAAGGCAAGCCAAGAGGACTAAAGCTTTAAGCCATCTATTGTAGTTCTCCATAAAAAACTCACTACATCACAGAAACCAAATATTAAGTACAAAACAAGAAAAATGTTCAAGAGGTAGTATCTCATATTTGGCTGAACTGGAAGCTATCCTAGAACCATACTATCAATGAAAATTAAGCAAACTCCTTCCATATTTCAGGCATCTGATATCACCAATATTGAATAATTTCTATAGGCTATTAGGCATGTGAAGAAAAAGCAATTCAAGGCAGACCGTATGGATTCCTGGAATTTATTTCTGATTTTATTAGTTTATATAATATTGCCTTTGTGATGGGTTGGCCTTGGACATCTACCAGACCACCACCCAGTCTCACTAACCTTTATCAACAGGATGGGAGGAGAAAATAAGACAGAAATGTTCCCAGGTCAAGATACAGACAAGGAGATCAATTACTAATTAGTGTCATGAGGTCATGAGCCAAATAGATTTGACTTGGGGAAAATTAGTTTATTTTATTACCAATTTAAATATGTTTGGACTCCGAGAAAAAAAGATAGATTAACCAAAACCCTTTTTCCCCAGGCTCAACTTCATTCCTTCCTTCCCAAATCCTTCACCTCTTCACTTAGGCAATGCTGGGAACGGGGGCTGGAGCTCATCCACAGCGGCTCACACTTTTACCTTGATCCAGTGTGGGCTTTCCACAGGCTGTGGTTTCTTCAGGGAACATCCTCCTCCTGCTCCACTGTGGCCTCTTCCATGGGCCGGAGGGGAATCTTTGCTCCAGTGCCTGCAGCACCTCCTCCCACTCCTTTTACCTTGGAGGTCTCACAGCTGTTTCTCTCATTTGCTTTTCCCCTCTTTTTCTCTGTGGTGTTTTCTCTCCTTCCTTACATGTGTTTCCTGAAGATGCCCCTGCCCCAACTGTGGGCTCAGCCATGCCCTGCAGTGGGTGGTTGGATCTGGCCGGAACCAGCTGTGTCCAGCTGGAACCGGCTGTGTCTGGCTGGAACCAGCTCAGTCCGGCTGGGGCAGTTCCAGCCTCCCCTCACAGAGCCCCCACAGCCCGTGCTGCTGCTGGGGCCTGGGCACCCACACCCTGTACAGCCTTGAAGATACAAACAGAGAACACTTCAATGCACCTCAATTCATGAATTAAAAAGTCAAATAATTAATATGTTATCTTACTAATTAGTAATTAGAATCAGTTTAAACTATCAGACTATCCGGAGAGAAGCTACAGCAGTTATTTACAAGAAGGTGGTAACTCCAATTATTCCACAGATAACAGCAGCAGTGCTATGACAGCACATTTACAGGACACATATCCATGAAAGGAATGAGAAGGAGGTGTCTTTATAAACAAACTGTGGGCTTAATGGTAGATAAAGCCAGATAAGAATAGAGGGGGTACACATTAGAAAAGGGGTTTGTATTAAGCAATTCGGGAAGTCTGTACCTCTCAAGCACCTCAGCTAATGGGGAAAGAGAGAGGGAAATTCAGCTGGGAAATTAGGATTAAAAGGAGGCTGCATCCTCTAACAATTTAAGAGACCCCATGGGGAATGCCCATGATCTCTCCCTGTATTTGAATAAAGTTACAGGACTCCTCTGTCTCCTTTTTGGACATAATTTGCTGGTGTTTGTGGATTAACTTTCCTGACATCCATAACATGACCTTTTACAAAGCCACTTGCTGTCAACAACAAGAAGAGTTACCCACAGGGTTAGGCACCAAATGGTACTTAAAGCCAAAAGATCAGAACATCCATTCCAAAAAACCCAGGCTTTTACCTGCCACAGGTGGAATCACAGAAGCCTTATCTTAATAATTTATATCCATTCTGTTGCCTAAAGGAAGCGAAGATTTAAAACCTGAGACAGCATCTCATACATAAAGGTAGCAGAAGAAGCTACTATAAGATTAATACAAGATCCATAATTTATAATTGATTTTCTATCCCAGAAGATGAATATATATTTAATTTATATTTAGTCCCACTGCACCTGGCCTCAAACTTTTTCTTTAAGTCACAGAAAAAGAGAAGACAAAGAGAAAAAATTGTTCAAGCTTAACAAAGAATAAATTGTAGGAATTATAACATTAATATTTTGCTAGTAGAGGAAGGTTCCCTATTACCCAAACTCACCAAGTTCATTCAATAAGCAGAAATAACCTACAAGCTGAATGCATTTGATGTATTTGGCCTTGAGGAAAAGCAGCTGGTTTCTCTAGGTGCCACCAAACAGCCATGGCAGCAAAGGTCCACATCTGCTGTGGGAAGCCCTGATGGTGCACAGCAGCCTGTGACCGCAGTTCCGTGAGTCCCTAAGGGAGCAGGGACGCATGACATGAGCTGGCCAACACCAAACCAGCCCACAGCCGGGAGGGGAACCAAAGTGATGGCAGCTCCCAGGTGGGGGAGATGGGCCAGGGGCTTCCGGGGGTGCAGCTGCTGGCATAGATGGGGCCGTCAGCAGGCTCCAGTGGCTCCAGCCTGGTGGGGCCATGTGGGGAGTATGCAATTCCTAGAGCGCTGGGTGCTGGTGGTGGGCCTAGTGGAATTGGTACTCGTGTGGAGAAGGACTTGCCTAATGGGAAATCACAGCACTTCCCCACAGCTGCAGGCACCAAGAGACGAAAACAGCCAGTTTGTGTCTCAAGTGCCTGGCAGTCACTAAGACTGGTGACTGATGAATAAAAGAACCACTGGGCCACAGCACTGCGCCATGGCCATGCAGAAGTGCCTTCTTTTCTTGGAACACCTTCTCATCATACCAGGTATTTTCTTACTATTTCTACCTATTGTACACAAAGTGCAGCTACAGAAATGGTTTCATATGCCTCTATGCTAAATGACATGGAAAGAACAGCTAATATTTGATAAAACTGGACAAAAATACAGCAGTGCTGTAGGGTGCCAAAAATCAAAGTGATACCATAAACAGTTACTGCTGGAGGAGTAAAACAAATGTTTTACCTTTAAAAGAAGCAAGTTATTTCACTTACTATAAAGTTAATGACTTTTGAGAAAAAACAGCTGAAACTTTTAAGTGACGCCATGTATCCCAGGTTACCTGACTACATAACCAGAAATTGAGTCAGGAAAACAAAGATCTTTCAGGGATTTTGTCACCCATTTAAGATATATTCTTAGAAAACATTTGCACTAGTCATTTTAAGATTCATTATGTGAGTTGTCTGTTTACTCTCACATATATGGATGTTACATCAGCCATCTTTTTGGAGAGTGTGTCCTGTTAATCCTCAACAGTGTTATCTGTTATTTCACATAACTTCAGTTATGAATCTAGCTTGCATTTCCTACGTCAGAAGCCTTTAGAGAGAGATCCACATCAGGCTGGGAACAACGTTACATCAACGAACCATTGTTTCAACTTCAGAATAAATGAGGATGAATTGTATTTGAAACTTTGTATAACAAATCCAATATAGAACATCCATAATGATGTAGATTATTTTTATGCTCCCACTTGTGAGTTGTTTGGAAATGAAAAATGTACAGAACTCTGGTTGAGGAAAAAAACCCAAAAACCAACCAAACAAAACCACACAAAAACCCCCAAAACCAAAGAAACAAATGGAAACTCACAAACCCTCAAAACCCTAGCAAAGGAAAACAAATTGTATTTTATGCCTCTACTAAATGAAATTTTGGCAGGGGGAAAGTTGGTGAGGAGAATTATTTTTCTCTTCACAAGCCAGGTACTAATAACTGAAAAATCATCCACATTTCCACTTCTCTAAATTTTATAGGCTCACTTTATATTAGAGTATCAGGGCACCTCACAAAAACCAGTGGCATGAAGCCAGTGTAAATGGAATGATAAAAAGTGTCTTAGAAGCCCTGCAACACAAAAAAATTGCCTGAAGGGCAAAAATATATCAATTTCTGGAGCCTTCTTTTAACGTTTTTACAAATTGGATTACAGTAGTATTGCCAGCTGAAAAAACCCCTACTCCAGCTTTTTTTTGGTGGCTCCACTTTAAACAAAGGCCTGGAGGCAGAAGAAAATATGCTAGCAAATATTTGAATAGATCAGATTTTAGTACAAGCAGCATGTTTGTCCTTAGCAGCAATAGTGAGGTATCTAAAAACATTGGACATGTTACTGTCCAAATATGAGAGTATTTAGGAGTTTATATAGTGTTCAGTGTTCTTGCTGTAAGAAAGACTAAATATTTGTGCCCAGAACTTTATTCTAGAAATGTGTGAAGCTGCAAATATGGCCTATGATACACAGCAAAATTTGGAATACCAACATGGCTTTGCAGATTTCCATTATCTGTTCTGCCCAGGCTGGATGGCCTGGCTATTTTTTTTTTTTTTTAATTGTTCAATCCAAAATACATGCTAATGGTTGAAATCACTCGCATTAGTGAACTGTGATGTGAATGTTCTTCATAATTTTTATTGAGAGATATACCCTTTAGGATTAATGAAAAAAATAGGACAGTTAATTAAATATTTACATCATTCGAAAGAGTAAATTTCTATTTTAGTGGTTTCAGGTCATTATTTTTCAACTTTTCTTAATGAAACTTTTGCACATGTTGCTGAAAAGATTAAAAAAAAAAAAAAGAAAGAAAAAGTGATGCAAAGTTAAAAACAACCTAAGTTTAAATAAACCCTACCTTTTTATGTCACTCATTTCATAGGCAAAACTTTGAAGCTGACTTTTACATAGTTTTGCAAGATTTTGTTTACCTAAATTTATGTTCTCAGTAATCAACCAGATTCAAAATAATGGAAGCTAGAGGCTTTAATTTTTCCAGATCTAAGTTTCCCATTTGCAAAATAAAGACAAAATTACAAACTAAAAAATGTCTTTTGAATTCACAGGGATGGAACACCAATCCTATGAGGAAGGGCTAAGGAAGTTGCAGTTGCCCAGCTGGAGAAGAAAAGTCTCTGGGGAGACCTCATTGAAGCCTTCCAGTACTTGAAAGAGGCTTATATGAAAGGTCTGGACAGACTTGCTAGTAATGCCCATTGCAGTAGGACAAGGGGCTATAGTTTTAAACATAAAGAGGGTAGATTTACACTAGATATAAGGAAGAAGTTTTTTATTTTGAAGGTGGTGAAACACTGGAACAGGTTGCCCAGAAAGGTGATGCCTCATTGTGGATACAAAAATGCTGCTAGCAAGGACTTTCTTGCTATTTTCTAAGTCCATGAGAGACTTTTCTCTCTCACAGAAGAGGTAGCAGAGTTATGTAAACAACCAAACACCTGCAGTCTTGAAAAGTCTTGTTTATGGTATAGTAGAAAAATATTTTGACAATGGTTGTTTTAGGATTTTAGCCAATCACCCCCAAGGGGTGGCTGATCCCTTGTCCAATTAGACGATGAAGAAAAAAGTCTATAAAAGAGTTTGTAAAATAATTAAATAAATCAATCTTGCTGCACAATTCCTGCCTGCTGGATCTTCTCTCCTCCTCCCTATGGCTGTGGGACACAGTAAAATACCCTAGGGTTGCAGTAATACCTCATCCCTGAAAACATGAAAACATTCAAGTTCAGGTTGGATAGGCCTCTGAGCAACCTGATCAAGTTGAAGATACCACGGCCCATGCAGGGGGAATTGGACTGGATGACTTTTAAAAGTCCCTTCCAACCCAAAGTGTTCTGTAATTCTATGATTCTATGAATTCAAGTACACTGCAGCTTGTAGACAGATCCTGAGTTAGGGGAATAGGATGAATTTATTTCAATATGTCAAATCAAAAGAACATTAAAATAATGTGCAGTTATCTTATTTTGAGCAATTCATTTTGGCAAAAGAAACTTAGGCAATCTCCAGATCATCTGGAATTCTACTGCAAATGTTTCTTATAGCTGTAAGACAAAAAACTGTACTTATGGAAGAACAACCAATGAAGTTCCAAACCCAAAAGTGTTTGGAGCAATCAAGTGACACCTTTCCTTCACCTTCTGTGTCTTTCCAAACTATGTACCTGTTCAGCTTAAATAATCTTCTCAGTGTTGTTATATGTTACACATATTATAAATATGTGCCTATGAGACTTTTCACTCGATAAAATAATCCTGTTTCAGAACTGAGGAAAGGATGTTCCTTCACTGTCACTTCATTATCACTTTGTTTTTTTCCGTGAAGTTAATTGTTCTGACAACTCTATTTTAAAGGGGTCAGGCTTTGACAGTTTTAGGCTATCTGCACAAAGCTCACTATATTAACTTTCTGCTCCTATGTTTTTACTCCCAAGAGCTATGACATTCTTCTTTTCTATGTAAACCTTTGAAGTCTGTCTATTATTTCCACCCATCATACTCAAAGTTTAGTCAGTATGTATCATTTATTACTTGAATACCTCCTGTCAAAACTGCTGCTTGGTTTGTTTGTCCTTTATAAGAAAGAAATCTAGTGGGTATTTCAGCGAGTCATAAAGTTCATTTTATCTAAATTTAACTTTAAAAAAAAACTCTTTTGAAACTAACCAGTTTCGATAGTTTCAAGTGGCACTTAAAATAAGAGGTTGCTGCTACTAATATGAAATAATGATCAATTCATGAAATGTTTGAGAATTATGTGAGTGCTTTGGGCTAACTCTGTACTTATTGTATTAAGCATCATATACTCATATTTTTCATCATTATGTCACTTGTCATCTCCTTTGGACATATTTTTGCGGTATTCAAAACCTTCAGGAAGATAAGTAATCTTTGTAGTTCAGTGCTTAAATTTAAACATTATTCCTATGTAGAGCATGAGTAGGCTGTAAAAGAAAAGGGAGAGGCGCTGCACATACAAGAATATCTGACATAGGCAATCAAGACATGGAGACATGGACTTTCACCAGTGGATCCATTTAGAGTGCAGATAGGCAGGACTGGAGGGAAAGGAGTAGTACAGCTTCTTTCTCACCCTGTAATAAGGATCACATACCATGGCAAAGATCCATAATCCTTAAGAAAGCTCATGATGCACCTGTGAAAGCTGGACTTAGTCATTACTATATGCTGAAGTCCTTAATTTTTTATCTTCGCTGACTTTTTCACACATGCTAACAATATGTAACTATCACGTTTTTAATATCTTTGTTTTGCCACACCAGCATTTGGCATTGTATTTCTTTGGTATAGCAGTTAATGAATCTCAGACTGCAGTGACTTTTATAACCAGGATTCTTTTATTAACTCTTAGAGCAAAAATCTTTATGTTGAAATGTCAGCTTATTTTCAGAATATTCCTCCCTTGTACATATTCTATAGCAGTATATGGTGTAGTTTAGTGTACTGAATTCCTATTGTGATCTACCTTGAGTTGCTGGCATGCATACAGATTTTAATGATTGCCCTCAAAGTGCCCTCTCTATGGTGCCAGCTTATCAGTATGCCCTCTAATCACCTCTTCAACAAATTCAGAAGTAATGAAGCAGAACAATCTCCTGTTAAATTTCATGGTGAACAAATTTTGGTAGCTTCAGCCTGAAATATCACATTCCAAAAGGAAGTTAGAAATAAACCTTAATTGAGAGATATTTCATCTTTCTCTCTGAGCATTTTTGTGCTTATATTTTAAGTCACCTCGGTAGAGGTTTGCCCTAGGATGCATAATTTGATGCTTGATCTCCTCCTATCAGAACACTTTATCTTGTTCTCCTGTCCTTTAATCCTTACATATATAATATATCATTTCAGGGCTTATGATCATCATTGAGATTATCTATAGTAATATCATTTTTAGTTTGGAACAAATTGTTTCTTATGGATGACTTACCCTAACAACTGTGTTCAGGTGAGTCATATTTTGCAAGTTTAAAATGTTCTCATTCTAAGTGCTTCTTCCAAAGAAATGATGTATGCAAAGCCTTCTTTTTCTTTTCACTCATACTTTCAATTTCAGCAAACTTTCCCTTAAAATTTAATCATAATATTTATACATTAGCCTCAAGCAATGGGTATTGCATAGTAACCAGAAGCAAGGTACATATTAGGCAAATTCTGCCATTAAATTTCTGCAGGAAAGTGGCAATGCTCTGCTTTATCTGTTAGCCTATTACATGTCACTTACCCCTGCAGATGGTGTTGTGACAGCTGCCTGAGGCTCCTCTTAGCTACTCATGTGTGTCCAGATGCTGCAGGATGTGGGATCTGAACACAGGTAACAGCCTTAGGGGGTTTTCCTTTAACACAGTATTGGATACCACCAGGACACTCAGGTGGTCTGCAGGGCTCTGATATCTGTTTCTACAGGCAGCCTACAGACTCCGCAGAAGTACCTACTAGAAGAGATGGAGTGGGCAGATATAACATTACTTGATAGGGAGGAAGCCAATGATAAAAGAATTACTATTGAAGGAAAGTGTTTTAGGTTTATATTCTCCATCTTATTTTTCAGTGTCTCTCATTAATTTGAATAAGAGTTTTAGCTAAACCTATTGCTTAGAATGTATTTTTATTTGGGTGTATTTATATTGTCACTGGCTCATATTTATATAGAACAGTTTGTAATCCTTAGCTTTTTCTCATGAAAGTGCTGACTTCGGCATACTGTTGTTATTTTAAAATGGTAAAAGATGTCTTTGGTGAAACAGCTTCTCAAGTCCCTGATGTCCTTTGTGGCTAGAGAAAGGTTTCAGTACCAAACCACTGCAGAAGATTTCATATGCCTACGGAACAGTCGTGGCATGGGCTACAGCAGTACTTAGGTATTCCCTGACAAGGTGCTAATATGGAGACTACAGACCTCTCCAAGCAGTGGGTGGTAGAGAAACAAGTACGAGAAGTATGAAATAGCTAAGAAGCAGTAACTGCTGTTTGGATGGATGACAGAACAAAAAGCAAGAGAACCAAAATAATAATGAGTTTCAGGGAAGCCAGCTATGCAACTAAGAAAAACATAAGATATGAGCGAATGCTGCTTATTCGAAAGAGATGAGGAAGAAAAAATCTGTGGGAAGGAATGTCATGTTTTATGGGAAAAGAAGGTAGCCTTAATTAACACTAAGAGAATTTGGCTTATCTGACAGAAATTCTCAGGGAAGACATTATAAGGAACATTATTAGAGACTACTAAATAGAGAACCAGATGAAAGGAGTCCATTTTTCCTGGAATTTTTTTTTTTTACTTCCTTTTTATGCTCCAGATTCAACTAAGCTGCATGCAGCAAATGAAGGAGTAAGCCTGTCTCCAGAATTCAACTCCTGCATCGAATGAACATCTAAACCAGCCTGTTTGTCTAATGCCTATGAAAGAGACTTAGCCAGATTAACCAGCATGACTAAAGTTTGTAATTTTTAAATACCCCTCAAGAAAAAGACTTCCTGGACTGAGATGAGATCGGGGTGTGAAAGGCAAGTGAGAAAACTGCGTAAGATTGATGGCTCCCTCTGCTACTGAAATAGAATAAAAAGGCAAATGCCAGCTGAGAAGATGGAACATAAACCAACTGTGAATGCTGACTTTCTTGCCATTGCTCTTAAAACCATCATGGTTTAAAAAGGTAAGGTTTGCTCAGAGGTCAAGTGTCAATATAAACACAGGGTTCCTGTTTTAAACAACCAAACAAAAACGAGACCTGAAGTTCCAAATGTCAATTCAAAAAGAAAGAAAAAGCGAAATAGGAAAGGAGGGGATACTTAATGAAGTTAAAGGGGATACTTGATACGTTAAAAAAAAAAAAAAGGGCAGAAAAAAGACCCACCAAACTTCTTTGGTGCAGTTTTTACTTTCTCCTATCACTTTGTACTTCCCATAATACTACACTATGATGAAAAGATTTGATTTCCCTTCTCACTCTGTTCTTTTTCTCTTTGGTTAGCTGTCATTTATTTTAATGCTGGGGAAAGGGCAGTGGGGGTGGGAGGGTGGTGTGTTATTAAATTTCTTTACTAGCAGACTCTAGTTATTGCTTTTATTAGTCTGTCACTATTCACTTTCCTCAGAAACCTGTATTTGATCACTGAATGAAAGAGGTATGTGGACTAAGTAACCTAATGAAGTTGTTTCAGCTTTATCTGCTGCAGATCTATAGCTGCAGTTTTATTGTTACCTGCTGGCCAAACACAAAACCTACCTTTTATTGATTTGTTGATGGAACAGTGTTATTCAGTACTGCAGATGAGAGCACTTTGATCTTTTAATTTCCGTATGTTTGGTAGTATTAAATGCTTTTATGCTATTTGTGCCCTTTGATCTGGGATCTGTCATTCCATGATGAAACTCCACCTATCAAAATAAACCACTTTTCCTTCCATGTCAGCATCTATTCTGTAAGTGGCTTTGGGTTTTTACCATATTAAAACCAAGAACAACTGTTGTGATAATAGTGGTTCCCATTGAATAGTTTTGCTATTTATGCAAAATATTATGCAGGATGTGTAAAATAAAATATTTGTGCAGGATATGTAAAGCAATTTTAATGTGTTCTTTATGGCTACATTTAGGTTTTAGCTGGTCTGTCTGATCTCTTTGGTGACAGATAGACTGTGATTCCTTTCACAATATGTGTATTTGGGATATATTTTTTTCTGTTCTATGAAAATGCTTATAATAAAAAAAAAATCCTCTTCTTACTTCTTAATGATAACAAGAATTTGTGGGATGTCATTTTGTTCCTGTGACCGGGGTTTTTAAGACTTCAAGGAATAATGAGTAAAAATTGTACAGTTTTAACTCTCCTACATCTCAGGAGAAAATTCCTGGAAAATTGTCTATTCTGATACAGGTGGTAGCAACCTACTACAATAGTAGTGTATTTTACATTTTAAGAAAAAATAATTCTGTACTTCTGAGCAATTTCTCGTTCTGCATTTTACTGCATTAAGTACAAGCTTATTAAATGTTGATAAAATAGTACCATTTCTATAGAAAAGGATCTCTCAGTGGAGACTCTGGAGTAATTCTAACCATGTCCTTCCTGTAGGAAAAAAATTCAGTTATGACTGAACAGAATAATACATGATTTTGCAGTCACAGCCTCCTAAATTTACATTAACTTTCTGATGCTTGAGAGTTAAAGAATTTAAAATTACACAACAGATGATGTACTAATGAAATTCATAAATCAGTGGATAAAAATTGCCTCATGATTTGACTACATGAAAAGGAAGAGTCAGATGAGGGAAACTACTAGCAGTGTGTTCCAAGACTTGGACTAGTCTTATGAAAAGTATTTATTAATAACTGAAAAAAATGGAAGAAGTGTGGTAAAGTAAGACAGAAATCTTGTCAGATAGGATGAATCACTGCATAGGATTTCATTGATTCTGAAGGAAGCTGACCTGACTGCCTGCATAATTTTACACAGATAAAATTAGTTGAGAGGAATAGTAGTTCCAAAGACTAATTAAATGGAATTTTAAAAAACCCCAAAACAACAAAAAACCCTAAATAAAAAATAAAAAAAATCCAACAAAACCAAAAAGCCCCCACAAATACTGATGCACTCAAATAAGTGATTTCAGCAGAATGCCATTAAGATGCTTGAGTAGAAGGGCATGACCTATGTGAAGAAGAGGAGGAGGAAATTGCAGAAAGGGCATTAAAAATATAAGCTAAAGCCTGGTTTATGACATCATATTATCAACCATGGTTCATATGTAAGATGGACACAAACTCGTCTCTGAGGTACCCATTGAAAGGATGAAACACAACAGTCTGGAGTTGCAACAAGGAAAATTTCCCATTGAATATAAGATGTAAATTATGAAAAAATATTGGACTTTTCATTAGTGTTACTATTCAAATGGAATTCCCTTTTAGGAAAATAAAATAACTTACTACACAATACTACACAGTGCTACCCAATTTGATCTTTAAACCAAGGATTGTACAGTTTGCTGGTACTGCCACAGGCTGCCAGAAATTCTGCTTGAATTACAGTGATACTTTAGGGCCATTGCTTCAATGCATCCTTCCTGAAAACCTCTGATCATCCGATTTTCTTTTCTGAGAGGTGCCAACCCCTGAATTTTAGGCTAATGATATTGGGGAGGATTTACATAGTAAACACATGCTTTTTGAGAAAACACTATCCTTGTAACACTGGAAATTTAGCAGAAAGAAGAGCAGTTGAAAATGCCATGCTGAATATCATATCAGTCTGACAAGTTTGGTCAGCCTATTAACCTAAGCCACTGCAACAGTCTG
Organism: Corvus hawaiiensis; assembly: GCF_020740725.1. Lineage (NCBI taxonomy): Eukaryota > Metazoa > Chordata > Aves > Passeriformes > Corvidae > Corvus > Corvus hawaiiensis. The sequence continues at coordinate 23,701,881 of NC_063215.1, forward strand.
AAGAAGAAATGTCTTTGGCAGCTGCCTTGTCAAGAGAGAAATACAGGAAAGTTCACATTTCATCCTCAGAGGAATAATTGGCTGCTTAGATTTTAAAAATACTGATAATTAAGTAGTAATAGTTATTTCCATTAAAATCTCTTAGTTATAGATATCATGCTTAAAATCTGCTATATTTATGTACATAACATATATACTATTAATATGTAGCAAAAATGCAATCAATTGACTTCTCACTTGTTAGAAAGATCTTTAAATAGTACCCAGCAGGTATCACCACACTAGAAAAAGATTAGCCTGAACAAAAATAAAGTGCAAAATAAATATGAAGCATTAGAATTCAAGTCTAGCTTTCCAAAAGCAAAACAAACCAAAGCATGAAATCAAAATTATAAAAAAGAACAATTAAGATCACTGTTTCAGCAGTGCCTCTCACCATTAAGCAGAAAACCCAAACTAGGCACTCTATTCACACTAGCCATCATCACAGCCAATCATGGTGAGGAGAAAACAAAAAGAGGACATTTTTTTCCAGTCATATATTTTGCACAGTTTCCTACTTTCCTGCCACATTTTTCTACAGACAATAATTAGAGTGAGTAAATATGGTAAAAGGAAAATTAAATCCCACTAAGCAAAACTTTCCTGGTTTTATTTTTACAATTGTTTTTACTACATTCCTTCATTCTTTTTTCTCTATAGACTTTGAACATTTAACCCAAGATCAACTCATTTTTTGTTTTTTAAACAGGCTTCCCTCCACTGACTACATATTGAGTTTGAGGTTAGCTATCCAAAACCGGATACCATGCATCAGCTAAGGTCTTTCCAGTGCTAAAAGAAAGTTAAGGTTTCTTTTACATTGGTCACAGAAGCCTATTTTCCTGTTCATACATCCTAGCATGGAGTTTTGTCTTCTTTTACCCTGTGCAACAATTTGACATGTTGATATGTTGATATGAATTAAAACCATAAACCTGAAGAGTCCTGCATGTTTTTCTAGAACGTCGATCTTGCTCCTTCTGAATTAGTCACTTAGCTGTTGCTAGTTTGGGGGTATTTAATAAAGCACAAAATACAGGTCTTCACAGGTTTTGGAATCACAGAATATTTTGAAAAACTGCACAAGACTGTAGCACCGGAAGAGCACTTTCACTACTTAGTTTATTTTCTTCTTGTGTATTGATTTGATTTTGTTTTAATGTGTGTACTGAAAAACCACATCAAAAAATTCCTCAATTGCCCACTCTTCAAGAAATTCAAATTACTTATGAGGTTTTAATTTTTCCTTGTAGACACTACTCATTCTGATGCATCCCTCTTACATAATGGTTTAAGATTCTCTCTTAAGAAATAGAAAATGACTAATATTTCTTTAGTGTACTGCTAAAATCCTGCTCTATTTTACAGTCCAGATAAATTACTTTATGCCATTAACACTTTAATCAGTTCTGAATAACTCCCATGAATGCACTGCAGGAGGAGAGAGACAAAATTGAGTGGTTTTGCAAAGTAATGGTATAGAAGAAATTTCTTTTAAATTGTGATATGAATTGAGAACTCCAACCTAGACTCAGTACACTTCAGTAGTATGTGAAAAATTCAACATTTCTTCTAACTCTGAAAGTAAAATGCCTGACTCTGGTATTTCAGCTATAGATTCAGCTGTAATTGCTATTGTGGAGTCTTTTACAGACATTGATTTGAAAAGGTTCCAAGTTGTTTACTGTAAAACACAAACACACTATTGATACTGCTGGTCCTCCTGGGGTTTTTGGGTTTTGGGGTTTTTTTTTGTTTGTTTCTATTAGAACATTCATACCTCCAAAACTGAACAGTTTTTGTCTGCCTATTAAGCAGTACATCAAGGCTTATCTAACCTTCCCAAGTTTCTGGCATCAATCATTTCTCTATACATTTGTGCATCATTTGCAGGAAGGCTCTAATTTTCTCAAATGATAATGATCCCTTAATTTAGTTTGCTTTGCAGTTTTTTAAAATATGAATGCTCTTTGGTTTTTTTCTTTCTAACCTGCTGATTATTAAGGCCTTCACACTATTTTGTGTAGGTGGCTGAGACTGAATCTTACTTTATAATTAATTTTCAGGCAAGTTATTATTATGGCATTTCTTTTTTTCCCCCTTGTGATTTTCCTGAGATGAATTTTAGAATACTTCTATTTTATTATTTACATGGACTTAAATCATCTGCTATGATTTGATAACCAGAGCTGATGTCAGTTAGAGGTACATTAAGGAAAACTAGAGAGGAGCACTTTTACAACTGAAACCTGGCATCTTATATCCACTGAAAAGAAGCTGTGAGTAAATTTAAACTAATCCACATATATCTTCCAAATCAAAATGACCTATTTTTTTCAATCAAAATTGAAATAAAATTAGATGCCCTGGAGTAAAACATTATGGATTTTTACATATCTGCAACTAGTTATACTATATAGCTCTTATATTAAAAAATGGAATAAATACAAAATAGAACATTAATCTGTGTTGATGGTATACAATATATGAGGAGAGATAACACTTACCTGTTTAATTCCTCAGAGTGTGAATAGATTTCCCAGAGTATTATAAAGTTTTTGCCATTAGCTCTCTATGTATTTTGTGGCACTTTAGATTACACCTTTGTTATGTACCAGCATCCCCATGATGATGATTTAAAAGAAAACGCAACAGCACTTATTGAGCAATGTTATGCTGCCCAGCTCTGTTTTATGTTACTGCCTATAGTTGCAAATTGGGTCAAAGAAATAGTGTGATTTCGCTGTGAGCCTGTCATTGTCCACTCACCATGTGCAGGTTTGGATCTCCGAGCAGTTTTGATGTACGTGCACTAGATATTCCCGGTGCTTCAAGGGGGGATTAGGTTAAAAACCAGCCTGTTAGCTAAACCATCTCTGAGTCATCCAGTGTGCACATAGCACTTTTTGTCTCCAGTGAGCTGTGCACTGTATTTAGTGGAAGCTTTTTGCCCAAGAGACAGACAAAATGTAATTTGAAGCAAAGCCCCTGACCCTATACAATGCAGAGGTGCAGGACTCAGCATCAGCCACTTTTAATGCTGTGCCCTCACTACACCTAATTACTTGCTAATGCAGGAATAGTCTTTTAGTGCCCTCAGTTTACTGAGTCATTCACAACATCTAAATATTTCTATACACACAGAGATGCAGAGTTTCCGAAAGAATTTTTAGGTTAAATATAAACTCACCTAAACAGCATAAGTAAGCTTGGACTGCTACTTTTAGAAATAGCTTTTAGTTTCTTTATATATAAAAAATGCTTTACATATAAATATGTGATAGGGACTGCAGGTCACAGGAGGGGATCCTGCCCCTCTATTCTGCTCTGGTGACACCTCACCTGCAGTGCTGCATCCAGCTCTGGGGTCCCCAGCACAGGAAGGACATGGACTTGCTGGAGTGAGTCCAGAGCCACTAAGCCACTAAAATGAATAGAGGGATGGAGCATGTCTCCTATGAATAAAGGCTGAGAGAACTGGGATTGTTCAGCCTGGAAAAGACAAGGTTTTGGGACGTCCTAATTGCAGCTTTCAAATACCTGAAGGAATCCTACAAGAAAGAGGGAGAAGGACTTTTTAAGGGGTGTGTAGTAATAGCAATAAGGGGAATGTCTCAAAAGTGAGAGTAGGTTTAGATTAGCTATTAGGAAGAAGTCCTTTATTGTGAGGGTGGTGAGGCACTGGCACAGGTTTCCCAGAGTAGTTGTGGATACCTCACCCCGGGAAGCTTTCAGGGCCAGGTTGGATGGGGCTCTGAGCAACCTGGTCTAGTGAAAGGTGTTTATGCCCACGGCAGGGGGTTGGGAACTAGATGATCTTTAAGGTCCCTTCCAATTCAAAACATTCTGTGATTCTATTCTATGATTATATATATATAAAGCATTTGCCAATAGATTTGTACAAAGTAAGTCCTAAAATATTAACTGGCAGTATTTTTTCTTTGCAAATATGATTTTTTCAAAATTATTCTGGTTTAGAATATGTAGTTGCTGGGACACATACATTAGAGGCACAGGTACTGATTTTTAGCTTTGGAGGACCTGGTTTTGGTGTCTGATCCCTAAGGCCAAATTCAACTGCATTCAGCATCTAATGTTCTTATGCACTGCAGAGTTAAACACCTCAAACCTGAGGATGACAGTAAACAATGAGGTAAATTAATCATCTTGGAAAGGTTGATGGTAACTTAAATAAAGTTACTGCAGGTTGGTACAGCTCTCTACTAAGGATTCATTTTCCAAAACCACCTCATAGCCTAGGATCCCTGCAATTTCTTGTGATAAGAATGGGTACATTTCAGTCACTCCAGAAGGATATGCTTTCTATTTAAGTAACTAAATTAGATGCCAACATCTCCTGCAGAGAATATTTTCTCTAACAACCTATTGATGTACTAAATAACTCAAAGCATTAATCTTGGTGTGAGGCTTGTTCCTGTCTTTCTTTTGACTATGGTGTTTTAAACCCAGTTCTTCTGTTTCTTATCTGTGAACCTCATCAACAAAGTCCTGAACTAGTCAGAAATATTTTTTATTGCTTCCACATAAGCTGTGCCACTGCTCAGAATGGAAGTGAAGATGCATGTTTTTGTATGCCAGTAACAACTAGAGCAAGCCAGGTAGATGAAGGGATTATGGCTTCCATCCTCTTCTCCTGACAAATCCTATCAACATTATACACCTACTATTTCATGCAGAATTCATCAACATTCCTCAACACAGGAACCCAGAAATCCCCACTCCCTGTAAGCATTACACAGAATTGGCCAGAAAAGTAATGCCCATCTTTTCCACAATAACCCTTAGGCTAGTACCCCATCTGGCAGTGAAGGCCTTACATTTACTGCCTGAAGAATTTCTCCTGTAAATTTTAATATGAAAAGGAATTGGATGCAAAAAAAATTTGATAAAAATCAAAAAAAATCCTGAAGTAACGGTGAGAGCCCCAGATTTCCAGTTCACAGAGTATATTGCCAATAAGGACTGTTTAGTTCAGTTAAAACTGTTTCATTTACAAAAGTCTGTAGACCCACAAGCACTTCATTCCTTGCTGAGTAATGAGAAAGCTTCAGCAGGTAAAATGAGGGGACATGGTTATCTATGTATTTCATAGGGAAAAGTAAGCAACTGAAATACCAAGAGAGCATTCCTGTGGGTCTAAACTCAGGTAAAGATGATCACTCTCTGAAGGCTTTCACCAGAAAATGACTCACTCCCATCGGCTGTAAATAGAATTACGCTCTTAATTTAGGAAGATGGCATCTCATAATATAAGATTAGATCACTTTATGTGGGCTAATTTGAACCATAGCTGTCTGACAAATTTTCAGGTCAGACAAGAAGCTTGAAATTTTGTTTGTTGGGTTTAGGCAGAAGTTGGGTAAGCATTTTTGTAACTTTGCCACTGAATGTTAGACTAAAACTTCTAGGCATCTAAAGTCTTTCCTGGCATGGACCTGAGTCTGCTACACAACTGCATGTTCTTAAGTTTTATTCAGATAGAAAAGATGCCACAGTCTGCAGTTAACCAATGCTGAAAATCTGCTGCAGCCTGTATTTTTTGCCTATGTGAAAGTTAATATGGCATTTTCTTTGTTTTACTATGTTTGAATTAGAACATTAAGTTTTTAGACACATTTTAAGTCTGGGATATATTGCAGATTTATAGATAAGCCTTTTTAGTAATTTCTCAAAGCTCTGTGCATTGTAAGAAGTTCCTATGAAATACCTGAAAAGTTAATATGGATGTCTGGCTCACACTTTTTGAAAAGGTCTATATTTGATGCATTGCAGCAATAATGTAACTGATTCCTCAGGTAAGAGATGGTTAAATTTAATTTACTACTTAAAGAAGCAAGATGGAATTTCTATGAAGTCATTACTATCCCAGTCACTGGAAGATGTCTTCTAGGAGAGTTGATAGCATTCAGGTGGCAGAACTGGCTCTCTCCTGTTATGAGTTGATGGCAGCTAGTTAGTGTAAGGATGTAAGTTTGTGCCTTTTGTCACCAAGGTCTTTATGTACAGCAAAAACACTCACAAACATAAGACGTGTTAAGCACATTGTAGTATCAAAAAGTAAACGGTACCAATCAGATTTAAATTGTTATCATCATATTATTATCCCCAAAACATTGCAACACCAGATTCACTGAAAATTAGAAATGCAAAGGAAATGATAAATAAAACACTTTGGGCTTCTAAATATTGCCAATTATTTTCTGTCCATGCTTCAGTGAATGAAATTAAAGAATTCCAAAAGCATAGTAAGAGAGTTCATTTTACATCTTTCAATAAGGTTTCGTTTTCTTACTATATACACACTGAAGCTTTCTTCGTCACAGCAGAACTAGATAAAGCATGAAACCACACCATGAAGAAATCTTGATTTTAAATTGATTTCAAAACTTTTATGTAACCTAGATTGTGTTAGATTTATTCAAATGTTGTTAGCAAAGAAAAATGTGTTATACAGATTTTGGCTATAGCAGGTTTCTTTCTAGCTAACATTAACAGAAACTTGACTCTAGCATAATGAAATTCTTGGTTTAAGTGAAAATATGCAGATTAAAATGAGTCTTATTGATTATTTTGGTTACTGTGGTTTATGCAGCTTTTGACTGGTTGTGTGGAAGACAAAATGCCCTTGATTTTAATATATTTGATATAAATCTACTACTGATACTGCTACTTCAGAGCGGATTATTTCCAAGGCAAAAAATGGCAGTCAAAATATGTCAGTGATAAGACCATTGCATCAAAACCCATATATTTTATTTCATCTCCAAAAAGTCTTTAATTTGTCCAGAACTGAATGAGTTTTTTCTTGTCCCTGAAATTTAAAAAATAATAGAATTCTGATGTAATTTCCATGCTTCATTGCCTCTTGGTCATCTATTAATTGTCCTGATTATTTAACAGAGAGGACACGGTCTGGAGCATGCTGGAATTCTCTAAAATCACACAACCATTGGAAAAGCAGACTTAAGCAACTTGAAGCAAAGTCGAGTCAGTCAATATCAAGAAAAGTATCTCTATATACAGCTCTCTACAAAAGTTCTTCCAATTAATTAAATTTCAATTAATTATCCATGCACCATATAACAAGAACAACCAGCTTATACCAATACAGTGAAGGAAATAACCCACTTTAGTTTTGAATATGGACTAAATCTTATTGCTTTGCACAGTCAAGCAACTGGTTAGAGAAAACAACACAACCCACCTTGCATATCTATACTGGTTCACTAGTTTTACAATAATCCCTGGAAGCAGATTTTGTATGGACGTGTGTATACAAGGAAATCAAGTGATAACAGCTATTACACAGGAAATCTCACATGTGCTCTGGCATGTGGCAGTGCGTGGGAGGTATCTTGCATTCTTGCATCTCCTGTTGGGACTATGAATTTTGGAACAACCCAACCACTTCTAAATTTGGTTTCTGATGTGTATAGGGCACTTTCCAAGAGACCCTCTAAGGCCAAATTCACACATGTATTTGTACTAATTGACAAAACACTCTGTCATTAGCTGCTGTTGGCCTAGAGATCTGGTGTGTTCAGTTTCTACACAGATTTGGGTCACCTGAAAATCCCGAAGCCATTTTGTAGAAAGGGACTACTTGTGCTGTCTGAAGCCAAAGACCTGAGAGAGAGGCGGTGCTAACCCCCAACACCCTAAAACGGGTGTTCACTTCCTCAATATCTTTTCCTAGCCATGTATGTAGTTATCTTAGAAGAAGAATCTCTGAGGATTCCACTTCAGTGAAGGGAAAATTCTTCCAAATATCTAGTACTTATGAAAATTTTAGGTACTTATGTGGCAGCCAAATCAATCAGAACTATTCCCTGGCACTAAATTATCAATGTAATAGAGTTTTTGAGAAGACATTATGCACAAAGGTGTAAATGCATTGTTGGCACTTAATGTAGAGACTTTCCTGCCTTGGAGGATACATGCTGGACTAGGGCACATGACTCCTGGATTTCAATGGGTCTGAGGGCACACACTGGAAGCTGCTGAGACCTATCCCTCTCACCATTTTTTAACTGGCTGAAATACACAAGAAAGGCCAGACAGTTCAGCCATCAGAAATCTTGTCCTGATAGAGAGTGTGAGAAGACATTACAGATGCAGCTTTGCAGCCCCTACAGCACCCACAAGAACTATTCAATTTATAATAAAATAGGGAGCAGCAAAGGCCAGCCTGTTTTGCCTGTCGACCATCTGGGAGAGAAGTGTGACCCCAGAAACGTCAGAGCAAAAGCAGATGGGACCAAAGGCAGGGATGGACATAAGCATAAGCCCGAACTCCATCAAAGAGTCGGCAACAGAGACAGGAGACAAGCTGCAACTTCTGGCCAAAAGGCCTATCCAGGAGACAAATTTCCAACAGCACAAACCTTAAGCCCACCAAGAGATAGGGCAGAGAAAGGGTTGGAGATCTGCACACCTAAAATGTGGGAACTGATGGCTCCAGGCTGAGGTGAAATGGGACTCCTGGACCCATAGGCTATGCTGGGAGGAGGCCCAGATGAAGCTGGACAGAGACGTTAAGGCTGAATGGTGCCCTCAGAGCCCTGACAAAATTGTAATTAGACTAATATTCTAAAAAGAAGTTAAAATGAGATGTCAAATAACCTGTACGTAAATTGTTCAAACACAGTGATTAAACTGTTCAGATCCTACCTTACTCATTGTTTATTGATGCAATGAAAAAAGCCTGTTACAATATGTTTTTCAAAACCGTCATTAAACAGAGGATGAAATTATACTTGTGACTCCAGTGATTATTTAACTTTGCAGGCATACAAGTTAGGAAGATTAGTTGCATGAGAGGCCTAGCTAATAAGGAGTTTTGCTATTTGGAATAACTGAGTTACATATATAGACCTTTTACCCAGAAGAAGTTATAACTGATTGGATAATTGAACACAGCACATGATAACTTGCTCAGCTGGAATATATAGAAAAGTGCCTGCACTGATTTAGTATCAAGGGTTTTGAGAAGTCGCTCATGCAATTAAGTTGTAGTAATAATAATGTAAACATTTCTATCTTATTGATGTTGAATTGAAATAAATATACATAAATGATTTGCATAGTTAATAAGAATTTTTTAAAATGCCCATTCTGTAGCATCAAGGAAGGGAGAAATGCTTGGAAAGTGGATACATAAAGAAAGCAGTATTTTTAAAATCTGATAAAGAGTTTTACAGGAACTTCCTGGCTAGAAAAAACAGGTTAAACAGATTTTTGTCCTGCTGCTCTGTGTTCATTACACCTGTGCTGAAAAAAACTGCTTTAATTTAACAATAAGGAAACAGAAGCCTCACCTTCTGTTGAGTGATACCGGATGAGTAAAAAAATAAACCAGCAAAAGTACTACATGTTTATTCTATCCTATTTAATATGAATTAACAATGCCCTTTCCTATGGCTTATTTCAATATCATCATATACTTGTCTACAGGCAGAGCTGTACCTGGCTCAGAAAAATATTTTAAAGAAATTATTTATTTTGGCTTCATGGGCTTGTCAATAGCCAACAATAGACATGAGACATGAATAAGTAAATCCTAAAAACAGCACTAGTCCACATCTCTTCTGACTTTTTCCCATTGTTTTTCATTCCTTTTTCTTACAAGGTAAACATATATTTTTTTCCAAAGATCAGCTGCTCTCAACGAGATTTACTGAAGAGAAGTGGTTACAAATCTGTGAACATTTTAGCAAAATAATGACATAAAGACATAGCATATATGAATACATGTCAGACAGAAATGAAAAGTCAGTCTAAAAGATAAGAAAAATAAAAAAATTAGAAAATATATTTAAGTTTATTTCCTAAGAAAATTAAGCACATATAAATAATACTTGTCTGTTTGTCTACTGGAATATTCAGATGTATTAGCTAAATCTGATAGCCAAATTTGATAAAGAATTATGGGAGGAAGGAGTTATTAAGTTCCTACAAATTTCTTGAAAATCATTTTGCTTGTTTAATTGCCCTTTATATTTCTCTTGTAAAAACCCTCCAGATTTTAGTTCATATCTGCATTAGCAGTAAGAAATGACACTGACACAGCACAGTTGCTGACTCGGAATATTCTGAAGGAAAAAAGAGATTAAGGCAGGATTCAGCTCAAGGTTAAAACACCCAAAATACAGCCTGAAGCTAGGATGGTACATTCGAAGGCAGTACATAGCAAACAGTGTTATTTGTGTTAGAGGAGCAGAAGAGGGGTTCCATTCAGCCCAAAAGAATACGTGACTGGTCACTGGGCTGATGCTGGTCAGACTGTGGTGAATATTTGTGGCAAAGAACAGGAAGAACCCCAGTATTCAAAGCATATTTTAAAACTTTTGAAAACTTGTACTAAAAAATTATGATGATTTTATCATACCCTTACAATGAACCAGCCCTTCTGTGCAAAAATTTCTTGGTCTGATGATAAGAAAAGGAAGTGAAAGGGCACAAAATTTATAATTAGAATTATGCATCATTGGAGAATACACTTAGTAAAATAATTTATGTACTTACAGAGAGTTAACAAGTCCTCCTCGACATATATGGTATTTCATAGCCTCAATAATGAAATGCAGTAGCATTCATAATAATTCTTTTAAAAAACGAAGTTTAGTCACTGTGCTGCCTGAGTGACTAGAGGCTACAGTCACGCTTACTTCAAACAGCTCAGATTTTTAAATCTTAGATTAATTTTTCAGGCCAGACACCATAATTAGAATCTCCTTAATGCCCTTCATTAGTATAAAAGTCACAACATCTTGTTATAGACTAACTTTCTAATGCAATTGCCCAAAACTATTATAAAAAGTCCTCTAGGAATTGGTTCTGTTTTATCTGTGGTAATGACTCTTCTATATTGTCTACATTTTCACACAGCATTTAGGAAGCTTTACTATGTGACTTTTGTTTCCCTTGGGCTGTATTTCAACTTATGTCAGCACATGGGAATGAGAAAGTTTTCAAGGTAACAGATTCTGTTAACCTCAATAATATGAAAGTTTAGAGAACGGTTCCACTGGCCAAAGAATACTTGCATTTAGCTTTTATGTTATTTCTTATTTTTAACTAGGGTAGCAAAACTTAATTAGTTCCAAATGTAGAAAAAGAAAGACACATAAAGATAGTAAGATAAAGAACTGAAAATATGGTTCATGCTTCTTTCTACCTGTGCAATGTTGTTAATAAAATGTACACTTCACAGAGGTACTTGTATCTACTATAATGCACACTGTGTTAAATACAAAGAATATTATTCTTTTGGTGATTAAGCAGTATTTGTGCTTATGTGCTTATGTGTTTCAGTCTCACTTCAATTGTCTTGAAAATGAGCAGTTAAAAGAAACAAGTTTGAGAGAATGTTGTCTTCTAATGAATAAGATGCTGCAGATAAAGTCGTCTGGATAAACATGGAGGCAGTGCATTTACAGCAACTATAGCCATGGTCAATATGCACATTTAGGCAGAACTAGTTGTAAGCCAAAATAATACCTATAATAAACACTCTAAACAGTTATTCCAGGATTTTTGCTGAATAATAATAATAACAACAATCATAATGCACCATTCTACAGTGTTAAGATAGTCCCATTTTTCTGTGGTGAATTTTTCCAGAGAAAGTATTCCAAAAAGAGGGCACCTGATAAAATTCCCCTAAACCCACTATCTTTAATCCTCACGATTCTGCTCTAAAAAACTGCTGCTTGTCGAAGTGCCATGCATACCGAAGGTGCCCTATAGGGCACTTAATGTGAGTAGTTGCTTTCTGGATTGAAATAACAGACTTTATCAAACTGGGATTATTTTGGTTTTGAGTATTGTCAGTGAACAGCACCTATAAAAATTGAAGCAGAGCACTAAGAGCACCCTGCACTAGAGAACACTTAAAGATTATGTAAGGCCTTGAAACAAATGGATAGAAGTTAAGTCTTTGATAGTTTTAGGACGTCTTCATGGACTAATTTCAACTGAGCTTGTTATATTGACAAAATGAGGGACCCGCACCAGCATAAAGAAAAGCAGGCACCTTCATCACAAGTTGTACATGAAAAAACCATATTTTTTTGTGTGTTCATTTTACATGAAAAACCAGGGGAAATTTGTCCACTTAGAAAAAAAGAATTCACAGCATTATTTCACAGTATTGCTTCATTTTTAGGATTAGGTGTCCTGGGGTGACTTTATGATACTATATTCCCTATCGACTGCCCTATGCCAGACATGAGTTCTATGCCTTTAAAGCTAGCTCTGGGAGAGAGGGGAGAGCTGGTGGAATTCTTTCGGCAGCCTGTGTTCAAAACAGAGATAGCTCACTGGCTTCTTCTGACCAGCTGCTCCACTTCTGCAGCCGGGAAGAGAGTTACATTACTTTTGCTTTTTAACTAGCTCCTTGTTTGTTAGCTAAAATATGGGGCCCTGGGACTTTGGCTTCTTCTTCTCTTCTGGACTGTTCAGCAACACCAGAACATCACCGGGCGGCCCAACACCATTGGCCTGGAGGGGTCCATGCCAGCTCCGGAGAGGAGAGAGCCACACCCACAAAGGACTCTGAAATCTACCCAGGTTCTCTCCACAGTGAGAGGTTTTATTATTTAGCTTTTTTTTTTTTTTTTTCCGTGCCTGTGTGGACTCTGTTTGTTAAATAAATAACCTTTTTTTTCACTTTCCTCAGAGGAATTTCTTCCCAAACCTGTAGGGAGGGGCAGATGAAACCTGCCCTCTTTGGAGGAGACGTTCCTTTCAGAGCATTTCCCTTAATTTGTCTCAAACCTGGACATTAGGCAACAGGAAATATTTTAAAAATCTATGTATTTTCATTAACTACTTCACAAATGTGAGGACAATAATGAAATTGTAAAATAAAGACCTTGAAAAAAGAAGGGAATCATAAGCTCTATATGAATGACAGTGCAACACAGAAACAACTCAGAGGAGCTTTGCAGAGAATATGAACAGGGGAGATGGTGATGAAACTTTATGGGATCTTATATATGAGCACCCTCATGAAGAATTAGCAGTTCCACAGCACAATCCTCTGAAGTGTCTTTTAGGGGAAATCAAAGGGTTTTAAAGAAAAAACATATACATACAACTCAAGTTTCTACACAGAGAAAAAAATCAAAACATTAAATTGGGAATTCAAGATGAAGAAATTATGCTTACTTATTACCTGAAACATCCCATGGGAGTGCATTGATTTTAATATATTTTGCAATTTAAATATAATTAGCATGATATTAGCGATTCCAACAACAAACACTTAAATTGGCAATTCAAAATGCTGACTTGATTTTATTCTTGTTCAATGTTCAAACGACTTAAAAATACTGTGCTCCTTTTGTTTAACAAATTACTATATTATAATGGAGAAGACTTGTAACACATTAGATATCCTCAAATACAAGTGAAAATGGGAAGCTGAAGGTGCCAAATATTTCTCCAAAGGTATTTTTCAATTTTGATCAGTCTTTAAAATTCAACTACAGCTGTTACTTGTTTGGAGATGAATGAAACGACTTTTTGTAGCTTCTCTCCGTGCACCTTTTCGTGACTGGCTTCACTTAAAGGACAAACTTCACCATGAGGAGCAGTGCCCCATGACTGTCCCACTCAGTCTGTGTTTCTTAGCCATTTCTCCAAATGCAGCGTCTACTGCTCCCTATTTTCCTGTTGTACTCCTCCAGTGGCCCGTGTGTGCCTGCCAGGGTCTGGACTTGGCACATGTGTCTTGCTGCAGGGTCCCAAGCTGCTTCACTACTCTGGGAGCACCAGCTAATCCCGGGACGTCTCCATCATTCCCCCCTCACTTGCTGTTTACTCATGAGATGCCTCAGCTTGGTGGTCCACCCTTTGCAGGAGATGCACCACAGGGAGCAAACACTTTGCCTGTGCAGACAAGTAGTTTCTCTCTTTTCTCCTGAGGGCATCTTGCACATTTCTCCAAACAGCACTTTATTCCTAGCCTTTTCTAATTCTCAGTTACTTGCTTCCAATCCTCTTCCAAGTTTTTGACTTTTTGTTTTTTTTTTTTTTTCCAATTTTAGGAAAATAATTACATGAGCCCAAAGGGATGCACATTGTGTTTATGTTTTTATATCTGCCTACATTAGGGAACTACCATTTTTTGTTTTGACTTTCATATCAAACCAGGTTTCCACAACTCCTGTTGACTCCAACTGTAAAAAGATAACTGTTTAAGTGCCCATTAAAATATGACTGTGGAATCATATAATTTTAAAATCAAATAATCTGCGGCCCAATTAAGTTTATTTCTTATTAATTTTTATGGTTGGGTAAATTTGCATTTGCTTTTTCATATGCAGATGAGGGATTTTTCAAACAAATATGATGTATGTGAAAGCTTATTGAAATTATATAGACATTTTAAAAAGTAGCTATGTTTTAAATGTTTGAAAGCGCTGGTAAAAATTACTAGATTGAAGCAAATAATAGAAACTAATTGCTCAACTTACATTGTTTGTTTCCCCAGCTGCTAATCGATTCTTCATATCTATTAAAATAAGCAAATCCTTAAACTTTAAAATTGGCCTTTGGATTGATCACGGTGTTCTACATATATTAAATATTCACTCTTTCGGTTGGGAATGATGAGTCGTAATTAGCTTAATTAACCATCCCCACTCATATGGTTGATGGAGAAAACTCCTCTTGATAGCAATAATTGAAAATACATCTGAAGTTAGTATTTGCGTGTGCCAAAAACTGAAACTAGAAATAAAAGCTTTGGTGAACATATGTCACCAATATGACAACATTTTCCTGGAATGTGATACAAAAAAAAAGTCTGACAATATCAATTCACCTGAACTATTCTTTTGCAATTTTTTTTTCTTTAAATAAAAACAAAGAACTCTCCACCTCTTCACTAAGGTCTTCCTCTGACTTGACTATGGGTGGTATGGAAAATGTACTTAACAAGATGAAATGGCTGCTAGTTACGTTTTTGTAAGTCACTTCAAGTTCATTTTCAGAGATTTCAAAAGGCCAAAGGGGCAGGTATGACAAAGCATTACTTTGTATGTACTAAAAGACATCAGATTCCCTGCATCCCTCCAAACTTCTCATATGTGAGTCTGGGAAGCTGTGCTTGAACATTGTTTTCTCATGACAATTCTTCATGAAAGGTCTGTGGATTTTTTTATGACAAGTTCAACAAATTTCTTTGGTGTTGAACAAGCTTAGGTAATAGAAATGAAGGGGAAAAAAAAGCAATTAGATATGAACTATTAGGAAAACGTCTGTTGATTTGCAGCTGTTCATATCTTTTCCTTAATTAGATCTTAATTAGAACACAACTTTAATTAAAGGCATTGCTTCTATCAACATAGAAATTGCAGCTTTACAGAAATATGAACAACGGTGCTCAGTGGCATCACTTCAAATGCACGTGTGCTATATAAAAGCTCTTAATATTGTCTGAGAAGAGACTGACATAACAGGCTGTGTCGGGGCACTGTTTTCTAATGCCACTGAACATGCAATGACATGATACACAGCGTGGAGTGACACAATGGCTCGTGTCAAAGAACCAGATGTAGCACTTTGCGTATGTCAAGGTACATTGAGCTTTTGGGAACGTCAGCATGCCTGGAAGCAAGGTTAGATCATCAGAGTATGAACTGAAAAGAGTGTACTATAGCAGTCAGAAAAAATATAGTTTCATTTAATGTAAATAACTATCATTTACATTCAAATATCCTAATGATGCTGGTTATAAACAATGAAGAAACCTTTGTTACCATTCTTATCTTATTTTACTGCATTCCTATATACTAACCTGGCCTGAAAATATACATGGCTGTGTGGCGGTTTGACATTGATTAGGCACCAAGCCAAGCACCATGAAAACTATTCACTTATTTGCCTCTGCTATAGCTAAGCAGAGAAGGGGAAACTGAAACTTCATTTTCATGAGGTGAAATAAGGATTATTGAGGAAAATGGAAAAACTTCAAGGCAAAACAGGTCCAAACGTAACAATACAAAGAAAATTTGTTACTAACAGAATTAAAAGTAAAAAGAATAATGAAAAACTAAAGCAAACTTTCAGAACACCTTCCTCTTCCACCAAACCGTGCAAAGGAAACAAATGTGGGGTTTTGGTCAGTGTTTCATTTCTTAAGAGTCTTTCTTTATGTTTAAGGAAAAGAGTTTCTTCTGCTGTGCTGTGGAATCCATCCCACAGGAAACAGTTCTCTGCGAATTTCTCTAGCGTGGTTTCAAACTTCACAAACAACAGTCCCCCCGAATCTGCTGCAGTGAAAAATTCCCTCCCACGAATCTCTCAGTCTTCTCACAACTGCCAGCATGGGTCATAATAGTCATGGGGTTTTAGTCTTTTAAGGATGAACTATTCCAGCCTGAAAGCAAAGGTTCTCATCTTCAGTCTCTAAAAGCCTTTCACAGCGTCTATGGGCTCTGGTGTGAGCACTTTTTTTTCACAGGCTGAGCGTGGATCTCTGCACCCCCCCCCATGTACCTCATCTCATGAATTATAGGGAAAAATAATTTGCTGTATTATAGTCCTCACCATGGCTTGCAGGAGAATTTCAGCTCCAGCACTGGGAGCATCTCTGCTCTCTCCCTTCCCTTACTGACCTTGGTGTTGCCATGTTTCTTCTTCTCATGTGATCTTACTTTTCTTTTCTCTCTGACTTCGAAGAAAATTGGCATCTGTAAGTTTTCAGCTGAGAAGTTGATCTTGTCTGGGCTCTGCATCGGAGAAAGACTCACCCTGTCTCTTGTTGCTGACTGCATGGTGTTTTCTTTCTCGGTTTGGCGTGAGCCATGCTGGCTGCATGGAAGGGCCCGCCGGCCTCGCTCCGGCTGCGCGGCTGCTCACAGCTGCCTGTGGCTCCAGGGTGGCTTCTCCCAGCAGCCCAGCCTTGGCTGCTGCACTGGGGGCCCTGGGCCCGCTCCGGGACAGGGCCCAGGGCCCCCACCCCACTACCCCTTGTCAGGGAAGAAGGAGAATAAAAAAATTGCCGCCCCTTCTCCTTTTTGTCCTCACAGAGGTGTTACCAGCTTCTTTAATTGGTCTAGCAACCTGTCTTCTGTCAACTATTTGGCTCTGTGCTGGTCACAGAAGTTTTTCTAAACTGCTAAACCCTCACAGGTGCTAAGCAGGATATATAAGTATTCAAGACAAAACTATGGAGATGAATTTAAAAAAAGGGATAGTTGAGATAATAAATATATCCACTGATATACTGAGACATCATAAAAACCATTTCATTGGGTAAAAAAGGCCTGATAGTGCAGCACAAAGCCCAAGCCTCATCATTATGGGACAGTTTTGGAACATTTATTTCTTTTAAGTAAAATACTGACACTTTTTTTTGCTTTATAATGCCTACAGACGTGCTGTCTTTATACCTTCATCCTAATTAAGAGAATTCACTAACAGGCAAAATACTAAAATTGTTCTGATTATTTTATTGTAAATGATAAATATGCCTTGCTTCATAAGGCTGGAAACTGTCCCGCAGTATTACTGGGATTAAATATGTGCATTTTTAAGGAAGTCTTTGTTCTAGAGAAATGGTTCCTGCCTCTTTCAGTGTGTTTTAGAAAGAAAAAGGACATATTTCCTAGTTCATTTGCAAAACTTTATCTGGGTACAAAGCTGCAAAAACGTAAAGCTGGTGAAGGGGGTGATATAAATATGACTGGGCGTCACTAGATGTCACTATTGCAAACGGGCTTGTGCTCCTGTTTATCCAAAAATACCAGGGCATACAGTTTGGGCAAATCCTTTTTCAAAAGTGCTTGCTGGCAGGTGTCTTCTGTGTTTGGAATATAAAGTGCACATTTGGATGGTAATGATGATAAATACTAAGTGTTTATCAGTAAAGTGATAAACAGTTCACTAAAAAGTATTTAAATTCATGGTTTGCTTTTTACATATTGTGGGTGATACAAAGTGTAAAGGTCAGACAACCTGTATGAGAGCCATTCATATGCTGGACTGTTGCTAAGGACGGTTTAACACTTTCAGGAAACAGTGTGGTCAGGGAAGGAGAAAGGAAGGTGTATTTATGAGATGTAATGTTTTGAAAAGTTTTGAACAACGTCTGACTGAACCTTTATGATTTCACTCTGAATTGGAAGTTGCCTTTCTCTTGTGGGGAATAAAAGTTCAGCAGTGTGTTCTCCTGAGAGGTCACAGCCATTCTTTTGGAGAGGAGATCAAACTCTCGGATATGAATTTCAGGGCTATGTGTTATTTGTGGTTTAATACTTGAGGGTCAGGACTAAGAAGCAGGCCTCTGAGATTTATATCTTGATTTTGCAATCACGTCTTTCTGTGGACTTCAACAAGTCACTTATCTCTCTGTTTCAATTTCCTCATCCTCAGAGAAAGAGAATTAAGGGAAGGAGACATGATAGGATGTGAATAAAGAGAGTCTGAAAAGCAAAAGTCTGGGGTTATTCTATTTGGTTTTTGTTAGTTAGTTTTGGTTTTTTTCCCAGGGAGTGTTGGGTTTTTTTGTTTTACTTTTTTCAGAAGGTCTTATTTTTAATGCAATCAACATTCAAGGTGAATGATGTGAAGAATAATACTTTTAGGGTGTCATCTGTTAGAAATTTGTGATATATACTAGCTAGGAAACGTTCAAATCATTAAAGCATGAGAACAGTTCTGTAATTCATGTTGCATGATTCAGGAATCAACACAGTAGCCTGTTAACAAACAACAGATATTCCCCAAAGAGATCTTTAAAAGTCAGTATTATCAGTCATTGCACCAGGAAATATTACTGAATTTACTTAAGAATGGATAATTTTGCAAAACTGTGTCATGAAGTGTTGGATATTTAACTTTCCTAAAGCAAAGATATTTTTATTAGTTTGAATAGGGACCACATTATTTACATTGCTGTACTACATTTATTTCCATCATGTTTAGACTCAAATTTTACTTTGTGAATTATAGTAATGGAAGAAATTCTACAGAAAAGAAAATTAAGCTTACCTATTCACTAAGGTAATACTAAAGACAGCTAAGCAAGTGTCTTCTAAGACAAGAATGATCATAAAAAGTCGTAAAAGTGTTAATAGTGTCTGATATGCATATCATAAAGATACTTCTAGAAGAAAATGAACAATTAAATATCCAGGCCAAAATAAAATGCAGTGCAAATGAAAAGAGGCCAAAGGTTTAATCATATTGTTTATCTCTTTTTCTTTTCTGGAAGCAATTTAAAACACTTGAAGTTGTTACTACTCATTATGAAACAATCACACCAGTTCATTCCTAAAAGCTCCAGAGTCAGTCTAGAGGAAGAACCAGAAACTATTTAATTAATATACTCCAAATAGTCAAGCTTAAATTGTGTCTCATTAAAAAACCTCCTCCACTCCTGGCTTCTGGAAAATCCGTGTTTCCACTTATATGTCCAGAGCTAAAATAAGAGGTAATTAGGGGAACATTAAACTATTGTTTACATCAAATTAAAGAAGTTTTATGATCCAGAAACTACAGGATAAAGTGATTCTGCACTTAAAACATCACAATGAATGAAGTTAAGCAGAACACCACCACAGCATCAGCTTCCTATGAGATATACAGCAGAGCAGCATTAATTAGCTGGTTCTGTTAACTGACTTAGGTGAATGAGTTTGCCTTTCTTATCTCCAGTTGCTTCAAGTAATAAACACATATTATGATTCCTTTATTGTGACTGATGTGAAGTCAATCTTGGCTATATAGAGATAAAAATATTAACAAGAATGTCAAGTACTGGATTACTTTATGGAGCTCCTCAGATTTGGAGAATGTCTAATGGAAGCTGTTTGCTTTTAATTCCCATATTTAATCTTGGATAATTTGTGCAAATTTCAGAACAAGCACATATGAACATATGGTGTTTTAAATCACAGCAGAAGGTCCTGATAGGAGTAGGTGTACCATAACTGAAGGGATGTGTTCTGTTAGTTTAAAATGGCTTTTATGGAATTTCTAATGAGAAGACATAAGAGATTGCAGTTATTTCCCACATGGAAGACACCGAATACTAGCTACCTCTGCCTCCTGCTTTATCATCAAAACTAGATCAGGAAAATCTGACATCTTCCTGCACGGCTGGAGCTTCAAATTAGGCAGTAAATTCTCAAGACTAAAATCTTTCCTCAACACTGTTCAGCCAAGAACTTTGTGACAGTTTTCTGGAACCTATAAGCAGCTATAAATAACAGCAATATATACATACATATAAATTCAAGAACTACAGAGGCAATGAAATAATAAATGTGACTGTCTTTTGAACAGCCATGAGAAACCTAGGCTGACACACCTAGTAAGAAGAATCACTTGATTTTTCAAACCACTGTGATTATAACCCTGGAACAATTCATCCATTCCACCAGCTCTTGAAGTACAAACTGCAAATCTGCACTGGGCACAGCTGGTTGGGAATACATGAGGCAATATTTTACTTAGCTCATTCCGTCCACCAAAAAAACCAAAATACCATATATGTATTCCCTGCCTATTTCAATACATGCCTTAGCACTGACAGCACTTATTTTTTTGTTGTTTTATAAATTTCAAGGGAAATAATATAAAAAATACTTTAAATCTGCATTCTGAGGCCTCTAAAATGCGTGTATACTATCTTGCTAGTCTGAAATTAATAAAAATCACACGTAAGGTTGCACCATTACAGGAAGAAAATCCATCAGCTTCAATACAAGAAGTGGTTGATCTCTCTTTGACAGTGGACTCATACCCTTCAAATCAACTAAATAATTTTGAGTAAGTCAAATTCATTTACAATTGTCTGGTATAAATTGGATTCCTTTCAGCAAGTATGAGAGAGATGATGACATATGCAGACTTCTGTCCTCAGTTCCCCTTAAATTTCACACACAGAATGTACAGCTCTCACCCTCTGATTCGAGAAGCTCTGGTGCCCATTCTTGCTTCTCCCATATTACAAAGCTGTTCATTTTTTAGTGATTAAAAGTTCTATTTCTTCTCTTCCAATGAATTAATATCAAAGTAACTGTAGCATGAAACTGAGTAATGGTAAAATTAACTTTTTTTTTCATCCACTTAGACAGCTACAGTCTTAGTCTTAAGGTAAGTGCCAAAACAGAACCTAAAAGATCATTAGGTAAATATCAAGAATCTGAGACCTGAATGTTTGCTGATTACTACATAAGAGAAGAACAACAAGCAATCATGAGATAACATTGACTCTTTTAATTCTGCATACAAGGAGAAACATCTAATTTAAATCTTACAAGTAAGAATGACATGCAACTGTGTTTAGCTACAAACACTGTCAAATTTGGCTTGTTTATTTATTTATACTTTTGGTACACTGAAGCAGGAAAACTTAGTGCTTTTAGGTATTATAACTGCAAAATTAACTTCTCTGTTTTTAAACACCAGTGATCTAGTGCAACAACTTCCTTATTCAGAAGAAACACACTGCAAGATCTTTTCCCCAAAATTATTAGAGAGGTAAAGGTGAGTCATACACATGTACAAGTGAAGAAAAGGGTATTTCATGTGAGCTAGGTCTTAGACCCTGAAAGTCCCAAGCAGTCTATGGGTGTATTCACTTCAGTTTTATTCATTGCATATGTATTGACTTCTGGTTTTGCACATTGATTCCCAGGAATGCATCTTATATTTTAAATAAATGGCCAGCTGGACAATACTATGCAGTTATTACATTGGAAAATACATTTTTTTTTAATATAAGAAACATGTCTTAATTATAATACACATATTCTCTTGAGTCACTAACATTCCTTTAACTCACAGTGATAAACTTTAAGCAATCACCCACCTATGTATACAGACCATGTAACCTTGAAACACTGCAGAGGTAAATAAAAACCCGGCACTGTAGTCCTTTGGGTGACATGTTTAACTGCTTAGCATGCTTGTATCAAACACAGAGCTTACAAAGCTTTATCCACATGCCTCTGCAATTGCATTTTCCTTCTTTTAGTAGCTGAACTCACTCAACAGAGAAGTTAAAACCAGGATCTACTCTTCAATTTACCACATCCAATAATCATCCCAACTTTGTCTTTCCATTCCAACATTTTACATGTGATGTATAGTGATACTTAACCATGGATGTATTTAGGCGTATGTGACTGGAGTTAAATTGATAAAATGAAAATATTTTGCATCTGTCTAGAATTTCTTCTCTATTACCAGAGCAATGGCTTAATTTCCCTCACAAAAGCAAAAGTTTCCCTAAATTGTTTATTTTCAAAGTCTACTCAATTTAAAAATATTTATATGAACAAAATACAATTGTGACTTTTGGGTAGAAAACACTACTTCCTGTCTATATAGGATAGATTCTATGTCTGTTATTGGTTGTGCTTGCATACTGGTTTTATCACAACATTTTAACTGTCAGAGTTTGAAACTGAAATACAGTTACAATGCTGGTGGAGGAGAGGCTGGACATGAGCTGGCAACCTTGTAGCCCAAAATCCTAGCTGTATCCTGGGCTGCATCCAAAGCAGCGTGGGCTGCAGGGCAAGGGAGCGGATTCTGCCCCTCCACTCCACTCTGGAGAGACCCCACCTGCAGTGGTGCATTCAGCTCTGGGGTCCCCAACTCAGGAAGGACATGGACAGGTTGGAGTGAGTCCAGAGGAGGCCATCAAGTTGATCAGAGAGATGGAGCACCTCTCCTATGAGGAAAGGCTGAGAGAATTGGGATTATTCAGCCTGGAAAGGGGAAGGCTTTGGGGTGACCTAATTACAGCCTTTCAGTACCTGAAGGGAGCGTACAAGAAAGGCAGAGAGGGACTTTTTCCAAGACCATGTAGTGATAGGACAAAAGGGAACGGCTTCAGGCTGAGAGTAGGTTTAGAGTAGGTATTAGGAGGAAGTTTACACTGTGAGAGTGGTAAGGTACTGGAACAGGTTGCCCAGAGAAGTTGTGGATGTCCCATCCTGGGAAGTGTTCAAGGCCCAGTTGGATTGGGCTCTGAGCAACCTGGTCTTGTGAAAAGTGTCTCTGCCCATGGCAGGGCATTGAGAACTAGATGATCTTTAAGGTGCCTTCCAACACAAACCATTCTATGATTCTGTGATTATTAAGCTAGCATTTTTGATGTCTCACCTAGAAATGCATTGTCTGATCTTGGTACACTTTAAAATAGAGCTTAAATGCATACTGAAGAAAGCTGAACTAAGCTAAATTCCCTTAAGTTAGATTATTTCTGAAAAGCATCAACTTAAAGAGCTGGGAACTTTGTTCACAAGCACTGAAACTACCTGAAATTATTACAGTTCTTAAAACAGTGGTAGAAGAGAGATGCCTAATGATGGTCTTATTTTTTTACAGCTGAGTAGTAAGGAGTTCCATCTGGCATTCAGTAAAATATATTGATTATGCATTGAAAATAAAAACCAAAACCACTATACCAATAAAAGAAAACCGAGTTTAAATGAACTCTACTGAAGTATTTTGTACTTCTAGCAGCAGCAGTTGGAAGAAGCAGAGGAAGCAGTGCTAAACATTTCTTTCTTCAGATGCACTTCTATACAGTGAGGACACCCCTGAGGAAGCTTTAGATGACTTCGCCATGAAAACAGAAATTTCTTCATATGAAAGTGGACTTCTCAGCACATAACAAATATTGACTGCAAGAGCACTAATTGGAAATTCTACATTCACAGTCCTCTGGGAGTGAGAGGAATTGGTTATCAGAAGACAGGAAAGATATTTTACCAAACCCAGTGTGTAGAAAGCAATTGTATCAGAACCCTTCTGGCTTTGGGGGCCTTTTATTAATTGAAAACTACAGCAAGATTGACATTTTCATCACTATTTGATATAAAACTTATAAATGGAAATCCTCTGCCTTGTTCGCTTGACAGTGGGTTCCATGGCAATCATTCAAAATATAATAAAACCCCTTGCACCACTTTATATGTCATGTGTTTGACAGAATACAGCTCTTGAGGAGTTAGGTCCTGAGTCTCCTATTTTAAAGGTTCTTCAGATGTTAGTCATAAACATGACCTAGCAGATTAAACCCCATTCTAAGCACATATATAATAATCAGTATTTTCAATAACCTCTGAATATGCTTTATTAAAATTGTAAGGCTTCTGGGAAATCCTTTAAGAATGCAACAGCATTTCTTTGTTTCCCAAAGCCAAAATGCAAGCCACCACTCGGCCAAAATCTCAACATGGTTCAACTGAAGTGACTGAAATCACTTGTATGATTGTCAAAAGTAAATTTAAAAAATACATGTGTTATCTTTTGTTTTTAATTTGATGTTAAAATCTGATATGATTTCCAGGTTGAAAAAGTCAAAGCATTTGTGTCAGACTTTGGCAGCTCACATGAAGAAATATTTTGCAATGAATTATTTTACAAGTAGTCTCCTCCATTATTCATTCATTTATGTGGGAAAGATCAAGAGCAGTAACATTTAGAAATCCACATCTACACAGTAGTTTTGCTAAAATGCTTAACATGAATAAGCACATAACTGTGTATGGCAAAGACTGATATAGCAACAGGTAACTGCTCATGTCAAAGTACTGTCAATGTCTTGAAAGAAACCATTAAGTTTTAAATGGACGATTTTACTTTTTTTTTTTTTAATCTAAATATATACATTTCAACAGATGTTTTTGGTCCTTCAATACTACTCTCCTCTATAAGGAAAGTGACAGCCACATACACACACACACACACACAGAGATATACACACAAGAGATCATAATAAGTGTTTTCTAGCTCATCAATTGTCTTGGATAATAAGTTTTATTCCCCTTGTAGTCATCTCATTCATATGCTAAACATATTAATTTACTGAGAATTTCTAGTCTTGGCCTGTTAAGTTTCTAAAAACTGTCTGAAAATTGTGTTGGCAACGAGGCAGCCAAATTAACAGAAATTCTTAGTGAAGTAGGAATATTCACAAAAAATTGCACCTGATTTCAGATCTTTATGGTTTATATTAATCACATCATACTTGACCTCTGATCTATAGATCTTTACAGAATGCAGTACACCATTGACCCAAAAAAGAGACAATTGCAAGTTTGCTTGAAAAGTTCTGACAGTCAATGAAACCAAAAAGGAGGTGTGTGAATATATATATGAAATAGTGAATTTCAGTTTCAGTCAGGCATTGTTTTCTTGTTAATAATCCTTAGCACTCTAATTGCATGGCATTCTGCAAAGCTCACAAGCAAATTACGTGCTCCAGAGTAGCTGGGCATAACAAAAACAATTATGTATCTAATTCATGATTTTTTTTTTTTCAGTTTTTTCCCCTGTTAAATGTAAACTACCATAAACAAAGTAAGTTCTGGGTTTTGTCTATCCTGGCATATTGAGTTACAGCCTCTGTGAGAGCCTCAAGTCTAGAAGGAGCTTGAATGAAAATTGGACTTGAATACTACAGTTGTAGAACTACCTGTAACATGGGAGCTCACGTCCTACAACAGTCTTTTGTCCTAAAATAAAAATATTTACTGTCAATCAAAAGTGATTTTTTTGGTCTTAATCGCCAAATCAAGCATGATCTAATGGAGGAAGAAGAAAACCAGATAGTTAATCCCAGGTAATGCTCCATGTATGTGCTAAAGTAGGAAGTGCTGATGTAGAGGCTAATACCTAGCTAAGTTCTCATCCCACTGGTAAATCTAGTTCCATTCTTAAAGCCAACATCGGGCTCTTTAAACTTATTTATGCTTCTTTCTATGCCTATAAATCACTATTTTAAACCAGTTTAATGATATATAATGCACTTATTCATGATTTTAAAACACTTGGGACTGAGGCATCTGCAACTGTCTACCGGATAACGAGGTATGAGTTGGGTCAGACAGAGATGGTGTAAGTCCACTACAGTAAAAGGTACGAAGTGAAGTGAAAAAAGTGAGTTTAAAGACAGAGTTCTTGACCCACAGGAAGGAGGCTGCCATTGCTACATTGTGGAGTGGAACTATCAAAGGCAGAGTAGAAAAATGGTTGGGGGTGAAGAGAGCAAACAGGGCACAGAAGAAAGAAGACTGGGAAGAGCAAAGGTGCTTTACCAGAAATTAGATGCACTGAGGAACAGCATCTGACTTTAAAGATGAGAATGAATGTTCACATTTCACATATAAGAACAAAGGTGAAGTCAGTGAAGAGTTGAGTTTCTGGGGGGGGAGCAGTGACACACTAGAAAGAAGAGTGGAAGATTTTATAAGAGGGGAAGGATAGAGGGGGAGAAGGTTAGTTACATCATCTGTGGAAACCCTAGGCCAGGATTACAGTCCTTTCCAACTCTTGTCAAATCTGAAGATCTTCATCCAGAGAAGAGAATTTCAGGATTTAAAGAGAAGGATTTAATGGTGAATTTTAGACATAGGGCATTTCACAACCACATGTGTTCAGGCGGTGCAGGAAAGAAGTCTTAGCCTACCTGCAGAAAGAAGGAATTGTAAACTGTCAAGAAACAGAGGACATACTGTGAGTTACATGGAGGTGTAAGACAAAGGTGCCACTAACACAGATATTTATTTACAGAAAAAAAGGTCCTTAACAGTACCATAAACCAAAATCAGTGGACATGTCAGAACATCCTTTAAAAGACAAAGAATCTTAGTATTTTCTCAGAAAAATTTAAACATTCAACATACATCAAGAGGTATTTGAATGCCTGTGCTCAAGAATGAAGACTTTTCATTGTACACCAACATGAACCAGTTATCATTTGCAAGAAGACTCACCTTGAATGATTATTCATATGATTAAAACATGGAATGCTTCTGAGCACTCCCAATGGACTTGGTATGTCCATTGTTAAACAGAATTTGTTACCATTAATACAACTATTCTCTGTGCAGAATGGGGTAACCCCGCTGTAGAAATTGTGATGTTAATACCAAGTCATCTTATTGTCAGATAATACAAAACTGATGTTTATATAACACTTTGCAATGTAGCTTGAAGTGGAAGTTATGCAAGCACGGTTTCATGTTTGTGGATGCCTAATGCACCCACTTAGAATCTTTTTTGAAAGAAACTGTTTGGCTACAAAGTGCATTTCACTGTGTTCCTGCAGGATTGTTTGGAGCACTGAAAGGATTCTATTAATTGGCAAACTTTGAAGAATGGGGGCTCTTGACAATGAGTCAAGAGTGAAAGACACATAGCCTATCTCCTGAAACAACCACAAAATAAATCAAAACATTATCACTGTCCCTACCGTCCAGTACATGCACCATGGAACTGTTACAAGCTTTGTTCAATGCAGTTAAACAGGCATATTATTGATAAAAGGAAAGGTATGCATTTCTAAAGGAAGAGCATCTCCCTAAGCTGGATACTAATCTTGTCACATGAAAAAAAATCTCATCTACAATTAGTAACATTCCTGTAGTTGTAAACAGAAAAATGTTCTGCTAATCATCCTTTAAGGGGCCCCATTTGAAAATACTCCTCTATACATTTGGACTTTTTTTTTATCACAGCTCATGTTTATAACTCCACACCACATCTCCAATTCTTAATACAGTCATTTATATGCAGTGAAAATCTGGAAGTGGCTGATAGCCACTAAACAGAATCTCGTTTGGGACTAATAGCTTTGGGTGATGGCATCTAAGGCAGTGGGCCAGAAGGAAAAAAAAGGATGGGGGAGAAGGGGGGAGATGTGTTGAACATGACCATTCATCTCATATAAAAGGCAATCGATTGCCATGCAACTCAATAGAACTGCTGATTTGGAACTCATTCAGATGCAGAGCACTGAACAGAATCCTTGAATGAGTAAACAATTTGCTTTTGTTAAAGACACATGAGTTCTTTCATCATCTGACATTAAAAAACAATACACAGTAAATATTCTGAGTTCAGGTTAATTACAAAAGAAACTTATTCAGTTTTAGAAAATACTCTAAAAAAAGTATAATTTAATATTGAACTGAAAAGTGCTCTCAATCAGCGTTAGACATGTTCGAAAGTTTATGAATAATTCCTTTTACAGATGGTTGACTCTAAAATTTAAGGGCAGATACGGATACCTGTAAGAAAACAAAAGATAATAGCAACAGGTGGACCAATGTATTTTTTTTTTAAATTATGTATATTTAATAATTATATGGATCTTTGTTTATGGTCCAGTAAATAATGGTAGTCAAGGGAAATGGGTTTGCATTCTTTATAATGCGAATAACCCAACTAAAGTGTATACCTTGCTCTAACTAAAACTATGTGAACAGGCAAGGGAGGTTTAAATTCCTTTTTCAAGATAACTAGATAGAAACAACCTAAAGACCATTTTGACAAAATCATACAGAAAACAATAAAATATATTTATGTGTTAAAGGGATGAAAGAAAACCAGGTTCTGAGACAAAAGCAAGTCACCTTTTTTTGCAAGACATTGTTTACTTAAACTCAATTTTGTATTTATGAATAAAATTTTGTTCAAAAAAGGAACCAAATATATGTTTTATCCAGACAATCATAACCTGTAACCCAATAAACTCATGTGTTTTTACATCTTGTGTTAAATGGTAGCATCTCACTCAATGTTACTTGGCTGCAAACATAAAATTCATAATTTCCACTTCTGAGCACTGGAAAACTGTCACGTTTGAGAGCATGAGTAGGTGAACTGGATCTGAAATTTTGATTCTTAAGTAGTCTCAGAAAGAACTAAACACTCCCTCCTCATTTTATGCTAAATCAATGGAAGCAAAGTCCATAGTTAAGTCTCTTGTGTAAAAAATAAAGAGAAGTCAAGAAGTTAAGAATGTTATGCTGAAGAAATTGGATTCATAAAATAAAACAAATGGCTAGAAAAATTACACCCTGTATATAATAGGTTGCTAATATTCATATCAAATCTTGGGGTTTGAGTTAATTTTCTTTTGCAAACATTACTTCCATGATTTTCTAATATGGAGACTTTTTTCTGAACTGTGAATTTTGGAACTAAAATTGCAACAACATTTGGAGATGCATAGAGCTCTGGTTCTAGATTGTTGTTAATAACTCTCCGGAAAAAAACTAGCAACATTGACAATGATTCTATAGAAGTTTTTCATCAATAAATATATGTTTAATAGAAGAAGAAATATGACAAAAGGCCTTGTTGATCTGTGGTTGCTGAAAGCCAATAACACCTTACTCTTAATTGCTATCTTAGTTTTGCTCAGCATCAGTAGAGATTAAGACGTCCAAAGATTGCTTTACTGGGCCTTACAGACCAGTGCTCCTACCACAGGTCTCCACACGAATCAGGATGTCTGTGGATTAGTCTTGGCTTGCCTAAAGGTTTCTTTTGGCTTTGCTTATTTTAGTGCAATTGTGCAGTGTCACACTTACTGTTAAAAGCACTTTGTATCCAAGAGAGAGCTACAACGGGTAGAGCAAGCACTCCATGTCAGTTTAGCTATCCATAACCCTACCAAAAACTGCATTATAGAGGGGTAAAGACTAAGTTTTTCTCCAAAATACTAGAGAATATTTTTCTAACATTTATGAATTTCTTTCTATGACCTCTGTCAGACATACCTTAATTAATACCATGTTTAGATGTGGATGTCTCTTATCTTCTATTGTTCTGAGAATTCCAGTCAAAAGTTCAAATCAACCACATGCTGAATTAATTAATTGTTCTTACTTAAGATTAGAAAAATATGATTGCTCATAAAAGGATACAATTTTGGCTTGGCAAAAACCACAGTCTTTCAAAATGTGTATGCATATGGTTGTATGGAATGAATAAAAACAAAATGGATTTTATCTTACTGATAAGAAGAAACCTAAATTGTAATGGAACTTTTAAATTAATTCAAAATTTACAGAGTTGTTTCAGTCTTTAGTTTTGACAGATGTTCACAAAAACATATAATCTTTGATTGGTCTGCTATGTGCAAGATTTCAAGCAAATCATGAAGCAGAATCAAATACAGTCATTTGAAAGGCTGTCTTTGAATGTACCATTCCTGAAGAATAAATCTTAGCCAAGTCTTCAATAACTGAAAAATCTGTGAACTATAATCTCTAGATAACTTGGCTTGTTATTGTCCTGGGGTGGGCTGGATTTGATCTGCCCATGTAACCTATTTGTGCTGTATGTTTTTGACTGTGGTCTTGTATCTAGAAATGAATATTTAGGACTAGTCCAATTGTTGTGCCTCACACCTCAAGAATATGGGCTACCAGCTGTTAAAAATAATTTTTATTGACTATTTCTAACTTCATTAAACTAAAGAAATCCTATGACTATAATGCTTATCTTTTATTTGCAGTTTATTTTTGTTTTGCACAGCTGTGTAACCTGATAAACTCATATGTTTTTACATCTTGTGTTAAATGGTAGCATCTCACTCAATGTTACTTGGCTGCAAACATAAAATTCATAATTTCCACTTCTGAGCACTGGAAAACTGTCACCGTTTGAGAGCATGAGTAGGTGAACTGGATCTGAAATTTTGATTCTTAAGTAGTCTCAGAAAGAATTAAACACTCCCTCCTCATTTTGAGCTAAACAAAATCTACAAAACCAAAAACTAGACAATTCCATTTACCAAGTAAAATATTTCTACATCTAATGTCAACTGAAGGAATTCTAAGTTTCTAAACTAAATTTGAAGATATAGGATGCTCTTAATTTTCCAAGGCTCAGACTTCAGCTGAGGAACCCTTGAGAGTAAAGGATTAAGAGCCTGCATCTTTTAACATACTGGGGAGAAAGGCTGAGAAATTTCCTTCAGCAAAGTACTGATGTGGTTTGTATAAGCTCTTGCTACACTAAGTTATGGCAGCTGGTGTGGGGTCAGTAGCTCTGACCGAGGAAGCTGTGACCGGTCTGGAGAGATGATCCCAAAAGGAATCGCCTTCCCAAGGCCCGATGTCTTCCCTCAGCTGCTGGCAGGAGGGCCCTTGCAGAGGCTGTCGGCTCTTTAGTGATTGTCAGCTCGTGATTTCAGCTCAGCTCTGCAGGGCAGCCTCCAGGCCAGACCAGGGAGAGAGACGAGAGGCTCGTGTAGCTGTTCCTCACGAGGCAGCTTTATGAGCTCGGCGAAGGGGAGCCAGGGACGAGCATCTCTCTGCCCTCGCAGGGGCAGGGGGATAGCTTTATAGGGATACAGGGGATGGGTGTCAGAGGGTAAGGGCCAATGGGTTACAAAGGACCTGCACAGGGTCTCCCAGAGGATTCTGGGTTTGTCTTCTTCTCGCCATAACTGCAAAGTAGCTCCCTTTCCAGGGGAGTTCTGCTGGGAGGTTAAGCACCCTTCCTATCTCAGCAGATGTCCCTCCAGGGCAGGGGCTGGGCATACCCCACACTAAGTCTCCCATTTTTCTAAAGGGCATCTAGTTATTAGCCATCCTTGAAATATTCTCCCCAGTATTGACCTGCTGAACTGTTAGTTTCTTGGAGTGAGAAGGAGGGAAAGGGGGTGAATTTTCTGAAAGTCTGTTTACATAATCTCAGAAAAGTGAAGAAGCAAAGAAAGGATTTGCCTGCTCTTCAGCTGACCTTGAAGTCTGTAGGGCAAACCACAAAAGTTATGTAACAATTAAAACAGACAAGAGGAAAGGAGGCAAATCCTCTAGAATCCCCAAATATAGAAACGCTATATATGATTAAGCCATCATTGTTTTCAATCTGCCTAGTGCATTTTGTGAGACCAATCTTTCTTTAATTACTGTGGTTAAAAAAAATCTTCATCATTAATTTATAAAACAATACAATACTATATAAAATACTATATATATATATGCAAAAATATACAAATACAATATAATCTAAAATAACTTTACAACACAGTTGTTGGAAATTGAATAGCAATAAAATTAATTCCCTAAATTTTAGCTTTCACAAATTAGGTAAAAGTCTGAGTTTGACATTAAGTTTAAGAAAATAATCCTGTCTTCCAATCACATTTGATTTCTAATGTGTAATGTTAATCTAATTTTAAAATAAACAGTAATGAAAAATAGACAGTAGGATATTACAATCTTCATCATTTTGGAGCATTTTGAAGTTATTTGAGTATTATACTGAGATCATTTGATAAAAATGCTGATCTGGTACAAGATATAAATGGTGATCTGAAGAGAATGTCACAATATAGTAGCAATTAAGGAGAGAGCAGAAACAGCTCCCATACATTCTATCCAACAAATTAACTATTAAAAAGAAAAAGTCCAATGCTTTTGACTTTTTAGAATTCCAAAATGCATTATTCTCCACATTAATCCAAGCTGAGCAGGCTGAAGCAGATATTAGGAGGGAACATTCATAGAAGTGGTCTAAGACAACAGTGGTTTCTTTCGTAGTAGCCTACACACATTCCTCCTCCCTTCCTAAAAAGGCAATTCAAAAAAGCAGCCTTAACAGATCACTGAGTTTTATCATTAATTTAGACCTCATATGGGAATAACTGTACTGGGTGCAGAGCTTTAAAGGGAGAATGAGATGAGCTCAGGATTGACAAAATGAGCCAAATAAGTTAAAAGATTAAAGAGAGGCTGTTGGCATAAGATAAAAAAGCAGGTAGTTGATGGATAGGAAGACACTTCACTGAATGTAAAATGTTCCGTGAATTACCTAGGACATTTGAAATACTAAATTTTAAAGGAGAAAAAGGAATAAGTAAAGCTAGGTGGCGACATGTTACAGCTGTAAAACATTATTTTCTGACTTAAAACTTCGGAGTGATTTACCTGTCAGGCATCGCATCTCCAGTGACATGACCTTGACCTGTCAGTGTGGATGCATTAAAATGCTCTGTCTGGCCTCTAACACTAATAATGATCACAGGGTACAGCATAAAGTATTCTTCAGAATGCTCTAAAGAACAAGGGTAAAAGAGAAAGAATGACACAAAATGCTTCACATCACAGTTATAGCCCTGAACTTTTTGTCTGACAGAAAGGCCAGAGAGGGTAAAGAAGACAGATATTCAAGAAATAGAGGTATTTCTTGTTTTCTTCCACCTATATAAAGGGATTTACTATAACAAAGAAACACTGTTGTCATAAAGAAAACAAACTAAGCACTCCACCTACTTTCTTAATGCTCCTAGAGGAGTGAAACTTGAAAGTGCAAAATTGTAATGACTGTGGTCAAAAGCAGAATGGAAGAAGTTTAGTGAGATTATTGTAAGCAAAATTAGGACATTCTGCATTCAATTTTGGCTGCATAGATTTTGGCACATAGGATTTATATGATGTCTATGACATGAATTCTTTACCACAAAAAGAGACGGGAGAAAAAAAATTAAAAACCCACCAACTTACAACTCTCTTACAGGAAAAGGAATACCACTGTTAGTAAAAAAGAAAAGTAGGAATGCTTTTTAAAGCATTTCCATTATGAAAGCTTATTTCACAGCAATTACACTAGGCAGAATAATTAGCCTGGCATTTTGTAGATTGATAGCTTTGCACATGTTTTGCCCAAGACTGTCATATCTTCTTAGTACCACTTCAGCATAAGATACAGACTGGTTTCTTAATTGATCCAACTTTCTGTCTATAGAAATACCACAGAGAAAGGAATCACATGGCGTGGAAAAAACCGATAGCATGTGTCCTGCGAGCCCAGTAGCAGATAGAGCCACTGTTGAAGGCACAGCTCGTTGTCACTCTGTGCAGAGTGCACAGACTTGCAGACCAGACTCAGCACTCTACTCAATGTCCAAAACACCCGTGATCCTGTCAGCAACTATCAGTGTAGGCTAATTGGGTGAGCCTCAGCCACGGGCCCTTTAGAACTAGGCAACAGTTTTCAGCAGAACACTCTCAGGAACGATGAAGATTTAACCCACTTTGAGAATATCTTGCAATTTTTCTGATCTGTTAATGGAAAAACAGAAGGAGAGAAATCACAGGAAGTTCAAATGTGTATTTTTATGTTTTCCAAATATAAAGTTTGAATTTTAAACTGAGTTCTATCAGAGGTACTACAAAACAATTTTCCCCTCAAAAAGAAAAGAAAGAGGAAGATCCTTTTCTCCTTTGTCTCCCTCTCTAATATTAATATGTACTGTTATTCAGTAGTATTTCTCATTCCTTCAAAACATCATTGTATTTGCTTTCCTCATAGGAGTATACAGTTTGGAGGTTCCAAGAGTCTCTTTATTACAGGTTGCAGAACAGCTCACTAAGGAGCACTTTTTTGTAAGGTCATCTGTTGTGATATGGAGCAACACAGATTTCCCAGGCCACGTGCAAAGGAGAGCCCTTTATTGCAAAAACCCAGCCTTTTTAAGCAGTTAGCCGGTTATCAGTTTACATAGTTTTAAAGCATAACAAACATAATTCAACCAACCACCATACACCACGATGTGAGCACGCGACAGTCACGCAGCATGTTTTTCTACCCCTAATTCAGCTGTGTCTCTTTCCCACAGTCCTTTTCTACTTAGCTGAAGTAACAGGCCTGAGCCATGATTTTACAAAGCCTTCCCTTTACAAAGCTTTACTTATCACTAACATTCATCCACAGCAGGATCTATCAAGAAAACTGGAGGAACGCAGCTGACAAAATAAACAGCATCTCAGAGCAGCCAACTGCCTCCTTAGCCAACATCATAACTTATATTACATAAGTTATTCCAGGCTGAAAAGTCCATCTGCGTCTCAAGTTCAGACAGTACTCAGCTTTTGGATCCTAGGAGGAGGATCAACACATCACAGATTGTGCTTTCCTGATCACATTCTCCGTAACGGTGGCAGAAAAAAGTTCTGGAAATTGATCAAGATTGTAGGCAGAGCAAGGCTGTTCTCTGTTCTTCCTCCACCTTTTACCTTCTCCTGGCACTCTAAACTAAATGACATTTCCTACATCCATCTGAATTCACTGATCTTTTCCACAGTCTTTTCTTCAGAAACTCTTAGAAAACCCATTTGTCTCTCTAGAGCCCCAGGTCTTTCAGCATGCCTTCACAAGACTCCACTTACAGTGTCTGCTGCTGGGTGGTCTTGTGCTATCCATGTTTAAGTAGAAGCAAGAAAAATAGAAAACATACATTTGCAGCAACCACTTGCTAAAGAAAGAAGCATCTACATCATAGCATTGCTTTATATTTCACAATCAAAGTAATCAGAGTGTATAAGAAACGATGAGGCTCCTGCTGATATGGAATAGCAACTGCTTTCCCTAAAATCAAGCTGTAAGAGGTTCCCTTTACTTTCAAGGAGCTGGAAGATAGTGCACTCACTTTATTATAATAACCTATTGTATCAACCAATATTGAAACCAATCTCTCCCATCTTCTAAAGGAACACAAAATCGCAAGCTCTAAGATCAGAAAAGTGCTCAAAAAAACCTATTCCTTATTTTTTTTGTTAGGTATGAGTTTTGTGCAAAACATGCACATTTATAAGGCTAGACTGAATACGCATGTGGACAAAAATAAATATATTTTTTAGCCCAGCAGAAACTCATCTGGAAGGCACAGCTCTGTTGCTGCTCCGAAGATTGTGATGTCATTTTGAGAAGACTTTTGCATATAAAATGTAGAAATGACTTTCAGAGGGGGAACTGGAATTCAGGTTTCTCCCACTGAGTCTGAACTACTCAAACTCCAGGTTACATTGTTATACTTCCTTCTCTGCTTTATGAATCTTATCTTTTTTGTCTATTGACAAGGGTTCAGCAGTCCTAAGTCCTCCCATCCACCACACATGATGGCCTTGTATCTGTCTCAAATTCCTGTCTCAGTCTGTGTGCTGGAAAAATTAGGTACTGCATTGCCCAAATGCAGGATCCTAAATCTTTGTCTGGATCTAGCTTCAAGGGAATGTCCTTAGATAATAAGCAAACTCACAGCAAATAGAAAACTGAAGGTTTGAGTATTAGACAAGCTCCAAAACACTACACACTGTTCATTGTCGACTTGCTAATAAGGAAGGGGTTTTATAAATTTGAAGCTGAAACAGGAACTAAAAAAGATTTACCTTTTAGAACATGCTTTGTTTTCCAAAATTGAATTGAGCCCTCAGATGCACTGAAATAATATTGTGTACAACATCATTCCTTGCTGGGAACTTCAGCACAGGGGATGTTCTTCAGTGCAATGCTGCTCTTTGATATATCTGAGTAGTCATGTCCTCATCATATCCTATTCCAGTACTTCCACAATAGATTACTTCAATCCCAAGTGTACATTCACTTTCAACACTGTGGTATGGCACGAAGAAAAAAATTGCAACCTGTAGCTACGCTGACAAACAACAGGACAGACACTAACTAAGCATAGAAGGAGAGGAATGAATGCATGGTAAATTGTCTTGAGACTGTGATAACATCTGTTTATTTTATTAACTTCAATTAGAAGGAAGATTTCAGACTGAACATTTCTGAAAAGAAAATGAAGAGATAAAACCCAAAAACTATCCTTTCATTACTAAAATAATTAAGTGCTACAGAGTACCTTAGAAAGTTAAACATTATTTCCAAGAAATATAAAATTGCACATAAAATAAGTAGTCTGGTAGTCTCAAATAGACAGTTATTAAAATAGGATTTTCCTAATGATATGAATATACACACATTTACGTATCACTTCTTATAACGGCTTATTCAAAGGTACCAATACTCTGCAGAAGATGAACTCCCAACAAATAGCCAACCACACAACTACACCTCAGGCTCCAAATGTTTCCTGGAAAAAAAAAACCTCACCCTTTTTCAAAATGCAGTTTCCTATTATCATTCAGGTACTATGAAGTTTTCCAGTCTTTGTGTTTCATTTGGGTATAGTAATAATGGCTGTTACTTTTGTTCATTGTTTTCCTCATCCACATGTATGAGCAAATGAAACATTATGTGCTGAAAAAAAAATATCTGAGAGAAAAGTCATTAGGTGTAACTTAAATACATATATTTTTTCACGATGCATAGATGGCTAAATTACTTGGAGATAAATATGCTTAATTCACAACTCAAAAGTAAATATGAATTGAAGATGTGAAGATTAGACCAGTTGTTTTACTGTTCTCAGCTGTGAAGCAAGCAGGAACCACAAGGAAATTGTTTGAATCTTTGATTACCTTTACAAAACAAGTTTCCAAAATAAAATCATATATTATCAAGTGAAAGCACAAAACAGCATAGAAGAGGTATTTATTTCAGCAAACTTGGCTGCACCAAGAATCAATCCTCAAAAATGGAGGGATATCCTGATTCCTGCAATCCTGTAAAACCTTCCCACTTCTGAGTTGAATACTACCTTTTTTCTTCATTCTTTCTTATCAGTGCAAAACCCTAGGAAATGCCAGAAGAAACTTCATCAAAAACTATTGGATGAACATTGTGAAGATTAAAAGTTAATAAGAATTAGTCAAGGAAAATTGCCATAGGGTAGACTAGCCTGCACTTTCCCAAAGTTATTCAGATGATCTGGCAAAATTTGGTCAATTGCTCTTGTGCATATTGAAAGCTCTGGACCAAAATGCAACTAGACACAGCTTTAGTTATTTCTGTTGTGCTTGAAGAAAATTAGATGTTTTAAAATGCTGATGAGGCCCTAGAAGATGAGAGACTGCTAAAATTAGGAACTCAACACATTCTATGAAGATATTCTGAAACTTCTTATGTAAAACTTTATTTCTTAAGTAACAGCATACTAAAAACATCACCTACTCTGAATCAATGGCCGCATATTTTCATTATTTTTTTTTTACTTGAAATATTCAATTAGAGTTCAATGAAAAGAGAAACTGTATCCTATAAGATTTTTAAATTTATTTTTCCAGTTCTAAAGAGAATGGAGGAAAAAGCAGAATTAGAAAGCTTTTCATTGAAAGGTAGAAAATCTCAGTTCAACATGTAAAAAAATATCAGTTTGGTATTTTTTGATATAAACAAAAAAGATTAAATATTCCCAGTCTGAATATTTAGTACTGGCTTATCTAAAATGCTTATTCCCAGATGACTAAACAGTAAATTTTAAAATTCTTGCTGCAATATCTCTTGGGTCCCTTTACTTTCTTTGTGGCCTGTGGAGTTGGGAGATCCAAGAGGGGTTGTGTTGCAGTGGGGATCCTGCAACACGCATATATCAAACCAGGAGTCCCGTGGAAAGGAAATATATACGGACAGACAGATTCTTGATAGCTGTTTCAGAGATGTTTATTTCTCCAGCCGCATGGCCGGAGCTCTGCCCAGGAACTGTTCCAGTCACGGGACCAAGGGTCCTTCTGCCCGCGCAGGGAACACAAACCAACCAATGGGAACGAGGCTGAGCAGGGACAGGGAAGCCCCGTGTCTGTGCCCTCAGGGCCCCTCTCCCAGGGCTACACAGCGGGGGAGGGACCCCAACACCTCATCCGTTTTATTTTAATAAAAGGAGAATGAAAACAACTGGATAAACATAACAAGAACAGTTTCAAGACAAAACAAGCCACCCTCCTGAGTCTTTAAATGTCCAAACAGATTCTGTGGAACATCTTAGGGCTGACAGAAGGGAGACAGAATTCTCTGAGCATGCTTTGTGGGGAAACTGAGGCAGGAGAGGGTTTAACTTCTTCCCTCCCCCTTTTCATCCCCCACTCGGCATTGGAAAGGGATTTTTGGGGAAACAATTGGCAAAAGCATGGTTTTGTGAGGGAAACCATGGATGAAAAAACGGATTAGGAATACACTGGGGGTAATAGGACATAGGGTAAAAGGGAAAGGTGGGATTAGGAAAGGGAGACTGTAGGGGGGGCTTACAATGGAGATATTGTCTAACATGACTACGATTTTTTGCATATATACTGCCTTTTACAGAAACACCATCAGGCCCAGTGACCTGTGATGCTTGTAACCCTTTTCTCCCTAGCACAATTTTGAATTCCACCACCTCTCCATCTCCCAAGCTTGGGATGCATTTTTCAGGGTTATTCTTTTTAATAGCAGTTCTATGCACGAATATGTCTTGCTGGTTGTCACACCTTGTTATAAAACCATAATTTTGCTTAACATTATACCATTTTACTATCCCTAAGGTCTTAGTTACTATGATCTTTTCGTTTTTCCGAGTGGCTGCTGTTTTCTGTCTCGCTGCGTCTTTGCTCTCTCCTTCGGTCGCTCTCGTGTTGGAATTGTCGGAGCTGCTGGTGCCTGCGCGCTCTTCCCGGGGTCGCGTTCGAGGCTGCGCGGGCCGGGCCGGGCCGTGCCGCTCAGTTCTCCGTGCGTCGCCTCCTCTGGTCGCAGCTTCGCTGCCGCTGCCAGGCGCTGCACCCACATCTCGGCCGGGCCCCCGAGCGATGACCCCCCCGCGCCCCGCTCCAGCGCACGTCTCGGCTGGGCGCGGCTCCGCTCCATCGCCACCGCCGCCAGCCGCCGCCCACGCGCCGCCCCTCTCGACCGGGCGTTCACGGGGCTCGCTCCACCATGTGCTGCACGGAGCCGGGCAGGCACCGCCGGGTCCCGCCGCTCCCACCGCGCCTCGCTCCGCCACCGACACTGCGGCTCGCGTGGCTCCGCCCGCGCGCGGGAACTGCCTCGCTGCTGCTCTCAGAGCGCTCGGTGCACGTGGCCTGGGCCGCACGCTCCCTGCGCCAGGCTTCCCTTCGCCAGGACACAGCTGACATTGCTCAACAGTCTCGGTAACTAAATAATATTCACGAAAATATTCTTCCATCGGCATATATTTTGACTCCAGTATCAACTGTGTCCAAACGGTTTTCCAAAAGCCCTTGGTAAGAATTAAATCCCAAGAAACATAGAAAAAGTTCTTAAACAACCATGCCAGGAAGTGTTTCAGTTCTTTTTGAGCTTGAATCAAGCTAAAATTCACAAATCGTTGTTCAAGAATCATTTTAAGTTTAAGATAAATGTCCATATGCGGCTCTGAGAGCCAAGAGTCTTCCCACGGTTCCTCCATAGTTTAGATATGGAATAGCAAAGCAAAACCAAGAAGAGGAATCCAAAGTTTCCAGGGTTTACTCACACAAATCAGTCGCTTAGGGATCGGGGATCGTTCTGCTCACAAATCTCCACCATTTGTTGCAGTGGGGATCCTGCAACACGCATATATCAAACCAGGAGTCCCGTGGAAAGGAAATATATATGGACAGACAGATTCTTGCTAGCTGTTTCAGAGAGATGTTTATTTCTCCAGCCGCATGGCCGGGGCTCTGCCCAGGAACTGTTCCAGTCACGGGACCAAGGGTCCTTCTGCCCGCGCAGGGAACACAAACCAACCAATGGGAACGAGGCTGAGCAGGGGCAGGGAAACCCCGTGTCTGTGCCCTCAGGGCCCCTCTCCCAGGGCTACATGGCAGGGAAGGGACCCCAACAGGGTTGCATCTTATTCTTCTGCCATGTATATTAATCTTGAACGGTGGATGCCAGTGAGACACAATTTCCACCATGGAATGCTGCCATTGCATAATAAGGGAGTAATTCCAAGATCAAATAATTTCTCTGGGGCATAGAGAATCAAGAACCCATTCTGAGTATTACAGTTACCAAACAACTAGATCTTGTTGTCTGGATATTTTATATGTCTGACTAGATTCTACTATAAAGTTCAACATGGATCTGCATATTTTCCTAAAAAAATGTTAGTAGGCAGATTTTTGGGACTGACAAATCTACATATTTAAAAAAAAAAAACAGTCAAGAAAACTCTGATTTGTTTTTTTGTGCATATGACCTCAACATTAATACTGCATAGAAGACAATTTTCATTACATGCATGCATACCCTTGAATAGTAGTCTTCATTCTTTAGCACTCAATGCAGATTTTATTAGGATTTCAGGAAAATAAAAAAAAAAAAAAAAAGAATGAAACACTGCATCATTCAAATAAAAACAATCTGAATTACATTATTTTGTTTTTGCTGAAAACAAAATTTGGCCAAGACAAGAAGGCAGAGTATGACATTAATGATATTCATGTGAGTAGAATCAATGCATCATGTTGTCATAAAACTGGCATTTTCATTTCTCACTCCCACAGACATAAAATAGCAGCATCCAATATGCTGTCAAGGTACTGCATACCAGTGGTAAAACGCATTCAAACTTTCAGATGTGCAAAACAGATGACTGTTTCAGAGTGTCTTAGGAATGTCTAAAAGTAGACAGAAACATTTAAACTATATTAGAAAAATTATGCTTGAAGAAAATACACAAATCAGAGAATCTAGTAAGTTGAATCTAGTAGGTTGGAAAAGATCTTTGAGATCATCAAGTCTGACCTATGACCTAGCATCACCTTGTCAACCAGATCACGGCACTAAGTGCTACATCCAATATTTTTTTAAAAACCTCCAGGTACAGTGACTCCACCACCATCCTGGGCAGCCCATTCCAATGCCCAATCACCCTTTCTATGAAGAACTTCTTCCTAATGTCTGGACTAAACCTCCTCTGGTGCAGCTTAAGACTATGTCCTCTTGTCCTGTCACTTGTTGCCTGGGAAAAGAGACCAAACTTCACCTGGCTACACCCTCCTTTCAGGCAGTTGTAGAGAGTGATAAGGTTTCCCCTGAGCCTCCTCTTCTCCAGGATAAACAACACCAGCTCCCTTAGCTGCTACTCACAGGACTTGTGCTCCAGGCCCTTCACCAGCTCTGCTGCCCTTCTCTGGACATTCTCCAGCATCTCAACATCCTTCCTCAATTGGTGGGCCCAGAACTGGACACAGCAGTCAAGGTGTGGTCTCACCAGTGCTGAGTACCAGGGAAAAATCACTTCCCTGGTCCTGCTGACCACACTATTCCTGATATAGGCCAGGATGCCATTGGCCTTCTTGGCCACCTGGGCACACTGCTGGCTCAGTGTCAGTCAGTCTGCTGTCAGTCAGTCTGCTGTCAGTCAGTACCCCCAGCTCTCTTTCTGCCTGGCCACTGTCCAGCCACTCTGTTCCCAGCCTGTAGTACTGCAGGGGGGTGTTGTGGCCAAAGTGCAGGACCCGGCACCTGGCCTTGTTAAACCTCATATTGGCCAGGCTGGTTGTTTTTTCCCACCAGCTCATCTTCTGGCACATAGGGACAGCCTGCTTGTGCCTTCAAGATTTCTTTCTTGAAGTATGCCCAGCCTTCCTGGACCCCTTCATTTTAAAGGGCTGTTTCCCAAGGTATTCTCTGAATCAGCATCTTGAGTAGGCCGAAGTCTGCTTTCCAGAAGTCCAGTGTAGAATTTTTGTTTATGCCCTTCCTTGTTTCACCAAATAACTCTATTATCTCATGGTCACTGTATCCCAGATGGCCTCGGACCACCGCATCTCCCACCAGCCCTTCTCTGTTTCTAAATAGAGAAGGTCTATCAGACCCTCACCCTGGCAGGCTCCCACATCAGCTGCGACAAGAAGCTGTCCTCCATACTCTCCAAGAACCTCCTAGACTGCCTCTTCTCTGCTGTGTTGAGTTCCCAGCAGATATCTGGCAGGTTAAAGTCTCCTGCAAGAGGAAGGGCTGGCAATTTTGAAACATCCTCCAGCTGCTTATAGAATAAGTCATCTGCCTTTTCATACTAGTTGAGCAGTCTATAAAAGATTCCCACCAGGATTTTGGCCTTGTTGACCTTTCCCCTGATTCTTACCCATAGGCACTAAACCTTATCATGATTAATCTCAATTTCCATGGAGTCAAGAACCTCCCTAACATTCAGAGCCATCCCTCCACCTCTTCTCCCTCTCCTGTCTCTTCTGAAGAGTGTTTCACCATTCTTTGCAGCATTTCAGTCATGCAAGTCATCCCACCACGTTTTCTTCATGGTGACTATGTCATAGCTTTCCTGCTCTACCATGGCTTCCTCTTGTTTATTGCCTATGCTGCGTGCATTAGCGTACATGCACTTCAGCTGGGATGCTGATTTCACCTCTTGCTCTGGCTTACCACCCCTGGGCTCATCTCTGGAGAGCCTGGTTTCATCCACTTCCCCCTTCAAACCTAATTTAAAGCCCTCTCAACCAGCCCTGCCAACTCATGGCCTAGAATCCTTTTGGCCTTGCTAGATAGATGGAGCCCACCTGACTCTAGCTGGCCTGGTGCCATAAAAATTGCCCCATGATCAAAAAAACCAAAATTGTGCTGATGGCAGCAGTCCTGAAGCCGCTTATTGATAACATGGGTTTTCCTGTTCCATTTCATTATTCATTCCCGCTACTGAAGGAAATGAGCAGAACACCACCTGCCCTCTTGCCCCATTAACCTATCAACCCAGAGCCTTGAAGCCCTTTTTAGTTACCCTGGTACCTTTCTTATCAACCTCATCACTGCCAACCTGGACAACCAGCATTGGTTAATAACCAGGGGGCTGAATTAGTTCAGGGAGTCTCCTGGTGATATCCTGCACCCAGGCCCCAGAGAGGCAGCAGACTTCCCTTGTGGGATGGATCCAGCTGACATACAGGAACTTTCGCTCCCCTCAGAAGAGAGTCACCTGCTAGTACCCTTCTTTTCTTCTTAAAACATATTGGATATATTGTATATTGGTAAACAATAGTAAGTGGGAAAGAAATCTGATTTTGCACTTGCTGTCCCTATGCAAAACTTGACATGCAAATGAAGGAAACCAATATGCCTTATACAGCTGCTACATAGTGTTTACTTATTTTTTTTTCTCTCTACTCATTTGCTCAAACATTGAACAATAAGGTGGAAATCTTGATGTTTAAGAGCCACTATACTGCAAAAATCAGAAACCTAACTGGAAAGTTGCAATAGGCCATAATAATTTTTCGTTTATTAGCAAAAGCTGTCTGATTTTTTCACTGAAGCAGAAAAAATAGTGTTGAGAAACTGAGTCCAACTAAAAATGCAGAAAGGGGAAAACCATGGAAAAATAGCTAGTTCAGTTTTACTTTTTAGCTATTCAGTTTGTACTTTGGACAGGAAATAGTGATTCATATCCATTGACGTAATGATCTCACAAAGAAAATAGGCAATAAAGTATCTAAAGATGCCAAAAAATTATAAATGTCAATCAACATCAACAACTTTATCTTGTATTGATTTTTTATATAGATGAAAATCCACTTATTAAAACTAAGCAATACAGTTTCCCTTTGTCTTCGACCTCAGTCAAGAGATTCAGAACATACTAATGTAATTTATGGCATAAAATGTGGCCAACTCCACAGTTTATGTGATGCTACAATTACATCATCCATAACTATATCCTTCTGTTAGGACAAGTTCAAATTCTTTGTTCTTGACACTCAGTGACCCAAATTACTCAGCCTTAACCTATAAGTTTGGCCTTGTCTTCTATGTCTTCTAAGGACACGAATTCAACACTGCTTTAATTTTCTTCTACCATTTTATTTTCATGCTCTCTTTCTAGCTGT
The DNA here is from genome assembly GCF_020740725.1 of Corvus hawaiiensis. Lineage (NCBI taxonomy): Eukaryota > Metazoa > Chordata > Aves > Passeriformes > Corvidae > Corvus > Corvus hawaiiensis. The sequence goes on from NC_063215.1 coordinate 23,746,220, forward strand.
CTCAGATTCATGGAATCTGAATTCCCACTTACAGACCTTGTTCCTCCATCTTTCAAACTACTTCTAAAACCTTTCTTCCAAAATCTTCTATTAAAAGAACTAATGCACTCAGCAATCAGAAACGCAGACATGTCTGACAGCTAATTGCATAATACTTTATAAAAGTTATAGTCACATGTCTATCTTGGTTTTTTTTGTTCTTGTTTATTTTTTCCTCTTTTTGTGTCACATCTGAGTTTAAATCGTAACTTCTTCATGGTGGGGACCTTTCCATTAGCTGCTTCACCATTTTTTTTTCTCAAAAGCAAAATAATTTACATTTCCCTATGACACTCCAATACTTAGTCATTCAAAAGTAAGGAATCAATTAAGGAGGATGACAAGATGTTAGAAGCTGGAAAGAGAAGTACTTTTCTTACAGTGGAGACCTGAGCATGTCAGTCCTTAGAAAATATAATGGGGTGTTACTCCAAAACTCCCCTGAAAACCTTTTATTCATAAAATGTATGTTTTCCACTAATAAAAAACAAAAATAATTCACTCTCATGTAAAACCCTAAAAACTAAAACTGTGGCTTTATACACTAAGAAGCATGCTATATGATACCAACACCTGAATCAGGTATCTGATTCAAGACAAGTGTCTGAGATCCATACAAATTAATCTTTAACAAAAATGAAAGAGTTTACCCCACCCTAAAATAGATGCCAGAGAAAGGCAAGATGAATCACAGTTTGAAGGATGACTGTATTTTGAATATTTAATATGCGATTTTCTTTTTTATTAAATTTGGCTTGGAGAGCCTGTTTGTTACTACAGGAATCAAGCAGAGAATTGTGATTGTTTCGGGGTCAATGTCTAAATGGTTTACATCAAACCAAAAATATCAAAACCCAACTAAAGGGCAGCATTCATATTCTCATATGTATTTATGTCAGTTATCTTAAATCCTTGTCTATTTACAGAAGTATATAATTTTTTTTCAAATAAAAAGGTTAAGAGAATTTTTCAAACTATAAAAATGAAGTGAAGTGTTAAGGTACTTTTGTATCTTAAAGTGATGGGGAGCAGAATGTAGCTCTCATAAACCTGGAGGGAATGGTCAGTGACCTGTTATACCACTTAGACACATAAAAGTCCATCAGGCTGGATCAAATCCATCCAAATGTACTGAGAGAAGTGGTGGAAGTGTTCAACAAGTCACTTTCCCTCATTTCTTAGCAGTCCTGACCAACAGGAGAGCTCCCAGATGACTGGAAGTTAGCAAAGGCAGACCCATCCACAAGAAAGGCCAGAAAGAATGCCCAGGGAACTACAAGCCTGTCAGTCTGACCTTGAGGCTGAGGAAGGTCATGGAGAAGATCATCTGGAGTGCCATCACACAGCATGTGCAGGACAACCAGGGGGTCAGGACACATGGGCCGAGGTCAATTGTGTGAGGTCAAAACAACTCCATGCAGAACTACAGGCTTGGGGAGGAGTGGCTGGAAAGCTGTCCAGTGGAAAAGGACCTGGAGGTGCTGGTCAACAGCCAGCTGAACATGACCCAGCGTGTGCCCAGGTGGCCAAAAAGGCCAGTGGCATCCTGGCCTCTTTCAGCAATAGTGTGGCCCAAAGGACCAAGGCAGTGATTGTCCCTCTGTACTCAGCACTGGTGAGGCCACACCTCGAGTGTTGTGTCCAGGTCTGGGCCCCTCACTACAAGAAAGACACTGAGGGGCTGGAGTGAGTCCAGGGAAGAGCAATGGAGTTGGTGAAGGGTCTGGAGCACAAGGGTCTGTGAGGAGCAGCTGAGGGAGCTGGCATTGTTTAGCCTGGAGACAAGGAGAGCCCAGAGGAGACTTCATTGCTCTCTGCAACTGCCTAAAAGGAGGGGGTCGGTCTCTTATATCAAGTAACAAGTGACAGGTCAAGAGGAAATGGCCTAAAGTTGTGCCAGGAGAGGTTTAGATTGTATATTTGGAAAAACTTCATCATGGAAAGGGTGATTAAGCACTGGAACAGACTCCCCAGGTAAGTGGCAAAGTCACCACCCCTGGAGGTATTTAAAATATGTGTAGATGTGGCAGTTAGGGACATGGTTTAGTGGTGAATTTGGATGTGCTGGGCTAATGGTTGGACTTGGTGGTCTCTGAGGTCTTTTCCAGTCTAAATGGTTCTAGACTTTATTATTCTTTTCTGAATATTTAGCTTTTAAATGACTTTCATGTAGTACAAGAGCAGAAGAACCAACTAAAATACTTTGAATTTTAGAAAAAGATCTCACTAAGAACACATCACAACATTATTGAATGGAATATATTGAGAAATTGCTCATCTACACATTTAACATAACAAAATCACAAGGGCTTCCATACAACTGTATTTAAACTATTCCAGGAACTTTTTTTTCCCATGGTCTTTTGGCGGAATTTGGAAGGAATTGTGTTTTCTCTGGTCTGTTTATTTCATGCCACAAAGTCTAATACAATTTTGAAATTCAGAATTTCTATGTTCCTCCCATCTCCAAGAGTATTAAACCCCACAATTTTCTCCATTTTGCAACTATATTCTATTTCTAAAAAATATATCCCTTTAATCAATGTAGTATCTAAGGTAGTATACCACATACAAATGAATTAGTTGATTATTCAATTTATTTACTATTTTGACTCAGTTGTTTACTTGGCACATTTAAAATTGAAGGGCTTTTTTAGAAATACATTTATGGTTAAAAATAAAACTATTTAGGTATTTTCCTAAGTACATAAGTATTTTACAGTATTCTTAGATGGATAATCATGATAGTAAAATTCTAGATAAATTTGTTTTACAAAAATCCTATTCTATCTTCTACAAATTTAGCATAAGAAATATTTCTGAAGCAAATTAAGGAAATTTTGCAATATTTATTTTCCTCTTTTTTAAATGGACTTCAGATGTTCAGTGTTCAGAATTTACTGCTAGTTATCTATATGCAATACAATCATGTAACCACTTGTTTTCACATGTGCCATAAGTTGAAAAATATGCTTTTGATTTGCTCACATTTTTAATGAAGGTCAAAATTATAAAAACAGCCCTCTCCAAGGCAAGTAAAGATTTTTTTGTTATTCCTTGAACCCCTGGCCATTATTCCCTGATTTTGGAGAGATGAAACATAATTTATAGACGTGGAAGTGATACAGCCATTTTTTGTTATATTTTATATATCTGAAAGAGTAAATGAAAATTGCAAGCTACACAGCGTTTATGTTTTGTGAAAACCTGTGGCACATGGATTCCCTATGTGAACATGTCAATTCTATTTTTTCAGAAGTACTTCCTCTGAAACCAGTGATAAAACACATGCCAGCTGCTGTAGTAGACACCATGGAGAAATGGCTTTGGTAACACAGACAATTAATATGTGGCTGGCTTTGCTTCAATAAAGAAGAGATCAAAATTAATCTATATCTTTTATGATCTGAAATGGAAAGTCCTCCTGACTGGAATTTATACTAGAAGAAATGCTAGGTATTCACCAGAGACAGCAGTGATCAAGAAGTATATCCCACACCTTCTGCAGCATGCAACCCTAGGAGATGCCATCATGAGGGCAGAGACTTGTATGGATGAGAAACTCTTGCGTTTCACAAGGGAAATTTTTTGTCTAGGAATCTTGAATCATTGTAAAACTTAAAACCCAAGCACAATCAGTATGCTTTGGCCTAAATATATTGCGGATATAGAAGTAGTAGTAGAATTCCTCTAATTCCTCTGAAAGTTAAAATGGCAAAATAAAGATATATGTACCAGACTCTTATATGTGTACCACAAAAACATACCCTTTAAGCTCCTGCTAAGTATGCTATTATTGCTGAAATACCAGGATAACTCTAGTTAATTCATGATAAATTCTACCACCCAAGTTACCTTCTGAATTACTTTAATTTTTTGTTAAATTCAAAAGTATAAAAGGTTGAACTCCAACAGGATATTCTTCTCCTTGTTGTTTATTTGTTCCCACTGCTACGATTCATCTTGAAACCTACTAGTAAATTTATAACATCATGTACTGTGACCTGACTGCCCTCTTCTTTCTGGCTCTTGTGTGTTCCAGTGGAGTGATTTTCATTTCATTGTATTACAATTAAGATTATCTACATTCTGATTTAAAACACTTTGTCAAGATTCTGCTCCAATTGACCTTGACTTGTTTGCCCTATTTATTTATTTGGTCTGCCTGTGCTTTTGGAACAAAAACTATAAAAATATCTGTGATAGTAGCTTTTATTAGCTTGTTTGGTGAGTGAGTGCTACTCACAGCTTCCTTCCTATACTTCTTCCTTCCTTTCTTTTCCTCCCTTTCCTCCTTCCCTCTCTCTTTCTTCTTCCCCTCTTCTCTTCATCCCTCCTTCCCTAAACCTGTGGACTCTTCAACCATACAAAAAGAACAACAGAAAAATGGCAGTTGCCCTACATTTCTCAAGTTCATTTAGTGCCACCTAAAAATTGGGATGATTTAAGAATGCAAAATATTATGAAATCTACAGATTGAATTTAAAAACTTGCCTTTACAAGGTACCTATCAAGAATAAACCCAGCTGATAAATATTATGTTACCAATATACCAATCGTAGTAAGATATATGCAGTCACTTTAAAACTCATTTCACTTTTTATATTGTTTTCAATTTTTTTGTATTTCCAACTGAAGCAGTTTGCCCTGCCTATATGAAGCAAAGCTTTACAGAAGAAGGCTTCTCTTCTCTTTATCTTTTCTATTCTCTATTATTTTCATTTCTTTTGAATGTCCATTTTAAAATTTCTGGGTATGACAGACGCCTCAACCCCTACAGCAGAATTTTACATTGTTTAGTTAACTGTCTGAAGTCAATGACAGCAAATCCAAATCATGTTTAATTTTCAAAATGTTTTCTCATCCCCACTATTGCTTCTTTCTTCCAGCTTGTATCCTTCAGCACACTGATCACTGTTTTAGGAAAGTGCTATAATTTTGTACATTGTACTTTTGGAAATCACGTTAATCAGCACTTGGCCCAAGAATAACTGAGTCAGATGGGGAGAGGAAAGAAAAGACGTGAAAATTACATGCTGGGTGGCTATTTATGTGATACTTAAAAATTCACTTTTTCTCAACTTCATAGGAATTATCAGTCTTCTATTACTTTGAAGTAAATGGCATTACATTAGTAAAAAATTTAACTGAGTCCTTAAAGAAAACATTGTTCTTCCTTTTTGTATACAGTACACTAATCATGATTTTGAGTTTTAAAATATTTTTAGTGCCTATTAGAGAATTGTTCTTGAATTTCTACTATAAAATTTAATTTTCAGCACATCCTCATAAAAAGAATCAAAATAGCAGTAAAATTAATTCAAATTAATAAAGGAACCAGAAACAAAGAAATAAAAATACTTTAAGGCTGATGAATAACTTAATTTGGACTAGATGATCATTCCAGGTCTCTTCCAAATTGAACTATTGTATCCCAAAATTAATATAGATAATCTAACATTAATAGAAACAATACACAATGCAACAGGGACAAAGTATTTTGTCTAATCCAATTTAAAGGAAACAGAGGCTATTGAAGTATCTTTGTTTTAAATAAATTTTTCATATTGTTATCATAAAACTTACAGCTTTAAGGTGCATATATGGTGCTAATCCTATGAATAACATTTGGGGGTTATTTTCAGGTCAAAAGAATTTCATTATAGAAGCTAAATGCTTGTTCTTGCAAAAGTCATCTTCAAACTATCTTAACCTTGGGTAGTATACTTTAATGCTTCTCCTCACTGGGAGGTCAGCACAAATCCTTGCAGAAGCCTACTTCACTCAAGTGTTGGGATCTGAACTTGAAAGAAGTCCTGCAGCATTGTACATGCTGGAGCAATTACACAGAGTGTGCTTGTGCTTCAAAGAGTAACCTGCATAGTTTGTCAAACTTAGTGCTGTACAGCTTCCTCATGAGGGTGAGCAGAGGGGCAGACACTGATCTCTTCACTATTGTGACCAGTGACAAGACCTGAGGGAATGGCCTTAAGTTGTGTCAGGGGAGGTTTAGGCTGGATATTAGAATTTCTTCACCCAGAGGAATTGGAACAGGCTCCCCAGCGAAGTGGTCACAGCACCAAGCCTGACAGAGTTCAAGAAGCATTTGGACAATGCTCTCAGGCACATGGAGTGACTCTTGGGGATGGTCCTGTGCAGGGATAGGAGTTGGATTCGATGATCCTTGTGGGTCCATTCCAACTCAAGATATTCTATGAGTGTAATTTTTCCTAAGACAGCAGACTCGCTGCCATCCCATTCAAACATGTCGGCTTACAGTGCCAAGACCCACCCTCACTCACATGTTGGGAATTCATCTTTTCTGTTTCAGTAACTTCAGCTGTTTTTTTCAGCTTCTTTTTCTAAGGAGAGGTGTGAGTTGAAAAGGAAATGTCAAACTCAGACTACCCATGAGGGCAAATAATTCTTCATATTACCAGCAGTAATCAGACATTTGGTGTGTCTGCAAGGATGGTTTAGTAATGTCTTTGTGGCTGCTGTTGAAAGTACAGTAAAGGACAGGTGATGTAAATATCATAAAAATAATAAGATAATTCTTTAAGGTAACATAAAAAACCAAGATGCAAGGTTTTCACAGAAACTGGAGTTTGGATTGGAAAAAATGACAGCTGTTGAAATTGCCCTTGTCAAAGAGTCAAAATAGCATTCAGCTTGAAGCACATCTTAAAAGGTATTCAGGAAAGGAATGTTTATTTGAAAACAGAGAAAAGTCACACTGGAAAATGAGAGACGAAAGAAAGAAAAGAACTTCACTAAAGTAAGTCTCTTATGAAGGTGAAATATTCTGGGATTTCTTTGCAGATACGATTTCCTTGAGTTTAATACTGCTTTCACCACAGTAAAAAAGGACACAGCAATATGCTTCAGCTAAAATTATTTGGGAAAGTGAATTCCTAAATTCAATTTTAAGTTGGTGCATAAGTATAAAGATATAGATATATAATAAATATAAATATATGCATATATACATATATATATTTTATGCATGCATATATGCAGGGTATAAAGCATTTGAAATTTTGTCATAAACATTCTGTAGCATAACCACAAAGATTAACAATGAAAGTTATTTTCTAACAGTCTGCAGTATTTCAGATGAACAGGGCATGAAAAAAAATTGGACCAGGAGTTTGTCTTCTCACAGACAGTATTTGTTACTAAGTTTCATAAAATTTGGAAAACTACAGCTAATTTAATTCTGTAAATTAATAATGTAAAAGTGCTATTTTTAATTGCAAATCTCTTGCCTGTTTTTTCTTAGTTTACTGATCAAAATAAAATATTGTAGTCCTTTTTTTCACTAAAAGAATAAAAAGATTTCTAAATTTTATTCTGTCTAATGCACTAACAACAGAATTGCTTTCTAAATTATAGTCACACAACAAAATGCTCCAAAGTCAAAGTACTTTTCAAGTGTCAGCAACAGCTTAATTTGAAGTTAATGTAGATGTCCAGACATAATTCACTGACTAAATTTAACTTACAAGACCTTTAGGAACTACAGTTCACAAGAAGAATTAAATTTGACTGTGATAACTGGGCTGACATTGCAGGATATTATTTAAAGTAATTTTATATTTTACTTGTTATAGTATCCTTTAGCTACATGAACAGTTCTGAAACAAGATTTACACAACTTTTTAAAGCATAGTGATGTTCTAAACATTGAAACAGTATAGAAGACCACAATTCTAACAAATATTTATTAATTCCTAAAATAAAAATACACCTCAATATATTTATGGTGGATGCATTAATACACATATATGAATATTAATAATAAATGGGAAAGTTGAGGAAGAGTTATTGGAAATTGGCATTTGCCATATTGGAATAAGTATACTTTTTCTTTATGTCCTTACAAACTGGCTAATGTAAAATAGAAATAGGCTACTAAATTGTCAAAAATGGTATTACAGTCTAGGTTTAATAAGAACAGATTTAATTCTCATTTTCAGTGATAATAGAATAGTTTGGCAATTACCTTTGTAAAACACATTCCTTTGTAAGTAGTAATTAGCTTAATGTCACTAAAACGTAACCTGTTAGGAAATGTTGGAACGACTAATTACAAGATACCACTCTGACAGATAAATATTATTTTCCTTTAATTGAGATTATGGTGTTGTTTTTTTCAGTTTAACTTAAAGGAGGTAGGGATATGTCCTTTTTTTGCAGACTTATTATGTGTTGATTACTTTATAAAACAAAAGAAATCTTTTGGGGATTTATACTCTTCTTCCCTGTATCTTCTATTAAAAATACCAGATTAATTTTTCCAGTTGGGAATTCTGGATGTTATCTCACCTGACCGCTATCTCACTTGAATTTTAACTATGGAATATAGGCCTTTACAGACATGTAAATACTTACACTTCATATTTTCCACTATTCAGTCTCACAAGAAAGCACTGAGAGATTTTTCTTTGGCTTCAGTATTGGATTTGTGTGGCCAGGTTTTGGTAGCGGAGGCAACAGGGGTGGCTTCTGTGAGAAGCTGCCACAAGCTTCCTCCATGTCCAGCAGAGCCAATGCCAGATGATTCCAGGATGGATGTGCCACTGTTCAAGGCTGAGCAAGTCAGGAATGATAGTAACACTTCTTTGGTAATGCATTTAAGAAGAAAAAAAAGTTATTGGTGAGAACATGTGAGAGGAACAGCTCTGCAGACACCAGGGTCAGTGCAGAAGGAGGGAAGGTGCTGCAGGCACCAGAGCTGAGATTCCCCTGCAGGCCGTGGTGCAGCCCATGGTGAGAAAGCTGTGTCCCTGCAGCCCATGGAGAACCACAGGGATGCAGAGATCCACCCACAGCCCATGGGGGAGACCCACCCTGAGCAGGTTTATGCCTGAGAAGAGGCTGTGGTCTGGTGGGAAGTCTGTGTGTAACAGGCTCCTGGCAGCGACCTGGAGACCCACAGAGAGAGGAGTCCACACTGGAGCAGGTTTTCTGGTAGGACTTATGATCCTGGGAGGGACCCATGCTGGAATAGGCTCTGCCTGAAGGACTGCACCCTGTGGCAGAGTGATCCACGCTGCAGCAGTTTGTGGAGAACTGTCTCCCATGGGAGGGACCCCACACTGGAGCAGGGAAGGACTCCTCTCCCTGAGCAGGAGCAGAAACAACCTGTGATGAACTGACCATAACCCCCATTCCCATCTCCCTGTGCCTCAGGGGCGAGGCAGAGCTGGGAAGGAGGGAAGGGGGGGGAAGGTGTTTTTAAGGTCTGATTTTATTTCTCATTGTCCTCTTCTCATTTTGTTAATAATAAATTCAATTATTAGCTCTAACTCAAGGCTGTTTTGTCTGTGGCAATATTTGGTGAGTAATCTCTCCCAGTCCTTAACTCATGAACCATTCACTGTATTTTCTCTGCCCTGTACACCTATGGAGGGGACTGATAGGGAGGCTTTGCTGGGTGCCTGGCATCCAGCTGGGGCCAACCCATTACAGCTTCCCTGCATATCTGAAATTAGGATTAATTGCTTCTTCTCATTATGATAGTCATTTAACCTAAGAAAATTACAGCCAAAATTGGTTTGTGTTTTAAGACAAAATGAAGGAATTAGCAAATACTTAGTGTTTGTTTCATATTTTCACAGCAAGATAAAATAGAAACTTCAAAAAATAAGAAAAACCCCAAAGCTAAATTCCAGCCAAGATCACAGAGAGAAACCTAGAGAAGTTACACAGTTTTCAATAATTTAGTATTTATTTTGACAAGTGATCAAACCAAGGGCTATTGGAAGAAAATACATAAGGAAATTTTCTTAAATAAAGAAAATTTTAAAAACCTACAAATAACATAAATTTCTAAGTAATCTCTAAATACATAGTACAATACCATCAAGCTTGTAATAAAAGCAATATCTTCTATCTTCCTCCATTTCAGCTATCAGTGGAAAAATTTGAAAGAGCTGATAAATAGATTAAACTGGATTTGGATGCACTGTCAGGTTTTTTCCCCATAAGGTTTGATTTCTCTGCTGCAAAATAAATAATTCCAAACAAACTTCAAATAAATATTTTTTGTAATAATATATATAAATGTTATTTATAAAAAAACCCCACTGAACTTTGACTGCATGCATTGTTCAGCATGCAATACATAGTATATAAGAGATATTATATATGGGATGGAGCTCTGTGATCTTTTAACTTATCTCCAAGGAAAACAAGCCTGTACACAGCAGGGCTTGTTGTTGTGCTATTAATGCATCATTGAGAAGGATATAATGCTTCTCCCACAATCTAGAAACTATCTTACTGTCAGTGCTGACAATTAGACTGTAACTACCATAAATAGATGTATTATAATTGCCTGGCTTAATAGTTTATTAAAGTATATCTTTAGGTCTCAACATGTGTGTGTGAATTCAAAGACTCAAGATTTAAGGACAGACTGCCTTCATCCACTCATGCATACAGGTTTATTTAGTAAGTACTTTCATCAGAGAAGTCCTGAACAAAAGACAAAATCATGCACCTTTTTCTGGACAAAACATTTTCAGCCAGGACCGCAGTGTTCATATGGTGTGGGCACATCACCTTGGATCCAGAACATGCATTTTCTCATTAGCTATTCCTTTGTAAGTAAGGTCCTAAATTCAATAACTCGCACTGGCAGGCCAATTTGTTTTTAACAGCTACTCTCTTTGCAAGACACCTTGTACTGCAGTCATGGGGTTTTATTCATTTGAATCATATGGCTAAATATAATTATAGCTGTCAATTACTTTGTACTTTCAAAAACACAGAAAATGTCTTACATTGTATATAAGACACCATTAGTGGAATTGTTTCCTTCCTAATTGGCAGGGGTTGGAAGTGCTCTTCAGGCTTTTTGGATTTCTTCTGTGCTTGCCCTCCCCTCTCACTTTCCTTCAGAAAAAAAACCCATTAAATTTATCCAATGACATTTATATGTAAATACTTCAAAGAGCTGGCAGTGCCAACCAGAATATGGACTATAATAATCTGACGTAAGGCATTAAACCTCCAGAAAACCTCATTTAATTATGCAATCTTTGACAAGGTTAACCTTAAATTCTTCATTAATCTGTGGGAGAGCTTCAACAGAAAAGGTAAACCACTTCCTCATCAGGACTAACCTACAGCTACCCTGTTTAGGAGAGTCTAAAATGTGCCCTCAGCTAAGGGAGGCAAATACAGGACTCCTGCACCCTCACTCTGGGCTACAGTGAAGAGTGGGAATATATGTGGGGATGGGAGAGAGGGGGAGTGGGATTGCCTGGGCATCCCTCCTTTCCCTCTACAGTTCAAACAGATAAGTGAGCCCTGAATGAATCTTGGAAAGCAAAAGTCGACCTAACCTTCTGTTAATGAAGCAGTCCTTTTAAAGCTACTGCCTAATTACCTTGTATCTCTTAACTTAGACAGAATCTCACTCCAGGGGCCTTTAAAATACAGTCTTTACCTTTATTCCTGAAGCCTGGAGGTGACAGACGTATTTAGCATTTATTAAACCCTAGAAACGAGTCATGAGCTAGTCCCTGCAGCGAGGTGTGTGTGTTCTGCCTCCATTTACACATCTGCACTCCTTTTCTTAGCCCACAGAGGCACCTCCTGGCAGCCAGCGGGGCATTTTATGAGCAGGCTTGGAGCTTACCCTTTTTCTCAGCATCTCCCTGGCTTGCTTCCCAAACACACTGACAGAAGGTGCCTCCCGTGAGTGAACAGGGTGTTTTCAACCTTGGTCAGATTTGTCTACGCACTCGATAGTCATCTCACCACCGTTTAGGTGCATTATTCAACTTTACTTTCAGAGACATAGCTTATTACTGAATTTTTCTCCTTCTATCTCTTCCTGCAGAATGTCTGAATGCCTATTCTGTTTCAAGCAGCAAGGAATTATCAGCTGGGTGGGGGTTGGGAGGGTGGTTGGGTGATTTGGTTTGGGTTTTCTCTTTTTTCCTCCAGTTTTTCACATCTGAAAGGAGATTTGAGATATGTCTACGAGTTTGCAACATTGTGTTGGCTCTCATCAGAACTGTCCCACCAAGTACATATAACTTCAATGATTATTAAATGTTTCCAGCACAGTCTTTGGAAACAAGCATTCCTTGGAGAATATATTAGAACAAACTGACCTCCAGTTTTCCTTCATAAACCTCTGACTCAATAATAATGATTTTATAGCTCACCTCTGTAGCAGTAATTTTATTTACTTGATATTTTTAAAATATACTTCCTAGAAACTCACCTGGTAATGATTGCAAAATTGCATTAAAAATTATAAACAGATGGTTTTCCCAACTTGATGGCCATGAAATTCATATGTCATCACCTTCTCAGAGGTGGTTAACATAAAACAGAAATGTTCAGCAGCCTTTAATAACCATCGACTCCACAAACTAGATTAAGTATATGAAGACAGATTTCAGCAGCAAAGTATTTGCAAATATATTCTATCTCTCCAGAGTAATAGCCTCAACTATTGGTAGTAAATTTCAAGTAGATTCACAAGATTTTAAGGGAGCCAAAATGCTACAGGAAAACATCCTACCTAAAGAAGAAGGATCTTGAAGTAAAAGATAGTATTAGATTTTTAAATTATTTTTCTTTGGAAAGTATTCCTATAGAATCAGAGACTTCACACAGCAGTTCATTCACCTCATGAGTAGTCCCCCAGTTTTAAGAAAGAACTTCAATAATGTATTATGGGTGAATATAGAGTCCCATAACTACTATAAGTTTTTATTCACTTAAAATAAAACACCTGTACTATGCAATTTAGAAATTAAATATTGCAAGGTGACAGTTTTCTACAATTATTGAAAATACTGAATTATGTTGCCAGATTCCATTTGGATACTAATTTAAAAATGCATACATCACAGCCATCCCAATTGAACAAAACACATCATTAAGCCCATGAATTACAGGTATGTGAAAAATCTTTAGTAAATGTAATTTGGAACAGCTCTATTGCTGAGGTGAGACATGGCTGTGCTTCTTAGAGGCAAAAAAGTCCTCTCACTTTTTAGGTTAGGTCAGAGAACACAACTGAAATTCATTCATCTTTTTTTTGAGAAATGCAATAGAGGTATTTTCTTCAAGGTATACGACCTCTATAATGTGGCTAGCAACCCTGTACCATTGCAAAATATATTTTGTTGCAGTGAGCCATGGCTCTTGCCAGAGTGTCCTGGGCCCCATTGGACAAACAGTCCAGTGGTTTAATTCTCATGAGGCCCAGGCACCCTGATAGCTGCCCGCCACAACACAGACCCCCTCAGGCTGTCTGGCAAGAAAGTTCTTTAGCCAAGGCAGGAAAGACATGACACCCTGCATGCTTGCAATGACCACCACTGTCCCCTCCCTTGTTTCCACATCACTCTGCCATTGGCCAGTGCTCACCCTCTCTCCCCACTGGTTAAGTTGTATGTATCCCCCACCTATGTAACACCCCTTGTCTGTTCTGTTATTGGATGTTCTACGATTTTGCCACCCTGAGCAGTGGGGTAGAAAGCCAGAGACTTTTCTTGGCTCTTCTCAGCCCCTCTCTCCTGGGCTCCAATAAACCTGTTCCTGTCCCCCTGAGAAGAGTCCCTCGTTGCTTTGTCTCTCCTTGCTCCTTTTCCATCGGTGGCTAAAGCGAGCCTTGCCTGGACCTTGCTTAGCCTCCCGCTCTCCCTCGACACCCGTCCTATGCTACTGTGGCAGGCAAGGCAATTGCCCAGTGCCCGGCCCCTGAGCTGGCCACCCGGCAGGCATTGCAGCACACAGTCAATCTCCATTCTCCTTCAGATTTGCGCACAGGCCAGATGGGACTGTTGAAGGGTGAGTGGGTTTTGCTGATCACCCCTTGGCTCTCCAGCTCATGGCTCATCTTGAATCCAGAACATGATCCCACCCATGCATGGATGGGAATCACAGCATCTCAAGTTTTCCGGTACTGTCAGCAATGTACAGTCAAGGCGGCAATTGTACTCGTTGTTCTTTCCCCTTCAGAAGGCCTACTGTAGATGGGTTCTCTGATAGTCCAGGCAAAGTGTTCAATTGCTTAATGCCCTCTGTCTCCACAGCAGCTGTTCCAAAAGCCCACTTGAGTCCCTTTGGGTCTCTGAAATACCCGCTTCGGAGGAAGTCTATGCCCAAAATGCACAGGGCCTCTGGGCCAGTCACAATGAGATGTTTCTTCCACTCATTTCCAGTGAGGCTCACCTCAGCTTCCACCAGGGTCAAATCTTGTGATCCACCTGTTACACCAGCAATAGAAACAGATTCTACCCCCATATGTTGTGATGGGATTATTGTGCACTGCGCACCAGTGTCAACCAAGGCATCATATTTTTGTGGTTCTGATGTACCAGGTTAACAAATCCACACAGTCCAAAAAACATGGTTTTCCCTGGCCTCTACCTGGCTAGAGGCAGGGACCCTCTAGTTCTGGTTATCCTTCTTTTCCTGGGCATGCCCCTTTTGTTCCAGCTCGCCTGCTGAAAGGTGGGGGGGCCTCTGAGCCTCAGGGCCTCTCTGGGCCAGGCCGGGACCCCTGCCCCCACCCTTTTCCAACACCTGGCATGGACCCTGGGTCACTGGGGGGGAAACTGTCCCAGAGCCGCACGCAGCTAAAACCAGCCAAGGACTGCCACACAGCTAACCCCATCTGGCACAGCTTCCTGGGACCAGCGGGTCCCTCTCCTCTCCACGCGGAACTGGCGGAGCCAACAGGACCCGGCAGAGTCTCCTGTCTGCAGCCAGCACATTTCACGCTGAACTGAAGAAGACACCATGCAGCCAGCAGCACAAAGGGAGCGAGGCGTTCTCCACTGTACAGCCTGAACAAGAACACCCTTCAACATGGCGGCTTCAGAGTCAGAGAGGAAGAGAAAGTGAGTCACGTGAGATGAAGCTGAACATGGCAACGGGAGAAAAGAGGGCGGTGCCGCGTTTCTTGCACGTAGTTTAAAAAACTTCTTGCATGCCGTGGTAAGAAACTGTGATATCACAAACTGTTTGTCTCTTTAATCCATTTGAAGTACATGGGGGGAAGGAGAATTCACGTGTGGCCCGTGAAAATTATGAAGAGTGCCTATGCCAGGCTGTATAGAAGCAGTGAGAGGCTTTTAGAGACTTGTGGGGAAAAAAGCCTTTGTGTTCAGGCCAAAGTAACTCATCCTTAAAAAGATTAATAACCCCATGTGATAGCTTATGTCTGGCAGTGTGAAGGAAATGTGAGATTTTCATGGAAGAGATGTTTTACACCACAGCAGATTGTTTCTTTCCAGGCGGGTCTGCTGTTGGTGGCAGTTTGGGAACCATGTGCAGCTGAAGAAAACCCTTTTTCCCTTAAGCATAAGAAAGAGACTTATCAAGAACTGCAACACTGACTAAAATCCCATGTTCTGTTACCCTTTGTGTGAGTTGGGTAAAAGGAGGAAAGTGCTGGGGAAAGGGGGAGGGGGTTTGCTTTAATTTCTTGTTATTTCTCTTTAATTCTATTAGTAACGAAACCTTTTCTTTGTACTGCAACTGTTTAAGTTTTGTGCCTGCTTTGCTTTCTTCTAATTCTTATCTCACAGAGGGGAAATGAGTAAGTAATGGATATTTTGAGCCAAACCACTAAAAAATGTTTATGTGAATCTACAAAATGAAACTACAAAATTTTAAAGAAAAATAGATTTTTTATGCCTGCACACACAGGATAATTTTGCATGTATAAGATGCTAAAAGCAGAACAGAGCAGATCTTCACCAGGGCATGTGTTTGCAGTCTTGGACCACGCTGCAGTAGCTCTGCCCCTCTGCAGTGCCCCAAGCTTTGATAGAACATCACTCTGGGAACTCCCCACCTCTCAAAACTCGGGGATAGACTCTGAGATGTCCCTGAAACAGGCTTAACAAAAGAATCTTGTCATGCATGAATGATGGGAAGAACATTTTGGATCTAATTTAGGGAGTTCTGAGTTTTGCCTGCCTCTTGATGCCCTGGCAGCAGGATGCAGTGAGTTCTGATCAGCTCCTATCATCAGTCTCTCAACCACTGATGCTCTTCCAGAAGAATTTGATTTTGAATGAAGTGTTGGCAATCAGCTGGGTCACTTGAGGCTGACCATGAATAAAGAGCCACTCCTCTGCAGAACAGGCAAACACTTCACAGATGACTTACAATCCATGAGATGTGTTTTAGGAATCCTTAAATGAAGCTTATACTGCTCTGAATGGATGAAAATAACATAAGGGCACAGTCACATGAAGTGAAAGCACAACTGTGTTCTTTAGAAAAGCACTTTAATTCAACTGTTCCAAACCAGTAGATCAGACAGCATTGCAACTCTTACATATTTTTATATTTCTCATTTACACTGAAATCCACTTTTGGTAATTAAAACTTATGTAATCATTCCAGTGCATCAAGTAGTCATGGATGAAAAAAAAAAAAAAAAAAAAAAAAAATCCGGCAGTTTATTCTAGTTATTTGAGATTAATTTCTTAAGGCATTAGGTCACTTTTTTGAACCTGAACACCCAGATTAATACTTTAGTGACAGTAAAGCAGACAGTATAAACATGCCCTAGAGCTTTTACCATGAATCAAACTTGGTTTTCTGATCTTACCAGCATGAACAGCTTGTAAATGCTGTTCCCAAAAGACTGTAGCTGTCTTATGGCTGGATAACATTCTGCCTGGAAGCCTCCATCTGGAACTGCTGACAGGGTTTCTTGCCAGTACATTTCTTAAAGCTTAAATATCCATTTAACTGTGACTGACTAGATGGGATACAGAATGACCACCAAGATGCCTTCAGAGTACTCTTTTCCATTTTTCTTACTTTGAATAAATAAAACTCTTCCTGGTGTTCTCCACAGAGAAATAAAAAGAACAGGTTCTGAGCTTTTAAGTTTAGCTTCTCTTTCTTTACTTTCCTTCAAGGCATCAACCTTTGAAAATGTTAAGGGAAGCATCCATCAAGGATAGACAGGAGTTAGAATGGTCTTTTCTCCCATTCTAATCTGAGAAAAGGCAAGCATCCTATCACCATGATTACATCCTCTGATGAGACATTTCTCCCACAGGCCATTTATGTTAAGTGAAAGCACTGGAAAACAGAAGTCCAAAAATATTGCATTTCTGTAAACTGGCCAGACATGGAAGCTGGCAAATGAGCCTAGCCATGAATGCCATCAAAGTGACTATTATATAATCAATAATCATTCAGAAGAAAATGGAAAAATTGTTGAAAGAGTAACAAAGTAGAATGTGTCTATTCTCTCTGTATGCTTAGATTAAATAATAAATGAAAGGAAATGAAAGAGGAATAGTCACAGCGGGTTGCCATTAGGAAGATGTAACCATTTAGATAGAACACTGTTGAAAGATCACAAAATAAAACAGGAGGGTTGGTTGTTTGAGCTTGTTTATTTGCCCAGTTTTTAAAGAAGAATGCCAATCTCTGCATAACAGATGAAAAAGATACCAGCAGGCACAGGATTTAAGTGAAGAAATGATCTGAAGGAAAACATCAAATGCTGGCAATCAACAGAATAAACAAACAGCCAAGTGAGGTTCAACAGAAAAATACTTACAATGATAGAACAACAACTGAGAGCAAGACTCACAGTCATGGCCAATAGTCATTTATTGTCAAGTACAAGTGAAAGAAAGGACAAGCTGGAAACATGGGGTAAAAAAAAGAAAAGGACAGTTTCACTAGTTGGTTAATAATGAGCATAGTACAGAAATTACAATTAGTAGGATAAAATCTATGCTAGAAAAATGCTGGTTTGATTACAAAATCAAATACACAAATTTAGGAAATCAGATTTACACACGTGTCTATACTTCACTGTATGAATCAGGGACCATATTTAAAAGAAAATCAGCATAAAAATTGATTGAACACTATCAGATTGACTCCAACAAATATTTGTTTGGTGCAGCTTTGGCTTTGTGCAAATGTACAGAAATTCAAGAAGATTTATTTTCATAATTTAAATTTCTATGAGGTTGTTTTTCTCACACATTCTTTTACTACAGTTTTTCCTTGTGTTCTGATTCTTCCATATGACTCCCTAGCTTTTGGGTTTGAGGAAGAAAAAGTTATATCATACATGTAAATTTTTGTATATGTCTAAACACGTACTTGGGCCCTGCCGGCAGTGTAAAATAAATGTATTCTACTTAAGTCACATACTGGACTGTTTATGTTATCAGATTGTTGACCATATGAGATATGGAATTATTGAGGGGACAGGAGAAACTGGTAATGAAGAGGAACAGGCCACTGGACCTACATATTTAATAAAGAGAGGCAGTTCAGAGGATGACACGAAAACAGGTATTACATATATAACAACTATCCCTTTAAATGTGTTCTGACCACTGAATTCAAAGAATATTGATATGATACAGTTCCAATTACAGAAAATCTGCCTAGTCTGTGGAAATGTAATAGAAGAGTTCATCTTCCTTAATCTGTGGAGTATTATATATTTCTCCCCTTTCCTCCCAACTGATACAGATATATCTGTTACTAAGGTGCTCAGCACTGTACACAGTGATAGATGTGTAGTCTAGCCAGTGAAATAGAGTCTGTCATCTCTGAACAGTGACGTGATGCCCTTTTTCTGCAGGCAGCATTAATTATAAAATAATTCTCTGGACACTTTCATTCTATCCTACAGCTTAGTGGGAAGAAATCTCATCCTGCCATTTCGGCATCCCACCCTGAATATCACTGCAATCAGTGCAGTGTAAAAAGGAAGAGTGTCCAAAAAGAACTTGAAACATAGAGATATTTTAAAATATATTTATTAGTAAGCTGTTTAATATGCATGTAAGTGGATACAGATGTCAGTTTCTCTGTGCTACATAAATTTGGGTGATGAATATTTTTAATTCTGCTTTTGAAAGCTCTTATTCACAAGATTCCAGATTGTCCCTATATATGGAAATATTAAATGATATTAGGAAATTGTGCAAAGATATCCTTGGTGTGCATAGTTAATATTTCTGTCATTATTAAAACATCTCATTAAAAGTATATCATCAGGTCAGAAAATGTGTGTAAATGTGTAATATGTGCATGACTTTCTAGACCCAGTCCACAGCCTATAAAAATCAGTGCAAACACTACTGTTGCCAACAGAATATTTAGACTTGTACTTCATGTCATAGCATTTCATAGGTGCATTAGAAGGTAATTGCTTTTTTGCCTACTCAAATAATGATACTGTTAAATCCCTATTCCTCTAATAATAAACAGGTTTTTCCCTTCACCAGTCCTTTCCCCTATTCTCAAAAAACCCCAAAAACCAAAACAAAACACACAGACCCCCCCAAATTAAGATAATTTTGAGAAATATTTTAATATAATATTTGCAACTCTGTTCTGAAATACTCTGGCATATTAAAATGTTTCAAGGTAACCAATAAAAGATTTTTACTACTTATTTCACTACATAAATTCTCTATTCCTATGAAACTTACTATACAGTTCCTGTCTTACCTTCTTTGTAATTAATAAGATGGAACTCCTTTTTTTTTTCCCTACGTATTTTTAACTACTGATTAGATGACAATTCCAAGCAAATTACTCTCTTTACTCCATTTTGGAAGAAAACTGTGTGTGGAAGATTGCTAATCTATAATTTGTGAAAGCTGAGTCAGGAAGCAAGATATGATCCAGTCTAGATGAAGGTGATTCTGAGTCAGTTACTAGATATTACCTTTACAGCAATGAGAAAAGTGCCTGTAAGTGCCTGTAAAGGTAAAAAAACACTTGGAATCAATATACCTAAAAAGAAACTCTCTCTTGTTAGGAAGAAGCATGTTTCAAGTGAATATATTAAAATTTATCAGTGTGTAATTCTATGCAAATTCCAGTAGAGTAATAAAATATTCAATTACAGACTTGTAGAGTTTTGCCAATATACCTCATCTGACTGTATGTCACCTTTAAAAGGTACTGATTCTGCCATAAACTATTTCAAAACCAACTAAAACTTCACATCTGCTATATAAAACTGTAAGACCCATGAATATATGTATCTCTTTCTTGATTTCACATAGGTGGTTTTATTACAAATATACAGGAAATTTTTTCACACCCTTAACTTCTGGTGCTGAAATCACTAACATTCTTAAATCAACCTGCTGTGTTCTTTTCTTTTCTATTTTAAGGTACAAATATTTTCTATAGAATCTAGGCAATATCTAGAGTTAAAATTAAAATAAGGCATTAAAGCCGATGCTGCAAGATGTTAAAAATGCTTAAAAACAAATTTTCCACAATTTCCTAAATATGATCTAATTGGAAATTCTCACCTTTGGAGATCCTTCTTACAATGAAATCCTATCAATTGCTGTCTGAACACACATCGTTATGACTGAAAATGCATAGTGTCCTGGGAGAAGGTAATTATCTAAACTTTATAATCAGAAAATTGATCAATTCTCATTCAGTCTCACCCTGTTACCTAGTACCTGTCTGCAGAGTTGATAAGACATGCAAGAGTACAAACAAAGGTGGGTTTTATCACTTACTTGAATAACACCTTTTAGGGGTTTATCAAACATGTTATCTACCCTGGATTAACACAAAGAAAGTGACATTTTACTTTAACACTATCATTAGTTGTCTGTTATTTACAACACGTAGCACCAGAAAAAAATGCAGTTTAAAGGTAATAATAATATAAAAGTACTTAAAACAACATTATATGAACTTAGTATGTAGCTGGAAGAAGAAGCACCCTGATTTATGACCTTCCACATATAATATTTTAGTTACAAAACATGAATGATATTTTATATTAAATTTTAACATAATCTTGTAAAGATTATAGATTTGTCCCCTGTATTTGATTCTTTCACATTTGGAAGTAACTGCATCTAAAATACAACCACACACTTTGGCAGCTTTTTCCATGCAAATTTATAGCCAGAAATATGAAAATATGAAAATTTTGCATATGTAGAAATACTGAATTTTGCTTGTAAGCCTTTTTGTCTCAAAGGATCTCCATGGAAGAATCACACCTGTCTTCTTTATTACAGTGTAATAAATTAATAACTACTCAAAGGGACTCCAGAGAAATCAGTCACAGTAATTTATATAGTTACACTCAACTTATTTTTAAGTGTCTAAAGCAGTTATTGTGAAATATGCTAAGTGCAAATGCCAGGCGGAATACTCTCTACAGAAAGCCATTAAATATTAAGTAAATAGTCTCTATCACTTTTACCAGCATCATCTACTTTGTAGAAACCACTGTCTTAGTATTACAGATATTTCATTTTCTGCTCAGCAAAATATGTTCAAACTTATTGAATAAAACCGTATAACTTCTGGTTTTGCAAAAACCGTTAATTTCAGCAAAAGTTAGTGTGTTCCATCTGCTTCC
Source organism: Corvus hawaiiensis (assembly GCF_020740725.1). Classification (NCBI taxonomy): domain Eukaryota; kingdom Metazoa; phylum Chordata; class Aves; order Passeriformes; family Corvidae; genus Corvus; species Corvus hawaiiensis. Next base: position 23,767,650 of record NC_063215.1, read on the forward strand.
ATGGAAAATAACTAACCAATGAAATAATCTTCTTACATGTTCTCAGAAATTACTGCAACACAAAAACATGCATTATATTTTATTTATTCTCTTTTGCTTAATTCCTTCATGCATTTTGTTTCACATTTTAAAAATTTAACAATTCCATATTACCTCTTTGAAATGAGCTTGATGGTTTAAAAATAATTAATTCTTAGTACAGTAAAGTACAGATGATTACCATTAAATCCATTCTATTAATAGTTGTTCTATTTATAGATAATTGATATAAAGGAACTTCTTGGGACATCCAAAGTGTAATTTTCAGTAAAACTTCCCATCGACCTTAAATATTAATTACTCCATATTATTAGAGATTTTTGTCTTAAAATTCCCCAACTGACACCTAAATTGGACTGAATATGCCTAATTCCTAAGGAATCTTCTAAGTCTGGCATATCCTCAAGTGCACTCTACAGCTGTCAGGATTTTTACAGATTTCCTGAGAACAATTTTGCCTTTTTTTTTTGCCACTTTGGGACTTTTTCAAGCATAATATTTGTAAGTCAAGATCCAGACGGAGTAGTTGGACCTTCAGGAGTTTCAAGTAAATAAGCTGACTTTATGGGAGGGAAGTAGTCTTTAGCATCAGCTATTATTTATAAATTTATTGACAAGTATTGTATGAGACTTACACGTTTACAAATCAAAACCCTACATTGGTAGTGAAACTTGAAAACAAAAGACACAAGTGTGCTTTAGTATCACAGAAATACTCAAGAATTAAATGCAGACTTTAATTATTGCTGTCTCTGCTAACATACAGCAATAAAAGTTCTACATAGAAAAACATTGTATTTATTGTCTTTGAAGACTACCACCTGAATTACATTTATCCCTGTCTTCAAGCACCTGTATTCCCAAGACAGAAGCTTAGGCTCTGTAACTCATTAGTGGACATGGACATTTATCTCCAAAGGACAAATTGAAAATAATGACTGAGCAAGTAACCTTTCTGGGTGTTTCTGGACTTTTGCCTGCATCTTGTGCGCTGTGTAAGATTACTGAGGGGGTTAATCAACATGAGGCTTTTTGTACCAGGTCACACCTTGCCCATCAGTTTCTGAGAGTGATCAACAGCAGGTAACTAGAAAGCAGTTCAAGAGCAGGACAAACTGAAATTAGAACTTCAATGTTTAACTCTTCCAGTCGTTTGTTTCTCCAGAATGTTTGCATCTAGAAGTAATGTCTTTCTATTTATTTGTATCTAATACATTTTCCTTCCATTAATTCGTACATAGAGTTTTTGAACCCAGTAGGATTTTGGGATCCCTTGTAACCTGTGACTATGACTTACAGAGTTGAACTGTGCACACCTTGAGGAGTTACATTTTTTTGAGGGATTAAGCTTGCCACCCAATGTATTCAAGTGATATACAGGTGTGTGTCTATATTAATGTTTCAGCTTGGATCAGAAATGTGCTTCTGAAGCAAATCTGATCATTTACACTCACCAGGCTTGGATTCAACATGGAAGGGAGGACTCAATGAGCTGCTGTATTGCTTTTGGGCAAAAACTGAACTGGAAGATGAGCCCTGTGAAGGCACTGAACATATTCCACCCACAAAGCAGCATTTCCATCAGCTCACAGGACTGGGCTAGAACTACGCTTCTACTATGCCACACTACTTGCTAATTTAAACATAGCTTACTTTACCTAGGGAATTATGGAACAGAATTATTTTCCATCCTCTTTTAGGGAGTCTTCCTTCATTTTGCAGCTAAATACAGCAAAACTTTCATTAGATCACAGGTTACCACAATCTGTCCTTCTGTACACCAGTTTGGTTCCCTCCCTGAGAATTAAATAGTATTTCATGCTGGGAGGAGCATCTCAAAAGTCCATGTCTGCCCAGAACAAAGGACAACATCAGACATTCACTTTCCCTTTTTCTTCCCTTAGGGAGAAAAAGAGAACAGTATTACTGCTACTTTTGTACTGAAAGTCACAGCTGGATTGGCTTATAACTCAGGTGTCCAACCACAGTAACAGTTCCATTGTAATGACTATTTGGATAAGGTGTCCAAGACATTTTGACACCTATGACATGCTCTAGAGCTTTATTTTTTATTCCTTTTTTCTTTTTTCTTTTTTTTTTTTTTTACTGTAACTTTAGAGATAAGACAAGGGAAATTCTAAAATTGCAAGACATCTCACTATAAGGATGCCTCTGATTTCTTAGAAATCGAACTAGCTGCTGAATAGTTAAAAAATTCTTACAGGTGTACTACATTATGTGGACAAGAATATGTATGTTTTCAAGCAAAAAAGAAGAAGTAAAAACCCCACAGCCTTCTAAAATACTACGTGATGAATTTTATCTCTTAGCAGTAACCAAATAGTCATCATCCTTTCTTTCAATATTGACACCACATGTCACAGAATACTGCGGGCAGTGATAAACATTTTCATACAGATTTTCACTTCTTCATCAATGTCATTCAGAAATTTCATCCTTCACTCAAGACTAAGGAAGACAAAATTATAAGAATTGTCAGATATATTAGGATGGTCAAAGTGAAATACAAGTAATGAATTCAATAGCAAGTTGTTCACTTGACCAGTTCTTAAAAATACATAGAAAAGATATCATATGTCGTATTTCTTCAACTTTTTACCAATTCACCAGGAGTAGAAAGATAAAAAAAGGGAGAGATGCCAGAATCATTTGTTGATGTTCAGCCTCCCATTGCTCACAAAAGAAAATCAAGCCAGGAGATCACTTTATAATAAGATGATACTAGCCTACTAACTCTAAATATTACTATAAGCAAGAATCTTTCCTCTGAATGCCCAGGGCATTAGTTTCTACCTGGGTTTTTCTGTGGTTTTTTGTTTGTTTTGGTGGTTTTGCCTTTTCTTTTGTTCTTGGTTTTTGTTGCAATTTACGAGGTTTTTTTGGTCTTTTTTTCTCTTTTATTTCTGTTTTCTTTTTCTGTTTGGGTTTTGTTTGTAGTTTGTTTTTTTCCATTTTCCAATATTTTAACATTTGCACAGATCTTTTAGAGTTCTTTTTTCCCCTGATATCATGTGCAAAGAAGATTGTGTTAATGTAAAAGATTGGAGGAGAGAAACAAAAATAAAAGGGTCAAGATAAAAAAAGTTTCATTAGACAGAAGAATGAAAGGAAAATAATACTAATAATGATAGAAGAATATAAAAGTGATGCACAATGCAATTGCTCATCACCCGCTGTCGGATGCCCAGCCCATCCCCAAACAGGAGGCTGCCACCCCCAGACCAATTGGCCTCAGTTTTACTGTTCAGCATGTTCAGCACGGTGCCACATGGCTTGAGATATCCCTTTGGTCAGTAGAGATTAGCTGACCCAGCTGTGTCCTCTCCCAGCATCTTGTACACCCCTGGTCTCTTTGCTGGCAGGGCAGTAAGAAAAGCTTCAGGAAGCAGGAAAAAAGTAGGAAGTTCTTGCATCTGTGTCAGCCCTGCTCAGCAACAACTAAAACATCAGTGTTATCAGCACTGTTCTCATCCTAAATCCAAAATACAGCACCAGCTACCAGGAAGAAAGTAACTGGATCCCAGCTGAAACCGGGACAGCAAGTGACCTCTAGAGACCCAAAATCACCTGTCTACCTGACCGCATATGTTGAGTCTGTTTATTCCTACAGACTCAGCCACACATACCATACTTCTTTATGGTAAGAACTGGATTGATGTACCTAAACCACATATAAGTAACTGAACCTCCCTGAATTTGTGGCATTTGGGGCCAAATGAACTGAAAAAACCAAGATCTGTGATACGTGGAAATTGCTGGTGCTGAGTCTGTGCATATGTAAAGCAGAAAAAGAATTGCTGTGAGAACATATATACACAAGTTGCCCTCATGTTAGATGAGGGAGAGGGAAATGAAAAATGGATGAGAAGAAAGTTAAGTTTGTGATTAAAACTGACAGAGACCATCAGAATATGAGACAAAGTGACAAGAAGAAAAGAAGGAAGAAAATAAAAATTCAGGAGATGGAGGAGGAAAGAGTGTGAAGCAAGAAATTCTGCACTAGCTGAGATGTCAAGTTACAATGGAAAAAAAATAATTACATCCCACACCTTGAAGCTAGCATACCAAAATAGCTTATACAGAAGAACTGGGAGATGAAAAAAATATTCCAGTGACCAGACATTTCTTAAGAATATTTTATTATAAGAACCAAATCTAGAATTTTGACAAGATTTTTATACTACATAATTGTTTGTTTTCCTTACTAAGATCTTGTTCTCAAAATGCTAAAATAAATGGAGTATCTCACCTTACCTCTTTCTACCTTCCTATTAATTTCCTGAGGAATTAAATAAGGCCAGGAGCATAATCACCTTTAGATGATATGCAAAAATCACACTTATTTGGTTTCCTAATACAGTGGCAGAACATACTGTTCTGCAATTCTAAGGATCAACACTAGTCTTTCTACTGATCACCAGTTGCATTCACTTTATTTTATAAGATTCTGGGATTAACATAAAATGCATAACAAATCTTAAGGATTGAGAGAGAAATTATAGAATTCATGAACAAAGAGGCAATTAAGTTATGACAATAACTTCTAACTTCACACTAACTTCTAATGACTTTCCTCTTCTAGGAGTAAAAATATCAATGTCATATTTAGTTATGTGCTCATCTCAGTCTATGATATATTCTATACTTGATATAAAAGAGAAATCATAATTTGAATATACTGGTATCTTTTATAGTGCCCTATGGAAACCTGTTTTGATCAGATGCAATATTTCTGCAATTTTAAGTGGTTTTACCCATTCTTTCCAAAAAAGACGGTATCGATGAATCTCATAATTTATAATACTTTAGTAATTAGAATACAGACCTCTTTTTACTGTTTATACTGCATTTTTTATTACAAGTGTAGCTCTATTAGAAAAAAAAAGTTTGAAATAGCCGTGAAAATTTAATTGTTCTGTAAATGAGAAACAGTAATATGCTGGCCAGGTTCATATATGTATAAAATAAATTGTAAAGAAAAAATCAACATAAGTACAACAATAACAGTTGCTTGAGAGACTCAAGCATTCTATTACAGGAAATGAGAGGAACAGAGTTTAGTGATTGAAATTAATTAGCTAATTTTGTACTTCTCAAGCATTCACCAGTCCTTGAAATTGCAATAAATAAGTTGACAACAATAACCTTGCTATTCAGTTTTGTATGCCAATGAAATATTTAAGGTAAGAATTATCCAAACATAAGATTTGTGAGTTACTTTTTTTTGTGTTATTTTAATTGTTGAGACTTTTGAAACTGCAGCCATCTTGCAAGAGTTTGCACATTTCACTGATGCTTTCATTTTACCTTTCCAATTGTACAGTTTGAAAGAATACTTCGTTTCAAAAAATAGATGTGTTATGTTAACAACTCAGGTAAAGAACACAGGTGTTTTGAAATACTATTTTAAAAAAATGTATTAATTTGAAATGCAAAAAGCAGCAGAGAGCCTTCAGTTTCTAGAAAAAAAGAAATAACAGCAGGGTTCTAAAGAAAAATCAAAAATCTGGTTCCTTATTTTTGGATTGCATATTGTTGCAGTGAAATTCCTCTGCATGAAATCAATAAGCATGTATTGTTAAATGAATTTTTCCAGGCTCAGTCAAAAATACTGATTTTTTTAAGTCTAATTTTTCTTTTATATGAATATATGTAGTAATTCTGTCTAATTGTATCAATCAAGAGCAAGCCACATTTGTTTCTCCATAATTTACTCTCTATTATATGCTACTGTTTATCTATAAAGTGATATTTCATGGTATGTAATTATGTAGAGCATAAACAAAACATCAAAACACAGCAGTTTAAAGCTGTACCATTAGGTACAGCACGTTTTGTGTTGTACAACACAAACAGTACTCCCTTTAGAGAACAGCAGATAAACCCAGTTAACTGAAGCCTCTGTATAAGATTGTATATGTGGTTGTGATATCATTTTATAATAACATTCTCCCCCTATAGAATGGAGGTAGTCATGCCTAACAACCTTTGCTAATAATATTGAGGTGTATATATTAAAAGAATCTCATATGTAAACACACAGATTTTAAAGTATACATCACAATAACCGTGGAGGTAAGATAAGTTTAATAGTAAATTTAACTGTTTTTCCTATTACCCTCTTCCCCCATACTTTCAATAATCAAACCCAACAGTAACAACAACTACAAACAACAACAAAAAAAAGATAATTTAAATGAATAGATTGAAATGGTGCTTATTAGATTTCTAGCTAAATTCACAATAACTCTTTGGGTTTGAAGCTGACTTGATTCCTTAATTAAGCCTGAATTAAATTCTTACATCTAAATTGAACCAGGAAAAATGCAAGAGTTATACATAATTTAGTAATCTATTACTTTATTTCTATTCAAAGCTGTTCTTCATTAACAGTTCAGCTATTGAATTAACCAGCATGGGACAACCCAAAAATATGCATATTGAATCTGTCATTTTATCCAAAATAATTCTCCTTGACCTCAGAAGAAGGCCTGAAGTGCTTAAACCTTACTAGAAAATAATCCGATCCATAAAACCTATGTATTTTGTTCTTACATATTTCCAGTTGAGAAGTGATTTATAACTAGGTTAAAAACAGGTTTGGATTGTTTTAAGAGACAGTTTAGGAGACCCAGTTATAAACCGTAGTTATTTCATACCCCAGTTGAAACACACAGGTAAAACTAGGGACTGCTTTGGAAGAATTCTCATGCAATAGCTATTAATTTCTTTAATAGAGATATTAACTACTTCTTTGCAATTCCTCAAGATAAAATGACATTCAAATAATACATGACTAATATATACTAAGGGAAGTATTAAAAGGAGGGAAACACCCATGTATTTAATTCTTCTCAGTATCAAAACCATTTCTTAATACTGTACATGAAAACAATTTTCCTTCAAGGGTAAGGGATTTAAGTTTTTTGTTCAGCCTGTGTGAATTTACTCATCGAAGGATAATAAATTTTCACTGTATATTAACTGAAAAGGGATCCTTCACTTGGGAAAAAAAGAAGTGTCATTTATGACTGATAAACCCATTTAACTTTTTCTTCACCCCCTCCCCCGTTTTTTCTTTTTGTGGGTGGTTTCAGAAGAAGACAATTGGATTTGAAAAGTATATCAAGGGAAGGAAAGGTTTCATGTTTTTCAGAGAACATCACATGTCTTAATCTCTTATGCCCCAACCATAAATGAGTTCTGAGAGATCCATAGTGTCTTGGGGTGACTTTATAATGTGTATTCCCTATCGCTGCCCTATGCCCAGAAATTAATTTTGTGCCTTTCTGTGCATTTAAACTGAGCCTGAGAGGGGGAAGAGAAAAAAACTCGAGCAAACTTTCAAAGCAGTTTGTTCGAGGACACAGAGATATACAGACTGCTCTGCTTCTTCTAACAGCAGCAAGAGCGGAGGAAGCAGGTTGCTTGCTTTTCAGCCAGTTTTCAGCTACTTTTTTTCTCTGGAGAGAGACAGAGAATTGAACTTTGTTTGTTTCCTGGGACTTCGATTTTTTTTTCCCCCTTCTTTTTTTGGACTGTTTCAACATCAGAATACATTGGGAGGACTTTCCACCAAGGCCTTGGCCCTGGAGGTGAGCCTGCTACCCACTCCAGGGAGGAGGAGAGAGAGAGACCTATGGAAGGACTCTGAAATTTTCCCAGATTTTCTCTCCACAGCGAGAGGCTTTATTATTTAGCATTATTATCCTTTTCCTGTGTGTTTGTTAAATAAATAGTTTTTATCTCTTTCACTTTCCTCCAAGAAAAAATTCTTTGTTTTTCCTGAACCTGGTGGGGGAGGGATGGTTGTAACCTGACTCCTATCAGAGGATATTTTTCCTCCAAATTTGTCCAAACTGGCACACATAGGGATCCCAGTGCAGTGGCTGATGAGTGGTCTGATGTGATGCTTTGTGGAAAAAAAACTACTCCCAAAATTTGTAACTCAATGGTATCTTATGGGTATAATTGCAATTTACACTCTACATGAATTGAGATTATACATTTGAAATACCTTTTAAGCAATTATAAACTAAAATTAAGAAACCAAATAATGTATTTTCTGAAGACAGGATTCAAAAGCATATTTAAGCAGACCTTCGGCTACCTCAAAAAATGTCAGAGAAAAGTAAATGGAATGTTATTAAAATGTTTATATGTTTCAACCTTGGCAAAAATCAGAGAAAGGTAACATAAACTAAATGTTGCTCCTCCATAGGACCCAATGACAAAGGACTTGCAACTTGTTTGAACTTTTATTGAAGGTATTTAGGAAAATGATTATGAAATTCACTTCGAAGAAGGTTTATATTAATGGATCAACACAAGGCTACCTCAATACAGCAGAATAAAAGAGGAACAGGAGTGATCACTTCCATTTTATGAGTAGTTAGAAATGTTTTAAGTTTTTAGCTGTCAAAAACTGTCACCAAAAGGTAAAAAAGAAACATATTGTTCCTGCACAGAGCCAAGGTGAAGAGGAATGAAGTGTGACTGAAATGAGACTTTACACACAAATCACAGTATTAGCAAAAGATATGCTCTACATTTTAATTGTACAGTCATGCTTACAACAGTTAATGCTCATTACTGTCTACTGAGCACTCATGGGTCAAGGAATCAGATTAGTGCTCATAAACTGTAGCTGACTGCATGACTATTAGAAGACCAGGATAGTCCTAAATTCACAGAATGTCATCCTTGCTCCACCAACACAAGCAAGAATTCTCTAGATGAGAAATCCATTTGAGTTCAGTTGGGTTTAGCCATCTGTTTCTCTATGACTTCTAGTGACTTTTGTCGCATGACCCTGAGCATCTCACACGGACAGTTTCTCCCATAAAATTACCTGGATTTTCATCAATTATTTTTTTACCCACTCATGTGTTTTCCTGTGGAACCAATGCTTACAAGAAATTAATTCCATGTACATGGCTCTCTACCTATGCTTGAATTTGCTGCTGAATTTCATTTTTAAACAGGCTATGACAGATGTTTCAAGTTTTCCAATACACTGAGAGATAATATTCAAGCATTCAGATTTCCCCAGTAATTTTTGATACCACAGGGTATGATGTCTGCAAAGAGGAATGAGAAGGAAGTATTTTCAGAATTCATTTCTCAAGTCATACAACAGAGATACACACCTGAAATTTCAATGCATGCAGAATTAATCAGGTTTATTTTTAACTTGCCCACTATCACTACTAGTGATGTAATAATCTCTGCAACTTCATTTCTTTTCTACAGAATTCAGAAAATGATGCTATTAATAATGCACAATAATACTAAAATCCAGTTCTTTTCACGGCTAATAACAAAAAGGCTCTCTCTCTTAAAAGTAAGTAAATATCCTGACCATGACAAGCTGAAAAAGACTGTTAAAAGATGTCACTTCAGAGGCACATTTGACACTTGACAGCTTATTTAATTGATTTAAGCTGTGATCATCACTGACTAAAAGTATTTAATAGGGTATTTCAAAGAAAAGAAATTATTTCACTTGGGAGAGACATATTCAGTGAAAATTTCTATCTTTCTATTACTTTATATTCTCCTGCCTTTAATTTTCGATCCTTTATCTAAAAATTATGAAACTATTTATTGGAATTGGTTTTTTTTCTTTTTAAAAATATACTGTTAAGGAACAGCTCTCTCGTTTTAAATGCTTTTTAAAGGCATTTATAAAAAATGAAGGCATTCGTAAAATTAGTTTCCCAGGATTCGCATACAAGTTACTCAGCTTCAATACTGAGGGTCACCTTTGTTCCTTTTCTCCACAATATAAGTAAATACTGACTAAAAAGAAAAAAAGAAAGAAAATACATAATGCTCAAGAGGAAGTAGGAATAATCTATTTTGTTTTGTCAGAAATGAATAGAAAATCTCCAACAACCTAAGTGATATATGGCTCCCTGCTTTTTTTTTTGGCCACAGATCAGCTACAGGAGTAAATTAACGAGAGAAAGAAAAGAAAGAAAAGAAAGAAAAGAAAGAAAAGAAAGAGAAAAGAAATAAAATTTTAATATCAACTTCCAAAATCCTGTTAACTTGTTAACTATGAGCAATCACAAAAATATGAAATGAAATAAACTAAAGGAAGACAGACATATTTCTAAAAATTTTAGTACTGACAAAAAGTTCTTTTTTAATATATAAATAGAAACAAATGTGCAATGACAGCACTGAAAAGACTGCATCTAGTTCACACACAGTTATTTTTAGGAACATGAAACACTGCTAAGTTTTAACATTGCTAAGCTTTAACACTCATAAATGCAAATTTGTTTCTTCACAGGGAACCTGCTGTGTGCATGCAATGTTTGCAGATTTTTACATTCCATAAAATACTGGATAATTAAGTACCACAATTAGTTTAAAAGTTATCAGCCTGATGGTGTAAATTAGTGACTTAAGCAAAGCACAGAAAAGAATAATTGTCCCAAATGACAACTTTCAGTATTAAAATGCATCATTTTATTATTATCAACAAAGAATAATCTGAAAATTCTCTTTCCCTCACAGTGGATGGCAGTGCTGTTGATTAGGATGAGCTGGTGAAGAGAGGCATTCAAGCACCATCTGCAATTTCATTAGGCTGACATGTGGGAGTGGACACTGAAATAGGACAGGGGCCTCATCTGCCCTGGTTTCCTTGATGCCACAATTCAGGTCCCTTAGTCAACCTCTTACAGGTTTCCCAGCACCCACCAGCAAGCCTTCCCAAATGGCCTCCTCCACCAGCTTCCTCCAGGGCTCACTCGTGTGTCCTCTTGTCCTCAGTAAATCTTCCAAGGAGACGTCATGTTTTGCAAAGTCTCTGTGTGTTGCATTTCCCAGAGGTTTGATCCATATGCGCAGCATAAACTGTAATGCTAATAGGCTCTTCAGAACTTTATGGCCCCAGTTTAGTGTCCCCAAAAGCACCAAAATGACCACAGCATTATGGCTCCAGTTTAGTGTCCCCAAAAGCACCAAAATGACCACAGCATTTGCTGTTTTTTAAAAGAACCACTTTAATCCCACAACTGCCTAGAGTATTATCAGTGAATTTAAGTATTTTTATGAGAAGGTGAAATGTGTCTTTTTTTCCCTGTTTTCTCCACTCCTAGACTACCTTTCCCAGCCCCTGATCACTCAGAAACTTTTACAATAAAGTTATGACTCTTGTCAAGTCAAAAGGAAACCATGTTTAGCTAAAACAAGATAATAGATTCATTTAATCCAGTTTTGCAGAAATCTGGCATGTATATAATCACTTTATTCATGTATATAAATAAAACCCCCCATTTGAAGTTCTTCCTTGAGTGCATATTTCTTTGACATAGCAAATTGAGTGTTTTCAATCTGAATGCTTTTGGGGAAAATATGGTCAAGTAATCTTAATCTGGAAACCACAGAAACCACAGTTCCATAATTGATGAGGGAGCATGCACAGATCTCTTCCAGGAAATGTTCCCATTCCCTGAACTTGTGTATTGAAAATGGGACAAGCCACAAGCTCAGACTGCACCAGAAAGGATGTTAAGAAGACAGCAGAATGCTCTGATCAGCCTCCTTACTTGGGCAGACTTAGTGGACTCTCAGTTTACATTATGAACCACAAGCTGGTTGGCAAAAGCAAGGTTAAAGTTTCAAATTTCTCTCCATTCACACAGTGATTTTAGCAACCTGCAGAAGAATCCTCTGAAAAAGAAATGCTACATAGAAAGCATTCCTGAAGAAGCATAACTGTATCTGTCTGGAGCATTCACTACCAAGAATTGCACATAAGAGGAATCTGGGCAGAAAAATGAAATATAAATATGTTGGCTTGCTCAGCTAAGCAAGATGGTAAATCCATCTGTGATTACAAACAAGAATATAAGCAAAGCCATTGGAAGAATTTTTGGGGCTGCTATGGCGAAAATTAAGTCCATCTCAGCTAGACCAAATAAACTTTGCTTATGAATCCCACACTCACAGCCACTGACTCACAGCGTGACAAGTTGGACTGCAGCTGCTAACATGGTCTGGCAGCCAGATATATTTTGGTACTGCTAATAAATAAACTATGACTGCTTAATGTCCAATCTATTCAGCTCCATCAAATGATCTAAACTAAAACTGAGAGAGAGGATTCAGAGTAGTACATGATTGTTTATATGGTTTTGGTCAAACACAAGGTTGGTCCGAATAGAAATGCTTATGCATTTAGGATTGGGAGCATGGTTAATCCAGCTGGTATGGAGACACAAGAAAAAGACTGATTTTTAATAGTTCAACTTGCTATGTACGTCATCATCATATGTAGGGACAGTGAAACATAAGTTTCAGACCAGTTCAGAAATGATCTTGTGTGCAAGTCTTGGAGTTTCAGAGTCAGCACTCAGATCAGGCAGGAATGTATGAGGGCTATAAGATGTAGAGAGAAGTAAAAAGGACCAGCACCTGTATGCAGAGAATAGCTCTGACCTTAATGTATCACACTGAGAAACCAACACCAACCAGAATATCTGTTTGGCTCTAACTACTTGTGTGTTGGCAGATGAAGTGAAAAAACTTTGAGAACAAAAAGCTTAGACCTTTAAATATACAGTGTAACCTAGGAAGCTGATTATTTCTAGCTCTGGACATATTTAAGTGTCTAATATTTGAAAGGTGAGAGTTGGAAAACACTTGCAAGCAGTGTAAGCTTTTTAGCTTAATACTTATGTCCATCACTACTTCTGCTTTTGAGATACATGTCCTAATCAACAACACTCATTTAATGAGGTTAGAAAGATGGTTAAACATTGAGAACTTCAGATAAGGTGGGGAGTATGTGCCTTAAGAGTAAAGAAGGAGTTCTCTTCACTAGAGGCGACTGGTTGCTGGTAGGTGATAAAAAATTATTTAATCCTTTGCTCTCATCCCAACATGCAGATGTCTAGAATCTCATACTTCCTATAACTGTCAGTACAAAGGCAAATTATTTGTCATTTTTATGACAAGTTGTAATATTTAAAGCTTATTCTGAAAAGCAGAAGACTCATTGAGAATGGATGACAAAAACTATTTCAAAGACTAGAAAGAAGGTCATGTTGTGTGGCTGATGTTTCAGCAAGTGTGACGTGTTAAAGAACAATTTTTGCATTTCTAGATTTTATGGAGAGATGTTTTAGCAGTCAAAAGGAGAGAGACATAATGGTAGAGTGAGCAGTGCAGTATTTAGTCTTCTCTTGAAAACATTTTGAACAAAGAATCTGCTACAGGAAACTTCTTTCAAACAAACACAGCACACTGGTGTTTTTTCTCTCTCCTAAATTAATAACTTCTACTGACCCATGCCTTTATGAAAATACTTCAGGACAAAATCTGTACCCATAATATACGCTTGTTTCTGTCAGAAATTAAAATGCTATTCAGTGTATGAAGATCTATAAACACACAAAACTTTTAACTACATAAAAAATTGTCTGAATAAAATGATATATTCTAGATTCCTGTTATAAAACCACCTTGCAGGAGAAAAACTCACATTTGCCATCTAACACTTGCTTAAACTTATAAGAACTTGAAATTACAAGCAATATTAGAGAAAAGTCATGACTACTGAGAAAAAAGTTAATAAAATGTAGTAATATTTCATTTGGTTTACACTAGAAGCAGCAAAAAGAATGTTTTTGTTTTGTTTCTTTAGAAAGTTGTTTTATGTAAAAATAAGCAAAAAGCTTGTATAGGCTTCACCATTTTGAAATATTAAATCAGTTCTGAAAATGGTAGATTGTCAGAAATTCCCCAAAGCACATAGGGAAAACATTGTCTTTAAAAAGAAAATACATAATTCAAGAAACTTTTGATGGGACATCATTTTCTGTGAAATTATGTTACGAAGCTTATAAGGTAAAAAAAAATTTAAAAGAGAACATCAGCTAATACACCAAATCTCAGAATCACAGAATTACAGAATCACCAGGTTGGAAGAGATCTTCAAGATCACTGAGTCCAACCCATGCCCTAAAACCACCTCAACTAAACCATGGCACTGAGTGCCACATCCAATCTTTTTTTAAACACATCCAGGGATGGTGACTCCACCACCTCCCCAGGCAGATGATTCCAGAACTTTATCACTCTTTCAGTAAAAAACTTTTTCCTAATATCCAAAGTAAATTTCCCTTGGCGCAGCTTGAGACTGTGTCCTCTTGTTGTGTCAGTTGTTGCCTGGAAAAAGAGGCAACACCCAGCCCCCACCTGACTACAGCCACCTTTCAGGAAGTTGTAGAGAGTGATAAGGTCACCTCTGAGTCTCCAGGTTAAACAACCCCAGCTCCCTCAGTCGTTCCTCATAGGGCTTGTGTTCCAAGCCCCTCACCAACCTTGTTGCCCTTCTCTGGACATATTCAAGCATCTCAACGTCCTCCCTGAACTGAGGGGCCCAGAACTGGACACAGTACTCAAGATGTGGCCTCACCAGTGCCGAGTACAAGGGAAGAATGACTTCCCTACTCCTGCTGGCCACACACACTGGCTTAGCCTTAATTCCAAGGTATATGTTAGATATGATTGCCAAGGCAAATATAATTCTATTCGTTGTTATTCTAAAGAAGAGAAAATTATTTTCTTACTAGTGTGGGTCCTCAGTTAAGATTGGGTTTATTAATATTTATTCACCCAACTTTACTCCTATTCTGACAAAAGATCAAACTCTTAAGTTGAAGTTTTCTGTTTACACAAAGCCTTTTGCAGTCCCTGTGCTCCCTGAAAGCATCCTCAGAACCATTGCAATATGCAGCTAAGTTTCACTTACTGAAATTGCTGACTACAATATCCATGGTAGTTGTCCATCTATTACACTGTACCTGGTCTGTACCACCAAAGGAAACTCTGGAGCTGTGGTCTGGCTTTTTCACATCAGCAGTGGGATGCTTCATCCAAGAGTAAAATTAATCTGTTCCCCTGCCTAGAAGGGATGAGAACTTGGCATATTCTTTGACAGCTCTTAGTCAAGGTTAATGGAGTCTCTGCAGGAGCCTGAATGTTAATATGGTTTTTATGATCATTGTTGTATTAATATCCTTATTTTTAACTTGTACATAACAAACTAATTAAACACTGTGCACTACTGAGTCTCTGTTCTTGTTACTGTGATAAAAGACACCATAATGACTTTTGTTGTAGGCTCTTTATAATTATTACAGCTCCTTATCTGTACAGCTATACTTCTTTAGAAGGCATACAATCAGATTGTCACTTTTACCAGGTCACCTTAAGGGTGTAATGTAATGTTACATTTGGATTAAAGCACCTTTGCACTCCCATTTAAGGACTGTTAAATTACCAAGAGAAAGGGGAAAAAAAGTAATGAGAACGTGAACTATAGATCTTTGTTAGTTTAAATGAGAACAGGACAGCTATGTCTGAAGTATATTTTTTACAAAAATATTAAGAATAAAATCACTGGCTTTCCAGTCACTTGTACTTGGGATAGTCTTTTTAAAAAAGTACAATTGCCATGGGGATGGGCTCAATTACACACTGCCCTTAAGTAAATATTAAAGTTTCAATGGAGACTATTATTTTAAAGTTACTACATCCAATTTTAAAGATATTATGTCCATACTAGCCTATCCTTAAATTAAGTAATTTAAAGACCTCCATGAATCTTTTTACTTCTACCACTGTAGACTGCTGTCATTATCACAGAAGAAATTCTTGATCAAAGAAAAGTTGAGTGTTCTGATCTAGCTAGAACTGAGCAATGGGATTCCTAAACAAAACTCTCTATTGGCACAGTTCAAAACCAAGCAATTACAAATTAAGCTAGGCTGACCACCTGCTAGAAACAAGCAGCATTCATTGCCATAGATCAGAAAAAAAAAAGGTTTGGTTGAACATCTGCAACTACATGATTCACTCTTATCAGTGAATATGTTCGTGGATTGTTCTTTTGACTAAGTCAGATCATGTTTTGGAAATAGAGTTGAATTTAAAAATCTGGGTTTTTATGCAAATTCAAAATATATCCATAACAGAAGGTGTTCTTTCTTACCTAGAAAAAAAAAATTTAAATTATGAAATAAAATTCCTGGGATCTAGTCACCTAAGTAGAAAATAGGTGCTGCTGGAATTCAGAAAAAACACACTCTCCCTAAAAACACCAAGTTACCTGACTAATTGCTACTAGCACTGTTCCCTGTGCGTAAATGTAGAGTTCTTGATTCAGCATGCAGTTACTCAAGACTAGAAATCTGCAACTGGAAAGCCACTTAATCTTGAAGGCTTAAACTAAGTATGAACTGTAGTGCCTGGGAGACCTGCCACCCTAAGCATGTAGTTACTTTGCCTCTCTAAAAATTGATCCTGTGGAGTTATAAGAAAAAGCTCTGCATACAAAGTGCTCATCCCAAGGAATTTTGACACTAGATGAGATTATCCAGGTCACAAATGAATTCTGATTACTGTGACAGAACTGTGACATTTCTGCCAGCTATACAGTGAACAGTGTTACTAAATACCATATTCACTACTCATTAAATGATTCTAAAGCACATTCATCAACTCAGTCTAATATACAAAATGAGTCATAACAATTAGAAATTAACTGCAATGCAATGACTACTATCTCTGAATCAATGCTGTATTGTCTGTGCTGGATTTCCTCTCTTCTTTGCACTCATCATCAAAACAAAAACACTTCTTCTTCTCTATTCATTGATTCTAGAGCAGCACTACAGACTGAAACCATTTGCAAAGCAGTCCGTTCACAGATACAGGCAGCAGGAGGAATAACATCTTTGTTAATACAGCTTGCTATTAGTAAATCTTGTTGCAGGCAGCACCACACAGCTTCTTAAAAATTGGGCAGCTCTGTCATCATCACTAGGAATTCTGGACAGTGGTTAATGAAGTATAAAATTTCCATAAAGAATAAAATGAATAGTATGACTATATATTGAGAAAAATACCATTTTACTGAAGTTCTACAGTTGAAAAAAAAAGGAATATATCTTATAGTGGAGAAATATTTTGCTTTGGTCAAAACAAGTTTGAAAGCAAAAATTTTCCCATGATCTTCTAGAATAGTCTTGCAGTTGAATGCAAGTTTGCAGCATGAAGGAGGACAAGCAAAAAGAAAGCCAAGCCCCCAAACCCTCCAGCTTGACAGAGTCATCTCTTCTTCACGTCTGACTCTACAAGACAAGGACAGATATGGCCTCTGTTAACATAGTCATACAAATTTGTGGCAAAATGGTCCCTTTATCACCATCACCCAGAAGCTCATTGTCACTACCATGTATGAAAAAATGGAAACCTTCATTCATCCCGTGAGAAACCTTCATTCACATGCTTCCCAGTGCACTGGACAAAGTGGAGGAAGTTTGGGGAAAGGAAAGGGGTACCAGACTTTCCTGCTATGTTTACCAGGGGATGCAACGCTTGTCTATATTCCAGCGCACACTGATGAAACATCTTCTCTGGCTCACATATCAGAAAAAGAAGCTGCTATGCAGCTCTGTCCAAGCACATATATCAGCTCTTACAGCTCCTACTAAACCTCAAGATAAATGCATAAATCACATCCATTTTATTTTGGGAAAGAGCAAGATTACAAATAGGCAGTGATCTAACATTGCTTCCCACACTGGAAACCTAAACTCATGAGCTGAGAGATAATTTTAGTGTAATACATTCTTTAGAGACCTGTATAATTTTTTTTAATTTGTAGAAAAATGTACTTGTAAAAAATGTGTTTTGTAAGGTTTTTTTTAACTAGCTGTAAAAGGACTTAAACTGAGGCAAAAGCCAGAAAACTTCAGTTCCCATTGAAGCCAGATAATACAGAAACTCAGTATTGTCCTCTTAGATCACCTGTCATGGGTTAGCAAGCATAGTCCCGGAAGTGATGTTCTTGGTAAGGGATGCTTACAGCTTCCTCTGTGACCTAACAGAACCTATCAGCTGGCCAGTTTGAATATGGACAATTCTTTAAGCCACTTAAAGTTGTGACCGCCTCTGTGATCCACACTTAAGAATAAACAAACCCCCCCACAGCTCTGTCTCATTTCTGGTGCTGGGACAGGTGGCTGCGGGCCCCGTGTGGGGGCCAGCGGTCCCGGCCCAGGCCCTGCTCGAGCCAGGCCGGGCCAGGCCATGGCCATCCTGGAGCCGACGGGCCCTGTTCCACCCGCAGAACCACCCCACAGCCCTGCTGTGGGCAGCCGGAGCGGCTCGGCTCCCCCTCTCCACTGCGGCCAAGATTCAGCTGAAGCTGCCCTGCTGTCTGGCAAAAGATCATGTGACCAACAGCGATAAGCCACATTCCAGCTGCGAGGCCTGGGTGAGATTAACCCTTTTAGCGCTGTGAAGAGCTGAAAACCTGAGGGAGAAGAAAGAAGAGATGCTTAAAGCTGAAATTCTGTTGTAAAGCTATGATATATCAGAGTACCCATTGTAATTTCATGAAGGCATGGGGGGTGGAGCGTTCAACTTGTACTTGTGAGCAAAAGCACCTGCACTGAGATAGACAGATGCTGACGCAGCTGTAATTTGATGAGAAGTTTGAACAGGGAGAGATGGAAGCAATGAGGACTTTTGCTCCAAATGGGAAAGGAGAAAACCTCAGTTCCTAGAGATGCTCCCAGAGATAGTCCTAAAGATGAAGATGAGGAAGACCCTTTGCTCCCAGGGAAGGAGAAGGGCCTCTGTTCTTAGAGATGAAATGCTCCCAGAGATGGAGCATTTCAAAAGACAGCTTTTGTTTCTGAATGGCTCAACCTTAAATTTATACCCCAGTAATTCAAGAGTGGACCCTCGAAAGCAGTTGCAGGAAAAGTTGCAAGTCGGGGGAAGGGACTCACATGCGAGCAGAGAACCAACCCGGGTGGCTGTCTCGTTGTAATAATGTTTTCATAGCATGGGCAAGAGAGACTCCTCAGTCCTAAATGGACTGAACAAGGTTATTATGGAAATGGTAAACAGACTGAACATCTTAAGGGTTGTCTTTTTACATTGTCAGTGGGAGAAGGGAGAAAGGTGGGGGAGGAGGAGAAGTGTTCTGAAGGTGTGGTATTTTTTTTTCTTCTTTTAGGTCTGTTAATAAACTCCTTTATATTCTTTCAAGTTTGGTGCCTGCTTTGCATTTCTCCTAATTCTTATCTCACAGAGGATAAACAGTGATGAGTATTTTGGACCAAACCACTACATCTCCTTTTGATCCAATAAATATATACCACTGAACTATCAGATAAAGATGTTCTTCCTTTTCCTCTTTTATCCTGGTAATAAGCAATCAAATCACAGAATCACAGATTTCACTACAAGAAATCTCTGTCTTGTGATCCCACACTGTTCCAAACACAAGATTTGAGAATTAAATTTATGTTTCAAGCTATTGTTCTTTCCTTCAGCATTCATTTTGGTGAAATTCATCCTACCTATCCTTAGCTGTTTAAATCATAAAAAAGGTTTGCCATTGACATTGTCTCTTTAATCAGAGGAGTCAAGCATTTTCAGAGAGCAGTTTCTCATATATGTAATATGTACATCTAAGGTGAGATGACTCCATATTGCCTTGTTTCAGAGAAAATAAAGGACAGCTAAATACATAATATTTTATCATATAAATTTAGTATACATTGTGCTGTCACAACAAAAAAGTTTTCAAAAGACATAAAAGATGTTTAAAGAAGAACACAGTACTGAAACCTGATCTCTTATTCTCTGTCAAAATCAGGTCCAGAAGTTATAACGACATTTACAATTCCTCTCAAGGTGTGTGTGAATCCACTGAAAAGCACCTGAAGTCTACAGCTGGTAGTAGAATTATGTCTCAAGAACTCCAAAGTCCAAAATTTTCCATAAAATCACTTCTCAATAGAGGTATTCTGTGTCCTCATAAAACAGGATATATTGATGCTTTAAATCAAAACTTATTACTCACAAATCTCGCCAATGATTTTATGGCTTATGACACATATCTTTAAGTAGGTTTCTGTTTCCTTAAAGTAACATGGGAATATTCTACTCCAAGCTAGGTACTCCTGGATGATTTCCAGACTGGCTCTTCAGAGTTGTGTAGATTAAACAACAGTAACAAAAGGCCATATTTTAGACAATATCTTTGTTTTCAAAAAGCAGTGACCATTTTGTGTTCCATAAACTTTTCTCTTTCCACAAGAATTAACTTCTCAGTATACCCGTGGGAGAACTGCAGAGATAAAAACAATGCAGGGAAAAAACTATTTAGAGGAACTTTGGTGATATTTCAGACTTCTCTGGATGCTGCTCTGTTGCTGCTGTCACTTACTATCTCTCACTTTCTTGAGTTAGAGACGATATACAATTTAAATATCTTTTACTTACATCAGATTTTCAAAGTGATCCTTGCCCATGTAAAGCCTTTATGTACTTGTGTTATACTGCCACTATATAAATACATTGAGAAGACTAAATGAAAGCTATATTATATATATATCTTTCAATTCTCGAGGGTATTTCACAATAACTTAATTACTTTTTTAAATCCAAAAATTATCTTGGCATATATTTCATATTGAAAAAAAAAATGTTTAGTGGCATCTCTCAAGTCAAAAAAGATTTTAGAGAAGAATTCAGAAATAAACCTCAAATTTCCTGGTTCCTAGTTTGTGTCTTTGCCTGCTCCTCTCCTTTCAGCCATTTTTTCGTCTCCTTTCAGCTTTTCTTGACAGCTAGCAAAAGCAGTAAGCTTTCAGCTATCTTTGATCTTCAAAGATATTCAGCTACAAGTCATTTTCTTCAAGTTTGTGTTCCAAAGTCCAGTGACCCAAAAATAGACTATTACATTGATATTTCTTCTAGGTCCCCACTGATGATGTGGGAGACAAGACTGCCAGAGGTCAGTCCTGTAAATCTCATGTTAACTATGACTGTCCAAATCAAATGTATTTAATGTTTTTAAACCAAGAATAGTTGCAAAAGTTCAACACAAAAGTAAATGAATACCAGACTTAAAAAAACTACCACATAAACCCATCTGAAGTACAATAAAGAAGAATGCTGACACATACACATGACTTCTCAGATATTCTTCCTCTCTATGATGATGTTTTATGGAAGTTAATGTTGTCAGGAAAGACTGATATACTAAATGGAAGACTGGGCTTGTAAAAACATTATATCTGTCAAGCAAATAAACCACTATCACGCATGAAAGATACCGGTTTGGCTTCACTTCAATGTGAGCATGAAATAAAAAAGGCCATTAGGTGTTTGAAACACTGCAAATCAAACATCAGTGAGACCGGACAACATCTTCTATATTACTAATAAGGAAAACCAAAGCTAAGGGGATCTACCCGTCTTAAAGAGGTAGATTTTAGCGTTTACTTCAAAGCAGCTTTTGTTTACACTTCAAAGATTTGAAACAAAACCAAATGCTGAGGAAAGAAGGTACTTCTTTTACTCCTTTTTCCACACATGAAGAGAGTGGAGAACAAAAGTTTCCATGTCATATATCAGAAAACGAGAACGTAAAGATGGTTTGCAATTCATTTCTGTTCAAAGCACTTCACAGCGATGGATCTGAGAGAACTCTGACAGGTCCTTTCACAAAAAGAATAATTATTCTGAACTGTGACTTAAAGGTAATGGAGAAAGCCTTGCCTTATGCACTATCTGGCATAGCTTAAATTTATTTCTCCATCTCCCACTATAGTGAGATGTTTTAATTTCAAAGTAGTGTACTTGGCATATTTTATTTGACCATCCTGTTTACAAATAACATTGCATTTTGATAACTTTATGAAATCAGTTGATAAAAACTTGCATGAAAATGCAAAAATTTCTTCTAAACGACAGAAGCTTTTTATTTTATTTTTTTTTAATTACAATTATGTTGGGAAGAAGGCTTGTATGGAAGATATGTCCTGGGTATGAAAGCTTTTTTCTTTTGCTTCTGTCTACTGCTTACTACCAGGATCCTTTTTTCCAAGCTTTGATTATCTTCTAAACAACACAAATTCTACCTATTTTCTTAAAGCTATCCATTCCACAAGCTAAAAACAAAACAATAAAAAAGGAACAACTTCCTTTCCCCACCACTTAGTGAGCTTATTGGTGGGAATCGGATTTCCAATACCAATTTACTCACATATTTACTCACTAATTTCATGGGATAAGAGCTTTTTGAAAGTTGAAATATGACATTTGCCTCAGGTTGTCCTAAAAAAATTGTTGTGGAACCACAATGTTTTTAATGTGTAGGAAACGTCTGATATTTTTTTCAAAGTTAATTTATTAGTCCAAGTAATATGACTTTCAGTATTTTCCAAAGAAAATTTGTCTGTCAGATAATTTCTGATACTTCTGTTTCTTATCCTAATGCCACTTTCTCTGAACTTATGAGAATATTAAATAGGCAAACTGATATTACTGAAGATTGAGGATATGTATTACAAGATGAAGGAGCCAGCCAGAATGCTCCACATATCTCTAATTTCAAATTACCACATGACATTTGCCACTTCCAACCTTACACTGGTAACTGGCATTCTGTTAAACCATTATAAATTTGTTTAAGTATTTAAATAAAGACAGAAGAACCACTAAGGGGTTTTTGACAGTGTAGCAAATTACACAGGTTTGTTAAATGCATCACTGTTCTGGTGGAAGGCAGCGTGGCAAAGAATTCCCACAGGAACTGAGGAGGAGAGAAGGATCAGAGCCAATTTTTCCAGTCTAAGCATGGATATATATCAACTGAGCCATGCTATGAAGCTGTATGCTAAAGACCTATCTACTTGCCAATAAATGTTAATGCACAATAAAATTAAGCACACTAGCTATTTTTCACTGATTTCTCACTTTTACTATAACTGGATTTTTTTTTTTTTTTTTAAGTAGAGTAAGTTTCTTTGCCTAAGGGCACTCTGTAGCTACACCTATGAAGGTATTTTGCAGAAAGATAAAAGTTATAGTCTGCCCACACTTGGAAACAGCAGGAAGTGTTTTAGTAACACACAGTGCCACACTGAGCACAATCTAATTGAAAGCTGTCTAAAGCAGATTGGACTCTACTTGTCATTTGCTGCCAGTGCTTAAGGTGAGCACAATGAACTAATGCCTTCGATCTCCTGTGAGCAATCCAAGTGTTCTTACCCATTAGTTAGTGAATGCTCTAAATTCACCCCTGGATTTACCATACCCTAATTTCTCTGGGCAGGTGAGCCTCAATCCAAGCAATCTACTTCTTTTGTGTTCCACTTTGAGGTGGTCAAGAGAGATAGATAGAATCAGAGAAGTCAGAAATTTGCCCCAGGTAAGAGGAAGTTAAGTGTAAATGAGACAAATAAATGCTTACTATATAGTTAAGGCTTTAGCTTAGACTCATAGCACTTAAAGAGAAATTTACATATAAGAATAAAAGAAAATAATTACAGTAGAAAGAGTAACAAGCAAAAGAACGAAGTCATGACCAGGATTAAGGTAAGAAGGATGAAGATGGGAAAGAGGAATTTGCTTTATTCAACAAATGCACTTTGTTTTCCTGCATGAAATTTTGCATGCTAAAATTGGACAGTTTAAATGTAATATACTTCATTATTTACCTTACACATGGATTTCTCTAAAAAATTTTAAGCCAAGGATGTAAGCTGCCTTGTTTCCTGCCTCATTCAGGAAATGATCATCCAGTAAAATCATTGTGGAGATGCTTACCATTCCAATTAAAGGTAACTCTATCAGTATGGTTATTTAATTCAAAAACTCTTTTAATTAGTTCTGTCACCCTCTTTTTGCATCTGGTGATGTTTATCCAATTAAGGTGAATGGCTAAGATTTCAAACTGTTATTAGTTTTTGCCTACTAGAAAAAGATAAATTATGTACTTACAATAAAATAATATAAGTATGAACTCTGAAATTGGTTCTGAAATTCACTCCATCATAAACTTGATCCAATTAACTAAACCACATGATTTGGCCGGTCTGGAATTACAGAAAACATAGAGCCAATCCTGGGTCTACATCCAGTATGTATGAGGGTTCATTCAATCTCACAATATTTTCTGTACAAAACAAAACTGGCTGAAGTTTTGGTGGAAGAAAAGAGAAACATGAGACCCAAATATTCTCCTGTTTTCTTAAAGGCCTCAGAAAATCTGAGGGAAGCTCTGGCTCCACTCTGAAATCTTCTGGTAGTATTGGGGCACTGCCAACACTAGCAGGTAGCAGGGTGGAGCAACATTTCCACGACTCTCTGAGGCATCGGGAAGATATTTTCCAGGGACATACGTGTCTCTTCATCATCCTTTACACAAGTACACACTGCAACCTGCCCCAACACCTCTGTTTTACATGTGCATTCACTGAGGTAATATACTTCCTGCTCTATATCCACTTTATTTACTCTGTTCAAAGATCCAAGAGGTGTTACATCAAAAGTGTGTCTTTTATTGCCCATAAACATCACTTTAGTGTTAGTACAGCTGCCTTCATTGGACCTGTCTTTACAATTACAAACAAAAGACTTGATTTAGCACATCCTAGACTGCCTTACTGCCGAGCTAGGAAAGCTCCACATGTGCTAGCAGCTTGTTTCCCTTGGCTTATGGTCCCAGGGCTCTAAAAACCTTTAAACATAAATAAAATTAAAAGATGCTCAGAAAATACAGATTTGCAGACCCAGAAATTTGAAGTTTCTGAAAAAAACAAAGAAATGTGAACACTCTGGAAACAGGATCTCTTTTTGCCAAAGGAATAGAATGATAATATTTTATACTTCTACCTTCCACTCCAAGACACTTGACAATCTTTCAGCATTTACCAAGAGAACACACCTATTAATGAAAACACTACCTTTCGCAAAAAATAACAACAGAGATTAAGGGAAATTTTTAAAACCAGAAAGATCTCTTGTTCTAAGTCTGCTTCTAAGACCTGACTGTCTGACTGAGGTTTTTACTTAATCACACTAAATGATGATAGAAAGAACGTAAAATTTTTATTATTTGAGGAAAAACAAGAGTTCAATTGAGTTAAAATTACACCTACCAAGTATATTTCAGGCAACTTATATTTGAATTTCTGATACATGTGACTTTTTAGGTGCATTCATTAAATAATGTATCATACCCTACATTGTGTAATGGAGTTATTATTTCAGGGGGTTTTTTCTCAAATTAAACACAGTTTTATGCACTACTGAAATGCCTGACCAATTAAGTGATTTCAAATACAAAATTTGAAAGAAGTTATACAATACCAATTGAAGTCTTTTCAACTCAACTCTGCAATGAAGAAACTTTATTAAACCCTCATACTAATCAATACAGCATGTAAATACTGCCAGTAAGGACTATTAAAACAGGAAAAGATGTTTTATGGGATTCATTTTTACAGCTGCCCACGTGAAAAATCAAGAATAAGGTAATTATGTAAATTTCTTATGATAATTAAACCTCAAATTGTATATTCAATAATTCAAACTCTGTCTGCTCATATCAATATTGTACCAGTATACATTATAACTTACTTCCACAATGTGATGTCAAGTTATATTCAATATGTAAATTAAGAAAAATAAGTAATTTCAAAGTCATAAATTGGTTCCTAAAATATCATTGCCATGAAACAAAATAAATAGCTTTATCTAAAGCTTTAGCTAAGCACATTCAAACTTCTTTTTAAGCAGAATCTTCCTACACACAAGCAGCAACTCTGAGCATAGGAAATTAAGGCTTGTTGGCAAGAATGTGTTAACACGTTCGTCTTGAGAAGAAGAACTTATCAGGTCTATCGTGAACTTATAAGCTTACAAAGATTTACTCAGACTGGGTGCAGAAAAAATCCTTTTTCCATTAGTAACAAGACAGAGGGTTGGAAATACAGACAAAGAGAAAACAGTGGAACAGTGCTAATAATTAAGGCACAACATTAAAATAACTTTTCCTTGTGCTCTGTATCTTGAAATACTGAAGTTAACAAGCTTTGCTTTTGGCAAGGTCTTTATGAAAAGAATGAGAGAACCTATGATTAATGGTTGCAGCAAGAATAAGTAAATGAGGACAACACTATACTGTGAAAGCAAGCTTGAACATATAGCAAAAAGCTGCCAAATATGCTGAATAGTTGAAAACTAGCTTTTTAAAAATTAATTACTGTATTCTTTATTATAAAGTTAGAAATTAGTGCTTTATTATAAATTTAAAATATATAATTCAATAATTGCACAAATTATTTTATTATTTTAATATTTCATTTATTATTTTAATAGGTAAGTTTTTTATTTCCCTAAATCTATAGGAACTATACCCCTTATTTGTCACTGCTGTAGTGCTGGAGGAAAGTAACTTGAATCTCCAAATGTACCACTGCATGGCATATTGGTGATGATCTTTAGTATAATAGAGTCCTAGGACAACTACAACGACATACCATTCTTCTGTTCCTCTGCTCTTTCTCACCTTAGGAGTGTGAGAAGTGCAACATTTGAAAATCGGGATTTCAGAAGTAGCATTTTAAAGGGAATTCAGAATTCCTGGCTGTGGCTTTCTATTTGCCTCATAGAATTCTTCTATTATGATTTTGTTTGAAGTAGAAAAAGTGCTAAGTGCTTTGAATACTTTAAACTAGATCTGCCCTACAGTCCACATCTACATATATTAGGATTCACTGTTGCTTTCATATTTGTTTTGTGATTTTCCATTCCCTCCAAAGTGTCATATTTGGAGTAAACATTTAAATAAAGATAGGTTCTGAAAGCTTAATTTGTAAAAAAATCCTTTTTTCTCCTCTAATTCTTTGCCTGAAAAATCCTTTCTGTCTATGGAATCTGTTTGCTTTCTGGTCATTGATTCCTAGGCTTCTTGGAATTTAAAAAAATAGCATAGTTGTCTATAATTTGCAGAGTTGCACAGACTTAGTTTGTGTCCACTCAAATGCATTAACATTCCAGTTCCACATCTCTCTCAAATATTGACTCATAACACTCATGTTTAAAAGATTTTCTCTCTTAAAAAAATTACAAATCATTGTAAGTGTATGAGGCAAGTTTTATTTTGGCAGACATGGAAAGATCATGGGCAGGAAATTTGAAAAAAGACCAGGAAAAAAAGTTAGGTAAAACATAAAAGGAACCATATAAGCCCCAGGTTGATACAAAAGTAATTTCCATAGAAACTATGAGTAGATGGAGACAAAAACTTTAAGAAATCTTGGATTGAAAAAATTAGTAAGGCACAGATCAAGTGTGGATGTTGTGAAAAATGGGAAAAGAGTGGCACTATCAGTGCTCTTTGCACCTTTCTAACTTCAGTCATTGCTGCACAGTCACTATCACAATCCAAAACTGGACCTGGGAATTTCTTGAAGCCGTAGTTTCTGCTCTTGTTACAAGGTCTTAATTTACTCCTCTTCTAAAACAGCACTGAAAATTTTAATCCTTATTAATAAGATGCTTAACTGTTATCAAGTTTGAAATTCAATTTGCTAGACAATTGCATACATACGTTTCCATTCACTGGCGTCAGTGTTAGGTCACTTCAGACTGAATGCTGCAATCAGCTGCCTTCATTATAAGTTAGGAATTCACATGCAAACGTCCCATGCACCAGTCCAAACCTTGCCCCTTTTCAATTGGATATTAGATACTCATTCACTGCTGGAGTGTAATTTTTTCATTTTATATGTAAATAACTTGATTTTCTTTCCTCACTAGAGAGCATTGAGTTATCCATGGTAATGTATTCTTTCATCTTTTTTTTTTGGAGTGGCAGTTTCTTCCAAACTTGGAACATCTCACAGCAAGCAGAGAAACCAACATCTTTTTCACACAGCATGATATTGGAATATTTGGCTAAAGGCCCTAAAACATTAAAAAGAAAGAAACAAACAAACACGAAATCTTATTCATGATCCTTGTGTTTACTTGTTATGCTCAATTTGATCTTTCATGCTTGTAGCACACAAAGGAAATTTTGATGGCATGGTGTTTTACTGTTCAGGTGTTTTATCTTTATAAGGAAAGGAAGCATTTTTGCCATCCATTTTCAATGATTTCTACAGGAAAAAAACATGAAGCTATGGCTGAGAGAGGTTTTCTTGTTCAATGCTTCTCAGAGCCTCACAATCTGTATGCTGTAGAACATAGCAAGTTTTAACCAAACAACATATTCTTTTACTGTACAGAGCGATGTTAAGCTTATTTAGTGACACTGTTTGAAATTTCAAGGGTACTTCAGATTTTTTTAAAACCTCTTTTTCAGTACTACCTCTTTCAAGATAAAGCAAAATTAAGACAGCATACATTTTGTAAATAACTCTTTCCTATTACAAGTAGTAAATAAAATGATGTGCAGCATAAAAGTGATTGCTATGATATTTGGTATATGCACCATAATACCACTACTTAAGTCCATAATATTGAACAAAATTTAGTAATCTAATTAATGTACTATGTCATTTGTTGGCTGGTATTAGGCTTTTGAAAGATGTAACATAGAAAACCAAATGCAAGAAGTATGGACTAAAATCTTGATTTCACTACATTGGTTGTGAAATGATGGTTTCACTGTGTGAAAGGATGGTTGCTTTACTACTGCCCTTGATACTTTCTAGCTTGGCTGCACATGTTTGTCTCAAATATCTAATAGCACACAAGAATTGTACTCTAACTAAAACCCTGTGGAATTAAAAGCTCCAAAGTGCTCACAGAATCATAGAATGATTTGAGCCGAAAGAGGCCGTAAAGATCATCCAGTTCCAAACCCCTGTCACAGGCAGGGAAACTTCCACTAGACCAAGTTGCTCAAATGCCTTGGACTTTATTAGAAACATAATTTTAATATTACTGTTTTCTCTAGTTAACACTTCTGTCATTAAAAACAGGAATATTTACCTTTAAAAGCAATTTTATTTTAAAATAATTTGCTTTCTGTAACACACCAATAACTCTTCCTCTTTTGATACTTGAAATTATGCCACTAATCAATGATTTCCACAGTATTTGCCCTCTATCATAAGGTAAATATTTTTTGTAATTTCTTCTATTAGATATTGGCAATCATCTTCCCTTTAGTGAAAAGAAGTTAGGCAGAATTTCAGTAAGGTATACAAATGTTTCTTTCATTGTCAAAAAGGAATATCTGAGTAATTTTCTGTCATATGGCAGCCTAAATGCAAAGAGAAACCCTGTATTTTTAATAGGAAAGTTTAATCAATTTTATGATGGAAAGTTTATAAACTATGAGACAAGAGGATGTCTCTCCTCTTTACCTTGAATCTGGGAACACGTGGTCCCTGCACGGTTCTCTTGGGAATCCCTACTTCATGACTTCATCACCATGGACAAAGCAATGATCTTGTCTCATTTTTCCTTCTGATGAATTCTCTCAAAACACCAAACTGTTAAAATTTCTAAGTATAGTAAAGGATAATCACTACTGAGACAGACAAGGGGATCGAGTGCACCCTCAGCAAATTTGCAGATGACACCAAGCTGAGTGCTGCTGTTGACACACCTGAAGGACAGACTGTCATCAAGAGGGACCAGAATCTCATGAAGTTTAACAAGCCAAAGTGCAAGATGCTGAATCTGGGATAGGGCAGCCCTAATACCAGTCCAGACTGGGGGATGAAAAGATTGAGAGCAGCCCTGACAAGAAGGATTTGGGGGTGCTGGTGGATGAGAAGCTGGACATGCCCCGGCAATGTGTTCTCACAGGCCAGAAAGCCAAATGTATCCTGGGTTGCATCCAAAGAGCATGGCCAGCAGGGCAAGGGAGAGAATTCTGCCCCTCTACTCTGCTCTGCAGAGGCTCCATTTGAAACACTACATCCAGCTCTGGGGTCTCCAGTACAGGAAGGACATTGACCTCTTGGAGTGAGTCCAGAGGAGGCCACCAAGATCATCAAAGGGATGGAACACCTCTCCTGTGAGGAAAAGCTGAAAGAATTGGGTTTGTTCAGACTGGAGGTTTCAAGGTGACCTAACTTCAGCCTTCCAGTATCTGAATGGAGCCAACAAGGAAAATTGAGAGAAACTATCTACAAGGGCATGTAGTGACAGGAAAAGACAGAATGGCTTCAAACTGAGAGTAGATGTAGATTAGATATTAGGAAGAAACTGTTTATTTTGCAGTGGAACAGGATGCCCAGAGAATTCGTGGATGCCACATATCATCAGTGAAAATTTCTTCCTGATGTCCAACTTGAACTTCCCCTGGTGCTGCTTGAGGACATTTCCTCTTGTCCCATCGCTGGTTGCCTGGGAGAGGAGGCTGACACCCACATGGCTACAGCCTTGTTTCAGGCAGCTGTAGGGAATGATAAGGTCTCCCCTGAGCCTCCTTTTCTCCAGGCTAAACAACCCCAGCTCCCTCAGCTGCTCCTCACAGGACCCTTCCAGCTTCATTGCCCTTCTCTGGACTCACTCCAGCACCTCAGTATCTGCCTTGAAATAAGGGGCCCAGAACTGGACACCAGACTTGAGGCTTCACCAGTGCTGAGTACAGGGGGAAAATCACTTCCCTGGCTCTGCTGGCCACATTGCTCTTGATACAGGTCAAGATGCCATTAGCCTTTTTGGCCACCTGAGCACACTGCTGGCTCACGTTCAGCTACTGTCAACCAGCACCCCCAGGTCCTTTTCTGCTGAGCCACTTTCCAGCCACTCCTCCCCAGTTCCTCTCATTAATTTAAGAATTATGTCAAGTACTTAAAAACAAGAAATGGAGGGTTTTTTGTAAATAGTGTCTAATAATTTACATTAAAATTCATCACAATTTTCTTACTCACGACCTTAATATGTGTATTTAACTTCAGAAGCCAAGAAAAGTAGCCTGTCTTAACTAAGATAAAAAGCAGTCTAAAATTGGCATCTGTTTTTTTCATTTCTTTGCCATTTTGCTTTTGTTTCATGATTCTGGTCACACTAGACTCTGCAAAAAAAACCCGGCAGTGCATATGTGTGTGTGCTGGGGTGTGGGAGATAAACAAAAGATTATTTTCTTAAATTAACTTTTTGCTGAAAGACAGAATCATATAAATGAGATCTGTATACAAAAAATAAGTTTTAAAGAGTGCTATTCCCTGTCTGGTTCATATTGGGCTTATTAAAAAAATTTCTCTTCAAATTTCTTTATGATGAGAGTCACTCTCATTTTATGCGTTTCAGTTAGCCACTGGCTAGTTAGCATTCTTAATAAATTCATTGAATTGAATGGAGATGACAATGCATAGTTTTCACTCAAATGGAAGTATGAACACAGGAATAATCTGGGATGTCAGCAGGAGTATACTTTAGACTGCATTAAGTGGGAAAAACATCACTGTCAAAATCCAAGGCCCCTAATAATGTCAGCAGATAGTCTTGTGAACAGTACACACGAACAGTAAAAACACCAAGGAAAGTCTCCAAGTAATATTGGAAACTGCAAGACTATTAGAACTTGTCTACAAAATTTGTTTTACAAGAGGAATTGATTGTGTGTGACTGGATGACAAGGGAAAGGATGCTGAACTTCCACTGCAGAAATTCAGAAGTGAGGGACTGCAGAATTCCCCTCAAATGCCTGAACATTTCTCATGTCATATCTGTCCCATGATCAATACATCCCTGTCCAGCACAGTGTGATCCAAAACCATACTGTGATCATACAGTCAATAATCACAAGGCTCAGTTAAGGCAAGCAGGTAATTACCAGATGACAGTAAGAGAACATGATTCAGAGTTTAACCTAATTACATGCATCAGAAATGTGATTACTTCATTTTATAAAACTCTTTTTGGTCCCCTTTAATCTGATAGTTAACATATAAAATATGTTTTTCCTTTCTAAAACAAACAAGCATCAAAAATTCTTCATAACACACAGGTAATTTAATAAGTAAAAAGTTATCTATCACAGTTATATAGAAATGATAGAAAATCCCACAATAAGGACGTACAGCAACAAATCAAAAGGGGACAGATTTTGACAACTGAACTTTAGTCTCATTGTGGAGTCCAGCTTCAAATTTTGTAATGGCTATAATTTAATTATTAGTTTGCAGTCAGAATATAAGCAAAAGGAAGTGACTGATGTCTGAGCAAGAACAGTTGCAATAATTATTGTATACACAGTATTTAGGGATGCCGATCGGCAGGGCTTCTGAACATAATCATGTCAATTCAACATATATTATTTAAAATAAAACAGACTTATCTTTTTTGACATAACAGAAGATGAAGGAAGACTAGTATAAAACTGCTTAATGCACTCTGCATGTGTAATATATGTCTAGATGACAGAAAATAAAGGTAAGCAATTGTCCTCACTCTCAAATATTAATGAATTTAAGAATAAAAATTGCTTATACAACCAGTAATTGAGTTAATATTATCACCTGTTTATTTGGAAACTTGTCTGTTTTGTAACCATATCCCAGCTCTCATCTTCTAAATCCTTACTAGTAATACTTTTGATAGTGCAGTACTACATACTAATGCATCAAACCACTGCTGACACTTCTATGGGTTCAGTTTCAAAAGCATGTAAGAGGCAAAGAAGCAACTGTTCTCTGAAGATGTACTATGGCCAGTTTCAGATGAAAAAAGAGATCCACCTCCAAGAGGACAAAGAAGTTGAGCACAGCTACAATTCACTATGGTAACTCTTGCATTCATTTTATCATGCTGAGTTAAACAACTACATTCAAAAAAGCTTTAAATTACCAATGAAGAATATAACAGTATAAGTTCATGCACTGGTTTGCCTTGTTAAATGAGTCTAATTTTTTTTCCCCAAGAAATAGTAGTTCCTTAAATGTGAAATAGGTTTTTTTAGGTGGGAGTTCCATGGTTTTAGGGGGAAAAAAAAAATATTCTTTTTTAGTTGGCCATCATTTAGTATCAGCCCAAAACATGTAATTAATATGTCCTATAATAATTGGAGAAATGGCTTGCTAGTAAGAAGACTCCTTATTTGACTTCATATTTAATACAACTTCTGTTAAATCTTTTTAGCATGTAGGCTTGCCAACAAAATTAGCCAGCTTATGATTTTGAATCAGGAAGCTAAAATTTTGGGAATAGGTATTTACCATTTATCCACATGTGGGAAAAAAAAACCCCAACAACACTTTGTACATGAGGTTGAACCTGCCAGTATTGCACACATAAATTATCTTACCTTCCATTACGTGCTCCTTTCACGTTGGCAGAAACTATTTGTCAGCATTTAGCTGATCAGGTCTTTCTTTCCTTAAATAGCTATGTGATGTATAATGAATCACATTTTAGCTCTATACTAAAAAAGTTTCCTTTTCCTAATATGTTAGTAGGTGAAAAAGCTAAGAAAAATCTGATTTAGAGGAGGGCCACAAAGACGATCAGAAGGTTGGAGCACCTGTCCTACAAAGACAGTCTGAGAGAGCTGAGGCTGTTCACCCTGGAGAAGAGAAGGCTTTGGGTAGAACTCAATGCAGCCTCCAGTACCACAAGGAAACATAAAAAGGAGGAAGAGGGACTTTTTATACAGGTGACAGGACAAGGTGCACTGCTTTTAAACTGAAAGAGCGAAGCTGTGGATTAGATATGAGGAAATTAGATGTTAAATTCTTTACTCAAGAGGGTTTTGAGGCACTGGAACAGGTTGCCCAGGGAGGCTGTGTGTCCACTACCCCTTGTAGTATTGAAGTTCTGTTTGGACAGGGCTTTGAACAACCTGGTCTTGTGGAAGGTGTCCCTGACCATTGCAGGCGGGTTGGAACTAGGTGATCTCTAATGTTTCTTCCAACCCAAGTCACTCTGTATTTTTTTCTGTGATTCTATGATTAACATAAAAAAGGGAACAGTAGTCACTGATTGGCACATCTACTGGCAGGAAGTCAGTAATAATTGTATAATATACAGTAATAGTTTTCCTTTTCTTACACATACATGAAGCATCAGAATGTTCTGCTGAAATTATTCAATAGTCTTGGTTTAGAAATTTCAACACTAGTCTGTTACTTTGTGCTGTGTTCTAGGTAAGCTTCAGCTGGAAAAATGCTACTATACTCATTCCTATACTGTTTTCTTCACAGTCACCAGCTCTCACACACACAGAAGTGTTACATACTTTGTAGGAAATGGTGTGCAATAAAAAGGTAAAAAAATTACATATGTCATTTTCATGGGGAAGGAAAAAAGAAATAAGAACTTTAAACTGCCCAAAGCTCTTGCTGCTGCAGTGTCAGCAGTTCTGTAGAAAAGTCAATCACCCCAGCATTGCTTCACTGTTCTCTTGACCCTGGAGAGATGGAAGACAGAAATGGTTTCTGAAGAAACAATCAAATAATAAATGACAAAGAAACAGAACATAAACAAAACAAAAAAAAATGTAAATGTTGCATACATTATAAATCATGGCTTTTTAAGATAAAAGAGGTTTAATAGCAAGCGAGAGCTCAGACTTTATCTTTTACCTCTGTGCTTGGATTATGATGTGCAGAGTATACGTATGGTTTATTGCTTGCTGGAAATAGGGGAAAGTGAATACTGTGAATAATTCATATTTAATCCCTATTATATGTGCATGATACAAGAAAACAGAGGATATATATTGCTATTAAGCACGCATTTTATATATTCTTGTCAGAAAATTTTTGGTAAGCTGTATTTTATTACATGCTACATTAGCAACTTTCATCATAAGCATTACTGCTCCATTAAAACAAAACTGTTTATTTCAATTAACATGAGTAGTAACAAGCAGCATCTATTATATTATTATCTAGGCTGCAGTAAACTAAATAATGTTTAGAAGGCCTGAGAAGCCATGAAGGCAAGTAGACATTTTAAAATCACTTTCCAAAGAATATATATCATGTATGTCTAAAATAACTGACAGATATGCATACACACAGTAAAAAATATTTACATCTGTGTATTTTGTGTCTTCCCATTAGTGCATATAATTTAATTAGCAGGTTTTCTGTGTCAGAAAAAAACAAAATTGCTTGGAATCTATTTTTAAAAGTTTTTTAGGACTGTCTGAAAGATTAACTGAGAAAGTTTTTTCCAGAATTTATCACACAGATCTGCAACTGACTCTTAGGTAAACTAAGTGTGAGATACTAAAAGAGTAACTTTTACTGCCAGACTTTGTAACACAGAGATTACATTTACCGGTATTTGACATAGAAAAAAATTTGAAACATCAGGGTGTAAACTGAGATGGAGGCAATTGCACATACAAGGTCTCAGTTCACTGTGTTTGTAAAATTTACAGTTCTGTTCTAACGCCCCACTTACACCCCAGCCCACCTCTTCAGCAACAGAGGTTTTGATACAGGCTTTTCTGTTTATCCAGTCCTGCTATGGTTTCCTTATACCTCTCTATGAAACCCCTGTTCAGGAATTCTGCATATAGAAAAAATATATTGTAACAAGAATTATGCTAAAATTAATGAGGATTTCTTTCTTTTCAGATGTGGAAAATAGGTATGTATTACAACCAGCCCTGAAATGAGTTTTGAAATCTATAAACTCTCGAGAAGTCTGTTTTGAATTCACTTGTCTCTGGCAGGTAATGTATCTACTGGCAGTACACAGGTCAATAGGTCAATACTGTCAGTTCATATTTCCCTTTATGCTGAGCCTCTTCACGGCTGACCTCTGTCCCCTATTAAAAATATTTCCATTTACTATTTTATCTGATACATATGACAAAGAAAAAGAAATCAAAATAAACATTTGCTACCTCCAGGGTTACAGTGAATTACTGAATATGACGCTTAGGGAAACAATCCACAAGGAGTACATCTGAATAATAACTGTTGTCTCAGTGCACCCCACTTGCATCTCTTGTTTATCCGAGTTCTACGTGTTGACAATTAACTGCATATAGAAAAAGAAATTTCCATAGAATATAAAATGCAAATCAAAAATATATTTTGCATCTTTTCTCAGTTAAATTAGAATGTAGTTATATTTTGAAATCTTTCTCCATCAAATGATAAAGCAATATTTTTGCTTTAATGTAAGTTTTTTTCAATAATATAGAACTGAAATATTTGTTTTGGTTATAATATATGGTGAAATCAATTATGTAACTTCATGTTTGTCTATAGAATTAAGACTACATTATGCAAAAAAGCATTAGCATAACTAATTGGTGGTGGCAGTAGACTTAAAAGTTCCTCTTTTATATATCATAGGATCATAGTCATAGAATATCAGGTCGGAAGGATCCTCAAGAATCATCTGGTCCAACCTTCCTTGGCAAAAGAACAGTCTAACTACAATGGCCCAACATCCTGTCCAGCTGGATCTTAGAAGTGTCCAACACTGGGGATCCACCACCTCTCTTGGGAGATTATTTCAATGGCTGATACTTCTCTTTGTGAAAAATTTTCCTTGTGTGTCCACTTGGAATCTACCCAGAAGTTACTTGTACCCTATACCCCTGATTTTTTCCATGCAACTCCTTGTAAAAAAAGGGAGTCTTCATCTTCTTTGTAGCTACCCTTTAAATACTGGAGTACAGTGACAAGGTCCCCCTTTCTCTAGGCTGAACAAGCCCACTTCTCTCAGCCTTTCCTCACATGACAACTGCCCAGTCATTGATCATCTTTGTGGCCCTTCTCAGGACCCTCTCCAGCCTGTCCACATCTTTTTTGTGGAGTGGGACCAAAACTGAACACAGTATTCCAGGTGTGGCCTGACAAGCCCTGAGCAGAGTGGGACAATGACTTGTTTATCTCTGCTGGTAATGGTGTTGTTGATGAGCCCAGCACCCTGTTGTCTTTCTTTGCAGGAGCAGCACACTGCTCGCTCACTTTGAGCTCGCTGCCCACCAGGAGCCCCAGGGCACTTTCCACAGAGCTACTCCCCAGATGGGTAGATCCCAACCTGTGCTGCACTCCTGGATGAAATATATGTATATAGTTATAAATATACACACTATATATATATATTTTTTATATATATATATATAAAATTATGTATTATGCATCAAATCCTGTTTTGTGTTCATTATATTTACAATGATAAACATAAAGCCACTGTGCCAATCTTTTAAGGACAATTTTGAGCCACAGGTCTCAGAATTACACAGAATTATTGCTAGCTGGATTTTTTCTAGAAGAATAGGAAGATGTAAAACAGCGCTTTTTAGTACCGTATCTTCTGTTTACACTGTTGTTCCTGCTACTATTTTAATTCTCGACATCCTTATAGCTTACAAAAGCCTGTTATTACTACCATGTGTAATTTATCCCTTAAACCAGTGTATGCTTTAATAAGGCACTAACCAAAGTTCGTATACATGTTATCATTCTGTTTTGCTTTTCTTTCTCCACACAAACAGCCTAAACCAATTTATTCCTTTGTCTAATCATTTCAATATATTTTATATCTGTTTCTATTTTTTAGGGTTTTACAATCAATAAGCAGTGAAAATATCCTGGTGCACATTTAGCATACCGAAAGGTCCTTCAGGCAGCACAATAAACTACTTGAACATACTATTCATTTTTACTCAATTTTGCTGTAGCAGCTGAAAAACATGATGCCTTTTCTTGGTCTTAAAATCAAGAGTCAAACATGGTTAGAAGGGGAATAAGGGATTTTACCTTGGTATTTATTTTAAGGATCCTTAGGTGCACACATCCAGGTCGAATGTGCCAAAATGCACACCGCAATGCCCCCCCCAAAAGATCTGGCATAACATTATAGGTCTTACTAATTAGCATATCTATCAAAAATTCTCCAGTGAGAGGCTTGAATGAGCCCCCCCTTCCTCAAGGAGCCTTCCCCTGGATGGTTCTATCTTAGTTTACAGAATGTGTTCTGGAGAGGACCTTGGGGTCTGGGGCACACTGAACCCTAGCTACAAAGCTTCTAAAATGTTTAGAGTCCAAGAATGTAGGCAAAAGCACTAAGAATACAGAGGTTGTAAAAAGGTATAATAGGTATAAAAGAAAAGGCAAAAAATCTTCATGGCATCAACATACTATACAAATTATGGAGTGAGTGTTACTTAATTATTATAGTTTGTAATGGTGATATAGTTACACAGCTATTATTAAGGAAAAGCTCCAGATTTTGCATGATGGCTAAAGGAACACAATTATCCAAAATGTAGTTGAGTATTTTTCTCTATGGGGAAAATAAGTGCATGCCCTGAAGCAGAACTTCCAAGATCCTCTCCTGCATCTGCATGCTGTCAGCCAAAAGACCAAGACTATAATTTTCCAATATTTGCTGAAGGCATTGTTTTGAAATGTGTAACTTCAAAGGGGTACGCCTGTGAATGTTCTTTGTACAACAAAGGGTATGACATGGGATATGAGATATCAACAGAAACCTGTCATTCAAATTCTGCTATGTTAACCTCTGCAAATACAAGCAAGGAGAAAAAAATATCTTCTTCCCTGCTGGAAGTTGGAAGTGAAATCCTTGTTTTACTGGAATCATCAGCAATTAAAATGACTTCACTTGGATCAAGACCATACTTAGGAATTTCTGTTTACTATGCTCATACCCACTGAACATTTGTTGGTGCTCTTCCTTTAAACAATTTTCTACTGAGATTAGTGAAAAACAAGCAGGCATGTTAGATAATGCTAATAAAAGCATTTGACTAAAAAAGAAATATTTATCCTATATACAGGTGGTACAAGTACTAAAGGTCAGTTAAGTACAGTAAATGAAGCCCACACACTGTGCAACTAAGTCATTGGTAGCTGTGTACTACCTTCCACAGTTCTCAGAACTTTTTGAACTGAGTAAACAATCAAGCAGAACATTATTCTTGTCAAAAATATCCAGTGATGATACCCACTAAAATGTGAAACAAATTGGCGATGCTCCCACATTTGTTTTAGCAGTATAGTATAAATCAGCAGCATGTAAAAGAGTAATCAGACAACAGAACTGACAGCAGTGTTTTACAGTACTCAATAAATCTCATGCCTGAACAGAAAACAACAGAGCAGCACTGAAAGCAGTGTTTGCTTTCCAGCTCTGCAGTCCAGATCCAGCAAATGACTGAGGAACTTAAAAGACACCAATGAAATTAATGCATCAAAACCTGAAGTTGTGAAAAGCTTCAAGATCAAAAAGCTTCAATAAGGCCTCTTTATGACCTCAGTGGTATTTGGACAGATAAGACACACCAGTTTCTGACCTTTAAAGATCCCTAACTGCTTAATGGATAAGAATTTCAATTGTCAAACAACTTACTCCTGAACTCATCTCAGTAAGAGTTCTTTCAAAAACTGGTGACTGGTGCCTTCAAGAAAGGGACTCTTGGCCAAACCTGGATTCCACAAGCAGACAAATAAAAATAATACGTTTAAACGTGGAATACTTCTATGCTTAGGGCCTTCACCAAAACTGACCTTGAACTGTGCAAATTTTAGGTACAACTGATGTTACTGATACACCAGCTAGGGCCATAAAGGTCTGAAATTTGGATTACCATCTTTCACTGGGAGATCTTGGGGCACTACTATCCCCTTGGCTGTAGATGAACTAAGGAAACACAGTGTATGTTCTAACATATCATCAGAACATATATTCAGGAGAGAGAAAGAAAGGCAAAGAGACAGACAGAAAGAAATTGGGAAAGAAAAAGGTACCTTACCTCACTTTTAAATTGCCTTGCTGTGGTTGTCCATCGTAAATTGACAAAATATCAAAATCTTCCTCGAGGGCAAAAGTATGAAATGACAATTGTATCCTGTTACGCTCTCCTGTGATAATGATCCATGTGCAGTTGGCATAATTTGGATAACCATGAGGAAATCCAGGGCTTTCTATAGTACCATTTGGTCCCTGTACTAAGCCTCCACAGTTCTGACCTGAAAAAGAAGAAAGGAAAATTTGCAGTTGGTTTCCTTTTCCCTCACTCAGTATATATTCTTACATAAGTACCTATATGTATAACTTAGTGTTATAATTTTTTTTCTAGATTACAAACAGCACATAAAATTGCATTTATACCATCTTCCCTTCATATTTAAAACACCCATAGCTGGATTTTCTGAGACATTTAACATCTTTTTGTGCACTGAATCATTATTTGAGGTTCTGTAGTATTAACAATGTATGACTTACTCATTCAAATGTGAAATTTCACCATTAGCCTTAATGCCATAAATTCAGCAGACTGACAGTTTTAATGGCCTGAGTGTTAAAAACTTTTTGGCAAATGCTATTTTAAAAGTTTCTATATAAATACTAAAGTATCAGAGTTTCTGACATTCTGAAACCTACTTTAACATGAAGCAAAATGTAGACACATTTAATATGCATTATGTTGCAACTAACATCAAGATTTCTATACTTTGAAAACACAGCAAAATTTTTGTGGTGTAAGATTTGTAGTGCCATGTGTTTTGTGATAAGAAAAGTGGGGTTTTTTGTTTGGCCGGTCTTTTTGGTGGTTTATTTGGTTTGGTTTGGTTTGGTTTTGGTTGTTGGTTTGTGTTTGTTTTGTTTTTGGGGGATCTTTATTCTTAAAAAATAACGCTAAGGGTTTACTCAGCAGGCTTTTGTATCTGGTTTGTACATCCTACAGACTTTGTGAGGGCATGATAGCTCATTAACGGGAAGTCCTCAGCAAGAAACTTTGACTTACAGTGCACACTGTTGCTAGTTTCCTACTTGATTTGTTAATCCCACTCACAAGAGTTGTACTGACTCTGAGCTGGAGAGAAGCTCAGAAGTTAATGAAATATTTGAACAGAGAAAAATGTAAGGACATTCTGTGCACTGTAATGCTTGGATTATTATATGTGTTTTAAGCACTTCAGAACAAGTATAATCCCACATATTATCGTTATACCTAAACCAGAAAAGTATTTCTGACTGCAATTTTGTTTTTAACTTCCCAGCAGTGGGTCTCTCAGACTGAATCTTTCAGAGAAGTGCTGTCAAATTCTTGTGGGAATCTAAATCTTAATAAGATGGATTTAATAAAAGGGATTTGCTGCTAAAACTAAAGAACTTATAAGTAATAATTTTTTCCTAAACTTCAAATATAATAACAACTCTAATGAAGAGATAAAAAGGCTGTGGGGATTCAGGAAATTTTTAAAGTAAAAATCTTCTCTGGTATACCTATCATTTGATTCACTTTAATAAGACATCTGTATTATCAAACATTTACAAAGAAGGAACCTATTACACCATGAGCTTAGCATGAATGTTTCAGTTATGTACTGTTCACTAAAACTTAGCAGCATTCTTGCAGATACTATGCATTGTATTCCTCTTCCTACAACCGCAGGGGAAATCTCATACCAATGTCACAAACAATTTAAAATAATTTAATTACTACAGAACTGATGCTCTAAAAACAGAAAAGGAAAATCATAGTGACAGACCACCACCCTATTACTCTAACCAGCTACTTTGTGTCTCCAACATCAGTTTCTGTAAGTCAAGTAGTACCCCTTGCAAGCTGTGCTGCACAGCAGCCCTTCTACCACTCGGGTGTGAAAGGTTTGCTTTAAAAAAGGAGAGCCATCAAGGGCATCTTAGCTATTAATCTAAAATCTTTCAAAGATGGAGCCCCATTTTAGGAGCAGAAATTTATAATTCTAGTGTATAAAGAATATAGTACACCATATATAACTGCATATGTAAATGCAGTATCTTAACTACATTTCTGACTTCCGGGGAGATAAACAAATCATGTACCCAATCTCTTTGGGAACCCTAGAGCTGGCTTAAAGTAAAACTTTATTAACCTTTATTTTTAAGCTTTATTAATTTTATAGTTATATGGTTATAAATTTTATAATATAAACGTTATTAACTTTTATTTTTAAACTCCATACTGCTGGGGTAGTAAGTGAACCCTCATGGTTCCCACAGGGCCATAACTTAGCAGTTTCCTTACACAGATGCTTGCTACCCACTTGCAGAAGTTTTTGTAACTGCCAGTGATTGTTCCCAGTTTTATTCCAGACAGTGTTTTGTACTCATCTGTAAATACAGGTTAATGTGCATTATTATTATGGAAAATAAACAAACTCTAATGAGAAATAAGGCAGAAAATGTTTTACCACTGTTTATAAGCATTTCTTACAACCCAGAATCCTTTCTTTCTCTACTTTGCTTTTGTTCTCCTGTATATATATTCCTCCAGTTCTGAAACTATTCATACACATATTGCCCATTTACTTTGTACCCAAAAAAATATGAGGCAAAGGAGAATCATTAAGAAAAATTATTACTGTGAAATGTTATTTAGGTTTCTTCCTAATTTTATACACATATATAAATATATACTTATTTACTTAGTGTTCGGTAAAAAAACCAGCAAAAATCCTAGAAGAAATTTAACACACAGTTAACTCCCAGCAAACCCATTGCTGCACACTCACAATTTCAAGGATGATTTTGCTTCTGAAGTAAGCAATATTCAGAGATCTTAAGAGCTATACAGTCCCAGAGAACACATTTCCTTCTAATTCTGTCCCTGCCTAGTTAAGACACGAGCATGTTAACAGGGCAGAATGTAGAAAAAAAAATGCCAGCTGCTATCTGTATAATACCTATTTTTTCAATATATGTAAGTATAAAACCTTCAGGACTGTCAAATGTTACACCCCTTCAAAGGAGAAAATTCAGTATCAAATCACTTAAGAGAGTTTCAGTTGGAGGATATACCTGGAGAACAGGAACAAAGAGACTTAGAGCGATAGCAGCAAATTAGATAGCCATTGAACATACAATATTCCGCAAGAAATAATGCAGTTTCTGAGTGTAGAGACACCACAGACCAGTAAGACTACAGTGATGAGATTAATTAAGAACATTTTGTTTCTTATGTGTATTGTAGGAGAAGAATGATTCAACAAAGTAAAGAAAATAAACATATCTACAGGAAAATTAAAAAAAAAATATATCAGCAGATATTAAGTAGTTCAGCTGAGCTGAATGTAGACTGAATACCACTGACTACATCCCAAAAAGGTTTACTTCTACATTTCACTTTACCTTTGGCCTTCGTCTCAAATAACAAATTAAATACTGCCATTTTTCACAAGATGTACAGTCACTGATTGAGTACAATATGAGCACACTGAATTATTTGAATACTAAAGGTGTATTAGACTGCCATTATTCATATGATACCACGTAATTGTTTATATGAGTATAAACTATGCTGCTATTATTATTTTTCTGCCATATGTTGTCCATAGGAAGATATTCCTGGACAGCTATTTTAACCTTACGATATAAAAAGTGTATTTTAAGAAAACTGATGCTCTTGGCTTGTAGTTGAAAAATATTTAAAGTGACTACATCCTTATTTTATTTTTCAAAGTTACTTTGCAAAGTTACTGTGCCTGTCCTATTGCACTTGCTCAAGCTCAGCATTTCTCAGTTGTGATCCCTAAGTGAGAGCCAATGAAGAACACAAAACACTCTCATTTTACCTTAAATACTGCTGTCAAATGGGTGGTAGAATCACTAAGAATCAGTATAATTTTAATACTGCTTTGCTGTAAGATTTTGAACAAACTTCACAAAATACAGTCTTAGAAAATACTTCCTAAAAAAATATGATTTTTATTTTCCTGGGCCATTAAGTTTATTTATCACATCCTCCCATCCTCCCCCTACACACACTTCCCACCCTGTTAACCATATTCATTGACTTCTTTTTGTTTGATTGTTTCAAGTTTCAAATGCTTCTACAAGAAACATGCAACAAGGAGCATTTCTCTCCTTGTGATTTGTAAGGTAGTCTGTGGAAAACTATATGTATATGTATGTATACATAGACATATGTACATAACAATAGTAAGGAATTTTTGCAAGGTAGATGTATTTTCAACAAGAAAACTATAAAAGACATCAAAACTAACTCTAGTAAAGTCAGTGATGCTAAAGATATTTTGATCAATCATAATAATGAAAATGAAGTCACGTTTATTCTTATGACTGTAAGTAGCATCTTCCATTCTGCAGTTACAAAGGCTAAGACCATATGTCTTCTCAGATCGAATCTTCCTCATTCTTTGAAACAGTTTCTAATATGAATTTGTTGTATTAGTAAGTTTAATAAGTAAGAAGAGCTGCATTCAGCTAGATCAACAGCTCATTCTGCTCAGTACCTTTTCTCCAACAGCAAGTCAAAGGAGGGAGGGCTTCGACAAAAAACTTCCCTCCTGTTCATGAGCAGAATCTCAAGGATTTCTTAAAAGGAAGACATTCCAATAC
The DNA here is from genome assembly GCF_020740725.1 of Corvus hawaiiensis. NCBI lineage: Eukaryota > Metazoa > Chordata > Aves > Passeriformes > Corvidae > Corvus > Corvus hawaiiensis. Next base: position 23,811,858 of record NC_063215.1, read on the forward strand.
CCCTGTCTTTCTGTTTAAAAGCCCTTGATAGCTTTCTTTTCCATGAACTCATCTCTGAGTCATCCTCTGAGTCTATACCAACTTCTAGTGTCTTTAATGTATTGTAGAGGGAATCCTAAAACACAAAAACATCCTTTTTGTGTTTGTTCAGCACTTACAATCTGTTAGGTTAATTTGATACCCCAGTAAGGTTTTTTTTGTATGAAAAGAGCATACAGATGATCTTTACCTATGCTTTCTGTGCCACTTAACATCTCATTGACCTTTGTCATGTTCCAGCTTCTTTTTTTCCAAGTTCAAAAGTTCCATTTCATACAGCTCTTTGCACCTAAGCCATTTTATCACCTTTCTACGACCATTTTGATGCTGTGTTATACCCTCCATGAGACAGGGATACCAAAACTTCTTGTAATATTCAAAATGTATATACATCATTTACACAATGATAATTTTAATCCCTTTCTTCTTCTCCCACTAATTTCCTATCGTCTTTTCTAAGGTAAGTAGTAGCTCGACATTTTATATTACTATGGATTATAACCAAGTTTTCTTTTCTCTGGAATGACAGCGAGGCTAGAGCCTGTCATTCTACATAGACAAATGTGATTTATTAGATTTCCTACAGTTTATTACTATGTACATCACATCAAACCACATTTGTCTATTCTGGATTTTAGCAACTACTCCAACACCCCTTTACTTGGTCACGTAAGGCTATTTTTTGTAATCCTTCACAATTGGTCCTCATTTTCATTAACTCATCACTTCCTATCATCACCGTCACTTCATTGCTTACCCTCTTTTGCAGATCACTTATGAGTTTGCTGAACACACATGCCAGCACAGATCTCTTTGGGATGCCATGGTGACTCCTTCCATTGTACAAAATATCAATTTTCTCCTGAGGCACAAATTTTATCCAACCTTTCAGCAATGTACAACTTTCTTTTGCCCTACCTGATTTACTGCATTTACAGTTGTTACTGGGGAGCCTTGTTCAATCTTTTGGAATTCAGATGACCTTTATACACATTCAGGCTGACTCATTCAGAGAACTCCAATAGCTTTGAGAAGCACATAATTTTAAACTTTTTCTTCCATATGTCATATTTAATCATGTGTCAATTGAGTTTTTTCCTTAATAGAGTTTCCTAACACAAATTTCAGGTGTTCCAGCTTTTATACCTTAACGCCCCTTAGTCCCTTTTAAATAGGTGAATCGAAGCTGGAGATTACATTTGCTGTGCAGCAGTTTTTTTCCTAGATTGTCTTTTAAACTCTGGATAAACTCTGGTGCTTGTGACATTACTGCTTATTTTGTCTGTTCATTCCATAACCTGTTCTACAGAATTTTCAACTTTAAACAGAGACATTGAGGAATTTTCCAGAGAGAACAGTTCAGGCATGGAAATTACAATGCATATATATTTTTCATTGTCTTCCTTATTCTAGTCTTTATGTTGTTAGTATCTATTGGCCCACCAAGGGTCTCTTCCAGGGTACTTGCTCCACCTGTGTTCAAAAGAGGAGTAATTTTTAGTTTTACAATGTTGGCCTGCAATGCTCTTGGACACTAATGTTTTATTTCCAGAAAAACCTTCAGAGAGAACCCAGCAGCCTGTAAATCTTACTGGGATCTCACTGATACACCTGCTTTCACTCACCTTACCTTGGGATTATCTCTCTCTGGCACAAAACAACATTGACCACTTGATTAGTATATATAGCAGGATGAGTCCCATCATCTCTCTCCTATTCTTATCTGTGAGGCCTTAATTATAGGAGTTGATGGTTAGAACCTGCAAAGATTTTAAATCATCTCTGCTGCACAGTAAAGTCAGACACACATCTCCCACGCCCCCAGAGTACCTCATGCCTGCAATTTTGACTTAACTCAAACGTGCATAGTTGCAGAACTTTGTTACCACAGTGTTAGCAACAACTTAAATGACTTTGAGCAGCAAAGTGCATGGCAGCAACAGTTTTGTAAATATGACTTTTAACAAAAAGGATAAAAAAGAAATGTTCCTGATAGTGCAAAAAAGTGTTATGTGTACATAGAACAAAAATTATTTCCTGTTGGACTACAACAGATAACTACAGATTTAAATTGTTGTTTCTATCAGTTGAGATGGTAGAGCAGTAGAGAGCTGTAAGACATGAACAGGTAGTTTGCACACCTTGTTTCAACCATCCCTTTTTCCTTTCTCTTGTGTTTTTATATTCTCTCTTTGTATTTTCTCCTCTCCTGAGCTCTATGTAATCTGCCAGCACTTCCTATCCCCACTTAGACCTGCAGGCCCCTGCAGTCCCTGCCATCAGTTGGCTGTGCTCTGCACTGGGTCTTCATCACTTCTTCCTCATTAGGATAACCTCAAGACATTTTCTAACTGTCTTACTACTCACTGCTACTAAAACTGTTATTTCCTAAAGCAACTTCAATCAAGAATGGAAATGTCAAATGGCCAGAGAGGCAGAGGCACTATTCTTTGAGGACTGTTTTAAATAGCACATAGCTACTTCAAGTGTCCTTTAAAAATCCATAAAAGAACCTCACAACATCATTACGAGGCACTTTCCAGGGAATTAATCAAATCAGAAAGCTCTGAGATCTTTTTTATTTAGGCATCACTGAAGATTTATTCACAACTGCAAGCCACCATCTTTACTGGCATACCTGGAGCACACCCCAGCACAGAGATCTCACAAAGAGGGCGGCTGCCCCACACCAGAGTCTGCTTGCTGTGCCCACCACTGCCTTCCAGCCTCAGGGGGAGCTGGTGCTGCAGGGCTTCAGTACTTCAGATATTTAAACATACTCAAGACAGTTCCAGTGCAATGTGAAATGAGAGCAGTGTAAATTTATTCATTATGCTTTTGCAAGACCCAGGCAAAAATAATAATTTCAAGAGAATTAGTGAAAATTTTTTTTCAAAATTACTTGATCTGAAATAATTAATGTCTGGGGGCCAGTGGCTGGGGTGACCTCAGTGAGTGCCCAGCCTGTGCTAGCCTGTCTCAGGCTGCAGTGGGACCTGGGCCAGAGCCTGTCAGGCTGCATTGCAGCACCAGGAGCCAGTGCAGATGTGCAACAGTGTGGTTGCTGGTGAACATCTGGACAGTTGTGGTGATGAGCAGGGTACAAAGAGAGGAACACAGGAAGGTTTCTTCAAGGACAAGACCCTGGGCTGGGTGACTACTGCAGCACAGGGAAATTGTAGTCAGCTCCATGGGTGGGTGGGTGGAACACAACCGCCCTGGGCCAGAGATGGGAAACCAAGTGAGGTTGCTGATGCTGCCTGAGCTCATCTGAGTGTGTGTTCTGTTCATCCATGCAGTCAGCTATGTACCTGTGCACATGTGTACGTGGTGTATTCTCGTGGTCTGTGTGCCTGCACCTACTGGGAAAAGCTGCTCAGCCTTGTCACTGCCTGCATCTGGGAAAGGATTGGGCAGTCCCACCTGTGTTGGCTGCTGGGCACAACCCTTCCAAATACTATCAATTGCTTCTGAATCATTAAATTCAGAATCATTCAGTAGCTTGGCACTAAAGGTAAAAATAGAGAAAAATGGCAGCAAAATTACAAAATTTAGATGGATTTCCTATAAATACAGATCTATTCAACCCTGCAATTTTTGGCTGTGACCAGTCTAGGACCTTCATGGAGTCCATCTCACATGAGATGCTTGAATGCATGTAATAACCTTAAACTCTGATGCAGACATTTGCAAGGTGACTGGAACTTCACCAATCTATAAAGTATTTTAAATTCAGACCTTCTAGCCACATGCTATATATTCATTTATTGTGCTGATGAAACATAAAGGCTAGTGTTTGTAAAGTCTCAGATTAGTACTCCAAGAGTTAGGCACTAGCTTTTTGGACCACTCCCTATGTATATTTAAGTCTTTATCCAGAACTCAACGAAATTAAATTGTCGCAAATGTTAAAGATTATTATTATTATTATTCAGCAAGAAATTCTGAAACAGTTCTCCCATAATGCTATCTTTTCTGTGTACCAGAGCAAAACAACTTAATTGCTGGTATGTGAAATTTTTTCTTTTAATGAAGTTCTCAGTGCTGAAATGCATATTATCATAAACTGGATTACGCTGCCACTACAAATTGAGAAAAAGATATTTCATGTTCACTTTTTAATATTGGATTGCCCAAAAAGACCAATAAATCAGTATTCACAAAGGCTAATGGGGAAATAAAACGTGGGACAATATCCTCTGCAGGAAATACTTTGTTTTTTAAAGAAAAGGCTTTTAATACTTTAAAAAAAATCCAGTGTATAACACTAAACTCTGTGCCACTGGTTAGTAGAGGCAAAAAAAACCAAGACCATAATCACTCTTTCAAGGCTACAGCTTGACAGTGCTTCCTTCTGACAAAGCAATAAGTTCTTAACTAAAAGCAAATAGATTATATGAATTTGTTTTATACCTTTTCCTTCAAAAATATATTTTTTATCCCAGTAAAGCAAAGATCTTTGCATTCTCTTCCTTGTGCCTTTGAATTTACTCCAATTTCTCTTAAGATTCATCAAAATGAAGGAAAGAAAATGCATCAAAAAGAGAGGAAAGCAATGCAAGTCATATACCAGATTTGAAATATGTAGAAGGTGGTGTTGAGAAAGTTCTTTTATGGAGAGTAAGATCCTATATTTTAAAATGCTGAGCTAAAGGGAGATTTAGTACCCGCGAAAAAAAGACTATTCTTCATAGACGCAAACTCATTCTGCAAAAGGAGATCACCTAGGACAGGTTGGATTTTATTTTTCTACTTTTTTAAGATAAAGTAAAATAATTTGAGGCTTAAGGTAAACATCACTATTACTGTTACAGTTGCTTAGCAACAGCTGGTAGAATTAGATAACATTATACAGCTCAGGTAGATAAAAGGAAAGTGCTGATTGCATTGTTTGTGAAATACCAAAACAATAAAGCAAATTCTCTTCTGAGTTTCACTGGAACATTAGCAACACAACAGAGGCAAGCTACTCTGAGGATTTCTTTATTTCTCTTCTGCCAGACTCCTGCAACACACAGGACAATTGTCTGCACCAAATCTGATCACTTCAGCATTGTCACTTTGACTTTCATTTTTTATTGATGTCTTTTATTGATGCCACTCTCCCAGAGCACTTCACTGACAGCGTTGCTCACATGTCAGGATCTTACAGCAGGTTTTCTTATTATAATCTTTGTCACAGGACACCTACACCATGAGACTGAAAAGTGTACCATAGTTCAAGCAGTTTGGTTTTAAACTACTACTAAAGAAATTATTGTCAAAAAGCCCAGTTCTGAAGACCAAGGAAAATCCATTTGTCTCATTGTAACTGCTCCATGAACATCATCGACATTAACTACCTTCTCTTCCCTGACAGTTATTACTTTGTGCATCACTTCTGTTATCCAGCAGGCTTTCCAGCATTTTTTTTCCATTGTGTGCTCACACATCTAGTCCAGAAAAGGTTTCAAATTTGTTCATCTCTGTTACTTGAATTCATCCTTTCTTTGCATTTAAAACAGAGTGGAGTCAACTGATACCAACTGAGAAGGACAAATACTATCTTCCAAATTAAATTGCTAAGTCATAATGAGGAAAAAGAATGAGTGACAATAAATTTTTCAGCAGTCATTAGAGAAGTTTCGTTTTGTAAGGTGGAAGACATTTTTAGAATTTAATTTAGAAAGATCAGGTGATATTACATTAGGGTTTACTGTTAAAACCATCACTTTGTTAATAAAAGCACATTTTGCGGGAAAAATTTTATCCATAAGGTTAAAAATTATATTTTATGGATCTATTGCAAGAAATCATGAAACATTCTTCTGGAGAGGGGCATTATTTCTATGCACATAATTTTGCTTTTGATTTAGATGTGAATTTTATATAAAGCAGAATATTTGCACTATGCAATGCATATGCAAGAAAGAATGAAAACTTAACATTGTAACAGCACAAAGTATTGCAGTATTAGCAAAGTGAAATACAATTAAAACATAGGTAAAGGGGCAACATGTGCAGGCATAAAACACAAATTTACACACATAAAACATATACAATCTATGGCATTCATTAACATCACCATGTTGGAATGATGCAACAGACTTTGCTCAAGATTATAAAATCAAAGTACAGCTGTGTGAGACATTCATGAATGGAACTGAAATGATGTGTTTTAATAATCTTAATCACAGGAAATTTAGTACCTTATGTTTTGTATCTTACTGATATGTTTACACAGTATTAAAGTAATTTCTTATTTTAATGGGGCAATGGGATGGCATGAAGGGTGATGCAGCTGCTGTGCCTGAGTCATGATGTCAGTAGCTAAGATTTATGCACAGCTATATTCAGACTGGAGTAGTTAACCACCATCTTACAGCATCAATAACACTCACAATTGAATGAGTAACTATAGGGCTGGTTCAGCATTACTCCAAATCCTTTGGCCTTATCTATATGAATTCAAAATGGTGCCAAAATGCGGCTAGTTTGAGTAAATGGATAAGGAATAAGATATTTTTCTGTATCATTGTAAGATCTAGTTTTATTTCTCCCATATGAAAGAGAATGCTTCAGTGTTACGTTTTCCATGGTGTAAATCTCAAACAACTATTTATATTTGTAAATAATAGCAAGTAATGTTGTGAAACTGTGAGAAAAAATGCAATCAGCATTAGCTTTAGGGTACAGCTGATTAGAATAATATTTTATAGATAGTGTATATATAGTCTTTGTATTTACTAATTAAGCATCTTCAGCCCATGCACATGATTCAGATATGCTACAGAAATAAAAGTAGAATTCAAGTAAATTAAGAGACTTAGATGATAGTACAAATTGGAACTATAAAGATGCAAGAGGTTGTTTATGATATCACATAATTAAATGATTTCACCTAATAGTGCGACACTCCAACTATATATCACACAATAGTTTCTCATGGAATTATGGTGGATGCTGTTTTTAAATAGCAAATTGAAAAAATCACCGAAATATTCAATATTTTATGCGAGGTAAATCACATGAAATTGAAGAAACTGAACTTATTTCAGGCCTTTTTCATCTAGCCTGTGCTCCCACATACCTCATCTAAATCACAACACAGGAGCACTATTTCAGGGACTAGTCCTGAACTCGATTTCTCGAAGGGGTGTTTAATCCTTGATTAAGGCATAATTGAAATACGCAGAAGAGATCTACTCTTTGCAAGAATATTACAAGCAAAACCTTATTATGTTCATTTTATGTGAAATAATGTAGAAAAGAAAAAAGCTATCTGCATCACTGACTCATCCTCAGGAACCCATGTGACTGACAGGAAATGCAGAGCCAGAAGAAGCAAGTAGATGATATTCATGTTGGCATTGCTAAAGCTGGTTGTGCCAGGGTGGGTGAAATGTAGGCTGATCTGCCATGTCAGGGCTGTGTCTGTGGTGCAGAATTGCTCTCAGACCTGTGAGCTATTCTAATGTTTTCCTTCCACAGAATGACATGGAGATTCTCTAGAATATTTTTAATTTACCACTCACAGGAGATACCCTTACAGTTCCACAGGTATTCTAATGTAAATAATTTTCTAGACAAGGTACAAATACAACATTGTGTGTCCTTTCTCTAGGCCTAAAATTATTTGCTTTGATGTTAATCAAGTGATCTGACTTTAAATAAAATAGCTGAGGTATGGGGGAGATGAGTGGTGGAAGGTGTTGGTCCTGAGATCCCAGCCTTTCTAAACAGCAGCACAGTGTATCTGACTATGGAAGTGTCCAGGGGTATTATCATACACCCACTGAAGTCAATGTCAAAGAATCCATAGACCTCAGTGACTGAAGAATCTACTTTGTAAATACAGACCCTAATAATTTACATATCTGTCTTGCTTCCAGGAGAAAAAATCCAAAAGGGAAACTATTGGAATGGCTCAACAGAAGTGCACATGCCTTTGGGAGACTGCACATGGCCCTCGATAAGAGCAGGATAAGAATCTAAAATATTAGCTTTCACTCATATTACATCAGACTGCATTATGTCATGCTGTCTCACATCTCACCTGACAGGCACATTTCTGTTACAAAACATAAAAAGACAGAGACAACAGCAGTGATTTGAAAACAACATGTTTATGTTAACTGAGGTGAATAGTCAATTAGCAGATACCATAAAACAAGCTCTAATTAGTTTAAGAAGATTCTTGTCCCCAAGAGTAAAAATCCTTATCAACTCCACAAGTTTTATGCAAGTAACTATAAATTATTAATTCAATGAGCACTGTACTAGTTATTAAACTACAGCAGCATGATTTACTCTTGAAATTCTGAAAGTGCTCACTTCTGTCATGCCCTTAGCACACTGGACTCTCAGTTCACCCTTCTATCTACAACTTTCCTTATTCAGGGAGGAACATGATCATAAGTATGTGAAAAACACTGAACATATGGCTCCCATGGTAGAAAGTCTAAAATTAAATTGTCCACAACAGCTTGCAGGACAGATAGCAAAATGTTGTTTGATGCTTCAGCTATATCATTGATTATTAAATTGATTATTTGCTTCAGCTGCAACCATAACATCTTCTTTCTGTCATTGCAACCTATACCTGAAACTGTGTAAGTCAAGGTATGGTCATGAGCTGCAGTCATCCAATCCATACAAACAATGTTCTTACAATTTCACAGAAAAAATCTGAAGTATTAGTGTATTTTGAAAACACATTTAAGATTCACAGCATTGTATAGTTTATAAACAAAATCTGGTCATGAAATATCACATTTATTATAAATAATTAAAAATTTATAAATAATTAAAAAGTTAAGCAAATATTGTTTGTGATTCTTGTCATTTGACATAACAGGTGTTTTCCGATGTTTACATTTATAGAGTGTTTATTCTGTAGGCTATTAAAACAACTAGAGCCAGCAAACAGAACATCAAAGGTCACACATAAAAGTATTACCACATACAATTACAGTACTTGAAGAATATAAGACATCCCCCACACACACTTCCCTCCTTTTTGTGCTATTCATTAAAAAACAAATCTTCAGCAGACAGGTTTCTTATTAAATATCTTTGCTTTATCTCATTTATCTTATGCCCTCTTTAAGCCAACTGTCTTTGTGTCACACTCTGTGGATTTTCAGTTGATATAAGCTGGCATGTCTTCACCAGCTACATCACATCGGATCAACTGTAACACTAGCTGAATTTCCAACACATACAATGATCCTTCCTTCCTTCCCTCCTTCCTTCCCTCCTTCCCTCCTTCCTTCCCTCCTTCCTTCCCTCCTTCCTTCCTTCCTTCCTTCCTTCCTTCCTTCCTTCCTTTCTTCCTTCCGAATTCCTTCCGAATTCCTTCCTTTCTCCCTCCCTTCCTTCCATTTTCAAATGCTTCTTTGGCAAGGGCATTTTGTTACTTACTCTTTAATCTGATCTTCTTAATGATACTCTAGCAATGGCTTTGCTATTTCTATGCTTCTGAGGCAAACCCCTGTATACATGACTAGTAATCAAAGAAAGTGCAGGGAAGAGGTCTGTTTATTGCATTTGTTAAATCTTTTTCCAGATTATTTGGCTGATTAGTTGCATGATGGACAGAATAGATACTCAATTTAGCTTCAATTTCACTTGCTTTTGCTATGTGAAGAGCTGCAGGAAGGCTTTGTGATACTGAGAAATTCCATTTTGGCACAGGTACAGTAACCGCTGTGAATTTTGCACACATAGCAATGGATTCCAATCTACCTAGTAGAACTCAGGAGAACAATCATGGAGTGATTGGACTGGACTGTTGGAGTAATTTGTTCATAAAAACATGAGAGTCAAAAGTCAGCAGAATGTTTAAAATTATAGAAGAAACAAACAACTGTCATTAAACCCTGCATAAGATCATTGTCTAATCTGGACTCTGTACACGAGTTCAAACCCACAATCTTATCAGAAAAGGTGTAAATAAGAGTTAAAAGGATGGTTAAAAGCGGGAAATAGCTTCTGCACAGGGAGCCTAAATTGACTTTGATCTTTTAGCCTGCAAAAGAGACTGTAGAGGGTGAAGGTGAGAGCAGTCCACAACATCACAGGGGTAAGAAAAAGTATTCTCCTGTCGTGTTTTTCATTCCTCAAAACACTCCTTCTGCTGATAAGTCCAAACCAAAAGGAGACGTATTTTCACCTAGTGCATCAATAAACAGTGGAACACATTTCAACATTTTTGACTGTAGCAAAAGGGAAATCAGCAAAAGCAAAAAAAAAAAAAAAAGGAAGATACATTCAGATCATTTTAAAAGGAAGTATAAACCTCTGGCTTAGCAAGTCTCTCAGACACACAGACCTAGAAGTATCTTTGAAAATATGCTTACATTCTTAGTTTTTCTAGATATCTGCTACTAGTCAGAGACATATATTATACACCAGACTCTGGACTTTGGTCAGCTCTACCAAGCAGGAAGTATCACTGAGGAGGGATAGACCTCCAAGCATCAAAGGTTATCCATGTCAGATTCTGAATAACATCCAATGAATAGGGGGGGGGTTTTTTTAACACTTTTGTTCTCTTCTTCATTGAAAGGCACTAACAAGCTATACATTATTAAGAAGAATATTAGCCATTTCTAGCCTTTGCTTTTATTGCCTTCACAGAAAATATTAACAGTGCTAACTACATTGGTTCCCCTTTCTTTGTAAGACCTTTGTCTTTTTTTTGCCAAATAAAAAGAAGCATTATTAATAGCCAGGCAGACCAGTTATCGTAGCTAATCAATATTAATAGCGGTAGTAGCTATTACTGAATGTCTTAAACCACACATTTATAATGAAGAGGATTTTCCAATTTCCCATCAAGCACTCATGCTATGTGAGCTTTGGCAGACCTAATATTTGCGTAAAACATTTTTATTATTGTTTGTCCCAGTAGGAAGTAAGTGAAAGGAATACACGTGGGTTAGACTGCCACCATGAGACTATACTGAGCAATAACTTATGAGGAAGAAACACTTTCTGTTCCGTAAGAAACAATAGTTTGCAAGAATATAAGTTTGGTCTTTGATTTTCACAGACCCTGTTCATTAAACATCATCTATTAGTTTGCAACACCATGCCTAATTTGTGCTGAATCTAGATGCATTTACAGACACTATGAGTTGTGGAATGACCTTGGAAATTTCTTTGGGGATGTTAGCATTCATATGAGAATGATATAATTTCTTTGCTGGACTAGCTGGACTATCAGCAAGTTGCAGAAGGCCACAAAAAAATGTTTAGGTAAACACCACAGTAATTTTTCTGCAAGTTTTTCCCCACAAAGACAAAATGTTTTATGAATAATAGAGAAAAACACACATTTTTCTCACAAAAGAACTAAGTTTTTGGTACTACAGGTCAGTTCTTCAATCAGCCAATTAAGCAAGTTGTGAAATAATTGGATAATAGGTAACTTCACAGTGGGGAAATACGTCTGAAACCTTGAAATACTGGGTTTTCATGGTGGGAAGATATTCCTTGAACCAAAAACTTCCATGAGACCGCTGTTTTCACATATAGCATTCTTGAAAATATTTACCTTTCAAAAAGGGTAGCGACTGAAACGATTGACAAAGTGCTTGAGCAAAACTAGTTTTGATCTTTAGCAGACAGATTTTCCTTAAGCTGTACACAAGATGTGTGGTCAGAACCGTGAAATCAATGTATGCCCAAAGTAGAGACAGGAGCTTGCCTCTTTTAAAGATAAAAATATTTGCACAGAGCAGCAAACAAGAGAAATGGGTGCAATTAGCAAATCTGGGTGAATCGGTGTTTCTAAAATAAGCAGGCAGGTGATGGTGATATATTCCTGCAGATTTAGTTTATATATAAGAGCTGAAAATCTGTTTCTTTTGTAAAATATACTGTTTACATTTCAGACTGAAAATAAAGAAAACTTTAGTATGTGAAGCATTTTGACTTTTTCAGTTTGAGTATTTTTTAATGTTTCAAGTGAGAAAGTCCTGATTTCCTCTCCAGGATAACAGTGCTATGTTCTTACTAACCTGACTAGTGAATATTTCTACTAGCATACAGGTGGTTTTTGGTCCTATTTAGCATTTAAACCAGCTGCAAATGAAAGCTTTTTTCAATGAAATTCTATTCATACAAATATTTTGATTTGAGTTCATACACTATTCATCAAGGATAAATGCAGTGATGACATTTCTGTATTGCACTTGCTGTTGGTGCTCATTATTTTGTTGAATGGCACCATTTCTTACAAGAGTGGCATGACATGTTTTAAGGCTATTTTCTCTCAATTCCTCAACGAATATTAAAATTTATTATTTCTCTTGGGTATGCTAATATAATATCCATTTATTTTTCTAGTTCTACTTCAGAAAAAAGTTCAAAACTAGAGGAAAATAGTATCTTTTCTGTGTTAAAATGTGCTTGGGAGATGGAGTCACTGTATGTGTCTGCTATCTGTATGAAAATATAGTTCAACTAGAGTCAGTTGTGACAACATATTTTGTGTTTGAATTCTAGTTTTAGAACAGACAGTATCTCCACTGATTCCTTCCTCAGGGAGCATGCTAAGGCTCCATGTGGCTTCTGGAACTGAACAGTGAGTGTATGTACCTCACCCTCACACATTAATAGTACGTATTCAAGCCCAGGCTTATGATGGGTCAGTGACTTCTCTGTGCTGCATGCTTCCAGTTGCTTTGGACTGGAGAGAAGTATAGTATCATAGAGAGGAAGAGGGGGTGTTTTTCCAAAAGTCACCATAGTGTGCAAGAGTGCTATACACACACACACACATACACTCCGCTCACAGATTGGAAAAAACTATGAAACACTGAACTAGAATAAGTGGGAGAAAGAACTAGATCCATAGGCAAAGGCTGTGACAAAGAAAGGCAAAAGATTTGTTAGTTTTTTGGGGCTTTGTTTTTAAAAGTCTGAGAAAAATCATAAATATATGCCTTAAGCCTATTAAAAAATAAAAACATAAAAAAATACATAAACTTAGATGGTGCTTCTTTAGTTATGCATGCTGACAGTCTTTAGTTGTATGATCACATATTCATACTTTTTAAATTCTCTCCTTCACATCCAGTCTCCTTCCATTACTTAACCACTTCTCTTACTTTGTAAACATTCTCCAGTTCAATGTCATTATAGTTCTCTCCTGAAAAAACATGTTTATTCTTCTTCATCCAAATAAGCTACTTAAAAGAGTAGCAGGTAATTGAAATTAAAATCTAGAGCTTTTAGTTAGGTCATTGCAATTTTGCTGCTTCACTTTTTCCAAATTCTAATCTTTACTACAATTGAAAATTTATACAAGTAGACTTATTACGTATTCAGGCTCCTCTAAAGAGGGATTGAAAGTTCCCCACAAAGAGAAATCTGCCAGGAATGTAGCATTCATTAAATATTATGGAAAAGTAGGCAAAAAATTCTGCTCCCTCTATAGAGTTTAGGCAACTGCCTTAAAAACCACATGAGGTCTAGTTGACCAAAGCTTCTTAATTAAGCAGACCCATACTTTTCAAAATATTGTACTGGAGGAAACCTATGAGGCAATGACTCCAGTGACAATTAAGCACAAGTTTGTGTTCACAGAATGGTTTGGCCCAAAAGGGATTACCTGTCCACCCCTCCGCCATAGGCAGGGACACCTTCTACTTTGCTGCTCAAAATCTCACCCAATCTGGCCTTGAGCACTTCCAGGGATGGGGCAGCCATAGGTTCTCTGGGAAAGCTGTTCTACTGCCTCACCACTCTCATAAAAAATTTCTTCCATTACATCCACCATCTTTCAGATTCAACACATTACTCCTTTCCTGTCACTACAGGGTCTAGTGAAAAATCTTTGTCCTTTTAATAAGCCCACTTCAAGGAGGCTTAAAGCCACAATAAATTCTCTCCAGAGCCTTCTGTTCTCCAGGCTGAACAACCCGAACCTTCTCAGAACTATCTTCATAGGAGACGTGCTCCAGCCCCCTAATAATTTTCATGGCTCTCCTGTGGACCTGCTCCAACAAGTCCATGTTGTGTGCTGAGGACCCCAGTGCTTGAATGCAGCACTCAAGGTGGAGTGTCATAAGAGCAATATCACCTTCCTCAACCTGTTCTTTTGCTGCAGGCCAGGGAATGGTTGATTTTCTGGGCTGTGTGTGCACACTGCCAGCTCATGTCCAATTTTGCACCCACCAGTATCCTAAGTCCTTCTCTGTAGGGCTGCTCTTTCATCACACAGTTGGAAGACCTGGATTCAAGCCTACTTCCTGAACAATTTCTGAATTTTAGCTAATGGCTATCCAAGATAGAATGCAGAAGATCTGAGATCCAGGATAAAATCTAGGCCTTTGCCTCACTAACAGGGTTTCAGTTGAAGAAATCTGGAAACAAATCAACAGTTACAAAAATGTAAAATGTTTAAAATGCCTCAGTTGGTATTGCAAGACAAAGTGCCTGTACTTCCAAGGGAGAACAGTGTGGTACTCACCTGTCTAACATTTCTACTTATAAAGGATTTCCTAGAGCTACCCTTCACGTCTGTAACGTACATTCAGATCAACATAAAGTAGTTCCATTCTGAAGCATACTATGATTTTCATATACTTGCTTAAGTCATTAATGAGGTCTTTTAAAGACACCTTGAGTATTCAACCTCACTTTTATTCATAGCTGCCTAGAAAAAAAAAGCTTTAGAAACAAACCCTAAAAATATATTACTAGTAAGCAAATTTTCCTGAAAATTTTCCTTTTTTTAACTTATCATCCATACCCTAGGGACTAAAATATGTCAGGTTTTTGCTTTGATTTGCTTTTGTTTGGTTTTCTAATGAAAATAGAACATGTGCAAATATGCGATACTGAAAATATAAAAAGTCTCATTTTAAACTTACCAACCCTGTTTTATTCCACAAAATTCAAACTCTCCCATGAGCAATGTTTTCTCTTTATCATGTATCATTTAATCTGTAAGCAGAATTTCTTCCTCATCTGCAACATGTTCTAAAGATATTGCCTCTAAATTACTTCAATCTTCTTCCATCTGCAAATTTTACAACTGTCAGACCAACTGACCACATCCTACAACAATTCCTTAAGGCCTTCCTCAACATACAGACCTGTTCTACGTTTTCTTTTTCCCATCATTGGTTTGCAGAACATTCTTCAAACTTTACTGAGTGGTGTTCAGTTAAAAACGTGTGACTCTGACACAAACTTGATTCTTCCTCTGAACTCAGTTGCACAGATTTCTAGAAGTGATTATGCTTAGTGATGTCAGATTATGCTTATATGTAAAATCGTTGTGGACAGGATTACTCCTACTTAACTTTAACCACCCAAGGTTAGTCATGTAATCTAAACTACTCATCAAGGCTCCCTTTTAGAGATAGGTGAGAATTTTAGAAGTGTGAATCATTCAATTTTATCTTAGATAAAAACTTTACAAAGATATGAATCACCTATGAATGTCATTCTCCATTGTCTTTTGAACAAACTGAGATCAGACTAGATGCCTAATTCTTACATGGCTACCTGATGAGATGTTAAATACTACCTCACCTTTCCAACTCAGCAATACATTTAACTATGCATCAAACTTAGAAAAGACAAGTCATTCCATTCCTCCCTCTAGGAAACCTCTTATGCTCAATTTGAGGATGGAATTGACCCATTACTGTTGAAAAACATTTTAGCGCTTCTCTAGGCTCTGTGAAATTTATACAATGAATTAATTTTATCTAATATATAAACCCTGACAACAATTTTCTACAGATCATTTTCTTACCAGAAATTATAAGCATTCTATCAAAAGCAATTAACACCAAAAGATTAGTTATTAATTTCCTGAATTACAGAGACAAAATTGATTGCTAAGTACAATAAAATTAAAAGAGAAATCCTTAAAAATCTTTATTTGCTGGGAAACCAGCAGTAATAGGTTTAACTTAAAGCAAAATAAATATGTTTAATTCTAACTTTAGCATTTTAAATGTCCTTCATGTAAATAAATAGACAAAACTTTTATGAGAACTCCCTCTAGAAAAATGTACATATAAATAAATATTCTTTAATGTTGAGAAAAAAGAATAATATTATTTGCTCATATTAGCCTTAGTCTAATGAACTAAGCAGAGAGTTCTCCCTTCATGGGAGAAGTTGAAAGTCTGTATTAATTTTATTTTAAAGTACTGTGTTTTTTCTAGTCTGTAATCTTTAAAATAAGAATAGTTTTACCTCTTGGCTTCAACCCTGTGAAGGTATACCACAGCTGCAGCAACTGAGTTAAGTCCTGAGCAACGTAACTTTTTAATAGGATCAGGAGTAGACTTGCTAAAAATGTATGTATTTATATATATCGTGTATCTATACGAGTATGTATATATATATATATATATATATATATATACACACACACAAATACTTTCAGGACTATATTGGAAGCAAAAAATTGCATTTAGAAAATGGTTTTCACATGTAAAAGAGTTTTTTCATGATGGAAATCATTCCAAATCTTCTCTTTTGATTTGTAGGAATACTTTGTAATTGACGTCAAAAAGAAATTGCTTATTAAATTTTATTGCCAGAAACTGTATACTACAGTTAGGCATTAAGATCACCACAATTCTGTCAAAGCATATTTATTTTGACAGTATGAGAAATGCATCAATTTCAACAGCTGAGAAAAAAAGTATCAGCAAAAAGCAAAACTTCTGAAAGCCCAGGAATAAACAGAAGAGAAACAACTCGGCAATTTTTTCTTTCCATAATAATGAAACTAAATGAAACTAAACAGGGACACAAGGATGAGGAAGTGATTAATCACTGCACATCCTTTAGGGCTGCAAAATTTACAAATCACTCTTTAATAAAGGAAGCAACTACTTTGAGTTGTAAGGGGATATAAAAGGCTATTCTTATGTTCTCCTTGATGTTCACTTTGATTTTTAAAGTTAAATTCTATTGTTCTGTGTATTGCTCAAGTTTTGTATAGAGAGATTGTGATCAAGGTATCTAAGTGAGAGCTTTCTTCTCAACTGTATCTCACTATTCTTGGTTTAAAAATTTATTCCATGCATCAGAAAAGCTGCATAAATGCATTGTTTACAAAAATAGTAATGTGAAAATCCCTTATGCATAAAGTCTCTTATGTATTCAGGATTATAGGAAAGTGCTGAGCCCTGCTGTCCCATGATGATAAAAGGATGGAAACAATCTGTGCTTCCCCCAGATTTAAAAGAGCTTTCCAAGCTTTCTTCCCTCTTTCCAAATTCCATAAATTTTGTGACACCATCTGACCATTGTAACATACAGTGAAAAACAGAAGGTAAAGACAGAGACATTTGGTGCATTACACACAACTCTTTTCACTGTACATATAAGCCATGGCTTTGCAGACTAAATGGAATTCCACAGCAGTGTGCGTATAATAAATATTGTAGTGCCTCAGTCCAAATATTAACACTAAAATTACCATGTACATAACTTTTTTGGTATCTGAAGCAGTGGTGTGAGTTATTCATCTACACAGGAAAGGGGATTTGTGTCTAATTGTCTCCTCACCAGGAGAAGGCCTTGCCCCTTCTGATAACCAAATACTGAAAATTATCAAGTAAGAACCTAGGAGAGTGATGCACTTAGATAAAGCGGTTAGTCATGCTCCAGATGATATGCAGAAATTCACAGTAATTTGATAGGTTTCATAGAATCTTAAAATGTCTCAGGTTAGAAGGGACCTGAAAGATCATCTAATTCCAAGCCTCCTGCCATGGACAGGGACATCTTCCACTAGACCAGGTTGCTCCATGCTCCATCCAACCTGTCTCTGATGTTTACACAAGACCATTTGAATAGGATCATGTATTCTACTCTCTGAAGATCTTGCACAGCTGGTGGCAAGAAACTACAGTTCCCTTTCACCACTCAGCAGGTGGAGGTGGTTCAGGTGTTTCCTGCTTGCAATAGGACCCTTTACAGAAAGGACTGGCTCCTTTTACATGTTTCAGGTACTTCTTTGTCACTGTCCTAAATAAAAAACATTGTGTCTACAGCATATTAGATTTACTATGAATACCTTAGAAACTTTGAAGCTGTGACTTGGTAATGAGAAACTATCAAACTGGAAAGCCAAAAGGAAACAAAAAACCCTAACCAAAACTGAACTTCTGGATCTGGAACCATCCAGGAAGGGGGAATTCAAAGCCCTGGAGCAGTCCCAGAAATTCCAAACAGAAAGATAGTTCTAGCAGATCCATAGGCTTAATCTCTTGTATTGATTAGCTGGCATGTTTCTAAAGTTTCTTGCATGTAGGGAAATCTTATATTTCTTATATGTCTGAATAGATGGGTACGTCTTTCTTTCAGGAAATACTTTACTAGTCATGAAATATGCTGGTTTCAGACCAAAGCACAAGGCCAAATAACCTATGGTCACTTACGTGTTGAGTCATAAAATATTTTTGTTATCTCTGAGCACAGATACTGCAGACATAGGTATCTAGCCTAATACTTTCTTTGGAAGACTGCAAGATTTTTATGGAGGTTACTACAAATTCTATAGTCTTTATTATCAGTTCTTGCTTACTGAGCAGATCTTTTCTCATCAGCAAAACTACTCATTCGAATGAGAGATTCAAGATTAAATAAAGATTATAACCTTTTATCAATATCAAGAGACAGGTTCAAAATTTGGTGGAAGCAAGTACTAACAAAAACACTTTTATGAGTGTGTTGCTATATCACATATATAACCTTTGTCCCCTAAAATGTAGCTTCCTCTCTTTATATTCATAATTGTTCTCTATGACATAACTACAACTATTTTAAATCTGTTCTCAGAACAAATACAAATACGTAAAAAATTTCACAAGTCAATAAGAGTGTAAGAACACTTACATACACTTACATACATTCTATGTATGTAAGAATAATAATTCAATGTAAGAATAATAATTTTGATCGGAAAAAATATAATTTTTAATGATATTTATTTACAGTTGAAAAATTAAGCCAAAAATTTGAGCTATAGATATCTATAAATGGGTCAGAATTTAATTTTTTTAAAAAACAAAAGAAACTCCAAGCTTAATGGAGGTTGGAAAATGTTTTTTCTTCCCAGATGCATTATTATGTTTAACCTAGCACAAGAAGAGATTCCTGCAAAAATGGAAGGCGTGTTTTCCTCCTGTTTCCTTTCCTCAACCTCTTTCCTCATGCTGTTTCTAGAGATAACATTGCCTTGTCCATCCAAGGAAAAGCTAAGAACATTTTTCAGACGATTAATTTCCCATCAGGTCACAGAGCTAATGAAATTCAACCCATGGCCTTATGATGAAGCACAGGAGAAGCAGAAGAGGATGCTACATTGTGGTGTGCACTAACACAATATTGAGCATAAATTGAATTCTCATTTTCAGTTTAAAAGTTATAATAATTACTTAGGAAACTGCATGCAGAAGAGTCATTACGTATGAAGCACACTGAAAACTCTTAAGACTATTAATGGCTCTAGTGTGCAGGGGTGAGAGACTGAAATCAGAGGAAAAAATTAGAATAAGACACAAAACAAACCTGGGTATTGAAACTGTGGACTTTTGTGTCAAGCAGTTGTGAATTTAAAGTCCCCAGATTTTAAAATGCACTTGGTAAGCTTCCTTCAAGAAAAGGATTTACAGGTTAGGGATGATTATTTTATAAAATAACCCTCTCACACTGGTAAATGTGTATTTCCATATTTAGTCTGTTGGTGGCATAAATTCATTTCACTCACTATAGTTCTTAAGTTCATAGGTATTGGTTTCATCCTATGCATTTATAATACATCATTGAGTCCAAAATCCTACTATGGCAACTGAATTCAGTTTCTATGTGAAAGGGAAAGAACTACTTTAATCCAAAGTTACTTTCTGAAGCTTTTCCAAAATACATATATAAATAAATCTGTAAGAGGTCAGAAGAGAATGGACATGTCAGTTTGAAGAGTGGCACAGCAAAATAAGTTGGAGTAGTTTCAGGTCATTAAAAAAAAAAGAAAAAAAGAAAGTGCGACCTTCCTAAAAATGAGGCATTGCTTTTCATTTACAAATTAAGACACAGTTTTAACACAGAAGACCTGCCATTACATTTACATCCCAGTTAGCATGTAAATCCTGCACCAACATTGTGAATTCTTTCAAAAATTAGAAAAAATACATGAAAATTAAACAGTGACAAAATCTTTAAAGAATTTCATATTTAAAACTAATTCCTGATCACACATATAGAAGATAGCATTTAACCGAGTTGTCAGAATTCAAGCATCACTAAAAAGTGTCTCCACACCAAAACTCAGATCAAGAAACTGCTATACTTCATGAGAGTATCCATTTCTTTTCATCATTTTGGAACAACAGATTCTCAAGCATTTCTCACAGGGCCAGTTTCAGTGCTCCCCAAGTATGCCTGTCCCTATATATATGCAAAAAATACTATTTTTGCAATCTAAATTAAATCTTTAATTCTGATTAAAGAGAACAAAGAATAAGAAACAAATACTATATTAATGAAGTCAGTACTTCAAATCACCTGCCAGGATAAATTCACAAATTCTTTTAGCAGCACAATCAATGCTATCTATGAAAAACAAAAAAAAAAAGACTCCCAAGCTCTTATATAGCTCTTATATATGCTGATATGACCTCTTTCCATTTGACTTCATACAGTATTGATTGCACAACTTTAAGCATTTAAATCAGTAGTGCAATCATATGCTAAACTCTCTTGTTCTTGAAGCACGGTTAATGAGAGAAGATAAGACTTGCCTGTCTAGATTTATTCTATAGTCCGTTTACCACTATTATGCAATTCTTCTATGTATTAAATTTCAGTTCACTGAAATATTGTGCCAAAACATTTCATATGAAGGCATATTAAAGTTACCTAATAATCAGAATAATCTATTTTTGCTTTGTTCTCAAGATAAAAATTTGTTAAATTGAATTCATTTTATAATCTTAAGATTTCCTTATTTTGTTCTGTCAAAACATAATATGAACTAGAAGCATATTAATAGCATTATAGTAGTTCTACTTAGCAGTCATTTAGAGCAATTATTAAATGAAAGCTGGTGTATTTGTTTAACAGAGAGGTGTATAGCCTGCCTTCAACTCGCTGTGGGATGAATAAAAGCATAGCATGCTGTGGACTATGCTATAAACTGGGAGCAAGTCAGCATTATTATAGGTTTCAATACAATGCTGCTGCAGAGCCTATGTTGGCAATATCACTTCTTTTTTTCAAAAGATGAAAAAGATTATTTTCCTACACCTTGTAATTTATCACAGGAAAGGGATCAGTGTTCAGAGTAACCTATAATAGCATATTATATTATGCATAACTCTGTATTCACATCTGGTCTATTCACCTTGTTCTTCCACTGTCAGTCTATACTTAAGTATGTTGTTTGCTGCATACAACTATTACAGAAGCCCTTTATCTATGTCAGAACAAATACTGATATAGAGTTAAGTACTGACACCTGCATTTCCAGAACAATATTACTAAACTGAACAAAACTACTCTTAAGTATCAACTTAAAATTGTCTCATAGTTTTTATTAATTTTATTAGCATATTAATGGAGAGGGGATGTTTGTAACGCTATTACCCAAGAAGCCAATCCAATCACCCTGAAAGATCCACTTCAACGTGCCTTTAAAATAATGCCTTGCAGATGCTTATGACTCATCTACTGTTAGACCATTTGAGACAAAATCATGTCTCTGCACTAGTCCATAACACGGAGATATACATATACGTGTGTGGACACATGTGTGGACAATTTTCATTTGCTTGTCAAGTTTTTTTTTGGTTTTTGGTTTGGATTTTTTACAATTAATAAAATGCCATCCAGTTCATATGAAGTACTGTAGGGTATGCCCAGCCACTGTCCTGGAGGGACATCTGCTGAGATAAGGAGATTGAGCAATCTCCCAGCAGGACACCCCTGGGAAGGCAGCTACTCTTCAGTTACAGCGAGAAAAAGACAGACCCAGAATCCTCTGGGAGACCCTATGAAGATCCTTTGTAACCCATTGGCCTTTACCCTCTGGCACCCACCCCCTGTATCCCTATAAAAGCTAGCCCTCTGCCCCTGCAAGAGAGAGCTGCTCATCCCTAGCTTTCCCTTCGCAATAAAGTTACCTTCGTGCAGAACCAGCCACACGAACCTCTCGTCTCTCTCCCTGGTCTGGCCTGGAGGCTGCCCTGCAGAGCTGAGCTGAAATCACGAGCTGACAATCACTAAAGAGCTGACAGCCTCTGCAAGGGCCCTCCTGCCAGCAGCTGAGGGAAGACACCGGGCCTTGGGAAAGCGATTCCTTTTGGGACCATCTCCCCGGACCGGTCACCTCTTCCTCAGTCAGAGCTACTGACCCCCTCACCAGCTGCCATAAAGTACCACTCACTAAAAGCTAAGAATTTTTGTTAAGCCCTGCACTATCTCCTCTCTTACCAAACCTATATATATAATATACATATATATATATATATATATATATGTAATTCATAGGACTGAATTTTGTTCAGAAATGCCTGGGCATTTTGGATAAACTAATATGACTTTTTTGAAGATATGTCCGCAAAATTATTTCCATTAATAATGGACCTGAGAGATGCAGAATACTTATATTTCTTCATTTAATGACTGGGTGTTAACATCCATTGCAGAGTCTTGAGCAAAACCTCTAGGCTTTTAACTACTGGAGAAAATTTATTTTTCCTGGCACTCCCTTCCAAAGAAAACACTAATTTTTGGGTGTTTTTAACTTCCTTTTCCCAAAAGTTATATTAAGAAATAATTTGCATCCCCTGTTCATGCTTTTTCAATTGCTTCCTCTTCTACTCCTGTTCTGGTTGGAGAATAGTGAAGTAAGCCCCTTTTGATCCAGTGGAAGCTGTGTGATGTGTATTACCTCTCCATGGAAAGCACAACATGTCATTTTGAAAACAAATCTACAAAACATTCAATAGGGTTCTGAAGGTTTCTGTCCTATAGTTACAGGTTGTTTCAGTTTATCAATGAAAGTAAAGAACTAATTACCACAAACTGATAATTCTATGCATGGTATGTTCAGCAATACTAAGCCTTACCAGTTAAAAAGACACAAATATAATATGCTTTATATAGCTCTGCTTTTGCCGGCTCCCAGGACCTACTGAAGGTGCAAAAAAAAAAAGAAAAAAAAAGCATGCTCTTAAAAGCTAATGTTCACTAGCCTATTTAGTTGGGCTAATTACTTAGGCTAAGTAAAAAAACAGTAAAAACAAGGTAATTAGAGTAGTAGTTCACTTGGCAGCTCATGCAAGCATACCCACTGTGGCAAATCCAGGTTAGAGTCTTCATTTTCTCACCTTTGCTGTTATTTTAAATTGACTTAATTGGTTAAACTGATTTAGCCAACACAAGTTATATGCATTTATCAAGACTTAATTGAGGAACTTAAGGGAGGAACCCCAGCAAGACAAGGGCAGTGATCACTCCTCTGAACTTGGCACTTCTGAGGCCGCACCTCAAATCCTGTGTTTAGTTCTGGGCCTCTCACTAAAAAAGACATTGAGGTACTGGAGGATGTCCAGAGAAGGGCAACAAGGCTGGTGAGGGGTCTGGAACACAAACCTGATGAGGAGCAGCTGAGGGAGCTGGGATTGTTTAGCCTGGTGGAAAGGGGGCTCAGAGAGAACCTAATCCCCCTTTACAACTACCTGAAAGGAGGCTGTAGCTGTGTGGAGGTTGGTCTCTTTTCCTAGGTAACAAGTGACGGGACAAGAGGAAACGGCCTCAAGTTCTACCAGAGAAGGTTTGAATTGGATAGTAAGGAAAATTTCTTCCCTGAAAGGGAGATGTCAAGGACTTGAACAGGCTGCCCAGGAAAATGGTGTAGTCAACATCCCTGGGGGTATTTAAAAGATGCATTGCTGTGGCACTAAGGGACGTAGTTTAGTGGTAGACTTGGCAGTGCTGGGTTAAAGGCTGGACTTGATCTCAGAAGTCTTTTCCAAACTTAACTATGATTCTAATGCCATAGCATAACTGCAGCCATCAGTGCTTTACTCTTTGCCCTATTTGGGGCCATTAGTAACCAAAAAAACCCCCAGGAACCAAAAAAAAAAATCCCCAAAAAACCCACAACAAAACAAAAATACCCAACCCAGCTCTTTGAGGGGGGGCGGGGGTGGGGGGAAAGAACAAGGGGAGTGACAAACCCAGAAACAGCTTTGAAACAAAAAATTGAAGTTTCAGATTGTTTTGAGGAGAAGAGTACTCCACAGAAAAATCCTTCTTCCCTTCCCTTCCCTTCCCTTCCCTTCCCTTCCCTTCCCTTCCCTTCCCTTCCCTTCCCTTCCCTTCCCTTCCCTTCCCTTCCCTTCCCTTCCCTTCCCTTCCTTTCCCTTCCCTTCCCTTCCCTTCCCTTCCCTTCCCTTCCCTTCCCTTCCCTTCCCTTCCCTTCCCTTCCCTTCCCTTCCCTTCCCTTCCCTTCCCTTCCCTTCCCTTCCCTTCCCTTCCCTTCCCTTCCCTTCCCTTCCCTTCCCTTCCCTTCCCTTCCCTTCCCTTCCTCCCTCCCTTTTTCCTTCCCTCCTTCCTCCCCTCCTTCCTCAGTAGACCACCCTCAGTGACCAGGAACTTTCGGTCTGACTGCCACAACCATTCTTGCAAACAAATTGTCTGCAGCAATAATAATCACCTTTATATATAGACATTAGGAGTTTTCTTTTAGATGAACTTGTATTAAGCTGTAATGAACTACTGCAGCACAGAAAAGGACTGAAGCATGCCAATATGAAATCTAGGCAATTCAATTTAAAACATTCAAAAAAAAAATCCCTAACTATAATGCCTATGAGTTTATAGAGTGCTTAGATTTTCAGCACATCTCTTCCCCTGACACCAAAAGGTGCATTAGTGTATACTCCCAGAAGATCAGACACCTTCACTGAAGACAGTATCTGAACAGCTAAGGTTTTGGGTGATTTACAAACAGAGCAACACAGTTCGACCCAACCTGTCTGCTTTGAACATGCCTCCCACACACTGACAGCCATGAACTCAGCACAAAGCACAGTAATTACAGTCACTTTATATCTCAGTGCTGTTGGGTATTTACATAATAGCCTATTGGTTACAACACTCAGACTTCGTGGGAGGCCTGGGTCCTATTCTTGCCTCAACTTGACAGGATTAAAATTCAGATTTTTCATTCCTCAGCTACTGACCTCTGAAATATTTTTCCTTTTTCTTTATTTTTCTAAAAAGGACTACTGTGCAGGTGACAGAGCCAGAAATTCAAGCAAGCCACAAAGAATCTGACTGCAGCCATAGGAAATTTGACGGAGTGTCATCTTGGATCATCTCCCTAAGAATGGAGAAGACTAGGTTGTTTTGGTTTGGTTTGGGTTTTTTGACTTGGGAATATTTAGAATTTTCATATTTACATGGATACTGAATAACAATCAATATTAATGAAAACATTTAAATAGAGGAACAGGGTTTGATATCCAAAGTCTGACACACCTTTCAGAGGTCCTCTACCACAGTTTATAATCTGCAGATGCATAAATTCCTTGGCATCAATGCATGACAATAGTGGCATATCACTGACAATAGTGGCTATACACTGTACTGTATAGCTAATTTACAATACTTTATCTTGCATTGCTCTTTATACAATGAACTATCACTTACATCATCCCTGACCTAGAGTACTAAAACAAAAGACATATGAGAGTAATATTTTTCACCCCAGACAATATAAAAGCCAATAAATTTATTTAATATGGAAGTTCTAGAATTTCATTTTTCAATTTTTTTTGCTTCCTAAGTTGTCTTAGTGAATTTATATATAACATCCATCACCATAAAGACTAAGAATAGAACAAAAATGGGGAAAATAGTGTAATTAGCAAATACTGTGCATTTTTTCATTAGCATGGAAATAATTCTTCAAGTAACCATTGTGAACACACTTGACACAGTTCATAAATGCATTTAATGAACTCCACCATAGATCTTATGACTAATATGCATCTTTCAGGTGACCTTGATCTAACTATATAATTCACTATTATTCATAAGTTATCATAAAGCAATATTCTTGATGACTCAGAAATTTCCTATATTAAATTCCAGGGTAAAATGTGGATCTGTAAATATTGAATCACTATTTATACGCAGTTTTTTTCTAGATCTGCAGTTTGTGAATAGTTATCACATAAAATCTTCAACTTTTAAGTCATGGATTGATATGTCTTTTTATAGTATCTTACTTTGTACAAGAGTAGAAACATCATAAGCTCCATAAAATTAAGTGCTTTGCTTCTGTTTTCTACCTTGTCTGAGTCAAACAGCACTGAGAAGCAGCTCTGTGGAAAGTGCCCTGGGGCTCCTGGTGGGCAGCAAGCTCAAAGTGAGCGAGCAGTGTGCTGCTCCTGCAAAGAAAGCCAACAGGGTGCTGGGCTCATCAACAACACCATTACCAGCAGAGATAAACAAGTCATTGTCCCACTCTGCTCAGGGCTTGTCAGGCCACACCTGGAATACTGTGTTCAGTTTTGGTCCCACTCCACAAAAAAGATGTGGACAGGCTGGAGAGGGTCCAGAGAAGGGCCACAAAGATGATCAATGACTGGGCAGTTGTCATGTGAGGAAAGGCTGAGAGAAGTGGGCTTGTTCAGCCTAGAGAAAGGGGGACCTTGTCACCGTACTCCAGTACCTAAAGAGCGGCTACAAAGAAGTTGGAGACTCTCTTTTTTATAAGGACTCACATGGAATAGATGAGGGGTAAGATTCCAACTGGACCCAAGAGTATAATTTTTCACGCAGAGAAACATCAGCCATCTCCAGATCTCCCAGAAAGGTGGTGGATCCCCAGTGTTGGACCCTTTTAAGATTCAGCTGGACAGGGTGCTGGGCTGTCTAGACTGTGCTTTTGCCAAGAAAGGTTGTACCAGTTGATACTTGAGGTTCTTTCCAGCATGGTATTATATGACTCTATGGTTCTATGATTGGTCTCTACAAGGGAATAAATAATGTTTTCATGGAGAAAACCAATGAAAAGGTATATTTTTTGATTTCTTGAATCTTGATAGAACCACAGTATTTAAAATGCAGCAACTTATAGTATGTATTTATAGAGGATAGAGATTCTGTATCTTACCTTTTTCCTCTTAGTTTTTTTTAAAGGTAGTGTTGTCAGTGTGCACTGTTACATATTTCTGAACCAATTTTACCACATTTGTCTTCCTATTGATTTCATACTAATTTTAGGCATAAAGACGGACACTAGCTATGCTCACCAAAAATCAGCAGAGATTCCAGTTCTTTCTGTGCTTTATTTCTATCAGAACTACACCAAAAATATAGTTCCAATTTAATTAATTGAAGAGATGGTGGTGTTTTTCCTCTCTTCTGTACATTTACATCAGGAAATGTAACTAATGTGTAAGGAAGTCTCAATCTTCCTGATAAACAGAAAAAAGTTAAGGAGATTTATTTGTGTACACTTTTGGCTTCACATATTGCAGAAGCTATTAAATTGACAGATGAAATTTAAAAATGATAAACAAAACTGTGATGTTAGATGGCCTTCAGGACAAGTTTCACTGCCAGATATTCCTCCTACATTGAAACAGAAGTGATTCTTAGGTATTCTTTTAGGTATTCCCTAGGATACACATTGTACCACTTGAGTTTCTTCTTGGGCAATTACTAATCCAAGACTAGAAATAACTATTTCTTTCAAGAGCCACAACAAACTTGCTATGTCTATCTCTTTCAGGTGGGAGAAACGTCATCCCATGCTAAATGGTACATCCCATGTAGATGTTATTAAATGCTAAATGAAAATGCATGTCAGCTTCAGTTTGCCTAAAGAAGGCTGATGAAACAATTCATTCAGAATTTTAGGGGGGATATATTTAGGAGGATTTTTTTCACATGACACACAATTTTATGGTGGAAATATTTTCCATATAATACTATGCTTTAAACACACATTGTCGAACAATAAAAACCCAGAACAGAATAATTTATGAAAGAGCTCTGACAATGTCTGTTAAACATAAACTGTCTGCATGCAAACCAATCATAAAGGCAGTAAAGTTGTTTCTATTGTCAGCTGTTAGGACATGATTTTAGCTTAAATGGAGCTTTTGTCTGAATTCATACATAAATTCATGTAGACTTAAGATTCCATATGAAAAGAACACAAGTCTTATAATATTTTCAAATTTACTAATATAAACCATGAAATTTTTTCTACATTTCAAAGTCTTAAAATAAATTCTGCTGATGCAGATTGAAGATACAGAAAGGGATTATAAAAATGTCTTTTTGTTCCCTAGTAAAGGAATATGGAAAGCATTAATTCATTCTTTTATAAGGCTATTTTGTATCAATGCCCCAGAATTTCAATCTTAGATCTTTTCAGTTTCCTAAATCTGGATTGGCAAGTGTAAAAAGATGCCATGCCATTAATATATATGATGTTCTACCTTGGGACCAGTGTTCTTTAATATCTTGATCAATGACACAGTGAAATCAAGTGCACCCTCAGCAAGCCTGCAGATGACATAAAGCTGAACAGTGCAGTTGACACAACTGAAGGACAGGACTTCACCTGGAGGGACCCGGCCAAGTTTGAGAAGCGGGCCCGTGGGAACAAGTACAAGCGTAAGGTCCTCCACCTAGGTCAGGGCAGTCCCGGGCATGAGTAAAGACTGGGAGAAGAACTCATTGAGAGGAGACCTGTGGACAAGGACTTGGATGTTCTTTTGGAAGAAAAGCTGGACATTACGTGCCAACGTGCACTTTCAGCCCAGAAGACCAAATGCATCCTGGGCTGCATCAAAAGCAGCATGCCAGGAGGTCAATGGAAGTGATTCACCCCCTCTACTCAGACCTCATAAGACCCCACCTGGAGCACTGTATCCAGCTCTAGGGTCCCAGCGCAATAAAGGTCCAGAGGTGGTCCCAAAGATGATCAAAGGGCTGGAGCACCTCTCCTTTGAACAGGCTGAAAGAACTAGGTACATTCAGCACAGAGAAGAGAATGCTCCAGGGAGACTTCACTGCAGGGCTTCAGTACTGAAAAGGGGATTATGAAATAGAGGGAGATGGACTTTTTACATGGACATATAATGATAGGACAAGGGGGAATATTTTTAAACTAAGAGAGGAGAGACTTCCAATTAGATTATGTTAGATTAGAAATTTTTTACTCAAAGGCACTGCAACAGGCTGACCAGAGGAGTTGGGGATGCCCCACCTCAGGGACCGTTCAAGGCCAGGCTGGATGGGGTTTTGATCAAGCTGATACAGTTGATGTCATCCCCATCCATGGCTGGAGGGTTGGAACTAGATATAATCTTTAAGGTCCCCTCCAAGCCATTCTGTGATGATTCTGTGTTTCTGCCATTTTTGTATAAATACACCTTAACTCTTCATTTCAACTCACCATGTCACAGACAGGATCTATCTATAATGAGAATTTCTATCTCATTAATGAAGACAGAGAAACTCAATAAAATCAAAGAAATTAACAAAATTCCTATGGTATATTAAAAGATCCTATGCACTTTGAGGGTTAGTAGGGAGCTATAATATTTATAAACTAATAAATCAGACCTAAAAAGGGGGTTTGGGAAGGACTTTTTCTTGGATGAAGCAAACAACTATTATTTAATAAAAGGTCGAGTGTAAAAGATTTCAGTTTATCACTTAAGAAAAAAAAGAAGCAGCTGCTCATGCTTGCAACTTCACTGGCTCCTTTTTTTCATAATATAAAATATTTATATAAAGATTACATGTTTTCCTTTTCTGTACTTGTGGAAGAACAAGGTGGGGTGGGTTTTTTTGTCATTAGCTTTCTTTTTATGTCTTAAAAAGACACACATTTTTTCTTTGACTTCTTCTCAAGGAACCATAGGTGAATACATTTAAACTAACAAAGCTCCAGTCACAGGTGCAAGTTATTGACATTATTTGTATGAAGGACATTGTCAAGCTGTGTTACTGTCAGGTTTAAAGACTTTAGCATTATAATGTTTGGATAAATGTCATCTAACATAGAAACCCTAACATAACCCAGTTATGTATTTGATCAAGAAGATCTTTAGGTTCTTTTTACGTAGACAATAAGAAGAGAGATTATACTAAATGAATCTGGACAGACAATTTTTAGGAAAAAACCCCATGAATCCAGGATAAAGGAATTTATAGAGAAATGGATGCATGAAATGGGAAGGTAAGAGCATCATGATATCTCACTGATTTTATACTTTGCACCAAAATAAACAAAAGAGAGAAAAAAAAAAAAGAAAAAGAGAAAAAACACACCTGATCTAAGAGAGAGTTTGAACTCCTGGAGAGTAAATAGCTTTGGAAGATATGCAGAGGTATGTGTCCCTGTGTAAGCAAAGGACATCAGTCCTCCAGGAATAGCACACTAAAGACTTCCCCAGCTTCTCAAACCTTTCTACAGCATGACTGAGGGTTCTTCCCTCAGCATGCTCCATTTTCTGAGTTATATCCCTGCATACCCACTGCTCTCCGTCTGCCCAGCAGAGGGTTGCCCAGCAAAAGGTGTTGCCACCGGGACAGCAGTGTCTCAACCCCAGAGGATCCACGGTGGATCTTCACACTCTCCCTAGTGGTGAAAGCATGTACTATTTATCACTGGTTCATGCTTGCTCCATTACAGAGAGAATGCTGTTATGAGTAGGAATTTCCATATCACAACCAGGTTAATTTCCAGAGTATGGCTTTGACTTGTATTACAGCCAACATTAAGTTTCCTTCCATTTCAACAGGGCTTTTTAGGCAGGATGAGATTAATGAACAGAAATGACCAACAGCTACAACCTCAAGAGATCAGTATTGAAAGATCCTCCAATGTTTATAAACAAACTGTATGCCACAAGTCACATTTCTCATGAATATGCATTAGTTTAAAGAATTTTTCTCTCCAATACAAATTTTTTCAATAGTCAAATAATTTATGAACAATTTCTGCCCATAGTCAGTGTTACAACATCCTTGAACAACAATTGTATTTCAACATGTATTTCCAATTCTGCCACAGCAGTTACTGAGGTTTCAGTAACATGTATGCTAGGCATGATTCAGTGGAATATTTGTGAGGGTAAAAACATAGCAACTTCTGGAGTTCTTAATTTAAAGCTGAATGATACTCCATGTAACTATACTTCTAAGACATTTAAACATGAAACAAATCCCTGCTCTTCTTCATCAGAGATCTCAGCTGCAGAGACTGCTGACAATATATGTATGATATAATAGCTAGCAAAAGAGAGGCTATCAAAATCCAGAATATAGATATGAAAGTAAGTAAAGATGTTTTCAAAATTATTCTCAAAAAAATGCTGAAATACATAGCTCGTCTGCCAGTGTTGAATTCATGGAAGAAACATTCTGCTCCATTTTAAGTCACTGGGATTCACTTAAAAGTAGTTTCACTGCTTCTAATCAGGTATAAGAAAAAAGATAGGTTCTAAGAGCAGAACTGAAAATGATCCTAACAAACTCCAACAGAAGCTTACCTGAATTAAAGGGAGAAAATGCAACACAGTTCTCCTATAAAAAACCAGCAATAATTCTGATCTAATAGATCAGATCCCTAAGCTTGGTTTAAAGGTATTTCAAAAAACACCTGTTAGATCATTCTATCTCTGCTGTTACCACACCAGTAACACTATATTTCATTCATACCTTGAGCACAGCCCCAGTCCTTCAGTAGGCAGAAAGCCACTTCAAGTCTCCTCCATTCCTACTCCTTCCTCCTATTCTCCCTCCAACAATTCTGTCTGAATACCACAAGTAAGTTAATTAACCTTTGCTTTTCTATTTGCCTTACTCTATTCCACTACCATCCATTGACTATATTCTAAATATATTCTCTCCTTTGTAGTCAATGGCGGAAGCCATAACTCAACATCTGCAGGTAACTATTTAGAGAACGAGAAGGACAAACAATATATAAGAAAACAAGAAACAAACACACAAAATTGCATAAGAAAAACAAACAAACAACTCCACCCTTCTGTTATGGTTCTTAAGTGTCTGTGCTGATGTCACCTAATGCTGTTCTACTTGGATTTCCAAACAGCAGCTTACATATACCTCACCAGGATATGTCACTCTAAATAGAGTATTCCAGCAGTCTAAAGTGGCCTGACAATTTATTAACTACAAGAAGAGGCTAGTACTGTATGTTAATATAAATGGTACTCAACTAAATTTAACAGTTTCCAAATTGACTTTGTGTGGAAAGAGGGAATAAAGCGGAGCCTTTCAGTGAATCACATGTCTTAAAGGCCTTATTAGTTTATTCAGAAAAATGCATGCAGTGTCAGACTTTTTAAGTCCATATCATCTCTTAGTCTATGATTTCTATGTAAATTAGCAACTAAGTTTTCAGACTTCTTTTTTTAATTTTCATGTCTTTATCTCAAAGAACCTTGCCAATCTACATTGTTGGGGAGTGTATTCCTAAGGTCATTTTAATATTGAATTCTACTTTTTGACTATATTGAAAATAAGTGTTCTTTGTTCCATAATGCAGTATTTCAGATATTTCTTTTCATGGGAATCTGAAAAACTATTGCTAGAATAACAGATTCCCAGTTATCTGGAATAGGCAGAATTCATTAATTCAGAAATGCTGACATTGATGAATACTGCTAATAAAGAGCTGAATCCACTGGTCTGAAAGAAGAAAAACATATGCACTGGTCCATTTTATTTTTCTGTGTGTAAACAGTCACATGACATTTGGCATGTTTTGTAGAATTATAATCCAAAAGGAGAAAACTGATTTTTGCAGGACAGACCTTCACTGTGTTTGGGAGCACAGCAAGAATTCCCTTTTTGCTGAGAATGTTCCCCTCACAGGTTAGGCACGCAAAAATAAATTACAGATCTCTGCCGCATCCTCATATACAGTATTTAGGAAATTAACTTCTGTTTTAAAAGGCTGTAAATGAGTGAATATTGATTAAAATTATCTTTTTAGATCTTAATTCTACCTTACCTTCTATGCCCTCTCGCAGAAACAGAAGTATTATTTTGCCACATGACATCAATCAGCTTGAGGATCAATATGACATTGTAACCTTGTGTCAAAGATGCATTGGAATTTTTTTTATCATCTATGAACTTCACTTCATGAAGATGATGCAATGTGATGCAGAAATAGCCATGCACACATTAAAAATGTTTTATACTGCTTTCAACTCTCATATGAGAAACTTCAAATTGATAGAGAGAAATTAGTGAATTAGAAAAGAAATGAATGCATCTTGTGACGTGTACTTATTCAATAGTACACTATACTGGATTTGGCTGGGATATAGTTAATTTTCTTTATAGCAGTCCCTGTAGAGCTGTGTTTTGGATTTGTAGCCAAAATAGTATTGATGACATACAGATGTTTGCATTATTGATGAGCTCTGCTCACACAGCATCAAGGCCTTTTCTGCTTCTCAAACAGCTCCACCAGTGAGGAGGATGGGGGTACACAAGAAATGAGAGAAGACAGCCAGGACTGGTGACCCGAACTGACCAAAGGGATATCCCAGTCCATATGGCATGATGCTCAGCATATAAAGCTGACAGAAGAAAACGGGGGATGTTAGGACTGATGGCACTTGTCTTCCCATTTGTCACCATTACCTGTGATGGGGCCCTGCTTTCCTGGAGGTGGCTGAACACCTGCCTGACATGGGAATCAGTGAATTGATTCCTTGTTTTGCTTTGCTTGTGTGTGCAGATTTTGCTTTCTCTATTAAACTGTCTTCATATCAGCCCAGGAGTTTTCTATCTTTTACCCTTTCAATTCTCTTCCTCATCCACTGGGGGACATTGACCAAACAGCTGAGCAGGGTTAAACTACAACACAGGAAAAGATTATCTTTGCCTCATGTTTTGACAATGTGCAGCTTTTCTAATGACATCAATCTTCAGAGAGTTTGATATGCTTATAAGTCTGTCCAATTTAATTTTTCATGCTGCTAAAACAATTACGTAACTGACCTTAGTAATTTCCATAAAGTTACCAAGTGTAAGAGAAAATACCACAAGACAAATTCTTCTATCCTAGTATACTAATAGTGTCTAATAATAGCCAAAACATGGCACTACTCATTTAAACAAAACAAATTTATCCATACTTCAGAAAAGCAGCTCCAGATACCCTTTTTAAGTACTGTGAGATATACCACACTAAATAACATCCTGAAGATGTGTATTCTAAAAAGTTCATAAAAATATTTGGAAATTAAATTGACTCCAAGGCAGTGTTTTGGCAGCTTCTTCCTCTTAGATAATCTGGACAACAATTGCCTACTTTTTATAATACTCTGTTACTCTTATCATGACATTACAATCTTATTTAGAAAATACAATTTCAGAAATCATTCTAAAAATACCTGTTGTCAATTTTTCTTTACTATTTATGAATGAGAATTCAGTTCAGGTATTTTAGTACTTTAAGCTAAAAACCTCAAGCTATGTATTAAGCTGGCCTTGACATATATTATCGCATGATATTTATGTCCATTTCTATGCTTTAAAGTACTTTTTTAGAAAGTGCATTATAAATTTGAAAAAGCTAAATTGACATTGATTTCAGATACAGATTTTTAGTCTTATTGCACTAATCCCTAATAGGTATATAAGTTTTCACTAATCTTTTGTCATGATTTACTAAGCAAATTGCACATGTATTAACTATTAAAAAGAAAGGTGCGAATAGGCTTCATGTAAAAAAGTATATATTTGACTGAACATGTTTTTCTCTTCTGATTTACATACTGTCTCTTAGGACAACAAACAATAAAATAGCGTAAAATTCATGGAAGAGAGGTAGAAACTGTAGTACCATTGTGTACATCAGTAAATATTAGGGGTATCTATTCAGAGTTTACAGCAAGAAAAGAAAGTTATCATACCATCTCCTCTCCCAAACCCAAATGTACAGTGTAAAAGCTCTTTAATTTTGGTTTTCTAGGAAAGACTTATGGCTCCAAACTGGTGAAGTATTAAAAATTACTAACTCCTCCAAACTGGGTTGTAGTGTGGTTTGCTATGCTGGCTTCTTAGCTGACATCTTTGCTAGTTTTGTTTTAGTTTAGCTAAGGAATCAAGATGAAAACCAAATAAACTTTTACATGTGTTTACCTTACACGTAAACATAGCATTACAGCAAGGGAAGGGAAGGGAAAGGGAAAGAGAAGGGGAGGGGAGGGGAGGGGAGGGGAGGGGAGGGGAGGGGAGGGGAGGGGAGGGGAGGGGAAAGGCCATGAAAGATTGAGGGGGAAAAAGTAGGAAGAAAAACTCTAACTTTGCCATTCAAAAACCATAATGTGGAGCTGTATGGCAAGTGAAAAGATAAAAGAAGTGATGGATATAGTAAACAAATTATTGAATTATTTTTTTCTTTTGTTATGACTAATGACATTTTCAGTGCCTGGGAAGACCAAGGTGTGGTCTGGATCAGGGAATGCTATGAAGTCCTACAGTAGGTCTGTAGGACCACTATATACATAATTTAGTATATGTAGAATTGGCATCTCAATCTCTTGTTCCAAAATGTATGTGGTTACTTAATTACTGGAAAGAGAAAGAGGAGAAAAGAAGGGCAGACATAAATAATACGGTCTGATGTAGAAATTGATTTTTATGGCCCTCAAATCAAACCCAAGATGTTTCAAATTATGTATACCATTGGAGGGAATTCAGGTGCTATCCAAGGGCCTATGGGACATTAAAGCAAATATAGGAGAGATACAGGCACTTCAAGATGAGCTTAATCTTCCTCACAGTGTACTTGTGTATGAAGACAGTATCCCCATAACTATTTGAACTTCCAGTCTCATCTAAACTTAAAAACCTACTTACCCATTTTATATAACTGTAAGTAAAAACTTTGGCTATGTATACATATATATATATATATAATGTAATGAAAAAACCATCAAGATCTACAACTTAAAATGTTAGAGGTAAAAAGAAAGCAAAGACCCTTCTAAAATTTTGCTTTCTCATTTTCAAAAAGAGAGATTTGAACTGCTGATTCATTTTCTTCTTCTCATGCTACTACTACTTTTATACTTACTACCAAAAGATGGCTGTTTGACCAATACGGTAATAATGATGTTAGATATTACTGTTTTACTGTGCAGAATACAAAACAAAATAAAAGCAAAGAACAGTTAAGATTTATGTTAAATATATACGACCAGTAATTCAGAAGAAAATAGACAGGAAATAGAATAGCTTAATATTGTCTGGTTTAACTTGTTTTAAAGGTCTCAGTCAAACATCTGTGTTTGTGATAAATCAGAATTAAAAACTACATATGAAATATGTAGAAGAACATAAAACTCAAAAATCAACAACCTTGTCAGCTCACAGGTAAGAAAATACTGTATCCACAGCTTGAACTTAACCACAGAAAATGAATCTGAAAATGTATTTTTATAGAAAAAGATGTTTACAGAAAAATAATAAGGGAATGAACTAATATTCAACAAGAGAATTTTCTTTGGTGTTTAAGAGAAAACAAAAAAGATGAGACTTTGAGAAAAGCATTAATCAAAAGCACAACTAGCTTCACCTTTGAAAAGCAGAAAAGGATACAAGAATGCTCTAACCGAGAAAAGGAGATTTAAAGAAAACAATACTGTGTCAGAGCATTTTGATCTTAGAATCTGACTGTAAGTCAAGAATACCTAAACTTAATGTAAAACACAAGCTTCAATCTTCTAGGTGTTAATCAGAAAGCTGCTTCTTCTGTCTATCCAGTTCATTCTTTTGAGATGCAAATAATTGCGTATCTGGTGATGGAAAGTAATATGCACTAATAAGCCTCATAATGTTATGGTGTATGAATACTGGATTATTTTATAATGGTTTCTTAAAGCTGGAAAATAAATTTTGGGATTCTGTTTAACTGATTGAAGTCCATAATCTGGTTTTTAAACCACAATAATTATTCCAGCTCTAATTCCCTACTTTTTACATCACAAAATACACTGAAAGTCAAGTAGAGAAGATATAATAAAAGCTTCTGGTAATAAAAGAAGCATTTTGAAAAGGAATTTGCACATCAGCAATAGCAGTCTAAGTGAAGCTGTGATGTACTGCTAAAATAAAATTGAACTGAAAACCCAAAACATCAGCAAAAGTGAATGGGTTGACATTCTTAATTTCTGTCTGGAATTTCAGCTGAATTTTTCTCTCTGATAAACTTTAACACAGTACATCATACAAAAGGCAGCGCAGGATATTAATTCAGAAGGACATCTGTTACCAGAAGAAGCTTCCCTCTGTCCCACATGTTAAATAGCTTTATTTAACCTGATAATATTTGACAATTTTATCACATATGGAATTTTTTCAGTTTGTACAGATTATTTGGACCTTTTTCCCTTTTGACCTTCTTTGCTACAGCCACTTCTAGGATCAGATGTAATTTATTATCTTGAGATACTGGCAAAGGTTGCCTTCATGGACCAAAACGATTTTTTATTTTCCTTTTTTTTTCTTGGACAGTCTTTTCGTGGCTATCAAATTATAGTCCTACAGGAGACACAGAAATTTCTTTCTGAAAGACTGCAGACATTTTCACTAATCTCCCTCTGAAGTAGTGTTTGAAAGGACTGGACAACGGTGAGTACAGAAAATCTCTCTAAATCTTGCACCTGCATGTCATACGTGGCCCAAGCAAGACATCATAGCCTTTTGGTTTTCCAACAGCCTTCAAATAATTATCTCTGTTCACCTTCTAGTAGATGATGTCCACAGAAAATAGTACTATTAGAGCTGTTAAACCAAAACCAAAACAAAAAATCACATTTATCCCTGTTTCTTCATCTCTAACATGCAGACTGTCCCTTTTGAATCTCACATTATAATTTCACAATGATTTTATCATCCATAGCAAATAGTATCACTTAGCGTATCAGTACAGAGCTAAATAGACAGGAATGAGTAAAATACAGAGAAATCTCACTTATCACAGTATCACAAAATCACAGAATGTGCTGAAGGGGCCCACAAGGACCATTGAGTCCAACTCCTGGCCCTGCACAAGACGGTTCCAAGAGTCACACCATGTATCCAAGAGCACTGTCCAAACGCTTGTTGAGCTCTGTCAGGCTTGGTGCTGTGACCACTTCCCTGGGGAGCCTGTTCCAGTGCCCAGCCACCCTCTGGGTGAAGAACCTTGCTTCAGTATCTAAACAAAACTCCCCTGACACAACTTCCAACAGTACAAGGTATCCTAGGTATAGGTAAAAGATTACCTAGCTATAAGTAAGGTAGAAATAGTTATTACTGTTCTGCATTTTGGGCCTGGCATGCTTTCTATGCAACACAGTAAATTTCAGTTAAAACACATTTTAAGGGCAAATTCTGAAGCAGTGATAGTCTCCCGCCTACTTCCATGGAACTGCCATGGAGTATATTAGCTTTAGAAATGCTAAAAATGGCATAAAAAAGAAGTGTTCAGCCACATATAATCTTGGTCAATTGAGTAAGTTACTAAGGACCTGATTTAGACAAGACAACTGGCTTCCAACTAGAAAAGCTATTTTATCAGAAATAGCAGTGTGGCTCCACAATGTTTGTACTCTGACTTGTGAAGAGGTTTTCTTTCAGGCAATTTTTTTTTAGTCACATTTGGTTTGAGAAGAAAAGCATTCTTCAAAGACATTTGACAGAGCAGCTGCTTTGGCAAATCCCTGCTTTATGCTGGAAACTACTATTATAATCTGCATAACGTTATTCTTCACTTGCCTAAGCTTTCTTGACTAAGTATGACTGCTCGATACATAGCAATGCTTTGACCTGCATAAGATAATGTAACATGACCCCTGTATTTAGGCCTTATTTTCAGACACCTAATAAAGTTGTGTCATAGCCCTTTACCACAGTTAGCGATACTATCAGGAAAAGTGCAACAACTAACACCAGAATATACAACAAATTAAATTACAAGGTTTTGAAAAAGAATTATGAATCCATGACACTGAAGTTCACACAACAAAATATAATTTGCTCAAATGTGCTCACAGAAGATGGAGTTCAGCTACCTGAAACACAGCCTGGCATTTAATATGGCATCACATTTCCATGGCACACTGCACAGTCAGGTAAGGAGAGGCACCACACCAAAAACATCACATCTTATTGTGGCATCAAATTTATGAGACAGCCATTGGGCAGCTTCAGAAATAGAAAGTTTTGACTGAAAAAATATAAGAGAATAGTGGACATGTCAACCCCTGATCATCAGTTTTCTTCAATAAAGTTCTGAACTGGATTGTGCATATGCATCTATCTAGATGTACTGTGAAAGTCCTGCAACCACATGACATCCCACAGAACTGTAATAATTTCTTAGTCTAGGCCCATACTTTCTACATAACATTACAGAAAAGATATTTCTGTACATGAGAGATCTAATTGACTGAGACACTAAACCCCTTCCAGCCTTGAATGTAGACAGCATCAAAAGAAACAGCGAGCCAAATGTGTACAAGACAAGCTCAGGTGAACTGAAGAACATGAGTAATAAAGTTGAACAGTTCTCTCCATTTGTAGCAGAATGTCGCCCCTCCACCACAGGAGAGTTTATCTGTTGCCTGTTAGCTGGTGCAATGACTCAGGGCATCCCCCTTACATGAATTTGCTAATTGGTGAAATACTTTTTGCAACTTCAACATCCATCTAGGCCAGGCCTAAGAACCAACCATTGTCTTTTAATGTCCTTTCTGGTTATAACTGTATCCTCTTCTAATTTTCCCAGGCAATAGCTGAATTCTAAATCCCTTGCTTTATTTCCTGAGGCCTGCTTCTATTTCTCACACCTAAAGTCCTTTCCACATTTTGTGATTCCCCACAGACAGCTTGTCTTGTAGCAAGTTATTTCGGCACTGTGGAAGTGACACTCCCAGCTGACAATAAGCATCTTGCCTTTGAAGCAAGATTGTAGGAAGATAAGCTGGAATTTCTCACTGATAGGAAATTCACTTTACAAACTATAAAAGCTACACCAAACTTTCACAAAGCAGAAAGCTTCTGCACATTCCCTGGAAATGTGTGGGGATGACTTCTCAAGGTTTGGGACACATGCCTTGAGTTACTGTCTCAAGGGTTGAGTGAAAAGACTCTGTGTACACCATCATGAATTCGGTTTACGTTACATTGAGTCCTAGTCTATGCTATTTCTGTGCTAGCTATAATACAGCTACCTTTATGCTGTGCACTGTTTTATGCAATCTAATAGTAGTTCTTTTGTTTTATACTGCGTAGTAAGTAACTCTGTTTAAGGGTTTTTGTCTGTTAATCTCCTGTCTATTCAATAAATAACTCATTTTATAATAGACCTGATCTGCCATTCTTGAGAACTTGTGAGCCAGAGCGACTTAGGTGCAGGTCACCTAAGTAGAGCTGCTGCCAAAATCTGAGCCTAAGGCAGGGCTTGTCTGAAGTTTTCAATCCATAACACCTTTTTGAGAAGCACAGGCCCTCTTAAACTTTAAACCTGTCTCTTACCTCCTTATTAGGCTTTATACAGTTCTGCATCCTTGACTAAATTCACTGGTTGGGTTCATTAAGAAAAGGAAGATGGCACTCTGCATGAGCAGATGGACTATATTGTTTTTTCCCCCTGGATATTCTATTCAGAAATCGATAAAGAAAACTCATTTATTCCTACTGCATGCAAGTGGAGATAAGACCAGTGAATTTGAATTTTAGACAAACAATATATAAAGTAGATTCACTTGTTTTTGGAAATGAACTAGTTCATTTGATGCTGGTGTAAAAGTCAAGACTATATGCAGTTTCTTATTGGGTAATCTACTAAAAAAAAAAAAAAAAAAGAACCTGGCAGAAGAATAATGTAAGACAGCCAATTGCTTATAGCAGTACCATGTCCTTGTCAGGAAAATAGTTATGTTTAAACCCCAACTATTCATTATACATCTAGCATTTTGAGTGCTCATTTGTTCTGTACTTTTATTGTATGAAGATACAGAACAAGGAGATTAATTATAAGATAGAAAGTTCTATTTTAACAAAAACATTAGGCAAAGTTCCAAATTAGTAAGCAAACCTCCCCAGTCATCAAAAATATACAGTAAAGTTCAAACACTGGCAGATTTAAATACGGAAATTTTAATCTGAATGTTCTGTTTTTCATCAGCCTAACAGCTGTGAGGCTGCCAAGAACTTAAAGTACTAAAAATATATTTTATCTATTTATTATTAAAGATATTGTTATTCCATTTATCAACTAACCTGAAAAATATCAGCTAAAACAAAGGCTTCCAAAACTCAGTTTCTAGTCTCTCATTACTGCAAGCACCTGGCCACAGTAAGCATGAACTGTACATAGTCTTGCAGTACTTAACAGTTTAAAAAACAGTTCCAGTCCCTCTAAAACATTCTCTCCTTCAGAAAATACAACAAAAGAATCCAACAAACTGTCTACTCTGAAGAACTACTAAAAATTATTACATCAAGGGAGTTTTTCTGCTGGTCTTCTCAGTTTCTCTGAAGAAAAGTCATTTCTTCATCCCTCTAAATGCCTATTAGACACTTCCTAAAACGGAATTTACTTTGTTTACTTTACAGTCTTGGATTTCAGTATTGTAACTGATTATGCTAGAATATATTGTCTTCTTAAGCAAATGACACAAGAACACAAAACTCAACTCTAAAATGGCTGAAATTATAACATCAAAATCTCAACAATAAGTCTAGATGAATGCAACAATGAAAATAAATCCTCATATCTTCAAATATTTGAATCTTATTGCAAACTAAAGATAGTCATAAGCTGAATACCTTTTAAATTAATTTTGATACATCTTTAGCTAATACATTAATTGAATTAAAACAGACACAGGAAAGAAGGAAACAAGGAAAGGTTCTTGCTTTCTAGACAACACAGTTAATTTAAGCTACAATGAGTTAAAAAGAAATCTGTTTTCATCATTTCAAGGCCACCATTATCTGAAAGAAATTATTTAGGAGGCCATAAGAAATCCTGTGAGAACAGGAAACTGGGAGAGAGCTACATAAATCAGTGATGTAGGCTGACACATCAACACTTAGAAACAAGAAGTGTTGATGCAAACGCCTTGTATCACTCATATTTACTGTGCAAAGGCAAATTGCATTACACTGACACCAAAAGCTTCCTAGCTCTCTTTTAAAAGTGAAGTGTTGGGAGAAGTGGGTAAGGAAGAGAGAAGTGGAGAGTGTTGAGCTGACACTAAATCTTGGATGAAAATTAGTGGCTGAGCATGATGATTACACCTCTGTTATGAGGAAATAATGGCAACACACAGGAGGGCAGTGCATTGTTCCAACAGCTAGGACATATAGTGGTGTCATTTCTCTTACGCATTGTAAGAGAAGCTCATGGCTGCATAAGCACAGCAGCACAAGGTGATACTGCCACAGCCAGACCAAAAGGAGACAAGACTTTTGAATCTAAGACAGTAACTGATATTCATGTCACTTCCAATATTACTTTAGCTCACAGTTGGTAATTCATTTCTATGGGTGTCTTGAGGCTGCATTTGGGACAAAGTCCAAAACCTACTGAGATCAAAGTTTTAAAAGCAAAAAGAGAGTTGAAAGTTGGAAATATTTATTTATTATTCATTATAAATTAAATGCTACGACAGACAATGTTATGCAGGAAATAAAATTAATTTGCTATCAGCAATTCATAATTGCCTTTAATATGTTACTTGATTTAAGTAATTTATAAAAAAACTTATTTTCTCTCTTTCAAAAAAATATGATTCTGGATAGCATCTAAACCCACATTAAGATAAAAATATACAGTTAGGATTTATTTATATTTTTTACATCCTGAGGCAATGCTAGACTTCTAAGACTGTTCTGTGCTAGGACAGACACCCATGGATTCGTTTTAACATTGATTAAAAGTATGGTTTCTGGTACCGGCAGTTGTCAAAATAGCATCCCTGTGGAAATTTCAGACTTGTTGTATATCCCTATTTCATCTGTTTCTGAAGAATAAGTGACAGTATTGGTCTTTGAAATGCGTATATAAAACTCTGGGCCCAACAAACTTAATTTAACCACCGAGGAATCACAGCCCACCATCCCATACTGGTTTTGACTTTAACTAGTCATAACTACATTTAATGAATATATTTAAATCCACAAGATTAACTTGAACAGTAAAATGAAGAAGAGTTACAACTTTTCTTGGAGCTCACAGTAGCAACCCTTGTGAAAAGGAAATTCAGTGCTAAACAATTACATTTTCTATACCGTGAATGGGATCTATGCTGCACTTGCAAATTCAGTTTCCTGGCTTTATTTAAATATACCACAAGAACATAACTGTCTCTTACGTTCCCTTTACAATATTTATCTCACTACATCTATTAGAAATAAAAATATTTATCTTGTCTAAATGAGCTATGCAGACATAGATTTCATAAGGTTCTGCTTAGAGAATTGTATAAAAT
Organism: Corvus hawaiiensis; assembly: GCF_020740725.1. NCBI lineage: Eukaryota > Metazoa > Chordata > Aves > Passeriformes > Corvidae > Corvus > Corvus hawaiiensis. The sequence goes on from NC_063215.1 coordinate 23,855,438, forward strand.
GATATTATGGAATCAATATTGCCCTGCAGTTCTTATAAAATTATAAATGTATACTTCTTTGTTTACAACATACATAGCTTTCTAGAAAGAGTAAAAAATTATTTCTGAACACTATTTTTCTTGATTGGCCACTGCTGAAAACAAAATTTTATGCATGATTTTACCCACTGTTTATTAGTAAATTTTTAGATAGGTAATGATAAGCCAGGGACCACTTTCAATACTTTTTTTGTTTAGTATTATCTTAGGAACAGATTGTATCAAAATTAGTCTGGATTTAAGACTAGATTGCATCAAAATCAAGGTAATTCAGAAAGAACATGAACACAGCCAGACTCAAGAAGGTGAAGTTGCAACAAAGTGTTCAAAACTAAGGCAGATGGAGATAAATGTTATATTTACTAAATGAGAAGTCCAGCTCAAGAGTCTTGCAAAGGTTAGAATAATAAAGAAATAAAACTATGTGTATTATTTGTTAATGATTTCCTAAGAATACACATTTTAAATTTTCTCTACAAATATGTGACCTACAGCATTTGTTATTATGAAAGCTGATAGTGTAAGATAAATCCATCACTCAGAAAAGATCTGGACGCCAAGGATAATGACCAGGAGTTAGAAAGGCTTTATTAACATTCTGAGAAATTCAGACACAGAATTTGCTTACAGTTTCGCATTTTTAAAAAGAATTAATATGATAGCAACTTTTTCAGTCATGCTGTATTATCTTGCCTTCTGGGTTCCTCTCCAGGAGAGGTTCTATTCAGTATGTTCCAGAGCCCTGTCCCACCTAAGGATGCGAAAACAGATACTCCAGAGCCCGTCTGCAGGTACAGGCTTTTGACATACAAGACCTCTTACCATTTTGTAGGAAAATGAAAGAACTTCTTTCTCTCTCCACACAGAACCTGTTCCTGTCTCCAAGGTCAGCACAAGTTGGAAACAACCATGGCTGCACAAGTTCTTCAATCCCCCTAGTCCTCCAGACAAAAACCCCTTATGTAAAATCTAGGCGGTAAACCAGTTTCCTTTTATATTTCCTTAGTAAAATGAATTAATTGAATTAATCTGCTACCATAGTGAGGAAGTGAGGTTTTTCTTGACTGGTCTAAAAGAAGCACTCACTCTGCAGCAACTGTACATGGCCTACTTCCATGGCACTACCCCTGGAACCTTAATTCACAATTAATGACAATAACTCCACTGAACAGAAGGAAGGGAGACAATTCACCTGTTAAAACAGACAGAGCTGCTGCTCAATTTCAAGTAACTGTATGTTCGTGATTGCAGCTTGGGCTGACCCCTTCTCTTTACTAACTCCCAAAAGGCCCACAGACAGTGTAGAGCAAAACTACTACAAACTTTATATTAAAAGATTTTAAGAAGGTCTGTGACATCTCCAAACTTTTCTCTTGTTTAATTTCTGGTCATAAGGAACAACTAATGCACACTGAAACTATACCTATATACACTCATATAAATCATAAAATTTCAACCAACAAGTATATGAAAATCACCACACCTGATCAGGCAGAGCTTAGCAAAAGAAGAGAAGGAGCATAAAACTCACTGTCATTTTGACATGACAACAAAAGAAGATGCCTTTTAGATTCCTTATAAAACAGGTAAATGAAGAATAAAGGTAAGTAATTTGTTCAGGACCAGATAATTTATGGCTTTAGGGCTTTTATTAAGGTCTCAGAAAAATAACGGAGAATAAGTGTCTTTGTTTCATTCACTCCAATTTAGAAACCCTCATATATTTGGGGGATACCATTTCATTTCTGCTATAATTGTAAAAAATATTTTTAGTCATTGCTAAGAGCTACACTAAGTAACCTGCAGAGTACAGATGAGAAAACTTCCTGACACAGTTTCGAAAAAGATACACTCAATCTCTTGCAAGAAGCATGGCAAAATGATTAAAAAATCTGGGAGAAAAGCTTTTAAAGTATTACTAGAAGGTTTTTTCCATATGCTGCAGTCTTACTTTTCTGTGAGCGATATGTCTGAACTGCAGATAAACAGAATCATTGCTACTGAGAACATACAACTGGGGCTGGCACAGGCCAGCAAGGATTTATTAGCAAGGCATTCACTGTGTAGGTATCGCCTTAAAAATCTAGAGTTTGGCTTGGAAGCAGCTCAGCACTCATTAGTAAGTGTGACAAGTATCGGACAGCCCCATGCAGAGCAGGCTTAGGGTTCTCAGCAGTCAGCAGTCAGAATCAGGAGAGCTGGAAAGCATAATACCCATACGCTTGCATAGCCCTTGACAGAGACATTTGGCTCTACAAGTATAATTTTTTATAACTTAGCAGTGATTCTTCTACATCAAGTATGGATCTCCAGAGATGTTCCTTTGCACCACGGGCCTCAGAATTCCAAAGTCCATTTGTTACCTTGGGAAGGATCCAAATGCAATTGCCCTTTCAAAGTCCTACCTTTGAATATGACAAGTTGACATGTAAGGGTAACCTTGAGTGCAGTGAAACCAGTACTAAGATATTTCTGCAGAACAAATGCAACTGATCTATGAGAAGTTATTCATCTGCATTTACATAACAAACTTCAGTGCTTCTGTGAAGGTAGTGACACCTGAGAGGCACAAACTCAATCCTCTAGCTGATCCAATATACCTGCAAACTCAAATGTATATAATTATGAGACTCAAAAGATTTGGATATAGAAATTGCCTATGAGAAAACTTAGCAAAGGAATCACATATATTAGGAACAAGACTGTAATCTATTAAAAAATAGAAAATGTATTGCAATAATAAAGAAGACATACCATTTTCAAAGCCACAGCTACTGCTTTATTAATTTTTATCAAAATTTGTCCCCTTACAGGATATTTAAGAATGACGATTGGACTTCATTATGTATTGGTCAGATTTTTTATAAGGATCACTGCTTCGCAGTATTGGTAAATACATCTTATTTGATTGTTTTGTTTCAACTAGTTTATGCTGATCACAGGAGGACAGATGTGAATTGATATCTTTCTTACTATCTTTCTAACTTTCTGTACTCTAAAATTTAGTGTCCATCTGCTTGACAGTTAAAATATCAACATCTTAAACAGAAACAACTGGAGTTTCAGATTAATGATTATAAGCAAAAAACTAATCTGATTTCCTTACCTTACACTATATACCAAAAAATCAGAGGAACCCTTGAAAATAATATTCTTATTAGGCAAAAGCAAATAATGCATCATGGGATTTGTTTTATCTTATCCATTGGTACAAGTATTTGTCTCAGGGAATCAACCCTCTTCCCATTAATTAATAGCAAAAGATTAAGAGAAAAAATTAAGATAATTTTGATTTGTGTTAAATTAAGAATGCATTGTAATTAAATACACATTACTTAAATTAAGGTATAAAAGTCAATTAAATATACATTGTAAATGATAACAGTGTTGCCAATTAAATTGCATTTGCATGAACAGATTTACTCATGCAGCCCAGAAGGAGGAAGATGTGAAATTGTAATCATCAGTTGCATGTAACAGTAACTGTTTGACCATCCAGATTTAACTATTTTGTTGGTTGGTTTATTTCTTCACTATATAGCTGCATAGTGCATATAAACATAGGATAAACCAACATTTATTAAAGCACAATAGCCACCTAACAGCAGACACCTTAAATTCAATTTTATTCCCTTTTTTAAGTATATATTTGCAGTCAGAATGATAATCCTATGAGGCAATGGTGTAAATGTTGGATTGGATACACAGAATAGCCCTTCTATGCTCTACAAAACCTGCTAGTTTGGAGATAGAAACAACGACATACAAAACCACTAAAAGAGTTAAATCCAGGAGTTTCTTCCTCTGCATGTAGGCAAAAGGAGTAATAAGGCCACAAATTTCTCATTACGTAAATCCACACCAACACCCAATGTCCAGTGTTTGACCAAGTTACGCTCTTCTCAGTGCTCTGAAACACATGGAAATTGCAAAACTAGTGACCCATCAGAAAACCATCACCAGGCTGTTACAGCAAAGGCAGTCCCCTCCAGCACTCTAGAGAATTTGCTCATACTGATATACTGGAAAATCTTCTCCTGACCTTCAAACTTGCAACCTCCAAAGACAAGTCAGGTTAAAACTAAGTTGCTATTACAAACTCTTTCTTCCACACCCTTATCTCTACTTTTCTGCCATCGTCTGCTAGAACAAGGGAATCTTTACACAGATTCCTGTATCTGTGACTAGAGTAACTGTAGTATATGGACATCTCTTAAGTTCACTGACCAAGTAACTCCACCAAAATGAGCAGAAATTAAATTACATGGACATGCATATAAGCACATCCACACAAAACTGGATTTCCAAGAGAAATGGGGGAGTCCAGGAACCACCTGTTGGTAATCTGATTAAAGGGTCCATTAATTAATTTTCTGTGTTCATACATGAATCACATAATTTCATTTATGTGTTAAAGCTATTAACTTTATGACAGCCACACAATTATTTGGAAACTATCACTTATGCTTAGAGCTTTTAAGGATCAATTTTTGGTTGACATCCAATATTTGAAGCATATTCACTTTTTCTTAACGTGTTGCTGCTTTTACTTTCCCGAAACCAAGGGACAAAAGACACATAAATTGTGCTTTAGGCAGCAAATGAACAGCATTGTAATAAAAAAAAATACAGGCAGGAGTTGTGCTTTTCAACTTTCCTATGAGACAGGGGGTTTGCCCTATTCAGTTTGTCAGATTTGATTACAGGATAGGAGCTTTTCCATTGGATGAAATTTTTTCAGCTGACAATTCCCAAGGTTAATTGCATAATGGATAGTAGACAAGATTTTGCCACAGTATCACATTACAGAAAAGCCTGTCAGAAAAGTCACATCAATCAAAAAACATTTAAACTGTAGTTAAATGCATCTTTTTGATTCTGCTTTAACTACTGAATTAGTTACAGAAATATTAAAGTCTTTTGAAAAGTATGTGGGGACATTGTGGAAGACAAAATAGAACGCAAATAATACAGTATTTTTCAGATACCTTTATTTTTCGTTTTTATTATTATTTACATTTGTTTGTTTAAACAGAGTTTTCATACCAGCCACATGCTGTCAACGGCTAATCAAAGTTTTATTCAGTTACAGTGCTTCTACATCAAGTACGACAGCTCAAAAACTATAGCACATCAAGTTTTCAGAGTTTACATATGAAGCTTACACTTTACTGTTTCACCTTTTCAACAAAAAAATAAGTTACTTTAAGTAAATTACCGTGGCAATGATCTTTGTGAATCAAGAAACATTTGGAAGTCCTCCCTACCCCAAAGACCTTCCCTCAGATTTTAGCTACTTACTTGAAGCTCCCTCTTTTTCCCCCTCTCAGTCACCTGTCCTACCATCCCTTCTTCCTTGCACAATGACAACAGCACCCACTTAGTTTCTTTTGGTGTGTGTTGTTTTCTTAGGGCCATCCAAGCTGAACACCTTCTCATTGTGCCTATCTCACAGCTATACTTACTAATATTTATATTTCATTATTTTAAGATGCTCTATGTTTTATTTTACTGATTTTAGAAATATTTTTCAAGAACATAGTCTTGAAGTCCCCCAAAAATCACAGTTTTGCCTTATATTGTCAAAACGTATTGTTTATTTCTTCAGAAAATTCAATTCTAGGCAGTCCTTCTATTACAGCTAGCACACAGATAAGCCATAAGACATCAAGGTAGGAAAAAAATACAGATAGAAAAAAAGTTCACAGAACCCACACATACCTAGCACAGCTTTATTTTTTTGGCCTCAGGCTACCTTTGCTTTTTAATAGTGGATGTGTAGCAACAAGGGGCTTTAGTTTCTTTTCTCCATTGAATTTTGCCTTTTAAACATCCGCCTGTACTGCCTGGAATACTTAAACCCTTCTAACTGCTGGCTGGATGAAAAACACACTTCTTCCTTTGTTTGTGCCATTCTGGAGTCCAAGAGCTGGTTTCCATGACTTCAGCACTTCTCTTATTTCTATATTCCTGTTACAGCTAGTGATAAAATTTGCATTGATTTCAGAGATAGACTTCAACCAAAACTGTGTACTTTTGAAAATGCCACTCTGACTGCTTGAAGACATTAATCAGAATTTATTTACATAGTCTCTTTAGAGATGTGAGGATTCTGCTCTGAAATTGTCAGGTTAGGCTGGTTGTTGAATAACAGTTAAATATATTTAACAGTATTCAACAGGATATACAAGGCAGAGAAGTTGGATAATTCTTCTAAAATCAAATTATTTTTCAGTTACCATTTTTTTCTGTTTCAGAAGGAAAGCAGAAGTATCAAGACATTTAAAACTTCTACTGATTTTTTTTTTTAAGAATTTGTACTGCAAGACTCATTCTAATGTAGTGGAAATTCAGTGAATTTGTGAATAGGAATGCAAGAAAGTGGAGGTGTTATGGGCAGACCTGTAAGAATACAACGAAAAGATTTAGGAAGCAAGAGAGCTTACTGACAGTCAAAGAGCAGGGTAATATGAGAGTAAAAATAAAGATTATATACCAAAAAGCCTGAAGTAGTTACAAACAAGCTGATTACTTGCCTTATATCTCAAGGTCATCTATCCCTGTCTTGTCTCCATGAGGTTATTACTGACTTTTCAAAACCCATAATTTTGAACTGTTCTCAGCACAACTTAATATTGTACATGCTTCTGGGGAAGCTTAGATTTCTAGTCTGATAGCAGTTTTGCTTTATGCAGTACTAGTCTTTTAACTTCAGACATTAGGCTCACAGATTGCTTCAGTTTTGAGGCCAATGTGAAGCAGTTCTTTCTAAAACAGAAAAGAAAAAATATTCTAGACTCAGCAGTTCTGTTTGGATCTTGACCTTCAACAGCTCTGTGAATACCCAGGTCAGTACTCTCACAGGTCTCCTTTCCTAAGTAAAGCAACAACTGTTTCAGATTAAGGTGTTTCATGTGACAGAAGCCATGCATATGAAACAGCAGGTCACATGAATGTCACTGACTATTAGTCTAGGCACTCAATCAACTTACATGCTGCTTTCAGTATGCTTCACAAGGGAATGAAAAAAAACTAAATTTAATAGAAGCACTGCTCATTCCGATGATAAATAGAGCTGGTTTATGTAGAAAAAGAATTTGTTCGAAAGGATATCCTTTTTCTAATGCTCACAGGTTTGTTTTTTTGATTGTCTACTCTAATTCAACATAGATACTGTGCACTTTGTTTACTGACTAATGTCCAAGCAAGAATGCATTTTGAAAGCTCTGCTCATTTAGATCTCTTATTCAGACACCTCAAAATTATTTTATCTTGAAATATAGCCATCGTGGAGGCCTTCACATAAGGCTAAGTCTGTCAGTTGGTCTTTTCCTACATGAAAAACTGTAGGTGTAGATAAGTCTTTGCACATATTTGTTTCACAAGTATTTGTGAACAGATGGTAAACCGTTGGTTGGGAGAGATCTGGACAGGCATTAATGACAAGGATAATAAAGTGGTTTTCTGAAGAAAATTTTAGCACTTAGCACTGTAAAGGTCCACTATTCCTGAACGTGACTAAACAATATGGCAGAGAAAGTCTACTTTTCTCTAGAAGATGGTAGTATAGCCTATTTTTACTTTAAAAAAAGACCTTTACTTCTCAAGAAAGCAACATACTTCTTTCCTCATCCTGTAAAAGATGATAAGAGTGAACCAGAGAGGGGATCTGCTTCAATGGCATGTGAAGTACCTTGCTGAGCTGATCTTAAAGAGTTGTGTTATGGGTCTTCTGATGCAGAAATTGATTTGGTTTGCTAATGTCAAGTGCTTGATCTGCAGTCTCCCCATCATACTGAGGAAGTAACTTCTTGATAGCTACCTTCTATTTTATATATATTTATCAAAGGGCACTAAAACACAACCGTCTCCTTAAGTCTTCAGACTGTAGGAAATCACAGAGCTAATTGCCCTATCCATCTATTTTTCATGCTTTTCTTTTGAAATATCTAGGCTTTGATATATTATGTCACCATTTTGTGCATGAACAGTCATAAGCTGTCAATGTATTCACCCTACACAGCTCTTTCAAATGGAAAAACACTCTCAAAAAATATCAGCATCAAAACCAGTCAAAACTCAGAGCAAAAAACAATTATTTTAGAGAAGTGGACAAAGGAAACAGAGGGCTGCAGCTTTCTTGATAAAGTCAAAAGTAATTTTATATCACTAATTTGTCATTAAATTTTACATTTCATACTTGTACAGGCGACAGGAGTTTTAAATATCTTATTGGAAAAGGGGTCTGGGACTTGAAAAGTAAAAACACATACAGGGACCAAGTAAAATGGACATATATTGTTTTCAAGTCTTTACAGAAGGGCATTTCAATTTCTGTTGTTAAGGCTCCTATTTTCTCTTAAGAAGACAACTGAATTGAGAATAACTTAGCAAAAAGAAACAGAAATGATTCATAACAATGGTAGCTGACAGTAGTGGCAAACAACTCAAGCAATGAAAAGTACAAAGGAAGGAACATGTCATGGCATTTACTGAAGAGTATTATTGCTTTGCTGTAAAAGAGGATATTTTTTGGTATAGAGATGCAAGAGAGTATAGTTTAATTCTGCAAGTCATTTGTGAACAATTTCCTTGAAACCGTTTCTATTAATTTCCTCAACAGAGAATACAAAACACTACTCTCTGCTAATACCGCTTTTCATTTGTCCACTTAATATTATTTAGTCCTTACAAGACAAGGTGTTGCTTGCACAGTGAGTCTTAAGTACAATTTAAAAAAGAGAGTACTGCAGAATTCTAAATATTAAGAGCCATGAGAAGTTGTGTCGATTCTGCAAAGAGATATGTGCAATAAACTGAGGTTTGCACCAACTTTGATTCCTAAAAATGGTGTCAAAATCTTCTCAAGACACTTAAGCTCTAATAAACGTTTGAGTTAGTAGGTACAATTAAATAAGCATCATATGCAAGCTACAGCAATTTGCATAAGCTTCTAGGAATGTATTATGATCTAAAGAATACATTATGAATATGTGTCTTTGAACATAAGGTTGTATTTCGCTGAATACGTGCAGGAAACTGATGTGCATCTGTTTCCAACTTGAACTAGTTCCACTTTGCAGAAGTTAACTAACTTTTCTGTTACACTAGACACTAAAAGTCCCATTTTTGTCACCATTGAGCATCACTTCAGCTACACCTGCCATCAACTGTCGATGCACTTACCCTACTCACGTTGCATTATGCAGCTGATTTTTCCCCTTGCTTGTTCTCACAGAAGGACTTTACAATTTCCATTTGTGGCTTCACTTTGGAAAGGCTAGAGTTCAATTGCCAGCCCTGTTCTTCTACAAATCTGATCTCAGAGAGATTCACAGCAAACAGTAACCTCATGTGGCCAAACAAGGCATCTTTGCACTACCAGGGAAGGTTAATTTTTTTATAATTTAACAACTTGAATGTTATCCATCTCAAGCCTCCGCCATCAGCCTTCCACCATTGATTCACGTTCTCTAATTGCAGTTAACTTTAAATCTGCTTTCACCATGTCCCCGTTTAGAAATACACAACCTTTCAGGAGGCTGCTGAATATCACACTCTTACTAAACATTACTGTTGTCAATCCACTAGTAGCAAGTGAAATGCTGTTGAGTTCTTTGAACGTCCCCAGGAAGGGAACAATCCCATGAAGGGATGCTCATGACTGCTACTTTTACTCCTCCATGTAAAATTACTACTGTGAGGCTATTATGAATAATGTATGGATTTTTTGATAGAAGAGATAATGTTGTAATAAAAGGCAAAAATGAAATCATATTATTTGCATCCTTATATTGTGGCTCAGAGAGCATAAGAATTAGAGACAGAGAAGGAAATTAAAAACTTTGGGGATTTTTCCATAAACTACATGATACATAATGCTGGAAAGCAGCACCAGATGTACATAACAGTTGGAATATTTCCTTCTTCTACTGGAAAAAACACAACACAGATGTTGCCTATTTTATGGAAGCATATGAATGAGATACTGTCTTAATGTGATAGTAATAGCCTTCTGTGTCATTAGGAAAGTAGATTATTTAAATGTAGACCTACTTACCCAAACACTCCTTCATTTTATTTCTGAATATCAATACTTTTATACATATCGACACATTCATCAAAGAAAAAGATATAAAAAAAACCCAGAGGAATATGCCCACAGAACTTACACTGAATCTAAGACTGATCATTACATTTTTGATGAGTTCTGACAAATGGTTAGAAATACAGGAGGAACGTTTGGCTCAAACTGGGGTTATCTGTTACACTCCATCCACAGAAAGCAACAAGAAAGTCAGCAAAAAAATACAAGTATTACTTTGAGTAGAGTTCTGTGAGCTACTGCAGTGATAGAAAGGCAGACAGGAAAATCTCTGCTGCTAATTATTACAATGTTCAGCAAAGGAAAACCATGCACATTTTTCAGAAAGTTAACAGATTTCTGTGACAAAAACCAGACAAACCAGTAGCAAAGCACCTCCATCACTAATTTCTTCTCCCAAAAGAGAAATAAGCCAGCAAGGTTTTCCAAATACTGGTAAACCACCTGGGCCAACAGCAACAGTCTAATACTAACTTTTTCGTTATAAGTATATCTTGGCTTCAGACAGACACAAAAATGGATGCTAGCACTCACTGAAGCATAAGCACTTTTGAGATCAAAAAAGATCAATCCGAAAAAAAGTTAAAACACACCAATGAAAATTAAAATAAGATGTATAAAAGCAGGAATATTAAATCAAATAATTAACAATGAACTAAAAATTTTGCAAAATCAGTGTCAGGTATTAAGTATTTTTGGTTTTTTTTACAATTCTTTCTTCCCATTTTATGAGATTATGCCTTTACTGGGGACATGTCCTAATGATGCCCACAGCACACAGACCAAGTACTCAATAAATTACATACTGTGACAAGAATCAGGATATTTTAAGTAGAGGTTGAAGCACCTAATTCTGTATGTATATGCAAAAAGTATATGTGGATGAAAAGAAAAATCTGGAAACTCTTCTATGAAAACATTATTTAAGAAATGGAAAAATGTTCTTGTCTTAGTTTTAAATTTTTTCTAGATTTTACATTATGGAAAAAATATCCTAAAGCCCTCTTTTTTTTAGCTGTAGTACGGAAAAATTGATTAAGTTCTTCATAAAGGTCAGGTAGCCTGATTTGATTGCATCACCGCTTTTCAAAATGGAGACCACACTCTCTATTTTGCAGAGATTTAAACTTAATCTCACACAAAACCAGGCAGACATAGTATATGTGAGCTACAATGGAGCAGTATTTGCTAATCTCCTTTCCATGGCAGAGATCAATGACACGGGGCGGGGGGAAGAAGAAACCCAAGCATTACATAATAAACTTTAAAACAGATGTATACGTTTTCCATCAAAAGAGGAATTTTTTCAACATTCCTACTGCAATTTACATGTGTCTTAGCTGACCACAACTTCCCACCACACCCCAGGGAATGAACTGCAAGTATTTAGTCCAGTATTTTGTGCACCCAAAAGCCTATTTAGAAGGCACATCTTCTGAAGCCAAAGTAGTACAGGTTTTTTTAGCTGCTCTCTCTAGTGCAACTCTCTAGTGCACCCCAACAGATGTCTCAGCCACTGCTCTCCTTCCCTTGCCCTGCAACAAAGCAATTTTGGCAGCTCAGCTGATAAAACTGCAAACCCTGCAGGACCTTCAGTCCTCACTGTGGTGGATACAAAGGTTTCCAGATGATAGTGGAGACCATCAAGCCCTCTGCGCACGCTACCGATTCTGAACAGGTTAGAGATGCTACAAGCACTGTGCTGGTGCATCCATGGAAAATTTGTGTCCAAAAGCTGCACCAATGGCCTGTCACAGACCCAATGTTAGTCACTGAGAATAAGGATCACAAAAGACGCTTTCCCAGACCAACCTCACTCTCACCTGATTCTTCCAAAAGCACCCGAGTATTTGCAGTCATTTAAATATATGCCAAGCACCTGCAAGGTAAATAGATGCATCCTCAGATACCATAGAAATAAATGAAGGTTTTCAGTGGTTTCTTCTTCATTTCTAGTCAATTCCATTTTTACTGTTTCAACACTGATTGTATCCCTTGACACATGATTTATTGGTTATAAAAAGCTTTGATTCTTTCTACCAGAAACTATCATGGCAGCATATAATTATGGACAAGCTTTTGAGAGATCTTGTCAAGTTTTTCTTCTCAGAAAATCACTCTGAGAAAGTAGAAAACTATTGGAATACTGTCTCTTGGTTTTTAAAGCAAAAAAATTGTTCATTTTTTTTAAAGGAGTGCTTTCTTAAAAAAAAATGCAAGCCCATTACCACATAAAATGGTACAACTTTATCATTCCTCAAGAACAGAGCAGGGAAAACATTAAATTCTTTATCCATTAATTCAGCAAAATCACCTTTAACTGAAGTCCACCTGCAAGTTTTCCTACACAGGATTTTAGTTTGCTTGAAAGAGCTGAGCTATCAAAGCATATTTTTTGTCCCAGCTGGTGGTATTAGAACAGTATCTTCAATACACAAGCCCCAAAAAGAATGCAAGCTACAGCATTCATTATCACTGCACTTCACTAAGCAGCATGATAGATACTGAGAATAAACAGGGGTGCCAGTTTTCCCCGCCGTATGTTCGCATCTGATAGGGAAATCATGGTGCACTCTTCTCTGATAATTCATCATATGCTTCCTAGGAAAAATATACTGAAATTTTACAACAGTTCTGAGTATGAATTAATGTTCAGCATCCAAACTTTTTTTCATTAATGACTATTACAATGCATTGATTTTAAAAGATTTATTTCTGATGTATTTCAGACAACCAAGTGTACAAGATTCAGTGGTTTAATGCCATATAGTAAAATGTTATATTTGCTTAAGTAAATTTTGACCATAATAGTAAAAATATTTTAATTTTATTACTTCTATATATCTATACAGCAAAGAAAGTAAATTTCTCATTGTGATCACAAGTATCAGCCACCGAAGTTATGTCTACTAATAACCACTTATAGCAATAAAAAAGTCATAGAATCATCTGCACTGTAAGACCAGGAACTTACAATTCAATTTCTTCTCTTCTACACAGACACCATGCATCTTCTTTCAATCTGATTAAAAGATTAATGCATTTAAGACAAATTCAGAATGTATTTAGCTCAAAATTTGCAAAGGTTAGACCTGAAAAAAAGATGTGTGCTCCTTAAGTGTATCTGCTGTTCCTCAGCTCCATGACGTGTCTTTCACATCATATTGACTCTAATGACTGCCTCTCTCAGCAAGATTTGCACGCTTAAAATACTGACCCTTCTTCTAAGTGTGAAGTGAAAACTAAATACTAAAAAAAGAGTTAAAAAAAAAGCGCAAACTACTGGTTTTGGCTGGAATACAGTTAATTCTCTTCAAAGCAGCCCACATGATGCTGTGTTTCGGATTTGTGGCCAGAACAGTGTTGATAACACAGGGATGTTACAGTTAATGCCAAGCAGCCCTCACACAGAGTCAAGGCTGCCTCTGTTACTCACACTGCGACTCCAACAATGAGGCTGGGGGTGCACAAGGGCTTAGGACAGGACACTGTCAGGACAAGTGATGCCAGCTGACCCAAGGGATGTTCTATACCATGATGCATAGTCAGCAATAAAAGCTGGTGGAAGAAGGCAGAAGGACATTCAGAGTTATGGCGTTTGACTTCCCCAGTAACTGTTGTGTGTGACAGAGCCCTGCTATACTGGGGATGGCTGAACGCCTGCCTGCACATGGGAAGCACTGAATTAATTCCTCTTTTTGTTTTGCTTGTGCACACAGCTTTTGCTTTACCCATTAAACTCTCTATCTCATGAGTTCTCACACTTTCTCCTTTTCAGTTCTCTCCTCCTCCAACACCAGGAGGTGATTAGCTGCCTAATGGTGTTAAACAATGATGTGCAATATATAAGGCCAAGGTGGAGAGAGGAGACACACAAGATGGAACATCTACACTGAAACTGGACAAAAAGACTGTATTTGGGCATGGCTCGGTAACAACTGATCTTACCACTGGGCTTCATTACCTATTTGTTTTTCAAAGTTGTGCAGGGCAGGAACAGAGTTCACTGTAGTTACACCTGTTCTCAGTGCAAATAACTTTAGAAGCTTCAAAATCTGAGATACAAGACACTGCTCTCTGATACCTCTAGTTCCCATGACCATGGCAGAAAAAAAACTATGAAGAAACATTACTTGGCTTAATCTCCAGACACAACTAAATGTATAGAAATGTAAAATTACTCAATTGAGTACTGAAAACAAAAAGGAGATGAAACGCTAAGAACGTTCAAATTTTTCTTTGGTAATGATTCACCAACTGATCATTTCCTTAAAAAGTTGAAGACAAGTAATTCCACAAGGCAATGGTGTTTAAAAATAAAGAGCAACTTCTGAAAGATGTCTTTTCTTCTGATGAGCTGCAGACACCTGGAATCAAATTGTCCTTCCTTTATGTGAAATGTCAAGCTGAACAGAAATAAAGTAAGAGTTTCCCCATAAGCACAGCTGCTGACCATGACACATACTTCACAGAACCACATACTGGGTGTAAGAAGTGACTTGGTAGCTTTCTCCTTTTTTTAACTATTACTGTTAAGATGCTTTTGTTGACTTTGGTGTTAAAAAGACAAGCAGAAAGGAATATAGAGACAGCACAGAGAACTAACAGCAGGTACATCACAACTTTGTGATACCAAGCACAGGGCTTCACACTGTTAAGGCCACAAATTTCCTTGCTCCTTCACAATTAACAAAATTAAAATAGATTATTCAACATTAATTGAAAGTCAAAGGATATAATATTCAATGAACTCCTGTGTCTAATGAAGATTCATTCTGAAGTGTATGGTTTCTGAGAAGTATGCAGTGAATATCTTCATGTAGATGCTTTTTCTTATTTATATGTTTATTTTGAATTCCAGACATATCTCTTTCAAAAAAACCTCAACTTCAATGAACAGTGTTTGTAACCATTCTCTCAACCAGCTTCCACATTTGTGCCTAATTATCTTTGTATTACAGACAAGAAGCATCCAGTCTACTGGAAAATATGGATTCGATTTTTCTAATTACATTATTCTCCTACCTTATTTGCACATGGTAATCACAATGTGTTTTCTTTTTTAAAATGTTTTGTAGCAATGTCTAGTAATTAACAGTAGTTTCCAATCTTAGCAATTCTCTGATTATACGATTGTATAAGTGTTTTAAAAAATACTGAACATGCACACTAAAGAAAATAGATTATATATGAAATAAAATTAAAATACTGGAAATGGTAATATAGATATACACATAGAAATATACACGTAGTAGATAAGAGGTTTTGTATATAAATTCATCATTTATGTGTTAGTGCAACAGGTGATCTGCACTTTTTTTGTTTTGGGACACTTGGTTGAAATAGTTCTCACAGCTACTCAAAAAGAGAGAGTTAGAAGGCTACTGCTGACAACCATACTCATGACTACACCACAATACCTCTTATATTGTTTCTCATATGTTTTTCATCACACTTGGTAAAGGTGAGAAACAGTTTAAAACAAAAAAAAAAAAAAAAAGTGAAACCGAAAGGTTTTAACTTATATTTTGAGATAAACATGGCTGTCTCCTTACTAACTAAAATTTTCCTTGCATTCACTGTATTGAAGTGTGATTGAGGCTGGGCAAAAGTGATCATAACAGTTGTATTTTGTTTACTAAATTCCTTATTTTCCATTTATTCAGTCAGCGCCACGAATACACTCAGGCCTTGGCCAAACTCTGGTATATGTATACCTGTGCTCAGTCTGACCTCCTGCTGGACTGGAGCTGGGCTCCAAGACAAGGGCTCTACAAGCCCTTCTGCCTGGGCTTGGGCTCCAGACCTGGAGTGCACAGAGCCTGCCTTGAGCCCAGCCTCCAACACCCTCTGCAGCTGCTCCTAACGTGGCCACTGCACGTTCCCTGCACCTGGCTGGCATCTCAGCTGGGGCTGCAGATGGTTGCTACCAGCCCTCAGTGCTGCTCACCCAGCTTGTGCTGCAGCACCGTGCCTTGTCACTGAGGGCACAAGCCTGCACTTTGGACACCCTCGGCTCTCAACTCATCCCCCTCCACATAGCTGCTCCCTGACAGTTTCCATCCTGAGCAACTACATACCAATCTTAAAACAGCCAAATATTTTAAAATTTTCTGAAATCAGGTTAACTGAATTCTAGTGCACAGAAAATGGGCAGTGTTTGCCTGGGAAGAGAAGGTTGCATGGCCTTTCTTTCACCCATAGCTAGGAGATCCGCAAGTTAGGGTATCACCTGTGTTTTGGTAAAGCTTCCACATGATTTCAATACTGAGAACTAACAGTCCCCCACTCAGTGTCAAGACAGTCGCCATGATAATATTGTATTACGACATTTATATGGGTTTTATTTTGCCTGCCAGTCTGCAGAAAGTATAGCAATATATAGCAATTCTATACAAGCAATTCTATACAAACTACACAAGCAGTTCCCAAAACTAGCTTTAGAAAAAAAACTTTAAAATGTTTAAAGTTTCTGCAGAAAAAAAAATCAGTAGGAAATTTGAAAAAGAGGATGTAAAAGTACTTTAGAATTCTGAAGAAAAAAGTCCCTCAGGAGTGTAAAGCTTCAAAATAAATATAAGGCAGACGCAACTGACTAAATAATGGAATGAAGTACTAAACATTTTCTTTGACTGGACAAGCACAATTAAACATGATCTTTCAAAAAAAAAAAAAAAGATAGCCTTGAACCAAAAGTTAGATTTCACTACCATATTGAGACCAAACTGATATTTCAGTTTTCAGTAGTTATTGGTCTAGCTAAGAAAACCTGCTAAATCAATAATTAATATTTTTTCTTGTAAGTTCTCCAATAAATCCTCACACCCTTTATTCTCAACCATGCAGTTCAATTGCAATATTCAAAGTAACCACTTTCCTGCTGATCAATTACATCAATAATGAAGGACAGAGTTCAAATTAATAAGGATTTTACTGAAAAATATACTCTCTTCTGGAAACCAGAATTTTATTAGGTTTCAGTAATTTTTTGTAAGTCTGTACCATAATTTAGAAATGTTCTGTAAAAAAAATAGCCCCAAACTTTGAATAAAAATGATTTTCTTCCACCCTGGAAGACACATATGCAATTTGAGACTCAAAGTACTGAAATAAAAATGAATGAATATATGTTCTACCCTGTGAACATACTTCAAAACTGAAACAAAACAGGTATATCAGATAGCTTTAAAAACATCTTCCTCCCTTACAATACTCATGAGCTTCCAGTATAATAGCCCTAAACCCTGAAAATCATATGTAAGCCAATGAGTAGCTGCCTGCTTTTGATGTTAGGTAGTATCTTTAGAGCCTTAGTTTGCTGCATGTTCACAACATTCAACGATATGATGTAAGGGAAGCACATAAAATTTCAATTCTGTAAACTTTTATATACTGGGAAAGCCTAAGATTTGGTGCCATTAGACTGAAAATACCATTTACTTGATTTAGACAATCCATGCAGTATATAGCAACCAATTAAAAAAAACCTGCATATAATTACTAATTTCCAGTACAACATATTGCTCCCTCTGGCTTCTATGGCCAGAAGGCACATGACACATCTCCACCTAGAGCAAGTCTAAGAGAGTCAACAATTCAGAATTTTATTAGTCAGAAATTATTTCCTCATCGCAGTGTAACTTTAATTCACTTATTTTATGTCCAAGGACAAGAAGACAAGATTGAAGAATTTTTCCCTACATATTTGTCATTTTCATGTCTCCTAAGAAAAAGGCAAAGCCAAAACCCTTGAATTAGGCACTTGATACTGGCAGCCACTACACCATTTCTTAGTTGCTGGGTTGTCTTCCACAGCCTATAAATATCTGCCTATTTTTATTTTCAGGGGCAGGTAGAGTCAAAAGACTTCTATCAGGAAGGCTAAGATCGCCCTCCTGTTGTTTTCAACATGGATGAAAGCAGAAACCCTCCTTCAGCACTCAAAATCAAGCCAGCTAAAAATACAACCCAGTCAGCCAAATGTGTCTCTATTTTCAAATCTACTTACCATGGAACTGAAACAAAGCCTTGCTTTGGATTATAAATGCCAACAGTATAATACAGTAAAAGGATATCAGATATATTTGTTGTATGCTCTACGTAACTGCAAGGCAACAGCATTTTAACACATCTCTCTGTAACTCTGATAAAATTTTCTGGGGATTAGGGATAGGACATGATATACCAGGAGATGCAGGCCAGCTCCTAGTACTTGAGTAGCTAGCTGGCATCTGCTGTGATTACACAAACCAAAAGCTTATTTCAGATACTGAACACAGAATTATAAAATCTTTCCGATTGCAAAAGATCTCAAAGATCAGCAAGTCCAACGACTAACCTAACACCACCAAGTCTACCACTAAATTAAATGCCAGACCTCGAGTATTGTTCTGGGCCTCCCAGTTTAGAGAGGATTTTTAGAGATGATGGAGCATGTCCAGAGAAAAGCAACAAGGCTGGTGAAGGGTCTAGAACACAAGCCCTGTGAGGAACAGCTGAAGGAGATTGGGGTGTTTAATCTGGAGAAAAGGAGGCTCAGGGGAGACTTATTACTCTCTACAACTCCCTGAAAGGAGGTTGCAGCCAGGCTGGGGTTGGCCTCTTCTCCCAGGCAACCAGTGCCAGGACAAGAGGACAAAATCTTAAGCTGCACCAGGGGAGATCTTTCACAAAAAAATTGGGAATTGGAATGGGCTGCCCAGGAAGGTGGTGGAGTCACCATCCCTGGAGGTGTTTAAAAAGAAGACTGGATGTGGCACTTAGTCCAGTTGAAAAGGTGATGTTAGGTCATAGGTTGCACTCAATGATCTCAAAGGTCTTTTCCAACTTACTTGATTCTGTGAATCTGTGATTCTGTAAACCATGTCCCTAAATGCCACACCCATATTCCTTTTAAATACCTTTATTTACCTTGGCAGCTTGTTCCCGTGCTCTTTCTGTGAAGAAATTTTTCCTACTATTCAATTTAAATGTTCCCAGGTACAACCTGAGGTTGTTTTTTCATCCCATTTCTTGTTACTTGGGAGAAGTGACCTACTTCTACTTTGCTACAACCTCTT
Organism: Corvus hawaiiensis; assembly: GCF_020740725.1. Taxonomy (NCBI): domain Eukaryota; kingdom Metazoa; phylum Chordata; class Aves; order Passeriformes; family Corvidae; genus Corvus; species Corvus hawaiiensis. Next base: position 23,874,641 of record NC_063215.1, read on the forward strand.
TTCAGGTAGTTGTAGACAGTGATAAGGTCTCCCCTCAGCCTTCTTTACTCCAGTCTAAACACCCTCAGCTCCCTCAGCTGCTCCTCATAGGACTCGTGCTGCAGACCAGCTCCATTGCCCTTCTCTGGACATCCTTCAGCACCTCAATGTCCTTCTTGTAGTGAGGGGTCCAGAACCTGACAAAGTATGCAAGGTGCAGCCCCACCAGTGCTGAGTACAAGGGGATGATCACTGTTCTGGTCCTGCTGGCCACACTATTGCTATACAGGACAGGATGCTACTGGCCTTCTCGGCCACTTGGGCACACACCAGCTCATGATTGGCCAACTATCAACCAGGATCACCAGCTCCTTTTCTGATGAGCAGATTTCCAGCCTCTCTGCCCCCAGCCCATAGCACTGCACGGGGCTATTGGGACCAAAGTGCAGAACCTGGCATTTGGCCTGGCTGAATCTCATACAACTGGTCTTGGCTCACTGATCCAGCCTGTCCAGATTTCTCTACAAAGCCTTCCTTCCCCCCAGAAGAGCAACACTCCCACTCAGCCTGGTGTCCTCTGCAAAACTTACTGAGGGTGCCCTTGATCTCATTGTCCAGACCATTGATAAAAGTATTACAAAGAACTGGGCAGTTAAAAGGCCATAAAAACAAATTGTCCCACCAAACACGTCTTGAAAAGAAACAGGAATACAGTACAAGATGAGGAAATGGTTCAAGCTAAACCTCTCCAGTGACTTAAAGGATAGACCCTGACAAGGTAGGCTGGCTTGGAAAGTGGGACTCATGATAGACTCCATGAAAACAAGCTAATTAGAGAAAATGACGAAATGTAGACTATATTACTAGTCATCTATGGATCAAAATATATGTGAATGCATATGAATGCTTCCATGTGTTGAACAACTGCAATTATAAAGAAATGAAGCTTCAGAGTATTATCAATTTAAAAAAGGAAATATCAGTGTGAAAAAACCCATGACCCCTTCTTTTCCTATCAATTTGGAAACTTAAATGGCATGTTACTACTTTTAATAAAACTTTTGTTCAGCAAAGGCAGTATAAAAATATCATAAAAGGCAATTAGCTACCTAATTTTCATGCAAACCCTTTAAAAGCTGCTGAAAGTGAAGTACTGCATATTTCATATACTCTGAACTGCAAAAACAGAATTCATTCCTGTCACAGCATGCATTTTTGATCAACAATATGAGTTAGCAAGCTGCTGCTACCTTGATTCTCTCATCTTATACCCATTATCCACTAACCCTGGACGACATTTTTTTTTCAGTAAATCAAATTACTTTGTAATACCTGTGTTGAACATTTTCTTGATGCATGGACAAATCAGAAGAATTTCCATTAAATAATTTGTTTCATTATATATCTAGCCATTCCAACAGAAAATGAGATAAATGATACTGAACATCTAAGGCCTCCCATTTGACTTAAAGTAATTTTTACTGCAGCCTTTTCAAAATTATAGTAATTTCACAATAAAAAAAAATTAACAAAATAATAAAAGCCCCTGGATTCTCCTTCACGTGTTTTTATAGGGAAAAATGAACTTCAGAAAACTTTTAATTGTTGGGGAGGATGAAAGTTTGGTAAGAAAGTTTCACAGATATGTAGGCTTGGCAGAAAGATCTCTGAATGTAGAAACTGGGGATGAGATAGAAATGAAAGCAAGTTTTGATATAGAGTAAAAGATGTTTTGCTGAAACACTGACCACTGAATAACTGAGAAGGCAAAGGTTGGAGATGAGTTGGAAGGAGATTTTTATGAATAGGACAAAGGTATGTGACCACAAAAAAAAGACATGTTTTTCACCAAGTAAATAAGTCTCAAGAAGAGCATAAGTAAATAGAAAACATATTTTTACCAAAAAGAGAGATATTGCAGGCAAACAAGAAATGTCGATGTAGGAAGAAAAAGAGAGGTCTGAGAATTTTCCACTGTAAGCTTAAATTGTAACTTACTTACTCTTGTGATTGGATAATAATGACTCTAATATGGTAATGGTAATAGTTATGATAGGCTATAGGCAAATGTAAAGGTATTGTGTATGGTGCTTATTGGTTGTTATGTGTTAAGATACTCTGCAAAGAAAGGTATATAATGCTTTTTAACTTGAACAGAAAGAGGCTTCAGGTATGCCTACAGCTGGAGCTGGCAGCTGTAGGGCTGGCTCTGGATACCCACTCCCTGAAACGCTGTAACTTCGCCTGTGCAATAAACAGCTTTCAAGAGAGCCGCCTGAAGTCCAGACATCCTTCGTGAAACTTTCTCCTATATTTAATAGTTTCTCAGGTGACCATATTCTGAGTAACACTACTTGTTCCATTCCTGCATATACTTCAAAGTTCTTCATGTGCAGCAAAATGACTGCAAATGGAATGAGATAACTTAAGTTGAAGTTTGTCCAGAGAATAAATTAAATATTTTTATTAAGCTAATAATTTGTCTGATATTTAGATTACTTATTTCAGTTTCAGACATTTGCAGTCTACTAGGAGAGAGCCCTTATTCTTGCCACAAGAACTTCTATGAGTTTTTCTTACTGTAGTATTAATGCAGCAACTGCTAATGCATTTATGTCCACAAACCAGAAATCATTAAGATTTAAATGGTAGCTCAATTCAACGACATTCAGGATGGTATTAGCATGTCATTCAGATACCTCTTTTTTACCCTTTTGGTAACTACCCTGACATGTTTCCCTGTATCTGTCTCTACAGAATCCTACAGCAACATTAAAAGAGCAACAACATTAAAAGCCTGAGTTGTCCCTATGAAAATTAGTGCAGAGATTTACCAAAGCGTATGAAAGTTACTTGTAATTTTATTATTTGGTATGCTAGGTTTTCCTTTTTTTAAAATTTTTACCACTTGCAACTATTTACCACTGAACGTGTCAAATTTTCACCCATCAAAAGATTAAAACAATGCTCAGTGATCAAAAACTTTATTCAGCAGCAAAAATGAGTTTATAGTCTCCAAACAGCTATTTAGACCAACTGTTCATTGGAGGTTAACAAGCAAGAAGTACTTTGACACTGAAAAAATATGTAGAGCAAATATATGGCTGATTAAGATTCCTTTAAAATATATTGCATTAAAATTACAGAAAAAAAGTGTTTTGAGTATTATTTCGCATTTTTCAGATGTTATACTTCACTGAAAGTAGCTCCATATATGCCATTTTCCACTTTTTATCATGTCCTACTATAAATCAAATATGATAATCAATTCTCTTTGAAAACCTCCATACCCCAGTGCCAGCATTCTACATTAGATCTTTCTCTGGGGTTTTCTCACTGAACATCAGTTGCCCTGGTTAAGTCTTCCCAAAAACTGAAGAAATAACTTCATGAAAGTACCAAATTAATGAACCTTTTTTCACCTGATTAGTTATTTTATTAACCATAATTCCCAGAATTTTATAACAGCCATCTGAATTCAATCGTTTTACTGATAAATTTATGAACTTTTTCAATTTATTAAGTGTATCAAAAACATCAAAAATATGTAATTTTTACTGTACTGAACACTTATAGATACGCATGAGAAATATGTATAGCCAGTAGTATATTCCTCGAGATATCAGCCTTCATCAAACTAGTCTAACAAAATTCCATCCTCTATGAATACACTAGTCCACAGGAAGGAATTCAGATCACTGTAGAAAATGATAGTTCAAGACCTAATACAGGTGGAATTAAGAGCTTCTTTCACATTAAAAAGATAAAACACTATATTTTCACCTCATAACTAATGGTGTCTGGGCAATTACATTGTATTCAGTTCCAGTACTCTATTCAAAAAAGAAAAAGCAACAGTAAACTGAAATGAACCTACAGGTATGGGCAATGAAAATGGCCAGAAGTCCAGGAATACATTATCATGGGCCACACTGTCTAAAATGCTTTAATCATTTCCAATGCATTGAAAACATATAAGATAAGCAACAATATACTGAATGGGAACACATTATGTCTCATCATCCGCTCAGAAATACAAAGGGATAACAATGGAAATTCAACATATAAAATGGATGCAAATTTTTTTTTGAACAGTGTATAATTACGTCTACTGCTGCATTGTAACACTGAACTCAAGAGTAAAAAAAAAAACCTCAAAAGGTTGGTTTTTATTTTTTTTACTATAGAAAACAATTGGCTAGTGCATTAGATTTTCCATTTTAGGACAGCTGCTTAATTTACAAAGTTGGACAGATAAAGCTCTACAATTAATGCTCAGAAGAAAAATATACAATATATTGAAATAAAAGAATCACTGGCAATTACTGCTTTAATAACACATACATGTATACAAATAAATCCCGTAACTGGATCTTGTTTAGATAAAATTTAAGAGAAATCCTCATTTAAACTTGAAAGCTACGGGGTTAAAGGAATATAAAATGGCAAATTAAATCAGTTCTTTTCTTTGGACATCAGTCATAAAAAGTTATACTGTTTCTAAATAAATAGGTGTTTTAATTTCTTTAAAACAATAGTGGTTGACTCCTTCAGCTTCTCTTAGATGCTTTCTGAAACCAAGAGTGTGCCCAAAATCAAAGATAAAGACTTCTGATTAAGTAGTTGTTCATGACATATAATTTAATTGCCAATTGTTAATGTTTCTCAAATGAAAATAAACAGTATAATTGATGCTTTTCAAGTACTAGAAACTTTATGCTTTGTGGAACAATTGTTTTCTAACTTGGGTCTCAAGGTATTTGTGAATATTCTTAAATCAGTTTTGTTCCTTACTTAAAAACTCTTTAGTAAACAAATGGGAAATAGATTTTCAAAATGTGACAACTAATGACAGCTACTTCAATTACCAAGAATTTCTTTTCTGTAGAACATGTACTTTGAACTGAATCTTTTTTCCCCTCCAAATGACAAACAGTTCTTGAACTAGATTTGGTCTTTTATATAATGCACCTTTACTCTACTTATATTTCCTCATAGCAAAGTATCCACCACAATTTCTTTTGTGTTTCCAGCTGCCAAACATAAACTGTAACATCAAAGCAAATTGTTTTTCTTACAAGTGTTAAATTTTCACTATACACTTAAGATTATTCTAATTTTCCATAAAGTATTTTAACAGAACATTAAAATTCTTCCTGCCAAAACCCATGACTGTAGTGTCAGCAGGCACTAAGCTAAAGAGGTTCACTCAGGATATGAGAAGCAGGACGTGCTCCAGCTCGCATTAGGGTGAATGAGAAAACTCTTATTGATTATAATAAACTGGCCAAGTCCCCCCAGTGGGTTGAGATTAATACTCTCCATCTCACGAGAAGCTTATTGATAAAATTTTGTATGTCTTTTTCCTGTGGCTGCTTAGTGCTGGGGCCTTTGAATTAGTTGTTCATTTCACAGTTTCTGGTTACTTCTGCTGATCTACTCAGAATTTTAAAAAGTAGCATTAATCCTATAAACTTTGTTTCACTTGACATATGCTAAACAGCAGCTCCTTACCTAATAACTAACACACAGCAATCTTTGCAGGTCAATGTATTTGCCAATGTAGAACAACAAAAATCACTTGATTTTGATGAAAATCCTTACACTATAGCAAAAAGGGTTGTGGGTCTGAAATAAAAACTATAAGAAGAAAAACTTGTAGATACCAAGTGCTTAAGTATGAGGTATTCTTCTAAATGGCAAGGGAATGCCTATTACTTGTCAGAAATACTGCGTATCACTGTAATTCCATATGGAACCCAATTTCCTGACAAATAAAGCTACTCCTATGGATTAGGAACATTTCTGTCAAAGGATCAGATTCAATGAGGTACCAACACTTGCCTTCTGTTTAAGCACAGAAATCAATAAATGCAATAGACCGATCGTGTGTTTGAAGTTTATCATGCAGTTAAGCACTTTAGGAAAACAGAACATGAGTTTAGAAACATAAACAAGATTTCTTAAGATCTTTGCAGGAAAGCAATTCACCTATACAAGAATTAAAGTTGACAGCAAGAGTTTCCACAGACAAATAAACAAGCTGACAATAACCTGAAGCACTGGTGTTGCTGATTTTCAGCCACACTGTCAAAGCAGAGGAAAAACTATTCATGTTTTTATAAGGATTAAAGGCTCCAACACTAGCAAAAACAACTAAAACCTTAGCACTGCCATCTCTTTCTCTTCATTATATTCCCTGCTAAAATAATTAATCAAACAATCTAGAAACTCAAAAGGTATTAAACAGATTTAACAACTCTAATATCTTAGATTAAAAAAAAGAAAGACAATTGTCATAGGTTAGCAAGCTAAGTCTTGGAAGTGATGTTCTTCTTACAGCTTTCTCTATGACCTGATAGAACCTATCAGATGGCCAGTTTGAATATGGACAATTCTTTAAGCCACTTAAAGTTGTGACCGCCTCTGTGATCCACACTTATGAATAGACAAACTCCCCCCCCACAACTCTCTCTCATTTCCGGTGCTGGCACAGGTGGCTGCGGGCCCCGTGCAGGGGCCAGCGGGCCCGGCCCAGGCCCTGCTCGGGCCAGGCCAGGCTGGGCCATGGCCATCCTGGAGCCGATGGGCCCTGTTCCAGCCGTGGAACCCCCCCAGAGCAGGGCTGTGGGCAGCCAGAGTGGCTCAGCTCCCCCCCCCCCACCATCTCCACTGCGGCCAAGATTTCGGCAAAAGCGGCACCACTGTCCGACAGAGGTCAGGTGACCAACAGCGATAAGGGACATTCCAGCTGCAAGGCCGAGGTGAGATTAACCCTTTTAGTGCTGTGAAGAGCTGAAAACCTGAGGGAGAAGAAAGAGGAGATGCTTAAAGCTGAAATTCTGTTGTGAGGCTATGATATATCAGAGTATCCCATTGTAATTTCATGAAGGCATGGGGGGTGGAGTGTTCAACTTGTACTTGTGAGCAAAAGCACCTGCACTGAGATAGACAGATGCTGACGCAGCTGTAATTTGATGAGAAGTTTGAACAGGGAGAGATGGAAGCGATGAGGACTTTTGCTCCAAATGAGAAAGGACAAACCTCAGTTCCTAGAGATGCTCCCAGAGATAGTCCTAAAGATGAAGATGAAGAAGACCCTTTGCTCCCAGGGAAGGAGAAGGGCCTCTGTTCTTAGAGATTAAATGCTCCCAGAGATGGGTGAAGAGAACTTTTGTTTCTGAACGGCTCAACCATAAAATTGTACCCCAAAAACCCTCAAGAGTGGACCCTCGAAAGCAGTTGTGGGAAAAGCTGCAAGTCGGGGGAAGGGACTCACATGCGAGCAGAGAGACTCCTCTTCCTAAATGGACTGAACAAAGTTATTTGGAAGTGGGAGGGTGTCTCGTTGTGATAATGTGTTCATAGCATGAACAAGAGAAACTCCTCTTCCTAAATGGACTGAACAAGGTTATTATGGAAGTGGTAAACAGACTGAACATCTGAAGGGTTGTCTTTTTACATTGTCAGTGGGAGAAGGGAAGAAGGTGGGGGGAGGAGGAGAGCTCTGAAGGTGTAGTATAACTTTTTTTTCCCCTCTTTTAGGTCTGTTAATAAACTTCTTTATATTCTTTCAAGTTTGGTGCCTGCTTTGCGTTTCTCCTAATTCTTATCTCACAGAAGATAACAGTAATGAGTATCTTGAACCAAACCACTACAACAATATAGTCCTTAGCATTCAAGTAAGAAAAATCTTGTCTTTATGTCTTAAAATATCAATCCATTAAAGAATTCAGAGTTTCTTCAACATAATTTTAAAATTCCAAGTACACTGCATTTATTGATACAAAAAGTACACTAACCCAGCCTTAATCAATTGAGTCGGCAACTGTACATCATGCAAGACTACTAAAGATGTAAAGAAAAAAGAAGATAAGGTTTGACAGCTTTCCTATCCAAAAGCATAGAAGGGAGAATGTGCTCATACAAAAAGTCCACCAAAAGAAAGATTTTAATAGTCCAGGGGAAAAATAACAATTTGTGTTAAAGGACAAAGTACCCACTATCGAACATTAATACAAATTTCACTGCACAAAGGTTTATGTGGCAGACGATTAAAACAGACCCTGCAAAGAGAGAGAAAACATGAAGGTCATGGCACCAAGGAGTATTTTTATCTTCATAAAATGCCACTGAGGATGTGACCCAGCAAACAAACACAAGCCCAAAGTACCCTGGTAATAGAAAATAAAATCCAAGAGTTTTTGTAGCAATGAATTAAGCCTGAACAATTCAAGTCACTCATATTTTTAAACTTTTCAAAAATATTCCATGAAAGCATTGAATGCTTCAAGTCCAGAAACACAGAGTTTTGGCAATTAAAAAAAAAAAAAAAATCAATTGCCTCAGTTTAAGCATAGCTGTTCTGGTGATATTTAGAGAAAAACCAACCATAACATGCTTTCCAAGCAATCTGTATTTTAAAGGATCTTTCTGAATGTTAGAAGCAAAAACAGGCATGTAAAAATTTAAAATTTACATGCAACCTGAGGAAAATTTTCCTTCTTCATTTGAATAAGCAATGCCTGCTTGAAATACTTGGAATAATAAAAAACCACTGTGTACAAAAAAGAAAAAAAAAAAAACCAGCAAAATAAAAAGTGTACTTGTTTTCATCTGTCAGTCAAGACCTGACTGGTCTCTGATGTCAGCCAGGGTCTGATGCTGCTTCACTCCCTCTGTGGCTCCTTGGAGTCAGCTGGTAGCCAGCTGTTCCAGATTTGCACTATCTTTAGTGATAGATATTGGGCCAAAGAAATGCTAAACAGGTAGTCAAAACTAAACTTTTCTGTTTAAGGTTTTTGTTGTTTGCTTCCCCCTAAGCAAGTTTCTGAAGTGAGTAAAAGCCACACAAACCTTGCCGAGAAAAAGAAAGTCTTTCTTCTTCCAAGTCAGATTTTGTTTATGACGGAACTGGGAAATGGTGCTGCGATTGCCCCATCCCTTCTCCTTTACCTCTCAGGCAATTGGGTTTCTCTGTGTTAATTTTTCCTTGAACACAAACTCACCCTTCAGGGGAAGAAATTACTTTGGCCAACTGTTTGACCTATTCCAAAAGTGACTGCTTTCTCATCTGAAATTGTCAAGGTTGAATTTGCAGCCCATGAGGCTTATTAACCCAGGACCTCCGTAGAAGGCCCCAGCGCCACAGCACCAGCAGCGGGAACTGCGGGGCCTCCGTGAGGAGAGGCCGGGCTGCCCCAGCCGGACACAGCCGGTTCCAGCCGGATCCAACCGCCCACCGCAGGGCGCGGCTGAGCCCACGGCCGGGGCGGGGGCACCGCGGGGGAAACGTATTTTAAAAAGGGCAGAACTTGGAAATGGTGGTGAGGAGTGAGGGGGAAAAACCGTGTGAGAACCAGGGAGAAAAAGAGGAAAGGGAGGGCATGCTCAGGGAGCAGAGATCCCCCTGCAGGCTGAGAAGAGGATCGCAAGCATCACAGCAGAGCAGATACCAACACTGCAATCTGTGGAGAGCCTCTCCTCTGCAGCAAGTGGGTGTTTCCCAATGGAACTGCAGCTGGAGGAGAGCTCATGCAGGAGCAGGTTTACCCTGAAGTACTGCAACCTGTGGGGAGAAGAGAGGAGCAGCAGAGTGGCTGCTCGGGACTGACCACATGGCTGTATTGAGTTTAGTCTCTCCAATAACAAATTTTTTTAAAAAAATCTTACTTGTTACAACTCTTGACTGTGAGAATCTAAGAAATTAGTCATAATATTTAACTATAAGAATAACCGATATCCATTACATAGTATTTCTTAGAACTGTCCCATTTATTGGATAATGCTTGTCCTTCTATAAAACTGCCTTTTACTTACACAGCTGTAAAATATCTTACTGTTTCCTGGAAAGAGAAAAAACTTTTCCTTCTCAGTGTGGGTATGGGGAATACTGTTCTTGTCACTTTATTCCTTTAGGTAGAATCCCTTCATGCTTTATATATCATGTCAAATATTAACCAATGAAAGGACCAAAATAAAAAATAAACCCACACATACATACGCACTGCAACCTTTCTATTTATATCATGAACAGAAGAGTTTTAGATCAAAACCCAAAAAAAGAGAGGCCTTTGAGTGGAGCCCATGTGTAACAACACAACTTCCCAAGCTTCAGCTGCACACAGAAAGCTTTTATTTGGTCTCAGCAACCTTGGCATTCCCACAGGACACTGCCTTTTGAGTCTCTGTTCAACGTTTATCCACAGTCAACGAGATCATTCACAATAGATGTCACTGTTGTCCATTAGACATCTTTACTTGTAGTACACTGCTTAGGTAGTTTATGCTTAAAGTTAAGTACTTGAAAAGTGAGTATAGCTCACAAAACCAAGACTAGATCACGTTTGTGTGTGTAACCTTCCAACTGAATGGAAGAAACAATCAATTTCTCCTTTAAAGGATTATTACATTCCTGCACAATGGTGGAAGTGTTGTATGGTTAAATACAGAGCTAAATAAAAGAGTACTTGGACAGAAGATATATTTCTTAATGAGAAGTGGGGGGGACACAACAGCACACCCCAAAATTGCCTAAGAGGGCAATGCATCAAAGCACACAGCACATTTGATTTTATTAAGCAGAACCATGCTTTTTATTCATAAAATAGCTCATGCACAATTTGATCATGTTGTTATTTACTGTATCCAATACGTAGTGTCACTGAATGGTCTAAAGCATATATCAGAACAATCTATAAGGATACATCCTTAGCCAAATCAGGTTATGGATGAAGAGTAAATGTCTTATTGTGTGAAGTCAATTTCCTGACAATGAAAATAACAGTAAGATTATGAAAACATTTGTAAAGACTCTGGGTCCACAAAAACAATCAGGTCTGTGACAAAATACCCATTGAGAGCTATAAAAGTACGATCCCTGAATTGAGTAGACACACACAAGTCACAGATAAGTCTGATATTACTGTGGAAAACCTGTGGGTCAAACTGTTCTCAAAGCACTGCCTGATGACAGAATGAGCCAAACCAGGTCCTTGAGCATTGGAATGGTGGTGTGCTCAGAGGTTAGCAGAAAAGAAAATCTGTAGGAAAGTTTTGTGAATCAAAGATTTTTCCAATTAATAATCAAGCAGAGTAGAAGGAAAGTAGCTGAGCTGATTCTAACATATTTATAATACAAAATATCTTTCAAGAATATGTGAAGCATTCTATTTCATAAATATTGCAAGATTAAGGTTTTCCTCCTTGCAAGAGAAGCTCTCTGCCTTCTTCCACTGTTGTTATATTTGTGTTCTCAAATTATTCTTGATAAATACAACCGTTTCTTAACACAATCATTTTATAGATAATGAGGGCATCAAATTAAAACCCCATAGATCTTACTTAGAACAACAAAATTTCTTTAAATTTGCAGTATGTGCCACACCAAAACTGCTGAAATTCCATGTAAGAATGTACTGTTCATAACCTTTGCAGTGGCATAAAATTTCTGTTTTCTTAGGGTTTTGTATCTCCAAATTCATCCAAGCATCCCCCCATCAGCAAGACACAGTTGGTACTCAGGTACATGTCATAAGGGCAGATGTTTTTCCAATACCACTCCATCCCAATGGTCAGCTAACCAGAAGTTCAAGCAGAAAGAAATGAGAGGTATAAGTCAGAGTTTAAAGCAGATAATATGGATACTTTCTTTTCACCAATCTCAGTAGAAATTTTGTAAGTATTTTATGGTTTGATTCTCCTGTCTACTGAATAGGGTCTGTTCTCATTAGTAATTTGAAATCAACTGGTTAACACACAAATGTGTTGGAATGGACTGCCCAGGGAAGTGGTGGAGTGACCGTCATGGAAGGTGTTCAAAATTGGACTGGATGTGGCACTTAGTGCTATGGTCTAGTTGACAAGGTAGAAGTCAAAGATTAGACCTGATGATTTTGGAGGTCTTTTCCTACCTAAATGATTCTGTGATTTTGTGACCTGGACCCTGTTTTGCTGTGACAGGGACAAATCATGCATAGCTGTGTTTTAAATAGAAAAGGTAATTTGGGAGGGGGCATACTGCATTCATTTTTCTGAAATGAAAGCAGTTACCCAGATAGAACAATATAGAATAGACTCAAAGTGGATAGTTAGAGAAAAGCTTAAATGAGTCCAGTTTTTCTTGACCTCACAAAATCTGGGGTTTTTTTTAATTGCAGGAAAAGGATGTGATTCACTCTCAAGCTGAAACACAGGTAGACATAACTGGATGGTATTTATTGCAAATCTCCTGTCATATTTATTAATGCAGTATTAATCTAATGATGAATTAGGCAATCATAGAAAATTGCAGAGTAGGATAAAAAAGTATATCTTAATACATTAAAATATTAATGTTAAAAGGAATATTGATAGAGAAAAATGAGCTTATATATTTTGCTCTAAACATAAAACAGAATCTTTATTTTTCAAAAAAGAAAGCCACCAACAAAGAGTCAGAAACAGATCTTAAATAATATAGAGACCTGGAGCTCCAAAAGAATTTTACAGTACTCTAATGAGATTTTTCTTTCACTCAGTGGAAAATTGACAAGTTTGTCACAGCTTTCCACTTACAGTATGGTATTCGTCTTGTCAGTCCTTCCATTTGGTTTATTTTGAAAAAATAAACTACACTTTAACACATCAGTGCATAGTTCTCATTTTGCATGTTTCGTGCTTTGAAAACATTATGGTTTAAGTAGACAACAAGTTCTAAACACAAGGGCAGATCATTCAAAAGACTGATTTTTGAGAAACCCAAGGATATTGTTCTAGAGGGTCAACGCACACAGTCAACAGTTAGGCATAAATTTTTTCAAAAGATGTAAAGTAATGAATTTTTTTTTTTAACATGACTGAAATACCTGGATTTTAAACCTCTCTTACGCGATAACTTAGCACACAATAAATAATCCCTAACATCTATGAAGGTGCTGTAGTCAACTCTTAAGCACTTCTTTAAAATTATCTCTTTTTTTTCCCCTCACAATTTATCCATCACTTTATCTTTCATTGTCCAGCTGAGATCCAGCCATTAGTGGCAAAGAATCTACACTGATTCTAGTTACCAGACTGCTTATAATAGCTTCCCAACTGGCACCTCATGGAGGACCATATGCCATTTCAAGTAAAGAGGATGGCAGCATGCCCACTAACATAATTAGAACAAAAATTAATTTTAGATGTCCAAAACTCAGAAAATCTATTGCTCCAATTGACTTATTTTTTCTTCTCAAAATCTGCTATGTCCTTCCTTCAGGCTTCTTAGAGCTAATTAGAAGGTTCCAACTCCTGTGCAGCTGCTAGGTTATTTTTGAGCTGGTGAAGGAAGAATGTCAGTCTGCATTTACAAGAGAAAAGAGTCTCATCTCAGAGGTGGATGTCAACTCTAAGAAGTCTAAGTGTCTATTCTGACCCTCTAAGTCTGCATCAAAGAAATTGTTTTGACGTAACTGGAGTGAGCTTTAATATGAATTGATACACTGTAATTTGATTTTGATTTTTCCTGTCATATTACATTTGCCATTTACTCAGCCTTGAAATAAATGGCATAGATAATAATATGTTAATTTTTACTGCCAATATCACTCAGTTAGCACTCCAGTTTGGACCTGGTCAGGTGAAACTACTTCATATCAGAGAGAGACCAAATTTTAACCTCAAACTACTACTTCAAAATTACATTACTTTCAAGTGGAGAATTACTGGAAAGATATTCTCACTATCAGCCATCCAGGACTAACTTTTCATTACATTACTAATTTCTGTTGTGCCTCTTTATTAGGCCCATAAACAAGTTTCATGAGGGTGGCCTAAAAATTCAAAGTCAGAAACTTATAAGTCCCATTGCACAGGTATAAAGGAGTAGGCAGAACTTTTGTATCACATGGTAACACACCGTCTTCTTCCCCCGTTTAAGTTCTGGTGGTTTTTAAGATTTGTATAAAGGATGTAATAGTTGTTTGAAGTGCTTTCCCTTTACTGATGTACAAAAATGAAACACAAAAAAAGAATCATTTAGGTTGTGAGGTTTCTAAGCAATACAACCATGTACTCATGGGGAAATTCCTAACACTCGTCAAAACAGTTCCTGAGCAGCACGCTTTTTGAACAGTCAAAGTAAAGCAAGAATATCAAGCTACTTCTCACCTAGCTGGCAGGGTAATTTTCAGGCATTAAATGAAGTTAGGTTTAGAATGCCACAGCTTTAAGTAAAGAAAAACAGAAATATTTTCAAATTGTGCAAATATTCATTTGCTAATTCACATAAATAAACACTAAAATGTTATATTTAGAGAATTTTTCTTTAGTTAATAGTGTTATGTTGAAAATCTTTCTGCATGAAACACTTCTTGTATAACACTCTTATACTGAAGTATTTTAACTCCTAGCTTACAAGGCACACGAATGTATTCATGGTAAAATTAAAACCATTAACAGGATCAAAAGAGTTGAAGTGACTGAGAAGATATTTGGGTTTTGTTAGCTGTAACTGTAAAGGTTCCAAATTTTTACTTCCTCCCCATCACCAGTAGGCAAAATTATCGTTAGGCTGAACTATTAATATGGGACCAAGATTCCAATCAAGATCATTTGTTGGTTGGATAAAAGTGCTCCAAAATCATCTTCTCACTGACAGGAAGAGGTTTGTCTTAATAACTTTATAGGTCTCATAATATAAATCTAAAATTTCAGCTTTGGATTCTGGCAATGTGTAGGTGGCGCTGTGTGGGGGTGGCTGCCAACTGAACTCATAATGTCTATTGTTCCATTATTAGAAAGCTGCCATTAAGGAGATCTGTGTACTATCATATTTGCTCAAGCCCAAGTATAAAATTATATATTGTCTGACTCCTAAACTTGGGTGCTTATGTCAAGAAGAGATCATTAAAGCACCATAGTCTCAAGTAAATGGCATTCAGAAAGCTTGATTTTTCCAAACAGGAGGGTTATCTACATACTCTGTCAGAAATAAGAAGAATTTAAATGGTACCTCCTTCTCCTTCTAATTCCTCTGAAGAAGAATGCTTTGAAAAGCTCTTTGCACACTTACAGAAGCAGCAAAATATTTAAATAGGCATTTCTAAGTCAGTTGTTTTCCTTTTTAAAGTATGAGCAGGGATTTATAAGGTCTGCATTCCAACAAAATCTTTTTGCTGAACAGCCTTCCTTACCTGTACTTTGTTGAAGTGAACAGACTACTAAACAGCATCACAACATGACAAACACAGGCACGGAGAGGTTTACAGCAGTGTAAAACCAGGTTATATCGGCCTGAACGGGTTTTATTGCAACACCTGTAACTACAAAACTGGACACTTACTGCCCTAGAAGGATGACAACAGCATCAATGGTACCATTCATCACCAAAGTCAGCCAACAAAGCTTGCAGGGCATTTGGATGTTCTACTTCATATTGCTAACAATGTGTGAACTGTAGTAATAAACTTCAAGTTCAAGGTAGAGCAAGAGACATCCTTTTACCACATTATTTTGCCTTCAGTTATGATTCTGCTACTGTAACTTGAATTCAAACTGTCCCAGCAGAATTATTGCATATTTATTATTCAGAGGTTTCTATCATATACATGTTTCAGATAACAGCACTTATAACCAAAGTATTGTTGTATTAATGGGGGAAGTGATACTTTAAGTGAATAATCCTGGCTCTTAAAACAGGTTGTTAAAATGTCTATGGATACACACATGTGAGTAATGCATTCTGTTTTCTTTCCTAATCACTAGCTTCTGAAACTGTCCTTTTTTTCCAATCCTGTCTTTTTACAGCCTGCCAACAACAATTCTGTCAATAGCATTTCCAGGTATAGTGCAAGAGACTTCAGTCCAAATAAGATGAGAAGCATCACTGAGAAAGCAAACAAGCCTGTGCAACAATTGTTCATGAGAAAAAGCTGTTACAGGTACCACAGCCTACTACTAAACCCTTGTGACTTGAAAATCCATCCTATTACACAGATTATTTATTGAATTAGTGACTGCCAGAGGAAAACTTGCTAGTTTCTAACACAGACTGAGATGGCAATCTGTTATTTTTAAATACACTACTAAAAGTTGCAGTGCTAAGCGTTTGTGCTCTTTTTGTTCTACTAGCTTTCAAATAACTTGACCCTTATTTTCAAAGTAAACATAAAGAAAAGGAAGTATCTTCAGAGCAGCAGCATTAACCTCATTCTAACTAAACTACAGCTGTATAATTAAATCCTGTCTATTTAAGTCCACTTGTTGAAATAGAGGCCCCTGTTGTTTAAATAGCTGATTTGTTTCTCATTATATGTCCCAAAAAGCTGTGAGTTCTGCTGTTGTGACAAAACAGTTGTTTGTTCCAAAAGATGATTGTATTTCACATAGCAATTTCTGTATGGGTAGGTCATACTGGAAGTGAAAATATTCAGAAACATGAAAGGTTAATTGTTGTTACTAGAGTGGTCTTCAATAGGTAATAAATGCAGCTCCAGTGTAAAAAGAGACAACCACTGTGCTGGAACCAGGAATAGCTAAAGCCATGATGAAAAAAGGTATGTGCAGAGGTAGCTCAATCTGCAGTGTAGGACATACTGGGACTGCCAGTGTTGCCTGGCAACTGGCAGGATGGGGGGGCAGGCACCAAAACCAGCCTACATCCACAGTTGCTGTGGCACGATCTTTCTAACAAACTGCTGTTTCAGCTACTGTAGGCCATAAATACATTCTTGGCTTACTTTCCGCTTTTACAAGGAAAACTATGCAACAGAAGTAGAGCAAGGGTTCAGAATTACATTTTAAATATAGTTAAATGAGAGTCTGATTCCTGAGGTTAAAAATGTCTTATTTTCTCTTCTCTCATAGCAATAAAATCTAGTTTAATTTTCTCATGAAAATTCATGAAGAAATAATTTAAAGCTCATTGGATCAGGAGACAATGTTGGAAAAATCCTTTCAGTGGTACATTCCAGGCAGATGTAATTTTAAACTGTGTAAGTCTGAAGATTAAAACTTGAGGCATGCACAGTGTTCTGAATTCCGACTCCCCCTGATGTCACTATACTATTCGGTGCAGATCCATCTCAACTACTGACCAAAAAATCAAAAAAATCTTCCTTGCCAGGAGCATCATTATAAAAATCACTTAGGAGTTATGCAGAGCCAGAAGCAGACTACTGGCACTACACTGCACTCTCATTATATTTAAATGGTTAACTGGTGCAAAAAAAAAATTTAAATATTAATTCGATTTTAAGTCTGGGACCCATTCTGGCTTTTTGGGATTACGGAAGCTCACTTTCTCACTGAAGTCTTCGCTTGATATCTGAACAGTTATAAAAGGCCTAAAAGCTGACTCAAAGTTCACATCCTGCTTGAATGGCATGAAAGACATGCTCTTTATATCAGTCTGTAACCAAGCTAAGCCAGTCACACAGGCCTGCCCGATCACTCTACACACAAGAGCTCCTACAAAAGCTCAGGGTGCAAAGTCACTTTGCAGAGGTGTTGACTGAAGGCACATGCTGTGCTAGAGAGCTTATGACAGCTCAGAAGCTCATGAAGATGAATGCCAGATAATTTAGTTCACTTGCTTTGCATGCTTGGAGCTTACAGTAGCACTTGGAATAAATGGTAAATAATTGAAAGCTACCATGATAAATAGATGAAGAAAATTAATTGTTAAGTAGCAACCAAATCTCTTTCTGCCCACTCTCCTTCCCATATCAACTTACCCAGTCAAGAGAGATTTCAAGAAGTAACTTAATTCTGACCCTAATCATTTTGCAAAATTAATTCTTCTTTAAATTCTACCCACAAGGAAACAACTCTCAGGCTGTAGCTTAAAATGACCAGCATCAGTGCCACTTAATGGCTTCAGGTTATTAGTGTGAATCCTAGTCTTGTTCAAGATTTTATTCAGTATTGCTCTTGTGCTCCAAAATTATCTCATTAAGTGTCATTCAAGACACTAATTTAAATTAAATATCACATCAAATATATTGAGGTCAGGACTTGCTGATCTCTTTGATAAGTTCAGAATTTTATTTTAATCCTTTTTTTATCTAAAATACAAATTTTTCAGTGTTACCACCAATTATATGGTAAGATATTAACTAAGATTATAGAAAGATATTACCTAAGGTTTGCTTAACATGTGCTACTAATTTTCAACCCTTTTTTTCACACTAACGTTTAAGCGAGCTTGAGTCTACAGTGGAGGTGCCCATCCCCATGCATGAAGCTAATCTACAAGATGAGGAGGCAGCAGAGTTGTGGCCCTGCAATGATCCTCTTACCATGCATGTCCCGGGAGCTCTAGGCTCTTTTACTCTCCCAGCCCTAACTCTACGCCTAACGGCATCTTGTTGCTGGGGCTGAGGTCCCTGTCACCATGGGTGGTCCAGACAAGAAAGATATATGAGCGGCTAAATTGGGGCCCTGCTGGGATCACCTTGGCATGTCTTTTCCAGCCCCTGTGTTCCTGGAGCTGGAGGGTCTTTTATTCTCTCAACCCTAACCCTAACCCTAGCCCTAATGGCAGCTTGGCACTGTGGCAGAGGTCCTCATTGTCACAGGGGCCTGAGATTAAAAAGATTTTTCACATTAACCTTTAAACAAGCTTGAGTCTACAGCAGAGGTGTCCATCCCCGTGCATGAAACTAATCCGCAGGGTGAGGAAGCAGCAGAGTTGTCGCCCTGCCGTGATGCTCTAATCATGCATTTTCCAACCCCAGTGTCCCTGAAACTCTAGGCTCTTTTACTCTCTGTGCCCTAACCCTAACCCTAACGGCAGCTTGGAGCTCTGGCAGAGATCCTCATTGCTATATAATATAGCTGGGAGAGATTAAAAAGTGTGGAGCTGGCAACATTGGCACTCTGCTCTGATGCCCTTGCACTGCCTTTTCAAGTATCATTGTCCCTGCAGCTGTAGGCTCTGTGCTCTCTGAACCCTAAACCTAACGCTCATGGCAGCTTGTCCCTCCTGCTGAGATCCCCATCACCAGGGCTGGCCTGGATTCCAAAAGTGCACAGTGAACAATCTCAGTACCCTGCTGGGATGAAATTTCATTTCATGAAAGGAAATTCAAGATGCTTAGTCAATGTTTTGGTTGTTTTCAGCATTTTAAATATCAATACTTAGCATTTGAGTAATACTTTACATCTTCCAGGTGTCCAGCTTCCTTGTACTACATATTTGAAAACCTTGTTAACTTTCATGCCTAAATTTGATTTTGAGGTTTTTAAAGGTTAGACCTTGTCAAATTCCAACTTTTTTTCCAGAGGAAGGACTATAT
The DNA here is from genome assembly GCF_020740725.1 of Corvus hawaiiensis. Taxonomy (NCBI): domain Eukaryota; kingdom Metazoa; phylum Chordata; class Aves; order Passeriformes; family Corvidae; genus Corvus; species Corvus hawaiiensis. The sequence goes on from NC_063215.1 coordinate 23,893,879, forward strand.
GCCTAACACCAAAATGATCTTTTTTGACTTTCTGCTTCATAAGAGAGAAATGCTGTGTCTCCCTATTAAAACATGTTACTTAGTTGTTTGGTGCACAAAAATAATATGCTACCCTCTCCAATTTCCTTTTTGGTATAACTGAAGCAATTGAAATAGAAAGAATAAGGAACTCTGAAACAGACATACGTAGAAAGTCAATGTAAATTGGCCATTTGCAGGTTGTTTGTTAATTCGGACCAGTGGATGGTATTTATTCTGGCTGTATGTTAGTGTATTTGACAACTGCTTGTAGAAGGTGAGGTTACCTGAGGAAAGTTTGCTTAAAAGAGTACATGTTACTGTCAAAATACTTACTATTAAATAGTACATACTCTTAATAGTACATTCTATTATTCAGACATTATTTACATTATTACATGTGTAATATTTACAATATTACTTTAGGTTACATCTTCTATTAAAAAATCATAGAATTGTTAGGGATTTTAACTATTAAATAATTATGCAATGCATAACTGAAATTTCAGATTAGGAACTAAAAGTTATTTTTGTCCTAATGTCAATAAATAATTTGCCCAGTCAATAAAAGTAGCATCAAAAAGATGATATAATATACTTGAATTTACACTTGAAAAGTATATTAGAGTATGAGGAAATCCTCCTGAAATAGGCCTCCAAACAGTAAAGTTAACAAAAATATTTCTAGAATTACTTTCTAAATTTATTTAATAATACAATTTTGACATATTGCATGGGTGGTTAAGGAACAAAGAAGGTGGATTTATCCTTAGATAGCTTTTCTTATCAAGATGTGAGTGAGAATTGGCATCATCCAGTAGTAATATAAATATAGTGCACAAATGCTGCCAAACAAGCGGTCGCTTTTGAATTTATATGAATTTTGTTTTCAATCAAGAAATGAAGATATGTTTTCAGTGCTTTTCTTTGCAATATGTGGCTTGCTTTCTTCACATCTCACAGTAATATAAAGGCTTCACAAAAATAACCTAGCAGACACCAACACGAAGAATGATGATTTGGGGTACCGTTCTTGATACCATTCCTTTATTTTTATGTGTAATTTTATCTATCACTTACGTGGATGTAGTAATCAAGCAATTAGACAAAATGTATGTTTGAGAGAAAACATTCCTCTGTTTTTGAGCCAAGACATATATGAAGAGAAATGGAATTATAGTATCTCTAGCCCTGGCATTCTGATTCTGTCTACATTCACAATCACAAATCATTATTTTCCATGTAGCTGTTCAAAACTAATTGTATCTTTCAGGATAAATTGAAGGCTTAATATTTAAGCTACAGCATTTACGTTTCTCACACATGAAACTATGAAAGATCTGTTACATTTGGGGTAAAGAATTGTCAAAGTTTCCTATAGTTTCCTACTTCATATTAAATCTTTCAAATTTATATTTTAAAATTTCCATTTTTTTTTCCTTAGCTTTACAGATAGATACAGTTAAAAATAACACTGGTCATTTTGCAGTTAATAGGTGCTTATAAAAAGTCATGGTGAGTTCAAGAGTAAAGTCTTTTATATATTTAAGTCATACTTTTCCAAGCAAAGATCTGCTATTGCAGTGGTCTTTTTAATTGATAGCACAATAGAACTGTAGGGAGAAAGCCACCAAAGCATCTTAATGTTAATAAACATAAGTAATTACATGAATTTTACAAAGAAATGTAGCAGAAAAAGAGGTTTATGCCACTACCTTTGCTTTTAGCAGAACCTGTAAAACAATGTCTAAGACTATCAATGACAGAAAAGGCTCCTGAGAACTATAGAGTATTTGCTGAGCAGGTTAGAAGAACAACTTGTTCCATTTTAGTGCTGTACCAATGGCAATATGCTTCAAAGTTCTGCATGTCTCTTAGGAGATGCAGAACTAAATTCTCTAAGCATCTATGTCGACATGTACACCTGAGGGCACTTGTTACATTCCAGGAAGTGTGGAACATCTCTTAAGAATGGAACCAAGGATTTCACACAATCATTCACTTTCAGCAATGTTTAGTACCAGAGTCTTAAGTACTAAACAGACAAAACCTATTTTACTTAGATTCTTGTGCTGCTTAGAAATCTTAGCCTAAATTTATGATCAGAACCAGAGGTTACTAATTTTAATTTAGCATTCAAAAATATAATAAAAAAGACCGCCCCAAAGAATGCCTGGCATGTGTAATACAGTATAATAGGATGTGTGCGAAAGTCCCCAGCTAGCTTCGAACACTAGAAAGGGAACTGGAAGTGATACAGAAATGTTGGTATTGTAGCTAATACCTAATAAGCTTTGGTAAAATACCAGGCTTCCTGGCTCACAGAACTGAGAATTCCAAAGACCTAGAGTGGGTTCTCATTTGGTGTCTCTTTATGATACTATATTTCAGTCAGTCCTTGTGTCATCTTGGTTCTGCTTGGCTTGGAGGCTATAAGCATTGCCTCTGTTATTTACATTATTTAGAGAAAGAGTGACATAAAATTATAGGAGAAATATAAATATCCTTATATACAAAAGAACATTGTATTTTTGTCAGTTTTGCAGTATCAGGATATCTTTTTTTTTCATTTCCTGTTCATGTATTTAATTGTCAGAGGCTTGAAGTCCCTTTACAATTCAGACTCTATCAGCTTCTTAAGAATGCAACCTAATAAGAATTATTGGTGAAATTAAGATTTACACACAACTGCAAATGGTTGGTTTCTTTTTTCAATCAGTTGTCAATTAAAGCAGAAAAAAAGACATTAATGGCAAAACCCATTTAATGAGCTTTCTGTAATTTATTTGGCTTCTCTTAGTCCATTTTTCATGAAGTTTTCAGATGTAAACTAGTCCATGCTTGATGATAAATAGACTTTTTGATATGGAAATTCAATTAATAAGTAATGCTCATAAAATAAAAAGTTTATTTGTTTATTTTAAAAAATTCTGGCTTAAACCCATGAACAGCTAAAGTTGTGATTTGATGAGTAACTTCAGCTTTGATCCTAGTGTTTGATAAATCTGAATATCAATTATTGGAGAAGGAATTATTGCATTATCAATACAAGCAATTATACATTACAATACTGTATTCTCCTAAACAGGATAGAATTCCATGTAGGGTCTCTTTATAAGTAATATGAACACTGAAAACCTCCTTGCTGATGAAATTTTAGCTGCGATCAATGTATAACTCCTTTAATTGTAAAAAAATGTTGCTATACTTTTGCCAGAACTTAAGAAGGTGCTCAAACGATGTCACAAATACATATATTGAAATACATTTGCTTTTTTTTTTTAAGCAGACTGATGATCTTGCAACTCTCCCAATACACACCTATAATGAAACTTGAATCTTGCATAGTATCACATGATATGTGCAGTATACTCAGCTAATCATCATCCACCTGAAATTCTTTCTTGTTTATTGGAATTCCTGTACAGTGAGGGTTTTCTCAGCATCTCCATCAGGCATCCTGGTGTATACTTCTTCAAATCAGATACTTATTCTGCCAATGAAACATTCTCTCAGCATTATCTTCTATCTTCTCCTGCATATTTTCTGTATTAGCCATTTCCCACAGAACATAAGTTCTTCTCTCCTTGCCTCAGACTATCCCTGTTTGGTTTAGAGGTCTGCCTCATACATCTGGATAGTCCTTATTTATTTCAAATATTAGCTTAGCCAATTTATTTTCTCATTTAAGCGAGTTCTAAAGGATCAAACTTGAAAGAAAAGTTTTAGTCACATTGAAACAGGCTACACCTGAAAAGTCCTTAACAAAGAAATATACTGTATAGGTTACTGGAGGTTAGCACTTATATGGTTTTTATCTATAGCCAGACTGCAAATATTAAGTAATGTGTATTTGCATCTCTGTGATTAGGCAGAAAAGGATGTTTTAGCTCCCTTAGAGAAATTAATTATAAAATGACCACTCAGATGGGTGAGATGCAGAACTAGGATGTTCCTGGTATGTATTGACTTCACAGAGTGCCACCTCTGTACATTGACAGATTTAAGCTACTTAACAGAGGCATAGCTAAAATATATTTTGTGCGCATATGAATTCCTACTGCTTCTGAAAGAAACATTTATGACTATGCTCCAGGAAATTGTTCTTCTGTAATTTCTGAATGTAAAATTACTTTAGCAAATTTACATGTTGTTAATTGATAACATATTTTGCAATTTCATCTTCATAACTGTTAAACAGTTTGACAAAAAGCGTTTTGCCTCTGTTACCACAGCATCCCAGCAACTGTTTTCACATATATTGAAAACACCTCTATTGTCTCTAAAAATTAATTTTCCATCAGTCATGTTACCTGCTACAGGCTGTTTACCTTTGAGTTTTGTTTCCTTTGGCAGCACCTCTAGAACAGAGTCCATTTCAGGACTGTGAAAGGGTTTCAATGTTAGCACAATAGGACTGAGTTATAAATTTTATATTGATATTAATGTGCAGTAAATTCCTTATGTGCTATGAATATTGTTGCCTCTGGCTCCACATACACAACATGCTACCTCTGAACTGTCAGGTCCATTAATGATGGCATGTACTTAAGCTCAGTCTGGGCTAAGAAGACAGCAGAATACGTTGTGTTTGCATATAGGGATGCAAAAAGCAGTGAAATTTTGATCCTATACAGAAATATTTCTTTCTAAGCCTTTTCATATTGCACTCTTAAAACCAAGGAAACGGTCAAGTTTTATTATATAGCTGTCCTGAGACAGAAGATTTTTGCAGTAATTTCAAGAAGTTTTAGATACCATCAAAAAATTGTAACACTCATCATCTCTGGTCAAAGTTCTCATTGACTGAAGAGGCCCTAGCATGGATTGAGAACCATCATCACTGGTATGGCAGAAAATCTCAGAGATGTTTGGGAAATGAATGCATGCAACAACAGTACTTCCACACTTTCATGGATATGAAAGACAAAAAGCATCTTAATGCTGTGGGAGGGTGGAAAAGCTTCTAATACTGTGACAGAATACTTCACCCCACCAATACTCAATCTTCAGCCCACATTGCTAGTGACATGTACAATAGATAACGAAATAGAGGACCAATCCTGTAGCCAGAAAGCACTGCATGTGCTTGAAAGTCCTTACATTTGGCAAAACAGATCTACATGGAACCATAAAGTGTGGGAAAAGTAACATACTGGTGGAAGAGTATATACTCAATATATATATACACTCAATACTTCGCTTATATGCCTAGGCAGGTTTCTTCTAACTTGAAATAATAGTGTTTAGATCCATATACTTTTATAGCTAGGTAAGAGATTTTAAATCTTTCACAGCTATATATTTTCATCATATCAGCCTGCTAACAGTCTCATTTTTAGACAGAGACAGCCAAGAGCTAGAAAAGTGACCTTCCTGCTCTTCCATTATGGTTTGTTCACTTTGTTACACAGGAATGCTTATTCAGAACTGTTGTCCACAACCATAATGCACACTGATACTCTGTTACTTGTCCATATTCACTGTGGGTCTCCAGAGTTATAAGAAAAGAACTGGTATTTTTCTGACTTACTTTGCTAAATACTATACTTTTATATAAAGTAACATCATAGGCATTTTTAGTACTTTAGTTTGTGTCTATGTTGAAGGTGGTACATTGTTGTGAAGTGAGAACTGCATGATAGGTCTATCCAGGACCTTACTGGCTATTAAAAAAAAAAAAATCACACAACTTCATATTTTCTATTGTGTATTCCCAAGGGTCATCTATTCCTCAAAGATTTTCTAGTTTTGAAGGCACCTGATACATCAGAGAAACATGACAGTTAACCTTGCATCTGATATATTTTTTTAAAAAATGAAAATAAAGTTCAAAAGACACAACTGGAATAGAAAAATCAGAAAGATTAGGTAACTGCATCGTGCTTCATCTGGCCAAGCATGCAACAAATCTGAAACACCATGGATGGGATACAGCAGAAGTGACAAGTGAGAGATCTTAACTGAAACTTTATGAAGCATGATGATTATCCATAACTGCTTGTATGTGCACAAGTGGTCTAAGTCCAAGGCTTTCTGCAGCTAACCCAGCTCAAGGAAGTTTTAAGGAAAAATGTAAGAAAGAAGTGTAACAGTTACAGTTTTCATTTCACTTTAACAGGTAGTACTTTCCATGCAGAAAACAGGCTGCCAGTTCCTTATTATATATAGGATTTTTGCCCTGCCTTTCAGGAAGGAACAGGCAAGTAACAGAGTTTAATGATGCCATTTTATCACATCTGAGAACTTCAGCTACTCTGGAGTGAGCACAAGATGAAATGAACTATGCATACCTTACAAGAATTTCCAAGTATTATGGGTTTTGAACTGAACCCATGATAGCCCCAGAAATTTCATTTAAAACATCTATTTTTGACATTCTAAAATGTAAAGATTAGATAAAGGATGGTTTACTCTAGAGCCAAAAATCTTCAACTCATTGTAAGTGCATGACAGGGAAGCATACTGTCCTGGGTTTCTGCCAGATGCCTGCATGCTGTTCCAAAATCTAAGTGACTGCAAAAATTAATGGAATGTTAAAATGGAGAGAAGGAGTAAAGTTAATGAGTTAGATTTACAGAAGGAGAGCCAGAGCAGGCTGATAATTGTGTCTGTTCCCTTGCCATAGATCAGTAAAACATGACTGGGAGGAGTCACTGGGCAACTGGTTTACAAAAACTGTACGTGCACAGGAAAAGAGTCAAAAGCAAGCAGAGAAGAAAAAGAGGATAATTAATCATTTATTAAGTACACAATAAAAACTCCAGCTGCACAAAGGACCTGTAGACAAACACTGTGATTATAAAAAACTAAGAATAAGAGAGAAAACCCTGGCTTTGCTATGTGAAAGAAGGCTCTCTAGTCACTAATGTAAACATGAGCATTTGGAGGCATTTGATCATATCCAAATCACTTAGCAGATATGACAGCAGAAGAGGAGGAAACTTGCATCTTTCTTAAGCAGAATATAGATTGCAAGTGGAATACCCTAGGATATTCAAAGGATCAAGAGATGCCTGTGTTTACAAAACTGAATCAGAGCTGGAATGTCTCCACTGGCTTCAGTGAAGCCAGGATTGAATGCCAGCAATGATGAGAGACTACGGGCCAGCAGGCTGGGCTTTACTTATGCATCCCAGTGACTAAAAATTAATAATTTAAGGGGATCAATTAAATTTATCTCAACCCGTTCTCTTTCTGTAACAACAGGAAAACCATTGGTACTCCCATGGTTAAGAACACCAAACTAGGCACTAAAGCCAGGCAGTGAGAAACACTGGAAGATCCTCTATCTATTCAGCACTTTGGTTGTTCGGCTACTTCAGAGGACAGATAATTAATTCAGAAATGAATTGTAAATTAATTGTAAATGGTAGAAAGGAAGAGAGGTAAAATGATAGTATCGTTTGCCTTTTGCCTAATTCCTACAGCTCTCAAAGACCTTCATTTTAGGCAACTTACATTTTGGAGTAGAACTCCAAAGCCATTAACAAGTGTCTCCAGATGTTTTGTGGAAAATAACATACTTGGAGTAAAAGCCCTTTCCAGACAGGAAAGTGAGAGCGTAGGATCAAAAATCAGACACAAGGTTGGCTGCAAGGACCAGAATTCCAGATCTTTTGTTCCTTCATAACTCTCTGGCCTTTGCAGTTAAGCACTACAGCTATGGCACATATTTTTGGCAGGAGACAGGCTCTTACCTTGCAGTGCAGGGTGCTTTTGTGCACACACAGATGTCTGCTCTATACAATTAAGTGGAGCATCACACTTAACAAATTACATATTTCTGGGAAGAAGGCAGTCAGAGTGTCTGGGCCAGACGTCTAGGCTACATCTATATTGTTATAATTAAATGTACCTAGGAACATTCCTGAGCACTGAGATCAACGGATACTGAGCAAATGCATCTATGCTAGGGAAGTCTCAGCCTTCAAAGTATGATGAATGTAACCAACCTGCCTGCTGGATGTATTTTAGATTCCAAAGCATGCCAGGGAATTTCTTGGGAAAGTACTGGTTAAATAAAAGTCAAAAGCTAACCATGGGCAATTGTAAAAAGCACAGACTACTGAAAGCCAGGGGCTAAGAATCCAGATTGGTATAATTGTAGCATAAAAATCCACTCAAACCACAATTTTGGTGAATGTAACTGGACTGGTCCAAAGACTTTCTGGTGAGTCTTCATGTCTGTGACAGTAATCTCACCTAACCAGCAACAAGGCCATACAGCGAGAAAAATGCAGCGTGAAATTGTGGATAGGACAGTGAGGAATATAAAGGAAAATCACCTGCACAGTCTCTGTGTGCTTATTTGCCTCACTAACCCTCACTATGGGATTTATACCATGAGCATAACCCAGACAAACAGTATTATTCCACATCCAGTTTCATGCAAGAATTGAGATTTTTGACTGCATCTCTGTGTTCACAAAAATGTATGCTGGTGTAATAATATTTGCTCAAATCCTTATAAACAGCATTTTCTGTGCTGTTATTACAGATGTCAGTCTGACAACATCTACAGACCCAGTTTTGGTCAGCTGTGACTAAGCACCTAGGTTTGGCTGAAAGGTCAGGCTGATGATGCATGTCCTCAGCCAACTGGCAGGCGTATCTTTTGTTTCTCATAGAACAAGCACAATTATTTCAACAAAGCACCGAGTATTTACCAGGTTTTTAACTGTACAGGTAAAAATCATTTTTCCAAACATGAGTCACTTAGAAGGAAGTCAAATAAGCAGCTTGGCTGGGCTGAATGATCAGAAACCTAAGTGACACAAATTCAGTAAACCTTAAAGAAACGTAGCTTTAAAATTATGAACATGGCAGTGTTTATTAAATCTCCTGAGAGGAAATTAAACCTACTTAAGGAAATGGAAAAGCTATCTGTGTGTTGAAGAGGTAGGTGATTTCCAGTGGCTACGTCTATTTCCTTTCTTCTGGGTGGCCAGATGAGTATGCTGGCCTTGGGACTGGTTTGCCATATCCAGCCATAACCCCACCAATTTGCAATCCCCAGACTTTTTTCAGAATGCAAAACCAGTTTTAACACAGAAGAAATAAATATTTAGGATCATATAGAGCAGAAGATTTCACAGTCCCATAGTCACAAATGATTTCTTGGGAAAAGAAATGCAATGATGACATTGCTAATTAAAAATAAATTGCCAAACCAAAAATCATCCATAATTTGAGAAAGTTTCTGCACTTTAGAAATTCTATCCTCTGGTTCATTGGATAGGAGAAGATTGCATGCTTATGAAGCTTCCTCCATTTGTTGTAAGATTATTTTATGCTTTAAACATGACTGATATTTTGGGATGAAGGAACATTGATAAAATATAAGAAATTACATGAAATAATCTCTGACCAATACCCTTTTGGTCTTGACAGCACAACCGAGTTCCTAGAGCATCTCCCAGTCAGCTGATTGCATATATCCCCCTTTCATAAATTCTTTTCCTTAATGGCATCTTACATGGTAACATTCATTATGTCCCTCCCCAAACTCTATTTTGAGGGATTGTAAAATAACTGGGGAAAAAAACACCTTAGAGACATTTTAGTGCTATCAACAGACACCGTGTAGAAATCTTTCATTATAAATTCACACTATTCAAAACAATGAGAAGGTTGATGTTGTAAACACACTTCTATACTAATTCCACACCATGTAATTATCTCTCAAAATGTAGCCACTAACAGCAGGAATTAAAAACTGGCTTTACAAATTGAATATCTGCTTTTGGAGATGGAAAGAATCCCTTATGAAGAAAGATCAACAACACATTCCAGGAAATACACTCTGTCTTGCCACAAAATACGCTCTTCTTTTAAAGAACTTAATTTTTTTTTTTTTTTTTTTTGCTATGATCTTCTTCCAGAGCAGAATTTCCAAAAAAGGTTTTTAGATATGTTTGAATAACAGCTGTATGTTCATGATACACTTATAAGAAGTCAACAAACTTATCTGTCCAGGAAACATTTTGTCTGTTCCCTGACAAAGCTCAACTTAACAACAATAAAAGCACTAACATAAAAAGCTGGTAAAAATATATTTTAAAAAAATCCAACATTTTAAAATTAAATTTTAAATTAAATTTAAATTTTAGGAAATTAATGAGGTAACTAAAGAAGCAGGAAGAAGAGAATGTAGGGGATATATTGTATTAATGGTAGTTTAGCAAGCAATCACATATTTGTGTACTGAGTTACACATGTGCATGTGTCTGCACAAAGTTGATAACCTGGGGAGGTAAGAATTGCAGAATACTGCAATCATTTAAACACATGCTGAAAGAGTCACTTTTTAACACTTGTTCTTTAGCTTGGGAACACCAGCAAGAATTTAAGCAGTGTTTATATTTCAGGAGCTATATGATTTTGTGCCTTAATTTCCTTAATTTGACATTAATGCAGCACCTTTCCTCAATTTTCTCTCTGACTCCTGGTTCAAATTGCCTGACCCTTTCAGCTCTCGCAGAGCTGAATATGCCAGAGGAGTTTATAGAGAGAAGCCAGATAATTCTCCTATTCCTCATTCACTGAAAAAAGACCTAAGCTGTCAGTAAGTGGATGTACAGGTACCAGTAAGAGGTACAGGTTGGTATTAGCCCTTACTTTCCAAACAAGAAAGGATGTAAATCCATTCTAAAAGCCCAGAATTCAGATTGCCTTTCCTAAGGTTCAGGCTGGTTGCCAGAGATTTGCAGTGCCATCTATTGTATGAAGAAGTTCTGTAGACTTTTCTCCAAAGTTTGCAAGAAGTTCTAGGGAAGTCTTCTGGGAAGTCTAGGGAAGTCTCTAAGGACACAACAACTACCAGAATTATCAGTAGACGAGTATTTAAAGAAGCTTAGGGAGTTATTTGAATTTTCTTTTTGGAAAATACTAAGTGTGTACATATCTAAACAAATCACAGCAAACTGCTTTTGCATCAATCTTCTTTTCAATAAATGTTTTGAGAATAATCTGGATGATTTATTTAACTAAAATTAACCTGTGCTCATCTCATTATTTACTTTTATGTCCAACAGTTTCCTTCAATTTGAAAAATATAAAAATTTCTTAAGATGTTAATAGCTGTTAATGGCTATTAAAACCAGTTAGCCTAAACAATCACATAATTTTATAAAAATTACTTCCTTCATGTCCATTTCAATAGGAAGCACTGTTCTTGTATAAAGATATGACCATTGTTTCCTTAATTCACTTACATTTTCAAGCTTATTGTACCTAAAACTGATGACAAAGAGAAAAACAAGTTTTATCAGCATTTTGCTATTGCCTACATTCTCCTCTGCTTAGGCCACTGAAAAGTCTCTTTAGAATCTGCTTTGTCAGCTTTTGGTTTACAGAATTTTGACTTAATAGTGAAAACAAGGAACACATCAGTTGTCATTGGACTCAAAAGGCAAGATAGGACCTAAGAATTATAAGTCACTCCATTTCTATTTAACTATGGAAATACAGTAATTGCAAAACAGAAGAGTAAGAGGATCTTCTCTGTAGAACAATTTGTCAGGCAGATTAGGCAAACCCACAGTCTTTAAAAAATTATTCAAAACCTCTTGTAAAAAAGTTACTCCCCCCCTAAATTACGTTTACTTTGTGAATAGTATCCTCTGTTCCTAAGCTTTTGTTTTCAGTAACTCAAAAAAAATCCTTACCCCCAGCAGTTCTAGGATGCATGGTGAAAAAGAAAAGGCACTGTCTCTGGATATGCACAGGTAGCATTAACATACTACATTTATACACAACTTTATGAAATACGAAAATTACAGAAAGACATTTTCTGAAACTTTATATTTGTCTGACTTTCAAAACACTGTCTTTGAACTGGGTGGTAAAATGTGACCTTTCAGTCAAAATAATTCATTTTTCCTTTCATACTTACTAAACAAATACCATGAAGGCTTAAATATTGTTTCATTACAATTGGGCAGCAGTATTCTAATATAAAACTGGAAAATATAACGATAACAGAATCAGAGTTATATAGAATATTGCAAGGAAACATCAAATCATGAATAGCTGAAATGGAAACACTGGGATTCTCCCATTTTCTTCAAGATCCAGGAGAACCATACCATACTTCTTGCCTATGCTGATCAGATGGGACAGAGGAAGATGAAATTCCCTTGGAAGACAACTTTAACAAAACTGGAGCAGAGCAGGTTTTCTGGACAAGGACAGACATTACATAAAGGGTAACTGTGGAGATGACTGCAGTGGCCAATCAGTCTTACCACATCACAGAAAAGGAAATGTAAATACAGATAGAACACGTAGTTCAGTACTTCAGTGCCCTGATTTTGGCTGTCATAGAGTTCATTTTCTTCTGTATTTTGGATTTAGGTTGTGAGTAATGTTGATAACACACTGATGTTTTGGTTGCTGCTAATAGCGCTTGCCCAAAGTCAAGGACTTCTCAGTGTCTCATGCTCTGCCAGGGAGGAGCAGCACAAAAAGCTGTGAGGGAGCACGGCTGGAACAGCTGACCCAAACTGGCCAAAGGGATATTCCACACCAGAGAAACATCATGCTCAGTCTATGAATGGGGAGAAGTTACCTGAAAGGGAGAGCCGATCTTAGCTTGGGGCCAGGCTGGGCACCAGTCAGTGGGTGGAGAGTAATTGCATTGTATATCACTTGTCTCTCTTGAGTTTTATCTCACTCTTTCTCTCTCTCTCTCTCTCATTTTTAATTACAATTAGTAGTAGTAGTAGTAGTAAGAGTGTCATTGTTGTTATTACCTTCCATTTTGTTTCAATTATTAAACTGTTTTTATCTCACCCCACAAGTTCTATTTTCTTTTCTTTCCTTTTCTTTCCTGATTCTCCCCTCTATCCCATTGTTATGGGGCACGAAGGATTGAGATAACCATGCATTCGTGAATAAGATAGTCTTGAAACCTATCAGTTAAAAATGCTGATTCAGATTCAGCATATAAAATGGACAGTTCAAGCTCTCATTCATAAGACAAATACTGCAGATAAGTTGAATAAGGTATATGTAGCAGTCCTGGCTTACCTTTAAACAAGCTTTTTTATCTAAAATTTGTCATATATTTTGCCCCTTTGTAAATATTAAAATTCCTAATCCTCTGCTTCCATTCCAACTGATCATTGAACTCTCAAGCTTGAGCTCTAACAAAAAACACATACAAAAAAGTCTAGGTTTTATTTAGAACTTACCACAAGTTCTGAAGTCTTTCTGAAGGAGGTGACTGGTGACAGCCAACATGGCATAAAGGACAAATTGTGCCTGCCAAATTTGGTGACTTTCTATTATGGAGTTACCACATTGGTAGATGATGGAAGAGTGACTGATGTCATCTACCTGGATTTCTGCAAAGCATTTGACACTGTCCTACACAATATCCTTGTCTCTAAATGGGAGAGACATGGATTTGATGGATGGACCACTCGGTGAATAAAGAATGGTCACTCAAAGAGTTATAGTCAACAGATCCATATCCAAGTAGAGAACAGTGAGTGATGAGTGGTGTTCTTCAGGAGCTGGTATTGGGACTGACACTGTTTAACATCTTTGTTGGAGACATGAACAGTGGTACCGAGCACACACCAAACTGTCTCATGTGGTTAACACACTGGAGGGAAGGGATACCATCCTGAGGGACCATGGAAAACTCATAAAGTTCAACAAGGCTACGTGCAAGGTCCTGCACCTGGTTGGGTAATATCCTTAGCACAAATACAGGCTGGACAGAGAAAAAATTGAGAACAGCCTGGGGAGAAGGACTTTGGGGTTGGTTAGTGAGAAGCTTAACATGACCCAGAAACAGGTGCTTGAAGCACAGAAAGCCCGCTGTGTCCTGGGCTGCATCAAAAGCAGTGTTGCCCGCAGCTGGCTGGTGGGTGATTCTGCCCTCTGCTACTCTGTCCTGAGACCTCACCTGGAGCACTGCGTCCAGCACAGGAAGGATATTGACCTGTTGGTACAAATCCAGAGGAGGGTCACAAAGATGATCAGAGAGCTGGAATACCTCTCCAGGGAAGACAGGTTTGTTCAGTCTGGAGAAGAGAAGGGTCCAGGGAAACCTTATAACAGCTATTCAGTACTTACAGCCTGCAAGAAAGCTGGAGTGGGATTTTTTTTTTCAAGGGCATGTAGTAATAGGACAACAGGTAATAGCTTTAAACTGGAAGAGGATAGGCTTAGATTAGATATTAGGAAGAAATTATTATAATAATAGAATTATTAAGATTGGAAAAAAGCTCTAAGATCATCAAGTCCAACCTTTGACCTAACACTGCCAGGGCCACCACTAAACCACGTCCATAAGTGCAACATATGCGTGCTTTTTTGCCATTGGCCTTCTTGGCTTCCTGGGCTTGCTGCTGGCCCATGTTCAGCTGCTGTTGACCAACACTCCCAGGTCTTTTTCCACTGGGCAGATTTCCAACCACTCTGCCCCCAGCCTGTAGCTCTGTGTGGGGTTGCTGTGACTCAAGCGCAGGACCCAGCACTTGGCCTTGTTGAACCTCACACAATTGGCCTTGGCCCACTGATCTAGCCTGTCCAGATCCTTCTGCAGAGCCTTCCTACCCTCCAGCAGGTCAACAGTCCTGCCCAGTTTGGTGCTGTCAGCAAGCTGACTGAGGGTGCACTTGATCCCCTCATTCAGATAATTGTTAAAGGTGTTAAACAGGACTGGAACAGGACCCTCTTCACTGTGATAGTGGTGAGACACTGGAACACATTGCCCAGATGATTCTATGATTATACAAATAGGGTACAGTTTTCATGCTGATGATATTTGTCTGACCCAAATAAATACTTTTGTCTCTCTGGTAGAATATGTAAACTATTTCAAACAGCCATTAATCACTTGTTTTATTTTCATATCCTATCCTAAAACAGCATCAATGCAAAGTAAGAGAACAAGAAAAAGAACTTCCAAATGATGTAATTTACAAACCTTTAATAAAAAAAAGGAGGATAATCCAATTTATTATGTGCATAGTTTTTCATAGAAGTAATACTTACAGTATTATTTGTGAGAAATACCAAGTACAAGATGACAGAAACACTGAGATGATATGGAGGAGGTAGGATGACACATGCTGTTGAACAGCAGAAACCCATAAGTGCAATGTAAACTACAGAGATTACAGCACCAAAATGTGTTATCAAGGAGAAAAGAAGCAGGACACTTATTGGAGAAGCTTTTTACAGTGATGTTCTCTGTCCCAGAGAGTGTCCAGGAAGAGCAGGCACACAGGGCAGCACATAACTGGATCCTATAACTAATGGCAGGTTTTGAATAGCTGTTAAGTATGTATCTCTGCTCATGCAGTAAAGTTAATGGCTGCTTGTTCACTGCTAACCTAATAAGCTTTTTTACTGGTTAGAAAATGCTGGATAAAAATGCTGTTTAATTGTTTCAAACTTTTCCTGAAAATTATATAATTCCTCATATGTGCTGTTCATGTAGACAGGCCTCTCTAGAGTGAAGGTGGTGAGACCTGCAAATCAGAGTTGGCCAGTTATTTAGCCTCTTGGGTACTTGCAAAGACTTCAAGGATGATATAGTCTTGCTTTTTAATACAGGAAAGAAGTTGGTCACAGGGAGACAATTTTCTTGACCATTTCAGCAATATGTATGTAACCATGAATTTTAAAGCCAAGAGGAATCATTATCATCCAATCTCACCTTTTATCTACAGTTCACCTAATGTCAACACACAGCTCAGATGTTTCTCTTAGCTGTACTGTGTTGAGAAAGTTGATTGCAAAGATGACTCAGCACTGGAAATACTGTTCCTATACTTAACCTATCCATTACTTTTAAAAAATGTGGAAATCATTGAAAGCCCACTCCTGCTATATCTCTTGTCTACACTTAGTCTGTGCTTCAGATTATTGTAATCCTCCATACTGTTCTCCTTTCTCTAAAAGGGATTCTAAAGAATGGCAGATCTTTCCTGCATGTAGATACTTCTTGATCATTCTATCAAGAAATCTGAAATCTCTTCTTAGATAAGACACCAGTTCAACTTAATGCTTTGTCACAGACCTGTGAGAACAAAGTATACATAGATTTTTCTTTGAAATATGTACCGCTCTTCCTTTGTCCTCTTCAAAATTGCTGCACATCAGTTCTTCATAAAGCAAAAATTTGTGGCCCTGGTGGTTCTAACACAAGTATGTTCTCCTCAAACCGAAACAAAACATATTTCAGATGGTCTCTCTCCCAAGCTTCATCAGCTGCCATGCTTGGAACAGCTCTGTGGTTCTGGTCACATACAGGTGTATTTACATTAGTGGTTTAGTCCAAATGGGAAGAGTACTTTAAATATATCTTTTGATTACACATATTGGTACACACTCAGGAACAAATCATATGAGCTTGATTTTTTTTGCTGAGGGAAATCCCTTATTTCTGCACACACCAGGAAATTTCCTCACATACCAGGAAAGAACAAGAAATGACACAAAGAAAAGTGCTTTGTTTTTAAAGCACATAGTTGATTTCATCATTACAGCAGGAAAGCACATCAGTTCACAACAAGACCGAAAGACAAACCATATGTACTTTCCACTGTTACAGTTTTCAGCTACTGTGAAAAATAAATTGAGCTATTAAAGTTTTCTTCTTTGTGTTATTTTTTGAGTTATTGCTGAGATTATACTTACATTAATTATCTATATAAGGTAATTATCAACGCTCTCTCTATCCCAGAAAAACTAAAACCTACAGCTCTACACCTTTAGCTTTTTGAAGCCATGAGATAAAAATGTTTGCAAACACCCTTTAGGACGTGCTCATTCCTGCCTACCATGTACATTTTTTAACAAGAGAAAACAGGTGTCATGGTGACATTTTTAATCTATTTCTGATTATTAAAAAAAGTTTTTCTCAATGCTACAATGTAAATTGCATCTAAATATGTACTTAGTATATTTTCTTATATTTTAGCATATTAACTGATTTGACTACTCTGAAGCCAGGTATAGCAACATCATAAAAACCCAACACAAACAATAACTGCCTGCCAACATAATTCAAAAATATTACTTAGATAGAATTCTATTTTTCTCAAACTTAAGAACTCACCATCATGCACATAAAATAAACTAAAATAAAAAAATATGGTTAAGCAACAAGTTAAATGTGCATCTTGAATTCCCATTTGAAAGTTCACTCAGAAATTGAATATTTAAGTCTGGATTTCTCCAGTCAACTTATGACAACATTTTGCATTTTAAAAAGAAGAAATTAATGTTTCTAATCAAACCCACTTTTTTTCCCCTGTCAATAGGCATTTATTACCTGGGTACTTTATCAAAATCATAACAAGCCTCTTTAAACATCTTTAATCTATTCGTAGACATAGTCTGAAACCATTACTTATATGAAAAAGTTTTATGAAAAAAAGGCCTCCAAGTTATTAAACTGCTCTCAAATTTCATTGTCCCAGGAAAAATAGAGAATTACCAATGGAATTACTTTAGCAGCTGGACAAAATACCTATTGACTGTGACAACAACAATGGAACCCATCTGCTCATGGACACACAGAGCAGCAGACTTATGACTATGAACTCAGTCTAGTGAAAAGGAATGGTTCATATATACCGAAGCTAATCTTTATGATACTTCTAGCCATACTAAAGAAAGCATCATCTCCTCAGCAAGAAGAAAAGAGAATTTGCAAAAGTGAGCAGTACAACTGTTCCTGTTTTTTGAAGACTAAAAAATGGCTGAAATTTCTCTAGACTTAAAAAGTAAAATAAGAAAACAGTAATGTAAAATAAAATTAAGCAATGGTAAAAGCCTATTTATAAAGAAAGGCTAGAATTACATTGCACTTGGCAAAGGGGAAAAAATGCATTTGATTTTTTTATTTCACCAAAGTAGCTATATTTTATTTAGAACTGCAAAACAGGAACATAATTTAATACATCTTTTTATTATCCTGCCAAGCCTAGAAATTTTAGAATGTTCTAAGCATCTTAAAATTGTGAAAGAAATTAAAATGCAACATTTTTTAAAGCCTTTGCAACAACAGTAACCACCCTGGTAATCCTTGCAATAATTCTGTAACAAAGGTATTGCAAGTGCATTTATTTATGACGCACAAACAAGCAACCAACATTGTTATTATTTGGAATTGAGTTGTATAATGTGTGCACTACTAGTGAACCCAGAGATTCTGAATGCAATTTCAGTAGCACACAAAATTAACCTTTCATATGAGTGCCTACATTTCCCCTAGATATTTTCCTGTCATATTTCACAAGCAATTTGGGCAATACTTAGTGTTTTAGCCCATCTGAATTATGCATACTCCTACACATTCCATAATGTAACTAAAGAATGTTTTCAGTTCTCAGGCATGATGCAAATTTATTATAAATAATTGTAAAACCCAACCAACCATACAGAAATAAAACACACTTACTGAAGTTAATCAATCCCACACATTCTTTCTTCCACTGTCTCAATACATCAAACAGTAATTATCCTGTGTTTAACATAATAGGACAGAGAATATTTAGCCTGAGAGTACTCAAACTGGTTAAATATAGATAAATGTCTATGATAAGATAAAAAATGCCAGTTTACTTCTTTAAAGGTCACTGCATAATAATTATTTTTATGTCATTACCAAAAAAGCTACACACCAGAGCCAACTCCATATGGATTATGACTGAAACAGCACTATCCCTGTCCTATTGTGCATTAAAATTAAAATGCAGATTGCTGCTGTTTTGGGGGGAGGGGGTTGTCTGCTTCTTTGCAAGAAAAGAGAAGGAAAAAAGGGAAAAAATGGGAGAAGAAGGAGAAGAGAGCTATCACGTAATGCTAATGTTATTAATTCTGATCTGAGAGACTTATTTGGTTCCTATTTCTGTACCTTAATGACTTCCAGTCCCTGCATCATTCCACTCTAATATAAAGAGGAACACTAAGCCCCTGACAAATCATGTGGAAAAACCCAATCCATTTTCCATAAATACTAAGATACCCTGCTAATCGCTGGAGTCCTCAGCCTTATGTTAGTAAGTACTTCTAACTTCAGCCTACTTTTTCCTGAAAATGTCACTGAAATAAAGATGAATATTCTCAAATCATATTTATAAGCCTTACATTTTCTTGAGCTTTTGAGAGAAATTCAATGGCAGAGTGCTAATAAAAAATTTACATGGGATTTTCATTCTGCAACATTTCCTACCAGAAACCTCACTCCATATATTTGCTGTTAAACTATAAAGTCTCCCATTAAATTATCCTACTTCTTAGAATAAAGCAATTAAAATTGCACAAATTTGAAAGACCAGAGAAGTCACTTTCATGAAGAATATGTACATATTTTTTTAAATAATGGATGCAGTTGTTAAATAATAATTATTCCATTAACATCTGTATTGGGTCTGGCTGGAATGGAGTTAATTTTCTCCATATCAACCCTCACAGCTGTGCTTTGTACTGGTAGCTAGAAAGGTTTTCATTTTATTTTCTCTCTGCCCTGTCCTGCTGAAGAGGGGAATGATAAAGCAGCTTGGTGGGCACCTGGAGGCCAGCCAGAGTCAACCCACCTCAACGTTTTATGAATACAGACAGAATCTGGTCTGGTGTAAATTAATTTTAATTGTAGCATTAGCAATGCTAATAGGAGTTATACTGCTACGGATCAATATGCACATCAATATGCACACATGAGAGAGCTTAGAAAAATGATACAGAAAATGTTCTTTTCCTTTTTTTTTTCTCATGCATAAATAAATATGTCACCTGGAAACTGAGTGAGAAATTATTTATACCCCGCAGGTTACTCTTCCTTACACAGCTCATACTGTCTGCATACTGTCTGCAGGATAACTTTCTTGCTTTCTCATACCAGTTTATGAAGAGTAGAGTCCGTGATAAGTTGGTCAAGACATAAAAGACTCAACATTGTCTAATAAATGACCCTCAGTTATATGTTCAAGAACACGCAGCATTATTTACTAGCACTGAAAATACTGAAAAGTAGCCTTCTAAGCAAAATCAGCTTTTTTCTTGTATAGATGTGAATGTCAAAACCCATACTCCTCTCTGCAAGAGGATGATGGAACAGGTGTGAACCTGTTAGCGAAACTAGCAGTAGTTTGATACAAGCTTCAGAGGAGGTAAAGGCCTGAGCAGTAGCTGGGCCAAGAACTCCTCCAGGAAGCTCACAAAGCAACAGTGACACTAAGCATTGGTGCATATGAGCTTGGAACATCAATCATGTGACCAAAACATAAGTAGCAGGTGGTTTTGTCACAACTCAAGGAACTTAGAAAGTTGTGGGTACAAGGTGCCTCATACATACCTCTCCATTGTATGCAACTTTACCAGGAGCCAACCACTTTTTTCCATAAATGTGACAGCCTAAGTAAGCTGCCTTTGAGCTTTCCCTGCTAGGCAGTATGGCTGCATGGTGGTGATCTCCCCTTGAGCCCCATACCAGCCACTGTGAACCCCAGCCAAGACCAGCACAGAAGTTTAGAAAGCAAGGAGCTCACTCTGAATCTTATGATTCAGAGGGAGGGTTTCCTTTTCCCTTTTATGTCTCCAGTCTCTGTGTAAGTCATTGTTACTTGCTTGTAACTTGTTTTTCTTTCGTATGTTTCTTCCACGTAGTAAGTAATAGAGTGAACCTTTGCCATCAAACTTTGTTAAGTCACACCCTTACAGTATCATACCCAAACCACTTTTCCTAATACCTTTAACAGTGATTCTTTGAGTGATATAAATCAAAAATTGGACAGGACAGGATCGTAAATCAGGATCCATGACAAGTTAGATTGATAGCAACCAATAGTCTTTATTTTATGTCTATTCCACTTCCCAAATCTCTGGGGACAAAAGACTGGCAAGCCTGTTTACATGAACAAACAGCAACTCCTCACTGTGCTGTATGTCTGGTGTATAACAAGGTCTCAGAAATATTATAACATTAAACCTGTATTTCACTTCCACCCAAGACACTGGTATAAATCTATGTGATTTGCAGGTTTGAGTATGTGTTGTACAATGTGGCAAGAGCTCTGAAACTGAAATTCCCTAGTGGCCCAGGAACCCACTGTTGGTGAGACATACAACTGAATTGAAGTTTCACATTAGTCTAGCCAAGGTGACTGACTGAGCTCCTAGCCTCCTTCACAGCAATGTATATGAGTAATTAGCAGAGGAGTCCCTAGGTGGGAATTCCATATGCTTCCCAAAGCAGCTCCTAATATGTATAGACCAATTTGAACATTCCATTGTGTACCTTCACATACTGCATGGGGCATCTGGCTATTCCAGATGCCTCCCAGGCAGGCCGTGATGCAAAATTGGTGGAGCTGTACATAGTTACCTTTAAATAGTCAGGAGAAATCATTCCTGCAGATACTGAAACAGTCACATAAGACAGTCTTTTGTGCACAGTTAGAGATATTTTGTATGAAGTTTAAGATAATTAATAACAACAATTTCTGTATATAATGAAGTGGTCACATAGGATCATGGGCCAACCAAATTACAGGAATTCAGCAGAACAATAGTTTCTAATGCAGTTGGAGAAACCCTGTCAAAGACCCCTGCAATGGAGACTCCTACAGTCATACATCCAGCAACCAATGACACTGTTTGAGACAGGTAATTCCCATGCAAAATTTCAAAATGGTTTGTTTTTTAAAAACAATAACACTGTTTTTGAACATCTGTGCAACAGTGACCAGGTACTCAGGTGTGCATGACAAACTTACATTTTTCTTGTAACTGAAAGAAAAATCCATGCTTTTTCAGCCTGATCTAAATTTTCCCTTTTCAAAATACCTCAGTAAGTACATCCTCCCACAGAGTTTCAGCAAGTATGAATGTGGTGGAGCAGCCTAGCATCTAGCAGTAGCACTGCTATCAGAGTACAATGTTCACAGTGCTGGTACAAAGTAAGCTCTGTAGGCTGTAATTATTGAAGTGCTAGGCTGCCTGTTTTAAAGAAGTAAACACAGTTTATAAGTCATACAAAGTAAAGTTCCATTTGAAAGAACAAATAACTGATTTGCAAGTCCAGCAAATTATTGGTCAAAAGTATCTGCTTTTTCACTGCTAGACTACCACCTTATAGTGCTAATTGTTGCCTTTTGAGTCCACTTGAATGAATAAAAGACCAGGCAAATGAGCAAGGATTGAGAAGGTCGGTACCAGCCTGAGAATCAGTGTCTGCATGTTATCACACCACAAGTCAGATCTACAAATTGTTTCCAGTAGAGTGATAATGAAAAGTCCCTCAGGGCATGGTCAAGGCAGGACAGACAGATCATTTCTTAAAGCTAAAAAGAACATTTTTTCTTAGTTGCACTGGCTGCTGTGTCTGGTTCTTGCACTCGTAATGAGATGGATTACCACAGCTGTTTTGGGGAAGAAATTGTTTCTTGCATCTTATTAGAAGAGCTAGATGGATGGGATGGAGAAAAAGAATGGGACCTCAACTCCTTTAGCTAACTACTAGGATTACTTGGATCTATCAACTTGTGTCTCCTCATCAGTATTAGGGTGTTTTATATTAGACATCTTGCTCCTGTCTGCTTCCCCCCTCTGGCATGCAGTATTATCTTGTCCTAACAGCTTAAGTTGAAATAAAATTTTAATTAATTCAGAAATAGGTGGGCAAGGTTTAATGATCTACCATTACATAGCTATCATAAAATCATAGAACAGTTTGGATTGGAAGGGACCTTTAAAAGTCATCTAGTCCAAGTCTCTGCAATGAGCAGGGACATCTTCAACTTGATCACATTTCCCAGAGCCCCCATCCAGCCCAACCCTGAATGTTTTCAGGAATGGGGCATTTACAACCTCTCTGGGCAATCTGTGCTAGTAATTAACCATCCCCACTGCAAAAAAGCTTCTTCCATTTATCTAGTCTGACTTTCTCTTCTCTTAGGTTAAAGCCATTACCCCTTGTCCTAGTCCTACAGACCCTATAAAACATATATGCACTTATATGTATACACGCACACACACACACACACATATATATATATATATATGAACTAATGGTCCCTTTTTGCCTTAAATTTTTAAATTGCTTTTCAATATAAGAGGGAAAGGCATTTTCTGCTATGAATATTTTATCTTTAACCTTCTAAACCACACTAGAAACTGCTGATTAGAGACACCCACTATCCATTTTACCCCATTGCTAATGAAAACAAGTCCTTCATTCAAAGCTATTTTTACTGTTAAAATTTGCATAATATAGCTGTGCTCTGACTCAGATTTCTGCAGATGAAGCAACTTTTTCCTTCTTCATAAAATTTTCTAATTTGAGGTCTAAACAGCAAGATAATTCAAAAACAGTTTTAAGAACCCAGCTCAATTATTCTTCTTAGTTAGCAGAAATTAATACAACTAAATTACAGAGCTGTAACTCCAGAGAGTTTATAAAAATATGTTTATATTATGGGTTCTCATAAAATTCCCTTTCTTTTAATTAAATCTCCTTATTCTTAAATGCCCATGAGAGTAAGTTATAATCAAGATAACGTATAAGTTATTCTCGTGTACATATTTAAAGTAGCAAACATAGATGAACACGTCTTGGAAGATAAGAGCACAATTTGCAGAGACACAGAAATCAAATCCCTCTTTTATCTGCACAAATTTTCTCATGACAACACTCATGTTCTGGTCTCCCTAATTTTATTAAAAATGTGATAGCAAGAAAGAGGTTGATCAAATCTTAATTAATCTTAACAGAAATTGAAACAGTAGAAAATTCATGAAGGGAAATTCTGTCAAAAGTTACTAAAATAAAAAATGGTATCTTTATCTCAGGCAGTCCTGAGCAAAAATAGCTGAAAAACTGTCAGGATATCAGAAAAGTCTGTGTAGATGGTTTCCCATTTCTGTGCTCCTCCCTGAGGATTAGATTTCTGGATCAGCACAACACAGCTATTTTTCATTGTTGTTGTCTGATAATTTAGGGATTTGTACTCATATTAGGGATTTCTACAACATAGACAAAGTCCTCACTTTTCATATTTCCTATAACCCTCCTATGCAAAAAGATTTAGCTGCTGTTCCAGTGCAGCTCAGAAAGCAGCAAAGGCCACTATTTGATTCAATCTATTGTCAGCATTCTACATCTTGTCAGTCACTTCAGTAAAACTTGTGTATCACTGATCTGTTTGTTAGAAAGAATATGTGGTTTCATCATTGTGCAATTTTTTTGAAATTGCTAAAATTTATGTGGCCATCCAGATTCAAAATGTGTTGTATTAAGATTACTTTGATTTGTCCAACCAACCTCATCACTAGCATTTAAGTTGGGCTTTACACACTGTTCAATTATTACTTGAAAATATTTAACAAAAGCTGTGAAGCACCAGAAAAAATATAGGAAAATGACTTTTTTTAAAAAAATTCCATGTTATTTGACAGAATGTCACAGTTTTATCAATATTTCAAATTTTAGTAAATATTGATCCTCTAGAACAACTTTTATCTTTCATGTACTATATCCAGAGTATCTGAACAGAAGCAGTATTAAATCAGAATACAAAAAGCAATAATAATGAAGAACCAAACAACTGCATGACTCCATCTCATCACTTGTGTCTTTCTCTTCTGTTTTGAAATAAGACTGTCAGTGCTGCAAATTTGTTCTCTTCAGTACACTTTTTAGAACAGTTAGTGGGATTTGGGAGGTTCTCCAATCTGCACACAAATGTTCTGCAGTAACTGCTGCAGGCATGCAAACTGAAGACACCTCCAGGCATAATATTATTTTAAACATGTATTTTTTAATGTGAACTTTCTTCAGATACTAAATTGACAGATAGGTAAATAATCAGAAACAGTAGTGCTGTGGTCATATACCGCATCATGTTTCATCAGAAAAGTACAACCTGTTGGACTGCACTAAAAAAACTAGAAAATAATGTCTTCATTGAGTGTCTGGAAAGAAAGAAGCATAAAAACTAATCAAATGGACTAAAACTTAGCTACTATCTGCACTAATTATTAGAATAATGATATTTAATGTTAACCCTGTAGATGGAAAGAGTATAATTTGTAGCAATTACATTACATATTTAAGAGCTATTATCTTTACTGATTAAACAATTTCCTCTGGAAGCACTATTTTGAAGAGCTACATAAAATAACAGTACATCACCTACTCAAGTGCACAATTTCTGCAAAAAGACTGAATTAAGCAAAGCATCTGCAACAAAGTCAGAACTATCCCCTGGGAAGTTGACCTTTATCTGGTCTGGTGGTCAAAGAACAAGAAGCCTAGCATTAAACGGACTGTGCGCAGGAAATGAGGGTAGCTTTAATAGTTTTCAAAAGATGAGTGATGCTTTTTTCTCACTTATTTTCTGTAAAATAAATAAAGAAATGTATGGTAACTAACTGCAACCTACGTGTTGGTCACATGGGACACAGTTGGGAATATACAAGAAAAACCAGAACAGGAATATGATGCTTAAAATTAACAAGGCTTTTAGCAATTTCTACTTTATTATCTTTTATTTTAAATTCTAAGCAAGTATATATTACTTGAGAACCAAAACATGCTCACTGGTTTTGGCTCATCTATCACAAAAATATGTCAGGAGGTGACCTCTCTGTCATGTTCAATCTTATTTTTATATTTTAAGGAGGCTTTTTATTATCATTACCTTTAGCAGAATTATTCTAAATCATAATTTAACTCAGGGTATACTGAAATTATCTGAAGCCACAGAATCAGGTCAGGCAACTTATCTTTTTATTTAATCAAAAGGTATTAACTATTGCAAAAATCCTTATTACTACCTTTATATTCTTCATTTCAATGGAACAGTTTGATATTTCTGGTAACAAAGCTTTTCTGGTACGGTACTTGTCCAACTCAGTTCTACACAAGAAAATACATGGTTTTATGCCAACTTATAAGCAGTCCACGTGTTATAACCCATAGGTCTATTCTAAAAGAGGACAGTAGTCTTTTTAAATAATCATGTTGACTTCTAAAATATAATTTGTTTTGAATTTTTCAGTATTGCAGCACAGAGAATGAGCAAAGGCAAAAATTTATACATTATACTGATGCCATGAAGATTTTTTGCCTTTTCTTTTATACCCCTGTTATACCTTTTTTACAACTTCTGTATTCCTAGTGCTTTTTGCCTACATTCTTGGACTTGTTTGTCAAGCTAAGAGACTAAACATTTTAGAAGCTTCGTAGTTAGGGATCAGTGTGCCCCAGATATCAAGGTCCTCTCCAGAATACATTCTGTAAACCAAGATAGAACCATCCAGGGGAAGGTTCCTTGGGGAGGGAGGCTCACTTGAGCCTCTCATTGGGGAATCTTTGATAGATATGCTAATTAGTGAGACCTATAATGTTATACCCGATCTTTTGGGGGGGGCAATTTTGCGGGGTGCACTTTCGCGGCGTGCGTCTCGATGCATATGACCTGGACATGTGCACCTAAGGATCCTTAAAATAAATACCAAGGTAAAATCCCTTTTCCCCTTCTAACCGTGTATGACTTCTGATTTTAAGACCAGGAAAAGGCATCAATACAATAAAAACTCAGGAAAACTATCAACATATCTAAAGAGTTCTGAAAATATTTAAATTCCCTGGAAATTAAAAATTCCCTCCCCCAATTTGAAAGATTAAAGAAAAATATTAATTTAGAAGTTTTGGCCATGTATCATCAGGTATTAAGGTAATTTATCTTTTATAGCATGATAGGCTCCTGGGCCTTCTGCCACAGTTTCTTGTCTGAAAGGGAGGCTGCTCAAGACTGCTCTGCTTCTTTTTTCTATGCTCAGAGAAGCTCAATAAGAATTTAAACAGTTTTACTGCCAACTGATGCTAGATCAAGCTGAACATTAAACAGATGGAACACAGTTCTAAAAGAAATGTTTACCTGCTCATCATTGAAGAATTCCTGTTGAATCCAGTTCTGATGCATATTAACTGATAATGAGAATTAAGAGGCTCTTCTTCAGCAACATAGTTTTCTGATTATAGTAGAAAAAAAGTACAAAGGAGTACAAGGGCAATTTTGCTGTGTTAAGATATCAGTGACTATGAGCTTGGTCATTGCCAAATTAGCAATGTGTGTACTGAAAACTGCAATGTAGAAATGACTTTAAAGAGCTTGTGTATTATAAACAGCTCTTTAAATCCAATTTACAGTAGAAGATAGATTTGTCATTTTGCTGATCAAAAAACAGTCACTTTTAAATTGTTAGAAAAGACCTGATTCTGGAAGATTTTCAAGTTTTACTGCAGCTTTTCATAATACATAATGTTTTAATTGTAATTTCTTAGCCAGGATATTTCTTATCATCTTCAAAGGACACAACCAAACACCCACAAGATCAGAAAACAAAGCATTTACATTCAGAAACTGGCAGATAAATAAATATCTGTATGTTGTTTTTCTACATAGAAACCATTTCAAATCATTAAGTGGTTATTATTACTTCAAACATGTTGACACAATTCCTGAAGCCAGAACTTAAATGAACACAGCTTTTTTATGTTCATAAGCTAAAACTGTGTTATTTCTTGATTCTGTTATTTGCAAGATCTGCAAGCATTATTACTGTGTTATACAAATGAATAGCTACAACTACTTTAGACAGGCTGCTGAGAAAACAGCAACATAATTTGGACTAATAGGGAAAGACGTGCTAGTGGGAAAAAAGGGCCTAACTAGAACAGATGCTTTGAACGTGAGGGGGAAAAACAATCCTCTGTGGATTAACTTGATAATATTTAAATCAGCCAAGATCTTCCTTTCCATAGAAAGAGAGGTACAGTACAGATGAAATTCAGCAGAATCACATTTTAAAACCCTTGGATTTTATGGTTGATTCTTCTCAGAGAAGCAGAACTAAGGTGTTTTTGCACAGACAGAGAACTGGAAGAGTTCTAGGAAAATATACATGGAGATAAACTTGCAACTGTGTGAACTTGCTTCCAGCCTCCAATTTTAAGAGGCCTGCAGAAATGGGAGACACTTTGTTTCCAAGTTTGCTGCAGTTGTGGCAGCTATAGTTAGTGTAATGTTATCACTCACCAGGCAGATCTGACAGATGCTGTTTCGACCAGCACCAAGACACTCAAGAGCCAGAAGCACAATCTGTGATGCCTTGACAAAGACAGGCAAGGCTCAAATGAAGTTAGTTTATTCAATATTGGTACAGGGGTGAACTGCTAATGAAAAATCCCCAAGAAGCTATGTGTATACCTATCTGTGGCCTTCTCATTCCGTAGCAATACATAAATATTAATGAATAAATAGAAATGTTATCACAATTGGAAATATGCTCTTTATTTAATTCAAGTGGACTGGCAAAAAAGAGAAAGGAAAAAACAGGAGTACGCTACCATATCACCTGAAGCTTTATGTACTGATTTAGACAGAGTATGTATGTAATAAAACTGCATAATAGTTGGTGGTTTTTTAATGTATACAAATATGTGAATCAATATGTATTATTTATATAAATGCAGACACCTTTTGGAATACTTTGACAGAGACTCAAAGACAAAGCACATAAGAAGTAAATGCTGTGTGTCAGTTAAAAAATAATTAGATACTTAATTTCTTTGATAGTTCATTCAATCTTCTTACCTTATAACTTCTTTCAAATGCCAGATATTGCTACCATGATAATCAAAAAAAAACCAACCAAACAAACAAACAAAAAAAAAAAACCACCAAAAACAAACCAGAGAGATGTCTCTGACATTAGCAAAAATTACTTCCTAACACAAGTTTACAGAATGAAATAAAGTATTCAATAAATTTTATTTTAGCTGTCTAAGAATTAGGATTTAAGGTCAAGATGATTAACTCATTAACTACAGAAGGAATTCTTGATGGCTACCTTGATCTAAAAGTTTCAGTGTATACCTAAGCAGGATACTGAAGATAGTGGAGAGGAATAGGAGAATGATTCCTCACACCATAACTGATCAAAAAAAGGTATGCTTCAAGACTGAGTCTTAGTCCAAGTCTTTAGGACTTTGTCTTTATAGGCTGGGTAAACTGTACTTTAAAACAGCATTTAAATGTCACCTAAAAGCTATTCAAATCCAAATATATTCTTCACATGCACAAAACAGCACTAAAAAAATGAAGAATCAGAACCAGACGTTAGCCTACATGACTATAAATTACACACTGCAGCCACAAACTGTTAATGAATGAACAACATAAATACATTTTAAAATGTGTTTCAAAACAAGTGGAGATGAGGTACTGAGTTCTGCACTGACAGCTCACAGAGAATAACAAGTCTACCTCAGATTCATACGCTAGATTCACTGCAATTAGATGAAAATTTAACTTATGGGGCATTATTACTACTACAATAAATTTCATTGTTATTACAGAAAAGCTTTTGCACATTCTTGGAAAAGCTTAAAAAATGTTAAGTTTGTAAAAAGAAATGCATTTAGATTTCTTTTCTTGTACCAAATGTTGCCTCTCCCTGACACTGCACAACAAGTTGTGGAGTTCTTTAGGCTATATTCCCATTGACAGCAAAGTGATTGTCTTAAACCCAAACTTCATGATGCAGAAGGTTCAACACCTCCACTGGCATAAAGAGCTGCTCCTGTTTACTTCTTTTCAATAGTCCTTTTTGTTTTTCACCATTTTCCTTTCCATCAGACTAAACCCCTGATGCTATTCATAGTGCAGGCCCGCAAATGACTGTGATAGCACATGATCAGTGAGTTGAAGTACAGAAATAAAAATTTCTATGCAAAGCAAATTAGGTGATTAGTCCTTTATATTCTGGGTGCAAACAGCTGGAATATTGCAGGTTAAATTTTGCCAAGAGGTGTAACCTTCAGCAGGGAAAGGCAAAGATACAAGACACCTTTCAGATACAGAGGCTATGCCTCAGAGCTTCTTCTGTGTGAAGACACATTTTTCTCCTGATTTCCTCATGTGCCCTGACACAAAGGCAAGTTGGTAGCAATTTAGAGAAACGTTTGCTAGCACTTCTGATATTTAGTATCTCCTTTGTAGGGGAAAAATGCTATTTTTGAAGGTAGTGTTGATAAAAGCATACCAACTAAATTAAAACTTTGTCCTGTTGCTCACTGTGGAAGACAAAGATTGATGAGCAAAAGCAAAAAACCCACAATAGAAACATGCCTTACTGGAACAGATCTTTCAAAGATTGCAGATCTGCTGAAATACACATCTTCCTCTGCAAAATTGGATAGGCTTGTGCATGTCAGGTAGACTAAGCTAAAACCATACAAAATACAGCTGGCACCAGCATCAGTGTTCTCTGGACTATCAATTACTAAAATATCACTGAGGAAAGTTACCACTCATATCTGCCTAATGCAGTAATACATATGTACAAACAAATCACTGAGTAGTAATAAGGCACTACAGGAAATCTTTTAAGTGCTGATATTTTTTTGATAAAAGCAAATCAGCATATGTTTCCAAGTTTCTGACTGGACTGTGCTGGTATAATCCATGACTTAATTTTGCATAATCCTTCATCTCAGTCCCTTTTTAGATATGCTAACCCATAAAATGCATACCAGGTTTAATATACATCAAAAGAATACATCAGTAACTTTATTCTCATAAAGAATGTCAATCCATATAAATGACAAAGTAAAAACTGCTGATGGCATACATAATGTAGCAGCAGCCGTGCTGTAGCCTGACATATTCTAAACATACCTAAGGGACCAGCTACAGAGAAACCACACCTGACAGGCTTCTGTGTCTGCCCCCATACCTGTTTTCCATCGCTTGTGCTTTCCCTCATCAATCCAAGCATTTCTTCTCTCAACAAAACTCATCTTCCTCACAGATAAGCACTTATATATGAAATTCAAATGGTTAATTTGGAAAAGCCTTCTCTTCTATGTCTTAGCCTGAGCACTGCTGTTTTCAGCACAGCTCACACATATGTGTGCAGAAGCTAACTACACTGAAATGTATGCCTTGAATTATTAACTAGCTCTTTTCTTCACCTTCTTATCTTGTACCTTCTTCTTTCTCTATTTTATTATAGCAGAGGCAAATAACAATAATTTCACATGAATAAACTATATCTGTTTTTCTCTATCAGCTTCATAAATAATACTACTTTATTTTGTTTGTGCTACAAATACATTTCTGTACAGTCCTATACTATTTCTAGACAGATTAACAAATTAAACATAACCCAGGCAAAAAATTGACTCTTTCTATTCAACTATTTTTATAAGAACATTTGAATCCTATATATGTTTTTCTGTCAACTTTTAATGTTTTTCTACATTACTAGGTGGAGGAACTCAAGAGACAGCAACTGAATTGCATGATGTTGTACCACATGTGCCATCTGTTGAATGATAGTGGCTCACACAATAACATGATATTATTAGATGGTTGTCTCTAACATGGAGTGAAAGTCATTCTGGCTCCCATCCAAACTTTAATAGGGGCTTTAACTTTCCGGACAGCACTGACCACTGTTAGCAAGATACAGCCTACTGGAGCTCCTCATAATTTAGACACATAATGTTGTGCAGTCACTTTCAGGAATTGAAGATCCCAAGGCTATTTCTCACGGAGAGAGTACACGTACAATTCATATAGAAAGCCGAATGAAGAACACTAAAAGTCCTCCTCAGGAAGCATGTGGACTATACATGGGATCCCAGTAGAACAGCAAAAGACCTAAAATGTCATTACTCAGAAGAAATCATTGATGTTATTCACTGATGACACAGAAATTATATTTAAAAAGAGATGATTTTCCCCATTCCAGCAGGTACAGCAGAATTCTATGATTGCTATAATATTTAACATTAGATAAAACTAATCCAAAGGCTACTTCTGGCTATGATAATGTGCCATTTCTACTTCACTTCCTCATAGTGTCAAGTCAAAGTGCTGGAGGCAGTTTGCTTCAAACCTATCCTCTCCACTGTGATCAGTTACCAACTTCATTGAGACTAGAGCTGAACACCATTCATTACATTTTAATTACATACTTATGCAGTACACACTTTGTATGACATACAGCATCTGTTCACATGCCACAAGCTTGGGGAAGAGTGGCTGGAAAGCTCCCTGATGGAAAAGAATGTGGGGCTCTTGGTAGATGAACATGAGCCAGCGTGTGACCAGGTGACAAGTGGCTAACCCCATTCTGAATTGCATTAGAAACAGTGTGGCCAGCAGGACCAGGGCAGTGATCATCCCCCTGTACTTGGCACTGGTGATGACCTCAAATTCTGTGTCCAGTTGTGGACCCCACACTGCATGAAAGATATTGAGGTTCTGGAGCATGTCCAGAGAAGGGCAACAGAGCTGATAAAGAGTCTGGAACACAAGTCTGATGAGGAGCAGCTGAGGGAGCTGGGGTTGTTTAGCCTGGAGAAACAGAGGCTCAGGGGAGACCTTATCACTGTCTACAACTACTTGAAAGGAGGCTGTAATGAGGTGGAGGTCAGTCTCTTCTCCCAGGTAACAAGTGATAGGACAAAAGGAAATGGTCTCAAGTTCCACCAGGGGAAGTTTAGATTGTATATTAGGAAAATTTTCTCCACTGAAATAATGTTCAGGTGTTGGAATAGGCTTCCCAAGGAATTGGTTGAGTCGCCATCCTGAAAGTGTTCAAAACACATGTGGATGTGGCAGCTGGAGATATCA
Source organism: Corvus hawaiiensis (assembly GCF_020740725.1). Taxonomy (NCBI): domain Eukaryota; kingdom Metazoa; phylum Chordata; class Aves; order Passeriformes; family Corvidae; genus Corvus; species Corvus hawaiiensis. The sequence continues at coordinate 23,926,578 of NC_063215.1, forward strand.
TTTAGTGCTGACCACATTTGTGGTAGGTTAACAGTTGGACTCAGAGGGTTTTTCCAACCCTAATGATTCTATGATAGTCAGTGATGTTTTGACCCTGCCATGTCATCTTTGATGAGAACATAGCATTTACTCAGTATCAAAATACTTTCTTCATAGATAAGAACCAGGCTAGGCCTTCATATTTTACTTAGCAGCCAGTAAAACACTTTTTCTAGTACCTCCTAAAGGACCTTAGGACTTCGATATTCAACTGGGAAGTGTTAAATACTGAGCCAGAATAATGAGTCTGTGAATTTCAGAAAGCTCCTGGGATTGAGCTGACACTGAATGGTGCCTCCAGAGTGCAAATTGCCTCAGATCAGGATACAGTAAATTGAAAAGAACATCTATCATAGTGGACATGCTAACAAATGGTATTAGAGCTTTATAAATACCCTGATAGTTTGCTGGCTAATAAAACACAAAAATAACTGAACCATGGCTTTAAAGCCTATGCAAATGTTTAAGGTATGAAGTCAAGGTGGAGTGGTTTTTACCATATCAGCTGCTAGTTAGAGTAGTCATTTCAGTAGTCTGCATTATTACATACAAAGGTGGATCTGGTAACATGTGTTTTCCTTCAAAATTTGCTGGAAAACACACAAGAGACTGGAAACTCACCGGCTACTGGGACTCTGAGGGGAACATTGCCTTTAATAACTTCTGCCCCTGATAGTCTGGGAATTCAACATGACTAAGGAAAATTTGAACATGAAGACTTCCTAAAAATCTGAAAAATGCTGCTGTAGCATTTCTTGAAGAGATTAGAATACACCTTTTCTCTGGTGGGAATGATGGTTTCTTAAGTCAAATTTTTTTTATAGAGCAGAGATCATATCAGGATCAGACATCTGAAAGCAGGGATGGACATTCCCATGAAAGACTGCCTACACCAACCTTCAGGCTAGGAGCTCCTTGAGGCAAAGACAAAGTCTGCTTTTTGCTGTGTACAGCACTGAACACGGAGTTAATCATAAAGCAATAAACTAAATCATTTCCTACACAAACACTCATAGAGTCACATGCAGTATCACAGATCTGAGGAATGTTCTATTGCTACAGCATTGTCTGCTTGGAAACCTATACTGGCAGAGAAAAAAAAGATAAATATGAAAATGTCACATATTTTGATGTCAAGTTATAGCCAAAATCTTCATAGCACAATATGACTGAGAGAAGGTGCAGCATTTTAGAGACTTCACGTTTGATAGCTCAAATGGTTGTAAAATTTCTACACAGCTGGACAAAATGTAATGGATAAGAACTTAAAATTTTCCTTCAATGAGGTGCACTTTCTCTTCCTTGTGTGTAAATGAGATAATCACAGCTGTCTTTTCACTGCCTTTTTCGCATCTTTGAGTGTGATGCTTATCTCATTTCAAGGCTGGTATAAACAGATGAACAGCTCAGAAGCTCCCGCCCCTGCTTTTTTTTTAAATTTTTGTTTAGCTAACACGCTAGAGGTCATCTGCAGAAGGAAGACATGTGGCTGATATCATATATTTTAGGCTTACATAAGATTTCTGCACCATAAATTCTTAAAAACCTTCAAAGCCCCCATTATTCAAACTGTTTATGGAGTCCCAGATATGATTTTCTTAGAAAATCACTTGAAACTAGGACACAAAATAAATCAAAGAAAGGTTCTTTCCTGAAAAACGAATACATACAACACATGATAAGTACACAACTAGTTTTTAAGAAGGAAATTGTGTCTCAAGAAAATGCAGATATATAACATGCATTTATCAGTTTCCCTTGGAGTGGCTGATTATGATAAGTCACCAGCTTATCTTATTAACCCCTTAGGATGCATGCAATATTGCTTCTACCACCTTAAAACAAAGACATGTATTTTTCTGACAATACTCCTTGCATGATATGTCTTTTTAAAGAACTATGTATTCTTCATCCCATCAAACTTTGCCCCAACATTATCAAACCATAAAGAAATCGAAATGAAACCACCTGTTTTCCCTGAAATTAAGGTTAGGTTTGGATATTTACAGAACTGCTTTGATACTGAGGAAGAAAACACTTTTTCTTTTTTTTTTTTTCTGCAGGGCATGGGATAGTAAAATCACTGACAAAATGTTTCTGTTGATAAAATCAGAAATTATTGTTGTCCTATTGGTATTCTTATGAATGTGATAAAGATTCTAAGAGTTGCAGTTATCTCAGAATTGGGAACCAATAAGTGTTTCTGATCACTGCATCTTGCAAATAGTTGCACCAGAAGCATGACTTAACATATGTATTCTATAAATACATGTATTAGCATTGCAGCTTCTCCTTTAGAACATGAAGTTGAAGCTGAACAGGTAACAACTAACTCACTGGATAGTCTAGAAGGATTTCTTTCCTCAAACGCTTTATTTTCTGTCTCTTTCCTCTCCACACCAGTACTACCATTGGTTCCCACCTAACCAGGTTTTTCTCTACTGCAGGCATAGTTAAAGCACAGTACAAGGTTGTCCTAGGTCTCGCTAGCATGAGTTAGCTTTATTCAGTACAGAACAAGAGAAAATCATAGCTCAGAATAGTCAGATTTTTTAATTTCGCTCTTGTGGAGTCTGCTTTCAGCAAGTTAGAGGGCTTAAAAGCATTCATTACCCGCAAGCTGTGCCACACACTGCATCACACAAGTGCCATCCTCCCACCTTCAACTCGCAGCCCACATGACTCAGAGCCATCGCTGCAGGGATGCATCAGCACTTAGGTAATTTAAAAGTTCTAATTTAACTGTCTTAATGCTTAGACATAAGTCAGCTTAAGTCAAATCCCTCCTTTCAGGGATTTTCTGCCATGCTGACTCTCTGTTTCTGTACATTAGGAATTACATTTTTAACCACATCCAAGGTCTTGGCTTCAACTTTTCTCTCTCATTCACCTCTCTTCTGACCCAAGTCAGGAGTGCTGGATGCAGCGTGGTCAGAGGAAAAATTTCACAGTGAGCATCCACATTGGTCCTTAAGTAACAATATTATCAGAAGCAAATCTCACATTTTCCTGTGCAATGGCACTTCTTTTCATTTGGGCATAACATTTTTACCAATACAGAAAATCCGACAATCACAAAGAGATAATATGCTAACATTATGAAAGACATTGCTGAAAACAAGAAAGGGAACATCTCTTTCTTGGTGGCATCTTCCTTTATGATGCCCTATACGAGAAGTCACATAAAATTGGTTCATTGAAGCTTTATGATAGTGAAAGTATTATTAACGCTACTTCTTCCAAAACATTTTAGCATTTTCTGTAGCCTTTTTGTTGTTTTTATTCCCTTCATTTTTCTCTTAGAGTATAAAAACAGGTCTCAAATATTCCAGTATATTATTTTTCTGTGGGTATGTATTTCTATTTTTTCTTTCTTGGCCTTAGTTAAACAGCTGGGCCTCTAATTATAAATACTGATAGATTATATCCAAATGGGCAAATGGAAGTACATATGCCAGATTTTCCAAATGAGCTGAAAAGCCTATGAATCAGCATCCAAATCTCTGATGAACAGCCTGCTGTAGATTCCTGATTCTTTAATATGTTGGATTTTCACATTGCAAAGCAGCAGATGAGTAAGTGAGAATTCGTTTACAGTTCTGTGAGATCTGTATCAGATACCACACATTAGTCCTATGTAATTCAATAGGCATGGTGAGACCAGCAGAGAAGAACTCCACCTTTCTAAGTATAAAGTTATTCCTGGCTCTTCCCCTTAGCAGACTCCTACTTCACTTTCAGAAGTTTTTTATATGGTGAGCTTTCCCCCTGATTTCAAAAAATTCACAGTGATAAGCTAATGTTACTTATCTTTTTCAATGCTGATGGAACTGACACATAGATGGATGCTAAGCAGCTCATCCAAGCTCATGTTTACAAAGAATCACATCAAAGTGTGTCAAGGATGAAATATCTCACCTCCACTAAGTAATAAAAACCACCATCCCTCTACTGACTATGATCTATGAGTACTTGATCAGGGACAAATACAGAGTGGTCTTTTGAGAAGCAAAAATGCATCTGTCTGGTTTACCCATTTTGACTTGGGAGTGAGGAAAAGAGTGGAAGGCAGAAGCAAGTTCACCCTCTGCAGCAGACAATTGCTTGTCTATGGTAAGACACATAAGCAGATTCCATTACAATTTAATGGCTCACATGCAGTAAGTCTCAGTTCACCTGCCAGTGAATAGGAATCCTATTTTGCAAGCCTTTCCCATCATGATGATTTTTTTTTCTCTCTTCAGTTTGCGAGCTTAAATAATTGGTCCCAGCTTGCAGAACTGAGATTAGTTTTTCATGAAGATGTGTTTCAGTTACTATCTGTAATTGCAGCACTTCAGTGTATGAGGTAGTGCAGCAACATAATTTTCTACTTTGAGAAGAAATAGAGTAGGAAATTAGTTTTCTAGGGAACTTTCCTCACCAATAAGTAAGTAGCAGTGATCACAGGATGAACACTGTCTCCAAGTGCAGGGTCAACATTTCACCTCAGAGTTACAAAGTATCCTACAATAGAAGACCAATAATTTTATTTGTTTCAACATTGAATATTTAGAAAATCCTTTTCCTTTACTTTCCGAAATAATCCAATTTGTGACAAACACAAATATTTTTCTGCACGGTAACTTTGCTAGAAATGTCTTCATAAATGATTGTGCTTAATGTACTGTACAGATGAAATACAGTATCAGCAATATCTTCATGGTAGGTTCTATAGCCGTTATGGGTTTTCAGTATATAATCATAAGAAAAATTACAATGTTTTCTGAGAATAGCTAAAGAAACCAACAAAAACCTCATTACTTTGATAGGTATTATTTATTAACATGACACTTCAGTAATGGATATGTGAATAATGCACATCTTTAAATGCTTTCTTTCCATTGGGGTATTAAAATGTAGATGAAAGAAAAGAGTCCTAAGAGCCTGAATATTGCTTTTAAATTATAGGCAACTCTTTTGAGGCCTGAGTTAAAAACACAAAATTCACTCAGATCCTTTGCAAATAAATTAGATAGGGTTATTACTGTTAATGAAGGTTAAAGTACATAAATACAAATATCAGCAAACAAGAGGCTAAAAACACAATCCTCAGTCAAAAATATAATTGATAGAAAAGGAAAGCATCACCATGATGAGCACTTAAGCTATAAAGAATTCTCTGCTCCTCACTACTAAAAATCATTTCTTATCAGTTAAAGGCCTGATTGTGTTATTGAGCACATCAGGGAAAATCTTATCCCTACAGAAGCTAAATCAAGTGCCTTCACTAGGACTAGAGCATACACACCAATTCATATTTTCAGTCACCGGATCAATAATTCTTGGATTTCAATATTTACAGCTGTTATGAAGACCCAACAAGCATTTCTCAGATCACACTGCAGTCTGGAAAAGGAGGGGGGAAATGCACCACCACAACAGCCTTTGGCATTCAAGACAAATGACCACAAGCTTCTAAAAATCATATAATTGTCTTGAAATAATTGCAGGATTTAAAATGACACCTTTTTTCTTTTTTTTAATAGCCTCAGTTATGCTTTCAAATATCATCTTTAAAGCTCTTCCCTAAAAACATAAAGGATGATACTATTACTTGTTAGTTGAAGATACTATGTAACAAAAGCCTTATAAAAATCACCCTACTATGAACTAGTTACAAAACCTGCAAATAGTATGTCATATTAGTATAATATGAGACCAATTATGACATATGAGCATGTCCTGAAGACTGTAAATGAAGTTAAGGGGGACCATCATCTCCACAAATTTCAAAGCAAACAAGCAGGCATACAAATCAAAAGTCACAGAGCAGATCCTTTCTCTTTGGGAAAAAAAACAAAGCAAAAAAAAGCCCCAAAAGTGCCCTGCACCTCCCCAAAGAAAAAAAAAAACTCAAACCCCACAGAACCTTCCACGCACACCCCTTCTCCCCTGAAAAAGCTACCTACAAAAAACCCCAACAAACAAGCATATTTTGCATATACCATGAGGTTTAAAAGAAAATGCTGCTTTATTCCATTTAGGTCTTATGATACTGTAAATATCCAACATTCAGGAAATTAGTGTTGTTCACTAATGTAAATATCAGTAACATAATTCCTTTGCTTTTCTTACAGAATCATAAATTCATATACTGATCAGCAATCATTGTGCTCTGTAGATCTCAAAATTTTTCTTAACCTTGACAAGTGTCATCAGCTCTAAGGTCAGCTTCACCACCTTGTCTCAGGTGTCTGGAAGACAGCCACAGGGAGGTATTCTCTCCCTTTCTCCCTTTTTTCTCAGGACTATGTCAGAAGGCAGATAAAAAGCCTTACACCAGTGGTTCCCATCAGACTATTCCCAGGCTGGCAGGTAGGAGAGGAAATGGAAACTTCTGGTATTGATGGTATGAAAGGAGGAAGTGAGTCAATGGTGATTTACGAGAGAAACCTGTCAAGTTTTGACAGGAAAGGAGCAACGAGAAAGGATGGGGAAGCATTCTCTGCCCCTTCCATCTACACTGACTAGGGAGATCAGTTTTTAGAGATGGGCCGAAGGGAAAAACAGCCAGCTAAAGAAGACACCCATTTTCTCCAGGCAACATGGACATATGGCAGACTTGCATCTTTCCAAGTCATTACAGCCTGGTATAAACTGAGGTGCAAACCAAAAGCTCAGTATTTGTATGTACACAAAAAGTGAGTGAGAGTTGATAGTTTTGAATGCTATTACACAGATAATGGTTGATCTGAATTACCTGCTGCCCACGAAACAGAGCCGCAGGTAACCCAGAGAAAAACATGAGACGAATTTTAGTATGACAGGTTTGCTGTGCAGAAAACAAGGCAAGGTCAAAGAAGAATGTCCCTCCATCTGTCAAATGGATACCCTCTCCTTGCTGTGCACGTGAATTTTAACAGACATAAAGCTACAGCATTGAAGTGACAAGTTAATCCCTCTGCACTACTTTTGATACCATTATTTGTATAGCCCTTGGAATAGTAGCACTCTTCTTTACTAATTTTCACTACAAACAGCAATCACAAACATTCCAAGAATTGCAGTTCAATTCTGAAAACATAGCTGAAAGTAATTCAATGAATTCAGAGCCTAGTCTAGCACCTCTCAAGTAAACAATAAAAAAGCAGTGCTCAAAAATACACATTAAGATCTGATTCTCTGATGAATATGGATATTCTCACAATTCTTCCCCTTCTTTGGATTTAGAGCTACAAAACTATGTTACAGAACCAACGTGAAAATTACAGTGATTACACATAATTTCAGTACTCTTTTAAAGTATTAACCCAATCGTATTAGAATTTAAATTTTCCTCTGGAAAAAGACCAGGAACTTATGTTTGATTGTTTCTTTGTTCTTTAAAAGATGCTGTCTGTGAACACAAGAGACCGTAATTTCATTTTACAGAAAATACACAGATTTTTATACAAGGAAAATACATAAGTGTAGGTTTTCTTTTCAATGTTTAAGATATTGCAATTTCAGTCAAAGTGATACCTTTGACCAAATAATTAAATAGGTGAATGAATTCTGTTGATTCTTCCCAGCGCTAAAATGCTAATTACCCAACATTAAACTATATTTAAAATTGCATATTTTTGTTTACAGTAAGATAACACCATTAAAGATTTCACACGTTATGTGCTGTCAGTGGATTCATGGGTAAGTTGCCAGTAAGGTAGCATACTCTGTTCATAACTATGATTATCAGCTGTTGGAAGTCCTTAAGATGGTTAATTCTTTAGTTTGCTTACTGACAAAAAATGATAGACTACATCTTTTCATCATGGTCATTCAGCAGTCCAAGATTCAGGAACTTATCAATGATCTCGTGTTCTCTTGAAATTCTGTCAGCAAACCTTTTGTGCCTATTGCTCATCCAAGAATAATGAATGTCATCCAAGCACAGAATTGTTCCTCTTTGTATTGTATCCCAGATCATAAAAAGATCAAATACACTCTGTAACTTTTAAAACAGATCTGTTTTTCACAATTGCAGAAAGAGAAAAAGAAAAAATTACTGTGCAAAATATATTCAGATTTTTGCGCTGAATCAGGCATTAAAACTTTCATTTGAATATGTACAATTTTGGAATACTCCCTTGTGTTCAAAGTAATTGCTGTTCCCAAAAACAAGCAAACAAAAAATCTAGTACTAAATTCACTCCTCCTGTCTGTGTAAAAAAGCCATCAACTGGCTGATCAATCACAGACTGATTCCAATCACAGTCACACATCTTGTATGATCCCCTGAAAAACTCACCTGTAGAGGTCTCTACACCATCCGAGAGTTGTTCTAGGCTTTCATGCAAGCCTTCCATGCTAGGGCAGGGCAAGGCAAAATTTTGAAACTTTGGACAATTCAGCTGACTTAACTTTAGACATCTCCTGTATCAATCTTCACATATAAGCTCATCACCCTGAGCTCTTTTGTTATGTTAAGGAAGAGAAACAGAAACAATGCAAGTGAGTTTTTTTGGATATAAAAATGAGATGAAATTTATTCAAGTAGTACCTGGTAGTGACTTTAAAGGAACCTAAAATTTAGAAACTGAGACTGCACTTAGTTTAGTGAATCCTCCCTTTCAACCCTGAAAAGAAGCCAGTCATACATAGAGAAATAAATAAGTAGAGAATAAAAGAACATGAACTAGTTTTCACATGACTCAACTTCGTGTATTAAATTTTATGAAAGGTTATCAAAACATTTTATGCAAATTATAAAAAACATTTTAGTATAATTTTGTTTAGGTGCCTTTACTGTGGCCCATGGAGTTGTAACAATGAATATCAATACCTCTCCAGGTGTATTATAAATATGTATAATATCCATATTCTAGACAACTTCAGCATTTTCAAAGTACATGACCAAAATAAAATTATGAAAAATGCATGGGGAAGCACTGAATTTTTGTAAGACTAACAACAAATAGTAGATGTTCCCGCTTTTTGAAAACATTTACCTAGAAAACATATTTTGGGGACCCAGCTTTGGACAGTTCTGACCAACTTGCTAAAGAAGTCTATATGGGTAACAAATTGCTTTTGAGTAGATGACAGGATTAGTGGGTTCTGTTTTCCACTGAAAGTAGATACTTCTTGTGTCTACAATGGTGCATTTGTTCAGGACAGATTACAAGTCAACCAAAGCACCCAGACATTATCACATGTGCAAATGTGATGCCTTGCAAAGAACTTTGCACAAGAAAACAGACAGATCAGGAGTCACCTCAGGAATAACTACACAAGGCACTGTACTATCATCAAATACGGCAAAATGCCACCCATGCTGCATCAAGAGCTCTGTTGTAACTGAAAGATCATAAAATATCAGAAAATGAAATTGTTTTTTAAAATCCCTATAGGAAAGATCAAGCTAGTATGCTATAATTGTTCAGTCTTGCTGCAGGTGCTTCTCTAATGAAGCATAAAGTAATTTTTCAGAGGATTCTAAATATTTAATATTAAATATTTTCTCAATACTTTTTCATGTGTCAACAAATGTTGGGTTTGTTTTCATTCAGAATTAAAGCAAAATTTTAAATGTCAGAATGTTCAGTCAAAGAGGGATTTCAAATTTTCATAAGATATAGTATAATATAATAAAAGTGCACACTCAAATTTTCTTTTATTGAGCTAAGGGGCACAAGTTAAAATTGTGTCTTTTAGATTTGTTTTTATTAGCTTGAACTCTTTTTTAGTACATATATTCTGTGATGTTTGGGACATAAAACAGAGGGAACCATGCAGCTTGTCCTGAAAGATGAAAAACAATTTGGATTTTAGCAGTTCTTTCGGAATGCTTTTCTGCTGCTGCAGAAAAGTGAGAGAGATTTCATGTCAGTAAGTGATTCTCATGGCAATATAAAATAAACATTTATGGAATACTTTTGTCTATTATGCTTTTTTGAGCCATGGTGATCAATTCTACTGTCCACAATACCTGTTTTACTTCATCTTCATGTCCCCCTTCTCCAATCCTCTTTTCTTGACATGTTACTGCAAATGGAAGTGCACCAGCATCTTCCCATTATGCTTCTTTACTTCAAAAAAAATTTGAGATTTTTGCGTTTTGGGTTTTTTTCTTTTCTGTCAGATAATTATTATTTCATCTTTATATGCTGTTGTTTTTCTATAGTTGTTGTTTTTGTATAGTTGTATGTTCAAAAAGGATATGTAAAAAATAATTTTTCATCAGCGGGGAAAGAAACGTATAGTTCTTATCTAGCTGCCACATTTGGTAAACTTTTATAATTCAATGGACAATATGGATTCTCAGCATAATTTCCTTTGTATCTTGTCAATTAATTACAAGTTGGTCCTGATATTGTTTCTAATTCATGATATCACTGGCACACAGTCAGAGGTTTCTGAAAGAAATTGTCAGTAACAAAACATCAGCACAAGATACTAGCAGTCTACTACACCACAAAAGCCACACAAAACACAAGAATTTATGAAAAGCACATTCTGATGCGAAATTCAAGATTTCTTTGAAAGCACAGGGAATTAATGTCTCTGTTTTAATTCAATTACTACTACTTGTTTCCTGATGGTCTCAACAAAAATCCAGAAAAGCACGTCCTTAATAAAGCGAGGTATCATGAATAGCTTTTATTCCCTTCCATAGATTCTCCTTCAGAATCAAAACTTTGATGCACTATCCCATCTGCTACAGATTTTCAATCCCTTTTCCAAAGCACACCAGGTCACAGATTCTCAGAAAGAGCCCTGTACCATCATTGCTTCCTGGTACGTGCACACAGCCCTGGGAACGCACATAAGCAGTATTCTGCAGAAACAGGGAACATTTTTCTGAATAAGATCAACATTTAAGATACATTTGGACAAAAACATTTGGAAGCAAAATTATTCCCTTCCAAGTTGTTTAGCCTTATGTATGAGTAATTTCAAATTAAAAACCCATCTTGAAGAAAACACCAAGCAATTACACATCTGAATGTATCGAGCATTGTTAAGAAGTAAAAATAACATAAGTCTCAGGGGCAAAAAAATATTTTCAGCACTGTTGTTTTGTTTTATTAGCCATGTCCATCAACTTTACTACCTCATTTTAATGCTGGAAGCAGGACAGAACCCTTCATTTAGATACAGTATGGTTCACTGTTGAAAACCTGAAGATTCATTTATGAATCTTACCCACTGAGGCTCAGACCTCCCAGACTCCCAGACTAAGCCATCTGATAAACCAGAATAAGAAGTACCATATATTGCTTTGGTGTTTTATTCTCGTTCTTTGTCAGAACTGGACCTTGAGCTGCCTAACTTCTTTACAATAATGACCATTCTACTGAAATTCACAGCACCATATTTAGATAAAAGCTGGTCATCCAAAAAGCAGCAAAATATGCATTCAAAAGCTGTAATGAGATTTTTTTTCAGAAGGAAATTAAGACAGGCATATCTCTTGAATAGTATATTAACTCCTTAACAATAAAAGCTTTTCTTTTTCAAGACTCCCAGAGATTTCATATAAAAATTCACAGAAGACATAACGTTGCAGAATAGCTCTTATTAGCTATTGTGTACTTCCAGTTCATTTCTCCTTCTACACCTCTACTTTCTGATCTTGTCATTTCACTTTCTTCTTTTAGAAGGACATTAGAAAGGCAACCAGAGCTTTTATGCAGAAGAGGAGAACACAGCCTATATATAAGTAGAATTACCTTTATTTATACTGCATGTCAACATTTTTCTTGAAGCATCACTAAGTGTTTAGGATTTTAATGTTACAAGTCTCTGAGACTAGATTTTTCTAAAAATGAAAGCATCAGTCTTAGAATTTTGACCTGAAGGGTTGAGGGACAAATGACATTACTATTCATTACTAGGTCAGAAATTTTGAGTTAGAAAATTATTTCAGAGTTGCAAAGGATTACTCAATTACTATAAATTCTGTCATTTAGGTTTTATTTTTTTAAAAAACATCTGGGATTTCTATTTTTAGGGCTTTATTATTAACAACTTGAAGATCTCAGAGCTTTCCTTGCTGTATAGGAATATAGAGGCTGCTGTGTGATGTCTTGGCTATAACAAAAAACTCATACCATTCAGAGCAGTTTAAAAAGGAAGGGAAGCAGGAGGGCAGTTTCAGTTATTGATTTATCTAGCTTGGTGACAGAAGATCAGGTGGGAAGACAAAGATTTTTTGAAGATGAGTCATAATGATGAGATAAGTATTCTGAGAGGGGGTGATTTATTTTTTCTTTTAAAACAGCAAGTCTAATACGAAAAATGAGATGTCTGCAGACTACTGAAGTTTCTCAACATCTCTGGTTCTTGAAACAAGTTGCTTCTTCTTTTTTCTTTCCACCTGACATGGGAGACAGTCTTGAAAGCCTCTGAGAGAAACTGTATTGATTTCCCCTTATGGATGGATTAGAAGAATGAGAGCCTTGAGGAAAACAGCTGCCGTTTTTTCATAGTGCACTTTAAAAGAAAAAGTTCCATTGTGTTTCTACTAGCTAATTCCAGGGTCAGTGAGTAATAGCCCCCAAATACTTCCCAACACTTAAAACTCTGAATGAGACAGGAGATTCCCTTTGATCATGCTTCTTATCTTTGCTTTACAAGCATAGATCTATCTTGATGTTAACAATGAGGATGTTAACAAATGCTGGAATATTTAAATCCTTGATGTCATGGATTACTTGCTTAACAGCCAAAAGAGTTACTGACACCACTTTATGGGAATACTTGTATACTTCCATGTTTAAAGGAGGTGAGTCTTCTTCTCTGTTGCTTGAGCTTCATCTTACCAAACATTGTATGTCATGTTGTATATATAGGGGTTCAGAAATCCTTACCGTGAAAACACCAAATGAGTTATTTTTACAAGGACCTGGAAAATTCACTGACTAAAATTGAGATATTTCTCTGGTTTTAATTATCATTGGTGAGAGAGCATCTTATTAATAACATCTATCTGCTGTATAACAATAATTGCCATTTGTCTCAGTAAAGTCATAGGGGGTATTCCTATCTAGGTGAGAAGCTGAGATATAAAAGCAATTTAGTGGTTAAAAATCTGGTTTAAATAACTCCCTGGAAACACAGATTTTAAATTGCTGCAAAGCAGTCTCAGATCTTAGGCTTTCAAAGTAGTCAAACTAAATACTATGCAATTTACTCTGTAGGGATAATTAGACTAGTATTTAAAAATTAAGTCAAATCTACTCTGCAGGGTTGCTTAAGATCCAGTGATAGTATCCACAGAAGAAATCACTTATATGGTCCATAGTGAAGCTTTTACATTGGTCATGCTAATGACTGCATGCAACACAGTTATGAATAAATTCAGCAGTACGACAGGCACAAAGTTCCTGAGACACTTAGGTCCAATTTCCTGAATGATTCTGTGTAAAAATTTGAAACAAAAGAGAGACTTCAGATTCAACTTGTCATAACACAAAAATGAACTAGAAACAAATGTCTACATTAAGGTTTTATGACTGCCCATTGTCATATCTTGATTATCAGTTAGAGCTGAGCTCAGAAGTGATCCAGCAAGCCAATTCCTAGCAATAGTTTTATTCTTACTTTTTTTCCATAATAAATATGATTATTTCAACCACTAGAAAGGAATTCAGCAAATTCCCATTTTCACATGGAACTGAGTTCCAGTTCCGACCTTTTTATTTATTTTTCTTTATTGTTTTCAAGCAGTATAATAGTTCTAGAGAATTAATTTGTTATACCAGTATTTGGCAGTGACAAATGATGCATACCTGAAATTACTAATCTGATCTCTTTGGACAATACCATACTTCACATTTTTTATTGTATGATGGTACATGGGAATATAAATATGAATGTGTCTAAAGGTGGCTCTGTATTTAAATTAATACAGAAGTAACCCATGGCCAAAGTTTTTAGGTCAGTAAAAATGTCTGAAATATTTTTTGAGATCATTTCTATGTAAGTACATTTCTGTTAATATATTTTTTATGTACAGTACTGATGACATAATTGCCCAACATGTTCAGTATCCTTAAACAGCATGTATCAATATTTTTTTCTGTTAGTATAATGAAATTGTGGTAGTTTACACACCATTGCAATTATCAGGCATTTACAGCTTCCATGTCAAAACGTAGTCTTAGTCCCTAAATAAGAAATTTTAAGACCTGTGAAACTAGCACTAAGAGTTTGACAGTATCAACTATTAAAACAGGTGCGTACATTGTTTGAAAATGAGCTTCTTTTAATAAAAAGAAATAAATATAAAATCTTCTTGAATTTGCTGTCCTAATTTAAATCAAAAACAGTACCATCTCTTTGAACCTATATAGTACGCTCCTTTATTTGTTGGAGAGGTGTTGTAGGGCTACAAGCAACAGAAAATGAACAGGTGTATGAATGCTTCTGGTTGAATAAAACTCAAGCAGCAAGACAATTTTTTAAAAAAGGGAAATAATTTATTTATCAATAAATGTATCAATATATTCCTGAATCAGGCAGAGTATTAGTATATGCTGTTAGGCTTAGGTAAAAATATGTATCTACAGAATAGTGATGTATCTAAGAGTTAATCAAGGAACACATAGATCTGAATGAAATGTGCTTCACTTATTAACAGAATATTCTAAATACTGTTGCTGTCACCTTAGAAAGAATCCTAAATAGTTATTTGAGAAATACATTGGCATTATTATCTGATGACATTACTGGTGTTTCAAAAATGGGGTCCACAGTTAATTATATAATAAGCAGAGCTTCATGGTGGGGCACGTCTTAGAAGAAAAGCGCCCTAATTTTGAGAACTGGGTAAATTAAGAATTTCAAGTGCACAGCAAGAGCAATCTGGATGAAAAAAACACTTCCTTTTCTTCCATTATATGAGTATTTAGAAAGGATTACCAGGTGTTTTCAAATGTTTGTGTGAGAGATTCATTTAATTTCAGCAGGTAATCTTCAGCAGGTAACCTTAGGCGCTGTATAGTCAATTCAGAGATAGGCACCTCCGGAAAACGATTGGCCTGACCTTTCTCAGGCATCCCTGGAGATGCCTGTTCCTACCTGTGATTATGATAGGATCCACAGTGACTGCCAGCAGCTTACACAAGTACCATCAAACAAAGAGAGGAGAATTCCAGCTGCACATACTTTCAATTCATTGTACAGATTGCGCAAATTTCATGCCATTTATGTTGCACTTTAAGCATCCATAGTATTTGATTTGGTGACTCTGTTCTATCTCGTTTAAACTGGACTTGAATTAGATCTTACATAGGGCAAGTACCTAGCCCAGAATTTAATCCCGTGTGTCATTTACATATGCCCTTAGATTGTTAAATGAAAAAGAGCCCAATTATTTTCTTCTCTTTAGAAACTATGAAAATCCACACATTAGCATCTGAGTTATATTGAATCACTTTCCTCTAATAGTTTGAATACTGAATCAACATCATACAGTGCTGAGAGAAATAGTAAATTCTGACCCCCTAAAAACTCTGAATCTTTTATTAAAAATTGTCACTTCTATAAACATGTTTTTTTTAAAAATAAGGAATTGCTTGCTACAAGAACTGAAAAGAATGTGAGGCAGGTCTGTAATTCAGAATTACTTGCATAAAAACTAAAGCATTTTAAACTGTTATAAACTTAAACAAATTCCTTTTTGCAAATATACTTCACAAAGCAGAGTAACAACACAGTTCAACAAAGTCAAATTGAGAGTCCTACACTGGGGGCAAAATAACACCTAAACCTGTGGGAAACAACAAGTTGAATAAAAATGAATAGTGTACCCTTGTAGCAGAGACAGCCAATACCTCCTGTGCTGTCAGTTCTGAACGTGATTATTGCCAGCAGTTAGGAGAGTGATTATTACCTTCTCTTCTGCACTCAAGGGACCGAATTTGGCTCCCCATGGCATATAATGCTCTACCTATGAATCAAGGTAGCCAATGACCAGCAAGTCAAGTCTTCTATTTTACTAGAGTATATAGTATGAGATTAAACAAGAAAGAGAGAAAATTTTGAGTAACCTGCTTTTTCCCTTGAAGTCATGCAAGAATCACTGTTTCAAAGCATGGACTACACAGGCAGAAGTCACATTACAAACCATGACATTTACATTACTGCAGCACATTCAAAGCAGAACATTTCAGACTGACAGGTCATCTCAGCTCGAGGTCATAATCTGGGCACAACCTAATGCTTGTTCATATTTGCCAGCACCAAATCTCAAGGCCTTTACAAACTCTCTTCTTACCCTGAAGGAATTACTTTTAACTACTGAAAAATGGTTGGCTTCTTTTGGTCTACTCAACTACTTACATTAAATTGAAGAACAGTGTGGTTATTAGAGTTTTAGAAGACCCAAATCCCTCTTGAAAGACTGAATGTATACAAAGAGCATTCTGGAGTATGGTGTATGGATGACTGAAATGTTTTCTTCAGTCTTCTAAATTTCCAGTAGATGTAGCAGAGAAACCAGAGTTTTCATTTGTGATTTCTTCCAAGTGTTCTTTCTTACCTGACAGCAAGCACCCCCCAAAATATCATAGAATATGTTTTCATTTGATTAATAAAAGTGAATGTTAGAAAGTCAAAATATTCTTGGGCTCCTGGATATTTCCTTAGTTCTGCAGAAACAGAAAGGCAAGGAAAGAAATAATGTTTTCCTGCAACATGGAAGACTCTTCCCCACAAATCTAGCAGACCTTAATAAATCCATTTGTTGATAGTCACTTGCCCAGAAAGCAGAGCACTACTCTACCCTGTAGAACAGGTAAATCTAATTTATCTCTAATTATGTACAAACATAAGAAAATAATGATTGGCTTTTTAGGCCAATTATGTAAAACATTACAGAAAAGAGCAAGTGGAGATGACAAGAAATGTATGAAGAAAGAGCGACATATCATATTCAAACAGATGGTGAATAAGGTGGCCAAAGGTGAGTGATCTGTTGAATGTCACCCCACTAGCTAATGAAAAGACCTCATAGCAGTCACTCAACATGCAGGTATATTTGGAGCTTGGCAGAAGCCTCCTGCTCTCCCTCTTACTTGGGCTAAGGCCTGTTGCTACAGCCTCAGTCAGAACACTGAAGATAAAATTAAGAACACATTTTACATGGAGAATTTTTCCTTCCTAACCTTTATGCAAGGTTAACATAGTGTGTAAATTTCATCATGCTTAATTTCAAAGCTATGATACTACTACCACATATTACAGCAGAAAAGGTTGCAGTTATTAAAAGAATAATTTCATAGTGTGTGCAATCTACCCTTCAATTACAACTGTCCTTTTTACATCCCCTTCCACTTTAGCTGCACTGTACTGCTACATAAAGCAGGACCTGTCATTAAGTTTCAGATAAGCTCTCTTAACTTAGAGGCAACACTCACCGTCTAAAAATGCACTCATTTCAGTAATTTTAATAGGCTTGTTTTATAGAAGAAACCTGTATAACCACAGAAACACAGTATGTCTGCAACAATAAGCCATCATGACCAACAGTCATAGGGAAGAAATGCATGATATCCAGTCACTAAAACAAATGTGAGCAGAAGAGACTCCTTAACATCAAAAGTGAGGAATTGGATTAAAAATATATATACTAAGAATCAATAAGCTTCAAATAGGAAGAAAATGATGCATCTGCTAAAGGAATATGTATGTATAAAAGTATGAAGAGTTAGAGATGAGAATTTAGTTAGCAGACAGGGATATGTCTCATGATCCTAGGTAAACCAAACAGGTGAAATGCAAAGTGGGTGAATAAAAGGCAGGGTATTGCTGATTTAGTCTGTTTCTTATGTCTTCATGGCTAATATACTGTTTCATTTTTCAACTACTATTTAGTATCTTAAGACAGCATTTTGGTTACACCAAGTAAAATCCTAATGCCACCACTAATGAAAAGTTTAGTTGATTAAAATATCAGTTTTCCCTGGAAAAGGCAAATTAAAAATTTTATATCAATCTCAGTGTCTGACATATTTTATTACCTTTTTAGATGATTCATAATTGGTATTGTGTTTTTCTTCCATTTCTCCTCTCCTCGTTGTGTTCTAATTGTTTGCAATTCAACAAAAAGCCTCTGCATTTGCTATTTCTTATTTTGTTCCTTATGAGATTAATAAGAACTTATTTTAAGGAGGGGACATTTCAGAAATGAATTTAAAGCAGATGGAGAAGACAGCAGGAAAGCAACACCAATAGGCGGCAGGTGAACAACACAGTACGAGACATTTTATTTCCCTAATTTTTGTTTCTTGCTACTGAAGAAAAGAAACTAGTTAAAGAAGATCTTAAAACTCAACGTTGTATTATTCCTTACTATGTAATTTCTTTATTTCTGGCTACTCAGCATTTCCAAAAGAGTCACTGAAAAGCAACACTGAATTTCTCATGCTTATTTTAAACGGTTTGCCTTGTGACCACTGCCATTAGACTGGCTAATATCTCTAATGCTGTCCACTATGTGGTTTAATTATGAGCTTTGATACCTACTGGTTTTCTGCTTGGTTGATTCTACATCCTTCGACAGTCCTCACAGAGCTAGCTGCAACTGGGTCTTTGTGTCTCATTTGACTGAACTGGGACATTCAAGCTTTACAAAATGTTCCTTAGAAAATCAAATTCTATGTGCACTACTTTCTGTATTCCTGTTTTTACAGCCTAGTTGTTTGAATAAGTTGATTTTGATGATACATTGTCTGGCTTAATTTACTGTAGTGTTGTTCCTTGCCTGTTTATACGTGAGAGTCCCAATGCCAAATTCAGTCACAAAGCATCCTGGTTGCTCTCAAAGAGAGATACTTCAGTATGATATGTGGTTTCTTTATCTCTTTAGCTAGGTATGCCACTATCTGTAATCCACACACTCTAAAAATTCTCAGAGAAATGTTTTCCCAAACCTGCTGTTCAAAATCAGTAGGGGAGGTTTTATGTACCTACAAGCTGAGGTAAAGCCTACACCACAGCAAACAGTGGCATTTTCAGATACTGATAACCAATGCTGGACTTGCTGTGGAGAAATTTTCCAGGTTTGAAGGTTTAAAGTTTTTTATAACTTGAAGAGTCCAATGAATTGTTTATGTTCTTTGGAAAAAAAGTTAAATTAAAAAAAAGTGTTTCTTTGAAGAATTCTGCCAAATTCCTCTCTGCATTTTTATTCATGTTCCTTTGAAGAATTCTGCCAAATTCCACTCTGCATTTTTAGCTAGCTAATACATCAAAAGCATATCCTTTGGTGAATGAGCTTTCATATGCATGCCAGTAGTCCTGACTTACTGCTCCCATGACATGCAGAATATCAGTGGTAAACAGAAATTTGCTAAACTTCCTTACACTCTGACCACTGTGCATGCATATGTTAAAACTCTTCCCTTCCCAGTCACAGTCTTAAAATGTAAAATTAGTATGCAAATTAAAATTTTTATCCCATGTATTTATGATTTAGTCTCCTATTAAAGTTTGTTTGTAGAAATTAAATGCCAAATGTGGAGATAGCTGTAAGAAAACAGTCATCTGTATGCACGTCCTTGTCAAAAGTTTTAGCTACACTTCTTTCAAAACCCTAAGTTTCTTCTATCTGGTTTTAACCCTAGTTTATCCATTTATCAATCATCCATTCTTAATTATACTGTGAAAGCTGCTGAAAAAATGCTCTCTTATTACTTGTTATCTTCTACTTAAAAGCAGCAAATGGAAAATATTTCTGCCATATATGCTGCTGGAAAATATTAATCAAATTTTTTAAGAAATATAGGGTTTAGAAGTTCTCAGAACAGTTGCATCCTATCCTCTCACACAGCCAGATACTAGAGTATGGACCTTTGGGATGCAACGCAACCGTAACAACTAAATTTAAAATATTAGTATTATGTCATGCAAGGTTGCTAAGTTTATGACACCTTAATGGTTCCCTGCCTGCAGGCACTATCATTAATAGTAATCTAACTGCCACCAACAATTCAAAGAGGCTGGAATTATGTCATACCTAACTGCTCAGTTTATGACATCAGCATATGAGCTGTGTGGGGACTGAACTATCCAGTTAAGAAAACCTGAAAGAGAGGAAGAGGAAACTCATATAATCAGCTTGCTTTTCTTGAAACTTTGCGGATGCTCCTGCACGTCCTGAATATGCCAGCAGTTAGTTCACAGTAATATTCCCAATATTCTGATATGCAGTGGCCATTTCATTTTCTAAACAATGAATTGAAGGATTAATTTTCAAGAGACCTGCATTCTTCATAGCAATAGTAAAAATCATGCTTTGACTTGAATAGGCACTTGGAACAAACACCTGGATCTAAAAGGATAAAGCCTATCTGTGCCTCTTTAAGTGGCATAGTACCTATACCCTGTTACAACTTTAATCCTAAATCCAACAGGAGTTGGATGGCAATTTCAGGACTTAAAGTCAGACCTTTAGACTACTTTAAGCCTAAAGCTCCGGTTCTCAGTTCAATGCTTATATATATCTTTTGTAAGGATGCGAGTAAAAATCAAGTCTTTCACAATACACATGCGTATGAAACATGTCCAGACCTCTGCAGGAAAGTGCTACTCAACCTGAAGTCCCACTTTTACTTCTGCCGGGCAAATAATATTTTTGCTGCATAAGATCAAATCACCATTTAATTGAGCTTTTGTGAAATCAGTTTATAATGGAACTTGATGTTTCTCCAACCTTTCCTTTTTCAAGAATGTGTATCTCAAACTGCAGGGAACAAATGAGGCCCCAGAAGTTGGCACTATTTCTCATGACAGCCTTAGCAGAATAGGCAGAGCCACTACACAGCAGGAAATGCATTCTGCCATGTCATTTAATTCCTCCTTGCATAACCTGTATGTAAGAGTACACAGGAGACAATCAGAAAGTCAAGGTGATGGCTTTGTGTTGCTGTGATTCAAATGACAGAACTCCTCAATTGCTTTTTATTCACTCCTCTTGTACCAATACAGCACAAAAGAAGAAATGCTTCATCTAGCTTGTGGGGAAGGAGAGTTATGGCAATGAGGTGTAAGATCATCTTTCTCCTTGCCACTCAGCATTAGAATAATTCTTTTGAGATAGAAACTATACAGTATTAACTAAAAACTATTTGTGGATTTCTGAAAACCTAACACAAACAATCTTAATCTTCAACAGAAAAGACAAGGCAGCCAGTGGAAGCAATAGTTACACAAGGGCTTTAGAGTCGCTGCTACAAATAATCAGGCAAGCTAACACAGATTCTAGGGAGGAGGGAAAGTATTTTTGTAAGAAAAAGGAGGAGATGAATAAGGCACAGGACTTCCATGAGGACTTTATACTGTGCCTCAACTCTTAGCAATCACTGAGCATCTGATGGTGCCTGCAAACGGTTCAGGTGAGATTCAGTGGAGTTGCAGTGATTTAGGGTTACTATCTGATGAGATTTCTCTGACACAGTGCAGATCCCACATGATGTTTTATATATTTGACTATCTTATTAAAACTATAAAAAATAAATTAACAAATCTCTAATTTTAAGCATTTCTATTAAGTTAGTTTTCTATAAACATCCCTTCATTTAATGATGTTTTCGTTTAATGAGGAGAGCAGAGGAGAGGAGAGGAGAGGAGAGGAGAGGAGAGGAGAGGAGAGGAGAGGACTGTTGAAAGGGGCCTACAACAATTTTACACCCAACAGAAGAGAGATGGTGCTTGTATTTAGTAGCTGTAATCAAGCAACAGCATGCTTCCTGCCTCTCACTGCAGGGCAAAGGGAAATATTTGAAAGATTTTGCTTACATACAAGTTTTGCTCATATTTCTCACAGATTTGAGAGAAAACTTTGTTGCTGCTGACTTTACTGCTTTTGCAATTTAAAAAAAAAAGGTGAGATTTAGCTTTGGAAGTATGTGTAATCACATGTATTTATTTGGTACCTAAGCCTATATCACAGCAATTTCACTGCTCTCAGGAGCCAAGACAGAAAAATTAGACCTAGCAGGAGTTACAGGTGACACCACCACCTTTTGACTATAAATGCAGTCAGACACTGAAAATCAGGATGAAATCATCCCCTTGACAATCATTTACTGATGTACACACTTTACTACTATAAAAGTTGCTTTTTAAAAATATCGAAGGAACAACTGAACAACTAATAGCCTGAAACTTATTTGCAAACTGGTTACTTTAAACTCTACCATATTTTAGGAATGAGATGATGACCTGTGCCATTACTGCAGTTAACTGGTTGATGACTGACACATCAAAAAATAGCTTAAAAGAGCTCTATCAGCAAAAATTTCAAAATGCTCATTCCAGTTAAATGTCATGGGAGTTCTAGAGTTTTGCTTTTCACACAAGCACATTGACCAGCTGTGCTGCTTAAAAACCTCCCCAGTTTTTGGACTTCAAATGTTTGCTGAAAAAAAACCGAACTAGAAAAAAAAGCTGAATCTACACATGAATAAATTTTAAGACATCTTATAAATGACTCTTTTGTTCGCTTACCAAAAATGTTAATCTGAGTAAATGTCTTTTTTTTTTTGGCATAACAATGACTCTAGCATTCTAAAAGAATTAGCAATACAACTCTATGAAAGTGAATCAAGAGTGTACAATTAATATTAAAAAAAAAGAAAAACCAGTTCTTCTGAACGTCATACTTTGAAATACACATTTGTAACCTAGTAGGAAAGAGGAGTTACTGTAGAACAGATTACATGCTAGAATTTACATATGCTTCATAAAAGGCACTATAGTGAGGCCCAGGCAAAAAAAACCTAACAAAATACAATTGTCCTGAACCCACTTCAGCAAAAAAAGGGTTATAAAGAAATGACAGTAATAGTAAATGTAACTATATATGATAATATAGACTAGAATAAAAGAAATTTCAAAATACCACCAACAATCAGCCAAACCTAAGATCTCTGAACATTTCCAAGAATCCTGTACTAATATTCAGATTCATTTTTTATTAAACAAGATCATTATTTTACAAGTTTGCTCTAAAAAATAAAATCTGTATGCTATTGAAATGTCACAAAAGTAAAAAATTCGGTTTCTCTATGTAGCTTTCATGTTCTATTACAGACTGAATAAACAGAATGCGTGCAGTTACTTTTAGTAACTTTTACAGGTATGAAAGTACATTTTACATGCCAGCTTTGACTTGCAGAGATGACTGACACTGAGACTTACTTGGACAGGTAAATGTTTATGAAGGAGTAAGGTGAAAGAGTAAAGCCCAATATACTAAACCCCATTCTGCAGACAATAACCAGACACACTTTTTTTAAGCACTACTGTGTAACTTTGCTCTGACCAAGAGTGATTAAGAATGATGGAGACCTCTGTCTATACTATATCGTACAAAAACCTTACTACCAAGACAGCACAATTGGGAGCTGCTGGTTCAATCAACCCTAGCCTAGGGTTGAATCATTTATCAACCTCTGTCTTGGGAGGTCCAGTACTGTGCTTGCATGTACAATCACAATAAGAAATGTAATTTTGTGGTTCCCCATCCTACGCCATCCACATTTTCAGTCATTCTCTCAAGATGTACTTCATTTTTTTTTGTCACTAAAAGGTGTTCTGCTCTCCCAGCATAAAGCACCAAGCCCTGGAGATCCTGAAAAACAATAATTAGATTGAATCTCAAATTGTTTTTTATCTCTCATGTTTCCTAAGTATTTTATTATCTTTGAGTTCATTAGTACTTCAGGGCATGTTAGACAGTCATGTTAGCACAATGCAACACAGACAACCTGAAGAAGCTTAAATTATCTACATAAGGTACTAGTAATGGCCTAGTGATAATAGCATAGTGCTAGAGCTGACAGAGTGCAAATTACCTGTGCTCGCTGCATGTAGGCAACGCATGTAGTAAATGGTGTCTGGTGCTGGAGCTGCTTCAACACTATCGCCTCAGCCACAGCTACACTACTGTGCTCTTCTGCACGAGGAAATAACCTGATTCTCAGCACACTGGTTCTCACCATGATGTTTTTATATGACAGTTTTCATACCTCACATGCCATAGCTATCTACCTGGGGAAGAGTATATGCTGTACAGTGGGCTGCACATAAACCTCAGCGACAAGACTTGATAATCAACCTAACTTGAGGATTATAACCATTTGTGCAAATAAAGTTCACCTTTTTACAGTGCTTGATCCAAGATCTTTTTTTCCCATGTATGGTACTTTTCTGTGTATCCATGATCATCCACTGACCCTTCTATAAAGTATACTATGTGGATAGATCATCTTCCTTCTGTTTTAAGAAACATATGCTCAGAACATTTAAATTTTCACTGCAGCATTAATATAATAAAGCATCTGCAAACCTCTACAAGTACTCTGCAGCTAACAAAAAATACTAGATGGCGTGATAGAGCTATATAACTTGAATGGATATATTATTATACACAACCTCCATCTTCACCTATTCAAGTGAAGAAAAAAAAAGTGAAAATATGTATCAGCGTGATATTAATGCTGAAATTTTGTGCACATCAAGTCAGGAAGCTGCATGTTACAGTTTCCATAGCAACTATAATTCAATCTCCTTTTGCATTTGTGGTAATTTTTAGCAATGTATTTGATATAATTGTCATGTGAGTAACACTTTACTTGAAAAAATGGTGTAATTTCACATTGGATTATCTTTACATGTAGGGCACAGCTCTGCAGTACCTACTGGCACAGAACAAAGCTGTCCTTTATGCTTGTATCAGTTCACCTTCTGCATGTGTTGGGACAAGGTGGAGTGTCCAGTGGGTGTCATATGGGATATGAGGCTGTAGGTGATGTGCACAAAATTTAAAATATTTCAAACATCTGATCTACTGAAAATCACCCTGAAGAAAAATTCTATTGATTTTTCTGATAACACCTATTCATCTAAATGCATATTCACATCATTCTGGCTTGCATATTTAATCTTTTGTAATTATTTCATGAAAATCTTGTTAAGCATACAATTCTTTTGAAGAGAATTCTCAAGGAATTTTTGCACCTTTAAATTATTACCTAATTAAAGTAGCATGTGAACAATTTAACTAAATAAAGCTAATGTTCTGATAACTCAGTGAAAGCTTTTTCTTTGCAAGAAACGGAGAAGGTTCAGTAGTGCCTGAGACACTGTCTTCCCTCACTAGCTATTATAAACTATAAGTGCTGCTTTTTAAAACTCAGTAAATTTACTGTTTTATCACTTGCTAAATATATATATATACAGATGTATAAAAATAGCCCAAAGTACAAGTCCCATTCCATACTAAAATCTTACATTTTTATAGGAATATTCTTATTGCTTCTGAATCCAAAACTTGTGTCTCTTTTATTTAAAAGAGGCTAATAAACGTGAATTAAAGTGTATAATCAATGAATATTAATAGTATTCATCCCGATTTGGAAACTCCTGTATCAAGTTTCAGTTTGGAGTAGAACACAATGATTGAATTGCAAGTTTTAAGAATGTCATCTGTATGTGCAAAATAAATACAATACTGCAGAAAAGTAGCATGCAGCCTTGTTTTAAAATAATTGTTGACCATCTTTAAATATATTACCTAACAACAAGTTATCAGATAGAGTACTGATTCTTTTACAAGATCATGCTTGCTGCCATAATTTGTGTAAATTAAATCTGTGTGGCCAAAGCTCAAACTGGAGTTGAAGATGGCCAAAAATGTGGGGGACAATAAAAAGAGTCTTTTCAAATATACTAATGTCAATAGGCAGTGTAGAAATAACATCAGCCCATTACAGGCTGAGGACAGTCACGCCACAAACAGGAGCAGAGAAAGGGCAGAGGTGCTTAATGCATTCTTTGCCTCTGTCTTCAACACGGATGATGCACCAAGGGGTTCTCAGTGCCCTGAGCCAGAGGACCATGACTACGAGAATGATCAACTCCCAGTCAACCCTGAAACTGTGTGGGATCTGCTGCTCCAGCTGGATCCCTACAGATCTATGGGGCCTGATGGGATTTGTCCAAGAATCCCCAAAGAGCTGGCTGATGTCATTTCAAAACCTCTTTCAATGATTTTTGACTGGTCTTGGGAATCCAGAGAGGTCCCAGCTGACTGGAAGCTGGAAAATGTTGTGATTTTCAAGAGGGGCAAGAAGGACCCTGGAAACTACAGGCCTGTCACTCTCATTTCAGTGCCTGGTAAAATTATGGAGAAGGTTATTCTGGAAGGTATTGAAAAACACCAGAAAGACAACGCAGTCACTGGTCACAGCCAGCATGGCTTCATGAGAGGAAAGTCCTGCTTATCAAACCTGGTTTCATTTTATGACAAGGTAACCCACTTGATGCATCAAGGAAAGCCACTTGATGAGATCATTCTGGATTTCAGCAAAGCAGTGCTGATACTGTGTCTCACAGGATCCTTCTGGACAAAATGTGCAGCATTCAGCTGGATAAACACATCATGTCATAGGTGAGCAACTGACTCATGGGTCAGGCACAAAGGGTGACAGTGGCTGGGGTGACATCAGACTGGTGATCTGTCACTAGTGGAATGCCACAGGGCTCCATCTTAGGGCCTGTGTTCTTCTACATCTTTGTGAATGACCTGGAGGCAGGACTGGAAGGGATACTGAGCAAGTTTGCAGATGAAAGAAAACTGCGAGGAGTTGCTGACTCCCTCGAAGGAAGGGAGGCCCTGCAGAGAGTCTACAAAAAATTAGAGGATTGGGCAATCACCAACCATATGAAGTTCAACAAAGCAAAGTGCTGGGTTCTGCACCTGGGATGCATCAACCCTGGATATACAGACAGACTGGGCAATGAGATGCTGGAAAGCAGTGCCATGGAAAGGGACCTGAGGGTCCTGGTCAATGGCAAATTGAACATGAGTGAGCAGTGCCCTGGAGCCAGGAGGGCCAGGCGTGTCCTCGGGGGCATCAGGCACAGCATCGCCAGCCGGGCAAGGGAGGCGATTGTCCTGCTCTGCTCTGCCGTGGACAGCCTCACCTCAAGTCCTGGGGGCTGTTTTGAGTGTTACAATTTAAGATATTAAACTATTAGAGACCATCCAAAGGAGGGAAACAAAGATGGTGAAGGGCCTTGAGGGGAAGCCGTATGAGGAGGGGCTGAGGTCACTTGGGCTGTTCAGCCTGGAGGAGACTGAGGGGAGACCTCATTGCAGTTACAACTTCCTCGTGAGGGGAAGCACAGGGGCAGACACTGATCTCTTCTCTGTGGTAAACAGTGACAGGACCCGAGGGAATGGCCTGAATCTGTGTCAGGGGAGGTTTAGGTTGGACATCAGGAAAAGGTTTTCCACCCAGAGAGTGGTTTGGCACTGGAACAGGCTCCCCAGGGAAGTGGTCACAGCAGCAAGACTGACAGAGCTCAAGAAGTGTTTGGACAATCCTCTTGGGTGAATGGTGTGAGTCTTGGGCCTGTCTTGTGCAGGGCTAAGATGGACTCGATGATCCTTGTGGGTCCCTTCCAACTTGACATATTCTATGATTCTATGATACTGCAGCCCAAAAAATATGGTATTGCCATTACTCATAGCAGACAAAAAGGTTCTCATTAACTTAATACCAGAGGTCTCAGGACACTGAAGACTATCTCAGTTTCTCTTGTTTTAGCTTGCTTTAGCTTGCTTTAGCTTTAAGACCTAAATGTGTAACGGAATTGATCAGTGACTGCTGCCTAATTTGCTTTTAGCTTTAGTGTAATCACGTGGTATAATGACTACAAACATCATAAATGTGATACATTCTTAACTAACAATAAGCAGTAGTAGTTATTCTGTGCAGATCTGTGGCCTTGGAATGATAAAGTTGTGCCCTGACATATAAGCACAGGATGATAGCAGAGACCTTGAATGTACAGCAACAGATTTATTCTACGTACCAAGTGGGTTTAAACATGTAATCAATCATTAGTTACTGATTACTATAAATGCACCTTGGGAACTAATAAAATAAAAATTTGGGGGGCAAAGTGAGGAATCACAGGCCAATAACATAAAAAAAAAACCCCTGTGGATGGTGTTAGTAAAAGTATAAAAATAATCCCAACCCAGCCAAGAATGAAGAGGAAGAAACTTCCATTATCAACATTATAAACCTCCTGGTGAAGAACCTGGGATTTAAAACATTACTAAATAATAGGGTGTATTTTGAGCTATTTTTATATATCTATATATAGCGAGTGAGAAAACAGTGAAGTCACTGAGTTTGGAAAAGCAGCACTTAGTTTATAATACCCAGTGCTACAAGACAAGATCTCATGGACTGCTCAGCCTTTTGCTCTTCTTGGAAAGAAAAAACTTTCTATTTTTAATTAGGTTCTTTTGGTAATAAGTAGATCACTTTGACTATGACTCTTAGCCTGATTGTAACTGGTGTATTAATATCAATGAGACTAATAATCCCAGGTTATGAATAAGAAGCATGTTTCCTTAGCCCACATTAACTGTGCAGAGTAGCACAACACTATTGAACCAATATTTTTTCCTGTCATTTTTATGTCTAGGTTAGATTACAAGCCTGAGGCAGAGAGTCCAGTTTTTCCAGAGAAACTTAAATGTCTTTTCTGACACCATGAAAATCTCAGGTTCAGTCTCCATGTATGTTAAAGTGTAGTTTTTCCTTTTTTCTTTTTGTGAGTATTTGGTTTAAAACAAAAGAGGGGAAAAGAAAAAATCCATTAAAAGAGTTTTCTGCAATTAAATATTATTTTTCATAGATCCTAGAGACTGGTCTACCAACCGGATATCCCATAACCAGCGTGAAATTGCACAAAGGTTCCTCAAACTTAGAAAATACTTCAGATTACTGTTATTGAATTAGATTTTCATTTACAGATTTGTTGGATCTGAAGTCACATTTAGTAAAATTATTAATGAAAGGATGCAAATTCTTTTCTATATATAAGAAGGAATCTTGAGAGGCCCACGTGGTTTTAAACTTAAACCATATTTATTCTGCTAACACATCAGATTGCATCAGTTTGATTTTCTGATCTCTGAATCTTTCAAGTCTATAGCCATCTGAAAGATCAGCACACAAAAGTTTTATGCTTAAAAGGGAAGAATTATATGCACAACAGAGAAAAGTAAAAGGACAGTTTGAGTCATTTCATGATGTGTTAAGCATTTTTCTTTTAGAGTTTTATTGGTTTATAAATAGGTCAACATGTTCTAGAAGCGGCGGAAGAATTCTGGAAGAATGTAGGCAGAATTCATACAGAGTCAACTTTCAAGAGGAGGATAAAAATAATATTGCACCTGATTAAAAGCACATTCAGATTTGCAGGGCAATCTCATTATCCAAAGCAACACTGTTGCAGAAAGAACAGAGTAAAATATATACTTCCACAGTGAAAAGATGTGATAAAGGAGAGAAGGAAGACAAATTCTAGAATTAGATATGGGAACAGGAATCAGAGGACATTGGATCTTTTCTTTCTTCTACTGGAGACCCATGGCAAAAGTCAGTCCTAAGAGTACATCCACAGACTCCTAATTTGTTACTAGTTTATCTTCAGCATTAGCAGGAGCAATAGTTGTGTGGCAGATGGAATAGAGAATTTACTTTGCATGTGGAATACACTTCAGTATTTCGGTACCACTGTTCCTCTCTAGCAAAAGACATAATGCACTAGCTCAGAGGAATGCTCAAGAGAATTCATCAGTGTTTCAGTGGTACAAAATCATCTTTCACCACGGTACTTCATGTAGATGTAACACCTGCTAGGGTTTTCTTGCTCCTTAATGTAAATCATCTTAGGCTATATCAAAATAATTGAATGTGAGTGCTGTGTATACAACCTTAGCTCTGGTTTCAGAGCTGTTCAGAGAAAGGATTTGGTCCAAATATACAGTTCCAAGGTCAGTGTGTAAGGTGATTCTGCCATACATTTCAACACTAAATAGCAAAGATATGCTTTTGGTTTCAAGCCCAGAATGTATTTCTGAATTCTGCAATTTAGCAGACAGTCTTACTACAGCAGATTTTCTATCTGAAACAAAGCAGAAAAACTTTCCCTTGCAGAAAACTGCACAAGATTTTCAAATTACTTTGGCAGGCATTCTCTTAGTAATTTGCAGCAAGAACATGAAGAAAATCCAGGTTTTTTACTTCACAAAGTTTGCCATGGTTTTTCCTTTGCGTCTATCAAGTGAAGAACTTGAAATTGTAGGCTGATGCAAGAAAACATGGTGACAGGTTTGCTCTTTTGCATTTATTTGAAAATGTTCAGGGCAGCATACAGACAGAGAGTTCCCCAGTATAAGCAGACCTTTCTTTTTCATGTAACACCAGCACTTAGAAGGAGAAATGAAAGAGTGGCTGGTCCTTCAGGGCAAGTCTACTGAGTTAATATTGCAAATTTTGCAAGGGTCCCTTTTAAAGATATTCAGAAGTTGGGATACCGATAAGGAATAAAATCTCACTCAATGTGATCAGTAAACTCGAAAGAAACACTGAACAGGGACAGGTCTAAGGTCTGTGCAATATTAAAGAAACAAACTAGAGTTTTTTTCCTAGCTAAAAATCACCAACATTACAATTGCTGTTCCACCTAGAGCTGCCAATGGGTAAGGCACTTCTTAGCTGCAGTTGTTTCTTCCTACTCCAGGGTATTTGATCTTTACTTTTCTCAAGCATTCCCTACTAAATTTTTCACACCTAGTTCAGACACTAAAGATGAGCCATACAGCCTCTATTAAAATTAAAGTACAGCAACCAGCTAAATCATCTAACACAGAAAATTATACCTGGCATATATCTTCAATCTAGTAACAAAGAATTCAGTTAAACAACTCATCTTTACAGCAGGCCAGAGAAATGACATGACTACTATTACAATGTTTTTCCAAGGTGTTATTGAGACATTGCATAAGACATTGTCATATGTGCTTTAAAGTCTGATCATACTCTAGTTTTAAATCTTCAAGACAACAGTCACGTCTGCAGCTATTGAATCTAAGGCAAAATCTGGGAAAGATTTATTTCAACTTCCTTTTTTTTTCCACATATAAAACTCACAGCCTCTGTGATTTGAAATTATTTTTATTTACCCACACTGTAGCCAAGCTTAGGCTTTTTATTATTCAGACAACATATTAGGAGTCACCTAATCAGTTTATCTTGGAAGGTAAAAGCAAATGCCACATTCCCTCTTTCTCATATATCTCTCTCATCTACAATTCTTTACATGTAATGTAACAATTTTTAAAGACACAGTTTGGCGAGGAACATTTCCATTAGGTAATGCTGAGTGTTATTACACTTGGCATTATGCAGGACTAACAGAGTAGTATCTTGCCCACAAAAATACCATGTAATGCAGACTGGAGTCATAATAAGTCAGCATGTAAAGAATATCAATTTTATAGCTATGACTTGCATTCCCTCCTCCCTCTCCCCCTTATAAGCCTAGCTTCCTTTTCTGAGGAATGATTGCTGAAATGATTTAAGAAAAGTTTTATTTTGAGAAGGGCTGTGCAAATGTACTTGTCATTTTAATGTTTTATCAAAGGAAAAAAGTTTAAAGAAGTATTTAGAAAAAAATGATCATGGATCTGTTTACATTTTCCCCCACAAATTCTGATACATTTAAAAAGTATTTATATAAGCACAGATATCTTCCCAGCATCTCTCCCAAGTTAACAAGTAGGGTGTGAGACACTGCTGAAGAAGCAAGCAGAAAGCTGAAACAAGTCTACCCCAAAAACAGGGCAGACTATAAATCCTCTTAGGCTCTTCTTATGGAAAAAGGGTCAAGAGTCCTTTCAAAAGACCAGATGCCACAGATCGAAGATTCGTTCTGCCCATTATTTTAATTTTTGATATTAACAAAGCAGACTCTCAACTCAGTGCTATCTCTTGCACATCCTACTTCAAGGCTGCCTTACAAAATTTTAGAAATGTATTTTTTCCACTGACAAGAATCTTATAAAACCTTTTTCAGGTATGGCCCTGAAATGTAGGTTGCACAGAACTGTGCATTCAGACAGTATGTATAATAATTAGGCATTATAGAACTGGTGTCTATGTAGAACTGCATCCAGTCATGACCTTATTACAGTCTGAGGGCAACTTGTTCTGCCAATGCCACGTCATATTTTAGTTCAGGATAACAGCTATTATATTACAGATGATGCAGAAAGTACCACATTCTAGAATTCTAATGTTTCATGCATTATGGTTTTAAAACGTATTATGCCCATGTTCAATATTATCCATTTACTTCTGCAAGTACTGACACACCTGACTTCAAGGAAAGCACACACAGGATTTTTCTTATTTCAGTATGTCTTATATTTTCTAAAGCAGCTGCTACTGTGGATTATCAGTACTCCTGTTTTCACTAAACACTGTCAATTCAGAATAATTTAATTGTCTATGGTAATATCAGAAAGCTACAAAGCTTGGGGAAGTAATTAATTTCATGAAGAAGAAGCTTCTTTTCATTTTATCCTTCAGTGCCCATATGAAGATTGATTTTACAGGTGATGAATATTTTTATAGATAAAATAATGTAAGGAAATCTCTTACCAAGCTTGTTTTTTGCACATTTCATCCCAGATTTTATTGCCAAGGATGAGTAAATGTTCCAGACATGGTATCAAGTTTGGAGATGATGAAAAGAGAAAAGGGAAACAAAACTAAAATGCAACCCAATAATAAAACTAATACAGACTGTTTTCTTTCTTTTCTGGAGTAGTGCCACCATACAGCAATTGGGATAGTTGGTTTTGAAGGAATTATTGCAATTTTACTTCTAATCCTGAAAGTGAATACTATTAATGTACATTGTTTCATACATTTGTAATATATAATTTAATCAGTAAGATTTTAGACAAAAAGACATTTTGTTATTTAGCTACAGATGGCTAATTAGAATGCAAACTTTGTGTAACTACTCACTGAGCTGAGAGGTCTTATATTCTTTAAAGAGGTCATATATTCCTTAAATTAATCTGAAGACATAAAGCTTTCAGTCATGCCCAGACACACAATCAGCGACCTACAAGCTGACAGTGCTCTTTCAAACAAATCTGCTCTGAAGCAGTGCAGTTTTGTGCTATGCCTGCATCTTCTTTTCTCTCCCCCTGAGAAAGACGGCCTTGCACTGCTGATTCTCTGCAACCTTCTATCGCTACAGAAAAGGTATTTGGAAAACGACTGACGTTTTATCTCTCACCCGTTCAACCACCTCAGTTTTCAGTGTTCCCACCCTAAAGATCTCAACAAGTGAAGAAACAAACACGGAAAACGCCGAAGGTTTAATCCTGACTGTGAGCGGGAGCTTCTGACGGGAGGCATGCCGAGCGGCACCTTCACCTCTCATCTAGCACCATCTACCGCCGAAGGCGGGCAGGAGCCGGAGCTGCTGCCCAGCCCTGGCCCCGCCGGGGGAGCGCAGGGAGCTGCGGAGCTGGGCACGGCCCCTGCGCGCACCGAGCTGGGCACGGCCCCTGCGCGCACCGAGCACGGCCCCTGCCCGCACCGAGCTGGGCACGGCCCCTGCCCCCACAGAGCTGGGCACGGCCCCTGCGCGCACCGAGCTGGGCACGGCCCCTGCCCCCACAGAGCTGGGCACGGCCCCTTTCGCACAGAGCTGGGCACGGCCCCTGCGCGCACCGAGCTGGGCACGGCCCCTGTCCACACCGAGCACGGCCCCTGCGCGCACCGAGCTGGGCACGGCCCCTGTCCACACCGAGCTGGGCACGGCCCCTGCGCGCACCGAGCTGGGCACGGCCCCTTTCCGCACCGAGCTGGGCACGGCCCCTGCCCGCACCGAGCTGGGCACGGCCCCTGCGCGCACCGAGCTGGGCACGGCCCCTTTCCGCACCGAGCTGGGCACGGCCCCTTTCCGCACAGAGCTGGGCACGGCCCCTGCGCGCACCGAGCTGGGCACGGCCCCTGTCCACACCGAGCTGGGCACGGCCCCTGCCCGCATCGCACCCGCCGCCGCTGCAACACCGCCTCGAACTTTGCGTGGTGATCCATATGCATCCAGATTCCAAAGACTCTGCTCCAGCTCCCTTACAACGACAAAGCACCTGTTTCCCCAGCAGATTTCTCTATTCGTACTTGAAGCCGCTGTCACCTTTGGTTATGGACTTATACTTGAATAATACTGTATGAGCTACAGGAATGCCATGAAAAGATGGTGGAATATTTACTGTGCAGTAGAAAATAATAG
Source organism: Corvus hawaiiensis (assembly GCF_020740725.1). Taxonomy (NCBI): domain Eukaryota; kingdom Metazoa; phylum Chordata; class Aves; order Passeriformes; family Corvidae; genus Corvus; species Corvus hawaiiensis. Next base: position 23,960,775 of record NC_063215.1, read on the forward strand.
AATTAGGAGGAAAAAGTCGATAGAAAGTTCAGTTCAGCTTGAGCTGATGGCAAGTGAGGAGACACTAAGTACTCACTACCTAAATACTACAGGTGGGTAAGAGCACAGCTGTCACTAAACACAGGGAAGATCGCTTCCAGGATAAAACAAATTCCACATCATCCATGACTGAGGTATGGATTTACCTCCTAAGAAATGACAGAATCACTACCTTACGATCATGTTAGTTACAGCTGTGCTGAATGTAATTATCTAAAAACAGCATTTACAGTAAAGAACAAAAATTGATATTTAGAGAATCAATGCGTGGAAGTCATTACTACCTTGGCGTACTGGGATCCTCATGTCTACAATAGTGATTAATATTCTGCGCAGAAACCATTATCAAATTACAAAGATACATACTGTGTAATAAAGCTTTCTCCTAATGCCTTCTCATCTTCATCACAACAGCTAAGCAAATTATATATGTACACACTACATACTCTTTATACTTAAACGCATTATGAGGTTACATACAAGTCCTTAAGTTTTTACTGAGTTCTAAGTAGATGTAGATAATAGACCATATCAGTTTATTTCCCCAGATGCTTTTAAGTGTTTAGTGAAAAAGTATTCAATATTAAGCGAAGAAAATGTCTTTTATTTAACGTGTGTTGATATTTAGACAGTGAAGGCAACCATTGCAATTCTCTCTTAGTGAGTTACAGTGCTGCTTTACACTTGCAATCCCATCTCCGGTCTTTTGAGAAACCTTTCCTCAAATCTAATTGATTCAAGCACTAAAACTCAGGAACAAAGAACCTCATACCAGGGAAATTTCAGAAAACCTGGAAACTAGAAGACCTCATAACAACTAGTTAAACTCGGCAAAAAAATCATTTGAGTTGAATGTGGAATATGGCAACATATTTTGCAGCCAAATTCCTCAATTTCCTTTTAACATGCAAAACTCCAAAATTAAAAAGAAACTGTAATAATAAAAATAATTATTCTGAAAAATAAAAAGGATGACAGGCTATCTGGAAAAGTCACATTTTTAAAATGGGTCTCTAGCAGCCTGGTTCTAAAAAGTGACTCTAAATTTTTTCCTGTTACTGATAATAAAATAAATCTTCAAATAACCTACAAAAGGATGAAAACCATGGTCTGCTGACAGCAGCATATTAATGCAGACAGAATGTATCTGAACAAAATACAACACCAAAGTACAAAACCGAGGTGGCAGTTCAAAAGCCAAAGTTAAATGTTCATTATGAAAAGCATCTTTCCAAAGGTATGGAATAATATTAATATACAAAGTAATTATGGCCCTTGTATGAAACATTCAACATCTAAAAATGAAGGAAATGACTAATACAGATGTTCAATATGAAAATGTTACTGCTATTAAACTAGTATTTCATTTAAATAATGAAACCATTTACATTGGTGAAATATTAAGTATCCTATCTCAACTGAATATATTAAGCCACATAAGAACTGCTCTGATTATCAAATAATAAATTAAAAAAGAAGGTTAGATAGGCTGAACAATGACGTAGTATCTACAACTGAATCTCTGATCATGAGTTGAACTTAGAGGGTATCTGATAAAAAGGTCTAAGTGAAAATATATAGTCACAATATTTGGATGGTATTGGGACACTCCATGGTAAGCTGTAGTATTCCATTGATTCTTTAGAAAATAGTAGCGAAATCACGAAAGAGAGGTGCAAAAGTGGTGTAAATGCACCAGAGAAAAGGGAGTTTATAAATGCATTTGAATGAACAATGGAATTAATGAACAATTAAGAGCACCTTTCATGAAAATGTGTACAGGGAAGTACTTACTTTTTGTCTTCATTCCCCACAAAAACACTTTGTCTTTCCTGTTGTTAGTTTTAACAGCATTAAAGCACAAGAAATGTAAAACTACATAAACCACACTTTCTTGCAGTCTTAAGTTATTTACTCATCTTGGCTGAACTTAAGTCCATTTGCCTTTATCAATCAGGACCAACAGAATGTCTTCAGGTAACTTGGGGGCAAAAAAAGCTTCTGAATTCTTAATCAAGTTTTATTAGTATTCATATATGAAATTTAGATTTACTAGAGAGAAAAGAGTGAAAAGAAACTGATGGGAAATCCTAAGGTGAGGAAAAAAGGTGAGGTGCGGATGAATATCATTTTAATTCCATAGCCAGAAGAATTGAAATTGCTATTTCTTTATGAGTACAAAAGTAATAATATGGATATCAAAGAAGAATATACTCATGACCAAGAAAAATTGATTAGAATGCATCCATATTTAGGTGTTAGATATGGCTGCATATGCATATGGTTGGATGTGTTAGATATGGTTGTATATGGGAAAAAAAGAGCAGATGTAATTTCATATTGAATTTCATTCAATATTCTCTAATTAGTGATCTACTTTCTCATTTTACTTAGCCATACCTATTATGAAAAAAACCTGTATGATTTCACCTGTCATTAGCAGAGAGAACTTGTCTTTAGAGAGGTAGACTCCATTCAACCTCATTCATCAGAATAGTTCACTAGAAGGCAGACTGTGGTCTATCACAAAAAAAATACTATTTTTCCTACAGTTCTGCTATAAAGACAATTTATTGGTAGGGGGTCTATCCACGGAAAGCCCTAAGGTATTTAGAAATGAAGAGGCCTTTACAGTGTGTCTGTGTGCATTCGGTGTTGCCTTGTAATCACCTGCGACTTTCCTCTCTCAACCTGCTTTGGAGATGAGCACACTGTGTTGTCACCTTGTGGGCAGTAAGCGTAGGTCTGGGACATTGAGGAAAGGCTGAAGTCCACATTATCACCATAGTGGATCCTTTGTTGGAAAGCTGCCTGCAGGAAAGCCTCCTTCAAGATCCTAAGGCATGAAATTTCTATAATGCAGTTCTGCAACGCTGCCTCTCCACATTCCCTGCACCATATATCCAGATTCTAACCATTAGAAAGCACATTTGTGAAGGCTCTCTATCCTTCTCTTATTTCAAGGTAAGTGGAATTCATGGGAAGATATAGTCTCAGATGGAAATAGAAAATAGGTGAATTACATTTGCTTTCTGAAGTATAAAATGGTGGGGCTCACTCTATTTCCAAAAAAACCCAGCACATTCTAAAACCATTGTCAGTTTGCTTGAAATATCTTTGTATCAGCTGCTTCTAATACTAACATAGTGCTCTAGTTCAGGACGGAATTTACTGGCTTACCATCTGTGTAAGCAGAGGTGATCCACCTTTCAGCAATGATCCACCACTTGAAAGATCCCCCACCCAGACTTTTTGGTTTATTCCAGCATCATTCAGAACTCTCTGTACTGCTAGATTTGACTACCTCCGCGTACTGCAGCTTCTCATACTTCACAGCTGCCTTTGAATGTCATCCGTTAATTTCTCCCCTCATCCTCTGCAGAACTCTTCCTACTGCTGTTAATCAGGCCATTTTGTTTTCTAATTTTAAATCTGTTATAAAACCTTCTCTCTCCACCCCCAGTGCATATGGGCAGGTTTTCTTTTACTGCAGAGCTCTCAGATACCAAAGTTAGACATTATTTATCACTAACACTGTCTAATTCCTCCACCATTACTTGCTTCGTGAAGTTTATCTAGAAAAGAAAACAAACCTGTGCCTTCCCTCCTTCACTACTTAAAACTGTTTATAAGGAATCAAAATGTTTCCTTAAGGCATAAAGGAAATCAATGACAGAACTCATAAAGAAACTTGAACATCCACTACAAGTAGATCTGCACAGGGCTCTTAGAATCACAAATGCAATTCTCGGGTTAAACTTGTCGAAATTCTTGACCTAGTGTGTGCTGCCACAAGTAAGTTGTAAAAATCAGATCTAGTGTGCTTGCCAAGTCACAGTGTTAAACATCTTCTTAAAGGTAGATGTCTCTGGTCTTTTTTTGGAGAGCCAAACAGCAGTTTAGCAATACTAAAACTTTGGTAGATTTCCAGGTACACTTTTAGTCTTGCGATGTCCATTTTAACAGTCACATGTGTCTATAGATTTTGAGGGTCCAGCCTGAAGTCACTTCTTTTCCAACACATTTAGCAACATAGAGGTTCTAATAATTTGAATGTAGCATAATGTGACCCAGTCAAGGAAATATTAACATTATACTGAGAACAACTTGGCCTTGTACTATGCTCAAACACTGGTCATTTCTTATGCAATCACTGACTTTGATAAGGAGATTTTGAGGCTAGATTTGAGCAGTACTGACTGTACAGTAGCTTTATAAATTTATAACATGGAGAGTATTTCAACATGGGAAAGGTTTTGGTGGGCGGTCATCATGCCAGTCATGCCTTTCTCAAAAGGAAGAAGGAACCAGGTAATTGGGATTTTACCAATAACTTGCTAAATCCTTTCATGGAATCAAAATGGAGAAGTACACAAGAGGATTATCAAATGCAAAGTTTCTAGACTTTGTAAACAGTAGGTGTTCATCAGCATAATGAACACACTGCTGACCACTCTTGCCACATCATAAAGCAATATGGGGGATTAGTGGAAGTGAAATTAGTATAAAAGACCATTACATTTTCTTGTCTACAGAAAATAGAACATTTAACTCAATGTCTGTTGTATAATATTATGAGTATGGTGGCACAGGTATTCAAATCTACTAGCTTAAGCTCCAAATAGGTAGGCAGAAGACCAGACACATGAACTGTCTTTAAAAACCTCAGGCGGTTTCAGCACAGGGTTTTCACTGTAGCAAAGGAAAAGCTGGACTTAAAACTAAGGAAGATTATGCTGAACAGAATGGTATTGAATGTGGCAAGAGACCTAGAGCACAGAGACAAGGGGAAAATTTTGCTGGAATATTTACCACATAAACCAACACTAATTCTGTCTAAAAAGAAAAATAAATCCTATTTTCCTGTAATTGGGAGCATATATTTTGAAATGTCATAAAATGCAAATTATCAACCACTGGAAACAATAAAATCCAGAAAAACTGCAGTGGGTAGGAAATTCCTGCCCACTTAGTCTATTAATAGCACATGAATGTTTAGAGCATTATGCCTTCAACAGGCTACAGTCTTTTTCTACCTTGGTTTCAAAAGCACAGGCTACCAGAATATATGCTCTTTTAAAATTGCTTTAGAGACAACTCAGGCGTGGAATAAAAATAGCATACAGCAGTTATTTAATCTAAATTGCTCTTAGAAAAATACTACTAATTGCCCCTTTTGCACACTACTGATTTAACATCCTCAAAAAATATATCTTTGTTTTGGTTCATTTATCTTCCCTCTCTCACAATTAATGACTGCACACAGCATACAGATGAATTTTTCCTTTCAGGCCTTTCTAATTTATTTCCAAACAGTATGTCTTAACAAAAAAAGAGATTCTGTATGTTATCTTTCTGGTCTTCAAAAAGTGATATGAAGATCCAGCAGAATCTTAAATGTAAATCAAAACCAGTTCATTCAGCCATAGGATTCAGTCAGCTTTTTCAATATCTATTCCACCCAGAAAATTCTTTACTGCTAATTTAGAGAAATCTTGCTTGCTATATTGAGCTGGATGGATTTTTCTTTTAGATATTTAGCTTGCCAGTACACTAATATCCTAACACTCATTTTTATGCCAGAAGCAAGCATCACTGTCTGGAAGAGATGCTTATTATGTTTAAAATGAGTTGAACTGCTCTCTAAAGCTAATGGGAACTATTGCCCTCCAGTTGTACAAAAAGGCCAACCTTTAAACAGTAATCCATGCAAGTGTAGCAAAACCATTTGTTCCACTGTTAATCAGGTATACATAAGGTTGAGGTGTTTTTTTAATTTTTATTTTAAACTTATTTTAACAAAATTAGAACACCATTAGATGGCATTTAGTGTACATACCAAGTACTTTTATTTAGAAGACATTATATGTGTGTATTTTCATCAAAATAAATATTGCCTTTCCATAATTTTCAAGAAGATGAAAAAGTTGTGAAATTTCTAATGTCATTTGCAAATAATTCTGTTGAAGAAGAAAAAAGGAAGGGTTTGCACCTTTCTTACACAGGCTGTGTAGCATATACTAAAGATATTCACCATCTTAGTATCCGCATAGTGAATACATGTAGCTAAATAATGATAACAATATACATTATGTGATAGAGGTTCAAAAACACCCTTATTCCAACAACCACCAGCCCACATTAAGAGTTCCACACCTGTGATTTCAGGGTCCATTCAAAATGTATGTGACCAATAGCAGTAATTTTATTTTGTGGCTTAAGAGAGCTTGACCAGACGACACAGTGCAATTCTTTTTTCCTCTCTCTATCAGCATCACAAAAGTACTTACTTTTTACAACTCTGCCTCCCTGGTGCCACAAAAGCGATTATAACTATCAATATGCATCCCCCACTATTTCAAATGAAGACTAATGGTTTGAAGCAATGGCTGCTGCTACTTCTTCCAGCAGAATTAGAGTAGAATTAGAGCAGAATCACAGGCAGGTCAGTATGTTTTCTACAAAAAGAAGCTTTGAGAGTATACATCACAGAAGCTCAAGATATATTGATTCTACCTGAATCATGTTAACACTCAGCTCTCCTCTGCCCAAAATCTCCGTTCAAGCACATTTAAACTCTAAATTAGCCAATTAATGATAAACAAATTATGATGGACACTGTGGAAAAGGAAGTAAAAAGTGAAAAAGAAAAAACTACACTTGCAAAGTTCCAACACTGCCATATCAGATGCTTCCTTTCTGCAACTTATATGGATATTTAGTCTTTTCTCCCACAGTATTGTCACCACTGACATAGGCAGTGGTTGCCAAAGGACAAAAATAGCAACATAAGGCAAGCTAGAATAAGTGATTTCTAGGAAAAGCTTCTGAGAAAGATAGGCTGCCTTCTGCAAACTAAAGGAAGAAGAGACTCCAAACCCAGTGCATTAGGAGATAGATGTAAGTTTACAAACGCCTTGTCAGGCAAAAGAGTTGTTTGAACTACTGCAGAGCACAAACATGAAAAGACTAAAAAGGTGAAAACAAAAATGAAAGCTGTATCATAACTGTTTAGAAACCCTTAGATATGGGCTTAACTGGCAGATGAAGATCTACATGGCTGGACACTCGAGTCTCCTAAGGAAGGAAATGAAACTGATGGAATAGCACCAGGTTGTAATACTTTTTTTCTGCTTGCTTCTATCTATTGATTAAAGTAGATTTGTTGTTCCTATGGGAATCTACAAAGTTTGAAAAGTATAAAGGAAATTAAAAAGTAGTTGAACTTGCTGGCATTATATCTAATTGCCTGCAAACCTGATATCTTTCATCCACAGTACCTGTATGGTTTAAATGCACCTAGAAGCTCTGAAAAAGATAAATAATGAAGACTTTATTTGGTAAGAATGTGACTTTTCCAAGGAGTATTTTAGGCAACAAAAATGGAAAGAAGCAAAATCAGATTTACAGTATCTGCAAACCCCTCTTATCAATCAAATTCTTCCAAATCAGCTGGTGCAGCATCTCAATAGAAGAAGCTAGACCTCTAGGTTATGCTAAATTTATGTTGAAAATATTAGAAGTTTTGCATGACAAAAATCCCAAGAAGGTATTTGGATGTAAAATGTATAAATAAAAGTATAAATATGGTTGCAAGGACTGTGAGCTGTTACAGAGGAGATGGGCATTTGGGGAAAGCCAAACACAGAATAAGTGCATTTAGTGCTACAATAGGGAACTTGTTACTTACAAAGACTAAAATTCTTTTCAATGAAAGAGATTTCAATGACAAAAATACATTTTTCAACCTTTTTAAGGGCCTAGAGACTAAAAGATAACTGATTCTTATGAAAATACTATTACAAAATGTTCTATTTGCTTAACCAAAACCCAAGAGTATACATGCATGAAATACACAGGAGGCTGGTTTTTTCCCTGTTCATATAGAACAGTTTTAACATTTAGGTAATTTGTTCCCTGAGAGGAAATGTACACGCAGGCCTGCCAGATGAGGCAAGGACATCCTTTATTTTACAGTGCTCACTCACCACTTTTCACCCACAGCCAGAGGGGAAGTGAAGTTGCTCTTGGTCTCAATCCTGTTTCAAGGTCCATTCCTGCATTTTATGCAGTATCTGTTTAATATAAGCTTCATAAGGGATGATGGCAGGAAGGATGAGACCCAGCATTCAGTGAGTGTTCCAACCATCAGGCTGTACAATATCTCTCCTTCTTGCCTCTTTTTTCTCTACAGAAATGTCCCCAGAAGCTGAGAAATCTGAGTTCAAACCACCTCAGACTGTGGAGGAAAATGCCTCTTACACCTTCCAGTTCTGTTTACACAAAGGTATTACACAGAAGTCTATGGACTAGGAGTGCTTCATTTTAGAATAAAAATGAGTATAGTTAAAAGTTCTGTTGTTGTTGAGCACAGGCATGTAACTGTGCAGCAAATGTCTCATGTTCTTAAATGGAACCCACCCACATATTTTCTGGGTCTCTTAATGGCCTTCCTACCACACTGTTGAACCCACCAGGCACTGCTGCAGCTGTGCAGTGGCTCCTGAAAGACTTTAAAAGGTGAGGAACCTGTAGGTCTTAGAAGCCACAAACACCAGCTGCTGGGTGAACATTGGGTCTCGAGTTAGCAGTTCTGAACTTAAATGCCAGCTTTTTTTTTCTGGCCTAGAAAGACTGAAAAATACATTCTGCAAACACATTGAATTGTAACATAGTCACAATAATATCAATCACTGAGTGGGAATTTTAGAAATATTTCAGGTGTGTTAAGAAGTTACATGTGACTTACAGGATTACTAATCTATAATTAAATATGAAGTTTAAGCTAATCATATGGTCGAATACCTTGAAGAAGACATTTTATTTCAGTCTGACCTGCATCAAGAACTTCATAAAGTTCAGGTAAAATTCTCAGCTATTTGTTTCACATATAAATTTTAGGTAATGCTTCCTTCTAATTTGTACAGAATCAACCAACACAGGAAACACTTCCAGGCACCTCCAAATCAATTGCTAAATGTGATATAAGGCCGAGGTTTGTTTTGTTTGGGTTTGTTTTGTTGGGTTTTTTGTTTTAGTTTGGGGTTTTTTATATTTTGTTTTAATTAGTTACTTCCATTGTCTTGTATACTGTATAAATAGAATTCAGTAAATGTCTAACAATGCTAGATGCTTATCTGTAATTAATAGTAAAGGTTAGAGGATGCTGATGCATTTAAAACATAGTTTCTTTTTTTTTTTTCATATAATAGGTTCTTGGGAGACTTCATGATCAGCAATAAAAAGCTAAAAATACTCCTCATAGATCTGAATCTCCACTATAATAGGAGACTGAAACCCAGATTTTATAGATATGTTCTGCACAAAGATTCAGATAGATACGTGGCATGTTTTCAAAAGTGCCTAGATGCATAACTGCTGTAGTATCCTGGAAACAGGTCTTGTCGAAAATTCTTTGATGAGATGACAGGCTTAGCTGGTAAAAGTAACAGTGTAGATGTACTAAATACTTGCAAGGCTTAGCACTACATGACACTCAGGGTAAAATACTTACACTACCTGATATCAGTAAGGCATGTGTTTAATGGACACATAATCTGCTAAATGACAGGCTCCAAGATGTCAGAGACAACTGGGACTCAACAATCTGTGCTGGCATTTTGAACAGATGCAGACCCACAGTGGCATCCTGACCAGTGGTAGCTGTCTTGGTTTTTTGGTGGAGGCGACTCCCTCCTCCAGAATCCACTCTGTAGCAGGAGCTGTGGAGTTCCTCTTCCCAGGGCAGTGCTGAGCTGGGCTTAAGGGTGAAACATGTCTGAGAGGGGTTTTCCATGTGGTGAGGATGGGCTCTACCATTGCTGGGTGAAGCACACCTGTGTCTCACCACACCCATGTCGAAACATGGTCAACGTGGCGAAGATGGGGCAGCCATCCTGTTGGTGCTGTCATATGAACACTGGCTCATTTTCAAGTGATAGAATCACAGAAAATTCTGAGTTGGAATGGACCCACAAGGATCCTTGAGTCCAACTCTTAAGTGTTGATCCCACACAGGGATCAAACCTGTGACCTGGACGTTATTAGCACCGTGCTCTGACCAAGTGAGCTGGTCTAGCTGAATAAAGAGAAAGCCAAAGTCACACACAAAGCTCTGAGCAAGGCAGGCCCAAGAGGGAACACTGACCTGGAGAGGACGTGCAGTTGGGCACGATGCCTGAAAGCAGCCAAGCCCCTGGGAGGAGGCTGTTCCTCAACAGCCCTCCTGGGCCATGCTCACTCTCAGATGCCTCAGCAGCCCCAGGGCAGGGCCTAGCAGGGCAGGCAGCAGCGGACAGTGGTGCTGTGGCAGGCCAGATGTCCCTGGGCCATGCCACAATGCTCTCTGCCCGGAAGAGGAGACCCAACATCACCCTTGTATGCTCCCTGCAGTGACAGCATAGTACATCTGTCTTCATTTACAGATGTGATGACAGGAAACATGCTTAAACTCGGTGCCTGCAGCCAGCAGAGAGACTGGGGAAGGCATCCCAGCTCCTGGTGCTGCAGGCACAAAACCACTGCTCCTTGTACCACTGCATGGATGGCGCCGTGCAGTTGGCTGACTTCAAAAATAGTGAAGGTCATGTTTGCTGGCAATTGTATTAATTATGACTTTTTTGTTTGTTTGTTTTATTAAATTAATTAAGCCACTTTGTTGTTTTTCCTCAACAAGGGAAGACAAGTTGTATTTCCTATTCTCCACAGAAAAGCCACGTCGGCATTTCCAGGCTTCCTGTCAGGGGCCATGGATGGCAGGGGCTGCTGGAGACACTGGAAGGGGGCACCTGCCATCTGGAGGCTGGGTGTGAGGTGGGTGCACACCTGGTTTTGCTGGCTAGTGTGACAGCACCTGCTCTCACTGTGCTCATTCCCTCACCTTCTGTTCAAACTTGGTTGTTTCACCAGGAATGATTTGAAAAGGACTGTAAACCAGCTCCGGGTATGAAAGGCATTGCCACTGCCAGCAGTGGCACAGGGAGAGAGGTGACATGTATCTGACATGTGCTCTGTGTGATAACAGAGGCACAACCACTGTCTTGAACCTCTGGAGGAGACTCAGCCAGTGTCTTAAGCACAATAATGCAGCCAGGGGATAATGTGTGTTACTATCTGAAGAGACATCACTGGCAGTTAGACGTTATTTTTGCTTGTCTACCATTCTTTGAAAATCAAATCTTGTTTTTCTTCATCTGCCTCACTACCTGGCTGCCAGAAAATGCCAGTGTCAGGTAAAATTAAAATGCTACCTTCAGACATTTATTAAATACAGAATTATCAAAAATGCATTATTTGAACATTAAAAGCAACAAAAAAAAACCAATTTACAGTAAAAAGGTAACTTTTCTGTGGAGACTTTATCTTCCACTTTTACAATAATACATCATCCTTAAAATAGCACATGATAATGATGAATTGAGATTGTATATAATGTGAGTCCATAAACATTACAAGTACATAAAGCAATAAGAGCAAATATGTGCAAGCCCATAAAGATGAGAAAAATACAAGATTTGAGCAACAAAATGGAAAGCTTCTGTACAACAGATGTAATAAAATACAAAAAAGGGGATTTTCAGAAGTAGGTGAAGAAAAGTTTTGGGAATAAATAAAGTTTGTGAATAAAAATTTATGCTTTTCATGGCATCTTAATTTTTTCCCTTCTCAAATTATACTGGTAACTAATTATTTAAATATTGTTAATTAAGACAGTGCTACAGATCCCTATCAGAAGTGCATTACTTGCTATTCACTGTCTCTGTTAAGAAGAAACATCTATGAAGTGAAGATAGCCAGTCACACTCCATTAAAATGGACAGTGAATTACTGAAATAAAAAAACTTGCAGGCGCTTTGCAGGCAACAAGTACAGAAAATTTCTATCCTAGTCTGTTCATAAATACTTAGGAGCAGTCAACACAAACATGAATAGGAATGCTTTGTAATTTATTTGAAAATCAAGGAGAGCCAACACATCTATGGTGAAATGCTGATCTTATTAAAAATCTCCAGGAATTTTGCCAATTACATTAGCACTTTAAGGGTTTCAACTCTGAAATCTCATTTTTATTGATATGGTTTAGACAGCTGCACAGAGTCATATTTCTCTTATGCTAAGGCAGATTCTCAGTGTCTTATACCAACAGTTGATGCCACCATGCTCTATGGGGCTATTCATGAAGTCAAATACCATCTAACAAGTGCAAACGAAAGAGTATAAACAGAAGTACTTATGATTTTCCTGTCATCTCTGTCATATTTTTAATTAATAATCTCTGCATCAGAGGGTCATTTGGAATGAGCAAATCCAAGGCAATATCTGTTTTTTAACTTGGTTCCCCCAAGGAAAGAAGCTTATACAAAATTCTGCTGAAATCCATCTACCTTTCCATTCCCAGTAGCTTTTGAGCCTATTGCATAAATTTAACCAAATTTAACAATGTAGTAAGGGAATCAAAGATAATAAGTGCCAGCAAGTTTCATGAAAACAGATAGAGACAGAGTAAGATGCTAATAATTCCTCCATTTACCTTGCACTCACCTTCTGAGGTGTCAAATAGTGCATGCAAGTGACTGCACTTGAAACATAAATCTAGACAAAGCCAATCGTCATTAATAGTGATTCTCATTGAAATGATTCATATTTATTAGCTGAGATTTTGTGAGCTAGGAAATAGATAAATTCTAAATGTTTTAGACAATAATGTATTTCCTCTCAATACAGATTTTTATGAATACTGTACTTTTTTATGCAAAAGAAAATCAGAAAGTCTCCTCTCTGGACACTGTACTGGTGTGCTGTTAAAATGTATTTCTCAATAACGGCACATTCAGAGTTGCAAGGAAGCTAGCTGCTGAAAGACCGAGAGTTCTCTTCGGTTTTACAACAAATAAATTTTTTAATCATTTGATTATAATTTTCTTATTTAACAGTATTTCAGTTGTTTGAAATAAAATTGCTAGCTTTTAACCTGTACTCAGGTAAACACCCTTAAAACTTAGTATTTCTGTAGCACCTCTTTCAGATGTTGCAGGTTATCAGGCCAGTTTTCCGTGGACACCAGATGGCTGTGGAGCTACAACTGTGATACCCTGAACAGTCACTTCCTTTCTTGCCAAATCCATATGTATACAGTTAAAACCAAAGGAATGAAGAGGAAGTGACAGACCATTTGTGGAAAACAAAGCAGCAATAAATGAAGCTAGTGTTTATCTGATGGGAAAGCACAGCCCTGCACAACAGTAGGCATCAGACCATTGATTAAATTTTCTCACCCAGCTCTGAACATATGAAAACAGAGGAACAGCCCATCAAGCTCAGCATCCTGACTCCTATCAGTGGCTGTAAGCAGATGCCTTATAAGAGGGTGAAATCACTCATTCTGCTTTGTTCTCTGTTCTTCACCTACTAAGTACTACCTTTTCTTTTGCTTTCCTGACACTGCATTCTAAGCTGTCATAATTTTAAGATTTTGCTCCATAATAGAAGCCACCAGCTCAAAGGCCATAATTCTGTAAGTTGGCTGCCCTTTGGGGTTTTTTCACACTATCTATCACTTTATCTACACTGAAAGGCATTTCTCCAGGTTTTACCTTTCCAATACATATGACTTAGCTTTTTTCTAGTACTCAGTACTATCCTAGCAGGCATGCAGACAGATTCTCATACATCTTTTATCATAAAATGATGCCTGTGCATGTAGAGGTACCTCGATGTTATTTCATCACAATTTCTAACTGCCATAACCTCTAATCATAAATGTACAGGTGAACCACCACCCCCTCACTGGGCTGATGCTCCTGGCTGCCGCTCCTAGCTGCAGTATTCCCTCTAATCATGATGCTGTTGCCTCCAGCTAGCAAGTCACCCCTGTACTGATACCTCTCACTGTGCTCTTCCCCCTCACCACAGTACCACTTATATGGTATTATCACACACTGATTTCAGCTCTGAATAGGTTCATTAAAGAGAGCCTTTATTAAAATTCATTCACTTAAGCTACTGTCCTTCGTGACTTCAACACAGATCCAGCACCATTTTATCTCTTGTCATTGCAGTAGACCCAGTTGTGATGCTCTCTCAGCTTTCATGATTTCTGTTCTCTGAGTGATGACTAAAGGGGAATCATCTAAGCAGCTAATTGGGTTTTATTAGTGATTCAGCATGTAGGTTCACTGAAGAGCTTCAATCTCTCATAAATATTATCAGCTATCATTGTACCTTGGATCTCAGTAACAAAGAGGCCCCATCAGACCTAAGTTATTTCTTCCTAGAAAACAAAAAGCCCCTTCTTAGCTTGATAAATGTCTGCATTCCCAGAAGACTGAAATAAGAACTTTGATTACAGTAAAACATTCACTCAGGACCAACTAAAGACAATATTGTTGTTTTTTACTTACAGAGAAAGGCTATAACATTTCATCATAAAGCAGGCATCAATACAACCAAATGGCTGCACTGGCATACTTTGCTTTAGCTTTCTAAATGAGGTATGTTTATTTCAGTTTATCAAGAAATGTCATCAGAAAATTCTTTTTTCTCAGATCCGCCTTCTGACATCTCTGCTTGTAAGACTCTTTCTAAAAATATGTTCCAATGGCTGTACTTTGGAAGTATTTATAATCTGCACACTGAACAAGCGTAGATAGAGATTATGCATGCTCTTCATTATAAGTATTATTCACAACTATTCCTTGTGAGCACAAAACCCAATACCTGGCCAGTTTTCCTCATGTGTAGATGTGCTGTTTCTTACATTAAAAAAAGGAGCATATTTCTGTCAGGATTCTAACAACAACTAAATAACAAAGAATTTGCATGTATGCACATGTGTAAATTAATATACATACGTTCATACTGTATTTTAGCAGATTACTGGCATGTGTTATTGTGCATTGTGACTCATGAATCATGAATCCAATTCACAGATTATAATTTCCCATTAAATTAGTGCTTTCCATATGGTATCTCCAACGCAAATCCTACAACCTACTTATTGTGGTTAAAAAAAATCTTACATCAAGAACACACTGTCCTAGGCTTTGAAAAAATGTTTGAAATTAAATTATTCTACTATGTCTAATACTGTTTAAAGATTTAAGCAATTTCTTCTTTTTTTGGCATTTTATTTTTAGACTATATCTATTACAAGTTAGCATGTTATTTCTTTGTACTACTGGACTAGCATAAAACAGAAGCAATTATCACAAACTGGAGAGAATTCTCACACTACGGCACCATATTTACCCGCAAAGAAACCATGCCATCAAACCACAATGTCCTTTTGTTATGGCTGTATTAATAAATGCCAAGAGTATTGCAACCATTGGACATACACAGTGAAAACTTTTATGGGAAACTCATGTGAAATCCTGCTCCTAGGTAACTACCTGAAATCAGCTATCTGTGCAGTGTTTTTGCAGAAGTTGAATCATAAGTGGCTCACAACTGTATTTATCCAAAAATAGTAGGACTAAAAAAGGTAAAATAAAATTTTTCCAAAATTGATTTTATTTCTGAAAAATATGTGAACACTTTTTTTAATAAAAAAGATATTGGATTAGTTTACCATGTCATTAGAGTTGGGGTTTTTTTTCTATATATCACATTCTATAGATTTTAAACGAGCAAGAAACAATCCAGGTTCTGACTGAATAAGCTCAGTATCTTTGCAGGATTTGAACATACTTTCCAAAACCTCTGATTTGGCAAAATTCCATCAAAGGGTGGGGTTGGAATATCATTCTCATTTTTAATGAAGTAGGTTGAGATCTTGCTACTGTAAATAGAACTGGTTCTGAACATTTTTTGATTGGTAAGTTGGAGCATATAAGGCTTTCGTTGTTCCAGGAAGCCCTTTATAGCTCTACCACATCTGCAGCTGGTCTCTAAAGTGTTTATGGACTAAGCTGAATAGATTTTGTTCTTTATGTGCTCTCATTTCTCTGCCTGCTTCATTTTTGTAATTGGACAGATAGCAAAAATGACCTCTACTGGCCATCCAGGGCAAGAGTTGTTTTAAATCCAACCACTTATCTGTGGTTCACGTAGTTCTTATTTTATTACTTCATCACCACTTCAGTCTTTGGTTCTGGCACTTCTCCCGTGCAAGTGACATTCACACTATATAATTGAGCTTTATTCATGGAACTGTGAAACAGACGGAAAGTACTCCAAAATGTGGAAAATGAAAAAAACTATCTAAAAACAAACAACTCCACCGTGACATTTTCTTTGCTTCTTGGCTCTGGCTTGCTGGCAAAGGAGCACTGAATATGTAAATCCATAACTAATGAAGAGTTATATTAGTCAAAGCTAATAATAGAGTAAGGATTACATAAATCAATATAGATAATAGAATCTATTTTTGAGGGGTATGGTGAACTGTTTACAGGAGATATATATATATATATATATATATACACATATATGTAATGCTTTTTATATTATCAGCCAATAAATACATTACCAGGTTCAACTGGTGTTTCTCATTATCTTCAATAGACTACAGAAACCCCCAGATTATATATGTATATACTTGAATGAAAAGTGTTCACCAGCCATTTTATTCTTCTTAGCTCCTATTATTCCTTTCAGCAAGAGTATCCTGGTAATTTTCCCCTGAAATTTTCCTCGAAGACTTCTGAGAATTATTCTACTAGAGATCTAATGCATAAAAATTGTTGATAACAAAGATCTACCAAACGAAGGGAAAACCATGCAGTTTGAATGGTCAGTGGTTTGAAATTATCAGAGCAGCTGAGACAATTCAGCAGTAAGTTCAGGAACAAAACTAGCAGCAGAACAACTTTCCTTTCTTACCTTGGTCCCTCAGCTTTCTCTGTTTTTTGGAGATTATTATTTTCTGCCAATGCTGCTTGATATGTCAGTGTATGGATAGCAAAATCGCATTCAATTTCTTTTTGCTGCAGTGTGGCCTTGCAAAATCATTTCTGATTTTCTGCTTACTGTCTCCAGAATGTCTCCTTTGACATTACTGTATTTATATTTTTCTTTCCTTCTGTCTATTTGTCTTGTGCAAAGTTGCATTTTCCCCATATGAATTTTAATATTCTACTTTCCCAATTTTCATCTGCCTGCCTCTCTGTAGGTGATCTTTCAGTTTTCATTGCAGTATCTTTTCTTTCAAAAGAAAATTATTATTGTTTTGATAAATTATTTCATTCTATTCAATTAAAAAAATAGTAAAACATAAATTAATATAGCAGTACACAACCTTTCCTCCTGATGAGAACACAGCAATAAGATGATTTGTGGAATCACTAATATTTATGGTAAGCTGTTAAAATAGGAAGAAAACTAGGAAAGAGGAAACATGAGCGTGAAGCAATTCCATGCAAAGCAGTCTTAATTTGGAACAAATGTTGGGAGATTGGAGCCATAACACTGGTGATGGCACTGCTATGTTAGGGACACAGAAAATTCCATTTCTATTGCATACATGTTCTGGGAGGATGTCTTCACACAAAACTACTAAATATTAATGGATAAAAAATGTACTCCATGACTTATATTAGTCTGTTTTATATATGTAATTTTTTCTTTTTTGCAGTCTCAAGTACTTAAGAACTGCTGTACACTTCAGATCTGGCCAATCTTCTGTCTCAACAGTGTCTAGAGACAAAGACATAGGAAAAAGTAACAGAAGACTACAGTCTCCTGAACCCCCAGTCATTTTCAGAATGGGACATTTCCGGGGTTAGATACAGCTTGTTTATTTAATAGCTTCCCATGGAGCTCTCTTCTCAAGTACTCCTGACATGTTTTGTGCTAGGTAAAGGGGAGTTTTTTGCATTCCCACTCCTTTTCCAAGGAATTTGAGAGGTATACTACCTAGGCAGTTAAAAAACACTTGCTTTTGTAATTTGAACCTCACATGCCCCCTATACCTAGGAAAACAAGTCTAAGCATTTTCTAGAGAGCAAAACAAAACAAAACAAAAAAAAAACAGTTGAAGAAACTGCATCTTAAAGTATTCTGTTGAGGAGAGTGCCTATCTGAAAGAAATCATGGTTCAAATCTACTCTTTTTCCATTTAAGGTAGAGTTTGAATCCCATTATTAATGAGGATACTCAAATCAATAAGATGCAGTCAAGTTTCTACACTCCCTTGTCAAAAATATTTGGTTACTCACTGCCTCAGGAATGAAAATGAAAACAAATCTGCTGTTGACTCTGTCAGGTCAGTTCCTAATGCATACACCACAGGGTTTCTCTTTAAACATAATCAGAACATTGTCAGGAGGATTCTGAACATTATGTCTTACAGTGGTGATGTGCTACCCCTTGAAATTGTGTACTTTAGCCTTCTTAACACAAAAAAGAATCCAGCATAACTATACTGCATCCTTGATGGATTTTTATCTTCTGAGCTGCAGACCACTAAGTCAAGACTTTATTTCATCTTGAAAGTGTTTTTTTCTATCAAAAATTTCTTTTTAGATCAAAGGAAATAGTTCATATTGACCAAATATGCTTAATGATATTGGTAAAAATTTTTACAAAGAAATACAATTCAAACTGAACTGATCTCCACACTCTTTTATTCAAATACATAGATATAGAAATAGCATTATTGCAGTCTTAATAAATATATCTAAACAGTAGAAATTATCCAGATGAAGTAATTAGGTGAGGCTATTCTAAACTCCAAATCAACTCTAATTCTGCATTAGTTAATAGAAAAATAAAAGAAAATAATCTTGCAAACAAGACCTGTATTTCTAGAGGACACAGAGGATAAATAGTGCAAGTGTCTATTAAGAACCATGATTATTTTATTTAGATTTAGAAGCAGTTTTTAAATATTGGGAAAAATACGGTCCTCTAATATACATGCATGAAAATATTTAAAAATTACACCTCTTCCATCTTCAGTTTTAATTATACTTCTGTTAAGTCAAATATAATCATCACACTAGCATGACATGGTTTTTGTCCTAGTGGAAATACATGAAGAGCAGTATTCAACGGTATAGAAGATCTCACACACAGTGAAGTTCCTGCATAGGTACCTTTTGTGGATACTACTTTGAAAGTAATTATTACTACACTGAAATAATCCAGACCGTTGAAGACTAGAAGCATAACTATAATAAGAATTATCATTGTTTAGCTATAAATGTCAGCAACAGTTACAGACAAATTAGAACTCAAGTTTGCTTAATAAAGTAATGACAACTAAATGGCAATCAAAGTGCTATATAATAATTTGATGCTAGGAATCCTCAAAAGAAAGAAAAAAAAATATTATGGAAGAAGAGAAAAAATGGAAAAAGGAAAAAAGGTGGGGGGGAGGGGTTAAAAAAACCCAGAAAAAACCAGAAAACTAGCTGCAGTATTATCTGTCATTCATAACTTGCCATAATTCTCTACTCTGTAAAATTGCTGCTGTAATTTGAAAATCCTCCCTCCTGATCTAATTGGCAGACTAATGTAATGACTTGACTAAGAACCAGGAATGTAGATCTTGCCATTATGTCAGATTCACTTGGATTTTAATGCAATATTCCCTCAGGAAGACCCATGATTTAATTAAAAACATTGTGTTTCACTGTCCAGCACAGCACCTGCAGCTCTCTTAGTGTGTGAATCTTGATTCCCTAGGGTGAATTGCAACTGACCTTTTTGATTTCCATTTAGCGATCACTTTGCAGATAAATTTCCACTGTTTCCTATTTAGCTCTTAAATGTGCTTCTGTGCCTCCAGTTCTTGAATTTTTATGTTTATCAAAGCAGTATTTGAAATTTGCAATGATTTCTCCCTTAAAAGTATTGCTCCTATAACAAATACAAATAGCAGAAATCAGAGTCTGCTATGATTTAGGAACTGATTCATTCCATGGACTATAAATGCTTCTGAACAGAGCTATACAAAATAGCTTGCCACCGAGTTAAAGCAATATTCTCAACAAAATTGTTACCAACCATACTGTATTACAACATAACCTTATATGATACAGTATTTTCTATTCTGAGCTTCATAATCAATAGGGTGCTTTGTTCCAGTTCCTTTTTATGCACAGGAAATAAGTCAAGGAGTTGGAAAGAAGCCCTATCTAGGCAGCATTCCAGATCATGACAATATGGCAATGTGGAGATGTTAAGATAGGTGGCTTTATGAAAATCATGACATTTTTAGTTACAAAGAGGTAATCATTCTATTGCTTCTTATCACAGTAGAAGTGCGTGGAAATGCTTCTGCACAAGGCTGCTGCTGGTCTTGGCAAACCCACTGTTAAGAGAAGCAAAAATTGAAATGAATTCACCTCCCTTTACTTTTGAACATAACGAGCTGTCTCTGTTAGCTGGTGATCTGTACAAAAAAATTTCCATAGGCAATATAGTTTATTTAAATTTAATTCCAGACCAACTACAACCACAAACACTTCTGATGATAAAAGCATGCAATCAAATAACAAGCAAAAAATTAGGTGGTAAATTAATTGTGGTTCTTCATTAACACAATTTTGCACAGTGATAAACCTGGTAAGAAAAAAAGTACAGCGCTTTTGTCTCTGTAAAACTGAGGATGTCTCCAGAGCTTCCAAAGACCAGCTACTCCAGTGCTCTGTAAGGTCATATTTTTCTCTATTAAGCACTTTGGAGGAGCCTGAAAATAGGTATGGAACTGTTCATCTATTGGATATTCACATTTGGATTTTGGGACTGAAAACAACGGGCATACTTACATCCACTGCTCCTACATATATTCTGATCCATTAGCCCTGATGAACTATGATATTTTAAATTATTTGTTAGAAGAATAACAAAGTTATTAAAAGAGAGTGCAAAGCCTTTAATTATATTGAGAATAAAATTACCCGGGCTTGATTTACTACTGCCTATAGTAAACACATTATAGTTGACCAGTAAAAGTGGATTTATGAACATGTTGCACCACTGGTCAGTGTATGTCAGACTGAGTGTACAGAGAAACATAAGCTCTAGTTTCTTTAAAAGCATTTTCAAAGTGAATCCTTTTTTCAGGGGATATCTCAAAATGCCACAGTAGTTCTGCCAGTTTGGAACTCAGATTCACACGTTTATTCTGACACAATGCTTATAAGAGCTAGAAAAAACAGCAGGGGAAAAAAAAAAAAGCAGGAGGATTTTCAAAGCTGCTTTCTCATCTCACTGAATCAATCTTAGTCAAAGATTAATCAGCATAACCTATCTGTCCTTTAGTCTCCAGTAAACTGCTCCTCTTCCCTTCCTATAAAATGAACATCTTACTTCTTAAAGGATGCAAAATAATTAAACAGTTCAGTGCTGGAACAGGTAATACATCTTCTCTGAGCTACTCCTGCCAAATTTCACATTTTAAGAGCTTATAAGCTCAGGAGAAATTGCTGAAATGCAATCTTATCTTTTCCCTTTCATTTTGACTGTTCATCATATTGCAGTTCCCTGTGGTCAGACACTAAATATAACAATGAGCTGCAGCAATGGAGAAAGCAGTAAAGACTTAGGAGGGTGTCATGAATGGCATCATTTTCTTCAATCCGTGTAGCAGCCTGTTTTTAAACAGGTGCTAGTACAATCTAAGGACTGTCCAAAGAATTACCTTGTCTTTACAAGCTTCACCTAAGGCTCTATTTTAATTGACATGATTATAATAGTTTTACAAGTGTTGTGTCCAGCAATGCTGGGATGGAGAAAGATAAAAATGTGACAATAGCATAGCCTTTCTTGATATTGACTAATTAGACAGCTCCATCAGATGGGAAGACAATTTTGCATATTGACAGCTTCACAGAGTCCAATGAGGGCTTTGCTTACTCCTCACATGAGAAGTGACTTGCCTGACTGCTGGGCTAATACAAGTCTGATATCCTATACAGTACCAAGACTGGATCTCATCCATAAAGTCTTGGCAGTCTGTCCCATTGAGATGCCAACAATTAATTCAAATGTTTGTGTTAAAGTTGCTATTTAGTATCTTAGAATGAGGAGGTTAGCTGCAAGCAGGCATGATTGCTCTCAGTATGCTCTCAAAATAGAGGTGACTTCTTAAGAGGTAAATTGATGCAGATAATTCAAGTACGGTTTCAAAGTGTCACACAGAAATTGATAAGAAACTTTTTCCTTTAAGATGTTAACATCATCAATGGATTTTAAAAGTCCTCTTTATATCCTTTTGCATATCCCCCTTCCTTGGTTCTGTCTGAAAAGTGCACTTAAATAGGTTAAAATATAAGGATTTTTAAAACCTCTACTAGCTCCAGAAAATAATTCTGATTGGCAGATCCAATTGGGTTGATCCCTATAACATCTGGGACTTTGCATATTTCTGCCACCTACAGTGCAAAAATAGTGTTAATACTTAGTATTAGGGGACAGTTCCTACTACACAACAGGCCCTAGAAAGATTTGTCACTGCAAACAAAAGTACATGAACATACCCATCAGTGAAATACATCTATGGCTGCAAGCTTCCTTTCTGCTCAGCTTCAGAAGATCTTTTTACTCTTTTCTTAAGTTAATATACTGCAGCTTTGGATTAATTTTCAGACATTTTCTTAAACAAATGTGTATAAATTCAAGATTAACAGACATTTAAACACTGCTGACTGAAAATCAAACCCTCAGCAAACACACTTGCTGCATAACTACCTGGCATCTTGGCTACCCCTTCTGTCAGAATGGCACCTTGCCTGCTCCAAAGTTGGTTTGACCCCTCTAGCAATGCACGGGTGCCAGACAGCACTGACTTCTGCAGAGCAGCCTTCTTCGAGCCACACGTGCCATCCCCTCTGCAGGGGCTCCTGCCTCCATGCCAGCGATGAAGCATTGGCACAACATCCTTCCTCACAATTGATCCCACGTGTTGATACTTACACAGCCAGAGATGGGAAAAAAAAGAAACAAGGAAAGAGAGGCAGACAAGCATTTCTGGTTGCCAAAAAGGCAGGTGGAGTAGCAGCAGGTGTCTGATCAACTCAGGAAGATAACAGGGTGTCAAAATGTTTCTAACAGGAAAGTGCGGTACTTCTTGCAGGACTCCATCCAAAGACAATCAACATATCCATCAGTGGCTTCAGGGGGCAGCCTTTTACATTCTTTGGGGATATGTCAGAGAGAAAATAAGCCCATAGTGTTACAAAAGCAATTCAAATACTGGCTAAATTTTGGCAATAAGCTGCATCACTATCCTCTTTTCACCAACAAAAGTCATATAGAGCATGAAAGGCATACTAGGAAGGTTTTATCTTTGATACACGAGGCCTTTTTCAAATCCACATTGGAAAATGCTTGAGGGAAACCCTGATCCCTCTCAAACTAGTTATGCCAAAATTTTATCCTTTGCTCTGAGTGATGAATAGGAATTGAGGTAAATAAGCTTATAAGATATCAAAATGTGATGTACACAGATAGCATGTTTTCAGTTCTGTAGAAACTGGAAAGGGAAAGGGAGTTCCTTTAGACTGAAAGGATCCTTGAAAGAAAATGCCAACAGCAAAGTCCACATTTCTTACAGAAATATCTAAAAGTACCATCCAAAATCTGTGCAATTTTCAAGGCTGAAATGTCCTTTTGAGGTTAAAATTAGCAATGCATCTGTCTCTAAATAAATAAATGAATAAAAATCCTATCATTAATTATTATCTTTTCATCAGTATCTGGGACAGCTTCCCAACTGGCTGAAATTCTTTTCTTTTTTTCCCCTTTCTTTGTAGAGCCATCATGCTGTGTGGTCAATTGTGGCTGGCTATTGCATATATTTTTTTCTTGCTTTTCCTGTGGGATAATCTTAGTCTGACAATTTCTACCTCTTTGAAATGTATATGAATGAAAATTTAAAAAATATTATCTTCCAGAACTAATTATATGGATAAATATAAATCAGAATTACCTTTATGGCAGGAATTTGGGACTTTCAAAGAAACCTGCTGTCCAAACACAGAATTTACATCATAATGATATATTTTGCTGCCTGATGCCAAGAATGGAATCCAGAACCTCTCTTACTTTTCCAGGCATGTTTATATATATCCAATGACAGGAAAATACATACACAATTCTGTGAGGCAAAATGTGTATCTAGGACTCCCCAGACTCACAATAACAACCAAAGGTACAGTGTTACTACTTCCTCTTTTCTTTTCTTTGGATGATTTAACCTTTTAGAATACATGTAGACACTTAAATTCTGTCTAGATGCAACTTCAGGCTATTAAATGTTTTATCTATTCTGGACACCATTTTCTCTAAATTTTTCCTTCCCTTTTAGCTTCGTTTGGATTTGGGTGTTTAATTGTCTCAGACTCTAGAAAAAAAATGGCAACCAAGACTAAACAAAGGCTCATTAAGTCAAAAGGTTTAATAACACCAACAAATAGGAATGTTATTTGTTACATTACTCTTACTGCAAAGAATGCAAATATCCTGGCTCCTTCCATGGAGTAACTGAGGGACAGGATTTCTAGGGTATATTGCCTAAACATAGGCATCTGATTTCATTTTAGGACATGATGCCTGGTTTACGGTTGCCATTCTGGAAAGGCACATATCTTTCAGTCTTTGCAGATGTCTTGATGAATCCAAAGGTGCAAAAGTAGTACTTGGCATGAACATCTAGTGAACATCAGACCCTCCTCATCCATCTCCATTGCACACGCATGAAGCTTCACTGTGCTTCTTTGCCTTTGCTTTTGAGTGTAGGTGCCGTGGAGCTGGGGCAATCAAATGGGAAAATGAGAAGCTGTCTTTACAATCAGCATCTCAGAGTGCTGAGCACATGTTTCTTTCTATAATGACATCAGAATGCTGTGTCTTTCATTTGTCTTTATGGCCACACTTTTCACACACTCCGGTGTAAGGCAGTTCAAAGCTATGAAACAACTTTAAGAACA
The DNA here is from genome assembly GCF_020740725.1 of Corvus hawaiiensis. Classification (NCBI taxonomy): domain Eukaryota; kingdom Metazoa; phylum Chordata; class Aves; order Passeriformes; family Corvidae; genus Corvus; species Corvus hawaiiensis. The sequence continues at coordinate 23,985,689 of NC_063215.1, forward strand.
GCAGCACAGCACTCTGGGCAGAATTACAAATGAATACAATAAAAAAATCAAATGTCAGGTACATTATTTGCAACGTATCATAGAGTTTATAAATTACATTTAGTTCAAATGCTGTTACTGCACAACCTATCACAATTTCAGCACTGGGTAATGAATGTCCCAGGGTTTTGTTGTAGAATTTAAACTCAAAATCCCTAGCACCAAAACTGAAATCTGTGCATATATATTCCATTTCCATTTCTTATCTTGAAGAAAGCTCAGTAAAGAAAAAACAAAATCCTAATAGTTTAAGAAGTACTTGCTGTTGGCACAGAGATGGAAATAGGGGTGATGCTTCCTTATTCTGGCAAAGAAAATTTCGCCTCACAGGCATAAATTCCCCTGTATAAAAGGATATTTTAGAATTAATTCAAGACCATCGGCAAAATTTCCAATTTTTAATATATTTATGGATAATGTACTAGCTGGCATATAAAGAACAGTGGCAATGAAGAACACTGGAGCCATATAGCCACCCTTTTGAGGGTATTATCTATATTCAACATTCATTTTTTTCTGGAACATTACTGCTATGACTACTACTACTACTACTATTATTATTATTATTATTGCTGTTGTTGTTGTTATTTATAAAAATGCTGAAGTATCTGTGTGGGACCTCATCCATCTTACTCAAGGGGTTGTCTTGTTTGTACCATTCTTAACTCAAAACAGAGAGTACAGGTTGTTTTTGTAAGACTTGCTGAAAAGATTTCTTTTGTATTGTAAACTAGCTTTCTTCTCAAAAAAGACATTTTCCCCCCCATAAAATTGCCAGTATAATTTCATATTTTAATTCAGAAAGTACCTAAACTGATTGAAAATATTTCACATTTGATTGAAAATATTATTTCACTCAAATTTGAAATATCTGAATCTTAGATTTACCTCAGTTACCATATGGGCCAGAGCTCCTTACTACATCTTTTGTAATACATGGCATGCAGGAGATCACCATAGGTTCAAGGAAATGGGTTTTTTTTGAGATCCAGTGAAGACTGGTAGATCTACATAAGTGTCACTACATATGCCTGAAAACATCCCTCAAAAAATTTAAAAATCAAAATACTTTCTTTCATCTGATTTATGGCGAATTTTCATTTTAATAAAGAATTAAAATTTTAATGTGGAAGTATAAGAGACCTGCTGTGACTATCTCTTCTTTCTGAGAATTCTTGGGGATTTTTAGTGATATAATGACAATAAGGCTCAATCCTTAAATCATAGAAATCAGAATTCCATATATTACACAATAAAATATTTCAAAGAAATATGTCAGTTTATAGAATTTAAAGATCTGGATCACAGATTCATATCAGTAACTACAGGAAACAGAAATAAATGTGTTCAAAATAGCTATGTGGCAATCCCTCTAAAATGTTCTGTGCCATTCAGCTGAATTTAGGAACAAGTAAATCAGGTTCCCTTATATGCAGCTTTTAAAGCAAAAGAAGACGAGTTTACCAGGAGCTGTTCCTAGACATAATAAATTCCAGCTGAGGAGTTACTCCTGTAAGGAAGGCTGGGTAGATGAGGTGGAAACCAGTGAGATCCTTGTTGTTCTGAGTCTTCTGAACCAGGGACAGAGGTTTGTGCATGTCAGAGGGCTGCTGCTCACGAGTGAGTGTGCTGATTAAACACTCCAGAAAAAGGAATAATTCCTGCATGGCTGGAGACATGTTGGGAAGCCTTCCATAGACAAACATACTTGCTTGAGGAGGAAATTAGAAACTTGACTGCCTTAAACAAGAAAAGTCTTTGTAATAGCAGACGAGCAGGATGGACTTAATGGAAACAAAGGAATACATTTCAAAAATTATAAAAATTAGATCATAAGGATAGAACAGTGACATGAAGTTCCATGCTCTGTGAATTAATGTGTGTGAGGATGCTGTATGAATAGGATGTCTCCAACTGCCTGTAAGCCTGCAGAGGTGTAGAATTCAAATCCAGATAACAGAAAGGACTGGACTTGAATAAAATTGCACTTACAACAGGCTTGAATTATGCTTATATCATTCCTCCCAAAGAAACAGTCAAGGATATACCATGTCTGTATGTTTGCCTAAAAGCTTTTTCAGCTCCCACTTTTTCCAATCTCCTCTCTCTGCTTCTTTCTTCTTAGCCCACTTCATGCTCTTTTGAATGCTTTCTCTCATGTCCTGACCCTCCTTTTCTAAAAGGCAGAACTCCATTCTTTTTTTCTCTTCCATATGTCTCATGCATAGTAGGATTTTTTCCTGTACTCCTCCTAGGCTAAGTCCTCCTCACATTTTAAGTGCTTTGTCCTCTTGTTTCCTTCTTTTCCCTTGCCTAACCTGCTCCTCACAGATCTTTCTCCCTGAATTCTCTTACACTTTTATTCTCTGTAGTCAAATACTGCTTTGGGGGGATGATTTTCTACTGACGCACTTTTAAGTGAGGGAGAAACTGCATCATATCCCATGCCCCTTACTGCTCCTAGTCTTCCTTTCAGAAAGTAAATGCTTATCTCTTCGACGATTTGCTAATGTGGAAGCCAGGTACTTTCTCTGACTTTATGTGTTCAATTGGTAAGATGTGCCTTCCAAAAAGAAAACTGGGAAACACTAAAGGTAGCTATAGAGACTGACTTTGCAGCAGAACAGTATCACATGGACCCCCTTCTGTTGGGGACAAGAGAAAGGACATGCAAAATACATTGTTTAGGGAAGAAGACAGAACATGGCACTTGGGCAACTCAAAAAGGAATTCAAACTAGGCAGTGTACTGGACAGGAGACACACAATATAGCCTGTTCAGTGAGCAGCTCCCCTGAGGCAGCCAGACAGGAGACAAAACAACAGGAACTGACTGTAGATCCAATACCTCCCCCGTCACTGCAGTCAGCCATCTCAGCTCATGCAGAATCTCTTCTGTGAGATCTTCTCCAGAATGTATTCTCAAGCACCTACAGTAGTTTTTCAAAAATACTCCTTTTTTTTGAGACACAGCTAAAGGACAAATATAAAAGAGCTATAACATAGAGCAGATGCAAATTTGGAATATTTATTGACAGTGGAGAAATCCAAATTCACTTCTTTCCTTAGCCCAAGGTAAATGAAACTCACATAATGTAATTTCATAGATTGATGCCTCATTCTATACCTCTCATGCTAAAGTAATCTTGCAGAAAAAAAGTATGCTTCACTAAGTAAAAATGCAGTGTGAATTTGAAGTTCATTGCTATGAACAGTCACCTTTGGTGTTGGTAAAATCTGCATTTTTTTCTCTGATTTGGAAAGAGTTCCTAGATTTTATGCAATGTCTGTCTTCTCTCTCCCTGCTGCCATTTATTATTAAGGAAATTTAGCAAAATCATTGATCTGTAAACAAAGACTAAAGAGTAACTACAATTATAAAAGCAATCAATGATCAAGGAAAGTGTTTAAACAGGCAAAACTAGCATTTATGCCCAGCCCTCAAATAATTTCTCTGTCTTTTAAGCAAAGAAGGTTACATGCCAGAGGAGATGGAATTTCCTACAGGGAGAAGGAAGACTGAACTGTTAAGGGCTTTATCATTTCATTAGAGTAGATAATTGGGTAATTAGAATTATTGAAAGTTGACAAAGCAACAGACTCAGATGAATTATAACCCACAATCCTAAAAGTAGCAAGGGGAAAAGCAAAGCACCTGGAGCTCAGCTGCTGATAATCCTTAAATGACAAAGGTTAACAGTAGGGAAGATGAGGGCAAATGTTGTTCCTTATCTCCCATTCAAAATACATTTCTTTAATCAGAACCTCCCAGGCTAACATAAGGGAGAGGCTGTGGAAGAGAACATCACCCTTTCTGGAAAAGAGCCTGGAAACACTTCCTACAGATGGCAGCCTAGTTTGTTCCAAACACTCTATTTGTTCTTCAAAGCATCTGAGAGCAAGACGAAGTGACAGAGCTGTATCTGGGACTTGGGTGACCTCACTTAAGGGAGACAACTCTTTGTGCCTCCTCAGTTTGAAAGAGTTTCAGAACAGAGTTATGGAAAATGATGATGATATTGTTTTCCCAATACATAACTGAAGTAAATAGCTCGATTTAAAGTAATTTGGACCTTGTTTTTACCTCTGATTAAATGTCAGTAATAAATATTTTCACTCTGTCTGATTTATAGTTGTGACTTTATAGTTTCAATTATTACCTGCATTTGGATACCAAGCCTGGGAGACTTGCTGTTTTGGGGAGGAGATGGGAGATCCATCACGCTTAAAACTGGTGACCGACTCACCAAGGGCAGCTGACAGGACTGCTCTGAAGAGAACACAGCACTGCAGCACAAAATGGATCTGCTGGATTAGCATATTTCCTGATCACACTTTATCTTAAAAGCAGACTGAGCTGCAAGTAGAACAGCTCTCCCCTCCAAGACCACAAGATGATGAGAGTGAAAAAAAAATGCATTTCCTTATTTTAGATTGAATTCTTATTACCATGGCACCCAAAGGCTCCCTTCAGGAATAGAACTGACTGTGATGAATGCCTCAAAAAATGGCCCCTAAAACACATCCAAGTCCTTAGAAGTCATAGTCATTATATATCTAGAGTATTATTATTATTGTTATTATTATTATTATTATTATCATTACTACTATTGCCATAATTCATGTGGATTCCAAGATACATACTAGCTACTACTTAATAGTAAATCCAGATTTTAACACCAGGTGGTGTCTATAATTTTCCTCTTCTCTCTGCTCTCCTCCACTGCTAATCTAAAGCTACCCTCCTTCATTTAAGAAAAAAACAAAGAAGTCAGGGTGGATTTATACCAGATATAAGAAGTTTTTTATAATGAGAGTGGTGAGGCACTGGCACAGATTACCCAGAGTGGTTGTGGATGCTTCATCCCTGGAAACATTCAAGGTTAGACTGGGGCTCTGAAAAACCTGATCTAGTTGAAGATGTCCCTGCTCATTGCAAAGGGATTAGACTAGATGACCTCTAAAGATACCTTCAAAACCAAATTATTGTATGATTTTTCTATCCTAGTTGAGCTCAAAAGCCACAAAACCTCTGCCATCATTATGATTTTCATATTTACTGAAAACTATGCAAAAGGAATCTTTCAGTAGAATAGAATGTCTAAGTGGAGGAAAAGATTTGGCATATTTCATTGTGAGCTTTCCTGCACATATCCTTTTTCTGTTCCTGCAGCTAAGCAGAGGCAGAAAGTAAAAGATGAAGACCTAGAAGTAAATTCCAGCTAATAAAAAAGAGTTGACTTAGGAAGTTTCTTTGCCAGTTGCCTCTATAGCAAAACAGAATTATTATATTCCCAGTGAAACATTATTGTCAGGTGGATTCTTAACACAAAGACTCCTCAAGCCCTGAAGGCAGACAGTCTATAAAATTTGAAATCACATGCTCAGGCGATAACTATTATCTTTTTTTTTTTTTTTTTTTTTTGAAGAGGAAAGAAGGAAAATCTAGGTAAATCAGATATTTAAAACTTCTGTGTCTGACATTTCTCATAACAACAGATGCTCATTTTCATATCTTCACCTTCAGACTCTTCTCTTATGATACCTCTGCTTTGAAAAATAGAAAGCTTAACTGTTATCCATGTCCCATTGCCCAGTCTTACTATTTAAACAGAAGTCCTGAGCTTGTATTTCCTTCAAAAATTACTTTTACCCACTAGTGGAATGCTCTGAGACACTGCATGACTAAGATTTGCAGCATGAGGGGTTTTTTTAATTTTATGAACTGATGTCATCATTCTTCACAGAACATTTTCATTCTATCTTTGAAGTTTGTGTTTGGAGAGCTTGTGAGATGAGACGATTCAGTCTAAGAGAAAAGATTTTTTCGATATCTTTGCCCAGTGTCATGCAAGTTGTTAAGTGATAAATGGTTCTAGAAGATATGTTTATACTTTATTCAGAGAGCAACATCACTGTATTAACCAATATACTTACTATTCTAAGTACATTGGTGTGAAAAAAGTGAGAAGATTTTCTGAGGAATCATGCTCAGCTCAGAAAAATTTTAAGAACAGCATTGTACTTTTTCCAAGTCTGAACTAAAATAAATACATAAAGACTTGAAAATGTAACTTTGCCAGTGAAACTTCAAAGAAAATCAGAGGTTTTACATTCATTTCTGTAAAATATCTGGGATATTCTCAAGTAGAGATTTCAAATTCCAGCTACTTGCATTAATCTATCTATAAGCTTTGTGATGTATTCTGCTTCCAAGAGTTCTAGAAACTCTCTCATTTTAAGTTAAGATCCTGTGCTGACCTATCACGTACAGAGTTAAATGCAAAGTGAAAAAAAGGAATATTTAAGTTCTTGTTAATCGCAAGTAAAAGGAAAGACAAAATAAAACCACTAACGTCCTCTACCTGTAGTATTGATTCAGCAGTTTTGCTTACATACTGGTTCAATGTAAGTGCTAATACAGGACTCTATTGGTTAAGAATAATTTGTGTACGAAAAATACAGCAGCACAAGTCTTGCTGCTCTGTGGACATTTCTGGGAAGAATATGAAAATGTCCATCCTCTGATAACAAAACATACAGGAGCAACATATATGGATGCCAATCCTCACAAAGATGAGTACAATTTCTTTCATAATGTATTTGTGTATAATATTACTTTTGTTCTTCACTAGAGGAGACGACGGGAGGGACAATTAACCTGGCTACTGCTGCAGTTAAGACCTTTTCATTTCCTGCTTTGCCTGTAGCCCATACATAGGGTTCAAGTTTACAGAAAAACATGTACTAAAAATGATACAAAGCTTCTTTCTTTCATGTGATGATACTGAAGGCATGCCTGTAAACCATAACTTAACATACAAAGGTAGTTTTGTATACTCTTGGCCTTGAACATTTACAAAGTCTCCTGGGTAGCAAGGGTATTATTTCATGTTTTATAGTAATTGTACTCCTAAAGATTACAGATTTTGGAAGCAGTCTGGACCATGAGATCCTGTAGTCTGTCCTGCTATGTATCAGTACTACACTACTTCATTCTACTCTTTTTTTTCCCCTTAATAAATGAAATAGCATGAGTTCAGCTATTATTTAACATCTTGAGTTTCCTAAACCTTATTTTTCAGACACTATTTTTGATCTGAAATATAGGAGACAGGGACCCAAATAATTCTCCAGGTAGTTTGTTCCCACAATTAATCACCATAGACTTAAAAATGTAGTCCTAATTTTTTGTTCTTGGCTTCAGCTTTTTGACTGTAGTTCTCATTAAACCTTTCTCTTTGAGATGAAAGCCATTTAGCATGGCCTGTGATGCCATGGAAGACATCACTAATTCTTTATGTTAACACATGGGCAAAGGTCATTGAGTCTGTCACATGGACATCTTCTTCAGAAAAATTTTATTGCTATTTTCTATTACATGCTACCAATTTTATACCATTTTAGATGAATATTCAAAATAAATTTATTATTCCAGTACTATCCCTTTTCAATACCACACAAGGGAAAATTTTTCTATGCCAATTCATTACTCCTGAACAAATCAACCTTTAGCTGTTGTCTTGTGCGCCAGTAGTTTGTTTCTCTTTGCATTAGATTTCAGGCACTGCTTTTCAGTTGACTGTGTAACGGCATCCAGGATTAGTAAAAGCTTTAAGACTTTTTCCTTCAGTGAACGCCCTGAAGGAGATCTAAACGCTTTTAAACTGAAAAAAATTCAGGCTTTAAAATTACATAAACTAGTTTCCCAAATTTTGTAGGCAGAGGAAACTCAAAGTATAATAAAGAGAATTTATAAACCACTTTCCTGCTCTGCTCCTTTTCAGACTTGTCCTGGCATCCAGTGTTTGTTTTACTCAAATCACCAACCTTCCAAGTTGCATCTGACTTGCATGTGGCTTCTCTATGGTTGCAGGAATTTTCTTTCATCATCTTGGTGACCTGGTATCTGCTCTCTGTCCCTCACCACAGTTTCTCATGTTTCCTTGGAGCTTCAGTCTCCCACCTCCAGGCAGTCTTCCTTGCACCTCTTCAGCCCTAGAACTTTCTTTCCCTGATTGTGCTCAAGTAGCTCCACAAAGAAAGGAGCAATCCCTGTTCTGTCTGCACCTACTCCTAGTAAAGGCATATTAAAAAAATGGAACCAGAGACACAATGTAACTGACTGTCAGTTCTCCATTTAGCAGCTGTAATTTTCTCTCCTGGCTTCTAATGAGTACTTTTACATTTGGCTGACTTAGAACCTTTTGTTTTGATTAGATCAAGTTTACTAAGCCATCTACTTAGTTGTCTCTTAGGAGGCTGAACAACTGGATATTGCTTTCCAGAGTGATGTGAGTAGCTCAGCTGAGCCAGAACAGCATTGCTCCAGTGAGAACTTGCTCCAATATTAAGCCTGAAATATAAAAATACCAGCACCAGGTTTTAGAAGCTGGTTTAGAAATTGGTGCATAAACACTTAGGTTTAAGGTAATGCAGAGATTCACGTAAACAGCTGACAAATGTGCCTAACGTACATGTAAGACATTGTCCCTCTTTCTCTGCCGTTTCTTTGGGCTATGGGTTTTTTGTAAGATATGCTAAATAAGTGCTGTGTCACTAAAAGGTAAACTGCTTGAAAATGTAAGTCAATACCATCAGCAAAACAAGGAGAGATTTCACCTTTGCAGCTACAATGCATGACCTCTGTAAATACAGAATGAGGAGACTCACTGACAGGCAAAGCACATTGTCAGTGCTATGCAATGCAAGAGCTGGAATAAACAAAACAAAGTCATTCTCAAACACCCAAACGAAATAAAATAAAATAATAGCACTTCACTTGTTTAACTAATCAATAAAAATTGAACAGAATTAAAAGCCAGATACAGGCACACCCTGTGTTCTAATTAACTTAGGAGCATAAGAGAAGTAATTTTTTTAATGCAACAAACCCATTTATCACAAAACAACTGGCCATTTGCATTGATTATTGTCCTATTAATACAACAATATGTTTTCTAACTCTGTTAAACTGCATCCTGAGAATATTCATTTTTCAAAAACTGCTGCTTTGGGGAGATTTGTTTGGAAGTTAATTTTGTCATTCATTAAGCAGACCCAGTTATGTTTTAGGAAGTCAGTAAGCATCGGAACTATGTTGAAGAATTACAGGAAGTATGTTCTTGTATCTCACTGACTGAATGTCTGCTATGCTGAACAGAAATAAGAGGATAATTAATTTATATTTGTAATTCTTCCACCTTTATGAAAAATATGAAAATTCTGCTCTACAGGTGAGTCACTCTAGAAGCTCTAATTAGATAAATGCCACTTGTGGTTTATTTCGATTAGGAGACTATAAGTTTGCATAACTACAGGTTAGATTTGCATACAGGAAAATCTTAATGTTTCAGAATTTGTAAGCATGGTAAGATTTAAGTAGCATTTAGTCAAGTACTTCAATTAACTACTTTTGATTATGGAGACAGCTCCTTTGTCAAATCTTTTTTGCTAAATCACTATGAGGTTTAATGTCTTAAGTTATATTTACATTAAGAATTTATGTAGAGGATCAGCTCTCACCTTTTAGTTTACATTCCAGTGGATTAGCTATTTTTCGCTTAGGTCAAAACAATTCCATGCAGCACCACAGTCTGGGGGCAGAGTGGCTGGAAAGCTGCCCAGTGTAAAAGGACTTGGGGGTGTTGATCAACAGCAGCTGAATATGAGCCAGCGTGTGGCCAGGTGGCCAGGAAGGCCAGTGTCATCCTGGCCTGTATCTGCAGTAGTGTGGCCAGCAGGACCAGGGCAGTGATCGTCCCTCTGTACTCAGCACTGGTGAGGCCACACCTCGAGTGTTGTGTCCAGGTCTGGGCCCCTCACTACAAGAAAGACATTGAGGGGCTGGAGGGAGTCCAGGGAAGAGCAGTGGGGCTGGTGAAGGGTCTGGAGCACAAGGGTCTGTGAGGAGCAGCTGAGGGAGCTGCGAGTGTTTAGCCTGGAGAAAGGGAGGCTCAGGGGAGACATAATTTCTCACTTCAGCTGCTTGAAAGGAGATTGTAGCTAGGTGGAGGTTGGTCTCTTCTCCCAAGTTACAGATGACAGGAGAGGAAATAGACTCAAGTTGGACCAGAGGAGGTTTAGATTAGATACTAGGAAGAATTTCTTTACTGAAATGGTGGTCAGGTATTGTAAGAGGCTACTCAAGGAAGTGATTGAGTCACAATCCTTGGAAGTGTTCAAAAGGCATGTGGATGTGGCACTTGGAGATATGGTTTAGCAGTGAACACAGTGGTGCTGGGTTAACCATTGGACTCAATGATCTTAGAGGACTTTTCCAATCTTAATGATTCTATGATTTCATGTTAGAAGAGCTGGCGTAGAACATTCTCTTTTGTTTCTGTTTTGTTTTGCTTTTTAACAATAAGCAAATGCCTTGTGCTTGGAGAAGAGGAGAGCCAACAGCTGTGCCAGGGAAATGCCTAATGCTACAATAGTAATGGGAATTAAATTAACATCTGCAATATGAGAGCAGAAGCAGTACTGGAAATATTCAGATTTTTCAGTATAGATCTGTACTAAACTTTTTAATTACTGTGAAAAAAACAATTTTCTTTTGCTAATTGTAGGTAGTGGATATAGAATGTCTGAAAATGTGGTTTTTTATCTTTTCCCAGTGAAATCTGGCCAATGGTAGTCCACCTTCCTCTAAAGACGTTTAATACCTGAGAAGCTGATGCTGAGTGGAATTACTTGGCTGTAATATGCTCAGTACTCAAATGACTTTTAAACAGTGTGTAAGTTTTATCAAATCAACTGAATGGGAAATTTAGTACAAATTCATTACAGCTTGACCATATAAAGAAGCAGCCTGTAGTAGAAAATATCATAGTTTTAAGGAGGATTAAGGTACAGCAAGCTTTTTAAGGATTATTAATGTACAGTGAGCATGTTGTTAGAATACCATAACAGGAAAGAGAAGGTGAAACAAAAGCATGTTTCCAGAATTACGAGGGGCCTGAGTCCAGCTGAACATGAACATAATGTACGTAGACATATGTTAATGTTTAGTGGTATATCTATGATCCCATTCCTACAGCAGTTCTCTAGACACCATATACTACATTCATCTGTTCACTGCATGCTAAATAAAAAGACAAATTAATCATGCTTTAATCAAAAGGATACATCTTAAAAGTTCTTTACAGAGCTTGTAGAGCTGTCTTTTGAGTGATTTCAAAAATGTAAAGTTTTTTACACAGAGCTGTTGTGCTAAGAATCCCAGCAACAATAAAGGTATTTAGAATTACTACCTTTTTGCAAAAAGAAAAAAAACCAGATTTTTTTCATGCAGCAGCGATGTTACATAATATTGGCAATATTCATAAGCTGTTTCCCGGAATTGTTAAAATCTGATCATATTTCCCATCAATTCTGAATTTAGTCGCCTGCATTCAGTACTTCTAGAAATCCCACTAGATAATTTCCTGAAGGCATTTAGACCCGGGAGGATGCAAGCAGACTAAGATTTGTCAAATTCCTTCAGGATTCAAAGGGATGACCCAAGGTAGATAAATGCCTAATGCATTTTTAAAATTTTTTCAGGGACTTATCTTACTTCAGGTACCCCGAACCACTGAAAATCTAATCCTTGCCACAGAAAATTCAAGGATATTTTTGATACAGAAATCTCTCTGCTATTTATCTCGTTTAGCTCAATCTTCATTAAAATACAAATAGAAATTTAAAAGTAATTGGATATAGCCTAGTTTTAAATATCCTTATTCATGATGTATCGTTTCTTTCAGACACCTAACAATTTATTTGCCTAACAACTTTATCAGCTTGGCGGCATATCCTTTTGTTTTAGCTACTTGCAGTAGGTATTCCAGCAAACATTTTACTTTAACTGCTAAACAACAATGTGTTAACAAAGCAAGTAGCTGATGACTCAGTTTTTCAGAATGATTTTGACACTGAAAAACTGGTAGTTGGCCTGCCCCCTTCTTTGCACGAGCACCTGAGGGAAGTTGATAGGCAATGCTAGGCATGGCAATTAGCTTACCCAGCATGAAACTCAATAGAAGCAGGTGCTGAAGAAAGATCTGACTAAGAAGATTTCTCCCTTCTCCTTCCTTCTTACTCCCTGCCACAGCAGCTCAAAGGTGGCACCTAGCCAGGGGTAGAAAGCCTGTCCCATTTTGTTTACTTATTTTACAAGATGGTATCACTGTTGCTTTTCGAAGTACTCAGTTAATAAAGTTGTGAAAGAAGTAAACTTGTATGCTGGCCTGTGTGGCACCATCTGTCCTATGCTATCAGCTAAGACAGCTGTGGAAGAGTCACTTCAAAATACTTTCAGATTACATTGTTCTGAACATCATTTCTAGGAAACATAATAAACAGCAAAATCCTGTTTTCATTAGAGGACTCTGAATGTCTGTTGCCAGTCGAACCCTTTCCATCTGTTGAATTGTCAGAAAATCGGTTGTCTTTGAGGGAAAATACATCTACACAGACAAATTAAAGCTTTGTTTATTTATAGATACATTACCTGCATTTCTCACATGGCACCCTTTATTTAAATGCCTTCAGATTGTTTTCAATTGTTTCCTCTTTTGGGAGTGAACTTTCTAAACAGTTACTTGTCTGTCAAAGTCGTAGTCAGTAACTTTACATTTCCTATGTTTTTTCTTTCTATGATTCTAGGTCTTTTGCTATGAAAAAAAAAGACACACTTTTCAGCATTGCTGAGGTATATATTTTCCTTGGAGATAATCATAAGATGATTTTTTTGGGGTTTTATTTTGATAGAGGAGAAAACTGATGAATAACATCTTTGCTTTAAATGGACACTGTTTTGCTGCTTCCATTCACAGATGTCTGGTCTGAGACACCTAAGCCTTGTTTTTAGACTGGCATTTTATTGCTGAAATGGTGTCCTGTGTCTCTAGACATGAGGACAGCAAAATCTCAAATAGGTCATCCAAAATCTAAGATGGAAATCTCATTGCTGAAACTCTAAACCTGCCAACAAACAGGATTTCATAGACAAAAATCTGTGGCTGTATGAACAATGGCATCCTAGTCTCCTGACTACCTCTTCTGTTTTCTGAAAGCGCAAGATCAGATAGTCCTTGACTCAGGTTGAAGCTAAGCTTGTTACTTATAAGAAGATGCAGTCTATCTCATATCTCAGCATGTGATACTCAATCTTGATCAGAGATAACACATGCTGGGACTTGCTGCAAGTTTTGCTGATTATTCCTCTGTATTAAGATGAGGACAGCTGTAATATACTTCATTTTATTCATATCGCACAGGCTCCTACGAAATTGCCAATTCAACCCACAGCTGGGCAAAGATCTGGCATTCTGACAATAGCCCATCAGAAATACATAGGCATGCTGATACCACCCACAAACAAGAAGGCATATTTGCTACCGTCCTGTGAATTTGTAACTGCTGGAAGCAAGAGACAGATCAGAACTAAAGCTGCAGTACCAATACTCAGATTCTCAGTGTAACACTCAAACTCTATTGAAAAGTAGACCCATAATCAAAAGTAAATGGTAAAAGGCAAGATCTAAGTGAATGACATGGTTTTTGAGGCTTGAAGGTGTAGAAAGGAGCAATCTCCAAGAGTCGCTAATTTTTGATTAGTAAGGATTCATGTGTTTGATTCTGAAAGATGCTTAAAACCAAAAAAAGAGCAACAAAGAGAAGGAGGTATACTGCACGATAGTTTATGATTTCAGCATATAGATCTACTACAGCCAACAACACTACTACTAATAGAAAGTGGAATAAGAGGAAATTATTTGAGGCAAAAGCAAAAGTTTTACAGAAACATCATTGGTGTTGCTGTGTATTTGCTTATACTGTTCTGCTGTGTATGCTTCTATTTAACACTGCCTGTGTGAATTTGTATGCTTTCTAGTTAGAGGCAAATAAACAGGTTTTCTGGCAGTGCCAGGTTCTGTCATAAAGTAACTGATGTGACTGTTTATGAAACAAAAGACGTCTCCCTTCTTTTGATCTCTGAGTTAAATTTCCCAGGGTTATGTTTCTAAATTACTTGACCCACTAGAATTGAGCAGATGATGCCTACAGAATGAAGCATATGCCTTAACTATTTATAGCCTAGAAGATATTGTAAGGTTTAATGGTATCAAAGTTCAGTGTACTTGCTTGCTCCATTCTGAGGAACAAAATGCATTTTTCACCACTGAAACAATGTCAGATATCTCCAACTTTGGCATTCAAGCCCCAAATATCAAATTAATAATGATTTAATATGATAATGAATTTTGCAATTCATATAGTAATATTTTCATTAGCATAAATAAAGTATGTGGTGTTCATATTTAAATGACAAGTTTGTTTATCTTGCACAGCCTTTCGGACATAAGACATTTACACGAGATTTGATCTATGTACTCAAAATCAGTTTGCAGATCCTAGTCCCCAGGAATTTAACTCATATTGACAAGAAAATCGTATGTGCAGACTTGCCACTTGATATTAAATAACAAACTCAGCCCAGAGATGAGGATGTCCCCAAGAAATTGAACAAACCAATCTCAAACAGTGATTAGGAATTAACTTCCTTTATGTACCTCTCCATCTACACCAGTATGGTACAAATCAATATACACTTTGAATTGGTACTAATTACATTTGAATCAATTTACATCACTATCTGAGACCTTTTTAAAACAAAATATTTGATATGACTCTAGGCCCTTAGTTTAAAGGCTTTGAATGTTTTCCAGAAAACCAACTCAAAGATTTGTGATTTTAAATGTCTTACTTTTGGAGGCACTTTGGATGTACAGTTTGAGGCACTTCAAGGATCTTAACCTGCCAGAAAGTCCTGAGCAATGCTTAAGCATTTGGGATGTTTTTGAGAGCTTAACACAATATGACTCAAGACACAGGCACTCCAAACCTCTGAAAATCTTGCCCTTAGAGCCCACATCAACTTTCAGCTGATAAATAGTGGCACATTTTACATAATGGAAAGGCTGCACAGAGCTTAGCCCCCCAGTTCATTTAACTATTTTTCTGCTTTTTATACCACCATGTATTATACAAGCATTTAATATTTTTGAGTATTATTTTGAATAGGTTGAAATTACTGAATATGAGTATTGAATATTACTGCCAGATCTTCTATATGCTTAGCAATATATAAAAACATAATTATTTGAGGGAAAAGGAATAAAAACCTTGGTAAATTCCTTTTAACTGTTCATAACCTCACTGTCAGTGAAAGGAAAAGCCATCTCTTGTACTGGAGTTTGGAATATCTCACCTTAGAGCAGCAGCAGTAATGACACAGAAAAAGATAATCCACTGACTTTAATCACACATAAATGAACTAATCTTTTAGATGCATATAATTTCATTTCAATGAAACAATCCATTCCCTAGTCTCAATTTTTAAGCTGCTCAATGCAACAGGAAAAATAGAAACTGGGTAAATTAGGAAAATTATATTATAAGCAAAAAATATAATTATCTAGCCAAATTGTATGCACACAATCAGAATTCAGTTGTTTGCCAAGACCATTGTTGGTAGTGAAATCGCCACATGTATTTGTGCAGATTCAGATTCACCTAGATGGAGTCTAGAAAATTACACTAATGAGCCTTGCAGTGATTTATTAAGACAGCCTGGAAGCTGATTTAGTAATTTGCTCATAAAAAACTCCTCATGCCAGTTGTTCTACACATCACAAGAGTGTTTCCAATCATGTACAGCAAGACACTTCTTAGAAATTAGGTTCACATTTCAAAAAATTACTGATTTTTTTCAGAGTAACTGAATTAAGACAGTGTTTTTACTTTCCTCTTCTATAATAATGTGGGTATCTCAGAAATACTGTCACTTCCTCGCTTATATCTCGTTAAGCAGGAGTATGACAAATTCAACATCCTTTGAAATTTGCTTCATATCCACAGTTATGCCCTTTTATGAACATCTGCAATCTTGCTATCCTAGACATTTACATAAGACATTGCTTAACTTTAGAGACATTGGCTAGCAGCATTGAAAAGAAAGAGAATTTTTTACTAAATCAAAGAAACTTGGGTTAAAATTGCCTTTGTTAAATTTTAGTTAAGACTACCTCTTTTCCTCTACAGATTGGCAATAAGTCACAATATTAATAATTTTCCAGTTTAATTGCATGTGTGTGTTATTATTAAAAGATAATTATATGATATCTAAACCACCTATGATATTATTCAATAATTGTTTTGTCATCGTATTTCTAACAGCATATTTCCTAGGCATGCTTTATCTAATCTTTAATAAAGGATAATAAAATTGAGAAAAATATGAACACATTAGAGGTTACTCCAGCTAAGTACAGTCTCACACTTTTGCATACAGAAAGCAGTAAGCAGCTCAGGTAAGAACAGTTTTCTCACAGGAACCTACCATAAAAAATATACTTTTTTGACAAGAATTAGCAGTTTCTCTTTACTTTCCAGTGACCCCTCTGGCCATTTCAGGAATAACAATGACAGGCTTGGGTAAGAGTCATTGCAGTCATCTCAACCAGATACATGTTTATCAGAGTATTGCACGTGGAAAGCAAAGAATAATGACAAAAGCTAGATTTTGTAGGATTATTTTTTTTAAAAGAATATCCTATTCTTCTGTGCAAAAAAAGCTGACAGAGGAAAAATACTGTGAAAAATTCGTGGCAGAGCAATCAGATCATCCTATATCAAAACCCAGTATTTTTCTCTCATTAATGGAAGGAGTAGAAATTAGATATTTGGAACAGCCAATCAAAATAACAGTTCATAGACTAGCTTCTGAAATTACATTGTTCTGGATAAATATGAAATAACTTTTTCTCCTCTTTAGAGACAGTTATATAAAACTAGATATAAAAACATGAATCTGATGACCTGTCTGTAGGAGCCAGTTCCTGGAAGCAGCATACACATTAGGTACTGTACTGAGACATGCTGAGAATTTTGAAGGGTTCCAGAGGGAGGAGAGGGAGCAAAGATATGCTGCCTCTTGAGAGAAGCAGGCCATTTCTTCATTTTGCTGAAATCATTAGTCACACAGAGCCTCATTCCTGAGTAGGATCTGCAGCTATAATTAGTGCTGAGACTCTTATTTGCATTCTTGCTATAAAAGTTAATATTTTACATGTCAAATAACCCATATGGATTCACTTTTAACATTAAAAGAACTGCTGTTCATAATACATAAGCAGAAGGCTTTATTACACATATTTATGCCTCATACCAGGTATCTTTTATGTTAGAATAACAAAATATGACTTATTAATGCAGTTGTGAATCTTTTTGTTAACAGTCTGATTATAAATGTGTTTAATCTACACAATTTTAGTACATTCTGAATCACTGTTAGTCAGAAATATACCTTTTTTTCCCCTTTGCACAATTTAGCCTCACATTTTCTTGTAAGTATCTTGTTCTGTCATTGCAAGTAATGCCAAAAATATTTCTGACTCTTGAGTCTCTACAGAAGCATGAAGACTATGTCTGAAAATGGATCTCACCTCCATGAAGCTCCATGGCTGATCAATTGCTAAACACACAGGCTTCAGAATCTGGGTACTAGAAATGTCATGTAAAACGGAACCAATTCTTGTTAAAGGGCTTGGTGTACAACCCCTCACATCGTTTGAGATCTGTTTCCATGCAGGCCAAGCTAAATCAGCCAGCTGGGAAGTTGTAGGAGATCCTATCAAAACCAATCTTTGTGTAAGTATTCATTGAAGGATCCTAAAACTGCAGTTAGAATAAGTCCCATGGAAACACCTGTGACATCCATATGAACAGCAAATGAATTCTTTATTATCACTGCTATTAGAATGAATACTGACTGAATTCCTTATGATCAGTGCTGTTAAAAAGAATATTAAATTAAAGAGTCCACCTAGCATAAACTCTGTCACAATAACAACAGTTGTTGTTAACAATTGTTAGCAATAATAACAATTATTACATGTATTACATATAAGTGCAGAAACATCAACAGAAGCCTGGAAATGTACTTAGAATAATGAACAAAAAAAGACATGATAATTTCTGATTTATTTTAAGAGATGGGATAAAAGTAGTGCATGAGTACTATGTGCTGCTTTTCATTCTGGCACTTTTAGATTTTCTTCAGTATTGTTCTATGCAAAACTGTCAAAATCATCTCCCTTGGTTCAAATGTACATGTCAAAGTGACTGAAGGGTTAATACAAGAGAAGCATAAAAGACAATCAGATAGGAGTACAGTGTGCTTAATTGGAGTGTTTGGTAAGTTATTCTACGATTTCTACTAGCCCTACAAGCTGGAGGGTTAGCTTTTAGATATTAACATACTCAATATACTGTAAGTCACTTCTTGGCAAGGCTAGTATGATCAGCAATCACAAATACAGTAATTAGCAGTAAGCATAGAGGTCTTCACAGTGCTGACCACAGCCATGCTCCTCAAGGCCATTGTTTCTTTGGCTGGAGGGAGGAAACTGGAAATGAAGCAACAATTATTTTTCTTCATAGGAGAAAGGGCTAGGCCCCAGAAAATTTGAATCAGTGTGATGACAGCTGTCCTTCCAGTATAAGATAGTGTAGCAACTAGTGCTAAGATTCATAATGTGAAGAAAAAAATAAAAAGCTTGAATTTGTGAAAGGATTTTCAAATATATTCCGGCGAAAATCATAGGATAGCTTGTTGTGCTTTAGAAGCTTCCACCTAACATTTTTGCTTAGGTTTTTTCTTCCTCTGCTGTGGTTCATGCCATAGAAGCATGACTTCCCATGCCAGGCTTCCATGAGGCTGCATGAAAGTAGTGTGCATTCTTGCAGTGTGCCCACAGAAATCTGCCTCCCTGCCTTGAAAGAACTTCAGCAAAGAAACCAAATACAAAGAGCTAAGATACTGCATGTGCAATAATGATACGTTGCTCTTGTTAATAATGCTGTTACTAAATATGGATGGCACTTAGCACAAGATAAGGGGGTAAGTACAATGCCTTGATCGTTGTGCAACCTGAGAAGTGAACACTTGATTAAGTTACAAGAAGTTTAAAAATCACTCCCACATCAGCCAAGTTATCACTATCCTGTATGCACTCTCAGAGAGTCTTAGAGAAGCTGATCTGTATTGATTTGCGACTTGAACTCATATTTGGAGTAAACTAAGGTATTCAGTTGTCTCAGATTAGCTAATGGGCAGTTTCTTAGAGTGCTGTGATGATTCACATTGCAAAATCATAATATCAACCCTAATTTACAAACTAGGAAGTTTCTATTAAAAATGCAAAGATAGGCTGAGTAATTTACATTCCTAGAAGACTTATACTCAAAACTAAGATAATCAGAAAAAGTAGATCTCATGAAAACATTTAACTTGGCCTGATGTATATCAAGCAGGCCATTGTTAATACATGATATTGAGTCACTGACATCAACTGAGCTCATTATTTTCAATTACACACATTAATTTGCAATATTAACACACATTGAAATGGTGGTAAGAAACTAGTATGTTGATTTGCTAGCTACTTATGCTGATGTTGTATAAAAATACAATAAATAACAATGCAAATTGGTAAAATAAATATTATTTAGCAAATCCTAGAATCAAAAGAAATAAAACTTTTAAAAACTGTGAGGGTGACGAAGCACTGGAACTGTTGCTCAGAGAAGATGTGGTTGCCCCATCCTTTGAAAGTGTTAAAGACCAGCCTGGATAGGGCTCTAACCAACCTGGTCTAGGGAAAGGTTCCCTGACCACGACAGTGGAGTTGGAATTAAATGATCCTTAAGGTCTCTTCCCACTCAAACTATTCTATAATTCTATGAAAAACTGAGTAAAAGTCATTAGAATATCAAAAGACTAACTCCACAAAGGGACTTAATCACTAGTATGGGGCCAAAGGATTACTCTGCTGGAACCTCACCTCTAGGTTTTCTTCATGAGAGTACACCAAGTGTATATTGGTCTGCCTTGGGGCAAACTCAACAGCATTTTAATACTGGCCATCTCAAAGAATGCATGAAAATAGAAAGTCTATCTCCATCCGTGTTAAGTGAAAGATATGATCTGATGAGTGCTGGTAGAGCATTTCAACAGATCAGACTGAACACAAAAAAAAGTAATTTCTCCCTTTATGGCATAGTTTACTTAGGTGTTGCTGGTGTTAAAGCACTATCCAGCCAGGACATTAGCCCTTTGGCAGAGGGATTCAAATCTGTATCTCCTCATTTTTATGGTATCCTAAGCACAACGCATGTCCTCAGCCTCTCCTTTTGAAGCTGACTAAGTCTGTATGGCATACATAGACAGTCTTCTCTTGGGAAAGTGAATGACATGTGAAAATGCAATCTGGTAACCTGGACACTTATTTAGGAATGGGAAAAGCTATGATTCAGTTCTTCTGCCAAGATTTATTTATTTCTTAAGAACCATAATTTTTGTTAAAATAAAAAACATCCTTACCACTTGAGTTCTCAAACTTCTAGATGTACCTCACTGAGCCAAGGTATCCTGAATTCTTTTCTGCACAATGAAAATGTTTTCATGGGAAGCACAAACCACAGCACAACTCTCAGCCTGAGATTAATGGTGAGAATAACTCCTATGGGAATGAGAAATATAGATATAAATCTATTACGGCAAAAAGAAATTGCATTTGGAATATTCTGTGACTAATCCACCTTGTGTAAAGATTATGCTATTACTCCCTCCTCTTCTGGTAACCTTTAAAAAGTGCCCTTGACTGGTTTTCTGTAAAGAAAACATTCATGCATCCTGATTCAGGGAAAGTTTCTGTAGCTGACTTGTAAAAAAGGATTGCGATTCTCTGATGTTCTGAGAGACCAAAATATTCTCTACTTGCTGTCTGCTGGATGAGGCCCATTCAGTGTACTGCTGTTTGGGACTGTTCTCAGGCATCTAATGCTCCCTATGCAAATGTAGGGAGTCTGATGCCTGGGGAGAGTCTTCTGCTTCTACTCATTGTAGCACTTGAATCCTTTAACAGGACTTGCTCTAATGTCCAAATCACTTTGAAAATAAGATTTTGCTGCCTGAGCCACCCAGATGGATTAACATTTTATAACCACTAAATCCAATGTTTAAAAAATTTATTTCACTATTCATCATGCTCCACAGGACACTGTTGCTATTGTCTGTAGAGAATGGTCAAAAGGTTGGCTTTTTTATCCAGTAAGTTAACTTTTAAATGTGTATGAAAAGACAACAGGTTGGTAAGCATACTTTTCCCTCTGGAATCTCACCTTTGTACTTTGTGATTGTTTGGTATCTGACCCAGTCTGTCATCTGATATCCAGTGAAATTCTGTTATCTTAATAAAACCCATAGACAGGGTCATAGTAGTATTTTCTGAAAGCAAACAATAGCTCCACTTCAAGCATTTTAGGGTGGGTTTCTTCATTCTCAAACTAAAAAGTTACACATATCATATGAATACAGCATATCTGAAACTGTTGGAATTGTTTTCAACAATAGGATCAGTTGAGACCATTTAGAAATAATTTAAGTGATTTCTAAAATAAAAATTCATGTCTGGATAGACCACACAAAACACACAGCAAATCTTTCTTGGTGATCAATCATGTTTTGGAAATTATGGAAATTCTGACATGCAGAAGCACTGTGAGATTTTATTACCTTCTGGTCCCTAAACACTCGTGTGGTGATACATTTTATGAGTTACAAAAGCTTAAGGACCTTCCTAGGTAAAGTGAAGTTATAAAGATACTAGGGTTTTACAACTTTTTCAGCTGCTCATTTCTTTAAGAATATTAACTGGGAAAAGCCAGGAAAGCTGTCACATAAACAACAGGTCTCTTCACTTGAAATCTGATTTTACCTTTGTGCTGTCTTGCCACTGAAAACAATTTATCAACTTTCTTTTCTAATTAAATATGGTTGGTGAGCATGACCTGAAAGTCATTTGCCTGTTTTTATATAAATATCTAAGGCAGATATCTAAACCTGTGTGTTTTGAGCAGCAAATTTTTAATAAGCTGCCTAACACAGGTGATAAATGTCTCAAGACATTTATAAAGGAAAAAATGTTTTGCTTGACTTCAAGGTTAACAGAATAAATACATAGAGAAAGAAATGGTAAACAGAAAATATTATGCCTCTTCTTGACTCAGCTATAGCACCCTGCGTCAAGTGAATGTACTCATTTTCTTCTTTTCAAGAAACAGCTTTTGCTGTCAGTGTTCCATATAAGCTTTTCTGCAAGATGTTAACCTGGATTTCTTTTTGGTTCAGAAAAGGACTACTTATTATCTAATCAGAAAATTTAAAATGCACTTCTTTATGCCTGAGAAAGATCATTTCAAAAACTCCAGTTGTATCTGTAGTAAAGTCAAAAGCAAAGCTTTTTATTTAAAAATCAGGTTCTTGTCTTTCACAGCAGTCACACCTGCAGGCACCCTTGGACTCTGAATGTCAGAGCAGGGAGGGAGGAAAGGAGCCTCCCTAGCTGCTGGTGCCCCACTGGCATCCCTGCCTTCCAGCCCTGCACCAGCCACCCCCCACTGGGCTCAGGGTGTGGTGTGGCTGTGGCTGGCAGTGCTGCCTCTTCCCACTTCATGGGTTTGGGGGTACTGCCCTGAACTCCTGAACCAGCAAGGCAGCACCCTCTGCTGAAAAGAAGGTGAGGGCTTAAATGGAGAAAGTCCCCAACTCTATACCTTGAAACAATTTCTGCCTCAACCTTTCAGCACCTAAACTACATGAGGCTTGAGCTTTTTCCAATTACTTCCATATATCAAGTGTAAAAAGTCTTTATAGGATGCTTAGAGTCCCAAACTTTCCATGGAACTCCACCAGATCTGTAGGATACTGTTATTTTCTCCCAAATCAACTGCATCAGTTTTGAACTGTTTTCATCAAAGTGAAACAAGCCCTAAAAGAGATCTGCGTCCCCTGTTCCTACCTGTGTTTATGTCCAGGTTTGACATGAGATGAGACAGACACAGCAAATTTCCTTGACCCAAGTTCCTGGGAGTTCCTTGCCTTCTGTCTGCACCTTTCCCTATGCACAGTGAATTCCTTAATAGTGGCTACAACTGCTACAATAGGTGAGTCAGTTCAGAACCATTACTGAACTAAGGCCATAAATATCTTCCTTGACTCACATTCTCATTGCAAAATTCACGCTGAGTAAAACTTGCTTACACCAGAAGATCAGTAGTATTTTACATGAGCCTAAACTATATAAACAGTAAGGTAAAGGTTCAGGAGCAGGATCTATAGTTACCACCAGACAGGACCTTATGTGGTATCAGAGCAAAGAATGGTCAACCTTGGACTGAGATTTCATGCAATTTGGTGTATTGGCATAGTCACTGAATGTATATTGTATGGAGATGTTAATGTTGCCTGTCTCTATTTTGGCAGGTAAGAAGTGTCACCTGATGAAGGCACTTTCTGGTCTGTTCCCTCTGTCCTGAGAGATGTAGGTACTGAAGCAATGAAGGTGCTGGATCTGTAAGTGCATTGCAGTGAACAGCAGATAAGACCCTCTGCCTTATCATACCTTAAAATTAAAATGATTATTGCTTGTCTTATGATTTAGGAAGACAAGAGGATAGCTAGGAAGATGTAGTAGTAGTAGATCTAGCAGTAAAGAAGGATCTCCTTCACACAGGGCTGAATGAAATACTTCAAGAGGAGAAAGGGATAGAGGATATTTTATCTACCGCTACAAAAACCCTGCCTACTGCCTATTTATGATTTTATTCCAAGATGCCTAAGTTTTCCCCCAACAAGGACTAAAGCTTAACACAGACTTATAGTTTCAGGTTTCATGACCAGATGTTTGGAAGTTAGGCACCAGGGCTCCTAGTGCTGTAGCAGCAAAGTCCCTTTTTGGTTATAGCCCTAGCCGTAAGAGTGAACGCAAGATTAAATATATGAACTTAAATGCTCTGAGTCGTATGGCAAAGACACTTTCCATAACTAGGGGGAAACACTGATCTTCTGAGAACAATTTCACTTCCTAGAAGACCTCAGAGCATAAGAAAGCCATAATTAATGGAGAACATTTTAATCAAAAAATAACCATTTCAGTCAAATTTTGTTAATTTTGTTTTCCTCATTTTTCTCACATAAAACCAAATGTCTACTGAACTTATTTACATATATATTACTTAATTATTTTCCCTCAAATATTAGTATGTACTTTTTGCTCTGAAACTCTGAAGTTTGGAAGGAATAGAAAGATTCCTTAAGAATTTAATCTAATCTTTATTAAATTTAAGTAGGGGTCTGTGAAATCAGTTACTAAGGTTAATCCCTGAATAAATGCAGAATAAGAATTTTCTATTTCTAAGGTTATATATATGTATGAAAAGGTAATCACCTAGGTTTTCTACCTCATATTAAGCAAAACCCGTATACCTAAAAAGAATAATGTAGCTCATTATATAAACTATTGACTTGGGTCTCAAAATACGAACCCTAGATCAAAATTTAGACACGTACCTCCTTTGGATAAATTATTGTGTTCTTCGTGTCTTTTTTTCCTCTTGTGTCTATAGTCAAGCCTTTTTATTATAAGCTCCTTGGCACAGGAAGGTTCTCTCTCCCATTAGTAGGCCTAAGACAATAGTACCTTAATTTTGACTAGAATGCCTGGGTCCTACTATAATGAAAACATCATATATTCTCTTGGTTTACAGTAAAAAGCCCTGAGGTTCTGTAACATTCTTCGCAGTTACTGGGACCTTATATCCTTTGTTTCCCTACAATGAATCCCAACATGAAAATGTTTTCTTTGCATCTTGATGTTTTAAAATGATTTCCTCTGGGCTGATGATTTCAGTTTACTTCCGTAATAATTCCCAATTTGTTTCCCTGCTTAGTATATTGGATGACTATTTTATTTAGTGAGTATTTGGTACTATGGTTTTGTGTTTCTATATTAATTTTTCAGCATTTTCCTAGGAAAATTGGGGGGGGGGGGGGGAGGTGGGGGGGGGGGATGTTGCTAAACAAGTTATGCAGAGGATATAACACCTTTTGAACATGAGCATATTGCTCGGCACATCTTGCTATGCTTTAGGATTCACCATAAGCTACAAATTCTCCCCCCCGCCTATTTACATTCAGACATCTATAATCATGAATAACACAAGGTCCAACACTGCCTTCTCAGAAACTATCCAGATTGTCACTTTGTGGCCTAGTTAAGCTAGTTTTCCATCCCCCAGTTTCTTTTCTTTCATGATGATTTCTCTTAGACATTAATCTCAGATGTGGTACCTTGTCAAAGCCTACAAGTAGACTACATCTATTGAATTTCCCTTATCTACAGTGGCAGTAATATCTTCAAAGAACTCTATCAGGTTAGTTAAGCATGACCTCCCTTGACTGAATCTATGCTGGTTATCCTTAATCAAACTGATTTTCAAGCTGTTCTTTCACACTTCCTTATGGTAGTTTAATTTTCCCCACAACCCTTGTTAATTTCACTGATGTACAGTTTCTTGAACTGTCTTTAATTGTTTTTGAAAAATTACTTCCTTTTTTTCAATCTGAAAAAAAACATTCCTAGATAGATCAGTTTAAATTGTTTCAGTAAATAGTCTTCTCTCCCTCTGGGTTTCTTATAGATGTTTAAAGGCTGATTTTCAAAACTGGTTTTGATGAAAAAAGTCCCAAATAAAATCATGCCTTTTTTGTTGTGGTGTGTTTTGATTTTTTTTTTTGGTGGCCATTTGTATGTGCTGTTTCACTACATGTAGTAAAATAGAACAAACTCTTGTTGTCAGTATAGAGTGGTAAAATTAAAAATATTTTGGTCACATTAAATTTATGGTGGTGGAGAAGAACTTTCCAGGGTGCCCTACTCATTAGCACAGCAAATAGCTATCAAAAGCTTTTCTAAATGCATGCTTCTGTTTACAAGGAGCCAAAATGCAATGTGTCATCCTGAGGGAAATGGACTTGGTGATAAATTTACACATCTGTGACCTCCAGTCTCAATTACATGACTCCTTGTGTCTTGAGGAAAAATCCATGTAATGTTGCATTTGATAAGCGAGGCAATACACTGCCAGCACATCACTCCAGTGTTTCAGAAATCCCTGGTGGAAGTTCAAGGTCATGGACTTGAGCTGCTGAACTTGAGTGGGCTAAGGTGAGGTATTCCAGACATGGCATCATGCCATGTGGCAGGAACTTGCTGTGACTGCTGCACTTATAAACAAAGGGAAAGTTTTTTGCATTATTAGAAAAACGGTCAAAACTTGGAGAATAGTGAATGGTAATTATGATACTACCTCTACAAGAGATTCAAATCACTCAATTCTGTCTCTCTCTCTCTGAGACACATGTGCACACATGTATTTATACTATATTCATTACCATGGTAACTGGGCACTGTAAGACTAATGCATGTAAATTTCAAAGGAGAGTGTTATATCTAGTCCTAAATTTTTTCATCTCTCAAATATCAATGATGATTCCAGCAGAGATGTGGCAGATATAAATTAAATAGCATTGCAAATGTTTTACTAGAAAAACAAAATATTTTACCTAGGTTTTAAATAAATGTGAACCATAGGACAAATTAATCAATCTTCATGATAGTAGCTTACCTCTCTTTATAAGACTGTAGATTTATGTGATGGGCATAACATGGTGATTGTTAAGTCCCTAGTGATAAAAGCTATTGATTTATGATTTCCAGAAATCAGCTAAAAATAGGTTTTGCAGCACTTATAGGTGCTTACCGGAAAATGAAGCTCAAAGCAGTATTCCAAGTTGACTACTTGCAATTCCACTTCTCATAGAATAATTGAATATTCACTGAGCAAGACAGAAGCCCATTCAGAAATATGACTCTGATGTGGTGATGAATGCCCTTCATGTAAGAGGGGACCAGTAGGTGTTCAGTTCCTGTTCCAGCAGCTTTTTTAATACTTA
Source organism: Corvus hawaiiensis (assembly GCF_020740725.1). NCBI lineage: Eukaryota > Metazoa > Chordata > Aves > Passeriformes > Corvidae > Corvus > Corvus hawaiiensis. The sequence continues at coordinate 24,012,635 of NC_063215.1, forward strand.
ATATTGATTTCCTTCAAGCAAGGTTTTGAACCCAAATCTTCTACCTCCAAAGGAAATTTTAACTGGAAACCTTCATGGCACCAACAAAGGAGGGCCTACGGCAGTCACAGTATATGCCAGGGAAAAAAAAAAGAGGATGAGACAGGCTTTAACTTTCTAAGGGAAGAGGTAGATGAATGTAGATTTTTCACAATGTAGATAAGCACTCCAACTGTTAAATTAGTCTCTCTACTGTGGGAAAATAAGAAGGCACCACTTCCACCCCCAGAAGTATCTTTTATAAGGCCAAAGTTGGCAGGTGCACTTAAAAACAGCCAAGCAGTTTTATTCCTATGGAAGACCATCTATATTGACAATGACAATGACTATTCAATAACAGTCCCATACAAACTGACATGGTATGCAGCCATTCTAAGTATGCCAAGAAATGTCATTTTAGGCTCAAAGGATATTTTCTAATGAAAAATAGCCTGTGTAAATTTGTCTGGTTTTGGGGTTAAAGCAGCTGTTGAGTGGTAGTTCCACAAAATCTAATTTACTAGATGTAAATATCGTCACAATAAAAGGAAAACCTGATGCCTAAATTCTTCTGTATATTTATTTATCACAGAGTGTCCTCAACATCCATGAAATAAATTAGGAACTCAAGAGTTCAACACATCTCAGATCTAGCTCTTGAATTTATACATTCCATTATACTGTATTAGAATAATAAACAGGTTTTAATTTTCTGAAATTTTCAGGTACATACACTGTGTGCACTAACCTGTGTTCTTGTCTCTTCTCAAAAGATAAGCAATAGTTTTGTTTGCACAGGACAAGAGTGATTATTGCCTTCCTTTCCTAAATAGATTCTATAAGAAATATTCAGAAATTTATCCCGTATGGAAAAATAAACAGAGCCTTTCAAAATGAAGGAGAAAAACAGTTATGGAAGACTTGCTAACATTAAAGACAGTCTGGTTTCTTCTATCTCACACTTTCTTGTTCACAGTGGTCAGCTATGCTCTTTCTGAGTATTTATTTGCATCACTTTGTTTTGTTTTTATGATGCTGATAGGTTTTTCTACTGACAGTCCTGAGAGGAAGAGGTAGAATAAAAGGGAAAGCATCTATAGCCATCTTAAATGCATGTAGGAAGGCTTCTGTCTTAGGCAACAAGAGACAATTATTTTTCACAGTGACAGGTTTTTTAACATGAAACTGCAACAAGAAACCTATGGATTTGAGCTCACAGGATATCTTGCATGTTTTAAGTGTTAAGTATCTATCTAGGGGCAGAATTTTCAGTGGTTTATGTGCGGGTCTTTTTCCACAGTTTCTTTTAGGTCTGGGTCTTGAGAGGGGGGAAATTGGTTGATTTATAAGGATGAAGTGGTTTCAGCGCTCCAGTGTAATGGATCTCTTCTTAAACCTTTTCCACCAGAAATTCTTGCAGCGTTTCCCTAATCTTCATAGAAACCCAATCCTTCACCAGATCCCATCATTCAAGTTTGTCACACCAGTTTTCCCCCACCAGTTTTCACCATGCTTTTTCCTTATTGTCCCAGGAAAGAGAACACCATCAAGATACGACTTGTGACAAGTGGAACCCTGGACCACAGAGGGGAACAGAGCATATGTGGAAAATGAAGCTACTATTTAGTTCACCTTATATTATCCTTGAGGCACTAACACACTCCATGGAGGTCAACATCAGTGGGAGAGGTGCTTAGATTCCTAAGCACCGGGTTTGATGTATTCATTTCCCACCAGGACCTAATTTTCCAAGCGTTTTCTCTGTTGTCCCTCCAGAAATCTCTCATAGGCCAAAATGTTGAACATCACTGTTATCCAGAAGGTCACCAGGTGAAATCTTTACTATTTATTGGAAAGAAATCAATAAAATAGCATTATGAGAATAAAAACTAGGTAATAGGATTGGGGGATAAAGGGAAGTGTCTGTTCGTAACGAAATACAGACTATTATTCTTTTAAGTGCATCAGCAGCACTGACTACAATATCATAATCATTAAAAATTATGAGAAATGCACTTGGGAATCATACATTAGTATTGATTGAAGTTAGGTACTCTAAATATCCATATGAATTTTTTACATTTGCATGGGGAAAGTATGAAATTTACAGATTCACTTAAGTCCTTCCTATTCATCAGATGCAAAGTTCTGTGCTGGGTGAAGTATTTCTGAAGAGCTGGAAGCGCTCAGTGAAACGAGCAGGTAGAAGCTTCAAAACAAGAAAAATGCAGTGCTTTTCCACACAGCAGGAGTTAAATTGTGAAACAGATTGTCAGAAAATAGTGTGGTAGTCTGAATTATGAATAGGTTCAAGAAGAGATTCATTAAGGTTAAATTTGTTGATGGATGTTGAACATAGATGCAACCTCTGGCTAAGAGTTCTCTAAACTGGCCAGAGGCTGCTAAAATATAAGCCTGTCTATATCTTGCTTCCTGCAATTTTTTTCTCTATGCATTTGCTAATGGCCATTGTCAGAGAGAGGTTATTTTGGTCTGATTTGATGTGACAATTTTTGCATTTTTAAATATGTGAAGACATAAACTTAACCAAATTCATAGGACGTGCACAAAATCTGGGCACAGTTTATGTCCCTGACTTAATTTTTCAGGTTTTAAGGAGTGCCCTGTGCCCACCTTCAGCCTTTGTGCTGGTTGCCCCCAGTGCAGAAGTCACCACAGATTAGACTCTGGGCATTTTCTTCCTTGAGAATGTTAAACAGCCACGTTGGGGAATAATAAGGTATCTTTTACTCCTTCAGGAGAAGAGGAAATAATAGAGTGACTGGAACAAGATAAGCTCTGCAAAACGAAAATTTTAAAGAAAGAGTGAGGGAAGAAGAAAGAGAAATAGTGCTTAATTATGCAAATCTGATGGTGCCAGCCCTGCCAGTCCTACAAGATAAAAGCCATGGTTTTCAGCATATCTGCACAAAGCCTGTATCAGCCTAGCACCTGAACTGCCATGCTCATGAGGGCACCAGTCGCTCTTTGAGACCACATCAGACCTTCACAGCAGTGGCACCAGAACTTCCACTGAGATCAACTGCCAGCACATGCTTCAAGTTTTGAGGTATACTACCAGTTCTGCTTAGTAGGACTACATCAGTATTCCTGTGTTACTGGTGGCAAAAAGGGAAGCTGATTATGCACTGTTCTCCAGTAAAACAAATGCAAGCAATGGAAATCAGAAAAAAATCCTGAATTATGATTGATGGTTATGAGGGAACTAATTTGGGCTATGTCCTCTGTAAAACATAGGGCAGCATGAAACTCCTATGGCCTAAGTTTCAGAAGATAAGGGGTTTTGTTTAATTCTTGTCATGGGAGAAATAACATTTCCCAGACTTGAGTTTCTTGTCACAATGTTGTCCACCTTGTCCATTTCATCTTCTCTATGTTCATATAATCGTTTTTATCATGGGTCCCTACACTCTGGGATATACCATAAAGCAAATTAATAAATCACACCACACCTATGTCACTGCCTAACAGACTTTAAGAATAAATGCAGTCATAGACAAAATATCCTAGAAAAAAAACTGAGTGGAAGACAGCAAATGGCAAGAGTAGGGATTGATTTAAAAAAGTAAAATAGTCCTGACTGAAACCCCCTTTAAATGCTGTCACATTTTTTCATATGTAGCTTCTTTTTTGAGATAGCTTATCTTCTTCAGTGGCACTACTGAAGAATGTGTCAATGAAATATAAGAATGATTTCCATCAGCTGTCTATGCTGAATGCTCATCTTTCACCTGACACAGTCTGTCACCGCAATGGCTCATTTTTTTACACTGGGCAGTGCGTTATCCTTCTAGAATCAAAGAGTAGGGGTTTTTTTTAATTGAGTTTTTACCCCCAGGGGACCTGATTCTCATGCACATTTGGGACAATACCTAAGACAACAGTAGCGTAACTGAGTGGATCTGAGCAGCAAACTGCTGTTGAGACAGTACAAAAATGCTTCTGATTTACCTGTACCTGCAACTACCAGTGTTGTGTGACTGCACCAGGTTGGCCCTGGCTGGATGGAGCTTTCCACCAAAGCTGCTCTATCTCTTCCCTCCTCATTTGGACACAGGAGAGAAAATGTAATGAAAGGTTCATGGATCGAGATAAGGACATGGAGAGATCACTCACCAGTTACTGTCATAGGCAAAAGAGACTCCACTCAGGGAAATGAGTTTAATTTATTAACAATCAAATCAGAGTAGGATAATGAAAAATAAACCGAAGTCTTAAAATACCTTCCCCCAACCCCTCCCTTCTCCCAGGGCTCAAATTCATCTCTGGTATTTTCTCTACATCCTCCCCCTAATGGTGCAGGGGAACAGAGAATGGGGATTACAGTAAGTTCACCACAGATTTTTCTTAGCTGTTCCTTCCTCCTCAGGAGGAGGACTCACACTCTTCCCCTGTTCCACCACGTGATCTCTCCACAGGAGACAGTCCTCCATGAAATTCTCCCATATTAGTCCTTCCCATGAGCTGCACTTCTTGACAAACAGCTCCAGCATGGGTCCCTTCCATGGGGTGCAGTCCTTAAGGAACAAGCTGCTCCATCATGGGTCCCCTGTGGGATCAAAAGTCCTGCCAGCAAACCTGCTTCAATGTGGGCTACTCTTTCCATGGATCCACAGGTTCTTCCAGAAACCTGCTCGAGTGTGGTCTTCCAACAGGGTCACAGCCTCCTTCAGGCATCCACCTGCTCTGGCGGGGGTCTCCTGCATGCTCCCCCATGTACCTCCATGGGCTGCAGGGGCACAGATGCTTCACCATGGTCTGCACCGCTTACTGCAGGGGAATCTGTGGCACCCGGAGCACTTCCTACCCTTCCTTCTTCACTGACTTTGGTGCCTGCAGTTGTTCCTCTCCCACATTCGCACTGCTCTCTCCCAGCTGTAGTTGCACAGGTTATTTCTCTCTTCTTAACTATGCTCTCTCAGAGGCTCTACCCCTGTTACTGGTGGGCTTGACTTTGGCCAGCAGTGGGTCTGTTTTGGAACCAGCTAGCACTGGCTCTATTAGGAGAAGCTTCTAGAAGCTTCTCACAGAAGCCACCCTGTAGTATCCCAGCTACCAAAACCTGGCCACACAAAACCTATACAGTGACAAAGCACATTCAAAATATTTATACTAATACATCCATCCTGCAAAGATGGTCTGCAGAATGATGCACAATATCAAAAGAAGTTTAGTACCTATTCTACAGTGGTAAAACTGGGTAGATACTTTTTTTTTCCACCAGAGCCTTCCCAACCCTTACAAATAGCCTGTTTCTTAAAAAGAATAATGGAGCCACAAGAAACCATATTTAGTCGCTGTCAATGGGGGATAAATGTAAAAATGATGAATACTCAGAGAGGAAATATAAGTGGAAGGTCCAATTGATTGTTTTTAGTTCTGGCCATGGACAACAGCCTCTATTATGCAGTATAGACAGTAGTGTTTGAGTCGGCTTCACTCCAAATTCTGATTTTTGTTTGCTTTGTAATCACAATTGCTTTGTTCCAGGCTACATCAGATCCAGGTTGGTTTTTTGTTTCTTTGAGTTTTTTTTGTTTGGTTTGTTTTTTTTTTTTTCTGTTTTGGTTGTTGTTTTAATATACAGAATTACTTAAGTACAGCAGTTTTAAAGAAAAATTTCAACTTCCCCTGACAAATTCTTCTTCCTAAAACAATTACACAACACGAATAGGTTTGGAAACTTTGCTTAATTCAGATACTACCTGGGAGATAACAGTAGTAAATGCTTAATACTGTTGACTATTTGTTCCCTTTACAGCCCTATATTGCATTCAGATTATGAAGATTCTCCAGTGTAAAAGTAAGTACAGCACAAATTTCTTTATGTTCAAAAGTGCTGAGATCTGTAATTTTCTCTTATGGCAGTGGGAACTGCAGGTATTTGGCACTACAATCTAGGCTCTTGACTGCAAACAGTACCTTCTGCCTTCTTCCCAGCATCCTTAAACTTAACACTAAAGCTTATTCTGCAGCTAAAATGAGCTCAGGCATTTTTTATTGTTCAGTATGCCCCTGTTCTATTATTCAACAAATGGATCTTCTCTTCCATCAAATATTTTTGAAAAAGATGGTTGTTTCTCCTTCTGAATGCCTAGCACCTGATGTATTATAAGTACTCAATCCACAAGCCTGTTTCTTTACCAAATATTCCTATAAGTATCATTTTTCCTAACACTGTGGATACACCGAGACGCATTACCAGTAAAGTGGACTTACAAAGTCAGTAAGGAATTTCTGTCAGTAAGATGGAAATAAAAATCTCTACAAAACATGAAATCTTGAGAACCCATCCTATAGTCCTTATCCAGTCAGCTCCCATTCTGAAGGCAAGGGGACAGAAAGGCTTGAGAAAAACAACCATGCTTCCAGATGTTGAAATTACTGTGGTTCAAACTAGCATGCAAATAAAATAAAGGAGATGCATGAGGTGAACTGACAGAAGACTCCAGCTCAGTCACCTTATCCCATATATAGAAAGGATAGATCTGCATTTACCTTTTCTAGCAACAGGAACTCAGATTTATGGATGCAACAAGAATAAACACTAATAAAAAAATCAATTAGGTGTCTCTGTTTAAAGAGGACTAATAATTTGAGTATATATGACAAAAAAGGAAAACAGAATTCACTTTGACAAAACAACTTCTCAATTTTCCTTCTAATGTGATATGACTCATCTCAAATCTATTGCAAAGCAGTAAACAAACTACACCAACACAGTGGCCATCATCTGCCAGGAACATTTTAAAAAGAAAATCATTACTGAGCTACTTTTCTTGTCTTCTATACAGAGAAATGTATTTTCCCAGGAGAAACAGCATTTCACATTATCTTCTTTTCATTTACCATGTTTTCATGAGTGTTAACAACAACCTAAGAAATACCTCATTAAGCCAGTAATTTATTTCTTAGGAATTGAATTAAATTAAATTAGTTTGGACTAGTTTTAGTTCTTTTTCAAAACAGTCTATTTCAATTTAAACAAATAACAAGAGGGAAGTTCAGTTTGATTACTAATAACAATGTACTGGGGACTTATCTTGGATAGTAATTTCTAAATGCTAAAAATATGTGGACAACAGCCTTTTGATTTTATTTCTCATTCATTGAACTAATGTTATAATTGTAACTGTAACAAAAATAAAATGTTTAGTCCATCTTTGTTCTATAATCCTTCTGTAATCTAATTACCTCAAAATAATTGCAAGATAAAATACTGTCATGAGGATCAAAAAGACATCTATAATTTGGCCTCTCCTTATTCATTATCCATTTCATTTTTATAACTATTTATTATTATCATATAGTTAATAAACAAAATCTAAGTCTCTTGATAATCCATCTGAAGTCAGTTCACTGCAGATGTAAATCATCGGAGAGCCACAAAGAATGTTACATGATGTTACATTTTTTGCAATAGTTCTTGTTTGTAGATCTTACAATCTTTTGGGTCAGGCCCCTACTGTGTTAAATGATACTAAATTGAAAAAAGAGAGCAACTTCAATTTCCAAAATATCCCCAGATTCATTGCTTTAAAGAAATTACTTCGAAGCTTCTCAGGAGTTGACAAGAAAAATCTAAATTGTCATGGCAACGTGGGTTGAAGAAATCCTTCTTTGCTGTTTGCATAGATCATCTCCATGCTATCAGCCTGTTTACTAAATGTTGCTAAAGAAAGCAATTAAAGGTTAATCTTTCCTCAGAACCAAATAAATTATATAACTGGTGACAGCCAGTGGAGTGAGATACATTTCAGATAGGTCAAAAAAATTTGAGGCATCATTTATCTTCAAGCAAACGACACCAAGTTGCAGTGCAGTCTACATGCTGGGGAGAAGCAACAACATCCAGCCAGGACAGGCTTGGGAGGTGGACCTGTGCAAACCTCATGAAATTTAACAAGATCAGTTTTAAGGTTCTGCAACAGCAGTTGGGGCAATCCCAAGCACAAACACAGGTTGTAAAGAGAATGGATTGAGAGCAGCCCAGAGAAGAAGGACATGAGGGTGTTGGTGGATGAAAAGTTCAATGTGACACAGCAATGTGCTCTTGCAGCCCAGAAAGTCAAACATATCCTGAGCTGCACTAAAAGAAATGGGACCAGCAGGTCGAGGGAGGTGGTTCTGCCCCTCTACTCCCTCTCATGACACCCCTCCTGGAGTCCAGCTCTGGGCCCCTGAACCTATAAGAATATAGACCTGTTGGAGCAAGTCCAGAGGAGGCCATGAAGATGATCAGAGGGCTGGAGTACCTCTCCCATGGAGACAGGCTGAGAGAGTTGGGGCTGTTCTGCGTGAAGAGGAAAACTCTCCAGGAGACCTTAGAGCACCTTCCAGTACCTAAAGAGGGTCTGCAAGTAAGAGAGTGAGGGACTTTTCACGAGAACATATAGTGACAGGACAAGGGGGAAAGGCTTCAAACTGAACAACAGTAGGTTTAGATTAGACATTAAGATGAAATTCTTGACTGTGAGGATGGTGAGGCACTGGAACAGGTTGCCCTGAGAAGCTGTGGATGTTCCATCCCTGAAACTGTTCAAGGTGAGGTTGGTTGGGGTTTATAGCAACATGATCTATTGGAAGGTGCCCCTGCCCACAGCAGGAGGATTAGAATGAGGTGATCTTTAAGGTCCTTTCCAACCCAAATAATTCTCTGATTCTATACAGCATTTCTCTGGTTAATTTTGTAACTAAGAGTTTGAATTTTTTTAATGGTATTAGATTTATTCTAGCATCCTCGTTTCAATGCAAGTTCTCTATGTGATATGTGGCCATAAAAAAGGTGAGATACAAAGTCTTTTAAGGTTAATGAGACTTTTTAAATTCCATTAGTTCCCCTTTGGATCAGTTAGGACCTTTGTATCAGGTCCTAACTGGTCAAAATCTGTTATAAAGCAATCCAAACTACTTCACTGACAACTAGAGTCTATGCCCAACATACCTAGTTCAGCATAGCAGAATGCTTTTTTTTTCCTACAACTAGCAGATTTTTCAAGTTAACTACCTTATGTACCAGGAAAAAAGAATGGAAAATTTCTGTATTTTCATTTATGTTAATTAAATTTCGCGATAAAGCCTCCCCTATACAGGTTTCACAGGAAAGCTAGACAGAAATATTTGAGTACAGCTAATGATCAAAATGCTACTCCTGCTGCCACTGTTGACTTCATAAAATCTATTAACACTACATTCTTCAGTGTTAGAGCCACTGCAAACAATGGGTCAAAATGTCTGCTGGGGATATTTACGTGCTAAGATATCAATTTAATTTCTCAAGAGAGATATCTACAAATGCAGAGGATCACTGATTGTGATATTAGCAGTTGTTTGATTGAACTGAGGTTCTGAAAGTGAATTATAAAATGTTTCCCCCTCCCCCTCAAAAAAATGCTTGCTATGACTCAATCTACGTATTATAAGAAACATCAGCAGGATACCAATAGAGAATCTGGCTGCTGGGGCAAAGCTAAAATAGTGTACTTAGTCACTTGAATGCAGTCAGCTTCTGCATTGATATCCCACAAACATTAGTGAGAACAGTGTGATTTGTCATGACCATTTGTTTCCCAGCCAGAAGCATCCAAAATTAGTCTAAAAATAAGTTAAATTTTGCGCTTTTTTTTTATCAAAGTGGCTTTTTCAGAAATTTCACTGTGTAAACATCATTCTTTCTTTCCTTTTTTTCTTGCCTTCACAGTCACCTGCATTTTTTTGCTAGGTTCAGGGCAAGGCAGGTTCTGCAAGCTCATGTATATTTCTGCAATATCTAGCCACTTGCTTCCCAACATCAGCTATTTCTTGACAAAGTGACCTCCCTGTTCCTTGCAGCTCCATCTGTGTTGTGCAGCAGCAGCGTGATATAGGTCCCAAGTTACATGGTGTGTGTTATATGCACTTCAGGCTGAACCCCGAGGCACTCATACAAGGCAAGCTCAAGCACAATGCCCAAAGCCAAGCCTAGGATCTCAGCCTGTATTCTGGATACACTCTGCAAAGCAAGCCAAGCTAACCCATCCATTTTAGCAGCAGGCATTGCAAGCACAATGAGGAAGCTTTAAAATCCAAGCCACAGCTGGGCCAGTATTTAAAAAAGAAAATAACCTGGTTATTTTCCCCAATGTGTTTAGGCCCGTCCTTGAACCCAACTTTCAAGTAGAGACCAAGGCTGGCTACATTTTTGTTCCCAGTGCACTGTAAATTGCTTGTGCTTCAGCACCAGTGTAAGCAAAATAGAAGTTTGAATATTTGTGTTCTTTTTAGAGTTTATATGTGAACAAAATATGGCAAGTAATAAAGGTCAAAGGAAGTAAACAATGATTTATGCAATATTGTATCATGGCTATATTTGATCTGCAAACCATAGGATGGGTGAGGGAAAGATATCCCTAGACCCCGATTTCCTCTGTGACTAATGTCAAAGGTTTGCTGCAAACTTTAGAATTATAAGAACATTTCAATAAAAACCCTCAAACATAGGTTTAGAAATGGTTCTCTAGCAAAAAAAAAAAAAAAAACAAAACAAGGAAAATTATCGGACAAGAAAGAAAAAATAAAAAAAAAAAAGAAAAACTTAATGTTTGGCAGAATTGCATGAAAGAAACATTGCCTTGCAATTGAATACAAGATATGAAGCAAGTACTGCAAAATGTAATTTTTAAATGCTGACCATATTTCATGCAAATTTTCAAAACAAACACCGCATAAAAAGTTGTATTCATTATTATTTATTCAGGTCTGTGTCAGCTGCAATGCTGCAAATGTTTCTGTTGGAAAGCCACTGTACAACAAAGACATGAATACAGAACATGATTCTGTACTTCAGTATCCATAAGATACTGTAAGACAGACATAAAACATGAAGAGACTAAAATGATACTAGGTTTTTCTGTGCATTTTTCTTCATAATGTCTTTAAAGGAAAAAGCAGAGAAAAAAATGAAGGTAGAAGTCAGTTGCTCAGAGATACCAAAGACACTGTTTAAAAACAAATTGCTTCCACATATACGTAAATACATTAATATTATCAAGGTTGGTTGCTGTGATTCACCTAGTTTTCCCTTTTAAAGTCATTCATGGATGAAAACATTGTCAGAACTTCTCATCCACAAGAGCTCAAATTAAACAGGGTCTGACTCCACTATTCAGCTGCAATATCTACTTTGCCTGGATTATTTGGAGTAGCAATCTGTTCAAAAGGAGCCAATTGAGCTATTTCTGAAATCAGTACAAATTTCAGTTTCCAATGCAGCAGAATCAGGCTCTCACAACTGCCTGAAGTTACCTTTCACTTGACAGGGATGAGACAAGAAATTTACTTGAAAGAAGTCAAATCACTATTTCAGAACATGCATGAATTTATCATTAAAATGCATAATGAAATAATTAAAAAGCTGTAAGAAACTGTGATTAATTTTTATGATGGAAATTAAAGTATTATTATAATTGCTAGAAATTGTGATTTTTTTTCCTTATTTTTTGTGGAAAGCAAATCATTGATGATATTCGGATTAATCAAGAATTCTGGTTAATCATCAGCAATGTAAGAGTGATTAAATCTTGCTTTGTCCTTTAACTGAATGTGCCCTCCAGGTAAAAATGGCAAGAAACTACCATCACTTTCTTTTCTTTTTTTTTTTCTATATTGAAAAAAATTATTGTCTCTGAGAAAGTAAGACATTTTGTTAGAAATAAGAGGCATTATTCCTCTTGAAAGAGTTTCCAGTGCATGCATGCCTCCATTTACCATTCAATTACTAAATGCAGACAACTGATATATGTTGCCTTTGGGTGTCAATATAACACTAACAATAATCCAAGTAATTTGTGTAAGTAGTTATTCCTCTGAGAAATGAGAAATACAGTGTAGATTTTCTTAAATGCAATAGAAATGTCATATAGTGAAGTCTTTCACCCAGCCAGAACAAAGATGTGTCAGGACAAAGAAAGATCTCACAGCTTTCCTCAGGCATTAATGCCATTTTTTCCCTATTTCAAAAGTTAGTGGTTGATAAAAATCGTTTAAGGGAAATTAAAGCTGACATAGAAAAGTAAAACTTCTAAGTAAAAGAAAGTGATTCATACACTTAAGGAGAATTTCCATATGATTCCTACTCTTTGCTCACTGCAAAAATTGGAAGAACATCCAATTTATCTCAGTCTTAATATGGCTAATTTTGCAGCCATATGGAGAACCAGAGGCCAGATTCTTATCCTATGACCCTGACTTGAATCCAGTTGTACTTGAGTTTTATTAGAGATCACATCTCACACTTATGCCACTGCTTCGGTGGATTGTACAGTTAAACCAGCAACTCCCCTTTCCACACTGCTTCCCCTGCTGGCTACAGGCAGCCCAGCACGATGCTGCAGTGCCTGTGCTCACACAAAAAGCTGCTTGCCAGCAGAATAATGTCATCATGGCCAAAGAGAAACACAATGGCTCAATACAGATTTGAGCAAGATGAAATTACATCTTATCTTTAAATCCACTGGAGGTTTTATACAGTCACACTATCAAGCAGTTACTTCTCCAAGGAAAAGTTATAAGAGGGAATTTAATGTGATGGTGTACGGATTACATCTTGAAAAAGTTGAAAACAGTGGTCCCTGAGGCTTTTTAGCCTTTCTATAGAGCATGGTAAATCTTGAATGCATAGCTCAAAATATTTACAGTTTCAGATTGTTCCTAATTTGTTTGGACAAGAATTTTTATGAGTGTAAATGCTATTGAGGCCTAAGTGCCATAGATGTCTTTTTCAAAACTTGTGTATATCAATACATATGTAATACTAATACCACACCATGAGTAAAAATAAGATGAAGTGCTTGTACAGACAAAGCAGTCTGCAGGGGGAAAAATGACAACTGCCCCTCCCAAACAAAAAAACACCATTGTCTGATCAAAATCATACATGTCTGTATAAAGGGACATGCAAGTGAGAGTCAGTAGAATAGATAGATTTGCAGTACAGACAATTTGCAGAATGGTTCTTATCTATACAAATCAGAGATGGTGCTGAAGTGCCGTCACAGATTTCAATACATCCGGAAGTTCCATGTGTGCTCATGCTTTCACGTGCCTGTAGACCATCTCCAGCTCCTCACACCACTATCCTGTTCCACACATACACACCGTAGAAACTGATAAACCTTTACTGGCTGACAGTGGGAATTCAAACCTCAACCATGGGCTCAAGAGTCTAAAATGAGTGTTTGGGGAATCTTTGTTTAATTGATATGCTCTCCACTAAATTATATTCAAGCTGACCAATTTTCCTATTCCTATACAAAGTTAAGGACTATACATATCTCGATGAAAAAAAATGGGCCAGATACAGATCTTACCAAAAAGTAAGTGCATTTTTACTTTAAAATATTATGTGGTCAGAGCTGGATATTCTCTGCTATGACTTTTTATGGCAAATTTCTCATTGGGCTGGGGGATGGAGAATGCATCCATCAAATACTTGGTTTTGCAGTTGGGTATTCAATACCTTGCTCTGATGTTCTTTTAAAAATTCCTTTTTTTCAGCTCATTTTCCCCAGAACTGCTTTAGTCTTCTCTGGAAGAGAATGGAGCCTCTCTAGAGAGACCAGCCTTACAGTTTGAACAGCACTGCTTTGGAGAAAAAAAAAAAAATACTTTAAAAGAGACAAACACTCTCAGCCCAACAGGAGTAGGCCTTAAACAGAGTGGTAACTTTGTGTGATGTAGTTATAGCAATTATTTTGACAAAGTGATAGCAGCAAACAGAAGGTACATAAAACGTTTTGAGGTTTATTTATTTATTTTCATAAACAAAATCCTGAGCTGTAGATATGAGAGTCCTTTCACTGTCTGTATCTAATTTAAGAACAGAAATGTTTTCCCTTTGCTATTTCCATTAATCTGAATGATACCTCTGTGCATAAGCCCACTTATGTACATTTTGTTTGAGGTAATTAGGTGGCAATGAAGGTGCTGTATTTGGTTATCTAAACACATCCAGGAAATTATCTTGAAAACATGTACTGGAACAATTGTAAGTATTAAGCAGTATGTATTTCCACTGAATGTAGGTTCTACTGAATATAGGTTGTCCACGGACCTTAGGTCACAGCACAAACATATTTTACTCTCTTTTTTCTTGAATTTTAGTCTGAATTCAGTCTAAATCTACCATTCGTTCCATACCAGTATGAATTTTTACAGAAATTATACTGACGTGTTTTGTCTTTCAAGCAAATCAATATGGTTTTTTATGTTTGCTTTTGTTACAATATAACATATCAGAATTGGCAAATGGCTCTATAAACAAGCCCATCTTAACATGCATAGCTGAACACCATGCTGTCTGTCTTGTTGAAGCATAATTGCTATGATAGGGTAGCTTCTGGGAAAGCGGTTCCTTTAAATGACTCCATACTAATTTCCCTTGATGTTTAAAGCACAATGAACAGGGAAGAATTCCCCAAATGTTTTTCAAAACGCTCAGCATCAATTAGACGAAATGAGTCCAAAGAAATGTATAGAACTGCACCTCAAGTCTACCACAGTGAATGACGATGAATGTTCATTTTCATCCTTCCTTGTTCCTTAAAAAAGTTACAGAAAATTGCACAGCAACAAAGGGTTTCCATTTCATTTCATAACGAGGAACGATGTGGAAAGCAGCCCACCTGTCATTTTACTGAAAGATATGGGAACGCCTGTGGCAACACCTCCAGAAATTCAGCACTTGTTTCTTTTTTCGCTCATAAAACCCCGAAACCAAACAAAACCCGGGTGAATTCCTTTTACAGTGACCAAATGATTTGATGGCAAGGGGCTGGTAAAACAGAGTTCTGAGAACCTAATAATTAAAATTGTTTTATGTGCTCCTGAAACCCTGGGTCTTTATGTTACTAAGGAAGGAGTTTTTTCACTCTCTGAAGTATAAACGTAATTTCAGCTTCAGGATTACATTTGACTAAATATAGATACCTGTGCTCAATTGCCTGGGAAGGTAAACGGGAAGGAATTATGTCAACTGTCCCCGATGGCTCCCCTTCAACCTGTTGTTTGACTTCAATATTAAGTCAGTCTTTAGCCTTTAAGTTGCTGGTTCTCATTAAGCAGGTATAATTACATTCTGCAGAGCAGCATCAGAGGCAGTGCCCAAACGTTCCTGGCAAAGCCTTTGTATGTAAGCAAAACACGTCGGATCGTCGCTGAATAACCATGATCCAGCCTCCAGCTTTTCGTATGTGCTGTCAGCCATGAAAAGAAAACACTTAAATGTCAAACGACATAACTGGCTACAGTGTATTTAACAAATGAGTCGCGGGTGTCGGCCCGCCCCGGGAGCGGCGCGGCCGTGGCAGCAGCTGCCCCTCGTCCCGCGGAAGCCGGGCCCCGAGTGCGGCTGCCGGAGCAGCTCCGCCACCGACCCGGAGCTCCCCGCCCGGCCGGGCCGTGCCCGGGGCAGCGCCGGGGCGCCCGGCACGTGTGCGGGCTGGGAGCGGCCGCCCAGCCCCGCGCGGGCGGGGACCGGGGGAAGGAGGCACCTGGGGGTGTGGGGGGTGGTGATGCTGGAAGTTTGGGTAGGGCGGGCACGCCAAGAAGCCCCCGCCCGCCCCGGGCTGCGTGTGCAGCCGGGCACAGCCCCATCTCCAGGAGCCGCGGATTCACAGCCCAGGAAAGCCGTGCGCCTTTCTCTCCCTTGCTCCCTTCCCACGGAGGCAGCCGGGTCTCGTTGCCCGGTGGACCGCGGCAGCGGCAGGATCCGGGCAGAGGAGGGATGCCATCGGGCTGGCGCGGAGCCGCAGCCGCTCTACCGGACCGGACAAAGCTCCTGCCCGGCTCCCGGCAACCCGGGCTGGCCCTCTGCCGCCTCTCCCCGCAGATCACGGCCGGAGGCTACCGGGGGGAAGGCACCCTGCCGTGCTGCCCAGGTGGGCGAGGGAACCCGGCCGTGGGCACCCGCAGGACGGGGAACACTCCAGCCTCGCCCGCCAACCCGGGCCGCGGTAGCCTTGTTCCCCCCGCCTCAGCCGCCCCCGCGCCGAAAAGAGCAGGGAGAAAAATAAAATGGTGGGAACGATGTAAAGCGCCTTGGAAGGGTTAAGGGAGACTCAGACAGTACAAACCGCAAAGGGAACCGTCATCCCGGAGGCAGGCAGAACAACCGGGAGCGAGGTGGGAGAAGACAGAGGCTGCATCGGGGACAGGTGCTCAGCTGCGAGCTGCTTCACTCCTTCCCTCTCTCTCTCTCTCTCCCTCTCTCTCACACACACACAGAGACACAGACTCTCATCTCTCCCAGCATGAAAAAGCGCAGGGCTAATGAAAGGCGAAGTGAATAATGGGGAAGTTGTCTCCAGCGATGAGGCAAGTAATGGGGCTGAGGCCAGCACTGAAGTTGTGTAACCAAATTCTCCACCGTCACCCCCTCGTTTCTCCTCCCTCCCCCATTGATTTTAAGGAGAAACCCAGCTGAGATTGGGAGATTCTCCCCACCGCACACCCAGCAGAGAGGAGTCCTCTTCCCTCAGGCACGGGCAGGCAGCTGGCGGAGGTGTCCCCGGCGCCGCATCCCCGCCTCCGCGCAACTTGCGGGGAGCGGAGCCGGCTGAAGGCAGGCGGAGGCGGCTCTCCGCGACCACCCACTCCGCGCTCCCCCTCGAGCACGGCAAAAGCTGGGGAGGCGGGAGGAGGGGAGATCCAAACTTGCCAGCCCGGGGACTGTCCCTCACACGGCAGCGAGTGCCGTTCGTGCGTGCGCGGAGAGCGAAGTGTTCCCAAACTCCGGCGCTACCCAGGCGGCTGGATGCGCACGGTTCCGCTCGCGGCGTCGCAGCGGCTGCTGCCCAACTCCAGGGGGCTGGTTTCTCCCGGGGGAAGTGACCGGCCGAGAGCCGAGCCCTCGGGGAACACCTATGGGAGGTAGGAGGCAGGGAGAAGGGACACCGGGCTCGAGGAGCCTGCTCTTTGCCGGCGCAGAAAGGAAGCGAGAGAGAGAGCTCAGCCGAGCGGCAGAGATTTAGCTGAGGGGTTATGAGTGCCGTAACCACAGCCTACACGAATGCAATGCAAGAAATCCGAATCTTACCCTGAGCTGCAGTGAGGAGCCCCGCGCAGAGAACCAGCAGAGACTTGAATTTCCTCCACGCAGTCATGTCTGCAGTTATTCCACACACACACACACTCTCACACAAAACCCCCGGCGGGTCTTCTCGGCTGCGACCGTGTCCTCCGAGCGGCAGCGGAGCTAAGGACAGCGCCAAATAACCGCCACAGGGCGAGGAGAGGCGGAGAGGAGCGGTCCGGGTCCCGAGCGCCGCGCAGCGCCCGGCGCCTCCTGCAGGACTGCGCGGGCGGCTCGCTCCGCTCTGCTCACAGACAGCATCAGTCCCGCGCCGCGGCGGGGCTGCGCCGCTCAGCGCCCGCGGAGCCCCGGTGCCGCCGGCCCGCCGCCCGCCCAGGGGAGGGGAGGGCGCGGAGGGAGGGAGGGGATGCACGCCCGGGGCCGCGGGCAGCGCGGCATGCACGGCCGCCGGCGGGGAGAGCCGGGCAGTGGCGGCGTCGGCAGGAGAGGGATGCGGAGAGTGCGAGGAAGAGGAGGAGGAGAGGGAGGAGGAGGAGGAGGAGGAGGAGGAGGAGGAGGAGGAGGAGGAGGAGAAGGAGAGAAGACGGAGGGAGGGATCGCGGCGAGAGTAGCGCAGGCAGCGCAGCGGAGCGGCTGCCAGCCACACCAGCAGCCGCCGCCGCCGGACTCAGCCATCACTTCCCACGGAGAGGGGAAGGGGCCGGCAGCCGGCAGCCGGCACTCGCCGAGCCCGCAGCCTCCCCGTGCCGCCGGACAGCCCCGCACGGCCGCTGAGGCGGCCGCGGCCTCGCCCCCTGCCCCGGCCGCGGCCCCGGGCGGCTGCTGCCGGTCACCGAAAGGCCCCAGGGGACTGATGGCTTCCCCTGGGCCCGGTGTCCCCCGGCGCGGAGAAGGGTAGTGGCTGTAGGGCTACACCTGCCTGGAAGGCTCCTGCTGCGATTCCCTGGTGCCCTGTCCCCCGGCACTGCCTGCAGTTCGCCTCCCCCAGCCACATGCGGGATGCGAGTGGTGCGAGTGCTGGGGTCCCTTGTCATAGGTGAAATTCCTCTCTGCTCTCGTCCCCGCTCGTGAGAGAGGAAGGCTTTCAGGTCCAAAATGTGCCCTGCTCGTTCCTTCTAAGTTGTTCATCAGAACAAGCTGTTATTCCTGAGAGGAAGGAGATGAGCCAATATCTCCTTGCGGAACACTGCTTTGTCTTTATGTTGCCATTCTCAAGAGCTCCTGTTGCCAAGAGGAATTTCTGCCATTAACAATCCTTTCCAAAACTAAAGAAAAACCAATCAAAATATGACGTCAATATGCACACAGAGGCTTCCCCACCACCAGCCTGGAGCAGGTAGGGTTGGTTCCTTGAGCCCAAGGGAAAGGAAATGGTGACCCAAGGTTGGCCTGTCACAGGTCCCTATGCTCCAAGGGTTTCTGTGCCAGGCCTACCTTCAAACGAGTGGCAAAAAGGTGCCCAACCCTGACTTTCAATCCTGTATGAATTGTCACCACCACTGCACCCTGGGCCTGACTCCATAATTAATGCTTACCTATATCCGTAATTAAAACACAAAGGCTCATAGGAAGGAAAGACAGAAACACAAGCCCTTTTGGAAAGGTAGTTTCAAGGTTGTAATTATTCACTTATGATGAGTTTTCTTTCGTGGGGAAATATGCAAAGTTGTTTTCTCATTCTAAGTTGCATGAAGGTGGTGAATGGGCATTGAACGAGGTAGGCTGACTTTGTAATAAGCTTGTATTTATGTAAAAACGCTGTGGTTCTCACTCGGAAAAAAAAAAAAAATAAAGCAGGGCCAGGCAGGCTGCCGAGCCAGACGTGGCATTGCTGCCATCTCGTGGCAAGCGCTGCCTCCCTGCCGGGCCCGGGCTGTAGTCCCTGCACTGCCTTTCCCCCGCAGCTCCCAAACCCACTGCCCTCCCAACACATCCACAGAAGGGATCTGGTCTTAGTTAGCATTCATCCATATTTTAGGAACACCTCGGGGACTCATTTCTTTGCATTCGTGAAAATAAAATGATGCTACTACTTGTTAGCACCAGACATCATGTAGCCAAGCTGCTGTGCAGAATTCCCCAGTCAGAGCTGCTCAGGCTCCTCCACTTATCCTTGTCAGAGGACTGGGCGGAATTCACTAAAGATTGTGAGAGAGATGGAAACGGGCACTAAGCTCAAGCTGAGACTTGCATTCTGGCATCCAGTAGTCTGAGGCTCAGGTTTTTGAATTGAGCAATTGTTTGCGGTTCATTTGGCCCAATAATTTTTTGTTTTGTTTTGTTGTATTGTCTGTTCAGTTGGGATAGTTGAAAGTCATAAATAAACACCATTTATAGCTGCCTGCATCTAGTTGAAAGCAGTAATGATGGTATCATTTTTTGCTGTGCTGTTTCAGTAAGCACTCTTGAGAAGTTGCTGTTTAATCCTACTCATGGCACATTCTGCCAAAGCTCCAGTATGATATGATATGTGCCTTCTTGGTCTTGGCTCACACAGCGTAGATTTACTGTATCCGACACCTTTTGTTCTTCCGGGGATTTTCTGGGCTTCACTGAGCTTTTGGGACCCAATTCCTTCCCTTTTGAGCTATACAAGTGTTAATTTGTTCCCCTCATAGCACCTAGATAAGGTAAAATAACTAAGCACCACAATCAGTATGACTGCAAAAGATGCCTTCTCTCCTTTCTTACATCCTATGACAGTAAAGCATAATGCATAAACATTGTCGGCCTTTAGCATGTTACTATTTGTCACCTGAGTCAGTGCCTTACTGAGAAAAACAAGACAGCACCGACTGCCCCCCCGAGATGATTTCAACCTCTCAACACACTCGGGTAGCTGTCCCAGTGACTTTTACAAACCTTGTGTGACACAATTTTTTTCCCAAAACCAAAAAAGCCAGAAGATGACTGTGGAACTGAAGCATAGCATTCCAGGAGGAATCTCCACCAACCTGACTTGAGCTCAGTGTGGAACTGCAGTACCTAAACATGGTAATTACAGAATATGATCTAACCTAATGACTGTAATCTCTCTGTTGTATATTAAGTACCTAATGTACTACCATAAAATCCATGAATTTATGAGTTTGAACAGAGGCAATATTTCTCTCTATTCCCTATAGACGGTATGGGGAGTGTATATGTCAAGACTATTTGTACTAATCAGGGTGATTTAAAGGTAGCTTGACAGGGATTTATTTTCAATTGAGAGCTTGTCCTTTTGCTCCTCTATGCCATATAAAACAAAGGTCTGAAAAGTTAGATTTTCTCTTTTCTTTTAGTTTTTTCAGCTCATTATGTTAATAATACTGAATCCACATTTCCATGTTGCCATTTTATGGGAGGAAGAAGATGCTTATCTTTCTGTAAGGCATAAGATTATTTGCGCCCATCTAAGCAAGACTACTGATTCAGAACATATCTGAAAATGTACGATGTACTTACTAAAAAGGGATGTTTGTGGGAACCCATAACCACAATCTGTACTTGCCACTGGATTGAGAAGTCTGTAGCTTTCTGCCAGAAGGTTATTGTGAAGTTCAAACTGTGAAAGCTTAAAAATTCAAAATATTATGTTGGGGTAAAAAAGTCTACAAGAAGATAACTCTTCAGCAGAACAGAGATTTAGTGTGAGGAAGTCAGAAAGTAGAACAGTGTTCTCCATGAGCAACTTCATCCACATGGTTTTTTGTCACATAAACTCTTTAGTTGTGAGCAAAAACGGAGACCAGAGTTCCAAAAACTCTCACTTAGCATATTCTCTTTTTAAGAACTCTGTTTTCAGACTTGAAACATTTAATGATTTCTTTAGTCGTAACTGAAGTCCAGTCTTCCAGGCTGCAACAATGAAAAAATATTTATATGTACACATGTTCCCAATCCAAATTTGTTATACCATAAAGAATAAAAAGGAGGCCATGCCACCCACAGTCTGTGTACTGTTAAAAAATTTGTTGCTTGGGCTTAGATTGGACTCCGCTTTCTTTTTGTGGTAATGTTGTGTCCAAACTAGAAATCTCTTGTAAGATTACAATAATGATGACATCTGCAATACCAGCTACAGCCACATTATTGTTTTATATATTACCAGCACAGGCCAATAAATGTGTTAATAGTCCTCTAAGCTAGAGAAAGAAGGAGAAAATAGGGAAAAGGTGGTTACAGGCTGTCAGGCAGGACACTTCAAGGGAGTTTTGGTCAGCAAAGAGAATATCATGATAGTGCTGTTCAAGAGGCCCCCTGGGGGGCCTGCTCCTGCTCTGCTATATTGTATTCCCCTCTGGAATGCTTAGTTCAGGGGGAACAGTCTGCAGAAGCATTGGGGAAAATGTAAGTTGCCTGTTTTAAAGTACTCTCAAGCATTACTTAGCTCCTCAGGGGCAGGCTCTAGCGCACTTTCTTTTCAGAGCACCTACACTGATCCCATCTGTCCTTAAGGTGACATTAATAATTGATGTTAGAAATATGAGACTTCTGAAAGACATTTCTGCCTTTGAGGGAAGGTGGAATTTGTAGGTAGTAGCCTTCAGGATGCCTGTAGGAGACAACATCAAGATTATTATTCCACTTAGGAACTGTTTCTCAGAGGTTTAAACACTTTAGCTTTGGAGGGCTAACAGGGGAAAAGGGAACTTTGTTGAAGTAGCTCAAGGAAAAAAGATTATTTGTTTTCTAGTTAAGCATAAGAAGATCCTGCGAGGCATGAGGTATGACTATGCAAGGCTAATAATGTGGGGAACAGTAGCTAGGATAATGGTCTAAACAGACAAGTAAGTCAGTATCTTGACAGCGAGTAAAATGTGACAGTGTTAGCAGGCTTTGAGAATGAAAACTAGCCACTCCTATGAGATGGGAGAGATATGGAAGAAGCAGAGAAGAGAGGCCAAAAATAGCTCAGAAATCAGTCTTTTCTTGGCAGAAATCTCATTGGATATGGGAAGGGCAACACTATATTCGTCAGAGCTTTCATTGAGACAGCATAGATGTTTGGTTGTGAGGAGACTTTGGTTATACCTGTCAGGAGGGCTCCATACCCAAGTGTACTGAGAGTCTCGTTACTTCCCTTGAGCTGTCTTACCTAAGAGTCACCACGGTGCTGAGTGATGCACAGCTATGCAGTGTCTTAATTATGAGTACACATTGACTTATTAAAAAAGTGCTTGGTTTATCATCTAGTGAACTGCTGTTAACTTGATCTATCATGACTCTTCTATACTATTTGTTTAAGCATTTGGAAGAGTCATGCTTCAACCTAGCTCTCTTGGTGTGGTTTCCTCATGCTAAGTCTTACATCTCATTTAGTGTAGCAACCCAGTTGATAGAAACTAAAAATCTTCTCGTGTGTTAGGAAAAATACTTAAGTTATATCCTTGACTCGTATTTTGAGCTAACTGGCTGAGAAAGGTTTAGTGTATAGGAAAGGATATGCTGTCTGTTTGATTCATAATGCATTGGGTATGATGGCTACATATACATGAGGATATGTCAGAAAGGCAGGCTGAGATTTCAGTTTGGACATAAGGAGATTAGTCTGGAGTAGACTAGTATATCTCTGAGTCATTAGCAAACAGATGGTAGTCGAATTTGTATTTGCTGATGAGATCACACAGAAACAAGGTGTAGAGAGAAGAGAGAAGGAAAACAAGGACAGAAAACCCACACAGTAATTTAAAGAGTGGATGAAATGTATGTTCTCAAATATACTACCTTAGTATTCAGGTGAAGAGGGAATCGATGAAGATATGGACATACAGTATTCTAAGAAGAGCTCTATGTGAGGCCCAAGTGGATGAAAATGGTGTCTTGCTAAACTTTAGTTTTGAGAGATTGAGGAATTAATCATTTCATATGGTTCTGAAGAAGGGCAAGATTAAATCACAGAAAAAAAGTTGTTTCAAAGGGATTTCTAAGAGTCTTACAATAATTCTAATACTCTTCTCAAGTTCTCATTCTCCTTTTATAAAGAATGAGCTGATAGCTGAGTTGAAAATGAAATAGAGGGAAATGTAGGTAAAATCATACCATTTCTAACATGGCAAAGACTAATCCATAAATAAAGGGGTAAATTGTCAGAAGAGAGAAAACAGGACAAGAGCACAAGTCATGAGAAAAATGGTGAGAAATTATGATACTGATCATGAAAAAAATTGGATGGCTAGGTGAAATGGAGGCATTGAAGCAGCTAGAGGAATAAAACAAGGCAAACACAGAGGAAACTTTTGAATCCATGGTCAGAAATAAAAAAGGTAAAGGGTTAATGTTTAAAGGAGGAAATAAAGAGGAGTAAAGCAAAAGCAAGGGTAATCTTAAGTAGGCCTGTCAAAACTGTCATAAGCACCTCTTCTGGCTAGGGTACTTGAGGGTTTTATTCCTTATTAGATACAGCTCCTAATTGAGGTTTAGACCACTCTTGTGGTAGTGGAAGCTTCATAAATAGAGAACAAAATATATTGAAATAAAAAATCAAACGTATCAGCAAGAGCAGTTAGTCAATGTCTCACATCTCTTTTTTTCATCTTACCTTGAGACTGCTTGGTTGGACTTAAATTCTGCCAGGCTGCCAGATGAAAGAGATTTCAAAGATTGAATCAGTCCTTCTGTCTTGACATTGAATGTTTGGCTTACCTTTTAATAGCAGGGTCTTCACAAGAAGTGTTAACAGGCATGAGAGGAAAATGGGGAAAATGCACAGATAACCAGGTGTGCAATCATCGGTGCTTTAAAAATAATCACTATCAACAAATTACACTTAGACTCAAAGAGTCCTTGACTGAAGTGACTTAATCTCTAGAGATATATTCGCTTCGGCAGGTGCTCCAAGAAATGAGCTTGTATGGCTTACACTAACTGAACTCTTTGGTACGCTTCACCCGCTCATAAGAAAAGGGTCCTACAATAAGGACAGAGAGGATTCTGTGAATTTTTTATCAGGAAGATGTTGCTGCAGTTTCCTGAGTTCTGATGGTGGGCTCACTGGATGTGCTAAGCTGGAAAGTAGTAACTGTGACAGTCCCAGTAGAACACCTGGGATACAAATAATCTTGTGAAGCCCACACTTATATTTATTTTCCCAATAGAGATTGCAGAAATAGCTTCTGCCACACCTCAAAATATTTCTTCAGAGTAGATGAATTTCACCTATGTACCTCAGTCACTGAATTTGTACCTGTCCACACTTCAGGGGTCTTCTGACTCAGGAGTTCCTTACAGTGAGTGGTCTGTTCTGGCCTGCAGAGGGAGACAGTCTGTTCAGGTGCTTGCCAGATTTCACAGCTAATTATCTCCCTGTATTAGTTGAAAAAGAAATCGATAGTCTGGTTTAAGCAAACCGTGTGACAATGTCAGGTTTAAAATTACTTAAATGTCTCTAAACTGTTTTCTTAAGTGTCTTTTCTTTTATATGTTAATCTGCTTCTAAGTCGTACTTCAATCTCATGATGTGGCTGCATATGGGGTGTGCATATGCAGATACACTGAAAAGATTTCTTCCCCGTTTATGTATACTAACCTTTCAGTAGAGGAGAAAAAAAAAGAGAGGATTATTACCCTTTTTCAAAGGCAAACAGCCTCGCAGTTACTGTAAAGTAACAGAGTACACATTAATGCTTACTGCAATTATCCATCACAGCCTTGAAACCTGAGCTAAATGGCAGCCTTTCCACTGACTTCAGTGATGACAGGATCGTGTCCTCTATGAGTAATAAATCTAGGATTTTGGCTGAGAAGGAAGGAGTTATAAAATCAAAGTATCGGTTGCACTGAAGTTTCAGTTACAATGCAGCATTACTCCCAGCAGCTGTGTATAAGTATGGGACAAGAATAACCTGCTGGTGGAATTTTGCACCTGTAAAGGAAGAATTTGATGAGCTCTTCCTGCAGTAGCCCATTATCAATAATATCTCCCTTCACAGGAAAAATCTGAGGCCCATCAACAGAATAGGGTCATTAGGAAATGATCATGTACTCTCATTTCTCTACTCACATATTGACCAAGCTAGATAGGGACCATCTAAATCTTTGAAATGCAAACATTGCTAGCATTGACCCATCAGCATAACCTCAATTATCTTCCCAAATATTGGATGGCCTGACACTGGACAGTGAGTGGCTTTGCTAATACCATCCAAAGATGAGGTTTTGAGAAAGAGCCTAACAACTGCTTAAGTAAAGCTGGCAAAATGCCCTTCTGAAGAGAGGCATAATGATATCCATAAATAATGAGATTGTCTTCCTGCTTGCTTTAACCAGTCATGATTTTTTTTCATTTGGAAAGAAGGCAGAACCATGTTCTACCCTTCATGCATGAAACTAAGAGAGGTCTAGCCTTTTTTACTGAATTAATTTTTTGTTCTTTGTCATCTCATTCCCTTCTTGAATGGCATTTTAGCCAGCTGTCCTAAAACAGTGAGTTCCAAGCAGTGATGAACTATCCTCCCTACTTAGTCCTTTACAGTTCATCTACTTTCTAAGTTGCCATTGCCTTTTCCTCTCCCAACTTCTAAATTAGAGTTTCTCTCTGTCTAAAGATGCACGAGAGGAGCTTTTCTTCTTGAGGACATCAGTAGCCTAGTCTGTCTGCGGGACTTCTACACACTAAGATCAGAACTCAACACAGAAATAACCTGCTTCTCAGATTCACATTTCCCTGTGTAAAGTCTCTGTATCTCTGTTTCTAGGGAGCTTAACTCCCAGACTGCAGATCTGAAAAAATCAGATGAGTTCTGATTGAATTCAAGATAGAATCCATTTTTCACACGGACAGATTTCTGATTAAATTAGTTATCATCAGTTCTTTGTAGTATACACAACTCATGTTTACCTGGCATTGCATTAAATCTCTGTATTTTCAGCCCTCCATAATATGGTAGTAAAGTGGAGTGAAAGAAGATCAAAACAAGGATTTTCACCAGCATCTGTTCTAACCATGCAATAATTTCATGTCTTCAAATGTTTTTTGAGGAAATTACTAGGTAATTGATCCATTTAGAATTTTGTTAATATTTGTGGTGACTATTGTTAGAAAAAAATCAAGAACTAGAAATTCTGAGTGTGGTTATCTGTGGTCCTTCCTTGTGGGAACATGAGTCCTCTGAAATAGGAAGCACAAGAGTTCTTCAAAGATTTTGGGAAATAGATCAAAATTCATTTGATCAAAAAAAACCCCCACACATTCTCATGGTAACATCCTAAAATCAGTGTGAAAAACATTAGTGTCTGCGAGGGACCTGCAATATCATAGGGATTCTTAGGTCCATGAGATTGAACTGGATCACTTCATTACAGGCAGTTACTAAAAAAGACATTGAAAACTTAATGGAATATTGCCTATTTAGAGTTTGTTGGAAATAGGTGTGTCAGTTTCAAAAGACCTTAATGAACTGATGTGGTGTGATAATTTTTTTTCCCATGGGACTTTGGTTCTCAATCATTTCTTATTACTTTATTTTCATTTAGAATATTCAGAACTGGGTGATAAAGGTGTTAGTGTATTTCTAGTGCATAGTATGTGCAGGAGCCATTCACATTGTTCCAGGTCCTGACATTCAGAGGTTTTGCTGCCTGTATATCAATGAAGACATGTAGATATTAACACCCATTTTGCCCAATTTTAGGCCCCTAGCTGAGAGACAGCAAGAATTCAGATAGTGTCTGATCATGATCTGTGAGTATGTTCTGTGTTTGCTGTAGAGGTAGCTTGCAGGAATTATGTGCTAACGTTAGGTGGATGGCTTTGGTCCTCTTGTTAAGTGGATGAGTGACTATCCCTAGTCATCCATCCAAAGTGATAGCACGTACTTTGTCATCTCAGCTGGACTGCTGTGCTTTCCACAGCAGAAAAAAGACCTTGGGAGTTGGGGGGTAAGGTATGATCCCTAGCACAGGAGGAGAGCAATTCCTGGTATCTTTTTTATTTTGCATGTATACCAAAGAGTCTGTCAGTCATTGTCTTTTATTCCATTTGTTTTAAAATGCAGTCTATTGCAAAATAAGAAAGTACCGTGTTCTTTTCCAAAATAGGTAATTTTCTTAAGGTTTGCAGTGAAAACAAGAGCACATAATACAGAGTTAGTACTGAATTGATTTGTTATACTTAAAGCTTCTGGGGCAGATTTTCAAAGGCAGAAGGGAGTTAGGAGCCAAACTTCCTTTGGTGTTCAGTGAGTGTTCAGCATCTAGCTGCCTATTTCTGCTTTTGAAATCTTCTCCGAATACCAGTAAGTGGTTGAATTGTAATGGATAAACCAAAAAAAAATCTACAACCTGTCTTTTTCTGACCATTAAAAATGTACTTCTTTGAAGAATAAAGTTTGTAAAACAGAAAATGAAATATCAGTGGACCTCTGCTCACTGTGGGCTCTATTCATGCCTTAAAGCACTCACAGGGCCTGCATTAATATTGAGAAGTATTCAGACATATAAAAGGTATGTTGATAATATATTCTTGCAGTTGCTTGGAGTAGGTCTCTGTGAGAATCAGGCTGTAGGTGGGGTTTCTGTATGTTACACTCTTAATCACAAGACTCAGCTTTTCAAGGAAAATTCTATTACAAGCGTAGTCCTTTTCTTATAGGTGTCTGTGGTAGGTTGAAACCTCCCTGGCTCAGTGCCCCAGGCCAGCCTCCTCCAGAGGCACAACAGCATAGGTCTGGATGCAGCACCACACAGCTCACATGCTCTGATGATCTCTCTTATCCTTCACCAAAAAAAAGCTACAGGGCTCCTATCCCAGCCTTGAAAGGGCAGCTTCCACTTCCCCACTGCTATTCCCAAACAGTAACTACAGCAGAATGCATTGTCACTGAAGATAAACTAAGTGAACTGTTACATTCAGATTTCACAGCTGGACCAAACCTCAAGGGCATGTAACCAGAACAACCACCAATAATGAAACCTGAGATCTGACTTTAGGGTACAGCTGCCTTTGTCACTAAAAAGGCAATGCTTGTGCAATTAGTCATACAGGGCAGGATACCACAGTACTAGTTCTGCACACTTGATTCTGAAAAGACATGGCCCCTTGCACTGCTCACTGTCTCAGCTCTATGTATCCAATTTAGAGGCAGCATCACTTCTTACAGTCAGTTTTGATGATTACCTGTATTTTTAAATTATTCTAAGATTTTGATCCCTATTCAAAACTAATTTATCAAAATTGATTTGTTTTCTTTGATTTTGTTAATACATAGTTCTGTAGACTACTTTTTAATGTATATTTTCTCAGATCCATCTTGCTCACACTGTGGGCCACCCATTCTCAAACAATCTGGTCACCTTTGGAGCAGACACATTTTTATATAACCTGGTCATCTGTGGACTATCCTAGTGGGCATGGGTTTTTTCAGATATGGACTAACATTCTTCTAAGACACTGCACCTGA
Organism: Corvus hawaiiensis; assembly: GCF_020740725.1. Taxonomy (NCBI): domain Eukaryota; kingdom Metazoa; phylum Chordata; class Aves; order Passeriformes; family Corvidae; genus Corvus; species Corvus hawaiiensis. The sequence goes on from NC_063215.1 coordinate 24,041,123, forward strand.
GTGATGGGATTTTCCAATCATGATTCCAGGGAGTCTTAATATATTCATGCTGGCCTATATTCTTACTTTAAAATGTCAAGAATTCTTAGTTTGTAGAAATTCAAGTTGCCTAATAATTGTGTGTATCTTCAGTAATTTTCTCACTTCTTGCTATTAATATCTCAAAAATCTACCCAAATATGGCAATTTTTACAGTAATTAACAAAAAAGTTTACTTCAATTTTTTTTATTCTCTTAAATCTGACAAAGAACCCCCTCTCTATAACATTTGTTCTAGAAATTTCTCATACACTTGGAAAATGCAGCTACTTCCACAACAGTGACCAAAAGGCTGGAGCATCTGCAAGAAGACTGGAGAGGAACTTTTGACAAGAAATTGTAGTGATAGAACAAGAGGGAATAGTTTCAAACTGAAAGAGAGTAAGTTTAGATTAGATATTAGGAAGGAATTATTTACTGTGAGGGCAGTGAGGCTCTGGAACAAGTTTTCCAGAGAAGTTGTAGATGACCCATCCCTGAAAGTGTTCAAGGCCAGGATGGATGGATCTCTGAGCAACCTGATCTAGCAGAAGGTGTCCCTGCCTATGGCAGGATGTTGGATCTAGGTGACTTTTAAGGTCCCTTCCATCCAAAACCATTCTATGATTCTTTGATTCAATGCATTCCTGACTATAACATTTCCTGGACAGCACCAACTGTTCTAGGCAGAGGTGTAAGCCTGAGTACATTTATTTGAACCATGAGAGGAACTGTAGTTCTTTGATATTGATCAGTTTTACAGTGGAAACTTATGTGTACTCTGATATCACAAAGAGCTCTACAAAGGTTAAGTGAGGATAGACAAAATATTCAGATAGGTTCTTCTTTCTTATATTTCATAGAATCATTGAGGTTGGAAAAAATCCTAAAGATCATCAAGTCCAAATGTAAACCTAACACTGCCAAATCCATGTCTCTGACACCATGTCTACAAATTGGTTTCTGAATAGTTTAACTTCAAACAAACACAAAGTGCCCAAAACAAAAACAACCCATGAACAAGCCCCATAATTATGTTGTGAATTGAATTTGATCACTATTTCTTAAAATGTAAGACGTGTTTGCTTTTTTCCACAGGCTTTGCCTGAATCCTCTAATACAAAGAAAACAGAGTCACTGTTTCTGAGCTACAGAAATACCATCCGTATTCAGCTGCAGTTTTATTGATTATTGAATTAAGGTGATCTATATTGTTATCTTTCACAAGTGACTCACACCTCTGCACCTTTATCATTTTTTCCTATCCTAAGCAAAATTAGCCATTAGCTTTTTGGATTTTTTTAATTTTGATTTTTTTAAGGAGAATTTGACATTATTCAATGGCATTGACTCTGCAAGACAGGTCTGAATCATGGGGAATGGGGCTGAAGGATACTTGGCTGTATTCATAGGGCTATTTATAGTATTTTTGTGATTTTCACAAGTTACTGTAAAGTCTAAGTTCCATTTTGATGTCTGCTTTATATATAAAGATATGTAAATACGGTGTTTACAGAGTCCGCCAGCTTTCATCTGTTTACATACTAAGACTGCTTCATTCAGGTAGATTAATCTCCTTAGAATTGCAGCTATATCTGATACATCAGTTTGAAGTTCTTCTGTTTTGAATAGCATCCTGATTTAAAAGTGTAGAATAAATGACCTTTTCTTACACTCCCTCTACTAAGAAATATGAATGTGGAGATCTCCACTTTTTCTGGCATAGAAAAAGGCATAGATCTCATCTGGAGAACAGGAGATGATTTGTATACTGTGAAAGCACTGCTTGCTTTAAATGTCTGTGAAACAATGTGCAGTCAAGGACAGAGTTTTACCCTGAGGATCTGGGACACTTTATTAGTTTTTACACATCTATAAACATAATTACTAAAAATTGCACTTGGGGTTGGGCTTGAGCATTTTTCTGTGTCAGAAATCTGTGTTTGAAAATGGTAGTGTTGTGTGCCTTAATTATGCTTAGTATTATGTATCTAAAATTTCTGTGGATGTCATTGCTGTTCCCATGAGCTCTGTGTGCAGATAAGAAACAGTAAGCACCTTCATGAAATTGTGGTATTGCCTTTTCTGGTATAAATTGAGGGCGATGCAGTTCAGGTCAATGGATTTGTGACCATTTGCTCTTAAAGGAAATTTATTTCATAGCCTTCTCCAGTTGATACAGCAAGAAAACACCTCAAAAATATGTCATTTTCTTTACGCTCTAAGTCTAAGAAAAATCAGCAACCATTTTGATATATTTTTGTTTCCCAATCTGCTTCTATGATCAATGCAGGGACAAGAACTCTAGGTGACAGAAATTGAAAAAGCATGTCCATTGATTTTTCAAGAACAATGCTAATTTACGTGACTTGCATATATTCCTGTCCCAAAACACATAGACTGGAAAAAAATTTCCTATCCCTTGGCAGTAGCTTTATAAATGCATGTCTCACTGTACTGCTGTCATTTAATTCCTATTCACCTAAAATTTAGCATGATACAAAACATTTATTTCTTATACTCAAAAGGAATCAGTTCCTTTATGTCTAGCTCTGACTGCTCTTGAATGAGATGCTTACCAGTTTTCCATTCTTGAAAGCACTTAAGCACTTGCTTATTTTTACTGGAGTGTCATTCATGATGTTTGTGTATTAGCACTGAAGTGTTTGCAAGAGTGGAACTAAGAAGAATGTGTGAGACAAAGTTTAAAAGGTGGAAATTGCACTGGAAGAACACAGGCAACTCAAACAGCCAGATATTCCATAATAATATTTTTTCTAGGTTTGCTCCAAAAGCATAAAAATAAGAAAAATATCCCACTATAAATTCATATTCATTCTGGAGGTGTGTCCCCTTTGAAGTAATTATTGAATACACGTGGGATATGTTGGAATAGCATTGAAAGCCAAGTTCCTCTGTTAGATTGAGGTCTCTGAAAACTTACCTATGTGAGTTACACGTTACAATATTCCACTAGGTTTAACTCCCCCTAGTACACCGAGATCAGGGTTAAAGCTCCATTGCTCTGGGGGCACACTTTGTCAGTTCATTAATGATAAGGCCCCCCCAAGCTATTGTCATTATTTTTTATCAGCCATTTAAGACCTTAACTACTGAAATGACCAAATCTGTCTACTAATCTTATTTACTCTTGCTTAAATTTTCTAAAAAAATCCCAACCCAAACTTTCCAAACTGATTACATATTTGTCATTAAAGTGTAATCTGAGTTGGTGCTTAAATTTCCATGTTAGCACGATTAACTCATGTCCCTCTCAGTAGCTGGACCTTGCAGAGAGGCTTAGCAGGATCTGTCTCCTCTGAGCACATCTCTCACCCTGTGTATTGCACCTTGGCAGGTAGGCATGAGCACAGGACTATATGTGCAGCTCAAGATGTACCACCTGAAAATTGTCATCGGAAGGACTACGTCATGATTTTATAATAAGAGACTTTTGCCCCACACAAAACCTGGTTGCAATACACTTTCAAGGCATGCATAACCCGAGCTGCTGCTATTCTCACAGCAGGAATTTCACTATAACTTGTGATCGTTGACTTCCATAGACTGATTCTGATTTACAGTGATATAAATTAGAATTTGGTAAGAATCCAGGCTCTCCAATTCAGGTACAATAATATTTTGTATTTTATCAAATTCCTTAGACCTTGGGGATTTTTTCCCCCCAGGTTAATATTTGGGGCTCCTCTGAACAGTGCAAAACCTTCTATCTCTTTTGCAGATTTTTAATCAAGTCTTTCTGTTAATTGCAATATGAATCTGAACTGTCTTGTTTTACCTTGTTTGATATAAAATGTTCATTGCTCTGAGTCACTGTTATGGAAGAGTCACTAACAGAGATATAATTCTAGCAATTTGTAATAAGTTACCTTTTCAAATAGTGCCTGATTCATTCTTTACAAATGCAGGGCTCAAATAATTTGTATTGCAATTAGTTTGTTTTTGTAAATAAATTGAGGGCTTTTGTCTGATCACTTAAAAAGTCTTTTAAAATTCTTCTGCCTGTGAAATATCTGGAAGGTGATGAATACAGAACTATTACCGTGTAATGTACATATTTCTCGTTTATATTCTTGGTCAAATTGCAGTTAAGGTTGCCATAGTAACTAATACCCTATACAAAACACATAACAAGAACAAAACATTGAAAATAGCCTGAGCAATAGAAAACATAAAAGGAGTCTTTTAGGGTGTGGTAACCTTTGCATCACAGATGTAAGAGCATTGAGAAGGTTCTTGCTGGTGTGGCTCAGAGGATGAAGGAGCTGAGACTCTGCTGAGGAATTTGAAGCACAACTAAAGACACCTGCTCTGTCAACAGCCTCATTCCTTCCTTGCAATACCTTCTGCTTTCTTTTTTGAGACTTACATGTGATGACATTTCTCTGTTTGTCTGTCATTGCCTACAAATAGAATGAGTTGTAGGCATCTGTAAACAGCCTCCAGCATGACACAGCCTCCAATCATATCTCTGCCATTATCCTAAATAAGCTTGGCACCATGAAAGATAGATGCCCCAGAGAAAAATAAAAGATAACAAAAAGGATGAGATGAGTGAAACAGCAGAACTAGGGGAAAGATTATGAAGCTACATAAAATATTGGGGAAGCAGAAAATGGTAGAGCCCAGGGCAGGTGGGAGTAAGAAATGGGACTAGGAAAGAAGTAAAAGACACATGACACATAAAATTAAGAAAATAAGGAGAAGGTGAAAGAAAAGAAGTATACAGGGTATATCACGAAGAAACAGGAAGACAGAAAGCCTTTGGCTTGAAAAAGGCAGTGGATGTTTCTGTTACAGGGAGGATGCCTTGAAGGGCTCTTATAGCACCTGGTAGAAGCAGGAGTGTTCATGAGTTCCCAAAATAAAAGAAGGGAAGATTCAATCATATACGGGACAGACATGGACAATTGTTAGAAACTTTTAGTGTGCTTGATCAGTGAGCCGCAAAGGAAGAAATTCTTCAGCTGTCAGAAATAAATATGCACACAATCACTGGCTTTCTGCTACAAAAGCTCTCTTTCAGTTCTGGGCTTTGGGAAAGATTCATGTGCTCCCATCTCATGGTCTGAAGAGAAGTTGTCTCTGGTATTTTCTCAAAGGCTGAGGAACTCAGACAGGTGCATTCATAGGAATGGTCCCCACACCCAGTACTTGCCCACGGTACTAGAACAGCAGAATTCCTCTCCTCATTCCTCATTCATCACTCCTCTGCTGGCTGTCTTTTCATTATTCCACGGGGTTCTTTTTAAAAGGATTCTTCTTTTAGCTGTCCAGGTCAGTCACGCTTCCTCCCCTCTTAGTTCCTTCTTCTGTCTGTGAAAGACAACATTAGCTTTTCTGTACCATAAGGGATCCTTCAGCATGCAGTTTTAGAGCCACAGAAGGTTTGGAAGTATGCCACTGGGGAGGAAGTCTGTCCCCAGGAGCTGCTAAGAACTGTCAAACTGCCTTTCTGCAGAACCTGGAGCTGCTCAGGGTAACAACCAGTTTGAAAAGTAAAAGTCCTGCTTATTTTCTCTCTGCAAAATCTCCAGCTAGCTTCTCAGTGCTCTACATTTGGAGAAAAAAAAAAAAAAAAGCATAAATTTTGGTACAAAAATTGTATATTTTGCACTTCAACAGAAAAAAAATTGAAAAAAAAAAGATTAAAACCTAACATGTTTTATCTGTCAGTTTTCATGGAGAAAAGACAAAATAATCAACCTGTTTGGTTGTTAGCGTTGGTTAAGATAAATTTAGTTATATTTTAAGGCTTGAAAACATCATGTTTGAGAGCTCAAAAACTTGATAAGTACTTTTGATGCATTTTTGAAAATAAGCAGTACTAGAAAAAACTGTGTAAAATAAATTTATAATTTGAATCATGATACTCACTATCCTGATCTAGCACTCATGGTCCAAAGCCTATTCGAGTAAGTGAGAGCCCTCTATTGACCAAAATGGGTTCCAGCTCTGACTGTGAACTCAAGGTACATGCACAAAAAGCATCTCATGAGCATCAGCCAAACAGGTGAAAAATGCTATTTGGTTTTTTTTATTTGTTTGAAGAATCAACTGTGAAACAGGAAACTTGAAGAACTGATATGTCTATTTAGAAATTTTAAGGAAAGTAACTTGATTTTTTTAGTTCCTGTAAAGCATAACCTTTAAACCTTTCAGCTGATACATTTCTAGAGCTGGCTCAAATTGGCCTCTCAGTATATTCTAGAGCTAAGATTCTTCATGATGGAATTCTATAGGCTTTTTTTTTTTTTAATTTGTGAAAGATCAATTGTCAATTGTCAATTACCAATTATCTGTTGTTTTCCTTCTTTCCTCTTCTTCCATCCCAGTTTGGCCATTTACTCTGTAGAGTAATTGGGTTAAATTCACTTTTTTCTAAAAGATCAACCAAAATCAAGAAAAGTGAAAGTGTTGGGCTATTTTTGGTTTTAACTATCATGAACAAAATATTTGGGAACATCATGTGTGGCTACACTGAAGTGCAAACACCATTTAACTACTTTTAGTTTTCTTATTGTGTTTATTAAAAAAGATGGTTTCTTTCTGACATACGTGTTGTATGAGTTCCAACAAGAGAGGATCATGCCAACACCATTTATCTTCCTCATTTTCAGATGAAAGAAAGCATGAAGGACATTTGTGTACAACCTTTCAATGTACAACATTTGCAGTCATACTTTGCAATGGTACCAGGATAGTAATCTAGTTTCTCTAAAAAGTGGTCCCTTGATTCCCTCATCTATCTCTCTTTCCTTTAAGATTGCACCTGACACATAGAAAGCTGATACCAAATTATCATGTCTCATCTTAGTTACTTGTTCAAAATGCTTCCTTTCCAAACATCTCCTGTTACGCTGAAAAAACACTGTGTGGTTGCTGTAATTGGCACCAAAAAAGCATTGTAGTACAGATAAAGTACTTCCACAGAAAAACGAAAAATTTCTCTGAATCCAGAAACGTAGAGGGGATGTCTCTCACTGAGAAGGAAAAAACCCCCACATCTGGGAGGTCAATATTTAGCACCATAGGACTTTGAGAATCTATTTTTAAATTTTGTTTAGTCCATAAGTCTCATGCAACCTTTTTTTGTCTGTTATAATCTCAGTTCCCCCAGTGTAAACTGGCGGCAGTGCCTTTTCCTTGGTGCACAGGGAAGGGAAGTTAAAGGTAGCGTGGCTGTGCACACAGATGGACACGGGCTCATCACTGGGCACCAAGCTGGCCACACACCAAGCAGCAGTTCTGCAAAGCCACGCAGCACCATAAGCTTAGTGTTGTCCCAGGGCTAAGAAACTCTGAAAAGACTCAAACGGCATTAGAGCACTAGAGCATGGCAGTACCCTCGTATGACAACAAAAATTATGGGATGGCACTGACTGGCAGAAGTGTGAGCAGAGGAGCCCTGTTGTCCTATCCCCACCACATTTTACAGAGCAACCTGGAAAGTATTGCTGCAGTGGGAAATGTAAATATCTACAACCTTCCCATAATGGGACCGTGGGGACTAGTATATCCCTTTGCGCAGGTCTCCTTCAGACCCTGCTTCTGTGAGGCTTTTCAAGGCTTCAGTATTACTGGCCTTTTTATGCCTGGCTTGTATCTTTGCTTATCTCTGTCTATCTATCTCCCTTACATCCTCAGATGTCTGGGAAAATTTCCTGTCTTCTGCCATACTGGATTGCTGTTTGCACTTTTACAAGACAATTGAAGGATGACTCTGGAAATTAATCCTTCTCCTGTTTCTTTGGATAGTTAATTCACAAGGATATAATTTTGGAATAGATCTTGTTTATTAGCAGGTCAAGCTTCACAGCAAAACTGGTTGGACTTTTTTTTGCTCCCACAAGACTGCATAAAGGCTACACTGGGATTTAATCCCCTGACAGTTAGGTATTTTATTTTCCAAGATAAATTTATCCCTGATCAGTTTTTCCCATATTGAGAACAAGCTCCTGACAGATTTTGGATTACTTTAGTACTCAAGGTCACCAATTGTTCATACATCATATTGCTGTTTCCTTCTCTATCATTGGTCTTTTGTGGTGTCATCTCCAGATTCCACATTCTCCTATTTTTCTGTATGAAGGTCAAAGATGATGGTACTTAACAAAACTATTTGCAAGACTGATCCCTAGGTCCCTGAGGTCTCACTCAGGAGCAGTGATGACAGCTCATATCCCAATATTGTACATGCGAAGCCCAAGAGTGTCACTTTGCATTTACCTACATTTCAAGTCTACTTAATTTCATCTGCTATTTTTTCCCAGTCACTCACTTTCACAAGAGTTTGCCATTTCTTCACAGAATTCACTCATCATCTTTACAATTGTGAGAAACTTGGCATCATCAGCAAACTTTGTTTGTAGTTGTTGTTGTCATCTTGGTTTCACCCTCTTTTTCAGCTGAATAGCCCAAAGATCGAAGCACAGATCTCTGTAGGTATTCAGTGGTGACCTGCATCCACAACAAGGATATCGTGTTCTTTGTTTCTTAGCTTTTAATCAATTATTTACCTCTTTAAAGACCTATACTTTCTTCTGGTGGTTGCTTAGCTTCTGTAAGAGCCTTTGAAACAGACTTTTGCTACTGCATTCTTGAAATCCAACTATAGTATATCAATCAAATCTCCCTCATCAGCTTCACTATTAACCCCTCCAAAGAGCTTTGGCTGTGAGCAAGAACTAATACTTCCCCTTCAGCCCCATACTTCTCCCTTCATCCAAACCTCATGTTATCTCTCCTTTACATTGTGCCTTGGAAACTATTACAGGGAATTTTTTTTATTTAAAAACCCCACTGTTCTTCTAAAAGTCAACCTAAATTTAAAAAAGAAGATGTTAAATAGAAGTCTAACAAATGCCAAAAGTAAAACAAGAATTTTATTTATTTTTAATAATATTTTGTAATCTTTTAAAATAATCTTTTTGATGTAAAAATATCAATATTACTTCACCAGTTCAGAAAAAAAAACAACTCCTGTTGTTTACAATAAAACCAAACTAGCTTTCTTGATATATCCAATTTTTCAACAGGAACAAATATAGAAGAAAAACAGTCATGACAGGTATTCTTGTTTTTGGCAAAAAGAGTATTGGAATGTGTATAGCTTCAAATGAATAAAGTTCTTTCTTCAAACAACATTCTTTCTCCATCTTACATATCATCTTAATATCATTGTGCTGACAGCAGTTGTATTCTCTCCTTCTATATTTATATTCTTGTGCTTTGGGATTTATGTACAGAGTCTTATCATCTTCTCTGTGTCTTAATTTTCTTTTAATGGAAGTTATTAACTCTTAAATGTATGACCCCATTAGCCCCTAAGTCTGTGGTCAAACCTGCTGCAGAGTTTGTGACTATTTCAGTACTCTGTGGTGTGTTATCCCCTCATTTTTATTTTTCAGTGATATCCAATATGCCTTGTTCTTTCTAAACTGCTTTGTATTTTGGTTTGTCCAGGTTATTTCTAAATATACTGAGTTAGCATGTTGTCCTTTATAGGTTTTATTCTTCACTATAACATCTCCAGCAACAGTGAGCAGAACCCAGAATATTTCAAGGGATGCTTCAACAAAGGCAAGGCAGCTTATTTATTCTCTCTATTTATTCAGTGATTTGCATGATGACGTCCATTGCACATTTAGAAGGCTGCAAAATGAGGAGAAGGAGGGACAGGCTTGGTGTGGATATACCTTTTAGCTGGTTCACTCCCTGTTTAGCTCCAGGGCTAAATCACATCCACATCACATATGCATTGATTTGTTTCTGTGCCCTAATCTAGAGCCATACTATTTTCTTGATAAGGAAAATTATTTGTGGGAGACAAAATGGTTTGCCCCAGGCTTTGAACTTTAGGGAAAGAATATACATTTAGTTGGTGTGAACTGTTTGGCCCGGAGTGATCCCTTCATGAAGGTCACAAAGGTTATATTACCAAGAAAAAAGGGAAATAATACTCTTTATACTTGCTCTATTCTGGTGTATAAAACTGTATATGGCATCAAGAAGGAATATAAAATGCAACATTTAATTAATCTGTCCTGTTTACAGTCATTTGTAGTCTATGTTTCACTGGAAGAAAAGGAGATCCCAAGTTTAGATATTTTTTATAGAACCATGGATTGCATCATGAATCATGCCTTCTGCTAGACCAGGTTGCTCAGGGCCCTCTCCCGCCTGGCCTTGAACACATCCAGGGATGTGGCATCCTCATTCCCAGGCAACCTGTCCCATTGCCTCACCAACCTGGCAGTAAAGAATTTGTTCCTAATATCTAATTTAAATCTACCCTCTTTCAGTTTAAAGCCATTCCCACTTGTCCTATGCCTACATGCCCTTGTAAATAAAGTCCCACTCTTGCCTTCTTCTAGGCCCCTTTAGGTACTGGAAGGTCCCTCAAAGTCTTCCTGGAGCCTTCGCTTCTCCAGGCTGAACAAGCCCAACCCTCTCAGCTTGTCTTCATAGGAGAAGTGCTTCAGCCCTTGGACCTTCTTCCTCTCCTCCACTGGCCAGTAAAATCGTAGGCCTCCTCTTGTGTATTCCCCATGCTGCTGTGCTTGCATACAGACATTAACTTTGGATCCCCAGTGAAGCTAAGTTACTGGATGACGTGGCTGGAATTCCTTTGTTCTGCTCTTAAAGTGCTCTTCTGCTGACATGTGATCCCTCTCCAGCCTGTGGGCATCCATTGCTGGCACTGGCATCAACCTGGTAGGAGTGAGACGGATTGAGGGTCCTCCAGCAACTTTATTTTAAAGCACTATCATATCGAGCTAAATGACATTTCAGCTGGAGAGCAGTACACAGAGAGTTAGGAACTACAGACTCTTAGAATAAAAAGCGCGGACTACAGGAAGAAAAGGAGGCCAAGTATTTTGTTTACTCAAAACACTGATATTTCTCTTCTTTTGAATCTCATAAAAAGTATCACATTTCCTAACTTGCATACTTTTTCTCCTCAGTCACCAAAAAACCTGACAGAATTTTCTGTATAATGCTAAGCCAAAAAAACACATTAGTTTCGCATTTAGAACATTTTATATATAGAAAGTAAAGGATTATTGCAAAATCTTTCAACACAGAGACATGTTGTTTGACGCTTATCAGCTTTACTATAGGTTCTCTTCCTCATATACAATTTGTAAAGATTTTGCAAGACTCTGTACAAAAAAACAAAGTAAATAATATCATCTGCAGATGTAAGTAAAATATATGGATTTTTTTTTTTAATTTTATTTACCCTTTGTGGGCTTAAATGAAAATTAATGTTAGTTTTGCTATAGTCCGCAGACAACAGGTATTCAGATAAAAAGTCTTAGAGGTCCATTCGTCTCTAGTTGGTTTTATGACTTGGCTCAGTGCAAATTCCATTTTAATAAAACATTTTGTCATTTTAATAACTGTGGAAAAACAAACAGAGGATCTCTGACTAATGATCATGTTGCCCGTAAGAAAACTGCGTGCTCTGGGGTATTTTTAAAGGGAATCTATTAAAACTCTGTTGCCAAAATGAGAAGGGTATGCAGTACCTTAACCCACACAGACCCCCACTGGCTTCAGTGAAGTTTGATACAGACACAAGATTTCACTCATGTAATTTCTTTTTTTTTCCCACATCTAGGATCTCGGTGCTTCAAAGTTCATTTATGTTGTTTTTGACATTTGGAATGTCAAAAACAGCTCTCTAGTGCTGAGCATTAGCAACACAGAATCTAGCTGGGAATCTACTGAGTAGCATTTTCAGATGAGTGGTTATGAAGACCCTCTTTTACCACTAAATGATATGGAATCCACTATCCACTATTTTACAGGATATCCTTATTCTGTGAAACACCATTGTTCATATGGAACATAGCCTAAATAAATCGTCCAGTTTTTATGTTTCTCTTATTCTTCCCAGTCCTATTTTGCCTTATTGTTTGAATTATCAAAAGTCCTATTGGTAGTCCTTTACCTATCCAGAGGTGGTAAAATTAATGTCTCCTGACTTTGGCACTTAAAAAATTACCTGTCATGGTCCATTCAGCCACCCTAGATTTGCCTTGTAGAGAGTGAAAAGAATCACTGCACATTGAAGTTTTGTTGAAGTTAAGTGAGACAAATTTCTATTGGTAGTGCATACTCCTCGTAGGTGCCTAACTTCAAATTCAATTTTTAATTGTTTGGTTAGGTAAAAAGACTGTCTCCAATAGATAAGGTTTCCAGAGACAAGCTATGTATTTAATTAGTATGCACACTATATTCTTTTCTTATAAAACCAGGCCATGGTTTATTATTGAGTTGAGCTTCATTATGTTTATTATTAAATGTGAACATAGGTAATTTCCACGTGTTCAGATTTATTTTTTCATCAATTCATAATGAGAAGTTTTCTATTATCACTGTTGTTAACTTTATTGAGTTAACATTGACAGATCTAATGATGACTCCCTAAACAGGTAGGAAACAGTTACAAGTCTGGCTGCAAAGTTCACTGTAAGGATTAGGAACATAAACATGCAAAAAGTCTCACACTGCATAGACTTCAGAGGGAGCCATTTTCTTCTTCTTTTAACATAATAGACTTTAATTTGAAGCCCCCGCAAGATGGCTCCTATGCAGTCCTTTATTTACTTGTCAAATTCTACAATCTTCACTTAACACTGCATTTTCATTTAAAATGCCATGATATTTTATAAACAAATTATATTAAAATATGTATATTTGGATTAGGGACTAAATTAGACAAAATATCAGAGAGTACAATAATAAAGATAGATAAGAGAACTAGATCTGTGCAACTGATGGGGATAAAGCAAATTTTCATAGCTTTGTCTAGCTCCTGTGCCCAAAGTTCAACAAATAACAGAAGCATGGGCTTAGTTTCTATTAAATTAAATGAAACTTATTAAATTCAAAAAGACTATATATTCATAAGCACTTTGTTTTTTACAGGCATTGCTCTCCTTGCAAATACATGCATCCTAGTACAAAAGGAAAAAAAAATAATAACCCAACTCTTGTTTTCTTTGATTGCACAGACAGTATGCTAATATGGGTACACAGTGCAACCTGAGTTAATGGAGACATCTTTTCCTATTACCAAGCGCTGGACTAGTGCAAATGTATATTCTGCATATCAACATTACAGAGGAATCTTGTATTTTATTTTGTGTGCAGATATTTCCATCAGCTCAGTCTTACCTAGGGCTTTTGGACAGTTAATAATCTAGAGATACCATTACAGATCCAGTTGTCTTTTTTGGATCATTGAAAATCTCATATTATTATTGAATTGTAACAGGTTTGTTTTCTACAGGCTTTGTAGAAACAAAAGTAATGGTGATTTTCAAGAAAATACAATATATAGCGCACAGTTCAGAAGAGGCATCTTTTTGTTAAGATTGCAATAATATTCTTAATTTATAGTGAAAATCTCCCTGCTTATAGAAATATCTCTCAAACCACTGCAGAATGTAAAGGTGCCTATTGTTTCTGCCTCTAGGACAGTTGATGATTCCTCCTGTTATCCTAGAGAGCTGAATCTGTCAGTATTAAAGCTCTTCTGAATTGCCAGGGTGAGGAAAAGAAACCAGATAATACTTGCTTCCTATAAACCGTGACTTGATTGCACTGGATGTAGAACAGAAAGAATTCTTGTAATTTTAGGAGAAATGAAACTGCTAAATAACACCTCAACCAAAGAAGCGTTCAGTAACTGAAAAAAGGTATTTTTAGCCTAGAGAAATGTGTGGTTTGCATTGCTCCATTATCACACATCCTTGCTTGCTTGTTTTTTTGCTTTCTTGGCTTTGTCTTCATATTAGCTATTTTTTGCTGGGTTTTGATACACTTATTTCTTTTAGCACCTCAGCACAGGATAGGTGCAATACATCTGTGATGCTTCGCCTGTGCATCTGAGCCTATTTTGCTATGTAACTGTAGGGACTCCAAGGAAATCAATGAGAAAGTGATTATACTGAGATTATATTCCGGTCTGCTCAACTCAGTTCAGGAGTGCTGAACAAGCAAAGGTTCATCACGTCAGGTTTTAGGTGTCTGAAAGTTTTTTGTCTAATCTTCTTCTGCAGAGAATGGAGAGAAAGTTATACCCAGGGAACAGTAGACATCATCCTGAGCCACAATATATATATCCCCCTCTGTAGGTACTTCTTTCTAACCTCTGACTTTAAAGTGAGATGAGGTGATTAGTTTTCACTTAAATAAAGCCATAGGACAAGTCTATAAATGGCTGAAAAGCTAAGAGTGTGTATTTGTATATGTAAGAGTGTATATTTGAATACTGAGGTAACACTGGCATGCTAAAAATACTTAAAATTATGAATTGGCATAGACCCTTATTAAACTTACCTAGATTCACTAAACTTCCTTTTGAGTTTGGCTGTAAGTCAACTACAACTAGCAGATTGTGAATGAAATGAACAGCTGTGCCTTCATAAAATAAATCTCTTAGACAGGGGAAATCATTCAATCAAGTTAGTGAGAAAATTAGCACCTTTACGTTTCATTTTCACTCTTGTGTCTCAAAGGAGGTTCATTAGCACTGACAGAACTGATGATACTAGATTTTCAGGCTAGAGACTTGCCATAGTTGATCTGTGATATCATGGATGTGCTTCAGACTAAGTTGCTGTTGATAACTGAATCAGGTCTATTAAATCCATTATTTCAGATTTTCTTTAGATTGTGCAGTTGTGATTAACTTAGATGGTATATTGCTGCCTACCTTGCTCATGTGACCAATAGAAAAAGAATGGAGAAATCCTTTCCTGCCTCTACCAATCAATTGATAAACTTTCAAATCTGCTGTCTTGCTATGTGACTTCGAGGACGGAGGATACAAGGCATGGTTTCCTTCTTCCAATATACTGTGCCGTGCAATTTCAGCCAGAAGCAGAGGTGGGTGCTTTCCTGTGAGGCAGAGTACCCTCTGCAGAGGCACACTCAAAATCCCTCTCTGATCTGCTGCAAACAGTCTGTGGTGTTACTAGTGGTCTTGTTGCTGATATTATTCCAACCTGTCCTTATAGAGTAAATGAAACTGTGACTCTTTGGTGTTTCAATTATCTGAGAATATTCAATTTGTAAATCAGGTATCTATCTATAGGCTATAAACGACATAGTACATAATTAGGGCATGATTTTACATTAGAAAACATTAAATTGAATTTGTCCTATGTCTTTTAAAGTGTAAAATGAAATTAATTTAACATGTATGCTAATAAGCTTGTCTTCCTTAGGCAAAGCATGTACTTTTAAAATGCTCTTTCTGATGTGCATTTTCCCACCCACTAGGTCATTCCTTTCACTGCTGATTAAGACTCTCTGATTGTAAACTTGCCTTGTGTGGATAGACTCTCACATCTAACTAATGGTAGTAGCCTAAACTACCCTATTGGAGAAACCTAGTTATCTAAGAAATGGGTTCATAGATGGACAGAGAGAAAGATGAAAAATTCTACCCAACGTCATCACCAGAACCATGAACTTTCACAATAGTTGTACAGTTCAGGATTGAGTGCCCTAAAGCAAAACTAGCTATGTGTTTGCAATTTAGCATTTTTTTTCTTACTAGCAAAAACATTCTGATATATCAGAAAATTACAGAGTAGTATGTGATACTTCCAGCAAGCTGGTCATATCTTTTGGCTGCAGCAATGGTCCATATGTTTGACATCCTTTATGTAATCCAGGAATACATCATTAATTGTCATTTCATGTCAGGGTGATTGGCAATTTCTGTAGATCAAGACAACTACTGCCTCCTAAAATTCTTTGACAAACTATGGGGAAATTTTCATCTGTCCTTATAAACTAAAGCAATGTATAGAGTTCACAGAGTGTGATATACTTGTGCTTTAAAATCAAAGCATCCTGGTTGTGGGTAAAAAAAGCTGCTTCATAGGAAGCTGCAGTAAGGATAGATAAATATGTCTCTTTAAAATCTGAGAATTATTTCCTGTGACAAGTGGAACTCCTATTAATAAAAACTCAGTTCTGATTTATTAATTTGCAATATCGTCTAGGGGATTTTTTCTTAATAATCACTAGCATTCCTCAAAAAACCAAAATAAAATCCTTTGCTTTCCTTGGTCATTAGTTTTCTCATACACTTTAAAACACTTAACCCTGACAAGGACTTGATACTATTACATGTGTAAGAAAAAATTCAAACCTCTCACACTAGTGGAGTCTGTATGGTTGTAGATAGATACAAAGCCCACAGCACCAAGGATTTTCTGAAGCCTGTGAAAAAATGGTTTGGTTTTTTTCCTTTTTCTTTCTTTCTTGTTCATCTCAAATGCTTTGAAATGTTGACTACAACTGTAAATCTATGAGAAATGAGCACGCTTGATACAAATTGAACTTCAGACAGAGAGTGGGGTTCTAGGAGATTGAGGGCAGCCAGGTTTAGGCTTATGTATGTATTTCTCTTAGCCCCACATTATTGGCTTTTTGTTAAAGCTTAAAACATTAATACTTGATTGATAGCTACAGCAGAGATAATGACTTTAAGCATGCCAATTTAAACCAACTGAAGATTTGTCCCTGTATTTCCAAACTTGTTTTCCAGCTGTCATACTGGTCTGCACCACACAGCTCACTAACTGTGTTCTCACTACTTCTCTTGTTTAAAATATGAAGGTGTACTTCATTTCATGAACAAAAGTTGCCATTAAAATAGAAAAATAATGTTAGGCACACAGTCTTAGAACGACTGTAAGGATGTACCAATTCAGTGCTAATTATTGTCATGCAGATACTTGTTCTGTCTATGTCCTCAGTTGCATGCCTGAAAGTGCCATATGATTTCCAAGCAGGTTCATTAATTTATTAGCATGATAAGTTAACATGAAAAGCAAAGAAAACAAACTACTTTGGGTTTATTTATTGAATTAAGTCCAGAAAATGCATCTCTGTTTTTTATTGACTGACTGTGGGCTGAAATGTGACATACCTTTGGGAAAAACAAATCAAGGATTATTTAAGTGGTTGTTTACTTCAGAAATGCAAAACATGCTGTTTGGGAAGCTGAATCATTAGAACAATTGCAGTGGGACACAGTGCTTCTCACACTGAGATCAAAAGCTTTGCACAGATTGTGTAATCTGTTTATACCATAAATTCCAACAAGTTATCAGATCATCAAGGTACAGAACTTGAATTCCATGTAAATTGCTGGTCAGATTGACCCACAGCTAGACACTTCATAATGTGTTACAAAGAGATACTATCTTAAATCAACTGTAGTATTATATACTTTTAGTTATAGTCCTGTCTTTTCAGGAGCTGGGTGTATATGTGGGGTGTTGGTGGGGGTGGTGGTATTTGCTCACAAGATTTTGTTTTATTCTGAAGAGATTAATTTTGTATTCTGCCTTGAAGATGGGTGAGCATTCCACATCTTTCCTCTGTGGAAGAGTGATTCAAAGCTCCTTCTGTCAGCACAATTGCCTGCCTAGTTGATAGCTCCACCACCCCTGAGAAGTGGGTCTTTTCTCACAGTGATAAATTATCCTCAAAGTAATCTGGATCTAGGGCTTTGAAGATTAGGATTGGAACAACAAATATGATTCAACATTCACTCAAGAGCCAGCGTAGTGTTCACAGCACTGAAATGATGTACCAAAATTGGCTTATTTTGCTTAGCAAGCAGAGTGACAAGTTTTGATCAGCTGCCCATTGAAGGCTATCATTGGCATGGCCAGCACAGGGTACGATAGCTGTGGAGCCTGGAAGCCATGAATATGTACAATGCTATTGCCAAGTCAGCATCTGAGAGGATGTTCATAGGAACAGCCTGCTGGCTCATCATGGGTAGGAGAATTTATTTCTGACAGATTTCATACTTGGGAGGATGTCAGCTAACCCTGAGGCTGTGAAGTCTCTTGACAGTCAGAAAACAGACCCCTTGTTTGAGAATGCTGTCATGGCTTTGGCTAGTTCTTCAAAATGTTACCCTTTTCCTTCTAACCTCATTTCTGTCTCATTCAGATTTAGCTTCAGCCAGCTGAATTCCAATTCAGAAGCTGATCTCCTGCAGGCACTGAGGCAGATGGGAAGCAGTGCTGTTAGGGTATGATGTGAAAGATGGTTTGAACTGAGAGTCAGTAACACACTGTTCAATGCAGTGTTTCAAAAATATCTCCTGGTAGTTTTACATGTATGGCTACCAGAAAAAAACAGGAAAATGGAGAAGTTCACCAGCAAGGGGCCCAGATATGAGGTACTGTTACCAGTCACAAATGCTTTGAATCATTCACAGTAGATTGATTTGATCTGGCTTCGTGCAGTTTGCTCATTGCTGTGTGATGCTGCATGTGATGGCTAGTACAGCAAATGCGGCTGCAAGATCAGCAGCAGAAGCATGGGAATATTATCACAGCCTGGGATAAACATCTTATAAATATAAAAAATCCTAGCAGAAAAATTTCCTCATGCTTCCTCTCTCTTAAATATGGTTTGAACCGCATTAGCAAATCATATGATGGCGTTTTTATGTGAAATTAGTTAATTGCCCTTTGTCACAGTTTCCTCTGGGAAGTGGATTGCAACAAAGGGAAAATATAACAATCACACACAAAAAAGCTGTTCTGCCATCTGTTTGTTTATTTTTACAATTCTGTATATTACCAATTTCTGTCTGAGGAAAAAAACTATTAAAACTTATTAAAGTTTTCATTTCTTCCACTATTTGCATTTCAAATAAATATGGAATGATCTGAGATGTAATATTGACAATAATACAATAAACCGACCAAATGAACAGGAAAGGATGTCTTAAAATATCAGATTTATTTATAGATAGTTGATTTTCAGTCCTTGTAAACCTACAAGTCAAGAAGAAATTGAATGGGATAGAATTTTGTAAATATGTGAAGTAAAAAAATTGCTTTCTGTGAGTGCTAGTCTCTTCATTTCTGTATCTAGAACAATCACTGAGGAACTGTTGATTTGAAAAAACCAAGGAACAAGCAGTGTTACAATTGTCTAGTGTGTCCTCCTCCACAGGAAAAAAAAGAGGAAATTTAGAGGTATGTATGCAGAAAATGTTTAGCTCTTCTCTCAGAAAAAGAGATTTCAGTCTCTCTGCGAGGGAAGGGACAAAGTCAGATCCAACCAGAGATTAGGAGTCCTATGAAATATCATATCATAGACCTAGTACAGTCTCACCTGGATGCACGTTGTTTTTATCTGATGATGATGAAAGTTAGCTGTTTAGCAGAGCTGCTTATGAAATCCTCCAGAGAAAATTAAAGTAAAACTTTCACTGTGCGTCATTCAAGCAGTGGTCTGTTCTAAAGAACAGTGGGGTAACATCTGAAATAGGTGGGGGTAATCAGATGCAAATTTGCTATGAGCTCAGAAAACTCCTCTGAACTCTGTCCTCAGTCCCAAAGGCTTGAGTAAAAGACCTTTGGAAAAAGAAAAGGATCTGCTAATCTGTAAAGCAGAGATGGGCCAGAATTTTCTTAAGCATTCCTGAGAGATATCAATACTGTCCTTTCCAGTCTTGTGTTCCCCTCCTAAACCTCAGCACTAAAAAACCTTATATCAGCTATGGTACAAATCTGTGAGCTATGCACTCCACTGCCTTCACCTACTGAGTCCAAATAATTTCAGGCTTTTCATTTGTGCTTCTGGATTTTGTCCAGTGGGTCTAGGTGAAAGGACAGTTAGCCCTGTGGAAAAGCTACCTTTTCTATCTAAATCACAGTCTTCAAAGACTAGATTAATGTCTATCAGAAAATCTGTATAGTTTAAAAAAATATTTTTAAAAGGATGGAAAAAACCCTGCATGTCCGATATAACACATCATTGCTTGTCTGTGCACTGAACAGCACACATCACACAAATCACAGTAGGACTTCATACTCTTAGCAAGGAAAGAATTTCTCAGGTTAATAATTGAGAGCAAAAGTTATCTCACCAAAGCATTGGAAGGGCAAGACAGGCTCACAGAATGAGAATAGATTCCCAAGATAACAGACACACCCTCGCATGAGAGAAATACTTGTAGATTAAAAAATAACTATTATAAATCTGGCAAGATCTGAGGACAATTCTCAAAATTTGTCAAACCTTGAAATAGGCCATGTGTGTAAGCACAAAAGATTAATACACTCTAACCCTGACCTCTGCCTCTCCTTTTTTTCTCTCTGATATCATGCTTTGGCTCCTACACAGAGAAAAAATAAAAAAAGGTCGTTTCAGTAGTCCATTTCCAGTACAAATAGGAAAAAGTAAATAACAATTTGAATAGTGCTTCTGTATAGAGATATTACTTCTTGTTCTGTTATAAAAAAATGCTCTGTTATTCCTGTCTCATATTTATTATCAGTCTGATTTACTTTTTCTGTATTTAGTAGAACCATACTAATTAGGATTTGGTATTAAGAAATAATTTAAGGGTGTGTATGGTTTGTATATCAATGGATTTCATCATGATAAGGCATGTGTGGGGAAAAGTATGTTGCAGAATATCAAAAGATGTTTGGAATCGGTCTTGGCTTTGAGAGGATATGTGTCACATAATGATGGTCACTCTGGTGCCACATGAAGCAAATCTTCTTTCCACTATTTGCACCTGATTTCTGAACAGAACAGAATGTAAGTGGCACTGCAAAGATGTACAACACACTGGATTGTATAATGTTGGTCCTGATATAGTTTCAAAATATTTGGCCAAGATCCCATCCTTTTGATTCTAGTGTAGTTCCAGTAATTCACCGGAATAGCCTTTCTCTCCACCAGTTACTGAGGAATCTCAGAACAACCAAAATTCTAAATCAGCTACGTCCCTGGTATTAGCTTAGATGAACTCTATCTTTACAGCTCAACTTGGCATGGCAAAACAAGAGGGCTGTGTGGCTGAGGATACCCAAATAAAAGTTTTATGCAAGAGAACTGGTGTACTAAGAAGAAAAGTGAGCTCCAGGAAATGGTTCAAGAAACAGTTGACAAAAACAACAGTGATATTGCATCAGCAGTGACTCCAACTGGGAACATGCAGAGAAGAATGATCGAGTGTCTTCATTCCCATAGATCTTCTGTAACCAGCTCAAAGTACAAGGCAACCAGACAAGTTATTCTTTTCACAGTCCATCAGAAGGCAGGGATACACACACTTTTATAAAACATATTACATTTTCTTGGGAGTAACTATGCATTTCTAACAAAAAATATGTTCTTTTTATACATCACTCCTGGTGTGGAAAACGTCACTTTAAAACTAGACACTTTAAACAGTACAGGACTGAAATGGAACAAAGGTGCTTATATCCAGAAATAACCTTCCAGCTGCTGCCTGATCTTTGTTTAACCCTAAACTCTATGTTGGCTTCAAAGTCTTCCTTGCCCAGATTAGTAAAACTCTGCAAGGCCAAATGTCTTGAATGCACAATACCAACAGGAGGCAGAAACTACGTATTCTTCTAGGGTCTGATCTATACAGTTTCTTAACAGACTAAGCTCCTTTAGCAAGCAGACTTTAAAACGACCACAGTAAAAATGCTTCCTATATTAGTCAGCTGCTGTATTAGTCACTGAGAAGTGGAAGAACCCGCATTTAATTGATTCTAAAACTTGGAAAAATTCAAACCACTTGTTCCATAAGGCTGCCTTGGGCACTGAGCATTAGTCTATGACAGATGTGGGAAAGTGCAGATGGAATTAAAGGTGAAGGGAGGCTTTTCCTATTGGAGCTGAGGTATTTTGCAGCAATGAATTTATGATTCATGTGGCAGAGTGCAGACAGTGCTATGGCTGTTCAACAGCTCCTCTTCCCATGAGTCAGTTTTTAAAATATTGGATAAATGTTTCTAATAGGCAGAAAAATACCTTAGCCTCCATGCCACAGATTCAAGTCATCTTTGGTCTTGTTCTTCCCTGCTAGTCCCCAGTTTAATTTCATGATAATGAATGTATCAGGTAAATGTATTTGAAGGGTTCCTATAAGTTTTCTTGTCTTACACTGTCATTTAACTACATGCTGCAAGATAATTGTGACCAGTTCTGAGCTCCCCAGTACAAGAGAGACATGGAGCTTCTGGAGTGGGCCCAGCAGAGAGTGGCAAAGATGATTGAGTGACCGGAACATCTCTCTTATGAGGAAAGACTGAGGAAGTGGGCCTGTTCAGTCTTGAGAAGAGATGACTGAGAGGAGAACTCATCAATCTTTATCAGTATCTGAAGGGAGGGTGCCAAGAGGATGGACCAGGCTCTTCTCAGTGGTGCCAAGCAATAGGACAAGAGGCAACAGGCAGAAACTGATGCACAGGAAGCTCCACCTAACTATATGGAAGAATTTCTCTGCTGTGCTGAGCACTGAAACAGATTGCCCAGAGAGGTTGTGTAGCCTCTGAAGATATTCAAGAGCCATGTGGACACATATCTGTACAATGCGCTCTAGGATAACCCTTCTTGAGCAGGGAAGCTGCACTGGACAACCCCCTGAGGACACTTCCTATTTTACCCAGTCTGTGAATCTAAATAGGACAGAAAAACAGGCAGGAATAAGAAATTAACAAATATAAGCAGGGAAAAATCCGACATTGCTTAAGGACAGAGTGATATCTTGGATGTTGGTGGAATTTGGACTACTAAGATGTGTTGGCTAGGAACTCACCACAGAGTCATATAATACTTTAGGCTGAAAGGGACCTCTGGAGGACACCTAGTACAATCTCCTACTGCTCAAAGCAAGGGTAACTTCAAAATTACACCTCTAGGTGTAAAAATTACACCAGATTGTCCAAGCCTTGACCAATTGAGTTCTGCATATTTCCAAGGACAATGGCTACATAGCCTCTCTGAGTAGCCCCTTTTAGGGCTTAAACACGCTTAGGATGAAGAGTCTTTCCCAGGTATCTAGTCTGAATTTTCTTCATTGTAACTTGCAACCATTTCTTCTTATCCTGTATTGCACCTTTGGCTCCATCCTCTCTATCGTGGACTTTGGCTCCATCTTCTCTATCATGCTCTTTAGGCAGTGGAAGGCTACAGTCAGATCCTTCTCTTTCCCTCTTGTCTCCAGGCTAAACAAATTCAGTTCACAGAACCACAGAATGTTAGGGTAGGAAGGGACCTCTGGAGGTCACCTAGTTCAACCCCTCTGCCAAGGCAGGGTCACCTAGAGCAGGTGATGCAGGAACACATCCAGCTGGGTTTTGAATGTCTCTGGAGAGGGAGATTCCACAACCTTCCTGGGCAGTTCTTTCAGGCTTTCCTCATACGTCCAATGTCAAGCCTCCTAAGCATTTTAGTGTTCCTCCTCTAGAGTCTCTCTAGATTGTGGATATCTATCATTCACAGTAGTGCCTCAAACCAGACATCATATTCCAGACACAACTTCACAGGTTCTGGGAAGATGGGAATAAACATTTCCCTTGGTTGGTTAGCTGTATCCTTAATAATGCAGCCTCATATATGATTAAGCTTCTTCCCCACAAGGAGGTGTGCTGGCTCCAGTTTCCCAGGGTCACCAAGTTTTTTTCTGCAGAGCTGTCCCTCCAGCCAGTCAGCCCACAGGCAGTGCTGTGGCATGTTTTACTTAATTCCAAGTGCAGGACTTTGTTGCCTTTAGTGAATTTCATGAGACTTTTTTCAGGTTTCTCCTCCAGCTTGCTGAGGTGCCTCTGAATCCCAGCATATCAACTGCATATCTCAGTGATATCAGACCTATCAGATCTCACAGATATGCAATTTAATATCTGAATACTGATATTTGTATAATTCAAAAGCCTCCTGAAATTAAAATTTCACTACAAAATTTAGTAGTAGCAATTATCAATAAAACATTTTCACTGAAATCTGAAGTATATTCCAAGTGAAAGGCCATTTTGTTATGCTAGAAAAATGTTCAGTAAAAATATTTGTCTATTAGACAAAGGTATGTTTAACTTTGATTTTCAGGGAGTGAAGGGGCTTGTTTTACCTCTGTGTCTGTGCCAGCAATATTGATATATTTCTTTGATTTGGCTTCAGTTTAGAATTATATTTTTTTACTGTCTCTGCTTCTGTTTTGTTAGTTCAGAATGCTTTTGACCTTTCCTTTGGATTTCTCAGTTTCTATCTAATCACACACATCCCTTGTAACAGCTTTTCTGTAGTGGTTTTAAATTACATCTCATCTACTACTAAGAGATCCTCTGCAAAGTGATAATTGATAGCAGAAATATTTTTCCAGTATGAGAAAATAGTTCTACATGTTGCCTTCAGGGTTTTATCCTCAGAAGCAGTTCTGGATATTACACTGAATTCTATTAAATAAGACAGGACTTTCAAATCAGATCAACTTGTTTGTAGTCTAAGTCTGAAATTCGGTAACATTAGTTTGAGAAATCTGAAAGACCAATTTCTATTAAATTTAAAAATTTCAATTTTCATCTGGCCAAGGACAACCACCCTTGCTACTTTTTTCTCTGTGGAATACCATATCTGTCTTTCAGCTCCTCTTCCAGAATGGTGTGGGTCTCGTGTTTATTCTGACTCATATCTTTCAAGCTGGTACAATGATCTTGGATACAGTGGGATATCTGAAAGGGTACTACTAGGTTTTTTTTCAGCTAAAGGCATCAAACTCTGACTGTGTTGGCTACATCTCCATTAGTTACAACAGAAGCCTGGACAGCCAACAGAGATCTAGCTAACTGTGTTGCAGACAGCTCTTACTTTCAGCTTAAAGCATGGTAACATAGATGTCTACATGTAGAACCTTAAATGTGAGCCAAGTTTACAAGTCCTTTTACAGACTGTGGAGCCTTGATCCAGTTGCCTGCACACTACATGACGTATAATTAGGAGCCTTTGGGTGCTGCCTTACCTCCAGCTGTCTCTCTAGAAAGGTATAATGGTCTAGTAAGTCCTGTGGCACTGCCCTGTGAAACTACATTCAGTATCCTACCATATTTCAAATTATACCAAATGCCTGTGTTAAGGCAGCTGAATCAATCCTGAAGACATTGCAGTAAATGAGGATGAAGAAACTATTCAAAAGAGCATAAAGCACAAACTGAAGGAATTCAGGACAAAAAATTCTGGACTGCCAAAGTTAGCTGAACTGAATCTTAGCAATTATGTCACAAATAACCAGATGACCATTCCTGGGATCTGCCAAAAAAACCATTTCACATGCACATATGTGCGTCATGTATTTTTAAAGGCATAAATCCCTTAGGAATAGAATAATATTTCACCTTGTAGATTTTTTTCCCGTGCAGAGGGTTTTTTTATAGTTATCCTGATTTTTAAAGCCAGTGCAGAAATATTTTTTTCTATAATGATTTGTGTAATGACCAACAATACAAAATTTATTACAGTTTTATCCATGTATCCGCTGTACACTGAAGTAATTAACCTAAGATCTTCTTACAGCCTTTGACTTAAGATGCAGGATACTCACCTAAGGTCGTGGTCTGGGGGATTATCTTGGTATATTTACTCTTTCGCATAAACTATTGAGAACTTCCCTATCCCTATGAGATGCCTTTTCTTTGTCTTCGTCCCATGTTCTTTAGCATGGACCCTCTTTTCAAGACCATTTGCTCATTTTAAACCCAAATGGGGTTTACATAGTTCTAGGTTCAATGCAAAATCCATAGACGCACAATATTTTTCATGCTCGTTCTGTAAAAGCTATAGCCTTCTTCCCTGGATCAGAATATTGACTCCAAATTTTTTAGGTGAAATGAGGTGAAATGTGAAATATCCAATTCATATTATATTCTGTGTCAGTGGGAATAACCTTTTTCTGACCACAATAGATTTAATGCTTCACTGAATTATTTTCTTCCAAAAGTGTTTTTCTTAAAACCACGCTATTACCATTGCTTCTGAAAATACATTGGCTTGTACACCTATATCCAACTCGAAATTATTAGCTGTCCTATTTGTTTTCATGAGGCTATGCTCATGCAAGACAACGTTGCCCATTTCTCCTCCAAAACATTCTGCTTTACTGGAATTGAGATTGTCACTCCTAGCACATGCAGTCCATCTTGTACTGATGTCTGCAAATCCCTGCTGGGAAGCACAACCCTTTGGAGGTTTTTTTTGGAAGTCATTGTCATGTCCCATTTTTGCAGACTGTCACTTGAGCTGTGTCATGTGATACTTTGCAGCAAATGCCTATAATTTTCCCATATTGGGTACTTTTGCACCCACAGCATCAGATCCTTGGTTAAATAAGCTTAACTCTATGACTATTTTCTCTTTGAAAAATCTTGAAAAAACATTAGTTTTACATAGTATTCATCTCTCTAGATTTTTTTTCCCCTTTCCTCATTTTCTTTCCCACTGTGATTTGGTCTCATACCAAGAGCTGAAAAAACTCCAAACTGATTTTTGATTGTTGGATAACAATTTTTTTCAGTGACTTCAGTGTGATTTTTACCTTCTTTTTGTACATTTTAGCTTCATCTATACTGTCAGCTTAATTCTTTTTTTGGGCTTTCTGAGGAGCTGTGTTTTGCTAGTGAAGAAGATGTGAAATTTTATTAACAGTTAAACACTAAAAGTGAGCTATAACTTTAAAACTGACCCTCAGGTGTGTAGCTCAAATGCCTAGCTTTCTGATATCCATGTTACAGTGGAAAAATCCCATTGTCAATGTCTTGTCCAAAATAGTTATCCAGTCTTCTTTCATAGTGGAAAGAGAGTGCTCAGTCTCTTTATAAGAGGATTTAGTTTACCTGTGTTGGACCTTATTTTAGGATGAGTGTAATGACTCTCTGATGTTGAATCCAACCAATGCCCCCAGAAGTAAAGCCAAAATATAGTTAGATGTCAAATTGTCAAAGAAATTCATCTCCTTTATCTTGCCAGTGTTGGTTTCGTACATCATTGCATATGGTAACAACATTAAAATGTAAGTGCTAGAACCACTACAAAGTGCTGTATAGGATAGGCTTGGTCCACAAAATACTGTATGGTGTAGATATTAACTTGGTGCTCCCATAACTAAGTCATAAGATTGAGAAGTCTGTGACATAATTGGACAAGAACTTGTCTTCATTTCTAATCAGTATCTGTCGTCTGTAGGTAGAATTCTCTACCCCAATGCCTGTAGCACGATTGTAATTAGGAGTGTGTATGTCAGAGCTTTGAGTGCTCTCACTCAAAATAAAATGCAGCTAACCAACAAAACTCAGCATATTTTAAAAATACAAAGCAGCTCTTTCAGTATTTCTAACCAGTACTCTCAGAATAGAAGGAATGGTAGAGGGTTTCTGTAAAAAAGGATAGAAAATGTCTTTAACTAAAAAAAAAGTTTAGAAAATACAGATTCTTTGTATTCCACATTTTTTTTCAGCTTTTATTATACTTGCTTTGTGCATCTGACTTCTTGAGAATGAATTAAATTAAGCATCAGAAGATCCAACTTTCTCAGTGGCATCTGTGACTCCAGACTTACTGACTTCTTTGTAGCTACGGCATTCCTCTTTGGTTTGAAACTGAAAGAGAAAAGAAAAAGGAGTTAGAATAGATCTGAATATCACAAAATGTGTGCATAGGATATCCAAGTCTTAATAAATATGTAGGTTTTGACACCATAATATTAAGTGACTTGAGGAAAATAAATCTGAAATAGAAGCTATACACTGTTACACTGTTATCAATATAAAGCTTCAGTGTTCTAAATTGGTAAAATATTCTTTTGGAGATGTCAGTGCTCATTTGGAGATGATCCACCTGTCTTATTCATACAAGGAACAGCTGTTCAACAAAGTCAAAAGCTTTCTGAAACACAGGAAATATTAGCTAATCTGAGAATATTTATCAATTAGCTAATATTACAGTCAATGTTCAATCACAGTTTTGTACTATTCTGATCTCTTAAAAAGCAGTCCAATAGTATCTTGGAAAAATAATGCTTGCCTGTTTGCATTCTTGTTTAATTATCATGTTCACTTGCAGAGCAACAAAATTAACCATCAGAATGAGAAAATCTAATAATGTGCTTGAACTGAAGATCTGCCAACAATTTTCTAGCAAATCTCGAGCAGAATTCCAATGGCCAAAGTCTGTTTCATGAGGAAAATCACACTTCAAAATTACTTTTTTGTGAGAAACGTTGACCACAAATGTGTTATACAATCAATATTGTGTGAAATTAACACAGTGTTATACTAGTGTTCTTTGAACTCTCTTACAAGCAAAACTATGTAGTTTAATAATTCTTAAAAAAAAAAAAATCTGATTTAATAGACATTTAGAAATGCTGGAATAATCTGGTTTGGCTAACTCTAACATAAAAGGACTGGGTTTCTACTACCTTGCTGTTTATTTTCATTCACCAAATCAAGATATCAATCCAAGTAACACTGAGTAGCAGAGAAACATCTCAGGCTGTGGCCTGGAATGGAGAATGTACAGGGAAGAAAATAACATGAAATTACAGTGCAGCTTTCTGTTTATCAAATATTTTGCTCCTGGAAAAAAAAGTGACCAAATATAGTATGCTGATCCTAATACTTAGCCCACTTGCCTCTGCCAAATTCCTAATAGACTAGTGCAATATGTAGCTTACAGAGCAAATGCTGGAATGCACAAATAAGAATTATATTCTGTCAGAAAATTAATTATAGAATAGTGAGTAATGGACCTCCTTAAGGTATAACAGATCAAGAGGGGAAAAAAAAGAGACGCTTTAAACCATTTCTTATAAAACTTTATGTGCAATTCCTGTCAGGTTTACCTCTTTTTTACAAAACAGGGTAATTAGTACATGGAGTCATCATATAAACCATCTGAAGACAATATATAAACCAAATCCCTGCACGGGCCATTTACTTTAGAGTTGGACTTGATGATCCTTGTGGGTCCCTTCCAACTCAGAGTATCCTGTGAATCTGTGAAAGCTTCTTAAAAAAGGCTGGCTATTTTCCTTGGCTGTATTGCCATAATTTGTACTGGTGACAGAGGTATATTAAAGAATTCATTCATTAAATAACATTACTTAAAACCTAGTAAATTTGAAAGAGGTTCAGGTATTTATAAAACCATAAAACACAGTGTTCAATATGGATATGATCAAAGACTGTAGGATTGATAATTGATAAGTTTGTTCATGTCTGTAAAGCCTACATGAAGCTGGTTTCCAGGGCTGCTTGCTTCACTGCCAAATACGTGTTCCCAGCAGCATCTCCAAAAAGAATTGTAAGGAAGTGTGATAGTCATCAGCACAGCCACAGTCCCTGGGCACTAAAGAAAATGTTTGCATTTGGGACTTAACCAGCCTGGTATATATCAAGTAGCTCAACTGAGGTCAGTGAAATAGTTATAAACTGCAAAAACCTGCAACTGTTGTCTTAAACTTAGCTGGCGCGTTGGTTTGGTGTATTAATTATTTTCGGAGGCCTTTACTTCACTGTTTTTAGTCATTGCTGGTGAATGCAGTTCTATTGGCAGGTAGAAACTCCTGATGTTGCCCATAAGAATTACTCAGTTTACTGCTAAAGTGTTTTTTAAACAAATTATTTACTTACTATGAAGTCCTTTTCATGCATTAGTTTATTATAACACACATCTATAACCTCAGTCTATGTTTTCAAAATTTCAGCAGAGGATAACAATGCATTGTAAGAATTCACGGAACAGAAATAAAGCCATAAAAAGAGCCTATGTTTGAGCAAATAAATCCAGAGTTACGACAAGACCACCTTTGTTCATCCCTACATGGATCTTTGACCAGTGCACTTCCATTGTTGAGCATTCTATCTTTCTTATATTTTACTCAAGAGTGCTTGACGATGATGGAAATTTGGAAATATGGAATATGGAACTTTTTTACTATTTTATGTGGTTTTTGTACAGCACATCACTTAAGAGAACAGAAGTGCATGTCCAAGTAAATTCTGATGTTTGGGTCAATGTTAAAGGCGTGTTTGCAGAGACTTGAATCAGGAACAAAAACAGCAAAGCTAGTGCTTTAGACCAAAAATTAGGCATTGTCATAGAAAGCTTTTATTCCAAAAAAAGTAAACAGAGCCACAGCACTTATTTTTATGCTGCTAATCTGGGAATATTGTTTATTTAGCTTTAGTTGGTACAAATCTGTTCTGCTGAAATACTAAACTGAGGCTAAGAGAAGTGGTTGGGAAATTAGATGTCATTATCTTCAGGTCTTGCTCCTTCTGCTCTGCAAGTGCAACCATCTGCAAACAACAGCTCTCTAACAAAGACTCTGATGATGCACACAAATAAGATAGATTAAAAAGTTTGTATGAGTGGATTCTAATCTTTACTCCCAGGGTAGATCATGAACTGTGTGATTTAAATTTAGTGCAAAGGAATCTTCAGACAGTGATGACACAGTGAGTCACTCAATCAAACCATCATGCTGTTGTTAGATAATATAGGTCTATTTATTTAGCAGAACAATTGACATGTTTGCTCTGGGTATATGACAAGCACAAACTTCTCTTTATACTTTTTACTGCCCTGGTGTGCAAAAATGTCTTAAGAGTATCAGACTCACAAAAGGATATAGGTGCCACAAGTTTTTGCATTACACCATGCTGAGCTTAGGTAAGAAAAAAGCAAACTGCCACAGGATCTCAAGCACACAATTGTTACTACTCCAAAGAAAGTTGTACTGCAAGGAAGACTGGCTTCTCAGCTGGGGTATTGTTAGCTCTTATCGACCAGTCAAAGAATTGCTGGACCAAAGATGAGACAAAGATGGCTACACTGCTTCCTGCCCCAAGAACAATTCATGCTTTTTACCCAATTGCTATTTAATTCCTTAAAAAAAATCCCTTCAGGCCATCCTCTAAAGTGAGGATTAGCTGCTAGAGATTTTCCTTGATGTACCTAGATGGAGTTACTCAAAGGTCTTAAATAAAATAATGAAATTTTCTGTGTCAGAGATGAACTTTAAGCTGAAATATTTCCTTACTGTTCAGTTATAATTAAGAGGAGGTGATTTGAAAACGCTGAATTTCTCAATATGAAGAGTAATTTCAAGAGAGAAGTATCTCTGCAATTCAAGGGTCTACAGGTTGAAAACAGTGCTGGATTTGAATTTTGAAGTGAATAAGTTTTTATATTGAGGGACATGCCTTCCTGGTTTGAAGTATTAAAATTTCTGACTGGGATCAGCATCTAACTCCTGAGTGATGTGAGCAGGGCTACACAAACAGCCAGTAGTAAAGCTGATTCTTAGTCCTGGCTCCCTTTCTGGCATTCATCTTGTACATGCTGATATTCAGCAGCAAATCAGTTTCATTCCACAAATCTCACTGTCTAGGTAGCAAAATGTATAAGTGCACCATCAGTACTTTTCTTTTAGCCACACTCTGTAATGGGTGCTAGACCCTGAAAATGAAATAATTGGTGGAGATGCACCTCACAAGGAAATGGACATTTCCTTCAGAGTTAACAAGCCAGTGAGTAGGTGCAGTAAACAAAAGCACAAGTGCAGCTGGCAAAAGTGCATCACTCTGTGTTTTATTGAAATGGAAAGGATCAGCACACGTAGCTGCTTTGGGCTGTAGGCTCTGTCTGTTAAAGCCTTTGGTACCTCAGTGATTACCCTGAGGCACAATAGCAAGTCTGTAGCGCAGTAACCTGCTTCTCTTCAGCATGCAAAGAAGCCTTCCTGCCTTGTGCACCTGTGCTCTGAGCAAGCCAAAAGAGGGGCAGACTCAGCAAAAAAAAAAAAAAAACACCACCAAAGAAAAAAAAAAAAAAGCCAGAAGAACAAAAAGAACTTTCCCTGCAGGTTTTTGCTTGTACTCCTGACATTTACAGAGTAGTATGTTCTAGTATTTATTCTAATATTAAAAAAGCTCTCCTCCAGAAGAGCTTTGTCATAGCTTGACAGACATGTACATTGCTGGTAGATAAGAATATGTCTATAGATTTGGTTTGAAATACATCTTTGAAATATTTTAATAGCCTATTGATTTTCTCCACATTAACTTATTCTGAAAAGAGAGAATGAAAAGTGTGGGGGCTGACTAGAGTCTGATTTCTGTGCAGAATTTAGAAGTAATTTAATGCCTTCGAGTTTCTTGCATTGCTGCTACCCTTTAAATACGTCCTCCAAAGTTACCTTGATAAAAAGGTATTTGCATTTATACCCTATTTCAGCTTTTACTCCATAGAAACTATCTGATATGTTTTTTTCTTTCACCCAGATGTCTTACACTTACATTCTCCCTGGTTTTTTGAAATGTGCAATTGTGGATCTGTTTTTCCACTATGATATAGGAAAGCCGATCCCTCAAAGTCAGATTCTGTGTTTGAGTAAAAAATCTGGCAGTTGTCACATTTCCTCAATTCACCAGGTCTTTGGCATGGTGGCAGAGGAATTCTGAGCACTGCTTTGCAAACATACATTATTTCCCAGTGCCTCATCAACTGTATCACACATTGAATACAAATTAATGGTAAATTCCAATCAATGCTGGTTTATGGTTCCCCATGCTGCCATTGTTGTTACTCTGTGCTCTTACTGGATTTTCATGTCTGATTGTATGTTCACCCACATTTTTCCATGTTCCCTTTTTCATGAATTAGTAATGAAGGCATTTCTATTTTTGGATTTGGAACCTTTGTTATGCATTGACTCCTGTGTAAAAGTTCCATAGTTCCATGTAAAAAATTGAAGAGTGGCTGTATAATTCTTCTGTGTCTCTCTCTTTTTTTTTTTAATGATTACAGTTCTATCTGTGCAATACATACCTAGCTTATCCTATGGACAAAAAAGTTATTTATTTATGCAAAGATAATGCACTAAGTTGACTAAGTTTTGCCCCAAATCTGTTACCATGAATTATATTTAAATTCTCATCAGTTCTTCCCACGTCTTCAAGGTAACAGAGTAGAATCTATGAATACATAAAAGAAATATCTTAAAACAGGTTAGTCAGCAATTATTCAGGAAAACAAAAAACCCTCTCCGCTAACCTTATTCCTTTTAAGCCTTTCAATGCAACCATTGTTTGTTAAAAGTGATAAAAAATAGCTGAGCTAAATTTTATTATGTTCTGAGAATCACATAAATCTTCTTTCATTCTACAACCTGTCTCAAGTAGCAGGCAGGTACAGTAAAAAAAAAAATTATTTGCAGATTCCTTTTAATACCATTCTCTTAGATATTTAAATTTAGAGTCAAATGTAATCCCAGCCCATGTAAAACTTGCTGAAACTTACGGCCTTCAGTGGACTGAATGACAGTAAAAAACACAGATGTCCCAGAGCTGTTCTCAAAGTGCTGTATATACATCCTTGAACTAGGCTCAATCACAACAATCACCTGCAATGTCACCAGTCATAAAAACCCTTATTGTAAAACAGGTCAGACATCTGATGAGATAAACATTATTTTATTTGAGTTTTTGTTGAGGGTCTGGATCACATATTCATTAATCACCTGATTTTAAGCTACTGAACTCATGAAATAAATAACAGGGGCAAGAAACTTTTACTTCTGAAGAACTCTTAGAAGGAGAAGTTGTTTATGGCTGGAACTTCTGTAAAGACAGAACATTTCTTGTATCAAAGGAGCAGTCACAAAGATCAGTTTGTATCCAGTCTAGATTAAACCTGCCTGAACTCCACTGTGGATGCTAAAAGGCAGGAGCAGAGGAATTTTCCAGCTCCTGAAGCATTTTGTGAAGGTTTTCTTTCTTATGCTTTAGCTGAGAAACAGTGAAAGACAGTTTTGTAAACTAATTCTCTATCTCTGCACCTGGGTTTCTTTTCCAGCCTTGTTTTGGTACTCTGGAAAAAATATTTTGGGTGTTAGAGAACCTCAGCCAATCCCTCTAGGGGGTGGCTGGTCAAGCAACCAATCGTATCATGCTCTCTCACGAACAAAGATATATAACCTAGCTTGTAAATAATAAAATAATTCCTTTTCTCCTTGGAATTGGATTGTGTCATTTCTCACCGGCTCTCGGTAAAACAGCGACACTCCACCTGCAAAATGGACATCAGTTGGAGAGTGTGTTATGAAGTTTCACTGTTTCCTACGAAGAACAAGAGTCTGTGCAATTCCTTAACCTGCTGTTTCTGAAATGTGAAGGCTGTTCTTCTAAAAGCAGTGCTGAGTGTCAGAAGAGTGAATTGGAGTCGCAGTAAGGATAGAGAGAACTACTGTTCTAATTGAAAGCAAGACCTCAAAGTTGGCCCCCAAAGAAATACAATCACTTCAGGAGCAACAAGTTTAGGCATCATAAAAAGGCAATTAATATTTTCTGTTGTGAAAAATTAAGTTTTTAAGCACCAGGAAAACAGCTTTCCTCAGTAACTGTTCTGGAAAAACTGCAACCAAAGAGATCCTCATTTGCAACTGTTCAGGATGGAACATATTTAAATTGCCCACACAGCAAATTTGGTGTCCTAGAGCTATACAATATTATTCAGCCCCTTTTTATCTTTAATTCTTTATCTCAAAGGCTTGCCTATTCTATTTTAAAATTATTTTTACAGCTAAGAAGGAAAAGGTTGTTAGGCTGAATCAGTAACACAGATGATTTCTGCGTGTAAATTTTCAACATATATTTTACTGATACATGGTGCCCGAGCCATTTCCTGGAATTGTGGCTGGAAACAGCCCTTTTATTGCTCATTTCTCACGCTAAAACTCAATGAAATTCAATTATCACAATAACAGTCAGTAGGCTTCAATTTTGCATGTCCTGTTACTTTTTAAATTTGGAGTTCCTCCCAATTGCTGTCACAGCTATTGCATTGTCTAAATCAATTGCCATGGCATGCACACTAAATTGAGAAATGCTGTTGTGAATGCATAAGAGATCTCAAGCACCAACAGAAACAGATACAAACAGAGAAAACAAAAGGTAGGGGAATTTTTCGTCTGCTACAAAACTTTATTCCTTTCTTTGATTTCCTTTGAGGATTCACTAAGGGAGAAATACTTCAGCCTTTCTATCTGCATGTTTGTTTCAATACTTCCTAAGCAGACAAAAGCACTGCTAAAGCAATGATTCAAAGAGAGATGGTTAAAAGTGGAAATTTTATGGCTTCGCGTCTTCAATTCTTTTTCAAACTCAAATATAGTACTTTTTTTGCCACAGTTCATTCCCAGAGAGTTGCACTTAAGGCCAGACTGTGTCTTGCATATTCAGGTGTTTATGGGAAAGCAAAAACTACAGGAGATCTGCCACATGCTCAAGGACCATTTCCACTCTATTAAAAGGTTGGTATAGGTGGGGAAAAAGCTCCATTCTTTCAGTAAATTTTTATCTAAAAGTGGAGTAAAGCCTTTCACCTCAGCAAGGACATTGTGCTCCAGTCTAACAGCCATGGAAGTCTCTGTTCCTCCAGCCTTATCCAGGCAAAGGGGACACAAACAATTTCCATGTTACATACACATGCAACCTTGACTCAGTCACATGGAGTGGACTGTGGGGAATGTACACAGATATGAATAAGAGAATTTGTTAAAACTACAAAAGATGGGGATCTTGTGCATCTTGAAGAGAAACAGACTAAATTGTTTCTGTACAGCATAGAGGAAAACAAACACAGTACCTTTCATCTAGAAGCTTAAATCCAATGTATATTAGATTAATTGCACCCAAAGAGGGCTCATTTCTCTCTAGTGACTGTAAAGGGCAACTGTTCAATTAGTTTAGAAAAATATGAAGATGCAGCACATATGCAGAGTGGACAAAAAAACCCCAACAAACCCAAAAAACCAAACACCTCCTCCCACTACCAATACTCAAAAAAACAAAAGTGAATTACCAAAGTGAAATCTTGTTAAATTGGAATTAAGTTGAAATATTTTATAAGCTTTTGATATTATAGACTCTTCATCTATTTCCTT
Source organism: Corvus hawaiiensis (assembly GCF_020740725.1). Classification (NCBI taxonomy): domain Eukaryota; kingdom Metazoa; phylum Chordata; class Aves; order Passeriformes; family Corvidae; genus Corvus; species Corvus hawaiiensis. The sequence continues at coordinate 24,076,971 of NC_063215.1, forward strand.
CATGTTTGAAAAAAGGTTTAATCATCAACATTAAGTCAATAGATTTCAATTTAATTGATCCTGTTAAAACTGAGTCCATCTTGCACTTTCTTCTCTATGAACAAGTCCACAGCTCCATCTCAGAAGAGCATCAGGCTTCATACGTTCATATCTATTAATTCCTAGCTAAGATTTAACCAATGTTTTTCTTTGGAAAACTCCAGTTCCACCATGACTGAGAAAAAGGATCTGTCTAGAAAGTTAAGAGTAAAGAGATGGCCATGCCAAGCAGTAGCCTTTTGTTGTCTAGAAAGATATATAGGTACCCAGAAAAAGACAGTTCATCCTTGCTCAGTACAATTTTACCAGTTTTGCAATTCTGTATCTCATACACTCATTTATTTGAGCATGTTTCATTCTTGATATTTTAGCAGGTTTTTCAACGCAATTGCTGCTGTGGACTGCTGCAGGCAGGAGCAGAAACAATACACGTAAGTCAGAATAAGGACACCCTTTCCCTTCTACCGTAGTCAATCTTTAGGGTTGTTGGCTTTAGGAGGATCCTGCCTGAATAAAATTCAGAGGGACATGAGTAGGATGTGAAGAGGGTAGATAGGGGTAGGTATTTTAGATTGAGGGAGCAAGAAAGGAAGCTGGGACTGGCAACTGAGATGGACAGAGGGGTGTCCAGAAGAACAGAGAAGTGGCTCCTGATTGCTGATGTGAAGCTGAGACAGAGATTGATTGAAAAGTTGGAGTGGAAAGATTGGAATAAGAATCAGAGTCAATGAGTGGTGTGTATGGAAATACAAAAAAAAAGAAAAAACAAAGAAAAGAACAGCAGGTGGAAATTAGACCAAGGAAGACATGCTTTATGAAGGAAAGGAAATTTAAAATGGTTAGAAGAGGAGAATGGGAACGGGAGGCCAAAGTGAATAAGGGACATGAGGAGTATCAGGGGCACAATGAAACAAAATGTCTTACTCTCTAAGAAAATTGAAAGGAAGCTCTTGCTGGCAAGGAAATATTCTGCTGTCATAGTATGAAGGTTGCAATAGTCAAATTTTGCTGTTCCTTTGGTATCGGAAGTGTAAATATCTCCTTTTTTCTAGTGATGGTGTAAGAAGTCTTTGAAAAACTGTCTCTGCAGTAGATTTAATAATTCTAACTGTGCTGATGAAAAGTTGATATATGATCACACATAGGATGTGACACATACAAAAATTTTTAAGAAATCTTTATTTTGATTGCAAAGTCAACTGCTCAAATTTTAGGAAATGTCAAGATCGAGGTGCTTGAGAATCTCTCATTATGTTTAATTGATGAGACAGTCTTGCCTTGATTACTAGTGATTTCTTCTGCAAGGTCCGTGCATAATATAGCATGGTGAGCAGATTTGCTTTGATATAGTTAAAGGTCATTCAAGGAAAGATGATTGTTTTCTATAGGATCCCTTCCTCAGAAGATGAAATATCGGAATATGGTAGTTTGTGAATTAGACAAGCAATAATAGGAAAAAACAAGAAGTGAGGCCTCAATTAAGGAAAACTTGTTTTTCTAGGACAATTGGACTCAATCCCTGATGCTGAGGGACAGAGTTCCTCACTAAGTCAGAAAAATTAATTTAAGTCAAAATTAGTCCAAAAGCTCACTAACCATGATTTTCTGATATTGAATACTTAATATTAGTTAAAAGTTTTACTTGTTAATGCCTCTTTGTTTGTCTTCTCAGTTGCTGAACTGTTGATAGCCTCAAAACTCACATGGCAGACATTAGAACATAATTCCTACAATAATTCCCTCTCGCAAACTATAATGATTAAGTGCAGTTGAAAAGACAAAGAGGAAAATAGGCTTGTCTTAAGAAAAGAGCTTGACTCATGAGTAGCAAATAGAGAGAGTGTAGGCTGTAAAACAAAAAAATTGAGAGAAAATATAAGGCTTAATAACCACCACTAAGCATTATTTGTTTTAGAGGACTGAAAAAAATTTTATTAAAACCACAGTTTGTGAAATAGTAATTAATATAGAAGAGGATAGCTTAAGGTAATACTGGAATTTCTTAATTTTTCCAAATTTGCAACTTTAGTAGTAAAGTTTATCTTTATCATGTGTTCTTTGAACACTTTGTATTTTTAGTTTTTAAAATATAAATTTTAAATCACACTAAGTAATTTAGTCTTGTCTCCTGTCTACTCTTTTTTCCTTTCTTGTGCCAAAATTCTTCTGAATGTTTTAAAGAATAAAACAACCAAAGCAGTTATTGTGTTTCCAGGTAGGATTAATCTAATATCTGTGGACTAATGTGCTTTTTCAGTAAAAGAGTAAAAGAGTTCAAGTTTAGTACTGAGCCATTGCAGCTTTTTTGCTTCTTAGTTTGTACCCAGCACATTCGTTTCTGCATTGCATTGTGCTGTGCAGTATAGAAATAAACCTGACATGTAAGTTCTATTTCTTAGACATCTTCTGGGAAAATGGGGAAAATAGCATATTTCTACATATGTATTCCAGACTCAGGAGTCTGTAGGCTTGTGTTGCAATAGCCATGTCTCTACCCTCACTAACCCTTATTTTGGGGACAACTGGACCAGAGATCAGCAGGAAATCTCAGGTAGATAAGCTACACCTCCCTGCTGCAACTCTGTAATGAGGCAAAAGAGGCTTTTTTGAGGGGTACAATCTGTCTGTTTGTGTTAGTGCAATTGTGGTACACTGGTAGGGTGAATGAAAAGCTGACTGATTTTAGATGCTGGGAAGAATTCACTGTGACCGCATAGGTTTTCAGCAGCAGTTCTAAAACCAGTGGTATGTCCTGGGGTTGGGAATGAGCTCCAAGCTATTTCTGTGAGTACTTGTAAATAACCTTAGTAGGTGTTCATGTAGTGCCTTGTGTAATCAAAGTGAAGAAGTCTCAAGTTTTCTTTTCCAGTCCTTCTAGCTTTACAGAGGTTCAAGTCTGGAGCAGTGTTTATAAACCTTCTCAGCAATCACATAGGGTGACAGATTTTCCCTGGGAGGCACATGGCGAAATGAGCATCACTAGTCTATCATCTCCCAGAGAGTCAAAAGGACAGAGATTCAGCAAAAACATGCACTGTAGAACTTGTGAAATTAAAAAAGATAATCTATTTTTTGAAAAGTTAAATATGTAAAGCTGTAAGAGCCTGGAAGGATTGCTGGCTCAAAACACTTCAGGGTTGGGGGTGTGGGGGTGTGGGGGTGTGGGGCAAGGGGCAGGTCAGTCTTGCACTGGTGAGGCGATGAACCCTTACACCCCACCATTCCCCCCAGCCTGTATCCCAGCCCTGTGGTGGCTGCCAATCCCTGGCACACGGAGCCAATGCTCCACACCTGCCCCTGGAGTCCCAATCCAGCCCCAGCGTGGCCAGACAACCGTAAGTCCCACCTGGGGAAAGGCCCAGGAAGGTATTTAAAGCAGAACGCGAGGCAAGCACATGTTTTGACCCTCCCTTCTCTTGGAATTTTGATCAGCTGAACACCACTGGAACCAGGAGTTGGTAACTATACTTGTTCTTTTCTATATCTTTCCTTTCTCTCTTCCTCTTTCTTCTTTTAATTCCCTTTTCTTAGAATTTTGAGAAAATTAAACTTGGATGGGCTTGGAGTTTTCTAATTTAATGCTTTGTGAAGTATTTTATGTTGATTGAATGCTGCTCTAAACTTTTGCCAAACTTCTCTGATTTTCTGAAGTTGCCAGTAAAGTTTTTTTTTGTTGTTTTGACCTCTTGAGAATATCTTGTCTGTACTTCTCCTGTGAGAATCTCAGAGCACATGAACAACCATAAACTCTTTTTAAGAGTCTGACTGAGTAAGCTTTTTGGGGCCTTACAAAAGCTTACAGGCATGACTCTTATTCAAGCTTCATTTCAGTAGCTATCTTTCTACCAGCTTTTAACTTAAGGAGCCCTAGAAAGTGGTGCTTTCTGCTACCTTCCATTCTCTCTCTCCCTCCTTACTCCAGTGTGGTGTCTGTTCCACACTCACTGGCAGAGATGAAGCTGTAACACTGTGAGCCCCTTGTGTACCTGGATGTAGCCCTGGTTCATGGGAGTAGCAAATGATTTTCACCAAGTCATAAGGAAAAGGACAAAGTTCAGAGAGATGGATGGGAAGATTGTGAAGTAACAGAATTCCTTTAATGAACTGCAAGTCTTGATAGGCCAGTTTTTCAAATAGGCTTGTGCATTGTTGCATGTACTGCTTGGAAAATGTGGCCTAATTCATCTTCTCTGTGCCATTTAGTGAAAGGCTGTAATTACAAAGGGAATAACTCAGAGGTAGTCTGCAAGTAACACATAGAGTATGTGCATATATGCACTCCTGTTTGAATTGCTGTGTACAAACATGGCAAGCAAAAGTGCCTGGAAGCATAAGATACCATGTCATATGTTTGTTTTGTTAAATGAAATAAAGTTGGCAACATACTTAGAAAACAAAGGTTATTGAATACTCAAAATGAGTGCCTTATTTTGTGAGGACATTTCATATTTCTTTAAAACCTTATGATTATTCAAAGGTGAGAGATTACTGCTGTAAAAGTTTCTAATGTTTGTTAGTATCCTGAGTAAGGGAAGATGTCTTTTATGAGGGCTTGTGTCTTTTCAATGAGTTTATATTTTCAACTGCTAGAACCTAAATAGTAAACTAGGTATATTGGAAGAGATTGCCATTAGTATTGTTGAGGATCTGCACTGGTGCAGCAGCTGGAGAAAAACCTGTGTCTAATCCACATTATATCAGCATCCAGTCCTAGGTATCAATGTAGGCACAGCATTTTTCTTAGCATTGGCACATGGACAAGAGCTTGTGACTTTTTTTGCAGCTACAGATCTAGCCTATATTATCCCTGCTTGAATTTACTTTTTTTTTTCTCCATATTTTCAAAGATTAAAGCACTTGTAAATAGTACAGTTCCAATCATCTCTTCGCTAGCAAGTGCAAGCAGTACTGGGTCATTATCCTGAACGTATTCTCCTGCACCTACTTTGGGGCATACAGCAGTTCTGGCTGTGCCTTACACAGCTGTGCAAAGGGTATATCACAGACGAAGCTATCTCCTTTCTCAGTACTGAAGTTTATAGGCCTTAGTGAGGATGTACAGGTATGAGAAACGAAGCTCACCACAAATGCACTGTATCTAGACTGAACAGATACATTTAAATATCTGATAAATAATTGCTGTCATGAAAGTCTGCCTCTGGCATGCTACTGTAATTCTACAGTTTAACTTCGATTACAGAGAAAAACAAAGGGGGGGGGGGAACAACACAGTTTCTTGCATTTTTTTTACCTTTGAAAACACCCTCCAGAAGGACCACATACAGAAGACAACTGATAATAAAGTTACTTGTTGGATTAGCATAACTCTTTCTTCTATAGTCTAGCAAGCTGCCTGCTGTGTACTGCACAGAGGGGTCCTCCCTTTAAGTAAGAGTTGTGGTGTTTATGCCAAGCTCCAGCAAGTGACATATAAATGACCCTGAAGGATTAGCAGAAGGATTTTGGACAGGCCCGGGCAAAGGAGCTCCTACCAGAGGAGTGAAGTTCTAACATTTACAGCCAAGTGGCAGCTTGGGGGAAGTCTGGTCCTTTATCTGGCACACGGGAGGGCAGCTGAAAGAAATCAGACGTCCTTTGTACAACGATAAGTGCCCTGTTGTACAAAGCCAATGAGCTGAAAGGAAGAGAGCAAGAAAAGGCTAAGAAACACTGCAGAGAGGCTCCATTGTTAACTGCTTGTCCTTACAGCCTTTTGAAAGGGCATCTAGGTAGGAGAATAATATACACTACTCAGATTTGAGGATTACATCACCCCACACTGCTTTTCTTTTGGTCTCAGCTGCATTTTTCACCTTCATGGCAATTCAGATCCTATTAAAAGGTGTGTTTTGAACATTATTCCCCTCAGTCAGTAAGAGTCTGCCTTGCTACTTGTTGGACAGCTTCAAGATACAAATGTCAGTAGCTACAATGGCATTTTCTCTAGTAGATTGTTCTATACAAAGTGTGCTCATGCATTTAAATTACTTAGGCTTGTAAGGTACTCTTGGAAAGGATTTCATGAATGAGCATAAAGGCATTTAACTTCTGTGTAATCCTAGGGGTCTCTAATGTAATAAGGAAACTGCTGATAGATGTAACTTGTCCTGAAGCAAACCAACTCAGTTATGTAGGTGTTGTCTAGAGCTCAGCAAAATCACAAGAGATACTAAAGCTGCATATTTTGGCTGTAGTTCACTACCAGTAAGCTTTTTTTTTCCTTATCCTGGCATGAAAAGTGGAAAAAAAATCTATTTGACAGCATACTTTTCTTGAGACTTAAGGTAGAGACATTTCTCCTGTAATTTATGTGTTGTCTGGTGAAAACTTAGTATCTACCTAGTCAGAAGGTCAGGTGCCCTTCCTCTAGCTATCTGATACAGGTAATAATAGTAAGGCTGCTACAGTTATTGCTGAAGTTATCAGCTTCTCTACAGGATCATCCAGAAATGCTAATTTAGGTATAAATTAAAAATTCTGATTAAGAAGTAGACGTGTGCTGCTTTTGGACCATTTGGAAGAGGTAAATAGAGAGATACATCTCTTATTCCTGAAGAGACATAGAAGTTTTTCTTTCTGACCAGTCCTCTGCTATCATCTATTTGTTCCTGTCCCATCCAACACAGCAGCCTTCTGGTGGCTGTTTCCTTTATGGTGTCAGGTATTAAGCCTCTCAGTTTCTCACCTTGTATTTTTAAAAAGAAGATGAAATCTTTTTTCTGAGCCCAATTCTTTGTCTGCTCCACACTCGGATGCTTCAGTATGTCCTCGTCCCTCAGTTTCCTCCTCCCTAAAGTTAATAAAATCTGAGAATTCTATTGCAGATTCCATAAGGGAAGCACTTCAGCATAAATCTGCTGCAAGATCCCCATGCATGCTCAGAGAAACACTGAGTCAAATACCCAGTGAGTTCTTGGTGCCTTGTTACAGTGTGGGGATACCTCCTATTCTGCTTTCTGAATTCTCTTGTATCTGCCCCAGGCTGCAGAGAGTGTTGGTGAAGATAGTGAAAGGAAGCACAGAGGGACATGTGCTAAAGCATAGTAACACTCTATTCTATGATTCTTGATAGACTAACAACTCTGTAGCCTTAGGGAAACTAAGCAAGCACCAAGTGACAGGTAAATCAACACCAATGAGATCATCACAGCTTCAGCTGAGAAATCACCACAGTATACAGAGTGGTCAATAACAGACAGAAAAACTACTGCTCTGTGCTTAAGAAAATTGCAACCAGCAGCTGTACAATGGGTACATGACTTCTGAAAACCAACAAATAAAATTCTTTAATGGGCATATGGCATCTAGTCCTTGTCTGTTGGTCTAGTCAGTATTTCTCTGCTGCTACCAAAACTGCATTTGCATTGGTTTCTGTTCTCCCTTTCCTAGTTACTACTGCCAGTGAGCTGGCATGCTGCTCAAACTGCCTCCATACCTAAAGAGAAAGATAACTCCTCTGGTGTACATTGCTAAATCTTTAAACTCTGACAGCTCCTCTTGCTGTAACATATCTTTAGCTGAGTTTAAACTCTGCTGCAAACTCTATTTTTCTTTATCAATTTCTGTGTAATTTAAAGTTCCTGACTGCCTTTGCTGCTGAAAATTATTTGCAAATACAATTCAATCCTTGACAATGGATAGGCATAACTCAGCTCTGTAATGCTAATAGTTAATGGTAGATCACTAAATAATAGGCTACCCCTATGGCCTATTATTTATTAACTAGGCATTCAAATCTTTCTATTTCAAATATCTTGCATACTTTTTGAATTTTTTTCTGGATATTTGTGGAAGAACAATCTAATGAGTTAAAAGTTAGCAAGAAAATAGAGCAAAAATCATAAGACTGGAAGAAATTAATAACAAAATCAAGTTAATATTTATTTTGCATTCTTTCTTCATCTACTTTTATAGATCTAAGTGCTTGTGCACCTGACAAACAACAGGGAAAATACAGTGTTATGTGCAGATACAGTTACTATTGTAATTGAAATATATACCTTAGTACCGGGAAGCCTTCATTCCATTGACAAGTACATGCTAAATAGAGTACTGCTATTTTTTGTTGTGTTATTAGCTAGAGATGCTATGTTTTCGTGGTTTAAACAGGCACAAAGAAGTACATTTTCTCCTGTTAATAATGCACAGGAAGCCATGCTGCAGACATTTCAGAAGAGGCTGACCACCTCTTCTGTGCTCATCTGCTTCAGTGCAGGGAGATCCTGATCTGTGACTGGAGTTTCTAGGCACTCCTAGGAGGGGCAGTCAGATGGTAACTGCTCAGCAATAATAGCTTGGGACTGAAGAATGACCTGCTTTAGCAGTCAAGAGCCAGGTGACTGCAGAACCTGGTTATACTGAGTGGAAGCTGGAATGCTAGATGGGGAACAACTCCATACAAAGGAGGAAAAATTCTCTTGTAGATAGGGTGGGAAATGTTGCAGTGATGACTTGGAATGATGTGACCGATGCTGTTGCAATTGTGCCTAAGGAATCGTCTCACGCTGTATCTTTGCAGCCTGCCTGTGGAATGCAAGGTGGTGGAACTCTGCCCAATGCATTGTGCATTACCTCAAGGTGTGTTACAAAATTTCCCCATCCACATTCCTAGTGAACTAAATGCATCACTTTACATGCATATTGAAGGAGGAAGATCTAGGAAAGGTTTACAGGTATGAGACAACATTCAGTTACATGTGGAATCCTGCCTCTATAGATGTTACCATCAAATGAGGAAGATTCAGGTAGAAGCAGTCATGGTTTAAGAATGGTATTCTCCAGTTTAGTGCTCCCACTGAAACCACTCCAAACAATGTGCCACTTGCTCATTCTCTCCTGCTCCTTCCCCTGATAGGCGGCTGGGCTGAGAGAATTGGAAGCAGAAAAGGCAGAGGTGATGAGTTGAGATAAGAACAATTTACTGAAAACAGCAATTAAATAACACAACAAACTATAGCAGCAACAACATTAACGACAGAGTGTACAAGAAAAAGGTGAATGATTTATATGTGATTTCTAATCACAGGACCCCCCTGACAATACCTGAACATTACACTGCATGACCTGGATGATACTCCTTTACCCTGTCTAGGAAAAAACCTCCCTTCTCCCCACCCCTGAAAATGAGGTGAGGTGGTGTTGCCTAAAATCAGAAGAAACATTTTCCAAACAATATTAAAATTGATAACATAAAGAGCTATCTTTCAATGTGTTGCCTCTCGGAGGCGTAGCGACCTGGTTCAGGAATGGCACGACGACCACCTCAGGTGGTTCGGGCCTTCAGCTCACAGACACCAATGTGATGTACGGCAAATGGCGTTTATTCATGGGTTACATAGGGTTAAATAACCTGGGTCTGCCGCGTCACTTCCTTCTGGTCACGTATTACCTGTAGAGGGGAGGGGTTCTACCTGTCCCGCACAATGCGATATCTTCCGAACGCCTGTCCCTAATCACCTACATCAATGAAAGCTTTCAGGTACATATATTATACCTATGCACATGCACAGCATCAAATTTTCAGGTTTTTTTATAAGTTTAACTAGTTAGTATGTCTAACAAGTACATCCAATAGGAGAATGGTTGCCCTCGTAACCCACCCTTGCATCTGCCCCATTGGAGCCCCTCCAATGGTTCTTAGCCTTATATTTTGTTATGTCTATGAAGTATCTTATTATTTCGGCCCAGGAGCTGGTGCAAAAAAGGATGTCCTTGTTAGAGGTTCTTTTCCTTGCAAGTAAGACCAAACAGAATTTCAGGAGTGTGGCATGATATGTGAGAAAGGGTAACTATTGTTCTAAAGTGTGAGAAAGTGCTAGAAACTATACAGCCATATATAAAAAATCTACAAAGCTACAAACACATAAAAACACCATGTAGTCTTACTGTGAATGCTAGCAAGGGCTAGCAGAGGAATTTTCCTGTGAAACTTTCCTTTCTCATAAGAAAGCAGTTAGAGAAATCTGGCTTCTCACAGCTTCTCTGTGAAAGCTTTCATTCTCATGAGAACTGGATGGACAACAGTTTATAAGAATGTAAACCATTTCTGCACCTGCAAGTTGGTGTGGAAACTGTAGAATTGTTTTCAGTCTTGTGAGAATAATATTTGGAAATGGGTGTCTTACTGCTCAGCCTATCATCTTGGGAGGTGGTGGGCCAATAGGCCAATCACGTAGTTTCTCTTTTGCAAACCATGCTATAAAGGTTATGGGTGATTAAACAAGGTCGCTTTGGCCATAGCTTGCAACCCGGACTTGCATCGTGTTTTCACTGTTCTTTGGGAATAACAGCGACATCTTACAGCTTTGGCACATGCAACGTACTGTGTTCTGCCAGTCCTCTGGGATACTACCCCAAAGAAGTCATTGATGAAAGGAATTCCTCCTGAACCACAGCAAAATCACAGGCCTGGCTCTCATTCTCAGAATCTGAGTCCTCCCTATGATGGTCAATTAAGAATCATCTGCAGGGACTGCTATGACTAAAATGGCTGTACCCTTTCTCTGTATCATCCTCCACTCTGTCACATTGCCTTTCAGATATTTTATCCCCCTTCCTTCATCATGAAGTCTGTGCTCTAACAGTGCTGCTAAAAATTGAGTCTTGGACTATTAACCCAAATAAAAATCTGTATGTGAACCTCAAGGTGATTCCTCAGACAACCTTGCATCCTCAAAACGCTTCTATGTCGCATTGTACTTTATAGCTACTACTCACACCTACCCACAGTTTTTAACCTGTTTCATCACACTTCTATACTTCTCATAGTTTTATCTCAGCAATCACAAAATTTGTTCTGGCCACCACCACTTTTCTGCACAGCTCTTAAGATTGCTGGCAGCTACTATGCAAGAACATAGTCACAAAATCCTCGAACTGAAACGGCAGGTATTGGGATTCAAAGTATTCCCAAGCTCCACAAATCTGCTGCCCTTGCTGTCGTCTTTCTTTGACTACCTGCTCTTCTCATTCCTGTAGTGCAGTTTGAGCAGATATTGTCTTACTGATCAGACACTGACTTGTGAACCTTGTCAGAGCACAGCTCTCAGAACCTGTAGCAAGTTCATAGCAAATATATTTGCTTTCTTCTTTTGCCCTGCTCATGTTGCTAGGCTTAAGCTGCTTTCATAAACTTTTTAGACAAGCACAGAGACATGCATCTGTGAACTGAAAGAGAGCTAAAAAGGACAGAGAAAAGGACTCCATGGCTGGGAATTAATTCTGCAGGCAGTTGGTCATGATTTGACCTCTCTCTCTCTTTCCTGAGAGACTATTCTCTCTAAAAATGCCAGACAAGTTATTTTCAAGAGTCCATTTCAATGTTACAAATCCCAGGTCCAAGGAACCCTTATATTCACCATAAGCATAACTTCCAGTAATTCTGAAGAGAGACGTTCTGGTCTGATAGTAGCCATTCTTCCAAATAAATGCTTCCAAGGAAAAAGAAATTATATAATCTGCAGAAGTGCTCTTGGTTCTGCAAAGAGCCTGGGAGCATCCTCTGTTCTGCCCTGAATAGCTGGAGTTCAGAGGATCTGCAGATGATTGATTCACTGTGTTCAATACACGTATATGTCTGAGAAAAAAACCCTACTTGGGGCATCTCCAAATTAGGCTCTGCAACAGGTCTGGGGTTCAGAAAGGAAAATCCTTTGATGCTAGCTCTCTGTGGATAATTCTGTCTAGGAGAAGTGCCTAAATTCTTGTCCAGACAATCCAGTAATTTGACTTAGAGATCAAATTGGAAGGGTGTTTCTTTTTGACTGGTTTCTGCATTTTTCAGAGTAATTTATGGTCTGAGAGGGAGAGCTATATTGGGGTCCTCTATTAAATGCAGAAAAACCTTCTTAGATTTCACCTTTTCTATTCTGGTGTGGTATTTCAGAATGAGGCAGGAGACAGACACTTTTTGCAGTATTTTGTGTCAGGAGGTACTACTTGGGGCGTGCTTGCTCTAAGATCTATTTTTGCTCATAGATTGGATGTATTATAAGAAAAAAAATCTACTGGAAAAAGCTAATGGGGTTTTTAATCTTCCCAGGATAAAGTGTATGTCATATAGTGACAAGTACTCCATCTTTTGGCTTGGTTCCATGTACAAGAAGACTGCTTGCTCTCAAACTCACATTGGCCTTTTCAGCTCCTCCCTGGGATGTGCCAGTGTCTCAGTATTTTTGAGTGCTGCCTTCTCCTGCTATTCCTATTGGCTCTCTTCAAAGCAGCAGGTATGTGGGTTGTCTTGCAAAAGCAGGAAGAGGTATCCACAAACATACTAGTAAGCCTTAACAGTGGATTCATTAGGGGAGAAATGAATATCCTCTTTTTGCGGCACTCAGGTGGACCAGGTGAGTCACCAGACTCACATTTTTAGACTGAAAGACCCTGATGCAGACAGGCACTGAAAGGCACATATGTAAAGTACTGAACTCCATTTTCCCTTCTTCAGAGCTTGTGTTAATAAGTGTTGGAAAGCAACAATGAATATAGTTTAATATGCATTTATTTGGAGGGAGGCAGATAGAAACTACACAGGGACTATCTGTTGAAGATCAGATAGAGAAAAAATAATGTACTAGAAGAATGAGGGTGATGTTCTGGGGGTTTATGGGATATCACACCTATCTCATGTTCCTCTGCAGTGTTCCTGGGTCTTGCAATATGTATGTGGATTATACTTCAGTCTGGGACTTTTGGAAGCAAACTGATGTAACTGCTATGCTGGAATTAATGTTAAATTTAACTGTGTGATGAGTGTACAAAGATCTGTTAGGCCATGGGGATATACTCAATATCCCCAACAGTTCTTAGAGAGCTGTTGAGCCAACCAAACCCTAGAGATGGGTGCAGTTTTCAAAGTACAGATTCCTACTGTCAATCAAGATGTTGTGAGTATATAAACAAAAAAATGGGGTTTCCAGATATGACACAGATGTTATGAGAGTTACTCAGCCTTACTGATATTCTACTGAGGTCAAGTAGGACAGTCTGCACTGTCTGAAATGAGACCAGGTCTCCAGTTAATACAGCCAGTGAGGAATAGAGTGATTCCTCTACAGTCAGACAGTAGAGGCTTGATGCATTTGTTCACATGTAGGGTATCTAGCGTCATTTGGAATACCTTAAGGTAAAATGCTTGTTTACTCAAATACAAGTCCAGATAGTCCCAAAGTCTTGAACTGTATCTGTCATCTCCAAATGGATATCCAGTAGCCCAGATATCCTGAGTAAGTGGTTCTATATAACTATGTGCAAGCAAATAAGCTGAGCCCGTAATATTAATAATTTATAAAAATAAATGTGCCAATACTTCATAGATTATTTTAAAACATTTTTTAACCACAATTTTAATAGCAGGTTATTCTATTTATATGATAAGAAGAGAAATACCTCATTTCTATCTGTGTCACGCACACTGACAAGTACATGCACATACGAATAATTTCCCCTCATCGGTTATCCTCCAGCTCTCATCTTCAATGGCTGTGAAAAGTTCTGAGGCCTCAGTGTGAATGAAGTTCATATGAAAGAAAGAATATTTTGCTAGTGCTATACTGGTTTCTGGGATGATAGTAAGACTACTCTTATCCCAGAATAATAGTGTATTCATTGTACAGTGCCTCAGAACTGGAATGTCATAAAAAATATATCACACTCCAACTTCTACATGATATCAATAATTCCTAGTTTGGACTAGGAATGTGGGCTGATTTTAGACTGGGATAGAATTAATTTTCTTCACAGTACTTAATATTTCCCCATGTCTTGGATTTGTGATGAAAACAGTGCCGATAACCCAGGGATGTTTTCATTATGGCTGAGCTTTTCTCACACAGAGACAAAGCCTCTTCTGCTCCTTACCTAACCCCACCAGTAAGGAGGATGGGGTGCACAAGGAGTTGGGAGGGTAAACAGCCAGGAAAGCTGATCCCAAATGACCCAATGCATATCACATACCATGTGGCATCATGCTTAGCATATAAATCTCGGGGGAAGAATGAAGTGGGTCACATTTGGAGTGATTACATTTTGCCTTCCCAAGCTATCATTGCATATGATGGGGCCCTGCTTTCCTGGAGATGGCCAAACACCTGCCTGACATGGGAAGTGATGAATAAATTCCTTGTTTTGCTTTGTTTGACTGTGTGGCTTTTACTTTACCTATTAAACTGTCTTTATCTCAACCTGTGTTTTCTCACTTTCACATTTTTGATTCTCTCCCTGATTCCACTGGTGGGGAGAGTGAGTGACCACCTTGCCAACTAAGGTTAAACCACAACAGGTCAGAGGTTGACACAGTCAGATTCCCCCAATTTTTTTTGACGTCTATTCTGGTGATTTACTTTTCCAGACTGAATCACTGATGCAGATTCTTAATTTTAACACCTTTATAATAGGTCTGATTTCCATGGTTGAAGAGAAATCTTAAATCAAATTCTTATTCAGTGTTTTAAATTAATTTAAAAATTGATGACAATTTTTGAAATAATTGTCATTAATAAAGATATATTGCTTGCAAGAATACAATTTTATCCATGTGCTTGTCTCCACAGAGAATAAGAAAAGAGAAAACTTATCCTTCTTAATGAATGCAGTCTATTTAGCTCTTCATAATTTCATAAGTGGTTAGCATGTAAAGAGTTTGAAAAGCTGTCACATCCAAGGATAGGACCATGATCTTGACCTTGCAGTCATGATGAAAATTCTGACAGTGATTTGCTTCATGACCTTGCACAAGTCAGTCTGTTGAAGGCAGTGGGAGCAGCAGCATTTCCAGGATTTGTACCTGCATGAGCACACTAATTATGTTCTGGGTAAAAACTGTTTTTAAAATGCTTACATTTTAAATGTGATGTTAAAGGTAATAAATTTTAATGTTTAAAAATTAAAAATTCATGCATCCCTCTTACTCAGCCTCCTCTATTCCACACTTCTTCCACATGTTGCTTGTGTCCATTGAAGAAACTTGTTAGGCAGTCCAGATAAAATCATGGTTCACCATGGCCTTTTCCCTACTTTGGATATAGTATCCAAAGTATATATTCCAGAAAATGCTTTTATTCATGCTTACTCTTTGTTCAAGTGCAACACTAAACTGGAATCAAATCTCTTGTTTGTAAAGTGGCAATGATCTACTTTGTCAGCATAGCATATGTTTGTCACAGTTCAGGATTTCTGTGTGTGTGTGCAGCTACATACAGCATATGAGCCACTAATAAGTTATAATAATTTGATGTTAAACCAATTTTGATATTAATATAATGCATGTTAGAATATTAGGGAAGTTTTGATTTTTTTTCAAAGGAATATGCTAAAGCTTATGCATATTGTCACAAACATTCCTATTCTAAACAAAAAATTGCCAAGTCAAAGAAATTTAAATAGAAGATTCCAAATTATTACTTTTTTCCTATTTCAAAGAAATAAGATATTTCAATTTATTTCTTTTTTCCTTTTGGGCCTCTTAATATTTACACAGCATTAATGTAAGGGAAATTGTTTTAAATAACTAAAAGCTCTATGTTTGTATTATCCTGTCTTTTTGCTATTCCATTTCACGTTAATATATTTGAGCATTGGCTCTCACAACCATGCCTCCTTGCTTTTATTGTAACAATATAGACACTCTTCTTAAAAATCAAAGAAAATATTTATTTTATTTACAAGTTACATAGAAGAAAATCACCTATTACGAACAACATCCTACAAACTCAAATGTTCCATGCCCCTAGTCCAACAAGTTTGTGTCCCTTAGAAGAACAAGGGGGGTTTTATTTCTCTTGGGGTTTTTTGCCCCCTAAGAGGTATGACTGCCCAATATGGATAACCCACTGTAAAGCATATTCAATTTTTGTTACTTCTCCATGTACCTTTATTCACAACAGTGGTGTCACATCACACTAAGTGAAAATGTAATACAATTACCTTACTATTGAGCATTTTCTATACATGCATGCTGAATTTTATCCTAGATAACTGTATAATGTACTTTTATTAGGATATTTTTTGTCCTTTTACTCAGTATATTTAACCCTTCCTTCCCCTCAAAAAGTCTTAGAAAGTCCAACCCAAAAAGTATGACAGAAAATAGAGGTAAAACAGTGAACAAACTGAACACAGGTATTCAAATACCTGATACTTTTGTCATTACCTGCTTCACTGGTTTTTTGTATTTAGATGTCTATTGAGTGTACTTCTCAGTTTTGGGCCCATAGTAGTACACAGTCTTAAGCAAATACTTTCTGACAGCATTGCTAGACAATATCATTCTTATTCCAGAATGTTCTTATTCAAGTATCAAAATTGGCAGTGAGGAGTCCAGGGTCTCTTACAATATTAAGCCTTCAAATTCTCTGTGGTGTGAAATAGGAGTCCTATTGGTTGTATCACTGCCAAATTGAGACATTAAATCCCTTTTAAACACTTATCTGTACTTTTGGCATTTTTTTTGAATAAGTTTTTAAAGGCCAAACTGCTTGGAGACTGAGCCATAGAGCATCCCTGAGTGGTGCATTATTCCTATCTTGCCTTCAGGTGAGATGTGGCAAGTGTTGCTAGAGCATTCCTGTTACAGTCTGATACAATAAAGATATGGGGAATTACATACAAAATGGTATCTTATTACAGCAAGTAGTCTAAAATGAGGATATTCAGTTGATAAGGCAAAGACCTGCACTCAGGTCTCTAGTTTTCTGAGTTTGGAGCAGCATCCTGAATTCAGATCTTCCTCAAGAGTGTCTTTGCCACCCCAGAGACTGGGCCCTGGTGTGGGTCCTGCTGCTTCAACCTCTCCTGTTTTGTGTGAACAATGACACAGTCTAGGGCACAAGGCCTGGAACCTGTTTCACATAGTAATTGTGAATAGGGCTGCCCATTTGGACGAAGAGATTTTAGCATTATGTATATGATGTGACCTGGGACATGTCATTTCTCCTCATGTCATTTTAGTGTACAGATTTAATTATGACAAGTAGCATTGGAGTAAAATTTCTTTCCCCTAATTTCCGTGCTGTGCCGTAATTGCATATTGCAAATGGATAAAATAAAAACAAGCATCCAACACTGGAGACTTAATTGGGGCTTACAAAAGCAACAAACAGAACTATAAAACCAGTTGTTAATGTAAAACGTAGACTTCAAAGAGAAACCATATGGGGAAGGCATTGACTAAGAGGAGTTGCAGATTGTTTTTAACCATGCCACTGATCTTCTGTCAGACTTCTGGCAAGTCATTTATTCTTCCTGAAAAAATAATACAAATAGAAGTAGTAGAACAATTTCAGTTGAATATCAGAGCTGATTTTCTGTAGAAATAGCATGCTTTATAAGAATTTCTACCTTTCTTATTCTCCTCACTGTCCCCAGTTCCAGTCTGCAAAACTGTGATACCACTTTAGTATCCTGCAGGAATGTTGTCCACACTTCAATTATTATGCTGATAAACAGTGTAAAAAACCAATAAAGAAAATATTTTTAAAAGATGCTCTAACCAAGAAGCTAGAGATAAAAAGCCAATGTCACTGAGTGTTTGCTGTACTGGGCTATCCTGTCACGTAAGCCGTCATTTCTAGGGAAACACAGAAAGGGGTTAAAAGGACATGCAGGGAATGCAGTAGATCCCTTTTCCCTCCCATTTTCTATCCATATAATGTGAAAAATGTGAATAAACTAGCATGACCAGTAAAATAAATTTACTTTAATATTTAATGTAGCTAAACAGATGGGATGTTCCAATAGAACGGAGAACTGCAGAATTAAGATTGGGGGGTGGAATGCTTAAATTCAATGAAGTTTAAAGTATGTTATTTCAATTAAAACAATAAGCTTCTTTTAATTATTTTAAAACTTTTATCTCAGTGAAATGTATTGGTTTCTGGTTTTGATCCCAAATAAACTTTCACAAATCAGAAACCTCAGGAAGATGAAATGCAATTTTTAGATTAAAAAAAAAGCATAATGAATCAAGTTTGTTTAAGATCCTATTGAGCTCTAAAACAGGGCTATTCTAGAACTGAAAAGAAGAAAATACACACAGAAGCATATTCTTCTGTGCCATGTCTGGGTGTGCATTGCTCAGATTTCTCCAATTCATATATTTTATTATTGAATAGTCAATATCTGAAAACCTTTTATGTATGTGTTCTCACAGAGTAATAATACTCTAATTATAAATTTACTGAAAGAGCATGGAAGTTGTGTGTGACTAAGTGACTTGTGAGTGTTCACCCAGACTGAAGTCACATGCTTAGCAGGAAATTGAATCCTGGTACTGAAATTCCCAAGTTAATTCTTAATCTAATACTGGGTTCCCTAATTCTGGAACTATCCTTCCTTATTGCATCCAATACAGGGAATCAACATACCTGCCTTTTCTTATTTGCGTTTCAAGGAAGATCAGCTCTCTGCCTTTCTTGAAAAGATGTTAATACAGATCTCATCAATTCTACATTGTGTATTTTTCACTACAAAAGGCAGACACAGTGGCTACAGAGCTCATTTTATTTCTTCTAGGAGATATATATTTCATACTATGTGTAAAGGATTTTCCTAATGAAGAATTAAAAATATGTATTGTCCCACACTAGCACTGTCCCAGTCCACAGCAAGTAGCTTTTACAGTAATGGAATTGTGCTGTCATTCAAGGGAGTTGCATTTTGTGTTCTGCTAAATGGCATTAAACCAGTGAGGAGCCCTTAGATGACTGCACTCTTCTCTTAATCAAAGCACATTAGGAAGATAGGAGGGGAAGAAAAAATTTAAGAGGTTGTCATTGCTGCCCCCCTTGTAGACAAACCACCCTGGAAAGAAGTCATGACACTGGGAAAGGGGAGGTAGTTTGGAAATCTGTGTACTTCTTCAGTATCAGTGATTTCTGCTCTGAAGTCAATGAAAGTGTTGAAAGTGTTCATGTGAGTTAGCAGACTAGATATGGGATTGCCATACAACAGTAACCTTCTGCTTTGCAGATAACGAAGATAAAGATGGCATGATTTTACTGTTTATCACTCCTCCCCGTTTAAATCTATGTTCTAGAAATTGCTTACATATTAAATTAAATGGATTTGTTCAGGGTGGTTGGAGATATCCTTAGAGATATTCAAAAGCTGTTTGCATATGGTCCTAGGCAGCTGGCTGTAGGTGACCATGCTGGAGCAGGGAATTCAACCAGATAGGCCTTTCCAACCTCAACCATTCTCTGAGTCTGTTTATTACCAGAATAATTCTTAATCTTAATCATGTCTCTATATTTTACTTTCATTCATAAAACATTATGCATTCTTTGAGTCCCCAGCTACATGAAAATTTAAACCTCAAAAATAGAAAACATACAATATCTAGGAAGGCATTCAGTTGAGAGGGGCTTCTGACGGCTACTTAAATAAAATGAAGAAATACTGTTTGGGTAGGTTGACCTTGGCTAGCCACAAGGTGCCTACCAACCTTCTCTATAACTTCACCCTGTCAACAGGATGGAGTGAGAAAAATACAATGAAAAGCTTTTGGGTTAAGATAAGAACAGGTGATCACTCAGCAATTACCATCACAGGCCAAAAGGACTCAGCTTAGGGAAATTATTTTACTAGCAAATGAACAGAGCAGGTTAATGAGAAACAAGAACAAATCTAAAAATCATCTTCCTCTCATTCCTTCCTTCTTTCCAGGCTCAACTTCACCCCCAATTTCTCTACCTCCTGCACCCGAGTTCTATGAGAAAGATGACTGCAGTCAGTTCATCACATGTTCTCTTTGCCATTACTTCTTCCTCACATTCTTCTTCTGCTCTAGCCTGGTTCCCCTCCGTGGGCTACGGTCCTTCAGGAACAGACTGCTCCAGCATGGATCACCCATGGGGTCACAAGTCCTGCCATCAAAGTTGCTCCAGCATGGGCTTCTCTCTCCATGGGGCCATATGTCCTGCCAGAAGTCTGCTCCAATATGGGCTTCCCATGGGGTCACAGCCTCCTTCAGGCATCCACCTGCTGCAGCATGGGGTCCTCCATGGGCTGCAGATGGGTATCTGATCCACTATGGACCTCCATGAGATGCAGGGGGACAAGCTGCCTCACTGTGGTCTTCACCATGGGGTGCAGGGGAAACTGCTCTGGTGCCTGAAGCACCTTCTCCCTTTCCTTCTTCAGTGACCTTGATGTCAGTTGTTTCTGACACCTATTCTCACTCCTCTTTTCCAGCTTTCTTTTTTGCAACTTTTTTTTCCTCCTTCTTAAATAATTATCACAAAGGTGCTACTATTGTCACTGATGACTTGGGTTTGACCAGAAGCAGGTCTGTCCTAGAGCTGCCTGGAACAACCTCTCTCAGACATGGTGGCATCTTCTCACAGAAACAAGTGTGGCAGCCCCTCTACTACCTAAACCTTACCATATAAACCCAATACAACATTGAAAATCAAATTAAATTAACAGGTTTTGAAAGCTGTGCAAAAAAAATTGTCTTTCGAAGTATAAAGCCAGCCTAGCAGCTGCCCCTAAGGACAGGAAAATTAGGCATGAAAGATAAAGTGAAATCAACAGACAAAGGTGTCCCATAAGCTGAGGTCAAATGAAGTAAGTCATATGAAAATAAAAATGAAGGGACAAAAGAAGGATACTGAGCACACTAACATGATACATAGAAAGACACATTTAGATACCATAAGTAAAATGTTCCAGGAAGTCAAAACTTTGTAGAATACAGAATACATATAAATTTACTAATATTTTTGAAATTGGCCTGCAGATGATTGACAGCCATCATGTACACTTAAAAGGCAGTATATAGATACAGGGGTTGTAAATAGAGTAGCAGAGAAAAAAATAGTTGTGTTAATAATAATTTCATTTGAACCACACTCTAAGATCATGTGGAATAATCTGTAAGGGATTTATGATGCAATTAGTTCCAACATTC
Organism: Corvus hawaiiensis; assembly: GCF_020740725.1. Classification (NCBI taxonomy): domain Eukaryota; kingdom Metazoa; phylum Chordata; class Aves; order Passeriformes; family Corvidae; genus Corvus; species Corvus hawaiiensis. Next base: position 24,097,915 of record NC_063215.1, read on the forward strand.
ATCTGGGAGAAACACAGAGTATGAAGTGTTGCAGCTTGAAAAATATTCAGAAGAGAAATACATTTTTCTGGCTAAGTTGTTTTTCTTTCTTTTTTATTCTTTTCTTTTTAGAAAGCAAATTTCAAGGTCAAAAGGTTCCCATTTACTGTGTAACCACTGTAGCAGATTTTCATACCATGTTTCTAGTCCTCATCTGCAGTGCTACTGTTATAAAGAAGTGAGATGGAAACACAGCTCTTAAAACTACTTTTTTTGCTCTTAAGACTTCATATTGCTTGAAATGTAAATCCCCGTCCAAGCCAAGTTCTGCAAAAAACGTTAAGTAGGATAGACATCCAAGATACTGAGTATAGGAAATCCAAAATAGATTTTGCATTCTAGGAACAAGTCCATCTCTTTTACTCTATAATATATTTCAGGATACTTTCTGGTTTGCAGTCTTTCTGTAACAGCAAAATCCATTCTATTCCACTCTGCAGGTCTAAAGTAGCTGGAGTTTTTCCCATATACTACCTTCTATAAATCTCAGCAGGAATGAGCAGGTAGATTAATTCAACTTAATGGAAATAAAATTACATATTTCATGATACAGATACGTTTTGAGACTTGTCACAGCTGGTCCTGGAAGGTAATGCAAAGATTAGTACAATGGCATGCCATATGAGGCGCATTCTGAAAAGGAAGTTCACCTTCTGCTCAATGCATCTTTAAAAGTATGCGTTCAAGGAACTTTTTTAAACCTCTGCTTTAATGACTGCAGAGTTTCTTTTAGCTGGACCAGAGGCTTGGGACTTTTCTCTGTGCTGTGTACTGGGCTGCATGATGTAACCTGCATGACATGTTGTCTGGAGGATCATTGTGTGACTTGTACTGCCATAATGGATCTTAGTATGCAGCTGGATTGTTGAGCCTACTTAAAAAGATAAGTGTGGAGTGTTCTTTGAAATATCTTATCTGGTTTTATCCCAGTAAACATCATATACTAGATAAAATTTTAGAGTAATGCAAGTAAACGGAAACCTACAGTCCCTTTAGAAACTGCATTTTAGTGCTTGTGGAGTGTGTTTCAAAACCCGAGGTAGTCCCTGGGCAATATCACTTCCCTAAACTTTGCTTTCAGCCTATCTGTTTTTCTGAAGTCGTTTCCATCAGGATATTCAGATTACATGGCATTAATCCATAAATGTCATTTAGCATTAAACCCTACCCCAAGTATACCAGTAATTAAGAAAAATGTCACTATTTTGTCTTTCTTGGGTTTGTCTGCAAGAAAAATGGGAGTGTTGACTATTAGTTACCACTACCTGCACAGTAAGAAAGATTTCAACTATTTGAATAAAAGTCACATATTAAGAAGAATAATGTACATTTTAAATCTAAGTGGAGAAGAGACTATACTGGGAAAGTACATACCCACATTATTAAAAACTTCTTTTACTGATGGTGAAGTATAGGGTGCAGTAGTTCTCTGAAAATTACTAAGTGAGCTGTTTTGTCTTTTACGTACTTTATGATTATCATAGTTTGCAACTTTCAGTGAAACTGCAAAACTGTGTGGGTACCTGAATCAGTTTTATCTTTAAATACTCTTCAAATTCTTTTTGAATATGAAAAAATAGTGTACTATAATACACTTGTTTCTAGAAGAGGAAAAGCTATATTTCAAGTCGCTTTATGTCCCTGTTTGGATTTCACAGACAAATCAAGCAATTTCACAAAGATTACATCTATTTGTGAATAGTTTTGGTCTTTTGAACCCTCTCTGAGTGAACATTTACAGTCTTTATGCTCTCAACTAAGCTCCAGTTTCAATGCAGCAGCAATAACAATTGTGGGGAGTTAATGCCATACTAACAACCAAGGCCCTAATGTATTTCATCTCAAAAAAAAAAAAAAAAAGAAATCATATATAAATATAGTTCAGAGGTCTGTGACTAGCTGTTGGTCAAAACTGCTGTCAAATACTTATGTACATGGAGTTACACCAGCAACTGTGAAATACTTGGGCCCTTCCTGGTTTGTGCCCATTAGCAGGAAAAAAGAGTGACAAGAGTCACATATTTTGTGGGGGTCATTTCCATTCTGGAACGCACATTATTGTTCTTTCTCTTCAAACTTTGGGGACAAAGTACAATGTGTTCCTTTTCCCACAGCATGGTCACCTCTTCCTTCCATCTTAGCCCATGCTCCTGAGTGTTCACTGTCCCTGAATATCACAAGGTTGCTTTTGCCCCCTTCTAATTGTCTCTTGGTTTTCTGATTGCTTTTCTGTCTCTGACAAATCTAATACTGACACATGTGGAAGTCTTATGGACTAAGAATGAACAATGGCCTGTGGCGGCCAACTGCAAACTAAGTGGAGCTAAGCAGAAAAGAGTAACTGGTTTCAATGCTGCAATTTATGAGGATGCCAATCCAGGAAAGATATGATCAAGAGGCACAGCGAACATAAATGGGGCAGTCAACAGAAGATGTTCATACTGGAAGGTATGTGATCCCTAAGCTTGTATTAGTAAATGAGTTGCTAACTTAGTGGTATTCCAAGGGCATGAGCTGTTGTATGTAACCTTGCAGAGTTATCACAGTCTCTGGAATAGTTCTGGCTTAGGCCAAATTGCATTTTAGGCAGATTACACCTTGTGCCTAGCGGTGGAATGATAGGCAACAAGCACCATTCCTAGCTGGTAGTTTGGATGCTGATTGGAGAGCTTATTGAATGGATATCCCCCATGTCAAAAAGCAGTGACTGACCAGTTTTACTTACAGGTGCAGTGGAGCTTTGAGTCCCAGTGGAGACCAGGTCCAAGGCAATAAGCTGACAGCTGTCCTGCCCTCCAAGCAAAAGATACACAAGCAGAATTGTGTTACCACCATCTTTGCCTGTAAAACCCAGCATGGGTTGAGAGTCTAAGGAGGTATTAGGCTGCGCTGCCTCAGCTGCCCCTGAACAAAACATTTTTAATTTCTTCTCCGCTTTGCTTAAATGAATTGTGAATACCATGTTTGTCATTTTGAATGAGGTCTGTGATTGACCTCATGATTGATAGTAGTAATTAGCATTTTCTGACATAACAATACATTAAATCCTGGGTAAATTATGCAAGACATATAACCTCAATCCTATTTAGTCTGAAATTTAACTAATTTTTTCTGGTTTAGAGACTCTTTTCTCATTTGCCATAAAACATTTTAGTCTTTCTTTTCTGATGCATTCCCAATCCTCAGGTATAAAATTTAGCAAAATTTTTATGTTCTTCAGTATATAATTTACGCAATAAGCTAAAATACACCACGCCTTTGGGAGAAACATTTTACACTCATTTTTTTCCATTCAGTTCCAAATAAAACAGTATCATACAAAAAAAAAATCTCTTTTCAATTTAAACATTTACTTCTGCAAATATTGGTAACAAACAATAAATAGGAGACTCATAATTTTTTAATCCATTCTTTAAATATCCCCTGCCATCCATTTTCATGGCTATCAAGGCTAGGATACACTCACTCTAGTTATCAAACAGTAAGAAGTCTGAATCAGGTTTTGACCATCTGTAATCAGTGGAGAAAGGCAACTCCAGAGGGTGATTCATTCTCTCCTAAAATAAAGGGGTTGAATCACCCTCTGGAACTGCCTTATATTTACCCTTGATTGCAGAGGGAATCTTGATGACTGCTTTATAAAAAGACTTGATTATGCAGTCATTTTAAATGAACATAAATTTAGGTTGTTGTCAAAAGTGTGGACCCACCTTGCTCCAGTGTCTCCTTATTTCCATTTTTTTTTTGATGCTGTAGGAGTGACAGCTGGTGAGTGATTGGTTATAAAACTGGATATGGATTTTTTTAAGTTGGGTTTCATGCAGTTGTATTCCCTGGTTTGGCTTCCACAGTGATTGCAAAAAACTTAGCACCAGTACACGCATTTCTGGGAGCCATAACTGCTCATTTTAACGTGGCAGAAAAGCACTGTCTTAAATTAAATTGACTATGTAACCACAATTTATACACAACTAGATTTAGGTGAAGTGAATCTTTTAATTGAAACTGTGTTCTGTTGCCCAAGCATGATGCCTTACTGTCATTTGAGACCACTTTTGGTAACTTTAAAAGTGTTATTTTGTTTAGGATTTAGACATTAATGTACTCATAAAGGTGTAATTGCAGCTATACATTTCACCAGGGAATCTATGAGGAAAACATGCCTTGAAACTGGTAGACTTTTGAGATACAGGAAAAGAGTTGTTATTTTCTTTAACGTATTACCCCCAGCAGTATGTAAATAAAGGCTTCAAATACCCCTTCCATAATAAGTACTGTAGCCCTGGATCAGCAATCAATCTCTTTACACTTCTTATATGGCTCAGGATTGCATGTCGTATATTTTCCTTCTTGTCCAGTAACATGTTGGGGTTTGTCTTCTCTCTCTTTCAATGTTTAATGATAGCATCTTTTCAGTGTTTGATATAAAAGAAATTCTCAAGAGGCAAAAAGAAAAGAAGGAATTGCCACAATGGACACCCAGAATCTCAGCCCCTACACATACTAATGCAGTGGTGCATAGCCAGGCCAAAAAGGGTTTTCCAGCCTCTTCAATACTTTTAAACTCTCTCAGATTCTGAACATGATAGCTGCACTCAGGCCTGTCACATTGGGAGTGGTGCCTGCCTCTGACCAGCTCTGAGGAGCAGTTTGTAAGTACTGCTGTTGGGACAAGCAAGTGGTCCAGGCACTTGGCATCTTTCTAGTAATTAGTTGTCAAATGCAATCAAGACCTGGTGCCTCAACAGGGCAATATTTCACTTAGCTGTATAGCCATAGCCCCAGAAATACAGGTAAAAATCCTGGCCCATCATGGACAAGCATAACTGTTCCAGTAGAAAGCTGAGTTTGGTCTTTAATTTTTTTTCAAAAATGGAAATTATAAACTTCATGAACATTTAAAAACTTTTTTTTCCACAGAATCTGTTTTTCCAGTACTATCTGCAATATGTGGTGTAAAGACACTTTTTCTTTTTCTTCTCAAATGAGTGCATTAAAAATGAAACCCCAAGTTAAAATTATTTGGGCTCTTACTCAATATCATTCTCACATGCACAGGCACACAATGAATCAGATGGATTCAATTTAGACTTTTTTTAGAGCTAAAAGCCTTATACTAAATGGAGAGATAAATATTTTATACTGTTAAAATCGTATGAAACTTCAAACATGGATTTTCTTTGAGTGAGTATATCTGAGTTACAGAAATTTAAAAAACATTTGAATGATCCTCTCAGTATGTGACCAGCTATGCTTTCCTGACATGGAGGAACTCACCCCAGTGCCATTGTGACTGTTCATTAATAAACTGCTGTCTCCTTTGAAAGCACAAGCTGAAGAATGATGAGGGCTCCTAATTCAACAATAGATTATCTGTTCGTTATTCCCAGAAAAGCCTCTCCTGAAAAAAAGCGTATTTCTCTGGTAGCATCACTCTCCTTTTCTAGAATGAGCAAACACAGATGATATTAGTACTAAAGAGGAACTGAAAAGACTTTCTCCTTCATGTAATTAGCAGCAGAAAGGTCAATCACCACACATGGTTCTAGGAGGAACCCTTCCTTCCTTCTTTTTCTCAGAACTTCCATGGTGTAAGCTCTGTCAGCATTTGGTTTTGGCTCTTTCAGATCTGAAAAGAATAGGACACAGTAATGGAAAGTTTTACCAGGAAGCTCAAAACCTGTAATCAAACAGCCAGCAAAGACTTTGGTGCCAGTTTATAGTGGAACACAGGCTCCTTATTCTGACACTCGGTCACATTCACAAGATCCTGCTCAGCTGCTGTCAAATATAACAGAGCACAGAGTCCTTTGGCAACTAACTTTGTGCTAGTAAAGTTCCTGTGGTGTTTACCTTTTGCTGCATAATCCCCTGGTGGCTCATTGTGCAGTTTACACATTTTTTTTTACAGGATTAATTAGACTAGCATTTTTCTGCCTATGAAACTGATGTAGCCCTTATGTTGCCAGCTGAGCTGAACACAGACCCTGATTATTCCTAGAGCAGAGCTTTTTGGTGCAAACTCACAGGAATAAAAAAATTATAATACTTATCTTTCCTCTAAAGAGAAAGTTGGGAGACTCTTAAAGCTGAAAACTTTAAAAGCAAACAAACAAAAAGGAATTTTGCAAACAAATAAAAAAAGCATTTAAAAAACAAAATTAAACCCCAAAATACATAGAGAACAACAGAAAAAATTGTTTGCCTGTTGGAAAATTTAATTAGCTTCTGTTCAGAGAAATCTTTTCTATCCTTTCAAATATGCCAACACAATTCTTAGATCAGATAAGAAGAATAATAGAGGAGCAAGGTCCCTCTCATCTATTCTTATCTGCAAAACAGTGTCTGTGATAGCTTCTCCATCACATTTTAAAATATTACTGGTAGCAAGAAGACAGACAGTAGTTCTCAGTGTAGTATCAGAAGTATGGTTTTGCCTGATGGAGCTGCAGAGCCATGTCTTACGCGATGTGATTTAATTTTTTGAAAAGGGCTGTCTGAAAAGCAAGCCCCATTGGCACATATTTGCCTGCAATACCCCTTACAGATTTCTTATTGCAAAGGTTTCCTCTTGGGAGATGACAGGCAGACTTTCCTGTGGCCCGTGGGAATTAGCAGATGAGCAGAGCAGCCTGCCACATGTAAGACCTTTCTCCAGTTGTCTAGGTGTAGTTACAGCTTAGCAGATCATGAAGTTTATAGATTTGTAACCTGACCTTTGCCATTTCTTTTTCTGTTAACTTTATCTAGATTTAAGCAAGTAGGGCTCATGAAAGAGAGGCCGACTTGTTACAAACCTGAGAAGCTGCAAGGAAGGGTGCAAACAAATTAATTTCTTGCAGATTAAGTGGCAAGGACTGACGAGGTATTCTTATTCTGAAAAGACTTTAGGAACGTGATGAACCAGGAGTCTAAAAGTAGGTTTTGGGAGAAGTATCCCTGAAAATGCTGGGTAGAATCAGGGCTCTAACATCTGTGAATGACCCCTCATCAACACACTCCAATCAGCACCGAAGAAACAAGACATTTCACAAGATCCTCTTGCACTTTATGGTAGCAAATATTGCTAATAGCTCTGAGGCAAGGCAATTTTAGAAAATAAGTTTTGGTCAGAAGTTGCTTACAACTTGCACACTAGGAATCAGAGACAGTCTCGTAAGTAAAACTATCAGCCAGTGTCATTGGTTTCTATACCAGCCTAGCACTGCTGTGACAAATCAGGGTCATATTGATCAGCTGGAGTTTAGTTTTAATTACCACTGTGTGAGCAATAAGCTCTGGAACACTGGCTATTATTTACATACATTTTAAGTTATCAATTATACATAGGGATGTTGAGTTGTTTGGTTTTCTTTTGGTTTTTTTTTACATTTTGATGATATCAGAAAATATTTCTAGGAAAGAGTTATCTGAACCTCTACAGGAGAAGAAAGAAAGGACAGTGTTACAAAAATATCTCTCATCTCCCAGGTGAGTGAATGATATCAAGAACAAGACTAAGGCTAACATAATAGAAATTTTTGAACACCAAACTAATTCTGGCAGGGATGATCAGTTGCTGAGGAGAGCGGCCCTTGTGCCAGGATGACCAACAGCAGAGTGCTCTAGCAGGGTGCACTGGGGGGCTTCCCAAACTGGAAGAACCTCAGGAGAGCTGAGGGAGCTGCCAGGAGCCTGCAGCTCACATGACAGCAGCTGACGGGACCTGGGCAGGGCCAGGGACAATGGTGGCCAAGCCCCCCACATGCATAAAGGAAGCCCTTAGGCTCTGGGAGGTTGAAGAGTATCATGAAGAGTGGGGGAGAGAGACAGACTACTGGAATTGTACCCTTCTTTCCCTGGGACAGGGCTGTTTAGCAGACTGGTTGAGAGAGTCCCTTTGGGAACAGTCCTGAAGAGCAAAGGAGTCCAGGAAGAATAGACATTGTTCAGAAGGAAATCTTAAAGATGCAGGAACCAGCTGTTCCCTCGTACCAAAGGATGACCCATCAGGGAGGAAGACAAGCCTGGCTAAACAAGAAGCTTTGGCTGGACCTCAGGAAAAAAAGAAGAGTTTATGCCCTTTGAAAGAAGGGTCAGGAAGCTCAGGATGCCATGTAGTTTTGCAGGGAGAAAATTAGAAGGACCAAAGCCCAGAAAGAACTTAACCTGACTACTGCTGTAAAAGACAATAAAAATGTTCCTATAAATACATGTGCAACAAATAGTGTGCTAAGGAGAATCTCCACCCTTGATTGGATGTGAGGGGAAACATAGTGACAAAGGATGAGGAAAAGGCTGGGGTATTTAATGCCTTCCTTACCTCAGTCTTTAAAAGTAAGACCAGTTGCTCTTTAGGTACCACCTCCCTGAGCTGTAACACAGGGATGAGGAATAAAGTCCCCATAATCCAGGAGGGAATGGTCAGTGACCTGCTACACTATTTAGAACCACACAAGTCCATGGGGCTGGATCAGATCCACCCAAGGGTGCTGAGAGAACTGGTGGGAGTGCTCACCAAGGCTATTCCCATCATTTTTTGGCAATCTTGTCTAAAAGGGGGTGTTCCAGTTGACTGGAAGTGGGCAAATGTAACACCCATCTACAAGAAGTGCCAAAAGGAGGATCTAGGGAACTACAGGCCTATCAGCCTGACCTTGGTGTTGGGGATGATTATAGAGCATCTTGAGTACCATCACATGGCACATACAGGACAACAAGGGGATCAAGCTCAGCTGGCACAGGTTTGTGAAAGACAAGTCCTGCCTGACTTGCCTGGCTTGAAAGGTGACCCACTTAGTGGATGAGGGAAATAAGGATGCTTTAGTAAAGCATTTCCCACAGCATTCTTCTGGAAAAACCGCCTGCTTATGACTTGGACACGTGCTAGGACGTCCAGGCCCAGAGAGTCGTGGTGAATGGAGTTACATACAGCTGGCGGCCAGTGAGTAGTGGGCTTCCCCAGGATTCAGGATTGAGTCCAGTCCTGTTTGATATTTTTATGGACAATCTGGACAAGGGCATCAAGTGCACCCTCACTCAGTTTGCAGGTGAGGCCAGTTTGTCTGGGAGTGTTTATCTCCTGGAGGGTAGGAAGGGATCCAGACATGCTGGATCAATGGGTCAAGGCCAGTTGTAGGAAGTTCAACAAGGCCAAATACCAGGTCCTGTACTTGGGTCACAACAGCCCCATGTGGCACTACAGGCTGGGTGTAGAGCGGCAGGAAAGCTGCCAATTGGAAAAGAACCTGGGGATTCTGGTTGACAGTGGTTAAACATGAACCAGCGTGCCCAGGTGCCCAAGAAGGCAAATTACATCCTTAGCTTGTATTGGAAAATAGGGGGGCCAGCATGTCTAGAGAAGTGATTGTCTCCCTGTAGTCAGAGCTGGTGAGGCCATAGCCAAAATCTTATGTTCATTTTTGAGCCCCTTATGACAAGAAAGACTCAGGTGCTGTAGTGTGTCCAGAGAAGGACAATGGAGGTGGTAAAGGTTCTGGAGCACAAGTCTGATCAGAAGCAGATGAGAGAGTTGGGATTGTTTAGCCTGGAGAAAAGGAGGTTCAGAAGGACCATTATTGCCCTCCACAACTACCTGAGAGAAGATTGTAGCCAGGTGTATTTCAGCCTCTTCTGCCAAACAACAAGGAGCAGGACAAAAAGAAATAGCCTCCAGAGTCCCCACTGAAGTTTTTTATTGAATGTTAGGAAAAATTCCTTCACCATAAGAGTTGTCAAGCCTTGGAACAGGCTGCCCAGGGAAGTGGTTGAGTCATCAGTCCTGGTGGTATTTAAAAGATGTGTAGATGTGGCACTTAGGGACACTAAGGTTTAGTGGTGGATTTGGCAGTGTGGGGTTAATAGTTGGACTTGATGGTCTTCAAGATCTTTTCCAATATAAACTATTCTATGATTCTATGAATTAGTTTTCACTAGAGGCCTTACACAGATTTTGAAGGCCAAGTTTAGCAGCTCTATGCATACATCTTACAGCAAGATCGAAACCTTTAGTACCAAAATCCTGAGTGCTTCAGCAAGGGGGAAATGTTACTGGAATAAATTTTTTATAAAACCTCCAATACAGGTACAGTCTGTGAGTGCTGTAATGTTCTAGGTTCATTAATATTTCACTTATAAAATAATTGCATATAGAAAAGAGAATGCTGGAACTCACTCAAAACATATATTAATAGTTTTGGTTTTAATTGTGATCTGAAAGTTAAGATGTACATATGTAAATCTCAGGTCAGTTCCATTAATTTCACATTTCCTTTTTGAATCTGTCCTGCACTGTGACACTTCTCTTCAGCCTGCCTGTTTCAGGGATGGCACCGATCTTTCTACCTAACAGCTATATAAAAAGATTATATCAGTTTAAATTTTTTCCATAAAATAATTATTTCATAACTGCAATGCAGAAAGAAATTATTCCTTATCTTTGACTATTTTGAATCTCCAGGTATTGTAAAAATAGCCTTTGACTATTGTTCACTACTATTTCCAGCCACAATTATTAGTAGAATTTCAGCTTTTAGCCATCACTACTGGGGGATACAAAGGAAACAATATGATACAGTTAGAGTAAAGCAAACCTCTTACAGAGAAGAATGTGTGCTGCCACAAAGGCATCAGAGCTGTCTGCTAATCTCATAGTACATGTGGAAATAAAGCTTCCCTAAATACACTAGTCCCTACCACTTTGGAGAAAGAAGACTTTCTATTAGCTGTCAGTAGATTAGATTTTCTGGTGGGAATGGCCAAAAGTCCATTGATGTTGGCAGGACTAAATAGAGCCCTTTAATACCAATACAGACTTTAGACTGCATTGTCTTTCTAGTTTCCTACCTCATACATAATTCACACTGTGGTTTGTAAACTGACCAACATGTTTTTACATCCAAACTAACAAGTATATATTTGTTTATCTGTTTAGCTTATTTTTATAAGGAAAAGAGACTTGGGTACTTATGTAAGTAGTTATGCAAGTACTTAGGTACTTGTCGGCTAACCTTTAGGTGTTAGTGCCTTTAGAATAAGTTTTTAATCATTTGGAAAATTCTGACAAAATTCAAATAGGAGAAGAGTTTTCCAAGATAATTATTTCTTCCAACTTAAGTGCAAAGCTACGGAAGAGCAACGACGAGTCTGTCATAGACCATTCCATTTGAAGGTATCCAGCTGCACCTAACATCAGCATGCACAGAAATCTAGACTAAGTACAGTTGGCATTATGTCTTTCTCAGTAGGGTATATTTGAACTTAGTGAAATAGAGAAAAAGCTTCCAAAATTTTCTGAAATAGGAAAGTCTGTGTGATTTTTGTTTTTTTTAATATACAGTGTAGGGCTACACCTATACGAATTTTATCACGGCTCCTCAACCATTCATAAGTGTCAAAATTGTTCATATCTTTTTCGATCGGAGACCCATGAAAAACTTAGAGAATCAGAAAGACAATATTTCTTCCACAGCACAAGGGATAAATTCATCTGGCACCATTAGCTAGTCCTTCAGTTAGCTATATTTACTTAAATAATATTTTTTATCTTCCCTTTTCATCTGGTAATTTTGTTTTTTCTTGTATCTATTTGGTTTCTAGCAAGTTCTGAGAAGTTGAGGGGAAAATGTTCTGAAAAAAGTGGAGGGCTAAATGAGTCTGAAAAAATGTCCTTTTTTGGCTTCATAGTTACATATGTGAACTTTTTCCATGCTGCATTACTTTCAAGGTGCCACCTTTAAGCACTTTTTCAGAAGACCATGTTTTGAAGAATTTGAAGGCTTGGAAGACTTCATAATAAACACACACAGCTTTACTGGTATTTGATTTTGAAACTTCAGTAATTGTTCTCTTTTTGAAAATTTGAATCTTTTATTGTCTAGGGCATATACAGAGAGAAAGGAAGGAATTCCTTTTCTCTGCAGGAAGAAATGACAAGATTATCATAAATAACTAGAGATTTTCAGCTAAGTATTTGCTATGTTATCCTTAGTGTATGTCAGAGTCTGAAAATAGTTCATGCCTCAAACATTGATATAAAGTTTTGCTCATTATAAAGAAGCTACAACCGAAGAAGCTTCCCTGAAGAGTGGGACTTTGAACTGGAAGTCAAACTGTTGATTAGATAAAGGGAAATGCATTGTTCAGTCATCTCAGGCTGACGGAAAGGTATGCATCCACAAAAGGCCAAAGCTACCAGCTGCAACTGTCCCTGGCTGAGTTCAGGGTGGGGGGAGAGCACAGCTCATGGAAGCCAGGTTTACACAGACTCCCCCCAGCCGAGGGGGGAGGAGGAGGTTTTGGGTGCATGGTGCAACCTCTGGTGAGAGGCAATAAACACCCATCCTCCATTACACAAACTGGCCCAGCTGTGGAACCCCCAGCCCCACAGGGCACATCCACGGGATTTTCACGTGAGAGGCTTGGCCCCACAGGGCTGCACGTGATGCAACAGACCCAGAGTCTGCTGTAAGAGACTGACCCCCCTACTCCCCCAGGGGGATATGCCTGCACATTGCTACCTGGCTCGAGGAGGTGTCAACCAATCGGATTCTGTGCTTTACGGGGGGTCCTGCACTACCAAAAAGACCGTCTGGAGAGGATCAACGAACATCCTTGGGTTCCACGGAGTGGGGATATTTTCCCTATTCTGTCCCTGTCATTCTTTCTGTCCCCCCCACCTATTTTCTACCTCTTTCTTCCTTTCTTTCTCTCTCTCTCTCTCTCTCTCTCATATTTACCATCAAATAAAACCTTTACTATTGTCACTGGCATATGGTCTCGTTTGCACCTTAATTCAGGCAGAGGCATTTCTAAGAACCTTAAAACTGGATCATAACAGTGTATTACTGTTCTTGTAATTTTTATTACTGTTCTTATAATTTTTATTACTGTTCTTATAACTTTAAATATTAAATGAAAATCAAATTTGTCCCAGATGGTTACCAAGGGACTTCTTAAATTGGACAGCATGTGAATGTCTTTTCTTGTCTCAATCCCAATCCTTTATAACAGCATATACAGGTAGAGCATTTGCATACAAAGTCATCATGTAAGACAAATCTCAAGCCTGGATATTTCATAAATATTAAATTGCAGCAGATAAAAAGGGAAAAGCATATGATAAAGTTTAGGAAGTTTCTTGACATTTTGAAAGGAGAACATCTATACTTAAGCTGGAAAAAAAAAGGTGACAAAAGACATTATTAGTACCAAAGTTTGAAGATTGAAGTGAACCTGATTTCATCTCTGTCTCTTTCTTCATACTTTGGCAGACTGTTATTCCCACCACACAAATTCCCTAATTAACTTTTTGTATCTCATGGCTCTATAACTTCATTTATTACATACATGAACTGCTTCTGAAATTGGGCAATATGGGTGAGTATCTACTTGAGAGAGTAAATGCCACTTGGGGCTTTTAAAGTAGGATTTAAGAGAAAGATAGCTTAGAGTAACTAATGTGTTCAGAAAGCTTGTGCTTGATGGGATTTATCATAGTGGAGATGACTGGATTTATATCATTTACTCCCTTTGATCTGAGACTTACTTACAGGCCTAATTACAAGACTCTACAGAAGAGCATGGGCAGCTTGGTGCCTGATTTCTTCCTAGTTTCCAACGTCATTCAGAAGGAATGTGACATAGCTCTCATGCTGACTACACCTAAGGTGTGTGGGTAGCAGTGTGCTCAGTACAAAAAAAAGCGGTGCTGACCAAAGAAGTTTCCAATGCAACGAAGAGGCAAAGGAGGCAGTCGTTTCTGCTAATGACCTATGGGTTAGGATACTCTATACAGCAGAAAAATCTGGCCCTATTACCTAAAATCCAGCGTGGAGTCAAACCGAGTTCTGTATTTACTAGGAGAATATCTTAACCTGATAACCGCACCATATGGTAGTCAATTTTAAAAGTGATTGCCTGAGAGATTGTAGTATCATAAAGTCTTGTAGCTTGGAAAAGACCTTTAAGATCATCTATGTCCAATCATAATACAGCACTGTCAAGTCTACCACTAAACTATGTCCCAAAGCACCACATCCTCACATTTTTAAATACCTCCAAGGGTGGTGACTCAACACTTCCTTGATTAGTCACCATACTTGCACTGTGTGCTTTGATTTTAGATGTCTGAATTAATAATCGTCCAGCTCACAAAATGCACAATTTCACTGGGAATTATGTTTCTAACTTACCTTATTGCTTAATAAAATCTCACTTGGATCTTATTGGGCCCTTTCTTACCAAAACAACTTTGAAACTCTGGCATATAGTTACGCAAGAGTGTTAATTTCCTTATATGAGATTTAGGTGCATGTTGTGACAAAACAAAAAAGATAAAATTATATTAAACAGTTTTAAAGTTGTTTTTACATCCTCAGTAAATTGAGGCTAGGAAGACTAATTGACAGGAATGTTGTATCCAAAATGCAATAGAAGATTCCTGCAACTCAGAAGTAGAAGCCATTCACTCTCTTGTTTACTGCTCCTTGTAGATGCTCAATGCTTTTTGCTGTCAACGGGTTATTATGACCTTATTACTTGTGAATAGATAGAAGAGGCCAACCTCATTCAGTACTAGAAGAGGCAATTTGAAACACAATGTCCATTAAAATCAATTATTCATAAAATATTAATGGTATTAAAAATCTAAATACAGATCCAGAAAGCTTTTAATCATTAAGCCAGAGAAAAAACATTTATTCATGTGCTATTGACAAAGTAAACTTTTAAGTGTTTTTGATGGCATTTTAAAATATTGATAGTATTATAGATTGAGATGGTATATTTGAGGAGCCTTACAGAAATAGAACAGTTTAATAGCCTCATGTTCTATGGTTGGTGATAAGCTAATGGTATGCCTTCTTTTAATATGGGGAGATATTGAGCATAGAAGGAACAAGTTGTACTGTCTCTGAGATAACCATCTAAAGCGACAAACATCTATATTCTGCACATTTTCACTGCCCTCGGCAGTGTCCCAAAATGCTGTATAGTGTTGTGGTCTTTGAGCTCATAAGAACTCCTTCCATTCAGAAATGCAAAAAGGCAGAAAGTACTGAAAAAAACATCTCACCTTCTATCACTGAACTCAGAGTTAACAAAAAGCTTCTGTGCTCTACTGATTCCTTAGGTTTTAACTTTTATATTTTTCAAATTCTGCACTGCTTAGCGTGTTACTCTGAAGTTTCTTGTAGCCTGTTAATTTCTGCTCTCTCATGCTAGGTAACCAAAGCCTCTCTGGGCCTGCTCTTCAAGGACACCAAGACTGTCCTAGGCCAAAAGTATAAACCAAAGAGCCTCTGAGTGGGGGTAAGCTGAGGGGAATTACATCATTAAACTGAAGCTTTAATTGGAGAATTAACCCCGATATGCAAATGAACCAAACCTATAAAAGCGTGAAGAACTCGTGACCTGTCGTCCATCTTGGGGTCCATCTTGGCAATAGCCTCTGGCTCCCCAGGGGTACCTTCGAAGGTCTTTCAAATAAATACCTACTTTTATTGCCTTACTCCTGTCTAGTCTCTGTTTCTAGGAGGCCTCTTAAGGCATCACTACAAACACCTCTGCCTCTTGTTGATTATATGCTGGGAAGCACAGCCACAGACTTGATTTGATTAAAGAATTTGTGAAACTTTTTGTTTGTAAGTTCTTTAAGGCTGAGGCAGGGAGAGAAAACAAAAAATAAAAGATAAAAAAGAATGAAGAGAGTAACTCATTTAGTGATACTTTTTTGCAGACAGTTGATTAGAAAACTCCCCTAGGGACTGGGAAGTAAGGGTTCAGGCGCTTCTCCTGAACTAAGTAGAGCATAGCTGAGCTTGTTCTTTTTGGGATATGTTATTACTATTAAAATTGACTGTTTTGCAATGGATTCCTGATTTTTGAGAAAGATTCCCAGTCTTCACAATGTACCGGTCTGAAAATTCAGAATTTTCTTGAAATAATTGAAATTTAATGGACAGAAAACCACTTCCAACCCTATAATCCATATTTCTGAGGTGGAAAGAAATCACTGTATTCTTCTGAAATATACATTCTGTCTAAGATAATTCAATCCTTCTGTATTTTTTTAGTCATGTTAGCACCCAATATCCAGTTAAAGAAAAGACTGGTCTGTTTTTATTTTAGGGAGAAAAAAAGTAATACAGTTTTATTGCAATATTTGATGGGAGTATTTTTTATCAGAATGAATCAGACATCTCAGGTTGGATAAGGTCATGATAAGCATAGTCTTCGTGGATTTTTAGATATGTAAATATAGTTTGAATACCTAGTTCTTGTCTAAATCATGTTAAAAACTTGAGACTTACTATTTTTGTGCAATAACTTTGAATGGTCTTTGCTACTAAAGTTTAAAAGACATATTGTCAATAGTAATCAGCAATTCAGCAACCCCTGGTTTGATACCAATGTGAGAAACGGATTGTCCAAAAACTTAATTTCCATTTAATCATATAAATGAACCAGAGAGATATTCTGAGGTATTACACTCTTGGCATGTCCCACTGAGAAGAATGGATCTGTTGAATGCATGCTCTTGAGAATTGCTTCATCTAGATGCCTAAATAGGAGTTTAATTCTTTTGACAGTTCTACAGTAATAAGAAAGCCTCACAAAGACATTGACCTACTATAAAGGACAAACATTAATAGTAAGATTCTCATATAAAAGTGTTAGCTTACTTCACTCATAATTACTTGTATCATGCTTTTTTGAAACTAAATTATAAAATATGTATTAAAGAAGAAAATGTGGGTTTAAATTTCCCAAAAATATTTTTTTCTACCTACAGTGAATTTCATCTGCAGTGACCCAACCTGCTAGTTGCTGTGGTGGGATTTCTAAGGATATCTGCAACAGATTGAGTTATAAGCTCAGGAATACAAAAGTATTTCTTTCTTCCTAAGAGTGAACCTTTTGAGATCACTAAATATGTATATGCAATTCCCTACTGAATTTCTGGGATTTACTGGAAACTGTTTACCTCCTTGAACACACCTTTGACCTGCCTAATCTTAGCTTCACAGATTTTAGAGCAAAATGATCCTAGACTAACTAGATCCTAGGTCATATAGCACTCTTAGAAATATTTCTCTGGTCACTACTGTCTTGGACACATTTTTTTGGAGTTTTCTCAAGGCAAAAATCTCAGTGGCCTAGAGTTGGGTCACACCTTTTTGCTTTTAAAGCTAGGAATGAGCATTTCCTATACATGTACCAAGGTATTACATGTATGTGATTGACAGCAAAACAATCATAAGGGTATTCCTCCTCTTGAGTGAAGGAAGCAGAAGAGCCTCAGAAACCCTTATGGGTCTGAACAGAAATGCTAGTTTTCTGCTATTTTCCCCATCTTCCATTTTGGGAACACTAAAATCCCCTAATTGTCACAGATAACTCTTTTCACTTCGATTACTCACTAAAATCTGCCTTGAGGAATGGAATTTAGAGCTTGTCTTGAGCACCTGCATTTGAATTGCGCCAGCCAGTGAAACAACTTGCACCAAAAAATATAAATGATCTCTACACATGCATTTTCTTTGATTTTCTCACATTACACTCATCTTACCATATCATGAAAGCATCACTGATTATCACTAATTGGATTTGTCTCTGGACTGACTGGGAAGACAGACAAATTGAGTCAGTAATTCCAGTTTACTCCAAGCACTCTTAACTGAGCTCAAAGAAAAAACTGAAGTTCCCAATGCAGTGTTCCACTTACCAAGGTCATCGCTTACTTAGGTTTTTCAAGCATAAATCTCTGTGGGTGAAAATGCATATTTTAAAATCACAGAGAACTACTCAAACCTTTTTAGGAAATTAGACATGAACCACTATGACAAATAAAATGATTATGAAAGCAAGGTTGAGGATATGCATTTTTAAATGAACAGTAAAAAATTAAAAAAGAGAAATAAAGTTTATTAAGAAAGTCTCCATTTGGGCATGAATTTAAAATAATTCCATGCAGCCTGAGACTCTGTAGAAATTTTTCCCAGTCTTCCCATCTCTTTATTAGACAAAGGAGGAAAACAGTGGAGAAAATTTTCAAGATTAGACTGTACATTTCACAGCTGCGTAAGTTTCAATTGAATATTTCCTTTTTTTTTCTTGGAAGTTTTTCACGCTGCTCATGTCAGATGTATATAACAAGAACGCCTATGTAAAATATAGACAACTGAATAAAAAATAATGAGATCTTAATGTAAAGGGTCTTTCTGTGCTCTTTCTTTTTCTACTTTTTCTATTTTATTTTTGTCACATAATTAAGATTTTACTCAGACACTAGTGGACTGGAAATCTGCAAAAAAGTTAACTAGAGTTACTTGTCTCTGGTACACACTTGTGTCTAGGATCACACTTAACTGCTTTTAGAAATACCACTAATCCATTTGCCTACAGAGGTGCCTGCCAGTCTCTCTCATTTGTACAGTTTGACTAGATCCCTTCTCACAAACCCAAATGTAGTCCATGGTGTTTGTATGCCCTGCCTCTCTCTCATATACTTGTCTACATAAGCAAATGCCTTATTTATTCAAATAAAAATCTACATATGCACATGGAACCTACTTTTCCGGGGTTTATTCTTACATTTTGGGGGTTTTTTTAATTAATATTTTTCACACTGTCGTGACAAGTTTACAGCAGGCTCTGCATAAAGACAGGACTAAACCATCCAAAACACGCAGCTTTTTAGAGAACAGTAGTCAGGAAAAAGACAACTGTTGTGGAAACCTGGATAGATATCTGAAATGTTATAGCTTGGCAAATTGCACTTTCTTCCAGATGTGAAAGACGTTTACAAACACATATCACACGATTATGGGCAGTGCTTGTTTGGAATCAAAAGATCATTTTCCTTGTCTCATTGGAGTCT
Organism: Corvus hawaiiensis; assembly: GCF_020740725.1. Taxonomy (NCBI): domain Eukaryota; kingdom Metazoa; phylum Chordata; class Aves; order Passeriformes; family Corvidae; genus Corvus; species Corvus hawaiiensis. The sequence continues at coordinate 24,116,813 of NC_063215.1, forward strand.
GGGATTTTTCAGGATGTCTTCAGTGAGCTTTAGACCAGACCCATACAGAAAAACCAGAAACACAGACATTCATGGGTAAACAGATAACAAATGTGAAAAATACTTTTCATTAATCTTAGTGACTGTTTTTAAATCCCTGAAGTTCTTTCAGTTTTACATTTTTTACATTTTCATTTTCCACTGGTTTCTCTCTCTCTCTCTTTCTCTCAACTTTATCCTTGGTTTCCAGAGCTTTATCTCCAATTATTTGAGGATTTTCTGATGTGAAACACCTTTCTCATGAACTTGAAATTCAGCTTTATGTATGCTTAACGACATGAAACCATTCAGTCAGAAACTGTATACTTGTTTGCACAATCGATGACTTCGTTGTTTAGTACTTAGCTTTTCTACTGTCTTGTGGATAGACTACTTAGTTTTATAGGCAAAAAAATCAATTCACTTAAGTGTGACTCACATCTAACTATGCATCAGCTTAAAAGTAATCCCTTACCCTCTTCCGGAAAAGAGAGCACATTTCACAAGCTAAACCTTTCTCAAAATCCTGAGTAGTTCATTTATTCTTAATAAAAGCTAAATAAATTCACTGAACTTTCATAATTCACTGCGGATGACATACACTGCAAATGTACCAGTGCCAATGACACCTAGAAAAATGTGCAGTCTTTCACCTTCTTATCCACAAATTCCTGTTTCTCAGAGCATATGGTCTTAAAACTACTTTATCTACTCACTTCCCTCTCCTACTCTATTGTCATGTGCCAGACCTCCTACATCACAGTCCTACCTAACACTACATTTACTTTTCTTCCCTTTTGCATATAAGGAAGAGCTGTGTTTAAGGTGGTTAAATGTGGTCTCATCAATATTCCCCACTTGCTATTCATTGCTACATATTTTTGCTCTGATACTGCCCCCAAAACAGTCCTTTTGAATTAGGAAAAGGCAAATCCCAAGACTACCAGTCTCAAGTGACCTTTTCAAAGGAAGAGGCACTTCATCTGATCTTAAATGTTTCTCTGGCAACAGTAGCCATTCTCATTGCTTGCAAGCAGCCACATTTCCACCGTCTCTACCAATGGAATGATTTTTTTCTGCTGATTTCAGTGGCCTTAATCTGACCTCCCTTCTCTTTTCCCTCTGGTGCCAATTACTTCAATAATTTTTGGAATGGTCTCTGCAGGAAAACATATGCCAACTAGGAAAACAATGATGCTTCCAACTACTTTCCCCTCATGCTTCTAACACAAGCAGATAATCTTTCTATTGTAGTTCCTGGGTTGATCTCTGCTTGGCAATGTTAGCATTGCCATTAGCACTTGCTTGACCACATGAGACATTCACCTAAGAAATATCTGAGAGAACCTGAGCTCATTTAAATTGAAAACACCACTTTCTTCTCCACTATTATTCAAATAAACACCGAATCATTTGCTAACCTACGGCCTAATTCTATGTCACTGAACACAGTGAAAGTTATCTCATTGCAAGAAAAGGTCAGGCCCAGTAGCCATCCCTTGTAACGTTTATTTATATAAGTATGTACTACCTAAAGTATATTTCTGTTATGTTTGCTTCCAAGTTCTTGTACAGCCATTGTTTTTATAGAAGAATTTTACTTTTTTATCTGTTGGTCTTTCTGTTACATTTGGGGAACTATTACATCCATTCTCTCCTTGTTGTCTATTTAATTTTTGTTTGAGATTCATAGAAGTTCTCAGACTGAGATTTTTCCTTTAAATATTGTGTTTCGAGTCACTTCAGTATCTTTCTCAGCCACAAAAATGAACATACACGGAAAGCTGAAATATTTGCCAGTGTGTGACTGAATCTTTTCAGGAATATGGTATTTGCTTAGTGTAATTAGGCAGGTCAAGCCAAATTAGAGCTAAATTTCTTCTGCCTCCTTTGCTTCATGAATTAATTTTTCCCTCACATTCATGTATTCAAAGAAATCCTTAGATTCCAGGAATGCGTATGTTTTGTGCTGAGCTATCTAGGTATTTATCTGCAAAGAGAACCTTTGGGATAGTCTTGAAGAGTGTGCTTGGCCTCCCTGTTTGGTAGAGAAATTGATCTGTGCTCCTTGATGTCTGTTGACTCTTCCCTTCCTAATCTAGTGCATTCTTCCAATTCCTGCTACATTTTGAAAGTATGAAAGAATGATCTGTTGATCATTTTCAAAAATAACTTCAAAGCTGGGAACGTTTAAGGGTCAGTATCTATCCCAGGAATCTTCAGTGTTGACATTGCATTTGACTTTATTATACCCTTGTATATTGCTTTTATGTCTCTTCTGTGACACAACAACTAGCACCTATGTTCAGAATGTGTAGAAGCTCAGAAGGTGTAGCTTTCAAAGCCTAACCTGACTGAGAGAATGAAGGGCAATATTAGACAAGGTGTTATGGTGAATCATATCTTCTTTCCTTCATTTAGAGATTTTTCTCTTGGGATTTGCATTTGTGTCCGTCCTGGGTATGACAGCAAGGGAGAATGCTCTTCAACTATGGAATGGTTGCTTTCTATGACCAAAAAGTAGATTGTAACAGTAACCCTCAGGAAAACGCTCTGATGCCAAACCCATGGGATTAGAGAATTGTAGAGGATTTGAAAAAAGGCTACACTTCCTTCTCAATAGTGAAGCAAATACTTAAGCAAAGTACACTTACACATGTAGAAGTTACTGAATATCCAACAAAGGTGCTGGACAGCAGAGAGTTACTAGAAAAAGCACAAGGAGAAGCTTTTTAGCAAATAAATTAAAAATGGAAACTTGAAAATCTGGCTTAGCTGAAATTGGTTGTAAACTGAATTCAGCAAACATTTTTGGCAGGAGAAAAAAAAGAAGAAAAAAAAAGTGACTGTTGAAACATTTAATTTTGATACTTTAACAAGTGTTTTGAAATTAATATATCAATATTTAATTATAATAGGAGGATAAAGGACATAAAAATCAATTGGTTCATTTGGAATCTGATTTAAAATTTTGTCTACCACAAAGGAACAAAGAAGAAGGAAAAAAGGCTTTATTTCCGCAGTAAAATCTAAAGAATTAAAAGAGCAGGTTAACCGCAAAGAATTTTAATTTTTTCAGTCAATCTTGGTGTTGAAAAATCAATTATTCAGATCAGTTTGCTTGCCAATGTTTTGAGAACTTTCTAGCTGCCTGTTGCTTTTCACATAAAAACTGCAGTGTTGATTTTAATTTCAAAATCACTCAATGAGATTTTCCCCTCTTCTCATGCTGTCAGCTTGAGCCACATTCCTGTCATTATAATGAAAGCTTGATCCTTTGCTCTCTTTGCAGAATATATGTGATGTAATATAGAAACCCCTTTTTTTTTCTTTCCTTTAGGATCCTTTGTTCATTGGTATCCTAAACCATTTGTTTCTTGACCTTCAAGGCATGTTTCAAAGCTTGCTTGTTTGCATGAATTTGGCACGGACATAAGACATATCAGGATTAGATTTGTATGATCAGGAAATATAAAAAGAAGCTTTAAGATTTATTTGGTTATATCTATTTTTTTTAAATGGTATGTGCAAAGAAACATGCAATGTTATAATTTTGTGTTTTATACTACTGCTTTACATTTTCTTTTTCATTTTAACCAAAGTTTACCTAAACTTGGAATCACTCTTTTGACCAAGGAATCTAGGCAAAAATACGAGTTGGTAAAAAGCAAATTTTAAAAGTATCTAAGAGCACTGTTCAAGAACTGCTCCTTATATCTGGAGCAGCTCCAGATTTTGCTTGGGATGCATGAGGTCTTAGAGCTCGTCTCCATGAAAGAATGGTGGACTTTCAAGAAGTACATCAAAGTAAGATGACTGAATTTTGAAATGTGTTACATGACTCAGTTCCAGAGGGATAATCAAGAAAAATTCCAGAACTGCAGTGCAAATAGGACAGCCATTGGTGAAGATACTGAGGACCAAACTCTCTCTGTCTGAGGACACTTGCCAGGTAAAGAAAGATTGTCTGTAAAGATGCTGATTGACTATAGAACAGACCAAGAAATAGATGAAACAGAGTAGTTAAGTGGAACAACACATATTTTTTCCTTTTTTCCATCCTTCATCTGTCTTAGGGTCCAATGAAAGAATAAACATTGCTCTTCAGTCTACAGTGTTTAATTAGCTGTATCTTTCTATTGCCTGATTCCAGTCAACATTTTTGTCTGTAGATTTAGATGCACTAAGAAATAAGCCTAATTTCCAACAGTGCTGAGTAACCATAGTTCCTGTTGAGAGCCTGAGGTGACATATTTTGTGGCTGTAAAACAGGCCAGAAAAGGACAAAGCAAAAATGGAATGTATTGCTCACTTTTCACTGCCTGGTGGCTACCTCAGAGTGTGAGGTTATTGATGGTCGTCTCATCAGAAACTTAAGGAGATCATATAATTTATTTATGCTCCAGTAAACAATTCTTAAACTCGTCTCAAAAATAACTGCAAAACTGTGGGTTTCTCCTCCTTTCATTTTTGAGGAAGATGAGTCATAGTTTTGAGAGTTTGATTAAGGCTACCTAGGTAATTTAAAAATTACTAGATTTTATTTTTTTTTCCTTCCATCCTTATGTCAGTGTTTTGCTAAATGTATTGTAGACTAGGAAGTTAAAGACAGGTGTTTGATATCCCTCCTCTGATCATATATAGGAATGAAGTACATTTTTGGACAAATATGTGCTCTCAATTAAACTACGGTGAATTGAACTGATTTGAGTAGAATTGCAAGATTGTACTGATGTAAACGAAAGGAGAATTTGTCAGTTTTGCACAAAATGGAATTCTTAATTGTATGTTATCAGCGGCTAAGGACCTGGCATGGTGTATTTCTCAGTCTTACATCTGTAATCTTACAGATGATGTTCAGAAACAGTCATTATTAAACAAATGAAATTTTATTAACCCAGTTATGAAAACTAGGCATATGATTATCTTTAATGAGGTGAGGCAGGAGGAAAAATGTGGCATTGCTGCATTTTTAGTAATTCTATTTTTCCTATTGAGAGGACATAGATTATGAGAAGAAGAACATTCAGATCACATCACATAACAGGTATGCATAATCATAGAACCGTAGGATCTGAGAATGGTTCGGGAAGGGACCTTAAATATAATCTAATTCCAAAGCCCCTGTCACAGGCAGGGATAATTTCCACTAGATAAGTTTGCTCAATGTCCAATTCAGCCTCACCTTGAACACTTCCAGGGATGGAGCATCCATATCTAAGAGAATAAAAGGAATAGAATATACAACAGAATATTGTTGCGGTGGCTAAGTCCACCCCCCAAGTTGCCCTAAAAGTGGTCTCTCCCTACAACACTGTGCTTGAAAGTTCTCCCTTTGTCTAGATTCTGCTGGCCACTGGCCCTCTCCCCCCTCCCATCCCATTTCCCACTGGCCCCTGTTATGTCACTCAACCTTGCCTCTGCCCCCTAGCCCTCAGACCATTGGTTTTGGATGCTCTGCCCGCGTTTGGGAGTTTTCAGGATAAAACCAGCGCAGGTATTCAGTTTTTCTTTCTTCCTGCCTGTGTTCCCTTCGGGTGCATTGCCATTAAACACCTCGCAATTGCATGCAGAGAACCCCTCTCGCCTCTGTCTCCAGTTTGTGCACAGACTGTGTGTGAGGGTCTGTTCGCGACTGCCTGCGAAGGTGAGATCGTGTGCACGTGTAGGTGCTGGCAGAGTGCCGCCTAAGCGTGTCCACGAGGGACTCAGTAGGGACAAACGCAGCATTGATCCACCAAAGCTCTCATACAATAGAATACAAGAAGTTTTTATACAGCTCTGTGGAGAGATAATCTGTGTAATTACATTCAGGATATTTCATTTATATATTTTTCCTTTTCCAAATAGATTTAACTTTCCTCTGTAGACACTATTACTGCTACTGATAAACATGGGAGTACATCCTGTAACTATTTTGGTCATCATATTGATTGTGGCTATAATTGTAATTGGGAGGGACAGAAAGAGCACAATAAACTTATGGTAAGACTCTCTTAAGATAAAGGAATATTTTTGTAGTGTTATTATGTAATTGATATTCTGATTACGTTAAAAGTAAAAATAATTGAAACTAAAATAACCATTTGGGATATTTTTAAAGCTTTTACTTTTGGGTACTCAATTACAGTAATTGTTAATTTAAATTTTGTGATTTTGGTTTTTTTTTTTCATTTTCTCCTTTGTTTGGTCTAGGGGAATGTGTATGTATATTTGTCATAGGTTAGCAAGCTAAGTCTCGGAAGTGATGTTCTTCTTACAGCTTCCTCTGTGACCTGACAGAACCTATCAGATGGCCAGTTTGAATATGGACAATTCTTTAAGCCACTTAAAGTTGTGACCGCCTCTGTGATTCACACTTAAGAATAGAAAACTCCCCCCACAACGCTCTCTCATTTCTGGTGCTGGGACAGGTGGCTGCGGGCCCCGTGGGGGGGCCAGTGGGCCCGGCCCAGGCCCTGCTTGGGCCAGGCTGGGCCAGGCCACGGCCATCCTGGAGCCGATGGGCCTGTTCCACCCGCAGAACCCCCCCAGAGCAGGGCTGTGGGCAGCCGGAGCGGCTCGGCTTCCCACCCCCTCTCCACTGCGATAAAAATTCCAGCTGCAAGGCCGAGGTGAGATTAACCCTTCTATTGCTGTGAAGAGCTGAAAACCTGAGGGAAGGGAAAGAGGAGATGCTTAAAGCTGAAATTCTGTTGTGAAGCTATGATATATCAGAGTATCCTGTTGTAATTTCATGAAGATATGGGGGGTAGAGTGTTCAACTCGTAAGCAAAAGCACCTGCGCTGAGATAGGCAGATGCTGACGCAGCTGTAATTTCATGAGAAGTTTGGACAGGGAGAGATGAACCAGATGAGGACTTTTGTTCCAAACGGGAAAGGAGAAAACCTCAGTTCCTAGAGATGCTCCCAGAGATAGTCCTAAAGATGAAGATGAGGAAGACCCTTTGCTCCCAGGGAAGGAGAAGGGCCTCTGTTCTTAGAGATGAAATGCTCCCAGAGATGGGTGAAGAGAACTTTTGTTTCTGAACGGCTCAACCTTAAAATTGTACCCCAAAAAACTTCAAGAGTGGACTCTCAAAAGCAGTTGCGGGAAAAGCTGCAAGTTGGGGGAAGGGACTCACATGCAGGCAGAGAGACCTCTTCCAAAATGGACTGAACAAAGTTATTTGGAAGTGGGAGGCTGTCTCGTTGTGATAATGTTTTCATAGCATGGGCAAGAGAGACTCCTCTTCCTAAATGGACTGAACAAGGTTATTATGGAAGTGGTAAACAGACTGAACATCTTAAGGGTTGTCTTTTTACATTGTCAGTGGGTGAAAGGAGGAAGGTGGGGGGAGGAGAAGAATTCTGAAGGTGTGGTATTTTTTTTCTTCTTTTAGGTCTGTTAATAAACTTCTTTATATTCTTTCAAATTTGGTGCCTGCTTTGCGTTTCTCCTAATTCTTATCTCATAGAAGATAAACAGTAATGAGTATTTTGGGCCAAACCACTACACTAAATTGGTGTTTCTGCCCGGTTACAAACCGAACCCGCTACAATATTCTTCAACATATCTAGCCTTTGGATAAACAATCATTTTTAAAATATAATTCAATTGCATTCACTTAGGAAACTTAATTAATTATGGAATCTCCAAAGTAAAAATTAAGTGGAAAGTAAGGGAAAAAATAGAAAAAATTACAGATTATATGGTGTTCTGTTTCCATAAACCACAGTTGTTTGTGAGTGTGTGTGTGTGTGTGTGTGTGTGTGTGTAGAGGAATTCACTGAATGTGATGTGACATCCAACCAATGGATCCTTAGCTTACCAATCTCAACTGAGAACTGTCTGAAATTTGGGAAATGTTCAAGACCATGAATTGTTCAAAGCCATGACGAAAAATGTCAATGCTGAATCCTTTCTGTAGAACTCTTCTTGAAGTAGGAAAATGTTATTTGAAGGTTGTACCCAGGTTTAGACATTGACCAAAGGAAGGATCAGACGCAACTTTGTGGACTCTGCCTTCCTTGTGCTGTTACTTCACCTTTCTTTCAGGGTACTATCTCTATTCAGACAGGGAGTCTGATGTAGAGAATCACACAGAATGGCTCAGGTTGGAAGGTATATCTGGAGATCACCTGATCCAGCTTTCCTGCTCAAGCAGGGCCACCTAGAGCTGGTTGCCCAGGACCATGTCCAACTGAGTGTCGAATATCTCCAAAGATGGAGACTCCATGAAATCTCTAGGCAACTTCTGCTGGTAATCGGTCAACTTCAAAGTAAAAAAGTGTTTCCAGATGTTGAGACAGGACCTTCTGTATTTTGGTTTGTGCCCATTCCCTCTTGTCATACCACTGGACACCAATGAATACAGTCTGGCTTTGTCTGCCTTACATCCTTCCCTTCAGAAGGGAATTGATGAAATTCCCCATGAGTCTTCTCTTCTGTAGGCTAAACAGTTGTAGTTTCCTCAGCCTTTCCTTCTGAGAAATGCTCCACAAGGGTGCCAGGAAAAATATAAGTTTTATCCTATTCGCTCTCTGATCCATCTTGTACCTAGCTGCTTGCATACAGATTTTTCAGGCATGTTCCTCCTTCTACATCAATTTTTTTAAAATATAAAACAGATTTTCTCTCAACTGAAATTGTTGTAGAAGTGCTACTGACATCTATTCAAAGTACTTATTTCTGTAACCTCTACCCTTCATATAAAATCCCATTAAATTGTTTTTTCCTTTAAATATTGTTCTGTTTCTGATGGATGACTTACAGGCCTATGGATCTCTGCAAGGTGTTACTAGTCTCTAGGAAATGTGCTGGGATGATTCAACACTTACAGGGAGAAATTCTTTTCTTCTCCATGCCTCTTAACTCTGCCTTCCCAATACTTTCTAAGTCCCTAACCTCTGAAAGATGCTGTCCATGTCATTCCCACCTAATCCTTAATCACTTGAATTCTGCTGTGACCTTTTACTCAAGCAAACTGTGTTAGGTATGTTTCAGTCCTTTGGTCACAGTTCTGACCTAAGTGTCTTCTCCAGAGTCTGCTTCTACAAAATATAATTAACAGGTACCATGGTGTGGGCAGAATCAGTGAAGCCAAATGTTATATCAAGACAAGAAAACATGAATAGCATACGGAATGAATCTTAGAAGCTGAGAGACATTGAAGATTATGTTCAGGGGGCTGGGAGACAAGCACAGCTCAATTGGTCAGTTTCTAAGTTTCCTGGGAGCCTATGCACAACCATCTGCAATTCTCGGGTGGATGAACTATCATTTTTCCTTTGAAAATTTGAGCCTGTCATCTCTGCAATGTTTGGAAACTGCTAAAAGTGCTAAGCAATTTTTTTTTTTTCAGCTGCAGTTCTTTCTGAAGACTCACCACTCAGAGAGCTCTAGGTGCTCTGCTTAATTGGTCTGTTCTTAAGATCTGATGTGTTGTTCAACTTAGTTTGCTGGAAATGCCATGCTGCAATATGCTATGTTAATATTTTAAGGGTTTTGAGACTCTCTGATGGCTGTGTACCAAATATGAAAACATCTATTCATGTCTTATGGCCTGTATGTTTTGAATTGCTTTGGTTTCTCTGTCTGTATATTACTATGGTCCCTAAAAAGTAAACACGCATAAACAAGGGATCAGTTCTAATCAGCTTCAACCTCACTGAACTCAGCCTTAACATCAGGCTTCCAAAGTCTATTTATAATTTGTTTTAGTATAATACCATTGTTGTGGGCATAATTTTTCTTGGAATCTCTGTCCTTTAAAACATCAGCATCAGTTACAACTGTGATGGCTGCCAATCCTTCTAGTGTTTGATCCTGTGCACTTTGGAGGATGTGCATAATACTAATTATGTCTGTAAGCATATCCAACTACTGGCCTATATGGCAGTGTGGCAACACTTTCAGAGATGATAGTTCATTTAATTCAATGTGCCAGAAACTTTTTTAATATAATAAAAAAGAGAATATTTGCACTAAGATAAATTAGTTTCACATTCCTCAGGCCTATAGACTACCTAGTGGAAGGAAGATGAGACTATTCTTTAATTTTTGCATTCCTGGTTCTCTTCAGATTGCTGGAATGACTATCTCTGTCTGCATTTAAGGATGGTCTCACTTTATATTCTGACCAGTTCAGTAGATTGTATTGCTCTTCCTGCCTATAGCAAGTGATGCTTCTGTCTGTCAGATGAAAGTTCCAAGCTACAAACAGCACTGTCTCCTGTTTTATGACAGCTTGCATTTCTGGACTGGCCTCAGATAGTTTTAGTGTCATCGTTATAACACTCATATTTCTCTGCTTATCAGTATTGCTAGGATTATATTGTGTCTGGCTCCACAGTCCATCTGGAATCAAATTGGTCATTGATCTAATATTGCAGTTTATCAGTGTTGCTTGGATTACATTGCAGACAACTCTGTGTACCAGCTGGAATTGAATTGGTCATTAATCTAATAACATCATTGCAAATATGGCAGTTGAATGGTTGTGTCCTTATGCAGTTTCTGTGTACTGGATGTCTTTACATTTGCTAGCCAAACTGCAGTTACCTTTTTCAATGAAGATCTCTGCGCAATCACTGTTTGTATTTTCCTTTTTTCTTTCATTTCAGAAATCACTTTAGGACAAAAAGTGGTTTTGATTCAAAACCTTAAGGTCATAACTGAAAGACAAGACATTGTTCTACTCCTTTCCATGTTATTTTCCAGTGTAATGATCAGACTGAGAAAACTCCTTTGTTTCATCTAATATTAATCAAAAGTTACCCACTAAAGTAAAATTTTAAAACTTGCTGTCAGGGGCATGCATTTTTAGACAGCTGTTAATCCCACTTGCCTTTGACTGAGATTGAAATTATTCACCCAGCAGAGAAACTTGTTTTCTCCTCTAATTACAGATGGACAGTTAGAGTATGTCTAATTTTTACGTAGCTAAAATTTGATGTGATGAATTCTATGTTCTCTTTCCATGGTTCCTTTCATTTAGCCTATGTGTTTATTGTAAGTCCCCAGCTTCTTAGGTTTGTTTCTCTTGCTGGACAGTACAGTCTGCTCTGCTCTGGTGAAGCATTTGCTATTGCTCAAGAATACCTTCCATCACCTGGAGTTTCTTGTTCCACAAGGGAAAAATGTTTCTTAAAACCCAGATATTTTGGAGAGTTATATATGGATGTCATAGTGCTAAGATTTAGATTTGTAATATAGCTATCTTGTGCATTTAAATTTCAAGTAAAATCTTCCAGCTCTGCAGTCTTTTTCTGTCTGTGATCAGTTGTTATTCAATACCATCATCAACTGTTTCAGTATTCCCTTCAGTATTTCAGTGAACAGTTTCTCATGTTTTTTTACCTCAACCCCAGTCCTCCCATAAAGGAGATTTGCCTTAATTTCTCTCATATTTATTCACTGCATTGAATTATTTACTCATTTGGGCGTGACATTCTCCATACAAATGTGGCTTCTCTTAAAGCTCAGGTTATGACAGTCTCTTTCCTTTCTCTGCCTTGTCTGTGTGTTTGTCTTAACAACCTGTTGAGACTATCAGTACAAGCTCTGCCATGCTCCTAAATCTGAACTAGTGCCTTTTCAAAACAAAACATTGGAGAACAATCTAAAATGCAGCTGCCTTTGCAGCCACATCCACATATTTTATGCTTCCTCTGTCCTCCAAGAGCACTCCAGTAGATCTTTTTTTGCCGTTATGGGTAAGAAAAGACTCTAGCTCTGCTCTGCACCGAGAGAGAATGGAAACACAGGTCTAGTAATCTCTTGAACCATTTGTCAAGTATACATTTATCCTGCATAGTTTCTTTTTAGAAACATAGCCTTATCAAAATGACATTATATAGCCAATTAGTCCAATGGACTAGAATTTGGTTTTTCAAATGAAATGGCAGTTCTGTCTCCTTAAATTTTTAAATGCTTAATTTCTCGCAAGAAAGAAAAATCATAAAGAAGAAAGGAAGTGAAAGGAAAGTTTTCTCCTCCATCTTGGTAAAGGAAAATAAATAATTCATTTTTTTGCTTATCAGGACAATTTTTTCCATCACCTCAGTATCTCAGGCCATCTCGGTCTCCAGCTGACAAAACAGTGTCTTTTGGGAATGAGACTGAATCTGTAAAAAAATCTGTTGTTGTAATAAATAAAAGTGGCGTGTATTAATTATAATTCTTTACATTTTAATTTTTTTTCTGAGTTTTTTTTAATTTTGTTGCTGTTCTCAGGGAAAATGTTCTAATTAACAATAGATCACACTGGTTTCCCCCTCTTTACAAGTGGTTTTCTAACCTCTCTGTAAGTGTATTATTGGCTAGTATAAAGTTTTAGTATTAGCCAAATAGGGAGAAATATTTCTCTTGGTTTCTTATGCCTCGCCTGTTTTTATTTTTCTGTTTATTTTTCACTGTTCATTAAAAAGTACTATTTATCTCTACTATGGGGAGCTTTCCCAGAACACCAATGGATATGGTAATAACTATTGGGAATCCACAAGAAAAAAATTAGAACTAAAACTGTTAACATTTTCCATTTGACTTTTTTTGGTTGTTGTTTTTAAACACTGCCTTTAATTTGTCTTCAATGACAATAACATTATATACTGGAAGATTCAGATATGTGCCTTCAAATACAAACGCTTCAGAAGGGTAAAGAGGATAACTCCACTTATGTGTCTCAAGGGCTGTCTCCTTATTACCAAAGTGGGTAAATAGAACTTCAATCAATAAGAAAAAAAAAAAAAGAGTCTGGCTAGAGTTGTTTCCCTCAACTAGGAGTCGAGTTAACAGGTGAGCTTGTGAAAAGATGAGTACCACTGTGGAACAGTAAGAATGAAATACTGCTCCAATAATGGTAAAGTTAGAACTCTCAAAACCCACAGTGGTTTAAAGTTATAAATTTTTAACCAAGTTGATAACTGTTCCAAAAATGAATATGGTCTAGTCTACACTGAGAGTTGGGAAAATGTATAATTTCTGATATATTTGGTCTTCTGTCATCAAAGATCATGCTGACAGCTGAAACTCTCTTGCAGTATCCGCAAATGACTCAGCACAGAGGTGGGAACTATCACCTCTACTAAGTCAACAGAAAATGATAGAATAAATCAGCTTTGGTGTTTTGAGACACATCAGTAGTTCATGAAGATTGCTTCAAAGTACAGGTGCAAGCTCAGTCAAGACCCTCCTGAAAAATTAGGTGCATCTGCGTCTGACTACAGTTTTCTCATTCTGTGTTGCTGCAAATCACCCTCTGCTCCTTAAAAGAGGACTGGAGGAGGACAGAGAAAAAAGCAGAGGAGTCAGGTTTGTCCATTTTCTATTGGAAACCTGAAGGGTAATCAGGGCACCTGGAGAACTGCAATCGCTCCTCACCTGCCACCAGCAGCAGAGTGCTCGGACACCTGTCCTAATGAGAATCTTGCTGCTTTCAGACGACCCTTCCACTTCGTTTGCTGGCTTCTTTATAGCATGTACCTGAAGACAAGAACATAAGTCAGTGGGAAAACGACACAATCCAGGGTAGTTCCAAAACAAGCTATTGTCTTTAGAAAGATCTATTTGAAAATTATACAAGCAATGCATTGCACACAGTAGTGAAAGAGCTCCATTGAAATGGTGATGGAAGGGCCTTGCGAAGCTGCAACCTCACTGCATGGCAAGGAGGACAACTTCCATGCCTCTCTTCCCCTATTAAGCCTTCCCTTGGCATATTTTCCTGCCACATTGTGCCATGCAGATGCTAATCTAAAGTAGGCAAATCTAGGCATGCTTGGAGATGTCTTTGAAAAAGCAACTGTAAATGGGAATCTGCTTGCTTATTCATGAGCTTAATATTGCATGAAGTTGTCACTTAGACCATGGCCTAATACCTTGGACTTCATGCCTAGGACACTTCTTTATCAGCACAATTTATAGAAAGAAAATGAAAGAAACAATTTATTCCCATTGAAATTCTTGGTCTGGTGAACTTCCCTGAAGTTCTTCTGTTTTGCTGTGAGAGGGTTCCACACTGTTACTTTAAAATGAAAACCATTCAAAACTGAAATAAATTAACATTGGCATAAGAACAGCTTGGAGAACAACAACAAGCGAATGAAAAAGAGTAAGGCAGCCTGCTATGTGAACAGAAAATAAAAAATCAAGAAATCCATTTGCAGAAGTAAAAGCATTAAAGGCAACAAAATAATCAGACTAATGGAAAAAAAATATCAGATGAATGTAGTATTAGTGGAAGATGAGGATGTAATTCACAAGTAAGATGAAATGTTAAGAGTGTGGATCAATATACATAAACTCTAACATCACAAAGTAGGCTAACCTCAAAAATTGAATATACCAAGAGAAACAGGAAACGGTACTGAAAAAAAAAAATAAAAGATGGAATTAGAAGAGCCAAAAGAGGGTATGGTTAACAAGAAGACACAGAGAAAAAAAAATCACTGCTATTGTGAAAAAGACTAAGTTTCAACAGATTTTTTTTCTTTTTTCTTAGTTCATAATGCACAAATTTCAGAATTTTGTTCTTTGATGAAAGCCCTTCAGGATCATCCTTCTGGTGTGACTATTCCATTCAAACTGGTAAACTGACAGCAACCGGTCAGTTACTCTTAATGCTCTCTAACTCTCTGGGTAAAACACCCACAAGATGAGGCAGGATGACTGGGATATGCTCTATACCCATGGCAGGGTCCTGTATCCTTGCCTTTGCCGTAGGGGCGTGAGATTTCACAGGCAGGAAACAGTCTGTGACAGTGAGGGAAAAAGACTCCACACCATGCCATTTAGACAGGTCAGGAAGGAAAATAACAGTAGAAAATGATAACTGTGTGAAAGAAACCTGTAATGAACTAGCTTGCTTGTCACTTCAATTTCTAAGACACCATTTGTATCCTCTGATTGTTTCAATGGGTGATTAATCATGATGCTCATGCCAGTTGTTCACTTCAGGCCTGGGACAAGTGGGCACAGATCACAGGTTTAGTGTATACTGGATTCATTTTCTTAACTATGTACAGAACAAATATGTGATTATAGGATATTCCATTTTATTGCAATATTTACTTCTATACATTTCACACAAAATGAAGCAACAGAGAAATCAAAGTTTCCAAAATCCAGAAGTAAATTAGTAGCCTTGGAGAAGCCCGGTGACTGATGCCTTAAACCACATCAGTGAAATAAATCTAAATTCCTGTTCTGATGAACTGCAACGCTCCTACGTTCAGAGTAGCACTGGCACTGAGCGCTCACAGTTGGTTCGGCTGATGTCACCAAACGCTGTGAGCGCTCTGTGTACTGTCTGGCACCACTGTGATCACAGTCCTAGCAACAAATTGATGCTGTGAGGAGTTAATGATTTCTTTTCATGACCAGCGAACTGCACCCCACTGTCACTATAGCAATAATTCACACTCCCCTCAATGTCCAAAACTAGCCCAGCTAGGAGTCCCACCTCTCTATGTATCTATATGGTACAATGATTCTGTACATATACTTATTGCAATATTATTTACATTTAAAGACTGACCCATAGAATATCCTGAGTTGGAAGGGAGCGACAAGGACCATCAAGACCAACTCCTATTGATTTTATTGATGGAATTTATTAAACTGAGGAAAAAAAATAAGACAGAGAGGAAATCTACTGAAGAATTAATGATCCTTCCATAACATTACACTGAATATAGTCCCGTTGGTGACTCACTTCCATTATTTATGTCTCCCTACCTGATAATAAAGGACTGTATACCGCTTTAGCCTGTCTTTTGGTTACACAAGACATTTCTGATTGCTGTGTGCATTGAAAAATATTTGCTTTACTGAATTTCTATACAATATGTGCATCTCTTCCTAAGGTCTTAATTTTGCTCTTAATTTTATATTGTAGCGCTCTATAGCTGTGTATGATATAACAAAGAAACAGATCATCTGAGGAGTTATAAGTCATCGCTTCAATGCTTTCTCAGGTGGGAAACTCCAAAAAGTATATTCTTTGATGGTAACCATGTATAGAAAAGAGAAGGTTTTAAAATGTGTTCTCCAGGATTTGAGTGGAAAATAAACTGAAAACCAAGGTGTTTTACCATATCAAACTTGTTAAGAATTAACATATAAACAAACTTAAATATAGCGTGATGCCAAATTCATGTTTCCTAAAGCAGTTAATAGTTTAGGTTCTGTGGGACTTTTTTCTTCCTCTGTAGAGAGAAAAGACTTTGGATGAATCATTTAAAAAAGAAACCAGGTTTCTTAGAATTTGCACTATAATAATAGATGTTCACAGGAAGTTAATGATAATTTAACTTTTTCTTGGAGGAGGACAGGGAAAAACACAAAGAAATAAATGTTCTCAGAGGTATTGTTGGTTTTACATGGAAAAAATGGAAGCAGAGTTAATTTCAACTACAAGCAGATGCACAAACTTCCTTTACAAGTAAAGATCTCTGGGACATCCGTAGAAGTAGCTGACAGCCTGTCATACTATTCTCCTGCTTTGCCTTTCTCTGTGTTGGAGGGTGTCTCCATGTCTTCTTTAATTAGGTTGGTCTCCCTCCTAGATCAATGACTCTCAGATACAGTAATTGCTGTATTTCAAAATTATTTTTCATTTCTGGTCCTCTGTTGCCTGGCTATACTGTAATTACCAAATCAAATTAATCCAGTAATCAATGGTTCTAAAATAAATTACTGAAATCAACTTGACATGTCTAAGGTTTCAGACAAAGCCAAGAAGCAATGGCTCAGAAAATATTTTCTTTGCTGTTTGCATATTACGTATGACTGGCAGTAACAGCTTGCATGCTCTTTCCCAGATTTGAATGAATCATATAGGCAGGGTTTCTTTTGTTTACCCAGTGACTTCATGTTCTCACCTTTTTTTCTACATGGACACTCAAATAAAAAATATTTTCAGGGATAAATCACTATATGCTTTTTTGTTATGTAACATCAACTGACATCAACAACAGTTCAGATGGCATTATATACTGAGGAGGAGACATTCAAAGCATGAGGACTTCAAATGAAAGCTGGGAGCTTAAATAAAATTTGTACTTATGAAAATCACCCTCCAAATCTGTTCATACAGAAAAATATATTTGCCGTAGCACACTGACTTAAAAATCACTGTAAGAATGTGAAGGAATTATTGTAATGCCTAATGACAAATAAATTGCAGAAACCAAAGTCAATTCATTTAGTCATCCGTGGATATTTCTTTTTTAACATCCTCATATCTGAAAGAAACTGCTACAATTATTGGGCTGTTTAATTACTTCATAACAATATGGTGTCCTCCAATTTCTTACAATTATGTGGGATAGTTGTGAGATGCAGAAAAAAAGGTTAACTGATGTAATATATTTTGATTTATTTTCAGCTACCGATTTAATCCATTTTAGATAACGGTAGAAAAGTTAAATATGTGCAATAAAGATTCTGCTAAGCTAAAAGAGATAAGAATAAAAATTATCAGTAAATATTATCAGAATTTTTTTTTTCCCTGTTTCCACTATTGTAGAGATGGAGATGCTATGAAGAAAATGCAAAACTTAGCAACATATTTAAATGATGAATACAGAAGCCTACTGATACACCTAGTTGTCTGTATTTGGCTTACAAGAGCTTAAAGGCAGGTCTGGCTTTGTCCAGTCTATGGGTGGATGGCCTCCTGGAAATCCTAATTACTGTAGGCAAGAACAAAGAACTGGATCAACTCTACAAAGTGCTTCTGTACTTGCTGAGTTAATGGATGAAAAGAAAGGGCAGAACGTGCAGAAAAGTGGGGAGTGAAAAATGACTGTGATTCAGGCACCATGGAAAGCACTAGCTAACCATGTGGAATCAGGTTGAAAAGTCGGAAGGTTAGCAGAGAAATCCTTCATTTTTTACGACTTTGGTCTCATCCTTAGAACATAAAGAGTCAGAAACTTGAGCCTATTATACAAACCTATCAAACTCATGCAAATTCTTTAAAGTCATAAAGGAAATTAGAAATAAATAGTTTAGACGATGAAAATAAAATGTTTTGACTACAATCTGCGCTCTATTTCTTGTAGCTATTCTAGCATCTTTGTATCAAGGTGATTTTGCTATGTATATTTGTCCAATGTCTCTATTTTTTATTTTCATTGTTTTATTTTTTTTATTCTCATTTTCAGAGAGGAAGCCTAAACATGCAGTAATGACTTTGTTCTGTATTACAGGACATTTTTACCAATAGGCAGAGCATCAACACTATGGAAGAATCTTCTCTCCATAAGCTCAAACAGCTGTAATTCTACTGATTGTTGAAATTAAAAATACCCCAAAATTTTGCAAAGGACTTTAGAGGAATATTGAAGTGGGAGAGGGGGGAATGGGATGACTTGAAAGGCAGCATCCTGAGGATTAATTGATCTGAATTTGTCTGAAGACTCAAAAGGAGCTGTGTGAGCATTCTGTTTTCCATATTCTGGGAAGGCTTTTCTCCCCTGTGTGAGATGCAATCAGGATTTCTAGTTTTATATATTTTTCTTTTTTAATTTATAATAGCCAACCAGTACTGATTCTAATTTAATGACTTGATGAAAATCCAATGTCTGTGTTCAAAATGGTAAATTTTAGGTTTTTGTTGTTAGAGGATATTCATGCTCTTGAATCTTTCTTGTCAATAAGAATGCAGGACTGACTTGCAAGAATCCACTCCTAAGTGGGTCAGCAGTGAATGATGTAATGTCCAGGTTGTCTGGAACATACTTGACTAGCTGGTACTTCATAATAGCTGTGGAAGAGGTTGGTGGAAGAGTGTCATGGATAGCTAAATGAATCTGGAGTAAAAGATATGAGAAACGTGCTAATGGTGATGAATTTGTCATCTGGATTTACAAATAGTGGCAATGCAGAATTTCATAATTGCTGCAGTTACATAAAAAACACTGGTACAAGTGTCCCTCCTCCTGAAAATCAAGGGAAATGCTTTAAGCTAAGTGTAGGAAGAAGCAAATCTCATTAAGAAGTCTGGAAAGTTTAAGAGCATAACCCATGTTACACAGAGAATTTGTCTAATAATATTTACAACTAAAATTGTCCACTTTTCAATCATTTTAAAAGAAGTTTGTCATTCTGGGGCTCTTTTTACTAAACAGTTCTCTTCAAAAAAGCAACTCTTTGTGGGAAACCATGTGTTAGTCTGCACTGATTCAACAGTCTGTTTGTGCACACCTGCTGTTCCAATTCAAGGGCACCTGCACCCACCACCACCCACCTTAAATTTCTCATCATACACATCTAGATGTTGATTTCACACTAAGGATTGGAGAATATATCGATTGATTTCCTGTATCAAAAATAGCATGGCCAGGAGGACCAGGGCAGTGATTGGCACTGGGGAAGCCACAACTCATATCCTGTGACCAGGTCTGGGCCCCTCACTACAAGAAAGACATTGAGGGGCTGGAGGGTGTCCAGAGAAGGGCAATGGAGGTGGGGAGGGGTCTGGAGCACAAGGGTCTGTGAGGAGCAGCCGAGGGAGCTTGGGGTGTTTAGCCTCGAGAAAAGGAGATCAGGGGAGACCTTATCGCTCTCTACAGCTGCCTGAAAGGAGGCCGTAGCCAGGCTGGGGTCAGCCTCTTCTCTCAGGCAACCAGTTCCAGAACTACAGGAAATGACTTCAAGCTGTGCCAAGGGAGGTTCAGGCTGGGCATCAGGAAGAATTTCTTCACTTAAAGGGCAGTCAGGCATTGGAACAAGCTGCCCAGCAGGGTTGGTGGGAACACCATCTCTCGAAATGTTCAAGAAGTGACAGGATGTGGCTCTTAGTGCTATAGTTTAATTGACAATGTGGTGTTCAGTCAAATGTTGGATTCTATAATTTTTGAGGTCTTTTCCAACCTAAATGATTTCATGATTATATTGTTCTCAAAAATGTTTTTGTTTACTACTCGTTCAAATCAAATTAAAAAAGAAGGAAAGCCGTGTTACATGCAGAGGATGGAGTTGCTGAAAAATATTTGCATATTCCCCCATGACATATTCTAACACAGTAGTTTTTCATGGCTGGTGTCAGAATGATACACGCACAATGACTGGGAAAACACTGTCAATTCCCTTGCTTCAGAAGATTCAACTGACACATCTGAAGCATGAGGAAACTTAAACACAGCTGAAAGATGGAAAAATCAAAGGGAAATCAATGCAACACCTTGTTTTGTACTTTCAGCTCTGGAGAAAGTGTGTGTTATTCAGGAAAAAAAAAAAAAAATGAAGCAATTCCCCTGAGCTGCAAAGCAAAAGAGAGCATCTCAAGCAAAGTAAGTAGAAACATGGATGCAAATTACTGTTTTTCTGATGCTGAGACAATTATAAAGGCAATGTTATTTAAGAAACATAATAGAGATGAACCATTTCTGCTCAGCTTTGGAGACAAATCTGATATAAGTAGATCTAAAAATATTTCAACAAAACTGTTTGGAGATAGGTTTTTGTCTTGAAGTGCAAAGTGCTGGTCTGAGAGAAAATTTAGATGCCAAAGATTTGACATTTCACACAAACTGCTAATGAAAATACATCTCCACGCAACAAAGGGTGTGGAAAGCACAAGTCATTCACTACAGAAAATATAAACAGCAACATTTTCAATACTTACTAGCCTTGTATTTTATGCCTGATCTATGCCTCCTACACCATTAAGCATTGCATACTCATTTCATTTTCTTTAGAAAAAATCTAGGCAAAAGATAATTTTTAGCTAGAACCTGAACACCTGTATTTGATTTACTTCAGTTAAAACTGTGGTGAGAACTACAAAAGTAATTGTTCTGGTCATTGCAGAAAGAAGTGTCTGATGAAACTGATTTCAGTAAAGAATTGTTAAATTCCAGTGTTTATTTTCATAAATAATTTGTGCTTCTACAAGTCTTACAACTTTATTTTGAGGCTGAATTGCGTAAATATGTATTAAAACTGTTATTTAACCTCAATTTTTTTTCTTCACAAGATTTTCAGCTAGACATACAGATAGAGAACACCAAATGATGCAAGGAAGTATAAAAACCAAGGCAAAATTATGAGGAGCAATAAATGTCAGCAGGAATAGCCCAAATAAGAGTCAATTTTAGATGTCATTTTTCATTAAAATTAAAGCTGAATGCTAGATGTGATTGACAACTTCTATTATCAGTTCTAAAATTTCAAATAACTTCATTTGATAGTCACCAGTGTGAAAATTAATGCATATTATATTATTTCTTGCATCTGGAATGCCATTCGGGGAGGTTCCAGAAATAAAATGTAGGCAACACTTTAACTCCCTGTGGGGATCTACATATTGGAGTCACACTCTCCCTTTGCTATAAATGTATTACAAACCTGAATGAAGATAGAATAATTTCACACTTTTGAATATGTCTTCCAATTCATACTTGGAGAAGTAGCAAAAGAAAAGGCTGAGCGATGAGCTGCTCATAGTCATATATGAAGGCACAGAAAAATTCTCTGGAAAAAAAAAAAGCCCAGAACTGATGCAATGCAGTAATGTAATTGCTCGGGATTTCTTATGACAGTTTTGTACTCTACTGTCAATGGTATCAGCAAAATATACTGGAGAACTATTTGAAACTGCAATGTGTAATTCAAAACAACAAAGGAATGTTCCTCTAGCATTCCCCGGCTGTTTCCAACCTACAATTA
Organism: Corvus hawaiiensis; assembly: GCF_020740725.1. NCBI lineage: Eukaryota > Metazoa > Chordata > Aves > Passeriformes > Corvidae > Corvus > Corvus hawaiiensis. The sequence continues at coordinate 24,138,489 of NC_063215.1, forward strand.
TCAACCCTTTCTGACCCTGTTATCCCTCAGATTTTGTTTCATAATGATTGAACAAATCTTTGTAACAACATGGGAGGGTTTAATACAGTTTTAATAGGTTCCAGAGGCCCTCATCAGACAGCTGTATGACTGCTGATGTGACTGATGTGTAACCTCACCAAAGAATACTCTATCAGCACTTACTGAAAGGGCTAAAAAGTATCTTTCCAGTTATGGTTAATATCACTCCAGAGCTGAACAGTGAAAAAGCTCCATGGAAAACGGGGAAGCACGTTAGTCCCCAATGCCAACTTAGTTTCTAATATTAATGAAGAACGCTAAGGGAATAGCATCCCTTTCCTTCTGCATTTCATTAGAGGAACTCTCAAAAGGCTGGAAGCAGAAACAAGAGCTTAAAGAACTTGTGCCTTAGTTACATTTAAAGAAAATGCAAAATTATGCCTGATTCTCTGTTCTGCTTACAGTTTATTCATAATTAAATCTGACCTTACAGCACAGTTGGAAGAAAATAAGTGTAAAAATTATTGAGCAAATATTTCTAAGAAATTTCTGTTAGGAATTCTTCCTGTTTTAAATTAATTTTTGATGTGTTTAGGTTCCTTGTGTTTGGATTTAAAAGAGAATTCTAGTTTACTAGAAAGCAAGTTCAGAGAACCCTTTAATTTCAAAGAACTCTACTAAAATAGTGATAAAAAGGGCATTTTCAAGTAGCCAGTGTTGCATAAAAACCCCTTTGTACAAACTTCAGGACATAATACTGGATACTGTTCTTTCCACAAGACAAGAATTATCTTTTACTTTGTGTTTAATTCTCAATAATAAAAATTACGGAGAAAACTGAAAGTTTTTCAAATATTTTTTAGAAGAGGCATAAGACAGGTCATCATATCCCAAAAGGTATTTTAAAATATGGAGTAACTCCAGGAGAGATGTAAGGAAGAACGTGAATTTTTAAATACATTTTGCAGGTCAGTGACCTCTTTCCACTCGACACCTAAGACACTGTAGATGTCTGACTTTAGCAGGGTCTGTGAGAGAAGCCAAATTAGAGACCTACTTTTCCTGTGCAATCAATGAAGAGATGAAGGTCTTTGGCAAAGACCTACTGGCAGATGCTATACACAGGGATTTGAAATATTTGTCCTCAAGAGTTAAGACCTTAGTTGAAGCTTTTCAAAGAAGAGCTCATTTATATTGAAAGAGCACCAGACGTTTGTAATGCACACCTCTTTGTAATATCCCACTGGTTCACCTGCCGTCTGGCATCAGCGAGTAGTATTCTCTAAGAAAGCTCTTCATTTCTGTATAGAAGAAACAGGAAGATTGTTAGAAATAAGCTCTTGAAATTACTTCTCAGAAGATGCTGATTCAACAAATGGAGGTATTTTAAGAGAAACTATATCACAAAAAATCTTGACTGAAAATTATTGAACTGTTTTCTTCTTAAAAAGATTGAAATAGTTTGTACATATTTTTATGACTAATATAGCAATAAATAAAAAAGGCACCTATTTTCTATCAAATACAACAATAAGCCTCTGTTTTCCACTTACCTTATGCATCATTGATGTAAAGTGTTAGCAATACACAGAAAGCAAATATATTTTAAGTCAAAGTTTAAATAAAATTTTCACCTCTGGGCCACTGTATCAACTTTGGAGTTAATTTAACAATTTCATACTCATTTGAAAACAGTGTCTGTTTTTTCTATATTTGAAAGAAAACTACCTACACTGCCTAGCTTCTATCTACAGTGTAGGTATTAGGTGTTTATCACTTTTCAAATCCAACTGAATTTAATAGCTAATTTAGCATTTGAAGTATGGGGATTTCCAGCAAAATCACTAATACTCTACTTAGAGAAACTCTAACACTCAGCCAAGATGTTCTGAAGCTAGTGATTCATTCTAAGTTGTGAATGCACACTGGGGAAGTTTCTCTTCACTAAAAATCCCAGTTATTTCTCCTCTTGATGCAATTTTGACACTTCTAGCAATGATGAGATTTCTGGTGTTGGCTGACCACTGTTGCTCTATCTTCCAGGATAGCTAAATCCATATAGGAGAGGTCTTAAATGACAAATATATTAAAATCTCAAAGTTGTGAAACCTTTTTAGATCTGGACTCCTATCACTACATCTTTTCTACAGATAGCATGAGGAGAGATAGACACAAGACCAGAGTGATCTCTCAGAAAAACTGGGCATTGTGTCTCACTTTTAATGCTTCAAAGTTTCAACAATTTACTCTGAGTGAACTTTACAGTTCATTTAACTATATAATTAAAATTACATCCTAGTGTGTCTACCCATTCTTAACATTTTTCCTCTGTTCTCTAACTGCTGTATACTTTGTACTTTTCCCACAATACATTAAACTTTTATAATTTTTCTTCTCAGCTTATGCTGGTTTTGCCTCTCTGTACAGTCACTCCAGATTTTCTTCCAGTCAGGAAATAATGTATCCTCAAATTTTCTTATGACTATTTATGCTCCATTTCAGTGATAATACCCTAATAATCACTTTCTTTCAAGTGCAACACCCATGGAGTCCACTTCATATACAAATCTCGACTCCATTGCTTTCCTTAACTTCAGAATTTCTGTTCTACTGATTTTGTAATCTTTCATGATCTTTTGATTTTCTTCCTTCTACTTACTTGCTTTCCCTGAAAGATTATTATGTCTACCAACTCTTTGCAATGAAGTACTTGATTTGTTTCACCTCACACATTTGGTCCTGGTAGAGCCACTGGTGTGGTCCATTACACACAGGTGCTCCTAAATTAATTTTTTTAATGTACAACTTCCACAATTTTTTCTGCAATTTCAATTCTTTCTCACTACCTGAATCTATCCTTTCTGGTTTCAGATATCTTGTGGACACATCCTTCTCTGTTTGCTGTCTGTTGCCTCCCCTTCCTTAGCACTGAAACTGAGCTGGATGTAGATGAGTTCTTTGTTGCAGTGGTCCCTCTCCTCTGGATGGTGGATTTTTCTGGTTTTGCAGTCTTTTTCTCCCTCACTCATCACATACACAGTGAAAATTACTTTGCCATCCTCCTGCTCTACTGTCTGGGAGGCCTTTAATATCCTTCTCTCTTTCTTTTGCTCTCAGTTGTGTTGTCTTCGCTGTCTTGTCTTCCTTCCTTCAACAAGTCTCTTATGCCCTGACAAACAGCATGTAAAGGTGATATAAAGTCATCAGTAGCTCCCTCAAGGAATCCTTTGAATGCTTTTTCTCTCAGCTGTTCAAGCCAGCCTGATGGGGTAATGGGAATCAGATGGTGACGATGTGAAGTAGGGTTTTTTCAGCTGGTAGTTTCAGCTTGGAGCATTGAGAAGGATAGAAAACAAGACAATGGATAGTTTGCCATGCTTAAGTGACTTTACTTATGAGGTAGTCCCTCACTGAGTAATTAGCATCAAAGAGACATAAGTGAATTGATAAGCACAGTTTTGTAATAGAGGCCTAAAATATTTACTATGATAAAGGATTCAGGATTCACTCTTTAATGTCTAAATCTTTCTTCAACTCCTGCTTCAGGTTGCCATTTCTAATTCAGATAGTTTACAGTAATAGAGAGTTAACCCAGTTCAAATGAAAAATACTACTTTAGTAGGAAGATGAATGCATCACTTAGAATTATTGCAGAGGTGCACTAGGCAACTTCAGCTTCAGTAGAGATCCTGCTACTTGGCGGTATGTGTTGTCTCTTGTCAGAATTGATCTGATAGTAAGAGCCAAGCTCAGAGGAAGGATTAAAGGTCCCAGCCCTCTGATGTACCCTGTAAATGTCTCAAGGAACCTTGGGTTATGTAGCACCGACTGCTGATCTCTAACAAACAAGACTGAAGTCTTGTCTGGGTGCCATGAGTTTGTATTTAGTCAATAAACCACCTAATGATGATTTCTCCAAACAGCCCAACAATATATCTGGATGAACCACTTCCTAGATAACTGAGTTTCCACAATCAGTTGATATTTACTCTTAGCAAACGCTGTTAAATAATGCCAAAAAGGAAGAGCTAACTGCAACAGCATACTGCCAGTATTTTATCAAGGTGTCATCACAAAATTTTTCCCTCTTACCTGAGCTGGTAGATATTTGCCTACTCATGTAAATATAAGAGTTTGTTCCTTCTGAGGATCTCATTAGCCTAGGCTAGCAAGACAACTCACGTTGATTGGATTCTGCTGAGATGTATATTTTCTTCTGATAAATTCAGTGATACTACATTGTTCATTAAGCAGAATTTGTAGAAAGCAGGAGAAGCAAATAGGCATGGAGGAAAATCCAGTGATTTAATACTCTTAGAAAGGATCTTAAAATATTAGACAACATCTCTTTTTCTCAGAGTCCTGTATCCACAGTACACTAAAATGCATCTTAGTGATTTGTGGCTTTGCACTACTGTTTTAAAAAGTTTTTTATCAAAAGGAAAGGGAGCCAACTCTGCTATTTTTCACTAACTAGGAGGTAGAAACAGGAAAATACAATAGAAAAAATGTGGTTCCTGTGCAAAGTCCATTCATAAACTACCCTGGGACAATAGAAAAGCATTGTTTCCACAATACACTTAGAGTAAAGGCTTGACATCTCTTGCAACCCTACTTATCAAAGTACTCCAATAGACAAAGGGTATTTCCTTATGAGTTTCATAACAGGATAAGCATCTGTTTTCTCATTTTGCTTCCACCCACAAACTACTAAAATAAGAAAGAATATGCAAATTATAATTATTTCGAAATAGGTTAATCAAACAGATGCCTTCTTTTAAAGAATCAAAGAAAAGGCAAAGAACACCTGCATAGCTTAAAAAATAAAATGGGGGGGGGGGGAAAAAAAAAAGTCCATTCCCTCCCTGTTCCTCTCATATGATAGACAGGTGCTTACTATTTTGCTTAGAGTGCTGTTGTGAGTTTGATGGCTTCTTCAGTTTTAAAGTGCTCCTCCCATGAGTGAAGCACTGCATTGAAGGAATGAGACAGGAACCCTTTTTCATCTGCAGAAGTCAAATATTTTCCATCCATCACACACTTCCAGTCTCTGATTTTACTCTGCATTGTTTGAAATCAAAGTTGGGATTTAAAGAGAAAACTATTTGGTTGAGACAGGTACCAGTATTTCAGCTTTAGTTATAATCACAGACTGACTGCCACAAAATAGAGCCAGATTTTCTGAGCAAGTACAATATGTATGGAGAAAAAACAGTAATTGAAAGAAACCAGAAAATAGAAAAATACTTTAAAATATCTTGGCCCTCAAGACTGTTAAAATATTGGGTCAGTTTGACTGCTGCTGATGTCTCTGCACTTTAGGAGTTTCCCACATATTTGAGAACATCTGGTATGCTTCTAAGCATTGCATTTTACAATGCAAGTTATATTTCTAGTTATCTTAGTGGTGCCTGTAATACATTTTCAGTAAATTAAGTAAGAACATTTTCTCCTTTCCAGAAAAGGTGAAAAACATTACTTTTCCCAAACTGATGAGAACGGGCAATTCAAATTAAGGAAATGAATGCAAAATTATTGAAGACATAAAATGATACAGAAAAACAATAGATAAGAGATGGTTACAGCAGATTACCTTCCAATTGTAACTAAAAAAAAGATAAAGGAGTCTCTTGTCTCTTACCTCTTTTACCTGAGAGATACATACATACGATTGGTTTCTGATTTATGTCAGAAGAGATTTTTAAATAATTAATACTTAAGCATTTTGTAATATAAAGGGTGAAGACCAATGTTTTCAGAACACCAACAAAATGGTAGTTGGTTTATGGAGACATGACTCTTTAGGACCCTTTTTTAAATTTAGTTCTTAACACAAGTAATGCCTGCACTAATATTGCAAAATTTTCCTAGTATTTAAGAACATACCAGCTTCTGGGATCTTCTTCCATAAGCCACCCCTGCAGCCCTCCCCCCACTACCAAAACCTTGCCACGTAAACCCAATACAACAACCTACAATATTCAGCTCTCTGTTGTCCATTATTAAGCAGAATGCTGAATGCTGCAGAACAATATCAAACAAAGCAATGATTCAGCAGAGAAAGTAAGCACATTTGTGAGTTGCTGGGACTATTCAAGGACGTAAAAGACACACGTATGTTTAAATGCCATAAAGAGACTGGGTCAGAGATTTCTAAATACATGATTCACCTTGGTTAACTGTAACATAATTTACATAATGACTCCTTTGTGGATAAATTAGGAAAAATAAGATTATTAGTAAATTTTAATACCTTAGTCCCTTTTTGCGGCTTATTAAGTTCCCAAAATACTAAAGTCTGATTTGCAAATAGAAAAATAAAACAAGAATATAAAACACACACAGTACTTCATTTAACTATTGATAGTATGCAATTTCTTAGAAAGGATTCTATCCTTAATTTCAATCACAATTACCTTTGCCAGTACTGCGCTGTCAACCTGAAAAAACTCTGCAGATTAATTTTGGCAGCCATCCAACTATTGGATCTCATGACTGAAGTTAGCTGTGGAGTTCATTTATGTTCTGAGGGACTTATTCACAAATCTTTAATGAAACTTGTATGCCAAAACTGTACAGAATGTATTTATTTTGCTTGCCATTTGTCAGGGTCAAAGTACATATTTCTACAAAAGTTGCGGCTTTCTAGAACATTCAGGATGCCAAGTTCTTTGGCTCCAGAGTTGCACGATTGAAGCCAGAAAATAGATGGATCTGGCACTTACAAAATTGCTTAAAAATAGAAAAATTAAAGAAGTTGCACACATGTGCAATAATAATACTTATTCTGACAGCAGGAACAGAGTGTACATTGTACTTTTTTTCTTCCTTTTTACCTATTTTAAAGACATAAGCTTAGTCAACCCTCCTAACTGTAGGTACCTAACTCAGCCAGTTTTTCCTGGCCTTCAGAACAGCAAACTGAATCAGCTTCTATACAGTGAAATATCTGCTGAAAATCTCTTACTGAAACAGCAGTGAACATTAACCTCTTGCTGCCTTTGATGCCCACACATCTATTGCTGCAACAAGAATTTTCCTCACTTCAAAGTTCCAGTTTCCTTTGTTTTGTCACTGGAGTTGTTCATTGTACATAACAAAAGCCAGATATTTATCTATGTAATCTGAACTTGCAGTAACAGCCTAGAAGCAGCAGACATGCTTGGAATGGTAAAACCTTTTATCTCATGAAGGTGGAAAAAAGTCCTTGTTCTCCATAGGAATTTGTGATCAGTCACCATTTAATGCCTGGAGTTCATGGGAATGAGTTCTGGGCCTTTGACAATATTTGCGTGGCAACTTGACCAACTGGGGTTTTAAGTTAACTAGGAAGATGAATTCAAAGGTGTGTTCTGAGCCCCTCTATGAGCTCCACTGAGAAGACACATGACATTTGCACTTCATTACATACCTTTATTGCTGTCTGAGGAGAAAGTGCACAGCTCTACACCATGTTTTTTGCTGAAGAAGAGTGTCCTGGGTTGCAGTGTATTCTATTACCATCCTCATGAGCTGTTGGAACCAGGTGGGGCAGTGTTTCCTTGCCTCCTCCCCCCAGACTATCTTTCTGTTAATGGCCCATCATTGTCCTGTCACATAACTCAGAGATAACTCCCTCCGGATTATCTTCTGTTAATGAGCCTAATCAACACTTGGCCTCATGACTCATTACCCCATTGTGAGATGCTCCACCCAGAGGGAGGAACCAAGCATCCCATCGTGGATATAAACTGAGGCTGAACACCAGAGGCAAGGCCTTTCCACTGGATTTCCAGAGGACAGGAGGTACACAGCCACCACTGGACCCTCTGAGGAAGAGCAGACCCTTTTTTCTACAGGATCACCACTTCAGAGGACTGTGGCCACCATTCTACCAGACTGCTACCACCACCCTGCCTAACAGGGACTCAGTCAGTTTGAACCAGTGTTTTCTTTTAGTTTTTTTCTTTCCTTTTCTTTAACTTCCCCATTAAATTATTATTCTGACTTGGTGCCTCCCACTGGTTTGTTTTCAAACTAGTACAAAGTGAAAGGACTAGAAGACTTCTGGAACAAAATTTATTAGAATATGAAAGGCACGGTGAGTACAGACACATCATTTTCCTCTTACCATGCTGAAACATCTTTCTTTGAATATTTGACTTCTGCGGTTTGGGAAAAATACAGCATGAGGAGGAGAATACTGAAGAGAGAAAAAATATTCCTGAAATTCTTTGGGCAAATCCAAATATTCCATCTCTCTTCCTAATAAAAAATGAAGCCTTAAATATAGGTCATCTCATCACCGCCATACATTAATCATTAGAAACCAGTTGTGTAATATTCATGCAATACTACCATGAAGTGATGCTGGGTACTATTTCATGAACATCTAGTTCTGATTTCATCTGTGCTTTTTTCACCTGTTCCTTCATAAATCTGTTAAACTAGACACTGCTTGCCCTACTTTTTTGCTATTTATAATTTTCATTACTGAAGTGTCTGAATGTTTCAAACATGGGGCTCCCTGTTGTACTAGGTGCAGTATACACAACCAGTAAATAACAGCATACTCACAAAGAGGTTATTACAAAGTTGAATACTATCATCCAGGAAGAGCTCTTCTGAAGCTAGGGAAACAACAGAAGAAATTATAGGTGTTGGGAAAAAGAACAAAGGCAATAATGAGTAATTAATACTGGATTTGCTCACAGGGTATTTCTGTGGGACAAAAAAAAAGCAAACTTGGACATGACTATATGGAAATACTGGGATTACTGTTATGACATGACCAAGCAGCTGCAATCAGGGTGTCTAGTACTGGAATGAGAACAGTCCACTGGCTGAAGCTGAAGAGAAGGAAGGATGACTGAAAACATGGCAGAAGACATTTTGAAGAGTTGTAGGAAAAGCAGTACTTTGTTTATTTAAACAGTAAGGGCACAAATTGCTGTGCAACTGCAGGTGGGAGAGAGGAGTGAGAATTACATGTGAGAAATAACTCTGCAGACACCAAGGTCCAAGGTGAAGAAGAGGGTGGAGGTGATCTGGACAGTGGAGTAGAGATTTCTCAGCAGCCCATGATGAAGACTGTCCCATGGAGATCCACAGTGAAGCAGATAACCACCCTGAAACTGCAGCCCTTGGAAAGCTATTGCTGGAGTAGGGTCCTGGCAGGAAACTGCAGCCTGCAAAAAGGTGTTTGCTCAGGAGCAGGTTTTGCTGACAGGACTTGTGACCCCACGGGGGATTCTGTTCCTGAGGGAGGGACCCATGCTGGAACCCTTCTTGAGGAAAATACTCATGGAAAAGCTCATGAAGAACCATATCCCATGGGTGTGACCCCCATGCTGGAGTAGGCGAACAACATGAGGACAAAGAAGCAGCAAGGAGTTATGAACTGACAGCAATCCCCAGCCCCCTGCACTGCTGGCAGGAAGGATATAGAGAACTTGGGAGTGAAGTTGAGCCCAGGAAGAAGGGAAGGGTGGGAGAAAGGTGTTTCTATATTTGTTCTTTATTCCCATTTTTCTACTCAGTTATTAACTGTTAATAAATTAAACTGATTCCCTTAAGCTGGGTCTGTTATGCCTGCTATGGTATTTGAAGGGTGATCTCTCTGTCCTTTATTTCAACCCACAAGATTTTCATTGTATTTTTCTCCCATCCTATTTAGAAGGGGAGTGGTAAAGCAGCTTGGTGGGCAACTGATGGCCAGCTACGGTCAACCACAACATCTACAGTTAATCCTAAACTAGGTAACTAGCAACCTTCATAGATCCTAGAATCAGCAATGCAGTTATGCTAATCTTTTGTTGCAGTACTGCCTTTGATTATTGTAGACCATCTGATCAGAAAATAACCTGACTTCACTGGCTCACGCATGTCACTTTTCATCTGGAGTATTTTAACTCCCTATATGTGCACACAATTTCTTTAACACTTAGGGAATTCCAACCAGTGTAAAATACTCCAGCGCCTTTTCTCCACAGCACAAGCAATCACAAACATCATCAAGTTTATCCTTTCTGTGTTATTTTCTCCTCACTGATTATCAAATCAATTCAAGGTCTTTGTTCTTATCATAAGAGCTCTCCATGACCTGTCCAAGGCTATCTAACACTGCATGAAAAATCTCTGAGATAAACACCATTTCTCTGGTACAGTGGAAATTCGTATAGTGAAGAGGATGATTTGTGTGGAAAACAGAATTTTACACAGGCTGATAAGACTGTGCAGTAAACTCTCTAGAAACTTCAGATTTCACCAGTCCCAGTGCCTTCTAGACAAGTTATCATATGACTTGTATGCCTAAACAGTTTTTGTATATCCAAACATCTGCCTCTACATGAAAGCTGCTAGAGGATTGTCTTTGTGACTGAAGAATTTAAGGGGAAAGAGAAGGATGTGACAAACATTCTTACAGGCAGGTAATGTGCCAATGAGGTTTTAAAATCTGAGTTCCTGCATCTAATATTCCTGCAATAGCTACAAGATTTTGACACTGAATGGTAATACATATATATCTATAACTGACCTGATATTATGCACTGTTAATGCTACTAATGTTTTCCAAAAGAATTTCTACTTAGCTTTTAAAAATGTAAGATGAAAGTCATATCACAAAACCATCATAGGATTGTTTCAGCTGGATATCAGACTGTAAACTTAGATTGATTCTAATGCTCTTGTTTTTTGAAGTTCAGAGGTCTGTGACAATCCTAATTAAACCCCAAATATACACACCTACATTTTCTCTGCAAACAGTGAAGTAGAGAATTTCATCACAATAGTGATCATTTTAAAAGGTTTTTAAAAAATAAAAATCCCAAAGTATCAAATATTTTGTATTTTTTTAAAAATAACTTATGTTCCACAACATATGTTGTAGAAAACCCCGTTTCAGTGGTAGGATAATCAAAATATAGGCAGAGTATATGACTCGATGAAGTTATGAGAGGTGAAGGAGATATTATTGAATTCTAAAGACAGCTGGTAAAAAGTAGCTAACCAGACTGAGAGGCAATAATTCAACACAGGAGTTAAGCAGATGTTTGATGGTCATTTTAATGGATTTGCACATGGACTTTGTTTGCATTCTGATCCCGAGACAGCAAAAATGCTGATGCATATGTTTAGAGAATGTATTTGCTTAAGATATAAATGTGTGCAGCTAAATACCTTGATGTTACATGCTCAGAATTCAGCATGTGCTCAAATCTTTTTTGTTGCAGATGAATGACCTAATCTTTTTTAGAAGAGAATATAGGAGTTTTGCACACAAATTAAAACAAACAAAATTGTAATACTCTGATACCAGCAGTACAATTATTGCACAAATTTTAAATTCTAAACATTATGAGTTTGGCTGACAGTAGTTTTAAGCATAGATTAAGATGTCAAATTTTTTTGCACACATGGGTTTTATGTAAACATTGATTATTTTATTAATAAAAATATAACATCTATGAAGATTCAGTGAATGTAACAGAGTACAAAGCAGTTTTGTGACAAACTATTGCTAACTGAAACCATCTACTAGCAGTATTGTATACTATGAACCATTTTTAGTGAATCCCAGATGGTTTATTTAATCTCTCAAAGAGAGTGAAGATTATTCATGGCTTCTGGGAGGCTTGTTATCAGATAACATATTTGAGGGATTTTATGGCCTCTTTCAATAATTCTACTGACAAGCCCAGCTTGGGAGAATTAGTGAACAAATTCACTTGAAGAGCTATTGTTCTTGAGTGTTCTGTTTCTGTAGAAACCACTTACTCAAATTTACTGCAGTAAATTTCTTATTTATAATCTGATTTATTTTCAAGCAATCTTGATAACATTTTTCCTTAAACATTTGTCCACAGTTGGCCCTCAACCATAACTACTTTCAGCGCAATCATAAGACAGTGTGCTACAGCAATTAGCATCTCACCTACTGTATGACAATTTAGCAGACTTTATAGTCCCTTAAAGAGTAATAGTATAAAAATATATAAAAACAACTTAAAAAAAATAGGATGCTTCACGATGTAAATAGAAATAAAAATTACAATCTGCCATAGGTAATAGAGGCCAGTGTGGAATACGTACAGCTTTTTACCAGCTAGGCTCATAGTTCAATGCCTTAGAAAGCCTCGGGCAGCCTAGAGAGGTAGCACGGGCAATCCAGCATTTCAGTAGCTCTGAAAGTGGCAAATGGTAGCTGCAAAGCTGATACCACCAGCAGAAGCAAAGAGGGAGAAATATAGTCCTCAGCTTGCCTAATTTCTGCAATTAGAAGCTTTCAAATAGAGACAGAAACACACAGATGTTCACAGAAGGATTGCAAAGCCAAAGAGGGCAGGCCCCCTCTTGGGTCCTTCTTTTATTCGGAGAAGGAGAAAGGGGAGGACTGGGGGCGGACCCGGGGTGACCGGCCAATCAGACACTGCTAAAGAGTTTGAGTTACATTTGGTTTTGCCCGCGCTTGGAACAAAGGGGTTCAGGGCACATGGCAGAGGCAAGTCCTGGCTTGTCTTGGGGAGGGGGAAGGGAAGCTCGGAACAGGCAGCAACAGGCCAGAAAATGAACTGTTGGACAAGTATCTTCTTTTTCTTGACAGAATTAGTTTTCACTTTTCACTTTGATCAGAACCAATTTAGGGATAAAGTGGTGCAAAAAGTCCTGAGTCTCAGTTTGACTCATGACTCCTTAGAGCTTTTTTATCGGTCCTGGGGCAGTATGAGTTATGTCTAGGCAGGCTATAGACACAGAGAAGTCTTTAGTGACGACAGGCACTCTCTATCAGAAAAACCTAATTTGGAGTATGAGGTTGTAGCAGGTTCGGTTTGTAACCAGGCAGAAACACCAATTTAGTATAGTGGTTTGGCCCAAAATACTCATTACTGTTTATCTGCTGTGAGATAAGAATTAGGAGAAATGCAAAGCAGGCACCAAACTTGAAAGAATATAAAGAAGTTTATTAACAGACCTAAAAGAAGAAAAAAAATTATACCACCTTCAGAACTCTCCTCCTCCCCCCACCTTCCTCCCTTTTCCCACTGACCATATAAAAAGACAACCCTTCAGATGTTCAGTCTGTTTACCACTTCCATAATAACTTTGCTCAGTCCATTTAGAAAGAGAAGTCTCTTCTTGCTCGTGCTAGGAAAACATTATCACAACGAGACAGCCGCCCACTTCCAAATATTGTTCAGTCCATTTAGGAAGAGGAGTCTCTGCCTGCATGTGAGTCCCTTCCCCCGACTTGCAGCTTTTCCCGCAACTGCTTTTGAGAGTCCACTCTTGAAGTTTTTTGGGGTACAATTTTAAGGTTGAGCCGTTCAGAAACAAAAAACAGAGGCCCTTCTCCTTCCCTGGGAGCAAAGGGTCTTCCTCATCTTCATCTTTAGGACTATCTCTGGGAGCATCTCTAGGAACTGAGGTTTCTCCTTTCCCATTTGGAGCAAAAGTCCTCATCTGGTCCATCTCTAGGAACTGAGGTTTCTCCTTTCCCATTTGGAGCAAAAGTCCTGATCTGGTCCATCTCTAGGAACTGAGGTTTTCTCCTTTCCCATTTGGAGCAAAAGCCCTCATCTGGTCCATCTCTCCCTGTTCAAACTTCTCATGAAATTACAGCTGCGTCAGCATCTGCCTATCTCAGCGCAGGTGCTTTTGCTCACGAGTTGAACACTCCACCCCCCATATCTTCATGAAATTACAACGGGATACTCTGATATATCATAGCTTCACAACAGAATTTCAGCTTTAAGCATCTCCTCTCTCTTACCTCAGGTTTTCAGCTCTTCACAGCAATAGAAGGGTTAATCTCACCTCGGCCTTGCAGCTGGAATTTTTCTTATCGCAGTGGAGAGAGGGAAGAGCCGAGCCGCTCTGGCTGCCCACGGCAAGGTGGGGGGGGGGGGGGGGGGCTGGTCCACGGATGGAACAGGTCCATCGGCTTCAGGATGGTCGTGGCCCGCTGGCCCACACACGGGGCCCGCAGCCACCTGTCCCAGCGCCAGAAACGAGAGAGAGAGATTGGGGGGGAGTTTGTCTATTCTTAAGTGTGGATCATAGGGGCAGTCACAACTTTAAGTGGCTTAAAGAATTGTCCATATTCAAACTGGCCAGCTGATAGGCTCTATCAGGCCCCAGAGGAAGCTGTACGCACCCCTTAGCAAGGACACCCCTTCCGGGACTATGCTTGCTAACCTATGACAAGCTATAATATCGCATGGTGTACAGGTGGTCTCTGCCATCTTCTGTTTGTTCTTATCCTCTTCTATTCAGCAGCAGATACCTAAAGCAAACTGGGAAAAAGTTTCCAAAAGTGCCATGCTGCGCTTTCACTAAGAGAAGAAATAAAGCCTCAGAAATGTGCTGTTCACAAAATATTTTACATTTTATTACATTAAATTCTGGGCCCAACTCAGTTCACATATCTTTTGAGTTGCTTGACCAAGCACTTAGTTTAAAATTTAAATTAATAAGATTAATTCAAATTTAGTATGTCCCTGTTCTTGACACAAAGACTATGCAGCTTGTTATTTGTATGAAGTTTCAGAAGTATTATTATTTCAGCTACCTTTTAATTTCTGTAATACGAGCCTATTTCCACTTTAAGTTATTTTTCTTTTATGGTAAATAGACCATAAAGGCAGCATGAGGAAAAATCAACATATACACCATGAAAAGAAAGAAACAACCTCTCAGTGAAAAAAGTTGAAGCAGTTACACCACCACTTTTGAAAGATCAGTGACGAGAAACCTAGTAGAAAGAGTAATTAAGCAATGCTCCATGGATACAATGATGGTAGCAATACTCTACACAGTAAGGAAATCAATATAACTGACTAGGGATCTGAAAGGGAGACTGTAGAGAGTCATCAAGGTAGCTTACATACAACCTGCACAGAGTAAGTGAATGACTGACAAAGTACATATTTGAAAAGAGTGAAGGAGTCAAAAGTCTGGTGGATGATGCTCACTTGCGCATTGTCTTACAGACAGTGAGAAAAAACCCCAAACACATTCTCTCTTTGACCTTAAGAGAATTTTTTTTCTAAATATAAAAGAATAAATGGGTAGGTCGCAATAATCAAATAAATTTGTCTAAACATAGACCATTCTCTTGGATTGCAGTAAGATACTGATGCTGCTGCATAGCTGACCTGGGAGAGGGTATTTGAATTTTTGTAGCTGTTGTGGTCCCAATTCTTACTGTTTTCGCAGTATGGTGATTTTCATAGTTTGCTGGGATAGTAGAGTATACACTAACCTTAATTCACAGCAAATATTAAATAAAAAATGCAAAGCTTCCTTATGGAACAGAAAGCTGAAATAAGAGAGGTTCCTGAGCTGTGAAAGACCTTCCTTGTCTTTCATACACTTAGGTTATGAAGAGAAGTTCTATCAGGTCTAGATGGGGAATGAGCTGAATGTAAATGACAATGTCTGCTTTTTTAAGAAAGCTGCATGCATGTGAAAACCAGACATCAGGAGAAAGATGCTCAGAAACATCTAGGAAGATACTTTGTGGTACAACCTCGTAAGAAGCTAGGAAATATAAAATACTAGACAGTTTTCTGGATAGAAAAAAGCCTTGAAATTAGGAATAAGGATCCTCTCTCTCTTTAGCTCATGCTAGCTTCAAGCTTTTATGACCTTTTGCAGTAGGATGTAAAACGCATATCTGGCAACGTATTCATCACTTGCTCCCAAATCAGCAGACAAACGGATAAGAAACTGATCAGTGAAAATCAGGCAAACAATCAATCATTTTTTCTCCCTAGATGTAGGGGTGCAAAGGAAAACTATGTAATGAAACTTAAGCAGGAAAAGGGCTACTTGCAGTCTCTCCCTGACTAGGTACCCTTTTCCTGCCTTGGCAAGCATGGATTACAGAGGAAGAAGGCCCAGAGAAATGTTTCCTCTAGTACTACTCCACATCAAGAATATCTTAATATGTACCCAGATGTTGTGGGGTTTTTTTAACTTTTACTTGACAAAAGTACTGGGAATGGGGAGGTGGGGTAAGAGAATGAGAAATCACTAACCCAGAAAGGATTAGGGGGTTAAGATCTGTCAGAGATGCCCAAAATTAAATCATCTGCTCCTATTCTGACCAAGAATTTAAATCTCCCCTCAAATGAATGTCATGAGCATAGACTGTCAGTTCTTGGGTTGAGAAGGAAGGTATAGTCAGCATAATTGACAATTTACAGGTCCATAGAGGTAAGAAAGTTTTAAATTATCCAAAAAAAAAAAAATTAATGTATTTAATTACAAAACACTTTTATAAAATCTGAAACATCTTGGTCTTCTAATAACCACTTTTTTCCTACTAAAATCAGTAATTTCGTAAAAAAAAAAACCCTTACCACAAACTGTTTCCAATTACATGAGTCTTACTGTCTCTGTGGTCTTTCAGATTCTTTATTTATCTTTAAATCACTACTCTTCTTTATTTCTATTCTCCTCTGCTTCCATGTCACTATATGTACTTTGTGCAAAATACTGTTATAGTGTATTATGTTTGTTATTCCTTAGTCTTGTGCACTATCCTGAGGTGCTGTGTGCATTTCTATATGTGTCTTTGTAAAAGCAAATGTCATCATTCTTATCTGTCAAGGGAATCATACAGCTAAGGATAGTAAATATGTAAATACTGTATGATAAGAAAACATAGTGTAGAGACAGCAATGATACTGCGCTCTTCTAGATATATCAGGATTTTTTTTTACAATATTATAGATACACTTACAACTTCGTCATTTACTTTGCCCTAAAAGTACTTCCTAGAGGTTACTATTTCTAATTAGACATTGGAATAAATCACACAACGGTTCACAGAAAAAAATCCAAATCCTATTTTTAGCTCCTCCATTTCCATAGAAGAAAAGAAATAAGCAGTCTGTAAACAGACAGCACAGTTACATAAGTATAAATGTTGATTTTGCTAAAGTCAATCCCACTTGGTTTTCCAATAGAAGTTTGTCTGGAATCATGTCAAGGGACAGAACAATGGCTGTATTTTTCCAGGCAAGACATTGCACTCATCTTAGGCCTAAAATTGTATTTACTTGTCATGTATGAGAAGATAATCCTGAAAGACTGGGCATAGGCAACATGGGATGGAACATAGGACAATAGACAGGGCTTTTATACAGATGCTGGTAGTGCTTCCAAATACTTGCAGTGAAAGTTGGGAACTATTTTGTTCTGCAAATTATTCCTGACAGCAATATATGGAGTCTTTAGGAGGAAAGACCTGACTGTCATCAAACATACTGAACGTTGGCAGTAGAAAAGCAGATATATATTTACCAGAAGGACTGATAGTTTCCATGATCAGTCAAGCATGGACCTCAAATACTTCACTGAGGCAATAGGTGTTGTGCCAACTCAGGCTCTCTGGGAATTTCTAATGGCTGGAAACATATTAATGTCCTAGCTAAACAGAGGAAGGAAGGTCTACCAGTCATATCCCAACTGACAGGAATGCCAGTGATAAATAGTCACACAATGCAAAACAGAGATGGTTCAGAAAGGTTGTCCTTAAGTGTCTTGCCTCATACTGCTTTTCATTGAGACTGCTGGCGTAAGAGTGGCTACACAGCACCAGGCATTATTAAGGCAGACTAAAAACCTGATTACCATGTCACAGATAGAAAGGTGATAGCAGGTGATAGAAAATTACATTATACTGAAAGGCAAAAAATAATTGAAACAGCAGAGTATATGGTGATGTTTGTTCATCAGGTCATTTGACACCGTTGGGGCTGCCTGAGGCCGCACGGCGTCCAGCTGCAGATGACCTTGGCTTCTGCTGCAGCAAGCAGGGAGGGCTGGCTCCTTCACAACATGTGAGCCCCAAACAAGGATATTGAAGAGGTGTCGGCGGAGGCAAAGGGAGAGGGGTCTCTTGTATGGGTTCCAGCTGGTTTATTGCATGTGGAAGGTCCAGGGACAAAAGCCCAGGGAGTAAGAGGGTCCAAGGTTGTTATACTCAAGAAATAAAAGGGGGTGGAACAAAGGGAAACAACCAATGGGGATTGACTAAGGGGGAGGAGCCAACAAGGGCATATCCAATGGAGATAACTTAGGGGAGGAGATTACATGAATCAACCAATGGGGTGTCGAAGAAGGGAGAACTTTCCAGAACTAATACATAGGCAACTAAGGGAAATACATAAACATGAACTCATACATAAAACTGAGCGGAGAACTCCTAAGCCAATAAACTTGAAACACATAAACTAAGAACCACTAGGAGCATGGGAACTCACTGTAACCACGGGGTCAGAATCAGACCTCTGTGTTCAGGTGGCCTGTCCACCATTCCTCTGAATGTTCTGTTGCAGTGGCCACCGCCACATGCACCGCAACAGTCATTTAGTTAACTTAAGGATGAATTTAATGATTCAATTTAATGATTCAATCCAACACAATGTCTTTGATAGGACCTACCTGTGCTATGTCTTATGCTAGAAAGAGGATTCAATGCAAGTGGACGACCAAGGACAAGTTGCCAGAAGAAAAGGAGGGTGTAGACAGAAAGATCCTGATCCATAATAAATCTTAGTAGCTCTGGATTGGCAGAGCATGAAACTTAACAGCCTCAGGATATCTGTAAGGATATCTGGGTTAGAAGGACATGTAGTTTGTAACAATATCTGTTCAAGTGCTATTCAGTGTAAAAGGCAAACAAGAAACAGGAAAATACTCAAACACACATATACACAAGCTGTAATAGGTAGCAGGTAATGGAGACAGTGGCAAAGATCTGAGCTTCCTGGTCACTGGCTGATGAGCCGCTGAAGAAACTGACAACAAAAGTGAGCGTCACTCAGAACTTTATACCTCATGAGAAGGAAAGAGGCTCTGATTGGATAGGACAAACCTCCTTCAGGATACTCAAGAAGGACTTTGTTATGTGTAAAACTTGTCCTGGGATGTTATAAAAGAATTGTGAGAATGTGCAAAGCTTGTTACACACTGTAATGGTAGAGCCAAAGGCAGGGAAAGTGGAGCCTTACAGCAACAGGGAGCAACAAATGCAGGAATGTAGAGGGAAAAGACAGAATAAGAGTCCATTTGTGTGCATATAAGCTGATCATTGCTCTTGTTTGCCTAAGTCTTGCACCTGATCACCACAGACTGTCTTATCTTCAAACTTACTAGCCAGTGAGGAGGAAAGCAGTGTCTGTGAAGACCTAAGGTAGAACTGGGACAGGAGACATGGGATCTGTGCCTGGATTCTGGACAGACTCAAGGCCTGGGATAGGATTTGAAGGATTTGCAGATGCACATGCTTGCAGATAAGAAAGTGCAGTACATACATACATGCATACATACATACATATCTATCTATATCTATATCTATACCTATCTATATCTATATCTATATCTGTATCTATATCTATATCTATTTATCTGTCTATATACGTATATATATATATATCTTTCACTGAATTATGAAGTTCTTCGCTAGTGGCCTCTATTTAACAGAACAGGAAGGAAAAATCCCGTGTCTTAACAAAAAGTCTCTTATGTATTCATGATGATGTAAAAAAATGGATCAAAGGATTTCAGAATTTCATAAATGAGGTTATATGGTAATGCAATAGATAAAGCAAAGGTGTAATTTGTGTTAATACATATTTTCAATATAAATTACAGTTGCAGCCTGTCATGCCAACTGACTTCAATGGCTCTGTTTTGCTCTGAGCCTGAGGCAATAAGTTTTGCTTCAGAGGAGTAGTCCCTCTGTGTGTCCAGCCTCTGGGTTTCATGGGACCTTACTGTTCATTTGTTCTTTCCCTTTTACTCCACTGTGGCTCCTTGGAGGCTCACATGGCACAGCTGCTTTCTGAGCCTGCTTGTATTCCTCGCATCAGAGCCTAGGAACTGAGAAAGTTTGAAAAACCCAAATCTCATCAATGGGAGAGAAGGTAAGCAGTGACAATCACTCATGGGTTTTCTGTTGGCTTGTTTATTTGCAAATATCTGTGATTGGAGATTGGCAGTGTCTGTCTACCAAAAATCATTGCACCACAATGTCTCCAACTTTGCCTTGTTCCAGTGTTTCAAGTAACACATCAGATTTGGTGTCTTTGTGATGAAAATAGGCTTGCTATTTACTTTAATGATAAAATGTGATAAATACGTTTTGGCATATATTTCCCTAAAGAACAGGAAGTATGTATTATCAGATCATCAAAGATGGGCTCACCAGGCATGTGATTTGATATGCCTTAAGGCATCCATTTAGATAGTGTAAATTGTATAAATTAAGACAATTATCACTGTAGCTAGCTAATGATAACTAAGTAAAAGGTTATGCTGTTGTATGGCAGGGGTTTTTTTACTATTAATAAAAGTAATTATTATTTATAACTATCTTTATTGTTTTTATTATTTTAATTATTGCTTATTATATATTTTAGTTATATTATTTATGTATTATTATATTTCATTATTATTTTAAAATTTACAATTATTATTCTACCTAATAGAATTGAAGGGATTTGCTGAAGTGATTTAATATTAGGCTTATAATTTACATTTGCTTTGCAAAACTGCCATGAAAATTTACTAATAGAAGAAAAAAGTCCATTAACACTCCTCTTCACAATAGTTACCAGTAAAAATTATAATGCATACATATTTTAATCACCTGTCAAAGACAGTCCATTTAGCCTGAATAACTGGAATTTGAAAAGAATGCTTTGTTTAAAGTCAATGCAGTCTCCATCAGGAAAATTTCAGACTGCAAAATCATAGACAGTTTTTGTTATGAATTTCAATTTGTGTCTTTCTTAAACTACTCAAGACTGAAAGCAAACACTGGAAAATTAAGAAATAAATTAAAATAAGCTATAATACGCATTGAATCTCAAGGATCCCAAATGAAATTAAACAGTAGTTTGGCATCTAGGATTCTAGGGGACTCCTGCCACTACTGATTTAACTGTTGATGGTACTGTCTCTGCCAAATATTAGTTAGTTCAAGTGGGGGATCCCATAGCTGCAATTGTGTACTTTGCAGTCCAGCCTAGCTTTATTCAGCTTTTTATTTATTCAGCCAGCTTGTACTATTTATTCAGTCAGTTGTACTAACAAGGTTCTCTGACAAAAAGTCTCTCGGGGGTTACAGTCACATGTCCTGGAAGAAGCACGTGACAGACATCATTCTGATAATTCCAAAATTTATTTCTAAATACTCAGTGGCTGGAGATGCAAAAGACCTTTTGGTTTATCTTGCCAAGCATAGCTGTTACCTTGAGGAGATATCTATTTCCTGATCATGCAAAATGAGAACTCACACATATAATATATGGTGTTAGGATGCGTATATACTTGCCACATAGGTTAACCCCAGCAGACACACAGCATTTGCACAGACACAGGCAGCACCATCAGCCTCATCCTGTTTCCCCTCTCTGTCTGAGCAGGATGGAGGTTCATAGGTGGGAATACACATATTCACAGGTGAGTACACACCTACACACCAGGCAGTGTGGCTCCCACCCACAGCTGAGCTCAGGCACCCCGTCTGCCTGGTAAATGCTCCTGGATCCCAGCCTCTCCAGTTGCTGGTTCCTGGTCATGTGAATCTGTGGGACCACAGCTCCACTCTGCCTGCTGGTGCTCAGACCTACACACACACACATATATAAGCACGTACAGAGCTGACTGACACTCCTCTGTCCCCAGGAGACCCCAGAAGCTCCCACCCACTCACTTGCACACTTGCACACTTGCACTGGCTCTCAGTGCTGCACTGCAGGCAGACAGGCTCTGGCCCTGGTCCCACCTGGGGCTGGCACAGTGTCTCGCTCATTGGGGGCTCTCTGGTCACTGGCCCCAGACCCACAGTCCAGCCCAGCTGCTGGCACAATGATCCACCCTTAGCCAAGGCCAACACCACCCCACGGGCCTTTACAACCCTTGTGGGGGCATAGCCAGACAAGCTGCTGTTTACACACTTCCAGCTCTGTTTGACCCCTCAGACCTTTATTTTCTCACAGTTGTTCCTCCCCACATCATCTGAATCCATCCCCTTCTCCACCTCTGGTTTCTTCCCTAAACATCCCATGGTAATGCTTATGCAGTCTTCCCCAGCATCCCATAACACGTTCAACACCTCTAGGCAGCAAGTCCACAGTCTGGAAGAGGATATGGAGCTGCTCCTCTTGGCCTATCATGATGAGTGCCATATCTGGACACTGGGGCTGAGCCTTTCCTGGGACACCCCTTAGTTTGGGTTTCCACTTGTCCTGTGCTCCTCTGGGCTTGCAGAGACAGGGCTGTGACAGACTGATGATGCCCAGGAGTGAGGAGCTCGGGTGTGGTGCTCTTTGAGCTGCTCCATCTGCTGTTGTCTCTGTACTCCTTTGTGAATGTCTAGATAAGTTTTTATACCATATGACATGATATAACACCATATTTGATATTTAAAACATCTATTTAAAATAAATATTACATTTGGAAACTAAATGTTTTGCAGAAATGCAACTTAGAACAAGCCTCTTTCATTTAATGTCTTTTTTATTAATGTTAAAGAAAACACAACTTCAAAGGAAAGTTAGCCTGAAGAAGAAACAATTCAAGATATTTCTTTTTGATTTGATATGAAAATTGCAAAATTAATCACACAAATATTCTATAATTATCTTCAGTCATAAAATGTACTGTGTTGTGCCTACTGAGATCCAAACCAGAGAATCTTGTTTTAATCGGTTCTCTACACTCTCAAATGTTTTCTGTGTGGCTTTATTACTAATGCCACTTCTTTCAGAAACTGTGTCCCCCTGAGGCTCTGACAACTTTTAAAAGATGTTTTGAAAGCATGGTTCAAAGATGAGAATTAGAGAAAATTCCTATTAATTTCAAGGATGTCAGCTAAAATGTCTGAAATTAATCCAGCTTCTGGCTGCAGACAGTGGGCTATAACATGATAAGAGCCCTTTAAAACACCTGAACTGTAGGAAAACTTGTTTGTGCCTGATGCCCTGCTGTGACCACACATCACCCCCAAAGCTTTTGTGAAAGGTAAAATCCATACAGAGGGCAGTTGTAGAGACAAGAAATGATTTTCAAAGGCATCCATAACTTTTTTAGATGGGATTTTTCACTCACAATGAAAACTCTTGAGGGCAAACACCATGTGTCCAGCTAGCTGCAAACATTCTCACACAATAAAAGCAGAATATCTTTGACAATAATTTTTCCCTATCAACCACCAAGAAGCCATGTTACAGAACCCAGTAAATCTACTGAGATTCTCTAGAGAGCTCTTCAGGGAAGCCGGAATAATATAATCTTCAACAGCCTTCTCTGTCTAAGCTTCCTTCTATCCTTGATGTAGTTTTCCTTTGTGGCCAACATCCGGTAGTACATTCCTATTCCCTGATGCTGAACTCTTTGGATCTTGTTTATTTTCATTGCCAACTTATAAACTTCTATCAATCTTATGATGACATTTTGAAACGCACTACAATAATCTTCTGAACTGTTGTAAGGCTTCACACAAAATGGTGGGGGGGGAGAGGGGGGAGCACTGTTATTTTTATGTCTTGTTTTTGTTGTTTGGCCATTGCCCTTTTTTGTAGATCTCATTTTTTCTCGTCAGATTTTTTTCTTTTGCCTTCACAGAAATTCATACTGAGGACAGCTAAATTTAGGTGTATTTCTTTATCTGAAACTGATATTAGAAATGCTCTCAGAACCAACAACTATAACTGCTAACAGAAATGCAAAATAACCTACTGGAGATGTTTCATGTCTTCATGAAACAGCATGGACACTTCTAGAAGGAGAATCTCTGTTTTCAGGTGCATCAACACAGAAATCTGGCAAGTATTCTGTGTTCTCTGCCAGCTCTTTTCTAACAAAAGAGTTGTAGACACAGTGTCATCCAAGCACACATGAAGAAAAGGACTTACAAGTTCATTAATTAATAAGGGCAAAATGTAGAAGCATTTGTGAGAAAGGCAAAAATACAAGATAGAGGAGAGGATAACAGATGAGTTTCACTCTCAGGGGATAAGTTTGATTATGTCATAGTTACATGTACATATCCCAGACTTTTAAGTGATATTTTTTTGAAATATGAACATCTTAGATTTTAAAAGGTATTGAATGTCTTAAATATTTGTTTCCAATTTTTTCTTTCCTATAAATTATTTTAAGGGACTGTAATCTTGTTCCCTGGTTATGATGGCCCATGACTTCACTTTCATTGCCCATTGAGAACTGGACCATTGCTCTCGTCAGCAATATTGTCACAATTCACTTAAAAACCCATAGAGCTCCTTCAATATAATAACACAGAAATGGTTGCTGGGATCAGTAGAAAGGATTTTAATATATCACCTTAACTTGGATAGGTGTGATGTTTATCTGTAAAGGTTACAAAGGACTTAAATACAGCAGCATAAAGCAGTATTTTATGCTATCAGGACATATTCGTGTATTGTGAACACCGATCACAATATTCAACCTTATGAATAAGTCACTAAAAATGTATTTCTTTTATGCACATTCAAAATGCAAACTGTGTAATCAGAATCAATTGGCTAATGTATCAGTCTGTAGTAGTACAGACTGATACATTTGGCAAGAAGGAAGCTTCAGGCAATATCCCACAGTTTCACAAGTGAAATGGATGAAAGTGAAAATTGAAAGTACGTTCTGTTAACCAAGTATATGGTTATCCTTTAGGATGCAATTTGGCAAATCTTCTACTCTAGTCCTTCCTCTTTTTTCATTTAAATTTGCATTTACTCAATATCAGTCCCAATAAAGTACAATTAAATCTATTCAGATCATGCAGAAGAGTGCACTGTGTGAGATTTGAAGAAGTAAAAAAGATTGCTTAAAATAAAGTAAAGCTCAGCTGTGCTGCAAGTAGGAGCCAAAGAAATAAATAATCAGCAAAAATGAGTCCTGTTTGTAATTCAGCAAGAAGGCTATATTAAAATAGTTAATATCTTAGAGGGAAAAAAATGAAGTCAAGAAATCTAGAAATAATTTGCATGAATTTTCCATAGAGACATATCTGCACACTCGTCTTTCAAACTACTTCTAATACTCCCAATGCTTTTCTGAACTTGCTTGTTCAAAACCTCTGCATGTTCAATGTTGTCTCATATAAAAGATTGTTCTGGAAAGAAGTTGGCAGGTTCCACACTGGTTCATTTTAGAAGCATGAATACCATTCATCAGAATAGTGTTTGAAATTAATTGCTTGCAGCATTTGGGTGAATGGTGCATTTGTAGCTGATGTAAATCATTCATTCTTCACTTGCTTGGTTTCACATCTTTTTGGAGATGGCTGCAGTCCATGGCTTGAACCCCAAAACACAGTAGTGGTGGTACAGTTAATAAAAGTAATATCATGTGTTGGAATATCACTAATAGAAAACCCAGCAGCTAGTGCCTCATCAATAATCAAGACAGAAAATGTCTCCACATTAGAAGAGAATTATCTGAGAAATTTCATTGCACAAACAATTCCGAACCATATTTTTGGCAGTCTATGATTAGTCAACAGCTCATGATTATTATGCATGCCCCAGAAGATAATATCCAGGAATTTTTTAAGAAAAGACTTTGCATTCCCTAAAGAAGTTTAAACCCTATATTGTCAGCCTTCCTATCCCCTTACCATAAAAAGCTGGTTGGTCCTGCACATTATGCTCTTTTATACTGAAAATTAGTGTCAATCCAGATAGTTTCCTGTTTTTTATTCCTAAAATATAGTACAGCTCCAAATGTTTGTGCATAGAATTGTAATTCAACTGGGGCTGCAAATATGCATGGGAACTTTTTATGGGGCAAATCGAATCTGCAAATGTAGCAAAAGCGTGTTATAATTTAAATAAATCCAGTCTTTTCATTCTTACAACCAGTGGAAATGTCAGAGTTTCTGGGTTTGTTCCCTACTAAATGATTCGTATGTAGGCTGAATTAACTGAAAAAGAAGATCAGTCTTGCAGCAAAGGTGAAGTTAAGGCTATGTCTGCGTTAGGAGGAAGTGCAGTCCAGTCACTGCAAATTTGTAGAGAGGAAAAGCAATTAGGGCTTTTCATTTATGCTATATGACTTTCAGGGGTTGCTACTTCAGACTAGTGTGGTTCTGACCCTCTGAACTGACTTCCTGTTTGCAGCTGGATCACAGGCTTTGTATTTTGCTGTGAGCCAATGTACAGGAGCTAGAGGTGAGTGGGAGAGTCACTTAAAAAATGCACTTCTGATCTAAATACAAAATCCTAATGCAAATAATCTCTTCATGCTGAAGAAAATAAGCCCACCAAAATCAGGCTTTTTTATTTGGTTAGCACTTTTGACCCATCTGAATTGGTAGACCCCTTCAGAAAGATAGTCCAGATCACTGGTTCAAAGAGAAGGGGTTTTAATTCTTGTTTACCAGGGCAATTTTACTTTGCATACCTGCTTAAACATGCACTGAACTAGGGGTGAGATTTAAGATCACACACTTCTTAGGTGAGGGTGGTAAATTAAATATTAATTATGCAAGGACATTCGTTGTTCATAGCAGAAAGTAGGTCTCTTTTTTTTTTTTTTTTTTTTTTTTTAGTGCCCTAACCAGGCCAGAGAATTACTCGCAATAAATATTTCAGTGTACTACACAAGGTGAATTTTCTTCAACAGGATAGACTGAGAGCAACTAAATGCAGAACACCAGAAAAATAGTATTTTGACTCCTCAGACTTAATGTACAGCACCAGCAATAGCAGAGGACTGTATTCCCAGATTCAGGTACATGTCGCGGGGGGGGAGGGTCCTGGGAGCAGGGAAATCCAGCCAGAGTCACGATATGAACACCAATACGATTTGAGCATCGTGCTCCCATTTTATTATTCGGTTACACCAAGTTATACTTTTTCCAAAGTTCACGCCCCTTTCCCATGAGAAAGCCTCTAAGCAGTGGGGGAGCTGACCAGTGTATACCTTTTCCCAAGGCTGTTCAAGGCTGCTGGCTGGCAGGTGCCTTGCAAGCCTATCTTCAGCCTGAGGCCCCTTCAGGGGTACTTCTGCAACAGCCCTGGGATGCCCAAGCCCTCCTGGGGTATCCTATATTCCACAGGGAGTCCCTCTACAGGTACAGACTATAATTTAATGACTTGACCACTTTACTGCTAGAATAGAGGTGGACTCAAAGTCCCTTAAACAGAAAGGCATTTACATCCAAGTCCCCTCTAGATACTTTCAAAAAAGGAAGGTGCTTCCTGCTCCTCAGAATCTGCATACACCTAGTGCTCCATCTCTTTTGCCTTTGCACATGCTTGTCTATGTAATAGAAGTAACTGGAATTTTATGGTAAAAAAGAAAAACCTGAAGTGAGAGTGATGTTTGTACCTCTACTGAGTCCTTATGAAACTGAGTTTGTTCAGAAACCTTTTTTCATTATAATTACCATCAATTTCAAGGCAAAGAAGGCATGAAGAGGAACTGAATATTATAGCATATCATTTTACCGACCTCACTGGCAGGAGGGATACAGGTGAGGTACACAGCAGCCAAATTAAGTCATTGTGTCCATATACATTATGAATGGCTTAATTGGTATTTTATGAAATTAATTCAATTATTATTGGAGTTGCACTGCGGTTTTAATAAATAACCATTAAAATGTGTTGCAGCTATGTATCACCTTTATCTTAATGTTTTTAATTTCACTATCTTTGTAGAAGCCTCAGAGCATTCTTAACTAAGAATTTAAGTCTAATTTTGCATTTCTGCATAATAGGATGAATATTAACATCAAATACTAATACTCTGGGATTGTACAGCCTTCATACTCTCCCCACCTTGTGCCTTTCTCTCTTCATAAATATACAAAAAGCCATCTCACTGCTCTGTTTGAAATCTCTTCTTAACACTTTGTTCTTCTGAAATGCCTTAAAGTGTTCTGTGACCTCTCTTTTTCATGGGACTCTCATAATTATCCTTACAGTGGATATTTCATACCATATCAAATCTTCTCACTTAACACAGCATTTAAGGAAACAGATTTTGCCTGGAGGGTTTGCAGAGCATGAAATCTCTTTCTCTTTCACTACTACACAGCCATGGCTATCCAGCCCCACTGTGACCAGCAGGCAAGTAGTGCAGCTGTGGCCACACTCATTTCCTGGCAGGAAGCCAGAGATCCTCCCTGTCTATCCTCACCTGGTCAAGTCCTCTGCTGCTCCCAAGCGCAACAGAAGCTGAAGGTCAACAGGAAGAAGTTTTGGTGCTTCTTTGACTATTCTTATGCAAGGCAGCATAAGATGGGGTTTAACATGGAGGTAAAAGCATCCTGGGTTC
Organism: Corvus hawaiiensis; assembly: GCF_020740725.1. Classification (NCBI taxonomy): domain Eukaryota; kingdom Metazoa; phylum Chordata; class Aves; order Passeriformes; family Corvidae; genus Corvus; species Corvus hawaiiensis. The sequence continues at coordinate 24,166,791 of NC_063215.1, forward strand.
TACTACATGGCTACAACGTGCACTGGCTGCCTCCCACGTCTTCCCCTGTGACAGTGATAAGCCCCTCTCCCTCTCTCAAGTGCAGATAATGCTTTCCTATCGCTATCGCTCCCTTGCTGCCTAACACACAGTGAAAGGTGATTTCTAACACCTTGTTTCTAGCATCTCATCTTCTAAAAGCAGTATCCGTGTTGTGAATGGTGACACTGCTTCCCCAGCAGATCAGAGTTCCCACTCAAGTTAGATGGGTCAGATTTTCAGTGTATTCCATTAAAAAATCCTGCAAACAGTACGCACAGTTATATATACATACATACATAGTTGCATCTATTGAAGGCAGGAACACTAGCAGTACTATATATGTGTATTCACTAATTTATCGTTGAAAATTCAAAGGAATTATTTTAATTTACTGTGCTTTTGAACTAAAGTAATACTTTTATGTTTAAATATTTGTCATCATTTAGTTGTGATCATGACATAGATTGTCTCAGAGAATGGAGAGTTTAAAATATATGATGACCTACAGAACACAAATTACAGACCAGGCAAATGTGTTGACATAATGTTCAAATCAAGGTTAATCATAATTTTTGCCATGAAATGGAAAGCAATATCTATTCTTTTCCAGACTTTTTTCTTGTGTTTTGTGAAGAATTTTTCTTGGTTATTTTTTTTCCTTCCAGAAGTGCAAACTTCTTCCTGTCAGCGATTATGCTTGCTTTGCACAGTAGAGGACAGCATGCATTTTTTTCTTTTACTGCTGACTCTATCCACATTTTGCCTGCTATGCTTTTCCATCCTCACCTTCACCTTTTGCACCCTGAGAACATAAAAGATAAAAAAAGATTAAATGCAAGGCAGCTAAAGAAGTTGGGATGATCGCACAGGTTTACTTTCCTGTGCTCAAGGTAATATTGTCACTTTCTCCAGTAGAAAGAATCTCTCATATACATGTGGGGTTCACCTGAAAATGTATGACTATGTTACAAAATGCAAATCCAAATTTTTCTTGGTCTCTTATTATTGACAGTTACTAATTGCAAGTAAATGTAACATTTGACATGCATAAAGGGAGAAGAATCTGACCTCCAAAACCCCTGGAACATTCAAGTTTTGTATTGACCATTATTGTTATTTGAATAAGATACCTTAAGACTCTTCTAAAACAATTGTATTCTGCAATATTAATTTCTCGTGCATGTTGCAAAGAAGATGTTTGTTTGGCATAACAGAATATATTCCTCTTCTGATTTTTGTCAGTTAGATACCCTAAAGGATTTTTTTGTCCTCGTATTTTAAAGTGTAAAAAGAATTACTTCCCCACCAAATATACTTTCTTTTTCATCATAAAAGAAATAGATGTACATATCAACATATGTTTTGGCATTGATTTCTACCAGGAGTGTTGATTAATGTTCTGCTGTAGCACAGAAATTCTCACTGTGTCCATATATGTGTGTTTGCATCTCTGAGATAGAGACCTTTTCTCTCTCTCTCTTTTCTCTCTTTTTCTGGCAAACTGAGCAGAAGGATCTATTTTTTGACAGGCTGCCACTCTCAAGAGGGCATAAAATCTGCATTTCCTTTCATCTCTCTGGATTAGTGGATTATCCTGCAGTCTGCTTGGTGACTGAGATACTTTATACCCTTCATCTTTAAGTCCTTAAAACTAATATAACAACAACAGGTGTGTTTCTAAGAATTGACACGTGTTGGAGAGCGGGAGGTTTTATCGCATGGCTGATTGGTATCTTAAAATCGCAATTTTTTTTTTCACAGAGACCTCATTTTAGCAACTAACAGTATCATAATAAGAACGTCACACTTTTTGGTTTTGCTTCATTTTGTGATAAAAGCACATCAAACAACAAAGTTGGAAGCCTGCCTCTATTATTTGATCTAGTTTCAGAAGGGAGGAGATATAGGAGACTACAGAAGAAAAGAAGAGAATTAATTAGAGCAGCAAAAACTGTGTAAAGAGGAGGGTTTGTATGATGGTCTCAAGTGTAATGCTGAAATAGGAAACAAAATTTAATTTAAGAAAAAAACACAATAAAACCTTTAGAAGAAAGTTCTGTTCTAGTTCACTCTCTCCCAACTTCAATCTACTAATCAAACTCTAACAGGCCTAAAGGAAAGAACTTGCTATCACCCCCACAGCACAAACAAATACCAAAGCAACTGGGAAAAGCAGATGGGGTATCGTACCATTCCCTACTGCCAGCCACAGTCCTCTCTCACTCTGGCTCTCACTCTCACCTAGAGAACCTCAGTGAGCCTAGACCAGGTTTCCTGGGCCAAGTGTGTGGTAGCACTGTGGTTTTTCCTGCAGATGTTTCAGGGAGGTAAAACCAGCAAGTGACCAGAGATGAGGAGCAAAACAACAACAATAAGAAAAAATCAGAATACCAAATGAACAGAAAAATGAAAAGTAAAAATGCCTACAGAATAGGATTTTAATATTGGATCTCAGAAAGTCTGAAATTTAACAGTTCTCTGTAGTTTTAAGTACAATCTTTGTCTAGGTCTTTCATTTTTAAATCAAACCCTTTTCCTATTTCTATACTCAGTTGCTAATCTATTTTATCAATAATTAAATTCTGTCATCTATCACAGAATGTATGAGTTAATTTCTTATCTATGTTTCTTAAATACCTTATTACGCTTTTTTTTGGTCCTGGTTTCTGCTGGGTTAGAGTTAATTCTTTTTCCTAGTAGCTGGTGCAGTGCTGTGGTTTGGATTTAGGATGAGAACACTGTTGGTAACACAGTGATGTTTCAGTTGTTGATGAGCAGGGGTTACACAAAGACAAGGCCTTTTCTGCTTCTCACCCCACCACACCAGTAAGCAGGTTGGGTGTGCACAAGAAGCTGCAGGGGTAGAGAGGTGAGACCACTGACCCCAACTGACCAAAGGGATATCCCAAACTACATGGCACCGTGCTGAACAATAAAACTGAGGGGAGCTGCCTGGGAGGGTGGCAGCCTGCTGGTCAGGGACATGCTGGGCATCACTCCTTGGGTGGTGAGCAATTGCACTGGGCATCATTTGTTTTGTTTGCTCTCTTATTATCAGTATTATTATTATTTTCTCTTCCCTTTTCTGTCCTTTCAAACTGACTTTATCTCAAACAATACGTTTTACCATTTTTTTTCTGATTCTCTCCCTCATCCCACTGAGGGGGGAGAGAGCAAACAGCTGTGTGTTTTGCTGCCTGCCAGGTTAAACCATGACATTTTGTTTCCATATAACCTTTAATGATTCTTAATCTTTTCAAACTGCTCTGCCACATATTTAATCTTTTATGTATGTGCTTCTCAACAAAGATCTAAATTCTGGTCATGCCTTGCATTTGGAGTTCAGCTGAGATTTACATAGCATCTAATGTATGTCCTGTCCTGGTCTGTAACCGTGATCATCATTCATTATGGGGCAGGCTGAAAGTCTCTGAGACCTTTTGCAAATCTTATTATTTATTTCTGGTAATATTCTGGCAGTAATGTACGGAGCATTTTCAGATACCCTAGACCAAACAGCCATTTCCCAAAGAAGATCATGCAGTCTCTAGAGATAACAAGCCCAGAAAACAGAAATAACAAAGGGATGTTTGTACAAATCTCCTAGCTAACTCTCCTAAGTGCATAGCAAGATGTAGTCACCTGTGTACTCTAGCTATGGACACAACAATTAAGAGAATAATATGCTGTCTTGTTATTATGCTCATTGCATTATCAAGTTTTGGGGCTTTTTGTTACACTTTATAGTTTTATGCCTTAAAAAAATTAGATATTAATTTTTTGTTTTCCACTTTGTCAAAAGAAAAATTATTATAAATACTTTGGAAATTATTTTAGATGTTGATGCTAAATGGCACTTAATCACATGCTTAATTTTCAGAATGCCCTAGTATAATTGAAACATGAAAAAAGGCTTTAGTAGCACTCAAGAATAAAGACAATGTCTAAAGATGGTTGCTGCGCAAGCCAAACTAAATAAAAGTGGTTGATGGGAAGTAAAACCCATTCACTTTTTAGGCCTGGCAAGACAAGAAACAAAGACCACAAGTTTTAAAGCTGAAAATAGATTGCTATAGCATGGGCCTAACATATGGCTTAGAGAACAGCTCAGACAAGGAAACATGATATAAGACTCAGGCAGGTGAAATGAGAGAGAGCCAGCTTTAAGTGCACTAGTCTTTACATTGATATCTCAGTTTGATATCTGTAGTAAGACACTGGAAGCAATGAGAACAGGGAAAAAAAGCAAAAAAGTGAAAGAACTGAAATATTCTTTAAGAATGAGAATGAGGAAAGGAGAGAAAGTTGCCACCAGTACAGCATGAGACAGCAATTAAAATGGGGAAAGAACTAGAAAATATGTTACCTTCCTTGAGACAGTCCAGAAGCATGCACCATTGGAAAGGGAGTGAAAAATATACTGAGGTCAAGCAGGCTAAGAAAAAGGCACAGTCAACTACTGCAGCTGTGGCATTTAACACTTGTCAAAGTCCATTGTCACTCACAAGAAAATAGCTTCAGTAGCCTGCAGGTTCACACCTAGTTTATTTGCAAAGTGATTATTTCAAATTTCAACTAAGACAATACAGCTGAAACATTTAAAAATGCATTCTTTTGCTTCTATGTATTTCCTTGACATTGTTGCAATGTAATCAGCATTCTATGCCAAGATCAGTGGTGGAACTTTGTGAACACTTCGAGGCTGTGACACACTTAACAATAAAAAGGTCCATTTAAAAAATACAGAATACTCACTATTTTCCCTTTTTAACTATCAGCTTTATTTGGCCATTATTATCATAAATTTGCATTATATTATACAGGTTCATAAATAATTCCAAATGTAAAATAACCAGAAGTTATTAAATTGGGAGGTAGGTGCTCCCATGAGAGAACTGCATGAAAGATGCAAGAAGACTCATATTGTGAAAAAAGGCAGCTGTTATTAGGTTAACAGATGCCTAGTCCCAGATATGGCCAACTGCTTTCATCCAGCAGCAAGACCTATAAGCTCTGCTGCATGGCCTGACCATAGCTACTGACTCTCTCTTTTAATCTTCCTGGTGGCTTAGCACACAGAGTAAGCTATGTCAGCAAGGTGTGTGAGTACTATGTTTATGTGGCCAGGTTTTGATAATGCACAATTACAGGGGTGTCGTCAATGAGAAGCTGCTGGAAGCTTCCCACTTAGTCCAAAAGAGCCAATGCCAGCCAGCTCCAAGATGGACCTGCTGCTGGCCAAGGCTGAGCCCATCAACAAGAGTGGTAGTGCTTGCGTGAGAACAGTTAGGAAGGGAAAAACAACCCTGTGCAACTTCAGTCAGAAAGAGGAGTGAGACTGTGTGAGAGGAAAAGCTCTGCAGGCACCAACAGTGGAGAACTAAGGGGGGGAAAGTGGTCCAGGCACAGGAGCAGAGATTCCCCTCCAGCCCATGGTGAAGACCATCGTGAGGCAGCTGGGCCCCTGCAGCCCATGGAGTACCCCATGCTGGATCAGGTGAATGCTTGTCTGTGATGAAATCCATGCTGGAGCAGGCTCCTGTAAGGACCTGAGATCCTGAGGAGAGTGGAGTCCATGCTGGAGCAACTGTGCTGCTAGGACTTGTGACCCCATGAGGGACACACACTGGAGCAGCCTGTTCCTGAAGGACTGCACCCCATGGAAGGAATCCACGCTAGTGCAGTTCATTAATAACTGCACCCTGTTGTGGGGAAGATGCACATTGGAGAAGGGTAGACGACTGTCTGCCATGGGAGGGACCACATGCTGGAGCAGGGGAAGAGTGTGAGGAGGAAGGAGCAACAAATACATGTGATGAACTGACTACAAGCCCATTCCCTGTCTCCCTGCATTGCTGCAGAGGAGGAAGCAGGTAATTTTGGACTGAAGTTGAACCTGTGAAAAAGGGAGGGGTGGAGGGGGTAAGAGAGGAGGAAGGTGTTTTTGGGGGAAGGGTTTTAAATGAAACCTGGGGTTTATTTCTCATTTTCCTACTCTCATTTAACTGTAAACAAATTAACTAATTTTCCCAGTCGAGTCTGTTTTGCCCATGACGGTAGCTGGTGAGCGATCTCTACCTGTCCTTAAAATGACCCATGAGCCTTTCATTATACTTTTTCTCCCCTGTACAGATAAGGAGAGGAGTGATAAAGCAACTTTGATGGTGCAACTGGCATTCATCCAGCATCAAACCAGCACAGTAAGAAAGGTATCCTATATTCTTTAATCTTCTGGAGGTATCTCCTGGAAAGTAAAGGGCTTCTCAAAGAAACATTAGTTATTTACAAAGTCAGCTGATGTATCTCAGTAAGGGCCTAACACTCAAGGCATTATGTTCTCATACATAATGACTCGAATTATAGAGAAACTTCATGATGATACCAGAATATCATGGAACAAGGTTTCAAGCACAAGTATGACCATAGTGTTAATATGTCCAAGTCAGAGAAACTTTCGAGAGCAGCTAAAAGAACAGTATAATGTCTAAACTTTAGCTTCAGGAGTTTCAGACTTGCAGAATTTAAAACATTTTGATTTTGTAGTTTAAAAATAATGTTTAATTCCAAACTTTCCTCTGAAATGTTTAATGCTTTTTATTTCCTCCAAAACAAACATTCTAATCAATTAAAAATCCCTTATATTTCTAAATTCGGATTGAATTAAAAATTAAATAATTTAAAATGAAATAATTTTATTTTAATATATAAGTTTGGTATGTTATAACAAGCTCAAAATCCATTCTCATTCAGTTTTATTCTAAGGCCTTGTCCAAGTCAATGTTTTCAACTATTCCCTACTCCATAAATATTATATAGATTCCCTTTTTCTTTCTATATGACCTTGTATATGTTCAGGTTAGCCTTACCATATCTTTACCAAATGATGCATAGCGAACTTTATTACTAAACTGCCTCTGTTATTATTTATTGCTCTACCCATGTTTGTGTCACCCATATATCTATCTGTATTGATTTTATATTTTCTTCTAGAGCATTGATAACACTGGTCCCGGATGGATAGCAGGAGAGTTTGTAAACTGTAAGCATTCTGTAAATACAGTAAACTATAAGCACTTGACTAATGAGTATTTAATATAATGAATATGGGGTTTGTGAATGTTGCTTGTTATGGCATCTTAAGACAAATATCTGTGTTCTGTCTCTAGCTATATTTTAATATCTTAGTTACTATCCTAAGCCAAACGTAATATCATCCGAAAGACACCATTTGTTTGATAAGAGCTGTTTATTATAAAACTATACTAATTGTCATTAATTATGCCACTATCTTTACTGATTTTATCCCATATGATTCTCAACTGCTGCCTAAGATGAAAGCCAAGCTAGTTTATCAGTGCTTTCAGAGCTCACGCCCAACCTTTCTTAAATTTTGGTGCAACAAAAAAAATAACAATTGTTCTAATGAACGAGTAAATAGCAGAGAACTGGAAGGAATGCCCCTTGGCCCATTCCAGCTGTCACAGTCAATCAAACCATACAGTGCTTCTGGATGCATATTGATCACCAAATTAAAAGCAATTTGGGGTTTTTGCTCTCAGTTATTATTAGAAGTTTGTGCCAACTTTTCCCCAGATCCACCTTATACGTATTTACTTTTAGGTCAATTTATCATTTGTTATCAATTGTCAAACTCCTTCCCAAAGAATTTACCTTGCTCTTCTCCTAAGTATTTGTACAGTTCTAAATGCCACAGTTTTATGCCCTTCATCTTCTCTGTTGCTAGGCTCAGCAAGGTAATATATGATAGTCTAATCATTCTACTGATCATAGTATTAGCTTTTCTCTTCACCTGTCCTACTTTGAAATATATTTTCTTGTATGTGACCAAGCTATATTCAGTATTTAGCAATAGGTGTATTATTTTGTATTTTTTCTATATTATTTTGAAACATATGACATGAGCTGAAGCTTATACTTCTTTTTTTTTCCCTATGACATGCTGGATCACTGTCTCATAGACATTTTGTGATTGAGTAATACACCAATCTCTCTCTTTTTCTGTGTCATTTCAAATGAATGAGGCCAGTTAGTAGCTCTGACTCCAGATCAGTAGTTCACAGCCAAATCTATTCCAATGATCCAGTCTTATGATTTAAAAATGTTTTACTTATTTAATGGTTGCTGTTAATCATCCCTTTGAGCTACTAAGAGAAGAGAACATATTTCATTTTCTCTGGAAGATATGAATAAATTAGCCCACTTCTTTCCAAAGACAGAGAGGTGTTCAACCAAATGTTTCAGACTCCTCTGTATCACGAGTATGATCATACTTTTCAAGATTTTATGCAGACTCCTGTCCAAATTTATGGGGAATCTAATCCTCCTGATGATAATCCTCCATATATAGTATCAAGGAATTTTGTTTTGTTTTTGTTTGGGTGATTAGAAACAGAGTAAAAAAAAGAGTGGAAATTGAGGATCCACAGAACTTCAGAGTTAAAGTCATAATTACCTAAAAATTTTGCTTTAGGCTCTTCTTCTCTGTATCAGAAAGATGAGGAATATTAATTTTTACAGTGGTAATGCTAGGTGGACTGTTGAACTGGATGATCTTGAAGGTCTCTTCCACTCTTGATGACTCTAGGCTTCTAACTTTCAAGCCTTTTTTTGAAAAAAAATCCCCATTTTAGGTATTTTGGCATGTTTTGGGGTTTTGTTGGTTCTCTTATGTTTGTTTGAGGTTTTTTTCTGAAATAAATGGAACATATCTGCCCCTATTAACCTTGCAACCAATCTAAAAAGCTTCTTTAAGGGACATCTGGGACTTCCACTACAGATTTTGTAAAATGTATCTGGTGGAAGTAACAGGGCTGTGGAAAAATGGAGAGTAGCTGGAAGTGAAACATCATTTCAGTCCCAAAAAAGACAGGTTCAAATTTAATAATAAAAAAATAACAAAGAGATAAGACTAATGTATTGTAGAAATACACAGAATAATTAATCTGTATTGGTTGCATGGCAGAGCATAAAACTATGATACCACTGGCATGGCAGCTGGTCTCCCTTTTTAATTTGCCACTTAGGCACTTTTAGTCAGTGCAGTTTTTCCCCTATCACAAAAATTTATCAGCTGTGTGACTACTGGCTATTAGAGCTTGTTACTATATTTTAAATTCTGACAAAAATGAGAGGCAGAACCAGACTAACTGAACTGTACCAGCCCACTGACATTACTAAAAATGTTTAGGCATTCCTGGTGAAATAAAACACTTCAGGTTAGAATAATTACAGATAAGAATAAAATTGCTTACTGAAAACTGCTAAAAGCCTTAATTGTAATTGCCTTCACCTTAAGAACTAGTAGGCAGCTTCCTTGAATGTGATCTGAGAGGTGACAGGCCAGTACTGCCATGTTTTACAAGTGAACCTCTCCAAACCTTTTATATCATGGAGGGACTCTTCCACATGCAAAAGAGGAGCACTGCAACAACTCTGGTGACAAAGGGTCTCCAGACTAGGCAATAAAACACTGTTTTGTATTTAGTACTGGGATTAGTCAGTGAAATAGCACTTAAAACATGTCTGTTTACTATGGAGAAGATGCTTTATAGATTTTCATGCCTGTGAATAAGGACTGTTACCTGATATGTTGAGGTAAACTTATTTCTGGTTCACAGCTGAATCCCTTGTTTCTTTAAATACAAATCATCCCTACAGAATAAGCTGTACCTGCTTTCATTTAAGGATTTTGGTGCTTTCTCTTCCATGTGTGATACTCGGTAAAAAGCTCAGATAGCTGAGCAAACAAGGGTGAGCCTTGGGAGAAACTCAGACCAATAAAGGAGTGATCTCAGCTAGAACTGATTAAAACAGTTGTTTGTTTTACCTTCTTCCTCTGATTTTTTCCCCCCTCTTCCTCCTTTGAAGTGTTTTGGAGATAGTCACTTCTTTCTTCACATCATCCATTTACCTTCCTTCATTATGATTTTGGCTGTGGGTGAGGCATGAGATGCCCAAAATTGATATCTGAGGCTTAAGTGCTGCCATGACTGTGTATAGCTTAATAAAGATTATAAGCTTTTCGTGTGATCACAGATGACATCTTTTTCCTGTCCAAGAGGGGAACACTACAACATCTATTTCCTCTTCTAAGTTCATTTTCCAAACTCATTATCAGATAAAACAGTGATTCTTACCCATCCTAGGCTGCTAATGTGGAAGGCACCCTTATTTTCTCTGGTATAACTGTCTTCTACACACATTTCATGATCTCTCAAACTTCTATGTGAAATGTATGTCCTCTTTCCAATCAGCCATGGATTGGCAACCTTGCTTCTTAATATAGAATCCGTGTTCCTTAAAATGGATATATTATCTATACAGGTAGTCACTGGTATCTGTGGAAAATAGCTAAAGAAATTTTGCAGAGTAGTTTGGGAGCCACATTACAAACAAGTTGCAGGCTCTTCATTTGAATCTTAATTCATACATGTCTTATTGGTATTTTAGGCAACTTGCACATTATTTGGGGGTGCAACTGGAGTTTTCTTTAAGTTCATCACTATTTGGAACAGTAAACAATAATAATCTGTTGTGAACTGTATCCTAACTGTATTACATCACTTGGACATTGAAAAACTTCCCAGGATACATTTGTGAAGAGATGTGGACTTATAAAGCTTTTCTTTTGGCTAAAAAAATGACTCTGAGATGTCAATCAGTGTTCCCAAATGAGGCATAGCTGAGATTCACAACCTTAGCAAACCTGGCAGAGCTTTCTGTGATCTAAATAGTTCCAAATATCACAAGGAGAGAAGTGAAGGACATTGATGTGCTCTAGACAGCAAAATCCTACCTACATGGCACTCATAGCCAGGGTCCTCCTAGTGCTGGATGTCTGATGAGGTCAGTCTTTTCCATACATCTGCAGACAGGGGAAAGATAGAAGTTACTCATCTCCCTTAACCCCACTGAGTTATCACTTACCCCAAGACCAGATCATGCATCAAGAATATGAAAGTCCTGGATTCTTCCTTTGTCGAGTTTCATATGAAAGTGGATGTTTTCATATCTCATAGAAGAGTGACATAGTTGCTGTAGTTTTGGTGAGGGGCGACTCTTAGGATCCTGAGTGGAAGATGCTCCACTTCCTATGGAGAAGTAGTAATATTTGAATGAAGAATAAGCAATGAAAAGTCTGAGTGGTTATCACCATCAACTCCCATGGGATGAAGCACCACTGAATTTGACTGTCTTCTGCAGCCTCTAGTCATTTACTCATGAAAAAAGGAATCCCTACAACCTAAGGGTGAGTACAGCTGGTCCAAGTGTATTGAGTATTCTGACAGTGAGCAAACCATAGAATCATTAAGGTTGGAAAAGACCTCCAGACCATCAAGTCCAATTAGACCGAACGCCACCGTGCCCACTAAACCATATAATGAAATGCCACTCCTACTAGTTTTTTGAATATTTCTGGGGATGGTGACTTCACCACTTCCCGGGGCAGCATGTTCTAATGCTTAACCTCCCTTTCAGGAAAGAAAGTTTTCCTCATATCCAGCCTGAACCTCCCCTGGTGCAACTCGACATTATTTCCTCTTATCTTGTCACTAGCTGTCTGAGAGAAACAAAGACCTAAGTTCAAGAAATTAACCGAGAAAGGAAGGTTTAATACCGGTTCTTACCCTTTATTTTTGACCAGAGTGTGCAACTCTGGATGGAAACTAGGCAAAAAACCAAGAAGAAAATAAGAAAATGCCAAGAAAATGCCTAGAAGAAAATAAGAAAATGCCAAGAAAATGCCTAGAAGAAAATAAGAAAATTCCAAGAATTTTATCAAAAGAACGGTAAAACTATTCTCCATTGTGTGAAAGGCTGTGTGAGACAGATATTGGTTGAAGGCTGCCTGGACTTCAGTGGCACTGCTCAGCAATGGCATTTTATTAGTAGAAATCTAGGTGATAAAAGTGATTGCTCAGCTGGGTGGCACCTGATTTAGAGTTCTGATTTTAAATCACTAGGAAGACCTTTTCCTATCCTTTCCTCCACGATTCCTTTATTAGCCTAGTTGTTTGCATTCGTATGAATAATAAATACCTGAACATTTAAGGGAGATATTATCTCTTTTTTTTTGTCATTTTATGTTTGTCCCATTACAGATGGATAAAATGTAACTAGAAGTTACATTTTCTACTTGAAGATGCTCTTTTAGAAAAGTTTGAATCAGCACTATGGGGTTTTGAATGTCAGGTGCAAGGTGAAAACCTTTCTTGCTCAAATATGGTTATTTCTAGAAAAAGAAGAAAATTCAGCACAATGTTAAAGTTTTTCATTGTATCTTGTGCCTTGCTGTCTAGGAATCCAAGGCATGAGCAACATCAATGAAAACTGATGGTACTGTTTCCCAGGGTTAAGAACATAATTAATTGCATAACTTAACATACAGCTCTATATCACACAACCCTGTATCACACAATTCTTACTAAAATCATATATATTTCTAACATGAAGAAGTATGACAATTACAACTGATATCAACTGGTATAGTTTCAGGGATAATGGATCTTCTTGGCAGATCTCATAACACTTCACAGAAGCATTTGACAGAGCTGTCTGCATCACGGTAACAAAATTAGCTCTGAAGTACTTGGCACAACAACAGAATATTATGGTTTATGCATGTTTAGGACATCAGATATTTTATTTTTTCTGTTCCATTTGTTTTCAGTTTTGTTGTTGGGGTGGTTTTTTTTCCTGGCCAGGTTTTTCTGACTACTTTAATTAGTCTGTAATCCAGCTTGTTCTCCTCCCTGGTACTTCCAGAATATTTTTCAAAAATTTGCATGCTTTCTGAAGAATTCTCTCTACTAAAAAGAGTATGGAAACTGAGAATTCATGTGGTCCTCACTCTCATGAAAAATTCATAGTGGTTTAGACATAGTGATAATTGGACCACAGAGATATAACAAGTTTTTCTTACTAAAGTTCTCTCTAGGGCTAGAAATGATTGCTGCTACTTTTATACATCTTTGTTTAATTAAATTTCACAGAAGTCATTGTGAAAGGCTGGACTATTAACAATTAATGACTCAAAATACCCATTTTCAGAGATGCCAGAGTGATTTGATGAGGCTAGGTTTGCATCCCTCAAGGACATTTTGGGTGTGCAATGGCAAATCCGTGGTCTGTATAAGACAGAGGGGAAGATACAAGATGGGCTTTGAGGCTGGTAAGAGGCAAAACCTGTGGAGATGGGATGATGCTTTGTATCACAGAATATTCTGAGCTGGAAGGGACCCACAGGGATCATCAAGTCCAACTCTAAGTGAACGTTCTATACAGGGATTGAACCCACAACCTCGGTGTTTTTAGCACCATGTTCTGACCATCTGAATTAATCTCAGGGTTAATTCACTCAGCTGAAAACTCCCCTTCCCCCAGGGAAGGTCTTGATAGTAATTCTTCCTTTCTGATGGGGCATAACTCGGCTCACCTGTGCTGGCTTGAGGAGCAGCTGTCATGTTTTAGAAGGTGTCATAAACAAAGACCCCCAAAGTGCCCCCAGTCTCATTTCTAAGACCTTCCAGCTGCATGTGATCAAACAAGAGTGTAAAACTCCCCCTGTCCCAGGGGAGGTACCTGGCCATTCTCACCTGAACCTAAGCATATATAACCCACTGAACGTTGCAGCTGGTGGGCTTTTTCTTCCACCTCAGATGGATCAAGAGAGGATTGTGGTTTCCACCAATAGACATCTAAGCTGCAACAATCAAGACTTGTTGTAGGCCTGTGGGTTGCGATTATATATCTTTTCTACTCTTACCCTTCCTCTTTCTTCCTTTTTTTCCTTTATACATTTTATTGAATCATATTTTTATGCTTTTATATTGTTATTTTACTATAGATAATAATAACTGAAGGCTACATACCTGCTTTACATTGCACTCATCTTCTTCTAAAATAACTTGACATGTATATTTATAAACACTGATCATTCAGTGTTGTTTCACTTTAATCTGCCCCAAGGGATCTATTAAACAAGAACCTTGGTTACCCTTGCCTTCTGGGGTATGTCATAACAGTCATATGAAGTAAAAACGGAAATAAAATGCACTGTTTTTACAGTAAGGATAATTAATCCCAAAAAAATTTGTCTGAAGATGATATAAGTAGAATGACTATGTAGAAAACATGCTCTATTTTAACCACAAATTAGAGCAGCTGCTAAAAAAGATAGTAGGCACTAGCTTATGGCCAATCTTGGGTTGACAGACAAGTTGGTGGGTGACACATCATCTATTTTGGAAAAAGAATCAAGCTCCCAGAAAATACACCTTTTACAAATATTACAGTGGTTGTGGGAATTTGCGTACTTTCTATTAAAATCATAAAAATGCAAATACCATTAAAGAAAAATCCCTAGCAATACATGCACCCATATGCATGTTCTAAAACATTTAGTTCTCCTTCTGCTTTTAAGAGATTTGGGGAAATGGGCTGACATTACAGTGTATCAGAAGTCATATGTGCCATCTGTCCTTTAGGAAGTGTCAGAGCTCGACAAGTTTTTCATACTGATAATGGCCTGCTATAACTCAATAACTTCTAAAGCTATTAGTAACTAACTTCACTGATTAGCTCTGGCTAAAGAAAAAAACTTTAAAAGAGCTTGGGGGAGGAGGTGGGCAGTTGTTTGCTTGTTTTCTCTAAAGGAGTTTTTGAAACCCTGAAGCAATGTTTTCATTTATGACAATTTTTCCTAGGAATTATATTGTTCCTGTGATCACCACTGTGAGAAAAGGAAAACTCTGATTTTTAGGTCTTGTACACATTATTCAGAAACATGTGAATCTAAGCCTTCCTCTTCTGTCTGTATTTTTAAAACTTCCTACTCTAGAATTAAAGCTCACTTGTTCACCCAGAATAGGAGCCTCTACTCCTCGGCACCAGTACAGCCAGTTTAACAGTAGTTACCACCATGTTTCTGGAGGAGTTTCCTGGGCATACAAGAAGTGCCCTGGGTATATATAACTTTCCTTGCAGCAAGTGCTTAATCTATGACCTACCTAATGTTCCAGAAACAACAGAAATTTCCAGAAGAGACTGTCACTATGGATTCCTTTTGGCTGTCAGCAGTCCTTTCACATTTACCACGGCACAGGCTTCTTCCCAGATCACTGGGGTGTGTGTTTGCTCTTGTCAGCTGAAGAATTTACAAAACCAGGTTAATTCTACATGTTCACCCAGTGTCTCCAGATGGAATAGCCTATTTATCAGCCTGTGTCTGTCGTGCATGGAGTGTGGTGTATAGATCCCTGAGCTAGCAGAGATGCAACTCAGTAAATCTACATGGTGCAGATCAGCTCTATGGGTGACCTAACAAGCCCTGCTTTGCAGCTATCTTTATTAGCTTGAATGCACTGCTGCACAAATGTGGCTTAGCCTGCAGTCAGACCCAAGCTGACTTAAATCCAGACAGCTCATGGAGCTTGGCACCATGCAGTCGCTGCTTCTGGTTCTGGTTATTATCAGCCCTGGGTCAGATGCCTTTGTGGCTGTGCTGTACACAGATTTACATGCCTATTTCGAAGCTCACTTGGAGAATACACCATTGAAAACTTTGTTTTCTAGTTCAGATATGGACTAATATTTCAGTTAGGTAAAGATTAGTTTTGTTGAAAATGTTGATATTTGAAGAAGGTACCACTACTTTTTTTTAAATGAAATTAAAGTGATCATTTAATGGCAGGGATTATTATGTAGTATTGATTTTTTTGTATCTTCAGTACAATATCTTTACCATTAACCCACTGAAAGCCATTCTCTCAAAAGAGAGAATTTCTTTGACACAGAACAGAGAAAATTAAAATAGCAGCTGTTTCTTAGCACGATTTTAAAGCTGATTTTTAATGTGAATTTATATTTAGAATTTCTAGGAATCCTGGACAACACAAGGTTAAAACTAGAAAGACCTAGTTGTTCTGCATAATTAAAGCCACCTGCCCCTTTCCAGTCTACCTAATATCCATAACTACATGCAAATTATGTGATTTTCAGCTGTTTGTGGAATCTGTTACTATAATTAAAAACATCACAACAGTGTTTTTAAGAGCTCAAAGACATCACTATGAATCATACATATCATGCCAGGTGCCCACCAAAGCTGGTCTTTCCCTCCCCCTCCTTGACTGAACAGGAGAGAGAGAGAAAAATTAATGCATTACCAATTTTTATCAGAATAGGATAATGAGAAATAAACCCCAATCTTCAAACACCTTCCCCCCATCCCTCTCTTCTTCCCATGCTTAAAGCTACTCCTGAATTTTCTGCCTTTTTTCCCCCCAGTGACACAGAGGGGCAGGAACGGGGGCTGTGGTCAGGAAGAAATATGTTCTTTCTACCTCTGCTTCTTCCTCAGGTGAAGGAATCTTTACACTCTTTTCCTGCTCCAGTGTGGAGTCCCTCCCATGGGAGACAGTCCTTCATGAAGTTCTCCAGCATGCACCCTTCCCATGGGCTACAGTTCTTCATAAACTTCTCCAGTACAGGTCACTTCCACAAGGTGCAGTCCTTCAGGAACAGCCTGCTCCATTGTGGGTTCCCCAGAGGTTCGTAAGTGCTGGCAAATCTGATCCAACACGGGCTCCTCCTCTCTATGGGGCCACAGGTCCTGCCAGCAGCCTGCTCCATCATGGGGTCCTTCACTGGCTGCAGGTGGATCTTTGCTCCCCCGTGGACCTCCATAGGCTACAGAGGGACAGCATGCCCTCACCACGGTTTTCACTATGTGGAATCCCTGCTCTGATGCCTGGAGCATCTCCTTCCCCTCCTTCTTCACCTGTGCTTGCAGAATTATTCCTCTCACATAGTCTCACTCCTCTCTCTGGCTGCAGTTGCACAGGGTTTTTTCCCCCCTTCTTAACTATGTTCTCCCGGAGGCTCTACCACTGTCACTGATTGGCCCAGCTTTGGCCACTGGAGGATCCATCTTGGAGCTGCCCGGCTCTGTTGGATAGAGTGGGAAGCTTCCAGCAGCATCTCACAGAGGCCACCCTTGTGGCATCCCTGCTACCAAAACCTGGCCATGCAAATTCAATCCACCTGCAAGGCCGCTTGATCACAATCAGAACTCAGAGGACAACAATTTTGCAGTAAACATTTTCATTTGATTCAATGGCTCAGGCATGAATAATTTAAGGAACCATGGCAAGACCTCGTTGATTGCTTCTCATAACATTTTAAAGAATAATGGTTACACAGGCCTTTGTTAAAAGCCTGTATCCCTAGAGAGATGGCATTTAATATGATTGGGAAGGAATGAGCTGGCACTGGTCCATCTTGAAAGTGTTCCTGCTTTAAACCCTCATAATTAAAGTGGTTAGTGAGAATCATGTTAAACACAAATGCCATAAAGTTGAGAAAGCATCATCATGCTCCAACTTAATAGAGGGTAAAAGGAACAAATTAATTCAATTACCCCCTTTTTTGTTATTCTAAGGAAAAGCAAATTTATTCACAGCTTTTGATAGATTTCCCTAATTAATGCAATTTGATAAAATGAACAAATTCATGATGTCATTAGCTGAGTTGTGCTTAATGAAGTTGGGCTGTATGAAACATTAACTGCAATATTGAATCCATTTCCTTAGACTGGGAAATAAACATTTATCATTTCAGAACATTTACTCTGGAAGTTCCAATTGTCAGGTCTTTATCAGCATAATCATCATGTCCTGATAAATCTACATATATTTACATTTTGATCAATGTCATTGTTAAGCTTAGACTAAAATAAGATTCTATCACTTGGCAGCACGGAAGAAGTTAAATAGACTCCTTGACAACCCAGTCAATGATCTGATGGACAACTGTCAAACTATAAATGGAAATCACAGTGCTTCTGTTATCAGTTTGTTCACTACTCTTTCTTCCACAGAGGTCTGTACATGAAAGTGTTTTTTGTAATATTTCTTTTTTCTCAACAAAAGGCATATAAACTTTCATTGGTTATGAAGAGTATTTCTAGAAGGTACCTTTAAGAGAATGAAGCTTTGATAAGAACATTCATGTGAGAAGAAGTGAGAAAAATTTACCACTGCTTTCTCTTTTGTTTATGTGTACAGTTTTGGTTCCTTTTATAGGGACTATGCTATTCAAACTATGGAAAAGATTCAAGCCTGCTGCTTAATACAGAAGCATTTGCTCTTATGAGGTATCCTTAATTATTAAACTCTGATACCATATAAGTAAATATTATTTATATAGGAGCTATTGGACCCTGAGGCAAGTTTCTGATGTTTTGAAATTGAAAACTAAATCTGCTGAATTAAAGCAGAAATATGTTCTAATGAACATGGTGTCATTCTCCACTCAAAAACTCAAGTGCTATAATCTTTACCAAAAGGGAAACATCAGAATACTGGAAATACTATTTCTAATATTAGGCTATGCTGTACACCTAACATAGCAGAAGACATGGGGCAAAGCATATTTGGAGTTTTGCAGAAGAGAGGGGAAGAAACATTTCTGAGAAATGGCCCACAAATCATGTTTAAAATTAAATGGCTAAAGATAAAAGGTACATGATCATGAAATTGTTATTACACTCATAAATATTTGAATACTCCTGTATCTCAGCTTCCTAAAATTTCACTGGTGTACAGCTGTCAATTTTGAGACTAATGGTATAATAAGGAATCAATATTAAATTGTTTTCATACCTTGAAATTGGTCTGATGAAAGAAATTAACACTCAATTATACATAAAGAAGGAATGAACTGCTAGTGTTCAAGTTATAAACAAGCTCTATAAGGCTTTATAATGGCAGACTGCAGGTTTTATTAATTGGCCTCATTTAAAATATTGTCTTAGTTTAATTTTCATTACAGCTTAATAATTATATTACAAAGAAGAGATCATTAAAACTAAAATTTGAAACTGGATGTTTGGCTTGAACAATTCATTGACAACAGAAATAGCAAAGCCTGATTAATCAAATATTTGCATATTATTTATGCTAAAAGAATTGGGGCCATAAGCATCAATTCAATCTTTTTGCATTAATTCAATTAACTGAATTCCAGTGTGAGATACAAAGTCCCTCGCAGTGAGAATGTTGTGGATCAGAACTTACAGACTGTCTAAGTCAGTCTGTCAGTGACACTTCTTTCATATTTGTGCATTGACCTGTAATGAAAAAAAGTTATTTGTAGGCAATTTAAATCTAAAGATTAAAGTTCAGTTTGCTGTGTAAACTTCTTGAATGCTAGGTAAGCCATATAAGAGGGAAAAATATTTTTCTATCAACTGGTAAGATTTAATTAATTAAAAATATTTCAGTAAGATTTGTTTGGGTTTTTTAATGTTAAAAGAGCAAACCAGAGGAAATTTTCAAATACGAAATGACCTAATTTTGAAAGGGATTATAACATCACTTTTCAATATTTCAATTTCAAATAAAATTTAAAGAAAAATCTCATGCTTTAAATTGATAACATCTTCCACATTTTTTGACCTGAAAACAAGCTTGTATTATCTGATGAATTTTTATTCTCTGGAAAAAGAGAAAATTGAGCAACTACTACCACAAAGTCAGATTAAGATCAGAGACTTCCTGGAAGTCTGTTTTCCCTGACAGTGACTTCTTACAACTCCAGTTGAGTTTTGTAACACTTCTCTTGACAGCCTGTTAGTAACTACAGAAAAACCAGCAGTAACAGTCACAACACAGTTGTTATGTCATCTAAGTTTACTCTTTGAAAAACAAATGTTTTTATAGTTCTACTAGTAGTTTGTTCCATCTAGTTGTAGCTAGGCAACTAGCATTTTGACAAGATTCTACTGTCACTGTTAATGTCCCCAAACATATGGTTTTCCAAAGCAATAATCACAATTTAACAGTGGTAAAGCAACGTGGCAACTATCACAGGACAGAGCCTTGCAGATCTTCATGGTACAAATTAAGCCAGTGGTAATTACTCTACCATTGCCAGGAGCAGCCAATCTCTTTTCTTACATAAAATAAAGTGTTGAACTATGTTGTTTTAAGATAAGAAATTTAACAGTTATTTGCATAATGTGTAATGAATTATATAAAGTTTTTGTAGAACCGTCATTCAGTAATCCTTGATATCTGTCAGTTTTGTGTTTTAAAGTCAGCAGCAAAACATGACTTGCTCCTACTCTTTGTACAAAGCTGGAATCTGTACTGCACATTCTTCATGACACCTACTATGCTGCAATAACCTATCACAAGTGGCCCCATTAATCTTTCTTCCCAAAAGGCCCATACTAACACATAATATAGTCATATTTTAAAGCATTTGATTGGTGTTCATTCCTTCTACATGAAAAGTAAGGTCTTTTGTCTAGAACCATAAGTCTATTATCACTCTGGTGCAGATTGCTATACAAAATATGCAAGGCAAGGAACTACTCCAGAAAATAGAAATTGAACTTCATTCAGATTTCTGTTCAATGAAACCTGAGAGAAGCTGAACATTCTGCATATGTGGCTCATCTATATTTTCATTAATAAGATTATTGAGTTAAAAAGGCCATTATCACATAGCTGCAGGTTATCATGAGCTTAACTTGAAGCATATGATTAAATTCTAGTGACTTCAAAGAACACAACAACACAAAAAGAATCATTATCATGTATAACTTCTGTTACAGTTTCTAAGGAAAAAAATAGTCCTGCAAGTTTCCATATTGATGATAAAATATTTAATCTCTTGACAAAGACAAAAAACCCAAAACAACCGAGTACATCTGTTTTATCAGGCATAAGATATCTATTTTGAATAGTTTAGCTTTAAAGTTTCACAAAAAGTATTCTGAAATTCTGTCTCTGAATATGATTTAAAAAGACCCGAAAAGTTGTGTCAGAGCTTTACGTAGTAGTATTTCCAGAATTTCAAATAAAATACTAACTGAAATAATTGTTGGATTCTAACAACTTTATGCCTGGATTCCAAACCTTATGTTGGCCTCTAGATTCCTAGTGAATATTTTGCCTTTACTAATTGAAGTTATGTCACATGGATTAATATTAAATTGCAATTTGTCTAAGTTCCTTTGAAAATATTCTTTGCTAATACACACTTATTCAATTGAAAATTTCTAGTTTATATCATTTTGATTTGTGCCCTTGTTCTGCCTTCAGTGTGAAAAATCAATTTTATGTTCTCTTCTGCTTTTCCATGCTTTGCCACTGTTTCTTAATGTTTATCATTCGGATTATAGTAGCATAATATGGGAAATAAGGAAAACTCATCTTTCAGTGATTTAATTTTAATTAGAAGTTTAAGGGTAGTACCTCCTCTGTCTTCCTTTTTTAACCTTTCTTGTTCATTGGTAAAGGGGAAGAATAAAAAGGGGGGAAACCGTAACCTTTATATTAAAATTTTTAGGCTTACAAGCCAGCTTAAAATGAGGTTAAAGTTGACATTTGAAATTTAAAAGGTATTTTTTGGGGTTTTTTTTCAAAATGCAAGTTTCTGTATGGAAGCTATATAAAGGAAATTATAGTAAGTAATCTGGATAAGAATAACATTAAAAACATGCATGAAAGAAAAGTGTCCCTATGGCACAGAGTGATATAGTGCATGTTACAAGCATGAATATACTGACCATTCCTCTCTTACTGTGCCAATAAAGACTTACATCAGACTGGAGTATGAATTGAATTAGACCTGTATTATCACCACTAATGATAGTTGTATCATGATGAACTCAGATTGGCCGCAGTTACAGCCAAATGCATCAAGTGCACGCTCCAGCTACCTTAAAATTCAGGGAGATGAAGAACAAAGGAAAAGCAGAAGAGGAGAGAACTGCCCTAGTGAGAAGCAATCACCATTGTAACATTTCTTTGCAGTCCTGTTCTTCTGTGCAACTTGCATGATACTCTTACAACTTTCAATAGTAAAATACTTACAAAGAGACAGGAAAGATTCAGGATAAAGAACCTCTGCTGCTGAGAGAAGCAGGATAACTGAGACATCTGTATCACAACACATTCATAGCTATGGGAGTTCTTTGCAAATAATACTCCTGCAAGCCTATAAAATGTGTATTTGCTGTTCAGAGACATACTCATAAAACCTTGCTCAGCTCTTAGGTTTTTGATCTGAAATAAACAGAAGGATTCCTTCTGTTAAAGAAGAGGAATAAATCTATGTCTGTAGACAATGCAAACCATACAAGATGTGTACCTGTAGGTACCATCTACATTATCTAGAGAAAAAATTAGTATCTAACTTGTAACAGATGCTTAACTTTTCAAAGGTGAAGACAAGTGAGATGTATCCTACTCATACCGTGACTATTACATCACCATTTCATCAAGAGTTGAAATCCTTGAAAAATGTAATAGTTGTAAGTTCTATGTATCTAAGATCCAGTTCAATGAAAGACTGACTTTCCCATGTGTTAACATTTCTAAAGTTAAGCAGCTAAGTGTATAATGAAATAATTTGTTGCATCAGAACCTTGATATTTTTTGCTTTGTTTTAGGAATCAGATAAAGAAAAATAAGAATAATGGAATCATATAATGGTTCTGGTTGAAAGGCACCTTAAAGATCACCTAGTTCCAATCACCTGCCCTGGGCAGGAACACCTTACACAGACCAGGTTGCATAGAGCTTCAGACAACCTGGTCTTGAATATTTTCGGGGATGGGGCATCCACAACTCCTCTGGACAACCTGGGCCAGTGCCTCACTACCCTCATAGTAAAGAATTTAGTAAAGAATGTCTTCCTAACATGTAACCCTCTCTTTCAGTTTGAAGTCATTCCCTCTTGTCCTGTCACTACATCTTTCTTGCAGGCTCCCTTGAGGTACTGGAAGGCTGCAATTAGGCCACCCCTAAGCCTTCTCTCTTCCAGGCTGAGCAATCCCAACTCCCTCAGCTTTTACTCTTAGGAGAGGTGCTCCATCCCTCTGAGCAACTTGATGACCTTCCTCTGGACTTGCTCCAACAGGTCCATGTCCCTTCTGTGCTGAGGACCCCAGAGCTGGATGTAGCACTGCAGATGGGGTCTCACCAGAGCAGGGTAGAGACACAAAAAACCTTCCCTTGCCCTGCTGGCCACACTGCTTTGGATGCAACCCAGGGTACATTTGTCTTTCTGGGCTGAGAGTATACACCGCTAGGTCATGCCCAGCTTCTCATCCACCAGCACCCCCAAGTCCTTCTTGTCAGGGATGCTCTCCATCTGTTCATCCCCCAGCCTGGACTGATACTGGGGGTTGCTCTGAAAAAGGCAGGGTTCTTAGGGAAACTAGGCGAAATACAGGAAGAAATCTGGCTTCAGAAATACTTAGGTTATAATATAAGTTCATTTTACAATTACAGGCTGTGAGCTACACTGGAGGCATATTTTTGACCACTACGTTCTAAATCTATACCCAAAGTGTGGAGGTCTGTACACATACACAAAGGTTGCCTGTGTTTCTACATCCTGAATTAAGAATATGTTCTTCTGCCCCTGGAACCTATCTCACCATTGCTCAGTGTGTAGATACCATGCTGTGACCTGAGTGTTTATTTAAGGAGCCACAACAGAGGCTTAATTCACCACAGACATAGCTGTTAAAAACAAACACTTAGATGTGAAAATGACTTGGTGGCCTGCACAGTGCAAGTGAGATGAGCAGGAGGGGAACAGCTGCAGAATGTGCTGTGCCTCTTAGAAGTACTGCCATTTGTAAGCTTTGTTGTGAAAACATAGGTTAACTTGTAAAAAGAAAATAAAGTCGTGCTCCTGCTCTGACCTAGCAGTATCCATTGAAGTTTTATTTCCCCTTACACATTATAGAAAAAATGCTAAGAAATAATAACTCTTTACTTGGAGTTCAGCCAAAGTACTAGCTGCTCAAAAGACACTGGTTAAAAATAGGTAACAGACACCACTTACACCATTTACACAGTTTCTTCTATCACTTCATTGCCATTCTTAACGTGTGCTTATTTTAACTGGCTTCATCTGGAGTAAACTAAACACGTAGTTTAGACTAAATAACTGGAAAATCTAAAAATGAAAATATTTTTGTGATTTAAATATGCAGCTTGTTTAGAAGTGTTTATATTTTTGTATTATTCAGCTATATAATGTCCAAAGAACAATTTCTTAGAGCAATTAAGCCTGAGATCAGTTTTATTTATGCCTTTGTATGAAACAAAGTAAACTTTATTAAAATCTCAGAATGAAACATTAAATTTCTCCAGGTAATCTGACAATTTTTTCTATTCATGTCCTAACCTCCCCTTTTATTATTTTTCCTCAGGAGAGTGGTTAAAACCAATCAAGCTTTCCTAGACAGGACTCATTTGCTTCTTTGTGTCTTCCCACAGGGCTGCTCTGGAATATTTTCTGGAGGGTATTTCTGCACTCTGTCACCACAGTAGGTGTGATGATCACATCTACTTCCTATTGTCACAAATCTGGTGAAGGCTTGTGCCACAACTTCTCATTTGTTTAATTACACAGTAATTAGAAGGCTCATCCAAGAAAAAGGAATGCCAGATTAATTTTTTTCTCCTGGTACAGAGGGACTGAAATACAGCTCATACTCTGCTTTTACCTTAAGAATAAAACTACCTGAAAACCTCTACTTCTTATTTTGGCTCTGCTAGTGTGTTCCAGAAAGATGAAATCAGACTGAAGATTTATTGGGCAAGCAGGCAAGAAGTAAGTAGACAAACCACAAGTTATTTATCAGAATTTGTGCATGAAGATGCTGACATAGGGTTATGAATTCCTGAAAGAAAATGTGAACATCTTCCACCACACAGACTCCCACCAATGCCTCTTCCTCACCTACATCTCACGGCAGAGGCTGCTGGGGAGAGCACTGCAGCAACATCCCATGCCTGGTGTCATTAGACTGAAGTTACCACTGCTCAGCATGCGAATGGGTGGCCTAAGGCACATAATGCTATACCTCTCCATTATATTTATTCTTTGGGCTTGCTTTCACTTTCAGTGGAAGTTTTGGATTCTGAGTGGAGGAAGATATTTCTCCATACCTTTGCATAATGCCTGAGGTAATGAAATCACAGAATATTTGAGGTTGGAAGGGACCTCTGCAGATCTTATGGTCCAACTGCCCTGCTCAAGCAGAGTTGCCTAGAGCCCAGGAACGTGACCAAATGGGTTTTGAAAATCTTTAAGGAGAGAGAGGCTCCTCTACAGCAATCTGTGCCAGTGCTCAGTCATCCTCAGAGTAAAACAGTGTTTCCTGATCTTCAGACAGCACCACCTGTCTGTGCCCCTTGCTTCTTATCATATTACCAGGCACCAGTGAAAAGAGCCTGCTTCCATTTTCTTTGCACCCTTCCTTCACATATTTATATATGTTGATAAGATCTCCTTGGAGTCTTCTCTCCTCGAGGCTGAAGAGCCTCAAATGACAAAAGATGCACTTGATGGTATAGTGTTTTCCTCAACGATCT
Organism: Corvus hawaiiensis; assembly: GCF_020740725.1. Lineage (NCBI taxonomy): Eukaryota > Metazoa > Chordata > Aves > Passeriformes > Corvidae > Corvus > Corvus hawaiiensis. The sequence continues at coordinate 24,192,239 of NC_063215.1, forward strand.
CTAGGGTCTTTAGATCATGACCAGTGAGCTGCTTTTTCTGGATATTTTTCTTACAGGAAAACTATAACAAGATTATAAGAAAGGACTGTACGGAGAATAGATATCTAGTTTTGATAAGATAAACCACATCACACTTTATTAAGATTCAAAGCCTTTTTTAAGATCTATTTTAAGATATTCAAAGGGGTAGTCAAAACAACTAAGTGCTAAGTAGCAGCAAGGCGATTATGTAAAGATAGCTCAGATGAGTGGATCGAGTGCACCTTCAGTCACTTTGTAGATGACAGCAAGTTGGGTGGGAGTGTTGACCTGCTGGTGGGTAGGAAGGACCTGCAGAAGGATCTGGCAGAACAGGCTGAATCGATGGGTCAATGCCAGCTGTAGGAGGTTCCAGAAGGGCAAGTTCTGGGTCCTGTACTTGGGTCACAATAACCCCATGCAGAGCTACAGGCTGGGGTTAGAGTGGCTGGAAAGCTGCCTGGTGGAAAAGGACCTGGGGGTGTTGAACATGAGCCATCATGTGGCCAGGTGGCCAGGAAGTCAAGTGGCATTCTAGCCTGTATCTGCAGTAGTGTGGCCAGCAGGTCCAGGGCAGTGATTGTCCCTCTGTACTCAGCACTGGTGAGGCCGCACCTCAAGTGCTATGCCCAGGTCTGGGCCCCTCATGACAAGAAGGATATTTTGGTGCTGGAGCATGTCCAGAGAAGGGCAAAGGAGCTGGTGAAGGGCCTGGAGAGTAAATCAGATGATGAATGGTTGAGGAAGATGGGGGTGTTTAGCCTGGAGAAAAGGACACTCAGGGGAGACCTTATCGCTCTCTGCAACTGCCTGAAACAAGGCCGTAGCCAGGTGGGGATTGGCCTCTTCTCCCAGGCAACCAGCAACAGGTCAAGAGGAAATGGCTTCAAGCTGCACCACAAAAAGTTCAGGTTAGACGTAGAAAGAATTTCTTTATTGAGAGTGGTTAAGCACTGGAACTGTCTGCTCAGAGAAGGGGTTGAACTGTTGAAGAAATGACTGGATGTGGCACTCAGTGTCATAGTTTACTTTGGCAGTGCTGTTCAGTCAAACACTGGATTTGGTGGTCTTGGATGTCTTCTTCCATTTCCAAACATAATGATTCTATGATTCTGTAAGTTAAATGTAAAGGTACAATACAACAGGTCACAAAGGATTTTGGTTAAAAACTTGTGGAAGGCATAAAAACTAACATTAAATGCTTTTAAACAGGTCAGAAAACAGAAGCTTGCCAGACAATGTAGAGAGCCAATACATGATCAAAGTGCAAATGAATGTTACAGAAAATAAGGCAGTAGTGGAAAAACTACAGCACTTTTTTGCTTTCTTCTATACTCACAATGAAAGACCTAAAAGAGGTACCCAGACCAGAAGCCCTGTTTGTGAACAAGGTACTGCAGGATATACCTCAACCTGAAGAGTCATTAGAAAATACTCTAGAATAAACTGGTAAAACGAAGAATGAACTTGACAGACCAAGATGGTATTCTTCAAAGTATGAAATACTGACCTATTTAACTGTGGTGTGTGTGCTGTCTGTGAAAATTGCTCCAGCAGATTTAGGACAGAGGGTGACAAACATAAAGGCATTTTTTTTAAAAAAAAAAGTCTAAATCCCCCAAACATGCAAATAAGAAATCTGATTTCTGTGCTGGAAAGAATTGGTGGAAACTTTAATAGGAGGCAGACTGTGCATACACATACACGCAATCACAATAGCATGTGATATTCTGAGGAAGAACCAAACACTGGCTTTCGGAGAAAGGAGTCATATCTTGCCAATCTACTAGAATTCTTTAAAGAACTCATACCCAAGAACAAGAGTCATCAAGTTGCTACAGGCTATTGCAAACTCCATAAAGCTTTTGAAAAAGCTTTTACTAAAAACTCTCAAGAAACTCCCAGTTGGCATGGGATAAATGAGAAGTTCATCAAAACCACTTAAAAGATTAGAATTTAAAAGTAGGAATAAGTTGTAGGTAAGTGTAAATGGCTGAGGCCATTATTAGAATCCTATAGGAATTAATGTTAAGATATGTTATTCAATTTATGTATCCATGATTGTTAAAAGAATTTGAATGAGATGACCAAGGTTTCCAACAATATTGAGTTATTTGGGGTCATAATGAGGAATATTCACCAAAAAGATTCAGAAGTTTATCATCGGATGCAGAGTGTCTGAGAAATAAAATGGCAAACATAATTCCATGTTTATTGAAAGTCAATGTTTTTTATGAGGATAACCTATCCTAATTTCAAATATACAAGGATACAATCTGAACTATGAAAAAGGTTTTGGATGTGACATCAATAATTTTTATGAAGACATCAGTTCATTACTCAGTAATTATCAATGAAGCAGGTAAAATGTAATAAATTATTAGGAAATAAACGCCTGACAGAACAAAGAACATCATTATACTTTTAAACAATCCACAGCATGCCCATTTCTTGATTAGTCTTCTGGTTAGACAATTTCAAAAATGATATGTCTCACCCACAGAAGATGCAGAGAAGAGTGAATGAATTTTTACAAGAGGGACAAATCGATAGACAAAGATTCTTCATCCTGGAAAAGCCATTAAAGAGGTCTTTAAGAGCATGGAATAACCTGGAGAAAGCAAGTAGAAAACAGTTGGTTCTTGAATCTTATATTATGAGAATTAGTGGAAATTAAGAGACATTATGAGGTGGCAGGTTTAAAACAATCAGAAGGAAGTGCATTTCCATGATATGCATTGATGAACTTTGGAAGTGTCGTGGTTTAGCATAGTTTGGGTTTTTAGTTAGTTTAGTTAGTAAGTAACGGATATTTTGAACCAAACCACTACACTTAATAATTCCTGTCAGTTGTTGTAAATGCCAAAATTTTTCAGCATTCAAAAAGTAATTGTACAAATTCACAAAAGTTAAACTTATAAAGGATATTCAACTCAAAGTTATAACTACCAGTTCAGAAGTTTGATTCCAAAAATATCCCACTATATGCATGCTGTATTCTTTCTTGTACCTTTCTTTACACACCTGTACAGGCCCCAGTTCCGCCTGGTTACTGATTTTATGTGGCACAGCTGTTTCTACTTTGTAGTTTTCTTATGTTTTTTGATAATCAGACACTCTTTCTTTCTTACATATTACATAAATATAATGAGAAGATGAAAGTATTAAAAAAACCCCAAAAAATAAATAAGTTGAGTAGAGCAAAAAAAATTTAAGGACAGTACATCAACTTTACTTATAAATACTTTTTTAAATTACCACTTTGACAATTGATTCCAAGTTGCCATAGCTCCTGAAGAGCTGAAAACAAACAATGCAATCCCTTCAATATTTCAAAGGAGTCTCTCTAGAGCAGGCTACTTTTAAAAATGTATTTTATCCCAGATATATTTTTCCCCTCTGTAGATTTCTTTTCATGCTCAGGAGTTTTATGGGCAATGTTCAAATAGTATTGAAGTTCTTTGGATTTTGCTAATGCTTTTTTTTTCCTCCTCTTTTTCAATATTACCCTTAAAATTGTAAAATAAATTTTCAATCAACCTTTAAGTGCAGATTCCACACGTTCCACACAGCTCTTAGGAAACAACAAATTAAGAATACTCTTTCTGAGCAGGGAAACAAAATGCAGCATACTCTAGATATACTGAATTTATAAGATCCTTGGCATTAAGTTTTAGACATTTTTTTTCTTTCTGGCAACACATTTTTTTGTCTCTAAAAACCAATCAAAGCTTGGTAGGAGTCTGAACTAAGTCTTCTGAAGCGGAGGTGAAGTCATATCAATGTCTCTATCTGCATCTGATTGAAGAAAATGCAGCTTCAGTTCATAGCTCATTGCTTTTACACCTGTCTGCATCAGATTTCCCTTGTAGCTGGATATGACATTGGCTGAACTAACATCCTCTCTTCAGCTTACTTCTTGTTACTTAATGTCAAATGCTATTATTACAGAAGTACCAGCTGGAGGCTGGGGAGGAAAGGTTAAAGTGATTTCCAAAGGAAGATTTCAGGTCACAGAAGAGACATAAAATTTTTGCATATTTAGTGTGTTTTGATGCAAAAGAATGGTGTTACGGGCAGTTAAGTCCATTTACTCAGGGCAAGAGTTAATTAATTTAATTCTCTGTTTCATAAAGTTCATGAGATGGAAATTTTCTAAGCACTTTGAGATGTGTTAGTAAGAGAAGTAAAATACTGTCTAACATGACAAATTCCACCATTACTTTGGCAATTTTGAAGTCTTGTCTGGAATTTATTGTACCAGAAAGAGTGACTTCTATTTTTAAGATGCATTGTGCTGACACAATCATTAATAATGGCACTATATTCTCATGTGTCCAGACACGAGTGGGAAGAAATTCTCCCTTTTTTTTCTATCTGGTGTGCACAACCACATGCTTTTTAACTACTTTTCACTGAAAGATCATCAGCTGTCTGTCACTTGGGATTTCTGCATACTGTGGAAGGTGCCTGACTTAGTCCATATTTGTAGAGTGGTGAAAATGAAGAATGCTACTTTGATCAGTAATATCTGTATTTGACCAGGATCTTCAATTCTAATCTACAGTCCTACAGAGTCCTACAGTATAGGAGTTCACATAAACCAGACACTGAGACAATCTGCATAGGCAAAAATGGCATCTTTGCTAGATGTGTATTCTAGCTGGATTTTTAGTACTTTTTCATTATTATGATTTAGGATGGAGTTCAGTCCACCTAATTTAGGCATTTCTTTGCCAAGGGGAGTAACCGATAGTTCATCCCTCCTAATCTTAGGACCTAAAGTCTCTACCTGGGGACAAGAAAAGATCTTTAAAGGTTCATTTTTCTCCTGAACATAGGTCTTTAACTGGAAAATTAGAGATTTTGAGGATGGGTGGATTCCAGTGCAGCAGAGCTGGTCTGAAGACATCCATACACTGGTGCTGTATTGGTCCTTTGAGCCTTTTATTCACATTAAATGCAGTTTCTTTAATTAGACCAATTAGACTTTTATTGGCTCATAAACAGAGACTGTCACTAATTCCTAAGTACGTTTAGGAGTTAGTCTAGTTTACAGTCAGACTAAATGATTACTCCTAACAGTAATCAAGCTTCTCCAGAGACCTTCATAAAAACTAAGGATTAAGGACACCTAACTCTGGATTAATAAGAAGCTCAAAGCAGGAGATGTCTTCCAGAATAAGTACTTCTGAACAAGCATGTGTAATTAAGTTTAGTCTTATACACTGTTGTTAACTAAGTAAGGAGACATCTAATTAATTTTGTATAAGATGTTAGGAAAACAAGTAGATTGGATTGTCATGTAGCTAGTTGACATCTAAGCCCCAGTTTAGAGAAGGTTTTTTTAGATTGTAGTCTTCTTTTAGGCGTGTATACTGTCCTTTGCTTAAGCAATTGGGCAGTTTTATGTATTAAGTGAATTTATGTGTCTAAATTTCATTTTAGACTAATTTTAGGTATGATTATTAACATACTGAGATAGAAAGAGCAAGTAGCTTTCCAAGATATTTGGATTCATACATGAAATAGGTTTAAATGCTAAGCTGGGAGCTCAAGGAGGGAAGAAGTCTAGGGCACCTGAAAGGAATTCCAAAAAAGTATTTTTGTACTCAGACTGGTGCAGGCTGAGGAGCACTGGGAGTCAGTCTTATAGGAACCTGGGAACAAGGGCAAGAACTGTCAGTGACACACAGGAAGGTGGGCAAGTGGCTGTTTGGTGAACTAAAGATTACTGCATGTCATGAAGATGAACGTTAATGTTTAAACTTTTGCCTTGTTGTGAAATATTTTTCACTGTTGTAAAAAAGACACAGACCATGTGGGATAATATAAAAAGAACTACAGCTTGTCAGACCAGTGAAATCTGCTCTACCCAGAAATGGAAATGCTCCAGCTGGAGTGTATTTCAAAGGAGCTGGACCTTCTGAAATGTCTTGAATAGAGCACTGAGTATGACCAGAGGTCTAGAAAATAAAACCTGTAAGGGACAAATGTGAGTTATTGAGACCAAACTAAAAAAAGTGGCCATATAATTTTAATTTTTTTATATTTACATAAAGCTATAGACACACAGCTTTTCACATACTTGAGGATGGATGTATTGAGGAAGGAAGTGTCATCTATAGCACATTGGTGGTGCAATGAGCTTAATTTTCAGTAAAAGAGGCTGGGATTAAATTTGAGAATAAACTTTTAACAATATCAGTATTTAAACACTGGAATAGGGAGGAAGGTTAAGTGTTTCTGCTACTGGAGGTCTTTCAGAACAGATTAGAGAAAGATCTGGTGAGAATGTAGCTGATGTAAATGTAGCTAATCCTGCCTAGATGTCAGGTTCAATACAACCACCTCTGGGTCCATTGCTTCCATTATCCAGAAATAAATTAAATTTGACCATCTAATTTTTTTTTTAAATTTTTTTTCTTTATTTACATAAAGCTATAGATACCCAGTTGCTTTTAACTGCAAGTAATGATTGTCTGGTTTTGGCAATTTCACAGATTTTTTAAAAGACTTGAGAAGCCCAATGAAAAAGAAATGATAATTAACTCTGTGTGCTTAAGTCTCTTAGAAGAGAATGATATGAGGAGATATAGGGTGGGATGTAAATAAGAATGATTTATATGCCACCAGGGTGAAAGGTATGGCTCATACACCTGGATGACAGGGCCACATCCAGAGGGATGTGGACAGGCTCAAGAGCTGGGCCCATGGGAATCTCATGAGGTTTAATAAGACCAAGTCTAAGGTCCTGCAACAGAGTCATGGCAACCTCCAGTACCAATCCAGCCTGGGGGATGAACAGATCGAGAGCAGCCCTGACAAGAACGGCTTAGGGGTGCTGGTAGATGGGAGGCTGGACATGCCCCAGCAATGTGTTCTCGCAGCCCAGAAAGCCAAATGTATCCTGGGCTGCATCCAAAGCAGTGTGGCCAGCAGGGTGGGGGACAAGATTCTGACCCTCTGCTCCACTCTGGTGAGAGCCCACCTACAGCATCCAGCTCTGGGGTCCCCAGCACAGGAAGGACAAGGACCTGTTGGAGCAGGTCCAAAGAAGGGCAACCAAATAGATTAGAGGGATGGAACATCATTCCTATGAGGAAAGGCTAAGAGAATTCAGACTGTGCAGCCTGGAAAGAGAAGGCTTAAGGATGACTTAATTGTGTCCTTCCAGTACCTGAAGGGAGCCTGCAAGAAAGATGGAGGGGGAATTGTTACAAGAGCATGTAGTGACAGGACAAGAGGGAATGGCTTCAAACCAAAAGAGAGTAGGTTTAGGTTACATATTAGGAAGAAATTTTTTACTCTGAGCGTGGTGAGACACTGGAATGGGTTGTTCAGAAAGTTGTGGATGCCCCATTCCCAGCAGTGTTCAAGGCCAGAAGGGTGAAGGAGGTGATTCTGGAAGCTGGAGGGAGCTCTGCACAACCTGGTCTGTGAAAGGCGTCCCTACCCGTGGCAGGGGGTTGGAACTAGATGATCATTAAGGTCCCTTTAAACCCAAACCATTCTATGATTCCATAGAGTCAATAAAGAAGTACATTGATGTCTAATCAACACAAGCAGCCAGAACTCTTGGGTTTGTCACCAGTGTGTCACAGGCCATTGCAATTTTCATATTTCTTTCAATACCTCATCCAGCAGGTTTCCCCTTATCTGTCTGACTTAGTGTTTTATTATTTCAATGCATTTGATTACATTTTCATACATCAAACCAATGCAGAAGATATCTGTGGAGGATTGTTACCTTAGCTGAACTTCTTTCAGCCACATTCAGGAATGTGATAGGGAATAAAATGTTGCTCTTAGTTCAAACCTTCAAACAGAATTTTCTTCAAGAAGCCCTAGTTTGAAGTTGAACTTGGGTAGCGGCAGAGTAGTGAAAGGAATCTTCAGCAGGATATTTTTTGCCTGTTCTGCTAATATCCAGCAAAGACTGATCCAGCTCTAGTTCCCTGAAGAAAAAATTTGCACACATGCTCATTGAAGATTTGCTAAAAATTGGTAGCTATATTCTCCATATTGTCCAGTGCCTCCTTGTTCTTCCTACCCCTCTAAGAGATTACTTTTTCTGTAATTGTCACTCCGGGCTGCTACAAACCATGTATAGTGAGGCATCTAAAATGAGTGAGTCCTGAGTGTTCTCAGTGATTCCTCCAGGACTTGTGAAAGCAGAATCTGTCTGACAAAAATTCAGATGGACTAATATAAATTCAGGCTGTCTCATCAAAGGGTATGTGTTGAAGGAAGTGGTCTTGTTCCGGGAAACTTGGAATAGGAATATAGGGACTGAAGGAGAATTTTGCTGAAAGGCATGTATTGAATTCTTGTTTGTTAACAGTCTTAGAATAGGAGTATGAATCAAGATATGAGCAGAGAAATTGGAAACCTGAGTCTAGGAAATTTCTTGCCTTCTCTTGCTCCATTTTGGTCATTTCCTGCTGCTTTTAAAATGGGCATATGTAGATAACCTACTGAGGATATTTTACTATCTGAAAGAAATGTCCTTGAGGAATCACGCAATGAACAACTTTTCAAACATCTCTTCTTGCCTCAGAAATCCATTCCTCTGTAATGGGAGCAAAGAGCAAAGAGCTCTACGGACAGTTAATCACTTAACCCTTGCCAGAAAAGCAGAGAACACTGGTGGCTGTCCAAATGGAATAGAAAAGGAGAAAAGAAGAGAAAAAAAATCATCTTACATTTGTGGTACGGACTTTAGAATGTTAAAATACCTTTTCTTTCTACCATTTCAGAGAATACGCTACCCTCAAAGCTCAACATACAAAAGTTTAAAATAAATCAAAGGAGTTGGAAGAGCAAATCTAATTTAGGCACAATAGTTTGGATCTTTGCTTGTTTTTTCTCTAAGACTTCTGGACTTCGCTGAATTTTCCATTTTTTATTTGGTTTAACAATAAACCTGACAGCAGTGAAACATGAAGTACAGTATAAATATTCTCTCTGTTTAGTAGTCAGAGATTTTCCATAGAATCTATCTTTTACAGCTATAGCACCATCTCTGCAGTGTAAGTACCAGCCCATGTTCCAACAATATCTAAAGGAGGTTTTTTGTATATTTGATGTACAATACAACCAAGTTTTTTACAAAGAAATTCTAGTTGTATTACTTTTTCTTTTTGAAGTGAGCTTTAGTAAAAGAAAAATAGAATTTATAGCTCTATTAGAGAAGACTCTCTTTGACGGAGAAATGTGAGAGAAACAGGAAATTGCATTTAAATGACTCACAGCAGCTGCATGGTTTTTTGTGCATGACAGGACTATCACTCCTTAGTCTCATGAAGTTTGATGGTTCTACTGGGTCTCCAGGTCCAGAAGGCATGGGAATATTAGAAATAAACATATTTTGAACTGAAAGTACAAGTTCCTAGTATTTTAAAGAAAATCCTGCAACTATTATGACAAAAGCCCCTAGCATGTAAACATATTCTCTGGTATTTATTTGCTAAACTTTCATTCTGGTTAACTCTTTTCATACTTAACTAATAGGAAAGTAATTTTAACTTTCTTAATCTGTAGTTTATATACTAACAGTTCTCCTATTTGCCCTCCAGAAAGTAACACAGATTAGCAGAACAAAGTTGAAGCTGTAGGAAAAAATATGGACAAATTAACATTTTAAAGAGTTTTAAAAGAAATTATAAGGCATAATTCAACTTCATACTTCTAATTTTCATAGCACTCTACAGACTACCATCTATAAAAGAAATTAATATAATAATATTTCCTTTGGAGCAAATTCATAATGTTATAATTCTTCATTTGAGGTAATGTAATTTCTAATGCAACTGCTTTTAAAAAGATGTTGAAATATCTTTTTAGAGAGGCCTTAACCACCAAGCAGCTTAAAAAATCATCAGTTCATTATTTGGATTACACTAATGTTGTAAACTGTCCTTTTAATTAAAATTAAAGTAAAAATCATATAAAGTAAAAGAAAAGTGTTTAGGAGTAAATGTTCAAACTTTACTAAATTCATTTCTCTTTTCATCACTCAGAAAGGGATATCAAGGCCCATTCTTATTTCCTTTATGCCCAAACTGAAATATTAATCTTCTTTGTCAAGACACCAAAGATAATTGGCAGGTGCTGCATGGAAGGTGACTGATTATTTGACCACAGCTGAGAGATGCCAGTTTAGATCCAAGTAGATTTACAGTCTCACAGTTAGATGTTACATGCAATGGTTGTCCTGGCCAAACACAGGTAGCATTAGAAAAAAACATGCAGGTATGAATGTAGGCACATGCATGTTTTTCCACATGAAATCCTAAGCCAAATTTGAGTTCTTGCAAAAGGTTTATAATCAGACACAACAAGCACTGTTGATTTATGTGTGTTTTTGTAAAAAGATATTAACCTTCTTTGCACATGCATGCAAAGTCCGACTACTATAGTTCTGATTGCATTAACTATAAAATCAGCAAAGGTAGAAAATTGGGCTGTTTCCCTCTGAATGAAGACTTTGCAGTATTGTGCAAATATGATACTGTAGTTCCACTGCAAGTGCTTTAACACCCATTAGAATTGTGCCTCAAGTATCGCTTTCAATCTTTAAATTTGGTATCTGGTGTTACTAACATAATAAAAAAAAGCCAAAATGCCCCAAACTATTTAAGCATAGTATACTCACAAAGTGGTTTGGGCTCAAATGACTTCCAGAATGATGAGTAATTGGGTCAATAATACAATGTTCTAAAGGATCAGGACTATGTCTCATCTAGTCTGTTCCTCTATCCCTAAGAAGGTTCAGATTTCACAGAAGTTAAATGTGATATTAAATGCTGCTCATTAAAGATCTCTTGAAGATCTCATTCAGATTCCTAATAGCTAGACATCTGCTTATATCACAAACACAAGGATTATTGTGTAGCTTTAGTATAAGCAAACTCCATCATGGGCTTTGAATCACCTTTTCAGCTCTTCCCTATCGCCCTGCTGACACAGATTGCTGCCTCTGCAGCAGGGCTGGCAGAAGGGTTGTGTGTCTGTACTCGTCTAAGATTACTAAGATTGTCCTAATGCATATTCATCTTCATTGGTGATGCCAGCTTGTGTGCTTCTCTGTGAACCTGATACCCAGACCATGCCTCATTCTGCTGACTCTGCTGTACAGTTATCTCCAGCAGCTGCTTGAACTCTGACTTTGACGAGTCAATAACACCATACAGCAAAAAGTTCTTCATTCAAATTACACATCAAGGGAAAGACCACCACTGTTCATCAGTATTCTAAGAAGGACACAGAGTTTTGAAAAATATGCATGTCATCCCCTCAGCCCAAGATGGATCAGCATTTCTGACAGAAATAGTTGCATAAATAGCTTCAGTTAATATGAGCTTCAGTTTATCCTACAAGTTTCACTGTGCTGGCAGGATTATCTTCTGAGGACAGCAAGGTTTTGAAAATTTTTTAACATGAAGCTGTGGCAGAAAGACAAGATTCAGTCTTTTTAAGTATTTAAAAGACATCTGCTTTTCTAGCTATAGAGTGAATGTGTAAGCTGCAGTGATTCTCGGAATTAAACTTTAAACCTAAATATTAACATACTTTAGATTGTACTGGCCTGTGTTCCGTAATCAAGCAGTTAATCATATGCTTGCAGCCGTGTTCAGGGATCACATTAGAAAATACCTGCTGGCCATTGCCTATGTCCTACTTTGAGCAAGTGCTGGAAGAAAAGCAGCTTTCTGTTCCTGGTCAGAACAAATCCTCATCTCTCTCTTCCTTACACTCCGTCGCTGTTCATTAACCTCTTCTTCCACTTCAGAGGATTTACTGGAGTCATCATCTCTGATCATAACTGAATTCTGCTCCATGGTTCACACTATCCTTCCCTCCACGAGATGCTATATCCCAGTCACCTGCACGGTTTGCTGCTTGGACACAACAGTCTCCTCAGCTGCATCAATCAGAGCACGCATAGCACATTTGACCTGCTGCTGGTCCTTTCCTGCTCTAATCATCCAGTGGGAGAGATCAGAAACATTTTGCATTGATGTGTTGGAGTTCTCTATAAATAGGACTTGACTTTTCCTTTGTCATTGATTTTCTTTCAGATGGCCTAAAAGGCTAGAAATATAACAAAATTTTAATGTTCACAGCAGGAAGCAATGTAAGGAATATATATTGTAAATATCTCAAGCTGTCTGTTTTTGTTGGGATGGAGTATAATGTGCTTTTTTCATGGACCAGTAATGTTAAAACACAGCAAGAACTTCCTTTCCTTTTGGAAAAAATACAGGCACCAAGGCAAATAATTCAAGTAAAGATGAAGTTGTATAACTCATTAGATGCCTCCAATGTAGGATGTAGAAAAGCACTTGTAAAACGAAACCAAATTTACAATGGATAAAAATGGTCGGTAGGGGAGAGTGATGAACTGATACAGACTTTTTCCATTGTTTTGGCTTCTGTGAGATCAAAGCTAATATGTCATTGCTTTATTGTATTCTCTGTGAAATAGAAAATAAATGAAATTGCAAGATATTGGGCTTTGTCCCTCTGAAAAGACACACTGAGTTCAGATAATAACTGTAACATTACCTATTGAAGACAGATTTTACAGGTAGCTCATTATTGCCACACCATGATTAATGACTGGTTTTTTGTGTAAATCAAGACTCACTAGAATACAATTTGAACTAATCTAATTTATGTGAATCATGCGCATTTTTCAATTTGCGGACTACTATAAAAAAATGTCCAGAATATGAAAAGACATGTCACATTGCAATAGAGTCACTAAAGGTGTAGTGTCATGATAAACCTGTCTCAGGCAAGGTTCCCACTCTGTCACGCTTTGCTCTGCCTTCTGTGCCAGCCATGCTCCAAAAGATACATTACAGACAGTGCTAAGCCAAATGCAAAGCCCAAGCTAATATATTTAGTCTGGGGAAGGCTTAGCCTACCCTCACAGCAGGCAGAGCTAACTCCCTTAGTAGCCTTCAGACAAGTTTCCTTATAGCTGGGCAGCTTGGGTGTGGGTGGAGTGAAAAACTATCCATACCCATAATTGTGCATGAGCCCAATGTCAGTAAACATTTCACCATTTTCTGTGAATGACTAAAATTTTCTGGCAGATTTTTGTCTTCGTCTTAAATAAATCTTGTATGTGCCTAAATTAGAAACTATATAATTGATTTTTAACAAACTGCTTTTAAAATTTCAATGTCAGAGAAAAAATATGTATTTTTGAAGACACAAGGGATTCATTTTGTTATCCTCTTCATCAACCTTCAGTTGTCTAAAAGATCATGCAGTTCCATGCCAATGATTTTCACACAGTTTGGAATTTTCAGTAGAGCTAGATCAAAGAAAGTACTCTGGTGTTTCTAAGTAAGAAACTGAGAGCACTGGGATGTGTGAAATCCCACTCCTCTCCTGCCGTAAAGTCCAGAAATTTGGTGGGTCCATCTGGCAAATTCCAGAGTTTTCATTCTTCACATCTTATTCTCAAATGAAGGGAATGACTGACTCTTAGTTTTTAGGAACATAGTTGAGAGAAAAAGCTGCTGCTTGTTTTGAGCAGCAATCATGGAAAACAGTTACTTTTATTTAATGTGTTCTTGAACTTAAATATAACTTACCCTAAACCTAAATGGAAAACTTCTCTGATCAGGAAAGTACCCTAATTGCTAGGGTTTAGAGCAAGTTGAAAGGATGATCCCTTCTTCCTTCCTTCTGTTGAAATTGTACAGCTGTACAAGATTCATACAGAGAAGAGACTGTGAGATAGAAAAATCTGGGAATAAATGAAAGGCTGACATCACACCATACAGAGAGGAAGAAGTCTTCAGTTTTTCTTCCTAGTTCCAGGATTATACATTACTTTTTCATTTACTTCGTATAAGTGGGGGGAAAAAAGATAGGAAGTAGGACACTCTCTCTCCTTACTCTAGACCTACTAACTCTAACCTGTACTCATGCCTCCAGGAAGCTCTTGGGGGAAACATACCTTAATCCTTCAAGCTTCCAGTTGAAACTTCCCGTTTCTTGGGCGTATGCTCCAGTCATCAGGATATTTTTCTAGCAGATCTGTATCAAAAGGAAAAGTCACAAGGATAGTTACCTGCTTTAAGTGGTCCCTGTTTTTATTTGCTAATTCTGCCCCGAGTGCATGCATTTCAGGATTTTCGTGGAATCAAGGCAGAACATGGAATAAAGTAACCTTAGCTTTTTCTAACTTTTCTCTACTTTTCTCTTTCTTTCTCTTTGCCTCTTTTATTATTAAAAAAAAAATCAATTTTTTGGTATCAACATTTAATCTCATTTGGTTTTTAATCTTGTTTTTCGGGAATATTTCAAACCTTCAGGGTTCTTTCCATTTTATTCACAGAGAGTTAGTTCTCTTTACTCCTCTGTGATTAAATGGGATCATAAGAAAAGCAGAGCTGGAATGGATCTGAAATGGAACCTAGATGCTTTAACTGAGACAACTCTTGGAGTGCAAAGAAAGAGTGCTGCCTGCAAAACCTTCAGGCCTGCCTGGATCCAAAAGGTTGTGCCAAGGAAGATTTACGTTGGACATTAGGAAGAATTTCTTCACAAAAAGGATGATTGGACATTGGAATGGGCTGCCCAGGGAGGTGGTGGAGTCACTGTGCCTGGAGGCATTTAAGGAAAGTGGATGTGGCACTCAGTGCCATGGTCTAGTTGACAAGGCAGTGATAGGTCATAGGCTGGACTCAATGATCTCAGAGGTCTTTTCCAGACTAATTGATTCTGTGATTCTTTGTTTCTGTGTTTAGGAATTGAGCCCTTCAGTGCTGACCTGTGGCTAAATCTGGCTTTAATCTGTGTGCCTGAGTCATACCCTACTTCCTTTTCACACTTTTGCTGTTGAATGTAATAGTAAGAGATAAATCCTGCTGTACTGAGCATTCTAACTTTAAAACACAAAGTATTTGCTATGAAACAAGGAATTTAAATTGCTTTCCATTTTGTCAAGCTAACCTTAGGTGGTTGGCCTGTTGAAAGCTTACCATGAAATAAGAACTTCTACAACAATGTTTTTTGGCTTTCTAGCCACAGCTATGGTAACTTTACAAAAGTGCTTTTTTTTTTCCCTGTTTAGGAAATGCTAAAAGTGAACCACTATGCCCCTGTGCAGAGCATGATAGAAATCCAGAGAAAAAAGAATGTGTTCTCTGTCCCAGAGAGTTTGGAATCCAAGGGTAAGGGAAGAGAGGATGTACTCTGGCAGGTGGAATTGACAAGATACAAGCACCTTCTTACACCAGCAGTTAAACCAGTGAGTGTTATATCTGGGGAAGTAGTTCTGCTATTGAACATGATTAGAAATATGGACATATTTACATGAAATCTTAGCTAAAAATCTTATTATTCAATTATCTTCTGGGCAAATAGCCATCTGGACTGGTTTCAACAGAGCTGGGGGCCTGAGCAGACAATCCTAAGAGCTTTATAGACTTTACAATGTCACATGAAACTGAGAGGAATTAATGGGAGAAATAAATAGAAAAGACTCTAAAATCTCTGGAGTTTTTAGCAAACATTTCCTTTTTCGTCATGATCAATTAGCATACAACAAATCCAAGAGAGGACAGAATCAATAAGTAATTGGTAAAGTAATAATTGAAAGCAAATCTTTACAACCTTCTTCATTTTAAATAGTTCACCCTTGTCAGTTGCTGAATCCACTGGGCTTAAGGATGTGCTTCTCGCACTCCACATACTTTAGCAATAATGCACTTGACTCAGACAGGCCGAGCAGGGAGATGAATATATTGTTCCATGATACTATGGTGCAGATGCAAACAGTAAAAATTACAAGAACTCTTAATGTTGGCTTTTAAAAAGTCTGGTTTGATTTATCATCAAGTAAACAATGGACAAAAATCAGGAATTAACACACCTTTCCACCTTACATCCCTCCCTCTTCCAAATCTGAAAAGACTTGCAGAAGCAGGATTTATTAGGAGATAAGACAACAGAAAATGTCTCACTTCAAAGATGAAGGAAGAGAAACTTACAAAGATTTGGTTCAAGAAAACAGGTGAGAATAAATCATCTGTTTATGTCTAAGGCTTCATAAGTAATCATTAAGGCTTCCAAGTGTACACTAACTTATGCAGAATATCATCCATATATGTATAAAGCACAAAAAAGGTGCCATATCAAATTTTGACGTGTATTCAGTTATTATATATCAAGAATGTTGAATAGGAATGACAGTTCCCAGGAAACGTTCCTTCCTTTGCTTCTAAAACACTATGTGAACTCAGGCAAGTCGTTCACCTTAAATGATACTATTTTGCTATTTCTAACATAACATTATTCACAGATTATTCTGTATGAGAATTTGGTTCATGTTTGTACAGCTTCCTGGTATCTAATGAAAAATTGGGTATTAAAAAGCCTTATATCAGTAATCCCAGTAAAAGAAATTACCTCTGGCATGAAAAAAATTACTAGAAGTACATTTTATTTTCAACATTCATTCGAGTGTTTCTCTGAGTAGGTACTGTAGCATTGCATTTTTTTATTAGTGTGCATTTTAAGATACTGCTATTTGAAATTTGTGGAAGATATGGAATATGTAGGCAAACACATTAGCATATTTACTCAATTTCTTTTCCAGAAGACCACTGAAAAGGCCTTTTGGCAAGTAGGTAGTCTATGATTTATTGTAAATAGAAGAAATAAACTTTAACAAAGACTTTTTCTGGTTAAGGTTTTCCTTTTTTTATTCATTATTCATAAAAATAATTCATTATTTCAGTCCATATGTTTATTGTGAAGACTTAAAAAAATCCCCAATAATCCAAATCACCCCATAGTCTCCCTGTGCAAAATATGAGACACATTGCCATGCATTTAATGATCACTGTACTAGAGTATCACAACCTGTCGGGGTAAATCCATGGTATATCCAGAATAAAAAGTTAATAAGAACAGAAGAATTTCTTTTTTTGTTGTTTTATGAAAGTTCTCCCAACTGCTGCAGCACAGAGACATGGATTCGATTTTGTTATATCAAAAGCTGTACAGTTCTTTGAAAAATCACAGTATATTTGAGACTAAGAAAAATGAGCTCTTTAAAAGTAGTTAAATAACAGAAAAATGATACATCACATAGTGAATAATCTCTGCTTGTCACCAAGATCCTCAAGGTGAACTAATTACTTGCCTAAGTTAGCATGAAATGTGATTTATAGTAATCAGCCAGAGGCAAAGGGAACATGAAATAAAAAATTGTAGTAATTTCTTGCTGTGTGGTATATATTTGCCCAAATGTAACAAAACCAACTCAGATCTGCTTAGAGCTAGTAAAAGTAGTAAAATTGTTATAATTCCCACTCATTTGAAACAGCTTAATTTTCTGCAGAATATGTTAAAATCTATTGTAGGGACAGTGTGAACCACCAAATCAGATCCCTCATTCCTAAGCAGTCATTTGATGCTTCTCAGCATTGTGACAAGGAACTCATCAGTTTGGCCGTTTTTCCAAAGACACAGAATTTTCAGATCTATTTGAACCATCTGCTTACAGGTTCAGTCAAGGGCAAGAGGAGAGACATCTAAGACATCTGAGCCATCAGTAATGAGTGGATATTTAAGGACAAAATATTGTAAAAAGTAGAAACAATCCATTCAACATAAGGAATTTAATACAGCCAGTCCCATTCACAGACCTGCAGCATTCACAGTTTGTCTCCCAAATCCTTGCCAGGGTATTTTCAAATGAGTTGACACATGAGCAAAACACTGTAAAGTTTTCAAGGTAACCACGGCATCTTCAGAGTTTTAAAAGAAAGAAAATGAACAATTTTCTGGTAGAATACACAGATATTTCTATTCAAAATATATATTTTAAGACTTTCTACGTTGTTTTTTAGTCACAACTTTGTATGTGTAGAGTAGTGCCTCTATGCTGAAAAGGAAACATGTCACAACATATTGGTATTTCTTTAGTAGTAATACATCTCAGATGAACTTTGAATTTGGCAAGATTTCAAAAATAATAAAAATAAATATATATACTGATGTATAGAATATTAGATTAAAACAAATAATGGCTTGTAGGTAGTCAAATGGTAAGATTTGTCCGAAGCAAAATTTATTTCAGTTTTCATTGTATTAGATATTAAACAATTCAGTTAGTTAGGGGGTTGAGAGAGCATATTAATGCCATTTATATTATTTGCCTTGGTATTCGCATCAAGTTGAGTAAATTATCATATGTAATATACAAAGATCTTTTCCACAATTATTCTGCTAACAGTGTCATAAATTTTATGTCTTCAATGTCTTTCACACACATATTTTAATCAACTTAGCTGCTGTGTCTGACTGTTCTTTACAAAGTGTTTGAAACACCAGAGAAAGGGAATATGACAAAAGTTTTGAAGTTAATACCCAAAGTTCTCATGCTATAATCTGGGACATCAATTTATTTCAGGTATATCTGATTTTTGAAACAATGGCTTATGACACTGTCATTTTCCATTTTATAACCAGCTTCTGTTGCAGGCAACTGAAATAGATATTGTTTTTTCCTTACTTCCTGATAAATTCAGTTAGCTTACAAGCTTGAATTGCCTTTAAGTTTCTCTTCTCTTTTTCTTGTTCTCATATTAAAACGGTATTTTTTCCCTTGAGTGTTTCCTCTGCCTGCTATAAGACAATGTTTTTGCTCTGTAAAACCTAACACTAATATTATTTTGTACCTGTTCATTTTCTTTACCATTAACCTTTTCTCAGCTTTTCAATATACTTTTATGCATGAGAATTCATATATTTTTAAAAGTTACTATTTTCTTTCTATAATACTCCCAGTAATTAAATGTTAAATTAAATTTTTAGGCTACTATTAAGCTAGCAGAAACAGAGAATTGTGCACTGCATTTAACAATAACATCTGCATCTTGGCTGTGCTCTTGTCTTTATACCAAAATATGCATTCTGCAGTGTGTAACATATGAAAAACCATAAGATAAATTAAGCAGACAAAAGTAATGCAGTACACAGTGGTTTCCTATTGAAAAAATTCTTGTTGGCCTTTTTTGCACCTGGCAAGTTAGCCAGATTCAGGTTTCCCATGAAGAAGAGAAACTGGTGATGGAAGTATGTGTTTCCTCCTTTGTGCTTATTTCCTATGAAAGTATAACCCCACTTTCCTGGAACACTGCAGAGATCGAATAAAGGAGCTGTGTCTTTGCATCATGCCCCTCCTGCATCTTTCAGCACCCACTTCTCTCAGGAGCAGTTCTTTTGAAGGAAAGCCTCTTCCTGTGCTTCACCCCCTCTGCCCTGATTGTACTGACAGAGAGCACATTTAAACTCAAAATTCAATTTTCACAATCAGAAGAAAGATGCCTCTGTCTGGAGAGTCAGAGTTCTGGTATGAACCTGTTGCCCTTCCCAAAAAACCCCTCCATGCACTCTGTGACAGCAGAGACTCAGGGTCTGCAGACCAAGAGAGTTTGAACTCTACTAGTGACCTGTGCTGTGAGATAACATAACACTATGCACAAAGCCTTGTCTCTCTGTATCAGATTTGGCTCTACACAAAACAGGAGAAACTGGTGACACCACATCGTGGGTCCTTCTGGTCATGCCAGCTCTGTGACTTGTGGTAGCCCCTTTAACCCAAAGAGAACTGATATAAACTACAGCAAAAAATTCTCAGATAAGAAGATGATTGTTTTTAACCTGCTGACCTCTGAAATCTTGCTTAGAACAGCCTACTTTAATGCTCTGACTGAGATCATTCACATGGTTTTGTGTGCTCTAACTCACACACAATAACTTCCCACCTGTAGAAATTTGCCTTAGTTTTCTGGAGTACTCTAATATAGATAAGTTTTTATTATGCCAGAATAAGCTGAAAATCAAGTAATCATTAATAAACATGATTCTAGGGTCTCATATCGTGATTTTGAAAAAATTAAGGGAAATGTTTCTTCCAAAGAAAGTGTATGAGTAAATGAGAGTGACAGAAAAAATATTAGTTGGAAAGAAACTTTCTTAATTAACTTCAAATCAGTAACTATATTTGGATATTAAATAATTTGGACATTAACTGCTTAAGAATGGTAACAGGAACTACAGTGAAAAATTTTATGTGAAAGGGTATTTCTGCACAACTAGATCAAAAACTCTAAGAAAATGCTGACATGGTGCAGGAAACCTCCAGGGAGAAATTGTTCATCTCTAGACCACCTTTATATTGGCAAATCAAATGAGCCTACAATCACTTTCTGACATAAATGCCAAAACACATTTAATGGATCTTGTCTTCGCTATTAAACTTTCTTACGTGCAAAATGAGGGCAGCCACCTCCAGACTCCCTGACTGGAACAAATGTTGGCTTTTACAAACCTGTGATCAGTGCTTAAGAACTGTTTGGTATAGTGTTAAAGTAGCTTAGTCCCAAAATCTAAAAGCTTCCCTATTAATACAAATTACTTACACTGAATAAGAATGTTCCTTTTATATAAACACGAGAATATAATTAGAATATACACCTTATGTTTGATGTGAGGCAGTCAGAGAGAGAAATCACAGCAGCTCATAATACTGCTCTAAACACTAGGAAGTATCTAAACTTTGCTCAATCAGTGGCAGTAAAAAAAAACAAAAAACAAAAAACCAGAAAATACTCTATACATTCTTTAAGCGTTTATAAAGTAATATGTCTTCCACACAGAATCACAGACTGGCTGTGGTTGGAAGGGACCTCTAAAGGTCATCTAGTCCAACCTACCTGCTCAAGCAGGTTCACCTAGAGCAGGTTGCACAGGTTTGCATCCAAGCAGGTGTTCAGTATCTCCAGTGAAGGAGACTCTAAAACCTCTCTATTCCAGTGCTCTGTCACTCTCACAGTAAACAAGTTTTTCCTCGTTTTCAGATAGAACTTCCTGTGTTCCAGTTTGTGTCTGTTGTCCCTTGTCCTGTCACTGGGCACCGTTGAAGAGACTCTGGCCCATCCTCCTGGAAGCCACCGATAAGGTACTGTATACATTGGTAAGATTCAGTTGTCTCTTCTCCAGGCTAAACAGGCTCAGCTTCTTCAGCGTTTCCTCAAGGGAGAGATGGTCCAGTCCCTTAGTCATCCTCATAACCCTCCCCTGGACCCTCTCCGGTAGTTCCTTGTCTGTCTTGAACAAGATTTATCTCTGTGTAGAAAAGAGTTGATCCCATTTTCTCTATAATACTTCTTACCAATTCTTTATAGAGTTGCAATTATAAATAGACTTTTTAAATGTATCTGTGCTTCAACAAGAACTAATCTTTTTTCTTTTTTTTTAATTATTATACTAAAATAGTTCAATCAAGTAACAAAGTCTTATCCACATAATATTTCTCATTCCAGAAAAGTCTCTACTTGTAGAGACAGTAGAAAACTAGAGCAGATATTTGGCCAACATCAGTAGCGATGCATTGTGTCATTAATTAGATTAATTTACTAAATCCAAGAGCTTTTTTTTAATTCCTAGCTTTATAGCAAAAGGCTTAATAACCCTGTGACTTTTGGTCCTTTCAATTTTCATCAGTAATGTAAAAATAAATTGTTGGTGAGCTGTTCACTGTAGAACTTATGATAAGGTATTAATCTTGGATATAAAGGACAGGCTGTGTCATTTTTGATCATGTGGTTTATTTCTAACTAAAAATATAGTTTGTGTCATGGATCAGAAGCATACCTGAACTAAGGATACCTGTGTGGGATATAAGTGATTTCTGTCTTCCTTTCTAAAGATCATTAACATAAGAAAGAAACCTTTGAAGGTTGCATAGCTTCAGAACTCCTCTGTGCAAATACTTCATGATTTAATGTCTTTATTAGGAACAAGTTTTCCCCTATTGGTTAAGGTTTGAGGAAATTGATTTTATGAAAGAAATGTCCCTGCAAATGTGAGAATGTATCAGCAATATAAAAACTAAATAGTAGTACAGGGAGCATCACTAACTTACCCAGCTCTTCTCAGATATCCACCACTTGCCATTGTCAGACAGAGAAGAACATAAATACTTAATCTGTGTTTATACTGCCATTCCCATTCTTGTCTTAGCTAACAGTAATTAATAAGATGATTCTTTATTGACCATTACCTAGAGCAATTGAGATATACATTGGTAGAGTAGTGATTTAGAGATGAAGCAAAATATTTTTGCTGAACGACTGATATGAATTATTAGTTACAAGCTGCAATATTTTTTATTTAAAAAAGAAATTATTGCTTGTGATAGATGTCACTCATTAATCAATATTGATTAACAGCTGGACAGCTAGTGACACGTGGTTGAATTTTCTTTTTTGGTAAACTTTTTTTAAACTTATATCAAAACCATCAATGGACAACCTAAATATTCTTACCTAAATAGCTCTAATAAACACAGAAGTACAGGGTTTGGACCTTACATGGTCACTCACTCCATTCCACTGCTTCTGTGTGATGCAAAGTTTTAATATGAAGGAAATTAAAAAGAAAAAAATTTACACAGCATTAGTTTTTGCAAAATTTTCCTCACAGGATGACAGTGGTGATGTGTTAGTATATACCATTTTCAATAAATCTGGGGCTGAGGACTTGAATGTTATATCTTGAATATAGCTCAGTAAAGACTGGAAATATGTGAAAAAATCTCTGTTTCTTGGGATTACCAAAGACTAATTTCACCCAATTAGTGGTCCTTGATGTAAGTTCATTTTACTTCTCTAATAAGTACTTGCTTCTCTGAAAAGGCGCATTATCTTCGTCATGCACCCAGCGTCCTTTAGCTGAGACCTCCATACCTGCATCCACCTTCTATCTTCTTATCCCAAGGATGCACACAAATGTAAGGGTGGGTTGTCAAGAAGATGGACCAGACTCTCTTCAGCAGTGTCCGGCAACCGATCAAGAGGCAATGAGAATAAACTGGAATACAGGAAGTTCCATCTGAATATGAGGAAAAACTTGTTTACTTTGAGAGTGACAGAACACTGAAAGACTGCCCAGAGAGGCTGTGGAGTCTCTTTCTCTGGAGATACTGAAAACCTGCCTGGATATATCCCAAGCAGTTTGCTCAAGGCAAACCTGCTTGAGCAGGGGAGTTGGACTAGAGGATTTCCAGAGGTCCCTTGCAACCCCAACCATTCACTGACTTTGTGATTCCATAACTCTGTACTTAGGATATTCTACATTAATATGGTGTAGGAATTCATCAGCACCTGACCAGTCTGTTTTTGTTACACTTACCAAAGCGATGGTTGGCATTTTTCTATAGAGTTTCAACATATTTGTACAGTTTTCATAATGAACATTAAGGCCCTATAATATATTAAATGTTTTCAGCAAACCTGAAGCTACAACAAGACCAAATTCTCTTTTTCACAATTTTATTTTATACAGACTATACCAAAACCGTAAAGTTATTTTTGTGTTTCAGAAATGCCCCAAGTCATGACATGTTAAATTTGTGGGGCAGAAAGACACAACTTAGAAGGTAATTAATACTTCAGTTTCAGTCTTTCTACCTAAACAGAACAGAAAGTAAATTTGTATGTGCTTCAAGGTAGTTGGGCATGAATTGCACAATAGCAAAAATTTTCAGTATGATTGCTTATGACTGGAATGTAATATGGGAAATGAATCTTTGCATAAATAATCATGTTCTATAATTGCAAGCTTGATGACACCCCAGAAAGATTTATGGAGTAGGCAAGGCATTAGGTGCATCCTAATCCTCTAGGCCCAATGGTATTATCTTCTCTATTCTAGTTTCTTCTAAGAGCGCTAATTGTATCCCAATGCCTCATGGATTTAAAGCTTCTATTCTACTGAGGAGTGGTCTATGAAAGATTATTGAAGTGCAAAACCTAATGAACCATAATGAAATCTAGTTAAACCCACATCTGCTACTTCATTTTTATTTTAAACCTGATTTCAGACTCCAGCACAGTACCTATGGTGTTCAGTTTCTGTTACCAGAAATCTCTGAGCCTCGCTATCAGCACCTGGCAGATAGCTGGAAATATGTAAAGGCAGACATTTCAAAGTATACAGCAATTTCTCCTGGAAGAGTTAAAATTACATATAGTACAAGGTGGACTCTTTACCCTGTACTTTTTTCTATGTTAGAACCAGCCCTCTGTTTCCTCTAAGACAACAGCTTTAACAGAGAACAGAATATTGTTCCCTCTCTGGATAGCTCTGTATTACTGAGAAATTAAGGTGCACTTTTGTGATATGAAAGAACTAAATTCCAGGCTAATGTCTGAATTAGCATAATGTTCCTCCCAAAGCTGTAACTTCTAACCTCTTTTTGACCTGCTTTTACTGAAGTCATACCTTTTTTCTACAAGAAAAAGGTAGCTAAATATATTCTGCTCTTTACAGCAGCACGTAGATTGCAGGTAGATAATTCCCAGCATACGGAAGGGCATGATTTTTCAAAGCACAGAGCAGAATCAGGCTTACTAGATACTTTCTTATAATCAATTTCAGCAGTTGCACAAAGTTTTGTAAGTCCACACCCCCAAATTATGTAGACCTTTAAATAAACCATTATTTTAAAGGCATAATTTAGTTGTTATGAGACTACTTGTCCAGAAAAAAACCTAAAGGCTTTTCAGTACACCAGGACTAATGAGGCCTCTTTTGAACCCCTTCAGAGCATGGGACCTAATGAAAAGATAGGACTCATGACCATTTTTGAGGCACTGTGCAGAGTGCAAGAAAATATCAGTTCAAACAGAGTCAATAAATCAGTACTTTGATGGAGAAGAAGTATTTTGAAGACAATATGTCATAGTAAATGGGATTTAGTTTTCAGACAGCTGTCTGTAAAAAAACACTGCAATTGGAAAGTAAATTTAAAAAATATTCAGGAAAAAGAACAGCGTTCAACACAGTATATTCTCATTACAACTTTTACTGCCCTTGGAAAGGATTTATATCAAGGCGATTAGGGTCTTTACTGGCTACACTGGCACAAGTTAGTCAGCAAATAGCCCGGTACTGTCATATTCTCTCTTTTTTTCTCACTTCTGCAGTTTATATCTTTTTGCAACCTAAATTCCAACTTCCCTATAGACACCAATTAAGAGTAGTTCTTTTAAGAAAGGCCATGGAGAAAATCAAATGAATCGAATATATACTTCACTCTCTTTTTTAAATAGCGATTTAGCCATGCCAATGTGGACTTACATCAATGCAGCAGCGAGATCTGAACTTTGAGTTAAAATTTGAGATTAAGTTTCTCAGTCTAACTCACTAAGAGGGAAAAATAGCACAAATTTAACTCAAGAAGTCTCTTGGGGACAGTGGAATTTTAAATACATATTTCAATGTATTTAATAATTACAATCAATCCTTTTGCTGAGGGAAAAATTTAAAATGACTTTTCAACTACTTTATTTTCCTTCCTATTTTTCAGAGTTCCTTTTGCTCATTTACTCCCATCCCATAAACCCCAAGCTTTAGGCACCAATACACATCCCAATATATTCTTAGATTCATGGCTCTTTGTTATAATTAATCTCACAGAGTTAATCCCCTTAATCAGTTCACTATTCGGTTCTCTCCACACAAGAATTAGCCCACAACATTTCCTCAAATCATCAGCTAATTTCTCACTCCAGTACAGCTAAGTGTCACCAGCTGCACTCTTGTGTGGACTGTTGGACAGTTAAAACTTAAGTCAGAAAAATGAGACTTTGTGAAACTATGACTGAGAAATGGGGAAAAGTCTGCTTCTGCTCTTTCTTTCCTTTCCCGTCATCTGCCTACTGGGTTTATGTGTTTTGGAGAAGATGAGCTTCCATCTCTCCATGGAAGAATTTCCCAAACAAAGCTTTCTAGCTATATCAAGAAGTTGAGGAAGAATATGAGGAACATTCACTGTCTCCTATGGAAATATCTCATTCTTATGATCTACTGAACCTGTTCTTCCCTCACACAAACCATTCCAAATAAATTTACTCCTCAGCACAACTAACTTTCCTACTGAATCAGGAAAAATTCCTTAAGAATTTGCAAATGTGAATATGTGCATGCATGAAGGTACATTAAAGCCTTACAGCAACATGGGATTGGAAAACTGGTGTAAAGAGAGTGAGAAGTAGAAGAGAAGAGTCAGGGATCCTTGCATCTGGGCCTCCAAGGTGGGAAAAGAGGTTTCAGTGCATTCCAGGAGTTGCCCGTGCGGTGGGTGAGCATTTGTACAATGCTCTTCAGCACATGGTGTGATTCTCAGGGCTGTCCTTTGCACGGCCAGGAGTTGGACTCGATGATCCTTGTGAATCCCTTCCAACTTGGAATGTTCTATGATTCTGAGTCTGAAGGGCAGACAACAGGACTGGCTGTGCTGAAGGGCACGTTACTTAACACAGGACACAGTTGTCTAGGAAATACCATCCAGTGACAAATAAACCATCTGACCTTGTAGTAGTACAAAAGCTTTACGAGATTTAAGACCTTACAAAAAATCCTGCAGTATAATATCTCATCCTAAAAAGATAAAATTTTAAGAAAGATTTCATAGATACTCATGCCTTCTATTGCAATGGTGTTATAGTCTTGTTCAGTTTAATTACCAAGTGTCACTCTAGCAATTAAATATTTCCTTAATTGTATAATTATTTAATAAGAAAATAAATAAATCTTTTTGATTTAAGATTTCAAGGGAAAAAAATCAATTATTCTTCATTCAATCGTTATTTACTTTGCAATCATTTATCAGGTTTGGAAATGTTTTAGGCTTCAGAGTCAGCTTTGTTTGGGTTAATTGAATACTTTTAATTAAGATAACCAAACACAGTCCTTACCACTTTAAACACAGCCCCAAAGGCAGCACTTGGTTAAAAAAAGTTGAAAGAAAATTAATATTTGAAGTACAGCATATACTCTATTGGTTTGCCAGATGAATTAGTACAGAGGTTAATAATCATACTTTAGAAAACATTGACATAAGTTTAATTCCCTTTTTTGGATGAGGTTACTAGTCAAACTAATTGGTGCCAGTCCCTAAGAAGAGCAAAAATAGTAACTTAATTATTTATAATAGCATTTCACAGAGATAACTCTAAATACATGCAATGACTATACTCTCAGAAAGTGTATGTTTTGCTACTGTAGCATGACAAAATTATGTTACGCTTCTTCAGAAGACATGCCAGTATTATCTGTTTACAAACAAAAAATGCTGTTTCCTACATAAAAAAATTCAAGATGTGCCAAACAAGTAAAACTTCAAACATCTCCCAAAGACATTGAATAACATCATCTTTTCACTCTTATTTCTTATCCACAAACACAAGTCAAAAATGAAATTTTGTTTGCAAATGTGTTCAGGGAAACAAACTGTGGCAGGACGTGTCTACCCCCTCTCTTCCAGAGATGGTTGGTGCATATGCAAGAGATGACCCAGGCGGGTCACAGGCCCAGCATGGAGTCATCTCTGGCACCAAAAGGGCTCAGGCCCCCAGCTAAGAATCAATATCTTAGTCTGCAAAGCAAATGTGGGAAGAGATCAAAGAAAAATAAATATTCTTGACCAAAAGACATGGTTCTTTTGTCTATAAAAGCCCACACAATTATCAGAGAGGCAGAATCCTTCTACCCACATGCTCTGAAAGCATGCAAGACTTCTTCCCAGGGTCTGGATGCAGTTCCGCAGTTATTTTCCTGGGAATTGAGGGAAAGGATTTCTATGTGTGCTCCATCAGGATTTGGATGGTAAGAAACATTGGATCCTAAATTATAATATTTCTTTGCTAGCCGTAAAATTAATGGTACCTTTAACCCCACGTGTATAATACTAGTAGTCCTCTTTTTGTCTTATCCCTGTGTAGTAATAGTCTGTTTTAAGTCTTATGTCTGTTAGTTTTGTGTCCATTAAATAAATAATTCATTCTATAATAGACTGAATCAGCCATTATTAAAGAACTTGCGAATGAGAGTAGGTCTTAGGGTGCTGGCCACCTCAATAAAGCGACTGCCTGCTGCCAGAGGCCTGGGCAAAAGTCAGGAATTTACATAAACCCACATCATCCATTCATAACACAAACTTCATGTTGACTCACGAGAAAAGTTCTCAGAAGCCACATTAAAACATAGTGGGATTTTGAGTCTGAAAGGAAAAGAGACAATATTTGAAATTCTAGCCCTATGAAGGGGATAAAGGGTGAGGCCCTGAAAACGCTGCTGTCTGGTAATGTTTATTCCTTATGACAATCCCTTATATGTTTATATTGGGCTCATTGTTAGGATCCCTCTTCTGACAGCAAACTAATATTATGATACACTGAAATAATGCTAGTGTCTGATTAGTAAGAGATGCCTCTGCCTGAATTAAGGTGCAAACAAGACCATATGCCAAGTCAACAGTGCAGATTCTATTTAACAGTAAATGAGAGAGAGAGAGAGAGAAATACGGAGAGGGAGGAAGAGAAAGAGAGTGAGAGAGAGATTAAGCAAAAGATATCACCACTACATGGATTCCTTCTTCTGGTCTTCTCAGTGGTGGAGGTCCTTCACATATTCTTCTGGAGGTACCACTTTTATACAGTCCAATTCCCAGGTATCCACAAGAGGTTTGTGCCATTCCCACAACTTGGGATGGCATGTGTGTAAACAGCTGCTTCTTCTTCTCACAGTTTGTTACAGCAGAAATTTTTTATCAGGATAAGCTACCTAGATCTGCCTCACCAGGCCTCCTCACATCTTCCTCTTGTGTCTGTTCTTTTTCCACAGTCTGCACAGTGGAATCTTGTCTGGTGTGCTAATTCTAAACCTCTCACCACCATTTAGGCCTGAAATTAATGCCTTCCTCTTTGCCATCTGTGCCTGTTGTGGTACCTTATCTTATGGGAACTTCCCTGTTTGAGAGTGTTTTGAGACAGGTTAACTGTGTTCTTTGAGTCCTCACACCCATCAGTACAGAATTTTATAGCGTGGTTCAAATTCATAGGTTTTCACTGAGGGACAGTAAAACAGGCCCTACCCATAAACCACTTCTGGTTTATAAGCAAAGTTTTTCTTTCTTCTGTACAGAGAGAGACTTCTGATTTTCTTCTCTGGTGTCACAATAATATGAGTGTATACCCCTTGAAATTCTGAGGATTGTTTTATACTTGAATAGCCCTCTGAACATTGATTATTGGGTTCCAAACTATCCTATTCCTTAGGTTCTGCTTCACACACTGTTTAATAAGAAATCTTTAGTTCTGTGAACTCTGAAGACAGAAAAGTGTTGGGGAAGATGAAACAGGAAAGCCTTATAAATATGATTGCCTGACAAAAGATTTTGAGAATATGAAAACTACAGGCGACATCGAAATGAAAGCCACTTTTGAAATACCAAATCTTAGTTACTGAACAACTGGAAAACAATGGTATGGCCAACTGAAGGTAATCCCCTCTTGATTGAACAATACCCTCTGCTTGCAGGCAGGTCCAAGGGTCAGAGCAGACCCTACTAGCTCAGCAGAAGGGGTCCAAAGGGTAGTTTTTAGAAGTTAAGATGTAACACTCTATGGTAATATAAGAACTCTTATAGGCTGTATGTAAATGCTATAGGATTTGTATCTTGTATTAGATTGGTTAGTGACAATTAGAATATTCAGTACAGAAGATGATTTATTGTATTGTAACCAGGACTTCAGACACTCTTCGCACACTCTTACACTCTCTTACTACACTCTCATCACTTCTTCTTCACTCTCATTCCTCTCGCTCTCTCTCTCTCTTACCCGCTTACTCTCTTGCTCTCTTGGGCCTGCTCAGAGCTGCCAGCTGCAGCTCTAAGCAGTGCCCCTATACCCACGCCCTTTGCAATAAACTGCATGTTCCAAGATCTGACTTCAGAGATCTCTCGTCTCCGTGCGTCTACGCCCGGTCCAGACTGAACCCTCCAAAGCTCCTACAGAAAAGAGCCTTATGTCACCCGACATATCCTGCAGATTGAGGATAACAGAATTTTATGAGTTATTTCCCTCTGAAACTAATAACTGATATTTGATTGTGGCATGGGTATACTGTGAATCAAAGAAAATCCATTCCTTCTGTGAAAACATGAAGACACTTAGGATCGGATATTTCCCGTAGTGTTCTTTGTAACTACTGATCACCCTTACATTTTAAAAGGTAAATTTCATTTTAATTCTCTACCACAAGTCTTCCTTTTGTCTTTGCATGTCAAATTAAAGATACACTTCATATACAGGATTTTCTGCATAGGAAGATACTTAAAAAATAACCAGATAACTTCTCAGTTTTTTATTCACAACAAATAAAGAATGAATTTATATAATGCCTGAATTATATAAGAATTTAGTTTGAAAGGAAACACTGCAGCTCATTTAGTCCAAACACCTGCTCTATAAAGGGCTATCTTCATGAATGCTGGACAGATTGGTCCAACCAAGTTCTGAAAACCTTGAAAGACAAAGATTTCACATCCTCTCCTGGCAGCCTATTTCAATGATTGCTCACACTTTGCAGTGAAAATATTTGTCATAAGTATTGTGGAATTTCTTCTGCTGCAAGCATGAAAGTTCTTCAACTTCCTCCTCTTAAGACATTGTCTCTGACTCTGAAGTAATGTTTCAGATTACTTTTTACACTTATTCTGATTTCTCAAGAACTTCTTAAAAAATTCTGGTCATTGAACACTATTACTTGCATCAGCAGTGCAGTAGATGTTGCTAAATCACTGAACTTCCTGCATCCTTCTTTTGCTTTTATGTCACCTTAGCTGCATTTGTTGTGTTTTGTGGTCATTAGGACTGTCATATACTAGTTGAGTCATTGTTGTCCAAAGTATATAACCCATAACCCACAGCAGTGTGCAGTCACTGGTCTTAGACATATAGTTTGACTGTTTAAAAGATTTAGTTTGAAGGCTCACAGTTATGAAAAAATCTGGGTTGGTTCAGTATGGCCACATAGATTCATCCCCATTTGTCACTTTCTTATTTCATCAACATTATTTTAAAATACATTCTATTTTCAGCAATAAAATAGATGTTATTTTTATCAATTTTATATTTACTTCCAGCTTATTCACTAAGCATTCAACAGCATTTTCTGTAGAACTCCTGAGAAACCTCAAGTACAGGTGGTTGGGAATTGTCAGAGAATCTGCTTTAATCCATTTAACTTGTGTTCTGTTATAATTGTCAGGTATTAATTTAGTACTGTAATGTCACCAGGTGCCAAGTCAAACACCTTCCAAAAGCGCTTTACATTCTGTGTAACTGAAATTATAACCATTACTATGACTGCAAAATACAGTATTCTGTTTCTTCTAAGATCTGTTTTCAGTAAAACCATTGATCGACGTGAATGATATTCTCATAACTTAATTATTTATTAATTATATTAATTATATTTTCACAGAATCATAGTATGTTAAGGGGTTGAAATGGACGCTAAAGATCATCTAGTCCCAACCCCCTTGCCGTGTGCAGGGATACATCCCTTTAGGCCAGGTTGATAAAGGCTTTATTCAACCTGGCTTTGAACACTGATGGGTTTGGGGCACCCACAACCTCCCTGGACAACTTGTTTCTGTATCTCCTAACCCTCAAAGTAAAGAATTTCTTCCAATTTAAATTAATAATTGCATAATTTTAACAATCAGAGTATTTTTTAAGAATAAAGATGCTGGAACAAAAAAACAACATTTCTATCAATATGCTGCCAGAGTTGTGTCGGTTAGTGAGTTTGGAAGGTAGTTCCCTGGAATATTGAGTATGTACAATTAATCATCCTTTAATTGGCAAATATATCATTAACAAAAATTCATTATCCAAGGTAAATTCTCACTACTTGGAAATAATGCTATTTACTGAAAAATGAAATGGTCTTTCATTCAGTCTACAAAAACAGTAGTTTGTTATTTATGATAGACTATATAGTATAGTGTGGTAGTATAGTAGAAAATGGACATTTTAATATAAATTGAATGTCCTTTACTGAAAATATGCTCATAAGAAAATGATTTATAATAAAGAACACAACTAACTCTTAGAATATAATGATAAATATGTATTTATTTCCAATTTAATTGAAAGCAAATCTGAGATACTCTTTGTCGTGTTGGTTCTTTGGGTTTTTGTATATATATATCTGAGCAACACCTGGCTTTTGATGTTGATATACAGACATTCATGGGTTTACATATTCAGTAGAAACTATCGCTACATGATCGTGCATCTGAAGGCTGAACAAAATCAGTATTCAGTCAACCAATAATGAAGGAATATTTCCAGAGGGATCCTGCCAGGTGTTAGCAATTAATTATTGATATATTTGGGAAAATATTTAAAGGTACATTCAAATATAGTCTTCCTGCATGAGATTGCTACATTATATTGACGGCTGATAATTGTATCAATTTTCCTTTTCTAGCTTACACAAAATGTCAAAACAGATTCTTATGAAGATATCAAAGATATCACTCTGGCAGGTTATTATGTGGCCTTTTGAAATCAGGGTTTGGAAGAGATTATTTCAGAATGTATTTTGAAAAGGAATAATGATCACACAAAAATGTGTTTAGAAGTTTTTCCTCTGCTCTCTTGTTTAAATGCATATTTAAATGCCAGCCATGAGGCACTAATAAAAAAAATAAAAATAAAATTAAGCACTCTTGTTAATGATCTGATTATGCTTTTGAAGTTCTGAAATGTGGGCTCAAACAAACCGACCATCGAGTGCAGCTTGTTCTGTAAAGGAGAGAGGGTCTACCGCCCAGGGATGCTGGACACTGGAGCAGATGTGACCATCATCGCCCGCTCCGAGTGGCCAGGGAATTGGGAACTGGAGCCAGTGGCAGTTTGATCCTCAGGGACTTCAGTCCTAGGTGGGAGGCGAGGGTCTCGAACTGTCCCCGTCCAAAAGGCCTGCTAAAACGTAGGTCTTTCTTCAGAGGACCAGCACACAAACGGCTGGTTCTGTCTTGGCATGGTCAAGACACAGCTCAGGCCAGGTCCGGGGTCTGGGGTCCAATGGCTGTTCGGGCACCAGTTATTACAGCTGGTGATGGGGTCAGTGGCTCTGACCCAGGAAGAGGTGACTGGTCTGGAGAGATGGTCCCGAAAGGAATCGTCTTCCCGAGGCCCGGTGTCTTCCCTCAGCTGCTGGCAGGAGGGCCCTTGCAGAGACTGTCAGCTCTTTAGTGATTATCAGCTCGTGATTTCAGCTCAGCTCTGCAGGGCGGCCTCCAGGCCAGACCAGACCAGAGAGAGAGACGAGAGGCTCATGTGGCTGGTTCCGCACAAAGGTAGCGTATTTGTTGGTCCGTACTCCGGCGAAGGGTAAAGCCAGGGACGAGAGCTCTCTCTCACAGAGGCAGAGGCCTTAGCTTTTATAGGGATACAGGGGATGGGTGAAGGCCAATGGGTTACAAGGGATCTGCATAGTGTCTCCTAAAGGATTGTGGGTCTGTCTTTTCTCGCCGGGACCAAAGAAGTGGTTGCCTTTCCAGGGAGTCCTGCTGGGCGATTGTGAAATCTCTTATCTCAGCAGACATCCCTCCAGGGCAGGGGCTGGGCATACCCCACACTGAAAGGCAAGAAGAAATGCAATTTACCCAGTCTATGATTTACACAGTATGATGCAATAGCTCAGCTGACACCACTAAAGATTGATGCCCTCTGTTTCACAGAGTAAGGACAGGAGTAGAAAAGTCACCATAGAGGCATCGTAGTGCAATGTCTATCAAGCCTCTCCTTGGTACTATAGCTCATTCTCTCCCAGCACAATTTCTCTGTCTCAGCTGGATGGTGAACAGTGGTGACAGTGGTTTCTGTGATATTAATATTTGTCTATAAAATCTACCCTGTGGGAGCTGGGCAGAGACCACCTCAGTTTTCCAATCCAATTTAGAATTGATATAGTGATGTGACCAATGAACTTAAACACTATTTTATTTCTCTTTCTGCTAAAAACAATGACTTTTATTTTTGCATGACTGAAAGTGGTCTTTGAGCCTATTTCTTCTGGAAAATAATTTTGAAATAAAGTTAAAATAGAGCTGCCTATCTGTAAAAAACAGTCTTCATGGATTTCCCTCTCATTATATCTTGCTCTTAATGAAGAAGAAGCAAAGTTGGGATCTATTTTACCTAACTTTGACATGTAGAATTGTAGATGGTTAACTGTAAGCTAGTGAAGTTTCTGTACTTTTTCAATCAAGAGAGAAATATAGGTGCCTTCAGAAAGTAATTCATTCTACCTGTTCCATAAGCTTCTTTTACAGTGAAGTGATTCTCCTTCTGCACTTATTTCTTTACATTGACTATGGAAGGAGGCCAGGGTAGCTTACGTAGTTTTAGAAACCTAAATATATTCTGCATATGTAATTATCTTATCCCCAAATATCTTGAAAATATTGCTTCAAAAAGAGCTCACAAAATCGTTTTCCTAATGTCATGTTACCCATGAAAGAAGAACTGTTCTACCACCTTAACGTTTTGAACAGGTTCATATCTTTTTAGAGTAGACATTACAGTGTGGAGAAAAGTTATGAAGCTGAGTTTCAAATCATGTCCGAATTCATTTATGTTATAAAGAGGGTCATACAAGAGGAAAGATTCAGTTCAAACTCAGCTGTGTATACATTGGTACCTGCATAGGTGTCTCCCACAGGTGAGATCTGAGGATCACTGTGTTTGTTCAGTGAGATTTTACTTGACCTGGAGTCACCTGTGCGGGTTCTTCCTACCTTCCTTAAAAGGGGATGAATCTCACATTTTTCCTGTGTCACACCTACGGGGCTACCCTATGGTGTCACAAATTGCCATAGCTGTCCACGAAGTTAAATTAAACCACTAGTTAATGTAGTCAGTGGAACCTACACTGTAATTCATCTCTCTCTAGGCATAACCACTGTGCCATTTCATTGCTCTAGTACAAGCATCCACCAGCATGACTGGTATTATCAGGCACATCTGCAGCAGCTAAAACAGCAGCTTTCTGGAAGGGCTGTGACATTCTGGTGCACAAATCAGATGTGAGGCTGGACATGGTCAGCTGAACTGCTTTCAAGTCTCTTCTCAATCTATTATGTTGACTCCCATTGGCTGTAAGGAGGTGTTGAGCTACCCAGCATGGTAGTACCTAATCACAGAAATTGATTCCTAACTAAATGTTTTAATCTTGATGAGGATACAAAAATGCTGCTAGCAAGGATTTTCTTGCTATTTTCTAAGTCCATGAGAGACTTTTCTCTCTCACAGAAGATAGTAGCAGAGTTCTATAAACAATGAAACACCTGCAACCTTGAGAAGCCTTGTTTATAGTACAGTAGAAAAATAGTTTGACAATGGATGTTTTAGGATTTTAGCCAATCCACCCGGGGGGTGGCTGATCCTTGTCCAGTTAGACTATGAAGAAAAAGTCTATAACAGAGTTTGTAAAATAATTAAATAAATCAATCTTGCTGCACAATTCCTGCCTGCTGGATCTTCTCTCCTCCTCCCTACAGCTGTGGGACACGGTAATATTTTACGGCGTTAATTTCTTGAGACAAATTCTACCAATGAAACTTTTCAATGGTCTCTTTAAATTCCAGACTTCAGATCTGGTGTTCCACACTTCTGAAGTCACATCAAAATTCAGAACAGCATGAACCAGAATTTTTGTTGTCCTCTATCTGCTTGCTCCAGCTGAGAAAAATGCCGACAGAGTTTCATGTTGATATATCAGAGCAAAGGGCCTACAAAGTCACTGGGCATCTGGGAGCTATTCAGGCGGGAATTCCAGTAACAAATACAAAGTAAACACAAGCGGCTTCTCCATCATCTTCGCATTTTTAGAATAGAAATTTTGACTGTGATGGGGCATGGGTAGCATATTGCTCCACTCCAAATCAGATTTTAGCCATCTGGGTCTCTACCTAGATGAACCAGCTTGACCAGTCCTTTCATAATTCTGAAAATTTATTTATATTATATAATAAATTATATATGGAATGCATGGTGATGGCTTTTTCTAAAGCTGCCTGAACATTTGCATCCTAGAGGACCGTATGAATGTCTTTAAAATATCAGTGAACATATTTAGAGAGAAAAAAATTATCTCTTCCTTCACGAACCAACCGCAGTGTTCTCTCTTGGATCATTTAGGGCCTAAAGATTTAGAGGGAAAAGGTGTAAGATCTGAGAGCCATTCAGAATCACCTAACTTCCATATGGCAACAACTTGAAAATTAAGGACCTGGCATAAATAGGGTGGTTCAGATAGAAAAATGAGGGAATTTAGACCAGTTGTATTGTCAATGCAGAGATTGAGAAACCTATGAAACATAAAAATTTCACAAACATACATCAAGAAAGATCTGAGCTTACCTGCTCAGAGTCTGAGTCTGAGATGCATCACTCCCTGGAGTTTAGGTGACTTAAGCTGGAAATGCCCATTAGGCACCTGTGTCCATTCAAGTTTTTATGGATGAAGATAATTGGATAGAATTCCCTTTTTGCAGGTGAAGGGCAAAACTAACTTCTGAACCACTGCTTTACAGCTAGTCTGTGTCACTGACATCTCTCATTGACTTGTCAAAGTTCAGTCTGCATTTGTCAGATGCTAACTGTAAAATATGTATCTTTGCTATGAATTTTTACATTCAGTTGTCATAATTATTTTGATTTCTGAATGTTCATGGTCTATGTTCTTATTTAACTGATTTATGTACATATGTCAAACAACTGTCATCTATAAGAATGCGTGAATTGACAGCTCACACTCTAAAGGTAGCTGGCAACTGATCATAAGAGCATGGCCATGGCCATGCCATCATGTTTTCAAGGTCATTAGCATTGATCACGCATCTGACATCTTTTCATCTCTGTGTATACCTGCCTTGCTTCTTGCTTGACCTTATACCTTTTATGTTCCAGAGATCAATAAATTCACTTTTTACTATCCTATTGGACTGCATAGGAATGGGAACATGTTTGCTGCTGTGCAGGATTATAGAGAGGCCAACAGCATTTTAAAATTAGGTATGTCTATTATCAGCAATGCTAAGAGTTAATGAAACAGACTTCGGAACAACAAAAAATGTGCACATAAATGCATTCTTATATGACAGTATAATTGGCTACAACCCAAGTGAAATTGTGCAGGTTATAACAAAATACTGATACAAATAACATGATTAGACACAGCCAAGAATCACAATTTTGTCTTCTACCTTTTTTCCCAAGTGAAAATAAAGTTTTTGCTGCTGTTTTGTCTTCTTGCAGAAAAGAGAAGGTTCTTCTCTTGGTTGCCCTTTCTATCCACCAAAGAGACAAATAGACACCTGTCTCTTCTCTGTCTTCCCCTGGATCCTGTCCTGGTAGGAAAAGTTCTTCTTTCCTCAGATTTCACAGGTGGCCAAGGATAGAGACTTTTTTCATGTGAGGCTGCCTGACACCAATAGCCATCCCAAAGCTTCTGTTCAAACAGCTAATTTTTTGAAGAGAGGGCTCCAAGTTATTCTAACATCTAAGGTTGTGTCTTCCATTGTACAAAGAACAGGCTATTAGAGGCCTCTCTACACAGGGAAAACTTGTTTCTGATATGACTGACAGACTAAATAGTAGGCTTGAAAGCTTATCTTTCTTCTGTCCACCATTCTTACCAGATTGTCCCTTCTCAGCAGCACTGTTTTCCAGTGAAGCAGCTCTTCCAGCCTCCTGCACAGCACAGACACTAATCCAACTCCTCACACTTATGGATTATTGCTTTCTTTCCTTTTTCTCTGAGTATCAGCTTTGACTTTGCTCCCCTTAGCCCTTACCTCTGCTTCCTTCCAGAGCCCTCCTGTCTAGATGCTGCTTCTCCTCCTGCTACTCCTTTGGAGCTTCTCTTCTACTGAATATGCTGAGTTGTTCCTGGGGCGAGAAAATCCATCCCTTCCCTTCCTCTAAGGTTTTCCACAAGTCTAGGTATGCAGCTGCCACACCAAGGTAAGCACACTCCCCTCCTGCCTGCCTTCACAAATACACTTTTTTCCAGAGAATCCATTCAGTATTTTTATGGGGGAGGGGAGGTGTTTTGGTTTGGGTTTTTTGTTTGGTTGTTTTTTGTGGGGGAGAACACAACTAAGTTAAATTGTCTTCCTGTATATCACACAGCTGACAAAACCTAAATATGCCTACAAATTATGTCACACCAGCCACCTGTCTTCTTCAGCTGTCTTACTCAGAGTGTATTTCCACCATACCTGTTGGACTACAATATTCTACACAACACAATGTCTTCTTTTGATGTTTTTCTTATATATTTCCCACAAATTCTGAAAGCTTTCACGTTTGTTCTTAAGGTATTCCAAAGATAAGGAGCTCTCTCAAAACAAAACTTCCTCACTGAACCAGTGTACTGGGAGAGAAGATAATTGCAGGATCATAGTCTGACTTATTTCCTAGTCCGTCTCAATCCCATTTCATGTAACAAATAGAGTTACTCTGAAGGAGTAAATTGCAAATTGGACCATGTGAGATGAATTACTATCACGTTTATAATTGGTCAGTGTTTATACATATTGAGGATAAGGCCAGTGATGTGTAAATGCAGGAAAGATTTTCTTAATGAGAGATGAGTAAACAATTCATCACTGCCCCTTTCACGGCTTGCACTAAGGTCCAATGAAAAAGTACCACAGATAGAAATACAGAGAACACGGAAGAAATACTAAATCAATATGCACAAGACTAATGGTTGAAAAGGTAATTTTAACATAGGCACTCACTTAATTTTGAGCATTTTTCTTTGCAGCCATTAAGGTTGGTTGATCCTGATTTTCATATCAAATCCACAAGAAATATTTTCCTACCTCTTTTAATTCATGCACATACAGTGAAATATTTTGTATGCATTTTGTTACAGGATTAAAGGATATTTTTAAAATTGTAAAATGCACCTTGAATTATCCATGCTGTCATGGAAAAAAATAATATACTTCGAAAGTCATGTTGAAAGTATATTTGTTGTGAGGTTTTAATATTTTGGTATTTGTTCATCCAAAATATCTTTAACTTGTAAGATTTAGAAAGTGATCAATTTTTAAAACTTTAATGTAAAATAAAAATAGTTTTACCTATCTCAGACATGTACACATAGGAGATCACTTTCCCCCATGTTTTGCTTTATAATTTTTTTCCCCAGAATGTAAAGCTTCAACTACAAACAGATCTTGATATATTTTGATATATTATGTATGTAGTGGTGTAGTTTTATTATTTTAAAGCAACTTCATTCCCTTCTACCTGACAAAAATCAAAGTTATTTCATGTCATTTTTTGAAAATGACATATGTAGAATTTTTAGAAACCAATAATATATGCTTATATTTTGTCCTGAATTGAGGTCTTCTTGCCCAGACGAATGAAAGAAATGATCTGATTTTTGATTTCAGTTGTAGGAAAAATTCATACATGCCTTCAAAGCAATACTAATGAAATTACTAGATAACAAGAAAAATTAAACTCTCAGAGTTGAAAATATGATCATAAAACAAGTGTGACATTAAGAGAGTGATTTGGACAGACAAAGAGCTTTAGAGAAAAGGTACACGAATCTATAGCAACATTACTTGAGAACCCTTTTGTCATCTAGTGATTGAAAGAGAGATATTAATCTCATAGATAAAGGTAATTAACTAATATGAGTAGTTTATGCAGTTATATTTGTAGATGAGGTTTGCCAAAAAATCATAAACCCAATTGTTTCATAAAAAGCCTGATCAGATGCCAACTAAAGCCCATAGGAATCTTCCCAATGATTCAGTGACCTTTCTTCCAGTCTAGTAACAAGACATCAAGGCATTCATAGAGAATAAATGCTGGTACCAGAATACTTTTAATTTGAATTTTTATTAGGCAGAAGTTTTACACAGTGGGCTGAGTCTGACAATAACTGCTCATCTGTTGACTGGCACGGCAGTTTTTTTGAGAAAGGGTTCTAATTATGCTGGTACAGTCATTTGTACTGTTACTACTGACTCACCTGCACCCACTAGTGTGACACTACTGTCCTTGACTCTGAGGAACATGGTAACAATAACTTCAATGGCTGCCTGCTTAGTTTTCTATACTAAATGCAGTGTTCACCCTAACTTGTGTTTGGAGATACAGCTGTTACCACAAGCGTGTGGCGGCCTGTTAACCCCATGATTCTGTAGGTTCCCCCTGTTCCCTCCCTAGCCCTGGCCACTCCCTCAGTTTCTCTCTATTTGCTCCTGTACCCCAACCCCGCCCAGGGACCGCCCCTGGGCCCCTGACAAAACCATCCCGCACTCAGACCATGTTGTCTCTCTACCTCTGAACATCGTAGGGACAAGATGTGATTAAAGCCATCTCAAACCCTCATGAGATACCCTTCTCTACCTTCTTTACCATCACCTGTGTTGTAATGCTGCTGGCTGCCGGAGCCAGATCGCAGGGCTCTCCAAAATGGACTCCGGGATGCGATCAATCTCATGGCCCTAGGAAACCCTCGCTGAGCTCTCAGGGAGCAGCAACCTGTTAGGCAGAGTCCAGAGGTTACAACACAAGCGATCCATACTTAAGGAACTCCTGGTTGTCCTGCATAGATGTTTGTATCGGTGTTGGAGAATGGTTAGAGGATCAGGGACATGGATTATTGATAAAGGGTATAAATTAATAACAGAACTGCAAGCAAAGGCCTGTGTGAGAAAAAGCCTCCATGTGAAAATGCCTGCGTGAGAAACAGGCCTGAGAACCAAAAGGGAGTTTTAAGGAGGTACAGTCCTGTGCTGATAAAATTTACTGACCATGAGAAGGGAGGAAAATCTTTGATCTCTCAAGACAAAACATAAATAATAGAAGCTTGCCAAATGTAGTCTTTTATCTAACCCAATTATGTAGAAGTAAGAATGTGCTTTTGTAAGCTTAAACCAATCAAGAACTGACAAGCGTATATACTGATACTATATAAGTGCCTCTGTATTGCTAATAAACGAAGCTTGCATTATCAATCACATTGATTGTCTGCATGTCTTCCCCCACCGGAAAGTCAGCATTTGGCACCCGAACAGGGACTGGGACTTCATTTTCTTGACTAGGTGGGAGACCGAAGAGGCACTGATAAGCAGCAATCAGAGGGCAAAAGATCAGCAGCTGCAGGCAAGTGTCTGATCCATGCCTGGACTTACCTAACAAGAGGGGTCTGCCATTACGGCTGACAAGGGCAAACCTGGGAAAAGGCTGCCCAACTCCTGTCGACAGGGATTGCAGTAGGACGCAGATATAGAAACAGAGGTGACCCTTGATTTATTTTTACGCTTTTTAGAAAAGCGGGGAGTTAAAGAAGTAAACCTTTGTAAGGAACTAGCTGATCCAAGATCGTTTAAAAAGAAAGCTAAAGAAGAAAAAGCTCTCGGTTTAATTTGGAGAGCAGCAACTGGCACTCTCACAGAGATGAAAACAGAGAGGATAGTGGCCGCGGCAGCCATAGAGGTTTTAGAGAGTAGCAGCTCTGAGAAAGGAACAGACGGGGGTCTTACGGAGCAGAGGCCAGAGACTGGAGCGGAGTCCAGGGTAGCACGGTCCTTCGGGCTGGCCGCGAGAAAACCAATTAAAAGCACAGCAGCACCCGTCCGCTCACTGCAGGAGTTGCTGAACTCGGCAAAGCAGGATGTTATCCTTCCGACGTCTGGGAGAGAAATAGCCAAGAACGCGGAAGCAGAGCCGCCCGACCCAGGGGGCGGGGCACAGGCAGGCCAAGGAGACACAAGCAGTCCTGGTGCCTGGCTGAAAGCGGCAGAGCAACGGAGCGGTCCTAACTCCTGGCCAAAAGTGCCAGAGAGCAACCCCCCTGCCGAACAGCGGAACGTCCGGCAGCGGAGCAGCTTCTGCGGTTTCGTCGCCTGCAGAGCCAGAGCCAGCCAGGGCTTCCGGGAGTCAGCCCCAAGAGGGGGAGAAGCACCAAGAAATGAGCAAACATCAAGGTGACACACAAGACCCACTGTATGCACTCCAAGCTGACATGCTAACTGGAAGCAGAGCTTACGGGGCGACAGTAACACAGCTGACCATGCCCGTAGTCATTCATCAGTTGTCACAGACTTTTGCCCACAAAGCCTTGTTGTCAGTACCTGAAAAGAAGAAGTCTCCCCCGTATGCAGCAGTCCGACAGGGGCTGTCAGAACCATATAGTCAGTTCTTCGACTGTTTGTCAGCAGCCTTAAAGGATGCAACTGAGCTCTCTGAAGAGCTCCAAGAGACAATGTTCCGAACACTTGCCTTTGAAAATGCTAACAGGCAAACTAAGACAGTTCTTGCTACGCTGCCCCAAGGAGCAGGTGTAGACAAGATGCTCGTACGTGCTAGCCATGCAGAACAGTCATCTCAAACAGCTGCTTTTACTGCAACACTGCAGAATGTCCTGCAACAACAGGGACAAGTCATCGCTGCAGCACTGACCAGAGCAAGTGGTGCTGTGCTATGCATACAAGACCCCAAAGCGAGAAAGCGCAGTCAGCATCAGCTCCTGAGGAAAGTGACGTCACTACTTCAACAGCTGGAACTCTGAGACCTCCGTCCCGAGAAGCCTTGGGAGAGGCTGCAGACGTGGCTGAGTGAAGGAGCTGAGGACTTGCCAGATCCACCACTCTCCGTAGCAGAAGAAATAGCGAGACCCTGGGGCAAATATAACAGCTGCCCTAGGTGGTTGCTAGTGACTTGTGGTGGGTGTCGGGGAACCCTCTCCAAAGGCAAAACTAAAAAGGAGAGTTACATAAATTTTTAGGTATAGCATCAGACACAGAAATAGAGTAGGGGATTAGTTTTTTGACTGTCTGGAGACAAGAGCATTAGCAGACATTTTCAATCAGCTGTCCACCCATTTAAATTGAATGAAGGCAGTCAATTTGGCTAGCATCTATGTTTTTAGCTGGTACTTTAGCAGCCAGGGCTTACGCTATTTTGCATAAACTTGCTTGCTGGGAGAGGGATAAGTTAAACATAACTTCGCAGACGCTTGATGAGTTAAGCGTAGATGTTACTAGTGTTAGACGTACAATATTACAAAATTAAGTGTCCATTGATTTTCTACTACTAGCTCACAGCCACAGCTGTGAAAAGTTCTAAGGTATGTGCTGTATAAATCTTTCTGTCCCAATTCACAAGCAGATAAGTGAGTTACATCAATTAACCACACAATTACAGAAAGAAAACAGTCTCAGCTTAGAAGGATGGTTAAAGTCACTAGGTTTTAGGACCATGGCTAGTTTCACTCGTGCAGCATTTGATTACTGTAGGACTAGTAATATTGTTAATAATAGTGTGCTTACCTTGCCTATGCCAATGCTTGCAAAAAATGATATACAAAGTTACTACATTTGTAGCCAATCAAGTATTGCTTTTACAAAAAGAAAAAAGGGGAATTGTTGGAGAATGGTTAGAGGATCAGGGACATGGATTATTGATAAAGGGTATAAATTAATAACAGAACTGCAAGCAAAGGCCTGTGTGAGAAAAAGCCTCCATGTGAAAATGCCTGCGTGAGAAACAGGCCTGAGAACCAAAAGGGAGTTTTAAGGAGGTACAGTCCTGTGCTGATAAAATTTACTGACCATGAGAAGGGAGGAAAATCTTTGATCTCTCAAGACAAAACATAAATAATAGAAGCTTGCCAAATGTAGTCTTTTATCTAACCCAATTATGTAGAAGTAAGAATGTGCTTTTGTAAGCTTAAACCAATCAAGAACTGACAAGCGTATATACTGATATTATATAAGTGCCTCTGTATTGCTAATAAACGAAGCTTGCATTATCAATCACACTGATTGTCTGCATGTCTTCCCCCGCCGGAAAGTCAGCATATTGGATCACAATTAGCGGAGCTTGTCTACAAAGATGATTGAAAGTTAATATAAAAGTATCAGGTACTGACACTAAATAAGATAAGCTGCACAAGAAAAAGAAAATCCCCTAACACTTAAAAAATAGTTAGGTAGCACTAAAATCTTGATATTTTGCTTTGTCTGATGTATTAAATTG
This sequence comes from Corvus hawaiiensis, assembly GCF_020740725.1. Classification (NCBI taxonomy): domain Eukaryota; kingdom Metazoa; phylum Chordata; class Aves; order Passeriformes; family Corvidae; genus Corvus; species Corvus hawaiiensis. The sequence goes on from NC_063215.1 coordinate 24,236,248, forward strand.
TCATTAGGGACAAAAAGTCATTCAATAAGTCAGTGTAACTGATGTATGACGCTGAACCTGGGAAACTAAAGTAAATTAATTAATCCATTGCTTGTTAGTTTCTTTCACTACTTATTAATACATAGGCTTTTTCTTTTGGTAGTAACAAAACCTCTGCTTTTTTATAGGTGAGCAAAAATAATCCTAAAACTATAATTATTTACATCTCTATCAACTACTTCTTGTTTTTTACTCAGCATAAACAAGACATTTCAACTTTGCTTTTGTTTGACCTTAACAGAATTGTTCTTTTAAGTCTGCAAGTTCTCTTTCATCTAGGTTTCTTGGAGAACATAATTTGTTTCAGTACATTTCTTACACATATTTTGACATTTTGCAGCTAATAAATCAGACCACCTAGTAAACGTAAATGAGCAGTCACCACTGAAAAACCTTCTCTCCCCATATTGAACACTCCTGGATGGATTTGCTCTGTACTGTAGTTCAAGTATCACCGTTTTGCCTGTGCTGTCAGGCATTTGAAAACAGTGCAGATCTGTACAGTGTTTCCCTCGATTTTGCCATTTTCATGTTTGTTTTTGTGATTTGCTCATTACAGGCCAACCTCTATTAGCCTTCACCAATGAAAGCAATATTGTTTACTGTTCACAGTCTTGTTTCTCTTCTTATCTAAAATTTATTCACACTAGCAGAGAGGTGTCAAAACAAGGCCCTTTACCTCCAACAAATTTCTGGCAATTGCACAAAAGTTAGGCTGTTTTCCTAAACAGTTTTCCTGGGCAAAAGAGGACTATCTTAATCCCAGGGTTACTCCAGTTATTCTAAATATCCAAATAGACACCATAAAAATTTAAATGGGAACCTCCAAACTTTAGTTTTATAATGATTTGAAGCACCATCAGCATAATATTGAGAATCAATATTAGCTGGCAGGAATAAGAACTTTCTTTTATTGTCAAAATCAATTAAAATCTTCCTGGAGTCATTGTTTCCTGTGGAATTTGCATTTTTATGTATTATACCTTCTCTTTCAGGAAGTAAGAAAAAAAAGCAGCATAAGCTACAGAATTAGGCTAAGTGTGGTATAAACCTCAAATAGCAACATCTCAAAAGTAGTCTCTATAGAAATATAATATTCATAGCAAAAATTCATTGGTTTGAGGAGAAGGATGATCCCTATACGTATGTCTCTCTCATCCTCTCTCTCCTTGTGCTTGTCATTAAGAGACAATACTGAGATGCTGCAAACATTTCCAGCAATGGAAATTACAGTTGATAAATATTTCACACAACCAGATGATTATACTTGATTAATTCATTTTCAAGGAGCAAGTTAAAAACCATGAAAACATCAACAAACCTCTCTGAATAAATTCTCGAAGAGAGTATCTGTAAGCAGAAATCTCTTTTATAGCAACAGTATTACAAATTGCCAAGGCCACCTACCTCTAATACATGTGCTGAAATACCAAGGAAAATTTTTGATGCTTATTTTACATGATAAAATATCTGTATCTAATCCAAGAGAAAAAGCAAGGCATCTATACCAGAGTGCAAATATGAAAAACCAGCACTTTTGGGGTTGAATCTTAATTTTAATTCTAACTTTTTTTTAATACCACCTGCTAACATAATGAGACACATCTCCTGTCTTAAACTGATATTTGAAATCTCTCAACACCACTCAATATGGACAATAACTGTTGGTTAGAAATTAGTGTTTTGCCACACCTGTCAAGATCATACAATATCCAATTATCAATTAATATGAAAGTCCAGTAACGAATAAAGGTGATGTTAGACTCCAAGCCAGAGGTGTAAGTGATCATTTTCTCTTGCTTAAAATAGAAACTTAAAATTGTCCAGAGAAGTTGTGGATGCCCCATCCCTGGCAGTGTTCAAGGCCAGCTTGGATGGAGCTCTCAGCTCAGCTCTCAGCAACTCAGTCTAGTGAAAATTGCCCCTGCCCATGACAGAGGGCTTGGAACTAGATGGTCATTAAAGTTCCTTCCAACACAAACCATTCTATGAATCTTTGAAAATAAAAACAATATTGAGTTTACAATATTGGTTCTGCTGTTAGGACATTAGTTTAAATTAGCCTTAATGTATATACACATGTTGAATGCACTTCAATCTCTAATTTTGATTCTTTATAGGAACAGCTAAGGATTCCACAAGTTTGTGAATAAAATACAATTTCAAGATAGTATGTTTGCATTCTTATCAATCCAGGAGGAGCAACATAGAAGGCAGGATCTTTAACTGCACTAGATAAAAGGTTCAGCTTCCTAACTGAAAGAAAAGGGTAAAAGAGGGCAAAACCCATTTTATGCTAATGCAGAGTAAGAACTACAACCTTTTCTAATTAATGCATGAAATAAATTCTAAATTTGCTAACACTGAAGTTAATTTAGTTGATAGGGAGAGAAAGGAAAATTTAACACTTTTCAGTGCATGCATACATGTAAGATCCTTATTTTATTTTTAAGAAGGAAAAATTCTGTCGTGGGAGCAAAATACTTGCTAGCTTACATAACAGTTCAAATATGAGGGTAAACTTCTTAAGAGGTAGTGGTCTCCATCTCTGATGAACCTGGATACTTGGGAAATACAGTTACTTCTCTTTCAACAGTATTTTATTCCTCCCCAGCTTGCTCATGGAAACAAGTAGATAGCTGCCTTCAAAACTGGAAGAAATTATTCTTACAGAAAGAATGCAAAAAAAATTGCTAAAGCACACGGGCAGTTTCTGTCCTATTTCTTTGTCAAAACAAGCAACATTCAATAGATTTAAGCTAGATTTAGCTAAATGTAATTGGTTTTTTTTTTTTGAGTATATCCTCTCAGATAACAATACCACTGTGTCTACCAATAAAAATAATCATTGCTCAAGTTGCAGTGCACTCATCTGAAATGTTCCAGCAAGTCACAACATGATCTTCTACTCTCCAAGGCTGTAGTCTGTAGTTATCCCTGCACAACTACTGCCTGCTGCACATCCTGTGTAAATTATGTACTTTGATTTTCCATCACTTTGAGAATTTTACTTCCTTACTTGAGGCCTGCATTTCATCCTCTGTTATCTAAAGGGCTTCTGTCTCAGCATGGCTGTACCACCATGGGAATATGTAAAGAACAAGAGCAAAAAACAGAAGGAAAGGGTACCTAAACGGCAGCAAAAAAGGGGTTGGAGTGCTAGAACTGAAAAAATGTTATCAGAAAAGCAAGAAAGAGCTGATGGGAAAGTAGCAAAATTTCCAAGTAGCAAAATTTCTAGTCACAGTTCTGGTTCATTATTCTTTCATTACTAAAAGCTTTATTATTCTCTGGGATCATAGTGTAGGCAGGAGAAAAAAACATCAAACAAAGCCTAAAACATAAGCTGAAGAGTCAGCAGTGTAGTGGTTGAAAATAACTTTCTATCTCTTCTCATCAGTCACCAATGAAAACCCTTCCAGTGGACATAAAAAAATTTTGTAAGAGATCCATCAAATCCCATACTTTCTCTCAATTCATGTAAAAAAAAACCCACCATGGTTTCAAGGGCAGGTGCAAGGAATTTTGCAAATTTACTTATGAAAGGGTTTCATGGTTAGAATTCTACCTTGAAGTTTCAAAGTATATCTATATTACAATGTATTTTATATACTGTGCAGATATACTCAGTAATGTTTAAAACTATATTTACTTTTACCAAGTTGAATAAAATCACTTCTGTCAATTAATATCATGTTAAAAGCAAGAAAAACTTTTCTTTTTACTCGATTTGCTTCTGCTGCATTTTCCTCAAGCCGAAAATATCTTTTCCTCATATCTTTTTCTTGCATTATGAGAATGTAAAGTGGGACACTCTACAATCCCAATGTTCTCAGTCTCTCCTCAGATGGAAGTCTTTCCATGTCTCTGTCTTAGTTCATGCTTGAACTGTCCACATGACAATTTGATCTAAACTAGGTTACCATGCCAACCATCTTAATACTAACCTCTTCAAGAAACCACAGAAAAAATGCCAAATAATACAGGGTAGCGGTTATAAAATAAGAGCAATGTTTTAAAATGCTACCACCTGGTGGTAACCGAGTAGCAAAACCTTGACACATACTAAAAGAAGATGACCAAATGCTGCCTCAGACTAAATACAATTTCAAACCTTACAGGGGTTGCAAACTGGTGAGTGGGAGTGAATGAGATTGCACTACGTAACACCTAAAATGCCTTGGAATTACACTCAAGAGAGGAAACACAGATTCCCAGTCTTGTAGGATCTAGTGGTATATGAAGTATATTTTGCATTTTTGTGCTCTTCAGGTCACATTCGCACCTTTGGATAGGAAACTGAAATTGAAGTGTCCTAAACAAGACAAAAAGGGTTTGGTACTCGATTTGAATAAGTAGGGTATTTGTCCCAGTACAGGGAAAAAAAAAAAAAAAGAGACAAATAAAGAAGAAAGGGTTGTATTTTCTGCAAATGTAATCATGACTTCAGCAGAGGTGCTGGCACAGGAAAACTCCATTCAGCGCTCCCTTTGTTGACTGCATTATATAACATGATATGCATTAACCAGTAGCTGAGATAATGTAAAGGAGAAAAATGTGTGCTTCTACAAATATCCAGTGATAGCTTTTAAAATCTTTACAGTTGCCACTTTCAGGTAATGAAATCCTTTTTCTCTGGGCAAAGAAACCAAGAACATTGAGTGCTTCTATAAACTCAGCTAGGTAAAAATAAAAACTTTTATCAGAGACACCGTGGACCTGGGCCTGATCTCACACTGAGTCAGTATAAGAATGACTCTGCTGGCTTCAGCTGAATTATTTCTGATTTGTGTTGGACTGAGATCAAAACAAACTCCTTCTCCAAGTCTAATTAATTTTATTTTCATTTTGATTTGCACCTGAATTAGCAGTGGACAGTTGATACATATGCATGAATATTTCCCTGCTAACTCTGATGATGGAAGCATATGTGCACTTCACACAGCGCGGTGTGCCAGGGTACCTGGAGAATATGGTTTTAGTTGGTATAGACAGATCATAAGGGAGGATACCCACAGGTATGAGAAAAATGCCTGATGATTTGCATAAGCAGCTGGCAGTATGCTCAGAGGGCCAAAAGCTCTCTCCACAACTGCAGATCACCATCACATTGCTCTGCCTGTTCTTCTAAATGGCTTCTCTACATACATATTTTTCACAAAAGAAATTACAGTTTCTTTTTCTGCCTTTCAATTTATTGTTAAGCTTAAAGATGAACATGCCAGCTCTTCACCTTCTCTCAGAAATAGGAAGCTCTTCCCTATATACAAAAGCTTCTTTCTTTGAAGGACATAGAGTTTTGTTTTATGTACCCTAGTACAGTCAGTTTCCTAATCCAGAATTGCTATGTTGTTTGACAGATGCATAATAGCCAGAAATGCATGGTAAAGTTGAAAAAGAAAATAACATTTGCTGCAGTATAATATTTCATGTAAAAAGCTATGCAGTTGCAAATTTCCCATGTTATTTCCTGTACTTACGATAGCATATAACTGTGATATCTATTTGCACTCAAATTTCATGATTATCATTGCAGAAACTGACTACTGTGAAGTAGAATAACTTGTTCAAATAAATAAGGAAACCCTTACTTAAAAATAAGAAGACCCTTGCCTTTTTTCCAGAGTAAGGACAGGATTTTAGGCACTCTTTTATGTCTGTCTAATTGGTTCTGGTCTATGTCACTTCAGATGACACTAGAATGGTAGTATCATATACAAAAGCAATAAATCCCTTCAATTATTTAAGCCATGGTCAGGCTGCATATTTAGTTGGGACTGAAATGGAAGGTGATTAGCACATTGTTACAAGTAGCTGCTCCAAAAATCATCTTAGTAACCAAAAAATTTTTTCAGATTTTTCTGGGCGGGGGGCTTTGCTCCTGTTTCTGAGGAATGACCAAGAAATGAGAATTGGAGTTTTTGACAATGTCAGTTCTGTCTGAACCCCTAGTTGTTACTGTTTATTTATACCTGCAACATAATATGTCATTTCTTTTGAACACTCATTTTTCTGCAGAAAATCATACAATACTAAATATACTTAATATTGTCAGCTTGCACCTTTTTTAAACCTGAGTATTGACCCAGCTTTCTCTCAGGTGACAGTCTGGTAGTGGCTTAAGAGCCTTGCTGAGTAACTAAGATAATGATGGATTGGAAAAACAAAACCATTTCTGTCACCCCCTACACACACACTTCAACCATTAAAGTTAGATTAGGTATTTGCAGTTTGAAGTCTGGCTGGTAAAAGGTCTGATTGCCCAGCATTTTGTCAAAGCCCATAAAGCAGAAGCAAGTGTGCATCGGGGGAGAGGAATGAAATTACTGATGGGAGCTGCTGGTTCAGTCAGAAATCAGGAACTACTAGATAAGTGTAGTGTGATTAAAATCAAGATAACATAGCTGGCACTAATAAACAAGATCCTCAGGAGGGACAATCTAAAGCAGTGCAAAGAGTGAGGGAGACAAAAAAAGATGAAGAAAAGAATGCCACAACCTCAGGAAAAAAAAGGCAGGATGTTACATTTATATTAGAATTCCATAAACAAGTGAAATTACTTCACAAACAGTGATATGCACATAGTTCTAGATAAATCTGTGACAGCCATGTGATGAGAAAAAAAAAAAAGAATTTGCAAACAACACAGTTTTCTCAAACAGGGAAGAGCTTAAACAGAATTTAGGTCAGAGCACCAAACAGGAGTGGTTGGGAGAATCAAGGGCATGCTAAATCAGATGAAAACCAGAAAGAATATTTGGGCTGCAAAGGAAAATCTGGAACTAAAATACAACTTCAATCCTTAATAAAAGCAAAGCCAGAAATCAGCTGAGGGTACATCTAGACCATTATAAAAATAGAGTATAATACAAAATGTAGTAAAAGGCTCTTTAGAAGCATGCTTCTAGAGGATGAAGGGAGCTATTCCAATAATAGAGATGTCTGTATGTAATATTTTCAAATGTTTCAGAGGCAGCCGGGTATTTGCACTTTCATTGCATGCATAATGAGACATCAGAATGCAGAAAAGCCATACAGGAAATTTTATAACAAAATGGAAAAGAGGAACTAAAGTGTTAGCTGCATAGTTAAAGAGTATATAACTTGGCTTCACAAGCAAGCTGAAGAAATTTGGTAAAGAAAATAATAAATAAAGCTGTTTATAGAGGACTCAGACTTAAGTACCAGATATACTTTTTATACCTAGTGTTTCAAGGAGCTAAATGTCAAGTGCTGTATCTCAACCAATCCTTAGCCTCCAACACATACTGTTTTAAAGAATAAGCATGTAACAGTATCTTTTTAAATAGTGTTTTTCAGCAAAGAATATATTTATCTTGATTTGTCAGCTTATTGTGTTGAACCTGATCTAGTAAAAGTAAGCAGGTCATAAGTGAGACAACAATTTAGAATACTGACCTACTCTTCAAAGAACTTAACCCCAGGGATTTCTATAAAAGAAAACAATGAAGGTCCTGGAGTTGAAAATTCTATGACCAGACCCATAAAGATTGAGGTCCTATTATATTGCAATCTATGACTCTCAGCAGTTGTGACACAAACAATCAAGCAAGTAGCCTGAAGTTCTAAAAAACGCAGCCAGACTGATCCTCAGTATAACTCCATTTATTTGGAGGAATTTGTATCCCAGAAAACTGTTGTGTTGAGTCTAATTCAAACCTGACGTAAGCAGCTTCTACTCCCTTGGTATCAGTGCAATACAACCAGCTTAGCATGGGAGGCCTGGATTTGCCACGTCTCCTGTATTGAATTGATTTTGCAAAACTCCTGTTTCTCAGCCCTTTTGATATCCCCAGTCTCAAGAGAACTGCCCCCTTCTAGTATTGCATTGATTCATTGCTTAGCTGACCTTTACAAATGGGCCAGAATAAAATGGAATTTAGTTACATAACGTTTTTCATTCAGGAGACGTCTCCAATCACTGATAAATTATAAATATATGAAGATAATGTCAATGTAAATATAAAAGCAGTTGTAAATTAAGCAGCAGTACCTATAGTACCTTCAATGCAAGACTATTACAAATGAAAAAAATGTTGTTGGCCTGTAATTTATGTTTTTCTTCTTACAATTTAAATTTATTTGGGGGTTAAGAATACACTAAACTGTAGCATAAACTTAAATGTAACTCATTTCACAAGTTCTTTTGGTTTTAAAATTATTCTGTTTCTTACAGATTAAAACTATGTACTTTAATGGCTTTTCAGAATTAGTTTAAGTTGAATCTATACAGCAATTTTTGAGATGTGTGAGGCTGTGCCTTGTAGGTTTTGAAGATTTGTCTCCACAAACCTGCCCATTGACCATAACAAACCATTTTTTTCAGGTCCATTAATTCCTTTCTATTTCCTGATATTTCTGTATTATCAGGGAGGCAAAGAATCATCATCATGCACTTCATCTGAAAGACTGAAGATGCTTTAAGTAGTACAGAAGTGATAGAGCAGTATGGTGAAACATTAGAAATGTTTGTGAGCCTCCAAAGCCATTATGTCCCTTACATGCCTTCACATCTGCCCTGAATTGTATGATGCTTAATAGGACTCCTAGCAGCTGAATTGCCTGGTCTGCTTGTGAGTCCGGGGAGCTAAAGCATGGCAACAAAGTACATGAAGCACTTGTTTTGCTAGAAATGCAAAGGACAAACAGGACAAACATAAGAAATGGCGGTGTCAAAGCCTGAAAAGCCATGAAACCGTAGAATAAGGAAATACAGGGAAATTGGGGAGGTTCAGAAATGCAGAAGAGCTTTTCCTTTGCCTTGTATCACCTGTGGTTGCCCGATGTCAGGTGCTGCCATTCTATGCGTGTTTTGTATTTGTCTGCTACCAGTATAATATAACCACAAATGATTAATGCATCATCAAACATACCTTTGTGAAAAAATGTAAGTCCTCAGAGATACCTGTTTTGTTCCTAAACACAGCTTTTTAGATCCATTTCATCAGACTGTGGATTTCCCACTGCTCTGTGCCAGCTAATGGGTGGTTATGAAATGCCAAGAACTGGTGCATACAGACGTCTTTGAGTGTAGGGAACTTTTCAAATATAGACTTTTTTTTTTTTTTAAGTGGATACGGTAGATTGTAGCAGATGGCTTCCTCTGTCTGGTGAATCCTTCTTCATTTGTGGCTCATTGAGCTGGTAGTGTCATTACTGTCTAGCACATTAATTTGGAATCCATGTGCTAAACTTCATTGCAAAATTTTAGGCTGAAGAGATTTGATTTGTGTGCACAATAGCTACTATTTCTTATTCAATATGGCAAAACAGTTACAGTCCCTTCTAGATATTGTTCAACCTGTATTTTCAGCTTTCATCTACCATTTGATTGGAAAAGCAGATTTCATTAATCTGTTTTTAGTTGCTGGGAAGTTAATGCAGGAACATATTTTTTCCTAGTGACTTCAAAACAAGATTAAAAAGAAAATCCCCTTATAAATTAATCTAACATTAAATATATTTCACAGTTACAGCTGCACCCTTCTATTTTTTTCAGCCTTTTTCTCAGCACAGGATGTATTGAAGAACTTCACATTTCACATACTGCACTGTTCATCTCTACAACATAAGGCAATTTGCACTGGAAGCATATGTTAAAAAAAACTTAGAAATAGATCTTCAGCATTATGTAGTGGATTTCCACAAGCCTTTTAGTGATTAGAATTTTAATCACCTGATGATTAAAGGTTTCATTACTAGGCAATTAGTACTTTGAGTGTAAGGCATTTAATTCCGTTTTGGAAGTGGAACCATCAGTAGTTGGGGATTGCAAAATTAGATGGATCACAAGGCAGCAATGAAGTAAGTGCAAAGTGACCAGATAAGGTCAGAGGGAAGGGAGAGCTTCAGGGTGCAGGTGCATGAACAGCATAAGGATCCCTTTCAGCAGGAGAATGAGATTTAGGTTTAACAAAGGAGATATCAGGGTGCAGCAAGAACCAGTAGTTACCTTGGTGCCAGGAGCAGGGCAGCTGCAGGGGCAGCAGTTCGGGCCCAGCCCTGGGCATCAGGCACCTCCTTGAGGATGGGGAAAGTTGTTCTTGCATGATAATGTAGATCTCGAGGCAGAATAAATCTTGCCTAAAAATTGGGCAAGAATATTTGCTTTAACTTCTGTGTGTTTTGAGATAGAGACCACTGGTAAAATCTGAACTATTTATCATAGTACATTTTTTCACATGAGTCACTATTGATGTTGTTTTCCATAAAAATATATGTTTAGCTGGAAAACATCACTCTATTACCGTAGGCAAACTGAACTTCAAGATTAATTTTTTTGTTAGTGCTTCAGAATTGTAGATTCTGTATATCGGCATTGATCATTGAGATGCCAAGCTGGAAGCTGATTAGTTCTTTTCTCAGTTCTTGCTAGTTTTAGCTGCCTCTTAATCCCTTTTTTCCCCCCTTTTTTTCCTTTTTTTTAATTCACTAACAGGAACAGTTTAGTCCCAGAAGGGATCTAATATTGATTTATCTGTGAACAAACTGAATTTATTATTTCATTATAAAGTATGTACAGTAGATATTAGAGCTGGAGGATGTAAAAATTCTGTGATCTAGAATAATAATAATAAAAATAACCAGATTTAATTTTTTTTTCTTTTTTTTCCTGACTCAGTTCCTTAGCTCATTTTGGTATTAGAAGATGCATTCATGTATCAGAGTCTAAACTATGGAGCTTAATATATTCCTTCAGCAGTCATGCTGTTTCAAGGTAATACAGGGGTATGAAACTATAACCAGCCATTCAGAAGGGTAGGAAGTTCACTCTTTTTTTTTTTTCTCTTTTTCTCTTTCTTTTTCTTCACCAGTCAAGTACCGTTCTAGTGATCAGTTACCAGCATAAAATTCACGGTGTTTGTAGCAGATTCAGTAAACACATGAGGAAAAAACATCCAAATGTTTCCCCATGTATTACCTAACTCTTTTTATTTGGTAGAAGAGAGATGTAGCATTGAACTAAACATCGAACTAAGTCCTGTCCATAACTCTGTTGCCATAACTCTGTTGCCAGATAGCGATCAAAAAACGAAGTTTCAGAATGAACCAGGCACTACAGGAGATATGTAGGAATTAGGTAGGAAGTGTAGCTCTAACAGTTTTTTTTGCAAATACGAAATTCAAAAAAATTCAGTACATTGTTACAATGTTTAAAGAATGAATGTCTGATTATGATCTGGTGTTTTGAGAATAACAAATCATACACTAACTTGTTCTATCACCTGAAAAAATAATGTCAAGTAACAAGCAAAATGCTCCTTGCAAAGCAGCTACTGAAGAGATATTGTAACCTGGACTTTTTTTTTTTTTGTGAATGATATAAATCATGAAGACTGCACATGTCCTTATATAATTTTTATTTAAAACATGACAATTACAATGGCCTCTACTATCTTGAATAACTGCATTGAGACAGACTGAATTCCAGCATTGAACTGAGGTCTGAATGGTGGTTTTGTCTATTTTTCATAATGATGAAACACTATAAATTTATATCAGAATATTCTACAGATGTCATAAACACAGCTGCAGCTTTTCAAAGATGGGTCTATGTGACCTGTAGAATGAATGGCGTATGATTTATTTCATTTTTATTTCAGCCATCTGCAGAAATTCACCTGACTAGTTTTACCTTCTTACCGATCTGCCTACCTCAGAAGCTTATGTCCTTGACGGGCTTATTTTTGCCTACTGACTGCAAAGTGGACTGAAACAGGCAGGTGCATTGTGGATATTTATGTCTGATGACAGGAATTTTATACTTAGAAATATGAAGTTTTTCTCAGGTGTTCATGGTCAGCTTTCATTTTTATAAACCCTGAATCTGGATCATCAGCAGCTTGTCACATTACTGCTAGGATAAGGTGAATCGTGCCCTGGTAATGTTCTGGGTCTTTTTTGTGTGAGGGCGGGTTTTTTTAACCCAAGCTCATGATTATGCAGATTAAAATCCTTAGACAAATGTTATTGCAAACAAATTAGGTGGCATGAATAAAGGCCCCAGTCTTTTCTCTTCTTTAGCAGTCAGCCGTTGTGCTTCCGAGCTGCTAACAACACATCTCAGAATGAAATGCATTGTACAACATGAGCTGCAGCTACCAATGGGCCATTAGGTAGCAATTTAAGTGAGAGGAATTAACACAGCAATTGCTATACTAGCAAAAATGACCTCTGTACCTTAAGGGTTTACTTTTTTCCACCCTTCTTGATTTGAATACAAAGCTACCATGAAGTAGGAAACAGATAACTTTTTTTTAAATTTTGGGTTCTGTACTGCATGTGAAATTAAATTCTGATGGATTTTGTGTAATGATAATGGTAGAAAAACCAGACTCATGAGTTATTGGAGTTGAATGGTGAGAGAAAATCTTGAGATACTTAGCAAGCATGATCAAGTTAATCTTTGTCTGGCTTTTAAGGAAAAGTGTTTTTGAGGAAGCCATTTGGAGACAGGCAGGACAATTTCTGAAGGAAAATACAAAGTCACTGACATAGAAAAAGGCCTAAACAGTTAATTAGATTTACAGAGATAGTACCTGGTCAACTGGGTATAACCCTATGATAAAGTAAATTAACAGCGGATGAGAATTTTATAAGGCTGTCTTTGTTAAAAAGGCTTGGTTCAAAACTGTGAAAAGGAGCTTGTCAAAAGTACTTTGAAAATAGAATTATTACATTAATTACAGTGTGATTAATCATCCTTCCACTTCATTATTAAATTAATAAGCATATAACATGGAAAAGAAATTATAGAGTCTGTAGATGCATTTACTGAATCTGTGAAAGTGCAGTGAGCAGACCAAAAAGGAAATATTAAGTTATCTAAATACATCTCACATTTACCATGAGATGCAAAATAATTCAGTTCTGCTTGATGCATTTTCCATGAGATCACCTGGATATTGAAAATTTGGTTTAGGAGATTTCATTTCTAGTAGCAATCAGTCTCAATTCAGGAGATCAATGGATGACACCAGAGTTGCAAGGAACATTCGGTATACCTGAGCATGATCTCCCAATTAATTCAGAATAAATCAGTGATCTCAGTTACAGCAATATAAAGACATCTGCTTTAGAACTTAAATCCAGGAAAGATATTTAGAGTTGATGTGCAAGAACCAGTAAGAGTCAGGGTTCAACATTAGAGCCTCCTTTTGTCCTTCCTTATCTTCTAGCAGTCCATGCTTGATTCTGGGCTGTCTGAAGATGAGAAGACAGACAGAACAATGGAGAGAAGTTAGGACCATAAAAATGCTACAAAATAGCAATTTCACAACCTACTCTTCTCAGTTTTACTGATGGATCATTGGATTAATACACTATATGAAGAGTCACACTATCTTACCGCATCTCATTTTTATTTCTTGTACCTCATTAAGTTTTTAAAGCTTTGTGAAATCTTTTAAATATGTAGATACCGGCTGAACAACTTTGTTCCAATATCAGCCTCCCAGATGACATAGCATCTACGTAGTTACTTATGCTGCTTGCTGTCCCCCTTTTAATGCATCCAAAGGCTTTGTTATTCTTCCAGTCAGCAAGTTTTTCCACTGTGTAGCTCACCATTATATTTTCATTTGATAGCATTCAAATTAACTTTTGAATGGACCACTTCACCGTGTAATCTAGATCACACTCTGTAATGGGTCTTGCCTAATCATCATCCTTCATACTTTTGCTCTTCCAATCCCTCACAGATCTTACCATATTTTGGTTTTTTCATATCTAACTCTAGCTCATTTAGATGAATATTGATTGGTATTACCATTATTTCTGGTCAACCCAGAACCCAATTAGAAACCTACTTATTCAGCAAAGATTCCACTTTCCTTGTTATCTCTTGAGACCTCCTAGTCAGCTCTAATCCAAATGACCTGAGAACTGTTGATACTCCATTGTGCTACCTTTTTAGTCACCATGTGAAGGGACAATAAACTGAAAATGTTGATACAAAAAAAAGTGTATTGCATGCACGTTTACCTTTTTCTTCTTGTTCAAACCACTGATAAGAAAGGACTGTAAATCTGACTCTCATCAGAATATTTGACCTAGTTACTCTGGATGCTTGTTAAAAAGCATCCAGAGTAATCTGGATTAAAAATCTGCATTAAAAATAATAAGAAATACTAAGGCTTTCCCAAACATAGTTGCTCATGAAAATTCATCAGTCTGTGGGGACTTATCTCAAGGTACAGGTACTTTACCAAGTGCTATTCAATAATTTTATCAAGAATGTAGACAATAATATAAAACCTTGTCTGTCTGAATTTATAACTAGCATTAAGATGGTCAGGACAGTAAATAACAGGGGAGGTTACTGCCACAGACTGATCAGTGTTGTATTGCAGTGGGGATTACTGTAACACGCATATATCAAACCAGGAGTCACGTGGAAAGGAAATATATATGGACAGACAGATTCTTGATAGCTGTTTCAGAGATCTTTATTTCTCCAGCCGCATGGCCGAGGCTCTGCTCAGGAACTCTCCCAGTCACGGGACCCCAGGGTCCTTGGCCACACTGGGGAACACAAACCAACCAATGGGGAACAAGGCTGAGCAGGGGCAGGGAAACCCCGTGCCTCCCCCCCAGGGCCCATCTCCCAGGGCTCCATGGCAGGGGGGGAGACCCCAACAGTGTTGTTCAGTTAAATTGTTACTTTGCCACCAAGCATGCTTTCAAACAGCTGAAGGTAAGTTAATTGATCTGAGGACAAGGAATGAATGCTCTAGGTAAGTAATGAAAACACTATTTTGGAAAACAGTCATTCAGAAGGTACACTGGAGACATAGCATATTAATATCTTGGCATGCTAGTGCAACTTTTGGATAAACAAAAAGGGGACCATAGAGAAAGAATATTCCATTGAAGATAGGTAGTGAGACTACTGCTATACATCAAAAGAAGCAGGCCAAGGGATGTTATTATCGCACTCTACCTCACTCTTGTGAGACCCTATCTGGATTGCTGTACCCACCTCCAGAGCTCCCAATGTAAGAAGGACATGGGGCAGTTGGAGTTAGTCCAGAGGAGGCCATGAAGATGATCAGAGGGATGAAACACCTCTTGTGTGAAAACAGGCTGAAAGAGTTGGGAGAGTTGGGATTGTTCAGCCTGGAAAACAGAAGGCTCTGGGGAGGACTTGGAGCACCTTCCAGTACCTAAAGAGGGCTACAAGAAAGATGGGGAGAGAGACTTTTTACAAGAACATGTAGTGACAGGACAAGGGGAATGGCTTGAAACTGAAAGTGTGTAGATTTAGACTAGATATTAGGAATAAATTGTTTACTATAAGGGTGGTGAGGCATGGCAACAGGGTGTCCAGAGAAGTTATGGATGCCACATCACTAAAAGTGTTCAAGGCCAGGTTGGGTGAAGCTTTGAGCAACCTGGTCTAGTGGAAGGTATCCCTGCTCACGACAGGAGGGGTGGAATTAGATGATCTAAAACGTCCCTTCCAAACCAATATGGTCTAGGATGTTGGTGCTGATAACCAATTTTATGATTCTACTGTGACAGTACCTGTTGACCACATTCAAAGAGTATATTAGAAAAAGAAACATGGTAGGGACTCAATTTGTTCAGCTAATCAAAGTGGAAGTTAAAAGGTGATTTGATTGCCATATAGAGATACTTATTTCTACTTTAAAATTAAATCTGATCATAGGAAATAAAGGTAAGCTTTCAGTCTTACACACAGAAGTATAACAAGATATGCACATTCAACCTTGAAACAGAGACAGTAAATGTAATTAAAAAATTATCAGGAAAGGCAATAGATGCTCTCTAGCTCTGAGTCTGTAAAATGAGATTAGATATCTTTCTGGAAAACATGCTTTGACTCAGCATCTGAGAAAATGATATACATTGTAGACCAAGTGATCACAACGGTCTGCACATCAAGTCTCTGAATCTATTTGTCAAATGAGAAGCACTGGCAAGGAAAATCAAGGGATAACCTGCCAGAATTTAATCCTGTCATGGCATTTTTAAATGGCAATATTTTGCTCCCTAGTACTGTGTAAGTGTTTCTGGAGAGATCTGGCAGATCTCCTCCAGCTGGCTGAATGGTACCCAGGTTTGCTGTGATGAGGAAAATAACCAGCTCACTGCACTGAACAATGCAGGAATGTTATCAGCACCAACATCCTAGACCAAAGGACATGTTGAAAGAAAATGAGGTTTGGGTTACTGAAGATTGTTGGTAAAAAGATGACTCCACAGGTGGGTACTTCTGTCTGAAAATGACCCTGGAACTCCCTGGAGAAGACTCCTGTAAATGACGTAATCTGACCTGGGTGGTTCAATGAGCTCTTCCTGGGTATTATTTGGCTTGCAATGCTAGTGCCATTTCAAAGTAAATCAGCACAGAGAGCCTTTGAAATTACTGCATATACATATACTAGCCATACACATAGATAAATACATAAAAACAGGTTGAAAACCTGTCAGTAAAATAACAGAGATAAAAGCAATTTTATTAAAAATTAAATTAAACTATTAAGTCAAATGGAATTAAATACTAAGGGATAGAGTGTAGTACAAGATAAAAGGCTATTTTATAAACTATTTGAAAAATGAAGTGAGGTAAAAATATTCATTAAACTAAATTACAGCTGAGAAGCGGTTAAAGCATATTACTTTCACCTCCTTGGGGTTTTTTTCCCATCACATAGTAATATTAATCAGCATCAATCTTTTTAAGAAATAAACATATTTACCAAAGGTAGCTTGCAAGTGTGTTTAGTGGTTTTTAGTAGCTATCTGGTAAAAGGCTGAACAACCCTGTGAGAACTTCAGCAGCAGAACAGCTTGTCAAAATAAAACCTTAAGCAGATGGTTCTAAATCACTGGAACTCTACTGCATGTGCTGAATGCTTGAGCAGTTCTATGAATAACAGAAAGCCGTCCACAAATATGGAGGAAAATAGCAGGTGTGAGGCTGATGTTACCTGATCTTTATCACATGGAATCCTATCACTGTCAAAAGGGCTGTCTCTTGACTGCTTGAGAAAGTGACTACAAAAGTCTCTGTTGATGCAGTTATTCATAAGAAACATGTCATTTTTTAAATACTGTACCTCAGCCTGTTGCTGAGAAAAAGGGAGATTTATACTGGCACAGAGAGAAGGCAGCTATGGCAACTGTTCCAAGGATGTTTCAAAATCTCCTAATTTCCAATTTACATGTCAACATGAAATGCATATGTACTTTGTTATTCTACCAAATGCATTTCACTTTCTCCAAAAAAAAGCAAGTCTTAGTCACAGTGATTCTTGTTGATGAATCTCTGCATTCCATGTCCCTGTAGGGTCTTAATTCAATGTAATGTTCTGAGATAGAAATTGCCTACTTGTTCAACTTTTATTTAACATTTCTTGGTCACCTCAGAGAAAGGGAACTGATTTTTTTTCCTATTGCCAGTACTGATTGTTTGTTTGCCAGCAAACTATTTAGTATAAAAATTAGAGTATAAAAATTAGAGTATAAAAATTACTCCTTTCTGGGGCAAGTGCTACAGCCCTTGGACTCCTGTTTCTGTAGGAGTCTGTTTCTCTGAGAAATCAGGCCCACACAGCAGTAACAAGATTTGTTTCTGGTAAGTACAGTAATATGGTAAATCGAAGCAGAAAATATAGTCTTTTGCTGCTGATCTTACATTCTGTACATAAATAGGGCTCAGTCATGCTTGAAGACCTTCAAGCACAAATATTTTTCCCACCATGTAAATTGATTGTATCTGCAAGTTCCAGTATTTGGTATTGGTGGAAAATGCAGGCATCCTTCCACTGCATTATTACTCCTGTGTAGGGTAGTAGAAGTACTGGTGTTCCCAGAAGTTGTTTTGGTTTGAATTATAACCTTACAACTGCTTACAGTGATATTAAAGAATATATATATAGCAGAATGAAGAACCTCCTCTGCATGAGAATGTATTACATTATATGTATTATCTGTCATGATACTATATAATTATATAATACTATAATGATGTTATTGGATACTGTAAGGATACTGATTGCATTATTTGTGAAGTGCAAGAATAGGACAACAGCTATATTTTCAGTATATTCAAAGAATAATTACAAAATGAAACATTATGTGTTATTTTTAGTATATATAATCTTACTTCTGTAGAGTGAGCCTATGAAAACTGGGAAAAACTAAAATTATTTTGTCTATTCTTACCTGAGAGTTTTGCTGCAATACCCTTCCAAGTAATTCTGGTATCTGTCTCTGATCCTAGAAATTGGCAGATCGACTAATGCCTTTGGAGTCCAGAGTCCAAAGGTGTCTTTCATTTGAATTTCAGAAGTTCAAGCCAAACATTAAGAACAAAGTGAATTTGTACCATACCAGGTGATTTAACATCATCGACTTGGATGTCAAGTTAGATCCTTCTGAGAAGAAGTGTTTGGATCTCAGATATTTTTTGTGATTAAATAAAGAGATGTTGAAAGATCCTTTATTTGGATCATCAGGTGCTTTCAAAGATTTTGGATCTTCAAATAAAACATGAAGATTATTGTTTTTCCATAAGAATTTTAATATAATCTGGCAAAAGTCTACTGAAACTAGCAGAGTTCTCTTCTTATTTTCAGTGATAATATCTTTCTGACTGTATCAGTAGGAAATGTTTTTTGGTCTGTTTTTTGTGGTTTTGTTCAGGTTTTTTTAATAAAAGGAAACTACTTTATTTTACGGTGCTTGAGAATTTGGAAAAAGTGTTCTGAATATAACTGAAATGTTATGTTATTATTTTGAGTGCTATAGCCTTAAAGCACAATGATAGATATAGCTTAAGCTTCTGTTGGAAACTGAAAAGGCTCAAACACTATCATTAGCCTTCCAGAAGCTTTAGTCCATGATTTTCATAATGCTACGGCACCAAGAATGACGTGCAGGGAAGATTGTCAGATATTTGGATACTGGTATGCTAGTGTGTGCCATCTTTCTCTCCTCTCTTATTTTGTAGGAGAAAATCCAAGGAAAGGGACAATTACATTTTCCTCTTGAGATTAAGGGAGCTAAATATAAGTGCCTTTGTATACTTATCCAAAGGACTATGTGGTTAAACCCACTTTATAATCAATGGATATTTGATCTCCTTTTATTCATTGACCAGCAAGTTCGGCTTCAGCTTATAGCCTAGAGCATCCAAAAATGTTCATGGCGCCCATATGTGGGCAGTGGAATTGAGCTACTAGTGACAGTCTGACTCCTTCTCCAGGCTGCACAACATTTAATTGATCTACAACAATACTCTTCCCTTATGGGCCAGTTTAACTCCCTCCTCAGTGAAGTTCTGATCCTCGCTTGCCTTTCTCATACTCATACAGGATAGTTCCTCCTCTTCTTTAAATGACCGCAGGTTCATCAGCATTGTCTAGGTGGTTTGATGGAATCTTGCTCTTGTAATTCATGCACCTCACTGAGTTCATGAAAGGAAATTTCTTTGATCCTTTTAAATCCAACAAGATGTGATCTTATTTTGCACTGTATATAAATATTCTTACACTGATTTCCTTCCCAAACTCTCTGAATGACTTTGTTAAGATCCACTGGAATAACATTAGGATCCCACTCCTGAAATAATATTCAAGTCTGGTTATTAAAAGATACTTCTGCCCAAATTAAGGTGCAAATGAAACCATATGCCAAAGTCAACAGTACAGATTTTATTTAACATGAGAGAGAGAGAGAGAGAAGAAGGGGTAGAAATAGGAAGGGATGTGAGGGGGGAGAAAGAGAGACAGACAGACAGATTATAGTCACCACCTCATGGGTTCCTGCAGTGTCCTCCCTGGCCCTTTTCCTTCTGGTCTTCTCAGTGGTGGAATCCCCAGAGTGTTCTTCTGTAGGTACCACTTTTATACAGTCAAAGTCCCAGGTATCCAGAGGTGTACATGCCATTGCCCCATCTTGGGATGGCATGTGTATAAGCAGCTGCTTCCTTTCCCACAGTTTGCCATGATGGGAATTTTTGTCCAAATAAATTACCCAGATCTGCCTCACCAGGTCCTGTTGTTGCATCCATGCTTTTCCTACAGTCTGCACAGTGGAATATTGTCAGGTGTGCTAATTCCAAACATTTCACCTCTGTGTAGGCCTGAATTTAACGCCCTCCTGCTTGCCATCTGGGCCTGTTTTGGTAGCTTATCTTGTGAGAACTTCCTCCTTTGACAGTGCTTCAAAACAAATTGACTGTGTTCTTTAAGTCCTGACAGACTTCCATAAGCAAATCTCAGTTGTGCCTTATCTCTTCATCTTCTGCTCCCTATATGCAGTGTGCAGTTTTTGTTTCAGAGAACACTGTTTCCTTTGGGTTTTTATCAGGCTTTTTTTTTTCATAGGGTTGTTTCTCTTGGTTGGTTGGTTGGATTTTTAAATGAAAATACTGTTAGGAATTTATATTGAAAATTACTGTCAAAGGAACATACCTGGTAATTGCAACAGCATATAATGAGGTGTGATACTGTTATTAATCTCTGGAAAATGTTCATTCTGAAGTCCCACAGAAAACACGTCCCTAGAAGACATGAGATTTTTCTAACAGTTGATAATTCACTGTGCCAGTGGAATGAAACTCTTGGCCACACTTTCCAGCCTGTCGTTTAATTATTATTTTAGATGTTTGGGCCCAGAAGAAAAAAAATTAAGCAGGACTTTGAACTTGACTCATTCTTCTAGAAGAGAGGAAAGGCAGAGAGGAGAGGACAAGTGAGTGTGCAGCAACCGAGAGTGTCAAGGCAATTGATTTGTGACTCCACAGTCATATAAGGCTAGATGTGACTGCAGGTGTTGTAGTGCAACTTCTTTTATAATAGAGTCCACATATTGTTCTTGATCTCTAGTGAGTTCAGGAAATGTTGCTGACAGAGTCAAGGTACAACCTGACACCCTGTTAGGCAGGGTGGTGGTAGCAGTCTGGTAGAATGGTGGCTGCAGTCCTCTGAAGCAGTGATCCTGTAGTAAAACAGTCTGCTCTTCCTCAGGAAGTCCAATGGTGGCTGTGTAGCTCCTGTCCTCTGGAAATCCAGTGGGAAGCCCGTGTCTCTGGTGTTCAGCCTCAGATTATATCCACGATGGGATGCTTGGTTCCTCCCTCTGGGCGGAGCATCTCACAATGGGGTAACGAGTCATGAGGCCAAGTGTTGATTAGGCTCATTAACAGGAGATAGTCCGGAGGGAGTTATCTCTGAGTCAGGCGGCAGGACAATGATGGGCAATTAACAGAAAGATAGTCTGGGGGGAGGAGGCAAGGAAACACTGCCCCACCTGGTTTCAACGGCTCCTGAGGATGGTAATAGAATACACTGCAACCCAGGACATTATCCACCCCTTATTCTATTACCATCTACATTATCCCAAATCAATACCTTCTTAAACTCTAAAACACACATACATATATATATATATATATATATATATACACAGTGAAACCTACACACCGTTCTCACCTAAGATTAGGTCTCCTTGTGGTACACAACGGGTTTCCCCATCTTTCTGCATTACCCACCAAGTGCAACCAGGTCCTTGAGCAAAGACAATCCCACGGATGGGTTTGTCTTTGCCTGAGGTGGGATTAATCCAAACAGTCTTTCCTAAAATACCTCTCAGGTGTACCACAGGGACTCTATCTCCATCCACTGTGTGCAAGGGTTCAGACTCGGCAGGACCAGCTCGATTGATGGACCCTCGGGTATTGACTATCCAGGTGGCCTTTGCTAAGTTCACTTCCCAATTTTTGAAGGTCCCCCCACCAAGTGCCTTTAGGGTAGTTTTAAGTAGTCCATTGCAGCGTTCAACTTTTCCAGCAGCTGGTGCATGATAAGGAATATGATATATCCATTCGATACCGTGTTCTCTGGCCCAGGTGTTGATGAGGCTATTCTTAAAATGAGTCCCGTTGTCTGATTCGATCCTATCAGGGGTGCCATGTCTCCACAGGACTTGCTTTTCCAGGCCCAGGATGGTGTTCCGGGCTGTAGCATGAGGCACAGGGTAGGTCTCCAGCCATCCAGTGGTTGCTTCAACCATGGTCAACACGTAGTGCTTGCCTTGGCGGGTTTGGGGAAGGGTGATGTAGTCAACTTGCCAGGCTTCCCCATACCTGTACTTTGACCATCGTCCACCATACCACAGAGGCTTCACCCGCTTGGCCTGTTTGATTGCAGCACAGGTCTCACAACTGTGGATGACCTGTGAGATGCTGTCCATGGAAAGGTCCACCCCTCGGTCACGGGCCCATTGGTATGTTGCATCTCTCCCCTGATGACCAGAGGCATCATGGGCCCAACGAGCTAGGAATAATTCTCCCTTGTGCTGCCAGTCCAGATCCACCTGTGATACTTTCACCTTGGCAGCTCGGTCCACCTGCTCGTTGTTGCGATGCTCTTCATTAGCCCGACTCTTGGGTACGTGCGCATCCACATGCCGAACCTTCACGGTCAGCTTCTCTACTCGGGCGGCGATGTCCTGCCAAATCTCAGCGGCCCAGATGGGTTTCCCTCTGCGCTGCCAGTTGGCCTTTCTCCAGCGATCCAGCCATCCCCACAGAGCATTAGCTACCATCCATGAGTCGGTGTAGAGATAGAGCCTCGGCCACTTCTCTCGTTCAGCAATATCCAAAGCCAGCTGGACGGCTTTAAGCTCTGCAACCTGACTCGATCCACCTTGTCCCTCGGTAGCTTGTGCAACTCGTCGTGTGGGGCTCCATACTGCAGCTTTCCACTTTCGATTAGCGCCTACAATTCGGCAGGAACCATCAGTGAAGAGGGCATAACGTCTTTCAGTCTCCGGAAGCTCATTATATGGTGGGGCTTCCTCAGCACGAGTCACTTGCTCTTCCTCTTCTTCAGAAGATAATCCAAAAGTCTCACCTTCAGGCCAGTTTGTTATAATTTCTAGAATCCCAGGGCGATTCGGGTTTCCAATACGGGCACGCTGTGTGATGAGGGCGATCCACTTGCTCCATGTGGTGTCGGTGGCATGATGCGTGGAAGGAACCTTTCCCTTGAACATCCACCCCAGCACCGGTAGTCGGGGTGCCAGAAGCAACTGTGCTTCAGTGCCAATTACCTCTGAGGCAGCCTGGACTCCTTCATAGGCTGCCAAGATTTCCTTCTCTGTGGGAGTGTAGTTGGCTTCAGACCCTCTGTAGCTTCGGCTCCAGAATCCCAGTGGTCGGCCACGAGTCTCACCAGGCACCTTCTGCCAGAGGCTCCAGGACAGACCATTGTTCCCGGCTGCAGAGTAGAGCACATTCTTCACCTCTGGTCCTGTCCTGACTGGGCCAAGGGCTACCGCATGAGCGATTTCCTGCTTGATCTGGGCAAAGGCTTGCTGCTGTTCGGGGCCCCAGTGGAAATCATTCTTCTTGCGGGTAACCAGGTAGAGAGGGCTCACGATCTGGCTGTACTCGGGAATGTGCATCCTCCAGAAACCTATGGCGCCTAGGAAAGCTTGTGTTTCCTTCTTGCTGGTCGGTGGAGACATCGCAGTGATCTTATTGATGACCTCGGTGGGAATCTGACGTCGTCCATCTTGCCACTTTACTCCCAGGAACTGGATCTCTTGGGCAGGTCCCTTGACTTTGCTCCTTTTGATGGCAAAGCCAGCTTCCAGGAGAATCTGGATGATTTTCTCTCCTTTCTCAAACACTTCCTTTGCTGTGTTTCCCCACACGATGATGTCATCGATGTATTGCAGATGTTCTGGAGCCTCACCCTTTTCCAGTGCTGTCTGGATCAGTCCGTGGCAAATGGTGGGACTGTGCTTCCACCCCTGGGGCAGTCGGTTCCAGGTGTATTGCACACCCTTCCAGGTAAAAGCAAACTGGGGCCTGCATTCTGCTGCCAAAGGAATGGAGAAGAAGGCATTGGCAATGTCAATAGTGGCGTACCACTTCACTGCTTTGGACTCCAGCTCGTACTGAAGTTCCAACATGTCCGGCACAGCGGCGCTCAATGGTGGCGTGACCTCATTCAGGCCACGGTAGTCCACCGTCAGCCTCCATTCTCCACTGGACTTACGCACTGGCCATATAGGGCTGTTGAAAGGTGAATGGGCCTTGCTGACCACCCCTTGGCTCTCCAGTTTGCGAATCATCTCATGGATGGGAACCACAGAGTCTCTGTCGGTGCGGTATTGCCGGCGGTGCACTGTTGCTGTGGCGATTGGCACCTGTTGTTCTGCAACTCTTAGCAGTCCCACGGCAGAGGGGTCATCTGAGAGGCCAGGCAATGTACTCAGTTGTCTGATATCTTCTGTCTCCACAGCAGCTATCCCAAAAGCCCAACGATGTCCTTTTGGGTCCTTGAAATATCCATTTCTGAGATAGTCTATGCCGAGAATGCACGGGGCCTCCGGGCCAGTCACGATGGGGTGTTTCTGCCACTCGTTCCCAGTTAAACTCACTTCAGCTTCCAGTACAGTCAGCTGCTGGGATCCTCCTGTCACCCCAGAAATAGAAATGGGTTCTGCTCCCACATACCTTGATGGCATCAAAGTACATTGAGCACCGGTGTCAACCAAAGCCGTGTATCTTTGTGGGTCAGATGTGCCAGGCCATCGGACCCACACAGTCCAAAAGACCCGATTCTCCCTTTCCTCTACCTGGCTAGAGGCAGGGCCCCTCTATTCCTGGTCATGTTGCATGTTGCTCCCTTCCGGTGAATATGTTCCTGAGGTCCCTTCAAGAGGATCGGTCATATTATCATTCCGGTACCATCTGGAGTTCTGTGTGCGGGAGACCGGAGCAATGTTGACTCTAGATGCGCTTCTTGTGGTAGTTGTCCCTCTTTTTAGTTCACGTGCCCGAGCTGCTAAGGAGGAGGTGGGTTTTCCATCCCACTTACTCATGTCTTCTCCATGTTCCTGAAGGAAAAACCAGAGGTTACCTCGTGGGGTGTATCCTCTCTCCCTGGTTGGGGGTCGCCGGCTCCTAATGGCAGAGACTCTTGTTGGTTCTGGTGAGATCTGGTAAATCTCTTCCTTAAGTTCCTTTTTCAATTTCTGATGGCCTTCTTCAATCAAGCTCCGGACTTGCTCAGCCAAAAGACTTGTTTCCACGGATGAGACATGGGTGCGAAACGGGGCTGTGACGGTGCCCTCATAAATCCTCAGTTTGTTCACCAAGACGCCCACCCTGTCCTCGCCTTCCCTCCATTGCAGCGTTGCCAGGTAACGGGAGTATATCTCTGGTCCAAGGTGTGCGAACCTCAACCACATCTGTGACGTGCACTGGACACCATCTGGGCTCTTAGAAAATCTCTCATCTTCTGAGAAAATGATCTCCAGCACAGCCAATTCCCTCAGGCACCGGATACCTTGTTCCATTGTGCTCCATTTTCCTTGGTGCACCTGGAGGTCTTCTTTACAAAGGTACCTGTCCCTTACACTTGTAAGCAGTCGCCGCCAGAGGCTGAGGGTTTCTTGGGTTCTCCCGATCCCCTGGTCAATGACCACATCCCGGGACAGAGATCCCAGTTGCCTGGCCTGACTTCCGTCCAGAATGGTGTCATTGGCTGCAGCGTCCCAGATGCGGAGCAGCCAGGTCAGGATAGACTCGTTCATCTGGCGGGTGAATTCCCTCCGCAGGTCACGCAGCTCATCCAGGGATAGCGACCGAGTGATGATTTCTGGCTCTGCCTCTTCTGCTGGGTGCGAAGGTCCTGCTGCATCCTCGTCAGTCACTATGCGGACTGATTTGCTTTTTGATTTCTTCTTCTGCATGGGGGCAACTGCAATCGGTTTAGGCTGTTCTGGTTCAGTGATGGTTTGCATGGGGACGCTAACAGTGCTTTTGGTTCCTTTCTCCTCTGAGTCAGTCTGCGTAGACATGGACGCTGTTGTTTTACATTTGGTTCCTTTCTCCTCTGTGACAGTCTGTGTAGAGATGGACACTGTTGCTTTTTGTTTGGTTCCTTTCTCCTCTGTATCAGTCTGCGTGGAAATGGATGCGGTTGCTTTGCTCTTGGTTCCTTTCTCCTCTGTGACGGTCTGCGTAGAAATGGATGCGGTTGCTTTGCTTTTGTTTCCTTTCTCCTTTCTGTGTGACAGTCTGTGTAGACATGGTATTTGCTGCTTTGCTCCTTTTTACCTCCTCCTCAAGCAGACGTTGCACCACACTAAGTAGTGTTTTGTTTCTAAGCATGGTGTACACAATGCAGGCCATAGAGAAAAAAGAGAAGAGAACTGACAAGAAGATTATACCATCCTTAACATCCAGAGGGAACTCAATTTTTTCAAAAACTGCTGTGCCTGGCCTGAAAGGCTGGAAGAAACCATTCTCTACTCCTCCCACCAGGGGCTGGCTGTGATTGTTGAAGAGGTCCCAGACATAGGAGCCCAGACTAGGACAGCCAAACAAAATTGAGTATATATTCCGAATGGTATTCATCGCCTCGCAGGTTATTATGCTATAGACATAATAAACCAATAAAGCAATTCTCATACCATTCCCTGGTTTTAACAGGAGTAATACAACAGGCAGGTAGTTCCCCATGTGAGGAAAAATATAGAGAGCAAGATACAGTACCCATGCAGACCAGCTGAGCACCATGGTGAATAGATTTCTGTTGATACAAAATTGTAATTCTGACTTTTTCTCAGAGCAAGCCTCACGTTGGGCGCCAAATTATGTACTAGTTTGAAAACAAACCAGTGGGAGGCACTAAGTCAGAATAACAATTTAATGGAAATTAAAGAAAAGGGAAAAAAAAAAGGTAAAAGAAAACACTGTCAAACTGACAGAGTCAAGGTACAACCTGACACCCTGTTAGGCAGGGTGGTGGTAGCAGTCTGGTAGAATGGTGGCTGCAGTCCTCTGAAGCAGTGATCCTGTAGTAAAACAGTCTGCTCTTCCTCAGGAAGTCCAATGGTGGCTGTGTAGCTCCTGTCCTCTGGAAATCCAGTGGGAAGCCCGTGTCTCTGGTGTTCAGCCTCAGATTATATCCACGATGGGATGCTTGGTTCCTCCCTCTGGGCGGAGCATCTCACAATGGGGTAACGAGTCATGAGGCCAAGTGTTGATTAGGCTCATTAACAGGAGATAGTCCGGAGGGAGTTATCTCTGAGTCAGGCGGCAGGACAATGATGGGCCATTAACAGAAAGATAGTCTGGGGGGAGGAGGCAAGGAAACACTGCCCCACCTGGTTTCAACGGCTCCTGAGGATGGTAATAGAATACACTGCAACCCAGGACAGTTGCTTAACTAAAGTATATTTCCTAAAGCCTCTTGCAAAGAGGTTGAGGCACTACGCTGTTCTTCAGTGAATTGGATTCTATTTGCTTCACTAAGATCCATTTCTGTTCTGTGGGTGTCTCTGCATTTCCTCTAATGACTGTTGAATTTACTGGCTGCCGGAAGCTTAACTTGTCTGGAGGGGGAAACTCTCAAAGATATTAACATTAAAATTGGCCTCTGGGTAGAGGAGCTGTTAATGCTTCTGCTGAAGGAAAGGCTGCAACATAAAATCATCTTTTCAGCTGGCCAAGATGTGGCCTCACCAGGGCTGAGTAGAGAGGCAGGATCACTTCCCTTGATGGGCTGGCAATGCTCTTCCTAATAAACTCCAGGACACCACTGGCCTTCTTGGCCACAAGAGCACACTCCTGGCTCATGGATCTCACAGTTTTTCCCTGTGCAAGCCCTGACTTAAAGGAAGGCAGACACACAAATTAGATGAACTGAGTGTCCCTCTGAAGGCCTCTCAGGGGACTTGCTTCCTTCTGTTACCAGTATAAGGAACACAGGACCTTATGGCATCTGAATTTCCCTCCCTTTCTGCTTCATAGTCTTATCTTTTCAATGAAGTAAGGTCTAAACGGGCACATAAATTAGATGCATTAAATTTCATACTGAGGAATCCACTCAGGAGAGTTTCAACAAGACTTGCATTTTTTAGATATCAAATATATCAGCAGTAAGAAAACAGAAAATATGGTTTCTTTCCCAGTAAATTTTGTTTAAGTGTTTCTAATTGTTTTCTTTTTAAATCAGGATAATGAGAGACTTTTTTGATGATGTTTGAGATGCGTTACACAAAACCATTTCTTTTGCTTCTGTCTTTCCTATTACAATACTAGGTCATTAGTCAATATCTGTTCAGTGTTTTGAAAAATGTGGCTGAATATACTGAAAAAAAAACATTCATCTACAATTGTATGTGAATGAAGATTACACTAGTGTAAAATTATGGTAAATTTTCCACTTACTGATAAATTTAATTATCCAGAATGCTAGTGCTACAAAATACCTTTTTCTGGGTATCATGAAGATTATGCCAGATAGACAGAAAAGACTGAATTGACATATGCGGAGTAGAAAGTTCCATTTATTTTTTGGAGTTGAATATTCAGGTCTTGATGGAACCAGCTATTTCCATGGCAGCAGAGTTGTGCCTTGGGGTTAAATCTGGTCTTCTCTACTTAAGTTTCAGCCAATGCCACCTGGTAAAGTCTGGGAGCTCTAAGGCTAGGTTCTGTCAGTCGACTTGCCTATTAAGGAATAAGAAGTAGATACTACTTGAAGAAGTCAATCTTTGTTGAAGAAATTCCCTAAATTTGTCTTTCAGACTGGGTTTTTATCATGTAGAAATAGCTTCCTTTTGGGGGAAGAGGGAATTAATCTGGTAAACTGATTCCAGTACTGTTTGAAATTTCCTAGGTTGTTTGGTTTAAAATGGCATAGCAGTGTGTCTGATAACACTGTGCGCTGAGCTTGGTAATGGACAAAGATAGGATGCATGACAATTCACAAATCACTGACAAACTCCATAGGAAATCACACTCAAATAATAAAATTCCTGTTTCTGAAAAACCTGGTCAAGGATAGCACTGGCCAACCAGTCTTTTATGAGTACAGCTTTGCCATATGAATTACAGGTACGCATGTCACCAGCAGCAGAGTTCATGAGTGAGTAAAGGCAGCTGTGACATCGGTACGTCAGTGATATTCAGACCTGTGCCATCATTCATTTTTCCCTGGGCCTTTGAGAAGCTAACTTAGTGTCTAGCAGAAACAGGACTATCAGCAATAGTTAGCTTTTTTAGGCACTGCCTAGAGGACAAAAAAGCAGCCTCTATATCTTAAAAATTATGCCAATACTTAGAAAAGAAGTAATTGTTTCCAGTTGCCATTGCAAGGCAATATCCAGAGTATCTTTACTCCTGTAGCAATGGTTAGCATCCAGCTTTAGCCCACTTGTCATCAATAATGACTCATACCAGGTAACAGAAGGAGCATGGAGTGTGACAAATATACAGAGATAGTTATCCGTAAAAGTTGCTATACATAAGTTTTACCATCTATGTGTAGCATGAAGTTTTTGGGGTTTTATTTAATCTTATTGGTTTTCCATCCCAATAAATAAATTTATGCAATGTCAAGAGGCCTGTTTATTCCTTTTAGAAGTTAGAGGTGGTGATTCCACATTAATCACATTAAAAAGCAATAGCTCTTAATCTATAAACTACAGCAGTGGAACTAAGCTGAGGCACTCAAGCTAAAAGAGAAAAGTCTTATTCTTTCATTTCAAGAGTCATGCTTCTGATGAAAAATCATCAGCTTTCTAATATATGCTTTTTGATGGTTCACTGGAGTCCACACATGGGAGCCTTTAGTTTCTCCTAGTCTTGCCTAGTTTGCGACACTGAGCTTATGGAAGACCGTGGTAGAAGGAAACCTGTGACCTCAGGAAGGGAATTTCCTGGTCTGACAGGAAAATCAGTAAATGAAGCAAATGCAACCCTTCCTATGCACTATTTTTTTCCGTCTGTTTCTCTTACTCCCAAGAGTTTCAGCATGTACTGTAATGTGGGTATATGGACCCACATCCATGAAAGGGTACATAGAAACTTCTAGGCTCAGGAGAAAAGTGAATAATGCTTGCTGAGAATTAGGCAAAGAAACTGAAGACATCATCAGGGTGCAGTGCATCACCTGCTCTCAATTTGTTCACCCCACCACCCCCTTCTTCCTCTTCAAAAAAAATGGACTCTTCTACCAGCTTACGGAGTCATGTTTGCTTTGGATTTTCGGCTTGACAGCTCTTACACCATGCAATGCTTGAACCAAAGCAAACCGGCGGGCTTGTGAGGGTATGTGCACTGAGAGAGGTATGCTCTAGAGAGTAGAGGAAATGAAACTTGATTCCTTTCAAGAAAGAAAACAACAGTCACTCATACTTCGGATGAGAGTCTTTGTCATTAAAACACTGAACTGGTGAGGGTCCTGCTCTGTCATCCTCTGACAGAAGCAGCAGGAACTGTTTGAAATATTTGTTCAATGGGCACTTGTTTGGACCCACTCAGGGACTTTAAATCCGTAAGAAGACAGAGTGAAAGATGAGATATCTAGAACTTCTGACAACCCTTACACATGTGGATCTAAGTGCTTCAAAAGAGAAACTTCTGGCCTTTCCCAGAACAGAACTGAAAACATTCAATTAAAATGAGCCCTTGAGCAGGTTGACCAGGGAAGTGGTTGCATCACCATCCCTGGAGACATTTAAAAGATGTGTAGATTTGGCACTTAGGGACTTGGTTTAGTGCTCGACATTAGTGCTGGGTTAACAGTTGGACTGGATCTTAAAGGTCTTTTCCAACTAAAATGATTCCGTAAGTATTTTGTTTGGTTGGTTTTTTTGTGGGGTTTTGAGTTGGTTTGGGTATTTTTTTTTTTGGTTGGTTGGTTGTTGGTTGGTTTTTTGTGGATCTGGTCTTTCTTGCGAGGACTTTGGGCTGATATCACCACACCACATCCAAAATTAAATGGGTAGTATCATCCTTAAGATGTTAATGAACTGTGAAGGATGAAAGGATGTTTGATGTTTCCTGTTATTTATCTTTGCCTGTCTCCAAAGATCTGTCCTATGCTTATCAACGTGGCACCTGAGCATTAACTTCAAGTATTCTGAACCATCCTCTCGCATCTGATATTTATGTTTTGAAGTTGTTCTGCACACTGGTTTGCGTGTTGTTCACGGACAAAGGCATGGCTGTTTGGGATGACAAATGAACACACTGATTTCTTATGATCCAAAATGGATTGAAGCTTGCAGCCCTCTAAGCTTGATTTTGCCAGCTAACACATTCCATGACACGGTGCTGAAAATGGTTTCTGGACTATGACAGCTGTAAAACAAATGCTCAAGTGCTGGGCAAATTATTTCTTTATGTAATGCTTTTCTTCAAAGAATGTCTGAGTAACTCTGTTTCAGGATCAAGCTGTATCTTTGAAATGAGTATTTGGATAGATTAGGCAACTGGGTATTTGGCTGGATCATTAAGGTCCTTATTCTTACTTCTGAGATGGTGTATGGTAGGTAAAACATTTACTAAATTTAGCACTCAACAAAATGCTGACTTTGAATACTAGAATTGCAGACTGCCCCTCGAGAATGCCATGGCCTCTGCTGAAATTGAGTGGAAGAGCTGACAGGCACCTTTGTCAGCATTCAGATTTCATTTCCTGCAGAGTACAAATGAAGCAATAACAGCAGAAGTGAATCACTACTTGCAAAGAGATACTCACTTTTGTGGATTGCTTAGTAAGTGTGGGTGTTCAGATCTGATGAAGAAGTCAAGCACACAAGAACACAGGAGCCACAGGAACAGCTGGGAGCAAATCTGAACATGTATTTTAGAAAGCTGCGGGTGGTCTTTGTGAGCAGGTGTAAAAATTATTACTGTGCAGCCAAAATGTCTGTTATGAGTAAATAGTGAAGGTTTTGATCTTATTCTGAGTGTATGAAGGGGAAATAACCATTCATAGGTAATAGAGTATATTTAATCAAATGGAAAATCTATTCCTAAAATTTAAAAAAAAAGAGAAAGATCCAAACATACAATACGGGTCTGTAACTGAACCAAGCCTTAGGATACAAAATTATTTAGATAGGGGAACATACCCATTAAGCTTTCAAATAATAAGTAGGCAG
Source organism: Corvus hawaiiensis (assembly GCF_020740725.1). Taxonomy (NCBI): domain Eukaryota; kingdom Metazoa; phylum Chordata; class Aves; order Passeriformes; family Corvidae; genus Corvus; species Corvus hawaiiensis. The sequence goes on from NC_063215.1 coordinate 24,268,258, forward strand.
ACATGGTTTTAACTGTTGAAAGTTCTATATAATACAGGTTTTGTTATCTCTTATTCATTTGACTTACTGTATTTTTGAGTTTCTGGTAATTTTTAGTAAAAGGTGTCAGTTATACACAATTAACAGCTGTTGAAATAATTGAGACCTCTGCAGCAAATTTTGTGACTGATCCCAAGTGCTGTTTTCTCCTTTTCCTTTTTGGGAGATGGGATATGTAATGTGAGCACAAATATGAAGTTTCTGGAGCTAATAAAAGGGAAAGTATCCCAGGTTACTTAAGAAAAATATTTCTCTAATTTCTTTCTCCATGTGTAATGCACTTCCAGCTAATTTAAGTTTCTCTGTTGAAAATGCGAATGTGTTGGAATGACTCCTAATTGGATCTCATTGGCCTATGAAAACAATGTGGTGGTCTCAGGTGACGTGCCGACGTACGGACAAAAACCACTGCAGAGCTGGCACTGGTGTCCTGCTTTGGCCACACTCCTAAAGCAGCAGCAACACACGAATCAGACGTGGGCAGTGCACTCTCCCGGTGGCTTATGCAGGTCAGGTTTTGGGCTCATTACCAGGCCAAGTTTCACTGTCACTGTTGGCACTTTTAAACTTTTCTTCAACAGAAGGCCACTCTAGAAAACAGAAGGTATTCTTTAAAACCATGCAGCATAATTCCCAAGAGGCAGCCTCCTTAGAAAATGGGAATCTCTTTAGAGGAATTTCAGTAGCTAAATGTTTCCTTGAAAAAAAAAGGGATCTGAAGGAAGAACAACCTAGGAAGACTGGACTTTACTTGTATACAATGCAGGATTTATACTGAATTGGGAAGTAAATACTATTCTTCTGAAATAAAAAAAAAAAGAAAGCTGCCATTTAGAAAGATTGTTTTTCTGCACTGAGAGAATATGTATCCTGAGACCCCAAGCTATTTTTTCTCTGTGTGAAAGACAAACGATTTGAGCCTCACCAACAAATATTATTAAAATATCAAGCTCTCATATGCCTAGCATTTTTAAAATTACTTCTGTGGTCTCTCTTCTCTTCTGGAATCAATGTACATAACAAACTTGATGTTTCCTTTGGATGTAAAAAAACTTGTGACTTCTTTTCTATACTCCAGAACTCCACACATACCAGCGTCTTTATTTTCATGACCCACCACATCAGAAGGCTTAGCACTAGGCAGTGCAAATTTTATCTAGTCTCTAGAGTATTAAAACGAAGGGCATGATTATCATTGTAATATCAAACAACGGGCAAGTCACCAGTTGCAGAATTTGTCAGGAGAAGAGCAAACAGGGAAAATCCCAGATTCATCCTTTTTAAGGATTCCCAAGACTAAGGAATGCAAATATAACCACTTAGAGAGAGAACACCCTAACACTATCCCTATGTGCAAACAAAATAAATCATTAAAAGGAGAAACTAAATACCGTATAATTACAAGACCCCAGACACTGATACGCCTTTGCTAGACATCCCCAATGGATGAGTAAGACAAATTATTCTCTATAAGAGTAGCCTTTGATGAAAGTATTTTGTGTTTCTCTAATGACTATGCTTGCCTCACCATCTGAAAGAACTCTTTTTTCCTCAGAACCACTTCTTCCCGTGTTGCACATTCTTGTGATTTTGGAAGTTGTGCAACACCTCGTATTTTAAAAGTAAATAAAACCCCCATAAAAACAACAACAGCAAAACATCAAATAAAAAAAGACATTCAGAAACTGTCATTCAGCAGATTATTCACCTTATATCTGTAAATCCAAGCCTCAGATCCTTTTCTGACTATTTGTAGACAAAGATTGCAATCTCAGAGCAGAAGAATGACTGAGCTATAGGTCTGTTGTCTATTCAATGTAGGATACAAGATTAAATATTAATTTGGCCATAACATTAAATTCACATTTTCTCTGCACATTTTCTGAATCCATGTCTATCTAAGCATCTTAAACTGAAGGTAACTGGGGCTTTTCTACCCAAGAAAAGTTTTTTTCTATTCTCAAATGAAATATTGTTAGATAACAGTGACTGCTGTAATACTGTATCTGTCCCTGGAAAGTATATGACTCAATAGTGTAGATGGTCTCTCCATTGCTTTGTGGTTTTGCATCAAGCTTGACCGTTTGTCTTAAAGATCTGTAATTCTTGAAACAGAAACTCTCAAGACTTACATTATTAAATGCTTATTACAGAAATTGAAAGTCAGGCTATGGAAGTTGTCTGTCCACACTTTGGTAAAGCCTTTGACACAATTGCCCAGAGCATTCTCCTGGGGAAACTGGCTGCTCATGGCTTGGATGGGTGCACTGTTCACTGGGTAAAAGCTGGCTGATTGGTGGGGTACAGAGAGTGGTGGTGAATGGAATGACATTCAGCTGACAAGTGTGTTTGTCAGGGGTTCAGTATTTGGGCCAATCATGTTTAATATCTATCAATATATAGACAGATAGTTACTAAAATCAGACTATATTGGACAATGTTTAATGTTAAGTACGACAGCTGTTCTTAATACACCCATGTGAGGCTTGAATCATTTACTAACTAATTAAGTATATTGTTTCCCACTTTATTTTTAAAAATAATTATTGCATTAGGGTCTATTTATAAATTCTTTCTAGACATTCTCTAATCTACACAGCTTTTGTTGATAAGGCTGTGATGACAGTAAACTTGACAAAATTGTAGAAAAAGTATGGCTGCATTATTTCAGGATTTTCTTGCAGTCAAAACTTGTACCATGGAAAAGGTAGAAAGTAGTTTAAACATTTATTAACAAGACTTTCTTCTCTTACACCTCTTCTGTCATGTACCTTTTTCTCCTACCCTTTGAAGAGCACTCAGCTTGATAATCCTGTACTAGCTGCCATTTTCCTGGGTTGCCCTTCTGCCAGCCTGGCAGCAGGTTGATGACAGAGGAACTACACAGGTCAAACAGGTCCAGTGCTCCTGTGGAAGTGCTCCATGTGCTGTGCATGCACAAAGGGACTGCTCTTCTAGGAAGGGACAGATTTCCTGCACCTGTGCAATAGATCCAGTCATACCATCAGGCTATGGATGTGCCAAGCCCTTCTTTCACTAAAACAAGCTCTGCTTTTGTGAAAACTGGCTGTCATTTTCTTCCCCCAAGAATCTTGCTGCTATACAACTGCTGGCTTTTTGTTAATTAGGAATCTGTATGTCACTCTGGTTCAGGATTTAGTAAAGACAGTTTGTACAGACTTCTAACATTTTCCATTTTTTCATTCTGTTGCAAAAATCTTGGAAGAACCAAAATTTTGTGTTGAAGAATGACATGCAGGCCCATTAGTTACATTCAGATCTTGATTTCTCTAGCATTGTTATGAAGTCCTGACAAAAAAAAATACGTTCAGGTATATTAAGTTTACAATGATATGTCACATTTTTTGTCTGGAGATAATCAGGAGCATTCAGAAACATCTGAAGGTCATCTTCAGTAAAAATGGATTTGGTAGTGGGAGGGTATTCAGTTTCATGTTATTTGTCTCTGCTGCTTGAAAGGTCAAATAAGAAAAATATTTGGAAGTCTCCAGAATTCCTTGTTTATGGGTTCAAAATTTGCATAACTGATATTTTTATTTTTTCTTCTTATAAAACATCTCACTAAATTTTAGTTATTTTAAATTGTCTTTTCCCCTTTTATTTATATTTCATATTTCACTTGTGCATTTTCTAGGTAGCTCTGCTGTTGAAGAAAATCGTAATTTCTCTCAGAGACTTATGCATGTAGTGAAGACAAGATACAATGAAATGGTAGCGCCAGCAACTGGAGGAGGCAAAGTAGAGTTATTAATATACACACCTTATTAGCATCTCATTTAGATCAATTTTAGGCCTGAACTATGGCCCTAAGTCAATATGATGTTTTCCATTAACTTCAAGGAGCACCAAATGAAGCCCTGTGTGACAGGCTCAAGTAGCTCTTAAAAGTATATCAATAAAAAGGAACATGAATGTTATTATATACTTTTTTCTGACTTCCTGCCTAGACATTTCTACAGAAAAGAATGATAATCTCTAGTAATATCATCCCTGTGTCTGACACATCTAACTGTTAAACTGCTGCATATTCTTCCCTAATACAGCAGTTCATGCCATGAATTTTCTTTTTACCCAAGTTTAAAGTTTTTGCTGAACAGTCCAAAGAGCATGGCCGAAAGTGTCTGGCAAAATCTCCTGAAAACTGGTTCTCTTGGCAATGTTCTATAAGTGATGTAGAGTTTTTCATGTGCATAAAAATGGATGTCCAAGAAGGTACAAAAACTACCCAATATATTAAAATTAACTAAAATATAAACCTGTGTCTGGTGCAAAATTTCAGAAATAACTGGAGAAGACTAAGCTGGCTGCAGCTTCTGGAGGAGATGCAGCATAATAAGAGCAATGACAAACTGATTGGATGCAACTGAAGCAGGCTATGGCATGATCTTCCTCTGTTTTCTCTGTTCCTCTGCTGGAGGAAACATTCCTCATAGCTGGTGCAGCTGGGACAGCCAAAGTAATGTGCAGCATCCTAGTGCAATGCCTGGGATGTGAGTACCAGGATCTGGTCTATCAACTGGGAAAGTCCATGCATGTCTTGATAAACCTTCTGGGGAATGAAAAATGCTAACCTTGTTGATGAAAATTAAAAACGACACCTCCTCCTCACCTCTGAAACTCCTATTTTCTGTGCATGGTGTGCTGCTGCCTACCTATTCCTTTGTTGGAAGAAGTCAGAGAGCCACCAGTGTTACAGTGAGAGGAGGGGAACTGCTGGTGCTGCTGCTGAATAGCCTCTAATGCTAGTCTGTGTCAAAGCAACACATCTGAACCCTTTGAAATTAGTTTCAGTTGTTGGATGTGACCATGCTATAGGGATTCTAATGACAAGGGGAATCATGCAAAAAACAAAGGATCTGTGATTTTTTTAATGTGTTTACAGACTTAAACACAGCATTTTCTAGACAAATATCAACACATGCATACTTGTAACATGTGTGCCTGTACTCATGTTCATGTACATTATGCACATAGAGGATAAAAATATTCCATATAGATTTTAGACATGGAGTCACTTTGTCAGGATTTCCATTCACCAAATAGAGTTATTACTCTCAGTAAGAGCTGCCATTTTAATGAAGCTCTGCAGCAGAAGACTGCTTTGATAATGAGAAGAGGAACAAAAGAAATAACTTCACCATCAGGAAAGAGAAAGAATCAGAAAGTCTAAATATTTTCATAAGATATATTCTGTAATTTTAAAATGTTTTTTGGTAATTGAACAACTTATTTTCAGTTAAGGAGCTTACTTTTAGCAATGAGCTTTCTGTCTGCTAATACTTCCCTTCCTAAAGATAGTCCTTTCCAACTTACTTTAATTATCTTTTCCTTTCTGTATTTTTAAAAGAATAACCCTTTTCTGGGTTAATCTCGTACCTATAATATTGCCTTAGCCTAGTGGGATTGAACGTTATCCCTGCTAATGCAGTAGATGTTCTTTCTTTCTCTGCTGGTCCTTGCAAAGGGCACCTCTTCATAACTGTCTCATTTTCTGGGTTATACATTGATCACTTACATATATATATATAAATATATATACACGAGTGTATATATGCACGCACAGGAGTGTGGGAAAAAAGACCTCCCTTAAGGCCAATGGCAAACAGCAGGGTGCCGTCATCTTTCCCTTAAACCGCAAAGGTAAAGGCAGGACACCCTGCTGGGAAATTCCTGGGCTCAGTGGTACATATTTGGACACAAAATGAGGTCATTGAAGAGAGTGCAGGCTCCTTTTCCCAGTGTTACAGTGGTGCCTTTGAGTGGGATGGAAAAGTACTTCATCTTTCCATTATTTTTTAAAGCCATGTTGTCTCTGAGTCTTCAGCTGCTGTGAAATTATTTTAAAATAGCAAATGTCAGTTGCTTTGGAAATCTCTGTAAGCATTAGGTGTGAGATTGTTTGACACTTGAATCCATTGGATATGCTCAGTCATGAGAACCAGTCAGCTGGAGTAATGAATTCATGCACAAAAAACTGCCTAACTGAGCTTTCGAAGAACAATCTTTTCCTTAAGCCTATCCTAAGAGTTATATTCAATCTTTGTTTTATGCTATTATAGAGTAAGACTACATGTATGATTTACATCATCAGGTATCTAGTTTGTTAGAAATTTATTAGCACTGAGGAATATAGTTCAACATCTACCTAGAGTTTCACTTAATTTTGAGACTGATCAAATGCTACAGACCAGAATTCTTCATCCTTTGAACTGTATGACCCCTTGACATGAAGAGCTCTGCAAGATTCAACACGAAGACCTTCCTGCATATTCTTCTGGATTTTATTTTTCTCTCCCAACCCTTTTTCCCAACAGCTTCACTGAAGACCCACATGGTTTGGTCCTCTAGTTTCCAGTCACAAAGTGCTTCCTGAGGCACGCCACAAACTAAAGGAGCAGCTGAGCCTGATCCCTCTGTGACTCTTCTGCTGTGAGGGCTGCTCTCTGGCACTGTCTCACAATATACATAGCTACCACATAGGTGCCACAACCTGTGCTGCTTCAAAAGAGCAGGTTTTTGAATGGTGTGCTCTTGGAGCAATACAAACAATTTTCATTAAATGCTCTCTGACTCAGTAAGATTAAAAGAAAGGGTTACTTGGTAGTCACAGAATTTGTAGTGAATTTTAGAAACATCTGTTACATTGTTACCAAACTCAGAACCAGGTCCCAGTAGCCCAGGAGCATCAGGGCAAGTTCTCCATCTGAAAAGATGAGAGTTAGGTATCTTCTTAACTACTTAATACCAAAAAAAAAGCGCAGTCCTTGAGTTTCTTATTTTCTTATGAATTTGAACACTATGTGAATAACTGAACAATAAAAACAAAGTCATAGTTTTGGCAATAATTAAGCAGCAGGCCCTTGTTGTAATACACATCACATATGTCAAATGTCATACAGAATAATGAAAGCCTCCCAGTGTGAACAACAGAAGCATTTTTGGTTTTAATTATTTAAATTTAGTTTGGTCAAAGCAATTGGAAATGCACTGGGGAAATGATTCTTCATTAACCATGTGTTGTGGTTTTAACCCCAGCTGGCAGCTCAGCCCCACACAGCAGCTCACTCAGTCCCTCCCAGTGGGATGGGGGAGACATACAGAAGAGTAAAAGTAAGAAAACTCATGGATTGAGATAAAGACAGTATAGCAAGTAAAGCAAAACCTGTGCATGCAAGCAAAGCAAAACAAGGATTTCATTCATCATTTCCCATGAGTGGGCAGGTGTTCAGCCACCTCCAGGAAAGCAGAGTTCTATCATACATAATGTTATATGGAAAGACACACATCATCACTCTGAATGTCCCTCCCATTCTTCCTTCTTCCCCCAGCTTTATATGCTGAGCATGATGCCATATGGTGTGGTCTTTTGTCCTGGCTGTGTCCCCTCCCAACAACTTGAACATCCCCATCCTCTTCACTGGTGGGTTGATGTGAGAAGCAGACAGGACCTTGGTGCTGTGCGAGCCCTGCTCAGCAACAACGAAAACATCAGTGTGTTGTCAAAATTATTCTCATTTTAAATCAAAAAGACAGCACTATACCAGCTACTAGGAACAATATTAACTCTATCCCAGCAAAAACCAGCATGCTATGAGGTAGATAAGATAAAATAATAAAATTCAAATGTATTATAAGAACTTTGTTATTTAAATACGAATAAAAATTTTACAGTGCATATAGTGCATATAGGGGCTTTGTGAGATAACAATGGCCAAAGCTATGCACACACAAAATAAAAAGTGGTCTTCACCCACGAGAAACGAGAAGATTTACACAAGAATGAGACAGTCCTTCAGAAGCAGCTTGATGGCCCTTATTACCCAGCTTGAGGATTTGTCCTACCCTTTGGGATATAAGCAATTGCAAACATTTCATTGAAACAGAAGAGGAATTTGATCATAATATTTGCTATTTTTACCACAAAAGCAACATGTAGTTTTAGTTTTTAATTCATGTTGTTTTATTCTGGTAGTGTTACATGCCTTAGATGCACCAGCAATTTACTACACAAGACTTCAGTCTATTCAGACTGTAATTCAGTCTGAACCATAATATATCTGTTCTAAGTGAAGTCGAATGTAAAACTCCCTCAGCCTTAAAAAGGATGCAATTAGCCTGCAGTTCTCTTTGGTATGTTCTCTCTCTCATATATCTTAAACCCAGCTCCATCTCATAGCAAAGATCAAATAAGTCTCTGCATATTTCAAATTTGGTCAATTAAAAAAAGAATATCAGTGAGTATTATTATTTTTAATCTAGAATAAAAATGTTGCTTCAAAAAAGAACGAGATTCAATTTTCAAGCACTAACAATTAGACATACTGCAGATACTTCACATTTTAACAGGAACTGCCAAGCTTCTTTTTTATATATCTTCAGATTAGCCTTATGATTGGCATGACCTTCAATTAACTAGATCAAACATCATACATTCCTTACAAGCAATTTAAAAACGGAAATGGCAGTTGATCCTCTCAAAGAAAGTCCATTCCATATTATCGGAAATGAGCTAAACTAAGGGTAGCTCTGAAATGATGCAGCTCACACTTGCCCTCTTTTGAAGAACTCTGTTATAATAGACTGTCTTTATACTCTGTGAGGGTACTTGGTTCCTAACTGTGATAAATCTTCTTTTAACAGGATCAAACAGCTTAGAACATCCAAAACGCTTAATTCTTTCACCTTGATTGCATTTATCATCAAAGAATACAACGTGTATTGCATGACATTTGGAAAATAGTTTTAATTGCCCTTTTATTCATTATCATAATCACAGAACATAGAGTGAACAGGACTATCATAGATTCTACAGTTTTTAGCAAACAACAGGAGTATTTAAATTTTGAACCAGATGTCCTTCAGGTATCCCTTCCACAATACTTTGTTCTATGATTCTATGATTTTATGATTAGCAACTATATATCATGAATTGCATGCCAGAGAATGTGTCAGACAATTCCTTCTTTATGAACAGTGGTGTGCTTGAAATTTCAGAGATCTTTCCCCATGAAGAAGCAACACATCTAGTCAAAAATAGAGTCAGAAATATTATGGTTTAAGAAAGTATAACTGTACAGGAAAGAGAAGAGTGAGAGGAAAAGCACTTGCTGAAAGTACGGTAGGAAGAATGCATTACAAACCAGGAACAAAAGCCAGGAGAACGGTGGAAATCCTAAGCTTGACGGGTTCGAAGCGAAATTATGCATATGAAAATGTTGCAGCAAAATAAGGGCAGTATTTGGAGAATTATTAAAGATGCATTCAACGAATTGAGGAAGAACAGCACAGACACTAGCGGTGACTGGGATAGAGACTGTAGCAATGCAATTCATTTTAGAAAGAGTGTTCTGACAGGAAAAAGACAACTCAGGCCACCTGGTGTTAAGCTAACACCAAGGGGGAAGGTACAAGAGTGTGAAAAAAAAGCAAGCAGTTGTTATTTAAGAGAATCAATGCCTTGAGGTAAGTGGGGGCAATATTTGTATTGTTGTGTGAAACATTTTTGCATCAGAGAGTGAAATGCCAGTGATACCCTGCTAAGTAGTGGTGCCCTATTACTGCAACCCTAGGGTATTTTACTGTGTCCCACAGCCATAGGGAGGAGGAGAGAAGATCCAGCAGGCAGGAATTGTGCAGCAAGATTGATCTATTTAATTATTTTACAAACTCTTTTATAGACTTTTTTCTTCACAGTCTAATTGGACAAAGGATCACACACCCCTTGGGGTGATTGGCTAAAATCCTAAAACATCCATTGTCAAAATATTTTTCTACTGTACTATAAACAAGGCTTCTCAAGGCTGCAGGTGTTTCATTGTTTACATAACTCTGCTACCTCTTCTGTGAGAGAGAAAAGTCTTTCACGGGCTTAGAAAACAGCAAGAAAATCCTTGCTAGCAGCATTTTTGTATCCACAGTGCCCTACATGATGTGAACAGCAAACCACTTATTGCAAGAATGTTTTGCAGAAATCAGTGGGCCCATACATAATTCTAAAGAACTGGAGGACAACGGAACTGAATCATTTTCTTATATCTTTTCTCAGTAAGGCTTTTTCGCCACAGTTTGAATGCAAGTGTCCAGAAGTGTCTTTTGATGGGGGAGGGGAGTGGTATGTATTAAGTAACTATTCATGAATTTAAGTCAAAAATGGCAAATAGCTCAAGCTGAAGGAAAATGGAAAACTTAGTAAAATCAATTCGTCTTTTAGACAAAAAAAATCAATTTTTTCTTGTGGCAAAAATTATTATAGACTATCAGAATTAATTTAAGGAAAAATTTCAACTTAAAGTGAAGAAAGTGTTCATCATATATTAAATTATTTTTTATAGTTTCTTTACTTGTTCTCATTAAAAAAAGTAATCACTTTTATTGTGTTAACTAGGACATAGCCATTGCACAACCTCTGAAGTCAAATAAAAAACCTAAATAGAGAGAAAAAAATTTTCTTTCAGGTCTTTCCCTCAGTCATTTGCATCCACAGAGTTGCTGCTACATGGAGAGAACATGTTCTCTGGGCCATTCTACAGGGCCACCATGGGGGCTGCAGGAGCAGAAGATGACAGAGGCATCTCTTTGCTGCTGCTCTAAGACCAACCTGCCAAATACTCATCATATCACAGTGTCAGTCTGGACAACAGCTACGTGTGCCAGCGGACATTGTATGTGGCTGACTCACTCTAGCTGTAAACACACGCCAACTGGCACTGACTGGGATTTTTTCAGCCATCTAATTTTGATGGAAAACATTGAATTGTCCAAACTAAGCTACTGCAGTGGCAATATACATACCAATTTAGTATCCAGACACTCATCTGCTACAGGATAATCAGTATCACTATGGTAGGGCTCTCCCCTAAATAACCAAGGTCCTTCTCTGAATTAAAACTATTCTTTTCTTCGTTCATTATATAGGGAGCCTAGGAAATCTGGTCAGCTAGGTTATATATCTAACCTTAGTGTATGTAAATACCTACTCACAGTTCAATCTTTTCAACCCAATGTCTTGTCACTCAGTGGGAAAACTGTTCATAATGTCCTCAATATAAAAGAAATATCTAATCACATTCAACAATACAGCAGCACACCATGTGTCTTACAAGGCTGACAGCAAATGTTTGAAGCATAAAAGGCCTATGAAGAACTAAGGAGTGAGACTTTTGTTTGTGGTTTATGATTCATCAGTTGAGCTCTTTATTGGAACTTCCATAGGAATTAGCAGAAAACACATTTTTCACTTTTTAAACTTTTGAGAATCAAAATGGTTTTCTGTACTCTTTCAGGATAATCCCAACACATTAAAATTGTGAAAAAATGTGAGAGCAAGACTGCAATGAATTAATTTGGCCCACATCTGTGTTCTGGGAAATTCCATTTCCAGCCTCTGCCTGTTTGGCAGTTGCTTACACAAACTGATCTGGAAGATATTCAGAGGCCCATAATCTTACAAGAGCTGAAATCCTATTCAGTAGGTGAGAGAACTCTCCTAAGCAGTGGTAAGTTTAACTTCTGGGATGAGTCAAATAGACCAAGGAAAATAAACATTTTAAATTGGTCTCCAAGTAAACCAGTTATGACTCTACTGGTATTTCCCCAAAAAAAAAGATTTCATACCTTTCCTACCCATTTGACATTTTTTCCTTCTGAGTTTAAGAATGTCCAATTCCTATAAACAATTATTTGAAAAAACAGCATATTTCATCAACAGAATATATGCAATTGAAAAATTCCCTAGTAGTACTGATTTTTTTGACCACTACAGAATATTCTTGAATTCCTCCCTACTCTTACAGATAATCTGAATTCCAAGAGAGCTCTATCCACAAAGCTTATATGCCACCTCTATTTCCAGATCGCCCAAGTTTGCTGTAATGTCGCATCAAAAGTATGCTATTTCCCTCAACTCCAAGCAGAAAGGATGTCCTATCCCTTTTCCTACTTGCTTGTGCTTGTATACTGTTAGAGCAGATGGCAGAAATTTGCTTTTGCAGTTCATCTCTACAGTTGGGGTCCCTGTGGACAGACAATTCCCTTAAATTTCACTTTGAGCTATAGTGAAGAGCAAATTAAAAATATGAAAGTAACTCTCATTGAAATTCGCAGATTTTGTGTGAAACTCCCTCTGTTGATTCTCATTCTTCTTTTGGACTGTAAACTTTAATCTGAATACCTGGAATAAATTTAGACATTGCCAGAAAATAATAATTCATTCTAATCTTGGCCCTTACTTTGATTATATCCCTTTCTTTTTTGGCATTTGTTACACCACAGCCATACTTGATCTATTCATGAGACAGAAGCAGACACTATTTTCCAGAGTATTTTAAGTAAGTTTTTCTTCCATCAGCCTGATTTCAGTACTGCTCTATAAATCCCACTTGAATCTATCTTTTTTAAACATGTGTGGTCAGATCTTTATATAGCACTAAAAATTAGTTCTCACCATGATCTTTTATCTTAACATTTATAACTTCACTTTGTATTCTCACTAGAAATATATTGATATCACTTACAAATTCCTTTGTCCTCTTAAATACATGCCATTGGTCATTAGTGGTCTTCCTGTAACCTTACGTTTTCATGTCTTTCTCCTCTTTTGTCTAACTGACAAGTAACCCAAAAATTTCTCTTCTATCCCATATGTATGTTATTTTCTACTTGTTTTAAAAACTTAACACAATGCTACTAATCCATTCCTCAAAATACTCACTTTACAGTGTAGTATTGGCAATATTTTTTAATCACATCTGGTTTTCTGTAACATGTTGATTTCTGTGCTCACAATATTAATTAAAATATTAAGCAGCATCATTTCCAACATAAGTAATTTAGGAATATTTAACTCTTGCCTGAAAACTCCGATTTTTACACCACACACTGTTTTCTGTCCTTTAGCCCAACTTCAGTTGTCTAAATCTCACCTTTCTCAACATCTTCACTTTAGTAATTTCCCCTGTACCCATACAAAGTACTTTCTGAATTCCAGACAGGGAAAGCTTACTACATTTCTTCACCTCTAAAATAAGTTTTCTTGAGAAAGAAAGATACTGTTGGATAAAATCCGTCAGTGGTGAAATTGGTACGAACTGCTAATTTATATACTGGTTTTCTTTTCTAATTCTTCTACCTTTTTTTTTCTTTATCTTACATTCTATTTGTATCTGAATAATGTTCCTGCACTAGCTAAGAGTACTTTTTTTTGCTTTTCAACATGCTTATTATTTTGCATCCTATAGGCTTGGTAGGTTTATTTAAAGGCATAAGACAGCCCCCATGATTTCATATGCAAGTTTTTCTGCATTTGAGTTCTGAGGAATTTGGCCTTGATCTTTCTATGTCTTGTTTTCATCTTGAACTGAGCTATTTTCATTAAACCGCATGTCAATCCCACTCATATTAGTATGAACTATAAATTTGCTAAGGATATGTTCTGTCTCATCATCCAGGTTATTGACAAAAATACTGAGCAATTCTGGCTTGTTTAAACCACCAGGGTAGTCCATGTATTACTGGCCATTCACTGAATTTCAAACCATTGGTTACAACCCTCTAAGCTGTTCAGTCTAGTAAATTTTTAATTCATCTAACAGGATTAGCCTTTAGTTCCTCCAGTTTCAAATGAACCAGATGTACAAGATGGTACTAAAAGCCTTGCTAAAGACAAGTCATATTACATTCACCCATTTTCCTCATTCACATGCCAGCCATTTCATCTCAAAAAGCAGTTCTGCTGATCAAACATGATATGGCCCTCATAAATCCATGTTTCCTGTTTCTGATTGTCTTCCTTGTTTGAAAATGGTTTCTAATAGGATATGCTCTTCATTTAAAGCCTAAAATGAAGCTGACCAGCCTATTATTTCACAATTCTGTCTTCTTGCCTTTTTAAAAAATGAGTAGAAGATTAACCTTTCTTTTGCTGATCATGAGGAAACTCCCTTGATGACCATGACTCTGCATGGAGAATGACAGTTTCCATTTTTGGGTAAAATCCACCTGGCTCCAGATATCTGCATATATATCTAACTTTTGTCAATAGTCCTACTCTGCTCTCCATCTTATTCCACAACCATGGTATTGTGCACCAAGGTCTGGGAACAAACTTATCCATGAACAATGAGACAAAACTTGTGGTGAGTACTTCAGCCATTTCTATATCATATTTCCACGTTCAGTTTTTCTTTTCTTTATATCTCTAAAGAGTTCTTATTAACTGCTTCAGTTTTCATATGAGGCTGAAAAGTTTGATGACAAAAAGAGATTCCACTACAGCTTTTATTCTCTTTAGCCATGTAAGCTTTATTGATGTCTACAAATAGTTTTCCTTTATAGCCTAGAGTTTGTTACAACCCTGCCACCTTAGTTATGGCCCAATTTTATTTAAATGCTCCTCTAAAGTCCATGAACTTTTTATTTAAGGGTGTTGCCTACAATTCCATCTCTTCTGTGAATTAAAACTGACAAAATTATGTCTAAAACTCTATTAACTCTGATGATTTTAGATAAAAATATTTGGGGTATTATATCCAGCAACTAGTTATCGTGTAAGGGTTCTATCACTATTAGTAACATTTTTTTATCTAATCTCTCTGGGAGTTTTAAGTGCTAATAACACAGCAACCAAACATTTCTCTTTTTTTAGTAGTCTTGCAGAAACCTGTCTATACAAATGAATTATTTATTAATGCAGGAGCCCCTATTAATATTTGTTTCTATTGTAGCTAATGCATTTTACTATACTATAAAATCCTAAGTGATCTGTGTATATCTATGTATACAGAGATTATATATAGCATACATAAATATGTTCATGTTTTCCTTCACCTACAAAGATCTGCATCATGACACTTGAGCATTATAAATGAAAATTACAATTGTATGGCAATATTTTTTGTCCTGATTTATATTGTCTTACTATGAAAAGTGAAATACAATGAAACTAGTTTTCTAATGTAACAAAGTAATCTGGTTGCAAATTATCTTTTTCAAAACCAGGTTTCTTTAGTCTCTTTTCTTTGCCCTTCTGTTGCTTTTGAAGGACATAGTAGGAAGATATGTAGGACTAGTGTTTAAAATTTCAAAATTTAGTAATTTTTTTTGTACACGGTACTGGTTTTTTTATTATTTGTCAGTAGCGTGTTAATTTAGTGTTGGTTTGGAGAACTGATGATGGGCAACACACACAATTTTTCTGGAAAGGGAGATTGGAAAAAATTAGTTGATTTATATTTAAAGATCTTAATATATTAGTTCATCCTATTTACACTGAATCACATGTTTGAATAGACATCCTTGAACATAATATTTGTCTAAATATAAGCAGTATCTCATTGCTTTGTTGGACTCTAAACTATTAGCAGCTTCTAAAAATTATAAAACATAGAGTGAAAATAAAATATATCTAATAATGATTAGATTAAATATAACACACCGAAATAGCTGCTGAAAGCCAACTCATTCAGTGTAGCTCTATATAACACTACAGTATTCTCTTAATCTATGCAGCTTTTAAAGCCAGTAAAACTGAGTGGCAGATATGACTGATCCAGATGAATAAACTAAGTGCACTGATGAGACCTGACTGAAGGAAATTTTTCAGGCTGCAGTGATGCATATGGTATAAAATTCACTAGAACACAAATTCTGTGAGAGGGACTGCCTCTATTTGTATGTATTTAATAATAAAATATATTTCTTTTTAAAGTCTACATCTTTCAGAAACTTCAGGGGATGAATAAGAAGAGATATGGATGATTTGACTGACTACACTTCTGAGAATAATAAAACTTGACTGAAAGCCACTGAAACCAAAGAAGGGCTACTTTGGATGCTATATAAGAGGAAGTCAGTGCTCCTGTGAGTGAAGGTGACAAAATGCCTTCAACTCCATGCCAAATCTGCACCACCTAATGACAGACAAGCTCTCATTTTCAAAATTTGAAAGATTTGGCTGGTTATCCTTTCTTTTAAGAGGCTGAACTAGTTCGTCCTATAAAGCTGAGCATTTGGATAGTAATGTTTCCATCACAGAGACAAGGACATCCATATTTTTGAAAATGGAATTCAGAAACTGAACCTCCGCCACAAATATGAAATAAAGAACAATTCGCATGTTCAACTGGCAGGTAAAAACCAATATCAGAATTGCAAAAGAGGCCTCCAGAGGTAGATGAGATAGAAAACGAAGCAAAAGTAGCTCAGATTTGGAACAGGCTAAGTGTTGTGCTTAAGCTGCCACTACACATCACTGCTACTTTTAGGTTGAATTTAAGTTGGTCCTTTTGGTACATTCCCTTTTTTCATGACATTCTGCTTTGATATTTTTTGATCCCAATATGCTATCATATGATCATTGGGATCTGCACTGTTGGATAAATTAGGCCTTTTGGTTCCTTGTTTGGAAAAAGCTGTTCAACATAGCTTCTCCATTCATTTAAAAAGAAAATCAGAAATATAAAACAGATTTTCCATCTCAAATTAAAAATGTCATTTTCTGAATATATTCTTTGCCTTGATACAATGCAGGGGCAACAAAACTGCTTGAATGTTTTTGTACAGTCCAAATACTCCTGTGGCAGAGCCCTCTCCCTTTCTTCCCCCTGTTTTGGATCTTTCTAGTCATTATTTATTCTCTCCTGCTAAATCCTTTCTGCAGCTACATTCTGCTGGCAAGAGCAGTAGCCTGCAAGTGTAAGGCACATTTATCCTCCTTCTATATTTATCCATAGTCTTTGGTAGATTCTGTGAAAAAGATACCTAAATCAGCCTGAAAGAGGTAAGGAGGGAAGATAGCAATTCAGATGAAAAAAATAACCCCTAAAATAAGGTGGATGTATTGTTAGGATCAAAGAGAAAGCTGGTAAAATTTTATAGAGGGATAAGAACATATAATCTGTGAACACTTGGAACAAAGACAAGTTGAATCGTCTCCAGGTTCCTAAGTCAACCAGGATATCTGAACAACAGATTGATTAGGACTTCTTAAAGAAACTGTATACTTCAGCTTAATTTTACCTAGCTATGCAGGTATCCAATAAAAATAGTCTTAGAGGACAGACTGTCTTTATCTCAGCTGCTGACTGCCCACAGCCCAAGCTCACACTCTGACAATGGCTTTCCTCAGCAGGGATGAATTTGAAACTCCAAAAGGATAAGGTCACAATTTCCTAGGTTACTGTAATTCCCTTTGCCTTTCGTTCAGTACTAGGAGATGCGTGGATCATATGCTTGTTTCAGACAAATAGACATGCAAATATGTATCCACTAGCATGATGAAGAGTGTGAAGATGATTTCTTATGGCTTCAAATAAATTTTATGTCTTAGCATTTTATCTTAAAAGAAGTCTTTGTGATGAAAGAATGCAACACATTTGTAGAGGCACAGTTATTCCGAAATAATTCTTCATCAAAGCAGATTCTTTCCAACATATGTATTATTTTACCTGTACCCACAAACAATAATTGCAATTCTATGAGGTGAGAGCTAGAATTCCATAAGAAGAGGAAGTAGAATATTTTTCTTGTGCTGTAGGAACCTAGGTAAAACATACAGTGAAATCTGTATATGTTTTCACTTTGGAAGACATTAAAATAGCACAGGGGCTTTAGCTGAGGCACAGTTATTTCTGATTACAGGGTCAGTTCTAGATATTTCAATCATAAAGAAAAAAAGAAGCCAATTGCAGGCTAATCCTATTTGCACGAGTCATACTTAGTTAAGATATGCCTTTAAAGGAGGAGGCTTATACCTGGAAATTAAATAGAGTCAGGGAACAAACGGGCCCTGAAGGCGAATTGCTTTTGCCATTCAAATACTCACTGAGGTCCACACAGCATGTGCCAACTTGCACTCCTGCAGCAGCCATTCCCAAGGAGCCAATTGTATCACTCCACACTGGAGGATGGAAGAGTCTGAAAGCTGGGATGCAGATAAGGTTTGCCAGAGGATACACATTGACAGTGTTCAGTTTACACATACAAATATACCCCTAGTGTCCCATGTACACCTCAGATGAGATGCTCGGCTTTCCCTGTTTTTTCTAAATGTGATTTGGGAAACAAGACAAGCAGAAAATGTGTAGAAATCCCACAGTGAATACTTATCTTGTATTATTTTAGGTGGAAATTGAGTAAGAAAAAGATTTATGATGTACTTAACTGCTTTCAGAAGTGAGACAGGTGTGTGCTCTAGCAAACACAAAAAAAGGTACAGAAGTGCATATTTTCTTGAAAAATTCAAAGGTTCATGTTATTAAACTGGCACATAATGCCCACAGAGAACATGGAAACAGTACAAGAAACTAGAACACCTTTTTTTTCTGGGGTTGGAATTCAGGTGGAGAGTTGGTTTCATTCTTTAGCGACAAACCACTGCAAGTAGCAGTTAGGGGGAAACTACAGTTTTTAGCTTGGAGATCAATGTCATTTAGCCAGAATTCTGTATTGCTCCAGTAATATGATGTCTAGACATCAATAACTAAAGTTGAATCACTAAGGGACAATATAATGATTTATTTACTGAAGTCTCTGTGAAAGCAGTTGAATTTTAAATGCTCAGTATCTGCAGAGACCACACACACTCAATACTTCAAATTACTCATTCCTTTCCCTAGAACAGCTTCATGAATTAAACTTGTACATGTTCTATCATTTAAAAATTCATATTTCTTCCTACAAGGCATAACTGCTGTACTTTTTAACTCATATATGATTAAGTTGACCCACCCTGTACAGAGGTGTTTTGCATATTTTGTTGCACAACCATACCACTTAATCAACTGCTGGAAAGTTCCATATGGCACCCACTCTTCTTGTTTGCTTTGGGATCAAGGGGAATATTTTGATTTTAGTCTCTCAAAACTATGGTGTATGATTCCTAAGAAATCATTTTAACATAACTGCAGCATTCTGTTCATAAGAAGAGGAGTAGGCGGAAGGAAGGAAGGAAGGAAGGAAGGAAGGAAGGAAGGAAGGAAGGAAGGAAGGAAGGGTAAGAGAAAGCAAAAGAGATAAAAAGAATGAGTTAAAAGAAAGAAAGGAAGAGAGAGAGGGAGAAAGAATAACATTTTTTAAAAAAAAGAGAGAAAGAGAGAGGGAAAGACTAAATTTAAAAAAAAAAGAATAAAAAGAGAAAATTAAAAGGAATATGGAAAAAAAAGGTAAAAAGTAAAAGGAAAGAAATTACAAGAGTGAGGCAGAGAGATCCCAAATTTTCTTCAACCAAAGACCAGAGCTTCACAGGATCTACTGCCTCTTGTGAATCTTTGTCTATCCAGAAGGAAAAGGTAATTGGCAGATAGAATGAGCAACTGACAGATATGGTCTCATCTGTTAATCTATCCAAATATGTGTCATAACAGAGTGGAGATAGGTACAAAATAGCAAGAGTATGAGGCACCTAAATTTAGACTTACTGTAATTTTAGACCAAAGACGGCTACTGCCTGAAGCAAAGACCCAATTACTAAGTGCCAGATGTTGCAATTCAGAAACACATCTGTAGCATGGGAAAATAAGTAGGAAATCCTCTCAAAGATAAAAATGCCAGATGATAAGGCATTTTAAAATTTAATTAATTTTATAACATATGGTAATGCTTTCAGAAACATTGAGTGTGTTTTGAACAACCTAAGTAGAGGGTGTTAACCAAAAGTAAGTTTGTTTTCAGAAGCAACTGTTTACCACATATATTTAAAGTAAACAGAGTTTGTTTATTCAAAATAAAAAGATAGGAGAGTTTGGCTTTTTAATTAAATAAAACATGAGCAGAATCCATCTGCTTACTTGCTGTGCATTGACAAAACCTAGGAGTGTTAAAGAAAAAAAGAGAGAGATCTATCTAATATGCATCAGGCAGCCATCCAATGGCATCGCTGCTGGTAAAAAAGAAAAACCACAAGCTTCAATTTCCTTCTGTTACACCTAGAATTCTCACTAGGATATTGTATACTTTGAATGATTTTCAAATATCTTATGGAGGGGGGAGTTACCCTGTCAGAGTTCATGTCTGAATAACTAAATCAGATGTACCACGAAGCCATGGGAGTGAGTTCACAGGCAATTTTTTGCCTCTATGCATTGCCATTTACATTTTGTTAATGTGACTGCACATCTTTATCATACTTGTAAAATATAGCATTATTTTATCTTATTAATTCTCTGTGCTGCATTTAATTTATCCTTATAGGCAATATGTGGTTTTAGACTAAGCTGCTGATCTTTTTTAAAGGTTCTTTTCCTCCAGTGGTCTAACTTTATCAGTAGTCAGACAATTTCTGACATAGTGGTCATTTATATTATTTGTTGGGGCCAGAAGTGGGATTTACCTTAATCCATTATAACTAATTTTGAGAGATTCTGTATGTCACATTTGCATTAATGAAGATATAGGGAGAAGAGGGTGAAAGAGAGATGATACGCAGAAATTGACTTAACATTTGACTTAATTAATAACTAATAAACACCCTAGCATTGTCAACTCTGACTTCTGTCATTTTTCTGATTTTTCACACTACAGGTATATATCAGGAACACACAGACACAAGTGTTTCTGGTCCTAGTTAAACTTTAAATAACCAAATCCTTCAATAAGGCTTCATCCCTGGACAAGTGGTGCTGACTTATCTGGTGGCCAATCAGATATCCTGGGCTGCATCAAGAGAAGTGTGGCCAGCAGGTCAAGGAAAGGTATTCTCCCTCTCTATTCTGCTCACATGAGATCCTTACTTTCAGTAATGAATCCAGGTCTGGAGTCCACAGTATATGAAAGGCATGGAGCTGTTGGAGCAGGTCCAGAGAAGAGATGACCAGAGGCCTGGAACTCCTCTCCTATGCAGAAAGTATGACTGGAGAAGAGAAAAATCTGCATCTAGTCCCATTCCTCCAAAACCACCAGGAGAAAGGAGAAAGAGAAGGAGAGAAACTGTTTTGGCAGTTTTTTCAAGGCAAACAGGTTTTCCATTTACTCTAAATTAAGTGCTTTTTCCAATGTTACACCCTGGACTTCCCTCTTGGCACTCAGAGATGTGGTTCTTTGCAGATGTTCTTAGTAACCTGTCCCCAGATCAATGTCTCCAACTTCTGCGTTTTAAATCAGTGCACCTATGTCTTCAACAAGCTTCTCTGTGTTCTGGGTTTTGATCTCTGTCATTACAAAAAACGATTTTGTAATTTGATTTCCTCTGAATGAAAGATGTGACCATACATGTTCTCAGCAGGATCAGACATTATTTTGGGCTTTAAGAATAAAAAAGGAGCATACAAGAAAGATAGAGGGAGATATTTTACCATGATCTGTGGTGACAGAAGAAAGAAACATGTTTAAACTGAAAGTCAGTAGGTTTAGACAGGGCATAAGGAGGAAATTTATCTTGAGTACTGTGAGACACTAGAACATCTTGCCCAGAGAAGTTTTGAATGCCTCATCCCTAAAGTGTTTAAGGTTGGTTGTATGGGACTTTGAGCAACCTGGTCTAATGGATGGTGTCCTTGCCCCTGGGCAGGGCTAGATTATCTTTAAAGATCACTTCAAACCCAAAACTTTCTTTGAGTCTAGGAATATCTTCTAGATGTCTAGCAAACTAGAATTTTTTCTGCTAAAATAGATCTTTCATTCTAAAAGGTCTTGGTGTATTCTAGCTTGAAGTGGTGGGAGACTGAAGGATATATAGATGATCACAGTCTTACAGAAAGAGGTGACAGGACTATATAAAATACCTGCTCTTTTATGGGGTAGTGGTATCTTTTGAAATGAGGGATAGTTTATCAAAACTCCATTATCAACATTGAAGTCTCTAGTGGTGCCAGAGCCAGCATATTGTACTAGCTTCTGCGTAGATGTGAGAGTGGAGATTTGAGCGGCAGTCTGCCTCAAAGCCCTAGCATCTGAATGGATGGGAAGGAAAATAATACTACATGGAGTTAAGATTACTTTTGTGTAGAAATACAGAAAGAATGTGAAAGAACTCAAACTGAAATCTGCAGCTCTTGGAAATATTTTGCCCATTGCACAAGATGGTGCTTCAAAGTCCTGTGTAATGCTGGTTAAGGGTATCTTCTTTAATACTCTTAGATTCTTATTTTCAAATCCAGTTTTTTCAACTGATGCTGATTTCTCAGTATATACATAACCACTATCTATTAAACAGTGTTTCACAATGTCTAAAATTTTTCATCATCTTTTTTGGTGTATCTGTGCATACTGTTAGAAACCACCACAACACTTTCTCCTTCCCATGGTGTGCCCAAGTTTACAGTACAGTGCACTGGATATTTGCTGGCTATTAAATTTTAGTATAGTAAAATCAATGTTGCATACTTTTATCAAACAGAAAATAAAACTAATTCAGATCATGAGCGTTAAGAAAATTCCATTTTCTGGAAAATTAAGACTATTTCCCCTGTGGATTTAATTAAAAAAAACCCAAACTCATAGTTCTCCTGCTCTTACTTTCAGTTCATCCAACTTTCAAAGCTTTTCCAGTTAAAAGAAAAATGAGCTCCCTCTGTTTCCAGTGTGTACATTTTCTTTCAAGAAAGTCCATGTATTGCTGCTTTAAAATTAAGTCTCACATTGTGGCAAACAGAAACCAATGAGGCAATCAGACTCCAGTAATTGCAGTTGAATAGCTTTGAACAAGTTTTTACTAGGAACAGAAAAACAGTAGTTATAGAGCTGAAAATATACTTATGGAAACCACAGAAAACACAGAGATCTTTGACATAAAAACTCAGAATTCTTCTGGTTTTCCTTTAAGAAAAAGAAGGGACTCACAGTATAAATAAAATTGATTGATTTGGGGTAGGATTTGGGAGACTGAGTTCCACTGACAATCAGTGGGATTTATCCTAAGTCTCTTAGTTATTTCTGGGCATCTCAGCTTTGAGGAAGATCTATTGTTAAGCATACTGGGGGTTTTTGTGGATTTTTTTCTCACTGTGTATAGCAGAGATGTGTTTTCATTACTAATCAATGGTTTACTCCCTACATCCTATAATCACATGGGTATTTTCATTGATGGTGAAATAAGTATCTTAAAGAACGTTCTATTTACAGATCAAGAGCTACTGTAGAAACAACTTTTCAGACAGAAATGTATTACTTGCTACCAGCATCTGTTACAATTCTGTAGCAGGCAATCATGAAACAAGCTAGCCAAGCTAGACTGTATGCTAACAGTTGATGCTGAAGAAATCAGCTTGGCCATTTGGATTTTCCCAAAAATGTGAAACTTATTTATAGTTGTTGCTTTTTACACAGAATAATGTTCCTTAAGCCTTATGGTTAGTCTTTAGACTTTAGGGGTGCCTTTGGGAAGGAAATATCACTAAGTGCAAATTATTAGGCTGTCACAGGGTGTAGGGAAAAAAACTGGTCATTATGTCCTGGGACTAGAGTCATCACAATGGAAGCCAAATAGATGGTCTGAGGGAGAGAATAGCTGTCACATTATGTGCAGCTCTTTGAGTGACACATTTTGAACAGATAGGAATGACGGCATTGAAATTTTTCTGACTTTAGCTGTCTCCCTTATCTAATTTTTCATAATTGGTTTTCATCCTTTCTTTTCTACCTTCCACTCTTTCTAATAGTCTCTCCATTTCTTATTTATTTTCCCCCTTTCTTTTTTTAAAAAGTTGCCCTGGGTTGGTTTCCAGACAAGACTTATTCCAGTAAGAAGAAATCTTCAGATAAAAGTACACTGCAAAATCCTTCTAATGGAAACACGGCTGCTACCAGCAAAAGAAATGTCTTTAGTTCCTGGTAATCATTCAAAGAGATTAGAGAGCATCCAAAGGAGGGCAACAAAGATGGTGAAGGTCCTTGAGGGGAAGCTGTATGAGGAGTGACTGAGGTCACTTGGGCTGTTCAGCCTGGAGAAGAGACTGAGGGGAAACCATATTGTAGTTACAAATTCCTCGTGAGGGGAAGAGGAGGGTCAGACACTGATCTCTTCTCTGTGGTGACAGGACACGAGGGAATGGCCTGAAGTTGTGTCAGGGGAGGTGTAGGTTGGATATTAGAAGAAGGTTCTTCACCCAGATTTTGATACTTGCAATTGTCTCAGGAAGCATAACTAAGACTTGCTTTATTCTGAAAATATCCTGAAATTCCACAAATGTTACAAGCAAGAAAATTATATAGCCTAGATAGTTTATACAAAAACAGAAGGAAATTGAAAGATATTCCTGTGGCCAGGAATATCTTTTGACAGCTGATAACTAATGTTTTACTCTGTCTGTAGTCAGGCTACAGAGAAAAAGGTCCTTTGCAACAATGCTAGGAAGAATCAGCATAAGGAACTAAAATGGTAGTTTTAACTTTGCTCTTCTGCCTTTTCCCTCAGCTCTTTCTCTCTGACTTTGTTTTAAAGGATACAAGTTTAAATTTCAAACAGAACAATGACAGAGTCTCCAGCCCATCTGAACCAACTTGTCCTTGTTTTCTCAAAAAGGACAAGTGATGCATCCACTTTTACTGAGCTGGGGTTTTGTTGAGGTTTGTTTATTCGTTTGTTTGTTTTGGGGGCTGGGGGTTTTGGAGTGGGGGTTGGTTGGGGCTTTTTTTAATTTAGTCAAATATTTCATTTGCAATAAATCTGCATCTAGTCCCATTCCTCCAAAACCACCAGGAAGAAAAGGAGAGAAACTGTTTTGGCAGTTTTTTCAAGGCAAACAGGTTTTCCATTTACTCTAAATTAAGTGCTTTTTCCAGTGTTACACCCTGGACTTCCCTCTTGGCACTCAGAGATGTGGTCTTTGCAGATGTTCTTAGTAACCTGTCCCCAGATCAATGTCTCCAACTTCTGCATTTTCAATCAGTGCACCTATGTCTTCAACAAGCTTCTCTGTGTTCTGGGTTTTGATCTCTGTCATTACAAAAAACGATTTTGTAATTTGATTTCCTCTGAATGAAAGATGTGACCATACATGTTCTCAGCAGGATCAGACATTACCATGAATAACTTTCATTCTCGGGTAACCACAGTTACTAAAATTTTGTCCATAAAATTTTGATAAACAGATGTCCTTCTCATCTGTTATGTAGGTTAAGTGAACCCCCTCTATATTGCCTTTAGGGGAAAACCCCTTCATATTACAGGTAGGTACACGGGTCAGTGTGGTTTTAATCTCAAATAGTGTATTTATACCTTCATACAAATAAATTACTAATGCAAGAGAAAGATTTTAGTAAATAAAGAAGGAATCCCAGCTTGTTGTGTGAAGCCATGCAAAGGTCTTCATAGTTTACAAAGTAGGACCTTGAAGTATTTAAAGCTTTTTTACAAACATGATTATTTTTCTTATGGTTTTGGTGTTTGGTTTTTGTTTTGTTTTTCTCCTTAATCTTCTCCATAAATTATATAGCTGTTCTATACCTATTTTTCAGCACCAGCTTAAGTATCTGATACCCAGAGTTCATATTAACCAGAATAAAATAAGGATTTCGGGAAAAGAGAAAAGCAAAATCAACAACAACAACAAAACAGCCCAGAAACAACCAAACAAACAAAAAGGCACCTCAGAAGAAGATAAAAAGAACAAAATTAAGCAAAACAGTAGAAAAGAAAGACAAAAGTATGGATGAGGCATGCAGGCTTAGGAATTTGAAATTTTCCCTGGTTGCAGAATCACTCGTTGCTTGAAGCACTAGGCTGACATGTAAATTGCACCTTTTCAAGGTGAGAACACTTAAGGCACAAAATAAGGGTGGAGGGAGAGTGAGCAGAATTCACACCAGACAGATGTGTGAACTCAGAGGGAGCAGTAGAGACAAAGGTTCCTCTCAGAGACATTACAGCTGAGGGATAATAAAGCTGTTAAGGACACAGAAAATGAGAGCATAGTTTAAGTGCAGTGCACATTAAATATTGAGGTCTCAGACAACAGTAACTTTGAAAGAGCCTTTTACAATTTCTGTACAGTATGAGCAGCCCCACATATTTTTAACTTTTTTTTTAAATGAGTTTGAGGCTGTAGCATATAAAGAAAATTGTATGAATAATATTACAAACCATGAAATAGGGGATCAATACATATTAGCATAGGCTTTCTAATTTAATTTCTAGAAAACCTCTCCATTCTGATTGCTGACAGATTCATTTAGGCTGGCTTGACTGAAAGACAAGCACCCAAAATTGCCACAGCTCTGTACTGTACCTTGCAGCACAGAATGTAAAACAGAAGTGGCAGCTTGAGCCAGGAGGAATCACAGGAATGGGAGATAGGGGATATTTCTTAGAAATGGTTGTCTTTCACCAACTTATTTTGAGGTAGAAATTATATCTTGAATTATAAAAGCTTAGCCTATACTGGAAAGACAAATGTATGAAAAATGTAAATGATTGCCTGCCTGTCACACTCCTCTCAGCCACTCCAATCCTTTTGTTCCAGTCACCATTTTCATTTAATATCTTCTCTAAGGCAAATGCAACAATATCAAAACAACTTTCACCCAGTAAAAGACATTGGAAATGAAATTGACAATAATGAAAATGGTGGTGCCTCCATTCAATGAAATAAAGTGAACCCTACTTTTTAGTGATGTACTAATTTCCTTAAGTAATCTGATTGTTTCTCATTCCTGTGTACAGAAGAAGAGCTCCTAAGATTAAATTGCTGGTGGCATTTGAAGTGCTTTGTACTGGGAAAGTTCAGTTTAAAAATTTTTTATGGGTTCTACAATGCCAACCTGTTAATATTGTATAAGGCAACAGGGCTATTGACTGTGGTCCAGCCTAGTTTCTGCTGCCACATTTTATTTTTGTGCAGTACAACTGTACACTGAAGGACATTGCTGGTAGCAAGCCAGGTTGCTCCCATAATAGTGTTTACCAATATATCACTGATGAATAGGTCTTGGGGTTAATAGGTAGATAAAGACTTCAGGCTTCACTGACAGCTCAGAGACACTACGATCAAGCATTGAGGGTTTTGGACGTCAGTAATTTTAAAACGTGAAATCCTGAGTGGCAACGCCTACTCTGAGTTGTGAGAGATGACAGCTGGGAGGAAAAGGGAAAAAAAAGAGCAGCCTCATAGTCGTTTGGAGTTTCTTCTATGGACATCAGTGGAAGTGAGTCAAGCTTAAAAACCTACAAGTCTCTGTTCCCAGTAAAACCACACATGTTACTAAGGCTCCTCTGCCTGAGGAGACACTGCAAGGGTAGCACTTGCATTAATGTTATCTCCTCTGACCATGGGCTGAAAAGCAAACCTACTCATGCAGACACGGAAAGTCAGCCTGATGGATGCAGGCACATACAGCTCTTTGGCAGACAAGTCATACTAAAAAGAATTACATATTTCCTAGAAGATCCAAGGAGAAGAAGATCTGGTCTGTTCAGTTTAGTTGCATAAATTTTGATGGCCAGGATCTCCTCCTTGAGATTTTCAAACACACTCACCTGCCTCACTGCGCTGTAGAGGGAGAATGGGCACCCACCTCAGATCCCAAACACAGTTTAATCAGGAGCAATTGTTATAGAAAAACACCACTCTTTCTGTATCTGAGAAACTGCTTAGTTTAAAATCCCATCATAAACTGCCTGACAGAGAATATCTTGGAGAAGTTTTGTATTCACAGAGTGCAAAGTGAGGTCTTTCCCTTTAAATGGTTGTTGTCCTTCACCCCACCTCCCTGCAGGCAGACCTTTGCACTCTGGAGAGCTCAGCTGAAATCAGTATCATTCAGAAAGAGCACAGGGCTTCACAGCTTATATGAAATAGGAGGATAGTTAAGGAAAAGACACAACAAATACATTACAAACACTGGGAGGCACTAAGAGGCAAGGGACAAGTTTACAAACAATCCTGCCCTTATGTAGGCCAACAACGTGCACAGCTTGACAGTTCAATATATAGCTTGTAAATTGTACACAATTTTGTAGTTCCAAAATATTATATTGAATCAGTACTTCAATAAATCCCACTAATCACTGCTATGCATCAAACAGTACACTCGTGAAAGCATCAAGCTGCCTTACTTCCTTTGAGGTTCCTGCCATTTTCTGACGTCTAGGGCAGGCAAATTCTCTCACTGTAATAACTCTCAGATCCCAGTCTTTATTCTTCTTCCACAAAAACCAATCCACACAGCTCCACAGCATTCCACAGCATTACAGTGAAGATTCAGCAAGACATTCAGAATCACATCTGCAAAGCCCGGTCCACACCCTGTTTTTCTTAGGCTCCATTTAAAGAAAGCAAAGCTGTATGTGTGTGTGGAAGAAGCAGGGCTAAGGCCTCCCACTGGGAATAGCAACCACTGGTGTATAAAAAGCTAACAAATTATACTAATAACTTAAGAAAAGGCATCACTTCAAGTTGTGTTGAAACTACCTATCTCTGTCAAATGCAGAAAGCAAAATCACTTAGCATTCACATGTAGTGAAAAATATTACTGTAAACATCTGACATGATGTTATAGATTATCAGTTCTGTCTGGCTTGCTACAGAAAAGAAAAAATAACTGAACACTCTGGTGGACAAGAATGAGACTGGAAAGGAAACAAAAAGCTGAAGATGGTGAGTTAGAAAGGCCATCAAACCACATGGTTCTTGGTTTGGTGCCATGCTTTTCTGCCACACTCACTCCTCTCAGTACCGACCTTTTTTGCCCATGTCCGGCAGCTGTCTGGAATAACCTCACCCTACTTGTATACTCTGAAAATTATTTATGTAGCATATGAGTGGGGCAGATGCACTCCTTTAGCCCAGGACTTCACAGCGATGTCCTGTCTGGAAAGGAAAACGCCTTGGCCTCCATGATGCATATCAAATTGTAGTTGTACTCTATTTTGTCAGAGTCTTTAAGTAAGCTAAACAGAAAATAGAAGTTTCTGTGTAGCCTAAAACTATCTTACAGCTGGATGTCTTAGTCTAATTTGTGGTCTATGAGAAGCAGACACCCAAAGAGAAATCCATATATCATGGATTATGTATCAGGTGTTGCAGAAGTTACCCAGCAGTATCAGAGTTGATGAATGACCAATAAAAATGTTCCTGTTGCTGAGGACCTAATATTTGGATTGCATTGAAGGAAATTATCATGAAAGCTGCTGAAAAGCTTCAAATTATAAACTTTCTGATAATTGTGATTGTATTTCATTCAAGATTTGTATGGATCTCTTTATATTCCTTGGGTGTTTCAGCAAGCACAATTATCTCAAATATCTCTGTCACAATTTAATTCAAAATGCAAATAAATTATCTTACAACTTCAGAGAAGAGACCTCATTATTCAAATAAAATCATTACTAGATAATCAGTATAATTTTGTAGAGATGATGTACAAAATTAAAGTGTGCATTTTAAAGGCTGTCTCTAATAAATCAGTAGAAATTTGGCAGCTGATTTAAGGGAAACAGGATTCCACCAAGTGTATCATTATTTCAATAAAATATGAGCTCAAGTCATGATGAAAAACATGCATTAACTTTAAATCTGTCCAAAGCTGATAATTCTCCTTCTCAAAAAAAAGAAAATACCCGGGGCTGCTAAATGCTCACATTTGGGTTGAAGAGACATAAAGTTGGTAAGAGGACTGGAGCACCTCGCCTATAAAGGCAGTCTGAGAAAGTTGGGGTTGTTCAGCCTGGAGAAGGGAAGGTTGTGTGGAGACATCACAGCCACCTTCCAGTACCCAAAGAGGCCTAAGGGAAGCTGGAGAGGGACTCTTTGTCAGGAACTGTAGTGACAGAACAAGGAGTTGTGGGTACAAATTGAAAGAGTGGAAATTTAGGCTCAATATTAGGAAGAAATTTTTTTATTGTTTGATTGGTGAGAAACTGGAACAGGTTGCCCAGGGAAGCTGTGAATGCCTGTCAGAGACTGAAATATTATAGTCTATGACTTAAACATTTTCTTGAAGGACTTTTAAAACTGTATTACAAAAGCTGCAGAGAAGACCAACACACCCTGAATGGGGCACTGAGGCCTTATGCTGCTTGCTGATGAAGATAAGATAAAGTAACAGCTCAGGGCTGGGGACATGCACTGACCACAGGCTTAACACCTCCAAGGTGGAGACCACAGCCCCAGGGCTATCAGCTGCCAGGCTCACACAGACCCTCCACCAAAGGGCGGGGGGAAGAGTCTCTGGGTATCCTGGAAAAGCCTCTGGTCAGAGGTGCAGTGACTGCCCATCCTCCACTGTGCAGAGGAGCCCAGCTGAGGGGTCCTCACTGGGGGGGCTTATCCACAGCAGAAGGGGGTGACATGGCCCATCACAGGGGCCCCCAGACCCTGCACCAAAGCCCCTGAGATGATGCAACAGACCCTCAGTGTTGCAAGGGACAGTGTGTCAAGCCAGCCCCTGCAAGAGAGACACATGGGCATTCCCACCTGGCCCGAAGTGTATATTAATCCACAGGATTCTGCACTCTTTGGCGTTTGGTGTGGTGGCGTGTGGTGTGGCAGCGTGGCATGGCGTGTGGCAGCATATAGCAGCATGGCCACAGTGCCGACAGGGGACCCTCACCACCAGCAGGCCAGATGGAGGGGAGCAATGAGACATCGCTGGGACCCTCGGATGGGTGATATGCTTCCACCTAACCCCTGTCACCTCTCCCTGTTCCCCCACCCCCCACACACACTTCTTTTTCTTTCTCTCTTTCTTTTCTCTTCCCTTCTCTTTGCCTCTCTACTATTAAATAAAATACATCCATTTTTTTGGCATCAACATCTAACCTCGTTTGGTTTTAATCTCATTTCTGGGAATATTTTGAACCTTCTAAGTTCTTTCTGGTTTATGCTCAGAGACTTAGCTTGCTTTGCTTTCCTGGGTCTAAACCGGATCGTAACAATGCCCCATCCCTGGCAGTGTTCAAAGCCAGGTTGGATAAGATCTTGAGCATCCTGGTCTAGTGGGAGGTGTCCCTGCACAGGCCAGCAGGGCTTGGGAGTAAATGATCTTTAAGGTCCTTTCCAGCTCTTAACGTTCTATGATTCTATGAATTAACAAAAAATTTTATTTTAATAATATGACAAAGAATAAAGATCCAGAGGATTTTCTTCTTTCTGTAAGTCATTAAAATATAGGTGGTCTCTGAGATGAAGCTCTAGTAACTCACAGTGCACTCTCTGCCCACGTAGACCATGTGTTGCACTACTTTTCATTTTCTCCATTTGAGATAATACCTTCGTGTTTGTTGTGTTTTAGATGTAAATACTGGAAGAGAACAAATGGATTTTGCAAGATGTCCAAATCATGTATTTCCTAAACGTGAGTAATCTCTTCATTCTCTATAATATTTGCCACAGTCATATGTACCCAGACAGCAGTACGTAAATACAGTGTGTTTATAAATGCCCCCAACCAGGCGTGGACATTCAACTGTTCTGCCCCATGCATACGATCAAAGACGAAAATGTTAATATATGTTCAAGAAGAGACGTATGTTTTTATCCAGCAACTTTTCTATTCTCCCCCAATGATTTATGGCATCACACAAAAATCATCATTCTAATTTGCAAATGCTCCTCCAGAATTTGCATTGTTACTGAATGCAGTAGGGACAGTAAGTCAAATGGATCAGGCTGGATTGTTCCAAGATGCTAATTTTCACCTTTTATTGCTGATGAGTAGATAGGTTATAGGACTGTGCATTGGTTACTATGCTATGTGTTTCTAAATTCCTCTTGTCACCTAAATGACTCTGTTAGAGCTTTCTTGGTGGAAGGTTTTCAGGGTTGTGGAACACTTCTGGTTTGCCAGAAGCAGGTTTGATAATAGTTCAAAAAGGGACCCTAGATTCCTTTCACTGAGCTGCTTATTCACTTACATACTAATTGCATATATTATTGTATTATTATATATTATATAGTAAAAATACATATTCTTATTTTAACCTAAGGTATAGTGACTGAGAAATACTCCTCAATGACCTCTAAGGAGCAGTTCATCTGGTACGCAGTGTCCACATTCTTTCACAAATGCCAGCAGGATTACTAATATGAATGTCTCTGTATTCTGCCTCCCACAAAACAGTGTTCTGTACAGAGAAGACATTCAAAGTATAGCAGTACAAGCAGAGTAGCTGATTCCAAGGAAGTAGATGTCTCCATCTTTCTCTCAAGGGCTCCAGGTGGGATGGAGCCAAAAGGGAAGCATTGATCTGTTGGCTTCTCACGGAGAGAAAAAAAAGGAATGAGCAGGCCTTAGACATATTCAATTTTAATATGTTCTTTATGATAAGTGAGTTTTTTCAGTTAAGAATAAGCAATCTTACAATGTTAAGGAAGACTTAATAATTGTATGAAGGTATAAAAATTTTGGGCACTCAAATATGTCTGACTGCATGAACTCTGCCCTCTGTTAAATCGTCACTTGACACATTGGGCTTCAAATGTTTAGAAAAACAACTAAGTGAGAGAGAGAGGTGAAAAGCCCTGTGTACTTGTTGCACTCCTGTTCACAGTACAGAAATCACTGTGGATCTACTTTTTAGCAAAGATTTGGGATGGTGAGAGGGCCTGTGAGCACTGAGTGTGATGGGCCCACAAGGCAGCTAAAGCTGCAGAGCAGATCTGCCTGGGGTGAAACCTTTCTGCCCCTCAGGATAAACACAAACCCCATGGGACTTGACAGTCTTGAATTAGAAAGAAGGTGATACTGGAGAAGATGGCAAACAGTCAGGTGCCCTAACAGTTGTCATACCAGGGAGCTAGAGAGAACTGTGAATAGTTACCTAAACAATGAAGAAGAATCTGTCATGCGCTTACTTACCTTCTTTCCTCCTCTCAGTAAAGGATTTTTCTTCAAGACAAGGATATCTTTGTGACTAAGGGAAGAAAATTATTTCACTGAGCATCAAGCAGCTCAGATTTATTCTTGCAAATTTGCTGCTGAGGACCTGAGCTAGTCCTTCTTAATGATCCCAGAAACTTAAACTCTTACTTCCTTAATACCATCAACACAGGCCTTCCACTATGACAGCTATGCAAAACCTTAGAGATGAGGGTTGGGATTTGCTTTTTGCCTATTCAATTCAACTAAATTAATCAGTAAACCAAGAAAATAAATTCTCAACTCAGAGTTTTGTTTCCTTCAAGTCCAAGCACATCCACTGTGGCACTGTAAGAAATTTGCCTAAACTTGCCAGCATGGCTGCTTAACACAGGAGGCTTTCAAAAAAATAAACACATCCATTTTCCAGCTGTTTTATGATCCCTTAAGAGAACGACTTAGAAAATGGCGAATAATTTTCATACAAAGATAATGTGAAAAAACAGCCTGATTGAAGAGAGGTTTTTTACCACTCCATATTGTAAGGCTGAATGTGTACTGCATAGGCACATCACAATTCAAAGGGTAATTCTACTTTCAGGTGTTGTATTCCTTCATGAAGGCTCACAGACTTTAGAAAGTCGTCTCTCAAGGGATGAGGGTTCACAGAGTAGGACTGTGGTAAGTTTTTTCCAAAAATAAGTAATCAATAGAGAGCTACCCTACTGAGTGAGAATATTGCAAGGAAACAGCATGCTATGGAAAACTATATCACGATTTTTATAACTAAACAACAACTAAAAGAAAGGAAAGATTGTTAAAACTGCAAGATGCACAGCAAGACTGTCATCAGAGCAGGAACTGGTAAGTGAAACTGAAAAATATTAAATTGCCTTTATTCAGATACGGAGTTACAGGGTCTGAACTGCTTCCTTTGCATACCCTCTGAAGGCATTAGGAGTGACACAAAGAATGTAAGATCAGGAGCCTGCAGCAAAACCAGGGCTTAGCTCAGCCATTCAGGGAATTTATGTTCTCTCTGCTAAGATAAATTAGAATAACAAATATTGGGAGAAACTAGACAGGGAGTTCACCTTGCTAAGTGGTTACCATTTGTGCTCCAAGTAGAAACATAAGGTAACAAGATTTTGTCGCAATTCTTTACTCTACTTGGAAGAAGTAAGGATTCATTCCTGACTTCATATGCACCTTTAAGTCTGTACTCATGTAAGAGTTAGACTTTTTAAGCTGAAGCTTTCATTGTTTAATTTATTATTTATATTAGTGCTAGCATTAATATTTCATAGCTATTGGCCATCTGTGAGATGAAAGAGAAGCCCAAGTTTTAAAGTCAGAGAACCAAATATATAAAACTGTATTTTCAAATTTAAAAATTGTTATGTTTAAAAAAATAATACAGGAGAATTCTCTGCATGTAAACTTCATTTATAATTCAAAAGCCAAGGTAGCAAATCCCAAAGGTCAAGTCTTTCAAATGATCTGGCTGACCTTGGAATCAGTCTGTGGGCTCTCTCAGTGCTCTTAAGCAGTGTCCCCTGAGGCTTAGTGATATTAGATCTTTTAAACCTGGCAGCTCTCATCCTTCTCATTGCTTTCATGAATCATAGAAGAACTCAAGATTTCAAGTGTCAGGATGTACCGGATACTTCCACAGCTTCTTTTGCCCATGATGTAACTATAAAACATCTCACAAAAATACCATTATGCAGCAGGCATTTATCCAAATTAATAATCTTAAATTTTTTCAGTCACAGCAAGAAGTAGACCAGAGCAAATAGAACTGCTGTAATGCAGCTTTCTGAGCATCAAGATATTTTCACAATAAGCAACGTAGCCACTGAGCCATAGTAGAGCACACCAGAGCAGCAAATGGCTGGTGTATCTCCTCAGTCTGAAGTGAGCAGGTCCACAGAAGACAACTGCAGCAGCTGGCAGGAGGCAGAGGGCCAGCTGAGGCAGCATCCCAGATGACAAAATGTCTCATCATGGTTCTGTACAGACACGCTTAGTTTAGCCCAGAGTCTGTACCACAACAGATAATTTTCTGTCTGCTTTAAATTTTATTATTGATATAGGACTCCAGATTCCCCCTTAGTGTTTTATTGAGAATATCTTTCAACCTTGTATCTTCTAAATCTAGCTACTAACTTAAGTGAGACAATAAAGCATAATTTTCAGTTTTAAACAGTAAAACAATGGATATGTATTATTTGCACACAATATCTCAGAAATGAATCATGGTTTTCAACTATATCTCTACTAAAATTTTCTTAGAACACTATGTAATAGCAGCTAATGAGAAAAGCAGTGTTATCTGTAAATATGCATGTACTGGACATCTAAATGTGACATAACATTTATGGGTTTAGGCATTGTCTTTTAATAAAAAAATAAAAATAAAAATCTTTCAAAAATGTGAGTATGAGAATGGATCCTTTATTTCTCCTAATGTACAAACTTCTAGTGTATGACAAGGAGATTTGTCATGAATGTTGTGTGCTGTGTTTCGAAGAGTTGAGTTCAACTTCTCAGGGCAATATCTCATTTTGTTATTAATTGTAAAATATTCAATTTTCATTGGGCTTCCATTGGGCTCTGTTTTTATTAAACAGATGCTTTCCTCAAAGAAGCTTACTTTGAATTAGGAGTAACAACCCATTTGCTTCACTGGCCCAATTTATTCCCTGGGACATGTCTAATTTTGCCTGCCATTCCAAATTAACCTCTTTTTTTTTGGAGATATTTAGTTCTAACTCAAGGTACTCTACAGAAATGTGTAGGATTCACCTGACCTGGTAAAGACATCTATGTCTTATTTAACCAGTCCCAAATTGTTTAGAAAAAATAGGCAATTATAGGACATAATTGGTCTCATTCTAATATAGATGCCCAAAATAATGGATCAAACTTCATTTCCCAAATTACCTTTTTCATTCACAACTGACAGTAAAGGAAATAGAAGGTGGCTGGTTCAGTGGGCATATCTACAATCTAGACCACCTGCCCAGGTGTGTAGATTTCTTACAAATACGAGTTCTTTAAAGCTAAGTATTTTAAATTGGCTTTTGAGACATGTTTTTGTTAATTGCCTCTGTATGATCTCTTTTTCGTGATGCACCAAGAGCTATTTTGTTGTGATCATTGCTTAGGTGTTTGACCAGCTTTGCAGCATCACACTCCCTATGTGTTGGAAAGTTCCCCATGGAAGCTGTGTACCATTCACCTCATTTTGCAAACTCATGAGCTTACTGAGGGACAGATCTATGGTTACTAGGCAGAAGTGTATACTGGAAAAGATGCTTTTCAAGTTACTCAACATAGCATGATGGAGGCTTAAATCTTTACCCATCCCCAAGGGTAAATAATGAAGTATATTACTGTATTAAATTACAAAGTATATGTGGAATTATATAGTATATTATATATACTATATATATACTATACTAATATACTAATATACTAATTATATACTATACTATATATATTATATAACTGATCATTATAGTCTAAAGGCTCAAACACAGGAATTAATATGAACTAAATTAATCCCAGCAATAATTATTTAGAATTGCAGTAATGCAACTATACCTCAGCATTTAGATTATTATTTCATCTTCAAAACAGTGTTATTATTTATTTTATATTTCACATTTTTTCAACCAGTTCTGAAGCAAAAATAACCTGAAAAAATTATAAAATAAAATGAAAACAGGAGATAACAAAAACGGCCCCAGCAAAGAAACATATGATTGAGCACCCTACATAAGTACACATGGGTAGATCTAGATGAAAACTCAGAGCATGACAAATAAATCTTGCTCTGAATCTTTTCATTCCTCTTGGCTTATCTTTTAAAGGCTTCTGTATTAAAGACATATTTATATTTATTTGAGATATCTTAACTGTAAATCATTATTTTTCTGCCCTCTTAGTCCTAAATTGCAAGAATATTATTTACACCTTAAAGTTAATAAATTAATGAGTTGCTATTTAAAAAAAAAAAACAAAACATTGACATGCTAGAAGCTAGTCTGTGAGTTTTGTTGCATTTGTTTTGTTTTGACTTGTTTCTAAATCTTTCAACATCTTCAGATATGTTTACTTAATACATTTCTATGAGAGGAATAAATTGCAGCAGTAATATTTTTTGATGGTATGTCAGCTGTCTCTTCCACTGAGCTGGTGAGAAGACCTAATTTCTTTCTTTATAACATCTGATAATGCTTGGAAAAGGTGTTATCCCCAGTCTTTAGATAAGGATATATTTCAGAAGACTGAAGTACTGATATACCTTGACAGTTAATTGACTAGCAGCAAAGTAAATGAATGCATCTGTAGGATGAAATATACTTTAAGCAGAAGGCTCACCTGAGAACAACATTCTCTTTAGATCACAGGTAAGCTTTACTTTTCAAGCTTATGTGAGATTTAATTATGTATAGCAAAATTCTCAGATATTAAAAAGTCACCAGATACTTAAAAAATAAAATCTGCTAAGTTTAAACTGAAAATATGACCCTTGGAAATGAGAGTCATAAACCACTGTGCTAGCTTATCAGTGAAAGTGATAAATTTTCCATTACCTGGACTCCTTATGGCCTTGTTTTAGCAAAGCACTTAGACTTCCATATCCATAAATTCCACTGTACAGGTATAGTCATGAACATTTGTGTCCAGGAAGATGGGTTTTGTGAACTATCCAGACAAGAATGTAAGACTCTCTCTGTAACATGCTCGAGGGAGAGCTGCAGAATGCAAGTGTGACATTAACCGTGGTTCTTAATGGAGTTGAAGCCCTTTTCCTTTGAGCAGTGTGTGCTATAGAAAAAGGGCCAGTGTGTGTCTCCTGAAACAGGTATAACATCCCATACATTCAAATTGGAATGTGCACACAGCAGCCTCAGGCAAGCAGTTGGGTTACAAGGTGCCAGTAGGCACAGAATCAAGGAAGGGTCATATGGAGCAGAATCTCCTTGATGACTTAATTGAATGGATTGAAAGCAAAGCAGTTTTGTGCATGACTGCATGGTGCTTCACTTCTCCCTGTACCTCAGCATAACCTTTAGTAAAGCAGAAGCCAGAAATTAATCTTTTTTTCAAACTTTATGAGCACAACCATACTTTGTAGTGAAAGTAATTCTACAGAAAAATAGCATTTTATCCTTCTCCAGATAACTCTGCCAGCAAGCAGTCATGGGGAGCCACAAATGGTCTAGCTTTTTCGTTAATAATTAATTGGTGAAAGTAGAAATTCTCTGTCCAAAATTATAGAGATTCAAGGATCCACATATAATGCAACTCCTTCCTGGATCTCTGTAGAGATATCATTCTCTAGGTTCCAGTTAAATCAGTTAATAAAATGTCAAATCAACATTCAACCCCTGTTCACCTTTCAGAAATGACAGAATTGCAATTTAAAGCAGAGAGAAATTCTATCTGCAAGTTCTATCGGTAAGTTGTTTCTGAAGATGACTTCTCCTTTCCTATTTATGCTACTGAATTCTGAATGCCTGTCTAAATCCTACCCTCTGGGTCTTTCAAAAGTGTCATGTCATAATAGACTGCTCTTTTGGATAAATAAGCATTGACAGCACAAAGGCTGATAGAGAGATTCATTTGCCTTTACCACCAGGAAGTCTGTGCATAAAATTTTCCTTTACATACAGGTTTTACAGTCACTCAAAGCAGGAAACTTGTGTTCATCTAACATTCAATTGTGTATCAGGAGTCATTATTCTCAAAGTGTTAATTTTCTATCAACAGAAATGTCATGCAATGGAGTATAGGACCTTAGTTTTCAGTAGTAACTCTCTGACCAAAGCATCTACAGCTTTGTCATTCTACTGCTGCTCCACTCAGATGAAGAAAAGCCATGAGTATATTTGCATTCATAAACAGATACACCTGACAGAAATCTACACCATACTGCATATCTGAGTTAAGAAGAAGTTTGGTGACTCTTTAGGGAACCTAGTAGTCTTTGAAATGCACTGTTGGTTTGCTGATGAAACTCAGATTTCTTTCTGGCTTCAGAGAAATCTCCCAAACTGTCATTCCAGATTACTAGTTCTGTCAGTAGCAGACCTAGTTTAAGCTCCTCTGTCCAGACCTTATTCCATTCTGCCTCTTCTCTATTAGAACTTACTTCCCTCTCAGACATGCCAACTCAACTATTTATATAACTGTATTTCACAAAGATTTTGTGAGAATATGTTTTGCTTTTCCCATGTTGAAGTTTTCCGTTTCAAGTTTAGGACAGTTGCATAAACCTGGTCACCTGAGCAGTACAACTGCTGCCAGTTTCTGGTGAAAGACTGCAACACTGCATAACTCAAAGTATAAGGAGGAAGGGGGAGCTGATCTGCTGCCTATCAAGTATTAGAGGGGAACTGTGTTGAATTATTTTCTACGGCTCCAAATCCACATCTAAAAAGAGAGGTAGCTATGGAACCTAATACATAAAAGATTCAATACAGTTAACAGAATAACTATTCACCCAGATTACATTCATGAATATACTGAGTCTTAGAATCCATTTAAAACTCACCTTTGCACTGGTACTTGTTCAGAGGCTACCTTTCGGAAAACAATGCTAGAGTTACTGTATGACACAGAATTGCATGTGCCAGGTATATCTCAAGGAAGGTATATCTCTGGAAGCTTCCAGTGCAAAAAACTACCTGCACCAGTTCAGGCATCTGAGGTCGACAGAGATGATCTGCCTACTTGATGCCTTTAGAGGTACCTTTGTGAAGGCGGGATACTTAAGTTAGACAGATTGGAACCCATTTCAGGATACTTATACCAACTCTGACTATGCAGCACTTTTTGTAATGAGAAGATCAAG
Source organism: Corvus hawaiiensis (assembly GCF_020740725.1). Lineage (NCBI taxonomy): Eukaryota > Metazoa > Chordata > Aves > Passeriformes > Corvidae > Corvus > Corvus hawaiiensis. The sequence continues at coordinate 24,307,910 of NC_063215.1, forward strand.
TACTTTACATTTTTTTATATTATTATGCACTTCACATCCTTGGAATTTACCACCATTTTCAGCATACCCTCAAGAGCATAGCAATGCCTATTAGCCTCTGAATCTTCCCAAAAGGAATATTTTTCAATATTGATGGCTTCCTTTAAACCATATTTAAACAGATTGATGCATCTGTACATTAGCAAGGCTGCTTGTTTGTGGGTTTTGACTAATATTTGGATTAATGTATATTACTTAACCTTAACAGACACAAGGAAACATGTAAGAGGTACAAACTCAGACCTTGACTTAGCAGGGAGTTAAAAGACTGTAAAGGGTGCTTCTAAAATAGTGAGGGTATAAGTACCTTCTCTGATTTGATAAAATACATCCTACGGGATGCAGCTAGTGGTAACAGCAGGAGTCATGACCATATGAGTTAGATCCCAACCTTATTAGCCCACATCTGTCTTCTTATCAGTAAACAAGTTATTTTGATCTCAAGACTTCAAGACTTTTTGAATACACAAATCACTGCCCCAGTTTCCTTCAGGACTACCATGTACAATTATCCACTTTAAAATAAAAAAAAAAGTTCTTTGGACTAGATGTATCTTATTTTAGATTAGTCTTATGGAGCATAGTTGGGGAACATATCGTAAGATGCTTACTTCCCCTGTCCTGGGAATCTCTGTTAATGCATAGGATTATCTGTGCAGTGAGTGCGTAGAGGGTGTCCCAGGGACAAGCCTCATTGCAAACTGTTTTCATACATTTCTTTTTACAAAACTGCCCTGTTGGTTAAAGGCCCCGACAATGGGAAGGCTCTACAGAGTATATTTAGTATAACTGCTATTACTACATTCACCATTAAATTATTTATGATATTTTATTCTGAATTACAGTAATAAGACCATCAGAACTGGCTTCAAATCTGAGTTCTGTGAGATTCACACTTAATGTCCCACAGAATCCCATGCATTTAAAGTATGAGCTTACCTACTTTCACATATTCCAAATGTTGTTTTAAGGGAATATCTTCACAAAATGGCTGATTTTCCATTGAAAGCAAGTCAAAAAGCACATACATCTGGCAAAGACATTTCATGCAAAACATTTCTATTGAAAAATGCTCTTACTTCAACTCAGTTGTTGTTCTATCTTGTGTTAGGCTGTAGGCACCACCTTAGGCAACCATTGTCTTCAACCAGGTGAGTGCATACTGAGAGACATGCTCAGTGAGGGGATTCTCACTGATGTCAGTTTCTCACTCAGGCCCTGCAAGAGAGCAGCATTTGGGTGGTGATTTCTGCTTTGGTCTGAGCCCCAGAGTAGGATTCAGATTGCCAGCTCTGGCACAAGAAGTTGAAAGACTATTGCCAAAGTTAATTTAGCCAAAACTTTAACAGCTTGTCTTGGGATGACTTTATGATGTGTATCCCCTATCGTCTGCCCTATGCCAGACATGAATCCTGTGCCCTTCTGTGCCTTTAAGCTGGGTCCGAGGGAAAGGGGGGGAAGACGAGCAGATTCTTCAGTGCGGTTTGTGTTCAAGGACTCACAGACCCCCCTGCATTCTCACCGCTGCAGAGCCAAGGAAGCACCTTCCTGCTTTTCCCCAGCTCTCAGTGCCTTTTCTCAGGAGAGACAGAGAGTTAAAATTTTTTGCATTTTAGCTAGCCGGCTAGCTGAGGGAAGGAAGTTTTCCTGGGACTGCGTCTGTTACTTCTTCTCCTGGAACTGTTCAGCTCCGGTCGGAACACCATCACGGGGAGGCCCCACACTGTGGCCCAGAGGGGCCCACGCCACACCCCAGCTCCGGAGAGAGCAGAGCCACACCTACAGAAAGGACTCTGAATCGAACAGGTTTTTATCCACCACAAGAAGGTTTATTATCTAATATTATTCATTTAGTGCCTGCATGCACTTTGCTTGTTAAATAAACAAGGGGTTTTTTCACTTTCCTCAAAGGAATGTTTTTCCGAACCTGGGGGGAGAGTGGATGCGGAAACCTGCGTTCTGTGGAGGAGATGTTCCTTCTAGAGCATTTCCACCCCAATTTGTCTCAAACCAGGACAAATTGAGAATTGCTTCTAGAAAAAAAAAGCACTTTGAGAAAAATTGTTTTGGGTTGTTTACCTGGTCTTTCTTTCCATGGTCATTAGCACATGCTCTGACACTGAACGGGTCTAAACAGTGGTGGCCACTGGTTTGTTAAAGTTTTCTGTTTAGGACTTGCCTCTTCTGGCCAGCTGATGTCTAAAGCGAGAGCTCCCTAGTCTTTCTCTAAAACCCCAAAGGCAAGGGTTTAAGGATTCACCATACCTTTTGTTGATATCAGTATAAAAATAGTTCATATCATGCTGGCAGTGCCTCTCATGGCACGTGCTCTGCATTGCCAGTCTGATCTAATCTGATATCCTAGATCCCTGAAAAAAATAAATCCTCTACCTGAAATATCCCAGCAGTGTTGAGCAAGAGCTTAGCAGCCAGGTATTTATCACACTGGGAGTCTCTCTGCTGCTTTTGGTGCAAGCACATACCTCTTTCCTCATTTGAGCCTCCCCATGGAGGAGTCTCATGCTTACAGAAGAGTCCTAGAACATGGAACTCGAAGACCCAAGGGGCCCCCCTGCAGCTGCAGGTCTCACTGCCTGTCTGCACAGCCTGCTGAATAGATACTGCTGGAGGCTGATGCTCCTCTCTTTACAGGCAGAGCAGGTACACCACTGGCACCAGCCACACAAACTTCTCCATCAAGGGTTCATATCTGAGCTGGATTTGAACCAACTATCTAAGTCACTGAACCTCTGCAAGGAAGTGCCTTGTATTTCCTGTTCCTGACAAAATATTACCTATAAGACATGGTGTTAGCTCCTTCCTTCCAGTCACAGGACTTTATACTTTGGTGCTTGATGTCTGTAAAAAGAGATCTAATACTTGTTGTCAAAAGCTTCCTATAACCAAAAGGACAAAGAGGATCATTGTGGAAGACTTCCTACCCATTTTGAGATGAATCTGTCATGGGTATGGTATCCCCACAAACAGTCTACTTAACTCTTTCAGTCCAGATGATTTAACGCACCACTTTGGGCAGCGGCAGTGAAATTAGGGGAATCTGCCCCACTGCTTCACAGTGGAATAGAGAGAGGCTCACAGTCAAGTGTTAAATGACATAGGTTTTCTGTGGTCTGAATGAAACCCATGTATCTATTAACAGTTTACTGGCCCTTCCCTCCAAGGACCAGCTGGGAAAGCACTGTTCCTAATGGCTACGTTCTCATTTGCCAAAGGGAAAATGAGCATTGTATTTCTTCCTTGGGAAGCATTATGTTGTTCATTATTTTAACATTAGAGAGAAAGTACAAAAAGTTGATTTGCTGCACAGCACTGGAGTACCAGGAAAAAATGCCGATCATCTGAAAAAGTGACATATCACATTAAATGAGTTGGCCAATGCATACAAATTTTTATGTAATTTTCCACCAGCTACCAGGCAAAATTATCTCAATTACATAAAAATGCACAATTTTGCAATGTCTGGCTCACTGAACAAAATTATACCACTGCAAGGACTGTTCAAATGATCAAATTCTATAAGCATAACAAAATAAAATACCAATTCAATGAAAAGCTATTGTAAACTGTAGCTACAAGAAGAAGAAGGAAGGGGAAAAAACAGTGAATCTTCCTCCTTTTTATTTTTTCAAACCACTGGAATATATTATCATCTGCTCAGCCCAGGTTTTTTGTAAGCAGGAGATATAAATGTCTGGGTTAAGTGCTATTCCTTGTAGCAGCAAGAATGATTTTTTTTCCCCTATAAACTTTATTACTATTATTTTTCACATTTTTAAATACATAGTTATTTATGCTGGGAAGGGGCTAACCAGGCAACCGCCTGACAGGCAAATTCAGATAATACGCTCTAGCAAATAAAAATAGTGACCGCCTGCCAACCTCCAATATCATTTTCTCAGCAGAGCAGTAATTCATGAGTAATTCAATCAGGTATTCAATAGAAAATTATTCCTGTTTTACAGACTGCCATCACTAACACTGGGGCCTGATTTTGCTGCTTAACCACTTTGGCACACAACCAAAGACTGTGCAGTATTGGATTTTCTCCCACACTGTTTCAGTAACAGCAATGTGAAAAGAATGAGACAGAAGGTAGAAATGTGGACAGAGGCCTCTGCATGTTACCATAATACAATCTGCACTTCCATAATAATTTTCAAAAGATTCTTAAGTGGGAAAACCTTCACAAAAATTAATAGCAGATCCACAGCACATGAGGACCATGGTGGCAATGCATTTCAGCTGTGACAAGCTAACAGGTGCAGTTACTCTGTGCTTCACAGAGATGTCCAAGAACAGACCTTAGAGTGTGACAGACATATTGCCTTTTATAGGAGCAAAGACTGACTGAGTCCTTCCAGGTACAATCCTGATGATAGAAAATACACCTGAGCTCCCAAAAATGTAGTCCCAGATCTTCCTTGCTGTAAGGGTGGATGGGTTGCACAAAGGGCTGTTCCCAGTGCTCTTCCACTCTTCTTCAGAGCAGCCTGTGCTTAGTCTGTGGCTGCTCCCACCCTGTAAATGCTCTGCTAGCTTCTCTCCTGCATGTGGCTTCTTTTTCCTGTGTTTACAGTTTTGCTAACGACCTCCACTCTCAGTTCTCTTATCTACAGCATGCATCATACACAGACCTAAATTCTTTCTGTCAGCTCCTTAGGCAGCTTCTTTTTTCCTTTTCAGAGCGAATACTCTAAATACTTGGAGTATCATACCATTTATGATATACCTCCTTTTTCACACAAATGCCCCCAAGCAAATGTAAGGAACAGCAGCAGATGCCTCCAAGCCTTCACTGATTCCTCTCATCATCCCCTTTTCTCCAATCTGTTGGCAACAGAAGTCTCTCACTCTTGGTTCATCTGCCTAATGAAACTCTCTGACTTACACACAGGTAGAAGAGCAGTGTCCCAGCACACATCCTCTGTAATATATGGTATGTCACAGAGACCGAATGAGACTTATTCCTTCAGTCTCACAGAAACACAAGACTGCAAAGTAGGCGACTTCAGTTATAACTGGAAGCCCCAAAAGGTCCTCTGAACATCTGCTATGTTTAGCACAGGCTATAAAGCATCTTTGTCTCCTTCAGGTAAAAATATGGGAAATCAAGCTTCACCAGTTTGAATTGTACAGGACACGGTCCCTGATGTATCTTTTTAAACATACAAGAACTTTCAAGCTCTGTCACAGGTCGAAGTAGAGTCTGCTGAGCCTTGTAATTTTATCCCAGCTTTGGAAAGGATCTGGACTACTTAAACTACTTATACACAGGACCCAATTTTTTTCCTGATTATAGCAAGAAGCATGGAACTTAATTTTCTGTCATATCCCTGCTTTAGTTCAACTACCAGAATTCCAGTTCAACCACCTCGTGAAGGGCCAATATCTTATTCTTAGTAGAATCACACTGTAGCATCAAAGTTTTTGTCCTCTAAGGTACTCTTCACTATGATAACAACAGAATCTCATTCCAAATGTTCTTACCTTTTTTTAAGTTCTAGAAAAATTTAAAGTATTAGAAGTCATTTTGATCTGAAATGTTCTAGCAGGATTTCACTGTCAGGGGAATGCCCTGTCAGAAAGAATCACCCACTGGAAACAATCAGAGAGCAGCCCGTCTTATCACAGTCTGTCATTTTTAAAGTGAAAAGCCTACAGATGAATGATACTGACCTCCAGACATTAGCTGGGAAAGCAGGAGTTCAAGAAAGCCAGCCCAAAGAGATTAGCCTTTCATGGTAGCAGACAAGAAGAATTCTACTTAACTTGTCGATCATGAAGATACAACATGGCAAATTCATGTGCTACAATAGTAAATAGAAAACATCTAAATCCTGAATAAAATTAATAAAAGGAATAAAGGAATTAGGTTTGGAAAATAGGGAGTAAAAATCTTAAATAAATGTTAGTTGCGAAATTGTCTTCTGGGACAGGTGTTTCATCTAATTGTTTTACATTTCAGGAAAGGTCTTGACTTCCACAGACTGATATAAGTGGGTAGGTCAGGGGCAGATAAATGTAGTTGAACTGCCAATAATGTAAAATGCTTTAAAATAGACCAAGATCTAGCCCCTTTATCTTAATCTGATAGTGGTAAAATATGTTTATTCGCTGCTCGTTTCTCAAGTTATTCCTTCTAAACTATTGTCTTTGGGGAAAAAAAATCCCCATAGGTCTTACATATCTGGCCATAAAAGTTCTTAGACCTAAAAACCTAAGTTTGCATGAGTTACCCCAATAGTTTCACATACATGCTCCAATGCCTAAAATAATTAGGGCTGTATAATAGGTCTGAAAAGACAACTCTTGAAAGATGCTCTGAGGTAAGAGCCATCAAAAACTTTAGGACCACAGTTAATAAAGAACTGTATTCTATTTTGAATTCTTTTCAGAGATGAAGGATTTTAATTTGCAAATAGCAAATCTATATCAAGCCACCTTAAGCCAGTTCCATGCTGATCTCTGAGGCTGACAGAGTGAGAGGCTGATATCTCACCTGCAGTTCAGGAAATGTGAGGAGAGATTTCAATTCAAACCTCGGCAGGAACAGAGAAGCCTTGTTTGGAAGTTTCTTTCTTGGTGGTCCATACATAAAAGAAAACTTCTTAAAAGAGAATGGATTTTGATTTCTCATTGCAGAAGGGGTCCTTTTAGTCAGTTTTACATTGCAGAATGAAGGCTCTATGCAAGCTAACATCTACAAATAAAAAGTAAAGACTTTTCTTTCCGTAAAACATGTTCCTCATTAAAATTTACAGCTTGCACATTTTTTTTCCAGTGCTACTGTTATACTGAGACTGTCTGCTTTGCTCCTATAGCAAACAATCCTTTTCCGCTATATCTATAATGAAGCTTTTTACATTAAGTCTTTATTTTATCAGGCAGTACAGAGAAGATTGTTATGGATTCATGGGGTAGGGAGAAGAAACTGATGGTAAGTGTATTAAAGCTGATCATCATACACATAAAGAGATAGTATAATTACTCAAAAATTATGGGTTCCTGCCAGAAACAGAAAGCAGTTAGTTACAGGAGCAGAAGAAAAATGTAAAATGCACTGCAAATCCCAGAGAAGATTTACAGAAACTGGAATGAACTCTTACAGTTTTTACATTACATTAGGGCAATTTTTAAAGCTTCAGCATTGTAAAGAAAATCTTGAAGGAGAAGAAATAAAAAAGTATCCAAATTGCTTTTTTCATATAGACATCTGCTTCTGATGAACAGCACACTCTAATAGACTGTGGAAGAAGATGTAGTAGCAGGTCCTTGTGAGCTGGAGGAAAAGGGCTCTCATTTTGTGTTTGCAGAATGTTGCTGTGGTAATGTTCTGTCAGGTGCCTGGTCCTGTGTAATTCTGAGTCCTTCATAACTTTGCAATGTTTTGATATGCTAAGATGGTTGAAAAATGAGAAACTGCCCTGGAAAAAATGAAGTGGAAAAGCCATTCCCCATTCAAGTGTTGAAAAGTAGATATTTTTTGACATTTCAAAATTTTCTCAGGATCATCAACCAAATCATTCTGACATTTTGTGATTCTGTGGTTATCAAATATGTTCTCAAAATGCATAAAAAAAGGAATTTTTATAGTTAATCCAAATTCGTTTGAGGAAGAAGCGTTAACTGAACAGGTCACATTTTCGGTATCAAATAGTTACTAATCAAATTTTCAGACATATAAAATCAAGATTTTTTTTTTTTTAATGTCCATTTCAGAAACAACAATCCAGCCTTAGTCTTCAGGAAAGTAAAAAATATTTTTGTTTGAGTCAGCCTTCTAGGAAGCACTCTACTCATAAGTGATTGCTGTTACAGACCAATTCATGTATTAAAACCACTAGTGCGCTTAACTTCTAAATAAAGTCCACAGTCAATAACCTACCATTCCTTACATTGTTAATTGTTCACCTGATCAAATCTTGCAGCACTTTTTGCAGTGGTAGAGTGCTCAGTCCTTTGCAATATAAATATGTACAGTCTATTAACATCTTTATACATCATTCACCCAACACAACTTTGGAGCCCATTCAGTTCAGAGGTGCTGGTGTCCTCAGGTTTGGAGCCTCATCTTCCTGACCCTTCCTCAACTCTGGCCTTTTAGGCTTTGTATCATTTCTGGAGTTATCACTGGTTTTTGGGGGTTTTGTAACCAGAAACATGAGGAGGCCTAGGTCTTAATTTGCGTATCTCTGTTGTGTCAGAGGTTAGGAGATAAAACCTCATCTGAAGGCACACTGACTAGCATTTCAAACAGAAGGTACTTCAAAAATTGTGAATTTGGTTCAGCTTTTAGTAAATCTGAATTTATATGGCTAGATTGAAAGTAGAACCTTCAAGTCATTGAAAATTAAAGAAAAATTACATTTGATTTCAAGGTTATCTGACTTCCTGCAAGTCCCTCATCATTCATATTTTCTTTCCTATGTTTAGCAATGCTCCTTCTTTCCTGTACTGTTTGTCAGAGCTACATTGGTACATCACAGTCTGTATTTATGTCACACAGTACAGAGCCAGTGCAACAAGTCTGTCTTTACACTAAGTAATGCAGAGAATAAAATGAAATGAGACATCTAAGTTCTTATTTTTTTTAATGTACCGACGCACACAGGAGATAGAGCAGCTAGAATTTAATTTGCTGTTTGCTTGTTCCTCACTGAGAAAGCCTGATTGCTATCAGTTCCCTGATAAGTCTGATGAATGTTATCACATACTGTACCTGTAATTTGCCAGAGATCTTGGGTTTTTTATGCTACAGATAATCCCTGTGGCTTCTTCTTCATGCCATTGGGAAATGTCCTTTCCCTGAGTAACCAAGAATCAAGAATACTGAGTCTGTCCTTTCAAACCTTTTGCATGTCTCAATGGGACCTGGATAACAACCTTTTGTTCCACACTTTTCTCTGTAGGATATCTGCCTTGAGAAAAGAAGCATTATTATGGGAGCTTAGAGTAAGCCTTTTCTAAATTTCAAGTTACTAAAAATCTCATAGGATTTGTACTAGAGGATGGCCTTTACTCTTTGTTGCAGTAACTTTCAATTTAAAAAAGAACCATGTCAAGTAACCCACAAATCACTGGAATAGCTGGTGAGTCATTATAACCAAGGGTCTATAAATAAATCATATAGTTCTGTGTTTGTATTATACTATGCTACAGGGTCTACCCAGAGCAATCATTACTCAATGAGAGAATTGCTTTTTCAGTTTTTTACTATCCACTGAAGGGTACTTTTGAGAGTATTCATTGACAATACGCTGGCAAAAACACTCTTTGGCAGCTAGTAACAGAGAGATTGTGATTCTAAAAAACTACAGTAACTTTCTGAGGGAGCTAATCATACTCTATTAGTGAATTCTTCATCGCAGCAATTTTCTACCTGATTATACCACTAATTATTGTCTGGTATAGGGTGAATAGCTATTGAATAATATACTTGATATTTCCCTCTGTATCAAATGAATATTGGCTACCACTATTATATTTGAGTAATGTATTTCAAAAGATGATAATTTTACCATAAGAAAAAGGCCTCACACAGGATGAGACTGCATTCTTGCAGCAAAAGTATATGTAAGGAGTCTGTCCAACAACAAAATTTCAGATCATAGATGTTAATAATGCTTTGCATTTTTATAGTATGTACAGCCAGTCTGAGAGTGACTTACTCACTAGTGAATAATCTTCATTCATATTAGTTTCATTCCGTTTCACAGGTATGAAAAATGAAATACAGTGCTGATTAGGCCAGCACTGTCAAATCACTATGCCTAATTTTATCAAGCTAAGCATTCACATTCATCCTCCTAAATCAGTAGACTTGATTCCCAATGAATTTGAGGGAATTTACTCCTCATTGAACTCTCTTCTTAACATGTTGGCTATATTTAAATATTCAGACTTTAAAATGTTGCTGTAATTGGCTTAAATGCAGAAAAAAATTGATTCCAGAGCTACATATAGGCATATTCTGGCTCCTGAGTTTGTTTTCTAAACACCAAGAAAAATGTCCTCTATTCTATTACGAAATACAGTACTTGCCATTTTTTCCCAATTTCCAAAAGCCAATGTTAAATTCAAGGTGGCTTTGGATACATCACCAGTTTTCCCATCTCTTTAATAGATTTAATTACACAGCTTTAGAAATAAGTTCAAAATCATATGTGGCACTAGCAATGAATAGAATTTTAGATGCTGGCTTTTATGTAACCTTGTAAATAGTTTTATCATTCTGCTTTTGCTTGCCCACTAACTGGCCAGTGATTTCAGGAAACCATTATTCTTTTATAACTCAAGGTCTAAAATATCAGTTATCCATCCAAAAGTATACTACTAAACATGCATCCACAGGAAGCAATGTCTTTTATCAGCAACAGTAATGTGTTAACTTCCAATTCCTGTCAGTGAACTTGACAGAAACTTTCTGAGCCCTCGGTACTTTGAATGTTTGGTCATGCCTACAGCGAGGAATGGTTCTTTCTGCTGGGATGATGATGTCGCATGGTTTGTGCTCATGCACTGGGGTACCCTGGCACAGCTGAAAGTGGTGCTGTACGTATGGCCCTACACTGAGTTCACATGGCCATCCTGTGATAAGGCTGGCTGGCAACCAAGCTTCTCTGTACTTTACTCCACAGTGCAGTCATGTCTTTATTCCCCTGGGTTGAAAGGTCTAATAGTTCCCAGATCTAGGATAGGAAGAGCAGTCTGGGCAGGGACCTGTCTTTTTGCAGCTGTGCTGGCAAGCTTCAGTTAATGTTAATTCTGTCAGTTAACAAAAACCTTCCATAAGGGCATTTAGAAAGCCAAAAATTTCTCTTCTGGCTCACTCACTTCTTGAAAGACTCAGATCCTGAAAGCCCATCAATCTTCCCCCACCAATTTTATCTTATTTTCATTAATTCCCATTTGGGAAAAATGCAAATTTTAATGATGTAGCTTTTTCACGAGAATCACCTACTATTTTCCATCCAGCTCTGCTAATGAATGAATGTATTTTTTACATCTCTAGGGACTGTATGTCAGTGAAGGGGGAAATTCTAACCCAAAATATTTCAGCTGCCCTGGAAGATTCTGGGAATCCAGATAATTTGCTCCTGCTCTGAGCACCAATGGTAAAATGAGATGGATGCAAAATTCAATTAGATTTGAAGGGCTCAGCTGGCCATCATTTTAGAACAGTATCAAAGGCATTGGAATCAGCATATCGCATTTCTTTTGACAGCTTATGGAAAAGCAACCAATGAGAGAGTACAAAATGTCATCCTGGCACACCTCATATGTCAGTGTGCAACAGGGACCCCAGGAAACCTCTTCTATGGAGTTGTTGAAGAGGAACAAAGGATTTTGCAGAAACATTGCAATCCAAAATTGAAAACTCATATTCTTTTGTCAGAGGAAAGTTGAGAGCAACTACCATTAAAAGGATATAAGTTTTTGTGGGAAATGTTTAAATGTTTCACAATCCTGGAAATAAATCAGAATCCTGAACTGGAAAAAGCTTCAGAGCTGATTTATGTGGTACAGATGTAAATAAAATGCATGGTATGTAGAACACATCTAGGTGCAAAAATTAAGCCAAATTCCTGAAGATTATAGTAGGAAATAGCGGGGGGATATGAGATTAGGGATTTAACTGTAACAGCTGAGAATGGAATGACTGCAGCAGTAAAACAATTCTCCAGTTGTACAAAACAACAGTCTCTGACTCAGATTTCTAACCAGAAACACAAAAGTTCCCAGAGTAAAAGGAGAGAAAAAAAAAATCAATCAAAAAAGCAAAAGTTTGCAGGGAAATTGCAGTGTTCATCAAATCACTTTTTGTTGCAAATATGAAAATTTCCTGTCAGAAAAAAGTCATTGTTATGAAAGTTTGATTTTTCCCATATGTATTCTGTAAAATTCTAAAAAGAATTTGTTTTGCTTTCTGGTTTAGATGGCCCCTAATGACAGTCACTCTTTTGGATTCTCTTGAAAAGATGGGTCAAGCTGAAATGAGGGTCTTAGAATCATAGAATATGCTGAGATGGGAGGCACCCGGCAGGATTGTCAAATTCAGCTCTTGGCATTCCACAGCACAGCCCAGAGAGTCACACCACAACAAGAGTGTTGCCCAAACACTTGAACTCTGTCGCGCTTGGTGCTGTGACCACTCCCTGGGGAGCCTGTTCCAGTGCCCAACTGCCCTCTGGGTGAAGAACCTTTTTCTGATATCCAGCCTAAACCTCCCCTGACACAGATTCAGGCCATTCCCTCGGGTCCTGTCACTGGTCACCACAGAGAGGAGATCAGTGTCTGCCCCTCCTCTTCCCCTCACGAGGAAGTTGTAACTGCAATGGGGTCTCCCCTCAGTCTCCTCCAGGCTGAACAGACCAAGTGACCTCAGCCCCTCCTCATACAGCTTCCCCTCAAGGCCCTTCACCATCTTTGTTGCCCTCCTTTGGACACTCTCTAATAGTTTAATGTCCTTTTTATTTTATGGTGCCCAAAACAGCCCCCAGGACTCGAGGTGAGGCTGCCCCAGTGCAGAGCAGAGCGGGACAATCCCCTCCCTTGCCTGGCTGGCGATGCTGTGCCTGATGCCCTCCTGGCTTCCAGGGCACTGCTGACTCATGTTCAACTTGCCGCTGACCAGGAGCCCCAGGACCCTTTCCACAGCACTGCTTTCCAGCATCTCATTTCCTACTACATGCACACAACCAGGGTTGCCCTGTCCCAGGTGCCTTACCCCTGAGACTGCTGGCTGCCATTCATTCAGAACATGTTATTGTTCAGAGCTTTAAGAACTGAAGCTATTTTCCAAAATATGGGCTGCATGTATATGGCTGATCAGAAACCATGCTAATTGAAGAGGTGTTATTTCCTATTTTCTTGGTGAACCTTTCAGAATTTGTGTGTACGAGGAACAGTCCAGGAATCTTCAGAAAAGACAGTGAATTCAATCTGGAATAAGAGAAGAACCTTCTACATGAAACTGAAATGGAGAAAAAGCTTTGCAGGTTAACTTCTCACTGAGAAAGTGCCTGGGAGAGATGTGAGAGAAGGTATATCCCACTGTTTTGTTTCTACTGTTTATCAAAAAATGAGAGTTTGCATGTATTTTCTGAATATAAAATAAGACCTACTCAGCTCCGTGTAGCCTTTTTATCTTTCTAGGCAGTGAAACCTTCAGATCATACGTTCCGGCAAGTTACTGAACACCAAAGGAGCATCAGAAACCCTAACAAGTAACAAAATTTACTATTATAGGCAACTGATGAATAATGCAAGGAACATTTGGGGGCAGAAGGCCAAATCAAGAATTCATTTAGTCAATTAGGCCATTGTTAAGACTCACCTGCGCTGGACTTTGGGAATACCTGCTCAAACTTGTCATTCCCCCTACACAATCTAAAATACACAAATCCTTCAAATCTAGATTCATTCACAGTCTAATCAAGACATAAAAATTTGGGTCATGTATAAGACTAAAAATACATTTAAGTAATTTTATTTCTAAGAATATGACCTTAACCACCTTAGATAATTAATCATCTACTCCTAGTAAGAGTCATCATTAGCAATTAACCAGTCTATTACTGTGGCTATCATTAAGCTCTATCCATGTATTCTTGTATTTCTCTTGGTTATTATTAGACATCAATAGAATAGATGACAGCACCAGGCCTCTTTCATAATTCCTTAGGAAAAGTTTTATGATTGGTTCCTATTAGCACAAACTGGACCTCACAGCTCATGTACCCTAAGCCCTCAGGACCAATGTTATCACCCAAACACAGGCACTTAAGGGATATGAACTGCAGTGCCTAAACTTCTGAAAGAAACTGAGCATCAGTCTAGTTCTTAAATAAGGTGGCTGGATCAGAATGCTATGCATAAAATTGGTACAGTTAGAAGCCATGAATCAGCCCAGCTTCTAAAGGAGTTTCCAAAAGAATAGGCTTAAACTGAAGGATGATAGAAAGGTATAATGTTTGCCCATGTCTTCTGTGTGTTGCTGATGTTGGAACTGTAATCAACATTCATTTTATTCTCTAAGTGATAAAGTGAAACTCAGTCATTTTTAGTTCTGTCCAAGTCATCCTTTTCTACTATGACTATAACTCACGGTTTTTAACAATATTTACATTACATCATCAGGTAAATATTCAATTTCTTTTACTAGTATTTTTTCTTTTTAGACTATATGAGAAACATTTTAAGAAAAATATATGTACTTAAAAAAAAATCAAAACATATTGATATGACACTTTACTAGTTACACACTGAAATATTTTCAGAAAATTGTATCAAGTGAGTATTTGAAAGACTGTAGTAGACACAGTGCTCTAAAAGTGTCCAAAAGTGAAATGTCAAATCTACAAAGACTACTAGGGAAGATCTCTGTTACACATTCTCAGCCAGCTATTTTTTCTGGAGTGTTTACTTGGAAGTATCACTGCTACTCTACAATGTAGTAAATTTTATTCAGATATATGAAAAACATATAATCTGAATATTTCTCACCATGATCTTGATGACCCTTCTACTGATCCTATTTGTAAGTAGAAATAAAATTCCCTATGTAAATTTGTGGGTGGTGCTGAAGAGAAGATTTACTGTTTGACTAATTTTTCAGGGACTCAGTGTTTAAATGTATAATTATATATATTAGCACAAGGATTCCTCACATGAGAAAGCTCTAACTAGTCACTAGACATTTGAAGTGATGTAGACCACCTTTTGCTCCTAGATAATAATGCAGCATTTCCAGATGCAGAGCAAAGGATGGCACAGTTAAATACCCTTAGTGTGTACCCTTAGTTTTCACTGAGATGGATAAATATCTCAGCGCCGGGCAAGTTGCCTTATTTGTCCGTGCAGACAAGCCAATATCCGAAGAACTGCACGAAAACAGGCTTCACATCTTTTTGATTTTGTGGCATTAAAACCATTTTTATAACTTATTGATAAGGTTTTTTAAATTTTATTTTATATGAAGAGGTCTGAATTCTACAAGTATTTGTACAATGAAGGATTTATAAGGCAGACTTTCAAACGACAAACTACGCTCACCAGACAGCATTCTGCCTAAGTCCAGAACAACCCTGGTCTGCTGAATGAACAGTGATCGTAGTTATGCAGATGCAATACATCTGGATGACATTGTTTGCAGAAATTGAATGGCTTGGAGTGATGCTTCCTTCTGGTGCAAGTAGACTGCTTTTACCACACAGAAATGCCATTTGCCATACCAGAACTTTACAACCTTAACAAATATCTTTCCTCAACATCATACATGCCATCAGGAAATTCTTCCACATTGAACCAATTCTAAGATTTAATAGATTTATAGTTTTAGAGGCAGATGCGGGGAAGGCTGTGGATGTTGTCTATTTGGGCTTCAGCAAGGCTCTTTGACACTGTCTCCCACAGCATACTCCTGGAAAAGCTGGCAGCCCACGGCTTGGACAGGAGCACTCTTTGCTGGGTCAGGAGCTGGCTGGATGGCCGGGCCCAGGGAGTGATGGTGAATGGTGCTGCATCCAGCTGGCGGCCAGTCACCAGTGGTGTCCCTCAGGCCTCTGTGATGGGGCCAGTTTTGTTTAATATTTTTATTGATGACATGGATGAAGGTATTGAGTTTTTCGTTAGTAAATTTGCAGATGATGCTAAGCTGGGAGTGTGTGTCGATCTGTTGGAAGGCAGGAGGGCTCTGCAAAGAGACATGGAATGGTTGGATAGATGGGCAGAGTCCAATAAGATGAAGTTTAACAAGTCCAAGTGCTAAGTCCTGCATTTTGGCCACAATAACACCCTGCAGTGCTATAGGCTGGGGACGGTGTGGCTGGACAGTGCCCAGGCGGAAAGGGACCTGGGTGTACTGGTTGACAGCCACCTGAACGTGAGTCAGCAGTATGCCCTGGTGGCCAATAAGGCCAATGGCATCCTGGCGTGTATCAGAAATAGTGTGGTCAGCAGGACCAGGGAAGTCATTCTTCCCCTGTACTTGGCACTGGTGAGGCCACACCTCGAGTACTGTGTCCAGTTCTGGGCCCCTCGGTTCAGGAAGGATGTTGCGACACTTGAACACATCCAAAGGAGGGCAACAAGGCTGGTGGAGGGCTTGGAACACAAGCCCTTTGAGGAACGACTGAGGGAGATGTGGTTGTTCAGCCTGGAGAAAAGAAAACTCAGAGGTGACCATATCACTTTCTACAACTTCCTGGAAGGTGGCTGTAGTCAGGTGGGGGTCAGTCTCTTTTTCCAGGCAACAACTGAAAGAACAAGAGAACACAGTCCCAAGCTGTGCCAAGGGAAATTTAGGTTGGATATTAGGAAAAAGTTTTTTACTGAAAGAGTGATAAAGTTCTGGAATCATCTGCCTGGGGAGGTGGTGGAGTCACCATCCCTGGATGTGTTTAAAAAAAGATTGGATGTGGCACTCAGTGCCATGGTTTAGTTGAGGTGGTGTTAGGGCATGGGTTGGACTCAGTGATCTTGACGGTCTCTTCCAACCTGGTGATTCTGTGATTCTGTGTGATTATTTCATTTTGCTGTCTGTGCGAGAAGATCGTATCATTCCACTTTACAGTTTCTGAAGTAAGATAGAAACCTCTGGTACTGTTGGAGAGTGCATGTTTTGAAAAAGAGACAGGCTTGATGCAAATCCTTCTAATAATAAAAAATTTACCATAAGTTCTCTGTTTTGCAGTAAGTCATTCTAGTGGTTAATTACTTTCATACCTAGACTTTTCATGTCTGGGGCCTTTTCATGTTTAAATTAGTCTATTTTCAGCTTCCAGCCACTGAGGCTTACAATGACTTTTCTAACTAAGCACATCTCTACTGTCTGATACCTACTGTCCATTTAAGTTCTAAAGAATCAAGTCATCTTATAACATGCAGGTAAAAACTGTGTTCTCTCTTGTTTGCCCTTCCTCTGCCCCACTGAGCTCTGGCTGCAGCTCTAATGAACTACATATATTGGCTTTTGTGACTTTTATGTATTTCACATAAACTGTGAAATACACAGGTCAAGTGGATGAAAAAGAGAAGGCAAAAGTTTGGCAAATCCTTATCTACAGTTAAGGAAGTATGGTCATTGAAAAGGAAGCATGCAATTTCTTTCCAGGTACAAGTCTTGGATTTCATTAAGTTTCTTTCAACTACAGAGAAGTTGGGGTACACAGGGTTCCCTGTCTCAAATGCCTCAATTTTCTCTTTAATGAAAATTAAAGAGTAATGATGCAAGCAGAAACGCTTTGTGACTTTCATCAGAATAGCTTTTTTTAGCAGAGTTAGCTCTAATAGCCCCCTCTTAAATCTACTCACATAAACAAACAAAGAAAAGCATCAGATTTAGCTTGAAGCAGGAATATTATAAAGAAGTAATAATAATAAGCAACAAAGAAACAAACAAAACAGACCCAACCCACAATTAGATGGTTAGCCTATACCTCTTCAAGCTGTCTAGGGACTTTTTCATTTAGATGTTATCCTTAAAAAGCAAACATTACATTATATTTTACATCATTTGAGAAACAGACGACAGGAAAATCACGGTGTTAAGTGAACAAACTTGGTATTGTCTATTCAAGAATGATTTAGCATGCAATTATTGAAGTCACCAGCAGCAACTGCATAGTTCAATTTGCTAAAGGTATTATACTATTAACCTATACTCCCTTCTCTTTTTTCTAAAATAAGTCCTCCTGTATTTAAATTTGTCAATCTCAGTGCCAGCTAAAGTTGAATTTCTTTTGGAAAATGTGACTATCCTTCCATATCAAATAATTATATCTTTCATTAATTTTAATGTTATTTCACTGATATGAAAATAATTCTTCTGTACCTAGGTTAGGCAACAATGTTACTTCATGTATTTCACTAATGAACCTTACATTAAGAGTCATAGCTAAATCATTTTTCCTAATTAAAAAAAAGTTAATTTTTTAACATCCACAGGTAAAATTTATCCATTCTTCACCTTCCTGACAATAACAGGCTGTGCCAGAAATGCTAGAAGGAAGTATGTTTCTTCTGGTAAAATGACTGGATCAGGACTCAAGAGACCTCACCTTGCTGCAGACTATCTGTATGACCTTTGGCAAGTCACTTGATAGATATATGCTTAATAGCTATATCTGCAATAAGAAAATAATATCTGCCAGGTGTGGTAGGGATGTATTTGCTTTATATTTAGGGGTCTAGAAGTAGCTCAGAATGATGAATCCTCCATGAAAGAATGAATTTGAGAATATGACTGGCATATGAAAGAAATGAAAGAGTTCTGAATTAGAGAAACACTACTAATCTACTGAAAAAATATATAAAAATACTATTCAAAATAAAATCCATTACTTGATAATGAGTAATATCAAGAAAAGACACTTTCAACTACTAGGCATTTTGGCAAAAAGCCTCTCAAGGACCAATTAGAGATTTGAGCATTGTTCACAATTCTGCTTTTCTCCAGGCCCCATGTGTAATCACTGGCAATTCTTATTAAATATCCTTTCCTACTTAAAACACTACACTGTAGTTTCATGTCTGAAAATGTTTCCCTCCATTCTTTCACATGGTAGATTATTCCTAGTGCTTGATTGTTACTGCAAAGGGATACCTGGAAGGGAAGGGCAGAAAAGGAGAATGCTAACTGTTAAGTTAATGTTCCCAAAAGAAATTTGGTCTCTTGGCAGTCCTGGATCATATGGGAGGAGCATATGGGAGGATCATATGGGAGGAGCAAATACCGGTATCTGATTTGGCTGGCATGAATCTGAGGGATTCACTTAGTACCAAAAAAACACTGCACAGAGTTCTTGTTGTCTTACAGATATTTACAGTCACTCCTAACATAGTAAAAAAGGGATAGGAAAATCATTTTTCCCCTGTGTAACATAACGGCAGCTAAGTTTACAAGACTCTGGGAATGATTCTTTTGAAGCTCAGTTTAGCATGCCTGCTGAAAAGAGCTTATACTCTGTGGCCAGTTTGCACTACATTCAGTGGGCAAGAACAGGGAGAAACCGCACTAATGGAAAAGTCAGATGAATCATCTGGGACGGATCACCCGGCAAAAGGCTGTTTTAAGTGCAGTGGTGCAGGAGAATTTAATGCATGAGAGAAGGTACTGTGTACAAGGAGAAAAGGAGAGACAAAATACAGGCTGGTGAACAACAGCCACAGAAAAGACCTGTGCCATGTTGCAAAGAAACAATAATCATCAATGTATTATAATTCTAATATAATAATTAATAAACCCTAATTAACTGATACTAGCAATAATTCCAGCAAGTGCTGTTGCTATTTCACATTGACATTCTGCCATTTCAGTATATCTACGTCAACTCTATTCAAGTGTTAGTACACTTTGGGCCCCCAGAAAAGATAGCATTACAAAAGTCTAAGGAGAGTACAACATCTTGTTTCACAGGGAGAAAGGAGAAAAAAAAGGAGTTTTTGCTTTCATCACCTTTTCTTACCCGTGTTCTCTTCCTTTCTTCCTTATCCCTGCTACTGGGTACATCACCCACCTGCCAGTCCTCTCATCTCCTCTTCTTTTGGTCTCACTTTTATGCAGCTTGCAGAAAAGTAAGGCAAAGGAAAAGGAAATACACTAAGTGTGTACTTGATAGACAGATGAGAGAAGGTGGAATTCCTTCACCACAGAGAGGAGGTAAGATAAGGGTAAAAACAGAGTGAAAACTTCTTTGGAGGTGGTGAATGATGTCTGATAAATCATGCACTGCTTACTCAGAAAACTCATTTGTATACAAGTACCTGGAAAGGAGAAAAGTTTAATTAAAGATTAAATTTCACAGTAATGCATTGAAATTCTTTTAAGCTACAATATCAAATGCTATTTGAACGACTGCAATATCTTTTTGTTGTTGGTTAGGATCAAAATCATCAACTGTGTAAGTCTGGGACATTCTCACTGTAAAAAGGTTCAGAACACAGCCCTCAGCCCCCTGCCTGCTGACCAAAACTGTGGTCAGATATTAGAGAATTAATGCTATTAATACTGGTATGGCTTAGTCTGAAATCCTGCATGTAGTCACCAAAACTCGATAAAGTTAATTCTAAAGGGATGAGAAAGGGTGCATTAAAATGTCATGTATGTTGTAGAACATATTTTGTATGAGTGAAAAAAGAAAACAAAGTTCTTCAGCCTAGAAGGGAAAACCAGCAAAACCAAGACTGAGTGAGAATATTATCATTTCCTAAAAATACATCAGGGAAATAAACAGAAGATAAGGAAGTTCAAGAAAAAAAGCTATTGCCTAAAATGAGCAAAATAACATTGGATGGTAAAGGGCAATGCTGACACAAGAACAAATGATCAAAACCTAGATGTGACTCAGTTTAGCCTACAATTTATGATATTTTGCAACCCTAGAAGAGTACAATTTTGTAACAATAGTCTAACAGAAATATTGGGCGAGAATCTATATTTTTTTGGTCTTAAACAGAGCTTACTATGGTCAGGCAGATATGACTACATGATAGAAATTGCAATATATCATTGGGCATTATGATCCAAGGATCTTTATGTTTCTGTTGCAGATGTCTTGGGCATGTAGATGAAGATGGCTGCTAAAATTGCAGAACAAGGACTTATTTCAGCAACATTCATAACCTTCTTCCCATAAACTCTAAATTTAATGGTATTATTATTATTATTATTTCTCCAGTTTTCCTTGTTTTGTGAAGTTATCATCAGAACACATCAGCGCACAGCCTCATCTTCTTACCCATACAGTCCCATTGCAGCAGCACCTACACACATACAGCACATAGAAATTGTTGATGTCTACTTGCATCTGTGAGTCTCTTCTGTATGTATACCCACAGTTAAAATACCTTTTTTTAAGAGATGTCTGCTATTACTGGCTACCTGTTTAACATTCTATGTACCAATTACAAGCAAGGGGACTGTGTATAGCAACTTCACCTAATGGGATGGAAATACTTTAGCATGAACTCTGAAGTGTAAGGATCGTACATATAAATAATTTTTTTTATGTCATGGGAATGTTTATTGCTTTTTTTGACTCAGATACTACATCGGTAACAGTGTAGAACAAAAAAATACAGATTATTTTGTTGTAGAGAAGACAACAGAGAATGGTTCTGCAGATACTCCATCTCAATCAATATTGAATAAGGAGTAGCTACACACATGAAACTACATAATATGAATCAATCATAACTTATAATTAAACCTCTTGGTTGAATTTATCACTCAGTCCATCATGTTATTCCTGTGCCGTCAGTCAGCATGTTACCTTTAGTGAGGTGCCTTTGTTCTTCAGTGAACACACCTCCATGAACAAGAAAGATGTTAACAGGTTTATTCATAGCTACAGTTACAATAGAGCAATAATACTGTAACAGCCCTATAGGTATAATGATATAACCTTTTTGTCCAGTATAGATCGTCAAAGAAAGTTATAATAGGAGGTCTATAAGAGTAAATTTTTTTCCCATTATTGCCATACCAGTGAATTTCTATGACCCTTCCTCAATCCTGTTTTGGAATGGGATGTCCCATCCAATCTCATTCTCTGTGTCTTCTTCCCCCTCCCTATCCCCAAAAAGAATAATATAAGAATGTTGTGCTGATCAATTTTTCTATGTAGACAAGATGAAAAAGTCCTCAGTGTTCAGAAAAAAAAGCCATACTCTGTGGCAGTAAGCCAGAGGATTTCTGATAGTTGACATTCAACAAACAGTAGTGCTTTTGAGAGAACATGGCAAGCAACTGAGGATACAAAGTTTAAATATTTTGCATAGCTTTTGTACTGTACAGTAGGTCAACAATGACAGATGCAGACACACCTGAACTTACAGTGTCTTGCCAAAGCCAGAAAGACGCATCTAGAAGTGAGCTGGCAAGTCTGTCTGTGATTGCTATATGAAGTGAACTTTCTCTGCTGGGCCTTAGCCAGGTGAGGGGTTTATGTACTTTGCATTTTTTATTAAGCACAGTATGTCCTGCACATCTGAAAGTCATCTTGATCCCCATACCATTAATACAGAGAAGAGCCAAAACTAGAAGATTCACAACATATTTATTATAAATTATAGTCAACTGATAGACACTTTAATGCGAAGATGGCCTTCTGGGTTGAACTCCTAGGCAAAAACCCTGCAAAATATTTTATCTGCTTTCTTGCTGCACAAAAATATATAATTTATAATTCCCCTCAAAATTTGGTTGGCCTGTTCTTAAAAAGCCTCTTAATAGCTATTCTATAACCTCTTAGAGAGAAAAAACCATCCAGTTTGTAAACTATTTCTCTGTTACCTTCCTTCCCTATGACCCAGTATATCCTTCTCAAAATGATAAGAAAACATTCCTTTATGGGACAATTCAAGTCTCATTAAAAGATTAAGAATGCAACTTGCTTGTACATCTTCATCTTTTGGTTGAATAGCGGTATATCATATGTGGAAGAACCTCTGTGTTTTGATTGTCTCTGTTACTTCCTCTCCCATATTTTTGTATGCAAGCGGGTGCTGATTCAATGCTCATGTTCTTTCCATCACATGATGAGAAGCTGTGACATCATGTGGAGAAGACTGGCACATTTTGTCCACATGGTAGATGTTCATTTGTGTGTTCAACTATGTGGCAGCAGCACAAAATCTTTAACTACATCCAAAGAAGTGGCAGGCTTAGCTAAACCTTAGAGATGGCTCCTCTGATTTGAAGCAGCAGCAACATCCGGTGAAAAGCTGCTAGTCCAGCTGGAGCTTGCTCTGTGCCTATGATTGCAGTCAATTTTTTTTCAGTCACTGAAAAATACATCAATAATGGATAATATTTGGAGTAGAGGGCATGAAGGAGAAAGAGAAGGGCTGTGGATATGGCTGCTCTCTGCAGTCCTGCAAGTTCTAATCTGCAATTACCTTTGCCTCTTGGCCCTTCTCCATACAAGGTTTCCATTTTGGAAGCAAAACTATCTAGAACATAGTATCCTGAAACTGTATATTTCATTTCCACAGCAAATTTTCTTTACTGTACAAGTAAATTCTTGTAGCCCTGTATCACACAAAGTGAGGTTTCTTCTATAAAAATTTGTGTGTGTATATATAATGCTATCTTGTTTTTTAATTTATGGAGTGTTTCCTTCTTTTGCTTTGGTTAAGGATAATCAAGAGAGCCTGTCTGACCTTCTCCACAGTAGGAACTATTATATGTGCCGGTTTTGTTATATCCACAGTTGCACTTATTCTTTCCCTAATAATTAGCCCTCACTTCTTTAATCTCTCTTCATATGGAAGCTCCCATCAAAGGCTTACACAGAGAACTGGATTTGGTTTTAGAAAAGAAAACCTCTGTTAAACTAATTGAGAACCTCTTTGAGGAAAATGGAACAAATGTATCAAGATAAAGAGGGACAGCATAAAAAATAAAAGTAAGCTTGCTTTTCTTTGCATACTGGAAATACCTCAGGCTAAGAGCTTATTGAACAGGGAACATATATTATTATCTCCTTCTCAAGGGACTTGCTACCAAAGGCTTTTTGTCCTCACTATTAGTTATGTTGGCAGGTGTTCCTCGCAGCTTAGAACTTGGCCATTTGGATATCATCATTTAAGTTATATCAGAATCTCAATCTCCTGACAGGTGCAATTTGATGTCATTCTGTGCTACACAAAAATATATTTCTTAAATGCAACACATTGGGCTGCTACTTTTTTCCTGGCATAGAGCAGAACTTTAGTGAATACTACCATTTGATCTCAGCACATGGCTTGGAGCTCAACTGATTGATTGTTAGTGTTCATCTTATTCTTGTGAACCTGTCTCTACTATTAGATGATTTTGGTTTAATCTCACTAAAAAAACCACACTTTTAATTTTAGCAAGATCAACACTGACGGATTTTGCATTCTCTGGAACCTGAGGGCTTGGATAAAAAGTTCTGTCCTCCATATGGAAACTCATCAGAACATAGACATTGGGCTAGATAATGTCATACAGAATTTTGGTAAATATTACCTTGAGGGTTTTTTTCACAATATATTTTCCATGAGAATTTCAAATTACATGTGTTATGATCTTTCTGCCAGGAGTTAAAAAAGACAAGGACACCCTGTGCTCCTGCTAAAAAGTAGTTAAATGCCACCCACTGCTTCCCACAGGAGCCCAGGAAAATACATCATGTCACTTGAACATACTAAAGAAAAGGACTTCTCACCTGAGTTAAAAAGGAGCTGAAGAGTTACATTTTGTGACATTGGGAAGGATGAGAGAAACATACTAAGGTGATTTGGAAAACCTAAATAGTTGAAAGAAAGGAACATTGGCACTTCTGGGCTTTGTTCATTATCAGCCTGTCCTCTTCCTACAGCTGTCAGTATGTTGGCGGAGTGCCCCTCTTCTTTCTGAGCTATTCACCATGCACAGATTTTTGCCCAGCCTCAGAGAAATCCTACTGTTTCACAGTCATCTGCTGTTGTTCCTAAGTGATGTATAGTTTACTGGGACTCTATTAGCAACATGATCTGAAGCTTTGCTGAACAAGGAGCACCAGAGTTCCTGTCTAAGTTTGCTGTATTGGGGCCCTCAGCCTCAACAGATGTTGGTTTCACCCCTTGCTCTTTGTTGCTGTTGTGAGCCATATGGAGGCATGCTTCCTATCCTCTCTCAACTCCTCTGGCTACATTTCACAAGAAGCTCTGCAGCAAGTCAGTTTTTGTTTAGGATTCCTGCCTCAGAGGCTTGGCAGACCTCTCATACTAAAAATCCTGTAAATGGCTTTCTTGTCCATCCATTGCGAACCAGGAATAAAAATGTTGTGTTCATATCTACTTAATGGAAAAATCTTCTTCTCCAAGACATCATGGCCCAAAATGTTACCTCATATGCATGCAGATGACATATGATGCTGAAGGGATCTCTGTGTGTGCCAATGAGTGCTGGCAGCACACCCCTTCCCTCAGAGGGATGTCTCTCTATCTGAAGTTCTCAGAACCTATAGATTACCCATCTCTCTGTTCCCCAACAGATGTCAAAAATTGGATCTTGCCTTCAGGCTTACAGCTGGGGTTGAGACACTTCCAAATTACATGAACAGGACACAAACACAGGAAAAAATACAAGAGTGCATTTTAACACAGCCATCCTCTGCGCCTATGAGTGTATGTTGTACTTTCAATATGGAAGAACCGTGCAATGGAAGACAAAACTGACTTTTAGTTTATCTTCTTTTAGACATAATTTTAGCATGTATTCCTGAAAGACAGCCAAGATAATTTTGAAATATTCACAGTATTTTTAAAAACAAGTGTCTCAGTGGCTTTTCAGTGGAAACCAGTATTTTAAAGTCAGAGGTTTTCTCAGAAGTTAGGACAAAACATTACAAAGTGTTGACTGGCTGGAAAATAAGATTTGCCAAATCAATTATGTCATTGATTTTTCTACATGGGTAGCTCACCTCCTGCAGTAGCCAGGAAAAGCACTTCCTTAAAGACTAGTGCACCAATCCAATCAGCCATTAGCTATTTGTGTTGGCTTTTTTTGGCAAGTATCTATCAAAGAGAAATATACACATTTCTTACACAACCTCATCAGATAGTAGTCTTTTTCCTGAGGCAAGAGGCTGGATGTTTTATTCTCCTGGAAAAAAAAATTTCTTTAGATACTCAACTTAAAGAAGTCTTAAAATAGTTTTGAATGGATCTGGGAAAGTAACCTGTCCAAAATTACAGTCTTCCTTTTTCCAAAATTTTGCTGGTCTTTGCATTAGAGCAGACTTGTGTCTACATGTCAAATGGAATAAATCTGTTCTGGTATGAGCCTAACATGACCTAAGTACAGTTTGGGTACAGTGTTGACTGCACGCTTCCCTCTTTAAGTGCAGGATTTAGGAACTAAGTAAATCCATGGGAATATCCTTCCTTACCCAGTAGTCATCAGAGTTTGAATCTTCGGAGGAGCTGGTGAAGATTGTTCCTGTTTGGTGAAAAAAACGAGAATGACAGACAAACTGTATATCAGAGGATGGGAGATGCCTTTTACTTTCTTCGGATGGTGCACCACTCATGACCCAACTCTGAGTTAAGGGTTTGCTGTACCCTAAATGTACATCAGCAATTATGAGATATAAAAATGATTCTAGATCATATGTCCCTTGAAAAGAAGAAATCAAGCCCAACAAACAGAAAACCCACAGTGACAGTGGGTAAAGTATTCCACTGAAAGAAATGTGTAGAAATCAAGGGGATAAAAACTAGAAATGGACAAGGTTGGGAGAGACATTTTCTCTTTGTAAGACTCCTTGTACTATTTTATTCTGTCTTTAGTGGTCTATAGTCCTTTATCACAGCTTGCTAGATTTATGTACTGTTGAGCATGATATTGCAAATGATTCATGCTTTTGTTGCTGATTGGATTACTCCTATCTCAAAATAAAGTCTATCTTAAGCATACACCAAGCTACTCAGAAATCTGCAGTTCATACCCTTTTCCAAGAATTATAAATTCAGCATCTACCACAGAAGCTTACATCCCAGCTTAGATATTCTGAGTGCATTTTAATTGATCTATTGAGGGCTATTTCTCAATTTATTTCTGCCAAATTCTCATAAAATTTGTCTCCACACAGTATTGTACAGCAACCATGGCGCTTCATTATTTCTGAGTTAGGAGTGACCATGCCTGGACTTCAGTTAGGTATTCAAGACAAACACAATAGAGCACTATAGAATCAGAAAATTCTTTTAAAATAATTTAGGTTGGAAGACATCTCCAGAGGTCATCTAGTCCAACCCCAGCCTCAGAGTCCTGACCAGGTTATTCAGAACTGTGTCCTATCCAGTCCTGAATCCCTCCATGGACAGAGGCTCCACAACCCATCTAGGCAACTTAAGTATTTAATCATTTTTATGGTTAAAAAACCCCATTTGAACATTGAATCAAAACTTCACATGTTCCAGTTTGTGCCCATTGCCTCTCATCATGTTGCTGTGCACCTCCAACTGTAAGGCTCTGTCTCCTTTGTATCCTCCAGTCCTTCAGGTATAGGCAGTAATAAGGTGTCCTTTCTATTTCCTATTTACAGGCTGGACAAAAACAGGTCTCAGACTGTCCTTGTCTGATGTGTGCTTTATTCTCCTTGGCTTGGGGTCTCCACTGGACTCACTTCAGTATGTCAATGGCTTTCTCATATGTACTCATGGCAAAGGAAACACTTTTTTCAAATAGGGTGGAATTTCTGCTTTCATCTAGATGTGTGGCAGAAGTGACATAAGGGAGCAAGATGTCAGTGTTTATTGCCCTGAGTCTATAAGGTAGAAATCTTCCTGAGGGCACCAGATGACAGAGATGGGTCCAAATTTCAAGATCTATATTTTAATTTGTCCTAAGCAACAGCATTGTTTTGGGGTTTTTTCTCTTTTTTTTTTTCTAATCCAGTCTATTTCCTTTGTCAGAGTTTCATGAGTTGATTCCTACAAGCCAAAGATATAGGACTCTAAAAGACCCAAGGAGCAGTCACACCAATCAATTTCTGTCATAACCTCCTGGGAATGAAATCCTATGTATGTTTGGAATTACTAGTTAATTATTTATGGCATGTATGATAGCTGAAATATATTCCACACATATCTTTAAAAGTATTTAATATTATATAAAATATAATGTATTAAAAACAACAACAACAAAAACCCCAACAAGCAAACAAGCAAAACCACACACAAAGCAAAAGACAGCCTTTATTTAACAATGTGAGAAATAGAGAGAAACACACAAAACAATATATGCCTCATTTTCCACATTTTCAAAACACTCTATGGATTTATGGCTATTTAGGATCTTTGAGACCCCCTGAAGCATTTATGATCCTTGCACTATGCTAAGAGTATAGTATATTTCACAGAATCTCTTTCTGATGCTGTAATATTAGTCTCATTGTTAACTTAAAATTTCTATACACACCCTCTACCCTGCACTTCTGAAGTGTTTAAATTTGCTTTAGCAACACCTCACTTAATTTGTTCCCTCTCATGAAATTTCTAATCCACAAACTCTAGTCTTTCATAGGGTATTTTCCAAGATCATTTTCAGGAAGTCAAACAGAATTTTCAATGTATGTAATATTCATCTGTGTGGAGACAACCTATGCACAGGGAAAATCCCTGGCCATAAGCACTATTAATTGTGTTTGTTTGCCTTTACTTAGAGATCACAAAAATATTCTATAAATTTCATTTTATGGCCAAAAAAACCCAAAACCACATAGAGAAATTTTGGCTTCAATTGTTTTTCTGAAATAGAATATTCATTTTTGGTTAGATTTGAACCCATTTGCCCATGCCTCCTCACTTGAGAGGCAGGCAAAGCTCTTCTCCCAAGAGAGGGTACTGAGCAGGATCATCTAAACATGGCAGGAAGAAAAGGGGCCCGGAATAATATTTACTACCTTTCAGAAGAAGAAATGAAATTGGGCACTTTATTTCATAGAAATGTTGTGCATCAAGCTGTTTACAGGGAAGTATGCCTACATCCTGCCTATGTAAAGGGCAAGTTTCTTGTAAACTGTTATGCAATTCTACTTGAACTTTATCTGAGTTATTCTTGACTTTCACCAGCATTACCTTCACTAACTCCTCAAGTCGATATAATTGACCATTATCGGCCCTTGCTATTGAGACAATCCTGAGACTCTAGAGGGTCTTCAATCTGAATGTCTTACTGTGACCAAGAGTTGCTCCATGTCAAAGTTATAACTCCTTGTGCTTGACCTAATTGTCTGTGGGGTAAGGAGAGAGAAATAGTCTCCTACAAAATAACAATACCATCCCACATTTACCAGCAAGTTAAAACCTACCAGGACTACAACACTAGTCGAATTGTTGACAAAAGTAGAATGTGCTGTATGCAGTGAATTCTACTTATTACACTAATCAGAGATGTCTCGTTGTTGCTTTGGGCTTTCTGATGTTTGTTGCTTTAAACACTCTAGCTTTTTAAAGGATGTCATTTTATGACACGCAAACACAGCATGCAGCAGAATGTCTCCTAGCTGGGAGACAAGACTAATACAAAGCACTTAATAAAGGCATCAGTAACAATGACTACAACAATCACAACAAAAGGAACAACAACCAGTTATTATTTTACAATAATATGGAACAATATCAATGGTCATGTTATTGTTACCACTACTACCTGTCTGTACTTTGGACAGTTTTTCTCAGATTTCTGGAAACAAGCAGGGACTTGGAGGCTCAGAGCTGTGCTTTGCTTGAGTGCACTCATCTTCCAGTAAAAACTGAGGTTGGGATGGTCAGTAAAAAAGATCTATTACTGTTGGAAACTGTCAACACTTACTTCCAGGTCAATGAAGTCACTGAAAGTCTAACCAAATACTTTTTTAGGTCCCTACTTGAAATGTTTTGTGCATGATTGATGACAGATTGTTGTGGCTAGATTAGCTTCATAAGGGAGAGAGGGAAATACAGATAACTCACCCACAAATTAGAAAATAGAACTGCTCCATAAAAGGGAAAGAACTCAAAAAGGAATCCACTTTGCAGAAAGGAGTTATTTAGGCTATCTGCAGAAAATGTCATAAAGAACAGAGGCTGCATGATATGTTTAATTCCAGAAAAAAATGGATGTGATTTCCTCTGCTTGAGATGTGCAGCTAGAAACTCTGTCCTAGAGTTGATCCTGCAACCCACTTTTTTTTCTTCTAAAATAATACTGATTCTGCTTTTCTTTTCAGTACATATTCAGTTGTTGGAATACTATGGAGTGTGAGTAGACCAGGTTAAATTGTCTAAGTTACAATACCAACTAAAACTTGTGCCTGTACAAATGCACAAAACCCTGGCCTCTATGAGAAGGCCTCTTGCTTTTCAAGAGAGGAATTCTTAATTAATCTCTATTGAAGTGCTTCTAATATCCAAAATAAATTTTGGTGGAAACAGCATTGCTGAGAAAAACCTTATAGCCTCTATTATGGAATTCCTTTGGCAGCCTCGAGTTCAAACCAGCATTGGAACCTCCACTAAAACTTTGTAGAAAACTGAACACTCCAAAATCAGAATTAATTACATCTGTCTTTTCTGCATTGCTGCACTGCATCATTAATTTCTTGTCACTGTTTTGGGAAGGTTGGGTCTTTGCCTGGAATTTCCAATGAGGTACTCGAAGAAATGCTCATTACACAAGTTTATCTTACGCACAGGAGTAGGACAGACCTTGAGATACTCAGCAGTGTTCCAGTTTGTTTAGTGATGTACAGATATAGTCATTGAAATGTAAGTATTGGGACCAAGACTCAGAAAGGTTTTTAAGGTCCTGAATCTGAAGCAGTCACCACTTCTATTACTTTAAGTTAATTAAAAGACAGCAGGATAAATCCCTTTGGGGATCAGCTTTCTTGCAGCTATAGACTTCTACAGGTTTAGGCTTCGGTTGAGAAAGGTCTTATAAATGCTACTGGCACCTGAATCTTAGAAACCCTTGGATGTTTGAAGTAAAAAGTTTAATTTAGTCTTTTCAATCTATCTCCTCTCTAACCTCATTTCATCCTGTCAGAGCTGAAGTTTCCTCAAGGATAGATTTACCTTTGTGCACAGTCCATATTTGCTGGTAGTAGTTATTTGGTGTTGGAGGATATACAGCTATTGCTGAGAACTGTGCTGTTCATGTTGACTAAGATTCTTTAGGTGATGTACTTTGGAAGAAACTTTTGTTTTAGTATTATCGTTAGTCTTTGTTAATATGGCTTTATCAGAAAAATATGATTTCATTATTTGGTTAAATTAAAAGTCCAGATACTGAAAGATATAGACCTACATAGGACACTTGTTTTAGAACTCCATGACATTTTGATTAAAAACAAGCACCATACACTATCATCCATGTATATTCCAAATTAATTAAGAAGTAGCCTGCTGACATATTTCATGAAGTATTTGTGGGTGAGCAATCATGATTAAATAGAGATAGTACTAGTGGAGGTACACATTAATTGATATGGGGAGCTAACATTTTTACCTGTATGCAGTCATAAAACTACAGTTCACAAGATATGTGGCTGACACACAGACTGCAGAGTGTCCAACCAATAAGGACCAATCAATTATGCAGCGGAATCAGAGTTTCTCAGCAAGTCACCCCCTTCCCAGTTAAAGATAAATGTAAAATATGCACCGAGGAATAAGAAATACTGGCTATAGCTCCAGAATAAGACATTATCCCCTGGAAGATAAGACTTCTAAAACACTTTGGGTCACTGCGAATTAGTACCTGAACATGAACCTACATGCAACACAGTGGCAGAAAAAGCTCAAGTTTGAACCAGGATTTGAGGAATGGTTTTATCACTGTATGATGCATTTCTAAGACTAACTTGACAAAACCAAATGTAGGGTTCCATTAAAACTGTTGAGATTGACTTCTTAAAATAGAGACATGGCTCTGTTGTATTCCTTCTCTTAAAAAGATTTTGGGAAATCTGAAAGCACATACAAATAGCTGTTGCAATAATTCAATAGCTTAAGAAAAGGCCTTACCAAGAGATTTAAAGGAATCACTGCAGTTTATAAAAAAAAGATTGAAAGGTGACTTAATTATAGTTTATAATATCTTCCTGGCAAGAAAATATTGGCTTTTAATGGATTCTTTAATCTACTAGAGAAAGACATAATAAATACCCTTAATATATATGGCAATCACTTCACCCACCAGTGAAACAGAGATACTTCTGAATAAGAGTACGGAAGTTAGCAGTGTTCAAGAGCAATAAAGAGTAATTAAGGGCAGAAATAAAGCAGGATGTTATGGGCAATTAAAGCTACAGGAGTAGTCTTGAAGGGGAGGATATAATTTTTCCAAATGGATTTTCTCAGAACACAAGGCCAGAAATTCCTATTCTTTGTGAAGTCACTTTACAAAGTATCACAGCTTCTTTAATGACCAAAGGGGGCAGAACTTCTACTTTTTGCACCACTCAAAGCATGTTCTTTCAAGTGAGGTACATTAAGTGTCACAATGAGAAAACAGAGCAGAATCTTTTTCACACTGGGTTTCTCTCAAACTGCGCTCAGCTGCCAAGGCACCCATATCCCATTCATGTAACTGTGTAGCCACATCAGTAATGGCTTCTCATGGCTGTGACAGGTTTTGCACAGAGGAAACTATTCCCAGTGGTACATTGCTTCTCATTGTGTATGAACAGTATGTCATCATATGCTCTTGGGGTGTGAAAAAAGTATGAGTAGCTGCTGATATCTGTCATTTGTTGGAACAAAGACTAAGCTGACAGCTGATATAGTGGCTTGTGTTAATTTGACAATGCTCACTTGAGACTGAGACCAGAGCATTTATCTGTTATCTAAGCCAAATCCTGTCATACAGATGAACAGGTAGGGCATTCATTGTTTTTGTGTCACTTTGTCCCCTAACTGTAGCAAGGACAAAAGAGCAGGAACTGTTTTATATCCAGTTTCTTCCTCAAGCAATGTTCAGAGCTTGTCTCCAATTGCCTGGGAAACAGAGACTTTGCCTTTCTAATAAAAAAAAATTACAATGAAGATTAAAAAGTGACAAAAAAAGCTTAATGTCTACACCGAGTGATTGCAATCATCAAATTAAAGCACAGTTCTGGGGAGAAGACAATGTGGGGAAAATGGCTATACAGGCAAAGTCGTGAAAGACAGCAAACAGAGAAGCAAAGTTCATAAGGAGACAGAATAAAAAGGTAGGCTTGGATATTGTCAAAGTAAACCTTCACATCTATCTCAGACTGGTGGGACTCCCTTATTCTGAGCTTCCAATTCTAGGAAAAGAGTGGTACTATAAACTATTAACGCTCCTAATCATTCCCTACAGGGAAAAAAGATTGAAGATAAATGAAAAAAATTCTTTACCCAGTAATCCCATAGTGAATGTGTACAAGATGGCCTTATGCTAAGATTTCTCTAAATCACACAAACACTTATAATCTTTCCATTTTTACTCACAGTAAAGCAAACCTTTGATATCTCCAACACTGTCTTTTCAAAGTGTTAGTATGAAATTAATGAAATAGAACCACAAATAGTTTGTGAACATGCCATTTGCCATGTAGTGTTTTGAATGCTGAAAGTTGTCTCTATCATTTTTTAGGCTTTGTTGTTGTTTTTTTCCCCTGCAGTTCTGATGACTGGAACTTGTTTGAAAAATGCACTTAAAGAAAATCCAAGGGTTTGCAGACAGTAAGACTCCCGAGAATGGGGTTTTTGAAAATTCACAACAGTTATGAAACACAAAAAAAATCGCAAGGCTTGCCAGCACAGAATGAATAAAGTGAGAAAATAATCTTCCTGCTTGTGTCCCAGATACCTAGGATACCTACCAGCTTTTGCTTGTAGGCTCTGCATTTACAATCAGAAATTTTACTGACACACTTGAACTAACAGATTTCAGATTTGTACATCTGAAGGTCGATGCAAGGATTTTCTCTACAAAGCAGTCTTGACTTGGGGACTCACTTTGGACAAGAAACAAGCATTAAAGTTGTATGAGAAAAGCGTATCAGTAAAACTTGAGATTCAGTGGGAAAAAGCTTAGGTGATATAGAGAAAAGTCTTTCCTGATCTCTCTGGTTTTGCTCAGGTTTTTTCTCTACTATAAATTCTTTCTGGTTTTGGACAAAACTTTTTGACTTCTTTTTTAATTCATTTGGCTTATTGCTTTCTTGTTCTTAGCATCCCTAGATTGCAGCAAACTGTGTCCCACAATGTTATCAACTTCAGTTATGCTTATTCGCTATATTTTCTGCTCCTTATCAAGAGCTAGTCAAAACAACGAGCAGTTGTATCTAAGTAGTTATAAGGAATAATTATAAAGTTTCATGTCATAAAATGCTTATATACATGGATTCATCGACAGATGTAAATTTTCTTTGTTTATCTTGATGTGAAGAAAATGTGCATTCAAATTCTGTGAATAGGCTTATTTACAATTGAGAAGCTCTGAAAAAACAGAAACATTTTTGTCCTGGGTAAGCCAAAAAATGTGTATTTCATTGTGTATTTTATCTGTGCTACACCCGTTCTGCCCAAGATTGTTACTGTCCTTTTAAGGCCAGGAAGGGCCAGGGCCAGGAAGCTGGTTGGCCCAGGGTCCCTTTAAGAGAGAAGGCAACACTCATACAAGGTCTCCTTCTCTTTCCCTTGCCATTCTTGCAAGGCTGCTAAGAGAGTTGCTTCTCCAAGCCAATGCAGAAACCTTCTTTTCTCTCTGAGCTCCTTGTTTGGCAGAGGTCTCCAAGAAACCGCACTTCCTAAATCCTAAACTGTCCCTAGGCAAATTCCATAAATTCCTGTCTGGAGCCACCAAGCCAGGACAGGGGGCAGGGGCTGCCGTTTTCGGTGCCCAGCAGGACTGCTTCTCCTCTGCAATGTGGTGCTAACTCAGAACTGCAGTGCTGACACCAACTGGGTCCAGCCTGCCAAAAACAGTAGAGAAATTCACACTGCTAGTTCCTACCACTGCCCAAGTTCCAGCTGTCAATGGAACTGCTGCTGCCAGTGGAGCAACCTGTTAAGTGGCATGGACTGACTCGAGGGGCACTTGACTGGTTTTGGAATCAAGGTTTCTTTTTGTTTTGTCCTTGTTGCCTTTTGGTCGTTGTTTGGGGGAAGAGGGAGTTTTTGTCACTGCACGGGTTCAATTGCTCCGTTTGGGGGAAGAGGGAGTTTTTGTCACTGCACGGGTTCGATTGCTCCCTTGATTTTTTTCCCCCCTTGTTCTCTCTCTGTGTTCTTCTCTGTTCACCACACGGTCAGGAGAAGTTGTCTTATCTGCTATCTTGCCTTTGTGCCTTGGACCACTTAGTCTTCTACAGAGCCTGCCATCTTGAGGGAGGGGCTTATCTGCCATCTTGTGTTCTTTGTTCCCAGGTAGTCCATGCGTTTTGGCACTATTGAATCTAATGCTTATTACTGTTATATTGGTTGTTGCTGTTTCCTTTTTTTATTAAACTATTATTTTTCCACTTATATCTTCTCACACATATCTCTCCCTATTGGTGAAAGGGAAGCACTTAAAACTAAAATGGAAGGTAACTCATTTTGGAGTATCTGCCCTGTTAATTGTCTTAAACCAAGACAATTTCTTTGGCAGAAGCCTTGGTTTAAGCGAGCCTTCTCTTATTCCACTGTCTGTACCACAGTTTGCTGCAATACATCTTTGGTTGTACAATTTCAGTAGTTTGTGGCAGGGTCTTATAAACCTCTGAAAGAAAATTCTTAAATGGAAGTCATAAAGATAGCACTGCAAAGCCAAATCAGAGTATCATTAGATATTTTATGTTGAAGGTAGCAGGTGTTTTAAAACATGTTATTGCATGGGAGCATGTCATTGTTCCGTTACCATGCCCCTTCTTTCCTGATCCTTGCATTTCATTATCTTGCATAAGATAAATTTATGTCTGCCTTGAAGAGAGAGGCTTCTGGAACACTCCAGGCATATCTATTGCTGAGAGCAAACCAGTTCCAAGAAAGAGTTAATTCTCCTCTCTCCCTGTGTTGGTCAGCTCAAAGAGGAGTCTCTCAAGATTCAACAGGACTCTGCTTCATTATCTTGCAAGGACCCATTTGGTTTCTGACCACATCCAACTATTCTTAGGAAAAGAAATCTCTAATTACAAGGATCAGAAAGGAATTATGCCAGGATTTGGCCTGTGCCTCAAAAATGAAATGAAGAAAAACAGCTTTCCTTACCTATTTCAAATATTTTTGATTAGTTCTAACTAATTTTAGATTCTTTTTAACTAATTTAGATTAGTTTTATTATCCCTCTACTTTGAAATCTTTGCTTACCATGTTATCTGAATGTATACAGAATATAAGGTAGCGGGAGACAAATAAACTCTGAAATAACCCAAATTGTCTTCTATACTTAAAATCTTATATTTTTGAAGTATGATGTCATTTTGAACCAATCTAGAGGGAATGAAGCAGGTACCAAGAAAGAAGTGATCAGACGAGAAGCTGATGCTGGTGGGAAAGAAAGCTGGGTGACAGGAGGAGACACTGGGACGTGGTGAGGACACCGGGGTGGTGAACAGTAAAGCTGGACTGATGTGAGGTGCTCCAGCACAGTGTGGAACTTGGCAAGCCAGGATCAAGGAACTAGGGACAGAGGAAGGGAGTCAACATTAACTAAAGAACCAACTTAACATGTAAATATGGTAAATGTCTCTCTGAGTGCTGACATGCAGGGGTAGGGCAGTCTAAAGCACCACACCTTCTGACAAGTTTCAGTGAAACACGTTTCAGATTGATTGTTGTTTAGGATGCTTTTAATATAGGAGTCTTTTGTAGACAATTTGATAAAAGTGTGTAATAAAAGTGTGATATTGAATAAATTTGTGACTGAAACCATTGAAGGAGTCATTGAACCAGAACAGGATACAGTTGTCCTATACAGGTACTACAGAAGAGGGGTCGCAATTTACTTCTGTGATTCAAATGCTTACATTTGCCTCTAGGTGGGTAAGGCAAATGTGACACATTGTGGAACCATAGCTGTACTCACCACCATGCCACTGCAACAAATTCCCTGGGGGAACCATTTCAATTCAGAAATTCTCCTGAATATTGTCCTGCATAATCAAAGAGAACAGTTAGCCACTTTTCCTTCTGACTTTTCTGATGCAAGCTCTCTGCATGATGTCTGAAAATTCCCCTGCAGCATGTCCTGTTATACATTCTATAGCCTGCAGAATGTGCCTAGATTGCCTTGAAGAAATAAATTCATAAGTTCATAGATTACTACCTTTTGTGACAGTCTGTCTCTTTCTTTGTCAAAATACTTCCAAATCATCCTCAAGGTAAGCCAGGTTAAACACAAGTAAAAGTTGGTAGTTGAACATAAAAAGTAGACAATAGCGTTACAAATAATTATTAAATACCAATGTGGAAATTAAAGAATAAATTTACTTAATTTGTGCTAGGATTAAACAGAAAAGACTCCTGGGTGCTTTTTTTCAGTCACTGATGCCATCCCTAACACGTGTCTGTGAGGCATTACTCTTCAGGCTAAACTCATCATAGAGCATTACAGTGACAAACAACCTAATTTAAAAAACAAACAAACAAACAAACAACTAGAACAAACCATACCTTCCTTCCAAACATACCTGTATTGTTTTTTGGTCTGAGGGGCTTTTTGTGTGTTTTTTAAAAATAGCTCAGGAAATTCTACACACATGCAAACCCTTAAATCATGTTCAATGGCATAATCACTCTGAATTTAATAACTGCTGCAATGAAGGTTGAATAAGAATGAAAGCTCTCCAAGCTGTATTGTGCTGGGAAGGAAGGGATGCGTTTTATTTCTTTGTCAGTATTCCTGAGTGATGAGTAAATCACTACAGCTACAATTATCAAGGAACATCAGTAAATATTTGATTTCATCTTCCTTAAATTTAGTTGTTTTAAGTGTATGTAGCCAACAGAAGGACACAGGCATTTTTAGAGGGTGATTCTTCAAATCCCTCTAAGGACTTTAAATGGCAGAAATCACCTCTGGAAGTTCTTGTCATTCTTAATTATAGCAAACTAGTTTTGAACAAAACACCTCTTTCAGACCTCTGCTTTTGGCCCTCCCAAAGACTGAATTTCATCTTACCTACAAACAAGGCAGGTTTTCCCTGCCACTGTGGAGAGGCATCTACAGAAGGCAGTTCATCCTGTTCTAAAGGTTTTTTGTAACAGGTAGAGGCAATGGCTTTGTGAGCTGCCTGTCACTCCATTAGGAGAAAGAAACGGCTTTAGCAGTTAGTTCAGGTTAGATGCCATAATACTAAATTGAAATTACTTTCAACCCATGTTTGCTTTTTCAGCTTTGGATTTGGATTCTCATTTGCTGAAGTTTTGAGTGCACCTTCAATCATCAGGAGGCACAGCATGGTCTGAGCAGGAAAAAGACCACACCACACTCAGAACTCTAAAACGAGCAAAGAGATAACAGAAAGTGGATCTGCTAAAATTAGTGGCTAATCACTAGGAACAATTCCAATGTGCTTCAGTTCAGCACTTATAATTTGGGATAATGCCAGGCTTTCAATATTGAGATATTTTGTGAAAATTAAGAAACTGATATCTGAACAGTCTAATAATATGTCACAGAATAGCTCCTGAACAAATTAGCAACCATTTTTTGACCAAGAATTTAATATTATGTAGTAAACAAGCCTTGAGAGAAATGCAAAATATGAAATAGTCATTCACTGAGAGCATCGTGTGCACACCAGATGTTATAGTTCTCCTTTGGGCTCAAAACTAAGCAATGCAACTCTTAAAAGAATTCACTTTAAGGCAAATCTTTAGTTGCAGATCTACCTAAATTTGGATTTCCTTACTTCTTTTTTCTTTATTTAGTAATCTGAATAAAGCTTAAAGCTTAAATAATACTTTGGTGTGTATCATACTACATTTTTTGCATGTAGATGTGGAAAAAGGATGAGGGAGGTGATACTGACCTTTTACTCAGCCCTGGTGAGGCCACAACTGGAGTGCTGTGTCCCCAGTACAAGAGAGACATGGAAATCCTGAAGTGGGTCCAGTGAAAGGCAGCAAGATGATTTAGAGACTGAAGCACCTCTCTTATGAGGAAAGGTTGAGGGAGCTGGGCCTGTTCAGCCTCAAGAAGAGATGACTGAGAGGGGAACTCATCAATGTCTGTAAGTATCTGAAGGGAGGGTGCCAACAGGATGGAGTCAGGCTCTTCTCAGTGGTGCCAAGCAATAGGACAAGAGACAGCTGGTAGAAACCAGAACAGAAAGTTTCACCTGAACATGAGGAAGAACTTTACTGTGAGGGTGACTGAGCACTGGAATAGGTTGCCCAGAGGTATTTTGGAGACTCCCTCACTGGAGATATTCAAAAAGTGTTTGGACACAATCCTGAGTAACGTGGTCTAGGGAACCCTGCTTGAGCAAGGTGGCTGAAATAGATGACCGCCAGTGATACCTTCCAACCTTAACCATTCTGTGGTTCTCTGAAAAAGCATGTTTATATGCATGCCTGAATACATTTATACATAAATGTATATATTAATATTTTCATATATGTATGTATGTATATAAATGTGTATACATATGCATTTGCATTTAAAACTGTGCTGAGGAAGGTTAGCTTAAGTCAGCAGAAAATGATTTAGTGTACAGCTGGAAGGTGACATGGTAAAAGTGAGCAGTAAATAATGCCTGGCATGAGCTATAACTTCCTAGCAGCTAGAATATCCAAATTAAAATACATTTTAACATACCATTATTCAAACTCTATAAAGATTTGCAAACATCCATGATTCTAAGCATAGAAATCTTCATGTTTCTAAGCATAGAACTGACTGCTGTATTAATAGTTGATAAGAGTGTTCCAGAAAAGAAACTACAATTCCAGGCCATTTTAGATCTGTGGTACATGAAGAATTTGATATTTCTGTTGTTAATTGTTCATGCAGTTCCTATCTACAGAGATATTTATATTGTTCTTTCTAT
The DNA here is from genome assembly GCF_020740725.1 of Corvus hawaiiensis. Taxonomy (NCBI): domain Eukaryota; kingdom Metazoa; phylum Chordata; class Aves; order Passeriformes; family Corvidae; genus Corvus; species Corvus hawaiiensis. Next base: position 24,347,473 of record NC_063215.1, read on the forward strand.
TGTGGTGCCTAAGTGTGTCCTAAATAAACACAGTAAGATCCATTCAGTAAAGAATCGTGGAAAAAAAGAATCACCGTCACAGAAGAACCTTCAGTGTTTAATATTCATCTAAATGGCAACATTACCTTCAAAAGACAGTCCTTTCAGAAAGCAATTGCAGAGGAGATGGACATATTCCTGTCATGGAGCTATTTGTTAACTTGTTTTTCTCCAATGAAGAAAACATGCTTTTTCCTCTACATCTGTGTGAAAGTCTGATATAGGTAAAATAACTGCCTGCATGGGAAAAGAGCAACAAATAAGGGCACAGTGTATACACTGGCCAGGTATAAATCGATACTTGGATTAACCCTCCCAGCTTCATTATACATCATGAAGGTCTTGAAAGAGATAACATTTGAATTAAAGCCCATCAAATCTATTGCAGCTGGCTACTCTTCTCTAAATTAGGAAGAAAGGTGATATTATGAGATTCCACTGACCAATTTGACTTCCTCTCCAGTCAATTATATTTAAATGATAAAAAAGTAAGAAATCAAGAAAATAACGGTTGATCTCAGAACATGAACTCATGAAAATTACTATCACCTTACAGTAGTCAAGGGTGTGTCATTAACTTATGAATGCTGAAGAACCTGCCCATGCTGTTCGTTTTGTAAACCAGCTGATGGACAAGCAGTGCAGCTAATTGTCATGGTTTAAGCCCAGCCACCAACTCAGCCACATGCAGCTGTTCACTCACTCCCCCAGCAATGGCATGGGGGAGAGAAATGGAAAGATAAAAGTGAGAGAACCCATTGATAGTGATAAAGACACTTTAATATGTAAAGCAAAAGTTCCACACAGAAACAAAGCAAAATAAGGAATTAATCCACTGCTTTCCAAGGGCAGGCCGGTGTTCAGCCATCTCCAGGAGAGCAGGGCCCTGTAACACGTAATGGTGATTCAGGAAGACAAACGCTACCACTCAAAATGTTCTCCACTTCTTCTTTCTTCCCCCCTCTTTATATACTGAGCATGATGTCATATGTTACAGAATTTCCCTTTATTAGTTCTATATAATCTTTACTTATCAGTGTGGGTCAGCTGTCCTGGCTGTGTCCCCTCCCAGCTTTTGTCTACCTATAGCCCCCTTGTTGGCAGGGATTATACAAGAAACGGACAGGCCTTGGCTCTGTGTAAGCACTGCTCAGCAACAGCATCTGTGTATTATCAACACCATTTTCAGTGCAAATCTAAAACATAGTCCCTTAGCAGCTACTTTGAAGCAAACTAGCACTATCCCAGTGTCAGGGTCTCCTCCCCCCCACCATGTAGCCCTGGGAGAGGGGCCCTGAGGGGACAGAGACGGGGTTTCACTGCCCCTGGCCAGCCTCGTTTGCCATTGGTTGTTTTGTGTTCCCCTGCATGGGGAAGGACCCTCGGGTCCGGTGATTGTAAGAGTTCCTCAGCAGATCCCGGCCGTGCGGCTGGAGAAATATCTCTGAAACATCTACCAAGAATCTGTCCATATATACTTCTTTCTATGGACCTCCTGGTTTGATACATCGTGTTACAGAATCCCCGCTGTAACAAATGGTGGAGATTTGTGAGCAGAACAATCCCTGATCCCTAAGCGACTGATTTGTGTGAGTAAACCCTAGAAACTTTGGATTCCTCTTCTTGGTTTTGCTTTGCTATTCCATATCTAAACTATGGAGGAACCGTGGAAAGACTCTTGGCTCTCAGAGCCACATATGGACATTTATCTTAAACTTGAAAAGATTCCTGAAAAACGATTGTAAATTTTAGCTTGATTCAAGCTCAAAAAGAACTGAAACACTTCCTGGCATGCTTGTTTAAGAACTTTTTTTATGTTCTTGGGACTTAATTCTTACCAAAGACTTTTGGAACACCATTTGGACACAGTTAAATTTTGAGTCAAAAAATATGCCGATGGAAGAATATTTTCTTGAATATTATTTAATTACCGAGACTGTTGAGCAATGTCAGCTGTGTCCTGGTGAAGGGAAGCCTGGCTCAGGGACCGTGCAACCCAGGCCACGTGCGCCGAGTGCTCTGCGAGCAGCAGCGAGGCAGTTCCCACGCGCGGGCGGAGCCAAGCGAGCTGCCGGGTCAGCAGCAGAGCAAGGCGCGGTGGGAGTGGGGCAACGCGGTGGTGCCCACCTGGCCCCACGCAGCACATGGTGGAGCGAGTCCCATGAACGCCCAACCGAGAGGAGCAGCGTGCAGGCAGCGGCTGGCGGTGGCGGAGTGGAGCCGTGCCGAGCCGAAACGCGTGCTGGAGCAGGGCACGGGGGAGTCATCGCTCGGGGGCCCGGCCAAGATGTGTGTGCAGCCCCAGGCATCAGCAGTGAAGCTGCAACCAGAGGAGGCGACTCACGGAGAACTGAGCGGTGCGGCGCGGCCCGGCCCGGCCCGCACAGCCCCAAACGCGACCCTGTGAAGAGCGTGCAAGCACAAGCAGCTCCGGCAGCCCCGGCAGCCCCAGCAGCTCCAGCAAGCCCAACATTGGAGTGAGCGAAAGAGAAAGCAAGAACGCAGCGAGACAGAAAAATGCAGCCACTCGGAAAAAGGAAAAGATCATAGTAGCCAAAGTTTTAGGAATAGTAAAGTGGTATAATGTTAAACAAAATAATGGTTTTATAACAAGATGTGACAACCAGCAAGACATATTCGTGCATAGAACTGCTATTAAAAAGAATAACCCTGAAAAATGCATCCCAAGCTTGGGAGATGGAGAGGTGGTGGAATTTAATATTGTACTAGGGAGAAAAGGGTTACAAGCATCGCAGGTCACTGGGCCTGATGGTGTTTCTGTAAAAGGCAGTATATATGCAAAAAATCGTAGTCATGTTAGACAATATCTCCATTGTAAGCCCCCCCTACAGTCTCCCTTTCCTAATCCCACCTTTCCCTTTTACCCTATGTCCTGTTACCCCCAGTGTATTCCCAATCCGTTTTTTCATCCCTGGTTTCCCTCACAAAACCATGCTTTTGCCAATTGTTTCCCCAAAAATCCCTTTCCAATGCCGAGTGGGGGATGAAAAGGGGGAGGGAAGAAATTAAACCCTCTCCTGCCTCAGTTTCCCCACAAAGCATGCTCAGAGAGTTCTGTCTCCCTTCTGTCAGCCTTACAATGTTCCACAGAATCTGTTTGGACATTCAAAGACTCAGGAGAGTGGCTTGTTTTGTTTTGAAACTGTCCTTGTTGTTTTCAATGTTAAGTTTCACATCTCTTTTGTTAAAAATAAACGGGAAAAATGTCGGGGTCTCCTCCCCCCCCACCATGTAGCCCTGGGAGAGGGGCCCTGAGGGGAGAGAGATGGGGTTTCCTAGCCCCTGGTCAGCCTCGTTTGCCACTGGTTGGTTTGTGTTCCCCTGTGCGGGGAAGGACCCTCGGGTCCGGTGATTGTAAGAGTTCCTCAGCAGATCCCGGCCATGCAGCTGGAGAAATAAACATCTCTGAAACATCTAGCAAGAATCTGTCCATATATACTTCTTTCTACGGGCCTCCTGGTTTGACACATCATGTTACAGAATCCCCGCTGTAACATCCCAGCAAACAGAAAAGTTTTCCCCTTTATGGTTTCAGTGCTCCAGTTTCTTGTGCACCCTCTCCTTTAAAACATGAGAAACTCAATTGGAGGAAAAATAAAAATTATACTGGTGCAAATATAGTGGAACACAGTGAGTGAACCATGAAGTCCCAGTAGTTTGACCCTAGTCTAATTGAAATCAGTTAAAAATAGTCCCAGTGACTTCAGCGCTGCAGAATCAGCCCCTAATCTCCGAGAAGCCAAAGACTTTACTATCCCTGAATGCTGAATGCCTCATTTGGGGTCTAAAGAAGTATGTGATTAAAATCTAATTTTGTCACAAGATGTACTCAGACTGAAGCTGAGCAAATAATTGATCATGAATAATTTATATGAGGAAGTTTATCTCTTTTCTTTGTCCCTGAACATCCATGAATAGATCATCATTTCTTCAAATTCACTTTTGCAGATTTTCTTGATTTTGAATAAACTGTGTGCAGTTTTCTTCACATATTGATTACTTGAGCTTCACTCTTTCAGCTGTGTTAATTATTTATGATTAGTCAGAAATCTCATGATGTATCCCTCTAATAGCATTTCTGGCACAGATACTTCTTTAAAACTAAATTACATTAAAAAAAAAAATAAACCACCAAAAGCTTGCACGAGAGCTTAGTAAATCTCTTTCCATTTCTTACTTCAAAATGCAAATATAAAGGGGCACAAACATGAACAAAGCAAAGTTGTTTTCTTTTGTTTAACTGACTGATTAGCCAGAGGCTTTCCCTGTCTGACTTTCCAATCGATCTCTGTTTTAGAAATTGTGTTGCAGTGGAGGATGATATGGAACTAAGTTGCCTGTCCCTGTGTATGTCATATGGCTGCAGTCTTGAAATATTAAATGTTATGTTTTCTCTCTCTACACCTTTATGAGTGATGTTGTCATCACTTCAATTTATACAGATATGTTGGTGTTCACTTTTGAAATTGCATAGATCAACTATCTATTCACTATATCTATTTCCTGTAGTTAATAATGTCGAATTTTTGTTTGAGACATATTTATTATTTTCTTAGTCTCTTTTAAATTTCCCAGTAATTTTCATCTGTGCATTTATGCAAAAGTATTATAAATTGGAAATAAAATTCATAATGAGAAGCAGAAAAATGTGGGTGTAATTGTTCAAAAATCAAATCCCCTTGTTAAAAGAAAAGGTGCAACACTTTTCCTTAACATTTTGGAAACAACATAGGACAAACCCTTAAGAAAATATTCCTAAAATATTATAATTTGTACTGTCAATAAATACATAAAAGTCATCCAAAATTGAGAATGAGCCTATATGTATTTCCAAAGCATCCTCTGAAAGCATCTAGAATTGATCAAGAAAAATCTGGCACAGTAAGTAGCTCTTCAGAAGCTATGAATCTTGAAAAGGTATTATATGTTACAAGAAGTTATTAAATGAAAAGGAGTAGAGGTAATATGGTCAGATTTTCATATTAGACATTTAATTTTTAAGAATGCTGTCTTCCTGAAATTCAGCATGAAAATATGACAGTGAAGCTAAAAATGTATTCTCACATGAAATTAGATCACATGAATCTAAATAAGTACTGTAGTTATCATTCTTAGACCTCTATTTGAAAAATAACTTTAGTTTTACTAAAAATCAATCCACCATTAAACAAGACAAAAACTGGAAGGAAGTTGAAAAAAGGTCTAAAATGGATTTTAAACATAAAAAATATTTAATTTAATTTTAAAATTGTTCTTCCAGAAAAATAACAAAGAAGGAGAATTTCTGAGCAGAAAGGTTAGAAGAGGTGTTGGAAGCTATTCAAGGTGAAATATTAAAACAACAGAGTTAAATAAAACTAATTTTGCTGATTTTTTTAAGCCAGTCACTGAAAAACACACCAAGACAGCCTCAGTATGCTAGCAGCAAACACCAGCTTAACTGTGATCAGAATGACAAGCTGAAGGATAATATTACCACTTTTAGTAAAAAAAATGGATGATCAAAGTTTATAGGTTTGTAGACAGTATGTTTCTTCTGCTGTTCTCATATGATGCTACTACTGCCTTAAAAATCCCTCCCATGGGAGTAAAGGAGGAGCTAAAAGCATTGTAATTTGCAAAGGGATGCATTTGCACGATTGATAAAGATACAGAAGGAAGAAGTAAAAGTGTGGAATTTAAAAACATTTAATTTAAGATGGTGGGAAAAGTAATTTCTTATAGAAATTTATCATTCAGGTGGTGAAGAAACACTGCTACTACAAACATGGAATCATTATTTTGTCCTGATTTGTAACTGAATTAATTACAGAAGTATTTTGTTAGGAATTGTTTAGTGCCATTGTTTTTAATACAAATGCTAATTCATCCAATTTGATTCTTTCTGGAGGAAAGTATCAAGAAATATTTAATTAGGCAATATGTCTCAAAATGTAACAGTGTAGAAAACAGTGTTGCAAAGACACATATCCCCAGTACAACAGTCAACTAGTAGTATCACTTAGATATCAGGCTGTCCTTATTGTTTTGTTTTCTCTGATTTGAACCCATATTTCAGCATCCAATGGGGATGCCCAACAACATGCTAAGAGTCCTCTTTCTCCAGGCCAGGGAACATGAATTCATTTATGTGTAGTTTAAGCATAAAAATCCTAGAGGAACATTTGAGAAAATTTCTGGATGAGCTTATTTATTTTGTTTATTTTGAACTAGCAAACAATGCTCACATTCATTTAAGAAAGAGAACTTAATAGTTTATCAAAAGAATGATTTTACTGGAAAGAAAGATTGTTTCCCAGTAGCTAGGAGCCTGCTAAGTGTACAGAATAAGAATAAACAAATAGGTCAAAAATTCTGGGTCTTACTTAATTCTTTATAATGACTTCCATATATTTGTACTGGGAAGACTGGGAAAATATCCTGTCATAATGTTACTCTCAGGTGTTTTAGGAGACATGGTTCCTCCAATGCAGCTGGTTAAAAAATCAAGGTCTAAACAGCTGATAGTAGAGCCCACAGTGTTCAGTAATAACAGATGCTGAACTGGTGACACTGGCAGCATATGTTTTAAGATCCTGCTCCTTTAAATGCAGAGTGATTAAGAAGAAATGTATTTTATTCTGATCAGAGAAGAGACTTGGGTTCAGATCTTCACCCTGTTAGCTTCACACGTACCTTTAGAATTGTCAGTCCTGACTGGAAACATAACTTTTTTTTATTTTTGTCTCAGTCTGTTGTGAAAATAACCTTCAAAAGTTGTTAAAAACATATTTTTTTTCTGTAAGTACATGCTAGGTGACATAAATATGCCACATACAGTGTTACACTGAATTGATGACATGCAAGGTCATCAAACAACGATATGGTTTCTAATGTTGCACCTATTAAATGCAATAGAGTGATTTTGTATTGTCTAAAAATTCCTTGATGCTTTATCTTTTTCAATCTTTGAAACAAATTGGGAGCCAGACATTTTTCACTACAGATGTCTATTAAGGAAGCACATTATGTCTGGTATAATTTAAAGCAAAACAACAGGGGGAAAAACAAGAAAAAAACCAACAAACCAACACACAAAAAAAACCCCACCACAACCAAACCCACAACCAGAACTTTTAGCTAACCCACCTGGTTTTGCCAGAGTCGTATCAGGAAGCCTATACATTAACCATTCTGCTGCAACTTTGTGAGGGCAGTAACTTCCAAGAAAAAAACAGTAGCAAACATCATGGGGAGCACAATTACTTTGTCCAGCACTGAAAAGCTGGTCTTTGTGCCCTAACAAGTTCTTTCAACTGAATGAAATTTTGCTCCCGTTTCCACAACTCCAGTGCAAAAGAGGAAAGCCATCTTCACTGTGCTATTAGCCTCTACTGGCCTGGACTATTTTTTAACCATTTCAGTCTGGGCAGCTTCACTGTCTGAACTAATTCAAACCTGTAAGAGCCTTTTGGCACTTTCCAGTCTCTAAAAGTTTCAGACACCCTGGTGACAAATGTACTTTTAGAATATATTAAGGAAATATAAAAACCTGAGATTTGCTGCATGTTTAAAGCAAATCCATAAAAATTATCCTCCAGAATTCATACCTTGTTGCTCAGTAGTATTAAGGAGAATGCAAATATAGCCTAGCATCTTTTAAAATAGTTTTAAAGGGCACAATAATGCTAAAAATAATAAAAATACATCTCCATACATATCTTGTTGTCTGTAATAAGGTGAGGTAGTAAAATCTAGGAAGAATAAAGGCAATTTAACTATTTCTGTAGGTCAGTGAGCAGTTAACATTGGTATCCTGATATATAAAACTAGATTTAACACAGATGGGATAGGTTAAACGTTTGAGTATAGGTATGCCCAAGATCATAAATAACTGTCAGAGGCTTACAAGAAATATAGTTCTCAAAAGGACCTTTGTTAAAAAGGAATGTGAATCCCATTGAAAATCTCATTTAATTTCAAGGTGTGCTCTCAAGATTTATATTTCATTAAGTATTTGCCATATGTGCTTCTCTGAATCAGATGGCTAGAATCCCCACTGAATTGCTAAAGGGAAATGAACACATTTGCTAACCTGTAAATGTCTCTTGTTGACTTGGAAGTCATGCGCTATGTGATCTATGTTTGGAGGCTGTTGGTGGAATGGACATCAATCCATAACATCAAAATGAAGAAGAAAAAAATAACTTTTCTGTCAGTACCTTTGTCATTTCTGCTGTCATCTGTTTGAGACTGTCAAGAGAAAAAGAAAAATAAGGTCATTTCCCTAGACTGTAATGCAGAAAGAAAGGTAAATTTCATTGATTAAAGCTGGCAAAAAACTTTAAACAGAGCCATTTCCACAAGAGAGTACCGTGTAAGTTACTGGAAAACTCCTGGGGTTTAATCAGCTTCACTCAAATTTGATAGCAATAATTAAATCAAAGCAAAGTTAAAATTAATTGCCCAGTTTAAAGTTTCATGTTTTGTCCCTCATGTGATATTCATCCTGTATTGTATTGTACATTATATTTAACAATATTCTTTTGTAAAATACCATGAAATAGGTTTTCAACATTGAAGGAAATTGTTTCAGCAGTATGAGAACTGATTCCAAAATCAAAGTTGTCAGAATTTCCATTCCCAAAAAGATGGACTTTTTGACCTGTTTGTGAACAGTCTTGAATTAAAAAATCCCAGACTAACCCACCAAGTTGAAAATTTTGCTTTCTGGGCATCTCCAAGTTTTAATTTTTCTATGGCATTATTATGGTCTTAATTAGGCTCAGCATTCTTTTCTAAATAAGCAATCATGAAACTTGAATTATGCATACAGGCAGCATATTCAGAGCATACAGAGACCTGCAGATTATGATGGCCACATCATGGAACAGCATCAGGGAGGTCTACGCAGAAGGCTAAAGAATGTGATTTCAGAGCCATAGGATTTTCCCTTTGTTCTTCTACCACAATACCTATCATATATTATACTTTCCGTGTCAGGATTCTGCCTAATAGAAAATCTTTTAATGGAAAGAAAAGAGAGTTAAGAGAAGTTTTCATTATATTTGCATATGTCATATTTGTTCTACATTTAGAATGCCTTAGAAATAACAAATTAAAGGATTTTCATGGTCCAAGTCTAAATTTGCATACTTGTCTAGGCTAACTTATTTATCAAAACAGTACGATAAATCCTCACCTAGATTCACTGAACTTTGATTCTACAATTTATTTCCCTGTAACCTGTTTTCTACAGTTCCAAAAATCTTAAACTGATTTCTGTCTTTTAATTTAAAAACAACTCTTTCCTTCTGTTACTCCCATATTACCAAAGGGATGTCTTGGGAGCTGAGTGCAATATTTTTTTCCTATTGGCCAAGCATGGATCTAAACCTTTTTGAGGAATGTTTGTGATGCTGGCGGTGCTGAAGGGCCCTAGCCAGAGCTCCAGCACCTGATGTTCCTACATTCAGGGCCAAGTTCTCCTGCCAGTATTCTGGATATAGTGGGCAAAGGTGAAATAGAACAGTATTCAGTAGCAGGTTCAGCAGCAGATGACTAAAGACTGGAACTTCCCTGAGACGAGTGGGACAACCTTCAGCTGTAGCTTTACAGAAGGTCCAGCAGCATCAGCTGGCTCAGCAAGCTTCCACTAGCTTTGATGCTCAAACTTAACAGAGGCACATTCCTGGGCTCCAATTGTCCATCTTGAAAAGTTCTTTTCTGATTACAGAAAAAATTCAATTCACCATCACCTCTGTCCCAAGCAAGGGACAAAAAAACATAAAGCAACTGTGGGGCAAGGTGAAAATTCAATCTAAGATGCTTCCTTTCCATACTGAGCAGAAGTTCAGATGTGATGGGTTGACTTTGTCTGGCCATCAGGTGCCCACCAAGTCTATCATTTTTCTCAGCAGGATGGGAGAGGAGAAAATAAGATGGGGGGGGAGGGGGGAGGGGAAAAGAGCTTGTGGATGGATCAGAAGAATTCCAGTCTAATACAAAAAAGCAAAGGAAAACAAAAATATTTGTTGTCTACTTCCAATTAGGAGACAATGTTCAACCACTTCCCCGGAAGTAGGCTGTCAGTACGTGTAGCGGTTTCTTCAGAAGGCCTTAATAACTAATGTCCCCTCCCCTTCTTCTTTCTCTTAGATTTTATTGTTGAGCAAACACTGTATGGTATTGAATATCCCTTTGGTCAGCTTGAGTCAGCTGTCCTGACTATTTCTCCTCTGAATTTCTTGCCCATGCACAGCCCACTGGCCTTTTGAACAGAGGTGAATTTGGAGAAACAACCTTGATGCTGAGACATCACCGAGCCAAAACACTTCTCTCTTACCAACAACTTTCTGGCTACAAGTACAAAGCACAGCACTATAGATACTACTAGATGGGGAAAAGTAACTCCATCCCAGACAGACCCAGTATAGCAGGGAAGAAATATCTGCATGTGTTGTTAGTCACTTTGCCCATTCAAATCTGACCTAGTTGGGTATTTTTAAAGACTGTGAATCCTGTATTTGTACTAGCAGAAACATTTGTGTGCAAGGAATTTGCTAAGACTCTATGCAGAGCTACAAGAGATCTTTGTTTTCCTCTGGGTCACAATTACTCAATTCTGTCACCACAGTTTATGTTAACTCTGTTACTAAAGTTACCAGGCCTATTAGCTGGACCTCCCAAGTTTTTCTGCTTCAGTTCATGATGGTAGTGTAGTAAGAAGTGAGCCCAAAACATCTTGAATAGTGTGATAATAAGGGATATTATTCCAGGCTGCAAGTTCCTACAAGATGGCACAGCATCTAACTAAAGTTCCCTAGCCTTTACCCTTCTCTCTGCTCCCCACACAACAGGCTAAGGCTGAGAGGCTCAGGTCACCTTGCTGTCAAATCGGGTCATGGAGTGCAGAGAGGACTTTGCACTGCATAAAGTTATGGAATTCTCTCTTCTCAGTGCATTACATAGGACGAAAAAACAACTTTGCCCAATGGGAAACAAAGATTGCACACGTACATGAGTAACTTACCTGTTCTTTAATGGAGCTGTCATCTCTGGATACAGCCAGAGCTGAGACATGGGCCCAGCTGTTTGCCATGCAACACCTGTGCTCCATTCCTTTTCTAAGATAGCAACTTTTACCACCATTAAGCTGTCTTTAAAATGTCGCATAACACGCTCTTTGAGCTGCAGAATAGAACCGTATGCACCAATACTGAGTTTCTTTCATTAGTAACCATAATCTGATTTCCTCTTGTGAGGAGTCAGGCTGTGACAAATTGTTTGAACCAACAGGACTACCATGAGATACAGTTTGCATTGTTAGCAGTTTCCACGTAAGAGGAAAATAGAAAAAATACATTTTGCTGAAACTTCTCTTTTGCATGATATTAATAGGGGAAAAGAAGCACATTTTCAATAAATATTCAGTGAATACTATAAAAGATCATATGTTTCTATTTCCCTTGACTAGAATATTTTACAGTTTTTCTGTACAGCTACTGCATAAGGTAGTTTTAATTTTAGCTACCAGCTAATCTATGTTTCAGTGCATTATAGACAACCCAATCTCCTCCCAAACCTCACCCAGAGACAGATTATTATTTCAGAAGAACCCTGATTTATTTAGTATTGCAATTACATATTTAATCTGGTTTATAATACTTTCTGTAGAGAGATGTTTTACTCACTGTGGTCATAAAATGTAAGGGGGTCTATGATTAAATATGAAAAATTTATATGATGCACCATATGCTCTTTATGGAGTAAAGGGAGGGTTAGGACAGTTGGCCCATATTACAGCTGGTGGTGGGGTCCGAGGCTGTGACCCAGGAAGAAGTGACCGGTCCGGGGAGATGGTCCCAAAAGGAATCGCCTTCCCGGGGTCCGGTGTCTTCCTCTCAGCTGCTGGCAGAGGAGCCCTTGCAGAAGCTGTCAGCTCTTTAGTGATATCAGCTCGTGATTCCAGCTCAGCTCTGCAGGGCAGCCTCTAGGCCAAACCAGACCAGAGAGAGATGAGAGGGCCCGTATGGCTGGTTCCGCACGAAGGTAGCTTTATTATGGGTTCCCTCCGGCGAAGGGAAGGCCAGGGACGAGTTCTCCTCCTCTACAGAGGCGAACTGGTCTTTTATAGGGATACAGGGGATCAGCAAGGGGACCAATGGATTACAGAGGGTCTGGGATAGACCAATGGGTTACAGAACGATCTGCATAGGGTCTCCCAAAGGATTGTGGGTCTACTTTTCCTCACCATGACTCAAAAGTCCTTTCCAGGGAGTCCTGCTGGGCAGTTGCGAAATCTCTTATCTCAGCAGACATCCCTCCAGGGCAGTGGCTGGGCATATCCCACAGGCCCAAATCTGAATTTATGAAATAAATAAGCATCATTTTCAGCCTTAGCATACATTCTGATTTGAGCACATTTCTAGGGCCAACAGTTAGGGAGAAGGGCCTGAAGCAGGAGATATGGTCTCATAGAGAAGAAAGAAAAAAGTAGTCATGGTGAATAATATAATATACGAATTGACTTCCTAGAATATATGAAAGGTCTCTCTGGTTCATATTTCATCTTAGACAGTGGATAAACCAGTGAAATTATTTGCTTGGAAAGCAAAAGATTCAGAGTGATGGAACAACAAGAATGATAAAACAAGGTGAAGTGACACCCACCTCAAGTGTAGGTACACAAATGGGAAGGAGCAGCTGAAGCACCACGTATGGTCAGAAAATTATGACATTGCAGGAATAATGAAATTGTGATGGGATAGCTCTCAGGGAAAAAGGGAAGTATCCTTCTGTGAAGCAGCAGCTCAGATGGGGGGATGGGCAACAGGCTGGACAAGAGTTTGAGGGTCAGAATAAGAGAATAAGTCAGTGAAGGTGTCATCACAGTGGGACTGTGCTACAGACCACAAAGTACAGCTGAGACCATGACTCCCGGCTGCAGAGTAGAGCAGGTTCTTCACTTCTGGTCCTGTCCTAACTGGGCCAAGGGCTACGGCATGAGCGATTTCCTGCTTGATCTGGGCAAAGGCTTGCTGCTGTTCAGGGCCCCAGTGGAAATCGTTCTTCTTGCAGGTAAGCAGGTAAAGAGGACTCACAATCTGGCTGTACTCAGGAATATGCATTCTCCTAAAGCCTATGGCACCTAGGAAAGCTTGTGTTTCCTTCTTGTTGGTCGGTGGAGACATTGCTGTGATCTTATTGATGACCTCGGTGGGAATCTGACGCTGTCCATCTTGCCATTTCACTCCCAGGAACTGGATCTCTCAAGCAGGTCCCTTGATCTTGCTCTTCTTGATGGCAAAACTGGCTTCCAGGAGAATCTGAATGATTTTCTTCCTTTCTCAATACCTCCAATGCCGTGTTCCCCCACACAATGGTGTCATCAATGTACTGTAGATGTTCTGGAGCCTCACCCTTTTCTAGTGCAGTCTGGATCAGTCCATGGCAGATGGTGGGACTGTGCTTCTACCCCTGGGGCAGTCGGTTCCAGGTGTACTGCATGCCCCTCCAGGTGAAGGCAAACTGAGGCCTGCACTCTGCTGCCAGAGGAATGGAGAAGAATGCATTGGCAATGTCAATAGTGGCGTACCACTTTGCTGCTTTGGACTCCAGCTCGTACTGGAGCTCCAATATGTCCGGCACGGCAGCGCTCAGCGGTGGAGTCACTTCATTCAAGGCACGATAGTCCACAGTCAATCTCCATTCTCCTTCAGACTTGCGCATAGGCCAGATGGGACTGTTGAAGGGTGAGTGGGTTTTGTTGACCACCCCTTGACTCTCCAGCTCGCGGATCATCTTGTGGATGGGAATCACAGCATCTCGAGTTCTCCAAGAGTGTTGGCGATGCACTGTCGAGGTCACAATTGGTACTCGTTGTTCTTCCACCTTCAGAAGGCCTACTGGAGATGGGTTCTCTGATAGTCCAGGCAAAGTGTTCAATTGCTTAATGCCCTCTGTCTCCACAGCAGCTATTCCAAAAGCCCACTGGAGTCCCTTCAGGTCTCTGAAATACCCGCTTCGGAGGAAGTCTTTGCCCAAAATGCACGGGGCCTCTGGGCCAGTCACAATGAGATGTTTCTTCCACTCATTTCCAGTCAGGCTCACCTCAGCTTCCACCAGGGTCAAATCTTGTGATCCACCTGTTACACCAGCAATAGAAACAGATTCTACCCCCATATGTTGCTATGAGATTATTGTGCACTGCGCACCAGTGTCAACCAAGGCACCGTATTTTAGTGGTTCTGATGTACCAGGCCAATGAATCCACACAGTCCAAAAAACACGGTCCTCAATGGCATACTTACCTTAGCTTTCATTGATGTCTCCCAGGCTTCTGTGCTTAGCAAAAGGGTTTAAGAAGATCAAGGACAAAAATTGCTAAACTGGAATGAGTTCAGCTAGGAGGTTCACAAAGATGATGAGGGACAGAGCATTTGCTCTATGTGGAGATGCTGAGAGAGCTGGGCTTGTTTCAGTTTGGAGAAGAGATGGCTTTGAAGGAACCCAGCTGCAGCCCCCTGTGCCTGTGGGGAGGGTGTTGAAGAGATGGACACAAGTTCTTTGCATTAGTGAGTGGTGGGAGGATGAGAGACCAAGGTTGTAAATCAAAACAAGAGAGGTTGAGACCAAATATGAAGAAAAACCTTTCCATCATAAGGGCAGCCAAGCAGTAGAGCAAGTTGAGCAGACAGGTTGCGCTGCCTCTATCCTTTGAGGTTTTTCAAAGTGCTGAAAAAACAGGTTTGATCCCATAGCTGGCCCAGATGTGAGCAGAAGTTTGGGGAGATCCTGGGATCCTGGGATCCTTTTCACACTGAGTGAATCTGTGATTCTGTTCAGTAGGGATACAAGACATAATGAGACAATAAACATGATACTAGACACTCCATGTTTCTAGAAACCTGAAGGAGTGTCCTGAGCAACTGAGTTTCTATTTTACACTTAATAATCCTTCTTCCATGAATTAGTCTAATTAGGTTATAACTTCTGCCTTAAGACTGTCAAGACTATTCTGTGGCAATAGCATCAGGTGCTTGCAGTAACTTGTTTGCAACACATTGTCCATCAACTTATTCAAGGCCCCTTTTGTATTATTGGAAACTGTAATTAATTGTTCCTTATTCCTATTTTTAATCTCATTTATGATTTCTTTGGTGATTTTTTTTTTCTCTTTTCTGCTCCCAATCACCTCAAAGTTGGAGAATCTTGATCAGTTCAATAGCTCTGAACATAACTCTGGTGATTCTCTGAATCACTGCTTAGCTTTACCAGTCCTTTTTGAAAAGATGCTGATGAGGACAGCAAGATCTACCCATAGTGTTCAGCATTCAGGTGCACCATAAATGTACACAACAACATAATAATGTTTCCTGATTTGTTCTCTATCCTTTATTAATAATTTCTAGCTTGCCTGTTTGTTTGGTACAGAACACTATTTTGTTGTGAGAGGTTTTTATACAGTTATCCATAAAAACAATTTCTCCTCTGAGTGGTGATAGCTAATTCAGAAGCTATCACTGTGTATACATACTTAGTCTTGTTTTTCTCCAGGTGCATTACTTTGCATTCATCAACACTGGATTTCACCCACTACTTTATCACCCAGCCACTCAGTAATATCATGAGACTCTTTCCTAATTCTCTTCATCTGGCTCTGAATTTTAAAACCTGGAAAAATATTTTTAGGAAACCTGTCACCTCATTGTGTATCTTCTTTTCCAGACAAATGAGTACACTGAATGACAAGGTCCTAACTTAGTACACCATTGTATTTCACTTGTAATTCCCAATCCCAGCTGCGCCTTTAATTTCCTTTTAATAGTCTCCCCCAAAATTCTAGCATCTCTTTGTGAAGCCTGAATTCTTACAGAAGTTACAAGACGATTTTTGCTCCTAGAAAACAGTTTCGTTTGCAGTCATGGTTGTCACCATCACAGTAGCTCTTAGAAAGGATCTCACAAAGCCAGTTTGTTTAACAGCACTTGTTTACTTTTTCCCTTGCATCAGTCTTTCTTCCTCTCCCATTTATCAATCAATTTTGCCCTGCTTTTAGGGTGTTCTCTAGAGGGTGCTTCTCCCATAAATTTTCAGATTCCTTTTATTCCTGTACCATTTTAGCCCCATTTTATTTTCAGACTTCTGGTATTTATCTAGACATCTAGACATCTTACTCTGTTTCTCTATCTTTATGTGTCTTGTTTACAAAGACCTTTTTTTGTTGAGACTGCAGTTTGACTATATTTTACCTGAATTTTATTCTCACCTGCCACATCTGTGGCAGGTGAGATGTATAGAGTTATTATAAACCATAGGATACTGCAAACATGCTTCCATGTGCAGCTGGGGGCATTACACTTCTTGAAAGATAACTCCTGCCAGCTCTTTCCTTTCTCTGCTCCCTGAAAGTCGGTCTCTGCATTGCTAATTCCTTGGACTTGTCTTACCAGTGCAAATTACTTCATAATACACAAAATAAAATATAAATAACACAAACAGGTTTGTCAAAGAATTTTTAAATTCTAGGGCTAATTCTGCTGCCTGTAGGCAATGGACTGGACTGGAATTGCACAAATTGAAAACTGCCTCATCTGTTAAAATAAAGCACTATATTGCAGTATGCCTAATTTTCTACCTCAAGATTGCACTAAAATATTTCTATATATAAAATCACTTTATGTTATCATTTTCATACTCATTGAAGAGTCAAACTGTGAAGGGCACCCAGACTTTTCTGGTTTGCGCTGGGGAAAAGGATATATAAAATATAAAATGACCCTTAGAGCATGACAGGAACTATCTTTATCTTCACCAGTCAGGGATCTTATTGACCTTTAGGAAGAGCATAATTAGATTATTCTCTACTGAGAGAAAAATTATATTCATTCTATGGCAATCCAAACACCTAGCTTTCATCTGCAGCAGATTTAGAATTCTTGCCCCTATGTTGAATTAAATAGAATCTATTGAACAAATGTTTAGAGTGGAACTAAAAATGACCGTGAAACAGGCAGCTGCGTGCTTAATAACATATCTTTTCCCCAAACAGACACTTCCTTCAGCTGCTATTAAAGACAAAGTATTTACAAGAAAGAGATACTGTCTCAGAGCACAAAATATTTTGCGTTTTAAAATAAGACTAAAATGACACGCTAGAAGCATTGAATAATATGGGAAAATCTCATGAAACTGAGTGAAACAGGGAAAATAGTTTCCACAAAATCTTGTTATATTTTCTCTCCTGGAAGATCAATTTTTTTCATGAAAATATATTAAAAATATTCAGGAAAAATAAGGCAGATAATCTGCAATTTAGAAGTGTTTATAAAGCACACTTTGTAAAATGTTCCTAAAGATAAATTAAAAGTTCAGCTCTGGAGTCAAAAGAATTTTTTTTTTTTTCATGGAGAGGAAGAATAATAATTGTTATGGTAGTGTAATATCTCAAATTAGATTTACTTTACTGATGCTTCCAGTTTTGATCAGCAATTACTCTGTTTAAAAAGAAGTACAAACAACAGAAAGTAAATTATAATCCACCCTTTACAGAATATATGTATTTGATGGGAGGATTTCAAATATACGTAACAGAAAATAATCTCTGTTAAGTAACTAGCACTGTAAAAGTCCCTGGTTGCTTTTTCAAATGTTAGCCATAGAGAACAAGAAAACTTTTATGTAGAAATTGGTTACAAAAATCTTGTTTCTAAAATCTGTGTGGCAAGAACAATCTTCAGCTATACAGGACACAAGTTGCCTTACTGCGGTATGATTGGCAGAACGCTAATTTACACTTTCAGAAAAGAGATCAGAGACAAATTCTTTTAAGAATTGTTTATATCACTTTAAGCAGTCAATAATAATTACATCACAATTACATTATATACTGTGTTTTGAGATTATCATGTGTAATCTAATCTAATCTGTTAAATTATTTTTCCCATCAACATCTTACTATTGGATATTCTTGTGACTGTGCTTGGATATGAATAAAATTACTCCATACAGGAATTATTAACATTAGTGATAACAATAATGTAAAACATTCCATTTTAACAATGAGAAATAATTGGGGGAGATTAAGTTTCTCTACATACAGATTTGATGGATGCTTATTTTGCATTATATGCCAGAATACAATACAATACAACAAAATGGATTGTTTCAGTTGGAAGTTACCTACAACAATCATCTTGTCCAACTGGCTGACCACTTCAGGGCTGACCAAAAGTTAAGGAATGTTATTAAGGGCATTGTCCAAATGTCTCTCAAGCACAGAGAGGCTTGGGACATCAACCACCTCTCTCGGAAGCCCATTCCATGGTCTGACCATACTTTCAGTAAAGAAATGCTTCATAATGTCCAGTCTAAACCTCCCCTAGCGTAGCTTTGACGCACTCCTACAAGTCCTATCACTGGATAGCAGGGAGAAGGAATCAGCACCTCCCTCTCCACTTCCTCAGGAAACTCTGGAGAGAAATGTGGTCATCCCGAGCCTCGCTTTCTCCAAACTTGACAAACATGAAATCATCAGCCACTCCTCACAGCCTTCCAGCTTTGTCACTAGATTTGATGCCCTCCTCTGGATACATTCAAGAACCTTCATGTCCTTCTTAAATGCTGGGGTCCAGAACTGCACACAGTTCTCAAGATGAGGCCGCACCAACATTGATACAGTGGGATAATCACCTCTTTTTACCAGCCGTTTTTGACACACCCAAGAATGAGGTTTGTCTTCTTGCCTGCAGGGCCCACTGCTCAGACTAACTGCTCAGATTTCCACTGAAAAACCTTTTCTCCTTTCAGTAGACTTTTCAATGCTTGGATATGTTCCTTTACAGCTGGCCTGCACTACAGCTCTCCTGGTAAGAGCTGACACAAAGGAGGCTCATGGAGTCTACTGCCTGAAAGGAGGTTGTAGCAAGATTGTGGGGTCAGCCTCTTCTCCAGGGCAACCAGCAACAGGACAAGAGGAAATGGCCTCAAGCTGTACCAGGGCCGGTTCAGGCTGGAAATCAGGAAGAATTTCTTAACTGAAAGGGTTGTAAAGCATTGGAACAGGCTGCCCAGGGAAGTGGTGAAGTCACTATCCTGGAAGTGTTCAAGAAATGACTGGGCGTGGCACTTAGTGCTATGGTTTAGTTGTCAACATGGTATTCAATCAAATGTTGGACTCGATGATCATGGAGGTCTTTTCCAACTTGAATGATTCTATGATTCTAGAGCAGTACAACAGTAGAAAGGACAGCATTTGTACTATCCGCAGAAATCAGTTAATTGAGATGATGCTGCTTACTGAAATATGTCTAAAACTTTTTTTTAAATAAACCCTTTGGTGTCACCCCCGCACTTATACAGACTCTGTGCTGAAAGTCTGCCTTATAACATTAAATTATGCAAAATTATATAAAAGTTCTCTTAATTTAACTGTAAGTAAATCAGAGACATAATTTAGCTGGCTGTCTTTGCCAGCATAAGCACGTTTTGAATGTCTTGCTTGAAGGGCCACCAATAAGCAAGGAGCTAAGACACTTTTAAGTCTGCATTGTGATCCAACCCAAATACCTCTGGGCTGTTTTCCCTGATATTTTGAAACTTCTAGCAGATGATCAAAGAAACAGCCTGTTGGCATAAGAGGGAGTGCTGTGACTGATAAACACCTAAAACTGTTGACTCTGCCAGCCTTACAAATCAGAAAACAGCTTGCTTCACAAATCAGTAAGTAAAATGAGCATTGCTAAGTGTGCTTAGTGAGGAGAATAATGTTGCTCTTTGTCTTCTCATATTTAGTCCTATTAGACATATTGAATCATATGTTATAAACAACATTGCATTGGAAGGAGAGAATAAGCATATGAAAGTAAACATAAAATAGCATTTTTGAAAAATCAAAATTTAAAATGTTTGAGAAACAATGATGCTGTGACCTGTTTAAAAAGGAGAACAAACAACAGCATTCATCCCACTGGAGTCTTAGAATATTTATTTCATTTTATTTTCACAGAAGCAATTACGTAAAACTATATAGGAAGATAACACAAGAGAGATGTTGCAAAGAAACAGGTATCATCTAAAGATAACCTCCAAGCCCTGAACACATTTAACAACCTTCTGTATGATAATAATTGCCATAATGGCTTCTGTCTCAGAGTTATATTCTCTGAGTTCTCCTGACCTAGGCTGTTAATCCTGTGTGGCAACCACAGCTCACAGTAAGGAATAGCCACTCTGAAGTGAATTTTTTTCTCTCTTTTTTTTTGGTCTTCTAATGTTTCATCATATCAAAAACAATCTAGAACACTCACAGGAGACAACTTTAATCCCTGAGAGTCAAGAGTCAAGTGTTTCATTTGATGACTCGGATGAAATGACCAACACTGCACTGACACAAACTTCTGCACAAAATTCTGCACAACTATCCAAACAATCTCACACCACTTTTTCCAGTCTGTTTAAGATTCAAGATTCCCCCTCTACATACCATTTATGAGCAATAAAAAACCAGAAATGTACTGTCCAAAAATAGTATTTGGCAACTATGAATAATTTAAGTTCAGATTTCCCCTTGGATCTCTTGGTTGTTTACCAAGTTGAGTATTATACGGATGCATTTTAATATCAATACAATAAAACTAATGGATTGGGTAAACAGTGAGCCACAAATTTCTTAACACAGTTCTCTTTTACAATATATTTCTATACTCTTTTTCTGTTAAAGTTTGCATTTTGGTGGTGACCACATCTTTGCTGTGGCAACCTCTCTCCTTCATGTAAATTTTTCTTTCAAGAATTTTTATTTTGCTTATTTATCTTCATTTTACTTTTTTTCCCCTTTCCTAAACTGCCAAAACCTTTTGTTTAACTTGTGACACTTGCTTGCTGTATCTTTGCAGTATGTTCTTTGTAGCAAGTGAATCAAGATCTCCATGCTTTAAGCGCCTGTCTAAAATGATCTGGGAATTTAAGATCAAAACAGGACTGCAATCCTTATGTGTTGAGAAGCTGCTCACTTTTCCATTCCCAAATTCTACAGTGAGGTACTGACAACACTCTAGTTACCAAAGGTTTTTCTTTTGGTACAAAACTATGTGGAGTTTGACTGTCTGCCCTGTCATGAGGGGGTTTTGCCTACTGTGAGACTGTGGATGGAATGTTCCATCCTGCCCCTCATCCCTGTGCTACCATTCCCTGTGCCCAGAACCTGTCTACAGGAGTAAGCAAGTCTATTATGTCTCATCTCTGCAACTCAGACACTGTCTATCTGCTCCCAAATTTATCTGCTGGATCACCAACTCTGCAGTAATCCTTCCACACCTTACTTCAGATACTGTAACCAAAGGACTAGCCACATCCTGTGTAGGTCCAAAAATGTGGCTCAATACCAGGTAGGTACTGGAAAAGGGAAGGTGAACATGGTTGGAGCTTTTGTTCCCTTACTAACAAGCTATCTTAAATCTATTTCAGGCTATGGAGATTTTTGTATTTTTGTAATTTGGTTGTCAAACAGACCCAGTTATATGATCTGCAGGCACAGTAGCAGTACTGCAAAATTACATCTTGTTTGGACTTCCACCAGGACAAGATTTGTGCACTGAAAATATTTGTATTCCAGTCTACCTGTATGAGAGAAAGTAGTGAATTAATCACTTACAGTGGTTTCAAAACATTAAAAACTACTGATTATTCACAACAATTGAAAGGACAAACAGTAATCTATATTAATTCCAATTTTATTTGTTGAAGTTATGAAGTTCTGGACTAGCTCTGAATGATCAAAATAAAAATAACTTACTTAAAAGTAAATTAAAAAGTATATCATATCCACAACTTGTGTAAATATCTCTAGTGGAAGGAAAGTGAATGTGTAATGCAAAATCTTTTACAAAGATTGCAAGGGATTAAGGGGAATCACAGCTAACAAGAAAATTGAGAGTTTATGCCATGAGCCAGTTCAATCCCTCTAGCAGAGGCTTTAGTTCTGTAAACAAAAGGAGCTCAAAATGCATCACTATTTTAGGTTCTGGGTATAATTTTTATGCACTGAAAATTAGCCATTTTACTGTAATTTTAGCTCATCATCTGACATAGCAAATCCAAACAAGACAGTAATGGACCTTCTATTATGGGCTTCTCTTTTAATTACCAAGATTATCTGATAAGACCCAGCCTTAGTTTTCTGGGGACAAAATATTTGGAAATAAAAGATCTTGGCTAAACTGATTTAATATAAGACTGAGGGCAGAGGATTATAAGAATATAATGTACCATGATATGCATAAACCCCAGGAAGGCATAACACTGTCATGAGCATGTGTCAAGGTATATGGGTTTTGATAGCACTGGAAGCAAAGAGCAGCTCTATGGTGAAGTATATTTTAGCAACTTGAGGAAACTATTGAGTGGTTTTAGAGAATTTGCAATGATTTTCAATATATCTCTCAAAGACAACAGACACTATCAATTCTCAAACTCTGCAGGAAAATTTTTGTAGCTAATCATTCTTATTTAGAATTACAGGGAAAACCTTCAGTTTTTTTAATCAGCTCCATGTTTAGCATGGGTTGAAGAACAGGATTGAGATGATGTTTTTATTTTTTCTCTTAGGAAAGAGCAATTCTTAAGTACTTCTGAACAGAAAAAATATATATAAACTTGCTATGATTCGTATTTCTTCCAAAGCCAATCACATACACAGGCTCCAAATTCCAGCTTTAAGCAACAAGTTGTATTATAAAGTATTCACTAAGGGATGTTAGGAGCAGCCACCACTTCCAGCAGCCCTGGCCCAAGACTCCCTCCTGTCCAGCTGTCTGGGGATCTGGATCTCTGCTTGGGCTGACAGACACAGCTCCTGCTTTCCCGCTTGCAGGTCCATTCAGTAGGAAAGCTGAGCATATGTCCCAGAAAAACACACACAGAGACACACACACAGAGGACACATATACAGCTAGCTACACAGAGAGGGTGCTGCCTTCAACCGTGCCTACGTATAGGATTGACATAAGAGGTAAGCCTAGAGAGCCTTATCTGCTCATTCTCTTGGGCTGGCAGAGACAGGAGGTCACTCATGCAGGAACACACATGACACTCTCCTGCCCCATGAGTCACCAACTCACTGGTTCAGCTGAGTGCTTGGTGCAAACAAACGCAGACGCTTGCCAAGCATCACAGAATCACAGAATCATAGAATACACAGACTTGGAAGGGACTCCTCAGAATCAACAGATCCAAATCCCAGCCCTACACAGGACACCCTAAGTATCACACCATGTGCCTGACAGCATCCTTGAGCACATGACCTCAAAGGGAGCTACAGTTTTAGGCCAAGTACTACAGAATCACAGAATGGTTGACATTGGAAGGGACCTCTGGAGATCATCTAGTCCAGCCTCCCTGCTCAAGCACAGCCACCAAGAGCCAGGTCTTCAGGACCAAGTCCAGATGGCTTTTGAATATCTCCAAGGAGAGAGGTATCTAGATATTCAAGTAACTTGCGTCTTGTCCATGCAAAAATGGGAATGGGATGGGAATAGGAAAGAACTCTCACAAAGCCTAGTTTTATACACCTAAGTGCCTTAAAAGTAAGTGATTTCTTTAGACTTCCTGTTTGACCAAGTGAAAGGCATGGTATGTAACCCAGGTGCTCAGAATAACTCCGATTTCCAGGGAGGTTGCCAAGTATTCAAGGGAACTTGGCCACTTATGCAATGAGTTCAGTTCCTATTCTATACCTTCTCTCCATTGTCCTCAGGGCAAGTGGCATGGCACACCTCATGCTTACAAAGCTAAACCCTTCTCTCTACCTCCTGCAGTACTGGTCTTGACCATGCTGCTTATTGGCCTCCACTGCCTCCAGGCTGTGTTATTCTGTTTGGCTGGCCCAGACCAAAGCTGCCAGGAGAATGATAGAAAGCAAAGACCATGGGTGACTGATCATGTGCCAGTCCTCAAACCATGTCTCAAACTGTTTTGATGCCTTGAGAGGCCTCCTAGAAACAGAGACTAGACAGGAGTAAGGGAATAAGGTAGGTATTTATTTCCTTTTATATAGGCATGGTCATGGAAGCTGTTCCTCATACCATGCTTCTAGACATGATCACTATTTTTGTATGTCTTTGGTGCCTATAATTAAGTCATGAATTCACTCATTTTGGAAACTACTTTAGCCTGTGCAGACTTTGGCAGAATAACAGATCTTCAAAGGTCACTCTTTCCACAGCTCTTCCACAGGAAGGATCCCACAAACCCTCCAACATCATCTTTAGGCAAAGTCAGTAAGGTTAGCTTAACCTGTCAATGAAAGCAGTTGAAGCTAAACTAACTTTGCTAAAGGCAGATTAAGGAGAATTCACACAATCCTCAAAGCAGGGAGGGGATAAAGCCAGGCTCACTAGAAATGAGCCTATGAGTCGCAGGCCTGGGATGAGGCAAAACCGTTAGCCCAGCTGAAGTGCCCATACACAAATGCAAAGAGTATGGGCAGCAAGCAGGAGCAGATGGGAGCCACCGTACAGCCAGAATGTTGTGACGTAGTCATCATCACAGGAATGCAGTGGGATGACACAACAGGAGCACTGCAATGGATGGCTATAAGCTCTTCAGAAGAGACAAGAGAAGAAGGAGAAGTGGTGGGGTAGCACTGTATGTTAAGTGTGTTGATTGTGTGGAAATTGATGATTATGATGACACAGTTGAGTGCCTATAGGTAAAGATCAGGGGGAAGGTCAACAGGGCAGACATCATGGTCGGAGTCTGCTACAGAGCACCTGACCAGGACAAACAGTCAGATGGTTAAGTCAGATGGCAAAAGTCTCACAGTCAACAGCCCTTGTACTGATGGGCAACTTCAACTTGCTTGATGTCTGCTGGAAATACAACACAGCAGAGAGGAAGCAGGGGGTCTTAGAGTGTGTGAAAGACAACTTCCTACCACAAATGGTAAATGAGCCTACCAGAGGAGCTGCCCTGCCAGACCTGTTGCTTGTGAACACAGAAGGACTGATGGGTGATGTGAAAGTCCCTTGGGAAGCAGTCCTTAAAAACAAAGGGATCAAGGAAGGCTGGACATACTTGAAGAAAGAAATCTTGAAGGTGCAAGATCAAGCCATTCCTATGGGCTGAAGTATGAGCCATCAGGGAAGAAGACCAGCCTGGATAAGCAGGGAGATTTCATAGGAACTCAGGGAAAAAAAGAGGGTGTATCACCTTTGGAAAAAGGGGCAGGCAACTCAGGAAGTGTTTAGGGATGTTGTTAAGTCATGCAGAGAGATAATTAGGGAAGCAAAAGCTCAATTAGAACTTAACCTGGCCACTTCCATAAAGGATGAAAAAGTGTTTTTATATATACACTAATAGCAAAAGGAGTGGCAAGGTAAACTTCCATTCCTTATTGGACGTGAGGGGGAATATAGTCACCAAAGATAAGGAAAAGGCTGAGGTACTTAAAACCTTATTTTCCTCAGTTTTCAGCAATAAGACAGGTCGTCCTCAGGAGCTGGTAGACAGGGATGGGAAGCTGAATGGACTCCCTGTAATCCAGGAGGAAGCAGTTAGTGACTTGCTGAGGCACTTAGATGATCACAAGTCTATGGGATCAGATGGGATCCCTCCTAGTTATGAGGGAACTGGCTCATCAAGTCACTCTCCATCCTTTATCACCAGTCTTGGCTAACCAGGGAGGTCCCAAGTGACTGGCCGGTGGCCAGTGTGATGCTCATCCACAAGAAGGGCCAGAAGGAAGATCTGGGAAACTACAGGCCTGTCAGCCTCACCTCATTACCCGACAGGGTTATGGAGCAGATCATCTTGAGTGCAATCACACAGCACAAACAGGACAACCAAGGGATCAGACCCAGCTAGCACAGGCTTAGGAAGGGCAGGCCCTGCCTGACCAACCTGATCTCCTTTTATGACCAGGTGACCCTCCTGGTGGATGAGGGGAAGGCTGTGGATGTTGTCTACCTGGACTTCAGCAAAGCCTTTGACAATGTCTCTCACTGCATTCTCCTGGAAAAATTAGCAGCCTGCAGCTTGGACAGGTGCACTCTTTGCTGGGTTAAGAACTGTCTGGATGGCCAGGCCCAGAGAGTGGTGGTGAATGGAGCTGCATCCAGCTGGCAGCCAGTCACGAGTGGTATCCCTCGGGGGTCAGTATTGGGCCCAGTCCTGTTTATTGATGATCTGGAGGAGAAGATTTGGTCTAACATTAGAAAATTCATGGACAGTATGAAGTTGGGTCAGAGTGTTGGTCTGCTGGAGGGTAGGAAGGCTCTGCTGAGGGATCTGGACAGGCTGGATTGATGGGTGGAGACCAATGGCGTGAGGTTCAATGAGACCAAGTGCTGGGTCCTACACTTTGGCCACAACAACCCCATGCAGAGCTACAGTCTGGGGCAGAGTGGCTGGACAGTGGCCAGGCAGAAAGGGACCAGGATGTGTTGGCTGAACATGAGTCAGCATGTGGCCAGGTGGCCAAGAAGGCCAATGGCATCCTGGCCTGTACTAGCAATAGTGTGGCCAGGAGGAACAAGGCAGCGATTGTGCCCCAGTACTCAGCACTGGTGAGGCCACACCTCAAGTGCTGTTCCTCAGTTAAGGAAGAATGTTGAGGTGCTGGAGTGTGTCCAGAGAAGGGCAACAAAGTTGGTGAAGGATCTGGACCACATGTCCTCTGAGGAATGGCTGAGGGAAATGGGGTCATTTAGCCTGGAGAAGAAGAGGCTCAGGAGTGACTCTCTACAGCTTCTTGAAAGGAGGCTGTAGCCATGTGGGGATTGACCTCTTCTTCCAGGCAACCAGCGACAGGACAAAAGGACACAGTCTTAAGCTGCCCCAGAGGCAGATATGACATTTGTAAGAAATTCTTCACAGTGAGGGTGATTACACATTGGAATGAGCTTCACCATCCCTGGAGGTGTTACGTGGCACTTATTGCTATGGTCTAGTTGACATGATGGGGCTCAGACAAAGGTTTGACTCGATGATCTTAGAGGTCTTTTCCAACGTAATTATTTCTGTGATTCTGTGATCCCTCCTGCTGGCAGGGCTGGAATGGTCAGAGTGTGCAGATAGAAGCCAGCAACAGACTACTAGTAGAGAGGAAACATGAGGTTTTACATGGTAAAACCTTCATATGCTCTTGGGAGCTGGGTTTTGAGGATCAGATTTGCCCCAGAATGCAAATAAATTAAACCGTGCTTAATGAACACCTGCATGCAATAATTGGGCCATTTTCCGAGAAAGCAGCAATAAACTACTATACAAGCCAGAGGTAATTATCTTATCAAGTGAGTGAAAAGTTCACACTGATGGGTGAACCAATTATGGATTAAAGTGCATTTAAGGATCTTGTGACACAAGTCCATCAATGATTTGTTTTAAACAGAGGTTGATGCCATTGCAAATCTTCTGAGCCCCATGCAGCTACAAGCTTTGCAATAAAAACAGCTCTGCAGTCCTGTAGCTATAATTTGAATAAGAGGCTCTCTTTTAGTGAAGAAGTCCTTGCCACTGGAAAGAAGCTTCAAGAATACGTGTGCTGTGGCTAACTGCAGCTGTTAGCATTAAGCCTTTCTCTTCCTGATCTTACAATCCTTGTTGCAATCACGGATAATATCACATACTGATGCCAGTGGTGCTTATCTGGCAATGACCCACAATGAATACCACAGGTGCATTGAGACAGAAGAGGTAGATCGCCCCAAATGAGAAAACCTACATCTTCAACAAAGTAAGGGGGGAAAGGTTATATTTTACCCTCTAAAAGAGGGAAGGAAAGGAAAAAGGAAAAAGGTAAAAGGAAAAAAGAGGAAAAAGGAAAGAGATATTGTCAGCAAGGATTCACTCATGACTTTGTTGTTTACCTATAATATTACACTGTAATTCTGATTTAAGAAGTCACATCCACCTTCTCTATCTAGTGCCTTAGCTACAAACACACCTAATTGTAGTGATGTAATCTTAATGGATTTGTGATTTTAAGCAGCTGAAATTATCTGGTGTTATAATAGTGTTGTGGTCCCACACGCCCTGTTTTGTCTTCCTTCACTCACTGAATTTGTTGTTTATTTATTTACCTAAGGGTTTCCAGTGAGAATATTTGTAAAGGTGCCAGCAAACCCTTGTGTCAGCACTATGATTAGGGTCTATGAGTTGCTGACAAAAGGGAAGCAAGTGGCTTAAAGTAGAAAGGGGATGGAAGAACTCTGTTGCCTTTGAAAAAGCAACAGTGATCAAAAGGATGGTATTTACTGCTATTCAGACATAAGGCAATCTCAGTTACTTTGTATTGACAGCATGGCATTGAAAGACATCAGCTGAGCATGGATACACACATTTTTAAAGACCATGTTTCAAGTTTACCTCAGCCATTTTTTAGAAAAATATCAGAAAGGTACCATTAGCAATGGCTCTTAAAAGATTGGGAGATACTTAGTTTAGAAATTAAATCAGCCTGTAATTTTCAATCGAAGGCACTCTATGTGGAACTTTTACATTCGTATGGCAGAACCATACTGTGGAGTTGCCAGAGGTAAGATGCTGCATTTTGCTTATGATATTCCTAAGCTGTGTGCAGCATTTCTGAAAATCAGGTGTCCTCGGTGAAAGGTGAAGCTGAACTGCAGCCAGACTTGAATCTACTTCTGCAGCTCTCAACTTCATGCCCTTGCTTCACCTGGTGTAGGAATTATATTCAAAATTCAAACAGCGGGTGTATTGCTTATTTGTTCTTTCATATCATGGTATTCATTGGTACCAAGACTGCTGTTTAATGTGTTTAGTTTGAAGGAGTGGAGAATGACAACATATGTACTCCTAAAGATTTGACATGCTCTTTCAACTACATAAGGAGACAGACTGAATCACAAATAATTCTGAACAGCTTGTTCCCAGTGCCAATATTTGTTCACAGTGGGAGAGGTATCACAACTGTGACAGAGTTCATGGTCACTTTCAGAAGAAACAGATTCTCATAAAAAACAACTTTGGAGAAAACATTTCATTGTCAAAACACCTATGTGCTGCTGCCAAGACACTTTGCATCCTAAAGTGGTGCTCCTGAAAGTGACTTTTAGCTTACGAGATCCCACTTTCTCTTTCTTCTGGTGTGCACATCGTGGTGTTTCCTGCTGGTTGCCAAGCTGCAGATGGCTATATTTGGATAACTGTGTCTTTTTTAGAGCACTGATCTTTCTGCTATCGGCACTGTTAATGCAAATTACAGGACAATTCTTCTTATCCATTGAGAGTCACAAAGGGAATTCTATGAGCAAATGAGATCAAAGTTAAATACAATAAAATACTAACAACACTTCTTGAACAGTGTTTCTTATGTTGAGAATATGGCAAAGAAAATATATAGTCACTGTATTAGAAATTCAATTTTAAAATTAGTCTCATGAATAATATGCTAAACACAATTAATTTTATAATGCTCTCTCATTTTCATTAGAAACAGACTTTCAAACCTTGAGTGCTGTAATTAAGGTAAATGTGTTTTTAAGGTAGGTAATCCCCTTTTGTTTATGCCTGCTAGCTACATATTGACTGTTCTCATCTGTATTAGCACACAAGCACTGTATTTTAATTAAGTAAATAGAGTTTCCAATTAGCAAACTGTAATACTTCACATATTTAGCCTAAGCATTTGAAGTTATCCAGGAATGTTTTTTATCATTCAAGTTAGTTTTTCATAGTTGTCACGTGCAATTAGGCAGCTCAACTAAGAGTTTACTCAACACTCAGTCAGTGACTATGTGCAAGTCAACTGAAATACTTATTTACTTTTGCTATTAAGAAATGAAGAAACCATTTACTGAAATCAGGAACCATTCAAAGATTGTTGGGGTCCCTCCCCTGCCGTGTAGCCCTGGGAGAGGGGCCCTGAGGGCACAGACACGGGGCTTCCCTGTCACTGCTCAGCCTCGTTCCCATTGGTTGGTTTGTGTTCCCTGCGCGGGCAGAAGGACCCTTGGTCCCGTGACTGGAACAGTTCCTCGGCAGAGCCCCGGCCATGCGGCTGGAGAAATAAACATCTCTCTGAAACAGCTATCAAGAATCTGTCTGTCCGTATATATTTCCTTTCCACGGGACTCCTGGTTTGATATATGCGTGTTGCAGGATCCCCACTGCAACAAATGGTGGAGATTTGAGAGCAGAACGATCCCCGATCCCTAAGCGACTGATTTGTGTGAGTAAACCCTGGAAACTTTGGATTCCTCTTCTTGGTTTTGCTTTGCTATTCCATATCTAAACTATGGAGGAACCGTGGGAAGACTCTTGGCTCTCAGAGCCGCATATGGACATTTATCTTAAACTTAAAATGATTCTTGAACAACGATTTGTAAATTTTAGCTTGATTCAAGCTCAAAAAGAACTGAAACACTTCCTGGCATGGTTGTTTAAGAACTTTTTCTATGTTTCTTGGGATTTAATTATTACCAAGGGCTTTTGGAAAACCGTTTGGACACAGTTAATACTGGAGTCAAGATATATGCCGATGGAAGAATATTTTCGTGAATATTATTTAGTTACCGAGACTGTTGAGCAGTGTCAGCTGTGTCCTGGTGAAGGGAAGCGTGGCGCAGGGACCGTGCGGCCCAGGCCACGTGCGCCGAGCGCTCTGAGAGCAGCAGCGAGGCAGTTCCCGCGCGCGGGCGGAGCCACGCGAGCCGCAGTGTCGGTGGCGGAGCGAGGCGCGGCGGGACCCGGCGGTGCCTGCCCGGTCCTGTGCAGCGCGTGGTGGAGCGAGCCCCGTGAACGCCCGACCGAGAGAGGCGGCACGCGGGCGGCGGCTGGCGGCGGTGGCGGTGGAACGGAGCCGCGCCCAGCCGAGACGCGCGCTGGAGCAGGGCGCGGGGGGGTCGTCGCTCGGGGGCCCGGCCGAGACGTGGGTGCAGCGCCCGGCAGCGGCAGCGAAGCTGCGACCAGAGGAGGCGACGCACGGAGAACTGAGTGGCGTGGCCCGGCCCGGCCCGCGCAGCCCCGAACGCGACCCCGGGAAGAGCGCGCAGGCACCAGCAGCTCCGACAATTCCAACACGGGAGCGACCGAAGGAGAGAGCAAAGACGCAGCGAGACAGAAAACAGCAGCCACTCGGAAAAAGGAAAAGATCATAGCAACTAAGACCTTAGGGATAGTAAAATGGTATAATGTTAAGCAAAATTATGGTTTTATAACAAGGTGTGACAACCAGCAAGACATATTCGTGCATAGAACTGCTATTAAAAAGAATAACCCTGAAAAATGGATCCCAAGCTTGGGAGATGGAGAGGTGGTGGAATTTAATATTGTACTAGGGAGAAAAGGGTTACAAGCATCGCAGGTCACTGGGCCTGATGGTGTTCCTGTAAAAGGCAGTATATATGCAAAAAATCGTAGTCATGTTAGACAGTATCTCCATTGTAAGCCCCCCCTACAGTCTCCCTTTCCTAATCCCACCTTTCCCTTTTACCCTATATCCTATTACCCCCAGTGTACTCCCAATCCGTTTTTTCATCCATGGTTTCCCTCACAAAACCATGCTTTTGCCAATTGTTTCCCCAAAAATCCCTTTCCAATGCCGAGTGGGGGATGAAAAGGGGGAGGGAAGAAGTTAAACCCTCTCCTGCCTCAGTTTCCCCACAAAGCATGCTCAGAGAATCCTGTCTCCCTTCTGTCAGCCCTAAGATGTTCCAGAGAATCTGTTTGGACATTTAAAGACTCAGGAGGGTGGCTTGTTTTGTTTTGAAACTGTTCTTGTTATGTTTATCCAGTTGTTTTCATTCTCCTTTTATTAAAATAAAACGGGTGAGGTGTTGGGGTCCCTCCCCTGCCGTGTAGCCCTGGGAGAGGGGCCCTGAGGGCACAGACATGGGGCTTCCCTGTCCCTGCTCAGCCTCGTTCCCATTGGTTGGTTTGTGTTCCCTGCGCGGGCAGAAAGACCCTTGGTCCCGTGACTGGAACAGTTCCTCGGCAGAGCCCCGGCCATGCGGCTGGAGAAATAAACATCTCTCTGAAACAGCTATCAAGAATCTGTCTGTCCGTATATATTTCCTTTCCATGGGACTCCTGGTTTGATATATGCGTGTTGCAGGATCCCCACTGCAACAAAAGATCCTAACACATCAAATTATACACTGAAATGCAATTGAATTATATATTTATTAAATAACTTCTGATATACAGGGAAGTAATTTCTTGCTTGTATCCTGCTACAAGAAAATATTTCAGCAAGAAGTGTGGTTTTCATCTCTGTTATCCATAAGGAAACAAAACTGTCATCAGTCAGCAAAGATCTGCCTATATAGGAATCCCCAAGTGCTGAAAGACTTCTATAAATTATCCATAATGTACTGTGAGTTAGCTGCACTGTTGCCTGGAAACCCAAAGCTTAGATGTGACTCATCTGGGAAAGATGTTAAAAATAGTAGCAGACACACTTGTCAGACTCACAGTTAGGACTAACTTTAGTGTGTCTGGGATGCCCTGGCAGTCATGACTTCTTGCAATTTCCTATGGACAGTATTAAATAGGTAGGAATGCTCCAAAATGTTCAGAAATGTTCAGGAATGTTCAGATGAGACCACCTTCTAAGTTGGATTTTCCATAGTTCCAATGGGAAAAGTAACGATGTGAGTAAAGACGCAGAGATTTGGAGTAATTCATTGTCTTCTATTACCATTTTGAAGTTAGACATTTTTCCAGCTCAGATGTTTGATATTAAATTCCTGATAGACACAGCACGTTTATCTATCTGTTGAAATTCAGTTTGTATTTATATTCAGGAATGAGAAAGTTGGCATAAACTGCCCTACAATTTCAAATGCTCCTTTGTTTTTTCTACAGTAATGTGCAAAGAGCACAGAAGATTAAGTTATTGAACAAAGTAGATCCTACTTTCAATCTTTGTATAGTAAATAAAGGAAATAAAATATTCATCTGTTACATCTGCTTGTAGAACAGAGAGATAAACATGATAAACATGATAAATTGTAGTATTTCATCTGTTTTACTTTTTTTTCACCCTGATATGACACATGGTCAAATAAGAGAATTATAGACATTTTTAGAACAACAACACAGGCACACTCTTGTAATGCATTCTCCTTGTCTCTAAGGCTGACCCTGCATCAGTAATCTTAGACCCAATGCTGCTTATTTTAAATTACTAACAAACCGTGACACATAGATTAGGGTATTATCTGAGATTGCAAAGCCTCCATTCTATGGCATGGTGAGCAATATATGGAAATTACTATTTCACTTCTTACTTTTGAATTAATTCTTCTTTTGCTCATATGTGCATAGATGCTTCTTCAGAAGCTGATAAAAGTGAGTACATTGAGCAGAATGTCAGATATGGTACTCTGACTTATAATTTTTAAATTTAGATTATTTTTGAATAATGAATTGTTTCCATATACCTAGTGATAGCAGCTTCTTACTACCAGAAGTATTATGACTTCAGAATTTTGCAAAGGAAAATAAAAACTTGACCAAAGAGCAAGGGTGACTGGAGATGACTGGAGAAAGCTTTAGAAATACTGCCTAAATACACACATCTGAGGTAGAAATCCACAACACTGAGTGAATATGTGCCTGTCGACAAATATAGTCCAAGGCTGGTATATGCACCATCTTCTATATTAATCATGACCATAGAACACAATGAAAAATTGATCAGTGGGTCCATTTAACCCACTGATGGGTTAAATGGACATACTCAAGCTAGTGAGGTCTCCTTCTACCTGATTTGCATTTGATTATTATTTTAGTGTTTTCAATTTGAAAATGTAAATAAGAATCCATGACAAACTTGAGCCACCTGGATGTAATAATCATTCATTTCAAATGCAGTCCTGTCCAATAAAAAAATATATCTGAAAGATATAGTATTTCACATATCAAACAACAGGATTTGTAAAAACATCAATGTTTCTGTGACCTAAATGCAGAGGTGAAGAGATTACCTTTGCAATATGAAAAGCCAAGACAGCAAAGTCCTGGCAGAAAGTGCTAATTTTAAGTCCCAGGATCTGTTATGAAGGACATGAGGACAGGAGCTTCTGGCAACATTCTCTTCTCAGTAATTAGAGTATTAGCTAATAGTAACTGTCTAGCATGTCATAATGACAGAGAATAGTAGCACTTGGATCTCACACAGCCTGAGCTTTACAGCTGACCTCCATCCAGAAACAAACTGGCAGTCACTAGAGATCAATATTGCACAAACACAAAATACTGCCTACGTAGGCAGCTGTATTTTGTTGACACTCCCCTTTCCATTTCAGCCTATAGAACCACACAGAGTATACTGTAGCAATTTTATCTCAAACTCACAGAGATATAGATTACTGTGGCAAAGGGTACCTTGAAGTAAAGAGGTTGTGCTCTCCTTGTCAGTCACAACTATTATTAGCTGTGTTTTAGACAAATGCACAAATGCACATGCTGTAGTTACACACCTTGGATAGGCCTGCATGGGGATCCACAGGCTGCCTCTGAAGGAGTGAGGTTCAGAACTGGAAGTGATGTAGCTACAGTGCATCGACTAATCATCCTCCTATCCAGGGGCTAGGGCGTATTTATTGGGCGGTCAACACAACTCTGATGCAGGTATATTGTTTCCATCAGGCAAGCCTTTGTCAACATCACAGTGCAGATGAACTAGTTCACTTAGAGCAAGCTGTATTGCTGGTGAAGTGTTGTTTTGGATGGAGAAATCAAGCCATTTATTACAAAAAATGGCCATTTGAATAACACAGTAATGCTGGCCTATCTAATCCATCTGGATGTGCCCCATCAAACAACTTTTAAACTGCAGAAACCACAGGGGTAAAATATTCCATACAGCTACGAGAGCTTTCAAAGAGTAACGATCAATTTATTGTGCTAGATTTGAGACAATTTGGTAATAGCAAAGAGTCTCATTCTGTATAAGAGGTGGGCTTATTTTCATGACCTGTTCCAAGGTATTGACAAAACCAAAAGCACATAATTAGTGTACCCTTGCATAAGGCAGAAGGGCATACTATTTTCCAAGAAAGAACAAGAAGAAAGAATCATTGTTTCTATAGGTGTGGGGAGGCTTTTTTTGTGAGTCTCCTGGTTCACATATGACCTTTAGAATGTAAATACACACCTTCAACTGGGGAAGCTGGCTGACATCTGGATGATTTCAATTAAAAGATTTTTATGCATTTAAGCATATAACATGCATTCATCTATGTATTTGTCGGTCGGTCTGTCTGTCAGTCTGTCTGTCTGTGTTTTCTTTGGCTGCGCAGAATCTTAAAATCAAAGAAAGCTGGATCCATTACGTGAAAGAGACATCACCCTCTCAAACAATCACTCACTATCCGAATATTACGTGCACTATGTGCCATTCAAAGAGCTTCATCTATTTGTCAAAATAGCCATAACACGCTCTTCACATCAAGCAGAATAATCTACATCCGTTAAAATTAATTAGTGTACCAGGTTCTTTTACTGCCATGAATACAACCACTGGGAAAATTATTCCATGGCAGCTCAATAGCTTGCAATGGTCTCTAGATAATGTCTCCTTTCTGGCATAAAAAACACAGACCTTTCATTTTTCTTGAATGCTTCAGCCTTTTGAACAGGTTCTGTTTTCCTTTTGTTTAGTATTACACTCAGCATGCCTGCTTAACAAGAAACAGGTATCATTTGCATTCATGAGAAATACATGAAAAATAAGCTGACATTCTTTTAAATATACACAGGGTAATTTGATTTTTCTTTTGGTAATGTGACTTTTTCAGTTTTATTTTTTACAGCATAAAGATAAATTGACGTGATGTTTTATCTTCCATACTTTCTCCTTTGACTGCAAGTACAGACTATGGATAGTGTTTTTAATAAAATGCTACTATTCCATATGGAAAATTTATGACTTCATGCTTTAGGATACTTAGGAATTAGACTATTCATTTCAAAAGATACTATTTTTCTTACCCTAAAAATTTTAAATAAATACAACAAATAACTAATGTCTAATTCTTCAGCTACTTTGAAACATAAATTTAGCAGACCAATCTTTTCCCATCTTTTGAAACAGAGCAGAGGCTGATGCTTTGCTTTGCCTCTTTCTAAACATGTTAATGGAGGAATGAAGATACAGATAAATAATAAATAGTAGATAAATAATAAACTGAGGAATCGCACTACAGAATTTCTGCCTGTCACAAAACAGAACTCCAGTTCTGTGCTGCAAACATGTATGACTACAAGAGACCTAGGTGCAACTGGGAAGATGGCTCACAAGTTTGCACATCTTAGAGTGTTTTAAGACTGAATCCTATAGGCTACAAGAAAACATTAAGATCTGGCCTTAAAAATCAGAGTGCATGCCATGCTAGAGCACTATCTTATAACTCCTATGATTAGTTTTATAGTCTTTTGAGGAGACAAAGCTGCTGTTCCACTACAAAGAAAAGCTACAGAGATGCTGGATGGAGCTATTCCAGTTCTAATTAACCTGCCTAAATGCTAATTTAGGCGGGGGAAGTTGTATTTAATCATTCAGGTTTGCAAATTATGGCTATGAATGAGATCCAGAGAGTCCATTTAAGTGCTTAAAAGAGTCATGTATTCTCAGAAAGTCTATTCAGAAAGCCAGACATCTTCATCCATAGCCAGCCAGACTTTCAGCATCTATCACCTACGTTTTGAATCATGGACACTCCCTATGCACCTTGCACAAATAAGCAAATACAGTAACAGTGTAGATATGATACATTAACATAGTTATATCTAAACTCTATCTGCTTCCCTTAATCCTACTCACTGGACATTTTCAAGCCTTCCTAAAGTACATGAAAAGCAATAAGCCAGCAGAAAGCACTGCCTTCCTGGCTAGTGTTCTCGACATGACAGGAATTTTTCAGGGAAGAGGAGGTCTGTATTCCACCTCATGTCTCACATTACATGGATCCTGGTCACCAGAAACAACCATGGGCTCTAGAACAAAACATTAGGGCAAAAAGTAGAGTTTTTTCTCCAGGGAACAGGCCAGCTGTAAGGTGGGGCTAAGTAACACTCCTACTTTTGTGTGTCCTTCTTGTTCCCTGATAAGGTTAATACTTTCTGGCTTCGTCACAAACACCACGGAGGAGACAGCTGGCTGGTGCTACTTGGAACACTGAGTTGCTGCAGCATGCAGCACACCTGGATAATGCCTTCTGCACCATTCTGCTGGGGGCAGCTGCCCACACAGGAGGCTCCCAAAGACACCCTCTTATGCTAAATGCCTACATTTTCTCATATAGATGTCATTACAAGGAAAATATGCCGAAAGTAAGAACTGATTTGTTGGCTTTTGTGATCTTTGCTCTTCCATTCACTTTTTTTTCTTGTCTGCTGTTGCCTTTGAGATTTTATTAAACTACACATTTGCAGCAAATAATGATTGTATTTTAAATATCAGGATTCAGTCTCATACTATAAGGCTTGGAGAAACACTGTTAAAAATGCATATTTCTGGTTATCTGTAGGAAGGTCCATCTGCATCCTTGACGTCTGAGAAGTGGTTTGAAGTATAGGCCAGTGCATGAGCTCTTAACATTTCTGTACATGCTGCAGCTTGGAGGAATGACAGGCTGATCTTATTGTATTGGGGGTTGTAACTTTAAATAATGTGCAGGACAATTGTAGTCCATATGTTAGACCTTTTATCTCATTGTGAACTTAAATAAAAGGTAGAACAAATATCTTTTTTTTTTTTTAAATAATATCACATCACTGTAGTAGATTAGTCTATCAAGTCTAATATTTTACATCTATCTGTCTCAAACTTTTGAAAAAATACATATATGTATACATATGCATATGTTTGGGGGGGTGAATGCTTGTGTTAGTGAAATCTTACTGTGTAAACATATTGCATCTGTCCAACTGTTTTTGATTCTCTGCACTTACCTAAGGCTTGTCATCAGTTTTATGGGATTGCACATCCAGTTGGAGAAGGCAAATGTGTAAAGCAGTAGAATAATCTGAACCATTTCATTTTCTGCAATTTTTTTAATTTAACTTACCACTATATATAATGCTGTCTAAAATCAATAAAAGCTATACTAGTGCAGGAGAATATGAGTGACAAATAGACTCCTCAAAGTAGTTAGAAGTGGGAAGTCATGTTTTTTGTAGATTCCAGTTTAGGCTTAATGGTATTTGGTATCTTTAGCAATGATGGGTAATAAAACTACTGCTAATAAAATCCAACATACAAAAGGATACAAAATCCAAGGATACAAAAAATCATTGACTAGACCATAATAATAAGTCACTTATATGGATCTAAGATGATAAATATATATTTGCATATTAGGAAGTAAAATCACTATGGCAGTTGCGTTATACATAGCCATTTCTCAAAAAAATGG
The DNA here is from genome assembly GCF_020740725.1 of Corvus hawaiiensis. Taxonomy (NCBI): domain Eukaryota; kingdom Metazoa; phylum Chordata; class Aves; order Passeriformes; family Corvidae; genus Corvus; species Corvus hawaiiensis. The sequence continues at coordinate 24,385,899 of NC_063215.1, forward strand.
CTTTGCTAAAGAGAGGGAACATAGAACATACCCTCTCAGCATGATATGCTGGCAATGAAGGCTAACACAGTGAAAGCATGACTAAATTGGGGAGCTTGGATCTGGAATAAATCCAGAGAAGAGCACTAACAAGTACTAAAAATGAATCTGTGGATTACTCTATTCAGTTCTGACAGTCTCATCTCAGAAAGAGTGTTGAAAAATGGGGTGACCTTCAGCAAAGAAGAAGAAGACAGATTTTAAATTCCTCTCTCCTTCAAGGCAATGAATCTCACACTTGTAGCTGCTCAGGCTTACCATGTTAAGGGATGTTCCGCTCACAAACATTACTCTAGTCATAAAATGAGCCAGATACTTTTCAAATCTAGTTCTGATATTTTGTTCTGTGACTTCCTGTGGCTACGAATTCCATACACTGAAAATAGATATGTCCATAAATCACCTTTATAACCATTGTTGAAAAGTAGGTGTTTAGGGAGTTTTCAAAATACAGGTTTTTTCCTGACATATGCTAAGTGCTCTATTGTGCACAGGGAATTCTGATAGACTTTAAAACTTGCAATAGGAAGTATTATTAACCATAATAACTACAGTGAACATACCCAGCCTTTTCTAAAATGCAATGAGCTAAAATATCTGTCTTCTCTATGGAAATGTCATTAAATATATTTTTATGGGATATCTGGTAAGAGTTACCAATTTTTAATATGCTATAATGTTAATACGGGGATGCCCCCACAATTATCAATTATATAAAAATGAGTTATTGTGCAAAATTTAGTTTTCAAGTGATAATAATTTGTCCTTAATAAAAAAAAATCTATTATGTGCTGACAAAAGCAAATATTGGGAGCATAGCAATTTTATTTGAATGAAAATTGTTGTCTACTTGAAGAAAACATTGACAGCTCATCTAATGCAACTTTAAATAATAAGTAGGAATTTTGAAAGGAATTAACAGTAAAGGATGTAAAACATAGCATGATGAAGGACTAAAATTCAACCATAATATAATTTTCTTAGACCAATAACTTCTGTGAGTTTACGTGGTGGATATTGCGCAATATTTAAATGCTTAATATGTTCAATGTGCATTCAATGTATATTTCCATACCATTAAAAAGGTAATTTCTAGAAGCTTCAAATGTAGAACAGCACGGGGGAAAAAAGTAACACTTCCATCTCAGAGAAGGTACAACACACTATAAGCTGCAAGATACAGAATGCATGAAATTTTATAAAAAATTAAAATTAAAAATATTCAGGTTTTATTTCACACAAATAGCAAAACTCATGGCTTCCTTCTGCACCTTCAGGAGCTTGAGAGTAGATAAAAAGCTCTGTAAGTTTTGGTGATCTGCTACATACTGGCTTCACTCAGTCATCAGAAAGAGTTCAGATAATTGTTTCTTAAAACCCTAATTCAGCAATGCAAAAACTTTATTGCAGAGCAGCCCTTGCTCTGCCAGTGGTGCCATGCTGTGCAGCAGTGTCAGTCCTTGCATGTCACCTGCCCAGGTCTTCAGTTGCCCACACAACCCAGAATCTACAATCTCTTAAACTGGTCAGCTAAATGGTAGCAACACTGATTTTGAAATATTTTGAATATTTTTGAATATTTTGAATAATATTTTGAAAGTAGGGGTCCTGGCTTTGGACCTTTCTGATATAGGCATAAAGAAATTTATTCTTCGGCCAATAAAATTAAACAGAAAGGCAGTTGTGAGATATTTTCAGAGTTTAATTACATGGAACTCTGTAAATACCATGTCTTCACTGGTTTTATTACAAAATGCTGATCATCAACTTTCTTGAAGACCAATCTAATTCAAGATTGCAGGACTTCATGGTTTAGGACAGGCAAGCTCCAGACATTTCATGATTTTTTCTGTGTTTTGAATAGCAGTTCTCAATTCTACTAAGAAAAGAAAGGCATCATTGGAGAAGGAATATATGGAAAAGAGCAATGTGAAAATAACAGTTAATACCTAGCACTGCCACTCAGAACTTACAAAAATATTGTTTAAAGTAATTTCATTTCATTCAGAAATGGGAGAAAACTCAGGAGGCACAGAGGCTTTGTGATCTGTTCAACAGTTTTCCTGGAGAAGATGACAGCAGAACCATGTGAGTTAATGTGCATATTATTGGAATTGCACTTACTTTTATTTGTGGGTTTGTTTGGCTTTTTTCCTTCCCCATTCAGGAAGCATTTAAAACCCCAAGGCTGCTCAAGCCTAATTCCTGTTTGTCATAGAAATGTTGACAGACATCTACCAATTGTAGCCACCACTTCACAAGTATAAAACTTAGACATAAGCACAAACCCTTCACCATCAGGCTCACGGTTCTCAGCACAGTTTCTCAAACACATGGCTGTGACCAATTAGTACAAGCTGTCCCATATTCCCATCTCCTGTGGTTTGCAGCACTTCAGGGTGTGATTCTGCCCTTACAGGTGAGATGTGCTATCCTCCGTATGGGTCATGGTATTTGCACCTCAGAAATCTTAGAATATTGCAGTTGAAAGCGCCCTATAAAATTAATCTAGTCCAACTGCCAATGGCTACTACATTTACTAAATTTGAATATGCTTAAAGCATGTATAAAGTATAATTTATTAATATAACTATAAAAAGTAGTGATAAAACATACAGTCATTCAGAAAAATACTCTAGATTTCTTTTAAATGTGTATATATTTCTATGAAGGAGAATTCACAAGCTCTGGTCCTATTTTAGTCTTCATTTGCAAATATTATTAATACTCTCACAGGAGACTAAATTTTATGCCTAAAAGCTGATCAAATCATCTAAGCAGCTTGATCTCAAGTACTGTGAAAATTAAGCATCTCTGTGCCTCCACAATACTTCAAAAAGAAACACAGACATTTCAATTTCTGGAGAATAAGATCCAGAAAAACACTAGAATATTGATCCAGAATGAGTCAAAGGTCTACTCTGAACCCTTTTATCTACTCTTAACTACCTAATATCTGAAGTTTACCACTACTTTTGGACTCTTCAGGATATATAGAAGTGAATGACTCTCTTTGTGCCTGCTGTGGCAGAGTTCACTGCTGCCCCCACGTAAGCCATAACCACCAGCGGTGGTTGTGATGGCTGCATCCACCTGACTCTGGACTTTGGGGGACAGACAACAACAGCGTAGCCAAAGGCTGTCTGGTACAGTGACCTAGATGTCTTGCTGGCATGCAAATAAGATGGTAAGTCATTAACTTTGAAATCTTAGCTAAGTGCTATAAAGGATTGATCGTGTGTATATAATCCTTTAGACATAAACCATTGAGTAGCAGTGGATCCAGCCACACCTGTACTCCCCTCTGAGGGGTGGCTTAGGACACAAGAGAGTCTTTTCTGAATCTCGTGACTCAGCTAGATTTGAGGCTCCTAGCAGTTTTGCCTGACTCTATTGTCTATGCAGTAAATAATCTAGTGTACCTTTCCATCAAATCTTGTCAAACCACTGTTGCATTTACTATCAAACTTTGTTGTATCAATAAAGTGTCTTGTTGCTTTTCTCTTATAAGTGAAGTGCATGGCTCCATCCACAAAACCTATATGAAAGGGGAAGGTTCTGATTCACAATTTACTATCAGCAAAAGGTGAAAATGATGTGTTATAGACAAAATGCTAAACACACATTTTTGTACTGTTAAATACTGCCATGTACTGCTTTCTTCAACTTGTGTCACCCTTAGCAGTGCTATTGACTTTCACCTGAAACTTAGAGGCTGCTTGTTTTTGTATTTATTTTACTAATTCACATCAGAGAAAGTATCAATGAGCTGATAGCTGATTAGTGCCTGGTATTAGTCCTTGCTTCTTATTCTGGAACGATTTACTGTATTCGAAAGGGAAGCAGGTTGATTCATTTAAATGATCTCATTTAATATCTTGCACCAAATGTCTGGGAGAATAATGAATTACAGCTAAGGACAGGCATCTTCATTTTGTCTGTAATGATTCGAAAGTCGCTGAGATGTTATTGGTTCAGAATTGAGTGCTATGGAGCTTTTATTTTATGTATTCATTCATTTCACCTGTGGGAACAGATAGGATGATGGAAAGTAAAATTAATAATGAAAAATAGGGTGAAATTGGAGCAGAGACTAGCCAGAATGAAAAATAAGCTCAGAGTTCTGTATAGAAGCAGACAGGAGAGAAAATTTTTAAAAAGCACAGCAGTAGAGTTGTCAACTTTAAGCCTGTAAACAGGGAAAAAAAGAATAGTGATGTCCGACAATTGAGTTATACCAAAGACTTTCTAGGATGTGTAGCTCATTCTCACAAAAAGTTGTGATTCATGAGATTTGCCACATCCTAGTAACAACTGCTACACTTATAAGTAAAACTGGCACAGAACTAAGCCTTTGAAAGTTAGGGTTTCAGTTCCAGTCTTCTGACAAAGATTACTGCCTAGCTTTGATCAAAACATTTGCTTTTTCTATCTCTTAATTCTTCATTTATTAATAAGAATTAGAATATTTCTCCTACTTAGAAAGGTTAATGAGGTCAAGTCCACTAATAAGTGGTTCAGGCACTACTTAAGCCCCCCTGCCAAGTCATTTCTTCCTAGCACATCCACTTTGCATAGGACTTTCCACATCACATATAATCCAGTGATAAAGTGCATTGTGAGCATATGGGGTTTTCTTGAACCTGCAGTCAGGACATGAAACTAAATGAATGCCAGAGCATGCCAGAGCAAGTGCCAAGGCACTTGCTTGTGACCAGCACTTGTCTGGTCCTAAAGAAATTTTGTTGGAATCAAATAAATAATACTAACATGACATAAGGCAGTGGGGAAGAAGTCCAGCCTCACTGAACAGGGAGCTTTCACTGGAACTCAGAAAGAAAAAGAGTTTACCACCTTTGGACGGAGAGGCAGACAACTCAGGAGCACGAAGATGTCATTAGGTCATGTAGAGAAAAAATTAGAAAGACAAAAGCCTATTTAGAACTCAATCTGGCCACCCCTGTAGAAGACAACAAAAAATGTTTTTACAAATACATTAATAACAAAAAGAGAGCCAAGGAGAATCTCCATCCATTAGTGGATATGGGGAGAACATTGCCACCAAAAATAAAAAAGGTTGAGGTACTTAATGCCTTTGCCTCAGACTTTTACAGTAAACCCCTGAGCTGGTAGATAGGTTCAGGGAGCAAGCACAGTAATCCCCCAGTAATCCCCCAGTAATCAGGAGGAAGTAGTTAGTGACCTGCTCTGCCACATAGACTCTCACAAGTCTATGGGACCAAATGTGATCCACTAAGGGTACCAAGAGAGCTGTTGGAATAACTCACCAAGCCACTCTCCATCGTTTTTCAACAGTCCTGGTTAACCTCGGAGGTTGGCCATCTGCAAGAAGGGCCAGAAGGAGGATCCAGGGAAATACAGGCCTGTCAGCCTGACTTCAGTGCTGAGGAAGGTTATAGAACAGATTATCTGGAGTACCATCACATGGCACATGTAGGACAACCAGTGGATCAGGCTGAGCTAACATGGGTTCATGGATAGCACATCCTGCTTGACCAACCTGATCTCCTTTTATGACAAGGTGGCCTGCCTAGTGGATGAGGAAAAGGTTGTGGACATTGCCTACCTTGACTTCAGTAAAGCCTTTGACACTGTCTCTCACAGAATTCTCTTGGAGAAGCTGGCAGCCCATGTCTTAGACAGGTGAAGTGTGCTGAGTAGAAAACTGGATAGATGGCTGAGACCAGAGAGCAGTGGTGAATGGAGTTAAATCCAATTGGTAGTAAGTCACAAGTGGTGTTCCCCAGGGTTCAGTGTTGGGGTCACTCTTGTTTAATATTTTGTCAATGACCTGGATGAGGAGATTGAATACAGACAACACTAGGTTGGGTGGGAGTGTTGATCTGCTGGAGGGTGGGAAAGCTCTACAGAGGGAGCTGGACTGGGTGCATCAATGTGCCAAGGCCAACTGTATGAGGTTCAACACAGCCGAGTACCAGGTCCTACCCCTCTGTCACAAAAACCCCATGCAGAGCTACAGGCTTGGAGAAAAGTAGATGGAAAGCACAAGTTTTATAATGAGTGGCTGAGGGAACCAGGATTGTTTAGCCTGGAGAACAGAAGGCTCAGGTGAGACATTATCATGCTCCACAACTATCTACAAGGAGGTTCTTGTGAGGTGGTGATGAGCCTCTTCTCCCAGACAACTAGCAATAGGACAAGGGAAAACAGCCTAAAGTCACACCAAGAGATGTTCAGTTTGGATATTGGGAAAAATTTCTTCACTGAAAGAATGTCCAGGCGTTAGAACAGGCTCTTCAGGCAAGTGGTGAAGTCACCATCCGTGGAAGGATTCCGAAAAGGAGTAGACGTGGCTCTCCATGTAGTGGAATGGGCACAGTCGTACTCAGTCAAAGGTTTGACTAGATGATCTTAGAGGTCTTTTCCAACCTTAATGATTCTATGATTCTATGATATACCTTATGCATACTCTCCATCACTACTCACTGAAGTAGATGTTTTTTTAAAATAATTTTCATTTTTCCAGGAAACCATCTTACAACTAAACTAAGCTTAGTGCCTGCTGTCTTCTGTCACCAGTCTTGCTGAAAGTAACAATCACCATACTCATTGCAGGCACCCTGTTGGGACAGAACAGTGGCCTTTGGAGGCATCCTTTTCCATCAGCTATAGAAAGAGTGCCCTGAGCATTTCAGAGTTAAAGCTTAGTGTGCCCTGGACATTGCAGAATTAAAGTTTAGTGCGTTCTCTTTAAAATGGTTAGTATATTTGAATTTAGTGGTGACTTAACAGAGGAAAAAAATGACAATGACAAAATCTCCAGAGACATGTGTGTTGACAACTTTGCAGTTCCTTTCATAACCAAACAACTACAATCAACAAAAAATGCAGAATAAAAAAAAGCATACAGATCAGTTTGGGAGGTTTTGTTGCTGTTATTGTTCAAGCACCTTGGTCTAAATCCTGATTCTCCTTGAGATTAACAGCAGAATTCCAGCTATCTTCAGGGGTATTGGAAGCTGCTCCACTGAGATGTTGTGCTGCACTCTATTTTCTGGAATTATTAGATATACAAAGCAATAGACAAAATCACCTAGAAAGTCTAATTTTAGAGGGCTCCACAAGAGTCCTCTTGCTTCCCATTATTTACTAATTAAAAAAACTCTACTGTATTAGGAGTTGATTTGCATTTGATACCCAGACCCTGTTTAAACCTGAATGCTGTCAGGTCTTTGTTTCCTTCACACACAATAACGATGTTCATTTAATATATTATTGCAGTAGTGTTGAACATTTTGAGGTGATCTTTGGAAGGCCTATTGCTATGTTTTACAAACAGTGGCTTTTGGGAGATACAATATATTCTTTTGCAAGGCCCTGAAAGATGAAACATATAATTTATCTTTCAGTTCTCCAAATCAGCAGTCATCCCTTTGATAAGAAAATGATGGCTGATTAATGTGTTTGTACAGGTAAACACAAATTATTGATATGCAAATGTCAATAAGATCGTTGTAAGAACATGATGTAAGAACAGCTCCACAGATTAATATGAAAGCCTTAGGACACTTGGGTATTTGATTTCAGACACAAGAATTCTTATTATTGTTGATATCACTTTTTTTATTATTTTGTATACCATTACTACATGATACACGTGGTGTTCTTATTTTGTTGTTTTCTATTGTGGTTAATTACTCATTTTAGCCTTGACTTTGAAAAAAGCTAAGCGCACATTTAACTTCAAGCATGTGAGTACTTTCATGAGCTTCCCAAGACCAAAGTTTATAACTGGACCAAGAATAGTCCTCATTTGTTTTTAGCTACATTTCCCGCCGAATCCAAGGTCTATCCTTCATAACAGTAAATAAAAACTTCTGAATCTTACACAAGATTTACAGGCATTTCACAAACACCCCAAATACAATGTAAAATAAAATACAGAGACCTCTTTTTTTAAAAAGCCATAAAAGTGATACTGCAGACTTGAGAATGTTGCCTGAGGAGCAAAGTTCAGCTACAGTATTCTAATAAAAGCAACTACGAAATGGAAAGCAAATTATATCTGGATGAAAACAGTTACTTGGATAAGAAGAAATTCTGCAAGCATGTTAAATGATAACAAAGGATTCAAAGGAACCTATTTATAAAACAGGAGGATTGCATTATGACAAAAATTTTGCTGACTTTACATTGGAGAAGCATGGAATATGCTTTGATGTTTCAGAAATTACTGTTTCTTTGCCACTTTACTGACACTATTCTGATCCATATAAAAGGTCATTCAGGTAAAAAAAAGAGCCAAATCAAAGATGATGATGTGAGTGAGGACTTCAGAAATAATACTGACACGCAGAAATAATACTGACACATAAAAATAATGGACAAAAAGGTCAAGGGAAACCTTACACGGAGGCAGGTTTGCAGAATTTTTGACCATCCTTAATCATACCCCTATTAACTTCCAAATGGTGTCTGAAGGAGCCAAGCAGGTAAATCACAGCAACTCCTGCTCAATGCACTTGGTAGAATTTAACAGATAGGATTCTGCTTGTAGTTGTGAAAAGAGGATGTTTCCTGGAGGAGAATAAGGGTAACTCCACCTTAGTCTATAAACCCTGGATACAATTAAGCTTTAATCATAAGTTTAACATTTGCTAAAATCTTATTTGCAATCTTTAGACATACTTCTTGAAAAAGTCTCGAAAAGGCAGGTTCTAAGGAACAATTCAATATTTTTCTTACATTTGCCTCAGTGATGCGGGTGAAGATCTACAAAAGCACCTGCCTCACAAATAGGCACTGTCTGCTCTTACCAATCTGCAGTCCTCTCCAGCAAGAAGTGGATTCCTTGCAGGGGGCTCACATGCATGTTGAAATTTTAAAGATGTGAGTACCATAAATGGAACAGGTGCTTAGGAACCTGAAAGAAGACACAGTATGGTATTTTGACATTCACATTTGATGGTCAAGATAGTCAGTGCGTATTGCTGATTACTCCATTTTCTTTTGATGACATGCTTTCATTCTGAGTTATGCTTCTAAGAATTACGTGAAGCTGTTTGAGAAGGAAGGAGCACAGCTCCATTTCACCACTGAATCATTTTGCTGCACAAATATCAAGATCTGATCCACCTGTTGAACAACTGGGATTACAGGTGTACCTTCTACAAGAGTTACTCTTACAAAACTACTGAAGAGTCCTTTGGCCTGAACAACCAGCTGACCTCAAAACTCTGTGTAGCATAGCATAGCATAGAATAGAAAAGAATACATTTTCAGTTAGAAGAGACCTAAAATTATCATACAGTCTACCTGCCTGACTGCTTCAGGGCCGGCCAAAATGCAGGATTACTTCCAAGCACAGAAGTATTTCTTATTCACTCTACATATCTACCTACCTCTTTTCCTGTATACCTCATTTTCTGAACGGTGTAGAATAAGCACTGCTATGAGTTTCCTTGCTGTAGGGTCCTGGCCAGACCCTGTTTCTCCCAGGGACTGGGATACCTGGGACTACCTGCTGCTAACCTGGGGTTAGTTCAGGCTTCACCAGCAGACTTGACATAGATGGTGGCGATACTCCATCAATAACCTTTTCAAAACAGCACATGTTGCTGACACATTTTTGAGATCATTAAATCAGATGTCTGAAAAATCATATGCAGGCTTCCTAATAGCACATAAATAATTAGTGTGCAAAGAAAGGTATGATGAGAATTGGAGAGGAATCCTGTAAGATATGGAAAGAAGAAGCACATGGAAGAAAGGGAGGAGAACACAGAGATGCAATAGGCAATTAAATAGGAAAGACATTAGAAAGTTGAGAAAAGAATATTACTTGCTCAGAAAACACTAGAGACTTTGAGAATTCTTAGTTTTAGCTGTTCAAACTTTAGGTGGCCAAAAGACCTTGATTTCATGGGAAAGTGATTACTCATTCTTGAAAACTGTTTTTACATAACCTCTGGTTAATTAAACAATATAAGGCAGGCAAAATCTCCTGTAACTTCTGAGCTACTGAACCCTAAAGTCTTCTCTAAAAGATGGGTGGGATCCCTAAAACAAATAATGAGGAAATAGAAAATTATTAGGTATTAAAATATAGAAGGAGATAGAACATAAACAAATAGTGCAGCAGGTTTTTAAAAATCGTCTGTTTACCTGGATACATAACAAAGTTGTAAAAGATATCAATAATGTCTATTTGATAATGGTAAAATTATGTTTTTATTTTAACATAGTTTTTCCTTAGCATCTAAAGAGCAGCCATTACTCTGTACCATTCTTAAACCACCAGCAAACTAAGTGCTAATCTACCATTTCCAATCAGGGATCATGGAATACATGCAGATCCTCATTTTTGAGCATATATGGAGTATTAGTTACTTGTAAACAGCAAGAAAATATCTGTTTTGATCATCCTTTCCATTTCACTAGCCTTGATTATTTGTTTTCCAAGATGGCCACACATAAAAGGTGGGCCCAAATGTATTTTCTCTGTGAAACAGATTGTCAGACCTATTTTTCTAGTAAGCAATCCTGTCCTTTGGCAGCCAATGAGAGCACTTGCTCCTGATTCTAAATACTCCTAATAGTAGCCAAAGTGAATATTTAGGACACAGATTCCTGATTGACTTATTTACAGTTCTTTCTCAGGCCTTCCAAACAGCTTTAGAGACACAGGAGCAGTGCAACTCAAAAAATCAAATGAACAGAGAAAAAAGAGGCTTGTTCTTAAAACAACATTTGCTAGCTGCCTCTTCAGATAAGGAAATGCACAGCACAATGTGTGTGCTGGCCAACCTCCAAATTCCACCATGAATCCCTGGACTAGATCCCAGAATTTGAATTTGATCAGGGGATGCCTGGAAAGGACATGTTTCTGGACTTCCATGAGGAGAAACTATTCTGTTTTGGGCAAGGTGAGATAATGCTCAACCTGAGGAATTGTGCAGGTGGTGGCTCTGAAAGGCATTTACAGCTTATAGTATTGAAACATCAATAGATCTTCTTCCTCATCTGTTAGAGCCAGCTTTCCCTACAGTATTGCAAAATACACGTACAAGGCAACTTGCTTTCCTTGCACAAATCTAGCATGCCAAGGATGAATGTTGGTGTGTCCTCACTGCACTTCAGCATCATCTACAAACAAAGATTCAACATGCCAGTATGCCAGTGCTTGTCAATCTGAGAAAGCCACCAACACTTTTAAACCACATTAAGCCTCCATTCATTTCCTAAGAAGCTAAGTTAACTGAAATGAGATAAAAAATAAGTATTCAGGGATAAAAAAATTAACTGCATTTGGTGCTATATAGCTGTAATAGAGCAGCTAGGGGAAGAGCAAAGCTTCTTAGCAGCTGTTACAAGAACAGAACAGACAAAATTCCAGCTGCAGTGGGAGAGAAATTTTCAGTCTGGGGTAAAAATAATAATCAGGCACAGAGAACTTTAGAGGAAGCCTATTGCTTTTTGGTCCCAAATAAGCTGATGTTCTTGAAGGTCAACTGCAGTCAGTATGACTGAGCAATTGGCAATCATACTTGACACCCCGTCTTCTCCTATGTCAATACCTAGCCTAGAGAAAGGGCCTGTGCTCAAAATTCTGTGTCAAATGTGACAGAGTTCTCACATTAGGAGTACTTGCAATTTTTTTTAATATCTTTGTCCAAAAAAAAAAAAAAGAGGATTACTGTACCACTAAACAGAGTGTTCTACTTTCAGCTCAGAAATAAAACAATTCCGTTTGGGTGGAGACAGAAAGTTTCTCAGCACCAATCACTGATGTAATCTTTCAGATATAGGAGCTAATCTCCTCATTCTCTTTGTTACCCAAGTTCCCTGCAACACCTCCTTCCCTCTCTATGGCAACAGCTGACAGGCTGTCAGGCACATATAAACTATTAGACCAAGATACAACTCCAGCCCTTCCCTGACTTTATAAAACAGGAGAGGGGAGGCAGTAACTTTCCCTTTCCCCATCTCCCAGACAAACTATATTTTTGTTCCAATTAAATTAATGTGATTTAGAAAGAGATTTGTCACCGTGGCCCATATCAGCAAGGCCACAGACCTGGATTTTGAGGGAAGACTCAACTACAAGAGAATATTAGCGTACAACACTTCATCTTGATAATATTTCAGTCACCAACCCTCTATGAAACAGTTTGCAATATACCTCACAATTTTCATCTCAGTCTATCATGCCAACATTGCCTCCTTCGATGGTGATCATTATCAAAGAATGCAAACAAATACAGTGTCAGAAGATGGCATGGGGCAGTTTATCATATTTTCAGGATTAAATTAGCACCTGTGTACTCTAGAGTACCTTCTCCCTTTTCCATCAGCACTCAACAGTATTCAAATGATTTCTCTCCATTATGCTATGCTAAAACTCCAGTATATAAATTGGGAGCACACTTTTGCCTACATTGTTTAGTATCTTTAAAACCTCAGACTGATCACTGTTGATGAAAACTATTCTAGAATCACATGACAGTATTGCAGAGTATTATTAGAACCAGGGAAATAGCTCAAGAAATATTAATTAAAAGGCAGAGGAGCAAGGAGAAAGTCATAGTTGAGGGCAAGTATTTCTCACCTGTAGGAATGGATGAGATATTTCTGACTCCGTGAATAATGTCACAATAGTAATTTAGTTAACTGCCATAGATGTTGAGGTAAATTTACAATACTGATGTTTCTGGACTCAGGAGAGGATTTTGCTTTCTGGGATCTGTGCTTTTGTCTACAGTATATAAAATATCTTGTCAGTCCTTTGCTCGAGAGACCATACCATTGACATTTTGCTGTGCTTTCTTTCCACATCACTTTCCATTCCATCTTGTAAGAGCGGTTTGATGCAGCATTCACTTCAAAGTTCCCAAGCACTACTAATGTGGTTGGGTTTACTACTGGATTTACTTTTCTACTGATAGAGACTGAGATTTCTGTATTTACAGTCCCATAGGAACCCACCCTTGTAAAACCCTAAATGATGACCTTGTCTGACAGTCTTTCAGCTTTTTAAAGAGCCTTCTTTACAGCATTTTCTTTTTTTTTTTCCCCCACTTCCAGCATTCTAATAATAATACTGCTTTTTTCATTCTTTTGCTTGGCTAAAAAATCTTAATTACTTTATGCATCGCTTTTATTTTCTATTCCCCTGAGGGCTTCAGAGGTCTTCATGAATTAAATAAACTTTATGGGATCCACTTGAAATAAAAAATGGAGTTGATTCCGTTTCACACGCTTTTACATTGGGGATCAAGGAAGTTAAAAATCCACATGGTAAATCTACATGCAAAAACATACACAGAACACTTGCCCATGGATTTAAAGAAAATATCAGGCTTAAACAATTTGAACACAGATGGAGAGAAGCTCATTGTCAAAGTTCATAAGAAAACAGCAGGTCTCTTCCCACTACCTTTAGAGTTAGGAAGCATACAAAAACCAGCACAAATAGCTTCCTCCAGTTCAGATTTGACAGGTACACATCATTCTTGCCCTTTCCAGTTCAAGCTAATGAAATGCTGTCACAATAGACAACTAGTCCACAGTAATGAGCTTCTGAAATGGGGAGATCATGACTGGATTTTAGGTCAAAACTAATCTACATTTACTAATTTTATTTCCATTCACAGATGACTTTCTACCTAAGAAAGAAATTCAGGAAGAAGTGAATATGATGCCACTACAGGAAGAAATTGGAATTAACCCAAAGCCAGACAAGTCCTGTCACAGGAAAAGGGAGAGGTAAATGGGTTGGAGATGGGATTTAGCATTTCTGCTTACAGCGGCATGAGAAAAGGAACAATGGGTGCAGTGGGAGAGACCCTCCCTTGCTTAAATCTCCTCGGATTCACCTGGATCTTACCCTGTGTGTACATGACCTCCAAAAGGAAACACAATATCTACTACCTCTGAAATACAGAAAACACCTATGAGGACAAGAAGATTTCAACTTCACACAGCCTAAGGACTAGATCCCACCAAAGAGTCAGACATATTCAAGTCAGACAGGGTTGAACTGGCTCTACCATGTACCTTCCTAGTGGAGCTACAGCGGTAAGATCTGGCTAAGATTTGGCTGATAGCTGTGTGTCTCAGAGAGCTGGTAGGTGGAAAATTCCTGTCAGCTTGTGAAAGTCTTCACACATATACCCTTGTATGTATCCAGTTTCTAAAGGGGAAGCTAAAAGTTGTTTGCACGCTGAGTGGTAGACCAATTACAGTCAACTAACTAGAATTTTTAAGTGCTTCCCAACTACTATAAATATGCCTTAATTTATGAACCAAGTATCTGCATCCAGTTATGATCTAGATTAAGTATCCTTTCTCCAAAGCTAACAACTGCAGCTATACCTCCAAAGACAATGTGAAGTCTTCTTGTGCCGTTATTTCCAGTATTATGTAAGGATGGCTGTGTCCGTCCTACACTGAAAAGTTCAATTTTAGATCATTTATGCAAGAACTGAGACAAATAAGGTCCAGGTCCTTGTCTTGGGATTTTTTGAAAGCCAGCTTTTCCACATATCTCAGAATACAACAGCAAACAACTTTGTTGTGTAGCATGTGTAAAGTCATCTTTCAAAACATTATCAAGCATATGTGTCATTTCAGGTTCCTCTCAATTATGTTGCAACTAAGAATGGAGGAAAGAGATGGGGCTAAATCCTGTTCCAGTTTTAGCATGATCTAGTTTAAGATCTCTAAAATGAAAAGGAAACATTTCAAGAGCCTACCTGAGTCTCAGAGACAGAACTAGCTGAGCTGAAGATGCAAACTGAGTTTTAAATTAATCAGTGTGTGAATATAGAACTATATTTGATGGCAGTTAAATCATGTAACTTTTATTAATTTGATAGAATTTTTTTCATCTGAAAATCAACTAGATTTGTAGAAGTCAAGGAGAAGAACATCATAAATACAATTCAAACAGGGACCAGGATGAGACCTTTCTTATACATGCTTTATCTTGATGTAACTCTACTAGATTTTGATGTCTTATGAATACCCCATAAAGATGGATATTTTACAACTGGTGGATTTCTTAAGGGTTATTCCACTTGTCAGGCAACACACACTGTTCCTAAGTTTCCTTTTGTAGAAATCAATGGAAAGTTGCACTTAAAAATATCACAGTATGGCAAATAAACATGAAGGCCATGAAGATACTGATTCAGTGTAGAGATTTCCTGGGAAAATCTTGTACAGGGCAGACTTAATTAAATAAAATTAGCTTAATAGTTTAGTTTCTGCATAAATGAACAGTGCTCTGGAGACATTGCACGTTGCTTGTTGCAATTAATTCATTTATAGTTCATCCTAATTTCAGCCAAGGATGTGAGGGGGTGGAGCCTAGAGCATGTGGGCATGTCTAGGTTGTTGTTCTATGCCACTGACACCATCGCTGGGGCTGGGAGTAAGAGGTTCTCACTTCTGAGAAGGTGGGCTTGGCTTCAGGTGGAGGCAAAAGGTGGCTCATTTTGTCCTTTTCAGGGGGAGGGAGTGGCAGAGCAGGGGGGTAACTCCACCAGAGTCTCGACCAGAGGGTTTGTCTGCCATTGGTTTTCATTGTCTTGGGCTTGGGGGGGAAAACACTTGTGCAGAGGGTCCAGAGGTCGTTTTGCTCTGTGTGTCAGAGGGCCGTGCAGTGCCAGGTTGGTCGGTCAGTGAGCATTTTTTGGATATGAACTGCCCTCTTTTTGTATACTTTTGTTCTTAATATTGTTCCTGTTACTGTTCATTTTCTTATCTCATTGCTATAATTCTTCCTATCTCTACTCAGGATCTCTGCCTTTTGTCTCTCACTGGAAGAGGTTGTGGGGAGGAGCAGCTTGTGGTTTTTACTTTAGTGGGAGCACTAATACGATTCCTAAACCATGACACAGTTTTATAAAACAAATGTTTCTGTGGTATTAACAACTTGCTCATAAGCCTGTTAGAAGAAATGTAATTCTCCAGGCATAGATCAAGACATAGAAAATACACCCAAAAGATTAATGTGTTGAAAATGTTAGATGATATCGAGGATTAACTCATTGACCCTATTCTATTTGTATTACTTCCAGAATTTCAGATAAGTAAAAACATTAACAAAAAGCAATACCAGATAGTATTCAGTGTTTACACTATAATTGTTGTAGAACTGTTTAAGATTACTTAGATCGCTAACAGTATAAAGAGAACAAAAGCAGACATGTCTCTTAATCAGTGTTGTTAGGTGAATTACAGCTTCCTTAAGCAGAGGAATTATACACATAGACATAATAATCATGCTTTCTTATTTGATTTTCGAGATTGTTGTAACCTGTTTCTGTGCAAGCCACCCATATATCTGTCATAAAATGGAAGCTGGAGTCACATTTGGGATATACATTTTGGTGGAGATAAGTTCTCTCCTTCACACTTTTTTTTTCTTGCATTTGGCTGTTTGCCAAATCAGAAACACTTACAACAGAGAATCCATTTTGCCTATATGAAGTACCATAATATAGAATATGAGCTAAGGATATGTCTGAAGTATTCAACAAAGTAGACATACAAAAATTGACTGAGGCTTTTCGTCTTTTAGAAAATTACTTTGAATGACTAGAATATACACCAGTGAAAAGGAAAGTGTGAGGCAGATATTCAGCACTCACTTTACTTTGTTCATTCATTACCAATTTAGCAGGGTTGACAACATTTTTTCATGTGATCAAATTTTGATTTGCATTGAAACTGAAAATCAATTTGCTTTCTGATGGACATTTGTTTCAGTACAGCAAATGTAAAAGCTTCACACCTTTCATTGATGCCTGAATTAGGCCAAATTAAAGGACTTGATATGCTTGATTGAGTAGTTATATGCCTCTTGTCAATATTACTAAAACAAGCCATACTGAAAATCACAAATTAGTAACACTGAAAGAGCACAGGGAAAATTGCTGGAAGATATTTGGGATAATGGTATTTTCTAATGGTGTAGCAATAGGTATGTCAAATCACGAGAATTGCATGCAATTATGCTTCATCTGTGTTTAGAGCTTTGACCCAAATTTCCATTAATATCAAGAGGAACGCTAGAGGAAAAGTCAAGGTAAAAATAACCCAGTTTCTATATGAAAGTGTTCATATTTGACTAGTCAGAACTTCTGCAAATAAACATCAGCTTCAAATAACTCATCTCCTCGCCAAAACTGAAATGCCAACACAGCATCATCTAGGCCCTAAAACTGTACAACATGACAGCAAGTGAGGTGGCAACGGCTCTTTTTAGGCATGTTGTTTGATAACTTCCCTCACAAGGAAAGTTTCAGAAATTTACAGTTTCAGAGCTTAAATTATCTCTGCTGGGTTTTTTATTTTGTTTGATATTTCTACTAGATCTGCATGATTTTTCTAAGTAGGAGGCCTAGGAAAAGTTTGATCTGCAATGACTGCTGTCTTGGATTGACTATCCATTCTTAATGCCATTCATGTAGTATTTTAATGTAAGAACTGGTGATTGCAACTATTTAATATAGAAAATAGGGGCATTCATCATTAAATCACCATAATAAATTAACTTCTCTGCCTTTTTTTTTTTTTTTTTTAACTTCTCTTTTTCAGGAGTTTTCCTGACATCCCAAAGCAACAAAACAAATTAGTTTGAACTACTCATAAATAAGCTTTGTCTGGATTTTACCCGTCTGAATAATGAAAAGTAGAAATTGTCTTCCACCTGGATAGTAGAACAAGAAACAGCTCTTTTCATCTATCTTCCCTGTAACAGAGATAATTCAGTTCTACAGATCTTAATGTCTTTTCCTTTTCTTTGTTTCTTTAACAATTTTTTCTTCTACAGATGCTCTATAGATCATATCCCCCACACTCCATACCATGTTCATTAAGAACTAATCTGTATTCAGCAAGTCACAGTTCTTCTTAACCAGATATTGGCTCAACTGTCCTTAGGAAAGATAGTGAAAATGCCCCTCAAAAATATCAGTTTGTGGTGGTTGTTTTTTTTTACTTTCTGCCTCTGTTCCTCAGGAAATACTGTGGAGAAATCTGATGTATAATCAGAGACCCCTAGTGTGTGATCTGCTTGCTAGACAACCCATCTAAACTAGTTCTCTCAATCAGGTGCCAGGGGGTTTTTTTTCTGTTTGAACAAATCTTCTGTTCCTAGCTGCATAGGCACACCTCTGTGAATACTAAACTGTCAGGAAGGCAGAAGAACAGAGAGGGAGGTGCCTGTTGCAGCGGGGATTACTGCAACATGTATAAGACAGGGAGGCCCGTGGAAAAGAAATATGGACCGATTCTTGGTAGATGTTTTCAGAGATGTTTATTTCTCCAGCCGCCTGGTCAGCGACTGCCAAGGAACTGCGGCAATCACGGGACCCCAGGGTCCTTCTGCCCACGCAGGGGAACACAAAACAACCAATGGGGAAGGAGGCTGAGCAGGGGCTGGGGAAACCCCTGCCTCTACCCCAGGGCCCCTCTCCCAGGACCACATGGCAGGGGGGAGGAACCCCAATAGGTAGGCCTTGAAGCTGAGAAGACTGACTTTGATTAAGATAAACAACACCCATTGTGCTATAGAAAATTCAGAAGCTGTTGATAGGTAGATCTTCTGAATTATCGCTAAATGTACTCAGCAGAACATTTGGGGATTAGGCATTAAAACTGGGAAGCAAGCCTTGAAGAAAAAAAATAATAAAACCAAGTTTTGGCCACCAAAGCCTATTTGCTTATTTTAAAAATTGCTAATTGCTGTTCTGAAATTTTCACCACTCAAGCAGTCCAATCAATACTAAAATGTTAAAAAAAATCGGTTAATTCTAGGCTTTTTTCCTATGCAATTTATCCTTGGCATACCGAGTTCTTTCAGTTAAATTTTAATAATTGCTTAGCACTTTGGGAGCACAGTATTTAATTGTCTTCTCATGCATGTACATCCTAAGGTCAGCTTCAATTGTGCATTAATGTCAGATCAATTGTATTGAAACAGAAATAAGTAGAACTATCTGAACAACATTATTGTGACAGTTCAGGGTAAACTGTATTCTTTGAACTATCCTTGCATCCCTGTGGACATCCCTTTCAAGCAACAAGTTTGTATCCTGCACAGTTACATTCCAGTGTACTGTCTCTGGCTAAGATGGAGTTAAATTTCCTCATAGTATCCCATATTGTGCTGTACTTTGCATTTGTAGCTAAAATAGTGTTGAGAATACACCAATGTTTTGACTTTTTCTGAGCGGTGCTTGCACTGCATCAACGCTTTCCCTCCCCTCCAAAGGCCAGTAGGCTGGGGGTGAGTGAGAAGCTGAGGGGTCACAGTCAGGACAGCTGACCCAAATTGACTCAAGGGACATTCCATACCATATGACATTGCAATCAGCTGCTGAGGGCAAGGAGGCGAATATGGGTACAGTTGTGGATATGCTCTTTGGTTCCAAGCAACTGCTATAGGTAGGGAGGCCCAAAGAATGGCTGGACATCTGCCTGCCAATGTAAACCAATGAATATTTAGATTCCTTACCTCATTCCATGAGCTTTTTTATTTTATTTTCTGCCCCTGTTCTGTTGGGAAGGGAGAAAGACAGCAGCAGGCTGGGGATCCAGCAGCCAGCCAAGGTAAACACACTACAAGATTGATCCTGTTTGTATTGTAACCCACATCTTACAATCACAGAATTATGCAGACTGGAAGGACCTTTAGCAATTTAAACTCCTTTGCTTAGAGCAGGTTCCCTTAGTGCTGACTGCTCATGGACTTCTCCAATTGAGCTTCGAATATATCAAAGGATGGAGATCCCTCAGCCTCTTTGGAAACTCATTGAAGTATTTGATTACACTCTTGGTGAGGTTTTTTCCCTAATATTGACCCAGAATCTGCCATCTTCCATCTCTTTTCCATTACCACTCATTTTTCCTCTAAGAGTCCATCTCTTTTGTCTTTTATTTCCTTCCATTAGATAGGTGAGGACAGCATTAAGAACCCCCCAGAGCCATCTCTCTCCAGGTGCAACAAGCCCGACTCCCTCAGTCTCTTTTCACAGGGAAACTGTTCCAGCTCCTGGCCAATCTTGCTCCAGTTTATTTATGTTTTTCTTGTGCTCAGCTAACACCTGGGTAACATTACTTCAGGAGAGATGGCACTTTCTCAGTAAGTCTGACTATGTTCAGGTGCCTGCAGTTTTTATGACTCAGATACAAATCATACATAGATACATAACAGCCTTCTTAAAATGGAAGTGTTAAGCTATTGTAACAAAGGGACAGTGTTTCCTGAGAGAGCAGCTGGCATGCTCATCTATCTTAAAATCTTTTGATCTCCTGATGATAATGAAGCTAGTTGTAACTTCTTCTGGTCCCACAAGGTCCTGTGTCTCAGCTGGCTGTTCCAAAATAATTACTCTCCATGGAGCAGTGTTCATTTTTAGACCTGCAGGAGAGTTCTTTTGATCTCCTACATGCCAGGAACTTTTCTGTCCTGCTTCAGAATATTTTCTCAACTCAGTGTTTTCACAGGCAATGATATCCAATTTTCCCTTGCTTCCTGTGCTCTGACTTAACTTGAACCATTTTTGTGTCTTTAAAAAAGAAAGACTCTCATAATTTGCTAAAAAATGCAATCTTGTGAAAATGTATCAATAATCAGTTCAATATACTGACTAAACTGGTGCTTATTAGTAGCATTTTAAATACATAACTTGAGTCTTCCAAGCACAAATGATTTAAGAAGTTTTCAAATCCCCTTCTGGGTTAGAAACTGAGATTAAATACTAATAATTACTTTTATCTGGATTCCCACAATATCATGCTCCCAGAGAAGACACCAGGTTAACTGTTTGGTGTTAAGCCTTTCACACATGGGAAATGTTTCCTATGCAGCTGAGCACAGATGTAAAGGTATTCTTTCTGTGTAAGGCTGGCTTCTCTAAGGATGCTGAAAGGTAGCTGGGAGCCCTCCTAAGACCAGAAGTTAAAGAGAGCAAATCACAAAACCTCTCAGTTCTGTCTTTTAATGTAAAGGCTCAAAACCTTCCAGTAACCTGACCTGAACACTCAGAAATTATTACAGACCAGCTCCAAACAAGTTTCACATTTGCTAATCCTTGTTCTCATGAGGGACTTCAATTTATCAGATATCTTCTGGAAATACAACCCAGCATAGAGAAAAGAGTCCAGAAGATTCCTGGGGTGTGTGGAAGGGATCTTCCTGATGTAGCTGGGGAGTGTGCTGACCAGGAGAAGTGCCACACTGGAAGTGCTGTTAATGAACAGAGAAGAACTGGTGGGTGATGTGATGGTTGGAGGCCTCTTTGGCACAGAGATCACAAAATGATGGAGTTTTTGATTCTTGGGGAAATAAGGAGGAGGGTCAACAGAGCTGCCACCTTGGACTTGTGGAGGTCAGACTTTGGCCTGTTTAGCAGGCTGGTTGGCAGAGTCCTGGGGAGGCAGACCTGAATGGCAAAGTAGCCCAGGAAGGATGGACATCTTCGAGAGAGAAATCTTAAAGACCAGGAGCAGGCTGTCCCTGTGTGCTGAAAGATGAGCTGCTGGGGAACAAGACTGAACAAAGAGCTTTGGCTGCAACTCAGGAAAAAACAGATATTTTATGATCTTTGAAAAGAAGAGGAAGGCAACTCAGGAGGACTCCAAAATGTCATAAGGTTACGCAGGGAGAAAATTAGAAGAGCCAAGGCCCAACTAGAACTTAATCTGGCCGCTGATGTAAAAGACAATAAAAAATGTTTTTATGAATACAGAGAGGAAATGGCAAATTGCACCAAGGGACATTTAGATTGGATATTCTAAAATCTTCCATCACAGAAAGGGTTTAGAAGCACTGGAACAGGCTGCACAGGGAAGTAGCTAAGTCACCATCCATGGAGGCATTTAAAAGACGTAGTTGTGGCACTTGGAGATGTGGTTTAGTGGTGCACTTGGCAGTGCTGGGTTAACAGGTGAACTCAATGATCTTGAAGGTCTTTTTCAAACTAATCATTCTATGATTCTATATCAAGGATCAAAATGAATTAGGGAGAAAAGCCTGGAATAAAATAATCAAATACTAGAACTGGATCAACCATGAGTTTTCTTCTGATGTTGCTCAAAAGGCAGAACTTCTTTTATTTAAAAGGTAGTGCTTTTTCTGAAGTTTTTGCAGTGATGACCTGGAAACACTAAAGACACCAATAACTAATACTAAATAGCAAATAGTAAATAAAAAATAATGACTATGTTAAAAAAAACCCCAAGAACTCACAAGCAAACAAAGAAAAACAACTTCATTGAGGATTATTTAAAGAAAAAGCATTATTCACGGGGTATAATTATTCAAAGATTGTGGTGGTGATGATGGAACTGTGTTCAGCAAAAGAGTCTTCACACATGGGCCTGAAGCTTCAGGCCTCACATGAACTAAACACCATGCTATCCAAAAAGAGGTGTTATGTGTACAAAAATGTCCTCTGAAATGAATGGAAGTTATTGTTCTTTTCAGGTCAATAAAATGGATTATTCATCAAGTCAAAGGCACAAAACATTATGACAGAGTGTTCTGAGCACCAGCACTGCTTCTCCTTGCTGAGGTAAGATGGCTATTACACAGAAATGTTTTGAGCAGAATGTAAAAATTCAGAAATTAGGCCTTTTTATTTCAGGAAACCAATGCATGTGGTCTAACCAGCAATGATGGTGCACTCAGACAGATCTGGGTGATATCTCTGATAAGTTAAATATATTCAACTTCTCTCTGAAGAGATGAGATTCAAACAGTCTGAAATGACAGACAAGTTATCTGCATTTCAGAAAGCTTAGCCTGTGGGAGGACAGGAAAGAACAGAAACAATGGCATAACCTTACTTGATCTTTTTGTGGACTTCTATACAATGAAAACACACAATTGAACTCTGCAGATTTAGAAAACAAGCTCAGGAAGTATTCTGAGATGACAATTGACTGTAGAACTTACTAAGAAGTCTTTTCAATAAAGCAGCTTTTAATTGTGTTTCTCTGATCATCAAAGATACTGATTTTCTTTTCATGGTACAGGGCACATAAATCAGGGGCACTGTAGCCTAAAAGAATATTCAGCCTAGTACTGTAGCACTAAAGAATATTCCAACTGATATGGTTTCCCTGCCATTTGGGTCTACTCTGAACCGTAGGTTTCAGTATCTCTAATACTAGGGAAAATCTGAGGCTGTACCTCTAATCCTCTGTTCTTGGCCCCTCACTTCAAGAAAGACATGGAGGTGTTGGAGCAAGTTCAGAGAAGAGCCGTGGAGCTGGTGAAGGGTCTAGACAGTAAATCATATGAGGAGCAGCTGAGGGAGCTGGGGGTATTTAGCCTGGAGAAAATGAGGCTATGGAGAGACCTTCTCACTCTCTACAACTGCCTGAAAGGAGATTGTAGCAAGGTGGGGGTTGGCTTCTTCTCCCTTGAAGCAACCAGCAACAGGACAAGAGGAAATGGTCTCAAGCTGTGCCAAAGAAGGTTCAGGCTGGACATCAGGAAGAATTTTGTCACTGAAAAGTGGAATTGGAACAGTCTGCCCAGGGGGGTTGTGAGGTCACTTTGCCTGGAAGTGTTCAAGAAGTGACTGAACATGAAAGCACTATGATTTAGTTGATGTGGTGGTGTTTGGTTGAAGGTTGGGCTTGATCTTGGAGGTCTTTTCCAAATTTAATGACTCTATGAACCCATGAAACTTCAGAGAGGATTGCATCTCGCTTATTTAAGGACAGGTTTGCAAAATCACATGGAATAATAGAGGTATTACATCATGAAGCCAATTTTGTTTTCAACAAGTGTCTCCTGTCTACTTACTCACTGAGTAAAAACAAACAAAAAAACCCCTAATATACCTCAAACAAAATCACATTTCAAGAGCATTACATTGTAGGTTATCTTCTAAGCAGCAGCTATGAGAGGCAGTGATTTTTGATAGGTGAGTATTTGATCAACTGTCAGAAAGAAAAATCACATCAATACCAGCCTGACTTAATGCTCTGACATACACTGACACTTTTCACAGAACTCCAGTGAGCGATCCTGCTTCTCTTCTAGTTTCGTCTCATTCAGGCTCGCAACAATGAATCAAGAAAGCTGTGTAGACAAATCTCTGATGATCAGGTGAGTGAGCAATGCAGATGAGGAGAGCATTAGTGAGGAAAACCCTGTAGACCAGGCTGTGTTTTCCTGTCTGACTTCCAGTCGGGATAAAGAACAATTTTGGACAGCGTTGCTTGCTTTATAGGGCCATACAAAAAGATTTGCTCATATAAATAGTGGCTCAGTAATCACCCTTTACTTTCTCTGTGCTTTTCTCTGTACATAATATAGGGGGAGTTGTTCTTTGAGGCTCTTTTCAGAATCTTATTTTCCAGTGTCACTTCTTACCTCTCTCAAACAAAAATATTTGAGAATTTTTCCTAAAAGTCCTCTGTCCTAACAGCAACTGTTGAGCAGAATGACCTCAGAACAGGCATGAGAAGTGGCATTTTCATTAAAACAACTGGAATTTCCCTTCTACTTGTATATTATTCCATTATTGATGTTGGCCAAGATCCAGGCCCATTGTACCATTTTACAAAATGTGCTACAAAGTGGATTTGCTACTACAATAAAGTGCATCTGTCACTCCAATTATGCAAAGCAAGTGGTTGACTGCAAAACTACATCAAAAACTGAATTAGGACCTTTCATCCATTTATACAAGAAATGCCAACATGAAATACATGTTTATTTTGAAGTAGAGGTACTATATTACCACTACTACAGAAAATTGAGTCTGCATCAGAATGCAGTTACCATAATATAGAAAAACATTTTTCTTTACTTTGGTCAATACCTCGGTTGCTGTGAACAATGTCCTGCAGAATGAAACCTGACTTATCAAAGCCATATTTTAAAAAAAGTCCAAAAGAATCTTCTTACCCTAACAATTTTATCAAAGGGGCAGATTCTGATCCCCTTTTTCATATTGGAAAACAATATATTCCATGAATATCCTCAATTATATCAGTAGAACTCCTTGGGGTTTAATAAGTTATTAATTGTGATGGCATTTAAATCTCACTTTACATAAACCTCTCAGTCAAGTTCTCGTCTGGACCAGAGATACCTAAATTTTGGTGAGGATCTAGTGAAGTCAGCTGGTGACTAGAGGTTTGAGTTCATTCTTAGGGAAACAAATAAGCCAGAGAAACTTTCAGAATGTTTAGGTCTTGTTGGATTTCGGAGGTACTGAATAAGGAGGTTGCAGAATGTCCAACATCAGAGATCTGTAAGAATGTGTTACGCAAATCTTTTGGAAAGAGGGAAAGATATTTTATCTGGCCTGGGGACAGACTGATGGACAATAAAAGTTCTTGAGGTCACTTCTAGCCCCAGTGTTTCTGATTCCATGACATGTGACAGATGGCCATAGCTCTATGCAATCCACATCACTAAAATCCGAATCAAAACCTCAGGTTTCATCCTGAATGACTAACATGAAGACAAATGTCACATTTTGTTTTACAATTGCAGGACTGGTTTTATTGTATACTTTCTGAAGAGGAAGAATACTTTCTTATCTTCACTGGAATATAATTTAGGAAACTCAGTATATTTTTATACATTTTGGACATATTTTCAGAGGCTTTTTAATAAAACTTCTATAATCTTCCTGTCAAAAATTCAGATTTTGATATTTTTATCTTTCAATATCCATATCAGCTGGAGCCATACCAAGATGTATGCCATTTAAATGCCCTTTTCCTGGAATTAGGAAATACGGGGGGGGGTTGGAAAGTAGACTGAAATAGTTAGCAACGTTAAGAACCTCTGGGCTTCTTAAATGTTTGAAGAACCACTTCAAAATAGCACTATTTTTTGTATTACCTATGACTGTATATTACATGAGTCTGAATTAAACACCTAAAATCTCCATAAAGATGGTACAGGCATGTTTTCACAATGTGAAATACATGTGAATACATAGTGAGTGGAAGAGCCTCAAGTTCTGGGGTGAGTGCATCTGAAATGCTACTTATCAAGGCTGTTTCCAGCTATGGGATTCTCTGACTGGAAGCACATGTGGTATTTAAGACTGTGCACAGTCTGCTGGAAGATTCATATGCTTGCAAATGACAATTTGCCCAGCTAGGCAGGATGTAGCTAACAATACTTGCTTAGTGCCTGATTATTTGCCAGGAACTGACATTTGTTATGTAATTACATTTTATGTAAATCCTTCTACATCTGAAACCATTCCAAACTACATCTTTTCCTCCCTGCTTGTGTTATAGCCCTAACGATGAGTCCAGCAGTAAGTCTACATATTTACCAGGTATGCTCCACTTCTCATGATAGAATCCACAGCCAAGGTTATAATTCCATTATGGTAATAGAGGACAGTCCTGGGTTCTGGTTTATGCTGCTAGAGTTGTTTATGCATCTAGCTTTAAAAGATTCCTTGACACTGTCTTTCAGCAGTGCTTAAACACAGCCACAGGATTTCCCCTTTCCAGTAAATATACAGATTTTAAGTAAGCACTTATTTGGAGATAACTTCCTGCTCACATGTTCCCTTTTTAGTACTTATGAACCTTGTGCTCTTTGCTGTACCATGTTACTCCTTCAACAGGAAGGCTGGATAAAAAGTCTTTCTCAGCATAGCCTTTAACTTGGCAGGAAAAAAAAGATGGTTTTGATGGGATAAGATGGAACTCTTTCATTTATCGCACAAATATCAAATAAATTATATAGTAAAAGGCTAAGCTTCTCCCCCCTCACAGTTTTCCATATATTGGTGGATAGCACTACCTTCCCTAACTGTGCTTTTAAATAAATACAGCCACATTGCACATTTACTGCTGAATTCAATATGGTGAGTGTTTGTAAGGTTTCTTCTGAGCATTTTTAGTACCTAGGCACTGAAATATCCACTTTTGTGAATGATGAGGAAGCCTAAATGTTAAACAGATGGCAAGACACTGTTGAGCTGAGATGGTTTTGTCACTGCAGCACTTGAAGTCTTGGGGTACTTCACCATCTTAATGTTCAGGCATTTATCTGGGTAGACATAGTTGCTTTGTAGATATAATTTTTGGACTCATTCCTGAATTCCACCAAAGTTGCACTTTATTTACCCAAGTACTTTTTTCAGATCTGTCCATTTGCCAAGCCACTATGAAATATGAAATACAAAAGAAAAACACAAATACTGGGAATGTGTAACCCACAGTAAAAATAAAATAAGGTGATTAAAATGCATCATAAATGTCAGTGAATAGTTCACTTACTGTATTTTAAAATTGAATTTGGACATGACAGTTTTCAAGCCACAAATTCTGCCAGTCACACATGTCCACTATTATTACAGACTCATCTATATTCCCAGGTTTTTCTGTCTTCCTGGATTTCTGGAACATAGAGTATTAAAACAGAAATGTTCAGAAAGTGGGGCATTTTATTAAAGTTTCTTATAAATCCTTAACTTTCAGTTCTTGCTTTTTTGATTATGTCCACATGACCCATATAGTAAGATGCAATAAGCCTGATCTTGCATGTTGAGAAAAAATACTGCATACTTCAGAATGTATTACTTTAGGAATCCTCTCTTGGAAGATGGTATTCTCTGGAAAAAAAGAAAATAACTTTAGCCAAATGTGAATCCATGCTTATTTCACTAGGCATTATGTTCAGCTTTGGAAAAAAAAAAAAAACAATGTTGCAGCTAATAAGCAATTTTTGGTTGTGATTTCTAAACATTTGCAGCAGTACATAGCTGCTTTTCCAAATTAAATTTGTTTCAGGAAAGGGACAAAACTGGAGAACAAGAAAATTCACAAGCAGACCTCCAAATGATGTATGACTAAACCATGAGACAGCATCAAGCAAGTATCACAGAACATTAAAGTATTTTAGTGATTGCTAAATATGGCCACTGGCATATAAAATGAACTGTCTGCATAAACCTATCAATCATTAATATAAAACTCCTACTGAGTGCCTCCATGCCAGGTCCGGTCCCACAATCTCTGTTTGCAACACTTGGATTTAACAGCAGTGATAGCTGTAGTCATCTGATCTGATTGATAGTATTAAAGACAGACATCCTTTTTGTATGAGATTAAATATTTGGAGGAAATACACTATGATACAAACCAAAGACCATTGAATTTTATGTATGTGCTTCTTGAAAAAATGCTTTGGTTTATATATAGCTATGGAAATATGGTATACTGAGAGACACTGAGTGAGAAGACAAGCACTGGTTTTCCAAGTGTTTTGCATAAAACTAATGCTCACTTATATAGAATTCGCTGGGCTACATCATCCCTCCACCACCATCAAGTCTTAATGGCTGAAGGATAGGAAATTCTGAGTTTAGCTTGCCTCATTTCAAAAAAACCCTGTCCAAAGTTCTGCAGCTTAGACACTTAAGCCAGAAAATGTTGAAATCATACAGGTTCAAAAATTTTTCATTCCTTCACTGTTTTTTAGTAAAGAGAAAATTGAATTTCAAGTATTCAAGAACCTAATAAATCTGGGTTATGACTTTATTGTTCCTTTATCCAGGAAGCAATTTTAAATTAAAAAGAAGATGGAAAAAACCAGAATAAGTTTTAAATGTCTTTCCATTCTTCCAAGCTATAACTCTTTCTTCCTAAAATATATTTCTGCCCTTTTATCTTCCTGCCAAGTGGGTAAAAGAAGATTATTTTTTAAAAACAAGCAAAACAATATCTATGTGTTTTTTATAACCTTATTTAAGGGATAAAAGGAATTTATTTTCGTGTTTAAAGAACAATCAAATAGATAATTCCAAATATTCATGTCAGCAATAGAATGTACAGGGCCTAGATAGCCCAAAATTGTTCATGTCAAAGATTTCAATACAAAAAATGTAACAGAACAAAAATTCATAGTACAGCAATTCGTGACTAGGACAAGACCAGTTTTGACAAATACATTATTCATAGCAATATTTAATAATTCTTTAATTTAGATTCTGTCTTGAAGTACTACATTAGCTGCCAGTTACTTCTGCAAATGTATTGGACATCACATCAAGACTTCTGTGTTTATTTGGCTGAATATCTTCTTATTTATTTTGATTGTTTTAACACCACGAAGTACAGAAAATGGCATTACCTGGTAATGCAGTCAAATATTCATAAATAATTTCAAATACAGACAAAAAGTCTTCCTTTTTTGTCAGTAGTTTCATGTTTGGATCACAGGACAGATTCTTCTCTCATTTGTTGCACTGTAGATTCTCCTATCTTAGATTGAAATATTGAAGAAAACATAAGCTCCCATTACAATGTGAGTAGGGTCAGAACTCTCTTTTATCGAAACAAGCTTTCTGAAATACTTGATTGCAGTGTGATACTTACCAAACTATAATTATCAGCAGGGAGGAACATCCTACATTGCACTTTCTAAATGCAGTTTGCTTAGGTAAGAGCATTAATGACAGTAACAGCAGCAAAAGCTCCTGGCTCTGTGCTAGGCTGGGTATGTGCACAGAAGGAGTAGCTTGCACATTACTAGTGGGATGCTTACCACAGCTTGAGAACTCTGGCCCAGACCCATCTTTATATTTGGATGACACTGGTGCAGTAGTCACCTTGGTCTTGTCATGAGGCAGTGCAAGCATTGCCTGTGACCCCTGGAGCCTGACGGGGCGCATCCACTGCAAGTACAAAGCAAAGCATGCTGGTTTAAAACACCTCTGCTGAGCTGGGAGTGGAACGTTCTGCACCAGGTGTGCACCCCCGTGGTTATGGAGATGGCAAAGGGGAGGCCTGTATTAGCAAGTGCAGTATTTGTGGCATAAATATGCAAATGTAGGTTTCTATGGGGAAAAATTAATAGAGGTGGTAATGATCATCATCATCTTATTTGTTCATATTGCTTAAAAAAAAAACTTGAGTGGGATTGTTATTGCATTTTAATTGCTCTTTGCAAGTTTTATTGATTTTATTCTGACATACATAGAAGACAAAGTAGATATACTGTAACTGCTAACATTTAAAATGGAAAATAATTTTTTTAAGCTGCAAACTGGGGTATACTACAGCATATCAGGAGATTTCTTTGTTAATTATTTCTTGTCTTAGACATGTTCAGAGGTCATTAATTTCTTTTTAAATTTGCAAGCTTATTGCAGACCAGTCCGGTTATGTAACTCTCCAAACATAATTGTTCTGTGTACAATATTAGCTAACAAGTAATTATAACTACTAGCTGCTCCCAGCTGATAATATGCTTAGGAAATTCATATATTTGGAGTTGTCAGTTTAGGTCATATTATTTGAGAAGAAGTCTGACTTAATTTGAGAAAATGCCTGACTTAAGAGGGTGCCAAAAGAAAGTATTCAGATACAAAATTTCATAGCATGTCCTGCCCTTAAAATTGAATAATTTAAAACAATTAAAATTTAAAATTCCTAAGATAACTTTTCTCAGAATATGGTTTTGAAAAAGCATTATATTGGTAACATTTTGACTGAGTACTGAAAGCTCAACTCTAGGACCACATGCCAGGTGGCAAAGGAGTTACATGGTTTGCATCTATTTTTAACTAAATTACTACTTTGAAGTCAATAATTGTATAGCCATCTTGGATACCAGAGGAAGCTTTTTCTAGCATCTAATCATGTTTAATATACACTTACTTTCAAAATAATGGAATTCTTTTCATTTAAACAATTATGCCTTCAAAGATTTTCTTCAGTACACTGGATCATGTTGTTTTGAGGTTTTTCCTTGAGTTTTAAAAGTGTTAGGACACTATTTTACTAAGTACTGCATTACAAAGAAAAATTAATCAATAAGAGATTAAGTGCCAAAGAAAGAAGTATTTCAAAATGAGAAAAAAAAAAAAAAAAGGGAAAAGAGCCTGATAACTTAAATCCCTGATGTTCTGTAGACACTAAAAAATCACTGGAGCACAAAATTCAGAATTGAGTTATTAAAACTATTATGGTAACATTCGAGCAAAAGGTACAGTACAGATTTTAGCCCAGAACACGTGGTTAGAAGTGGAAAATGTCACGACTTTAAGTGATTTGAGAGGCCTTTCATCTTTGAGGTGTTTAATGGGATCAGCCATCATTGCAGCAGAACAAGTAGAGCCAGAGAATAACCCACATTAGTGCTCAGAGGCCAACAGACACCAGATCTCCCAGGAGCCCTACCACTGTGTGCAACTACCTGTATGTCTCTCAGTGCCTTTATACCTCAAAGCCAGCACTTGTATGAGCCCTTTGCCATTCTTTCACTAACTAATTCCACCAGGATTTTGAAGCATTTTACATTTATTTGGATTTTGTACCAAGGTAATTGGAACTGGACCAGTAGGCTAGGAAGTTACATTAGCATTTTTGCCACAAAATATGTAAACCTACAACAGTATTATGTCATGACGTGTCATTTCTCCAAAAGGCAACCTGGAAAGGGTGGAAAACAATGAGAAAATTCAATTTAAGAATAGATACTCATCAACTCTTTTTCATTCTTCTAGGACATGCAGAGTTGCATAGTATCTTTTGAAATTGTGCAAGTTAATTTTAGATAGTATATTATCTGCACCAGAAAAACTCCTTGCAAATGTTTCTTGTCCCAAAAGATCAGCTTCGCTTTATCAGTTAATCAGCTGTTGTCTACCACAGAAATACTACTTGTTGTACTATAACTGCATGGTTTTTTCAGGCTTCCCAAAAAATAGAGGTTTGAGTTTTGAATGCCCTTGTGTCACATATGTGAGGACTTAAAGAAAGCAGTTGCATGTCTGAAAACACTGTCCCCATAAGATAGGTCACCACAACAGGAACTTGAGATAAGCACGGATGGTAAAACAGGAAGGCATTAATTCCAGGTCTAACAAAGGTGAGGGTTTGGAATCAGAACACCGGACAAAATGCCACTGTGCAGACTGTAGGAACTTAAGATGAGGCTTATCCAGACAAAAAATTTGCACTGTGGAAGACTGTGGGAAAGGCAACCCAAATTGTGGGAATGGCATCTATGCCCACGGATACGTGGGATTGGACTGTATAAAAGTGTTACCTCCAGAAGATCGATCCCCACCACCACAGACCAGGGTGAAGAATGACCAGCAGGATGCCACAAGAATCCACGCTGTGGTGATATCTTTTGCTTAATGTGGTGATATATTTTGCTCTCTGTGTCTCACTCTGTCCCTCTCTCCTTCCTTCCTCTTCCTATTTCTTCTTATCCCTCTACCTCACATTTACTGTTAAATAAAATCTGTATTATTGACTTTGGCACATGGTCTTGTTTGCACCTTAATTTAGGCAGAAGCATGTCTTATAATCAGATCTTAACAACATAATTCTCCTTCACATTTTATTTCAGAAAAAGGAAAAATCTCCTCTGCCATTTAGGGCAGTATCTTGAATAACTTCATCCCAACAAAACCTGTCATTTTAGAATAGACATAACTACAGTATCAAAGTATTTTTCCTGCTGAATTTGCTTTCTCAATCTTCAGAGACTTCACCTTTACTCGGAAGAAGCATGCAGTCAGCTGAACCATAAAATGCTGTGAAGCTGGTGGGCAGCCTTTACCCAAGATGTGTGAAGCTGGTGGGCAGCCTTTACCCAAGATGTTTTGGTTGTTACAAAAAAAAAAGGCCATTTTGTCTGAGAAATTTCCTGTTATTTGTTTGCTTTTCTTAGTGGATATTGCAAAATATGCATTTAGTTCACACTGTGCATACTCCTCTGTAGAAATATGTGTGCCCCTGTATGCCTCATTTGGCTTGGTGCTGTAATAGTTCTATACCCATTCTTCAAGCGCTTCTTAGTTCTACTGGGTTGAGCTTTCAAGTCTTTTTTCTTTGATGCACCTTCTAGTTGCTGGTGCTTGTTAAAAGTGACTGCAAAAGACCACACTAGAGCCATCACACCACAGAAAGGCTCTAAAATGCCAGAGAATACAATGTGTGAGCTGCAGATCCACCCAATTTCCTAGGTATCCTCAAATTAATTGCTCTGCTTCCTTTTTTAAAACATGACCAATGGCAATGTCACATCCACCTGGCTAAAGTTTTGAGCCTTTTTCTAAGGATACTCATGACTTAATTCTCATCCTACACACTAAACTATTCTCCTACTGTCTTAGCTATAACTAAACCATGCTGTCACCTGTTCCTCTCTCTCCCTTCCAACAACAATCTTCAAAGGAAAACATGTAAAGGAGAATTGCATCACTGCACTTATATCTGGTTTTGATCCTCAGCAGAGACCTCTGTTTTTCCTGCATCGTCTTGGTCCTCAAATTCAGACAGTTGAGTCTATGTACAGTTTATAATTTATTGTACAGCTTACTCTGTGAAAGCAACATCATTATCAGCAGATGAGTAAACCCAGCTACTTAGGCCCACGTAAACAGTTTAAGTTCCTTAATTACAGCAGATTTTTTTTTCTGTGAAATCAACAGGATAGTTTTTAATGGGATCTTTGTCCTCTTTTAAATTCAATTCTATTCATACAGTTTGCTGGAGTCAGTCTCCAATAAGGCTAACCCATAAATACCTGATAGGCAAGAGGCAATTTCTATCAATACAAAATCTGTAAAGGGCAGATGGAGTCATTTAAGCCAGGAACCAGAGTGGCTTTTAGCTGCCTGAAAAATTATATATTCTTTGTGAGACTGGTTCACTAATAATGTGGATGGTGATACCTCCCTACATTATCACTGCACAAAGTAATAGATCTTCACTCAAAATTTGTTCTGAGTATCAGAAATCTAAGAAGTATAAGATGGCCATACATTTGGGAAAGCATGGGAGCATTTTTTTTAGGAAACTGGCAAGTTCTGGTGGTGCAGTTTGTAAGCTCATATTCACATTGATAAAATCCTACTGATCTAATTAATCATATCTACCACATCAAATTTGCTATCAATCTGGCCTTGAGTTTTGATCTAACAGAAAAAAAAAATCTGAGGTGATTATAACTTCTAAAGACACAGCTTATTTTCACCAGAAAAAAAAGTAACTTCAAATGAGTAAAGTACTCTCTTTCAGTAACATGGGCTTGGTTTCACATACTAAATTTTTAGCCAGGCTTTTAACCTAATTGTATGAGAGAAAAACAATTAGGTATTTCACTTGAAAGGAGTAGCTGTTAGTTCAATACCAGTCTTCCCCAATGACTGCTAATGTTACTAAGGACAGAAGATTTCCTTTAAAAGATAAGAGCATACATAGCAAAGAACAACACATAATAAAAAGAGAGTTATTTCAATGCTTTGATTAATTTATTTGAGGTTTACTAGTATCACTGTGTCTGGTTTACTCATTTCACATAACAAAGCACATGCCTTGTCCAGTGCTTGCAAGCAATATTTAGATCTTTAGTGCAGTATACTATGAATATTTTCTAAAGTTAATAAACCATTCTTTTCCTTCCACAGCAGAAAACTATTCTGGTACTAAGAAAAATGTAGCATTCCGCAAATATTTACAGCTTTCAGCTAAATCAGTTGTTAAATAAGCATAATCTTTAGTTTTCACTCTTTGCTGACTATTCTAGCTTATAAAACAACTAACCCATTATAGCATTTGGAGAGAATACACAGTAGAAAGCCCAGGGATGGAGCCAGAAGCCATTTTTGTTTCTAAAGTAGATTCAGAAGCTACCTTATGGATTTTCAGTAAGTGTGACAAAAGAGAGTTGGAGACTACAGCAGGCTGGATTCTTTTAGCTACAACTAAAAAGAGATCTGAGTCACTTTGTACCTTTTTGACTTCATGAAACCTGTAGCATGCTGTCGACCTACACAGAAGTCCAGCCTTTCATCTAAGTAAATCTGGCTGCAGGGAATGAGCCAAGTCAAGGTCACAATGTAGGGGAGAAATCTTGGATTCAAGTTCCATATGGAGCCTCTCTTTGGGAGCAGAAGATTCATCTTGTGCTAAGCAGCACATTAAAATGGGAGGTAAAGTAATATGTGAGGATTGTTGTTAATATGTCTAACTGTGTTACAGTTATGGAATATTTCACACAGTATCATCAGCAGCCATCTTATAGCTACAAAACCTTCACTGGCTGGTTTTCAACTTCTAACAAATCAACCAAAAAGCCCCTTGGTATATAAACATCTCCATGATCTCCTAGGAAAGGCCAGTTGGCACAGGCATGAGGGCCAAAGTGTGGCATCCTCTTCACTTTTAGGAATAGGCCACCTCACACAGAATGGAACTGAGGAGTTGGCCAAAAGAGGACAGTGATAGAAATAAGCATAAGGTAAAAGTTATATGAAGATCTTTTTTTGGCTTCAGAAGAACAAAAGGGAAATTGAATGTGGGTCTAGGCAGGAAGCTGTTCCTGTGCTGTTCTTCAACAGTTTTCATCCTAATTTCAGAAACTTGGTGCCATGTTTGCCCACCAAAACAGTGATCACCGAGTTCTACAACCTTAGTGTCAACAGCTGAGTCAGTGCATTGCCAGGGAAGGAAGGGAATGGAAACAGTGGGACCACAGTGAGAGGCTTGTGGGAACAACCTTAGGAAAGGGAAGATGCCTACTGACATCCCTGAGATTTATGCTTCTACTAGTTACAAGACCTGAAGAGAACAGCAGTCCAGAAAGGGAATTTTGACAATGAGGTAAAGGAAAGGCACTGAACTTTTGATAGCTGTTATAAAGCTAGGTGAGACAGAACAGAGAGAGCTCTCCTGGCACAAAGGGAGCTGCACTAAACTCAGTTAGTAAGTCAAACACAGACCAGGAGACTGCACCCATGTTTACCTTTTCAGATACAGCCTGTTCTCTGCCCCTGAAACGAAAGGGCACAATGCAACATGTGTTTATATGTTCCATGCAATCTTCTACACCATGGCCAAGCATTGTCTAGGACAGAACAAGCTGGCACTGGCCAGAATTGTGCCAGGGAGCTTACAGATAGTGATACATCAGTGCTCAAATTGTGAGCCATGGCACAGTGATTTTATTTATTATGGAAGTAGCTTCTGAAAATATCTTAGACAGTAGGAAGGATGCTACTATGCTATGCAAGACAGCCTTATTGCTATGACAGCACTATGTAACATCTAACTTTGCAGTTCACTTGCAAGTAAACCATAGCTGCAGTACTTGAATTATCTGAAAATTTATGGAAATAAAATCCCTTACCCATGTGAAAAATAATGCCTTACATTGGATGCCAGGTAACTGGTAAATAGCAGACCACTACAAAATCTGACCATGTCATTCTAGCTCTTCCTGTGTTATAGGAATTTATTCATTACATAGTTTTCTGGAAGGGACACTTGTTAGGCCTCATTTGGGTTATATTATGAATATATAGTATTATGAATTATTAAGAGAAAATACTTTTCTGTACATTTCTGGAATTATCATATGGGGACACAGAAATTTTCTATTGCATTAAAGTGGTAAATTCAGGCTTTTCTGTAGGTTGCAGCAAATTGTGGAGATTTGTGACATCTCTCTTGAAGGTATGCTGGTGATCTGCTCTTCTGGGAATGCAGAAGAGCTGTATCATTCAGATTCAGTCACTGAGAATTGACTCTGAATTCTCAAGCAGTTTACTAAACTAGAGGAGATTATAATAAATAGGAAAAGTGAGAAGCCAGCAACAATCTCTCTCTCTCTCTGAGGGCATCTAAGGCAAGCTCAAGCAGATTTTAATGAGTTTGTTTATGGGAGTGCAGATACTACTTCTGGAATTACAAGAGATGCATCCATAGAAGCCAATTCGTATTACCATTCTACCAGTGCTACTTGTAAGATGAATGAAACAGAACATCACAATATGGGGTGATGAACCCTAAGCAGGACAGTACTTTTGTCTTACAGGAAATCAAAGAAGAATACACTGCTTTTTTGGCCCCCCGGGTGACTATTTGAAGATAATCTATTCTTTGAGGGTCAGGTAAACCCATAGCACTTCTTAATTCCTGGAGATGTTAATTGCTGATATTTCAGTTAATACCTCCAGGTGGGTAACTAATTACACTGTGAAGAAGAGAACTGTCGGCTATATGGGAAAGGCTTTACTGATGTCGAGCTAAGAAACAAGAAGGCCTGTAGCTGCCAGGGCCAGTTTGTATTTGGGAGAAGCATCCCAGCAGCCTTCCAATTGCTGCAGTTGATATGCTCAGACACAGAGATCAGCTGGTTATTATAGATCATACAAGAGTAAGGTTAGAGTTTGGAAACACACAAAATTGTCCTCCTAACCATTTACCTTTCTAACTTAAGGGGCAGCTATCCTTACCACAGACCTTCTAAAAACTTTCAGTGAAAGAAACATGCTAGGGTCTGTGGGCAGTCTATTCCCGTGTTTCATTAGTTTTACTGATATCCGACCTGCGTATTTCTTCTTGAAATTTAGTAAAGCTTCTTTGGTTTTAATAAGAT
This sequence comes from Corvus hawaiiensis, assembly GCF_020740725.1. Classification (NCBI taxonomy): domain Eukaryota; kingdom Metazoa; phylum Chordata; class Aves; order Passeriformes; family Corvidae; genus Corvus; species Corvus hawaiiensis. The sequence goes on from NC_063215.1 coordinate 24,423,331, forward strand.
TGTTTAGTCTCTGACCATTTATGCTAGTCCACCCAGATGGAGACCTTGAGGTAACACAATAGATCCTTGAAGGATGAGGGAGAGGATGACACTGCATTAAACCCCAATTATTCCTTGGATCCTGGAAGGATCTTCACTTTTGTGAACCAAGTCAAATGCTACAAATTGTTCACAACTGGTAACTCAATTAGCTCTTTCTTCTTTTTAAATGCCTTGCATTTAACTAGGTTTACAGCAAAAATGCAACTAATTTCAGTATTGCCAATGAGGTTCCTATTCTAAGTATGAAAGTCAGAGCTTCCTGATTCTGAATGGACCTCAAAATTCTAGAATTTTTCTATAAACTTCTACTTACATTAAGTACATTTTATTGTATATAGAAATGATGGTGCTGCTCTAAGATATGTTGATGCTGTCTGTGGTGCCTACTGCCATAGCTGCCTTCAGACCATATTTAAATTCCTGCCAGAAACCCTTAGGAAGTCAATAAAGCTGCTTCCACTTGCACTATTTACCAACTTGTCTGAAATTAATCTGAGTAGAACTTCTACAGACTAAAAAATGGAAGACAATTAGTGTAAATCTTAAATGAACCAATTCAAGTATAAAGGAATCTGAGATTTTTAATCACATACGGAGATGTGCAAGCAAGTATCAGTTTTGACTGAAGACCTAGATCAAATTTGTCAAATGTGAATGGCTCAGATTTGACTCAAATATACATATCTGGGCAAATAAACAGATAAATAAAGATGTTTGTCTGTATCAGAACTGTTGAGCATTTGCAGTACCTGTTGCTTCATTGAGAGGTAAACAGAAGACATGCAATATTTATGTGTTTTAGTAATACTACATTTGTGCTGCTAAATTCATTGCTTTATTACATCAGACAAGGTTTAAATGAGACTTTCTCACACAAAATTTCATAAGCACTGTGTGCTGTGCTATCCTAAACTAAGTCCATTTAAACAACTTTGCATTTGAATGCTTCATTGATTCCTTCATATTTATGATAGGGTTGCACCTGTTTTTATCAGGTGAACATGCAGCAGGATTATTGATGTGATAAACTGGGCAGTTGGTCTTAAGATCATTGTTTTATGCCACAAAAAACATAGATAAAACTACATCAATGTAGTTTTATCTATGACAGTTTATATTACAGGCTTTACTTAACAGGGAGCACTTGAGTTCTGTCTGTGTAAGGACCAAAGAAGTTGGGGTTTTAAGCACTAATACTCTCAGTACTATTAAAAGGAAGGAAATAACAGAATAAAAGTCCTAGCAAACAAAACCCCAAAACCTAGCCAGCAACCTGGGAGCAACATTTCATTCCAGTAGTTATCCAGAAATCTGATTTCCTTTGCTTTGTGTCAGGCACTTAACATTATTGTTGCAGTTAAGGGAACTTTATGAGAATGATTAAAATAAAACTTCTTGGAGGAGAGGTGCCACAAGAGACTGCAGCATCACTTGGGAAGTCATTTATCTACTGTGAAAACACAGATCTCTTGCTTTATTAAACATCTCTGTACAATTCTCCTTGATGTCTGCAGCCAGATATTCACCTGGCACAGTTCCATTGAAATCAATGGACCCATATTGACTTACACAAACTGAAAATCTGAACCTCTGAGTTTATTACAACATCACTAAAAGGGCTGATTAATTGTACCATAGCATCACAATATGATAATAATGCTCAGAAACCTCTCCAGAGTGGAATAGAAATTTGTTAAATCTTTCTGCAGAGTATTTGTTTTATGTAATCTACCTCTTTTTCAGTTATGGGGGGTTTTTTTGTTTTATTTTAGAAACACAGATGGTAATCTTGTTACCATTTCAGGTTTACCCTGCAAAAAACACCATGACATGCTTGCAGTATATATTTCCTAAAGTCCTGATTGTCACTGGGTCTCAGGCACACAGTGATCTTGAAGAAGAGTATACATTCTCCATTTGACAACATCCTACAGAAGACATGGCCTTCCTGTCCTGCAGATCAGTTCAGTCTCAACCTCTGCCCCCACTGAGGGGCTTGCTGCCTGTGCTGCGGTGCAGCTGTCTAAGCTGGGATCAGGCTGCTGGGACAAAAGCTGTGCAAGAGAGACATTAAAAACTCTGTTCAGGGCCTCCCCCTGCTTTACCCATGCATTTAAGCCATAGCTGTTGTCCTTGGTTCTGGCCTGAGCCATGCTGGAGGTGTGCCTGTGCCTGGTCAACATTCTGACCTGCTGATTTGACTTCAGACTTTCCTGTACTGTTACAGTCCTGGTTACTGTACCGGACCTGCCCTCTTCTCCTTGCTTGGGCACAGTGGGACTGACCTTTTCTTATGAGGACACTGTCCTACCACCTTGCCATTACCCCAGCTCCTGCTTGCCTTCCCTGGGAAGTAGCCTGATCTTCTTGTTTCCTGAGAAGATGAACCCTTAAATACTGTGTAGACACTGCTACTGCAGCAGGCATAAAGAAAAGAGATATGCTGGTTTTTTTCCAAAAATAAGATAAACAAATTTCCCTTACAGGATCATTCTTATTTAATATTAGATTTTGCAGGAACAGTAAAAAATTGAGCCTCTCTTTTTGCTTGTTTTGCTATGCATAAATTTTCTGTTCACTAAGAGTTCATCATCTCAGAAGCCAAATGGCAGAGAGAAAATGGCATCCAAAGCACCGTAGTCCAAGCAAAACATTTATCTGCTTTTGTTTAATTTTAATGATGTAAGTGGTAGTGGCATGTTTCCCACCCTGTAGATATGTCAGCTGTCATGTGTGAGACACTCAAGGGTTTACCCCAGCCTGTGTTGTCCTGAGGAGTCCCTGTAGCTCCTGCAGTTGTGACACAGTGCCCCAGTCTCCTTTCCCCACTGAGAACATCACATGTGAAGATACAGAGGGCAGAGGAGACCAGGTCCTGTGCTATAGGAAAGATTGGGCCTCTTCATGAAGTATACCACACAGAAGCCACAGCAGAATAATTGTTTAGTCCACTGCAGCCTCATGCCATCTTTCCTGTCCTGTCACAAACTCAGCACAGGGAAATGAGATGAGCTGGTGCAGAGGGGCAGGGATACATCCGTCACAGGATCCACCTTGCCGAGTCTCATGGGCTAGGTCAGAGAAAAAGCAGAGGTCAGAATCAAACCATCCTTGACTGGCTTATCTCGCAATTCCCTGTTTCGTGGCAGACCTGGGTCAGGAGAGGGAAAATGAAAAAAGGTAATAAACTTAATGCATGAGGCTCCAGCCCTGGCTGCATAGTTTAATTCTGAAAGAACAAAGCCCAAAGCTTACTTATAGGACCATAAGTAGTCAATAACAATGTAGAGTCAAAATATTTTTAACAGACAACTCTTAATAGAATTAAACTGTGCAAAGGACAAGTTCTCTTTTCACAGAGGGATTTAACTACAGTGCTGCACACTCACCTTAGAAGCAGCACGAAATGTTAATAACAGGAAGAAATTAGGTACAAGTCTGACATTTTGGTGCAAAGTTCCTCAGCATGAGTAACTTCTTGAAATGGCAGCCAGCATGGCACTTATTCATCCTAGTGCAGCTGCTGACATGAAATGGTGCTTTGAAGTGTTTTGGGGAACTGGGATAGCAGCAGTGTTTCCATCAGAAGCACCCAGGTTGCACGACATGCCAAACCTAGGGCACTACAGTTCAGCAGCTCATTAAGCATTTCAGTCATGCTTTGCAGTTCTCTGAATTGTGGTCTTTCCAGTACATCAATTTTTTTCTCTAATTATATTGATTTTAGCAAATTGCAGTGTCCTTCTGTTGATTTTCAACTATGTATAGCAAAAACTTGCAATGTGAGAGAAAAAACAAACTCATTGTGTTCTAGCAAGTTATTCTATACCATTAGACCTTTCATGGGACAAAACAGAGACATCAGAGCTAAGAACATATGAAAATATTGCAGTTACTACAAAAATAAACAGAAGCTAAGTTTTTTAATTAATATAGACCTTACATTCATCACCCAGACAAAAAAGACCAGTCAATTGTCTGGAGCACCAGCTCTGTAATTACACACCCATTTATTTTCAGTGCGGAGGATGTAATTGCCTGTGCCCAGCTCTATCTTTGGGTCATCACAGTGGACCAACCATACCGTATGCCAGCACCTGCCATCTGCAGGCTGTCCTCCCACACCAGAGACCTGAATTCTAGCCCACACTCCTGACTAAATCATGTCTTTATAAGGCAGAGAACTCTTAAAATCTGCTCAATAAATTAGGGGCTGCCATAGAACCTCTAGAAAGTCAGCAACACAACCTCTATCCTCTTTCTTCCCCATGAAGACAAGCTGTGAATCCCCTCCACACTTTCATTTTACAAAACATTTCGGTAATTGCATTGCTGAATCATGCTAGAGGTAGGACTTCTGCATTGGTGGAAGTGGTCTGAAGTCAGTGCAGCTAAACAGTATAGGACCAGTCATCTCATTCAGGGTGGAAGAAAAATACTTCAGTGTTTAGGAAGTATGTATCTGTTCCTGTTTCTTTGACCTTTTTACTCATTTTAGTGAATGATTTGCTAATAAAAATACATAAGCACATTAGGGAGCCAATCACCAAGCCTGGAGTGAGTGTTTTAACAGGCCAAACGGTACCAAGAGTATTTTAAAGAACAGTGGAACCTGGGCCATTCACTCAAGAATTTATATGCTACATACAGCCAGCTGCTGCATTTCTGGATGAAGCACCCATGTGGTGGGAGATAACTGGCTCATCACTGCAGGTAAATACCTTAGCTTTAGAGGAGGCTGTAACACAAATATGCATCTTTCTGCAGTGTTCCCTTCTGGTTAACTCTGAAATACTCCTTGTTCACTGCTTTTGGTTTAGGTTTTATTAGAGTAAATCAGTCCTTTATTGGATTTAGTTCATATATCTTAGAGATAGTTTAGGATTTTTTTGCATCAATGAATCATGGCAATATATATAAGAAATGTTTATTCTTCTATTCTTTTGGGGAGGAAATTAATACACGTTCACATAGCTGGGGTTAATCTAGCATCTAGCAGGCAATTTGCTCTTACATTTTCTGACCTTTTCATTAAGTATAAAAAAAACAGAAGGATACAGTCCATACTTAGTTATATTTAGCTGTTGTGCTATGTGTATTTAGTCCTTATCCCAAGAATTTTAGGTGTATACAAAGGACAAAATAACTTACACAACAGAAGCTTGAAACTACGTGTTTAGGGGCATTCCACACGACTTGCCCTTCTTTGTGTTCGGAGGGAGAACTTCTCTGTAAATCAGGAGACAACTTGGTAGGATCCATTACAGGGACTTACCAGCTTAGTAAAAATATGTAGCTTCAAAACTCAATTTAAAATCTGTTCAGGTACTTGTTAACCTCACTAAAAATCAATGTACCAAATCCCATATATCTCATATATAACACCAGAATACCACTTAAATCAAAGAGTTGCCTTAGGTAAGTGGGGAAGGCATTTGTCCAGTGGGGATGTTCATTCAAGTAATCCTGCAGGCTTATGTCTATACTTATTATCATACTCAGCAACGTCAAGGTAATTAATTTATTTCCTTTCAAGTGTTTTTTCCGCCATCAGTGAAAGAATTCCATGAAATGAGAAAAAAAAAACTACTGCAAATCATTAGCATGTAAAGACAGGCTAAGTGTCTTACCTTCTACTGTGGCCTGCAGTCTGCTGCCAAAGAGACTGAGAAAACAATACCAGCTCACATTTGGGGAATATCACACAGCAGCCTTCGACTACAGTTCTTACTGAAGCTTTAGCATGTCGGGCACAGCAGCACTCAGTGATGGTGGGACTTCATTAAGGCCACAATAGTCTGCTGTTAGTCTCCATTCTCTGCTAGACCTTTGCACCGGCCATGTAGGATAGTTAAAAGGTGAGCAGGTTTTGCTGATGACTCCTTGGCTCTCCAGTCAACAAATCAGCTTACAGATGGGAGTCATGTTTGGTGAGATATCACCATTGGTGCACTGTCGTTCTTTGACCTTCAGCAACTCCACAACACAAGGGTGTTGCAGTGGGGATCCTGCAACACGCATATATCAAACCAGGAGTCCCGTGGAAAGGAAATATATACGGACAGACAGATTCTTGATAGCTGTTTCAGAGAGATGTTTATTTCTCCAGCCGCATGGCCGGAGCTCTGCCCAGGAACTGTTCCAGTCACGGGACCAAGGGTCCTTCTGCCCGCGCAGGGAACACAAACCAACCAATGGGAACGAGGCTGAGCAGGGGCAGGGAAGCCCCGTGTCTGTGCCCTCAGGGCCCCTCTGCCAGGGCTACACGGCAGGGGAGGAGACCCCAACACCTCACCCGTTTTATTTTAATAAAAGGAGAATGAAAACAACTGGATAAACATAACAAGAACAGTTTCAAAACAAAACAAGCCACCCTCCTGAGTCTTTAAATGTCCAAACAGATTCTCTGGAACATCTTAGGGCTGACAGAAGGGAGACAGAATTCTCTGAGCATGCTTTGTGGGGAAACTGAGGCAGGAGAGGGTTTAACTTCTTCCCTCCCCCTTTTCATCCCCCACTCGGCATTGGAAAGGGATTTTTGGGGAAACAATTGGCAAAAGCATGGTTTTGTGAGGGAAACCATGGATGAAAAAACGGATTGGGAATACACTGGGGGTAATAGGACATAGGGTAAAAGGGAAAGGTGGGATTAGGAAAGGGAAACTGTAGGGGGGGCTTACAATGGAGATACTGTCTAACATGACTACGATTTTTTGCATATATACTGCCTTTTACAGGAACACCATCAGGCCCAGTGACCTGCGATGCTTGTAACCCTTTTCTCCCTAGTACAATATTAAATTCCACCACCTCTCCATCTCCCAAGCTTGGGATCCATTTTTCAGGGTTATTCTTTTTAATAGCAGTTCTATGCACGAATATGTCTTGCTGGTTGTCACACCTTGTTATAAAACCATAATTTTGCTTAACATTATACCATTTTACTATCCCTAAGGTCTTAGTTGCTATGATCTTTTCCTTTTTCCGAGTGGCTGCTGTTTTCTGTCTCGCTGCGTCTTTGCTGTCTCTTTCGGTCGCTCCCGTGTTGGAATTGTCGGAGCTGCTCGTGCCTGCGCGCTCTTCCCGGGGTCGCGTTCGGGGCTGCGCGGGCCGGGCCGGGCCACGCCGCTCAGTTCTCCGTGCGTCGCCTTCTCTGGTCGCAGCTTCGCTGCCGCTGCCGGGCGCTGCACCCACGTCTCGGCCGGGCCCCCGAGCGATGACTCCCCCGCACTCCGCTCCAGCGCGCGTCTCGGCTGGGCGCGGCTCCGTTCCATCGCCACCGCCGCCAGCCGCCGCCCGCGTGCCGCCCCTCTCAGTCGGGCGTTCACGGGGCTCGCTCCACCACGCGCTGCACGGGACCATTCGGGCACCGCCGGGTCCCGCTGCTCCCGCCGCTCCTTGCTCCGCCACCGACACTGCGGCTCGCGTGGCTCCGCCCGCGCGTGGGAACTGCCTCGCTGCTGCTCGCAGAGCGCTCGGTGCACGTGGCCTGGGCCGCACGGTCCCTGCGCCACGCTTCCCTTCACCAGGACACAGCTGACATTGCTCAACAGTCTCGGTAACTAAATAATATTCACGAAAATATTCTTCCATCGGCATATATTTTGACTCCAGTATTAACTGTGTCCAAACGGTTTTCCAAAAGCCCTTGGTAAGAATTAAATCCCAAGAAACATAGAAAAAGTTCTTAAACAACCATGCCAGGAAGTGTTTCAGTTCTTTTTGAGCTTGAATCAAGCTAAAATTTACAAATCGTTGTTCAAGAATCATTTTAAGTTTAAGATAAATGTCCATATGCGGCTCTGAGAGCCAAGAGTCTTCCCACGGTTCCTCCATAGTTTAGATATGGAATAGCAAAGCAAAACCAAGAAGAGGAATCCAAAGTTTCCAGGGTTTACTCACACAAATCAGTCGCTTAGGGATCGGGGATCGTTCTGCTCTCAAATCTCCACCATTTGTTGCAGTGGGGATCCTGCAACACGCATATATCAAACCAGGAGTCCCGTGGAAAGGAAATATATACGGACAGACAGATTCTTGATAGCTGTTTCAGAGAGATGTTTATTTCTCCAGCCGCATGGCCGGAGCTCTGCCCAGGAACTGTTCCAGTCACGGGACCAAGGGTCCTTCTGCCCGCGCAGGGAACACAAACCAACCAATGGGAACGAGGCTGAGCAGGGGCAGGGAAGCCCCGTGTCTGTGCCCTCAGGGCCCCTCTGCCAGGGCTACACGGCAGGGGAGGAGACCCCAACACAAGGGTCCTCTGAGAGACTGAGCAAGGTAGACACCTGCCTAATTTCCTCCATCTGCTAGACAGCTATACAGAAAGCCCAGCCTTTTGGGTCCTTGAAACACTCTCTCCTGAGTCTCTGCCAAGGATGCATGGAGTCTCTGGACCAGTCACAATGGGGGGCTTTTGCCACTCATTCCCAGTGAGGGTCACTTCAGCCTCCAATACAGTTAGCTGTTGGGACACTCCGGTTGTTCCAGAAATACAAATGGGTTCTGCTTCTCTGTAGCTTGGTGGTATTAGGATACACTGTGCACCAGTATCCACTAGAGCCTTATACTCCTGTTGGCCTCATGTACCAAGCCATCGAAACCACACAATCCAGTAAACCCTTTTGTCCCCTTCCTCCACCTGGCTGGAGGCAGGGCCCCTCTAGTCCTGATCACCATATTGGTTACTCACTTTTTGTATGTACAAACCAGAATTCTCTTTAAGATCAGAAGTAGGATCAGCTCTTCTACTCTGTTTGGCAATTTGCCTGCTTGATACTGGAGCAGCAGTTTTCCTGAAGAACCCCATTTTGTGGTCGTTTTTCCTGCAAATCAGACACCTGTGAGGGTGTCAAGGTAGATTTTGCATCCTACTTTCTCATGTCTCCTCTGTCATCACTCAGGTAAAGCCACAGGATGGTCTGTGGTGTGTAATCGCCATATCCTCTCTCTTGAGCAGAGGAGCTCTAACCCGTGATAGCTGAGATACTGGTCCATATAGGTGTGGACTAGGACATATCCTGTCTGAATTGCTGGAACTCTTGGAACACTTTCTCCACAGCTGAGGCACAGCCCCACTGGGAGAAGAGAGAATTTCTTCATGTTGCTGGAACTGGACTGTTACAGCAGGGATTACTGCAACAAGCATATATCAAACCAGGATTCCCGTAGAAATGAAGTATATATGGACAGATTCGTGGTAGATGTTTCAGAGATGTTTATTTCTCCAGCCGCATGGCCGGGACTCTGCTCAGGAACCCCAGTCACGGGACCCCAGGGTCCTTGGCCACACCGGGGAACACAAAACAACCAATGGGAAATGAGACTGACCAGGGGCAGGGAAACCCCGTGTCTCCCCCCCAGGGCCCCTCTCCCAGGGCTACATGGCAGGGGAGGAGACCCCAACATCTCACCCGTTTTATTTTAATAAAAAGGGAATGAAAACGACTGGATAACAAGAACAGTTTCAAGACAAAACAAGCCACCCTCCTGAGTCTTTAAATGTCCAATCAGATTCTGTGGAACATCTTAGGGCTGACAGAAGGGAGACAGAACTCTCCAGGCATGCTTTGTGGGGAAACTGAGGCAGGAGAGGGTTTAATTTCTTCCCTCCCCCTTTTCATCCCCCCTCGTTATCGGAGAGGAATTGTAGGGAAATGGAATTGTATAGGGAAGCCATGGGGTGAAAAACGGATTAGGAATAAACTGGGGATAGGGTAAACTTAGGAAAGGGTTCATATTGGGTATAGGGTAAAAAGGGGAAGTAGGCTGTGGGTAGGGAAATTGCTGGGATGGATATTGTTTATAATTTTGTGCATAACAGCTGCCTTTGACAGGAATACCTCCAGGCCCAGTAACATTTGCTGCTTGTAAACCCTTCTTTCCTTGCACTATATCAAATTGTACAACTTCCCCATCTCCTACACTTTGCAGGTAATTTTTAGGGTTATTCCTTTTAATGGCAGTTCTATGGATGAATAAATCTTCCCCTGTATCATCTCGTGTTATAAATCCATAGTTGTTTTTTACATTGTACCATTTCACAGTTCCTGTGACTTTTGTGGCTACAACTCCTCCTATCACGTGCTTGCGTGTTCGTCGTGGCTGCTTGTCCCGCGTGGCCGCCGCCTCGCCGACTCTGACATCTCGGCCAGGCCCCCGCGTTGCGGCTGCTCCGCGCTCTCCGAGCGGCGCTGCTCCGGCGCGTGTCTGGGCTCTGCGCGGCCCCGCGTTGCCATCGCCGCTGGCTCCGTGCCCTGTGAGCGGTTCCGCTCCGCAAACTCCACGCTGCTTTGAGTGAGTGCGGCCCCGTTCCGGCTCGGCGCTGCGCTGCGCGGCTTCTCGTGTCGCTGTGGAAACCACTGCTTCTCCCTCCACAGGGCTCTCCGAGCCGTGTGCTCAGAGCGGGCTGCCACGCCGATGCCCGGTTCCTGGCTGCTCATGGCCCACGGCACCTGCGGCACCTGCGGCATCGCTCCCTCACTTTCGGTCGCGTGGCCGGGGACCCCGAGACAGGGATGGGGTCCGCGATAAGGCGCGCGCTCCCGAGGGGGCCGGGCGCATCCAGCACAGGCAGCTCCGCTGGCATGGCTGCAGTCATGCGCTCCCGGGATGGCGGCCGTGCAGCCTCGGCCACGGGAGAAGTAGGATCCTCTGCTTTAGGGGTATTGGGACAATACAAATGCTCCTTAAGAGCTTCCCTGATTATAAGGTATGCACGGAAAGCTTCTCTTTGATCTCCTACTTTATCCCAGATCTCGTCCCAGAAACACCCCTCACAAGGAGGTTCGATATCAAAAAGTAAGTCTCGAGAAATACAGGAGAACCTTTTGAAAAGCCAGATGAAGAAATGTTCTAGATCTCCCGGTTGCATTACTTTTTTGTTTTGTTGTTCAAGGATTCCTTTTACTTCTAGATACATTTTTTTCTGTGGCTCAGAGAGCCCCATTTCCCACGATTCTTCCATAGTCCAGAGAGAATACCCAAACCAAGATGAGAAGAAAGAGGTCTAGAGTGGTTATTTTACTCACGAATCTTCCTCAGGGACCAGTGTCCTGCCCGCATTCCTCCACCAGTTTGTTACAGCGGAGATTACTGCAACAAGCATATATCAAACCAGGATTCCCGTAGAAATGAAGTATATATGGACAGATTCGTGGTAGATGTTTCAGAGATGTTTATTTCTCCAGCCGCATGGCCGGGACTCTGCTCAGGAACCCCAGTCACAGGACCCCAGGGTCCTTGGCCACACCGGGGAACACAAAACAACCAATGGGGAACGAGGCTGACCAGGGACAGGGAAACCCCGTGCCTCCCCCCCAGGGCCCCTCTCCCAGGGTTCCATGGCAGGGGAGGAGACCCCAACACTGGACAACCAATTAATCCTCTGTTTGTTTCTCTGCCTCTTTCCAGGTCATTACTGCCCATGAGTTGGTATATAACAATGGTGAGCTCCATACAAACTTCTACCACCCGGGTGACATACACTTGACATACACATTCGTCTGGATCTTTGAATAATTTCTCATTGCTCACCATAAATCACCTCCAGCGTGGCTAATTCCCTCAGGTCCTGGATACCTTTTTCAATGGTGATCCATTTGCCTGAATGGCATGATATCTCTCTTGAAGGGAAACCTTCCCTTACTGCCTAATAGAAGTCATGTGCAGAGGCTGAGGTCTTGTGCCCTTTTTCCAATCACTTTGTCAATGCCTTCCCTAGAAAGAGATTCCAGCTGCTTGGCTTTTCTACCCTCTAATTGCAGGCCACTGGTCCTGCTGTCCTACCTTTGAAGCAATCAGGTGACAATGTATTGGTCTGGATGAAGCTGAAATCTTTTCACATACCTCACAGCTCTCTCAGGGATTGGGATCAGATGGTTACTGCCTCATTTATGAGTTCTGTCACTTCCTCCTCCTGTTCTCATGATAGCACTTGGAGACGCCTGCCTTATCTTCTTCTTCCTCCTTCCCTCTTCAGTAGGAGTTTCTTCCCTTATTAAACAAGCTTGCTTTCGCATGCAGTATTTCTTCTCGTGTATATTGGGGCAGCTGTTACCAGCATGGGTTGGTACCCTGGTTCAGCTTCATACTTGCCAGGGAGCTGTCGCAGGGGGTTGAGTAGCCCCAGTGCTTATCATGGTTGCTGCAGTGTCTGTCATTTTGTCATCAGATCCAGAGACCGCCTTTTCCCCCTAAAGAGTGTTGAGCAGGGCTGAATCTGCATGGGCCAGGCCCCAGCATGTGGCAGTGATTTGTTTCTCTCTGGAACTGCCACGGTCACAGCATATTTTTTCCAAATATTTTACCAGTCTTCTGGATTCTGCAGTTCTTCAGGGGTGAAGTTCCAAAACATTGGAGGTGTCTGCTCTCCTAGATTCTTGCCCATACTATCTCACACATCCTGCCACTCATAACTATCCAGCCTTGAAATAGAACTCTGGGTGGTATACTTAAACATTTGTTTAACCTTAAATAAGACCTGAAATGCATTCAGGAGACACGAGTAGGAACACACTTGTTTGAACATCCCAAGGATTCAAAATTCTCAAGAGCTATCGTAACTAGCCTGGAGGAGAAGGGGAAGGTGAAGTAGCGGGGGAGTGTTCCCTCTTGTCTCCCCCACAGATCAACTCTCTGAGGAGAAAAGGTGAAGAGTGTAATCGTTAATAGTTTCTGAGAGATGGTTCCCAAAGTACAGAGATGACAGTAATGCTGAGTACAAATACCAGATTAGTCTCACAACCACTAATTTTATGATATCATAAGCCAGTGTTACACAGTACAGCAAAATGATAACCTTAATCCAGCCCCCAGGGATGACAAACAGCACAACAGGGAACACACACAGCAAGTAAGGTCTTACATAACATAACCCTGAGAACAAGCACAACTCCTCTAAAAGCAGATAAATCAACATTGTGATCAGCAACTATTAAACTAATATAATGAACTTGTAAAACAAAATTTTTTAACACTTTTCTGGTCAGATCTGTTATCTCAACCCTTTGAACCCGACTCTGGGTACCAAAAAGAACTGCTGTGGTTTAACCCCAGTCAGCAGCCAAACACCACATAGCCGTTCTCTCACTCCCCTCTAGAGGGATGGGGGAAAGAGGGGGAGAAGAAGGAAAGAGGTAAATCTTGTGGGTTGAGATAAAGACAGTTAAAGACAGTAAAGGGAAAGGAAGATAATATTAATGACAAGAGAATATATAAAGCAAGTGATGCACAACGCAGTTGCTCACCAGGCACTGACTGATGCCCAGCCCATTCCTGAGCAACGGGCTGCCCCACCTTGTTGGCCACTTGCCAACAGTTTTATTGCTCAGTAAGTATGGTGCATGGCATGGAATATACCTTGTGTCCATTGGGGTCAGCTGTCCTGGACATGTACCCTCCCAGCTCCTTGTGCATCCTGAGCCTCCTCACTGGCAGGGCAGCATGAGAAGCTGAAAAGTCTTTGAATCAGAGTGAACTCTGCTCAGTAACAGTTAAAACATCAGGTGTTATCAACATTATTGTCATCTTAAATACAAAACACACCACTGCATCAGCCACTAGGAATAAAAATAACTCTATCCCAGCCAAAACTAAGGTACTAGTTCTTTCTTTGGTTCTTCATTTCCAAGCTGACAGCTCTGAATCGGCAAGACTATCTAGTATCTCTAAAGTTTTAGACTGACTTAAACTTGGTTCCCTTGAAGGACTTGGGAGGCCAAGGAGTCGAGCACCTAGGGAGATGCTGTGGTGAAAAGAAGTAAAGAAAGGCCAGCAGTACAGGAGTGGAGGGAAGTAATCACAAAAATTAACTTCAGTCCTGGGGATACCTGACCTGCTTCTCTAAGCTTCTTTATAAAGAATGGAGGATAATTATGGAGCAGACAAGTCAAAGCAGAAACCTAATTTTAGGCTGTCTGAAACTGCACCCCCAGGGGAACTTCACTCGCCATCATAGAGCTCCAGTGTCCACATTTTAAAAAGGGATCTTTAAAAATAGTCTGTGAGCAGAAGGGAAACACAAAAATTATTTAAGACCTGGAGAAAATGTCTTTCTTCTAGCTTGGTCTGTTTATCTTATCAGAAAAGACTGGGATGTGACTAGATTAAGGTGTATAAATGCTTTCATGAGTAAAAAATACTCATGTACGAAACGGGGCTTTAATCAAGCAGAGGAATACATAACTAGAACCAATTGTCTGGAAGCAGAAGCCAGAAAATTCAAATTAGAAAACAAGCACACATTTTTGACAGTGGGAGTGAATAGGTACTGGAACATACTACAGAGGAAAATGATACATTCTCACCATATTCAGATTTTCAAGTCAGGACTAGGCTGAAAGAAAAGTTTCAATGGAACTAAGGGTCTCAATGCAGCATCACTGTGTGATACTTAATGGCCTGTGATATTCAGGAGATTAGATGGCCACTCTCAACCTTAAACACCATGAAGCTTAATTCTATGAGTCTGTATCAGTCACCAGGGTATAGGCTTTGTATAAAAAAACCACTCCCTAAATTCAACTCAACAATTTGATAACTTCTGGTATCTTTCAGAACTGAGCAATCTCTGAAAGATTTCTGGCCATAACACCACTTCTGCTGAGAACTGAAGAGTTGAATATAAGCTGAATACAACTCTTGCAATAACTGTTTATTAATAATGGGACTGTTTTCTATTCTTTTATATTAGTCCTTAAAAACAATAAGGTGGCTGTACATTTATGGCATAAATTACCATATTTATGATAATGTATATGATATTTAGCAGCTGTAATTCATCTAGAAATCAAGCTACAGAGAGGGGAGCAGAGTATATGTATATTGTTGTGATTTTCAAATATTCATTTATTGAACATCACTACAATGCTGTGATGTGAGTAAATATTATTACTGAGATTTTACAGAACTTTTCATGTCTAGGACAATTGGCTTGTTCCAAGTTGTGTATATATATATATATATATATATATACTTATATATATGTACATATTATTTTTTTAAAAAGACAGTGCGGGAAAGAGTATAAAATCCCATATAGGAAATCCTGACCCTCTTGATGTTATTTGCAGATTTGAGGGAAATAAACTTTAAACCAGCTTCATTTCTCAGTTTAAAACTAAATCCATCCTAAACACAGTGAAATGTTTTTCATTCATTTGGTATCTGACCTGAAAACCTGTGCTTAAAGAAGTAAAATGATCACTTCAAGTATATTTATTTTCTCCTTTTTCTGTACTATGTCTTGTTTGACAATCACATTGAATTATCAGATTAAAAAAATTCTTCACTCTCTGCCCACTTTATAGTATTTTTAATATATTTCCCATGAGGGTAAAGTGAACTAAATTCTGCTAACAGAAACATTTGAAAATCCATAAGAAAAATGCCCAGGGAGAATGAAATTGGGCCTTTATTCCTAGTAGTACAGTTTATTTCAGGTGTTACCTTCAGCTAAGTAATCTGATGCTTAGATTTTCCTTGTACTTAAAAAAAAAAGCCCAACATTAAGAAAAATCTTATGAATCAAAATGTTTAATGCTAAATGAGAAGTATCTAAATGATTTGGGGTGAAAAATAGAAATTCTATAACTTGTAACACTCTGTTTCATGGAAACTCATATAGGGATAGGGGAGTTCTCCCCAATAAATTGACATACTCTATTAGTTTTGGAGCTGTTTTAAGGGATTTCCAACACAATAATTTTGGCTAGGTTTGACTTGAGCTACTGGGGTAAGACAAAAACCACTGAATGTAACATTGAGTTTTAATGTCACCTTTTTCTACCATGTGTCTGCATGCTCTCTCTGCCCACATGCACGCTTACACTGTCCACACATCAGCAAGGCATCCATCACATCCAAGAGGAGAAATGGGCAGGAAGCCATCACAAAACTATGATCTCGACCTCTTCCCTGCTGTGGCCGTCAATTTCACACAATTCCTCCCCTTAGCCAGGATGCCACCTTCCCCTCAGAGTAAAAACTGCAGTAGCTGAGAGGTTTCATTACTTTGATTAGACAGGCCACAAAGCTTTCCTCCCTCTAGCCCTGGTGTCTCCAAGCAGGAATTATTACCCCATCATTTCTAACTGACTTCCTCTGTGCCTTTTCACTCAATAGCCATACGGACTTTCCAGGGCTCAGCAGTCTGCAGCAGTTTTCAGTTCAGCCACTTGCAAGCCATCTGAAGTTTCTCTTTGCAAGGAAATGGCATTATGCAGAAAAGTGACATATGGCACCTGGAAAGCATTGACCTTGCCTTGGTTTCCTGGCAAGGTCATTGTAGTATATATTTGTGTACTTGTATACTTTGTATATTTGTATTTGTGTACTGTCCTTATTATATAACAGTACTTATTTTGCTAGGCCACCTACTTCCAGTGCTGTTTATCAATGATCTGGATGAGGGGATCAAAGCCACCCTCAGTCACTTTGCAGATGACAACGAGTTGGGAGGGAGCATTGATCTGCTGAGGGGTAGGAAGGGATATGGACAGGCTGGATCGATGGGCCAAGGCCAATTTTCCAAGGTTCAATAAGGCCAATTCGTGTGACTCTTGGGTCATAGCAATGCAGAGCTACAGGCTAGGGGCAGAGTGGCTGGAAAGCTGCCTGGTGGAAAAGGAGCTGGGAGTGCCAGTTGACAGCAGCTGAACATGAGCCAGTTTGTGCCCAGGTGGCCAAGAAGCCCAATGGCATCCTGGCCTGTATCCGCAGTAGTGTGGCCAGCAGGACGAGGGCAGTGATTGTCCTTCTGTACTCAGCACTGGTGAGGCCACACCTCAAATCCTGTGTCCAGTTCTGGGCCCTTCATGAAAAGAAAGACTTTGAGGGGCTGCAACATGTCCGGAGAAGGGCAATGTGCACTCTGCACAAGACAGCTTCTGATCACCACATCACCCACCAGTCCTTCTCTGTTCACAAACAGCAGGTTCAGAGGGGCATCTTCCCTTGCCTCACTCACCAGCTGTGTCAGAATTTCTCTTCCACATATTCCAGAAATCTCCTGGACTGTTTTCTCTCTGTTGTGTTGTACTTCCAGAAAATATCCATTAAATTGAAGTCCTCCATTAGAACAAGTGCCAGTGATTGTGAGACTTCTCCCAGCTACTGAAAGAATATTATAGACTATTTTGTCTGCCAATGTTATAGAATATTTGGTCAGTTGCTTAAGGAAAAACAAAATACTTGAAAAATGTCTCTATTAATGCAAACACACAGAGAGGAAATCACACATAATGGATACATATCCACAGTGTCAAACATCTTCACATTGCTCTATTATGAGTCACACTAAAGCACTGTCCTCAAACCATGTTTTCCTAAAACAAACTTCAATGTTGGCTTTGTGAGCTGGAGAGCAGACTTACTGATTTCTAGCAGCACGAACCATGTTAGGTTACAGGTCATTTAAACACATTGCTTTTGACTTTTGAAATGTGCAGACTGCCTTTGCTGAAGGGCCTGTTAGCATGAGAAGGCATTTTTGAGATGCATTAGACATGCTAGTTATACAAAAGAGCATGATGTAATTGTTACATTTGTACATGAAGGCACAGAGGTGAATATGAACATCATTCTACAGAATGATCAGCTAGGATTTTGCATACAAAATTTGACCCAGAACATAAAGATCAACTTATTTTCCATTTCAAAATAACAAGCTTTATTAATCTATCATCAACAATCCAAATATATTATAACTAGCACCTTTAAAAACAATCTGAACTTTTCTTGTGAATCTTACAGGACAGGTTAGATACGCTAAAATTTTAAAATTCCTTTTGCTTCCACTGTCAAATGTTCTTCTCAAATGACAATAACTAACACATGCAATTTCATCCTGGAGTAATTTGTGGTAGATATGATGATATATTGC
The DNA here is from genome assembly GCF_020740725.1 of Corvus hawaiiensis. Classification (NCBI taxonomy): domain Eukaryota; kingdom Metazoa; phylum Chordata; class Aves; order Passeriformes; family Corvidae; genus Corvus; species Corvus hawaiiensis. The sequence continues at coordinate 24,441,254 of NC_063215.1, forward strand.
CTGTCAATAACTTTCTGGCAAACTCTTTTTGTGAGCATCATTTTCATGAAACCATGAAGAAGGGAGCCTTGGTGCTTCAGGCCCAGTCATGAGACAGCTGTGTTGGAAACACAGCTTTGGACTATGTCATTTGGTGGGACAGTCACCAAGTCACAGTGTAGCTCAAAGAGATCCATGAAGCAGAAGAGGAAGGTCATTGAAACAGCTTTTCTCCAGCTAACCATAACTGCATTCTCACCATTCCAGTCAACCTGTGTTCATGCTACCAAAGACAGAGCACGTGAAATACAATTTTCAGTGCTATGAGTTTGTAGACCTTAGTAGTAGAACTGATAACAAACTAGATGCCTCTTCGTCACAGACTACGTCCTCATGCTAAGAGCAATGGGATGTTTCTTCATTCATGCCCATGCTGCATTTCAAATAACTTTATCAAATGATGTTGATCAGCACATGGCTATGTTCCTGAAGAAACTGCATCAATTTGATCATATTTGCCCTTGTATCTGAACGTCATCAAGGATCTTCTCCAGGAATAAGTTAGTATGGCTATTGCTCCTTCACATCCTCCTTCCTGAAGCATATTCACTTCTGGTGAGTGCCCTGAAGAAATCAGGCAACTACTTGTTGAGGAATACATCTGAAGTTTCCTTAACACCATGAAAGGTTAGGTTATACAACAATGAAGAGAAACAGATGTTATTTGTTCATGAAAACAAATTTCCAGATGGTTCAAGATCACCACATTGTGCAAACAGCCAGCTTAAACAACTGCTTGCTTTTATTGTAATTACCCTCCGGTTTCCTTCTGCCATCACCCTCTAGTGTGTGCTACACTTCCTCACTTCAGTTTGTGTTCCAGGATTTTATGTTATTTGAGACATGAACTTTGTCTGCTAATAAAGTTTGTAGAAACATCTGGAGCAAAAATGGTAAAACAGAAATGGTAATAATGGATCAGAATAAAATCATCCCTATTACCAGAAATACAAAAACCCAACCAATCAGGTAGTTAGCACCTATTAGTTTTGAAATTGCTTAGGAATTAAGTAGCTATGCTTTTTAAAAAATATGTATTTTCTCATAAGTGTCTTACCTCAACAGCAGAAAAATGTCAAGTTAATGCATTGGTCACAGACTGTTGTTCACACAGCATGCTTCCACACAGCAACAGCTTCTAAGTCCCCAGAAGGAATTTTCATCTGCCTCCATCTGATAATGAAACAGTCTACACACAACACACAGAACAGTACAAAACCTTACCTACGACCTAAGCAAAGTAACAAGTACTCAGTCCTGAGATGTTTGCCAAGATTAGTTGTGCAGTGTTATACTCTAACACCTGTTACAGTATAAGTCCCTGACAGACGCTTGGCAGTGTAAAGAAGACCTGCATGTGGTTAATGTCCATGGAAGATACAAAGCCTCAGCACCTTGGTAAGTGCAGATCCAAAAGAAAACTCAGTGTAGCAGTTTCCCCATGGGATATAAAACACCCATAACTCAGTCAGGTTCCCACTGTCCTAAGAAGAGCCTGAACTTGGGCATCCCATGTACCTCCATGACTCTTGTTGCATGTAATGTTCAGAACACCTTAGAAGGCCTGATTTTTTCAACAGTGACTGCATAGGTTGATTAACTTGAGGACTGACCAGACAGATGGTGCCAGACTTGAGTGCCCCAATCATCTCTGGTAAGGTAGTCATTTTCCACAGGATATGCAAGACTTTCATAATGCCTACACCTGCATATGATCATGGATGCAGTACGAATTCAGGACTGAATGTGACCAGTGTTCGTGCTTAAAATGTTCTATCAATCCCCCTGATCCTGTCCGTTGTGCTATTACGGGTATAAGCTGCTCTTCAGAGTAGTGCCACTGAAGTGTGTGTTGGCACATTTGGATACTATTAACTATGTCCATTGAAAACTCATTCTGTTATTCCTATGCCTTGGTGAGCTATACACTGTAACAGCATGCAACAATGAATATTGACAGCCCTGTTAATATTTTACCTGGGTAAAAATGATCCTGAACATGTTCTTTTCAGTGCTGAAATTTTTAACCTATTATTCAAGGTATGATACAGAGCATAGTTATTGTTTATTCTCCTACTAGAGTTTTAAGTGGTGAAAGAAAATGTTATCATTCAGATGAGCTACTTCTCTGAAACTGTGAGACAGCAACCAATTATAGATGCCTCAGACAGATGGGATTCTGCTCCTACTATGCAGGATCCCAATTACGTCGCATACACACTGCCACAAGGAACAAATAAAGAACTGGAAAGAATAAGGACTTTTTTTAACAGATGCATTTGTGTAAGTCATTCTGGGCTTACACCTGAGTAATGGTGGCCTGGTTGTTCTAAAACAAGCATAAGCCTGCTCATTAGTGGCATTGGAGCACCGCTCAGTGGGAGCAAAATGTTAACTTATCCCCACGTAACTGTATAGCCTAGAGATATGAAGTGTGAAAAACAGAAACTGTGATTTCCAGGCAATGCATGACCAATTCAGCATGTTCATCACTCAAGTCATTGCCAACAGAAGTGTGAGAGATTATTAGTAATACGTCCCATCTTTAGCTCTGGAGGGTACAACCTCATACAAAGACTTTAAATTTCTTATTTTCACCCATTAACTGTAGTTTTGCCTGAGGGCTCAAAAAGAACCATCAATGAACATGAAAGGTTTCCTGCAGACCTTGTCAAACCAGTGACCAAAATGGGACTCACCTGTCACATGCTGGAGATGTTCAGAATTCCTTCATTTTCTTCCTCTGTGTCCCACTTTGACCTTCTGGAAAATATACTTGTTAAGAAGTAGTGCCCTCCTTTTTGATATATGGGCTTTGTATTTCTACAGAACATTTTGTGTATAAGTATTTGAGGCAGCTGAATCACTCCCAGCCTACACTGTACATTTTTGAAGGGACTATAACCACAGAGAAAGGAAATTATAACTTTTGCTTTACTGGAAGTGCTGTACCTGGCTCAAGTTAATTAGCAAGTGAATAAATGAATGAGTGTACAAACAAATGGAAGTGACATTTCAGTTATTTTTGCTAGCCTGAAAGCCATTAATCTTTTAATTAAAGGGTTTGCAATTTGAAATCTTATTACACTATTTCTGTCAATGAAATATTTCCACAATAGCTCTGGGTCTGGAACTCAGACAGGTAAAAACCATCTTCATCATTTTCTCTCCAGCCAAAGATCCAAGCTGAGACCAGCATACCCCCAAGCACTCATCACAAGTAATTACCCTGCAGAGGGAACACAGCCAGAGAAATGTTACAGCATTACTATTATTACTTTTTTTGGATTAAATAATAAATATTTAAGAGAGTAAAGGTAGCCCACATGAAATGAAAAATGAGCACATGCCAAATCCCCACCTACTTGACTGTGCACCTTAAGGCCTCTTCTACTTGAAATAAACAGCAAAAATAATTCCCCACCACTGTGAGCTCTAATTTTCTTTAACAAACTAGAATCTCCTTCAAATCTCAAATCTATTGTGATATTAGTTACTCGTTTCTAGTCTGTTTCCAGAGTGAGGTTAAAACAACTTCAGACAGCATAATAAAGGATGATTTCCTTTGTAGAGCTAAGGGTTTTTCTCAATCTTTATCAGTTTGCAGATCCCCAGGCCTGTCTGAGAGAGGTGCAGGTCTTTGTACAACAGCTTTAAGCTTCCTGACCACAGGAGCACATTTTCTATATGCTTTTGCACAGCATTTCAAGGTAATTCAGAATCCCAAAGATTCACAGACCCTAGAATGAAAATCAACAAAACTGTTCTTTTTCCGTTGCCATGTCATGCTTTGTGTCTCATTTACTACTCACTCAGCTGGTAATACTTTCTCATAACTAAATTTTGTGCCAGAAAATTTGCAAAAATAGATAGCAAAGAAACAATAATGAACTGTGAGGCATTTACAAAAAATTCATTTTGTATCAAAGAAATTAATTTTCAAATGGCGTCATTATTTTATCTTTCACTACACTTTTCCTAAATGTAGATGAACAACATCAAGTTTAAATTGACAGGTATGGTACAGATTTTGGGAAATATTTAGACTTCTTAGATGTTATTTCTAGTCATTCTAATATCTCTTCATTTTTGATAAACTATCAAAATTCTGGAAAAACGTAATGGTGGTTTTGAAAATTATCTGGATATAGAGTATGTTCTCAGTTCCATTTTTACACACATTTCTTAATAATTTTATTTGCATGTGGTAATAATAAAAAAAGATCTTCAAAATCCCAAACATTTTTCATAGGTTGATGTAGATCAATACACTGTTTTATTAAGAGTTTTAAAAATATTGACAGATTTATTGGTCACTTGAGAAAATAACCTAACAAAGACATAAATTCCACAGTTGTTAAAGGTCTTTTTTTATTTGTCTATTCATTATGTAGCAACAGCAATCTACATATTTGGTTTATCTGAACTTCTTCGGGTCATGGGCACAGGAATTAAAAAAACTGTGTTGTATTGCCAATATTTCTAAAATGCCAAGACCTCAAACAATACCCTTAATGCAGTTTAGCCCCACCTGAACTATGACAAATTAAACTCTTTGTGAATCAGAGGTGCATGTGCCATTCCTCCAAACATCTGCTTTTCATTTTGCAGCTTCTGCTTCTTTAAAAGCTGATGTCATATAATCTGCTCCAGCCTTAAACCACAGTTACTCCCTCTTTTTGTCATTCATCTACAGCCAAATAAAACTTTTTACAGACATATGAAATAAAAACTAAAGATACTGATGAAGAGTCTTCTCTTCTGTTTACTACTAACATTGCTTTGGTCCGGAAGAGTCTGGCTAAGTTCCTATTTCAAATATGTATTTCTATAAGAAAACAGAACATGGCTTTCACATATACTGATATCTCTAACTAAAACATTATGAGGAAATTCAGGAGCAGTAAATTCAAGAATGCAATCATATAACTTATTTCTAACAAAATTTAAAGTGTGACATAGCAAAGGAGCTGATAGGGACAAGCAGTATAACTGTAAATTTCTGTAAAGCCAGAGATTTGCCTTACTTTGACTCTATCCTAGAAATGCCAATGCACATCTCTTGAGAGATCCAGATGAAGTCCACAGAGAGAGCTTGAGTGCTTAGAGGCAGATTCTACTCCCTTTTATAAAAAAGGGTATCTTCTGAACTCTTAGTCTGAGAGGCATTTTTTGAAAGACACACTACACACAGGACCTGGCTACTCCTTGAAAAATACTGGATCAGACTAAAAGATCTTCAGTATGAGAAAATCCCAACTCTACTCTCTTAGAGGTGGGCTGGATTCTGGGGGGGGTGAGGTTAATAAATCAGGGTATAATGGTAACTATTAGATTATTTTTGACCATAGAAGAACACTGGGACAATTGATGAGATTCTTTTTTCTTGGAGCAAAACTACTATCTACTCATAAAATAGAAAACAAAATACCAGATGTCACTTAAAATATTTCCCAGTTTTAAGCTTCTTACCCAGACACAGGTCTTTGAGATCAGCCTGTTCATCCCTGTGTTGTTGTCTGCCTATGTAAGGCCAGCAGGTGCTCAACACAGCTTCCCTTCTCCCAGAGCACCTGTCATGGCCAGTGCTGTCTCCCTGAACTGTCCTACAAGTTTACCATTCTCTCTTCCTAATCTTGTGTCAGGGCTCTCTGCAGCAACATGCATCCAAAAAAAAAAAAAAAAACCCAAAAAAAAGTACGTGGTATCAAGTAAATTTTTTCAAGTATATACCAGACTTTAGAGAGTATTCAGCTTCTTTTTTAATTTTTTTTTTTTGTTGTTGTTGTTTTTGTTTTTGGTTGTGCCTTCTTGGGTTTGTTCAGCTTGGAAAACAGAAGGCTTCAAAATGACCTAATTGCAGACTTCCAGTACCTGGAAGGGAGCTGACAAGAAAGATGAGGAGAGACTTTTTACAAGAATAAGAAGGAATGGCTTCAAACTGAAAGAGAGGAGGTTTAGATATTAGAAAGAGATATATTAGGAAGACATTCTCTACTGGGAGGGTGGTGAGGCACTGGAATTTGTTGCCTAGAAAAGCTGTGGATGCCCCATCCCTGGAGGTGTCCAAGGCCAGACTGGATGGGGCTCTGAGCAACTTGGTCTAGTGAAAAAGGAATTGGGACTAGATGATCTTTAAGGTTCCTTTGAACCCAGGCCATTCTGTGATTCTATAATTTTTATTGGCAAGGACTAAGTTTTGTCATGAGAGACCTTCCAGGTCCAGAGCAGGCTCAAGATAGCTGAGTGCTGCAGTAACATAAATATTAGGCAATAGTTTGTATCTCCTTGTGCCCACAGGAGTGGATACGGGCCCAGACAACTACTTTGTAGGAAAGTTGTACAAAATGTATTGCAACTTCAATTCATATTTACTTAGCTCCACCCCTCCAATATCATATGGTCTTTAGAACTAAATAACGTTTGAGGTTTTTTCCGTGTTCTTAAACTTAACGTCGGTGTGTGCTGGGAAAAGTCTAATAAATTGTTTTTGGTGAATCTGAGAAATTCTGGAAAACAATGTATCATTTCAGGCTAGTTCTGTGAAAATTTTCATCAAAACTGACAAAAACCACCAGAAATAACATTTAAAAATACATCAAGTAGACAGTACAGTAATTTTTTTTCCCAAGAAATCAACACAACTGCTGACATCCAGTGCAATTTTTTTAGCAAAAAATGAAGTTTATTCTTATAAACAATAGTTATATCTCTTTCATTAAAGCCAGTTAGACAACTAATTTATATAACCTGATGGAAACAACTCAGTGGGTAATCTTGCAGTGGCTCAGACACAGTTTATAATTTTTACTTGTAAAGTCATAAATTCAACCAAATCAACATAATCTCACCTAATTTGAGTGTGTACTCCACAGAGCATTTGTACCAAGCCACTCAAAATACATTTCAGACATGAAAGGGTATGGCTTTGTGGTATCTAAGATGTTTAAGATGCTTAGAATTTTAGTCAGTACTTTGACCCACAGCCTCCTAAGAATTAATTTTTGTGTGTTCCATATGCCAGAAGAATTTGCTGCAAGATCTCTCTACAATAGAGAAGCCAGAAGGAAAGGGACCCTACTGGTTTTGTTCAACTGCTTATGGCTTTTTCTCCTTCTCTAGAGAAACCCACAACAGTTAATCTGAGTCAGAGTTTAGCCTAGTTCTCATCTGTAGAACTCAGATCCAAAGCTTTATTCAGGTCTTAAGGCATTTTTTTTCTTATAACTTCAAATATTTAGGTAATATTAAAGACTTAATAATGAGACTAATAGAAGTTAATAAGACATAGCAAAGAGATTTCAACTCAAGAAGAGAAGCTCTTAGTTCTGATTGACAAAAGCTGGATGCAGCCTTATTATTGGTGGCATTAACGCTATTGACCAGCCTCTAAATCCAGGAATATTAATACATGCAGAAATAAAAATAACATGAGATGAAATTCAAATTATTTCTGACATTCATGAAAAGTCTAGTCATAATACTTTGTCAGGAAAGGAAGAGTTTGCATTCTGTGGAGTATCGAAGTAAATTTATGCCCTTACAGAGGATCTACTTTAAGTTATTCTCTTTTATTATTTTAAACTTCTTGTTTATTGGTTAACCTTTAAAGTGCTTTTCTCTATATACTTTTTTGAAATTGTATGCTTATAGTTTCAAATTCAATAAACAAACTGAAAAAAAACCCAAAGCATATGTTTGGTTAACATATGTTAAAATATACCTCAGTACCTGAAAACTATTTGACATACTTCTGTTGGAAAAAAAAAAAACCTAGGGGAAAAAACTACAAAAACTTTCACTTTAATGTGATACCTTGCAAACACTGATCAAATGTACTGGGTTTCTCCAGTGTTACCATAGCATTAATACATGCCCAGAGCATTCTCAGTTGAGTTCTATATGCATAAAACTAGTCGATATTTTCAGTAGCACTTTGTTCAGAGAGCATCCCAGTTTCATCTGCAAAAGTTCACAGCCTAATGTTTCCCAGTAAATTTTAGAAAAAATGAGATGGAAGAAAGACTGTGGAAACTCCCAATTTGAAGAAAGCATAAGCTGTCAAGTCAGCTCCCAGTAGCAATCTTGGGCTTTTTCCCTTTCCTCTCAAAACACAGTCAGCCCATGAGTAGGTGGGATTTTTTCTCAAAGGTCTCTACTTTTCTCAAAGAAAGATGATAAGGATAAAAAGACATGGGGACAGATAGATTTTCACTTCTTTCATTTTAATTAATCCCTAAAGTTTCTGTCCAGTGTTATAGAAACTGGAAGATCTGACCTTTCTCAATTGTTCCCAGAGGAGAGGCAGATAAGGGATAGATTTCAACAGCTGTAACCATAGTACTTCTGGGCTTATCTCTCTCTGCTGAAAAGGCCAATCTGGAAGGGAGAGGGGGCAAGAAAAGAAGAAATAAAAAGAAGAAAAAGAAGAAAAAGAGAAGAGGAAAATCAAAACTAGATACACTTAAAAGCACATTAAAGTTAGTTGCCTAGCTCAGCTAGGCAGTTATGTTGTTCTTTAGTCACTGGAAGGACATGTTATGTCCACTTCCCAAGATGATTGTTTCCATTGCACAAAAATAAACAGAGAGGTGCTTAAGACATGCAGGATGAACAACCTGGGGCAACTCCAGAAGGGACTCCACCATGACGGGTCATCAAGATCCCTCAGGGTCTCAAACTGTAACCATCCGAACCCTGCATCTCTTCCCAAGGGAATATAGAAAGTGTCTACTAGACAATCTACTCTTTAGCCAGTTAATAGATGAAATGGAGTCTGCTCTTTATCTGACACTCAGTGGGTAGCTACATCTTTCATGCAGTGATTCCCTCAAGCAACACAAAAAATATTCTCTAATGTGGGAGGCCTCTCAGAGAGACAGTCAGTCCTATTCTCCAAGTTTCCAAATGATACGCACAAAAAGGCAGTGCTGAGGCGCAGGGGCAGTGTTCACTCTGGTGGTCCCACCTGTCAGTTATATCCAAAGGGAGCAGATCACCATTCAGAGCACTACAGGAACTTGTCTGACTCATGGATGCTTTACAGTTATGAGGCAGCAGGACACGGTTTCCTTTCTTTTTTATTTCAAGCCATACAGCAGCACATAACAGGCTTGGCATGGACAGGAAGGAAAAGAGCTCAGATTGCTACCAACAGCTCTTCTGCTCGTGTGCCATCTCTGTTTTCGTGTCACCTCTAGCATTCTGGCCAAGGACGAAGGTTCATAGTTTGGTTCAACCACTGCCTCTAAGATCCCAGCTTGATCAGCTGTCATGATAATGAGTAGATGGTGGGAACAAGTTACAGAAAGAAATTCATGTTTCCACCACTGAACACTGCTATTAGTAGCAATTAAAACACTGCTTTGGAATCTACCCTCTCTGTCGAGCTGAGAGCTCTTGCCCAGAATTTCTGCTAGTTGTGTCCAGCTTGGCTTCCTCTGAGTCTTTAAGAATTAACATGCTCAGATTTACCTCCATCACTGGATTAAAACTCTTGCATTGGAATATCAAGTGTCTATTCCACCTATTCTGGAAGTATGTGGGAGCTTAATGCACATAGCCCAGTGTAAACACTTACAGAATGAAGGAAAAAGCCTTGAAAAATTTGTAAGAAAAATCTAACAGGGCTAAGGAAAGGTGACAAGCAGGCAGAATAAGCATAGGGAAGCAATGAAATATTAGGGGTTAGCAAGGCAATGCCATAATAAGTGGCACAGCACAAGCAGCCACAGTTTAAAGGGAGGGAGCTTAAAGACCGGCATAAAGACCTGCAAATATGTAAGCAGCAGGGATCACCTAAGAAGAGGTGGCTGAATTTGGGAAAAGCATATTTTTTATTTGCCTAGGTCTTGGAAAAAAAAGAAAAAAGCACAGATCTCAATTTATAGTAATTTTTCACTTTGAGAGAAATTTGCATTTTGTATGAAGAAAAAGAAGAAAATGGAGGCAAGGAGGGACTAACTATCACAACAGAGTATAATTAGCACTACAATGAGTAAATGGCCACCCTACTTCGGGTGAGGAAAGTCCTAATAGAGACAAATAGCAGGGCTGCCTGGCATGGTACATGAAAAAATAGCTTCAGCAGTTCACTGAATCATAACAGTTCCCCTAATGTAATGACTGCAGAGAAAAAGTATCTGATCTAAAGGAGTGTTTTATCTGTGCGGGACATTTTTTGTCCTGAAAGCTGTCGGAATCACCATCCACCTGAGTCCTAGAGCCTATTCATTTGAGTTGAAGAACAAAGAATCGTGTCTTGCCTATCTTTTGTGTTCAACATGAAAAAATATCTTGACCAAAACCAAGTAAAGTGGCAATCTTGCAAGTCAGTCCAAGCTTGACTTAATTTAAGGGCTTTCAGTAGATTTTTGATCAGGTGCATGCAAGAACGACTTAGTTTTGTGATGGCCCAGATTTTGTATCAAGGCAATTCTAGCCATTCGCAGCACACAACGTGGTGGAAAATAGTGTTTGTAAAATTCCTTAAAAAAAAATTCCTTTGTAAACATTCCTTAAGTGAAATATATAAATAAGTTAATGGCAGAAACACCATTTAAAGGGTACTCAGGAGTTTCTCTCAGGTTTTGTGTGTTGGAAAAATTAGTCTTCCTTCAGTGGAACCAAGCCACTGGTTTTCCTTTAACAGCAGTTCTACAGGTACAGTGAACTGAATCAGTACATAAAGTTACCACTATTCCTCCGAGAAGACAACTGAAATCACATGCCAATTAAATTTTTTCAATGTGTTCACCTAACAGCCAAATATTACACAGCCCAGTAGTATTCCATATATAAAAATAACTTTCCAGAAATAGCAGCTCTGCTGTATTGGAATTTCCCAGAGGACCAGTTACTGTTGTTTTATATGTTAACACACTTGCTGTAGAGTGATAGTACTGAAACCAAATACATTAGCAGTAGTTTTCCTATTGCCTACAAATAGCATTTAAGCAACAGTAATACTGCTTTAGACTTGAAAAGCTTGTGCTTTCAAAATTTTGGCAAGTTGTTGGAATAATTCTGTGCTCCATTCCCAGTGCATAAATCTCAACACAGTGGGTATATTCTCAGTCAAATTACTGTGAGGGGACGAAGCCTTGCAGTTGTCTGAATGCAATGAGTTTGGCAAGATAGCTCTATTTTTGTACTTTTTAATCTGACTTTTTTTTTCCACTGCTCAGCAAGAGCAAGTAATCAGAACAGAAAATGATTCCAAAATGTAAATTAGTGTGTCTGATGTAGGGAACCAGTACATACAAAAAGTCTTGTATCGAAAACATTTCCTTTTCTAGTTCACTGCTGGCAATCCAACCTTTGAAATTAAAGAACTGCTTTTCTAATTCTAGTGTTACGTTAGTGTTTCTTTTAACTATGCAGTACATGGGCACACACATCATGTATCTTTGTTTAAATGTTGCAGTTTCTATTAAATTTAATTACCTCTTTCTGTTTCTAGGGTAGCTTGAAAACTGGGGACGCTTCTATTAAATACCAAAACAGTCCACAGAAACATACATGTAAAAGATATATGGAGAGATGTGGCTACAAAATGAAGTCTTACCAAGACACTGCACTACTGAATGCCAATACATGGAACATGACTACAGTTGAGGCATCTCAATGCTAACAGCTTAGACTTTTAGCCTAATTAAGCACATATTCAAAACAGTTAAGACCACAATCCTTCAATCATTGCATCTTGAAAATTTCATTACAATTATTCTAATGACTCTGTTAAGAGTTCAGAACCTGCAGGGTCAAACCTCTAAGTAATGTTGACAGGCATTGCTTGAAGTTTTGTTCAGTCCTCTTCACACTATTTTCTGGCATATGAATTTCAGGTTATGGTATTTAAATAAAATGGAAATCAGAATACGAGTTAAGCATATACTGTTAAAAGTTCAGAATACATTATTTAGAAGGTGCCCTCGGCTGTTGCTTTATCATTAATTTATAGGAAAGAGAGTAGATAACATGTATGTAACACCACTGAAGTATAGAGACTACAAAGGATAAAAATATTTCACTCAATAAATATGGAAGAGTGGATCAGTAGGCTCACAAAGAGTCACTAAACTCTGTAAAAATTCAAATATAGATCTGACTGCAGAAGTTGAGCTCCAGCTCCTGCTTTGATACGTGATACAGGGAGAACATCTGACCCTGATCCAGTAGATCATTAGAATCCCTGTATATCCAGGAACATGTGTTGCTTCACCGGCTTTGCTGTAGCTATGTACAGACACTATTATTATTTATTATTTGCATTATGGTAGCTGCCATCAACAACCAAGGCTTCAGTGAGCTAGTCATTATAGAGACATTTACAGGGCTCACAGTTTTCATGAGAGGCAGTACATCAAAAGAGACAAGCATGATTGGGAAGGATGACATTACAAATGAGCAAATCGAGAAGGGAAGTCTGCTGAAGTCACACTGTTTCTGTGTGTAAAATTACAATCATCCTAAAGCATATTTCAAAACAACATTCTATATTAGGCAGGAAGGAGACATATCTGCACAATAGAAGATTGTAAGAATTCTTGTTTAAGTGAAGTGCAAAAAATTTCTAAGAATTTCTTCACCTTTCTGCATACCTCTCATTCTTCTATGGAGAGTTTTTTCTAAACTCATTTCAGTTTTAACAGATTTTGATACGTATTTGGGTCATGGACAGAAAGAATAAATCACAGTCACCTAAATTAATTTTTCTATGTGGCACTATCATTTTCCTTGATTTACTATCAATATATACCTAACAGTTTTAAAAGGTAAGTAACATTAGATTATTGAGAGAAATAAATACCAAACACCCTTTATGAAACTGGCTTCTATTTCCTGTTTGAGTTTAATAAGAAACTAGATGTTGAATAAAAAGACTTTTAGCCTTGAACCAAACAATGCTTCTTGGAAGAGCCAGTCATTAGTTTGTTCGATGTGATCTTGAAAGTTAGGTATTTGCCTTGAATATAGGGCAAAGCAAAAGAGCATCAACAGCATGCTTCTGTAACTAAATTGTCAACTATATATATAATGTATATAGTATATATATATATATATATATATAATGACATATATATTATATATATATATATAAAATATATATATAATATATATTATTATATATATTATATATATATATATTATATATATATAATATATTATATATATATATAATATATAATATATATATATTACAATATATATATATATAATGACATATATATATATGTCAACTACTATACATATACAATTATATTGTGTAATAGTGACTAGAAGCATGAAAAGAGTGGAGCTCTGCATTTGGCATCATGTCAGCCTAAAGAAAAATAATTATTTTTGAGAAATTTTATTTATTAGAACTAGCAATGTTAACTATATTTTTAGCTATCCTTTAAGATGGTTTAGGACTTTGGGCTAAATCCACAGATTAAAATTCTCTCAAGTATTAAGTGTGTTTGAAAATAAAATTTCAATCCAGAACATAATTTCTGAAGTTAGCACATTAAATCAATGGAGTAAGCCCATATCTTCAATCCAGGCATACCAGTGTAACTTTGAACTGAATTGAATTTTGCAGGTTTTGCCCAAACACTGACTCCTATAAAATGTTTCAAGTATGATCCTCAGAATTTAATACCATCTTAGCTAGGAAAACTAAATATCAAGCTTCAAAAGTTACTTAAAATTGTCTTTACAGCAAGTATTCACTGTGCAAATGTAGCTAAATTTATCCAAATCACCAAAAATGCTGTGTTTAGATTCATTAGATGTCATGATTATGCTTCCTATGATTTGGAAACTTCAACTATATATTTGCTTTAACTGTCCTCATAGTCAGAGAAACTTTTTTTCACCCTGCAAATTAATGAGCCCATCAAAGACTTCTGTAGTAGACAGAAAAAGAAGCAATATAAAGGGGGAAAGAAAATCCAACAATACTTGGTAATGTTTCTGATTTTACAGTGAAACTCATTTGACAGCTCAGCTTTAACCATAATTCCTTGGTTATATGAAAATCCTAGTTTTCCTATTTTACTTTTAACAAAAAAGAAAAAACATTAGTGCTACTAACTTCCTTTTTCTGTAAAACTAATTGAAATTGTATCCTAAAAAGATTCAAATCTTGTACATCCCTCAAAATAACTCCAAGTATACTTTACAATTCCATTGCTTTAAAGCTATGGCCATTTTGGAGAGAAAACTAAGGCTGATTTCAGTCATTTGGTGATATCCCAGTACTTGGGTGTTTGAAAGCAGATGATCGAGTAGGAAGATCCACTCTGTTCTCTGATACAGCAAATGCTCTGTTTTTAGCTTCATTGATATGTCTCACTGAAGACAAAATCTACCAGAAATTTACTGATGCATGATGATAAAAAGTTCTTACAAATATCCCTGTTGCAGCATCTGCAGCAAAGCTGAGATGTTTTTCAAAAAACTACTTGTACATGTGAAACAATACAGGAAACTCTCAGAGCTTCAGCTTCAACATCGCCCACGTAACTAAAACATCTGTCCTTTCTCCAGACATCTTATTAATAATGTGATTGTAAATACACCTGAATTCCAAAGTAAAGTCAGAAAGCAGATATTGAAAGAAAATAATGCTTTACTTAACAAACAACATAGCAAAGCTCTATCTGCAGGTAGCAGGAAGCTTCTGCAAAAGAAACATTTTGCTGTGGGCTCACACAATACATGAGGGAGAACTCCAAAACATCAGCCTTCCTGACTCTAATAATAATACTGCTTTTTAAAATAACATAAGCAACTGCTAATTCAAATGCTAAGATAAAAGACATCTGGTTTGAAAACAGTACTTTATTCTGCTTTGGATATTTTTCTTAGAATGGTCTCTGCAGGTAGTTGAACCACAGTCTAAGAATCTTCTGGTATAAGGCTAAGCAACTTTGAGGAGGAAGACCACATTACATGTTTTGCATTCAATAAAACGGTGCAAATATTTCCAGAGTGGACAGTTTTGAAACCTGAAATGCTGCTAAAGGTTCTCTAAGCACTATGCTAAATAAATGGTAAATTTATATTTCTAGAAATTGAAACATATCCTGTTGTACTGAATGCTCTTAGCACAGTTACATAGAGATTATAACAGGGAAACATTTCAGTAGCAAATTAAATCAAAGAAAACTTCCAACCGAGTTTTTAAAAAGAGATCTTGGATGCTTTTTATTTTTATAAGGGAACAGACAATCCTTTTGGATATTCTCTCTGAGGCTGAATATCCAATTCAATTACCAAAGAGCTGAAATTGAGAAGTTCTTATGAATAAAACAAAAAGCCATTTCTTTTGATTCCTGAGCAAAGCATACTAGAGAAGCATTCAGACTTCCTGTGTAACCATAGAGACATTGGTCACTAGTTCATTTCTAAATATTTCCAGGAACAAACACCTATTAGGTTTGACTTAAAACTTGAGGGAAGTAGATTAAGTAAATGATTTTCTGCAATTCTGTGATCATTGTTATATAGGATCTTAGGCAAAGGAAACATCTATTAATTTCTTGGGCATGCTTGTGCAGGCTTCCCCATGAATTTGAGTGGAGAATATCTGACTGTTGGATGAAATGTAACAAGAATCTTGAGATCTTTAACAATATCAAACCACTGTTATTTTTATGACTGTACAAACTGATATCTAAATCAATTATATTTGGACAGATTAGAGCAGAAAAAGCATTTTCAGCATTGTCTAAACCTCTAGTGAATTATTTTCAGCCACATTCATCTCTGCTATAACTTAATTGATATGAATTTTTCTACAATTGAAATGTATGTTGGTCCTATAAAAGCACCTAAATTTAAATGCACATAGCTTAATATTTTTTAGTGGTTTTAATCCAGTACTAGACAAAGAATGAAATGCCAAGAAGAATTATTCTCAAGTTTTCCAGGTTTTAGCTGGCAAAATTACTGGCTCATGAAACAAATCTTTTCAAATATGAAGAAGGGTAGAGAGAGGTACTGAAAAGTCAGTTTCTAGATTTTAGCAATTGAGGGACTTTGCTCTAAATGGGCAGAACACATATTCTTTGACTTCTTCCTATTATCATGCATTCCAAATTCCCCAAATACAGATTCTGAGGTGGGATCAGAAAAAGTAGTCCAAAATCAAGTACGAGGTTTCACCCTAGTTAATAATTTCCGGTTATTTTGTCTTTGTGATTATCAGCCATATACTGAATCTATGTACATCAGCTCAAAGTATCACAAGAGCATTTCAGTTGCATTTCTACTTTAGTCTTTTGCTAATTCTTGTCTCCCAGGTCTCACAGAAGACTGTTAATTACTTAACAACTCACATATTAGGGATAACCTTGCACCATCTCTGCCCTTGAGAATGTGTATGGCCTATCCAGAAACTTTTCCTTGGTTTCATTACCTTCAGCAGCCTCTGTATTGGTTTTAAAAGAGCATTGGAGTCAGAAGTAAACAAACAGAGTTTTTAAACAAATACTTTTCTCCATTTCTTTTCCCCTCTGGGTCTGTTCTCAGACTCTTGTATGAATTACTGGGTGTATCTTGCTGTTATTACCCTCTATTGGAGAATTGTCATTTACTTTCCTGCAACCTGGATCAGACTACAAGTTATATAACTGAAAGTTTCTGCAAGGGGGAGAATATTTTATTGTTAACAAATGGAACTTCCTCACATAGCTCAAAAGAAACCTAGGTAGTAGCAAGTAACAACAAATATTTAATTCTTTTTATAACTCTTTCTCCTCATCATAAGGTCACCTCTAATAGCCATTTACTGCTGTCTTATAAAAAAAAGTGCAAAAACTATTCCCCAGAATTGTTAACCATTTGCCTCTAGGAAATGACATAAAACATGGGTTCCCACTTTAGAGGGAACTATACTGCTTTTTGTCTCTAAAATTAATAAATCCTGAATTCTGGCAGGAAAAGAATTAATAACATGACTTGTTTCCAAGTTCCTCTCGATTGCTATGCTATTAGGTGGTTGGCCCAACATCACAGCACTTTGTGACAGTTTTAAGCCAACCATTCACTCATTCCATGCAGCGTAGGAGCCTACCATTGCCTCCTCCAGTAAAATTTTTTCCTCAGTGGACTTCTGGCACCAGCAAGTTGGAGATACACTAGTGCTGTAGTGGAACATATCTGGTTAATTTGATAGGAAAAAAGAGGGAACTGGATTTATATGAAAATCCTCTTGAAACTTTGAACTGCAAAATAGCATTTTTGTTCTGTTGAAAATTTAGACAACCTCCTATTATTAACATTAATTTGAGTGATAAATAAAGCATTTAAACAAAATTCCTGTTGATATGATGCTTCATTTACTAGGAAGGCATATTTGACAAGAAAGAGGATCATGAAATTTTTTCATTTCCCTTTTTTTTTTGACAAAGATGTTATAACTGGTGGAAGAACTATTTCAAAGAGAAAGGTGGAAGCAGGTTTACTAAAGGCGTAAGTGAGCTCCAAGAAGATTGAACTCTACTGGGGTTGCAGAAGAAGCTACTAAAGGGATTCAAAACTCAAGGTAATGAGGGACAGATAATGTTGCTGCCTGTTCTGAGCTTCCCCTCCCCCCTCCCAAAGACATGTGCTCCGAGCTCCTTTGTTCCAAGCGCGGGCAAAGCCAAATGTAACTCAGACTCTTCAGCAGTGTCTGATTGGCCGCTCACCCCGGGTCCGCCCCCCAGTCCTCCCCTTTCCCCTTCTCCTAATAAAGATGGTCGAGGGGAGGCAAATGCCCTCTCTCAGCTCAGCTACTTTCCTGTGAACATCTCTGGTTGTCTGTCTCATTTGAAAGCTTCTAACTGCAGGGAACTGAGCGAGCAGGGAGCTATATTTCTCCCTGTTTGCTTCTGCTGATGGTATTTGCTCTGCAGCTGATTCAGGTACCGATTTTAGAAGATAAGACAATTTTATGGCAGACTGGTAATTTTATGGAGACTGGATTCTAAAAGGCAAGCACTGTAATGTGGGACCACAATAAGTACATGTAGTGAGGGTAATAAAGATTGTAGGGATAGTTTAATAAGTAATCAAGTATAACACTTAATTCAAATGCTTTGGCAGAGGTCACTTATACAATCCTCATACATGTTAAGGAAGCTTGAGTATTGTGTTGCCTGCAGGCAGATATAAAAGCATACATTTTGTTTGCTTTGAATATTAAACACTAAGATTTTATTTAACAATTAACTTTACCATTAACCTTTTCATTATTTAGAGGAAAAAAATACTACTTTTCAATACTACTTTTTTCATGTTATAAAATGACAGGAGTGCAAGTGATGGGTCCACAACTAATATGAATATGTATATGCATGAGAAACTTCCAAGGGCTGCCCCAAAAAGCATTTGAGAATCAAGCAAAAGCATTTGAGAATCAAGCAACCATGTAACTGAAGGCTTAAAAGACACAAGTAGATTACAAGAAGATAGTCTCTGAGTAAATGACTCAGTAAGTCCACAAGCAACATTAAAAAATATTACAAAAACCATTATCAATTAGTGAGCCAAATCAAAACTCATTCACACAGAAAAATAGGTTGAGTGAGTAACTTACACCAGTCTGGTAGGTTTTCTGTTTCTTTATATTTGCATTAATTAATGCATTAATATCTCTACGTTTTCTTTCTCCTTTATGAGGAGCAAACACAGCTACAGATCTTTCTGTAATAGAATTTCCTGAGACCCCAGCAAAAGGAGCAAAAGGAGAGAGAGAGGTGGGAGTCCACAGTGACTCATCACTACAATGCAGAGAAATAATGAGGTGAATCAAGGGAATACAAAAAGAAGAAAGCTAACAGGACTTGTGGCTTTTAAATAGGCAGTTTCACAGGCAGTGGCAATGTGACATGGGGAGGAGATAATAAGTAAAGCAGAAGACCCCATAGCAGCGTTCTCACGTCTTGAATATTATCTTCTGTATTGTTTTGTTTTCGAAATATTCAATATTGTGAAAGAGCTATCAGTTTATAACACAGAACTGCACAAAATGCAGAAGGCTGAACACATGGATGAGAGGGATTCTAAATAAACAGCAAAAAACTGTAGGCAGGAAATGTAGAGAAGATATGGCTTGAGATTTACACAAAAAAAGCAACATGAAACAAAAGCACATTATCCGTCATTAGGAGTAAGCTGAGGGAAATATAGATCAATTATTTAAGAGGAAGAGTGAATAAATAATGAATAATGCTAATAATGTCAAAAGATTTACTGCCTTTTTGGTATGAGCCTTTGGACAAGAAGATTAATAGCAACCATGCATGTAACACAAACTATAGTAGAGCAGCTCAGGCCAGCAAACAGGTTACAGAATACTTAGAAAAATGGTGGGAGGTATTCAAGATGGTAAATGGGATGGATTTCAATCAACATTTTTAAAGGAAGTAGCAAAAGCGATTGCAATTAGTTACCTGAGAGAATTTGAAAGAAGAGAGACAGAGATGTCAGTTAAGACTGGAGGGCTGGAGAACAGTAAATAAAATCTAGTCTTTTTTTCTTCAAAATTAGGAAAATGTGGGACTGGACATCATGAAGTCAAAAAGATATTGTGGAAAAGTATTGAACAATCATTGAATTAGCCCCTGAAGGAAATGTGATAGGAAACATCTCAAAAGGAAGTACAAAAGTATACCCTGTCAAAATAATCTCATCTTCCACAGTGTAGAGTCAATAGGGAAAGCAAAAGGTGTTTCACATCTTTATTATGGAAATGCACTGCATCTAGAATTATCTTACAACAGTGAAAAGACTGGACAATAAAGCTGATTACAGTGTAGTGTTCAGTAGTTTCCAGCTGTACCTATCAAATTCTTTTATAGATATGCTCTGGGTTTTCACTAATAGCTTGAATGCTGGAGTAGAGAGCATACACAAATAATTGCACCAAGAGCAAGCTGGGTTAGAGGAAGCACTTTAGGAAAAGCAACTACCTTCAGAATTTTTTTGCTCAATTTACAAAACTATCTGAAATTAGTAAGACAAAACAAAACTAAAGAGCAAAATAAAAGAAAAAAAGCTTGGGGCTAATGATGGTTTGCAAATATAACAGGGGGCAGAAAGTAATTCAACATATATTTTAATCTAACATGAATCAGTCATGCCAGTGTAAGGAAGAGTCTTGTTCTTCTGCTGCCACACCTCCTCCCTTTTGCAAGAGAAAAACATCGGTATTGCTTTCCTGTAAACCATATCAAAGACACAATGTAGGTGAAAAATAACCTTTTTGGCAGATTAGTTTCCAGTTCAAAGGAGAGAGATGTGGATGGAGAGAGGAAGGCTGCAGCAGGACTGACTTATTACAAGCTTATTCCGATTTTAAGCTGGGTTCACGATGTAACACTTAATTTAAAAAGTTCCAAGAGGAAGACTGGATGTAAGACATCAGAGATAGCAAGACACACTGATGAGCACCTGTCCTCCAGCCCTCCACTGCAGCTCAGGAAAGCATAGGCCAACATAGCTGAGAAAGGGGTAGATGGTGTGGAAGGAGTCCAGAGGAGAGTAGTGAAGGTAAGCCTTTGAAAGGACTGAGGAACTCCTAGCATTGATGAGGTTCGGTTGGAATCAGCATCTTACAGTCTTGATATGCTGGAGCCTATTTCAAGTACGTCAGGTTCCTTCTAGGCATGTTTTATATATTTTTTTAATTTATTTTAAACATTTGATATTTAAAAATGTATAATTGTAAAATGCTTTGGGTTTTTTGAAAAACACTTCATTTTTAATTTGTAAAAACTATATACCTGTATATATGCTTTATCAAGTCCTGTTATCTCTATTCGATGTAGCACAGCAACATCCACCAATTGTCCATGTAGCTATGAGTTACATTCCAGTAATCTGAAGAAATAACTTAATATTATATATGTTTCTTCATTTTCTGAATGCTTTTGCGAAGGTTTCAAGAAAACCTTATCACTTTAATATAGAATTTAATGCATTTTCAAATAAGGCCATTTTCAGTTGTTTTTAACAACAGAGGTCCTGGCAAAATTTCCATAACTAAGACTTGAAAATTACTGCAGAATTACCAGAAATCTTCAGGGAAGATGGTGATATGAAACAGTGGTATAGGCAGACTCATGATATTTTGACTTTTACAGCTGTTAAGAATATATTCAAAAGGCTGTTGAAATAATGGTTAAAGAACTCCACTGAAAGGTAGTACTGCCACCAATAAACTTCTTGGGTAAAAATCACTATCAGCTGCCCAGAAAGATATTTCTGTGAAACCCATGTAATCAATTTTTACCTTACTAGTCTTAGTCCATTTGTGGGAATGAAAGGGAAAAAGAAGTTGTTTGACACGGTCCCCCCCCCAACAAGCTCTTCTCTAAATTGAAGAGATAAAGATTTAAGGGACTGTTTGGTGAATGAGGAATTGGTTAGACAGTCACATCCAGAAGGCAGTGGTCAATAACTCGAAGTCCAGATGGGCATCAGGGACAAGTGGTCACGGGCATCATGGGTCCGTATTGGGGTAAGTACTGTTTAATATTTTTATCAATGCCATGGACAGTGGGATCCAGTGCACCCTCAGCAAGTTTACAGATGACGCCAAGCTGAGTGGTGCAGCCTGAAGGACTTGATGCCATACAGAAGGATCTGGACACACTCAAGAGGTGGGCCCATGGGAACACCATGAGGTCCAAGGTACAAGGTTCAGCATTTATGTCAGGGAAATCCCCAACATCAATACAGTCTGGAGGATGACTAGATTGAGAACAGCCCTGTGAAGGAGGGCCTGGGGTAGCAGGGTGTTAATTTTCTCTTGTTTTTCATTTTTTCTTCTTCATTACTTTTGTTTCTCGAGCCAACAGTGTGCATTTACAGCCCAGAAGGTCAGCAGCATCCTAGGCTGCATCAAAAGCAGTGTGACCAGCAGGTCAAGGAAAGTGATTCAACCCTTCTGCTCTTCCCTTGTGAGATCTCACCTTGAGTATTGCATCCATCTCCAGAGTCCTCAGCACAACAAAGACATGGAACATGCTGGAATGGTTCCAGAGGAGGGCTGTGATGATGAACAGAGGGCTGGAACATGCAAGGAGTCTGAGAGAGGTGGAGATGTTCAGTCTGGATAAGAGAAGGCTCTGGGGAAACCATATTACAGCCTTCAAGGGGGATTATAAGAAAGGTGGGGACAGACATTTTAGCAGAACCTGTGGTGATAGGACAAGGGGTAATAAGAATGGTGAAACACCGAAACAGGTTGTCCACTGGGAGATGATGGATGTCCCATCCCTGGAAATATTCAAGGTCAGGTTGGCTGGAGCTTCCAGCAATGGGATCTAGTTGAAGATGTCCCTGCTCTTTGCAGGGGAATTTGGACAAGCTGACCTTTAAATGTCCATTCTAACATAAACCATTCTACAATTCTGTGATTTGATGAGACTGCTAAAGGGCCTTCAAGGGCTGAGGTGTGGGAGGCAAGGCTGGGAGGACCAGTTTTCAGTCTTGGGAATAGTCATCCAGTTATCTCCTCATGAAGAATGTAAAAACTGGATTGAATCACATCATATTGTATTGGAATTATTTCTCTACTCATAACTTCAGCATCCCACTTCAGTGTAACATAGTTATGTTCAGTTTACTGGCTCTGATGGCTAAAATTCTGGGAAAGCTGCATTCTCTTTTGTGAGGTGGAAAAAAAGGAAAGAAAAAAAAAAGAGAGAAGAAAAGAAAGGCTTATGAATTTCCCTAAGGAAAAGAGACAGAAAAATAGTTAATCCCATCTCCTGTTTTACTACAAAGTGAAGTCGATAAGTATATTTTGAGGGTTCAGTCTCGAATTCCCATTTCTTTAATTTGAACCTCAAAGTATAAGAAAAATAACTTCAGCCAGGCCAAATATAAAATGTGTGCTCAGTCCCAAAAAAAGTTCAATGTTTTCTTGGCTATTGTTCACAACTCTGTAACAAACTATTCTATTGGCAATTGTTAGGGCTGGATCAATAATTATCTTTGTCTTAGTGCTTTCTTAGATGGAAGCAGAATGAAGAGTCATTCTTGCCTCTTTATTGAAGAAAGCAGTAAAACAAATCAAAGGAAAAAACAATATTTTATTAATCAGAAATATTTATTAAGCTGGTGATTACCATATTACCACCAAGCATTATAATAGTATTAAATACTCTGGAGAGTTGCTGGGGTTTTGGCGACTTGTGATAGGGAGGAAGGTCTCTCACTCCTCTCCATTTCAAAACCTCTTGTTGCATGGCTGGTCCCCTGGGGGTGCTTGTCACTGAGGGCAGTGGAAGCTTGCAGATCCCAGAGAAAGCCCACTCCCTGCCACAAGCACCAACTCCCCTAACCCCATGACAGGATTCCTCATCACCAGGAAAGCTCTACTCTGCCATTTTTTGCTGGTGCTTTCTGTCAGCAGGGAAAGTGAAGAGAGCTGGAAAAACAGGAAAGAAAGTGGTCAAAGCACCTAATAACTATTTTATACTAAAAGAAGGTTGCCTTGAATATGTACAGGTAGTTCACCTGTCCATTCTCCCATTAGTAAAGGGAGTACAAGTGATTTTTGAGTTAGTAATTCTGCATCTGTCTGTGTGACTGCTTTGGGCTGAGCTGCAAAAACTAAAATGTAGTTTAAATGCTCATAAATTTGAAACGCTGTCCAGGATCCCACATAGCCCAGATTTCTACCCCTCATCCTGCCCACAACACTGAGCCCCACACCAGTCCTTTGGTGCCATCTGTCCCTGCCCCCAAGATGCCTCAGCAGGGCTGGTCTCCAGCTTCCCACAGCCCAGCCGTGCCTGGCCATGGGCTATGGACCATGCTTGTGATAGGGAGCCTCTGCCCAGCCTCTGCCCAGCCTCATCTCCAGGGAAGTGCCCAATAGCTGGGACTGGTGCTCTCTGGTGTCCCTGGCTGCTCTGCTCCCAGCTGGGATGGTGAAACAGGCCTGGCTGCCCATCCCTGCCTGTGCTGATGAGGTCTTCAGTGACTCCCAAGGGAACTCAGACCATTACAACACCTGTATGTAGACACCTGCATTGCAGACAAATAAATGCAGATTTTTTAATCTGAAGCTAACTCTCATTCCTGGAGGTCATTTCAAGAAAATGTCTGGTATGAGGTTTCCTGTACAAAAAAAAGGTTTGACTTTGACTAATGTGAAGTTTTTATTGGTGATAAGGAACTTCATATAGTTTAGTACGACTTCTTAAAACCCTCCAGTTTTCCTCTGGGTGAAATACCAAGACTTCTGAATCATTCAGCAAGATGAGTAACATGACCCTGTCAATCAGCTCGGTATCTCCTAAAAATCCATAAAGGCTTATTAAACTTTTGAAAGGCAATAGGTGCTCTCTAATTCTATCAGAGGCTTTGTTTCTCTGAAGTGACCAGCAAGAATACTGGTGCAGAAAGATCTCAGTGATGGAGCTGAACTAATAAATGCATAATGATTACTTTGGTGAGATCTCCCATGTTTTCTGACAAGTTTTTCTTTAAGACTATAAGAGCTCTGTATTTCAGTTGATACTATCTGTATTTCATTGCATGGAATTATTTTATAAAATAAAAATCTTATCTGGGAACCACAGTCTGCTCTTAAATGCATTGACTCTTGCACAGAAACAGATCTAACATATATTTTAAAATCTGAATGACCAGAGCTTTGCTAGCATTTTATCAAGAATAGGTAAGAGACAGCATTGATGATTTCCAGTCTGACATGTCACCTTTTCCTTGTGTAGAAAAATAGCAATTGTACCACTGCAATCAACTAGTGAGGTCTCATATTCCCAAATGGATACAAATCACAGTTTATACCCATGAATAAATGCTGCAGCACCCAAATTAAGAGGAGCAAGAGGCAATGCCTTTATGGTCTGGTGAGCAGTGACTCAAGCTGATGTACAGCTTTTTGATTTCTTCTGAAGATGGTGCTGCTGCTAGCACTTGAATTGTCTCTGCCTGTGTTTCTTTTTTTTTTCTCAATTGCCCTCTGCAGAAGGTTAATAGTAGCTTTAGAATACCAGAGTTTTCTAGCCAGTGAATCACCATTTAAGATTTGTCAGTTAGTGATGTGAAACCAGCTATTTTAAGTGAAACACTTCCACTTCCCCCCCCCAGCTCACTCCACAGATGCTCTTCAGTTGTACGAAGAAATTGATCATTTTCTTTCTTCTTCAAGCCTTCAGAATGTCACTAATTTCTTATTTACCACAAATTTTTCATCTTGTGTAAGTTACACTGTAGAAGCGTTACAGTTACCCTATATGCTCTACACTGTTCTCACAGCTGGATAATGAAAGAATGAATGATATCCAGCACAGAATTAAAATGCATAAGTATGGAACTTGTTGTAAACATAAAACTGCATCCTGTCTATAAATATCCTGTAATGATGCTGTGAATTAGTACACTTAAGTTATTTCCAGGTTAAAAATTCATTACTCCTGCTATGAAGAACAATTTACAGACAGATTAGTAAAACCAAGCTGATTTTACAATTATTATTTTCTTCTGACAGTCATGCTATTTGCATTTTGTATTTCCCTCAACCTAGACAACTTTTATTAGGAAATGTCAGCCCAAAGCAGCTGCAGAGAGTCAGCAGCTGAGATTTGCCTTGGTTTCCTTATGTCTGCTGGGGATTTTCTGCTCTCTGCTGCACATTGTAAATATTAACATAAAGGAGAAAGATGAAGTTTTAGACATTTTGATCATCCTCAGGAGGAGTCACTGTCAACAGCATTTGACCAAAACCCTTCTATTTCCAGACCAAAGAGGGAAATGGCTGACACTACAGAATAGTGACATTTTTAAGCCTGCTTGCTCATCTTATTTTTCTACCCTATCATTATGATACTACATCATACATGCTCCTCTGATCTCCAGTTTCGCTCTGCTCACAGATCATTCTACATTCAGCTTCTGATAGGTCATTGCAACAGTGAAGAATATGTGCATAGTTCAACAGCTACAATGTCATTTTTATAAGTAATGGAAACACAACTACTTTAAAATATCATCTGACTCTACAAAAAAATCTGTTCTTTAATTGATTGCTTAAGAACAACATGAAAATATCTTCCCCAAATTATAATTTAAAAATTTCAGATTTTAGTTACCTTTTTCATGTTTCAGGAAGAACATTATAACCAGTTACTCAGCTTGAAATAACGCTCTACAGGATGTGAGGGAAAAAAGATCTCATAAGTGGTGAGATTCATGAACTGTGTTGCCAATGTTGCCAACTCCTATCTTGCCTTTCAAACTGTGTATCAGCTGCAAGTAATTGAAGCCCATCAACTGAGAGATTTTAATGTATCTTTCAAAATTCAATACAGTTTTTAAGAATCCATTGTTGACATCCTTCAATTCAATAGAAGAGCTAGGTAATATACATTTTTGTCTTACATCCATCATCATGGTACCTAATATCATGGTTAAAATTTGTCATTCAACCTGAAGACATCCTTGCTAATTCTAAATGCTTAAAAATGCCAACTAACAGGAAAATGAACTTCTGTCCCTTCCACATAAAATTAACTCTGATAAAAACTAGTTAAAAAATAATCAGGCTAGTATGAACTACTTTCCACTGCATAATTATGTATGTTTTTAATTGTGACTGACACATCTTTGTGCTCAGAATAAAATGTTATTTATACATAATAGCACAGGAATATAAATTGCCCCAGCTAAAGATCACTTGGTATAGAAAAAGTTAAGCAAGTCATCTCATGAAGGTTGAGAATTTCCAAAAGAAGTCCTAAATACTTTTTAAGAGTATATGGAATCACCAAATACATCAAAGTATTATTTGAACAAAACAAACAAGTATCTGACTTCTGTTTAAACCTGGCATAGATTAATTCAGTACTTGAATCTTTGTCACTGGTATTGATGAAGGATAGATATCCAAAAGCCATTGGATTGATTCTCCACTTTAGAATCAGCATTTATAGGTTTTTTTCATCATTTCTTAAGTTTTTCAAATTGGATTACTAAGGAAGTATTATTAAAAATATACCTTCGGAAAAAGTCTTTACCTGTATGTATTTTTTTTCTTTTGCTTTCCATCCTCAAAGTACTGACGTAGATTAAATAGCCAAGAATAGACTTCTCTGAACCTTAAGAATATTTTTTCTGGATTTGATTCAAGGTTAGATTGATTTTTATTTCATAAAAATGAGTTAATTCCTCTCAACATACCATGTCTGGCAATGTAATACACATCTTAAAAATATTGAAGTTCAAATTAGTAATTCCTTTACATAAATAGTTGCTGTGGGGAAGAGGACGGAATATTACGTGTCAGCTTCCAGAAGCAGCTGAGATACCGTGTGAGGAATATGTGGCGGATCTGCAATGATTTATTAATACTCTAAATTGCCTAGTTGTGGCTGTATTATCTTGCCAGAATGTTTACTATATGCATATGTTGATTTACTTTATAAGAGAGTCGTTAGAAAACTGCCAAGAAGGGAAAATAAAGATTCTCAATAAGCATCCTGCTGGTAAACATTTCAAAGGCACTATGAAACAATATCTGAATTATTAAGCTATTCCAGGGACCAGTCAGGTCATTTCTTTTGCTAACACTAAGAGCAATAAGATCAGAGGAGCAGTAACATAGTAAAGCAGTCATTCTAGAAAGAAGGTGGAAGCTTTATTATGCAAGATTAAATTTTGAGCTTCTGACAGTGATAAAAAGAGGTGAAATCTATAGACAAAAACTTTCTACTAAGCATTTTATCTCCAGTGAGGATGCAACTGACCATAATTAGCTTTTCCATGGTGAAATTAACACTGTACAAAATCATGACCTTATTTGGTATGGACTCTGAAGAAAAATTATCACTTCTAAACTCCCCTTTACAAATTAAAAGCATCTTTAAATGAATGTCAAACTATCAGTACATGTAGACAATGGTTTTTGCAAAGCATTTTGTTTTTTCTAACTTAAGTGATCACTAAGATTGATGGCCAGTAAAAACAAATTGCTCTGAAATGTGAAAGGACACATATTTTTGCTAGGTTTGCATTGTTGTTTTCTTTCTTTCCTGCTGTTTTTTATTATACTCTCCAAAGGTTAAAAAGGCAAATTGTTTTTTAAATATTTTTCTATGTTTAAAATTCTCCCTTCATGAAGCAGACTGCCAAACAAAATTACTGCCTCAAACTTCGATACAATGGAAATGAATTTTATTGAGTTAGCTTTCATAAATTTTCTTTCAACAGACAGAAGTTCTAAAAAGTTTAGGCCACAGTTAAACTACAGGAATAGGAGCCTCAGAAAATCCTGTAATTAACAGCCACAGGATCTTTGTAAACAGGTAATGTCAAAGGAATCAGAGGCAAGCTAGCATGAAATAGTATAAACAAGCGGCTTCAGCGACAAGCAATCAGCATCACAATAGGGAATATCCAGGAAACAAAGAGAATTAATTTTGAAAGCTTTAGTCCTTCAGACTAAAAAAAACAATCCGCACACTTCTGCATATCCTTACATTTACTTGTGTGAGTAGGAGCAAGTTGACTAGAAAGTGCAGAAAGTTAAAGAAAACTTGCAAACAATTCCAGTTGCTGCACTGATGTTCCAGTGGCAACAAGATCAAACAAGCACGCAAATTCTAGGAATAAAGCCATGCACAGTTAGTATAGATTCACTTCACATCAGAAGGAGTCTCTACTAAGTGCATGGGGACAGAAAACCAGGATCAGAACATAGTACAGTCAAAACAAAGGAAATTAAAAGTCCTGATACTCTGCAGTGACTTTTTGAAGTGCTGCACAGCAGTCTCAGGAGATAGGCACAACCCTTTATAAAAGAAGAACAGAAAGAAAAAAAGTCCTAAACCCAAAATATTGCTCAGTAAGGAAGCTGTTCTGGCCAGAGTGCAGAAATCAAAGCTCTGTGAAGGCAACAAACAAGAAAGTAGCAGATAGGTCATGAGGTGTCAAAATATGTACATTAATTAAACACATTGTAAGCTTGAGAGAAAACTTGGTACAGAAAATATATCTCCAAAAGACCTTTGGGGTTGCAGAGGAGTCTGAAGTATTTTGATCTCTGTCAAAATTAGGGATGCTGATTCCAAAAGCAAACAAATAGTAGGAAACTCACCCTGATGGTACCTTCATGAGAGGAGGGTCTCAGCACTGAGAATGAGAAGGACTTCACAAAAGCAGAACTATCAGAAAGCACACGAATAAGGTAATTTAAAACTCAAAGGGAGACTGAGCAAAGCACACCTAAAAGGTTTAGCTGAGTCTGTCATGCAGTATTTCAGCAGCTTTCTATACTGCATATTGTACTGACCTTCATTAACTTTGCTTTTCACTTTTGTCCTGAATGAGTTCTCCCAAGGAAACATGACACACATACAGAACAAGCAATCGTTTCTACAGGAAAAAAATGAGCAAGGTCACCCCATACTGTGTCGAAAGAGGCATTAATGGCATCTCAGTATCTTCCAAGAACAAACCCATTTACGTATGCCATCACTGTAAAGTCTCAGCAATCAGAGCACTACAGCAAAATTTATCAATATGCAATGTATTTCACTTCAAGCAAAATTTTAGTACTGTTTTTGACAGTACCTTGAGGTATGCTTTGGTAAATGATAGCTTACTAAAGGTAGCCCGAAACCATAACAACTGGATAAGCACACTTGTTTAATTTTCTTTTCAAAAGACTAAAATATAAAATAGAAAAACATATATCATGTTTTACCTAGGCAACAATATCCTTTTGTGGTTGACAAAATATATGGAAGGTGTTTCTTAAAATCAAATTGCCTGCAGTCAAATACACATAAAAAATGAATTGTCTGCAACTTTCTCACAAAGGGAATAACTTCCATTAGGTCAGACTAATGTGATGCACCTGTTGACTTACAGGTTATACTTTAAACGTAACTCCTAATTCCTTAATTGATTTCAGGCTCTTGCACATAGTGTGAGGACATTGAATAGAGCACACAGCAATTTCTTCCTAGATAAGATAACTCATTTTAGTAATACTGAATAGAATCCAAATAGAATATGTGTTCAGGGTAGATTGAGTACCTGATCCCAGTCTTACAGTGCATATAAAAATATATATTGTATCTATAAAAATATGCATTATATTAACTTTAAACACTTGTACTTTTGAAACCAATCGACTTATCAGTGCACCTAATGACTTTACTGTTTGGGACACAGAGTAGCCCTTTTTTTCCCAACAGTTAGATGTTGTCTTGCTATTTTCTGAAGACCAAAGGCAACACATGTAGAGATACATAAACTGCTTCTGCAAGAGGATTTGCTTCATATTTGCCTTTAGCCTACCTCTGGTATGGGTTGCTCATGCTACAAATTTCTTTAAGCAAGCATGAGAAGTGTTGCACAATTCAGCTTCCTCATGTTCTATCCTCTTTTATCCAAATGCCCAGAGGAATCCTACTGGTTTTCAATAGGTATAGACAAGGATGCCTCAGGATATTCTGTTTCTGCCAGGCAGGCCTGTGAAGATTCTGCATGGACACTGATAAGCAAGTGAAGGAGATTAGGCCTTTGCTTCAGCTCAAGTATTGTACAAGCATGACTTACCTAGTCACTGACAGTTACTGACTCATGCACTAATAATTACTCTTCATGAGTTGGTCTGCAGCAATATGCTGTCTTCCAATCTTCCTCTTTCCCTATTCCCTACTCCCAGAAGTTTGTTTGGGTTTTCTCAGTGTCTGTATGATATCTGGAATTCTTCTCCCAGGGCCCAAAGGTACCTGTCTAGCTCTGAGGCATAGGAAATGCAGATGGACAAGTATCTCTCCCAATGTCAGGCTGGAGAGTCAGGTCTTCAGAAGATAACATCATCCACACAGAATCCAGGTTCAAGGATCTTCCCTAGGACTGGGTAAAGAGGCTCTTCTCTTTAGGTCTCTGGCATCAGTAATTACTATAAATATTACAGAAGGTGAAACCACTCTCAATTAAAAACAAAAAACAAACAAGTAACACCCAACCCCAAATCTCTTTGTAAGACTAATGTCAGATATCTATTGACAAGGTACTGTAGTTGAGAACTGAAACAGAGAAAAAACCTTATTTTCTTGAATGCTGAAAAAGAACACCAGTGAGAGCTGTCCTTTAGGGAGACACTAATATGTTTGGGTAGGATGTCAGGGGGCTGCTACCAATGGCTTTGTACTTCCTGTGCACTTATTTGGAGACAAACTCTGGTGTGCAGTTTCCTTTCAGGAAGCCACAGTAGTCTCCGATTGCTGATGCACTTAGGTCTTTTACTTGATCAATTCCCTAACCCATAGACACTATCATGAGAAATATCCAAAATAGAAAAGAAAATAACGTTTATTTTTTGCACATTAATGTGAAAAAGAGAATTTTTATCTTCCTTAATTGTAAATCTGAAACAGTAGTTTTACCCAGACACTTTATATGTCATGTACACTGGCCACAGTACATTTAAATACCTTCAGGGGTTTATTGGCTGATAAGAAGCAATGCCAATACAGTCATGATACTCTTCACAATTTAAATTCATTTAAACATGGGAAATAAAGGCAGGCAAAGAACATGAATGGGAAAAATTACAACAGCAGGCAAACAAACAGCAGACTCTACATATGGGGATATGTCAGGCTGCTTCCTCTCCCTTTCTGCACTTTTCTTTCTTCAAGGACAACTGAATTATTATTTAGTCAGCTTCTCTTATTTTGGCAACAAGCTCACTTTGCTCATCAGTGCTTTCTATTCCCTCTTCAGCAAAATAATAAAAAATTCTTACTTAATAAGTTTTCAAGAACTAATAACTTCAGCACTGGTTTTCATGTTTAAGCAACATAAACTGCTTAATCTGGAAGGACAGAAACTAGGTCCCCAGCTAAATTTCAAAATCTGACTAATAAAGAGATAAAGGATTCATTTCTTTCAAACAAAAGGTTTATTTGACCATGAGGGAATAGGGGGAAAATTTAAGAATCTAAGCTAAAGGTACATGAAAGGAAGCGAGAAGACAGAATAAAAGAGGAGAGAGGTGAGAAAAAATAACCTTTGCAATGTCCTGGGCTCTTTCTGAAGCAAACACAGTATAAAGCACTGTATGCATTTAGGCCCCATCAATTTGCATAACCCAGCTGTGATCAAAGCAATTGTTCATCAGAATTAAGTCAAACCCACACAGAAGTGTTTGGAGCCTAAGAACTGTTGTTGCAACAAGATGACTGAAAATACAGTCAAGAAAAGCAGGGCTTCAGCAGCTGTTTGAACTTTTTAAAGGAAAAATTGTACTGCAATAACTAGTGGAGAATCACTATTTTCCTAATTGACTCTTTCCTTTGCAATTTTGAGTCTGTTATATCACAAGTATTTCCTTGTACCACAATAAATGATGTAAGGTTTCAACTGTAATTTTAATATCAGAGAGTCAAATACTAGTTCACACAAGTATTAATAAACTTGCAGCCAAAATCAAGACAAAGATTGAAGACTGACAAGTTCCATGAGGAAAAATATGATACTCTGCTCTCCTTGAAAGAAAAACTGCACTGGCAAGGTCACTAAAAGGGTCTCTAATTAGCTTAAGAAATAAGTCAACAATAACTTTTAAATTTAAAATTAAATTTAGAAAGAAAACACTGAATAATCTAGAGAAAAGCAGTTTGGTTTAGCAATTTGGAATAGCTTAATAAATTGTGAAGAAGCATTTGGACTAAGTGTACTCCTAACATCAGCATAAGCACATTCTTTGAGTAATACAGGATTAACATTGTCAATGACTAAAACATCATCACTCTGGCAACAGAATATAAATGGTTTCTCTTCAGCAGGATTCTTTAAGTGATAAGCCCATCTCTTGTCAGAATATATCCATTACTTAGTCTTTATTTTAAAAACATTGATCCAAAAGCAGTATTGAAATCTTTAAGTGAAGAGAGAACACTGGACTATTAGATTACATGGTTGCAGAAGGGGTTGTTGCAATCTTCTGCCATGAGATAATTAGTTTTACTTCCATCTTGTTCAAATTCACTTTAAAATTAAGGTGTTCAGTTCTGAATTTCTGCCAAACACTGTGACAAAACATAGGCTGCAGCTGAAGTATCAGGAAACAGAGAGAGGGAGCTGGGAGCCATCAGCAAAGCAAAAGAACATTTTATTGTGATTGTGAAAAATTGAAGTAGGAGACAGCATATAAAGAGAGTAAAATATAATCATTGTTCTGCAGAGCCCTGGGATAGAGCCATTGCACAACAAGCCAAATACAAAGGAAGAGGAGGGAAGAACTTGGTCAACAATATAATGATGATCTCAAAGATTTTAACACAGCCTTTATAAGGTACAATTGCTGCAGTGGCAGAAAAATACGGTTCAGCAGCACAGAATATTAATTATGGACTGAACGAAAGGTCTGGTTTAAAGGAGAGATTCATATGCCATGACAAATAAGTGAATACAATGAGAAAGAAGAGAAGAAAGACCTGCAGGAAAGTATAAACAATGTCTCAGCAATTACCCAAAAATGAGAAAAACAGTGGTTTTCTTTTAGTGGCATGGAAATGATTTCTTCCATTAACAGATACAGAACGGAACACAAGGAAGACAGACAGCATATACCATTAGAGCAGTTAGCTTAAGGTGGCAGTAGGTAAAGCTTGTTACTGCTCAGTACCCATTGGTATACCAGCTGTGTTGGCACAAACAAATTCCTAATGGTCATGAGAAAATAGCCCAAAGTTGACAGTGTGAATCTGTACTTTACTAATTCTTTATGCTTATAGACAGGGTCAGAAAAGAATAAAGACTAAATAGACAGACAAAATGAAGAGCTGGATAGGGATTTTTTACAACAATATGTAGTGCTAGGACAAGGAGAAATGGCTTTAAACTGAAAGAGGGTAGATTATATAACAGGAATAATTAGATAACAGAAAAAAATTCTTTGCTGTGAGGGTGGCAAGGCACTGGCATGAGTTGTCCAGAGAAGCTGTGAATGCCCCATCCCTGGAGGAATTCAAGGCTGGGTTGGATGGGGCCCTAGTATCTTGATCTAGTGGAAGGTGTCTTTGCTGATGGTAGGGGAGTTGGATCGAGACGATCTTTAAAGTCCCTTCCAACCCAAAACACTAAATGATTCTGTGAACCTATAACATGGAAAATTGAGCCCCTTTTCACTCTTGCAGGCAGTATGTGTGAATGGAGAATGCAGCACTTGGATGAAAGCAGTAGGAGGATTTCAGTACTCCTGTTGACTGCAGAATTTTCACTTGTGCATAATGAAGGATGGATGGTTGGGCAAGCACCCTTCCAAATACTGCATTTTGCTTTATTTTGCAAATACATTTTTAAATGCTTGCAAAGCACTTGATAGTAAAATACTAGCAAATACCTGCTACCAACACAAAAATCATCTTATTAGCAAGCAACTGAAGGACAAGTGCCTCCTCTTGACTAGGAGAGCTATGAAGCCCTTGAAAGATATTATATTCAGATGCAGCAAAGGACTTGTAGGAAGGCCAGTTAAATATCACACACATCTGTGCTGAGAACAGAACCCAGAGCTAGGGAATGACACACTGACTCCCCCATGCAGCCCACACTGAGCAGGACACACTTACCAAAGGACTACTTGGTGGCTCCACATTTCATGTAATATAACTGCCCCAGGGCTGGAGTGCTCCTCTGGGGTAGGGAACCCTAAATTCAGTGTCTGCTTTATCTGGCTGTCCTACTGTCTTTCAAAATTATTTGTTGCATGTACATGCTTCTCCAATCTGTCAGGGGAGTCCCATCAAAGGGAAGCCAAAGCAAAACAACTGTGCACAGTATCACTGTAGGGAATGGTAGGAGGGAGAGAAAGACTCTGTTTCCTAGGGAATGAACTAGAAGATGCAGGTTTTTTCTTTCACTTAGTATGATTTTTTGTGGGTTTTAATTTGGGCTTTTTGGTTTTTGGTATTTTTTTTGTTGTTGGATGAGTTTGTTTGTTTGTTTGTAATTTGTTTTTCCCAATAACAACTAGAAAAAATCCAGTCATAAGCATCCAATGAAGAAAATGCCATAACAAAAAGTTCTGCCAGGATGTAGGACACACGGAGTAAGTGCTATCTTTAAAGCGAGAGAAAATTAATGGTCAGGTTAGTAGGATGGGACACTAACCATAAAATCACTGCTACCCATGCACTGAGAGTGCATGGTACAAAGGCTTTGCAAATGCCTATCAAACCAGGCCTATTGAGGACTCTGCAATCTGTTCAACCTGACTCTGGATCCTAGTCACACTCAGTCCTAAGGTAGGTGCTGATCTGCTCAGCACAGTGCATGCAGTGCCACACATGCTCCGATGAGCAGTCAGTGCCTAAAGAATTACAGGTACCAGGAATGAACTATTAGTACAGAACACACAGTGCCTTTAAAACTTGGGACTATATCTTACAACAAGAACAAAGAAATTGCAAATGCATAATAACACTCCCTGAGTTAATCTAGCACTAAATAAGTCATCAGCCAGTTTGTTTTCTTCATTTTCCTGTAAATTGCCACAAAAACTTTTAACATTAGCCCTTCATAAAAACTAGGCATATACAGAAAATGTTGAGTACAGACTGAAGTTAAATAAAATCATCAAGCAAATAAGTGTCTTCTCTAAAAGAACCTAGAAATGAATATAAATTATATAAATGTCTATAAAACAAAGGGGAGGGTTGCACAAAGGACTGATCCCAAAGAGTGAGACACCTGCTTTCATAAGTCATACATTGCAGGGCTCACAAACTAAGATGGAATTGAGAGGGAATGTGTTCTCCAGTTCAGGTGAAGAAATATAATGAAAGTGATTTTACCTGGGTCAAAAAATGTCTGCACTTTAACATCCAGAGCAAGAAGCATCAGAACCCAAATGGCATCAGTTGTCTCTTGAAATAAATTACTTGCATGTTCCTACAGATACGGTACTATTAGCAAATGGAAGTGTAGGATTTTATAAGCGGTCCAAAGTATATATATACATCTTATCAAAAGATCTTGAAGGTCACCTAACCAAACTTTATTCTGTTCTTTCCAGCACATAAAAGTGAGAAGAGATTCCAGAATCAGATCTTTTTCTACAGAATAAAATAAAACAGTGAAGTTTTAGCCTAGTCAATGTTTATTTTAAAACACAAATGTTGATATCTCATTATTAATATTAATAATAAATAATATTATTGTAATTTTATTATTATTTTATTGTTATATAATATTGTTAATATAATATTGTTATATTATTGTTATTATAATTTTAATATTGTTATCATTTATATTACTTATTCGGAAAAGGCACTGGAAAATCTCATCTCAAAATATTTATACAATTCTGTCCTAAATAATTGCTTGGAGAAATAGGACTAATACATGCACATGTTGATACCATATGAAGCATGAGTAATGCACATTCTGCAAGTAGAGTGTTCAATCTGACTCAAAACAGTAACCTTAAAAAAGGATGGTTCAGAGTTAGAGAAGGATTTATTCAAATGTGAAAAATTCATTTTATTATATGTAGGGGCATAAATAAAAATTAAATAAAATTTAAATTGCATTTAAAAATGTCTTTCATGAAAACAAACTGTAACATAAACTTGGCAGTTGATCTTTAGGTAGAATTTATTTTTCATATATGGACATTTACATCTGAGCTTCTCACTCTGGCCTTCCCATATAATTGATGTAGAGCAAAAGGCACATACAGGAGTCATTCATCTGATCTGTTTCCAGTGTGTAGTGCAGGATAATACACATCACACCCTAGGGATGTCTATTTCTCTGCAATGACTATAAAGGGAGCTTCAGGTGACTAATTCACAAAGTACTATAGGTATCTACATTTGTTCAGATGAAACTCACCCTAAATGCGTTCTTGAAAAGAAATGTGATGTATCTTTAGGCAAAGAGAATTATGCAGCATAAAAAGAAGATATTGAAGTAGGTTAGAAAAATTATTTAAATTTCCAGGATCAGTTGCTAAGAAATTACCATAATCAAATCTCATGTAAGTTCCGAACTATGTCTCGTTATATTACCAAAAATCAACTTTAAGCTGAGTTTATTAGCTTACACTAAAGGTTTTACCAGGTTGTTTTGCCACAACCCGGCAAAATGTATGGAATGGAGAGACACAATCCATAAGGAGCAGCTGGAATAAACATTGCTCAACCAGATATAAGAAATAAAGACCACATACCAGAAAGGGAAGGGACACTTGCTTCTTGATTTCTATTTGAAAACTGTGAAGAGAAAAGCTTTTACATTACTAAAGCTATCAAATTCATTCCTTTGAATTTTCCTTACTCTGTTAGGCCAGCATAACCAATCCCCAAAACATTCAATAATACATGAATTTTACTGAAGTACTTTGGGACAATGTAAATAAACGTTTGCCTTGATTTAAATGGTACACACATACCTGGTAAAAGGTAGGCAGTGCCTGAATACCTGCTGGCTAGGACCCATCCCTCTGCTGTGGGCAGGACACTCCATTACCTGGTGTCCTGGGTTGCAGTGTATTCTATTACCATCCCCATCAGCCGTTGAAATCAGGTGGGGCAGTGTTTCCTTGCCTCCTCCCCCCAGACTATCTTTCTGTTAATTGCCCATCATTGTCCTGCCACCTGACTCAGAGATAACTCCCTCCGGACTATCTTCTGTTAATGAGCCTCATCAACACTTTGCCTCATGACTCATTACCCCATTGTGAGATGCTCCACCCAGAGGGAGGAACCAAGCATCCCATCGTGGATATAATCTGGGACTCTGATCACCAGAGACAACCCTTCTCACTGGATTTCCAGAGGACAGGAGCTACACAGCCACCACTGGACTTCCTGAGGAAGAGCAGACTCTTTTACTACAGGATCACTACTTCAGAGGACTGTAGCCACCATTCTACCAGACTGCTACCACCA
This sequence comes from Corvus hawaiiensis, assembly GCF_020740725.1. Lineage (NCBI taxonomy): Eukaryota > Metazoa > Chordata > Aves > Passeriformes > Corvidae > Corvus > Corvus hawaiiensis. Next base: position 24,479,221 of record NC_063215.1, read on the forward strand.
CCCTGCCTAACAGGGTGTCAGGTTGTACCTTGACTCTGTCAGTTTGACAGTGTTTTCTTTTACTTTTTTTTTTTTTTTTTTTTTTTTTTCCTTTTCTTTAATTTCCATTAAATTGTTATTCTGACTTGGTGCCTCCCACTGGTTTGTTTTCAAACTAGTACACCTGGTAAGGAATAAGGAGCTTTGAGGATCAGCCAAGCTGTGAGGGAAATCAACCAGAGATGTGCTATCCCTGCTTTTGCAGGTTTTCAAGACCTGATGGGACTAAATGTATTTCCACAGTCCCTTCCAACCTACATGGTTCTGTGTGCATGTGAGTCTTTCAAATATGCATATATATTAAAAATCAATTATTATTATTGTTTACTATTAAAAAACATTAATATTAACATAAATTTCTGATTTTCAAGGAACAATGCATAGTACAAATCTTCTAAATTAAATAGGTGCAAATATGTAACATCTATGGATAATTGACTATAAGAACTCTCTCTGACATCTTTATTTTTCCTTCTGCCTAGCACTGAAGGTGATATTGCCTAAACAAAATTACAATAAAATGTATAAACATGCTTTAATTGCATGTCCACACACGAAGTCAAAATATAAGACTTGTTTCAACTACTTACAAGCTGTGAGTAATCTATTTCTGTTCTTTTTGCAGATAGATGGTCCCCATGAAACCATTTAATTTATAGCTACTTCTATCAGAACTAACAAAATTTTGTAAAAATTGTCCTGATTAGGTTTATTTGTTTTCTTTTCTACTTACTTCTTTTAGGGTATATTTCTTTTCATTTTTTTGAAAAGACAGTTCAGATATATGCAAAGAAAAATCTATATCCAATTTATATTCCTGTATATAAGTGCTACTTACTCTAAAAGTATAATCTTGAGCTCAGGCTAGTTAGTCATCTGAAGTCTTTTAAAAAAACATATAAACCACAAATCTTGTAATTATACTAAAAATCTGCCAGCAACTTCATTCTGGAAGAGTGACATCTTCTTTCATAATGGCTATAGATTTATACATAGACAATCTGTAATACACTTGTCTATATTTAATTTAGCAGTCTATGCTTAATAAAACAAAAAATGCTTTTCTTAGTTTGAAAACTTTATTACGTAGTGTAAATAAGGATATGGAATGACAGCAGTGAAATCAAAGTACCTGTTTACACACACTCAATCAATTAAGGGGGTTTAAGAGAACAGCAGTAACAGTACTGAGTTTTGGGGTATTTTAAATGTATACAATTTCATGGACCATTGCTCTGTACTCAAAAATACTAAATCATAAACTTCTGTAACCTCAAAGAAAGTAATTTGCATTTTATCATTGAAGTTGTGAATGTTTTCTGTGGGATCTGATTCTGCCTTAATTCTAGCCTCTATCACTGTAGTTAAACAAACTTCAATGGTATTGCACTTGATATTTTTCAGTGTGATAACAAAATCAGCCCCTAAACAGTTGCATTCATTATGTAATAGTGGCCTATTAGTTAAATCTGAGAGATAGATTCCACTGATGTTTTATTTCAAAGCCAGAAGTCTTTCTGAGGCAACCTCTAAAGGTAATTTTGATATTGTGGGTATAATTCATCAACTTCATTTCATATGTCTGAAAAGTAATCCAGGGATCTAAACATACAATGTCTACACCTATTTGAGATCTTCCAGGATGTCTAAACCACCCACATGGAGTTATCAGGAATGACATGGAGCCTATTTAGAAATGTATATCTTTCTTTGCAAACAACTGAGGATGGGGATGTCTTGAACTCAAGAGGACATTCAACACCTAAGTTAGGCAACAGAATTCCATTTTGGAATGTATTTATTAGTATCAATATTAGCATTAGCTAAGTATTATTTAAGTATGAACTGTTTTATTAATGTCTCTTTATAGCCAACAGGAAGAAGTAAACACTTCAGAATATATTGTTTATTAGTTATTTTGCATCTCTAGGTCGAATGACATACCAGAAGCAGTCACTTCTTTGCACTGAGTATAAAGGAAACCCAGCAATTGCCTCTCCCTCTGTGCTTTCAATCACTTTTATATCTGCTGAGCATATAAGTGAGCATTATGATATCATATGATTCAAGTAACTTCCTTTCTACTCTCTAATCTAAATGGCCTGTCCATTAGTTACTATAGCACTGCATGATGAACGCAGAGGAAAAGAGCAGAGAGAGAGTTAAGAGATGCCTGTTTTACACTGATAGCACACTTAGAGAGAGAGGGAAGATTCATAACGAGGCTGAAGGATGCATTTATTCTGCTTTGCCATGTGTTATGTTATACAGAAGCATAATCACAATGCTATTACCAAATTATAATACACCAACAATTGCACAGTATCTCGAAGTGCAAAGCCAGTGTTAGTGTGATATATGAGGCAACTGATAGTCTCAAGTGTACCTCTCAAAAGGGGTTATTTAAGATATTCTGCTCAGAGGTGAGCACTTAGTGATCATGTGCTGGTTTGTAAATGGTTTGTATTGAAAGATTTGTGTAGATAACTGCTTTAATACAAGACACTTTTTCCATCAAAGACTTTCACTCAAATCTTTGCTTAAATAAATTGTGTTTGATAGGCCACCCTAACCTTCTGTGGCTACTGACTACAACACACATGCTAAAAAATTGCTGCAACTAGCAATCCAGTGAGGGAAGTCAAGCTCTGCTGATGCATCAGGGATGAGGTTCAGTGAGATAAAAAGAACAGTACAGGCTCAGCTCAGGACACTGATTTCATTCTGCCATCAGATGTACAATTATTGATCTCAGCAGTTTAAAAGAAAAGCATGCATTTGATGTAGCTGGCAGCAGCCTTCCAGTTAAATTGCTTGTCAGCTGGCAGACTATTCTGTGAGCTTTGTTACAGAGCAGTTCAGTAAATGGACACAGTTTTTGTATTTCTCACCGTACCTAAGACGGTGAGTAATCTGAATAATTATTTAAATATTTTCAGTTTTGCCCTAAACAGGTGTAAATGAAGCCTGTGTGCATGGACCTGCTGCTTACCAACAACTGATCGGGAAGAATTCACCACACCAAGCATAGTCTTCTGTTCAGCTCAGAAGATGTGTAAGAGAACATGTAGAGAAAATCAGTGAGTCCATCAGAGATTTAGGCCTACAGTGCTTGGGAAGAAAGTCTTTGGGGATAATACGTTGCTGATATGTGATGAACTTTGGCTTAGATGGTTCGTAAATAGATTTACACTGTCAAAGATGCAGTCTTCTTCCTTTCTGTTTCTCGTGTCTCAAGGAAATTCAGGATAAGGACGGGGAGAAGGCAGGGAGAGAAAATTTTTCCTAAAAATGTAGAAAAGTGAAATATTGCCAGAAAGGGATAATGAAAGAGATAGATCGAAAACTTAAAGCTACTTCTGTGCATGTTTGTACCTGCTCTTTACAAAAACTATCCTGCATCCCACATTGTTAACATAGTATCTGTAAAGGAATTAAAGCATGGGCTTGTATGACATTATCTCATTCACTAAAAGAAATCTCAGCTGAGGTCTGAGGAAGGAGAGCACAAACAGCTAAAATCTAAGGGATAGCTGAGATAAGAAAAATACAAGGGCTATGTAGAAAAGGTTGTTGTTCAAAGAGAGACAGAGAAGGTGAGAAGAGAGTCAGAAGAGCAGCAATTAGAAGTAGCCTCAGAGAAGGAAAAGCCCAAAAGCCAGAAATAGGTCTTAGAAATGGGAATGGCAGCCCAGCCAAGTGGAGGGATAGCACTTGTACGAACTCTCTAATGGGATATACGTCAGGTGTTCATAAGAGATTTTCTTGCAGGAAAAGCTTAATGGATAGAGGAGGAAATACATTGTGGAGACAAATACAGGTGGTGTCAAGTGAATCCATCTCCAGGGCATACCACTGCCACCCTTCCAAGAATCCCCTTTGAAGTTGTAGGTATATTTGTTAACACAATCTACAGCACAGAGACCATGTTTTATTTTGTGCATATATAACATCTCACACAGAGGCCTTGATTGCTAGGTAGAGCATCTCGATATTAACATGATACAAGTGCTACCTAAATGTACTAAATGCAGTAAACAAATGAATGGAAGGAGAAAAGGAGGAACTAGATGACCATGCAGACTCTCCACTCAAGCACACCCTAACATAAAAGGCCTAAATGTGAGCTGCTTTACCGTCTCCTTTTACAGCCCCTTACTGGCCCAGGAAAGCCACACCTAAATAACAATGAATGTTATTGCAATAGCAGAAGGATTTTCCCACCTGTTCCACCTGTTAGGTAGGAATTAGCCCAGTGATGCATGTACTGCATGTTTGTAAATGCTCATAAGGTGATTATAAATATAAGAAAGTAACTAGCATGATTTTGTCATAAACCACTGTACTTTGCAGAAAAGGAAGCTGAACTTAGATAACTAATGAGCCAGCTTACATGCATGCTTATCACTGTAAGTACATTGTGATGTCTTTCAATTGTTCCTCTGCAGAAGACTGAAATCCTTACAAGCAAGGTCTACACGTTTGGGTTATTCTGATTATATAATGCCCAAATGTGTCCTGCAGCCACTGCTGTAAGTGGCTGACAAGATGCATGATCCCACCAGGAAATAACAGCTCAGCATGTTGCATGAAGCCCACTTGAACTCTTCTGGCAAGAACAAGTGAGTCATTCATTATCCCACAGCTGAATCTATTGAAGACTTATTAACACTAATTCACAAGAAAGGGGCTTGTTTGATTCTCAGTAGGGACGGAAAAGCTGAACTAGACTGTTCTTAAAAGGCACCTGATATTAAGGTAGTACCTCACAAAGTAATACAATTTTAAAGTGATACTAGTAAGATTATCTGAAATATATTTGACCTCTCTATAAATATTACTATTGTATTACTATGCAATTACTGTTTATTGCCAAAACAAACTTGCCTTAGCTATATAATTTAGAATAACCTCTGGAGCTCCAAAAATTATCTGAACTTACTCCAGTTATTCACAACCAAAAGCTAAGTCTGCCTGTTAACATTTCTTTAATGCTTATTCTAGGAATTCAGACTGATTACCATATAAAAATCTATCATGAACTAATCCAGAAGGAATTAAAGAACACTTGCAAAGTTTTTCAAGGAACAATCAAAAACATTAAAAATTACTAACACTGGCAATTTAAAAATTGCTATTATAGGAAACCAGAAAGTAGAACTGGAATTAATTATATTGATGATGATTTTTCTATCTATGGAAGCCAAGAGTAAACAAAAGCTCTAGACTGAAACTGGAAACAGAAGCTGGAGATATATTTTGTATACCTTAAGAACTTTGAAAACCCAACAAAACACTTCAGAGTTAGGTTTTCTCGTGTATTTGCATTAAAATAGCATTTTCCATTCTAGTTACACTGGTTTCCTCTGTGTAAATCCACATGCAGGCAGTATTTTGGGATAAATCCACCTTTAAATGTCTTCTTAATGAATAAAGGCGAACTGATGAGAATGATATAGCAATTTGGAAATCTATAATGGGCTAAATTTTCAATTTTTTAAAAATGTCTTTAGGCCATTAGTTAAAAATATATTTTTAAATATTTAGTAATAAAACCATCTTAATTTTACTTTTAAAATTATTCATTGCTTAAGAATACTTTAAACTTCTCTGGCATGATTTTTTAATACAGTCTGATGCCTGCTGGAATGTTTTTAAAAAAGCTGAAATGTCTAAAATAGAGAGAAATTAAAGGTGCAGTCCTGAAAACTTTGTGGATGATGCACAACCATAAAATTGCAAAATTCTAAAGTTATTGTCACCTTGCATCATAATTAATAGTTTCCCAAATTACTTTTCTGGACATAATCTTCAGCATTTCATTCAGTCTTAGGAGCAGCCTGGTGCAACACTCAAGACTGACAAGGAAGCATTTCTTTGCTTATATTCATTAACAAAGTATTCTCAGGGTGTCCTTAAACATAGTTTAGGATCAGAGTACCTATCTAGATGCTGTGCAGGTTGGTTTTTTTCCTTTCTCAGAATTTGAAGAAAGAAATGGTCCCCAGAAAAGGATGGGATTCAGACAGTTAAACCCTTTTTGTTTCTCATATTTCTTGTGCTCCTTCAGAGCTAGGAGCACTAATCTATTCGGCTCACCATTCTCTGGAATCCTGAGCTATTGTGCCCAATCCCTGCCCTGCTCAGCTCAGGGAGCCTGACATGTAACTCTGGTGTCCACTTCAGGGACCAAGCAAAAATCAGGCTCTTCAGAACTCACTGACTGAGTCCTTTTTTTTTTTTTTAAAATGAGATCATTTACCTGTCAAAAGAGAAAATATTCCTTGTAGGATGAAACAATTTTTTCATTTGAATCACTGGGGTTTTTTACATCCAGACACAAAAGATTTCATAAGGTTTTGGTTTGTCACACCAAAATGTGACAAACACTGCAGTTGGCATCTAGTTGACATAATGCTGTATTGCGGTATGTGGAGTCAATACTCTGTAACACTCAAAGCACTATTTATATAGTAGATGGCTGTAGTTCTTTAAAAGAGACAGAATGATCACTTTTTAAATGTGAATAAATGGTTAGAGAACAACAAAGCTTTCTCTGAGCTGTTAGGAGAGCCTCATAATAAAGAGATTACATCTGGTTGTCTATTATAAAATCTTCCAGTTAGTGAATCACTTCTAATATCTCATACTGAAGCTCCATACTCAGGACCTGCAAGCATTTCCAAAAGTGGTCATGAATTTTCAAACTGCTTATAGCAACCTGACAGAAACATTTTTAAAAGCTTGACCTGGCAAAGTGCAGAGCGTTTTTTCTAAAGTGTTGGGCAGCCTCAAACCCAATTGTTTTTCAGGAAAGCTGTGGCTACTCACTGAATTTTAGGAACAGTCAGCATTTTGGAAGATTTAACTCTGAAGATCCTTATTGAAAGTCAATAAGAGTTAGTTTCCTAAAACTCAGTGTCTCTAAAATATTTCAGTACTTGAAATCAATGTAGTCAGCTCCCTAAAAGCATTTGAAACTCAGGGTTTTCACTTTGCAGAGTGCAGTGCCATGATGCCTGACGCCAGTGTAAATGTTCAGAATAATTGAAGGATGTACTGATGGATTTGCATGTCTGCCATCTTTTGCAACATATTTATAACTGCCAAGGAAACAATAAGAACAGTAAAATGCCTTTAGTAATAAGCCCAGACAATTAATTTTTTAATGTATGCCATTTGTAGAAGAGATATCACAATTTTGCAGTGTTAAAGGAAAACAGAATGGAGAAAAGGAAATAAAGTTGCCACTGGAAGATGACAAAGGAAACTTGATTCATCAATCCAGGTGTGTTTGTGCTCCTTAACTGAAATGCATTGTATTGGTTTTTTATTTCACATGTAAATAGTATGCTACTTTTAAAATTTCAGCATTACTTTGAAAAAATGCTTCACTACAGCTTTTCTTCATAGGTAATACCAGAACTGGGTATTCAGCGGACACAGCTCATTACCCCAAAGAGAATGAGAATATGAAATTTGCGTACCACTTGTCAAAAGAAAAAACTAACCAAAAATACCTTACTGCTGTTTGAAGAGCCCGATAAGGCCTTCACTGATGGTCACAGCTCCGAGTCCCTCATCTTCCATGACTTCCCTCTTCTCAGCACTTTGGAAATTCACCAGCGGGGAAAAGGAAGAGACCGTATCAGCACAGTAGCCAAGATATGGAGAAATTCAAAGTCTCTCCAAAATACAGTCTCTAAGTGTCTGTTTGGCGGGTGGACCAAGGTTTGTTCAGAAGTTTCCTCAAGACCTGCCTCCTCCACTTAGACTCCCAGCAGTGTAGGCTATTCCCCACATCTTTCAAACAGGGGAAAAGGAATGATCACAGTCCAAGTATTGGTAACTCCAGCAGTACTGCCTACAGCAAGGTTGTTATTAATCAGAATATTTTACCAAACTTTTTGTTAGGATATTATAATAATCCACGTTATACCTGTTCCAAGCCTTAGAGGAGCAATTTGGGTATTAGTCTGATTGTCTCTAATTAACTGATGTGCCCCACACTGCAGCACCAAGAGCACTGGCCTTGCTAGAGCCCTCTCCTGGCAGGGCCCTCCTCAGCCACTTCCTGATGCCGAACGTGTTCAAAAACAGGAAGCACAAAGAAAGGACAGCTGATGTTTTGAGTTTGCAATGTGTTTTTTCTCTATAAAAGCAGAGGTTAGCACTATAGTTTTTGATTAATTTGGGATAGGCATTTTGTCATGCAATTAAAATGCAATTAGACTACTGTCCTGCAATATTGACTTGATTTATAATCTGCTGCTCAAGTTAAATTGTTTTAATATCTCTCTTGAGGCTTTCTCCAGATACTACTTTTTATTAGCACATATATTTTAGGAGACATTTAATCTCAAATAAAAGGAAAAGAGAGTGCAATACATATAAAAGCAGACATTAACCATTTATGCAGTAAACCTACTCAAGGTACAATCAAGATGACCTCAGTAATCAAGGGTTTTCTACATGGTTATATGTGGTTCGTTTCTATCCCCCAGATCCTAGTACCTGGACAAAAACAAACATAGGCTATGCTCTCAGCATATAAAAAACAGAGCACTCAAAACCAGCAGAAATGCCTGGACACCCTGAGCAAGGAGTGCAGCTATGGTTCTACCTGCCCTATCTTGTCAGCTTGTGGAGCATGGTGCTGTCTGTGAAGGGTTGTGGCAGCTGTCACTGCTCTGTTCTTTCCTTCAGGGGCATTGCATTTGATTTTGGATAATGCTTCCATCAGCTGCCACAAGAGCTTCTCTTCACACAACACATAGCAACTTGGAAAAGTTGTGAAGTTATAATTTATTGCTACATATTTGTGAGTTTAGGTTTAATCTGAACATGATGAGTCAAATGAACCTTAAAGGCTCAATCTTATCATTAGTAATTTGAGCCTATGACCGGTGATATTTAGGTCTACAACATAAGGCTCAGGGTTCACCACACAAACCTCACCTGCTCAACCTATACCTCATCTTGCAGCCTCATGTTGTTAGAAACTGGGCAGGAAAGAACTCAAACCTTCAGTCTAATCGTCTGAAGTGTAATCTCACCTAGGTCCACTTCCCTTTCACTTTTAAAAGCAGGAATAAATATTTTCTAATTTACATATACTATAGAGGATTTCCATTCTTTAGGATAAACAATTCATGGTGGAACACATAATTCTGTACTGAAGTAATATTTTTAGTATGTCATGTCCACTTCTATTTATCCTTTTCTTGTATGTATGGTTGAAAATATTTATATAATACAAAGACAAAAGAAAATCCAACTGCATTCATTTCAAGTTTATCTCAGTATAAGGTTACTGTTAAATAAGTGTGTATGCTTGTGCATATACAACTAAGCAAAGCTAAATCTGAAAATCTTACTGGTTCAGGAAAAAAAAAAACAGCATAATCCTTATTGTTTTTTCTTATTTTTTGAAATTATTTGAACAAAACAGTTTTCTTGTTGGTATTTATTTACCAACAGTGCACAAAAGTGTGCTTCAGTTGCTTGTCAATACTTTTATTTATTTAAAAATCAATATTCTCACTATCACATTCACTGTAGATGACAGATTCTGTATATGCAATTAGTGCAGCTTGTATATTTTTCAGAAAAAAACCAGCCATGTTGTATTGTTGTAACCACTTTTGTGCTGTCTTATACATAAAGTATTTTTAAGGGTGATTTGAATCACATAGGACCAGCAGGCAGTTCACTGAGATGCCTGTGAAAAGATAGCTAGTATACATTGATTTTAACTTCTGCAGCAATAAAAACAGTGAAAAATTGGCTTGTTAAAAGCCAGGATACTAAAGAAAAGAATAAAATGAAGTTTAAAAACTAGTTATAGATTTTTTTAGGCTAGAGTTCCTTGCTTCTGGCATCAACTGTATTTCACCACCCAAAGAACTTTCAATCCTCCTTTACCTGTTAGCAAAAATCACATCTAATGGAGTCTACAGTCCTGGGTAACAAATGAAAGACTGTTAATTTCTAAACCAGCACAGCACTTACAAGAAGGAGTAGAGAGTCTTGAACTAGCAGTGACTGAGGCAGATGCAGCTGCAGAGAAACAGAAAGGGGAAAAAAGCAGAAATTCAGAAACAGGAGTGAAAATTTGAGGGAATAACAAGCTCATTCTCCTGAGAGTGGAAGTTGATGTTAGATGAAGGGAAAATATCTTCAGAAATGCCCTTGACAGATGGATCCCTATGCTCTAAATAAAGCCATAAAACATATTATGCAGGGAAAAGTGTTGAGAGGGAAGCTGAAATAGTAATAAATTCCCATTGTTGCTCTTGAGAAATATATTTTTCAGAATTGAAAACAGAAGGCTCAAAATATTATACATACTTTTTCTACTGGCAAGCGATATCTGGTATTAGATTTAGTGTTAAACTATATTAAATAATATCACAGGTTTTTGAAAGATTACCTGATTGATAACAAATTTTGCAAAGACCTAAAAGCACAAAACTGCAAAACCAGATCTAAGAGAATATATTTATCTCAGGAATATATAAGATATGGAAGCCAATAATCAGGCCACCAAATTGGATGCCAGGTTCAGAGCTGCCGATTCCTTACTGTCAAAGTTTGCAAATATTGGCCTTTGTCTGTAGTACCATCTAGTGTCAAAAACTCTTATCTCTGAGCTGAAAAGAACAGGATTGAACTCCATCTATGCTCCTTTATTTCCTCCATTCAAAACAACCAGACCATACAGAAAAGGTGCCCAGAAGGCATATTTCATTATATTGAGCCCAAGAAAGAGTCTTTCATACTTTTGTTTGCTTTATGGAAACAGAATTTTGAGCCAAAAAGGAGCTTGAGTTTTTGAGATAACAGGCAAAAATTCCCCCAATGTTACACACAATTTTAAGTATGGGTAATTTTTTCCACAGTGTGAAGTAACAGAAATGCTATAGGGCTTCTCTGCACTGGAAGTGAGAGAAAAGCTGCAGTGAGCAAGGCTATGGTGGTGCAGTCTGGGCACCTCTTTGTTTTTGTGGGTAAGCCCCAGAATCAGAGAAACTAAGACACTGCCTGCACACCAGAGAGCCAGCAGCTCTAGCAACCGCCTGAAAATTCATCTTCCTGCTCTCCACATGTTAATTTGCCCACATACACTTTCTTTTAAAATCAAAATATTCTCCCCAAGATCCCATGTTCCCAGATTGCCTAGGGAGGTGGCCACGCATGGAGCCTGCCTTCTGTCTGTCCATCTGGCAGGGAAGCCTGCAGGGCACAGGAGCAGGAGAGCTGGGTAGCCCTGGAGCCAATGCACTTGCCTGCCTGCCAAGGCAGGAGAGCTGCCTGACTGCCAAGGCTGGGCACCTGGCAGTCCCTCTGGAGCAGGGGGCTCCCAGGCAGCTGGCAGGCTGTGGGAGTAGGGCAGCCCCCTGTACGCAGAGTGCTGGGCCTAAGGAGCAGGAAGCAGACAGAGGGAGAGTTGGTGGCCACCCACTCTGGGTGTTGCCATGGAATTGGGCAGCTCCTGAGCCTGGAAGCTGGGAAACAGCCAGGCTGGCATGGTGACAGATTGCACCTCACTCAGCCTAACCAGAGCTGTTGGGATTTCTCCCCTCAAAACCTTTCTAGGGGAAGGCAGTTTTGCTCCAGAATTTCTTACCCACTCTCTTTGTGACTTTCCAAAAATACAGCATCTAGAAGAAAAGTTCGTGAAGTGACTGTAAGCACAGAAAACTCACACACAACATGAATTCAAATTAAGCTAAAGCAGCTCCAGCAAATGTGAAAGGATACACAGCAGGTACATTTACTAAACCAGAATGGAGTATCTTGACTGTGAATTCCCTGGAGATGCAACTAGCCTTTGTACAAGGGCCTCATGTTACTAATGAGTAGCTGCCATGGCAGCTCAATGTATAGTCTGTAGGTTTAATGATAAATTTAATACAGGAGCAGGCCAGAGGAACAATATAAAGATTAAATATATAACAAAAATTTGCAGCAACATCAGTTAATTGCAAAGCTGAGGCAGGAGGTGTTAATTACAATTATAGATGAGCCATTTAGTAATTCACATTAGTGAGCATAGAGCAATTATCAACCTGCTGGTTTTCTTGCTACTTATCATATGCATGTTTTCCTATTTCTGATGAAACATAATAGCTGTGTTGAACAATGTAAAATAACAGTAATGGATATAATGCCTATTTAGGTAACCTACAGCCGTGATGTGGAATATTATCACAAAGCCATTCCATTTGGAGGAAGACACTATCCAGAAAGCTAAGTGTTTTTGTTGCTAGAGTTAAGTAGAAAATACATAATGGGCATTTCACAGATGGACAGATACACTTTGTTTGTTGCATTAAGATTTACAAATAAAAATTAACCTTGACTGGACCTGAGGCAAAAGTACAGTTTAAATTATGCACCAGTAAAAAATTAAGTCCAAGAGTATCAACATCAGTACATCTGTTTCTAAGTGATAAATTGGGAAAAAAAATCACCGTCAATTGATTGAAGAAATGTAGTCTCCAAGCCTGGCAAATATATTATTCCTATGAGATTCTAAATTACTTGGTTTAGCATGGTCTACCCAGGACAGACCATCGTGTTAGCTTCTTTATCATATATAACCATGTGGGGTACTAGAACAAAGGTGTTGAAGACAAATGACCTTCTCAGGAATAGGTCACTCAGTGCTTGTAAGTCATACCCATGTTCTTCACCATGGATCTATTTCAGCATCAAGGCCCTTGTCACACTGCTGGTGCATAGGCTCCCAGAGAGAGATAGAATGCTGGTATATCTATCCCAAAGATCCTGGAGATAGAGTAACGCTGTCCTTAGCTCATTTTCATGAGCTCTGAAGTGTCCTCAGTCAGAAGAAATGCAGCGTTACTTCTGTGACGTCCTACAGGACCAGCTTCAGCAGCAGAAAGGCGCTGGCTGGGCACACGTGCTGGTTCCTCCACAGAGGAGGCACTTCAGGGGCCCATGGTCTGGGCTTGCATTAATCTGGAGGCGAAGGAAAAGAGAGGGGCTTTCTGGTCTGGCTTCCAACAGGTTTATTGTCAGAAGTTCAGCAACCAGAATAATAATAATGGCGCCAGGTGGCTTTTGCCCTCAGTTTTATAGGGGGGTTGAAAACCGCAGGGAAAGGGAAGACAACCAATGAAGTTACAAGCCAGGGGGAGGACACCAATGGGAGAAACCGGGAGGTGGGAGTTACAACCAAGAGCCCATGAACAACCGAGTAACAGAGAACTTTCCCGACCAGGGGGAGACGGTTTGGACCTGGGTGCCACCCAGGGGGGAAGTGGCTTAGGTCTCTGTGCCGCCCATTGACCACCCTCATAGTCACTGTCCTGGGTGGAGAAATCCTCCCAAGGAAGAGCCCTGAATTGATTGACATTCGCCTGCCCCAGCCCAGCAGTGGGCTGGGTCACTGCAACAAGAGAGGACTGGCAAAACTAACCTTTCTCCATGTACTGAAACGCAAGGCTCTGTTTTACTTTACTGAGAGTTTGTGCTTTTTCCTGTGTACACATTACAATGAAAATCCTTTTCAGTCAAAGGGGAGCTATGCACCTGTAACCTGGCTTCCTTGGAATGAACTCTACACATCCTTACTTACAAGATGCTCCACTGGTATATTCCTGACAGTGCCTTACCCTTGATCAGTCAAGCCTTAAAGAAATGTTATAAAACCACTATTTGCTTCATACCGAAGCAGAACATGAGCCACATTTTGAAGACATAACACTGTTGTTTCATATGCTTTCCATATATTCATGCCATCAGTTCAGTCACATTGGAATTCAATACAAAGATATCAAGCAACTATGTAATTTGTCTGAAAAATAGTACCTTTTTTGGCAGATTTTTATCAATTAACATATAACTGGGATATTATAAGTAATCTACACATTTTCTGCTTGTTTAACAGTAACTGAAGCTGAATTCCTTGAGTACAAATGAAATTCCTCCTAGGTTAATGTACAAACCAAAACTTCACCACATAAGCAATATTATTATCTTCCTATTCATGTTTTGAAGTATTTGTAAGCTTCAGTGGAAGGAATAATGGTTAGAACTAACTAAATATTTTGAACTAATTCCATAACTACTTACTCATATTTTAAAAGAAGTTTTAGTTGCATCTGTACAGTTTCTGTGTTTCATTTCTGGATTACATTTAGCAAAACCACCTGCCCAGCCGAAGATTTGTGTATTATATCAGTCAACATGGCTGCTATTCTGAGAGCTTAGCAGAAACAGAAAGGAGCATACCCTTCGTCATTTCTATGCAGCAATAAATATACCTAGAAATATGATATATCTATGTGTTCTTCCTCCATAACCAAATAGGCTGTCACCCTGTCTTAATCTGGGATTCTTTGATCAGCTTTTGATCAGTTCAAATTTCCAGATGAGGCACTACCATTTTCAAACCTTTGAGTCTGAATGTGTTTCAAATCATGTTTCCATCCTCTCCAGTCTGAAATTCCCAGTATTTCCGTGATGGCACTGGGACTCTTGTGATGCCAGAGCAGAGAGCTACAAACAACTTATGATTTTCATCTCTATTTCTTCCTTCTTTAACACCCAGATTTAGAAATGTTTTTACTTTCTTTGTTGTTGAAAGATAATTTTCCTGAAAATAACTATAACTGCATACATCTCAAGCCTTACACTCTTAATTCGAGGAATAATTTCAAGTGTAGCCTCTCTCTATCAGCCCACATAAATCAAACCCTCTACATTACATTTCACCTCACATAAATGAATTGTTAGAGAATGTGAGTGAAATTCAAGTACCAATGTTGTGCATTGACAAGTGTGACAAATATCTCAGGATAACTAAACAGGTATTCAACGCATTTAAACACTGGAGAGGACTTTACAGACTTTAAGTGTGACATGCTCTTACTACGTGAGTCACTGGAAAATTCTTTATGACTTCATTAGAAGCTATATTTTATCTTTTCACTCATGCTTCATATGGATGTAACTCCATGTTCTTTAGAGACTCATGAACAAATAAAATATAAGGAAAGAGTTTCAAATTTTAAATGTTGTTAAGAGAGAATAAACTTGAGAAGTAATACTTTGGGATTTGTTACAGTCAAGCAACAGAGATGATCAAATAAAAATAGAGCCTAAAGACTGATATTGGCCATAGCTGAGATGTAAGTACCCTCCTCTGTATTTGAACATCACCACTGCCAGTCACTGGAAATCAAACCCCACACTGATACATGTGACAAAGGAATCACTTGTCACTTTTTCCTTGGTACCTGGCAGAAGTTACAACTTTCAAGGTATTTTATAGTGAATGAGTTTAACTTTAGTATCCTGGGACTACTCCACCCATTGAAGAAATTTTTATGCCTATAACTATGCTAGCTGAGCACACCCCAGACATGAGTTCCTTAATGATATTACCAACAGCTTCTCATTCCTCTGTTTTTCAGTCCTGTGTAAGTTTTTACCTCCTCTTCCCCCAAGCTGTCAGGCATTTCATATTCCTGTGTTCTGTTCCCAGTTGTGTTTAGCATTGCAGACCACCAGATAGTCCTAATTCTGCCCAGATGAGGATGTGACCCCCAAATACAGGTTTTAAGATCACTTCACTCACAAACTAGGATGTACTTATAAGTCCAAGAACCATGAGTTTGATACATAACTATAATGCCATCCTAGGATGACTAAGTAGATCATCTACTGAGTCCTTATGTTGACCGTATAGCACAAACTCTTGGAGGAACTTCTGGAGTAAAATAAGCAGTAATTGAGCCACTGAAGAAAAGCTAGTTCTCCAGCAATACATAATAGACAAATTCCTAAAAGCTTTCAAGTCTGTGTGCTGCTGTGATTCAGTTTCAGAAATTCTAGATGTAAGTTCCAGACCAAGTGTAGATGTCATCAGAGGGAGACATGTAAAAGGTAAGAGAGCACAGAGTCACACATGACTTTTCAAACAGTTTCTGAGTCAGAATACATGGTATATTTCACTTGTGAACATCACACAAAAAGTCGGAAAATTATTGCAGGTTTTTTGGGAGTAAGAATACATATATTGTTAAGGATAGGTCCAGTTTAATTCTCATGCTGTGACCTCAGGGATGACCCTAACCTGTGGGAGATAGTCATAATTTTTTGTTTGTCTAGGAACAGTTGCATTTGGCTTGGCATTACTAAATGCTATAAAAAGAAGTAGTCCAATTACAAGAACTCATACCATACATGAGGACTGATCTGATGTAGCTGAAACACTGAGCACAACCCACTTCCAAACAAGGAATTGACTGTGTTGGGGACTAGATTGTCTTTAAGGTTCCTTCCAACCTAAACCTTTCTGTGAATCTATGACTTTATGATTCTATGTCCTAGTTACAAAAAACAGCACAGAGTTACCAACCCGACTTTTGGAGCCCTTGGTGTGTGAGGTTACAAGTGCATCCCTGAGGCGATCTTGCCCTGAAGAGCATTGTAACTCATAGAATCATTGATCCAAACAACAGTTAACCTGAGTGGGTGCAGGTCTGTGCTCTGCTATCATGCCCGTAGAGCCTGGCCTTCAGGCTGTTGTGCTGCACATACCCCGTGGCTGCAGGGTAACCTCACTGTCACAGCAGAGCCCGTGCGCAGCTCCCACACAGCACCAGCATTTACATCACCTGTGTGACCTTGCCTTTGAAAAATGCAGCAAGATGGTCTCATGTGAACACCCTTTCTTCTGACAGTAGAAATTCATACAATTGTTTTCTTTTGAGAACAATGTGTAAGATCTCAAATGATCAAAAAGGAAAGTAAATCCATGGATAGGATACATATGGTATGTTGTGCCCTGGTTGGAGACCTGTCTGATGCAGTGCATCTAGGGTTTCCCAGCATCTGAAGGTACATAAGATTATCTACACCATCCTCTTTTCCTTTGTGGTGTTAACACCAAAAAAAATTGTTTTTATGTAATAGTTGACAGACTCTGAGTGCCTTTCATTCTGGGATCATAAGATATCATCACCTTTTGCTGTAAAACAATACCATGTTTTCTTTCTAAAGCTTGCAGTAGGGAAGTAGAATTGTTTTTCATTTCTCTAAGCTTATGTGGCTTCATTTTGCTTCATTTTCAAATATCTTAAAATGGATCAGAAGCTAGTTACTGAAATAAATCAGGTATTAATGAAGACAGTGGTCATCCATGCTTTCTGAGCATCCAAACTTCAGTTTTGGCAGCACTAGCAAATAGAAATGTCATTTTGTTTTAGCTCCTTGGCACTTATGATCACAGCATGTCCAATTTCTGGCAGAAAGACAGGCAACTGAGATGCCCTGACACACCATAGTACAGACATCCACCATTATGTCACCTTTTGCTATCGCCTTTTATTAAAACCTAAATTATTAGACTGGCTTTAAATGTTATCAAACTTGGTCAAAAGCTAACCCTAGCCACCAACCTTGCATGCAAATTTTGAAGCAGAAAGAGCAATTTCTAAGGGTTTCTTTGGATAAAACATGGAAGGTAGGCTTATAATGAAAAAGTACTACACCTTTTCAGTGACAGTGGTGTGAAGCATTATTAACAGCTCTATTTATATTAGGGGGAAAAAATAGACCTAAAAAAAGAAGATGCAGGAAGTTTCAAATAGAAGCTAATATGAGTTTTGTACCTAGGATAACTCTCTATTTCACTCCAGAATTTTTAAAGTGGAAGAAGTTAAAAGTGGCTTCTAAAATAGGCATTCTTTTGATATAAGACAGGGTGAGAGAAAAGATCTAAAGTACAAAATTTTTCAGATTTTCTGGAGCTTACCATGGTGTCATTTTTACTATTAATACCTATTCAAAGACCTACAGCTCAGACACTGAAACCCTAAGCACTTGACTGAATGTGCAGAAGAACATAAACACTCTATCTCCAGTTGTTCTCTTTCCTTCTCTCCTAGTTCAGGGGAAAAAGAAAATTAGATCTGCTCTGGTAGCAGACTCTTAGCTCTTGATATACGTGTTCACCTGTTCCAGGTAGGACTCTGGGGGCAGAGATAACACTTTGACCTGTAAGACAGAGCCCCTGCCTCTACCACTGTGATTACAATAGTGACTTAAAACTCCATGACCATCACTGTAAATCCAACAGCTTGGCCAAAGTAGTTTTATAAAGCAGGTCTGAAAGAAATACGGTTTCATTTGTTTTATTTTATGTATTTCTTTACAGAAAACTGATTGTGACGTAAAATACTCAGGTTCACTTTCCATCAATCACTGGTGTTTGATGGGGATGATTTTTGTTACTATTTTTTAAAATAAATAGAAATTTTATTATTTAAAAATAATTAAGAGCACTGGAAACCAAAACACTTGTGCTCCTGAATCTTTTCTGATGCTCTGTAAAACCAGTGAGAGAGACAGTGACAGAATGAATGCCATCACATCTTCCTTGGCTCTCTGCGACATCTAACAAAGAGTAAAGGTTCTGCAGACTGGTTATTTTTCTTATTCATGGTGTATTCATGTAGTTACACGTGTGGTTAGCTATTACATTTCATTAACACACTGGTTAGCTAACCATGCTTTTACAAGCAAAGTTACCTGTACTTTGAAGTGGACAACTGGACCACAGCTTAATGTTCTGTGCCTTTAAATTAAAGCAGAGTAGGGATTGCATGTGCTCTAGAGATGACAGCCATTACCCAGTACCAAGAAATCACTTTGGGGGGAAGACAAAATTTTATCAACAAAAATTAATCAAAATTTATAGGCACTTAATAGTTTTTCTCAGTCCCTGGAAGCACACAAAGTTTAATGATCAGTGAAACAGAAAAATTTGAAAGACAAAACCCATATTGGACTTTGATACTCCCATCTCCTCAAATGTAATGCACACACTTTCTGTAATATAATTAATAGTGATTTCTTCTTCCAAAGGTCCTAATGGCAGCAAGAGAAAAGGCATGCTATTTTCAGACCTTATGTTGCTATAAGTAAATATTTAATCTATACGCAGCTCTAAAAATGGTCTGCTAAAAGTAACTTGTCTTAGAATACTATTTAGTAGCATGTCCTATATGCAGGTCCTGTCCCTATCTGAAGTGCTGCAAATCAGATATGAGGATAAAAAAGGAACTTTTTCTTTTCTAAATTGAGCACACAAAGCAACTGAAGTCACTGAAAGCAATCTATATTGTCCTAGTGCTATCACAAAGAGCACTTTCAAAAGGACCCACTCAGAAAGCTAATGTTCTCTGTGATACAGGGAAAATATAATTAACTGGAACCCTATAAAACATCCTGATAAATATCTTATTTGTTAGACTACTTCAGTAGGATCAATCTAGTCAGAAATCAGGTTACTTTCAGAATTGGCTAAAACTACCACTACCTAGCCACAGAGCAATGAGAAACAGACTATGTTCACTTAAGCATGAAGTGTCCACTGGCTTCCCTGCATTTACTATAAATATGACCTGAGCTTATGAAGAGGTCTTCAGCCATTGTTTCACTAAGACAAGAGCAAACAGAAGAGCAGTTCTCATATGGCTGATGGCTACTGAAGGGCCCCTTACATGGCTTGCTGCTTGACCTGTAATGTGTGATAAGAAGCTTCTTTTTTAATGTGTGATGCCTCCAAATCACATTTAAGGATGATTGGGTTTTTTTCTCAATGAAGGCTGCTCCATTTCACAGATTCTGTACCATCATGGTTATTCTGGCACAGCAGCACTGGAAACTAATCCCCTTCCAGAGGAGATGCAAAATACTGTCCAAATTAGCAAGTCTTTAAGACAAATAGAGGATCAGTAGAGTGCAACTGTCAGGGTTAGGGAGCAGATTTTCATGGCTTTTTTATATATTTCACTTTCTTTAATCTAGTCCCATTGCCCAAATGTTCATTTGCAGGTGGACTTCATCTTCCAGATTTTATTTAATCTAAAATCTAATTCATGTGTACTAAGGCCACTCCGCAGTGTGAACAGCAGGAAGCAAGTGGGGGATGTCAGGAAATTCATTTTATTCACATGGACTTAGTGGTTTAGTTCACTCTTGAACTAAAACACTGTGTCTATATTGTCCATAAACAAAGAAGGAGTTTTCCTGCTGGTGTAAATTTACTTCCTCTTTAAATGATGTAAAGTCCATTGCATTATTCTCTGCTCATACAAGAACTGACATTTTTCATGCCCATATTCAAAGCCAACCTGCATGTACTGCCAAAAGTCTATTTCATAAACCTGGTATACAAGTAACATCAAAGGCAAATCAGAACAAAGTATTCCTTCTAAACATGAGACTGCATGTCTCAAACAAGATTCCTGCATTTGCATCACTCTTGCAAAGTGATAGATA
The DNA here is from genome assembly GCF_020740725.1 of Corvus hawaiiensis. NCBI lineage: Eukaryota > Metazoa > Chordata > Aves > Passeriformes > Corvidae > Corvus > Corvus hawaiiensis. The sequence continues at coordinate 24,499,582 of NC_063215.1, forward strand.
TATTCATCATGCCATAGACAAGAAGAGCTGCTGACACTTAATGCTATTTCTGCATGTTCTGAATTTACTAACCTTATGTAAAATGCAGCATCAACCACTCTGTGCACAAAATTTGTGTTTGTTGGATATTATTAATAGAGAACACAAAGCCTCTACAGGTATATGATCCTTCAAACTATGGTTCACACAGCAATTACTATTAATTTTAGAAGTTATCCAGTCATATTCTTGGACAAAGCTTTGAGAGTGCAAGAGTGAGCTCACATGTACACAAGAATGATAAATGTATTCCTCATGATTTATATTCACCAGCACAGTGCCCATCATTTTTCTGTAATGCAATTCATTGTAATGACTTCTAAGTAAATAAATACTTTAAAATAAAATAAAGCAGGGAACTTCAGGCAAGAGCTTGTTAGAATTTTTCAGTGAAACTCCTGTTGTTTGGGAGAGACTATTTATGAATGGTTTTTGTGGGATTAGCATGAGTGACACTTACTGGGAAATGTTTCTGATCTGAATGGACATGCTAGAAATACAGAAAACAATGCAGGTAACAGCAGCACTCACAATTGCAGGTCTTTTGATGTACCAGACTTTTAGGAATGCTTCCTTCTCATGACACTTTTCTTATATCTGCAACTATTTATTAGTCCAGAGTGAAAGAAAAGCTATCACACATACACTAGAGGGGTGGTCTCCAGACTGGTTTGATTGTTCACTCCATCAACTAAAAATTTCTGAACAGATACCCAGAATTTTTTTTTATTTATTTATAAAATGTATACATGTACTCCTGTACTAATATATTACATATATTATAAAACACACATGAAAATAGAAAATAAAGAGTACGAGATAAACACTATTTCTAAATGTATTTTATTTATTAATGGCAAAAAAATCATAGAATCATAGAACCATACAATGATTTGGGCTAGAAGGGACATTAAAGACCATCTAGCTCCAACCCTTCTGCCTTGAGCAGGGATGCCACCCAGTAGATCAGGTTTCTCAGGGCTCCATCCAAACTGGCCTTGGACACTTTCAGGGATAGGGTGCCCACAAAGTCTGTGGGCAACCTCAGAAGTGCTTCACCACCCTTTGAATAAAGAACTTCTTCCTAAAATCTAACTTAGACCTGTTCTCTTTCAGTTTAAAATTATTGCCTTTTGCTCTGTCACCATCTGCCCATTATAATAGCTCCCTCTTCTTCTTTTTAATTGGCCCTCTTAAGGTACTGGAAGGCCACAATGAGGTCTCCCTGAAGTCTTCTCTTCTCCAGCCTGGACAAGCCTAGTGCCCTCAGCCTGTCTTTGTAGAAGAGGTGCTCCAGCCCCGTGATCATCTTTGTGGCCTCCTATCAGCCTGCTTTAACAGGTCCATGTCTTTCCTGTGCTGAGAATCCCAGAGCTGGATGCAGCACTGCAGGTGGGATCTCACCAGAGAGGAGAAGAGGGGCAGAATCCCCTCTCTCACCCTACTGGCCACGCTACTTTTGATGAAGCCCAGAACATTGGGATTGGATTTCTGGGTTTCAAGCACATGTTATTGGCTCATGTCCAGCCTTTCATCCATGAGAGCCCCAAGGCTTTCTCAGCAGAGCTGCTGTCAATGAATTCATATCTCAGTCTGTGACCATGCCTGGGACTGCTCTGACCCAGTTGCAGCACTTTGCACTTGAACTTGTTGAACTGCATGAGGTTCTCATGGGCTCACTTCTCAAGTTTTTATTTTTTTCCTACACTCCAATGGATTGCTTTGAGAGTCCTGACATGTGCACACACCCTGCTTTGGAGACTACTGAACGAGAGTATTCACCTCAAAGTCTGAATCCTTTATCTGAATCTAAAAGTGCAAGGATTTGGTTTCTCACAAAAACTTCTTCCAAGTAGTCTTGACATTGCTCTGACAGTTAAGATAGCATATTCTGTTTGTTTGAATTCTTCTCTCTCACCACTAGCAGGAACATGCATTGTTATTTCAGCTATCATGAGTCTTGATCATATGAAAGACAACTCAATAGAATTTCAGTATGTATTAATGACATCTATATTCAGCAAAACTGCTATTATCCAATAGAATGCTCAAAAAGTTGTCTGTTATTACTTCTATAAGAGCATCTAAGTTACTCTCGAATTATTCTTATTACCCAGCCACCTTTCATACATACTCAAATAACTCTGACACAGATAAACAGACTTAAAGTTGCACACAAGAATGCTTATTCAATCTTGTTTAAGCTCTGACATAATTGCTTAATACCCATTTCTAAGTCCCAAATACAAAGTCCTCAAAAGCATACTAGTCTTTCTTTACTGAATACCTGTCTCTGCTTCCTTGATTTCCCAGATGCTCCATTCAAATCACTAATACATGTGCAGAGTCCCTTTTCCAGAAATATATGAACCTCTCTCTTCCCTAATGGGCAACTGCAAACCAGGTTTAGCATGTGGGAACAAAACCTCTGCCCATGCTGTGGTAAGCCTGAAAAAGCTGTTGCAGTCAACAACACAACTAATTTAGTCTGCTGTGATGGTAGGTTGTACACCATTTGTATAATGACTAGCTCTTAGAGAATTTGCATAATGGCTGGAAAATAGAGCTCATCCCAGGAGATGTGGGATTAACCATATGGCTTTCGGTTATTGTGAGGTGCAAGGTATGCCACCTGCCTTCAAAACTGATCTGCCAAAAGCAGCAAATAGTCAGAAGGTGGGCCAGGCTAGGTCTGGACCCCTAATGATTAGACAAATCAGGGAACAGAGACATTTAAAGCTCTGCTTATGATCTTGAGTCATGACTAAAAAGTTCCTTTTTTAATAAAAAGCATTCTCACTGATACAACCAGACTTCTACCTGCTGAGTCTTCATCTGGTCCTGCAATAGTTTTCACTATGTAAGAGTTCAAGATGCAAGAGAAGGCACAAAAAGTTCATTTATTCATATGGGAAGAGAAAATAATGCTCTTTTTAGTCAGTAAATTTAAAGTCACCTTCATATTCATGAATATGAAAACCTCCTGGTAAGACCATAACTACAGCTATCTTTTTAATACATTGTTGTGAAATTCCAGACATAATGCACACTCATAATTTAATCATGGCAATAATAACATTACCTTTCGTAATCAATTAACACAATGAATTTTACATTGCTGATAAAAAATCATTAATATGTCTTGTCATTCCAGTGCATCAGCAAGTAGTTCATTTTGCAACAGAGTCATCCTACTATACCAGTTAAAAGGAAGCTCACTTCAGGGCCATATTATTCATACAGAGTCCTTGCTCCCAATGGAGAGACAGGTTCCAGGCAGATCCTGGGTGTTCTGCCTCCCTCTTATGTATGCAACATGCAGACAATGGTGGTATTTAAAAATTAAATTCTGCTTCACGAAGGTTCACACTGCGTTTACAACTGCCTTTCCTGGACATTTGAGTAAGAAAAGCTTCATCCATACAAATGCCCACAAAAAGCCATTTCTGAATCCATAAAATTCATGTGTTTTAGTTTGGTTCCAAAACAATAATTGTCTTAAGTGTAAGTGGAGACTGCTTATATGATTCAGAGTGGATTGGAAACCATAAGATAGTTTTGCCTGATCAGTCACAGCCTGTATATGAGATTGGGTTTATGAATTCTTGAAGGAAGAAGACACCATTCTAGATCTACACAAACTGATCTTAATGCTCTTTGACCATAGTGAAAGATTAAGAATTATGTTTCAAACCATTGGCATGTACAATGGCTAAGTCATGATTAGGCAAACTATGGCCTTCCAATAATAAATAAACCAGAATTCATTCTCTGCCAGAGAATCTTGTTTAAAATATTATCATGCAGAAAAACCCTTGTTCAAAATACATACACCTTCTTTTCCTCAGGGCAGGAGCTACATTTGCTTCACAGTCTGAGAAGTTCAAAGAAATCCTTATTGCTGAGAAAACAAAAGTACCTATTGACACAATCATGTCTCGTTGATGTCTTGGAATTATGATGATGCTTGGTCTTACTGACTGCAGTAGCAGCCTTTATTGAAGAACTGTTAAGAAATCTAAATATAACACAAAAGCCTGATTTGTCAAAAAAATGAACATGGAGGGAACAGGGAAAAACAGAGAGCAGGGCAGAAGAGTCAGAATGCTTTAGCTTTAGCATTCTCCTGAGCACTCAGATAGTCAGCTAATGACCTTGCAGTACACCTTAAACCTAGACTTTAAACCATGCATGGCCCCTGTATACTGTCAGCACAGATACTGATGACGTTTTTTGAACATGGTCAGGGATATGTGTCCTAATACAGTCTCCTCAAATTTTCATGGTTAAAAGTCAGAAAGTGTTACATGTTCTTTCCGTTTGTAATGTCACAGTCACAGAGTAAACTAAAATGGCATTTTTCTGATTAAAATATTTCTCCAGCAGCAAGCCGCAGATCTGCAACAGTACATAGCACTGGGATTTATTTTTTTATATCCATTTGCAGAAAATTAAATATGTGGTTTATGTCCACTTTTATGCTTAACATAACAGCAGCTACATCAAAAAGTTGGTATAGATCTGGTCCAAGCTTTCATATATTAGTCTGCAGATGACAGAATGAAGTCCCATAGAAATGTTTTCAAATAAACATAGACATTTATTTAAAGTGGTTACTCACAGGACAGGTACTTTTTCCCAGAAATATTACCTGCAGTCTGTTTCCGGAAACATCTGTGCTTTAAGTGGTTTCTGTAGTGTTTGCAAAGCCTCCAGACATACAAGCCATTGAGAATACAACCGAAACTGTGTGTTGTCTCACCCTACAGCAGTTTGTAGTGTTGCCTGCAAACAAAAGTAAAAGTCAGACCAATTATGGCTTGAACACTACCTGTGCGACACTGATAACTCTCTAACCTTTTTCATTTCTGTATTTTTGTAATACCTCAAGCAGAGGATATGCTTCCCTTTCAAGCTCCAGCCCACTCCTGACCTAACCGCTCTCATTCAGGTTGGGGTAACTTTCCCTTCCATTTGTTCCATGAAGTCGGACTCCACTGTCTGTTTATTTCATTTTCTAACAACATTTTCACCTTGTCCAATGCAAACTCATAGAATTTTTACTAAGCATTACAGATTTTCTTTCTCTGCCTTCAAATCACTTACTGAAACTTTGATTTGCAGCTAAGATCACTGGCAGCCATGCTAACCATTATCTCACTGTCTTCACACTCACCCGTTTTAAGAAATGGTTCTCTTGTCCTGCGCATAGACTGTAAACTGCTTAGGAAATAAATACTATCTGAGACACAGGCTATGACTAGCATTCCTATGTGCAGATAGAAAGATAACATAGGATAAAAAATAGTAATTTTTGTGAGGAACATCAAGATGAAAACGATTGGTAAAAGAAGAGCAGTACTTCACAATGCACCACTGAGGCTTTTGATCAGTATCTACCCACAAAGAAGAATGCCACCCACTAAGCTGGTAATACAGATTAATCACTCAAAGCATCCACGAGTCTTTTTATGGCAATCATTCAACTTAAGTCAGGTAAGCCTACAAAATATAAGGGGGAGAAAAGCTCAAGACAACAAGGCAGAAGAAACAGAGGGGTGGAGAGTGTTTTTAAAAAGAATTCTTTTGTTTATCTAACATACAGTTTCCCCATAAGAAGTTCAATTTTTCCACGATGGTTACTCCACCTTTATACCAAATGACTTGGAACATAAAGAGCTCATTTAATACAGGCATTTCTGTTTACAGTGTTTAAAAATTCATAAACTCACTATATAAGCCCACTTGCTGAGATTCATGCTAAACAGTCTTTCCTCAAAACAGTGTCACACCTGCATAAAAGAAAATTGGTTATAAAATGGGGGGAAAACAGGTGGAAAAAATTATGTGCAGAATTACTTTAGAATATTTAACTGCCTCAGCTTACACTGAAGAAAATACTAAAATTAAATAATGATGGAGATTATCAGAGCAATACATTTTAAAACGTTCGTGTGAATTAGGCATATGGTGGTCCCTAACAAGAAGCAGGATGTGCCACAATGCCTACTTCCCTTGAAACCTAGTTTGCATACATGTTATATAGATTGTTCTACAGAAATAATAGAATAGATTCCTTTTTTGGTTGTGGTTTTTTTCCTAAATGGAACATTCTAAAAATCAAGCATTCTTTACAGAAAACAAAAAAAGCAAAATTGAGGGCAGCGTAAAAGAAGAATAATCAATGAGAAAAATAACCGGAGGTTTTCTTCTTTTATTTAGTATAGTAGCATTTGGGAACCTTACACTCAGATCAGAATACCAGTGTGTTTGGAACTATGCAAGAATATTTAAAAAAAAAAAAAAAAAGAAGAAAACATTGCTTTTCCTATAACCTGAACGTCATCATAACTTGATTCTGATTTTATAACACACAGGTATGCTGAGCTTTATACTCCACTCAGAATGCAAAGCACTCATGCACTTTACAGACAAGTGCAATTTTTTGCTTTATTCAAGTTATAATAGGAAAGGTCTGCTTAGGTGTACAAGAACTTACAAAAGCTTTAGATAAAAGCCTCTCTCTTAGGTAATTCATAATATTTTTTACATAACAAGATAAAGATGAAAGAAATTTGCTTCCTAAAATTGGGACATAACATCAAGAAAGCATGTAGATTTGGTTGTATAAGCAATCTGAACAATTTTTCATCATTAAAAGTCATAAAAATCTTGAAAATCTCTGATACGTTCAAAACATCAGGGCACATCTCCACTGTTTTTGGAACACAGTATTAGAATCATACCAGCTGTGGTAGATCTTTGACTTTGTGATGATATAGCAAAAATATCAGAAAAATAGTGGCGTGGCACAAACCTCAATGTATTATTGTCTATGGACATCGAACTTGGTAAGTACAACTAACTCTGGGGTGTGCATGATGGCAGAAATTTTTAAGGAAAGAGGAACATGAACACAAGAGGTAAGTTAGTCATTGTGTTAGACTGAAAATATCCTCCAAAGTTTCATCAAGAATGCTGTTTGCTAAGACACCTACTAAAAGGAGATCTTCTTGGAGCTTGGAACTTTGCCCGTTCTGTGCCTGAGTGAATCCAGGAAAACAAGATTCTCTGTTAAACTACCTCTAAAAGCATGCAAAATGTTATTTTAATTACTACTCAATAAATAAATACTCCTTTTGTTGAGCTTTTCTTCATGCTCGCAATACTCTGTTGGCAAATATTTCTCTATCTTAAGTACCAAGTGCCTTCTTTTCCTTGTCTGTATAAATATTATTTTCAGTCTATCCGCAAAGAGAAACTGACATTAACTTCAGCAAATAACTTAGAATCAATAAAATAGTTGCTTTCTGGAATTTGGCAGAGCAAAACATTGAAACTGTAATCCTCTGCAGTGGCCATAACCTGAATGAGAAAATTAAGATATAGACATAAACATCCACCATAAACTTATGTATGGCATGTTTATCATTTTTTCCCCACACTCAGCATACTAACCCATGCACAGTTATTAAGTTCATCTCTTGTTTGTGATTAGGCAAAATTAAAAACCCGGACTTGTGCTATTACACATTATTTTAATGATGACGTTAAAAACTTTATGAGTAGGACAATATTTAACTCAATGCAATCTGTCCACTTGTCTACTCCCTAACTAAGGGAAGACACATAAGTAATTGTGGTGAAGAGTATTAATGATAAAAGGAGACTGCAAAGCTGCTTCAAAATAATATGGTTGCAACAGTCAAATGTTGTTGCTTCTCAGATACTCTTTTCCAAAAGCAGCTTTTGCAATGCACAATACTGCAATAGCTTCTCCTTATGAGTTAGGAGATTGGTAATTATTGTTTTGGTCAATTCAACCAGTCAGGTTGCAAAAAGTAAATCTTTCTTTCTCGCTGCTTGTCTCCCTTGTCACCTTGTCTTGGCTCATTTCCCTTCCCCTTTCTAGCCAGCAGCTATTTGCATAATATTCTATTGCAAATGTCAATGAGGGTTGTTTTAAACTTTTTCAGAGGTGTTTGTTATTTTTCTTTTGCTGGTCAGACAAATTATTTTCATTTTAAGCAAAATGAGAGAATAAGTGAAAAAGAAATCCACTGTTAAAAGTGTGATTAGCTCTGATATACAATATTCAAGATAAGCCAATTTCTTGCTTCCCACTCTGTGCGACTGACTGGCCATACAAAAGATAAAAAAACTAATATAGTTGTTTTGATCAAGACTCTTCCTTTGGAGCTGGTAATGCCACTCACTAATACATTCCCAACAACACCTGGGATGGCTCCAAAGGAAACAGCAAACAGGTTGCGACACACTCTCTACTGGCTTCATTGCACTAAAAAAAATGGGAATTTCTGTCACGCACCTTTCTCCTTAGTATGAAACCCAAGTGAAGCTGGGGTAGGAGTGCTTCATAGCAGGGTATTTCTCTGGGTTCCCAGAAATGGCAATTTTTGCCTTACTAATCTGCTATGGCACATTTTGAGTTCCATGCTGCATTCTTCTGGTTTAGTTGAGAATGTCTCCACTGTGTATCCAGTGTTCTCCCTTAGGTGCCATAGTCCAAGACAGGAGGACGAGGAAGATGCACAGCAGAAGCCTCTTCTCACCCAGAAAGTCATCGTCAATGGCTCCCTTCTTTGCACATGGATAAAGAGAGGCAAAATGGCTGGATCACTTATAGTTGAACATTTTGACAAAATTATTTAGTCAATGAAGTTGAAAGAAAGCCTCTAAGAACTGTGTGGACAACAGTGGATAAGTTAACCTTTTGGATTAATTGAAGCTGTGTTTTCTTCATATGCTGCTCAGTGGATTCAAGCTGAATACAACCTGAATACTCCGTGAATATAACAGTTAGTAAACTGATGTTTCACTTCAAATGTATATTCCTCAACTGATCTACCTATATCAAATAATTTTGTGGTAGTTTCTTAAATCACTTGTGAAAGTGCTGCTTCTTCTTTTGGATTACTTCTCATCCCTGATTTACATCTTTTGTAGCTACTAACAAAAATAACTGTGGAGTTTTAAATATTGCAAAGATATGTCATTCAGAATTACCACTGTCTCTTGCCTTGCCCATTTTCCTCTAAGACCCTCTCACTATCATGTTTCAAATATCTGTTGTGACCATTTACACAAAAACTGCATTAGCTATTGCTTTCATTTGCCCTTCTTTCCCCATGCTTCATAAATTTACAAGGAAAAGTGTTGGGATCAGACTAAGGCATATATCTGGCATATCTATTTCTCTTTGGCTCATATTAAGAGTGGAGAGCCAGAAACTCAGTGATACGCATTAGATGCACTGCATCTGAAACATTGTTTTTGAAAACAGAAAATTAAAATCTTCTGCTGGAATTGTGAAGGTTTTGAATGGATGTCAGAAAACATGAAAAACCACACAGTCCTCACCAGTATTTTGTTTTTCTAAAAATATGATACTTGATCCATCCTTCCATGCACAATCACACACATACACACACACTCACACAAACCCATATTCTAGTCCAGTGATGGAGTAAATCCTGTGGCTAAAAAACCCAATATACAGCTGTGAACAAGTGATAAAGGTACCTGCCAGCTCAGCTGTAAAGGCATGTCCAAGGCTTTTTTTTTTTTACCTCCCTTAGGAACAATGGGAATAGGGTTGTGATTGCTACCTGTGGCATTTTATCACATAAAGCAAAATGTCTATGTTGTCTTGGAACATTTCATCAGTGTCTCATCACTCTTTATTGGATATGTCATGGCTGTTCAAAACTGCATGGCAAAGATTCCTTTGAAATATGATGGTTTTAGGAAGCCTGACACCATGTTAGTTCCCTCCATCCTTATAAACCTAAAGCCCAATCCTCCAGAAGTTTCGTATAAAAAATTTCAAACACAAAGCAAGGATTTTGCAAAAACAAAGTGCAGATTCACTGAAATAAAAATATTTTTATAAGCATTTTGGTTTCATAAATGCACGGCACAAACATAGGCAGGCTTTGGAGCAGAAGAACACCTGTCTCTGATATCTGTTCTTTTCCTAGCTAACCTTGGAGGCAATTTTGACCTTGAGTCACAAGTTTAACGATTTTAAGAAGCTAGCAATATGCTTATGAAAACTGGAGATTCTACCATTTCCAGGCCTGGAACTGCAGAAGACCTAATTATGTATACAGGACTGGGGTCAGAGATCATGACAGTGCCTTTGTATCACTAGACTTCTGAAGCTGGTGAGTGCCAGTTCACAGCACAGAGCTCATGAATAGTGTGTTGGGTTGACCCTGAGTTGATGGACAGTCTTTAAGACCAATTACGCTTCTCACAATTTACATATTTAAACCGCACGGAAAGGCGGGACTTCCCCTTTTTGGTCGGAGCTCGCCTGCTGGAAGGTGGGGGGGGCTCCGAGCCTCCCGGCCCCGCTGGGCCGGGCCGGGCCGGGGCCACTGCCCCTTTCCCCCTTTCCCATCGCTGCGGCACGGACCCTGGGTCACTGAGGGGGACTGTCCCAGGCAGCTAAAACCAGCCATGGACTGCTCACAGCTAAACCCATCCAGCGCGGCTTCTGGGGACAGGCGGGTCCCTCTCCTCTCCATGCGGAGCCGGCGGAGCCAGCGGGAGCCGGCAGAGCCTCCTGTCTGCAGCCAGCACACTCCGTGCTGAACTGAAGAGGACACCACGCAGCCAGCAGCACAAAGGGAGCGAGGCTTTCCCCACCGTAAAGCCCGAACAAGAACACTCTTCAACATGGCGGCTTCAGAGTCAGAGAGAAAGAGAAGTGAGTCACGTGGGACGGAGCTGAGCATGGCGACAGGAGAAAAGAGGGCGGTGCCGCGATTCTGGCGCGCAGCTTAAAAGAAACCTTCTTGCATGCCGTGGTAAGAAACTGTAATACCACAAACTGTTTGTCTCTTTAATCCATTTGAAGAACATGGGGGGGGGGTGGAGAATCAACGTGTGCCTATGAAGTTTGTGAAGAGTGCCTATGCCAGGCTATATAGAAGCAGTGAGAGGCTGTTAGAGACTTGTGGCGAAGAAAAGCCTCTGTGTGCAGGCCAAAATAACTTATCCTTAAAAAGATGAATAACCCCATGTGATGGCCCATGTTCTGTAGTGTGAAAGAACTGTGAAATTCTTCATGGGAGAGATGTCTACACATAGCAGACTGTTTGTTTCCGGGCGGGTCTGCTATTGGTGGCAGTTTGGGAACCACGTGCAACTGAAGGAAAACCCTTTTTTCCTTAAGCATAAGAGAGAGACTTTTCAAGAACTACAACACTGACTAACATCCCATGTTCTGTTATCCCTTGTGTGAGCTGGATAAAAGGAGAGAAGTGCTGGAAAGAGGGGGGGGGGGGGGGGGGGGGGGGAATTTACTTTAATTTTGTTTTGTTGTTTTCTCTTTACTTTTAATTCTGTTAGTAATAAAGCTCTTTCATTGTACTGCAACTGTTTAAGGTTTGTGGCCTGCTTTGCTTTTCTCCTAATTCTTATCTCACAGAAGGAAAATAAGTAAATAATGAATATTTTGAATCAAAACCACTACAAATAGGGACTCAGCACTTCTACACCTCCCACAGAGAATTTGTGATCCTAGAGAAACTCAAAGGAACACCCTAAGCCAAACTTTTCAGTGTCTACAGAGTCCAAATAATTAGAACAGGAGTTCTTAGTTTGAGAGGGACTTCCCAAGCTGTCCTCTCTGAAAACAGCTGTAAAAATAATTGTTCGCCATGCCAGAATGTCTAACGAATCACTTTGTTGGGCCGAAACTAAGGTGACAGCATGCTTCCTCAAGCTGGGAACAAGGTTTACAGAGCCTACAAACCATAAGCCTGACGATTGCTCTTCTGAGACTCCTGCAACCTTGTATTATCTTGATGCGGTGCAAGGAGGGGGTGGAAAGAGTGCCGCATCCATCCCGAAAGCGTGCCTTCGGAGCAGCTCAGGTGGTGCCGCGCAAACACACTAGGACACACTCTGACACGCTGGAGTTGGTGGATACACGCAGCCACTCACACACACAAAGCCAAATAGCTTCTGCAGCACCACCAGAGACAAAGAGGCGGGAGGGGTCCTTTGGATGGAGTTCCAAGGGGTTTATTGGGGTCCACCCTTGGAGGGATCCAGGGACAAAGAACCCAGTACACTGAGGGGTCTGGGGTTTTATCTGAGGCAGCACCGGGGGGGGAAGAACGTCTGAGACCAATCATCTGGGGCCCAAGGGGTGGAGAAGACATGGGGTGACAGAACAGTGACCAATGGGGAAGGCGAGGGGTGGCACATATCTAGAATATGGACTTAAAAGGGGTAACGGTGGTGGTAAGCCAACAGGCCGTCTAACTGAGGGTAATTAATGTAGGGAAGCAAGGTCTTGTGGGATCTCGCCATGACCTGAAGGGCGGTCTTAGACCTCTGAGCCTTCCCACCAGCAGACCTCCACTGTTTTGGAGCCCTGTGGCTCCATGGTCGATCCCATGGTGGACTCAACCACTGCAACATTATCTATCATGCCTTGATCCATTTCTGAAGATTTTAAATGTTGATAAGCACCTGCAAAAAAGATTACTTACTACATATTGCCTCTTAGTGATTTCAGTGGACTGAATGTGAGGGCCTAAAGTGCTTCTTGATTTTTAAAGCACTAAAAGGTGTCCTCACATTATTCTCATGTAAACCAAAGGGCATGAGAGATAAAGTCCTGGAAGCATAGAATGAATAAGGTTGTAAAAGACCCTTAAGATCATCAATTCCAACTCTTATTTGAGCACTGTTAAGTCCGCCACTAAATCATGTCCCTAAGTGTCACATCTACACATCTTTCAAATACTTCAGGGATGGGGACTCAACCACTTCTTTGGGCAGCCTGATCCATTGCTTGACAACCATTTCTGTGAAGAATTTTTCCTAATATCCAACCTAAACCTCTCCTGGGGAAACTCGAGGCCACTTCCTCTTGTCCTGTCACTTGTTACTTGGGGAGAAGAGGCCAACCCCCACCTGGCTACAACCTCCTTTTGGGCAGTTGTAGAGAGTGATAAGGTCTCCCCTGAGCCTCCTTTTCCTCAGGCTAAACAACCCCAGCTCTCTCAGCCATTCCTCATAGGACTTACCCTCTAGAGCCTTCATCAGCTCCATTGCCTTTCTCTGGACTTGCTCCAGCATCTCAATGCCTTTCTTGTAGTGAAGGGCCCAAAACTGGACACAGGATTTGAGATGTGGCCTCACCAGTGCCAAGTAGATCACTAGTCCACTCTATTTCTGATGCAGATCAGGATGTCACTGGCCTCTTGGCCACCTGGGCACATGCTGGCTTACATTCAGCTGCTGTTGACTAGCATCCCCAGGTCCTTTTCCAATGGGCAGCTTTTCAGCCACTCTGCCCCCAGCCTGTAACTCTGCATGAGGTTGTTGTGACCCAAGTAAAGAACCAAGCACTTTGCCTTGTTAAGCCTCACACAACTCTCCAGATCCCTCTGCAGAGCCTTCCTACCTTCCAGCAGATAAACATTCCTGCCCAATTTAGTGTCAGCTGCAAAATGATTGAGGATGCATGCAATCTTCTCATCCAGATTATCAATAAAGATATTAAAAAGGGTTGTCCATAATACTGAGACTTGAGGAACCCCACTAGTGACTGGCCACCAATAGGATGTAACTCCATTCACCACCACTCTCTGGGCCTGGCCAAACAGCGTTTTTTACCCAGCAAAGAGTGTGCACTCTCCAAGCCAAAAGCAGCCAGTTTCTCCAGGAGAATGCTCTGGGAAATGGTGTCAAACTCCAGGCAGAAAAAATCCACAGCCTTTTCCTCATCCACTAGAAGGGTCACCTTCTTATAGAAGGAGATTAGGTTGGTCAGGCAGCACATGTTTTTCCTAAACCCATGCTGGCTGGTCTCATCCCCTGGTTGTCCTGCAAGTGCTGAATGATGGCATTCAAGATTATCTGCTCCATGACCTTCCCCAGCACTGAGGTCAGGCTGACAGGTCTGTAGTTCCATGGAATTTTCATCCAGCCCTTCCTGCATATGGGCATCACTTTGCTAACCTCTAGTCCCCTGGGACCAGTTAGCAAGGACTGATTGGTGACCACTTCTGCTGGTTCCCTCAGTACCCTTGTGTGGATTCATCCATCCCCATGGACCTTTGTGTGTCTAAGAGATGTAGCAGGTAGCTGACCATTTTCCCTTGGAATACGGAAACTTCATTCTGCTCCCCATCCCTGTCTTCCAGCCCAGGGGGCTGGTACCCAGAGAAGAACTGGTCTTACTACTGAAGTCTGGGAGAAAAAAGACATGAAGTACCTCATCCTTTTCCTCATATTTGCCACTATATTTCACCTCAAATCCAATAAAGGATTAAGATTCTCCTCAACTGTCCTATTGTTGCCCTCAGTAGCCCTCTATACTCTTCTAGGGATATGATGATCAGCCATGATTGCAAAAGAATAAAGATTTTACAGGCTAGAACCTATGTATATATAAATAATATACTGAATTCCATGCAGCAAAATTGCATATAAAAGTGTACATAGGCCCCAAAGAGAGAAAAACCCATCATTCAACAAGGTATCACCTCATGATGGTTCCAGGTAAGTTAATTCTTACACTGGGAACAACAGGTTGCTTAGCAATAGGAGGACACAAGAAAGACAAACTGATATATTATATCCAGTGCTTCGGAAAGGCTAACTTTACAAAGCTCAGGAAAATTTGAACACAGATAAAGCTTTTTAAGAGGATTCCAAAGGAAGGTCTCACCAGTGTAGTGCACAGTGGCACTGATACTTCCCTTTCTCTGCTGAAAATAGTTTACCCGATACATCCTTATGCTAAGTTCCCTTTCCACAGACCTGTCCTATTGCCACACCCCAGCTGACCCAGATCATTGTCCTTTGCTGTCATTTCCAACTGATCAGTCCCTAGCTTCCAGAAGAAATTCTTGTTATTAGTCCCTAAATACATTACCTGGCACTTTTCATTATTAAATGTAATACTATTCTATTACTGCAGTCTTTTAGGTCATCCAATTTCTTCTTCATATTGATAACACTTCCCAAATTTTTTCATAAGCAAATTTCATTACCACATTCCTACTATTTCTGCCAAGATCCTTAATTAAACTATTATATGAGATCAACCTCCAAAACCAATCCTCGAGGAAATCTACAGACAACCTTTTTTTCACCACAATTATTCCTTCAACCAGTGTGTTGTCATATTGTCTTCAGCCAGTTCTCTTGTACTTCTGTCTACTTCACTGTTCTTCATTTTAACTAGTATCTTACCAAATGGTGATATACTGAATGCTCAGATGAAGATCAGATAGAATGAATGCATTTCCATTACTTTTCATATCATCTAAGACTGATAAAGAGGCTTACATTGGCATGTCTCATAGTTAGGAGTCTTAAAATGATTAGTTGACAGAGCTAGTATGATTTACATTCATATTAAAAACACTAGGAAGTACAGAAATTTCAGAATAGATACGTGATCAGCTAAGGAAACATCTTTGAGGAAATAAAAGGTTTCACACACGAATAACTAGGTTGTCATCATAACCAAGTAAAATTGTGGAGAAACACAAAAACTTAAGACAGGAATAAAATTATGTCAAGAATTTAGATTTTAAGGAAAACAGGCCCTTTCAAACAAAAGTGATTTCATTCTTTCATAAGACTGACAAATGGAATGATATACCCTTAATATAGAGACTTGAAAACTATTTGATGTGTGCTGCATTACATTTTGATTAATAAATGAGCATCATATTCTATCAATGAAGCATGTGGTAAATAGTTTAAAAGTTACCATGGACAGTATATACTTTGAATCCTAGACTGACTCCTGGAATAATCTAAAAGGATGTGCACTATTCTCTCTGGTCTGTATTATATATTATACCACCCAGCAAAGCCACTCGGGTTATGGGGTAGCCTTTATTTTTTTGGTTTTCTTTTTATAGTTCATGAAGCGGAATCAGAGAGATGAAGAGAGATGAAGTAGTGTGCAAAAATTCCAGAAATTATTTGGAAATTTTTAATATGCAAACTTGCCTATGCAAGTGAGCTTGAAATACCTTTTGAAAGTGTATTAACTTATTAAGCAAGCAAAGACAGATTCATCCTGGAAATTTAAGAGAGTCTCTGAAAAGGGAGTAGACCATTCCTGTGATCATGCTAAAATACTGACAGACAAGGAAGGCTAAGAATGGCAATGTCGTTAAGACCCAGTATTAGATTCTACCTTACTGAAATACCTTCAAGAACTCTTCCCACTGAAGAGTTTTCCATTGACTGGGAGTGTTTTTCAGGCTGTCCCAAAGGCACTGGTTCAAGGCTTGGTTCTATCCAAAATTTTCATTAGTAAGCTAGTTAAAAATTATTACACGACCATACAGTAAGCAGAGTGATAAATAATGATGAGGAAAAGGAATCATGCAGAACAGTTCTCTCTCACTTGCTAGGTTTGGCTTCTATTTAAACAGTGTAGAATTTACTAATTATAATGCAAAGTTCTATTTGTAGAAACCAAGAGTAGAGGTAAAATCCACAAGTATGACAGATTGTATCCTGAAAATTAATGATTAAAAAGCATGTAAGAATCATAGTAGACTACCAAATAAGCATAAACAGCTGGTGCATGCTACCACTATCTAAGGAGATTGCACCTAGGTCTAGTCTATTCAACAATTTCAGTCATTGGGGAAAATGTGTCTCTTCATTTGGCTTCTCATGTGCTAATCAATTCCTAATTATCTTCAAACATATTGACCTGCTCTCACTGTTTGTGCCATATAGACTAATGAATGACATTCTAAAGAACACAACATTACACTTGGATAGCAAGGGATTCATGTATTATTCACTCTGCATAAATATATACTGTTATCTCTTATTTGATCTAAGTCAGACTTTGGAACTTGCATATTGTTTGTGTGAGGAGATGCTGATAATGCAATCTTGTTTATTTACATCAACATTTGAAAAATAGAAACCAGAGAACTAAATAAGTCTCTTACAACTCTGCCCTGGAATTCTCAGCCCCAAAAGCTCCCTTTGTCAGGACCACAGTGCCAAGACTGGTCCAGGCTATGCCTGGTCCTTCCTTGGTAGCCCCTCTCTTTTCTCCTATGAGTTTTCTGCCTTAACAATGCAACAGCCCAAAAAATCTCACCAGCCTTTCATCTGCTTTACTTTTATACCCAGAAATATGTACCCAGGTTTGGGAGTGAGGCTGCAGTCTAGTTCTTTGAAGAGCTAACTGCTTTCTTTTTTCCCCCGTGGTTGTGTTTTTCCATCTTGATGCAGAAGCAACACATTTGGGGAGGTGAAGGGCTTGAGAGGTGAAAGAATAAAGCATAAGATGGAAAATGCTGTTGTGTAGGCAGAGTAGGGAAGAGGACAGAAGAAGTCATCATACATAAACAAAGAAAAAACACATGCCTTGGGAAAACACAGGAGAGAAAGAAAATAGACTTGAAGAGAGGAAATTGACATTGGAGATTGCTTTGAGCACTTACCCATGTTCACAAGTCTTTTTCTCCCATGGTACTCCCAACCAAATGCATTACCCTTGTGGGAAACAATGCCTTCCAATATGCTACACTGGAAAAAGTATTCCTAGTTTTGTATGTAAAGCTGATAAAAAGGGGAAGAATATTCTGAAATTGTGCTTTGTCCAGTTGAAGATAAAACTGCCTTCTACCCTCTGCTGGTCCTTTCCTAGGCAACCTAATTTCTCCTGATCAAAGATTGTGTGATTTATTCCAGCTTCTGCCAAATGTCATGGCAGCCAACAATCTGTCAGAGCCTGCCTTCACCTCTTCCGTGCTCTGCTATTCCTATGAGGACAGCTGGGACAGGTGCTTGGAGAAGGGTATTCTGACTTTGTGGAAGGGAAAGGTTGAGGTCCTTAGGTCACTTTTTTTTTTCCTGCTGCTTTAACAGTTTCATACCAAACAGGAATTTGTCTTCAGAATTATGAAGACAGTGTTCTTTTCCTGACTTGCTGATCTGGACAGAAGTGAGATAAGTAAGAATTGGTCTAGCATTTTAAACCATTGCAAGCTTTTTTTCTCTGTTGATGTAATTAAAAAAGATGGAAACATGCCAGATACACAGAGGACTTAGCAATATACCTATAAACATGCATAGAATGAAAACAACCCCTGCACACAGAAGCAAAAAAAAACCCCTCCTGTCTGACCTTTATGTTAATTTAGAGCCTTTTTGAATAGATGAGGTGAGATTTGAGCAGATACTTAAATTTGGTGCATATTGTCTTTTGAGGTCTACTCTAAAACTGCAGTTACTCTGCAGAGTGCAAGTGCAATAACAGGTTTCAAAGCAGGCCAGGTAATAATACTATGCCAGGGGCATGTCACAAATAAACACTGAATTTGAAGCACCTTGGTATATCAAGAATTGATCCAAGTACTTCTCACAATTTAGAAGGTTAATCCTGAACTATATATATTTTCAGAATTTAATACTTTAAAAATGAAAACATCCCTTATCAAGTACTATCTTACCAAAACCTTGGACTTTGCCAAGGATAGATACAAGACTTTATTTGCAGAGACATGAACAATGACAGCACAGTTTACAAATCCCTCTCCTAAGCAGAGATTGTATTTCCAGTATTTTAAGTATATTTAGGTATTCTGCATCATATGGCCAAACTTTACAAGAGTATGTGTATAAAATATTCTTTACAGGAATATATAACTGTTGCTGCATCAGGGCCCATATGCTTGCTTACTTCATAGGAGCACGAATGTGTGATTTTAATTCTCTCTTTACTGCTTTCATTTAAAGAACATTTTCCCCTTCTGGAATAAACACATAATTAGGGTTCTTACAATATGAAGAGAAATGAAAGCCAGGGGGAGAAGAGAATATGTCCAGAGGAAAACATAAAGGAGGAGACTCTGCTGCTATGAGTATCATGAATGGGGGCCTGTAACAAGTGCTTCTACACAAATGGATGCAATGTGAGAAACATCAAGAGGAATTACCAGTTCTTGTGTATCTGTAGAGAAATAATATCAGATAGAGGAGTGTGGTGGAACAGTGTTAATTTTCTCTGTTTTCATTTTGCCTTTGCTCCACGAGTTCTTTTACTCAGAGTTTGGACTGGAACACAAGATTGAGACGCCAGACTTTTCTTCTAATTGATGTTTATTATTTTCTTATCTATAATACAGCTGCACAGAGTGTGTCTCCAAGTTAACAAGGTGGAAAATGGCCCCGAGTTCTAACTTCCAAGGCCATTTGAAGTCCAAATCAACCAATTATGAAATGAAACCTAAATTCTCCAAACCCAGGGTTCCAACAGAACAGCTCCCATGATTAAGTGTTGCAATAGCTTTTTGTGCAAGTTTTTTACATCAGAGAACAGATCAACACGGGTGACGTTGTGGTGTGTATCTGTTATATATCATCTGATCAGAAATATCAAGACAAAAGTTTCTTTAGACACAACACTTTCACTTGCCCTGGTAGCATGGGGAATTCAGCCACTCTGATATCTGCTGGGAAAACATAAAGCTTGGTGCAAACAATCCAGGAGATTTCTGGGGTGCATTGTCAAAAAGTTGAGTTGGTCCTAATGAAGAGGATCGACTAATTAGGGGTATGCTCTGCTAGACCTCTCACAGAGCTAAGAACTGGCCAAGGATGTGAAGGTCAAGGGCAGCCTTGGCTGAAGTGACTTTAAGAATGTGGAGTTTAAAATTCAGAGAAAAAGTCAGCAAAACAAATAGTAGAATCACAACACTAGACCTAAGGAAAGCAAATTTCAGATTGTCATGAATCTGCTTGGCAGAGTCCCATGAGAGACAACTTCAAACAAAAATGGAAAACTTGAGGAAGCCCATACTTACTTTTTGAAATATGTATATGTTCATGCAACTTATCCTGTTTAATGTTCATATTTTCACTAAAGTAATAATAGTAATAAAGTAATAAAGTAATAGAGAGAAGAGAGAGGGTCATTAATCACTATATACTCAGCTCTTCAAAAATGTGACCTGAAATTAGAAGACTGCACTAGAGTCTAAGTATGAAGAGTGAGTGGGGGTTAACATTTGCATAAGATATGTAATAAGGGCAATATAGACAACATGGATTATGTAATGCATATACTTATTATGATTAATAACATATGTATGAAGACTTTTTAAAAATTGATATGTCATAATTGGGCCCTAACTACATATACAACCATTTATACCAAGGTGGGAAGGCTATTAAGAAAATATGACACCTGAAAACGTTCATCAAAATGAATTCGGGGCTTTCAAAAATTTTGAAAGTCTATCCACTGTAAAGTACAGATTTGGAAACATAACCTCAAGTTAACAAGTATGGACAGAGGGTAGGTCAGGCTATACAGGAGCCAGAAGACTTTAAACAAGGGAGAACATTTTCTCTAGAAGGCACGTCAGAACAAATTAAACTAGGCTCCTACTCTGAAGTATTTCATAAATGGATCTCTACTAAACACTGAGGAAGTCTAGAGAAATTAGCCTCCTGTGCCTGAAGCTAGTCATTGTAAATACCTCCTAATGTCCTTCTTGATACTATGTCTGTATATAAAAGTAGATCAAATAATTGGACGATCATAAAAATATGGCAAAGGTACTTGGGCAGACAAGGAAGGTTTCTTTGATGTAGATTTGAATTTTGAACTTCAAGAGATGTGTGATGATATTAAAATAAATCAGAAAGAATCCTTGTGGTTGAGAAGACAAAGATAAAAGCAGAATATAAATTTATTCTACCTCCATTTCTCTCTGACCATTAGTTGCAATCCTGAACTAATAAATAAATGAAAAAGCACTAATGCTAATATTTAAATATTAACTTTTTTTTACTTTAAAAGAAGTAGAGTCTTTTTTTCTGACCTTTATTTACCATTTAATTATTCCATTCTGCAGGAAACATCTAGGATGAATTTATTCTAGGATACTTATGAAGGCAAGAAATAAACATCTAAAATTTGCTCAGGTACAAACTGCAGGACCAGATTCTTTCTAAGTCATAATTTAAAGCAGAAAAAAAAACTCTCCTGGATGTAAGATAAGTTAGCCAAATGTCTAATGAAACTTGTTTACACAGCACTGTAATAAAAATATAGATGTTATGTATGAGCATCCTAAGCACGTCATATCACCAGTCTAAAACACTTTATATCACCTTGAAGGTCCTTTAGACAACAGTTTGAAGACAATTTTTTGCCTACTCTCTTGGGTTTTTTTCCTATTTACATTCCTTGAATATGTACAAGGTTAACTTTGAAAGAGGTGATGCATTCCCTCTGTGCTTTCCATATTAGGAAAGGTATTTTGGATATGTATCTGTTTTATCTTTATTTGAAAGGATTTCACAAATAGAATGTTTTATATTTCTGTTTATGATCAAAAGAGAAAAAGACCTGGATAAGGCATGATCAAAAGAAATTTTAAAACAATCCCATAATACTTAATTTGAGCATAAATAAATGCAAGTCAGATAAGACTGAACAAACAGATGGCAAATAAAAATAACATACAAATACCAAATAACTCATGACTGTGCATAAGACCTTTCATGCAGTACAAAGAATCTACAAAAACAAAATCTGTAGCAAGTAGTGGGTTTACTCTTTCTACATAAAATAGAATATTCTGGTTCAAACTAAAAAGATGTTTTAGTAAAGATATTTTGTTTCTTCAATTTTGCATGGACTTTTGCATATTTATTACAGCTTGATATGAAGAACAATTTTTACAAAGGTAAACCAACAGAACAACCAGCATCCATGTGACAGGAATATCCCTGTATTCAAAATAGAAAGGAAAAAAAAGATGTTGAAATGCCAGCCTCATTAGTGCAGTGTTTGGTATAAAAATATTGAAATTAAAATATTATTAATGTTTAAAGTCAGAAATTGATTCAATATTGAATACTGCTTCAAAGGCATTGCCTTTGTCTTTAGGAAGTATGACAATGCAGATTTCAAACCTGTAAAGATTTGGGGATATGATTTTAGTGAGCAATGGTACAGAATTCCATGCAATTTACAGGATAGAAAAGTTCATTTTGCTTATTATGCATGCTTTAAGGCAATCACAGTGCTGTAAATATTCAGTAATTTATCACTGGGGTAAGACAGCTATTAATTAAATCAACATGAGGTAACAAACTCATTGACTAGTATTGACTACTATTTAAAATAATTTTGAATATTCCCTAGATAATCACCATATTATGACATGGAACACACTCAGCATCCAATAGGGGATGACTTATTCATAGAAGAGGTGAGTTTAAAAGCTTTTTGAGAAAAATCTCTATGGATTCTGTCTAAAATCAATGGAGAAAATAAAGTTCTTAAGTGAAAAAATCGGAACAGTTTAATTAGGATACAACTCTGAACTATCCATAAAAGAAGCCTTTCAATTAGCTATAACGAAAGCCAAGGGAAACTTGGGAAACAGAAGTGCTACGAACACCCACCTCTGTCAGTATAAAATTGGAACTTTGGCTGCTGAATGGTTATTACACCTTAGGGTTCAAAACTTTAAATTAATTATCATTAGGTCTAAAGGAGAGAGGAGAAAAAAAATCCCTATGGTTGTATCCAAATGGATTAAAGTAGAATGGAAAATAAATGGTTGCTCACACACCTTCTAGTCCTGAACTTCAAAATAAGGACTAGGGAATGTATTTCCTAGGATGTCCCAAGTGATTGACAGATCTATCATTATTCTCTTATATTAGCATTACCACTGAACCTTGAGGCCACTGTCAGACTGTTCAAGACAGTGTTTATCATCTTTAAAGACAAAGAAGACAGGTAACATTAGGGTGGGGGATTGAACACTAAAGTAATATCCATGTATGCTAAATCACTTATCTACATCAGGCAATTTCTTGCATTTTTATAGATAAAAATAGTGGGTCTGCTCGTTATTCACTTTGGTTGACATTTCCCTAGTACTCTGCACTTAGCTGCATATAATCTTGCAAAATATTACCAGTCCCAACTGAATTTTTTTAATTCAGAGAATAAACTCTTTGGAAAAGTCTTTATCTAGAATAGTTAGCTTCTCCTGAAGGTAAGTTGTATTATAAACTCAAGGAAAACATATTTTGAAGGCTATTTATCCTGTGAAGATCTGGTACTCAAATGCTTTGACTTAAGACATATTTCTGAAATGTGCCTTATCCAGCTTCACGCAAATATATCTAAAATTGTCGAGGTTGGAAAACTTGGAATGTTGCCATTTACACATGCTCTGTAGAAACTTTTGATCTTAACAGATTTGGGTTGGTGTAGATGCTGCCTTTGCTGGGTGAGGCAGCTTCAGCCAGTGCAGAGTAATACTTTCTGATAGTTTGGATGGCTGTGGACCGTGAGGAGCCCAGGAGCAAATTCTATTCATCTATACATAGAGCATGAGCACTCTCCTCTGCATTCACTGAGCACTGAGCACTGAGGAACTGTGGGCATTCAAAATGGGAAAAGAAACAAGATGAATCTAAATGGACATGAGAGAGTGAATTAGGACTAAATAAATGGGAGGGAGAGCAGTTCAAAATTGAACCTAGAACTACTGTAAGTAATAAAAATCACACAATGGTAGAAACTAAAAAGTGAAACCACAACTGGGTTAGAAACCATGGCAAGACAAGGAAAAGAACAAGAGTCAGGGAATAGGATGCAAGTAGAAAGAGCTAAAGGGGTTATTGAGCAAAATTAGCTGTGAAGGCATTGGGACATTGAGATTGGGAAGGGATCTGGAAAGTGCAAGTGGTGAGGCAGTGGTACAGATCTCAGCAGGAGCTCTGCCACTAGAGGGAACTGGGGCAAGTCACATACTGTGCCATGGTTGCAGGAATGCAGGCACAGGAAGAAAAGAAAGACTAATGGAGAAGCAAAGACTGGAACTAAGCAAAAAAATGGGGTCTGACTGCACCAGAAGATTACAAGTGTGGCAGAAGTCTGGAGTGAGGGGAGCCGCTGGATAATGTTCTGATGCTTGACCTGTCACCATGGAGAAGGCATAGGAAGTGTTTTGTATAAAGCCTACATCATCAGTTGAAGAGTCTCCTAGTAATTCAATAAATTACTTAATAAAGAAGTAATCAGCAGGTAGTACAGTCGAGTGTCCAGAGAAGGAATGCCCATTCTTGATGTCCTATTTTCAAAGCTCTAACCTTCTCAATGTGTAAAAAAAATGCTGGATCCCAGCACCAAGACAGGGGTCTACAAGATTGAAGTTCACCTTATTCTCTATATCTGGCAGTGACAAATAACCAGTATGGCTAGAAAAACTTAATGTACTACTTAATCACATACTACTATAAGCCATTACTCTGGGGTCACTAAGGAAAAGATTATATTAATTTGAGTTTGATTGGTTTATGAACATGATTACTTGACACGGTCATCAGTAAAAACAGAAAACTGCCTCAGTAGCAGCTTGAAAAATTCACCATCTCCTGCTTTTAGTAAAATTATACAGAGCTAACCTTTTCTGTTGGAAAATAACACACTTCTCAAGCACATGCAGCGATACAGTAGCATTTTGTCATATTCCTTTTTTATATGGGGGATGTATTTATCTTTCAGTATGATAAATAACAAGTTCTACAGAACAGTGCACATTAAATGATGCCAGAGCATAAAAGTGGCAATGATGCTTCATATTACAAGAATATAAATAGATAAAATGTACAATAGTTCAAAGTATTTTCAGGAACTTTAAATTTTATTATAGGTATGTAAATAAGTGATAAAATATGAAGAAGATAAAGCATTTTTCAGTGCTATAAAATTTATACAAACGAAATTATTTTCTTATATATGAGTGAGAGGAGGAGAGGCAATGCCTCACACAACAAACACATTACCATGATTTTTACATGCCCTAAGATACCAACACTGACATAGTAACTTTCATTCACTTGTTCAAAATATTCCAGCTTTTTGAAAAAAACAGCTGAGAACTGCTTCGCAAATTTCTCTTTAACACTTCCGTCCAAAAGACATGATTATCTTCCTACTATGCACAAAAAAATGGGATGTTGTTCATTACTAAGACAATAACATGAATCTCTGTCCCTTTCTATTGCCTTTCATCAGTCTGTTTTAATATCCTGGCCCCTAGGTTTTCATCTTGACTGTTAATCTTGCCACCAAATATCAGCAAAATCTGAGAAAGTATGCACAACCTCCCAAGTCATAACATGGACTACATATAACACATAATCAGAAGCACATACTAAATGATCAGAAAACAGAAAAAATCTGTTCTCTCATCTTAGGATGTCCTAGCACTTTAGGAGATACACAATTTTAAATAGCATTTGTGATTGTGAAGTTAATGGCATCCTTTTGACTGTCATATTTCACTTAGAGATAGCTTAACTTTTGGGCATCAAATATTCAGATATTGTCACTGTTCTAGGATTTTTTCCTTCTTTGTGGCTGTTACTGCAACTAGGATTGCTTTTAAAAAGTAACATAATTAATTTGCTAAAATCTCTTAAGAATAAATAATTTTAAAATGTTTTATTGTATTTTTAAAAGGAATGCTATTGTATTGTATTTAAAAGAAATGCTATTGCATATATTATATGCATTATAGTTATGTTACAAAACATATATGTGTGCATAATTACCCTTCTAAGTACTCGATTTACCATAAGAAAAGGCTGTAATGTTTTGCAAAGGAGTTGTTCCATCTTTGCTAAATTACAACCTTAATTGTAACTCAGCAAATGTTTCTAGGCATCTGTAACAAACATTATGAACAGGATGATTCTGATTACACAGTTTTTTCTAGAGATCATATATTCCAGCTCTAAATCACCTGTGCTGCAGCCCTGACAAATTCCAAAGCAGAGGAGCACCATCTAGTTGTTTCTATATCAAAGCTGCTGTCATTTTTTAAATACTAGTTTTGATAGTATTCTTTTCGCAAACAATAAGATGCTAAATAATCATAATTGGTTTAGGTATATTTAAGCAGGAAATTCCTTTGTATGGTTTAAAATTTATTTCTAGATGAATGCAAGAAGGTATTCTAATAACCAAGAACTTAGCAGATTTGACTTGCTTGGTTCTATTGTGTGTGTTTCCAAGTAGGATTTGTGGCTAGACAGAGGACATCTCAGCATCATGCATCAGCAGGAATGATCTCAGGAACACGTTTGCACTGTTCTCAGAGATGTGAGTGACACCTAGTATAGTCAGGCTCTGTCAAAGTCTTCAGGACATGGGAAAATAGCAGATCTATGAGATACGATCTTGTTTATTTATTCCTAATGTGGGATACACACCCATGGCTCTTCAGTCTTTCCTAAAGCAAACACCTGTCAGTCAGGTGGATTTAACTTTCTCACTTTTAACTGTAGAACTTTTTTACAGTGTTCAGGGAGCACAATCATGATTTTTAGTCCCAATTTCAGCAGCACTCTCCTTGTCGAATACAGCAGAGATATTTTATGCAGACTGCAAGAAAGTGCAGAGTCAGGATCTTTGTTGTAATCAGCTCACCTGCAGACTAATACTGCAGACTACCCACTAAAATTTAAAATGGGTAGTTTTATGTATGAATTCTTTAGTTTGTCAGCATGCTTCCATGCAGTATATATACTAGCACCAGAAGAAAAGAAGTATTTGGCAAAAACTTAATACCTAAAGAGACCTACCTATATAAGCCTGCCTATAAAAAAGCCTGGCAGGAGATCTAAGAAAGTCATTGTATCATTTTTACAGTTTCCCAAATGAAAATTATCTTCATACTTTAAAACTTCCTAAGGCTGCATATTCAAAGGCACCTGGAGACCTACACTATATTCTAGACATTCATTTAATAAATCTGGAAAGACAGACATACACAGAAGAAAAATTATCCTGCTATATGCCTATTTCTTTGGTTTTGGCTGTTAAAAAAAATCTCAAAGCTACAAACTAAACAAGCTCAATCATTGGACTGGGATGAATAAAATTACCTATTCTTAGAGACAACAGAATACAAGTAAACCAGAGGTGAAGAACTGTGTACAGGTCTGTAGACTTAATGAGGGAGCTGCTATGGGACAGCAAGCAAAAACACAAAGCACATTTATATATGTCTTCAGTGTTATGGTAGAGCTTGTATATTACCGCAGGCCTGGTTCCTACGGTATATCACCGTGTCCCGCAGCCATAGGGAGGAGGAGGAGAGAAGATCCAGCAGGCAGGAATTGTGCAGCAAGATTGATTTCTTTAATTATTTTACAAACTCTTTTATAGACTTTTTTCTTCGTAGTCTAATTGGACAAAGAACCAGCCACCCCTTGGGGGTGATTGGCCAAAATCCTAAAACATCCATTGTCAAAATATTTTCTGCTATACCATAAACAAGACTTTTCAAGGTTGCAGGTGGCTTGGTTGTTTACATACTCCACTACCTCTTCTGTGAGAGAGAAAAGTCTCTCACGAACTTAGAAAATAACAAGAAAATCCTCGCTAACAGCATTTTTGTACCTACACTTGTAAAGAATTATTAACTGGCTGAAGAAAAAAAGGACTAACAAGCTGGACAAACAACATTTTAACTCATTAAAGGTAGAAGTTTGTTTTAACCTGTTATATAATTCACTTTTATAAGCCGGTAGGCTGGGAAACAGATGGCTGCTACAAATTCAATTCTTCAATTGAAAGAGCTGCTAGAAGCAGCTTTCCATGACTTCCCATGAGGTCAGATTTAGTAGGAAATGAGATAAAGCATTCTAATATTGTGAAAGAACATTTAAAGCTAAAATCACCAAAATGTATTTTCATGACCTAGTGCTAATGGTAGTGCTTCTTTGGCTTTGTTTCTCCAGGAACCAGTAAGCTAGAGACATTTCAGAGACTGACAGAAAAAAAATACTTTAAAACTGCAGATAGTACCTCATTTCCTATTCAGATCTTGGAACTCTATTGAACTTTCATAATCTGGATCCTGAAAATTATCCTGATCTGTCAGATAAATACAAATTAAAATAAATAAACAAATGAAATAAAAATAAAGACGAATATAGAAGAGCTAGAAATTTCACATTTTAAAAATTTAAAATACCCAATACCAATACATTCTGTAGACCAATATTAGGACCATTATGCCAACCAACACCTACTACGCTTCTTAAATCAGTGTGGTAAGCCTGAACTAGTTAAAAAGAGCCAGAAAAATAAACAGAGGAAATACTTCAATATCTATATCGGTCTGCTACCCCCTCTGGAAGTGGAACAGTGTGTCAGAGTATTAAAACAAAGTCACTGGCAAATCTCCAAGATAACAGCTGTAACATACCTAGCAAAGTCATATATCATAACAAACAATCTCTGCAGGAACAGAGACCATCTAAATAAAAGCAAAAATGGTTATGATTCTCTGCTTCTTGGGAAGATCTAGAATGTCAGCCAATACTTAGCTACAGCCATGGTGCTCCAGAGCACTATGTGCCTTCTACATCCATGAAGCAAGTCCTTTGAACATCCCATCTAACGCTACAGTGTTGGGTGCGCTTGTATAAACAATCTCTTTCACAGATATCTGTAAGATGCCAAAGGCCTTCCTATTCTTTTTTCAACTCCTTTTTGTCTATACCTTACAAATTAGTTGATTCACTTTACTGTACCAGATGCTCCTGCCTTTCACCAACCACACTGACCATATTATATCAGTATGTGAAAAAAAGAGGTAAATTGTGAGACTGGGGAAAGTTGAGAAAGAGTCTGATCCCCAAGAGCGCTCTATCTAGAGAGAAGTAAATTTCAGCATGGTAATGTCCCATTTTATCCCACTCCCAGTCTTTATTCACACTGAAAGGTTTGAATTGTCTCATGCATCTCCAGTGGGGTATTCAGTCCACATCTACTGCCAAGTTAAGGAATTAATACCAACCTTGTTGCAGACAAGAAAAGACTACAGTACAGACATCTCAAGCACTCTGAAATGCCACAGATATTAGAAAAATATTCAAGCCCACTCTGTGAGCAGCAGGTTCATACCCTGGCACCAGGGTTGTGTTTGTTTTGAGGCAGAGAGCCGTCACTCCAGATGAACTATGAGAGAACAGAAAGAGCCTAGTGTAGAGCTATGCCTAGGGCTACATTTTTCTACCTGAGATATGGGTACACTCATCACAAGTGTCTCACTTCTTGTTCACATGACATGGACTCCTGCAAGCTATTTTCTCTTGGATCCAGAGAAGCAGCCTGGGTAAGAAGAATGAATACTCCAGAACTGACCTCCTCACTCACACACCTTCCTCTTTAAATGCCTCAGTCAGCTGCTGGCCAAGAACCAAGGAGCAGGTATCTGCAGTTACTGGCATTTCTGCAGCTGTTGTTCCTGGTCCCTAATTAAGCTGGTTTGTCTTTTGGGTTTTTTTCCATTTGTTTTTCAAGAGAGAAAAGGCAGGACAATGGCAAGGTCAAAAGAGCAGCAAGGCAGGTGTTATAATAGTGTGTCAAAGGAAAGTACACAGCATTCTGGCAGCAGGGGTTAGTCTTCTCTGTTAGGAAGTAACACTAAAATTTTTGGTTGATTTCTGAGCTTGGGTGGGGGTTTTTTAATGGTCTGTACAAACCTCTGTTTACTTATTTATTTATGGCTTACTGCTACAATGTGTGTTTAAGGACAGATTCAGTTTAGACTTCAAGTATACATTGCAGTGAGCAGACTGACCTCTTTTCAGGTGGGAGAAAGAGGTGGCAAAGGTGGGAGAGAGAGGTGGCACTGCTGGTGGGCAGGAATCATCAAGCATATCATTGTTGGTGCCAGGCAACATTAGCATATGCAATTAACACTTCATTTCCAGTACTAAGTAAAATCCTATTTTCTCTCCCTTGTGTAATAGGAATTTAGGCCAGGCTGCATGGAACTCTGAGCAATCTGCTCTAGTGAAATGTGTCCCTGCCCACAGCAGGGGCTTTGGAACCGCATGATCTGTAAGTTCCCTTCCAAGCCAAACCATTCTATGATTCTGTAAGAACTCACAGTCAGTAAGCTGTGGTTTTGCTTTGAAAAAGCAGTTGACTAACTCAGTAAGCGAACTGCATGGCTGATGATTCTCATAACATTTTTTTTCCCTAAAGACATTTTTTCTTATGTTTGTGAAGAAGTGTAGTAGCCAACAGTCATTGCCAAAGACCAGCTTCCTTCCTAACAATCTTATCTGGACCTCAGCCATGTTCCTTCCCTGTTACTCTCTCATTTCCCTGAAACTGTTTTGCTCATTCTGCTTCCTTTTGGTTGCAAATACTGTTAATGAGAGAGTGAAGCTCTTAAAGAGTATGTAAAACTCCATTATGTTTACTTCATGCTCTGATCAAAACAGCAAAGCTGCACCATTTTATAACAATTAATTACAGCCTTTTGAAACAATGAAATTTGAGTTGAAGTGTTTCTGCTGAGTTTAACAGGACATAAGGGCACCTAGGAAAAATGCAATGAACAATCAGTAACTAATCAATTCTGCTAGCATTCCTTTACTTCAGGGTAGTAGGAAGGACTAAATCAGACTAAGAAAATAGATACCTCTCCTGACATCTTGAAAATATATCATTGCAGGTTGCTCACATTAAAAAGTAAAAATGTTTACATGAGCTCCCCTATGCTACTTTGTTGGTACTGTTCATTTTTAGAAACGAAACCCTTTGCTCCTTATCTATGAATCACTTTGGTTACCCTTGAATTTTATAAATAATGTCTTGCTCTCTGCTGGTCAGATAGCCTACTTTCAGATCAGGAGAGCAAGAGCAATGTTCCTATGATGTAAAATAAAACTTGCAAAAATTGCTAGCTGCTTTCCTTTTAGTTTCTAGGTGACTTCTGAAACTCAACTGATATCAAAAAGTGATGTAAGAATTGTTTTAAAAAATGAAGGAACTGCTTTCCCCACAGCATTTTAAGTTTAATCATGTCCTGATTTTTCCTTTGTAACCAGAAGCATTGATCAGCTTTGATTCATGTAAAAATCATCTTCTGGCATGCTTCTTTCTTGTGATGTGATGGATATAGCCTACTTTTCTAAAACCCAATATGCTTGTTTACAAGCAGAAGTTTCTTTCTTCATTCTTGCTCCACTCCAGCCCCTACCCCCCAAATGTGTACATTTCCTCTGTTCAGCAATCAAACATAACATTTGCAGCAATATGTGCCATAGCCTAGCTTCATGGTCAGGGTATAGTGATCCTGATGTTATGATCACAGACAGGTCTGGGACTATGACATGATTTTCCTTTTCCTCTCCGAGGCCAGATATGAATAAAGTCCTGAATTCATTTCTCATACATCATAGGGTCACGGTCTGGAAAAAACAAGGATCACCACTGAATAATGCAAAGAAGAGAGGTCATGCGTAACACCACTGTCAAAAATGAGGCTGTAAATATGCTGTCTTTAATAATGAAGCACACTTAAGTTTCTCATCCTGAAGTTCCTTCTGTCCCTTCCTCTCTCCTTGCCCCCCCCCCCCAACTTTTCTCAATCAGATCACTAAAATAGAGTAAGTTTCAAAAAAATGGGTCTTGGAGGAGAAAATGTTACTTTTAACCTGGACACAGACAACTATGCATCATGAACATCTAACAGCTTACTGCTACTAAGAGGGGACAGCAAATAACGGTATTACCATGTGTGTATGAAAGGGATAATTTATTAAGCCTGTTTCACCTTCAAATATATTTTATCACGGATGTACTCTATGAAAATTGTGTGCCCAACTACTTAAGGTCTCTGCATTTAAAACAAGAAGAGACAAATGTTATCCTTGGTGTTGTTGTAAAATTCAAAATGCCCTTGACATTTATTATACTAGAATTATGATGAGTCTAATTTGTAGTAGACTTGTCAAAGTCTTGAAAAGCATACATCATTCCAGTAATATTTTCTCTAGGCTTTTAATAAGACATCCACATTCTAGATCCAAAGTGCTTTCCTCATAGGAAATAAAAAGGACACAGACGTCGCTCAAAAAGACACAGACCTCACTCATTCTATTGTTTCTCCCAAGCTTTGCTGCTCGTGAAGTTTCTTTCTGTAAGAACACCTTGTCTCTTCCTCAGCCTTAAGAGACATTAAAATACTTTTTATAACCCAATATATTGCCAGCAAGAACTCCTTGTTCCAACTGGAAGGCAAAGCAGATGAATTCCACATCACTGAGTATATTCCTAGAGCATGAATACTTTTACAATCCCATTTGAGACTCTATATAGTACTTTTTATTTGAGCAAGTCTAGTGATGCAACTTTTTTCCTGGTAATATATTCACTTCCTTATTGCCTGACACAATTTTGCTGTTATCTGCAAGTCCTACATGAAAGTGCCATGAGCAATTTCTTTGCCACGATGTTTTGCCATTTTTGAGAATATTGGGTTTAGGCCTCATTTTTTCAAATCAGTTAACAGTTTGAGATGTCCAACCCAAACCTCTCTACATGTCTTGTTTCAGAGGAAGGCAGATGATATTTTCTAAGACTATCAGCAGCTTATCAAGATAAAAGAAGTTAACATAGGCCATGAACAGGCAATGAATTTGTCATTCAACTGTAACAATTCATGTACATACTTTGCCTCTTATAAACATTTTTTTTCAAGAGTCAGTGAGAAAGGGTAATCAATCATTCACTGAGGCGGCTGGTGTGGGGTCTGTAGCTCAGACCCAGGAAGATGTGACTGGTCCGGAGAGATGGTCCCATGAGGAACCGTCTTCCCAGGGCCCGGTGTCTTCCCTCAGCTGTAGCTGGAGTGCCTGTGCAGAGAGGCTGTCAGCTCTTTAGTGATTCTCAGCTCGTGATTTCAGCTCTTGCTCTGCGAGGCAATCTCCAGGCCAGACCAGGAGGAGAGAGACGAGAGACCCATAGAGCAGTTCTGCATGGGGCAGCTTCATTAGTCCGCACCCCACGAAGGGGAGGCCAGGGACGAGCTCTCTCTGCCCTCGCAGGGGCAGAGGGCTAGATCTTATAGGGATACAGGGGGTGGGTGTCAGAGGGTAAAAGCCAATGGGTTACAAAGGATCTGCGTAGGGTCTCCCAGAGGATTCTGGGTCTGTCTTCTTCTCACCATAACTGCAAGTGGTTGCCTTTCCAGGGGAGTTCTGCTGGGAGGTTATGCAATCTCCTTATCTCAGCAGGCATCCCTCAAGGGCAGAGGCTGGGCATACACCACAATTCACTTGTTTCTAGATAAGAGCAGAGTTTTTGGCAGCTATTGAACAATCTGCTATGCTACAAATTAACAGATTAATTCCATAGTGACTTCTCTATAGGTTCATACCTTCGCAACAAAAATGCTCTGTATTTGCCACCCTGAAAGATAGGAACCCAAAATTATCAGAAAAAGTCTACATATGGGAAGCCTACTACTCATGCTCAAAGTGTTTCAATGGCTAGCCATATCCTCATGAGTCTCAGGCCTTAATTTCCAGACAACAAAAAGTGATGTGAAAACTTCAACTAGATGAACAGAAATTAGTTTTGGAAATGTTACGCAGTGCTGTTGGGCTTCAGGAAAGAACAGATTTTTAGCTTTATCAATAGGCATATGGAAATGTAATATACATGTGGGAAATTGACATAACAGAGCAAGAACAAGGTAATCTCTTAGTGCACATGATGTCTAGCTTTGTGTTATGCTGTATCAAAACAGCATTATGTGAAAGAATGCTGAAATTTAAGTAGTTAGATAACCACCTCAAAATTATCTCAGACTTTGGAGAAATCAATCTACAATTTAAAACTTTGGGGTACCTTATAAAAGTCAAATAACAGTCCTATTATCTGTCTGTGGGTTACAGTATCTTTCAGCCTGTGGATCTCCTCAGCTTTTCCAGTAGATCTTTGTGTCACTTTAAATTTTCATATTCATTGTGTTATTGCATAACAAATACTGCTTATACTGCAAATCCTTACTAAGTGATCTATATATCTGTAGCTTGCTCTTAATTGCAGAGCACCCTTTTATCTTGTTTTGTTATGTTTTGAACAGTCTGACAAAGTTGCTGACTCTTCTTAGAGGTTTCATTGTATTCTGATGATCCAAATATATTTTATCTCTGTCTTGATGAAAGAGAAATTAGAATCCAACTTCAAACAACTGAAAAGTAAATGGGTTAATCTTTAGTGCTCCCAAGTCTCCCATATGCCATTTACCTTCTTCCTTATAATCCATTCCTGAATTTTTTTCCATTTAATATTAGCTGGCCCATAATAATTACTAGCTTCACTAGAATTGCATAAAAGATTAATTTGGTCTCTCATGACCAAAAATATATGATGAGCAATAGAAACAATCAAAATGGGTTTGCTCTACTTGAACATAAATGGACATTTACCTAACATGTCAGTTGTTCCTTTGCTGCTTTCCTACAACCTACTTGGATATGTACTGAGAGTTAACACTTAGTTCTGCTGCACTTCTTCCACCATTTACTGTGATAACAGGTTAGCTAAGCAGAGCTGGAAGTATGCAAAACCTTTTTGCAGTTCTTAGTCTAGACGCTGTTCAAACATATCTGAAAAAGAGGGGGGAAATGGACAAACAGAATTAAATCAATTTTCAGGATCAATCATTTTATTAGAGTGTACCACACAAAAAGGCATTAAATAATAAGAATTCCAGTCAACTCTATCAGTAACTTTTGTAAATGCTGCACTAAAAAAACTAAGTGTTTTGTAGCATTCTGGAAGACCGCATTCCTAGTAGTAAACTATTCACAGAATTTTAGAATATCCCAAGTTGGAAGGGACCCATAAAGATCATTGCATTCAACTCCCTGCTCCTCACAGAACAATAAAATTAACCATATGACTAAGAGCATCGACCAGGCACTCCTTCAACTTTGTTAGGCTTAGTGCTGTGACCACTTCCCTCAGGAGCCTGTTCCAGTAACCAACCACCCTCTCAGACCCTTTTCCTAAGTCCAGTCTGAACTTCCCTTGACACAGCTTCATTCCATTTCCATGTGTCCTATTGCTGGTCACCAGAGAGAGATAAGCATTTCACTCTCTGCTGCCTGCCTTGAGAAAGGTTTAGATAGCCAAGAGGTCACCTTTCCAGGTTCTTCTCCAGGCCAAACAAGCCAAGTGATCTCAGCTGCTTCTCCTAAGTCTTGCCCTCAAGAACTTTCAGTGTCCCTGGTCACCCTTGCCTGGAGACTCTCTAATACTTTGATGTCCTTCTCATATTGAGATACACAAAACTGAACACAATAGTGTGGGGGCTGCAGCAGTGAAGTGTTGAGAAGGACAATCACCTCCCTTGAGTGGCTGGCAGTGCTGTTCCTGATGCACCCCAGGACACAGTTCACCCTTTCAGCTTCCAGGGCACTACTGACTCATATTTAACTTGCCATCATCAGTGTTGAAAACAGGGAAAAAAAGGCATTAAACATCTCTTCTTTGTCTATGTCCCTGCTTAGGAGGTGACTGACCCCAACAGCAACAGACCAATATTACTTCAGATTCTCCTTTTGCTATTAACGTATTTTTGAAAGCACTTTTTGTTGCCCTTCCAAACTCTAATCAAGATTTAGTAACAAGAATTTTATCCCTACAGTGGTGACCATCATCTCTGTACTCCTCCCATGTTGCCTGTCCTTATCTCCAATGGCCATACATTTTCCTCCTCTTCCTAAGATCTAGAAGAAATCCCTGTTCAGCCAAGCCAGCCCTCTGTGCCACTTGACTTCTGACATTTTGAAATTGCCTGCCCTGCCTGTCTGTCCTGAAAAGCCTGTAACTGTCCGTCGCAGCACCCCAGTCATAGGACTCATCCCAACATGTTTATCTTATGCCAGTGATTTCATATATATGGGACAGGGTCAAAGCTTCTATTTCTTCTTTCTTATTCCTCAGACTGTGCACATTTGTATAAGGACATTTCAAATGTACTCCATGTAATGAGCACATCATGGACCTCATCAGCACATGGTCCTTCAAAACTTGGCATGCCACCCCCCCACTTATCTCTAAGGAGACTGGTTTTATCCCCTTCCCATTTTAAATCTAGTTTAAAGCTCATTCAGTGAGCTCTGCAAACTGCTATGCAAAGATCATTTTCCCCTTTGTGACAGGTGTATGCCATCTGTTGCCAGCAGGCTCAGTGTCATGTAGACAAACCCAAAATTCTGCAAGTGACACCAGGCTCAGAGCCAGGTACTGATTTGCTGGTTCTTCCAGTTTCTTCCCTCATCATTTCCTGTGACTGGAATGATTATGAACACTACTTCTGCTCCTGATCCCTTAATTTGTTGTCCCAAGGCCCTGAAGTCTCTCCTGATTGCCCTCAGGCTCCTTGTTGCAAGCTCACCATTGCCTACATGAAAAATCAGTAAATGATCTGAGAGTCATACCAGGGTATGAAGTTTTCTCATCACATCACAACCCAGGTCCCAGAAATGCAGCAGGCCTGTTCTTCTCTACAAGATGGGGTTGCAGGTGGTTTTGTTCCAGGTGTTTTGTTCCACCTTTAGAACACTGTCCTGGTCTACAGCACAAGGTGAAAGATGGCATGGACCAGTTCCACAACACCTTACACTGGTCCAAGTCAGATGAGCTTCCGCTCCTGCTTTGATAATGTGGCCCTGTCCCCTGCTTTGCACAGGCTCAGAAGTCATGCACTGACTTAATTCAGGGAGGTGATCTAATTCCTAGAATTAAAGGATAAATCCAGTTGGAAGGGATCTCGGGAATTTGTCTAGTCAGGTACAATACTGAGATAATATTTGCTTGGGTCTTTGTGCACTGTGCTCTCGAACACTTCCAAGAACAGATATTCCACAACCCCTCTGGGCAACCTGCTCCATTGCTCGGCCCAGTTACCTCAGTCTCTCCTCAAAGGACAAAGGTTACAGTCATCCTGACGGCCTTTCACTGAACTGACTCCCATTTCCCCATGTCTTCCCTGTACAGAAAGAACCCAAACCACACTTTATTATTGCCAGAAGTCCTTCCTGTCCAGGTGCAGGACTTTGGATCCTTGCTCAATTTAACAAGGTTCCCATCAGCCCATTCAAGTCCCTCTGAATGGCAGTCTTAAACTCAGGAGTACTGACATTACTCCTCAGTTGGAGTCACTCACAAACTTAATGGATTCCTTTCTTACAGCATCAAGGCTCTCACAACCTGAAACTTTGAAAATGCCAAAATATGTATTCCCAGTCAGAGTTTATCTAACCTAGTATCCTGTCTCAGAGTTTCAACCTATTTATGGTTTCAGGATTTCCTGAACTAAGCATTATGTGAAATACTTAGTAACCCACCAGAATTCTGTGACCACTTCTGTCAGCCACAACACCCAGGTGCTAGGAGTTCTACTGTTTAAGTTCCTCTTGTGTGGAAAAAACCCCCACCTTTTTGTTATGAATATGACTTCTACTGATTTCTTTTGATGCCTGTATGTTATTGGGAAAAGAGAGCAAACAGCCTCTCCCCAGTATCCCTATCCAGGTCACTCATCAGTTTGTACACCCCTTTTTACATACCCACCCCCACTTAGCTGTTTTCCAGACAATACTGAGGCCTGCTAAACCATACAGAATCTATCACATACCTCTGCTCACACCAGTCACCCTTCTCTGAACCTGAATTCTACTATATCCTACTTAACTTGGGAGACAAGTTTTGTTGACAGGATGTAGGCAAACTATAGTTACAAGTATAGTAATATTCCTTGTTTTGCTGCCTATTCCCACAGAGACAGTAACAGAAAGCTCCTTTCCTGTGTATACCACTTCATCCTTAGTACAAGTTAGAAGATCAAGTTGGCAAGTAAAGCACTTCAGATGCCTTTAAATGAGATTTGGTCATTCATGTCAGGGAGATATAAGTTCACATCATTGTTCTCTTTGCTGTGTCCACTGCTTCTGGATCTGAGTCAGCTGCAGCAAATGTGAGTCCTGCTTCAGTTCACAGCCTGAACTCCAAATTTACCCTACCATCACTTTTCCTGAGACTCAGTAAGCTGTGGAGCTCACAGTAGGAGATGGAAACCTTAAATTGCTCTCACATGTTCAAGCAAGACCTGCCTAAACATATGCAAGAGGACCGTATTTTTAAACAGTATCGTTTGGGCTGCTTTGCCAAGTGTGAGTAAGATCATGAAGCATTGGGGATACTCGTTGTTAATGCTGTCCTCAGACCTGCATCTCCATCAGAGATGTAAGAAAAGCAAGAAGCCTGTGTTCAGTAGTCCAGTTCTATATTGCTTGGGAAAATCACAAAGCTTCACAGAAGAATTTTAGTACAAAGGTTAGATAAACTGGCTTTTCCACCCCTTCACAGCTGCAGTCTTAGCCTGAACTGCAGGCAGTGAAAACTGCTCAGAGGGGAAATGCATAAGCCTTCCATGCCATCATGAACAACACAGACACCTGCTTATCAGCATGTTGTTGAGTCATACTCTCAATTACATGATGGGCTGTTGTTTTTTCAGCATGTTGCTGTCTTTTTCTTCCACAATAGGCCTTTGGGGTCAGAGTGCGTCAAAGAAATCGTCTTACTGGGTGAGTTAAAACTTAACAAGAATAGGTCTCTATCTTAGTATCACTGTTTCACAAACACAAAATAAAGCTGGTGCTGTGTCAGCACATTAGCTGTGGATATAAAAACAGTGATTTCTTAAATTAGAGGGTAGAAAAAGAAAAAATTGGTCACTGCCTCAGCTGAAAGAAAAAGTATTAACTGCTTTTTCATTTCCTGAAAAAGGTCTCATACTTCCTTCACATCATTTTCTTAATCATGAACTTCACATTGGAAAATGAACAAAATCATCTCATCGATGAGAGCATTCAACAATTTCATAAGACTACGCAATCCATAATGTTACACTTTCTTTGTGACAGGAAATAAATGTCCCTCATAATTTTTCCCATGTTCCGTAAAACACAAATAAGGACTGAGAGTAGCAGTAAAGGTTTTTTGACAATGACAAATACACATACATCTGACAAGCATATGCAACTTTTTTTTCCAAATATTGCTCACAATGGCTATTAGAAAGCTGTTTTTTCTTTGGGTTTTTTTCTTACTAATATGTACTAATAGTCTACATAATATATACTAACATAAACAGGGAAAATATGAGATAGGAATTTCTTCTTGTCTGTTTATAATGAACTTCTGCAAAACAGAAGTGGAAAGTTAAAACATGCCCATCAGCCAGCCAAAGGAGGAAAACAGGAAAACAGGAAGAAAACAAGCCACTGTTGGCAATCTCAGGAGGCATTCTGCTTGTGGAGAGGGAAAGAGACTGGAATGCCTCTGAGGCTACTGAGGTGTGACTCCTCTATCCTGTTGTCCTGGTTTAAAAGACAGGTGTCTGCCAAGGAAGGCAGGAACCTTACTGGAATGGAAAACGTGACCCCCTTCCCTCCAAATTATTATAACTTTGAAATTATGGGGCTTTCAGGCAAGGATATAGGCAAAGGAATAATAGTTCTTTACTAGAATACATATAACAAGACAAACAAACAACAATAACACCAGCAACAACAAACAAAACTGGAGACCCAACCACATCCCTCTCGGCCATCAAGCAACCTCCCCTTGGGTGCAGTTACGGTCACAGCCAGCAGGGGCGCTGGTGGCTCCCGGCCGGGCAGGGCAGGTGCGATGATTCCCCCACACCTGCAGGCGGCACTGTGGCGCGAGCTCAGCCACATCTCCACACGGGTGATGGCAGGCGTAGCTGGGGGGAGAGATGGAAAAGGGCTTCCTTTACTAATTGGAAACTAATAAACAAACAGCTACAATCCTGGAGCTCATGAGCTGGAAAAATTAGTCCATCACAGAATAGGTATGTGGTCCTGAGAAAAGGATCCTGGGGGGAAGTATGTAAAGTATATCTGTCAGTCCAGTATTAATGGCACAGAACACGGCCGCCAAAACACTGCATAGTTTTGTATGCTACTTTAAAAATCTACACTCAAACTGAAACAGGCATAGACAAGAACTGTTAGGCTTACTGAGAAAATGAGGAGTCTACCTTGTCAGAGGAGACAATGACAGTTGATGTGGACAATCAGAGCTGATTTCTGGAGCTTCCTCCATGAAGGCAGCATGCAAATTTGTACCTGGTCCAAGCACTTCTTCCACCTCCGCATCTGGAATGGTCAAGTGGCATTGTAGAGATGATAACTCCAGTTTTTATACAAGTGTTTAGGTCTTAAATACACAAACTGACTGACAGGGATTTACTACTTTAGAGGAAGCAGCTGTCTATCTGGGAGATAACTCACACTTGGAAATTTAAGATTAAAAAAAATAAATACAAAA
The DNA here is from genome assembly GCF_020740725.1 of Corvus hawaiiensis. Lineage (NCBI taxonomy): Eukaryota > Metazoa > Chordata > Aves > Passeriformes > Corvidae > Corvus > Corvus hawaiiensis. The sequence continues at coordinate 24,539,891 of NC_063215.1, forward strand.
GGTTAAAGCTGTTGTTTGCACAAACTGGAAATAGGCTCATAAATCCACCCAACCAAATAAACAAACAAACACTACCCAATAATCAATATACAAAATCAGATTTTACTTAATAATAGCAAACCTCCTCATTTGTTCTAGGAATCTTTCATATGCTTAATGTCAAGTCCCAGGGAGTAATACATAGCCCACCATCTGAACTCTATGCCTGAGAAATTGTTTCTGTGATACAGCTTTACAAAATACCATCCCAAAGTTCACACCCAATTTATGGCAATAAATTAAGGGCTGGCTGAGAAGGAATCTTTTGAATTACCAAAGAAACACTTGAGAATACAGCCCTTTTTTATATTTTACCTAAATCTGGAAAATGACTGAATTGCTGGATTTTATTTTTTAGTTTTTCAAGACTGTTTGGATGGCTAGGAAACATTTACGTGTTTATACGACTTTTACTTTTTTGGGACTATTACTTCTTTTTGATTAAGAGGTCAACTGAAATGTAACTTTCACAGTTCCTTCCTTTCTCAACATAATTAACCTGTAAAACTCTTTCTTCCTAGTGCAGCATTCTATAACCTGTATGTCCAAGTAAGTACTGACTGTAGAGAAATCATGTCAATATAATACTTAATGCTATATTCCTAGCTTTATAGACACCATGAAATTGCATATCATCAAGCCAAATAACAAGGCTATTTAGAGGGCATTTACATTATGTTTACTTAATGTAAATAAGCCCCATTCATTGCCACTTTCAGGAGTTCATTGTGGTATGAAAGCTAAAACACCCTGATGTATTCAAACCGGCAAAATAGCAGCTGTAAAAATATAGTGCTGCTTTCTGTAAGTACTAGAGGATGATAAATGCTGAGGAGTAACTGACAGCAAGACAATACTGGCACAAGAACAGACAACTATGAACTACCAGTGGAATTCTGAAAGTTTAGTCACCATCTGAGAATTAAGTTCTTGCAAACCCTAAAGTAAGTCTGAGGTCAAAGCTCCAACCATTTAAGACAAAACTGTACAGCTGTGGGACAGTTTCAGTATTCTGTGTATTCATTTCCATGATAAAAAAGGTGGACATCCCAAACCCAGTGTTCTCATGAGTAGTCCTAGTCTGCTCTGATAATGAATTACATCTTCTTGCAATTACTACTCTTCATTGTCTCTCAGTGTAGAATCAGAGCATACAGGTATAATTGCACGTTTCAGCATATTTGCCTTTAGCATCTATAAAATCTGCTACTACCTTTCAGCTAAAGGCTCAAACACAGCCTGTGGGTTTTTTACGAGGGTTGTCATGTACATTTAAATCTTCCCCCACCTCCACTTCTGGAACTGCCTTCAGGTCAGTGTTCATAGACACTGCATTAAGACAAGACTCCCTTTTCCTTGAGGCACAGTTGAGAACCTCGGTAAAAATATTTTATTATCTGCTAGCAAAGAACTGTGTAACATACTGACACAAGTACAAAGGATACATAAATACAAACAAACATATATATGTAGATTGACTGGTTACTTTATACACAGAGTGAATACATAAATGAAAGAAAGTCTGTCGCACATTCAGCAGAGGAAGCACCCAAGAACTAATGCTCAACACTTGCCACAGGTCTAGTGCCATACCAATGCCCTCAAAATTAAACAAATTATCAATGCCAAAATATTGCATACTAGACTAACATATCTTAAAAAGCATTAGTATAGCCATCTGCTTGGTAGATTCCTAGGAGTCAAGATCTGAGTCTCTCCACAAAAGTAAGAATGGGCATAATGGACCACACCAAAACCTCTTTAGGTCAGCACTGTCTCTCCAGTGGAAAATTACTGAAAAAAAAAACGAGAGGAAAGAAAAACCCAAAGTATTCCCTTTACCTTCTCAGAGTCCAGCAATATACAGTTCAGGGCTTTACTGAGGGAAAGGTGGTTTTGTACATTTTTGATAGTCTTAAAATGGTTTTCAAATATTTGCTGGATTTGCTTCAGAAACCATGTAGTTTGCCAGCACTCTGAACACTTCCACAACCTCATGAGGTGCAATGTGGAAATACACGTTCTGAGAAGACCCCATCTGGTAGTCTCTTTTGGTGCTCACTGGCTCTTTTTGGGAATGCTCCATGTTCGCCTTCTGCACATACTCATGATTTTAAGGACCTCAAGTACATCCCCCTTCCACCATTTCTTTTCCAAGCTGACAAGTCCTTGTCTGAATAGCAATTTCTCATACGGAAATCATTTAGTATCCTTGTTTTGCATCTCTGTTGCTCTTCCATGTCAGCTACATTATTTTTCAGATGAGGAAATTAGCATTACATATTAAAGAATTCAGAACAGCACCAATTTGTACAACCATATAGTAACTCCTGAGCTCCATGAGTTGCATAATAAAGCTGTGCAGCACCATTTTCCTTGATGTGCTCCTTCTTTCTCACGATAAATCTCCTTACACTCACTAATTCTCTTACTTTATTATACATTTTACCATTTTTCCCTGGGGAAGTCATGAGTTTTTCTCTAACTTCCCTCTAGTATCATGTTTGCTACACTCCACCCTTCAAGCACAAAAGCCAGTTAGGGTTCCCTAACCACAGTTAATAGTACAGTTGCTCTCAAGCAGTTTTACATGCTTTGGTAAATACTGCCTCACAGTGCTCTTTGCTAACCCCTATTTTGCTGGCTTTTTCTGTTGTTTTCTCACTTCAGACACTGCAGTTTGGGCCACCAGAGAGTTGAGAGACCAGCAGTTCTCTGATCCACTTTCCTACAAACTAAAATTCTTCAGGACTGCCTCTTTGGAACTCCTTATGGTGACCGGTGACACAGAAAATTCATTTGGTATTTGGCTTTGTCAAACCTTCATGGCCTCTGTCAGCAGTAGTGTGGCCAGCAGGACCAGGACCAGTGATTCTCCCCCTGTACTGAGCACTGGTGAGGCCACACCTTGAGTGCTGCGTCCAGGTCTGGGCCCCTCAATTCAGAAACGACATTGAGGTGCTGGAGTGACTCCATAGAAGGAGAGCAGAGCTGGTGAAGTGTCTGGACCACAAGTCCTGTGTGGAGCGCCTGAGGGAGCTGGGGGTGTTTAGCCTGGAGGAGGCTCAGGAGGGACCTTATTGCTCTCTACAACTGCCTGAAAGGAGGTAATAGCCACCCGAGGGTTGGTCTCTTGTCCCAGGAACTAGTGACAGGATGCGAGGACATAGTCTTAAACTGTGCCAGGGGCAGTTTAGGCTTAATATTAGGAAGAATTTTTTAATAGGAAGGGTGATTAGATATTGGAATGGGCTGCCCAGGGAAGCGGTGGAGTTACTGTCCCTGGAGATGTTTACGGAAAGACTCAATGCCATGGTCTAGTTCACCAGGTGGTGTTGGGTCATAGGTTGGACTCGATGATCTCAGAGGTCTTTTCCAACCTAATTAACTCTGTGACACTGTATCCAGCAGCATTCGGCTGTGCCAAGCCTCCACCGGCGCCGGGCAGGGCCGGAGCTAGGCCGAGCACGCCCCATTTCCGACCAGGCCCACGGGACGGCACAGCCGCTCCGCGACCCGCAGCTGTACGGGCACGGCCGGGCCGCCGCCCGCCCCTTCTGCGCAGGCGCAGCGGGGCTGTGCGCGGAGGCGGGTTTGAACCGTGGCGGGCGCTGTAAGCTGCCGGGCTGTGCCGCCAATGGAGCCCGTCCTGAAAGGTACCGGCTTGGCCGCCGTGCGGTGGCTTCTCCCGGCGCGGGCTCCGCGCTGCCCCTGCCCCCTGTCTCCTTGCGGCCCTTGTCTTGGCGCTTCCCGGCAGGGCGGGTGACGGGCCGCTGTGGGGGCCCGGCCCGCGGTCGCGGAGTAGTCAGGGCTCCCCCGCGGGCTGCTCTGACTCGCCGCGAACCCGCCCGATCCCGGCGGCGCGGCCTGGTCGGCCCCGGCTGGAAGCGGCTGTGCCCGGGCGCAGGGGCGGGCAGGGCCGGGCTCTTGCCTCCGCTCGGGCTGCCCCTTTAGGGTGGCTCCCAGTGGGGCACTGCCTGGCGACCCCTCTGCTCTTCCCACCCCGGTCGATCGTGGCTTTCTTCTGCATCTCAAAATTTCTGCCTCCCCAAGTTGCCCTCTCATGGCCATTTTCCTCTGCGATCACCGCCTTCTCTGAGACCTTCTAAGGCTGGCGTTTACAAGAACCCATCTCTACTCAGAGCTCTTCTAGTTCAAAAAAGCGCCCAGCACTTCCACATTTTCCTTTCCATCAACTGTACAAAAACTCCTGTCTTTTGCTGGAATATATTTGATTAGCTAAAATAGTCTAATTATTGTAAAATACACCTTTGATCCTACTGCATGTGCATGGAGCTTTGAAGTAGCATCCCTTTAAGTTCCTAGTTAGACCTTTACTGAAATGTTCCGATCTGTTTTCCTAGGAGAATTTTAGCTGTGAAAGTTCTAAAATATTTGATGTAAGAGGAAGATACTATCTTTTCAAATGCAAGTGAAATGTTTTTCACAATTGAACAATCAAGGGAAAAAGCAACTCTGGCAGAATCTGCCCCAGTCTAGTAGTAGAATGAATACAGTTAAAAGCACATTGGAGCAGACTTGTCTTAAATTCCCATTTATATCTGAAGTACTGATAATAAGATTTTTCCCAGTGCTTTGTGTGAAGCAGTGGTTTATGTTTCATATTCCTCTTGTATGACAAAAATGTTTCTAGTAATTGTAAAAATATTTTAATCTTTGTAAAAGATACTTCTATTGTTGGAGCATTATTCTGGTTTTCATTTATAAAGAAGACAGATGAGACTGCATAATAATTAATCAGAAGAACATGCTTAATTATCTTAGTAGCTAAGATAATTAAGCAATATTTGCTAAGGATGACCCTTTTAAATTGAAACTCTCAGTTTTATTCATGAGTTCTGAGAGTTGCCTGGCCTGCAGTTTGCATGAAGTTGTTTTTGCTGAACTGCCATTTCTCCAGTTTTTGGACTTTTCCTGATTTGTCATTCAAAATGGGAAAGTGGCATGGCCAGTGGAACTGTAGGTCGCTTTAGTGCCTGTCCTATGTAAAATCAATGAAGGGATTGTTATGAGTTTTATTTGCTTATCCCTCCTTGTCAGTACTTCTGTCTTTGGTTGGTTGGTTGAAGATATTCTCAACCAAGGCTGATTTGATCCCTTGAAGAGTTTATTAGTCTGCTTAATAAAGCAAGCTAATTAAATCTGAATACCTAAAGTTGCATAAGGCAACAGACATTAAATTTTATTAGCTGCTGTTGTATGAACTTAATTTTGGGTGTTTCAATACAAATAAAGTGGCAATTGAAGCCAATTGGAAACTGTTACATGATATTTCTGCAAAATTTTCTGGGAGTTTGGGCAAGGAATAATTCTATTGTGGTGATTCTATTTTGTTCTGTAAGTTGTGTTATATCAACTAGTTTTCAAATTTTTAATTAAAGATTAACAGTGATTAAATAATGGTAAGGCTGAGCAGTCAGGTAAAGATAACGTATTGCTTGTTAAGCTGGTAGTGTGTTTTAAACAGATGAAGTGAAAAGTCAGACTTCTAAGTTATTTCCATTACAACTAATTTAGGGGACATAAATACACTAAAAAAATTCTGCTGCTAAATCTGACACTCAGTTTACTAAAAGCTGTATTTGCAACTGAATGTGATCTGTATAAAAGAAACTTCTATTGAAAAGGCAGTTTGACCAGTTTTACCATGGTATGTGCTTCATAAGTTGTTGTGTTCTCTCTTCTGATCCAGGTATTTCTGCATTTGTGGAAGTTTGGTCATCTAGCAGAACAGAAAATTACTCAAAAACCTTCGAACAGCAACTTCTTGATATGGGAGCAAAAGTAAGGAGACTATTTTGAAATAAATAGAATAGGAAAGATCTTAATTATAAATTAGCGTGCTTGTTCTGCTTGTCACGTATATTTCTATTTAATATGAGTTTTTAAAGGGCAGGAAGGGAGAAAATCAGAGACCTTAGAATAGACCAACATACTGTAAAATTCTTGCTACTGACGGATGGGAAATGCATCTAGAGCCTTTCTACATCTACAGACCTCTTTGCATATTAATGTGATAGCATGCATTTCTTGGGAAGTATTGGGTTTGCCACATACTGTGGGCAAAGCAAATCTAAGTGTTGAAAACCTAACAAGTATGTACCTTATATTGTTCTGTTTTCATCCACTTGTAAGCAGCTGTTCTGTTATTAGTACAATATTTTCTAACTCAAGTACCATGATGTTTTATTCTTCCATTCACTCGCCCACATATTTGGATCAATTCCAGAAAGTGCTAGTAAAAATACATCTAAGAGTTTCAGTATATGTCTCAATGATTTTTTCCATACCAGATATAGTTGACTTGTAGGTGCAAAACATGTTTAATTGCCAGCTGTAACATTTCAACCAGAGACCAAAGTCAAACTGGCATCTTCCCTTCTTGCACATTATCACTGGTTAAGGGAGATTTTTACAACCCACATCATGCTCTAAAAATTACTTGTGTGGACTCCCAGAGCTCTTTAAATGGGCATGTTTAGATGGCTCTTACAGTAATTTAGGAAATCATGCTGATCTCCCTCCCCAAATCCTCTTTCTGTATGAAGTTAGCTGAGTGAGTGTGACCAGAACAGTAGGATAACTGGTTTTATTATTAAAGCAAACATGACTCTCAATAAATCACTTGAGTGAAAAGAACAAGAAATATTTCTATGCTGTACTATCAGACCTGTGTAATTCTATTCTGATGATGCTAGATTTTTTTCTCACAGAAAATATGGCAGAAGCATAAGGCTTCAAAATTCTTCAAAATGATCAAAATAACCAAATATGGTGCAGGCAGGTGATACAAATGAGCCTGTTTAGCAGATCCCTATGACTGAATAGGGATGGTCATGCACCTTCCCTATTCCAGACACTTCCCTGTTCTTGGCTGAGCACATGATAGTAAGCTGCCTTGGTTCGCTATGTCAGGAAATTAAATTCTAAATTAGTTTTTCACTAGATTGTTGATTCAGACATCTCAAAGTAAGTTCAGCTGAGCAGCAGAAGATGCGCAGCGTAAGGAGAAAAGGTGGGAAAGGAGAGAAGGAGGTGTAGGGTGGTGCTTCTCCATAATTTGGAGGCAAAGCTGCATCAATCATCCTTAGGACATGGACTGTGAGGCAGATACTGGTAAAAGTAAGCAAGCAATTGCAGCTGGAGTCATAATTTATTCTATAAGAGATTAATGGATCATTGTATACCTAGATACTTAAATATCATGGGGTTTTATCTTCTAAGAAGTCATAATCAGCTTGCCACCAGCAATGTTTAGAAAAGACAAATAGTTTTCTTAAAGCTAAGCACAGACCCAGCATGCTGTAAGCCAAGTATAATGATGCAACTGAGGGTGCAACAGAAAGCTGCGGAGCCATTTCCATTTGCTGGGGGAGATGCCGCAGTAAAAAATGAGTTCTTTAGATCTCGCCAGGTCAAAAATCTCAACTGATCAAGCAGTTCTGTGTAGGGTCCTTAGTCTCCACAAAGGAGACCTTGTTTGTGAAGAATGGAGTACTTAGAACTGAAAACATCACTTGCCTATGGAGGCTGATAACTGAAAATCTGATCATCTGTGCTACTTTAATTTTCTGTATTTCTCATTTTTCAAAGCATTCCCATTTAATTTTTGTTTATAGTATCTTCAGCCTTCCCTCAAAACAAAAAGTGATTTTTATTGACAAAAATTAGTTTAAAAAGTGAGGTTATCTGTACTCTTTAAGCCTGAGTTCTTTACTGCCTAAAAGATATTTTGTTATTTCTTTGGATAGTGGCATCTGCTTTCTATACTGGCTGATGCATGAGAAATTATGTTGCACTACATAAATAAACATGTTGCAAAATTAGTAATACACATAGAGTAGGAAGTTGAAAACAGTAACCTCGGGCAGTTTGAAAACAAAAGGCTACTCCATGTCTTTAGCCTGCATCAGCTTGACTAATGAGACTGGAGTTTTTATTGCTTGAGTCTTTGTGTGAATTTGGGAAAGATCAAAAGAGTCCTTGACATAATGTTTAAAATAAATTTTTACGCTAATGGTTTATACACTAAAAATGGACTACACTAGCTGGTTTCATTAGCATTTTCCAATTATCAGACTTAAATATGAGCTCTCTGTGTATTTCTGCAGGTTTCAAAAACTTTGAACAAGCATGTGACCCATGTAGTCTTCAAAGATGGACGTTTGACTACATGGAAAAAGGCACAGAAGATGGGTGTAAAAATAGTTTCTGTACTCTGGGTGGAAAAGTGAGTACTCGTGGTTATAATGAATATGGCCTATTTCAGAGATAATAGATTCTAGTATTGGTTTATTGAAAAACTTAAATACGGAAACCATTTTATTAATGTACTTGAAATAGTGATAAATATATGAGTAAATTACAACTTTCCTTTGACATTATTCCTATTATAAACCATGTGACTCACATAAAAAGGTAAAACGTTAACTCTTAAAAAATGAATGTGTTCAACTAATTTCACAGTATATTTGTTAACAGTGTTCTGCTCCTGTACTCTCAGATTGTATGCATAGGCAATGAAGGCCATACTTATGTTGAATAGAATTCTTCCATTTTCATAAGAAAAAGCACATTTCACCAAGGGCATTGTATTGTTTCTATACTTAAATCCTGTAAACAGAATATATCCTAGCAAGACAGAAAAAGATCCTTATATATGCTGGTTTTTAAGGTATTTGGCAAGTTCAGGACAGAACCACATGAAGATTCTCTACTACCATATGGAAGAAGTTAAATTTATTTTTTAAAAAATTAAAGAAAAATTTAATCTGTGCAACCAGTCCTTTAGAATTTGCTACTCCATAGCTGCGTCTCTGAGTTTACAAAGTGCTTGTGAGGCCTAACTAAAATTTCAAATGAAGTGTAAAACACAGTTTATGAATATGCATGTGTTAAACACTCCAATCGATAAATCAATGAGATGATGGAAATTAGAATATAAATCAAGTAAAGAGGGCCTTACCTATACCAATTGTAATATGCATGGAGTGGTCTAAGTGCAAACATTTTGGGCTTGTTTTTTTTTGAAAAGTGTGGGCACAAGGAGGGAGGGCAAATCTGGGGTCTACAGGCACTTAAATGTAGGCCAGTACAACTCGAAAACTTGTGATGCAAGTCTGTTAGCCAAAAAAGAAATTCATGCAGATCTGCAGAAGAAGGGTTTTTCTTTTTTTTTTTAAGTGTGTCAAATAGAGAAGCTTCAGCCACACAGCCCAGCCAGCTTTAACACCAAGCAAGAAATACCTTTAGTTCCCTAAAATGAGGGCAATGCAAAATTTTATTTATGTGAATGTATCTTTCTGGGACCTGGTGCTGTTTGAATGTGTGACAATGATGAGGATTTCAATACAGTTGTAAAATTAAATATGCTCTTCAGGTGGCGAAGTGTATAAATACAGAATTTGAAATCTTAGTCACATGAACTATAAACTATTTGAGGACTTGGATGTGCTGTAGTAAAAAGGATCTCATGAAAGTCCAGGTGAATAGAATCAGCAATGGAAGAATGAGAGTGCTTTACAGGGGAGAGTCTAGGATATGTCATACAGAAACACTCTTTCTGTAATGGCAATGCCACCACAAGAATCTCCTCTGCATGGCTGTAAGGCATTGAGTGGATGAACACTGTAGAAAGCTGAAGCATAGAAACAACTGAATGTGTGATACTCTAGGGGACAGCATGGAGCTTTGAAATCCAGTTGTAAAAGCCTCAAGAAACTTTAAATTTTGCTGGATAACAGCAACAAAGGAAAAGACAAGAGAAAGCATCTAGAGGGAAAACTTAGGCTGTTTGGTAGGAAACAGAAGGCTAGCATCTTCCTGGTATTTTTCAAGTGTTCCTATCATCACTTTCTGACCAAAGCAAGGTCTTGGTGCGTGGCTTAGAAGATGAAGTTTGTTGGAACTGGGGGAATCATCTGAAATAGATGTATTTTATTGCAGAGGAGGACCCAAGCTGTGAATTATGATTGAACTTCTCTGTAATTTTTTCTTCTGCCCTTCAGTTTAAGGTAAATGCCAAAAGGTACAGATGAACATACAGCTTAGATTGGTGTATACTGTAAGCAGAATTCATGAAAATATCATGTCCTTGGACAAAGTATAGGTTAGGAGCAGTAGATGCTTATATAAGTGATAGTAATGAATATTCTTACTGGTCATGGGGTTATTCAAATGAGGCACAGGCAGTACAAAGTTAAAATGAATCTGTGCTAGTATACATGCGAATTTTTGGTTTTTGTAATAAGATGAGAGAACCACAATGCCTGACTAAATTACATGTCTAGTATATCCATGTCTCAAACATGGATATACTAGACTGGTAGGCAGAAGACAGTCTATTGAACCCTGGAACAATATAAATAGGAAGGACTGAATAATATGTACCAGTAAAATTGTGGTCCTGTGTGAATGGAAACTTAGTTTGAACCTGATAACTGTGTAAGCAAATCATGCAAGGTTCCTATGAGTTTTATTCTTGCTAAAAAAGATGGCTTGATTAACCAGCTGCTTCATTCAGTAGCAAGCGGAACATTCTCAAAAAGGTCAGAAATGCTGTGAAATGTTATCTCAGGAAATGTAATAGTATGTGTCAACTTTCTGGTGTAGACTGGGGGTTGGTGACTCCTGTAGAGTGCAGTGCAAAACCAAGTATGTTAATTATTGCTTGGTCTTAATTGGTTTGTGGATTGTTGTTCAAACTATGTCAGAGGACCTTCTCGTAAGTATGTCTACAGTATAAAATAGGTGTTCCTACTGGAACACCAAACCCAAGAAATTCTATGAATGCTTAAATTTTAAAAGGAGTCTACTTAAAATGGAAGAAGTACTGTTAAGAAGCTAAGACTGAAGGGAATAAAATTCTTGCTGATGTCAAGGAGACTGTTTAAAGCAGTCCTCTTAAGCATATCAGAAAGATGGTCGTCACACTTTGGGACTTAGAGTAGACATTTTCATAGCATTGTCACCTCATCAGTAGTCAAAAGTCAAATTAAATAGAACATAAAGCTTCATATAGTGGAATGACGGCATTTTATTGTGGCTATATTGGGAATGTTGCCAGAGGATGGCAATGAGCTTGACTGAAGTTGTAAAATAGTTTTCTTACAAGATGTGATTGAAGAGACAGTCTGGAAAAGAAGTAGGAGTGGAGGAGGCAGTCTACTGTGATGACAAAGGTTTGTGTAGAGAGGCTGAATGGGAAATGAATGTATATTTTCCTTTCCAGCAGAAGAATTGGAAAGTGTTACATCAATACACGTGGAGACAGATTCAGAGAAAACAGTAAATGATGGGGTTTTAATAACACAGGGTTAGGCTATAGAACTCCTTGTTGCAGAATCATAGTGAGCAAAGATTTTCATGGGTTTAAAAAATTGCTGAAGCAATTAAACAGTTCATTTTATCAAAACCCAAATATAGTATTGCATCTGACCATCTGACAACCAGAAATCTGTGGAACACAGTAAACTGAGAATGTTTGGCTGTGTTTTTATGTTCTTACATGCTCTTGGGAATCTTGATATTGGAGGATATTGCAGGATGCTGCGGTATATGATATTTAATCTGGATGCTACTTTTTGATGTTTGAAAATACCAGACAAGGAAGGAAATAATATATACAATTATTCCAGCATTTTCTGGTTCTTCCGCTTTGTGGAAAATACTCTCGCATTTAACAGCTAGTGGACTCCTACTTCCAACCTGTTAGACTTAGACCCTAGTGTTGCCTTCCCCTGAGCAGTGCTTGAGCCTCTCAGAGGAATATGCCCTATGAGCTGAAAAGTGCTGTAATACTTAGATTTCTCCATAAAAGCCTGAAACGTTTGAATGGTTTGTGCAGTATTTAGTGATCATTGCCTTGTTGAACTCTTACTGGATTTCTAGTGCTCTCTCCAATGATCTGCCTCAAACTTTTATTGGAAGCTTCTGCTCTATAGTACAAGCATCTATTTGAGCCTAAACTGTGTATGCAGTTCTACAGTTTAGGAAGTAATTTGAGAAGACAACTCTTTAAGATGAAAATTGAAAATCAAAAAGATTCGTAACTGCAGAGTAAAGTTATTTTAATTTTCTTTTTAAATTGTTGATACATATGTCTAACTTTCAAAATAGCAAACAAAAGTCGTGGACTTGCTGTCATGCAAATAAATTTAAAATTTAGTGCAAAATGAGTGACAGCTTTACAATCACTGAGAAAAAGTTTTTTACTGCTTCTTCAACACAAACACTTCAGTGAGCATCCTAAAATAAAAATCAAAACCCAGAACAAAAAGAACCTGATATAAGATGAAATTGCAACAATCTGTCCAAATTATGAACACTTAATACTTCCACATCAAACGCATAATTGTGAAGCTCTACCTGTGTTTTCTTAGTAAGGTAACTCATCCCACAAATAAGTTATATAAATCATTTACATTCAAATTTTTCTGCGAAGTAAAGAATTCTTAGATTTAATGGTAAATTTTTCATCACTTCAGATTCTCTGAATCAATAAAATCTCTGAATTAATGTAACTTTTCATGTAGTCTTCATCTGTGCTGATTATTATCCAGAATTTAATAACTGTCACTGAAGTCCAGCTGCTGAATCTCTGTCTTTGATGCTCCTGAGAACTCTAAATTCAGTGAGTATGACAAATACTTGCAGTGGTTTGTCCTTCTCATCCCTTCAAACGCAAGTAAGGATGAGGCTGTAACTACAGTGCAGGCTCACACTGTGTAGCAGTTCCATCGCTAGGTGTCACCAGAGCCACACGAGCGGCTGCTGGGAGCACAGTCCGACAACTTGGAAAGGTGTGGAAAATAACGTGAGTGGGAATCTTGCTGTTTCAGAACTGCAATTTGGAGGGCATCATTGGCACAAAAAATTGTATCACATATTTGGCATGTAATAAACAGAAGCAGAGAGTGAGGGTAATATTGTGGTACTTACCTTAAAAGTTACACACTTAAGAAGAGCTGGTGTTTCATTATCGGAGGGCTTAAAGAACTCTTCTTGCAATAAAGGTCTCATTCTTAAAACCAAACAAAACCAAGAGAAAAAACCTCCACCAAACCTTCTTTAATTTGTTGTGCAGGTGTCAAGAAACTGGAGTCCATGTTGATGAATCCCTATTTCCTGCAGTAGACGCTAATAAAGGATTTCTACTACCAATCAAAAAAGTAAGTATCTGATTTTTTTTTTTTTTTTAATGGGCCTAGAATAATAAACTTTAAAGTTTGAACTTGACTTTTTGACCTCAGGCATTTGAACTGTTTATTTTCAGAACATTCTGTAAACCCTACCTATCCATCTGAGTAAGAGTTTAAAGATAGTCTATTGCTGTACTCATGTGACATCTTATCTGAAGAAAGTATACTAAAAATCACGTTTCTGTATTGGTGATTTAAAAAATGAAGATTTAAATTCAAATTATATAATGATGACTAATCAGAAAAACATGACTACTATGTGGCTTATGTTTCACAGAGTTGCAACAAATACTAGTATTTAAAAAACTACCTTTAAATCTTTAACTTTGCCGCAAGCAAAAAAAAAGATTTGTTAGGTTCTTTCTTATTTAATATTAAAGCTTATTTTGCAAAATGTTAACTTCTATAATTACCTGTGACTCTCAAGGAGGTGATAAGCGGGATAAATATCAATAATAAATACTGTGACAAAGTGATAGGCAAAATAGGAGGTGTAGTTATTTTGACAGTTTTATACATATAATTAATAGTTTTGCCTGTCTTGTAGCACAAATGTATGCAGCCAAAAGACTATGTTGAAAAAACTCCAGAAAATAATAGAAAGCTTCAGAGAAGACTGAGCCAAATAGCTAAAGAATTGGCTCTACAAAAAACAGCAGTTAATGCTGGTAAGAACTATTTTTTACTAAGATTCAAATATGTGAAGTTATTTCTTTAAAGCACTTGATGGGGTTTTGGTGTTTGTTGGCTGGGGGTTTTTTTGAGTCTTGCATCTTGCCATGAGAAATGAAGTTGATGTAATTTTTACAGAGTTCTTTGCAATTCTGTTGTGTTAAGGCATCTGTAATGATCTTAGATCTAAGAAAACTCTTTATTTTTGGCAAGTTTTTTTGAAAAAAGAAAAGAGACTTCATCTGAAGCTGTTACAGTATTTAAATATTAATACATAAATACAATTTCTTTGTGTAGAAACAGATGTACCGGTTTTATTGTTTGAAGACAACGGTTCACTTATATACAGCCCTGTTAATAAGATAAAAGATCAATGCAATGCAATGGAAAGAAGAATAAAGGATATGAGGGAAAAAAGAGAGAATCCTTCTACTGGTAAGAAGTTAAATTTTACTTACTTATGAAGATGCACAAATGGCTGCTGGTTTTATCGCTGACTTTTTTGTGTGCTTGTTGTGCTCTCGCCTTTAGAATTTTTTAATATCTTGATTTCATGTCTGGAGCACAGTGGTTGCAAAATAATTTTTTTATCACTAGTCTGCTCAAGAGGACTAATGTTTAAGCTAGACTTTCTAGCTGTGTAAATTGATATTATCACCTCTTGATTAAACTTTACAGCGAGACACTAAATCTTGTTTCCTGTTAAAGTATAAATTTTATTACTCCCACATCAACAGTTTAAAAAGTAGCCCAAAACTAATGAGGTATCTGTCCAGGTGCTGAAGAATGGGACTTAAAAAAGAAATAAATTTGATTAACCTAATTAAATAAATCTAGTTGATTTTTAAATGCATATTCTGATAAACTAAATCCAGATTGTAGTTTTCAGATTTTTTTTTTGGTGTTTGCATTACCTTACTGAGAAAATATTAGGGTCTAAGTTATTAGGTTTTGCCAGTTACTATAAAAAGTGTTGAATGTGGAACATCTTTTGATGGGGGGAGGAAACTGTAGTACTCGAAGTTTTAAGATGCACATGTCAGCTAGACTGTCAATTTCTAATTTCAAAAACAGTTGTGAAAGTAATGAAACAGTAATACATGGATGAAAAATTAAATCTCAAGTTTATTTTAGTGAGGCTTGTATTTATTTTCTGTTTGAATTTTAAGGTAAACCTTTAAAAATTTTAAAAGCATTTTTGCTATATCAAGACTTGGCTGCCAGTTGCAAGTTTTCACAGATTATTTAGTGAAATGCCTCAGCAGGCCTTAAAAATATCAGTAATAATTTCTAAATGGTTTGACATCATTCTTTCCTTTCAGAAAAATGTGCTGCTGAGTTACCTAGAAAAAATGCTTGCAAATATCTCATTGTTTTTTTGTATTCCTAGGTTCACAAATGACTCAAACACTTCCAAGTAGCTTACCAGGAGACTGCCCACTTTCTACTTGTGTCTTAACTAATTCAGAAGATGTGCTGCTACCAGGTAACTAACACAACTTGATATATATTACAGAAATTACAAATAATTCATAGCCTTTATATCTTACTTTGGAAAGTACAGTATACTGAAATGGGAACTGTAGCTATTTTCTCTTTTATATTTAAAGCTGAATTATCTTAGTTTTTCTTAACTAAAGAAAGTATGTTGTACTAAGAACTCGAGAAAAATGGAGCAAGAGGAATACCACTGGATAAATATTCTGCCTTACTGCTGTATTGCCTGCCTCACTGCATCCTCTTTACTCATACCATTCCCTGTTAATAACTTCTTGTCCTGACATGGTCTCAATCTTCTCTGCTCTTAGCAGTGATCATATATATAACACAGAGTGCACATCAAATAGTGTGATGTGAGAAGCTAAAAAGAGATCTGAATGAGGGTAAGACCACAAAGAACTGAAATGTCTTCCAAATTTTCAGTTGAAAAACTCAAATTTGAAAGTTAGCCTAATGTGTTTTTCAGCTTAAGTAGTCGGGTTTGAAGAAAAACGAGTAAAAATAAATTGGCTTTTTAAATGTTTTATGGTTTCAGATGGATTAAAATAATTTGTTAGCAAGGTAAGAACCTCATAAAGTTATTCTTGTAAAGTTAGGGGTTTGTTCCTGTATTTTGGTGTATTAGCAGGGCATAGGAGAGAAGATTATTGTGAAGTCTGTTGAGCTGCATCAGTGAACAGCTCATTAATCTTAATAGTATTGATTATGTAGGCGATTGGTGTGTGCTTCAAACCTCGTGTCATCTGTCAGTCACAGGGACAAAAAGCGCAAGTCAGATGCTGGCCTTAATCTCAATAGAAGAATAAGTAGAAGGGAGTCTTTAGAATTTGTAATGAGGGCCACTAGAGCAGTTTCTCTGCAGCTTTTGTAATACAGTTTTAAAAGTCCTTCAAGAAAATGTTTAAGTCATAGACTGTAATATTTCAGTCTCTGACAGGATACAATAGCTAAAACTGTTGCAGGTTCTTATAGAATTTGCTTTGTTTCTCATCCATTTTCTGTTTAGTTTTTGTTGACTTGCCATATAATATCCAGAGAAGTGACTAAATCTTTGTTTCTTCAGTTCAGGAATTCCATATATATTTCACTAAGAAATTGCTACACTTTTTGTTTGGTTTAATACATTTATATTGCCACTTTTTTTGTTTTGCAGAAGAACAAATGGAAGACTGCTTGAACTCAAGTTGTGATTATCTTTGCGGAACTGAGAAATCAAAGAGACAGAGGACAGAGGTAGCAAAACATGCCTGTCATACTTGGACTGATATTCATATATCCATGAGCACATCAGTGAATTCTCCGTCGCATGGCAATGAGCAGAAGAGCTTAACACCAAAACGACATGCCAGAAGTTTAACAAAGAAACAGATTATACAGCACACTTTGGATGACAGATTGTCTTTAGGAAAGAAACATTTAAAGTTTCCAAAGAAAAATCAGAAGAATGAGACGTGCAAGACTACTTCAATTGCAAATGGAAGTTCTCTTCTTGAGGGCTTTGGTCATATTAGTCCTTCCAAAAAAATAGTCCAGTTAAATACTGCTCCTGCTTTGATTGACAGTTTCTCTAATTCAGCTATGAATAGTGAAGACTTAGATGCATGTTCACTGGATAAAAGCTTCCCTGTTGACAGAAATGATTATATTCTTGAAGACAAGAAGAGGAAGAAACTACAAACATTACCAGGTTTGAAGCTGGCTACCTCAGAACTGGGTACATCATGCTCTAAGGGGTTCTTGCAAGCAGTTACTATGTATAGCAAGTCTTACTGCGCTGAAGAGGCTTCTTATGAAGACTTCTTTTCATCATCTAATTCAAATGAAAATGAAGTACGAATACAAGTACCAAAGGAATCACAGAATCCTTCTGAAGTTTGTTGTAAATACTCTTTTACAAGCATGGACCTACATGATGTGAGTTTCTGTGAGCTACATAATACTGGCAAGAAAAGTAGGAAGAAGTCTATTTCAGTGAATGATTTTCCACTAAAGAAAAAAATCAAACCAGCTAAACGTCCTGGAAGCATACCATTAAATATATCAGGTGGTGAAAAAGATGACACTGAAGAAGCTCTAGATTCTGATGATGTGAATAGGCTGCCACAGCATGCTCATGAAAAATTCTACAACAATGTGAATTACTGTGCTCATACTACTGGTAAGTTACTACATAGAGCTGGAAAATCAAAAGATATCATACTGCATTAGATATACTAATGCAATGAAATTGCAAAATGAACTGCCATTCCAAAAGGAAAAATATTTCAGAAATACACCAAAAGAAGAAAATACTGTGGTACTGACTTTATTATTGAGTAAAATAAATGAGTCCATAGAATTCAAAAGAACGCCTATTTGTTTTCCCATACCTTACAAACACAAAGTCGTAAGAGATAAGGAAACTGCACTCTGTGCACAACAAAAGTAATGTTGAGCCTTCTTTTCTCCTAATCTCCTAACTTTCTGTAGCAGTTCAAAATCTGTTTAAGAAACCAAGGTCTTTCTGTTTTACATGTTATGGTGCTCTTGTAAATTGTTTATTAGTAACTCCTCATCATAGGTTCCCTTGTTCAAACTATTTTCAATTCACAAGTAAAAATTGTTACCAGAATTGCAGTTAGGATCATAAAATCTCTGGTGGAAAAAAACATTTGAGTTAGCAGTTTCTAACTTGTGCAGTGATGAAGATGAAATAAGACCTGCAAGAGTTGCAGTGTAAGTGTCTTGTTGACCCATGACTTTTTTATATGGAACTGACCTTAATTTTTAATAATAATTTTAAGACTATTTTTTATATTTAAGCATTTTCAAGTTGGTTTAGTATAAGATATTTTTGTGTAAATGTATACTAAAATACTGAATCTCAGGAACTTCACTGGATGATGCTCCTAACTTGCATTGGGGTAATCATTTTCAGATTTTGATGTTTTGAGCTTTGTCAAGCTTTACATAACTTTTGTAATTATAGTTGTATATTTTAGTAATTTATTTTCCCTAGAAAATTCTGTAGAAGTGTGTCAGTTGATTATATAAAACTAATTATTAACTTAAAGGGCTCGACAAACTTGTTATCAGACTTATGAAATCCAGTGGAAATGTTGAACCATGACTGTGCCTATATGTGTGAGTAATAAGTTACTGAACTGTGAGCTGCTATTTTGAGTTCTCTACACCTGTATTTTAATATCTGGAATGCATCATTTCTAACACAGTTAAAAAACCAGTGGATGCAGGCATATGTTATACAGGTAAAAATGTACACCCATAAATGACAACTTTCTGCTCCAAGGGGTAGATGAGCCATAAAGTTGAGGTGTCTATGTTGGATCTTGTTCTCACCAACAAGAAGGTGCTGGTGAGGAATGTGAAGTTCAAGGACAGCCTTGGCTGCAGTGACCATGAAATGTTGGAGTTCAAGATCCTTGGAGCAGGGAGGAGGGCATACAGTAAGCTTACTACCCTGGACTTCAAGAGGGCAGACTTAGGCCTCACCAGTGATTTTCTTGCTAGAGTACCATGGAAATAGGTACCCAAGGTATATTCAAGGATTTTCTCCTCCAGACTGGAGAACAACGCATCTCTACAAAGAGGGAATCATGGAAAAATGCCAGCAGGCCTGCGTGGATGAACATGGAGCTCCTGGACAATCTTAAACAAACAGGTAGCTTTCAGAGAGCAGAAGCAGGGAAAGGTAGCCGGGGAGGAAGACAGAGAAATCGAACAGCCATGGATCTGATTAGGAAGGCTAAAGCACTATCAGAAGGAAATCCACCCAAGGATATGAAGGGTAAACAAAAAAAGCTTTAGGTGCATCAGCAACAAAGGAAATACTAGGGAAAATAATGGGTCCTCTCAGGAGTGACAGAACTAGTTACCCAGGTTGTAGAGAAGGCTGACAAACTCAGCATGGTTTTTTCCCCAGGCTTCACCAGCAAGTGCTTCAGCCACACCACCTGTGTTGCAGCAGGTGAAAGCAGGGATTGGGGGAATGAAGAAACTGCCTGCTGTAGGAGAAATCCAGGTTTGAGACCTCCAGCTCTGGAGCCCCCAGAACAAGAAAGAAGTTGACGTCTTGGAACAAGCCCAGAGCAGGCCACAAAGATGATCACAGGACTGGAGCACCTCTCGTATGAAGACAGACTGAGAAAGTTGGGGATGTTCAGGCTGGAGAAGAGAAGGCTCTGAGGAAACCTAAGAGGAGCTTTCCAGTGCCTAAAGGGGGCTTACAAGAAAGCTATAGAGGGACTTTTCTTGGGGGTATGTAGTGATCGGCCAAGGGGAACAGTCTTGAAATGAAAAAGAATAGATTTAGGTTAGATATTAGGAAGAAGTTCTTCACTCTTCAGTGTGCTGAGGCACTGGAGCAGGTAGCCCAGAGAAGTTGTGAATGCTTCATCCTTGGAAGTGTTCAAGGTGAGTTTGGATGGAGCTCTGAGTAACCTGGTCTGGTGGAAGGTGTCCTTGTCTATTGCGCTAGAGTTGGAACTAGATGATCTCTAAGGTTCCTTCTAACCCAAACCATTCTATGATTCTGTGAAATAGATGAACCCACTGTAAGAGGTTTTTTGCCATGTGTCAATGTACTAGAAGATGATCCTTAAATGCTGTAGGTCCTAATGTCAAAGAACAGTCTGGTTTTCATTAAACAGTCATGGAAACAAGGAGAAAAATCACAGAGTATTCTGAGCTGGAAGGCAGGGACCCACAAGTGTCACCGAAGTCCAGCTCCTGGCCGTGTACAGGACAGCCCCAAGAATCACACCATTGCCTGAGAGCATTGTCCAAATGCTTCTTGAACTCCATCAGGCTTATTTGCTATGTTTAAACTTAGGTATTCCAGTTAATTTTAGATTTAATTATAACTTTTAAATTCTAACAACTAAATTATGATCTCTGTTCGTGTGTGATGTCATGCTTTTATTTTCATGCTGGACAACTTTTTTAAAATAATAGTTTTTAGAGGACAGAAAAAAAAAGGAATAACATTCAGCAAACATAAGTTATCCAGTGTTTATACTTTTAATCCTTTTTGTTAGTTCCAATTTGTGTTTGTAGTGATTTTAATAGTATTTGTGTTTTATCAGTGATGGCCCTTTTCCCAAATATGGTATATTCAGCTTTGTGCATCTTTTGCGTAGTCAAGTAGGACCTCAGGTCTGACAGCTTGAATAAGCTCACTTAAAAATTGAATGAATCAATAATGTAAGCGAAGTTGTGTTTTCCCTAATAATGCAAGGTTTGTGGAAGAAAATGAAAATCTTGTATTGCACTTACTCCTGTGATTCTCTATGATGGAATAATTGATTTTTATTAATTGTGGATTAAGCATTTCCTTTTTTTAATTAAATGTAATTTGTTTCTTGTCCCTATTAGTAAATAAAGGGTAAATTGGTGGGTTTTTTTCTGTATATTGTACATTATTTGAAAACCGGTAAATCCAGTATATTTTTAAAAACGAATGAATTCTCTTTGTTTGTCATATACATATATATGGTTAGGAGTAATCAAATAGCTATATAAAATATTATATCTGTAAATGTTTTAAATATCAAACATTTTTCTTGCCCATTTTTTTGTTGTGATTTTATGTCAGTGGCACTTTCACCCAGTATCTTTAATGACAAGAAGATTTGATAAGCTTTCTTTCCATAGACTACTTGGAACATTTCGTTTTAAAGTAGAAGTGTAATATGCAGGCTTGTCTGAAACCAAATTTTCAAGGCCTAACGCTTATGTGGTAGCAAGCTTCAGGTTCCTTTGTAGGGCACATTCAAGACTGCCCAGTTGTTCTGCTGAAATAAGTACTGCTACTTAATTTCCTCTTACTCCAGGTCATGAGACTCTTCATCTGAAAGCTACAACAATAAATAATAATGGACAAGGAATGCAAGAGTATACTCTCTTAAGCTTTTATCATACTAAAATAATTTAGAAATTTGAACTCAGACTTAGCATTAGTTCCAGACTTAAAAATAAACTTAAGGCTTATCTGAGTGAATTTTATATATTTATGGTAATGTGGAAGGCAAATATTATCTTAATGGGGAAAAAGACTTAAATGAAGAACCATTTTACTGTAATTAATGTAGTTCAGTGTTAAGCTGGGAAATCTGGAATATCATTCTGGTGCAAGAAATCATTGTGTTTAATTTAGATTAATGAGTTTTACCTGAGTTTCTAGGTGCTATGGGGCTTAATGCTGCAAAAATACTTTTTATGTCTTTAAAGCACACATGTGAAAACTTCCTTAGATTGATGTGCCTTTTGTTTTTTTCCAGCTTTGGAAGAAGATAGGCTTACTAAAAATATTGTCTAATGTCCTCTTGATGCCTTAGGTTTTAACTTTTGTATTTTTCAAATTCTGTACTGCTTGGTGCATGACTCTGAAGTTTCTTGTAGCCTGTTAACTTCTGCTCTCTCATGCTAGGTAGACATAACAAAGCCTCTCTGGCCCTGCTTTCCAAGGACACCAAGACTGTCCTAGGCCAAAAATATAAACCAGAGAGCCACTAAGGGGGGGGAAAGGTGAGGGGAAAACTGGAGTTTTAATTGGAGAATTAACCCTGCTATGCAAATGAACCAAACCTATAAAAGGGTGAAGAACTCGTGAGCTGGGGTCCATCTTGGGGTCCATTTTGAGAATAGCTTCAGAGTCCCCAAGGTGTACCTTTGAAAGCCTTTCAAATAAATACCTACTTTTATTCCCTTACTCCTGTCTAGTCTCTGTTTCTGGGAGGCCTCTTAAAGCATCACTCTTGATATTTTATTATGTCCTTGTGAAAAACAAGTGAGGCATGAAGAGGAAAACTTTTTTCCTTGATTCCCTCTTTTGTTTATCTTCACAAAAAGTTGAATTGTAACTATTAAAAGAAAAAAGGAAAAGTATTTTTGAATACAGGAATAGGTTGAGGATTATTTTGATGTAGTCAAATTTGCAAAGCCTGATGATACTTGTCCTAGAGCATATAACAAACTACATAAAACTTTTATAAATGATGAACAGGCTCTCTCTGAGGACCTGGGGGTTTTCAGCAGACTTGAAGAAATTAAGTTCTGTATAATAAAAACTTGGTGTTTGCCCATGCTTCAGTAATATCTATAGTAATAATAACAACACAAGTTATTAAATATGCTGTGCATATGTACCTGAAGGATTATTAATGATGACAAATTTGGACTTAATTTCTTCATAGTTGGGGTAAATACCTCTATGGATAAGTACAAAATAGTAGATACAATATAACTTAATTTAAGTGACACTTCATAACAATATTTTTAAAGTAGAGAACTGATACTATAGAAAAAAATTTTATTAGATAGATGTGGTTTATTTGATCGAGCAGAACTAGCTCATTTTGCCTAATCATTGCTTTTTAAATCAATGGAAATATCAAATGGAATTTTGAAGATAATATTCTGGTTCAAAACTTCTCATTAGTGTTAAAATGATCATGAATGAGTAGAAATTTAAATTGCAAAGTAAAATCACTCTAATTTGTGATAATGCTTCAGAGAGCTCAGTTGTTGATTTTGGTGCCAATCATTGAGCAGTGTTTTGGAAAAACATTTAGGGGATCTCCTGGACCACAGTGTCAGGAGTTACCTGCATGTTTGAACTTAGTTTAGGGATAACTAATGCTGGATGCAATTGCTTCAAAAAGTTCCATCAACTTTAAAGTTCTCTAGGAAAAGCTACTAAAGATGAAAACTCATTATTTGTGCCTGAGTGACTGCTTCAAAAAGAAGTAATCAGGAAAAGACAGAAAATAGTGAAGCTTGAGACCTATAGGATGGAAAACTTGGAAAGTGCTTGAGAAGTCCTGATAGACAGGAATAGCAAAGAATAGTCCTTTTTAATGTAGTGCCTAAGATCCCTGAACTGGTAATCAGAGATAAGGGACATTATCCGGTCTTCCTGCTTTCCTGTAAATATGAAGAACCCACAGAAGTGAACCCTAACTGGAAAGAAGTCCAAGAATACAGGTCTTAAGACTTTAAGCCCAAGTGCTGTGGAGCATCAGCATTCAGGCCAAGAATAGTAAAAGGAATATTATAGCACTTTTCACTGCTGGCCCCCAACCCAAGCTACCCCTCAAAAAAAAAAAAGAAAAAAACAAACCTGAAATAACCTAATGGAAATTAACAGAAACTACTTTGGGTAAAGCAGTGGAGTACACGATCTCCTTACATCCTATGCAGTCATGTTGTTAGGTTTTTTTTAAGGTTCAAAATACATCTTTAAAAGTTCTGTTTTTCATGGAAAAAGAGGTCATTTTTTTTTTTCTTTATTGTGTGTTTTCTCCTCTTCTACTTGCCATCAGTCTTCCTCAGTGATTAAAAACAATGGGTCTCAGTGCAATACTAAATAAAATTAGCGTAGTTATTAGTTATCTCTTTATTACATGACACTATGTGTCATTCGAATATTGAATTTAAATCAACAATTGTACCTGAAAATCAGGTTTACATTTATTACACAAAGATTGCTGGAATAAATTTTTGACTAGTTTAAAGATTATAATTTTAAGATGAGTTATCAGTAACGGATTGTAATTTGATGTTATGTTAAATCAAGGATTAAGAGTTTAAGTAGCTGACAGAGAAAAAATTATTCGTAGTTATATATGCATACTAAATAAAGATAGTACTCTTCAGGATGTTCCAAAAGTAATCAAAGCAACTTAGTTAGCAGGAGCTAAATTTAGGCCACTTTAATCACTAATTAAACTTTCTTTAACTGATCTCATCCATTTCTTTGAAATGAAAAATTAACAAATGCTCTAAAGTAGACTTTATTGAACGACATTTGGGAAAAATTCTTTCCTTAAATTTTGAATAATTAAAGCTTAATTGTTTAAAAGATACATCAAATTATTTCATCTTAGGCAAGCTAATTTCTCAAATGATTCTGAAGTTTATTATTTAGTTCTTATAAAAGTCATCCTGACAGTATTGAAGAATTAAATGTGTTAATTCATAAAATACGTAACGAAAAATAGTGCTTTTTGACAGAGTGCGTTCTTATGGATGGTGCCTTTTGATATATAATAGGTCTGATATGCCTGCATGTGCACAGAATCCTTGCCTGCTAACAGTTTGCTAGATTTGCTTGCAAAGCATTTGATAACAAGTTTCAGACCTTCAGGTCATTTTAGATAAACAAAGTGTGTACCAAAAGCATTGATTTTTAATAAGAAAATCTAGCCACTGATGCTTCATATGCAGATATCTCTATGCAGAGAAATTGCATGTTTTGTAATAAATAGAAAGCAGTTTAGCAGATTCTCCACTTGTAGTTAATACATGGTTTTCAAAATATAGGAAATTGGGAGTTTTACAACTCATTTATTTCCAAGAAGAGATACTGAAAGATGAAGTCAGATGCTTGAGTGTCATTCCTTTACCCTAACTGAAATACAGTGAAAAAATAACTGGTACAAATTATTAACGAGTGTCTTAAGTGTACATAGCACTGTGATATGATAAAATAATTGGTGGCAGTTCCATTTCATAAGATTGCATTTTTCATTTTAAGTTTCTAAATTTGGTTTCTAGGTGATGAAAATGAAGTTTCAGAGTGTCATGTTACTGATGGCTCTTGCAAAGTTTTTAACAAGCGAAAGAGTAAGCACACTGGGGGGCTTAAGAAAAGCTGGAAGACTCCAAAAGGTCAGTTTGACTGGACATTTGCTTTGTTAAACTCTTTTGTGGAGGATCATTGACCAACTTCGTATGTACAAAAATTAAAATAAATTCTCTTTGCAGTATCAATTTTAAAACTTTTCCTGAATCTTTTCTTGATATAATATGCTGATGGTCTTGGTGTATAACCATAAAACTCAGCTTCTGGTAACTTGTGGTGACAGAGTCCATGCCAAGCTGACACCATAAAGGAGGTTGGTAAGCCAGCTCAAACTGAAAAAAGCTGAAAAGCCACTGAAGTTACCTGAAAAGATGCCTGTTCCTTTTGGAGGAGTTACTAAATGCAACAGGTTTTTTATTTGTTTTATACTGGATCATCACCAGTGGATGTTTCTGCAGAATCAAGATTTATGCATGATTTTCTTTTAGGTTCTGGTAAAAGTAAATTTCTCAATTTGGTATTTGAGCTCAATTTGGCTGTAAAAAAGGGAGAGAGGATTGAGTCAGCACTGAATCTTTTTTTTAAGTGTTTTTCCTTTGTAAAAGTCTTTTAAGTAAATATAAAACTGATCAGGAAAATAAATATTAGTTCTTTTAATCAGTAAGTAGCAAGTCAATTGAAATGAGTGCTGAGTTCTTTCGAGAATGGAAAGTCCTAAAGCACTAAATGATATCTGCTGTCATTAACTATATGAAATGCGTTAGGTGTTTCATTGGTAGGTACTGGTGGAGTTTCAAAGAGACTGATCACCGATTTTGATACTTTTTTATGTAATAGTTTCGTGCAGTTGCAATTACTAAGTTGTTCAACATTTTAAACATCCTGAAGAGAGGATATTAATCTCCATGGGCCAGTGATCTCTGGATTAAAATGATTATTTGACTTGTCTGCATTTTGCTACTTTTACGTTTTTTAAATATTTATTCCCTTTATTTTCCTAAATATATTATGTGTAAAATTAATATCTAGAATGTAGAATGTATAAATCACTCTAGATCCATGTCCTATAGAAGCATTTAAGATAGTGCTATCTCTAGGCTAAAATATCTCTCCAGAATAGTTTCATCTCCTGGCACAGAAATCTGACTGAAGCTGCTACATATAAATCCACAAACCACACTCAGTGGCTCTTTCTAAGGCTATTTGCAGAAAGTGTGCTTGGAGATTTGTCAGGTTTGTTGGTACTGATTCCTTCTCCAGTGAAATTACTCAACAAGAGCATTATACATCAGTGCTAATTTTGACTCATTTCTCTTAAGATCCCAACATAATGAATATATAATGAAGAGAAAGAAAAAGCAATATGAAATTCTATTTTACTGTTCCTCTTTGTCAGATCTGGCCTTGCAGTCAGAGGTATCTTTAAATGGTTCTACTTGGTGTCTGCTTGCAAAGCATGCTCTGTGAGGTGTTTAACAGTAGGAAAGTTAAGTGGGTGCTAGAGAAAATTTCTATTGAGTGTTTTGAGATTACTTCTTTTATCCATTCATTTTATCTTGCTGATAATACCATTTCACTCAAATATCAATAAAATAGCAGTGTATAGTTTCATTCATGTCAAGAATGCTTTTTAAAACTAATTTTAAAGGTTTTCATTGTCAGCGTGACTATGCAGATTCAGATAGAGACAATTTTGGGGAAGGACAGGTATTTGACTGAAAAATAAAAAAAAAAATTCACAAAAAGGTGCCATGTGATTAACCAGGTGCTATGTCTGGCAATGAGACTGGTGCTCTGAAAAGTTTAAATTTTAAGAGAATATTGTTTTGAACAAAATAAGACTCTGTAAATTTTTGTAACTAATTATGTTGCAAAACCTCTGTAGTACCAATCAGAATATGTTCTTGAAGCTTTATAAAAACAACCAAACATTATACACCATTTTTATTTAATACATTTTTCCAGTGGCTACAGTTTAAACATTGCAACATTTTGCTAACTTTTGGCAATGTAAAAGTTAAGTTAGAAAATGTTAGTTGGTTTCCTTTGCAAAAAGAAAGAAGTGGGAGAGAAATGGCACAAATATCTTTAAAAATATTATTTTATTGAATCATAGTATTATGAAGAATTTCCTAACTTAATTTAAATCTTAAAAGAAACTTTTTGCTAAAAGCAAAACTGCAGAAGAAATGCCATTTCCTAGATATTTTCATGGATGAACATTTCCACAAACGTGACTATGTGAATCTTGAGACAGACCATATTGCTGGGAATCTGTTGTAAGTGTGATCTCTTAAATTCATTACTTTGCTTCCTAAAATAAGAGACAGCTATGTAAATTGCAGCTATCTTTTTTATAGAAAAAGAGTTTGAAATGTAATACCTCCTTAAAAATATTTTAGATGCTTGCTGAATGTAATTCCCAGATAATATTGAAACCGAAACTTCTTAGTGTACTTTAGTTATAACTCATTCACTGTGGTGTATGCTACAGTGAACACTACAATTCTAACTCATTCAGTACAGTGAACGCATGTCAGTAGGCCTTTGGAGTTCACTATGTGATGGTAAATATTAAAAAAGCCATGGAAAAATATCTTTAGGAAATAGGACTAGGTCTAAGTCTTAACATTATTTACGTCTCTGGTTCTTTCAATTTTTCATTTGTAGTTTCTTTAATAGAAACCAAGCCATAGGTTCTGTATTTCTCTGCTGTGCTATTGTGTTATGCTTTTGTTTTCTTCAAAACATCATGTAGGTTGAGTTTCTTGTATTTTGTTTTAGCTGAAGTCAAAACCAAGAATGACTTTGTTTAGATACTTGTGATGCCATGATGATTTTTGCCTTTTCTTTTATACCCGTTATACCTTTTTACAGCTTCTGTATTCCTAATGCTTTTTGCCTACATTCTTGGACTTGTTTGTCAAGCTCAGAGACTAAACATTTTAGAAGCTTCGTAGCTAGGGATCAGTGTGCCCCAGACCCCAAGGTCCTCTCCAGAACACATTCTGTAAACCAAGACAGAACCATCCAGGGGAAGGTTCCTTGGGGAGGGGGGCTCACTTGAGCCTCTCATTGGGGAATCTTTGATAGATATGCTAATTAGTAAGACCTATAATGTTATACCCAATGTTGGGGGGGTGCATCTCGATGCACATGACCTGGATGTGTGCACCTAAGGATCCTTACAATAAATACCAAGGTAAAATCCCTTTTCCCCTTCTAACCGTGTCTGACTCTTGATTTTAAGACCAGGAAAAGGCATCACTTGTATATCACAATTTTAGATTAAAGTACTCATAATTTCTTTATCTATACTCTTTATGTCGGCATGCTTATTGCACTGTTAATGTGGAAGATGTCTAATCAAATACATGTAAAATTGTAATGTCAACAAACAAAAGCCACAAAGACAGAACAGTTTATAATGGCAGCTGCAGGTGTGTTTGGGGAAGATAAGTAAGATTTTCAGGAATCTTTAATGGCTTCAGGAAAAAGATTTTTGGATTTAAAACAACACCACCACCCCGAAACCAAGACTTTTGGTAAGTTCAAAGGCAGCACATATAGACAAATTTGTAAAATTGACTCTTAGTTTTGAGGCAGAGTTGGTAAGGATAAATGCTGTCGATTAATGCTTGTGAATGTCAGCAGGTGGCTTCCCTGGTCTAGAAATCTAAGTTGATGCTACTGAATTGCAGGGATAAAATAAACCCTTTTTGCATTGTGATTTGGTTTTCAATTATTCCATGAAATTGGATTCATAATTCTGTGTTGCTTTGCACAGGGAGGACAAAGTGAAAAAACTAAAATTCATCTTAAAGCCGAAAATGTATTCAAGAAAGTTATTTACAGTAGTGGTGAACTACTGGTATGAGGTTGAGTGCTCATTTTATTGCTTATTGTCACAAAAAAGGTTACGTTTATCACAGCGCCTGTTGCATGCCACAAGTTAAATATTTTGTACTTTAAAAAGATCAGAGACTCATTATTATTAACCAGTTAACTGCCATTTTTATCCAAATAAAAATTTGTTTTATAGTTTTAGAGGGATAGGAGAAGTGATGAATGTCTTTTAAAGCATCTAAGAGTTTCACGTCACTAGAAATACAATTGGAATAAATTTTAAAATGAAAAAACCCCTTAAAATACTGTTTTCTGAGTGAAAAGAAGAAACTCTTTAACCATGTGAAAAAATGTTTTTTTCACGAGAGATAATTAAAAACATATTTTCACAAAGAAGACAGTATGGACTTAACTGAAATTCCTTCAGTTTTGTTTTTAAACAGATTCATCTTGGCTCATATTTCTGTAGCTCTTGGATTTGGGTGAAGGTACATCAGCACTGATCTTAAGAGATTTTTTGAGAGAAGATTTTTACAAGCAATCTAAGCTCATGCTGTGGAACAAATAGGGTGAAGCAGGCTATTGTGAGATCCTGTTATCAGAATCCTTTTTTAAATTACTTTATTCATGACAAAACAAATTTTAATATCCTGAAAAATCTGTTACTATGAAACATGAAGCATCTTGCCAGATATTCAGGAAAGTAACTTTATGACTATATTTTATATGTGCATGCATAGACTTGTCTTAGATTGTGTTGGTTTAGGGGACAACATAATTTTATGTTTTCCTTCCAGTTTTGATTTGTAGTTGCTTTGAATAGGTACATATTTTAAATACTGATACTTGAAATGTTACTGGCTTAGAGGCACAAATGAATAGGACAGTGAATTAGACAAGGTGGAAGCATGCAAGCTCTTTTAGAGTTAACAATGAAGAAACTGGAACTACCTACCTTTATGGTTTGGGGAAAATGCTTGATGTAATGGGGGTGGTCAGAGGATAGCACTGTGAAGGATGCCTATGAATCCCGTGGTTTGAGACAGTTTTAAAAATACTTCTGTATGATTAATCCCATGACTATTTTCACTCAACCTTTGCGAGGCAGTTCTGGTTCTGGACTTCCTCCAGCTAGTGAATTTGTCCCCCACACTTCTCCCACATCAAGTTGAGGGCTTCCAGGACAGGAGCCATACTCTTGGCAACTGCTGCTATACCTTACAGTGCATGCTTTGGGCCATATCCTAATGTCAACAGTTTTGTTATCACCCCTTAGGGATGCTACCATGCCTGACAGGATTATGTCCTGTAGATGAACCCAGTGGGTTGATTCATGACCTTGGGTCACTAGAAATCATTCTCTTTATGACAGGTTTCATATTAGCTATTTGGGACTACCTACTGAAGTGCTGTAGTCTATTTCTTAAAAGTGTCTTGTAAAATCAGTACCTTTCTATGGCAAAAGGCACATGCTCCTCTCAGCTCAAGCTGTTTCCTGTTGTTCCAGGGACACTGGCAGCTGGTGTTCACGCTCTTGTATGTGTTGCTGTTTGGAACACTGGAAATGTGCTGTGACAGTGAAACAGGAGGTGGTTGACTGTAGCTTGTCATCTTAGCAGGCAGGATAGTAAAGATCCAGGAACTGAATTTTCCTAAGTTTTTATATTAAATTGTCACTAAATTTCTGTTTCCTCAACAAATCAACATATTGATTATTTTTCAGACCCTTCTTCTAAAAGAAGACATAGAGGATTAAGTAGATGGAGAGTTTTGGGTTTTTTTGTCCACATAGAATTAAGGAAAAAAAGACACCGTTTCTTTTTTTTCCCCAGAAGATTGGTAGGTTTGGTGACTTTTTATGAGGAGACTGTTTATGAGGCTTCATGTAAAGTCAGAACATATTTTTTATTACTACTTTTAGGCAAGTAGGAAATTGCTCAAGATCTATTCACAGTGAATGGTAGATAAGGATAAGCACCAAGAATAACATCCTGGAATATCAAGTTATTTGAAATACATCTATGTCATCTCCATCCTTTTGAATAAAAGTCTGTGGCATTCTTGGATTTAATGGTGGAAGGAAGGCTTAGGTACAAGAAGCAAATGCAGCTCTTTCTGCCTCAGAGCATGAGGGGAACAGTACATAAACCTTGTGCAAGAAGTCAGATCATAGAGTCCATGCTTGAAGCATACCTCATTGCTGAAGATATGTATGTATGCTGTTCTTTTCCAGTTTTGAGGTACACTGTGTTCACAACCATCATGCCAGAAAACCAAATAATCCACTGGACTGCAGCTGACTTGGCAGAGAATAACTGTAAAATTGAAACTGTTTTCCCTCTTGGCATCAGGAACTATCAGGAGGAAAAGCAACTGCTGCTTAGATCCTCTTTTTTTTTCTTTTTTTTTTTTCTTTTTTTTTTATTTAGCTCTTGGGAAAATGAACACCCTACTTAAACCTGCTGGTATCTGGCATGACTCTATAGGCTGGAAATCCTTTTGTTAATGGGTCTCCTTTCTAAATTATAGTCTTGCAGCTCATGAAAATTGTTGAAAATCAATCTGAACAAAAGATTTCCTAAACTCCATTTCATCAGCATCAGTGTCTTCATCAAGTTTTTGTGGTAATAATTTGACAAATATTACCATTCTGTTCTTCATTGGAATTAAACATTTGATAGATTATTGGTGTGATCTTTGTAGAATTGAATTATGAGTTTACAAACAAATTTGTATGGAACAGAAATATAAATAGGCAGTCAGTCAAATAGGAAAAAATCTTGCAACACATTACATATGCACTACAAAAATCTTTTGTTTTTCGAAGATTTGTCTGCAAGTATGATTAATTCATAATCCTTCAAGATTCTAAAAAAATATTTGGGGGGGGCATGGTTAAAAAATTTTTATTCTACCCTTCCTAATATTGCTGTTGCTCTTTAAAGCATGACATAAATATTGTTCAGTTGTTTACCATATGGTCTAGAGGGCTGTAAAGCTTTAAGTCAGGTTGTTGGCTATGTGCCAGTTTGGACAAATTTGGAGGAAAATATCCTCTGATAGAAGCCAGGTTACAACCACTCTTCTCCTACCAGGTTCAGGAAAAAAGAAATTTTCCTTGGAGGAAAGTGAAAGAGGTACAAACTATTTATTTAACAAACACGCAGGAAAAGGATAATAATGCTAAATAATAAAACCTCTCGCCATGGAGAGAAACCTGGGAAAATTTCAGATTTCTTCTGTAGATGTAGTCTCTCTCATCCTTGGAGCTGGGTCAGTGTGGGCCCACCTCTGTGGCCTTGGTGGAAAATTCTCCCAATGTGTTCTGATGTTGAAGCAGTCCAGAAGAGAAGAAGGGAAAAACCAAAGTCCCAGGAAAACAAAGTTCAACTCTCCATCTCCCTCTGGAGAAAAGGAGCTGAAAGCTGGCTGAAAAGCAAGAAGGGTGCTTCCTCCACTCTTGCTGCTGCAGAAAAAGAGGAGTGTGTATCTGTGTCCTTGAACAATTGTTTTGAAAAGTTTGCTTGGTTTTTTCTCTCTCCCCCCTCTCAGGCTCTGTTTAAAGGCACAAAAAAGCACAAAATTAATTTCTAGGGATAGAGCAGCGATAGGGGATACACATCATAAAGTCACCCCAAGACAATTATCATCAACAAGTGGCTTAAAATCTTGTCAGCAAAGTATTTACTGAAGTTTACAATCTTGTATCTTAACACAAAGTTAACATAAATCCTGGCTTGAGTCTTTTGGGCTGCAAACATATTCAGGATTATCTTCACCTCAAATTCCACTCGTTGCATAGTTGGCAGTCTCCAGAAGACTTAAACTATCCAAATTAACTTCACACTGCTAATAATTGTGCAAACCCACCACATAACAGTTGGGGTAAAGCAAAATGGTTTTTTCCCCTCTTAAAATGGTTCCATACCTACAGCTTGCACAACGGAAATGTGTCTCTGTGTCTCAGTTCTTCTGCCCAATGACCCATTGTGAGCAGAGTTAATGAGCCACTGATGTCTCCAATGAAGTAGCTGAGGCAAACATTGATTTCTGATGAACCGTCGATGATGGGTGACAACCATCGTGACCAAAACTTGAATGCATGGCTTGACAAGGTCTTAAATATCAAGCAATTAATTTCACTGGAGCTACTCTACTGTTGCCCACTACCCTTGTGGCTTCTTTTTTTATCTCACAATAAGGCCATATAAATCTGAAGCTTTATAAAGTGCTTTTAATTGGTCATAAGTCAGCTGTCTGGAGGCATTGTTCACTTCATTAGATCATTATGAGAGTGTAATCAATTTTTTTGTTTGAACAGATGAAACAGATTCATTCTATAGCATACTCTTTTTTTGTTGGAATTATTTATAGAAGGGTACAAACTAGTTTTCTTAACCTTGGTGAGGCTGGAGTTAAGGGGTGAAGTTCATCTTGCCTAAAATTTCAGCAGAAAAAAATTAACTGTGCATGACTTTCTCACATATCATTTGGGAAGGTGAGTATACATTGGGCATTATTTGGTACTAATGACAGAATTAATTTGCTCCTTAGTGTTGTCTTTAAAATGTTTCTTTTTGCCTATACCAGTTTTCTCTGTAACATAGTGTTGCCCCATGATAGCCCTGGTTCCTCTTCTTCCTGTCTTTTGACTTTTTTGGGGTAAACATGTACCATTCCTTCACCTGAGCTTTCATCCTAGAATCTAATCATGTTAGAATCTAAACTATAACGTTCCTTTCTCCTCCCCTTAGCATTCCACTTCTTGAGATTCGCTTCTGTCACATTGGTAATCCTGCTGGCTCTTTCTGATACTAGAAAAACATTCTTCACCCAGAGGGTGGTTGGGCGCTGGAACAGGCTCCCCAGGGCAGTGGTCACAGCACCAAGCCTGACAGAGTTCGAGAAGTATTTGAACAAGACACTCAGGCACACAGTGTGACTCTTGGGATGTCCTGTGCAGGGCCTTTGATGATCCTTCTGGGTGCCTTCCAACCAAGGGTATTCTATGGTTCTATGATTTCCTCAGGTTTCACATAATAAGGTAAAGACATGAAACTTTCCTGGTAAAATACAGTT
Source organism: Corvus hawaiiensis (assembly GCF_020740725.1). Classification (NCBI taxonomy): domain Eukaryota; kingdom Metazoa; phylum Chordata; class Aves; order Passeriformes; family Corvidae; genus Corvus; species Corvus hawaiiensis. Next base: position 24,573,830 of record NC_063215.1, read on the forward strand.
GAGAACTGGACTGCTGCTTTTCCTGAGTGATGCTGACCAGGAACTCAATCCCTAATTTGTACCTGTTGGAAAGGCTTGAGCTTGGAATGAGAATCACTACTGCCTGTGCTTGTAGAATTGATAATGTCACGCTGATTGATGTAGGAGTTTTTTGGTTGCAGTCAAATGATTGGGAAGGAGCATCTCCTTTCCCCTTAATCTTTGGCTATCCTAACAGAAAAAGTCCCTCTCCAGTTTTGCTAATGATCACAGATGGGTAAACCTGTCCTTCAAAGTTGTAGAATGCTGGGAAAGCTATCCCTTGCTACAAAGTTATGCATTCCTATGGTTGGGGGGTTTTTATTTTTCTTAAATATAGTTGTTAGCTATGATTGGGTTGCATGTGGAAAACTGAAAATGTCAGAAAGTTGTAAACTCTGACACTGTTGTCTGAAAAGTCTGAAGCTACTCATTCTCTCTTATCTTGCAAACACGAGTTCTAGGGGTTCCTATGTCTTCAATTACAGGATTTCTCATTATTTTCTTGTATTTGGCAGTGAAGGAAAAACGATGCCCAGGCACCTGTCACGTCATCTAATTTCTCGGTCTTCTAATAGACTGCTTTGTTTTTCATCTTTCCACATGGCAATATTTGATTTAGTTAGGATGGGCTCATTTTTTCATATCTTTCTAGGACCAAAGCAGAGGTACTATATTTGGTGAAGAAATTACAGTTGAAATTGACTTTTGCAGCCAGAGGAAACTTGAAAAATATCAGTATCAAAGGATTGGTAAGAGAAAGGTCAGCCAGAAAGTAAATTACAGCTTTGAATAATTGCTGTTTAAAAATACTGAATAGTAATCATTCATTCCAATTACCAATTATTTTCAGCTATGAGCCACAATTACTTGAACAAATTAATGTTATACTACTTATAATATGTTTCTAAAAACAGCTTTAAAGTTTTGGGTCCTCATTACAACGTTCTTAGATAGAGGCAGAGTGAAATTAACCTGATATTTTTAATATTCCTATACTACACACAGCTCTGTCTTTTGGCTCATATACTATTAAGACTGAAGATTATTACTTCTGAAATGGAGTTGTAAAGATCAAAATTGATTATAAGTGTACAAAACCAATTTCAGAACCAGCTGATGGACTTCTTTGGAATAGCCAAAGAAAGGGATTTGAAGATTATAAAACAGTATAATATACTCTCCCTTACACTTTCTTTGCTCACACATGCACTGTTTTTTTCCTGCCTGCCTCCCACCCTCCAAAAGTTCTTTATCCCTTGTATATTGGCCAACCCACATAGGGTATCTTGTTGAGTCTGAAGTTGAAGATCTTTTTTCACTCCACTAAAACACATATCTGAGTTTGAGACTACTCTGAGGCTTATTTCTTTCAGAACTTCAGTCAACTCTAAGGCACAAGAGGAGCACTTGGACTAAGTAATATGCAATCTAAAAGTGCTATTTATTGGTTGAAATAATTTCTTGAAAAATATTTGAGACATGGGTTCTTGACTGAAAGACACAATGAGGCCTAATATACATAGGCTTGAATTTTATCAGTCACAAATCTAAATGTATTCCTATCAAATTAATTCTTTGCATAAATACACTTTATTCTTGAGAACTAGTCTGGAAAAACATTTTATGGTCTCATTTTCATTCATTTGTCACTTATGAAAAAAAAACTTATGACAAGCTTAATGAAGCAAAATTTGAGTTCACCTTCTTGAAAAGCAGGTTTTACAAAACAGGACTTTTTTCTTCTTGTCCTTCATCTCCAGGAAACACCAGCTAAAATTTAGAAGAGAGAAAGAATACATTTTGATGTTGGATACCTCTTTTGTGGTGTAGGTCAGTTAACATATAGGAAGTATCACTTTTAAGTACTGGGGAGATTTACTAATACTGTTTCCTTCTAGCTACTGAAATGAATGTTTTCTGTTTCAGATGACTTAGAAAAATCTTGTTGTTGGCAGACAGTAAAGAAGTACTTAATGCAACTGTGCTTCTAAGAAATATATAAAGGAAAGCTGAAGCTGTCATTTATAACAAAGTCTGTATTCCAGACCTCAAAAATAACTCAGAAAGGAGTGTGTGCTCTGACTCAGGGTATGGATATGCAACTCTTCAGGATTCAGAGATTAATGGTAAATAAAAGGACCAGTTAACTTAATACCACCTTTTCCAGTGTTTTATTAATAATAATCCTCCTATAAAACATGCATTAGAACTCATAATGATGCTCACCAGATGTCTTTTTGCTGGTCAGAAAAGTAAATGCTAACTCTTTTTTTTTTCAATAAAAGCAACATGTAAAATGAAACAGACACAAAAAGCACAGAAGAAAAATTGCATATTGGGGGGTGGGGGAGAAAGCAATTAACTTGAAAAATGTAGAACTGAAAATTAGAACATAGTTTGGCTAAGTTTTCCACTTGGTAACTGTAATTAAAGAGAACTGCTTGTCTTATTGAAGCAATAAAACAAAATATTGTCTGCTTAGCAAATGACCTTTAACTTGCAAAAATATGCAGTTCTGAATGCAAATGGAATAATAGCTTGGAAGAAATTAAATTTATTTCCAATTTCTACATTTTGTGTGCACCCTCCTGCATTCTTAAGTCTTTGAATCACTTCTAAGTGCACTGACAAGACATTTGTTCAGAATACTCACTGCATCATCTTGTACACGATGTGTTGTAATATAAAATCTGCAATTCAAAAGCTGACCTTGCAAGGTAAGGTCAGGACAGGCTGTAGATTTCCCGATTTGTGTGGATCCAGTATTTTTTGTTACCTATAGACAAGGTATTAAGGAACTGCTAACAAACATTTTTGCTCTGAAACTGAAGAAGCAGCTGTAGGATCTCAGGCTGCTCTGGCCTTGGTTTATAGTATTGCTGCTTTTTAACCCAAGTTTGGCAAAAATAGTGGTATGATTAGTAATACTTTCATAACATTTATAAAAAAAATGCGAGAAAGGATATTTTTCTGCACATTCTGAACTGACACATCAGGATTTAGCTTTAGAGCTAATACTATACAAAGACCCTCAAGAACCTAGTGCAATTTCTTTGTGTGGATTTAACTCCAGACTTTTAGACAAGGAGGTTGATTGTGATGGCAATGAGGCTTGGCTGCAGGTAGTAAAGGAGAATGTCATGACCGTGCTGAAACATACACATTTGACGTAGATGAGTTCTTCCACCCAGAAAGACTGGATAGATCAAAGCAAAAGCTTGCTTTTAAGCCTTGTTTTTGGCCTTCCCAGGCTGTTACATCCCAGAATCCTTTAATGCTCATGAGTTTATGGAGATCCTACCATGTGTATTAAGACAGTATGAGGCATATACTCATAACTGTATAATGTGGCATCACGTCTGATTCTAATCATCTGACCTAACCTGTGCAGTAGTGTACAGTCCTTTGGACACAAGAACCCTTACTCATTGTGTTACTAGATGCCCTTTTTGAGTGTTTATTCTCAAATGTTGTGTATGTAACTTAATACGGTAGATATATTTGATGTATCTTGTTGTGTTGTCATTATTTTTATTCAAATTCTTTATGTGTAAAACTCCAGTGTAGAATTGAGTTGGAACTTCCAAAAGCAATTAAATGTGACTGCTTGTTTGGAGTTGGAAGTAATGCAGTAGAAATTCTTTTGGCTAAGAATAGAACCAAATTTGATCAAGATAAATGCATATTATCTTCTTTTCAACTGTCAGTCTATCACTAGAGTAAGATTTCATCAGTAAGTATTGCTGGTAATAAGTTAGAATTTGGAAACTTTATTTCCAAAAAATACTGCATAGAATTTCTTTCAAATATTTCAGTGCAAAAGTTTCGTCCTTTTTTCTTTTGAAGTTTTATTCCATTTTACTGTTATTTGGGTTTATATTTTCACATTGTATACATATTCAGTGTGAAGTATTCAGTAGAGCTTACATAGTCTGGTCTGAGTGCATGTTTATCATGAATTTAAAAAATTATTGAATATGCTGCATTACATTGCTTCTGAAGACTTAAATAGTATCTGGATTTTGTGGTTGAAATTACCGTGTTGTGTTGAAATGACTACTACTTGAGTTATCATTAATACCTGCCTTGTCAATGGAATCTAAATTGTGTTTTATTTATGCAAAGAGTGTTCATATAATGAACAGTCATGATGCACATAATTTGTCTACATTCTGTTAGTCTAATAGTCTACACAGATAATTCCAACTCCGTTCTTAAATATGAAAGTTTACTTGGTCTTTCAATAGAGAACAGTTCTGTACTGATAACAGAGGTCAGATGGAATTGCATCAGAGTTCTCTCATTTGTTCTTTGATTCATTACTGGGTAAAATGAGTTGCCCTGAATTTTTTTTTTCCTGTGCTCACAATTCGAAATATTTTTGTGCTCTCAGCTCAGTATATTACTCAAAGGAAACTGAATTTTAGCAGAGACTTTGGGAGCTTACCACTTGTGGTTGTGTTAATATATTGGGGGGCAGAAGTGGGAATTAGTATTTCATATGGAGCCGTAGCTATCTGGAAAAATAATTTAAATTCATATAATGGTTTTGAAAATTAGGAGTTTTTTGAAATCATTGTATAAAATTCAGTCAGTCTGTTTTTTCTACAAAATTAAAATGTTTGTGTATATTTATTTGTGCATGTTCATGTAGCTACAAGTAATTCTTAGCTAAGATGATCAAAACCTCTTACATGTGTTTTTGATTACCATGTTCTGTATAGTTATGTATTTCTCTGATACTGCTAAAAGTCATGTTCTATCCTGCCTCTGTGCATACTGGAGGCTTTCATGGTCAGTGGTGATGAACTTCCTCCTCTTCTGACCTCTGTAATAATAATTCCTCCCAAGCTTATTTAAAGTCCATAGGGGGCAAACATTCCTCCTTCTCACATAAGCTATGGGGGGTATTGCAGGAGAAGAGAAGGGTGCTTTTTAAGGTGTCTAAGAATTGCTGGTTTGAGGATTGCTGTATTCTTTGAGTATACCCTGTGTGTTACATTACTTGGACAACTTTTATTCGCTAGAAAATACTGAAGAGTGAAAGAATGTTTACTTAACCTTGACATAAAATAGTGATGTTGTGCCAAAACCCAAAAAAAATACACTATCAAAATAAAAACAAAATAATTAAAATTATATTTTACAATAAATATGCTCTTGTTTCTGAAGCATCCCAGCCAGTTTCTGCCTTTCTTTTGGAATAAACTGGAATTTTAAATTACAGGTTTTCTTTGTTGTAGGTAAGCTACCTTTTCCTTTCCATCTGATGAAAAGGAAAAGTCAGTAGACCAATACTGTTCTTATTTCTATGGCATCTCAGGCTGGAAATCCTTTGCTTTTTGTTTTTACTAAAAAAAGCATTCCTGTCTTCTGCTATATTGTATGCTGTGACATAAAACATGATTGAAGAGTTTTGCTTCCTTCCATGTCCTCAAAGTTTAATATTTCTAGAATATTTGTTAATTAGTATAGACTCTTCTCCAGGTGATACTATAATTATGGAGTAGTTTACACCTTTTAATATAACATTTTCTAACTTGAGGTTTTTTCAGATTTTTGATGTTTTCTTGTTTCTTTCATGTCTCTTCCCAACAAGGACACTAGTTGCAACAAATATGTCTTCTGAGTAAGTATTAACCATTTTGACTCTTTATTCAGCCCACCATTTAAATTTGAATGTTGATAATTTTTTTAAGCCTATAGAAAATGAAATTTATCTTTAGGCTCTGCACTTTATTTCTTTCTGTATTCTAGCTAGGAACTTGTACATGCATGCATATGTCATTGTTATTTGGACTGTATATGTATGTCTTTGATGCAGTGGTGCAGACTGAAGCGGTTCCATAGGTGAGTTCAACAGGGCTTCAGAGCAATAAAACTAAAATCTTAAGCAAGTTTTGAATTTTTATGAAGGAAATGTAAATAGTAGTTGTGAAGAGTAAATGGTTCAGTCCAACACAGCCTTTTCACCATACATTTTAATTATTTCTATTTAAAAAGTCATAATCTGAAACATCAGTTTAAAATGTTTTATTTCATATGAATAGTTGCAGAATAAATATCAGTTGTAGGCTTTTTAGCAACTTAGTTTCAAAACATTAGAAGCAACTGCCACTGCATATTTTGGGGGAGAGTTAATAATTTTCTGGCATGCTCTTATCATTCTCTTAAAAGTCTTACAGCATAAGGAACATCCAACAAAAACATGATTCCATATTTTATACTACACTTGCTTACAGTTTTTGAATTCTTTTTCAAAACTCAGGATATTTATACTACCCAAAAATCTGTTTCAGGTTTGATATAACTAAATGCTGACAGTAACACAGATAAAAATACTCAGAAACAGTACTTAGTGGCTATGCTTTCAGAAGTTTTTTGTAAAAGGTCGTCAATAGCTATTAACAAGTATACTTATGTATGTCAGAAACATAAAATGGAATTAATAGTTTTCTTCTGTTTAATGTGCCTGGATGCTAGTAACACCAAGACTATAAAATGAACTTCACAAGTCATGCAATGCAGGATCACAGTAGAGGAGGTAAAGATCATCTCTACAGTGCAGATAGTAGGGGAAAACAGAGGCTGTGGTCTGCCTAAAAGAGGGGAACAAATCCTGGTTCAGCTGGGTATTTTTTTTTTTTAAGAGGTCATTAATATATTATTTCTTTTATGTTCTTATATGTTGACTTTTCCCACTACCCAATTACTATTTCATTAAATTAAATTGTCTGGGGATAACAATTGCTTTTCGTCAGAACCTTTTCATTAAGACTGCTTTTGGCTGACTACAGTTGTAGGCATTCATCAACTTGTAAATGGGTGAAGGGAAAGGGAGTGCTTCTGAAAGAACTAAAGAACAGAAAAGAGTCCTCCAAAGTACAACCCAGTGGTCAAAAGCCAATTCTACTTACCAGTAGCTACAGCCTCAAAAGCGGTTCATTAGAATTTACATTTTAAGATGCATGAGTTCAATGGTTTCATGGCATTGGGTTTTGAGATTATATTAAATGCTGCTCACTGATTCACAGCCACCAGCTACCTAATTTTCTGATTTAAAAATTGAGTGAAATTTTGCTGTAAATTTTCCTCCACCAGTTTTTGCAGCTGTCTCAAGTATAAACTGGTGAGTTTTCTCTGCAGTTTGTAAGACATCTTCAATTCAAGAAGATGTATAATTCAATTCTGTACAACAGAAGTTTTTCTTCACATTGTAAGGAATTTTGTGTAGATACAGGAAGAACTAAGAAAAGGTTCAGGTAGGGCATGGGAGCACGCAGGGCCAGCCCCTATGGGTTGCAATGTTGCAAAAACATTCACTTGTAGGCTATGCCAAGCTAAACCTCACAAAATGAAAAGGGAATACTAAATACTCTAGTAACAATCAAAGCTGTATAGCCAAGGCCAGCATTCATACCAGAGAGAGGGTCAGTCATTTGATTTTTTTAAGTATTTCAACATACAATATCACCTTTTGACTTAATTGTGAGATTAATTTGCTGCACTGTTTTCACTTCCCCTTTTTTTTGTTTTAAACTTCTTGAAAAATAGATTGCTCCAATTTTTGTGAAGAATTTTTTTTGCAGTTTTGTTGGGATTCTGCTATGTAGTGTTTGTTTTAGCTGGGATATTTTGGGAGTTTTAACAGACTTCTTTTCTGTGGAGTTAAATGTAGTGAGAATGAAACGACCCCAGAGGTTTCTGGAGAAGCTCTGATTGCACTTGCATTGTGTCCGTGATTAATTTACATGTTTTGCCTTAAAGGGTCACCACTGTGATAGATGTGACTGTGTTCAAGGTTGTGCCTAATTGCTTTATCTTGTGTTACATGGACATTTCAAAGTCAGTGTGGGGAGCAGAGGGACCACCAGAATTTTGCTTTCATTTACAGATTTTAACAATCATTTATAATTGTAAAAATAATCATTAATAAGAGCAGTAAATTATTATCATGCAACAGCTTTTCTCTGATGATACCAAGGTCTTTCTGCTTTCATAATTATATATTTATGTGCTCCTGCTTTGCTACATAGAGAGCTCAAATTAGAATTCCAGTTATAGGTGGCCATTCTGGAGTTTATGTTTAATTTTATAGATTTCATTATAATTGTATTTAAGGATAAGTGAATTTTTAATTGAAACATTAGGACTTCTCTCTAAATTTAGACACAGAATTATTCAGATGCTGAAAATCTGGTGCTTCCTAATGAAAAACTGTTAAGTGCGCTGTGTCGAAATGTTTGCATTTCTTGGTAATATTTTTTTTATAGTACTACAAAAGAAACCAAGAATTAGGCTCTGTTGTGTTGGGCATTGTACATAAACAACATAATAGATAATTCTGCACTCAAAAGCTTTTATTTAAACAGACAAGATAGTATGAGGGGCAAAAGGGCTTTGATGAGCAAGTAGATGTTGATGCCTTTTCTTGGTCTTAAAATCAAGAGTTAAACATGGTTAGAAGGGAAAAAGGGATTTTACCTTGGTATTTAATAAAGGATCCTTAAGTGCACACGTCCAGGTCGAATGCACCAAAATGCACACCACAATGCCCACCCACAATAGATCTGGTCTAACATTATAGGTCTCACTAATTAGCATATCTATCAGAAATTCCCCAATGAGAGGCTTGAATGAGGCCCCCCCCCCACCCTCCAAGGAACCTTCCCCTGGATGGTTCTATCGTAGTTTACAGAATGTGTTCTGGAGAGGACCTTGGGGTCTGGGGCACACTGATCCCTAGCTACGAAGCTTCTAAAATGTTTACTCTCCTAGCTGAACAAACAAGTCTAAGAATGAAGGAAAAAAGCACTAAGAATACAGAAGTTGTAAAAAAGGTATAACAGGGGTATAAAAGAAAAGGCAAAAAATCATCATGGCATCATGTGATTGTGTGATAATGGAAGAAGGTCTGTTTGGACTCTGTGGAGAGGCTAATGAATTTAGGGCTAGCAAGTGGGTAGAGGCTTACTGAGAAAAGGATAAAAAATGATTGGGGGGAAAGACATGAGGTGAATTTGAGTTTATTTGTATTGTGTGTATATGATTTTATAATTCTGCCTTCCTCCATCCAATGTTGTATGGGTTTTTTTACCTTTTCTTCTTTTTAGGAAGCAAAATACAGTAATTCAGGTAGTGAATAAACTTGGAGACTTTTTGTTCTCAGATGAAGTGTGTGAAACAAGTCACGTAGTTACTGGGAGTCCTTGTCATACCTTGAATGTTATGCTGGGAATTGCTCGTGGATGTTGGATTGTTTCTTATGAATGTGTAAGAAATGCTTTTTAATTCTACTACACAATAAATTAATTTTGTATAGCTGAAATATCAACCATGTTTGTGTCCATATTACATACAATATTGCCAATGTTAAGATATTCAGGCTTATGTAGAGTTAGTTCAATTAGATGAAATTTGTCTGTGTGAAGATCTGTTAGTTACAGTTTTTCAGTGCTTAATTTAGCCAAAGTATTTCTGTATTGTACCTCATTATGTATTTTAGAAAGGCCCAAGGTCTTATCTCATGGATGAGAAACTCATGTCCCATGCATTATTTTTGGACAGATTAATTTCTGCTCAACATTAGCCAACTCACATTATTCAGATTGACTTTTTTATATCCTGATATAATATACTTCTGTTATGTTCTGAAACATTTATTGTATTCAGCATTGGTAAAAATGAAGGGAAATTCTTAGATATTTTGCTGCAAGTGGGAAAAAATGTAGAATAGAAATAGTAGTGACTGGGTGGGGAACTTATCTGTCAGCCCAGCCTTAAGCCATCTCAACTGCTCACAGTAATAATAGAGATTAACCACTCAATCTGACATTGCAGATGACTGTTTCTCAGCTTTCCTCATGTTTCCAGAGCTATAAAACATAGATGTTGAAATTTATATGGAAATAGCTCTTCGTCTTATACAGAAAAGAGTTGTTGAATAAATAAATTTCTTGGTTTCCTCTTTCTTATAAATACTTCAAAATTTTCTTGTTGGGTAGAAAATAAACTGCCGCCTTTTTGTTTTCAAGATGTCTGGCACTTACCAGTATGAAGCTTGTCCTATGTGATATATATGTAGTTATCTGAAGTTGTTGTGGCATACTTCAGGTTTTTCAGAAATTCTTGCTGATTAATTTCTCTTGGAATAGAGGGTTTGCATCTTTGGTCACCTTAAGGATCCAGTAATGTGCCTTTGTGGCAAAAGAAGACTAATAGTATCCTTGGCTGCATTCAGAGGAACATATTTAAGCAGGGGGTTTGGAGAAGAAAATCTCCACAGACTCATTCCAGCCTACTGTATGATTCCTTGCATCTACTAAATAAATACACTAATTATCCATCCCACACTTCGCTTTGTATGGAGCATTCAACAAGTCACAACATAATTGCTGTAAATTACTTTTTCATAACAGGGTACTCAAACATGAAAGCTGCATTCTTCCTTGAGAAAAAGCTTCATATAACTACTATGATAGCTAGAGATGGAGAAAACTACTACAAAATAGTTTCCTGTCTTTGTACATAAGGCAGTATTTGGATAATCAATTTTCCAACAAGTGCTGTCCTAGAATTTCATTGCCCTTTTTATGCTCTGCACTTCTGTGAACAAATGCATGGTGAAAATATCTATCTATGCTCTTCATAGACCAGTATAGATTGGAAATGTTGTCCTCCTGTCTTATTACCTTGTAGACTCATCACAGGATCATCTGTAGCCCTCAGATAATACCAGTAAGTTGAATGAAATTGTTCCAAGGATTAGTTTTTTTTCCTGTAGATGTTATTGGATCAAATGCTGATGCTGCTTTCACTAATTTTATTGAGCTGCTATTTAAAGTTCTGAAGTTACTGGGAGAGACACATGAGAAAGAACTAGAGAAGAACTCCAGATCTCCAGATCAAAAGTTCATTTAATCCTGTAGTATCTGCTTATCTGGAAGATTGCTATTTTTAGTATTTTTAGAACTGTGCTTATATCTTTCACCAAGACTGGGTCCAACTTTGCCCATAAATGTCTATTCCCTCAATCAATTAATTAATTAATTAATTTCACTGAAATAAAACTGTGCTTTGAACTTTTTTAAAAAATTATTTCTTAGCCTGGTTAAATCATTGAATCATATCATGTAAGAGCATTATTGTCTTATTTCTAGTTCTGTCAATGGCATCATTTTGCCATCTTTTTACCCAAATTGGTTAACTAGAAAAGAGAAAACTGAAGCCTTACCTAGCCAGAATGAGGAATTCAGTAGAAAATTTTAGTCAGGAAAATTTTATTTAAGAAAATAATCATCTCCTTTTATTGATGCTGCATAACTCAATCCTTTAAATGTAATGAATCCTACCATTAGTATTCTCACTGATAAAATAGTTCAAATTGGACAAATAAAATAATCAATCAATCTGGAGAAATTAATAATACCTTTATAACATGATATCCCTTTTGAGCAGTGATGACTGTCTTTTGGAAGATGTTTATCAGCATTTTAAGAAGCTGTTTGCCTCTGCCTTTTGACTTGTAATGTGGAGGTAATTTAGGCTGAAGGGTTTTTTTCTTCTGAGAAAAACTTAAAATGTTATTTTTAAAGATGGATGTTGGAGAAATACCAAATTTAACATCAGACATTTAATCTTCATAGCACTCCATTTGCGTATTTCAAGATGAATTATTCAAGTACAAATACCATATGATCATCATTCAGTGTGCTAGCTGGATAGGTAAGAGACTTTGAATAATAACTAATCACATGGTGTGTTTTCAGACCCTAGAGAACCTGATGTTTGCTATACCATTTCCTATATGTTGTGAATAAAAGAACATAGCTGATATGGATATGCAGATGAAAATTCTTCCCCAAAGCTAAACTTGTTGCTGTATAACCTGCAGGACGCTTGTTGGAGCTCCATGCCATACAGGTTGCGTGCTGCCAAGTTAGACAAAATAGCCCATACTTGAGCATGAAGTAATAGATTAATCACTTTGATTCTAGAGTCCAAAGCCAAAGGAAAACATTCTTTAACTTTGTAAGAAGTCCACAGAAAAACTGTGCTTTTCCCACTCTTGTCTTCCCCCCCCATATCCTCCTAACTTTGATTCTCCATGACCAGCAGGACTATTCTACTAGAATCTGATACATTCTTAATATCTCAGTGTTATCTTTAATTTTCCTAACTTCTGATACTCCTATATCCAGCATTCATATCTGAGCCTTACTGTACTGCTTTATCATTACATTTTAAGCTAACTCTTTTGTAACTGCACCTTTGAAAACTTCTAAATAGCTCTTTCTTCTCAATAGAAACACTGAAAGAAACACTGAAGAATTTCAGTTGAGAATAATATTGCAAATCTTAGCTCCTTTTTGAATTACATGAATCTGAAGCTTTTTTTGGTGTTGCTGTGAAAATATACTGGTAGAAAATTTGCCAGAGTCAGAATCAAACTTTCAGTGACTTGGAATGAAAAGCTCTTGTCTTTGTTTTCATGAAAACTGAATGTTTTAGTGAGTGGTGACCTAATTATTTACTGCAGGACCTGTTCATGAACTCAGCATCTAATTTTCTTTTTATCTAGGAAAGTAGATACGATGCCTTTGTACTCACTTCCAGAACCATGATAGACAAGCATTAATCCATCTTTTGTTAAGACAAACAAATTTCATTTCTAAACAAAATTCTGTAAATACTACAAGGGTTGATAGAGGTCATGGCTGTAGAATTGGCCTGGAAAGTGAAATAGGATTACTTAATCATAACTAATCTTTTGGGTTTACATTTTAATCTATTTGGGTTGTTTGCCAGCTACTTTTGATACAAACATAATTTTCGTACTATAAGGACATGATGTATGTGTAATACAGCATGGTACATCTGTTCCTGCTCAAGTTTATTTATGAAGAATTTATTTTAATGTAGCATGTCTCTATGAATTTTATTAAAAGTTACAATTTTCTTGGTTCAGTTAAAGTTGATTTATATTGTGATTAAAAGAGAAATTACTCACATTAACAAGTTTCTTTTGTGTTCAATAAATATATACAGCTATAAGTATAAAGCTAAGAGGCTTTGATATTCTTACTGTAAATTGTTAAAAGTAATTGTAAAAAATATACACAGGTACCACCCTAAAATTTCTATTTTACAATCCTAAGTTGCAGTCTTAACTGTATGTTTTTAAGAAGTTACCATACTTTTCTTAGCTGAACACTGCAGTGCATTATTAGGTTTTGAATATTTTTTAAAGGTCATTGATTTATTAATGTGCTTAACTCTTATTTTCATGTTTGGTATGATATAATGACTAGAAATTATTTTCTCTTTTTTTACAGCTGTTGCATTTTCAAATATTTGATTGTTCTTTTTTTAAAAGTAAACATAATATTCTTTGGATGTTTTGTAACCGAGTTTAGCAAGAAGTCTAAAGATATGCTGCTTTTTATTATCAGCAAAAAATCACTGTTCATTTCCAATAGCCTGCAAGATTGGACATCTCTCCTCACAAGTCAAACATCTCTTGTCACATCACACAAGGCACCAGCTTTTGTAGAAGTTCACATTAGAGGTTATTGGTGTCCCTGGAAGTTATCAGGCATAAGACACTTTAGACTGAAAACTATAGAACTTACTTAGAAAATAATTTTTTTATGAAAACTGAGCTTGAAATTTACTTCTTGTAGCAACAGATTTGGGGCAAAAGAGCCCTTTACAGAAACTTATTTTCTTACATACAATTAGGCCATTTTATAAGGTTTACATTGCTAGTTCATGATCAATCTGTTCAGCTTAGAATTTTCCATTAGTGAGCTGTAACATTGTAAAGGATAACTGTACCATGCTTAAAATATATAACGACAGTTTTTATCTATGGGGAATATTTCATAGACTTGCTCATGAATTTTGTGAGGTAACATTTTATAATTTAAATTTAAACTGCATTTTCATGGCAGAGTATTTCAGTTATTGTGAATCAAGCATGGGAAAAAATTTGAGGCACTGATGAAATTCAGCTTGTTCTAAGATGAATAAGACAACTGTTTAATAGTGCATGGCTGTGCTAACAGACTTCATCTATTTGAAATGGCTAGAGAACTATTTAGGAAAAATATGAGAGAGATAGAATTATCCTAAAACAGGGATTTGCTTTCTGATAAATTCCATATACCCTATTTTGGGGGGTATATGTGTGCTTCTTGTTCAGTTAGCTTAGCTTGCTCTAGGAACAGCAGGGTGTCCCACTGCTGGTTGGTAACATTTCTTTTTTTGACTCCAACTTAAGGGGTGCCAGATGGCAACTATAGAAGAGATATTGTGAAGCTCAAATACCTGTAAAAGGGAAAAGATGTTGAATTGAGTGACAGTGGACAAACTTGGCAAAGAAGATACAAGTGTTTTACCTCTCTGAGAAGCTTCATGGCTCACCACTGATAAAACCAATAAGGAAAATAATCTCATCTTCCTTTAGAATGGGCTTCAGAATTTAGACTATCTACAAATTAGGAGTCCTTTATATGACTCGAGGGTGGAGCCAATTTAGGACTGTGTCTTTTTCCATTTTCCCATTAAGACAGCGCTTTACCAATTGAGAGATAGTATTTGAATACTCTCCATGGGGCTTTTAATATTATAGTCAACCAACTGCAAGTTATGATAAATTGTTCTGAAGAATGTTTTGAAAATCAATCCATAAAAAATGCTGGATAGAGTAGTTTGGGGAACGTTTTGCCAAAAAAAATAATAAAAATACTGTATTTCAGAAATTGAAAATACAGCCATTTTAAGTTGTTTTTTTCTGTTAAGCATTTGGTGCTGGCCCTGATGAGAACAGAAGTCTGCAAGTAGTCCACAGTTTTAGGATTACTAGCCTCTAAAGATCATATTGATACAGTGTTTCAGAGCTCAGTTGAACACAAATTATTATGTATTTTCTAGAGAGTCAGTGTTCTGCAGTCTTTTTTTGCTCTAGAGTATGACACTGATAAAGGAGGATACCAAGGAGAAAGAAATTGGGTTATTCTTGTTTGCAGGATGATTTATATATGTAGTGTGGATTCTATGCAATAGTTGCATAATCCTTGTCAGTAGTAGGGATCCAGTATTGTTTGACATCTTCATTTATGATCTGGATGATGGGGAAGAATGCACCCTCAGCAAGTTTGCAGATGTTAGAAAACTGTGAGGAGTATTTGATACACCAGATGGGTGTTCCTGTTCAGAGGGACTTTGACAAGCTGGAGAAATGAGCCAACAGGAACCTCGTGAAGTTCAGTGATTACTGAGCTGAGAGAACAAAACTGATATATTATGACTTTCCTTTCCAAATTTTTGCTCTATGTATTGTGATTTTAAAATAGTTGACTTTTCTAATATCCTCACACTGTTTTAAAATTTAATATAGCTATCCATAGAAGTACGACTGATATTTCAATGGTTTGTTTTAGTTATAAAATTGGTATCTTTCTGATTTCTTGATTTTTCAGCAAATCATTTGTTTTGGGTAAATGAAATAGCAAACCAACTATTGTAACAGCACTGTCACTTCTAACTGCACATTCAAAAAGTTTATTTTAGAAATTTTAAGCTTCTACTTACCACTTATTTTATTTTAGGTTCTGTGGTCTTTGGAATTAGGCCATTGGATCTCAGAGGAGCCATATGAGCTTTCATCCAGCTTCCCTGCGGCTCCTGTAAGTGTAATGGTCCTTTAAGCTTGTGAACCTTCTTTTGTTTATCTGGGAAATGATTTGTCCTCTAACTAGGTTTTGTGAATAAGAAAGCCTACTAGAAAAATATTTTTTTAAAGCAAGTACTGTGAGGAGTTATTTTCTTCTTCGTCCACTACTTTTTGAAATGTGTGCAAAAACTTTGGTACATGTGGAAAATGCAAAATATTGATTCACCAATTAACACCTGAATAAACCAGCATTTTATTGAAGTATTAATGTACTTTAATTTTATTTCTATCTGTACCTGTGTACAAACTGGAGAGGCACGTTATTGCCAAATGGAAAGATTTTCAGGTCATGCAGGTCTCAATTTTTTTGGCCCAGAATTTACTTGGGCAATGGAAAATTACTGTGGTCTTCTAGAACTGCTAAGTAGGAAAAAATGAAGCATTTTTCCTGCCTCTAATAGTCATTCTCAAGTACTGAAATGGGAACCAGTGCAAAAGTGGGTATGTGGGGGCATGATGTACCTGTGTAGACCTCAGTCCACTTCATGTATTGTAATTGATTAAACAGGAATTTTATTTTGGTTTCAAAACAAGTAGAATTCTAGTTGGTTACTAGTCAATCATTCCAATAATTTTCCCTCTACTAAATTCATGTCTGCAATTTATTTCTCAAAGTTTCATACAGGCTTTGAAGAAAGAACAGTTAATGGGGTATGAAATTTATTTTTACTGTAATTTTATTAACTTCTGTTTAAGATTCTTTCTAAATCTATAACTCAGGTAAATTTACATATTCAACATGAAGCTTTATTTCATGATTGTAAGTTGTATGTTCTCAAAGTTTAGGTAAACTTTAGCAGGTATTCTCAAATAAGCCTAAAGAAATTAATTATTCATTATAATTTCATATTTTTTCTAAAAGGAGAAAGTAGATTGTTTTATATATTCAAATAGAGTAAGAATGGTAAAAGTGTGAAAAATAAATAAGAAGCATGTTCTTTTTTTTCCCCTTTTCTGTATTTCTATGAAAAAATCAACACTGAATTTCATGTTAAGTTGCTTTGAGTTTTCTGTTTCTTTTCAGACTACCTTGATTAATAATAAAGTATGCTATCAGTAACAATGTACATAGCATTCTTTACAAGTGATTCCTCTTGGGGCTGTTTTTTAGATTCCATTTAGAGGTTTTATTCCTAAAGCAGAAGTAAGCAGAATTTGAGAGATGGTGAGAATGTAAAATTGAGGGAGGTTAGGGTTGTGCTGAATCACTTCTATTTGCAATCTGCTGTTCTTGCAAAGGAACAAAGTTGGTGTCCAAGGTGGTATTTCCATTACTGTTCCAATCATTCCCTTCTTTGGTCACTCTCATTTCTTACTGTAACAGATACCTTATTTTTTTAAAGATGCAATTATTATTTGAACATGAATGGTGGTTTTATTTGCTTTTTTTCCCTTGTTTCTTTCCTAAAAAGTACTTAGGGAAAATGGAAGTGCATTCTAGTTTCACATGCTGTTTATTTGATTACAGGAAGGAATTAAAAGTAGAGGTTACCTTGCTGTTATGTTTTAATTGTTTGTACCAAGTCCAAAGCAGTTGTTGCAGCCTTCTGTTTCCTTTTATTGCCTTCCATCTGACATGTCCTCCTGTTGCTTCACTGTGGCGTTTGGAATTCAAGCCATGCAATTTTCTTTAGATTAAATGTCATTTAAAGACATTCACTCTAAAATTTTACATTTGTGCTGATAAATTGATCCTTTTTCCCCCAAAATGAAGTCTCATTAAACAATTTATTCAATGTCTACATCCGTATTTTTGATCACTTTCCCAGAACAGTCATCGGAAAGCCTCAAATTTTATAAACTTTTTTTCAACAAATTAAAACTAGCCATGCAATATTAAATTATTTTTGTCATACAGTGTTTTCTTAATAAAGAAATTTAATGTCAACCAGAAGTTAGCACTACTTTTCTTTACCAGGTTGACCATTCAGATTCCATCATGGATTTTAAGAACGTTTTGGGGGATTTTTTGTTTGTTTTTATCAGCTTTTTGGATATGCTTACTATCTCAAATATTGGGAGTATTTTCTTTAGTTGTCTGATTAAATGTAGCAACACAGGAAATGGAATAATGTAGACTCAGCATTTCTATTCAATTTCATAGAATCATAAAGTGTTTTAGATTAGCAGGGACCTCTGAAGGTTGTCTAGTTCAACACTCTGGTCCAAGGGACTTGTCCAATCCACCCTCATGGTAATAAATGAATAAATGAAAAGAAAAATTTACTTTCCCCAATTCCAAATTGTACTTACTGCCTCTTGTCCCTGTCTCTTGTCTCATAGCAGAGCACCTCCAGTAAGGGTCTGGCTTGGTCCTCTCTATGTCCTCAATCAGGCAGTTGTGGGCACCATTAAGGTCTCTCCCCTTCCCCTTTTCTCCTCTAGGCTGAAAAATGACAGCTCTTTGGGTGTCTCTTGGCATGCTGTGTGCTTGTTGGTATGTGTAGCTCCTCTAGTAGTGTGATGACTCTTCTAGACTTGCTCTCTAAGACATTTCTTGGAAATTCATGAAGGCAATTTTTTTAGTTTTTTAGTCCTTACAAGTTTGCTGTGAAAACCAATAAAATACTAAGCAATAATTTCAAATACATTGAGATTATTTTATGCAACTCTTCAGACAGTGACTATTAATTTACATTCTTTAGGTTTACATAAAATCAGATCATGAAGTACTATTAGAAATATTATTTTGTCTCTGCTACACTTTAGTAATGGTGAGTGACACATTTGCAGTGAAGAAGAAGAAGGGTGGTGGTGTGAGTGGTTGACTACTCTTGACAGCAGCTTTAATGTCAGTATAAAATATAGAGATTTCTTCCATCTTTCTCAAAATCATTTACTTTTTTCAAGATAGAATCATAGAATCATCAAGGCTGGGAGAGACCTACAGGATCATCCAGTCCAACTATCCACCCAGCACTTCCACTGTAACCCCTAAACCACATCTCTTGCCAGATCCAGACGCCTCTAAAACACCTCCAGGGATAGTGACTCCACAACCTCTCTGAGCAACCTATTCCAATGCCTGACCACTGTAACACTGATTTTTTTTTTCTAATATCTGATCTGAATCTCCCCTGTGGGAGATTAATGGCTTAAGGCCATTTCTTCTGGGCTTCTCACTGCAGGCACAGTAGAAGAGAGACCAGACCCCACCTCACTGCAACCTCCTTTCCGGTGATTGTAGGGAGTGACGAGGTCCCCCCTGAAACTCCTCCATCTAAACAACCCCAGATCCCTCACCCCCTCCTCATAAGATATTTTTTCTAGACCCTTCAGAAGCCTTGTTGCCCTTACAGTACCTTTTGTTAAGTCAGCCTCCAGAAATGTGTCTGGGGTTTTTGGTTTGTTTTGGGTTAAGTTCTTGCATTGTAACTAATTCAGTCATCTGCTGAAATCAAAGTTTTACAAAAATATTAAGCAAAGACTAAGCAGGAGAATAAAAAGCTAAACTTAATTTGGAGAGAAACCTCCACTAAATTATTGTGATTTATGGAGAAATTCCTTCTCAATCTGAACTGCAGTGTTTAGTACACAATTTTAAAGCATATAGTAATAAAATTAAGGAAAAAAAAAAACAAAGATCACCCAGTAGAGTAATTTATTCACATTGTGGTGTACATTGAGGGCCTACCTACAGAGAATTTTTAGGGAGAAGTCCTAACCTTACTGAAAAAAAACATAGTGTGACCTTAGGTAACTTTCAGATTATTTTTCTTCCTGTTTTTAAAATGTAGTAATTTGTATCTTAAGTTATAAGCATAAATTTAATTGTATCAAAGAACATGCATATGTTTTTCAGTTAGGTTATTTTTACAAAACATATAGATATATTACAGCACCAGGTGATAAATGATTGTCATAGACAATCGGACATCTGGTGTTAATGCCGTTGTCTCAGTTTATAAAATACTGCTCAGTTATTTTACAGGTAAATGACAAGGGAAGAAAAAAAGTGCAATCTTCATAAAAATGTGTAGGAATACATGCTATATTTTAATTTGTAGGGATTTTTGTAATTTAAAGATAGTGACTGAAATAGACTGAAAAAAATGATGATTTTTGTAAATGGTATTTCCCAAGAATAAATGCAAACTACTTAAATGCTATTTGTCCTCTGTTAAACATTGTCATACAGGCTATTGGAAAAAAATCCTCAAATAAGTGTAAGAAGTTGCTTAGGAGACTATGGGGGAAAAGAATGTATTCCCTTACTACACTATTGAGCTAATTACAGGGAAGTATTTTTTTAATGTACATAAAGGGCACACAAGACACAGAAAGATAAATAGTTCTAGATCTAGCTAAGTGTTTTATATTAATGTTTAAAGTTCAGTGGTGAGGCAAAATGCGTATTTCTAAAACTATTTTAGGGTTTTTTCACAGTTCCAGTTATTTACTATCACATACATAACATAAATGATCAGTAAAACAGAGTCCTTAAGTTGTCTGATGGTTTCTTGGATGTTCTTTTTATTGAGTCATTTGGCCAAATCACTGTTATATCAGGTTGATGCTTTAGACTTTGTGTCTGGTTGAATAATATGAGCTGGAGCTGATCAAGGCGATTGCAATTCAGGAACTGAACTGAACTGACCCCTTCAGAACACTAGTGCATGTTTCTGGGCTTGAAAAAATGAGACAAGTTGCTTGGTAAAATAAGTCTTTGAAGACTGTACAATACATAATTCACATAATGACAAAGCATTTAGAAATCTGCTGGTCGAATCATCATAGTCGTAGCTTTGAGCGAGTATCCCGAGCCCTTCCAGTAGTACCACTTGATCCCGTTAAACTTGTTGTTATTCTGTCGTAATGGATAATACATTCCATTGAGGTTAGAAGGACCACATGCGTCAAACCACCATCCTGCAAGACAGAAGACAAACATCAGCAGAAGTAATTCTCAAAATAGCATATAAGGTCACTTTGTTGTCTGGAAATGGGAAAGAAATCTAAACCCAGTTTTTTGTTCTTATGATTTGGAAGTGTCAGTATAAAATACTTGCCTCAAACTCAGGAAAGAAGTGTATTTATGTATCAACTACATATTCTTGAATCTTATGCAATACATTGTATTTGAAATTTGAGAAGGGAAAGTCTTCAATCCATTTATTATCCACATCAAACACTGTTGACAGTCTGAGGGTGGAACACAACTTGAACTATAATGATATTGAGTTGCCTTTGGTTTTATCTATTCTTTGGTAAACTCCTGTTCTTCACAGACTTAAACTCCTTTCTTAATTCTTTCTAGAGGAATTATTCAGTTCTCTGTGCGGGTCAGTTCAAAACCTCCTGGAACTTGGGAAGAAGGAAAAGGAGAAAAAAGCAGCCCAAACCTATTTTGTATCCCTGTAGTCCTGACCTGTTAGTGGGTCAGAAGAAAAAATTGTTTTTATTAATATAATAATATTTTTATATTTCTGTTATGGTGGCAATAGTGTGTGTGTTCTGTTTTGCAGGGCAGCATTCCAATTATCCTTTTGGATAAACCAAAGCTGTCTTTTTTTCTTGCAACTTGTGCTGTAGGAAAATGAACAATTGCTTAAAAGATAACAGGAAGAGAAGCCAAATTTACAATGCAGTTGTTTACATTTCAGAATGTGGAATTTTAGATTAACAAATTATATAGAATTACTTGTGTAGTTGAAGATAAAAATACCACCTAGAACTCAAATATAACTAGTGAAAAATCATTAGAAAAATGTAGATATATCTGTAATGTATCTTTACCACTTGATAACTACATTGAAAAAAGGAATTAAATTCGTGTACCCTTCTGTGGCACGTGCAGTACACAGCAGCTCTTGGGGTTTTTCTTCTTGGGTAGTTAGGGAAAGGGTTTATGCCTAAAGAATCAGGAGGCATTTCACTGACAAGCTGAATCTCTGAAACAGGTTTTTTGCAGGGAGTTGTGTTTTGATCTCTGAATGTTACCTCATTCCTTGAAAGAGGAATCTGCTCTGTCTCTGATTAGTTCCACAATTACAGATTTTCTTGTACCCCAACTTCAGAGACTTATTTTGCCTCCAGTTTTAACTTCTCTTGTTTTATTTTAACTAACTTTTGTCAAATGATAAAATACTTCATTTGGAGTCACCATACTAGTATTTCTATCCATGAGTTTTGAACTTTTTTAATAGTCAAAATTATCACTATTTATCTCGTAGACAATTTCAGTGCCAATAAAAATAGGAAGACTGAGAAACATAAAAACATTCATACCTCCTGTTAGCATTTGTGAACATTTGCAAATACATTTGTCATTGTCTGCATCCTTTGTGCTAAAATCATTTCCTGGTTGGCTTATACTACTTATTTTGCCTGCTGTCCCAGTAAGTCCTTTAAGGTAAATCCTGTAGAAGTGAGAAATGGAAAAACAATTATTACGTGGAAGTTGATGGTAGTTGTCTGCAAAATAATGATGGAATAATTTGCAATAAATATCCTGTTCAAATAGTTTAATTCTTTTCTGGCCAATGTCCTGCTGTAAGATGTTTTTCAGCACAATGTTTTTATATGAACAGAAATGGTCAGCACAATATTCTAATGAACATGTGTTTGTTCATGTCATATTAGAAGAAAACGAGAACAAGTAGATAGTAACTCTTACGATTTTTCATGTATTTATTAATACTGAAAGTACATTGTTGTACTTCAATGCAACAGCACATGCAATTTTTTTTATTAAGTTCAAAAGTTTATAACAAAACTGTTTTGATTCCTACTTTTGCTGTTAGGACAACACAGCAATTTAGCATGACAACCCCACATATATGAGGTAACAGCATTACCAAGAGTATTAATTATGAGCTAGTAAATTATATTTTAGAAGTTTCTCAGTATTTCCCTTTCCACTTTCCTAATGACTTATCCTTTTCACATCATTCATAAATTTTAGTGTTAACTCACCACAAGTATTTCAGTTTGCTTCAATTCCCTGGCAGGGTAAGCTTTCAGTGAGGCTGCTGCTGTTGGGATCTGCTTGCTCAGGTGCCAATGGAATCTCGATGGGGAGAAACACAGGGCACTGAACCGGGCAGGGCAATTACACAGCTATTCCTGTGTTACCTTGAATTGGAAGGACTTGAACCCTCTACGGTGACTGCATTTCTGTATCAAATAGCTTGTGCTTCTCAGAGGTATTCTATTTGTTTAAAGAGGAGATCTGACTCTCTGAGGAGAATTACCTTGTCCCTCAATCAGTCTTCATCTTGCAGGTAATTCTCTGCTTATGACAGAAGTTTTCTTTGGTAGTTTAACAAATTATTTTAACCCATTTTATATTCCCTATTTTAAAATGTAATAAATTAATTAATTTTTATTCATTTAGGATCAGTTCATTACAGATTTTCTTTAAAATGTCTTTAAAAAAATTACTGGTTTTCCTTAAGATGAGTTCAAAATTATGTAAGCCAATTTCTAACATATATTGTATTAAAGGTTCCAAGTATAATGTATGAGCCTAGGCTGGGTCTTCAAATATCATTTGAAGTCTAATATAAACATAGTATTATTTACTTATTATTAATAATAAATTTTTTTAGGTTCAGTCTAGTATAACAGAAGATGAGAGGCCGTGGATAGAAATTGAAATGAGATGTTCTGACTGGATATCAGAAAAACTTTTTACCATGAGGAAAGAAAAGTAAGTTGTGCCCCCACCTTTGGAGGTTATCAAGACCCAAATGAAAAACCCTGAGCAACCTGGTTTGATGTCATAGTTTGAGATCAGGAAGTTTGATTCAAACAAAGTCCATTCTGATCTCAGTTTAATATGAAGAAATTTCAGTTTTATGGCCCAACTCATAATCTTTCCAGCATTCAGAATGTATTAATTTTTTTAATATAATGGATCACAGAATCATAGAATTGTTTAAGTTGGAAAGGACCTTAAAGATCATCTAGATCCAACCCCTTTGCCATGGGCAGGGACACCTTCCACTAGATCAGGCTGCTCAAAGCCCCATCCAACCTGGCCTTGAACACTGCCAGAGATGGGGCATGGAAGATGTTCTTAACTGAATACTTTCTTTGGTTTTTTCTTTTTCATAATGTTAAATATATTCTTTAAACCACTCAGTTTTATGATGAATTCCTTGTTTGGTTGCATATTGTAATAAAATTGCTTTTACTATCTTAGTTTTCAGTAATTATATTTTAATATTGTAAATGGACAAGGGTAATCACCCATTTTGCAAAGGTTGCCTTTCTAAGTATTTTAAAGCATTACTTTAAAAAAAAAATCTCTGCTGTAGATTCTGACTGTTTCCAGATGAAAAAATATTTACTTTGGAGTTGAGACAACTAAATACTACCAAGGCATTAAGATCTAACGTTTTGTGGGGGACAGATGCCGATAGTTTTGAATTGCTTTGTTTGCATATAAGCCCTGAGTTGAAATAATAGCATCAGTTCTCTCAGGTGTCAGGTCGACTTTATTTACAACAAATAGTTGCTAGAGATCTTGGAGAAATTCATCTAAATGGAGACAATTTTTCTGTCCAGTCACCCAAAACTCCATGAATCCATAAGACTCTTACAAAGAAACATTTCATGGACCATGTAGTAGGAAAGCATCTGTTATACTGTGAAGTCTTTAGTTTCTTCTATAATAAATCAAACTATTTATTGCATTTACAGAGAGGCTGGTGAATGAACTATGAACTGCCCATATATTTCAGCTGTGGCTGATACTATTTCAAAATGTATAATGCTATGATACTATTTAAAGTGTATAATACTATGATAATATTTATATAAAGTATTTATCTAAAATTTGTATTATTTCTTATTTAAACCAAGAATTAAGAAGAAATTGTGAACCTTTACATTTTACAGGATTAGAGGATAAATAATAGGTCCATTAAACTGACAAGTTATTGGTGAGTGAAATACACATTTACTCCATTTTCACAAGTAGGAGAGTTATTGAGAATCTAAGCCAGCAGGTCGTGGAAGGATAAGGCCACATCACCTCGGTGTGCTCTTTATGACAACAGAACAGTTCCTCGAAGTCACTGACAAGGAAAATCCTTGCAGTATAATTCATCTTAGTCATCCACCTTCTGGAAATGTATTTATTGCAGGGAATCAGGATCTGATAGCAGCTGCAGACAGGTTCCTATTGTCCTAATGACTGTGCACTGTCACCCACTGTATTGGCACATGTATCCTATCTTATTCCATACTATCTCATTATCTTTGCATTTTCTGTGTAATTGGAAAATAATAATGATTTGTATGAAATAAGGCCACGCATCTACACAGTTTAGAAAGATTACTATCAGAACTTTTTTTTATTTAGATCTGATTTTTCCTGCTTACCTGTATTTTTGTTCTTCACTTGCTAGAGAGAAGTGGTCATACAATGAATATGCCTCATTTCCTTCCCAGTCTTTCAGGTGTATTTTAAGAACATAACGCTTCTGATTAGTCAGTTGAGAAACAAACTCATTTCCCAGCCAGTACTCCCCAGCAGGATCACCAAATCCCTGTAATTCAAGTTGTATATTTAAATAGCTTTGTTTGGGTGGATTTTTTTCCTTTGAGTTTGAAATTATCACTTTATCAGTTTTTAAGTTTAATAGTTTTCAGCCTGTCAACTAAGAATTTTACTGTGTCCATGAGGGTTATTGATCTGTAATATTTCAAAAAATTGATTTCAGCAAGGACAACCTCAGGAATCTGAAACAGTGAATCAATATTACTTAGTAGATTTGGAGTAGTTTCTACTGTTGCCACTAGAAACACAAATATAAACAACTCAAAAATGTAGACATATGATGGAACAGTTGATTAAAGAAAACTAAGGTTTCTCTTTAAAAACAAATAACACACTTGCAAGTCTGCTTAGGCAAACAACTTACACTACTCTGACATTTTCTAAAAGAGCATCTGAGGATAAATACAGCTTTTTAAAGTTGCTTACATTCTAAGGATGCTATTAATATAATTTTAGTATATTAGATTTCAAATAACAATAACAACTAATATTAAGGCTTCAGAGAACACTGTTTACCATCTTGTACTCTTTCCATGTCCGGTGGAAGTCCACACTGCCATCTTCTCGTTTCTGAATAACTGTCCAACCTCCTCCACCAGTTTCCATGTCACAGTAGGCCTACCAGAGTAAGCATGTAACAGCCTAAGTGCATGCATTTACAGTAAAACAAAACCAGAAATCATGTACTTTGCATAATTCTATATAGTGGCAAGTTGTGTGCAAAACATGAGTTAACCTAAAAATGCAGGTTTTCATAGCTTTCATATGAATCAGTTGTGGTTGTCCACAAAAAGATGTGATTCCTCAGTAAATATCACACTTAGCAGAATACCTTAACAAATTACACCTTTCACTTCTCTATCTTTTTTGTGAGAGATCCATTCAAAAATCCCATGACTTGTCAGAGTATAGATACTGTTATATTCAGGCAATGAGCAAACTGAAATACATTTTTATTACCATAGTACATTCTTCAATGCCTTTGCAAATGATCTGACTCCAAAGTTAAATCTAAGTGTATTACCTGAAAGTTGTATCTTAAAGCCATGTTATTATACAGACTGCAATGAACATCTTCTGTGCTCGAACAAAAAAGTAACAACTATGCTTCCAAATATTCATAAATTACCTTTGAAATTACCAAGTTACTGCTAAAAATTTGAAAAGACTGACATGTAATAAGCAGTTCATTGAACTCAGTTTTAGAATACCCAATAAATGCATCCCTGGCACAGTAAAATTCAAGTTTATGGGTGACTTCTTCAACCAATCTCCCAGATTAAATTACTTTAGTGTCAGAGGTGAAAGGTAATACTGAAAGTGCCAATATACTGTGGAGGTGCTGATGGGAAAAAAAGCTTTTGAAAATGAATGGGAATTTTGGAGTGATGTTTGGGAGAAGTAGGGGATAAATTAAGAAGAAAATTTTGTGAATATTAGAATATCTAGTACAATTTTTCCTGAGAAAGGATTTCAAATTGTTGCATCTAATTCTGCTTTTCTGAAACTAACAGAACTTATAACTAGATGTGTGAAGTCAGTGGAGCTGAGCTGGTGTAAGACAGTACAGTGAAAGTCCAACTGAAGTCAGTATCTATTTAAATTGCATGTTAGTATCAATACTATCTTTAAGAAAGATACTGAATTTCTTGTCAAAGTATTCCTGTTTGGAGAGTTCTCAGTTAATGTTTTCTCATTTGGAAGTTTAATTTTTTTGACCACTTTCTGCCAAGATACTGAAGTTCAGAGCCTTCTTCAGAATCACTTCACATCTTTGAAAACTTCTGAATTCTAGTTTGGGTATTAAACTACATTAACTTCTAATCTGTATTCTAGATCTTTCATCCATTAAGTCAAGTTGTGTCTTCTCATTTATAGTAGTATAGGCAAGATCTGACTTCTTACACTTTGATAGGATATTTCATCTGTAGAGTAATTAAATAAATAATTTTAAAATAAACTAGGCAAGTATTTCATTATGAATTTTGATGTTTCCTTCTTTGTTTAACAGTTCTCTCAGTAGTCTTACTTCTTGCCTAACTGCTGCTTGTCACAACATGCCTATAAAATTCCCCAAATTATGACTGGGTGACACTGAAGCTGTATGTCTTTTTCATCATCTTCTATGGGTGACTGTCTTATCAGTGTTAGCAGTTAGCAGATTTGAGCTCTTTGAATTGTTAGACATGCTGGAAATTCATTGAAAAAGTATGACTTCAGAGAAGCCAGTTTCCTTTTGTCCTGTGGTAGTGTTATATGTGTCATTTTGGGAAGTGAAGTGTGCTCCTTACTAAGTTTTCAGTATAGTTGGCTCTTTTAGGGTATGTGTATTGCATGTATGTTGTACACACACATATATATTTATATAAATCAAACAGAGTATTTATAATTCAAGCAGTGTCATATATACACTTGAAAGGCATCAGACCTTTGAAGGGAAAGAAAGTCTTTAGAGCTGCAAATATCAAATATATTGGTGTTTCAATAGGCTGTAGCACACTGGAAATCCAAAGCCCATACTGTACTTTAAGCATGCAGTAGACTTTTTTAACGTCAGAGAATCACAAGACATTCAGTTGGAGATTTTTAGGGAAGATAAAATAAATAAGGAAAAGAGTTGGATAAGGGATTACTTTTTAAAGTGTGTCTTGTGAATGGAATTTAATTGAAAGCAGCAACCTCATTTTATACTGATGTATGCGATTCCTTACACCTCAAAGCCTGTTTTTTGTTTGGCTTTACTAACATCTCAATTTAACGACTGGTAAAAATTTGATAATAGCATATAAATTAATTTAGTAAAAAAAAAAAATCCCTTCAAAGGAAAGTCTGAAGATAAGGTATTGTAAGTGAAGATCAATCTGTTTTAGAAGGCTAACTCATGATGTGTAATGTATATGTGAAAACTAATTTCCACAGAGGGCTATAGAGGGATACTAGGAAGGGGCTAAAGCAGATGCAGATACTTTTTTTAAACATCAAAACAAGTTAAAAATCTGATTTTACAATGATCAAATATCATTGGTTGTAGATAAAGTTGTTGACTCCGAAGCTTAACCCCACTTAAAAAAACAGTATAAGCAGCCAGATGGAGACTAGAACTGTTTCACCCTTCTCTGATATATGCAGTTTTTAACTATATACAGTGGAAGGCCATGTATCAATTTATTTGAGCCATGGGTTCAGTCTGATATTGCTATTGTAGATGTTAATTGATGGTTATTGAATGTTACATGCAATTTCCCTTATGCCTCTTGTCTAAATTTCAATTTAGTTGGAATTGATACTTTGAAGAAATCAGTGCCTTTAAATAGCACTTTATTTTGTTCTAATGAGATTAAAATAGAAATAGTAAATGGTTCTGAATGTCTTTCATAAAATATTCCTGTTACAGGCAGTATCCATTTTTTTAAGTGAATGGTAAGACAACTAGCTTTAAGAGACATTATAGATCCTTGAGATAAATGCTGGGGTACTGCAAATTTGTTCCCAAAGAAAAAAGCAACTCACTAGGAACTGAAAAACATAATGAGAAATTGAAGAAGAGATGACCATAAAAATCTCATGTAGATTTTTCTTACCAGTAACAATTTTTAAAAGTATATGTAAATTTGGGAGTATAATTTTTCCACACCAAAATAATTTCATGTCAATCAAGTCTAAGTCTTTCACTTAACACTCATTACTAGAACAGAACTTTTCTGACCTTTCAACCTATTCTAGGTTTTATATTCAAAAGAAAGATATGTAACATTTCATAAAACTAATAAAAATAGATACCAAGATTAGGCAGGCAGCAGGAGTCTTCAAATAGATGCCAAAAAGAATAAAGAGATTAGCCTCTCAAGTTACAACAAATTGGAACGGGCAGTTATTTGATGTATCTTGTGAACTGCTTCAGTACTTACAGTTCTAGCAGCTGTAGCACTGTAAGAAGATATTTGGGGTGTTTTCAGACCTACTTTGAGAATGTTAAGGCTCAGGCTGAGATATCAGTATAAAGAGCCACTGCAGTTTTTATACCAAAGCAAGTGCAATATCCACATCTTTGCAGTCACCCTGCTGGCTGTTGTCTGAACACTTTGGAGTTATTATGTTCAATGATTTTGTATTCTGCTATCTCTGTCTCCTAGAGATGTGACTAGATAAGAACTACAGTGTAATTGGTTCATGAGGTTGCTGTATACATAAAACTATTGACTTTTCATAATTTTGCCTCTGCCATTTTTCCTTGTGTCAGCAATATTTTGCTGTTTTTATTCAGTGTTTTTAAAAGGGCTTAGCTTTTGTCCTGGTGCAGAACAGGAAAGTTTGAAAATATTAATGGAATTAAATAATTGTTTTCCTCTCAGTTGTCATATGCAATTCCTTAGTTTTGGATTATGATGGGAGACAAGTTAGTAACGTGGGATCGGTTACAGATTACACACAAGTTGTTTATAAGCCTGTTGGGAGGTCAGAAGGTGTTACAAGAGGAAAAGATGAAAACATAAACAGCAGTGCAGCACTTTTGGCAAATAAAAAAGGTCACTCTGTTTCCTGGTCTGAGTAGCCATCCACATCATAAACAGTTGAAAATGCTGTAACATGTTGATTATCCCTAAACCTTCACTTCCCTTGACAACTCCTCTTATGCATTCATATTTGTACAAAAAAATCAGCATCAGGTTAAAACTTTTTAGTCTCTTATTTTCAGTGTCATACGGTAAGTAAAACATTCCCTATCTTTTTCTATCTGAAAGGGACAGAATAAGATTTAAATTCTTTCATATTATTAAATGGCTGATTTAATACTAAGTGAAATTATTACATTTTAACTATGTTTTTTAACCTAGTAAGCTACCAAAATGGGTATTTACATAAAGTATTTTGAGCCTTCATATTCAAATGTAGAGCATTTAATATTTTATAGTCTAGGGAATTTGTACTTTTGTACTTTTGAAAATGCAGTGTTAGTGTTTATGACATAAATTTTTCATTCTGTAATACATCATGCACTTGTGTCTGCTTTTAGAAAATATGCATGTTCTATATACTGTATTTGACAGTAAAATTAAAACCAAAGATAAAAGCTTGAGACAAGTAATAGTAAGGGATCCAAGGAATGTAAAACTTCCTGAGATGTCTAACAAAGACTGCTGCATTCTATTACTCTAGAGATTCAGTAGCTTTCCTCTCCTTTAGATTTTAAAATTGTGATTGTAGATATCTATGCTATTAGATGCCATTCAGCTTCATGTGTAATAAAACACTTCATTGCATCTTATGTAACTAATTTTGTTTAGAAATGGATGTATTTAGACTAGATTATTCCAAAGGAAAACCAGCTTTTTTTTTTTTTTCCCAAGAGAAGCAGACTCTTGAATAATTTCTCTAGAGCATATCTACAAAAAAATTGCAAGTTTTATCTGTTGTATTTTATAGATCTTACCCAAACAAATTGCTTATTTCCTTTAGCTGAGCGCTTTGTAAGTGTAAAGATCACAGTCTGGCTTGGGCTAAATGAAGTTCTGGCACTTCAAAGGCTAGTCACCAGTGAACTTCATTTCTAAACCTTTGCTTGAGAAAAAAAATGCTTTCTCTATCTTCAGCAATTCCTTTTCCACATTGCACCTCTTTTTTCACTGCTTTTTTACCTTTTTTGTTAATTTTTATGATGGAATAAAGTAGACCCTTAGGAATTCCATAAAATATTTCCTTCTCTTCTGTAAAGGAAATATCTACAGTAGAAATTAGAAAATAAAAACATCAGGAAATTATTTAGTGTTTGTCTAAGAAATATATTATTCATATGTCCCTTAGCCTCCTCAGCCTGCTATGCCTTCATCAT
The DNA here is from genome assembly GCF_020740725.1 of Corvus hawaiiensis. Lineage (NCBI taxonomy): Eukaryota > Metazoa > Chordata > Aves > Passeriformes > Corvidae > Corvus > Corvus hawaiiensis. Next base: position 24,604,925 of record NC_063215.1, read on the forward strand.
CTGAGCCCCACTCCTCCGAATGCTCACTCCAGGTTTTTTGGTTCTTTATCCTCACAATCCACCTGGGACGTTTCTCCCTTTCAGATTCTATTGATTGTTTCAACTGAATTATACTGTCTGAAGCTTTATCATTTTATTTACTTCAGCAGATGGAACATCTCTGTGAGGCATCCAGGTTATCATCCACTGAGTGCCATTTTTAGCTCAAGGTCTCTTCTACAGAGGTATGAGATACTGCTTTAACTTAAATTGACATTGAAGTTCATTTCAGTTAAACACATAGGGGAAAAAATATCCATAGAGAAATTTAAACTGATCTAGTGAAACCACTGCAAACTCATCTGTTATAATAAGCAGTAGTAGTATTTTCCAGAGCAGTATTTTCCAGAAAAGTCCTCTCTGTTAGACAGTATCTAACTGTTAACCTAGTTGTTACACAAATGTCCTTAAAACTCTGTGTTACAAAGAACTGAAACCCATACATGAGTCCAGTACTAGTACATTGCTTTCATGAGTATAAATCCATGAGTAATCTTCCATGCCCCTGACTTTACCTCCTTTTGCCACCTGAACAGCCTTGGGCATATGAAGGAGCTAAGAACTTAGAGGAGACAGGAGTCTGCTGATCATGCAGAGCAACTCTGTTGGAGTTACAGATTTTATAAAGAAATTACAGTACCTTATTGATTTAATTACATTAATTATGTGGAGGAAAAGAGTGGAATTCTGGCATGATGAAGCAAACAACAAAATGTTATTAATTTAACTGAGCCAAGATTTCACCTGAAGGACTTTTTCTTCCTGTGAGATACTCAGATCTAGGAGTGATGAAATGCTTATAAAAAACTTGGTAAGTAGTAAACTTCATTGTTAACTAGCCTTTAAAATAGCATATTTGCCAGATCAAATAACTTTTAACATGCAGTATGCAGCTCTTTATAGTCATCCTACCTTCTTCTCTTGTGCAGTGTTTGAAACTGTTAAAGTGTAGATTCCACTTGTTGTCAGTCCAGATTTGAAAGCTTCAGCACAGTCTTTGAAGCTGATCTGCTCCTCTTTGGCTATGAAGTTGTTTTTAGCTGTTAAAAATACAATAGAAATTGAAGGCATTAAGAGGAGATGAATGAAAGTTACTAAGAATCATTTTATGGTCTAATTGGCTTAAAGCAGTTCCAAAAAAAAGTCTGACCCTGGAAGAAACAACAGATCAAGGTACTTATTATGTGTGTTGATACTTTGTATCATTTAGAGACATTATTCTGATAGGACTGTGGTTGTTTGATAGGTTGAAAAGTGCCAACACTTATTAATATGTTGAATGAGAAAACTCAAGGTATTGCATCTCATTCAGTTGAACAGTTTCTGCTTCCACTCATTGCCCTTGCTGGACTCCTACATGCATTACAACCTATGCATGCATTAACTACTATTACATACATAACTAAGTAGCAAATGATTATGTTAATAATGACTTTTGGCCAGTAGTCTAATATTGTGAAATGAGTTATGAAACCTTTTATAATGCAGCAGTCTGGTGGAACTACCCTTTCAAAGTTTTAAGCTATTTTTTTGCCACTGCGCTGAGCAGAAACAACTTTGTATGTACCAAGCTGGAGCTTGGTAGCTCAGCCCAACTTACTAAAGAGACATACCTTCTGGAATTCATTTGTGTAAAAAATACATTTTCACATGTCTAAGCCTTCTTATTCAACAGAACAATCTAAGGCTCGTCTTTTTGTTCAGTTCTTTATTAACTATGGAGGTTGGAATTTCCTGGCATTTTGCCTGCTGACTGATATTTCATATTTGACCCTTTTGGGGTTGGTTCTGTGTATTTTCCCTTTTAATTTAATCTAACAATCACAGGCAGTTACTACAAAGGTTTAGCTGCCATACAAATACATGCTTATATTACAGTTGCTTATTATGTTCTTTTAAGCTTGCTTATTCATTATTTACCTGTTTAAGTGCTTTGCCTTAAATAGAAAAATAACACATTCAGTGTTTTAATTGCTTTTCCACACTCTATTGTTTGCATACTGTCTTAGAAGCTTTCCCTGCTAATTTTGTCTTTTTGGCAAACACTCATTATTTTTTCCACTCTGGGTTTAATGGTGCTGTAGCCAACATGACTTTGACTTGTTTACTTATTTGTGCACTAGCATAGCAGATAACATCAGCAGGAACATGTACAGCTTTGGTATTTAAGGGAATAGCGTCAGTTATTAAGAAAAAAACTTGGAATTTACTTTGCTTAGAAAAACCTAAAATAACATATAGGACAATACTAAAAGTGAGGACTTCCAAACACCCTTTTCCTTATCTGTGATCCACCTTACAGTAGCGTATCATAGACCACCTGTATTTTAAGTTGTAATGCAAACTTTTAAATATTTTTCCCAGTATTTAATTTTGAATCCTTTTTAGGTGTTCTGTATGCTTGTGTATCTTCAGCCCTGAGAACTTTACAGGCAAATGTGACAGATTCTAGAGTCTTTTAGAACAGCTTCTTAGTTTGTCCAGGTTCTATATCAGACATGAAATTCGGGGCAGGGAATGTTTAAATCCTGTATAGCCATAACTTTCAGTTTATGGCTTGTGTGGGTTTTTTATGGAGCACATGAATCTGCATGAATCTAGAAGCTCTGCTTGGTGGCTATGATTTGTTGCAGGGTTATCAGGCATTTAGGGGTGAGATTATTGCCTATAAAGTTTTCTAGGCTGAGGGATTTTTAGGATGAATGAGGAAACCTTGGTGAAGAACTTTTGGGAGTACTTGCTGCCCTGGCCTGGTGCTTTCTTGTTTTGAGGGCTAGAAACTATGCCTGTGCTGATTCCTTTGCCTTTAGTAGCCACTATAATTCATCCTTTCTTTGTTAAACTCCATGTGCACAGAGCAATGAGAGGTGGCAGAAACAATCTCTGTGAGCCAGGAAGAAAAGTTGCAGGCCTACAATATGCAGTTTCACCTAGATATATGGTTAAGGGAGTGTATGTTGCCATGCATATGGATGCCATGTGAGATGAATGATACTTGACAGCTCTGTATTTTGTTGAACCACTGGAGAATTGGTTCAACAAAATAGAGAAGATAAACAAACTAGAGAAGATAAACAAAATGTTGAAAAGAAATCACATAAACATGGCTGTTTCTCCCACTCCCCTAAAAAGTAGGTTAATTAACTCAGATGCAGAATTCAAGGCAAAGAAATACAGACTTTGTGAGAAGCAGAAGTGTGTCAGAACTAGTTGTAAGACTTTATAGGTACTAATGGACACAAATTAGGAAATAGCACTGAAATAATATAGGCATGTCTGCTTTAACTTACAGTTTGGTGTCGATATCATGGTAAGCAAGCTATGAACCGTCTCCATCAGATCGTGTTGCTGTTTTTGCAGAACTGAGTTGTTTACTGTAGCTGTAACTAACTGTTTTTCTAGTTCTTCTATAATAGAATTCTGTCTGGCTACTAGGACTTGAAGCTGATCTTTTTCATCTTTTATTGACTTCAGCTGAAGCATGTGCTTGTCTTCCATCTCAAGAACTCTTTTTTCTAGAAAGCTAAATAAAAGATTACAGTTAGGCTCTCCAGAAACAATTCTGAGCTGATGTCAAGGGAATCAAGCCTGCTATATAAATTTCTTTCTTCATAAACACTCGACTTCATTCTCTGATGCTATGCATGCAGTAGACAACTAAATGAAAGTTTAGTTTGATACATATGCTGTCATTTATTATATAAGTGCACAAATAACATTATCTATTACAGTGTGTATTGCAGGCTTTAAAAGTATAATAATTGGGTGTTTGATAATTCAACATTCTTAAAGGAAAGATAAGTGACTGAGTTCTCATGGGTTTACCCTATTAAAAGATGAAACTTATTTGAAGATGTAACTATGAACTTTCCAAATATCCTATAATTATAATAAAATATATACTTAACATAAATGCCATAAATGTTATGGCATTAGGACAGGGAAATGTACAAATAGCTACCTGAAGATGTGTTACCTTTCTCCAGTTTTGGAGCTGGTATTATTAGGGAACTGCCTGGGAACATTATTTCTCTGCTAATTGTTCTGATATAGACTCTGAGAAAGCTGATGTTAAAAGATGCATAGCCAGAAGAGAGAAGTTCACCTAAAATCCATCGCTGTTACTGAAAAAAATAATCCTGAACCTTATATATAATTATGTTTCAAGTGGACTAGCTCAATGCGGATTGTATTTTGTTAGGTGAGAAACAATGCTTTTGTGTTTTATATGGATGTTACAAGGGTAGTCTATAGTCTGATGAGTTCAACACCAAAAAACATGACCTTTTAAAAATCAGTATTTCCTTTGCTTTCCATTTGATAAGGATGCTTGTTTTTCTTAAGCTGCTAGATTAAACCTTTAGGGAACGTATATAAATGTAGTAGAGTAGTGAACAAAAATGTCAAAACATGTCTCCTGGGTTTCTTAAGCTAATTCTTTCAAAGAAAAAGCACTTTGCACATATGGTTCTCATTGAAAAACTTGCTTTGAAGGAGAAAACTTACTGTTATTGCTGCTTTTATATTTCTCTAAAAGCAATAATAGTAAACTATTTATTGCCAAAAGTAAAATAAGACTGTGGTGATATGGAAATGAAACTAGCTGAAAAAAGGTATGAGCCTTTGGACCACAGCCAAGTACAGAAAAGGATAGGAGTAATAGTTGTATATTGGTCAATTTCGAAACATTGACTCTTAAGGAACGTTGAATATGATTAGTGTTTTATTTTTCTCACTACATTAGATAAAAATTGTAGCAATGACCTGGTTAATCATTAGGATAGCTGTGTACTACATGGAAATCAAATTTTGGAAATGTGGTTACACTCAATTACTTTGAATCAGGTTACATCAACTTCATCTGGATAAGTCTAAAGAAGAATATAAATTGGGTACAACTGAAGTACTGTTTCAGTTTTAGCTTTAAGTTCCTCACATAAAGGAGAACTTTAGATAGTGAAGAACAATATATAAACAATGCAAGAATAAACCTGCATGAATCTCCTATGCTTTAAGTAATATATGACCTTTGTAATGAGTGTGGGTAACACTTTGTAATGGGTTTGAGCTTGTGTACCAACCCTTATTTTCCTACTTGAGCACATTTGTTTCTAAAACTGTTAAAAGGGCACTTAATGGAGTAGTGTTTTATTGGGCTATGCAAACTTACCTGTTTTTTTCTTGCAATTTAGTTATCTCATTGGTCTGATCTGAAATCTGTCTTTCTAGTTTGTTTGTTGAAAGAGAGTGTTCCAAAAGCTGAAGTTCAAGTCTGGTTGTCTGGTTTAATACCTAAAAAAAATTTACAAAAAAAAATACTTCTTTTAAAAATACTTCTTTTAAATAAATTGTAATTTTGTTACGTTGTGAAATCATGCAAGTCTCTATGGGCACCTATGATTAAAAAATATTTTTCAACACTGAATTTAGGCACAAATAATCGTACAATCAGAATGAAGAAGAATACACAGAGTTACACTAATTTTTTTATTACACTACCGTATATCATTGGGAATATTTCAGTAGTATGCTACATTTCTGACAGGAGAAAACTGATGAAAGTTACTATGTACTTTAGCTTTGTTGTTATACCTTCCCTTCTGTTATGACAATTTTTATTTCATTACTGGAACTATCATGGTTGTGGCTCAAAGAATGAGTTGTTTTCTCCATCTGGTGTTGAATGTAAGTCTCTCACTGAAATCTTGGCCCAGTCCTGAAATCACTTGGTAGGTCTCTCCTAGCTATTTTACTCAATCCCAAATTATATCTTGAAGTGTTTATCATGTGAACCACACTTTAGTCAATTCATTCTTTGCATTTTAATATTACCTGTTCTCTATGTATTGTTTACACTTTATTTGCATCTTTAAATGAAGAAATGCATATACTAGGAAACATGGAAGATACTTTATGCTTTGTATTGATTGCATTACTTTGAGGCATGTTTTCTAGAAATATTTTCTCATTGTTTTAGAATTGCTTTTTTTAATTCAACAGAATTTGGCTTTTCTTGACAGGAAGAATAGATTACTCATGTCCTTCATGTTAAACAGTTATTCAGGACATGATTTCACACTTAAGTGTAATTGAAAACTATTGCCAAAAGTAAGTGTCCTTGAGAGAGCAATTGTTTGGTTAATTTCCTTATGTTGCTAATTAAGCCTTAACCCAGTCACCAGTAATTTCAAGCAGAGAAGGAAAGTGACAGTGATGATTTTCTTCCTCTAAGCAGAAAATAACTGAGTAATTTCCATAAAGACATTACTGTGAACGAATAAATACATTCTCTCAACATGTGCAAAATATTAGGCTCCTGAATAATGCAATCAGAAAATTGAATTCAGTATGACTAAGAGCTGTGAATTATCAGTTTATCAAAGAGTTCTCAAAGTCTTGGTTTAGGTTAAAAAATATAATTTAATTCCTTGGATGAATTCTACAGACAGTAAAGTGTCTAACAAGGATTTTAGGCTTTGCATACTTTTTTATATTATACAAAATGTTATGTGCTGCATGATATATCCATTATGTGTTTTGGCAATTATAGATCTCCATCTTTCTACCATGTCTGCAAAACTACAAATACTTACCGCTCTACATTGATTGGACTTGTCCTTCTACTAATATCTGCATTCTGTTTAACAGAATGTCTTATTGTACTTAATGCTATTCAATTAAAACCCCTTTGTTTTTGTTTGAAGTAAGTTAAGAAATGTACAGTAGACAGGTTTACTTCTGTGTGAATATACTTTTCTAGCAGCCTCCTAATTTCATTTTTTTTTATTCATCTCAGATTTGTTTATGTATGCCTTTGTTAACAACAATACAGTGCATTGTGCTGGAAATGAACCATTATCCCACTTAGAGTATCTGTGAAAACATTAATTAAAAAGATATTGTTCTCTTGATAAGTTTAAAAAAATAAAAAAGGAAAGATTCAGTTTAAAAAAGCAATTAAGCTGGTAAATGGAACAAAGACATTTTGAAGAGACTCGTTTAGCTAAGACCTGGTGATGAGAGGGTTGTATAAAAGCACATTAAGACCCAATGGATGCCTGGATATAGTAGTTTTAAATACATTCTCTTTAAAGATTAATTTAACAATTGTCTTTCTCGACTTACTTAAAATACTACTGTAATGAAAATCACTCAAGTGACAACACTGGGCTTGAGATGAAACTATGTATTTCCAAATACTAATGTTTCCTTAAGCTGGCTAGAGCTGTGGGTGATAACGATTGACTTCTAATTGTTGAACAGGAGCGTGTAATACCAAACAGTGTTAAATGTATAGCTGTAGTATTTGGGAAGCAGAAGCATTTTTAGGTTGAAATTCTTTACTTACTTGTGCTTCAACATCTGTTAATTTGCGGGTCTGTTCAGCTGTTTGATTTAGCAAGTTTGTGCCTATTTCAATCATTACTGCAGTCTGGTTCTGCACTGCAGTTTGCTGGATCTCTACCATTTCTTTCTTCATACTGTCTTGGATGTAATTCTCAAGCTACATGGGAAAGGAAAGAGAGAAGATAGTTGCATTCTTTAAATGTTGGAAAGGGGGTAGTACAGTAAGCCTGCTGGCAGCCTTGCTAAACAAATTTGGTCCTTGTCTGTTATGTATTTATGTTAAGTTTCCCAATGTTAAGCTCTGTGAGAGGAAGACCAAGTGTGACAAGGAATGTGTGGCCACTTGTTTTCTAAAGGCAGGAATAGAGATTTGCAGGAGGTAGATAGTAGGTACAGTGGTGAGAGTGCTTGTGGGCACTTGGAAGCCTTTCTGCCCTCGTGCTCCCACCATTGTAACCATCAGAGGAGTTTCACCAGCTTTGGCAGCGATGGGAAATTTTTAGAAGATAAAAGTTTAGGAGTTTAGTCATCTTCCTGTATTTACACTTAACTATTTTAAAAGCATTTTTCATCACATGACTAGAAGTCAGAGAAGAGGTCAAATGTCATTTAACACTGTTATGTGCACATTTTTATCAGGGAGAATTTCAAATAAAGACACAAAACAGTAGAAAAACCTATAAATACTTTAAATGCTTAATATTAAGGAATGCAAAAGTTGTTTAAAATACTTGACTCTGAAGTAATTTCTGTCTAAACTAATAAGGCTTTTTTAGTAGTCATTTTATAGCAGAGTACCCTGCTTTCAAGGAAAGAGATGAGAAAATAAGTAGCAAGGAGAAAATTAAAGTAGCCTTTTGCATAAATCTTTCTACCTATCTGGATTCTGAAAAAGCAGTCTGATTTTTCATCACACTTCTTTACTTCTTCTCAGTAATTGCAAATATTTCCTATTTCTATAATGTGTCATTGTTTATGTTTCAATTCATAAAAGTCCAGGCCACAAGACTTCATTTTTTTCCATTGCCTGAGGAAATTTGTAGAATCAAACTTCTACTTCACTCCGAAACTGTTTTAGCAAGGGAACCATAATAAATTTTGAGCTTCTTGCTGTACCTACAAGGAGGATACTAGCTAATAACAAATAGCTAGTGTCATTAAGCACAAATGGTAATACATCACCAATTCCTAAACTAAGTAAAATGGTAAAACAGGTTGATATCTCGATTTTTTTAAAAATACTATTTTGATAGTGCTATCTTGATATGAATGATGTCTTGTGGTAAGGAGACACTTTGAACATTATTTTACAGCTACTTTCCGTATCAGTGAGGAAAAAGCATCTTGTGATTTAATATTCTATAAACCACTATTCAGATAAAACCATTCCACTTCCAACCAGCTAAAGATCAATGGGCAGATCTATCAGCTTTGAATATTTAATAATTCCCCCTTAAATATTACTTGAGCAAGGACTGGGTTAATTTTTCATACTCCACAGTTGTTTTTTAAAGGTGGCAAATGAAGAAAACATATTAAAAAATAAAAACCTCTAAAACTGGTAGTATATGCTGACGTTTGAAGTGACCATTATATCTTGATGCCCAGTGTGACCAAACTGTCAGAGCAGTATTTGTTCACTCCAGTCTCCCCATGCAGCTGGTGAGCTGCAATGCACAACAGGGAGATTTCTGACTTGGCATAAGCTTTGACCCACATCTACTGTTCTGCTCCATAAGCGTACTTACTTCTCAAGTGTACCACAAAGATTTAAAACTAGCCTTTAGGCAGCCTCTTTGCATAATGATCTTTTTGAATATAAAAAGTAAACATACAATCAACTGGGTTTTGGCATAAAAATTTAGCAGGGGTATCTTCAATTGCCATCATACTATGGTAATTAGAATTGTTCACTATTCATAGGGCTGATTCTTAAATGTTACCATTTGCTCCAGGCTCTTCCTCATTTTCAAAAGCTTCTCCAGACAGAGACAAATCTAATTTGACCAAACATGTTGGACTGGACATCATTATAGGTAACATGGAAAAAAACTTTGCTCAAATGCAACTCTGTTAAAAGAATATGTAGGGAAATCTCCAGAATGCATTTTATTTGACTCAATGTCACAGTTAAGTACTGAAATCTTTATCAAAGATCAAGGATATGGCCTCACCTGACAGATTCAATGCATTGAAAATGTTGCATCATCTTTAATTTAGAAAAAAAGGCCCAAAAATAAAAAGAAAGACAGCAATAATAGATCAACAAAGAAAGATTGTTCGCAAGCTTTGATTCTTTCATTAAGTAATTGTGGATATTTAACCTCATTCTTCAAGGTTCCTTGTTCACCAAAGAGAGAGCAGAATGAAAATCTGAGCAAAGACATCTCTGCATATAGGATTACAGAACTGCATGGCTTCTTTGAAAATGTTATCGCTGAAAACACACTACTAGAAAATGAGTTAATTCTGGGCTTAAAGGTAAGGTAAACATTTTATGGTAGGCTTAGGCAATTGCCCAGTTCAAACACACAGATGTAAGGTTGCTCCGAATACAGTACGCAAAACCCGTGATTACAGTTGAAGGCATCTGGTGGTTCTGGTTGCCAGATTTTTATACCCCTTGTCACTGTGCTTGCAACCTTGGAAAGCAGTTTTGTTTGGACACACAGATCTGCATTTTCATAATTTATCTTATTTGAATATCTTTAAGTGTAAGTGTATCTCCAAGTATCTGATCTCTTTCAAATAATTTCTCATTTATGTGGGGAATTCCCAATCACTGAAATATACTCTTGACTCCAGTTTAAGTTTGTCTTCACATCTGTTTTTCAACTTAAAAATATTAAATATGTAATTTAGGGAATATGGTATCTGTGCTTGCTTCAAAGCATGAAATGTGAACACCAAAAGGGATTTGGTGTTCAAGATTTAAAGCCAGTTTCATTATCTGACATTTAGTCTAATTTAGATCAACATGAAGCATCAAAATTATAATGACCTATTAAGTGGCTTTGGAGCTTCTTGTGGCTTTTTCCCTTAAAATTGTACAAAGCATGATTACATAAAACCCTTCTGTTTTTTCCTTCATATTCACTAATCCTCGCCCACTTTTGTACATTCTCTGCATGTACACATCATAAAATCTCTTTTCCTGACCTGAACCAAGATACACATTGATCCCTCTCTGCTTATTTCCCCTCTCTCATCATCACACAATGGAAAACTGTAGAAAGTAGCACTTTGTACAACTACAACTTCCTAATTTTTTTTTTAGTGGCGGATGCTTACTTTCATCTTTCTTCAAAGAGGAATAAAAGAACGACTTTCATCAAAAATGCCCCGCCATCTCCCACTGACCTTAGTGACAGCAGAACATGTTCCCACTGCATACCCTGGGCAAGTAAGGCCCTTGGGTTTCCCTGAGAGGGTGGTGGAACACGGGCTCCAGTTCCCACAGCCACAGCTGAGCTACACTGACAACACTGAGGATTAGCAGCCATTTTGCAAGACTGCAGTTCTTTGTGGCACATTTCTTTGTAGAGTACTATTCATCAGCTCCTGCCAAGGAGCCTCCTTCCTTTGTAAGCAGCAGCACACTCAGAGTTTCTGAAGGAGGAAGAGGTCAAAAAAAGGTTTAAAAGAGGGAAGGACACAGGAATGAATGACTCAGTCCCCATCCATCACTTGGGAAGCTTGGCAGTTTGGTTTGAACAGCATGTCTGTCTTCTTCAATATTTTGCTCAAATTTGGAAGGTGAAACGGATTATTTGCCAGATTCCTCCTTTGCCACTTAGCTAGTTATGGTTTAATCTCTTTTTAATTCAAATAGTATTTGGCATATAAGAATTGAGTTAACCATGATTACATTATTGTTATTTTGAACAAAGTAAATGTTAAAACCTAATAGCTGACTATTAGTGATGCATCTTCTTTCAGGAATTTTGCTTTTGAGGGAGCAAGTCAATCAATGAATTCTATCTTAAAGATAATACAAGGGAGAGGGAATATTTGAAAGGAGGAATAGTTAGTTGATAGCATTTCAGTGATTTTTCTTGGGATTTTTCCATTAAACATTCTATCTTTTGTGTAAGAATTTGGCTGGCATGTATTCTTGAACAAAGTAAATATAAAAATGAAAGCACAGATGGGAAAAAACATGTCTTAAAGTATGCTTAAATTGCAAAAACAGCTGGGAAAATTGAAATACTTTCACAGTTAAGATTTGTTATAGAGTTATAGTGATGCATTTTTAGAGAGAAAAAATTCTCTAAGGTCATCACTTTGGGGCTGTGTCCTGCTTTATTACTTCAAATCATATAAAATCATAAAATTTGATGAAAATACTTCAGCTAAGTTGCCAGAAAAACAAGGACAGGTCACTAATATTGGAGCACATTCCAACACATTGCTTTTATAGCCAAGACTTTTTTTTTAAACAAGCTTTAAATTGGCAAGAAAGAAAAGACAACATGTAGACTATGCACTAAAAGAAGTATGTTTTCTAACTATTGGCAGAGATAGTATTATTCCATTATGAAGGATTATCAATACTCAGTTAAAATGAAAAGTCTTCCTGATTGTATAGTTTGTATCCATGTTACAGAATTTTTCAAAGCTTCAGCAACTTACTCGTGCACTTTATAGACATTTGACTTACCATTATTTCCCTTTTAAGTTATGAATGATGTCTTGCATTTGTTCTTTGCTGCCAAATATTTAATTTATACTAATTAAACAGTCATGTTCATGGCAGCATTTATGCTCCATGAATACATACATCCCTCTTTTGCCAAATGCCACCCCATATAAATGGTACACATAGTACTGGATGCTTGTTCTATTTTATAGAATTTTTCAGTTATTGGAGCAGGATTTCCAAGTAAAGTTTGGTGATTTTCTTAATGTTTATAGTCTGATTCTATCAACTCTAACATTTATTTTCAGCAAGAGGTAATGTTAATCGTGAGTTTCTATATAATGCTGTGTCCTATGTGAACAGGTTGTGTTACAATGCATATTGCATGCTTAGTCATCCAATAAAGACACAGAGAAAACTGCAGGGCTAATGACACATATGTAGTGATTTCCCTGTACCTTTTGTTTTGGATTTACAAAAATGGAGTAGATCCTGTAGAAAACCTAGCAACAAAAAATACATTTACAGTTAGGTACCTTTTAAATATGCATTGAAGCTACAGTTTGGCATACTGTAAAAGCCTGGAAGTAAGGAGTTAATGCATTGTTATGCCTCAAACGCTGATGGCTATTCAAGTGGGCAAATAAGAACAGGATGTGGCTGGAAAGAGGGACTGTTGGAAAGTAGGGCAGCACCTTTCTGGAACCCACTTCCCTGTTCTGGTCCATGGTGACATAAAGGACAGCAGATGTGCAGAAATAGGATCAAGAATCAGGCATGAGCTGTCAACTTAGGGTCAATCCAGTAGAGGGGGATCAAGACCATCAAAAGATCTTCAAAGACCCTCAACCCATTTCCAGAAAGGTCCAGAAGAATGGACTGCATGTGCTCACTTATTTACATGAAGAATGAGAAACCTAATCCCAGGGGAGGAAAACTTACCTATAAAATGATCCCCTGACAAAGCCCGGGTGGCACCAGGACCTTGGACACCCTATTGGCTGCATCAGTGCTGGACCCAGAACTGGTGATCCCCTTTCCTTTCCTATTTCTCTTTATAGGAGCAAACATATTTCCGTGCCAAGTGTGTCGTCTGTTAATAACATTTTGTGCGCATTTTTCTTTTGGACCCTTTTGGCTCTTGCCACTCTATTTTGACCAAAGGCATTGAGGAATTTTGCATGCTCCCTTCCACGAAGGAGTGAGATGTGGCACATATATTAAGTTGTCAAAAGCTTTGAGTTATGGTTCTCACATCCCTAATAAAAATGTCCTGTGCTTTATTCAAAACTTACCTTTGCAAATTTAAACCATTGGAGTTTAATTAGCCCTTCCAATACCTGTGATCATCATCCTGGTACTTTATGCACTAAGATGTTCATTATACACACAGAAGTGAGCAAAATGGAAAAGGTACTTAAGCATCCATAATCAGATTTGCTTAGTTTTAGTAACAGGAAAAAGTAAGAAAACTGTTGAGTCTCATTAGTTCCTTTGGGAATACTTTTTCAGAGTGTAGATACTTCTATACTTCTATAGATGCTTCCTGCTTCTTATACTCCAGATGTCTTCAAGTATCTTTAACCTAGTAATGCTTGGTCTTAGTTGTCCTGCCCGTTTTTCAGAGTGGCAGTGTTCTTTGGATTATGGCCATATCTGATTTCTTCATAAGTCATCTGAAGTAGAATTTAGCCCATAATTTGGAACGTTTTTTTTCAAATGTTGTGCCAACGTGCAGTTTTCTGACTGTAAAAGGTTATCCTTATATGCCACAAAAGACTTAAGTTTCTCAGTCACAGATACATTTTTTAATATAAAGACAAAAATATAGTTTTTTCAAAGACTATTTTAACAGACTTAATTTTCAATTAAAATACTAAATATTTAAATTGTTTCTTGTAGTATAATTGAAGCCTGTACATTTAGAAGGGTTTTCTTGGGATGAGCCACCTTGGATCCTACTGGACATGGATAACAGTGAAATGTAATGTAGTCTTTAAAAAAGAAGAAAACACTGTCTCAATCACAGCAGTTCACATAGGCAGTATGTAGTATTTTACCGACATACATATGCTACCCATGCTCCTTAATGTGCATGTATGTAACCATATTGCCAGGCGCTCCATGTGCACCTGTATTTGTGTTTCCACATCCCTATAATGTATTGGTGTTATGAAGGCAAAATACTGTCAAAATTTCAATTTTGCAGACAGTTTTGTTCTTTTTAAAATAGCTTTTCATACTTATGTTCAGTCTGTCAATGTTGCTACTGCTTAAAGTCAGAATGGAAATAGAAGAATGACTACCCTTTCCAAGAGTCATTTATCTTGACAGACCTAAGGGAACACATTTTTAAGGGCATTGCATCAATCCCCATCAATCAGACCTTAAGCTATTTTAAATCAGCTTTTAATAAAATAATTTATTTCTCCATGTTTTCTGGAAGTAAGGTATCAATTTTAGGAGCTTATCAGTACACTGCAGAAATAAAAAGGAATCATGTCTCAAAAAGAGACATTTAAAATCGCCTTTTTTTTTCCCCTAGAGCAGGAAGTCCCGATGGTCTACAAGTTGTTTCTCAAGGGAGGGAAAAAAATCTTTTGGGAATGTATATGGGAATGCCTGAGATGTCTCTACGCTATTAGATTCCTACATGCCCCATCAAACATGTCTGCCTGTCCAGACCTCCAGCTAAGATTTTTCTCTTATCTCATTTTCCTCTCAGCAAACAAAAGGTGAAAGTAACAGCATAAATGAATGCTATCTGGAAGTGAGCTGTGATTTACTGGAAAATATTCAAGCTAAAATTGTGTAATAAAATACTGAAAATTTAAATGCTAACCCTTAAAATAGTAAATACAGACTTTAAAGTAAATGATATGCAGATGGTTCTGGTAGGGACACTTGTGCACTAAATGGAAGCTTACCAACTTATTCTCCTGTCTGATTACATTACATTTAGAGGAATTTTTATAATTTATACTTGCTAGCAGAAGAAAAAATTCCCCCCCTCCTTTACTGGCAAAACTCTATTTAAATAAAAACTAAATTTTCATTAATATAACATGAAGCAAAATGTATTAAATGTCTTCATTTTCTATGCAAATATTTATGAAGAATGACTTTCAATCTGTGTTCTTGAATGGAAGTACTTTGTACCTAATTCTAAAAGTTATTACACCATGATTGTACTTTCTACTGTATGTTTTGAACTAACTATGAATGTTAAAATCCAAGTGATGATGTAGAAAAAGCAAAGGAGCACATATGAAAAGGGAAGAGACTCTGACAGCTGAAACACTCCCAAAGGCTGTCGTAGAGTTGATCTCCCACCATTCCAGACACTGAGCTTATTTTGTACACCTAATACTACACTACTGCTTTCCTACCTCCACATGTGTTTTGTCATTTGGAGGATGATGTGGGTGGGTTCTTTGTACTATATATGATGCATGTACTTTCTGTGGTGCATTTTTAGGGAGTTGTACATTAAACTGCAAATGAAAAATACTCTTTTCAAAAAAACGCTGTTAATGGAAACTAAATAGTCAACTTGACAAACAGCTTAACGGTGTGAATTTCTATATAGCTAAGTAAATAATTTTAAAAAACCAAAATTTAGCAAGAGTAGCTTCAAAATTAAAATCAATCATTTGGTAATTACCCATACTCATTAAGAGTTAAGGCTGTTCATTAAGGCGGTAATTTAAGATTCTGGATCACCATTTTTCAGGATCATAGCTAAGTGGTATTTCTCTTCAAAATCAGGGAAGGAATTCGTAAAGTTCCCATTAGTCTAAAAATAAAGAATAAATAAATAAATAGTGTGAGTCATGAATGGCATTTTCCCGAAGTTCAGTAGCGCTGCAGCCAGGAAGACAAGAAGCCAGTGATGCTTCTGCCATTCACTGAAATGCATATAAATATTCTTCATTATACACAACAAGCCACCAATACTCAAAATTAGGATTCCTTATTTATAAACAGTATAGGAAATACTGCTAATCAATATTTAAATTTTAAATACTATGTTATGGCATTGTGCTATTGATGCCTTTTCCTGGTCTTAAAATCAAGAGTCAGACATGGTTAGAAGGGGAAAAGGGATTTTACCTTGGTATTTATTTTAAGGATCCTTAGGTGCACACATCCAGGTCATGTGCATTGAGATGCACCCCCCAGAGTCTATCCCCCCCCAGCATTGGGTATAACATTATAGGTCTTACTAATTAGCATATCTATCAAAGATTCCCCAATGAGAGGCTCAAGTGAGCCCCCCTCCCCAAGGAACCTTCCCCTGGATGGTTCTGTCTTGGTTTACAGAATGTGTTCTGGAGAGGACCTTGGGGTCTGGGGCACACTGATCCCTAACTACAAAGCTTCTAAAATGTTTAGTCTCTTAGCTTGACAAACAAGTCCAAGAATGTAGGCAAAAAGCACTAGGAATACAGAAGTTGTAAAAGGTATAACAGGGGTATAAAAGAAAACGCAAAAATCTTCATGGCATCACTATAATTTCACAAATCGAATATCCAAACTTTCTGGAGATAAGCCTACATGTTTTCAATCAGATTTTGGACTTGCATGCTGCCATTAGGGAATCAGGACTATACCACATCAGTGTAAGGACGAGATTCTGCCCTACAAAGATGACATCTGAATAAACACTTGCTATCCCAGATCTCAATAATACTTTCTCATTTATGTATTTTTTCCATTCCACTGAGTAATAGGCAGCTGAAATAAAATTATTCTCAGATATGCTGGTGACATTTTTCATGAAAAACATTGTCCACGTAGCCTCATAAACTTTACAAAATATTTAGCAAATGTATCTGTCACAGTTAAAGCCATTTATCTTTTTTATCTCAACTTACAATATCACGTGGTTTTTTACTCTTCTTTCAACTGGACAGTCTATTTTAGAGAATAGCTCATGATGTGGTGAAGCAAATCAGATTTCAAGTTTTTGACGAAATATGAAGCAAATTCCACTTCTCAAAACATGTTATTGGAGAAGTGAAAAAGAGCTAGGCATTTACAGTTCATTCTCAGCATTGCTTTCTAGGGAAGCAGTCATCTTGCATTCCATTTCCAACCAGAAGGAAGAATGATTTGGAATTCAAGGATCAAACTAGTTAGGAAGCTATGGTACACAATTAGTCCATTTTGTAAGCTATAAAACTGGGTGTCTCCAGTTTCAAAGCTGTGTTCACAGAGCATCTTTCAGCATGACAAAAATTAGATTTTTTTTTTTAAGTTCATGGGTTAAGGAAACTGAAAGCATTTTAAGTAGTTCTTAAACTTTGCAATATACTGGCATCCAATTATAGTTTATTGAGCTTTTATAAGACCTTTTTCTCGTAGAAGAAGCCTCAATGATGCTACCAAGTGACAACCAGTCATTTCAGCTGAAGGCCTGACAAATTTTGAATGCTTAAGACTTTGGGGAAGCACATGTCAGCTGCTGTATTCAGTCTTGAACAACTAAATTTCTTTACTGAGAACCCGTTCACTGATTTTGGAGAGGGGGAAAAGAAAGTAATTTCTGCTCAAGTACTATAGCTCTTTTTTTAAGACGTGCTGATCTTTCTCACTACTGTTTCCATTGATAATATGTTATATGGACTGGGGAGGTGGGGTGTCTAGCTGCTACATTTACATCACCAGCTTAAAAATTCCTCACTTGCTGGACCAAACCTTTCAGAGAACTTCCCAAAGGTTTCCAAAACACTGGGCGGGAGAAGCAGGACCCAAAAACCAAACTGGCCTTAACTGTGACTACAGAAATCACGAAAGGCTCCCTGAAATAAGAGAAGCTCATGTGGTCACCTCTGCTTAGTTAAAAAAATGAGCATCCTTGTATGTTCTTGTCAAATGCTGTTTATTTATTTCTCTGAACTGTTCCATTAGCCCAGTTAAGGGTCTTTAATGCAAAAGCTTCTGAGAAATTCCATGCTTGAAAGATAAAACAGAAAGCTACTGTGTTAAAAGTGGGCAAACAAAAATATCTGGAAGCAAGATCAGAACATGTAGGCAGCATATTGCAGAAACAAAATGTAGTGTGTGATGCAGAAAAAAAAAAATTATGTAATCCTTATTTAAAATACTTTTTTTTGTCTCAATAGCTGGAATTATCCATCTAAAAGCAGGTAGTTTCATTTTTTGGAACAGAAACAAGATGACAAGTCTTTCCATCCATTGCTTCCAAAATTTCATCTTTGTCTCTGGTACCCCCTGAGCATTCAGGTAGTGATGGAGTCACCTCTTGAGCTGAGCTCCAGTCAGTGCTCCTGAAAGCCTGACACCAGGCAGCTGCCAGTCTTCTATGAAGACCAAATCCAGATCCTCTCAAAACAAATGATGCTACTGGCATTAACCATAAGAGAAGAGGAGAAACTCTCAGAAAGAATGGCTGAGAACCAAAGCTATACATTATAGGATGGGTATTTTATGAGAGGACACTATTCCCTGTCTGTCAAGATCTAGCAAGAAGGGCCACTGAAGAGGGAGACTTTTAAACACACTTTCCAGAGACTCTCTTGGATGTAAAACTCTGCTGTCAAGATGACTAAGCACATTAGCAATGGAGAAAGTACAATGACATTGATACTATATGCACCTAGGCAGAAAAGGAAGTTGTCTGCCTTAGATTTGAGAGGTGGGCCCATGCAAACATCATAAATTTCAGTAAGGCCAAGTGCAAGGTCCTGAACCTGGGTCAGGGTAATCCCAAGCATAAGCACAGGCTGGGTGGTGAAGGGATTGAGAGCAGCCCTGACAAGAAGGACTTAAGGGTGCTGGTGGAGGAGAGGCTGAACATGCCCCAGCAATGTGTTCTCACAGGCCAGAAAGCCAAATGTATCCTGGGCTGCATCCAAAGAGCGTGGCAAGGGAGGGGATTCTGCCCCTCTACTCTGCTCTGGAGACACCCCACCTGGAGTGCTACATCCAGCCCTGGGTTCCACAGCATTAGAAGGGATTTGATCGGGTCCAGAGGAAGGCCACAAAGATGATCCCATGGCTGAAGCACCTCTCCTGTGAAGGCAGGTTGAGACAGTTGGGATTTTTCAGTCTGGAGAAGAGAAGGTTTTGGGACACCTTAGAGCACATTTCCAGTGCCTAAATGGGGCTTATGAGAAAGCTGAAGAGGGACTTTTTCACATGGACAGTGACAGGACAAGAGGGAATGGCCTTAAACTGAAAGAGAGTAGGTTTAGATTAGACATTAGGAAGAAATTCTTTACAGTGAGGGTAGTGAGGCACTGGCACAGGTTGCCCAGAGAAGTTGTGGACACACCATTCCTGGAAGTGTTCAACCCGAGGCTGCATGGAGCTCTGAGTGACCTGGTCTAGTGGAAGTTGTCCCTGCCTACAGCAGGGGAGTTGAAGATAGATAACTTTATAGGTCCCTTCCAACCAAAACCATTCTACAGTTCTGTGAATACGCAGGAAAGTATGCACAGAAGGTTAAAAACAAATTTAGCTATAAGGACAAAAGAATCCAGCACTGAGAATTCTGAATGAGAACGAATATAGAGGAAAGGGACATCTAGGAAGCCACATAACTTTAACAGAAGGAAAGAAAGGAAATGAATCTCTGTGAGCAGAATTTTAAAAGTGGATGTATCAGGGATAGGAATTCTTAATGACAATAAGCTGTAAAAGGGGACTGGAAGGCTGATCTTAAAGCTGAGGGAATGAATTCTCTAGTTTGCTTGAAGTTTAAAAACACTGTGAAGTTGGGAGAAAATTCACTGAGGAAAATGGTAAGTGCAAAGGACTTGACTGGATAAGACTCTTGGGAGATGTTACTCCCACATGGACTAGAGAGGGACAAGAACAGGAAAATGTTTATTTCCTTGTGATGAAAATTATTACTCATTTTTCTATTCCAATAGCATCTTCACATAGTTAGAGGTAGTCCACATGGAATAAGCCTTAAAGCAGACATCTGATTTACTAGTGTACTCCATTATCAACTTCAAATACTTTTTCAATATTTTTTTTATTAATACTTACTTAGTGAAACTTAGTATTTTTAGTTTCACTAAGAAGTCAGTGGGAATTTTTCTACTTGTTTGGAGCAGAGCTAGGTTTTTGTATGCTGTCCTCAGAGCCTTTTTTAAATAATAAAGTTTACCATAACAAAGAAGCTGAACTCAAGACATGGCTAAGGTTTTTCTAGAGTCAAGTCAAATAAACTTATGTGTCAGGGGAAAAAATTAGGGTATTTTTAACCCTATTTAAACTTTCTTCCCTAGCTGGTAAACTGTAGTTGTCAGAATCCTTGCTTGTATGTGCTAAGATTTCAACAGGGTCAGATTGTTTATATTTGTTGCAGTTTATAGTCTTTGTAAGGGCTAGGTTATTAGTCTATGAGCTTACTTTCTAGTTATTTGAACTTTGTTTCATCATGTCAGAGTAGTTTTCAGAAAACATTCCCAGCTAGGTTCCAGTAGCAGTTACAATAGGGTTTTTTAATTTACTATTACTTTATAGGCAAATTTTATATCAGACAGAAAATGTGGCATCAGGATGACAGTTTAACATAAGTGAAAACACAGGGATAGTTAATATGGTCAAAGTTCAGACCTCATGCAAGGAAGCTTAGGGGTTTTTAAAGTCAATTCCTTAGAAGCAGAAAAACACAAGATTTTTTTTATTTTTTACTTATTCACTTAAGCTGTCTTTTGCCTACTTTATCCATTTTTTAAGTTGTACTAAGAAACTGGAAACTAGTGTTTCATTTGAATAGTTAAATTACCCTGTTTGTAAAACATCGTTCTGAAAAGAAAAGCAAAAATATGGAAGTTTTTTCATTAGGTCTTCACCAGGGTATTTTCTTGAGTAAGAAAACATCTGAATGGACAGGGTACTTGTTAATGCAATTTGAAGTATGGCAAGTGCGTTTTCCATTACTATGTGTATTTCAGTCTTGATCTGCAGCTTTTTGGTGTTTGAATGTTAACACTTTGCACAGCTGAAATTGTCAGTTGACAGCTGATACCCTGGAAAAATGAGGCTATTGCTTCTTGGCTGAATGGCATATTCTCCTTAAGGTGCTGGTTTATATTGCATTCTGAAACTGTGGGTTTGAACTAGTATCTTGCAGGTAGTTACACCTTGTAAATGGAAAATGAGGAAAATTGTTGCATAGAACATAATGTAGTTCATGGGAAACAACCTAAAGCAAGTATATAACGTGTCATAACATGATGCCTACAAGTTCTGTCAAGGAAGACAGAACTAAAATTTTTAGGTGGCTGGGATCAAAATTAAACCTCTCAGCTTACTCAGGTACCTCACATCAGGTCACATGATGAGCAGCAGCCCTGCGGCACACGGATGTCACACCATGTGTGGGGGAGCTGCTATGAGGGCTACAGCTATTGCCCAGGAAATGTCCTTTCCACTTAGCTGGGTGTCTCCCCATTCCCACACCCTGACAGAATGGAACAAAGAGGCTTTTTCCTTCCAGGATCACGCACATCAGGTGCAGGCCTGAACCAAAAAGCAAGCATAGCGATGAAGCTGATACCGTGAGTGCAGGAGGTGAATGACTCTTAGTGCCTGCAGCGTGAGAATGAACAGGTCTGCAGAGCTGTTGTTTGCACAGGGCTTAAGACACTGCTCAGTCATTTTTATACTAGAGATTTTCACAAGATCCTACTATTTTTAAGTGGATACAATTATTTTCTCCAAAGATGAGAACTTTTAGATTTTCTCCCCATCAAAAAGTTCTTTTAAGTGGAGTGATAAAGATCAAACATTTGCTTAGTGTGCTTTCCTGTGGTTTTGACAAACAGTTTATTCAAAAAAACATACTAAAATATTGCTTCTGAAGTACACAAATTATGGCAGTCGTTTGAGTGATTATGCTGTACCACACTGGAATGCTCTAACAGAATAGTTTTGATTTTATACTGAACTACTCTGGTCCTCATCAATGCTTTAGTACAGCTTTTGAAATGCACAGAGCTAGTTTCCATCTCTTGATAATTCTATTACTAAAAGATGCTATACAGTCTAAAAATTGAATGCCTATTAAAAGAATTTCATTTGCTAATATTGAGAGAGGTGTAATAAATCAAGCAAGGCTTTTTTTCCCCCTTTTGGAAAGTTATTATTTAAGTCATTGTAGCTAGCTGTTCAATAAAATAGTTTGTTAAGCTCTCAGTTGTGTTACCGTAACACACTGATTTTAATACCTGAGCAAAATCAATGAGAGAAATTTGACATGTTGTTTCCCAGAGGGTAAAGGAACTCTGTATAGTTGGGGTTTTTATTTTAAAACTCTATGATGAGGCTTGAGACCTAAATACAAGTATAAAACTAAAAAGATCATTTTTTCCCTACAGTATTAAAGGGAGTTTGAGCAAAGCTTGGACACTTGCATGCTGCTTGGGTTTAACAAGAAATCTCTAGAGACAGCTGAATTGGAAAAAAAGTTGCTGCCATCTAAGAATTCTGAAGTATTTGCTCTTCTACAGAGGAAACATTTCCTTACAGCTTCTGTGAATAGTGTAGCTGTGAAGAAAACTAGATTTCCATCCATACTTTTATTAACAGAGAGAGAAGTTAACAGACAGAGGATTGCATATTCTATCAGCCTTCCCTTTTTAGTTGTAAGACTTTTTTATGACCTTAGTAGGCCCCGGGAAGATTGTTAGCTAAACTGATAAAGCTTCATATGGGCAGTATAAAGACAGCAGAAAAGTTCCTGTAGCTTCCTGCTCTCTCTCTTCAGACTAAGCCATAATGTGCTGGAAGTTGGAAAGAAAACAGATAGATATCATTTAATCATACAAATTGTAGGATACATTTGCTGAGCTTTGTAAATAACATCTTAATTTTAGGGTTAACCTGTTCCATAAACAGATAAAAACTAACAGGATTTTCAGTAATTACTTGGATCAAAGTAAGAACTTTTTTTAAAAAAGCTTTTAAGGAGTAGTAATGTCTTTCCCTAGGCAGCTTAAAAACTGACACAGTGAGTGTTTGCAGAACCATCTAGGTGTGGGATTTTTTTTGTACAAAACATAGATCTGGATTTTGTAACCTGAAGAATTCTTTAACGTCTCCTCTGAGCTTTGTTTACTTGGAATAGACATCAGCTTCACCAAAAAGTATTTTTTATTCTCACTAGGGAGTAAGTAAAATTCTTTTTTCCTCTGTCCCATTTCCTAGAAATATATCTGGTCAAGGAAATGAAATGATCACGGTACTTCCAGTTGTAAAGTACTTTTTAACTTACTGTGTGTATTAGGTTATTTGGTTTAACGCTGTATAATGTGCATATCTTTAAAGCATTTTCAGGTATTAAATTACTGAGCTATACTTTTTCTCTCCCCAGATGTTTTGCCTTTTTAAATTACCTGAGGTTCCTATTATTTTCCCACCGCTAGTTTTTATTTTGCTAGTCTGAGAAATTCAAATAATAAAATGGCAGATAAAATTCAGTGCTTATTTCTGAAACTTCTTATTCAGTGCCATAGAAACTCTCCTTTTCTTGAAGGATCTAGTGATACTTATAGTCCACTGACACATTGTTTTCACTGTTATTACCAGTGAGATGGTTCCTAGGGTGCATTTGGACTACCAAAATATTTTCTGTGCATGACATCCTTGTTTCAGGTACTAGTATATGCATGAATTTTTTTTTTTTTTTTTAAGAGCCATCTTCTCCTATTTTCCCTTGTGGAGTCTCTGTACAGGTATCTTCAAGGTTCCTATTAGTATCTTAACTAGTATTTTAACACGTTAACTAGATGCTAGAATCATTTATCTCTGAAGTACAACTTGCATCTCCACTTCCAGGAAGAATTTTTTTTTTTTTTTTTTTTTAAACAGTAGGAGTGGTGACATGCTGAAACAGGCTGCCTTGGGAAGTTGTGGACGCCCCATCCCTGGAAGTGTTCAAGGTTTGGCTGGATAGGGCTTTGAGCAACTTGATCTGCAAGATGGCCCTGCCCACAGCAGAGGGGTTGGAACTAGATGATCTCTGAAAATCCCTTCCAGACCAAGCCAGTCTGCAATTCTATGATTCTGTCAGGATGTAGGAATAGGAAGACACCAAAGTCTTATGGAAAAGCCATCAATCCTGATTTGACTCTTGTACTCAAGCTGTTTTTTAACAAGTGGGAAGCATAATGGTTATCTGTATATTCATATAGTATTTGCAGTCTAGTCCACAGTTCTACCTTCTACCTATTGTCTCTGGATTCTGAGACCTACAAACTTCAGTGCTAAAGCAGTATGTCAGGATGAGAGCCATACAGCATGCCAGCTTTTGTAAGTTCTTCAGCAATGCTGATAAATCTGCCTCTTCCAGGAGGGTTTCTGTTAAGTTTTCCATTCCTCTATTTGTCTCTCTCAGGCTGAAAAGGCTGATTGAACTTACTCTAGGAAGCTAATTAATATAGACTGAGGCACCTGATGAAACTCTGGGTTTGCAAAGTTCCAAAGATCCAAGAGTGGCACCTCTCTGTTGTAGACACTAATGTAAGATATAAGACTGTGTTTTCTAAATCAGTTGGCAACATTTTGCATGTCTAGCCCTATAATAATAGTGGGGGAAGACCATCTTACTTTGCCCCACCCTGGCTTTCAGCCAAAGCTGTGTAGAAGCCCATGAAATGACAGATGCAGCAGGAGGTTCTTGCATTAAAGTATGTAAAAAGTTGTTAAAAAATAATGGTTAACTAAGCTGATTAATATTGTAAATCAAAGAATATGGTACATTTTCAAAAGCAAGTACTGTAGTATGTAAAAGACCGTATTAAACAGTCACTAAAGGTACTAGCTGTCATATTTTGAAGGTTAGAAACAGGTATCTGTGTCTTTTAGGGTAACTTCCATTCTAAGCAATACATACATGATAGCTTAGGAATCAAGCAAGTGATACTATTTTACTTGGTAAATTAAGGTGAGATGCAAATTACTGATTTTTTTCATAATTAACAAGGAAAAAGGAGCAGTAACAATAATTGTCTGTAAAAGAAACACCATTCTCAACTTCAGTCTCTCTGACAAAGTATCAAAGATATTCCAGTGGTTATGCTGTTAAATTCCATGTATTAAGTGGGTATGCAAACAAAAAGGACTGGAAACTGGAAATTCAAGCATCTTCAAGCTAATTTCCTATAGTACACTTGAAGGAAGAAAAGAAAAAGAAAAGAAAGAAATAAAAAAAGGAAATCAAGCACTTAATGTCAATAATTGATGGAGAAAATCTCCCAGTTTGCTGTTTGGACCAGTCAAAGATGACAAGTTTATGATCATGTTAATAACAAACAAAGCACAGGAAAATATATCTTGAATGCTAGCAAGAGACTGGTTCTGTAAAACAAGCCTCTATTTATCACATTTTTTTACTGAAAACATCTTGGAGAAGTTGAATCCTCTATTTCGATTTTGTCTTGTAGATCCGTGCAAGAAAATCTCATCTTCTTTGTTGATTTTGTACAATTTCATACCTGTATCACCAATTTGGTATTTGCAGAATGATGCAGAAATGGTCTCTACAACACAGTTTTTAAACACATGCAAAAGAATCATTTCAAATCCTTTAATTGAAATTTACCTACAGGAGATACAACAATAAACTGTGTAATTATATCATCCAGAGTAGTGTGGAAACTTTAACTGGTAACATACCAATCTGAAAGTAAGAAAGTATTTTCTTTTGAGTCCTGCCAGTATTCTTTTGCTTAGCAAATACATTGTTGATAGACAGAAACAAGAATTTTCACAATAAGTAAAAATAGATGCATTACTTAAGAAAGGAATGCAGGATTCAGAGTCAGAATCATCTCTTTCGTACTTCAAAATTCAACACTGTTCAATATAGTTGTCCTTATCCATTGTGTGCTGGGGCTTTGGATGGCAGCATGTCAAAGTATCCTTTTGTATTTGGCAAATGACATTCAGTACAACAATAATTATAACTTTTCAGGGTATCAAGACAAGGGAAAATGAATCTCAGTTAAGAGTATCCAAAGATACTGCATTTCTATCAGCAGTGCATCCCCCTCCTAGTCTGCTGTGATGGTTCAGGATGAAGCCCTGGTCTTTGATTTAAATGTTGACTCCTGACACAGACTTTTATTTTCTAGTCTTTTGATCTGCTGATAAACTAGAAATAAATTACCTGTATTCCAGATGCTATCATCAAATTGATCATACATTGTTTTCAGCTGTTTGTAACAGGAAAGACTAAGAAAATAGGACCTGTTTCTTTTACACTATTGCTTTGGACAGTCATATCTCCTGAGTCATAGGATCCAGTCAATATACTAAGAAGCAAATTCAAGTCAACATTAAGTTATTTCAATATCTTAAAAATGCAGTTCCTTGAGTACAAGTGTTGTGATCCAAATGGTAAAGCTGTCATTTTTTCAGATAGAAGTAGTCTAATTGTTGACCCTAAGGGATTGCCTGTCTTTTAGGAATATCTGAAAACCTGGTGTTTTATATAAAAAGTTCCCAAGTATAATAGCCAACATATATGTCTATATTTAAAATTTCCAGTCTTGTATCTCAGCTGCATACCAACTTCCTATCGTCTCAAGTTAATTGAAAATTTTATTATTGAGAGCTTTATTCTCCCTGCTCACACACACATTAGAAAAAAAATCATACACCAGTATACAAATTGATCCCAAGATAGGAAAAGTCAAAGAGGAAAGTTCATTTCAGGTATATTGCTGCACAGCTGATCTAGGGTTTTGGCCTTTGCTTCACAGTATCACTTACTGACTTACTGCTAAAGAGTGGATTAGGTGGAATTTGTTCTAGTTTGTCATCTGAATGCTTAAACATAATCTGCTTTTCAAAAGACATTCTCCAGTTTTATGTATGGCACACGCAATAGTGGCATAATGCATTATTAAAGTTCAGATTGAAAAGAATGTGTTTTCATGAAGAAGCAATTTGTAATAACTGTAGAAAAAAAGTCTTCTGCTTCCTATGCAGGAGCAGATCAGAAAAGAACCTGGACATATCTAACTCATTTTCTTCCCATTGTGTTTGCCCATTAAGCAGATGAAGCGCACACTTCCCATGCTGTTCCATTCATACAGCCCAGTGTTCATTCAGAAACAGAACGTTTCCTTTAGTTGATGGATTAAAGGCAGGAGAGGGGGAGGTGTGTAAAAATGTTTGGGGATTTGCAATATTTCAGGAACAATGTTTAAAGGTTAATTCACACTTGAAGTTTGTAATGTATATTTTACACAACTTTAAAACAAAACAGGTTCTGCCTCTTGAAAGAACAAAAATAAATTTTAAAGATCAAGACCTAATGAAGTTTTTTGGGCAATTGCTGAGAAGCTAAATGTCAGGTTATTTTTAAAAGCAATCTTGTATTACACTTTCCATACACTAAAAAATTAAGCAAATACAATTTTTTCACCCCACATTGACTGACCTTGCATTATATTTTGGGAGGTTGAAATATGAACCTAAGAATGTGTATTAATGACCTTATAAAAACAACAAGTAAACTCTGTAAGCAGCTTTAAAGGTTATTGTTTGCTTTTTATCTTCACTTGCAGACCAGGTGTCTCTAGCAAAGTAAATCTGAGGAAAAGCTACTTTTTGTTGGAGGCTCTTTGTGAACAAAACAGATGGCATAGAGAGCAGGTGTTAAAATAGTGAAAAAGGCAAACAGCAGATATTTTACAGGATGTTTAGCTATGGAAGAGCTAGGGAAAAAAAAAAAAACAGGCTGTTCTAAAGCATCTTATTTAGAAGTCTTTGCTCAAATACAAGAAACACTTCTCTGTCTTGTAAATCAGAATCTGTCTTTTGATCCCCCAAAGAATGGGTTAGAGATACTTATTCTATTCCTCTTGGCACTGATTTCCCAGGGACTGACAGGAAAAAGCATAGTTTTTACTAAATAAGGATGCTGGAATTTGTTTACCTGATGTCACTTATGATACTGTGTTTGTCTGCTTAAGTGGCATTTAGGACTGAAGTGTTGTGTGATTTTACTATTTATGTCAGGAAATTGCTTAGCAGCTGGGTAAATTAGGCTGTTCTACATTGTGTGGTTTTCATCCTACATTGCACATCTGTTAATTTTCATCTTAACATTACAATGGTGAGCATTGTAAATTAATAAGTAGAAATGTAAGTAAGTGAAGGAAAGTAAGTTTGCCTGCTTAAGAAAACAAAAACTACTCAACTGACATTATTTGTGTCTCTAAGTTAAGCATCCTAAACATCTAAAGAGAGATTTAGAGTTCCACACTGGAGCCTTCAAGTGTATGCATTTTGGATTTAAGCTTCAAGGCTCATTTCAGGTTGATGAAAACCCTGCACTGTTTGTTCTGGAATGTGACTTTTAACACTCACAAATTCGCCAGCGGGTTTCATTGGTTGTATCACAGGAGCTCTGTAACTTTGTAACTGATGAGAGTAGTGAACCCTAATACAAAATTATTTTATAACTATGTATGAAATGACTATTCATTGTAAAAAACTGAATTCTCTCCATTCACAACACAGATTTCTTTCGCTATGAAGAAACCATTATGACATCACTGGAACACTTATTGGGAAATACAATGCCAAGTCCTCGAAACATTTATTGCTTAGGAAATAGGCATCTTGGTACAAAACATAAATGTTTGTTTATAAATATACTCTGCAGTTAGACTATATTATCACACTTTTCCAAATAGTAGCAAAATAAAGGTTTTTTAAGTCAAAATCTGTTGAACTGCATAGCATTTTGAATCAAATGAATTTCTATAAAAATGTGAAATAGTGATCAGATTTATTCTCCAGTAATACTAAGAATATATGCTGTAAAAATTTTTTTCTGCTCTTTCAGGTACAGATGTTGCCACTTTGGCAATAAACATGTCATTTTCCCTTAGTTCCAATGGAATTGCACTAAAAGAAGTTCTGTGATATCTGCAGCACCTTTTCCAGCCTATTTTTCCCTTGAATATTGTACATGTCACTGAAAATGTTACAAGATGCAAAGGATATCTGCTAAAGAATTTTCTTGAAATTCTATCACTTCACAAGGCTAATTTCACTGCAAGTCAGACTTGCAGTCTTTGCTGGAACTACAGTTCTTTTTTTAGTGGGGTTTAATAGGTTAATTTCTGCATCCAGGTTTTGAAATCACATTTCAGATAGTATTTTTCAGGCATGACTCAGATAAAGGTACATTCTAGGTTCTTTAAATAGAGCTAAAATAGCCCTTGCCAGTTAGTTATAAATTAGTAGATGCTTCTCGCATGTCAGAAACTTCAGACATGCCCACGGTCCATCTGTGTAATTTGTCCAAGCAACTCAAATGTAATGACAAACTTTAAAGCACATTCTCTGCAGAACTGTGCAGTTCATGCTTCCTTTCTAGTTAAAATTATGTTCCCAGACTTCAAAATAACTTTTGATTGAAAGGTAATTCAGGAATTTAGGTTAGACAATGCACTCTGTGAATTTAGGCACTGTTCAAGGAAAAAAAGAAGTCACACTGAAACAGATAACAGGATGTCAAGTTTCTGGGATAGAAATTATATTAACCTACCTTCATTAGCCACTGAGTGTTGTTTTCCATGATGTTCTCAAGTAGCTGCAGTCTTTGAACTGAATCATCATAGTCCAGAGGTGCATCCCTTTGCACCGCGTTGGACACGTACGGAGTCGAGGAGCGGCAGTTGTCCGCCTCAGGCAGAAGGAAGGTGTAGCTGCACGACCCGTGCTGAACTTGGTACTGCTTCTTGCCTATCGTCTCCATGCTCTTACTGAAGGAGTTGTATCCTGAAGCTAAGAATATGCCGCAGCCCAAAAAGAAGCAGGCGGCCAGCTGCATTTTAATCCCTGCGGTAACTCGGCGGACCTAGAGAGCCTGGGTGCGCTGGCCAGAGCCCGGCCCTAGCTAACCTGCGGCGCAGCCGAGCGCTCCGCTGCCATGTGCCGTCAGGCGAGGGCTGGGCTGGCCTGCGTGCCCCCGGCGGGCCGGAGGTGCGGCCGCTGCCGCGCCGTGCCCGCGGCTGTCAGGCGCGGGAAGCAGCTGCGGCCGGCCCCGCCTGGCCCGCTGCCTTCCTGCGCCGCGCCGCGCCCCCGCCGCGCAGCCACCCGAGTCAGTCGCTCCCCTGCCCTTATAGCTGGGTTGGTAGGAGCAGGCACACATGTGGAGCGGAGCCGCTCCTCCCTCCCGGGCTCGCCAGTGCCGGGGGGCACCGCACAGCGGCTAGCGGGAGCGGGGCGGCGAGAGGAAACCCCAGGGAGGAGCCGGCAGCGGCAGGACCCCTGCGAATTCCTGCAGTACGGCTCTCATTAAGGGTTTCCTAGACAGAGCAATCAGTTCCGATAGCCTCCAACTATGCTAGTAAATTATTTGCGTAATCATTTTTAGCTCTTTCCCCTCGAACCCCCTCCCTTCCCCCACCTACATACAGAAGTCTATGGGCTTGTTTGTTCTTAATTTATTTTCTTTAAAATGTGCTGAACCAAGATGTAATTTAGTTAGTGTGTAATACATTGTGGAATTACAGAGAAAGACACTGTCCCAAGCATACAAAAGCAGGCTTGGGTACGTCCTCGCAAAGAGAACAAGAGGAGCAGTAATTAGGGGTTTTCAGCTGAACACAGACTTTGTATTTTACTGAATCTCTGAAATGAATACTCATGTTTAGGCACGTCTTTCAATAGTTAAGCATTTACAAGCTTTTTATTTATTATTTTAAAGGCTTTTTTTGTCTTATGACATGGCTAACTTTGGAAGTGCTAATGTTAATAAAAGAGTTAGAAATCACAAGTCAGCTGGCACTGGAAGAGGAAAAACGATCCAGAGTCAGTGGCAGTAAGGCATGGCTCAGGAAGTGGCATGGCTGAATAGGAATTACCCTGTTAGTTCTCCCTAGCCCAATTCTGTGCCCTTGGGAGTGGGAAATACCCATAAAAGGGGAGGGGAAATTCTAATAAAGTATTTGAAATGTATATGTAAGAGTAAAAAGGAGCTTCCCCTACTTCCCAACTCCCATGGTCTCTGCAATGATCGGTCATCTTGAAAAAGTGGAAAATTGCTAGCCAACTAACCAGACCCTGGGAAAGAGTCCATTCCACTGAAATTTCGGAAAAGTTTACTTCTCTGTAGGAAGAAGTTGTCTTCTTGAAACCAGCATGATAGGATACTGACTGCCTGAGATTTTGGCTAGGTCTGGATCTGGAAACTATAGATTTTTCTTAATTAAAGTAAACAAAGGGAATGCCGTGCTAGTCAAACTAACATGAATTACTGACCAAAGTTTCTCATATTCAAGGAAAATCCCAGCATGTCTCATGATCTCTTAGGACAGACTCCTACACAACTTGCTGTATCTCATATAGTGTATTAATGTGGCTTTACATTTTTATATCATGGAAATTGCGTTCAGGGGCTGTCAAAAATAATTGTAGCAGTTAAAATTCATGTTTTAGATTGTTGGAAGCTGCTGATCTTTCTTTACATAGTTACCTTTGGAAAGGAAAATCTCCAGAATTAAATTCTGGAGAATTCCAGAAAGATTCTGATTATATTTGGACTGTGATGAGTGGAACAAATTTGTCAGATTTTTTCCTGTGGAGTATTCATATGCCGTTGTTCATTCTTCTAACCAGAAGAAACAGAAGAATATGTTTGGAAGAGTCAAATTTATTTGCAACAAAATATATGTATATGAAGGGTTTGGTATATGAAGTATGCATTCTCCATCCCTTCAATTTTGTATTGCAATAGGAAAGCAGATTAATGTGACAGCTACTTGCATTGATAACAAAGTTTCCAACTTGTTGTATACTGATTTATAATTTTCAATGAACTGAAGTCTTTGAAAGAATGTTTAATTCCATGTGAATAACAGTCTTTTGCAAGACACTTGACCAACCTACTATTATCCAATGAAGAATATAGCATTCAATTAATGCACTAGACTGTGTGAAGCATTTCTAGGTATCTAACCAGACATTCCAATTCAGTATCTTCTGTTATTTGGGTACTTTAATTAATTTGCTAAGTTAAATAGGAATTTCCCATTACGGTTTGTCCTTAAATTGGTCTGTTCCCTGTTTTCCTTGCACACCTAGCCCAAAAAATTATCGGGCCATATTTTACTAGTCATCCTTCCTTTCACCACTATGTGCTTATGCTCAACAGAGTAGTGCTGAAAATTAGATTGCTCCAGCCCTGAACATCTCTGTCTCTTAATGAGGAAGAACTGGAGGATAATCTTTATTTTTCTGATTATATTGTCATGGATTTTTTTTTAATTCTTTTGTTAGATATTAAATGAAAATATGAAACTGAGCAGTGTAGTCTTTTAGACATTTTCTTTTTAATTATTAGAACTCTATTCAAGGGACTGAACACATATAAAATACAAGATTTAAGAGAGAATCTGCTGAGAATTCATTAGATAGGATCTCCATGAGAGGCTTAATTAAATCAGTAGTTTTTGAATGGCTATAAAGTTTGCCATCTGTGTGCCACCCCAGTGAATCAGATCACCATTGTAATCTGGCAGCTCAGTTTTGCTGGGTTTTTGAGGAGAGAGGAGTGTCTCTAAAGGTTTGAACTGGAGTCTGTTTTCCTTTATGAAAGGCCAAAGCATGACCCTGGGAGGCCCTTGTGCTGTAATGAGGCCAGGACAAAAACTGAATTTGGAGACTGCCTAAGAAGCCTTGCTGTATCCTGGGCCTCCACTAGGGAGAACTGTGGTTGTAGGAATACTGGAAAGAGAAACAAGTTCACCTTTTACTGTGTTTTAAGCTGGGTTTGGTTTTTGTGTCTTGGTTTTTTTGTTGTTGTTGTGAATGAATGAATGAATGAATGTATGAATGAGTAAATGGCCAGTTGCTGCAGCAGCTGTCTGCAGTTCAGGGAAAAGGTATGGAAAGCACAGGTATCATTCTAAGAAGTGACAACAAACCCCTAATGGAATACTCTTACCAGCACAGCAGGCACCCCCAGTTAGCTACTACTCACTGTGCTTCTCATCTAGCTCTTGGAGTAACACCCTGAGGTTCACCATGGTAATGTTTTCCCCAACCTTTCATTGATAATCCCAGGCTGTAGGGGCAGTGACTGGAATACAACCCACACACACACACATAACTGAGAGAGGGTTTTGCTGTTTCCCCATCTGGGTCCAAAGGATTCATATTGCTTTAATGAGGTGCTCTTTCCCAATGTCCAGGAAAGTTAGTGAATGTTCACCTTGCCAACGAAATAAATATACATCCCTTTAACCCTTCGCTACAGCATAGTGCCGTATTTGGTGCATCTTTTGGAGCAGTTGATTGTGATCCTTCACCCTTTCTATCCCTTTGGGAGCAGCTTTCCCAGCTGTGGAGGAGGAAGTGGTCTTCTCTGCCTCTCCAGGGAGTCAAAGCCAGTCAGAGTTCAGGGGGAAAGAAAGTAGTAACAGCTAAATTTAGAAAACTGGTGTGAAAAGTAAGGCAAGTTAAATCCATTTTTGTCCTTGAAATTTGAGGAAGAGGAAGGAAGATGCCTGAATACAGCCTTTTCGCTGAGCCTTAGAGGCATTTTAACAAGTCTGCTTGAAGGGGAGGGCTTATTCTGAAAACTGAATGACTGAGAAGATCTGTCCCTGTCAGTTATGAGAAGGACCATTTCTTTGTTAGACATGTTGAAGTAGGGAGGAATTTAAATAATGTGGCATGGAGTCTTATAAATGTCAGAAACTGAGTAAAAAGTTTTATTTCAGACTGTCACATCCTCTCAGTATTTCTTTCATGTTCATTGTTGTCTTCATCTTTCATTTCTGCTGTCGATATGGAGTGTTGTATTTACATTCGCGATACATTTTTCCCGTAAACTAAAATATAGCTTTAGCCTGTGAGTTCCCGCTTGCTGTAGAGCCAAGTGTATACAATATATGCCATAAAAAAGAGAATAGTGGATTGGCATATTTAAAGTACAAATTAGATCATTCCCTTTTTAGAAAGAAGATACCCATTCTACAGAACTCACCTTACAAGCAGAGCTGAAATGTATATTTTGTCAAAACTAAACATTTAGAACATTTTGCCAGATGTGTGCAGGCAATTTCCTTTCCTGGGAAACAGTAAATTCCCTTACTGAGCCAATCCTGGGTTTCTTCCATACAGCATATGACTAGGCTGCTTTGAGAGAGATGCCTGAATTCTACTAACATTATCTTTCCAATTATCATTTTACTTACAGCTGTGCAGCTTCTGTTTGACAGGCAGATACAGAGCTCTTGTGAGATCGCTGATAGAAAAGGAAGTATATAAACTTCTTAAGTAATATGAGAAAATGTTGACTTGGCTTTAGTCTGCTATCTGCAAACTTTGCCACCTAAAACTTTCAGGACGTTGATTTAGTAGGTAAGTTCTCATTTCAGCAGTTTTCTCATTTTAGGAAGGGAAAACTATGCAATAAAATATGTGCAAACTAAAGGCAAAACCCTGTAAACAAGTAGGTTTGGTGCTGCATTCTTACAGGGATATTTGATCTACATATATAAATGAAAATGCTGCAATGTGAGAACATGTAACTTCAAAATCAAATCTGAGATGAAAAAGATTCTGAAACATGGAATAAATTAATAAAGTATTTTATATATTTCTGGTATTTACATTCCTCACATTTTGTCACTCAGTGTTAAGTCCCCACCTTTGGTTCCTGGTACTTCAATATTAGTTTATGATACTTCCATTTGCTGTCTTCAAAATATTTTCTTTCACTGTGAGTAGTTTAGCATTTTTCTCAGGAACAAATGTCAACAAGAACAAGACTCATGAACTTGTAACTTAAAAAACAGGGGACAGGATCCAGGACTCTACTGGATTTTTAGTCTGCTGAAAATCTTGTCTGTTTTTAGATCTTACACTCTTTTTGAAAGAGAGAAGTGACAGGTTATTATGTTTTTCTCTAAACCAAAAAATTTCTTTTCATCAAGACCCATAGTTCAGATTTTTAGCACTTTAATGATAATATCTTTGCACTTATTCTGACTTTCCCCACCATTTGCTCATTATCTTTTTTTATTTAGTCTGAGCTTCTGCACAGTCTCTCAAGACTTCTTTAACAAAGTCTCAGGATTCCACTCACTTTCTCAGCTGCAGCTTATTTCTAATCACTCAGAACATCTGGTGTACCATCTTGTGAATTCATAATCATCTCTATGTTCCATCTCTGACGTTCCAGCATGTCTCCTTTGAGTGCCCTTCCTTACAAGGGAGGGCATTTGCCCAATAGTT
Source organism: Corvus hawaiiensis (assembly GCF_020740725.1). NCBI lineage: Eukaryota > Metazoa > Chordata > Aves > Passeriformes > Corvidae > Corvus > Corvus hawaiiensis. The sequence goes on from NC_063215.1 coordinate 24,640,200, forward strand.
CTCATATTGTACTTCTGCTGAAGGGACAAGAGGTCAATAATCTGATCCGCTGGAAATTTCAGTTACCACTCTGTCTTGGTGACTCAGTCTGTTTGTTCCCATCTTGCCTTGTAATATCCAATCCATCATTTCAGTACACAGTATTTTTCCTAGATGTCACAGCACTAGTGGAAGCATAATGCAGCCAAAACCAAACTTTGTGTATTCCCTTGGAAATGCTTGCATGCTCCCTTTTTCTCTTTGACAATTGATACTGCCACCATCCTTCAACACATTTAAATCTATAATCTGCAAGTTATGTTTCCTTTGTTTCTTTGATGTTTTATTGTCTCCCTTTTTTGATGCTATGCTTTCATTAATGTGTCTAAAATTCCTATCTTGGTCCTTATAATCAAGTTACTGAATTTTTTAACATAATCTGTCTGGCTCCTTCATAATATTTGAAATGTGACTTGCTTATGAATCTTGTTTTATTAGTTCTGCCTCAGTAAATTACATTCAACTTTGCTATCATAAGGATAGTTAGAGAACTATCAGATCTTCACAAAAGTAGATTATGTACTTAATTGCTTCAAATTTGGAAGGTCTAAATTCAGCACCTCTCCTACCAATATGTCAACTTCATTGCTTTCTTTGTAGCCACTGGCTGGATTGGCTTTCCTGGACTATCTTGGGTTAAACTTGGGCTATCTTTTCTCAGATAAATGGATATTTAATGTGATCATATTTTCAAATTATAGGCTTATTTTGGTGTCCCACTTTTTTTAATATAACATTTTCTCAAGTTTTTTTCATTGAGATTGTATTAACATCAAAAGACATTATATATTTTATATATACATAATTATATCTGTATAAATGTGTGTGCTTAGTATGTTGTTGATGCTACTGTACCTAAAATATAATTGGTCATGTTAATTTAGATTGGGACTTTATGATATCACATCTTGAGTAATAACAATAACATGAATTAATGGGGTTTTTAAAATTCCTTTCGTTGTCATTTCCACATTCCAAAACTGTGTTTAATACAAAATGCTTCTTATTTCTGCTGTTTCATTACTTTTATAGTGATTTCTTTCTTCAGTCCAAATTTTCTAGTGATATCTAAAGTAGAATTCACAAGAATCTATGGAACACTAGTCTATACAAATAAGTAGGCACATATCTAAGAAGACTCTCACTGTGCATTAATGAAGTTCCTGTTTGTAGGACGGCTGGTAGTGTCTTTCACTGTGAGCATTTTCTGATAATGAATGTTATTTTAATCTTTGAAAGATGAGTCATCCACATACAGAAGTAGGAAGTGAGTCCCAGGATTATGAAGAATAGTTGCTACATGCCCTTCCTCCTTAACATTTTTATGTAGTTTGGCTATAGTGCCCAAAGGCTGTGCTTATTCTCTTCAAAGTTAGGTGATGACAGCAAACTTTAGCTGGTAACAAGTATAATTACATTTTAAACTCAAATTGCACAAGTTAAAAACTAACATGGAAATTACAGCTAATGTTAAGGATCTTACAACTGCACTGCTGAATATCTGACAGTGTTAAGTGCTATGCTCTGTGTATCTCCCATACTGGGCAAAGCATAATATAGCACTTGTTTAAACAGGTTATCATTGGTTTGAAACTGAATGAGACAACTTGTGTACTAATGTGTAGCAACTAGCTCTAGTAAAGCCTTTAAAACCTGTTTTTAAAAATTGTTCCCATAGCACTTGTGGATTTACTCTTAACTGTTGAATTGTAAGTGAAAAAACTTAACAGATGTTATTACTCTGTATGCTTATATACTATTTCTATGCTTTGAAAAATGTCTTTTTAATTATAATTTTGTGCATTTGGACAATTTAAACCTAAAATCTTTATGTAAGGTTTTGACTTTTGTTGTATTATGTGAATGCTGTACTATGTTGATGTGAAAAGGCAGCAGACTCTGAAAGAATCCAGAAGGCTTTTGGAAAATGAGAAATCTGCCTTACTGACATCCTAAAGAAAAATGCATGTGCCGTTTGTTTAAAGGAATGTATTTTTAAAAGGTCTAAGCAGCTGACAGTAAGATAGCCTTACAAATCACCCCAGTCGCTGTGATTTAAATCCTTCCTCTTGTAAGCAGTCATGCAGGTTAGCGGAAGGTCCTCTCATCTGGTAATAGCACACTTACTTGCTAATAACAGCATGTCATACTTCCAAAGAGCATGTTCAAGTTAAGAATCTGAATTCAAAGATAAACTGATGTCAAAGAGGGAATGAAAAGGAAGTGAAAAACTGTGTAAGAGGAATAAACAACGTTTCAGAGAGGGAGAGGACATTTACGGCAACAGTAAGGTACCTAGTTCCTGACATCTGTTTCCCTCAAGAAAAAAACACAGTGCATGCACTAACCTTTTTATGGAGAGTGCAAGAAAAATATTTGCAGCATGTTTTCATACATTTATATTTGTTGAACTGTATTATGGATGTATAATATGAAGAGGACAAAGCAACTGCAAACTATTTTTGCACTCCATAAAGATAAATATTTTCCTTTTTTCAGTACCAATAAACATAGTTCAGTAATAGTTCTCAAAAACATTGCCCACCCTCTTGCTGATTCTACCACAAAAACTGGGCATTCTTTTCATTGTTGGTCCTACCGCTGTATAACCAAAGGAAGGAATTAAAGTGGGTTATTTTCCCTGGTTAGTGAGGCATCAGAACCCATGATGGGACAGGACAAAGTTACCAAGATTAGGGCTTCTTTGAGTTTGGACTCCTTGCCTCCATACAACTTATTGCTCTGTAAATATCAACATAAGTACCTCATCGGCTGAGTAACAGTCTGTTCTTTATCTCTCCAAATAAATCCTTTGCTGCAAAGATAATCCTCCATCTCCAGTGGAATATGTAGACAAGGTCAAATCTCTTATAGGTATCCTATAATTAAACTGGGATATTGTCTTCCCAACACAAACCAATTAGAAATTCCTTTTACTGGACTTTTATCTAAATCTGAATTATTACTTGAGTAATTTCCCTACACAGGAAATTCAAATCTTTAAAAATCTGTATTCTGTCTCACTAGAAGTATATGTACAGGAGATTTGGAGACAACATTGGTGATCTCTGTATTGTTTGAATGTGATTCCATGTTCAGGCTAGCCACAGCCAAAGTGGCTTTCATTTACAAATCAATTAGTTCAATCTTAGCTTATTAGCTTGAGTTTAAACTTGATTATAGAACACCTTGCTTGTAGTTGTATGTTCTTACTTGAATATTATGTCAATATTTTCAATCAAATCTGTGATCAAATTCTATTATAAATAATTAATAAAGCTTCACCTTTGGTTTTAAATGAAACATTATGATTTGTTACTGTTTCAGCAATGTGGCCTGAGCCTTAATAGCAATGTCCAGCAAATAGCATTTTCTTGAACATAAATAACTTTATTTCTAGTTCATCAAATTAGTTATCAGCTGATGTTCTACTAATTTCTCCCTTCCTTTGCCTGTTCACCCACGTGAGTATCATTTTTAGAAAGCAAAATCCATGCATTAAAATATTTACTAGATGATGTCATGAAATTACAGTATCTCCTAACTCAGCCAGCTTAGAATATTTTCTTTTTGCATTAATGAAGATTGTATCCTTGTGTAGGGTGTTAAGGTGCCCTTCTTTGACTAAATGCAAAAATCAGGTCAACCAAGATTTCTTTGTGGAGTCAGAGAAATTTCTCTCTGTTAGTCAGAAGGAGACTCTTGGGTAACAAGTTCAGATGTCAGCACCAGAAGTTAGGTGAAATGAATGTCATGAGACTTATGGAAAAAAGTGACAGTTATTGGAGATTTCAAATGTGTTTTATTGTCTCATCTTAAAGTGCTGTTGTTAATATATTATCAGTATTTTTCATTTTATTACAGTTTTCAGACTATTGTATCCAAACTATTGTTTTGCCTCTCTTTTGGTAATGGATTCACTTGGACTGTGAATTGATTAAAAAAAAAACCAAGCCAGAAAGAAATTGGGTCTAAATAGATTATTCACCCTGGAAAGATAATTCTTTTACACTGTGGCCACATTTTGCAAGGTTAAGAGAACTTACTTTGGTAAATGTCAATTGAAATGTTTAAGCAGGGACTTTTCTGGAACCCAGTGCAGCCCATGTTGAGGAAGGATGGACTAGCAATGGACCGAGTTTTTGGCCAGCTGTGAAGTATTCCAGGTAGGACTACAGCAGGCAGGGAAACTGTAGGGAGTCATGGCTTAAACTTTGTTTTAATTTCATACAGAGTATAAGGATATATCTTCTGAAGCTAAGATCTATGAGACTGTAGAAAAGCCTCTCATGAGAAGCAGTGGAATCCCTGTTGTATGAATAATACAGATGGCAAAACACTGAAAAATGGAAAATCCTGCACTGGCAGCAGTATGAATTAAGTGATTTAGTAAGCTTTTTCATCTCTTAATTTCTCTCATCAAACCTCATCACTCTGATGAAAGAAAGAAAAATGTTTATGTTGGACCTCCATGTGAAAAGTGCTTACAGGAAAAAAATATCCCTCTTCAGATGATAAAAATATAATTAATATATTTGAAATATTTCTTGCATTTTCTCACAGACATAAAATTAAACCTATCAGGCACAAGCTAATATTAATGCCTACAAACTGTTAAGCACAATTATTCCAATATAATGCAGCAGCGGGTTTCATATTGGAAATTTTTATAGTTTCAGATTTCTTTGCAATATTGGGACAACTTCATTTTATATTATTAATTCCATCAATTACATGCAAAAGAATACAGCTATTCCAATTGCTAAAAGCATCAGAGTGAGGCTGTGCTTCATAGACTATTATTGCCCACATGAAAACCTTCTTGGCTGACTGAGAAGTTTGCAACCAGACAAATTATTCTCAATTATCAATGGCTTAATTGCTACTTCTGTTTTCAGAATTTTTTTTACAAAGAAAACTTATTTAAACATATTTAAAGTGAATAATAATTTAATTAGTGAATAATTTTTTTTAAGATGCACTTCATGGACATCATGAACTTAACAAGCCACAAATTTCTCTACTTTTAAAACCTCTATTTTGGAACATTTATTTCATGTGAAGTGGGCTCCTTTGTATTTACTTGCTTTTTACCTTGCTGGTTCTGCAATGGGGGCAGAAAATCTGCATTCACTTAACTCTGACCTAACTCTGCTGGCCCACAGTTTTAGACTACAGTACACCCAATAAAGAAAAATAACACTTGCTTTTAAGATAGCTATTTCAATAAACTGATAGCCTCAAGGACTAAGAAAAAAAGTGATGCTTTAAAGGTGAACTGGGGCCTTCTCATTTAGAAGACTTTCCTAGTATCAGTCAGAACCTTTTTGTGATATGTCTGTCATGGAAAATGATCAGAAGCTGCTGAAGTAAACAAAACGTGGGTCTGTTCTGCATTATTGTAATTTGCAGATACCCTGTGCCTGCTTACAGAGGATGGCCAGAGGCTTTTAAAACTGTTAATGACATGAACAGTAGCCAAGAACTGTCTTTATTTGAAATACAAGTGTATTTTTAAAATAAACCAGAATGTGTGAATCCTCAAGCAGTTGACATTTGCATTAGCTTTAAACAGTGAGAATTTTTTTTAAAGATACAGATTTCTCACCAAACATTCTGTAGACTAGTTAAACAACTGGAAGCATTTTCAAGAGGTGTTACCACTACTTAAAATATTGGCTTTCATGACTGCTGTGAATCAGGCTTTACAATAAGTGACCCTTGGCTCCTTTTCATTGATTTCTCAGTGTTCATAAATTCATTAAATGTTCATTCATCAAATTCTATCTCTTTTCTGGCTCTTCCATGTCAGAAGGAGGCACCTGTTTCCAAAAAAAATGAATTGGCAGATGGCTTAGTAAGTATTGCACCATATCACAGCTGGTGGAATGAAGTAATGTTAATAAAGAGAAGACAAACAGAAATTAATATATTCAGGATTAGAAATAAGGGAGAGAGGATTTTTTATCTTGTTCTTTTCTTTTTCTTCTTTTTTTTTAATTAATATTCTTCTATAAAAGTAGAGCTGTGAATCCTAAATACTAATTGTTGAAATACAGGACAGTTTGGGACTGTGCAACATCTCTGCACATGGACATCAAATACACTGTAGTGCATCTGCTGTACATGCTGGTTTTATCCATGTATGCGCTGTGTCATTTTTCCAGTTTACTAGGCATCTGAAAACCAGCCTGGTTTCAATGAAAATACGTGGAAAGCCATGTTCCATATGCTTTTCATATGAGACATGAGATTTGACTGTGTAATACTGGACATCCTCCATTCTGTGGGACATCTGCCAAGCTCAGCAGAAATAAAAGTTACAGGCAGGAGAATAAAACCAGAGGAATAAGTGATTACTAAAACCTTATTCTGTTTTTAATTTTTATATTCTACTCTGGTCTCAGCTGTTATATTTAACTTTTAACAATGTCTCTAGCTGGAATAGCCGTGTATTCTGTACTTTAAAATGCTTTGTGGTTAAAACTTTAAAATGTTTAATGTTCATAAATGAATGACAAAAGTTCTCAGCATAGGTTTAGAGACTTCCAAAAATCCTAGTGTGTCTCCCTTTGCATCTTTAGGTAAGAATGTATCTCTGATCTATGAGTTTGAAAAAGCCTAAGAGTCTTTTAATATGCATGAGTAGTTTAGATTGTATTTGAAATGTAAACTGCAGCTGTTACAAATTCTCTCAAGAAAGATCTTACCTTGTTTTTGAGTGTTGCCAGTGATTATGTTACTCTGTCCTTTTGGTCTGTTATGTCCTAGATTGTGAACTAATGAGATTAAGAAAGAAATGATAGCTTAAATTTAGGGGAAATAATTCTATTCCTCATGGTTACAGAAGCATGAAAATGTTCCTCTGAAAAATGGCAATAGAAAGCAGCAAATAAATAAAAACCTTTTTTTTAGCATGATTTTGAAAGCCAGAATCCTGGTTTCTGTATAGTTCAGTTAGCAGTCCCAGAAATGTAAATTCCAAAGTCCCATTTTAAGGCCTTCCTTTCACATTTCCAGAATGTAAAAGTAAATACTGATACCGTCTACATATTTGGCATTGCTTTCAAGATGTTGTTTTCTTGTATCTATTTATACATCTAATACTGTTCAACTCCTTTTTATTGCCATGTATGTGTTTGTTATACCTAATGAGAAGCAAGTCCTCTCAACACCTTAGATGCTGTAGAAAACTTCAAATTAAACTGGAATTGGGTGTCCTGTCTACCATACAATCCACAGTCACATCCAGGTTTCACTTGCTAAAACTTAGTGTGGCTGTAGGTAGAACTTTTATAATGTTCAGGTCAATGCATGTGGAGGATTTTTTAAGCACTTCAACTCCCAGTCTAATGGAAAGAACCTGAGAATATTTACCTTCATTTAGCATGCTTTCAGTATTAGTAATTAACTATATTACAAGGGATGGCATAAATCACCTACTTGGCATTGTCTCACTTTAGTGAGACACCCTAAGTTAGAAAAGGTCCTACTAGGCTATCACTTTCTGCAGGGTATATGCTGCTTCCCTAATATTCTAGTACTCCACTGCTGTTGCTTTGTCTGTGTTACATCTGTGAAACTTGGAATAATCCCTGTATGTGATACATTGCTACAGACAAGAAAGAAAGGAAATTTTACATATTCAGGATGCGAATGTAAATTACTATTTTTATTTAATAAAGACAGATTGTTGAGCCTGGCACTAATTTTATCCTTTATTACCAGTGAAGACATGAGAACTTGAAGTACATCCTGCTTCCATACCGGGGAAATTGGCTCAAACTGGAAGGAGGAAGACATAGCATCGTTTTTTGTGGAATATGTCCTTTAAATGTTAGTTTACAAAGACATGCTGAGTAAAAAGCCCAATTTTATCCAAAAGTTGTTCTTAAAGATGTAGTATACTCAGATATACATAGCATACTCAGACAAAATAGCCCAGATAAAGCAGTTTTAGAAACTTGTTGGACTTTATGGATGCATCTGATTATTGCTCAGGAGCCCATTCTGGGAAGGAGATCCACCTACTTCTGTGGCTTCTCTGGCTGATGTGCTTAATCTATGCGCTTGAGCACACAATTACGTCCTGCAATGACTTAAAAATAACTTCTAACACCCCAATTAGCTTCTAAAAAGACCTCTGTTTTATCTACATTTTTAATTTTTCCAGGATGAAAATCAGTTCTACAATTCCTTTTCACCACTCTGTAGTCCTTGCTTGTAGTACGATGGCCTCATATATCACCCTAATAGGATCTTGCTGCCTTGGTACACTTTGGTCATATAAACTTTTCACTGGTTACTTTGCTTGTAATTGTGATGTATGCCACCAGTTTCCTCTCTGCATTTGACTAGTTTGGACTAACATGGAAATGAAAAATGAGTGAATGTAAATTTTTTGCTAAAAGAAGGTCTTAAGTGTTGACAGGACAGCTTGTTCCAGCCCAGAATTTTCTCTGCACATAAACATAGAATACATTTCATAAATCAAAAATGCAGTTTTTGTTTGTTTGCTTTTGGGTTGTTTTCAGAGTTTCTTGAAAGGACGTAATTCTTAAATGAAAAGAAACACTAGGATGTGTTTAAAAGGGAAATACTGGGATAACAAAGTACCAGAAGAGCAAGCAAAGCTTGCAGTAAGGAAGCTGAAACTAGTATACAGGTAATAAGAACAGTGCCAGGCCCAGTCATCTTTGCAGCTAATATTAATTGTGAGGAAGAACAGAGGTTTATGTTGTCCTGTTGATGTAGATTTGGTAAATTTCTGCTTTGCTGCAATTGTAACACATTACATGTGCATTACACATGCTTTTACATTATCATCTGAACTGTAATCTTGCAATTCTAGAAAATCAGCACATGGGGAAACTGTGTTATCATTTAAAAACACAATCAAAGTTTTACTTTGATCTTATTTCCAGAGTAGAAAAAAAAAGGTTAAGTTTATGTGCCTTTTCTTTTCTCTTCTGGGGATGTTGCACTGTGATTGTGTTTGCCTGCATGATTCATTACAAGCTCACTGGCAGATGGTCACGTACACTTTGCAAAAGTGCTTGATGCTAATAATCAGCTTTTAGCTTTAATATTCTTTTCCTAGGGTAAGTAAAGTATATTATCCTAATGCCTAGAAATATCATGGTTGTTTTAGTCACTGCCATCTAAATACCTTTATCCTTCAGTGAAAAAGGCTTCTCTGTACATGTTCAGTATTTTATGGGTGAAACCTACTACATGTATGGATGGTAGTGACAGAAAAAGTGGTCTTCTGTCTTCCATATATGAACAAAATGGAAGACTAAGGGTTTCATGAGACCAGAATGTGCTAGAAAACCTCCTGGCTCCTGCATATAATGATTTTTTTTGTTGGTTAAGCCATTGGAGCCCCACAGGGGTTATATAGCTAAAGCTTCAGAAATCCTGCTTTGTCTTACTTGATCCTCATACTTGTTATGGTAGAAGGAAATTGTTTATGTGTATTTTATTTGTTTATGTATATTTTATTGCATAACAGTAAATCAGGCTTATATGCAGTGTTTATCTGTAATAGTTAAAATGCTGTCAGTCCAAAATACATTCCATTTATTTAAAAGGTGAAATTGTAGAGAACTGCTTCTATGTAGCACAGAAGAATGTGTATATCAAGAAATTGTTTTATAAGAGGAAAAATGTGTTGAATTATTGGCTCTTATCATTATATTATCATTTGTTTAACAGTAGTTGTAGATGGAATAGCTGAAGAAGCCAAAATATGGTGGAACTTTATGGGGACCCCTTTATAGCTATGTTAGGAAGGGAAAATTTCTGGTCTGGCAGTTTTAGTGGAGACAGTTGTTGAGATGCTCTTGTTGGCTTTTGTTTATTATAGTTGTAGTACACTATATCCAGGCAATAAAATTAGTTACAAATCTGACTCCCTCAAAACACAATGTCATTCAGTGGTTCCAGCAAAAGTGAATCTTATTTATTTAATTTAAGTTCCCTTATTTTTAATAAATTCCTTGCTGTTTCTTCATTTAATCATAAGCAAAAGGTTGTACTGAACTCTGTTCATGTTCTTGGAAGAGAATATGACACTGAAGTCCATGGCAATATCACTGCAGGGTAGGATCATGGCCTACAGATCTGATATTTTTCTGAATATATTTCTCAGTTACATCTCCTGAGAGCATTACGTTTTAGTACATTTTAGCTGATACAGCTTGTCTTCTCAGGCATTTTTATAAGTGTGCCTAAGGTACAGTCTTAACTGCCGAATTCTGTCCTCCAAAATTGAGGCTTAAGTAATTCACAGCTAATATGAAGAAAATACTCCATGGATATGTGCCAGATTTTGTCCTATTACTCTTAGTTTCCCTGATATAACCATTTTAATAGGCTCCTTTGGTTCCTAACTCCCATACCTTTGCTCCAACCACACAAACACCAAAAAATTCAATTTTAAAATGTATTCATAAGATACTTGTCAAACTAAATTCCATCTTCAGCTGATTTACTTTGCAATTATTTTTACTTATTGTGCTTGTGAGTATATGTTTTTGTATATGAACATACTTCTGTACTTGTTCTTACTGTTTTGTGATTTATTCTGTGTTGATGAGACTCTGTTGTAGACCTTGGAGGTTTTTTCAAAGGCAAGAAGTTCCACTGCCATGATTTTCTTACAATGATTTATGTCTTGTGTATTGAAGTTATTTATCAGAAGTATTTAAAAGATGGTCTAAATTTATAATTTTTAAAAAGTATTATTTAATATTTGCCTGAAGTTGGTCCCAGAGGCTGCAATGAAAAAAGAGCCTCACTTTGCTAGTCAGTATATTACTATTACAAAGGTAGTATTTCTTTATTTTTTTCCACTGAACATAAAACCAAAACAAAGGATGGTGTCTGCACCAGGGACCTTTTGATCTTCAGAAGAATATTTCTGTCCTTTCTTTTTTTTCCCAATCTGACTGAAAGGTCACACTTTACTCATATTTCATTCTACCAGATTTATTTGTGGCCTGGAGGCTTTATCAAATTCATTTCAAGCAGAAAAGTTCACATGAGAGACTTTTACCTGTGGAGATGAGGCAGGTGATTCTGGTCACCTTCAACAGTCTTTGCTGCATGTCATGCCTGCTTTTAAATCTATTCTAGAGAGAGAAGTCTAACAGCAGTATGCTTGCCTGAGGGACAGGAATTTTATGGGTAGTCTGAATGGGATGGGATTTTCTTGGCCATTTTAATAGTAACTATTAATTAGTATCTATCTTTTAGACTAATATGTTTTGGACAATCCAGGCAAAAAGTGTAAAAATTCTGTTTACTACTAACTTTCTAAAATCAAAGGAAATACACATTTAAGAATCAGTTTAAAGGGGTCCTCACTACCATGTTAAAACTGAAAAACTTGTCCCAAAATTTTAGTGATCTACCAAAAGTTTTGCCTGGCCTCAGAGATTCCTGCCTGAATCAAGGTACGTTTATAAGCACCTTGAAACAGCTGCAGTTTCAACACAAAGCAGAGCCAAACTACAGTTTTTATTGAGTGCTGTTATTGAAGTTCTGGGTTTAGTCTAACATGAAGGAGGTAGATAACTATGATGTTAATTAAGAAGTTTTGCACAAACCTTTACTATGTGGAACGATATAGTTGAGTCGATTGTGGCTTAGAAGAGAAACTATAAAATAGGAATGGCATAAATAATTGAAAGATCTGTTTGTCCCATCCCATTGGGTTTTTGGTCAGGCTAAGCTCATACTTATGAAACAAAAGATGTGCTTCTTGAAGCAGTACAACAGTGTGGTCCCATTATTATTATTCTCTGTGTGATGTGGATTGGGCTGGTTACTGCTTACTCATGTAGGAGATGCTGAAGGACACATAGTGGTTCATCTGATATTAAAAATAGACAGTATTTTTTCTTGGGTTTTTTGCTTTGGGTTTGTTTGTTGGTTTTGGTTTTTTGTTTGGGATTTTTTTGGTTGGTTTTTTCCTGGAGGTTCATAGAATCACAAAATGGTTTGGGTTGGAAGAGGCCTTAAAGATCACCATGCTGTAACCCCCTCCACCATGGACAGGGACACCTCCTTCCACTAGACCAGGTTGCTCAAAGCCCCATCCAATCTGGCCTTGGACACTTCCACGGATGGAGCATCCACAACTTTGGACAAGCTGTTCCTGTGCCTCACCACCCTCACAGTAAAGAATTTCTTCCTAGTATCTAATCTAAACCTACCCTCCTTCATCTTAAGGCCATTCCACTTGTCCTATCACTACATGCCCTTGTAAAAAGTCTCTCTCCAGCTCTCCTGTAGCCCCCTTTAAAGTACTGGAAGGCTGTTCTAAGGTCTCCCAGGAGCCTTCTTTTCTTCCAGGCTGAGCAATCCCAACTCTCTCAGCCTGGCTTCATAGGAGAGGTGCTCCAGCCTTCTGGTCACCTTTGTGACCTCCTCTGGACTTGCTCCAAGAGTTCCATGCCTTTCTTATGCTGAGGACTCCAGAGCTGGATGCAGCACTCCAGGTGGGGTCTCAAGAGGGCTGAGCAGAGGGGCAGAATCCCCTCCCTTGCCCTGCTGGTCACACTGCTTTTGATGCAGCCCAGGATATTGTTGGCTCTCTGGGCTGTGAGCGCACACTGCCATCCGATCGCCTGTTGTGTGCTTTCCCCTAGAGCATCTCACCACTGCTCTTGGGATGCTGGCTTCTCAACAACACTGCCAAGTCATTCTCCTTTTTGATGAGATAATTTCTCAAACTTACAGTTTTTCCAGGATTAACTGCACTATTTCTATTTTCATGCTGCCTTTGGAGGGTGCTGCAGACATTGTGGTGGTTATTTTTTTACCAGAAGATTTCAGCACCCTCTACTGACTTTAACCATCTACAGTGGATGTTTTTTCTACTGAATTCCAGATTTGTCTAGAACACAACCCTGAGCAGCTGACTGGGCTTTTAACTTCATTTCCTGGAAGCCTTTGATTTAAAAGACAAAGAAGCAATGCTCTCCATAAAGATACAATGTGCACATGGTCTTATCCAAAATGACATTTGTTTGATTAATTATAACTCCTGTTATAGTGTCATTTTAAGTTTGAGTTTCTGCCTTGGTGAATCAGCACTTCCAATTCTGTGGTTAAATAAATTTAGGCAAGAAACCACATGTAATGTGTAGGCTGTATTGTATTTAAGCAGACAATTACATTGTGCTGTGCTTGCAGGTCTGCTATATACCTTTTCATGGGAATTTGTCTTTCTCATGGTTAGTTGCAAATGAAGTAGACAGAGGTCTTTCATCTGAAATCTAACATTAAAAAAAACTGAAAATTAAGGAAAGAGGACATCGGAAAGGATTCTTATTTCTCTTATCTTATAGATCATGCTGAGGAAAACACAGGAACATTTCCACTTTAAAAAATTTCAAATGATAAGTCAAAGAATACTGTATTTCAAGTATTATGGCATTCTAAAAATATTTTTAAATTACTTTACACAGGTGGTATTACATTTGTATGGCATTAGAGGAATTATTACCTTTAATAGCTTTCACGAGACAATATTAGTGGAAACCCTGTTACCCATGTTTTATCTCAGAGAACCGCATGCCATAATTAAGTGCACTTTAAAAGCCAAATTAAACTGAATGAACAAGTAACCGGTAAGGATGTTCTCTTGAGCATTCATTCTTACCATGATGAATGATGCTTGTTTTTCTCTTCTCTTTAATTAGAATGTTTCTACATTTGCCAAAGAAAATGTTGGAATGTGGACAAAAACTGAAATTATAGGAACAGGGTTTGATGTAATAGCTTATTTGTAAAGGAAACACAACTTGTTTGGTATTTTATTGAAACAGGAAGTTCAGAACCTCAGTACACACAAGCACAACAAATTCTCAGGTGCTAGTTGAGTCATCTGTTGTTGGAAGTAGCCTCATAGAAGGCTTCCCCTTGATTTAGTTTTAATCTTCAATTAACAAAGGGAAGGAAATTACATACAGATTTAGTTTTAGATTATGTGCAAAGCTCTCTGTTGCTTTTTAGCTGTCACCCTGATGTGCATGCTTTGTGACTGTATCATGCTGGCTCTACTGGAGTGCGTCTCAGTGAATATATTCAACATTTAATGAGCATAAGAGACGTGATGTATTCCTTTTATTTATGAAATATTATAAAACTTGCCTAGTCAAAGTATTTTGATTTTTCCTTCTCTAGTCCCCTCATACCTGATTTCAGCTTTACTTCAAACTGGAGAAGTAATAAGGTGGTAAGGTGATAAGGTTGTAATTGATAAAACTACGGTTTTAAGTTCAGTATGGGATTCTTTAATTTTCAATTGTCATATTTGTTTTTAATAAGGGGTCTGTTATATAGCAGAAAAGAGCATGACAATACCATATAGTTTTGTTTAGCTGTGAAATCATTAAAAACCACTTTGGCATTTATGTGTGTATCTTCTCAGGGGAAGATTTAGCTTTCCCTGTCCTTCTGTATGACACTGGCCTTTTCTTAATAAGAAGGATTTATTGAATTCCCTCCAAATCACATCATTACTGTTTCTCTGTTTAACCCCAGGAGTATTCCAGTGTTGTGCAGTGAGTTCTTGCCCCCATTAACAGTCTGAGCAATGATGTCTTTATAGCTCTCCCAGTATCAGTCCACAGCATAGGGATAAATGCATTACACTTTAATCAATAATGTCATTTTGAGAAAATTTCCATGGGTAGCATTAGAACTACCATGTTAGCACCTCAATTTTAAACCTAACAGAATTTTAAAATAAAAATAGAAACATGATCCAGTAAGTGTGCAGGACATTTTTAAACTTTTTCCCTTATGCAGGACTAGCTAGATTAGATTATTTTCCCTCATTCTCTGACTAGTATATATACTTTAGTATAGTATGTGTGCAAACAAACAGTACCTTCTGTTACATCATGAGAGTTTGCATTGATATAAGGACTACAGCTGTATTCCTGATACACCCACCTTATTCCCATGGATTTTAGTGGGAATTCTGGATTGGGACGGAGCCAGATATGAAAAATATTTATTTACATACATTTAGTAGAAAACTAGTTGGCAGGACAGTTGTTGTTGAGCATTTGTATTGTATCTAAGATATCCAGATGTGTGACTAGAAAATTACTAGTAGTTTTGCTTGAAGACTGTGACTATTTCTGTGCTTCAGAGTATTTATCTTGCATGTAAGCTCAAATCCCAGTTGCTCATATTTTATGTACAGTACTTGCTCAGTATCCTTTGGTTTTCAAATTGGAACTGCTTGCATATGCAATGACAGTCTCTTGAAAAGGCTTTCTGCTATCACGAAAGCTAAAGCACTTCAGTAAAATCCAGATAGACTAGAAAGTAGTAGACACTCGATCCTGTGCCATTCTTAGGTGAAGAACAGCAGGAATATAGGAAAGGAACTCAGAAAGGAGGACTGGGTCAGGAGTTTGATCCTACAAACTTTGCCCAGCTAGCACAAGAAGTCACTGAAAGTCCACTACCATAATAAGTCTGCCTAGTTCTCTGCATTTAACTGCATCATAACTGTCGCACTCAAATTTAAAACAAACCCAAATTCCATATGGAATTTACAAGAATTTTTTTTTTTTAAAAAAAAGGGTTTTTAGAAGATCACCATTACCTTTTCAGTAAACAGAAGTGGACTTTCTTGTGAATTGACTTTAGATTGCCACTTCAGATTTGCACTTCAATAGCTTCACCTTTAGAATCATAATTTTATTTTATCTTCATTAAGACAGTTCCTGCAAGACCAAATGCAAATATCAAATAAGTCAAATTAATATTGTCCCATTATCTTTGTCATTAAAAAAAAGTTAAATTAGAAATAAGTGATAGAAAAGAAAAAAAGTGGAAATGTTATTACATATTGAAATCTCAAATACATCTGAAATCCTCATCAGGAGTAAGATTATATTCTAAATAAGGCTTATGTTTCAAACTTCTTGCTCTCAGCAACGTTAGACTTCTATTTTCCTCCAGCATTTGATCAGGTTACTGACACAGTGTCTGCTCTGCCTCCTGTAAACTCTTAAGAAGAAAACAGTAGGGCAATCCTCTGTTAATGTGTTTGGTGTGTTAGCTCACAAGTTGGTAAGCATCAGTTCCTTAAGCAGATACTGGAATCAGTTATTTTTAGAAGAGCATAATTTGTTACCATGCACAACTTGCCACTGTGGTTTGTGAAGTCAGTTTTTCACTTCATTAAAACAAATCCTTTTCAAATGCTCATCCTTAACTTGGGAAATAAGAAGAGCAGAGAGAATAAATTTAGTGTCAGGTACTCAGCCATTACTCTACCAATTTTCATAGCTTTAAATTTACTCTAGATTCACAACATAAATATTTCTCCCTCAGCTGTATAGAAGACCATCCCAGCTTGCTGTTGCAATATACTCAGTTTTTATATTATTGTCATGTTAAAAAGTACAATAGTTCATGAAAATAATCTTCAAATATAAATCGTTAATCATGTCTTTTGTTTAGCCCCTATGAAGAAAATGGTCCTCTCCAAAAAACTTTTCTTGAGAAATGGTAATTTTAAAACGTAATTGATAAAAAGCACCTGGTCAAATATTTGAACACCTAGGGGGTTTTTTTGCTCTGTGTGTGCTGGCAACTCCACTTGCTACTTCTAGTGCTGGAGGATTAAATGTCTCTGCTTTCCGTTCTTCCTATGGGATCTTCCAATTTGTGACATAGATTAAGTGCAGAGGAGATGTTATTACACATAAAGAGGTATTCCTGCCAAGGAGTACTACTCAGGGAAGTTATAGGCCAGAGGTAATCACGATAGCAGTTCTTTTGGGAGTTTCTGAGAGCAACCCAAATCAGGTCTATTTTTGCAGTTGGCAGCATTCTACAGCAGGGGCACCATGTGTGGTGCCAGGTAATCTTTTTGAGTGGACTCATTTTTGTGATTCTCAGACAGTTTTAAAGACTTTTCTCTGTTGGACTTCAATGTAATTTCAGCTGACCCTTTAGTTCATATTTTAGAAACCAAGCATTCCCTGCTAATTATCATTGTAGTGCATGTGTTTCCCTTAAGTAGAGAGTTTGCATGGGACTTCTGAATGCAGCTCTCCAGGTTTCTGTTGTGCTTAGTCATTACAAACAATTTAAGAAAAAAATATCTTTTAATTATACATCACATTTTCGTTAATATTTGGTCTGGTATGTTGTAATATATTGTGTGCTAAACAGAAACATTTTGTGGTTTTTTTGATGAGGAAATACTTTAGGCTGCCTGACTTAGTTTTTCCTCTGTTGATACCAAAAAAAAATTAAAATGAGAAAGCAACTTTAAAAAAAAACTAATTTGCCAATGCCTGATTTTTTAAAGCCAAGTCCTTTTTATTTGTTTCTCTGCAGCATATCAAAAAAGATTGAGAAAAGTCAGCCCTCAGAAATTTGAAGGAAAACGAATTCACTGCGTTCAAGCTTTGACATATTTCATAAAGCTGTTGAAAACCAAAACATGAAAGCCAGATTTATGAGCTTTTTTAAAGTTATTTGTAGATTCCCAAGACGATTGTGTTCCCATCACTTACTGTAGCCTCTAAAACTCAAATGATGCTTAAAAATATTCATGTTTGGCACACACTGAGTTACTTCTGGGCGTTGCAATGGCATTCAGCTAAAACTGAGAAGTAGAGAGAAGAATGTACTCTGCCTTCATGTAAAACATTTCAGCCTGTTGAGACACAGCAAAAGGACTCACATTTTCATATTTTAAAGATAAAACTAGCAATTATTTTTAATGTTAAGATTACTTTTATTATGGGTTAATACAACTGTTTTGGGAATGAGCCTTTTGGGATCATCTATGTAACCCTTCACATTTGCCAGGCTTTTCCTTTCAACAAGATCACTCACTTTGTTATTACTGGAATAGAAAATTCTTTTATTTATCAAAGTATTATTCATCTGCACATTGCCAGGTATAGCAAATCTGTTGACAGCACTGGATTTAACATTTACTGTTAAAGGCAAATGGAAGGATTCCCCACTTCCCTAAGCCAGCAAAACAAATGTCATTCTTGAAACTCACTGCACAGTATCCTGTGTTGATTAAAAAAGAGTTGGACTGTCCAAAATGATTCAATATCTAAAAAACCTAAGGTAGTTGAAATGAGCTTATAATTTTTAAATTTTTTTATTTAATGCAAATACTGGGCTTCCAAGCCTTGTGTCTTCATTATTTGTAGTATTTAACCATGGGGAGTATCAAGTTGTTTTTCATTAAGTGCAGCATGTTATTAGCTCTTGGAATTTCTGTTTCAGTGTGGTCTTTCATCACTGAAATATAGTTATTTGGAAACGTATTCTGTGAAAATGCAGATGTGTTTACTCCCATATGATTAAACATTGCTATTTACTTCATTAATACTTCATTCCTTAAGCTACTCTGCTGAAATTAATAACATACTGGTCTCATGCAATAGGCACTGTTCTGCTTAAAACAAAAATCCAACAAACAATTTGCCTTATGTGGATTGGGAGACTTCAGTAAGCCTAGAGGATACCTTATATAAAATACGGGTAAATGGTTGCAATATGAGGGAATAAATGCCAAACTACAACTAATCTTTCTCCTTCTTGTTGCTGTATGAGAATGAACTATGAGATACCAATATGGGTAAGTTGCAACTGTTTAAAGATAGGCTACAATTAGTTGAGGTCATTATTTTTGTGTAGTTAATAATTCCATTTGAAAGAAGCATCCCATACCTATATCGCTACCCCATTACATCTGCCAGAAGTGACTCCATGCTCTCTGGTGCCTGTGTCTAGGAGTCAGTAATCCAGACAAAGGGAAAGGGATCTGCAGAGTGTGTGAGTGAGTGCTGAGAGCACCATGGGCACCACACACACTTCAGGCCCTGGGCTTGTTCCAGCCTGCTCCCCAGAACCGAGCTCATCTTCTGAGTGTTTTCCATCCAAACAGAGCACAGCCTGTGCCCCGATGGCTGCTCCACTGTGAGAACTAAAAGTACACTCAATGGGAATGACTTACAGATTAGTTTCAAAAATGCC
Source organism: Corvus hawaiiensis (assembly GCF_020740725.1). Lineage (NCBI taxonomy): Eukaryota > Metazoa > Chordata > Aves > Passeriformes > Corvidae > Corvus > Corvus hawaiiensis. Next base: position 24,659,286 of record NC_063215.1, read on the forward strand.
AGTAAAAATGTAAGCATCATTTTGCCAAAGGTCCTGTGAGGATAGATCCATCAAAAATAGACCTCTGTCAGCTGTGAGGAAAAATAGGTCCATGTATATATTACATATCTTTTAAAGTCATGGCTGGTTGTCTAAATCAAATTATTTGGAGGCTGAGATTTTCTTGCTTTGTATGTGGTCTCAACTGCTTTTGTTCAACTGTCAGCTTAATCAAGGGAAGAAACTTTCTGTTCTTGCTTTGTTTCCTTTGTGTTTTTGAGACATACGAGCTAGCATGCATTTACAAACTGAGTTAGTTGGAGAGTCCTACCAATAATGCTGGATTATAAATGGTAGATTCAACATTGCTCACTTAGATGTCCTGCACAGAAGGTCCATATATGCTCACATAAGCTCTTTGTCATAAACATAATGAGTCCACCATACCAGCACATGTAGGAACCATTGGCATAAAACATACAACTATTCCATCCTTATACTGTTATTTATTGTCTAGGCTTTTGCTAAGCTACCAGGCTGTAAAATCTGATTAATCATGACCTAAAGTAGTGGAACTGGAGATTCACTCTGTCAGTCCTTTAATTACTAAACTGTCTTCATCTCACCTCTTGAGTTTTCTCACTTTCACCCTTGTGAATTTCTTCCCTCCCAACATCCCACAGAGCGGGGAAGCAAGTGGCTCTGTGGTGCTTAGCTGCCATCAGGGCTAAGCTACAACAGATTGAAATTAAAATAACCTTGAGAGATAGAAGGAATGGTCAGAAATAAGTATGATGGAGTTCAGTAAAGACAAGTGCAAAGGCAGAGAAATAATCACGTGCAGAGTGACAATGCAGTATTTCTGCCCAAAGAGTAGCTCGGTATTTTAGAGGATCTGAACCAATATAGGTAACCTCTGTCATACTCAGATAAAAGAAGCAGGCATACAAGGATGTGTTAACAGGAATGCTAAGCATAAGAAACATGAATTGTTTCTCTCTGCAGTGTGCAGAGAGCAGTGGTGGGGCCTGAGCTGGAATACCATGTCTAGTTTTGGGCACTGCACTTCAGGAAAGATGTGGGATCCATTGGCAAAAATCCAGGGGAGAGTAACAAAATTATCAGAGGTCTACAAAATATAACCCCAGAGCAAAGACTGAAAGAACTGTGTTTGTTTAGTCTAGAGGAGACTGAGTGGAGACATGATAACTGTCTTCAAATATTTAAAGGTTGTTGCAAAGAGGAAAAGAAGAAATTATTCTCCATGTCCCTTGGCATTAGGACAAGAAATAATGGGCTGAAAATGCATCAGAGGCAATTTAGGTTATATCATTAAGGAAAGCTTTCTAACTGTGAGAGAAGATAAGCATTGGACTAGATTGTGTATGGATGTGAAAGATTTCTACCTTCAAATTTTACTGGGATTCTTGGGGACTTGTCACACGTAGTACATGTAACTCTCACAGTATGCCACTGGTGCAGGGCTCAGAGGTGCATGTGCCACACTCATACACTACTGTGGCATGAGGCATGGAACAGGGCTGCTTTATTGATATTCTGGTGAGGAAAACACTGCCCAATTATAATTGGTAATTATTTGCACAATTTTGACATAAAATTTTGCAATTTCAATTTGCATTCTTATCACTGCATGGTATCAGTTGAGTTCTCTTGAAATAAGACAAAATGGAGGAAGTACAAGTTTTGAGGTATTTCTGAAGAAAGATTTAAATTTCTAGTCCTGAAAAATCCTTCCTTCATTAGCTAATTTGTAAGTAAAGGATTTTTTTAGTTTCAAAAATAATTAGTTTGTGTTGAAACAAAATGCAAATATATTTATTTCAGAATATTTTTGAAGTTGTAAAGAAATAGTTATAGTAAAGTGACCATATCTTACTGATTATTATCTGTTTTTAAATTATATATATATATTGGAAATATAGCTCCTTGATTTGCAAGTCATAGTTACTCTCAAAAGGGAAAAGACTTATTGCTTTACCCTGGTTTGTTTTTATTAATCTATAGTTGATTACATTGAATTATGTAGTTTTTAAAAATAGTTTTATCTCTGGAAAACAAGGAAATTAAACTAAAAATAAGTGAATTTGGTTTTTTTTTCCCTACAAAAATTTGCTATGCCAGAAAAGAAATGGCTCAGACATCTTCCAGTATAATTTTGAATATCCGCCAAACAGTAGATTTATTTGCCAAACATTTTCATATAGTATTCCCACTGGGACTCAGTCTTCCAGAGAATAAATTGGTGAAATTAACTTTTCTTATCAGTCTGTGGGATTTGAGAGAAGCACTGTTGTCTGCCAAACTCAGTACAAAGAAACAATATCAGCTAAATTGTCTGGATTCAAGTGTTCTTCCTTTCGCCCTTGCCTTGGCCAGGAAACTTTTATATGAGGGAGTATCAGAGGAGGGGAAGAAACTGTTTTGAAGAACTTTCCAGATAATACAGTCTTGACTGTATGCCATTTCTCCTTTTACTTTCCTTTTTATTTTTCAAGACCAGATATTGAAGGTTTCTTTTTTCTGGACCAAATTTTCCACTCCATCCTCTCCCAGTTCTGGCTCTGGCTCAGAGCACCAGCCATCTCCTACTGCAGAAACCTGTGGCCAGTTTTCCTGTACACAATCTCTGTGTGTGTGCATGTGCTGGAGTGATGATGTTCTCACTTCTGGCTGTCTGAAGGCTTGACAGACAGGGAGCTTCTATTTCAGCCAAAGGATATCGATAACCAATGAGAAAGCATTGTTTCAATAAATAGAGATAAAGATGCAATATTTGTAATTAACATTGCATGAATGTTGCAAGCTGAGTTTTGCTCTGAGAATGAAAAACATCACTAACAATAACAAATGCATGTCGTACCAAAGAGTGGAAGAAGGTTCTGGGTGCTATTGAGATAATAGTATGGCAGTGTGTCCTGAACCAGTGGGGTCCTGAATCACCACCAGTGGAGTTCCATTAACTTAGACAAGATTCTTCAAAGCTGAGGATCTACTTTTTGTGAAACTGCTTGCTGAAGGAAGTTGTTTCCAGCTCTTAACATGCTCTTTTCATGCCGGAGAGCACCAATTTATTTGTCTAGTGCAGCATTTCAGTGTAATTTTTAAAGCTTTTAGTGAATATTATTTCAATTTTAGTATTCTCAACATGTTAAAAAAACTCAGCCAAGTGCTAAAATAAAAAAATCAAACTAAATTATGAGCTTTTGGTTAAAGTTGAAAATGTATGGCACACGTTTTTCCTTCAAAAAAAGATTGCTGCTTGATTAGTTGCTTCTATCCTATTAAACCTGATATTTAGAAAGATGAAAGCATTTCTTCTTTGTCTTGCAGCAGTACTGCATTGTTAACACAAACCTCCTTGATCCCTGTAGGGTCCTGCAGATTCTGCAAATTCCTCGCTGCAGGATAACTGTATTTTCAGAAGTCTGCACACTGCAATACCCTCCTTTTTATCAGAAGCAGGCTGATGCTCCACTTGTGTGGAGGTGTATACTTGATCTCTACGTATACACAGGGCTCCACTTATGTGTTCTTCTTTAAAATTTTTACTAAATGGCAGACTGTCCAAAAGCGCATATCACCGTGCAAGTGTAACGATTCCTAACAGAGGTATCATTTTGATTTCATTCCTCACAAGGGCTTCATAAAGAATTATAGTAACTGAAAATGCAAACATTACTTAGACAGTATATTGATCCATACTGACATATTATGAATATTAAAATCTTGGAGCCTAATACTTCCCCAGCAACACCACTAAACTGTATTAAAATTAATATGCCATTTTATATGTGTTTTATTGTTAAATGTGTACATTATCAAAGCATAAGGCCTGTGGGGTTTGGTGTTCATCAGTTTTATGGGGGTTTTGCCATTTAGTATTTGCAGAGTAGTGAACTAATCCTTCACATTTCAACAGTCAGTTTTCTCTTTACTGAAAATGAGCAATTTCTCATAAATTTCAAATGAAATAATACTCAGTCTTTGGATAGATATAAACCATAAAATATACAATCTTTTCTCTTAAAACTGGTGTCTGCAATTTTATTTTCTGCTGTTTGCATTTAATAGAATATATAAATTATTTTTGCAATTAACAGTAACCAAGACATAACTACAGCTTTCCATGATTTCATACATACTATATTAAGTGCTCAAATATTAATGATAAAATAAATCATAAGGGGTTTTTGTAGATTTATTTATCTCTAGTAAGTAATTGTAATTAAAAATGAAGATAAATAATGCATACATTGATTGTGCAGCGCATTCACAAGTTTTCAGACATGTGTAATCATAAAAGATTATATATATATAAATATATACTACATTATATGTATTTTTGAAGCTAGTACTTCACATTATCAATTCTAGGCTACAAATACAATTTCTATTAATTTTAATGAATCATAACCATACTCTCCATTTCATTTTTGTGAAGTATTATTATTCTGATAGCAATTTAGACTGGAAATTTCTTCATGTGCTATTTTCTGGAGCTTGGACACTGAATATTGAGTGCTGTATATAGGAAATTAGCAGTTTCAGTGCTTAAAAATTTCCAAGTACATCCAAAATAATTATTTTATTACATATTGCATGAATTCAGGTATTATTCAGAGATAATACCTTTGTGGCACTTGATAGCTGTCTCCTATGGAGTTTATGGAGTTTTCTGTTTGTTTTGGCACCTCACCCAGCAGGAGCTTTTTTCATACAGTCCTAGACAAAACTACAAAGTTTAGGGGGTTTTACACTATGTGCTCTTTTTGCTCGGGGGATTGAAAATGAGTCACAGGAGGGATAATAGTTGGTGAAATTTTTTTGTGGTTTTTTTTATTTTATAGCAAAGGCTTTATTTATTTGTCAAACATTCTCCTTAAGTTTTACTTCTCTCAACAGTGATTCTTTTTTTCCATTTAAAACTTAGGTTCAAACAAACAACTAAATTAATGGTACATTTATGAGAAATGTATGCATGTAAAAGGTGTCTTACTGCCATTCATCCAGCTGAAAGGATGAGGTTCATGGTTAGAGTCTTACAAAAAAAAATTAAACAGATGTATTTATAACACTTTGTTTTAGTGTCCATCTTCTAAAGAATACCATTGGAAAGGAAAAATCAGTGCTGTCTAATAGGCACTGACACAACTGTAACCATAACTACTGACTTATAGATACACAGTTTGTGGAAATAGTTGCTTTTGGGATCTGATATTTTCCCAGGCTTGGTCTCTGCTAAGGAATTATTTATTTATTTGTAACAGTTTGCATGAAATGTGTATGGTTTCGAAGGGCTGGGAGCACCCCTGGAGTGCCGCAAAGGCTTTGATGTTGCAAAGGCAGCTGAGTCAATTCAGGGGTAAGAGCCTGATTGTGCCCTCTCATCCTCCCACCAAAGCCTGTGTGGTCAGCTGGCTGCCCTTCAGCAGCTGGCTAGCGGTGTAACTTTCAGGCCAGTGGGCCAGAAAGCAAAGTTACCCTTCCAGACTCCTCTCTGAGCTCTGAATGTAAATGCTGTGATTTTTGCCTGTCTCTCTGGCCTGTGAGTAGACCTGGTGTGCTTGAGCAAATCCAGGGACAACTGACTGGGGAAGTGATAGTGGTGATCCAGACATATGCAGAGATGACATTCCATCTTGAACCTTTCCTCTGGCGTTCCCAATGGGATGTGCTGTGTTCTTACCCTGTCCTTCTCTCCAATGCACTGGTAATGCACCCAGATGGAAGTGCATTAAAGGCAGTTTAGGAAAACCCGCTCTGTGGCAAGTCAGCACTTCCCTTCTCTGGGTACTCTAACTATGTACTGAATGAATAAATAAAGCATGCTAATTATGGACATGGGCTGAGGTGAATGCTGTTAGGTCTTTAAAATTTGGGTTTCCTGATTTTATGATTAGCTATGAACACATTTGCTTTAATTTCATCCAACAGCTGTTTCTATAGGAAGATGTATCATATAAATGAGTTTTCCTTACAATGGCAGCAAATAAATCCTTTCAAGGGATTTTTTTTAGGAAGCAGGAATACAATTAGCCCTTTTAAATCATATTCCCTAAAATATGTGAAATAGCAGATCACAACAAGTTATATTGTGTCTTCTATCTAACACAAGTCCTACTGCCTTCTTAAGATAAAATCTTCTCAATTCTAATAAATTTTACCTTTAAAATCTTAGAGTTTCAGGTTGACAAACCCAGTGTCTTTTGTCTTTTTTAGTTAAATCTAATCTATTTTAGATAAACTAGCACTATACTCTCTTTGGAATTGTCTTTTTTCTATCAGATGCATCTGATTTGTGCCAATAAACAATTCCAAAGAGCTCTGTGTCAGATCAACTAAGATGGCATTGCATTTGTGATGAGGCTGTTATGAGGTTGATACAAAGAGATTCTTATTTTTCACTATAATGCATACTTTAATTTGTTGAAAGTGCTTACAACAAGCACTTTCATAGTTTCACAATTGCACAGTTTTTTAATTAATTAAGATTAAAGATTGCAGTCTAGTAATACCAAAATCACACTGCTCTGTACATTGCAGATTGCAAAGTGGTTTATGTTCCTGACCTTGTCCCCTTTTAAGACAGTGATCATGGCCTCTAAGCCTCACAAGACCCATCACAAATGGTACTCTAAGAGAATTCCAAATCTAATACCATGCATTCAAATAGTACAATTATTAATTTTCTGTTTTTCATGACACCAAGATGCCCAGCAGACAGGTACTCCTAGAAGAGCATTCTGCTCAGATGGAGGTAGGCAGTACACTGAGTCCAAAACCAGATCTGCACGTGCAAGGCATGGGATGCAGGAAGGGCCGTCGGATACATTCAGTAAGTTTGGGTCCTCCAAGGTCTGCAGTATAACTCTGCAATGATCCTGTGATCAACAAAATTATTTAGCAGCTATTTGACTTCCATGAGACAGGATTAGGTGTGCCATGCCATTTTTAAACCTAAGTTCACAAAGGAATAGGAAATAGAGGGTATTTTTTAGGTTGTGATTGAGTCTTTTTGGTCTGCTTCATCCATAGCAGTCACTGTCTTTATAACTTAGTGAATTCAGAAAGCAAATAATCAACCTAATTTTATTCTCAGGAGATCAACCAAGGAGCTAACAATCAGAGAAAGCTGAATTATTTATTGTTGGAAGAGATCTCAAAATTCAGATTGGGATTGACGTGTCCCAGAATAGCAGAGGCCAGTGACACAGAGCCTCTGAGCTGTGAAGTCTCACGTTAGCACGGGTTTCAGGCTTTGCAGGATCTTCCTCTAGCCAATTGATCAGAAGTGCTACATCAATTTACTTGGACTGCTTTCTGTGAACATGCCATGGAACCATTTGGCTTTATAAACCCCTGTAAATCAGGTGGAGATTCTTACTTTGGCTGCACATCTGCCAAGCACATACATTACCACATTAGATTCTTAAGTGCCTATAGTTTCACAGCATGTTTGTGTCAGGACTGGAGGAAGACTGGTAATTTCTTCCACTGTTCCAGTTACACCTTCTCACTGGCTACAGTTTCATATTCAGATGTCTCATATAAACCAGATATATGCAAAATGACCTTTCCTCCATGCTCATGTTGTCATCTGCATGAAAAATTCCAAGCATTACATAATATGAAACATTTCTTTTTGTTCTCACCTTACAATTAACTCCAGTCTCATTATAAATTTTCCAAACTTTGACAATTGATACAAAATCAGATCTGTTACATACATTGCACTGGCAGGTCAATGGCAACCTCACGCTAAGAATACAACTTTTTTTTTAAATTTTGGTATGAAAACTTTATTTTGCATACCATGATGTGTACACTTGCTGTATGCACTGCTTTTATGCATATTGTAGTTAAAGCTTTAATTGCTGGAACACTGTTCTGCCAGAGAAGAAAATTTGCCTTATATAGATTAAGCAGATTTTTATTACAATGATCAAATGTTACAAGGTACACAGCATACACAAAGAACTTATTTTGGTTTTGTGGAGACAAAAGGGTTTACAGTAAATGTTTTGCTCTGAGTGCTGGTACATTTGTGTAATTTGTGTATTTCATACATCTGAGTGAAAATACAGTTTGTATCTGTGGAGCACAGGAGGGCAAAAGAGGTCCTAAAGTGGTTTAAACTCCGAGTTACATACGTTTGTAAAACTCCCCAATACAAACCAACAAACACTATATATTATAAAGGCTATCATGGGTTGTGTATGTACTGCAAGACTTTAATTACTTGTAATATCTTTTAAGATTTCTGTGTAATGGACAGTGTTATAAACATAAGAATGTAAGACTATGGTGAAAAATAATATTGTCAAGTGCTTTAAGAAATTTTATAGGTAAAATGTCTGCCCTATAATGAAATAAACTCAAACTCTGGTTTGGGAATTGTACTGATCAAGTAGAGCAAATTCTTTGTATATTTTACCCAAGAATTTCTGATACACTTGAAAAAGTAAAGTTTATACTAATATATTATATATCTTTTTTTTTTTTTTTTCTGAATTATGGAAAACAAGGATTAGTCTTACTTCGAGTGGAAATGTAACACATTGGTTAATTAATTTTCTTGTTTCCTCAAATACAGATCTGCAGGCTTCAGCATCATCTATCAACAGGAAAATACCAGCAGAATCTCTTTTCAAACCAGCCTGTCATGTTTGTATCTCCTACCAGTGAGCCATCCTGCAAAAAGCTAATTGAACCTATACAGCTGGCAGGAGGAAAAATATGTAAAGCCTTATGTCAAGCAAAACTCTGTATAGGAAAAAAAAACAGGAAAGAAGTACCAGGAAATAATATCTTTGTTGGAAAAATGGGTATTAGGTAAGACACTAAACTTCAACTTATAGAAAATATTGCAGAATATGTATTTAAAAAATTATCGTAAGTATTTCACTAAACTGAGGGAAGCAAATGGAACCAACTGCCACAGCTAGATTTTCAGGAAAGTTGTCTCTGTGGTGAGAACTTTCTCTTACAGTTAAGACTGCTTTATGATGGTCCTGGTACTCACCATTTTGATTTTACCTAGAACAAACATCATTCAAATGTTTTTGAATTTATCTTTTGTATGACGGTTTCATTTAGAACACACTAAATTAAGGGGAAATGCCTATATGAGAAATGCTTTCTAAAACAGCACATATTTCCACTTTAGATGTAGCTTTAACTGGTATAAATTAGCATACCACTACTGAAATATGGTGACTGGCACCCTCTGATAAATTGTCCTGAAAGCTGCATTATACATCTGAAAGACAATTTTTTGCAATCTCTATTTCACTTGCAAAAAGTTTTTTTTTAACATCTGCTGTTACATTTCTGGGAGTTCTTAGTCTATCATTTTTCTGACTCATTTGCAACCACAGTCTGACTGACTCTGTTTTCAGCAAAGGTATTTTCCAAAAAGGGACCTTATTTAGAAAAAGTAAGATTTAATTTTTGTCATATGCTATGTCAAACTCCTCCAGGAAGTGTCTCACTCATACCCTAGCAATAAATGTACCACAGGACTTGATTCTATATGAGAGTAGCCAAGAAAGTCCGAATCTCTTGACCTCTAATGCTGTCAGATCATAATGACTTAAAACCTGGATGAAAATACCATTAAAGAAGAAAAGAAAAGTGATCCATAAGGGAAAAAATACTTATCTAAATGCACATTTTATGTCATACTTAAAGTATAAGATAAAATTGTGAAGATTGACGAGAGAGGTGTAAGAAGGTGCCATTGTTTATTGTACCTTTCTCCAGCTTCAAAGAAGACTTAGAGAGCAAGTGTGCAAAAAAAAAAGTGAGCAGATGATGAAACTAGAGGTTTGTGCAGGACTAAAAATAAGAGTAAATTAAACACATAAGTTTCCTATAGTAGTGCTCCAGATGGACAAATGTAATGATCTAAAGTGGTGTGGGATTCATGTGTCTCACTCCTACACTGGTCTTATGAAGGTCTGCCTTATCCCAGGTCAAGGATTTCATGAGCTACCTGCAGCTGGACAGGCCACACTAACAAAAAAAGACTGTGAATTTTTTGTGCCATTTACAGATTTCTCAGTTCACTTTTGCAGTCTGATTTCTAATCACTACGTCCTGCTCATGAGGCATGGTCATACTCCAGCTAATGGGTTTTAATTCATTTGATGAATCATCAAATCTCAGAAGAAATATTTCTATATGATGCTTTAAAGGAATGATACAGACCTTTGAAGCTCTGCCCCTTTCTCAGCAACTGTGTGCATAATAGTATGAACGGTGTCATGTATAAATTGCTGTCTTAATCAAATAAATCAAGTTTTTTCTAATCTTTGACACTTCACTGTTGCAATCCAGTTGGTTTGTGGCTATCTGCTTTCTGCTACTAATACCAGTTGCCAATAAATTCACTCAAGGTTGACCAGAATAAAAAGCACATAGGTCAATAATACAGCACCTTTTTAAAACTTAAGTAAATGGTAAGTGTTTGCACTATTATCATTTGACTGTTCGCATTTATTTTCTCCCTTTGGGTTCTCAGCTCCACCAAACTGCTTTATACCAGCAACTGCTCTGAAGTACATTGTTGCTTTAACATCTGTTTCTTCTGCATTTTATTTTAAATAATCATGGGGTTTTTTAATTTATTTTAGATTCAATCACTCAGTATACAATATGCCCTATGGAGAACTATATTTTTCAGATGTGAGCTAACTCAAGAGCTTCCATATAGGTTGTAAGGAAGTGAGCCTAGCTTGGATTCAACAAAAAAAATAATCTGTGAAGGAAGTTCCCAAGAAAATGCAAGTTACATACTTATAAATACAGAGGAATGATTTCTATATTTTTAATACTTGTGCAAGTGCTCATCTTGTGAGATCTTTAGTTTTTGAAATAAAGTATTTCCCTAATAAAAGTCATCTTCCTTTTGTTTATTTGTTGAAGACCTTCTGGAACTAAAAAACTAAAATTTGAAGGAATCACTATTCACTGGGAGGAAGTGGAAAGATATTGTCTAGTCTTTAAACAAGGTTGGTCATGTTGTAGTGCAGCTAAAACACATGCACTCAGTGTGGGTGAGTGTGCCTGCATGTGGTGCAGTCAGCAGGAGCTGTGCTCCCAGGGCAGGTGCAGGAATCCTGTTGGCTCCTCTAGTCCGAGTGCCTTTGCACACACCTGAAGGGCCATGTTGCCACATCTTCATGACCATTGCTAAATACATCTCTTTGGTAAAAGGATGAGGTTGCCCATAGTGCTCAACTCACACCTGCTGGTCTGTAAACTTCTAAACTGAGTTTTCAAAAGTAAGTGAAACTCAGTAATTACACTCAGATGTGTAGTTAAGGTATTGTTTTATTTCAATGCTTTTAAGTGAATCTCAAAATGTGTCTACCTTACACCTAGGCTGAAACCACCATTACTGACTGAGTCAAATGCATTAAGACAGTGCATCATTCAAATGCTGAAATCTGTTGAAAATGGAGCATACTATGAAATCCTTTAGGTAGGCTTGAAAAGTGTATGCAAATTTCTTACATGTTAAATTCCTCTTTAATCTGTAGATGTGTTTTTAGTAGGTACAAAGTGAGGTTTGTATGTAAAGTATGTTGCGCTAGCACCTGTTTATCTATAAATGTACAAGCTCCTTTAAAGATTTCCAAGTACCATCAAAATAACGTATCATGACAGAGAGCAATGTTATCGAGTAATTTAATGGCAGCTCATAACTCACACTTCCAAACTCAGTGTTCCTTTCAGAGTTCCCTCAGCGTAAGGAAATGCAAACTCTGTACAAAAATTTATTATTATTTTCAGTTAATACTATGGAAAAATCAAAGTACAATGGTTTATTTTTATGTTATTTTTACATTGCCATTATATTGCATTATTCTAACTTCTTGGGCTTTTAAAGAGATTAGAATATAAAAGTTCTGTAAACAAGGATTATACAGTCTTTTTCTTCAAAACAAGTTCAGCAGTATATGTGGGTGTCAGGGTATTTCAGGTACAAATTGCATTTGTATAGTTGCTCTGTAAAACATTAAATACACTTCTTAATGGAAAAGCTCCAAGTTATGATTCTTTTATTGAAAACTAAACTAATTTTATTTTCTGAAATGCTAAGCACCTGTAACTCAAAAGGTTAAGACCTTATTTTCAAGTGCTATATAGCTGGATTTGGTATATAAACTACAAAATCTAATTTACTGAGGTCTTTTCCTTGCTTATTTTTCTGATTTGCACATTTTTAACAGTGTATTATCTAGGAAAAGCATGTTTGATATAAAAACTGGTATGTTCGATACAAAAATTGGTGATCATGTCTGTCTACAAATTGTACTGTTTATCACCAAAAATATTTACCTATTCAGTGCAGAGCACTGGTAACATGTTATCACTCTTCACCCTTGACCTTATGAGCCCCCTTATTAAGAAGGTAGTTGCCAAGTACTATATATTAAAATACAAATATTTATGTATTGTTGTGGCATGTGAACATATGGTTGCCCATAAATAACAGAATCATTTTTTTGAATTATACTGCTTAACTTTGAGTATAACAACCTCCTGGTTTTATTTTGTAGTCATTTCCTAAGTGTACTACCCATAAAAATCTGTCACTATTAATTTATAGAATATAGCACTCCAAATCAGCTTTCTCATAAATCTTCTTAAGATTAGTCTCAGCTATTTAAATTGTAAATTCTTGGATCATCTTGTTGGTCTTTACTAGTCACACATGTAACAGATTTGACAGTGAAAAGTCTAATATCTTTTTTTTCTAAACTAAAATATTTCCAATAAAACAATCTGCCAATTTAGATAATTCACCTTAAATTATATGGTTGATAGAAATCCCTATCTATTGGCTCTTCTTGCAAAATTTGCAGTAGACAGGCAGATACAGCCAGCAGGAAATTGAATTCCTAATTTTGGTCTCACATTCTGGGCAATAGGAGTGCTGTCCACCCTGGCTGTTGCTTTCTAAGAGTACAGCCAGCACCAAGAAGCATCAGTGATTCATGAGTAGTTTTGAGCTGGTCAGTGCTGAGGTCTTTGCAACGTGCAGTGGTCAGTGAACATTCTGCCACAGCACAGATGTGTGCTCTCTCCTCTGCAAATCAGTACTGGCCTCTCCTTATTAGGCATCTACTTAATTGTTATTAATTTCCTTTATTTCTCTCCTTTTTTTCTTTTTTCTTTTCTTTTTTTTTTTTTCAGGAGAGGTTGTCTTAATTTTGCCATTTGTGAAAATGACTTAGCTTAGCTGCTGTGTCTCCTTCTCAGAGAGCTTCTGTTCCCTGCTAAAGGCTCTTTAGCTCAATCCCATTAGCATGATTAAAGGTCTTTCTAAGATAGCTTAATTTGATTAGAAATCTGTTTAAACTAAAATATATTGAGAAGACAAAATAAGCATTATTCCTCTTTGAGATTCATAGTAGCTGAGCTAATTTATAAATGCAGTTTAACTCCCAGCACATTTTAACTCATTTTACTTTCATCAGTGCTATAGGTGGTACCAACTAGGTGCACAGACCACCAATATCCCTCCCATTCTTCCTCTTCCAGAGATAAGAAGAGCTTTTACCACACTTGCATAATTTAGTGGGGACTCACATTGGCAAATACACAAATACTGAGGATAAACACAGGCATGGCCTTGTAGAGTGTGTTGCTTAAGCTGTGTCAGAATGGCAGCAAAATTGGTGTTCTCTTCAAACTGTATATCCATATAAAATAACAGGATCTAAGAAAATTTTTTAGTTTCAGTGACTAATAACATGAGATTGGCTAAGGATGTGTTTGAAAGCAAGATTGCCGGAAATTCATAATGTGAGTGAATCTTATGTCTCTTTTTCCCCTTTCTCTGCTTTTGTAATCAGTTTTAGATTTTAACTGCATTTGTGGTATGTATATCAATTGAGTAAAAAGTCTCTAAATAGTCACAGTGATCCCAGTATATGAACCATCTGGTATGGACTTACTAAACTACAGATTTGTTGAGCTGGTTTTATGTTTCTGGGTATTTTCCTGACTCAACTATAGTCAACTTTTTGGAGATTGTTCCTTTTTAAATAAAATTTATAAAAACTATTGCATCACTTGATCATCTGTTTATCGTTCCACGAAAATAAACTTGTGTTATATTAATTGATCTATATAGAACATAATTTAGGCACAACTGCATTATGTGCTGAAGTGTTATCAGCACATTCAGTGCTAAGAAGCTGCCAGCATACACACACATGTTTTTTTGGTGAAACCTTAGGGACTGTGAGGCAAAGGTGCTTTAAATTAGTCTTTCTGAGCAGGAAATGTGGCTGTGTGTTTCTAATACTTATAAAGCTTAAAGCTGGGGTATACCAGGAACAATCTCTAGAAAGCTGATTAAACTAGTTTTTTTTTACACCAAAGAAACACACAACAACAAAAAAATTAAATATTTGCTCACACTGAAAACTGAAAAACATTAACAAGTCTGTCTGTGCCAGCAATCATCTTTAATGACAGCTATAATGAAACAAAATGGCTGTATTCCTATTGCAATAATCAGTCTTATTTCTGATCTCCTTGTATTGCTTTATTTCAGAATTAGCTCTTTGCATGATAGGATGAAACAGCAGGCTCTGGAAGTGCATCACCTGTACTACAGCATCATGCAGCAGCTGATAACAGGGTGGTCAAAAACTGCCAGCGGTAAAAAAATAACCACTGTTGTGGTTATCAGCACAGGTGTCTGCTGAGAGCTTGTGGTGGGACCTCGCAAAGCAGAGTTTTACTTCTGTTGATACAGACGTCAAACAACCTCTAAGCACCCAGGAGTGGCTCAGACTCCTGTTCAGGACCGAGGTGTTGATACATAGCAGCCAGGTGTGATGCAGGACTGCATGTTTCTCTGAACTGCTGGCGTCAGCATCCTTCAGAGAGTGATTTGTGGCACAGGGCTGGAGGCACAAGCCCTCCCAGCCTGCCAACATGTCCACACCTTCCTCACCCTGGGAATCTCGAGCTCACACTGGCTGAACCTTCCTGCGACCTCTTCAGTGCCAGCTTGTGTTGTTTGCCTTGTAGCTTCTGTTGTCTGGAAGGCACCTGAGCTATCACTAAAGACCCAACTGCCACAGGGTGTTTATTTTCCAAGGGGATTTATCAATGTTGTTTACATTGTTCTTAGAGATATACTAAAAAAAAGAAAAAACCAGATGTGGCTGCATGTGAGTGGTGCAAGGACTGGTACTACCAGTCCAGGCAGGTTTAGGGTTTGCTTAGGATTTGTTTTTTCCTTCTTCATTACATTTTATGGAGCTATACACTCCGTGCTTTTAAGAGAGAAAACCAGGTCTTTAGGAAGGAGTGTGCAGAGGGAGGTCACAATATTACTGATGTGACATGTGCATGTGACAGTCATGGCAGCTGAAGCTGAAACTTGGAAACTCTTCTGCAAGTGGTTACTTTTTGCAGTACAAAATAGATCTCCTTAAGGCCCTGCTTTTTCAAAACTTTTAATAATTAAAAAAATATGCTTTAAAAATCACAGGAGGAGATAGATTTATGATTGAGAACTGTTAGGGAGATGATTTCATCTCTAAATTACATTTTTAGTTGTTGACTTGGATACAAGTATGGGGAGAGGTAAAGAAAAAACATTTTCCAGATTTTCTGCTCTGGAGTGAACCATTCCAGCTCATTAACTCAAATTGAAGTTTGTTCAGGGGAAGTTTTGCTAAGTAAGTGGTCCCATGGATCTAGAGATAAGCCTAAATCCAAGATGAATTTTATGCATGCAGTACAGAAAATGTCGTGACTTCAAATGTTCTGTGCAACACATTGTAGATAAAACTAAACCAATGTCCAAAATTCTGCATTATACTTTTTTAAGTTGAGCAAACCCAGGAGTTTTGATCTTAACAGCTGTGGGGAGAGCAAAGGTTTTAGATCAAGACATGAACAAATATGGACCTGCTCTGATTACTGCCTAATGTGTCAATTCATATGAAAATCAAGACACTTGGGGACTCTGCTATAAGTTTGCAGATACTTGACCTCTGTGAAGAGCCTGACTGGTCCCTCTGCCACTTTTAATGTGCACTTAAAGAAATCTAGTGCTCCTCCTCCTCCCCACTGAATGACTGAATATTTCTGAATAACTTGAAATTCACACCCACTTGAAATGCTGACTTGGGAATACACTTTTTTGGACACATGCTTCATCATATTTCAGCTGTACACAAAGATAAGCATTTTAGAAGTTGGAGGAAGAGCACTTCCTCCTACAGAAGAGAATTTATATTTTCCCTGACATTGCCCAGGCAACACAGGCTTGAATTAAAAATTGACGCTAAAAGCAGAGCTCTCTAGTCTGGGAATCAACACTGTTATTTTATTCCCAGCTACATTCAATATCCTACTTGATGAAGAGAAGAATGTCCTTCTTAAGTGCAGGGATGTTGAACATATTTGATGACCCATACAGAAGCTATTAAAAGGCATAGATGCAAATAAAAGAATTTGAAGCTATAGAACTTGAGATTCACTTTGCCCTGATTTTATCCAGCCTCTTCTCCTCCTGTGCTTTCTTGGTTTTTTTTTTTCCCCTGATATTAGTGGTGATATTTTATATGTATTACATTTAAAGAGTGTTGTATGAGAGACAGAAACCCATCGTTTCCAAACAGTACTCTCTTGCACTGTATTACAGCCCCTCCTTACAGAATCAGATCTCCTCCTCTACCTTCCCATTTGGAATCTTTTGCATACCTAGACTAGCAGCAGTGAGCCACACACAAACTATGAAGCTACAGAAGCTCATGGGAGATCTGAGCCTGGATCTGCCCAGGCTAACAAGGGCTTTGTACCCAGGTCTTCAGTTCTCTGTATACCTTTATGAGGGTTACTCATACCACTAAAATTGCTATCTATGCAATTTAGAGCATGAGTTAAAAGTGTAGGTAGGCACAAAGACAGCAGAAGCACAAAGACTCCTAATAAAGATTGTCTGAATATCCAAATGAAGTTTTCCAGGAGATTATATCATTAATGAAGAGAGGTTTGTATCTTGGGAAGCTTTATCTTATGCCTAAGTTAGAGAGCTAAAGGCCTAAGTAATACAGAAGCTGACTGCCCATTGAATTCAAGAAAGGTTCTTCCTGCCAACTAGCAGCATCTTCCTTTGCATTTCCAAGCACACAGGTATTCAGCTCTGTTCCCCATGTGTCTAAACAGATACAGGACATTTGAGAAGGTTCAGAGAGGGACAGCAGAGCCAAACTTATCTAGTGTCCTCTGTATGAGAAATGATTGCATAAACTGGGGAATCTCCTGCCTTCAAAAGAGATGGCTGAGAGGAGAGTGTGTTACTCTTCACACCACATAGGATCAAGCTGAGGAACTTAGTGGATGTTAAAAGTTTATATGGATTTAGAAACAACTGAAGTAGTAATTGGTGGAGGTTGGATAATCTTGCTGAATGGCATGGTGACTCCTTCAATCTTGATGGCACCAATTCCAGGTGCTTCCTGGCTTTTTTGCTGCCAGGCAGCAGTACAAGATACTATGCCCCTTCCAACACTAGCTGAAAGTGATGAGTATGGTGATCTACACTGGTTTGCAGTATTGCAGAGAGACAACATCCTGACAATGACCCACTACATCCAGTCAGGGCAGCAGATAAGATGTGTGTTGCATCTGTGGCTGTGACAGTTCAAGGAAACTAATGACACCTAAGTCTGCTACAGCTTCAGTTGTGACTGTCATAGTCACAACCTGAAATAGGACAGGTTGAATCTTAAGCATACGCATCCTAACTAACCATCATCTTTCCAGCCCTGGAGGTGGAAGTCTGCATCCAAATAATCCTAGCAATACAACTTTGTGGTCCCACCCTTACTGCACCAAATAAGGGGTGTCTCCCTTTTTTGTTCTCCCCACACTGCTGAAAGACCATGCCTTCCAATATCAATAGCACAAACCTGTCTCTCTTCATGGACCAGACTGTGAGATGAGTACATAACCATAGGAAACGAGTAGCAAAGTGGTCAGCTCTGCCTACTTTCCTGGCACAGAAGGCATTTCCTTGTGGCTTGCAGTGCGTAGGAGAGCTTGCTCACTTACAAGGACTCCCTCTCTGTGTCTGTATTCAGAAAGAGATCGGTGCTGCTGTCCCAGGGAAAGCTGAAAGTGGTATATTGCTCTCACGTGCTGAGATGCAAACAGCAGCCTGTCAGTGACATGCCATGGTCCCTCCTGCAATGCCACTCCTTGGTGGCTGATTTGAGAAACAGCTTTGCACAGCCACTACCCAACCTTTCCCGGTGTGAGCCATTCCACAGCACACGGGCTCGGGCAACAGTAGGCTCGGCACTGGACAGTCCTGCAACACAACCAAGAAACATCTGGCTGAGAAATCACTACTGAGTGCCTTTTTCATTTGTTGGTGTTCACTGGAAGTGTGTTCCTTGTAGCTGAGTCTCTCCTGCCAAGTGCTCGGACTCAGTGCTACAGATTGTGGTAACTCACCCTTAATGAATAAGCTTTGGAAAGTTTTCCTGTCTCCTTCTTTGTTAATTATACATTTCTGTAACAGCTAGGTACTTGAAATAATTATACTTTTTTTTTTTTTTTTAAACCCTGGAGCCATTTTCTTAGTAGCTGATGGTAGCTACTGATTAATACTACTGTTTGTATCTAAAATAATACCAGCATTCTTTCCAATTAACCAAAAAATAGTTTTAGAGTGTGAACTTATCAATAAATAACCAAAGCCATACTTGATCTCAACTTGATAACTTTTTGCTTTTCTATTTTTGACAGAACTAACTTCAGTTACTGAGGTAAGAAAATCTTTGCTTTTTTCAAAGTAGGAACAAGAGCTCTGTTTTGTTGTAACTAGTACAATTTACTCTTATCAGTGGTCTTATCTTTTTTTCATTTCTATCTTAGTAGCTGGACCCTGTAAAACCAGCAATTCATTAAGAAAATTGCTACTTTACTCCCTAGTAAGACTAAATATTCTTAAGCTAGACTTCCAGTTTCCACCACAGAGAAAAAAATGGTGTACAAATGTCCAATCCCAAGTTATACAAGGAAAGTACAAACACAGGGGTCTCTCAGGAAAACTGGATGTTGCAAATTGAGTGTGGGAAAATGCTGAGAGCTTCAGGTCATGGCTGACATTTAAACTCAACACCTCTGCTTCTGCATTTCTATTACTGGTAGTCAGTGACGTAAAACAGTGCTTCGCTGTGAGTTTGATAGTGAGATAATCTGTACAATGAGCCAGCTATATTTACAGACTTAATAAACTCTTTCTGCAGAATATCAGTATGGGTACCTAGAAGCAATGTGTGTTTTTAACTTGCAAAGATGTGCTTTTTTGCATGACCTGCACAAGGAAAATAGTATCTGCCTCTTCACAAGTGATTTCCATCCCATTATTATTGCCCGTGATTCAGGTAACTGAATACCTGAAAACTGATAGCTACATTTTGCAAGTTAGAAAATTCCAAGAGAAACTTTATTTCCATACTTTATTTCTGCTGCACCACAGAGGGTCAGAGATTCTTCATCACTGACCTGTGGTCTCCTTAATAAGGGGAAAGGGCTACATTCAAACTGAATCAGCACAGGCCCTGTCTATCCACTGCTCCTACAGAACAGTCTGGTGGTTTATGGACAAATGATGCTATTTATTTTACATCTTGTTTTGGTTTGGGCTTTTTAAAATATTTTGCTGTAAAACATTTTTCTGTCTTTTATGGAAAGAAAATTACCTCAACTCTTGATGAATTTGTGATTTCAAAGAAGGGAGGCATACTGCAATAAGAGAAATTAGTTTGAAAATACCATTTAGAAACACTCAGGATTGTCATAGAGAATTCCTGAGTAATGTACATGTGGCTGCTTATAAGGCTGTAAATGGCTCCATTACTGCCATCTGGTAGGTCTGTCTATTAAAACAGAAGTTTATCTGCAACCTTTAAAGAAGTCTGGAGGTTTGGTTTAGTTTGGTTTGGGGTTTTTTTTGCTGTGGGATGTTGCTGAATCATTAAGAGAATCATGGCAGTGCTAATAAAATGATTTATGAAGTTATCAAAATGCCAGTTGTGACAAATTAGATCCTAAACTCAACTCACTCCTAAATTGGAGTTTGACTTTTTCAAACCAACTTTACCTCAGCTTTGGTCATCAGCCCTTCATACCATGAAGGGTAGTAAAGGCATGAGTGCATGAAGTTGAACTCTAGGGCTTTCTTCTTTCAACAGTGAAGGCTGTGGCCTGACCTGGGGGAGTTATTCTGTGTGTACATCAGCGTGTAATTGCAGTGTCATCTACAAAACCTGTTCTACCTGAAGAGGGAGGTGGGGAGGGGGAAAAGGATGCCTTAACTTCCAAGGGTATTTTCATTCCGAGAAACCTTTTTGTACGATCCATTGTGGGTCACTAGAGAAATAGAGCCAAGCTGGGGAAAGGAGGGTAAGATAACAGAAGAACAAGCAGGTAGCTTGTACATATTTGTTTGTACACCCCATGTTTCTATTCACAGAGACTGCCAGCAGAAGGTGATCTAGACACCCACACATACTTGTCCAAAAGGCTGGAAGGACCAACAAAAGCACTAGCAAACCAAAACCCATTTTAAGTAGGAAGTTACTGCCTACCTGATTAGTGGCGTCACCACACAGCAGCTCTTTGCTGACCCTAAAGTCATGGCAAACTGCAAACGATACAAGATTTAGAGACACTGGCACAAATTTCAGCATTAGGCAGGGCCAAAGAGAAGCATGGCTTAGAGCAAAAATAACAGAACACTCTCCTTCGAAATGAGACTTTTAAATCCACTATTCAAAGAAAAGTGAGTTTCTTCTGAAGATACTAAGATACCTCCTACAATACTTGAAATAATCCATTTATTGGTGATACTAATTGACAGATAGTCTAGTCAGGCAGAGCAAAAAGTGTTGGATGATAGGAGAATTTTTTAAAAATATAATAATAACAATAATGCTTTATGATGTTTGGTTTCAGGAGTTTTAAAGAGACAGCATTGGTTTGCACACTTCATCAGAGAAGCACAGCAGTGGGATGCAAACATCACTGGTATTTCATGTTTGACATTATGCAGGTTACAGTGAGAAAAGCTTTCCCTTAAATGTTTAGTTACACTAAGAGTGTTGATACGGTATTTCTGTTCTAATGAGCTGCATTTCAGCATTTTTCTCATGTCATACACAGCATTTTTGGTCAGTTCACATCTGCTGGTTGTGTCCAACTGTCAGTAAAGAGATATTCCTATGGCGTTCTTTAATCACTTATAGCAAATTCAGACTTGGTCCAGACAATTTTGACAAAAGCAGGAAAAGCTTGAGATGATTTATTTTAGAAATGTAGCCAGTCACCAAGGTGCTGTGAGGATGGGAGGCCCCAGCCAGCCCAAGGAACCATCCCTGCAGCCCAGCCCAGCACCATCTGCATGAAGGCAATCCCAGCTGCTGAGGCAGCATGGCCGGAAGGTACAAAATAATGCCCCTTCCTGGCACCTCCTGATGCCTGGGTAAGCTCGCTGAAGAAAAGGCTCATGCACAGACTCACAAGGATTTAAAGCATAAAGAGATTTGACACACCAAAGCAGGCAGAAACAGCAGCTCTAACATGCTGGCAGCTGGCATGGGATTCCCCTAACAGCCAGGATGGAGAAGCCTGTGGCAGTGGAAAACTCTAACCTGCTGTCAGCAACCACAGCTAAAGAGTAAGCGTGTGTGCTCCTATCACCCTTTGGCACTGGGCAAAGTCCACAGGTGCCACAGGGCCCTTCCTGTTTCCACAACATAGGGTGTGCATTTCTCCAAATTGGTGTTTCCACCTCATCTTTGATTCCTCCTAGTTTTCATCAATCTCAGCCAGCTCCATCCCGCGCTCAGAAGTCTCATTTAATCTAACTGATGGATAAGAAGCATATGCAACTTTTTCAATAAGATTTCTGACTTCACCCTTTTAACCCAGAGAATAACTATAAATAGTTTATAATGTCTGGGATTTCCACAGCCTAAGTGCAGCTATAAATAGTTCTAAACATTTTCCCACTTCATGCTTTTGAAAAGAACATTCTCCACTTCCTTTCTTGGAGAACCCCTGGGAATAATGCTAGATCGCAGCTCAGAAATAAGTATATTAGGCGAGTTTAGCAAGACAGAGCTTCAGCGGCTCTCGGGCTAATTTCGCGTCAGGAAAGGGTCAGGCGTCCTTCGCCAGGAGTTCATGTCCGTGATGCCCCCGGCGGCTCTCGCCAGCCGGCTGCGGTCCGTCCCGGCCCGCTCAGCCCACCGGGCCGCGGGGGCTGCTGCTCCTGCCGGCAGCGCTGCTCCCGCTCCGCTCCGCGCCGCGCACGGCGGGGCTCGGCCGCGCTTACGTGCAGGACGTGTGCGCTCGGCGGGCGCTGTTTTAAACACCAGAGCAGGACACGTCCCTTCGCTCGCATTCAGGCACGGCCTCCAGCGGCCCCGACCCGGAGCCGCCGGCCTGCGCCAAACCGCCCATGGCCCGGGGCCGGCGGGAAGGGGCCGGGAATGGGCCGGGAAGGGCCCGGGCGGGAATGGCGCCCCCTGCCGCCCGCCCGCGGGGCCTCTGCCAGCGCGGCCCGCAAGGCACCGCCAAGGAGGCGGCGGCAGCGAACGGGAATTCCCGCTTTGGCCAAGAGTAAGGTCGCTCTGAAGCGAGTTCGGTACCGGAAAGCTGATGACAAGAAGGGGGGAAAAGCGTGACCTAATGGCAAATTATGTCCTGCCATTCTATCCTTCATTTCCTCCATCTTCCCTTTTTTTATTTCACCTTAAGCAACCACACTGCTTTCACTTTAAAAAATCTCTGATATCTATTTTACCCATTATGTGAAGATATTTGAAACTGACGATCAGAAAAAACTGGAGTTTATCACTACAGAAGATGATAAATTATTTGCTCAGGGACAGTAGATCATGTACCTACTAATGAACAGGAATTTCCAAAATGCAGCTAACAAATGGCTTCACACAAAAATTTAGGAAGTGCAGGGAGTAGAACAGCTCAGTTGGGAGACCCAAACCATTTATTATACATAGCCCAGAAAAATGTTCATGTGAAAAATATGAAAACAGAAAATCACATTATGCCATTATATTTTTTAAAAGTACAGAGCAGTTTGATGAGATGATTTTATGCATGGCTACATATCTACAGAAAACTAGATGAGCAGTAATGAAAGACAAGTTTCAAAACAAACATTTTTAAATTCGGCCCAGGAACTGGCAGGAATGTTGAGTTCCTAATATTAGATGGCAATGACTTTCTGTAAACAAGGAGCATGAGAAGAGAAAGTCCTAACCCCATAGGACTCCAGTAACTCAGAGAACCTCCATAGTATAAGGTGTAAAGTGTGTGATTCCTAATGCTAAGAGCACAGTATTAGGTTAGTATATGGTTTAGCACACATAAAAACAAGCTGAGATGCTTGTAGGAATTCATATTTGCTTTCTTTTGACACTTTAAATCAAAATAGCTTTAAATTTGTATCTTTGCAGTAGCAAATTTGTATACAAAATGAATGCAAATTGTCTGTGATACATGCAATACCAAAATGCTGATTCCTTAAAAAAAAACAACAGTTCCACAAGTATTACTATCACGGCCTGTTCACAGATTTGTTACATGGTATGCAAACTCTGGACCCACTTAAATGCTTGTACACTGAACAAAGTATGGCTCACTTCAAAAATACCTCCTTTTTACATTGACTCAATTTTAGTTGGTCCAGATAAAGAGGCTGTTGAGATAATGGAAAATTCCTCATCATAGAGAAGCTCTGACTGTGCACAGGAAAAGTGAGATCTCTGCACAACCACCTCTGACAGAATCTTTGAAGACTTTGGTAGTTTCACATTGTGGAGGGGACTGAATATTTCTTTTTCTCAAATCCATTGCAGACAGAATGTGGGAACATAACAAACCTTTATCACAGCTGATCAACCAAAAAAACCCAAGTCATCCAATCAGTGAGAGCTCTGTAGTCTACTTAGAAATGCTTTACACATCACAGAATACCTCTATATAAAGACAAGCCTGATCTCTCAATGTAGTGGCCAGCACATATTCTCATTCAGGGTATTTTTAAATGAGAATTGAGATGCCTATACCAGCAGACCAGTAAAATGATTCTGCTGTTATGACAGTAAGAACATAATCCCAAATAAAGGTAAAGAAATAACCACAACTTTGATATACAACACTCCTTCCTCCTTGGAAAGAGCACTAAGAATGCACCAAGCAGCATGGTGCACTTGAAGTTACACAGCATAATCCCAGGAATTTCTGTGAAGTCAAAAAAAAAAAAAAATTACAGCTTCTGTCTTATTGTCACAAAGTACTCTGTAAGCACTCATGCTCCTCGGCCCAGTTTCTTCTCTTTCCAATCTTGTTTTTCAAGTGGAGTTCCTTTACTAGTGAGCATTCATTTGAATAGTCATAATATGAGCCACTGCCTCTGAACTGGCAATTTTATTCATCTCCCTTCTGTGCAGTGTTTTTCTTCTGCATGTCCCTATCTCTGTAGGATATAATGCAATTCGCTCTAACGTATTGAACTCAAAACACTGCTCCCATTTGGCATGGAGCAAGTTCTTACAGAACCCAAAAGCCAAATGCATGTTTTCCAAACAGAAGTAATATGCTACAAGGGCTTGGTTCAAGGTTCAAGCCTTAATACTTTTCTAGGTAAGATCTACTATGTAGATCTGGAAGTAAGCTGAGATAGGAAAGAGTTAAATGATCAAGCTGAAATGTTATTTAAATATCATGAATTAAAAGCTCCAGCCTAGCTGCAAAGAATTAAAAAGGGCACAAGCTTGGCAATGCTCCTAAGGCAGTAAAAGCAATGTTTAGAGAGAAAGAAATCTTTGTTTGAATGCAAAAAGGAAACTAAAATTGGCAAAATGGAGCAAAGAAAATGTATCTGGGTGATCACAAACTGACAGAATACAAATCTTGCTCAATACAAGGAGAATCTCCATTAATTTCAGCAGGGCCACTGTCAAAAATCTCATCATATCAAGGTGAAATCCCAGCAATTTCATGGGCTATTTTTAAAACTTCATTTAATTTGTAGTTGCTTCTGTCACATCTCACTCTCCACTGTCCCACTCCGAGGCACAAAGGTCAGTTGCTTCTTCCATACCCATCTTTGTTATAAGAAATGCTGTCTGAGAACTCAAATCCTCTCCTGTTGGCAGCAACGAGACTCTTGCTGATAATTTCAGTAAAATGGGAACATGGACACCAGTCTCCCTGGGAAATCCACAGCAAGTGGGAAGGAACCTAAACTTCTTGCCTCTTCAAAGGAAACCATTAGCCAGAGGAGTGAGATCACACTAAGTGGCTGTGATGGCTGACTGTTGCCAAAAACGGGTGGGCTCACCACCTCCTCTGCAGGGGACCCAATCCAGTATTGGCACATCGAGATAGATCAGCTTGCTGATTGGGAGAATGATTAGCCTTTGTTTCTTGTTTCAACGGTTAATCTTCTGTGGAATCATCTGCTTGATCGTCTTGTGGTCACATCTAAATCCCAGCTCGGGGAAGCAGTGTATGAGCACAGGGCTGTGGGGAGCCGGCCTGCTCCACACCCAACTTATATTGTGAAATTGCCCCATAAGAAAAGTCTGATCAGAATCCTCAGCATTAGACTGTGAAGGACTAAGATGAGAGTTTCTACACAGTGCAATTAATGAGACGAATGAGCATCCATTTTCCTAAATGGCAAGCCTTCCATTGAAAACTGGTTGGGGAAAATCAATACAATTTCTTGGAGGTTTATATTGCTTCAGAGTGCATTTATCCTCCCACCTCGCCCTGGCAATGAGAAAGTCTCTATGAAAGATTGTGGAGGAGGGATGTGTGCTGCCCTGGATCTGCAAAGTCCTTTAAACCTGCTAGACAGGGTAGACTGGGCAGGGTGGTGAGGTAAGCCCTGAGGGGAGCAGACAGCTGACATGGTGATCTCTCAGACTCCACAAAGCCCCTGGAAGGGTTGCTGT
Source organism: Corvus hawaiiensis (assembly GCF_020740725.1). NCBI lineage: Eukaryota > Metazoa > Chordata > Aves > Passeriformes > Corvidae > Corvus > Corvus hawaiiensis. The sequence continues at coordinate 24,685,328 of NC_063215.1, forward strand.
GATCTCAGGTTTTCAGAGGGTTTACTCTGGCCACCATATCATTGTCAGCCAACTCACAGTGTCCCTGGCAGGGCAGCACTAATAATAACCAAACTACAGCAAATGTCATCACTTCCCACAGCCCCTTCCCTGCTGAGCCAGGCACTCAGAGCTTCAACACAACGGGGGGAAAAGGGACATTCCTCAGCCAGTGTGAATACAATCAAAACATGTCACGGTACTTCTAATTAAATCCTACTTAAAATTACTGCCTCTGTAGAATTGCCCGAAAGGAAAAAGCCCCAGAATAACTCAGTTACCATGTAGCTCAATTCACCATTGTTGTGTGTGATCAATGCCAAACACATCCGAGAAAAGGCCATCACTGACATAAATTCCTGCAATCGCATGAACAAGTAGAAATGTCTTCCTGACTGTACCTGGGATTAGGCCAACGATACATTAAAAGCCTTTGCAATTTTCTTGTAGGTGGTGTAACCACAGAGGCTCTCTGTATTGAAATAATTAGGACTTTGGAGATTCCCTAAACAAGTTCCCATGAGAAAAGAGTTTCTGGGTAAAGTTTCAGGACTCTGGTAAATTGCTCAGGCCAGAATATGATTACAATATCTCTCACAGTGACAGAAAGTAAAAAATCACAACGTAATGCTGGAAATGGCTCCCTTCAGCTGGAAATGGGATATTACATGATCTGCTGATATTTGTTTCTTTATATTTTCAAAGCCAAGTTAGATGAACGTTATCTATCTTCTGTGATGGCACTGACTGATGAAACACTTTGGAAATTATCTGTTCATATACCTATATGCTTATTACAACAGAAGGATGGAAATTTAACTGTGTTCATCACTTCCATTGACTTATTTTTTTTTCTTATGAATCTAACTTTAGTTTTACAGGACTGGATTCTGTGAAACTAAGGAGTACACTTGTGCTGCTGCATGGGAAATGCCTTGTTTTTAATGAGTTGCCAACTTAATGACCTGTGGGATTTCAAAGTTCCTTTTTGGTTTTAAAGGAAATTATTAATATATATTCTGTCTTTAATTATAGCGATATAATTGTGTGAAAGGAATTCCATTCATTCTTTTCTTCATTTAAATGTTTTACATTTGTGAATGTTAGGCAGCATATGCTCCTAAAAGTTCTGTCTGTTAAATAGATGCATAATATTATTCACTTTCAAATATGAGAGTAATGAGAGTACTGGTATTCCTCAGTTTGGGGCAGAGTATTTTGATTCTTACTTTAAAAGGATAGAAAAGTTATTTAAATAATTGCTTGACTAAAATAAAGTGAATTTATATGGAAATAAATGCATGGCTTGAAGTATTTATTAATGTAAGGCTGCTCCTTATTTTTTTACAACAAAAAATGTTAAAAAACAGGAAATGTTATGTGTATATTTTTGTTGATACTGTAAATGGCTACTATAGCCCACTAGCAAATGTCCTAGGATAAATTTGGATAATTGGTAATTATACTTCAGAAAGAAAAATCTTAATCCTACCGCTCTGTCTGTATAATCTAAGGATTTTCTAACTCTGAAAATGATACATGACTTCTTTCTCCTGTTCTTGCCACATGTAATTAGGAGATCAACTTTAGGGTTTTTAAGTGCTTATGTATGTGCTGCATACAAATCCCATCCCTGTGACTCAGGCATTTTGATCCTCTGGTTATCAGCCAGACATTTTTCAACAACCTATAAATCTCTAGAAATAAACTTTTTTTTTCTGATTTTTCTTTATACATAAGGAGAGTCTGATTTTTCAAAATTGTGATTTAGAAAAACCTTTTAGGGTACACACCACCACCCCACACAGATGCAGAACACCCTTCTCCCACTACCTACTCAGCTTTCCTGCTCCACACCAGACACCACACCAGGTGCTCTTACCAGATATCCCTAATTTGGTTTCCCAGATGGTCTGGCCTAGGGACCAAGATCCTCTCCTTAATTTGGATCACAAGGACAAGACAGACTTATTGTATGAGACCAGAACGTTTTCTTTCACATATGTCTGAAAACTTTATTTCTTTGGGGTTTTGAGTAGTCCCTAGACCTTTAAAAAAACATGTGAAACCTGATTCACAGCTCCTTATATGCACCTCTCCATCCTACCAGAGACAACTGGCTCTTCCTCCAGCAGCACTACCACCAAAAAGGGAACACAGACTAAGAAAGGACTATCTGGGTCATCAAATCCCAGTCATCTGCTATCTCAGGACCATGTCTTAATCCATTTATAAAGTTATCAAGCTCCATCTTAAAACTACTTAGGTTTTGTTGCCTCTCTGCACCTGTTAGGAAGATCTCATTCCCAAGTGATAAGCTTCTGTCATCTAACAGAATTACCTAGTATTAATCTTCTAGGGCATTGACTTGCATTTTGCACAATTACATTTAATCCCACTTCCATTTCTCCAGTTCTCATCTACCCTGTTAACCTTCAGTGTTTTGCCTTTACAGAGCTGCATTGAGAAGGATGTAATTTTAAGACATTTATTTGATACACAAGAACTGCATTATCATTCTGCCCATAAACAGAAAAGGCTCTACTTTCCTAGCAAGGTTAGAGTGACCTTGCTTGTTAGCTCAGAAAGAAAAATACGTACACATTCCATAAAGGAGTGTGCCGGCATCTTCGGCTAGACATGAAGTGCGAAGTTAAATCACAATAATACATCACCACAGGATTACAAAAGGAGTATTGGGGGTAATTTTCACAAATGTTATTGTGTAGCCAAAAAGAATTCCACTATATTTACAAAAAATTGTAACTTAATATATTAACGTAAGAATCCGTATGGTTATGAAATACTTCGAAAAAGAACTGGCAAAGCAGACAACAAGATAAAAACGTAAGTAAGGCTAATTTTCTGCAGCTTTCCCTCAACTGTGTTTCTGGAAACTCTGCCTCCAGCTTAACTGACAGCCATGTCAAAATGAGCAAGACAAGCAACTGAACAGGAATGATGGCTTTATTTCTCTCTCAGTAAGCGTGGAGCTTTGGTAATAACTTCACCGTGTCTGCACATGAACCAGCACACCCCAGGCACTAGTCTGATGGGCCACTGCCATTACTGTTGGGTGTTTCTACCTCCTCTGTCCTCACCAGCTACCCAGTTTTGTGCCACTGAGAAAGGACAATAGCACACATCTACTTTTTGTGGCAAAGTCATTACGGAAAACATTTAAGAGTATCAGGCTCAAGACCAGTCTTTGGGGAACTGTGATTTCACAGTAGTTCTCTTTTCAGCTAGTTCCTCACCTTGCCTACAGTTCTAATGCTGATCTTCAGGTTCTCTGCTTTAATTACTAATTTTGCATTTGGTACTGTATCAAGTCCTCTTGTGAAGATGATAACTCTTATTACAATTTTTCAGTTACCTTACTAAAGAATATTAAAATGCAATTTGCATTTTATCCTCTTTTACAGCAATTTTAGTCTCTTCAGTAATTTTTTCCATCAAAAATAGATTCTTAAGTCCTGTTAAGTCATATTGAAAGACTATCCAGAATACTCTTCCTAAATATAGCATGTATTGACCATGTATTGGTATAACTGAAACCTTGCAAGCTGCAGAATCAATGTTATATGTTTTCTTCATGCACACAGCACATTCTGCCTATCCTCAGTAGACCATGAAAGCACTCCTGGTAGAAAAATAGTAATTTAAAAAGTCAATAAATTCCTCCATTCAGGCATTTCAAGTAGATTAATGGGAAATGAATACATTTTATATTGCCAAAGGTAGAACTGGATAACTTGCATTTACTCTGGATTATATTAGCAATCTCTGTTGTACCAGTACATCTCCCTGCAGGCCCCTTTGGAGAAAGAACATAATTTCTGCAGCCTGTGATGCTGATTCCCATCTCTGTTTCTTACTTCTGTTCTCCAGAACTCTGAACAGAATGATTATGTCTGTGGGGAGGAGCTAGATGTATCTTACAAAGAGTAAATCTACAGCACATTATGTCTTCACTTTTACAGTCCACAGGGTATATGGGAGATTGTCCTTCCTTAGGATACTGCAGCCACCTTTGAGACAACAATATTGCTTTTTATTTTCTTATTTTTACACATTATTCCTTTTAAAAAGTCTACTCAGGTAGAATACTAGTGGTGCTGGGTTTGTTGCTTTGATCCAGTGGTCTTGGGTGTTCACACCTGGTTTATCATTTTGATTCTCCCTTTATGGCTGCTTGGTTCTTCTATCTCTAAGCAAAAGCATTTGTAAAACATGAAGTAACTATTCTTAGGTTTTCTTAATGCAAGGGGCTTGAAGTTGTTAATCTCTTGAAATGTGTCATTTTGCTTTTCTATGCTTTTGTCTCAAGACAGAAAGTCATTGCCAAAGTCACCAACAGGCATTTTAGGCCTGGCAATTTTACCATCAGTGTCTTTGGGCATTGAGATGGTTGTTCCATTAATATATCAGCATATTTTATTTTTATTTCCCTGATACAGGGACAAAAATGGCCTATGGCCAAGGAGTGGGCAACCCTCTATCCTGTTACATCTATTCATTCACAAATTACAGGTGAACATACATAGAATTGTGACTTTGCATGTGTGAATCTTCTTTAAAGTCATTGACTGCTTTACGTCTCAGATTATTCTTTTGGAGGTGAACAGGGACTAGTTCTGCTGATGCAGGGTATATTATACAAACATTAATACTGTTTTTCCTTGGTGTTACAATGTCAGGTAGGGACATTACCATCCCTTTACAGGGTAAGGGTATCACCTACTCTTTACAGGAAGAAGGAGTAGGTAGAGTGAAAATCAGCCAACTGCTTCTAGCTGTGTTCTTACACCGGTGTCTCATGTGTAGTCAAATGGCTTTAGCACTGTCTCCAGTGTTCTGAGACTAGAAACTGTGACAAAATTATTGTGGGAGGCAGCAAAAGGACTAACTAACTGCTGTGCCGCTCTTCTTTCTACATAGTTTATTGCTTTTTAAGCAGAGGGCTGTACTTCTGTTTGTCTTATGCAACTTACCAGCATTAAAGCAAAATGGTCCTGCTCTGAAAAGTTCAATAGAGAAGGATAACTTTGTTTTGCAAAAAATTCTGTTACTACATGTCCTTCTGTTGGGAGCAATACCCTATTTAGAAAAAAAAAGTGTGAAAGTGCAGCTCCAGGGAGCTGGAGGTGGACTGCCCCAGAGCCGTGGGCAATGGGAGTCCCTGCGCTGCAGGCTGTCCCACAGCTGTGGATACGGAGAGCTCCAGCTATCAAGGAAGAACGAGCCTGGAAGCCCTGAGAGCCACAGCTCCCAGCACTTCCCAGATCTCTGCCAAGGATCCAGGTCAGCAAGCTGTCAGGAAGCTGAGTAGGGTTCTCATTGAAACACTAGATTTGGATGAGTCAGCAAATGCTCAATTAAAAACATGTCAGAATTTTTCCAACCAGCTCTACTGACAATCTAAACAAACAAAGGGTGTGGGGAGGAAATATTATCCTTATTTTACACCAAGGGGACAGAAGCACAGAGATATAATGTCAGGTCTGCAGTCCGGAGGCAAACTTAGATTTCACGTCATCCCTTGATCACAAGAGTCTCTTTACTCTAAACTTAATTTGCCATTACAATGACTTTGTGAGATAAGTATTACTTAACTCTATAAATGGGAAACCAAAATAATTTGTACAACAGCAGATAGGAAGCCTGTATCTTGAGCCCAGTGTTCCTAAAGCTGCAGAACCTTAGGAGCAAGCCTACCTGTTTCTTTTGTGGACAAGATACACACATAAGATACAGCCAGACTCAGGCAACCTTGCAACAATGGTGTAAATTCCTACAGCAAAATACTCCTGTGCTACAGTCTTTTTATACTGAAGCCATACTGTCCATGCAGAAATGCTGGTTTACTACGACTAAAACCCTTGTAGGTGGTTGGGGGTAGTATAGAACAAAAAATTTAGATGGAAGGAGATAAATAACTCTTCCCTAAACACTCATATATACAGTTCAACTGGTTTTCCTAGTTCTGCTAAACACAAGCAGCTGTATCTGTATCTAGGCACATCACATTCATTCTCTTCCCAGGTCTTTAATGATCCCAGGTTTTTCAGGCTTCTCTATGGAAATATTAACTCATCCTTCAGCTGTGTTTCCACTGTGAACACAGCCCTAATTGTCGGGAAGAACTGTAGCATCACCTGGTATCAAAGTCAGTTTTTATTAACAGATTTGGATTTCAAATTTCGAAGAGCTTTTCTTTGTTGTCTTGTCTTTGCTTATTTTAAAATTTAGGGTTGAAATTTCCTAAACTGCATTCTTTTAGGGAATATAGCTATGACAAATCTGCTATTCTGCTATGCTGCTCATAACCCTTTTAATTTTTACTACTTTTGGCTTTAGAGCAGGGATTTGTTTGATAAGGTCACAAGTAGCATTTGAGCTATGGACATGACTTCTGCTCCTACTGTGAAAATTGGCTCAAATTTGTCAAAGTCACAAACCTTTGATAAATCTGTTTGTAACTGCATAATACAGAACCCAAGTTTATCCACTAAAATGCACAAATCCTGGCTCACTGAACAGGCTGTATGGATGCTGTCCTTCCTGAGAGACAGCACGCTTTGACCCCTTCAGGCCATCCAAGGACCAGCTGGAGGGACACAGTACCTTATTTCTGCCATTCTCTCAGTGTTGTCCCTGCCTGCACCCAAGTGCCACAGAGGCAGAGGCCACCCAAGTTACATACAAAGGGACTGAGAGCTTGACCAAATGAGGGGGAAAAGGCCAAGCCAAAACTGCTGGTCTAGGGTGAAGCCATGGCTGAGAATTGTTGAGGAAAGACTGGACTGTGACCAAGTAGGGAGGAAGTAAAAATTAGAATTGCTCTGGCAAAGAGAATTTGACATAAAGAAGAGTGGATAACAGGATTAGGACCTCTCAGGGGAAATTAAGAGCAAACCAGGATTCACTAGGAAAAAAAAGAGATGGACATTGTGTGAGAAATGTGAATGGGATGCACAGAGTCATGGGAGTAGAATTAGCTAGGTTTGCCTGGGAAGGAGATTGGAAAAAAATATGTAGAGACAGAGCTGAGAACCAAAGGATGTATTTTGGAAGGGAGACTGAGAGTTTGATGGGTGAAGACTGGAAACAGAGGAAAGAGAAAACTTTGAGGCAGATGAAAGATGATAGTGATCCGGCTTGATGCAAAAGAGTCTGTGTTCCTGAAAACTCTGTTTCCTCCACAATCTGCAGAGTCTTGAAAATCACCATATCTCTGGTGTCAGCAGATATGTTTAAGAACCATTGGAAAAAATGTGCTTCTCCTCATTTACTAGTTTGGTTTATTAAATGATGACATGTTATACTAGACCTGTATCAGAGATTCTGCAAGTTATTTTTATGGATAAGTCTTATGAGTGCACATAATATCTCACATGAAGATTTGGGATTTATTTCTATAAAAGAAGAATGACTTGCAAAAAGAAACTCTAACAATTAGCAAATGCGATGAGTAATCCTGTCTATGCTTGCAAGACAAAAGCTTGCAAAAATGGCTTTAATATGGGGCAAAACTGAGTAAAATTCAGTACGAAAACAGATTGCCTAAAGGGGATGTTATGGAGATCTTTAAAAGTGATGAGTGGCACAAATAAGGGAGTGGAAAGGGGGTTTCTGTCTCTTTCAATACAAGCTCTATGGCACATAAAATGAAATTACAATGAGGCAGGTTCAAAACAAAAGGAGATTCTACTGCTTGTCACAGACTGCTGTGGGGCTAAAAATCAATATGAGTAAAGGGAAGAATGGGTAGACACATGTAGGATAAATCTGTTGGTGAATTAGACCTGGCTCCAGACCCTGAACCACAAAGGGGGGGTTGGAGAAGGCTGGGAGAGCTTGGGAGAAGTTTGCCCCATCCTTACTTCTTCTGTCTGCCATTCTTACTGACTTGTAGGGGCAAAAAGTATAATCAAATCCTTAAGAAGGAATTTCCTGGGAGGCAGGAATGCCTCAGTTAGTGTACAGCTGAACTTGAGTTTGCCTATCACTGCAAGGGCATGATGCAGAAGACTGTGTAAATCATACCACAAATACAACCCTGGCCACGGCCACCCAGGAAAAATCCTCAAGAACTAGCTCAGAACACAAGCTGGCCCACTGTGATTCCTTCTTGTCTGGTGATAAGAGACATCCTTTCTGGGCAAGACCTGAAGGTAAGGAATGGAACAAGCAGAGCACAGGCATGTAGACACGTTACTGAGCTGGACCAGTCAGATGTGCAGCCTTATGCTCTGCGTGAGGGCAGACAAGGAGTCCAATGGGACAGAGTAACAAGAAAGAGCCCTGCAAGGACAGAGGGATAGACAGGAACTACCACATTTCTCACCTGAGGTTGGAGAGGATTGCAGGATTCAACGAAGCCTTCATTTCGCTGAGCAAATGCAGAGAGATGCAGAAGGTCATGGCCATTGTTAGAAAAAAGGCATACATCTAGAGGACCTGTAATCTAAACAAGTCTACTTGTCTAAGCTAGTCTAACTGTAATCTAATTATTTTTTTATGTTACATTAAACAATTGCTACAAAAATGCACCTTCAACACGAGAGATGTTCATTACTCTTACCCTACAGGTCACCTACCTCACTGTTGGGAGGTATGAGTTTGATACCCTCAACAAACTGAATCCATGTCTGATCCAGTCCTCTGAAGTCTGTTGGAATCTTCTCTAGCCATGTTTTACAAAGCATGTTACCAAACTTTGAGAGAGATCTGTGGGTTGTGGATCTCAAGTGGACACATGTGCTTCTGAAATACAGAATGAGAACTTGTAAGAACATACTTAGGCCACAGCGCTGTCCCCAGTGTTTCAGTTTACCTGGCCCTACACAAATACATACTGAGTCTGCTAACTATAACCAACTTCCTGCACAGACTAATGATGGCCATGGATCCTATCATGTGCTGCTTAGCTCCCCGCATGACATGCACTGCATAGCAAGCCTAAGCTCTCAATTGAAGTCCTTGAGTCCGGGAATTTAGGTGCTTCAATCCTTATTTGGATCTAGATCATTGGCCTTAATATCTGTGTCTTGTTTCTCAACATTTACCAACAGAACTGATACCAGTAAATCATTTTCCAGGATATTGTTGAAGCTAAGACCATCTGTAAAGGTTTAAATTTTAAAGCTCAAGGGAGTTTGATTTGTATCTAATGTCATCTGGCTTTGCTCAGTCTATTGACAATTGCAGTGAGTGGGTGACAAAATTGCGAAACACGGTTCTGTGAGTAGCAGAATGAGAAACTCCCTTAACGTTCAGAGTTGGTGCTTAGCAATACAGTTTGTGGTTCCTTCTAGAGGCAGTTACTGGTATTTTTCACTATCAGATTAACATCTGATATTTTTTCCAGAGCTTGGTGAGCTTGGCCACTTTAGGTGTGGCAACCAACAGCAGCATAACCCAACACTAGAATACTCAGGGTCCTACCAAATAACTATGTTCACCCAAAACAGACTGAGCACCTTACACATGGCTCACCAATGCTTTTCCCCCAAAATTTCAGGCTTGTTTATTCTTTTAAATGTCAAGAAGAAAATAAAACCTTAACAGGTTTGAAGTCTTAATATCTGAAATGGAGTACTAATTACCCTAAATTGGGTGATTTTTCTTCTTCCAGATGAAAGTAAAATGCCCAGGAAGCAATTCGGTTAAAGGAGGTGTAATTGGGGCTTATGCTTTCATAAGACTAGAAATGACAAATTATAGGGAATATCAGAACATTTTTCTTATTTTGCCTCTGTCATCTACAATGTGAAAGACCAGTATTCAAACTCCTGTGGCACAATTCAGAGGGATCTACAATAAAAAGCATCTATGAATCAAGAAAAGCAAGGACTTGGCAGCAGCGTCCCAGATCTCATCACCGTGGTATATTCTTTTCTTGAATGGAAAAGTTTGAGTTTCATTCAGTCGCAGACATTACAACCCCATATTACGATATCATACTGATATAATTATACTAGTAAATTAAGCCCTAAGCCAGAGTACATGGACTTTCTACTTCTTATGTAACTAAAATGGTATCTATACATTTGATAACACATACTTCACAAAGAGAAGAAAGATATTAAAAGAATCTGTAGAAAATAGCCAATTATGAAAAGCAGAAACAAAGTGTGTGAACATGGGCATGTGTGGGATGGTAAAATATTAAGAATGCTGGAAAAGCATAAACTGGAAGGAAAAAGTAAAATTGAAAGAGTGTAACAAAAAAGGAAAACATGTAATGTAAAATACAGCAAAGAAAATACAGGCAGTCTTTGTAATACGGGGGGAAAGCATTCAAAGGAATAAAAAGGAAACATTCTAAAACTGGTGAAGACATGTCTTTTTATGCCTAAGACTAATGAACTGAAGGATGCCATTTTCAACACACACTAAAAACCAGCTAGCATGAGGTCAGCAACAGCAAAGGACAAAGCTTGCCCCAGTTAAAACCTGGCAAAGGACACAGATCTTAGCAGAAGGTATTGCGCATCCACTTCTTTCAAAACAATGAGATCTCCACAAGCTTCAGGATAGAACTTATTTTTTAAAGACAAGGAATAAATACTTCGTTCACTATGGCCTAAAGCTTAATAAGAAATTTCTTCTGAGAAGGTTAATAGACTGTTTCTGCAAGACCTCTTGCATTTTCTTCAAAAGCAGTTGGTGCCTCTGGCATCTGCTGCCACCAGGTTATTGGGGGGCAGAGATTGGGGATCGGAGAAGAGAGGACGCGAGGCAGGCAGCTGCTTGCTTGTGCGAGAACGCGTCCAAGCGCAAGTTTGGCACGTGAAATGCCTCCAAAACCCAGAGCATCGCTGTGCCTGGAGCTGGCAAAGGGAGAACTGCAATTTTTTTAGTGCTCCACTTTGGACTCATAGGCCGAAAGTGCGGGACGGGGGAGGGGGCTGCGGACGGCCAGGAAAAGGAATAAATTTTCTTCTAACCTATGCTAGGTTACAATACCAACTAAGCTCATCACTTATAAACGCGTGTGCCTTGTTTTGCACGGAGCCGAGCAGCCCGACCCTCGCTGCAGGCGCTTCTAACTGGGGAGTGATGGGGACGCGGACGGGGAAGGGGACGGGGACGGGGACATGGCCGGTGCCGCATCGCGGGCCGCCGCCGGGGCCGGTCCAGCCAGGCCCAGAGCCAGCGGTCCCTCCCTCTCTCCCTCCCGGAAGCGCGGCGGCCGTGGGGCCGCCTTCCTGCGGCGCGGCTCCGCCTCCGCCGGGCAAGATGGTGGCGGCGGTGGCGCTGGCCGAGCCGTGAGCCGCTGTCCGCTCCTGCCGCTCTCTTTCTCCCCGTCCCTCCCGGCCGCGCTCGCCGCCGCCGCTGTTGCTTCGCGGCCGCCTGGCGGGGGTGCCCGGCGCGGCGGGCGATGCGGGCTGCGGGGCTGCGGGGCTGTGTGTGAGCGCGCCGCCCATGTGGGTGTCCCGGTGAGGCCGGGGGCAGCGGGAAGATGCTTCTGTCGCTGGTGCTGCACACCTACTCCATGCGCTACGTGCTGCCCGCCGCCGTTATGATGGGCACGGCGCCCACCTACATGCTGGCCTGGGGCGCCTGGCGCCTGCTCTCCGCCGTGCTGCCCGCCCGCTTCTACCGCGAGGTGGATGACCGGCTGTACACCATCTACCAGAGCATGGTGCTCTTCTTCTTCGAGAACTACACGGGTGTGCAGGTGAGCCGGCCGGGCAGGGCAGGGAGCCTCCGGCGGCCCGGGGAGCGGCCGGCGGTGGTGCCGGCTCTGGGCTCGCCGCCCCGGCCCCCTCGGGCCGCTCACCGTGGGGCCCGCGGGCAGGTGCGGCCGTGGCCTGTGCCCGGGGCCGCAGAGGATCCGCCTCGTTCCGCAGCCGCCGCTGCTCCTCTGGTGATGCTTTTCACGGAGTGTTGGTGTTGTGTTCGTTTTGCAGGTCGGGGAAACGGAAGAGATGCGACACCGGTCGTGCTCTGTCAGCACTTGAATGGCAGCCGCCTTTGCACACTTTGAACCCCTGTGGCCTGTGCTGCACATCTGTAGCATTAAATTGGCAGCAGATGAGAAAGGTGTCATCAGCTATGATTGTACATAATACACGTACAAGTTTTTAATAAATAGATTACTTAATATCTAAATTATTACATATTTTCAGTTTTCGGCAGTCTGCCTATGTCACTCTTTGGCCCTTAAATTTTGGATCAGCCATGGATTGTGATTATTCAGGATCTCGGTTTCAGGTTAATAAGTTGGAATTGGAGGTCTCTCTTGTGTGATCAGAAGGGTATTTGCATTCAGGTGATAATACCTCACAAAGTGCTCAGTGTTTGAGCAGTTATATATTTGTCTGTAATTTGCAAAGTAGGCAAGGAGACTTTTAATTCTGCATGTAAAAAATAATAAATGGCAGGTGCTTTCTGTGCCTAAACATGACCTTCAAAGTGTTTTGAATATACAGATGTCTGTTTGAAGCTAGTGTCAGCTTCAGGTGCTTGAGAACAAGGAATATCAGTACATGTTGAGACGTGACAGAGCTCATACAAATAAGGTCTTCTCATAGTTATAGCTAAGGCCTTTTTCCACTCTCTGATGAAGCTTATTTTGGAATCAGGCTAGATCTCCCCTAATTTCCACTTCTAAGTGCAGTTGTAGGCCTTGCTTCATACTGACTCTTGGGAAACCCACAAAGCCAGCTAAAGGTACAACAGTTGCACAGTTTGACATCAGAGTAAATAGAGCAGATACAAAACTGAAGCAAGATCTTCTTTTAGTGGTAGTTTTTGATTGAGCTTGTAACTTAAGTAACTTCACCCTTACTTCTTGTCCAAATAAGCTAACTTGTGTGGTGCTTTATATATTAAAAAAAAAAAAAAGGGAAGAGAAGTGGGAGCAGTAGCTCACAGGTTAAGTACTTACAGTACTTCTTACTTACTGCCTTCTGTTTTGTGTAGTGTCTCTAGTGCAGATACCTTGATGTGTAGTAACACACCTTGGTCATTAACTGCTGAAAATAGCAGTGTAGTACTTAACCTGTTCTAAGAATGAGAGCCAAAAATCAAGATATATAAATTGTAATGGAAAAACTACTTAAGTTGCCTGCAATTGGTGTGCAGACAGTAGCAAACACTTAGAATTTTTAAAAAAACTTTTATCCAAAAAATGCCTGTGACATTAAAGAAAGGAAAATGCTAACCAAAAGAAACAAAAAGGCAGCCATTATCTGTTGACCTCTGTTTCATTGCATTGATAAACTTCATACAAACACAAAAATGGTTGTGATCAATTACAGTCCACTAACAGGAGATCGATTAGGACAATATTAAAATAGACGTGCTTTGTCACAGTAAGCAACAAATAATGATAAGAAATGGTGGAAGAGGAGGCATATGTTGTAGGATAAATAAATTAGTAACTGCCACTGAAAGGTAAATAAAAACTTGGAAAATACATTTGTAGAGAGGTAAGAGTTGTAACCCTTAAAATCCATGTATCATTTAACTGGAAGATAGTCCCCGTTTGTTTAAGGGAGAGAAACAGGGTGTCCTTTTAGACCTACTCTTGTGAATGCTTTACATGTTTGAACTTGAAACTCACAGTGGAAAGTTAACCATGTGCCTGAGTGTGTGAGACTGGAATGGTAACCTGAGAGCTACTGTGGATGGGCTGTCTTAAGGCACGTAATTGGATGCAGAAGTGTAGCATCATTAAACTTAATTCCAATAAACTAGCAAAAATAGTAGCTTCATAAAGGCAGCTGTAGGGCTCTACCAGCATTAAGGCACCATAATAACCGTGGGAGGGAGGAATTCTGCATCTCTTTCAGATCTATTAATTTATTCAATCGATTGAAATGTGTTGGGATATTTATTTTTGTAACTGGATAAATAGGAGACGACAGCCTCATCCATCAGAATACTGGAGCTTGTTGCATAGTCTCACTCATGACGATTCTACGGATGCTTAAGTGACTTTTTGTTAGCACTGTTGCTGTCTTACTGTATTTAAAATGTCTATAACATTATGTGCTGTTTAGCATTCTTTGGTTTTACACTTAAGGTATTTGTGTTTTTTCAGTACAAGAACACTGAACCAGTTGTGGATATTTGAGCTGTCTGATCTTAAAATAATTTGCCAAAATTCCCAGTAATGTGAGTTGAGCATTAATAGGGTAAAGTTGGTTAGGGCCATAAACATGGATGACTATTTTTTTGACTGAAATATTAGTGTATTGTGGTATTTATTTTCTATTTATTTATCTGTCAAGAAGTGATGTTTCTGTCTATCATCTGCTGTTAATCCATTAAGTATCTAAACCTGTCTCCCCCTCATGACTGTATGCACAAGTGTATTTTTCTTCTTTTTTTTGTTCTTCTTGACTTGGATGTTTTTAGCCAATTCTTTTAAAACAAAAACTTAGTTCATGATAGGAAGGCTTTTTATCTTTGTAGCAAACTCTTCTGTTTTGAAATGTAACTGTGTAAGGTGATAACCTGATCTGCATGATAGAAAATCTTGAAATACTAGTCTTTCCCTTTCTCTTAAGTCTTTGACTTGAGACCTAAAATAAATGCAGAGCTATAATTGCTGTGAGCTCTGGATATTTTATGTCCTAGAGAGTGGCTCATGAAGTAACTGTAAAAGTTTTTTGATTGATAAGCAAAAAGTATTTACTTGTAAATACTTTCTCTCTTTAAATTTTGGGTCCAACTCAGTTTTTTTCCACAGGAACAATTTGTTTTACAAAGCCTAAGAGAACTCAAGCTAACTTGGCATCAGTTTAGGTTTTCCAATAATATTAGAATTCATTAATGAATTGCCAAAAATAGTCCCTTTTGCTGACTGTCATGCAAGAGTTGGCTATAGAAGACTGAAGAACCAGTATTGAGAGTACAAAAAGCAACAACAACATCCCAGTGCTGTGAGGTAAACTGGGCAAAGCCAGTATGACTATAAAGTGAAATCCTGTGATGCTGTGTATGTTTGTCTGTGGAATTACAGTTTAGCGGGTGTCCATGAATTCCATTAAGGAGCTATAAATATATGAAATTAATTCATCTGTGGCATTGTGACTGCTGCTCAATAATCTCTATGAACTCAGAGTAATGAAAATATGTAAGTGTGGTGTGTTGGAAAGTGGCATAGAGAGAATGTCCCTGCTTTGGCCCTGTGTTGCTTCGCACCTGTTCTGCCGTAAGGCGCAGGCGCCCTACAGTACTGTTTCTAGGAAGAATGTATACGAGGTGCTTGAACACTATATAAAGTGAGGAGAATTCTGTGTAAAGAGAGTCTCAGAGAGCAAAGGATGTTAATTTCAGCAGTGATGAGCCAAAGCAGTCACTGGTAAAAACAGGTGCAATTCATGCACTTCAGAGGACTTGCGTCTGCTGTTGCTAATAGTTGGTTTGGACCAGGTTTCTGAATCATCAAGTAGCTGATGAGCTGTGGTTGTGTTACTGCTTTTGTCTTTACTGTGTTAGGGAAGTCTGGTCTCTTCTATTTCGAACAGACAATGAACAGTTGAATCTTACCATAGAATGTGAAAAACAGATTGGCTGCAAATATGCATGTGATTAGGATGTTTGAAGGGCTGAAAGGAATAGTAATTCAATATGATGAATGCTCTCATCTCTCTCTGACCCTGAACATCTTATCCCAGTTGCTGTCAGGGTGATGAAATGATGCCTATTGTGTTTGTGCACGTGTTTCAGATCAGTTGAGGACTAAATGTTCTTCAACTCTTTTTGTTGTAATTGCATTTAATATTTTGTACTGAATGCTGGTGAAGAAATAATGAAGAAATCATCATTCAGACTGCTTCCTAAAGGATTATTTTCATCTGAAAGGTTTTGACAATTGAATGAAATCCGTAATTGAATTAATGCACGTGGATTTTGTTCAGTGCTTGTGTCAGCTGTCTTCCCTACCCCCACTTCCTGATGAATAGGATTTTTTGGAAGCGGTGTTTTTATTAAAGACATTATGAAATTCTGGTTTTCATTGTCTTTACAGGACTCTGGAAAGGCTGTAAGAATCAAATAATACCTCGGTGTTGCTTAGCAGAGCTGAACAATTATTTTATAAAATACAAGAGATGCCTGTTAAACAGTGCAGTGTGCTTCCTGGATTGATACTGAAGCTTGGACTTGCTGGGTCTCATCAGGGTTGAAAACTGCGTAGGTTTAGAGCAAACTAAAACTTGTGGAGCTAATGTGCTGCTGAACTCTTGACGATGCTTTCCAGTGGAGTAGAGCCTGGGACTTTTCATATCTTGGCTTTCTAGGAAATGTGTGAGGAGAGCTTGGTGTCTGAGATTGGGATGGATGCTCAATCGGAGCTGTTGGCCAAATTGCAGTGAAATTGAATGTCTGTGCCCATCTCTATTCCCAGGACAGCAGGCTTCCCAGACAAGATTATCTTTACTTGCTTCCTGCTTTTCATTTCCAGCTGTCAAACAGGTAATTCTTGAGGGCCCAAGGTGGAGGGAGGTGGGAAGCCAAGAGGCAGTGCAAGTCTGACAGCCGAGTTGCAGCATACAAGGAGGGGAGTTGCTTCTGGTTGCTGTTGGTGAGGTGTTTTGTCATCTCTTAGGAGCCTGGTTCTTCCCTCTCTGCACTGGGGGAGGCATCATAACCAGGCTTCATAATGGCAGGGTGAAGGTTTGGCTTCTAATTGCTTCCTGTCAGTAGACGTGAGTGACAGAGTTTGACTCCTCTTGAGATGAGGACCCTTTTCCCAGGCAAAGGCCATAACCAGAAAGTCCAAAGGAAACATAACTTTTCATTCTTGTTCAGTTGTGTTTGGAAAGAAAGTGCTGGCAATTGCATTTTGGCATGAGCCTGGGTGTGTGAACCAGCGCTTGAGTTTCCTGAGCTCTCCTCCCTGTGTGGCAGCTCAGGAGTGGAGGATACTGGGATGGTGTGGGAGCTGAGCAAGCTCAAGGATGGGAGCTGAGCTGCCATCAAGGCAAACCTCTAAGCTCAGGTGGGAGGTGAACAGCCTCCAAGGGCTTGAGCATTCCTAGTTCATGTAGCTTGCGTCAGTAACCCCAGTTAGCACCTGCTTACGTTGCTGCTTGTTGTGAGGCATGTTGAGAGGTTAAAATAATCATAACTTGTCATTTAATTGTGTTGGTAGCAATAATAAAGTCAAGGTCTTGGGGGAGTGATAGAAATTTGGGAACTGGTGCAGTGCAAAGATTGAAAAGAAACTAGGAGAAGGTAGTGAAGTGTATTACGTTTGTGTGGTAAACTTTTGAAAGAAGCCCAGTGAAATTTTTCTGCTGTGATGAAATTTTTCTGTCTCCATTAAGAGGGTTTACCCTGATTCATTTCATTAGAGATTTCAGTGTACAGCTGTCTCCAGGCATATATGTCTTTTGTAGTATGCAGCAAAGTTCTTTGTGTTATTAGAACAGAAATTAAGTGATACCTGCTAAGCCCGAGGGATGCAGCTTTCAAATTGAGATGTATGCCTAATTTTAGACTCTTACGTTCAACCGTGGTATGAGGCAGCAAAAATAGATAGATTAGGTGTGTCAACTTTGTGCTCTGTTTTAGATGTTGCAAACCAGATATTTGCATATATCTTAATCTTTATTCTGTGCCTTTGACTGTAGATTTGAAGGTGACAGTGATGTCCTTCAGGACTCCTGTTCAACAATATACCATCTAGAGATCCAGTGTACTACAGATTTGGCTTTGGGGCAATCTGGAAAGAATTTAGTGTAGAGAGGTTCCACATTCAGTGCTGGTCCTGATCATCCTCCACTTACTGTATGATGTATGAAAAATAAAATAAATAAATTAAAACTGAGGTCTTGTTAGCATTTTTAGAAATCAAGTACCAGCTACCTGAACCAAAATTGCTGTTTGGGTTTATAAATTAGCAGCTTTGTGCGGAGGTTTTCCTAGCATATGTTTTCTAATTGGCAAGTCACAATTGAATCTGAATTTTATATCAGCCGTATCTGTTGCAGTCCGCAATTTAAAAAATGTGTGATTACATTTTTAAGTTAGCTGCATGCACTTATGAAAATATTAGAAAGTATGTGTCAGGTAGGAATCAAAGGGCAAGTTTGAATGCTCTTACAAATTCTGATTCCAAGTATTTGACCAGTAAGTTTTGCAATCTCATGGTTTGATTTTAAAATTTTCTATTTAAATATACTTTGTTTTAATATCTTAAGATTTTTGATATATGCATTTTTCAATACAATTTATCCTGACTTTGCATAAATTAGTTATATTTGAAAATAAAAGTTGTGTTTACCACTTTTTTTTTAATCTGCATGAGTTTTATACACTTTACTCTTTTTGTGTTTAACTGTGTTTTGGTAGGTGCTGGGCTGTGGAGTTTTACAGTGCTCTTCCATGCCCTTTTGTTCTGCTTACATAATATGTCTAGATACTTTATGTAAGGATGATTGTTAATTTAGATGTTTTTTCTCCTGGTACTCTACCATCAGACACTGTTCTTGCTAAGAGAAGATTCTGTTCAGTGTTAAAGATTTGAGTGCAGTTATTTCAAACTTTTTGCCTTAGGCTTGCAGGCAGGATATCCTTTTTTTCTCAGTTTTAGTTGTGTTAGATAAAGTAGGCTCAGATGTCAGGGATTTTGACATTACAATTATGAGGAAGCATATCTTCTCAGGGGAAGAATACTCTTTAATCTATCTTCTGTCAGTTTGAATTTGTCCTGTGAAGAGATTTGGTATAAAAAGCCAGAGAAATTATTTTCTTTTGTTCTTTTCATTTCTGTCACATACTGCTTGTCATCTTCTCTGTTACAACTAGATCATCTGTGGGAGTAGGAAACAGCATTTATGCTAGTTTGATTTTTAAATGTTAAATAAGCTACACATGATTCAGTCAAATTTGTATTTTAGCACTAGATATGAAAAAATACTAGTTTTGATTGCTTTGAACTGTATTGTGGCAGTGAAGTAATTTTTCCTGGTGAACTTAGGGATTGACTTGAAGACTTACTTTGTTCCATTTCTTAAGGCTACTTGGGAATCTGAGGGCATGCATGTTTCTTTTTGAGTAAGCAGGCAAACATAGTGCATAGTCCAAAGCAAGCTGCAGGTGAGCTGGCTGTGGTGGTGAGCACATGAGGGTGATTTTAATGTGGCGATTTTTGAGGCTGATCAGTTTACTGTGTTCAGTTCTGGAGCCAGAATTGTTGTGGATACCTCCCTACATGTTCCTGTGCTGTGTAGTGATGCCTTTGCTTCGCTGTGAAAGTCCAGAGTGCTTAAATTCTAAATACTACTGACAATGATGTGTGGAGAAGCTTTCAAAAATCCTATTCCACAATCACAAGCAGAGACTAGAGATGTTTCTTAATCATCCTCATTCATGGTAACTCACTGATAGCTTCACAGAAGTTTTCGGTCTGTACTTGATACAAACCACTTGTAACAGTATTACAAATAAAGATGCAAGCAACTCCTCCACGGAGTCCTAGGCATTTAGAAGCAAAGTTCCTATTACAAAGAGCTCTGGATGGAGGAAATAACTGCAAACTGCCACAAGGTTTCCTGCTTCTGGCTCACGTCTGGTGGGCAAAGGGTACTTCCAGAGTGAACTTGAATGGACATTATGTATTTTCCACTAGAGAAGGGCAATAAACAATGGCTACATTAAGTGTGGGTTGCTTTTGCCTTTCTTCTAAAGAAATTACAAAAATCTGCATGAAAAAATCTCCAGAGATGCAAAAGGCTTATAAAGGAGACTTTCTCCTATTGAAACAGGTGGAATACTTATGCCTTCTACTACAAGAGTGGAAGTGTTCAGGTTTTATGTAATACCAAGATGACAAATGTTCAGAAAAACACTCACATTGAAATCTCATTGTATAAATAATCTCCTTTCACATATGTCTGAAGTACATGCAGTTATTATTAAAAAAATTCCATTACTTGTGATTTATGATGAATGTTAGATGGTCTAATTTTGATTTTTCCCAGGTGGTCACTGGTTGTAATGGTGGGTTCATGCTATTGAACTGCACTGTAATCAAAAGCAAGTAATTTGGAGAGAGATCTGTAAATTATTTGGGCTTTAAATAGGATTTATTCAGACCTTAGATGCCAGAATGTTAAAATTAAAATCATGATAAATCTTGCCTTTTTTTCTGTTGTCAAAACAGGAACATTTGCCCTTCTAAAAATTTTTTTAAGGATTCATCAGATAGCTAAGGAGTACAGGGGACAATTATCTTTAATTCAGCTCAGAAACTTTACAGTCAGCATCAAAACTAAATGATTTCTATACATGTATCTAGTACACTGAAGGAAGTATAACCATTCATAACACTTTGTCAATTTAGACCATAAGGCTGGAAGCTAGTATGAAAGTAAGAATGTACAGACTTCATATTTAACATCAGATGGTATGATTCTGCTTAATCTCTATAAAATGGTATGATCCTGCTTAATCTCTATAAGTTGCTACTATAGCTTTCTTACACAAAGGAAATAAAATGGTAGTAAGTGTATTTTCTAAAGTTCTGTGCCGTCTGGTTGAATCAAATGAAAAATGTATTTAAAAAAAAAAAATTGAATTACATTACATATAGGAATCTGTTCAACATTCCCCAGAGCTTAATCTCTTAGCAATGGTTTTCTTCACTGAACCCCAGTAAAACACATAGCTGCAGAACGTTTGAATGAACTCTGCTTCAATAAAATGGATTGCTTTGTGATTTTATGCTGCTGAGCTTGTTAGAGCTGTCTGAGCACCAGACTTCAGACCTGTGCAATTCTGTACTGGGCAGATAGTCCCTGAAGAGGTTATGATGTGTAGCAGTAGTATGATCATTACCTAAAATCTGGGTGTCCTAAAGGCATTTTTAGAAAATTTATAAACTTTTCTTTCAGATCTAGAGAAAATGCAACTAAAAACATAAAAGTCCTTCCTCTTCTGCTGTATTCATATTCCTTATGCTGTAGGCAAGTGAGACCTGTATCTGTTAAATGTGAATAAAATTGTGTCTTCATCTTCTGTGAAGAAAAATAAACATTTAAAGTTCTTATAGTAGGACATCTGAAAACCTGAGAAATTTGTCAGCCCCAAGTACAGGTTCCTTATCTGTATCCTGTCTTGAGCCTGCTTCTAGTCAAACAGGGTAAATAGATTCTGTGGTCTGAGGTACTTTCTCTGGAAGCTCAAAGGACTTGTGACATGAGGCACGTTTTTAGTCTTAAGAGAATTTAAAGAACTTTGCTGAAGATGCCTGCAGCAATGCTGCAGAGGTCAGCTTGCACAGGGTGTATGTTGACTTCAGGAGCTGCTACCTGGTAGTTGTTTCGGTGGTTTGTTCGTGCAAGCTCCACCCTTTCTCCAGAAAATTGTATCCAGAGTTTTTAACAAACAGTTGAGGAATATGTCCTAGAATACTATTTATTTTAGTAGACATGTTGTTGTAGTGCCTAGCTAAGAGAGTTGCTCTTGATCCAAAGAGCACACAGTCCCAATTATTGATCATGAAGAAATAGTGAAGTGGAGAGAGGTGCATTTTGTGAGGATAGTACAGCTGAGTAGGAAGTCCGTCTGGTCCTTTTTAAGTGTTGATGTCTTGACTCGTTCTCTAGAAGAGGGAAGGAATGTTCTCCCCCTGTTATCCTGTTTTTATCCTTCTTTCCAGTTGCTATTGCCTGTGCTTGAAGCTGACGTTTTTCCTGAACACAGTGCACTGCTTTCACAAAGTACTGAACATAAGTTTGGTTGAAGTAACAGCAAAGATGTTCATTCTTAATTTACACCTGCTTTGTTGAATAGAGAAGGGAGGAGGGTTAAGAAGCCTGAGGAACCAAGACTGAGTGTGCTGGTAGACTGATAGACATCAGATGAGATGGCCTCAGTTTTTACCAGCAATACCAGTTGCGTTGCCTTAATACTGCTGAAGCAGAAGTCACACTATCAGAAGATCTGCTTGCAGATCAGCTTCTAACTCCTCCCATTATCAGCCACATCCAATTACAACATTAAGATAATCTCTTTGCTAGGAGTTTGATGTCATCACCAGTTGACCTGCAAGCAGATCTTCTGATAGTATGATTACTTTTACCTCCGGTTATTTTTGCTGTGGCAGTGTTTACTGAGCTGACATAGCTAGGATGTGATTAAATGATCTATTTAATTTTCTTTGGTATGTAAAGATTTCATAAGCAAGAAATAAAATTCTTAACTCTAAGTTAGGAGCATCCACCTTGTTTCAGTGAAAACCTGTGCAAATTGTGAGTTATTCAGGTGTAGCTACCATGCAGGACTGTTCCACATTGCTACATGACCTACCTATTAGCACAGCCAGAGTTTAATTTGTTGCGCTGGAAAAAGCAGAGTCTGGTAGGGAAGCTGAAACTGGTGTCACCAGATCACCCAGGAGCTCCTATTTGCATGCCTAGATCAGCCTATCACTGAATTAGTGCATTCTCCCAGCAGAACTACTTGTAACCTGCTAATGCATCAGAGCTTCGCCTGGACAGGACACCCTGAGGTGTGTCTTGTGGCCGCTGAGCCTGTAAACAGCTTGGTATATGGCATCCATGGAAGCTGGGTACCAGCCTTCCCACAGAAGAGATCTAACAGCATCCTGTTTCCTTTATTTGAGACCTCACTGTATTGAGTTTGACAGTGCTGCTGTGTAAACAGATGTGAAAGGCCCACATTAACACTAACTGTATTACCCATTACTGTGAACTGGGCTGTGAAGCAACCAAAACATGGCTAAAAGTACACATTTCAGTGTTGTGTACACAAGTAATGTTTGCAGTGTAAGACTGTAAATCTGCATTTTAAACGTGTTCCCTCAAATCTCTGCTTACTTTGGCTTTCTGTGTTGCTCTTCCTTTTGACTTGTTTTCTTTGCTTGACTTCATTGTGCCTTTTTTTTTTTAACATAGCAGATTCTATTCTAAGTGAACTGGTTCCTCACTTGCTTCATTGTGGCAGACAGGGCACTTATCAGTTCATTAAGCTGATAGATAGGTAGAGTATATGTATACTGTAGTATCTGGAGGGCCATGCATTAAATACGTGAAACACTAGGTACCTTGTGCTGAAATTGAAATTGCCTCCCAAGCATGTCCTGCACTGCTTCCCTGGCATTGGCTGCAGGGAGCAAGACCACCCCTGCCTATCCTCTGCACAGCCCAGGAGCAGCACTGCTCTTCTTACGACGGCTAGGAATCTTGAAGCCACTCTGATGTCTTCAGGTTGCTTCAAAAGGGGCTTGAATACAGGTGGGTGCTGTGGACTCTTGTTTCTGCATTGCTGTTGCTGCTGAGTCACTCCAGTGTTGCCTTAGAGCGCAGTGCTAAGAGTGCCAAGGTCATTCGATCCCCATACCGGCATTCACTTAAAAGGTGGACTTGAGGATCCTTGTGGGTCCCTTCCAACTCAGAATATTCTGTGAGTCAGTAATTCACTGTGGCCCCCAAACATCTTCTGCACGAGCAGAATGAGGAGTCAGAGGCCGCACAGCCTCTGCAGCGAGGAATTCTGCAAAGTTAGCCATGAAAAACAGCAGGGAGGCCATGAAGAAGAGTACTGTATTATTTCCTTCTGCAGCTATAATATACATTAGGTGCTCTGGTTTACCTAAACACATCAGATGGCCAGAAATTGGAGTCTTGTCCTGAGGAGACTCTTCTCTTGCTTATCCACAAGCAGGTTAATTCGTCAGACACCATCTCAAAGGAAAAGGACATTTCTGTAGGATTCAAAGCTCTTAACTGTTATCTCTCTGTTGTGTATGGTGAATGTTTTCAGAAGCCCAATAAAGCAAAAATGCTTTGGTCTCAGAAGGAGAGCTGCGTGGGTGCCGGTAGAATAGGTGTCTCCTGGGACTGCAGGCTGGAAGTTGCCATTCTTAGCTAGCTGTAGTAACAGTTGTAAGTTTGTAGCTCAGCTCTTTAACTGGGAGTGTCTAAGGTGAATAGCTGTTTGCTGGCCTT
The DNA here is from genome assembly GCF_020740725.1 of Corvus hawaiiensis. NCBI lineage: Eukaryota > Metazoa > Chordata > Aves > Passeriformes > Corvidae > Corvus > Corvus hawaiiensis. Next base: position 24,709,288 of record NC_063215.1, read on the forward strand.
TGATGAACTCTGTAAGCCTTTTCTCGAGATTAGTGAAATGGGCAGTGCTGAAATGGATGATGCTGCAGATAAAGCTGGTGCATCCTCCTTAGGCTGAGCCATCTGAGCAAACAAAATAGAGCTTTCAGATTTTCTCGTTCTTATCTTCGCTTTGAAATAAAACATCCCGGTTTTGTGTGTTTAATGAAAATTAATTATAAATAAGACTTTTTTCTTCCTTTTTCAGTTCTGTACAACAGTATGGCTGTATGTTTTATCATGAGTAAAAGATTTTGGTCCATTACACGTAAACATATCTAACCCTTAGGGTAAGCCATAATGTTGCATAGAAGTTGTTTACAGGAACAGTGAGTGGGTGTTCCTCTGGGGTTATAAACTAGAACTAGATCCAATCTTACTGAAATAAAAAATTACACCGATTAACTGTTGTGTTTGGAAGACAATGGCATACTTTTTTTTTAAGGGAATGATCCTTTATATTTTTTTTACTCGTGTAATAGAGGTGAGTGCTTTAAATTGTGGGTCTGATTGCACTGAGATTTTGACTTTGTACATTAAAGTGGAAATATTTACAAGTTGAAGTTATAAATTGTATATTTCAAACCCTCTTTCTTGTGTGGGACAGCTCTTGGGGTCAAGGGCAGGTTTTGTTTTCCTCTTGTTCTTATTTTTTTTTCTTACATTTTAGAAAAGCTCAAATAACATTCAGGACCTTCTGGTTTAGTGATTTGTTGTATTGGGCCTTCTCTCTTACTCTAAAACTGTCTTTGCCAGAAACTGTATAGTGGAGTCTTAACTTAAAATTAAAGAAAACAGTATTTATGGACTTTGTGCGTAAGAGTGCTGGGAAAGCATACACTTGGAAAATGAAGTTTTAACTCTATAAGTGAGAGTAGGAGGATTTATTTCAGAGGACTTTGTGCACCTGAACTGTAAGGTTCAACCCTCAGACTGCTATCTTTCTCTAATCTGTGTGTGGTACCTAGTGTCAGCAGTAAGGTTATAAATTCTGGTACTTTGATGAGAAGACTATTCCTATAGCAGAATCTTGTTCAAATTTCTTCAAATTCTTTCAAATTTTTTCAAATTCTGTTCAGAATATACTTGTGAACTGACTTCTTACAAATGTTTTTCAGTTAGAATTTATTGTACGGGCCTTTTCTTTTTCGCTTTTGGAAAAAATTAACTCAAGTTATATCCTCTTTTACTATATGCTGAATGATCTCTTGTTCACATATTGACTGAATTTCTCAGTTTGCCAATATCTGGTTTCGAACTTGAAAATACAACTTGATCAACAGTGTGATTGTATTTTCAAACAAATAACAGCATGAATGTAAAACACACAGTGTTCTTGTTGGGGTTTTGCCTAGAGTTAGCAACATGAGGCGTTAGCCATCCAGTATCACAGGTTACCTGAGAGATGGACAGATTTTCCAGAGATGCTGGTAAAGACCTTCTGTATGGATCAATATGAGACTTGGCGTACTAAATGATACCAGTTCAGATCTGAATGTTAGTTAGTTCTTCCTGATAAAATTCCAGTATTGCCCAGATGAGGGAACTGATGATAATAAGTGGGAAAACCTTCCATATAGTACTTTGCTTTTTTGGTAAATGGAATAATTTCAAAGCTGTGTGTATGTCTGATACAGCCAACTTCGGGAAACAAGGAGTATGTCCATTGGCAGAGCAAGGATGTAAGCCTACCTAGAATGTACTGGCTAGGCTTCATTAAGTAATGAAAATGTTTATTAAAGGTAGTTGAACAGTTGCATTGGTTCTTCAGTTCAGAATTAAAATTAATTAATTTCTCATTTTATATTTGAAAATAATTGACTTAATCCATTTTAAAAGGGTGACTAGGATTCCAGCATCAGCATCTTATTTTGTAGTCACGCTCTCAGAAGTTATTTCACTAGTAGACCAGTACCTTTCAGGGGTGAGAAACTACAAGGTTGAAGTGTGTCTTTAATGTAAAAGAGAAAAAAATATAAAAAAACCTGCTGTCTGGAAGCCACAGGCTAATTTAAAGGCACCCCTCAATTTCATGCTTTTTTGTTCACTCTTGGTTGTTAAAATCATGGCAAATGGTTGAGATTTTGTTCTTGAGCTAATCCAGGAAAAATTACCCTTTTAGTTTGAATGATAGCAAATGTCTAGCTGAAGCATGTCTTATTCGTTAGATGTATAAATTAAATGGTGATTTTTGTACATGTCTGTGATTCCTCATTAGCTTCAGTTATATTAACGTGGGGAGCTTGTGGATGAAGGTCACCTTCCATGGATCCAGTTCTAGGGCTAAGGCACAAGAACAGAATAAGTTTCTTAAGCACTCATTCATTAATATTTACAGCTTTATTGATAAGTCAGTTGTCTGTGTGGTGGGTACTGAAGCAGTGATAGGGTGTTTGTCTGTTAATGATGCTAACTTGCTGACAGTTTTCCTAGTAAATAGCCATTTACTGCATTGGATCACATCACTGCCTAATGCAAGGAAAATAAATTATAAAGTAATACCACATATTTTTTAATTTTTTTTAGGTAATTATCTACGGGGATTTGCCAAAAAATAAAGAAAATGTAATATATTTATCAAATCATCAGTGTACAGGTTTGTATTTTTTTGCTTGTCTTAACACTTTCATAGATTTAAAAAATCTGCTTGTCTGTTTACTGTGTCTCTTTCCAGCCTTGCCCTAACAAGCAAGAGCTTGTGGTTCAAAAACCTTTGATGACATTTATACATACAACATGTACTTTTTGTTTCATCAGTGGCAACTAAGAGCTAATTTAACTGATTATTTTGGGCTTTTGTCGTTGCAGTTGATTGGATTATCGCGGACATGCTGGCGATCAGGCAGAACGCGCTCGGGCACGTCCGCTATGTCTTGAAGGATGGCTTAAAATGGCTTCCGCTGTACGGGTGGTACTTTTCACAGGTGAGCCCATTCATGCTTTCCTTGCTGTTTGTGAGTCAAAGATGTAAGATGTACTTTCCCCCTGTTTTCCATGCATGCTGTGAAGATGTAGTTCTGAGCTAGCACTCAATTACTTGAACATGAAAGCATCTGGTTTCACTCTAACTAGTTAGATATGTATCTTAGTTGAGAGACAGTTGCTAAAGACTCAATTTACTTTTCTAAATGAATACTTATTATGGATAGAATTAAAACTGTAGAGTCTGTTAGGAGTATTTCAGAATATTCTAGAACTTTGTTCTTTTTACAGTCCAAAACTGCAGTTAGCAGAAGGCATAAAACAGACTTTTTTTGCTGTGTATCATGCTACAAATTGGGAGTAAATTTGCATTACTGTTTGAGATACCTCCTTGTTTTTCAGTTGTTTTGGTTTTAGCACAATATAAAAGAGAGAAGTTGGATCTTAGTACAGCATGGAGGAAAGGCAGATCCCACCTCCATGAAAGTGTTGATGGTTATTTTGGAGTTCAAGTAAGCAAAAACCTGAGTTTAACAGTATTCACACCTTTTTCTTTCTCCTCTATCTGCACAATACTCCTTTTGTTCCTTCTAGTCTGAGAGCTCAACCTGATGTGCCTCAAACGCATACGATTAATGAGAAACAGTGGGCCATGGTCACTGAACAGCCAACATTCTGAGTGGATATGATCTTCAGTCTAAAATGGTGGAGAGTAGTGTAGATGGCTTACTTCTCTAAAATCCTATGTGAATTTATCATGTCTGTTCTTTGCTTTTTCTGAAAGCAGAACTATTCCTATGTAAAACAAAATAAAATATAGAGGTGGATGTTCTTGGAAGTACTGGCCTTTTTCTAGGTGAGCAGAAATGGCTTCATGGTACTTACCTCAGGGTTTAATGGGTGCTTAGTTGTTAGAACAGAAATGGGTAGAGTTTTGGGTAGTGGTTCCAAAGTGCTTATTCAGTAAGACTTCTCTCCTTTGTCTTCTCTGTTTGATCTTAATGCGTTCTCTGAACTTTAATCTGATTTCCGTTCCTCACCCCACTGCCCAGGCAAAGAAAAGGAAAAAAAAAGGAACAAAAAAACCCCAACCAAAACGTACCAAAAAAAAAAAAAAAAAACCCCCCAAACCGAAAAAACCCACCAAAACAGAAACAACCACCAAACACGCACACACTTAGGAAAATATTCTAATAGAATTAGACAGTTTGATTGAATTGACTGTGAGCCCTGTCCAAGAGGGCAAGAAGGTGGAGAACATCAAGAGAAAGAGCAATATTTTGCTGGGTATGATTGGAACTATATATTAGTTTGTAAAAGAGTATATGAAGAGTAGGCAACTACAGGTATATGTCCAAATAGGAGGATTTACTCTTTCCCTCATATTTGGAGCACATCCAGTGTCTTCAGCTTGGTGGTTGAAAATCTTTGTTGTCTTCTGGATGAGTACCTTAGTGAGTAGGCTATAGATCTAGGCTGGAGCATGGGTGGTTGGCATTGTTTCTGCTAAAATTGGTATGTTTAGAGAAGTATATGCTGCAGAGAAAATGAGAAAACGGTTCACAATTTCTTTAATTGGTGGGTTTGCTGTCCCAGTCTCCTAAATAACTACAAACTGTCAGACCCTGTCATACCTCACTAAGGTATGCATTAGGAGAAAACAGAATTCTCAGTTGTCTAATGCTTGTCCCTAATGCTTCTCTGCATTTTTTGTCCACTAAAGTGACTGATCTGCTGCATGGAAATATTTTGCTCTTTGTCCTTGCCTTTAGTCATTACAATGGTGGTGATTTAAGTCTGCTTTAATTAAAATACAAACAGGATATATATTCCATCCACTATCACTAGGTGTCCAGAAATTATTTTTATCAAGATTTTGGAAAATTACTTTTGCTGTGTGGAATATCCGGTGCTCAGTTTCCTGACCGGTATATTGACCATTAAAAGGAGGTTCCTGTGGAAATTAATCTGAATGTCACCTACATTTTTAATCAAAACATGTATGTATTAAATAAAACCTATTCAGCTTTTGATTCCTCAAAAAATAAAACTTCTGCAAGATTTAGTGAGGGGTGATTATATATATTTATATATATATATATTTAAATCAGTGACACAATTGACAGGCAGTGGTGATGCATATATGCTTAAATGACTGAGACGGGATGCAGAAGGCCTGCAGTGCAAGCTAATAGGTATTTTTATTGTTTTTATCACACCAAACAGTGCAAAAACATGAAACACTTCCTGCCCTTCCTGTTGATGTTCTGTCAGTGATGTCACTTACACTCCACTAAAAGTTTCCAGAGCCACATAATTACGCTATGCTTACGGAATTCATATTCCCTTCCTCAGGTAAACATCCTGTTTGGAAATAAACGTGGTCTGGATGTCCAGGAGAGTGAAATTCAGGCACAAAGGAAGTATATTTGTAAACACAATCCATTGTTGACTGAGAGAGGGGCTTTTAAAGTACACCGGAAAAAAATTACAACCTTAAAAACAGTACTTCCAGAAATCTGTTTTGAAGAATGTTCATATATTTGATCTCTTACTGAAAAGGAAATGCAATACAAATTGGGGAATTCGAGCTATATACAATCACATAACTAGCATTCTTCTTTGAGGCAGCTATCTAATAGCAAGGAAATAAAAGAAACACTTAAATTAACCTATTATGTTCCAGGTCTGATGTATTAGGTAGAACCGATTTCTTTTCATAGAACTGTCTTTATTATTTTCAGGCGGATCTGAAATTTTTTTTTGCCTCTGTTATTTGCTACCAATTAATCCCATCACTCCTATTCGCTTATATATCCAATTCATTCCTATTTATCTTATACCCCTGATGAGACTGGGATGTAATTTTGAAAAGTATTTTTGTTAAGTTTGGTTGACTTTTTAACATAGGAAGTATGTCTTTATCTTTTCTGTTATCCAGCATCAGCTTGTGCACCCTTTTGGTTGTTCCTGAGTTTTAGCCACATATCCTGCCTCTCTTCAGCTTTGTACCCAAGCCACAGGGACCTGACTGAGTGATGGGGTGAATGCAGCGAACGCTGATCTTGCAATACTTTGTCTGTTCTTACATTACGTGACTCTGTGCTCATTTACTTGAGAAGTGCAAATCTATTTCTGAGCATTAAAATATCTGACGTGCGACACCAGATCTGTCTTTGGTGTGTGTCATGGTATCCCCAACCAAACAGTCCAATAGTAACTTCATTTGTCCAAGTTGACAAATCAAACAAGGAAAAGTTGGTTTAGTATTTTTCCAGTTTACTGCAGCTGATTAGTAAATTGATGATACAAGAAGACCTTGATTCGAGGTTTCTCTCATAGATCAAAGCTTGAGCTAGCTGAGCTCACAGAGAATGATGACTTATCAATTACATGGAAACCTTATATAATAGATTAATTTCTTCTGATACCAAACTGAGTTTCCCTTCCTGGAAGGGGTGGTTGTGGTGAGTGTCAGAATACAACTGTATTTCAGTCTGCTTAAGACTTCTGTTTCCCTTTAATAGTGTCAGATCTTAGAAATGGTCTTGTATGTGGAGTGTGGAGATAACATGAGGCTCTCTGTTTACTACACAGTTGAAGAAACGTTTTTCTGTTCTGCTGCTTTCTGTCTGGAGCTGTTAAACTGCTTGTGGGATGGTCCTGATACCATGCCACAGCCAAACTCAGTGAAGTGGGGAATTCTGTTCATGGTTTTGGTCCCATGCCAGTCAAAGCAGCAGAGCTGAGTGTTAGAGCTGGCTACTTTACCTTGGGAGGGAACCACAGATGATAAAGTTAAGACATAATATTTAGTATGCAGTTAATGCATCATTGGCTTTCTGTTCCCTTTCACTGCAGCTTTTGAAGAACTCAAAAGTCACATCAAACACCACTAGCTAAACAGCCATCTCTCCACACCATGAAAAGCAAAGGCTGAAAGCACTTTGCATGACCACCTCTTCTGCCTGCCTCCTCCTAACCCCTCAAATTTTATTCTTATCCATGCCATGGACACAGCTCTGCACACAGCCACCACCCCTGTTTCTACAATGTACTGTATCTTTTCATGAGATCAGGTATTTGAATGAGGCTCAGCTCTTAGTGGTTTTAATCTTACTATCACCTTTCTGTTAAGAGCCTGTAAAACCATAAATGGACAGAAGTTGTCTGAGAAATCCTGATACCAATAGTCATGGTGAACAGAAAAGAGTATTACCAAGTTATGGAGTCAGTTAGAAAACCCATGAAAACAATGTACCTTAAACTTGAAATTATGTTGTTTGGAAGCTAGTTTTGTTTTTTCCAGACTTCATTGTATCAGTAGTTCATAGGTGGTGCATGTTTGTTTACATCCTCTTTCTCTGTAGATAAAACAACGTGGTAGAAGAGAGAAATGTTAGGGCAAATTTCTCTTTGTGTGTACTTTGACATAGTCCTTTTACTGAAGTTTTGTAATAACTTGTGTGCAACAAGTTATAAAATTAATCACTTCCAGGACCTAGTTTAACTTTTAATAATAGTTTTCAGTAAAAATCCGTCTATAAAATTCTTTGTCTTCTGAGGATTTCGGTTTACTCATTCAATTATTATCTTGATATAAATTCTTTATTAAAAGTTTGATTCTCTAGTGAAGTGCATGGAGGTTTTCAAGATCTACTCTAGTTACTTTTGTGCTATTCATAAATTTTGTATGTAGAAGTATGATACCTGCATTCCCAGTATTTGCATTAGTTACTATGTAAGAGTGGGCACATAAAATTGAAAGCATTGACCTGTAAGTGCTTGAAAGTGAGTAACTTCAGTCCTGTGATTTTCCCTTGATACACAAATGAAGCTGCATGTCAGCATTGTCGGGAATAAACACCCTGGGGGTCACTTCTAATGCCATCTTCTAGTTAAGTATTTAACACCTTTAAACAAGACACTTCAAAAGTCTTATGCATTGGGCGTTTTTTATATCTGATTTTTATTTAAACAGATTTTGTGAGCTAAATTATATGCAAATGTAAAATTAGTTTCACATGTTTTCGTGATAGGAGAAAATGTCTTGTGGGCAATTTGCAGTGTGAGTCATAAAGGTGACTTGTAATTGTCTCTTGTTTGTTCTTCTATCAACTATTCTACATTAAACTACTTAAATATTTAATGTTTTTCTTTTTTTTTCTCTCTGATAGCATGGAGGAGTGTATGTAAAAAGAAGTGCCAATTTCAATGAGAAAGAAATGAGAGCGAAGTTGCGGGCCCAGATGAAAGCTGAGACTCGAGTAAGCTTATACCTTCCTTCTCATTTCTTTGACTTTTTTAATGGCAAAGGCTTATTGGAGAAAAGAGCCATGCCCGATATCCACAAACTACTAAGATGGTAATCATGGATTTGTTTTCTTTCTGTGTTTTTACAGTTACTTTCTGTGACTAGAGTGACACCTCTAATTAAACTGAGGAAAATTTGACTGGTTCTTTATGATTGATGGGAACTTTGTGATCCTCTCTGTAGAGGACAAGGGGGATCTGGACTTAGAACATGAACTGTAGTACTTTCCTTGAGAAACCACTATTTCAAAAGAGAAACCCTCTGTTTCTAAAGACAACATTTTGACTACTGTGTGCTTGTCAGAGACTGATAACTCTCAAATTTTAGAAGTCAAGAACCTTTCCTACCAAATGCTAATTAGTCATCACAACAATCAGTCATTTTTAATGGCAGTGACATCTGAGAATTGAATAACTTTGTCTGCTATGCCTGGAGGAGGAAAAAAAACCCAAAACAAACTCTTGATAATTTTCTATTTGAAGAACGACTGTTACTGCCAAGTGACTTTTCTCATGACTCCCTGTATGGTTTGTGGCTCAGTGGTTAGAATCACTGTGCTTTGCTTCCATTACTTGCAGTGCATTAAATTTTTTTCTGCCTTTTTGGCCAAGCTGCAAAAAAACAACTAAGCAAGCCTTGATCTAAAACAGTTAAACTTCCCTTTTATTTAAAATTGTGTTATTAGGACTTAGACTCCACATATTGTCAAAACTTTTATAAAGAGTGCATGGGTTGTTTTGACATTCATAGTAGTCCTTTCTTTTTTCTTATTTGGAGATAGTGGGTTTGTGTTTGTGCATGTGTCTGTGTTGAAAAAGTAAATTGACCTTGTGCTTACTGAGAGACTTAAATGAGTAAAGTGTCCCTATTTCAGACAGTGCTCAAACTCTTTTTGTCTTGAACTAAGAATTAGTGTGATTTTTTTGTTTTAATTAAGTAAGGACAGTTCTAGGTGTTAGCATATAAGTTAGGCCAGAAATACATTATAACAACTAAGCTTTTGCTGTCCAGTGTCTAATCAATGATGTCCATAGAGAAGAAGGTCATGTTCAGTGGTGGCAACCTGCGCCCCCATTACCAGAGAGGGTCCTGGGATGTAAAGAGGTTGTGTTGCCTTATTATTTGCCCTATGTCAGTGATAAAGATTCTACTTGCTGTAAAACTTGCGGTGTAATGGAATAAGCAAAGGCCACTTGCAGGCTGTGTGAAACATAGTTGTAGTCATCCCCCTAAGCAATTCTTCCGCCTGCAGGTTAAGTTCATTTTTGTTAGTCTGGATGAAATAAACCAGCAAGGTGTTTTCCTGCATAGGCCTATGAATTTCTTGCTAGCTAAAGAGACAGCTTGTGCTTGAGTCTGGCTTTCATGAGTCTTCCCTTTGCACCCCCTAAAAAGCAGGGGTTTATTGTTATTATAAGGTTTTCATTGCGGTAAGAGTCTTAATTGAAAGTCTGTGTTAAATTAATCTCCTTTGTAAAAATGTGTATTTTTCTTTTAATACAATCTTGGGAAGATGTGCCTAGAAACCCATCAAACTATGTCCTTGGAAACCTGCAGATGTTGTTCAGTCTTGCTGCAGTGTGTCATTTTAGCACAGGTAGAATGTAAGGAGAGGTTTAAGCATAAAGCTTTTCTTCAAAGATACAACTGATGTGGATTCTGCTTTCCATGTTGTTAGTAAGGGAAATGAATCCAAAAGTCTTTGTTTATGGAATCATCTTTCTTCTCCCTCCTGAGTAGTGTGTAGATTGAAAGCCCATACCTAACCTGTCAAAGCTAATGCCTAATAAATGTGGGACCACTTGGGTACACTTGTTTTTTGCTGCAGTTTAGCTCTCTGGGAGTTTGGTGGTATTGGAAATGAGCACAGAACCTGGACATGCATACCAGGCAGTTGTTGCCATTTGCTTCATATTATAGGTGTTGCAGTATAGAAGAGAAATAAGTGTAACTGCTGCAGGAATTAATTGTTTAAAATCTCTCAGTCAAACCATATAGGAAGTGACAGTTAAATTTACAAAACCAAAGTTGTCAAAAGCCTCTTTACTGAGGCAAATATTTGCATCTGCAGGAGTAAAAGACACAGACCATTGAGCTGTCATTGAGGGAAGACTAAACTTCCTATAGGCCACTTTATCTGAGAATTTAAATGTAGTTGCTACTAAATGGTCTTTAACCAACAGTTACTACTGTGAGAAGAACGTGATAACCTGTGTCCTTGCTGCATTATTCATTCAGTTCTGCAACTTATCATGACATTCACAAGCAACCATATTGCTTTTAAAATGAAGACATTTTGATCAGTCAAGCAAGTATGTCCTGAACTCATCAGCTTCATGCAAAAAAAGCTAATCTGTGACTGGAATTTTTATGCACTATATGCTACAGCTCAGGGTGGCCTTTTCTTCAGTTTAGTGGGCAGTTGGTGTAGCTTAGTCATTCTGTGTGTAAGTGGTAGAGTTCTTTCTTTAATGTAATGCTAGAGATGAGCTGGCCTTTCAGCTGCTCAGGAAAGATTTATATACCAATAAAGAAGAGATGGACAGGAATCTGTGTTAAAGGTCACGTTGTTATTTACAGTTTCTCTCCACGTACAATTTAAACAAAAGAATCCAGATGATTAATGTTCAGTCTGTCTGGAGCCATCCCTTTTACCATTAAGAAACTGAAGATGTGTAGGAAGACAGAACCAGTCTTCTGCTCTTCTCAGAATAGCAAGCTCTTTACTGCTTCACTGCGGACTTTTTTTTTATTATTGTTAATGACAAGTAAATTGGAGTTAAAACTGACAGGCAAAGTAAGGCTGCCTCTTGGCCTCTTACATGCACAGTAGAACTGGATTAGTGCTCTGGCATGTCTCCTTTTGTGTAGCAACGGTGGACTGACTGATTCTCCTTGCTCACCTTGTCTTACGACTTCCACCCACCTGTCTGCTATAAACAGCCCCTTTTCCTGCCCTCTGGTTTGCAGCCAGTCCACACCTCTTCCCAGATGCAGTGCAGCAGTGTCAGGCACAAAACTGATGCCAGACTGAAACACTGTTGCACCTGTGTTTTCTTAGTGGGGATCTTGAACTAATATATTTTCTTACTTCTTTCTGGAAATCACATTGCTTCTCAAACTGTCATTGAATTATACACTTAAATGGTGCATTATTGGGCCTTTTGTTGGTAAAACTCACTCAAGATGATGTGATTTGGTTTAAAATTCCATAAAATTTGACTGATTGCTAACAGATTGCAATCTTACGTCTTGTTGTGAGAGCAGAGACTGTCACCATGTTTAAAGAACACTTTTGTGTTAATGTTGTGTTAATGTAAGCCATAGATGAATGTAAGCCCAAAATGAAGGGGTATCCAGCTGACACTTGATATGCTCAATCTACTTCATTTATAAAGTTAACTCTTCTGAACAGCAAACTATTCAATTTGGTAATTGAAAATGTAACTTCTATTTTTTTTTATCATGCATCAAGAGTAGGAAATCTGCATTCTGAGATGTGGAATTTAACCCTGTACAACCAATATTTAGCTGATTACTATGTGTTTTGGTTTTGTCATTCATTCAGTCATAGAATAAATCATTGTCATGTGAAGAAATGCCAACCAAACAATAAAAACATGGAGGGGACAAATGCATCAATACAACTGCTATAAGGCTTAATGTAATAATTTAGTGATATAGGTACTAATTTGCAAATCCCTGACAATTGTAAATCACAGATGTCCTTGCCTGCTATTCCCATATCACCTTTTGTATTTTGTTCCACTTACACCAGATAGGCTTTCTTCTACCATATCCTTTTCAGTTATTGATCTGAGTGGCAATGTTTCTTATCCAGTTCACTAGAAGCATACTTTCTAGGCAGTGGTCTAAACGGATGCAGATATGAATCTGTCTAGCTGTCAGGATACAGTAATAGTAATAATAATATTAAAATTAAGCAAGTGCATTGTTTAAGACAATTTTGAATTTTGTAAATTAAAATATCCCCTTGTCACCTGGGAAGAGCACAGTAAATGCAAGATACCTTTAGTCAGTACTTACCACTTCTTGATGCCCTGTGCTCTTCTGCAGAGTAGCAGCTACTCACTGCAGGACATTTTCCAAAGCCCTTGGCCACCTTTTCTAGCTGTATGTCTATGGTTGTTCTGTATTCCAGGGACTCGATTGTTGCTTCTCTGCTTTCCCCAGCTTTGCCCATACCATCTCAATTTGTGGCACTCTGATCTATCTCAGGGACTTCCTCAGCTGCCCTGTCCTCTCTCTGGAAGCAGAGGGCCCCCTTAGTGCCGTTGCTGTTTCTTTTTGCCTGTGAGACCTTGACAGTGCCAGGGAAATGAAGTGTTGCTATTTGGAACAATGCAGTTACCATCTTCCATTCAGTTCATATGTGGGTTGTGGCAAGTGCACTGACATTGCACTGGGGACTCTTCAGGTAGCCCCTGCATCTTTTTTTATTTTCTGGCTCCAACAAGAATCAGTAGGGTTCTACTAAATTAATCGTGATCCACTCCTTGAAGCTTTCAAATTGAGGAGAGGCACCAAGTTTACTGGCACCCACCCATTCCACAGAAGGAATGAAGGTACCACATACCTGAGCATAGGGATCTATTGCTTGGGTTAAAATTGGTGTCTCAATGGATCAGGGACTGCAGTAATCCAGAACTATCTCTGCTATTTTGAACGTGAGCACTGTATTTTGCAGTGATACAGTGTGTAACCTTTATGTAGCTAATTGCCCTAATTGAAAAATCTGTATTAAAAACGGCCTAAGCTGCAGCTAGTGTTTCTAGGCAATTAAAGTGCTTCTGCAAGTTCTTATTCCAAGTTCAGGGGAGCTTATTTAGTTATTAAAATCTTAAAAGAGATTTGTAGTTCTTACAGTCTTTGGAAATAGTGCTTAAGGATTTAACTTCTGCTGGCCATGGTGGGAGAAAAGCCAGTCTACAAGTGGTTCTGGTAGGCTGAACTGTACTGGCAGGATATCTTTGTCTTGTGCAGGACTGTATGTGAGTATAAGTAGGTCATCTGTTTACATTCATGAATTTTACTGTTAAAATAGTCCTGATGAGCTGCACAACAGGTTAATATGTACTGAATTTAAAGCAAAGGCCACTTCTCTGTCTTGTTGGTATGCTTTCAATTCAGAGATACTCAGATTCTGGTCAACAAACCTGTTTAGCTGCTTGTGTTTTAGAGGTTTACAAGAATAAGTAAAATATAATTTCAGTCCCTGGTTTGTATTACACACATAGGACTGGAGTGAGTAGATACTGTTCCCTGTTGTGTAATCAGCTTTTGGGGATGATTATCTGCTTTGAAGACCAGTAACATTGTTTCCTGCTTGTAAGTGCTGACCTAGGCACCAAGAGCAGTGTTCCTGTCCTGTGCGCTTCACTTCCTTTGCTCTATTACCTGTTACAGTCACTGTATTACCCTTTAGAGCTGAGCAATGCAGTCTTTAATGGGAATGAAGGGTTGGACCACCTCATCTTGAAGGACCATTTTAAGCATCCAGATTACAAGATTTGAACATAAGCACATTTATGAAAAGAAAAAAAAAATGCATCTGGATTTGAATATTATGTCCTTTCCAGCTGCATCTGAAAAGTTTTATTTAGTCACTTAAATATCTCAACATTATACTTCATAGATGAAATGTATAGATGACTGGGGGAAGTGTGGACTACAGCTGGCTCTAAGGATTCCTGTACTTGTCCCTGTACTTATGCTACTGTTACAAAAAGTAAGCACCTTGTCTCTTAAACCCATTTTCTTTTTTCCCTCACTACCAAATCTGTATGCATCTTAGATGTCTGTTGGTCCTTGAACATTCTTGGACTTCACGTGCATCTGCAGTCTGTCAGTTTCCCCCAAACATACTGTGACAAGTACAGCCTTTCCTCTAGGTCTCTTTACTCTACTGACACTGGTTTTGCTATTTTTTTTTTCTTTTTCTCTGTCAGGTTCTAGACTATGTACTTAGTTCTCCTTTGTCTTGATCTCCAGCTGGCTTCTCTGGTTGGCACATTTCCTAGGTTTCTTCTCACCTCTGCATTTTAGTGCATTTTTCAACCTTCCTCACTGTGGGGTGATTCTGGAGAGGTCATTTGCTGGGGGCTGTCTTTTGGCATTCAGCCCTTTCTGTAGCTGTTCTGCAATCATTAAGTGTAAATGCCAGCACACACCGATGTTTTGTGGGCCAGAAGCACAAAGTTGCATTCCTGTGTGTCTCTTTTTGAGTTTTTATTTAACTTTGCATCTTTACATGATGTGTACTCCAATTATCAATAGATAAATCACTGGTAATATTCCTTGGACTGTTTTGTAAATCTATTGTCTCATTTTCTTTCAAATGTTTCTTGAGACTCCTTTCTGCAAAGTTAATATATTAAGTATTTACGGCAGGCATTTTACTATGAATGTGTCATGTTCAACTCCATACCAGTTTTCATTTATGGCCATAGTCTCTCCTGCACATGAGTCCCCAATATGAAATTTTCACTGTTTAAGTGATGTTTTGCAACAGCTTTGTTTGTAGGAAATTATACAAGGCACAAACACACACAAAAACCCCAAAACCCCTCTGTTCTGTTTCAAAAGAAAATGGAAAATTCGTCAAATTTGACTGCTCCTGTTTGGGTACATAATTTTACAGACAGATATGCAGATGCTTAGGCAACCTTTACCTGTGTAGGGATTTGAGAACCCATAGATAGTTTGGTGCTGAACAGGCAAGCAAAGGAATTTACTTGGGAAATATAACCTTGCAGATATGCCTGCTTAAAGGAATGTGACTTTAAAGTTCAAATTTCGCTGAACTATGAGTTTGGGTTCCTAATGTATTTAATATCCAAGGCAGTGAGAGACATAGGGGCACATAAGATCTATCATAATTTCAATTAATACTATTTCTGATTATGAATGAATTATCGTATATTTCAGTATAAAGAAATACTAGAGGCAAGATCACTATTAAAGAAAAAAAAAATTGGTCACTTTTTGATGTATTTGTCTATCTTTTCAAAATCTTTTAAAATTGATACTCTTGTTGATGTCAGCTGCTCCTGACTTGCTGACTTTTGTTGATACATGCTATCTCCCTTTCTAAATCACATGGAGTATTTTCTATGGTGGATTTTCAAAGGAAATTATTTTGAACCTCAAACAGTAAGTTTCTTAAAGCTAAGTATTCTGATTTTCTTTTAATCTTTACAATAGTCAATGGTGTGAGCTAAATACAATATGGACCTATCAAGTGTTGATAATTTTTGTAAAAGCAGTCAGTTTACATTCGTTATAAGAACTTGTCTGTTTTGTTTCTTTTTTAATTCCACAGATGTATTTAGTGATTTTTCCAGAGGGGACTCGTTACAATCCAGAAATACCAAAAGTCATTGCGGATAGTCAATCATTTGCTGAAAAGGAAGGTAAGCATAAAGAATTTTTGAAATAATTCTTTTGTTATGGTGCTAACACTTATTATATAAAATTGTTACATAATGTGAAGATCATCTCACCTTAACTGGACTTTTAAACCTGCATGATTGGTATTTAAAGGTTTAGAATAGTATAAACTACTGTTTCTCTTACAGAGCAGGATTATAGTAGTTTATATACAGACATTTCATGCATTTCACAATGTACAATAGTAACAGTACTCCAGAAGGCTCGCTGTAGTTTCCACCTGTAGGTGTGTATTTACTTATTTTCTTGCTCCTTCAGATTGTGAGAATTTCCTACACTGAATCAGGGCACTGGTCCATCTAAGTTAATATTGTAGCTCCAATTACAGTTGTTAGTCAATATAAAGAATATTTTGCATAGAGCTTGTTGTGCCTTAAAAGAAAGAGTCTTCCATCATTTCACTTTTAATTAGTATTAGTACTCCTATGGCATTTTAGTTTTGTTCCTCTCTCACCTTCCAATCTCACTGTTCCTTGGTTGAACTTTATTGAGGAGTCGCTTTGATTGTTGGCATTGTCTCTATAACCAGAGATGGAATTACTTCATCTTTGGAAAGGCTTGCAAAAAATCCAAGTGTCCCAAGATTTTTCATATTTTCTCACATCGTTTGCACGTAAACTTCAAATCCAACAGTTCAGTGAACATGTTTCCTGATTTTGTTTTTTCCTGTTGACCAAAAGTGAATTAATTCACTCTAAAAGTAAACAAATAGGTCTGGTAAATTCATCTCTGTGACACACTGAAATGAATTCACAAGTCTGTGAATCAGCCTGTTGATATAATCAAGCTATTAAGTATTGTTAACTCTTGTCCAAAAGGATATATGCTTTTCTTCTCCATGGGAAGAATGGAATTTGTTTGCGTGTATGAGCAGGAGAGCTGAAGTCATAATGTATTTGTTCATCGCTTCAGTTTCCTGTCGGAAATGAAAGTCAAATGTTTCATTTAGGTTGGTGATTCTTTGAGAGTTCAGAGGGAGGGGGGTGTTTGATAGGATTTTTTTTCCTCTCCTTCTTTTTCAGGGAAAAGGCTCTCGTTGTTTCACTATTATTTTATTTCACCTTTTAATTGTATCCCTGCACTCTGCGAAACAGTAAAACACTGCTTTTGTGCTTTCAGAGCACCTGTTTGTTTCTTCAACTGCTTTCCTCTCCAGTACTGGTCTGTTTTTATTTTGCAAGGATTCCTCCTTTTAAAAATTCTCATGACAAATAATTATTAAACAAGAAGCATCTCCAATTCTGTTGCAGAATCCTCTTGATTTGCTTCTCCCCACTGCTAAATTCTTTTGTTGTTGGCCTCTGTCCCACTTTTTATGTGGGGAGAAGGGGAAGCAGTCTGTGTTCCCCTAGCCCCTGCTCCACTGCATGTCCACACAGAGATAGATACTCCCTGGAACTGGAGCATCCCTCATGCAAGTGTGTTGAGAAGGAGAACTGAAAGCAGAACCACACTGTTCTGAAGGCTGAGCCTCGAGCACGAACCAGCCCAGGGCACATCCCAGTACGCCGGGAACTGTGGGGACAGGGAGCTCCACGGGACTGCTGGCAGGATGTGATTACAGCTCCCCAGGGTCCTGCTGCTGTGCAGTGCTGCTGGCCTGGCTCATGGCTTGTCCTCAGCAACCCTGGTGCCCCTGTGGTGGTGGCTGGGTTCTGGGGCTGCAGCGTGGGAGCCATGGCCACAGGCCTCGCCGTGGGCAGGCTAAGCGATGGCCATGCTCCCTGCGAGTGCTGTTACGGGATACTGCTGAGCGGGGTCAAAAACACACCTTTCCATGCTTGTCCAAAAGATCCCAGACACTACTTACTTCCTACAGTTTTAGGAAGGGTAGTAGCACCGAGTAGTTTTGCCAGCCATAGGAATGAGGAGGACATACTGTAACCTACGGTTTAAATAGAATTGCACTTTATTCTTTGTGGGGATATAATGAAGTCTAATAATTTAGTCTTGTCATCTTAGTATATTTGTTACAGAGCACAGTGCTTCAGTGGGGGTCTTACTGACAGGGGAATTTGTTTGTTTGTTTTGTTCCTTGAAATTATTTTTTTCCCTATATTTTTGTTCAATTTTATGTTGAGAAAATACTGCAAGTGTAATACTGGAAAAACTGGTTTAATTAAGAAGAATTAAACTAGAAACCCCTGTTAGAACCAGAGCTATTACCCCCAAAGATAACAAAGCTATTCCTAGAGCACAGGCATAACTCTGTGTTTATGGTACTGTCTGAAATACTGGTTTTGACATTAATGTGTGTATATGTTTTAGTAGTTTTGCAGAGAGGAAGTATAAAAAGGTTTTTGTGGGACTGTACTTTTTCTCTTCATGAGCTGCATTCTCTTTGAGAGAAGATTCATTGGTTTGGGCAGAATTCTACCTGCTCTTAGTGGGACCAGTTGAAGAGCTGCATCTCATATCTTGATGTTCTTTTTAAGTTCTGGATACAGTTACTGTCTCTTTACAGTTGGTTATAGGACCAGTTCAACAAAAAGAAATTTTAAATTAATTTTTTTGAAAGCTGAGATTGACATACAATGAAGTATCGTGACATTGCTGATTTCCAACTATTATGTATTCACTCACTGATATGAATATATAAATAAATCTTAACTCTATATGAATAGGATGGAAGGATATCAAGCAGCAAAAAAATTTAACCTTGAGGTAGCCCTTGAAAGAGAGGCGACATTTAAAAATACCAATAATAATTCACGTTACAGTGCGTTTTGCCATAGGCTGAGGTTCTACACAAATTCTTGATTTCTAGCAAGAGCAGATGGTTTTCTTCTTTAAGAAACAAGCAAATCAAACACAAGGTGGGTCCATGTTGGGGTCTCCCCCCCTGCCATGTAGCCCTGGGAGAGGGGCCCTGGGGGGGAGACACGGAGTTTCCCTGCCCCTGCTCAGCCTTGTTCCCCATTGGTTGGTTTGTGTTCCCCTGTGTGGCCAAGGACCCTCGGGGTTCCGTGACTGGAGGAGTTCCTGAGCTGAGCCCCGGCCATGCGGCTGGAGAAATAAACATCTCTGAAACAGCTACCACGAATCTGTCCATATATACTTCCTTTCCACGGGACTCCTGGTTTGATATATGCTTGTTGCTCTAATCCCCGCTGCAACAGGTCCACTGTAAGTTCTGTCTACAATTGTATTCAGTGAGAATAAGCAACAGAAAGTTGCTTACTTCCAAGAGTACTGATTTTATGATGATGAACTGAGAATGTTGTCATCTAAGGGCAATGCTAGTAACTCCAAAAACTGAAGGACTACTCAAACCTTTACAAGTGGCAGAAGATTCTCCTCAGATCAGAATCTTACCTGGGATAGAAGGTAAATTCAGAATATGTTTGATTGCATTGGGAAAGGAACTTGTTGACGTTTAAAAATGAAAACAAAAATGATGTCTCTAAAATGAAGCTGTTTGGTTATTTGTGGTAGGGTTAATGCAGGAAAATCATAGAACAAGTTAAATTTTGTGGACTTAAGAAAATTAATCCAGTATTTATATTTTTTGGCTAAAATAACAATATTTGCTGGGATTTTACAGCTACAGCAAGCCACATAAACCATGTGTTGCCAGAATATCAGATGTAGGTATATGTTAGGTTTTCTCATTTCTGATGGAGGCTTCCAAGCTACGGGGCATATCTGCCACGTAGCTGGATTTGAGCATGATACACTTCATCATCCTCTCCTGGCACAAAGTAGGTGCCTCAGTGAGATGGTTCCAGCAATTGCTACCAGGATGGGCTCTCCTTCCATGTTTCAGTATGGTTGGTGTTTCTGATGATACATCTTGCAGCATTCCCATAACCAAATATTTCTTCCTCTGCTCTCTTGAAGAACTGAGAATGTGATGGCATGTGTTTTGCCCCTTGTCTCCTGAGCTTTTGCCTTCCAATTTCCAATATTTAAGTATATAGTCAGTAATCGAGTTTGCTTTTGTTTTCCATTGCATGGGAGTAGTCAGCCAACATGGTTCCCATCTTCAAAGTCTGATGCAGTCATTCTTTCAGCTTGCATATTGGTGATACCTTCCAGGCTCTGGTCTATGGGTTTAGGCATCTTAAAAGTACAGGACTTCCTCCACACTAGTCAGTGAGCTTGAGTTGCTGAGTCTGGGGAGTCTTAGTATGTAGGTGGCACTCATATTTTCATATGGATTTAACTAAGCTTGTCATAATAATGGAAGTGGTAATTTTTATTGGATCTATTTAATTCAAACTGTAAATCTTTTAAGCCTGGGTCTTTTTAACAAGGACTATAGAGAAAAATGTCTATAAACCCTGCAAAATACACTATTATTATTTTTTGTACCAGCTTCTGGTATAAAATTTATTTCATTTTTATGTACCCAAAACATATATTTCTTATCATTTTGTAGTAGTCAGTCATAGAATCATAGAATATGCTGAGTTGGAAGGGACCCATCAGGATCATTGAGTCTGAATCGTGGCCCTGTGCAGGACACCCCAAACACCACAAATTTTTTAGGTTTAGTAGAATATGAATTTTATCAAAATGTTAACAAATGGCATTTTTAAAATTTGAAAATAAATAGAAATAATCCAAAGCCAAAGGGGTCAGAAGCTTCTTAAATGTAACTTGGCTTGTTTTTGCTAAATAAAGACAAAACAATCATCCCTGGTGAAAGGCATTTTTGGAATTTTGTATTGATGTTTGATTTCTAACAAAGGTCATTTCATCAAGCAAACATTTAAGGTATTCATTTATTATCTTCTTTGGTTTTACACAGAAAAGTTGCTAATGTAAATATTTTTTAATGCTAAGTTTATCTTGACAAATATCATGCTTTCTGCTAATATGTTTGTGTATGCAGGATATGCTTATCTCAAAATTGTTTTACAGGTCATGTAAAAAAGAGGTGTTTCAGCATAGCTAATTGAAAATGCTTCCCTTCTAGATCTTGGCATTAGTGTTTGATTGTATTCTAATGCAATTCAAAGCATTCAATATCCATAAAAGTTATTTAGAATTGTCTCTGAAGAAAACAGCTTTTGGTGGTATTTATTCTATCCTTTCATGAAAGCAGGCTTAGTCTAAAAGTGCTCAGTAAGATGTGGACAAAGAATATAGTTTTTAAAAAGAATGGGTTATGGACCTTGAGTAGCATTTGAGACCAATCATTAGAATGAAGTAAGGGTCTGTGTTATTAAAAGTTATCCTTGGGAAATTAAGAGGAAAACAAGAAGAGGAAAACAAGAAGCCACATTGTATTTCTGTAGATACCCATGATGGAAGAAAGTGTACCAATGTGTGGTGTCTCCATGCCTTGCTGTGGGCTGGTCATACTCTTCCTGAGGGGATTCATTGTATTTCCTGTATACTTCAGTTCATGGTAACAGAAAAACACTTTTTACAAGTGCATGCAGTTTTTTAATACTGCCATCAGCTGAGTCCTGTTTCTGTAAGTCGATGGAATACTAGCATACAAATGGATGAGCTCTCCCATCATTTGTTATTTTATAAGTCTTACTATGGACTCTGGTTTCAATATGTAAAGCTTTGAATCACTGGAGGCATTCCAGAAAGCTGGCGGGAACTCAAGATCTGGGTGAGTACTTGGGACACTGCATGTAACTGCAGAGCTTTCAGTCTAACATCATCACTGCACACACATTCACATGAAAAAGGAAAGATCTAATTGGTCTTGAAATCAATTCATTGGTTTTCACCCTGGTTTCCATTTTTGTGTACTTGAAAGTTGAGTTTCGAGTACATGATTTCATGGGGAGGGGAGAGAGGTGTGGAGACTTCAAACTAATTCTGACATCCACTTTCAGTGAGCACTTAACTTTTGTTGGTGAAATGTGGTAATGCTAATATAATGCACATGAGTATTCTTCATTTAGAGCTGAGGATTTTTATTGTTTTCATTTTAAAATGTGGTGCGTGCACATCAGGGGTGGAAAACAACTAACAAAGCCCAACTAAAAATGTGGATGGCCTTCCTGTACTGAGCAGCTCTTTGAGTTTTTTGGCCTGGATGAATGGAAGAGGATGGCAATCTTTTACATAGAATTGTACTTAGCTACTGTTACATGTTACTTCACCCTGGTGAGGTTAGATAAGTGATGTTTTGTTTAGTGTCTTTTTGTTAGTTTGTGTTTAGATTAAAAATTCAATTCTATAGATGTTCATGATTTGGGCCTTTGTACTTGCCAAAGTAATTGCATTTCATTCCATTTTCTTGCAGACTTTCTGAAGTAATTCTGCATCTTACAATAATGTAGTAAATGGATGATATTTGAAGTATCATTGCTTACGATATTTCATCAGATTTTCTTTTTTTTTTATGTCTATCATTCAAAAGTTAGAAGAGCGAAGCTATGGCTTTTTAAGGTAGAGCATTACAATATTAGTAGTATCTAGTTCATTTTCTTTGGCATTTAAAATAAAATCTCATGACCTTAAGTGCTTTGACAGAGGGTCCTAACTGTATTGCACAACATTAAAAACAGTTTAAGCATAGTGTGTTTTGTGAATTGGATGCAGGCAGCTTGCCAAGGTAACTATACTGTAACTACTTGGATTTAAATTCTTTTATGTTGATTTTAGCAAAGATCATAAGTAATTGCAAGAATATGTGGTAATGCTTTTATAAAATTGATTCTTTAAAAGGATGTGCTGAACTGGTGTTGCTGCATGTTTATCATGCACTGTAGTGTTTCTGAATAATGGATTATGGACTTTTTTAATTGATTTTATTTAGATACATAATCATGTTGTTCTTAAACTCTGAAGAGCTCACTGACAGCATGTGGAATAAGAATGGCTTATTCTACAGTTGCACTTCACAGATTGTCACTGACCATCTTCATCACCAGAACTGGCCATGGATTAAAAAAAATCAGCAGTTAATAGTCACAGATACCTAACTTAATTATTTGTCTAGAGGATTCAATTCTCACTGAATTTTCCCTTTTTCTTCCTCACCGTAATAGTTTGGTGAAGGGGAAGATGAGTTGGGCAGGAAAGGAATGACAGTGTTTTTAGAATATGTTTGGGAATTTGGCTCAGCAAGAGTTGTGTTGAGTGTCATGTCCACACTAATATCATTGCTGACACAGCACGAGAATATTCAGTGCTTCATTTACAGAGTAAATATTTTGAAACATAACATAATTAGCTGTTTGATGTAACAGTTCACAAGCTAAGAAAACACTACCACCATGTTATGCTTCAAAATATTTACATGATCCATATAACATTTTGCATAGACAGTTATCACTACTGCCAGTAAAGCATGGAACAATGGCTTCAGAAGGAGTGCTGGTAAACAGCCTTTTATCTTTGCATTCAGACAAGGAGGTTCTTACCAAATAGTAAGAAATCAAGATAGTGATTCATACTGAAATTTTCAACTCCTAAGAATGTTAGAGTGATGTAGAAACTAGCATTATCTTACAGTGTTCACTAGATGTTTCCACAATTTTAGATCAAAGTGTGTTTTACCCAGCAAGGGAATTCAGCACAAAATCAGGACATAATATATAGTCTTTTGAATTGATTTTGCAAGCAGAAAGGTATCAAAAGCAATACCACAATACTTTGGTTTAGAAAAATTTCCTGTTCACCTACCAGGAACCAGTGGATTCATGAATGGATGGTTCTTTAAAAAAGGACTGAAGAGTAAGCCAATGAAAAATAGGCTAGAAATGAAAAACCACAGTTTTATTCTGATACTTCTCAGTGAGAAAGATACACATAGAAAAACAGTGAAAATTTTTACATAGTATGCTTTCTTTTTCTAGAAGCCCTTTCAAGTAAATGTGGAAGAGCTGTGTTCAGGTCAAGAAAAGGTTTTGGGTTTGGGTTTATTTGTTTGCTTGTTTTCATTTTGAAAGTTATTGTATATTAAAATTCTGGAAAGGGAACCAGGTTTATGCTTTTGAGCCCAGTGTGTTATGTTCTTAAGTATGCTCTAAGTGGAAGTGGTTAACTGAAGTAAACACGGATATGAAGTGCTGTTGTTAAGACATGTGGAGTGATGTTAAACCTGACGTTCTTGTGTCCTTGACATATCAATCTTTGTGGCTTGGCCTGGAAAAGTTAAAGATAAAAGTTGATTTCTGTCACTACGAGTTTGTCAGTAGCCAAGTCAATTGTAACAGATTGTTTGCAGGGAAGCACAGAATATTTTCTCCTTGGTTTTGGTTCTCGGTGCTGTATTTTCCCCCATTGCTACTAAATTTTCTGCTGGGATAGTGAGTAGGTTAGGATTCAGTATGTTCACTAAATTGGTTTTCCTTGGGAAGTAAAATGCTGGATGAGCATTAGGTGTGCTTAAAATTCTCTGTGATTATCTGTGAAATCTGTTTCTGATACAGAATTTCAGAAGGTGATGCTATGTGTGTTTAGTATTTCTCAGATAATTTGCTCTTTTTTTAACCTCAGTTGGACACACATAAACAGTAAAGAGAAGTGCTGTTTCATCAGTCATGAGCCACATTAAAACCATCACTGCTTCTAGTGAGGAGTGGTAAAAAGGGCCCTCTTACTGAGCGCCCTTCCTATTGTTAATTTAGGATTTCTGTTTCATCTTCTACATGTGTTCAGTAGAGCATAAGCACTGAGTACACATGCACATTCAACTGAGAATTGAAATTGAAAATAAACCTCTTGTGATTTTGAAGGGAGATGCTGATGTTCCTTGGCATGATGTTCCTTTTGTGAATGTAGTCCAGTTTACTTTCAAACACTGTAATTATTTTTGGTTTTTTTCCCCTCTAGGACTTGCTATATTAAAGCATGTGCTGACTCCACGCGTGAAGGCAACTCATGTAGCCATTGACACAATGAAAGACTATCTGGATGCAGTGTATGATGTGACTGTGGCTTATGAAGGTACTGTGGACCACAAAGGGCAAAGAAAACTGGCACCATCTATGACAGGTGAGTTGAGGCCTATTAGACATGCTATAGCCATATGCTTGCTCATATACAGAACCAACTTCAGGTGCTTTGAAACGCTCTGAAGATAATCTTCACAGAGCTTCAGCCATCCTATGGCCCCTTGGTAGGGCATCGTTCTAGTGACTGGGCTTTACAGGAGTTACCTGTGACATTCCTGCCCTCTGCCTCTCTATTCCAATTCCAAATACAAGTGCTCTTGCAGTCAAAGGGAACTTGGAGCCATAGGCAGCAGATTCCATTTACCTTCATGTTTCTTCTAGCACTGGGATTTGGCATCATCCTAAATTCTCTCTCTCTCCCTCTGCTGTGCTACATATGTACACATGTACATGTAATTGCTGAAATGCACATTTTAAAGGGAAAATATGTAGCAGTAGTATTTTACTGACAATTTTTCAAAGTGCTGCACATAGCCACTAATCTTACAAACACTCAACAGCATTTTATGTAAGTGGGCTTCACTTGCTTTAGTATTTTAAACCACCTACAGGACCTTAAGAAA
This sequence comes from Corvus hawaiiensis, assembly GCF_020740725.1. NCBI lineage: Eukaryota > Metazoa > Chordata > Aves > Passeriformes > Corvidae > Corvus > Corvus hawaiiensis. The sequence goes on from NC_063215.1 coordinate 24,734,448, forward strand.
ATCAAATAGATGGGGTTTACATTCCTTGAGTTATCTAACCAGAAAACATGTTCTGGGGTTTCTGCTGGGGAAAACTCAGGGACAGAGAGCTTCAGGGTTTGCTGTTTATTATGCTTGGTGGTGAACTGATAATTTATTCTTAAGTAAATAATTTGCCTGCACTGCTACTGGAGTGCCAGATCATCTTTCTTTCCATTTGTAGTTGCTGTGTTACTCAGCCATATCTGTGCCTGACTGTCTGTTGCTGGCTGGCTCAAAGTGGCACTTTTGAGTCTCTTGCACTACCAATACCAAGTGGGAAAAAACAGCCACAGTAGTTCCAAAGAACCGTCCAGATTTTTGGGCAAGGGATCAGTGTCGACTGAGGGACTTGCAGGGAACTTCTTATCTAACTCTCTGCTCCTCAGCTCACCCAATGACACTGGGACTTGTTCCTTCTGCTGCTAAAAATAGTTTGTAGTGCAGCTGTTTCCATGTCATTTCATTAGGAGGTGTAACTCCTTGAGTCACATGAACTGCTTCCCAGGTGCTAGTTGATTAGAAGTTCTGGAATTGTCTATTTTTACATTTTCACCTTGTTTAAAATTCTTTTGGATAGGTGAGAAACAAAACTGTCAACGCTGTATATTAATTCAACACTTGTTCTGTACTGTAATGTCTTAGGATGGTTTTATTTTATGTATATTTTGTTCCTAATGGGCATTTTTTATGTCAAAAGTTCTTTTTATGATTTAAAGTTCTTTATTTTTTTTAAATGCCTTCTGACCTTTTTACAGTACCTTTTGAAGACTGAGCAGCCTCCCTTTTGTCCCATCACCCAACCCTTTCTAAGACTCCCTTCAAAACAAATAGGATTGTTTCTCCTTCCCTGCAGCATATCTTGTTTCATGACTTAATTACTAGGCAGTTTCAACCATTCTCATGCTGAACTTCTCACTGCCTAATGGTTAATTAAACTATTAAAATGTCATTACCTAATAACAAGATGGCAAATGTTCAAATTCCTTACAAGACCTCTTCACCTATTGAACCTTACAGTTTGCATGAAGCATGATATAATTAAGGAAGGGGAACCAACAAGGTGAATTTCCCTGTTGGCTGTTTTTTGTGTTTGTGTCAAGCAGGAATCAGATGCTTTGGGGTGGCCACTCCACATCCAGCCTTTTGGAGCCTCCATGGCAGCAGTCCAGGCATATCTTTCAGCCAGGCTAGGGGTAATTACTGGCTGAGCCTTGGGTAAAAATAAGGCAGTAATACAGAATGAAGTGCAGCCAACCAGCTGTTACCCCTTACAGAGCAGATAAATTATATATCCATGATAGATCAACGTAGCGTTCCACGCTATTGTGGCAGTCACATGTATTCCATATAATACAAATTATGTAGATTAAGAATACTTTATGAATTACCATGTGGAACATAGTTGTCATTCTTTTAGGCTCTCCAGACACAAAGTGGCAGACAAACAATTTCTGTTTTAAGAGATCATTTCACCATTTGTTATGCAGAAGTCGAGCAACTGGTCTGTCAGGAATATAACAAGAATTGAATTAGGCATACTTACGCATTTGACATTTTTTAGCATTATTTCCCTTTTACAGTGCTAAAATGAGTTATGCACACGTGAAAAGGACATCTTATTTCATATGAATATTTCATATTTGTGTCAGTGCTGGTTGAGAATTTTGTTTTTCATTCTCATCGGAATAAAATGGCAGTGCAATCCTGGTAACTTTTAAAAGATAAGGTTGACATGTCTTTTTCAATCTAGCAACACTGATTGAAATTTATTGCATGGAAAACAAAGTTCTGATAAACACAACTTTAGTTGAGGACTTTATTTCCCATACTGTGACATTTCCCATGTGAGTGAAATCTAAATTCCACAGAGATATAGTGTTTCTTGAAATGCATTTTGCTTTCAGTTCTATAAATCTCGATTCCTCAGAAGAGCCTGTGCCATTTCAGGAAAAACCCATGCTTACCTGGGACATCATCAGCTCTTGGCTGCTGTCTTCAGTAGTAAACAAAGCAGGTTAAAAAGAAAATTTTAGTGACTGTGAGGAGCACTAGCACACTTTGTCTGAGAAATTGTGTTAGCAAACTGTGAATGGGAAAAAAATTCTGAAGAAAAAGTGAATTGCTTTTTAAGTTTTGTAGTATGCAACTCTAGGTCTAAATAGTCTTTCTTAACAAAATTCAATTTTAAATTTTTTTTTTTAAGTCCAGCAAGCTGAAATATCATAATGTTGACTTGCTCAATAGGATTAAAACAAAGCATAGTATACTAGCAGCTGGCAAACAGACATTTCACCGTGAGAACAACAGTGAATGCCAGACATACCTGATGTAATGGTGCCATTTTAGAGCAGGCAAATTATTATAGTATATACTTTCAAATGTGTTGAACTTTTTGTCACTGCTTATGCATGTAAATATTTTTTTGGCTCTTTCCAGTGGCAAGTTTGTTTTAGAAGACATCAAATTTGATTAGTCTTCAACAGTGACTAAGATTAGATTAGCTTTACACAGCGATGTTGCTTTCTGCTGTTGTTTCACATCCAGTTGTAACCAATGGATGGATTTTTTTCCTACCATTTATTCATTCCCTTTCATTACAAGTTTGGAACTTGGTACGTTTCCAGTGGAAGTTTATCCAGCACATGGCAGCCTTTCTAAAGAATAGCGATTTCCCACAGGCTTGTCCCCTCTCTCTCACTCCTGAAGATGGCTTGTCCACATCATTAATGACAGAACATCATGGCCTGCCTGGGGAGGACCACGCTGCTAGGGAGTATATATTTATGGTCATTAGAATAAGATGCAAATAATCATATGGGCACTGTGGCACAGCTGAAGGACATCTCAGGTACTGAAATCTGGAAGAACTATTTGGAACAGAAAAGGATGAGGAGAAACTCTTGTGCTGAATTTGTTGATACTGTTTTACTACACTGTCATCAAGTGAAAAGCAGAAATAAGTTTGGGAAGAAAGGATGAGAACCTAGTTTTCCCCCTTCTGAATAAATGTGCTAAGCGTTCACATCCAGCTTTGTCTGGTGTTAAGGGGCAGGTCTCGTGGGACGTGGGAACTGTTATCATTCTTGCACCTGAAAGAGCATTATGTACACATCTACATCTTTATTATTCTGCCTGAAGGCTTTAGCATAACCAGATGGTATTTATCTGTTCATTGTAGATGAAAGAGTGTGTGAAATACCAGCATGTGACAATGATAAACACTGAATAAAAATAGCAAAGTACATATAGACTCTGTCTTAGAGAAGTCAGAGGAATTCTTGAGAATTATTGACTCTGCTGTATATCAGTTCCAGAACAAACAGTTTGAAAGCCTGTGTGTGTGTGTATTTCTGAAGATCTGTACATCACTTTGATCAGTGTGATTTGAGGAGGTCAGACTGGCCTAACTTCCCTCAGGGAAAATACACTTTTCCAAAAGCTTACACTTTTGTTAGGACCCAGTTAGGGAAGTACAAGACTATAGAAAAGGAACTGGAGCAATGTAAAACAGTCTTTGTCTGGACTGTGGCCCAGATTTGTTCACATCAATTGTCTTTCAAGGTCCAAAGAATGATAAGAAGCACATGGTTACAGATGTGTTGAAAGAATTAAAAAGCTAAATTATTAAGCTGATAAACAGTAAAAGAAGTATAAAACAGTCCAAAGTAAGTTTTATAGTGATGAAATGACTCATAATCTCTTCAGATCTCTGCTAGCTGTCATGTTCTATTGCATGAAAGAATATTGAAGAGCAAATGTCATTTATTTTAGAGTAACCAAAGAAAGGATGTAGATTAGACCCCAGGCTGGACATTAGCACTGGTAAAATTTGTATCAAGTGTAGGATGGCTTTTTAGCATGTACAGTAAGCCTCACATCAAGAACTTGTCATTCTGCATCTGTTCAAGAAGAATTTAAGTAATAATTACCTTTCATATTTCAATATGTAAAATTTACATTGAGATGTTTGGAGGAATTTTGATAACAACAGTAGTTGGCAACATAGTTCTGTGGGGGTTGGATTAGATGATCTCCAGAGGTTCCTTCAAACCCTAAAAATTCTGTGATATTCTATACAACATTTTTCTTTTAAAGGAAAACCCTAGTTTTATTTTGTGCAAAATGTTAAAATAAAACTTTTTTAATAACATGATTTCACCAGATACCACAGAGTAAGTAAACTGTCATTCAGTTTTAACTGAATGCATTTTCACTTGTCCTCCATAAGACTAGATCTGTCATTTTAGACCCCCTGTAATTCCCTATTAGAAGTAGTCTGAGTAACATGAAAACCTGTCTGTTAATTTGGGGATGACTTATTTGTAGTGGCACTTTCAACACAGATGAGGGCATATGTATCAATATTCTGCAGATAAGGACAGTCTGGGTAAATGCAAAGTATTTTCATACTGTAAGAATTAAACATTGTACTTCTGGTCAAAAACAACACATCACCAAAGAGCAGCATCAGTTTATGGGAACATATGAAAGCCTTGATGTAGTTCATCAGAAAAAATGAAGGTCAGTCTGAGCATGAGTAGCACCTCTGCTTCTTTATCCATCTGAAAACAAGGACACAAAGATGTCAACTGTATTTGGAATTCCTGTAGCTCAGTTTGTCTCCACCATCACCCAAACTCGGATGCCTAGGGAGGAATGCAAGATTCAGGTGACCCTAAATGATTCTAACTTTTGCCAAATCACAGACACCTGTGGGTGCTGCAGCTGTGTGTGCTGCATCTGTGTGTGCTGCATCACACCCCCTGGGTGGGGGTAATGACCCCCTGCAGCTCCCTCTGAGCCCCAGGCATGTGTTCTCTGATTGTAAACCAGATTATTGTGTATCTCAGTTATTCCCAAGCAGCTCTTACTGAAGGTAGGCACCTGTAGTGCATCTGTAGCTTCCCTTTGGGAATTTGTGCACTGAAAACACACAGTCCTCAGGAAACCTCTGCTGCACAAGAGGCTCTTGAAAGTATTTACACTGGAGATTCATAAAATTACCCTGCACCCTGGACCTCATGCACATGTGAGAGGAAGCATTCCACTCCCCAAGCAGCATTTATTTACAAAGGCTCAAGGAACTCCTGATCTTTATGCATAAGTGTATCTAAACCCTAAGGATAACAAAAACAACTTTAACTTCTTCACACTGTCAGGTTTGGCCAAAAATATGTTGCTGCTTTGAGAGTCTGTGTTTATTTTTGGGGGTTTTTATGCATCACAGTCCTTTTCTTCTACTCTGGTGCTATTCTCTGTTTATCAAAACAGACTGTCTGAAAGAAAGGCAAAAACATCAATCCTAGCAGTACTGGCATAGTTCCTAACAGATCCTGGTTTTTTGCTAGAGAGAAGATAGTTCTGAGCTGGTCCACTCCTTGTGTCTTTTGTTGCCTTTTTTTCTTACTTGCATAGTTTGAATTTTTTTTTTCACTTCTGAAACTGTAAAGATGTTCCAGGGAAGATACAGGTATCTCCTAAATTTGCTCATTTTCAGCTAGCAGTGGTGGGATACCTTTTAGATGTAATCCACAGACCTAACCTGATCTAGGTTCTGTTCCTGGCAGCCTCTTGATCAAAACTGTTACAGTTTTGTAGGAAACCTCCTGCTAATTTGGCCAACATGCAGTATTTACATATTGATACAGAGTAGTACAAAGGCCAGAGTGCATCTGTTAGAATAACAGCTTAAAGCCACTTAAAGATTGTTTCAGTGAGCTATAATGAGCAAGTATGGTAGGTCTTCATCAGAGACCATCTTGGATCAGCAAGACAACTGACAATGACATGCTGCTGCTCTCCAGTGCTAATATCAGTATGGCTAACTATAGATACCATTTTCTAATAATAATTTTAAAATATTCTTTAGATCTCAGCATCTTCAGGAAGATACAGACAAGTGATTATTTACCCTTGAATTTGTAGGATTTGTGGAGCTATAGTTTTTACCTGCCATCTTCAGGATTTATTTATATCTATATCTATTTTTTTTTTTAAAACTGTCGTATCCTTCCTTCTGCTTCCCTTCTCCAAACTGAAAATTTGGCCTTTTTAATGTCTCCTTGTTTGTAATGGAGGTACTTCTCCTCCTTAAATGTTTTAGTTGGTCTTTTCTGTGGCCTTCTCTGAGTCCACTACATCCTCCTTCAGATACAGAGACTGGAAGTGCATGCTGTATTTAAAATGTGGATTCATAATCTTTATCTGTAGAGTGACTCTCTTTGCCTTGTTCTCGATGTCCTTCCTCAAGCTGCCCAGTATTTGGAGGATTTGGGGCTGCTGCTGAGAGGATGGTTTCACAGAAGGGTCAGCAACTCCCAGATTGTAACCACCAATTCCAAGTTAAGCGTCATGTAATCAGGGTTTTGGTTATTTTTTTTCCCTATGTTTGTTTACGCTGAAGCTTGGCTGCCGCATTTTCACCCTGTTTGTTCAGCTTTGAGATCGTTTTGAAGTTCAGCCAACATTTGACTACCCAAAAGAGCTCAGGGTCTTCTGAAAGAGATGTGAAAGACTGGAGCATTCACCGTTTGCTTCCTTCTTCATCTCATCAGTCATGAGACAGAGTAAAACCAGTCCTGGCACTGATCCTCAGAGGACCCCAGTCGCCGAGTCTTTTCCATCCCTAAGTCCTTCCATTTGCTTCCGCTCCTTTAAGCAGCTTTTGGTCTATAAAACATCATTTCCTCTAATCCCATGGCAGCTTAATTTCTTTAATAGCCTTCAGTGTGGAACCCTGTCAGGGGCTTTATGAAAATTCAAATATATCATGTCCAGTGAATCCCCTTTATCCGCCTGGTCCTTGACACTGTTGTAGAAATCCAGCAAGTTGGTGGGACAGGATTTCCCTTTACAGAATCCACACCAAATCTTTTTCAACAGACTGTGATTATCCATGTGCTCAGTGATTTTGTTACAGACCTGTTATCTTACCCAGTGATGTAAGACTCTGGTCTGTATTTCCCAGCATCATCTCTAAAGTCCTTGTTTGTAGATGGGAAACTCCCTATTTTTCTGGCACAATGGCTGTTTGTGCTGATAGGTTACGCATCTTTGTTTTTAAATTCCACATTTGAGAGCTTCTAGATGAATGCTGTCTGGTCTTGGTGACTTCCTGACATCTGACTTGTTTGTTTATATTTAGTCTAATACTTTCTGTATGTTTACTTATTGATCTAGTTCCTTTGAATGATCTGCTACAAAGAATGCAATGGGTGTAGGAATCAAACATTTTCGACAAGAAAGAATGATGCAAGCAAATATATGAAATATATGAAATATGATGAAAAATATATGAGCTTCTGTTGCAAGGGCTTATACTTGACCATGAGTGCTGCTCTTCACACTTTAGTCATCCAGCAACCCCACCAGTGTCTTATCAAGTTTACTGCTTTTAATATACTGAAAAAAAGTTAAAATAGAGCACCCTTTCCATTTTTCAAGTTCATTTTTAGTCCTCTTAAGTTTACATTTACATTTGGCATGAGCAGTTTTGTGGCTTTTCCTTACTTGGACAAGCTTTCCATTCCTCAAAGCAGAGAAGGTAGGAGTATAATGGTAGCCTCCTTGATTTTCTCTTTAAAGCCATACAGATGTTTTTCAGACCCACACAGGCTTTTCCTTTTGCAGAGTTACACATGTTTTATGTGAGTTTCTATTACAAGTTTTTCTGGGATTTGGTGTTTGGTGGGTTTTTTAGTAGCCTCCAGGTTGCCTTTTTTTTGGACTGTGTATTTTAGGGTGTTTTGACACTTTGCCTTCCCTCCCATTGTGTACTTCCTTTAATTCACAAAATCATTAAAGTTCGAAAAGACTTCCAAGATCATGAAGTCCAATCTTCAACCAAACACCACCCATGCCCACTAAACCTTATCACAAAGTGCCACATCTGCTTTTTTTTTGAACACTTCCAGGGATTGCAACTTCACCACTTCCCTGGGCCAGCCTGTTTCAATGCATGACCACTCTTTCAGTGAAGACATTTTTCCTAATATCCATACAGCCTGAACTTCCCATAGTGCAATTTGAGGCCATTTTCCCTTGTCCTATCACTAGTTGCCTGGGAGAAGAGGCAACCCCCAAGAATTCTGCATTTCTGTGCTGGATTCTTTTTCTACAACACTGAAATTAATTGTATTGTGGTTGCAGAGCAAGACCACACCAGGAACAGCATCTTTTTCTTGTGGGTTTTCTTACTTACTAGTTCTTTCAGGAAACAATTTTTTTTTTTCCCCTCTGGTGTTTTTGCCCAATTGGTTGATTCATTTTGGTTTGTGTTTATTTGGGATTTTTTCCCCTCCTCATCCTGCTGAAGTATCAATGCAGTTCAGTGAAGGTAGCTGGAATCTCACTCTCCTGCTGTCAGTCCTGAACTTGCAGATCTCAGTCCAGCTTCACAGTTTCTGCTCACTATTATTAAACTTACTTGGAAGTAATTTAATTATTTATCTAATATATATTCTAGTAGAGTCTGGATTTTCCATCCACAAGGACTTTATTGTGCTTTTGTCTCCTTATTATATAAAGCTATTAGACTTCTATATAATCGTTCATGCACACTACCCTACCTTCATTTGAACATCCTCTTCCGTCATTCCTAGAAGTCTGGTAGTCTGGTAACAGTGCCCACTCCTGCAAGCCCACCAGGATACCTGCCTTACAGGAAGGAGTCATCTCTTAGTCCCAGTAATTCTTGTTCTGTCTTTGTATTTAGGCTTCTCATGTTGGTACAGAGGCACTTCTGAACTTTGCCATCACAATGAATTTTAGCCGCATCCACCTTATGTTACATCCATCTGAACAAGTTGCTTTTTCTGACTTTCAGTCTTGCCCAACTACCAGTTGAAACAGTCTCCAGTTTTTCAGTTTTCACGGCCAGCACCCTGGCTTAATAATGATTCAGGTGCATCCCATTTCTCACTTCAAAACATCCCCCATCTCCTGAGCTGTATGCTCCTTACACTGTGCCCCTTGTGCATGCATGGGGGCACTGATCTCTGTGTGCCTGTCAGGCCTTGCACAGGGGATTGGCAGTGTTCCTGAGAGCACTATTCCTCAGGTCCAGGCTTGTTTCCTGGCTGCCAGCTTCAGTCTAGGCTGCATAACATCTCCTCCACGCATCCCTACATCCGCAGTACCCGCAGGTGCTGGCGCTGCTCCTCTGCTGCTGCCTGGGGCAGTTCCTGCGATCACCCTCGGCTGGCCCAGGGTGTTTGCTTTCCTGTCTAGTGCCACTTTGCTCTACTGCTGCTTTATTTTGTTAGAGCAAGTAGTGAAATAGTTTTCTGTCAGCTCGACTTGGGATGATGGAAAGCATGAAGCTGAGAAGCAATGCAGCACTTAAATTCATGTTTGTTTTGCTGTTTAATTGTCAATTTGGGGTACAAAGTAAATGGAAGTGGAGAGATGGGTTTTCTTTTTTTAAGAGGAGATAGTTTACAAATTGCTTTGGTAGCTGAACACTGAAGTCCAGACTAATGCAAGTTTAAGAAGTGGAGAAAGCATCTACAGTTCAGAGGAATGTCTCTGCTGTCGTGGTTTTGCCTGTAAAACTATACAAACCACAACACACAATGTTCTCTTACTGAAGAGATGTATTTTTACACATTTGAAATGCTAGTTACTTAGAATAAATACACCTTATTCAGATTTTATTTTCCAATGATATCACTATCAGTAGATCACAAACATTACTGAAATCTGTTAAAACAGGAAAGATTTGGGGACTCTTTAAGTGGACAAAATTAAGTCAGGCCTCAGTTTGTCTGTTCCTAATTTTGAAGGACTTTGGCAACAATTACATTTCAGTAGAAGAGCCAATGTAGGAGGTTGAAACCTGAGCTACTTTATTGCTGTCATATTTAAAGTGCATATAAAAATAGACTTCATTAGTAACTGAAAACTGGAATATCTGTTTAACACCACTGTCACTTTCTTAAGGGACAAGGCAAATAATTTGGAGTGGTGAAATGAACTTCCATGGTTCAGAAGGGGAAGGTGGTCTGAGGCCACTTTTTTGTCCCTTCTCAGTTACAGATATGTCTATGTTTCGGAACTTCTCTCCTCCCTCATTTTTCCTGGTAATGCTGGTAATTCCAAAGATAGTTAATTGGCTTTTTAAGGTGAGGAGTTGAGAACTGAAAGAATTTTGTGGGAGCCCCAAATATTGGTTTGCAATTAAAAATGCTGTGGATTCAGTTCCTTTCCTGGAGGCTGTTGCACCTCATTTGTTAATCCCAGTGCTGCAGTGAATCCCCCACTGCAGCCCTGTGTTAGTGTGAATTCTGTCCCACTGAAGGAGGAATGCAGTGTCACAGCTCAAGAACAAAAAATACTCAATCCACTTTATTTTTTTCAATTCTTTCCTTCTGCTGTGCTTGGTCACTAAAAGCATTACAAACATTCTCTGCTTGTATCTGTTATTTAGCCAGATAGAAAGTTTTATTAGGAAATTATCTCCCACACAAAAGTCCATTTGGCTCCCATACAAGTTGTTAGTGTTCATTTAACCCAAATTGTACAGGGTTCTTGACTAATGCTGTCCCCAACATAATGTTTGCTTGTAATGCATTATTTGCATTTCTCTTTTGTCTCTTGTTCAGGCTTGCTTGTTCCTGCTGTTAATTATAACAAATTCTGGCAAGTTTAGGAATCTGAAAAGCCCATCAGATGTTGGCCTTAAGGGCTAGTGTCCCTGAAGTTGGATGTAATTTGCGCATAATAAATTGCTTCAATAAGATTTTGTTTCTTAGCTTAATTACATAAGTCTTTTGGGAGTTAAGCTAATGTGAAATTAAGGGTCATGGGACCACCACAGACCTTTAGTGGTTATGGTGATAAAATCCAGCTGTTTCTTCTAAAAATCAACCTTCAGTATGTCATCCTTATCCACTGGTGCTCTTATGTGATTGCTGTGACACTGGAGATTAGGGGCAAAAAAGTTGGGTTAGTTGCATTTGACCCTCACATGAATTGGGTAATTAAATACTAGTCAGATTACCTGACTTGCTTGACTGCATGCATTACAATGTCATCTGCAGATGTCCTGAATACCCAGGCTTTGGATAAAAGGACTTTGAATCGATGTGTGGGAATCATGACCTTCCCCAGGGTAGCACCTGAAGTAGCAGATCACACAGCCCTCAGTGAGGCTGAACTAAGTCAAACTCAAAAGGGAGAGTGAGGTTGTGGGGGAAAGCACTGGGATTCACAAAGGTGGGAAATAATGACAAACCTTTAGGATCTTCACATACAGGGATTCAATTTAGACTGGCTGAAGAACACCAGAGTGGGAAGTGGTAAGAATCAACTTGCATTGGAACTTGGGCATAAGGTAGAAAGCTAGAAGCAACACTCAAGTATTTGAGGAGGGGATTTTGTTGTCCAAGCAGATTTGTAGAATTGCTACACTTCAGCTTTGGTGGGGGAAGGTGTTTCTTTTGAAATACTTATGTCTTGAGTTTTGATTGGTTTCTAATTTTCCTTAATAATTTATAACTGAGTTATAAGTAACATCAGTAAAGACTTGATTGTTCCTATGCAGAACAACCCATGTGCTATGAAGCAAACGAAACATACACTATACAATGCACAGAATGTTTTAAGTATCTTTTAAAGCTGGATCTTCAGCTCTAACTGAATATGCATACCTTAGATGTTTTTTATAGGAGTCTAGTACAGAAAAAGACCATATATCTGGCTTCCGGGCTTTTGATTTCTAGATACAGTTTTGCATATTGTTAGAATGTTCCACTTCATAGGTAATGCCACTCAAAAGAGGATTTGTACATCAATGAACATCATAAGCATTGAAGGCATGGATAATACATCTGTCATTTTAAGATATTAATAGTATGCTTTTAGATGCTCATACAGTCAATGACCTTCATGTAGTGGCCTTGATAGCATCCTTAGAGAAACAGCCCTGCAAAATCCTTTCTTCACATTAAAGCAAGAGGACAGTCTGCTTTTAGATAAATGACCGGTGATTTTTTTGTGGTTAGTAAAAGCATTGCATATAAACCTGAAGAAAATCTCTGTGTGTACCATCATTCTGGACTCCAAATCCTTAGCTTGCCTGCCATCTAATAGCTGTAGGTAGGAGAAGGTTCTACCAGAAACCTCTTGGCAACAGCTGTGTTTGCAGCTCCATGGCCAAGAGATGGACTCATGCCTGGATGGAGCCCTCATCCAGCTCTCCAGCTGATGGTGTGAGGCCATATTGCTCCCTTTATGCTGTGCTTCGGTGAAGGGCTCTCCTAATCATTACATATTAATACATACCTTAGATGTTCATAAATCTGCATGATGTCCAGACAGAACCACACACAGCACCTTACAGATTTCTGCATCCAAGCACCTCAAGACTTTAGGGATCTCTTTATCTCTTCTCCTTCCCTCCCCCCTGCAAGCACACACACACACATTTGCATGAAAACAGGCTTTTAAAATTCCTTAAGGCAATTTCTAGTACGTGATAAGGACTGTTTTTACAGCGAAGTCCTTACTAATCAATAATCCTGTAAAGATGAAAAACAAATAGGGGGATATCTGCTTTGGCAGACAACAATAAAGATGTTCATGCTGTAACAATTTATTTGCACATTCATTCCTCCAGATACCCCTCACAGTTACGGGTCAAAGTCTTCTGTGCATCTGCACTGCTGTCCGAAAAATGTCAACAACCTAAAGGGACCACCCAGTCTGTGTTACATTTATTGCCTGTATGTATTGTAGGAAGGCACTTCTGGTCCCTTTTCAAAACAGGATGACTGTCCAAATTTCTGAGGACTTCCATCCTCACATCATGCAAATCTCTCCAGGGATGCTGTGGTTACTGCAGCACCCCTTGTTACTGATAAATGCAAGTGGTTACCAATACGCACTGCGCAGGATTTCACATTTACAATATGCAGTATAGTACTGTAGTCATGCCCACTATTTTTACCACTTGTTAGTTGTAAGAAATCCCACAAGGCCATTTGAGTAATGGAGTTTTGTTTGTCCTTAATGCTTGCTTGGTAAGTTTGTCTAGGGACAAATTGAGGAAATGGGGGGGGAGAGGGGTGCAATTTGCAATAGGGCTGTCTCAAGCTCTGTGAGACAGAAGAAAAATGAAGGGATACAAAATGGAAAGCAGCATTTGGTTCTGAGTCTTTTGCCCTATTACACTTTTTAATTATAGGTTATGGCTTAAATTGAAGCATACTTTCTCCTGGAAATGCTTTGGGATATCACTGTAATTCCAATTTTGTCATCCAGCAGCAAACAAAATTTAGATTTTAAAAAGGACAAGCAAAGAGGATTACTAGCTTTAAAAAAATTTCAGGATGGATAACTTTATGACATCAAAATTACTGCATTCCACACTGCTGAATGAGTAGCTTGCAACTGAGGTAGAGTGTAATGTTTTCAAGCACAGCCTTTTACAGTTAGCAAGGTTCATTTTAGGACAGTTCTTCCATGTTGTACCTGATAATGGTCCACCATTTCAAGTGTGTAGGCCAGATGGTTTATAAGTTCAGTGAAGTGCTCAGGATCCCAACATAAGGAGGGAAGGCCTTTTGAGCAGTGAAGTTAGGCTTCCAAGGCACTTACAGTCCGATTTTTTGGGTGTATTTGTAACTCAGTGTTTTTGTGACTCAGTTGTGTTGTTTTGCTCTCTTTTTAGAGTTTCTGTGTAAGGAATGCCCAAGAGTTCATATTTTCATTGACCGAATTGAACTGAAGGACATTCCAGAAGAGCAGATGTATATGAGAAGGTGGCTTCATGAACGTTTTGAAATAAAGGATAAGTGAGTAGAAATATGCAGAACTTTCTGTTTCAAGAATCTGTCTTATTTATTTTATATTAACAGATATAGCCATGATTTCTGTGTTATCAGCAGTGCCAGCTGTAGGGCTCTCTGAAGAGAGGTGATGTTGGTACTCCTATGCATATAATATAATATAATATAATATAATATAATATAATATAATATAATATAATATAATGTAATATAATATAACCTTGTGGTTAAGCCTTTTGCTCAGGAGGTTGGCATTGCTGGGGTTTTGACTTTCTTTAGATTGAAGAGGTGTGAGTCCATGTTCCAGGCAAGACTTGTATTCATCTGAATACTCTCCATTCATCTTCTCCTAGTTAAGTCCTGTGCAGGAATGTAAGATGCCTGTGGTAGGCAAACAAGAACAAGCAGTGTCATTCTGCCCTTGTAATCAGTGTTAAATTGGAGTGAGAGAGGGGTGGGTCTTGATCTAATCTCTTCTGCCATAATTGTTTACAAATCTTTCATCCAGACAGCAACTGGATAAAAACACAGTTAACCCCAAAATTCCTGCCTTCACTGGGGAAACGAGGTGATGTAGAAGTTTCATTTGTCCATTTTTGAATTGTGGCAGAAGTAAAGTGCCTGACTTCCTCCAATATCTCCAGATAAGGTCACTACTGAGTATATGCAGCAGATCCTGGGGGACCTTGTTCTCCTGAGGGACTTTGTGCCTAAATGTAGGATTTAAGTATTGGTTGAGAAATGATGGTTTAATTTGCCAGATCTGAAGTCCAGTTTAAGGGAGCTGAATCTGTTTAATTTCTAAATCCTTGAATACTTTGAGTGAGACAGAAATGTCCCAGTTCTTCAGTTGTGTTCTGCTTTAATATTCTGCCTGTCTCACACTCCATGGAAGTGAGAAATGTATTCACTTCTCCTGTGAACTTTGAATTCATCTAAAAGTTAACATGACTATCTATAAACATGGCACTGTTATAAAGTGTCTTAGACATTTAGGATCACAAAAGCTTTTCTTTCCTTTACTTTTGAAAGATAGAAAGTCTGAATTTAATTTAAATAGATAAGGAGCTGATACATGAAATAAAAGGCTGTGCAGTGTCTGTCCCTTTAGTTATCTAGTAAGATGAACAAAACTGAACCCTCATCATCCATGTGTCATTGTAAGCTCCTGTTCACTGGAGCATCTTTCCTGGGACCAGATCAGTCTGTCAGGCAAATTTAGAGATAGTTAAAACAAAACCCCAGAACTTCCAGATCCATTTATTACTGTTTTTTAAAACTAGGAGGAAAGAAATTACTACTAAGCCAGTGGCATAGCATCTTACTCTTGGCATATATATATGCTTCCAATATACTCAGTGTCTTGTGAGCCCTTGTTATTTATTAGTTTATTTTATGAAGATACTTCTTTCTCCTCCTTTGGTGCTCAGTGCATTGTTTTGTCCTACAATATTGCCCACTGCTCTGGGCTTTTCTGCTAAATGCTGAATGAAAACAATTCTTGTCCGCTTTTATATTCACAGTTGCAATTGGTCCACAAGGAAAATATGGCTTTAATGCTTACAAGAGTTCAGGTTGAGTATTTTGATGTGCATCATATGCGTAAGGTGTACTCATTATTTGAACTTGTTACAGAGGAGCTGCTGCATATGATGAGATCATTTGTTAAAAATGTGTGATTAGAAGCAGTTACTGGATGAAAGTAAGGTTGCTTAAAATGTCTTAAGCTACTGTCTGACTTTGACCATCTCCTTTTTCTCTGCTTATAGGTTACTAATAGAATTTTACGATGCAAAGGATTCTAAAAGAAGAAATAAGTTCCCTGGGAAAAGTGTTCATTCCAAACTAAGCCTCAAGAAAACTTTGCCATCTTTGCTGTTTTTAGGTGGCCTGACTGCTAGTATGCTTCTGACAGAATCTGGAAGGAAACTCTATGTAAAAACATGGATATATGGAACTTTAATTGGCTGCCTGTGGGTTAGCATTAAACCATAATGATGTTAGTCTCTGATCAGTGAAATGTGCAGTCTTTTCTTGCACATTGCACTAAATTTTTTCCTGACTTTATAGAAAAAAAGTGTAAATAAAGCCTTATTGATTGAATATTGGAAATAATAGATTTTGTGACTTAAGCCTCTGTGTGGTTGGTCTGGGGAAAATAAATGTAGATTTTCAAATTTGCTACTGATTTTTGCTGGAATAATGACAGATAAACCGAGTCTCATGATAAATTGCTTTCCCCATGAACTAACATCCATCTCTCTCTGCAGATCTGAAGAAGTGTGAGTTATGCATAAGGGTGTCTTAAGTGGACCTGTGAATGTATTTACAGAGATTAATTTAGGGTATATATTTATTCTTCTGATATTCATGTTGAATTTTTGTTACTCTTTGGTGCATTACAGCAGCTCTGTTGCATCTATCCCAGCTGTATCGCAACTAAAATCAAAACTTTTCTTTTTTTTTTTTTAATTTTGCTTTTCAGTTGTCGCTAAATACTGTGTTCTGTAAAAGGGACTGTGAAAGCTGGCAAATCATGAGATGTTACCAGAAGCAGAATAAAATGTTCCTGAGAACTGCTGTTCATGGGGAAGAAGCTCTGTTTATCTAGTGCATGATTTTTGATTCTATTGCAGTATTAGGTGATTATTTCACATAAGCGAAACATTAAATTGTACCAAGCAAACAGCTTATTTTGCGCACCTCGTATTTGTGCATAAAAGGAATGTGTGCGGTGTAAGGAAATGTGAAGTCTTTGTTTCTGGCCAGAACCCTCATAGCCTCCCTTGTGTCTGCATTACCCCTTGCACCATGAGTGTTCAGCTGAGCTCACACTCTTCCATATGTATGTGCCATAAGCAGAAGTTTCCTATTACCTCACGATTTTCTGGAAGCAAACCTTGTCATTTGGGAAGTGCACAGAATCACAGTAACTTCAGGAACAGTAATGAGGAACCTTCAGGTGTTCCTGCTAAATCTGAAGCATGTGCCTTTCCCACTAACCTGATTTAGCCTGGTGTTTCATAGGCTGGCAGTCATCTCTGCTGTAGTATCCCACTAGATTCTGAGTCATTCTAGGCCATGCAGACTGTACTTAGGTTGAAGTTACGAGGTTGATGTATATGATTTGCACAGTAGTTAATAGTGAACAAAATGCATATCCTATCAGTATTTCACCTGCTCGAAAATATACTTTAAAAAGCAAAATCAACAAACCCTGTGAAAGTCTGTGATTCCCAAGGCTGGTATTTTTGTTGGGGAAAGCCATTTCCTGATTCAAGGGAGCAGTCTGTATGTACAGCGATGGGGAAGAAAAGAAGATGTATTTTATCTTCTTCCATTAGGGAATTGGACTCCCTGTATCAAAATTAAAGAACTAGAGAATATTTTTATATCACACTTGCAAGCTTTAAATGTGCATCTCTTTCTAGCTTCAGTGTATGATTTGTCTTGCTTTAGAGTCCATTGTGAGTTAAACATCTCTCAAAATTATATCTCAGTTTTCCAGATTCCACTATTGCCAGTTATTTAAAGATTTTACCATGTGGGGTTGTTTTTTTGTTTTTTCTTAAACAGAGTCTTACAGAGGAATTACAGTTCCACCTTAAAATCATCCAGTACAACTTTCAGTTTGCAGTTCTGTGTCCTTCCATAATGGATTTTGTCACTGGAGTTATTTATATCGGTGATTGATTCAGGATATGTTGATGAACCGTTTCAAAAACAATGACTGGGAACAGTGTTGAAAAACAGTATTGTTATGAGGCTGTGAAACAAAAAAAAAAGCCATTTTATGTAACAGCCAAATGTGCTTTCATGTAGTTCTTCCTATTCTCAGCTGACTGTTACTAGTGGGTATAACCAGAAGGCAACGTTCCTATGTTAGTGTGAGTTTTTTCAGTCGTGGAATGAAATTTTACTCTGACGTGACTAAATTTCTTTGTAACAGCTAAGAATAACATTTAATTATACATCAAAAATAAATGCAAACCGCTCAATTCATTTGTAGGAAAATAACTGCTATTTTGGAGAGCCTAATTACCGTGAAATATTGGATCTCTTGCTGTTTAAGTACCAGGAATATAATTGACACAGTGCAGCAAACAGGATGTTTATTTTGAACGTTATTCTCTATGTTAATCTTTTTTTTTTCCTTGCCATTAATTTATAAAGTTTTGAAACTGTAATTTGCTGATGTATTTGGCATTGGGAGTATCACATGCTATTTCTAAATATGCACTGATATTAACTTGAAATATTTCTTCATTAAAATAAGAAGAGCCAATGCTCATTCAACTTTTCTGTCCTGTCTACTTGTTCAATTGTTTCTGCACTTTCATGTTTGTAACTTGGAACTGTTCAAACAAAGGCTACAAGTGTGGTTTTAAGTCCCCAAGAGAAGGACTTGTGTGAGAAGTAGTCAATTGAAAGAAAACAAGTTTGTCTTTTTTTCCCATGCAGCCAGAAATGTGTTAGAATTGATTTGTGCGTGTTCCAATGCAACACACCACCAGGTCAGTCGAATTGCAATAGCTTTTCACCCTTGAGCACCTGCACCATTTGCTGCTCCTTAATGATGTTCATTTGTGTGCAGGACCATGCTTCTGTCCAGGAATTGGCCTCAGTGGAGATAGGCCTTGGCCTGACAGCAGTGGCAGAGTGTGGACGAATGCAGGGACAGGGAAGAGATACTGGAAACAAATACATGAAGTGTATCTCGGTAGCAACGCCACCAAAGCTGTAGTGATGTGTTAAATCTCAGGAGGACCTTTATGTTCAAAAACTGCCAGCTGTATCAGTGCCTCTGATTAGAGCTGTTTCCCTCCCACAAGTACCGCTCTGTTCGTGTGCATAAGCTGTGTGTAAAACTTGCAAGACCACCACTAAATGCTAGTTCTACAATGACATCCTTGTGTTTACTTTTGGGGAAGGAATTGGGCTAAGGAAGCATTAACTTACTCAATGGAGAACACAAAAAGCGAAGTTACAAAACATTGTGTGATACCAGAGTGAAGAAATGACTGAGGAGGACACATGAGGGGCTCCACCCAGATGCAGTCCTTTGCTAACTCTTCTGAGGCATTTTACTGTAATACTTATTTTTTTTCTCCTTTCAGTCAACATGTAGCATACCTGTAAAACTTCTTTCAGTATTTAAAAGCTGACCCCTGATTGTTTTGGTATTTTAGCATGCAGAGAATGTATATAGTTACTTCAAGGGAGAGAGAGGTAACTATTGTGTTTGGATAATGAAGGGGACCATGAGCAGGTTTGGGATTTTTGGCTTAAAGTGAAAAAAGATACTTTTCCCTTCACCACCTCCAAATAAAAAACACTTAATGACAGAAATTTCAACTGTATAATAGAAAACCAGCTAACAGGTTTGAGATCTTGACACCTGCTTTATAAATGCTTTTCCGTTCTAAATATGGAAATCAGAGTTTGGTCCTAACCTGCAATTCTAGGTCACTTTTTAGCAGAGCAGCTCTAGTGGAAGGGCTTGAAGCGAACGCAGTGGGGTTTCTCTTGTCCTTGTTTGCCTGATCCTGCCTGTCTCATCAGTTTGGAGCTCTGTGGTTCCAGTAAAATATGTTGTGCAATTTACTGAGCACAAGACCAAAGAAGAAATTAATTTAGTTTGTATAATGGCAAAAGTTACACAAGTAAAACACAGAGCATATCCAGAGAAGGAAGAGCAACAATAATCTGAAACAAAGTTTAGAAACATCAGCTCCAGTCAGGCACGACCACATCTGACTGATTCCAGGGAAAATTTGTTTTCTGTGTGAGGACCAGTTTCCCTGTCAGCATGGTGAGTATTTCTCCCACCTGGCCAGTTTCAGTCCCAGATCTGCAGCCTTACCCCAAGCTGACTGCAGTCTCTTTTTCCTAGTAAGGAGTCCTTCAGCACTTTTCAGACCGATGCAAATCTTGGGTTCCCTTCATTCTCCTGGACCCAAAGAATTTCCCTATTTGTTTTCAGCCTGATAAACTGCTGACAGACCACTGCCACCCACCTCCTCCTAATATGTTCTCCTTTGGAGGACTGGCATTTGGTGGGCAGATGCCAGTGGAAAGGCAGGGGTCTGTTGCTGGTGGGCTGGAAGGAGGTGTTGCTGTTGAGGGAGGGGGTGTTGAGCTCTGAGCAACTTGGTCTAGTGGAAGGTGTCCCTGGCCGTGGCAGGTGGGTTGGAACTAGATGGTATTTAAGGTGTCTTCCAACCAAACTATTCTGTGATGTCTATATTGGACGTTCGAGATGGATCTCCCTCCCTCCCGCCTGTGCCAGAGCCTGCTCCTTCACCAACTGGCAGTTTGCATGGCCATGAGTAAAGGCAAAGGCCAGACACTCCCCTGAAACCAGTGACTTGTTCCTGGGTCATATTTGTGATGTGAAAGCTCCATTAGCTAGGCTTGTACAAACTATTCCACAGCCTTTTATCTTCTGTGGGAACTCAGTTTTCGAAGGACATTTTGATGCCTTTGTTTGTGTTCCCTGTGTGACTAATTCGAACCAGAGCCATTTCAACCTGTTTGCCCGACAGTCCCAGAGAACCTACAGAGGATGCAGATGTTCAGGGGCAGAAGTTGCTGCCAGTTTTCTGGCCATGCAGTGACAGAGCTGCTGGTGGGAGCTGCCAGGCTCCTCACAAAAGCTGTGCAGAAAACAGGCCCCTCAGATCCCAGTCCCACCATCACAGCCTGTGACAGGCATCACCATGGGCTGCTAGTACAAATGGTTTCAGAGTGGTAGGTCCTAAAACCCGCTTGGCTTGTTTGCAAAGTATCCAGGATGTGGTGTTTTCTCCATAGGGTGGACTGGGGTTCATTGGTTCTTTGAAGCATGGATGAGCAATGAGTTGGAGAGATGCCTGCTTTTGGGTATCAAAGTCCAGTCACTGGAATGAGAAGTAGGAGATAACAGTCTTAACAACTCCTGGCCGGAGAAAGACCAGAGATACTTTACTTTTCCCACCATTCCATGCCCTCAGGGAGTCCCCAGTGCTGGTTTTCACCTGGCTAGGTTGGAAAAGATTTGAAGATTTGTAGGGCCAGCATGACTAATTGGTGTCAAAGACATTGGCTGGGTACATG
Organism: Corvus hawaiiensis; assembly: GCF_020740725.1. Lineage (NCBI taxonomy): Eukaryota > Metazoa > Chordata > Aves > Passeriformes > Corvidae > Corvus > Corvus hawaiiensis. The sequence continues at coordinate 24,755,351 of NC_063215.1, forward strand.
GATGTCTGCATTCAGCTTTGGTTCTGGGGCATTTCTGAACTGCCCTAGGAACAAGGTGGAACCAGAAATGGCCCACAACTCATACCAGTCTGCAAGCAGAGGTTACAGAGAGAGGAACAGCAGAAGGATTCCACCCTAAAGTGCTGTATTTTTGAAGTGCTTTTCCATGTTAGGATTGAGTCCACCACACCATGGCACCAGCAGATCTTGTCACCACTACAGCTGTTGTGTCCCACACTCCACACCAAGACCCTCCTTCCCTGTCTTCTTCAAGGACACTCAGAAAGGCTGAAATTGCCAAAGTAGTTTTGAATTTCTGGATATAACCAGCCCCTGGCCTTATTCAGCTCTGCAACTATTTCATGCAGTTGGGACCACAAGGGAAACAGAGAATTTAATTTGCAGTTGGCCAAGATGGGAGAGTTGACACTGTAATGATCCCAAGAAGTATCAAATGCTGTACATCATTAAGCACAAATAGAAGAATATGCGGAGTTCTCAAGGCTGAAACTTGAACTGGAGGTATTAAGTTAAATTACTTTTCATGCTGTATGCATTACAGTCACTGGTTAAAGCTGTCACGGTTTAGCAGGCATTTGCATCTCCTATAGTGTCCTATTGCACTTTTAGCAGAAACACTATAGGTACAGAAAAGGGCATTGCCTTTATGCTAATTTGCACCCAAGTCTTTTAAAGTCTTGTGTGATAAACAGACTATAAAATTCTGCCTCTTATCTGTATAAGCTATGAGCATTTTTTGGCTTCTATAAACTGCTAAGTCTTCACTTTTTGTCACACAAGGTATAAAAAAAGTTGGTTTGACATCAAGATGCTTTAATAAATTCCTGTTTATCACAAAGGATCACATTAGTATGGTCACATACTGAGAAATGTTGACAAGACTTAAAAAACACACAGTGTTTTATACAGCCAGGGAAGATAAATCAAAATGCAGGAATACTTTCTGGAATCCTGCACTTGTAGCTAGGACTTGGTTGTAGTCATAGGTGAATAACCTGGTTCACATAGCTGTTTAAAGACAGAGAAATAGAGGTTGCTGGAGAAATGGTGTTTTTATTGTCCAGAAAAGGAAAGGTATTCCAAAGAGCTGACAAATAATTCTGCATAACCCATAGTAGTCCTGTTGGCACAGGATATGGTATTGTTTTCTAAGTTTAAACAGTAATAAGAGATTGTGCGTACGTATCCTGATACTGTCAATTGTGTTCCTGACAAAATCACAAGAGATTCAAGAAGTCTCAATGCTTAGAACACATCCCCTTTTGCAGCACAGGGTTGGAAATGCCAAGTGGCTGCTGTCGCTAGCTCATCCTGTGTATCCTTTGGAATGCTGGCTGCTGCTTTCAGAGCCAGTTTAGAACTAACAATTATTCTTGGCAGTGCAAGCACGTATGAGAGCAGAGGTGTGAACAGGGACACGCACCATCACCAGGGATGCTGGGCACTGCGATAAAGCCTGGACAGCCATCAATTAGCCCTGCAGAAGCCAGGAATGGGAACTCAAGCCAACATGGAGCTGCAGTCACGGTGACAACCGTGTGCCTGTTTGAAGGGGGAATCTCAGCACAAGGGTGGGCACTGGCAGCACCATGGGGTTTATGCCACATGCATGGCAGAGGCAGTGCCTCCAGGGGCCACACCACGCTCAGCTGAAGTAAACAGAGACTTCATATTCCCTTTTTAATTGTAGGACAAATTTGAAGTTTTTTTAAAAAGCCCTCTCCAAATTATATGACATCCTGGAAAGGAAGGAGTGCTCCTGAACCTTCCAAGTCTGGAGTTATTTTGGGATCAAGTGATGCTGGAGAATAATTGAATAAGGGTTTGCTAGCCTGCAGGTTCTCATCCCTCTCTTCTTTCTCAGCTCAAATCTTTCCACATGCAGTTATGAGCTTCCCTTATTCCTTAGATGCCTGACCCAAATTAAGCCTAGTTTGCAGAAAAATTTAGGACTTACTTCTACTTGCCGTGGAAGGCAACACATGAAGAACATGCACACATCACTATACCTGGTAGAACCAATGTATTTCTTGGACTGAATAATCAGGATATACTTCCAGGCTCTGGTTTTCTGTTTGTAATATGATGGCAATGCTCCTCCTTGAGTTTTAGGGGTGTTCAACAAACACTTTATTTTGTGACGTTTTGGTGGGTTTTTTATAATATTCATCATGACAGTATCAGAAAGGTGTGATTCTGTCTTCATAGCCAGGTTTATTTACCAAAATGGAAGACCATCTGAGTGAGCTCAAGTGTTCTTAAGTGAGCTCAGGATAATGTGAAAAGAGAGGCCAAAATGAGATCCTTCACATCCTTTTCCCACACACCACTTCCCAGTTGTCTCCATGCTTTATTGTGCTTCAGTCTCCTTTCCATCCCCTGATTTCCACCTCAGTGTTCACACACTTCAGGTTCCCCCAGCTCTCTGCCAGGATTCCTTTTGTCTATTCCAAGTGTACTTTTCCAAATTATCTCCTTCTCTTGCATGTTTCACCATCTCTGAATGCAGTTCAACTGATGTTCTTCATGTAGACTGGAAACAAATAGTTTTTTTAAAAAAAACAAAAAAATCTATACTTTCAAGTATCTGGATTTAAAGCTGCTTTGGCCTGAAGCAGTTAGGAATTTCAAGTTCTAGGGAAGTCCCACTCTAGGCCCTGGAGCATGTCCCATGCTCATGAACTCACCAGAGGACAAAGCCTGCAATCTCTAGCTGGCCTCTGGCAAGCACATGTGAACCGCAGCTGGCTTGGTTTTTATCCAAAGCTCTATGAATTGGCCAAATTTTCACTGAGAGTATAAAAAGTCCATCTCAGCAGTAAGGTTAAATTTTTTCCAGTTCCAAGTCCCTCTTCCAGTAAGAAAAAAAACACCACAGCTTTTCAAGGAATGCCAGAGTACTGGGAGGGGGATGTGGGTTTCTGTTTGTCTTCAACCTGGCCATGATTATGGTTGAGAAAAAAGGTGTTCTCAGGAACATGAACTGTTTTGGCTGAAACTTTGAAGAAAATCCAGCCTTCAACACATACCTTGCAAGCAAAGTGTGGCTTAAATATTTGCTAATTGGGCAAAAGTAGTAAATAATAATAAATATATATGAATGATAAATAAACCCAAGATCGAGAAGGCAAGATGCATTGGGCAGTCCAAAACTTAGGTTGCATTATCAGCCATGTATGCAGCTTGCAACTTTCCCTCCCTCAGCCTCAAACTCCGAAAATTTGGACTCAAGGATCGATGTGGGATTGGTTGTGGTTTGGATCAGTCTTTGTTTTTAACTGGATGTCTTCAGTGAAACCATTTTATGGCTGCACATATCTCAGATTTGCTTTCTGTGTAATGAAGTTTGGTTACTTGAGCCAAACCCAGTAATATGCCTAGACAGCTTGGCTATACAAATGAGGTTACAAAGGTTTAACTAAACCAAAGGGCTGAAGCAGAGAGTAGCTAAGGCATGTGCAGAATAGCTGTTTTGTTTCCTCGTGTAAGCAAATACTGTGTTTTGCTCACTGAGTATCAGTTTCTAACACAGTTCCTGAGAGTACTATTATCGTCCAGCACTGATGTGTCTCAAGCACTCAGAATCGCTCCTGCCACCCAGGTGGGGTCAGTGTTGCTATAACCAAACTGGCTGGCTGATATTACTAACTTGTGCCTGAAAGAATTTTGACCATTTGATTATAAAATACATTAGAAACATGAGATTAAGGCTGAAAGAAAGAATGCAGGCTTTAATTGAAAAGGGAAGCGATTCCTGTCATGAAAAGGACCCTACAGCACACAGTTCCTCAGTCATATAGTATGCCAGTACTACATGTTAGCAACAGCCACATACCTTGGATGTTCAGGCTCATGGGGTTCATTTTTGGGAGTTTCAGCATCCTCTTTAGCCCCTCAGACAAGCTGGCCTGCCAGGGCAGCTGGAGTTTGCATCTTCATGCTGTGCGAGTTGGTTGTGAGAGGCAGGGCTGTAAGACCCTAGCACTCTGCCAAGCCTCATATCCTTCTCTGTTCTGGATCCAAGAGTTCCTCTTACACCACCTGCCACCTCAGTGACTCTGTTGAGTTTGCACAGGAGCAGAGCCAAGGAGCAGCTTCAGACAAACAGCAGATATCTCAGTCAAGAGGCAAATATGAGCCAAGAGGCTTGTCCAGTGTTTGTTAAGATGTAATTTGTTCACAACAGCAGCAGCTCAGCCAGCATCTTGGATTAAACCCCAGAATCTGGGCCCAGCTGACACATGCAGTGTGGATGCTCTTACAATTGTCTGACATGAACCTCCCCTTGCTCATATCCTCTCCCAAGGCACTCGGCTACCACAGTCCTGTGGGGCTCCCTCCTCTGTGTATTTTGTCTTTTTTACCTCTGCTGTCATCACTGACCAAACTGCAGCCATGAGCACTGGGGTACCAGCTCCTTTTTTCCCTGAAAATGAACTCAAATGAACTCAAACTCACCTGTCCTCTCAGCAAGCCACAGTCATCAGCAGGTGACACCCCATCCCTGCAAACTCAGTCTCCGTTGGAGGCAGGAGCCTGGGGCTGAATGCCCTATCTTATCCTACATTCCATCCCCAGTACCCCTGCAGTGACATGGGCTGACTCAGCTTTTTGAAACATTTCACACCAAATTCCTGTCCTAGGAGAAACTCTCACACTGAGCTACACAGAAGGACCAGAGAGCTATGACAGTTTGTAAGCCAAAGGGCTAGAGCTGTAAGGGATAGTTATTATCCACCAGCAAGCACATGCTGATGCCAAGCACGCTCCGGGACTGCGGCCATGCCCCTCCTGGCATCTGCTCTGGCACTCTTGCTGTGCCTCACGTGCCCACAGCAAGGACACCAGCACACAGGGAATGCACGGGTGTTTGGGAATAAGGACAGGTAGCTTTTTCTTTCCATTATCTAGTGTTTTCCCACATTAAACCACAAATACGGAAGGGACACACTGGTTTTCATCGCAGTGAAGAAGTCAATCACAGATCTTTCTGTGTGGTTTATAACGAAGCTTCAAACCTGAGCTGCCCTGCATGCACAACCTTTGTTACGCGGATGTTCCCTAAGGAGTCCTGTGCCAGAGCGCTGGGGAGCCCGGGCTGTGAGACGGACTCTTTCCACCTGCCCTTTGCAGATAATCCTGCTTTGCCCAAACAAGCCCCAGGTGCAGCCACTGTTCAGAGCTGCCATCTCTTCTTCCCTGCGCGGCGTGAGACAGCGCCTGTGGGAAACTCGGCTGGAAGGGGCCCCTGGAGCAAGCCCCTTGGCTCTCGCAGCAGGGAGAGTTGGCAGCACTGGGAATAGTGGTCAATAGGGAGGGCAAGTCCGAAAATCCAGGGCAGACACTGTAATCCAAAAGGTACAGAAGGCAGGAAGGAAGACAATTAAGCACTAATGAGAACAGAGTGCGCTTGCCGGCATTTGCTGGTGCCCGTAGAGATGGGGTACGGCTTGGGCACGGCAGGCTCGGGAGGGAAGGGAAAGGATGGGGCACGGCAGGCTCGGGAGGGAAGGGAAGGGATGGAGCACGGCGTGGGCACCGCAGGCTCGGGAGGGAAGGGAAGAGATGGAGCACGGCGTGGGCACCGCAGGCTCGGGAAGGAAGGGAAGGGATGGAGCACGGCTTGGGCACCGCAGGCTCGGGAGGGAAGGGCAGCGGGCGCTCGAAGGCAGCTCCAGCCCAGCGCTTGCATCTACCACCATCTCGCGGCGAACCAGAAGATCCCTGCGCCGGGCTGTTCTCACCACCGACAGCAAAGGAGAGGGGCAGAGAGCTGATCCTCGCGTTTTGCAGTCAGTGCTGCCCCTGTGACCCCCGGCGCAGAGGAGAGGCCAGGAGCTCACTGAACGGGATTGACTAAGGATGAAGGAAGGCGGCAGCAGGTTCATTCCCAGGCGATGTGCCCAGCCCAGGACAGTTCATTCCCAGGTGATGTGCAATATGTGCCCAGCCCAGGACAGGCCCAAGAAGGTCTGACAGACCTGAGCTCTTCTGCACTCACCAGGCCCACAGAACCTGAGTTAGAGACCTGCCTTCCAAGGAGCCCTCGGTCCTGAAGGGTGCTGCAAGAGGACATGATGCTTCTCCTCCAATCCTAGCATAAATACTCTGTTTGTAGGGAGGAAGAAAAGATCCTGCCTGCTCCTTTCTCTGTGGGATGGTAAAATAGATGAAACTAGTGACAGTAGAAAGACAGGTTCACAGTAGAAATTAAGAAAATCAGCTTAGAAAACAGAATTTCATGTGAGGGTAGAGAAAGAAGAGAGCTGCTGAAATGATGGAGAAGATTTATGATTCCCTACTGAAAATACAGGAAGCAGTTTCGAGCTTCAGTTTAGTTGCTTTTAGAAACCAGTGACAGAATAACAAGCCTTAACGCACCATGCTTTATGTAGGAAACTCACTTAATGCACCGTGGACTAATTTCTACATTTGAGATTCTCTCTGACCTGATGATGAATCAGAAGTCGTCTCGGGGGGTGTGGTGGGGGGATCAGTGAGCTGCAATCTGAGCCAGATCGAAGAGGGCTGAGGACTAAGGCCAGGCAAAGCCAGTGATGCTTACTGAGCGCCCGCAGAAAACAAAGTATCCAAACAAACACTGGGTGTTTCACATGCGGTGTACCCATGCAGAGCCTAGTTAGCTGGGCCTCAGGTTCCATGTGTTGGCTAACCAAAACATTCTGAGTTGGAAGGGACCCACAAAAATCATTGAGTCCAGCTCTTAAGAGAACGGCCCACACAGGAACTGAGCCCACAACCTTGGCATTATTAGCACCATACTCTGACCAAATGAGCCAATCTTACAGAACAAACTACTTTCTTTCCCCACCTCCATCTCCTATTCTGCTGCAAAAAACAGAGAGAAGAGAGATCCCTGTGCTTTGACTTCCATCTCCTCCAGAAAAAAAGAATTTCTCCTCTCATTTTTGAGGGGTCCCTAGTGTGGACTGTTTTGCCTGTGGATCCAGTGCCAAGCCCTCTGCATTCCTTTGCTCAATTCTTGGCTGTCCCAGCTAGAAAAAGGGTGTCTGATTTAAATCCGTGGGTGGTGATTAGCAGGTCCCTAAGCTATAGCTGTGCAGACAAAACATTTGGCATCACACTTGTCTCAGATAACTTGAGACATCCATGATATACACAGCTACAGCAGATCTGGACTCCCTTATAGCAGACACAGGAGTCCAGACCCCTTTTACTTCTCTGTACTGTCACTTGGGAATTGCATGTCCAGTGTTCCCTTCATCTGAAAAATTTTAGACATTGATTCCAGGAGAAGATGAAATGGAGCCTAGCCTGATTCATTAAATTGACTGCATTTGTGCAGGCTGTAAGCAGAGCCCGATTCTTTACATTGACTGTGTGTCTGTACAAAAAGCCCAGCCTGAGCAGTTCAGGTGCAGACACCCCTGCTGGAGGTTGACTACCTTGAGCTAGCTGGATGCTGGCCCCTGTCCCTCTGCCTCCACTGGGGCATCAGAGATGCCTCAACACCTGCAGCCCAGGGGGAAGGGCTGCAGGTAGTGTAGCCACTCCTGGGTAGAGGGCTCACCTCCTACCATCCTCTGCCCCCAGCCCTGGGCACAGAGGTTGACATGGGGATGCCACCCTCCCAGGGGTTGTTAAAAACTGAGCTGCCAAAGCAATGTGTGTGTGGTTTGGCTTGTGTGTCTTGAGATCCCCTCACAGGGTATCCCAACCCCCTCCCTTTTGGGGATGGGTCTGGGGAGAGATCTGCCCTCTTGTCAGGTCTGCTTTCTCTGCCTCCTTGTTTTCTTGATATCCAGCTGATATGGAGCTACTTGTTTTGTCCTGTGGAGACCAACAGAAGCCGAGTTATATTTAGCAACGTTCCCATACAAAGGATCAGTCTTGTTAGGCAATGTTGGATTTACTGCATCTAGTGAACTACATGGCTAAGTGCCATGCTCTGATCCAGAAATTTCTATTGCTCAAGCAAACAGGAAGTCCAGAAAATGCTATTATGTGCCTACTTTTAGAAGGAAAAATCTAAACCATGGTTAGATCTATTCCTGCCTTACTTCAGAAACTTCTAAAATGCATTTCAAGGCAGTCGGTGGTGCACTTAGAGGATGATCAAGAAACAAACCTTGAAGCTTAACCCCATTATTCACACTGAAAGCTCAGCACAGTGAGACGGCTGGGGTTGCGGGCTCTGCGCATGGATCAGCTGTGACACACGCCATCAGGTTCAGAGTAAATTACTCCTATCTGGTTTTCAACAAACTTGTATTAGTGTCACTGGACTGTTACAAGTTTTATTTCTCCTCTCAGGCAAGATCACTTTCTCTGTGGTGCTAATGATCTCCAAAGCATTCCTGTTGTTTAACTCTCCATGCAGAGTGATGCGTGATGAAAGCAGGGCTGTATTTTATTACATTATAATAGTGTTTCTTAAACTCCTGTAATGAAATACCTGCAGCAGAGCCAGAATGTCCAAGGCATCCTGGTGTGTATTCAACAACACACCATATGCAGCTGTGCTTCTATCTGCGCAGCCCACAGTCAAAGAGAACCAAAGAGCAGAAAATGGAGGAATTGGTCTAGTCTCACATCAGAGGACTGGGCTCTACAAGAGCAGAGCTTTGCAGAGCTCCTCAGGGCCTGTCTTCTTGAGTGAACTGTGGAAGGACAGACAAACCAGCATCGCCTCTCTCAAAGCAGGCCATCATTCTAACTTCTGTCCTTGCTAATACACTCACTGCAACTTACAACTTTGCTCACCTCTGCAATGTTCCCCTTACCGTCACGATCAAGCACATGCTTTTACTGCTCACAGAGAACATAACTCATATTGGCAACAGCTTGGTTTATATTTAGTTATTATTAAAAGCTGGGGAACCAAATAAAAGACACTATTGGCTCGGAGAAGCTCTCTGCTCTGCAGGCAGTCGGATGAGATGACCTTGAGAGCTCCCCCATTGCTGGTTGCTGCAGTAATCACTGCTGCTGAGAAAATGAGCCTGAACAGGATGAATTCAGCCCACAATTTCATTACATTTTTCTTTACTTATGGGTTTTTTTTATGGAAAAGCACCCCACATTCTCAGCTTTCAACTTTATTTCTCTGTTCAGTTGTCCTAAAGGTTTCTATCATCCTTCGTGTTGCCTTCCCTCTTTTTGTTCCCTTCCTTGTGGCTTCTGGAACACTGCTCTCTTAGCTGGACACACCGTGTATCTCTTTGAGTGTTGTTTTCTTGCATGCTTGCTACTTCTGTTACTTTTATCTTGGCCCTTCCCTCTCTCTTTTACTTCTCTTCACTTTGAGATACTCTTTTCCTCATCATTTTTTCCCTTGTGTTTTTTGTATCCTGGATTACATGCTGTTACTTGGACTGGATGTTTACTTTTGCACGTAAAACCCGTTGCATTTCTTTAATATCTGGTACAATCTCACCACCACTTATACTACATTGACTTCATTGATTTCAGGGGAACTGGAATGGATAAGAGGATAATCCAATTTGGAAGAGATCAGAAGCCAGATAGTACAAAGTGGTAAAATGAGGAAAAGAAAGCTTATAATAATCTTTAAGTTAGATGTTCCTGGGTTGCAAAGGGAAAACTCTGCCTGGAGCTGCTAGATGCAGGAGCAGACCTGCTGGCATGACTGCAGTGAGCAGGCTGGGCATGCCATAAACTCACTTGAGCTTTCCAGAGCCAAGTAAATGCAAGGTCAGGTCACATGCACTACTTCCCAGCATTCTTATAGAAGAGCAATGTATTTGTCCACTAGACGCAGTCCCACATTCCAAGTGGATTTTGGCCTACAGATATCTGGGGAAATTCACATTATACAACCTACATTTGATCACCATTTTCCCTTGTCATTTGATTTCCCTTTTTCTCTGTCAATGATGGAGAGCTCTTCTTTTTCCCACTATATTTGTCTCTGGGCTACGAAACACAAAGAACATCTCTCCCTTTGTTCAAAGAATCTGATATAATTTGTTAAGGACAGAGAAGTAATGGGATTAGGGCGACTATTTTTATTTATGAAAACAGTGCTATCAGCCCAGTCTCTAGTGTGAGGCAGTTATACAGCTCAGCAGCACTTTCCATTGCCATAGTTTATTCCTTGGCTTTTACTTGGGTCAGCAGGACAGTGGCTTAATTGCTAGACTGTGCAAGAAAAAACGTGAGACCAAAATTAAAGGCCCAGACCTAACAGCAGTGAGTCTCTGAGCCAGGCTGCCAGTTGTTTCAGTCACCTTCCTGACGACAGAGCTTGCAGGGCTGGTAACGCTGCCAGCAGCGTGACAGCAAGTGGGGTGAGGCTTCTATTCCAGTTTATTAGTATGCATCCATACAAGGTTGTGTTTAATCCAGGCTAATACAGCCACGGTGTTTTACTATCTCAAACATGCCCATCCTATATAATTCCCATTAGATGTGTTCATAGACCCCTGAATGACATAGAAGTCATTCCAAGCCCTTTCAAAGTCCCCAGGACATCAGGATAAGCATATCCCCTCACTGTTCTGATGGCTCCAGTCAAAGAACAATTTTCAAGTGTTCAATTGTTCTCTCCAACACAATGGTTTAGAAATCAAAATAAAACCAAAAGCAAAAGAACAACATAAACTAGGAGGCAGGCCCAGTAGGACTAACTTTGCAAAGCCAACCTGCTGAATAGCCTGTGGTGGCCCAACCCAGCCCAGTGGATGCTGGCCATGCCATGGGTCTCCATCAGCCTCTGATTACTGCAAGTACAGAGCAGAGCCCTTCCCAGTGGTGACAGAAACTACCAGGACTCTGTATTTCACATTGCTGCTAACACAAAATCAGAACAGCTGTCAACACCAAAATGGCTGCAAAGCTGAAAAGTGGATAAAGCTGTGGAACTGGATACAGTGTAGAAGTATATTAAATCATGTCTTTTTTTAATTGCATGGTATTACAAATTTCTCAAAATAGCTGCACTAAAAGTTGCCTTGACTACATTCTCAGTGAAAATGCAGTAATTTTGCCTCTTTTACCTAGAGAAGATTATAATGGGGATATGAATATACCGTCCCTTAAATAGAATTGCCAGCTTTTTTTCCTAAAATAAATTGCTCCTTTTCACTTTACAATGGATATACTGTTCATAGCAGGCATGTTTGAGTTAATTTTCCTAATGAACACAGACAGCAGCCTGACTTTCCCATGCTGCCCTGGAGATGCAGTATTGTTTTATATTTTGTTGTTTAAAGCTGTCAGGATTGTATGCGCTGACTAAACTGGAATTTTGCTTCCAGCTTTTCACCTGTCGCTATGCATGTCCCCATCATTTCCCATCTTTCCATCAGTTTATATAACTCTTCATGCCACAGCCCATAGATCCCTGCATCTTGCTCCTGCTGCCCCGGAGCAAGAAGGTCACTGTGTGCCGTCCTTGGCTAAGTGCATCAGGGAAGGTAATGTTTTCTCCTGTCTGCCTTTTCTCAAAAGAAAAAGAGACCAAGGTTTGCAGAGAGGCTTCATTTAGGCACCAAATGTGCTCAAGTAGTTAAAAACCAGGCTTGGCACTTGGTGATACATTTCAAATTCTATCTCAATGACTCTCAACAGGGCAGTTAAGTTTCATAATTCCTCTTGCCTCTCTTGGAGCTCAGGGCTCACATAATCACAGTAAGGCTGAGGTGGGAAGGGGCCTCAGAAAATCATCCAGCCCAAGTCCAGGATCACCTAGCAGGGTCACCCACAGCAGGTTTCCCAGGACCCTGTCCAGTCAGGATTTAAAATCTCCAGGGCTGGTTCATGGGGTGCTAGGGTTTAGTGTACCACTTTGGTGTGCTTGCTGAGCCCCTGCAGGCAGGCCAGCAGCTGACAGACCTCTGTTCTTTACTCTGCTACTGTGGAGAGAGATAAGATATGGAATTCCAGCTGCTGAAGCAAGGGAGGCAGGTTGGGGTATGTTAGGAATTCCAGAGTAGCAGGTAGGAAACTATGATCCTGGACTGAGAGGGGGTTGCTAGTAAGAGAGGGGTACATGGGGTTTATGTACTAGTGCAGTGGGATAAGATTATATTAAAGAAAATATAAGATTATATTAAAGAAAAGGTGGGGTTGGAAGTATGTCTTCTTTAGCGTTTTTGTGCAGCCCATCCAAGGCATATTTGAAGAAAACACATTTTCTCTCCTCCCCTTCTTCTTCCTCTGAAGTCCACGCATGCCAGAATGACAGGGTCCTGGGTTAGGACCCTTTTTGTGTTGCCTCACTTTTCCTTCCTGGGATCTGTTTTTTTCTCAGCTTCGTGCTTTCAGGTGTTTCAGCTGCAAATTTTTTTATCAGGTTTGTATCACACAGGAAGTCTGATGGTACATCAGCCTTTCAACCGCTGCCTGTGTGATCAGGTGCACAGAGGTAGCAGGGACAATTCAAATAACTCTCTATACAGTAGCTACTATTTCCTATATCTCCCAACTCCAGAGAGAAAAGAAAGGTGTTGTTTCCCATTTTTTGCTTCTAAAAGCCATGGTTTTCAAACAGCCTTTTGATCTGACTTGCACTGACTGTCAAGGCAACCAGTTCCTGGCTAGCATACAAAGGGCACTTGCTCTCCTTTGCCTACTCGGGTCATTTAACTTCAGGGCCTCATTCACTGCTCTTGTTCATTTCAAGCTGGGAAACTACTGCTGCCAGGTAGGTTTGTAATGCTACTGTGCCATCTTTGCAAAGCTTCATGTCTGCTTTCCAAAGCAACATGTAAGTCCATAGAGAGCTGTGCCACTAACATCCATTTCTTAGTCAATGAATTGCACTAAGAAAACCATCTCTCAATCATTTCAATGTGACATAAAGTATGTCTCAAGAAAACTAAAGCATTGACTGTGAGAGCAAAGGACAATAAGGAAGAGTGGACAGATAAACAGTGTGGCCTTGATTATTTTAAAACGGCATGAATGTGAGAAGTCTGCATCTGATTAAAGAAATCCATTCCTCACATCTTCTCTCTCCTTTGCTTGGCTTATGGCAAGGGAGAAAATTCATCCCTGCTGTAAGCCAACTGAAGTCATTCTGATCTCTCTGTTTTTAATGCTTACTGCTGTGCTTTTTGTATTTCTATGAAGAAATAGCATAAAGAAAGAAAAGAGAGAAAAATTAGGCAAAGTTACAATAACAAGTGACATACCAAGAAAAAATTAAAGCATGAAACAAAATGTTAGAACTCAGCGTGGAGTCAAACACACAGCAATTCAGCATTTTATCTTTGTATCTCCTTTCCCCTCTCTGTCTGTACATTGTCTTGTTAGACTGTCATCAGCTTGCCATCTCACACGCCTGCTATGTCTTAAAAATTGAAAATGGCAGGAGGACAAAACTTTACTTTTAAATAAGGATGTATTTCACATAGGATACACAAATTCCAACTAACCTTAATGTGTTTGTGTCAAATACAGGAATTTCTCAGGGTAACTTCTCTTTGGTGTTTGGTGCAAGCTGCCCACTCCGTGCCAAGGAAGGCTATGAGAATCCACACTGGAGGTGAAGGAAAAGGGACACTCACTTTCTGTTCTCACTCTTTGAGTTCAATGTGATGCTGTCAAGTTTGTAAAGTCTGTACATATATCTCTTTACATAGATGTATGTGTGTTTCTAGGCACATATATCTGTATATAGGTATACATCTGTATATAGGTAATGCCTTGAAATTAATAGAGCTACAATCCTGTTGAATCTTCCAAATTTGGGGGCAGAAAAAGAGTAATTTTCAGAATTACAGATCCATCTAAATCACATAGACCCATCTAAATCTTGTCTATGTCTTCTTTTTGCCTGGACCCAAGTCTCTACGCCTTAGTATACAAGGTATTTATTTTATTTGGCAACACTGCCTTGGGGCAAAGCCCAAGATAAAAGTGAATTGTCCCATCATTGCCCTGACCCTTTCTCTTTAGGGAAGAATAAAATTAAAAGGTTAACTGGCAATGGAAAATCTTACACAAGGGACAATGGAAAACTGCAGTGTTTTGGGGCTCATTCTGTTAATGAGCAGCAATAAATAATATTGTTTGTCTTCCTATCTAGCTATTTTGGATAAGTCAGCAGTGTCTCAATACTCTTTCAATTGCAAAGCAGACTCACTGCAGAACGCCGACCCTGGCCAGCAGCAAGGGCATGCTGCATGCACATCTGGGGAAATCTCCTGTATGGATTGCAGGGTAATAAAGAGGTATCCATGTAAACCTGGGATTTAGATGCAACCAGGTGGGATAGCTCCATGTACTGAGGTCACAAAGCTCGTGTAAAAAGAAAGACAAATTAGCAACACTGCACTGATGGCTTGAGTACCATGGCAATGGTTCATCGAGGTGTTTGCAGTGCAGCAGTCAGGGAGAGGTGTAAACTGAGGAGTCCACAGCTGTTACTGTGAAAACTGCCAGAAAACACTTGTTTTCTCCTTGGGGTAAAATTCACGTTGTCTGGATACAGCTGTGTTTGTGAGCTCTGCTAAGGGTATCTGCCAAGATAAATGCATCAAAGCTGAATGAGAAGATACAGTTGTATAAGCAAGGCAATTGTCTTTGAACATGAGGTAGGTTCCTAGTCACCTAAGACACTTGCTCAGTATTCTGCCATGCTGAGACATTTTCAAAAAAACGTTGGTGGATGGCAGCTATGATTTCACCCATCTGTACCTCCAGAAGAGTCCAATTCCAGTGCAAGACAATCCTCATAAAAGAGCAGTTTACATAAAGCGCTGCAGTCTTGGTCATGTCAAAAAACATGGCTGACAACTCCCTTTGAACAGAGAGCAGCCCTCCTTCTTCCTCAGAAACGTGGTTGAACTTCCTGGCAGGTTCAGTAGTTTAACATGAATAGTCTTAAAATTTTAATGGTATTTTATATTTACTAATATTGCTATTTCACAGAATCACAGAAGTTTCGATGTTCAAAGGGACCTCTGAAGATGGTATGGTTCAACCTGCTTGCTCAAGCAGGGTGACCTAGAACTGGCTGCCCAGGAGCAGGTCCAGCTGGCTTTTGAATATCTCCAAGGATGAAGACTCCCCAGCCTCTCTGGGCAATCTGTGCCAGTGCTTAGTCACCCTCACAGAAGAAAAATGTTTCCTTGTACTCTGATGGCACCTCCTGTGTTTCATATTTAGTAATGTTTTAATGCTAAAGACCCCCACAGAAGGCTCAAGAAGACAAATCGTATTGATGGGGATCATGTGGCACAAAAAGAAAAAAGGTATTTGCTAGTCTGGAGCTATCCAGCAAATCCTAGCCTTGCTCTCACATTGCTTTCTTTTCCTTCAGAACTTGTGGTGCCTTTTCCTTTACTTGCCCATTTTATCCATCCTCATCAGGGAGCAGGAGCAGCTTATAGTCACTGCTGGTGAAGTAGCAATGAGAGCTGTCAGACTGGCCAGTGTCAATCCAGCCAAGGACTCTTCTCCGTGGTGAACAGCTGCAGATGGGGCACGACTAAAGTCATGCACAGGCTGAACTTTCTCCTGACATTTTCTCTTGGCCTCCAGCAAACAGCCATTTAGGAATTTCCTGAGGTGACAGTTTCATCAAAATCCCTGTGTACCAATGGATATTCCATTAATTCATCTAACCACTTCTTGAATCTACTTGTACTTTTGGCCTCCTCAAAATCTTTCACAATACTGTTATATATTAATGAAAAAATCTTGTCTGTTTTTAAACTTGCTGCCTGATCACTTTGTGGAATGCTCTCTACTTCTTGTTTTCCAAGCAACAATGACTAATCATTCTCTTTTTAGCATCCTTCAATAATCACCACTTCCTAGGTCTGTAGGGCATCCAGACCTAGCACCTCTCTTCAAGTTGTCTATTTGGTCTTTTAGCCTATTCAGTCTTTCCTCAGTCTCTTTCTGTATCTTTCCTGGTTCTCCTACCTCTATTCTGTAGTTTGGTGAGTGGAACTAAGCAGAGCATTCAGTAATCCAAAGACAATATAGATTAGGAATGTGATGTAATGGGGTTGTTTTGTTCTCAGCTCCACATAACACCTGACATAACACGGAAGTCAGTGCATGGTTGTGCCAGAGCCACAAGCTTGCTCAGGTTAGAAGGGACCCCAGGAGGTCTCTAGCCTAACCTTGCTTTCAAAGCCGGGCGAGCTACAGAGTCACACCAGTTGCTTGAAAGTCTCCAAGATGGAGAATGCACAGCCTCCCTGGCCAATCCATTCCACAGCTGGGCTGTTCCTGTGGGGGAATGATTTCTCCTTATACTGAGTATGAACCTCTCTCATTTCTACTTGAGACATTGTCCTTCATCCTGCACACCAGGCACCAGTGTGAAGAGCCTGGCTCCATCTCATAGACACCCTCCCTGCTAGGCACAGGAGCCACCCCTTCTGCAGACTGAAACCAGCCCAGCTCCCTCAGTCTCTCCTCACAAGACATATACTCCAGCCCTGACCATCCTGGCAGCCTCTACTGAAATTCTTCCAGTTGCAGTGGGAGGACTGGGGGCAAAACCTTTCACTTTTGGCTTCCCTTATAGTCAGTGTAGAGACAGAGCAAGAGCCTTACCACAGGATCACCCATTCTATCCATTCTAATATAGATTTTTAAGAGAGATGGGAAAAATCACTGAGGGCTATCTGTCTCCACTGGGGAAGGAGCTCAAGCAGCTAGTTCAGTATTAAACATCTAACTTGCATGCAGCTCAGGTCAGTAAGATGAGCCATACACTTGCCATCTTTTAATTTTAATTCTCTATCTGTAAAATGAGGATTCTACGGCTTTCTTGTTTCTCCCATCTATTTGAACTGTATGTAGCTACTATGTTAGGCTGAATGGTGTTTTGCCTGGTGTCTAGAAAAATGACATCTTTTTGAGCCCTATGGCTTCAGGCTACCACTATTAACAATGAGGGGATAGAATGCAGAGCTTCTAGAGCAACTAAGTTCTGAGCATCCATACACAACCTAAAAAACTGACATAGAAGACGCATGAAGGGAAAAATAAGGCAGTGAATTTCCACAATTTCTCATTGTCTCAAGCTTCTGAACTGCTGCCAATTTCAAATCTAAACTGGCATATTTCTTATTTTGCTGTTTTAACAGGAGATAATTATAGCTCATTGTTCCACAGCTTACTGTATAAAATGCTGAGCAGTACTTCTGTCTATTCTTCTTAGGTCTGAAGAACTTTAACTGCTTTTGATTCTTGTGTCCCAGATAATCACTATTAAGCAGTTAAAAGTTCATTAAAAATGAGGCCAAACATAGATGAAAATGCCAACAAAAACATGCCTGGAAAGATGGATGAATAAAAAGGCAGTGCCATTAGAAAGATATTTTCTCAGACTATATTTTTAAATATATCTAAAGAACATTTTATACACTTAAATTATATTTGATGAAATTAACTTTCTTCGGTATAATTGTCCTAAGGATGTGTAATTTTAAAATGGAAATGATACTCTGAAGCAGCACCCAATGAAGATATTTTCTGCAAATATCCATGTGTATTTCTTTCATGACCTAGAGTTCAAATTTATCCACTGCTTTCCACACTATGGAAATAAGTTTAAGCTGTGATGCACAATTAAAATGAAGACGGGAAAAGCATGTTTGAGTTGCACTCCTGCACTTTTCCACAATTACGAAGGCAACAGTTCCCTTGGGTTTTCTTTCTTTGGCTGTGAAGGAAAATGGCTGAGTAGTATTTCCAAAACTTTTCTGTGCTATTCCCCAACATCAATAAAAACATCTAAAAAGAGGTTCCTTCTCCCATTCTTTTAATCCAAGCTCCAACTGAAAAACACATAATTAGAAAACATTATTTTAGACATTCCTCTTTTTTTTTTTTTTTAATTTCAATCTCCAGATTGAAATGGTGCTCAGATCATCCCTTCTCTCAGCCTGAACTCTGCTAATGAGAAGGCCCTTGGCATTTTTGCTTCTTTGTGGATGGGTAGGGAACAGCCAATGCTTTTCTTGCTAGTAGATAAGCAGGGTGGATGAATAGGGCACCACAATCCTAGATTAGACCAGAGATTCACTGTTGTATCCATTTGACTCTGCCTAGCAGGCTGCTGCTCCCTGAGAGCTCAGCGAGGGTTTCCTAGGGCTGTGTGACCAGTCACATCCCGGAGTCCATTTCGGACAGCCCTGCAATCTGGCTCCGGCAGCCAGCAGTGTTACAACGCAGTGGTGATAAAAGAGGAAGAGAAGGGTCTCCCATGAGGGTGGTGAGATGGCTTTATTCACATCTTGTCCCAGTGCCCTCAGAGGCAGAGAGAGAGACCTCGTGGTCCGGGTGCAGGGTGGTTTTGTCAGGGGCATAGGGGTGGTCCCTGGGCGGGGTTGGGGTACAGGAGCAAAAAGGGAGAAACCGAGTGAGTGGCCAAGGCTAGGGCAGGGAACAGGGGGAACATGGCATCACAGAATCAGGGGGTTAACAGGCTACCACAATTCATCACTGACAGTACAAAGGTCAAATAATTTCTTACTAGAAGATACCTAAAACAGTGAAGCCCACTTGGAAGCACAAGTTGCAACCACAATTCCTGGCCAGGTCACAGCAATCAAATCTGTTTTCCTACATTTAACTCTAAACCACTAGTAAGCTGTGTGTTTTGCAGCACTTGTTGAAGCATAAGGAGCTGGCAGAGCCAGAGCTGGCAAACAGGCAGCAGGGCAGGATGCTGACCTGAACAAGGCAATAAAAGCATGCTGGTGTCAGCTAGCACACTGCACAGGCCAGCTGTTTGTGCAAGTACACGTTTGCTGCAGCCTGCAATAATTGTTCAGAGAGCAAAGTAGGGCAGTTCTAGTAGAGATACAGGCTCAGTAGCCACCCCCTCTGCTAGGGCAGTGGCTGGCAGGAAAGGGATACAGATAACCAGCAAAATGATTATCTGTTATGAGGGGAAGAATTTTTTATTCGCCAGAGGCAGCAAATATCAAAACTGGTTTTTGCCACATTCCTAACAGTTGCATTACTTGCAATGTAGTTCCATGAGAACCTGATAGTCATTCAGAGATACAAAATGAGCTTCTTTGTTGGTTCATCTTATGCTGTGGGCTGATAAACATGAGAAAAATTTAAAGATCTTATCAAAGAATAAAACAGTGTTTCTGCATTTGCTTCTTAACTGCTGCAGAACTTGAGGAATAATGATCCAACTCCAAACTGCTGTGCTCACATGAACCAAACCAGAAAACCAGAAAACCAAAATCTAGTGAATGTGAAATGTCAAAGAGAAGACAAACAAATTCATAAAAGTACATAAGATATAAAAAAAAATTAGGCCAGATGTGGTCACCTTGATAACTTCAACAAAGAACCTTTCCAGATTGGCTTTGAGCCAACCAAGTGCCTTTCTCTTCAATGATTTGTAGTCCTGTTTGTATGCAGTTTCCTCCTATTTTAATCTTCACAGGATCAGTAAAATGTTAGCTCAGGCATACTTTCTCTCTGAAGCACAAGAGGCTTAGTCAACCTGTTTTGCATAAACATCTGAAAATACACAGATCAGTTGATTTACAAAAGACATTACAGTATCTACCTTGCCCATTCCTTCCTGTCCTGAGACAGCAAAGATTAGAGACATAAGATGTATTTATGTTTTCCCTATGCTTGAACAATCATCATGAAAATGCAGCTCTGCTAAGTCTGTAGACTAAGAACCAAGGATACTTCAACTCCTTGTGTTTTGCCATCAAAACAGGTATTTAAGGTAGGAAAGCAGATCAGGTAAGCAGTAAAATCTCTCCCAGTTTTCTTCTTCACATTTCTGAAGGACAGTGAGAACGCAATGTGTAATGTGACACTGCAATAAAATGAATGGTTCCAAACCTGCTAAAGTGAGCCAGTCCTTTTCCTTTTTTAGGACCTGAAATATTTAGACATACAATAGCTAGCTTTCCTTGATATTTCTGTATGGCACCTTCTATTCAGAAGGATCTTGGAGACAGGTGGATGCTTTCGCACACTGCTGAGAGCCTGCAGCTTCCCAGGTGGAGTCCTGGGGCCATGATCCAAAACAACCATAAGGACTAACACACAGAGCTGAAGGAAGCAGCAGAAGAAACAGGCTGCTCTTAACTGGAGCAGTGTTAGTCAAGTACCAAAGATCTGCCTTTGATTTAAAACAAGGCCTGTGACATCTGAAACAACCACAGTTTGTTGGGATGATGGCCAAGCCGGCATTTCCAGTGCCACTTGGAAATCATGTACCAATTAAAGAACAACCTTTGGGTGTCAGCGTGCCCAAACTATGTGGTCCAGACAGTCTCCTAGCTCTGTCTGGTTGGACAAACTGCACCAGGAATGTACCTGATTGGAACCAACCATTCAAAATGTGCATCTTCATCCTCCTTGTGCCTGGTCTCCTTGGCACCTGATCACCACCGTGACCAGCAAATTTGATCACTCACAGGTGAATCAGACTGAGCAAATGACTGACTTCCATCTCACAGCTTTTAAAAGCTCTTGTTTGAGGAAAAACGTATGTCAAACTTGATTTGAGCTTCTCTGGAGCAGCTGAAAGGAGATCTGTCTTCCCATCATGTCTATTCCACAGGAGGAAAAAACTGCAGACCTTGAGTGCAGCTGAAACAGGCACATGTGTATCTCTGCTTGAACACTACACTGAGCCCCTATTTTTACCCACTGTTACAGCTAAGATGACTGAATTACAAGGTCATGTATTTTGCTGAAGGCCATATCATGAGTCATTTGGTTAAAACTCTGCCCTTCCTGGCTCTCAGTCCTTTTCTCTACTCATTAGTACACACAATGTAATAAAATGTTGGAATATCCCCAAAACGGAGTCTTGCTTAGACCACTTCCTCTGTAGTTCACTACCACAGACCTCAATTCATGGCTTAGGCAAGTTTCCAGCTCAACTATATGATACAAAATAACATTTTAAGTTAAATTTCAAGTCGGGTAATGAGCAGCTACAGAACTTCAACATGGTTGAACTTCTAAATTTAAACAAAATCACAAGAGGAATTTTAGAGAGTATTCAAGAGAGTAAACAGAATAGAGGCTAAGCAAATCCATAGTGGACACTATTCACCCCTTCTATTATCCATCTTGACAAGGGTTCTTTGATGCCTTTAGTAACTTATGACCTTCCCCCCTTCTTTGCTTTTTCTCTTTTTTTCACAATTTTTAGCAAAAACTCTTTACCCAACACTAATCTAGGCTAACTGAAAAGTTGGTAAAATTACCCAGCTGTTCTGACTGATGAGAAATCACTGATAACATTAGGTATTTTATTAAAGTTGCATTAACACTCTTCTATTTTATAACACAGTTTAAGGAAGGGTTCATTTTATAAACTCATAGGGTGTTGGAATGAAAGATGTGATCGTTCCCATGTAACCTCATAAATTCTCTTGCTAGTCAGTTTTGAGTCTATGAGCTCCAATAAAATTCTCATGAGAACACAGTATCCATCCATAAAAACTCCTGAACCCCTCATGGGAATCAGCTAGTTTAGAAGGGTTCAGAGGTTCAAGCCTGTGGTTTATTTATTAAAATTTTCTCAGTAAATATATCATGGTATAATAGATAACAAGCACACTGTTTTGTGCTAGTAACATCCATCTTCCATAATATACATGCACAGTAAGTTTCAAAAATAGGAAGGAAAAACCCTAAGTTATGTGCACTGAACCTTTTCTCAAAAAGAGGCTGAAATCGTAAACAAGAGTGAGAATTTGCTTATTTTTCAAAACCACTGTCATCAAAGGCAGCTAAGATGTTGCTCTACACAAAGGCATAAAAAGAGAATTCAAATCACCAGAGGTTTTAACAGGCTGGGCTGAGGTCGGACACTTCTAGTCTCAGAAGATGATGGTGACTTAGAGATAACAGTGGTAAAGCATTAGAAGCTGCAGAAGTACACTCCTTCACTATAGTATTAGAAGTGTGAATCTGACCAGGAGCACTATGTTCATGCTGGAAACACAAGCATTTTGTAGAGTCTGTGGTTGAAGGCTGTGAACCAATTTTACCTCCTCCCTCTATAAAGCCTCCAAACCAACCCTAAAAAAAAGTGCAAATTCCTTCCTTTCCTTGGAGACAGTAAACAGCAGTAGGAATGCAACAGACAGTGGTAGCTTCTGTGAGGCAATATGGTACCCAAGAATAGCTCAGATACTCACTCCAGTGATGAATTTGATAGCTAGTTTGTGTCAGACTAATTATTCTAACACAGGATTCACAGAGTCATTTCTACCTCAAAAGGCTTCTGAGGGAAGAAAAATACCAATCAAATCCAAATAGATTTTTTTTTCCTGTTGGAAAGCAAAGCCAGTTGGTTTATATTCTCTGGTGGTGGGGAAGAACACTTCCACCCTAAGAAAGAGTCAGTCTTTCAGAGAGACTTTTTGGCAACTCATTTCAGGCCTTTAGAGGCAGGCTCTGGAGGTGGCAAGAACAGGGAGGTGACAAAGTCACCTTCCTCCCAGCTCTACAACCAGCTGCCAGCTTCCAACTCTGAAAATGAACAGGCAGATGGTCACAGCTCTCCTGGTCCAAATCACACTGCTCCATGCAGGTGTGCAGAGCACCGCAGCCCCAGAACGCTGCAGGGGCCAGGACGGCCAACATCACCATTACTCTAAGGTGTCAGGGATGAGCATGCCATAGGCAGTCTCCACATTCTCTACTCTGCAACTCCTATATCCTCCACTCTTCTCCTGGCAATGCAGTATTAAGATCAAATGGGAGAGGAGGATGCTACGGGGAAAGGGTGGGACACCCTCGCATGTTCCCTGCCTGCCCTCCCTGGGACACAAGAACATAGCTTCAAGCTCAGCTGCTCTGTGCTCCATATTGCATCCCATACTCAGGGCCCCAATGCCTAACACTGATGGAATGTTTGCCTAGAAAGAGCACAAGGCTGTGCAGAAAATGAGCCTTTAGTCTCCCCTCTCTGTAGTCTGTGTGCATGCAGATCTTGCTTAGAAAAATGAGCTCCATTCTGATTTCTGCCAACCATCTGCTGAAATGTAAATGTGTTTTACTTTTAATTCTCAAACAACTCCAAGCAACTTCACAGGATTCCTTCACTTACCATAACAGCACCTTGAATACGTTCAGAAAATTTGCTTAACTTTGATAATAAAGTTCTGGCTTTTTATTTTGAAGTAGTGTACTTCAAATCCTGCTGGGAGTGCATTTTTATTAAAAATTCTCTGTATCTTCCCCTTCTCTTCATGTGAGCCCAGCACATGTACAGTATTTGAATGCCTGGATTAGAAGGATAATTAACAAAAATATTCCAACAACCTTATTTTTGGAAGAAAGAAAACTTACTCTGTGTGTGTGTGTATCTGATACAGCTGGTTTCGTTCACACTGACACACCCAACAAATGTTTAAATAAAATTCAACTGTTCAACATGTAAAATAAGAATTCCAAATCTTTCTTAATTTCTCAATTGAAATCAAGAGTTTGATCCTACAGGCAGTGTACATTATTATTTACTGTTAACAGCTATAGCTGTGCACATATGGGAAGTCTGCAGGCACCTTTATACGTTTATGCATCTTTTCTTTGGAATAGAGCTGGTATTTGCATTTGCTAAATCATTTACACCATATGGATAAGAGAAAGCAATGTAATATAGTATTGATTGACTTTTGCAAAGTAGAAACCAGATCTGAATTCCATTTTAGCCTAGTGAAATCCTAAGGCTTTATGGGAAGGTTCTTCCTTGGCCCAGCAGTAACAGTGACCTGTAATTTACATGGCACATTTTTTGAAAAATTCTCAAACTTACAAAGATTTACAGGGGTCACTTCAGTCACGAGTGAACTGCAGAGAGGGGCAAAATATAAGTTTGTGACGTAAAGACATAGGCCACAGAAATGAAAGACAACAGACCAAGAATAATGTACTCCCTTGAAGAATGTAGAGGCTAATAGGTAGACACACTATCAATTATAACACTGGATTATCCTTCAGCTCGTAAAAAATGTCAGGAGACTTTAAATACCTACAGATGGTCAGTGCCTCCATTTTCAATTACCTCTGACAGATGGCCCTTCCCTATGGCCCAGTGCTGATATGCCAAGAACAGTGATTAGAGATTGACTCAGAGGCACGAATGGTGCCATACTTTGCAGCTGTATTTATAGTCAGACCCAGAGTTTTCTTTGCCTCTATATCTGCAATTCAAAAACACCGTCTGAAGACATATTGAAAAAATAGCAGTCACTTGGTTCTATCCCCTGCCCTGATTTACCACCATAAATCATACTGTGGTGAGACAAGGCTATTCATCAGTTGCATGAAGACCCCAGAACGTATCAGTATCCATTCTAGCAGCTAACAGCTCTGCATATAGTTAATGCATTCTACTACCACTGCAACTCTCTTTCATTCCCAAAAGTTGAGGATTCTGTTACAGATCAAATCATCAGTTAAATTATGGGCCAGTAATCACAAAACCCAAGCCAACTGCTGACAAACCAAATCCACAACTGGCATTTATACTAAATTAATCATGTAGCACGTGGGCATTTGTTAGCACTTTACCACATCGTACACAATCTGGTTATTTCCTGACTCCAGTTCCAGTTTCAATCATGGCTCTTCATTTTATGTAAAACATCCAAAAATAAAATGATCCAAATGTCTTTATCACCTCAGAAAATGTAAACTGTGGGAGTGTGAAATGTAAATTCTTCACCATCCATTAAAGCTCCAGGCCCAGATGGTCTCTCTGCAGTTTTTCCAGTGATCCAATTTGCTGTTTCCATCCCATTTATGATGCCTTTGCTGAGAATCATAATAGATGTTCAAAAGACATTTAGTAAAGCAACTGTTAATTTTATTTTTGGATTTTGGAGCACGAAGGGAGTCTGGAAATAGGCTGTCATGCCCACTTAGCATTACCTTCAACTGCGTGGGACACATCCAGAACACAAGTCACTCTGGTTTGAACAGTGTCAGCCACATGGTTGCAGGCAGCTGCTTGGCCATGCCCCTTACTCTCCCTGCTCCTAGGCCCACGTGCCTCTCAAGGAGGGCTCTCCCTCACTATGGATCTGGCAGGGATGCACAGCAGCCCTCTCAACAAACTGCATAGATAGTGTCACTCCTGAAGATAAAGATGTGTGTGAAGTGAGTATCTGTGCCTGCAGATGAAACACACCCAAGTGCCTGGTCAGCATTTGCCCAAACTGATCATGTTGCAGAAGATGATCATCAGCCAGATTAAACAGTTACTGGGGAATTACCAAAAGACTTGACACAAAGCAGGAGCCAGACTGAAGAGAAATATAAAAGAAGTGCGAAAACTTGTAATACAAAGGACACACCTTGGAGAGGAAACAACTGTCTCAGGGGTGTGTGGTTCAGCCCATGACTTGTAGGGAATTGCAGGGATCTGTAAAAAGGTAGAGGATCCACATCTCCCACAGGAGACATGTAAACAGGAAAATCTGCCATCTTTGGGAAGGGGGGGTGTTTTTGTAACCCATATTGCCCATGAGTGAGGGGGTGCATACAACTCTGTGCATACATGTGCCTGAGTGTTTCTGTGTGTGCATATGCGTACACTAAGAAGGCTTTGGGATTAGTTATAGAAGACTGTTTAGAAATTTATAGCATGGTTTGCCTATTTGTATTACTGATCTCGTTTTCATAGTTCACTAATTGCTGGATAATTACACTCTGCCAATAAAGCAATAAACTGCTTTGATTCATATTTATTTTAAACTATGTGAACTCAGCAGTTTTTCCCTGCAACATGTAGCAAGTTGCTGAAGCAACCAGAGATCTCTGTAGCAAAAGGATTTCATGTTTTCTTCCAAAGCATTGATTGACACTGAATAAATTCATGCTTAGTGAACCATATCTAACTACAGGTGAGATCCCTTAAGTGCATGTGTCTCAAAATAATTATTTTTAAGTAAGACATTACACATATGGTTATTTCAGATCTCCTGTTTCCCAGGAGTTCATACACAGGTGTTACATGGTTAGCATTTGTAACTAAACATGTTTCCATCTGGGGAATCAGCATTCATTGTTGGCACTGTATTTTCCCTTTGAGTTATCTGTGAAAAAATCAAACTGGGATGGATTTGGATCTCTATTACCACAATCTCACAGAGAAGACCCTTAGCTAAGCCAAAGAATGAATCAAAACCAGAACTGTAGAAGTGGTTTTTGCATGTTGCAGGGATTCACTAATCCTACAGGTTTTGGGAGGTTTTTTTTGAAACATCAATTCAGAATTTCCTTTTACTTTAAGACAGACAAATCTTTACAGTTTTACCCATTTAACTGGCCTGGCCAATTCTCCTTCCTTCCACAGCTGGAATAATATAGTCTAGTATTCCCTAAAGCATGTTTTGCTGTGCATGCCCGGGTATGCTAGTCAGTGCTAATTTGCTATAATCCTGCTGCCCTGACTTTCCCAAACCACATCGCTACAAATGTAGGCAATTTGGTCCAAAGTGTGGACTCTGCAACAGCCTGGCAGCCCTAAATATTGTGAAGCACTGATGCATTACCAGTGACAGCAAACTCTCCACACATCCTCACAGTATGAACAAGGCACAAGCAGCTAAGCAATCAGAAAGGCTCAAACACTTACCAATGAACTTTGAACAACTTGGTAAAGGAAACAAACACACACACACAAAAAAAGTCAATTTCTGGGATGAGAATGTAGCTGAATATTCCAGCCAAAGATAATTGTATTTCACAAAATTGCAAACCTCACATGAGAGTTTATAGTGGAAAAACACTGACAGGCCATTGTCTGCAGCACTGTATTCACAAGGCTGCAATTATAGCTTTACCATAATGAGTGTAACTCTGTGGTCAGAAAGACTGCAGGAATATGATATTTTCCATTGAATACTTCTTCCTTCATAGATATTTGGCTTGAAATCTGGATTTTTTGTTACAGTGTTGTTGGCATTGTTTATCTCACACTTTAATTTTTGGAGGCTGATCTATATAAGTACTTTAACTTGGCTTCTCCTTTTAGGTGTACAAATAAAAATTACTTCATCCTTTCCAAGCTTGAGTAATTGCACCCAATAGTAGACATGTAAACACTTTCTATGATTTGATGTTTATAATCTTCCCTTTGCACTCACAGTGGTACTCCTTTGGGTATCATCAGCCACAAAAAAAAAATGAATACAGCTTTTTTCTTTTTTTCAAATTAGGTTACTGCTGTTATTAGTCAAGATCCCTAAGGTCTCACTGAGCTGTGCTTCTCCAGGCAGGCTTGGCAGGAGACATATCCTAACCCATGCTGCCTGATGACAACCACCATGAGATACCAGTCTCACCACCCACTGGAGGCTCCTCTAGCATATGTTTGTGGAAGGTTTCTGGCTCATCTGTAGTGGAGGAGCAGCAAAAAAACCCTCAGAGGAGACAAAAGTTCTGGCTTCATAATCAACCAAGCATGAAAGACAGTACTTGTGTATCTCTAAGCATGGGAAGAGCTTAGGAAGGGGAAGGAAAACAATATCTGAACTGTTAAAAATATTACTTCTGATAGATGTAAAAGATGGGTTGGTAATCATTACAGGAGGTTGCTGAGTAGTGGGTGGTCTTCCTTAGTGAATATACCAACTTTAATGAGCTCTGAAGAGGAAAAGATCAAAATCTCACCAGGAAAGTGCTGGAACAAAAACACTGTTGTGAGGGCCCAAGCCTGTTCACCACTTTTTCTCAGTAATACTTGTGTAAGCAATACTCCTGATGTTAATGTGATTATCTAAAGGCAGAAGGAGTACTCATACAAATAGGGGCTGGGATTCATGCCTAGTAATCTGTCTAATCTGGCACTCTCTCCTTCAGCTGCACTAGATGTTTTCCAGCAGATGACTCTCAAATAATATTCCCAAAATACACTGATATCCTGGGGGAAATTCTATCACAGCTTATGAAATCTTTCCTCAGACATGAGTATTCATCAGGTTCTATGCAGACAGAGCAGAAGGATCTCTGGGGAAAATGCAACATCAGGAGGGCTATAGCCCAGCCTGAGTCCCTATCCAAGCACTAATATTATGTGGATTGTGTATGTATTGGAAAGTGTATGTTTCCTCAGTAGGGTACAATGCAGTATTAGTGACCTATGGTTCAGGTCTTACTGAAGTAAGAGAACCCTGAGGCATCATCCTCAAAAAATAAAATACAAACTCCTACTAACATTGCATTTATTCTCGCATACCTGTGGACACAAAATCAGAGCCCTGAAAAAAACATAACGGATCTCCTGGAGGGTTAGCCCCATATCCAGCTATCCCCAGTATCCTTTCTTTAATAACAAGAGATACTATTTAAAGAGAACATGCAAGCCAGGCATATACATTACCTTTATTCTCCTCCAGCACCCACAACCACTGTATTAGGGATGCTAGAGAGCATATCCCTACTAAATTCTTCTTTCATGTCTCTATGAATATGCAGTCCATTTAACTGTTTAGTCTCCTTTCCAATCTGCTAGCCTATTTGCTTCCAAAACTTCTGCTGGCAGTAAATTCCACAAGTTCACTATATCTGCTACATTAAAAAAAAGTATACTCCCTTTTATCTTTTCTAAACCAATCTCCTACTGGTTTCAACGACTGCCCCTACTTCTAGTTCTGCAGGATTTGGAAAACATCAATCTTTTTCCATAATCCCACCCAATGAGGAGAACAATCTTCGCACGAAAATATTCCAGAACTACACCTGTGTAAGGGTGCTTAGCTGCTCTTTTTTCCCTATCTCAGGACCTTTTCTTCTGTCTATGGGATTTCAGAGGCACTCTTCCATTCCACAGATCCGTTCTGGTATCACATTATGTTCTGGGATAGCAATTGGCATTAAATCTTACTTGGTGCTTACAACTATGAGTATCCTTTAGAGTTAATACAGGAAAACCAACAAATAACACAAACAGCTTACAGCAGAGAGAGGTCTTTTATGTGCTTCATGCTGCCAACACCTTCTCTAACAACAGGTAGCCCCAGCAAAAATGTTCCAGGGGAGGGAGATGGACTGTGTTATACAAGCCCCTTAGAGGCTTCTTGTTTTAGACAGGACATAAGCAAAGAAAGGCACAAGCTCAGACTTTCTCAGGGAAGAATGCCTACATTCAGGTGAGAATGTAGCCGGGGCTAACACAAGGTCACACATGATCAATATGGGTGAAACTTTCTGGGGACAGGGCTGTACAATTTTAAGAAGCCTCCACTCTACATTTTAAATTCTTTTTCTCTTCAGGTCATATTTTCCTGAACACGGAAAAATATATCCCTGAAACTAAGGCAATTTGCTTGCCAGATTTGAAAGCTTGTTTTTCCAAAGCAGAGAGATGCTAGGGGCTGTTCAGTGAAATGGTTATGTTTATAATGGACAAAACCATGTATTCTCCCCTAAATTCATCCTTGTAGTTGGCTCAATTGTTGTAAATGGAACTTTCCAAAATCAAAGCAAACAAATCATAAGACAAAACAAAATAACCAAAACAAACTAAAACAAAACAGCTGGAAGCGGACACCCAGCAGGGGAAATTTCAGCTCAGATTGGCAGTAACAAGCAAGTGAAAACTATACTAGAAAGCACATAGCAACAATAACACTAGCTATGCTGCTGGGGCTGTTATACTTCACTGTAAGGACTGAGGTGTTTGATTTGTCATGCTACCAACAAACTAATTTAATTAACTCTCCTCCTATTCAAAACCTCCCATCTGTGCTGTAAAATACAGCAACGATTTCACATCAGACAACAGTTAAGTAAAACCTTAGGGAAAACAGTACCAAATACTTTTTGTAATTGAAAATTGAAGGGAACATAACAAGCAGCATATAATTATGTGAATTCAAATTTTATCCAGACTTCAGGGTTACCCAGTCTGCTTAAGTGATGAGTATCATTGAATCAGTAATCACAACTGGTCATTATCCTAGAGGTGCCAAAAGATACTGTATGTGTTCCACTTTGGAATCCCCTCAAATAGAGTTGCATGGTTCTGCTCCATTTAATTCCCTGTTTATTTAACTGTGCTCTGTGCTTTTCAAGAGCTGCAAGTCTCATAATACTTCATCTAAAAATCCAAGATTTCTGGATTTCAGCTTATGAATCCACTTTTTGTTTGCATTTTGGAGCCATCCTGCCCTCAAGTGTCCTACGTTTGTTTTCCAAAGTTGCTGCACCTTCAGTCTTCCTTCCAACAGACACTGCAGTGAGATAAGGAGAGCAGTTCTGTTTTCCACTGAGCAGACAGAAGACTTGGACAGCTCACATGGAGTGGGTTTGTGTTGCAGCAGTTAAACACTACAAGAAAAAACAAATGGAACGTTAGGAGTGGAAATTAGATATGTTAACCCTAATGAGAATGCTGATTTGCTTTCCAGCTAGCTCTTTGGAGCGGAAAACTCCCACACCTTTAAGTAAAGAAATCTAAAGGAAACACGGGATTTTGGCAGAGATTTTCAAATGACCCCTGAAGAAGGCAGGTATCCAAGTCCTATCACATGGCATTGTGAGTCTCTCCCTGTTGTGGCCATGTTTATGCTCAGTCTGTTTGTGGGAACAAGGGAAGTGTGGGGAACGTTGCACACAGGCACCCCTGAATCACTCCTGAAGGACACATCCTGTGCTGGTCAAGAATCGCTCAATTGACAAAAAGCTAAAGAAACACTGTGGAGGGGGACAAAATATGGACAAAAATAGCTTGTAGTGGAATAGGTCCAGCAAACAAGGCTAGCAGACAAGAAGTCAGGGTGTTAAAATAACCACCTCAAGCACTTTCATAAATTAGCTACGTGTTCAGTATCAGAGTCTTGGGGCTTGTGCCTGCTGTTTTCCCTGACAAACACATACCAGCATTCAGCCTACGTGCCTGCTCACCTGACTTCATGCAGCAGCCCTCAGACTTTCAAAAAACAGAAGCAAGGACAGAGAGAAACTTTCTTAGGAGAGAGGCAGGGACAGAAGGGTGCCTGGCACAGCAACAAGTGCCCATTGCTGGGTCACAGGGTGCCTGTGGGGGCTGCAGGAAGGAGACCCTCACCCTGCCCCTGCCCATCTGTGGGATGGGCATGCTTTGGGGACAGGTGGATCTGCAGGCGTGACTCCCTCGTTCATGAGCTCTTCCATCTCAAACACGGCAAGGCAAGAGGGGTTGGCCTTAAAAGAGTAAAATATCCACGGACCTTTCCACTGTGTAAAGGGCTGGATAAAGAGTCTCCAGCAGGAGATGCCCACCCCGGAGCAGGACGCTGTCATAGAGGGGCCCCAACAAAGAGAGTGTGCTGCCCTGCTGCCCTGCACCAGCACAGCCACGACTCAGAGAATCACAGAGCTGTTAGGGCTGGAAGGGACCCCTGCAGACCATCTAGTCCATTATTAGCACCGTGTTCTCACCAACTGAGCTGAAATTTCGTGTGGTTTAGTTTATGGCCATCGCTCCCTGTCCTGTTGCTGTACACCACCAGAAACGTCTGGCACCACCCTCCCGACACCCAGCTTTGAGATATTTATATGCATGAATGAGACCCTCTCTCATTCTTCTCTAGACAGAACAGACCCAAGTCCTGCAGTCTCTCTTTACAAAAGAGATCTTCCAGACACCTAGTCATCTTTGTGGCCTCCGCTGGACCATCTCCAGTGGTTCCACGTCTCTCTTTTGCTGCGGAACCCAGGACTGGACACAGCACTCCAGATGTGGCCTCACTAAGGCCGAGAAGAAGGGGAGGATCACCTCTTCCCGATGCACCCCTGGATACCTCTGCCCTCCTGGCCGCAAGGGCACCGCCGGCCCATGGTCACCCGCTTGTCTCCCGCAGCCCGGCTCCGCCAAGCGCCGCCAGCCGCCGCTCCTCCGGCGGCGCTACGGGCGGGCCGGGCCGCGCCATGACGGCGACAGGCGCCCTCCTTCCGCCGCCGAGGGGCTGAGCCGGGGACGCGGCAGCTCGGCCGGGCCCGGCGCCCCACGGAGCCCGGCGGGAGGCGGGGCCGGGGCCGCGGCAGGTCAGAGGGCGGCGCGGCGGGACGAGGTACGGCGGGGCGGCGGGGCCGAGCCGCGGGGGGGGCGGCCGGGGCGAGCGGGAGGCTGGGCGGGGTGCGGGGCCGCCCTCCGCAGGCACCTGCTGTTTGTCGGGGGCTGCGCCCGGCGCTGGGAAGCGAGTCGCGGGCTGCGGGTCCGGGCAGCGGGCCCGGCCGCGAAGGCCAGGCACATCAAAGGCCTGGGGATCCCTGGCCCCTTCATCCCTGGCCCCTGCCTCTGCAAACCTCGTTCTCCGGGGTGCCATGGCCCCCTAAATCCAGCTTTTGTCCTGAGGGGTTACGACCTGGGGAGGAGGGGGCTCGGTGTGAGTTGCTTACTTTTAATACTAAAGGCTTGACATGAAATGCTGAGTGAGCACTGTTTGCTACTGCCCTTTAACACTGTGGTCAAGGACTGTTGCAGTGGGGATACTGCAACATGCATATACCAAACCAGGAGTCCCGTGGAAAGGAAATATATACGGGCAGACAGATCCTTGCTAGATGTTTCAGAGATGTTTATTTCTCCAGCCGCATGGCCGGAGCTCTGCCCAGGAACTGTTCCAGTCACGGGACCAAGGGTCCTTCTGCCCGCGCAGGGAACACAAACCAACCAATGGGAACGAGGCTGAGCAGGGACAGGGAACCCCGTGTCTGTGCCCTCAGGGCCCCTCTCCCAGGGCTACACGGCGGGGGAGGGACCCCAACAAAGGACACACGCGCTGAGGTATAAAGAAGGACGTACTTAATTAAGTGTATACTTAATTTGGGAGAAGGAGGGAAAAGATGTGTCCCACCAGCTGATGGGAGAGAGGCCGTGGTGCTGCAGGAGCTCTCTGGCTGCAGAGCACTGCCATTCATGCCTTTACACAGCACTGCCAGGGAAGTAGGGACCAGCATCACAACAGAACCTTAAATGCTTCCTGCGGGGCAGAAGCCTAACTTCAGACAATGCACCAAAATGTAAAGGTGAAACAAAAGGGCATAGACACAGGCCAAAGCAGCTGTATGTATAGCTTCCCAAAACAGCCTAAGCTTCTGTCTGGAAACATTGAACAGACTCTGAAAATTGGTATTTTTGTCTGGTGCAGGGTTTGTTAGATTCCGCTTGAAATGCACCAGGTGCAGTGTGGTTGAAAGGAGATGAAAGCACTGAGCTGAGCACTCAGAAGACCTGTACATATCCACAGTGTGCGCTCAGCTCAGCCCTGTAGCACAAGTGCGACAAAACGTTCTTTAGATGGTGTCAAGCTTTTTGCCCGCATACATGTATTTGTGACTGGGAAAAATGCATGCCACGTACATCCCAAAAAATCTGCTAATGGAAATACGGTATACCCAGATACTGGGGTGTAAGGAAGGGCAGCAGTTAGTGAAAGGATGGTACAATAGTCAAAAGGCACACACACCTTCACCTTCTGAATGTTTTGACACAGTAGTCAAACACAACTTAGGAGATTGTAGTGTTATTTAGAACCCTTTAAGTAATGATTTCTTTTTTACCACGAGGAAGGAATTTGTTTGCCTTCAGTTGCAATATGTTTTGTTTTTTTTCCAGAGTTGGGACCATGGCTGTTGACTGGATTGGTTTTGCATATGCTTCATTGCTGATGTTTGGAGGTGTTGTAGCTTACACTCGTAAAGGTAAGTACTGGGACAGCAGGAAATCAAAGCATTTGAATTTCCTCTATGCAGTGTGAGACATGACAACTTTGCTGTAACTGTAACTTTGCTGTAACACAACTGCATTTTACATCCATCATATGCTGCTGTAAATGCACTGAGTCTCATGAGATGTACTTGGGCCAGCTGAAGCACTTGAGTTTGTTTTCAGGGCAAAGAGTGGGGGTTGTCATGTTATCTTTCACCTTAAGTGCATTTTGAGCTTTCTCATCTCCTTTTAATCATTCCTGTGTTGAGCACAGTAGATCCTTGATTAAAGCTTATTTTCTACAGAGACATCCAGGCTTGATTCTGACATTTCCAGATGCACGGTGAAAAAAAACCCTTTACTTATGTGCTCTGAGTTGGTGGTTAATTCTCTGGTACTGTTAGAACTGTGCCTTTTCACAGTAAGATAACGAGGCAGGTTTTAGCGGGCAGTGTACCACAAAGCGCAGTTTCGGTGTTCCAGGGATTTTCGCGGTCCCGCGGGTGGCAGCGCCGTGCCCGGGCCCTGCACCGGCAGAGGTCGCAGCGGTACCGAGGACGGGCAGGCGGGGCTGCAGGCGGGTTCACAAACCTCGGCAGCGCTTCACTCTCCGGCCCTGTGGCCATTATCCGTCACGATTCCTGTGATTTAGGGTCACTGTCTCCCTTCGCAGTGTGCACATGCTGTGCTCTCGGAGACACGGCTTCGCATCTGAATTTCTGGAAACGCTGTATTTTTGTGTTTGCAGCCAGCTGCACTCTCTGACTATCCCATTCACCTATTCTTTTCACTCTTTATTAGTTGGTCAATCCTCGTGGCAAATCTAGATTATTTTTTATGGGTTATGATTTCCATTTCTTGCAAAGTCATGATTAAAAGTACTCAAAATAAAAGGATTGGGAGCTAAATGACATCAGGGGGTTTGGATTCTTTATTTATAAACATTTGGGGATCAGCTTAATCCAAATAATGTCTGCTGTGCAGATTCTACACTTTTATCATACGATACCAAGACAAATGTCTGTTCAGAAATCTAAATATATTAGGGATATATCCGGGACTTATGAACCAGTTTTGCAATAGCACTGCAAGAAGATGTCAAGTTACTTTTAGAAGCCCTATTTTCATCCTCACTGCCATTTATTTGTTTTTTCATTATTTATTAAATGGGATGTTGGTGATAGCATTTCTTTGTCCAGGACTGATGTCAGACTGAAAGGCCTGACATTATGACCACACATGTTGTCCATTTACTCTATATATATTGACACATTTCTACAATTTTTGGAGACTCCCAAGTGCAGTAAGATACAGTTAAAACGAACAGACAGTTCTGAGAAATTACCAAAGTCCTTATTAAGTATGATAGAGAAAGTAGCCAAATTTAGGGTTGTATTTTTCCCAAGGTGTAAGTATTACTGGATCCTGATCATCTCCCTCTAACATAGTTGACTTTGCCCCTAATGCCACGTATTAGAATGACCCAGTTACAGAAATACTACCTCTCTATTCACACTGGGTGAGGTAAGCTGGAATGTGGCAAAATCCGTTTTATTTTTAATATATTTGGATAATACTGTGTAGAGAGACAACTGCTGTATAAAGATTGAGTTTAAAGACCTTGTATTGAGAAATAACACTTGAATGATTTCTTGCAGGTAGTAAAATCTCTTTAGCTGCTGGACTCACCTTTGGCTCTGTGGCTGGTTATGGAGCTTACTGTGTAACATGTGATCCAAGAAATGTGAAGATATCATTGTGTAAGTGTTTCATTACAGTAAACAAACAAACAAACAAGCAGCATCCGTAACTGCATGTAAAATTCTCTTTTTAGTAAATTTTGAGTATTGCTTTGGTTTAAATGTTGAGTTTTAAATAGAGGTCAACACTTCAACTTAGCTTGCAAAATTCAGGAGCCATTTGCAAGGTAAGGCGGATCATTCACACAAAGCCAGCAGGTGTGTGAATGCAAAACACTGACTAGTGTCAAGCCACCTGGCAGCACCTCCTTTTATGAGGTGGTTGCCTAACATTGCACAGATTGTGAAATCCAGCTGAGAAACAGGAGATAGTACTGTAATAAAATCACTAGCGCTACAGATTAGAATTTCACAATCTGAGCAGTAAAGTGGGTGTAGGATCCGGTGTTGCATAATTTAACGTATCCTCAACTCCCAGTGAATCAAATAGTTTGATTTAGTGTTTTTCCTTTGCTGTTAAGACAGGATACAAACTATGCAGTAATTGTCATGGTAGCTAGTTTGCCTCATGGAGGCAAAACCTACATTCTCTAAGCGGGGCATTAACCTCGCCAAGTGATTTGCAATAAGAGCTGTTGGGAGCTTGTCTCACTCATGGTTTTAGCAAAGGTGGTTTCACATGCAGAAATACATTTAAAATACATATAATCCAGATGATGTGAGCACACAATTGTTTTTTCTCAACTTAGAATTTGTGGTATACTGTTCATTCTGATTTTGTGCTTTGCCTCAGTCACAATTATAAAAATTTACGTTTCAAAAAAATGTTGAGTATCATTGTCAGTGAAGTGTTTCCACCAGGTTCTTTAGAAAAGGTGGTAATGGTGGACCTGATCTGCTCCTAGATGGCCTTAAATTGGATTTCCACTTTTGCCACCAAGACCTTGCTCAGATTAAGTTTTCCCACTGTTTAAAAAAACGCCAAAACTTCATTTGGAATGAAGACATAGCCTTAAGTATATGTAAATTTATAATCATTAGTGTGAGATGATTTTAATTAGTGTATGGTATTGTACTTCTATGGGTTAATTAAGCCACTAAGTTAGATACAGAATTTATGGAAGACTCATTAAAACTTAATATATGTTGCCTGTTTCCCAATTCCCAGGTTTTGAAGGGACTAATACAAAATTTTCCTTTAATGTGCTTTTGAATGTCTGATATCTAAAATAGTCGGTGTTTTTCATTTCATGTAGCTGTAGGCGTCTGAGGACTTTCTCAACTGGAGAAATGTATATTACTTATTTAGTAGAAGTCACAGCAATGAGATGAGATGAGACAGAGTTCACTACACCTGCCCTAGAAAGTTCTTCTTACATAGAGTAAAAGGAACAAAGACTTTTTAAAGCAGTCTTAGTTTAGAATGTTTACAAAAAAATGTTTTATTGCTTTTTATTATAAATGTATATTGCTTTTGTGGAAAACTAGAATGTTTTCACTTATGTCTTAACATGCCAAAGTGTGAAAAGCAGCTAGAGCACAAATGAAAGATGGAAATTAAGTGCATGGAAGAAAGCGACCACTCTGAACTTAGAAACCAGTACAGTAAATTACAATGTTAAATAAAGCAAGCACCCAAACCTTTAAAAGGTTAGGAAATCTAAAAACAACCCATCCATCCAAACCATGACTACTGACAGTATTCTTCACCTATGCAAGAGTCTCCTACAGTAATTTAGGTAATATTTTAGTACAAGACTTTGATAGGAAGGTTATTGTAACTTGTGCTACATACAAAGAGTATGTAGCCTATACTGCAGGCAAATTCTCTCAGTTGTTTTATAAATTATTATTTCAGGCATTTTCCTCCTTCATCTGAAATTAGCTCTGTGCTCTCTTGGATACTTTAATGCATTTTTATGTGTTTGAAGTAGGTGTAGAAATTCAAATTTCAGTATGCAAGAGTTAGTAGCATTCACAGTGCAAGTTGATCCTGATCTGAATATGATTCACTGGATTGAATTTGTCTTGATTTATTGAATTTCTTTGACCTGGTTTAAGGTGAAACAGTGAATGTATATAACTTTCTAAAATCAGGTCTAAAACTTGAATGTCTTAAAAAGTCACTGGAACCTGTGAACAGCCATATACTAGCAAATGGAAAAAAAAGAACATTACAGAGTGAACATGCTTTGTAGCTTGTCATAAACTGTAAATATACTCAGGACTCTGGCAAGACACATGCTGTGGAATAGTTTACTCTTGAGACATTCCTGAGAGGATCAAGGCTATGTGACTAGAAAATAAGAGCAATGGTTAATGGAGCGTAATTTTTTTTTTTTGCAAGGTATCTTTAATGAG
Organism: Corvus hawaiiensis; assembly: GCF_020740725.1. Lineage (NCBI taxonomy): Eukaryota > Metazoa > Chordata > Aves > Passeriformes > Corvidae > Corvus > Corvus hawaiiensis. The sequence goes on from NC_063215.1 coordinate 24,793,058, forward strand.
TGCACATAGTTGGTAGAGTTCTGTAAGATACTTGTAGCTGTCAGGGCTTGTTTTATAACGCTGAAGTGAGCTTAAAACTAATTTTTGACACCTATGAACACAGGACTGGCCCCAGGACTAGACAGTGGAATTTGAAGAGAATTAGCCAGAAGGTTTAAATGCTCCATTAAAGGGAAGAGATCTGTGTAACTGCCATTACTTTGGCTGCGAGAGTGATAAGGCCCTGCTGCTCATGAGAAGTTCTGCGTCTCTGCCCACTTCTAGGAAGCGTTTCCAGTGACAGTTCTTTAATGAAGGTAGCTATCTTTGCAGTTTTATGTGTTCTCCTCAGCCTTCTCATTTATGTACCCCTCTGCAGCCACAGTTCAAGATGAAATCCCCATGCCTGATGAGTTCATTGTTGCCTCCATTTTTAGTTAAGACTGCTCCAGGAAGAAGATGTAGTTTCTGTTATGATGTTTGTTCTCTGCTGCTTGTGCTGCATTTATTGCCCTCTTGGGCTGCCCAGCTCTTGTCACAGGCAAGGATGGTTCCCTCGTAGCAAAAGGCTACAAAGGAACTCGTGGTCATGAAGAAGGAGATGTTGATAGCCATATTCTGTAGCAAAAACAAGTGGCAAACCTTCTAATATGGTTTTTAAGGCTCAGCAAATGAAGAGCTAATATTCTAAAAATAAAACCGAAAAGAAGTTGAATGCTCTAGCTCTTTGAATAGTTGGAAAACAGCTGCAATGATCTAGGATGGTGTGATTTATGAGACACTATTTCTGTAATTCAGTATACATGTTACTGCTATGGCCAAGATTCTTTCTACTTTATTTGTATGCCCATGAATGTAGATATGGGTGAGTAGAATTGACTGACTAACAAACTTAGTCTCCATGGAATAGGATTTAGCATTCTGCTGCACATGGACACCTTATTTGTAGCTAAAAGAAATCATAATGGTGTATTTTGGAAAAGCAAGAATGATTTTATAGACTCTATCTCTGATCTAATGTTTTACTAAATTGCAGTTCATAAGAAAACAGCAATGACCTTTGATAACTCCACATGTTCTTGAGTGGTCCACTGCAAAAAGTGAGAACATAAATATATTGGATTGTCTTTTACAGTTTCATCTTTTCTTTTGACCATTATAATGGGAATGCGGTTCAAGAGGTCCAAGAAATTAATGCCAGCCGGACTAATAGCATGCCTGAGGTAAAGATACATTGCAGATCTTAATGCAAAGATTTCACTGGTTTTCAAATAGTTGCCATTTCACACCTGATTCAAGGCAGTATTGATGGAAGTCACTGTCATTCAGCAACTATACAGCTTAAGTGAAATTAGTTTGGAGGTCCAGTGAACAGCTTTTTTCTCTCACTAGGCAGATACAGCTGATACGAAGTGACTTTCTCAGCACAGAAAGGAGAGGTCAGGAGTTAAATATTAATGCATATTGGTAAGGCTTTTGGAAGAACCTGGATAAGCCTTAGTGTTTTTGAACACATCCACATAAAATTAGTCTAATTTCGTACAACACAGTCATCTTAAAAAAAAGGCCAACACTTTGGTTTAGTTTTGGCTGCATTCAAAACTACTGGAACCACAGTACTGCTGAAAAACAGGACATTTTTGACCTGAGCTAAGAACTGTGGTCAGTATTAATGCAAATTATGATGTTTCTAACTGTTCCAGCTGCTTTATTGCTGCTGTTTGGCATTCTGGAAAATACAATTTTCTGAACTTATTATTTTTGAATTAAATTATGGAGTAAGTTCAAAACTTTTTTCCCAATGAGTCTGTAACTCAAAACATTTTTTGAAGTGTAAATCAGAATCCCCATCTTCTGAAGGAATAATAACTGTTGCTTCATTGTTACCAGATTTAATATAACACCATTCTGTTTTACTTCAGTTACATACAGGGAGGAAAAAATCAGAAGTAAATTGTCAAGGTGCAAAATGTAAGAATCAGGACTTACACTGGAAAATGTTATTGTCCATTGTGGATTGCTTTTCCAGCCTAGGTGGCTTTGTTTTTCAACAGACACTGAGATTGTAGATTTAGACACTTGAAAAGACAGCTTAATAGAGACTCTAGTGTCAGTTATTTATGAATGCACTGTTATTGAATGATGACTTTCACTGGTTTTATTAATGACAGCTATATTTATGTTTTCTTGTTTTGGGTTTTTTTCAGCCTTTTGATGATTTTGAGGCTTGTATTTATGCTGCTGTAGGAGAATTTAGAACCGAATATGACTGCCATGCCCACCAAACAGACATGCTCTCCATACTTGAAAGACAAGTTTGAACATAAGTCTTATACTGCATTTATATTTTCTGTAAAAGATCTGTACCTGTTATTTGATTATTGACATGTGCTGATATTTTAAAAGCTTTTTTTAACAACTAAAGCAAGTGTTTTGTTGGTATATCTTGATCTACTTTCATTTAAGCAGTCTATTAACTCAAGGGACCTTTCTTTTTAAGTTTGATCTGTTTTAGGGGTGCAGAGCGCCTCAGGAAATTGAATTACTCTTGCACTGTGTCTCTGAGAGAAGAATATATATAAATACATGTTTATGCTAAAAAGGTATCTTGTATTGGAGTATAATTTTGTAGTTTCTGAGATTAAATAATCAGTTTTAAATCAAAAATGTCTTGGGCCTGTACTGTGTTGCACTAGAAAACCAACTTCCTTTCCAACACATGTTCTTGTTCCACTGGTTCTAAATGTAAAAACTATAATCAATATTCAAATAAAACATAAAATGTTCAAAGCTTATCGATTTTTTAAGCAGGCGAGTGAGCCATTTTGTCAATGGAAGAGTCTGGTGCTCTGCTTTGTACTCAGTGGTGGTTTAAAACTTGTAGCATGCTGTAAATTGCCACTGACATGAACCATGGCTGAGGTTTGTCACTGCGCAGAGAGGTTCCAAACTGCCAGCACTCTGGAACAGGTTTGCCATTCCACTCTTAAACTGATTATCTTGCTGAAGTTCCCCCCCGTAAGCAAAGGAGAATATTCAGCCATAAACTATTCAGGGATTGAAGTTGCTTTGATTTGTGTACAAAATAAATATTGCCTGGGTCTCAAAGTTTGGCTAAGACTGTCTTCTGGTGTACAGGGGATGTAAGCAAAATCATTAGGAAACAGTATGGGTGGGTGCGCTCTTGAAGACAAAGAGAAATTTTGCTGCTTTTCATTTTTTTCATACAAAGGTTGCTTATGAAGGTCATCATGTATCAGATCTCGGTGCTGCACAAATTCATGAGGAAAATACCAATATTATTCCTGTCAGGGGCTTAGGTGGTGACAAGGCCTTGTGAGCAGCTTAGATGTCTAAGGCACAACTGACAATAAAAAATAAAAGGGGGACAGGACAACGTGACACAAAAAGATTCTTACCAACCCCAAACCACAGCCTGCAGCTCTGGAATCTTTTGCTTGTGAATGTTGGTATCAGTCACCTCCAGATGGTGCCAGGCTTACAGGTGATTAAGCTGGTATGTTACGGATTTCAGACTGGAAGGGCACCTGCACTCACAAAATGCAATAGCAATGTCCTGTGCCAGTCTTTGTGATGGTTCCTAAATCATAGCACTTGTTTGGAAGAGAGGAACTGTTGGAGTCTCCTCTCCCCGCCATGGAGCCCTGGGAGAGGGGCCCTGAGGGCACAGACACGGGGCTTCCCTGTCCCTGCTCAGCCTCGTTCCCATTGGTTGGTTTGTGTTCCCTGCGCGGGCAGAAGGACCCTTGGTCCGGTGACTGGAACAGTTCCTCAGCAGAGCTCCGGCCATGCGGCTGGAGAAATAAACATCTCTGAAACATCTAGCAAGAATCTGTCTGTCCATATATATTTCCTTTCCACGGGACTCCTGGTTTGATATATGCATGTTGCAGGATCCCCACTGCAACAAGGAATAGCCCAGTGAAACGAGTACTGTGGTGGGCATGGCAAAGCACTGCTTCCAGCTACTGAGGTAATTTTAATGTAAACCTGTTTGGAACTCAGCAGTGCCCAGGTAAGTGGGGCACTTGTGGTTTGTACCTCTTGAGATGCACGTGGCTCTTCTTAGGCACAAGTCAGGAAAGGAGTTAACTTTGCTGGGCAGTAATTCATTATGTACACGGGTTGACTCTTGCCTAATCAGTTGGGAGTCCTACTGAGGAGAAACAGCTAAGTGCAAAGAAGGATGGTTTATGGCAATGTTCATAAAGGAAATAGTGATGGTTCCCATGAAATTAGGGTAAAGAATTTGACATAATAGTGCATGCTTTAAGCACTGTTGAGGTGAAACTCACTTACTGAAAAAGTAAGCAGCCAGGGCACTTTGCCTCGTAACTGTGGGAAGTGACTGCAGAAGGTAAAACCTTAAAAAAAAAACCACTCAAGGGGCATTTGCCTCACTGATCAGCCAGCCAAGCAGCAAAAAGAAGAGCAAGGGAATAGGTGCTTTCAGTGGATGAAAACCACATCAGGCCAATTAAACAAAGGACTGATCTTTCCTTGAAAAAATCACTCCTAAGAGATTCATGTGGGGATTAGAAAAGTTTCTTACTTCTGCCCCTAAACTTAAAAGGATCATGAGTTTTGATTTTATTTTTAAAGGTTTTATTTACTCAATTTTTAAATTGCAGCTGTAAGCAGAGAGACAGCAGTGAAATACAGTGGGGGGGGGGGTGGGGGACGACAGTGAACTTTCTAGGAGACCATCTAGAGAACCAACCCAAAAGATTTTACCCTGAATTTAAATGACTTCTCAATTTTCATGGTGTGGCTCCTCTCTATTGCAGTTTATAAAAGGGGAGTTTGGGGATCATGTGGCTTTCTACAGTACTCCGGAAGCTACAGCTGAAACATTTTACCCTACCAGGCATGCACAGTAATCAAACACACACAAAGTATCAGCATTTTTTATTTCATATAACGACTTCATGAAATACTGCTTTCTGGACTCAACAGGTCCAAATCAGCCTTTTACTCTAATTTAAAAGTGTATTCACAGTGTATTGTTTCAACACTGACCATATGATGCAAGTTACACAGCAAATCTATGCAATTTAACCTTACAAAGCAAGCTCTGGTAATATACTACGGTTGGGTTATCTTCATCAGATTAGATATTGAATATTTTCCTCACAACAGCAACAAGCTTCTCATCTGTTGGTGGCTTCCTCTGGCTGCCAGGCTGCAAGAATTTTTTGATTGTTGGAATGTTGCTGATTCTTCCTTTAAAAGCCTGTAAAAAGCAACAGTAAAGCCAGTGAGAGTAAGGAAATTATAATTCCATCCTTCATAGTTTAAAGATCAGGTGACTTGGATTTTTACTTGTCAGACATACTTTGTTAAACAGAGAAAGGTAGTAGCTTTTTCTGATCTATAATGCTGGTGCAATGAAGTTTACCTTCGTTTCCCAGATGGGAATGGGAGAAATTAATATTAAAGAGTTAAGATTCATCTAGTAAAAAGTGGAAGGAAAAAAAGAAAAAACAAAAACCCATATCCTGAATCCAAGTCCTGCAGATATATTTGAGAAAAAAAAAAAGGCAAGGACAGGAATACCTCAGTGCAAAGCACTACAGAAGTCAAGACATACAAAACTTAACTGCTCTTTTTATATGATCTCTTAAAAATTTAATTTTGCTGGCAAAAAGAAAAGAACAGGAACTGCAGACACACCAGGCCACTGACTTCCCTTCCTGATGCTTGTTGCTGTGTTTGAAGACATGAAAGTAGCAGTTAAAGAACCAAATTGGTAGCACTAGTGAGTGAATTGCTGGCAGCTGAGAACAGCTGGAAAAAGTAGAGCGGGAGAAAGGTGAGTTCCCAGCAGCTCTGGGGCAAGGCAGTGCACTGAGTGCAGGTTTTTGTAGTCAGACCAGAGAAATGTCAGTACAATGGCTCAAAAGACGTAAACACCAATTAACTTTTAACAACAGTCAGTGAAATTTGTTTGTTACCTTTCCTATTGAGACCAGATGATTACTAACCTGTAGCAGAGGGAATGCAGACAGTGCATCAGGCTTACATTCTTCTACCATTAAAATGGCTTCCAGCAAATGGACATCTGCCCAGCTTAATTTATTGCCAACAAGATAATCCTGTCCATGATCTTCTAAGGCCTATAAAATATGAACAAATTTTTAAGAAGTCACATGGGATGTAACAATTTTATCTAGGTATTTCACTGCAGACAGATTTCTAAAAAAATACAGCAGAGCAAAGCCATGCAAGAACCTATGAAGTTCGAAAGTTATAAATATTCTTTAAACAAAAAAATTAAATCAGAATTCATGTTTCAGTGTGCATGATCCTATCTCTCACTCTAACCTACTGCACCAGGTAGCTGTATAGCAAGTCCAGTACCGTAAGAAAGACTTAATCACACAAACAAGACTAAAGTAATTGGAAGAAGTAGTCAGGCCAGTTTATGTGTAAGCACACCTCGAATTTTTAAGAAAAAGGTTAAGTTGTTTCAGCAAAATTTGAGAGTGCTGATTACAGTTTGAAATAGGTCCAGAATGAAGGAATACAGCCTTCTTACCCTTTATCTTATAAGGAAGGATTCCTTTGTGGCAAACTGCTGATGCAGAAATCACAGCCTGCCAAAGCTACTAACAGCTGTAGTAGACAAGTTGAGGTGAACATTTCAGCACAGCTTCAGAGCAGTTACTAGCTCTCCAGCTGCAGACTATCTGTCTTAACTATCTACCTCTCTGTCCTGAAGACTGTCACCCTCCTGTCAGGAGCTAGAGAAGGGCGTGTCTGTGCCTAAGTCACACTAAGGCTACTCTTAAACAAGTAAATTGCAGTAAGACATCGGTCTGTAACTTTGGAAGGCAAGTGCTTCTCCAGGCCCATCTGCCAATTTTACCATAGAGGCAGCAATCACCGGCAGAGTCACAGCTAATACCTTCACGTAGTTATTTCCTACACTGCTCCAGCAGGGTCCACCACAGCTTGTTTATCTGACCTGTATAAAAACTCCCAAACAGCATCAGAATCTGATTGCCTGCAGGGCTTTACACTGCCTTCTGCTGCTCCATCTGGCTGCCGAGGGTTTAAAGTGAACACTCACAGCTAGGGATGTTTCCTGTCAGCTTGCTGAATGAGTAACACATAGACTGCAAACCCTGATAAGCTGAATCAATGGACATCTTAAACAGCTGGTACAGAAAGAAAACTATTAACCATTCTAACAAAATTAACTAGGCTAAAATCATGGAAAAGTTTAGCTGTGTCTTTACCACATGCAAACAAGGATTACTTTAAAGACTCTCCTACAGGGAGCATACACACTAAAACATATCACAACAGGAGTTTATGCCACCTAGACACACACTTAGAGAATTTTGGTGCATTATTTTTTATTGTTTAATAACTGAAAATACTTACCAGACTTCTAGTCTTTGAAACATTGATGTGAGTAATCAATATCTCTCAGCACAGCTCTCCCTTGCTATGGCAGTGGATAGATGGGAACTCTGCTTACAGAAGTGCTGGATTATGTAATTTACATCATTATTTTACAGGGCAGCCTCTGTGGGTTTTGTTTGTGCAATTTAAGGCTCTAATAAAGTGGAAGGACATGAAATTGCATCAAGTCCTGGACTTCAGCTGCCTGGTAACCAGGGATTCAAGCTGGAAACCCAGCTCAGCTCTGAAACAACACAGCTTTGTACCCTTGGCAGATTTCTGAGGAGACCACTATGCCCTGAAAAAGCACTGTGAGAAGGTCTGTACAGCACAACCACATATGGCACAAAAGGAAGACTTACAAACAGAAGCAAACTCATGACATGAGGGTCACAGCTGGCTCAATTCAAACAGGAAAATTTTAACACATTAAAAAATTAAACTATCCTTACAGGAAAAATAAAACAACAGAACAAACAGCAAATTGGTAGAAAATGGCAGTTCAATAACATCCAGGCAATGTTCCAGGGAGAAGAAAAGAACAATCCATCCCCTCCTGACCTACTCTTCCCTAGCCAAGAAAGCCTCTTCATGTGCTCTAAGGGGATGGCAAGCATACCAATGCCTTCCCTCACAGCTCAGGCTAACTCCTTAGTGCATGCTAGCCAGTAAATAATTGCTTTATGCTTTCTAAGCTACATGTATCCTGTTTGCAGAGCCTCTCTGTGCACACCTAAGGATGCCACGTAGCAACTCAGAGAACAACAATCATAGTCTCTAAGTATAATACATTTAAGCAATGGATTTAAGGAATATCATATAATTGGATCCTTAGCTGTAAAGCACAAATATATTTAACTCTGAATAGCAAGAATAAAGGAGGCTGAGTGGGAGACCTTATTGCTCTCTACAACACCCTGAAAGGAGGTTGTAGTGAGGTGGGGGTCAGCCTCTTCTCCGGGGTAACCAGTGATAGGATAGGAGAAAATGGACTCAAGTTGCACCAGGGGAGGTTTAGATTAGATCTTAGGAAATTTTTATTCACGTAAAGGGTTGTAAAGCACACAGTCCAGGGAACTGGTGGACTCACCGTCCCTGAAAGTGTTCAAGAAACATGTGGATATGTCACAGGAGCACACAGTTTAATGGTGAATATGATCATGGTGCTGGGTTGACAACTGGACTTGATCATCTTAGAAGGTCTTTTCCAACCTTAACAATTCTATGACAACACATTACACTTCCAGGCAGTAAGTACTGAAGGCTGGCACAAGTACAGAAATGGTGCATTTATGCAAAATGGTGGGAGCCATCAGCCACTAAGAAAAGAAGTACAGCAAAGAGACCCAGTACTGAAACCAGCTGAAAATTATTTTGTGGCCCTCTTCTCACATTGCTGAATACTGGCTCCATCATACATTTCTAGAGCTGTACTGTCACTTGCCTTCTAGAAAGTACATGTGTGGGGAGGACAGGGGAGTGGGGTATGAGGGGGAGCCTGGAACTCACTCTCTTTGTGAACTACTGGTGATTTGCCACTTACCTTTTCATAAACAGGAAAGTACCTGGTTGTAGCTCGTTCAATGATTAAGGCAAGATTCTTTTCTTTTGTATCAGCTGGTTGAAAAGGGAGATACATGATCATTCCCATTAGGTCTGTAGTTCCCTCCACGTACATATCAATCCTGAAACAAATACTTTTGTTCAACATATATCATTCAAACTTTCCGTTTTGATTATTTTCCTGAAACACAGTGCTGAAGTGATCACTGAATAAAATGCTTATTAGTGGATGTAATGTAAGGCACTGGTTTATTTTCTTGGTTCTTCCACTTTGAGACAACTTCCAGTTTTTTTCAAATAACAAATTTTAAAACAGGCTCACAGTGTATGCAATAAGCAAGATAAAAGGCTGAAATTAATGTATTTAAAGTGGAATTCATGCTGTTTTCCACTGATAATCTATTCGTTTATGCTGTGGGAGGAAAGACTGCATATGCAAACCACATTAGGAAAAAAAAAATAATTTTGAGGTCTAATCATGAGAGGATGCTGGCTACCAATTGCCAGCCCAAAATAATCTCCACAGTCTCTGGAGCTGTCCTTCCATTCTCACAAAATAAACCCTCAATAGTAAGTGACAGTCTGTTAGGCATCATCACCTTTACATGCAGATACTTCACAGCAACATTCTCTCTGTAAATATTAACAATCACAAAGGAGTGTTAGTAAGTGGTGCACTGTTACCATACCAGGCTCTCTCCTTCAGGTCCTTCCCATAGAGGTTGTACTTTGCTGCAATGTAGCTGAGGATGGCTCTGGTCTGCACCATCCTCATCCCATCGATCTCCACCATGGGCACCTGCTGAAACAGCAGGACTCCATCTACGGAAGAAAAAGGAGCAAGCTACTCAGGCTGCTGAAGGAAGAGACGTGGTAAGAGACCAGGACATTTCTGATTCTCAGGGATGAAAGCATCTACAAGGAAGCAGCTCTTCTTTACAGGTCACATTATACTGCAGGTCTTCAAAAAAATACCACCTGTTGTTTTTTTGTTATATTCGTGTGAATTTATGTTTAGAGTACAGTTTACAGACTCACCACTGCGCAATTTTTCTAAGTCTTCTTTTGTTTCTATGAATTCTTCCTCAAACTGAAAAGCAACAACAGAAAGCACTGTGTCACTCCAAAGGCAGTGGAGAAGTGGAAGGATGTCTGGCAGTTAGAGTCCACCTCTCCACACCATTCTCCATACTCTTCTCATTGTGTTGACCCTGTGGAGGAATCCATTCAGTGCCAGTAGCTGGGTGAGCAGCAGCAGTTCCAGCTGCTCGTGGAGTTCTGGGAGCCCAAGGCAAGAGCTGGGAACTGCCTCCCTTTGCACAACAAAGGGCCCGGGGACCTGTGGCACTGGCCAGGTGAGACACAGCAGGAGCCGATGACTCCAAGCCTTCACTTAGACTGTAAGGATATAAAAGATCCGGGGTTTCCTTTGTTCCGGGTCCTTCCCCAGGCACCAGCTCGAGCTGTTACTCTGTTGTTGCACCACGATTTAAAGACTGATGGAGGGGCTCCTGGATGGTCAGACAGGAAAGTTTCCTTAACAGACCCCCTACTTCATCTCTGTTCCAGCAAATAACCCAAGACTATGGTGTCCCCAACTCTACAGGACTGTACAATGCATTATGCTCCAGAAAGAACTTCCTCATTATAAAGACCAGACTACTTGCCTGCATGAACCATTAACAAACACCAAATCATTCACTTAAAAAGCAGCTGATGCCACATGAAATATTGAGATACTTTCTGTAAATTGTGCCTCTCTTACACAGCATTTATCTCCCTCTTTAATCCACTGGATTTTTTTTTTTTTTTTTGAATGAGGACATTTGAATGAGGACAAGATCTTAGTTTCCTCAGCACTCATGCTCTGGAAATTTTCTGTCAGCAACATTCTCAAGTGAGCACCATTAAAAAAGCCTTTTATTTCCAACAGAGTATAAAATAGTTTCAAAAAACCATATTCAAACAAAAACTTATTGTAGAAATTAAGATGCCTTAGGATGGTCTTCACCTGATGTGAATCTAAATAGATCCTCTAACACTGCCTTTGGGGCAGATCTGCTGATTTATCCTACTCAGGTCCTGACCCAAAGAACAAAAGGCACTTTGTTTGGAGAGAATGTTCAAAAGTTTTCATGTGGCATGCATGATGTTTCAGTGGAGAAGACTCATGAGATACAGGGAAGTTATGAGCATTGAAAAAAAGCCACAGTTTTGTCTGTAGCAACAATTTACTCAGTTTAAAGTATGTTTCAAAAATGACACCCATCAATTCTCTTTGTATGTTAAAATCTCTTTACTGTACAACTATTGCTCAAGGAATACATGAAATACAACACAGGAGTGTATCACTCAATCTAAGCATTCTGCATCACAATATATGATGATGTGCATATCCCTAAGCACAGATGCAATTGGGAAACCTTTCCAGAGAATACCTGTTTTAATCACAAATCACTTTATAAAAAAAAGGTACAAACCTCAACTCCAGCTGCTGCTAACAGCCATCGGATTGATTCCATCCTCCCCCTTCCCTTGGTGTAGTGCAGCTTGGGTTTCCCCGCCATGATGTCAGAGTTCTTGTTTCCTGATAAAATCAAGGTGATGATCTTATAGGAAGCATGCTTTAAATTAGCATTTTGAATGTCCCACTCCAAACTACTAAATACAGTTGGATGAATGTGGAAGTAGAAGAACAACCAAGTCCTACACACTTGTGCTTGATGCAACCAAGTTTCCTGTGGAGTAATGGAATAAAAGAAAAACTACACACTATCAGAACATGCAGCCATTCAACCACATCATGACAATAAACATCTCCTAAATCATATATTAATGTCATTTTAACAGCTTACTGGTGTTTTACAACCAAAGCAGAACTGTGGGGTATTCCTGAATTAATACATTTTTAACCTTGCAGTGATGCAATCTCTTCAGTAGGTGTTGGGCTTTGTGACATGTCATACCATACCTGAAAAATGTACTCTATCAAATGAATGGCCTCCAAAGAACACCAAACTAGTGGCACCAGCACTATTTTCACCTTTCTCATGACAATTCAGAGCCCGGTGCTCCTGTGCCTTTACAAATATGCTTTTAAAAGCAACATATTTCACCAGGCCTACTGTGTTCCCTATTTAGCTAGCTCTGCTACAATCAAACCATAAGAGGGATTTATGTTCTTTCTGCCCTGAAAACTTAACTTTAAAATCAAAACCAAATGAAAGGAACTGACCTCTGTTGCGCAGATAAGGCGTGGGCAATGCCCTCAGCAGCAGGGGGCTCAAGTCAGCCCATCAGATGATAGCACTGGGATGAAACACTTTGTCCTTTCAAATTTCCCTACCATGTGCAGTCACATGCCACTGTATGACACTGGCAGCTGATGTGAGCTTGCCTGATGCTGGAAACAAAGCTAACGCTGTACTCTTATCACTAATGGGTCACAGAAGAATGAAGCAGATTTCATGAGAAGACAGAGTCACAGACTAACAGAATGCTTCTTTGTTAAGATAAGGGTTTATCTGTTCACAGGCAGGCTTATTTATGCTTGCATTGACTTCACATTACATAGCTGAGCCACAAAGTCAAAGTGTTGGCCATAATCCCAATCAATAAAGAGGCACAAACAAATAGAACAGTGACATGGGAGATTGCATCCTTGGCCCTCTCTACTTAAGTCCTTTGTGTTGGGTGCTATCTTCAACAGGCTCCACAGCAAACAGCCATCACTCTGTTAGGAACTGAACTCACAGGAGAAACAGGTGCCCCCATCCAAAATGCAGGTCTTCAAAACCACTGCTCAGCTTCCACCTAGCCCTGGCCGTGTCCCCAGACACCTGAGTCTCTAGTAGCAAAGTTCTCCTGATACAAAAAGATGTGCTTGTCAATAGATTATGTCTTGACTGGAGCTGTCATCTAATCTAGCACTGCTGGATGCCCAGCTAGATTCCTGACACCTGAAGAGCAACAAGGCACTCAGAGAAGTGACTTAGCACAGCTTCCTTACCAGGCCCTACACACGTAAGACCATGACCTACACTTCATTTCTACTTCCCATGTATGACTTACACTATACCAAGTAAGAGAGCTCCTGATCTTCTATACTTCAGAAATACTTCATTCCCTGATGCTCAAAAAGTAGGTCTCAACTCCACTCCATCAAAGAATAGCACTAGAACCCTCACAGACTGGACAAACACTCTAACCTCCAGCACGTGGGATCAAGGCTGGGAAATACACTATAAGGACAGGCTAGCATTGTAGATACAAAAATGCTGCTAGCGAGGATTTTCTTGCTATTTTCTAAGTCCAAGAGAGACTTTTCTCTCTCACAGAAGAGGTAGCGGAGTATGTAAACAACCAAGCCACCTGCAACCTTGAAAAGTCTTGTTTATGGTATAGTAGAAAAATATTTTGACAATGGATGTTTTAGGATTTTAGCCAATCACCCCAAGGGGTGGCTGATCCTTGGTCCAATTAGACTATGAAGAAAAAAGTCTATAAAAGAGTTTGTAAAATAATTAAATAAATCAATCTTGCTGCACAATTCCTGCCTGCTGGATCTTCTCCCCTCCTCCTCCCTATGGCTGCGGGACACGGTGATATACCCTAGGGCCCAGGCCTGCGGTAATACCAGCATATGCAGAAAGCGCAAACTTCCTTGACCTCTCCTCAAAGCAGAGCTGGAGCTGATAAAATTCAACCCACCCAGAGCCAGTCTCAACTCAGTGTTCCACTCAAAACAGCCGTGAATATCTTCCCAGGAATGCACTGCTAAAGGTCTGAATTTGGGGTTTAGGCTGAATACCTACATAGGGCTGCAAAGTATTTTGGTGACCCTGTTATGGCTCTGTAATGAATATCCCTTTGTAAATAGTGAGGAGTCATTTTAAAAGAGTCACAAAATTGGTAAATTGTCTTTCTTGAATAGCAATAATGGACCTGAAAATTAATCACAAACTTTCTTGATGTTTTAGTGCATCAGACCTTCCTTGGACCACAGCCACGCAGGCGTCAGAGAGACAGCTAGTGCTGCGATCGCTGCATTAAAAACTCCCCACGTTGTTTTGTACAAAACAATTCAGGCACCAGCCTTTCAGTGAGAAGTAAATTAATTTAGCAGCGAGCTCACAACCTGATCCAAGATCTTAAACTTTCTTCCTAATTGGATATGGGCCTCACAGCAGTTCTCTGCAACGCTCTGTTGCTCGGACCCGTCCCGCACGGGGCTGTTCTACCTCGCAGCAGCACCGCGCTGCACCGCCCGGCTCGGCCTCCGGACCACCTTAAGGCTGCAGCTGCTGCTCACCAGCGGCTGCTTTCCACTGGGGCTCGGGCCAAGTCTGGATCCGGAACGCTTCCTTCCACCGCCCGGGCTAGGAGGAGTGTCCGGACGAGGGGAAAGGTGAAGTGCCCCCAGAGATTGCAAAATTTGCACTCCAAAGAGCAGTTCCTCTTCAGCTTCACCGCTGATCCTACCCAGAGCCAAACACAACCCTCCTCTGTGCCCACTCACCCGGCCTGAGTCCCTGCTGCCGGAGAGAGGCTGGGGAATAACCCCTGGACAAACTCCCTGGAGCAGCACGGCACGACGTTCCTCGAGGGCTAGCCGGTCTGTCACGCACCTCGCCCTTTGCCCTCCAGGCAGGAGCCCTGATCCCGGCAAAATCCACACACTCCACCGAGCCGGCACCGCCCACCCCCCGCCGCGACCCTCGCCCGCCGCCGCAGTACCGTCCGCCCGGGCCGCTGCACCGCCACTGCACCGTCACTGCACCGCCACAGCACAGCACAGTACCGTCACTGCACCGCCACAGCACAGCACCGGCACAGCGCCCGGCCCGCCGCCACACGGCCAACACGCTCCTCTCGTCTCCTCGCCCCGCCGACGCCGCCCCTCGGCCCTCCCGCCCCGTCAGGCGGCCGCTCCTCCCTGGGCTGCGGCCGCGGCCTCTCCGTGCCCACCGCCCGCCCCGCCGCCAAACCGCCGCGCCAAACCCTGCCACCGCAGCTCAGGGAAAAGCCACCTCGGCCTTGTCCCTGCAGTCCTGCGGGGTTTCTGTTCCAAAATGTAGAATATGTAAACATTTTCTTGAGAAAGGATGTGCTTTGAAGTTTGATCTCTGTATACTTTCAAGCTTAATCAACAAGAAAGAAGTTTTAATCCGTGAAACAGAGAGCAGCTACCAAACAAGGTCTAAGTGATATCCAGCTGTTGGAAAGAGTCATTGCTTGTCAGTAGAATTGCCTTGTTAAGGGCTGAACATGTTTTAATGATCTCAGACCTAGGGGGAGTTAACAAGGCTTGGGAAGAAGGATGTGCCTGTGATAGTGGATACAAAGAATGCAGAATTTACGGGCCACGAGGGCATTTGGCAGAACTCCCAAGATAAGGAAGAATCTAATAAAGCCCACTCAGAAACTGTGCTGAGATCAGCTCTGGCTGAGTAAAAGGTAATTCCGGAAGGGAGAGATTCCCCCACCACTGACTCACAGCCCGCCAACTCAAGAAACCCAACTCAAAAGAAGAGAAAGACCAAGCATGTGGACTAACTAGCATGAGAAGAGGGAGAATAATTGACCAATAGAAGATAGAATAGTAATTATTAAGAGAACTAGGTAACATGTAATCAATGAACATTAATGCCTTTGCTTGCTAAAATGAATAAATAGTAAGAAGTTGTGCTTGATTTTTGGAATACCACCAAGCAACCAGGCTTGCACAACTCTGAAATAGAGAGTCAAAGTCTCTCTCAAATGTGTAATTATTGGTTCGTTGTGCACTGGGTAACAAGCCCGGGTTTTCTGGTCAACATTTTCACTGGGCTGGCTCCGAGGCAGCCACACCTCAGGGACATGGCTAGGACAGGAGTGGGCAGGGGACAGGCTTGGAGACCCCCGAGGCAGCAGTGAGCAGCAGTGATGGTGTGACCAGGGGAGACACCGGGGCTGCAGCCCCTGTGCAAGGGGTGCCAAGCATTCCGTGTGCCAGGGGCTCTGGCTCTGTGTGGGCAAAGGCGGGGATCTGTGTGGGGGATCGTGAAACCACACAGCCATGCCCGGAGCTCCTCCTGGCATGGAGTCAGTACGCACAGCACCAGTTTCTGGCTTGAGTTTCTGACAGCACACAGCAGCTGCAAATGCTGTCTGAATGCTTCAGTGAGGCAGGAGGGAAACAGCTCCTGCAGCAACTCCCTTTAATACATGCTTTGCTGCTGAAAAACAGGGGTTTATTTCCTTTTTTGATGACAAAAACTGGTTCCAGCTGCCTGACATTTCTTATAAAGAAACTGTTGGGTTTAGCAAGAGCTACATTGCCCTCAGTTTACCCAGATGAAAACTGCCAGTGCTCTAGTTTTAGCTGGATTTAGAGCATTGGCTCTTTCATTTACGTGGTTTATTTGGTGTTCAAATAATTTCACAGAATCATAGAATGGTTTGGGTTAGAAGGGACCTTAAAGATCATCTCGTTCCAACCCTCCTGCCCTGGGCAGGAGCACCTTTCACTACATAAATGCACATATTTGTCAGTTCAACAGCCTTGCTAACCTCAGTAGTGGAGCTTGATTTAAGCGATGGTAATGAACAACTCGAGTACAACTTGTATAAAACTTGGTTTAATAAAAAGTGATGTAAGTCAGCACGGAGTCCTACATTCCAAGGTCTCACTAACACCTTGCACCATCCTGACTCCTCCTTCCTCAAACAACAGGTTTTAAACTTCACAGCTGGTGACAAGCATTCCTTTCTCAGAGTCTGCAAAGTGCTTTTAGCTGCTACAATAGACCTTCTGATAAAGGAAACATTGGTGAAGCTGCAGTACAAGAGTTTAAGAGTCTAAACCAGAGGTGCAGTAGGACCTCTGGTCCAAGGATATTCCAAGTTAAGGTCAGAGGAAAGCTGAATCCAAACCTTTCATCCCCATCTTGATGCCTTTTCCTGGTCTTAAAATCAAGAGTCGTACATGGTTAGAAGGGGAAAAGGGATTTTACCTTGGTATTTATTTTAAGGATCCTTAGGTGCACACGTCCACGTCATATGCATCGAGATGCACCCTGCCCGAGTATCCCCCAAAGATCGGGTATAACATTATAGGTCTCACTAATTAGCATATCTATCCAAGATTCCCCAATGAGAGGCTCAAGTGAACCCCCCTCCCCAAGGAACCTTCCCCTGGATGGTTCTGTCTTGGTTTGCAGAATGTGTTCTGGAGAGGACCTTGGGGTCTGGGGCACACTGATCCCTAGCTACAAAGCTTCTAAAATGTTTAGTCTCTTAGCTTGACAAACAAGTCCAAGAATGTAGGCAAAAAGCACTAGGAATACAGAGGTTGTAAAAAAGGTATAACAGGGGTATAAAAGAAAAGGCAAAAAATCTTCATGGCATCAATCTAACCACAACCTGCAGGCTTTTCCTGGCATTTCCCAGAAAAAATACATGACCTACTGTTTGGGATAAACTCTCCTAATTTTCCAACTATTCTTGGGAGCGCCGGAAAAACAGAACCAGAGAGATCTTAGGCACTGAAGCAGCAGCAAGAAATCAATGAACAGCTGGGTTTTGAGTATCAATAGTAAGACTTTATTTCAGGTATTCTCTTTAGTTATTTAAGGCATCCTGTGTTGTCCACTATACCCCCAAATCAGTGAACTCTTTCCTTTGCTGGTAGGCTCATGTAGCTTTACCTTGAAGTGTTTGCAGTAGGCTAAAACCAGTTCTGTAGCTAAGGAAAGAGAGATCAAAAACCTTGGTTTTCAGTGTTTTCATTAATTTCTCACTATCAGCAAACACAATGAAATTGACGTTTTGTGGCTTTAGGGTGCTGCTCAGGAGTGGAAAATTTTCATCACTTTGGGTACATCTTCCTCTCGTGTTGGTGGTTTTCTCTGGCTGCCAGGCTGCAGGAATTTCTTTATTGTGGGGATATTGCTTATTCTTGCTTTGAAGCTCTACAAAAAAAAGAAAAACCAAAACCAAAACAGCACTGTGCTGAAGAATCATTGCAACTGTCAGACATTTCAATGTTACCCATACTCTGAAAGTCACATTGTGGCTTGATGCTGCAGAAGAAACTATATGCGTCCCCCTCTTATACTTTTGGGGTTGTGGTGACAGAAGGTAGCAGTATCAATGAGTATGTGAGGCCAGCTAGAAGTACTTAGGGCATCTGATTATTTTGCATGTCACATCTCACCCTCCCACTCTCCCATACTTCTCAGCCAGTTTAAATCAGTGCTCCTTTCCAATTCATTGTCCATTCAAACTGCCCATTCATTTACCTGCAAGAGAGGAAATTTGGCAAGTATATCAGGTTTGAACTCCTCTGCCATTAAAATGATTTCAAGTAATTGCACATCTGCCCTGCTCAGCTGGTTGCCAACCAGGAAGTCTTTTCCATGCTCTTTCAAAACCTAAAAACGGAGAACCAGAAGGAGATGATGTCTTTTCTCTGTGTTACTTAATAGGGTATCTTCAAAGCAGGGTCATCCATTGTTCTTCAAACACCTGTAGTACAAACAGTGATCTGATGGCACTGCCATCCTAGGCATAATCTATCAGCCCTTTCTCTTCTACACTGCTGTCTGGCAGCTCAGTTGTGCTCATCTGGCCTTGGCTGCTGTAGCTGCATTGAAGGCTAAGCTGTATGAGATACAGAAGGAACTGTAATACTTTCACATAGCATCTGCGGTAGAGGGGAATCTGCACTTCAGGAGGAAACTTTATGTCAAAGCTGATGCTGTAGTGTCTTTTGTCTGAAACAACACACAGATGCAAACATGGACATTTGGGGAGCTCAGAGTGTGCCAGGTTTTTGCAGCTTTACATCTCTCCCAGATCTGTAGTGCCTTCTGTCCCCTCTCTAGTGTCCTGCCTCCATCTTACTCCCAGCACCACCAAAACCAGAGCATTTATGTTCAAGTGGTAATTTTTCTTCTGTTTTCCTTCATAAAACTTGTGTGGATCCAGGATGGAGGTTCAAGATAACAGCATCAATTAAGCTACAACCTCTTTGCCACATACCTTCTCAAAGACTGGGAAATATCTGTTTGTGGCCTTGTCCATCATATTAGTGAAATGTTGCTCCTTTTTGTCTGCTGGCTGGAAGACGTAGTACATGAGCAACTCGTTCAGATCGAACATTCCTTCCACATACATATCGATTCTGAAAGGAATGGATCCACTTGGTCAGGTCAAACACAGCAGGTATGAACAGCACAAAAGCTACTGGCATAACCTCTCTGAGATGCTGGGAAATCGCTGCCTCTTCTATCACACACACGCATAGTCTGGAAAAGTTTCATTGGGGGCAGGCAGCAGGGGAGCTTGGGTGAAAAACAAATGCAAAATTCGTGAGCAAAACTACTGGGTGTGTCACTCAAACTTGTGCTAAAAACCCAGTCAGACAGGGTAAGTTGAGCAGCAGGTCTGTACAATATCTAGCAAATATGTTGACATGTGTTTACCAGTGCTTATTAATTTGAAACATTCAAAAATACCTCAGGTCAAAACACGTGCCCTAAGAGTCCTATCCTTTGACAACCAGTTATTCACTCTAACTCTATACTAATTCCTGGGTATAAGAGAGAGAAGTTTATTTGTTTCCTTAGAAAACATTGCCCTGAATTTGATGAGGTGAAAATGATGCTGCTGACAAGTGCAGGAGAAAATGAAAAGCAGCATCAGTAAGACAGTCTGCCCCCTGACTGCTTTCCTCTCATAACTGCATTGACCTCTGATTGATGATTCATGGGCTCACTTGCCCTATCTAATCTAGCTGGCTGTCACTGCTGTAGCCATCACCTGCAGTCACAGTCATCACATGCTGCATGAAGCGCTGCTCTCTCCCTCTGAATCTAGCTGTGAGCTGGGATATCCTTGTGTTACACAGAGCTACGGTGTGAGCTGGGGTCTAACAAGCAAAGGTGCTACTGTGACAGTACAGGGCTCTCTCCTTCAGGTCCTTCCCGTAGAGGTTGTACTTCGTTGCTATGTAGTTGGCAATGGCTCTGGTCTGCACCAGCTTCATCCCGTCGATCTCTACCATTGGCAGTTGCTGAAAGAGCAGGGATCCATCTAGGGGAAAGGGAATAACAAGGACACATTCAGTCCCTGAATGAGAACCACAACCGTGTGTTAGGCAAAGTAACCATGTGTACTATTTTTTATTTAGAATCTGAATCATTTAGGCTGGAAAAAGTATCCTAAGATCATCAAATCCAACTGTAAACCAAACAATGCCCAATTTCACCACTAAACCCTGTCCCCAAGTGCAAGTCTACACACAGTGACTCAACCACTTCCATGGGCAGCCTGTTGCAGAGTTTGACAACCCTTTTGGTGGCAATCTTCCTCATTCTTACAAGAAGGTATGGAAAATGCTCAGCATGCAACAACCGTTTTATAGTGACATGTTAATAACTTAATATTAAAGCAATGAACTGTGGAAATTTCAGATTTGGGGAAGCACCCAAATGCAGAACTTCTACCTGTCGTACACTGAAAACTACATGCACCGCATGGCCCTAACTCAGGTGATTTTCATGGAGATTAACACAGATGAGAAGGACTTGAAGGTCTGACCCAGCCAGTTTCTGTCATGCTTTGCTAAGTATGTCTGGACTTTCTAAGCACCAGCCAACATATAACGTGAATAATAATGAATATAAATAATAGTGAATATAAAAGCATAAAATGTCTTTGTGTCTACTTTATTGATTTTACAAATGGCATCTCATCTGTATGGGCATGTAGTGGGAAAAATGAGTGAGTTCCATGAGATTCCTGCAAGACCCAAATATCACCTGGAGTGAGGCTGGAGCCATGTAACCCTTTTCCTAGCCTGCAGAAGCCTTGTCCTAGAACGAAAGAAGTAAAACTACCTGTGGAAAGAGAGGTATCAGATCAGAGGAGCGAGTGAGAGGTTTTGCTCTAGGGAATCATGTCTTGACTCAGATAACTGATCAGCTATGTCCCTCTTTGTATCCGTTGTAAGACAGTCATGCAGAGAAAGTCTCTGCTAGTAGGGGTGCTTTTACATTTATACTTGTGTCTCAAAACACTTTTTGAAAGGCAGCCTGTGGCAGGGGGATCAAGTCATTATTCCTAAAGGAGAACAGGACTGCACATGCTACCCCTAGCTCAGATTTCTTTTGACAGGCCAAGTGAAAAGCACAGACATGTAATTTGGTTTGGAGGAAACGTGAACATCATGTTGAGGAAGATGGAAGCTGAAGCTAGCACAGTGGGTAGTTGCCTTGGGAGGCAGGAACACAGCAGAGGTACAGGTAGACTCGGAAATCTGGAACTCTGTTTGCAAATGGATTATAAAACAACAACGTTGTAGGCAACCTAAAATGCTAGTGAATTTCAAGATGATCTGATGACAAAAGCCTGTATGTCCTAGGACGGGAGGCAATGGACACCAGCTGAATCAAAGGAGAGTCAACCATCTGAACTTAAAGAAAGGCTCTGTCGGGGTCCCTTCCCCCCTGCCATGTGGTCCTGGGAGAGGGGCCCTGAGGGGAGACACGGAGCCCCTGGTCAGCCTCATTCCCCATTGGTTGGTTTGTGTTCCCCTGCGTGGGCAAGGACCCTCGGGTCCCATGATTGCCGCAGTTCCTCGGCAGAGCCCTGGCCATGCGGCTGGGAAAATAAACATCTCTCTGAAATATCTATCAAGAATCGGTCCATATATATTTCTTTTCCACGGGCTCGTTGTTTGATGCATGTGTTGCAGTTTCCCCACTGTAACAAGGCTCTTTGACTGTGGGTTGTCCAGAGCAGCTGTAACTTCTCCATCCTTGGAGATGCTTAAAAGCCCAGCTGGACATGGTCCTGGGTAACTGGTTGTAGGCAGCCTTGCTTGAAGAGGGGAGGTGGAGTAGATGATCTTGAGAGGTCCCTTCTGACCTCAGCACTTCTGTGAATCAGTGAAGATTGAAGAAACTGGGGGGATGATACCACTTAACACACTGCAGTGTGTATCTCTGAAACCTCATGTACAATCCAGTTAAGAGATTTTCTTCCTCAGAGACTAAGACTTAGACTTCTTAAGTGTTTTCAGACAAGTACTTCTAAATCTAATTATTATTATTACTACTGTTATCGCTATTGCTGTTGTTATTATTTAAAAATGAAGGAAACTTACCCTGCTGTAACTTTGTCAGATCGTCCCTTTTTTCCAGGTAAGATTCTTCAAACTGCAGGAAATAGAGAAGAAAAGTTCTGTTGTCATTCCATGTTTCAGTTTCTCTTCATTTAGGTAAAGAAGGCACAAAAGGGCTGTGTTTTGGGGAATTCTATTTTCTAAAACATAAATCATATTTGAAAGCTTTCAGGCACATTGGCCGTCGCTGTGACAGAAACCCAATGGCTCTTGAAACACACAAATCTTGAAACACTCCCTCTCTGGTTTAATATCAGAACCTGTTAGAGGTAAAAAAATATTACTATGGTTTTCAGTATACAGTACCTTCAAGGGTAAACTACATCATGGTAGCAATAATAATCTCTTGCTATTTTGGACGCTGGAATTTATCTGAAGGTATTCAGAATTGCAAGTGCTTGACCGCGGTGATCAGAAGATAAGAAGCCAGGTTCTGCTGCGCTGCTGGGGTTTAAATTTTTTCTTTCACTGGCTACAGGGGAGAGGCATTTGTGGTGCTACCAGTAGGCTTGGCACATGATGTGTGGAACTGAGACAGGAACTTGCCCCCTGCCTTGGGTAAGCTCGTGGTCACTGTTGGCTTGCTCAGCAATGCACTAAGTGCAGAGTTTGAAACTGCTGTTCAGTCACACTTTTCATAAGGAACAGTAAAAGTACATATTTGTCACATGCTCTCAGTATAAAAAAACACAGGCAAACCTCAACCCCAGCTGCTGCCAGTAGCCACCGTATTGGTTCCATTCGGCCTCGTCCATTGAAGTAGTGCAGCTTGGGTTTTCCAGACATGTTTCCACGTGCCTGATTTCCTAGTATCTGCAATAAAAAAATAAGCTTCACACAATAAAGATTTAGAATCCTGGTTTTGAGTCTCTAATGGCTCTCAAAGTTGTGTTGTTTGAAACTGATGATTTATGGTCCAAGACTTTCACCAAATTAATAGAGGAGGTAAAAGACTATATTGAGAGGCTGCCTTGTATCATTCTGCCTTAAAATATTTCTTACACATGCAGGATAGTTAAAGAGAACCCTGTATTTAGGGCATTTGGCCCACTCAGAGAACAAATGAATCAAAACCATTTGCATCCAAAGTGTTCTGTTCTGACCAAAAAGCAGAGTGTGCTCTCTCTGTAATTTGGCATTAACTCAGAATACAGTTTACTGTTTAACCAGATACATGCTATAAACTCAGCAATTGCTGTGCTTCCTCCAGCAGCCGTTATGCTCCATTATAACCGGCCAGGAAGGAATTCTTTCGCCCAGGCAACCTCTTCTACAACACTCCCTGCTTCTGTAATTTCTTTAGACAAGCCTCCAAAGACATGGAAGTTACTTTTGCCTCTGGTAACATCAGATTTGCCTTTACCACAGGCAAAGCCACAGGGCAATGCTTGCTTGGTCCAGTTCCAACTCTGCCAGAATTTCAAGCAACAGCAGTTTCTAGGCAGACAGCCACCCACCCAACTCACAACCCCGCTGCGCATCAGCAACAAACACACACAAACAGTGCCCAGCTTATGCCAGCCTCACAGCTACTGACACCCTGTCCACAACAAAGCTAAAGCATTAACAGCAGCAAAAGGAAAATGCCCAAACCCCCACCACATTCCACCTGTAAATAACATGTCAGCAGCTTCTCTACTGTAGGAAGAAAGAAGGAGGTGAGAGGAAACATGCCCCACTTCTGAGATCTACCTTTCTTTTTCTTAATTCTGTACACCTCAAAAGCAGCTGATTAAGAATCTAACATTTGGTGCACAAAACCATGTTAATAAAGAAAGTACATACACACATTTAATCTATAAAACCCATTCGCTGAGTTTCATGTACAACAATTCCCTGCATGTCCAAAATAAAGAAAAAACCCCACTTACCTTGGGCCCAGTGTAACTCTAAGTTCCCAGCAGCCCTGCCTTGAGATTATATAAATGTGTAGCCCCTCCTACATAGAGAATTGCAAACAATTCTCTGCAAATAGGAAACTTCTCTCTCTCAAGCAAACAAATCAATTTGTTCTGTTTAGTTACTTTTCACCTACAGAAAATAAATTCCTGCCTCATGCTGACTATGCACAAATGTAAGATAGATGAGAGATCATGATCATTGGAACATCTGTGCCAGCACAAAATGGTAATATGCCTCCCATTTTCATTGCTTGGCACCATGCTAGTTAAAAGTAATTATAACAGCCAAAAAGCTCACTCAGTTTAAAAGAATAGTGCTATGCCAATCACACTTTTATTCTAATATTTTATGGGGTTTTTTAAATTTTAACACATCAACTAATTCAGCTCAAATCTTTCACAAGTTTCTACGCCTTGCTTAGGGTATATTCCTTCAGGACACTTCGGCTGAATTTCATCTCTGGACATCTGGGTTGGACTTTTTTTTGTTATTTCTGCCAAAAATGTTTCCCTGAATTTGGCTCAGTGAAAATACACACCAAAGACAACGTAAGAGACAGTGAGTGAAGTGTGGTATCAGATGGCAAACTGCCCTCTGTACTCCTGACTGCTTTCTTTGGACAACTGTATTGATTTCAAAAAGTCAATACAGCATGCATTCCCATGCACCATCCTGCCTATCTAATCTACATGGTTAATAGTGATGGAGGCATTACCTGCAGTTACAGTACAGGTAGCTGTCTCCTTCAGGTCCTTCCTGTACACATACTTCATTGCTTGGTAGCTGAAAATGATCCTCATCCATCAGCCATCACTGTTGGTACCTGTTACATAGATGTGTTCCATGCTTGACAATAAAATAAGCTCAATAATTTATTTAGAACTAGAACCAGAGAAGGACAAGGCATCAAAAGAGTCACCACTGCAATGTATTGTATTTTAGGAGGTGCCTAGTCCCCAGGTGGAACACTCTGTACCCCATATGGCACATAAGGACAGCCAGGCTTCACAAAAGGAGACCCCTTACTGAGAGCACCTCCTGTAGCTCCCCCTTCTGGTTAGGGCTCTATGTCCCTCTATCCCCTCCTTACATTTTGGGCAGGTCTCCTGTCCAGCCTCTGACACTGCTGGAGAGTGTTTCCCATGTTTTTGGACATATATGACTTATGATGCAGAATCTAGGCTAATGTGGGAGATTGAAGCTTTCCATGCATCGACATGTGCACCAAGGTGCATCTGGTGGTGTTTCACAAACCCAGACTCGCTCTTAGGTAGGCTGTCTGGATTTACCATTTGTAGGCCTGGCCATGATAAACTCTAGGAGACATCCTGGGTCTAGAGACTACACTGTAGGAAAACACGAGTTCGAGCCTGAAAGTTAATAATGTAGAAATAGTGTAGCTGTAATAAATGGTCAAAAGTTTTTTTGGGGATATGCAGTTAACGAGTTAATTGTTATTGTGAGACTGTTACGGGTGTAAATGGTGGAATGTGACCACTGGATGGGGATATAACAAGGACCCAATGGGTTTAATAGCAGGAACTTTCTAGTACATTGCTTCATAGGGTACAAAGGATGAGGACGATGCCCTGGACTGTGATTGGAGAACGAGCCAACCAATGATGTAGACTTGTTTGAAAATGATTGGTGAGGAATGCACGGAGGTATAGACCAACCAGCGAACAGGAAAGGGACCAATCAGCGCGAGGATTGAAAAATGCACCATTCCGGTGGCACCAGAGACTTTAAAAGCCACCTGCCCCGAGGGCGCGGGGTTCTCCTATGGAACATGGGATCCAAGGGAGCAGTCAGTGGGTCTCACTGTCTTTTTGTGTATTGTTTTATTCTGGCTCCCATATTTTTTTCTAATTTCTTTTTTTCTTCACTCATGTCATAGAATATTAAGCAGCAGGTCTGGTTAGTGACAGTTGTTGGAACACAAGTTTCCTTCTAGGCAGATGCTTCTCTGTTGCATCAGGCCACTTCACAAAGCTGTTATTGTCTGCTGTAAATATTTTTATTTGAAAGTCAATGAAACCTAAGTATTTGTTGCTCTGTGTTCTGTCCTAAATGGGTAGAAATAAACGCCCTCTGCCTTGGCAGAGTCTGCAAAACAGACTGCACCTTTCTTTGATGACACTTTGCTCTCAAGAGGTAATGTATTTGTAACATGCTTGTGAGTAGCTGGTATGATCATACAAAAGGTTTGAAATACTTTATTTTTCGCTATAAATCATCAGTTTTGCAAAAACTTTGCTGAGAGACCTTAAAAATCCAATTCACCCACAAGCTTAAATTTAAGAACGGAAACTTGAAACAGGTGTACTTCTTTAAAGGGTAAGTGGTGCCAATGGTCTTCTCTTTCTTCTCTTCCACAGGTCTTACTCTGAGCTTTTCATGTAGAAAATACCTTCTTCAACAAGTTACATTCTGACAATACTAACAATGCATTGTTCTTTCTCTAAATTCATAAATTCCCTACCCTACAAATAGTTCTTTGCCTCCATATGCCTATGTTTTCATGTTTTGCCAAGCATTTATTATCAATAAAGACAAAGCTGTTGTCACATTGCCAGAGTAATAGAATGCTTTATTTCTGGTATGGGTTGCTTTGTTTTTCTAGCACTGGTTTTAACTAAAACAATACTAATTTACTGAGCTTCCTTCTCCTTTGGTTTAGGGTTTGGAGTTGCTGCTCTGCTCTCCCCTGCTCTCCCAGCATTTTGGGTCTCACCAAAGGTGGCAAGGCTTTCATTTCTTAAAAACCTTCAACACAGTTTCTACATAATGGGCATCTGGTGGCGGTTTCCTTGGGCTGCCAGGCTGCAGGAACTTCTTAATTGTAGGCATATTGCTCATTTTGGTTTTAAACGCCTAAAAAAAAAAAATAATTAAAAAACAATTAAGAGAGAAATTCTGGCCACAAAAATGTGATTTAGACAGCCTGGGGAGATGATCACTTCAGGACTGACCTCCAGCTCCTGAATACAGCATGCTCAGTAATAAAATTACCTGCAGCTGAGGAAACCCTGACAGCACAGCAGGAATTTTTTCCTCCACTGCTAAAATGGCTTCCATTAGCTGAACATCTGCCCAGCTGAATTTGTTGCCCACAAGAAAGTCTTGACCATGTTGTTTCAAAACCTGGAGAAGAAAAGAAAACATGGGCTGCAGATGAGAGTGGGGCATATGGGCATCCTTGGCAGCTAAGCCTCACAGCACAGCTGCAGAGCTGAGCAGCAATTCTGTCTGAAATTTCAGGGTGGACTTTTCAGCTGAAGCTGAGCCTACATCATTTCACTGTTGCTGGAAAAAAAATGAAGTTTTGTTCATTTCATGTTCTAGTAGACAGACTACAAACTTTGGTCACTCAGTAATGATGAATGATGATTGGCACCGGGAACAGAAACAAAACCACATGCTTAAGTAAACTAGTAACAGTCCTAGAATTAGAAATAGGGATAATGGAAGAAGTAACAAGCAATTTAAGGAATTCATAGAACTCCCATTTAGATGTTTCATGTAAAGTGATGTCCAATGTTGATATCAGGAAGCAAACTTAGAAATGCAGAATTGCAACAGCTAAGTAATGAAAATCCCTGCCTTTGGGAACAGGTTATTTTATTTTAGTGTTAAGAAGTTCTGTGATGTTCACCCTTTATTATTGTTTTCCACCAAAACTAGATAAATATTACAAAAGTGGGAAATATTGCCAGATGCATGAATCATATGGGTTGGGTTTGTTGTTTTATAAATCTATGACTGTTGTTTTACCAAAGTACTCCTAATCTCTCTATCTGATTTATTTGCAAGGGATTTTTGCATTCCTCCAGTGAAACTTTTCCAAATGAAATTAAGCATGGCAGAGAGATGGGCTCTAAACAAATATAAGTATAGGACTGTTCCTTCAACAAAAATAATCTCATGTGCTTGCTTTCACTTTAGTGAAAAGTTTTTCTGTACAGCTGAGAACATATTGCTTTGCAGATGTTCAAATACCACAGCCCTGACAACACAAGCCAACAAATAGAGGAAAATGTGCTGCTATATTTCTCCTTCTTTGAGACAGCCAAGAAAGCTGAGGATTGGGAACTGACCTACACTACAAATGCATTCTTATTTTGCAGAAACTTTTTGGATAATTGCAAGTTTGATAGACACATACTTGCTGTCACTTACCTTTTCAAAGACTGGAAAGTACCTGTTAGTTGCCCTCTCCTTAACTGAGTCAAGATTTTTCTCCTTTGCATCAGGTGGAGAAAAAGGAAACATCAAAATCATCTGCATCAGATCTGCTATTCCCTCTACATACATGTCAATCCTGTTGGTCAGGGGAAGATGGTAGAAAAAAGCACAGAAGTTATTTCATCTGTTTTCCAATTAACTAAGGCAACTTATAGGAATTTTATATCACCAACACAGTGCCAATTTTCACAGCCAAAAGTAAGCATGAACTAAACATGAATATTTTTCAAAAGGAATAAAAGCCTGTTTCTGTTTAGGAACATTTCAGAAGCAGTGGTTAAAACTTATTGTTAGTCTTTTTGATGCCTTTATACTGGATTTACAGGATTGAATTTGGTTTATATAATGTAGCTATCAAATAACAAACTGCTCCATAAGTGATAGGAAGTGTTACATACAGGGCTCTCTCCTTCAGGTCTTTCCCATACAGATTGTATTTCCCTGCTATGTAGCTCAGGATGGCTCTGGTCTGCACCATCTTCATCCCATCAATCTCGACCAGGGGCACTTGCTGGAAGAGCAGGAATCCATCTAGGGTGGAGAGGTGAAGGAAAGCCTTTTAGCTCCTCCTAGACTGCAAGCTGTACAGGAGAGCAAGGCACTGAGCACATTTCTCTTGCAGTGTAGAAGACCACTGATATCTTGCTCTAACTGTAAGACTCACTGCACCCAGCTAACATTGTGGGGAAGATCAAACAGCCTGCATCACACTCCTGTAGTGAGGTCACCACAGTGCAGCTGAGGCCTGGGCTTGACAGCATTGCTGGAGCTTCACCGGCTGGTGAGAGCTGGCCCTGCTTGTACTTCTGGAGCCTGCCTCATGCTGGCAGGAAAAGCCTGAACCAGCACTTCCAACCCAAGGAATAGAAGGAGAATAAAGATATGTGGTAAATCTGAACTTCAAAAAATTCCAATTCTTTAGAATGCAGATCAATTCCCTGTCAGGGACATACACATGAGTAGTACTGCAGCAAGGCCAAGCTGATAGAATACAGGAAGGGGTCAGGCCACTTTGAACATCCTGAAGCCACAGAGTTAGAGGCAGAGCCTGTGACAGCTGTTGGTGTTTGAGTAAGTTTCACACAGTCACTCCAGGACAAGAGTTTGAGAGTCCCCATAGATTTTACAGGCCTAGCCTTAGTGTCATTCTACAACAATTCACGCCTATTTAGAAACAACTTTGTAGTCCCATTTTCTGCTGGTGATGGTCAGAGCAATTGTCTGAGCTTTCAGTGAGGCAGCTCTGAGAGCTAAGTAGACACAGAGATTTAGCATTGCAAAGTCAGTCTATTCTAGACCAGTTTTCTGCTGGACTAATTCACTGTTTTTAGAGACACTCCCTCCTCCATTTACACACTAAGGGCATCCAGAGAACAATCCTGCCTTGTTTATAATCACAGCAGAACTCCAAGTCCAAACAGGCAGCTGCCACTCGCATTGCTCAAAGTTAATGATTTCTTTTAATTGCTCAATTTTTATCTGTTTGGTGAATCCTTCTTTCAGATATAAAGGTTCATTCTAACGGGCACGTCTGCCTGCCTCTTTCTCCAGAGCTGTTAAAATATAGCTGTTAAAATACCTTGCTAGGCTAGAATTAACAAAGATTCTTTACTTGTTCTATATTATTAATTTACAGATAAAATTCAAAAATTAGTTCTCTCTGCAGCAACAAATAGCCTGGATTTGTTTCTTGTAAACATTCACAGAAAGATCATGTGTGTTCTTGCCTTTCCAGAACACATTCCTGCATCTTAAGGAAGAAACATTACTTGGTATCTATCTAGCAGAAACAACAGAATGGGAAAACTAATAGATTGGGAAGAATATTTTTCAGCAGAAAGATGTGAAGTGAAAAATGAAATTTGTCTTTCTGGCCCTTGACAAAAAGCAGTGTAGCAAATATGACTGAACTAAATACACCATTTGTTTCTTATCTACAGAAAAGAGGAGTCCCTCTTAAAATCAGTAGTGGACTGCCTCTCCTCCCTCGTTTTGCAGGGAGAACCACTTCACATAACCACAGCACAGAATACATATGCAGGATTAAAAGGAATTTGCCAGTAATTTCAGGGATTGGATTGTGCTGGCCAAAGGTGGTCTGTGGAGTACACATTAAAAAATCAATCACCTGTTGTTGGAGTGAAAGCTCCTCTGGACTTGGGCTCAGAGGGAAGCCAAAGCATAGGGGTTGAATTAAAACCTTTGGACAAGCTGAGATACATGAAGCCACACCGAAGTGAAATAGAAATATAGATTTTTAACTTTTAGTAGAAATATATGCTAAGTGCCTTAAACATTAAAAAGCTGTAGCAGAGACCTTAAACATAGTTCTTGCTGCAGCAGTGGTACCTTTTCACAGAATTCTTTACTTTAGGACAAAATATAGATAGAATGATACTGTTCACATATTTTAGATGGCGTGTTCACATAAACAAGAAGAACTGATAGAAACTGTATATGCAAATCTGTGTAATACATGTGTAACACTTGTGTAAGACTTACGACTGTTAGAATTAGACCAGGATAGGTTAAGAAGAAGAAAACTAGAATTGTGTGTTAATCTTATTGGTCAGTTAACAAATATAATCCACACTTCTGTAAGAAAAAATACAGAGCATATAGAGTATAGAGGATATAGAAGAAGAAGCTGTTTGCCTGCTGTTTGCTGTTGCTGCTTGCCTTTATCATGTAACCCCTTTGAACTCTGCCTTCAAGAAAGCTATGAGACTATGTAAGTTCTTTATTGAACTTAGCAGAACATCAGCCTCCTCTGCTCTCTTACCCTGGTCCGGGAAGGAAGGGTACCCCATCAAAAGCTCAACAACCTGTTATTTGTAAGCAACCAGCAGAGCTCGTTGATACCCAGGTAGCACTTGGCCAACATTTGGCTGCACAGACTGTGCCAGGTTAGTTATCCCTCAGGCCAATAGGTACAGGTCTGCCCAGGCCAAAGTTATTTAACTCTCTTTGCCTCTGAAACAGCTGTCTGTCTGCAAGCTGCCTGCTGGGAAGAGCCCCTGGCCCAGGCATCATCCTGACACTGCTGGGGCATTGCTTGGAGGATTGTCAGCTGGTACATGCCAAAATCATGCCTGGGCCAGTCTAACGATGTGGTAGTGTCTAAACACAGGAAACCCTGTCAAAAAGCATATTGGTAGGGAGAGAAAAAAAGTTTAAGGGAGAAGTAATGTGGAGTTACTCCTGTTGAGTCCTGCCCTGCACAACTGGCAACATTCCAGAGGTCCTTTTATCAGGATGACTAATTTATCTATCTTTCTTCAACCCATTCTATTAAACCACACCTTTTTTCTTTGTGTTCTCACCATCTTAAGCTCAATATATAGACATAGAACGCTTGATCTTCTTTATAAAACTTCCCTATCCTTTTTACCGTAATTTAATTCTCTCTGGATATCAATAAGCTCAGATACAATCCTGGTTACAGTATCACTCTTTCTAGATAACCTATACTTGTGAAGGATTTACAGACTTGGGCTTTCACTACCTGTGCTCTTAGATTTAGAGCTATAATTGGTTTGTGTACACTGCACTGTCTTCCCACACTGTAAGAGTCCCAGCCAACTGGACCTGCAAATTTAATTCTGATCTAGTTAATACCACTTCTATTTTATTTTTGTTCACTTTAGCTTTCCCTGACAGAATTTCTTTAGACACAGCTTTTCCTTTCTGAGCTCAGCCACAATACATGCAAGCCCTCTTCCAACTTTCCTTGTATAGCTTGGCACGCTCAGCCTGCTCTGAGGTTTCTCTCACGTGTCTTGGGCAGCAGGTAAACTGTGAGGCATGTGCACTCTCTACTGCTCCTCAGAGTCCCAACTCCTTCCCCACCCTGGCAGGAAGGTCTTCTCCTTCCAGGGTGTCCGTGGAGGGGTTCACTGATGGATTTCTTCTGACCAGATATCAAGGGCAGTGGCTACAGGTCTGCATTGGTGTGTGGGAAGAACTGGTCTTGCTCGCCCAAGGTTGGCATGAAGCCTTTGTGGCATGCTGCTTGGACTATGTCAGGCTTTCCACAGGTCTCCCTGCTGGCTCCATGCTTTTTAACTAGGGGAAGCTTCATATCTCAGGCTCAGGGAGTTCTCTTTGCCCTGGACGAAAACTGTGCCAGGTACCATGCTAACAATTCAACAGCATAGTTAAGTAAGTTATATTAAATAGAAGTGTTTGCCTGCTTAATGTACTACAATAAACACAATCACAAATGCTCTGGCTTTTAGTTTATAGCAGTTATTTGGCACTGGAAATAACGGGTTATTCAAAACTAGTATTGCACTATTCAAGGTGTGCACCTAGAAGTTCCCCCTCGTTTAAGTAAACTATTTTTGAACACAAATTTAGCTAGGCTGGACAAATATTTTGAAGGACTACACCTCAGGTGTCAGGATTCTTACCTTTGATTAACTTGTCATACTGCTCTTTTGTTTCCAAATACACCTCTTCAAACTGAAAAAGGAGTGAGAATAGTGTCACACTGCTATTCTTCTGTTAACTTTCTTCTATTAAGTGATAGTACATAACCATGCACAGAACTACTGAGTCAAGCAAAAGGTAATGGGCCAGATCTTCAATCACACTGTTTGGGTACAGATGTCCTGAGGATCCAACACTCCCTGACAGCTGATGGGGAACAGAAGGAGGGCCTGGCCACTTCTGCATTAGTGCACTAATACAGAAATAAACCAAGACCAAGCAGAAACAGAGTGCAAGCATCTACAGAAACAAGACAGGTTGGGGCCAGCGCCAAAGGAAAAAAGGCACATCAAATATTTCTAACCCCACCCCAGTTTACACACATCGTAACTGGACACTTAATAAGACTGAGTTAAGGAGGTTTAGCACAGCTACAAAACTTACAATTAATAAAGGTCCTTTAAATAAATCCCCATTTTGTCCCATTAGGGTTAATTACTTCAGGAGATTGATACTACTGCTAATAAACTCTGAATGCGAATGAGTTTTGCATCCCACATATCAACCACCGAACAATGTAGTTACAAACATGCAGTGCTATTGGACATATGAATTTAGCCACTCTCATGCAGCTTTTATCCTCCACACGCATGTTAAATTGTCCCCCACTGAGGAAAGTTGCAAACACCAGTCTGTAACACTCTACTGAAAACGTCACCCAACCTCTACGCCGGCTGCTGCCAACAGCCACCGTATGGGCTCCATCCGGCCCCTTCCATTCAAGTAGGTAAGCCTGGGCTTCCCCGACATGTTCCTGAGCTCCTGGTTCCCTGAAAGATATTAAGCAGAAAACAGTCTCTCATAAAACTGGTGTAAGCACCATTATTTTGAGGGGAGACAGCACCGTTTATTCTCACTATGCCTGATCAAGTTTAAACTTCATTTGGTTCAAAACATAAAATGAGAGACAGCCAGTGCTAGGAAAGGAAAGATGTGTGAATCTGTAAAGCCATACCCAGTGCTGACAGGGAGGGTTTCTTATGATTGAAAGCAAATACAGACATGTTTAAACAAATGGTATGAGTCCCTAGCTACAGGGGGAACACTGCTGCCCATGAAGACAATTATACAAAGCCACTGAAAATGCCACCACATCTCAGGGAAGCTACTCACTTAGCCTCATTGTCACCATCATTGAAAAGATTAAAAGAAGGAAAACACGTTTTACCAGTAAGCTGAAATTCATCTTGCTTTGTTTGCCATATGTGCATTTTGCAGCTTCACATGCAGTCCATTTCTTTCCTCAAATAGGGGCAAATGAATTGTTGCTATTCCCTGTACTAGTTTGAAAACAAACCAGTGGGAGGCACCAAGTCAGAATAACAATTTAATGGAAATTAAAGAAAAGGAAGAAAAAAGTAAAAGAAAAACACTGTCAAACTGACAGAGTCAAGGTACAACCTGACACCCTGTTAGGCAGGGTGGTGGTAGCAGTCTGGTAGAATGGTGGCTGCAGTCCTCTGAAGCAGTGATCCTGTAGTAAAACAGTCTGCTCTTCCTCAGGAAGTCCAATGGTGGCTGTGTAGCTCCTGTCCTCTGGAAATCCAGTGGGAAGCCCGTGTCTCTGGTGTTCAGCCTCAGATTATATCCACGATGGGATGCTTGGTTCCTCCCTCTGGGTGGAGCATCTCACAATGGGGTAACGAGTCATGAGGCAAAGTGTTGATTAGGCTCATTAACAGGAGATAGTCCGGAGGGAGTTATCGCTGAGTCAGGCGGCAGGACAATGATGGGCAATTAACAGAAAGATAGTCTGGGGGGAGGAGGCAAGGAAACACTGCCCCACCTGGTTTCAACGGCTCCTGAGGATGGTAATAGAATACACTGCAACCCAGGACATTCCCTTTACTCCATGAAACAGAATGAGCTTCTTTAGCCATCCTGCATGGCTGCAGCCCATTTCCTTGCTGCTTTTGGCAGCCTTGAGGTGTCCCTTGAAGCCAGATGTGGAACCTAGCTGCACTAGTGTCTAGGTTTGAAAGACAGGTGTCTGCTAAGGAAGGCAGAAGCCTCCCTTGGAATGGCAGATGTAACCTCTTTCCCTCCAAATTATTATAATTTTGAAATCAAGGGCTTTTAGGCAAAGATGTGGGAAATAGGAATAACAGTTCTCTACTATTATATATTATATATATAACCAGTCAAACAAACAGCAATAACTATGGCAGTAACAGCAAACAATCACAAACCCAGTCCCAGCCTTCTCGGCTGTCAGGCCCTTTCCCCTCGGGTGCAGTTCCGCTCGCAGCCGGCAGGGGCGCTGGCGGCTCCCGGTGAGCAGGGCAGGTGCGATGGTTCCCCCGCGGCTGCAGGGGGCGCTCCGGAGCGAGCTCGGGGAGCACGCGGCACCGGTGCCCTGGGATCCCGGGAAGGGATGGAACAAAGGCTTCACAAACCCCTGGCCGGACCCTCGAGAACAGCAAGCTGAAACGGCGGGCTGGAACGGCCGGGACGAGCGCAAATCCCGGGTGGCAGATGCGATGTATCCAAACGGGGAACCCCGCGGAGGTCGGGCAGGCAGGGCGAGCACGGCTACAATGTAGCGAAGGCTCGAAGCAGCAGCGGGGCAGGGCGGCCACAGCCCAGCCTCCAGCAGAGCAGGGAAGGCGGCTTTGGGATCCCAGTGTTGTTTCCAGCAGAAAGAAAAGCGGCCGAAAAGAACCAGCAGCTCCTCTCTCTCCGAACTGCCGAGACCGAACTGCCCACACACCCAGGTGAAACAAAAGGAGCAGCCAGGTCTTTTGTTTTCTCTTAAGCACCCAGCGATTTGTATCTTAGTAACAGTTTGGGGGGAAATTCCTTTAACAGAAAAAAAAAACTAGACCTCTTAAAACCCCAACAACTGGCTTCAGGTGCACTCAGAAGTAGCCCCTGGGGCACAGGGGCCCTGCATGTCCCGGGGACTGGCAGGCACACCGAGGCTGTCGATGCTTTGCTGTACCTGTGCCTCTCCCAGAGCGCGTGGCAGAGACAGCGCGTTTGTACCGAGCTGTTTCATACGCAGGGACAACCAGCTGGACTGGCAGTGCTCACACACGAGCAGAATTTCTGCATCCAGGCCTTAATTCCTCTGTGCTTATGCCCTAATTACTAAAAGAATATGACTAGCATTCCCCTTCATAAAGATGTTTGTATCATACACTAATGATCAGAAGGAAAAAAACCCTTTAAAATAGATATCCTACTGGCTCAGAGTGCCTCACTTAAAAAAATTTCCAGATGACTCCAGTTTTCCCAGTTAAAAGCCAAAGCTGCAACATGACATCTGTCACACCTAGCATCCACTTGATATTTCTTATTTGAATCAGGCTCAGTACACTCTAGTGATATGTTTTCTTCAAGTCACAGTGCTTTGTAGGTGTACTTAAAGTAAAGTACATTTGGAACATATTTTGCCAAAATTTGAGTTGAAAAAACAAGGTCGAGGGTTCTCTCTTGAGCAATTCCAGTAAGAACTGAGTCATGCTACTAGAATATATAGGGATATCTTGGGCAATTTAGTAAATATAATCCAAGTACACATTAAGGAAAAAAGTATGTTCAGTTTTAAAGTGTGAATAGCTGTTCCTAATTATAATGTTTGGCTTAAAGGACAGTGTTTTATTAGTTTCTGCACCTTGTGTGACTAGCTTTCACTGCAGGGCAGCTTTTCAACTTAGTTCACAACAATTAGCTAGTGCTTCTTTCATTATCACACTTTTCAGCTACATTGCATCTGTATCATTTCAACACACATTGCCCCAACTTGTAATGCACAGAAACTTACAGTAAGACTTTTCCTTTAAGTAAAAAAGTCAATGACTGAAATATCAAGTATATGAAACTTAATCCTCTTGGAAACATTATCTTTCGTTTGCAGAAGAAGAGTAGAAGGAGTAAGAAGCCTCAGGTATCATTTTATTATTTTACACGAACAAGAGATTCTATGTGGCATTAAATTATGCAAGAAGAGGAATGACAAACATAGAATTAAAACTTGTTTTAAGATCATTTTTTAAAATTAAAAATAACACTATCAGCTCTGAGTGGATTTTAGTTACCTTAAGCTTCCAACACAGAAAAAACCAAAAAAAAAACCAACAAAACCAAACCAAACAAACAAACAAAACCAAAAAAACCCCCAACTTCTTGGGTTTTGGTTAAAAGTCGCCTCAATCTTTAGATCTACTGAATGCATCTCCACTGACTATACAAGGACCTGACACCTGTAGCTCACATACAGGCAGCTACTTTCAGTTAGTGGGTCTGGACCTGAGTCTTGTCCGGTGGGCTCATTTTAGTTACTCATTCCCCTGTGAGTACTGACACCTGAGATTTCCTAAAGATCAGAAGCTACAACCTTCAACTTACTCGAAACCGGGCAACTTCTACCTTAAGAAAGCAAACGTATTCATCCAGACTCCCAACACCTTTTTGCATATATTTGGGGAAAGATACATCCTACAGAGCCAAGACCTAAGGATTTTGCTCAGACCTCCACTATTTTTCTAGCGTTAATAAAAGACTTTCAGGATGTACTGTTTAAAAAAGTTGATCCATTTTTGATAGAATATGTTGATACTTTATTAATAGCCAAGTAATCTTGTATAGCTGTCACCCATTTCTTACTGTTTGCTTTAATTAAAAATCATCATTGGACCTTTCTATATAAGTTACAATTTGTGTAAGAGAAGTATATCAGAATATATCTGTGTTACATTCTTCAGCAAGAGGAGTAGCGATTATCTGAAAATCATATTAAAATAATTCAAAATCTTCCAAGACCAGCTACTCAAAACAAATACTTTTCAGGAGCTGCAGGATTCTGCCACCCCCAGACAGCTCTTTCAAGGAAAAGAAAAACCCAATACTGATAACCTAAGATGATGAAGAACCCATTCACTGGGCAACACACAAAGTAGATATTCAAGATTTTGAAGCTAGCTGCACCTGCCCTGGGACTGCCAGACTGTGGTAAACCTTTTACCTTGTTTGCACAAGAAGGGCAAGGAATAGCCTCTGGGATAGTAACTAACATACTGAATCCCACTGCATTACTCCTTTCACCCAGGGAAGGAACAACATCACAGCTGTGTAGAAACCATCTATGAAGCCTAAAAGGCTCAAGCAGATTTAACAGATGCACTGTTTCTAAATCCCAGTCTGGAATTGTTATTTGTGGGTGGTCATATTATCTGAGCAGCAACTGGAATACAGGTTATTGAATGACTACTGTGTACGAAGTAGTGGAAGCTTCACCACTCAGTCCAAAGCTGAGCACAGAAGCAGCTGAATTAATTGCATTAACAAAGGCCTATTGGCTGTTCCAAGAAGAGACTGTAAATATTTATGCTGATTCTTAATACGCATTTGGTGTATGCCCTGCCACTGGGCAGTTATGGAAGCTGTGTGGATTTATGACTTCTAGTGGAAGTAAAATATCAAATGCTCCATGAATTACTGAACTGTTAAAGCTGTACAATTGCCAGAGAAACGTGCTATCATTCATCAGCCAGACCATACCGCAGGACAAAAAAGAGATAGGAAATGGTCTAACATATATTGCACAACAGCAGTACAAACCACTGGACTTACAAGCAGTCCAATGATCTGACCTGCTGTTGCTTGCTCCTGAAAAGCTGTCTGACTGCTCCTGCTGAAGAAAATTGACTCTTGCAAAAGGTACAAACAGCCAAACGTCCAGGGAATGTGGAGAGCAGACATGGAAAACCTTCTAATTTTACTTAAGTTAATACTTGATTCCCATAGCCAAAATACCTCACTACTCAGGGCATTTGGGGACTACTGCACTAACCCAGACACTGCTGAAGAACTGATTCATGTCATGAATTTATGCTGAAGCCAAATAAGTAATCACATCTCGCATACACTACCCTGATATCTAGCAAAGACCTCAATACAAAATTTGACTATATACATTTTTTTTAATTGTTTTTGTCTAAAGTCCGTATTTCTATCCTATTTCCGTGTGAGCCTTAGTAACACACCTGTCTGGAATTTCTCTGAGCATGCATCTGAGGGATGCAAGAACAGTTTAAGAGATCATCATCTTCCAGAAACAGCAGCACTCAGCATGAAGTGCTCTTTGGCCCTGGAGCTGCGATCAGAGTCCAGCATATCCCACGGGCCAGCTTTCCTGCTTCAACCTAGAAGAAACCAACACAGTGCTAGAGGCTTGCACTTTGTGCTCTCGGCTGTTTCATGGCCGTCCCGGTCAGCTCTGGACTGCACTGCAGAATTAATTTCCTGGTTAAAACACATCTTTTTCTGGCATTTTCTTTCCTGCAGCTTCCAGCTGGTGAATAACTATTGAGCCATTTTTAGGCTACCTGGCACACGGACAGACTAAAGAGAAAAAAGAATTTACATTACACCAGCAGATGCCCTAAAAAACTTAGAAGTAGTTTCACTTTAAAAAAGTCAAGCAAATGCTTTAAGAAAAGCGAATTTGTAAGTTCTTACTTACCTTCTGACTTTAACTCAGACTCCACCCAGCACAGGCAGGTTCCCCAGGGCTGTTTAAACTCTGCAGTTTGGGGGAGTTTCCAGCTGTGCCCAATTAGAGAAAAAAAAATCCCAATGCTCTTAAACGGACACTCTCCAGCTTAAAGACGTATGGCTCTGAAAACTGACACCCAAGGCAGAGACAGTCTTCGTTTGCTGCTTTGACTAAATCATGATGGTAACCTCATAGTTTCAATGGTAGCCATCTATTCAAACTCTTCTCTTGGAATTTTGGGGGCATTTTACCCAAATACAACAGCAAGACATTTAAAAACACTGAGAAAATTATAGATTTTTTTCTGGGTCATATTTAAGGTAATAGTAATCATTTACAGAAAAAACACTTAAGTTTCTAGGCTTATTTAATTATTTAGCAGGTTTTTATTTTTGCTGCTGTATAGGATGGAAAAGTTACCCAGAGTATGGGATAACAGGGCTCAATTACTTTGAAATACAGTATCAAGCCTACTTGATATAAAAAATAGATGACCGTTTATGTCACAACTCACCCTATGCCTCAAGGCAATAGCGTTAATT
The DNA here is from genome assembly GCF_020740725.1 of Corvus hawaiiensis. Classification (NCBI taxonomy): domain Eukaryota; kingdom Metazoa; phylum Chordata; class Aves; order Passeriformes; family Corvidae; genus Corvus; species Corvus hawaiiensis. Next base: position 24,832,878 of record NC_063215.1, read on the forward strand.
TATTAAATTGAATGTACATAGCTAATAGAGATAAAATAAACTATGATTTTCTTACCCATGAGAAGTAACTGTGTCAGCTTTTCTATCTGTATTTCAGCTAAAAATCCCAAAACTGAAAGTGGATGTGAACAGACACAAAGACGGCATAGCAAATGGAAAACAGGATTTGGGTGCTAAGATAAGGTTCTCTACTCTGGCACAGATACACGTGATGTTGGGCATTGCTTTACATCCCTGTAGCAGACATTAGTACAACTAATCTGAAGATCTGTTCACAGAACCCACACTGCTATCAAAATTCTATTTGTCTGTCTAAAGCTATGACTGTACTAACATAGCACCTCACTATGGGGAATCTGAGGACAAAAGTCTCCAGGTAGCTTTTTCCTCGCAGTTGGAGTTTTGTTTTTCTGCCTGGAAATTGCTGGCAGTGTCTTCTAGAGGATGCACTTCCCCTAGAGGCTTCCTGCAAATTTGTAATTTATGTGCTACAGAGATTGATGCTGTCAGCAAAACCCAACTGTATGGTGCTTCTTTGCACTTTGCCTAATTCTAACTCTCTCTTAAGTTCATAATGTACTGAGTGAAGCGTAACATTAAATGCATGTTTCTGTATTTTTTCTATGTCAAACCTAGTTACTACCAGGCTACCGTACAGAAAATTCCTAAACATGGGTCAGAAGTCCAGCAGAGGCCCAGAACAGTTCCCAGCTAGCAGCATACATATCCTGTTTTGGAAGGTCTGAACAATGTGTAAATGCATGCCGTACCAAGCATGGGCATGATGATCCCCATGAGCCTAAACCAGTAATGCAGATGTGGCTACAGTAGGAATGCGGCACATACACAGATGGCTGAGTAGAAAGGAGCATTTGTTTATACCTACCCATGATGGCAGTATTGAATCAAGATTAATCTATTCCTGCTTTTGAGGTCTTTGATATCAGCATGCACCTGAGTGCAAGAGTTGGTTCAGGAACAGAGAACACTGAAGGGCATGCGTGTAACTGAAGTCTCTTTGTCGTCTCTGCAGTCTCAGATGCCACCAAGGACAGCAGTAGGCTTGGTGGCAAAGAAGAATGGGAGGGAGAGGTCCCTAATTTAAGGCTCAGGGATGACTGAGTGGTCAAGCAAAGCATTCTGATGCTTTTTGGATTTGCTGAATATAGCCACATCCAGATTCGACTGTTGTTCCCCTTCTACACATTCCTGTTCGAAGACTTTCCCCCTTGTTCTCTTTTTATTTTGCTTCCAGCACAGCCTTTCATAACGTAATTACAAAGCTCCTTTGGAATCTGAAGGCAATCATATCAATGAGGTTGCTGCTATCTATAACTTGAATAGGTGTTCTGTAAACCTCTAGAGCAGAAAAGAAAATAAGTTTCTTTTACACATTATTTGTTAAGCCACACCCACGAGTATTCAGGCAGCAGGCATGGGGCCCAGGTGCCATTGAAGTGATCTGGGTTGGGCAAAGGCAGATTTTAGCTAGTGAGTATACCATGTCCTGGCATGTCACCTTTCTACTGTGCTCTGTGGACACACTTCCTTGTGCTGTAGATGAGGCAAGTTCAAAATCTTCTCAAAATGTATCTACCTGCAATCCTCACAAAACACTAAGCATTTGCCTTGGGGGATGATGCCTGATTGCAGCATCCTCTCAGAGGTGGGCACAGGGTACATGACAAACTGCCACCAAAGAATTAAACACAAAAGGGTAGGAGGATTCTCCCCACGCTGCTTATTGCACTCCTAAACTGAAGCGCAACACCACTGTGATAAATTAGAGTCCACATGAGTAGGTACAACAAGTCATACATCACTTAAGCCTAGACTTGCTGCAAACCTTCAGTGACTGCTCTGGTTCTGTGCAGGAAGCTTTACTGAATGCCCAAAGCAAGGTTAACCAAGTCTCTAGTCACACTCACACATATTTCTCTGAGCTCTTTGGCTCTCAGCTGGACCACTGGCACAGGAAAGTCTGAAAACAATAACCCTAATTCTAGTTTAGACCTGCTGTAGTGCTGTGAGGAGAGTTTAAATGGAGACTACATTGTTGTTTGGATTGTTAAGTCTTTATTGATCTAATGATCTCAACATGGTCAAAGGGCTGATTTATCAAGGCATGTGGTAGGCAAAATCAAGGTTTCAAAGGCAAATGAAACATACCTTTAGCAGTACAAATTTCATTGAGAAATATTTAACTTAAATAGCTCATGTATTATAATTACTTCATATTTTCATAGAAACTTGTACGAGTGTATGTTTCCTCTATTTGGTATCTCTTACGTTCTTGGAGTCTTTCTAGGACTCTCACTTTATGTGCGTTATTACAACTAAAACTACTAATAATCTAAACTTAGGTTTAAAGAATCTTTTTATTTTCTACTACTAAGAATAGGGGTGGGGAAAGCTTTAATCAAGCCAACAAAAGCCTGTGAAATCAGCTTCATGAGATGGTGGCTCAAGGCTGATCATGAGGGAGGAGGCAATTTCCTAAGAGCAGATGGCACAACTTCAGAGAAAAGCAGATGCAAGTCAGATGGTACAAGCCTACAAGGCAAGGTATAAAACCATACAGTGATCAATACTGGGATAATCTGCCTTTCAAAGTTTAATCTTTTTGCACAAGAGAGCTGCTTAGCTCCAAAATGTTCAATCTTTCAAGATTTCACCACATTCATTATATCCTTCCTACTACTTTCATCCAATTAAATTCCTGGCCTCAATGACATCCTCTAACAATGAGATCCACTGTCTTATTGTGAAAATGTTGCTTTTCATTGCTTGTATTACAAGATAGGGGAGATGAAAGCCCTTCTCTGTCTCTCTTACTGAAATCACATGCATAAAAATAATTTATCTAGTAATTTTTGTAACTAATGGAGCTGTAATTCACTTCTCACGTGCATTTCTCATCTCTGCTTTTTTGTCTTCTATTCTTTGTATTTTACTCTGTTGGCTCTATTTCCTGATTCTCTCTTGATTACATCTGCATTCTGTAAGAGTGCAAGAAACTGCCAAGCATTTTGTCTTCCTCAAAACTTGAAATGTATATGTGTGTATAACTATTCAATTTAATTTCCCACAGAAAAGGAAACATGGAGAGAATGGAGGGCACTTTCTCTTCTACCATCAGGACAGCTTCCATCAGTTGCTGGACTTCTGTCCACAGAAGTTTGACAGGTATGAAAGATTGTAACCAGCTTGATTCAAGAAGAAAAATGTTTACAGGAATTAAAAAACTAATGACTTTTCTGAGTTTTGCTCCAGAAAAGAGTTGATGAAGTTATTAACAATCTAAACCTTCATTTCAGGTTTATTTCTGCATCCTTAGTCAATTCTGTAAGTTGCACATATACAACAGTTGTTACATTTCCATAAAAATGAAAAATGAAAAATATCAGAAGAAACTGTAAATATGGTACAAGATACATAAAAAGTGAGGGGAAAGATAAGTCCATTGGGTCAAAGACAAACCTTCATATGCTTTTGTTCCCTTCTTCTCAAGGGGAAGCGCTCAATGCAAGTTTGATAATGGAATAGGAATCTGGCTCATCCTGCCCAGCTAGTTAGTAGCACTATAGACCTCAGCGGCCAGTTCACAAAGGCAAGAGCTCCCTTACACATACATAAGCCTCTTTTCATCAGCCTGCATGGTGACAGGTTAAACTGCATGTATGTACACAGAGACCTGAACTGTCCTTACCATATCACGAATACTGAAAGATGACTTTGGTGTGCTTGAGAACCATGCTGAAACTGTGTATGGTCTCTATACACAAGGTAATAAAGTTGTAGTAATAAAATACCATACGTACACTCATGTTAGAAAAGTGTTAATGGGGATATGTTTCACTGCTGAATGTGGAGATTCCTAATCTTCTATATTGGAATGAGCAGAAAAGACACAACAATCTTTGGGGCCCAAACCTCTACAGTTCAGTTGTGTGTTTTGAAGAGACATCCCTGTTGCTTCAAGGAGAGCCACTTCCAACTAGTGAAGTCTTACTCTGTCTGTCTTGTAGGGTAAAAATGACCCCCAAATCCTGGAGATACACGTTCTCCAGCCTCAGCCCTACACTGTCTTCATTTTAGCAACCGCTACTATTAGCAAAAAAGCACCACGGTATTAGAAAAATAGTGTGCTTGTTTAATTAAAACATACACACTTCTGTTACACCTCTGTTTTGTTTTGTGGGCATATTTTGGGAGAATGCAGAACAACAAAATACTCTGAAAAGTATGAGAGTCACACTGCTTATTTCAAAGCTGTCTCTGTGCAACCCTGTCTTGGTTTGAAAGACAGGTGTCTGCCAAGGTTTGAAAGACAGGTGTCTGCCAAGGAAGGCAGGAGTCTCCCTTGGGATAGAAGACAAAAAAAAAATTGCAACCCCTTTCCCTCCAAATTATTATAATTTTGAAATTAAGGGGCTTTCAGGCAAAGATATGAGGAACAGAAATAACAGTTCTTTACAATTATATATCTATATGTGTATAACCGGTCAAACAAACAGCAATAACTATGGCAGTAACAGCAAACAATCACAAACCCAGTGCCAGCCTTCTCGGCTGTCAGGCCCTTTCCCCTCGGGTGCAGTTCCGCTCGCAGCCGGCAGGGGCGCTGGCGGCTCCCGGTGAGCAGGGCAGGTGCGATGGTTCCCCCGCGGCTGCAGGGGGCGCTCCGGAGCGAGCTCGGGGAGCACGCGGCACCGGTGCCCTGGGATCCCGGGAAGGGATGGGACAAAGGCTTCACAAACCCCTGGGCAGCCGATCCCGGTGTCCGGCCAGACCCTCAGGAACAGCAGGCTGGAACGGCAGACTGGAATGGCAGGGACGAGCAAAAATCCCGGGTGGCAGACGGGATCTATCCAAACTCAGGAGCTGCGGTGGGAACCCCCCGGAGGTCTGGGCAGGCAGGGCGTGACAGGGCTACAGAGTAGCGAAGGCTCAAAGCAATGGCAGGGGCAGGGCGGCCGCAGCCCAGCTCCCAGCAGGGCAGGGAAGGCAGGCTTGGGATCCAGGGGTTTCTCCGGTAGAAGGAAGGCAGCTGAAGAAGCAGCCTCTCTCTCTCTGACCAAGCGCCGGGAACTGACTGCCCACAAACCCAGGTGAAAGAGATGCACCCCTCCTTCTGTGGCCAGGTCCTTTGTTTTTCTTAAGCACCCAGTAATTTGTCTCCCTGGCAACATGTACAGGGAAAATTCCTTTAAGAGGAAACAAAAAAAAAAACCACCAGGAGGAGAGCTAAAACCCCAACAAACCCGTTCTGAACTTTCTCAGAAATAATTGTTCAAATTAGATTTTCAAAGGAATCCAGAACAGTTGTCTCCCAGATCACCTCTTGACTGACATTCTGCAGCAAAACCACCTGCTGAATAATAGCAAGAGTTAAATAAGGTAACTACTTCCTTGAGAAAGCGAGTGGAAAGATATTCCCTGCTTGAAGTGTATCCAAGCAGGGTGGCAAGGCTAGAGTTATATGTACTAAACTCTGGCATCCGAGGCTGAACCATGAGGTGAAGCTCCTTTTCTCTTGCCAGAAAGGCTAACATTACATTCCATCTTCTCTTGGATAACATTTGTAGGTGTGAGATTAAATGGCACTGCTGCAGTGTTGAAATTGGTCTTAAATGGAAAGTAGTAGTTGTAGGGTAAGCAGCACAAATCTGCAGCATAACTACAAAATTGTCCCCAGTTTCTGGATTAGGATTAAGTGATACCTATTAGTAGTTCTTGGGTCAATGTCAGAGTCAGACATATAATGCTATCTGAAAATTTCCACTATCCACCAAGGTCACATCAGCATTTTCAGATGCCAGTGGCGTGCTGGAAGATGGCATATGGCTAATTATCCACTGTGTTCTTCAGCTCTTCCTCCTTTGAGTTCCTGCTTCTCACATCAGTGGGAATTTTGGCAAAGTGCATTTAACAAAACTAAATGCCTCTGGTTTATTAATTCCCAGTTTGCATACTGATTCAGATCACCGAGTTTCAACTTGCCTACCTATTGGCACTTTATTTTATTTACCGTGAAACATGCTGATTTTTCTTTTAGCCCTTTGATAAAAATGTGAAACAGTGAAGTGCCAAGGATCTAGTTACTCTGTTCACCTACCTAATATGTAGCTGCAGAGGGGCCAGGACCAGGTTGTCCTTGGAGGACTATAGTGAAAGTAGAAGAGACAACAGGCACAGGCTGTAGCACGGGAAATTCCAACAAGACATCAGCACTGAAACAAAGCCTTGAAAGGGCTGCTGGAAATGTGTATATATATGCTTTTCTCTGCTCTGCACTCCAAGGTGGCTTGTAGACATGCTTCCAGTCAGCTGCTCAGAGGTTGACCATGCTTTACAGATAAATTGCATTCTGATAATATTATTTGTTGCCACTGACTCCAAAAATAGTCACATGTTAAAAAGGAGCATCTCGTGCTTTGAGGTTTGAAGTTACTGCACCAGGATCTGTCCTTCAGGTGCTTCCCACGGAGGGTGTACTTTTCAGGCTCTGTGACTGAAGATGGCTCCAGGATGCACCACCTCCCTCCCGCCAGCCCCTACCAAGGGCACCTGCCGAAAGCGCAGGGCTCCACCTGGGGGCAGGAAAAGTACTGTCAGGCTAATTCCATGCCGAGAGCTTCCGAGTAGTTAAAAGGGAGCCCGGGGACATGCAGAGGAGTTGCCTACGTCTCAAATTTTCCCCAGCAGCAAATAAAATAGCCTTTCTTAAGAGCAGGATTTGGGCTTTAATGCAAATTCCGAATTTCAGGTTCCGAGTGAAGCCTCCTGAGAACTCCTCTGCACCAGCGGTGCCCAGGTGCCCTGGTGTCCAGGTCCTACATGCCTCTGGAACACGAACTTTTCCCCTCTTGGGCCGCAAGGCTATGGGCCACCACCAGCAGATCCCAGTGACCCCATGACCCGTTTGGAAACCCGCTGAGGGACCCGCTTATTAAACCAGACACAGCTGTATGGGGCGTTGGCTTCAGCAGGGGCTCCATGAGGGGAGGCCGGGCTGCCCCAGCCGGACACAGCCGGTTCCAGCCGGATCCAACCACCCACTGCAGGGCGCGGCTGAGCCCATGGCCAGGGTGGCGTTGCGGAATGTGTTTAAGAAGGGGTAGAACACTGCACGGCAGAGTGCCGGGGAAAAACAGCGAAGAAAATGCCCTGCACACGAGGAGAAGGAGGGGAGAAGGCAGAGGAGTTGGGAACGAAGGAGAGAGGTTGAGCTTGGGAAGGAGTGGGAGCGAAGGTGAATCAGGGGGATGGGAAGCAGAATAATTAGTTTGTTAGGAACAATGCATCGAGGTTGGTCAGCATACCAAAGCAGGAAGAAAAGATAAGAGACCACTGATAAGGGCAGGGGGAGTCTCGGACAGACATCCTGTGCTCAACCCAAAACTAGCTCAAACCAGTCTCGAAGCTTGAACTCGGGCCAGGGGTATAAAGAGCATGCACAGAGAGGAAAGGTGAAAAGTTCAGAATGAAGAAGACTCCTGACTTCATCGGAGGAAGACCCTCGGAGACCCCTACCAAAGCCAACAGACAACACTGCGCATGCGCAACGTAGATGTAAATGACTTTTGGGTTCATTATAATACGAAGTGAGGCTGGGCAGGGCTAGGTGATGAATATGTATAAGCGTATTGGGAAACTTAATGAATATGGCACTTGTAACCCGATAAATACCAAGCTGAATGCAGCTGTTGGCACGCATGGTTTTGGAGGAGCCATCCCCTGTGTGTCCCAGCGCTGGAATAAACATACCTACTTTACTACTTATTTAGTAGTGGAGTCTTTTCCGCTCATCAAAGGTGTTCTTGTTTTGCTTTGTCACCAACTAAATTAATTGGTAGTAAAGACATTTCCCCCAAATCAAGTCTATTTTTCCTATGGTGGCAATTGGCAAGTGATACTAAGCATAGGAATATCTGTTAAGTGCCTGCTAGAAGCAATGTTAGGAATCCTCCAGTCAGTTGACCTGGCTAGTTTTCCCTAAATTTGCCATCTTGCTTTTTTTTTGTTGTTTTTTTTTTGTTTTGTTTTGTTTTTGTTTTGTTTTGTTAGTGTTGCTATAGTCAGGTGTGAAGAAGTGCCTCAGGAAGCATGCAGGAGACTTGAAAAATTCCTTTGAATAGCTGATGCTTCTTTTGCACGTTCAGATGTGCTCATCCGAATAGCAGAGTTCCATTGGAATTAACTGCAATATACCAAAACATCAGCAAGCACAATGCAGAGTAAAGATCCCATACAGTCATCAGAAACCATAATGTGTACTAAAGCAAATATCCTGTACTCGCTATTAAATCAGTGAGAATTATCCTAGTGTTTTCAATGGAAATGAACTTGTCATTCCATTACCAGACAGTGTTTTAAACCAAAAATGGTTACTTAGGATCACAACCCTTACCTCCACTAAGCATAATTTACTTGGCTAGCAGAATGATGCTCCCAGCTGATTTGTACATAAATAGGTCCTAGCAGAGCAAAAGTTGAAGAAAACCCCAAGTCCTTCTTGAGAACACATCAAAACTGCCTGTTTAACACCAAAGTACTTTGTGAGAGTTAAGAGTGAAACAAATCCTGAGGTTATTATGTGTTCTTAACTAATTTTTAGCCAGGAATTATTGGGCTGGCAACATTGAGAGACATAGAACAAACGGCAACAAACATCTGTATATTTTACTTGTTTACCACTGTCTTGAAGGCTGGTAACAGAACTGAAAAGCTCTGATGTGTTGTAAAAGCAATACTAAAGAAAGGTACCCCCTAAATAATTACTGCTAGAGTGCTTACTGTAATAAATGAATTGGTTTCAGGGTGTTGGTTATTACTGTTTAGATAAGATATAAAAGAGGGGAGTTGAGGGTGGAATAGATGGACATGTTAATTGAAGGGAAGTTGCGAGACTGTACGGGTGTAATGCTGGAATGTAACCACTGGATGGGGATATAACAAGGACCCAATGGGTTTAATAGCAGGAACTTTCTAGTACATTGCTTCATAGGGTACAAAGGATGAGGACGATGCCCTAGACTGTGATTGGAGAACGAGCCAACCAATGATGTGGACTTGTTTGAAAATGATTGGTGAGGAATGCACGGAGGTATAGACCAACCAGCGAACAGGAAAGGGACCAATCAGCACGAGGATTAAGAAATGCACCAGTCCGGTGGCACCAGAGACTTTAAAAGCCACCTGCCCCCAGGGTGGGAGGGGTCCTCCTGAGGAACTTGGGGTCCAAGGGAGGACCCAGCGGGTCTCACTGTCTTGTTTTTGTATTGTTTTATTGTGGCTTGTCGTGCGGAGCCTGGGCTTATCCTGAGTTCCTGCTCTCAGCAGTTAATAAATTAACAAGTTGACTTTTCCTTTCAAAAGTCTCAGCCTCATTTACAACACTTACCAGGACTCAAGGTTGCTCAGTGAAAAAACTGTTTTGTAAGATACTTAGATTTCAGCTGATTTCATCCCTAGTTTGCCCAGAATATGGAAGATCACAATAATAGTCTGTAAACCTGCTGCTCTTCACAGGTTAGAAAGTAAACTGACAAACCTGCATGGGAATATCAAAATAAGAAGGTTATCAGGCAGGGTTAACCCGCAGCACTGTCACACCATACAGCTCTGCCACCACAGCATAAGCAAACATGACTGTAGATTTTATATGGAGAAGTCCACATGATGTATAAACACTTTTAAGGTGTCTTCATTTCAAAACAAATCAAGAAGGTAAGTAAAAAATAATGAAACAAAATAGAACTTCTCATCATCAATTTACTAAAATATCAGGAAATGAACCATCAGTTGGGCCACACCTGGAGCATTGCAGGGTATATCTACATCAGTGGTCTGAAACAGGACGATGTTTTAAAATTTAATTTCTTAACTGTACTTTGGCTCCCATCACAGTGTGATCTTGGAGTGTACAAACTGGATTCTTTCTAGATGAAATTAAACTGAAAAATGTGCTCCAAGAGTGCACCAAATGCTGTTTAAGGGGCATTCATTCCACACAACCACTCTTGAGCTATGCTGAAGTTAACCATGTGCCAAACACATACAGTGTTGATGACAAGGCTTCAGTACCAACTGTTCTCCTGCTCACATTCATTGCTGCTGTACCACTCTATTTACTAAAAGGCATAACCATCAGCTGTTAGGCTTATCACCAACAAGTACTGATAGAGGCACCTCCTACATCTGCTGCACCTTTGCTTATGGTCCTCTTGAACAGCATTACGCCACAATTTTCCTCATATTGTGGAGAAAAAGTTCACTTAGCAAGGAATTACAATGAACAACTACAGGGTCTTCCAAACTTTTCTATTAAACTAATCTGAGATTAAACCAAGGACTGAACTGTAATTGCAATTGACATTACAGTAGCTAATGAACTACCGTAGGTCAATACAAACTTTGTATACCTAGCAATGAGGGAAAAGTGTTTGTAGCACTGAAAACTTCGATCGTACTGAAGCTGGGGAGCCTGACGAGCTCTCAAGTGGGCAACTTGTTCATCAAGTATCAGATGAGTGTACTTACTACATCCCAATGTCAAGCAGCATCATATTTCTCAACTCAAGCTAACACAGGAATAAACCAGTGCCATTAGCGATTGAGCACAAGTTTTTTCTTGTAAGATATGTCATTAATGTAGAACTATAAACAACAAATATGAAACCCCAAGATAACATCCTGCAGAGCAGCTTTTCAAAACCCAAGTGCCTTGTTGAAGTGATTAAAACTTTAAATTCCATTATCTAGTTGTCTGTGGAAACCATAGAGTTAAAAAAAAAGAGAAGAAGAAACAACATTTTGAGTTTGGTTGGTACTAGACAGGAGCTGTATCAGGTTTGTGTGATGGTTTGTTACCTCTCACATCTCCATTCTCTTGTTTATAAACACAAACAAAATATGCCTTCCCATGAGGCGTATGGGTTAACAAGGACCCTCCTCATATCAAATACAAAGAATTCAAGCTACAAGAAAAGTAAAAATTATGTTTGCAAGCCCCAACCTTCATTCACGAGACCAACAGGACAATGTGACTACATAAAAAGTTTATTTGTTTAGTACAGGTCCTCTAGATGCAGCAGTTAAACAAAAATGTCATTTGGCAGTCAGTTTATTTCCTATTTCATTAATAAAAGTGCAGCATAGTTATAAAGGCACAGTGTTGACATTTCAGACAAGTCACTAATGTCCAGTAAAACTGGCAGGAGAAAGACCTCACTCCTACCATCTTTAAAAACCACTTGTTTCATTTGCCAACAGTGATATTAAAGAACAGTAAAGACCTACATTGGGAGCAATCATCATATAAAAATCCGATCTAGATCTAGAAAAAAGTCGTCAGAAATAGCATGACATGCTGAAGCTATCAGTCAGCAACTCCCATTTCTCTTTTTTGCTATTCCACGAAGTCTCTAGGAAGACAGTGTACTTGCTGCTATTTCACTTGCTTAAAATTACCCGGAAAAATCTCGAGATGAATGAAAGAGAAAATAGGCTAGTACTGAAGTGTTGTAAAAGATACCTGCCTACTATATTTTGTGTGAGGGCACGACCTCCTGCCCATTGAAACACCTCCCAAACACCCCTTCACCTTCCTTCGCAGCATAACTGGCCACGTGCAATCTGGCAGTTCTCTTACAGCCTGTGGCCAAGCAAACTAATTTGCTTTTAGATCATAATACATGCGGAGAACTCTCCGGACAGTCTCCACATATTTATCATCAGGAACAGGTTTCCTCTGGCTTCCTGGCTCAAGAAATTTCTTGATTGTGGGGATGCTGCTTATCCTTGCTTTAAATGCCTAAAAGGTAAACAGTAAGTACATGGTATTTAAAGAACAGAAATAACACAACAAAACCCCCTATTTTGCTGATTTATGTAACATCCTTTAACAAGCTGTATGTGGAGATGAGACAGGAAATACGGTTTTAACCGTGGATGAATTTTACTCCCACTCACTTCAACCCTTTTATATTCCACAGTAACAAATCAGCCCTCTGTCTTGTATTGATATGGGATGAAGTGTTAACAGTTATCTGTGGTTTCTGATATGTATGTTACTCAGATCAGTTCTTGTGATCCAAAACTATCTTCCACTTAACAGTACCACAGAACTGGTGAAGAGAGGCAAAAAAAGGGAGGGTGCGTTTCTTCAGATGTGTACAGGGGTTACTCCTGAAAATAACAGTTTCTTTAGATGAAACATCTTACAACCTCTTCCTAAAGCAAGAAGAACAAGACTGGAATGAAAAAGTAACAAATGTTTTGTGGAATTATTTACACATAACAGACTGAAATATCACTTATCACATTTACAGCCATATGAGCATCTTGTTAGTGCAAGGTACCTGTAACTGAGGAAAGCCTGAGAGCACATCTGACTTTTTCTCTTCTACCATTAAAATGGCTTCAAGAAGATGAACATCAGCCCAGCTAAAATTGTTGCCAACAAGGAAGTCCTGCCCATGGTCTTTCAAAACCTAGAAATGTCATAAATGAAAACACTCAGGTGTGGATAGCCAGCTGAGGTTCATGTTTTCAAAATGCACAGGCACACCTTCTTTGACAATACTACTGTCTCCTTTTCACCCTTCTCTCCCACGCAGCTAACAGGGGGAACAGGGGATGTGCCAGCAGTCACTGATGATTTTACAGCAGAAATCTAGAATCCCAGGGTTTCTCTTACTGGTCCTTTCTTCCTATAGCCCTAGGTAACCCTGTGTACTGGAGTACAGGGTTAGATACCTTCTTGGTATTCACACCTTTCAAGTCTAATTTATATGGAATTTTTCTACACATTGTTACACCTTCAATGGGAAAATAGGAGAGTATGAAAGAGAGGTGATCAGCCTAAAGCACTGGGGCTAAAACAAGTGGAACAACAAGTAGAATATAGGGTAGAATGCACCCTGGCAACCATGTATGGGAGACCTGGCAAAGTGGAAAACTGTCTTTTCTTTAGTCTTTAAAATTGAGAAGGATCTATTCCTGCTAGATCATCCTGTCCATGCATCTTAATTTACATTGTGAGTACCTCTTGGGTCCTGTCTCTCAAACTATAATCAGAAAAACACCAAGATTCCAGTATGGCTAGAAGTCAGCAGTGATAGCTGTGTATTACTGTGTTTAAAAAAAACCCAACAAGATGTATTTGAAATGTTAAACAAAGAAGATAATTAGCACTGCTTTTGCAATGCAAATTACTGTGGTGGGTTGATCCTGGCTGGGCACCAGGTGCCCATCAAAGCTGCTCTATCACTCCCTTCCTCACCTGGGCATGGGGAAGAAAATTCAATGAAAGGCTCTTGGGTTGACCTGCCCCAACTTTTCTGATACTGCTCTGACCCATCTCCAGCCAATAGACAGTATGGATGTCCTGGTGTAAAGTACTGCACTGACACTTTAGCTTCTGGTTGTGGTGAAATACCAGTGTTCCCACTGTTATCCCTACAGAATCAGGGAAGAGAATGATCCTCCTACATACCTTTTCATATACTGGGAAATACCTGCTTGTTGCCTTTTGAACTATAAAAGCACGTTGCTTCTCTTTATCCTCCGCAGATAAGAAAGGGAACATCAAAATGAAGCCCATAAGGTCATCTGTTCCTCCAACATACATATCAATCCTTAAAACCAAAGCAAACAAAAACATTAAATAGAAGGCACCTTCACAAGCAGAATTACCTTATATTTGTTTTAGGATAGTAAAAATTGTATTTCCCATCCCCCTGTGGTGGTGCATTCCCCCTCCCTCCTTTCCAGGCTGCAGTGTGATCTGAAAAATGTTTTTTTAAGTGATCTCAAACACACTCATTCATGACACCCCCTCATACAAATTATTTCTGCAATTAAAAAAACATGTCACAGTCTGAGTTTACTGGTATTTGTAGTGGTTTTGGCTCTTTACTTGCATCACTGTGCAGGTTTAAACAGGATTGCACAGAGGTTAAGAGCGTAACTTTGGTGCTACAGATCACAATCACCAGAGAAACACACAGCACCACAAGGACTCACTCCCAACTGACTGAATTGTCTGGATGTATCCCACCTTCAGAATTTAATCCAAAATCCAAGTAGTGCCAAATAGATAAATAATGGGGTTGGAAGTCTGAAGCATACCAGGCTCTTCATCCAGCTAAATTATCAGTACAGCAGTTCTTCAGATTGTCCCTTTTCCAGAACTATGAGTGCAGGTTTCATACTGTAGATGGACATTTAAAATGCTACATACTGAGACAGCCCAATCATACTTTTTTTTTCACAGACACAACATCAAGATGTAATTTCATGTGGATGTAATTTCAGATTAAACCAATAGTTTTTCAACAGCTTTTAGCTGTTTTTTCCCCAGCTCCCAAAGATCTAAACCATGCACGTTTTACAGTGCAGTGGGACATCATGCAACCACAGATAATGTCAATGATAGCTCTTATTTTGCAGCCAGAAGTTAGAAATGAACCATTTCTTTCCAGAGTTTTCTGGTTACAAAAGTAGTTCAGCATCTACATGCCAGTCACCTCTCAAATACCTGTATTAAGCTTTCACTAAGGCACAATAAACCCCTGACTCAAATATTTTTATGTGAAAAGTAACTGAGTTAGAACAAATCAGTTGGCTTACATCTAACTGTGGCCTCTCACGCTGACTGCAAGTTGCATATCACTGAGGCCCACAGATGATTCTGTGTGTGTGTGACTATGCAATTACTTTTTGATGCATCTGAACTACTATACTAAATTCAAGAGTAATACTGTTACATACAAGGCTCTCTCCTTCAGGTCCTTCCCATAGAGGTTGTACTTTGCTGCAATGTAGCTGAGGATGGCTCTGGTCTGCACCATCCTCATCCCATCAATCTCCACCATGGGCACCTGCTGAAACAGCAGGGATCCACCTAAAAGGAAAGACACACATTATTTGACTGATCTAGTAAGTCCACGTCAGATTTCTTGCTGTCTTCAGAGGATCATTGCTTTTCTGGTGAGCTTGCTGTGGGCAGTTATTGTATTAAACTGGAGTTCTTCCATGCAAAGAATAAATTACAGTGATGCAGACAAATTCAATTGAAAAACACAGTTATTGTGGGTTACCATCCTTCCTTTAAAAAATTTCACTGTAGTTGCAGTCAAGACTGTGTACAGCAGCTTTTAAAATGAAATTGAAGTGCAGTGGAGACAAGCACACTAAACATCTCAACTGAGTAAAAAGTGTCTAGTTCTAAACAATGTAAAAAAGTTCTGTTCCATTATTCAAACAGTATTTGAAGCAAATGTTAGATTCACAGATTTCTCTCTTATGATCAATCTTTAAGCTTTATCAGGACATAAAATGAAAATTTCGGATACATATTTTCTAGTTACTGAAGCCCATGGTTAAGTTTGTGGGACAAGGTGGGATGCGTAGACAGATGGAGAGTAGAAGAATCCAGAGGCCTGGCAAACTTTCCAGGTTGGAAAGATACTCAGTTTGCAATTTCATCTGTCCACATATGGAAAAAATCAGCCTCTGCAGCTGCTCACGGCTCTCAGCTGTACCCTTCTGTGTGGAAAGGAAGTCACATACAGTCTTCAAAGACTTCACACATCTTCTCTATGTCTGGTTACACTTTTCTTGAGGTTTCACATGGACTCACCTTGCAGGAGCTTCTCATACTGCTCTCGAGTTTCCAAAAACTCTTCTTCAAACTGTCAAAGGGAGAGTGAGGAAGAAGAGGAAATAAGAATCTTTTCACATTTCTAGAAGAGATAAACTTTTTCAGCGCCATAAAAGGAAAAGAATATACATCATGGTTCCTTCCATTCCAGATACGGCTCTAAGGGAGAACACACCCAGAGCAGAAGTGCTGGCAAAATCTCCTGGATTGTCACACTTGATAAATGCTGCTAAGGGCAACCCTAGCAAAAGAACAGGCAATAAGAACTGGAGTGAGGATGGTTTGTTTGATATTGAACAGTCAACTTAATGTGAGACAATCAACAATACAGTCCAGGCTGTCCTTAAAATGCTTTCTGGAATGTGGAAAAAAGCTCTGCTGTGGGATATTTTGATTTGGGAGCTAGACAGGAACAAATTCTTTGGCAGTTAAAACAAAGCTTTTACAAAATAATGTACAAGTAGCAAGCCTGCAGGAAGTTTAGTACAGATGCATGTTTCAGACACCTGAAGATGAATTATTCACAAGATGAGAAACAAAAAGATACAGAATTGCTGGCGATCAGATGGATGTAGTTATATTGAATACCGTTGAGGATGGCTGGTCCAGTCAGTGTTACTTACACAGAAACTGAGTTCAAGATTAAGACACCAAAGTTAGACATCTACATGTATGTATTTGCATGTGCCATACATGTCTATGGTCAGTGCAGAACATGGAGACTAGAAAATGATTGATGTTACCAATCCCTAAGAGCCTTGCTCAGTCAGCCTCTCTCATGACATCTGTGCCACTCATGTCAGTAATTAAGACTTGCTATACTAGGGAAACCCCAGATGATCAGGCATATTAATATACTGCCAATGTTCAACCATAGCAAGTGTGATCACAGTCTTAAATTCAGAACCCAGGCTTCTGCTGATGAGAAGCTGAGAAAAGAATATTCCAAGGAAAAACATAGTAATTGGTACTCATCAACAGTGCTTTTTTTAACTTAAAAAAAAAAAAAAGATAAAGAAGAGAGAGGGACTTGAGACATAGGAACAAATGATGAAGGGAAGCAGATAGTTCTGTCTTCTGCAAGGCCTTCAAATAAAGACTGGTGGTCTTTTTAAAAAACTTGTATTCTTTGTCTCAGTACACAAATAACTGTATGTACTGTAACAGCTTATTGTACAAAAGAGGACACTCAGAGCAAGTCTTTGTCCTTTGTGTCCTCAAACTGTATTTACCAGTTTACCACCAAGATGGATAGCGAATGAATAAGTAAATTATATACCATCAGAAAAAAATACATTAAAGAGGTATCTTCCTTCTCTGTTTTACCCAAGTATTTTTCCTCCTGTGCAGAGATTTCTAATTTCCCTACACATGTGGGTCAATTTGCCCATTTCACCCTGCTAAGCTTCATCTAAATGATGCAAGACACAACGTATTTTGTGTTACAGCTTATTATGGAGGGTGCAGGCAGTGGAGTGAAAAATAAAACAAAAATCTCTGTGTGAGCGTTCAACTGAAAACAGAAAGACTAGAGAAAGTAAATTACTGTTTTACTTGGCACAGATAACACTTTTTATGCCAGGAACACATCTATCAGCACAGCAGCTCTGGGTCAGTAATCAAGGGCTTAATTAAGGATTAGACATTCTTGTGTTAAGCAAGAACCTGGTTTACAGTGTCACTGCTCAGAAGACACGTAACTTGAAGCCATGCTTTTGTGTGCCTGAAGTAAAAGTATTTAATTACACTAAACAGCCAATATTCATTTGCTATTGCATCTCAGGATGCCTTTTCTTTTTTGACTAATAACATGGGATCTGCCTCAAAGACAAGCTTACCAATGTGCAGCTACAAGTTAAAAACTCTAAAACAAACCTCGACCCCGGCTGCAGCCAACAACCAACGAATTGACTCCATCTTGCCTCTTCCATCAAAGTAGTAAAGTTTCGGTTTTCCAGACATGACTTCAAACTTCCTGTTACCTAAAATAGTTGTAAGAGATAGTAAGTTAATAATGATCCAAATATCTGATGGCAGCTAGAATAATGGTTCACCCACAGAACAAAAATTTAAGTTAATTTTTGACAAAATATTTCAGCAAAGTTTCAGTCTAAACTGATTTGATTTTATTGCTGCACAGTAAAGTCAAATGATTTCATAGACTTTTCATCCCCCTGAAATTCAGGAAAAGTAAGCATCAAGTTGCTAAGCAGGAGATAACAGAAAAAATAAAAAAAAACACTAAGAAAATCCTTAAAACTTTTAGAAAATTTATGTTTTAGAATTAAAGTTACACAGACACCACTAAAAGTCATGACCAAAGAGAAGAGGCAGTAGACCAGGTTTGCAAAACTGGCAGACCTTGTATCAAGGAATGCCAAAAGTATCTAAACAGTAGTTCTACACATGTTTAGGTGAAGAATGGGAATGTATTTTTAAGCCACTCACTTTTTTTTCTAGCTGTGGTGATGCAGCAGTCAGTAGAAACTTCAAAAGTATCGCAATATGTGATCCAGGATCAGCAGAAACTTCAGAAGAATGGCCTGTTTCTTCTGTAATAATCCAGATTAAAATACAGAGTTTCAGAGTGTTGCACTACTTACCCTTCTACAGGCCACGTTTCTTTCTATTAATAAACCCTGTTGCTATGCAAAACCTTATAGACTTTTCAGATGATCAAATGCTGCTTTGCAAGCAGCATTTTAGTTCTTTAATGACTTAATAAATGAGGCTATTAATTGTTATTTTTTGAATAGACTGTTGTTTAGGCCTCAGCAGGAACTGGATTCCACTGTAGAGCCATAAGCCAAGAGAGCAACCAAATTTAATCATACTGGCATTTCATATGCAGAATTCCGTAACAGCAAGTCCTTGCTGCAACTGAGAGCTGTTTTCCCTCTGTAAGGTGGTTTATTGTCACTTCAATCCACAGTTCAAGTAATTCTGAAAAAGAGGCTGTTGGCATGCGAACAATCATCTCCAGTTTCCAGTGTTCCAAGAGCTCCTTCATAAGCAGAGGCAAAAAAGACCTTGAGCACGCACAGACTGATCTGCTTGTTAGCCAACAGGCATGAAAAGAGCACACAAAATACGAGATTGCATCAGAACATGGGAATTCAAACAAGCCAGGCTATTCCACCCACGCATGCTCAGGGACCTCCGACTGCTCTTAGGTAAGTCACAGGGAACTAAAACACTGCCAAGTAGTATCTCTACCTGCGATAAATATAGCAATTGAATTAGAAACATACAAAAAGACTGAAGAAAAGTATCACGGTGAACTACACAAAAGAACAGAATGAAACAGGAGCTTCTTGTAATACAGCTGTGTTCACAGAAAAAAAGCCAAAGGTTACTTTTAACTTGCAGTTTAAACAACTAAACAAACAGAAGAGTCACTTTTCTTGAGTGCCACCTCCAGAGACCTGCTCTTAGCAAGCCAGTGGACAGGTCACAGAACATAAGCAAGTCACTGATGCCCAACACACCTCAATGCAGCAGAAGCAAAAGGAAGGTGGTGGGTGCTTGTCTTGTAAATACCGGGGGATCAACAAGGTTTGAAATGAACTGTAGTATCCTAGGTTCCTAAGACCGAGCCTGCCGTGCTATACTCGAAGAGAAGGTCCAACTTGTGAACTAAAATCTGATGGAAAGAGCACCCTGGTGATGGGTAAAGAGCTTCTCCCTTCTCCGCCCTTCATCAGAAGGAGGTAAAGCGGCAGTTTGCAGCCAGGAGCCGCAGATGCTGGTAGGTTGCTGTCCATTCCCCTCAGCCTGACACCTCAACAGCAAAAGGGACTTTGGGAAAGATTTGCTCCCTTGGTGTGATTTATGAAGGCCATCTGGGCTAACAGGGGCAATGACGGAACATGAATATCAGTGCAAGAAGCGATCACTCCCACGCTAGGAGAACACAGACCAGAAGAAAATCGGTGAAGAGGGCCAGGGGACCAGCTGTGCCTCGCACGTCCCGCAGATCCAGGACTCTAGGGCCCCATTTTCTCTGCCTGCATTCAGCAGCCCAACAGCGGTTCCACTCTGCCCCCGCAACACCGACCCGGGGGCACGTCCTGTGCTCAGCGTGTGACAGGCAGCAGCCCCCGGGGCCATCAGCTCCCACCCCTCCTGGGGACAAGCTTTTGGCAGACACGAGATGACGAACGGTCCGTGTTGTGACACGGGGAGCCCTTGGCCGGGAGCGGATCCACGGCTCAGGCCCGAGCCCGGCACAGACTCCTGGCTCCCCGCCTCACCTGAGCCAAGCCACGGGCACTAGTTAGCGGGGAAACAGGAAGAGGGAAATCCCAGGGCCCCACATTACTCACAGACACGGGGGGTTAAAGCGGTGATGCCGAGCGAACACACGGCGCGCCAGCGCACAGCACTCCCGCCCGCCCCGCCCGCAGCCGCCATCGCCGCCGGGCCCTCCCCGCCCAGGACACGGGGCGGTGAGAGCGGCACAGCCGCCAATAGGAAGCCGCATATTTGCATGTTTCGCAAAGCCTTCTGAGACGAAATCTCACCCCAAAGAATTTCGCTAGAACTTTTAAACTGGGTTAAGAACTGGTTTGTCTTGGAAGGTTTTGTTGCTGCAAAGTGATCATTCCGTGCGCTGTGCCATTGGATTTTTGGCGGCAGCCGCAAACCGTGAGGTAAAGGGACCCTGGCCTCTTGAGCTATAAATAGCTGCGTGTGCGAAGTCTCTGCCTGGATGTGAGGGCGATCTGGCTGCGACATCTGTCACCCCATTGATCGCCAGGGTTGATTCGGCTGATCTGGCTGGCTAGGCGGGTGTCCCCTTCCTCCCTCAACGCTCCATGTGCGTCCCTCCCGAAGCTGCGCGCTCGGTCGAAGAGGACGACCTCCCCGATAGAGACGGTACCGTTCATCGGTCAAGGGTATACGGTAGCTGCGCTCCCCTGCTAGAACCTCCAAACAAGCTCAAGGTCCATTTGTAGGAGAACGTAGGGTAGTCAAGCTTCCAAGACTGCAGACACATCCAAGTGAGGCGCTGCATGGGGCAGTTTGCCATTGTTTTGTGCCTCAAACGCACATCCCTCGCAGTGAGGGTGTGTGTATGCAAACCCGCTACTTTTTTTCACTTTATCGCTTCTCCAGCTTCAATTCCCCAATCACCTAGGAATCCGTGAGCTTCGCACGACACACACACGGCCCCCAGGTAAAATCAGAATCCTTGCACATGTAAATGTATTTTTCATCTAGTTCTTCACCTGTGCAAGTGGTTTTCAGCCCACTTAAACAGCTAACAAAAGGGCTGGGCTTTTAAGTTATAAATTGTCTTCAGCTTCTACTGCCTTGAAAGCCAGGGGAGAAGGCTAAAGAGGTGACACAGGACACTGAGAACAAAACTAGAACAGAACAGACTAGACTAGACTAGACTAGACTAGACTAGAATAGGATTATTTTCCCTTGGGAGGGACCCACAACATTCTAGTTCAGCTGCCTGTCCTCCTGAAGTGTTATGCATGTTATAATTCAGTCTTGCAGGTAGTTTCAGAGGAGCTGACATCCAAGGAAGGACTCAGTGATGAGCTTTACATGGAGCTCACAGTATATTGCAGAAATTACATGCTTAGACTCGAATCATGTGGTCAGTGAATGTGCAGTGCCCCTCCAAGAAGGCTTATTAAAAAACTGAACCCCAACTACAAAAAAACAACCAAACAAAAGGCAAACTAAAGTGTTTTCATTAAAAACTGAATAAAAGAGCAGGTTAGTCAGTACTCCTTCAAGAATAACTTTATTCTGGGCAGGACATTTGACACAGAAGGAATGAAACAAGCATTTAGAATGTTTCTGAACGAAAACACTGAATAAACAAGAACCATTATTTCTCCCCTCAATGACAATTCTACCCCCTCCTTCCATATTAAATTCTAAAATGTTTTTTCAGTACGTTTTTGTCTTCACATTATGGAATATCCTGCTCACATCAACAGCCATATCAGATACAGGAACACCATGGGAGTGGGTTTTCTGGCTTTTTTTTTTTTTTTTTTTTGGCTAACATCATGGCACTTACACACTACTTTTAGGAAAATCTGGATTACAGAGGTGAATGAATCCACTGCTGGACTCCTTTATTTCCAGTGGTCACTATTATTACATGTTATGCCTAAGCCTGAGAAAATGTAAACAGTACAATTCTAAAAACATTTTCCACAAAGATGCTGCTAAACATTGAAGCACAAGGTAGCAGGTTACATATCATAAATTCTCAGATATGCTGCTTGTCCAGATTTCAGTATATAAAGACCTCCATCTCTTCCATCTCTGTACTGCACAGAGACAGCATGGTTAAAATACATAAACCCACCTCTGTCCTGCTCAAAAAGAACTTTTCCAACTTCAGTAAGAATTTGCTTGAGTAAAGGATACAACCATTAAATATAGCTAATTTTCTGTCTCACTAAGTGAAAACTAGCAGTGATTTTGAGTGCAATATTATTAGCTTTTTTCCCCAAAATAAAAGGCTTTAACTTAGGAAAGGAGGAGATACAAAAAAAAAAAAAAAAAAAAAAATTAAAAGTATAGCTTCTTTTTCTAATCTTTTTGATGGACTGACTAAAGCCTGAATGCTATAGTCAAAAAAATCACCGAAGGTCTGATAAAGGTTCAGAGATTACAGGCCAGGTTCAGATTCATCCTGTGTTACTTGAATCTCACAGAGTTGTCCCCCTCCTTAGTGGAGAGACTCAGGTCTCTCCAGAGTGTTTGCATGTTCTCAAATGAGACAGATTTCGAGATGATTCTCACTCACCAGGGGTGAGTCACCTCACAACAAAGGAGCTCAACACTTAGGTATGATGAATCCAAGCCTCAACCACCTGTTCTCATGACCTGTCTCCTTCCACTCCTAGGAACTAAGTGTACAGACCAGACTACTTTAATTGCCTACTTTGGTCTAGGGATACCAGGATAGGTTCAGGGTGCTCATTCTTAAAACAAATTACCTAGTGAGAAAATAAATTACATGGTATGTAGACATAAATACAGGTATTTATTTCCACCAAGAGAAACAACGATCTTTCCAGTTCTTGCACAAATATACATATTTCCCTTTCCACTTACCCACAGACACCTACCAGTGTGTGCTTTAGAAATTAAACGGCTGCTTTACTTTCCTGGTAAGCATTGGCATCACTGCTGTGGAAGCAGTTAGGTATGGTTTGGAGTGAGTACTTGCTATGCCCAGATAACAGAGCAGCAGGACACAGAAGATGTCTTTGGCATGTGTAAGTCTTACATGCACACTTTTGCTCCCTCTTTGTCTTGTACTGTCTCACTGTGGGCTGAGCCCATAAAAGCAAACAGCGACCAGTGCTCCTCGGGGTTCCCCCTGTAGCACTGAGCCAGCAGCCCACCTCGGGTGCAGATTCCTTGAAATCCCACATGTTCTCCATGGGAAGCACTGAAACGGCCAGAATCTGTTCTCAGTCCGCAGTCCACAGCAGCTGGCCCTTGTATGTGCCAGCAGATCCCACAGAGAGGATCTCATTGGCACACAAGCCCCTCAGTTCCTGTGAAAGGGCTGGGAGCTGAGAACTGCACCTGCTCTGATCCCTTCAGGCTGCGTTTAAATCTCATAAATAAACCATTTGCCTGAGCTGATCTCACAATGAGCTCAGAAAGATGAGCATTTCTGCACATTTCTGCAGGAAGATGCATTCTCTCAGAACACTTCAGCTTTGGCAGCACTGCTCCAGAACACAGCTACGGAAGGTGTTCTCCCACAGCACTGAACAGTTTTATCTTTCTTCTGTAGAAGGAGGTGCAGGAATAGACAAATGCTGACTGTGATCTAAATTAATATTCTGCTGATAGCTGGACTCTGGCACTCCTTTCCAGAGCAGAACTAAAGCAGATTATGGGGCTACTTTCTTTTCTCTCTAACTTGATATAAATCATTCTCTCTTATAAACTGAGTTAAACTGCTCTTCAAAGAACTGTATAAATTTCAGTGAAATCAACCACAGTTTTACAACATTTTCTTAACCGGATCACATTAAGATCCCATCTTTCCCTGCAGAGCCTCTGGGCCTAATTTATGGAAGTTGACATATTCTTCACATTGTAAATGAAGATGTATTGTGTGAAGAAGAACTGAGTATAAACATAAGCAAGCTTAGACTGACTTATTTCCTCTGGGTTGTTTTGGGGTTTTTTTTCCCTCTTAAGTGATTTAAAACAGCAGTGATTTAAAACAGTTGTGAAAAGTAAGTCAGCTGCATAGATCTTGTTTCCTTAAACTCTGTTGCTGGCATATCATTAATATTTTGTTACTCTGAAACCAGTTTTATTAATTTTATTAATTTACTATTAATTGTTAATACAGTCTTTAATAGGTCTTCAGATCTTATATTCACAATGAAAGAAAAAGAAGAAACAGAATCTGCTTTTTCTCCTTAGAAATCATTGGAACATTTAAATGAATTTAACAGAGGTAGGTTCACATTCTATTTCATAGTGAACAATGCCAAAGAACAACTTTAAAGCAGGAAAAAGGAACACTCTGTCAGAAAATGGATCAAGAGAAGAATACCCTTCACCAAACAAGAGTCCTCAGATTTGGTAAATTTGGATTGCAGTCCAACAAAAAACCTTTAAAAGGCAAAAAAAAATTTAAAAAAAGGTGCCTCTCACTGACATTCAGCAGTCTCTCAGTGACTGTAAAGGAGAGTGTAGACTGTTAAGTCACTCCTCTGATGCCAGTACAAAGGCAAATGGTCGGTCATAAGACAACGGAAGTGTAGCATTGAGACATGGCATCACTGAAATTACACAGCCTCAATTAGCACATAAACTTTAGAAAATGTGTAATGAATGCTGCTTCCTCAGTACTTCTCCTTCACTGCAATATTGCACCACATATTTTTATCCACTTCTATCAAAAAGTTTAATCTAACAAAAAAGTTAATTTTTTTTAAAAGTTCATTATAAAAATTTGCTGTATAAAAATGCCAAATCCCCTAAGCCTTATATACAAAATGTATCACTTTTATGAAAATAATTGGACCCAAGTACATAACAAAACATTTTTATACAAAAACATACAAGACTGCATTCAAATTAATGCAAATAAGTAAAAAAACCCTTCAAAAAAATGTCTCATTCATGGAAGATCTGCTTCTTTTAAAGGTACAGGTATATAAACCTATACATGTCTGAAATGGTCTCACGTTGGCCATTTCCTGGGAAGCATGCACTGGTCAGAGAGTATTTCCACAGGTCACCGGTGAGTGCCGTACTTCGCAGACCAGTCAACGCGCCCATGGATCGGCTCCGCGGCCGGCGGGAGAGGCATTAACCTCGGTGAGCTCTTGGTAGGTGAACTGAACGAGGGCCATCCAAGAAGGGGTCTGACTGACGTCAGAGAAGCAAAATCTAAAGGACAAAAAATACTGTGATATAAAGGTTCAGTGAACACTGAACATCCACTGCATCCACACTGAACAACAACTGGATGCAGGTCCAGTTACTTCTTCAGGAAATAAGCCTCCTTTTTTAACAGTTTGCTGATGTGAAACAATAGTGCATCCAATCCCTAAAGACTCAGCAGACAAAGACTATTTACATCCCTGATTTGACAAGCATGAATTCTGTGCCAGCTCTCACACCAACCTCTAGGTCCCATTGAAACAGGCTGCAGATAAACCCACATATTTAATAAACAAAAGTAAACATAAAGAAAATCCTTTGCCATATGAAGGAGAGGTTGCAAACAATACTTCCAGTCAGTCATATATTGACAAATAAAATAAAGCAAAGGTAAGCAGTTCAGTGCTGCATACATACAGCATTACTGGAGTACTGACGAAGGGACCAAGAGAATGCTGGTACTATACTTACCAGAAGATGGATCCACAACTGGTGCTAACTGAACCCTCTGCCCAGCAGAACCTACTTCCTTCTTCAGAAATGAAGGGACATAAGCACTCGTTAGACCACTTGATCCTATGGGCCCTGAAAGAAATGACAAGGAACATCTGAACACAGTGGATCTCCCATACTATCAACAGATGACAAAGGTGTGCCCTGAGGGGTCATGTTCAAGACCAAGCCTGATCATGGACTGATCAAAACAAGAACTTAATTGAAAACACTAGAAATCCACAGCTCCTATATATACACCTGCATTTGGGAAACTGTCAGCCTCAGACTGCATCACAGATGAATGGAAAACAGTTACAAATTATACCTGTCAGGGAGAATACATCTCAGCTTTTTCAAGGTCTCTCAAAGCTTCCAAAACTTAGCATTCAGTTGGAATTATCTTGTTTGACTTTCAGCAACTACGTGCTAAGAGTATATTGACTCTTGGTGTCTATGTGGTGAGTCTGGGGCTTTGGTACTACACAGAGCTCTTACTGAAGCCTGTGAGAGCACAACTTGAAAATCTGGTACAGAGTCACATTTCAAATTTTAAAAGCCAGTTACAAAACTTGTCCCTAAGATGAGCAGCTTTGACTGACCTGTAGGATAAGCCATAGATAGGGAACAAAACAGTCTAGAGTTATAGCACAGATGGACACTAAACAAGATATCATGCAGACCATTGCACACATGCCTACGCTGTACTATTGCAGTGGCAAAGCCTATTGTGGGAAATGATGGTAATAAATAAAAAAGAGAAAAAACTAATTACATTCTATGCTGCTACAAAAGAAGCAAAAACTTCTAGAAGAGCCAGGAAGGAGACATGCTACGTATATAAAGGTTCTCATGTAGTTTAGCTGTTTACAGTGTCCTCCCATCTTGAATCTTTAAAGAATGATTTTCTGATTAAATTACGTCCAAAATTTTAAGTTGGGTTGTTTTTTTTAACCTGAGCTTCTAGAGGTCCAAAATGTTTATTTGGGCCAAGATTCAACACAAACTTTGGCAATAACATACTTTCTAAACAACATACAGAAAAGAAGTATGGCACTGCAGAACTGTATCACATGAAAACCTGAAGCCACAGTTTAGAGAGGAAATACACAGATAGAGTCTAGAAACATCAACATGTTTAAGTGTATCTGATAAAATCTAATGTAAAAATCTACAAATTAATTACTTCAACTCAAACAACAGTGATTAAATACCTGAAATACCAAATGCCAAAAAAAACCTGAAGAAGAAAAATTGAAAAGTTTTGCTTTTTGTCTGAATTTTTAAAACTACAATTATTACATTATTTTAAACAACATCAATTAAAAGACATAATGATAGGTTTTCTTTGCTTTATTCATGTAAGAAGACTGGTGTGTATGGCTAGTTCAATTTACCAGCTTCCTCCTGTGGTGACAGCCATTTATGCAGCCGATGGACTGAAATGCTCTGGAAACCAGAAAATATGACTTAAAAAAAACTGAGGAGGGAAACTGAAAGCAAGATGAAATATTTCAGGTTGAACAGACCTAAGCTGTCCAGCCTTCTATGCGTGGGGTACTTCAGACTTGTGAGGATTCATTAGAAGATACGACTATGTTTCAGTTTAAGGCAGTCTCCCAAAGAAGAGTACTCATAACCAATTTTAACACAAAGACAGGGTAGCAGGTATCTTAGGAGCTGACAGTGTTTTGGGAATGGATCATTCCAACATACACCTGTGGGGAATTGCAGAGACATCACTTATCGTTTTTCAGAGTCTTAGCACACCTTCTTACCTGAATTCATCCTGTTGGTAGTACTTCCTCCCAAACCAGAAGTTTTCCCAGACAAACCAGAACTGGGCCAGGGATGAGATGGAGCAGACTCTTTGTTTGAAGTGGAGACTATGCTATTCCTTGTGCTTATTCCTATATTGCAAAAAATTCAAAGATTACTTCATTAAAATTCCTGTTGCCACACAGGCCTGCATGCATTCCACCTGATGCACAGTCTTAGAGCAGATGTCTGGTTCAACTTAACCAAAACCTCTCCCTTTCAGTAACTCTCTGGGTCGCTCCCCATCCTCTCATAATACAGGAATGCTGTAACTAGCCACAGGCCCTAATCTGCAAACATCACAATGTATGTAGTTCCACTAGCATCAATGGCTGCTTAGATCACAGGGCAGGATCCTTACATCAGGGCCACAAATATTCTCAAGTCACAGAAGGTGAACCTTGCTATGTACATGAAATCTATGCTTCCCATAAAAGCCTAACGGTGACAACATAACCTGAGAGGCAATACTAGCAATTCCATTTCTCATAGTACTATACTCGTCTTTGGTGTCTCTACTGCAAGCACAGATTATGCCAACAGTTTGCAGTACAGTTCAGATGTCACCTATTATTTGTATTTAACATAGAGCCCATATTTAAGCAGGGTACCTAACATTCAAGGACACACCCACAATTTATGATAAGGCTAAAGCAGACTTGGGATCAATGTGTTTTACAACCTCCTCTAGTAAAACAAGTTTTAGCTACCAAAACTCTACCTAAGTGAGAGACAATTTGAAAGTCAATTAATTGTTTCATGAAAAAAGACTGAGTTTGTTGTCATAATACCTTCTAGTTTACTTAATTCATTTTGAAACATTAGTACTACAAGTGAATGAATACTTAACACTACTTTTATGAATAGCCATTATGAGAAAGAATACACTTCAGCTCATTTTAAATACTAGCAGATATGCTGTCTGCCTCCTGTACTTCATCCTGCCCCAGCACTGGTCTCAGTATAGCAGAGGTTATCATGAAGACAGGCATGTAATTCTCTATAGAGACATGGATCTGCATTTTACTTAACTCCAAACTACAGCAAAGCATATTCCCACTACTAGTTAGCCTGTTATTCATGGTATTATACACCCATGAGGTAAATGCACGGCACTTTCTTTCCCAGTCTAGAAGACCAGTCTTATACTTGTTAGGGAGACAGGGAATAGTTTGGCACATGTACAGACATCTAACACACCTCCAAGTATAAAAGTATCCATCAGGAGAAGGAAGTACCAACAATCCTGTCCCCTTGTTTGTAAGCAGCACTTCTCAGTTGCTAGACTGCTAGAATGTAGTTTGTGTCATGGCCATCTACATTAGCAAAGCTCTTTCTCTCCTCACGTTCTTTAAGCAGTAGCCCCCTTCCACAAGGTGAAAGGATAACAGCTAATGTACCAATGACTATTTCATACTGCTGTTGGAATTGCAGGAAGAAAAAGAAAGTATTTTTTACTAACCAGGTCGATACCTAGAATGGTTTAAGTAGTGTTGCTTTGCTGCAGAAACTCTCAGTGTGGGAGCATCCTGCTGCAAAAAGGTTGCATGGGAAGTTCGGGCACTGCTGCCAGAGCCTACAGCATCCGAAGGCTTCAGATTCAAAATGCTTTCAAATCTGTAATTCAAAAATTGGTACACATATTGGTACACATCCAATTCTTACAGCACATGCTTATTCACAACTGGCTTTCTCAACTCCATCCCATCTCCAGGAATCATTTCCTTCTGTGTTTGCTACACTGTAAGCACACAGACAACAGGGAATATTATCAACCTGAAGTCATACAAGTGCCCCTGAAAATCACATTTGTACTTCTAGTTCCCTTATATACTGCTTTTAAAGTTTTTATAAATCACTCAGTAGGTTTCTCTCTTCTGTATACCATCCATGGAAACTGCAGCTTAGAGTTGTCCAAAACAGTTTATATGCATGGAGTATGTCAAAATAGTCCACATATAAAATCGAAAAGTATATGTTCAAAGATTAACCTGGGGAAACTTAAGCCCATTTTTTCAGTGGGGAAGAAAAAAAGAATACAAAATTGTATAGAAATACATTTCCAGATACAAAGAAAGCATGAAGAGCAACAGCACTAAGAAAGAGAAAAAGGCCAAAGAAATAGACCAAACAGCACAAGCACATAAGAAGCCCCTTACCTACAAAGAGTTTCATCATTCTGCCTCTTCTTGTTTTTCACGTCCATTCTCATGATGCAAGATGTGAAATCAAGGTCTTCTAAGTCATCCCAGTCTTCAGAACTCTTAACTGTCCTGGGAAGATGTCCCCATCTTCGCCTAGGTTTTGGTTTAAGTTCACCATTTATATTCTCAGACCCAGCAGATGTTTTCTGTATGAAGATTGATAAGAAACAAACCCATGTGCTTAGGCCATAAATCAGGTGACAGGAACAAAGAGGATTTTTTTTTTCTCTATCTCAAAGAGTAACAGTGGTAATAGAGCTGTAACAACACAATCTTCATCTTCCATTAAATGTGCTAAGAACACAATCTGTAGCCTGCCGACATTATTACTTATCTTCTGCATTTCATCCTGTAATAAAGTGTCTTGAACTGACAAAAGAAGAAATTTCTTAAGTCTCAATTCCAGTTCTACTCATGTTTCAGTATGCACCTCCCAAACCATTACCTTATGCTCAATTTTTACTTCTAGACCCATGCTGGGAGTAAGAAACTGCATGAATGCTTATGTTTCCACAAGCCTGTGTCTAGACATTTTAAAAAATTTTATCTCTTGCAGGACAGCACAGGTACAAATTTGTGTCTCTTCAGCCGTTGAGGCTCAGCAGTACATTTTGACCTTGTGTGACACTGGCCAGTACAGACCCTACTTATGACTGATTCACACTGTCTGCTCTCGTCATCTATCTTATTAATCCAATCTCCCTATCAGTCAACAAGAAGGGTACATTCTCATGGCCAAAGAACAATCTGTTGGTTTCCACGTTCAGTATGGAAGACCAAAGGGAATACTATTCCCAGTCAATAAATTGGATGCCATAAATGGATGAAGGCAATAGCCTCCTTTCCCTCATTTCCATACTATTTAGCTTAGTACTTTTTTCTCTAGCATCAATCCCATTAATAGTTTGAACACCGTACATCCTTTTTACTCATATGAAATCAGTGTCATCCTGTAAGTGGTGCTTTTCAACAAAGGGAAGCACGAAATGGCTCTAAAATGAGAAACTGACTTGCTTGTTTTACAACAACTGGATTTAGATTTCAATAGAGTAAGTCCCAGTTTCTATCAGAAATTGTAGCCATTTTTTATTCCTAGTCACTATCCTTTCAGTAAGGAACCTTAAAAGAGAACAAGGAAAAGAAACACAAGGAAAAAAATTAGGCAGTATATCAGAAAGTTTATCTTATGCTAGGATGGACCTTTACCTGCTGAGGAACCTTATTGTGAATTGCAGGCAGACGAACCTGGTTAGACTTGTCCTCCTGTAAGTAGTTACCGTGCTCAGCCCCAGAGTTGTCTGTCTTACATGCGTACACCACGTGCTGGGAAGACTGACTTTGTTGAAAAGGCCTTGATGAAATTCGGGCATTAGGTTTCAGAGGGGGCTGTGCTGGGGGGACAGGCTTAATATGCAGAGATGATTTATTGTGCAGTTCCTTTTGTTTTCCCAGTTCCTGAATGCCCAGGGCATGCCCAACCTGGAAGTATGAGTATCGAAGTGCCTAAAAAGTAATATAGACATTAGGCTTAGAAACCCATAGTTTTTCATTTACCCCAATCCTGTGTGTCAATAAAAATTTAATTTCCTTTTTTTCTGGGGTAGGAAACAGCAGAAGACCCATCTCTCAACACTAGATTCTAGTGAGCACAATCCACTTCAAAAAAATGCTACAATAGTAGAGAAGTTTCAAGAGATACTGAGTTATCAAATCCTCTGTGGACTAGTACAGAAGGAAAGGTTCTGCAGAATTAAGATTTTTAACCAAGTATATGGCATCTAAAGGCATGTTTCATTACATGCTGTCTCTTCATGTGTGCATGTGCAAACACATCCCCCCCATCATTACAGATTCAGCCAGCAAAACTCAGTGACCCCAAGAGACATCCCATGTCTTCCGTTCTCCATTCTCCAAGATGGAATGAAGTGAAAGAAATACAACCCTTATGAAAATTAGCCTCTATCTTTTCTGACAGACAAGTTAATAAAAGTACTCTTATCCTGCCTTAAAAGTAATTAAGGAGTTGTCTGTAAAGGAAATTAATCTGCCTATCTTGCTACTTCAAGCATACTCATCTTCCCAAAGACCTCTTACTGCAAAAAACTTCTAAAAGCTCAGATTCCTCACTCTATTTGTACTTTACTGTAAAACATTTGTTAATGCTCTTAATACTGTTACAGTCAGTATTTTTTTGTTTTTCGTTACCTTTGAGAGCTCTTAATCTATTTCACTTTTAAACTGTTTTAATTAGATTTCAAGCTTTTTATTGCAATTTGTACTGAAGGTCTAATTAAATCACAAAGGTACAGCTACAGCCCTTGAAGTCAAGTCAGATTTGAACCCAGAATCACATCTGTTTTCCAAAAGGTGCCCTGCTCATTTAATTGAGTACTATCCGAAACCAGTGGCTACCACCACCCATATGTGCAGTATGGATGACTTGGGCAATGCTTATGCACAGGATGTTGGAACATACCTGCAGTGCACTTGAGCTGTGGCTGCCCTGCAAAAGCTAGCCTTACCCAGGCAACACTGGGCTGGAGGAACAGAGAGCAAGGTGGACTGACAGCTGGCGGAAAGGCCAGGCCAAAGGGTGGTGGATCAATGGAACAAAGTCTTGGCTGGAGGCCAGGAAGTATCTGTCTTCCCCAGAGGTATTATCAGGGCAAACACTGTTCAACGCCTCCATTAATGGCGTAGCTGGTGGTGCAGAGTGCACCCTCTGGAAGTCTGCTGATGACACGAGTGGAAGGAGGGGCTGACAGACCGGTTGGTTGAGCCGCCATCCTGTGGGACTTCTGCAAGCTGGTGAAATGGGCTGACAGGAACCTCATCAACTTAACAAGGGTAAATACCAAGTCCTGCACCTGGGAAGGAATAACCACATGCACCAGCACATGCTGGGGTCAACCACCTGGAAAGCAGCTTTGCAAGAAAGGTCCTGGTAGACACCAACTTGAACATGGATGATCTACCAAATACGCCCTTGCTGCAAATAAGACTAACTCCTGGGCTGCCTGAGCAGGAGTGTTCCCAGCAGGTCGAGAA
This sequence comes from Corvus hawaiiensis, assembly GCF_020740725.1. NCBI lineage: Eukaryota > Metazoa > Chordata > Aves > Passeriformes > Corvidae > Corvus > Corvus hawaiiensis. The sequence goes on from NC_063215.1 coordinate 24,865,509, forward strand.
TGGTGATCCTTCCACTCTGCTCAGCACAGGTGAGGCCATGCCTGGACTGCTGTGTCCAGTTTTTGCCTCCCCAGCAGAAGAGAGAGATGGACATAATGGAGAGTCCAGCAAAGGGCCACAAAGGTGATTAAGGGACTGGAGCATCTCACATGTGAGGAAAGACAGAGAGCTGGGACTTCTCATCCTGGAGAAGAGAAGGTTCTTGAGGATCTTATCGAAGTATGCAAAAAAACAGAAGGGAAAGCGCAAAGAAGATGGAGTGAGTCTCTTTTCAGGGGTGCCCAGTGACAATGGGCACAAACTGAAACACAGGAAGCTCCCTCTGAACATCAAGAAACACTTTCTCACTCTGAGAATAACTGAGCACTGGCACAGGTTGCCTAAGGCAAGGTGGTTGAACCAGATTTCAGCCATTCTGTGGCGAACAGCAAAGAAAGAACAGCATCACAGCCTGCAGCCATACATCCTACCTTCTGCTATTCCTACCTACTCTGCTGCTATTCACAGTGACTGGGTTACACTTAATTCAAGTGTATTTGCATGCTGCAGTCACACCTTTGATCATCGAGCATATACCCCAAGCAGTTAATGTTTCATGCAAAAGACTGATGACACTCTCTTAATTACCCGCCTTTGTCTTGCAAATTGTTCTTGGATTCTCCTCTTCTCCCTTCTAAGAACTGCACCCCTGAGCAACTGCTAAATGACTGTTCCTTGCAGTAAAAGAAAAAAAATCACAAGCAGAAATGAGAAAAAGAAAACAAAATCAAACCTGAGTAGCTGTTGGCCGCTTTTTGGGGTCCCACTGAAGCATATCTCTCATGAGCTGCACTGCTTCACTGCTAGCATTAGGTATGAGAGTTTTTAGGTTGTTAGGTACACACTGAGGCCAGCGAAAATTCATGGAAGCTGAAAGTTGGTAGCCTTCAGGCCAGTCGTTCTGAAAGAATGAGATTTCCAAACACAAAAAAAGGTCAAGCTGTAAAGTATCAGTGCCTAAGCACTCTAGCACATATTTTACCAGTAACAGACTGTGTCCAACTTGCTCTGGACTTATATTGAAAATTTCACTAAAAATCTTCACCTCAAACCTCTGGTGAGAGGTGAGTCTTGCTGTACATCCAACAGAGTCAAGGGCACAAATGGAACCAGGAAATAGGAATCTCGCCATGATCCCAATTTTTAGCCTCTTAAAACCATAGGTTTATACGCAATGTACAAGAGAAAATTTAATTCCCACCTAATGAAATCACAGTCTAAGGACCTAGTTTGCTGTTCAGGGATCTGTTTCTCCTCCTCTCTGTGTCAGCTTTTACAGCATAATTACATAATGTTTACTGCACAGAAAATAAGCTTTAATTTAGATTATTATATCTGAGATCAATACCATAAATTAGCAGTAAGGAGGAAAATTTATTATTTTTATGCTTACTGCTACTGTGTCATTGTGTATTGTAGAACAGCTCCAGGATTACTGCAGTATGGAACACCACTTCAGTTACCTTTTTTGGGGTCCCTAAGACTTGGCAAATTTTGAATATAGTATCAATTTCACTGGCGCCTGGGAAGAGAGGCCTCAGTGTGTAAACTTCTGCCATTATGCAACCAACAGCCCAAATATCTATTGGAGAACTGTAGCAGGTGGATCTCAAAAGGACTTCAGGAGCCCTGTACCTGTAACAAGAAAGAAAAGGAAACCCCAACAATCAACACAATTCAAACATACATGAAATAACTCACCTCTTCATTCTTTGCTATTAAGAGCAAACATCCTTTAAAAACCTCCTCTCCTGTACACAGACCTTTTCTTTTTTTGATTAAAACTACATAAGCTTCTGTAAGCTCTCTTATACCTTCCTGACATGCAACAATCTTAGCATGTTCCCACCTGCCTTACCCCACTCCCTCTGTGCTCCTGCCATCTGTAAACTGTCTTGCACTAACTGAAGCTTTTCAAGTTATGGCAACTTTAAATAAAAGTTTCATAAGGAGGAGGCATTAAAAGTGGTATAACGATCAGCACAAATTCAGTACTGTACTGCTTTAAAGTGTCAAGTTCCTACAATGTAGCTGAGTACTAGCACTTACCATCTTGTGGATACATAATCGGTGTAAGGAGGTCGAGATCGGATTTCTCGGGCTAAGCCAAAATCTGCAATTTTCACAAGTTCTGGTCCCATGCAAAGCAGATTTTCAGGTTTCAAGTCCCTGTGGAAGAACCCTGAAATTCAAATGAAATATTGATGTGGATTGCAATGTCATAGCTGTATCCTTTACTTCCCAACTGGATTGTTTTATTTTAGTTCTTAGCATTGAAGCTGGAACAGCATCACACAGACGTCAAAGTCTTAAGTGATCAGCAGAGCTGGTCAGTACAAGGTTGTACAGTTGGACTGTGAAAAACAGTACACACAAGTTGGCTATCTTGTAACAATTCAGAGCATTCAGTCAGACAGCTCCTTCAAGAAAGTGAGACTTCTCTACACCATTTTAATGCTAGCTTCATTCTAAATGGAAACTGCCCAATGAAGTTATTGATCAGTTACGTAACGTTATTTTAAACAATATATGAAAATGAGGGGGTTTTTGCATTTTGAACTTCTTTTTAAATCTCAGAACATAATCTGCAAGCACTCAGCTACTCATCATCCTGTAAGAAGATCTCAGTGTATTTTTTTAGTGCCCTCTGCATTCAGCAAGAACTGATCATGAATGAATGTTTCGCAAGAGCTCCTTCAATACAAATGAGAGAAGAGGACTGGAGTATCACTGACTACTGTCTCTGAAATTTGCTTCCACCATTAGCCTGCAAATCTTGTCCTTATGCTTCTTTCTTGCAAGCATCTGAAACCACCGTTCCTATCTACAGCTCCCTCTGTACTACCTTACTGAGCTCCTTTTCAGAGACTCCAATATGCTTACTTCTTCCATGGGTTGGAATATGCTCCCACAGAGAATGGACTAAACATTCACACAGGATGTGTCTATACTGTCCACCATAACTAGATTAGCTTTTGTTTGTTAGATTAATGTATAACAGCATTGAAGACATAGTGCTGTAGGTATCTGCTAACCAGGACACTGTATCCTTCCTAGGGATGTTGAGTTGACATTCTGGTGCCAGCTTGAGCTACTGCCTCTCTATGGAATGTACTAGGCAGAGCAATCAAGGCTTTTCTTAGCATTTAGTGCAATCACGTCTGTATTTTGCTGCACAGACATGCACCAACAGAATGCTTGTGAGGCAATTTATTTCATGACAAACTTGTAAAAAGAGCAATCCGTTGTGTGCTCAAATATAAGAAGATGCTTAAGAGTTTGGATGGACAAAGAATGCAAAAAGTATACTTGACAAGCATTTCTATGCCATACAGGAGCAGAACAGAGAAATACAGAGAGGGCAAAAAAGTTCATGTGATTTTTTCCAAAACTGTTGCAGAGAGAATCTTGGGAGACCCACTCTTACACTGTGAGCCACAATACCATCACAATCATCCTGTCAGGCCTGCCAAACATTTCCAGGTGTTTTTAACTACAGATTTGCACCATCTTGGCAGAAGTGAAAGTCTAGTGTGGTAGCAGGTCAGTGAAAAAGACAGTTAGTTTTGACATAGAACTGTTCAGTCTTCACAGCTACAGTAAGTTAAATAGCAATAAAAGCTGTTCTGAAAGGCCATGATCCATTTGAGAATTTATTGAAAAAAGGTGGCTTAGAAAAATATTATGCAAAAATCTATCTTCACAGATTATACATGTCACTGCAACAGACTAGAATTTAGTTTGGTTTCAGATGAGTATCCAAAACCCATCAGAAGAGCAAATAAAGCCATTAGCTTGAAAATATTTTGGAAAACACAGTTTTCCTTATCAGAAGGGATAACCCAGAGAGCTCTCCAGCAACAGACCCTACAGTGCATCTAGCAGACAGAATTGCAGAGGTCACCAAAACATGGTGAGGAAGCTATAATTGAAATAAGGTGTTTGAGATTTTTTTTTTTGTTAGTTAAGTGGGTCTTGTTACTACTGGCTCGTACATCAGCTTTAGCTTTTATCATTGTTGGAAAAATTAATTGGAAGCCCATGCAACAAAAGCTGTTTGTCACTCAGACTTTATTACTTTAAATGTGTCTTATAGAGAATGTGCATTTTATTCAGGTATCTGTGTGTACCTTGAGAAAAGAGTAATTTCTTCTTTATTCTCACTCTCAGGGGACCTCTAAATCTATCAGGAAATGTGTCCATTAACATCCAGTGAGTTTGAGAGTGGCCAGCTGCCAGACTGAGAAAGTGGAAATCTACAGACAAGGAACTGAGCAAACCTCCAGACTGAAGTATTAGTCAACTATAAAATACAGGTATTTTCAGTAACCTGATCTCTCATATAGTGCTATTCTTTTGATCACTCCTTCTACTAAAGTTAGTAATGTAATTGCTAGTATATTCATCAAAAAACTTACACAAACATTATCTGGCTCTAATTTAGAATGCTTATAGCTAAAACGTAACTTACCATGCTTATGAATAAATGCAAGCCCTTGCAGGATCTGATACATAATATTCCTAACGGTAGACTCAGGGAACAGTTTGTTTCTGTGGAATAAAAGGGAATAAATAATTATTAATTATTAAATTCACACATCAGCTTATGCTTTCTAATGAACCAAAGATAAAAGGTGGAAATGACAATAAAGCTGCTAGTCAGCTTTTCATATTTGCCTATTATCTTTTTTAGTTACAGAAGAAATTCTTATCTCCTCTACAGTCCTTTGGCACAAAACTGGCAATTTAACTAAGAATTAAGCAAATAAACCACATTCTTAAAGGTTTGACTTACACAATGTCTAACAAGTCCAAGGCCTAGCTAAACCATAGAGAATATGATGCACAGCATACTTTTAAAGACATCTGGGCTTTTTGTTTGCATAAGAAGGTAGGATATCATGCATTTCTAAGAAATTCCTAAAGATAATTGGTTATAGACTTGAATCATTTCTTCAAAGTTCATTATTTCATATAATTGAAAATCAGCACCCATACATATGTGCCAAATTAAGCTACAGTTTTATATACCTGTGCATGCACACTAAGTATTTTTATGCTTAAAAAGGTATTTTATGTAGCATTCACATATTGTAACAAAACCATTATTTTGTTAAATCAAGGAAGATTATTGTCATCTGCCAGGCTGATACCATGGTCTATAGAGAGAAACAATTCAAAGCAGGGAATGTTGCCCTCAGTTATCCTCTGGTGGATGTTATCATGGCCCAAAGGCTAAAATTAAGACTTTATTAATGCTCCAGCAAATATGAAAAAGCTAGATTTTATTAAGAATGCTGACAAATGAAACAGGCAGTCTTTGTACATGTCAGCTCAAATTGCAAGGAAAAATAATTCCTGGAAGCAACCCAAAATTTGACACCTCTTGATTACTGTTCCAACTACTTTTTATTTATTCATTTATTTGAGGAAGCCATAAAAGAAGAGGTGGTGCTACCACTCTCTTATAAAAAAGCATAGTTGGAATACTTACATAGACAAAAGTTCTAGGTCCAATGCTTCCTCAGTGTGAGGGCTGTTACCCAGCTCCTATCTCTCAAAAGAGCACCCTACTCACCTGCCACACTAATCTGGGACAAGACACTGGAAACTCTCATTAGACTGGCCTGGATATGCTCAAAGGTGACAGCCATAGCTCCCACTACAGCCTGCAGCTTTAAGCCATAGTGATCTAAGCCTACAAATGATCCAAAGTCCTTTGAACAGTAACAGGGGTGTTAAAAGCACATTACAAAAGTAATTAATTTGTATCAGGAATGGGTGATGCTATTACATACCTCTCTTTCATTAACTGATAAAGATTTTCCTTCATGTATTCAAACACAAAATACAAATGATCATTTTCCCTGATAACTTCTTTCAGCTTTACCACATTGGCATGGTTTAATTTCTTCAAAGACTAGAAAGAGAAAATACAAACAGCATTTTACAAGGGTCTTAATATAGCGAAAAAAGAAAAAAAAAACCAACTTATTTCAACTGTTGTTGAAGAATTAACTTCAAAAACTCTTTGGTGTCTTAAATAATCAGACAGCTCTGAGAACAAAGGCCAGATCTCCAAGTACTACCACATACATATACAGTCTATGTAGTAATTTAATGTGCTGGTCATTCAAAAGCCAGCTATCTGCTATCACTGTAAGCACCAAAACAATTGCATTTTCTCTGTAAGTAACTTTTTAATGGCAGAATTCACATCCTTCTTGCACCTGCACTGGTAACAGTCAGGTCAGAGTCAGGACTAAAAACAACCCTGGAAAGCCTTCCTTGGTACTGTGGATTAACCTCTGTGGGCAGCTGAGCTTGTTCAGCCCTCCAAGCGGGATGGGGAAAATAATCAGAAGGGCAGGAAGTGAGACAACTCATAGGCCGAGATACAGAGTTTAAAAGCCAAGCATGCAAGCAAAATACAAAATTCATTCATTGCTTCCCACGGGCAGGCAGGTGTTCAGCCACCTCCAGTACAGCAGGGCTCCATCACATATAATGGTAACTTGGGAAATCAAATGCCATCACTCTGAAGGTCTCCTGCTTCCTCCTCCTTCCCCCAACTTTTGTTGCTCAGCACAATGTCACACGGGATGTCCTTTCGGTCAGCTGGGGTCAGCTGTCCTGGCTATGTCCCCTCCCAGCCTTCTGTCCACCTTCAGCCTACTCACTGACAGGGAAGCATGAAAGACAGAGAAGGCCTGAGGTTGTGAAAGGACTGCTCAACAAAAACTAACACATGCCTGTGTTGTCAGGACTGTTTTGGTCAGAAATCCAAAACACAGACTCAGAGAAGCTGCTATGAAGAAAAGTAACTCTACCCCAGCCAAAACTAGCATATTTGGGTCTTCCTTCTTTACATACACTTCCTTGGGTATCTTTTTTTTAGATTTTTAGTGTATTCGACCTTAATTTTTACATGGTACTGTAATAAAATGACCTAGATTTTCTGCATGTTTTCGGTGCTGAGCATAAATTAAGGAGGTCCTTAAAGCATACCCCCAATGTTTCACTGGCATCAGAATTTCATGCTAAATGTCTGCCCCCAAGCCAACTACAGAGAAACAACTGCATGTACAAAAGTTAATGCTGCGCAAAGGGCGTGTGTTCTAAAGCTCTGAAAAACAAACACCAATCAGCTCCAGGTGTTGTGACAGGAAAGCTCTCACTCACACACTCCCCCCCCTCCACCGCAAGGAGGAAGCAGCTCTCTACAATCAAATGATTTTTTGCAAGACTACAGAATTTCAATAAGCATTTTCCTAAGACTACAGACACTCCCTTCCAATGCAGAGTCAGGAAACAGAACTGTAATGTCATATGCCACAGCTCACACTGGGAGTAGTTTTTCACGGAAGAGTTGTAAAGAATTTGATGTAACCCCAGAACGTGACAGTGATCGTCTAAACTGAAGTCAACCACTGAAGAAAACAAGTACCTTAACCTCCCGAAGGTTCATGCATTCCTCCCAGGAATAAAACTTTCTCTTCATTCTACAAAAGTAGAGGGGAAAATAATGACTAATGCATTGAAAACATCAACTGTTCTTAGAACCAAAAGTCTCACTGCATCATAACAATTCAGTTCTTCCATCAAAATAGAAGATGTTAGTTCCTTTGTCAAAAAACTTTCCATCTCTAGACAAGGTACACTCACACAGAATTACCCGAATACACACTCAAATAGAATTACACTCAAATAATAATTACTATTACACGGGAGTGCATTCTTCTGTGTATATATATATATTATATATATATATATATATCTTGCTGAAAATAATTCAGAGCCTTCAACAAGCCTAGGCATGCTAATTTTCTTTCTGGTATAACAATGTGGTGGAGTAGAGTCTGTAAAAGGAACAAGGGTAGTTTTGACAATTATGAACAACTCAGAGGAAGGTTTTGAAACAAATTAAATGAAGATCCAATCACTTCTCTGGGTCTCCAATTCTATTATATTCTCCTTACTCCTCTTCTCTATATTTTGATTTCTCTGTAATTTTAGTATCTTGCTGTATTTCCACGTTTTCCTTTGTCCACTGCTCCCTATGTTTCTCCTTCCCTTGCAAGGTGCATCTATCATGCCAACTACTTGTCAAATTCTGCTTTTCCCTTCAAGCTTATAAGCGACTCTGCTCTAACAGAAACAAACTGCATGGCAGTTTTCTCCTAAGCCAGAATATAACCCTGAACACATTATTTTTGTGTGCTCATACACATTTTGATTACCACTCAGTTCTTTGAGATGTAACTCTATGCTTTAGGACCAATAGGATGAAGGCTCACACACACATGCACACAGAAGATCACAGATTAAAACTTACAAAAATACTCAACTGTGTAGAGTCTGGATTTCAGAGGGAGTTAGGCACTCTCTGAAGATATGAGCCTTTGCCTTTAATGATAATTCAGTATTACATATTATTGTAGCAAGTTTCCAGTTTGAAATCAGCTCTTACAATTAGAGTAGTTTTAAGAACTACAAACCCTTCATGTCATAAAGGGGTCGGGGTTATTTTTTTCTGAGCAGTGTTTTTGCAGTTACTGTCTTGTGCACTCAGTTACCAGGCCACTTCTGTTTTTAATAAAGGACTGGCATTAACGTGTAAGCTAAGAGAATGCTTCCAGCTTGTTCTGATTTTTCTGAGTTTCTCCCATACTGCAAACTGAAAATCAAAGGTGCCTCTAGCAAGGTCTGATACAGGCAAAATACCCTCAGCATAGAGGATTTAGAAAGTTGATAAAGCCAGCTATTGACTGCTCATACAAAACACCATTGTACTGAAAGCTTTTTTGACAAGTCTGTCCCTGGGTCTTGGTTGGTATTTCAGGAAGGTGCCTGCAATGCTTTACAGCTGTTTCTTACCATAGCTAGGACAAATAAGCCATTTACAAACTAAGGTCACTGCCGAAGCAGCAGACAAAAATCAATTTCTCAAGGAAAATCTTAAGCTGGAAAGACCAATATGCAATAGCATAAAAGATACAGATAATGGACAATGACATAAATTGTGTTAATTATCACTGCAGTATTATTATTACATTGAAAATTAGATTACAAAATATATGCTCCATGTAAGCAGCAGCGAAAGGGCTGTAGATTTCATAGCAGCACTGCAGAATACTCTAATACATACCACGTTTGACTGCACATAGCAGCAGAGTGCTGTTATGATAAGCCTTTGTATCTCACCCTCTTTATCTCCTGCTGAGGCCTTGGAGGATACAAGGAACTTGAGTTTTTCACGTGGCCCCAATACAACTCCATACAAAAAAGTGGCATGAAATGTGAAGTACTCAAACCAGCATGACCAAGTTGATGCAGACCTAGAAAAGAAAAACCTGGACTATCCGTTGTTAAGTAATGTATGAAAACACTTACTTTTTAATGGCTATTAGCTCTCCAGATTCAATGCTTCTCCCTAGGAGAACAGAGCCGTAGGTCCCATCACCAAGCTGTCTGATAGTTTTGTACCTATTCATGATGAGGATACTTTAGCTGCAAGTGCATTTCAGTCCTTAGCATTTCTTGTGTTTTTTCTCCTCCGAGCGTAACCAGTTCTTTCTGTGGCAGCATAAATATAGAGCACTCAGGACAGTGTGAACAGTTGCAGGAATCATGTTTTCAAGACTTAGCCTTTGGTCTGAAAGCACAGAACACAATCCATTTGATTTCTGTACCCTTCTGAGATTGCTTGTTTGCAGATTCCACTCTCCTCTAGGAGGACAGTCCTCATCAGCCATACACAAACACTCGTCTTGGTCTCTCACCAGAGAGGGCCAGCCTGTATCTGGATGTAACTTGGTATGTTCCCCAAAGCCACTCTTATGCTAAAGCTAAAGGTACCTTACAGCAAGCTTGCAGACAGCCCTGATGGGAGACACTATTGCTTAAATCAGAGGATAAAATCTCATGGCCTGGAGAAAACAGTCTGGTAACAGAAAAAATGAAGCTTTACAATGCAATAGGAGAGGCTCTGTCCTAGTCAAATTATTAGACATGTAAGTTACCATCTTACAAGTCACACTGCCATCAGTTAAACCAATATCCTGAATTTCCATAAGATCCTATGTGAGAGAGCACAGCCATATGCATTCCCTTAAAGTGTTCAGAGGAAGAATATTACATTCATGTCAGGTAAGAATAAATTATTTTACTACAGTAACTCTAAGCATGAATCGGTTTCTAGAAGTAGCAGCTACATCAGATTATCTACCTGATCTTTTGCTGTGACACTGTATGAACAAAATGATCATAGAATGGTTTGGGTTGGAAGGGACCTTAAAAACCTTCTAGTTCCAACCCCTGTGCCATGGGCAGAGACACCTTCCAGTACCCAGGTTGCTCAAAGCCTGACCCAGTCTGGCCTTGAATCCTTCCAGGGATGAGGCATCCACAGAATCTCTGCTAGATAACAAAGCAAAAAACTTCTTATTTCTAGTTTAATGTAATTGTTGCTGGTATTTCCTCCACTACAGTTTAGAAAAAATGTAATCTATTCTTTGTAAACTAACCATACATTTGAAATAAAACAGAATTCCCGTGCAAGGAAGGTTTGGTCCCTACGTTCTCTTATTCTCCACCTCTTAAAAAGACAGCAATACTCATGGCTTGTGACTTTTGCATTCTGTAACATGTATTTTAACTACATTTTCACAATTTTTTTTGGTAGTAGCCTTATATCTCCCGTATTTCACAAAGCTGTATTATGATTTTAGAAGTAATGGGAGTATATTACTAGAACTCTGAACTGACATCATTGCAGAGCCACAATCCAGTAGATTCAAGATGTTGTGAACATCCTTTATTTTCCATCTTCTAAGCCTACTAGTCCTACTAATACTGATACAGGAACAAAGATCAGGAAATATGAAGTTAACATACCTTTTGACAATTTACCCATTGAGTAGCATGTCTCTAAACCTATCTCAGACACTGGGTAGTGTCTCAGACAGGCAGGAGGAACTACCCTCTAGCAGTACCTGTTTCTCTCCACACACTACTACAGAGAACCAGAACCGAGCACCTTACATTAGAGACCTAATTCCATATTTTGTACTACTTGCCAAGGAACACAGAGCCTGTCTGTAACAACAGCAGTTTGGAGTACCAGTTCCTTTTTGGCTGGTTTTCAGGCTGTGCACCTGAATGGCATAAAGCTATGTTCAATGATCTGCATCCAGGTTAAAAAGCTTTAAGCTGGTTACTCCAGCTGGTCAGTGACTGGATGGCAACTCAGAAGCTTTTATTCAGATCCTTGGCAACAAAATTTCAAACACTAACAAATCCTTGCATGTTCTTTTAGTCTGAAAATCTAAAATTTATTAATATTCAAACAATTTTATACAGTATTTCAAATCAACACAGATGGGACTTGTGGACTTTTCAGCACATACTGCCCTAACAACAGAGTTCTGAAACTGTGACCCTAACAGATGTGATGTCTTACAATTCACAGACTCCTATGCTGTCCCTGACTCACCATTCACATATCCCTTTCAGGGAACTGTGACTGAAGAGTGGAGGAGCACCCTTGCTTCATGTTTGATAACCACAGCAAAACTAAAGATGTGTAACACTACTAGCAATAATCACCAGTAGCTGGATAGATTGTTTATCTGATGTCTCTTGAGCAGATGAAGTGGTGAACCTAACTGCTTATTCCTTGCTGAGGATACTAATTTAAGTCCCTCTCCTTTCCACAGCCACCAATTTTCACAAAACTTGTATGAAATTATCTCTGCAATTCCAGCTCTGGTGTCAAATGTGACCAAACTAGACTAATCGAAATATTTTTGAGGAATAAAGCTGAGCAGAGCAAAAAAAAACCGAACAAAAAACCCCAAACAAACAAAACCAACAAACCCCAAGAAAACCAAAACCAAAAACCCCCCAAATACAAAACCAAACAAACAAAAAAACAAAACACAAAAAAACCACCCACACCCAAATCAAACAAAAAAAACAAAAAAAAATCAAAACAAAACAAACAAAAAACAAAAAAAAACCAAAAAAAAACAAACAAAAAAACCCCCAAACCAGTCAGAAAACAGAGATTTCAGTGAGAAATGCATGTTAAAAAACAGTCCAGGATGCACAGAAGTTACCCCAGCTCCTATGGAAGCAAAAACCCACCTGTATGAAAACCCACTGACCAAACCCTAAATAAAAGTCTTCTCTGGGTAACTCAATCAGCACCATTTCTTCTTGAACTTCATAGTGAAGTTGTTTTTAAAAATCTGCTTTACTTGGCCTTCAACTGCTTTGCCTGAGTCCCACTGAAATCACTGAAAAGAGCATGAGTCTCCGACAAGCAGTCTGCAGACCTACAACATGCATAATCTAATTTTAAAAGTACTATCTACACCAATTCACATCGTTAGAGGATGCAAATATAAACTGCAAAAATATCTTGAAGTAAAAGGTGTGTTGATACTAAAAGTAAAATGTAAACCCCTTATTTTCACCATATTGTAACACCGTGTTCAGACTCTACCTTACCTGTAACTTTTTCCCCGCAGAAATCAACCAGTAATGCGCCTTTAACAGCAAGCTTAATTTAATGCATCGAGACTACTTTCTGACTAAGTACAACTCAAACCTACTATTTAGCTTATGAACCCTTTAAATATGTATCCACTCCTGTTTGAAAGGCTGAAGCGCCGAGAACTGAAAGCGAAACTGGCTCACTCTGCCACAGCTGAGAAACGCAGACAGTAAACAATCAGCATGTGCCTTTTTAAACTTGTGCTGTGCTCCGGCAATTACTCGAAGGTATTACTAGTAAGTAGGAAGCGCTGAGAAAGGCGCGGTCCAAAGCCGTGGGTGTCCATGGGTGCGGTCCCAGCGGCTGCCGAGTTTGTTACAGAGGGCTCTGGGGGTGCCCCGTGAGCTGCGTACCAAGGCAGGGACAGATGTGCGATGGCGGGTTCGCCACTCAGGCCGAGTCCCAGCCCCCGCCCGGCCTCCGCGCTGCGGCGGCGCCCGATCCCAGCCACGGTCGCTGTACACTCGAGTGCCCCCGCTCCCGTTCCTCGCTGTACCGGAACGCGGGTCCCCCGGCCCGTGCCCGTGCCCGGCGGGACTCACCACGGACGCGTCTCCCCGCTCCGGCACGGCCTGGGGAGAGGCCCGGAATGGCGACGCCGCGGCCCCGCCGCCCCGCGGAGCAGCTGCGGCCCAGGGCGGCCCCGCGCGGGCCTCGCTCGGCCCATGGCGCGGCCCCGGCCCCCGCCCCGCCCCGGCCCCCCGCACCCCCGGCCCGGCCCGGCCCGGCCCGGCCCGCCGGGGCTCCCCGCGGGGGGACAGCGCCCCACGACTGCGGCCGAGGGCGCCGGGCCGGCCCCCCCGCAGAGGGGGGATGAACTGGGTTTTAACGAAAAAAAACCAAAAACCAAACCATCTCTGGAGCATCTCTCTTATGAGACTGTGGGAGCTGGGCCTATTCAGTCTGCAGAAGACTGGGAGGAAATTTCGTTAATGCGTGTAAGTATCTCAAAGGTGGGTGCCAGGATGATGGTGCCAGACTCTTTCAGTGGTGCCCCGTGACAGGACAAGGAGCAATGGCCATAAACTAAAACACATGAAGTTCCATTAACCGTGAGGAAGAACTTCTTTACATTGAGGGTGGCAGAGCACTGGAACAGGCTGCCCAGGGAGGTCATGGAGTCTCCCTCTCCAGGGACATTCAAAACCCACCTGGATGTATTCCTGTGTAACCTGCTCTAGGTGACCCTGCCTTGGCAAGGGGGTTGGTCTAGATGACCTCCAGAGGTCCTTACCAACCCTCACAGTTCTGTGATTCTGTGAAAACAAAACCCAGCCGAACAAACAAAAACCCCACAACGGTGATGGGCCTCTCCCACATCGTAGAGAAGAATTTAAACAAGACTAGAATGCAGAAATACTAAATTATGAACAAATGGGAAGAATATCGACATCTTAAGTGCTGCTAGAGAGGCCTGTACCTTCCCCATACAAGCAGCAGCAGCGCACCCTGGCTCTGACAGGGTCAGCCTAAGACATACCAGGAATGGCAGAAAAACAAAAACAAGGAACAAAAAATTGTTCAAGAACAATTGATTATGAGGACTGTAATAGCGATTCAGAAAGTCTCCACTTCTTTTTACACTTTATCGCTTAGGTTTTAAAGGTAAAGCATAGAGTTAATTCCCAGGGTATGGAAAGACAGGATGAGCTGGTGCTGTACTTCAGGAGTACAGGGTGGGACAAGACATTCATTTGCTAAAATAGGTGTGGGGAAAAACAAAGCTCTGGGTGCCTCTCTCCAACCCATCTAGTCAAGAGGCTAATCTTTACATTTACATGAATATATAATAAAGACTCAAATTCCCTCCAACAGACAGGCATGATTCTCAGTGAAGCCAGGAGGAGCAGTGTACACTTACATGAGACTTCTGCTTTAAGCCACCTGTATTACATCCCATGTGCATAACCGCATATTAGCACTCAGCCCAGTGATAGTCATTGGACGCCGTTTTTCTGTTGTTAGAGGCAAGGCTTTTTCATTACCAAAAGAATCACAGAATTATTTGGATTGGAAATTACCTTAAAAATCATCTAGTTTCAAGCCCCCTGCCATGGGCAGGGGCACTTCCTGCTAAACCAGGTTGCTCAGACTCCCATCCAAACTGGCCTTGAACACTGCCAGGGATGGGGTGCTCCATAGCTTCTCAGGGCAACCTGTGCCAGTGCCTCACCGCCCTCACAGTAAAGAATTTTTTACTAATATCTAATGTTTAATATCTAAGAAGAGACAGGCAGGAGAAAAGCAGCTTTGACTCCAACTCCAAACAAGAAGCAGCACTAATGGTAACTAGTTGTAGCCATGAGCACCCCATATCAAAACCTCAAGTGGTCATGCTTTGTCATCTCCACTGCTCACACCGGGCCGACCAGCACGCCAGCAGCACCCAGTCCCTGCTGCTCCGCACCACCTCCGGCTGCCCGCCCAGGGATCGGCGCCCGGCGTGTCGGGCAGCTCCCTTGCCTCTCACGCTCTCCTCTCCACAGAGCAGCTCTACAGTCACCTGGATCTGAAACGCACTGCTGACGCCGGCTCCCACAGCCCTTGCGTCCCCATTTCCTGCTCCCGCTGCCCGGGCCTGAGCGCTCACCTACCCCTCCAGAGAAGACACACGCCGCCTCCTCCTCCTCCTCCTCCTCCTGAAAACGCTCAGGGCAGTAGACATGCACAAAGGTTCACCGATCCATACACGTGGTTTTCTTCTGGAACAAAAAGACTGTGACACGCTTAAAAAAATAGGTTTAGTCCAATTTTAGAAAACCTGACGAGGCGTGTGCTGACAGCAGGTGATAACTGCGCTCACTGAACTGGACGGGCAAATGACCAGGGCCACGAGATTCAATGGCCTCGGCACCGCTGTTATCTCCGCAGCCGCGGCACTGAGCGCTCTCCCGTTACCCGTCCACAATTCGCCTGTGCCAGATCCCGGCCTGACCACAGTCACAGCGGAAATCGCGCCTCCCGGACATCGCCGCTTTACCTCGGCTCCCGCCCCTGGGATCCCGCTTGCCGGGATTTCCATTCGCGGAGACTACAATTCCCGGCAGCCTTTGCTCCGCAACCCTTCCCGTGGTATGCCGCCGCGGACTACGCTCCCCAGCAGGCCTTGCGCCGCTCTCCCGCGGGCGGCAGAGGCGGCGCGGACCGCGGTGCGTACTGGGACAGGGAGTCTGTGCGGTCGCGCGTCGTAGCGGCCCGCGCGGGAGGCGGCGCTCTGACCTGGCGGGTTCGCCCGGGCCGTGTCCCGCCGCTCCCGCCGCCGGCCCCGCTCGCCGGGAAGATGGCTGCCGTCCGCAGGGCCCGCAGGGACTCCCGCTGCGTGGTGCGCTTCTCCGACCGAGAACTCTGCTAAGTGCCCCCCGCGGGCAGGGAGGACACACGGACCAAGCCGGGGGGCAGAGCCCCCGGGACGGGACAGCGCCGCCCGAGCGTCGGCAGCATGGTGAGCGGGCCCGGGCGGCGGGGGCTCGGCCGCCGTGCAGGGACGGCCGGGCGGGACCGGGATAAGGGGTGTGTGCGTGGGAGCGGCCCCCTGGCCGAATTGCTGACAGGCAGCCCTGCCCTGCCCGCCTGTTCGCCCCGGGGCACCCAGTGATGCTTGTGGGAAACATGCCGTGATCCCGCCCCACCGCGGCGAGACACGGCCGCCTCCCGCAGAGGATTTTGATCAGTGGGGCTGCTTGGTTGTGGAGCGATCTAGCTCTCCGTAGGAGCGCGTAACAAAATCCCTGTGTCATTACAGAGGAGCGTGCCCTTCCTTTCCCTTTCTTCCCTCGAAAATGTGGTGGCTTAAAGTCACTCAGTAATTTAAAGGGCTCCGTGGGCCAGGGACTCGAGTTATTTGAGTTGTTATTTAACATATCAGAAATACTCCTTGGTTCAGTATTGCTTTATTGACGGCGCCTCAATATGGATTCAAGTATCCATGATGAGAACTCAGTCATTCAAAGTTAAACCATTTATATCACACAGGAGCTCTTAAAATGTCTCACCACGGTTACAAAAGCTCTTATTTTTGAATACGGTGTCGCTTCTACCACATTTACAGAAAAATAGGGCGGCTTTCTCATTTTTTTATAAAACCAAGAGGAATGTTAGCTGACAGTCACTGTTTCGCTTTGCCGTGCTTGCTCCTCCCTGAGTTCTGTGTGGTTCACACGTAACACAGAGCCCTGTTCAACTGGTGACACTCATCTTTGAACTGTTTCTGATCTTGGTTTTATTTTGCTGAAACAGAGATCAGAACCGTTAAAGGACGTGATGTTACAGACAGTTTAGTAAGCAGTTAATGTACTCTGAGGAAATCAGCATGCAATTATTGATTGCAAAACAAAACTCAACTGTGCAAATAAACTAGTTCTGCATTTGGCAAATGATTTCTAAAGCTTTGCAAGCAAATCAGAATCGAATCTATTCAGCTGACTTCATTTTTTACAGGTTGCAGCCTAATTCAGATGTTTACTTTTGACATGTTGCCTTTTGGTGGCTTGACAGACTACTGCTTTTCTCAGGGAAAATAATCAAGCCAATCAGTCAGTACACACTACGATGTCTTGCTTTCAATCAGGATGAAGTCACTGTTCCATGTGACAGCTGACTTGTATCAGGAGGAAGCCCAGCAGCACAAGGATGCACAGTCTAGATTTATCCACTAAGTAGCAGTCAGAGCACAGTGTTGTGAATTTTATAAACTATAAGTACAACACAGGTATTGTCAGAGTGGGGGCAAGGAGCCAATTTTTACACTTTGCAAAGTGCTTTAGGTGTGATCTCATGAGCTGTCTGCAGGTGAAGGTCCTTGCTTCACAGTACCTGTGTTTACTCATTTGTCCTAGCAAAATCGTAGGGTGTCATCAGGTCAAATAAATACTGGAAAGGTTGTTAATAGACATCAGTTTTCCAGTTCATTTCTGTGCAGTAGCAATGTGAATTAATTGCTTTACCAGTAAATTTAGAGGTGTGGCCACTTAGGCTGCTACCACTGCCAGAAGACAGACTTTTGAGAGGTATGAGAGATTGCAGATCACACATGCGTAAAATATAGGGAAGGTAATGGCAAAAGTCAAAACATCGGTTATAAGCATTTTTATGATGGTTTTTGACAGCTTTTAGACTGTGGGCCAAGTCTTCATAGTATTTTTGGTTTGAGTTGAGAGCATATTTAGGTTTTAAAGAGCATCAAATGACATTTTGGATGCAGTTGGTCCACTACCATGTCTGACTGTGACTCAGAAATGAAGAAATAGGGCAGTTGAACAGAGAGGAGGGGATGAAAATCAAGAGTTGAACATATTAGCGAAATAAAAAGTTTTTGAATGAGGTAAACTTCATCCAGCTTCCTAACCTTCTAAGTAGTTTCAACGCTTAAATCAGTTTGTTTACAGAATTCAGGAGTTAAAGGTTTTAATGGGCGTTCCTTTATGCACAAGAAGATAGTGTGTTGATTTAGTTTAGAAATTGCTAGTTTCTGCATTTTGGAGATAAAACCAGGCTTATTCTGCCCAGACTGGAGAGCTGACTGGACATAATTCAGCTGCAAACCAGAGGCCTTGCACTACGCACAGACTTACGCCTTATTTCTGTCAGCCCAGTGCCATAGTAATGCACTTACAGACACCCATTTCAGAGCTAGCTCATTCCTAGGCTGGCTGTGCTTTGCCTACAAAATATTCCTGGATGCTAATAATGTGATAGGACTGTCTCAACTCATAGGGCATTAACTCTCTGCAATTAAATTCTGGAATCAAAGCCCATGAAATTTCCAAGTTATTTCCTCCTTGCTCAGATTTAATGGTGTTTTGTAGTGTTCTGGCTCACCTGTTTCCTCGACTGGGAAATTAAAAATGTACAGAAATTAAACATGAGAATGTAGAAATAGATGCAATATCTGTTTATCTCTAGCCAACCAACCATGTCTATCAATTGTAAATGATAAATTATCTGAGACATCAGTGAAAACACTTTTACAGATGACAAGCCAGTAAATTTGTGGTTGCTGGGGAATCTGAAGACATAAGCAAACTCCATAGAGGTGCTTGTCACCAAGACAAAGAGATTAAAGGTTGCCTTCCCATCATGCTTGCTAGTATTCTGTAGTTTGATCAGAACTTCCAGATGCTGTAAAAATGGTATAATTTTTCTGAATACAAGAATGCTTTGATTTTTGCACTTTGACTGTGCAGGAGGTAGAGATTTCTTTTTGAGAGCTTGGTAGATCTCACTGACAGAATGTTGCTTGAAGTCTCTGAGCACTGTGTACAATAGAAAGGAGTGGGAAATAAAACTCTTGTATGTAGTTGTGATAATCTTAATGTCAGGTTTGCCTTCTTGTAATCTCACTTTGCATTATCTACTTGCAGAACTACAGGTGTGAATTTCAGTGCAGAATAGCAGAAAAACTGGTTTTCTTCAGCTGCAGAAAGAACCTTAAACAAGTGTCTTAGTTGAGGTTTTGGGGTTTTTTTCCCCTTTACTGGCATCTTGCTGTTGTCATTGTAGTGACTTGTCACTGATGCTCAGAATTAGTTTTCCTTTGTTTTAGTGTAGACTGTAAATCTCAGTATATTTCACAATGAGAAATAATTTGCGTATTTTTAAGTTTTCCTCTTAAACTAGCTGGCTTAACTTCCTATGTAGAGCCATGTTAAGTTTAGTCAAAGGTCTTATTTCAGATCTTATTTGTTTAACCTGTCTCACAGCTGTACTGTAAATAAAACCAGCTGTCAAGCTCTCATGCTAGTTTTTTGTTTTATTTTCCAATACATTTTTTGTTTAGTTTCACATGTATATATAAAATATCTATTGTTATTCAAAGCATTTTGTGCTCTTGCAAATATTAAACAAATCAAAACTACTGGTTATCTTTAGAAAGAGAAGATAGTGATTAAATTTTAATTTGTGGAACAAAGCACATTATTGTTTAATACTGAAGCTTTTGCTCTATGCTTTGACGTAGATACTGAGTGTATTTAGTCAGGTGTGCCATTGTATTGAAGCATGGAAGCCTTCAAGTGATACACAACTAATCTGTGTTGGATTAACCTGTCTAAAATGCAAAACCCATCTTCATTGAGTTAATAGGGAAGTACAACTGATCTCAGTAGTTCTAAAGTTAATTTTTATCATCAAAAGGGGAGTATGCTTAATTTTTTTTTTAAATGTGTGTCCATGACAGTTGTGCTTTGTGAATATGCTGTGGGGACTTATGCAGACCCTATAATCACATTTGACTGCTCTTTACTAGGCAGAAGCTGAAGAAGATTGTCACACTGATTTGGTGAGAACTGATGACAGTGAAAGATCTGGTGAAGCAAATCTTCAGGTATGTCTCCCATGCTAGTGAGTTTTTACAAACATAGTACTGCTGTGATTTAAGCTGCATCACGTATCCTCATTTAGTCACCACACATTTGTTGATCTGACAAATACTTAATCTCTCTGCCCCTCCAAAAGTGAGATAAATTTTGCATTGTGTTTCAAGTGTCAAATTCAGTCTTCAGTTGTCTGTGTAGATGAAAAGAAAGTTTATGACAGATCTGGAATTTCTTTGAAGAACTGTAGGAATTGGACAGCTGTTTCTGTATGGATCAAATTCCAGTTTAAGTTGTTATTCTCTACTGGACCAGAAAGCTGATAAAAGCAGTGTAATAGAAAAGTCTGTTCTTTTACAAGACTAGATTTCTGTGTAGTTGCTCCTCAAAAGTTGTGATGATTGCAAGAGACGTGTAAAGTGTAATTCAAAGATGCTGAAAAAGAGGCATGGCGAGAATTGTAACTTGTCTTGTTTCACAGAGCATAGTCCATAATTTTTAAAAGAGAAAAGAGTAAGGTCTTATCTGTGTAATATATAAATGACTGCTTTGGTTGTCAGAGAGCTTACCATGCTTGTGTACAAAAAACTAGGTTTCCTAAATTTTGATTTTAAGAGCTAATTGACTTCTTGCTTATGATAATTCTGCATAAACAAGAACAAACATGATCATGTCTGGAAACAACAGTTTCCTATGGAATCTTGGGTCATAACCATAGTACTAACAACCACTTCTTGAAACACCAGTTTTTCTTCTGAGGTGAACAGTCCAGAAAAAAGCACTTTTGTTATTGAGTGAGACTGAACAAGCACTTGTGCACTTTTTTTTTTTAATTTACCATAAAACAATTGCTGACTCTCTGTGCCTAAATTCACGGAAGCCATCTAAGACATGGAAATGTAAAGCATAGTTTTGAAATTCTTTTTTGTGTTTGTACTTTATAATGTCTCTTCAGAAGATATACTGTCTGAATATGTGATACTAGGTAAAATTAATAATGTTTTTTAGGCAGAGCTCCAGATGTTCAGAGCTCAGTGGATGTTCGAGCTTGCCCCAGGTGTGAGTTCTAGTGGGTTGGAACCTCTGCCATGCAGAGCATCGTCAAGAGGACCTGGACTAAAGTCTGTTGATGCCAGGGGAAAACAGGAGATAGCAAAAGAGGAAAAGGTACAGAAAAAGATGCATAATTTTGAGGTTTTATTTGTCTGTATTACTGTTCCAGTATAACTATTCTAAAAGCTAATGCTGAATTAAATCTGGAGAAACAACAGAGGTTATTATCTTGTTGTCTCCATACTAAATGTCTTTATAATTCTACACTGATTTTTCTAGTCTTTATGTTTGCCTTGGTGTCACCTTTGTAATTGCTTTCTGAAAAACTGTAGGTAAAGGGCGAGTAGCAGGAATATAGATAGTTTGTTGACTGGAAATTTCGGTTGTCTTGTAGCACATGAGTATGTCTTATCTATTTATGGAATTATTTTGTTCATCTCTGTCATAGGGTACAGTAGGTAAGATCAAAAAATAATTCTAAGTCAAGTGATACTGCACTTATTTATATTGTAAATATCGTTATTGTATATTATCGTTATCCTTATAAATACGTTTATGTCATATTTATACGTATTTATAAGGAATTAAATAAGTGCTCTGTGTAATTTATTGTGCAGGCAAAAGAACTTTTCCTGAAGGCAGTGGAAGAAGAACAAAATGGGGCCCTTTATGAAGGTAATATGGAAGTCTACAATGAACACCTTTATTGCAGAAAAATCTAACACTCTCTAATTTATGGGAAAATCTGCATGGTGTCAGTGAACTTAAACTACAGGCTACTAGTCATTTGAGAGCTCTGTTATTCAAAAAAGAAAACAAACATGCTATAGAAGGAACCATCGTATCACAGTTCTAAGGTTGAGGTAAAGCTAAAAGTGATATCAAGGAAGGAATTTCTAGCTTTCAGGGAAAATAACAGTATCTTGAAATACTGCAATTTAATGGAGCACTAGATTGCTTCTTCATATAGAATGCTTCTTTACGTTACTTCTGTAACATGAAATTAGCATAATAATTAATCAAGGAAATGTACTGTATTTCCTGTGCTCACAGTTCTTCATTGTTCCACTGAGAATAAAACTGCTTAATCCGTGGAATGCTTTGTTGTTTGGTTGTGGGTTTTTTTGGTTGGTGCTTTTTTTTTTTTTTTTTTTTTTAAGGTGCTGTTTGGGTTTGGTGGTTTTTGTTTGTTTTTTTAATTAACACATCCAGCTAAATTAGCTTTTTCAAGAATTCCTGAAGTGAATGTTTAAGTCTGGTAGTCTTTGAGGTTTGTCATAAATGTTTAAGGTGCCTAGCTTGCTTACCTGCACTCTTGCTATCAGCACTAGTAAAAATGGAAATTCAAGTTTTCTTTCTCATATTTAGTTTTTAGAATCTAGAGAGTAAAAAGTCTGTCCTGACTTCCAAGTCCTGTAGGTCAGTAGTGGAGATATCAATTTTCTATTTCTTACATGCGAGAAAGAAAGCGAAGCAGAACGTATGTGCCATCCTGCTCATCCACCAGAGGGTTTGACCACTGTGTTTAAAGTGCAGCTGCAAAATAAGTTAAGATATAAAAATCTGAGAGAACTCTGGAAGCTCCTGAACTCAGCCACCTGCTGAATACAAAACTTCTACTCCACCATGGGAATTTTCCTTCCTTTTCAGGATTTCTGGTTGTTATTTCATATTTCATATTAACTGAGAGAAATATGAGTCCCCTGTAGTTAATAAAATTAGTTGTCTCAGTTTCTAATTTGTTACATGTTTTTACAGGGCAAAACTACTTTAGGCTAAGATATGGTGGGTGTTTGGTATAGGATTAAATGCACAATAAAAAGTATGTCAGAACTAAAAATCTGGTAACATATTTAGGAAATCATGTAGTAGATTGTGAAGGTTCTTTCTGAGTAAATTAAAAAAAAAAAAAGGTGAGGAAAGCAGTCTATTTAACCATTGTGTATATAAAATGAAAGCTGTTGCTTCATCTGCTTCAGTGCACTCCGTGTATGTTAAACATAGCAGCAGAGAAATAGTAATATCTAACAGAGTTCCATTCACAAAAGTGTTTCAGACGTCTGGATTGCATGAATATGAATTCATCTTTCTCAATTGAATTTGATTTGAGACTTAGAGAACTAAACTGTACTGTTTCTGCACATAGATCTATGTGAGACCTTAGAGGCACGGTCCTATGCCAGACACAGATACAGTACTGAGCGCATGTTGGGACATCTGTTTTCAGACCAGGCTTTTATTTGCTGACCTGGCCCAGGTCACCAGAATCCAAACCTGCTTCTGAAATCTGCTGATACCTGATGTTTGTGAGACAGTTATGTGCTGCAGCTTGTTCTTGCTTAAGTACAGTAGAGGCCTTGTCTGCAATATTAAGTGCTAACGTTGAGACTGATCTGTGTCTGCTGGTATTTCTCATCCTCAGCAGCCAGTGATACTATTTATCAGTCACTGGCCCTGACATGAACTCAAGGAAATAGGAACACTTACTAGCCTCAAACTCTGGTTTCTCAGACTCACTAGACAAATTCTGAGCTCCACACTTATTGATGATTTATTTGAGTTTGGGTTTTAAGAGTCCAAGCTTGAAGAAGAATTGCCGTCTGATCTTGGTGTCATGATGCGGGAATACAAAGAAACATATGCATGCATACATGATTTTAATACTGGTATTAAAATAGATTTAGTGTACATACAATCAATTCATTTAAATTAAGAAGGATTCACAGAGCTGACTCAGAAGAAAGATATTCTGCAGCTTAAATAACAGTTTGTTGCCACAGTGATGTTCCTGAACCCCTTTCTCTACTCAGTGTTTGTAGGATCTTTGTAGTGCAAGAGGCAGAAGTATTTTCTCTGTGTGTGAGAAAAGCGTGCAAAACCCAATCTGTCAGGTTTTCCTTCACATCCCATAGTTTTGTGACAAGGCTGCTTTCCTCACCTTCAGTGTGTTGAGTGGCTTGCTTCTGTGCCTTCTTTAGATCCCAGGGGTTTCCATAGAGAAATTGATATGTTGCATCTATTGTTGAAATTTTAAAGTTGCAACAATATTTTATTCATCATTCTCACCTTTGTAGTGTTGTATATATCTGAATGCCTGTCTGTGCTATACCAGGGACTTAAGCTACCTGCATAATTTTTCTCTTTCATTTAACTTATAGCTAGT
The DNA here is from genome assembly GCF_020740725.1 of Corvus hawaiiensis. NCBI lineage: Eukaryota > Metazoa > Chordata > Aves > Passeriformes > Corvidae > Corvus > Corvus hawaiiensis. The sequence goes on from NC_063215.1 coordinate 24,889,633, forward strand.
TATGGATCTTCTGTCTAAAATCTTTACAGCTTGTTGAGAAATCCGTGGAAGTGCTGGGTAACAAGCAACATCAGGACTTGTAATGTTTTAATGTAAAATCTTCTAGTCCATAATTGAATTTGTGGTAAATAACATAAATCTGTAAAAGCTGAAACACATCTGAGATAACTCTTTATTCTGAAAAAGTGTATGAGGTTTTAGTTTTGAAAATAGGTACTTAATGTTCCTCTCTTCTGTATTGAATTTAAACCTAACAGTTTAGACTAAATAAGCTTTCTTAGGCAAAGGCATTTTCCACCTTTTTAGTGCTTTTAGCTGAAACCATGTCTCTGAAAATAGTCTTTGCTTTGATAAGCTAGTATGGGTATCAGATATGTTTGAACATCAAACCTTTATTTTCAGCCATCAAGTTTTATCGTCTAGCCATGCAGCTTGTACCTGACATAGAGTTTAAGATCACCTATACACGGTCCCCAGATGGCGATGGAGTTGGAAAGAGGTGGTAAGTATGAAATTTTACTGATTAAGTAGGATTAGTAGCATAGGAGTACCGAAACATGGCATTTTGTTTCTGAAGGATATCAATACTCTGTAACATGCAGTTTTAAGTCTCTTAGTATGTGGAAAACTTACCTAATCTCAGTTAGTAGACTGCTTCACAGAACATTTACAGATGTATTAGTCCAAGGAGGACTTGACTTTAGTTTTTGAAGATGATAACAGGCTTGTTTGGAGGTAGCTGATTTCAGGGGGAAGGATTACAAATAGTTACGTTGTTACTTAATTAAGAAAAAAAAAGCATCAGTCACTTCGTTTTGTTTTTTGGTCATCTACAAAGTTGTAGATGGCAAAAAGAGTAATTAGTCAAAGCTTCATAGTACAAAATAAGCATCTTACTTAAACGATGGAATAATCTGTTCTTGTGCTAACACAGCCAAATGAGAGCATTTTCAGTAGAGCAATACATTTAGAAGCTCAAAGATTGCAATCTGAGTAGTCTAGTCTGTCATCATTACAGGCATCAGAATACCCCTAGCCTTAGTACAGCAGATGTGTGTGTAGTGGCTTATGGTTGGTGTAACATGAGCCCCAGACATCTGTTTAAGGAGGGCCAAAACTTCTGTTACAGCCCTTGCAGCCAAACGTAGACAAGCTTATGAAACAGCTTCCCAATTACTTGCTTACTCATAGCAGCCATTGGTGCTGCTGATAGCTGCATCAAGAAATCAAGAGTTTTAAAATGGAGACTGAAAGAGGAAAGCACAATCATGTCCCTGTGGTATTACTAGCTCAGTCTTGTTGCCCCAGAACAGTACAGCTCCAATGCAGCAGTTGACTTAATATAAAACAGTGCAAGATGAGCTAAGTGCTTTACTTACATCCATTATTTTAATTTCTGAATGTGTTGCTGGCATGAAATCTTTGCTGTGCATTTGTGCACTAGGAAAACTACTGGATCATGCACTATGGTCATGTAAAAATCTTGGTTTTCATAGGATTATTTTCTTTCTTTATCATCACTTTCTCTACTCCATTAAGACTCTCTGACATGAAGTTCGGTGGAAGTGGTCCTTCTGGAGGGTAGGAAGGCACTGCAGAGAGATCTGGACGTGCTGGATCAATGGGCCAAGGCCAACTGTGTGAGCTTCAACAAGGCCAAGTGCTGGGTCCTGCACTTGGGTCACAGCAACCCCACACAGAGCTACAGGCTGGGGGCAGAGTGGTTGGAAATCTGCATGTTGGAAAATGACCCTGGGATCCTGGTTGATAGTTGTCTGAACATGAGCCAGTGTGTGCCCAGGTGGCCAAGAAGGCCTATGTCATCCTGGCCTGTATCTGCAGTAGTGTGGCCAGCAGGACCAGGGCAGTGATTGTCCCTCTGTACTCAGCACTGGTGAGGCCACACCTCGAGTGTTGTGTCCAGGTCTGGGCCCCTCACTACAAGAAAGATATTGAGGGGCTGGAGTGGGTCCAGGGAAGAGCAATGGGGCTGGTGAAGGGTCTGGAGCACAGATCTTACAAGGAGCAGCTGAGGGAGCTGGGGGTGTTAAGCCTGGAGAAAAGGAGGCTCAGGGGAGATCTTGCTGTTCTCTACAACTACCTGAAAGGAGGTTGTATTGAGGTAGGGGTTGCTGTCTTCTCCCAAATGACAAGCACAGGACAAGAAGAAATGACCTCAGGGTGTGCTTTAGGGTGGATATTAGGACAAATGTCTTCGAAGAAAGGGTTGTCAAGCACTTTGAACAGGCTGCCCAGAGAAGAGGTTGAGTCACCGTGCCTGGAGGTATTTAAAAGATGTTGTACATGTGGCACTTAGGGACATGGTTAGTGGTGGACTTGGCAGTGCTGGGTTAATGGTTGGGCTTGATGATCTTAGAGGTCTTTTCCAACCTAAATGATTCTACAAATCTGTGGATTTTTATTTAGTTTTCTAAGTGTTGCTGTACTGTTCCCGGCACTATGTGGCAGTGATGGAAAAACAACCAGTAGTCTCAATTGGTTAAAAGCAGTATTTGTAGAGATATATTGTTTTGAGAGATTTTAGTTGTGGTGTTTGTGCTTTCTGAATTACTGTTGAAGGTTTTTCATACAGTCTTAATGAGAAAAAACAAATTACACAATCAAATTTGAAAAAACAGTTTACAATGTGGCCTGTAGATACTGAGACCAACCATCGTACTCATCAAAATAGAGGAAGATATGTTCAGTGCAACATTTTACTGTAGTATTAGTTATGGCAGGCCCAAACATAATCGTCTTCTCTATGATACTTCAAAACCCATTGGTAGGTCTACTAGTTGCTTGCTTATATTCTCAGCTCATTCTATTAGCTTGTTTAAAGTAGAATTGAATAGTATTAAAAAGTGACTGGAAGATTTCTTAATTGGCTTGTATACCAAGTCAGGGGAAAAAAGGTGTTTTGTGGTGCGCTTAAGGGGTTTTATGTAGTTTCTGGTTATTTGGGGCAAGCAAGCAGGCAGCTATTAAAAGATCTTATTATGACATACAACTTAAATTTAGACATATTTTTTCAGTGTGGTAATGTTCTTTTATCACTTAGTAATCCTTCAAGTTTACTGATGAGTAGCAAGCTTATTGTTTTCATTCTTCTATCTTGTTCTGGCTCCTGAAATTTATTATTTCTGCCTATTTACAGAATATGTACAAAAATAGTTTTCCTTCATTGTTGTTGAATAAACCCACCAAGGATCACTCTTTAGTGAATAACACAAGAGTGAAAAATAATCCTTAATTGTTTCCAATATCTTACATTATATGAGAAGGATTACAAAATACAACTTTTCATTAACGGCACTTTATTTCCTGCATATGCCATATTTTAGACAAAGTGCAAGATGAGATTTTTCTTTTCATAGGGTCAAGAAATTCTTCAGTGACTTCACTAAAAAACTCTCAAATACAAAAAAAAAACTGGGATGGGAATTTAATGAAAAAAACCCAGTTGTTACTGTCAGAGGCATTCCAGCAACATCTAAATGAACTTGATCATATTTCAGTAGTTGCTTTATTGTATGATGAAATGAGATTGCTTTAAAAACACACAGGAAACAACTCTATTGAATGAGAGTAAGGCAGTGGATTGATGCCAAGATGAGGACATCTGTTGGTATGTTCTGTCCAATATTACAGTGTTGGCATTGCCCCTTTTCTAGTGTTGAGGATAACAAAGAGGATGACAAAATGGCAGATCTCCTGACGGATTTCCAACAGCAGTTAACTCTTCAGGAATCTTCAGTCAAACTTTGTCAGCCTGAAGTTGATGTCAGCCAGACCCATATCTCAGGTATGAGTTATGATACACTGTAAGAGTTGAGAGGCAGAATTTATATAGACGTTTCACTTGATGAAAACATTTGTCTCCTTATTTCAAAAGCCACCTTTGAAGAAGTGCATACATGATCTCTTTATTTACTGGTATAGTTAGATACAAAGGACAAAAAATGATCAACTAGGTAAACAAATCTTGTTCTCATACAAGAGCTTGTCTTTATCACACAAGCTATTTCCGTGTAGTATTTCTGAGTAGAATTTTCAGGATCAGAGGCATACTTAAAAGTAGCAACTTCTAGGAATGACTTGCTGAAGTAAGTGTATTCCAGTTTTCCTTCCAGTTCTTTTGTTTTGGTTGCAAATACGTATTACAGTTTTTAACTGTGAGTAAGAGACAATTGTTCTGTGAATGGTATGCATCTTCACATGTCTTGATTTTATCTGATTCTGTATGAGATTTTTGCAACAAGTGTGTTTTCAGGTTTAGAAAGACTATATAACAAAGCTAGAAAGTCTTTTGAAGGTTAATGACTTCCAGTGCTTCAGTTCTGGGACAGTTATCCCGAGACTTCCTTATGAGATCTAAATTGTAGAGAGTGTATATGAGCTATGACCTTTCTTAAAAACAGATACTTTTGTTCTGCATCCTAAATTATCAGTTGCATTTTGAAATCTTGGCCTGATCTCCTTTTTTCTGGTCAAGGAAAGAAAATGAAGTAAGTGAAGCAAATCAAAACATAAAGAAAATAGGGTTTAAAAAATTATTTTATTTTAATAACTGGTGCATTGTACACTTGGGAAAATGTATTTTCTTTTTTTGCCAATAAAGACAAGATGTTGCAGACAGTACTCTAAAATGATCTCAGGAGATGTGTCCTTTGAGAAGCAATGTTGGTCTCTAGATTTATATTCTGCTTTCCAGCCAGTCCTGTGTTAGAGTATCTTTTTTACCGACTTTCTTATAGCAGAATGAAAACTTTCAAAAAATCACAATGTCTGCTTCAGAAGTTAGTAGGCTGAAAAGGATTCTTTATGGATATCACATCTAATCTATAGTGACCTTTTAAGTTAAAGATAATTTTTTTTTTGTTCTCTGGCATTGGGCTACAGTGTGAAAAGTAGGATTTTTTAATGGATAGTCAAAAGCCGAACATGGAATTATAAATAACCTGTTGATTTACGGGTTGCATCTAACAAGGATTTCTTTTCTCTTTTAAGCATTACCTATGGAAGTACTAATGTACATTTTCCGATGGGTGGTTTCAAGTGACTTGGATCTAAGATCATTGGAGCAATTATCCCTTGTTTGTCGAGGATTTTACATTTGTGCCAGGTATTGTAGATAATTTATCCAGAGTGAAGCTTCTCTTTGCACTGAGTATGTCCTGCTTTTCCTTCCCATGGACATTTTCATGTTAAGCTCCTCACAGTGCTAATCAGTTTTTGAATAGACTATTAAATTGTATGTGAGATAGATGACTTTACTGTAATAAAAAATCTAGCAGAAACTATTACTTGCTCTTCCCTGTTTGCAAATTAGTTTCAGGTCTCCAAAATAGGGTCTGTTATGTTGTCATGCTCATACAGCCACATAGAGAAGTGCCAGTGTGCTGCAGTGTTGTGGTTCTGTACTAGGATGAAAATGACACTCTGTTCTTAAATTTCACTGGAAGAGGAAAAAGCTTTCAAACACTCCAGGATTAAGTAAATTAGTCAAAGGTTTTAAATTATGAGCTATTTCTGTTTGAGAAAGGTTCTTTTAGTTGCATCCAAACTAAGTAAGGGAGTGTTACTTTGATATATAAAAGCTAAACAGGGTTTGTAGGGAAGTTATGGGGTTTACTTTTCTCTCATTTTCACTAGAGATCCTGAAATCTGGCATCAAGTCTGTTTGAAAATATGGGGCAGGAGCTGCAATAAACTTGTTCCATATGCGTCTTGGAGGGACATGTTTTTGGAAAGGCCTCGCGTTCGATTTGATGGTAAGCAGTACTTCTGGAAATAGTTGTAACTATGTATGTAGCCATGACAGAAACAGTCAGGTGGGTTTGATGTTTATGACGTTGTTGTTGTTAGACCTAATCTGAATTTGTCCATGCATTTGAATTTGTAGAATATCTGCAAAGGGAAGGGAAAGGTGCAAGGGATGAAAATAAAAACTTCCATGTATTTAAGTAACAAAAGCTTATCAAAAGTTTTAGATTATTGGTTTTTCATCATAAATATTTTATGTTCTTAATTTTTGTTCATATATCTTCCTTTTCTGTAGGTGTATATGTCAGCAAGACAAAATACATACGTCAAGGAGAACAGTCTCTTGATGGTTTCTATAGAGCATGGCACCAAGTGGAATATTACAGGTAGAGCTGTAGTACAATGAGTGAGTGAAATGTTTCTCTCTCTTTAGTTCTTTAAATCCACCTCTGGCTATCACAGACAATAATCATTCTGTAAAACTGAATGGGGCTGCTACAGTGTGTAAAGCAACGTGTATTTTTTGAGAATAGGTTTTAGAAATAGGATTTATTATGATAATTAGAAATGAGCTTAGAAACATGTTTCATCCTCACTTAAACCATGTAATGTGGCTAAAGCTTGAACACGTATAACAGTTAATACTCATCTGCAGATTTCTTTCCCTAAACAACTTTTGCTTTACATTTCTGATAGAACACATGACAGAATTCAGCAAAGAAAATACATGTGATTGTTCAAGATTAGTCGTTTAGCTTATGTGTAATCTGTTGTAAAACTCAAGAGGCTGGGCTTTCTCAACTTGATGTAAATGCCTTGCCATTTGTTTCCTCAGCCTGTTTTTCTGCTGTTGTTCGTCTTGCCGTTGCCAGCATTTATTGTTTCATTCTGCTGTCCCTTCTGAGGCTGGAAGCTGTTCATAGAAACCATTGAACCTGATGGCTATTGCTGTAGTCTCAAACATCTGCACAGTATTTCAGTCCTGTAAAAATCAGTTGGATTCCAGAACCTGAAAAAGTCCATATGACGTTGCTAATTCTGTACTGATACTGTAACAGATTTTGTTGCATTGGTCTCAGTGGATGCTAGGAATGGAGAAACTTGAGGTCAGTTTTGATCCCAGGGTAGGCACCTTGCTTTGGTAGAGGTGACAAAACTTTGTAACTCTTCATAACTTCCTCTTTCAATATTCATCACTCTCTTTTGATTTCTGATCTCTTTTTTTTCTGTTATGTATGAAGAAATGTGTTTTCAAATGCTATTACTAATTAAGTCCTAAATCCTTCTGGGTGACATCCTGTGATTTTAGAAGCAAACAAACAGAAAAAAAGACAGGAAAAGGATGTATTTTCTAGGTTTGCATTGTGTAATTATGTTTTTGCAGGTATTTGAGATTCTTTCCAGATGGTCAAGTTATGATGCTAACAACTCCTGAAGATCCTCAATCTATAGTTCCCCGCTTGCGGACGAAAAACACAAGGTTATTGAAATAAAGAATTTGGCTCTACTGTTTTCATTTTGCTTTTACCTAGCAATTTCTATTTACTTTTGTCTCAGATTCTATATCCTGGCTTAGGAAAACAATGTTATTTATATTGTGTTATAGATGTTTATAATTCTCTCCTAAGAACTACAAAAAATTTTGATGTTTATGCAAAGATATCTTTCCTTTTAGGGTCCTGATATTGTAATTAGATTTAATTTGTGGGTTATGTGATTTGAAATTTTTAAGGCACGTAGATAGAACAGTCCTTTTAAAGATACTATTTGGTTACTGACTGCCTTCTCATACTTCCTTAACTGAAGGAAAATAAAGATTTCATTGGGTTATGTCGAAATTATTACTTCTTGATGTTTGCACATAAAAACATAGAAAACAATTTGCAACTTCAAAACAGGTTTGAGCTGTTCACCAGAAATCTGTAAATATTAAGCAGTAAGCTAGGTAGAACCAATTAACCTACCTTTACTGTCCTGTTTGGGAAAATTAGAAGCAACTTCCCAAAATGTTTTCATCATTTAATATCATTGATGAGCCTTTACTGAATGGAAATAAGAAATAGTTTATATAATTATGCTATGTAGTCAGTCTTTGTTTCATTGCTGATATTTGTCTTACAAGAACATCATGCTTTTGAGACACGGAATATTTTTATGTCCTTGACAGTATCCTTCTTTTTAACCATGCAGAACAGATGCAATCTTGCTTGGCCATTATCGCCTTTCCCAGGAAAAAGACAATCAAACCAAAGTATTTGCTGTAATAATGAAGAAGAAGGAAGAGGTAGGTAGAAAAATAGAATAGAGGAGAAATGGATTAAGGAGGGTGCTCCTAACAAGATTTTACTCAGACTGAATGTTTTAAGGGACCCAAAGATTTGCATTACACCAAAGGATTAAAAAATTAATTTAATTTTTAAAATTGTTTAAAAATAAAATATAAATAAATAACCTCAGTGATGTCTCTTACATTTGTCCCCAGATCTGTAATAAATTTTCAAGGCAAATAAATATCTGGTTCACATTTAAACAGTTGTTCTCCCCCTTAGGCTTTATTTCCAGGTGTGGTGCTATTAGGTGTCACCATTGTTAACACAAAAGAAGGATGAGTAGGTCCTTTTCTAAGATCAGATTTGACTGTGTGCAGTTATGTTTAGTAAAACTAAATAAGCAGTATTTGTTAATTGAACTATGAATGATTTGATTAACTTACTTACACATTCTTCTGATTACCAAAGTGCTAGTCAAGAGAAACCTGTGAAGAGTAAGAAGTGTTACAGTGAGTATGCACAGTTGGGTGGTGTCCTCCATGCTTATTTTGCTTTCTCTGAAAACTTCTTCCATCATTAACATACACATTTATGTATTTTGAAGGAACAGTAGTACTTGTTTTTAAGTATCAAGAGTTTTACCAGTCTGGTCTCACAATTACTCAGGATAAATAGTTGCACAATGTGTTCTTTGTAGGTCATGAAACTTCTTATTTCTCTGTACAGAAACCAGTTGATTACCACAAATACAGGTATTTCCGCCGAGTTCCTGCTCAAGAAACAGATCACAGTTTCCATGTAGGACTACAGTTGTGCTCCAGTGGGCGCCAGAGGTTCAACAAACTTGTGTGGATACATCATTCTTGTCACATCACTTGCAGGTAAGTGAATGGAGAACAGGAGCTAAGAAGGATACTAAACTGTAGAATTAAAAGTGATGTTAATTTGTCCAGTACTAAGCACAAAAAATGTAAAGAGTCTGAGACTTAGGTGGCTTTAACAAAATATCCTAATTTGAACTTTTACGTAAAGAAATCCCAAGATTTTAGTAACCTGTTCTAATGATAATAGGAGGTTTCCTAAGTAGTATAAATGCAGTATTTCAGCTTTTTAAAGGATTTATTCAGAGTGTTTGATTTTGGAACTGAATCAGGGTTGAATGACTTAATGTGGTGTTAGTGAGGGAAAGTGTATATTCATTAAGATATATAATTCAGCAGTGCAGAAATATGGGCATATGGCCAGCTGTTCTGATCACTAACCAGGCAGGAGCCATGACCACTGTTCTTGCACCTGACACTCCAAATTATTGGCAAGTTGGCTTTCCAAATGTTTGATGTTGGCAGTTAGGGTAGATTTAGGCCTTGTCTTCCAGTGTTCTTAATCTTTATATTCAGTGTTTTTACAGGAACATAGCTCAGCTGTTGAGCTGTGAGAATATACAGGAAATATAAAATACAGGAAATAAACTACTGATGGTTGGGAGTATAGGTAACTTCCATAAACAGAAAAATCAGTTTTGTAAAAGCTAATGTTGTCATACCTAATTTATGAGGAAGTGTGCATATTGCAGACATTCTTTTCATTCATGAAGTTTCTGTACTACTCACGTCTTAGAGTTCATAATAAGAGTGGAAAGGGAAAGTGGTTTCTTAGATATGAAAGTAGAAATGAATTCTGTATAGTGTGATTCAGCCAGTACTCAAATGCTTTCAGAACAAGGCATTACAAAAGACACTTTATTCCAACTGTAGTTTGATGCACACACTGTACCATGGAACGTGATTGCATTACTGAGGGACTCAAACAGCAACTTATGTCTGATTTAACTTTTACAATGCTCTTTGCAGATCGACTGGTGAGACAGCTGTTACTACTTTTGACATTGACAAAATGTACACCCCTTTGTTCTTTGCACGAGTGAAGAGTTTTACTGCATATTCAGAAAAGCCACTCTAAGAAACTCCTTCTCCTCTCACAACTTTTGCATGAGTAAAAGGTTGTAGCTAATAAGCACTTAAGTTATAAATGTGTATATATTTGGAGCATTTTAAAATTCCGGGAATTTTTTTGAAGGCGGTATGTTCTATTTGATTGTGAATGGCTGGGATTTTGTTTTGAGATCAAGCTTATGAGTGTTAAACACCTTTTATTTGTGATAAGAATTTGATAACAAAGTTTTGTTTTGTTGTGTTGGGGTTTTTTAAAAACTATTTTTAAATTAGTCTGGTTAAAATGTGAATCTTCATCTGCCTAGACACTGATTTGTTCAAAAGGAATCAATAGGAAAATCTCATTGTCCATGGGACAGTGTGTATGGTCTCTGGTGAAGACTTGAAATATGAAAGGGAGAAAGTTGTCATCTGTTAAACTGTGTGACTTCAAAGAACTTCAAATAAATGTTTTCTTTAAATTAAACTTAATTTTGTTTGCCTTTAAGATATGGCATTTTGTCAACATCAACCTTAAGGAAAAACAATCAAGGGCAAGCAAGCACGAAGTTTAAAGTTTGACTGCAGAGGTACATCCCCACCAATGCAGTGGTGTCAGTTGCTCCTCAATGTAATTTGATCTTGGTAGAAGTTCAGTGGAGCCTGCCTGCCTTCTCCATGGGATGTGCGTGGAAGGGAGAGGGATATGGGCAATGAGTTGTTCCCGTGTACTGTAGGATGAGTTTGCAGGTCCGTGTCCCTGCTTGGAGAGTGTCACAGTGCAGGGGTGAAATGCTGGTGTGTACTGCTCGTGCACTGGCCTGGTGTGAATGCACAGGTAAGCAGGGCTCACTTGGACACTATTGTAACGTGCTACAACCCGTCATCTAACCTTGCCACACATGCTGTAAACCCTTTGAGCATTTGTTTTACTAAGTTAAATTTGGAGGCTGCTGTAGATGTTCAGGTGCTGTGTACTGCTAATCATGAAGTGTACCTTGAGGTGTGATGCAGGTACTGTACGCTGCTTCTCCTGCATATATCGCTTGGGGGTGTAGTGCAGACATTGTAATGCTGCTTATTATGTGTGTATCTTGGATCCTGGAAGAACTGAAGCTTTTTAGTGTAGTTTTTTTTAAGCCATTTTGCATAATTTACCTTTGATCATCTTGTTTCAAAATACTGATCTGGACTGGAGGACTAAAATGTGAAAGCTGTGGAAAGAACTATACTTGTTCTATAATTTATAAACTGTATCATTGCAAGGAGCTACATGATTAAAAAATACATCAATAAATCATGATTTTGAACGTGCAATCCTTGCAATTTTTTATTTTCCCAAGAAATCCATATTTTCATAGAGTTAATGGTATTAGTTATGAGCTACCGTGCATAAACTACATGCCAGACAAGATTGACAGGTAGAATTAACCTCTTAACGACTTTTTATTACACTCCTTACAGGTTAGCTGAGAAAAGTAGAGCAGTTTTCAGGTACATGATTTCTCAATAAGGATGTGTACATCTGAAAGTTCATGTTTCTAGCTATTGTAATAAGGCTCTGCCTACAAGACTTTGGTCTGCATCCTTAGACTGCAGTTGCACTATCACTTCATACAACAGAATGTTTAATAAGGAGTCTATTGTGTGTGCTCATTGCTCAAAGGAAAAGCAACTGCTTAGAACATCAGCTTCATGTTTTGAAATATTGCAAAGTTTGTAAACAGGAAAATCTGTTAATTAGCAACGCTTTTTGTTGAGGGTGAAAGGTAAAGGTCTGATTCTGCCTGCTGAGAAGTGTCAGTTTTGCCACAAGAGTCAGATGATGATACTGATTATTAGTTGAGGTACACTCTTGTATGGTAAGCAAGTTGGATGTAATAGAGGAGCCTTTTAACTCAGAGCTCTTTTCATACCAAAACCTAGTTGCTTCTTCTGACATTTTGTTTTTCTTTGCTTTGGCCATGTGTAAGTCTGGGCGTAAGGAAAAGCTGGCTAGTTACAAATTGAGATGTTGATTCAACAGAAGTCTCAAGCAATGATTATTTTGAGATTATATGAAATACTCCTTCACCAAGAAAATTATGTGATCCTTCTATATATGAGACTGAGCTGTGATGAATTTGCTTGCATTAAGTGATATAAGAGTCAAGCTAGTTTTGTGTTTTGAATTGGTTAATGAGCAGGTACTATTACTGTTGTATATGTGCACTGTTACTATGTGCATCTATTAAAATAGCATCTGTTTCAGTAAAAAATTGGTGACTAGTTGCTTTTCCTTCATTCTGTGTAGTGTTTTCAGTAGTCCAAGGCTCTAATTACTAGAGGCTCTATGTTCTTATAATTTAGTTTCATTGTCCTTTTCATTATCATATAATGACATTAGTTGGTATAACTAGTTTACTGGTGTAAAATTGTCCTTTACTAATTGTATTAGTAACTTGACTAAAAGAATAAGGTGTACACCTATACAGTCTTTTTTCCCAAGAGTTACTGAAGGAGTTGAGACAAATTCACTTACAAAAATGGGAGGAGGGCTACAAAAGGTGACAGAAACATCATTCTCAGAGCTGTGGATCTTTTCTATGCATTGAATTAAAGACAGCAGAGTGCACAGTTTTGTGTAGAGAAGACGCTCAGGTGATCAGATGTTATGCTGATTTGTCTCAGTCTGATTGGAGATTAGCACCAGTTAAACCTTTGTGTGTAAAGAGAAGGTGGAATCCAGCACCCTGAGCAAGGGACCAGCAGGTAGACATTGTCCAGCTGCTAGTTCAGCTGAGTTGCTTGATAGCCCTAAGCCAAGCTGGTCAGGATTTAAAAAAACATGTGGTGTTTACGTGAGTTTCTTTATTTAATGAAAGAGAACAATAGAGTCTGTTTTGTTTGGGGTTTTTTTAATTCAAAAGAGTTCCCTTGGAACGTGTGCCAGTGTATTTGGAAACTTTTGTTGGCGTTAAAATGGCTGAACTGCTGAGGTGCGTCACCATTTTTTTACGGTCCAATATGAGAAAAACATAAAAGCTTCTATGCATTTGTGAAAGTTTGGATTTCAGAAATTATTGTTACATATGCTACTTAGTATTACTAACACCTGTGGAGAAATCAAAAGGTTGCCATTTGATTGTTGCTCAGTCTGGATTCAAGCTTTGTCCTTTATGCTAAGACTAGCAGCTTGCTTATTAAAATGACTTGCATAATTGTTTGCTTAAAAGGAACAGTTAGTGCTTTGTCTTGCCTCTGGCCTGTCCAGAGTCTAGTTCCTGAGCCCTTAAAATAACTGTTAGAGCCAGAAGTCCTATATAATATCGACTGGAACAAAGGATTGGGAAGAGAGATAAGATTGTTTTATTGAATGGAACTTCTGAGGATATGTACAAGTGGCGTTCTCTCTTAGCTAAAACTCTTTCAGCTCTGGTAGGGTGGCCCATCTGGAAGGTGCACCATGCTGGTGTGTACCTGTCATTCAAGGCAGTAACAGACAGGTGTTAGCTGTGCAGTATAGGGCGACTTTATGGAACACATGTTCAGAGTATGAATAGAAAAATATCATGGAGCATGACTGCTTCTGAAGACAACATTGCTGCATCTTTTGGGATTGGCATCCTTCCTTGGCAACTGCAAGTTTTTTGACATCTTTTGAAGATCCTTGTAGGACGTTTATTAATTTAGCCTCAGAATGCTCTATGAGAAACAGCTGGATATGATGCAGAGGTAAGGAAACTAAGACTATTAAACCCTGCCAAATTAAATAATTCTTTAATGTGAAAGGCCAAGATGAGTAGACATTTTTTTCCACACATTTTATTTCTGAAGGAACGAATTTCCCCTTACATACAAGCATCATGACCAACATTGCCATACTAAATTTACACATTAAGTAAATGTGTAAATTCTAAGTAGTATGGAAGTAAATTCTACTTCCATGAGGGTAAGAGATTGCTGAAGTTGCTAAAAAAAAGTTCTACCTGGTTTAGTTTGTAAACTTTCTTTAAAAAAGGAGTTTGCCTGATTGATTTTTAGTTTTATTTTATTTCTGGGGTAGGGCCCTGCAGGTTGTTGCAGCTCAGTAGTAAACAAGAGCTTTGGGATGCAGCTTCCTGTGTTTTCTGGGGCAGTGCACACTGTTGCTGTTGTGCCACGAGGTGGCTTGCTACATTGTGAAGCTTTTCTTTGTACTTCATAAACTAAGTATATTTATTTTCCCCTACAACTTATTTAAAGTTTGAGCATATTCCAGGAAAAATGGAGGAAATGGACCAAGCAGTCGTTACACATTACATTTAGCCCAGCAAGCATTCATCTCCTGGGGTTTCTGCACTAGGAAGACATTCACAATAACACAACTGAATGGGAATAAACAGAAAGGCCAGTTCTTAGGAGGGATTTTAATTATCTGAATCACAGAATCATGGCTTCCAAATGGGATCTGAGGCAGCCAGTATGTAAAGGGAAAACATCCCTATATGATGAAGGATGATGCACTGAAGTGTGTTTAACCACTGCCACTTGGAGAGTGTATGTTCCCAAAGCAGGGGGTCATCATTGCAGTCCCTGCCCTGCTCTGAACATTTCTGTTCAGTCTGTTTGCTGGGGCGAGGTTGGTGGCCCCAGCCAGGACCAAGCAGACATGCTTTTGGGGTTTTTGGACATCCTGCCCCCCAGTATGTGCAAGTAATCTATTTGTTATAGAACAGCTTTAATAAGGCATAACAAATATCTCTCCCCCGAACCCCTGTAAAACTGGTTAATTTGGATGTGAATGGGGTGCCTCAGTGAGAGCAGAGAGGTGAACCCATGAGCTGCAGGTGTGTATCTCCACCAAAGTTTGATGTTGCATCACCTGCTGTCTTTGGGGAGAAAAAAGGAGCAATCTTTTCTCATATTTTTAAGAGGATACTGTAGGGGTTTCTTATTGCAAGGAGAGTTCAGGCAGCTCCTTTCTATCTATGCTGATAAGAAATTTCGTTTAGTTCTAGTACTTCACACTTCAGAGTTTATTAACCTGGGACAGCCAATTAAGGTATTTTATAGGGGCATTAAGTTTTATTAGCTCTCAGTTGCATATTTCAAGGAAAAAAAACCTACAAAATATTGGTCCCTTTTCTCCTTTTTCCCTGAACCCATTTTCCGTTCCCTCCTAACTCAAACAGTGTTCACGCAAACAGCTGACTTTTGCTTTCAAGGCAACTTGAGGAGCAGGCACCTCAGGGTTGGGGAATAGGATTCAGTGGTTTAGTGTAGAGTAAAAGACACAAATCCCTTCATAGAAAGGAAATTTGATAAATGGGTATGAAAGTAATAATCAGTTACAACCAGTTTTCATTAAGAGTATATATAATCAGGAGCTTTAGGGGGTTCTTACTAGCTGATTTATCCCAGTGGATGTGGCCTTCCCACGCCTTACCGATTTTTTGGTGGGGTGGAGGGGATACCCAAGGAAAAGATTGTTCCTGTTATACAACCTTCAAGAAAATCCTTGAGGTTCAGGGTACTTATCACAACTTCTGTACTTTGAATTGATGCAAAGGTCTTCAATTTGTTTTGGATAATTTGACATCTGCCTTAAATGACAAACATGAATATAGTGGGCTGGATCTGTTCTGCCTGTAAATTTAATCACAAAAATATTGAGAAAGAAAATACTGAGTACCCTGACACTTGCATTGAGTACACATATTAGTAATTGACAGTGTCTAGACAGATGGTGATCTGGCAAGTACAGTCTGAGAAAAATAAACTTACAGATATTAAAGTCAGCCACATTTCCCAGTGGTAGTAGAGGGGGGAAACTGGGGGGGGCTAACACAGTTGCCAGCAATTTTGTTTGAAACCTGCTTCCTCTTAAAAAAGTGTGCCTTTTTAGTAATTTCACATGAAAATCCACCAAAGTCTGTAGAACCTGAAAAACTGCCACGAAAAGTAATCTGATGATAAGATAAATATTTGGGTGTGTGGAACACAATGAATCAAGTTTTTCTTCTTTCTTCTCAAAGGACTCTAATTTGAGTCTTTTATGAGACCATAGTCATACAGTGTATTGTCAGCATGTCATTACTGATTTTCACAGGAATTAAAAAAATAACAATGAGGTGCACTGTTGATCAACTGATAATCACTGAGCTTCAGCACAGCAGCACTCCTGATCATCTTGTCCTAAAACTGCAGTTCAGCTTCTTACCAGGCCTTGAAGATGGTTTGCTATACAAAAGTTGTAACCTAAACCAAGTTTAAACTCATGGCACCTGAACAGAGAAAAGGTTACCCCAGGTTTACAGTAAGCCTTGGTTAAGGTCTTCCAAAAGACCTAACAGAACAAGCCACTCTGCCCCCAGCTTTTAGCTTTGTATGGGGTTATTGTGACCCCAGTGCAGGACCCAGCACTTGGCCTTGTTGAGCCTCACAACTGGCCTTGGTCCATCAATTCAGCCCATCCAGATACCTCCATAGAGTCTTTTATCCAGTTCTCTAACAAAATGAATGTTAAGCAGTCATCTTGTCAAGCCTGACAGATTCCACCAAAAGCTTTTGAACTTGCTGACCAGTTGCGAAATAAATTTGACAGATGGACCAAAGCTTCAGTTGCACCAAATTCTGATGATGAAAGTAGGCAATGGGGGGAAAGAGACACAGTTCTAGTATCTCCATGGAAAGAAAGCCTGGCATACAACATCTATTTTCAGGTTTTATTTATATCATCACAAATTATAGCACTTTAATACTGTTCCATTATTAGAACCCAAAGACCTCACAAGGGAGAGCTTGGCAGAGGAGGCCAAGCCCAACTTCACAATTTCTGCCATGTAAGACCAAGATTTTAATCAAGTAGGTAAAATTTTGAATGAGCTTTTAAAAATTAAATTTAACTTCAAGGATAAGTGTGGAAAACCATAAATCCACTCTGTGCCAGGAGTGAGGGAGGGATGACAGGAATGACAGGGAGGGAGGGAGGAGGCTGTCTGGAGTTCAGGACACCAGGTTTCCAGTATGCAGGAGTGATCAGGCTTGGAGAAGAGTAGCCATGTGTTGTTTGAGGGGGTGTGAGTGGCCAAGTAAAACCCACTGACAAGCTTAAAAGGATCTGCTTAGAAAAACTTAAAAGCTTCATGCTGAATAATGAGGTTTTCTCCTCCTATTGGAATAGGGCTTTCAAGAGATCCTTTTTAAAAATACTGAAGCAATCCTTAGTGGGCACCTGGAAAGACCCTTCTGAGAAAGCATTGATTTTACAGGAAAGAGCAAATCAGACCTTTATCATGGGGTCAGGCAAGATCTGCTGTGTGGGGAGTCTGCAACCTCACCAAGCTGCTGAGGTCACCCCAGCCCGGCTGCTGCGTGCCATGCAGCAGCACTCTCCTGCTGCCAGGGCTCCTGCTGCTGGGACTCACCGCCATGCTGCAGGAAGGACACAGACCTGTTTGTGAGTGGTCTCCTTGTGCAAATCATGGTTATGAAGAATAGTTTAAGCTGGCTGAAGATGAACCTTTCTTCCTTACATTTGTCAGTACTGCTATGCATAAAGGCGTTAATGGTGAATGTTAACAGTGAATTTAACAAGTGAGTCAAACTCCTCTGGTCCCCAAGGAAGGGCTCCACAAGGCACTGGGAGGGGGCAGGGTTAAGCTGTAAATAATTCAGTGTATTTGAAGGAGCATTTTCTGGAAGTTCACAAGAGGAGGCTGGTACGTGACAAGTTTTAGTAGTATTGCAATGAAGTACTCAGTGAGTGCCTTGTCTAAGAGCTTCAGTTTAGTTAGAGCAAGTCAAGTAACACCAGAACCCCTGTTAAATCAGCTACACAACTATTATTAACTATTGAGCTATAAAATAATAAAACCCCAGAACATATCTTGCTTGAACCCTGCCCTCTGCCCATTGCCAGTGGCGTGTTGTGTGTTGAGCAAGAGGAAGAGAGGAGAGCAGGTTACCAGCCCCAGTAACCTGCTAAGTGATGCTCTTCAGGTGAGCTTTATGTGTTTCACTGCTTTGATCTCTCACCCTCCATAATGCTGGTGGCATGATGGTGCTCTGTGCAGGTAATCTTGCACCCTGCCATGAATCCCCCATCAGCAGAGAACTGCCATACCTGCTCTGCTGCCTGAGGCTTTCTGCTGGCTCACTGCCTTGGAGCACCAAGCGCTAATCCATCTGTGCAAAGAGGAACAGTTTTTGGTTTTCATTTCTCTAGGAGTGGCTCTTGGCAGGTAATTGGGGCTTCTGGAAAGTTTGGTCCTTCTTGGTGGGGTGATTAAGTGCATTGAATTGCAAGAAGGTCAGGGCAGGATTACAGTCTGAAGTTTTCTCCCGTGCATACAGAGACCAACATGTATCATTGACTTCAGTGGAGTAAACTGGCAAGACACCATCTATTTACTTATATTTTAACTCACTTTGGCTAAGGTCTGTTTGTTCATCTGTATTCACTCATCCCAAGACCAGACATTCATTCTTTTTTCTTCTGCTCACCTCCTGCCCCGAACTTTCCTCTGAGTGCAGGAGTCAGTGAGTCTCCAATCACACCATGTCCTACCATCTCCAGCCTCTCAGACAGGGAATCCCACTTGTCTCTATGGGGAATCAGGGAAGTCTAGAGGCAATGAACATGAACTAGCCCTTCTCTGCCCTGAAATGTACTGCTGCTTTTGCTGTCAGCTTGGAGGGCCCTGCTTCCAGAGATCCTGCTCTGCCCACAGCCACTGCTGTCTGCACTGAAGATCATGGTTGTTACCTCCCATCCAAGCTGTGACTTGAGCAGAGGAAATTTGGATGTTTGGCAAACAGCTTTTCATGACAGCACATTAAGTTGGTCACAACAGTTCATGTGGCAGTCATTACATTGCTGTAGGTACCAGAGTCCAGTATAAGGCTGTCACCATCTCACCTTGCCACCCGCAGGTGCCAGGGGAGAGGCTGCAGGCACAAGGTCAGCAGCATGTCCTTGTGCCTCCACTCCCCACCTGGTGTTTGGGGCAGGAGAAGGCCCCACGAACTGGTCCATGCTGTGTCCTGGTAGGGACATTCTGCTGGGGATGAAGGAGTGAGGGACCTGATCCTGCCACAGGCAATTATCACAGAATAATGAGGTTGGAAGAGACCTCCAAGATCATCGAGTCCAACCCATGTCCTAACATCTCAACTTAGCTATGGCACCAAATGCCATGTCTAGTCTTTTTTTAAACCCATCCAGGGATGGTGACTCTACCACCTCCCTGGGTAGACCATTCCAGTACTTTATTATTCTTTCTGTGAAAAGCTTTTTCCTAATATCCAACCTATACCTTCCTTGATGCAGCTTGAGACAGTGTCTTCTCGTTCTGTCAGTTGCTGCCTGGTGGAAGAGACCAACCCCTACCTGCCTACAACCTCCTTTCAGGAAGCTGTAGAGAGTGATAAGGTCACCTCTAAGTCTCCTTTTCTCCAGGCTAAACAATCCCAGTTCCCTCAATTGTTCCTCATAGGGCTTGTGTTCCAAGCCCCTCACCAGCCTTGTTGCCCTCCTCTGGACACACTCAAGCATCTCAACGTCCTCCCTGAACTGAGGGGCCCAGAACTGGACACAGTACTCAAGATGTGGCCTCACCAGTGCCGAGCACAGGGGAAGAATGACCTCCCTGTTCCTGCTGGCCACACAGTTCCTAATGCAGGCCAGGATGCCTCTGGCCTTCTTGGCCACCAAGGCACACTGCTGGCTCATGTTCAGTCAGCTGTCGACCAGCACCCCCAGGGCCCTTTCTGCCCGGACACTGTCAACCAGGTCCCTTCCCTGTCCCCTGTCCCTGGCAATAGGAGGCATGGGAGTCTTCTGACTCCTGGTGGGCCTCCCTCAAGGATGTAAGGGTGGAGCTCCACCAGTATTTCCCTTTCACTATCCCTAATGCTCCTTAGTCTTTCAACTTCTCCCCTAAGCTCAGCCACTAGCGAAAGGAGGTTATTTACTTGTTCACATCTCAGGCAAGCTTCTTCTGCTTACGGCCCCAGGAACTACTAATAGGCTCAAACACTCTGCACAGGGAGGGGTCTGTACAGACACATCCTTTTTGGAAGGCTCGATTTGGTTACGCACACTTGTACTAACCACAGTTTTTGATCTCATGGAAACCATTTTTAACAAAGACAACAATCCGACCTTACTCGCCAAAAACCTGCAACTCTGCCTGCTTGCCCTGCCTGCACGAGCTGCCATGCCACGCTCCTCTCTGCCCGCTGCCGCACTCCCTAGAGCCCCTCACACGCCGTGCTCGGACTCACCGGCAGAGGAAGCCCCACCTTTGAATTGCTCTCTCCTCTAGAAGCAAAAAGGAGCTGGATGCCCAGTTCCCATGTGGCTTTGACCTTTGCTTAACAGTTTGTCACTGTACCGTGCCATAAATCAAGTCCCTCCGGATGGGAGAGAATTTGCTGAAAGTCCTTGCAAGGAGTTTCAAAGATAAACCAAGCCTTTTCCTTGAGTTTCAATGCTTCCAGATAGTTGTTTATTAAGTCTTATCAGAGGAACAGAGCCATTCGTGTGACCCAGGTACAGCATAGAGCACAGAAAGCAGGAGCGAGGCCCCTCTGTCAAGATTTACACAGCTTTTAAAGATAATTTAACCAATGGTTACTAAAAATGTACATTATTTTCACTTTCCTACCAATTATTCAGTAACATGACTAGGAACTGCGGAATTCTCTATCCAATCATTCCAAAGTACTTTTACTGCAGAATATGGAGTAGTAGAAGAAGGAGAAGAAGGCTTAGAGAACAACAACAATCCTCCATTTTGATATTTTTTATCTATTTACTACAAAGAGAAGCCCAAAACCTCTAAATTTTTCACCCTGTGACAATCTTACATAGTAGTCTATCACCTAATTCACACCATTGTATTTTCAAGTTCTTGTCTGGTCGTTGGTAATTTTTTCCAAGGTTTGAGGCTAAAACAGTGTTGTTCAGGGGGGTAAAACCCTTAAAAACAGGCAGAGAAATATTCTTGGCACTCTGGGTTCCTACAAGTTTCCACCAGGGACAGAAAGCACTGCGCAAAGAGGACACTTGTGCTGTGGTTTGTATTATTTATGACTGTCTGTCTTCAGAAGAAAAAATAGATTGGGCAACCCTTGGAAATGGAATACTTAAGCCACATCACTGAAGATACAATTGCCAAATGAAGTGAAGTTTAAATCTTGACACAACTGATTTTGAGAAATGAAAACCACTTGCCTGAGACATGCCCTCCAAAGTTCTGCTTCCTCACCTACTAACTGGAAACAGCAGAAACGGGCTTAGAGTGAAAAGCTGGCCAAAGACCTTCCTGGCTTTCCCTGTCTCCTAAGAGACTGTCTGCTGTACAGGAGATCATCTAACATTGCTCACAGAAATCAAATAATTCAACAAGGAGAGCAAACATGCTTGTGGCATTCACACTGCTGATGCTGCTGTCTTCAGGGCCACAAAGGCTGTGACCTGCTGCCCCAGGGTGTCTCTCATATGCCAGAGTTCAGATGGCTTTCCGGATATGCCACACTTCACATGGCTAATCCAAACAGAAACATCTGGAGACAGCAGCTCTCTGGTATGAGAAGAGCTATGACTGATCCTAAGTGTTACCAGAACCACAAAACAGCAGAGGTTTCAGTCCACCTCACTGTCCACTGAACAATCCCATACTTCATCAGCTTGTCTCTGAGGCTGTTTTAGAAGACTGTGTTGAAAACCAGGTTAATGTCAAGATAAAAAATATCCACTGCTTCCCCCTCATCCTCCAAGCCAGTCCTCTCATTGTAGACTGCTCTGAGGTTGGTTAAGCACAGTTTCCCTTTGATAAATCCATGCTGACTGGCCTTAATCACTTTTTAGTCTTCCATGTGTTTGCAGTGTTATGAAGAGGATTTTTTCCACTACCTTTGCACATTTCAAGGTGTAGCTGGGCAGTGTGTAGTTTCCCAAATCTTCCTTCTTGTTCTCCTTGAAGACAAAAGTTACATTGCTTTTTTCCAGTCTTCAGACTCTCCCAATCACCATGACTTTTCAAAGATTATTGAGAGTGACCTCATAATAACACCTGCCAGTCTCCTCTGTGCTCATGGGTGCATGCAGGGCCCATGGGCTTATGTATGTCGGGTTTGTTTAAGTGTTCCCTAACCTGTTTCCCTGCATTGACAGTGAGTCCTCCTTGCTTCAGGAAATGACCAATGTTGGGGAAGTTCACCTTGTGAAAGACAAAAACCCCTTAGTGCCTGGGGACTGCAGCAGCTTAGGGAGGAAGAGGCTTTACATGGCATGGAGACCCAGGAGAGGCAGAGGAGAATGGGAAAATGGTGCAGTTCATTTAAAAAGAAAAATTAAGGAAGTCTGCTGGTGTCAGACTAAAAATAGATGCAATCAGTAATCAAAGCAGAGCATGAATAGCATATTGAAATTTCACATCTAAACACCCGAAGCAGTTGAACCTGACTCGTGCAATCTCTGCTGGCTGACCCTGATTCAGTGCAGTGCCTCTTCCTGGCCATATCCCTGATGACATCCACCACAGGAGCCACTTCTACATATTGCCTGCAATGAAGTAAAACACTGACTGCTTGACCATAATTATTAAAAAGCCCCAGATTACTACCCTGACAGAAAGCAGAGCAAAATTACCAGGAGTACCAGACACACAGATTACTAAATATCCCAAAGACCAAAAGGAAAGAAAAGCTTTCTACAGTGAATCGAGGTGTATCCCCTAAAGCTTCCTCAGCTGGAGTCCTTTCCAACACCAGAAGTTTGACAACCTTCCTTCATTTAAAAATACAGAGAATGCATTTAGGACCATATTTTAGAAAATAGTTCATAGTCTTACCGATCTCCTCAGGGACAGGAGCTTTGTATAAGGGGTTGAAAAGGAAAATATCTATCTTTGCTCAGTCTGACCTGCAATTCTTTTCACATGCAAAGCAGAGGCCCTGGGGAGAGGAAGGCCGAATAAACACCGTGTATGTTCCCAGGGCTGGAGAGATGTGGGTCAAATCCCTGTTCTGCCTTCTCATTTCCCCTTTGGTGTGACCGATACTAAACCATTTCCCTTTCTCAAACTGGTATTCTCAGGATAAATACACTAATAAATGGAGGTGCCCAGTTGCTGTCTTGTACTATTTATGTATTCCTTATCATGATATGTCTATATTTCACCTTTAAATGCTGCATTAGTCAAAACCCCCCAAATATAAAAGCTGTGTTTCTGTAAGATACAGCCTGGCTAGTGTAGGATTCTGAGGAACATTTCTGTAGTTCTCTGATGGCCTTAAAAGAGCCCTTATATATAAAAGTACTTGCTTCAGAGCAAGCACAGAGGTTACTCCCAAAGAATTAGCCCTTAAATACTGAGGCCAGTGCTTTCAGAGCTAAGACTTTGGGAATGTAGTGTCGATCATCCATGCCACTTGTGTTAGCTTTGGCAGCAGCTACAGCCATCAGTAACAGCAATAAGCCAGAACAAACCATTTTGCCTGTGTAATCATCCACATCCTGACCTCCTCACCTCTCTGCTGGCTTCCTAATGCTTTGCTGCAGCTGTGCCTTGCAGAAAACCATTTCTGCAGAAGAGAACAAGGTTACAGGGTTACTTACGCGTGGATCCTCACAGATCAGTTGGTGTTTCTTCATGAAATAATCTGAATAACCCGAGCATTCATTGTATTTTCTTAAAAATGCAAAGGATAATGCACTCAGTGCTCTTTCACCTCTGATTCTCCCTCTCTACTCTGCTCTCGTGAGACTACACCTAGAGTGGAGTGCTACATCTCAGTCTGGGGCCCTGTGATGGTTTTGCTTGGCCTGGTTTTTGGTAGCAGGGGGCAGCCACAGAGGTGGCTCCTGTGAGGAAGCTGCTGGAAGCTTCCACCATGTCCAGCAGAGCCAATGGCTGATGGCTCTGAAGATGGACATGCTGCTGGCCAAAACTGGGCCAATGAGACAGGTTGGTAATGCCTCTGTGGTGACAGATTTAAGAAGAAAATTGAAACAAAGTCACAAGGTTTTGGATTCTAGTCAGAGAGGAGGAGGAGGTGAGAACAAGTGACGGAAACAACATGGGACACCAAGGTCAGTGAAGAAGGAGGGGCAGGAGGTGCTCCAGGCGCCAGAGCTGAGGTTCCTCTGCAGGCTGTGGTGCAGACCATGATGAGGCAGCTGTGCCCCTACGGCCCATGGGGATCCACGGGGGATGCAGAGATCCACCCGCAGCCCGTGGGGGAGGTGCTCACACTGGAGTGGGTGGATGCCACCAGAGGAGGCTGTGATCCAGTGGGAGCCCCGCTGGAGAGAGAGGGCCCTGCTTCCAGGCTGGAGCAGCCTGACCATGGAGGACTGCACCCCATGGAAGAGAGAGCCACGGTGCAGCAGTTTTGGGAGGACTGTGTGCCCATGGGGGGATTCACGTTGCAGCAGTTTTGGCAGGACTGCTGCTCGTGAGAGTGGACCCACATTGGAGAAGTTCACGGAGAACTGTCTTCTGTGGGAGGGACCCCACGGCCTCATTCCTCTCCCTGAGCAGCAGAAGGAAATCTCAGTGATGGACTGACCAAGCCCCCATGCCCTGTCTCCCTGTGCTGTCGGGGGAAGGAGGGAGGGGGTGGGGGGAAAAAGGTGTTCTAAGGGCTTATTTTACTTCTCATTATCCTCCTCTGATTCTGTTAGTAATAAATTCACTTTGCAACTTAAGTTGAGCCTGTTTTGCCCTTGAAGTGTTTTCTCCCGATCCTTATCTCAACTCATGAACCCTTCATTAATTTTTCGTTAATTTTTTCTTCCTCTCCTCTGCTCAGCTGAGGCAGGGGAGGGTGAGTGAATGGCTTTTGTGGGTGCCTGGCATTGGGCCAGTGTCAAACCATGGCAGGCCCCCAGCACAAGAAAGATGGACCTGTTGGAACGAGTCCAGAGGAGGCCACTAAGTTGATCACAGGGCTGGAACCCCTCTTCTATGAAGATAGGCTGAGAGAGTTGGGGCTGCTCACCCTGGAGGAGAGGAAGCTCTGGGATGACTTTAGAGCACCTTCCAGTACCTAGAGGGGGCCTGGATGGGGCTCTAAGTAATCTGCTCTAGTGGAAGGTGTCCCAGCCCATAGCAGTGCTGTTTGGAGCAAAATGGTCTTTAAGATCCCTTCCAACACACACCATTCTATGTATGATTCTGCTATTCTTATCAGTGCCCAGTTGGGTTAAAAGAGGCTTAAAGCAGTGATACATATGTTTCTTTTCATGTATCCCAAACACATTGAAAAATTAATTTTTTTGAAGATCAGAGATGAGATTGGTGTCTTTGTATTTCAAGCCAAACAGATAACTTTGGTGCTATATTGACCCACCATGCTGAGTGTACCTAAAGCGGAGGGGGTTGCTACCAGCACAGAAGTTGCTACAAGAGATTGGAAAGGTCAAAATGACCCTGGCAGGTTATAAATCTGGAAAGCCTTTCTGTGTTTAACCTTAGAAAAATCATAAAAGTTTCATTTCCTCCTTTTTAAAAATGAATAACCTGCCCTCCTTGAGCCTGGAATGTGTTTCTCTCAGAAACGTGCTGAGTGTGATGAACGCTGCATGAACAGGGGCTGGGGGTCCCCCCAAACTGGCACAGTCCTGCTTGCACAGGATTACAAGCCTGGAAGCTGCAAGAAGGCAGCTCCTCTATGGCTCTTCTATGTCAGGGAGCTACTGAGGGGAGCTGAGATCACAGGAATAGGTTTCATTTTGTAAACCTTTTGATTCAGACTCAAAGGCAAACCAACAAAAAGGTTCTTCCTTCTCAGGCAGGGAGAAATGTTGGTAGTAATTATCTTTTAGGGAGGTTTGGTTGTAATAGTCCTTTAGGAAGCCTGTGAAACTTAGTAACTGGATGCTACCCATCTTAAAAGACTTGAAGAAATGATTGATTTGCAGGAAAGAAAATCAGATGAGTGAAAAAATGCGAACAGTTGGGATTGGAACGGAGAAGCCATGGAACAGGATTAGTTATTAAATTCCCTTTGCTGGAAGTTTCTAAAAGCAGAGGAAGTGGTTGGGGAGTGTAAAGGGAACTGATAGAACTTTGGTGTGGGAACAATTACCAAGGAGCTTCCCATCTGTATGGCACAGTTGCTGAGAGGTGATGCTGGCAGCATTGCAGTGGAGAGGCAAGGAATCCAGAGGAGAGACAAGGTGAGACAGAGCCAGATGGCAGTGGCAGGGGTCATGCCCTGCTCGGTCCCTCACTGGTGTGGCCGGTTTGGCAGTTGCAGAGGAATCCCAGCTATGGGACACCAGCCCTTGGGGGCCCTGCCTGTCCCTAATCCTGCAGATCACCTCCTGAAGCACAAGTGTTCATGGCTCCTATTAATTTCTCTTTTTCTGTCTTAGAGGTAGAGGTTTTTACAAATGTTGATCAAAGTTTCCTTCTTTGAGGTAATGATCTGAAAAATCATCATAAAGCGTGCCGAGCTTGGAATTAGTGTGGGAGAAACTCACTGACTAAAAAAAGTTTGGAGAGTTGACTTTCATGTACAATAGTACACTGTTATTTTGTGATCTACATTTAGATTTTTTTCCACTTAAATCATTATGCACCCCATTTCACAAATTCCAGTAAACATTTTGAAACGCTCTATAAATACAATTCATTCTTGTCTTGTAAATGTCTCTGAACTACACCCTTCACCAGGAGAGTGGTTTCCCTAGCAACTAATCTATTCCAAAATCTTAAAAAAAGAAAAGAGAGAATCTAAAAGGGTAAAAAATAGCACCAAAAAAAAAAAGCACGGTAAGACTGAACCTATTTGATGAACACAAGATACATCCCATTCTGAGGTACTGTGAAGTTTTTATTGCCACTTGTTTTTTAATGCTGTCTTCCCAGACTCATCCCACTGAAAGGTTTATTTCTCCTCATATCTCTGGGGCATGACTTGCTCCCCAGGCAAGGCAGGGCATGGTTACAGCTGGGCAGCCGCTGGAGCTGAGGCTCTCTACCTTTGGTGGTTAAAGGAACCAGCCCTTTCATGTGGCTCCATACATGACATCGCTCAGCTCTTCCCTGAAGCAGGGGTATGTGTCAGTGTCTGCCTCTGCAGGGGAGGTTGGTGGCCCCTGAAACCCAGTCCAGAGAGCAGCAGAGGCCAGTCATGCAGGAAAGTCATGCAGATTTCAGTTATGGGAAAAGGTAAAGGAGTCTTTGCCAAAGGTGCCTGAGCCACTAAGTTCAGGCGAGAAAATTCCTATTTGGCACCCTAGTTTTTTAAACAAATGTAGAGAACTGATGGGTTCTGCTGAAATACAGCTTATGGTAGTGGTCAGCAAAAGGGGTGATGTGTGGAATGGATGCTGAAGTTTTGTTTACAGTCTGCAATGAAAGAAATGAAAAGCGGCTGGAAAAAGCAGCAAGGCACCTTGAATATATACATGTATGAAACTGGGCCCAGCCCTGCAGACAAGGACTTAGGCAGTTGGTGTATTGGACACAATCTGGCAGTGTGCATATGCAGCTCAGAAGGCCTACTGTATCCTGGGCTGCATCAAAAGAAATGTGGCCACAGGTGGAGGAGGAGGATTCTTCCCATCTACTCCATTCTCATGAGATCCCATGTGAAGTGCTGCATCCAGCTCTATACAACACATGTGAAAGGCTGGTGCAGTGGAGGGACTTAGGTCTGAAGAGGGACTGACTGAAGAAGCTGGAAGAATGCAGAAGGTTGCGCATGAGAGTTGTGGTCCTTGAGGTCATCCATCTACACCTTCCACAGTCCCACAGGCTTGAACAAGCTGTGTATCGAGGAGGGTTGAAATGCTACTAAACCAGAATGGCAGCGAGGCAATCTGCAAGAGGAGCTGATACCTTTTATTAGTTCCATGAAACAGTGGGGGGGAATATGACTGTTAAATAAAAAGGAACAAAGACAAGCCCCCCCTTCCTGGGGCCTGCAAGAGGAGCTAAAACGAGACCTGTTGTGGTAGAACATTCACGTCTCTGTTGCCACAGGGATGGAGAATTGGACCCATTGCCAGAGGAAGGGCCAGCAGGGGTGTTTAAACCCAGTCACCGTAGTGGGTACAGGTTAAAAAACATGTCGTTGTTGCAGTAGTTGAGACACACTTGGTGGCCTCCCCCGCCTCTGTCTCCTTCGCTTCCCCCTGGAGGCACCGAGAGCTGTCGGTGGGGTTGGGCCTCGCTCGCCACAGGGCAGGGGCTGCCCTGAGGCGCGGGGTAGGGGGGCAGAGAGAGGCAGCTGCCACTGTAGGTCAGCAGGGATTTTTCCCCACAGGATCCATCTCCTAAAGGGCCCATGTTAGACCTGAAGGGGTTGTGGCCACCCTTTGTTATGGGCAGGATGTGCTGGGTGCTGAGGTGGGCACACTGCTGGGGGGAAGGGGCTGTGCAGGGCACAGCAGGGACACTGCACAGCCTCTCGGCTCTGGGGGTCCTCCCGAGGGACAGGCTTCGGCTCCAGGTTGGTGCCTCTCCGGAGGCCCCATCCTCCCTGGCTGTCCTTGGGTATGGCAGATGCCCAGAGCAGCTGCTCAGTGTTGGCTCCTGGAAGCTTTTGCTTAAATGTCTCGTGAAATTAGCAGGTGATGTGTGAGCATCCAGCTTGGAAAGAACCAAAGGCAAAGCTTCCTGTGTCGGCACTGCACCTGTCAGAGACTTGGGAAAGCAAGGCATGGGTTAGTAAAACAAGGTGTGGTGTAGCACCTCTTCTCTGTGAGATGCTTACAAAGGCACTCAACTAATGTGATGGTTGGACTTGATGATCTTAGACGCCTCTTCCAACCTTGACCATTCTGTGGTTCTAGGAACACAGGTAACAAAGCAGATGGCATAGCAGAACCTCCCCCACCATAGTGGGGGTGCCCATGGGCTGTAGGGGCAAACTAAACAAGGCTCCCAGCTCACAGCTCTGCATTTGTTTCACCAGTTTTTGCCCAAAGCCTGTTTTACACAGAAAGAGTTGTTTAGACCTTGTGTTGACAGCCCTTGGGATCCACTGCCAGCATATACTGAAGAAGGACCTAAAAATGAAATTATGCTAATACATTAGACACCACAGAATTAATTTTTTTTCTATGGAGTTTGGAAAAGCTAAGTATGATTTTTTAAACTGATTGTTTTGAAGTGATCTTTTCACCACAATAATATTCTGCTTCAGCTTTTCTAGAGTCTATTTCTAACTAATAAATTTTCCTTTCATTACATTTTTTTACCCCAGACACAGAAATTTCATTCAGAGAGGGATCAGCACACAAGAATTATTCTTCTGGGTCTTTTGTTCTGGATATTTCACAACTTCTTTAATTGCCTCAATTATTGGATTATAATTATGGAAACATGAATTCCTTTCAGAACACTCATTTCTGATGAGCACCTGCAGGTCTCTCTTCTTTATAATTCTGTGTTTTCATCCATTTAATTATAGTGATTTTGCAGACTGCTGGAGCAGCAAACCTCCTTTCAGCTGTTCTCCACTCACTATGAGAAAAAATTCCAGCAGTCTGGTGTAGGACCCAGCCCATCTTCAGCTACAGTCCCGATGATGCTATAGAGAGAACATCCTATATATCACTTGCTCTATTTTGGGCTCATACCTTTTTCTAAAGTTCTCCTCCCTCATCTCTTATGAGCACATTAAAACTGAATCTTTTCAGAATATATTTTTGCGGATTCAGCGACACAGGTTCTGTGTGACAAACCAGACTCCTGAGTTAGTTCTATCATAGCTAGTTTTGGCAAAACGCAAATATGATGTGTAATTCCCAAGGAAAACCTGCTGGAGAGCCATGAACTGGAAAGCCAGCTGTGGGTAAATGGTCTGACTGTACAGAGTCAGAACAGCCAAATTGCAGGCTATTAGACATTTGTGACATCTTTAGTCTGTTTCTACTCCCACACAATTGAAAGTGAAAGCCTCAGGAAGATGTTTTAGGAAGGGAAAGATGAAGGCATGTCTACTGGGGGCTTGACCTAAGCAAGCAGGCTGACCAGTAGGCTGAGTTATACAAGAAACAAAGAAGCCAGTGGCTCAGTAATATTTCCTAGGTGAAAACTATTTCAGCGTTCATGGAGACAGAACTAAATGAGTTATAGGAAAAGCATTGTTGCTATATTTGTTAGACATTTAGACAGCTCAGCTGTTTTTTCTTATGCTTTTATTCCCACGCACTTGTGTCAAGATGTTCTGGTTTTTAGTGTCCTCCTGAGTATTTCCAGTAGAAATAGCTGCAGCTTCTAAATTCACATTCTATTCAAATGGCTTTAACTTCCTGTGCACTTTCTATCTATTTTTTGGGTTCCCAGACCCCCTTGCTTCTCCATGTCATCCATTTAAGAAATCTGTCCCCACCCAGACCAATTATCCCTTCTGTCTGTGGCTGAAGGGGTGTGGATTACTGTCCCTAACACCAGGATGGGGGAATGCACCATATCAAAAGTCAAACTGCATGTGAATACTGGTGATGACAATTGAGTGTAACACAGCCTTTGCCAGTAAGGCCACTGGAGGCAGCCTCACCACTCAGCCTGATTTCCCCCATCAGGCATGCAGCAGTCCCAGGGATCTCTGGAGATGCTTTCACAAGTGTTTCCACACCCATCAGAGTGGATGTTTTAACATCAATGCTTCAAAAAGTCATTCAGAGCACTCTTCTGCCTTCAAAGCCCTGCTGGACACCCAGGGAGCAAAGAGGGCAAACCAGGTATAGGTGATGCACCTTCCCCTTCTTAACCGTGGCAAAACTGAAGGGGAACAAACAGGGGCGGAGGATGCCTTCGTTTTTCTCGGTGGTGCCAAGAAATAGGAACAAGAGGCAATGGGCAGAAACTGATGCACAGGAAGTTCCACGTGCATGGTGATGAAACTTAGCCTGCCCTGCAGCCCTGCTTTGTTTACCAGCGTAGATGTAATCTCCTGCTGCCACCAGGCACAAATTTGCTCTGGAGAGGGGGTGTTGGCAGTGGATGACAGTGCTAAGGAGAGCAGGATGCTCAGGACAGCCCTGGTCCTTCTTGTACTGATCATGAGCATACAGAACGTGGAGATGTAAAGCCTCCTCCCATCCAGACCCAAAGCCCAGATAGCCTCCACCATGCCTTGAACCACATATTGTTTGACCAAAATTTCATTGACCAATAGCAAGGGTTACCTCAATCTCCTGGATTCTTTTTAATCTTAGAGAAGATGGAGAGAAAGCTGTCTTTGCTTTTTGGATTGATCTTCTTGCTTCTGCTTCTAGTTTTGTTTCTGGACGTGGGTGGTCATGAGCTCCTTTGGACTTCAGAAAGAATTATGATGTGTTAAAAGTAGAGGAAACCTTGTTAATAATCTTAAGGGAGCAGAATTTATAGCACTGGCCAAACCCACACATTATGGCCTAATTTAATGCTTTGTATTTAACAGGATTTAGTTACTGTGAACTCAAATAATGAACATATCCCAGATGAAGCGGGATGGGGTAGGAACTCTCTGAAATCATAAAATCAGGGCCCCACATTTATTTGGAGAAGATGGTCCCCACAACAGAGCCCCAGCTGAAGCTATGAGGTCTGCAGTTTGGCTACAGTGCAGTCACTTTCATTCTTCTCACGGTTTAGACGTGTTTATCAGAACATTAATTTCCATTAGCTTCCACAGAGAATTAATTTTATTTAGCCTGCATGTAAGAAAAGACTGGAAAGCAGGAAAGTGGTTATGTTACTAAACTAGGACTACAGCTTCCAGAAATAGTGCCCATTATTTAAACACTTGCATACACTGTGTTCCAGATATAAGTTACATATAATACACAGATGGCATTTTCCATAGACAGCCCCTATGGAGGAGAGGACATAACATGGTATTTCTGAGGATTTGTTGGTTCCTATGTACCTGAGGCAAAATGCTTCAAAATCAACAGGTTTTCACAGAAGCCTAAATAAAAAATATACTATGCTGTAAAATCACAGTAGCATAGGCTAACTGAGGCTGGAAGGGCCTTCTAGCTCAACCTCCTGCTCAGGAAAGACTAACTTCAGAGTTAGATCAGGTTGCTAGGACCTTGTGAAAATTGTTCTCCTTACAGTCATTTGACCTTGCCATATTCAATAACCCCTATTTGTTGGAAGAAAAAATTTGCTGAATAAAACTTAAAATATCAGTCTTTAAGATTAACTTGCATAACGTTAGGTAATTTTATACCAACCTGGAAAAATATGAACTGGCCTTCATGCCTCCAGAAGTTGGTAACTGGGTAACCACCATGGCCTCGGCAGGAAAGGAGTCGCAGCGGTCCATTGCAGTTTGGACAGCATGTCTCTGGAGCAAAGATAGAGGGAAACATTTTCTGAGCAGCACTGATTAGATGAATCCCATGTGATACAATGGTTCATTGGTGGCAGATTGCCCCTTCTTGTTTGGTGCTCAGAAATCACACTGAGAGAAACTTCATGCAGAAAACTTCCAAACATAAGCAAATTCAACATAAACAAACTAATCATTGCCTTTATTCTGTCCATTATTAAATTTAACTTTAAAAATTTATTTCTATTACAATGTTATTACAATTTTATCATTTATTATCATGGTCAGTTTTAGATTTTCTCTTGTCAGTGTTTGGAATGTCATATGTATACTTGTCTTGGCTTTTCTAGAGAACATTGTTCTGCCCTCAGTGAGTGCTTGAGTAATACCTTTCTTTAGCCAGAATGTACATCAGATCCAGAAATCAGTATGTGCTAGCTCTACTGAGCAATCACAATTGTTTGGAATGGTCTTGTTAAAAGTGTGCCTGCAGCTCATGTTCTCTATTTGCATTGTCTTGCTCCAGTGACGTGACTATGAGGCAGATTTCCAGTCATCACAGTTTATGAGCAACTTCTTTCCTGCAAGATTTGCCTCCTGAGTTACTCTTGGGCCAGTGCAATATGAACACTCAGGTGGGCAGAAACAGCAGGGCAGGAAGCTGCCTGCACTGCACAGCTTTCTCAGTACCCTCACTCATGGGCCTGAGAAGGCTGGGAACCCATCCCTAACCAGCAGAAACAGAGATGAAAAAATGATTAGGAAAAAAAAAGAAAATAAGCAAGCAGATGGCTGCATCCCAACAGTAAGAAGTGTAAAATGCACTGTTCCAAATCAAGAGTTGCTTTGGAATATAAGGAATGGCAGAAGGAAGGCTGGATAATCCAAAGGGTATCCTATACTTTGATTTCTGCTCTGTTGTGTTCACTTATGAACTGCCATATGATGAACTGCCATGTTCGTACTCACGCTGTTGTTTTTGCCTGGCTTTATCACAAATGGCTGGTCTTAGGTAGATCTTCCTCCCGTCCAAGGTCGAGCAGTCGTTACCACAAACCACCACCCCAAGGCAGGACTTTTTTAAGATGCGAGAGTTGTGGTTGTTGGTGTTTCTCATTGCCCAGCTGCTGTGGTGCCTCTGAGCATTTTTATCCTCTGAGCTATAGATATGTTTTACATAGGAATCTGGCCATTCTTGAAACCAGTCTGTCTGGCTTACATGCTGTGGAAAGAAGAAAGCAAGCCACATTTTAGGCTGGGGAAGAGAAGAGCTTGTCCAGGAGCTGAACAGAGCTGGACCTCTGCTGGGTGTCCTCTAGCCTAGGTGACTCCAGGTGATGCTGGTTGTCAGGAGGGAGCAGTGGCGATAAGGCAGGGAAAACCCAGATCTCTGTGGCTCCCCATGAGCACCAGAGCATCAGGAAGGCCTGGCCAGGAGCTTGTTCTCACTCACCCAACCAACCAAACAAAAAGAATAAAAACCACCAAAAAAATCCCCCTAACAAGCACTAAACCTCAAGGACAGCACAGTAAGGAGCAATAAAAATAAAACTTGGAAAAAAACCCCAAAGGCCCAAGCACACATCACATCAGTACATCAGCGTACATCAGTGGGTACAGTCAATACAGTAAAATGTAGTAAGCTGTAAAGCATCTACCACACCCTATGATGGTTTTGAGGGAAAAGTTCTTGTAAGGCATACAAAAGCTCAGTAGAAATTTCCTTTAAATTGCTAATCCCAGGACGGAGAGCCACGACAGCACATCAACCAAGAAGAGAAAAACTCCCACGCCCCCCTGGTAGCCACTGGATAGTGTAGGGAAGGGTGTCAATGAAGCCTCCAAAATGAAATGCAGGTGAAGGGGACCTTGGGGTGAAGGGCAGGGAAGGGGACATCCTAGAACATAGAGGCTTTGGGCAAACAGCACTGTCATAGTAGGAAGAGGCTGGGATCCAGTAAGAAGGCAGGGTTGGGAGGTGAAAGGCAGAGCTGCATACTGAAGGACTGCAGCAGGAGGAATCTGGCAGAACTGTGCAGAGCTGAGGGACAGGGAGGTGACACTGGTGTGCAGGGTGTGTGGGCTTTCAGTGAACAGCATGGTTGAAACTTCTAGCTAAGAGAACTAGAAAAGGACAGAGGGAGGGGAAGATCACTGTTGTGCCTCTCAGCAAATCTGCAAACATGAAGTGAGGTTTCCCTAGGTGCTCGTGAAAAGACTTACCTCCATGTGGGAAGACAGCCCTGGAGCTGGAGCCCAATCTGCAGCAAGACTGAGCACCCACAGTTGCAAGGCAGTTGTGGATGCTGTGCTCCCCTCTCATAAAGCACTACCCAGGGCAAAAAGCAATTCCTGGACAGCTCTAATTAAGTGCCCACAGCAGGAGGCACCTTTTTTCCCTCTGCTTTGTCTGGACTTAATCCACCAGGGAAAACAATGCTTCTGAAATGTCAATATTTTCTCAATATTTTCTAGCAAAACACTCCCCCATAACTTGAGGTGACAAAGAGAATAACGGCAAGGAGGCACAGATGACTGAGAAAGCATTTAAGATCAGTGGTGGAGATGACTGGTCAGAACTAAAAGAATTTCTAAGATCCAGATACATACCTGGGGAAGCTTGATGTCATTGATATCCCAACTCGTCATTTCTCCATGTCGGGAAGCAGAGTCCTCCTGCTCCATAACAGAATCATCTGCACCTTTCAGCATTTTTGAATTCCTTCCCAAAGTTAGCAAGAAAGTCGCTCCTGGCTGCTTTTGAAGTTGCCTGGCTGTCAGCAGTCTCAAGCAGTTTACAACCAGGAAGCTGTTTCCTGAAGCTAAATGATAGAGAGGCTGCTTATTAAAGATAAAAATCAGTGTTCTTCTGCCAGAAAAACTTGTTCCATTAAAAGTTTTGCAAGCCAGCAAAGCAGTGGAAAATATAGCTTAGAGATAGCCTGTGATGTTACAGAGACATCTCTAACAGAAAGCAAATCGTGCTTGTGGCATCTGATTTGCTTTGCTCAATCTCGTCTCATACCAAGTTTATAGCCATGTAACTCTGCTCACAGGCTCTTTGTACATCTCTTGCAACTCTGGCTCTATATTCCTAGAGCCAAACTGATTGAACAGCTCAGCAGCTGTTAAGGGGTCTTTGAGTCACTGCTTACCCACTAGATATCTCTTGCTCTGCATGTAACAAAGGTGAGCAAAAGAGGGGTCTGCTCCATCACTTCAGAAGAAACGGTGCTCAGCCATTTCAAACATTGCTGGTATCTCTGAGAGCTTACCAGGTGCACCAGGGCAGTATAGAAAAGGAGGTTGGGCTATCTGCATTTTCCTGTCTCAATGGCAGACTGAAGAAAAAAGACCCACCAAGGTATGTTTGTTAAAACCAATGGATTTGCCCTGAAGTCTTTTAAAGCATGTGGCTGCCCTACTCTGAATTTCAGTACCAGCCAAGCTTAATAAAATATTGTGTTGGTTTTGTCTGGGGTAGAGTTCATTTTCTTCACAGTGGCTGGTATGGGGCTGTTTTGGATTTATTCCAAACACAGGGTTGATAATATAGAGATTTTTTTGGGTTTGATCCTCAGTGATCCCATGCATGAAAAACTTTGTTCCCTTTGCTAAGGACAGAAAAGGTGAATCAGTTTTCTCTTTCAAGAAACCAGGAAGGTTTCAATGTTTTCAGGAGGGCACTGTAGTTATGCCAGTTAAGGATTTATCAAAGACTACTGGGCAGTGAGAGAAGTAAAATCTACCTGATACTCTATTTCATAGACTTTCAAAAGCAAAACATATTTCATTGTTATTTCTGGCTCTGTGTATATGTATGGCCCTTGTAAAGTGATTTAGCCTCCATGTCCTTAGTTTACTTATTTATAAAATACCTGTGATCTTAAATTCTCATGTTATATTTTCACCTCTAAAGGAAGAGTTTGTGGATATTTGCAGAGCACTTGAGACATTTGGCTGCATGGTGCTCTGGCTGCATAGTCAGAGCCCCACTGCCCCATGTTGTGACTCAGACTGTAAGGGAGAAAGAAGCAAAACATCCTCCATGGAAAAAGACCCCGACAGAGGGGTGCCTGGAAGTCAGCACCAGGGCTTTCAGGAATCTGAACTGAGGGTACTGTACTGGGAGGGCAACCAACAGGTTCAAATGAGATGTTAGACCAGAGAAGAAGGGAACACAATAAATCCGAAATAGAAACATCTGTAAAAAACGTCAGGTCTTCATGTATTTTCCTACTGTGCTACAATGAAAATGGAGATAGTAATGTCAGGACAAACGGAATACGAGCTGCATTAGAAAACTGAGTTGAATTTGCTAAACAAATCACCCTTGACTACTGTGTGCTCTAAAACATGAAATGATTTGTCACACAATTCAAAATCATGGCCTCATTGCTTTTAAAATTACTTTTTATAAATGAGATGTCTTGGCAATTGATTTTTAATTTTCTTCATTAGAGAAAATGGAGTATTTCTTCTTTATACTATATTAATAGAGCTAAAACAAGAATTTAATAATAATGTAAAGATTAACAAAAGACACAGATAATTTCATAATAATACACCCAAAAAATGAAGTTCGAGAGAATCACACATTTAACTACTTGCAGGCAAAGCTTTGTACTACTTATTTCTCTATACTCTTGTGCTACAAGGGTGTTGCTGTGATATGTCATGAAAGTTGAACACTAATCAAGACAAAATAAAAAACGTAGGAAAGAAATAATATTTCAAGATCTGCTATTTAATTCTTATTTCTATATAACATCTGACATATGTTACAATACATTTAGAAAGAGTTATTAAACCATATATTTATGACTTGACTAGCAAGGATTTGGAAGATTTCTTCAATTTTCCTTGCAAGTACTTGGTGTTGACCACTTAGGAAAAGATTATGGATTTATAAAATAAATTATGTATATTACCAATTTACGTGAGCCTATAGGTTAAATTAATTCAACTTCATCTGTGAGATTTATTTGGGAGGACAGTCTGGCAGACCATAACCACAGATATATTTTAGCAGTTCTTCAGCAGCCATCTACAACAAGAGATTGAGGACTGGAAAAAGGCCTGGAGTTGTAAAAGGCATCTCGCATTCAGGCTCTCTCTCTGGAGGAGGCTGAGCAAACCCTGCAGAGCAGCGCTGAGGAAAGCAGCTGTCCCTGCAGGGGTTGCCCACCACTGTCCAGCTGCCAGGCTCTGCTGCAGGGCGGTGGCTGGCAGCAGGAACACAGGGGTGTCCCCTGTCACCAGGGCAGGCTCCTTTCTTGTATTGTTTTACCAGCACACAAAGAAGGTGCTTTAGTCGGTGCTGCCATCAGTCTTCCTTTGGCTCATTGGTGTCATCTTTCAATGACGACAACCTTTAAGTGATGTCAGGTGCAGTCAGTGGAGCTTTACATGGGCTGAGTTACTTGTCTCACCAACCTCCTATGTTGCACTATCTTCCATGGCTGCCTTTGTGCCTTGCCTCAAGTTCATGATTTTCTCTGACACTGAAAGTTTCACCTTGCTGGTGGGAGCTTTCCTGCCTCTCCTTCACTGCAGCTGTTTGCCTTCGCATGCTTCTCGTCCCACTTCTACTACCACAGAGTTTCATGGTGCTGCTCCACAGGAACCAAGGAACATGCGTGCTTATAGCAAGATGCTACTGATACTCCTTGAGGAATACTGCTCCAGATTCGCCTTTTTTTTTTTTTTAATACATTCTCTAAACTTAAAAGTAACAACTTTATCATCCAGTTCAGCCTTTCTATGTGATAACCGTGGCAGTAGGATGAAGCAATATGATTATCTCCCAGATGCAGAGCATAAACTCACTGCAAATAGACAAGTCATTATAATGAGTTTCCGCCTGTGGAAAAATGCGCTGGGGATGCTGCTTATTTTCAATAAGCAATGAGACAAGCTTTTGTTCTCAGATTGTCCTGACAGATCCTCAAGTTGGCTGCCTCTATATTCAACATCATTTGAAATGCTTATGATGTCTTCACCTTTCAGTATCCAAAAGTGGAAGTTTCTCCCCTGTGGTCTGGGTCTTAGAAGGAAGATGGACATATTTTGAGATGGAAGTACTTTTAAATCCTTGGTTGGTTTTGTTTATCCTTTGTTTCTCTTTAATTATTTTCTCAAAACTTATTTTTATATCCCTTGAGATCTGAACCAGCTGATGAGCTCCTATTTTTGTTCAGTTACCGTCCTTCTGAATTCTGAACTGCTGTGGATAAGAAATCAGTTGTAGGTGGTGTAGTTCTCCCAGCTTTGCTGCTTCAGTCACATTCATTGAACAACTTTTTAAAAAATTTTAAAATTGCTTTTTAAAATAAGTTTTGTTTTCCTACCTTTTCCAAACATCCTCTTTCTAGAGTGCTGTGTCAGGCGACATAGTCTGCAGGCTTCTCTGGTTGTCCCATCGCATGACACAGACGTATCTACACCATAGATTGTACACCAGACAGATTAGTACAGAGTTCACCTCAAAGCTCAAACACTGGTTAATGTCTTGACCTCTTTCTTCTCAGGCTACAAATATGTATCTTGCATCACTCCTGCCCTCATGGGCTGCAGCCACTACTCAGTACAGACTCTCAGGATGTCTCTGCCAGAGCGCCTGGGAGGTGCTGTGTATTCCTGCCTGTACTGCACAGACTGGGGGTGGACACACAGACCATCGAAGCACCTTACTGAGGGGATATTCAAATCCTGCTGTTGGGATGGTAAATTTCTTGAACTGGTCTCACTCAACAGCCTGCAACCGTCTCAGTTTTTCCTCTGTGTCAATGGAACAGTCATTTGGCTGCAATATTCTCATTTTTCATTTTCTATTTTACTTTTCTGGCTATTTCCAGCAGACAGATGCAGTTGTGGGCATGGTTTTTCAGAGACTCTGCCACATGAGGTTCATGTCCACACACTTGTATTGCATAGAGTAAATATTTTTGCCAGGCCGCTCAGTCCCTCTTCCTGAGAAAACTGATATTCATCCACGTCTGCATTAGCTTCCAAGCAGTGTTCTCAGCTGAGAGCCTGGTAGTTGAATGATTTACTATTGAACAGAATAGTACCCGTAATTGGTTAACTTTTTTCTTCCTTTTCTCCAGGACAGTGTTTTAGTATCAAATGCTAGGAATGTGTCTTTTTCTGCCGTGTTAAGAACATAGTACAAGTGGAAGTTTTGAGGCCTGAGCTCATTTTAATCATTGTTTGGAATGCTTGAGTGTATGCAAATACATATTTCACTTTATTTCTTGGTATCTCTTTATTAAAGCTGTGAGCTGTAATTCTTTGGCAGTGAAGTCTAGGTTTTTTATTTACTTTATTGACCCCTTTGATTTTTTTTGTCGTAACACATCAGACACTCTGCAAAACAGGTGATGTTCTACCATCACATTAACTTCCTGGGGTAAAATTAATGGTAGTTATTCCACAGAAACAAAACCACCATGGCAATATAACAGTATTAATGTTATGATGCTGTAAAAAACTTAGGTCTGGGTAAAATTTTCGTTTAATTTGTTCATCTTTCTGACCATATAAACTATCCATCCTGTTTTGTGGGGTTGGTTGGTTGGTTGGTTGGTTTGTTTTTGTGGCTTTTTTCACTAAGATCATAAATTCACATGCTTTAGCTGGAATCACTGGTTTCTATGGACTATCTAAAATTTTAGTTGGAATGCTTTTTGTGTGTCATGTTTAAAAATTACAATCTCTTAGTGACAGTGTTATCATGAGATTTAAAAATTACTTTAGTTTATGGCCATTCTGCTTTCTTATTTCACTACTTTTCAAAGCCTAACGCATTCACTCCTTTTGTCTCTTGATCTGATATTCCATTTCTCATCTTGCCTTTGCATCTGGTACAAATACATTTAATTTTGTAGTTCTGCCTGGCGTGAACATCACGTGCATGCAAAATCTC
This sequence comes from Corvus hawaiiensis, assembly GCF_020740725.1. Classification (NCBI taxonomy): domain Eukaryota; kingdom Metazoa; phylum Chordata; class Aves; order Passeriformes; family Corvidae; genus Corvus; species Corvus hawaiiensis. Next base: position 24,929,781 of record NC_063215.1, read on the forward strand.
ATTTCATGGATTGACACTCACATATTGAATGTGGTGCTTTTCTTTTCCTTACAATTCCGTGATTTTCCCTTTTGTGATTTAAAGAATGTGTAATTGCTAAATGAGTTGTCTTTCATGTCCCTCTGCTTCAGAACAGGAATTTGGTATGTCACTATGATTGCTGTTTTCCTTGTTCCCACTCTGTTGCTGCAATATGCATTCTAATTTTTGTGTTGTTGGAAGCGACTCATTTCTGATATCTCTGACAGCATGCTCTGCTTTTCTCCATGGTCAGGTGGAGTATCCTATCTACAGAATCCATCCTCAGCTGCAGGTAATTCCAAAATAAATTCCTATCAGTTAACCGTGCCCTAGCTTTGAACAGCCAGTTTCTGGTATAATCAGCTGCTGTGGAGATCCTGTATGTGTTCCTCTTTCTGCAGACTAGGATATCTCACAGATTCAAGTGTTCAGGCAGAACTGTAAAACTTTAACTAATTTGGTCTGCCATACTTTCAAGAATGAGAGGAACTTTTCCACAGCCTGGGCGCTGAAAGGAGCACTGTGTGGGGGAAACCGGGCTTTGTTCTGGTCACTTGCTTTGCAACAGAGCACAGCTTGCTTTACTCCTGAGAAATCATAGCTCAGTACCCAGCAGGCTGGTGGAAATTTAAACAGTGACATATGGTCAGATCTTTTACAATTTGAGGAGTGCCAGATTGCACTTGATTATCTATTTGATTCCAGGTTCTATCTGTTGATTTTAGGAAAGAAGAATCCTAGCTATAAGCCTAGGTTTGGCAGTCCGGTGTAGCATCCTGACATTGTTAGTCACACCTTGGAATTTCTCAGCACCCTCCATGCCATTGGTCTCATCTGCTGCAACCCAACAAAAGCTGCTCCAATACCCTCTACTCAAAAATTTTCTCCTTGGCCTTCATAGCAGTTCCCAGGAACTATTTCTGTAGGTCGTTAGCAAAACTTGTGAAGGCCAGCTGCACTTTCACCTTATGGAAACTGGTAACAAGCCAAACCCAGATAGATATGTCCACCCACATGGGCAGTCCCTGCCTGTACTGATCAGCTGATAATTATTGCATCTTTCTTTGGCAATATTATGGCCAGCATGCTCTTTTCTCATTCGGTGTACATCTATCACACTAGTGCGCATCTAAGCTACTTCTTTCTCAAGATTGGCTTGAGAAAATCTCCCTTCTTATAAGTTTTGCCTGTCCTTGCTATTGTATCTGCTCCAGGAGAAGGAACACAATAGAGTTTCTCAGGCTTCCGAGCTGGTCTGACACCTACAATACCCCTGTGGGTGGGAATTCACCCCCATGTTTGCCTGTGCACCCTCCCTGTATTTCCTCCTGGTTCCAGCTGTAGTAGCCACTTTGCAGACCTTGTTTCACTGGCAGCATGGATTCATCTTAGGACACCTGTAACTCCAGTAATGCAATCCAGTGGCACAAGGCAACATCTTGTTCTCTGAAAATACAGACGACTCTCTACTGCAGCTAAGGTCCTCACATGCTAACAGATTAATTCCCTAGAAGTGGTGACATTGCTCCCCATGTCACATTCCTTTCCTCACTTTCCTTCTCCATTCACACTCACCTATCCCCCAGCTATGTGGAGAGTGCACAGTACAGTGTCTACAGTACCTACAGATTTCCCACATAGTTTTTCTGGTATAGAATAAGAGTCAGCAAAACGAGTAGCCCGGGATGCCTGGTTTGTTCTTTAGCTCTGAGGCTGACCTCCCCTCTTGCCTTGCTTGAATCATGTTTGCAGAATGACTGGCTAACTTTTAAGGCACTCCTGCAACCTGATCCCCCACTTCACTGAAAGTGGGTATGCCTCCATAAAGCAAGGTAGCTGGCTAGGTATTGGAAGCTGTGCAGCTGCATTACCAGGTGGCTCTGCCAAGGTTACTTAGCTCTGCTGGCTCTAGTTTTCATGTCTGGCACTGTATCATGACAGGAGAATTTCTTTCTGTCTCTGCCCAGTTGGACAAATGTCAGGCCAGCCTTGCTATAAAAGCCCATCCACATGAGTGGCATGGTACTGCAGGTTGTTCTCAGACTGCTCCAAACAAACCACTGCCCTCTCAGAAGATGGACCATGCCTTTGAAACTAGATACAGTACAGTTTTCAGCATATCTAATAACATGGTGCAGCAGTGTTTGGGCAATCTGATGACACACTCCAGTGATTGCCTACGGATCTGCTGTCGTGCTGTGGCACAAACGGCAGCAGGAGTCTGGTAGGTACCACTGGTTTCCTAACATCTCATGCTCCTCTCAGCACAGAAGCACAAGCCTGTCTTTCATTTTCTCTGCATTTTACTTGTCCATTTGTCCTTCAGGAAGAAGAAGCCCAGAGCTTTTTCTGCACTGCACGGAGCGAAAGTCTCTGGACTTGTATCTGTGACCGCAGCGAGGGAGGGCAATGTGGTGCTGGTGCCACAGACCCAGGGACCCTGCTACTAGCATCGACACGGAACAGCAGAGACCAAGGACAGAAGTTACACCATGGGGCGCCTTGACCAAAAGCAAGTTGTCGTTGACTGTCCTGAAAAGCCAGACCTTGGCTTTGTGGCACCACCAGAAGCAGGAAGGCAACAAATGAGAGGCAGCAGCAGATGGGGAACATGTGTGTTTGGGCGGAGCCTGCAGGGACACCCACAGCCTATGGCAGGAACTCCTACATATTTTATGGTGTTGTTTATACATCTTAACCTTATGGAAACAATGGACCTGTGGTGCTGTACAGCTCTCTTCAAAGCACTGAGACCAAAATAACCTTACTGCTGTTTTCTGAATTACCTTTCTTCTAGCTGCCTTTTAGCAACTTGCTTCTCTGGGGATCATCTAATTTTGTGGCAAAAATCCTGGTTTTAATTGTTGTTGATAAACAAGTGAAAATTGCTTTTTACACCCTTCCCCCTTCCCAACTACCTTCAAAGCTGCTAAGCAGAATTTCTTGCAAAGTGAGAAAGACAAAGAAAGTCATTATGTTGTTGTTCATTCCTTCCACAGTTTGTGCATGACTCCAATTCCCCTTGGCAAAGGCAGCAAATTGATCAGGAAATGTCCATATGAAGAACTACAACTTGAAGAATGCTGCTAAAATAGTGTCCTAGTGCTCTAACTGGCAGCAGTTTTCACACCTTCTTCAAAAGCGCCCTGCCTGCACCCTGCTCAGAAACAAGTTCCCACTATCCCTTCCTCACCCTCTCTCCTTTCCAGATGTATTGACTATTGTTTAGTCCTCTGGCTTTGCAAATGATTATTTCCATTCTTAGCCTATTTACACATTTAATTTTGCTGTTCCTCCTCCTCATTTAAAATGTAAAATACTTGAAATATCTACGTTTTAAGTAGGTACAAGCAAGAGATTCTCTTATAAATCACCTTGGAGATAAAAATGGTATTTTCTAACTTTGCTGCTATTGTGCATATTTGGGCACACAAAATTTCTAACATGTATTGATCCCTTAAGGCAGTCAAATCACAGAAATGAATCCCTAGAAGATATTTTACAGAAAAATAGAGAAAAGCAACATCAAAAAAAGGGGCAATACTGGCTACTGGCATTAAGACTTGGTCATGCAGCTTCTCTGAAGCACATATGGAAAGTGAGGATTGGGTAACTTTAATGAGTGACCATCCCAGAGGTGGTGCTGTCAGAAATAGCTGAACTCACCAAGGCTTTTTTTTTTTAAGCCATACAATTCACTTATCTACATACAAAGAGCTTGTGCAAAGGGACTTTTCAGCCATGACTATAGCAACCATTACAACATCTATTAGTCACATAACAGCAGAAAAAAAATAGAAACATGAAACTACTTGGAATGCAAAGCTGCCTCTTTCACTTCCATTCAGCAAACTCTTCAAAAGGAAAAAAAATTGAATCAGTCATCTCATTCAGAACAAACAACTTCTTAGGGAAATAATAAAATAAATGGCTGGATTTGGGATAAACATCTGTTGTTCATACCATACCCACCATGTTATGAAACACAGAGGGAAAACAAGAGGACAAGATGGGAAAGGGCTTTGTGCAGGTGCAGGATGCACAACATGTCCTTACACATTGCTCCTGCCCATTTTCTGTCCCTGTCTTTGACAAACTGTGGAAATGGTTCACAAAATAAAGAGACTTCTCGCCACCTTCGAACCCTTCCTTGGCTGAACAGCCTCAGTAAGTATCCCCAGCTAAAATGCTGTGGGGCAGTCAGCTGCCCCTGTCAGTTTCCCTGTACGCATTTCTCAGTACTGGCTCTGCATTAGTATGAAGCCAGAGCTTTGCTGCAGTCTACAGACAGCAGAAGACTTGGCCTGGCTTTCAGGATATTGAGAAATCAGCAGTTTCTGTAGAGATGGAACAGAGAACCATCACCACAATGCTGCGGGTGCTCCAGCATAGCTCCAGGAATCACCATGTCGCCTGAGCTGCACAAAGAGCAAATTCCCATTTGAGTCGTGTGGGAACTTTAAGCAACAATTCCTAAGCATAGGTTTGAAAGGAACATGTATAAGGTGCTGAAATTGTTCTGTGGACAGGCCCTGTCTGCTTGTTCTGGATGTTACTAGCTCCCATTTCATGTGCTGTGCCTCCATATTTAGCACAGCTGCATGAAATTTAAAAAAATGTTCCAGAATTGTAAAGTTGGGAGTAACAAACTTTAAAAGTCACCTAAACTGACTGCTTGTCTGAATTGCTTCTTTCTGCTCCAAGCTGTGTGCAGTTTGTGCCCAAATGCACTGTGGTTTTCCAGTTCTGCCTTAGGGTGGATTTTTATTTTGTTAGAGGGAATTGCTATATAGTGACCTTAATAAATAAGAAATGGACACCTATGTTACAAAAGGTCTCAAAAATCACATTGGAAAGTTAACACCACACAGCTAAAATACCTCTCATACTCTTCAGTGGTAACTGAGTACCAGCCCTAAAACGATTGGAAAATCTCAATAACAACTTGCCAACTATTTTCAGAGTGCTGAAATGAGCTGTACATGCTGAGATCATTAACAAGACCAAGAAAAAATGTGTTCAGTGCAGTTTCCCATCTATTAGATTACTTTGCCTCTCCAGCAGTCTCCAGAGAAAGCCTCTGGCTGTTTGTTAAGGTCACTGAATCATTTCACTACAATAAATGATCTCTCTAGCTGGAAATGTTGGAGAGGCTCCCCCGTGTCTCAGCGTTGCCGTATCAGTGAGTCACTGCGAGCCCTGTGCTCACGGGTGAACACGCACCACACCCAACCCACCCCTCCCCTGGCCTTTTTCTTCTCTTTGTCCTCCTTAGTGTAGCTCTTACTTTCCTGGCATTATTAAACTGATAGAGATCTGTATATTTTACAGTCTCTGGACAGAAAGAGAACACAGACCAAAAAAAAAAGGCAAAACCCCACCAAATGTGATCTGGGCTCCCCAGTCTTGGGAGTCTTTGACTTTGCCACGTGTAGGCAATTACAGGATGGAGTCAGCAATGTTCCCACGGGGCTCTGGCAGAGCAGGAGGACAGAGTGTCCCAGGGCAAAAGCTGTCTTCTGCACCACTTAAAGCCTGGAGACAGCAAGTATTGAGTCAGGACATTGAGAGGTGTGCCAGTGTAAGAGTAGTTGACATGCATGGTTTGGCACACCATGTAATCAGTAACAGAAGGAACTGTAGGTCACATCAGCCATGTTCCTGTCACAAAGAGCAGCACCATCTCCCAGATGCAATCCAACATAGCACTGATGAAGAAGACCAACATACCATTGACAAATGCCTTTATTTCCCTCAGCAGGAGGTAGCAGGCTGTTCCCTTAGAGAAACAAATTCCAAAAAAACATCACCTGCAAGCCCTTGGCAACATTTTCTCTCCTTATCCCCAAGTGTGCAATACATTTCTCTTCCAGCTTTGTTCTCTCTTTTATCCTTATTACTTGCCTTTCTGTAAGGCTCATTCCTTTATTGGACTGAATCCTTGTAGGAGAGAGGAACAAATAAGCACCACTGGGTTACTAATGGGTAGTTCAGTAGTGCTGGTTACAAACCAGGCTCTCTCTCAGTCACTCTTAGAGTTCATCTATGCAAAGTTCATATGCTACAAAGCAGTCACCAGCCTTCCACCCCAGCAACTCCTGTTCAGGCATGCTTGGCTCAGGCTGAGTCCAAGGCACTCCATTCCACTTTTTCAGAGTAGTGAATTTATCATGGTTGCTTTGCCCCTGTAAACTACATCTCAGATGTCTGTCTCTGTCTCTCTGCACTGCCACAATCACAGAATATTTTCGGATAAAGGGTTCCTCTGGAGAAGCACCTACCTCACAGCAAGGCTAATTTCAAAGTTACAGTAAGATGCTCAGGGCCTGACCAGTTGAATATCTCCAAGGATGGAGAACAGCCTCCCTGGAAAGCCTGTGTCAATCTTTGACTGCTCTCATTGTGAAGGATTTTTTCCATACATTTAATCTGAATTTCTTTTGCTGCAACTTATGCATTTGTCCTCTCATTGCACCTGTAGGTCTTCTGGCTCTCTACTGCCAGGAGCTCTCTACTCGTCCTCCTCCTTATCACCCTCAGGCAGCTGAGAACAGCAGTGAGGTGTCCCCATCTTTACTCGGCAGCTCCCTGAATCTCAATGCTCTCTGGCAGACAGAGGACCCAGAAACCCATTGCTTTGCCAATAGACATCCTCAAAAAGTGAGGACAATTGAAAGACTTCAGACATCTTAAGTACAGACAAGCCGCTTCCAAATATCTCAAATTGCCTAAAAGCCCAGTGGAGTCAGTAAAAAAGGTCACCCTTACTAAACATTGGTGAGCAGGATACACAGACTCACTCAAAAGTTAAACCTGGGATGCAACCTTTACATATTCAGTTCTTACACTCCTAAAGACCTAGTCAGGATTTGATCTGGGATCTTCAGTTTCAAAGGACAAAAGAGTCAAGTCAGAGTGTCCTCTAATTTTGCATCCTGCAGACTTCTTCATTTCTCCACCAGATTACATTATTTTTAGAACATGTTCAGTCTCCTTATGACCTGGTTTCTTCACGTTATACCATGAATGATTAAGGTATAACCTTTCCCTTGAGAGGATCCTGCATCGCAACAGTCAGCAAAGTTATTACAATTCTGCAACAAAAGTGCAATCATAAATATGTTTCTGAGCATTATTCTGAGAAAAAGTTGCTTCACTGAAGTGATTTGCTCTTTCAGCAGCTGCTGGGACAAGGCTTGCTTTTATAGATGGCTGCTGTAGTATGACAGACATCAAGCAGGCTTCTGGACACTTAAGGCTGTGTGTTCTCTTTCAAGTTATGTTTCAGTACTGCTTGGGGGAGAGTATTTTTGTGTTGTGTTTTTCTATAAATCGCTTTGACAGAAATGGAGACGTATTTTTTTCCATAGGGAAAAAACCCCATGATATTTTCAACAAAATAACTGAAAAATACCAGCTGAAATAAAAAGCAAGGAAATGTTATCTTAGGGCCTCAGTGACACCTGCTGTTCAGGCAATGGATATGGTATTCCCTGGGGGAGGGTTCCCAGGGAAGTTGCCAGACCAACGCAGTAAGAGCATCTGAAGGGACAGTATGTTACTGCAGGAGCATTAGCGAGGAGAGAGACTGAAAACTCGCTCCCAGACACTGGCCATCTTCACTTCCTCAGGGGATAATCCAGCACAGCCTAGTGCTGAGGACGGGCCCAGGAAGATCAGTGGGAATGAGGGGAAGTGGAAGCCCAGCAACCATTTTCCTTTCTCTTCCTTTGCTGCCCCCATACTGCACTGTATTTTCATTTTCCTGCAGGATTAGTCTCAGCTTGTGCTGAGCTCCCACTGCCCAGGACAGAGGGCAGGTGCCAGGAGAGAGGTGTTCCCACACAACCCACAAAGCTGCACCACCTTAAAGGCATAAAGGGTTAACCTGGCCATGAAGGTCTGTGGCACTTATTTCAACACCAGTATTGGGATGCTATTCATGCTTCTCCCATGTCAACCTATTTCTCCCTCTACAGATACTTTAAATGATTCTGCTCAACAAGAGCCACCAAGATTGGAGACAAGGGCTATGAAATGCAGAGGAGCTCTCAGTAAAGAAAAACATGATCAGGTAGCCCAGTCCAGAAGGTGCTTGTAGCAAACAGCAACATCACCATATGTGGTGGGAGTGCGGCCTGAGGATTGTGTGCAGAAGAGGAGGCACAGTGTGGTGGCCAGCAGACCTGGCAATCATTACACCCAGGCTGACGTCATGAGAGGCAAATTCATGCCTAGATGGGGAGCGTGGTCTTCCGACATAAGGCCAAAGGAAGAAAGGAGTAAAGACAGGGAACACATTTCTGAATACTGCTTGAGGGAAAGCTACCCTTGCTTCGAGGCCGAGCTGTGGCTGCTCTGCAGAGAGCAGGGATGGGTTTGGATGTTCATCAAACACCTACTGCTGAGAGAGTAACTGCAGCTAGTCAGAAAACTGATCTGGTGTCGTGTTCTCATCTGTGCATAATCTCCCTTGCCTTGCTGAAAATGAGAGCAATTCAGTTCATATTCTCCAGTTTCTCTTCCTGTTCCTCTTCTCAAAACTGCCATGAGGGCATCCTTCTTTCTTGCCTGCTAGAGCCCTCTCCTCATTAGCTCTTTTTCCTGGCATTTTGTGTGTTTTCTGCTTCCAGTATATGTTTTCCTCTGAACTGTTTCCTCATTTTTTCCAAACTAGCCTCCTGTTACTGAGGTGTCAGAGCAGGGAGGATGCTGTCTTCTGTAATACAGAGAAGCTGCTGTCCTAGCATCACCCTTCATAGTCTTCTTCCAAGGCCAGACATTTTGAGGTTTGCTCACCTAAATTCATCTAGTATAAAGCATGATAAATACTGAGTGCTATTAAATAATTATCAGTCACTTGCACGTGCTGGACAGCTGGTGATGCATTATGTTAATAAACATTACAGGCTAAGCTTTAACGAGAAAATACATTTGATTTGAGATTTGGGCTGAGTTTAATGAATTTGTTCTTTTTTTTCTTCCCTGCTTAAACACACAAATTTCACCTATAAAGTGCTCTGAAATATTCCTGGGTAGCAGGATGCACAGATCAGTATTCTGATAATTTAAAACAAGAGTTCCTGCTTTTCCATGAAAGCCAGAGTTCCCAAAGTTATTTGTGCAAGCAAGGTCAGGCGCATCATAAAAGCCATTATGTAGGATATGTTTGCTTTTAATCTCCTCTCCCTTTATGGCCCCTTTTTCAACACTAGGAAATGCTCTTGATTACAAAGTCTTTGCAACAGTGAAATAAAAGACAACTCAGTAGTTTATTCTTGTATGTGGTATTCAAAAGCAATTACACTCTGATCATCTGTACTACTACCAGGAGCTACTGTGCAGATGTTTCCAACACAGGTCAGGAGGTGTTTGTCTAACAGTTCCCTCTCTGCCCAGTCCTCCTCTTTTAAGAAGGGGCTAAACATGGTCTTCAAAGAATGTACTACAGTGCAATTGCAAGGAAAAAGTCTCTGGCTGTGAAACCTGTATCACTGTAAATACTGATCTGCCATCCTTGCCCGTACTAAATGCTGGCATATTTGTCACTGGTGTCAACTGCATCTTTCTATGAAATCCTCTTGGTTCCGGGGTGCAGGAGCAGCAGCGTGTCCCCAGCTGTCCCCTCACAGGTGTCGCCAGGAGAGGGCATCGGCTCCCAGCGCATCGCCTCGGGTGCGCAGCCCCCGGGCATCCCCCGCACCCCGCTTCTGGCCCTGGGTGCTCCCCTGCTTACCGGGAGTAACTCCACTGCCCCCTCTCAGCCAGCCGGGCTGACACCAGCCTTGGGTTTAACCAGACCTGACTATTGGAGGACTTGGGTTAAAATCCCCGTGCTTGCTTACACCATTCTTAAACCTCCTTAAAACCATCTTCATAAGAGGTAAAACACCTCTGCAGATGCTGCTTAGATCTGCTTTCTCAAATTTTGAGGCCAGAGGACAAAACTGAGCATAGCTCTGTTTGGGCTTTTTGTTTGTTGGTTTAGTTTTAGTATTATTCTGGCAAGGTGAGGTGGATGGGGTTTGTTTGTGAGAGGCTGCGGGTGGGTATTTGTCCAGTTCATTCTGGGACTTCTACTTACATTCTGGGACTTTTTACTTCTACTTCAAAAAGCAAAATCTCACCTTGACTATAATTTTTTTCTAAGTGTTCTGGACAGTGGAGCCAGGTAGTTGGCCCCATAGTTCTGGAGGTTTCTGAAACCTTGTATGTTGCTCCTTTCGACCAAGAGAGAGTTAGTTAATTATTCCCATTTTCCTATGTTGCAAGGAAACTTTTGGCAAATACTGCATATTGCAAAAATGCCAAGAAACCAAGCAGAGCATCCACCACCAAATAGCCTGGTCTGGTTTCAGGAGTTCCCACTCATTCAAAAATCTGCTTTATAACAGTGGAACTGGGCAGCAATTCTTCACATCTACTTAGTATGGAAACCAGAGTCAGATGTAAAGACTACTTCTTAGCTTATTATTTAAACTTCTGAGGACAGAAGGGTCTTTTCCATGATGATTTGTAAAAATCTGTGCAATTTTAAATGGAAACACAGCTGATAATAGTTAGTTGATAATAGTTATGCTATCGATATGCATGGGACGTATTTCCTGGTCTTTTTGGCAAACTCATCACTATTCTACTGAGCAAAAGTGCATTTGCATCAAAGATGTCTCAAGTCCTTAACAGCACAGCACACCAAGAGCTGCTCTCACACTCCCTTCCAAACCCCAAGTGCTGTGGGAAACAAAGCAACTTGATAAATTAACAGAAGATCTTTCAGAGAGGCAATCCTTTCTAAATATACAGAAAGGTGTTAGACTTAGAAAGGCCCTGAAGCTTTGAGATGCCATTGATTTTAAAGGAAGAAAGGCACTTAGATATCTACAAGGCTACAGATTTCTTTTTTTTCTTTTCTTTTCTTTTCTTTTCTTTTTTCTTTTCTTTTCTTTTTTCTTTTCTTTTTTCTTTTCTTTTCTTTTTTCTTTTCTTTTTTCTTTTCTTTTCTTTTCTTTTTTTTTCTTTTTGATTTTTAAATTTTTATTTTTAATTTTATTTTCATAAAGCTCTTATTTCTGGTAGGTGAGCTGAAATTCTGATTTCCTACAACAGCTGGTAAAATTGAATTAGTAGCATTTAGTAAACATTTGGCTTCCAGTGGCAGACAGAACAGCTGATAAAGACATGCTTCCTGCTTGCTAAATGGGATGAGACACCGTATGTCTAATCAATCACACAACTACCACAATACCTCGTCAGTATGTGTGGAAAAATTTTCACTTCCTTTCAGTGTAAATACTTTTACCAAGTAGTTTACCACCACATAAAATTACCTCTGGTGCTGGCTAATCCTAGTGGAAACACTGTGAATATCCACTTAGACAAGTCTCAGGCAGTGAAAGTGCAGTTATGCCACAGGGGTTGCACATTCTGCATTACACCAGTGCAGGAGCAGCAAGTGCACAGGCGTAAACAACCCTATGGGACTGCATTTTTATGTCAACAGATTCAGTTCACTTGAAGTTTCACCTGCTCCCAAATGAAATGTGACAATGAGTACAATTTTACATTTCTTTTAGTCACATGGCTGGACCATCCCTGTTTGAGTGGAGTTCCAGGTGCCTCTGAAGGGCGTGAGGCAATTCCTTTCATGAGGAAATTCAGGACCTTTCTTCTGAACACAAGCTTCCTTCACATGTCGTGCCACTGCAGTACCTTCCATCAGCAAACAGGAGGTTCCTCCACTGCCTTTAAAAACTTTCCAAGAATTATGGGCCAGATTCCTGGAAAAGGTGTTTCTTTAACATGTATTAGATCTGGAAAAAACAATACAAACCAGAAAACGAAACAAACAAAAAAAAAAAAAAAAGCAAAGCAATTGCTTCACTCCAGGGAGCATGTTTTCCCAGACTACATGACTTCCAGCTGTACCACAATGGCCTTCAGGCTTTCTGGTGCCTGGTACCTCGTGGCCTTTGGCAGATCTTCCCTATGATCAAGGAAGCTGCCTTCTGCCTGACCTGCTGATTTGTAAGAGGACAAAGCACCCATGTGGCGTAGGGTGACCTTGGCCGCCTGCCAGACACCCACCCAGATGCTCTCTCCCCCTCCTCAACAGGATTAGGGGTGGAAATAAGATGAAAAGCTTGAGGTTTGAGATAAATACAGGAAGGCCACTCAGCAATAATCATCATGGCCAAAATGGATTCTGGGAAAAATACTTTATTTCCAATTAAAATAGAGTTGAATGGTGAGACACAAAGAAAAAACTAAAACACCTACTCCTTACCCCCTTCTTCCAAGGCTGTTTCACTCCTTCATTCCCACCCCCTCTACCTCCTCCATGCTCCAAGTGGCATGGGGGTGGTTGTAGTCAGTCCATAGTAACTCCTCTCTCCTTCCTACTCATGTTCCAGTGTGGGTTGTTCCCATGGGTTGAAGTCCCTCAGGATAAACTTGCAGCATGGGCTCTCCACAGGCTGCAGTTCCTTCAGGGCATGTCCACCTGCTCCACCACGTGGTCCCCCATGGGCTGCAGTGTGGATATCTGCTTTGCCACGGGCTTCTCCACAGGCTGCAGAGGAATCTGCTCCAGCATCACCTCCTCCCCCTCCTTCCTCTCCCACCCTGGTGTCTGCAGGGCTGTTTCTCACACTTTTGTCATCACTCCTGTCTCTGCTGGGCAGTGTTTTGACCTTTCTTAGGTATACTTTCACAGAGGCACCAACAGCTGCTTTTAGCCAGAATGCAGAGCAGCACGCTGGGGAGTCCCATGCCCTGCTCTTACCAGCTTTAAAGTGGCCAGTGCCCCATCTTCAAGCAATCCCCCAGCCCTTCACGCTACTTCTATGGGAAAAATGCTCCAGAGCCAGATTCCACTAACAAAGGCACTCTCCCTATTTCCAGCCTAGGAAGACTCTCGGGTAGCTTGTACCCATTTGATTTGCGTCACGCACTTAAAATAACTCACTGTCCTTCATGAAAATTTGAATCTACTGTTGTGATGTCTGTTTGGCTGTGGTCACATTCATTCTCAACACTAGTCTTGTTATACATCTGTTTTGCAGGACTTACTCCATTTCTCTGACCATCCCAGTAACTCTTCTGTACAGCAGATCTTTTAAAATCAGTTTTCTTGAGAGCTGCTGTATTCATCAAAAGGAAGTCCCATCAGAGCCTCATCCTCCCACACTAGCACATTCCTCCTACTAAAAAGGGACCAATTAGAAAAAAGCTTTTTCCCCCAATTTTTTCATAGTAGCAGCTCTAAGTTGTTGAAGAGATGATATGCAATGTATCTTTCCTTCTCTCCTCTTCAGTCATGTCCAACTAGAACTCCCATGGAAACAGCTGAAATTCTGTTGTTGGTGCTTAAGGGGGATTTACAGTAATCCCATTTCTTACTCAAGCCATCAAGGCAGTTGCTGTAGGGGATGTAATCTTCCCTGGCACTGACAGTACTTTCTAATGTTGTCATCTCCAAACATTGCTGCAAATTGCTCCTGTTTTTTACACCAGCGTCTCTCCTAAAACATTATTAATGGGCTCTGTTCCAGCTGAAAGCATTGACACAAACCATCTGCTCATCAGTGTGACCTTGCTTATCCATGGATCCTGTTGCTGGTCACCACACCCTCTAGTTTACATAATAATTTCCAAGATTAAAAACACTACCTGTTCCAGAGGGATGGAAGATGTATTTCCTTTGTCTACACAGTATTTTTTTATTAAAAACCAATATGGGTCGATCAGATTTAATTACTTCCAGAAAAGCTGCGTTACATTTTCTCCCATTTTCTTTTTACTTCCTTGTACACGTTCTTCCCATTTATTCTGAAACCTGTCATCATACTGAAATCAGACTATGAAATCCACCACCTACCAGAGACTTTTTAAATTCCTCCTACCGAAAATATAGTATCTGTTATATATCATTGAAATACAAGACACGTCTCTTTCCTCTTTCTCCACATCCCAGTTTGACTGATTTAAACATAATACACTTAAACCTAATACTTTTTTTTTTTTAAACTGGACCTTTGTTGCTCTTTTCCCTCCTTTCTGTTGAAGATTATTTTAATACCTTTGACTTAAAAACTAATGCCTCTGCTACTGTCATGTCATGGGAGGCCCTGGGGACTCCAGCTTTCCCTGCTCATACTGAATGTGCTCTACTGAAATTGAGAAACACATGGACCTTGTCTTCTATATCCATCTATTTAAAGTAAATGGATTAGAAGTTGAAAATCAAATCAAAGTTTGCTTTATAAATCAGTTTGTGAAACATTCTGATGATTACAACTAATCACTTTTGTTGCTGCAGTAATTCTTGGCAAGAGGATGACAGTGACAATGTAAGTTAATCCTCTATACCAGTACAACTCGGAGCAGCATTTCTCTAACAGATCTCTATCTGTATTTCATCATTTCTCTGCACTGCCTCAAAGGGATTCCCTGCAGAACCCACACAGTTCAAGTAATTTGGCCTCCAATTTTATTTTACTTCTCTTCAGCACCCATCTTACTTTTACATTTCTTTTTTTTGAATAATGCATATGTTTTAACAACATACATTCCAGTCTCATACAAGAAACACACATTTTATCAACTTAAACTCAAGACAGCTACCAAATATCAAAGGCAGAGGCAACCCCCAGAACTGCTCTATATGAGGTTTGGGGCTTTTGTTACCCCAGTTTTGGGGATGTAAGTCCTATCATAAGCTCCACCACTTACTTAGGATCTCTCTTGCATCAAGTAAAATACACAATGAACCACATAGATTTCCAGAATTCTTCTCTGCTTTTCTTCTCCCTGCCAGCTTAGGAACCCCAGCTCCTGAGTGATCCCAGTCCCAGGGGTGGCTTGCACACCCAGGACCCAGCACTCAGGGTCTTTGTACCAGGACCACCCTAAAAAAGCTGCTTTCTGGCATTTGAGTTTATATATCCAATTCACAGCTGAAGAACAGCTTAACATTTCTCTCCATCACTTGGGCTGTAGAGCCTGAGTGCAGGGAGGAATTTGGTCAGCTCATGAGCTGCACAAGATCTTAACCTAACAGTTTGTAGCTTGGTCATTCTCTCTGCAAAAAGGCACTGAACTCATTCTCCTCAGCCACCTTTACATGAAATCTCCCCATCCTCTTGGCAGCTGTTGATCTTTTTTCACCTCTCCTGCCTTTACAACAGAGTCCTTTCTGAGGACTCTCTCATAGTCCCAAACACCAATCACAGCTACCAGGAAAACGACATGTGATCAGGGAATTGAGGCAATCCAAAGGCTGTTACTGTCCAGGTCAAGTGACACACTGGAAGCCGAGCCAGGTGGGCAGACCCAAGGCTCATGTCTTGGTCCATCAGTTACAGCAAGATGATGTCTGATCTAACCCATGCAAGCTCTCAAGACACTTTTCAGTTGCTGCTGAGACTGTAAAAGAGAACCCAGGAGCCAGAGTTTTTGTCACGCAGGTGTGGACACTACTGATGTTCCCAAGATCACATCTGCTGCCACTTTCGGACAAAGTCACTGGGTTTTGTCACCAAGTGCCATTAACCTTGAAGGCGAGGTTTGCAGTGCAGCAGCCCCATCTCTGCTGGCTCACGCAGGGAAGCCAGGTTGGTGCTGTGGCTTCTGCCTTCTAGGTCCTTCCTGTAGATCGGGCTTAACATCCAAAGAACTGCACCTTACTGACCCTTGCTTAGAAACACACTCAATTTCATAGTTGAATAGGCATGTGAAGGAGAGGAAATTGTCTCAGCAACCACCTCAGGCATTCAGAGCACCCTCCCAGAGGAGACCAACATAGCATGAAACCTCTGAGCCTTTCACACGAAGTGTAAAGCCATTTCCCTGGTCTAGGTTTTTTGTGTTAAGAGCCTGCAAGTGAGAAGACAGACAGCTACACAAATAGCTCTGTTTTATCAAGTCCATCACCAGCCTATCTGGGGTGTTGCAATGTACTGATTGAACACTCAAATCAGAGGGTTCCGAAACAATCACCTAAGGGCAAGGGGAGCTATAAGGAAATTGCAAAAGCGCTCCCAGTTCTGGAGAGAGGTATTATCCCCATTTTATAGACAGGACAGCTAAGGCAGAAAGTCCCTCTCAGTCACGTCAAGCTTTGCTCCTGGCACTCATCATCTCGAGATATTGGGGCTGCTCTGCATTCAGTGAGCCAGTAATCCCAGCAGGAGTTAAATCCATCACACGGACCAGTACTTCTACAGCCAGGCAAGGGAACAGTGTTTAGGAACAGCCTAAGCTTTCTGTAAAGAACTTTTTGCCAAGTCTCTGGTACGCTACATGTCTCTGAACATCTGCAGCTGTTCTTCCATCATGGTGGCTCCTCCTTGGCCTGACACAGGATGGGGCAATGCATTAAATCTGTACAAACCCACAGAATTCAGACAGAGATCATCAAAAGTGTTTTAATGATTAAACCATGTCAAACATTAACAATGAAGTATATTCAGATGAGCGAAGGTTTATTTCTAGCACATTTAGACAGCCTATTTTGAACATTATAGCTGCTGTACTGAGCTATGTAAAGACTCTGCAAACCAGTACCTAGAAATGAAGACACACGCACAAGCTTTGATAATGTAAACAAAACAGACACTGCCTCCTTCAAAACAAGGAATGAAAACCCACAAGGCTAGTAAGAGAACTTATTAACTCCTCAAGAGATGTGCAAAAATTTTAAAAAAGATTTAAAAACAATTAAACGTGTTAAAACTGGCATTTATATAAATATCAAAAAAACAAATAGTTAAACTTGAGCAATGACCAGCAGAATGTCTTGCACAATTTAATTTTTCAGATCTTATTGGATTCCACCGTGGCAGATACCAGAATACCAGCAACAGATACTGGCTTTGCAACTGACTCCTCATATGTGCAAGACAGGATTTTACAAGAAGGAGTAACTTTAACCAGCACTCAAACCAAATCCTTAGATAACAAGCCAAAACATTACCAGTGATATACACAACTCACATTACAGAAACAGACATTTCCAGCACATTTCAGCAACATTTAAAAAACATTAGCTATGACTTAAACTGTATAACTTGCTTGTTTGGAAAAAAAAAAAACCATCTTTGTGTTAGGCACATTTTGAAAGTGAATGTATGCTACATGAAGAACAGTTCAGATACCAACTTAAATACAGACAATTCCATCAGAAAAGCATCTTTCTGCCTCCACCTTTAAATATGCTTTTGGATATGTCACACACTTAAACGGTAGCTCCTAAAATGTGGATATGGCTATGGTAATAACACTTGAAACTGCCAGTTTCATATTGGAAACCACTCTTCATTTAGCATTTAAGAATTCTCAGAAATAAGAAAGAAAAAACAGAAAAAAAGTAAAAAGAATAGATGGGTCCACCCTGTATATGCTCTAAACTTTAGAGACAATATTTAAATCTTACTTGACTGTGTAAGCGCCAATTACTTTTACGTTAGTGACGTACTTCAAATAAAAAAATAAGATCTATTAAAAAGGTAAAATAACTTTTCCATCTGTTTTGTGACTGTTGAGTCAACTAAAGCCAAATATACAAAACTAAATGCGCCATTTTCAATTTCACTGTATCAAGTAAGAGATACGTAGCATTGTGTATCACATACAGAACAGTAAAATGATCAATGGATTCTTCTAAATGACTTTTTAATAAAAAGTCAATCAACTGAAAAGCTGAAACATACCCTAATTTTTAAACCAGTAATAAGCTTTGGGCCCTGCTTTTTAATTTAAGGCATGTGTGTTTATCTACTGAAACCAGCATCATACAAATTACCTCTACAATCACATGCATGATCTATCGTTTAAAAAATGGAGGTTTAGATTACAGTGTTTTCAAATTGTGAATCATAATTCAGCACCTATCATATTGACTAGTAAGGCAACAGCAGTGTCGGATAATACGATAATACTCCCTTCCACAGTCTATAGCAGGGTCAGTGACAGCCCAGAATTATTTTTAAACTTTAACCTACTTTTTGTTCTGTATACAGTTTCTAGGGTGTTTGCACTGGTTAAGTCCTACATAAATCACACTATTCTAGGCAGGAATAGTTACAGTAGCCATTAGAATATTAGTGCACAACTCTCATTGTGCTTACAATCAGATGATTTTGTTGTTGGGGTTATCAAAATGGTTTTTCAGTTTGGTCTTCAATCCTTCCTTTGTTTCCTTTGTTTCACATTGTTCTCAAGGGAAGAAAAGCTGTTTGTGTACCCATTTGCAATGGCCGTGGAGCCATTCTGATACTCTTTCCTCCTCGAGGATGCCTTCTTGTTGTAAGTCTAGAATACACGGAAAGACACGTGGTTTTGTTCAATTAGATATAAATAACCACTTCCTCACAGTAACTCTAGAAACACAGAAGTAAACTTGCATTCATCATTTTTAAAGACCTTGTGCCAGTGGTTAGAGTCTAACAAGCTCTATCACTTTTTGTGTGTGAGACTGTACTACGCCTTTCATTCATCGCAGCGAGAGGAGTAGTTCACTTGAAAAGAAAAAGGCTTGGCAGTATGATGGTAGTGTTATGTTAATAGGAAATTAGCAACAAGGGAAGCGATTTTATGAGCAGACTATGGCATAAGAATATACCCAAAATGACATTGAGGAAGGAGGTTTGAGGCACCGCAAGTGACAGTACCTTGAACAAAGCCAGAACAAGAGGTAGGCAAACAATAACAGTGAGGGAAGTTCAGAGATAGAAATGTGAAGGGAATTTTCATTGGCTAACACGAGAATCAAAAACTAACAGGATCAGGGAGACTATCTAAAAAAATTAGAGACAGTGAAAAAATATACATTAATTTTTTTTTTCAAAGGGGCCCAGCTGCCTGACAAAAGCATGTTTCCCCAAATTTCTGCGTCAAAGGAATTTAAAATGGTTAAAAGTTCAAATATGAGCAAAACTGACAAAGAAAATCAAGTAATATCTGGAATATACTATCATGTTTAACTAGCATGTTCATATGCAGCAAGTGATAGAAATCATGGGACTGATTATAAGAAGTACCAGAAGAACAGCCAGGGAAGCCTGCTGTTTTTCCCCCATGAATCATTCTCACCAAAACCAAAACGCCCAAATCTCTCAAATGACATCTGAAACATACAACAGAGTTAGCTTGTTTGGGGACAGCAGGCTGTGTTGGTTTGATTTTCTGCAGACAGTAGAACATCTTTGTACAGAGCCCAGTTATGAACTGCTCGGAACAACACATACCAAGTCTGAATCTTCTCAAACATTAAAACAGCTTTGTAGAAACACAACTAAACACACTAATTTCCCATATGAAAATAAAAACAAATGCCTGTAAAAGTGAACCAAATCCAGATGTCTTCATGTTGTGAGGTTAGGAAGTTTCGCTGGACATAAAACAAACATTTGCCCTTGTAAAAGCAGAAATGAACAATTCCTTCAGGTGCTTCACAGGTTCACATGCTGCTGGTTTATTTCAGACTAGAAATCTGTTCCTTATATAAAGCTCTTCCTCTCCCTTACCTGCAGTTAAAATTGCAATAGTAAGCCTTTTTTTTTTTAATCACTCTGGCTTACTAAAATTACGAAGCATTCTGAATTATGGGGACAAAACATCAGAAGATTTGAAAGCAGAGGGTAGATAAAGTGCAGTACTTCAGGAACACATGCATGTTAGTGAAGGACAGCAAAAGGACATTTCAAGCATTTTCTGTAACAGTTTTCCAGTGAGATACAGCCAGCAGAATGCTAGAAAGAGTTGATGAATGTTACTTTTACCTGAATATAGAAATTTGTGAAGAGGATAATCAAAGAAATCATATAAGAAATCTGAAAATACAGCCACCCCTGAGGAAATGCACATGGCCAAACAACACCACAGCTGGTCTGGAAGATTGTCAAGACGAACTGAATCTGGGGAGAGAAAACAAAAAATAAGAGAAATGAAGCACATTAATGGAAGGAGGAAAAAATCCATTAGTGACCAAAATCTCAACAGTTATTTCCAAAACAAGTAAAAAAAAAATTTAATGTTGTGTGTTTGACAAGTATTTTTTCCATAAACTTGACTTAGCAGACATTCAGATTGTGGTATCCTGTTAAGCGTGTTTATTTGTATTTTTCCATTTTAGAACATTAGAGTAACCCATGCAGAATTGATATATAAATGTCCCAAGGAGGAAAGACCACCTTCTTCCTAGTGAGAGTTCATTGGGATTTGACTCCACCATCCTAATGGAGATCTGCATCTCGCTGCTTCAGCTGCAGAAGATCTGGGGTCACTTGGTCTACATGGGGACCCCTGCAATCCCTTCCCACAGACAAGAACTGTCTGACATATGGCTCCAGTGGAAGAATTTTTGCGGTGAAGGCTGTAGGGAAGCTGGGGAGTCAGGGAGGAGGATCAGGGTCCAATTATCTTTAATTATCTCTTTTGGGAAAACAGAGTTTGGGCTTATGTGCTGCAGAGGGCCTTAGGCAAAATTCATCCTCACATGAAGGCTACCAGATTAGGGAATGTTTATTTTAAAAGGGAAAGACTGTTTGTTCTGCTCAGCTATTTTGCTGCTTTAACAGCTATGCATGCAGAGCAGGCAAGGAAGCGAAAGCAGCTATGACAATAGCCAGGAGAGCAACCGAAGCACTGAGACGCTGCACACTGTAGCACTTGAACAACCAGGATGAAGAACAGAGCCTAAATCTGGAAGGAAAAACAGAAACAAACCTCAAACCAAAGCAACCCCCCCATGCCTTCCATGAAAATAATGAGCCCACAGCTACAATACTTAGCGCTCCTTCAGAAAGGAAAGTGCTAAAAAAACTATTCACAGCTCTGAGAGGGTACTGGTGGGGGGGGGGGGGGGGGGGAGGAGGGGAAGAACATAACAAAATAATTTATGTCTAGGTTTCGGTTTCCCCACCAACAAAATGAGGAAGACAGAACACTGATACACATTTCCTGGAGCTGTTCTAACATGCTGTACACATTGAAACCTGGTTCTTGTGCAGTATCACTACAGCATGTGCTGTATTACTTAATTTCACTGCTCTTACCACCTCCAGCACACGGTGGTCAGGCTTCATTACCACGCACACTAGAAACAATGCAAGCGGACACAAGGAGTCCAACACAGAATTACAAGAGAAAAAATCTGCCCATTTAAAGTGCAGAAAGAGAGCAGAAATATTGAATAGTTTTTAATAAACCATTTGCAACTGCATGCAAAAGTAGGACAGAAAAGGTATTGTCTCAAAGGAGTAGAATGGCCCTTGTTAGCTGTGGACAGCATTGCACTCCGTTTCTGGTCTGTCCCAGCCTGACCAGGCAAGCACAGGGAAGAGCAGGCTAGTTCAAGCAGGCTTGGAAGAAAAGCCTCCTCCCTGGCTACTGAGTCCCAGAAATCCCAGCACTGCAACTCCCAAATACATCTAGCCACACAATATGGTGACCTCAGCACTGATTCATAGACCCCACCAGTCCCCAGCTGCCCACTGTCCTGATAACAGAGCAAATGGACAGGCAGAGGCTGGATTTCTAAGGTGATGTAGGTACTACAGGATGTAGAAGGTACCACCTCTCATTCTCCCTTCTGCTATCCCCTGCCAAAATTTCCTAACTTGGTAAAGACAAGAGGACCTCCTCACAAATACAAAAGCCTGCTGAAGCACTGAAGAGCAAATCACTCACCAGCTGCCCCTGAGTGATGTACTTCTTCCACCACAGATAAGGACGCATTGCTGGAACAGCAGACAATCCGTAGTAGGAGTACATGAGGACATGGATAAAGCTGTTCAGTGTGGCACCAAAGTAAGCTAAAAAAAGGGCAAGGGAAAAAGAAAGTACGCTGCATTACAAGGAGAGAACATGCTGTTTCATGGAAGCTACAAAAATAACAAGTTCAAAATGTTTCTATTTAAAATATGATTTCTCTTAGAAGAAAAGCAAGAGGGTTTTTTTTTAACCCTGTTTTTCATTCTGCTCACCCAATGGAGTAGCTGAGCTGCTTTGCAGCCTCGTGCTTTACACCAGCCTTCTGGTTTTGCTTCCTCAGGTTACTCTTTATCACATCTGCATTGTAGTTTCTCAGAGGAACTGAGGAAGCTGATTGAAAGGAGGAATGCTCACATACCAATCAATCAATAGCTTTGCCCATCTACTTTTAGGTTGATTTCAGTTCCTTCCAGGTAGGTGCCAATTTTGCCATTTATAACCAAAAGCTTCAGATACCTTCAGAAACTGCATGTTAGCTACTTATTTGTCCTTGTTTACAGCAGCTTTAGTCCTTAAAAAAACTTTTATCTTAACACTGAACTGCATAGAACTGTGACGACACAACAGAACATAAAGCTTGGAAGAAGAAAAACACATGACTAGAAATAGCACCAAAGTGTTTTCAAGACCACAGGAACACAAGATAGATTCTAAGCATATACAGTTTTGACTGCTGTATGAACAGGGATTGACTTCCTTGGAGGAGAATGCATTTCCAGATGCAGACTTTTTAGAAGTTCAGTATTACTCACTGTTGTGCTGACAAGACAAAACAAATACGAGTTTCTATGTTGTTTGGCTCAGAGAGCAGACTCCTGAGGAACGCAGCCTCTTGGTCTGCACTGACAGTAGGTCACATCCATTGGGTTTGAAAAGGTTTCTCTTGAATAGCGTTCAACAAAGCCACTATCTATAAGCTGCACATCTAAACCACAACTAAGCCATGCTAATGCAGTTCGGAAGCTAGATGTCAGCTAAATGCAATGAAAGTAAAGAATCAAAGCCAGATTGCCAAAGGTTAGCAGGATTTAGACAAGAGAGAATGGAAATCTTCCACTTAAGATTCATTTGTTCATGTTCATTAGTGCTCAGGGGACAAGATTTTAATTGAAATCATTTGTTATGGCTAGTGGTATAATGAGATTAAATTAAGAAAGTCATATCTCAAGTGAACTTTACAGATACAAGGACAAGAATCCCTCTTAGCCGTCTTTCAGCTGAAACAAGCTTCTGGCTTGACTTGGAAGAGAGTATTGTTTCATCAGAGGGTCTGTAACTACAGCAGAAATAGAGAAAGCAAGGTTGATGGGTATCTGACCTGGGCTACTGCACATGATAAATGTCACACTGTCACACAAATTCTTCAAACTACATAGACACTTCTTTCCTAGAGGCTGTGCTGGCAGCTTAATTCCTGCGACTATCTACAACAGTTACAATTCAGCAAAGCAGCTTAACATGGTACAGAACAAATCCTGCAGCTGAAGGTACCGAAGATGTTTGGTTTGATCAAAAGACCACCAAAGTGAAGCCCCTGTTGCAGATGTTCCCCCACCATAATGAAGTACTTACAGTGACCACAAGGCACCCAGTTCATAACAAACCACCAGATGTTCAGCATTGTTGCATGGTGGTAGACATGCAGAACAGTGATCTGATGATTATTTTTCCTCAAAATGAAAAAGAAGGTATCCATGAACTCAATGAGTTTGGAGAAATAGTACCACCAGAGGACACGTATGATCTGGAAAGAAGGAAGCAAGTTTTAGAAGCATTGCACATTGAGGGGGCTTTCAACTCTTATGCTATCTAAGTAATTAAAATCCAGATTCTGTGCTGCACTACTTGGATTGAAGACATTACTGGGGTCTTCTGTAATACTTCTGCCTCAGGTTTCTCCATAGGAGATCGAGGTACAAACCTATAGCTACTGCTGAAAACAGGATGACAAAGACTGTTTTATGAGGCTACTGCTGTGCACCTGGGTTGTCCAGGGAGAAACAAGAAAATACTTAACCAGAGCTGGTGCTGCAGTGCTCTCTGTAAAGGAGAAATCAGAAGTGGGACCAGAAGAAATCATCACCACATCTCAGAAAGAGAAGGGTAGTCACAACACAGAGTGGTTGGATACAGTCTGAAGACCAGGTCCTCACTTTTTGATCTGAGAACACTCGAAAATTTGCACATAATTACTCACAAAAATACCAACTGTGAATATATCATAGATTAACTATTATGTTTGACAGTGCATTGTCCATTGTATCACAAAAGGAGGAAGAAAGCTTAGAGTTTAAGCAAAATGTGCTTAATCAATACTGTTCTGCTCTCCACTTAAGTGGACAATTTGAAACATTACCAGCTCTAAGTCTCGATTACAGTACCTTCATATCAGCCTCTCCTCCACTGTGTGTATCCTGACAGAAGAAATTGTATCCTCCTTCCAATACTCCCGTCACCAGCTGAGCAAATAAAAAAAATGAAGTGTTATTTGGGGAGAAGGCTGAACTCCATGGCACCTCCGCAGTGGCTCTGCCCAGACATCTGGTGTCAAGAGATTCCTGGGCACCTGAGAGTGGCATGAGGTTGAATTCAAGTTCCAAGCAGTGATCAAATCATAGTGAAGGGTGAATTAGTAAGTTCTCCCAACTGGGGTATACCAGAATAAAAATAGGAGGTATCATTTTATCCCCACTTATCCCACACAGTGTATTTTCAGAGTCATATTCCAGACAGATTCTCATGAAATCTCCTTCTTTGCTGATGATCTCATTGTTGAAGAAAGTAAATAACCAAAGTTCAGTAAATACATTTTTCTTCTGATTACTTTTGGAAATTGTTACATCTTTAAGAAATTTTATACTCAAGATGTGACTACAATTTTTTCAACCATGTGACAGAGCGTATTTTCAGCTTTGCCACTCTTAACAGCTCACAACAGATTGTTTCACTGCATTGCCATTCTTCAAGATCTCTTCAAGCAATTCACTCATCCCAAGCACGTTACATCCTTCCCAATGTAAGTGACTTCCTCTGCAGGATATGCTGTTGCCTGCCTGACTTCCTGGCAAAACAAATAATACCTCAAACATAATGAAATCACTATTAAGAGTAATGTCCAATGATTAGTCATGAAAGATGACAGGGTGCCCGCTGTGGTGGGGCTGGCTGAAATCTCTAGAGAAACAAGATCCATGCTGGATGTTCACACCTCACCCTTTCACAGGCTGGAGATGGTAGGACAGGTTGAGGGTGGAATGGGAGGAGGGAGCATGTGCAAGGACATGAACAAGATCCCCATTAATATCTCAACAGAAGGGATCACTGGACATTGTCTAAAAAGATGTTTTTCCTCTTGGGACTAGCATGAGGAGAGGAGTAAAAACTTTAGGTGACTCCCAAGTGAAAAAAAATAGAATTGTTAGGTATCTCAAAAAACATCTGAAAGGCAGAAGCAAGTTGTACAATTTTGGCCTTATCTACCTGCAGAATAAAAAACAGCTTTGCAAAGCCACATGGAAACTCCTTGTACTGTAAGTAATTTTAAACTATCATTTGATTAAAGGACTACAATAACTGGTATGACTAAATGCTGCTCAGAACTGTGAACAGGAAGCTAATTTTAAAAGGTTCAATAAAGATTATCACTTAAATTATCTACTGTTTCCCAATGTTATTTCTTTCATGCCTCATTTTCCCTCTAAATTAGCTTTTAAAATACTCAGTCAGCCTAGGTCATTATTTTTGACCTTCTAAGATAGAACTATTGCTGCAATTTAGGGGAAAAAATGTACATCTAGTTATATCATAATATATAAACCTGGAAGTATCTCATGTATTAGAGATAAATAAAACAATAGCACCCTGCCACAGCAAGGGCAGGGCAGCCATGCACATCAGCAGCAGACCCAGGCACTTTCCCTACCCAAGCAACAAAGGCAAGGCAGCCATGGAAGGACTCCTGTCCTGGCCGCAGGGCTGCGCAGAGGACACCAGTTTAAAAGTGGTACCTTGCTAAAGGACCAGCTATGCCCCAGAGCAAGCTTTGCACCAAGCCACTTTCAGGCCACTGAGGGAGACTGTGTGGCCTTGCAAGTGCCCACCAGTCCCTCAGACAGAAGACCACATCGTGCTGTGACCACGTTAAGAGCTTACAGATGTTTTCATACAGTTCTTACAGTTCTAGGACTAGAAGCATAATCACATTGTTTATACTGTAATTAATCCAAACAACATCCATCATTAATGCTGCACTCCATAAACTCCCCAGTAAAGGCTGGCATAGTGAATCCACAGAGCTTTCCCTGCAAGTGGTACAGGTTCACCACCTAAAGCGTAATGAAGCCAAAGGTGTCTCCATGGATCCCACCTCTCTAAAGGACAATGGCATCAGTGTAGCTATGAGCAGTGGCTTCAGCTCAACCTGAGTACTCCCTTGTTCACAAAAGAACATATTGTATGCTAGGAACTGTAATACTCTCACAGCCACAAATGATATAAGCAAAGCAACATTTGTAGGAAATGTTAGCGTATCTTATCATATAAATAGTTAGTATAGCTACAAAAATAATTTAATTGTCCACTTCCCAGAAGGAACTAATTGGTAAAAACCTGCTGTTGCTGCCCACAAACTGCTGTTGCTGCCCACAAACCTTACTCGGTGCAACATACAACATGTAAATAATCTTTTTCCCCATTTAGCCAGCTGCTCCTTTGCCTGGCATCACTATTTTTTGCACCTACAATGCTTTCATCACATGCTGGACGGCTTCAGAAAACAAAACCAATAGATCACTCAGTAACATGACCATGAATGGCTCCCAAATGGCTCCATTATGCATGGGTGTACAGCCCCAGGAAGCTGCTTCCCTGCCACCACAAAAGCGATAAGGAGGGCTCAGAAATTGCCAGCAGTGCATTTAAGTCCTTGCTGTTGCAGTCTGCTCCCTGGATGGCCAGCGTTTCCAAGCCCTCCTTACATCACTGTACAGTAGGTCTGAAACTTGCCCAGGAACAGAGTGGTGGCTCCTCAACCAACACAGCCTTGAGACAACACTTCGTTGCCCGCTGTCTCTAGGAAGTCCTTCATCTTCAGGCTGGCAGCAGTCCAGGTCTGCTGATGGCACTGCTGATGAACAACCACAGGCAAATCTTCTCTTGAGAAATTAACGTGTCTAGAAAAGGCCAATTATAACCATTTTCACTTGAGCAAACCACTTCATGTGGTTTCTAAACTGCACAAAAAGGCAGTTTCTTCATAAGCCAATTAAAATGGTACTCAAACTTAACGCTAAGTCCTTCAGCTCAGGGGGAAAACCTGCAGCTCAAGGTTGTATTTGTGCTGAAACAACTCACACTTTCTTCCCCTGCAATGAAGTTTTCTTTTTTCATATTACTTTCATTTTGTTATTCTCTTGCTGAATTCTTTAAAATGTTGTGGCACATGCTTTTTTATCAACTCTGCTACCAAAATAAGCCAGGACACTAACACCAGTCTGACTGGGCTGGAGGAGAGGTGTTACTGGAGAGGATTTTGTTTTTTCTCATGATAAAACTGAAGTCTGAGACTCACTGGAGAGGGGCAGATAAGGCACCTAGCACTGCATCACGCTGTCAAGGCATGATGGGTTTACAAGGTTCAAAACAGAGCTAGATTAGAGTGAAGAGAAACAGAAGTTGATGTCTGATCAAAGAAAGCAAATGCCTGCAGAGATACAGAACTTTATCTTTACATGAATGCAGGCACCCCAGGGCAGAGATAAGGGCTTCAGGGTGGTGGAGAAAGAAAGGGGAGAGGAAAGAGCAGCCTAGCTGCCATCCATGGCTCATGTGACACAGCACCTCTGCACAGAGTCCCCTACTTCCTAAAACTTTTCCTACAGCATATGCAACACCTCCCTCACCAGGAAAATCTATCACTTTTCTCAAGCAGATTCAGTAGGGAATTAATTTTTCAGATGAAGAAAAAAGACACTAAAGAAATCACTTAACAAAGTGAGCCTTCAACGCTGACCAGTTTTTCTAACGTAAGCCCAGGTGATACAGAGCACTTGGCTAGTTTTGCTAACAAACACCCCCAAAATATCATAGGCCTGTGCACTGTGTAACTGGGTACCTGGCGCTCTCCCTTCTTTGCTATATTACCCAGCTGAGACTCAAGCAGAGAGGCAAGGGCCCTGCTCATCACTTGTGATCCCAGTGCAGAGCAGCAACACAGGTGGAAGCAGTGCTTGCCTCTGCTGTTCCAGCTGCTCCTGCAGCTCCTTCAGACACGGCTGTACCAGTCAGCAGGTGATCAGCCCTGCTCTATAACCCCTATAACCCCTCTACCAGCCCCGCTACACACCTCCTCCACCATGCAGCAAGCCACCCCTTGCTGCCCCTGCCCAAGACACAGGACTGTTATTTCTCCCTGAAGTCCAAGCACTGTAGATTTTTACAGAATAAAAACACTGTTTGCCCCTGAAGAACATCCCATCCTCCTGAAGGTATGTGACAAATCAACCTGGAGAAATCTCTCCAGCTCCCCTAGATCTGCCTTGCCTTTTATATTGTCTGGGACAAGTGCAGTCTGCTTCTCTGTGAGTACCAAAACCCAGCCAAGTCATTAAATATCCAAATAAAAAAGGTATAGCAAGCACAGACAGAAACTATTAGGAATTCCATATAAGAAGTCTAAGATTTCTAGTGATTTTAGACCAAAGTACACAATACCTAGAGTTACACAAATCCTATGATGCCAATTTCCCCCATGTTATTGCTTACAACCATTCAGACATAAAGGTCAGAAAACCAAGTAGGTCATCCTTTTCATCCCAGTTGGGAGGATGCCTCACTTGAACTTGTTTTGGTCACATAATACGCAAACTGAGCTGTGATGCTATGAATCACGACCTGAATCACCAGAGCTATAACTCAGGAAAAACTTCAAAGCAGTGTTTCAGGTGTATTGTACACAAGCTATTAAAGCAACTTGTTTTCAGACACGCTACTAAACAAGTTCATAAATGGTGACATTTTATGATTTTCCTCGCAGTAGGACTGAAAAATTTTAATCCAACTGAAACTCAAAATGACAACAAGGAAAAGAACAGGGAGTTACACAAGTTTTTTGAATGCTGTTCTTAATCATTTTGTCTTAAAGCAAGTAAATGTACTATAAAGTGCTACTGATATATGGCTAATCCTTCAAAGGAAATTTCCAAGACTGATGAGAAATAAGCAAGGTTATCACATGCTGTGCACCAAGAGAGGTAACTGTACAGGTACTTCAGATAGAGAACATACCTGGAGGTGCAAGAGCCCATTTTTTCCCTATGCCCTTGGCTCTCTCCCTGCAAGCATCAAGCAGTGTGGTGTTATGTCAGCATGGCTCTCTGCTTTGCAGCATTTTTATGGGATAGGTCCCATGTTGCAGAGCATCACTTACCCTCACATCCAGCTTGCTAGTGCTGCCAACCACATTTCATTGCAACTATCATGCATTTAATAACCTTCGTAATGCTCTAGCTTTGCGTATGCCCATTTACAAGGGGAAGGTATATTTACAATATTAATGAACACTTCCACATGGATAATATTAGATTAGGAACAACACTCACTTTAACATAAAGCATTTCATTATATAGGAAGGAGTGGTCTTAATATTCACTGTATTTTAGTTGTGTCATTGCGCCACAATATAAAAGCTATGTATCTGGTTACAAGTATGAGGACTTCTTCAGCATATAATGAACAGTCCTCTCTTGGTCACCAGTTTATTGTTAGTGAGAAAAAGGCATTCGTAGGATCAACAGTTCAGGTATTTTCTCTTGTTTAAATTTACCAGCAGGTTTTGTAACACAGCAGAATGTTACAGTAATTTAGAAACTATGAGCATTATTCCAAGTATTCAAGGAAGAAAGATTGGCTATCCTGAGACTTTTATCCACACTTGGTACAACTGAAGGGAAGTCTGCACTTGTAAACTCTCAATAACATAACTGGAGGTTAAAACAATAGATCACTATATAATTGTAAATAATATCTGAAGAAAATAATGCAGAAGTACCCTGCATTTACACAAATTAAACTGATCAATACACATTTTTTCTGGCTTGTAACACCCTGACAAGGAGATTAGAAATGTAAGCACATCAAGAACACAAGTAGTTCCCAGCACCTACTGAATCCAAAACTGCTCCCAACTGAACAATTAAGTATCAAAGTCCTTAATAACCCAACTCAGTAATTTCTGAGTAGACAATTCACTACACAAGAGAAATAACATTGAATTTAAATCACTTCATCTCTAAACACTCACCTTGTAAAACACTATAGAATTAACTACAAACTTAAAGGAAAATGGCAGCTTGTATACACTTCTAAGCACATGCAAAAAAAAAAAAAAAAAAAGAGGTAGTAGTTTTAGTCCTAGGTTGTATTTGAAAAGACTTGTATTGAGGTTGTATTGAAAGAATTGAAAAGAAGATGTTGAAAATGAAATATCTCCTTACAGAAAGGAGAAATACTTTGGTTAAAAGCATGCCAGAATACTCTGTACATTAAAGCAAACCAGTAATTTTCTGACCACATTGTTATTTACATGACCGTAGTTCTTCATTTTCACTTGAACAAAAATACACAGTTCTGAGTAAAAGCAGCTGAAGAGCTCTCTGGAAAGTGGAAACTTTACACTGCCTAAATCTTTGGGTTTTTATGAAAGGAAATAAGTCCACAGAAAGTTCAATTCAGTTTGAAATATATTTGTATGCTTAGATTTTAAATTCAGAGAAAGACATGAATCACAGTGGCATTGTTTCAGCAACGTTTTTTTTCCCAGCAAAACTAAGAGGATGCAAAAGAACCTATTGCAAACTTACAAAAATAGATGCAAGGAGTGTGTGCATGACTAAAGACAAGTAAACAAAACATGTTTTGCCCTCCAGATAAAGCCACAGTTTTGCTACAAAGTACTTTGTACAGTGCACCAGCACAATCACATTGAGCAAGGAGAAGTTACTGAAGGAGTAGCCAAGTTCATGCTGAAAGATCAGGCCTTCACTTGCACTGACTGAGAAAAGCGCATTTGAAACATTGCTAACCGAGGCCAGCAAGGATGTTTAAAGAAAGATTTGTTTCACCTGATCCTTAGAGGTAACATTACAATCAGGGTTTTCTCCCCAGAGAAGTGACATTGAAAATGGTTGCAGATTGCTTCCCCAATTTAGGAGCACTGTGCTCAGAGATTATTTTCAACACGAGCCAATGTAATTAAAACAGACACTGCAAAATAAGCCTGACCAACCGTTTTTCTCTTACCTCATAAAACATATATAGAGAAAGCAGTGTAAGTCCAAGGTTGTAGATCACTAGAATACCCCTGCATGAGAACGGCTGCTTATTCCGCATGTACTTTGGTCCTAGCCATACGATTAGTAAGTACAAGACTGAGAAGATAAAGGTAGGTGTATAGTTCTCCAGAAGAAGCCATCCTTTTACTCTGGGGTCTGAAACAAACAAACAAAAACATACAAACACTAAGATTTTGTAAGGAGAAGAATTCAACACATCTAAAAATAGCTGCACCCAAAATGCTTTCAGTGCTGGAATACCAAAGAAAGACAAAGAAAGTGCAGCAAGCCCTTTTATTAAGGGCCACAATGCTAATTACAAACAACAATATTTTATTTATGTATTTGTTAAAGAAAGCAGAAATAATTATTTTCCTAAGGCAAAAATATTCTTAAGTTATTACCACTATTATTTTAAAATACTCATTACCATTCAGAACTGTCACCCACTTGAATACCACAGATAAGCTTAAATTACAAAGAAATGCTTCAACAAATCTATCCCCTTTATTTTCTCAAACCAACCCTTTCCGATGGTAGACACCTTATTTCCTAGAGTTAGCAAACCTAGGACTGAAGCAGATACCTCTGTAGTTATTGGTGGATGATCCTGGTAATTATTTTCCAGTCAATACTAATACAATTAGAATTTTGTATGTGCTATTAGAAAGAACTAAATTTTGGAGTCCTTGTATGAGCAACGGAACACAGAGCAGTCAGTTCAGCCCGAGCAACCAGGCCAGCTGGCAACACATCAACTTCTTGGGAAAAGCACATAAACCACCCTGAACCAGAGAATTTTAGGGGAACACTTGGAACAATTGTGTGATTCTTTTGAACCACAACTGTGTTGTCCATACCTGGCAACAGCACAGTATCTCACTCCTCTCACTAAAGTCAGCCCAAAGTACTGAAACCAAGTTAACCAAACTATAAATGAACAATTCAAGTACTGCTGTCATTCACAGTCTTGACTTAATTTTAGAGAAGTCGTACATGGATCCTGAATGTAAGAAATGAGGCCTTAAAATTGTAGGTTGGAAAGTAGGTAGCCAAGCCAGGGAATTGTTTGGATTTGCCACCTTTATGGTTCATTATTTTTCACACACAGCAAATAGAGACCGTATGCCAGCACATGCAATATGTTATATCAGAACATCCAGGCTAATTTACACAGGCTTAGTATGAAGAGAGGGGCAACAAGGGCACTGAGATACTAATAAAAGCAAATGAAAACACACTTAGAAGAATGAGAGGCTTGTTCCACCTCCTGTGGACTTTGTCCTGTGAAGAAGGGGCACTATCACTAGATCTTCACTGGGACAGAGAAAAGGCATTACTGCAGCAGTCAGAGGAAGAAAGCACATGCCACTGACCAGCAGTGCTCGGCACACTCTGTGCAGGATGCAGTCATTTAATTCCCCTGGTCAGAACCATGGGGAACTAGACCATCCTACTCAAGCCCTCAGCATGAGGCCACTGCTTCTCCTGGTCCCATGGCCTCTCCCTCCCTCACACTGACCAGGATTGCACTTCTCCACCTGCAGAGTTTTTCCCAGGGCAAAACCCACCAAAACTATTGCTTCTTTAAAAAAGAATGGTTTCAAAGAAGCAGTGTTTTCCAAAAACTACAGATATTTTTAGTGAAAAATTCCATAGGAGCTCTAGTTATGAAGGCAAGAGTATTTTCATTTAATTAAATGCAAATTAAAGTGGCTATTTTGGAATAAAAGCTATTACTAAATTAACAAAAAAAAAAGCAGCAAAGATCCGAGTGAGGTAAGTCACTCACTAAGACAAACACCATGAGCTTAACTGATAGTAAGAAGAATGACCTCTTCAGGTCAAATGATCAGAAGCATTGAGTAGACTCCTATTTATTACACTGTCATACATGCTTTGAAGAGCCTAAACAAAGTAGTCACCTGTCAATGTCAAGTTAGAGGAAAAATGTTTCCTATATTCTAGTAAGGTCAGTTTTATTTATGTGTTAACTTTTGAGAAATCTTACCTCTGGGTCCAAGCCAAACATCAAAGTAACTATTGATTGTTTTATCCACAAGTTCCATTCTACAACCTACTGAAATGGAAAGAAAAGGAGACAGTTAGTTCTTCTGCTCAGGAAAATAGTTTAATCATCTGAACACATTCTGTTAGGGTTAACAAAGAAAATACTAGTATGCAAAAATTCCAGAAAACATAATGGGCTTTCTCAGCATATAAAGCTGGGCTTTCTCAGTACATAAAGCTTATTCTATTCTCAGAGAGACATTGGTGTATGAGCTACACTTCCCACCGAAGTATTTAATCATAGTTAGAGATGCACAGAAGCTTAAAATAATGAGTTCAGATTAACCTGAAGTTCTTTCTAATTCTGTATTTTGTACATGCAAATAAAATACGGCATCTTGAAAGATCCCTCAATGAGTAGGAGGACTGGACTTTGAGAAAGCCAGCAACACTGAAATTTTCAGATAAATACTATGAAGCTATTTTAACAAAGAATCTCAAATAACTAGCAAGGCTAGCTAGGGAGGAAGAGGGAAGGAGGAAAGAAGTAAAAACTGGCTCTGCTATCACCTGCAGATAGGTGACTGATTACAGCTGTGATTAACAGCCCATAAAACCAAGAGATCAACAATCATTGAGTGACAGAGAGGGCTGCAGAGGCCAGGGAGAAAACACAGCATCTTATGGCATGACCATCTCCAGTTCCAGAAACTGCTTACTGCTAAGCCATTACCAGATAAAATTCATCCAACATCAGTAGACTGATTCAAATGTCACCTGTCAGCTCCTCACGTGGCCACTAGTTACTGGTAGCACCTGGTCTGCACACTGAGGTACTCACACTGAGGTACCTCACTACGGTTAAAGAAGGAAAGAAGCAGCAACACTGTCCACAAGCAGGGACAACTGTGCATGAAGCTGTTCTCAAGAGAAGAGGAAGTAATTTTCTTCTTGATTAAGAAAAAGCCCCCAACCCTTCCAATTTCCTCTTTTCTATACAGAATTGTACTGAACTTTCACTAATAAAATTGTATCCACTTTTAATAGAATGGTTTTCACTTCCTGGTGTTTCTCCTTTCCTAAAGTACTAATATTAACAACAATTTTTAGCTAGGGAGAAATAACATAAGCAACACAAACTGTCAGCATACCCACAGCACCAACCAAAACAATTACACAAGCTTATATGTAGTTGCTAAGAAAAAAAATTAGTATCTTTTTTTTTTTTTTTTTTAGTTCTACCTAAAGAAACCTCTCTCTTCCACCCATGAAAACCCCATCTTCTCCAGGGGATTTTTGATTTAAACAAGTTAAGTTAATCATATATCCTCTGGTTTTAGTTAGCTGAGACTGAAACCTCCATTTCTTCCAGGTCCAACAAGAAAAGCCAAGCAGGATGCAAATGATGCTTTCTCCCCAGTCTGAAGTGGGTCTGGGAGCCAGTGCTGGAAAGCCTGCAGGGGCTCCGACTTCCCATGGGACCAAGCAAATACAAGGGGCTTAGGTAATGCATTTCCATTCTGTGGTCTTCTAAATAAGCCCATATCCCTTGCACCACAGGGCCCCAGGCAGGAGGCTGACAAGCTCCCCAGGGACTTGTGCCTGCACCACCACCCACTGTTCCCTGCAGGCCTCTCAGGGACACACAGAAGAGACTTTCCCTTTCGTGTCATACCGCTTTGACCCACAGAAAGCCACAGAAACACCACTGGAATCTGGTCACCAGGCACAAAGAAAAGGGCTTGATCAAAATAACAAGAAGTGTTAAAAAGTATTTTGCAGCCCTGATTTATACTGGTTTTATTTTCTGACTTAAGAAGCCCAGCCCGAGTAAGGAAACACTTCAGAAGAAAGTACATTTTTGGGATAAAACCTCACCAGCTACGGTACTGCAAGCGCTTGTGTGAATGGCCACAGCACTGGCACACTGGTGTCCTAGGAATAAGGAAATATAACTTGTGTCACCAGAAGTGCGAACAACAGGAAGGCTGTGAGAAATGAGTATATAATTACAAGGAGAAAAAAAATATCTAGAGAAAGCACCCTTTTTTTTGTCACCCCATTTTTTTTTAAAATTTGTCAGCTATTACATATTGCCACAAAACCCAGTCCCTGGTGGAGGATTCATTTTGTTATTTGAGATCCCCACTTAATCAATTTGTTGCTCTTTTGATCCAGTACTGATTGGTCTAGTTATGCAGCACTGCATCAGCCAAAAACCTGCATCTGACTTCAACTACCCTTTTCACAGGCAAAGGCTTCAGATGGGAGAGGCCGGTACAAAACCAAAGGTTTGTTATACAAAAATTTACAAAAAAGCTCAATCCAGAACTGACTTGCTACATACATTGCTACATTTGCTAGACACTAAAAATGCATGTATGTAAATGAAACAACTAAGAAACCAGAAACAAACTCTGCCTAGCTATAGCAAAGACAGCAAGAAATGAAAGTCCATGTTGAACCCCTCAATAAAACTGGAAGAAAAACTCATTCCCCAAGAGGAGGAGGCTTTCTGCAGAGGTCTCAGCCTTTTTGGGCTGGTACCCCAAAGCAGCTTTTTGTGCCAGCATTATCAGACAGCAGACTGTAAAAGACACAGCAAAGGAAAAACTATTCCTGGTGTCGATTTCCACAATTTGCAGAAAAAGAAATTTTTTCAAAAGGAACTCATTTGTGTAACAGAAAAACAGAAGGAAACAATCTGCTTTTGTTCCAGAGGGGGTCATGTGAAAATGCATCAAGTCTCCTGCCAACAGCCACACAACATTAAACACTGCTTCAACAGCAGTAACTACAAGGGTTCTTTTTACATTAGAATAGTTTCCCAATTCAGAGAAACATCGACTCCCAGAAAAATTAAACGAGTGGCCATTTGAAACACTGAGATCGGCATATTTCCCAATACTGAAGGTAAGCAAATTCTGCAGCTGACCGCATACACGAGCAGATTAGCAGCAATGCTCCTTTACCTACAAGTCATCCCACAGCAAGGCACACTTGTTCACAGACTCATGGAATGGTTTGGTTTGGAGAAGACCTTTGAAGATTATCTAGTCCAACTCCCCCACCATCTTCCACCCAAGCTGCTCAGAGCCTTATCCAACCTTGAAAGTTTTTGTGGATGGGGCGTCTACCACCTCTATGACAAAGCTGTTCCAGTGTTCTAATGCCCTCACTGAAAAAACTTCTTCCTTACATGTAGTCTAAATCTGCCTTCTTCTAGTTCAAAACCATTACCCCCTGTCCTAACACTACAATCCCAATTAAAAAGTTTGTACCCATTTCTCTTGTAGGCCCCTTTTAGGTACTGGAAGGCCACAATAAGATCTCCCTGGAGCCTTCCCTTCTCCAGGCTGAGCAGCCCCAGCTCTCTTAGCCTGTCTCCATAGGGAGAGGTGCTCCAGCCCTCTGACCTACTCTGGATCCACTTTAATATGTCCATGTCTTTCCTGTGCTGAGGACCCCAGAGCTGGATGCAGCACTCCAGATGGGGTCTCACCAGAGAGGAGGGGCAGAATCCCCTCCCTCATCCTGGTGGCCATGCTGCTTTTGATGCAGCCCAGGATACAACTGGCTTTCTGGGTTGCAAGCACATATTGCCAGCTCTCCTCTACCAGCACCCCAAAGTCCTTCCCAGCAGGGCTGCTCTCAATCCCTTCATCCCCCCAGCCATACTGACACTGTGAACTTCCCCAGTCCAGGTATGGGACTGCATACTTGGCCTTGTTGAACCTCATGAGGGTCCCAAGGCCCACTTCTTGAGCCTGTCCAGGTCCCTTTGGATGGCACTCCAGGGATGTCAACCACACCACTCAGCTTGGTGTTGTTGGCAAACTTGCCGAGGGTGCACTCGATTCCCCTCTCCATGTCACTGATGGAGACATTAAACAGTACTGGTCCCAGTATGGACCTCCATGGGACACCACTTTGTCCATCAGGACTCTGAGTTGCTGACCACTACCCTCTGGATGTGATCATCCAACCAATTCCTTTTCCAGTGAACAATCCACCCATCAAATCCATACGTCTCCAATTTAGAGAGAAGAATGTTGTAGGGGACTGTGTCAAAGGCCTTGTAGGAAGTGACCAACAACATCTGTAGACTTATGCAGTACCTACAGCCAGAAAAAAAAAAAAAAGACCCAATTAGGCCAGACAATGCTTTTTAAAACATGTACCTCTATATACACCAGTTATTTTTTCCTAACCTGCCTTTCTACAATGGAAAAAAATTATCCTCTCTGACACCAAATTTTACCAGTGCAGTAAGGCCCTTGACCAGGGCAAGTTGGATCAGAGTCTGGAAGCACTCAGGCTTACAACCTTGAAGACATTTTATTCCTTCAAGTCCAAATATCTAATCCAGAAAAAAATCCTATCTGATGCTTTAAACAAACAAGATTACTGGACTTTAATTCTGCAACACAAACATAACAATGGGTAAACTTGCACCTTGCCCCAACAAGGTCAAGCAACGTCATTAAAATATTACTTTTTTCAATAATCCTTTGGATTTTGACAGACAGGTTTTTCTGGACATCCACAGGCCATTTGGCATCCTCGGTTCATTTCTGGCACTATGAGCTGAGACAAACACTACGTTTCAGAAGCCACCCAAATATTTGAGCAGAAGATGTGAAGCTCTGCCCTACCACTCAGTCCAGGCATGGATGGCCCCGGTGCTTCTTGGTGTGACAATCAAAAATACAGTTCAAAGCCTACACAGAAACATGCTTTTCTTGTAGTATATATTTTTAATATTTACTTATAGAAAGTGTTTCATACAGGCTACCAGCATTGACAACCTGCTCTTCTAATGCACATAACTACTTTCTGAGAAAAGGGCTACTACATACTGGAGGATTTCAACCAGCTCCTGCCCTTCAAGGGAAATTCTCTCCTACACTTTCCACAGAAAACACATTCTGGATGGTTTATGCTATGAAGTAATTTAAGAATTCTTGACCCCATTTTGATGGTGTTTCTTGAGTTTCTTCTTGGAGTAACTTTCCAGGTGTAAAGATGATGAACAAAAATATAAAGGTTTGCTTTCTGTCCCATGACACCCTTTTTAAGCAAATCAAACAGCAGCAAAAAAACATTTTAAGCTGAAAGCTCAAAGAACTGGGAGCCTGCTCCCTTTCAGAAGGATCCTCCAGCTCTCACCCTGCTGCTCAACAACTCCCTGAAACAGATCCCAGTTTTCACAGCTAAGTGCCTGAACTTGAGTTCCAAAAAAACCCCCAAAATAGGCATCTAAATAATTGTTCTGGCTTCTGAAAGAAATGTGCTGTCAGGCCTGGCTGCTCAGCCTTTTTGGAAAAGAGCCACTTTCTCTGTTCTTAAATTAGGACTTCAAAGCCTAATTTTAGCCACTTGCTTTTGGAAATCTTGATTTGTGCTTTCTTTTAAAGTAATGTTTCCCAGTCCCTGCCACTGCAGAGGTGACTCCTCTTTTTCCTCCTCCAAAAGTACAAACTATCCCTTCTCCAAAACCCCAATGATTACACTGCTGTTTGCTTTTGTAGATGTACTGGAATTGAAAACACTCAGCTGCTGGAGAACTGGAAGACAGCACTGATAACCAAAGCTGTCAACTGTTTTCTGTCAGTTTGCCAAAGCTGCCCAGTTTCTCCTTTCTATTCCAAAGCCGTAACGGCCCCTTGAATGTGTTCCCTTTGCCTTTCAACTTCCTGCCAACTCCAGATTACCCTTTTTTTCCCTTTCTGAATACCCTCTTAGATCCCAAGCATGCTTAATGTTAGCAATAAAAAGGACTTCAGAATAAACTGTAGTCCGTATTGATCTGAAAGTGTAGGTACATTTATTTTATGGGAAACCAGGTGAAGCACTGTAGTGGTTTGGTCCAAAATACTCATTACTGTTTATCTGCTGTGAGATAAGAATTAGGAGAAATGCAAAACAGGCACCAAACTTGAAAGAATATAAAGAAGTTTATTAACAGACCTAAAAGAAGAAAAAAAATTATACCACCTTCAGAACTCTCCTCCTCCCCCCACCTTCCTCCCTTCTCCCACTGACAATGTAAAAAGACAACCCTTCAGATGTTCAGTCTGTTTACCACTTCCATAATAACCTTGTTCAGTCCATTTAGAAAGAGAAGTCTCTTCTTGCTCATGCTATGAAAACATTATCACAACGAGACAGCCGCCCACTTCCAAATATTGTTCAGTCCATTTAGGAAGAGGAGTCTCTCTGCCTGCGCGTGAGTCCTTTCCCCCGACTTGCAGCTTTTCCCGCAACTGCTTTCGAGGGTCCACTCTTGAAGTTTTTTGGGGTACAATTTTAAGGTTGAGCCGTTCAGAAACAAAAACAGAGGCCCTTCTCCTTCCCTGGGAGCAAAGGGTCTTCATCATCTTCATCTTTAGGACTATCTCTGGGAGCATCTCTAGGGACTGAGGTTTTCTCCTTTCCCGTTTGGAGCAAAAGTCCTCATCTGGTTCATCTCTCCCTGTCCAAACTTCTCATGAAATTACAGCTGCGTCAGCATCTGCCTATCTCAACGCAGGTGCTTTTGCTTACGAGTTGAACACTCCACCCCCCATATCTTCATGAAATTACAACAGGATACTCTGATATATCATAGCTTCACAACAGAATTTCAGCTTTAAGCATCTCCTCTCTCTCTTCCCTCAGGTTTTCAGCTCTTCACAGCAGTAAAAGGGTTAAATCTCACCTCGGCCTTGCAGCTTTGCAGCTGGAATGTTGAATTTTTCTTATCGCAGTGGAGAGGGGGGAGAGCCGAGCAGCTCCGGCTGCCCACGGCAAGGCAGTGGGGGGGGTTCCATGGCTGGAACAGGTCCATGGCTTCAGGATGGCCGTGGCCCGGCCCGGCCTGGCCCGAGCAGGGCCTGGCCGGGCCCACTGGGCCCTGCTCGGGCCCTGCAGCCGCCTGTCCCAGCGCCGGAAACGAGAGAGAGCTTGGAGGGGGAGTTTGTCTATTCTTAAATGTGGATCACAGAGGTGATCACAACTTTAAGTGGCTTAGAGAATTGTCCATATTCAAACTGGCCAGCTGATAGGTTCTATCAGTTCCCAGAGGAAACTGTAAGCACCCCTTAGCAAGGACGTCCCTTCCGGGACTATGCTTGCTAACCTATGACAAGCACGAATGCTGCAGATTTTGCACTTGAATTTTGTTAAAATACAAGAAGCTATTTTTAAACTTTATTTTGCATCTCTATCTTTAGCAAAGTGATGCAGATTTTTGGCCCCCTTGCATCAGCAGCAAACCCTCCAGCTTGCTGCTGACACATCAGGACCCACAGTGCTGAGCTTTCACACTCACCAGCAGCACCAGCATAAGGAAGTTTAGAAATAAATAATTTGTATAAAATTCAGGGAAGCGTAACAAATGTGGGTCAAAGGAGAGAAGCTAGTTTCAAACAGTTTAACCTCAGTGGGATTTCAAACCACTTGGAAATGCATGGGGTAAAGGAAGATTTCAGCCAGGGGCATATATAGGGGGGTAATTTCATAACACTACTACTCCTGTCATTCCATTCCCTCAAGTCCTTCAGTAAGGGTTAACTTAGTACATAAACAGGGATGTGGTAATTAAAATATTTTACAGAACAGAAATAAATACAAGAAAGGATACTGCAAAACAGAATAACTAACTGCATTCAGTACACAATACCTCATTAAACCAGAATCTAATGATCTTCAGATAGGCAAGAGAAATAATACGTCCTTGCAATTTTATTCACACCTTCAGCAGATCTAAACTAGCTTAAATTAGGATCTGACTGTCCTAGGATTAGGACATTCACACAAAATTCATCCCCTTGCACTCAACAGCTCTTGATATGGCATGGGATGACTTCAGGCAGAGGGAAGACACCAAGGGTGATGGCCAAGCAGGAAGAGCAAGTTGGAAGCAAGCACACAAACACACCCATGGAAGTACTAAGAATCAGAGGAAAATGGTTCATGACTGCCTCTCCATGCCAGAAGGATGCATTCAGCATCCATCTACAAACAAAGCTGCAAAGCCCCCTTAGCAGCAGCCAATCTGGCATCAATCAGCACCACAGTTTTCACAAGAGCATGCACTTTCCTGGAATAAAGTGTTCAAGGGGGTATATCCTGAGCCTGAACACTGCCCATACACCAGCACTGCGATACTGAAACCTCCTCACCGCTGCTAGCTTACAGCCTGGTGCTGTGAGAGCAATACAGTCAAAACTGCAGGAGTATTTACAAAAATAAAATGTGGAGGAAGAAAAGGCGAAGCACACAGGTTTATTTCAACTGCTGTAATTGTAATATACAGCAATGACACTGCAGAGAGCTTCTGGCTAGGGTTTAAGAACTGCTTTTTTTTTTAACTGAAACAGAAGAGAGTATCTGTAGCAAACTAGGTTAGACGGAAACAGGGAGAATATGTACATGGCACCAGAGCAACAAGTTGATTTTTTGTAAGGAAAGTCAAAGCACAGCGTTTGCTAGATAGCATTGCTCTAAAGCCCCCCTCCCCAAGCACTATGGCAGTTTATTAACAGCTACTCTTTGAATCTGAAGTTCCATCTTTTTACAAAAGCTGTGCTTTTTTGCAAAACTTTGGGGGTCCTGGACAACAGCAAGTTGAACATGAGTCAGCAGTGCCCTGGCAGCCAGGAGGGCATCAGGCACAGCATCGCCAGCCGGGCAAGGGAGGGGATTGTCCCGCTCTGCTCTGCACTGGGGCAGCCTTACCTCGAGTCCTGGGGGGTGTTTTGGGCACCATAAAATAAAAAGGACATTAAACTATTAGAGAGTGTCCAAAGGAGGGCAACAAAGATGGTGAAGGGCCTTGAGGGGAAGCTGTATGAGGAGGGGCTGAGGTCACTTGGGCTGTTCAGCCTGGAGGAGACTGAGGGGAGACCTCATTGCGGTTACAGCTTCCCTGTGAGGGGAAGAGGAGGGGCAGACACTGATCTCCTCTCTGTGGTGACCAGTGACAGGACCCGAGGGAATGGCCTGAATCTGTGTCAGGGGAGGTTTAGGTTGGATATTAGAAAAAGGTTCTTCACCCAGAGGGTGGCTGGGCACTGGAACAGGCTCCCCAGGGCAGTGGTCACAGCACCAAGCCTGACAGAGTTCAGGAAGGGTTTGGACAATGCTCTCAGGCACGTGCTGTGACTCTTGGGGATGGTGCTGTGCAGTGCCAGGAACTGGACTTGATTATCCTTGTGGGTCCGTTTCACCTCAGCTTATTCTGTGACTTCAGCTCACAATGGAAAATTAGCCTCAGGAGGCCTGGGAAACTAAAGGGGGTTGAGAAGATGAAGGGAAAAAAGCTAAGTCCAGAGGGCCATAAAGACTTTACCTTTCATTTCTGGTCTCGTTTCTTTTATTCAAAAGTCACCTGCAAGAAAGTCTGAAATTTTTTTCTCTAATTTAATAGTGGGATTCCTGTAATCTCTGTGTACTTCACTCAGATCAACTTTATGCTTCCACAGGAGAAAAATAAAGTCACAGTCCCCAAAGCCTATTTTAATGAGCCTTCTTGGTCAAAACCCTGCATTTTCTAACAGAGCCAGTGAGACTACAGCCAGCAGGACCAAGGATGGAGAAGCCCAGCCTTGCAGGACCATTACTTTCAAGAGCACTGTGTACCTTCCAGACAGTAAGCTTCAATTTACCTTTTCTTTAAATGCCCATGTCTCATAATGGCACCATAAAATTTAAAAAGCAAGAAGTAGAAAAAAAAATGAGTGACAAGTGGGACTGTCCCTCCACATGAACCCTCATTTCCTCCAACACCCTGCAGCTGCAGCACCAAATCTGAGCACTGAGAACATTTGTCACCTACCTGCCCCCTCCTCCTGCCAAAATACTGCTGGCACCAAGCTCTGAACCTAGGGACATCTCAAGAATAAAACTCAAACTATGGAGATATATAATTCTTGGTTACTTTCTTTGCATTTAGTAGCTTGACACATGAAAGTTTGCCATCTAATCTATAAAAGTACTTAAAATTCTCCTGCACATGTGACACACTGTACAAAGCAAAAAATGGCTGTGTGCAGCTATCCTGTAAACAAGGTTTAGCTATATAAAGGTTATCTCAGGTTCACATGCTGAGTAGATACAGCAATCCAATAAAAAGTGGAGGAATTAGAAGACCATGAAAGCTGAGCGTGACAGTCACAAAGGTAATGCTATACCATGCAAATCTGACTTGTACAGGGATAAGAGTGCACATAAAACCTGAATTAAGATGCCCTGCTAAGATGTGAAACTACGACCCCTGTGTTCGGGTGGGTAACTGACATCTTTTGGAGGACCATTTGTGTTTAAGAAACCAGATCACAATGAAAAAGCACACAAACAAGTCACCCTTAGGCAAGTTACAGTATGTTAAGTATTTATTTGTGTGCTTACTCTATTTCCAGTGCTTGTGGGGTAGTACCTGGAGTGCTGTGGAAGAAGTGAAATTCTCTGATGAGCCCTAGCATATAAAATTACATGCAATACACTGTATTAGTTACATTCTTCAATACAAGTGAATTTCTATACTTTTACCTAAGGAAGAAAGGATGCATACTGGCACTGTAAATGCACCCCAGTGCTTGCCTTGCTGCCATTTCATTATACAGTCAGCCATGCTAGAAGTCAATCTCAAAACTTTCCTATGTTCATGCTGTACTCCTGCGAGACCCTGTGTGGCTGCAGCTGTACCAATACTTGGTACCTTCATTTTAAGATGCTAAACATCATGCCAGACTGTACCATCATACATAAGTAAACAGTCCTAACAGAGGTCAGGCAAGTATGAATGATGGCTAGCTTTAAACAGAAGAAGGTACCAAAAATTTTTCCTTTTCCCACCATTCTTAGAATTAAAAGAAGAAAAAACATTACTTTAGGTACAAGTGTTATGCCATGGCATTGTGCTGCTCAGGACAGAATCCTAACCACTACGTGCCCTGTTAAACCCCCTGCCTTCAAACAGTGCAAAAATAATTAGGCTCATTATTCTGAAAATCAACTACCTTTAAGATCTGCTTTTCTAAAGGATGAAGGTGCTAACACTATATAAAACAAGTTTTTGACCTTGTTCCTGCCTAGGATTCACAAGGAGTACTGAAAGTGAAGACGACATGTCCTGGCATAGGGACAGAAAACAAGGAGACAGGAGACTTCTTACAGATGCATTTGTCAGATCATTCTCCCACACCTTTCCCTTCTTGTGCAACACTTCACACATCTGCAAATTGTTATTACTGCCAAAACCAGGCAGCCAGCTGATGGCATTTCTGTTACAGAACTCAGGGCTGAAAAGCCTGATGAATCCTGAGGAGCTGAACATCCTTGCCTGCACCAGACCCACGTCAAACCAACTTTTCCTGAGAATCAGAAAGTTTTGTGGTACCAAATCATTGCTGTAACAAAGGCCCCTGAAAGATGATTGACTCCTGGAGTAGTTAGAAAACATTTGTACCTGCACATTTCCTTTGTTTGATTTTGGCAGCACTTTCCAAAATGTTACTTCATCAAAAGACCCTGCTCCAGGAGGTAAGTAGTGTGGTTTCTTGTATTTTATTATTTGTTTTAAGGGTAGAAAGACCAGACAACCAATTACAAGGAAATTCTGTAATGGTACAGCTGCGTGTGATCTTATCACTGACTCTTTCTATGAACTTTAAATAGACTACTGGAGGAAAAAAACTCCACGTATCTGGCAACTTCCAAGCTGTTTTCTGCAAACTTGTAACATAAAAGCTTCAGCTACCTGCAGAAGTCAGGCAGTGAATTCCAGGAAAGTAAGTCCCTTTCCTCCAAAGTTTTGCCACACTTTTCTTTCAATAAGAGGTATCAAATTCTTGGTGCAGTGAGAACCCTGCTG
The DNA here is from genome assembly GCF_020740725.1 of Corvus hawaiiensis. Lineage (NCBI taxonomy): Eukaryota > Metazoa > Chordata > Aves > Passeriformes > Corvidae > Corvus > Corvus hawaiiensis. The sequence continues at coordinate 24,974,769 of NC_063215.1, forward strand.
CCATTAAAATCTGTTCCAAGGAATAACACAGCTAAACTGAAGCCCCAGCTCCAGCACCAAGATGCAGAAGGTTTTGCTACATTTGCTTCATACTTTCACAAGCACTGGAGCAACGGCAGGGTTAGTACTGTAACTTAATGTAATATATCTGCTTTAAATACAGGGACAAAGCAATATCCACCCAAACAACAGGCAACAGGTTTCTTTACCAACCCTACAGCTACCCCACTCTCAGCAGGGCAGCAGTCCCCTGGAAAAGGGGGCACCAGACGTGCCTTCTCTGCCTCACTGCGTGTCCGAAGTCTCTTAAACAACATCTTCAGCAACTTACTCATTCCTAAAGATAAGCATCTCCATCCATCCAGTTGTGGTGCCAGCCCATGCCTACCAGCAACCCTCAGGCTCCAATTTCTCTATTCAGCCTGGTCCACTATACAACCATATAACTATTTATATAGCCATACCCAGGGCATGTGCAGCAAAGAGGAACAGACAGCAACAGTTTTGACACTGCTGCAAGACTGCTTTCTTTCCTTCCCTATTCTCCACCCCGCCTGGGTGGAAGGAACCTGGAAAAACTGAGGTAGCCCCAAAGAAGCCAATCAAGCAAGATCAGCTTTCAGCCGGGTCCATCGCGCTGCTGATTTACTGCAGCAGAAGCAGTAGCACAACGTGGACATGTGGGTGACGAACAGGTCTCATGTGGCTGAAGCTGAGCAAAGCCATCACACTGCACCCAGCAAGGAACCACAGCAAAAAGAAAGGTAAATGAAACAGATGGACAAAATGGAAGATGTAGTATGTCTAATGCAGAACTCTAAAATACTATTAAGAGGAGGCCAAAATAAAATGCATTGCACAATCATCATTTTACATATAAGAATGGTTCTAGTGAAAAGTACAAAAACTGCAGAAAAAAGAAAGCACGAAATAACAAAAGGTCAGACAGGATATGTCATGCAGAGCTAACCTACAAGATTTCTTAAATATAATTGTAGCAGCATGAACTGACAGATTATTGCACTGCAAAAAGCAAACAACAACAAAAAACCCAACCTTGACATGTTTAAACTATGAAAGAGGCAGATTTTAGGATGCATTACCCTGTTTCTGTCTTGAAAACTGCAGAACTAAGGATGGTCTCAAGGCAGGTCAGATAGGGGAAGGGGGAAAATGTTAACTATTGAGAGACCAAACACATGAAGAACCAACTACACGTTTCTTTCAAGAAAAGACAACTATTATTCAATCTAAACACAAGAAAAGTATTCCAAAAGAAACAGAGCTAATGGAAATAAATACACAGAAAAGGATTGAAATAGAAAGACAGACAGTGAATATGACCAAAACCTCTTGCTATACCCTGGCTGGCTGCAGCTGAGGGCCATGAGGACAGAGGGAAAAAATCTCCTTTAATTTTCAGTCTTGTATGTTATACTGTAAGAAAAAACAAACAGCAACCTTACTAGTGATTTGAGACACATCTTGAACACAGTAGTCCAAGACTAAATTTCAATGGGAAGTTTGATTTTCTGATAACACCAAATATTTTTTACTTGATGTCCAAAGCTTATTATTAAATTCATTATATGACAAAAACACATTGCTATGCACTTAGTGATTTACACATAGGAAACAATGCTGACTGCAGCAAAGTGAAAACCTAACTTACAGTGTATTTTATAAATGCTCATATTCTACCAGGAGTGAAAGGACAGAGTTAAGTGCTGTTTCATCAGCAACGCTTTTAAAGAAACTCTTTAAACTCTGGGCAAAAGACATCCTCTTCAGCCTCTATATTAAGACTCTGCACATTAATTATAAAAATGTCAACACATTCAAAGTTGCTCAGCAGGTAAACCCTGTACATTCTGAGTGTACCTATTTCATACATGTTTCGTACAGACTGTATAGGATACAGAATAATGCTTCAGGCAATTAAATTGCTTATTCATGTCAGCAGCTCTCTGAAAGTCTTCCCCTCTGGAATCTCACCACCAACACACATCTATTTTTACTGTATGCTAAAAGCAAAACATGCTTTTATGCAAAAAACTCTTTCATTAACCAATTTTTCAAGTATCAAAACACCATTCCTGTAGTTGCAGGTTATTTTTACACAATGTTTTTATCTCTGTGTAATACAAGCCCTCCACATAGATGTGTCATCTCTAAACCAAACAGCAGCAAAAGGACTCTTCAATTAAACAGACTTGTTATTCTTGACCAGGGAGTTAAATGCTCAAGTTCATATTCCCACACTGGAACTGGTATGTGGTGGAGGAATAAGGGTAGGGAAAAAACCAAAAAACCACCAAAAAATCAGACTTTGTTAATATTCTACTCTCACACTAATGACTGACAGCTTAGGTGGGAATTTGGTAAGGATCTTAGAAGAGCAATGATGCTGTAAGGGAGGACGTGTCTGAACCACCAATGGCAGACTGGAGCTTCTCCATCAGTTCGGTGCAAAATCCAGCCCTGCTCCTCTGTTCTGCAAAACAACCTTTCAGGGTGTTGGGTGAGTAAGGTTTTAAAAAACAAAGACTGAAAAATAGATACAGACAGAAATATGGAAGTGTGAAAAGGTGCAGCAACAAAAAATGAAGTAAGAAGAGGGGTGGAAAACTACGTAACTTCTCTGCTAGGCTTCTTCACACATGCAGTTGGCCACTCACAGTCACTGCAGGTTCAAAGATGGTCATCTCCTCCCAAGGCCATGCATCTCTCCTTTGAAGGCAACACAACACTAAAGGATGTATATAAAACACATCCAAGACGATGGTTTTTCATACACTGTAAAGCGCAGTTAAAAACTGGCAACACTACTGTGTTCTCACAGAGAAATATCTCTGTTTCTCATCCTTCAGGATGCAAAACTGTATTTTAACAGCTTCCTAAATGCGTATTTTAAGACACAAAGTCAATCCCACAAATGCTTAGAAAACTGCACTGTGCTATATGCAACTGATACCTGAGCTGATGCATCGTTTGAGCCTGACGTGTTTTGTGAAACCAAGAAGCATCCAGTCTGCACAACTGGAAATTCATCATAGCTCTGCAATTGTTCAACTAGAGTTTAGATCTGAGTCTCTGATCTAAACAAGCCCAGCACTGAATTTAGAAAGTATGAGCCAATTAAGACAGACTTTAAAAAATGAGAGAAAAACATTTGAAAACAACATTAGCAGTCCCTTCCTGCACTATAATGCAACCACTTAGCAGTGGTGATAGAACAAGAAATCAATACAAAGAAGTACCAAAGGATATTATTTTTATTCTGCAAGGCATGACCAGACTTGCAGCCTGCTTTTGTGTGCTTCAAAGGGAGAAGATGATGGTTTTGAAAGGGCTAAGAAAAGGGTAGAGAAGTTAGAGGTTCCGGGAACCTGTCACGTAAAAGTGGAGGATCGGGTGGGTACGGCCTATGGAGAATTACTTGGGAACCTAATGACAGCTGCAAAACCAGAGGACGACAGAGTGTCATGATTTGACTCCAGCCTGCAACTAACACCCCACAGCTGCTTGCTCACCCCTCTGCAGACCTGGTGGAACAGGGGAGAGAACTGGAAAAAGGTAAAGCCTGTGGGTTAAGATAAGAATAGTTTAATAAATGAACTAAAATTAACAATTACAATAACAACAATAATAATAATGAAAACACAAATAACAAAAAGAGAGAAGGAGGAATAAAATCCAAGAAACACAAGTGATGCACAGTAGAATTGCTCGCCACTCACTGACCAATGCCCGGCCCATCCCTGAACGGCAGTTGGAGCTTCCCAGCCAACTCCCCTCACTGACCATGATATTCTGCAGTAAGGAATATCCCTTTGGCCAGTTTGGATCAGCTGTCCTAACTGTGCTTCCTCCCAGCTTCTTATGCACCTGCTCACTGGCAGAGCATGGAACACTGAAAAGTCCTTGATTTAGAGTACACCCTGTTCAGCAACAATTAAAACATCAGTGTGTTATCAACACTATTCTCATACTAAACCCAAAATACATCACTGTACCAGCTAAGAAGAAAATTAACTCTATTCCAGATGAAACTAGGACACAGAGCTACTACTATTTAAACTCACATGACAAGTGGTCTGACACCATCAACTCTAAAAATGGCTTACAGCCATGCACAATTTTTACCTATAAGCAAGTAGAGGCAGCAGCAACAACTCATTCATTAGCAGAGCAATGATCAAACTGAAACACAGTGGCCTTCTGTGATTACCTGTATTACTATTATTTTATTCCTCATTTTTAACTGAACAAACAAATGCAGTACCCCTTACTGACTTGCTCAGTGCAATCTCTCTCAAACTCTATGTAAGGATCTGCCACCCTATGTATTGCTGGTGTTCCCTTGTACTTGTGCTCTCCTCTAGTCCTTACACTGTGTTTCAAGCTCTTGCAGGTGATGGAGACATTCACACAAAACTTCCCAGGCCATGGTTGAATCTAGTGGCTGGCAAACCCAGCCACTCCTTCTACAGCCAGAGCAAATGAGGCTGCAGAGGCAACCATGGTCTCAGCTGCACCTTCTGGGTGGCAAACAAGTCAGAATTCAAAAAAAAATATAAAAAAACCTGCCCAAATCTTTTGCAAGAGGCTTTTCTGTTTAGGCATGTGACAGAGGCAGAGAAAAAAATCCACAGGTAACCAGGCCTACTGGACTGGCAGCTTACTTTCTGTCACTGTATCACATACGTTAATAAAATAAGAACATTCTGCACCGTATTGTACAAATGCAGGTATTTTCCCCTTTAATGAGGCTTTATGCATGCACTAAGTCAAGCTCACAAGATTAATGCAAACCTTAACAACATGCCAAAAGGTCACTGTACACCAAGTGAATCGAGGGATAAATGTATGATGCAAGTGATAAATGCATGACCTTAATTTAGGACAACCAGCTGAATTTGTACCAGTTCACAGGGTCTGTGATCAGCTAAGAGCAACCTCTCCATGTCAGTACTGTAAAACAGAAATGAACCACCAAACCACAATCACTTGCCATAGGCATCTGCTGCCCTGCAATCCACAGAAGCACGTACATAAAATGCAAGCACAACTTTCACTGCGTCCTTCAAAGCCAAATCCAGATTCGTGTGCAAGGCCTGCGACTACCACACAAGCCCTTCCTCAAAAGCATGCAAGCAGCCATGTGAATGAACTGACCCCACAGATGGTTTCCGGCAAGCACGCGGGCCATGCACCCGAAGTAACATGACATTTGACCTTCAACATGCAGGAAGGTTTCTCAAGTTTCTTTTTCTAAAGGGCAGGGCGATGTTAAACATTGAAGAATGTCATCCTCCTAACTGGTTAAAGGTTTAATTATTGTTATTTAAGTCAAAGGTTCTCCCTACTGTTTGGCAAGGAGATGATTCTCAAAATGATGATTCAAAACACTAGTATTTTTAAAAGTAACCCAAGAGCAGGAATATTCCTTCAGGAAAAGACTAACTGAAGCTTTCTGATTCAATTATGTGCATAGAAACAGCACATCTAAAGGGAAGCCTACATAGATTAAGGCATAAAGGCCTATAGCTTCCCAAGTCTTCATTGTCTCAAGTGAACCCAAACCTGAGGACCCAGGATCAGCTCAAGGACTAGACCTCTATGTTCAGATCACTATGTTGACAATGATACAGTAGTGGCAAATAGAAGAGTAGATTTCTTTTGCTCATTTCTAAGAGCTTCAAGATCTCTACTTAAATATACGTGTCATGGTTTTAACTCAGCAGAGGAGCTGCTGCTCCTCCACAAAGTTGTGGTCTGCTCCAAACCTTAACTGTATGGCGTCTAAGGAAACAAGGCATTTTTGCTCAACTAGCACTTGCTAAGGGCTCTTTAGTCCACATGGGCACAGCAGAAATACTGCTTTAACCTGAAATGCTTCCCAGCAAACTTTTAACAGCAAGAAGTAAAGTGAGGCGGGAAAAAAAAGAAAAAAGGCATCAATTTGCCTGCTTATGAATTAACTACCTAAACATATAAGGTGTATTTGGTTTAATAAGGTAAACAACATTGTTCTGCAAATTAATACTTGTTAGTTTATATCTAACCCTGGTAACATCCTTAAGATGACACCAACAAAAACACCCATTGGCATACAGAAAAGCTGGAGTGTTATCTAAATCAAGACTACATCCTTTATGAAATCAAGTACATGTTTTACAGCAGAGAGCCTGAACATGCACATCGGAAGAAAGCAATTACCCTCCAGTCACTGCAAAGACAGCTGGCAAGAAGAGAAACAGTTTTCTCAAGGTCAAGAGGGAGAGGAGCACTTCCAAGTGATAACAAAAGAGGAACAGTTGGTTTGTTCAAATTGCTGACCCAGAGTCTCAAAGAGGACGGTTATGTAGGGATCAAAGCACAGGGCACAATTTGAAAATGCAGGAAAAAGGTTTATTCCACATTTGCTGTATTGCACAACCAAGTTTTATCTCCTGTAAATATTAGGGCAACTCAGCATATTTAGTCACTGCCCAAAGCATATCACTTGGCAGGCAAATGTTTGATACAAAGTTTTGACTTAGAGGTCAATTAAATACAGACAACTTTAGCTTAAATACAAGTTCATGAAATGTCTGTATATTTTTACATGCCCAGTATGCCACTGGTCAAAGTTATGATTAATGAAGCACAACCTCTACAGTTAATAAAGTTTTAATAAGGGCATGAAAAATACCCATCCAATGGGATGCCAAGGCCAACTCAACTCATGGCACTGAGCTCATCATAAGTAGCATGATTCATTTGTTCATGGAGAAGCGGCAATTGCACTTAGCAGCACGCATTTTTTGTAAAATCTCTGCACCTGGTAAGGAGGTTTATTCCTGTTTCACACAAGTCAACTACTTCACCAAGAAAATTAAATAATTCTCCACTGCATCCAATACAGCAGGAAAGCATTTACCAACCACATACTTCAGACAAGTTTGCTCTTGTGCTCTTATTTGCCCTGTAAGATAATGTGTTCTAAATGCCAAAACACAAACAGAGAAACCAAGGCAATAAATTTCAGGAGATTAATTTCATTACATAGATATAAGGAGACCCAATGCATACACAGTCAACAGCAACTCTACAAGTTATTTCCATAATAAGATTGAAGGTAGCATTTATGTGATTTGTCAATCAAAAAAATCAATTCATGTCACTGTTTGTTAAACAAACATCTAACTGCTGTTCTGTCAGATGATGGGGACAGGTTTCAGTGGCCTCAGAAACCCAGATAAAAATCACTTTTACCAATCAGCACTTAGGAACTGCAGGGATATTAGCCTAAGCAATGCCCTCTTAACCGTATTGCTGCAATACCAAATTTAAACAGCCTTAGGAAAGGTCATAGCAAAGCAATCTGACCTGGAAATAAGTTTTTAAACAGACCAACATCTATGTAATTAATTGACTATCCTTTTCATTTGTCCTTGTGTGTTCTTCCATTTAAGGGAAAAAGCATTTTCAATGCTAGTATGCACAAACTGCAGGAATATTCTGCATTTTTAACACATTTAAGAATCACAAAACAAATTAGCAACTACATTACAAGGATTATTGTCAGTTTTGTGAAGTGTCTGGATGCACATGGAGAAGTGTTCTCTGTCATGCAGAAAGCATCAACTTCTTCAATCTATTATGTAGCAAAACAGCTTTGAAAAGCTTATGCTGCGGCCTGGAAGAATGTAGTTTTGTACACTGTAAAAACAGGAAAACAAAAGCATTACTGCAAGAGCTGAGGCCAACAGCCCCCATAGTATTCCTATGTCTAAACAGTTTTATAGATCTCACCCCCACACAATTAATTCAGGACATGGTAACAACAGAAGGTAACAAAAGAAGACTGACATTAAGACGTCAAAATGAATGAGTTGTTCAGTTATGCAGGGGAGGTTATAGTAAACAGCATAATTACCTATACATGCCTTCACACCCTAAAGGAAGAGCTGCCAAATCTAAGTGGAGCTTTTGTAGATGTGAAGAGACATTTTGCTTGTGATCCATCTTAAGACAGCATGCCACTCCTGGGAGTAAAACAACATGCCAAGAAAGAATAGGTAGAGGTATTTGTGGCTCTGCTCTTCAGTGATGAAATAGCACCCCTGTCTCTTTTTGTTCGAAGTCAGAGAACAAAACCTCCATGTCTGGAATAAAAAAAACCAAACGCACCTCCAAGAGCACATTTGCTCCAAAGGGCTTTCTCAGTCCAAAAGAGCCTTCCTGGCATGAGTTGTCACAGGGAACAACTCTGCACAGTAGAGGTGCTCTGGCTTCCTGCTGCTGTGGTGGGAACCCAGACCCAGAGAACTAAGTCACCTACCATGTGGGTAGCAGGGTGACACCTGACATGGCCCTGAGCCCACCTTTCCATCCAGTAACTGCTCCACACCACCACACCCTCCCGCCCTGCCTGTTGGGCAGGCAGCAGTGACAATGAGCACTCACTGGTAACCTCCTTTTAGCACTAGCTCCAAGAGGGCCAGAGGGGACAATAGTACACAGAGGCACGACACTGTTTTAACAGTGCAGACATCTGCTCTCTCCCAAAAATTTTACTCAGGTGGGATACAGACAGCATTAACTGGGAGATTCGCTTTGTCTGCCACCGAGTGAGCGTTGCTCAGACGACCAGAAGAAGGCAAAAGACAAGTATTTTAACCTTGTGCTTCATCTGGGTGTCTTTTTTTTCTGAGCTCAGCAGAAACAGAAGCTTTTGATGTTGCAAAGTTTACTGCCCCAAAAATGAGGAAGGTAAAGGAATGAGGTCAGCTCAGTACTTGAGAGCATTTAACCCATTACTAGCTGAATGTCACTTACAAGGAACATGCTTCCCAAGGGGCAGCTCTGGACCACGCTCAGCATTGGGCTCTCCATCTGTGGCTGCTGGACTTGAGCACCAGGTCAGCCTGAAATCCTAAAATATTGTCAGTTCCACCATCATTCCCAAAAATCTGAATCTTCAAACATATTTCCAAAAGCCTGCTCCCAGCAAGTTGCAAAAGAAAGCACAATTGAAGAAACTGTCCACAGGCGTGATTGATCTACAGTACTATTTCAAATTTACTTTTTTTTTTTGTTCTGTTAACTTATCTTCTCTAAGTTAATTCCTCTTATAAACAACACAAAATGAAAGTCAGCAGGGAAAGATGAGATTAGGCCAGAGAATTCAAAATATTTTATTTCAATTCTGGCTGTACTAAGAAGACAAAGAATGCAACAAGAAGAATTCATGCTGAGAAATTTAAGAACAACATCAACTTACTAAAAATACTGCAATAAGTAAAGCCAGGGACTGGTCAGACAGCACATAAACTAAATACCATTAATGATGCTATATTTAAGTACCAAATATGCAAGAGTTTTAATCAAAGATAGTCCATCTGATCAGCTGCTGCTAGGTAAAAGGCAATAACTCACAAAGTGCAGCTGTTTTTTAAAAAGCAGCATGAAGCACTAGCCAGATCCTTTGCCAGCTTGCAAGACAAAGCCACACTGCATATTCATTTCACTGCTGCTCTCCCTGGTTGCATTTGAATGCTAAAATACAGGAGACTTAGGTTAGAACACATGATAAACTTAGCTACTTATGAATAAAAAATACAAAGAAGAGCTTCCAGCACACATTATACATGTAATATATGCCTTGTACAAAATGCAGTAGTACCAAGCATAATTCTGGCATGTCTTTTAGTGCTCTTGACTAATGTCAGCCGGCAACAGCATCCGTGAGGGCAAATCCACTCTTAACTTCAGAAAACCGCACTGTGGTCCTTTTCATTTGCTCCTAAATTCACACAATGCTGGGAAGAGATCTCCACCCCAGCTATCTCCAAATACCGCAAGTTTCAGGTGAAATCCTCCCTCTGTGTGCAAGTACAGCTACCCCAAGGCAGAGTACCTGTGTTGGCTACTTGGTGCTTTGAAAGCAGACTATGTCGAGTGCACCACAATACATGAATACTTTACATAAAAAACTCCAGCTTTTACTGCTAAACAGCATCAGACGATCACGTGTGCCACAGGCTGACTCTCCCCGACAGAGCTTCAGCTGCTGTTAGCAGCGGTGAGTCTGCACCAGTACTTATCTCTAGCTATGGAGTATTTGAACAGCAGAGGAAAATCTCCGGCTGTGACTGCACCGAAGGAGCAGGAAGCGCTTAAGAGTGAAATACATCGCAAAACTTCTCAGCGTTATTCGGAAGTTCTTATTTAAACCAAAAAAATCCCCTCCCTCTACGCTAGCAGCTTAACACTGATGCAGCAGCACCATTAGCCCGCATCTACAAAAACTTCGCAGCCGCAAACCCTCCACCCACCGCGGCCGCCGGCGATAATTTCAGCCGGCGGTTTACGGCAGGCCCGCAGCTGCCAGGTCCTGGAGGGAGCTGCTCTGGCAGAGATAACCTCACCCTGGAAGCAACCTGGCCCAAAACTCCGGCGAAAGGCTGTGCCGCCACGGGAAACGCCTGCACGCTCGTCCGCCTCTAGTTTCAGCTGCAGAGCGTGTTTCCATTCGCACAGTGCGGTTTTGGAGACTTCCTGATGGGAAGCATCCCAACTGCAGCCATGCCCCTGCCTTGTTTTCCCCCGCCATCGCTAGGAGCCGGCCGAGCTCTTTGCTGGAGTTTTCTGTCACAGCCACGAGAACTCTGCCATGGCACTGAATCCCACAGCATCAGAGATCATCCGAAGCACTGAGAATACAAATGAGCCGTACGGGGCACTGCCGTTCAGCCGCGGCTGGGACACGGAGCGCGCAGTGCACCCAGCTGCCGGAGGGAGGAACGCCTCTTGTCGTCTGCCAGGAGCCCTCCTTGCTGAGCGAGCCAAGGTGCTACTATTCCTGCCCAGGTCTGCAAAACTGGCCTTTTGTCTGCAGACTCACAGTTCAGATTGATACCGGACAGCTCTCTGGAGTAGGATCTTCAGATGTTGCATCCCTGGGAATCAGGGCAAAGAAATGCGGGCAGAAAGGCAGCAAACGCAGGCAGGGAAGGAGAAAACACTATTGCCCAAGACAATACCTCACATAACCCCGGGCACTGCCGACTTCTAATGCTGCTGGTGCCCGAGGGTTTCCAGTAGATGAAGAGATAAAAGCAAAGCCATAAAGTTTTTAAGAAAGTCCCTGCACAGGCATCTGACACACTGACACATTTCTGTCGTTTGCCCTTCCTTTTCTGCTCATTTCCTAATGCACGTACTCTTTAAACATCTAGGTTTCAAAACGGGCCGGCCCCTTTCAGAAGCATTGCACATCTCCAGGGCGCTGGTTTAACGCGGCGTCTGCCCTGTCCCACACAGACCCGGGAACTACCGTGCCAGCAGCTCCAGTTCTAAACCAGTATGGCGGTCAGGGGCGCTGGGCAAGAGTTCAGAGAAGAAGAAGTAGTAACAGCATTCCCTTCCGAGCCCGACGAGCCCTTCCGCTGCCACCCCGCCTCTCTCCGCCGGGCTGCTCCCCCGGCCGGCAGCAGCCGCCTCAGCGAGGCCGGGCTGGCGGGACGCACGCCCCAGACACCCGCCACGGCGGAAAAAAACGGATCAGAGTTTCTGGAACCGCGGCAGCGCTCAGCCCTCCGGGAGCTCCCCGGGCAGGCAGCTGCGGCCAAGGATGGGGGCTGAGGTGCGGGGTCTCCTCCCTTCCTGCTCCTGTTATTTCATCCCACTCCGTGCCCCGCACGGCGGAAGGCGCTGCCGCCGCCGCCCGGGATGCAGTATCCATGGCAATGCGGGATTGCATCATGCTCTTGACTAAACTGCACCGGGGAAAAGACGCTCCCGGCGAGAGCCCCGTCCCTTCCGCCGCCCCGTCCCCTCCCTCCACGGCCGGCCTGCCCGCCAGTGCCGGCCCCGTCCCCGGCCGCAGCCCTGCCGCTCCTCGCCGAGAGCCGAGCTCCCCTTTCGCTCCGCGCACCGCCGGCGCTGCCGCCGCACTTGTTGCGCGCCCCGCGGAGCGGCGCCCCCCGCCCGCCGTGGCCCCCACCCCCCCCCGTTCTCCGCATCCTCCTCCGGGCCCGGGTGGCCGCGCCGCATCCCGTCTCCGGGCGGGGAGCCCCGGCGCTGCGCTCCCTCCCGGCCGGGAACGCGGCCCTACCTGGCGGCGGCGGCGGCACTGGGGGCGGCGGGCGGCACCGGCCGGTCTGTCCCGCTGCGAGCCGCGGGGCGGGGCCGAGAGGCGGGCACGGAGCGGCGGGCCCCGCCCCCCCGCCGGCCGTGGGCTGACGGTGACGTCAGAGTGGTGCGGGGGGCTCACGGGCGGCGGCGGAGGGGCGCTATGACGTCACGGGCGCAGAGAGCCAATCCGGCGGCGGGGGCGGCTCGGGAGCGGCTCGTGCGGGGCTCCCGCCGGGCCGGGGGTCGGAGCCGCCGCGTCCAACAGGTCCGGCCGCGCCCGCTCCGGGAAACAGAGAGCGGCTCCTCGGGCCCTGAGCGCTCTCAGCCCGGGCCGTGGGAGCGGGGGGCCCCTGTGAAAAACAATATGGGACCATGTAATTAAAGACTGTCATAATGAGATGAGCCGCAGGCCTGCATTAAAGGTCCCGGGCAGATGTAGTTGATGCTTCCTGTGTTTTGAAGTAACGGGCTTTGCAACGTGACAGCATTTTTGAATGTCAGCTCTGGCTGCAATTAAGTAGGTGGTATTTTAACTTGGTCGTATAATAAAACCGCTGGTTTTGTGTAATTTACATGCATATGCTGAGCCGGTCCCCACAGTGTCAGATGTCTGAGGAAGGAATCTCAAAGCATCTCCTTTGGCTCCTTTCCAGTTGCAGGGATGCTCAACAGAGGAAGGAAAGTTCTGTCCGTGCTCTCCGGACACTTCATTACCTCCACAAGGTCCTAACGGGGCAATAGTGAGGATGCCTTGGCGTTATTATAGCCAACAGGAAGAAACCAGTTTGTTTCTTTCCCTCTCTCACATATTCCCTCGTGATGGAAGATGACCTTTTAATTTTTTCCCCCTCCTAAAAGTTTGTTCCGTCTCTTTGTTAATTAAATGAAAATGTTACATAAGTAAAGAGCAGCTTTGCTTTGCAAAGGAGAGGAGTCAAGAAGCAATTTGCATGGGGTTTATTCAAGATCAAGTATCTCCACTCTATGGGAAGCAGTTAGCAATTTTAGAAAGCTGCAGTAAAAAGGGTTTCCTGGAGCTTTCCCCGAGCTGTAGGAGACAGCTGATTGGTTGAAGCCATCAAAACTGGCTATGCCAACCCTGCATCCAGTAGCTTCTCCTGGGCAGTGATACCATGTCCATGGTCATTCAGCTGAAGCAATGTATTGCAGCCTCACCTCACCTGATTGAAACTCCATGTGCAAACAGTCCCCAGAGGTCATGCTGGGCTGTAAATAGTCAAAAACAGGTCCCGGGAGGGTCAGCTGTGTCCTGGGGTGCATCAGGCACAGCGTCACCAGCTGGTCAAAGGAGGGGAAATTCCCGCTCTGCTCTGCTCTGGGGCAGCCTCACCTCGAGTCCCGTGTGCTGTTTTGGTCACCGCAATATAAAAAGGACATTAAGCTATTTGAGAGCATCAAAAGGAGGGCCACAAGGATATGAAGGACCTTGAGGGGAAGCTGTATGAGGAGCAGCTGAGATCACTTGGTCTGTTCAGTCTGGAGAAGAGGAGACTGAGGGGAGACCCCATTGCACTTTTCAACATTGTCAAGAGGGATAGTGGAGGGACAGGGGACAGGCACTGATCTCTTGACTCTTGTGACCAGAGGCAGGACTCAAGGAAACAACATGGAGCTGAGTCAGGGGAGGTTTAGGTTGGATATCAGGAAAGAGGTTCTTCACCCAGAGGGTGGCTGGCACTGGAACAGGGTCCCCAGGGAAATGGTCACAGCACCAAGCCTGACAGAATTCAACAAGTGTTTGGACAATGATCTCGGGCACATGGTGTGACTCTTGGGCTGTCCTGTGCAGGGCCAGGAGTTGGACTCAATGATCCTGGGGAGTCCCTCCAACTCAGCATATTCTATGATTCTATGAGTACAATAATGGAGAGTGTTTCCCAGTGGGATCCGAAATTATTTTCCTTACGCTCTTACTGGGACAAAAGAAAATCTATCACTAAAGTAAACATTGAGACTATGCCACTGTTCTTTAATCCTATTTCTTTTATTAGAGTAAGATGTTAAGAATGCTATTTGGTTGGTGTTGGAGAGGTTTTTTCCTCTTTTTGTTTTAAAGCTTAAATCTCTATTTCCGTGAAGGACCAACCCCCTGTATGATTTGTGTGTGTGTGATTTGAGGCTTTATAGCAGTTTTCAGTAAAGTATGAATATTCACAGCTGTCCTTACCTATGTGTTTTAACACTGTGGAAAAAAATCCCCAAACCCTACAAAAACCCCAGCACAACTGTCAGGTGAGTGTGCCTTTCTGACGGCCCTTTGTCCAGGTTTATGTTTTTGATGTTTCTGAGGCATCCCTTCCTATTTGTGAAAAGTCAAGCCATCTTAATTGAATAAGGCACAGGTCCCATTTTTTCTCACTTGAGCCAAAATGTCCTGAGCTCACTGAAACATGACCAGTATTAGGTCTTTTCACGTCTTTCACACTTTATTTAAAGCACTTTTCAGTGTGCTTTAAAAAAATTCCTTCCCGACAGGCGTACACATTTGTTTCCATGGTTTATTGATGAGAGATGATTGCACCGAGTGTTATTTTCACAGCCAAAACAGCTTTCTAAATCTGGAAGGTGCTTAAATAATTAAGATTCAATCTGGCTGTTTAAAAATAAAAAATAAGAACTTGAGATGCAAAAAGGGATGGAGCAGGGCATAAGGAGTGTAGCTGGGGAGTGAGCAGCACCCTGTGCAGGAAAGGGATGTGCTGCTGCCTGGTCCCCATGCTGTGTCCCACAGGTAGGGAAGTGTGCCCCAAGCCCGCCAGAGGCTGGCACATACCTGCTGTGCCTCCCTTCACTGTGGAGCTTGCCTTTCTCGCATGCTGGTGGGGTTTTAATGAGGCTCTGTATGCCCAGGGTGCCAAGTAACTGGCACTGGAGAGGGAAGACACAACAGCTGATGGAGGAAACAGTGAGGCTGGGGGGTGGGATTTTGGTTTTGCCAGCCTGGCTCCAGTGTGAGACTCTCAGACTGCCAGCTGGTCTGCTGGTTCTTCCCTCTCCTGGTCTCTCCAAAGTGCTCGTGCTGTTATCAGTCAGAGAACAAGAGCAAGGTCACAGCATGGGAAATGTCATTTCAGAATTACCCATTTGGGAGAACTAAGCAAATGATGACAAGTGTTTTGGCACTAAATGTTTGGCATTTCATATGGGTAGGAGCTGGCCAGTGTCATTCTGGGCTGCAGATGTACTGAATCCCAGCATCATCTTCTTGGAGCATCTGCAGGTTTGTCAGGAGTGAAGACATTACCATTGACCTCCCCACTGAGCACTGATGAAATTGCTGCTGGTATATTTGCTCAGGAGAGGCTTCAGAGACCTTGTTATCATAGTGGAATCAATGAGGCTGGAGTTCAGAGAAGGGCAAATTAAACATTATTCAGGATTTAGACAGAAGGATTGCTAGGGCTGATGTAAAATAAGTTATACCTTGCATATAATTTTTACCTGCATCTCATGACTAAGGGTAATCCTACCTTTTGAGAGAGAAGAGGCAGAATCTGAGCACTGTGCAAAACCAAGTCCTAGGTGACCCAGCCTAGGCAGCAGCAGCAGAGGTTACAAGAGGCCTCAGCAGACAGGGCTATCCTAACTAAATCAATGGTACACAAAGGGAAGAGGTTAAATAGATACTAGTGTTTGAGAGTATGGGTAGGAAGAGAACAGCTGGAACATTTGAAAGTAGAGTGAAAAGTCAGTGAGCGCTGCAGCACCAAGAGGACAAAAGAGCTTGGAGTAGAAGGCCCACCAGCATGGTGTTTGAAATTAGCCTGGATAAAGGGGTAGTGTGTGTTCCAGGGAAACGAACCCAAATGGTCTTCTTTTGGGGGGTGAGTTACCAAATCTGTCTTCTTTTTTAAAAAAAATTGTTAGAAATCCTAGCTATGCCTATTTAGTAGCAGTTCATCATACACGCTGTAATGAATAGGTCCTTGTTTTGATTAGGAACAAATTATTCCAGTTTTTCCAGAAGTAAATTAACAAATTGATTAGAATAAATAACCATCATTTGCCACTTGGTCATCTTAACGGGATTTTTCAGTTCTCCCTGAGTTTGCCTTGGCATCCATCCAAACTGACTGTGGCAGCTCCATGTTCTTTATCAGCACAATAAATGGGATGCAATTACTGTTCCTAATCAAACACTGGACTAAAGAATCAGGCTTGAAATTGCAGCATCTATTTCTTCTGAATATGGTGTTTTCTTCTATTGTGCAGACCACAAATGCTTGATGCTGTCTGTACAACTTTGTCTAACTTTTAAGTACTTAATCTTTGTAGAAAAAGCTTCCAAGCAAGGCTTTCTTCACAATTTTATATTTTCAGGTCTCATAAGCAAGTGACTGGATGAAGCTGCTATTTTGAGATTCCAACACGGAACTGGTGTGAACGCACTCACTCTCTGTTCTGAGGCATGATCATGTTACAATCTGGTCTCAACTTTTGAGGGTGCTTTTTGCAATATTCTCACAGGCGAGAGTGGAAGCAAATTCTTGGCCCTATGTTTTTAATCCATTTTCATGCATTTTACATTAACAGGAGTTATTATTCTGCATTTCCTCTTCCTCTTACCTCTCCCTGCAGAGTGCAGTGCTGTAGGCAAATAATTAAATAGGATTGAAGACCTGCACCAACTCACCAAATTTTCTGTGTATTTTAAGAGCCAGATTTACCCCAAATAGTGCCCCACAAGACCAAAATATTTTGTTTCTTGTCAAATAGGTCAAATAATTATGCAATTTTCACTGTCACTGGTGTTAGTGTGTTCTTTCTCACCATGTTACTCATAATCTCAGAGAGAGAAAATGTGGTTAAAGTCCACCCTTGTCAATGCTGCTAAAGCTTTAATTACCTCGAGTTCAGAAAATAATGAGTCCCAAGAATCTTGCCACTATATACCAGCTAGTTTGCTCCTATGGCAGTGCTGGGGCTGCTAATAGGAGACACGGAAAGAATAACGAGGTGTTTCTGAAGATCAAGTAGTTCCAAAATGGGCATGAAGAAAGTGGTCACTTAACCCAGAGTTATGCAGAGATTAGCTGAGCTAACCTGTGTGGGTAGTGCCAGCTGTCCTCCTCAGTCTGCCTTATCTTTCTCAGTGTCCACAGGAGAAGTGGCAATCAGTACTGGCGTGTTTATAGCCCTGTACTCAAACCACACCTCTCCCTCTGGGGCAGACCCAGGCTCTGGCAGGGCATGACCCACCTTAGCCCATCCAGGAGTTTGCTGGTGGCTGCAGTGTGGCAGGGAAGGGGCAGCATGGAGGATCAGTCTGGTGTGCCTCTGTCCCACTGCTCTGCTCCGACCCCAGAGAGACCTGCGAGCCTGGCCCTTCTCTCTCCTTCCCTGCCTACTTTTGGGTATTCCCCCCACAATCTGGACACATCTTCAGTTAAGAGTAGAAGCTCTTCAAGGGGAAAGTATATTGTCACTTCATATATCAAGCAGCTTCTGCTGGAGGAGAGTGATTCCATAAGAGCTAATGCTAATCACAGTAGGGTGAACAAAGTATAAACTGCATTATTTTGCATTAGTAATTGGATGCCTTGCTCCTTGCCTCTTCTTCCTATGGTGCCTTTTTGTTGACTTACTATATGGATTACAACATCTAATCCTTCAAAACAATGTGTGCTCTTCCAAAGAATCATAAATCCACCCGTGTCCACTGCAGCCTGTCAACAATTTTCTTGTTAATCTCAGAACTAGGGGGACAGGGATTTGGAGCTGTCATGTTACTCAGTGTAAGGGAGCTGGTAAGAGTGCAACACTGTATTTCCATGAAGAGTGTTAGGTGTTCTGATTCAGAGAAACAGTTAAGGGCAGCATTTGTAATCCCTCTTCATGTGCCGTGCTGCCTATCCCTTTCTCTTTAACCACAACCAGGGTAAACTGTTTGAGGTAATCCTGTTGTTGAGAGAAAACACTGTCTTACTGCTTGGAGCAAACAGTAAATCATGTTTTAAAAAAAGAGATGAGGGAAAGTATTTTTGTAAATGCGCTGGTTTGTCTGAAAACATGTACATGAATCTGAATGGTTGTCATTCTGTGTTGGAATTTTTAAAGTATTAAATCCATTCAAACTGCTTTGTTGGCGGACCGCATGGTGCCAACTCCTGATAGTCAGGATAGTTATTAAGTCATCACTGTAGTCATGTTTTTGAGGAGGCTGTTTCCCTGCAGAACACTCTGATCCTAACATAAGTCCTTTCCTCTTTCAGCCTTAAGTGTCTATAGAAAATCTATTCTGCATTTTGAGGGAACCATTATACCTGGACATTTGGTCTGAGTCAAAACTATGGTATACAATTTTAATAGTCTGTTTTATTGCAGGATCGAGGTCTGTGCAGAGCAGCCTGCCTTTCTGGCTGCAGGATACTAAAGCCTCAGTACACAACACTGAGCCCTCCCCTGCCCATCTTCCCAGGAGAACCTGCAGATCCAATGTGCTGTCTCTGTTGCTTGCTCAGCCCATGTGCTACGGCAAGAGTAACATTTTTGCCTCATATAAAGTGTTCAGATATCCTTTCCCACTTTTAAGGATTATTCCAGCTCTCGCCTGGGAAGGCAGAACCTGCCTTTGTCCTGTGGTCTTTGCAGTCTTCTTGGGACCTCCACTCACGTGGCCTGGGAAAAAGGAAGGCTGGGAATGTATTTTACAGGCAATTGGAAAAAAAAAAAAAAACAAAGGTAAAAATAAAACATACAAAATAACCGGTGTTTTAGGGTTTTTTCCCATTCTCACTGGCCATCTTCAGAGAGCCCTCTGGAGATGTGCAGCTGGAGAGTGAGCCACTCAAAGCAGTGGCTGCTATTGGTGTTTCTAGCCCTGCTGCTGACCTGAGGAGAACTGTGAGGGGGCCCTGGGTGGGCTCCTCAGCTGTAAGATATCAGCAGCACCCTGCCAGCTACTGGGAATAATATTTGGTGAGTGATACAGCAACCAATCCAGGTCAGGTTTTGTGTAGGAGGTATTTTAACATAAACCTACTTCTTGTCAGATGAAAAGTATTTTGGCTTTCCCTGGGAAGGATGGTTGGTTTGGCCTTTATTCTCCTAGGAATGCAGTTTTTTCCCAGCTGTGAACAATACAAGATATAGGTAGATAATGAGATAAATAATGTTGGATATTCCTCTCTTCTTGTTTTGAGCACTCACACTGTAAACTTAGGGCAGGGACTCTTTCCCAGTATGTGCATGCATAATACACTTCAAATATTTAGATGGGAGAAGGGTGTAGAAATGTCACATCGCCTGGAGTAATTCTGATAATGACCCAAGGAGCTCTAAGGAAAGACTGGGTACACTCCTGGCCGCTATCCAGAGCGGCCTCATGGGCTCATAATGAGGTTTTAAGTAAGCAAAAGTCTTAAAGATAACTGAATCCATTCCCTCACCCTTAGGCAGAGTGAGATTCTCCTCAGCATATCCAAAGATACTGAACTATTCCTGCTGTGCAAGGTCAGCAGCCAAAAAAGAACACCCCCAGCCCCACAGATCACCATGTCCCAAGTGTGTAGGTTGAGACTGTGACTGCCAACCAAAGCCATGTTAAAGTCCACAGGAGGTCGTGATGGGGTCATGGGAAAGAAGAGTTCTTGCTTTGAGCAGAGACTGCGGTCTCTGGGGGCTGGTCTTCAAAGAAACAAGCCTGATTTACACTTTTGAAAATAAATTATATTTAAAACAATGCTCTGGTCAGTCTCATTAATTTCTTCTTGAGTGCCTTGCCTTCCTCACAACTCTTTTTAAACAAAGTGTCTACTTACTTTGGCATAAAAATAGTATTTAAAATACTTGGGTTTGCTTCCAAAACAGATTTTTTTTTATGCTGCTGAGGTATTTCTCCAGACTTGTCTTTTACGTATAAATACGTTTGAGCTTGCAGCCCTCTCTTTTATTTTTATGTTATTTTCATTAGGCCTTACACCTATTCTGATGGCATCTAACATTTCTCCTCTGCCTCTGGTACATAATTTGGTCTATTGTCTTCTTTCCAACTTCCTGCTTTCATAATTTATTGCATTACTAGCATTTTCAAGCTGCAGTCTGCTAAAACCTGTGTATTTGTCTGCTGTAATTTTTGTTTCTAACCCTTTGACACAAATTTTCATTTCAGTATTTGAGCAGCAATATCTGACTAACAATTATTAGGATTTCTTGTGTTTATTGGTCTGTTTGAAAAGGAGTATGGCATGATTACACTATTGTCAGAATCTAGGTGCTGACCTTTCACATCCATATCCATCCTAGTTAGCTTCTTGGTGCTGGTGGCATGATGTGGGTCATGCTGACTGTTTCTCTGAGCAGAAGGTTAATGCATCCACACCTCTAAGCAGCCACTTTTATGAAAGTACTGGAATGATGAGATCCAATCTTTGTTTTTTGTCTGTCCTTATTTCTCCCACATAACTCCATTTTAAATGAGGCAAGTTCTGGTTTTGAGTCCTGCTACAATTTTGTCTCTTACATTTAAGGTTTATCTTTTCAGTGATTTCTGTGGAAAAATATTCTGTTTCTGAACTTGATCTCATTTTCTGCTTTGGCTGTATCACTGTCTAACAGCTATACTGTTATGATTTGATAACTTTAAATACCATATTTGTATCTAATCAAATTTAGAGGCATTCTATATTCTTGTAATTGCATTTTTCTCATTTAAAAGGAAGCTCTTTTGTATGGTTGGACTAAAGGCTATTTTAATTTTATTGTTGGAGTAATTTTATTCACTTGATTTTTCTAAAACTGAAAGTTGCTGTAGCTCATTCACTGCTGCCTCCAGCCTCTGTGTGGGAACGGCTGCTGTGGGGTGTCCCTGGACCTTCATCTCCAGGATGGCTTCTCTGTATCATGACAAAACAGCTGGAACTCAGAAATGCCAAGTTACTGTTCTTTAATGAATTACCACATCAACCCACAGAATTAAGTTGTTTGTGCTCTTACTTTCTGTTGGAAATGAGAAAAGAAGTGCATCAGTCTAAACCGTCATGGATCAAAGGTACCTATGCTTTTGCTGGGGACTGAGAGCTTTCAGCTCCTGCTGCTGCACAGGCACTTGGTCAGCTGCAGCTGTCTGAGCCCTTACATACATTTTAACAAGAACTAAAGTAGTTCTGTGTATACTGAGGGCACTTACTGCTGCTACCAGCTCTCCTCAGCACCAGCAGCTCAGAATTCTAGGCATATTTATGAGAGTGCCTCTGTTCTCATAATTATAGTATCACTAGCAACATACTATAATTAGACAAGTTAAAAATTGTCTGATCTGAAATGCGCTAAACTCCAGATGCAGTTATCACTGAGAAAAACTGCTTTGAAGCTTTAGCTCCAGATGGGTGATATCCTGACACCCTCCTCACCTTTCACTTGAATGGAGCTTTTTGCATGGACTTAATACACATGGATGGTCTTTGTTAACAGCTCTTCTTGTCTTTTTATTATATACCAGGAGAAGCATTAGAGGCTCAATGGAGTGTATTTCTTTTACATAATTCCTTTATGCCACCTGCCAGCCAGGGGGTTGTTATTTTATTACAGTAGTTTCTCATTAACTGTGCACATTTCCTGTGTGGGGGCCGCATAGAGCATCCTCTGAAACTTGGGAAGAGTAATCAGTTCACTCCTTTATTCTGTGTGAGGTGTCTGTGCTCCTTGTTTCTTGCCTCCTGCAGATAGTGGGTGTGAGCTCTGCACAGCCTGGACAAGATGTTCTATCTTTGAACTGCTGCCAAATTCAGTGAACTGTCAGCTTTGATGTATCCTGGTTTCTTCAACCTACTTTTAAGAGGGAAAAAAAGCATCACTGAGGCTATTTGCTTTTTTGCTATAACCACTCCTCATATCATTTTGACAAGGTAGTTGCCTTGTTATATCCCTTGTATGGATCATTGATCGTGTCACTTTTTATAATCATTGCATTTTTGTTCCAACCCTGCAGTGAGAGCACTGTCAGCAGAGAAAAGGTAGCTCAGAGCTCAGACTTCTGCCCTTCTCATGAATGCAGTAGCAGGAGATTCATCATCAGAGGCTCTCATCAGAAATCCCCATTCTTCACATAGTTTTGGAGTCTTGGCAGACTTTCTGCTTCCACCCACACAGAAAAGACTTGTCTAATAAGGCTAGCAGCATGAAGCCCATTAAGATCAGAATGGCAGAATAACTGAGTCCAGCTCCTCTTTTTGATAGTGGAGAGTTGTCTTTTTTAAAGGAAGGCAGAAAACTGTGTTTCAGCTCATAAAGCTGGCTGACTTCTGACACTGAAGCAGCAATCTGTGTTGGCCCCATGAGTGCCTGGATGCCAAGGTGGGCTGAAGCAGCATGTCTCTTCCTCAGCTGTGTTAGCACTGTGCCTGATGCGGAGAGGTCCTGCCCCATCCACAAGGAGCTCCCATGGGATGTGACCTGTGGGCAAGACTACTAACCACCCCTCCTGCTTCCAACACATAGCTTTGTTACACTTGGACTCTGTGTTTTATTTCAAGGTGCTTGCTGTTCCCCTGCCCTTTTCTTCAACCCTAGCCTCTGCCAGACTGACTTAAAAGCTGCAGTGATCTGATTTTTTCTGGAACATCGCTCTGACAAGGAGGCTTAGCGTTCCCAGTGCTGAGGCTTTAAAGGATGACTATCCCCAGGGGTGGCAGG
Source organism: Corvus hawaiiensis (assembly GCF_020740725.1). NCBI lineage: Eukaryota > Metazoa > Chordata > Aves > Passeriformes > Corvidae > Corvus > Corvus hawaiiensis. Next base: position 24,997,548 of record NC_063215.1, read on the forward strand.
ATGGGCCACACAGGCACTGAAGGGCTTTGAACTCCACTCAGTGTGTATTAGCACCACAGACTAGTGCCTCTGTTTAATACATTTATCAGTGTTTCTTACTGCATCATTGTACTCTACAGTATGAAGAATTGATTTGACATGAATCAGCAGGGGAAGCTTACACATCCCAAATGAATGATGTGCAATGTTGGCTTTATAAAATACTCATCCCTAGTTGATGCTTGCAGCACAACATCACATACCTAATTGCTCACATGCAGAACTGTGCCAGCAACCTGCCTGGGTAGGGTGCAGTAAACATGTTCATCTGTTGTCTACATCCTGTTTTAGCTTAAACAGGAGGTAAAGGCTTCTAAGAAAATGAAGCTTGGCTATTTAAACTCAGGTTTTGCCTAATGGACTGTATGGATATAATTTTCATTCCCAGTAAACCCCAGAATGCATCAAGCAGACCCCATGTCAGTAAGATGGGTTGCTTCCCTTGAAAGCTAACAACTTTCATGGGCATGCTGGTAACTGAAAGACTAAGAAGGGGCTGGAATAATTGACTGTAGGGTTATTGCTGTGGACTAAGTAAAACCCTGGAACAGATTGCCCAGAGAGCGGGTAGATGCTCCATCCCTGGAAACACTCAAGGTCAGGTTGGACAGGGCTCTGAGCAACCTGATTTAGTTGAAGACTTTGCTGCTCACTGCAGGAGGGTTGGACTAGAAGACTTTTAGAGGTCAAATGCAAGTGCAAGGGAGAGAATGGGATTGAGGCCTGGGAGCTGGGGGAAGAATGGATAACCCCTTCCAGCTTGAGTAAGCACTTGTGCTGGATTAAGGGTCAATGAACTACAGTGTCATTTGTCTCTGCAGACACAGGTATGGGTGCTACATGCTTTCCGCAATTTGTTCCTGCTGATGGTCTCCTTTTCTAGAAAAGTACCTTGAAATAGACCTCTCATTTCCACCTCTCATTTCAAACAGACTTTTGAAAATACTGTCTTCTTTTTCTGCTTTAATTGCCTGCAATATCTCGAAACTAGACACTTAATACATTTTCTGATTTTATTATTTTGTACTCTTTTCTTCCTGTATCAAAGATTTATTTCCCTACATTAGCTCTTCTTTCGAGCTGAGTGTTCAAGGGGGAAGAAAACTGTGCTGTCAGATCTCATACAAGTCGAACTGAAAGAAAGTAGCTCTACAACAGCAGGTATTGACTAGACCTCTCTCGGTTCAATTGTTTTTTTTTTTTCTATTTGTCCGTGAAGCCTTAGACCAAATTAGTGCCATGACTGGCCCCTGCAAATTGCAGCATGCCCACAGGTGGTGGGACACGATGGCTCTGCTTCCCAGAGTCTCAGGAATGTTCCTGAGGCTTGTTAGGATGCACAGTGTAAGGGACCCCAGAGTCACACAGCTGTGAAAAACCACCACCTACATGAAAGCTGTCCAGTCCTGTGTACTTGGGAAATTCACAAGTAGTTGCTGAAAGGTCACAGAACCATCTTTATGGGTACCGTGATATAAAGAAAATATTTCAGTCAAAAGAGTAAAATCTTTCTTAAAGATTAAACTTCTTTAGAAACATATATTTATAAGAGAGGGAAACTAACATAGTTTAGGTGTGTCGGGTTTCTTTTTTTAAAAAGAGCAGGGAAAGATCTGGTTCACATTTTTACCAAACCAGGACCCAACTTCTTAAACTCAAATTGCCATTGATTTTAACAGCAGAAGAAATGAGCCTCACATTGATTTAGACAACAACTAAAAATTGGGTTTTGTGTGGCAAACTGTTTTTGGATCATAACTAATTACATCACTTTGGTTAAAAGCTTTTTAAAAACCCTACTGTTGTCATATTTCCTTTTAAATGCTGTTTCATCTGAAAAAATCCCCATCTCTTATGATGGGGAAAAGAGCAAATTCTGCACTCCGTTCAGTTTTATCTACCAGACAGCATTCTGCATTCCGTGCACACCGTAAGCAGAGGAGTGACCTCGCGGCCGCTCGGAACGAAGGCAGGGAGCGGGGCCGCCCCGGCTCTGGCCCAGCGCGGGCCGGCGCAGCCGAGGGCAGCACCCACGGGCGGCCGCGCTGGCTCCGGGGCCGGCTGCGGCCCAGCCCCTGCCGGGAAGCCGGGGTTTTGTTTTCCGCAGTCAGTCCTGCCTCTCGTCCTCTTGCCTCAGGATGTGCTGCTGTGGGCCACTCCCTGAGGTACTTCAAGGCATGTGTTTTTGCTGGCGAGGCCAAGAGGCTTTGGCTAAAGGCATGAAGAGGTTTGGCTCGGCTTGATTCATGCTCCCTCCGCTTCTGGGAGTGCCTGGGGAGGTGCCTGAAAGGCAGCTTGAGGTGCTGATAACATCCCAGCAGATCCCTAGGGACTAATTATTTATGGCATGCCCTCTTCACATTGCTTTAGCCTTAGCTGAGGTGCAAATGTGCCCTGCCTTGCCCCGGGGCAAGTGGCCCAGGCCACAGCAAGCATCTCTCTGGGGTGCCTGAGACAGGAAGGGCTCCCAGAACCGACAGGAGGAGTGAAGTCCTGAGGATGGTTTTGAAAAGGAAAATAAGGACTGTAGAGGAGGTGTCTTCTGAGACTTCTGCAAATCTTCTGGACCTTAAGGGAGAAAATCAGCTGGCATTATTTAGAGCCCTCTCCCTGAGCACAGTATTTGTACAGTAGGTACCATTAGCAGAAGCTTTGGTTGGTGAGAGACCTACAAGTCTCTCTTTATGTTCAGACAGTTCAGATTTTTGTTAAAATTTTAATATAATTATTTAAATCCTACAAATAGTGATGGATGTGACTGTCAGGATGCCACACCCGGCACAGCATCTCAGCCTGCACCACTATGGAGACTTGTGCTTACCTGTCAGGAAGGGTAGTGGGCTGGGGCTGAATGGACATGAGTGTGGAAGGTATCTTTTCAGCTTTATACCGGCTAGCGCTTGTATTTCAATGCCTTAGAAAGCCTCGAGCAGCCTTGAGAGGTAGCACGGGCGATCTAGCACTTTAGTAGCTCTAAAATCGGTACCTGTATCAGCTGCAGAGCAAATACCATCAGCAGAAGCAAAGAGGGAGAAATATAGCTCCCTGCTCGCTCAATTCCCTGCAGTTAGAAGGCTTCAAATGAGACAGACGACCAGAGATGTTTACAGGAAGGTAGCTGAGCTGAGAGAGAGCCTTTGCCTCCCCTCGACCATCTTTTTATTCGGAGAAGGGGCAAGGGGATGACTGGGGGCGGACCCGGGGTGAGCGGCCAATCAGACACTGCTGAAGAGTCTGAGTTACATTTGGCTTTGCCCGCGCTTGGAACAAAGGAACTCGGAGCACATGTCTTTGGGAGGGGGGATGGGAAGCTCAAAACAGGCAGCAACACATGAGCTGAGCAGAAGTTTGGGACCCAAATTGCTTCCAACTTCATCCAGTACCTTATCTGTTGTTCTTACCATTTGCAGGTCAGTTTTGTGTTAGTAACATGAACCTCCGCTTGGCATTTTCTCCCCCAATGACTGTCCACCGGCTGATGTCTCTTCCAGTCTGTCAGTCTGTGCTCTTCTAACTGTGACTATTGAATGCACCTGTACAGCCCAGCACAGGGATGTTTGGGCCCTGTTCACTGGAGGAACACAGAAGTCTCTTTCTTCACACTCTATTTGCATGGTCACGTTATCATCCTAAATCCTGTGGTTAGGACCAAAGTTCCTCCATCAGACCATGTTTCATCCCTCAGATAAATCCAGATCAGAAAGCATTCACCCATTGCATATGTTATTTTTTTCAATACCAGCATTACTGGCATCTGTCTTCAGGTACTTTCAGAACATCCTCTTTTTCTTCTAATAATATGTACTTCCTTCCTGTACCTCCCTCCTTTTTACATTATATAGTATCATCAAAATCACAAATATTTATGGTGTTGGTTGTTCAGTTTAGTTAGCTGAGAAAAAGAATCAAAAAAGAAGGTCAGAAAGTAAAACTGAAAGCTGGTGGAACACTGGTAAGAAAACAAAAGGAAGTTATCTATCGTAAGGGCAGAATTGAGGAGCAGAAAGAAGTCAGGTGAGGTCTGAAGACATGGTAATGAGGAAGTGCTGCCTGGAAAAAAGATGACATTTTGAAGAGCCTAAATAAACTGTTGAACTATAAAGAATATATCAATTCCTATAAAAATCTATTGAAACATTCTCTTTTTTGAAATACCTGTGACAAACCCCAGAACCATATCTTATTTTAAAACAGCAACAGAAGCTGTAAGCTTCACTTCCTTGGAAACATCTGCTAGCACCACCAGCAGTCCAGCCAGCTGAAGGTAAACCATCTCCCTGGCTTTGCCACGTACCCAAATCCTCCTCCTGCCAAAGAAAGGCAGAAAACCAGAAGGAAAAGATGCCAGGGCCTGTCACCACTTCTGCTCAGCCCTTCAGCTGGTCATTGTGCAAAGGGCAAATGGTAGGAGAGCTGCTCAGCATAGTGGGAAACACAGAACCCTGTGCTCCAAGCCCAGCAGCAGCTCATCAGATAGCCCTCATCATTACTGATCTCTGGTGCCTTTTTTGTACAGTGCTAATCATCATCTTGGCTGTTTTCCAGCCCACATGATTGCCTTCTGCCTGCTGAAATTATCTTCAGATAAATCCAGATCTTTGAACTGGATTTGGTATCTTTCTGCATGTCCTAGGAGTGCTAGGGAGATGTGTCTGCACCATGTCGTTACTGCAGCTCCTGACTGAGGGCATGTAGGTGATGCCCTCCTCCCTCTATCTCTGCCACTTTTTCATATTTTAGAGCAACATGCTTAATAATTTTGCTGGGTTTCAGATCACACAACTGGAAATTGCCTTCAAGGTCTAAAATATGGCCCTAGCCTTATTAAGAACTATTTGCTTCCAGACAGAAGAGACCCTGCATATAAGTGTCACCTAGTACTTAAGAAAGTGTGTGTCCAGGCAATTGAACAGAAGTGCCTTGACATCTTCCCAGGTGACAGCTGGTCTCCATTGCCTGTTGCTGTCAGCCCACAGGATAATCACGTAAAACCTGTTGGCTGCAAGGGGGGAAATAACGAGTCTTCTCACAACTGCCCCAGGCTGAGAAAGGCAGAGCAGAACTCATCAATGTTGCAAACAAGGCTCGGCAGCTGCCTGTGGCAGCAAAACAGAATCCTGGCACCTGATGGCTCTGGGCCCACTTTGCTTTTTCACCTCTTCCCAGAACCATAAGCAGAGTGTCTATACACCTGAATTTTGCTTATTCTGCTGAGAAATTTGGAGCCTCTGTCATATGCCCCATTACCAAACTTCAACTGACAAATGTGACTCATTAATCACAGTAATTTACCCTCAGCATACCACTGCAAGAAAATGGATCAAATTATTCTCCCAGCTCTGTTTGGGCAGTTGCACAACTTCCAGGAGCTTAAATGAGGGGTGGATCTGGCCCCTAATCTCCCAGGAGAGTCACAGTTGCTGCTCAGAGTACCTCCTCCCAAATCCTCTGAGCTCTTGGGCAGTTTTCCTGTTGCAAACTGCCTTGAAAGTATAAAAAATAGAGTAATCTGTTGAGGCAAGCTTGGCTGAATGTTTCATTGTTCCTTTGTTTCTAAACACATGCAAGCTGATTTACTTCCGCAGCTATCCAGTTAGAGAGGAACAACTGCTTTAAAAAAGCAACACTTGGGAAACACAAGGGAAAAAAAATTGGAGTTTGAACATAAATGGCCATAAGCCCAAAGAGAGCCATGTCTGACAATGAAGAAAAACTGAACACATTTATTCTTGCTATATATAAAGCAAACTATGTTTTTAAATCCATAAGAACAGATGCCCTTGGTTTTCAATGCATGTTCAAAACCAGTGGCATTGGTAGCAGGAGGAAACAGTTGTAATGCTTTGCTGGGGGAAAATGGCTTCGGCACTTCCCATCTTTGTCAGTGAACTATTCCCCAGCCACGGCAAACAGGCATGGCTGTGGCATACTTGCACTCCTCCTGAAAGCCATGTCTCCCCCTTTTCCCTCCCAGCTGTAGAGTTCAGTGCTTGCTCCAAGGTCACTGAATAAGCCTGTTAGACAAAGCTCAAGGTATTGAAGTATTCCTAAGCTGCTCTTGTGATTTTTTTACAATACCACCAAAGATGTGCTAGTGCAATATTTATTTCCAGGCAGCAACTGAAGAAGCCAAACATATGATGATAAGTACAAATGTATTTTTGTCATCCACAGAGGGCTTTACTGAAAGCACAAGAATGTGCTCTAATGTCTGCACAATTCCATGCTTGATTTCTTACTCTTTCTTCCAGGATCCACAAGAAATTTAGCTTGCAGTGAGAGGTGATTTTTGTTTTGCTATGAAAACAGGACAAACGGATAGCTTTCACATAAAATCTTAAATTGTGTGCTAATTTTAACTACCAGAAGATGAAAATAATTTAAGAGAAACCACTTAAAGCACTTTGTGACACTTTTGTGTCCTCTGGTAGTGGGAAGAAGCTTTAAAATGCTGCACTGTAGGCTATTTTACCTTGCCAGAAATATGTGTGTAAGTACATGTGTCAGCAGAGCAATAACCACTTTCTTTTCTTGCAGTAATTTGAAATTCTATGCCATTCCTTACACCTCCTGCAATAAGGACAAGGCCTAAATGCAGCAAAGTCACATACTGTATCTTCTAGATTCTGTGAAAGGATGAAGCTTTTATCAAAATCACCTTTTTTGTGATTTTTGTATTGCTTTCCCTGTTCTTGTAATTGCACAATTCAAATGCAACATTCAAGAGGGGTAAATGCTCCTCAGAAACAGCTTTCTTTCTCCACCCACTGGATACTAATAACTGCTGTAGTGGACAGGACTGGACAGCAGGCATGCTGTACTCTTGATCTGTCTTCCTCTTTCAAAAATGTTGAACAAATTTTTTCCCAACATACGTTCAATGTATTTGCAAAGGACTAAGGATATTGCCTTCATACATTTAAACAAACCCTGAGTGCAGATGTAGGTTATACATCACCAGTGATTGATAAGCAGACAAGAAAAACAAAAGATAATCTGTTTACCCATTCCAGTTGCAAAACCCTCCTGCTAGATGACTCTCTGCTGTCACTTATGGATGACACTCTGCTGTCTGTGTAATGTCAAGGTAAACCTCAGTGCTGTAACTTTGCATCTACAGCAACACAGTTGAGGGAACCCACATCTGGCGGCCTACCTCGTGTTGATTTAAAATGCTCTGGACATCTTCTGTCAGGCAGTGGTTTGCATGGCTCTGCACAGTCTTTGTAAGTAACACATCTCTGCTCTGAGGTGTGATATCTTTTAAACAAATGTCATATGAGCTTGAAGTTGAATGAAGTATGAGGTCAGTAGCATTGGAAATATGTCTTGCACTGGAAGTTTGTGAAGGATGAGGGGATGTGAATTTATGCTTAGAAGATCAGGAGGCTTTCTCCAAATGCTGTGAATGGTCTATGAAAAGGGCACCAAGCTAGAAGACAAAAGCAAGCATCAGCAGAGGTAAGGATATGAGGACATCATTCATCACAAATTGGAGATATGAGGAGATGTGCATGCTCTGTTCTGAGTCAGCGAAAACCAAATTGTTGATGTGACTACCTGTCATCTGACACAGGTAACGACCCCATAAAACATTCATGGATATAATCAGGCTTTATGGTACAAATTTGAGGAAGCATAACTCCTATTGAAACCCCTTTGGTGCTGTGTTTTTCCATGGATCCTGGGTATGTCCCGAAACATAAGAGCGGAGCAGGGAGTAGCAGGGAATCAGGCAGGAGGGATATCCTTCCTGGAAGTATCTGCCTTCTAAACATCAGGACATGCTCCTTACATCCTGCCTGAAGTTTCTGATGCAGTATTTAGAGCCCAAAAAACTTCAACTTGGAAAAAGATCCTTATCTGCTTTTAGTCTTAGAGTCTTTTAGTCTGAGATACTCAGAGCAGACCTATGATGCTCCATCACACACAGCAGTGTTCTGGCTGCTTAATCTCAGAAAGCATCAGCACCCTCTGCACCAACCACGATACATTTTCTGATCTTTTCCTCTCTGTGTTTGTGTGTGTCTCTGCCACAACTCGATCATTGTCCATTGGACTACCTTAGAAACCTGCCTGAAGCTGAATGGTCATTCATTTTGTACTAGTGGATAGACCAACTTGGGTTATGTAGTTGTGGCTGTCTTGTACAGATCATTGGATTGGAAAGAAGTAATAGCTGAGGTCTTCTTCAGGCAAGTGGAAGAAGCCTTGCTTGGTCAAAGTGATTTGGAATAGACAACGTGGATTTATGAAAGGGAAATTGTGCTTATCCAAACTTACAGCTTCCTACGATGAGAAGAGTGGCTTGATGGATGAGTGGATGTTCTCTCTCTTGGCATTAGCCAGGGTTTCAAAACTGTCACCTGTAACATCCTCATAGAAAAGCAGAGCAGTGGGCACAATATGTGGACAATGAGGTGGACTGACAACTGTGTGAATTGACAGGCTTAAAGGGTTGTGATCAGTGGCACAAAGTCCATCTGGAGGCCTGTTACTAGGGGTGTACCCAAAGGTTGATACAGAGACCGCTATTACTTAACATCTTCATTAATAACGTGTGTGATGAGGGATGGGACAAGCTCAGCAAGTTTGTTGATGGTTGAAAACTGTGAGGAGTGGCTGATACCATTCAAAGGGACTTGGACAGCCTGGGGAAAGGGGCAGAGAGGAATCTCATTAAGCTCAGTAAAGAAAAATACAAAGTCCTCCACCTGGGGAGAAACAACTCCATGCTTCCATACAGACCAGGGGCCAACCAACTGGAAAAGAACATGGCAGAAAAAGGCCCTGAGTGTACTGGTGAACAAGCTGACCATGAGCCAGCAATTCTGCCTCATGGCAAAAAAGGCTAGTAGTATCCTGGGCTGCATTAGGCCAAGTGTTGCCAGCATGTTGAGGGAAGTGACATTTCCCCTCTGCTCAGCCCTGGTGAGACCACAGCTGGCATGCTATGCCAGCGCAGGGCTCTCCTGGACAAGAAAGGTATGACCTCAAAGAACTGGGTCCCATGAAGTGTCTGAGAGTTGATTAAGGGACAGGAGCAAGTGCCACATGAGGAAAGGCAGAGAGAGCTGGCACTGTTTGGACTGGAGAAGACAAAGCTCAGGGGCAATCTTTTTATTGGATATAAATACCTGATGGGATGATATGAAGAAGGCAGAGCTTCGTCTCAGAGATGCCTACTGACAGGATAAGAGGCAATGGGCACATACTCAAGCACAGGAAATTCTATCTGAAGTAAGAAAACACTTTTTTACTGTAAGGATGGCCGAACACAGGCACAGGTTGCCCAGAGAGGCTGTGGAGGCTCCATCTCTGGAGATATTAAAAAACCATGAGGATATGGTCCTGGATGGCCTGTTCTAGCTGACCCCGCCTTAAGAAGGGTGGCAGGGGATAGACTAAACGATCTCCAGAGGTCCCTTCCAACCTCAACTGTTATGTACTTCTGTTCCCTGATTTCCAAACTGGTATGCACTTGAACTGCACTTTCCTTTATCAGGAAAGTAAATCAGTTCCTGCATGCATTACAGGTAACAGGCAGTGATATTAGACCCTCTCCATGCACGAGAACGTCTGTTTCCTATTTCAGACACAAAGCGAGGATGTAGCTTTTAGATGTTTTAGAAGAAGTTGGACACAAAGACAGTGTGTAAAAAGAACATTTACTATATGAGACTCAAATGCTGCTTGATTTACACATGGTTGAATTATAAATTTCTGAGGCTTTGCCATTGCCTGGGGCTGCAGTGCTTGACCACCCCCCTCATCTGTGACGGTTCCTTTGGTCCTGTATAGTACGTGATGTGCCGTCAAGTACTGCTGGATGTACCCACAAAGGCATAACATTCCTCTGGTTCTGTAGAGAGTCAGGTGACAAAACCAAAAAAATATTTGGGTACATGAAAGTGAAGATGTCATTATGTCTAATTTATAGATGTAACCTGTTTTTGCCAGTGGAAGTTGGTGGGAGGCACACAAGCTATAGCTGTACTAGTAAATGAAATAGTCAAGGGGGCTGACTCACCTGCCCGCTTAACTTGTATCCGTGTGCTGGCCTTGGCTACGTTAATTTTCTTCACAGTGGCTGGTGTGGGGCTGTGTTCTGGATTTGTGCTGAGCACTTGGTTGATAATATAGAGATGTTTTTGTTATTGCAGAGCAGGGCTTACACAGAGCCGAGGCCTTTTCTGCTTTTCACATTGCCATGCTGGTGAGGAGGCTGGGGGTGGATGGGAAGCTGGAAGGAGACACAGCTGGGACAGGTGACCTAAACTGACCAAAGGGATATTCCAGACCATGTGACATCATGGTCATATGTTTTCTTGGACTGTATCTGAGCCCCAAATATTTTCTCCCTAATGGGTAGGGCTAGGTATCCATTCCATGATTCCAAGTAACAAGTAATTCCATCAAAGTGTCTAGTTAATATTAACAGGCTGTTAGAACACTGTTGACCAAGATGTGGCCTGCACCCATTAATCAGGTTATAACACATCCTTGGGAAAGTAGTTGGGGCATGAGAAAGAGCAACCAGAGGAAAGAGCAACATTACTTAAGTAGTTAGGGAGACAATGTGAATCACTGAGTTCACCTAGAACAGGAGCATGGAGCAGAACAGTTGACAATGCTGCTGCATAGCAAAGTCAGTAGGAAACACTGGGGCTTTCTTTACGTCCTGCATAGCCAAGACTGTTAGAGAGGTAGCCCTGTGAGAGGCCTGACTCATCTCAGGAGAGGCACCTGCCTGTTCTGTGTGACTGCTGGGAGGGCTGGGCAGGCTTCACCCTGCTGTCAAGGAACACAGTAACATGGCTGCAGCTGGTCTAGTTGTCTCCTGTGCAATGCTGCTGTGTTTGGAGGCTCACCCAGAAAGCTGAAGACTTTAATTCCCTTGCATGTTCAGCCACTAACAGCCATCCCACAGGAGGAGCCCCTAGGCATGGACAAGGCTCCCAGTGGTGTAGGGCATGTGCATGCTGGCAACTGGGAGTTTACCTGCTAGGGAACCACTTTTAAGTAGCCCATTCTCTACTCTACTCTACTAGTGACTGCTTGAATTCCGATCCAGCTCTCAATGCCTGCCTGATGGGCTGAAGTCTGTCCTTTCTACTATGCCTGCTTCCCAATTAACATTGAATTTTGTAAGAACATAACTCAGTCAGACCAGAAAGCCGGTGTTGTTTCCCTGGCAGATGTGGATGCTCAGGGAGAGAACACAAGGAATAGATGGTACAAAATGATCCTTCCCTGACTTATTTACCCCATTCCACCATCCAGTCGTTTGTGGATTTCTTTGGACAGAGATGGCACCGAGGCAATGGTAATCAGAACACTGACTATTAAGCCAGATAATAACAATAATAATAATGACAATGACGATGATGCCACTCTCTAAGTACTAGCCACATCTTTTCCATTAATTTGGCTGATCACTTGGAAAACCCTTTTATATTTTTGCCTCATCTTGCAATGATTGGTTCCACAATTTACTTAGATGATTCAATCATGTTTATCTCTCAGAAACCTATTTTCCAGGAGAACAATTTCTAACTTACTTTGTCTGCCTCATTAGCAAAGACCTTCTACTTTTCTGAGAATTCCCCTTTGGCCTTGCCCATCTGTTGCTCTGTTTTATGTGTTTTGAGATTAGGTAGGAAGAACACTCATACGGCACAATGTGTATTATACAGAGGTTTACAAGCATGAACTGGTTTGTTCTCTGTGGTAGCAAAGTCTGATAAAAAGGATGGAGAATTTCCATCCTTTCCTCTCTCCACCAGAGACTCTTTAAAAACTATGTTAAGGAATTGATTTAGGCACTCTGTCTGGAGATTGTGTGTATGTAAACCCTCAGAGGCAGCAGCACATCTCTATTGGGTCTGACTGAGATAGAGTTCACTTGTCCTTAGCAGCCCTCACCACGCTGTGCTTTGCATAGGTAGCTGGAAAGCTGTTGATAACACACCAGTGTTTTGGCTACTGCTGAGCAGCACTGTCCCAGTAACATTCCTCCCCCCATCAAGGGGCTGGGAGTGGGCAAGATCCTGGGAGGGGATGCAATGAGGCCAGCTGGCCCAAATTAACCAAAGGGATATTCCATACCATGTGATGGCAGTTCAGATATAAAAGCTAAGGGAGGGTGGGAGGAGGAACGGTGGGGAACTGGGAGGAGGAACACATATAAGCTATGTGTTATTCTACAGTGTTGGCCTTCTGGAGCTGCGTGTGCTGAAGCCCAGGAAGCGCCTGAATATTGCTTGCTGATTGGAAGTAGAGACTGACTTTTCCCTTTGCTTTTGCACGTGCAAACTTTCACTTTTCTTTTTTTTCTTTTTTTTTTTTTTTCTTTAGTAAACTGCCTTATCTCAACAGACAAGTTGTTTTCCATCTTATTTTCTCTCCCCTGTCTGGCTGGGGAGGGGAGTCGTAGAGTGGGTTGGTGACCACTGAGCACCCAGCCAAGGTCGACCCACTACAGTCCTTTTTTGGTGACCAAATGTGGGGCAAGATAAAGGCATTAATAAAGTTATTTATTGCATGCTATAGTAAATAGTAGTTATCAAGTAGCAAGCTCCTGTGCAGGACATTGAGTTTGTCAGCTGTACTGCTTATCTCTTTATTTTGCTTTTGGTAACATGCTAACACAAACAACGGCTCTGTGCTTTGCCCTTACACTGATGGCCTTGTTGTGGGGGTGAGCTATCTTCTGTGGATGAGGGAATACACCTCCTTCCCCCTCCCTGAGATTGATATGAATGCTTTTATAATGCAGCCTCTCATGGTCTTTGCTCATCCTTATGCAAACTGCTTAATACTGTTAATAACACTAGCTAATACTGTTAATAATACCAACTAATACCATTGCTGTGCTATAGAGTTTGTGGAATCTGGCATCATCCTGGTGTAAGAGAAAACAATCTTTAGATGAGTCGCTATTGAAATCTGCCCTGAGGCATCCAGTTCCTGGGTGGCAGGATTCATGGAAGGATTTGGGCAGGTTTTAAGGGCGGTTATCACCTCCCACTACCTAGGACTTTACACCTGAACAGGTAATAAACTTTGACAAACTGACCTGTCAACTGATAGAAGGGTGCCTTGCCCACCCCAGTGAAAACCAGCAGCTTCTTGCTCTGTACTGGAGCCTGGCGTGTGCCTATTGAACTACTGCACTGTACTCTCAGAGGACTTTAGTTGAGGCAGGAATCCAAACTGCATTTGAGGACACTATGGCTGAGACAGGGACTCAAACTACGGCAACTGCAGTAATTGCTCCAGTAGCGAAAACAAAAAATGGACAAGGTGAGTTACAGGCCCATACCACCATTTAGTAAGGGAGGAAGAAGAAGCAGAAGAAGCAGCACTAGGAGAAGAAGGGGAAGTAACAATAGGAAAGAAGGGGTTAGATCAAGTGCCAGGTTCCTTCAACAAAGAAATCAAATGGAGTGAGGCAAATCAAACAGGAAACCAGAGTTACTGGTTACAGATCTCATCAGAACTTCAAGACTTGAGAAAAGATTACAGCCACCAGCCAGGTGAGCAGATTTCTGCCTGGCTGCTTCAATGCTGGGGTTGTGGTGCCGATAGTCAGCAGCTAGAAGGTCATGAAGCCCAACAGCTGGGATCCCTTGCTAAGATCCCAGGAAACTGAAAGAGGAATTGGAAAAGAAGGAGCAATTTGCAGCCTCTGGAGATGGCTTCTCTCAAGCATGAGGGCAAGATATCCATTTAAGGAAGATCTTGTGAACTCCCCAGGGAAGTGGACCACTGCAGATGAAGGTATCCAGTACCTGAGAGAATTATCAGTGCTGGAAATTGTCTATAGTGATCTAGAAAGTGACAGGGTCCCTAAAGATTCTGAGGATGCCCCTTGCACACTGGCCATGTGGAGGAAGGTGACTCAAGGCACCCCTGCATTATATTCCAGCAGCTTGGTAGCACTGTATTACCCACGAACAGATACACCAACCATAGAGATGGCGTCCTCCTGGCTCTGAAATGTAGAAGAAACTCTGGGTATTTCCTCATTCCTGTGAGCCCACACTCCAGCTGTCAGGGGCAGCCCAAGAGATCAGTCCTCTCCTGCGCTTGTCAGAGGGAAGGGAAGCCCCAAGTGCAGGCCAGGTGATGAACAGTAGATTCTCATGGCCTGAATGAAGTCATGCTGCCTCTGACTGCTGCCCTATCAGATGTGTTGGAACTTCAGTATGAGCTAGAGTCAAAGGCAACCAACCAAGACTCTGTAACTCCCATCCATGAACTAATTCATCGACTGGAGAGCCAAGGAGTGATCAGCAGGACCTGGTCACCCTTTAACAGCCCCATATAGCCGGTGCGAAAATCTAATGGGGAATGGATGCTGACAGAAGTCTATCGTGGCCTGAATGAAGTCATGCTGCCTCTGAGCACTGCCATAACAGACATGTTGGAATTTCAGTGTGAGGTGGACTCAAAGCAGCCAAATGGTGCCACAGTTGATATCGCTGATGCATTTTTCTCAATCCCTCTGGCGGCAGAGTGCAGGCCACAATTTGCTTTCACTTGGAGGGGTGTCCAGGTCACCTGGAATTAACTGTGTCGACCAGATAACAAGAAAGAAACACAAGCTTTTCTGGCCTTTGAGGTTTTGGAGAATGCATATTCCAAGTTATAGTCAGCTTGTGAGCCCCCTCTATCGAGTGACCTGGAAGAAGAACCACTTTGAGTGGGGCCCTGAGCAACAATGGGCCTTTGAGCAGATCAGACAGGAAATAGCTCATGCAGTAGCTCTTGGGCCTGTTTGGACAGGACCAGCCATGCAGAATATACACTACACTGCAGGTGGAGAGCAGGGTCTCACCTGGATCCTCTGGCAAAGGACCTCAGGAGAAACCTAAGATCGACCATTAGGATTTTGGAGCTGGAGTTATCGAGGATCAGAAGCCCACTATGTTCCAGCTGAAAAAGCGATATTAGCAGCCTGTGAGGGGGTTTGAGCTGCCTCAGAAGCTGTTGGGACAGAAGTATGTCCTCTTGGCACCACAATTGCCCATCCTACACGGGATGTTTAAAGGAAACATGCCCTCAACACATCACACAACAGTGCTACATGGAGTAAGTGGGTATCACTGATTACACAACAAGCTCAAATGGGAAAACCCCATTTCCCAGGAGTCCTAGAGGAGATTATGGGCTGGCCAGAAGCCAGAGATTTTGGAGCATTGACTGAGAAGGTGACACATGCCCAAGAAGCACCACCATATAACTTCCACTTTCTGAGAAGTGCCCTAACCACAAGGGTCTCATAAAAACTTTGAAGCTAAGCAAGCCCTTCTTGAAAAACAGAAAGTGACCACTATTGCAGTTGCTGGATAGCCTGTTGCTTTCATTCCAGATGGAGTCCCTCTGGGACTTGGGCATTTCTGATTTGGTCAGTGACTGGACCTACACAGGTCTCTTGGTGCTCCCCTCTGGAGAGGTGTGTGCTGAGATGCCTGGGAAAGCTGGGAGGTCAAATGTGGGAGGAGTCTGGAGCTCAGACCCGCAATGTAGAGGGCAATAAATGAGCAAGGGTCTGATGCCTTAACCCATCTTGGTAACAAAAGGTCACCATAAATGGACTTTTATCACTCCTATCTAGACAAAACATTGCTGTAAGTCTGCAAAAGCCTGAGTTCATGTTAGGATGAGTGACATAAGCAATGTAAAGCTTCACCTGCTGTCCTGTGGCTCACAGCCATCAACACAGTGAGCATTTGTCATGTTGTACCCAGCTGCTTCCTAACCTCACCCTTTCTTCAGCACGAAGTCCGGACATTTTGACTGAGGCCATTCCTGGTTTACCTCAGTGATGCTTCATTCTTTTTTGATTTCTATCTGCCACACAGAAAGAAGCAGAGGGAGGATGGAACCCCCAGCTTTTCTTGGGAAGAAGGAGTTGCTAGGCTTTCTTAGCCTAGAAAAGGGTTGTCAGCTGCATATCCAAAACCGGTTCCACGGACGCCAGACACAGAGAAGTTCCTGCCTGCCTCTCTGTGTGCCACAGCTAATGAGGTAAGCATATGAAAGCATTCCTTGGTGATCACTTGATGGAAGGAGTGGCTCAAAATTGGAGAAGTTTTTTTTTTTAAGTTTTTTTTTAAAGATAAAATTCTGCAAACACAAAAAGGCCTTCCATCCCAAATTACATGCCAGACTTATCTTGCTTGCACCATCAGGTTTCACAGGCATTGCTAAACTCTCCCTGCTATCTGCATCTTCTCTGACTTTTTCCTGTTCTGCCCACTCTTAGGTTGCCTCCTGACTGTCACCTCACTTTATTATGTGGGTTAACCCTTTAGTGAGTCATTGTCAGCTTCTCACTCCTATGTGTCCTGCTGGTCTCCGTTTCAGCTGTCTATTCTCCTGTCTCTGAATAAAAGCAAAATTTCCTTTGCCTGTCTCTTTGCACACAATTTACAACTCACTCTCTAGGCCAGACCTGCCTTCTTCTGCCCACATTGAAATCTGAGCTGCCAGATAAACTGATCTTGGACAAACTGGAACTCCTTAGCACCTCCCTCCTTTCCTTATTCCTTTCTTTTTTTTCGTTAACCATGGACAAAAAAAGCCACACAAGCTTGTAGCTTGTGCACTCAGTCCTCAAGTCTAAGCTGCCTAAGCCTTGCAGAGTCTTCCTTCATGATGTTAAGTAATGAGGCATTTTAAGAGGACCATTGTGTGGCTCATGCCCATGCTCAGCTTCCCAGGTTTTTTGTCTCTTCCACCACCTGGGTTGTGGAAGCAGGCACAGCCTCCCACTTTGCATCCTATGAATGTGGAGCTGCTGACATGGAGCTGCAGAGGGGCAGGCAGGCAGGGCAAATTCAGGAGGCAGAGCTTACTCAGGAGCATAAGAAGCAGTCAGTCAGACAGGAGACTTGACCGTGGTGGAGGATGTGCTACCTGGGAAGAGGAGGGGGCAGGAAGGGTGTGGTCCTGAAGGAGAAGGTAAGGCTGGCAGAGAGGGAAGTAATGATGAAGGTAGCCTTTTTCCCTGGAAAACATCTTTGCAGTTCCTCTTGAGTAGGTTTAGCTTTGCTTCTTGGAGCAGGCAGAGCTCCTGGCAACACTAGGACAGAGAAGCTGGGATATGCTGGATGCATGTGATTCAGATTTTTTTCCCATTCCTATCTCCACAGAAGTCATCAGGGAAGTTACAAAACTGGGAACTTGGCGTTATGTCAGTGTTTCCTTCCCCAGTGAAAGAGTTTATGAAAGTAACTGCTAAATCACCAGTTCCTGTTGTAGAGCCTGTCATAGCTGCTGATCTCCAGCTGGAGGTATGCCATGAAGACACAGCACTAGTGTTCAGTGATTTCGGCACTGTCTGTAATGTCCTCTTGGAGGCACGTGCCATCCCGGGACACAACCAGAGGTGTTTTTTCATTATAGGTATTGGAGAATCTCCAGTCTGGCTGATTTTGAGCCAGTGGGCTCCACAAGTAAAAGTTTACAAGGAAGTAGCTAGGACAGACCAAGTTTATACACACTCTGTACTTGTTGATAATAAAAGATAGGAAATGGGTGTGCAGGACTGTCACTGTGTCATCTCTCTCGAACTCTAGGCACAGATGAGGAAAAATTGTAAAGACAGTGCAGTTTGATGATAAAATGCTTTACATTTTAATTGTAATTAGAGCATCAGACTCCCCACCCCACATCATCCTGTGGGCACTTCTAGATCCGCATTGTGCCTTTGGTTGCCCTATGTCAGCTGTGAGGTGGTGTAGAATGTCATTGCAACAGCAAACGTGCTTGGCACCAAAGTTTTGACACACTACAAAACTCTGTTGGCTGCATCAGGACAAAAGGGGATAAACCCTCCCTTTCAGGATGAAAGCAGAGCTGGAAACAGTTAACCATTTTGCTGATGTCCTGACAACTGATGTGCCTGGCAGATGATCCCCTCTGGACAGCATGGTCCTGGAGGAAGTGTTCCTCTCCCCTGGAGAGCAGCTTGCTGTGCTGTATCTTGAAACCTAGTACAGAGCTTTGTACAAACATATGAGTACTGAAAGCACTCAGTGAGAAACATAGCAGCCTGCAGGGATTTTCCCTGGATACTCTTGTTGCACAGTTGTAATCCTCTAAGCTTCCTTTCTGTTCTGTGGATTTTGATTTTCTGAGGTAGGATGAGAAATGCTTTGTCCTAGCACTGTGTTTGGGTTCAGGGCAAGCATCACACTTCATCAGTTAAAGGCAGGGCCAAACATGCCACATTTCTGGAAGCCAGAGTCACACTGAAGCAGGATGCCTGGCTACCTTCTCCCTTCCTAACCATGCCACCTCTCTGAGTCCCTGTGGCCTGAGTGGGAATGGTCAGACACTGATGACACCACATGTGCTGTGATGAGTGGGAAGTGGAAAGTCAGAACGAATTTCCAGGGACATGTGGGCACTCCCTTCTGGAGCTCTGCTTTTCACATACCTCTCTGGAAATGGCTGCATCCCTCCCCCACAAGAAGCTGTGGGATGTGTGCCAGTTGGGCTGCACTGAAGGTAAAGGGAAAAAGACAAAAATCTGAAATATGTTGGTTTGTGCCATTCTCTGAGGAGGCCTGGACATATTTTTTTAAAATATGGAGTGAAGTTTGTTGTCTAGAAAAGATTATTTTAAGAGCAAGAGCAAACTGCATTTAAAAGGGGAATTCACCTCTTTGGCTCACATGGTTGTTCAGGATGTGTCATGTCCGGAAGCACTGGGATGTTACACGTCTTAATTCGGACCATGGCAGTTTTGCTGCCAGCAATTGTGTGGCTAAACCAAAAGTTGGAAAGGGACAAGCTGGTCTGGACTGCCCTTTAAACACATAGAGGGGCCTGCCCTGCCTGTAGGGCACCTACAGAGCACATCTGCCTGGGAGGCTCCCAGCTGGGGTGTCCCCAGGCAGCCCCACCACTGGCTTCAGCTGCCCTTTGCCCTTTCCCAGTGGGAATGCAGCAGGGACAGAGTGGAATCACCGCTGCTCTGCTGTGTGACCCCACTGCGAGGAGTTCATGGGCTAAACCCATGAGCAGCAACTTGGGCATAAATCCACAGAGAATTTGGACCTGGAATACCGCTGTGGCTCTGGCTCCTTTCCCCCTTTCCTCTGCCGAGAACAGCTGTTTTCTCTCCCAGCTCCCTGCAATGCCTCTTACCTTAGGAGGACACCTAGGGCTGGCCCTGGGCTTAGCAATGAGCTTTGTCCGACCTCATTCCCGCGCCTTGATCACACCCCAGTGAGGACCCTGCCTGGTTTTCTGCTCTCTGTGCCAAGGTTATTTCATTTTGCTGGCAATGGTCACACTGCCGAAGCCCAGGGATCACGTCAGGGTTTATATTGCATTGCTCTGGTTCATCCTGCCGGGGTGAGAAATCACAGGCAGAAGCGGTTTGTGCTCAGTGGTCCAGCTTGTGTCTGAGACAGAGTACAGGAGCCACATCTCCTTCTCTCCACAGTCTGGGGGGTCTGGAGATCTGGCTTGCAGCTTGGCCTGCCTCCACTAACATCCCATGCCATCCTCTGTCCTACTGCTCTTTAAAATCAGATGTCTGTAGCTGATGCCAGTGGGATGAGTAACACACAGGAACACTGCAGAGTGGGATGAAAGGTAGGAAATGTGGGTGATGCCAAGCCTTGCTTCCCCTCAGCAGAGAGGTATTTTTTTTGCTGGAAGGCTTTCCTGTTTTTCATTAGGCAGCTGTGTGACGGTCTCTGGGCAAGGAGTCTCAGTCCCTTACAGTGCCAAGAAAAACACTCCAAGTTCTTGGCCTCTGAATGCCCATGTTGTGAGTAAGCTGGCAGGGATTAGATGTCCAGCTCTGCCTGTGCATGCACGGATTGGAACAGACGGGAAGGAATATAGTCCAAGCTAGAAAATGGTTGAAGGGAAAGAAGAAACCTAACTGAAAAATGCTGGAGAACTTGAGGTCATCTTGGCACAGATGCTTCCCCAGCACAAATCAAAGAGTAGGGAGAAAATGGAACGTCTCAGGATGGTAAGAGGCTTCTCTCCTTCATTCTTTCCTCCTCCCTGCCCCCAGCCACCTTTTCTGAACATGACCTGCCAGAGCAACACACAGCAAGCAACTCCTCACTGCCACACCGACTGGCTGTAGTCAAGGCACAGATAGTAAGGCACTCTGTAAGATCTTTCATCCAAATATGTACCATCATCCTGTACCATCAGATAAAAATCTGCTTACTTTTGATCTAATTGCATTTAATAGGAGCTTGGGCTTTTTCCAGAGTAAGAAAAATTGTTGTTGCTTAAATATTTTATAAACTAGCATGTTTCTGGCTAGAACATAAACTCTTAGAAGTCAATAATGAGGAGCCATCATGCACCAACACTTTTTTTGAGCACAATGTGGCTCTGGGTATTACCTTAATTTCCTTCACTGGGAAGTGAAGGAAAATTTACTTTTTACCTTCTCACTGTCAGCATGATTTTAGTTTTCGCTTTGTGTCATGTCACAGGGGTGTAACTTTGGAGTAACTTTGAGATACATAACTAAATTCAGTGGCTAAATTAACATTGTTTTCTAAGACAGAGAAAAGAGTTTACAGCCATTTTTTGCTTAACATAAGCCATACTATCTTGCCCAGTTGTTCAATTCATAGCCAGCATTTACAGTTACGCTTTTCTTCTGGAAAGACATTGCTTTGTTCAAAGGGAGACGCGATGCTGCCACTCCCACCTCTAAGCCCTTGGAGCAGGCATGGCAGCGTGAACGGTGCAGGCAGCAGGACTCCCCAAGCTGCAGGGTGCTCTGTGGGGCTGCTGCCAGCACCTGGACTCTGCCATTGGCTCTGGCCAGGTATCATGCTAGTGGAGACCTCATTCTTTCTGCTCAGAACAGTGGTATCTCAGCAAGAAGGACCCACGCCCAAAAGTGGAGTCTGGCTCAGCAGTGCTGCCGGCAGCTCTGCAGGCTTCAGGGCTACCCACCTTACAGCCTTTACTCTCCCCTAGTTTACACAGCCTAGTCGGGAAGGGTGTAAATAAAATCAGGTACATTTTCAGGAAACAATCTCCAGTGTAATTTGACAATATGGTTGGAATAAATGTTTGATAAAGTCCTACCAGAAACCAGGTGGGCTTCTCTTTAGAAACGTGCTCACGCTGGGGTGGTCATCCCTGAGCAGCGCCATGGGCTGCAGGCAAAGCAGTGGGAGCAAAGAATGTCTGCGACCCACAGCTGTAGAAACTTGCATTTACTGCTCCCACTGCTGTACAGAGAGAATACATCCTTGAGAAGGAATGGGCAGAAAGCGCTGTAGCCTGCAAAGCCTTCCTGACTTTACTTGTCTAGGAGAATCTTACAAGGAGTTTCCCAGTTCTAAGGGAATCTTATTCCAGGGAACACTGTATTGGATTTGCATGGCCAGGTTTGGGTATTGGGGGGGGGGCTATAGGGGTGACGTCTGTGAGAAGCTGCTGGAAGCTTCCCCCACGTGCAACAGTCAATGCCAGATGGCTCCAAGATGGGCCTGCTGCTGGCCCAGGCTGAGGCCATCAGCAACAGTGGTAGCACTTCTGAGACAGTATATTTAAGAAGCAGGGAAAAAACTGCACAACAGCACTCAGCTGGAAGAAAGGAGTGAGAATATGTGTGAGAAACAACTCTGCAGACACCAAGGTCAGAGAACAAGGAGGGAGAGGAGGTGTTCCAGGTGCTGGAGCAGAGATTCCCCTGCAGCCCGTGGTGCAGAGCATGGTGAGGCAGCTGTGCCCCTGCAGCCCATGAAAGACCATGGGGATGCAGAGATCCACCTGCAGCTCCTAGAAGAACCCCCAGCAAAGCAGACAGATGTCCAAAGGAGGCTGTGATCCCGTGGGAATTCCACAATAGCACAGGCTCCTGGCAGGACCTGTGGCCCTGTGGAGAGAGGAACCCAGGCTGGCGCAGGTTTGCACCACTCCCAGAAAGGCAAGCTGCTTGCAGAGCTCTGTGCACACACAAAAGGAGACATTTGAAGGATGCATGCTATAATAAAAGCATAGCTATAATAATCCAGAAACAAAGACATTTGAACATAAATAGTCTGACTCAAGAGAAAACTGGCATCAGAGTTCATAGCATCAAGACCTCTGGAGATCACAATGGAATCTCCTAGCTGAAAACTGAGTGAAAGGCATGAAGCATGTTACTGGGATGAACTGGGGCCAACATCATGATCACTGAAAGTGCCACAACTGCTGCACAGTTAGTCTTTGGGCAAGGAATCAATCACAGTTCACCTCACGTGTCTCATGCTTCTTCCCCTCCCTTTGCTCACATGATTGTTGGAAAGGTCATTATTTCCATGAAACCACTTCATGATTGCAGGACCAAAAGTCCTGAATTCATAGCCCAAAGGAGTTTCTCATGCTCTCTGCAAAAAAGTCAGCCAGCACTTGAGGCTTGCACTAGGGTTTGCTTCTCTACCTCAGAGTGGGCACAGAGAGAGGTGGCTCTGTTCTAAGTTGTATTCAAAACTAGTGGCAAAGCTTGCCCCCTCTCCCTGCAGCAACTCTGGTTTGCCCTGTGAGAGCCCTCACGACACTGTAAAAAAAGACTGCATCACATACTTCAACTCTTCATCTAGTGACTGTAAGATGCTTAGACACTACAACCATGCATGTCTCAAAAAACAGCAGCAGCTCTGTTTGATCTCACTCATCCCTTTTGGAAACATGCACACAAGTCAGGAGGGAAACTTCCAGCCACAACTTTCAGGACATCATGACAAAATGTTCTCTCACAGGACACATAGTCTGCCAGAAGGGTGATTCAATGTCAACTGAAAGGGAATAAGGACATGTATTGATGCAGTACCAGCAGAAAAGCATTCCAACTATTTTTAGGGGTCCTCAAAGCACAGCAGCTCATGCTGTGCAATCAGAGAGATGCTACCTTGACAATAGCAAGGACTTCTATGCTGTAGAAGTGGCAGACCATTTGTCTGAGTCCTGAAAAGCTCCACTGTGAACAAAGTGAGTCTGGGTGAGTTGTACTTGCCAGGTATGCAACTCCTCCTTTTTTGAATCTGAAAGTGCGGATTCAAGTCATGGAAGTGACCAACACATACTGCAAATTTTATTTTTATTTCCTTATTACAGAAACTAAATTGGCATATGCCTACACCTTAATTAAAACAAATTCACCACTGCAGAAAAAGAGCATTCTTTTTATTCTCTAAAGCACACCTGTGAACACAGAATAAAGTGTAATTCAGTACATAAAAGCTTCTTCTTAGTGCATCTCTCACTGCAGTTTCTCCATTAGTTCTTTTAAAAGAATCATTACATCTTAGGTATTTATATATGCTTGCATTAAAGCTTTGCATCTTCTACCCCTAATGCAATTCACTTCTAGAAATCAGTTATGAAGCTAAATCAAAAAGGCCCCTTAAGTTTGCTTTATTTACAGATGCAATGGCTGAATTTAAATACTTTACAGTCACTCCCAGCACCAGCTTCCAATTCAAAGGATTAGTGCAATCCAAAATTTCTCTTGAAACTGTTTTCTAGAGGGGATTAAGTTGTCTATAACTACAGCTACGTAGGTAACCCCAGCCAGCTACATAAATTAGCCTACAGGAATTAAAACATGCTGACAAAAATACTTATAATTAATAAAATGAGAAACTCCATCTTTAGGAAGAATGGATAGAAGTTTGGTTTTGTGCTGCAGTCATTGTCGACTATGGGAACACCAGCAGTGTGGGAGAAGAGCAGTCAAGCAGGCTGAAGTCCAGAGCAGCTGTCTCTGGTTCCTTTGTGAAGAGAGCTGTATGTCCAGCTCTCATTTCCTCCTCTCTTTTGACACATCTCCCATTACTACTTTTTTGGTGAAATCATCTGGCAGATTTCTGAACTGAGACAGCATACAGCTTATTTCAGAGGGGAAGAAAATAACTGTGCATCTGCAGGCAGCCTGACTTGCATTATCTGAACAAAGACAGATCTGTTCCTCTGAGTTTTACAGTTAACAAGTGGATGCAGGTCTTGTGGCAACTGAGAAACTGCTGTAAGATTAACAACTGGGATGCACATATATTTGTCTGTTCTTACATACTTTCAAAACCCAAATGGAAGGAAGAAGTATCTGTGACTCAGGTAGATCCAGAAGGACTTTTTTTTTTCTTACACAATAAGGTAAATTACTTAGCACATTCCAGGTTAAAAAAATTACAGTAAACATTCAGTAACTGGAATGCATATAATATAGAAGTACCATTACATTTACAAAGCTGTTCAGGACAATTTTTCTTTCTATATTAAGCATAAAAAAGTTACAAGCTAATTCACAATAACTTTAGTTACAATGTTATTAAAATACATTGATGTTAATCAAAAATATTTTACTATTTACATGTACATTGTATAAACCTTAACAATAAGAATATGCCTATTTTAGGATGCCTTAAATGAGAATTTAGGCAGATTGGCCCATTTTATAGTGCAGTATCCCTGTTTTGGTCTTCACACCATGAAACTGTACCAGATTCACAGTATCTTTGCTAGTGCTTTGCTAAAAGGCTTAAAGTTTTTATTATTTAAGAAGCATTCATTCATTCATTACAAAGAGTCAGTTTTGTTTCCACTTTGTTTCTTATTGAATCCTACCCCCAACAGTTCAGGACACTCTGCCTGGCCTTGTGCGATTTGGTTGCATTTCCACATAAGGCTGTAATTAATTTCATCAGTTATCACACTGTCTTGCTTGTAGTCTGGATGCTGTGCGATAAATTCCCTCATCCATCGAGCAACTGTCATTAATTCTCCTGCGGGCAAGAGGAAGTTAAATTCCACAGTTTATACACTAATTTAGCAGTACAACATCTAGAGTTCTGTGCACTATACACACAATGAGTAGCCCATGCTTTCATGAGAAACACATTCCTATACTTTTTGGTTTTCAAATATGGCTGAACTGCAGGCACAATTATGCTGACATAACCCAGATGGTCTAAAAGCCACTTATCTGGTGCGATTTTCAAACTTTTACATGTTCCAGTGACATAATGCAGAGGGAAGTAGCAGGTGGAGCAGGTGCTACCAACAGATTGTACAGCAAAAGGTCTTAAACATTTCATTTAACAGAGAATCTGTCTGAGATGAATCAACAGACACCTCTGCACTACTTCATTTATATAAAATAATTTTGTAGTTGATCCATCCAACCGAGCTGCTAGTTTTGATCAGTCAGCCTTGGCTTACTATTCTTTCTCCCTCTGGCAGCTACTCTAGCAAAAAATAGGCTGGTTCCAAATCATACCAACTTCTGGTTTGTACACAGTGCCTCTGCTTCACTACACAGTTCTTGGGTTGGTCAGCAGGTACTGAAGGGTCCCCAGCACCTCTATACAAGGTCACCCAATGACACACACCCCTTGCAGGAGACTGGTATCCCTATGAAGTAGCAGCTGGGGACTGGCTGGACACCAGTGTCCAGGCTGCTGAATGTTGCTCCTGAATGCAGCATGTGCAATCAAACCTTAAATACTACAAATTTAAGGTAGCTCTGACAGCAAGACATTAAGATGGGCTGATGGGATGCTCAAAGAGCCTAGAAAAACTTTCATGGCTAGCTACTGGAACATCAGCTTCGTTACGAGAGTGGAAAGAGTCAAGGGCTTCTACTACAGAAGTCTTTGGTTTAAGAATATTATAAAAGCCAAGAGGAATCAAGTTAGAGAAAGCATGAAGGAACACACAAATAAAAAGTAAAAAGAATCCAACACTATGTGAAAATATCCTAGCAGTGGTTTTGAACAGATGTACACAAAGACAAATCAGAAAAATTGCAAAATGTACAGGAAAGAAAAGCAGAACAAAAAAGTTTACTAGAAATCAAAATGTGCTCCAAAAACCAGAAGTAATGTCTTAAAGGAATGAGGTCATAGTTTAGACTTCTACATAAGCGGGCAGAAAAAAAATTACCCAAGGGGCTTTATTTGTTGAAGACACTAAAATCTCAACATGAAAACTTTCTGACACCAACAAGAAGCAGGAGGCCTGCAAGAAAGTCAGTGGAGTCAGGAGATGAGCCGAGCAAAGCTTAAAAAGAGACTCATGTTTGAACTGCAAGCCGTGCAGGTGTCAGTGCTGGCGGAGCCGTCCAGCACACACCAACACAGACACCTAGTGGCCAGGCAGCCCAGGCACTCCTCATCCTCGTCCCGCTGTACCCTGCACACCTTCACTGGGAGCACAGCCGGCGGCTCTCCAAAGTACATCGTGGGATAGGCACCACAACTGACAAAAGGTGTGAGACACCTTCCAGGCAAGGAGAGACAAGACAAAGCCAATTGTAAGTTCAGGAGCAACAATATACTGGAGAAGTGTGCACAATTATGAATGCTGATGACAAGTGAGTAGACAAACATGATTCTGCAACAGAGAACTAGAAGGCGTATCATGGAGTACCTGAAGAGCACTTAAACACGAAAAATTACAGAATTCATTTTTGCAAAAAGCATATAATAGAGCTGTGTCAATTTTATTGTATGACTTTAGGGGGACCAAAAGTGTAACTGCTTCAAGAAAGGTAAGGCAAAGATAATGGAAATCACATTTCTGAACGCTCATCAAGCTCTGATTACTGCACTGCAGGCAACCAGGAGCCAGGAGAGCACACCAGGGCAAGGACCGCTTGCTGCTGCTACCTCAGTACTGCTTTCATTAATATTTGGTGGTGGTCAGCAGCTGCTGCCTGCCTAGCAAATCTGTAGTCTCACTGAGTGGTGGCAGTCACACACCATCTGAACAGAGACCAGGATAGTAATGCCTTGCTGTGCTGCAGGAGAGGATGTGACTGAAGCTCAAATGAATGATGTCGGGGCAAGGTTACAGCCACAGCAGCTAAGGTGTCAGTGGTCTTAACTCATGAGTGCTGTGTTCACCATTTGAGAAATCTGAAAAATGGCCACTCTTTGTGGATATGACTCATGCTAAACAGGCTGCAGATCAGGAGCATTTGATTTAATATTGAGAGTAAACTAGAATAATCAAAAACTTCCAACTGAGAATCATTGCGGCACAGTAATACAATACCTAATGTTTTTTTATTCTGTGCGTTCTAGTACTTAAGTGTGGATACAAATATTCTGCTAGCAAGAATTTTTCTTGCTTCTTTCCAGTCCTGTGAGATATTTTTCTCTCTCACAGAAGATATTAGTAGATAATATATAAACTATATACTATGAACACCTGTGACCTTGGAAACCTTTGTTTATAGTACAGTAGAAAAATATTTTGACAATGGATTTTAGCCAATCACCCCAAGGGGTGGCTGATCCTTTGACCAATTAGACTATGAAGAAAAAAGTCTATAAAAGAGTTGTAAAATAATTAAATAAATCAATCTTGCTGCACAATTCCTGCCTGCTGGATCTCTCTTCTCCTTCCTACGGCTGTGGGATACCGCGACACTTAAGAAGCTTCATTTAGAAGTCATTTCATAAGTTCATAAGAGCTGAACTATAAACCCTAGACTCTTATCTACCTACTCTCACAGCTCTTAGGTCTGTGTAAATACAGGAGCTGACTTTTGCAATGACTGCAACTTTACACGAGGTAGCGAAGTTTTTCTTTGGTGGGTAACACCTGCAGCTGGGGTTGGACCCAGGTCACTAGGCCTTAGGAAAAAGACTATGCTAGACATATGCATTCCTTGTTTTTTCAACAGCATTTCTCTGAAGGGAAAAAAAACCCAACAGACAAGGGAACATTTAAAAACATGTTATCACTCTGAAGTACTGCTAAAGTAGTGAATTACCAGATAAGACACAATTCCGATTTCCACCTCAGCTTTAGAAAGGTCTTTACCTAAAAGATTCTACACCAATTTTCAAGAATTAAAAAGGAATGCAACACTTTAGTTTAGAACTGGGGGAGGGGAAGAAAAAAAAAAAGCCTTGACTTATGAGGCTAAAATTAACCATCTAACTAAATTTACATCAGTGCAGGTATACAGGGGGTTTACACAGAAAAAGTTAAAAAGCTGCTGCAGGCTGAGCTAAGCACACAGTTCTGAATTAAGTTTAGCTTGCATCTTTTACTCACTATATGGCTGCATTTTAAGAAGAAACATAAACAGTCATTATACACCTTTCCTGAAAAACATTGCAACGTGGAAGCCAGTGAAAGAGTCTGCTCTGCCTTGAAGAAGTTCTGCTACATGCGGAAGGACTTTCTAATCAGTGAGCTAAAGCCTAGGTCCCATGGTCTAGCAGACCTGAGTTTAGACTTACGACTGCTTTGGAGCAGCCAGCTTTGGAGTCACACCAGTAATACCAGGCAAGCTATCAGACCCAACCTCAAATACTCTCACAACACTCAAATGACAGGGCAAAGTGGACTAGTGTATGTTTAAACTACTACAAAGTGGACAATACAGTGGCAAAAGCAGCAGTAACTGGTGAAAGCAGCAGTAAATCATGTTGAAAAGCACCATCAAGGACTGCGTATATACTACTCTCTAAACCATGATTGTTACTCTATCAGTTACTCCTAATTTAAGTTCTAAAATGGATCACTAAACATTAAAAATCAAAAATAGACAGGACAAGATTTAAGCCAGAGAACACACTCCAATCCTTTACTCTAATGATTGAACAGCTAACGAGACATCCACAGCTGCTGTCAGTTTTATCCAACTGAAAGTAGAAAAAGGCCAAGAAAGTCAATGTCCAAAAATGTCAAACATACCAGAGGCTCTCTTTTTTATTAGCTTCAGATAGTTTAGGATGGTGCATCTTGTGTCCACATCCACTTCCATGTTTTCAAGATAGGAATTCAAAATTGGGATCAAACCAGGAAAGACTCCTTCCTGTGTAAGAGAACAGAATCAGCATAAAACACACTCAGTCTGGTTTCTGGGAGGGTAGAACAGAATGTGTTCCGGGTAGAAGAGGCTATGACCTTCCCATTGATAATTGTATCAATTCTCATTAAGGTGTACTCTTCTGTGTCGGTGCCTGTCCCATTCTGTGCAGAGCCACATCCATCCACAACAGCATTTCCACCTTCATGTGTGACAAAGGGAAAGGAAAAAATGGTTAAAAGGCAAGACATGCTCTAAACATCCACAACAGTGTTAGTCAGATTACTTGATGTGATACCTTTGCATATATCTTTTCTGAAGTAAAACATTCCCTGTCGGACAGCATCTCTTTTCTGGGCCACCTTCATGTTTTCATCCACCTGGCAAAAAAAGTATTTCAGAGATCTATGACTTTTTAAAAAGTAGGATTCTACCAAACTGTCACATTTGGGTTTCACAAGTTGAAACATCTGTATTTCTTACTATACTATACTTCTTACTATTTCATCACACAAGCTATGAAGGTAAGTTTTATTTCATTCTTAAGTGTCCAGGACAAACCCGTGAATAGATGACATTTAATGAAACTGGGTCTCCAGCAGAATAGGTGACAGTATCATGTTAGAACATGCTATGCTAATTTAAGTTTGGATGAAAACACAGGAATATTTATAATTACTTCTTTGCATATTTAGATGCAATTTAAATAAGTACGGAAGAAGAAAATTTCAATTTCCCTACCCATAGTTTGCTGCTTTTATTAACAAAATCATCACTGTCTTTAGAAGAATTATCACTGTATTAAACAAACTTTCAGAAAGAGCATTCAAGTAACTTTGCATGGGAATTGTATCTATTCCATTCCCAAACATCTGTTAGATATTTCAACTTAGATTGCTAGCAAAGAAGTTCTAAATTTCAGGCCTCTCGAAAGTCCTGCAAAGTACAAAGTACATATGCTCTGCAAATGACATAAGCATTGCTCTATCTTTCTGGATGGAAGATTTTGTCCAAGTTCTGTGGTTGGTCTTTTCTCAGGGAATTAACATCATACAGCTTTTGGGCATTAGCTTTACCATATTGTCTTCAGAAAAAGAGATATGATTTGCTGAATTCTTTGTCTGACCTTTAATTAAAGACTATGCAAAAGCTTCACTTCTTACCTTTCAAAGCTTTGTTTTCAATTCATTTTACATTATGAAACCTATTTACACAACAGGCTGTCTTGAAAGTTTGAAAGAACTCCAGTCCCAGCTGACGAGCGTTCAACCGCATTCAATCAGACAGCCAAGATTAGTGTGAGATTAGCCCCATAACCCCCTATTATTTTACTTGAAAGAGGCAGGCTTACCAATGGTTGTGCAATTCTGTGTTGCATTACCTGCCAAATTGCTTGGCAAGCTCAAGCAATTTTAAACCCCCCAGCCCTATGATTCTGTTCAGGTTCTTTCAGCACCTGATCTCTTATTCACTCTTAACTGGTAGTTAAAAATTTTGTGCTTTTGAGACACTCAAATAACAATGTAATTATGTAATCTAAGTGCTAAATTGCTGCATTATTTATGAAGTCTAAACTCCTTGACTTCAGGGAGTCATACCAAATGCATGGTATGATTACTGTAAATCTATGACTTCAGTATTTTTCTCCATTTTAATTAAAAAACTCTATGAAAAGCCACGGGATACTATGGCTATGCTGGATTTTCCAGCATAGCGTCAAAAGCCTTCTGCCCTACAAGATCTTTCTCAAAGTTACCTATAACATTGCAAGAGTCTCTATCTAAAAAGACATTTTTTGGTCAAGTGCCTCAGAAAGAGGACACACAAGGACAATTTCACACAAAACAGTTCAGCAATTGTGAGGGCAAGATTAAGGAAAAAGTACATTTTGCATGGCTCTTCTGTCTAAAGACAAGTCACAGTTGTGACCAGAACCAGCAGTATTTGTTTCCACTCAAATAACTGTGTAACACTAAGCATGCTGAGCTCCTCCTTTCCCTCTCCACCAGACACAAACATAACACAGAGTAAGAGCATGAGATGCAGGCAATATCCATGCTAAGGTAAGTCTGAAGCATTTATTTTGATCTCCACAGGTTATTCTCCCCCTGCATGTAAAATGGGGGAAACATGCCCTTTCCCAGCCTCCAAGCAGCCTGTGACAGTGGTATTTCACAACATTTCTGCAGACACTGCTAGGCATCACAGAAATTCCTACAGCATTTGTCTGTGTTTAATTTCATGAGACAGCAGTAAAATATTTGTTTAACACTGTAGAGTTGAAATTCAAACTACCAGTACAGATGAAAACTGACTGAAAGACAAAAATGACTGTTCTGTAAGTGCACAATTTCCTAGCTTGCAGGGGATAAAAATCAGACTTGATGCAAATCCTTTACATTTAGCTCTAATAGATCTGATCTTCCATACTTACCTTGGACAAAGGAATGAGAAAATCTAGTTTATATGACAGAATCACTCTGGTTAGCAATACCACAAACACAACATATGCAGAGTTTTCAAAGTCTGTTAACTGGACCTAGACATGAAAGGATTAGAGATTCAATTACTTTAGTGGGAACACACTCATGCAAGTAGTCAAACAGCAAGGACAGCCTAGAACAGTTTGACTCGGATGTTCATGTTGGTACTTGTGTTCACACACACTGCACTCGCCGAGGGCTGATGCACACACGCAATCACCAGCAGTGACTTCCAGCGCACAGTGCACGCACACGCTTCAACAAACTCAATCAACCCTGCAATTTGATGCCAAAGCACACTTGTGTTTCTAAAGACTATCTAATAACCTGCACCTTCAGGCTCTCTGTCTAATTACAGAAGTATAGTAGCTTTTAAATTTCCACTGTAAAAGGATTAAATTCAGAGAGCTTAGAAACAGACAGCTATAGAATAAAAGCACTTCTGAAAGAAACAAAACTCTGACAGTGGAATTGTTCAGTACCAGGAAATGTACTGGAAAAATACAGTCTCTAGAAGCTAAATGGGGCTTTGTTTACTGCTGCTTTAATACAAGCCTAATTCCTTTCCCCATCACCCCAAATCCATTAGCATGCGTTGCTGTGCTGCAGTGAATTCTCCTGTCAGTTACATTCCCACAGTCCATGTCTGATTAAATACTGCTGTCCACTTCACTTGCATCTAGCGAATCAAAGGGAAGAAAACACAGCACAAGTAATAGGAGTTTGATACTGGATGGCAGAATGGCTGGTACTTTTCCACTTAAAAGGAAATGTGCTCTTGTACATATTGATGTCTTCCTTACCTCCATAGGTCTGAATTCCACTCTCCATCCAATATCTGAATTTGGAGGTGGTGGCTTAAACCTCATTGTCTGCCAGTTTGTAGACTGAATATTCTGCAAAGCACATGAAATAATCTGTCACAATCAAGATACACATCATTCTATAATATAATCAAAGAAAAATAAGCAGATAACTAGAGTCCTAGTATTTTCCTTGGAACAGTGCATCAGGCTAGAGAAGTGGTTCCAAAGTAAGTGCCATAACTTCCTAAAGCCTACAGTACAACTAACTACCCATCCTAGGAACAAATATGTTGTACTTTCTCATGCTATTTTTGTTGAGTATTATGTACAAGACACTAAGGGACTAACATGCAGCTGACTTTATTTTTTCATGAGGGGCTGACACATCCCAAACTAAAAAGGCCTAATATGACCATAGCTATTATCTCATAAAGCTGTAAAAGGGAGCTTTCTACTAAATAAAATACAAACCAGTTTTTAGGAAGCCTTAAAAATTAACAGTTCCCCTTAACATTTATATACATAGCTATAATTTAGGCTCTTCATATTTTATTTGGTTTAAACTATAAGCCATCACCTTCTAAATAAAAGATAAAATGAATAAATGAATGTGCTTATAACTGCAGTCATATGCTAAAGAACTAGTTGAAGTGAAAAATCAATGAAAAAATTCTTAGCTAATACAACCATCTTCCAATTAAGTAGCATTATAAAAATAACCAATCATATATACATGTTTATTAAATTCCTCTAAATCAAACGTAACCTCAAAATGGTCGGATTCATTTGCATCATCTAGATGTATTTTCTCCTCAAACAAAGTCAATGGGTCTCGAATGAACAAGTGTGCAATATGCTGTGCCAAAAGATGGTCAATACCTACAAAATGAAAATTCAAACAAACAATTCACACATATCAAAATAGGTTGTAGGAAATGATTTTTTTTTACAAGACTGAAAATATCTAACACTGCAATGCTACCTCAACCCACCACATCCTGTTAAAGTTTAAATGATGACTTCAGGAAGGAAGGTGATGATTAAAAAGAGAAAAAAACCCAAAAATAAACAGGTTCTTGTTTGGAAATGGCAGCTGAATATTGGTGTGGCTGCCATTTTTCCTGTTTCCTGATGCATTCTGTGCCATGTTTCCTACAGCAGTTCTGCTCTCTCCATAAAAATAAAACCTTAATTCCAGCTTGAGAAACTCAGTTTGATGCATTAGGGACAGTTTCTGTTACAAACGAATCCTTTTTAAAAAACTCTTAAGACCACTCTACACAGATACTTCCTGAGTAGAAGTCACTCTGAGGGCTGCACAATGCTTGCAACAAACAAGAACATAAACATAAAATATCCCACACACTGCAAACATAATTCTTAACCTGCTCATAATGAAGCAAACACTTACCTTCCTTTATTAGGCGCTCGTAGATATCTTTGTCTATTGTCAAATCAATGTCATTGTATTTCTCACCACATTCAGATAGATAACTGTCTATGGAATCATATCTGGATTTACTGATTCTATAATGGTTGTTCTTCAGTGGCTATATAATTTAAGAATACAATATTTTAACAGCTTGTTAACAATGTTACCTAAGTTTTGCTCACTAATGACACTTTGAGAATTATAATCCTATTTAAAAAACCCTACAGCCTCAATTAAAATTATTAAAAGCACGAGTCTTAAATAGGCTCAGTATAAAGTGATTCTGGAATTACGACTATTTTGTTTGCAGATGTATGTATCTGAGCAAAAAATCAGTCTTCACACATTGACTAGAATTCTCTAGCAGTGGAAACGTTTTCCTGATGTAATATACCATTACCCCAAGCACCTGGAAAGCATTAAACACATACCAACAGTTTCACTATGTGCACACTGTTAGAGCTGCCCTTAAAATATGTAGTTCAAGAATTCTTTCAAGTAAATTTTAAAAATTATTTACTTTATGTAATTTTTTAAGTGCTTTGAATGAAAATTCCTGCTTAGAGAAACTCTTCAAGTTCTGACACCTGGCTCTCTTCATATAGTTCTAGTTTATTCTACTCAGCAGCACCTGCTATTTAATTTAGTGCAATTTTTGCCTTTTGGGCTCAAGCACAAATTGGAAAGTTTCATCACAGGGGACCCTTTTCAGCCAGCTGTGGAAGACTGGGATTGCACACCTAACTAAAAATATGTATCTGTTAACACACTATCCAACCAAGGTGAGTGTTTACACCATCTCTCCTGTATTTACCACAGAGACCATCACATTCCCTGGTTAGTGATTCTGATGAGCACAAGCAGAATTTCATACTAAAGGAGATTTAACTTTTTTGCCTGAAAAACCCCAGACACCTACTAGGTAACATGACTTACCTCTAGCCCTCTCTCCTCCCGCGTTCGATCATCCACGGAAGCAGAGATCACTCCCCAGCGACAGTCAATGTCAGACACGTAGCCTCTGTAGAATGGAGATGCAGCACTCAACGCCATCTACAATGAAACAGCCCGATATCAAAACAAAGGACAGGCCAAGGAACCAAAAGCAAAATACAACCCCACTGGAAAGGGAACATGCTGGTCCAGAAGGGACTGAAGTATACATACTTCAGTTTAACATACAGCCAAAGCCAGAAATATCTCAACTGCTCCCTCCAAAAAACGCCTGGGTGAAGGGTTACCATTCCTGAAGTGGCATCTGACACTCCCCAAATGTTTTACCTCTACAGATCAGTGTTTAAGGAACACAAAAATGATACTGGCAGTAGCATTTCTGACACAAATCAGCAAGTATTCTGCTCGCACAGTTCACCTGGCAATCATTTTATTTGGTTTATTTTTGTTTGGCCAAACACCTTAGTAACACAGCTGGAACGTACCTCACTTGGAGCAGGATCTACTCATCATCCAGACCAGACAGTTACCTTATTTTTGTAACTCCCATTATAAGAAGCTGTTTACGACAACATGCTTATAAAAGGGACAGATTTACACAACTTAAGCTGAAACCCTCTATAACACCAGAGTTGAAAAATCAAAAATTGTTTTAAGGAGCAAGCTTGACTTGTTTTTATGAAAAACTGCCCAAATCTATTTCTGAAACTATTTAACAAGAGTCTCATGCATGTGGGAGTGAGAGTGGAGGAGAAGAAATAGACACAAGGGCCAAGAAGGAACAGATATCATCTGTTTTGTGGTGTCATCTGCACATTAAATAGTTAACACAACTCTTGAAAGCATCTTCTCCCAGAGTACCCAATTTGTGAGCTTGCAATTTGGATATTGTTTTTTTTACATACAGTGGTTTTGCCACTAAGGAAGAGTTCATCTGACAGATGTCCATTACTTACCACAATGGGACAAATTGTAGCTAGCTGATCATAGAGATACCTTGCTTCAGAAATGCTGCAAGCCTGAAATGTTACCTGTTGGAAGATGTACAATTGCTATCACAATTTCTATAATCATACAAGAAGCACAGTCTTCCTACATTTAAAATCAAGTATATAATATAATTATTTATATACTAAAAGCTTTAGGGTTTTTTGGTTGGTTGGTTGGTTTTGTGCGGGTTTTCACCCTAAGTCTTGGGCACATTTCTGCCCCACCTACCAGTAGCATTTATATTAGAAGCTTCTTTCCATGCCATTTCCATGTTCATTAAAAGATTTCGGACCATAATGCTTCCATGGTGAGGCTAAATATACAAACACTTGCCAGAATCAAAGAAAACCGAGTTAACATCTAGAATACACATGGGTGAGTAATGCACCTTCAGGAAATAAGCCAGGAACCTACCTACTTAGAACAACAGTCAGACACTATTGTAGATTTAACATTTGTTTTATGTGACGCTAATCCTGTTTTAAAGAACATTTCAAGATGCCTTTGGTCCTGAAAAACTGTGGGAAAAAAAAGAATATCTGTGTATCTACTGTAACTTTCATTAAAAAAAAAAAGTCCAGCTTTTTCTGCATTAGCGGCCAGAACTCAGCAAAAAAATAGAAAAGAAATACTTGCAGAAAAGTAGTATTTTTGTGAAATTCACTCAGAGCAGCATCAAACAGAAGACATATTTCTAGTAGCAGATCTTATCCTCTGGGCCTTGCAAACCAACACTTTATGAATTTAAATAATGCAGAGAGGGATCAGTCTTAAAACTCCCTTTGTCTTAGCAGTTTACGTACTCACAGATCAGAGGAAAACTTAGATGGGAATGTACCTCTGTACCACTGTCATAACGTTATACAACAGGCTTCAGCTCTATATCAGCATTTCTGCTTGCTGTCCTGAATGCCAGTTGTACACAGGCTTTCCTCTTCCAAGGATAAGAATTAGAGAGTACCACAAAACACAAATGTTATTCTCAGCTTGCCACTAAACCAAACTGCACCTCAAGTAAGACAAAAAAAAAAAAAAAAAAAGGACAACCAACAAATCCCTCCAAAACTCCTGAGTTCACTGGTACCTCAGTGAGCAGATGGATTTTTTTGGGGGGTGTTGATGATGGTGGTATAGTGAAAATACGGGATTTGTTTGTGTTTGTTTCGTCTTTTTAATTCTTCAGCCAATATTCATTAAAACATCCCAGATTAGAAAACAGTTCTGCTGTGGAGAAAATATTCCTTCTGTGTCTATCCTTCTAGTGGCTTGTTTTTTTCAGAGAGAAAACCAAGCAAACAAACAAAAAACACAGTTGTTGAAAAGACAAGATTATTTAATTATCTTGCAGAGAAGCAGCTAAGTATGATTTCTCATCACTAATTTTGGACATTCAGCACTAGGGAGCCAGCCTTGAAGTGGGGGTGGGTTGACAGGAAACCTACACTCTTTCCCCAGACAGTGATATTTGCCTTCCCTTCCCTTTTATGTTTATTCCAAACCACATTAAATCTGAGATTCAACATGGTTTCTAGGCAAATGTCCCATTACAGACGAAAAGAGCCTGGCTGTCTTCTCCAGGAGGGCTACAGGCACTGCCAGTGCAGGCCATCCTAGCCCAAGCTCATCAAGACATTATTTTTAACCCTGGAAATGCATCAAACCAAGTTGTAGCTTGGTGTGCAGTAAGAAAAACAGGAACAAAAACCAAACCCACAAGACTACCCCCCAAACACAAAAGGAAGTATATATACTACAAACTACCTTACAAAAATAGGTGGGCAATACATGTTTTCTTCTAGTCAGTTATCAGGAATTATCAGTTGATACAGAAGCAGCTGCCTGCCTTGTTTTCATTCTCCCTTTGATGATAACAGGACTACTGAATTTGAATTTGGCCACTGATTACCAGAACGTAATAAAAAAATCTAACAGTATGTAATGGTAATGTAATAGTAAATTAGTACTCCTCTAAAAAGGAATTTAATAATGTTCTTAAAGTTCATACAATGACTGAATAAGGCTGGATTTCTTTTATTGGTCTTAAATGAGAGATGGCATAAAACAAACCATGCCAAACTAACACCTTGTAAAACGATAGAGTATTACGTAAACCTTACTATCTCATCAGATTCTCCCTGATTTGCCCTAGTGACAGAAACTATATGTAGCAGCTGTCAAGAACTTTTATTTATACAGCTTTTGTAGTTTCTCAAGCTCAAATGGAGTGCTTTTCATGAGGTTTTCTGCCCCTGCTATGAAACAAGAAGAGCTTGGAGAATTTCCTTTAATTCCATAGAGAGTTAACACTAGCCTCTTCCTAGCTCTGCTTCCAAGACTGCAGTGGCAACAGGCATATTTTATCAAGAGACAAATACACCATGATTACCTAAGGTGTTAGTCAGTGCCCAACATCAGAGAAACATTTAAAACAAACAGAAAATGAAAGGATTAAAGCACTCTTAATATTCAGCACCTGGATTTAAAAGGAAGATACTGTAAGACAGGAATACTCAGGCAAATAACTAAAACCAATAAAAAGTGGGCATGTCCAAATGGGAGAAAACAGAATCAAAAACATCTCCCAGCACACAGTTAGGGAAGACAACTACCCTCATGGATCTGGTAGGTTTGCGGTACAAGCAGTGAGAAGACAACTCTTTAGCAGATAGATACAAATATTTAAGAATGAGAAAATTTATACAGGAGGTCATGATGTTTGTAAATGAAATTAAATTATACAAAAGCAGAAAGCTACTTATTTTTAAAAATATTCCCACAACCTCTTGCTTTTGCAGTTCTAAGGGTGCAGAAGGAGGAAAACACCCCAAATCAGTAACTACGAAACCTCTTCCATTCCTACAAGACTGCTCGGTTTCCATCTCTAGTGTCCTTTGGTAATGCCTGAAAGATGACCAGACTGGAAGATGACCTTTCACGCTTGAAAAGTACTGGAGTTTCAGGAGCAGGTGCTTGATCAAATGTGGTTTGACCAGTTCAAGAAACCCTCTCAGCAAGTCATCCAATTACATTTGAATATTAGCAGAAAATAAACATAATGCAAGCAAATAAACCTGGTGTGTTGGACTGACCCTGGCTGGATGCCAGATATCCACTAAGCCACTTTATCGTTCCCCTCCTTTGCTGGACAGGGAAGAGAAAATGTAACAGAAGGCTCAGGATCAAGGTAAGGCCAGGGAGAGATCACAGAATCAATTAGGTTGGAAAAGACCTCTGAGATCACAGAGTCCAGCCTATGACTGAACCCCACCTTGTCAACTAGACCATGGCACTGAGTGCACATCCAGTATTTCCTTAAACACCTCCAGGTACAGTGATTCCAACACCTCCCTGGGCAGTCCATTCCATTATCTAATTCACCCCTTCTGTGAAGAATTTCTTCTTGATGTCCAACCTGAACCTCCCTTGGCACAGCTTGAGGCCATTTCCTCTTGTCCTGGCACTGGTTGCCTGAGAGAAGAGGCCAACCCCCACTGGGCTACAACCTCCTTTCAGGTAGTTGTAGAGAGGGATAAGGTCTCCCCTGAGCCTCCCTTTCTCCAGGCTAAACACTCACAGCTCCCTCAGCTGCTCCTCACAGACCCTTGTGCTCCAGACCCTTCACCAGCTCCATTGCTCTTCCCTGGACTCCCTCCAGCCCCTCAATGTCTTTCTTGTAGTGAGGGGCCCAGACCTGGACACAACACTCGAGGTGTGGCCTCACCAGTGCTGAGTACAGAGGGACAATCACTGCCGTGGTCCTGCTGGCCACACTACTGCAGATACAGGCCAGGATGACATAGGCCTTCTTGGCCACATGCTGGTTTATGATCAGCTGGATGTCAACCAGCATCCCCAGGTCCTTTTCCACTAGGCAGCCTTCCAGCTACTCTGCCCCTAGACTGTAGTACTGCATGGGCTTGTGGTGGCCAAAGTGCAGGACCCAGCACTCGGTCTTATTGAACCTCATGTAATTGGCCTTGGCCCATTGTTCCAGCCTGTCCAGGTCCCTCTGCAGAGCATTCCTACCCTCCAGAAGATCAACACTGACCCGACTTTGTGGGGTGAAGATCACTCACCAGTTATTCTCACAGGCAAAACAGGCTTAACTTGGGGAAATTAACTGACTTTATCATGAGTCAAATCAGAGCAGAATAATGAGAAATAAAAACGAAATCTTAAAATCCACTTCACTCCTGAATTCTCTACTTCCTCCCCTCCCAGCCATGCAAGAGAATGACAAATGGGGGCTGCGGTCAGTTCATCACACATTGTCTCTGCTGCTCCTCCCCCCCCCCCGGACAGTCCTCCAATGAACACGTTCACTGCTCCAACATGAGTCTTTGTCCTGGCGTCAGCTGGGATTATTAATTTTGTTCCTAGTGACTGGGTACAGTGCTGTGTTTTGGATTCACTATGAGAATAATGTTGATAACACACTGATGTTTTAGTTCTTGCTGAGCAGGGCTTACTCTAAATTAAGGACTTCTCAGTTTCCCATGCTCTGCCAGTGAGCAGGTGCACAAGAAGCCAGGAGGGAGCACAGCTGGGACCTGAATTGGCCAAAGGGATATCCCACACTATATGGCATCATGCTCAGTACATAAACTGGGGGACTTGGTTGGGAAGGGCTGATTGCTGCTTGGGGACAGGCTGAGCATTTGTCAGCAGACTGTGAGCAACTGTATGGCTGAGCACCACTTTCTTCTTGAGTTTTATTCCCCCCTCTCTTATTTTCTTTACCATTATTATTGTATTTTATTTTATTTCAATTATTAAG
Organism: Corvus hawaiiensis; assembly: GCF_020740725.1. Lineage (NCBI taxonomy): Eukaryota > Metazoa > Chordata > Aves > Passeriformes > Corvidae > Corvus > Corvus hawaiiensis. The sequence continues at coordinate 25,037,851 of NC_063215.1, forward strand.
CTGTTTTTATCTCAAGCCACAAGTTTCACCTATTTCCGATTTGCCTCCCCATCCCACCAGGGGCAAGGGGGTGCATGTGTGTGTGAGGGAGTGACGGCACGGTACTTATTTGCTGTCTGGGTTTAAACCACAACAGCCCTTCCCATGGGCTACACTTAATCAACTGCTCCAGCTGGGCTCCCTTCCACAGGGTTCAGTCTTTCAGGAACTGAGTGCTCCAGCATGGGTGCTCCATGGGGTAACAGGTACTGCGTCCTTCACACATCCACCTGCTTTGGTGTGGGGTCCTCCAGAGGCTGCAGGTGGATCTCTGCTCCAATGCCAGTCTCCTGCCTCACCATGATCTTAACTGCAGGCTCCAGGGGAATCTCAGCTCCATCACCTTGAACACCTCCTCCCCCTGCTTCTTCATTGACCTTGGTGCCTGCAGAGCTGTTCCTCTCACATATTCTCACTCCTATCTTTGCAGCGTCACTGTGCAGTTTTTTCCCTCCTTCTTAATGTATTTATCTCAGAGGTGCTACCACTGTCACTGGTGGGCTCAGCCTTGGCCAGCAGTGGGTCTGTCTTGGAGCCAGCTGGCATTGGCTCTGTTGGACATGGGAGAAGCTTCCAGCACCTTCTCACAGCAACCACCCCTTCAGCTCCTCTGCTAGCAAAACCTGGCCACAAAACCCCAATATACTTGGATTTGAAGACTAGAATACTAGACATACCATTTGTTCTTTTATCTCCCCTTTTGCCACACCGATGTAAAATGCATCAGTTGAACTATGAAAGTGGAAGTAGACATAAGACAAGTCTTAAAAAGGGAAGCATTTACAGAAGACAATGTGCAGTAACATCTTGAAAGCAGATGCACTTTACCTGGAGACAACAGTTTCCCATTCCAAAACCCATAGCATCCATATATATGTAGTCTGGCTTAGCTGCCTTTGCTGCTTCTCCATCATCATTAGGAAATGTTTCAATAAAAGGTGATGGCGTGTTCTTATCTTTAAATACTGTGTGGAAAATACAGGCACTCAGTAACTCAGAGCATGAGACTAAACAATTATTTTGAAAAAGAACAAAGATAAGACTGAATTTACTCACTTGGTACATTTATCACAACCTTCTCTCCTCTTCGGTGTCGAATGTTTCTGGTCAGCGTACTACAAAAGAAGAAAAGTTTTTTGAATTATATCAAATTTTCTCTTTATGCAAATATTTTTGCAGCTACCTTCTCAACAATTTTTAGGGTTTCAGAATGTCAACTTTCTATTTATTTTGAGCATTTTCCTTCAGGAGGCTTCTTTTCCTAGTTGTAAGATAGACTGTAACATATACAACACTGAATTTTTCTCCAGTAAAGTCAGTCTTATTTTGATGGACTTCACAGTACTATGCTGATAAAACAGTCAGAAGTAAAAGGCTACGGACCTGAAGAATACAAGAGCAAGTTAAAAGGTATGCTTAGTTTTTAAACAGAATGATTTTCATAGTCCAAAGTCTCACCTTACAGTGAGAAGTACATGGTCCATTTCAGAGTAACTAGGCCAAGCTACTGAGTACAGAGATGTCACTGTGACACACCTAAGCAAGAGCTGGATTAACTGTGATGGAAGCATTTAGGCACAGGATTTCAAACTGGAAACCAGTTTGCAGTAGCAAAATCAACACTTTTTGCACCATAATAGCGTGAACTACTACATAAAGTTCCTTGAATTTAACAGTGTATTTTCTTAAGACACTTTGAAAAGAAAATACAGGTCATCACAACCATTTCTGTCCAAGTCAAGTCCTTGTGATATCTGCAGCAACTAGCTACTATTCCAGTAATGCACAGAATTTGCAGGTTTGTCTATGATATTTAGGCACAGAAAAAATACTCAACTTCTCAAACTTCACAAAAATATTCTTACCTAAATCTAGGATGTTTATTGATGGCTTCATCTGGAAAAAAGAGGGATTTTGAAGCTCCTCCTTCTACTGGTGTTGGCTTATATTCCGGCAGTGTAAACCCAGGACACCCTAACCTATGTAACACAACAATGAGATCCAAGCTGTAATGAAAACAGACTGTGATTTTAGAACGGTCGGATGATCAGATTAGTATTCTAGTAGACAACCAGCCAACAACCAGCTTCTGCAGTGGTTAACACAGCCTTTTTTTTAAAGAAACCCCACTAGTCTATCATTAGACAGCAAACATGGACATTTTCAGTGGCTGAAGCAGGAAACTTCAGTACTGTGTGGGGTACACACACATTCTAGTGTGTTAGTGCTTGTTATTAATACTGACACGCAGCTGCATTCTGTGCTTTAAAGTTTATCTAGAGGATACAGGTTAACTGCCAAAGTAATTTATCCAGTTCTGCTCTTAACAATCTACCCCTTTTAAAATACATACTTAACCAACTCCGTAAGAATTAGTGGTAGTTTCAAGTGGTACACATATCCTAAGTCTTTTAACACTTCTATAGCTCTGGAAACCCCAGTGAGGGGAATGTCATAAGCAAAGAAAAATTGCAGCTATTAGGTGTAAAATGCTGAGAGATATGCAAGATAATCAGAATACACCTCTCCCCCTCGGGAAACTCCATTTTAAGTTTCAGAGTCACCTGAAACAAGAATAAGCTTTCAGTACAGCTGAGACAAAGGAACATTTGACAAGGTTGAGGTAAAGTAGCAGATTAGTTTCTCCATGTTGCACAGTAAAAAGGGGAAAGATTGTGTTATCTTGAGAGGCTCTAGTATTTAGATGGTTACAAAAAGTTAGCTGATAAAATTACAAACTACTCAAAACATCAGGAAACACTCACATTTCCGAGAACATTATTTATGCTCAACACAATTTCAGTACTTCAATATTGTTTCTTCTTCCTGGTTTCAGTGTGTAAGTTGTCCTACAACTTGTAAACCCAACTTCATCACTTACCTAAATGCTACACTGTGAACTGCAGCCCTCCAGTCCTCAAGAAAGAAAACAATTTTCTGGTCCAGTAGTGAGGATTCACAAATTTAGGAACTAGGGACACTCATTTAGTATCTAAGCTAGATTTTTAAAATAATTAAGCATTTTCAAATCATTCACTTTTAACTGAGTTGTTTTAATTTGAATAAGCTTACTTCTTTACTTTTCTTCTGTCTGCACTCTAACAAGTTTTTTTGTCTTTTCAAATGCACAGATTTTATTATTACATGTGTACATGCACAGATGCACACAGGCGTACGTACATGCTGTTGTAGAGACAATGTGGCAAAAAACTTCAATCCCATGAAACCTCAGAAATATATAACCTCAGACTCCAGTCACACCAGCAGGGACTTGAACGGCAAGATAGCAAAAGGGAGAAATAATAAACTAAATTAGGCTACCCTAGGGACAGCAATCTCTGAGGGATTGACCCCTAAGTAATAAACAAACTACATTTCATGATTTACTGGCTTTCACTGAAGTCCCATGTACCGCTCCTACAGTGACGTAAAAAGTATTTATCTGTATCTACAAAGTGATGAAGAACTCTTCTCCCTTTAGTCCCTGCAAGATTGGGTCCAAAATGTTTGTATGTAAAATTTATTAAATGACATAATGTAGTTGTAAGGTTGTAGGGGAAAAAAACCCAATTCTGTAATACACTGAGAACTACTTAACCACTTTAATAAGCTCTTATTACATCTAGTACCACTAATAAAGTGAAAGTAAATTTTGTCAACAGAGTGTTCTTAAAACAGCATTCATGGGGCATTATGCAGACATTTTGGCACCTTTACTGCTAAGTCATATTTTGTATTGTTCCTCCTCTCAGCAAGAAATTTGGGCTATCACACTCTGTATTACACAAGAAACTAGCCAGTAAGGCCAGCTGCTTCTCTTCTACTGCAGAGAAACTTTTTTACCATTATAAGCATAATTACCTTCATTCGCTTCACTGACCAGGCTACTTAGAATGAATGTAATACATCTCTGCCTAGAATTATATTTGAAAGGAATGTCACAAAATACAGTTTCTCCTAGATAATGAAGTTCATCCTGAATTTAATTTCTTCAGTAACGTCTTTACAACAATAAAAAGGATGAAATCTATCCTTTCTAAGGGTATTGACCCAGGAGAGATGCTCTCCTTTCTAGATTCAGTAAGTAGAGTATTATATAATAGAAGTACTAAGTCCAAGTGCTCCAACCGACCAGAAGCTTGCATTTAATTCAGCGAAAAAATAGTATTAAAAATTGATCAGGTTAGCCATGTTTTGCAAAACTGCTACTTATAAAGATCAAAGTTTGCAAAATAGGTAAAGAGAAACCTTTTCTATATAATTTTCTGTATCAACTCAAGAAGGCGGACTACTCTCTACTTAGCACTTTATGTTACAAATATTCAGTAGTCTCTCCTAATACAAAATCGTCACAGGTTAGAAGCAACCTAAAAATATAGAAGATGCTTATTTGCTTGTCTCATGGCAAGAAAAATTTTAGGAAACATGAGTGGAACATCAAGCCAAAGTATTTTAATCAAATAATATTTTTCTCTGTTCCATTGAACAGTTTAGCTATATGCAGTAAGGAGAAGAGGAAACATGGCATTACACTTCAACAACCATCTCACCTTGGAAATGATGTCACTGTGCAAACAGCCTCATTTTCTTTGAGTACAGAAGCAGCCTCTTGCCGTCTTTTCCTCATGTTGTCTTGCACAGTGTTGAATTCAGACATGGTTCCCCCATATGGCTGTCCAGGTGTCCCTTCAATCATGTAACTTCCATATTCTGGTCTCCAGAGTGTTGGGTGACTATGATGAAAGAAGAGCGACATTTAAATATTTGTGCAACTTCAAAAAACATTAATTATTTGTGAGAATTTCAGAAATTAATACCACTTGCGAGAAAAATCTCCTATACTTGTATATTTGACAGAGGAACACAATGTACCTTGAAATGTAGCTCACCATCAGGAAGTGGTGAAAAGAAAGCAAGGCGCAGTTTGGCAGTAATAGCGCTGCTGTGTAGTACAATAAGCAGAATTTGCCTACACCAAAATTGCAGTCACCCTTAGCATCTATATCAAGCTTTGTTTTTCGGGGTTTTAACTGGAACCAGAAAATACAGATCACTGCTGTTTTTCCACAGGAGAGGATAGGGAAAAACATCCCTGCCATTCTTACATCTACATTTCTAGTTCTTCCAAAAATGGGAGAGTGCTCCTACAGACAACAGGCTTCCCCTATACAGCCCTCACTTGCTCCTATAGTCAAGAGATACGGGAGCAAGTGCACACACATGTATATTTTATGGGACATGGATTACTGTGTACACACAGACACAAAATCAGAGCAAGACAAAACAAGTACCCGCACTGCAACTTTTGTGGGCTCATCATTACATCCTCCTTTATTTCAAAGCATAATACAAAAAGTGCACGGACTGCCTGCAAGTCTGCTCAAAATCTTTCACTTCCTGAACCCCAGATTTATCTGAAAATATCAGTATCTGTGGTTTACAGTTTTACCAAGAGCAGACTTGAATGTTAAGCCAGGTTAACAAAATTTTGCACAGTATCATAACAGGAGGATAAAAAAAAAAGAAACTGGAAACAGCTACTCACTTGGGGTTTACCTTCTCCCCCTTGTCTTGCAGTGTTTGAAGAACTTCTTCACCACAGAGTACCAAGCGCACTTTCTTATTTTCATGGTCAAATTTTACCAACATATATTCCACCTTGTAAATAATAAAAACAAAACAAACAATTAAACAGTAAGGTTTTGTTCAGACACAAACACATTGGCACACAATTTTAAGCATCAAGTGAAAAAAAAGAAATCACACTGAACTTCATGTAAGTTTAAAAAACATCACTAACTATGAATGCAGTAAGCAATCCTAGCAAAGACGGCTGCAGGCTTATTTCATCTTGAATAAAGAATGGAAATGCCTTGAAATTTCTTACCCTCCATTTCTAATTGGAGACACTTCACAAAAAAACTCCTGAATTTGTATTTGCCTTCACATTATTTTTAGACAAGAAAAAATTAAAACATGCAAGCTATATGCAACCCACAAACATTTCACTGTCATCTCATCAGTCTCTGCTGCTGACAAAAAAAAAAAACCCAGACAAACAAAACCACCAAAAGTCGTTCTACAAGACATCCATTTACACCCATCACTTGTGGCAGCTATTACGGACTAGCACTGTGTCTCATTTTCACCACAGAAAGCCCACAGCTGTTGGTGACAGCATCAGTCCTCTCATTATGACACTCCAGCTCTTGGCATAGCACAGTGGTTTTCACCGCTGCTTGATCCAGCTTTGGTGCCACATTTTCTTCCCCTCCTGCCCAGCGCCATACCTCGCCCCCACAGCTCTGCCTCCTCGCCCCTGTCCCTACTCCAGGCTGCAACCCACACTAGATCCAACAAGCTACTCATGACAGCAGTGCTGCATCCCAGCACTAGAGAATATGTTCCTCCAACAGACATTATCTGAAAGCAGCCAAACCTGGAACACCCTCATCTCAAACTTCCTGATCTCCCTGCACACTTGCTGTCAAAGCTCCCATAAAGACTTTCAGAGTGCTACCCAGCACAGCAACTTAACAGCTGCTTATAGCCCTTCAATACTTATGGATACACTCTATTTGCTAATACCTCTAGGTCAGAGGATGCTTAGCAATGTTCTGGGAAGTGTAAAAGACAAACCAGCTCCCAGGTGCGATGTGTTGCCTACCATGTGGAAACAGAAGTCACACATGGAAATGCATTGCCAGAGGATGGGCTTTCAAACCCTGGTTGGACCAGCAGTTACAGGCAGTGCCTTTTGTTGGAGGCTCTCGAACCACTGCCTCCAAGACTTCCAAAAATCATCTAGTCCAAACATCAATTTATAGTTAAAAATTCAGGTTGCATTTTCACAGCTAGGACTATCACTGTGCTCCTCAGTTTCATTTTCCAACACTGTCTAGAGCCACATCCCTCTGTATTTAACAAATGTGACTGCTCCAGTCCCAGGAGTTCAGACTCACACAAGATGCTCATGGTTAAAGTTGCAGCATACCAACTCATGGCAATTTCTATTTTGTACAGAAGTCTGATGAAAATAGGAAAGCAGCTTGCCAAAACACAGGGAACTTGTGCTGTATTTCACAGCACACTGTAAAGCAGATTTGTGATCTTCACGTTCTTCGGCTGCTTCAGTGTCCATGGAAGAGTTATTGCTTACTACTGTGACAAAAAATACAATCCTCTGTTGGGATTTGTGATTAAATCACAAGCAGTATTATCCAACAGTGTTTGTAATTCTACAGAATCTGATCAGAGACAAACTCTGGAAGGACTCATCCAGCAATTATACACATTTACTGTATGTTTTCTAAGTTCAAATTTTAACCTCTTAGAGAACAAATGATGATTTCTAGTTTCTGTGCAGATTGCACTTTCTTGCACAGTATATTCTGTCAATTGTGTGTATTATGCCGCAATAATCTACTTGCGATAACTACAGACTATAGTAACCAGAACACAGTCGAGCACTGATTTCGTTATTACCCAGCAGCAGTCTCTCCAGTGTCATTTGACCCTACTATTGGAAAGAAAAAGGGACTTCAAGTTTCCCTACCATGTTCAACATCATCTCCTGCTTTGTAAAAGTATCATTCTCACTAGGAGCTGGCCTAATCTACAAGGGGTATCCAAGTCCACAGGTGAGAGTCATACAGATGGATACAGAAAGGGCATCAAGCTGGACACATGCCCGGCCTCCTCCCAACATTGCCTGTAGGAATGGGTAACAGAAGGGAGAGCACAGGAACTACAGCTGCTATCGAGGGACCCAAAAATTGAACACTTGTCCACCTTTACATGAGTATGCTACTGTGATTAGCCGCCTTTCCTAGAAATCCCTCTCCAAATGTAGCTGTAATGAGCTGGTGGTGAGAAGACTGTACTTTTCTATAAACCAAATTAATTGCAAGTTTCAAAAAAAAAAACAAACCCAAAAAACAAACCACGCCAAAAGTGTAAAGAAACACTAAGCCAAGAAGGCAAACCCAAAGAAATCAAAGTGCTTCATGTTTCAAGTACAGTAGAGAATATATTGCATTTATCCATTCCAGCTTTAGAAACAACTATTACTTTTGCCTCCACAAACATTGACTAAATCTTCAAAGCTTAACACACGGATGATCTGCCATTAATTTTAATGAGAAAAGAAAAAACTTCAGATGACTGCCAACAGTTCTGAGTAACCCACAGAGCATCTTGACAACAGAGGGACTGGCTGAATGGGCACCCTTAAAGAATGTAATTTCAGCTCATTAAAAGATTTTAGCCTACAGCTACAAAGAAAGAAACAAATTCAGAGTTCACACACTTTTACACTCAGCTTCAGGTCATCATTCACAGACTTCTCACATGTTTTTTATCCACAACAAAGTTCAGAGAAATGCAGCCAAGCTGAGAGAATCAGCATGCCTGGCAGAGATTCTAGTCCAAAGGGCAAATATAAGGGGCTTCACCCAACATCCATAATTCATTATTTTGCTGAGCTCTTTAGAGTTCACTTTTCTCTAAAATTTTAATTAGGCTCCTTAGCAAGAAGCAAAATACACATCAGATCAAACTACTGATGCAGATGGCTGACCAGCAGCCTTGCTTAGAGCCAGTGAGGACAATGTGCCCTGTCATGGTAATGAAGGTGGCCACTTTGGACCCATGCTTCCAGTCAGTGCTCTCATCGTGCAGCAAACCCTACACATCTCTGTCTTCTGGCTGGCACATGCTGCAAGGCTGCTGATGACAGGACATGGCCTCCCAGCCTCTCCCTGCAGACAGACATGCTCTGCGCAACCTCAGTGGACTAATCTCTCCAACCACCCCTGGGTCTGCCTGGCTCGCAGAAGTTCTGTGGTACCTTACCAGGCAAAGGAACAACAGTTTGGCCAGCATGGTTGCAAAGTGAAAGCCGAAAATCCAACACCCCACCCACATCCCAGAGCAAGCCTAAACAAATTATTGTTCACAGTTAAATGCATTAAAAAAGCAAATACATTCTTAGTTAAAGCAAATACTCGGAGTATAACAGAAGTACCCATGAGCCAACACAAGGAAAAACTGCTCTTTAGTGGGCTCCTTCCTCTTAATTACTGGCTTGCAATGTAACTTCATCTATAGAGCACTTCCACGCCAGCTCCGCTCCACTCCATTGCCGAATCTTCTCAAGAAGCAGTATGCTCCATTAGTTTGCTAGCAGAACAGCACCCAGAATGGTGTTACTTCACTTACTATCACCTTTTCTCACAGTTGGCTACCAAGAAAATTTCAGGCTTTTGAAAATTCTTTGATACCGCCTCTGTAAATACAAGTGAGATCTTGAAGCCTCTCACTGTGGAGAACCACAACCAGTCTCTACTCATTAAGGCAAACAGTTGTGCTTGACTTGTCTGGCGGCAAAATGAAAGATGACAGCTCTCTGGAAATGGGTAAGCATGTCTGAAATTGTGTTTGAATGCCTGAGTTATTTAACCATAATTACACATATTATTTCTGCATAAAGTATGCCTCTTAAAAATGAAGGGGTATCAGTGAAACAACCCATTAGTAATAATTCTAAGGAACAAGGTGGACCGAAGCTGCCACCCACGCCACACTGTTGTCCCAAATGCAGGCTTGCTGCCCTGGGTGCAGTGCCAACACCAAGATGAGGTATTTCTATTTAATCATAGAATCTTCAAGGTTGGAAGAGACCTTTAGGATCAGCAAGTCCAACTGTCAACCCACCACTGCCACCGTAATTCCTAAATCACTAAACCATGTCACCAAACAAGACGCAGATTCCTCTTCAACACCTCCAGGGATGGTGACTACCACCTCCCTGGGTAACCTATCCCAATGCCTGACCACCCTAATGGTGAAAATTTTTTTCTAATGTCTAATCTGAAAGACCCATGTTTCAGCTTAAGGCTGAATATTTCTTTATTCTAATTGGTGCAAAGCAAGGAACTTGGTGATAACCCACAAAAGGCTGCTAGCTCCCCTATCACCAAAGCTTTATACCATTTATACGTTTTAGCAATTGACTAGATTAACTACAAGTTACATAGTTCTCTTACTAATTCTAGCTTCTGTTGGTTAAATAATTCTCTTGCTTCTCATCCTAATTAGTCTGCATGCTCAGTACTTCTCCTGAGTGGGTGGGTTTCTTGAGTCAGTGGACCAAGGTGGTGGGAATCTCTCCCTGCCTAAATTACCTTTTACACAGTTGGAACTGATCTCAGCACAGTTGCTGAGTTGGCTTTGTTACTTTCTTACTTACCTTGGGAGTTCTGCCAAATGTCCTTGTGGCCCGTAAATTCTGTGTCCTTTGCGCCCACTATCAGTAGTACATCCTTCTCCCCAAGCTTTGCTAACCTCTCTCCCTAGACCTAAACCTTAACATGGCAATTCTACCAACAAGTAATTTATCTTTCTAATGCATGGATATCAACATCATATCATCGTCCAAATACTTGCCCTGGTAGTGGTCTGCTTCCCAATGTGAAAACCTGTCCTTGCACACTCAGTTTAACACCATCATGCTAACTACACAGGGAACAAAACCTATCTAATAGTTAAGAGTAAAGCCTCTGCTGTAGCATTGAACTTTAAAATCTTTTTAACATTCAAAGTGTTTGCCACGAGGTACTTCTGCCTATGAAAACACTGGTAAGCACGAAGTCTGGACCTCTGTAAGCTCAGAAGTAAGGTGCCAAGATTATATAATAGAAAAAAACCAGTTTATAAGAATCATTTGAAGAGAAGCTTTTTTTAAGAGAAAAGCAATGAAGAAAGCATTGCTGCATGCTTTCTACGTGTGAAAAACAGTACCTGCATTAGCCTTGTACCACGCTCCTGACCATTGATCTCAGACGTGGATGCCTCATCCCTGGAAGTGTTCAAGGCCAGTTTGGATAGGGCTTTGAGCAACCTGGTGTAATGGAAGATGTCCTTGCCCATGGCACAGAGTTTGACACGATAATCTTCAAAGGTCCCTTACAACACCAACTATTCTGTGATTCTAAATAAATCAGATCATAGGTGACTCATGGACCAGTGCTGTTTCTCAAGGACAATCTTAATGACAGCTTCTTTCTCCTTCCACTGGACAGCTATTGCCACATGTACCTGGAGAAATTTTTAGCAGTCTCCTCACATGAACCTTCCTTCAGGCCTGGAGCTTTAAGAGAGATTGAAAATTTTTCCTGAACATCCAATGAGGTCTCATGGCTATCGTTTACTGTTAACAAAAGCCACTACCAACATTTAAGTATTTTCACGCAGTTTGCCTCATACGCTTACGTATACAGCAGAAAATACCCCTTTCACTAGTTCTTAAGCTCACTTATGGAAAAAACAATAGCTCCTCCATATATTTATTCATCAGTTAATGCATTACTAAAATACCATTATCATTAAATGACAGTCTAGAGGAGAATAAAGTTTTAATAATCTGACTGTTCAATGAAGAACCTCTGCCACAAGTTTTCAGTGTTAGATGGAAAAAGCAGATTCTATTCTGTAGGTACAAATACTTCTGACGGATGTAAAGCATAATACCCAAAGTCGGTTTTTTTGATGCAGTTATCTTCTCACCACTGCTGTGATAAACATGGAGCCACAGAACTAAACAGCTGGTAATGTACCTTTAATTAAAGGTTTACTGTCTTACAATAAGTCTAACCCCTGAGGGAGCAAATTTCAAAGGAAAGCAAGTCTGGAAGTGCCACAGAGGCTGGTTACCCTCTTTCTAGCCAGCAAGCCCCCAAACTGTGCACTGGCATGAGGCAAGGCATTTCCACACTCATGAGATTACCATGGATGTTCTCTGCTACAGAAATAATTTCAAAAATCTGCAACAGGAGAACCAAGATTAAAATGTAACGCCCAAAATGCTTAACTTTGATTAAGCAGATTGGAAGTGGAAATCCAATGAAAAAAGCATCATCTTCAACTCTAAACAAAACCAATTCATAGAAGGCATGTCCCAGAAACAAAACACAACTCATGTTTTACATTACATTGACAAAAAAAAAAAAAAATTAGGAACTTCTATGCCACATTAAATATTATCACAGACAAAGAAAACAAAGAGGATGCAGAGGCTCTCATCTCAGCCAACACAGCCAGCCCCAGCTAAGCGCTCTTGCCTGTTCTCCCTCCCATGTGACAACATCAGGGCTGCAGATTTTTTTGTGCACGACACAACGTGACTAGAGAACCTTCTGCACACACCCCAAACCAGGAAGCTGGCTTATTGAAAACTAAAATTGAGAAGTTATAACCATTTGCATGATTCTAAAGAAGTAAGATGTGGTGCATTACAGAAAGAAGTGTCATCTTTGACTTCTGTACAGTGTAACACCTGAGGTTAGTATTATTAAAAAGACTAGGATCATGTTAACTTTAGATTTCTGCAGCAAAGACAACTTTTTTATTAATTCACCTGTGAAACAAAATGCTCCAAGCTTCTAATTTGCCTTTTGCATCAGAAAGAAAAATAAAAAACCTGAACAACTGAATATACAACATCAACAACAAAATCTTTCCTGCACTCATCCTTCTGATTCACCCTTTCTCATACTGTTAACTAAAATAAGGTATCTGCACAGCAAGAAGAGGTCCTGAGGGAAAAAGAGGAATTACAATAGAAAATATCCCATGACAAAACCACAGCAATCCACTTGATAGCCACAGAAGGACATACACTGTGAACAGAATATTTTGTTATCAGAAATACACAAACAATAGGTAGTTTAAGCTTCTCTTACTAAATTCTGAGATTGGGAAGGAGGAAATCAATGTTCACCATGGGGGTGGGTCAATATTTATGACCAACTGCAGCTTGCTTTAGGGAAAAAAAACTCCTAAACCCCCCCCTAAAAACCACCACACCAAAACAGCCCTAAAAAAACTCAAGCAAGCAAGCAACCAACCACACACACAAAAAAACCCTAAATAAAAATCCAAACAAAATTCCACACAACAGAAAACCCCCAAACTTCCAAAGTGGTTTTCGTTAATTACAAAATTAAATTTTCAAAGAGCATCTCAGTATAAACTCATCTCAGTGAGTCTTGCACTGTCACATGCACAGTGCATCTGGCAGTAAAGCTCTCAGGTAGGTCACTGGTGCTGCACTACAACCTATATACATCTTATCACCTAGCCACTGGAAGAGCTGAGCAGAGGGAGATGAGCAAAATTATAAGCCATCATGGGGTTAACACACTGTGCATGTTTTGAAAGCAACACGGTTTACTTTAGGTTTTCCGTGATGCCAGGATTAAAACCAGGCAGAAAAAGTAGTTTCATGAGAGTCAGTTGAAGTACCCAGAGAATGAATTAACATGAAGATTCTTCACGGGCACTTATCTTGCTCAAGTCAAGATTTAACGAGTTATATTTCCATGCACTAGTGTATTCATTTTAGAGGTTGCATACATACACACTCATGGCTGTCAAGCAGCATAAGCTGATACACTAACATCATACCTTCAGATCCAGCCCCAGAAAAGCCACTATTTGAAACAGGAGGTATCCATACAAAAAGTATTAAGGAAGTTATAATCTATTTGTAAACAAGTAATTCCACTGTGCCTTTATTTAGCTCAATAAAGCTCAGAGAGAAAGAGTGAATAAGCAGACACGTGACAGATAACGAAATCATTCACGAGTGCTGCTTCCCCCCAAGTGGCCAGCAGGTGAGCACATCGATCAAGACAGCTCCATTGAGATGCATCCGCACATGCCACATTTGGCAGAGGCCATCATCAGGAATTTCTGCATGAAAAAAATTCAAAGACATATTCTGTTTGGGGAATTTTGCTGGGGGAGGGGGAGACTAAAAGCATTTGTCTTAAAATGACAAGAATGCAAAAAAATTTCTAAGACTGCAGGCTACCATTAGCTTTATTATAGGCACAAGATTACCAGGAACAGCTTTTAGAAAGGCAATTTCTGCACACTGGTATATTGCAGCAGTTTGTACAAAATGAGAATGTGAGATCATCATAGTACTGAGTATGAATCTGTATTAATGACTTGGATTAATTTTTTTTAAAGACCACATATTATTGACATTCTGGAAAATGCAACAACTATTTTTTGTGATTCTGTTTTACTTATAACATATAAAACAAAGAGCTAGTTAGAAAGTTTCAGATAAACATTAAAGAAACCCCCCCACAACTCACTATACAATTATCTGAGTGGTTTGGATAGATGGACAAACATCTTGCAGCACGTAAAGTTTAAAGAAACTGTAATAAACTGTCTATTCTTGTCCATGTAAGTCGATGTCTATCTTGGCTTCAAAGCTATCATGCGCCATCTTGTTCCACAGAGCATCTAGGCTTTGTAAAATATGCAATTATCTTAAAAGGACATCTGCTCTTCTAGCCCATTAAGTTAACCAAGTTTCTTGTAAAATGAGAAATGAACATTACCTTTCTGTACACCATGATGCTCTCTGAACCTACTCCATCAGTTCTGGTCCTTTCTTATCTCTTTTTGAACATTTTTATGAATGTGCATCTGTCTCTCACCAAGCTTCACTGGTTGTCTTCTAGCAAAGAGATGATGAAAACTTCATCTGTGTACTTATTTCACGCAGCTGGTGAGCTAGATTCACCATTGCTATAAAATGCCCTAGATTTTGTTCCTGGTTTTTAATGGGTGACAGACAAACTGGAGCCTCAAACTGCGTGCATATGAACCCAAATTCACTTCCTTAATATGCAGCAATAATTTTACCAGTCTGAAGTTCTACAAGCTGTAATGTAACATCTCTGATCATATAATTTACACCTTGCTACTGCCCTGGAAAAACCCAAAAATGTAACAGGCTAGAAACTGTAACAAGACATTAATGCAATAGGTAGCTTCCTGGGAAGAATCACTCAAGAGGAAATAGAGCTCTTTTCACAGCCTAACCTTTCATTACGGAAAAAGGAGAAAGCTTTCAAGAGAGTCATGCATCTTCTATCAGAAGCAACACCTTTGGGACATTCTGGTAAGAAACCTCTGGCCTCTCGTAGCTCCTGAGAAGGGCTACTTTGCTTCTTGCATGAGGAAGTGCTCATTAGCACATGCTCATTTTAGTTCTCATTTAACTTATTTACAAGGTATAATTAAAAAACTAAAGGATAAGGAGGGGAATAAATTGAGTGTACAGGACAAAGATCAAAAGAAGCTTAAAAAGGACTGAGGTAAAAGGAAGGAAAGAAAACAAAATCAAACTAGAATTAACTCAGATTTCAACTTGCAAGCAGTGCAGCAGTACATTTTTCTTGCTGCCTCATACACAGCATTATCAAATCTATTTAAAGGCCTCCAAATTTCACTTCAAGTTTCCATTAAGAAAACAAATTTTTAAAAGTTGAAGATGCTTATTGTATGCTAGGTCCCCACTTTGATGGGAACAAGACTCATACACAACAAAAGAGTCATTACGTCCAATTTCACTAAACAAGGCTGAGCAAGTCAGATTCCCACTTCACTCACATGTACTTTAAAATAAACTGTCATGTTTTGCCCATGCTTGCTTTCTACATATCTTCCTTCTGAGATATCCCTCTGGCAAACCTTTCTTAAACTTTCTTATGCTGAAACAGCTCCTCCTCAGTATTTACAGACTGTGGAAGACAAGTATTACATGCACATGTGCATACATATGTAAACATAGTTCGGTGTGAAATGCTGTGACTCATGGTTGTGTGTACGCTCAGCACAAAGCAGCAGCAGTGAGCCTTGCCAAGGGCCAGCCATTCCACTTGTCTGATCCGAGTGTCCGCATAAAGCTCCAAAGGGAAATTTAAGCAACATCCGTCAGAGGAATGCAATCAGCAGACAAGAGGCACTGAACAGCACAGGAGACAAGTAATGCACTGGCACAGAAAGGAGCTTTTTGGGACAAAAGCTGGGAAGCTGCAGAATAGGCTAGCATCTGCCAAGCTGCACAAATTAATAGTTTCACATAGTATCTGCTAACTCTACTGGAGTACTGAAAAGTTGCAGGTTTTTGATTCTGCTGCACAAAAATAAAAAAATAAACAATGATTACAACTCTGCAACCCCAAAGTCAAGCATACATTATTGGATGGAAGAGCAAGATGAGAACACAAGGAAATCGTACTTGTTAGCATGACAGGGTCTCACCAGCAGATGTAATTGTTGCCCAAACTTTGTGAGCATTAAGGCAATGAGAGTAAGGGTTTGATGACGGATAATAAGATAGTTCACTCTATTGTATTCTCCACAGTCAGGAGAAGTCAAGCATAAACAGGGAGGTCAACTGTCAGTTTTAAATGAGGTAGAAGGATGATTAAGAGGCAGAGGACCTTCACCTGCAAATACAGATTTAAGGAGACCTTTAGAAAGCTTTTTTTAAAGCAACTCTTACTCTGTTACACTCATATTTGATTGGCTTTTATTTTTTTACCATTACAAAGGCTTCATGGTTGTGGAAAACAGAGTAAAAAAGGACTTACCTCAAAACAGACAACAGCTCTTGGTTCTATTAACCCTGCAAGCAATAAAAGAGCTAACTTTTCAAAAGGCAGCAGAACTAGTGGTTTGACCTTTCCAGCTCTTTACTCAGGAGAGGATGGGAGCACTAGGGAATGCTACCCCGCAATGTAAGCTGTGATGCTGTCCCACTCCCTTCAAAACAGATGCCACCACCATGCTCTGTTAGCACTTAGCCTTAATACTTCTGTCTGGCACCCAAGAAACAGCACATGAGGATTCTCCACAGTTTCATTCCTTTGGAACTCCAGGGAATGGAGTCCCTAGGAGGTTACAAGCACCCCAAAGGACCCACACAGTTCTGTAATGAGTCTTACAACACGCAGGGCAAAGTGGGAGTCCTGTTGAAAACAAAACCAAAGCTAAAGGCTGGTATCTACAGTCATGAGCAAACACAGTATTTCCTTTTCACAATGGCATCACCTAGATGAGGAACAACCTTTAAAGTATTCACAGATATGCCCTGAAAGACAAACTCAGTATGTGCTACTGAAGTTGGGTTTTTTCTCATAAACATTCCTTAAAAAAAATTTAAAAATACATTTTTCACTAAACACAGTCACAGAAACGTCTCTTGAACACAAAAGTAATTTTGTTTATTCTGATTTTATCTCTACCATTACATGAGGGCTGTCATCTCCATTCTTGATTTCTATCTTCAACAAGTTTTTAAAACAATTAAACACCCTCAGGCTATGACTTTTTACATGAAGGTCAAAGTGCACAAAAGACTTTTTATGAAAACTGTCCAATTAGTCAGTTGATTCATCTAAGCTGCATATAAATGTGGCGCCACTTTCTAACAACTGAGAGGAAAAATGGAAAACAAACGTACTGCTCTCTGCATTAGCCTATCTACAGCACAGCTCCAGTAAGTTATGGACCGAGGTATGGTTTTGTGTTTGCACAAGAGCAGACTGGCTACAAGTACCTGGGCCTTTAACACACTCCTAAATGCTGTGTTACATAAAAATATATAACTGCATAACACAGCAGAACAAAGTTGCCACACCTAAGTTTATCAGCGTTTGCTAAAATGAAGAGGTAGACAACGACCCAGGTTACCTGACCTCCTCTGAATGTTCACAGACATTTCTAATACAGCTCTCAGCTCCTTATCAAAATCACATCTGTAAATGATACTGCTCTTAAAATCCTGCCTCCTGCCATGCTGCAGCATGGTAGAAGAAAACTGTGAATCTCCTTTAACACAACGCTCCACTATTTACCCAGCATAACCACTTTGTTCAGTATGGTCCCCAGGCCAAAGGAAGAATGAGGCTCCCAGAGTCCAGTCTCACCATACGGCTAAGATTACCAAGTGATCAGCTGCGGGTGCTGCAGGCACTGGTTGTACTTTCCTCCACACACTCCTGCTACTTTCCTTACATTAAGCAGAGCTTGTTGGGTCTACCTGTGAAAGAGCTGAAGCTCTGCTGAGAAAACCAACCACCCTAAAAAACTGAATGGAAGTAGTTTTCTGCTGGGTTAACTTTTTGAACTCAGATGGCCAGTAACAACACAAGGCAGGCAGCAGAAATGCGAGCCTGGAACACAGGGAGGGAAGCTGAACCAGCTTCCTAGTGGGTCAGCCTTAGCTATCTTGTGAAATCTCACTCTGAGAAAGCAAGGACAATTAAAATCTAACACCCATTGAAAAACGAGTACCATCTCTTAAAGATTAATGAGGAAACTCTCTAGCTAAGTATCAGAGCAACAGGAAGACTCTGTCTATATTCCTGGACTCAAGACTGTGAGGCCGTTTTGTCAGCATAACTTCAGTCATACAAGACATGTGGAAACACAAACATCAGACAAGGATAGATAAAAAAAGTATACTTAAACTTCCTGAGTCCACACCACTCCAGCTGCAAAACCCTGTGGTGTAGACTATACATGCTTTCATTAAACAAATTTCAGTAGCCAAGCCCCCACTCACTCATGGAAGCAGCTCCCATGTGCTGACGTTTGCCCTGCTGTTAAGTGAATTATGACAGGGGTTAATTTAAAAAAGAACAGACTTTAAGAGACAAGTTCTATCAAGGCGCACACAGTGAACAGCATTTTCCTCTGTGAAAGAGCACGTGTGAATAGCTGCTACTACTGGAATAAAGTTTTCTCACAAATGCCTTTGCTGCTCAGAAAGCAATCTGTGCATGAGACAGAGATGCAATGTATCCGGGTCTGCTCTTCCAACTTCCCTGCAACCTCATCTAGGAGAGTTCAAATGACCAGTGCGGGATCTCACCAACACCACAGACAAGGAGAGCTTCTAGTTCAGCTCACGTGAAGCTGCTCCCTGTCTCCTGGGGAACTGATCAATGGAGGAGGCAGCCTTTGCTCCTCGCAGAGTGCTGTCAGGCTGTGGCACAATTGAGCGCAGGTTTACAAGGCAACACACCTAAGACTAAAGTTACAGTCCTCGGGCACAAAGCACCTGTAACAGTGTTCAAGTCATGACCCGAGCGATCATCCTGATCCTTGTTCAGAAGGCAGCCTGACGGGTACCAAACGCCCAGGAAACTCTGGGGTAAAGCAGGGCTCAGCAAGTCCCTTTCACACAGGGACACAGGAGGAACACGGCGCGCGGCGAGAGAGCCGCCACTGCAGAGCCGCCCGCCCATCCCCGGTCCTGCTTTCCTCCCAAAAACTGAGTCTGAGTCCAAGGCACTCGAGGCATAAACACGCTTTACTCAGACTCATCAAGAGAGCATAAACAGACTCCGGAGAAGGAGCGAGTGCTGCCGAGCAACACCGCCCCGGGAATACACCTCCCGAGGGGCTGCCCGGGCAACCAACTGGTGCCAGGCGGAAACACTGAAAGTTGTCCTAGCGCTTCAGAACCGCGGGTGATAGCGGGGCAGCCGTGCTGCGCAACGAAATGCGGCGAGCGCGTGTGTGTGTGTGCGCGAGGTAAACAAAGCCCCGCCGGGCAGCCCGCAACGTCCCCTCCCGCCGAGCGACCGCGGCCGAGCGGCCGGGCCCGCTCCGGGGCACCACGGCCGGCACGGCCCGACCCGCGCCGCACCGGAACGGCACCTGCGCCCGCGCCAGGGGTCGGCGGAGGCCACGGCGGAGGCCGCGCCGGCAGGGGTTCACCCACCTCGTCGCCCCACTTGAGCACGTCCTTGTGGCGGTCGCGCAGGGCGCGGTAGATGTGGAGGAACTGGAGGATGCCGTGCCGCCGCACGTGCTCCGCGTACCGCCGCGTCTCCTCCCAGCTCAGCGGCGAGCCCTGCGACAGCAGCCCCATGCCGGCCGGGAGGGAGGGAGGGAGGCCAGGGAAGCGAGCGGAGCCGGAGCGGAGCGAGTGCGCCCGTGCGCGGTGCTCTCGGGGCCGCGGGTGCCCTCCCTGCCGCGGCGGCGGGACCGAGCCCGGCGCCGCACGTGACGGCGGCCGCGCGTCACGCCGTGACTCAGCACTTTCCGCCGGCAGGCGCCGCCCCCGCCGCGCCGAGCGCGGGGCTGAGCGCGGCCTGGCGGCCCCGGGGCGCCCCAGGCGCGGAGCCGCCGGGGAAGGAGGGGAGGGAACGTCTCCGGGGAAGCGAAACCCGGGGAGCCACGGCGTCGGCAGTGCCCGTGAGCGCCGCTGCTCCGAACGCCCGGCGCACGCCCCGGGCACGCGGGAGGAGGCGCCGCTCGCCTGCGCCAGGCGACATGGCGGCGGGACGGTGTCCCCGGCCCGGCGGGGCAGGACGCGCCACGTCCGGCCGGGCCGGTGTTCCTGGGGGAAAGGGACCCTCGTGGGCCTGAAAGCGCCGAAATGAAGGTGCTGATTGAAAGGCCCCAAGGCGCGGATAGCGTGCGAACGCTGCTGTGTATTTTACAGATCAGAGCACAGTGCAAAAGCGTGATGCTCGGAAGGGGTGGAGGGAAATCCAGAGAGGTCACACCTCATCCCCCATAGATCCTCCTCTGCATCTCTCCGGCTGCGGAGACCAGGTGTTGTGGTATCAAGCATAAGCCCAGCTCGTGAAGATGTTGAAAATGAGTTACCTGGGAATTGTTCTGGAGGGAATTGAGACAGCATTGTCTCAGGAAAGGGGATACGGGGGCGTGTCAAGGCGTGTATTTCACATTTGATAAAATGTAGAAGGCCTATCAGTGCTAGTCTTTACTAAATGAAGAGACAAAAGGCACTGAACGTTAACATGGAGGGAAAGTTTCTCACTGCTGAGAAGCAGAAATTCATTACTCCTCGAGCCTCGTTGTTACATCCACAGAGCTTGTCATAGGCTGCAGGAACAAGCAGGGCTGGTATGTAGTAGGATAAACTAAGGCTTCGAGAATTAGTAAGGTATTTTAATTGTCATATAGCCCACTAATGGATAAACTATATTATTAGATATTTCATTAACTGAATGGCTATACTTACAAGAACTGCTTAATTGTCTTTATTCCAGGATATGAGATGTCTAAAGGATAGAATAAGTTCCCAAGATAGTAGACTAATAAAACTAAAATGCATTAGTGGAAGATATCAAATATTGAAGTAAAATGACTCAAAAGTATTTTTAATAACCAAGTTTGTACACAAAGGGAAGCACTGACAGAATAAGAACAATCAGTAATCATTTAAATTACAAATATTTAATTTATAATGAGCTGGTTTTTAGGAGCTCGTTTTTTTAAAAAAACCCTGCATGTTTTTGGCTGAAATTGTACAGGCCAGCCTGATTGAAAGCAGTGCTGTTGCTGTAACTATTGTAGATCTGGAGATGGATGGTTGAGTTAGTTTGAGGGACAAGAAAACAATCTTTTCTTCTAGCTAAAAAATCCCACAGCCTTTTTTATTTTTGAAACATCAAGAGGCCAAAAGTCGCACACTTGGCAATGGCATTCTGATGAGGCATATCCCTGATGTGAAAGCCAAGTACTTTATTTCAGATCTAAGGGGACAAAGGGATTTCATGCACTGCCCTGCATGTTTGAGGGCAATTGCACCAAAATATCAAGATTCCATGTAGGTGCCACCATGCTGCCATCCAGCCTCAGCTTTTCCACACCTTTGAGTTAGAGCTGAAGCACCTGAGGAGTCCTGGCAGTGACAAGTAGCACCTGAAAGCCAACAGCTGTGTTAGCCCTTTTCTGGCTCTTGGGGCAGTGAGCCTGGGTCTGGAGCAAACCTTTTTGTATCAGATCAAAGTTAACATTATCATCTTATGAATCTGGGCCAGCCTGTCTGTATGGTTTAGGGTCTGTGCTCTCGGTTCACTTGGCTGACAGCAAGAGCCCTGTGTTACTGAGAAACTTTTCTGGAAGAATTGGGTATTTGGTATGATCCCAGCTGCTTTGAGTGTGCTGGTGTATAATGGACTGTAAATATTTCCAGCAACATACACAACATTTCAAAATTAAGATCAGTTTTATTATATCGCATGCTGCTATTATGCAGTCTGTACTCTTCAACTGACCACTAATGCTACTCTTTAACCTGCAATTCAAGAGCACATTTTCAGTGTCTTGTCTTTCTCAATATTTAAACTCAGCTAATTTTTATGTTATTTTAGTGCCAATATCTGCTGTATTTCTAGTTCTGTGTGCTTAGTCTTATCAACTGTAGAGCTAATACATTGTTTATAACAGAAAATCAAGGTATTTTCCTTCTGCACCAGTAAAACTGATGTAAACTCTTCTCACACTGTAATGTCTAGCATAACAGTGTGACAAGTCAGCTCTGTTTATGAAAAAGCTGGAGCTTTTTCCCCTCCAGCTCTAATGTATGTGTTCTGACAGTGCGGGCTGATCCACAGTGGAGGACTAAGCCACTCTAAAGTTGACAGCATCACATGCAGAAGTGTTCATTTGCACATTGCCTATGACTTCAGGACTAACCACCATTGTATAATATCTGCCTATATGCTTAATGTTGTATAATTATTTCCAGTACACTGAGTATCATGTATAATTACTTCCAATGCACTTAATATGAAAAAAAGCATCTCTGAACATACAGGCAGTACTTTGGATGATATTATTAGTTTACTCTGTACCCATATCCCCAGCCCCAAGACTTAACTAGTTTTTCTGAACAGTCCAAAGGAAATCATTGAGGGAAAAGGCTGATGTACTTGTAATTTGGTAAGTTGTTCAGAGAAGAGTATGTGACTTGCAACCTGTACAGCAAGGAGCTGTTTCACATGTTCCTGCCTTTCTCCACAGAGGATAACTCACTTTGTGTTTTGAATAGCTGCAAAGCTATTCAAACAAGCTGCCACTAAATCTAAATAGAGTAGCTTGGCTCCTTGAGAATACACCCACTGGGAGAAAGATATGTAGACTCATAGGTGAGACCACTCCTACAGAATCCTTTATTTTACTGTCTGTCATTAAAAGTAATAAGTAACAAGCAGATGTCTTGTGATAAGGCTGTTATTAGAAGGAAGAAAGATTTGTCTTACTTCATGAATCATCTGCAAAAACTTTTTAAAGCAGCTTTGTTCAAGGTGATTGTTGAGTTGGCATTGCTGTATATTGTGTTATTCTCCGAGTAAAATGAAAAGACTTCAAATGAAATAATCCACTTTCAAAGTTTTGGAATGGTATGTTTGGTAGAAAAAAAATCATTATGGTTTTTTATATCAAAATGTTATGCTTCCAGGTCTATAATTTGTCATGTGCACTTGTATCCATCCACCAGAATTGACTCAGGTGAGCAGCAGATGCAATAACTGTTTCCTTTTGAGTGAGGAGGCCTCCAGGCATTTCCTGAGGCACTGGAGAGATCTGTGCTCAGGCAATTATTTTTTGATGCAGAAAGTCTTGCTGACTAGCAAGTTGGAATAAATGATCTATCTGGGGGGAGAAGGAAGTCAGGACACTGAAAAGATTCAAGTGAAGGATCTTCTGATGTATCTTGCAGTTAAAGTATTCCTGCTCTGCATTGAGAAATATGATTAGTGGGGACTTATTCTGGTCTAACTAATAATGCTTATTCCTCTCCAAACTAACTTCTTAATTAGTGTATGAAAGACATTGTTGTGGCTTGTCAGTATAGCTTTAAAATTTATTTTTCTTGCTGTTACTTGATGTAGAAATGACTGTTGTAGCATTAAGTTATGGCATGAGTCTCAGTGGTGCATTTCTAGGATTTTTTTGGTGACTTTTCATTGATAACAATTGGTTTTGAGAGTTGGAGTTTTTTACTTCAGAAAGGATGAATTGTGCATTTCAGTCTATAAAGTTTCATGCATTTATGTAAAAAGTGAATATATTCACATTGTTTCACCATTTTGGTCTGTATTAGCATGTTCCTTTTGCAAGGAACTTGAATTTCTCCTTTCTGAGTAGCCCACATATTCTTTTGCTGTGTCTGTGCACAGGACATGATTATGGTGCCTTGACTGAGTCGGGCATCTCTAATCATGCCATGAATGCTGCTGGCAGTAACAGCAGTTGTAGTGTGTGAATTATTCTGTGTGCAAATTGCTGAGCTGCTTCCTCTCAGAGTGGTCTGGCATGGTGACTGATGTCCCTTGCATTCTGTTCACCTTTTCTCCTGCTACTACCAGTTCCCTTGGAGGTGCACTCTCCTATCAATTCAGCTGTCACTGTGTCCAGGTCTGTCCTAAAGAGGCTCCTTGATGATGTCCACAAGACACAAAGTATTCCAAAGAAAGCAAGAACTTCCAAACTATTTTCCAGTTTATTTTCTTTCCAGCATCTTCTAAGATGGAGACCCTTTATTACAGGATTATCTTTATATTCTTTCCCATAGGCTGACCTGTGGGGTTTTTTTTCTGAGAAGATAACTGTCTACTATAAAACAAAAGAATGCCAGGTGCTCAACAGCAAAGCCAAAGACTGATTACCACCTCATCCTCTGCATGCTGAGTTGTTGTCTTTAATGCATCACTTCGTTCTTTGTGAATATCAGAAGCAGTGAAATTCATTTTTAGACATAAGAAAAACAGGGGCTGAGTGCAAAGTCCTTCCAAAGATTTTGTTGATGATTAAGCTTTACAAAAGCCTGAATTCAGTGTGCATTTTAACAAAGTGACTGAGTTCCTTGGTTACTTGAATTCCCACCTCAGGCAGGAGTGTAGGAATGTGCACTTTTTTTGCACACATGTATCCTCTTGAAGGATGATACACCAGAAAGTCCTAACTCCATCATCAACATCTCCTGAAAAGAATCCACAAACCCACAAATATTAGTTGAATGTGGGTTGGAACACTCAAAAGTCAGCTGAAAAGCAGAATAAATAAATCACATTTTTCCCTTTAGCAACTGTGTCATCTTTCTTGCCACACTCAAGCTGTAGCATATTTTTTACAGAAAGAAGTTTAGCAGCTTAGAATAAAGTACTGATCCTTAGTGAAAAAAATAGTAGAATTCCTAAGTAAGATGCATTAGTAGCAGCTTTTGTATCTATTTTAATACCAGTTTTCAGCCTTCAGTTTTTTACAGGCTGGGAAGTAAAAGCAGAGCCAGTGAGCTGCACTGCCAGGTATACCCCAGGCCACCAAAAGCCAGAGGGGCTGTAGCACTGTCTTGTGCTCCTGCCTTGGTGTGGGCCAGGACGGGTGGCCTGGGCTCAGTGGTCCCTCCCTCTTGGAGGCATATTCCTCTACCAGGCAGCGACCTAGAGCCACAAGCTGTTCCCATCCTGGGAGCAGCATGATGTGCCTTAATGTAGTGAAGTCTCCCTGCCAGAGAAAACAGACATCTGAGAGCTGTGTAGATACTGTATATGAATTTGATTCTTCCATACCCGCATTTCTTCAGGTCAGGTCCAGCTCAAGATACTGAACTGCCACAGTATTAAATCTGCAAATCTGGTAATACCACAAATTTCCCAAGACAGGATCTGTTTTTTTCCCCGCTTCATGTATTTGTTCGCTGCCTGGCAGCTTGTGTGTTGCAGTTCTGTGTGCTTTCATCCTTCAATATTGTTACTGCAGTCTAAGTTATGGTTCCTGGTGGTAATAAGTCAATATTTACAAGATTGCTCGTCGTGTAGGCTTTGGTCAGGTAACAATGAACCAAATGGGAATAATCCTCTTGCGTTTTAAAGGACTGTATCTCCAAATATTTAATGGCAAAGTATTTTCATTTATTCTACTTCATATTGTATATTTGATTTTATATTGAGTATAAAGTTCTATTGACAACTTGAAAATTATTGGAAATGCATTCCCCTTGTCTCTATGAATGAAATTGGTTGGTAGGTGATTTTTAAAAGAAGTCAGACAGAGATGAGTGCCAAATCAAAACAGTAAGAAGAAATTATGGCAAAAGAGAACATTTAGAGAGAAACTCAGTATTTGCCATGACATACCTTTTGAAGGTTATTGTTAACACCATTCATACCTCCTAGGTGTTTCCACCAGACCAGTACTTCTCAGGGTCTCTTCCAGAGGCAAGTTACAAATGTTTTGGAGACTCTAAGAGAAATCAAATTTAAGATACTGAAAATACCTCTTGTGAAATTTCTCTAGGTGGACTAGTTGATACAATTTTAAACGTTGGCCTAGTACTTAGAGTTACAGCACTTTGTAATATGTTGCTGTTATTTATAGCACTGATGAGGAACTGGTAAGTGGTCTTGTATACAGGTAGACAAGCAGAGGAAGAGAGATGTCAGGCTGCTTTGTGAGGGATACAGAAGGCTTAATTTAAATACCTGAAATAATTATTGCTTACCTTACTGTAGGCCCCCAGCTCTAGGGGCTGATGCAGTTCTCTTTGAGTAAGAGCCTCAGTTTCCCATAAAGTCTGCCATGGAATTACTGCATAAGAAGCAGTAGTGACAGCCTGCCAGGGATGCTGGCAGTGGAGAGTGACAAGCCTGCCTGCGAGGAGAGGCAGCCTGTGGGTTGCAGAGGGCTTTGCAGGCAGGTACACAACTTCCCTCCATGCTGTGCCCCACTGCCATGCCCCCCTTCCAGGAGGGACCCCCAGGCAGTGAACTGGGCAATGGTTTGTTAGATATGGTTTTTGTCCTGCACTCTGTCATCCAACTGCATTTATCTATGTAGCTAACAGGAGCCAGGAACTGGTTAGTGGTATCCCTGCCCTGTGGCAGCCTTTAAGCACTCCTGAAACAGCATAATTGGTGGGCTGCAACCCCACAAGGCATTTAATACAGAAACACCAGTGGCTGAGAAGTAGATGGGAGAGCACTGGGTCAAAGAGGACTGTTGGAAAGGTCAGGGCTGCTGAGAGATGTGTTGGTCTGAGCTGTATATTCCCTGGCAAACCCCTGGTGTCAGACTCAGAGATGGATGGTGGCCTACTTATTTCCCTGCGTAGAAGGTCAGAGGAGCAGGTAGATGAAGTGTGTACTGTGTCCTCACCTCTTCTTAGACTTGTTGCCTTGGGAGGGCTGACAAACCATATTCTCCTGGCCATTCACCAGCTGATATTAAACCTATGATGAAAAAGTAAGAAATATACATAAAAAGCTTTTAAAATAGTGATACACCTTCATATAATCGAGTATGTATTTTTAACCTTGCTTTGCACAAGGTTCATGCTTCAGTTGCTTATATTCCCTGTTTTGGCTCAAGCTCTCTAATATATATATGCATAATAATATATATATGCATTCAGGAAGATTTTTACTTCAAGGAAGAAACAGTTAAACCTGAGCAGGTGAGGTAAGGGTTGGAACCCAAACCATGCTTGCATTACCAAATTGCCCAAGGCTCCATTGTTCTAGTATTTGAGGTTTATAGAAAATAACTGCCTGGTTCCTCTCCTATGCCTGTAAATGATTATATGCCTCACATTTCTAACCTCTCCTGATACTGCCAGTAACAGCAATACAACCTCCATGTGGTAACCCAGTTGTTCACATCCATAACTTCTTTAATCTTTGTCCAAATTCCCATTTCTGCCAAAGAATGCATCAGGCACCAAGATAAGACTCAGGGAAATGTAACCCTTGCCCCAAATAACCTGTCATGAACTGTAATGTTTTATCACAAGAACTGTACTTTGCACAGCTGTGTGAAAGAGCAACCATCTGCCTGCCAAACCTGCAGTGCTCCCACACTCCATGGTGCTGACACCAGGATTCCCAGGTTTTGCCTGTTGGATTAGCTGCTGCCGGCTGGTTCTTTCCAAAGCCATGGCTGTTGGATGGCAGCAGCAAGGCAGCATTGTTGGGTTTGTGCCCTGCACGGATCCATGCATGGTGCAGAGCGGCAGAGAAAGCTGCAAAGTTCCCTCAGTGCAGGCTGTTGGGGGAATACAGCAGCAGAGCAAGAAGGAAGAACAGCAGATACAGCCAAAAGATTCCATGCTTAAAATAATTCAGTCCAATGCTAGTTATAACCTTCCTTTTAGTGTATGTATGGGTGCAGGTTTTGGTCATACGGATGACTCCCTGAGAAACCTTTGTTCTCAAATTTCTCATGACTCCAGTCTGCTGTAATCTTCTTTTTCATAAGAGCTGTATAATTCTGTGGCCCTCCACCAAGGAAAAGCCTTTAACTATATCATGAAATAGTTGTTCAAATTCCCAAGTAGAAACCTGTGTATTACTACATGTAACAGAAAATTGAATTTATTAATAAGCCTAAACATGTTCCAGGCATCTTGAGTAAAACACACTGTTAGCTAGCTCAGCAAATACTAGTGAGGCTGAAATGCCAATTTGCAAATAGACCAGCTGTATCAAGAAAGATGACATTGGTCTTCCATTGAATAGTTCATGTATTTGAATAATTTTACATTCCATTTTTATCTTGCTTTGGCAGCTTGTATTTCTGCTTCAGTTACTGAGAAATGGGTGGAATATAAGCTGAATAGATCTGTTTTTTCCCAGTGAGAAACTGAGTTACGTGAGGGAACATCTCCCAGCTGCTGTCTCACTGCTGCTTCCACATGCTGCATAAATACCACTCTTGGAAGTAGCTATTGATCATGGGCTGCAGGGTCTTTGGTGGTGTTACCACAGTTGTTTCTCAGCCTTTGTTGTAGAAAGATGTGGTCCTAAATGACTCAGGAGGTTGTTGAGAGTTAAGTAAGGGATAGGTTCTCAAAGACAAAGATGCTACAACTAAACAGACACATGCAGCTCTCAAGGGATGGCTAAGTGCTTTGGAAACACCTCAGTAGATACTACTCAACATTTTAGGCCTCTAAAAATATTGAAAAGGTAGCTTTCTTTTGGAGTTCTTGATGTTCACCTTATCACATTATTGCTCAATCCTTTGAGCCAGGCTATGTAATTACGGTCAGGCTTGCAGATGGCCATTAAGAGAAGCCTGCAGGACACATAACAAATAATTAAAGTGTCTGCAGAAAAGCTGCACAGGTAAAAAGTTACATGTTTAGGCTTGAGATTGTCTAACAGCTCATTTCCACATAAAGAGGTTCTGTGCCCTTCTCCCTGTCCTCCTTCTGCCTTGGCCTACCTCCCTTTATGTGCACTGGCTTGTGTTTTCTGACCCTGCACCAAGCCAACTCTAATTACTGGAATTGAGAAGAATATTAAACTGGAAAAAAGGTGAATCGGTTGTGATGGCATATGGCATTGACTCAAAGCATGAATGTACTGATGGGCACAAAGCTAATGCAAAGGATGTGACTGGAACTGGATCTGGGGAAAGGAAGAGGAGAAAAATAAACAAGAGCTTTATAACAATGGAAATCTGGTTAATGGTCTTTGTGGTAAAGTGCCACTACTCCTGAATAACAAATGGCCAAATTCTGTTCATGCACAGTCCAGCATCATCCTGCCTATACATGTTACCTTTGTTTGTCATTATGGATTTGTCTTTCACAGAGTGGGTACAAGTAGATAGAGCTGGGACTGCAATATGACAGATCAGTCAGTGAGACACCAGCAGCAACGCTTTGCTCTGAGGAAAGGTGGTCAATAATATTGGCATATTTTGTAATCTTGCCCCTCAGCTCTCTCCAGGAGGTAACAATCTCTCTTGCCAGCTCCATGGGACCAAGGTAGGCTTTCTTTCTCCTTTATTTTTTTTCTCATTTTTTTAGCTGCTTTTTTCCCCTTATCATAAATTCTGGAAAAAGATCAGCTTTCCATCTTCCTCTCAAAAATCTGTAGAAAAGCAAGACAGCAAATAAATAAATGGCAATGAAATGTACTGCCCGTGAAAGATTTAACATAATTCAGTTGGGGGAAAAGGAGGAAAGTTAATGGTTGGCAGCAACTAGTAATCACTCCAGCATTTCAAAGTGTTTTCCAGATTAACTGGAGACATTTTCTTTTTCTGTTGAAGTCAAAGACAATATTTCCATTGGCTGCAGTTGGGGCAGTTTTAATCCCTTAAGTTTTGAACAGTCCTGTTTTTTAATCTAAAATAATAAAGTACGATATTCTTTCAAAACTGGGTCACTTCTCTGATGTGTGGATTCATCATTCCATTTGACACTTATCTGATTGTATCCTCATTCTTCTGCTGAGGTTAGTTTAAGAGAAAAGGCAACTCCCAAGCTACCCTCCCTTGAAATGTCATCTGAGGCTTTCTTTTTCACTTTTTAAGCTCTGTGGAAGTACAGCCCTATTATAAAAAAAGCACAGCAAGAACCCAGCTTCCTCACACAACAGTGTCTTGGGGTGAACTTGGCAGTGACTCACCGTTGCCTCTGGCACCCTGCTTTTGCTGGGCAGGTGCAGTGGCAGGTACGAGGGAGCATCGGGTGCATGGCAGCACACAGGCAATTCATGCCAAAACACTGACGTGGGGAACAAGGCAGATGCCTGGACATGAACTGCAGAGGGTGTCCAAGACATCCACACAGGGCTGAAGATACAACATAGGAATTACTGGACCTCCTTGCCCTCTGTGTTGGTGGCTGGAGGCTGGGTGGGATATGCCAGAGAACTCAAGAGGGCATCTACATGTGAAAACCTGCATCTTTGTTGAAGTTCCCCTAGAGCTGGTATGTTAAGAAGTCATGGGTGAAAGTGCTAACCCACACAGAGAAGGTACTTGCTGGTTTTCCTTAACAGATTCTCTTCTGAAACCTTTAAAAGGATTATGGCTTATGCTTCTTTTTAAACAAATGGGCTATTTGTGCTGGTTTTTATCTTTGGCATAGCATATTGGACCTCTTGGCAGCCTGAAGGTCAAGGTTCCCATGTGCAGTTGCCACTGCCTTACAGGCAGCTCTCAGCCCAGTGCTTCTGGTTGCACAAATGCATCCCTCGTGTTCTGTCTCCTGGAAAACTAGAGGAATGGTCCACCTTCAAGTGGACAGATTAGCCAAAACTCAAGGACAAATCTGTCCTTCAGGTAGACAGATCTCCTTTGAAGAAAGGAGTTCTGTCTTTGTGTGTGCATGTACGCATTGGATACAGTGGTCTGTCCTGGCATAGATCAGAAGGAATTTCAAGCTTTCAATTTCATATTTCCCTATGACACCTTCAGGTGTTCTTTGTAGTCTGTACTGTGAAAATATATCCTACAGTCAGTCAGTCAGCCTGAGGACATTGGTGTAACTGCCCAGTGAGAGTAAAAAATGTGTGTTTTCTGGAGTTGAGCTGAAATATGCTGCTCTCTGAAAGGTCAGCTTTTAGCGTTGAGTAGAGAACTTTCAGTGAGAGTAGGAGTACTGCCACAGTAAATGCAGCTGGACATGACTGTGTCACACCGGCTGGGGACACAAGACCTGAAAACTAGGTTTTCATAGTTTGCTTAGTCTGTATATTTTAGTTTACTGTCTTGGATTACTGAGTCAGAACTCAGCTGCAGTTGAGTTGAACTTCGAGAATATTTACATAAAATATTACATTTTAAATTTCCTATTCAGAGCTGTACTGGGAGTGAGTTCAGTAAACAAAAGAGGGTGCAGAAGATCAGTGCTAATAAAAATTCTGCCTAGAATCTCATTAAGAAATTTCATCTGTTCCTGTGTACTGAATGAAGTAGGGATCTCTCGAAAGAAGCACGATGCAGTTGTATCATTAAAAAAGTGTATCATAATATGTACAAAACAGGATGTCACATTAAAGGCAAGCTTAATTCTGGCATTTCATGGCATTAAAGGGATTGACTTTGCAATAGTAATTTTCTTTCAGTGCAGGGCCATTTTTGCTTGGGTGGTGTGTGTGATTAACCTCATAGGTTCACAAAATTGGGAAGGTGAAAATGCAGGCCTCCTATGTATACACATGTATACTCATGGTGGCATTTATGCGTTCATCAGCAAGTTAGGATGTTTTTGATTCAGAACACATCCTCTGCCCTTTGAACTGCACTCAGAGAAGGCTTTCCCAGGGAGTCAGCGCCAAAAGGATGCTATGACACGTGTTCCCATTGACTTTAACACATAATATGCTGATAAATGAAACTTGTTTATTCCCAGCTCCAGAAGAAGTTGAGATGAACTGTCTGGCTATTTGCTTTTCATAATTTATTTGTGATAAGTGTGTATCTTGTGCCATTGGCTCCGTGTGCTGACCCTTGCCTTGGAGCCTTCAGAAGAGCGTAAGGCTGCCCCAGGCAGAGCAGCTGCAGCATTGCTGCACGGGGATGGCACATCTCTCAGTCCCTGCTTTGTTCACAAACCTCCACAGACTGGAGGAGCAGGGCCTCCTGAGCACTTAAAAGCCATATTTGTTGTGTCCTTGGAATGTGAGGAGTTTCTCATATCGTGCAACCTTCACCTTCCCAAATGGGACATTCTTCATCAAATTCATAGTTACCAAAGAGCTTCCCAAGGGACCAATTGTAGTCTTGTCAACCTAGGAAACAGCATGTTTCCCACCCAGTCAAGTTCTCAACAGTGACTGAACCCCTCCAAAAAGAAGGTGTATTTCATGTCTTTTCTTGTTCTCAGTAATGACAACTATTTTTGTCAACATTTTCTAATGACAGGCACTCTTAGTGATACCAAGGATGAAAATTTTCAGCTGTGTGGAAGTCTTGCAAAGTCAAATGAAGAACTTCATGTGAGAAATGCTGGACACTTCTTCCTGTAAACACTGAGGCCAGATTTGTGTATGGTACCAATCAGAAAGCACTGATAAATTATTGATTTCTGTCCTGATTTTATCATTCCTTAAAGAATAGAACTTACTTTTGCCTGCTATAAAGACAGTAGCTGCTATTCAGTAGCATATTGTACTTGTGAAGGAAGCAAGTTTCTGCATCTCAGATTTCTGCATTTGATAAGTTGTCCCACTTGCACACCAACTTTCTTAAAGACCTACAGAGCTGCTCAGCAGCAGAATCCAAAATAGAATTAAACCCAAGAGAGGAATTAGAAGATAGAAACTGTCCTACTTGATGGGGAAATGTTTGATCGACTGCACTAAGGATGTAGTTTATTTTAAATATTCTCATCCTTTTGAAATACTAAGAGATCTAGAAGTAGATTCTGCAACTTTGAAATGGAACATTGCTATATGTGGGGATGGTACCAAAAGTAAACATAATTGCCAAAAATACACAGAAATATTTAGTTGCTTTTCAGCAAGCACTGACCAAATAGAGGAGCTCTCCTGGATCAAGCTGTATGTTAATTACTGACCCATCATTAGGGTCTTTGCTTCTGAAAGTTTAACACCACTATTTTATAACAAACCTATAAGATGCTGTATTTTAGCAAATACTCACCACATTCCCCATTCCCGCTGTCAACCTGGACAATTCCATCTGAACAAAATGGCTGTTCTCATGCTCCCCTAAAATCTCTGCTCTCTGCTTTGATCTTAGGCTGCTTGGAGTTGAAAACAATTAAAATTTGTGGATGTGTTTCTTTGTATTGTTGTTTGGCCATACTATGGTAATATATAATCAATATGGTGTGTTTTCCATGGTAAATTACATCAATATGTGGCAGCAGTGCTATGAAAATCAGGTTTCCAATTCCTTGGTAGTCAGGAATTTCTGACCCAATATGATGCTATTTGAAATCATCTAAAAGAATCAAATATTCTGTAAGAAAATAAATGAACAGATCCTTTTTATCAATTCATTTTGTTCTTCATCAATTCATCAATTCATTTTTTGGTTTTGGATGTATCACCAAATGAAGCCAGAAAGATAAGAATTTATTTTTTTTCAGAGAAAATTCATCCATTTCTTATCTTTGGAAAAATTTAGCTGGTCTCTATCCTTGAGTGATGTCGTGTTATTTCTCTGAGCTAATAAAAAAGACCAGTGACTCAGCATCTGTAGCTTATAATTCAATCTCAGGTGAAAAGTTTGAAGAGCACGCCAACATTTCATCCTAATGTTAATGTATTATCTTCAGGAGAGACCATGGGAGCCTCCTAGAATGCAAAAAATGAATACATTTAGCCATAATTATTTTTAAATTCTCTGCTTGTTTTTCAGGTGGCACCTGTTATTCCTAAATGACTTTAATTCTTCATTTCGATTGACAGATCAAATTTGCCACCAACTCTGCCACTTTCCTACCAAAACTGTAGGAAACATACTAAAACAGAAAAAGGGATAATTATGGGAAGAAGTATTTTCTCTTCTGGCTGGTGAGTTGGTTTATTTTAATCTTGTGCACTATCAATTATTTCCAAAAGCTTCAAGTGGAAAATGCAGATGTAAACAGAATTTTGGTACTCCACAGAGCACAGCTTGAAGAGGATTTTCAGGAAAAAAGAAGTAGTTTCAGGAATTAAACTCAGGTGACTTTCTTTTTAATTGCACTTAAAAGTTGTGGGGAGAAGGGGGGTGCACAGACAGATGAGGCAGCTTCAAAGTATTTGTGGGGAGGTCACTGTGCAGCAGCATCATTTTCCATAAGTTCACCAGCACAAGGCCTGGCTGGTCCAGGAGTCCTCTTGGAGCAAGAGCACCTTGTCTGGGTCTCTCTTGCCCATGTCAATGAGGAGCATCACACGTGTCATGGTCTGATACAGTTCAAATCTATTAATTGATTTTGCAGAGGGGAGAACGAGAGTTTGTCATGATGCTTAGTCACTACTGACTTGAAACATAATTAAAATAATAACACAAAAACTTCTATATACTGTGCCCTGAGGGTTGCCATGAGGCTCCCATGCAATGCAGGCAGCTGACAGCTTTGTTTAGCTTTTCAAAAATCTGGTGACTTTCTGAATGCCTTCAGAGCCTCCTCTCCCAGCACTTTCAGTTTGCATTCCAGTTCCAACAACAGCTGCTCTTTTTCGGCTGTATGACTTGTGTGGCCCAGTTGCAGAAGCAGATGTGCCCTCCACACTCATGGAGAGAAGGCTGGACAGGATTGCTCTGCTAGGGTTGAGAAGTTGGTTCAGGGATAGGAATTGTATTTTTAAGCTGACATTTGCCAGAGTTGGTGCTAGAAGATATACTGTTGCCTCCCTCGCCTGCTCATTCCTACCCTCTCCCTTGAGTTTGCACAAGCCTGGTCTGAACAACAGAGGTATTAATCCAGCTGAAGTCTCAGGCAATGTGAACAAAAACACAAGCTGTAATCTGGCTCGGGTTTGTGACGTGGTTTTCCATCCAGCCACGTGGACATGTGTACCCACAGGAGGCAGAGCTGGAGGAGAGGGAGAGAACTGTCTTTCAGGGGACATGGGAGGAGGATGCAGGGTGGTCTTTGGGAGCTTGTGCTTCCTTGCAAGGTGAGGTCACATGGGATCGCTGAGCCTGGGGGTAGCTGCTAACCTGGGGACAATGACACCTATCTCCAGCAGAGCTCTGTGAGCCTTCATGAAATTTCTGTGATCTTTACTTCCCTGTGCTGGGATGGTGCACACATGAGCACCAAGCCCCACACCACAGCATGCCACAAGCAGGATGGCAGTGCTGGAGCAACAAGCATGAGCAGGAGCCCTCAGACAGCATTCCCCAGGCAGCCACAAAAACTGTGGAGATGGGCATGCTGCAACCTAGGATGAGTATGTGAAATGGTGTGTAGGAGATGCTGGGCGGTGCCCCCAGCCCAGCTGTCCTAGAATTTCATTCACAAGGTAGGTCA
The DNA here is from genome assembly GCF_020740725.1 of Corvus hawaiiensis. Lineage (NCBI taxonomy): Eukaryota > Metazoa > Chordata > Aves > Passeriformes > Corvidae > Corvus > Corvus hawaiiensis. The sequence goes on from NC_063215.1 coordinate 25,073,258, forward strand.
TGAGCATTTATTGTACGACTTGTGTTCAGGGTGGCTTTTCACAATGAAGCTGCATAAAATTGACTTTTTGTGTGTTGAGAAACCAAGTCAGAGTTGTGGGGCACCTTTGCATCTACACACAAGCCCGTAGTAGGGATTTTGCAGGCTAGCTCCAGGGTTGGAGAAACAGAGGCATGTGGAAACTCGGGCTGTCCTCAAAAGAGGGCATTGCAAGGAAAGGTTTCAAGGTCCTTTACTAGTTAATGGTTGTTTTCTCTGTTTTGCAATACAGAACAACTAAATATTCTCATCTTGTTGGAACCAATATATCTTGTGTGACTTCTCTTTCATCTTCTTTCTTTCACCACCTTCTTTATCTCTGACTAGAAGAATATACATTAATTCCTAGAAAAGCTTACAAAAACCAAAAAGGTGAGTGAACTAATTTCACTGTGGTAGAACAGGGCAACTTGTTGGTACTTGCTGTTAGTGTGCATTGATTTTATCTGGTGGGAAGATGGTGGTGACACCAGCATCGAGGTGCCTTGCTCTAACAACTCACACATGTACAGGGGCTGTTGAGAGCTCAAAGAAGTGGTAGAAAGTGTAGCATCTTCCTCTGTGAAAATATGCACAAATATATTTTTGTTTTCTTACTCTTCCTATTGGGAAGATTTTTTTGATTTTTCAGCCTAGCATTCAGATGAAGGAAGACTCAGTGATCACAGTGTCCATCCATCTGTCCTACTCTAAAAACTTTTAAACAAACCACCACTCTTTAACATCATGAAGTGACACAGAGCTCAAAAGAATTAGAGTAGGATTCATTTCACCTAAGTTTACACTTCTGTAGTACCAGTGGTTCCATCTGAGATGATCTCTTTGGTTGTCCTTACGGTTAGTGGAGACCAGCTGGCATGTTTAACCATGATTCCAGTGACCTGATTTAGATGTCTATTGTGAGACAGGATGAATCATGGACTGAAAGTGCCTTCTCTCTTTTCTGCTTAGTTAGGATGACCATCTGAGATGAAGAACAGTGGGATTTTCAACATGACTCCTGAAGACCATCTCTACATAAGAAAGGAAGTTTAATGAGGCAAAGGTGAAGTGTGTGCTCAGCAGCAACAGTTGGGCCACTCACCCTGGATATCAGGCTGCCGGACAGAACATGCCCCTTGTTAGGGAGCCCTTCACCTAGGTGGTATTTAGAGGTCATGAGAAGAAACATGCTGAAGAAGTACAGCGGAAGTGAGGAGAAAGTCATAAAGAGCTTTAGGGTCAGGAGAGGTTATTGTGTTGGGCGAGTAAGAAAATAAAACATGAGTTCAAAATAAACAAGGCTTCACCAGGCTTACTGCTCATGGAATTAAATGATTGTTCCCAGAAACTCACTACAACTTTGTGTGCTGTGACTGCTCAGATAAAACAATTTCTAAAATAACCCTTTCAGTATTTAGAGGTCAAGCCCTACCTCTGATCAGCTTATGCTGCAACTTAGTAATTTTCCATTTCCCTTTCCATTTTCAAGCACGCGCTTTTGATGCTTTTTCCAAGAAGCACTCTCTCTTCTCTGAGAAAGTCATTATAAACACCTCATAGCCACCTAATTATTTTCTCTGAAAGTCCTCAGGCCTGCTAAACTCTTGATGATGGTTGAGTGGTTGGTGTACTAAAACTGCTGCCTCAGATTGATTGTTTCTGTTTCCTGTTACTTTCTACCTCATGGCTCCCATTCCAAGAGCTTCTGTTCAGAGCATTTCTTTGTTGAGCACAATAGATGTCTTTAGTCAACACACCTGTGTCTATAAAATTTATGGTAATGCAAGTAAATAAATGTGAATATGTTACTGTACTAGTTCTGTCCTGAATGTGTGAATGTTAGTGGTGGTCCTTCTAAACTGAAGGGTCTGGAAGTTGTTATGACAATGTCTCTAAAACACGCTCACCACTGCAAAGTTTCCTGGTTAAACTCGGCACCCAGTTGTTTGTGGAAGGAGATTGAAAAACAGGATTGAGCTGCACCGGGAAGGTGGCAACAATTTGTGCTTTGTCATGGTGACTCTCAACTTTTTTTAAGTCAGGCCTCAGTGAAAATGCAGTTGCTCCCACAAGCATATTCTTGTCTTAGGATCACTTTTTAATGCATATTTATTTAGTAATCTACCTCCTGGGAACAATTCCATTCATGTTCACTTTTTCATTATCAGCAAAGTGTAACTCATTACCCTGTTTTTCAGAAGGCACAAATGAGATAGTGAGCTAGTTGCTAGCTTAAAGCCATTGAGTGGGTCAGTGAGTCATCAGCAGAGTAGTTTGAATGGCAGGCAGGTTTTGTTTTGTGTTTCATTCCAGCAAAAACAAAAGAATGCAGGCTGGGAGAAAAACTTCAAAGCAAGTGAACTGGAACAATCACTCCCAAGCTGATCTTGACCAGAATTTGGTCCAGAGTCTGACGCTGAATGATGATGTGAATGCCAGATCCTCATTTCATCCTCAAAAGCTTCCTTCTCCATAAAACTCTGGCAAGGTTGCTGTCTGTTGTCCATGATACCTCTTTTGGGGTATCCTCATCTTCCTCATGGGACAGCAGAAGGAAGCATGGCCCATGTGGCATCCTTGTTGCCATCCTCTTGCAGAGGGAGCAGAGGCCTTCTGGTCATGGTATAAATTAACAACTCATCCCTCAGCATTTTCCAGTCTGACTGCTTCCATTCATGTCCTTGGTTATTAATACTGACCATTCCTTTGCCTTCATTTTACTGTTTTTTTCTGGTGTTCTTAAACACGTTCATTCCTGTGTCACCCATAACTACCCATAACTACAATTTTTGTGCCTGTATGCTGAGGGAGGGCCATAGGGCTGCCTTCCAGTGATTTTCTTGCAAAACACAAGTGAGCCACAGTTAGGAAAGTTTGAATGCAGTCTCTAAACACTGAGCTACCTGTCTGCACATGTATTTGTTCTGCAATAGCCTGTTACGGCTTAAGAATGTGAGCTGTTGGACATATTTCAGGTGAGTGAAACAAAGCATGAGAGCTTCTAAAATTGAAGACACAACAGCCTCAAAATGAAACTTCAAGCCAACAAAATTTTCAAGGGCAGAGAAAAACAGGTAATATCTGGAGTGGAATTAGTTCAAGATGGAGGCTCTTAAATTAACATGCCTACATGTAGGTAAAGTTAAAAATATGCTTGCTGCTTATGTTTGGCTATGGAGATCAATGGATCAGTGGAGACCAGTGGTTTGATTCAGTTGCCTAAATGTTAGTGCCTTTGGAAGAATTTCAGAAGTCTGAGATGTACCTGGCACTTAAAACATAAGGGAAACCTATGTCCTTTTGGGATGGCGGGATGCCAGACAGGACACCCTCCCAGCACACAGGCAGTGCTGGACATTTATGTGTGAATCTTGTCTCTAGCCAATACAGTCAGTAAAGCCTGAGGAGCAACTCAGGTTACCCTACAGTAGGACTTGGGGGTGACCAAATAAATAATTTGTGTGCCTGCATTGGCTGATAGTGTACCTTTGACTGCACTGCCTGTAACTGAAGGTTTAATATCTAGTGCATATATAGATGCCTAAATTTATGCTTCCTGACCTTGGGTTGTCCTCAGTGTTTCAAAGGAGCAGTGGCAGATATGAAAGCATTTAGCTTACACAGCAGCTAACGCCTGCAACTCCTCCAGATGCATGACTGATCTGGCCTTTTTAAAGCACTCTGCCCTTCCAAAGAGATATGATCATATGGGAATTCTTTGAACACTTGTTTCTCATATGAACAGATCCCACTTCTGGTAGTGACCCAAACTGACATCCTCCTGCTCTGCTTCTACTGCATGAACAAGCCTCTTTGCTGTGATTTCCTGCAACCATTTCAGTCCAGGAGACAGGTGTATCTATTGTTTCAAAGGATGCTGTGTGATAGAGAAGAATTCAAGCTGCTGCTAACAGCTTAGGGTGTTATGACTCACATAACACCTTAAGAGAGCTGTGCATTGAGTTTTAATACATGATTTATTATTACCACAGGCCTGGGCCCTAGGGTATATCACTGTGTCCCACAGCCGTAGGGAGGAGGAGGAGAGAAAAACCAGCAGGCAGGAATTGTGCAGCAAGATTGATCTATTTAATTATTTTACAAACTCTTTTATAGACTTTTTTCTTCATAGTCTAATTGGACAAAGGATCAGCCACCCCTTGGGGTGATTGGCTAAAATCCTAAAACATCCATTGTCAAAATATTTTTCTACTGTACTATAAACAAGACTTTTCAAGGCCGCAGGTGTTTGGTTGTTTACATAACTCTGCTACCTCTTCTGTGAGAGAGAAAAGTCTCTCACGGGCTTAGAAAATAGCAAGAAAATCCTTGCTAGCAGCATTTTTGTATCCACAATTTACGATCTTCACTTTCCTTTTTTCAGCTTTGTTAAGATTCCTTTGCAGTCTAAGTGCTTTGCAGTTCACTGTGCTGGTCTGCCACATCTGTTCCTCCTTCAGAAGAGTTGATCTGTTACTTCTGACAATGTGGCCAAGGTGTCCTTTTGCCAGAACTTGTTTGACACCAGCAATGAAGCAAAGGGACTCTGAAATGTCACTGACAGCCATTTTGGCTGCTTCAGTGCATTTGCTGTTGTTCCACTGAGTGTGATCTAGTGGAAAGCAAAATATTCTTATTATAGCAAACCATAATTCACTGGCTGAACTCTCAAGTGTATGCAGTGACCAGCATTACAGCTTTAGAGCAGCAGCTGGGCCAGGAATCTGTTGGCTGCACCGTTCTCCCAGCAACATAGGAAATAACTGTTTTTCCCATCTGCTAAATGTCAGTAATTTAAAAAATGTGTTCATACTGCACTGAGAAGAGAGCAAAATATGTTCTTGCAAGAACTGGTCCTGAGCTGAGCTACCAGCATTTAGCAGACTGGCTTGGGAAGCTGAAACGAAATGTATTCCCTACCCTGCAAGGGTGGTAAATATTAAGTTATATATTCAAACTGGAACAGCTCTGACAGAGGAGACTGAAAAACTTTCAGATAGGTTGGTGGTGAGATCACGTAGCTGCAACATAAAAACCAAGTCCCTGGTGTGAGCAAAAACATTACAGATGTATGTCCTCCCCAGTCAAGACTATGTCCTTTTCCCTGTGAAAGCAGGGATGGTACTCTCTTGTGGTGACCAGAAATTCATCCTGGATCCAAGAAACGTTTCCCTGATACTAATGCTGTCAAACCTCATGCACCATTGTGCCCTTTGATTTTAGCAAATGGGAATTTTTTCAGTTCATCCTTGTTGAATTGCACTCTGCTGTTTTAGGATCATGGCACCAGCCTGTTGTGATCATCCAGGGGTACGAATCTTTTCTCCCAGGATGTTTATGGGCAATAGATGGACATGAGGGAAGAGAAAGTGGGCAGACCACTGCTGAAATACACATTTGCACATGATGTAACTCTTGCCTTGTATGTTTTTCCCCTCTTTCTCCCTCTTCCCCGGAGCCGCCAGCACTGCTGCCCGAAACAAGCACTTGATGGCTTTGCTTTTCCCCCGGTACTGCCGTCAGCTTCCCACTGGGACACCCGTGTCCCCGCGGCCGCAGTACGGCCGCATGCCCAGAGGCAGAGACGCGTCAGCTCCGGCTCTGCCGCAGGGCCCGTCCCCGTCTGTCCCTGCTTGTCGCCCGCGGGGAGTCCGACGCCATCTCCGGCCTCTGGTGCCCTCCAGTGTCTTCTTCCCGGAACAATTCAGGAGAGCAAAACTCTTCAGAGATCCCGCGTAGAGTGATGCTCCTTCGGGATGCGTGAGCATCAGGTGCCGAATTGAAGATTGAAACTAAATTAACTGGGCAAGCCTTGTGTCCTTGACTAAAGGCAGGAAATAGAAGCGCCCAGCTGACATTAAGTCAGGCTAAGAAAGACAAGCGTTGCTGCGTTCAGTAAAGCAACACAGCATTCCTGGTTATCTGAGTAACAATTCAGAGAGCAGCCTTATCAAAGATATTCCCTGCATAACCATTTGCACCGTAGTTAAAAGGCGGCATTACCCAACATAGAATGAGAAGCTGTGATTTGTTCTGCAGCTGCTTTCACTGAAAAGAACACAAGTTGCAGACTGAAAGACCTTTAATCTGAATTTATTCTCTTCCTTTAGGGAAATAACTTCAACAAATTTACTGTTTGGCTCAGGATAATCTCATACACAAATTTAACACAAAACAAAAGCAGTCTGTTTGATTTGGCTGTTTCTAATTAAATTCAGTAGAATTCTGACCCTACTCAGTTATTCTCACATCACTACAGAATCACAGAGTCACAGGATGGGTCCGGTTGGAAGGGACCACAGAGGGTCACCTTGTCCAGCCTCCTGCCTAAGCAGGATCATCCTAGAGTACGTGGTACAGGATTGTGTCCAGATGATTCTTGAGTATCTTGAGTGAGGGATACTCTACAGCTTCTCTGGGTAACCTGTTCTAGTGCACAGTCACCTGCACAGTAAAGTTCTTCCTCATATTCAGGTGGAATTTCCTGTGCTACACAGGCATTTTACTTATAGAATACATGGTGTCCTTCAAATGAAAAAAGAGTACATAATCTTGGGTAACATTTATCCTATAAGCATTCCATGAAAAGAAGCAGGGTACCAATTTATAGGCCTCTACATACTGGGTTTAAGTTGCTATACTGAACACCATAAATCTATGCAAGACCTAGAGTTAAACTATGGATAATTTACAGAAAACCAGCTGTCTCTAACTAAATATTTCACTCGTATTATTTAGCTGTTTTTGGAGGAAAATGATGACATAATAAGCTCTGAAATATAGCTGCAATACAGAAAAATAAGTTTTCCCAAACCCTTAATAAACAAGGCAAATATTATAAGAAATAAAGGATCCAGATAGTTTCTACTTTAATCCATGTTTACCTTAGTAGTGCTGGCAAATAATGCATTTTTCGAGACTTGCTTACAATATTTTCACGTAGTTTAATTGTAATTTCTGTCTTTCTAGCAGTTTTTACAATACAGTCTGGCTTGGCTCCCCAAAACCATCCCTGAATTTTGAAGCAAAATCGTCCCTTTTGTTGTCACATAATCATCATCACTACCCAAGGCAGCCAGGACTAGTGGACATACCAGCACACACACAGGTCAGCCATTCACTTCTGGACTGCAGTGTGGAGACTAGAGGGGCAAATAGATCCCCTTCTCCAGGCTTGACTTAGTGGCCATAGCTGGACACCCAGTGCCATTTGAAATGCTCTTCAGCACCAGGGCCATCTGCACAAGGGACATTTAGACAACTGAGTCCTGATCCCCAGACTTGATGTGCAGGTAAGCACACCCACAGGCATGCAGTGGCTTTTCAGGTGCCCTAAGGAGTCCAGCTGCTGCTCCAGATGAGCATGGGTTCTGGTTCAGAGCCATCAGGCTCACCTGGCTGCCTTGGCTTACCCAGCTGTGAGCAACCTGGTTAGAAGAGGGAAATTGCTGTACAGAAGAAATTATTGGTTGAAAATCATGAGAGACAGAGGTCTGCCAGCCTGGGACTGCGAGGCTGAAGACTAGGCCTGGGAGCCACAAGCATTCTTGAAAAGTGCAGCCGGGGACCTAGAAACCAGAGACATCCCAAGGAACCAGAATAAGCGCAAACCCAAGAGACTGTAATGACAGTTTACTGTCTGAGAAAATGGAAAACAACATGGGGATATAAAATTGCTGTGAAAAATCAAAAAACAGAATAATCTATTGCCTGTTAGAGGTGAAAAATAGAAATTAACATCATCTATTAACTGCTCAAAGTAGAATCTCCTACACACACATCTCTCTGTTATAAAATGGACTAAAATTGTCTCCCTCTGAGGACTTCCCAGCTGAATCCCACGTGAACTGTCCACTCTCTTGGACTCAGTGGGAATGCTGGTTGACTCAAGACTCTGTGTCAGGGATCTGTTTTGAAGGGAAACTGTCTGTTTTCTTACTGCTTAGGTCTTTCTTTCTTCCCTTCTTTTGGGGATGGTTGGGTGTCCCCTCCAGGATCAGTTTGTTCCTCCCTTTTGGGATGGTTTGTCTTCTTTAAAAATCTGGCTAATTTGCTGACTGTAAATATTACATATATTAAGCATATTTGCTGTAATATTATTGTTGGTCAGTTTGTTTCACTGGTAAGCTGCAGTAATTTTAATAGTCCATGCCTACTTGGTGGTTGCTGTCATCGGGTGTACTACCATACTGTTTGATGCTAGTATTGATTGACACCATACTATTGACTGATACTGTATTATTGATTGCTGATAATAATTGTAATAGATTGACATATATTAATTCATATTCACTTTATTAATCTTCATATTAGCTGTAATAACTATCGGTATACTTGCTAGCAGCAATTTTTGTGGTAATCTGTAATAAAGTAGAACATTTTAGAGAATAAAGCCTCTGTGTCCTTGTGTATTATGGAATCTTAGGAACCCAGTCATGATCTCTGCACAGCTACAGGCCAGGTAACCCTTCAGGTTGTGACCTATAGAATCACACTTTGAACCAAGTCCTTGGTGTCAAAACACAGGGAGCAATTTTTGGTATCTCAAACCCTCTCATCTGCGGCACAAATTAATTTCTCTTCAGAATATGGAATAAATTTTTTCTTGAAATTTAGATGTTTTTATTTTTGGTACTGTTACCCATATAGTCCAAATGAAAACATGTTCAGTTGCTAATCAGACATCTGATTTATCATCACTTCTTGTTACGAATTTTGATCACAACAAAAGACTGAAATTCATGGTTAAAAAGCAAGCTGTTGCCCTTCTAATAAAATGGAAAAGAGAAAAGTGGCTCCAGTGTCACATTGTGCAGCTTATTGTGAAAGTGGTTTGACAGCCTGGGTGTAACAAACATTCCAGTTGGCTGATATGAAAGCAAGGATCAGCCTGGGGCTCAGAAAACAAAGCATATTTCAACTGCAACAAGGTGTTCATCAGAAAGACAGTCTCGCAGTTTCCAACTCATTTTAAAACAAGAATAATTTGTCTGTGCCATGTGTCAACAGTTTTATTTAAAGCACACAATGAAAAATACCAACATGCTGTTTTCCTCTTAATGACAACTTGCTGCACTACAAATTTCAATTTTTAAGTAGTAACATTCTCACATTACACTTACAGATTTTTTTCTGTTGTAATATGTTCCCTTGTGTTATCACAGTCCATCTTTAAAGTGTACACTTAGAAAACCCTTCTGTATGACCAATCTAACACCTATAAGCCAGGAAAATGCTTCATACAAATAAGTTAGATTTTTAACTTTTCTTGTCAATAAAGAAACTGCTAAGACTGCAACTAGAGTAACATCATCTTCCTTTCACAGTTCATCTAAATGTGTGTGTTCCCATTCTTACTAACAGAAATTGCCTATTCCTCATAAGTTTGTTAATTGCTTATATTGTTATTGAAAATTTTCATTAAGACAAGTATGTCTTTTGCATGGCAAAACTTATCTGATATTAACCAAATCTCACACGAGCTGTATAGAATTGCATGTGTTTTCCTTTATTCTTTAGGGAACTTCTGGGAAGAGAGCTCTGAGCAGGGTCACACTTGCAAATGAGCACCAGCAACTCATTTATTAACAAGGTTGTGGGTTTGATCCCCATACAGGCCATTCACTTAAAAGCTGGACTCTGTGATCCTTGAGGATCCCTTCCAATTCAGAATATTCTGTAATTCTGTGATGTTTCACTCTTTTTTATCCAGCAGGCATTTCAGAATGTGTCCTTTTCTTTATTGTGGCCACCAGCAATGAGATTTTTACAGATTCACAGTTGAGCTTTTATGTACTGTTCACATCTGTGCACCTTCTTTGGTGCTCTGATAGTCACTTAGTTATGGATAAGAAAAGAGAAACTAAAAGAGACAAGAGACCTTCCTCTCAAGGAGAAGTCAAAGTATAAATCTGTGCATTACAATGTTTTTGATTAATTATACAAAGCAGATCTTTGACAAAAAAGATGAGAAGATTCACTGTAAAAAGGTCAAGAACCTATAGTAGGACTATTTGCTTCAATTGCATTCTCTGAGCAGCTGAATTTGGACTTTGTTTACCCAGCTTGGGTGAACAGGTTAAAGTGGACTGAAAATTCAGTTCAACTGAGAATTGAAGTTACAGACAGTTGAAAATTGAGTTTTGCTTTTCATCAGAAAGGTGATGAAAATCTCAGTTATGGAACATAAGGAAAGCTTCTTATGGAAAGGTATGTGTTGAAGTAGGTGCTTCTTTCCAGGACATTTTTCTCAAACACTCTTGAAGACTGGGAACAAAATCTTAAGTTTGCTGATGGTTCTAAGTGTCTCCATTTTGGCCTTTCCATAGCCTGGAGCACCTCCCATCCTTTGGAGTATATATAGGATTTCATTGAGCAGCCATTCCAAGGAAATACTGTCCTTACGGAGTAATTGAGTCTCAAAAAATTGCCCTGTGCTGGTATGGTAAGCGAATGATGATGCTGAGGATCAGTCTAATACCTTCATGTTGGCTATAATTAGACATTGATGTTTTCTACTCATGGATTTCGTTCTTATATTTTATTTTTCCAAACATAACTCCTTGTGAATAACTTCTGTAGCAGAAGTCCCACTGAGTTCAAGAAGGTATGCAAGCTTGTACAAGCATGCATGTGACTGCTGGGTTTGCAACTAGAATTACCAAGCCCAGCTGCTACTAAGGAAAAACTGCTCCTAAACCCAGTATGGTTTGGTAAGAGCTAAAACTGTAAGATAAATTAATCTAGGTTTCAGGATAATACAAATGTTCTTACTCAGTCATTTCATTCATTGCATCCTTTTTCCTGCAAGAACTGCCATTTAAAAATCTCAACACAAAGCACTTTTCAACACCTCATTGGGCTTGGTTGGTGCTAATTTTGCTTGCTTCCCTCTTTGAGGGATTCAAGTTTACTGAAGTCTTGACTGATCCACAGATGATCTTGCAGGTTAACTTCAAGAAGAGATTAAATGATCATGATCTCATTTTGATTAAGGACTAAACACCACATCTTCCTTTCAGCACAACTTTCCAAGAGTAAGTTCCTGCCTCACAATCTCTAACACACTCTTCCATGCGCCTAAACAGTCAGGAATAAACAAGAAAACAAACCCTAGCAAATTGCTTCACTCACAGACTGAAGAAAGCTTATTTTTCAGATCTGAATTTGAAGCACAGGTATTGACTATAAATGCATAGGCATTTTATACAAAACTTTGAGAGTAACAGCTAATATTAATTTGTTTTGTTTGGTTGGTTTTTTTCCCTACTACTAGTATAGCATTAAAGAAGATCCCTGTAGTGCTTTAACAATCTTCATCTCATACAGTTGGAAGCCCTCTGCTCTACTTAATATTACTGTATACAGTACTTCCTTGTACTTTAAAACTTCTTTTTGGTATATACAATAGTTCAAGTTCAACTGAGATGTCGTTATTAAACATCTAGAGATTGATAATACGGTACCAGACAATGAAAGGACACCATCCCATAAAACAGAACATACAAATAATTTTCACAGTTCTAACAAAAGAAGGTCATACAGAAAAATGTCACAAATAGGTCAGTACATAGTATGATTCAACATAATATTAAGTCCAGCTAATAGTGTCACATATTAAGGGCCAAATCCTGGCTCAATGTGCAGTTGAAGCCTAAACAGATGTTTAGAGAAAAAAATGTAAAGCCAGCCTGAAATGTTACATTGTTAACAATACCATTTGTTAATCTACCTAAAATTTTTGGCCTGAAGTATGTACCTAACTTGTGCTACAGAAGGAACGCATGGCCAGCGGTATTTGGCTCCTGTCCTAGGACATGTCCTCATGGATTTGTCGTGGCCAAGGGCACTGGAGGCAGAGGAGCAGTCTTCCTTCTGAGTACGACAGTTTTATCTACTGTTCTGCCAGAATTTGGCCAAGAGTTCAAAATCCTGTACATCTTATTCAGTAGTCCCACTGAAGTCAATGGAACCTTTTTTTTTGTGAGTAAGATGAAAAGGATTTGGCCCCCAAAGTTTTTAACCCTTTAAGTAGTAAGAAGTTTCATTGCACTTAGCCCATCATTCATAAATAATTTACTACCCAAAACCAAGATAGTTGTTGATGTATATGAAGTGCTGGCTCAAAACCAGGAAAGCATGCAGCAATGTCTGAGTATTCATAGCATTTTGGAACTGAATTCCTAAAGGGAAAAAGAGACACTTGCATATGACGATTCCATCCAGTGTCTGTTTGAGGCCATAATAGTTGTTTTTTCAATTCGTAAATACAACATTATGGATACCTTATAAAAACTAAATAACTACACCATGTATACAGTTGTAATTGCATGTGTACAGGTGTCTTAATTGGACTGGATGGATTAAAAAAAATTTACAAAAAAATATTGGAACAGATGGTTATTTCTAAAGAGCTTCCAAAATGCATTCATGTGGAACACATGGTCATGACTCGGGGAAAGAGAAATTTTTCTCTCCTTCAGGAAAAGCTTTTGGTGACTGGAATGGGCAAGAACAGAATTTTCATACTTAAAGTAATCTTACTCTGTTACTCTGTTCCACATTTGTTATTAATTTGAATTATATGGGGTAGAGGACAAATATATGCCAATTAAATGAATCAAAATATATATGACAGTGCTACTCTGACCACAAGTCATTGCAAGACAGTATATTCTAATAACACGCAGCACTCAAAAACACAATTTGAAATTTAAAATTGTGCAGTCAGGATACAAACATGAGCCCTAAGTTAGAACTGGAAAACAGGACTGAGTACCATGGAGTTTAATCCCAACCAACAGAATGAATTACTTCATCTCTAATACCATGTCACGCTCATCCTGATCCTCAATATACAGCTTTAACAAAGCTACAGACAGCTTGGGTCTTGAAAATGCTTGCCTCAACAACATCTGCACTGACAGACAATTTTATAGTGTTCCCTTTCTGCAAATGAGATAAAAATTTGTCTGCCTCATAAACATTGCTAAGAGCATGGCTTCTCATTGGCACTGAAGCCTGGAGGTGTCACTGATAGTCAATGATAGTCTGAGGAAATTGAATGTGAAGCCTCTATGAATTGGTTGAGTGAGCTTCTGCCCTTTTGGTTATATTAAATCATTTAAATTCCTTGTATTCCCTCCTTTCTTCCCAAAAGAAGGATGTAGACATTTTGTGCTGAAAGCAGTCCTTTGGTATCAAATCCTCAGGGGACATGATGGGCTGCATATCCCTTTGGCTATGGGAATAGGATTAGGTTTCATGCTTAATTCCCCCACTTCATGCTGAAATCAGGAAGAAAAGTTCTTGGAAGGTAAACTAAGTTGGGTGAAGACTCCACTCTATTCACTGGGAAAACTTCGACAAAAAGAGCATTAGTCTAGCCTTTGGAATAATGTGAATGAAATCTCCATAAAAAGGGCTGTAATGAAGGCTTCAGAAGATGCATAATGGTATGCCCAGGAGAAGGTTACTTTGGGTGGTGTTGTGCCTACACCTGGGAAGAAAGGTGTTATCTCTTTGTTTCTACTAAGGGAGTTTTCCCATGATTCCTTGTTTTCCACACAAATTCTAAAGGGCAGGTCCTGAAGTCTTTATTCCATCTGTGTTCCTCACTCCACTGGTTACTTGCTGGAGTAAGGCAAGGGAGTTTGCTCTGTGCATCTTCCCCAGGTTCAGATGCCATTAGTCCTTGGTGTCTCCTGGCATGAACTCAGCTTCCAGGATTTTCCACCTGGCGTGAGAGGGGTGTCTCCCTGGCATGAGGAAGAGGATGAGGTGATGCTCCTTGGTGTACATGGAGGTCAGGAGAGCCATCCAGCACCCAAGGTAGCCCTTGGGGCTGGCCCATAGTGCTTACAGGAGCTAAAGTATTTTGTGGATTCAGATCTTGAAAGCCATGTCGCAGCATTTGACATAGGAATTAACAGGTTTCATTGTGGAGGGCTGTGAGCCCTCGGCACTCATTCCCTTGGAGGAGAGAGGCCAGAGCCCAAAAAGACTGTCCCCAGAGATAAGCAACCTTCCTCTGGGTCATGGTGACAAAGTGAACCACCCCTAGCATGCCTTGTTTCTGTACGGTAATAGCCTGTACCCAGTTGGCTAATTGGTTTCTACCCCACCCCCTGCCTTTTCCATAAAAAGACCCCTGTTTCTGCCCTGAGCAGGGTGTTGCTGGCCTTCCTTGTACAGGGGCTGCTGGACAATAAAGGCTTCCTCTGTGGAACTCCCAAACAGGGCTCCTGTCTCTCTGTCCCCGAGTTTGTCTTGGGTGATTTTCCCAAGAGCTGGAATCACTTGCAGCAGAGAAGTTGCTACACTTGCTGAAATCCCCTGCTGCCCAGGGAGGCCTGCCACCGCCCCTGGAAGAGTTGTTCCTTGCAGGATTCTCTCTCTAGGAAGGTCGTGGCATACTGGTGCTGACCAGCATCGGACCCCCTGTGATATTTCAGGCAGAAGATGAAGATCTTTTTCTACCTTCTGAAGGAGAAAATGCTTTGAGATTTTTTGTGAATACCCCTGCCCCAAAAGGAAAGTATGCACATGCTATATGCAATATTTTTGGTCTGCCTTTTTTTTTCCCCCTTCTGTTTGTGAAAATAGAAAATGCTTAGAAAAGAACAAAACTGATCAATTTTATGATGACATGGAACATTTCTGATCTATATTGAGATTTATTACTAGTCATATTTGACTTTCATATGGGGTTCTGAAAGTGTTTAAAACTTAGTATTAAAAAGCCTCATAACAATCTTCTGAAGCAAGTTTATCTCAATTTTACAGGTAAGGAAACCAAGGCATAAAGAAATGAAATGATTTGCCACAGATGGTCAGGAAAAAGCGGCAAAGTCAGGAAGAGAATGAAATGCTGTAATTATGGGTTAACTCTCTGTTCCTGCTAAGAAAACTGATCTTATCCCTAATGTGCTCTTTCATGCCACCTGTACTAAAGTTCATGAAAACTGGCCAGTTTGCACTGTTAAAACATTTGCAAAGCCAATGATTTTTTTTTTCCACATAAGCACAAAAATTCTACTTAAAGGGTTAATTATACTGCTGTGCTGGTAAACAGTTTTACTTATTGCTGGTTTGACCTGTCTAGATACTGACTGGGACAGAAGAGACTGAGCTGGCCCTGGACTCCCTTGTCTTAGTGTTGGGCATAGATATAGTACAGCAGGATACGCCCACAGTGGCCTCAGGCAGCTCATCTTCCTCTGTCCATTCATTGAGATCTGGGTTATAGCACTGAATGCATTTCTTGTACTTTTTCTCTATTTCATTCCAGCCACCCACTAAGTAAATTTTCCCATTAAGGGTGGAGGCGCCAGCCGTGCTAACTCCGGTTTGAAGTGGCGCCACGTAATTCCATTGCCCCATGTATGGGCTGTAACACTCCACAGGGAGAACATCGACCCTTTCAGCTCGTCCCCCCAGCTGAGACCCACCCATGACGTAGACCCTCTCCAGGAGGGACACTGCGCAGTGCCAGCCCCTTGGGGTGCTGAGGCTGGCCTTATCCTGCCAGCTATCTTTGCTGGGGTCATACATGCACACCGAGCGAGAGTAAGCGTTATTGATGTAACCGCCTGTGACCAGGATCTGGCCATCCACCACTGCGCTGGCGTGGCAGCACCGGGGCACCTCCAGCGGGGCCTTCATCTGCCACTGGTTAGTTGCAGGCACGTAGCACTCGACAGAGGAGAGGCAGCCCTCGGAGTTGCGGCCACCCACTGCGAAGAGGAGGCCATTGAACACATTCAGGCTGAAGTGGGTGCGTCGCTGATTCATGTTTGCCAAGTGAATCCAGCTGTTGAAACGAGGGTCATATCTGAAAGGTTAAAAAAAGAAGGTCTTATATACTGTTCTGCTAAATTATACAGGACTCCTCTGCCATGGCTGCAAGAGCAAAGTTGCTAAAACTTTAGTTAGTTATTCAGCCTATTAAAAGTCAGCATAATGAAACTGGTATTCCTGATTAAATTTCCAGTAAATTTAGGTTTTGATTGGAGAAAAAACATGTTTGTATCATTCAAACCCGGTATTATTTTAATGAAGTAAATCTGATTCTTCTGTAATTTGATTTTGTACAATAATCTCATTAGAGTACTAGGAAGAGATACTTTCAAGATACAGTAGAAATTTTAGAAGTTTCTTTGCAATTTACACCCACAGCAAAGATGTCTAAATTTACTCATAGAGTTTTTAAAAACTTTAGGTGGTGATTTATACTTGCATCCTCTTAGTGCTTTCTAAATGGTGAATATGCTTTCCCTGCCACTCACATGGAGTAAGTTTTATGTAGAAAGAGCATCTGTGCTTTCTAACACCATTCCTATCTGAAATAACATTCATTGTCCTTGACATTTAAATGAGCAACTCTGAAATAGGAAATGTCAAATTATGACTCCTGAAGATGCTGAGTGAGGTACATTAGTAGATGCACACACTTCTGTTGGATGCTAAGGGGACCAGAGAATCACATGAGAAAAAGACTATGGGAATGTAAATACTAATTGTTATATGTCATTCAGCATTGTCATCTGCAAGTCCACAGACATACTGATGTGACTTGACATGCTCACAGTTAAGGGCACAACGAGGATTCCCCCACCTCCTCCCTGCTACCAAGGTGTGCAATGAGCACACAGCTCCTTGTGACAATGTGAGGCATAGCTTAAAGGCAGAAGGTCAAGAGATCATAACCTCTTTTATGTGAGATATTTTTCTGACAAAGTAGTTTACACAATAAAATTGATCTAGAGAATGTTCTTCATTCAGGAACTTCATGTACTGGTTGAGGTCCTCAGGAGAAGCTGACTGTTCCTTCTGGGAGCAGAAAAGGAAGCACTGGTAGAACTGTGGCTGTGTAATGCCATTGCATGTCCATAGTCTGTTAGTAGATAAAAATTTTCTCACCCCCAGCCCTTGCTTCAAGCTACTGTGCACTGCCAGCTTTCAGGCTGAACTATTTAAAAACTAGTACCACCCATGTGGCATTGCATGTTAGTGTATGCACTCTTCTGGCCATGTTATCACCAGTGCAGTCTCGGATGACTATAGATAGGAACTGCAGTATTTCAGAAGTGAGGTATTATTCGGGGTACACTGTAAAAGACAGTCTTCAAGCAAAGGTACCATTGTTTCTAAACTCTAGATAATAATAATTAAAAAATAAAGGATATGAAATGCAATATAAAAGCTGTTGAAAATATGATGAATGGTGCATAGAAAGTGAAGTCTATAATACCTAAAAGGCGTTTTTCTGAACTTTCTGTGAGGCATCAAAAGCTTTCAAAAATTTGAGAAGTCTCCTTAGAACATCCCATGACTTCCTATTTATGATCCTATCTATTTCCTCCACTTGGAATAAGTTTTCTCAGTTTTTCCTCATTTCTCAGTGTGCATATGTAACCATGGTGAAGTTTTTTTGAGAACTCCAGTTGCATATTTCTGCTCATTCAAAGTGTAATATAGAATAGCATCTGTACCTCCCCCACATTGTCCCCTTTCTCTTTATCCAAGTGGTCCATGTTGCATCACAAACCAGCTTAGTCTATCTACCTGCCTTCTGTGGAATACATACTTCTAACCTTTTTAAAGAAAGAGCCAGTTACCTGCAGAAATTGCTGACTGCATGCTTGGCTTGGTTCCTGGCATCATTCTGGTCTTCCCCACCAGCCACATAGAGAAATCCATCCATCACTGTGACACACTGATTAAAACTTTTAGCAGGCATTTCACTTAGCTTCTTCCATCCGTTTTCAGGATCTCTGTATAAGATGTCTCTGCTAAGAGACTTTTCTGTTAAAGCAGGGCGTCCCCCAACAGTAACTAAGACTCTGAAACCTCCACGGATCCTTGTTCTTCTGGACTGAAGTGTATTCTGGTGATAGGGAAGCAAATGATAGTTCATGGCATCCACTAGGAGCTTATGGCAGTCTGCATCTTGCATCATTCTTGGCACAGTCTGAACGTAATTGACGAGGTCTTGAGCTGAGATGGTACCAAAACGGATGTTACTTAAGAGATTGGCAGCAAACTTTACTCTTTTTTGGTCAAATTCCAGCCATTTTATTGCAATCTGGAATGCAACAATTTCAGAAGGCAACTGCAAGTCATCATCTGCAAGAAGTTCATTAATCTGATCAAAAGTAAGTTTTAGGAACTGATCAGTTTCTGAAAATTCAATGAAGTTGTCTTTAATAAATTTGTGTGCTGCTTCCTTGGTTGTTTTTAGTCCATATGTTTCTGCAATATTGGCAATGTACATACAGTTCTCAACACTGATTTCTTGGACTAGAAAATCACAGCACATCTTTGTAAGGGTGTGAATCTGTAGATAAATTGCTGTGGAAATGATACTACCTATTGTATAAAGTGAGAGAGTAAGTTTTCCAGTGTAAGCATAGGTGATAACAGTAGCTAGACCCAATGGGGACACATCATTGAGGTCCACCCTTTGAGTAGATGGATCTTTCTTTAAGATGTTGTGAAAGTATTCACTGCTTGAAGCCATCACTACCTTATGAACACTGAAGGATTTGGTTTTGGTACTGATAGTCAAGTCACAAAGGAAATTTTCTTGTCTCATTTTGCTTAGACCTTCCAAGAGGTTTGGGCAGTATGATGGGTCAGAAACCTCAGATGAGATGCAGCTGAAACCATTTCCTCCTTCCAAGAGTCCATTCAAGCCATTTAGTTTACTGAGGGGGCCATCTTCCACAATGATAGTTGTTTCATTGATATCTGCTTTGTTCTTTTTCACATTCTTCTTCTTAGGGGCCATGACTGCAATGAAATATTACAGCCAAGCACTTGCTAAAAATAAAATTAAACACCACAGTTGTGAAATTTAATAGCTATGTGATGATGCAACAAATCTAACCTTTGTCAATACATATAATGCCACAAAATCAAACACACAGGATAATCTGTCTTCTTAAATTCTAGGTTGTAGCATGGCTGCTTATTAATAACAATCAATACTCCAATTGTGAAGAATACACCCACAAGTAATTCAGTAATTCCTTTTTGTTTTAAATAACAAGGTCATAAATTAACATTCACCTATTATCACCACATTCAGAAAGTTAAATTCTCTAAATGGGTTTGCCAGAGTGTAAAATTTTGTATATATTTGTTTAAAACAGACAGGTTCTAGACCTGAATTCATTAGCCTGAAATATAGGAAAAATATGGGCCCTCAACTTTCCAATATAGGAAAAAATATGGGCCCTAACCTGTCTGTAAGGGTACAGACTTACAGGTGAGTTCAGAACTTGACCAGGAAATACTAAGACTGGGAAAAATTCTTAAAGAAACAAAAGTGAGATGAGACATAAAGAGAAAGAGGATTTTAATACGATGTCATATTGATTTTAGATTTAGGTTCTACTCCAAACTGCTTCCAGGTTTTTGTAACTTTTGATTTTATAGACTGATAGTGTTCTATTTCCCATGTCAGATGTGCAAATATTTTCTGCTCATAGCATACTTTGATTGCTTTTCAGTATCAGTAATTTGAAATCTATAATCTTACTTTTAGGACTTTGTGGAGATTTAGGGAGAAGAGGTCTAACTTCTATTTGACAAAATGTCATGCAAACTATCAGGATGTGTTATTTTAAACAAGTTCTGCATCTGTGAAGGTAAGAATCAGTCCCATACAGTTACGTTAGAACACATATTTAAATTATATGTAACAGCTCTAGGCAAGCTCTCAATGAAATGAAGAGCCAAATTTTGTCAAATGCAATGTGAGTAACAACTCCTAGTAACAAGGGAGTTACTTAAAACAAAAATATGTATGTGCAAATATACTTGAAGGAAAGCACTGATCTTCAATAACACAATTTAAACAGAATTGTGAAGATCAGCATTCAGTATATATTTTAAAACAATTTACACATGCTAATTTTCTTTGTGATCCTTGCAGTCATAAAAACCTGAACATGAAAAAATGCTAATTAATGATAAATCAAATGACTGGTTTATTGTAGATAACTTAATAAAAAGACTTCAGTAATATTTCAATCTAGAATCTCAGCACATCATTTATTCCTTAAGCACACAGCATGTAATAAATGGTAATATAATTATAGAAAGGAATGGTTGGTGCCTGTGAGCACCAGCAGTATTTGCTGCTGCTGCTGGATGATGACCATGTGCAGAGCAGGCGAGGGAGAGGCCATGTGTGCCCCAAGTGTCAGTGTCAGCCTGTGCTGACGTGAGCTGTGATCCCTGATATGCCAGTGTGCCAGCGCAGGGGTCAGCTGCTGCCCGGCTCCCCAGCTCCGGCTGCATTCCAGGAGCTGCATCTGTTGAGACCTATCAGAGTCACCTCCCAGAATAGCAACCTCCCAGCAGCTTGCCATTTTAAGACAGGTTCACTTGAAGGCAGAGCTGGTGTTTTAGTATACTTGGCTGTTTAACACAACTTTTGTTGCAAAAAACCTATGATGTTGCAAGTGTTGCATATATTTGTTGGCATGGGAAAAAAGTGAAACAAAACTTTTGGATATCTCTGTCTGTTATACACATATAGCTTTGCATATGAATAGTCACAATTTTAAAGTTGGCGAGTGCATATTCTTTGGCAGCCATATCTGTTGTTCGAAGTATTTTTAGAGATTGTAAC
This sequence comes from Corvus hawaiiensis, assembly GCF_020740725.1. Classification (NCBI taxonomy): domain Eukaryota; kingdom Metazoa; phylum Chordata; class Aves; order Passeriformes; family Corvidae; genus Corvus; species Corvus hawaiiensis. The sequence goes on from NC_063215.1 coordinate 25,093,920, forward strand.
TTAAAATTTCTAATATATGTAGCACTTAATGTTTATTGCCTCATTGCAGAGCTCATTTAAATGTGACACTTTAAGCTCTCTATTCAAAAATTCTCACTATCCAAAGCTTTTTCCTGAGAAACACCTTTTCATCAGCAGAAATTTCACAAGCTAGCTTAATGTACAAGCACTGTAAGTGACGGGACATGTAAACCCAGTGAAACAAATCAAACAATCCTATAATAAAACCAAGTTACTGAACTTTGAAAATCCTGGGTGATTTGGTCTTCTATAATTGTTTGCTTTCACCTAATTTATTTTAGCTTAAGTACCAGTCATGCCAAAGGACACTTGGGGTCCCCAAACAATGCATTCAACCAACCAGCCTCCCCCCCACTTTAAAATGCCACCTTCTAAAAACTATCAAAGTGAGGAGTTAAAAACCTCTTACCCTCCTCAGAAAGATACAGTCCCAGAGCTGTCCGTGAAAATGCCTCTTCCTTGGAAAATGCGAACACAAAAAAAAGAGGAAGTGTGGGGAAAAAGAGTGAGAAAGATCAGAGGCCACTTGGTAAGTGTCAGCTCACTGGTTTTCAGTGAGGCACTTTGCCGTCACAGTGAGCAAGAGACCGGAGCCTGTGCTCTGGTGCTCTTTAAAATGACCCCTCCTCTCCATGCCTCGCTCCCTGCCTCTGCCCAGCCACAGGAGCTCAGCTTCCCTGGGCTGCCTGGCCACTGGAAATCAGGACGACAAGGCTGGATCCTGCAAATGCACAGGTACAGGGGAGGAAAGAGAGGGTAAGGTGAAGATAATTACAGCAGGTAATAATTGTCCCAGGTGTAGGGTGTATGGTGAACCATGGGGTTCCCCAGCGCCCAGCTGGGAGCCTGGGAGAAAGCCATGAGGCTAGGGAGGGGCACAGGTTTAGACTGGACATAAGGAAGACAGTTTTTATGATGAAGGTGTGAAGCACTGGAACAGGATGCATAGAGAAGCTCTGGATGTCCCATCCCTGGAAGTGTTCAAGGCCAGGAACTTCAACAACAGTTCACGGATGTTTAACAGTGTTCAAGGATGGAACTTTAAACAACTTTGTCTAGCAGAAGATGTCCCATGGCAGGGGGGTTGGAACTAGATAGTCTTTGAAGGTCCCATCAAAACCCATTTTAGGATTATATTGTTCTGTGACCTAAAATAACCCACAGAAAACACCACGCAAAAGCTGGCACTTTACACTTTCTTAGATTTTCCATGCCTAAATGCAGGCAGAGGAAAGGAGACCAGCTGACAGGGATTCAGTCATGTCCTGTTTTGTGGAGTTAGGTCACTGCTTCCATAAAGACTTGCCTCAGCTTTCAAGGATAATGGCTCACATCCTGATACAGAGATGTGAACTTTAATCTTCTGTCTCTCAAGTGTGTATCCTAACTTGGTGGTTATAGTGTACACTGGAATAGCTTACCTCCACATCCTTGCTAGGCAACCTCAGGAATCATATAAAGTCAAACCTCCACATCCCAGGAGAATTTCATCCCCTGGGAGAAAGAAAAAAGTGCAAGTGTCTGCAGGGGAAGGGAAGGGTATTGGGAGAAGTGGAAGAATAAGAACAGGAAGATTTTCTCTTGGCTGTGCTTTGTAGAATGCTTAATCAGACAGATTTATTGGGTTGCGTTCAGGCTTGGATGGGCTTTTACACCAACCACTGCAAAGTAACACTTGTCCTTTTGAACAAAAGGGCATCGCTGTGCCGGTGGAGCTACAGAACATCACAAGGTAAGAATGAAAAAACAGAATTGGAATGTCAAATGTGTGAAATGAGAGCAAAGGAGAGGGACATAGGGCTCAGCCCTCCCAAAAGCAACAAGGTGACCAGGTTTCCTTTTGAAAAATAGGGCCACAGCTATGAAAAATCAAGGATAAAGCCTTATTTTCATAGCATCATGGAATACCAGGTTGGAAGGAATATCAAGGATCATCTGGTCCCACCTTTCTTGGCAAAAGCATTGCCTTGACAAGAAGGCCCAGCACTCCCTTCAGGTAAATCTTTAAAAGTGTCCAGCTTTGGGGAATCCACCACTTACTTCCCTGGGGAAATTATTTAAATGGTTGATTGTTCTCATTTTTTCCTCTTGTTTCAAGACATAATCTCCCCAGGAGTAACTTGTACCCATCCCGTCTCATCTTTTCCTTGTGATTCCCTGTAAAAAGGGAGTCTCCATCTAATACTTTCTTTTTTTTCCCTCACATGTAGATTCCTACTGCCTGAAAAATACAACTAACTATAGCATTAATTTAATATGCTGGATGACATATATCATCATCTTTAAACATCTCAATATATTTTAATTTGGCAGTTCAATCTAATTATAAAATTACTTATATCAACACCTATCTTTAAGACTTTGAAGCTTTGCATTAATAGGATCAGTTATAATGATTTTTATACAAAGAATTTATTTTGCACTATGCCCATGAGTTTTAAGAACTTGGAAAATATTAGGTCTTGTAGGTAGTACAAGCACATTTTTAAAACAGTACTACCAAACACATCATATCAGTGAATCACAGTTACTGAGTGTTCCCTTCTCTAACAGCTCATGCCCAGACTTCTATCAATTTTCATAATTTTAAGATGCCTTAAAAGGCCAACATTTTTCAGAGAAAGATTATTTTTTTCTTTTGTTATTTTTCAGCTAGTTGGGTTTTCTTTATAAAGGGAACACTTGCCCTATGAACAAACACACATCATGATATGTAGAAAATAAAATATTATTCTAATTTTCCTATCTTTAAAATTTACTAGTACATTGTAAAATAAATTTAATTCTTATTCAGTCTCTACGAATGTGTTCCCAACATCCTTATATGATTCACTGTTGAAAATCAACAGAAACAACAATGGAGAAGCATCCTCTGAAAAGACAAAAGTAATTTCTAATTTCCAGAAAAATACTGAACATGCTTTGAGCTAGGCAGTGTAGAGATAACCATCTTGTGGGGATTGAGTCTCATTTTTAGTACATCTTTTAGTACATCTCAATGTACTAAAACTGACAAAGTCAAACATCTCACATAGTTCTGAAACTTTGGTTCTGTGTTAGGACAAAACCTTTAGTTACTTGGTCTTCGAGATTAGAGGATGACTGATAGCATACTTGGATATTGTGTGGCACACAAGCTGGTCTTGGAAGCAGTCATTCTCATTTTCCATTAATTAGCACACAATAAAGTCTTTCAAAAATAACTGATTCAGGATCAAAAATAATATATTTGCATAATGCAGATCATATAGCTATATAATTTACATAATACAAATCATACAGTTTTAAAAATCAAACTTTGATCCAATATGCTTTTTAATTTTCAGGTATTCTTAACATTGTTTCCCTTATATCTTGAAAATAGCATGTTCTTTCTGCTTATTTACTTTCAAATGACATAGAAATTAATTGCTATAAAACATTTTTATATTGACTGAAGTCCTTGCAAAGATCATTGTCTTCTCACTTAAAAGAGAGAGTAGTACATTTTTTAAAAATATCTTGAGCCTCTCAAGATGTATCCTTTTAGGTATGAGTGAATCTTGGGAAAAAAAAAAAATTAATTTTCTTCATAATCAATCAGTCTGTATGAGTGACTAAGGACAATACTACCAGTCCATGCAGCAGTAGCAGGTCATGAAGTAATGTTTTAACATTTTTGGAGTAAAACGTGGAAACATTTCAAGAGAGTTGTTCTCAGCCTAATGAACAAAACCAATTGTTATTATTTGCTCCATGTGCATGATTCAGAATCAACAATAGGGAAAGTTCTTTTGTCAGCAAAGACAGTCCTTTAGGCAATTATAACCATCTTTTCTAATCCATGCACAACCATTACTGCACTCTTTCTGGAAATATAAAGCCTTTTGTTTGAAGTCAACATGCTCTGATTTGTTGGTGGAACTCAAGTGTCACAGCCATGGCCATGTGGAGATATAAACTATGATCAACTAAAGATGTTAACAAAACTCAGGCTCAGCTCTAGATCATGACTGTTTTGTTTGCTCAGATCACTTTGTGTATGCTCAGCCAAGTACCACACACCCTCAAGCCCAAATTTAGTTCTCTATGATAAATAGTTATGAAAAATATCTTTAAATGCACTAATCTGAATGTATTGAGTAATCACACCAGCAATGCCTTTAGGAAGGGTGAAACTCCTTATGCAGACTGCAAATAACTGTGAAAGCATACTGAACTTCAGTGGGAACGGCAGTGTTTTCAAAAAAGAGATGGAAAAGCAATGTGGTTTTTTTAACCTGCTGAATAAATGTAAAACCAAAAACATTGTTAGGAACAAATGCACAGGGCTTGATTTCACTTAGGTAGCTCTGAGGAAGTGTTCAGCAAGACACCCAGCCCCAGTGGGTCCCTCAGACCTGCCCTGGTACTCCATCATTTGGTCCCACTTCCTTGCTTAGTTGTGCCCAGCCAAGCCTCTCACATCGACCCATCCCCTGAAGTTCTCACTAGGCTCGTCTCCTGAGCTCAAAGCAAGCCTGTTCCTCTACACAGTTTCAATTTTTTCTTGGAAACTCACTAAGCACTGCCAGTAGGGTATATAGAGGTCCTTAAGGGTGAGGAGAGAGTTTGCAAGCCTTGGAGCAGAGCTGATGACACAAGACATCTCTTGAGCATGTAGTGCCAGCGCAATTTTTGGAGCTATATTTGTGTGTATGTCAAGCCCACTTCTTCCTAAGAGGAGTCACACATCAATGCCAAACAAACAAATCCTTGTAATAATCAGCATTGGCTGCAGTTTTAAAGGACTGAGTAAATTGGAATTCTTTCCTCTTGACAGTTATGACAAGCAATACAAAAAGTGTTTCAGTTAGATCTGGGCTAAAAATATTTTTCTTGTTCTAGGAAAACTTTTGAAATTTTAAGTGTTTTCTTCACTGTCATGAAATCATGATCTTTCAGTATAATTGGGCAGCAAGAACATCTTCCTCATCCCAGGAAATCCAGAAGCTTGATAATTAGGCTTTCAAACAACATATTGGAATTCTAGCTTCAATCACATAATCTGTATGACAATCTGACCCTCAACTTCTCTACTCAATAACGACTTTTAATCATAATGCTGATGTGAGCTGAATTTCTCTGAAGATTTCTTCTCCATAAATGCCACTTTGTATAAAAAATGTTACACTATTTGGCCCAGAAAACTAAAGAGTTGCGGACACCACTAGTTGTGGACCTATTCTAAGGAAGGGTTGATGAAGTCTCTATAGACTGTGAAGATGAGTTAATTATTTCTGTAAAATAAAAATTTGAGTACAGGAACTGGAGAACCAGTCTGCATCAGGGACCTGGATTTATTTTTTCCATTTCCAACCTGAGTGTTCTACCTACTGTATTGGCCTATCAGCTATTTTGGTTTCTCTACTGATGAATTTGCTATACAGTGTGCCAAGCTGTAATAAGACCTATTTTGCAAGAGCAGCAACCCTAACGTGCAAATACCAGACTTGTGCCTACTTAAAATTCCGCTGTAGTTCATACTAGATGCACTTTTTTTTTAACACTTCCCCGAAACACCACTTTAAAGAGTGAAAGGTGTTCCGTGTACCTATTTTCATTATATCTACAGTAACTTCCAGGAAATTCTGCAAACACACAGATTTTTCTAGGAAGGACTCGTTCATCTTGGGAGTCTTTCAAGCCCACGCTCAGCCCCGGCAAGCTCTGTGGCAGAGATCCCGTTTCAGACGTGCAGTTCACACAGCAGCAAAGACTGATTCCCTGCCATAAGCTTTTTAGGTAACCCGTGGGAGAGTCCTGCTGGAAGTCGCAGGGCCCAAGAAAAAAACAAAACAAAACAAAACAAAAAGCATTAGGCATGAGGCTGTAAGTAAGGCAGGACCTAAAGAAAAGGTGTCCTCTTCAGCCCGAGCAGGACTGCAGTGGGCTGCCTGCGGGCGCCAGTCACGGCTTCACGGCTCAGCCTCGCCACCCCAGCACAAGGCACCCTTCCACAGGGCAGCCTCGCAGAGACACCACGGATGCCACGGCCCTCGAGGTGACTGCAGCTAAGAGATCAGGCGTGCACCAGCAAGTGACACTCTCCGTGTCCCACCTGGCGCCCGCGGCACAGGGACCGCTCGGGGCTGCTCCCGGGGCTGGCACGGCCGCCCTGACGGGCCCGCCCTGGCAGGGGCACAGTGGGCGCCACGGCTTTCCCTGGGCAGGCCGCTCCCTGACTCATCTCCACGGGCCCACCCCGACTACGCCGTGCTTGCTCAGCACCGCACTGTGCGTTCAAACGGAGTCCCGCGGGGCAGAGAAAAGCACACAGTCCGCGCTGTTATTGCTGGTAGCTGGGCAGCGAACAACCAGCCCGCCTGCTGCTCTCAGTAATCAGTCTGGCCGGGAGGCACGGCCAATGGTGGAGCCGGCGCGGCTACAAGAAGGGCGGGCGGTGGCGGACTGACCCCCGCGGCGGCGCCGGGGTGGAGGCGGAGAAGGGGCGGAGCGGCTCCGGCGGCGGGGCCGTGGCGGAGAAGGGGCGGAGCGGCTCCGGCGGCGGGGCCGTGGCGGAGAAGGGGCGGAGCGGCTCCGGCGGCGGGGCCGTGGCGGAGAAGGGGCGGAGCGCTGCGCGGAGCGTGCTGGGGCTGCAGGAGCGGCTGCGCTGTGCGCAGGAGCCCGCCGAGGTACGCGGCCAGGAGCGCAAAGGCGGCAGCTGCTGCGCTGTAATTTCTGTGTTCATAAGCGCTCTTCTACGTGAAATAGGTGCTTCTGCTTGGTTTTAATGGCGCACATCAGGATGAGCGGGGGTTGTCACGCCCTGCCTTGCTGTTCTTCCTGGTCCAAGAAGGACTAAGATGTTACTCTGAAACGACCCCTGCAGGGTGGCCAGGCTGCTCAGTGCGCCCGAGGAGTGGCTAAGGAACACCTGAAGCAGGCAGAGATGGGTGGGGAGCGCGGTCAGAGCAGGTGCTGAAGCTGCGCCGGGCGCTGGAGGGGCCGAGGGGACCAGGGCACCCCCCGCTCTCTGAGCAGCAGCCGGCGCTCCCAGGGAAATGGAAGCAAAGTAGCACGTGCCAAATTTGCCTCAGTGTTTCATGAAGTAATAAATCACATTTGACTGAAGAAGGTGTATCCAAAAGAGTGATGTCATTTTTGCTTTGAGGGGCTTTTTAAAAAAATTTTTTTCGGAGGGTCACATCTGCTTTGAAAACACAGAACGCTTTTACCTTGATGGGTTTCAAAGGCATTAAAAATTGATACAAGTTTGTGGTCAGAGGCAGAGGGCAGCAGTAAAAACGGCATTGTATTTGGTAGTTGATAAAAAGCTTAGCTATTAATCATGTTTAGAGCCTGTTTTTAAAGTGTGTGTGTATGCATATAGAGGAAATACTGATTTTCCTAGCCAGTAATGGTTTATCTTATTGAATGCCTGTGATGTAGACAATATCTGTCTAAAAGGCAAATAGCTGTGCAGGTGGTTCTTCAGAAGTTTTAATTTGCAGTTCAATAAACCTAAGATTTCTTCCTGTGCTACAGAAATGATCAGATATTATAGTGTCTGAATTTGTACTTGGGATTAGTGTTGCTATGCTATTTTGAAGGGGTACCAAAGGAAAAGAAAGAAACAATTCTAGAGGTAATTAATTTTTAAGTGATCCCAAACCAGTAAGTTTCAAAGCATCCAACTAAAGTGAAAAATGAGAACAACTCTGTTTATGATTCATTGAGGGAGGAGATACACTGTTATGCAGCATAGCTGCAAGTAGGTGCTGCATAAAATGGAGCACCTAATGGTGGTGCTGCAGCACTTCTGTCCCTGCTAAAACTGTCTACTGAAATAGAAGTATTTATGGGTAACAGGGCCTAAGGAGTGGCAGAGAAAGTGAGAAACTGATAGCTGTAAATTGGCAGTCATGAAAGGTACTCCTAACAGAAGTTGAATCTAGTAACAGAAATTATGTGGTTAGCATCTTTAAAGGCAAAGAGGATGTGTGGAAATGTGTGGAAAGAATTACAAATCAATATTACAGATGTGTATGTAGGTAAGCATTGTTGTCAAATACTTGTGTTCCATACTGAGAGCGATATTTGTCTTTGGACTTTTTAATAAGTGCTAAAAGTTTTTGATAACCATGCAGAACATCAGTTGTCCATTTCAAAAGCTTCTTAATGTGTGAAGTTTGATAGCTACCCACTGAGTTTTCAGAGAATTGACCAAAGAAAGAACAGGTATTGAATGATGCTTATGGTTCTAGGGAAGGTACAGGAAAAAAGTAACTGTACTATTGGTGATAAAGGTCAGTGAAATGGTCTTCATTGACATTGATCATAAAGGAACATGTTGAGCAGCTGCATGATGTTAAGATGTAACTGATGCAGAATTAAAGAGTGGTGCCATGATCCATACCACTCAGTGAGATGTTATGTAGATACTTTCTGCCAAATTTATCTCAAATTGTATTTGGCTGACACTAATTATAATAAATATATGCAAGCTTCAAGGCATTTGACTTGCTTCTGTCCGATCCTGATTTGAGTAGTGGTGTCACGGGCCTGATATAATACATAAAACTGACTTCAGTTCCACTCGCCAAAAATAAGTGCCAGATCGCATCAGGAAACAATATTGGTTTGTGGGTTTGTGGTGTTTTTTTGGGGGGGTAGGAGGGTGATTATGCATCTCTTTGTGACTTGATGCTACTGAAATCTTTCTTAGTTTAAAAGACAGCAAGCATTGTAGGGAAATGCTACACATACTGAAGTAATTTGTGTCAAATGAAGAGAGTCTCTTCTAGAAACCAAATGTGATCATGTGGTAGGCTACATTCATTTGAGCAACACATGTTTTACCATGGCTCAGTGGAAAGTCACAGCTAGGAGCTATGAATGTAGGTCACTCAGGATAGGAGACTGTATTTTGGAAAGCATTGACTCAGAAAATGATTTGGAGCTCTGATGTATTACCAGTTGAGCATGAAATTGCAATAGAGTGCAGTGGCTTATGGGGTAAATGCTATCTTTGGGTAGCTTAGCAGAGTTATGTTATTATTGCTATATAGACGGACAATTACAGGAATATTATGTCCTGTTCTGAGGACTGTTTTTAAAAACAACACTGGCCAAGCTGGAAAGATAATAAGACAGCCAGAGAATGGCTGTAGCTCTGGCTGGCATAACTTAATGAAACTAAAGAACCAAGGTAAAGTGTGTGATTAGTAATTACATTTATTTCTGTGTTGTGTAAGATGATTGGAGGAAAGCTCCTTTTGTATAATTAACAGATTTAGTAGATGGAAACAATACTAGGCAATTGTTTTAGGCAAACTGTTGGTTTTGTTTGGTTTGGTTTTTTGTTTGCTTTTATTTTGTTTTGTTTGTGTGTGGGGGGGTGTTTTGTTTTGGTTTGGGGTTTTTTGTTTGGGTGGGGGTTTTTTTGTTTTGGGTTTTTGTTAGCTGAGGGCATAGGGATTATTTGCTTGGGAGAGTTGGGTTTTTCTAAGGTGTTTTCCTCAAAGTCCTGGTGCTCCTTCAAATGAGTTATCTAGCTCAGCCAGAAGTTATTGACTTGATGGAATTTCACAGGCTTTTTTATAGAAGAGAATGAGCTAAAGAATCATAGGGATCTCTTTTCGAAAGAGATGCGGCTATTGAGTGAGGAAGGAGAGAAAACAGGAGTTACTGTAGAGAAATGTTGTCAGTCCCCTAAGGACAGATGGTCTGGGAACCTGTTAATGGGTCCCGGCTCAGATAGGGAAATAAGAGGAGACCGTACAACACTTGTAGAAAGGATGATGGAGCAACACTGGTGTCGTGGGAAGAGACCAAACCCAGTGCACCTGGCAGCTGTTGTTACTACTTTGTTTTCAGTTTTGACTCTGGAAAATTTTGTTTGCTCACATGCTTCTTTCCCATTGCTGATTACCATTGATCTCTGCTTTCCAAATTCCAGCCTGCGTTCCCTTCTTCCCTGCATCCTTGCTGGCTTTTGTTCCTACTGTCCTCTTTGCTTTTGTCTCATACCACTATGTGTATGCCAGCTCTCAGTTCGTCCATAAGGCTTTGCCTCTTTATATTGCATGAAGATCTAGGTCTTGGGTTTTCTTGGAATGTCTTTTATGGAAAAAAACCCCCAGTCCTAAAGGGTTTTGATCATTCTTTTTAAATCAGCATTTAGGAATTATGTAGACTAGTCTAGGAATTGTATATGAAGATAACTTTTCTTCAAAATTTTTCTGTGAAGTTTACAGTCTCTTTTAAAGTTGATAGATTTTTCCATGAGGATATAGCTGATAGTGGTTTGTGAGGTAAAACAGTCTGAAAGCCAGTGGAGGGTTACATATGTATTGTTTGTATATGGAAAGTCTTCCATAAAGAAATTACCAGATCCAGTCCAGTGAGATAAGAGCCAGATAGGCCACAAATGCTATGGTAGAAGAAATGGTTAGAGAAACATGCCTCAATAGTCCGTCTTCAATTTGCTTTTGAAGGCCTACTCAGAACAGACTTTACAATTTTGCCTTATTTTATGCAATAATTATAATGGTATACTATATATAGGTATCATGACAACAAAGCTTGTGTTTCTAGCAAGCTCTGGTTTTGGTGAAAGACTTTACTGTGTCCTGTGCTTCACCATAGACCTTTCTCTGGCCTTCACCAAAGCCCGATAGATACTGGAGCTTGGTATTTGTGCTTTGTCTTTGGCAGAGAAATCAGACGTCTCTAGCAAATAGGATAAATACAAAGTTTCTCTGCTGCTACAGATGCTTGCCACAAATTATATTTTACTTCTGATTGTGTCTGTAAGTTTGGTTCTAAATCCCAAGAACTTGGAGATGTGTGATTCCTACTGGCTGGATGCTACCATTTGCTTTGTCCAGTTACAGAACGGAGTCTTACACTTGTCCTGTACATGCAGAGCTGCTGATTCCCCTGCAGCCTGAGCTGTTCTCTGCTTTCAGGTGGTTGGTATAACTTCTAAAAACCTTGTCAGTGTGTCTCATCAATTTTTTCTGCCTTTTTTTTTTTTTTAAATGAAACAGTGTTATTTGTCTTAATTTTCCAAATGTGATATATATTTCAAGTAACCAAAATGAGCAGTGTGGTCTTTAGTTTAGAAAACTTGGAAAGTTTTGTTTTTCCTTAAAATGTGTTGACTGCTTTTGAACATGCTTGTTGTGTAGGTGCTTTTGTAATTTAGCCTGTTGGTTTGAAGTTGTATGAATCGTGATTGCCTGCTTCCTGAATTTTTTCTTCAGAAATAAACTTGGCTTTATGAGTTAACTTAGTCCAAAATCCATCAAGAGGAACTATTCAAAACCCCTATTCACTGTATCTTGATGAAAACATCCCTTACTGTTCTTCCACAAATAGGTTTGTCTCTGGTCTATGGGATTTATTCCCAGTGGTTTGCACTGCTTGATTATCTAGTCATGTTTTATATCCAATATAATGTGTCAGCAGTGGGTTACTTCCTTTTTTCATTGCAAAATAAATTAAATCAATGAGTATATATATTCTTTTCATTAAATAAAAGTGAACTAACTTGACACTGATCATCTCAAGCATTAGAAACTATGTTACCATCGTGAGCAATTACTATTTTTCTCGGGGAGTGCCTTATCTTAAAAATAAGCAGAACTTCATAATGGTTTTTGCGCTGGTTCTGAAATCTTGGTCAGGAAGGTTGGTTTTTGGTTTTTTTTGTTTTTTTTTTTGGTAGGTATCCTGTCATTTTATAGGTAGCTGAACTTCTGGGAGAGATTTGATTTGTTAGCTCTGGTCCTGGGTGTATGTCTTACCTTTGCAACTTGCCTCACATTTTCCCAGACTGTGAAGTATTTCTCCTGTGCTTGTCTAGACTCAGAAGCACTGTTGTGGGGTGGATGTTTTACAGAACTGCATGCCAGGCATGTAGATAGAGCCCACTGAACACGATGAAAATTAGTGTCAAGTGTGGGATTCCACTACTCTAATGCATTGTAGGAACAATGAAACTTGGAGCAACGGTAGAGCAATATATCCCTGGAGTGCAATTTGTAAATTGTTTCTTCGAGCTTGCTACTCATTTTTTAGTACCACTTCCACCTCCTGCAATGCCGTTTAAGAAGCAGTATCTAATATAACAAATGACAGTTCATCAGTTATTTAAATTAATATAGCTGTTTTTATTGTCAGAAGATTTCTGGGGTTGTGTGTTTTGTGTTCCTGCTGTTACATTGAGAAGTGTTAATGATCTGAAACACTTGACTAGTATTTCAGGCTTTGTGAAAGCCCTATGAAATGCTGCTATTTCAGTTGTACATTAATTCTGTCATCTCCATAACATAGTTTCATGTGTGTGGTTGTGAATGTTTCAGTGGGAACACTAAACTGGGGGATGCCATTCTTAAACCACAACAGGAAAATAAGACATATGCTTAGCTGCAAGACTCTGGGATGCTATATACCCATTGCCAAAGAAATTGTATCATATTGCTGTTGAAATTTATACTCTGCTTATAAATGAGACTTCTTTGTTATTACAACACTTCTCATAGGAAGATCTGCATTTTGTATGTGAAAAAATCTTTCTTGCTTTTATGGAAGTCTTGAGTTTTCTAACAGGTGTAAGCTTTGACAGTGCAAAAGAAAACAGTTGTTCTAGCTTGCGCTTGTTTTGTTAAAATACAAATTGCAGTTATGTTTTCAAAACCTTATTTTGTGCAATCTGGGCTTGGACCAGCTCTGTTGTCCTTTCTTGGCCTGGACTGACGCAGTAGTGCTGCTGACTGTGAGACTTGCTGGTTTTTGCATGGTGGCTTTGCATAATGCGGCTTTCTATTGGCTCTGTGGCAAGTTAGGGCCACTGCTACATGACGAGGAGGCATATATATGTAGCCTGTACTACTGTGATATTTATTTTTACTGTAATCTTTGTAGCAGTAAATTCAAACTATCTACTGGATTTTCTGATGCTACTGAAATTGAGGGGTTGGCAGGACCATACTGGTTCACAGCACAGACTGCAAACATGGCCCTGATGTGCTGTAAAGGAGTGCTTACATTTTCCAGGAGTTACTGGATGTTCCTTTTGACACTATTGTGTGTTTTTGGATTAAATATGTGAATGAGGATGAGAAGAACAGAATAGGATTTCCAAGTATTTGTTTAAAACAATAAATCTAATGTTTCCTTCCAGATTATTAAAACACTTGAGGTACTACAAGGTTTGGATTTATCGCTGGATATTCTAGTGGTAAGTGATCAGTAGTAATACATTAAACTCTTTAGTGAATTACTATGTAAATGTCAGGAGTGTGCATTTGTAGAAGTAGTGAACATATTGCATTTTATAATTTTGACTTTATATCCTATTTGGTTAGAGTCATTTTCCAAAAGCTGGTCATCCAACCTGATAAATCCAGTATTACATCAACAGTGATAGTACTGAGGAGGGAACGGAGCACACAGAGGACACTTTGCTTCACTGTAAAACTGCCTTCAATCAATGCTTAAAACAAAGCAAATATGGGTGAACAATTCTTTAGGTCAGTTGTCTAACTCTTCCATCTTTTATTAGCAGCTCAAAGTTAGTTTCTTGCATTTAAAGAGCAGGCATCTCAAATAATGATTCCTGTGGCTTTTATCCTCATCCAAGCTGCATCATATCAAATTCTATATTACATATTGTCACAGTGGTCTGTGAAGCTTCTAGCTATCGTAAGCAATGTGTCTGTGTTTTGAGAAGAAGAAAAATGTGGGTTTTGTGAGAGAATTCTTTGAAGAGTAAGAGGAAAAATATAGTTGCCAAGATATTTGGGTGGCCTATTCAGGCAAAAGTGTTTGCCTGCCTAGACACAGGCAGACTTCTGCTTGAATGAAGCAGTATGTATTTTGTTTTCTAATAAAAATATATAATCTCATATTGCAAGTCGTTGTTTAAAATGACAAAGGGTTTCTGCAGATGATTCATGTTCCCAGCAACGTTGCGTGTTTTATAACGGGACAAACTTTGACGGAAGCCTTCAAGTCAAATAGAGGAAAGTGATGTCTTACAGCTGAGGGCTCCACATATTTTTAATGCATTTGAAGAACATCAATAGCTTTATGAAATAGTCCCACCAGAATTCTCCCATCTGTTTGCAATAACTGACTTAACCAAATCAGGTTGCTCAAAGCTAAATATACTTGAAGTGAATTTAGGGAAGCCCTTTCTAGGGGCTGAGCTGATTATGTGGGAGTAATGTGTATAGCTCAGACTTCACAGGAGTGTAATTTCACTAGTTAGCAAGAGCATTAACAGGTTGCAGTGAACCTACTGAATTCCATATTTTGTGTGCATCTTAAAGATGAGAGTTTGTGAATCAGATGTGCTTACTGATAATACAGAATTAACATCACCTGTGATTCTGCAAACAAAGTCTGTAAGATATTTTTGCTTAAACAAAACACACTAGCGTGAGACTTGAAGACACAGTGATACTGTGAAAATAACTGCTCCTCTGACCCTTCAGTGCTGTACTACTAGTTGAGATGTATTTTACATTACACCATGCCCAACATATATGCTCTCTAATATGCTGAAATGTGCTTAATAAGCCTAAGGGAAATTTGAATTGATGCATTTTGTGGGCTTAAGCATTTGAGAGAAGTGAAATTCCTGAAATATTGTACATTTAATGGAGGAAAATTACTTATCTTAATTTTATGAATTAAGGCTGCATCTTGTTCCCCATATGTGGTTATAAATAACTACTTCAGTTCTGTTTGCAGTATAAAGAGTGCATTTATTCTTTGGCTGCCATAGGACTGCCCTGAATACTAGGCTAATACTATTTGTAGCAGTTTTAGAGGAGGTGTTATTTGGGATGAGAGTTGTGATTTATTCTGCCTATCTTTCTTGCATATCTTCCACAGGAAACTGGCATAGACAAAACAGTTGACAGTTTTAGGAAACATGCCACTGCTGGGAATGTAGCTAAAAGTCTGTTAAAACAATGGGAGAAGCTTATTTCTCCAGAAAGTAAAAGGTAGGTGAACTTTTTTTCCTAAAAGTTAGTTATACTGTAGTGTAATTTTAAAATACAGATTGGAAACTTAGGAAGGTGTTTAGAATGACAAATGCACATTGAATTGGAATGTGAATTGAATGGAAGAAATGAGAATGCAGTTATAAAATATGAGAAGAATAATCAGACCATTATTGGTCAACTGGCCCGTCGGCACTTTGACTTCAGCTGCTTTTTTCGACTGGCACAAGTTCTTAGGTCCCAGCTAGTGCAAACGGGACTAAACCATGATGGGCACTGCTCTGCACTTCAGGAAATTAGGAAACTTGCTCTTTCTTCCTGGAGGTGGTGATTAAATGAGGCAGCTCTCCAGTGATTTGGTTGTATTTCTTGTAATGTTCTTGTGGACTGAGAGGGCCTTCCAACACTGGAGGAGTCACAGTGAAGCGATGCAGTTTCTTCTGAGACTGAAGCAGCCACCACTGCCATGGCCAGGCCCACTCTGCTTTAGATGTTTTGCAGAGTTCCAACACTTCCAGGCAGTTGAGCTGGGAAAGCCAAGGGAATAGTTTGACTAAATAGTGCATTTTAAATCTGAAGTTGTTCAAACAACAGGAAAGTAAAATACCAGAATCTGTGATAAGCAAATCATAAAGGCTGACCTGTTAATCTGTTATCACCTACAGAGCATGATATAAATTCTCTGTCTCCTGATTATTTCAAGCACCATGTCTTTGTTATAAAGCACGGAGGGAAACTTTGTGAAAAAGTGGTATCCAGCATGTTATGAGCAGATAGTACTGCCAGGTGTGTTTTCCTATGCAGGGTTATGTCCCTATTCCCCACTCGTTTTGCTATCAATTCTTGTTGCAATATTTAGCAGTGCTGGACCCAAGAGCTCTGTGATTCTGTGCTGATAATGGAAGAGTAAGAACACAGCACAGAACAAAGTTCTAGGTTTTGTGAAACTATGACACATGGTGTGATTTTATCCTTTTAGTTTTACCAACATAGGGAAAAACAGATTGTTTAAGAATTTAACGTCATCTGTAGAATGGGATGTAATTTTTTTTTTTTATTGTTGCAGTGGTCACAGGAGAAGAAAAAATAATGAGAAAGAAAAACGTGAGATGAAATCTTCTGTTTCCAAGGAGATTAAGCCTTCAGAGAAGCCCAAAACATCTGTTCTGGCCTTTAGAAGTTCCAATAGTGCTCCCATTTCTGCAAAGTTGAATAAGGAGCATATTTGTAGTGAAAAGACCCATCAAAGCACAAATTCTGCATCTCCAAAAGAATGGGATCATGAAGAATGTAGCACCAGTGGTTCTAAGCACGCTTCCCAGGGTACCAATTCTCAGGCTAAAGAAAGTGAGTTCAAAGAGAGCAAGAAAGTTTCAGAAAAGCAGCATTCCTCTGCAGCAAATGAAGGCTTATTACCCCTGGAGGAAAAGCCCAGTAAGGATGCTTCCAAACAGAGAAATCCTAAGTGTGTGAAGAAACGAAAACAAAATCTTGTCATGAAAGACCGAGCCAAATCCTCTAGTGATGAGGAATTTGAACCCCCTACTATGTCTTTTGAAGCTTATCTTACTTATGATGTGACCAACAAAAGAAAGAGAAAGGCTTGTTCTACAGGTGCACGGCCAAAAAAGTGCAGTGAACAGAAGAACAGCTCATTACCACAAAAGACTTCAAAACTTCCTCAGGCAAAAGTGGGAGTTGAAGATGTAAAAAAAAGTGAGAGTGAGCAATCAGAAACTCCCAGTAAAAAGGTAAACCACTACAGGGTTGAGATAATAGCAGATAAACTGCAGACAAACAAGTGCTTTGGACTTTTATTTTCAGTGAAATTTATCTGTATTTGAAGGAACAGATTGCATGACTCTGATGTATCAGCTGCACTGCAATTGCCAAGAATTACAATAACTGGGGGGAAAAAAAGATACAGTTTGCAGTTGAATTACTTGTATTTTTAGTATTATTTCCAATATTACAGTAGTGTTTGATCCATATCAACTAATCTGCATTTGACTTGAAAAATTCAAAGGCAGTTACCTTTGGAAAGATGTCCACCTTTTTCCTTTCTTGACCATTCTGGTTTGTGACTGCTGCAGCTCTTTGTGTATAGAGCAGTCCTTTTGTCAGATGCTGTGGTTCTTTAACAGTGAATATTAAGGTTTGCAGTGGAACTCAGCCTTCTTTAAGTGCATTGAAGTAAACCACAGTATTGCATATAAAACTAGATTACACATTTTCTTAATCTGGGCTGTCCTAGTCCCTTGAAATGCAAAAAGTTTAAGTAGCTCCTCTGAGAAAATGTGTATGTAAAAATGTGTATTAATTAGACCTTTTAAATGAAGAGCTTTTGTGCACTGAAAATTAGAGTTATCTTCAGATTTATATCTTCACTGTGATGTGAAAGCTTTAGGCTTTTTTTTTTTATTGTGGAAGATCTGCAATCTGAGTGTGGTATCTTCTGTCCCAAATGGGGAAATATTAATGTAGAGGCTTATGTGTGATACTCTAACATAAACTGTTTGAGGAAAAACCTCAGATATTCAAGCAGTTGACAAAAGTTACTATAGATACTAAAATAGTATCTATACTGTTGTAAGTGCAGGGAGTGCAATGCTGTTAAGTGCCTGACTTGAGATTGGAGGACACCTAAGACCCAATTTAGATGTTGCACATCATCCATTTGTAGGGACCTATACTGAACAGGCTGCTGCATCTTTCAATCCCTTTTCAGGGGATTAGCGGTGAACATTTTAGGCTAAATGGCTTACTGAACATGATCTAGCAGGCTCGGTAGGACCAGGTATAAAGCTGTTTCTTGTCTTTTAGAATTATGCTTTTGTCATCTTGCAGTTTTGCCTCATTCAGTGCATGCCTCAGTTGTGATTTATCTGAAAGCCCCTTAGCTCTACACATCTGCTCTGTTCTTTAATCTTTTTATGTGCTGATTGCAGATGTCCCACTAAGTTCCTTTTGTGGTATAGTGTTGGTAAGTGGAATATGAAAGGATATACTGAACAGTAATCCTGTGAGTAAATTTTAGTGTAGAAAGACAAGAATTCTAGTTATCCTAGTTCATTTTGGGATTTGCATAAAGGTTTGGGGGTTTGTTGTAGCTTATTTTAAGCCTCGTTAACCCCAAATTTATAATGTTGAAGCAGTGTTTCCTTGACTGTGCACAGGCCAAGGTGGCATCCTTCCAAGAGCTTCTTAATACTCCACTACCTAAAATTCTGCCAGGGATCTCACAATCATCTCCCCCATATGCTGCAGACTTTACAGGTAAGTAATATACAAGGCTGATAAATATGAAATAGTGCAGGTTTTTACAGCTCTGTGTAGAAATGTTTTATCCCCTTTTCCAATAAGCTGTATTAGCTCATCAGTCCATGGCAAAGAAGGGCCTCACTTTCACTTTCTCACCTGTAGAAACCATGTTGAAGCTGAAGAGAGTTACGGGGCCTTCCTTCTTATGGCTTGCTGAGTCTGAGGAAGGTTCCCACAGGCATAGAGAAGGCATAAATCGAGTGGCAGTTCTACAGGCTCCATTTATCTTTACTCCTGTCTATATCTTAAAGCAGGCAAAGCCTTAGTAGAAATTATCTTAGGTAAAACAAATACATGAAGCACGGATGCCTTAAGAGGCCTCCCAGAAACAGAGACTAGACAGGAGTAAGGGAAAAAAAGTAGGTATTTATTTGAAAGGCTTTCAAAGGTACACCCTGGGGACTCTGAAGC
The DNA here is from genome assembly GCF_020740725.1 of Corvus hawaiiensis. NCBI lineage: Eukaryota > Metazoa > Chordata > Aves > Passeriformes > Corvidae > Corvus > Corvus hawaiiensis. The sequence continues at coordinate 25,112,654 of NC_063215.1, forward strand.
TATTCTCAAAATGGACCCCAAGATGGACCCCAGCTCACGAGTTCTTCACCCTTTTATAGGTTTGGTTCATTTGCATAGCAGGGTTAATCCTCCAATTAAAACTCCAGTTTTCCCCTCACCTTGCCCCCCCCTTAGTGGCTCTCTGGTTTATACTTTTGGCCTAGGACAGTCTTGGTGTCCTTGGAAAGCAGGGCCAGAGAGGCTTTGTTATGTCTACCTAGCATGAGAGAGCAGAAGTTAACAGGCTACAAGAAACTTCAGAGTCATGCACCAAGCAGTACAGAATTTGAAAAATACAAAAGTTAAAACCTAAGGCATCACACTAGGTCTAGCTTTGGCATAGGAACCACTAGCATCTTTATGGGTAGGTGACAAAACGTGCCAGTGGTTCCCTTAGCAGCTCTTCTGATGTTTCAGTGGTTTCATACCACTGGGATCTTGAAACATTGCTACTATTGCAGCTTCTGGCTTCTCTAAGATAGCTCAGGAGGATTACTAAGGTGCATGTAGGTGGGTAACAGAGTAATCGAGGTGTGAACACAGCTCACATAGACTGGAGATAAATAATGCAAGACTGGTTTGAGTTGGTGCAGCTCACCTGCAGTGTACATGTTGTCTTGGTGTTAGATAATGGTAAATGGCCTTCTGCAATTTACAATATGTGCTAGGGCCCCAAACTGTAATACAATAACTTAGTATTTCAAGAAAAAGTAATACATGTTTATCTCAGAGATGAATGTTGGAAGCATTGTGAAACCTGCCTGGTGTTTTGCTTGCAGCTTCCACAGCAGCTGTTTTAGACGTGCCCCAGCAAGTTGATGAGATAGTTCAATTCACAGGACAGAGACTAAACTCTAAAATGCAGGTTTACTCTGGCTCTAAGGCAGTCTGCCTTTCGAAGATGCTGACGCTGTATGAACAGTGTGTCCGTGTGCTTCACAACAATATTGAGTGTGAGTATTTCAGGGGGTTTATAGCAGCCATGACTCAAAGGGTATGAGATTTTTTTTCTCTAGGCCAACAACTGGCCTACTAAAATATATTGTCTCTCCCTACAGAGGGTGATTTGAAGCAGGTTGAAAGGCACTTGCAGAAATGGATTGATTGATGGCTGTGCTAAAATGTACCTTTGTTTTGAAAGCTTACCATTTTTAAAGGCCCAAGTTTACTTAAAATAATGTCCTATAAATTATAAACCAAAAATTCTTCCCATCCCCATGTTTGTTGTGATCAAGAGATTCTTTTCTTCCTTGCATAGGCAGAGGAGGAAGAGATGCATATCAGTAAAGATGGGGCAATGACTACTCAGATGCTTTATCCATCCTCAAGTATAACTGCTAGTCAGTATGGAACTGCTGGTTTATAAATACTATGTCATAGCCGGACATAGGATATTCTGTTAGTGCTTGCTAAAATTAACTTGTGTTTTTATTTTTAAACTGAGTGGTGTTACCCATTGAGTAAAATAAGTGAGATACTGAAAGTACTGTCCTCTTTTGTAGTGCTACAGGAAGCAGGAGATGTGCCCTTTGAAATTCTTGAGCCTGTGCTAATACGTTGCACACCAGAGCAGTTGTTTCGAATAGAGAAATGTAATCTGGTAAATTCTGCCTTAAATCTGGGTAACCACAGAGTTCCACAACTCCACGGGTTGCACTGGTTTTCTGTCTTGCATACTAATTTCTTTGAATTCAGCTGTCATTATCAAGTCTCCCTTTCTCAAGTGTCAAGATTTAAAACATTCAGGAGAATTACTACTGATGACTAAGTGAAAGACAGTGTGTATAGATGAGTATTTCTGTTTCTAAAAATAAGAAAAAAGATGACCACTGTATTTACCACTGAAGTAGCTGGGAAAGTCAGAACCAACTGTTTCTAAGTTACAAACTGTTAAGGCTGCAAAGCATATCAGTCAGGAAGTAGCTGGGGTGAGATTTCATGTGTGTATTAGATTTCTTATCTATGCTGTTAGGACTTGAGTTCCATGATGCACTTGGACACTGATATTCTCAGTGTGTACTCCTTCGTAGGACAAGTTAACCTTTTCTTGTGTGCTTCGAGTTGAGAGCCAGAGTGGCCTGAGCCTCTGCTGTAATCACAAGTCTAGCCTGTAGGCATGGCTTACTGACTCCAGGTCTGCTGCTTGAAGCTGTGTGATTACCAGGCTGTAGTCAGTGTCCCTGCATGGTATTGCCATGGTGTGGGTACCTGTGTCAGCACATGTGGTGGGATTTGTTCTGTGCCTTCTTCCACCAGAGGCTTGGGTTGTGTCTGTAGGCTCAGGTAACAGGTACTCTTGAAAATGTTATTTTGCAATCTCTGATTTAAAATATCTTGTGTTCAAATTAGACATTTATAAAAGAGACTGACCACTTGTGGAAGAAGCACTGCCAAAGAGACTTTAAAAATGAGAGCCTTCGGGAACATGAGTCTTGGCGTGAAATGTACTTGAGACTGTTTAATCAGAGAGAAGAAAAACTGAAGATCCTTACAAAAAATATTCTTTCAGCTCAGTCTGAGAAACCAAAAGGTAAAATCTCTGTTTAGCTCTTCCACTTACAAAACCCACTTTTCTGCTGTTCTTGACAATATGTTTGGTTTAGTGACTTGTTTGCAGTGAGTACTAATGCTGTACTTCTAGGAGAAATCATCAGGAACAAACACTGTTCCTCTTAAATTTAAATTTGCTTAAAAATAAATACATGCACTAATACAATACATTGGTGTATCCTGCAAATACTATGCATTAGACAAATCTTACCTTACTGGTTAGGCTGAAGATTCTAAGCAACAATGCAAAGAGTTTTGGACATAAAAGACATGTATCTGCTACTCCTTGCTTCTGTATTAGGCAGGCAAGTAAAAATGGCTTATATGACTGGTGCAGCAAAACCACCCAGGAACATTCGCCGACAGCAAGAAATCCATGGGACAGCAGGACCTGTCATCCAGCTTCATCCTACAGAAAAGTGCAAGTAAGTGCTATGTACTATGCTTTTAATTTGTCTTTGTCAGTTCAAAATTGTGCTTGCAAAATAATTTTAAAGTTCTAAATAACTCTATTTACTTTCCTTTTTTTATGTGGCTAGTAGCTAGAAACAAACTTGCCTTTTAAGTCTTGTGTGTTCCTCAGCTGCGTGTGCATTGTCATTGCACATTTCTCGAAAATGCCAGTGAATTTACCCTCCCAGCTGGAGTGTAAGTGGACGCTGGTTTTTTTTCTCCAGATTGCACCAAAGCCGCTTGGCATCCTAGGGCGATTCCATTGTTGATAGTTTGGGTCTGTAAACCTGCCTAGTAGCCTCATGTGTTCTCCTGCTTTGATAAAATCCCAGTCAGCAGCCTGGTGTGATACAGCTGACCAGAATGAACCTCAGGAACTTTTAATATTTCTTCTTTCCTGTGAATTTCAGAAGCTTACTTGAACAGCCTTGCTGCTCAAGGTGGTTGTAGTATGGGTCAGGAAGGGCAGCCTGGATGTAAGAATTTTCTTAAAGTCAGCTTTTACACCAGATAAATTTTCATAACTGTGCCTTTAGCTGGTGAGATTCAGAAGGTTCTTTCCATACTGTTGCTATTTTCAGTGAAAAGATAGTTCCCCACCAAAACAGTAGCTTAAGGCACTTTGAACTGTGCTTTTGCTTTCAGTTGCTTTGTGGGAGATTGTTGCTTTGTGGGAGACCAGCCTTTCCAGTTTAGGTGCTTCAAGTACAGTAGCATACAATTACATATGTCCTTTGTGCTCTAGTAATCTCTGGACCAGGAACTGAATGATGTAGATAGACCAAGCCTTGCATGATTTTTTTTTTTTTCTCAGACATGATAAATTAGGAAGAACTGGTGTTGTGTGAAGGAAGCTGTGAAGAAGGTCGTTGCTTTGCCTTCTCGAGAAACAAGGGTTTGTTTAGGCACGATGAATTTAACTTACTGCTTTGACCTATTGGTTTTTTAAGCTGCAGAAATTGTACAGCTGAAATTGTCACTTAAGAAGCTGGTCTTGCAGGAGCTAAAAATCCTGTGGCAGACATGCAGATCCTTAGCAGGCCACCGTTCTCACTCTGTGCAGTGGTGCTGAGCCCTGGCAGAATTCTCAGTGACTGGCTCTGAGGAGCACAGGGCTGGTCACACTGGTGACATTGTGCTGACACTTCAGTGCTGCATTGGGTTAAGGGTCTTCAGCAGGAGGCATCAGCTCTGTATATGCATCTGCCTCAGTCCTTGTCTTGTTGACTGAGGATTCCAACATCATGTTTAGTTAGTTATTGTGCCTTTTGCTAGTTACTCGTAGTTACAGAGGTATTGTTTTTAAATACTCTTATTTACCCTCATTTTACCCTCGTTTTCTGTCAATGAGCTAGTTAGCAGTTCAGCTGTATTCAAAGAGGAAAATAAACATAAGGTGCAAACTAGAGCACAGCATTATGAATCACAGTGTTATTGCTGACGAATTTTGATCTGTCACAAACTCTGATAATTTAAAGACTAATAAGAGACATGGAATCTTATAAATGTAATATTTGTTCAAGAATTAAAATGGACAAAATGATCATCTGTGATCCCTTCTAACCTGAATTATCCTATGATTTTGAACTGTATAAAGTCTCTTAAATGTGTCCAATTAGGCTGTTGTTTTTGTTTGGGTTTTTTTTTTTTTTTTCCAAAATGAGCCAGGGCAAATAGTAGCTTGATATCAAATGCTAACTTTTTTGTTACTTGCTTGTTTTAAAAGAATAGGGATTCCAGAAATGAGAGACAGAAACAACACATTATCAAACCTGATTCCTGCTGGCAACAGTAGTTCTAGCTCAGATGTCATGATTCAAGATGGAAAGAAGCCTACCAAAAGTAAGTGGCATTTCCTAAGATGATAAATTTAATTGTTTTAACCTGCTGCCTACTATTATATGCTTAATATTATACTAGTAGCATTTAAAGTTGCTCATAGCTGTAATCCTGATGGGTCTCTTTGTTTTGCTGTTGTTGTTGAAGAAATTGCACCAATAATGAAGAAAACTTTGAAAGCACTGAGGAGTAGAGTTGGACAACGGTAAAATGAGGCTGTGTATTTGAAGCTTATTTGATGTGACTGTTTGTATATTATGCTACAGTGAATGAAAGTAATGTTCATGTAAGCACTGTTAATTTGTCTTAGTTGAAATAGGTCTGAAAAATTGCAGGGGTGAATAACTAGCAATAAATACTGAAACCTCCAAGTCGTTTCATACTGCTGCCTTCTTACTTGAATTGAAATAAGGTCAGTACACACACTAATGACAAATCAGTTTATATGAAGTTTTATAGATGATGTATTTATCAGTTTAAGTTGATGAAGGGTCTGGGGCACAAGTGTTGTGAGGAATGGCTGAGGGAATGGGGGTGGTTTAGTCTGGAGAAAAGGAGGCTGAGGGGAAGACCTTATTGCTCTCTACAGGTACCTGAAAGGAGATTGTACACGGATGGGGGTTGATCTCTCTTCCCAAGTTACACGACAAGAGAAAATGGCCTCAAGTTGCACCAGTGGTTTAGATTGGATATTAGGAAAAATTTCTTCACTGGAAGGGTTTTCATCACTGGAACAGGCTACCCAGGGAAGTGGCTGTGTTTCCATCCCTAGAGATATTTTAAAGATGTGTAGATATGACATCTGAGGATCAGAGTGCTGGATTAACAGCTGGACACTGATGATGATCAGGGTCTTTTCCAACCCAAACAATTCTGTGATTCTATGATTCTACTAAGTGTGGAGATGAAAGAAAACTTGGACTATACTCTGATCTGCTGCTCTCAGCCTGTCATGAAGAGGCCTAGCTCACAACCTTACAGCCATTTGTCTTAAAGTCAAGAAGCTATTTGGTCTTGGATAGCTGTCCTTTCAAGAGTTAGGGACTACTGCAATTTGGGATTGGTCTGTGAATGAGTTTACTCTTAGAAATGAGATAAGTCTTTGTAATTTCTTCTAAACCAGTTCACTTGCATGAATTGTAAGCCTGACTTTGCTTTGAAGGCATGGCTTAGAAATGGAGGAACTCTATTGTACTCAGTAGTTGCAAGTAGGTATTATTTCTTTCTTTGTACTTCCAGGATTTGGCATCTTAGAACTCCTCATGAAGGACAGAGTAAGGTTGTCATGAAACCTTTGAATTGATGTCTCTTACTTAAAACACCTTATGTGTCAATTTCCTCACTATCCTATACGTTAGGTATTACAGGTAGATTACAAAAATACTGCTACTAAAAATGGCTTTTAAAGCCATTAATGTAGTCACCCATCCATTACAGCTTGTGCAAATGCCCTGTTTATACAGGGATTTGAAGCCAGCAGGTGTGCTGCTGTGTTGTGTTTTTTCTCCATGCATTATAGTTGCACTAAAAAGAATGAAGGTTGAAAACAGGTGTGTTGAACTGGAAATGCTGGGGGGGCTTTCTCTGTTTCTGAAATCAGAACAAACATTAACTAGTAGGAGAGGTAATGCAGCATCTGTCATACATACCTGAAGAGTTCATCCCAGAAGCATTCTTCACAAGACCTGAATCTGGCTGAATGGCCAATGTACCACTCTTTGTTGCTAATCAGTTGGTGGCAGATGCTCAATTCAGCTGGAAGTTTCTATCAAGTGTGGTGTCTTTTTGTGTGAGAAAAGCCAAAGTCATTGGTTGGGCTCTGGCATTTGAGAACACAGCTGCAGCCATCTAGAACAGATACAGATGATGGGAATGTCCCCTTGGGAGTCTGAAGGATAAATAGTTGTTTTAACAAATAGGCTTACGTTGTTGGTTGGCGATAACTTTCCCTATCCATGACAGTAGCAGCAGAGTTATGTAGAGGGCAAATGTGACTTCAAGATTAGGTGGCTTTCATTTCCTCTTCTCACTTTCTCTCACTTCAAAGGCTCTAGATATAGCTCTGGTAAGAGGGTACTCATGGGATCAGATTGTCATCCTGACATTTCTAATTTAGAAAACACAGTAGACAAGCAAATCTCTTTATTGTAAAGTAGTTGGTGCTACACACACTTTAGGCTAGGGTTTTTCTTTTCCTTGTGCTGTGGTTCCTATGGACTAATGCCCACCTGAGGCTGCAGTACATTGGGGTACTCTGGGAATGCATCTTTGTGAGGAATCTTGTTTTTGTGGTTTGACAGTGCTTGATGACGCAATACAAATCATATGTGGAGGCAAATTCAAAGCCTGCTTCCAAAGCATACCCTTTTAATCTAGAACACTATTGTAGGTGCTTCTGCAGTCTCCTGCCTTCCATCCCTATATACCGTTACTCCAGTATAGAGGAATTATTGCTGGGTATGTGTTCCTGGCATCTGACATACCGAACAGTACACATGGTATCGGACTATATTGGCCTGAGGGAGATGACTTTCCTTCTGGTGGATGGGTGAAAGATGTTTGCTTGGTTTTGTTGCATATTCCCCAGGCCGGCTGCCACATCTCATCAGAGAAGACCTCTGATCCTTCTTGGATAAGGGACTATTTTCACAGAAAGTGAATGTTACAAGTGCATGATGGCCTCCTCTTCCTTAAAAACACATTGCAGCTCCTAGTCCTCCTGCAGTATCTCTGGAGCCTTTTATCCCAGCAGCATAATGTTTTTCCCTCCAGGTGATATGCAAGTTCCATATTAATTTCTGGCAAGTTAAATAAGTAATGGGAGAAAAATATGGGCACAAAAGGAAAGTCCTGCTGTTGTGGAAAAGACCACAAATGCATATTTCTTTTCTTCTTGAGCTTTTTTCTTCTTTCAAGCATAGAAACCACTTTCCACTTCCTGACAGTGTTTGTTTCATAGCATTCAGGAACGTTTTCTATCCTGTTAGTGGCTGGGCCCAAGAAGGAAGCTTGGCCTGATTGCTATACCACTTAAAAAAGGAGGATGCATGATGTTGCCATCTAAACAGTCCCTGTGGTAGGAGAAGGAAAACAGTTTTGAGGTGAAGTGTTCAATGTTATGAGACCCTGCTCAGAAGGCATATGAATTCCGGGAACTAAACTCTTCTTGGGGACCACGTAGGCGTTTAAATGTTAGCTTAAATCCTGGGCCAGGGCCAGAAGGGGGTGAAGGGTTTGGCATGATCCTTCTGGAAGAATTTGTAGATGTCAGTGTAGTGCCCCATGCATGCTGTTGTCAGTTGATGCTGTTTAGGGATCAGGCTGCTGCTAAAGCAAGGTACAGCTGGGATCCTTGTGAGCAGGGAGGTTGTGACAGCTCTGAGCATGATATAGTTGGCTGTGTGGTACCTGGGGATGTTTGAGGATTTCTGGTGGTCATAGGAGATAACCTCAGCAGAGGGAAAAGAAATCTCCTCACACAGTGCAGATCTCAGACTTGCCATCTGAAAGTTTGGCAAAACATCTGTGCCAGGGTTTAGTGTGGTGAAAAATGCTGATGCACTGATGGGTAAGAAGACCATCCTCTATATACTGCTTTTGGGGAAAAAAAACCAACCAGACAAAACACCACTCCACAAAAACCCACATCAACCAGTCAGAGTTGCTTTGTTCTTCATCTCCCTGCCCTTCTGTAAAGACAGGAGAGGTTTTTCAGTGGCTGACTGAAGGCCTTGGTTAGACAGCTTACTGTCTCCCCCTTCAGCCACCCCCCCCCATTGAAGAGGGGGGAAATTTATCAAGATTGTTTTCCTGCAGTTGTAACTAGTTACTGCCACTGGAGGAACAAGTCTCTCCTGGGTCACCACTGTAGCAGAAATGGTCTTGGGTTTGCCTATTTATAGGAATAATGTATAGTGATTCCCCCCCCCCCCCGCCCCCGCCTAATTTCCATATGAGCAATTCTTCCCTCCAGCTTCCAAAGCATTTCCTTTCTGATCTGCTGAATCAGCTGGAGGGGAAAAAGAATGGTGTTGCATTCCTATGATCAATCATATTTGATCCAGTGTAAGGGCTGGGTTCAGCCTTTCTTGGTGTTATCATTTGCCTTTGGTTTTCAATCATCTCTGCTTTCATTGTTTAGCAGTGAAACCTTTCAGGACAGCTATGGAATCTCTCTGCAGTTGTGCTGCTTAGCATGAGAATGGAAACAGGATATTCTTCTTCCTGCTTAATGGAAGTGATGTGCAATGTATTTGCCTCCTCTCTTACAGATTCTAGTAAGCATTTTTTAATGTGCTTTTTCCAATTTTCTGTTTTGCACATGTGTGAGTTGCATCCTTGCACAACTATTGCATCTTCTCACTCTCCAAACTTCTTCACAGAGCTGAATTGTATTTTATTCTGTGGTACAGAATTCCTTTGGTTACATGTCTTGGGTTGTTTTTAAAACTTCTACCCTAATCATTGGCAAAAAAGGGGCTCTGTGACTACACGCATTATAGAGATAGAATTGCAGGCTTTTCAGAAGATAAATATAATTTGTAGAGAGTTTGGATCTAAAACAACAAAAAAGCAGATTAAAAACAGGCATTCCCAAATGTGTAAAGGACTGTACTAATCCCAGAAGACTTGAGAAGATTGTTTCCACAGATGGACATACCAAGTCCAAGTCTCTGATGGCCTGGAGATGGAACATCCTGGAATCTGAGGTCTAACCGTCCTGTGCATTTAACCCTACTCAACTTCCTCACCAATGTGCCCTAGGCAAAAATTATACTAAAAATGGAGCTTGGAAGTGCTATATATATTCTAGAAGAAAGCATATGATGAGACTGTCACAGTTTTTCAGAAATGAAGCATCAAAAACTCAGAAAACTGCCAACTGTGTAAAGGCGTTGAAATCTAGTTTCAGAATCCAAGTGTTTCTCCTAATTTCAGAAGATGAAGCTAATTCAGGTCAGAATAGTGCAGGAGGTTGCAGTTTTGTTATTTTTTTCCCCCCTCAAATTGCAGAACTTTAAAATTCCTGCTTTAAATGTGAAACTACGAAGTCATGAATGTAATCTTTGTAGTTTAAGCCCTAAATGGTGTGCTTGCTGTGGGAAGTGCTGGAGGAAGCCTTCAGCAGCATATGTTATGTGAACTCTGTTTACAGAGAAGTCACCTCTTTTTATCTCTGGTGACAGACCTAAAAATGGCACTTGCTGAGGGACAGGGCTGAACAGCTCTGGAAAATCTTCTGTAGCTGTCCTCCTACAGAACTGTAAATAGGTATCCAAGCAGTAGACAAAGCTCTTTACGACATCTCCAGGCCCTATCCCTTTGTGTTTATGGAATTGCTGAGGCTGCAGAAAGAGATGCTGTTTCAGGAGCAGGAAAATTAACTGCTCAGACAGAAATAAAGAGGAGCAAACTGCTGCTGGCCTCTGGAAGAAGGAAGGGGTCTAACCTGCAAGAGGGGGAAAAAGCTGCTGAGACCAGACTGGGAAGCAATATTCCCTCTTTTCAAGTTGCTGACCTCTCTGAGGGGCAAACATTGAAGCACTCTTCCTTATGGTATCTAGCTCTGTGTATTACATAAGTTTCTTTCACCAGACAAGGCACTTCTGCTGCTTACAGCTCTTCACAGTGCTCAGGGTTCTCAGCTTTTCTCTCCCACGGATGTGCCATAGCCAGCTCTCTGCAGAACACATTTTCCCACAGTTACCTGGGTTGATGTGCTTTTTAATACTTTCAGACTTTTCACTCTGAAAGTTAGACGATTAGTCTGTCTCGAATTTTAGATAAACACTAAAGTGGTGTATTAAAGTGTGACTTTTCAGAGCATTAGTATCATGCTTGAGCAGTGCTGACAGCTGAGTTCTGGGCTTAGGTATTTAGAAAAGCATGGAGAGACTAAAATGTTGTAAAGAACTCCCAAAGGCTTATGCACAAAGTAGCTTCTCCAGGCTTCCAGAAAGCCTGAGACCTGAGTTTGCTTCTGCAGCCAAGCGATGAAGATCACAGGCCCTGAGCAGAGGTAGCAATCCTTGTATAGGAAAGGAGAAAAATATTCTATGTGGCTCTGAAAAGGCAAAATCAATATACTGGGCACCTCATTATAACAAGGAGGTCTCTGTGCCACAAGGTTTTGTTGTGACCTGGATGTTGATCACCAGCTGATTAATTAGCTGGCATAATTTCAAATCCCTTTATTTGATAAGGTGCAAGATTCATCACTTTTCCTTGTTAAACTCCTATGGTTGGTGATTGCCCAGCTGTCTAATTTTTCTGTGTTTCTCTGCAGGGCCTCTCTGCCCTCAAGGGAGTCAACAGCTCCCCTCAATTTAGTGTCATCTGCAAACTTCTTCGGTATCCCTTTCAGTTCCGCATCCAAGTCATTTATGAAGATGTGGAAGAGCACAGGGCCCAAGATGGAGCCCTGTGGAACCCCACTGGTGACAGGTCACCAGATTGGTGTCACTCCAGTCACTGTAACCCTTTGTGCCAGACCCATGAACCAGTTCCTCACCCATCCCATGATGTGTTTATCCACCTCTGTGCTGGACATTTTGTCCAGAAGGATCTGGTGAGAGACAGTATCAAAAGCTTTGCTGAAATCCAAGATTACATCAACTGGCTTTCCTTGATCAACTAGGTGGGTTTACCTTGTTGTAAAAGAAAATTAGGTTTGATAAGCAGGACTTTCCCCTCATGAAACTGTGCTGGTTGCGAGTGATGACTGTGTCATCCTTCAGGTGTTTTTCAATAAGTTTCAGAATAATATTCTCCATAATTTTGCCAGTTATCGAAGAGACACTGACAGGCCTCTTTTTCCTGTAGTTTCCAAGTTCATCCTTGCACTTATTGAAAATAGGACCAATGTTTGCCAGCTGTCAGCTGGGACCTCTCCAGATTCCTATGACCGTTAAAAAGTCATTGAGTGAGACCTTGTGATGACATCAGCCAGCTCTTCAAGTATTCTTGGATGAGTTCTGTCAGGCCCCATAGGCTTAGAGGGATCCAGCTAGAACAGCAGATCCTGTGTACATTCAGGGATGACTGGGATCATAAAAGGTTTTAGTGGTCTTAAGAATTTAAAATTTAACATTCTCAGCAAGGTATAGGTCCCTAAAAAGGGAAATGTCCGTGGTCTGTATTGAATGCCTTCAGAAGTTTCCTGATCTGGAGAGCTGTAGTAAGGTGTACCGGTGTTTGGTTGCTGTTTGGTACAGCAACATGTTCTTCATTGCTGAGAGCTTGAATCTCTTTGGCTTGCCTAACAAGAGAAGAGTAGGAAAGAAAGAAAACCTTAGTTTGATTTACTATGAAGTTATTTAATCATTCAGTGTTATCAAAACTTTCAACACCCAGTGTATCTTGTTTCTCTATAATCTCTATCAAGAGCTTTGTGGAAGAACTCATGCATAATGTATGAAGTGTTTTTCTAGATTGTTTAAATAAGACTGAGCTATATTTTGCATATAAGCCAGTGTTAAACATTGAAAACATGGTGTAATTGTCTCAAAATTATGGCACTTATAGCAGAGAAAGGATTTTTCTGAAGATTTAAGGGAAAAACCAAGGATGTGACAGACCATGTTTTTGGTGCTGCTGTGATGAGCAGCAGCTGTTTACATCCTTCTTAGTTCTTGGTAGTTAAAACCCTCTGAGATCTTTGAGCTAGTCAGTGACAAGACAGCCATTCTTTCTCACCAGTATTTTTCTCATTGCTCTGCAACAGGAAGCTTCATCTTTTATCCATTGTTCATAATAATCTGTTGAATTATTTTGAGAATAATGCTTTTCTTCTAGGAGTGAATTACTATAATTCTCAAAAAATGACCATTTCCTATGGTACAACTGTTTCCATTGGAGAGAAGACACTGCTGACTCTCTTCCGGGATGCTTATCCATTATTCACTGCCTTCTCTTTCAGCATTCTGCTGCTGGGGAAGTTAGGGCTCTTACCTGTGGAGAGAGAGCAAAGAGCTGCCTTTTCCTTACTATGCTCTGAGATACATCCTGCTTACCTAAGTTTATTCGGTCTTCCTAAAGTAATTATCAGGCAACAGAATCTGGTAAGAATTTTGACAGCAGAAGGCTAACAGTGTCACCACAAGACCACAGTCCCGAGGGTGGTAAGGAGTTGGGTGGGTCCTGTGCATCCCACATCCTGTGTCCTTCTTGGAGCATGGCTCCTGTCCCTAACTGTCCGTCCTTCCTGGTGGCTGCTCCATGGCCCAGCAAGGATTGTTACAGAGGGTTTCAAGTGTGGCAAAGAAGCTGCAAGAACCAGGTCCTTGTTTCCTCCTGAAGCTGGGTACAGTTGGACTCTGTAACTCCTCTGGGCAATTATGAAAATTATTGTTTGGGTAATTTCCGCCTCAACAGCCCCTTTCTGGGAATGTTGGTGTGCAGCTTAGAGGGTTTATTTCCTCAAGACAGATGCCAAGCCACAAGCATGGAAAATCTTAAAATCGGAGAAACCTCTGAGAGGTCAAGAATACTGTAAGTTTTTTCAGTCTGTCATCTAAAATGCTAGTGTAGCTCTGTGCCTTGACAGCTCTCCCAGTAACATTGAGTAAGGCGAGTTTTGGTTCTATCTCTTTTTTACCCAAAGCCGACTGTGTCCTTACCTGCCCTCCCACCCCCAACCTCCTCTGTTCACCCAGATCCTGCAGTCTGTCTATCTGCCTCCTCTTTTTATCAGAACCCTTCCTCCTCCAGCTCCTGATGCCATATAGCAATGCTGCACGAAGAAATGTCTCTGTGAGAAGCCCTAGTGTGTATACTCTATAGTGCCTTCTTTCGTGTTGCACATGCATGCTTTTTTTTCCCCTTGTTTTTAGGGGTGTCACCATAGTTCCAACATCAAAACCATTCCCTGTTCCTCATCACAGATAATTCCATAAATGTATTTCCAGTGGCACTTTTTATTTTTCATAGCACTCCAACAGGAAATTAAAGCTTCCTAGTTTCAGAGATGCAGCTGTTCCTTGCTAATGTATCCCAAAATAATCCCAAAATTGAGGATGTGTTTGCTGTCTTCAAGTGTTCATACTTTTCAATCTGCTAAATTTGTTTTCTCTGCACTTTGACTTGCTGATTTGTAATTAAGTGTGAAATAGGTGCTTGTGTTCCTTTGAAGCAGGTGCTTCAAATTCAGGTTTAGAAAGTCCAATTTCAGTTCCTGTGCTTGAAAATGGGATGTTTCAAAAAAAAAAAGGGAGCTTTCTCCTTGCCCAAAACCTGCCTTGCTCTCAGGTATTGCTTGTCTGCAGCTCTGCTTACAGCCTCACATGATGAGTGGGCTGTGTCTGTTCAGAAGTAAGCAGATAAACATGCTGTCCTCTGCTCACCTAACGCTGGCTCCCATGCCTTTTGGCAGTTTTAAAAAATAGACTGTTTACTTTTTTTTCTTGTTTTCACAGAGGAAAAACACTGTGCTATTTTATCTAGTGGAGACAAGATACCTCAAAGCAGTAGTAACTGTGTTGGTCTCCGTGCAGGACCACACATGGCTCTGGTGGCCTCAGCACAGCAGTCTACAAAGACCAGAGAGCAGTGTCTGTGCTTGCATTTTTAATCAGGCGTCACTTGTCCCCGTTAAATAAGAGAAGACTTGCTAGAGGGAAGGCTTCCTCAAATGCCTTGCAAGAGCTTGATCATTTTCCATCTGGGCTACGTAAAATACGTCCTCTAGTCACACCATTCCCTGTGGTACAGCCTGGTGACTGGCAGCATGGCTGGGGCAGGCAGCAAACCTCCAGGTTGCACTCAGAAGGAGCCAGCAATTCACTTGAGTGTGCTGCTAATGGCCTGCCACTTCCCACTACAGAAAATTAAGCACGAAAGGTTGAAGGAGAGTAACATTAGTTTCAAGATATGCTACAACGTATTTGTGTACAGACTGTGAGGCTCACGCTTCTCTTCATGGGGAGCTACATTGGTCCTTTATACTCTTCTTCTTTTTACCTGCTCTAAAGAGAGCAGGTTGTTAGGTCATCTAAAAATATCTTGCTTGCATGAGGTAGCGCTGACATCAAAATGGGTGTTTCAGAAAGTTAGAGAAACCCAGTGCTGCCAGGACAGAGAGGTAGCAATGTTTACTTTAGGGGAATGTTAATAGGAGTCATCCACTGAAGTCCTTCTGACTTTGATTGGACAGTAAATCTGAGTGGAAATGTTGACTCTAAACACTGCAGTGGATGGGCAGAGGAGGGCATGTGGATTGAACTCAGAAAAACTAATTTTCCATTGCTTGGATAATCCCTTCAGAATCTGTTTTATGAGCAACAGGGAAAGATCCTATCTCTTTATTCATGCCTCTGTAGTGCCTGTGTTGGAGTGGAATGGGTGTCAGCAGACGAGTAGCTGTGCAAAGGCTGTTTCTATAACTGGTCAGCAGCTGATAGCTGTGAAGCTGAACCATTTAAATCTGTGCTAATACGCAGCACTTCGGATTTGTTCTAGAAAATTTATGCTGGAACTTATGAAACACCAGAATGGCAATATGCACTCAAACAGTCAGACGAATTGCAATATTCACAGTCCATTAAAGTCCAATAAAAAAATTCACTATCATTAAACTGGAAAAACAAAGGTCTGTGATAGGTATCTGTTATTTTTCAATATAGTAAGCACAGCCTGCATCCAGTAGGACTTCAAAATTGTAAACTAATCTGGTGAACATATAGATGAATCTCTTCAAAACACAGTATATGTTGCCTCACCATTTTCAAACCTCAGCAGGATACAGCCAACAATTCTCCGTCTTATATTTTATGGGTTCTTTTACAGACAACTGGGTTAGATCCAGATTACTGGCTCAGGCTGATACAAAATGATGATGTTGTAGCATCTAGTTTGTATTACAGGAGAATATGGATTTATTTATATTTTTACTCTGTAGAGGATTGGCCATAGGCACTACATAACTTTCTGAATGTTTTCAGCTGAAAAGAACAGTTTTCATACCATACAGAGTGGAAGGTGGGGTGGGGAGAGTATTCAGTCACCTCCACAGACATCTGAAGTTGATTCTTTTATCAATAATGGCTCTATAAACTTTGTTCTATTGGAAAAATCAAATTACATATTTGCTGTTGGTTTTTTACTTACATTATTTACACCTTTTTTTTTCTCTCTGAAGTAGAAAGGATGAGAATATTTTGCCTTTATGCCTCTCAGATGAAAACTGGCACTTCAAAAGCAAATTAGACACATGAGCGGGAACTAATGTGGTTGTTTTGTCATTTTCAGCCTGCTTACAGTGAGGTTTCTGTCTGATGGGCTGGTGAAAGGAATGCAAGGATGAATTGCTTGTCACCGTGTAATCTGTCAGTATAATTTGTCAACATATAATCTAAAGCAGCCTCTGGAGAAATAAGTACGTGCTTTGTGGTTGCATTCATAATGAATTCAATGAAATGCAGATACTTTGTATAAAGCCATGACAATCTAGCCGTAAGACTATGCTAATTGAAAAGATCTTTCTAATTTCAGGATGAAGTTTTTGTGAGCTAGTAGGGCTCTATGTAAAAAACATATTACAGTGCTGAATTAAGGAAGAAAAGTACCTAGAAGCTTCCAGTATTGGTATTCAGTTGTTTTGCCCGTTCTCTTGCGTTTCAGCACAGGTTGCACCACCTCTCAGAGTTCCAAGCCACTTTTTCCCCACCTGTCCCTGCCTGCTGCCTGTAATTTAGGGTGCGCCTCATGAGCTCCTCTGTGAAGTTTATGTAATTAAAATAACCTTTGCGGAGGAACAAAGAGCCATTCAGTTTGGGAACTTTGACTTGACTTTGCTTTTAGTGCACTGGTTTCCTCAATACAATGTAGAATCAAATAAGTAGCTGAGTGTGACAATAATGGTCCAGAAAATATATACGATACTAGAGACGTAGAGTACACTAAGAGTAATGGGGAGAAAAGTAACCTGAATTTCTCACTCATGCTCTTTGCTTCCACATTATAATGTGTGAAAGACAGCAGGAGCTTATATGCTGTTAGCCAGCAGGCATGGCCACCCCAAATACTGCCTATCACACTGGAACTTTTTAATACAGGGTCCAGAAATACATGGTGGGATTCTCATGCTGCTCTTCATAAGCCCCAAGCCAGAGAAGAAAAATGTGTTACAATTCTATAAGAGTCAGTCTGTGAACACTACAGTTCTCCTTCAAAGAAAATAAATTCCTGGTACTGCCCAGCATGCTTTTTGCTCACCATTTTATTTTTGTGAGCTCTAAATATAGTTCCCAAATGAAAAAGCTGTAATATTTTCAAGTGTAAGATAGAACAATGTGAGCTGATCAAAACTGGCATTGATACAGTCTCCCTCCCCTCTCTTGCTGTATGTTCCTGGCACCTTCTTTGCACCAGGCTGAGTGTTTTTCTGACTAAGCCGTGAGCCAAATTGGTAAAAATACACTCCCAAACTGCTGACCAAACATTTCCACCTCCTTTTGTCAATCGGATCTAGTGCTCATGTACTACATGCTGTGTTGATTCAGCCTTCAAAACCAATGAAATAAAAAACTCGTCTGTTTCTTTGTATTTGTCATACTAGTTTGGTTTCCCACAGGATCAGCAAGCTTGATCTTACCCCACTGCTGTGACCAATGCACAGGAGAGCTTGGGGAAGGGGAGGCAAAGGAGAATAGCATTTTTTTTTTTTTTTTTTTTTTTTTTTTAGCAGAAACCTCTAACTAGAGAGGTTTAGGCTGAAGAGTGGTTCAGGATGGTCAAAATTGGTCTGAAGCCCTCTGAGAAACGGTCCAGCCTGTGCTTGGCTGCAAGAGTGCTGGCAAAGTGTGAGAGAATTGTCGTGCTGGGGAATTTCAGGGCTAAACCTTCTCTTGCTGATCACAAGGGCACTGGGTTCAGTTTCTGAGACAGTGGTATAAGCCTAAAGTAACTCACTGTCCAAGTGGTTTAAGCTTACACTGAAAGTGTAGCCTCAGAGTCTAAAAACATGCAACTGATGAAAAGTGTACTGAATTGATACTTGTCCCATGGAATTGGGAACTGAAGTAGTTCAGAGAGCAGGTTCAGCTACTAATGATGGCTGGACTGGATTCCAGTTGAATTGGCTTGCATGAACTGGCTAGAATGTGCCTGCATGAACATTAGTGCTGGCTAGCACAGGAGAGAGAGTAGGGGAGAGGAGGACAAGGGTGTAGTAGCATAGGCTTAAATTGCAATGACATTTTGTACTGGAGTGAGCCAAGAAGCAGATTACATCTGTCCAAATGGGGAGACTTAATCAGTGCAACTACAATCAGCCTAGACTGGAAAAAACAGTGGGAGCAGAAGGTGGAGACTGCACCACGCGCTCCATGTTGAAATGGATTGGTGGCAAATGGGAGGAGGGTCTGGGGTGCTCTTTTCCCTTCTGTTTTAAGTAGTTGGCTTTGCTGGTTCAGAGGTATGAATTGTATGAAGCACTACCTGAAAAGTCTTCAAGGGATTACTCTGGGGCATGTAGATACAGTCCAGAGTGACATTTGTTCAAATCAGCTTTTGAGGAAGGTAAGGGATTTTCTTTTTGCTGGCCTTACCCAGCCCAGCTCATCCTGGAAACTCAGCACAGTTTCACAATTCTCAGCTGCCACATTGAGTGCCAAATGAAATTCAGTGCCTAATGTTGGGTGAGATGTTTCTTATAGCAGACAGTGATACTATACACAGTATACAGGCCATTCCCCAGGGGAATTCATGGCCTGTAAATGTGAAAAAGCTTCGTTTTCTTTAGATGTTACTTTACTTTTTTCATATTTTCATTCTGTTTCTCCTATGTTCTGTACAAGGCACAATATTCTTGTGATATTGTTGAGTCGTGTTACTGCAGTTTCATGGCAGGAAAGCATGAATTTGATCTATTATTATTTTAGTTCTTCTCCTACATTGTGTATTTAGAATTTAGATTAATTACTGCAACTGGTCTTTAAATACTATTGTAATACAGGAACTAGGTGTAAATATTCAAATTGGTTCATCTAAAACTAAATTACTAAAAGCATGGCGTGCGACACTTGCTTTACTGATTAGTTCCAAAGGGACTGGCTAGGTGCTAAGGGTTTCTAAAACTCACAGCCGTGTTTACTCTCTATAACTAAATAAGAGACCTAGAGACCAAACTAGAAACATGATGGGATTTGGAAGCTTGCATTTTTTTAAAATTTTTTTTTTACATTTGTTTTTAATATAAATATCAGCATAAGCCTATGATCACAGGGAAGCAGAGAAACGAAAGTGAAGCAATATTCTAGGTATTACTGAGTGATTGGAGCTTGCCTCAGTTTGTTACAACCATGAGCCCTGTAATTAAGTAGAATTCACACCACCACAGAGGATTTCTGTAAAAGCCTTTGCTCCACACACGACCTACTTCAGGTCTCTGTGGAGGGCAGAAATTTGGCATAACTGGTGAGGTTCTGCCCCAGACATAAATCCTTGATGAAAATCCCAGTTATAACATTCAGCCACTGGATGTCCTCATTTTCAAAGGCCTGCAAAGGTTCATCAGCTGGAAAGCCACATGTTGTTGACAGTTTGCATTGCATAAAAATATTCTTGCATAAAAATATTCTGTGTGTAGTGGGTGTTGCTAAACTCCAAGCTTACCACCCATGTAGCAATGGAATCAGTTTCACTTAGCAAGGTAATTGAACTACTACTAGATGCATAACATGTATTCTCAATTATCTTCTTTTCTCTTCTTTTCTTTTATTTTATCTTATTTTCTCGAATTTTGCTCGAGTTTTTTGGGTTTTTTTTAATGACTTAGGTGTAATTTATGTAACACCTTGCTTTGCAGGACTTGCATTCCTAAACACTGAGAAGTTCACTACATTTCTTCCTTTTTCCAGTGCTACCTTTGCTGGAATTTACTGCAGTTTTTAGTGTGGTTTTGGACTGCAGCTTGGTTTTTTAAAGTTCTTGTGAATTCTCAAGGGTACATCCCTCTGCTTGCAGGAGTCCTGATTGTCTGATCCCACAAAGACTTTGTCAGGGTTAGGTAATCACATCATGTGTGCAGCGACACCTGCCCAGAGAGCTTAACTTTGCTTCCTCTCAGAATCATAGAATGGTTTGGGTTGGAAGAGACATCAAAGATCATCTAGTTCCAATCCACCGACATGGCCAGGGACACCTTTCACTAGACCAGGTTGCTCAGAGCCCCATCCAACCTGGCCTGCTTTCTCCTGCAGCTCATGAGCCATCATCACCCACCTTTCCTTTGCTGCAGGCTCGCCTGCCTGCACCATCACGGAGGGCGTTCCTCAGCCCAAGCTTCCCCTGCAGCTAAAGCTCTCATCCAGTCTCCTCATTCTTGCAGCTCTAATGGCATCATCCTTATTGCCAAAACATTCCTGTCTTCTGATAATGATTTGACATTGCTTGTCAGACACCCTCCAACAACTTATAAAAATCTGAGCTGGCAGAAAGATTGACAATGGGCTGTCTGCAGTGCATGTGGGTTTCATGTTTGATCATGAAATGTGATACATTCACGAAAATCTGTACTGATGATTTTTTTCAGTTCGAAATTTCAAAGAAAAAGTCTACTTTTCTTAGCTTTCTGCCTTTTATTTCTTTAATTTAAGCTGCTCTTAAACCACATTGTCTTTCCATCAAGGCAGCAGCTTGTGCTCCCTAAACACTTGTTTGAAATTGTGAAAGCAGGTTTTACTGTGAGTGGAAGACAAACTCAGGAGAAAAAATCAAAGCTAGGCTTCTTTCCTTCATTAGGGAAACCCACCTTCTGGTCACACTTACACTAGATACCTACCCTTCATGTACTAGGATGGTAGTTTTGTTCTTACCAGGCTGGTGCATGAGGCACATCTCCAGCACGAGTCAGCCCCTGTAGCTGCTGAAGTCTCCCAAGATGACTGATGCCAGATATGCTTTTATTTATCTCCCCACTCAGTGGTTCCGCATCAGGTGAGTGCTTCAGAAAAAGAGATGAACATGTCATATTTCCACACACAGCTCTGCAGGACTGGTAGATCCTCATGGAAAGTTGCTCACCCCCTGTGCATTCTTTCATGCCCACTGTGGAAAGGGAGGTGTGCCCAGAGTTGCTCAGGTGGGCAGAAACAGCTCCTGATAGGACTCTCAGTCCTAGGATTTGCTCCAGCTCAGTTACTGTGCTGATTTCTGGACTCTGGAACAAGCCTAACGTTAATGTGAAAGATTCAGAAGATGGAAGACAGAGAGAAAACCACCATGGGCAGATCTGGATGATACAATTCCTGTCACAATGCTGTTACCTCAGTCCCAAGTATGTGCTGATATTTCCATAACAGGGAGAAGAGCCAAGTGTGATAGGAGCAGACCGCTCTGCAGACATGGTGAGGAGCAAAGAGCAGCTTCTGAATAGGATGTGTGTTGCAGGACTTCTCCAGAGCTGCCAGCAGCTGAGGAGCCAGGAAATGGTTGACTGGAAATGAGCTCTCTCCACTCCTGGAGACTAACTTGGCTGTAGGAGTGAATCAAAAAAGTCATATCCCTGCCCTAGAAACTGTGATACTAGTCTGAAATTTGCTCACCTTAGGCTAAATGATCGTCTCTCAGAAAACACAGCTTCTAAACTGCTTAGGAACTGGTGACAGCCTGCAGACTGCTCAGCCTTCACCCTCTAGGAGAAGACTTACTGATCCCTTTCTATCATTCTGAAGGTCATTGTGGGCCATGCGAACAGTGGTGGCAAATACAGACGAAGAAGAAATGGAATTGGAGTCCCACATCTATGTACTGAGGCTGGATACTTCCACTTTTCCCTCCGGCACTCATGGCCATCCTTGGAGAGCTGAAGCCTGCTGTGATTTTGCAGGGATCTACCTACTCTTTTCTCTTGTGGCTTTTGAAGAGCTCTTTGGAAAATGTCAGGTGCTGCTTTTAGAGATTGTAAAACTGGAGATTTAACTTGGAGTGATGAAAAGAGATTAAAGGTTTTGCAAGCGGCAAACCCTAGATTTATAGCAAACACAGAGGATTTTGCTTCTTCAGTACAAAAGCCCAGATGCAGCTCAAAATCAATAATTGATCTATGTGCATTTACAGATACATCTACATTCATTCAGGCTAGGAAACCTTATTCCTGGGTGCATATTTTCCTTTTAAGCAGCTTGTACTCAGGCTGCCTCCAAATGTATCTGTTCATCAAGTGGGCAACACTTAGTCCTTCTAGAAATAAGCCAGGGACATTTTTTTCTACAGGGAGCCACAAGTAGGACTGGAAAGACAGATGGAAGCTGCTGAACTGTTACACAGCTTGTTAGGGAAGCGCAGAGCCTTTTAAAGCTGAGGCTGCAGCCAGGATTTACCTCTTGAGAAATGGCAGCAATCCCCAAAGTAAGTAGCTTGCATGGGCTACAAATCTGCCTCAAAATAAGGAAATAAGTAGCATGGATGCAGCCTTTCTATTTCAGCTGAGATACTATAATATGGGATGAAGCTGAGCAAACATATTGTGACTCTCCCGTTTGGTGCTCTGTGTCCCAGATCGCTGACTGTGCAGCCACACCAAGCTGTGCGTCACACATCTGTATTCCTTATATAGCTAAAAAGTCCAGCTATGTTAACAACAGATCTGTGAGGAATTTCTTTTTGTTTCAGCTGGTTAATGAACCAGTGTCTTGCTCTGGCTGGATGCTTGATGCAGCACCTGGACAGCCTGGGCAGCATGATGCAGTCCATGGAGGATTTGGGGGATTTTTAGCTGCTAAATACTAGGCTTATTAGATGCACATGCTTCTGGGCCTTTGTGAACTGATTTTTAAGTTTTTTTTTTAAAGGAATCTTGGACAAATTTCATGGTTGTGGCAGCAAAAGGCCCACTGGTGGCAGGAGGCTGAGCTTGCTGCTTTCTGGTAAAAAGGCTCTTTTTCTTCCAAACCAAACAGTCATAGCAACAAAACTATGTGCATCTTTTCAATCTTTACATCTGGTAAATGTATTCTTAGAAGCAAATGATCATTTTAGCTAAAATTTTCTTAAGAATACCTGGGTCTGAGCCAGACATGTAAGGCAGAAGACATTATCCTGACAGCTGGAGTTTAGGGAGGTTGCAAGCAAGTAGAAACTAGATCTTATGAAAAGAAGTACTGGCCAGCTAAGGATGGAGATTATCATCTCTTCCCATTGCTTCTGATGACAGAAAGACAAAAGGTGCCCTTCTGCTTCCTAGGGATGTTTCCAAACTGAAGAAAGGGTCTTTGTTTTTGGTGAGGGGGATTTTGGCTGAGGAAAGTTAGCAGGGAAGCAGAGATCTGAAGCCTACAGCAGCTTGGCATTGTGTGTGAGGTGGCAGTTGCCCATTTGGTGCTAAGTGTGCCTCCAGAAGCAAGAAAAGGCAAGATGCTTTTGGTTTTGGCTTTATTTATAGCTGTTGTGTACTCTCAACTTCCTGTTTTCAGCTTGCAGTCCTGAGATTAATTAAGCTTAATAAATTAGAGCTTCCCACCTTCCAGAAAATAAATTATGTGATCTCATGGTGGTCCTGTAGGAGATGCACAGGGATGAAATGGGAGACAAAAGAATCAAGGAAAAACTGCATCACACAGCTGTGTCTGTATTAGGCCCAACATCTGTATCCTGGAATCAGATTTCTGCTGAGATTTTGCTTGAGGGCAGCTTGTCCTTCCTTCCTGCTGTACATCTTGTGGGTGAGCCACAAGATGACCATGGCTGTGTTGGGAAAGTTGGAGGAAAAGCGACATACAGGAAAAGGGGCCCTGGGTGGGCTCTGTTTCTTTGGGGTAGCCCATGTCCCAGCAGCACTTCTACCTGGGGACAATGCCATCTGTACAGCTCCTGAACCTGAAAGCACTGATGTATCTGAAAAGCCTAAACAAAGCAAGCCCATGGCAAGGAGTGGAAGATGAGAAGTCAAGCCTCTGCCACAAGCCAGGAGCCTGGCGCCATGCACAGTAGAGTGGTATGGACAGCTAGGCTGCAAAATTACAGCCAAAATTACAAGCTGCTGCTTGCCAACTGTGTGGCTGGAAGGAGCATGCCAGAGCAGACTGGGTTTCCCTCTCACCCTTGTCTGGCCTCCTGTCAGTCTATGCCTCTGCAAAGTGTCTGGACAATGTGCTAAAAACTGGAAATAGAAATACAGAATTAAAAACTTGAATAAAATGTTCAGGTTCAAGGTCTGTGTTTCTCTGATGGTTGAAAAATTAGTGGGCATTTCATAATTAAAGCTGAGCAGTATCCACCGTGGGTGATGGTGTTTCCATGCCATGATTCCCACCAATGGGCATGACAAGGTGTATATTGCACCTCTGGGTTGGCTGGAAGAAGCGTATTTTTGAAGCACCAGGTCCTTTTCCGGTCCACACATTTTCAGGTCATCTCATTTCACATTTGCAGTCATCTCACATCTTCCCATAATCAAGTTAATTTCAATACTTTCTTCTAACACAAAAAAGTCTTAGCTGAACACATGGTACCCTGGAAAACCTCTCACTGACGCCGTCGGAGCATGCCCTCGGCAGATGTTGCCGCAATGTGGCTGCTGGTAAACGGTTTGGTGCTGGCTCCTCGTAGGAGGGAGCACATCCCAACCTGTTAGATGGATGAGCTGGCACTGCCCGGGGCCAGAGAAGGAGAGAGGGGTCTTTGTGTGGGTTCCACGAGCTTTTTTTCTTCTGAAGGGTCCCCAGAGAAAAACCACAAAAATGGAAGGGTCCAGGGTTCTTATAGTAAGGGAATTGGGGTGGGGAAAAGGGAAATAACCAATGGGGTACAACAAGAGGGGTGGAATCTTTTAAACAACAACCAATGGGAATAACATGGAGGCGGGAGTTAGGTCAGGGAGCCAATGGGGGTGTCAAACTTGCCAGAACCTTCTAGAAAGGGGTGGTGGCCTCAGACCTCAGATCTGCCCATGGATCCACCCCCACATCCCTCCTCGGGTCTGTCCTCATCCTGCCATTGGAGGGCTAGAGTCTTGTGGGCATTTGATTGCCACAGCCCATTGATGGGCTGGGCCACTGCAGCATCTCATCAAATGGCCAAGGATGGGATAGTTTAGTGTGAAGGGACCTACAGTGATCATCTAGCTGAGCTGCTGGGCTGGTGGATGTTCCTTGCAGTTAGGAGTTTGCTGAAGGGTCACATTTGCTTTCCATTCACTCCTTCTGTTTGCCTGCAGAGCTTCAGAGGTGCCTGCATGGACTTCTAGTTCTGTTTGCCAAGTGTTTACTTGACCTAAATTCTTTTGAAAACCATCATTTGTGACAACTCAGCACAGGCTTTACAGAACTGGGTAGGTGATTAATAAGCACTGTGACCTGGACTCACAAGCTCTGACATTTCACCAACAGTACAGGCAGGATTTTTTCAATTTTATTTATTTTTAAATGTTACTGGTTTCTTAAACTGTATTTTTTTCTAACTGTATGATTGAACTGTTGTATATATGTCCTAAATTGCTACTTCATCTTTCAGTCCTCAGCATAACATCTCTCCAGAAAGGTATTTAATTCTGAAGACAGTCGTGATTCTCACAGAGTAGCTACATCATACCAGTCAACTCACTGGATTCAGATGTCTGCTTTTAATGCCAGTTGTTATTGTGACATGATTAAAAGCAGAAAAAATATTTTAGCTGGTGCAGCTACTTACTACAATTTTTGTTTTTGGGATTCCAAATAATTTCTGGTTATATTTTATTTATCCTTGGTCTGATTCCTTAAATAAGCAACTTTCAGAGTTTATTTCCTCTTGCTCTAAGGAGAAATGTCAGAAATTTCTTCATTCTTTTTACTGAAGACCAGTAATACTTTTATAACATAGTATTTTATAATTTGAATTTAAAAAAAATCTTCTGTAGTAAAATTCATTGAAGTACAGCTGTCCAATTAACATGCATTTATATGAGGTAATAGAGGAAATTAGTGAAGGGCAGACTCAACATTAAACTTGCATTTATGAATGCCAAATGTGGCATTGTGTGTGTGCAGTTGTGGATAACACCCCATTTGACTATTGTAAGGGCATTAAATTCCCTTTCAGCTGAGAGGAAGAAAAAAATAAGAAACCACTTACCAAAAAAAAAAGTTTAAAACAATTATGAATCAGTCAAAATACATTTAATTGTTGTAAAATTTACATTATCCCTGGTGCTATCTGCTTCTACCTCCTCTCTGTAAAACGTGCTCCAGGTCCATCAATCAGTCCATGAAATGATGGGCTGTAAGAATACTCCTGATACGGGTTCTTGATGTGCCAAGTGGTGTTCCTTATTGCTACCCTTGCACTGGTGGGAACCACCAGCTCAGCCTCCCCAACAGAGATGGGACCTCCTGACCCTCGCAGTGCTGAAAGCCCACTGGCAGCTGGGGATCCCTCATCACTCAGCCAAAAGAGATCATGAAATGAAGGTGAGGCTTAATGCCTACCCAAATCCTCAGGCTGGGCTGATAGGCAGGGTGACCTACCTTGTGCTTGTAACTGCCTTTTTACTTCATGCTAAATCCAGCAGCGTGGTTGTTTCTGCTGGCCATAGGAAATGAGCACCAAACTATATCCTGTCAAGGATTAATTCCATCATGACGTTGATTTGAAAAAATAAACATAGACCTGAATTCATGTCTCTACTTGTTCTCTTCACGGTATTTGGAGAAGGAAAATTTGCTGTGAGAGGTTGTACTGAACCAGCTGAAAACAGCAAAAACCTGGAAGAATGGTTGGGACCCAGAATCTATCCATCAGCTGTGACAGCCAGCCCAGCAATTGGGAGACGAAAAAAAGAAGGAAGGAAAAAGCTCGTCCTGGCTGCCAGAATATGTCTTTTCCTTATTTGCGAGAACACATCAATTTGTTCTTCTGGCCAAAGAAGATGAGGGGTGTCAGCCCTTGAAAGATGGTGTGAAATATGAAACTATTGGATACAATGCAACCACATATGACTGGCCACTCCTTACAAACCAAACTGAAGCAAGTAGGATTAAATCAAAGTAATACCTCATGTGATTACAGCTCATTGTGTTCAAATAAAAGCTGACGTTAACATGAATGATTTGTTTGGTGGTGGGGGTGGAGAGGATAGGAGATGCTACAGCTTCTGCTCTCAGTGATTGCTATTTATAACACTGTAAAACCACAGTGAACGTGTTAAGTGCGCTGCCACGAGCGTGTGCCGCTTCAGCTTGGTATTATGGCTAAAATAATTGATTGCAGCTCTTAGATGTTATTGTACTAGTAATACATCATGTGATTCTCTATCAGTAATTCTAGGTATACAAAAACCTTGTAGATGTGGTGGTGCCTGTGACGATTAAACTGTAATTTGTAAATGTAGCTGTGTAATCAGTATGGGAACACTTTATAGTCACATCTACCTGCTGTATTTACAGCCCTCCTCTAAACAATTTACATAGAAATGAAGAGCAAATGAGACCAGAATCCTCAGCCAGCAAAACTGAGCAAAGAGAAGTATGTCAGTGCTAATTACCTCCAGCACCCTGCCGGGGCTGGCTCTCAGCAGCTCTGCAGGCTGTAATACAGTTACTGTGGGTTCAGTAGTATTCCTGTCTAATTTGCTCAGAGGTGCTGGGTAACTAATCTTCCAGCAGAAATACAGTGCTACTTAAATTATTTTCCCCAAAACTAGTCGTACTTGGGTCTTTCTGTCTTCATACTCTTCTTGTTTTGCCCTGGATTCTCTGTGCTATATAACTGTATCTCTTTATAGCAAGGCTTAGAAATCTGGGGGAAGGAAGAAGTCCTGAATGCAGAAGGAGGCTTCAGGAAATTGGCCTGCTTTATTTTTATCTGCTTTTAAAAAAAAAAAATTATTATTATTCATTGTACTTTTCCGAGTGTTAATTTACGTGGATTTTGAACTATGAGCTTTATGAACTACTTAAACCATGCTGATGCAAAATCTATTTCTATCCATTCTGTATGTTTTCTCTCTATCCCACAATGTGCTTTACTATTAAATTCTGATTATTCTGAATATTACTGCTTTCCTTGTAGCAGCACTAACCTCCTCTGCACTCACTCAAGCCCATGGATATCCTTGCTCTAGGCCTATTTATAAGAGTCTCAACTTGAAACTTGGCATTGTTTGCTTGAATTGCCTTTTGACAAGCCAGAAAGCAATTCTGTCTGAGCCATGCTGAAGAGGGAGAGCTGCAGCATGACCTTGCTCTTGCTTCTTTCAAACCATAACTTTCAGGAACACTCCTGAGATCAGTCCAGCCTTATCTGTATTTTACTTTTCATTGTCTGAATTCTTTATAAGTCACATAGAGCTAATTTTTTGTTCAGGATCACACAGGATGATGGTATCTAGCAAGAGAAATTGAGATTTTCAGCACTGAAGCTCTTGGCTATGTTCCCAGACCAGGCTGGTAGTGACTGAAAGATAGCTCTTTGTTTGATGGACTGTAAGACATTAATTTTTTGGTCATGGCCAGTCTCCCAAGTTTCAACTAAGAAGTGACTGTCTGTATAACTGGTACCCCTGGTGTCATTCCCAACAGAGAGCCCTGGAAGCACTGAACTGTTCAGCAGGGGGATCTCTTGCACTCAACACAACTCGGCTGGCAATGCCATGCAGGAGAGTTTGCCCACCTCCTGCTGTGTATGTCCTGCAAATAACTGGGGCTGCAACCTTTGTTTATGAGCACTTTAACACTATTTAACGGGGGCAACAGTGACTGTCACAAACCCTGATGTGGGTTGCCTGATCACAGCGCGAATAGCAGGAAGATACGTGAACTGTGGTATCACAGAGAGCAGATTTAATCTATTCCCCTCCGAATCAGAGCTGGTAGAAGTCTGACCTTATCTGCACAAGGCTGAAGAAAGCAGTCGGCTGGGAAAGAAGCACAAAGCTGCTCCCCACACTCATTTACTCCTCCTGCAGAAGAGGTAGTGGCTTTACCTCTCATCAAATGGCAGCTGGAGCTAAGTAATCCCCCTGCAGGACTGCGAGAGCAGCACACCTTAATTCCTTCTGCACCTGAGCCACACCTTAGCTTGCTATGGAAATGTGTAATGCAGCAGGACTGCTGCTATCAGAGAGGGCAATACTGCTTTGACCCCTGGGGGACACAGTTGCCCCAAGTAATAAGGTTGTCAGATATGTGTTAGTATGAATTCTAGCAACTTGCTGTCCTCCTTTCTCACAACTTGCATGCCTGGCTATAGCTTCTAGTTACTGTATTGTATCACAATTCTCTTTTCTCACTCTTTTTTCAAGACCTCTCCCACCAAAACTTGTCCCAAAGGAGGTCTCTTCTTCATTTAAGGAAGGTTTTGTTATTGCTGCTATTTCTTAGTGCAGAGGAACCCCAGAGACCAAAAACTTATTACACTGACCAAAGCTGAACAGGTTTACTTTCTCGGGAAGTTGCTTTCTGCTGTGAGAATACTGTTTCCTCAAGAATGGCACTGGCTTGCCTTTTGACTTCTTCGATGCCTATTTCCATACCATAGCTTCACGCTATATCTTCACCTGTGCAGTGGGCCAGGGGCACTAGCACTGATTTAACATCCTAAGCTTCCAAGGATTTTATCAAAGATCCTATGACAGTAACTGTCCACCTTAGAGAAGTGAAAAATCTTTATATTGAGGGTCAGCTGGCGAAGGCAGATCTCATAAATAAGTATTAAGCTCTCTTGCCATCACTCTGTCCCCTGGACTCCCTGACACTCATGAGAAGCGTGCAAATACGTTGACTCATACTTCATTGAAGTACACAGACTCACCCGACTGATAGTCACCCTCCTGTTACTGCCTAGACTTGTCACAGTGAGGCGCAGTCATGAGACACATGACAGTATCTGCAGAAATGACATCTCATGTCAGACTTTGTGTCCATGTCATGCACGGAAGGCTCAAGCTGTTTACAAGCATCTGAGACAGATCAGTGTAAGTCCTCTTTGTCTGGAGGGCATGCTGGGCATTTCTCCCAAATGGCACAGAGGACGGTGGGACAGAGAGCAGCATAAGCTGGCAAGAGAACCTTTCCACTGAGGGCACTGCTAGAGTTCTTGTCTGTTGTCAGACTCAGCTGTGGGACAATGTGGATGCTTCCAGAAAACAGAAGATGGACATGACGTCCTGAGGTGCCATTGACCAGTCTGTTTTTAGAGCTGAAGTTCAGGAGTCAATGCGTTCATCCTTCTGTTTGGCAATTAAGCAAGTCACGTTGTTCTCCAGCTTCACATGCTTTGACTTATCTCGTCCCCATGATGTAGTCCTTTGTAGTGCTACATGTCCTAGGTAAGCTGGGGACAGTCAGCTGTAGCCCTCCTTTGTTCATGTGCCCTGGTGCATGGCTCCTCCGTAGTCTCACTTCTTCAGAGGGTTCCCTAGGAACAGAGGCACTGAGGTCACTGAATTTAGGCAAAGCAATCTTGGCAGCAAATCTCAGTTGGTCACAGAGGCTTATGAACACTTTGAGCCTTAAATCTGCCTCAGTATTTGTTCAGCTGGTCTCTGCTGAGCCTCCACGTTCCCTGCATCTGGTTCAATACCTCCAGTGTCAGATATTGGGTTGGAGCTGCCATGAGAAGATTGATTTTCTGAACCTGGCTCCTCTGCCTGGCATCTGGGAGGACCAGTCTCACCAACAGCTGCAAGAAGTGCATCTGAAGCACCTGGCTGGTCACTGGTTGGGACTCACAAACTGTGATGGAGATGGTCCTCCTCATCTCCACCTCTAAAATCTGCTGGGCAGCTTCCTGCATCCCTGTCTTTGCCAAGCTCTGCCAACGCGCAACAAGTTCATTTGATTTTCTCCTGTCAAAGTTATCTAATCTCCTGCTGCGGGGCTGGGAAGGCTTGGGAGTGCTAGTGTGTGCCTGTCCTGTTTCTGAGCACATGTGAACGCATTTTTGAATGCTCTTCTGTAATTACTGAATACATTGATGGAAGTAAGAATCTATTGGTTCTGACGGCTATTTTTAAAAGGTATTTATAAGAAGAAGTTAACATTTTTAAGGTTTCTTGTTTTGTAGGTCTGCAAAGAGTAACAGCACACAAGCACCTAAAATGTCCTTTTAAAAACCAAAAAATAGGCAGATCACTCCAATTCCCACAGAAATTTAACAAGCTAAGCTTGCAAGATTTATCAGCTAATTTAAGAAGAACCTAACAATAAATACATTGCGACTTTGTAAGATTAAGTATTGTCAGTGCTATGCAGGGATTGAAGAACAGAGACTATTACAATAAACTCCCCCTCTCCCCTATTCCTATACCTGCACCCAATTATAATTATGCAAGAAATTAGAAATATTTCAAGAGCAGCTCTGATGTTAACTGCCTGTTTTCGAAAAGTATTTTGTGTTGCTGTGTAGATTACAAAATTGCTATTATGCAACCAGAAAGACGAGATCCTTTGAGACTGTTTTGCTATCGGAGCTCAGGAGCACATCGCCCCACTCACAGGGGTGTGGAGTGGGACTGCCGGAGCCCAGAGCCGGTGGACAGGGGCAGAGGACTGCTGGGGTATTTGTGTTTGCTAACCCTTGTGACCTTACAATTGCCCATTGGAAAGTGGATTAAAAAAAAAAAACGTGTTTCAGACAGTCTTGAGGATTTTTTTTTTTTTAATGTTAGACCAATGCAATTTGAGAGGGAAAACATTACCCACGGCCACGTACCTAGAGTGCGTTCCGTACATTTTATTGTGTTACTTTCCAGACAGTGTTCTAACAACTGGAAAGAAGCTGTGAGCGTGGTCTGCGCACGCTCCCGCTCGGTATTCCCGAGCGCCTCAGGTAGGGATCGGCACGTCCCAGAGTCGGTAAAATGAGCGTCCCAAGCCGCTCCCCGGCACTCCCGGTCACCACAGCAGCTCCCGCACACCGCGGGGCGATGGCAGAGCCCGCCCGAGGCGGCTGCCGGCCCGGCCGCTGCTGGGGAAGCCGCGCCCCGCCAGCCCCCCGGGCAGAGGGGAGCAGTGCGAGCCCCCGCTTCCCGACCAGCACTTTACGCTTCCAGCCGGGGGAAGCTCCGTGCCGGCGCCGTTTTTTTTTTTTCCTTGGCAGAAAGTTCTGCGGGCGCCCGCCCCCGGCTGCCCGGGGCGAGGCGGCGCCGGGGCGGGCGCGGGGCGGTGTGCGAGCGGCGGGCCGGGGCGGGGCAGGGCGGCAGGGCCCGGCCCCGCTGATGTCAGCCGGGACGGGGGAGGAGGGGAGGGGGAGCGGGAGCGGCTGCCCGTGTTCCGGGTCAGGCGCGGGAATGCGCGGCGGCCGCCGGCAGCGCTGCGCTCGGCGCCCCGCGATGCCCCTGCGGGGAGGGCAGCGGCCCGCCGAGAGGCACTAGGGGAACGCCCCCGGTTCCGCCCCGCTCCGGCTCCCGCCCATTGTTCTCCCGGGGCCGCCGCGCTCGCCCGGGGCTGCTTCCCGCCGGCGGCGGCGGCGCGCTGGATGCGGGTTGCGGCCGCTGGCTCGCCGGGACCCGCGCTGCGCGGCGGCGGAGCGGGCAGCAGCTCCCGCGGCCGGCGGCGAGGAGGGGGCGGCGGTGAGCGGCGGCGCCCGCCCCGCGGCCCCCGGCGGCGGGGCGATGTTCCACTGCATCCCCCTGTGGCGGTGCAACCGCCATGTGGAGTCCATCGACAAGCGGCACTGCTCGCTGGCCGCCGTGCCCGAGGAGATCTACCGCTACAGCCGCAGCCTGGAGGAGCTCCTGCTGGACGCCAACCAGCTCCGCGAGCTGCCCAAGGTGAGCGGGAATGGAGCGGGGTCCAGGTGAGCTGCCCCGGCAGGTGCCCGCCGAGCTCCCCGGTCCAGCGCCCGCACCGAGGCTGTGAGCGGATCCCGGGGCCGTCGGTCTGTGGTAGCCGCCCTGGGAGTTAAAGGAAGAGCCGGAGTTTCGGGTTGGCGTTTCCCCGGAGTTAGGTGGTAAATGAGCTTTCACGAGCAAAACCTGGAGATCCGCGTCTTGCGGGAGGGTAGATCCTGTTGGAGGGCAGGGGGGTTGGTGCCGGAGTCGCAGGACATGAGTGTATATTGTGATTAACAGTCACGTCATCGGAATTACGAGACCTTGGAGGGTATTCAACCCTCCCCTTTTTTCCCCTTTCGGTAGATACTATCTGCTCCGTACATGGGAAAACCAAAACCCTCCAGCAGATAACCGCGTTCCCGTTTCTGCATTCTACTCCTGGAAACTTCGCTGTGTGAAACACGAGCCTTTTCTGTGTCTCAGTAATCTTAGTCCCGCACAGTTGTCAATGTTTTGCTTCTTAATTGAAGCATGTAGTCAGAGTTTTATGCATACTTTATTTTTGGTAGTATTGTCAACGGTGAATTCACTTTAAATTCAACATGGTTTTGAGACCTTGAGGTGGTACCTGCCAGTGTGCCTCTTCAGGTGGCATTTGCAGGTTTTGCTAGACGAACTCTATCAGAGTGATTCCAGCGAGGCACTGTTGGGCTCCACAGATGCAGAATGAGTGGGAGGTATGCTCGACCTCTGACTTGAGGACCCACGAGCTTTTTCCCCGTGTTTACCCTTTAAACTTTGGACAACTCAGAAGCCTTTGTGAGCTGTGGTTGGTGGAGTTTGACACGGGAAGTGCATCTTACCTGGAAGCTGCATCTTAAAAGTGTGTGGACTCTTTACTAACTTGGAGTCCAAGAAACTGAACTCACTAGCCAGAAAATTTTTGAAAAGCACCTTTGTTTGCACCTGAATCAAAGTTGCTCTGTTCCTACTGAGACTTCAACAGCCTTACTTTTTCCTTTTTGAAATTCAGTGCACTCACATATACTCTCTTTTTTCAGTCTACATAGTAAGAGTAATCGTGGTGGCTAGGTTTTCCTTCAGACAGTAGTAAAGATATGCAGTTGAACTGACATATTAAATTTGGCTTTTTCTTTTGAAAAACCTGGGCACAAGTTTGCGTCTTGTTGTGACTGAACTCTCTATCCTTCTGAAGTAGAGCAAAACTGGTTTACATAGCCTGTGTGTGGGTGCTATTTTTACTTCCAGCAGTTTTTTCTGGCTTTGTGTGCAGACCAGACTCAGGAGTCCCTTTGTACTAGACCTTTCTTCTTCGTATTGGCTTTCAGGCTTGTACACATCATATTACGGGGGTATTTAATGTGCGTGTGACTGAAATCCCATTGAAACCCATGAAGCTCTCTGATTTAAAAAAAAAAAATCCACCGCCAACTGGTTGCTGTGTACAAATGTAAAGGTTGACATCTGTTCATGGTGTTATATGGTATTAATTTCTGTAAATAGAGTGCAACTATTTATTGTTTCTCCTCTCTTCCTTGAACCGTAATATATGAAATAGCCTTTTTTTGCCCTGTGGTGCTTAAAAAGACCACTTCTTCCCATTCCTTACATTTGACTATGCATTACATCCCATACGTGTAGAAATAGCTGAGGGGGTTAAAAAACACCAAAAACCAACCAAGGCTCCTTGGCATTGCAGTGGAATCAAGCAAAAGTTGAAGTTAGAAAGAAGTTTTTTTTGTCTCTCTTTTTTTTTTTTAAATGTGCATGGATCATGTTACAGGAGTCCCTAAATATACTGTAGGAATATGTTTGTGGGTTTTTAGCTGGCCTAGGAGGAATCTGATGAAATACAACCATGGAAACATACTTGTTGTATCTGTCCTAAGTACTTTGTGCCTTGTCAGCAATGCAGGGAGGCATTTTTATTGGGACTTCCTGCACGAACCTATGAACTTTCCTTGTCAGTTCCTTATTAATGATTTCTCATAAATGGAATATAGAGCTATCATCTCATGTAAATGTTGACTGCAGAATTCTGAGGTACAAAAATAGAGCTGCAGTCCTGAATGTGAGACTAATCTATTGAAGGTGAAACTGATGTTTAGCTGTTCTACCTGCAGATAGTTCTAAAAGTTCTCCTATAGGAATCTGGTTCGGGAGAATCACGGAAGATCTCTCAGTGGAAGGTAGTTACAGCATACATTGCTCATTCCTGTTGTATTAGAAGGGTAGTGTCAATAAAAAGTACAGATACAGAATTGGAAATAAGTGCAAAAAGCTGGGGTAGACTATACCTCTGGTAGAGAAAACACAGGGGAAATCATCAGAGTGTGTAGTTAATAAACTGTTAGGTCAGCACAGATAAAAGTGGTCGTTACATCCTTAATTTAATGTAATTCATTATATTAGTCTGACCTTACATCCATTAAGTTTCTTCTCTACATACATAAAGGCAGTTACACAGAATCAAGCTAGGTTTGGGCTCAGTTGAGGCCTAAACAAGTCAGGAGAATTGTGTAACTCTCTGTGCTGGTTAGTTAGGTGTTTTTCAGTGCTTGATAAAGTCCTGAAGTTCAGTGATCTGTGCCAATTCCTGCTGAATCACCTGTGGGCTGTGCTGATGCCGTAATATAATCCATTAACGCTGATAATCTGTTTGTGTCTCTGAGATGGTTGTGATGCCCCTTAGGAAATTGCTGCTGTAAAGCCTTGCCTTGGCACAGTGAAGAAGAATCGCCCTGTGAACTCCGTCACTTGCAGCAGAAGTTGCTGTGGATGGAGGAGGAAACCCCAACTCTGCTGCGCAGCTCTTCATTGTGCACACAGGCAGTTCAGGCTCATTTAACCAGTGTGGGCAGTTGTGGTCTGAAAGGTCTATTACAGCTGGCAGGAGGTCTTGTAATGCTTCTCTGAAATCGAGTAGATATTGGTGAGTTCTTTTACCAGCTTTGCCATGG
This sequence comes from Corvus hawaiiensis, assembly GCF_020740725.1. NCBI lineage: Eukaryota > Metazoa > Chordata > Aves > Passeriformes > Corvidae > Corvus > Corvus hawaiiensis. Next base: position 25,148,165 of record NC_063215.1, read on the forward strand.
CTACAAGTCAGACAGTGATGATGGCTTTATTTCTAGACATCCACTTCCCATCCACTTGCATATTTTTTTTTCATCCCTTCAAATGTAAAGCTTTCTGAGGGAGATAAGTATCAGCAAATGGCATAATGAAATATGTGGACCTGCTGCATTTCTCTCAAGCTGATGAGGCAATTTGTGTTGGATGCACACACTTCTCCCCTCCCCCCCGGTTCTCTCTGCTGCCATTTCTATCAAGTAGCAATAAAAGGTGTTCTTTGGTTGGTTTGATTCAATACCCCAGTAAAAGAATACACTCTGATTCATCCTAAAATCTCCCTTTTGAGATAAAGAAGTAGTCCTAGGCTTTGTTTAATTTGCAGTCTTTCGTAGCATACTTAAAACCTCTCTTATTCTAGAATAAGTCAGAAGAGCATGGCATATATCAGGGTGTTAGTAAAAAAACCCAACAGAGCAAACACACATAAAAATCCCTTCAAAATACAGAAGACAACTTAGAGAATTGCTGTAGCATCTTGAAGGGAAATGACTAGCAGAAGGCCCCAGCACTGTTGCTGAATTGTATGTTATGAGAGTCATGTGAAGTATCCTCAGGAGAAACAAGAAATACACTTGAATTATTTTGAAGGAATTACTTTGCTAGTTTTATTTTTGTTCTGTTGGCTGACCAAAATGTATGGTAGAGTTCTTCACCTTTTTCTAAGGGGAGAGGCCCCCATTGTTTCTGCTCTTCCCTGTGTTTTCTTCCTTGTGCGTTAAGGTATATGTGGACCTGAGAAAGAACTGTTCCTCTGACCCCCTTTTCCCTTCAAGTATCTTTATTTCACTAAGCTGTATCTGTCAGCATTTCAAGAATACAAGGCTATAATTTTAGTTTGTAGAGTACTTTAAAGGTTTTTTAATACCATTTTGCTGCTGCACATTTGGTTTCCCATGTCAGTAAATGATTCTTTCACAAGGTTTCCCTAACTGCTCTGCTGGATCCCTGGGTCCCACTCTTCGCTCCACTCCCCAGTTACGTGATGCAGAACTTGTGCTCATGTTGACAGCAACCTTTTTCTGTTGTTACCACTGGTGTGTCAGACTCCTCACCCTGCATGTTCATACTTTCCCATCCTCCCTTGTCCGTAATGTTCCAGGGTGTTGCTTATTTCCTCCAACCTAAACAGCTCTGTCTGCCGTCTGTTTCTGATGCTTTGCTTCCTCTCCTGTCCTTTCTGTGCTGGGTTCTTGACTGCCCTTGCAAACATCTCTTTTCTTTGTACTCTGCTCTTTCCCCTTCCTTTCTGCTGCCTCCCAGGTTCCCTCCTCTGCTCTTGCCCTTCTTGCAGGATAAGCCAGCCTGGTGGGATGTGCTGGAGGAGCAGGCTGTATACCATTAAGCTGCTGGTGGTTTTCCACAATAATGAAGTCTCTCTGAAGCCTTTCTCGGCAGATGTGGCTGTTTTCCCACAGAACAGCAATTTCTAGCTGTCAGCATGCTTCTCGCCACTTCTGCTTTACAAGACAAATTAAAGAGCTGCACCCTTTGGTCTGAAAAGGATGGGCTACGTATAGAGTTGGTGGTAAAGTGTAGCTCTTAACTTGCTTAAATAATTCCTTCTCTTGTGTTGGATCCTAGGTGCCTTCTGTTGATTATTTTGTGTATCTGATTTTATTGGAAAAAAAAAAAAAGGTCGCCAGTGTGCATAGAGTGACTTAAAATTGTAGTTTTTGTGTTTTTTTCTAAACCTGTAGCATTTTTATTTTCCTTGGGAGTGAAAACTTGAAGGATTTTTCAACTCAAGCTGTAATGTGTAGTATATCATTTGCTACATGTCAAAAATTATTCTTCACTGAAGAGTAGGCTTTCTGGCAAATTGCTCTGATAGAAGAAAATAACACGTTCTGCATGATGGGTTTCAATAGCTTCTCTAATGAAAAGCATCAGATAAAAATAAAATGCTTTCAATTCTATAGATCAGTCTGTAGTTGATGAAATGTTTTCTACTCCCCTACATTAGAATTTAAGGGCAAATACATCCTGCCAGCTTAATTTCTCTGTGCCTCCAATTTGCAATACAAATCCAAATCTCTGCATATTTCTTTTTCCAGTGATTAAAAAAAAAAAATATCGTAGGAACCCTTGAATGCAGTATTATATTTTGGCCTTGGTATTAAATCACAGCATTCTTTGCATTGGTGGGTGGTGGAAATAGCTTATAACTCTTTGTTTTGCTGCTGTTTTGCCTTGCTGCTGCTCAGTTCTTTAACTCAAAGAATAAAGACCACTTTCCCATGAGACTTCTAGCAGATGTTGTTTATGGAAAAACTCCAGTGGCCAAAAAAAAAAAATTCCAAAATTTTTTCGATGTACTTACTTTAGCCTAAGAGTCTGAGGAACTCTTTTTTTCTTTTTTTTTTTTTTTTTTTCCTTTGGGGAATGATTTTTATGTCGTATTTGTAAACCTAACATAGTGCAGCTCTGAATTGTTTCACATTTCTGAGCTTACAAATTATCTCTGTCATCTGTAATTTTTCTTCTTGGTCTTATATACTAAAGCTTCTCTGTAGAGTTACTAGATAGATGGGAGACCTTTTTCCTGAGAGACCTGGTTAAACCCTGGCCTCCTCCTGTGCCCCAGTTTCTTTGTTAGAGATGCTGCTGGTCTGCTGCTGCTTGGCATTTGGCACTGTCGGTATCTTTGTTATGTGCGGTGTTGAAATCCAGGGGGCTGTTCTCTTACCAAAATCATGTGAAAGCTCCTTAAGAGTAAGCCCCTCTGTTCTTCCCATACCACACCTTTGTCTCAGGGAAAAACCTGTTCCAAGCTGAATTTCACTGTTCTATCATTGTTTCTATTATTATGCAACCATAAGCCTGAACAACACTTGTTTGGTCAGTGGCCAGTAATCTGTGGAAAGACACGATTATCATACTGTCCCTCTCTTTAAATTTGGGTTTACGGCTGCTTATGTTGTACATATATAGAAGCTTTATTTCCTTTTTTCCAAAGCATAGATCTCCTTGGGTTTGGAGAGATGTGGTGAGATATCTCACATGGCTGGAGTGCTGCAGTGGATGAACACAGGCTCTTTAAGAAGGATGGGTCGGAAAGGCAAGAATAGAGAGTTGCCCTTTGAATGAGAGAGCAGCAGGGATATGTGAAGTTTTGCCTTGGGATGGGTGATGGGCCACCTGAGAGCAGGTTGGGATTAGTGGATGACATTGTTTTGGGTGTCTGCTGTAGACTGCTTGATCAGGCTGAAGTAGTAGATGATGCCTTCTTCAGATAACTGGAAGAAGTCTCATGTTTGCAGGCTCAGGTCCTCACGTGGGTCTTGAACCACATGACAGCTGGAAGGACAACACAGCGGGACATAAGCAATCCATGAGTTTTCATTCTTAAGACAGGTCGAGATGTGAAGATCAGGGTTGCAGTAGCTGTAGTGACCATGAGGTGGTGGAGTTCAGGATCCTGAGAGGAAGGAATAGGACAATAAACAGCATCTTGAGAAAACAAACTTTGACGTGTTTAGGATTCTGCTTGGAAGAGGTTGGTAAAAAAGATGTTTATGCTGCTATTCAGAAGGACAGGGAGAGGCTGGAGAAACAGGCAGAGAGGAATCTCATGAAGTTCAGTAAAGAGAAATACACCTGCACCTGGAGAGAAATAACCATTCAGAATTCTCCAGTACAGGTTGGGGGCCAACCATCTGGAAAACACCTTTCCAGTAGAAGGCCATGGGTGACCTGGTGGACAAGTTGACCGTGAGCTAGCAGTGCTCCTTCATGACAAAGAGAGCAAACAGTATCCTGGGCTGCGTTACACAAAGTATTGCCAGCAGGTGATTCTTGTCCTCTGGCTAGCTTTGGGGAAACAGACCTGGAGTGCTTTGTCTAGTGCTGGGTATCCCAAAAGAATGGACATACTGGACATATACTGCAGGGCCACAAAGACTGTTACGGGCTTGGAGCATCTCTCACGATGGGAGGCTAAAAGAGCCAGAATGGTTCAGCCTTGAGAAGTAAAAGGCACATGGTTGTGTATAAATACGTGTAAATCAGTGTGCAGCCTTGCTTGGGGTGCCCTATGACCTTACAAGAGGCAGTGGGCAAAGGCTGAAACACAGGGAATTGTCTGAAATACGAAAATACTTTTTTTACTGTGAGGATGGTCAAACACTGGCATGGGTTGTCCAGAGAGGTTGTGCAATATCTGTTTATGGAGATGCTGTAAACCTGACTGGACATGGTCCTGGGTGACCTTCTCTAGGTGACCCATGCTTTGAGCAGGGGGTGGTACACTAGGTGATTTCTAGAGCCCCTTCCAACCTCAACTGTTTTATGATTCTATAGAGGGCATATCAAAGATTTTGCCATCTTTAACTTGGGTGTTTTTAATGATACAGATAGAATTGTCGTGGTTTTCCCTGTTTATTCACCCTCAAAAGTTTAATTGTTTTACTTTCTACATTGATAGTGTCACAGTGTTTTTGCACATCTTGCTGTAAATCCTTAAAGAAACATGACTGTATGATTTGAACAAGCATGTATTTACAGTTAGTGTCAGAGAGAGAACTGTGCTACTGGGTGAAGCTGAAGCAGACTGCTACACACAGAGTAAAAGTAGTTTTATTGAAAGTTTAAGATTTTTTTCAGTATGACAAATGCTACTTAAAATACTTGCTAAGAATACGTGTAACTTTACAACTTCAGTATCTTGAGAATATGTTACCTTTTGTAAAAACCTGTTGTGAGTATAGTCAATTAGGACTAGCATGCAGTATGTGCTTGAATTACTAAAATCCATAATGGTTTGTAGAGAAGCAACATTGGATCCTTATATTGACATACTTCTAAACACAGAGCTCTGTGTTGAAGGCTACAGATAAGTTTATTACCAGATAAATATCTCTAGGTTCTCTCCTCCAAGTTTCCAGATTTTTCTGTTGTATTGCTTCGGACTTGAAGAAATACTTTACCTTTTGACATCAAATATGAAAGACCACAGTCTGATTGGCGCAGAGGAAGAACTTAGTCTGCTGTTTCCTAAACAAAGGAAAGTCATAATCTTCCCTGTGATTGTTCAAAAGATTTTTGAAGTCTGCTTGGTTTGAAATATTTTCTGATGGCAGTTTTTTGTAGTAACAGCTCAGCTCTACTGATTTTTGACCTCAGTTGAAAGAAAGTAGGTAATTATGTTTCAATACCTTTAACTTTTTTTTTTTTTTGGTAAGGTGTGTACTGTTGTAGTAAACTGGTAGCATTCCCTTCTATTTGTGATGTACATAGGTGAGACAAGGTTTGTGGGCGGAGATTGTACATCTGTACCTCTAAAATAAGTTTTATGATTATAGATAGAGTTATTTTTCTGATTATATCAGTTGGTCTAAAAAAAAAGACATTACCTCCTGCCAACAGTCTTGTATACTGGAAAAATGCATGCTAGAAATTCATTAGAGAGATTACTGTGGGCTTTGGACGTGTTTTTTTTTTCTCCAAATGGCAAATGCATTTAACTGCAATGAATCCATATTTCATTGCAGCAGATGTTTTCTGGCCTCTCTTAAAGGCAGAGGCAGTCCTTCTCACCACTGTGCTCTAACAAACAGCTCTAGCATGGAGTGCTCTTTAGCCTTTGTTGCTTCTGCTTAATTGACATAAAAGAGAAAGCAAATCCTTGCCTGCCAGGAGCAGTATGAGACAACCTGGTCAATGCATTGCTTGGTAGCACGGCCATTTGGATTCAGTGCTGCAGTGTATTGGTTTTTCAGAGTGGATAATCCCCTATTTGTTTTTCAAAAGAGATGTAATGACTGAGACTAGGACCTGCAATTGGCCCATCCTTGTCAATGGTTCAGAAAATGGCAGATGCTTTGAAAATAGGGCGTCAGAAGCGTAGCAGGTTGATGCTGAATACCAGCTTCAGTGAGGCATTGGTATCAATTTTGCTGTCTTCTGTAGGCCTTCCCCCACAGCCCTTCTTGCCTGGCTGATCTTTCTGTCGGGCTTTCAAGTATCCATTGGAGGGGGAGACAGCAGTTGCAGCATCTGGGTCTGTTTAGGATATGGGCCCATGAAATGTGATCTTTAATTAATACTTTTCTCTTGTTGTGAAATCTAGTAATTTTATTAATGTTTTGTATGGACTCCTGCTTGAATGTCTGCCTCCATGATGTCTTTCATTAATATTCATGATGACAAAGTTGGTAGTAGAATGCTGTGAGACCAAAGTACAGCTTGAATATATTCTGCATACATGGTTAGGTGTGTGAAACAATCTTTCATCATGCCAAATATGCTCACGGCATATGTGAAGACAGAATTGGAGACCTCAGCTGCATGGTGTAGTTGTTCGTTTGCCAGCTTGCTACAGAACAGGCTGGCAGAAGTCTGTGTACTGCTGTCCATCACCAGCTGCTGCTGTATCTTCTCATGGCTCCAGAGGAATTCCATTAGCTGCTTCTTTGATGCAGAGTCATCAATTGCACGATGACTCTGCTGTGCTACACCGTTGAGTTAGTCCCTTCCCTCAGAAATTGTTTAATTATCTCAGGGAGTATTTTATTTGAAAGTTAAAGTTTATTGTGCCCAAAGGATCACATGGGATCTGCATATGTGAAACCCTGTTGCCCTTGCCAGCTGTCTTTGGTCGCAAGTGAAAGCAGGCAGAGTGACTTGAGGGATCGTGATGTTGCTAGCAGCCCTTGTGGGAGATGCCAAGCTGATAATACCCATGCTAGGCTTTACTGGAGTCTGCTGAGATCTCTTTTCACACTTCATGAATCCAGAGTAGGATTCAGCTTCCTCAGCATTTTATCATGCAACTGGTTTGGATGTGCTTCTAGGGGAAAGGTGTCTGTTTTCTGTGCTCTTGCTGGTTTTCCTCAGTGCTCCCACCTGTGCTATTGGCAGAAGTCTCTGGGTTGGATGTTAAGACAGTGATGTACAGGATTACATCCTAGAAGGAGTTTTTTGCTCCCGAGTTAGTTGTGGATTTCGACTGAGGGTGGATGTCTTGAGGCTTGAGTGGAGTGCATGGTTCATTACAAGTTGCTGAGAGCTCCAGACTGGTATGTCCACCGGCTGACTGGAGTAGAAGTGATGTTTGGAGTCCCACCAGCTGGTTACTGTAGGGTATTGAATGTCCTATCTTCTTGGAATTCTTAGCACTGGGTGACCCCTACTGATCGTCTTTCAAAGGCCGTTCTGTTGATGACTTCTTCAGAAGTGGGTTGGGGAGGAATGAGGAGAAGCTCACCCTTCCCTCTTTGCCTTTGCTCTTCAGACAGATGGGGAATGTGCACGTATGGTTGTGCCAGTGCCTGGTTATTAAAACCATCCCAAGGAAGCAGAGTGCTTGAATTCAGTAGTGCTGCTTCATTATGGTATTTAATCTTTGTTTTCCTCATAGTGTCCGGACCACCATGCAGTGTGTTCACCTAAAGTGAGCTGGGCTTCCTCTGCTCCCACTGGAGCCATGCAACAATGCAGACAAAATGATAACTTCTAGGGGCCAAAAGCAAGGGACTGGGGACCTTGTTGGGGAGCAGCTGTGTTGCGAGGTTATTTCATGGATTTGATGCCTTATCTCTTCTTCACTGCCTTGCTTACCAAAATTACCTCTTCTACTTGTGTTTGCCTGAAGAAAGACCTCAGAAAAAATTCTTTCTGAGGCAGTATAAAAAGTGTGGGGAAGGATTGACTGTGATTTCCCTTATCCCGTGACTGAAGGAGGACACACAGCTGGTGATTGGAAGTAAACAAATGAAATGATGTCCCCATTGACTTTTGTTTACAATGTAAGAGAAGAAAATGGAGCCTGATGTAAGATTTGAAACAAGAATGCATCTAGGAGTTAAACTGTGTTTAAATTACTATGTGCCACTTCTTAATTCTAAAGCACAGATAGCCTTTGGTTGCTCATTTGTAAGTTTGGAAAATGGGTGAAATAAATACAGATTGTACTTAAGAAACAGAACCTAGTAACATTCTCTTCTTATAGCTTACTTAATTAATTTTAATATAATAATGTAATTGCCTGAAGAAGCCTTAAAAGCTGAGGCAGCATGTGTATGTGGAAAATCCATACTGGTGTCTAAGGGATATTTGACATAAGAGCAAACGCTTACAAATTCTTAATCTTGTCAGCAACAGCTAAAGTGCTTGCAAAAAACCCCAAAAATGGAAGCAAAAAATCAACAAACCCTCATCCTATCTGATGTGTATGTAACCGTGAAACAAGTTAATTTGCAGTTTTCTTTCTCCTTTACATCTCATTCTAATTTCTACTGCTTCTGCTGGCCCATTGTGAGAATTAGGCAGTGGATTCATAAAGGTTCTAATTTTAATTCTCTTTGCTGCTAGTAGTAGCCTTTTTATGGAAATGTTTTGCTTAACACAGTAACATTTAGTTATGCTACCTGTGCCAGATGGGTTTGGAGTGTGACATGTCTCTAGCACTGCAAAGGCTCTAGCAGCTCAGATGTTGCTGAAATGTTGCTCCTCCCCTTAAACAGCATTAGCCGCAAATGCGTCTTTGTTCCCTCCTATTTCAATTATTTCAATTGTCTGTTGTTCCCATGGATCTCCATTTATGGTTTTTTTATTCCCATCAGCTAAGGTGCTGAATTTTCAGGGAAAATTGTCAGAGATGCATGTTCTTTGTTTCAGGAGTGAATTGTTTCAGGAGCTATTGAAAGAAACCCAGAGATATGTTGTCTTGGCCACTTGCAAGGGAGAAAATATCCTACTAGTTTGGCTTAATTCTCTTAACTTTTTTTTTTCCCCTAGAATTGAATGCCAGTTGGAGTGGTATTCTTAAAAAAAAAGTTATAAAAAATGAGAACTGTGGGATCACACTGTCTGTTTATACTTTTCAGTGAGTCATGCACTTACCTGTTACTTTTTTTCTTCCGTTGGTTGACATCGACCCAATTTTGTCAGAATGAAGTTTTTTTTAAAATGTGTGTCCGGGTGAGAGAGACTTGGTTAGTTTTCCAGTGAGAGGAGGGATCTGTTCAAGATGTATGTTCTTAGAAAATCCATATAATAGAAGCCTCTATAAATTCTTTGATAGGAGGAAAAGCTTCAATTGAGGATTGGGAATTGTTACTAAATAGCAAGTTATAGGCTACTTCAGTGCTTTATGCTCATGACATTATTTTTCTCATTGAGGCACTATTAATTAGGCTGGCTAAACTAAGCAGCATTAAAAGTGTTGCCAAGATACTTACAGAGACGTTGGGTCTGCAATCAAAACCTGCTATTAGAGCCTGCTGGGTGGATATGCTGCTCTGGCCAACAACCCCATTGCACTTTGGATCGTGTTAGAGCTTATCAAATAGATGCAGAATTGTTGTTAGATACATCAAATTAGGAACATGTTTCTTGTTGGCATGGATTTAAGAAATCACTGATATTTATACACACGCATATATGTATCTGTTTACATTTGTTGAACTCTATTGAGAAAGCTTTTAATTCTCTTTGTTCCCTGTGGCCTTTTTGAAAGGTAGAACATACACGGCCAAAAGGAATTGCTTGACTCTCCAGCAGTGCTTCAGAGCACTAATAATGTGCCTTAGATAAAGGAAGAACACTTACTGAAATGGGAGTAGGATGCACTAAACATACAAGAGTGATTGAGTCGTGTAGTTTAAAGGAAAAAAAAAAACATTTAAATGAGAAGTTCAAAGAAATGCCATTAATGTAACTCCAGTTTGATTTTATTTAGGAAATGGTGTTATTCATTAAAAAATTGTTATGCAAACAGAAAATAAAGCTTCCAATTAATTTGTCTTTTAAGTAGTAGTCAGTTAAAGAAACAGGAATGTATTTAAATATTGTGTAATATTGCTTGTTGCAGATGTGCTCTGCACATTTAATAAATATATACTGCATTGGGACACGGTAATGTGAGGGTCCTTTAGCCTTCCTGGGGATATCCAGCTCTTAACAGGCTTTTGATGACTATTCTGTCTTTTAGCCATGTTCCTTCTGTCTTTGCTCACTTGCCATTGAATATCTGTCAGGGACAACTGTTGCTTAGGATAAGATTTGTAGTAGAACATCAATATTTGTAACTGTCATATAGTTTAGCAGCTACACGCTGCCTTGAGGAACACATTTTGGCAAGTATTTATTTTGGAGTGTTAGGACAGATTGGGATTTCTTCTGTGGAGTGTACTCCTGCTATGTTTTCACAAAAGTGTCTTTAAGTGCTTTTCTAAGCTTCTGATGGATTCTTGGTTTAGTCATATTAATAAATATTTAGAAAAAGGGCTACATTTGTTTTAAGATAAGAATGGTAACGATATGAAAATGCAGTTATGGATCTTTTGAGGACAATGAAGGATTAAAAAGCATTTGTGGCTATTTTAATTGGAATTTATGTTTTCAGGGAGCTAGAAATATGGAAGTATAGGGTTTTTTTAACCTTCATCTTAAAATTTCAACTCTGTTATAAAACACTTTTAATATGGGTGGAGGAGTGCCATTCTGACTCAAAAATGCCTTTGAGATTTCACATTCAGGTCTGGTGCATCTTTTACTGCTGAGTGTTTATCAACTTTTTAAAGCTCTATCCTTTTTATTCCCTAAAAGGAACCCCTGTTTTTGAGGGAAAACACATTAGTTTCAGTTGTGTTTTATTTTTCTGTGACGAAGTGTATATTGAAAAGATTGATGCAGAAATGCAAAACTTTGCACTTAAAAACCTGATTTATGATATTGAACAGAAGACGCTCAAAATAAGATTGAAAACCTGTACTGTAATACAGATTCATGAGACTGCTTTTATCTTGTGTCCTAGTAAGATGCCTTACTCCTCCTTTTTGTGTCAATCTAAGTCATATCTGAGTGACATTTAGAGCACATACTCCAGCACCTAAATAAAACAAAAACTAAAAAAGAGGTGCTAATTTCCTAGAAGGGATTGCAGGTGATTAAATGTTAGCAGATGTCCCAAATTTACAAGTATCTTCCAGTTACCCTACGGGGGGGCAAACCCATGGGGTGCAGGCACGCACACATGCTGCGAGTGGGTGAGATGGAGATGCACGTTCTGACTGCTGGGTGAAACTCCCCCTGCACTCTGGGAGCACCAAACTCGCTCAGAATTTGAGGAGTCCGTTCAGTTTTGATCAAGATGACCTGTATGTAAAGTCATTTCATTCTGCACAAATCCTCACCCCTTGCGGTCACTCTCCTTCAAAGGCCTGCCTGGGAGAGTGGAAAGTTGCGATAAGAGCTCCACAACTTTCTTAGGAATGCCTACATCTCATTAGGTTTTAAATGATCATTTTTCTCTTTCAGCCACCAGCTGCTCCCAGTGCCTGGGGTTGACCTGGCTTTCAGCTTGGCCTGTTTAATTGCTGTTTTGTCTTGCTGCCAGACCCCCTGAGCCCATAGCTGGGGGTCAGGGAAAGTTGCCATCCTGTCTGCGTTGTGTGCCTGTGTCCTCACTGTGGACAGGGCTGGCTTAGGTTTTTCCTCAAACAAAGAAGACCTGAAATTGTGTGTATCCTGCCCAACTTTCATTAGTCTTTCTGAAACTGGGCCACAGAACAGAGGGTGTTTGAGGCTGGAAAGAAAGCCTTCCTGAGGGAGGCTGGTTCTGTAACCTAGTTGGTTTTGGTGTTCGCCGGTGAAGAAGACCTTGTCAGCACCTCTTCGTCAGTTTTCTGGATCTCGTTCTTTAGCAGTGTCCCTCTGCATTAACTTCCTAATGAGCCCTGGTGTGTAATTAGGATGCTTTTAATTACTCTGCCTGGTAGTCTCACCCCATTAATGACTTGAAGCTGGCACTCTGGATTTTGCTAGTGTCTGTCTGTAATGATCTTTAACAGCAAGGTTTACGGATTTTTTTTTTTTTTTTTTTACATAAATTTTCATTTTAGGTAAAACACGGGTTATAGTTTGTTTTAATTTTTACATGTAAACAAAATGTTCATTCTGATACAGGTCTGAAAGAGATTTACATAACTAATGCCTTGTAATAGCCTTAATTAGCTCACATTTTGAAAGTGATTCCTGTTATTCCTCATTGTTTATCATGCCTATATGTGAGTTATGTGAATATTTTCTGACATGTAATTTTTTCTTTCTTTCAGCCTTTCTTCCAGCTTGTGAAGTTGCGGAAACTTGGACTTAGTGATAATGAAATCCAGCGGCTCCCTCCAGAAATAGCAAATTTCATGCAGCTGGTGGAACTTGATTTGTCTCGAAATGGTAAGCTCCAAAGTTAATTTGTTTGATTTTATACAGTCCTATGACATGGTCTAGAAAACTGGGTTAGTAGGGTTTTTCTGTCTCAGAAATTGTTATCTGTATCCTGCAGAACACTTTTCGGTGTAATTCATGGATTTGCCTGTAGTTCTAGAGGGGAAGGAGGGAAAGAGAAGAGAGGAGCTTGTGGTAGAAATACAGCAATAAAATAATCCTTGACTGTAGTTCTGCGTTTCTAAGGCCCTGCTTTATTTTCCAGTTTAAAAAATGCTTTATGTGGTAGTTTTATATGTGTTTCTGTCACTATGTTGACTTCTTTTCCCATGCTTTCTGAAATGCCTGGCATTTAGAGATGGAAAAAAACAGGAAAAAGAAAAAAAAGTTGAAAAAAAATAAGGCTGCTTTCTGTGCTCAAAAAAGGACTGCCTGTGGGTTAGAAGTCCAGTTCTTTATCTCTGCTCTGCTCTTTACCTGGGATTAGCAAGAGGCAGAGTGCTGGTATTTCTAGTTGTACTTCTGGAAGAAGAATCAGTCTGTTTGTCATCTGCGGTGATAAATTCAGAAAAGAATGCTGGGACAAAGTATCTTCTAAAATGTGTTGGTGGAAACAACATGGGTTTATCGTTTGCTTGCAATGCTTGTTGCATGTATTGTCCTGCATTGTGATGGAGTGAAAACTTTTTTTTTTCTGTGGCCTGGTGAACTTACCAGTTCTACAAGAAGTTAAGGGGCTGGTGGGTCACCTTTAAGCAGCCTTATGACCCAGTGGTCTAGAAACAGTGAATCTGTGTTACCAAATTAGAGCAACTGTCAGCTATTTTTGCCTCCTTACATGCAGTGCATGTGCACAAAAATGCTCTCTGAGCTGTGATGGAAGGGGTGGGAGCGATCAAGGTTGTGTAACCTTTTAAATAAATGCGGGTTGTACTTGAATATTCAAGAAAATAAATAGTGTAATGGAGAATCTTTTTTGCTTTATGGTTTAACTTCACATCAACTCTTTGTGACTGAGAAATATTCTGTTGCTACTTCACCTTTCTGTAGCATATTTCCTTTATTTATTTGGTGCTTTAAATTCTGTCCTTATCTGATAATATAACTGATGAAGCATAATGAGTCTCCAGGCAGTTGCTGAAAAATTTCTGTGAACCATATAATTTTATGCACATTTGGAAAACATTTTAAGAGAAGAAAACTGGGAAAAAAAACAAGAGACAGAAGAGACAGATTAGTTAAAACATTCTAGAAATACATGAACATTAGTTGATGTGGTATTTGGCTACTGAGTTTGGCTGAGTTGGGTGCTGTCAGTGACAGACCTTATAGAAAAAGAAACCCTCTGTTGGCTTAGTAATTCTCTTTGCAAATGAATAACTAGTTGGAAAAGAGCTGGTGGATCAGAGCCATGTGAACTCTTGTCAGCCTGACTTGGAAGTTGGCTTGAGAACTCAACTGTAACAAGAGCAGATGGTGTGAATGTTTATGGCTGGGTAGATGCATGTGTCATTAGAAGTTACTGCACAGGGAAGTATTTTCTCCAGTAATGGGTTGAACTAATGCAGGTGGCAGGGAGCAGTTGCTTTTCTACATCCAAGGTTCGGTGTTAAAATACCCATTTTATTGCATTGCTTTCTTTTCTTTGTGTTTCGTTGCAGAAGGTGACTGATAAGGCTTCCCTCTACTTAATTATGTCCCAGTTACTGCATGACTTGACCCTTCAAATGAAAAATGCACCATGCAATGTGGTGCAGGGTAGCTGTGGCAGAAGATAACTAGTATTACTTTCCGCTGTTTGGTTGTTTCATGGTTGTCTCATGGTTCTCCAAATCAAAAGGCAAAACACACACCATCTGGGATGCGGCAGGGGGAATTCTTGCAAAGGTTTTTGGGATTACAGTATTTTGTTAGCTTTGTATTTCGAACCCACCTTTCAGTATGTCTCATTCTAAACCTGCCACAGGTTTGTCCTGTTCAGTGGTTTGCACTCCAAAAGGTTTTGTTTTTCTAACTGTCCAAAACTACTTAGGAAAAAAAAAAGTGAACTCTTCGTATTCCTTTCAGGCAGAGAAAAAGAGCCCTGCTTTTCAAAATGCAGTATGCTGCATGAATAGGAAAGTGTGATGGTGACATCTGAGCTTGGGAAATAAGAGATCATTGTTCTGTGTTTTTTGTTGTTCTAGTTGTCTGGTTTGGTGCACTAATTGCCTTCAGTTCTGGCCATTCTGTTTCCTCAGGAGCTTAAAAACGCAGATATAAATTCATTTAATATTGTCTCCACAGGAATAGCTTTCTCTTTTTTAACCTCTCATCACAGAAGGAGGAAAGGATTTTCAATAAACAGAGTACTTCCACTTCTGCCATAATAAAATGGTAACATACCTTCCTTTCTCCTGCTTTACAACCCTTTGATCAGCATATGATCTTTGAAGCCACGTGAGATGGTGGCTATATCATACGGGTGGACTTGGGTGCTCTTCCAGGCTGCAGGGGCCAGCTGTACTTGGAGCAGTAGTGAGGTGTTGAATCTGGAGGAGGGATCAGTCCCTCCAGGCACAATCCCTCCTGATCTTTGGAGGTAGCTCTGGATACCCGTGCCATGCAGTGTTATGTGCTGTGTAATAGTCCTGCTTCATAGGCACTTGGAAAAGGTCCATAAGGAAACTCTTAAATGTGTCTCTCTCAAATTCTCAAGTGTTTTAAAATGCCCAGGACATGCTAGTGTATGTTAAAAATGTGCTACAATAATTAATTCTTCAAGCAGTTTCTTGGTCAATGAGTGAATATCGAACTACAAAAATCTCTCCAAGAAATAAAACTAAAAAAATCTTCAGCAGATGTAAATTTGATGCTCCCTGTGTATGTGAGAGAAGTCTGGGGAGGGTAAGGATAGCCTCAGTGGTGCAGAAGGAAAAGGATTTGGGAAGATAAGCAGCCATATATTCTTAAACTTTTCCTGGATTGTTTGCATGTTGATGTTTCTTATTCCCTGCAAGGCCATGTGTTCATGCAGATTTTCCTAGGAAGCATCCCCACTGTGCTTTTCTAGTCTGGCTGAGGCTGTTATTTGCGCAAAGGTTGAATGGATGAATCAAGGACTGGAATATAAGAGGGCAGAGAAGCTGTGCTAAGAAAACAGCATAGTGGTGGTGAACGCTTTGAAGGTTATTTGGCAATCCTGTTTATCTCTGCCTCTTAGTATCAGGTTGTTCAAAAAGCTGATGTACTTGTTGCAAGGCTAAAGGAAACAGACTTGTAGGATTTCAACAGTGATGCCTGAGCTTTTGACTTGCTGGCAAAGCATGTCTGAAACTCAGAGTATTCCGAGATAGATAGTCACCTGCTGTGTGTCTGAAAATACTTCTGGTTTTGTCAGACTCCCCAAGCTTGGTTAAATCTTTTCCTGGATTCTCATATCATGGGTGAATTCTGTGAAGACACTGGGTCACTGAAACATTCTTGCTTGGTGACCCTAAAGTTTGGGTACTCTCCAGTTCTTTGCATTGAGCTCCAGTGCAAGTTTTTGCTCTGCATGACAGAGGGAGAGCTTCTGCTCTAAGCATAATCAGAAGTGTCTGTGTGCTGTTTTTATTCCCATAGCACTTGGACATTCCCTTAGGCAATTCCTGAAAGACCCCGTGATTCATAAAGTGCAATCTCCCAAGGTAGAAAGACGTGCTTGAATTTCTACAGTTCTTTCCTGGTGCCTGGACTGGCACTTCATTAAGCTTCCCTTTCTTCCAAAGGCATGCCGTGTGTTTCAGATCCCTGTGAGTTGTAGCAGGTTGTTACCCATGCTGTTCACCCCCCAGAGATTTTCTTCAGTGACTCCATCCCCCCTTTTCTTCTTGCGCAGCCCCTGGAGGCCAAATTCTTAAAGCTTAGGGCCCTGCCATCCCAGGTTCATTAAAATGTTAATGGCTTTTCTTGTTCTGTAGCTTCTTCTAAACAGGAGGGGCAATGCATAAAGTGTCTTTAGTTAATTTAATGCATGTTGATATTTGGGATTATGTATACTATGTATGTATGCTGTGTTCTTCCAGAGGTGATGCAATCCTTTTTAGTATCCCTTTTGTCCCAGAAGAGGGTTTTTGTTTGCCTCTGACAAAAATATTCAATCCTCCAAACTCCACTGATGTGTTTTTGTCATGATATTGCATGTTCCTTAAAATGCCCCGAAGGTGTTAATTTAACTGTTGCATTCTTATTTGAAAGAAATTTCTATCCTGCACACACTTTCTCTTAACAGGTGTGCTGTGGAAGCCAGGTTTTGTTCCTAATGTCATACACCTTTCACAGCCATTGACACATTGTCAGCAGCTTGTTTAATTCAGCTCTTCTAGCATCAAAAGAAAATTATTGTGAGCTGGGATGCTAGACATGAGGCACTGGAATGGCTTTCCTACCCTTCCCAGCTTCAGGAGTGCCATTTGAACCGTCCTGCTGTCCACCCCTTTCTCTGATGCAGGCTAACCCCGTTGCTTTTGTAGGAGAGGAGCTTCTTGCACTGCTGTGTCTACCTGTGAGATGCTGTCTCTTTGTGATCAAAGCCTGGCAGGCTTTTCTGCTGCTTCTCTTGCTTCCATTGAATGTGTGTACTGAGGACTTGGTCATGCAAGCCTGTAGCATTGGTAGTTGCTCTGTGCTGGCAGTTTTGCACTGACTGACTGTAGTGACTTTCCAGCTGGCAGCAGGTAAAGGGACTCAAATGGTGTGTTCTTCTCTGGAAGTGGTCTGTGACCTTGCAGTTCGGTGTTATGTCCAAGCCCCAAGTCTCAAAACTGTGGAAAAGATGCAAGTGTGAGTGCAGTGGGAGAATTAAATGGATTTTTATATTACTGGTAGATAGATTATTCTGGTTCTGTTTGCTGACTCAGCTCTCAGTGGAGCTGAGATCCATTACCTTGTGAGCTGAGGAGTGATGGGTTTGGCTGTGGCATCTATTGAGGAAATCTCTGTGTGGGTGCATCTTGTTAAGCTATATTTGGCTCTGCATGATGCTTGATGCCAAAATCTCAACATGGTTCTTTACTATGATATCCAATAAGAATAATACTGTTTGTTTAATGTGTACAGTTCATATTTCATAACCACCTCAGAGAAGAATTCTGGCTACATGATAGTTGCTACCCATTTTTGTAGTTTCTGGCTAAACTGATCTTATGATTGTATTGATAGTGCGGTTGTTCTGGACACAAGTCTTGTGACATCAGGATAGTCTCGTTCCAAAATCCTCTCTGCACACAGTTGCCATATGCTGTCATTTATATGAAAATTATTACAGATTTGACCAAAGATAAATCTGCTACTTTAGGATTACCATAACAGTAGAGATGGTTCCTCACAAGCATCTCAATAGTCACTACACTGTGTAAGGAAAGACTACACTGCTGCTGTGCAAGGCCTGGGCAGGGTCCAAGACTTTGGAAGTCAGTCTATAGAAGATCCAAGTGCTCCATGAGCCTTATTCTTATGCTTTCCTTGCTTCCAAGATGGATCACAGTTGCAAATTTAGAAACTTGTATTTTGTTCTGTCTTCAGTTCTCAGGGTACTTGGAGAACTCTACAACAATGGTATTTTTCTGTTCCACTTTCAGCTGCAGGTGATTTGATATTTCTGCTTTTTATTTGAAATGTTTATTCTTTCTAGCCACTTTACAACCTGACAGTCTCTTTAGAGATCTTGGTCATCCTCAGGACACCACATGCATTGTGTGATAGGTAAATTTCATTCAACAAGTCATTGGAGGGCCAGGTGAGCAGGCAGCATCTTTCCTGCAGAGCATCCATCAGTCTGTCCTGCTGAAGAGCAGTGTAGAATCTCTGCTTTTCTCTCTGAGACTCAACTGACTTGTTTGTATTAGTGCCTGCACATCAGTGCTTTCCCTTTTTAATTCAGCCATCTGCTCTCAAAGGTATACCTGTCATCTGTACTGTAGGATTACTTCCCTTATGCTCACAGAGCAAGTGTTCTCCTTTTCCTCTCCCCCACTGAAAGCAGGATAACCAGTATTTTTTCAAACTAGAAATTCTGAGGGAGGAAAGGCTTGAACACTTGTTTCAGTTCAGCCTGGCCTGCTGATCCAGCTATTCTACAGTGAAGAGATAAGCTAAGTAGGGAGAAGCACTTTGAGTCTTCTGATCCTGTCCCACAGCCTCACATGGACTCTGCTCTTGTCTGGCCGCTGCTGCTGTTACTTTGTGCTTTTGCATGGAGTCTGGCTGTCACCTCTGCTGCACTTCCACAGCATCTGAGCAGAGACTTCCTCCATGAAATCCTCTTCTCTGCCTGCCACCAGCTGCCTTGATGTGAATGTACTGATAACAGGTCTGGTAGCAAATAGCAAAACCTGGAATGCTGAGAGATAAATGGGAATTGATGCTTGCTTGCTCAGTGGACAAAGAAAAACCTCAAGCCAGCTACCTGTGTCAGAAGGCAATATAGTTGACAAGTGCATCTATTTTGTTAACATATGCACCTGCTGGATGTTGCTTGTTTGTCTTCTGGTTTGTGTCCAGGGGAGTGCTTATGGACAAACAGGAATTGCTCTCCTGCTCCTGCATGGACATGTCTTATCTGATACAAGAAAGCATCCTGTGAATGCAGTTGCTGCAACCCTGGGATGGAACATCCTACCTATGTGGGACCATTGTGTTTTGTATGGTGTTAAAATATCTTAAGCTTCAGTCTGAATCTGAACAGTGACTGGTTTTTGGTTTTGTGGGGATTTTTGGGGATTTTTTTTGTGCTAATGAAAGTGAAGCAGACTTGGAGATCAGAGAATTTTTTGCTCTTTTAGATGGTTGCTTGCTAACAGTTGTGTTGCATGTTTGGGTTTTTATGTTTGGGTTGCCTTTTTTTTTTTTTTCAATTCTAATTCCTTGTGACATACCTTTCTTTGTATTATCTCCCATCTCTCCCTTGAGGTTAGTTTAAAATTTGTACTTAAAACCATCATCACTTTAATGTCTTACACGTGTAGTTTAGTGATCGATGTACAAAGGAGCATATTAGGGAAGAAAGAAACACCTACTGCAAATTCCTTTTGGACTCTGGAGCTCTGCATAGTCCCTCAGATGTGTAGAAATTCTTGCTCACTTTGAAGAAGTGATGTAAAAGTGAATCTGATTTGTGAATCTGTGTCACTAAAATTAATTTTATGTCAGTAGGTTGGAGGAAGAGGAGAGCTTTACATGCAGCAGGAGAAGTAAGGTACGGAGAGAAATTACTGGACCTTGTCCTTGAGCAGGGCTTCTCATCAAGGAGAAGAATGAATCAGCAAGTGCTGATTGTGATTGAGAAAGTGAAGATAAATGAAATCTCATGATAAAATAATTTAATTGGAGAAGTCTGGAAGAGGTTATTTTAAAATTGATTACAGAAAAGTGGATTTTTCCATCATGGCATATTCTGCCAGATTTAACTGTTCTTTCTGATGGGGCTTTGCTAATGTACTTGTGTGTGCATCTAGCAATAGTGCCTTCATGCAAATTCAAGGAAAATCTATGGAAGGGAGCAGGCCAAGTTGGACACAGAAACCTTAGGCCTGCCTGAAGTATCAGTTAGAGTGTTAAACATCAGGCAATACATGTAGGAGTGACATAAAATAAAGACTTAATTTTCTGGATAATCTAGATTAGAGATCATAAAATGGTTATCTGCAGACAGGTGTTCTTAGTTTTTGTATTCACGGGTTTGCATGGGTTTTGGTTTCTATTTTATTGAGAAGGTAAGATGACATGACAATGAAGTTACTGAAGAATTAATCCAGTAAATCTGGAACTTTGCTGTTAAAACGGTTCAAACACTTTCTGTCATCTACAGCTTTGTAGGTAGAATATTAGTTTTCACATTTTTCTCCGTCTTACCTCTCAGACTAAAAGTATTTAATTCCTGTTGTCCTTGAGGTCCAAGGTAGAAATTTGTATAAAAACATCTCCATTAACTCTTCTGTTTAACTCTTGACTGGCATATATATGTGAAAAGGTAGAAGACATAAATTTGTTGTCAAACTTGGGCTCTTCCACTTAATTCACCTGGAACTATTGTTTCCTTGCAATCTGGTCTTCAAGCTCTCCCCTCTCTCTCCCCGCTTCTTTTTTCCTCCAGTTTTGAATTTACAGCTCCTGATCTCTCTTACTGCTGCTTGCTGCAGCTGAGAAGGATAGTATGTTGAATCACTGCGTGCTATCTGTTCAAAAACCCAGCTTGTTCTTATGTCCCTGCATAAGTTTTCTTTCAAGTAACATGTCTAATATATATGTATGCATGAAATGTTGTTTTGTGAGGACTCTTTTCCCCGGTGCTCTTGTTTGGAAAAGGGATGTATCCACAAGCGAGGGAAATGAGATGTCTCTTCAGTTTCTTGTTAATTATTCAGTGAGGGATTTTCTTGAGAAAGTGCAACCTGAACCTGTTGGTAAATTTTCCTTAAAGCTTTAACATCAGGTCTTAAAAGAGCTTTATGTCTTCTATGTTGTATATCCTCATCCTCAGAGGCTGAAGAGGAAAATGTTGCAACCTGTTCAAGAACCATTTAATCTCAACAGACTTTGCTAGAACCACATTACTCCTGTCACATTGTGCCCCCAAAATTGGAGCATTTAACCTAAAGAGGTTTATTACTTCTGTCTTCAGGGCTAGTAGCAAAGCCTCCTGGTTTTAAAAAAAGGGAAACCTGTCTGATTATTGTGTTATGTCATGATCTCGGTGTAGAAGTGGAGGGAGAAGATGAGTAACCTTCCTCCATCCCTTCCCCTTGCAGGATCAGACCCTTTGGGAGCTGCATTTGGCTGCTTTTGGGAGGATAGAGAGATGTGGTGGGGACATCTGTGACACTGCAGCCTGCTCAGCTGGGCTTTCTAGCTGGAGAGCCCTTCAAAAAGACAAACAAATGCTTGCAGAGCAAATTACCACTTGAAAGGTATTTGACAAAATGGGCAGTTTCCTTCCATGTTTAGCGGCAGGAGGAGGTGGACAGCAGGGCTGGAAAACAGCTTTTCCAAGGGCAGGCTTCTCAGAGATCCCTCTGAGAAGGTGGGTGGCACAGAGAAACCTCCCTGGAAGTGACAAAAGAACCTTGAGGTTCCTAAATCACTTGAGTATTCCAGTGTTTAATGCTTCAATGGACCGTGTGTGTGTGTGTGTATGTATAAATACTGTAGTTGATAATGCATATTATGTACACAAAGGGTGCAAAATAGTCTGTATTGAACTGGATGGATGAGACCTGGTTTGCTGCTGGTTATCTCTCCTGAGGGATAATGCTGCATGGATTCACAGTCTTTGAGTCTAGAATGGGCTTCCCTGGGTATAAATTTGGTGTAAAGTAATCAACTGCTTAATTACATTTATGAATTACTACTAAGCAGTTAAAGGTGCTTTGTCTTATGGAAAAGTGCTGTATATACTGTATACATCTTGGTGGATTTTCTGCCAGGTAAATCAGCTGACTTTTTGCTGGGGTGTATGCAGTGTGCCAGCTCCAGTGCTCCTAACACACGGTGCTCTGCGTTGCCTTCGCAACTGGAAAATATGACTGCATCCAGTAGTTGCTCCCTGAAAGACTCTCGAGCGTGGTACACCACATTCCTGAGGCAGAGTTTATCTCTCATGTCTGAGACTTTGGCAAAGTTCTTGCAAAAATACTTTTTACTTTGATCAGATCAAGAATCATTGTTTGAGTAGCTCTGGTCTGGCAGCCCTGTCACAGCCTAGGATTTTCCTGGTCATTGCTGTTGTCTTATTGATTAGGTATTGGAAATTATGTTCAATATTGCAGGATGTATAAAGGATGCTGGCTATACTGTAGCCTTTGGGTAGATGAAATTTTATCAGTTCTTGAAATGTAATATAAAATGCTTGAAAAATGTGCTATACAAAAATTTTATCTGTTTAAAAATTACCCTCCCAGCCATTAGAGGAAGAAAAGTGGGGGAATGTGGATTGAGTGATGTAACTGTTGTAAAAATCTTAAAAAAAAAAAAAAAAAAAAAAAGAAAAGGGAAGAAAGGATTATCATCAAACAAAAGGATTTTTAGAAGTTATTTCCTCATCCAGACAGTACAGAATTCCCTAGAGGCAATTTTACTTCTAAAGTTACTTGTACAGGGCTTGCTAAATTGTTAGCAAATTCTTGTACAGACTATAACAATAAGCATCTGAAGAGGTGTTTTGAATGGAGAAGGGGACACATACCCTCTTGTATACATGACTGCTGAGCTTGATTTTGATCCACTTCTGCAGCCACAACTTCTTTTTTGCTGTCAGTGTATTTGTACTGTCACACGTCACAGGGCTTATGTTTGGTTTATGGCTTTATTATTAGCAGTGCTGCACAATCTGTATGCCAGAACATCTGGGGCATCGTGTAAATGCAGAGCATTCGCTGCAGTGTAGCATTAGAAGAAACCTAGATATTTAAGTAGGATTTGAGCTGGTTATCCAGCAGTGGCAAGAAAAGTATTCAACCTTACTGTTGCTGATATTGGCAGGTACATACATGTTAATGTCTGTAACAAAATTGAGTAGTCAACACTAATGGTGAAAGGTTCTTAATACATCAAGACTTCAAGGACTTCTTTATATATTTTAATATCCTCTGCTGCATTCCAGTTGATCATATCAATGCTTTTATTATGTACCATTATCTTCTCTGCTACAATTATCACTCCATTTTTTTGTCATGTAGTAAAATGCTCCTCTCCTTTTCTCTTCTGAATTCATTTATTCAATGCAATGTTACGCTAGTCTTCACACGTAGTGATAAAGTATCTTCTCATAACTTGGGTTTTGCTTGAGAAATCTTTTTAAGATGCCGGGCAATGAAAGTGAATTACATTTCAGCCTTTTTGAATTCAGTTAATGTATAATGATCCTCACTTCAGAGGGCTGCGCTGAATTTTTGTCCAGCCTTTGTCCAGATAGGCAGAGGATAAAAATGAATAGTGAAAGTATCAAGCAAGGGGGAGGAAAATGCACTTTACAGAATCAGAGAGTGGGTAATATTGGAAAGGATCACAGTGGGTCATTGATCCACCCTCCCTGCTCAAGTGGGATTGTCCTAGACCACATTGCACCAGGATTATGTCCACCTGGTTCTTGAATACCTCCTGTGAGAATGCTCCACGACCTCTCTGGGCAATCTGTTTCAGTGCTTGGTCACCTGCACAGTAAAGACATTTTTCCTTATGGTCAGGTGGAACTTCCTGTGCATCAGTTTCTGCCTGTTGCCTTTTGTCCTACTGCTTGCCTGGAAACATCCTCTGACACCATCTCTTCATATATTGATAGACATTGATGAGTTCCCCTCTCAGTTGTCTCTTCTGGAGGTGAACAGGCCTAGCTCTCTCAGCCTCTCCTTGTAGGAGAGGTGCTCCAATCCCTAAATCGTCTTTGTTGTGCTCTGTTGGACCTGTTTCAGGAGCTCCCTGTATTTCTTGTACTGGGGAGCCCAGAATGGGACACAGCACTCCAGGTGTGGACTCACAGCTCAGCGAGTTCTCTGTCCACCTCACTGTCCATTCATTCAGTCCTCACTTCCTGAGTTTGTCTATGAGGTTATTGTGGAAGACAGTGTCAAAAGCCTTGCTAAAGTCCAGGGAGATGATATCCATTGCTCTCCCCTCATCCATCCAGATAGTTTTTTCATCATAGAAGGCAATTAATTCGGTCAAGTGTGAATCCATGCTGACTACTCCTGACCTTTCAAAGATGATCATGAGTGGCCTGGCTGTGGTGTCCACCAGCTCTGGCCGCACTTGTGAGTGTGTACCAACAGGGCCCATCCACTTGTGGAAGTCAAGTTTGCCTAGGTGTTCTCTACACCAATCCTTCTTGACCATGGAAAAGTCTTCTTCCAGCATTCCTATACCCCGGTCTCCTGGGTCAGAGATTATGTGCAAAAAAACCCAGAAAAATGAAATTTCCCTTGTTTTCCTTATGTCTGTTTACATTTCCTGTTGAAGAAACGTAATTGCTCATGTAGTGCCTTCATACTCTGGGAGAGCAAATTTTATTTCTAAAACAGATTTAGTAATTTGCTAATGCATCCAAACTATAAGCAGTGCCTATACTGTCTTATTGTAAATAGTATCTTATATTGGAGTAACTTTTTCTTAGCTTGGATACTTGTTGGCTTTTACAGATAATATCCAAGACTTTTTTAACAGAAAAAGCTTATCAAAATATTTTGGCTGAGAAGGTGTATTTTCTGGGTTTTGTAGTACATAATACACAAGTAGAAGAGAAACTATTTGCAGTATGGTGAAACAATACTTTGGTGGAGGAAATCAGTAGCATGATTAGTTTTAGAAACTTTTGCATTGAGGATTTATCTTCTGCTCTATATGTTGCATTTTTGTGTGTATATTTTTTTTCCCCCAAACAAACCAGGATAGTTATTTTTACTTCAGCTTTACTTTTGTGGTTTGTTTGTTGTTTTGTTTTTAATCTGTGAGAATGATAGTCATGCGAAAGTCTGTATCTCTGTGTGAAAGGGTTGTGTGTGTACATAAAAGCATTTTAAAATTCGTGGACACTGGGTTGGTCGCAAAGAAATAAGTAATTTTGAGTCCTCAGAAGCTCTGAAATAGAGATGTCCCTTTCAGAATGTTTCCAGCTAGTTTCCAGGGAAGAACAGCATGAAGACTAGATAGTGGATGGCATGTTTTTTACTTGCTGTTGGTTAGCCAAGCTCAGTGCCAGTATTTGTTGTTGCTGTAATGCAAGATAAAAGTTGCAGTGTCTATTTGACTGGATTTAGATGAGATTTTAGGAAGAAATTAATCACTGTGAGGGTGGTGAGGCACTGGAACAGGTTGCCAGGAGAAGCTGTGGACGCCCCGTTCCTGGAAGTGTTCAAGGCCGCGCTGGATGGGGCTTTGAGTAACCTGGTCTAGTAGAAGGTGTCCCTGCCCATGGCAGGGGGGTGGGACTAGGTGATCCCTTCCAACTCAAACCATTCTGTGATTTTGTTCTGAGCAAAACAGATGCTTTTGCTGGGATCACCTGGCAAGGAATGAACCTAGTGAGCAAGTACTTTCTTCCTTTCTACCCTTCTTTCTCTATCACACCTCTTTTGGGGAGAAAATCTGAAGTTACTCAGCTGGGTAGGAAAAGAACTACTTCCCACATTTTTTTTTCAATGTATTTAGATCATACAGGGCTGCTAAGGTCAGCGAAAATAGCAGTAAACTTTGAAACAGAAGTCTGACTTTTACTTTAAAATTTGCTTTTTAAAAAAAATTACTTTTAAAATCAATCATAAAGATTCATTTTGAGATTCAAGGAAACCAAAAGTATGTTTCATTTTTGCTGGATCTCAGTCACAGTGAACAAGTACTTAACCAGAAGACTCACAGCCTATTTGTGGTGATTCAGTTTGCAGTAAGAGAGCGAGAAGACAGTTACATTTCTAAGATGTACCTGACTTGAGTAGATAAGTGTGTTGTATTTAAGTTCCTTGAAAAAAACCTCACCTGTTTTCTGTACAAATACCTCTGTTTTCTTCCTGTCAATCTGAAATAGTGTAGTAGCACTTACTTGCAACCTGTCATTTTGAATAATATTTTCAAATTACTTGGCTATGCTATAAGGGAGGATGTTTCTGCTCCGTGAATGTATGTTACAGGTGGAGAGACTTGCATATTCTCTTCTTCCTTCCATTGTTTTCCATTCCCATGTACTTTCTTCCACTACAGAATGTGGGCATGTGTTGATCAAATCACAAGAGGTTCAGATTACAATTGGCTCTTTAGGACAGCCCTAGCACATCAGTTGTCTGATTCTTTTGATGGGCAGAGTCTGATAAAGATCAGTCCAAGGACAGGTGAGTAGTAGGAAGATGAATGTGGAGCAGGAGGGGAAATGGGATGTGAAAAACCACAAAATGGCTCTGCTTCTATAGTTCTGTAGTTGGACAGGGAGCAGTCTTGCATGTTGAAATGTCTTGAAAGATACCAAGATAACTCCTTGCAGTAGCAAGTTACTTACTGTCATTAGGCAATAATTTTGGTGCAGATGCAGTACAGTTGCTGACAGTTTTTTCCTTTTTTTTTTCTTCTGCAGATATTCCTGAAATACCAGAAAGCATCTCATTCTGCAGAGCACTACAGGTAGCAGATTTCAGTGGCAATCCACTGACTAGGTAACTTCACCTTCTTCTTAGTACATGACACACCAGAATTGCAATCTTGCTGTAACAATTACAATTTTAAATAAGCCCTTAAAAATTGTGACCTAGGCTCTCTGTGTAATATTGCCAACAGTGTTTGTCTCTGGCAGGCACTGCAGTGAAAGTTCAGATTAAAAAAGTGATGTGCATCTTTCCTTGGGAGGGGATGAAATTTGTTAGCCAAACAGAAAAATCTGATTGGGTAAATCTGATTGTCTATAAAATGATTTTCATTCCTTTCCTTAAATGCATAGGAAAACCATGTTAAGGCTCGGGAAAGATAAAGCAATGGCTAGAACAAATACATTGGCACAAACCCAGGTGCCTGATGATTTGGAATAGACTTTAGATCAGCTGCTGCAGATAATGGCTTTTACTAATGATTAAAGAATGGACTAGCATTTCATCACCCTCCCATCAATTGGGACACAGTGACATGCAGTAACATGAGGCAGAAATGCACTGTGTATGTCGGTGACTGCTCTGTCTGCTGCCAGCCTTCATTCTGATGAGCTGATGTTTGGAGCCTATGCACACTTTTAGTGTGGAAGAGGAGTTTTGTTTACATTTCTCTGTTCAATTTGCTGAAGAACTTGGAATTTTTCTCTTAAAGTGGGGGTGGAGGTGGCAAGGAAGAGGTGGTCTCCTGGTTAAAGCCTTTGAATACTATTGGGAGAACTATTTCTTGAACGCGCCATTGCCACAGAGCTCCTTTGTGATGCCGAGCAAGTCACATAAGCCAGAGTGCTTGCAGTGGGTGCTCACTGACCTGCTTTGCTTTGTACTGAGATGGCCAGATACTTGCAGGGTTAGCTGGCTGGCTGGGCTGCTGCAGTGCTAACAAACAGGAGTCTGTAATAGCTTAAGCTGCTCCAGTGGTTTTGCAA
This sequence comes from Corvus hawaiiensis, assembly GCF_020740725.1. Classification (NCBI taxonomy): domain Eukaryota; kingdom Metazoa; phylum Chordata; class Aves; order Passeriformes; family Corvidae; genus Corvus; species Corvus hawaiiensis. The sequence goes on from NC_063215.1 coordinate 25,175,431, forward strand.
GGCTGCTTCTCCCACATGTGCAGCTCAGATTCTTCAGAAGTGTGCTTTGAATATTGCCCATAGTGCCTCCTAAGTTCTCTGAAAGTCACATCGCTGAGTGTTAAAGGGACACTTGTGATCTTAATCCCTGTGGCTCTGTAGCCTATTTATATAGTGAGGATAATAATACCACAAAAATCTGGCAAAGCAAACTGGGGCTGAACTGATGTTTAGATACACAAGTGGTGAGGGTCACTGAGCAGCTTTTTTCCAGGCATCAGTTGCAGTGTATAAAGCTCAGAGCTGTGTCTCGTGGTATTGAAATCAAAATTGTCAGCAGTAGTGTTCTAGTTATCTTTCTTCATTCTGTGTGCTCAGTAAGGCCTGAGGCCTGAGTAATGTGTTTCCTTAAACAATAGTAATGCACAGCTACAGCTTCGTGGAATTCACAAGAGTTTTTCAGTGGTGTTGAAATAGATCTCGTAACTCTTTGTTGGCAATTTAAGGGAATTCTAAAACTTCTTGATAAAGTGGCTCCAAAGCGTATGCATGTCCTGGAAAACATCAGTCCAAGCAGTTTAGTAAGTTAGAAAGCACACATTTCAGAAACTGTTTACATATGGTTGTCAGGTCTTTCTGTGATGAGATCCAGAATTTCAGTTTTACCTATATAATAGCATGTCAGTTTTGGCACTGATTTGCTCAGGCAAAAAAAAAAAAAAAAAAAGTGGGAAAGTCAAATAGTTATTTTTGTGTAATATTCTGGAGCTTTATTTTAGCCATTGATTCTTGTCCTTATTTCTCTAAGCTTAAAAGCCAGTCGGAAATCTTTGCAATGTCCTACCACTAATACAGTATGTTACCTCAGTGTCAAATCACTGATGAAACTGGAGCATTAAACGTGGATGGCAGACCATTTTTCCAGTTGTTTTCAAATTATTTCAGGTTTATTATTTATATCAGTAAAAAGCTGATGCATTTATTTATAGGTATTTATTTATAGATATTTATACATATATATAGATTTATTATAGATACGGAAGTCCACTGCATGCTATAGATAGAATAGTTCTAGTTGGAAGGGACCTACAATAATCATTGAGTCCAGCTACCTGTTAACATCAGGGGTGACCAAAAGACAACCAAACCATTTAACTCGACTCCTAAACTTATTAGAGTCTAAATAATAATGAATGGTTCCAGTGGAGTTCACCTTTTGAAGATAATGAGCATCTTCTGTTGATAAGGTCCAGAATGTGAAGCAGTGCAGTACAGAATTGGTCACATGAAAATTCCCTCCTGCCCCACATGGTAATTTGCCTTTTTCCTTCTCCCCATCCCCACTCTGCAGAGTTGTATTTGCCTGTAGGTGTAACTCCATTTGGCAAGTTGCCTGCAGGTCTTACCGTGTGCCTTGAGCTGGGTGATGGGGAGAGCAGGAACCAAACCAAATGCTACAGCTTCATCTTTGGTTATATGCCCTGGGGGTCTAGCAGAAGTTGAGCGGCTGGGCCAGGGGCTTCTGCTCCTTTACCTCGTTGGCCCCTTTACCTCATCCTGTCTCTTGTGCAACTGCAAACTGAGCTTCTTGGTAGAGACAGTGAGCAGCAAGTGGCACAGGAACCCCTTAGTGTGAGGGAACAGGGAGCCACGCTTTGCAGAAGACCAACTGGGTGATGGACCTAAAGGCTTTGGGAATTTTGGAAGTGTTTTGCATATGATTGCATTTTATAGTGTGAGAAGGGGGGATTAACATGCTGTTGTGTTGTGAACCAGTAAATGTGAAATGCTGTAACAGCAGAACATTGTCTTCGTAGTGAACAGAATGTTTCTTCAAAAAAGCAGCAGTTGAAGAGCAGCCTAGCAGCTAATACAAAATGGCCATGCTATAAGCATGTATGTAACTGGAGCCTGAATAAAAATAAAATTTAATCATTTTACCATTTGATTATACAGAAAAATAACAGTAAAAAAAATTTGGCTGCCTTTTTTTTTAATGTGTTTGATTTTATTTTTCAGTGTTGTAAAAATGCTTAAAATGTTCTCAAGCCATATAGCTTTTTGAAGTTGCAAATTGGGTGCAGGGCAGAGAGTGGTGTATCACCTCTTCTTTGACACAGAATAAATTTTAACGCCTCTAAACGATGGGGATTTTTTAATGATCCTTAGAATTTTCTGAGACTCATGCTGGAATCTGGGTATTCCTCCCTCTGTGTGTACTTGCTAAATAAAGTGTTATTCACATGAATGTGAATACTTCTGGAAGTCCTTGATTTGAATTAATATCTCCATAGGTTGCCTGAAAGCTTTCCTGAATTGCAGAATCTAACGTGTCTTTCAGTAAATGACATCTCTCTGCAAGCACTACCTGAAAACATTGGGAAGTAAGTCCTTTACACTTTATTATTTTAAATTTATTTTTTCTTTATTATTGCATTTATTGTATGAATGACTTGCATAATTGTATTTAATACACCTATAAAATTATTTACAGGTCTATCTTTATTTTTTCCATTCTTTCAAGTTGGAGGGATCGGTTTAAAAAAACCTTAAAACATGGCATTTTCACTTGGCATTCTCAGGCTAATGCAGCATCTAAAGTGTGTATGTGTATGGTTCAACTCTGTTCTCTAGGATTTAAAATAACTTGTAATTTTAGATGCAAAATTAATTTGGTGTTTTGTCATGCCGACCTGACCTTTTGCTTTTCTAAGTAGACCATTGATCCATTATTGTGAACATGTCAGATGACTTGCAGCTTAGCTCAAAACCAGGCAATTGCTGGCACAGGAACAGATGGGTAAAAGCTGGCTGTGATCAGGATGGAAATTAGAAGGTTCCTAACTAGCTATGGGAGCAGTCTGGTTTTGAAAAAAACTCCAGTGGGAGCTGTGGAAATGAGAAGTCATAGAACAGCTCTTAAGATGAAATTTTATAAGCTTTTAAGATGTTTGTTCACTCTGGAAAGTAGAGTAGTGTTGAAAGGACAGACTTTCAAAGTGGGAACACATGGAAAGTGAACAATGTTTGTCTCTTTTTGTCTGAAATAATATCCACACTTGCAGAAGGGAAATCTCTTTCCCTTTAGCTGAGAGAAGGGTATCTCTTCCAATTTGAAGGAGTAGTAGTAATTCCATGTCTCCTCACTTAAATATATGAGAATGACTGACTGTGCTGATTCAGCTTAAAGGCTCATCTAGCCCACCTTCCTTCTGCAGTTGCAGTAAGTAGATGCCTAGTGAGGATTCAGAAGAAAAGTGTGTGTTTGATGATTCTTCTTTCCATCCCCTGTTTCTGGTTCATAGGATTTCCTGAGCTTTGGGTTTTGGTTTGTCTAATTGATAGACCATAATGAATCTCTTTCATGTACTTGTCCAGTTTCTCCTTAGGCATGCGTAGACATCTTTAGTATCCTCCCCTGGCAAATAGCTGCACATATCTATTACCCATTGCAATGGTTTGATATTAGTTCAGTAAAATCCAGATGTTTCTAAACAGAGGAGTCCTGCAGAAAGTATCTTAATAATACGAGCTCCTGCAATGTAGTCAAGTTCAGACTGGCATTACTTTAGCCACTTCCCATGGATATGAAAGCTGTCAGCTGGCACCATGCCAGCTGCAACAGAAGTGGAAAATGTCTTTTGAAACCTCCCACAAGCACTAACTGGTACAGATAATGTATGCCCAGTGACCAGGGCAGAGTCTTATCTAAAAATTGCATGGACCAGGACTTCTGTGACATTCTTCCTTCACTATAAAAGTTCACAAAACTTTTTGTGCAGCTTTTTCAGCAGTGGCAGCTAAGAAAAGGCCTGTTCAGGCTTTGCATTTACTGAAAATCAAGGCAAAAAATTTGGGATCCTGCCTGATTCTGAAAATAAATACAAGAAACATGACGAGCACGATTCCCAAAAGCATGGTGTGGACCGCTGCTCTGCAGACAGTAGCTACAGGAAGATTGTTGGCTTCCTTGAGAGCTCACTGGCTGTGGTGGCTCTGGCATATTGCTTGTCCTGCCTCTCATTTGGTAGTGTGAGTGGTGATAGCCTCTGTTTTGGAGCAGATGACTGGAAACAAGTATGGTTAAAATGGGGATACCAGAATTTGTAGAGCTATTTATAGAGATCATGTGTGGAGCTGTGCAAGAAAGAAAAGTAAAAATTTGCCTCATACTGATCCTAAGCAGTTCATGGAAGTGTTGTGATACTATTTCAGCGTGAGCTCTTGCAGAACAGAGCAATGCAACCCATCCTTCCTCAAAGTCAGGATCTGATCCTCAATATTGAAGTCAAAAATCTGGGGTCCTCCCTTGTGTTGGGAAGAGCCACACGCTTGTCTTGGTGAATTCTCCTGGAGAGACATACTTTTATTCAAGTCTGACAGGCGTGCTTTGATCTGGGAAGTGTTCCTACGTTAGTTGTTTGGAATGTGAATATTGTATTTTTACAAAAACACTTTAATCTCATTAGTAGAAATTTTTATTATCAGGTTTATATTTAAAGAAGCAGAGACAAATATGTGGGGCTGTTGTTTTTGCATCATCAGGTATTCAAAATAGGTGGGAACATGTTGGGAAGTCAACAGGAAGTTTGGACTGAACATGCATAGTTTCCAACTAAGAAAAATGATAATGTTGCAAGAGGGAAACTCATGGGGTGTCCACCCAAAATGTAACTGTTCCTGAAGTCTGTTGAGGAATGTCCAACAGAGAGATTCTGTCTGATTCCAACTGGAAGTTATTGAGAGGTCTTATTTGTAGTGAACTGGAGCTGCAACCTGAAGTCCTTACAGATCGCTTCTGAGAGTGACTTTTACTGATTTTTTAGCATTAGATCTATAAGTAAGAGATTTATTTTTTTTCAGTCTGGCTACCAACAAATGCAACTTTCCTGTTTTAGTTGGCAAAATTTTCATCATTTATTGCAAATGAATTTGATGGTGCTGCCAGTCACCTTGTATTTGGTAAAAGTAGTGAAACGCTCTGTGGCTTCTCCAAAGGTAAAAACCACAAACTGGTACTCGTTGTTCCCCTCCTTTGTTCTTTTCCATTTGCTGGGACCCCAAAAGGTGTTTGGATATGTTTGCAAATGCCTTATTGGAGCTTCAGTCTGCTTTGAGTAATAATGCATGTTGTTATTTGATTGAATAGACTGCACCTATGTGCTCTATATGACATCTATCAAATAGTGAGCAAACAAATATATATACTAGTGTTTTATTCTACTATGGTTAGGCTTGTTTGGGGAAAAATTTGAAGTCCCTGTACTTGCTGCAGGTCTTCTGACCACTAGAGTATGTGGAACCTTGGGGAAGTGCTTTCTTACGGTCTTATAGTGCTGTCTAGGAAACTGCCTAGTACAGCCAGTGAAATCTCTAACTCATCTTCATGTAGTACAGTGATCAGAATGTACTTAGTGTCTTTTTTTTTTTTTTTTTAGCGACCTACTTACAATCTTGTTGCAATGCAAATTTGCCTTACTGTCTTAAATGGGGAAAGCAGCAAAAGCAATGGCAAATCTTTTACAAACGGCAGTACTTTAATGTTAGTAAGAAAGTTCTTACTAATGGCAGATAATAGACTTGAATTCCCTTGCGGTGAACCCTTAGAGGAAGTGTGTCTTCCTTGTGAATTCCGGTATCCAGTCTGTTTTTCCCATGGTCTGATGTATGAGTGCCAGTGTTCAGCTTCCCTGTCCCAGGCCAGTGTTTGAACTTGCTCAAACTACTCATATGTAGAGTTCTGTCAGTACTTTTACTGTGCTGTTAAGAATTCTTCTGTGCAGACCTTCTATATTTTTATTTTCTTTTGTGTTGCCAAAAGGAGTATTTTTAAGGGTCACGACTGGATGTTTGAAGAACATAGGCAAGGCAAGGCCTTCCTTGAACCTTTTGTCTTTCTTCTTGCTTATGAATAGCCATGCTCCGAGTATATAAACTTTTCTTACTCTGTGTGACCACTTCAGTCTGCTTTTCTGGCACTGTTACTTGCGCTGACTGTTTTTTTCTTGCTGGATTAAACCTACTTCTTTTAGGCTCATGCGTTGTTTCAGGGCTTTCTAGAAAGATTTGTGACAGACTGCCTTAGGACTGGATAACAGACTAGATATCCTGATATTATCAGCGCTGCTTTTTGTGTTTTTCTGTGATTTGTGTTCTCATAACTCGTGGTTCAGTTGCTATCCGGAGTAAAACAGTGAATGCCAATGCATGGGAGATACTTAACCTAATAATTAGGTGGGTGCAGCTTGGAGCAGGACTTGTCCTGTTGGCTAGTTGAACCATTTGGAGAAACAAGTTACACCATTTAAGCTGTGAGTAGGAGTGTCTTTTGCAGCCTTTCTCCATCTTAATGAGAGCAGGTCTAATTTCCTTGCCTATTCTGCAGGGCCGTCTGTGTCTAGAGCTGCCCAACAAGCAGGCATAACCTGTTCCTCCCAGCATGGGTAACATTTAGGAATTTCCCCTTGCTTCTAGGATTATTTTTCTTCAATACTTCCCTATTCATGTAGCACTCAAAACACAGGGGATGACTTTTTCCTGAAATTGAAAAATCAGAGTATTTGTACGTAAGGGGATTTGAAAAAATTGGGATGTGAGGCTTCCTCTAGGGCATGTCTTACAGTAATAGCATGAATATTCTGATGCCCAGCACCTTTCTTATACATATGTGTTCATTCTGTAGTGCTGGCTTCAGCCCACTGTAATACTGGCTTTTTTACCAGTAAAGATTGATGATTTTAGAGATCTGCGTAGTGCTCTTACAGCTTAATGTCTGGAAAGAGAAGAGAGATTGTGTCAGCTTTGTATGTTTATGATTTATTTGTGGTTCTTAGGCTTGAATGAGATCCAAGTACCTTCTTTGGAAAGCTTTTTATGTATCTCTAATGTTTAATCTAGCGTTGGACTCTCAGAACAGAGCATCATGAGGAATTGGCCTTAGCTGGAAAAACAGTCCTGTCAGCATGAAATACATACTTGAAAAAGACAGTTATCTGTCACATTCTGTAGGGGTAGCAAAATCACCTAATTTCTTCAGTGGCTGAAGCAATGGGCAGAACTTTGCTAGTGTGCTTTAAATTATGATTTAAGACCTGCTGCCCACTGGCACACCAGACATCTAACTCCTACCCAGTTTTTAGCTTTCACCATTTTTTAGCAGTCTTGTCTGTGCCTGGGAAAGATAAAGATTGCCAGATTACTTTTTTTATTTTTGATATTAAGCTTTAAAGTAAGAGATTATTCATGACTTGCAGGTAGGGTATTTTGAAAGTTCCCTACATGGCAGATGAAAAAGGATTTCCTCCACCATACGCAATCTTTATTATTCCCCTGAAAATGTACAGATGTTCTCCTACTTGGACATGATCTCAAAATCCTGAAGATTCAACAAAAGATCACAGAAATGTAATGATTTGTAGTATCCCCATCATTCACAGTCTCCCTCTCCCCGCCCTTCCTTTTTTTTTTTAAGACAGCTGCACAGTCTGTGATGCAAGAAAGTAGGATAGCTTTATTTTAGCTTCAGAAACTTCTGATGTGGGGAGGAGTGAATTTCTTTAGATGTGAAGGATATTCTGATGCTGCTGACTGATGAGTCTGGTTTACCCCCAAGCTGCAAGCAGGCTGAATGGATCTGTGGACCCTTACTACTGAAAGGGAATTACCAGGTAAGCAGAGATATTTTTCCTCTTAACATTTGCAGCTAGCAGGTAGAATGCTGAAATAGGCATTTCATTATGAAAGTGAACATAATGAAAAGAATAGAACAAATGTGCCTGCACTTAGGAGCATTGTTTTGCAGAAGGATTTGTTACAGGCATGCTTTTCAACAGTTGTGGAACCACAAATACCCAGAGATTTCGTGTTAGTCACTGAGGGTGGTGGTTTTACATATATATGTTTAATTCTAGAGGTTTTGAAGTTTTCAGCAGTTTCTGAACCAGAATTTCTAATATTGATCATAGAAGAAGTAGCTGGAGAATAAAAGGCAAGGGTGAATCTTCAACGGCAAGGGTGACCTGCTTAATACAGGTGGTCCAGAAGCCGATCAGAATGGCAATCCTTAGAATGGATTCCTGGGCCAGTCCATGACTGTGTTTTTCTTAGTGTATGCCTGGATGTCTCAAGTGTAGATTATGCATCTGGGAGCATCACACAGAATGGAAAATGTTCATAAAATTGTGTGGAACAAGACAATGTAATTGTCTTTTCAGGTTTAGCATAATAATATCTGATTAACATAAAGTCTTACATGATACAACAGAAGTGATGGGGAGGCTTATCTCACAAATACGTAGAAGGAGGACTATGTGTAGGTGGTCTGGCTAGGCTGATATAAATAGTATTAAAAACTCCTACTGTGGCTTAACTGAATTTAGCATGGCAAGAAATATTTACAGAGTTTGAGTAGGTAGAGAATTCAGTGTTAATCACAGCTGGTTGGTAAATGACAAAACTGAATGTTAAGAACGCGGAAGTTTATTTCAGGAACACTAGCAATGTCGTAGTGAATGCAGTGCCAGCTGGCCTTTAAATAAGAGATGTTGCATCCTGTATGTTGCACAAGAAAAAATATTTAACATATATTTAACAATATTTTTTAAAAGTGAAATAGTTCCATTTTTATTGAAGTTGTTGAAGATTGATGTTGCATGAGTGGAAGATATTTTAAAAATGAAATTTTGTGGTAATAGTGAATTTGTTTAGCCTTCCCAATCCATTTCAATAATCTTGATAAGCAAATAAGAGGGTGTTTGGTTAAAACATTCAAAAGTGAACAGGATGAGCTGTAATTACAAATCTCTCTTTTCTTCTTAATGATGCCTTTGAAATTCATAGGAAGTTCAGTGTTCCTGTCCATTTTTTGGTCTTGTTGCCATGCATGAGGGACTGAGTAAAACTGATCTCAGCAACTTGAAAGCCAAGCTTAAGTAGAAAACTAATCTTAATTAGCAACTTAGACTATCTTTGTAACATATTTAGGGACTTCCTTGGCCATAAACTGTAGAATTTTATTTTTAAAATTTGAATGTGACTTGTACTACTGGCCATGTATTGAGGCTTTCCCTCACTTAGTGGCTGGTAAGATATTTATACTTTTTTATCCTGTTTTCACTTTTGGAAGACATGTAGCTTTTTACGAGCCAATTAACGGTATTGACAATTCAATCCAAGTAACTCACTATGCAAATGCACTTTTCTCTGACTCTCAATGTCTGTGCTAAGTCTAGGAGGACAAAATTATCAACTTTAGTTTTTTGGTCCCTATTTAAAATCAGTCTTCAGAAGGAGTATTTCCCCACCCTAATTTGTGTCCTGTTCTCCCAGCTCTGTAGAAAATGACAAGTGTTAAGAACGTAATCCTGAATTTCAGATTTTGTTAAAAGAATTATTACTAGAATGCTGTTCTGCTTATCAAGCTCTAGAAGTAGACTGCTAAGGAAAGCCTCATGCCTTTCCCCTGAATGTTATACACTTAAATTTGAGAGGAAAGAATAATGTTTAATTTAGATACAAGTTACATGAAGTTACTTTGCTTCCAAAGAGAAGGAGGAGGAGGAAAGCTTTCAAAGATATTTCTGGATGGTCTTTAACAGTACTGGCGAGACATAATAACAGTTTCATCAAAACCAAATCTAGTTACTTTGCTTTCTAGTTGCTTTTCCAGCTTCCCTTATATTCCAAGGTAGAACCGCAGGACTTCATGTGTGTGAAGATCAGTTTGTTTTGAAATAAGGAAGTGCTCTCAATTAGGAAATTAATGCTTCCTGTAATTTCCAGCTCATGTAAGAATTTCTGGCATTCAGTACCTAAGAATCTGCATAAATCGCTCTTCCCTGTGGTATGGTGTGGGCAGAAGGTCTCTTTTTCAATTCTGTCAGATTAGTTTTGCAAAAGTTCATCAGTGCTCTTTTTTGTCATTCACAATGTAAAACAAGTTTCTATGAGCAAAGGGTAACAAAGGCAGGACTGTTGTACTATTTGTAGGTTACCATATAATGGATATGAATTCCAAGGTTCTTTCATGGTAACTTTGTCTAATTATTTGCCAGCATTATGCAGTAGTCGGAAGCAAAATAAGCATGTAGTGTTGAACCTTTTAAGAAGGTGAGAAAAATGCATGCCTGGAGCATATAGACCACAAACTACATGGTTATGTGTCAAGAGACCCTTAGTAATTTCTGGAAGCATAATCCTTCCCTATATGGCAAATACTGCTTTAAATTACACCAAAAATCCACATGGAGCTGGTTGCTGGTTGTTAGACACGGGGAGGATGCGTTGCTGGCAGGTATAGTAACTGTGGGTGAAATATGGCAGATTCAGGGAAGAACTGAGGTGGTAGTTAACTCTGGAAAGGGGTACATGCTACAGGAGCTCTTGAAACAATCCAACTTCAGGCATCTAATTTGATAGAATGGGTTGGATTGGTTGGATGGGACCTTCAGAAATCATCTAATCCAGCCCTTCTTTTGTGGGCAGAAACATCTTGCATTAGATCTGGTTGCTCAAAGCCCTGTACTGTCTGACCTTGGTTTCTAGGGAGGAGGCATCTGCAACTTGTCTGGGTGTCCTGTTAGTGTCTCACTGCCCTCATTGTAAAAAAATTCTTCTCCAGACTGAACAATGCCAACTCTCTGAGTCTGTCCTCACAGGAGAGGTGCTTCAGTCCTCTCACCATTTTTGTGCCCTCCTCGGGACCTGCTCCAGCGGGACTGTGTCTTTCCAGTGCAGGGGCCCTTGGAGCTGGATGCAGTGCTCCAGGTGGGGTCTCACCAGTGCAGAGTAGAGTCACTTCCCTCGACCTGCTGGCCACACTTTTTTTATGCGGACCAGGATGATATGGTTGATGTAGGCTTGGGAGTTTGGAGATTTAGTCTTTACAGGGTCTGTGTGCAGTTGAGGAAACAGTCAAGAAAGAAGAGAAACAGGCTTCTTTTGGGTGTGACTTGGAACAGGAGCCTACCCTGTTCCAAGTCCAAAGGTATATGCTGCACCTTCAAATACTTATAGTCTGAGTAAGTGGTATTTTGAGAGCTGGCTAGTTATTGATTAACCCTGTCATTTTCTTGGGGAATAAAAGCTGCTAAGCATCGGGTTCTCAGTGCATTGTTGATCTGCAGCTAGAAGCCTTGTGGGATGGGAGTAGCTTACTAGGATTCTGTCAGATGAGTGACTTGTCATCTGACTGGTGTGTCCTGGGCAGGGTCATACATGTTACTGGTAGTTTTATTTGGCTGTGGGGATGGGCTGTAATATGTTTAAATAAGGCTAATTTCATGCATTGTTCTGCCATTGTCAGAGTACTACAGTTACCTTATCTCTTGGAAGACCCTTGAAGGGACAGAAAACCCATGTTCCTTTTCTGCACAAAAAAAAGACAGTAAATTGCCTAGTTTAGACTTCTTTCCTTCCCAGTTTAGAGTCATGACAAATGTTTTAAGGTGTATGTGCTGTATATCCAGGCAGGGTGTCTAAGTACCAGTAATCTTCAGATGCTGGCTCAGTGGAGTCCTTTGGAACTGGTGCACTGGCCAAAATGTGGACTTAATCTCTGATTTCTGTATGCTGCATCCTGGAGCTGTGTTTTGAAGTCATTGCTGCTGCTGCATAAAAAGTGTAATACCAGACCATAGTCGGAATCTATACTGTGTTCTCACCTTACGTATCCTTATTGTGCAGGACTTTCTATTGTTCTGTATAAATTTGGGGACTGTTCCCATTGTCCTGTGTTTCATTTTGCAGTTTTACAAATGTAAGGAAAAATTACATTTGGGATTTTTTTATTCCCCATACCAGCTTGAAACATGCTGGAAAGGGTGCAGGTCAGGCCATGGATTTCTGCAGGTGCTTTAGATCTTCATCTCTTCCAGCTTTGCTTCCTTATTTCCCAAAGCCTGTATTCTTGTCTTGCTGGCTCAGCTGTGTGCCACTTTTAACATAAGGTCCGAAAGTGTAGTTTTTATTACTCAAGAGAAGGGCGTTGTTCAGTTTTTATTGACAGAGCATCTTTAGCTTTTATGTCGGTTCCTTTTGTCATCTATCTTCATTTTCTCCTAGCTTTTCCCACATTTCTCTTTCCACTTTTGTAATTTTAACTTTTTCCTTTTTCCAACAAGGAAATAGTGTATGTCTTATCATGCTTCCCAGTGCTTCTCTCAGAAACCTTTGCTAGTCTCTGCCAAGGGCTTGGATCCTCCTAGTCTTTTTGCAGGGACTGGGATAGAAATGGGGTGTAGGGTGTTGCTCTTAAGGCTGACTTTCTGTCCTCATGGATAGTGGAATATGCTGCAACTGTTCCCCAAGGTTAAAGTGCTAGGATAAACTCATAGCACTTCTGTATTTTATAACTTTACGAAAGATACTACATTTAATGTATGCTATACACTGAAAACGTAGTTTCATCCAGAGTAACTATGGAATGTCTCTCCTTTTTTTTTTTTTTGCTTTGTTTTTTTTTTTTGTTTTTTTTTTTTGTTTTTTTGTTTTTTGTTTTTTGTTTTTTTTTGGTTTTGTTTTGTTTTTTTTTTTTTGTTTTTTAACTTCAGTGATGTTGTTGTACCTATTGCAATGAATCTCTGTTGTTTAGAGAGTCATCTGTCTGTGAAAAAGTTCTTTTGTAGAACATGGTGGTGCTGATAATCTCATTGTAATCAATCCAAACTGGCTTGCTTTGGAAGAAAAAGAACAACAGGCTTTGTTTCTGGTTTTAGTGGATGATTCTAGTCTAACCCTTGTTTTGGAGTAGACTGCTGCAGTTGATAAAGGAGTATTTGTGGTATTCCCTATCTGTAGATTGTGTTGGATTGCACATTTCTCTCTCAAATCCTGACAGGAATGCTCAGGAAAGACACTTCCAGCATTTATGTCTACTTTGTTGCTATTAGTTTTGTTCTCAGTGATTGATTTCACATTCTCTTCATTCTTCTAGCTCACACAATGAGTACCAATATCTACAGTTACTGTTGGTAGAGTGCTGAACAAGTATATCTGGTTTATACTGAACCTGACATTTTTACCCATTGTACCTTTAAATTCAACTTGGTTCCACCCTTACACCAGAAATCATCTGGAATGCTGGGATGGAAAACGTGTAATTATTTTAGTTAGCTTCATCCTCTGCGTGGTTTGTCTGTTTCCTTGTGCTCAGTAATTTCACACACATGCTCAGTATTCAAGGTGTGTGTGGTAGCTTTTGTAGTGAGAGTTATTACAACATTAATGCTTTTTACAAAAAAAAGGTCAGTATCTTCTGTCAGTATCTTCTGACGGTGGTGTTTTTTTGTTTGTTTGTTGTTGTGTTTTTTTAACCTTGTTGCTGTTTTGTTTTTCCTTCCCCTTTAGACTATAAATTACATTTGCTTGTGCATTTTCTGTTGTTTTTTTTTTTTTTTTTTTGGGAGCAAGGAGTGTTTGTTGGAAAGCAGCCTGCAATGCTCTGTGCTGCATTTGCATTTCTAAATGCAGTTGGTGAACAGCTGCTGATGGAACTGTCTTTAGTGTGAGTAAATTAGACTGCTGTTGCCTTTGTGTTTTATGGTAACTTCCCATGATTGATTTTCTCTACAAGATGAAGATTAGAATTAGGGAAAGAAATCGATAAGGTATGGCTTGCTTTACTTCTTTTCAGGGACTTTAGAAATACTGGACTGACAGTGCACCTGTAAAATTAAGGGCATAGGGAAAAAAGAAATTATTTCATTTAGTATATTGTGAAAAATAGCTATTTGTGGCTGAGAAGAAGAAGGATTACACTTTCTGGAGAGAGAGTTACTAAGTCAGAAAACATACTTGAAAAATAAGTTATGTAAAATTTTTCCTGCAAAAGACTTAAAATTGTGTTTCTTAACAAAACTTAAAAAAAAAAAAATTTAGTACACATACAATGTGGTAAGAACCTGTTGGTAAATGTAAGGATGAGCTATACTTCTGCTTTTTAATGTATTGGAGATTAGTGCTTCAGTACATCAGCATGTCTTTTATATGATACTATTTTATATGATAGCTGTCACATTTTAGATTGCAGCACATAGATTTGCTGGGAGCCATTTCTGTAATTAGTCAAAATGTAAGAATAATAAGTCACTGATTTCCTTCCATTTTCTGACCTCTCTATCAAATAGATCCATCTTAAACATAGTATTTTACTCTAATGATGCAGCTTTGCTGGTTTAAACTTCATAGACTTAGGTCTCTGTGTTGGTTGGATGCCTAATTTTGCTTATTGGGGTCTGCTTACATTGGATTTGTACTCAAGACCTTGGAAGAATTAAAAAGGATAAAGGAGTGTGGGGCAGTATCTTTTCTTTTGTTCCAGGGTAGAGTTAGGGTTGTGAGCATGCTGTGGGTGCGAGTAGCTGTAGAATGAATAAAGCACTTCTCCCTCAGAAAGCTGTGTCATTAGAGATGAAAACGTAGTCTGGCAGGTGGCCGACTCCCACAAGAAGACAACCTGGGCTGAGACTGTGGTGGGCCACAGTCCCTCCGCAAAGTGTGGTTGGATGCTCGCAAGGTACCCACAAGGGCACAGCTGCCAGTGAGCGCTCACAGTGCTGCAGCACAGCTGCCTTCCTTGCACCTTCTTGGCAGCTGTACTAGCCCAGGGGTTTAAGGGGATTTATTCTGTGTTGGTTTGGGGATCTGTGTTACTCTCCTTGCTGGGTTATTTTTAAGCAGGATCAATTTCCTGAGCTGATTCACTGGCCTGCCCCAGTCTAATGATATGATGAGGCTGGTTAAGATGGTGGTTCCAAAGTTCTTACTGTTGAACATGCTTTTCTGACAAAGATTTCTGTTCAGCCACAGTCAAAGTGGTGTCTGAGGTAAGAGAAGAAATTAAGAGATTGCACCATTTTACTCATCAACACTTCAGCGTGATGGGGAGGGAGATAAGTAGATGTGAGGTGATGTGTAAACACAAGATTGCAAGGCAACTTGGAGGTGTGCACATCCTTTTTGTATTCTCTTGATAAAAATGAATCATGGACCTCACCTAATACAAGCTTGAAGAGAAAGTGGAAAATTCAAAGGAAGGCTGAAGTAAGTTTCTAGAAAACCTGTAAATGCAAACATAATGGCAGTCTGTGGGCAGCAGTGCGGGTAAGATCAGACCTACACACCTTTTGCAGAGAAAATGGTTCTCCATCACCCCTTTCCTCTTCCCCTCCACTTGTTTGGTTTTCATGAGGGTGTTGGATACCATGTCCCGCCTTGACTTGTGTTTTATAGTTTTAAAATTTTTATGTGTGAATTTTCTCTTGTGTTGTTGGAATGATGGCTTGCTTATTTCTGTCAATGATTTTGAGTGGCAGTAGCAGAGTTATTCTCACTTATCTTTTAATTGAATTTGTAATAGACTTCTACTAAAGTATCTTTGCCTATGTGATATATTTTAAGTATACTTCTGGAGGAATACAGAACATGTTGGGTAAAATGTGCTTATTTTATAAGCTGGAAAGGGCTGCAGAGACCATAATCAAAGGTCCTGTGAGATTTCATTCATTGTTTTTTGAATGCAGTATGAAATAGGCGCATGAGATAAGGATTTATTTTTCAGGCACCATCAAAAGTCAATCCATGAAAAATCTTCTTTCCCGTTTAGTCATTACATCAATTCTGTTGCTTTTCCCTGCTTTGATAACTGTATTGAAGTCGCAATGTGAAGATTTTTCTCTTTTTTTTGAGGCTTAAGTTTTATTGAGGTTATCAGCTGCTTTTTTTGACTGGAGCTTAACTAATTATTCTGTAATTTGGTAAGCTGGTATTGTTTGAGATGAGAAAATATTTCAATTTTATGTAGTCTGAATGCATGGAATTGTTTTTGTGTTCTTTTTTTTTTCCATAAGGTGTACAAATTTAGAATTAACATCTGTTTCAAATTTAGTGGAATTCTTGTTTTTCGTCTAGATTTTATTCCCTGCATACCAGGGCAAGGAGTTTTCTACAACAGAATTATGTTTTATTTGCAGTCACCATATCTGATTTTCATTTTTCCCTGGGATGGTGGAGGATTAGAGCAGATTATAGTGTTGGGATAATGTCTGACTCCTTGTGTTCCATTTAGTCATAAATAACCCCCTGAGAAATCTGAATGTTGCCATGGTGATGTTAGTAAAAGCCTGGGATATGGGGTAAGCGAGCCGCTTAGAAGCAGAATGTCACTTAGAGTAATGAGTACACCGTCATTAGGACAGTGATGGGTTTACCTGGTGCTCTGTAACTTTGGGAGCCCATGCCAGATTCTGAAGGCGAGTAACTAAAAGCAATTCAGATGTAATATACTCTGTTTAGTAACTTGCAGCTACAAACCTTTTAACAAATGGAAATTTGTGTTTTATGTGTTTACTTTCTAGCTTTAAGTATCACAGAGAAGCAAGCAACAACTTAGTCTTTCTATTCTGCCTTTCACATGGTGGTCTGGTTGAATTAAAACAATAAGAATCAGTTTATAGCAACTTGTTTTAAACTGTGTAAATGCACACTTCTCTTCTTAAAATGTGGAATATAAAAAGATGGTATTAAAATGTGGGATTTTTTTGTTTTTTTTCCAGTCTTTATAACCTGGCTTCACTGGAACTGAGAGAAAATTTACTGACATATTTACCTGAGTAAGTCACATCGCATGTGTTTCATTATATTAACATAAAATGTTTTTATTCTTAAAATCTGCTCACATAATGAAACTGAATGACAGCTAGAAAAAATATTCCAAACCAGTTGACAACATGAGATACACCCTTCTTTTAGCAGCATCTACTTCCATCCATTACTTCTAGTTGTACTTGATTAGTAGTAGCAGGAGCCTGCAGTCTGCATGGATTGGCTTTGTTCTATAAAAAAGTATTCTGTATGAAATACAGCAGCACCAAACATGTCCTGCATGCATTGAACAAGCCCATCTGCAGTGGGAGTGCTGGTTTGGGTTGTTCTCATGATGAGATTTTGCAACTCTGAAAGTAGGGCAGTAAGATCTCTGAGATTTTCACTCTAGACCTTTATAGCATTTAAATAAGTGTTTGTATTCAGGGCTGAGTAGCCAAAAGCTTCTAAACCTGGAGGTGAATCCGTTGGTAGCAAACTAGGCCTTCTGATGTCTGACTTCAACCACCGTGACTTCTGGAGAAAAAAGTTATCTGTGCTGTCTGTATTGTGGCAGAGGAATTGGTGGTCTTCTGTTAGACTAATTTGGTATCTTATACTTTGGGGATCCTTTTTGTCTGCCTAGAAGCAGCCTCTTCTTTCTCTAGTGAAGGAGTTTCCTTCCTTCATTATCTGTCTGCTTCTTGCAAGAGTTTTGTTGATTCCTTGTGCTTGTTTAGATAATCTTAATAGGTACTGTAAAAGATTTAACCTATTTTAATCAGAATGTCTTCCCCAGTTGCTTTGGGGTCATTTTTTCCTGTCAGTCTACTCAGTGCCTTGGTTGTGGCTGTTGATGGCAGTGAGCCACAAGACACTTCAATGTCAGTGGTCAGAAGATAGGAATTGCTAGCTAAGTTTGGCCATCCAGTGTCAGAATGAAGCTATCACAAATGCTGACAGTTTTATTGCTCCTGGAAAATTCTGACTGTCAGTAATGTAGTTGACAATTCTTTCTGGTTTTTGTGCTGCTGCAGCTTTGGGGAAAGTAAGCAAGAGCTCTACGACAGCCGGATTTTGAAGGGTGGCCCTCTGTTGTCTGTCTGTTTGAACTTCTTTTACATCCTTTTGTGCTTCCCTGTGT
This sequence comes from Corvus hawaiiensis, assembly GCF_020740725.1. Taxonomy (NCBI): domain Eukaryota; kingdom Metazoa; phylum Chordata; class Aves; order Passeriformes; family Corvidae; genus Corvus; species Corvus hawaiiensis. Next base: position 25,193,132 of record NC_063215.1, read on the forward strand.
TTGCAGTCTCAAAAACTGAAGTATTTCAGAAATTGATGGATCATGTTGAGAAGATAAATGATGGATATTGAGTCTTGAGTCACACAGTTATGTGATCACGGTGGGGAATTTTTATGCAATTGCATAACTGCAAATTTCCCCTAAAAGTAAATCTAACTAACTGTACTAAAGTATGTGGCATTTGCTACCCCAGGGGACTTACTGTTAAATTAAAAAAAAAGTAATGATTTGGTTGCTTACTAAGTTTTAAGTTTCAAGGGCATACAGTTACACTGACAAACCAAATTATTTTTTCAGTAAGATATTGCTGCAAACAGTCTGTGCCTGGTAAAATAACTGTCTGCTTACACTACATTGTAATTTGAAATTCAAGTTTCAGTAAAATGAGCTTATTCAAGTACATGGGGTTTCTGTTGCTTTAGTCTAATGTGGTTTTGTTTTGACTTATCTCGCAGATCACTTGCCCAGCTGCAGCGACTAGAAGAACTTGATTTAGGAAACAATGAACTTTATCATTTGGTAAGAGAGCATGCCACTGAAACTGCACATTGGTCTTGTTTTATGCATCATTTAGGTTAAATAAGTTACAGGATGTCCAAAATGGAAGAAAGAAAAATGTATGGAGAGAGAGTCTTTTTATAGGTACAGATGAATTTTCACAGTGAGCTGGTGCTTTCATATCTGCTTAGTCTTGTTCAGTACAATGTCACTTTACTCGAGAAACTGCAGCTGATCTCTAGAAAATGGCCCAGCTTTTTTTATGGAAATAAAAAGGAGTGGAAGGACACAAACTCTTGTCTGTGCTTGCAGTTATAATGGTCATATGGACTTGTGTCAGGGGATGGTTGGGCTAAGGGGTTGAAAGTTCCTACATTGTCACAGATAAATCTACCAAAAATATATCTGTCATCTCCCTTAAGGTGGCTCAGGTGAATGTTGGATGGATTCTCAGTAGATCAAGGCTGTGCAGGCAATTTGTTAGTGCATGCCAGGTAAAGAATGGTAGCTTATTAAGCTGTAGCAATTAATTTGTATGATGGAGTTTCCAAATGCTTATAGTCACTACTTCTAACCAAGGTACTTCTTAAATAGTGCTCTCAGTAAGAATTGGGTTACTTAGACTGTAATTGTTGGGTAGCTGTTTGTTTTTTACTTGAAGCTCCTATGCTACTTAACTTCACTGCTTTTTATGTTATAGCCAGAAACAATTGGTGCACTTTTCAATCTTAAAGACCTTTGGTTGGATGGAAACCAATTAGCTGAAATACCTCAGGTAAAAATGAGCTCTACTGATACTGTTTTGAAGATGCTTTTAAAAGAAAACCTTTTCATTCATTCCTAAAGGGAAGTGCTTTAAAATGGAGTATTTTTTCAGTCTGGGTCTTTGCCTGGGTTTGGTTTTGGGTGTGTAAGGGTTTTCTCTTAATGAGTTCCTCTGTAAGGGATTGGCCATGATGCTGTATGTTGTCAGAAATTTTCTTTTAAGCATTTTGACAAAGGAATTGTTTCCTAATACGCACATTGTTCAGTTTGTAGGATGACACATCCTCTGTTTATAGTTCTTGCCCTAAGATCAGGGAGCCATTAGTTGTTTGAGCTAACCCTCACCTTGTGTATCTATCTGAATTGCAGTTTTAAAAGTTTTGAGTATGAATCCTTTTTTTTTTTTTTTTTTTTTTTTTTGGTAGTCATCTTCATCCATTTGAGCATGATATTTGGAAGAAGTACAATAATGGAACTGTTACCATAAACAGAAATTTTGGTTTATTCAGGCAAATCCCCCATCTGACATCAGTCACGGGATGACGGAACTTAGCATTTAAAGCTTACAGCACTCTAAATTCCCTTTCTTAAGAACTTTTATAATATGTGGGATGGTTCCTTTTCCCTCTTTTTCCTTTACAGCCAAGTCAAAACCTGTTTTTCTCTGTTCCTCCTGCAGTTTGCTCTTACTTGCTGCATGGATCTCATTGTCAACTGTGTGTCTTGGAAATCAGTTACAGTTCAGTGGGTTTAGTTGACTTTGTTTTTGTTGGTTGGCCTAGTAATTTTTTAAGTAGAGGTGATAGTTCATAAAAGGTCAAGTGTGACTTCAGCAGCCGTTTTTGTTAAAATTGACCATTATTGTGGTCAGTGTCCAAAGGGTGAACTTGTAATATAAAGGGTATGTGTTTAATGAAAGATCCTCTTGAGAGGTAGGCATTTCAAAAGTAAAAGAACCGATCTTGTAACTTAGGATCAAGGCCATTGCTGTATGAAAATTTCGTATATGTAAAAGGCACTTCTTCCTTAGCCATTCTGTTCTCTGAAAGGTGATTTGGATGACTAAAATGAGATCTGTTCTCAAGTGTGTATTGGGATGTCTGTGTGCATGGGGAAAGGGGGGATGCTCTGATAGCTAATAAAGTCAAAGGTATTTCTCTGTCTAATGGTTGGGTTGCCATGGTAAAAAAATTAAGTAGTCATTAATAATAGTAGATGATGGCAGTATAACTTGGCAGTTCAGATATGCTTGCCAGAGCAACACCCTCAATTCCTATTTCTACATTTGTTGTAGCTGGGAGATGTGAGGATATGAAATCCCTAGATGTCATGGCATGTTGCTGTAGCAGCCAGGAGAGACTAATCCTAATTTGCCTAGGGTTAATTGGGAGGGGTAGACTTTAATTATGTAGTGGTTGATAATCTGCCATTCTGAAAAAAACAACTTTGCAGTCTTTACTTGAGGAAAACTCCAGGTTTGGCTGGTGCTTGCCTGGGTGTGCTTGGCATAGCTTGCCTGACTACTGAAGCCAGTTTAATAGTTAAAACAAGAAACCGTGACTGAATCACTTGGTTAGTTTATCATATGTAAAGTGTAATTATTTACTTTTTTCTGCTTTTAGAGGTTGTACAAAGAATGGCCAATTAAGAGGTCATACAGATAATTGTTTTTCTTTGTGGAACTTCGTTTTTCAAAATGCTTTCTTACGTGTTTGGGCATGACTTAAATTTTTTGTCTTGTATCGCAGGAAGTAGGAAACCTGAAAAACCTGCTTTGTCTGGATGTTTCTGAAAATAAATTGGAATGCCTTCCTGAAGAAATTAGTGGTCTGACTTCTTTAACAGACTTGCTTGTTTCTCAAAATTTACTTCAGGTCTTACCTGATGGCATTGGTAAGTACAAGATGAATGCTATCACACAGAACCATTTAATCCACCATAACTGGAAGTCATTTGCGTTTTTTAAGTCTTTTTGTGCAAGAGATGAGTTTATCTCAAGTTGTTTTTTTTTTTTTTTTATTTTTGCTTAGTATGAAATGCATAGCTTTATTAATGCTGCATTTTAATTGCCTGCATAATGACTTCCTCATAATCCTCTTTCAGTCTTCACTTGATACATCCAAAACAACATAAAAGTTAGTATGTCCCTTCAGTTCCCATTGTATCCATGTCACCATCAGAACTCTTTAACAATGTAAAATTGTAGCTTGCAACATGCTGTGGGTCACTTGATAAGACTGGCTGAAAGTATCACTGTATCAAAATACAGTATTTTGAATGGCAGTGTGTGTTTATCTTCGTTTGGACAATGTGATTAATCCTCTACTGAACCTAGTGGAAGGCTGTTTGCCTCGCAGCCCATTAATCCTTGCCTTGAGGATTCCAGCTACAACCTTTCTGTGTCTGACCTCTTAGACTGGGTTCAGTAACTGAAGAATGTTTCCTGAAGCATTACCAGTGCCTTTTTTAAGGTGTATGTTTTTACCTGTGCAGTAGTTGTGACAAGTAGTCGAACAAGCATTTTTTTCTCTACTCATCAGCTGTTTTTCTGGAAATTTCCATTTGTAGGAGTACACCCTCTCCTTTAGAGGATTCCCTCCCACCTCCCCCCCCCCCCAAAAAATATAAAGGTGTAGGGGAAGGAGGACTTGTGAATGTGGTTTAACCACATTTAACATTTGGAAGAGAGTGGTCAGACCTTCCCCCTTCGTATATATTCTATATAAGGCTAAGAAAAGTTTCTCTAGGAGTTAGACTTGGGGAGTGGGGTGGCAGTTGTGGGTCCTACAGCTGCCTACTGTTTGTTTGACAGAGAGTTGTAGCAGCCCTCTCTGGTGACCTGTGCTGGCCAGTACAGTTTTTGTACATCAGAAATGGAGCTGTAGCTTCTGAAAGTCGGCAGCCCATGCACCTGGCTAGACGGAGCTTGTTGGCAGAAGTGAACCTTGCTGGTCTCTGTGGAAGCTCCTGGGAGTTGCCCAGCTGATCACTGAATTCTTGGTGGGATTGGTGGGTCTGTAGAGCTCTTGAAACAGGGCTCTCACCAGTGCCAGTGGGTCAGGTCAGCTGTGGCCGTGTCTCACCCAGTCTCCAGAGCTCTGATGGAGCTCCAGCACCCCCAGGCAGCCTGTGCCAGTGCTGCACCACCTCCCACTGAGGAAGCTGCTTCTGATGAGCAGCTGGGATCTCGCACGCTGCAGTTTGCAGCCATTGCTGCCTCACCTGCCACTGCAGAGAGGAGTTTGGCTCTGTCATGTCTGTAACTGCCCTGCCAGTGGTCCCGGGCAGTTTCTAGATGCCTCCTTGGCTGTCTCTTGGTGGGAGTCAACAAAGTCAGCTCCTTCAGCCTCAGCTCATATGTGCCCTGGCCATCTTGGTAGCTTCCTACTGGACCCCCATCACTTGAACAGGGGAGTTGAGGGGGAAGACAGGACATCACACGAAACTGGGAATGATTTTGAAGGTGTGGTTTCACTAATTGCGCATAGATAGGATATAGCAACTTCTGTTGATCTGCTGGCTGTAGTTCTCCTAATGTAGTCTAGTTGGTGTTTGTTTCTGATGAGAGCTCACTGCTCTTTAGTATTCAACCGGGTGCTCAGCATGGTATCCATGTCCTTTTCAGCAGGGCTCTTTTATAGCTGTCACTTCCCAGCCTGTGCTGGTGCACAGGTTTACTCTGTCTGGGTGCAGAGCTCTGCACCTCTCCGTGCTAAACCTCAGGTTTCTGTTTAGGTTGCTGTCTTTTTGTGTGTCTGACATCTCTTCATGATTTAGCATCATCAGTGAATTTGATACTCCAGAGTATTACAGCTGTTTTGGAAAACACAGGGGTGGCAGGGAGGTGTCAGCACCTAGTGTTGTCTCCTGAATTCTTTATCTTGGGCTCTGCCTGAGTCAGCTTTTGCACCAAAGACCATTCGGATACAAAGGAGTAGAACAAAGAGAGTTTTCTGCACTGAAATAGTGTTTTGTTCTTCCTGAGAAGGTCACCTTCAAAGAAGTTTGATTTCTCATCTAAAGAATAAACTTGGGTTTCATGTCTGACTAACTAGGTTCTCTGTTAGGACAAAGAGACCTTGATCCTGTTTGGGTTTGGGCTATCACTTCAGTGCAGGATGTTCTCACTGTGTCTGATTAGGTGTAGGTGATCTTCTGAAGACTTCTTTATTAATAAACATTGTATAATTGAGGAGCAAACAGGTAATTTTTTCCCTTGTTTATAGGCGTTTGGGTAGACTCATCCTTGATATTTACATGGGATATCATTCAGATTGTAACTTTATTTCAATTTAATATGCTTAAAGGTTGGATATGAATATTGAATATTAATTCAGTCATATTAAAACTTGCAAAAATAGTGCAAGCACTAAGTAAAGCAGTGCTTGAGTTCTTTTATTTCACCTAAAAAAATTTTTCATTGTTTTAGAGGATTTCTAGGTGTTTTGCAGCAGTAAAAATTAATGGAATTAAAGGTATTGGAGGATACTAGACTAAAAATCCATGTTGTTCTTTCTGTCCAGGAAAATTGCGGAGGCTCTCCATTTTGAAGGTTGATCAGAACAAACTGATTCAACTAACTGATTCAATTGGAGACTGTGAAAGCCTTACTGAACTAGTTCTCACAGAAAACCAGCTGCAGGTAAGCATGGTCATGGCTGCTCAAATGGCAGGTGGTAATAAGACCTGCTGTTAAGTGCTGAATCACTTAGCTCATTAGGTTACTCACCCTTGCTACTGCTAAGTAGTGCATTTTCTTTAAATGCATCTTATTTCTTACCTGTTAAATGAATGCTGGAGATCAAGCTGTGTGTAGTAGCAATCCGCCCTTCAAATGCTTAAGCAGTTACATATTCACTTCTGAGTCTTTCATGACCAGTGAGAGAATTGGAGCTCGTGGAGTGCAGGTATCGCTTACTTTGTTGCGTTTTTTTATGCAGGGGTTTGTGTTGTATTGCATTATTGCCAGTTTTTTGCTGTGCATTATCTGGATCAGTCTTGCTGGGACTGAATAGAAGGCCTGAGCTCTGAAGAGCTTGAACTACTTGCTCTGCTGATCTGCTCTAGCCAGGTGTTAAATATGTTAAATGAAAATAAAATCTCAGAACTCCTTCTGTTAGGTGTTTTCTTCCATTATTTTGAAACTTCATGTGACGCTGACACTTGGAGAGTAGCTGTCTTTAAATAAACTAGGTTTGAGCATTTCTTGTGCTTGGTTGAGTTAGAAGCTTAAGACTGTTGAAAAGATGCCTCTCTAACAGTCAGTTTATAGCACCTCAATTAGGAGATAGCTGACCAAGAAGCAATTTTAGGAGTGTAAAGTTAGGTAATACGCATATCCTACATACATGCATTCTGTACACAGCTGTTGTGTGTCTATTGTCATGGTGCAGAGATAATTAATGAGTGAATTTGTGTTAGAAACTGACATTCCTGGACACTTGTTCTGAAATATAAACCTTTGGACCTTCTTTGGAAGGTCTGGCAGTAATGAGGATTAACTACATTTCAATTTTGAAAGTGGATCAGACTATTAATTAATTATACAAGCGAGTTAAGTGGTTTACCCTGACTCTGTGTATTTACAAATTCTGTTTGTGTATTGTTTTGTTTTTGTTGGCACAGTCATTGCCGAAGAGCATTGGAAAACTAAAGAAGCTGAACAATTTGAATGCTGATAGAAACAAATTAACATCTTTGCCCAAAGAGGTAAGTTCTGTACAGATGAGATTGTAGAAACAGAAAACTCTTGATTTCAGATGCCTACTAGAAGTAGCAGGCAACTTTGGTCCCATGGGTATTCTTTCCAAACTGATCAAAACCAGAAACTTGTCTACTAGATCTGAACTGTGGTGATTTGGTGGCTTGGAAGTACAAAATGTCTTTGTAGTTGAACAAAAAGGCTTGGATCTAATTAGCGTGTAACTAACTGGGATCTAATTAGTTTTCAACTGTTAATTCCCAGTGTAGATGTCAGGTCCTGCACTATTTGAAGACTTGGGAGTTCTGGTAGGGTGCATGCAACACCAATATGTCTCTTCTGCATGTAGTATGAAACTACTGCCACACACTTCCTCACCTCACTGCTATGACCAATATCTAAGGGAAAGTTTCATACTCTGAAAAGTGGCTCAGTGACTGTCTTGACAGTCTTTTTGGTTTTGGAGATCTCTGGACTACTTTTGTCCTTATATTTAAGGACCTGACGTGACCAAGATACCTCAGATTTTGCAGCAATGAGCACTAGGACTTCTTGTCTATTGTAACAGTATGTAGAATGAAATGAGGCTAGAGTTTGTGTTGTGGAACTAAATCTTATTGAAGGCTTTACAAGTTTAGTTGAGGCGTAAATTGTGGAAAAAAAGTCGGGAAAGCAGCATCCTATGATTGTAGCATGGGACTATGAGTTGGTTCTGTTTGTACTACTTTTTCTCTGTGATATTTGTCCAAGTAATTCTCCCTCTTAATTTTCCTATCTAGTGTGTGACTCTGAGCTTGTAGCTATTGTTCTCCACTTTCAGTCACCTAAGGAGCAGGAGGGTTATGTACTTGGGTGACAGCCATTGGATGGAAATTGAGAGGAGTATCAGCTCTGACTTGCTTCCTTATGGAGCTTGGAGAGCTCAAGAAGGAGGTATGAGAAGAAAGCAAAGTGGCAAGGAGATGGGGAAATGCTGAAGAAGAGGGATCAAGCAGGGGCAGCTGCCGTGCTGTGGCACTGGCAGCATCAATCAGTGTCCTGGTCTGAGCTGCCACAGGCCAGTCACCTAATTGGGGGAAGGTGAGGGAGGAGATATGTTAGTACTGCAGCTTTTCTAGCAGAACAGTGTCTTCTCTGCAGTGGTGCTTCTGGTTCTGAACAGAGAATTGTTACAGGTCTTACCCAGACAGGTTGCATGATTGCTAGCAAGAGGCAAGACCCTGGGAAAACTATCTGCGTTGGTATGGGATGGCAGTTTTCATCTTACAATATGCTGAGTTGGAGGAAACCCATCCAGATCATGAAGTTCAACTCCTGGCCCTGCACAGGACAGCCCGAAGAGTCACACCATATGCCTTGAGAGCATTGTCCAAACACTTCTGGTACTCTGTCAGGCTTGGTGCTGTGACCACTCCCTGGGGACCCTGTTCCAGTGCCCAGCCACCCTCTGGGTGAAGAACCTTTTTCTGATATCCAACCTAAACCTCCCCTGACACAGCTTCAGGCCCTTCCCTCAGGTCTTGTCACTGGTCACCACAGAGAGGAGATCAGTGTCTGCCCCTGTGCTTCCCCTCACAGGGAAGCTGTAACTGCAATGGGGTCTCCCCTCAGTCTCCTCCAGGCTGAACAGACCAAGTGACCTCAGCCACTCCTCATACGGCTTCCCCTCAAGGCCCTTCACCATCTTTGTTGCCCTCTTTTGGATGCTCTCTAATGGTTTAATGTCTTTCTCATCTTGTGCTCATACAGCAGAAGACTTTCCATGTCTTTACGAAGGCCTTTAAGTTAATACATAACACAGGTATGGTAAAATGCCTGTACTTGAGATTTGTGCAGTTTTATGTCTACTGCACCTTTGAGCAGAATTGTTCTGAGTTTAGCATGGAAGGTTTTACTGGTACACTTTATTTCCAGGTTGGACATTAATATCTTGTGTAGTGTATAAGCGCTTTTCTCAGTTAATGGAATACATGGTATTGGAGGTGGTGCATAAGGGCAATCAGTGTGGCTTGGAAGAAGCAGGGACAGGAGCAGGTGAGAGGAGAAGGCTCAGCTGCAGAAGCAGGTAAAGCAGGGGGAATATGGACCATGTCTGTTTGGGGGTATAGTGGGGTCAAGAGCTCAGTTGAAAACAATAGAGGGATTAATACTGAGCAAGATACTGAAGACTTGGAACCAGCAACGTTTTTCAGAGGTGGAATGTGTTGCTCAGTTGGTGACGGGGATATCCAAGGGTGAAGTGAAGAATGAGAGTGTGTCTAGAGAACTTCAGTGCACATGAGAGAGAGGGAGGGAGGGGGACACCTGCACAGAAGTGGAATGAAGACAGGGCTGAGCCTGTGTTTGGAGAAGGTGAATAATGAGAAAATGGAAGGTAGTGTCTGGAATGAGGTGAGCTGGGGAGTTGTGGAAGTCCAGGAAATAAAAATGAGAGAGGGTGGTTCCCAAGGGAGCTTGGCAGGGAAACAGAGGAAGCAGAGCTCTTTGGCTCCCTATCAATGACTTTGAAATAGAATTTTTATTTTTCCTTTAAAGGTGTCCACGCCAACGTGTCTGTCTCATTAGAACAAGTGCTTTGAAATTACATGTAATGTAAGATTTTATGTTTTGCTCTGTGGATATTTAATTTTTTATTATTTAATTTTAAAGGAAGCCAGCCCTTTTCTAACTGCAGGGTCATCTCACCTTTGATCAGTGCATTTGAATTCCAAGATAGTAATGTTACAAATAGAAAGCATAAACAACTGATGGCAGTGGTGTGCCTCAAAAATACTGTTAATATGCTTGCGTTGCAGAACCTACTTTCTAGCTAACAAGACTTTTCTGTTTCAGTTTTTCAAGTTTCAGTTTGAATTCCTTGAGCTACAGCTGTGAAGTAAAACATTTTTCCTTGAATGTTTTTAGAATGCCTTCTTAGAGTGCTGAAATGGTAGTTTCAAAAACAAAGTAATCTGTTGCTCTCTGCTCATGTTCCATCTGTTCTTGGAGCTGGATTTTCTCGGTATAGTATTTTTCTTAACCAACAGCATTTTGCTTTAAACCAAACACAAAGATTTCATAGTATACGTTTTCTGCTTAAAATTCAGAGGAATTAAGTGAAGAGTCACATTTCATGTCGCTAAAAGAAAAATGTTCCACATAATTGAGTGCATAGGTATAACAAGTACTGTTTGCTGTTATGGAAAGCATCAACGGGAGCAGCTTTAGGGGGCTGATAATGGCAAAGATTTCAATTCTGAGTTTCCCTTTGGATGGCAGGGAGGAACAATTTGGTGTCTTTGGTGAAATGTTCAATTTCCATTTTTGTTCTCATTGTTACTGACTTGGAAAAAAATACAAAATACACTGGTAGTGCACTTAGGGAAGACAGGAAAATGTGTCACCCTTTTACTGTCTGTTGGAAGGCTCTGCTTGACAGTGAGAAAGTATACTGTGTTTTCTGTTTATTTTCATCTTAAACTGACTAACTAAGATTTAAAGCTAGGCACAAGCTTCTGTCAGAAGTAATTTTCAACAACCCTGCCTGCTGTGTGTTGCTTAAGATGTCTCCTGAGACAGTATGGCAAAGACTGGGGTCGTGGACATTTGCACATCAAAGTTGGTATTTGTACACTGGTTCCCCCCTCGCAGAAGCAGAAGTAGAGTATGCAGTGCAGATATTTTTCCTCAGTATGTTTCCCTCTTTTCCTTTACGTGTTTTTCTTACCTCTTCCATTCTTTCTCTGCCTTACAGAGTGCTAGAGCAGCTGTGCGCATGTGGTCTTCGGCTCTATAAAACATGGATATGAGACAGGCTGTTACTGGTTTCTGTTGGAGAGGGACAAAGACACGGTCTTGTGTGTAGAAAAAAAAGTGGAATTCAGCTAGAGAAAAGAGTACTTGTACCCAATACTGTACCTGCTTGGTGTTGCTGTCATTTCATCCAGAATTATTCCAGTAGCAAAGACCACTTTTATAGATAGGACGGTGGAAATTATGTGCCTGCTTTAATGTAGCCTGGTGAGATAATCTCTGAGTTCTAGCTTTTCTGTGGTAGTGTGTGTTTTTTGGGGAAGGGAGTAGAAGGATGTTGATTTGGTTGTGTTTTGTTAACAGTTTAAGAGAATTGGATTTTGAGTCACTGTGTTAAACTATTACGTTGCAAGATCTATTGCGAGGCACATTTGTAAAACCATTCCTTATCTTTTGGTGTAAAATTTCTTGACTTGGGATTATTAAGGAGTTTGTATGTAAATACACCTTCAAGGTTTCCTGGTTCAAAGGTTCTTTTTTATTGTGTGCTGATAAAGGTAAAATGTGGAAGAACTAAATGTATGACCAAGGCTTGAGTCACAGATTTCATCTTCAGTATCTCATTTTGCAGCTTAGTCTCTCTCTGACTGAAGTGGTGAAACAGACTTCAGCAAGAACTGAGAATGTCTAAACCTGTTCATAGTTACAAATGTTTTTCCCCTTAAACTTGAAAGACCTGCCTGGTGACTCTTTGGTGTTGAAATCCCACCCTGGCACAGGAACGCTGATGAAACTGGTGTGTTGATTTTGGCACTTGCATAAATAACCTCCTTGGAATGTTTTCCAGTTTATGTGCTTTTATTAATGAGTCTTTACAATCTGCAGAGATCTGGTAATGTGTCCTTCCTGGCTCTGAGATACATTGTGAGAATTATTACTCCATTAGGTAAAACTATAGGGTTGGTTTGTTTTTTTTTTTTTTTTTTTGCAATAACTATGGTTTTTAAATTTAAATTTTTTAAAACAAGTTGGGACCACTTTGTTTTTTCTGATTTTAACTTTTGATATCCTGTCCCTTCCCTCATTTGTGTAGAAGTATGTGTGTCTCAAAGGAAAAAAAGAAAGACTGAGAAAAAGTGCAGGAACACTTGAGTCAGAGGGCTAAGAAGCTGTCTTGGTGAGCCCCTCTCCTACTGTTCACCAGTGGTGCAGGAGGTGTTGAAGTGAGTTTACTGAAGATTTTCCTAGCCAATTTAAAGTTAATAATAACAACAGAATAATAGTTAATGATAGTGAATTGGGCAGTTTTTTCCACCCCTAAATGTACCCTGTGCTTGCAGTTAAAGAATTAATATAGTTTATGTGGAGCCAAGGAAAATTCTGACTTTATTTTCTTTGAACCAAAACAAAATTTTGGATATAATGCTGGAAAAAATTTTACAACACAAGAGGAACTGTGTTTAAATTGCCACTATATTTATCAGACTTGTTTACATCTGTGAGAGTTTTTGATGCTGACAGCTCTTTTGAGAGTTGAATAAAAGAGATGCATCACTGGACTTCTAGCTAGTCACACGGCAGCTGAAGACTAATCATTACAGTATTTGTCATAATGTAATTTTTTTGCATTGCTTATTGCTGTGTGAAAGGTGCTGACTGCTAAAGGAGAGAAGAATTGATTCATACCTTTTGAGTAGTAAACAGGTGCTGATATCTACTTGAGAGTCATCAGAAACACCAGCAGAGAAGCAATGTATTAAGACTTGAGTTCTGGAGGACTGTTTAAGGTAGACTAGTAGTGGGTATATGAATGGCAAAAAAGCAGGAGAGTGAAATGCTAAATGCTGGTCATGATGACAACATAGGGGGGGAGTTTTAGCAACCAAGCTGATACCCTGTCTATGTGTGTCCCAGCCTTACTGCTTCTCCATAATGAGGAAGCTGTTAGGAAGATGAGCCTCAGACTGAGATAGAAGAAAAGAGCAGTAAGATCACCCATTAAAGGGTTTAAAGGGTTAAAGGTTTGTGATGCCTCTAGATGCCTCCTAGTGACGCTCATCCTCTCAATCAAGCCCATCTGAATGCAGTTTTGTTCTATCTTCGTAGTATCAATGATCTTAAGATTAGTGCTTCATAGAAATGACCATTTACTGCCTGACGACATGTGAGTTTTGTTTTTGTGATTTTCCTTTTGGTTTTTACCTAGGCTTACTGTTCTTTGGAGTTGGTGTGATGTGACAAGTCAGTAACCCTTAAACTAAAGTTGCTAAAATGAACTAAGTCTCATGAGTATGACTTAGGCATGCACAACTCATGTGAGATCTTTTCCTGATGTCCTGCTCACTACAGAAGAACGTGAGGACTTCTTTAAGCCTCCAGTCCTTGGAACAGTTACTCACGTGCCTAGAACTAAGCACATGCTTGTCCCCATTAAGTGAAGTCTGTGCTGGAAATGAAGTGTGTGCTTAACTGGCGAATGGGCTTGTGGCCTCAGCCGTGTCCTTGCTGCATATGCGGTGGTTTGGCACAGTTTGTTGTGAGCATGTGACCCTTGGAAAGCATGGCTCTTCCTCAGTTAACAACTCTGAGCCAAACCAGCGACGTTCTGATACCGTGTTACTTCATGGCAGCCACAACAGTGTTTTCCTTTCCGCATGCCATGTAGTGTGTGCACTTTGCCTCCGTGGTACTGCTTCTTGTTTAGGTTTTCAAGCATTGGACCTGATGTCTTTCTGTACTGCTGGATGGGTGCCATCTTTGTTTGAAATTACAAAGATTTTAATTGATTTTTAACTGTCAGCTTGTCCTTTTTTCCTGTGTGATATCTCACTCGATGCTGCTTGTTAAATGCTGTCTGCATTTTCTAAAAACAGTTTCATTAAAAAAATTCAGTGTCTCATTTTTAGCTACCCTACTACCCTACTAAAATAAAAGGTCTTCACTACCTTTGAATGAAACAACCTTTGAACAGCAGCCTGTTGACTGATAGAGAGCAAAGTTATATTAACTGAAGTTTAAATGATTTAGGAGTTACAACCCTCTTTGGCAGTAGAAGAATGTATGTTCTGTCTCCATTTGTTGGCATGCTCTTGTCCAGTATGGATAAAGAAAAATAAATTGAACATCTCTTGTATTTTCTTAATTGTTAGCCGCTTGGAAAATTATGGGTCAGGTAAATTGATAACCCTGTAAGTATTCTTCAGTCCGTGGTTCTACTGTTACCTTTCATTAAACTGCTTTGAGTGCATGATGACTCAGGCTGTCCTGATTCCACTGCTGCATTTTTCCATTGTCAGAAGTATAGAAGTTTTGGTCTCATCAGGGCTGCATGGCTTTACTTTGTTTGTTTGGCTAACCTGTTTGGATCTCCATGCTCCAAGACTGAGTAACGCAAACTTCATTCATGAAAAGGGAACACTTTGTGCACACTGAGGGCATCACTTGCCAGCTCATCAACATTCCCTGATTGTATTTCTTGCTTTTCAGAGCTACTCATGTTAGAAACACCAATTAGACACTTACTTTGTATATATATTTTTTTAATGTCACAATGTGTTCTGTGAATGTGTGAAGGCACATTATTTAAGAATTTGTACACTCTTTAAAGTGAATAGCAGAGTTCTTGCACTAAGAAATGTTTGCTTACTATTTGAGTGCTGGTTTCTAAGGGCTTTGATTCACAAGCTAAAATGGCTTGCAAGGTTCATGCTTCTGTGGTACACACAGGGCTGGGAAAGCTGATAATCTTGTGAAATAGCTGTATCTTAGGAGTGCAGTGATTTAAGGGAAATATCACGGATTCTCTTTTGTCAAGAATGTAGTGCGTTAACTTTGTGCTGTAAATAGCTTGTGAATCAGAAGCCTTGAGCAGCTGATTGCTGTTTTCTTCTGTTAAAAAGCATTTATCATACAAAGGAAGGTGAGTGGGATATAAATGCTCCATTTCTTTGTTTTATTTTGTAAGTCACAGTTGCATCCTTTAAAAGTGGCTTTTTGCTTAGTAAATAGTATAGGCTAAATCAACACTATTTTTACTTTGACTAGTTAAAAGATTTTGTGCTATTTGTCTATAATCTCAGTCTTGGGTTAGGTTTTGCAAAGGCACAACTGACAGTTGACAAGAATACAATAATTTCAGCTTAGTTTTGGGGACTTCTGGCCAAGGTATAGTTACATATTTGCTATAATGTGAGGGGAGAACCTTCTTAGATGTATGTCACTATAGAAGTCCTCTGATTTTTGAACGGAGGTGTTCCATCCACTGTGTTTAGTTTGGAATCTAACTCTATAGTTAGATTCTAAGTCTACTTAACTTGAAAGCTTCAAATGGCATTGGGATATTTTGCCTCTAATACTTGGAGTAAGAGAAGAGAAATCTTTTTTCACCTTCTTACGGTGAGTTTTGGAACTGGCAAACAAACAACAGGGCTTTTTGAAACTCTGTATGATAAGCAAACAAAGATGAGTTTCCTTTGTTAATAGGAACAAAGAGTTACTTGAGGCAGCTTTTGAGTTCCTAGAACTGATTATCTTCCTGTTTAAAGTAGTTCCCTCTGGAACATAAAGTTGGAATGAGGGTTTTTTAATCAAATGTGGAGGGTTTATTTTTCTGAAAACAGCTACTTTTGGTGCAAAATGTAGATTTTTAAAGGTAAAACTGAAAAATCCCATCTTTTGCACCCAAAAAACGAATTAGCTTGAGAATGCAAGTGCTTATATTTGGGTAAATTGATAGAGACAGAGGATATTAGATTAAAATAGATTAAAGAAGGCCAGTTCATGTGGGAATCATGTTGAAATTGGATGCTTCTAATGAATTGGGGCATCAAAGATTTTACCAAGTCTTCTGCTTCTAGTGAACTTTTCATTAATCTTTGTGGACTCAATAAATTTTGGGAGTTGATAGGTGTATTTAGCATTTTGCCTTGCTTCAAGCCCCATTGCGCTTGCCCGGATATAAAGTTGCCATGAGGAAAGAAAGAATTAATATGTAAAACATAGAGCTAGAAAAAGTTGACTGTAGGGTGTTTTGTGAATGTTGGGCACAGAGTAGCTTCTGTGTGGTTACTGGTTTCTTCTGGGTGCGGAAGGCTCTGAAAGGTAGCTAGAGTGTGACCTGTATGTAAAGATATCCATTATTTGCAGATACAGATGTTCCAGAGACTGCCCCAACAGACTTGCTTCAGGTCAGACTTCTTCTAAACTAACACTTGTTTGCAGTCTGTACCTCTGGGGGAAGTGTCTGGCAGGCATTGTAACTTGAATGTGCTGTGACACACTCTGTGACCCGTACTGCATGCTTTTGTTATGCTATGGTACTGCAACAAAACCAGACTTGCTTTTTTTTTTCCCCCCCTCTTCTCAAATGTAGGTTGGGGGCTGCTGCAGTCTTAACGTCTTTTCTGTACGTGACAACAGATTATCTCGAATTCCCTCTGAAATTTCACAGGCCACTGAACTTCATGTCCTGGATGTTGCTGGAAACAGGCAAGAGATTTTCGTATTTTCATGTTCTTTTGCTGTATTTACTTAATTCTTTCTGATAGCAAAAGATAGTATGTCTAAGAACTGAGTAATAAAAAACCAGTTATGACATTCCTGTTAGTGTTACTGTTGAAATTGTTGAAGTAGTCATCCCCCTGGGCCAAAAGTAGCATGAATTGTGTGTTGTCATGAGTGTGATTTTTGGATTACTTTGACCCTGAAGAAGAGATTGGATTTAAAAAAACAACCCTCTGGTTTTGTATATTTCTGAGAATATAGGCAGTGGATAGAGCTTCAGGTGAAGCTACCAAGCCATGTCAAGTGGCACTAATATTGAGTGTCTTATCTTCGTGATACAGTGTGAGTAACAAGGAAAGCCACTTTGACCTTGCAGCTTCTCATGAGTCTTAGTGCTTCAAACATCAACATGCAAAACGAGTGGATTAAAGCATAAACCAGCAAATTAGTTCAGTTAGTAGGAAGTTAAATGAAAAAAAAAAAAAACCAAAATGGAGGAATAGCGAAGGGCATCTCATCTATGCAATGTAATTGTCTCACAGGCACTTGCTTATTTCTGTTCTGGCCACTGTTTACATGTAAGGCTCCTGACAGGAAGCAGCTGTCCGCCTTCCAGGGCACTTTACTGCAGTAGAGGAAGCTCAGTGTAGTTTTACCTGTTGTTCACAGCTTCAGAGGATTATGGTATAAAGTTCAGCTGCAGATTTTTTTTTTTTTTAAAGAATGGAGTAGTTGAAATTGGTGACTACTGCAATGCCTTCTGTTAGAGGCATTAAAATTCAATCCTGTTTGTTCCAACTCAGCGATGTATACTTGAGTTGCCTTCACGACCGTCTATTGAGTCTCCTAGAGAGTGTCCTGACATTTTTACTTTGCTTTTTTGAACTAGGCTGACGTATCTTCCCATTTCACTGACTACCTTAAAGCTGAAGGCTTTGTGGTTGTCTGATAACCAGTCCCAACCTCTGCTGACATTTCAGACTGACACAGACCCTGAAACAGGAGAAAAGATTTTAACATGTGTATTACTTCCTCAAATGCCTTCTGAGCCTGGTTGCCAAGGTAAGTGCCTAGAGTCAGCTTTTCGTTATGTATAGAAGTATTATTTCTTTGTTTACTGAGTTGTCCCATAAAGTTTTGTAAAGCATGCATAATCTCTAGTGAGCAAAGTAGCAAAGTTATGGTTGAATTTTTAACATTAAACTTAGATTTTTCTGTTATCCTACTAGTCTTCAGAAGACTTGAAAACTTGGCACTGAGTGTTACTGAAAATACAGTGACAGCAGCTACAATAAATAAAATACAGATCTGTAAGAAAAAGAGTTACTCATATCACTATTCTGAGGCTTGCCAGTGGGCTAAGTAGTGGTGTCCATATTTGTGTACGTTGATTATACATCTTAAAGATATATATATATATATATGCTTAAATGGTGGCTTTCCAACTGCAGTCTTTTCACCAGCAAAATAAATTGCATAGCTAATAGTAAACAGTAGACTTTTTACTTTGTAGCAAACTAATTTTCTTTCAAGCAAAGGTGCTGTACAGTAACTTTATTATATTTATCAACAAGTGTAGAATTGCAGTATAAGTTGCTTTTCCCTTTCATGCTGAAACTTGCCTCTGGGTCAGGTGGAACCATAAACTCTTTTGTTGGCTGTGTTGCTGCTCCAGTAACTTCTGAATATTTTTTGTCCTCGAGCTTTTAAAGCTGTGTGTGAGCATTCCAGGGGATTCATCTGAACTAATATTTAAATCTCTGCTGTAATGACTGGAGAGTAATTTATCCCATCCAAGAATGGACTTTAAAAAGAAAATTGTGTGGATTCTTCTCCACTGAGTACAAAGGGGCCTGAAGAGAAAAGTTCAGCTGTGGGTATTTGTATTGTAGGTACCCAGACTTAATTCCAGTGTTTCAATTGTATATGGCTGGAGCAAATAGAAGCCATTAAAGCAGTAGGAGTTGTAGGAATGTCTCTGGAATGTCTCTGTTTTCAGCTTCTGGATTTTAAGAATAATTAAGAATTAAAATAAATAAATGAATTAACCCCTTTGCAATTCGAGAAGATAAGGCTAGTTCAAGAAGAGTGAGGTCGATTTGACTTCCTCTAAAGGCCGTACTACTAGAAATTAGATTTCCTCCTCTCCAGATGAATCTCTTGGCTTCAAGGGTAGAAGGCTTGGAGTTCAGATTGTTGGATGTGTATGCCTAGCAATACTGAAAGGATGAGGTTAGTAAAAACAATGATCCTATGTTATGGAATGCCATTTAGGGAACTGGCTAATGTCAGCTAGCAGCCATATTCCACAAGAAAAGCAGGTATAGTGGCACGTCTATTAAATTATATAGTCAGTTCAAATACAGAAATACCTAATTTATACAGAACTATTGTGTATATACTTGATAAAAGAAAACTAATGTTAGTTCTGTTTTCTTCCAAAAACTACTGCTGAAGAAATCGCCACTTGTAAGTCTTGAATAAGTGATCGTTCAGTTATTGCAATTATGAACAGTATAGCATGTTGATTGTGTGACTTCACATGCATGTTGTTGTGAGTCTTGAGTTACATTTTCCTGTTTTAACAGATAACCTACCACGATGTGGTGCATTGGAGAGTTTGGTAAATGAAATGTCAGATGAAACATGGAACGAGCGGGCAGTGAATAGAGTCAGTGCAATTCGCTTCTTAGAAGATGAAAAAGATGAAGAGGAAAATGAAATGGTATGTTTTCCAAGCCTTTGCATACCTCCAGACACTGTGACATTAATGCAAAAATACAAAAAGTCTCTGAGCATTCTTGCTGTAAATGTTTCAGCTTGAACTGCATGCTTTGTGTGTACATTTGGAGAAGAAACTGTTCATGTTGGCTGCTGCAGCTTTTTATGTTGACTTTAAATGCCTTTGTTTTTTCTGCTTTGAATATAACTTTTATATTCTGATGCAGGGCAGTCTTCTGTTTTGCTTTGTTTTCCTCTGTCTGCTCAGGATGTTTTCTTTCCAGAAAGAAGATAGGATCTTTCTGTGCATCTGTAAAGTTTTACTGCCTGAAAGTATATAGGGTCTAATTTAGGATTCCAGCACTCTGGCATGTGTCTCCATTAAGCTTGCTATTGTTTGTCTTTCTAATTTCTGTTTCCAGTCTCTTTCTTGCTCTCTCTCATTCTTTTTTTTTTTTAACTCCACCATTTGCATTGAAACAGCCATAGTGTCCATAAACAGCAGGAATATTGCTCATTAGTTTCCCACTTAAACGGAGGATGTGGGAACATCTGTCACTGTACTTATAAGACCTCTCCATTAAGTTGGGCTCTGCATGTCCTGAAGATCAAAACACAACATGATCTGTAGTTCTACTAGCTTTTATTAACAATTAAAACTCTCTGTAAAGATTAAGACTGCTTCAGTCACATTTTTAATGTGCTTCTCTGATGCTCTAAAAAGTTGCTGGTGGTCCTCATTAGATTTCAGCTTGAGATACTTCAGGGCACTGTCTGGATTGTTTTAGTTTAAAAAGTGACTATAAAAACTCCTACTTTAGTATGGAAATGAAAAAATAAGGTAGTTGCTTACTCCAAAGCAGCAGAAACAAAATATCTCTTAACAGGCATGGTTCACAGACTGATAGGGAGTTCAGAATGATGCTGCTTAACAGCTGTGCCAACCTGAGAATGTCCATGCAGTAGTGAGGGCTCAGGTGTTGAAGATAACTGCTTTCAGTCCTGGTATTACAGCCTGATTTGAGGCAAGAACCTTTCTAGGGGAAAAAAGTTTATGATCTTTCTGAGGAGAGGGAAGGGCAGATTTCCGAAGCAGTCTTGAACAAAGCATCCACTTATGGGTCATCAGTTCTGCTGTACTCTGCACAGTTTACATGCATGCCACTAAAAAGTAAGTGCATGTATACCTGTATTACACATATATTGTATTTGTGGTGTTCTGTTGGTCTCCAGCCTGGATGCTAATTGGAGTTGTTGTAAATTTTTGTTTTCCTTGTAAAGGTTTCGGCACAATGATAGACATTCCTGTGTCTAAGGTGGGAGAGAAATACTCCCTCTTCCTCTCAAAATGCTTGTTCTTAACTGACTAGAGAACCAGACTATGTGGTGAGGCTGAAAGGCAAATGGAGCTTCACACAAACACCATCTAAAACTGTAAAGAGATCTTGTGAGAGTCTTTCAAAATCAGATGGATGTTTTATGTTTGAAGTGTGATCTTAAATCATTTGCGTGCTTTTGGGGAGAAAAAAAATCCCCAAGTATAGTTACGAAAGAATCTTCACTTCATAACTTGTAATTGGAGTTCACTTGAGCGGCTTTCAGATTAGTAGTCCAAAAGAGGACAAAATTTGCTTTTAGAGACTTCTTAAAACCTCCTTCCCTGTCTTCATAAACAAGTAGCTTTTAAAGTGTTGTTCATCACAGAGCATCGTAGTTTGAAAAGGAAAAAGGGGGGGGAAAAAAAGGAAAAAAATTGATACTTAATATTTGGTATTCGAATGCTGAAGCCTTGAAAGTGTATGTTGTTTTTGCAGAGAGACAAAGGCAAAACCACTTATTGCGCTGTTTATTTTTAGAGAACACTTCTAAGGCGAGCCACTCCACACCCTGGAGAATTAAAGAACATGAAAAAGACAGTGGAGAATTTACGGAATGATATGAATGCTGCTAAAGGACTGGATTCAAACAAAAACGAGGTCAATAATGCCATTGACAGAGTGACCACTTCTGTGTAGAGTTTCATCTCCAGGTTTTACCTCCTGTGTCTTCCCCTGCTGTTTAAATGTTCCTGTTGTCTTCTGGGACCTCACTGAGCCCCTTTTTGTTTTTAACCAGAACCTGATTCATCGTCTCCATACACATGAAAAGTGTGGCCCGCTGGAAGAAAGTGCCTTATTTCATCCAGGCAGTGAACCAATAATTTCCAAATCAATTTTGTAATTTTAATAGTCCTAGGCTTTTTTAAGTTTAATACACTACCGTATGCAGAATACAATATTTTTGTCTTAAACACAGGGGAAATAATGCTTTTCTTTTCCAGAGTGCTGGGATACCTTCCTCCCAGTGGCTGGATGTGCTGGTGAGAAATATAGTTTTGTGGGAAATCGGTACATTTTTTTATTTTTTGGCAGCTCAGATGGTGTAAATTTTAAATTTTTGTATAGGACTTTCATAACAAGATGATGTATTTCATTTTTAAGAGAAAATTTATCTTGAGCGGTACATATTTTAGTATTTGTGGAAGAGAACAAGTTTCATGGACAACTGTATTCATTTGTTTGTACCACCCATTGTGCCTTATTGTGTCTGGTATGTCATATTAGTCTTAAATATAGAAATTCTCGAGGAAAGTGAGTAGATTTGGTCTCTTGCTTTAGATATGTTTTTCTTTCTGGACAGTAATTTGTTGGGAATTTTACAGCAGAGAATTTATGTTTGTATTATGGGATCTTAGGTTGTGAAGCACAAATGTTAGTTTTGTTGTAAACAGAATTAAGATTAAATGACCAAACTGCTAATGTTCATTACATAATGCACTCACACTTTAACTTAGTTGTAATGAAACATCTTGGTTTGGATGCCTTGTTGCATTGCAGTCACTAGAAATTCATGCTTCCATTGTTTTTTTCTTATATGTGCCATCTGTAAGATAACTTGGAAAACAGCATGATAAACTTTCAGAAGCACAGTATGAAATTAGTTTTATGTATTACACAAGAAAGCATGATTCTTTAAAGTGCTTTGGTGGTTTTATAAAAATTTATAAAACCATAATAAAAACATCTTTAAAAGCTTCAGTAGATGTGATGTATCATTAAACCAGCAATTAAAGTATCTATGAATTAATGCTGTCACTGTTACTGTGTTGCACTTCAGTTGTCCAATGCTGCTTTCAAGGTCTTATTAAATCTGTGGGTTCTGGTTTGTTTATAAAGGTAAGTATTAACTGAATTGAATTCAGTAAATAACAATTTTGCAAAAGCCTGATAAAGACTGATGTTGATGTCTCTGGGTTCTGTACGTGCCATGAGCTAACAAAGACCACTGACTGGTTCAGTGAGGGACTTGAGGTGCAGAGCAAAAATGTCATATATTTAGTGTTAGATAATGCAATGAACCCAAATTTCAACAAAATGAAAGACCTGAAGTTTTGTGTGGCTAATGATGCCCTTTCTTCTACTGAATGTTTTTTCCAGTAAATGTTGGTTGTATGAGGAGATCTAGGAGAAGGTGGGAAAGGAGGAGATCGGGGAAGTCATAATAACTTGTGTTCAAATTAATACCTGCAATATGTGATAATTTTTTAGTTTAACTCTTTGAATTTTCATTTGAAGCTTTTACAAAAGGCACTGCTCTCTTTTTGATACTGAGCAAGTAGGTGTTTCAAGCCATCTGCAAGTATTCAAATCTAACCTGGTACAATGCATTAGTTTTCATTTCTCATCCCAAAGATTCCTCATTTAAGCTTCAAGACATGGTTTCTTTGCAGGAGGGTGCTGGAGGTTTGTAGGTGTTAGGTCAGTTCAGTGGTAGTGCTGTTTCATTCTTCCCAGAGGAGAGTTCTCCTGGTTATTCTTGGTAAGCTGCTGTTAAAATAAAACCAAAAAGAAAATCAGGTTTTGGTACAGCTCACTCCAACCTTGGGTAGAATTTTCTTTGTAAAGTGCTTACTGGAATCGGCACAACGAAAGTTTAAAAATACAGGAAACCCTGTACCCAGAGTCCAAGTAAACCGCAACAAACCCATTTGAGATGAAAAAAAAATTTCCTAAAAAAGACAGTTCCTAAAAGAGCCAAAGGCAGCAAGTCTCTGTGAGGCCAATTTTTCATTTGGAGGCCGTGGTTTGTTTAGTTTTTAGTGTCTGCTCCATCAGCAAGATGAATGCATAAAGCCTGGATTTGGGCCCTTGCCTGACATGCCACCAGATGAAAATAATTAACTGCCCTTGTGCACCTCCTGCTGCAGTCAAAACATGATGCAAGTCTTGTCCCAGTGCTGTGATATGCTCTGTGTCACTCGGCAGTTCCTTTTTGTACATTCAGCAGGCTCGTGGAGACTGCTGCAGCCCACAAACTCACCACAAGACAAGCACTACTTGCTGCATCCACTTTGGCGCAAAGTAACTGGTCAGCAGTCAATACTTTTTACTTCGGTGATTTTTAAAAAATTTTTAATAGTGGAAGGAATATTTGTTGTGGTTTCTCTGACTACAGATAAATAAGTGGGTGATCCAGGCTGGTTGCCTTCATTTGGGATGGTTTCACATTCCTGCACCCAAGGGTGGCTGGTATCATTTCTTGTGGTCATCTCAGCCAAAGATGGGTGGTATGAAATGCATATTGAAAATGTTTGCCTCCACTCAATTGTAAAAGAAAATAAATTGAGCTCAGACTAGAATCCAGCAATTGCTTAATGAGAGGTTAGAGGAGCTGGTCCTTCATCAGACCAACCAGCTACTATCCCCCGAGGAATGTTGGTGTTTCCTTGCTTTTCACTGCCATCTGTCTTCACTTTGTTAACTTGTGTAGTGGAAGTCTGGATTTTTATTATGTTTTTTCAGTCAGTGTCTGGGGAGAGATAAAGGAGGTGTGTTTTTCAGTCTTTTACACTAACACTGCGTAGCACTGTATCTCGTTAATGTCTTTTGTTTATACTTTTTGGTGAGGCAATTTGAGATTCTGCTCTGCTGCAGGTAGTTGAACAGTGTATACAAGGTAGTGTAGTGTTTGAGTCTGGCAGTAAGTGTAATTTCCAGGCTACACCCTGAGGTATGGGAACAGCTGCTGGTGGTATGGAATAATAGCAGATGAAGTGTTGCTTTTCAGGGCTGACAAGATGCTTGGATACTCGCTGTGCAGAGACAAGTGGCTACCCTCTCTCTCCTAATGCTGGTTCAGAGCAACTTGCATGTCATTCCACTTGATCAAACCTCCATCAGCTTAGACCTCAGAAGTCCCTCTGATCTCGAGTGATCCATGTATATGCCATTTTATAGAGTGGTTGAGGTACACTTCTCCCAACAGTGTTGATAACATTCCAGGCAGTTTTAACTGTGTTTTATAGCCAGAAAAAGCTGATGACACATGTTCTGATGAAGCAATGTCTGTCCTTGAAAGCACAAGCCCTATCTTCCCAGTCTCTGTTTTTTTTTCTCTTGCTGATGCTGTGAGGAGCCTGAGTAGTGAATATGGTTATGAATTTTTTCTCTATAAACTTTTCCTACTTTGTAAATCTTTTGAGAGGTGGGTTTAATGCAAAGAAGCTACAAAATTTGCATGCTGTTTTATTAGCTATAAACAGGTAACTGGGGAAAATCAACTCACCCTACTGGTCGAGTGGATTTAATATTAACCTGCCAGGTACTGCATGCAAGTTCTCTTTATTCAAAGTCACAATTCCTAGCCTTAAAAGAATAGGAAGGAAAAGGGCACACCTGTGCTATCGTAGTTAGTGTAGCAATGGATTTTTCCATCCTTTGTGTGTTGCTCCAGGCTTTTCCCACAACTTCCATGTAATTTATGTGTTGAGATTATTTTTCTGGCTTAAGTGCCATATTTTTGATAATCAGCGTATTGTAGGAAAGCGTGTACTGGAAACTTGCATGATGCTGTTCTTTCCAGCAAGTGACTTGTTTGTGTCCTGCTTGGCCTGCTGCTTGTCTAGCACTGATGCTTTACTAGTGCTGTGTGAGCAGCTTTTTGCTGATTAGCTACTTAACAGGTTTCACTACTTGCAGCTCATAATTTCAGCTTTTAAGAGAGAGTAGTGACGCCAGGAATTAAGTTTTATTAAAAGGGCACTTTTTAGTATATTGGTTGATACTATCCAGGTTTGCTGTAAATGTCCGCCTCCCACTGAGACAGAAGTACACTTTATCAGAAGTATCTAGACCTTTTGTTGTGGAGAATTCACCACCATTCTTTGCCTTGACTCCAGAAAATAAAATTACTTTAGTTTTTCAATTGACTTGATAAGAGTGTTTCCCATCTTCAGTCTCCGACAAACACACAAATCTGTTTCTGTGCTTGGGTTGCTGTCAGGGAATATGACAAAAGCTGTCTGGTCTTGACTACCAGTAATTGTTTTGGGTGTTCCCTTTCTTCTGAAGCAATTGTGAAATTTTCAGAGGAACAGTGCCTCCCTCTTTTATTATAAAGTCAGGATTGTAATCATTATTCCACTAGCTGAATGAAGAATGTGATTTTTTTTTTTTTTTTTTTTGAAGTGGGTAGCACATGCCTGATTTGAGGACAACTCTCTGAGCTGCTTTGCAGGAGCCGTCCTGTCTCCTCTTCTGGTGGGTGTTGGAGACAGTGTTTGTTTTATTCCCACTTACACAGTTCTTGTGGCAGTGGGCTGGTCAGTCATGGGTTCTGCCAGAGCAGAGGGCTTTGAGGATGGAGCTCAGTAAGTGTAGCTGGACTGTGTGCTAACTTCAGGAGCAAGGGTTCATGGCAGTCTGGTTTTAAATTTGTAACCTGTTCAAGGTATTTGCCTCTAAAACTGTTGTTATTAGTCCCTTAACTCTGAGATCTTAACAAGTAGCTGATCTTTTTCCAGGAGAAGACCTCTCTTGAAAATACAGCAACACTATTGTCCATGGAGAGAACTCTGTGGCTCCTCAGTGATGTTTCAGAGAAGGGTTTTAGCAAACCTCCCTTGGCATTAACACCAGGAAGTGGACACCTGATGTACAGTAACCTTTGACACTGTTTCTCTGATGTGCTCTTCTATTGCTGGGGAATGTTGTCTTGGCTGAAGTCTCTGATGTGCAGCTGGTGGTAACAGCCAAACACCAAATGTTAGCAACTCTCACTGTGGAAGACCAGTGCTGACTGCAGTAACTTTCCTCAAGATCCACAGATGCACACAGAGCTTGGAAATACCACCAAAGCATCAGCAGCTTGGATTTCAGTTTGTATGCATCCCCCAGTATGATGCGGAGAAAGGACTTTGAAGCGTTTAAATAGTTTTGTGTCCAACTAAAACTGTCTTCTTTTGCTCCTGAGGCAAACTCAGGCAAGTTAAGGGAATATGCTCATGATGGAAACAGTCTGATTCTATGATCACTCTCAGTAACTTGCCAGTTTTACTCAACCCCAAAATAAATGGGCTGCTTTAAATCATTCTGAAGTAGCTCATAGGAGATATGATTGTCCCATATTTCTGGAAGATTAAACAGGGCACTACATGATGACATGATTATAAACGAGTGGATTTTTTTTTAGTTTGTTAATGGCGTCATGAACTTCCACTAAGCAACTTAAAACCAAAACAAAATCCAAACTAACTAGCTAAAAGGTTTGTTTGAATATTACTGATGACTTTTGTTCATTCAAAAGGGAAGAAAACTGCCAAGTCTGAAGAGCATTTGCATAGTGGGTATTTTTAGGATAACCTACAGCAATTTTTTAAAATTGTATTTTCAGGAAATTTAAAAAATCTTATCTGGATAGTTAATACTTGAATATCTGAGTTTGAAATTAAGTCATATATTTACGCTAGCAAAGTGTATAAGGCTTGCTTCCATAATCAGTTCAGGCAGCTTTTACGTTGTCTCTCCTCCAGTGAAAGTATATTCAAGGGTGCCTTTGTTTCAGCAGCATTTTGTTCAGCTTTTGTTTCATGTGAATTACACAATGCTTTCTTAGAAACAGTCTTTTGTACATTAAAAAGGTAATGAGTCCGAAATAGTTTTTGATTAGTAGAATGTGTTATGTGTAGTTATACTTAGAAGCATGAAAGTGTTCCAGGAAATGCATCTTTAAAAACATTTTCTTTCCCATAATTGTGCTATTTAAGCAAATCATCTTTTAAATAGAAAAACAGGTAAGAATATGTGTTTGGGGTTTTGAGTTGAATTGTAGTAGCAGGTGTATGACCATTGTAATGTTCTAGGTAACTGGTTTCTACTTGCCAGTGGAGACCAGGCTGTGGCTGTAAGCAGGGTGCTTCATTTTCCCTGTGTGATTTCAGTATGGTACTTCAGAAACATGGGTGGCTTTCATATCTTGGCTTTTATTGTTAGGCTCTTTTGGATTCTCTTTCATTTACCACCTTTGTTTCCTGGAGGAAATGCATTCTCTAGGGCATTTGTTAGTGAGATCTTACCAGAACAGACACCTTGTGCTTTATGAGAACAATTTGTCCTCTTAACGTACAGGGATATGATACGGAGCAGTAGTTATGTTACGAAGAGGCTGCCTTTGAAAAGATGAAAAACGTGTTGAAAGGAGGTAAAAATGTCACTTGACTTGCTGGTGAAAAAGTGAAGCAAAACAATCTGTTATCAATCAGTGAGGATCATTAACAGTGAAGGGAGAAGAAAAATGTGTTTCCATGGAACGTAATAACTGCTAGGCTGGTAAATATTTTCTCCCTCAAAACACTTCTGCATTTACAAAACATCAGTGTTACACCACCCACATACCCACGAAGCTTAAAGTCCTAAATACAGAATTTGCCTTCTTTGTTTCATTCCACCTATTTTTAAGCAGATGTAAATCTATGTGCATCTCACTTTGTGTTTGCTACTAATGACTGAAACCAATCACGTTTTTAATCTTTTTGGGTCTTAGCTTCCCCACATATGAAACACAAGAAAGAACTTCCAAACTCTACCTGTGTAGTAAGAAGACCAATTATCATCTGTAAATTTCTGTGAGGAGAACTGATCATTTTTTTCTTCATATTAGGATATTTGCCAGTAGCCTCCTGTCTCAAACCGTGGTCCTATAGTATTTAATATAATGGGAATGAGCTAATAAATTACTGCAAGTTTTTTGAGAGAGCTTCATTTTTGGAGTACAAATCTACTTTCTGTTACCTGAACTACCTTGAGGGGTGATGGAAGCTTGTCGCCCATCTAAAGCAATTTTCATTAATACATCAGAGTAAGGAATTGGCTTTATTTTTGGCAGGGAAAACAAAATCCAGTAAAAAAAAATCAGACTGAGGGGCTGAGTTCACTATCTTCTTATTTCCACCCCTCTCCCTTTTCTTTCATCAAAAAGGATCAAGCTGTAAAAAACAATTGAGGATTAAGATTTGTTTGCAAAGTAGTATTAGCCTGCACTCACAGCAGTAGCATTCATTGGCTCGGTTTCTCCATTTTACTTTGTGAAAGTATAATTCCTGTGGTGTTTTGCATAGAGCAGGTACGTGCAAATATAGACTAAAAGGCATTTCTGGTTGTTCCATTCCATCTTCTGCTACTGATAGAACCAAGTTAGGAAACTTTCATAAAGATAATGCTATCCACAGTACTGTGTAGACCTGGTGAAAATTCTTCACCAAAATTGTTCTGTTGTCTCTGTTTTACTTTGTAGTGCTGTAGATCAAAAATATTAAAGACTAAAATTTCTTGGGTTACAGGTGTTAAACAGGTACTGAATTTATTTTCAGCTGTATGTCAGCATGAGGAAAAGCATCCTGCCATAGGAGAAGGCAGACAGGGAGCAGGAGTGCCCTGTAGCTCTGTGTTCCCAGCTGAACTGCAGGGGGCATAGGGATGTAAAATCTACTGATGTTCATCACCTTGCTCCTTGTGCATACAGGAGGCTGCCACTGCAGTTCAATGTATGCCTAAAATGATGAAGGGATTGTCAGCATAAGCTTAATTAGAAATCTCTGTCTGTTACGTTGAGGGAATAGCCTTTTACTGGTCTTACAGAATTTGGCAGGCTGAGTTTGAGAAGCTGTTGTTTAGGATTAGGGGTCAGGGTCAAACAAGGATGAGACATTTCCTTGGAAGGAGTTAAATGCTTCACTGTACCCGTGTTTATTTTTAGAGTGAAATTGCTTTATGACTTCCTAATGAGCTTAGAAGTTGACAAGGATTTAATTTGTCTCTTGAAATACCCTGAACATTGAGAGATGTCACATTAGCTATTCTGAAATACAACAGACCAAGCCAATAGCAAACAATTTCACCTAGTGTACTGTTTATCTATCTGATTAGAATTGCTATCCCCCTAGTTAACAATCACAGAAAGCAAAGTTTCTGTTTAGGGTACCCTGTGTTTTCCTTATTCAAGATGAGCGTGAAGAAATATCAGGAGATATCCTGCCTTGCATTTTGAATTGTCAGGAGGAAGGGGAGCCACTGCCGTGTTGTGATTGTTTGTGCTGCTTTCCCACTGTTAACTAAATTGGCAATCACCTCCAGTGTCCTGAGCAATGTGGTTTAGAATAACCAGGAATATGGGCTATTTATCTGCAAATAGTGGTATCACTGAGTGTCAGTGCAGTTCAAAATGTGGTTTAACAGCAAATTTCCTGCAGAAGCCAATCATGCCTTCCTTGTACAATACAAATAATCCTGCATTGGGGTTATCATCTTCTCAAGGCTCACAGAAAGGTCTGTGGTGTTTTCCAGTGAGGTGCTGAGATACTGTCCATTTCCATTTCCTAGTGTTTTCAGCCATCCTGAAACCAAAAGCAAGTGAAGAATCCCAAGGGGACCTTTGGCAGCTGAAGATGAATCAGTGTGTCCAGCATGAACAATCTTGTCCTATTTCCTTGTCTTTATCAACTTTAGATCCAATAGAGATGGTGACATCTGGGTTGCTGGTAGCAGCAAGAAATCTGTGTGTGTGTGAATATAAACATTCTGCATTTAAAAAGGAAAATGGAAACTTAAAGAGCTGTTTAATCTGAATCAAATACCTGTTAAAACACGTGTAAGTCACCGTGTGCTTCTTATTGCCCCACCACAAGCTTGTTGAAAGTTGTTTTTGTTAGGTTGTTTTCTCTATTGATGTATCTTATTTGTATGGCATCAGGATGCTTTTTGCCATCGGATTTGTATCACTGTAAGAAAATGCAGAGGTGAGGTTAAAAGAAAGCTTCAAAGAAAAAGTTACTTTGAAAAGTGACTTCTAAAATACAGTGAAATTTAGGTACATAGGCAACCTTGACACAACTTGTCATGTATAAACTTCTGTGTACGAGTGAGAGAGGTGGAGTATTTTGGATGTAAATAAGTAATGGACATTTTGGGATAACTGGATTATAATCACTTTGAAAATCACCAATCCTTAAAAGATCAGTTAAGTGTTGTGCTTTCTGTTGGTACCATTCAACAAATGAAACATTTTATTTAATGAATAATGAAGAGGGGAGTGACTTAATAGTTTTTTAAACTCAGGTTGTGAGATGAGATGGTCACTAAAGGTCTAAGTGCTCTTGTTTGTTTTCTTAATAGTACACTTTTTTGAAGACTGTTGTTGATCATTAATTCTTCTTTATGATGCTGAAGGTAGGCTCGGTCCCATGCTCTTAAAAATCCTTAAAGGCTTCCACTATTTTCAGCAGCCTTTGCTTGCTCTTTGTATCACCAGTAATGCCCATTAACTGGCAAAGTCTCTCTCTGGGACTGAAGGTACCTCTAAAGGTAAAAAAGGGAAACAGTATTTGCAAGAATATAAAATAACTTGCCAGGGAGTTTCTGCACTTACATACTTCAATTGCTTTCTTAAAATCTATTAATTGCCTTTTTTTTTTTTTTTTTTTATGTCCTCTTCCCCCTCAGGACTCTATTAAGTGGCTTCCCAAGTCTCCTAAACTGTACAGTGGCCATAACTGGAGCTCCCAGGGCTCTCGCTGGGCCTCGTTGAAGGGAAAGGAAGGTTTTCATGGTGGTAACCTGCACAAATTCAGCTCTGCTAATGGAAAATGGAGAGAAGGAAGGATTAGTCCTGAGCAAGAAGCAGAGGAACTCGAGGATCCTGATGATGTAAGTAGTCTTGAAATTGGGGGAGACAATGTGTATCTATGAAGAGGCTATGGCTGCTCACAGTGCTATGGAGCAGAGCACTTCGGGTCTGTGCATTGCTTGTACTCTCATGTCCTTGCTTGTGCAGATGGTGCAGAGTTCAATGTTTTATTCCTTTACTTTGCTTGCAATTAATCCATCCAACCCTCAAGAGTACAGTTCAACTTGCAGGTTAAGATGAGTAACCTGAGCAACGCTGAGACACGTTTTTTACTTTACTCCTACTTAGATCTGTGGTTAGCAGCCTCCCTCCATCTCTTTCAGGTGAGTAGGTTGTTGGCAGTACTTGGGGCTCAGCGTCTCCCTGGGCCTGGATGGTAGAAAGGAGAGGTTGCAGTGCTACTCTGCTGCACGTTTTGGGTGGTGCCCTTCCAGGATGCTGATGTCTGTGAGCCCCTGCCTGCTGTAGTTTCTCCAGCCTGTGCCTGGCAGGTGTCTGTCACCTATGCAACAGCCTGGCTGTCCTCCTGGTCCTAGCCTGGGAAAGGAGGTTGTGATTGCACCCTTGCAGCCTTTCCCTTTCAGGGCATTGCTCACCATCCTTCCTGATGTTTGCTGGGAGATGAGGGAGGAACTGGGGCTCCTGCTCCTCTTCCTCTCTTTCCTTCCTAGCCCCTGTGAGGGCTCCTGGTGTGCCCCCTCTTCCAGCCCACAGTCCTGGCTCTTGCTCATGGGCTTCCTCCCTGGCACCCACAGCACTGAGCCATCTCCAGGTTGGTTAGCCTGGCACTGTAAAGAGGAATCTCTCTCAAGAGAAGAAAGGTAATGAATGTTTTATGTGAGTTAAAGCTAAGCAAATTTCCTTTTAAGTGAAAATAGGAAGCAATCATGCCTTGTATGCTTTCCCTGGGGTTGGCAATGCTTCTTTCCATCCCAGCCAAAAAGAGATTGTGGGAAAGCACCAATATAGATGAAAAATAAAGTGTCCATTGGGGTTCTGCACAGCTGTTCAAGGTAATGCCACTGCTTTTTATTTCTGGTATTAAACTTCCCAGCTTAGAAAAACACATATGGGGCTTATTTTCAGAGGTGTTGGTGTGTGTTCGCTGCATCATTTTACTGCCAAGAGAAGATAGAAGGATTTGGGCAATATGAAGATCTGATTTGACCTTAACCCATCAGATTAGGGAGCAAAAATCAGCTAAATATAAATAAAGCATTCATAAAATGCGAACAGAATTTGAGCATCGTGTCTGAATTTTGTTTAACCCTTCGCCAGGAATAGCTGATAGCTGGAAAACATCACTACATTTTGCAAACTTGTCTGAAGCTTTAATTGTTTAGTGAATGTATTTGAATTGTGTATTTCTCTTTTCAAGCCCTTGTGGTTTATCTAAGCATAGGGTGACATTGTGAGCTCCTCACTGCATCTCAGAGTAGGTTCATCCTAGAGCCAGGCTTCAAAGTAGGCTTTAGTATGCATCACCTTTGAGGTTCCATTTCCAGAGGACTCCTAAATCACTTCGGTTTGCAGGTCTCCACTCACTGCCATTTGCAACTAAAGTCAATCCAATGACTAAAAAAAAGTCTTAGATGTGTAAATGAAAAGTAGGGGTTTGCCTTCCCTCTCACACCTATGCTCCCAAAAATGGAATGTGAGCTTTGAGGAACTATGAGAAATGTTTTATTTTCTGTATGGAAATATCTTTCCTTTGCCTTGTGCGTGTGGTTCCTTCCCCTGGAACAGTGGATTCATGCTACGGGGCTGCCAGAGGCTGCCCAAAATAGTCTTGTTCTCATGCTCTGTCATTTTCACAGGGCACTGTAGGATTTATGCACATATGGATATATGTGTGTTACGTGTGCTTGTGCATGCCAGGGAGAGGCTATACAAATCCCAGTCCTCTCCCTGTTCTCACAGTTTCAACCCCAGTCTCGAGGGCAAAACATGCCCAGAGAAATAATGCTAAAAGAAATCCTTGTATGTTTGCTGTAAAGTTCCAGTTTTGTATTCAGTGAAACAAATTCTATCATACAGCAATGTGAGAGTGAGGAAGAAATTCATGTTAGCCTGGGTAAGGTCTGTGTTTCAGATTCTCCTTGCTGTTGCTATGTTTACCTTTTTTATCTTTAACCCTCAGGAACCTATTTCCAAGTTTTCGGGCAGCCTTTTTGATAGCAATGATAGCATGCGAGATCAAAGAAATACCAGAAAAATGCTTCAGGAAAAGCACAAGTTGGCAATGAAAGGGAAGACTCTTCCAGGATCCAGCACTAAGGTGCAGCCACCTGTCTCAGCAGCAGGCAGCTTCCCCAGCGAGAGCAGCCGCATCCCGGACGAGCTGCAGGTGCTGGATGTGCCGCAGCCCCCGCTGAAGGTTTGGAACTGCTGCATGGGCTGTGCTTGCTGCTGGGGGGCTCTGCATGTCTGTGGGGCAGGCCCTGTGTCTGTGGGGGAAGCCCTCTTGTGTGAGGCAGTTTATAAAAGATGCAAAGAAGTGGGCACATTGCATGGCAGATAGCGTGAGGTTTACCTTAAAGAGAGTAAGCTGAGGGTTGTCCTTGCTCCCCATGGCTTATATGGAAAAAGAATTTCCCATTAAAAAACCCCAACGAAGCCCACTTTTCTTGTAGCCGTGCATCTCACTTTATATATCCAGCTTTGGTATTGTGAGGTCAAGTCGAAGGTACATGCAGGTGGGCACTGAGCTGAATCTTTGTTCAGTCCATGGTTTCAAAGCAGTGGTGACAAGTCTTGCATGTGCCAGTAGGGCAGCACCATTTTTCTACTGAAGAAAAATACCCATTGAAGGGGTAGCACCATTTTACTCTGGGCTGGGCTCTCCAGGGGCATGTCTGCTGGTGTTCAGAGTGGGAGCTAGATTTTCAATGCTCGTGTAACTGATAGGCAAGGTTTTTGATTAATCAGGCCACTTATCCATTATAATTCTTTTCCAGGTAACCATTACTGTGTGCAGTCAAATGGGGAGTCTTGGTATTAGCATTGCTGGTGGAAAGGGCTCATCTTCATGTAAAGACAGTGATGAGGTGCATTTCATTATCCAAAATTTATCTAGTGGTCATTAGGAATAGACTGATGAGTAGTTCCTTGAGTTATTTTGGTTTTTTGTTTTCTTTCTGAGCTTGTCCTTCATGTAACATTACTGTTTTTGTGATAAAGCTAACAAGGGTAAACATAGCTTATTTCCCCGAGTAGGATCTGGCATTAGATCTTGTTGGGGAAGCTCCAGAAGCGATGATTTGGGAGAGAAACACAAATGTAAACCAGTGATTTTGCAAAGGCAACCTGATGGCTGAAACACCGCTGTCTAATTTTAATTTTCTACCTCAATTTGGGGTCACTCCCTTGGCAATCCACATGCCTCTTCATCTCATTTGCTCATTCCCAGGAGCTAACTTGATTTGAGAGAAATATTTCACACATCTTCTCACTGATTTATCATTTAAATAAAGCTTTGTTTTCAAGTCTGTTCCCCATGGCACAGTGTAAACAATTACTGACTTTTGTTCATTGTTGTATATGTCAGCCATGGAGGCTTCTTTTTTTTTTGTCTTGCTAATGTGCTAAGGCATTTAGTTTTTAATTTTATAGAGGCAACAGAACAATAAGTCTTGAAAATTAATTACTTCCCATTTGCTTTTTACTTCTAAGAACAATGGGAGAAGCTGTCATGTCTGAAAACTGTTTTGTGTTACCAGGGGATCCTGATTGCACGGCTGCCAAAAGATGGTCCATCAGACTTGGCTGGGGTACAAGCAGGAGACAGAGTGGCTGAGGTAGATGAGTTGTTTGTCACTGTGGAGCGTGTTCTCTTGTTGTTGTCTTTAAGTCAAATCACTTAGAGTTGGGGAATTTGAGATCCAGATCTAGGCTTGCCTTAGCTTTTTAGATACTTGCCATTATGAAGAAATGATAATAACATTAAATTGTTGTATTCCTTCTTGTTATGTTCTGGTTGTCAGATCTTTATGTTCAAAGTGCTTAACAAAATATTATTCACTTAAATGAATGATTTACAAAGGAAAATAATGGTCTTAGTAAGCAGTTATGTAAGCATAAATGCAGTTGTACTTGATCCAAGAAGCTTTCTTGTGACATGGTATTAGATTTACTAGATGAGTTCATTGCAGTTGTAACAAAGAAATATAAACTAGATGAGCTTGTTTCCTCAAGGTAATTTTTGGTGGGAAGAGAACAGCTCAAAATAACTCCCCTGATGGAGGCTTAAAGTGCTAAGTGCCAAGGGAGACATGTGCCTCTCGGGCTGCTCCACCTCAAGTCTCATCTTTCCTAGCAGAAGCCACATTCTTGAGCTTCAGAGTTTCCCAAGAACAGTGGGAAAAAAGTGGTCACATACAGTTTCGTAATATATACTTTTGATGTACTGTTTGGTTTCTACCTGCTGAGAATGGTGGAGTAGGAAGAGAGCCTCTACAAAATTACTTCGAGGTGAAACTGGTCCATATTTTTTTCAGCTCTTGTTCTCTTAAACTGTCATTTATACTTGCTTATATTAATAGTTTTTACTTCAGCGTGCTCCATGTTGAATTAAGGTGGAGAGAGCAAGCAATATTACATGTCTGTTAAATTGTCAGGAATAGTGATACAACCTGTATCAGCCAAAGATTATCTAATGATAAATTGATCTACTACTTTTGTAAAACTGTGCTATGGACTTACTAATAGAGGATGGTGTTCCATAATAGATAAATATTGTGCTAGTTTAACAGTTCTTGAAAGGTTAATTATAGATAAAAGTCTGTATAATTTTACATTTTTTCTTTTATGAAAGGTATTTTAATGAATGTGAGAGACTGTAAATAATTCTCTATGTATTTCACCTTATCAGATCACTGGGGAGAAAATCCCAGGATTTTTAGTTGCTGTACCTTTACCTTCCGAGCAGAATTTCTGGTCAAGTTAGTATCTTAAAGATCAACCCCATTGCTCAGGTTCCTCCATGAGGCTATAATTAAATTATTTTGGGGGCTATTTGGAATATACTAGCTGTTAATGTCTGTTCACTTAATCAATAGTGAAACAAGTGAAAAATAGAAGACATTTCTGTTCCATGCTGTTCTGCCCTGCTGTTATTGTACAAATAGTTAGGATTTCTCCATCTCCCACAAGATGGCAGAATCATTCATCTGTTTAAAGAATATAGGAAACAACTCTCTGCTTTTTGTGTGTGTGTGTGATGAGAAGGGTTTAATGCAATCAAGTGTGCTATAGAAATACTGTTTTGACCATGGGACTATTCTGTGTACAAATAACAAGCATTTTTCTCTTGACACTATGTGTTACAACTTCTTATTCTTGAACTGGTAATTCCAACAGTTCAAATATAAAATTCACCAAAAATGGGAAACAGCAAGAATTGCAATTTTATTTGCTTTTGTTGTATCGCCACATGTAACAACAGGGCCAGGTGTTTGTATACTAACTTGAGAGGGAGGGAGGGAACTGCTCTTCTTAAACAGCATTCAGAATAAAAATATATTTCTGGTGTTTTCTTTTAAAGGCAACCTTTGTTTCAGAACCTGCTGCCCTTGATGCTGGTCCCACTGAAGCTTCCCCCAAGGGCAGCCCCTTCCCGACAGTCAACCATGTCATAACAGTAAGTAGGATGGCCCAGTGAATAACAAATCACTCTTACCTAAGAAATTTGTGTTGTCTGTCATTAATGCTAGTAAACAACTGGCACAGAACTCGACACATATCAGAGATCAGTGACCCTACCAAACATTTACTTGGCTGTCATTGCAGCTGGGACATGGCTTCTGGAGGAGCTCAGCTCCTGGGTGAGCACCTGTGTAGCAGAGCAGGGCTTTTGAAGCACTGTGGTTTGGGGACTTCAGGGTGGTGTCTATTCCCTCCAGTTTAAGTCATTATTCTGTTGTCTGACCTCTGTCTTCTAGCTAATGGAAGGAGCAGCATTTCCAGGGTCCCTCTTTTAGGAGGGAGAGGGCGAACTGCTGCCTGGAAATGACCATTTTCATCTTTTGACTGGAGGGGGGAACTTGTGTCACAGGCCTTTAAGACATGCCTGTATTTTAGGTGACTGGTAAGAGTAAGCCTACTGCATATGTCACAGAAGGAAACAGCTGAGTCTTCAGGGTGGCTTTTAGAAATTCACTTTTTTGAACTTCTCTAGCAAGTTCAACTCTATGAAGTTCAATTACCCTAATCTTGGTCATCTATGTGCACACCTGAATGATGGCTTTACTAGGAAGATACAATAAAATCAAGGTATCTGAATAATTAAGGTCAAAAAGCATCTTACTTGTATGGAGCTTGAAGTACCACGAAGCAACAACTGTTTCTCCTACAGCAAATGCCAGAGGAATGCTTGCTTTGATTCCTCTTCTTTCAGCCTTTTTTTTTTATCTTTCTCCATGAATACCATTCACAACCCACCTAATGGCAAAAAATGAAAGTATGTAATTATATAAAAGACTATAATGAAAGACCATATCCGTTTTTATTAACCATTTAGATAACTAATGTGATTTGTTAGTTGACTGAAAAAGTGAGCAAATAGATCATGCAACTGTTTTTCTCTAGTTTCCTCTGTTAATCACTGTTTGAGAAGTGCTGAGCTACAGTTTTTGTGCATGAGATAGACTGAGAAAGGTTTTCTCTTCTATTAGTTGCTTAAAGAAACTTATTTTGAGGCCTCTGGCCTCCAACGTAATTTTGTGAAACATTTAGACCAGCTTTATTTTCCAGCTGAAAACACTTTAATCAATTTGGGTTTTTTTTGTCCAGCTTTACCTGGTAACTGTTTCTCACAGTCTATCAGCATTGCAGGAAGCATGAGGCTTCCTGTTAGAGGAACCGCTGTTGAAAGGGTTTATTCTTACATTGGTGGTGGCCTGGATCTGTTGCAGTAGTATCTGACTTTCAGTATTTTCATCCAAAAAGAGGAAATTACTGCATTTTTATTTTGTATGCCTCCCTTTAAAGTTCTTCAGCTGTAGGGGGTGGGGAGGAGGCAGATTAGACTGAGCTGCTTAACTTAGAGCAGAGTACTCAGAGGGAGTCAACTGGCTGAATATGTTCCCAATGTCAAAAGTACCTGATGTGCAAGTTCTTTTGTGAAGAAACATTTGTGTTTCTGGCTTTTTTTTTTTTTTTTTTTTTGAAATAAGAATCTTCCTGCTGTAGCAAATTATGTGTGTTACTGCCTGTAACCTGGAGCAGCATTCATCAATTTTAGGGATTATGGGCTCATGGGGAGTATCCTGCTGACTTGGGAGTGCTCAGTTTCTCATCTGTTCTCACTTTGAGGTCCCTCTTATTCCTCAGTAACTGAAAGAAATCTTATTATCTGAAAAACGTTTAGAGCCTGGCTTCTCATGGAGGACTTGCTTTGCATGTTCAGATAAGCAGGTGGCAGTAGGACCTTAATGCATAATCTTCTTCTGTGCTAGGAATATAGGAAGGTTCATTTCCTTTGTGTTTCTGATCAGGTTTCAATAGAAGATGGTTGTGTCTACACATCAAGGGAGGGAAGGATTGAAGCATAATGGCAGAAAAACCAGAGACTCCTATTAATATTCTGCAAAAACCGAGTATGTGCCAGATGGTGTCATCTTTCTTCTCCCTCTCCTCCATGTCATCATCCTGCCTTCCAGCAGATACTGTCTTCATCTGTTTATTTTTATTGAATTTTAATAAACATCCTCTTTGCATATGCTCTCTGTGATAATATTTGTCTCATTCTTGCTAGGCACAGCCCACCCCATCTCTGAGCCTGCTGCTCTGGCATTGCAACAGGTGCCGCTGCTGCCAGCTTCAGGTTTGCTCTCTGTTTTCCACAGACTTGGTTGCTCTAACTGCTTCTAAAAGGCTCATTTAATTGTTAACTCATCCAGTCAAACTCAATTTCAAACCCTTTGTGCCAGCTTTAAGATTTCATGACAGTGTGAATGACCAGTAATTAATTGGACAAATGAAATGTTCTTTCACAGTGAGTCATTGTTTTGCAAAGGAAAACTGAGAATCTTCCTTGGTTTTAATTATGATTATTTTGCTGACATGTAGATAGAGGCCTCAGAACTTTAATTACTATTAGATAATTTTTACATACAGTATTTTATAGACTTGCCTCAGTTAGGCTAATCACAGCTCAAAAATACGAGAACATTTTTTTACTTTGGTTAATATGTATATATGTAAATAGAAATACTTGAACTGAATATAAATCAAAAAAATCAGGGATATAAACACATACCCATGCTGACTTTAACAGAAGGAACTTTAACTTGGATTCTGGAGTCTTCCTTTCCAGTTCTGTTATTGTTTCCTATTCATCATCTCAAACATAGAGCCAACTCTTCACAATCTTTCTCCATCATAAATATTTTCATTCAAGTTTTGACTGAAATTCCCAGTGGATTTTGTCTGACTGAATGGAGAGCGTTGACAGGTTTCAGCATCTTCTGTCATTTCATAACATGCATCATCATGCCGTCTTCTTTGACTCATTTTTGGGGTTGTCAACATAATAAGGATATTAGATACTTCATCATTAATATCAAGTCTTCAAGATATTTTAATCACTTAAATTGTTATCATATTATTTGATTTAATTTTATGCCTTTGCCCTGGGAATTTCCTCAATTGTATTTTTTCATAGTTCACCAGGGGTACAAGTGTCACTCATATTGGGATTTTCAAGGATGGTTAAAGTAAGAGTTATCAATTAAAAGTGATTGTGTGAATAAATAAATAAATATAGGTGAATCTTACAATATTGGAAAAATCTGAAGAACTTCTTCAGGCTAAAAAAGCCAAATTTTTTGGCTGCTCTGTTAGAAGTGCAGAGATAGCAAGCATTCCTAAATCTGCCGAGAAAACAGCTGAGTGTACTAGAACCTGTAACATGTATCAAAATGAAATCCTCTTGTGCCTGCACAAAGTGTATAAGCAGATACACCATCTCCCACAGTATGCAGCTGATGGATTTCTGCCTTTTTCTCATATTTTTCATTTGCAAGTTGTGAGAAATCTTACATGGATGAGAATCCCAGCAGATCTACCTTCTTCATTTCCAGCTGATAGACTTTTCAGGAAAAAACCTTGATGCACTTACATTAGTTAAAAATCTTTAAAAATCTAATTATCAAACCCTTTCTTTATTCATCTGGTGTGTTAGTTCTAAACATATCAGAAAATTGAAATCACACAACATAAAATAAAACTTTTTTCTTGTTTCTTTAGTCATTGTCTTACTTTGTTCAATTTTAAAAGCAAAGCCAGTGGAGTACTCAGGTCAGAGAAGCAGTGTAAAAGGAGACAACTACAGTGAGATTCAGAATGTCCCTATCATGAACAAAGCCAGGTTTCTTCTGAAGCTTGTTTCAAACAGTGAAGACCTTGCTCACATCACATACAGTGTTTGACTGACCCGTAGCACCGTAAGTTCTACTACTTCAAGTTTCTTATGAGGAACTGCTTTATCCCTTCTCCAAAACATTTTCATAACTCTTTTAATCTTGTCAGGTAAGGGTGTTGATGTTTTTATGTTATTTTTTTTTCTATTCTGATAAGCTAAGTTAGTTCTAGAAGTCAGGAATCTAACTCTCCACTGCCTTGCACCTGGTGCAGGTTTACATACGTTTGCAAAGAAGCCTGTGAGCCCTGCTGGTTTAGCTAACCTTAGTCATCTTGTGAGCTCCAGTGGAGTGTAAGCACCCATGTGCCGTGTGATCACCTCCTCCATTTCATCTCCTAGTTTGCTTCTGCTTTTATCTAAGCAACTGAGTATTTCTGAGTCACGATGAAAGATAGAAGATAAAAGGTGTGTGTTGTAGACACGGTGTTTGCCTCCATAGTGTAGTGGTTGGGGAACTTATTTTGTGAATTTGAAATTAAGTTCCTGCTCCCAACAAATGCTTCTGTTTGCACAGTGTATCTTTTTCCTCTCTTTCTTTTAAGTAGTTTTCTCACAGCACTCAGTCAAAACTGACTCATGTCAAACTTTAAGTTCTTGGATTTTGCAAAGCTTGTAATTAACAGTGCTAAATAGGAAAAACCTTTTAAAAAGACAGGACATTAATTTATCTTTTCAAGTTACCATATTAAAATACCTCCAAGTTACAGGAAATCTACAAAGCGAGCTCATCATATGGTAGACAATATAAGCACTGCCAACAATATAAGCAAAAACATATGAAAGACAAATCGACTCAAGCAAAGCACCTGGAACTGTGCTGTAGGACAGCATATTATTTGAGAATAAAAGAGGATAAGTATTGAAAGAATTACACAAATGATAAGCAATGTCTCCCCTTGTAAAAGGCATCCTCATGGACTCTGCGGGAGTACTGCAGGGGAAGAGACTGTACTGAGTTCCTGCAGGCTTTCAGATACAGCCACTGCCTTTCACAGGGGTGATGAGTTTTCCTCAAAAAATCAAAGGGTTGGTAGCTTGGACCATGGGTAGCACTGCTTATGGGGGCAATGCCTTTTAAGTCTCCCGATGTGGTCAGAGCAATGCATTTTCTTCAACGTTTTCATACAATCAGGCAATAAATGATTACACAGAAAGCACTTATATGAAAATCTGTAAATCAGGTTCCAGGGTCAGGAAGTCACTTTCCAGTGGTACATTAGTAGATGAAAGAAATAGAGCAAGGACAATTTTTCATACACAATTTCGATCATATAAAAGCCTTTTGTGCCTGACAGCATTGTAGATATGGCACAATGGGGATTGATCTCCCATTTTTGTGCTGAGTTTGACAGAGCTCCACCTTTCTTGCCTTGTGCATTGCCCTTGGGAGGCACTTGGCAGAGAAGCAAGAACAGAAAGGAGCTTTGCTCTAAATGTGACATGACCAAATGTTGTATATACTACATGCTGGAAGACAGATGAAACACGCAAGATGTTCTCTTGCTACTCCAAGTAGAGAAAATACCCAGTTTTAAAACTGAGCTGTTAAATATATCAACATCTAGAAAATTCCCGCAGAGGAAATTTTCATAGAATCATAGAGTGGTTTGGGTTGGAAGGGACCTTTAAAGATCAGCTTATACCCTACTTGTAGTGGGCGGGGACATCTTCCACTAGAACAGGTTGCTCAGAGCCCTGTCCAACCTGTCCTTGGATATTTCCAGGAGTGAGGCATCCACATCTCTCTGAGCAACCTGTTCCAGTGTTTTCCAGTGTTGTCTGGTTCATTGACTTCCAGGAAATCATGCTGAGCTGAGTTAGATTTTGGAGTGAATCACTCTGCACAGTGCGAGAATAGCAACAGGGAAGAGGGATGGGCTGGTGGGGTAGCCCCTGCTCAGGGCTCTCTCCAGGCTGCTGCACACAAAACTGAGGCAGCACTTCCAAAAGCATGGTGCCAAAGCTCCTCTGTCAGTGCTTGAGGGTAATGTGGCTGCTCCAAGTGCAAGGATGAACTGAATTATGTGCTGCCCTCTCCCAACCCCAAGCAACAAAAGGTGTTGTTGTGAGCCAGTTGCTCCCAGAGTGCAGCAGCACAGGTCACACAGCTCTCCTTGTGCAGAGCTCTTCTGTAGCCAAGAGTAACGAGGTGCTTCATCCACGCCTCACCAAAAATTTATCTTCCCCAGAGTGCAGGAGAGGTTTATACCTCTCTCTTCATCCAACTTCACCATTTCTGGAGTTTGGCCAGAGGTCAAACACAGCAGAAAAATAGCATTGTAAAGTGCCAGGGAAAGGGATGCAGCCAGGGATTTCCATGGCCAGGAGAG
This sequence comes from Corvus hawaiiensis, assembly GCF_020740725.1. Lineage (NCBI taxonomy): Eukaryota > Metazoa > Chordata > Aves > Passeriformes > Corvidae > Corvus > Corvus hawaiiensis. The sequence continues at coordinate 25,235,799 of NC_063215.1, forward strand.
TTGAGGGTGCACCATAAAACACATGCTGGGTAAAATGTTCCTGATATGCTATGGAAAGGGAGCAGTGTTGAATGCCCAGACGGGGTTTCCAGATGCATGTGCTTCCATACACACAGCTGTGCATCAGCCGGATCCTGGCGCACGCCCCTTGCCCCTGCCCCAGCTGCGCCCTGGCTGCTGTGCCTGCTCCTGCCTGGCCTTGGGATTGCTTGTGAGTAATGAACTCACAAGGAACCAATTAGATCTCTTTATCTCTCTTTGACTTGTATTTCCTTGTTTCCTTTTGGGGAGAAGGTTGCTTTTATCTGTTGTCTCTGACATCACTGCAGTTAAGAACACCATCAGATGCCGGTTTGTTCTGAACCGTGCAGCAGAAGATCTGCCCCTTCTCTGCTGTTCTGTTGGATGCATTTTTGCATCCTCTTTTAAAAACTTTTATTTAAAAATCCAGCTGTGTAATATTTTTTAGGCATGAGTAAATGCCCTTCTTTACTAAATTCAATTTTGACAGTTTCTTCTGTGAATACAGTCATTATCAAATGTGACCTTTTGCATCTAGCAATGGCATGTTTTCATTCTTTAGTGAGAAGTCTAAATTTCCTGTTTAGGTCTAAAAAATTACTTCCATGCCCAGTGATGATAAAATAGGTAAGACTAAGTATGAAATCATAATATTATTCATGGGGTTTATGTAAACCCTTGCACATGCTCTCAACTGTGTTGATAATTTTATTTTCTCCTGTTTTCCCCAGTTAAAGGGTACCATCCTTAGCACTGGAGTCAGTGAAGATCAGCTGTGAAGTCAGATTTTAAAAATATGCACTGTTTAGATACATGGAGCTGAGCAGGCAGGCATCCCTATTACAGGTATTTTCTAGCTGGGGAATATTTTCTTTAGAAAGTTACCTGTTTGAACTAGAGTTAAAAGTATGTCTGGTTTTCTTCTTAAAAAGGGTGAATCCAAATTCTTTTTTCCTGCCCTTATTCCATCAAACTTTGGCCTCTCATGTGTTGTTTCACCTTCTGATTTGTAGCCTCTGTCCCCAGCAGCTGGCCTTGCTGCCAGGTGTGATTTGCCCTGTCACTGCTGGTTATGCCTTTGATGTGAAGCTTGGGTTGCAGCTGTGACTGTTGCCTTGAGAGCTTTCCTCTCTGGCTAATACTGGAATATGGACCTGTGGACTGGGGAAGGCCAGGGGAAGGGAAAGGCTTATAAAAGAAAAAAAAAAGATGTTTGTTCTGTTCAGTTTTAGTTTTGAAAAAGTTATAAAAAGACATAATGAACTGTCCTTTATGGACTGTTCTGTAATGTTTTGGACAGACATTTTGGTTAGAAGTAGGTAAGGAAAGCATATGTGCACATCTGGAAGTTAAAAACTATTGGATGTTAACCTGTTGGCAGGACATCTCATTTATCATGTTTTAAGAAACTGCTTTCATTTGAAGCATCATAGCTACTTGTGGGTTTGTTCCCATCCTGTTTCAGTATGAAAGAATTTTTGCAGCCAAGAGTGCAGCTGAATTGCCCCAAGTTGTTTAGATGGCTTTATTTTGCATCTTTCTGCAGAGGACCCGGAGTGCACAGGCAGCTCCTGTCTGTGTTCCAGTTGAAGGACTCTGACTTTCAATGTAGGCTGTTAATCCCATTAAATGAGAGTGTCTGAAATAATTTGATTTTTAGTTATGCCTGATTCAAACAAAACGGAATTTTTTTAATGTAGAAAGTCTTAGTGGTTATGTTATAAAAAGTGACACAAACAAGGTAATGAAAGAAGTTTCCACAGTGAGCCCACTGGTTTTACTACAAGACATGTCTGTTGTGAAGTTTACTTTATAGGCACTGAAAACGTAATTTCAGGGGAAAATGGAAAAATAGTAACTTGTTTCAAGTGCATGCAATGCATTTGCAATGACGCATTTTTCTGAAAAAGTATCCTATGTATTCTGCCGGTTTGAGGTTGAATAGTAGTTCCACTATTATTTAAATAATAATATTTAAAGCATGATGATGGAAAGTGAAGTAGGAAGACTTTGCAATTTCCACATAAGTATTTTAAACAAGTTTGAACACTGCTGCGTAACAACCAGTGGAGAAAACAATGGAATAATAGAAAATCTAGATAATTCTTCCTCCTACACCATCATAATTTTTCTTTTGCAGAATTATCTACAGAGGATGGAAGTTTCACACCTTCCCACATGCCTTAGACAGGCAACTCAGGTGCCTGTACTGGAAGGGTTTTCCTCATTGCCATCCTAAATGTCTCTGCCTTGCCCTGTCTGTAATGGGCAGTGGAAATAGTTTGCTTCCTCTTTGCTGTGCCACTTTTTCACATAGGAAATCTATTCTCCTATCTTCCCTCTATCATGCTGCACCAGGAAATGTACATTCAAATACGAATAGTAAAGAAAAGCTCCAAGAACAAAGCATGTCTATTCAATAGGGTAATGCTGAGGTCAGTGAAGATAAGCAGGGAAATATGAAAGCAAAGGTAAAATCGTCCCAGGATTCTGGGAAGAGAAGGGCTGGGTTTGAGAAAAGGATGTAACAAAATACAACGCAAATTTAGAGTTGTCGAGTTTTGTTACTTTCCTTTATTTGTGGTTTTGTTGTTGTTGTTGTTTTTTCATTTTTAAACAAAGCTGAAAGAGGAAAGGAAGCTGAAAAAGCTTGTATTGTGATGTTCCTGGAGCTTGGGTGAATGTGAAGGCAGTGACAGAGTGCTGGGTTCTTAGGGGATGGTTAGGTAAAGATGGAAAGGCCACTGTGGTTAGAAATGTGATGTGTGTTTGTTACACCTATTTTCTGTTGCTTTTGGTTTATAGAGGAGATTAATTGATAACTTTTGCTGCGAGGAGAGAGAGATTAGAGGCCTGAGCCTCTTATTGAATTAGACCTTGTACAAATGCATGCTCTATTACTTAGTTGCATTTTCAATTGCATAATTGGCACAATCTGCAACAGAGTTCTTTTTTCATTGGTACCTATGATTCAGATTTGAGGAAATGAGCACTCTTCAGGGTCCTGTCAGAGAGACAGGCACGGAGGAGGAGAAGTGGCCGCAGGGGAAGGAGCAGCGATGGTTTAGGGACAATAGTGATATGGGTTCACATGGGGTTTCAGAGGGAGAGTGGGCAGGGAGATGTGCAGAAATCAGAGGGACAGAGAACACAGCTGCACTTGGACCAGGACATTGATTTGTTAGACTCAGCAGTACGTCTCCAAATCAGCGAGAGTCAGTGTACGTGTGAGCTTTCTCCTGCCTGGAGAGGGTACAGAGGGGCTGCTGTAGGTCAGACCTGAGCCCACTCTTCTCTTGCGAGTGGAAGTTTCCAGCCTTTGCAGCACTTACGGGCTGAGACACTGTTCAGCCTCTGCTATAGAAAATTGGCTGCTCATTTAGTGCTGGTTCCTCTTTCTCTGCAGCAACATGAAAGATTAGATGTAAGACTTCTCCAACACCGTGTATTTTGTGGAGTAGTTAATACAATTACCGCAGAAATGTTGAAGGAGCACTTTTCATCAATTAAATTTACTTTATCATTTTTAGACCTAGTCCCATTGTAATATTTGAAAGATAGGATGAAAGCAGTCATGAAATGTTTGAAGAAAATCTTTTTTAGAGAATTAGTTTTGGCTCCTTGGAAAGTGGGGAGTAGGAACCATGCTGATAAAGAGTGCTTAAAAAAATGACATTCAAAATGGCTAAGGTCTTTTCTTCAAAAGGTCAAATAGGTACTGGTGACTCTGCATTGCTAATGAAATACATGTCAGTCATGGGGAGGTGTGCGCATGTCTATTTTTGAACAGCACAGTACACAAAGAAAGGTCTTCCCTGAGCTTGGAACTGACAGCTCAATGAAATGCAAAGCCTGGTCCTGGATATGACTGTAGGTAACTCAGGGCATAGACCTCTGCAGTAGTTCTTGAGGTGTCAGAATTTCATTATGTGACCCAGTAAACCACCTGTATGTATAGATGTGCATTTGCTGTACTGCAAAGCAGCTGGCTGCTGGCTGTTGATAAGCAGGAAGCATCTTTCAGCAAAGAACAGAACCATCCAGTGCAAGGAAAGCCTAAAGTGATGTCATGTGTGCATGACAAAAGCAAATCTTCCCAGGAGCTGTTAGCTTGGCCAGTGCTTAGGATCTGTAGAGGTTATTTAAAGCTTCCAGAAATGTGTCCTTCTTAGTTTAAGCAGAAGGAAAAGAAGAGGGGGAAAAAAAAGGATATATAATTGGGTGCCTAGTACACCAGGGTATAAACTAAATTTATAGCTGGTTTTAAAATTAGTTTACTTCTGTCAGGGGTGAGTCTCAGCTCTGGACTGACACCTGCACTTTGGTGTCTATGTGTAGTGTGCCATGAGCCGGGGGGAGTCAGAGCTAATGTCAGGGGAGCCTGGGGAGTAATTCATTTTAATTCAATGCAGAAACCTCCTGGCTGAAAGTTCAACAGCCACAAAGCATCTATATGCTTGTGTCGTTTCCTAAATCAAATAATGTACAGCAAGGAAGTAATATATAAGCAATTGAATTGTGTGGTGTCAACATTAAATGTTATTATGAATTTGAAGTAGCTGATAAATAAGAAGTACTAACTTTCCTGAAAGTTTTCATATTGCTCATAAGATGGCCACTTTATTGCACATTATCATATTACATTTTCCTTAGATATATTGACTCACCCTTATATGTTTTCATTACATGTTAAACTTTTTTTGAAATGCAGTAAAAAGAGGGTGATTTTGTGCATCAGAGTGAAATTCGTAATAATCCATTCATTGATAAAACAATTACTGATACATTATTTGACTATACATAAAGAGCCTGCCATTGTTTTTTTCTCAGTTACAGCAATTAAATTAATTTTAAAACATTACAATATAATTCTCCAAGAATAAAGTTCTTATCCAAAAAAAAAAAGAATCAAATCCATGTATGCATATTTTACTGACAAATTTAAACACTGATTTTTCTCTTAATGTTTCTTTTAAATATATTTTGTCAGTAAAGAAGCCAAAATATGCACTTTTTCAAAGATCAATAATTGATATGCTTTTTGGTTCTTAATGAACCCTTTATTGCTTTCAGGGGGATGAATTAATGAACAATGAAGTAAAATCAATTTTTCATATTTACTTGTCTTTATTTTTAAAAAATATTTTACTCTTTTTTTTTACGTATAGAAGGTATTTTAAAAGATTAGCTAATTAGAGGAAGAGGCAATTTATCCTAATCTCACTTTAATTATCAATGGCTTTTTGGCATAAACAAAAAATGAAAGGAAGGCTAAGGAGAATCATCCTTTACTGGATGTGATAGGAAACATAGAGACAAAGGATAAGGTACTTAATGCCTTCTTTGCCTCAGTCTTCAATAGCAAGACCAGTTGTTCTCTGGGTTCCAGTTCCCTAAGTTGTAACACAAGGATAGGGGGTAGAACGAAACCTCCATAATCCAAGGGGAAATGTTCAGCACCTGCTGCACCACTTAGACACCTACAGGTCCATGGAGCCAGATGGAATCCACGAAGGGTACTGTGAGAGCTGGTGAAGCGCTCACCGAGCCTCCTGTCACCATATATTGGCAGTTCTGGCTAACTGGGAAGGTCCCAGTTGACCCTCCACCGGGCTGGGTGGGAGTGTAGATCTGCTGGAGGGTAGGAAGGCTCTGCAGAGGCATTTGGACAGGTTGGATTGATGGTCCAAGGCAATTGTGTGAGGTTGAACAAGGCCAAGTGCTGCACTTGGGTCACAACAATCCCATGCAGAGCTACAGGCTGGGGCTAGAGAGGCTGAAAACCTGCCCAGTGGAAAAGGGTCTGGGGGTGCTGGACCTCAGCTGGCTGAATATGAGCCAGTGTGTGCCCAGGTGGCCAGGAAGGCCAGTGGCATCCTGGCCTGTATCTGCAGTAGTGTGGCCAGCAGGACCAGGGCAGTGATTGTCCCCCTGTACTCAGCACTGGCGAGGCCACACCTCGAGTGTTGTGTCCAGGTCTGGGCCCCTCACTACAAGAAAGACATTGAGGGGCTGGAGGGAGTCCAGGGAAGAGCAGTGGAGCACCTTCAGAGGTGAAGGGTCTGGAGCACAAGGGTCTGTGAGGAGCAGCTGAGGGAGCTGGGGGTGTTTAGCCTGGAGAAAAGGAGGCTCAGAGGAGACCTCATTGCTCTCTGCAACTGTCTGAAAGAAGACTGTAAAAAGGTGGGGGTCAGTCTCTTCTGCAATCCAAAAAGTGACAGGGCAAGAGGAAATGGTCTGAAGTTGTGCCAGGGTAGGTTTCTATTGGATATTAGAAAGAAAGTCTTTATAGAAAGGGGTTCAAGCATTGGAACACACTGCCCAGGGAAGTGTGAGTTGCCATCCCTGGAGGTATTTAAAGGACATGTAGTTGTGGCGCTTAGGGACGTGGTTTAGTGGTGGACTTGGCAGTGCTGGGTTAGTAGTTTGACTTGATGTTTTTAAAGGTCTTTTCCAACCTAAACAATTCTATGATTCTCTATGGTGTTGCACCTCTCACATGTTTTTCTCATCACCTTTTTCCCCTGTCCCTTTAAAATATTCCCTTTAAACACTTCCCTGCTCTTGATCTGATTCTTTTCTCTGAAATCTTTCGCATCTTGCTGAAGATACCTCGGATAATCCTCACACGCCCTTCCACTTCTGATGAAGATGCAGACCAGTTGCCCCCAGACCCTGATGACTTTGAGCCCGAGGAGCCTGACAGCGCAGAAGGCCATGCCTATTCAGACTGTCTGAGGAGTGCTTTTTATCCTCCCTAATAAAGTACTTTTCTGGAAGGAGTTCATGGGTGGTTTTCTTTCCCATTGTTTGACTACATTTAATGTAGTACTTGAACCGCTATGCCTTATTTGTAGTGCAAACCATTACATGGAGGATGGATTTGAGCTGTGGGAGGAGAACCCTGTTTGTATTTCTTTGCCTTGAACTTTCCTTCGGCAAGAACTTGAGAACCTGAAATGAAATGCACTGGGTCAAGTCATGTGAATGTCACCACATGTTTCAGTAGCCACTTGTAAAGGTACCCTGCAGCACCTAAATGTAATGGAGAAAAAACCAGATGATTTTTATTTAGAAGGTACTTTACCCATTGGAAATACACTAAAAGCAATTGTATAGTTTGGTGGGATTTTTTAAATCTTGTATCCATGTTTTGTCTATACAGCTCGTCCTTCTGTGTCCCCCCAGGTTCCTATGATTTGTCCCTTTTAATGTTATTTTCTATGAGAATTAAAAAAAAAATTCCATCTTTTAATTGTGCTGGTTTTTTTACCCATTGAGAAATGTTATTTGTGTTGGAATTCTGTATCTCATTTTAATGTAATAAAGAATAGTTTCTCCAGTTATATCAGTAATGTGAATGTATATCAGATTTGAGCAGGACCTGTCAGCTGTATTTTATTAGATCCAAATGCAGGAGGCACCTTATGCAACTATGTACCTGAGAGTGAACTGAGAAGTAATTTCTTATGCTTGAGGAACTATCTGGAACTTACTTTTTTTTCTGACTTGCATATAAGCAGAACACTTTTAATTTGGCTTACTGCAGTATGCCTGTATTTCATGTATATATGTGTGTATGTGTGAGGTAAGCATTTAAGAGCAAATTTTCCTGTACAACAGTTTTCAATCCTTTAATTCTCTTCACTGCTATTCAGGTTTCTAATGCATTTTAAGGTGTTTAAGAAGAATCTTTTGGGACTGTTCTTAATTTTGGGTTCCACAGTGCTGCCTTAACTCAGAGGTGGGGTCTGGCCCTGCTAGACTTGAATGCCGTGACTTCCTTTTCATGTACATAAAGTATGCATTGATGGTTTTTATGATGTTTATGATCTTTATACGGTTTATTTTCCTGTAAATGTAATATAGCACAACCCACTGACCTGGTAAATCCTCATCTTTTATTCACATTTTTGAGAAGGATTTCTCAGGTGATCGCTCGTATATAACTTCAATGAATGCTGGTAGCTGCCTTTTACAGAATTACAAAGTTCCCAGGAGGAGATGGCTGTCACAAAGACAAAAATATCTCCTACTAACAGAAGGGATATTTTATTTTGAAAAGATAGATTTGCACTAACACTATGATAACAAGTCAATGGCATCCACTTTGGTTTTATTATCTTGTACATCTGCATTTTAATTGAAGATAGCAATAGGAATATTAAGCTAACTTAATTCATTTGCAAAATAAACATTATTGTAGAATCTGCTGTGACTTTAATATTAAAGACTGTAGAATGTGCATAAGCATAGGCTTAAATGATATTGATAAATGAAATAATATTTAAAATATTTGCTTCCCATCTCTTCCTCCAAAACAGGGTTCTTCCACCGTGACTTAATGTTTGATCAATGCATGTTGCAAAAATATCAATCTCAGAATCCACAAGTGCTTTGGCACTCTAGCTAGTAATGTATGGTTTACTACTGCTTTATTGTGTCTTACTAGACTGCAAAAAAACCCCCAAACTCATTCAGCTGTTCTAAACCAGCCTTAGATTGCAGAACAAGTGGTAGTTGAAAGCTAGTAAAACAAAAGTAAGAGTTCTGTTGAGAACTTGGTATTTTCTTCCTTTTTAGTTCCCATGCATAAATATTTGTTTTAGATTCTTCATTAGAGCTCAAAAATCAAAATATTTGCTATCAAAATGACAAGCTTTTAATCAAACGCTGTCGCCATTCAGATAACTTAAACACTGAGATCTTTGTCTGTCCTTTTTGACTGATTTTCAAGGCAAATTTCATATTGCGGTGTTGAGAATTTTGCTGTGAATATCAACTTATGGTAGTAACACTCTCTGTGGACATGCAGCTCTACAAAATATATCAGTCAAAGCCTATGCTTATTCAAGCTTCAATTAAGAAAAAAAAAGTCAGTGGCAGTTGATTATGTTTTGCTTTTGTTCTGCAAAAGAGGGGCAGAGGTAAAGGTCAGATGCTGCTGTCCTTATCAGCACTGAGTAATGTCTCTTTTGAGGTTTGGCTGTTTGATAAGAATGGGCAGAAACAGAAGGTGGAGAGGCTCAGTGGGAGTTGGTCTGTTAATGACAGCTCATATCCTGTGCTCTCATTTCCTGCTGACCTGGGAGGTGACTAGAAAAAGCCACTGCCTGGCTATGGAGCAGTCCCTTGTTAACTGTGGGGAACGGGCTTCTCCTCATTCGCAGCTGCCACATCATTTAAAAGATAGCTATGAAAGTATTTAATGCTTTACTAATGTATTTCATTAGCTCCATCCTATCATTGTTACATCCATCGTTGTGGAGGAAGGCATGGAAAACAGTACCAATCAATATGGGAGGGAAGATTTTTTTGTGTGTGTGTAACTAATCTACTGAAGTATATTTTACAGCGCAGGATAATTTGGTTGGCTGGGATATAGCAGTAATATTCAGGGACATCATGTATATAGCTGAAGCAATGGATATCTGACGGAAAAGAGGTCTGTTGTTCCACTCCTATCTGTACCCCTGGAGGACAGTAGATGTAGGACCTTGCCAGCCCAAGGATAGTCCACTTTAAAATAATTGACTTAAAAGACCTGCAAAGAGAAGAACGCACGTACAGCTTCCGTGGACTGCCGTGTCAGAAAAGGCTCTGAGCTCTTGGAAACAATTTATTATGTTGAAATAACCTTCTTTGTTTTCATCCTCAAACATATACAAACTTCTCCCTTTGGAGAATATTTGTCACGGAGTCTCCTGCTCCCTGTACATGACATGTAGGACTCTGCTTTCACACATGCAAAGCAGAAACTTGTGGTGCCTGTGCTGTTTTCCTTTCTCCACGCCTGCTATCTCCTGCTCTGTGAGTATTTGCAGAGCCAGCGGGGTGGACCAGGGAGTGACAACAGCAGCTGTTGGGTTCTGCGGCAGGAATGTGGACCCACCTCTCATAAGGATCAGCTTCCCACCCTTGGCTCCTGGCTGCCTGGAGGTAAGCCTGCTTCATACGCTGTCTTGGTAGTTCAGTCATGCTCTTCATTTCTGCAGGGATCCTGCCATGGAATACCAGCTAGAAATGCTGCTGGTGTCCTGTCGTTTCCAGGCGTGTGCAAGTGACCTTGGGTGCATATGACCTGGGGTAACATAGGGGGATGCTTGCTGGCAGGGCACGGTGGGGCTGAGAGAAGGGTGAGCACCAGAAATAACCTGGAAAGCTCAACTTGTGCCATCTGCTGGAGTGGCAGTTAAGAGTCATGGGGAAGCCTACTGAGTTTGTGCTTGTTCCTTTCAGCTTTTTTGATTTAAGTGTGGGACAGAAACTCTCTCCATGTTAGAGCTTTAAAAATCACTGTGAGAGTAATTGCTGTATTAGGGTTTTTAACTGGTATATGTTAAGTAGATGGTTTTCAACTGAGTACAGCTTAATTGACCACATCAGGGTAAGAATTAATACTTCTATTGAATTCTTATGATGTGTCTGATGCTGAGCAAATAAAAGCTATGGGCTTAGGAGAGCAGCAGTGCAGATATGTGACGTGTGGTGTAGCCACTGGCTGGCAGCCCTGGGCTACTGCTGAGCCAGGCTGAAAATGAAAATGTGCAAATTTAAAGAATTGCAGGAGCCACAAGAGTGAAAACACAGCTGAGAGTGACAGAAGCATCATGATACTCACATGCTTCCTTCTCCAAGAACAGCAGATCAAATGAGCACAGAAGATAACATCTGCTTAAATGCCTTATTTACACGATACTGTTATTTGGGATATACAGCACTTGAACCTTACAAGAAAGCCTACAACTCTCTCCTCCATCAGCTTCTCTTGGCCTCTTGTTAGCTCCTGGTCTGAGAAGAGAAACAGGTGTCAAGAGATGAGTGACTGTAATAAAAAGAAGCAATTGGAAATAGCACAGTAATTTAGGCAATGTCTAGAACATGCTTTTTACTTAGCACCTGTTTTCTATGTTTTTCCCTTGCAAAGTAAAACAGGAAATATACAGTTACTAACAGTGTCTCAGAAAGTCCTTGGAGTAGAATAACCATTATTTCTCTGTAGGAATAAGAAATGTACTCTCATGATTATATAAAACCAAATTCTCAGATGGTTAGGATCATGGTCTTTCCTCAGGTTTATTGATGAAATGTCATGCTGAGCAAGGTGTGGTAGATAATAAGGTGATGTCAGCTTTTCTGTGCTCTATCTCCAGGGTCTTTATATAATGGCATTCAGGCTACAGAAGAACCCTGCATCCAGTGTTTGTTTCCTGGGCTCCCTGATTTTAGTGTGATGGCATGAAGTTTGGTGTCATACTCTCTTGCATTCATAGCCTTTTTTTCATGTTCCCATCTCCAATGCAGTTTGCTCCAACTGCCTTGCAGTTGCGTGGTCAGCAGCATGATGCATTCTGAATGTAAATTTCCATTCATGAGAAGTGGAGATTCTCAAGTGAATGCTGTTAGATGCTTTTACAAGAATGTTAATGGAAAACCCACTTGTGAAACTACATACTCTCACCACTATCTTATGTTAAAATTATTGAGTACAGTTCACTCCATAGTCAATTCCTTGTGTCTTTCTATAGTGATTGTCTTTGATATCAGAGGGTGAGATGACACATGAGAACAGTATTAGACCCTGCATGTAAAGACTATAAACATTACTGAAGATTAAGTTTTAGGGTAGTTAGGATGAGTGCTAAGTTACATGCAGCATAAACACCAGATAAAAATCTGCCATTACTTGCTTATAAATGTCTGGAGTCCTGCATTGCTGGTTAATATTGCACCACTGAGAGCCTACTCTTTTACTGACATGGATCTCTGTTCCCCAGCCCAAGGAGGAAGTGACTTCCCTGGGAGCCACTGTTCGGAAGCCTGCTGACCTCCAGGGTCTCCCAGCTAGCAGTGGGATAGACCTGGGAGGGCATCGAGCTGACACAGCTGAATGTGCCCACCCGAGGTGCTGCTGTCCTTGTCTGTCGTTTCAAACCATTGCAGATGGACAGATTAATGGGAGTGGAGGGGCTTCAGGTTCTTCCCCTGCGCCGCAGGAATGGCCGGTAATGTAAGCAGCAGCATAGTGCAAGCTGCTGTTTGGGTCCCGCTGAGGACCTCCTTTGAGGTCTTTAAGTGGTGCAAGGACATTATGAAATCCCTTGCCACAGGGATAAGTTTCAGCCTCAGGAAAGATTATGGAGATACGAACTTACTACTGTTTGCCTTCCCACTGAGGAGTGGAGAACTGCAGATTTCCTCTGGGTATTATGTTGCTTACTCTTGCTCTTTTTATCCCAGCATTTCCAGGAGACACAGCAGGGTGATTTTTTACTTCATGACATCAAGCTCATATTTATTCCCTCTGCTACAGCAGCTCTTGCAGATTTGACTGGTTCTTTGCATTTGCCTTGCCATATTTACTCTTCTGCTGGCTGTCTTACACAGGTGAAAGAAAGACTAAAGAAAAACAATTGTCACTGAACTAACTTTTTCTTTGTTCTGAAGAATGTTTCAGAACAGGAACAGTTTAGGGTTTGGGGGTTTTTTATCAACTTTTCATGTATAAGGTATGTAGGCTGTTGGGAGATGACTGGCTACCTTCCTATCCAAGGCTCTAAAGATCACGTGAGTATAACATCTATCAAGAGACATGCCTAAAGGAGTGTGCCTAGTTATAATAGATAAAAATATAATGATAAAAAAAGGTTCAATATTTATTTATTAATTTATCCCATCTACTTATTTATTTATTTTATGAGAGCCTTCTTTTACCAATGTATTGACGGGAAGAGGTGGAAAGGATGTGTGTTTATGAGGGATTTAGTTAAATGCTTAAACAGCCAGCTTTACAGCAGGGCTAATGAACCACAGATTACTAGAGAGCATGTTCTTGTTTAACAGTAGCAAAGATTTTCTGTGTTACTCTGTGTCTTCATGCTTCCCCTTCCCTTGCTGGTAGGGGCAGAGCCAGCCTTGTGTGAATCACACCTTAGGCAACATGATCCCAGTTGATGTCGCAGCAGAAGGGTGTGTTGGAAACCTTGGCATCCTCAGCAGAGCTGCTGAGAGGTTCCTCCAGCACTCCAGTTTCTATTATTGGCCTCCTGACTTTATCATTGTGAACCAGAGCCAGGTTATTCTTCAGCAGTCAACTAACAGACTCCACAACCACCCTCATATGGCTGTCAGCTCCATTTTAGTTGTTCACTGGTCATTTCTTCACAGTGCCTGCTGGAAGTTTAGCAACTCTTTCTGCATTTCAGAAGTGCAAGATGTCGTATTCTGATACTAGGAAAGGAGAGTACACTCTGCATGAGGGAATGGGGGGATAGCTCTGTTCCAAAGACTCAACAGGGGAAGACCAATAGTTATGGTAAAGTGCTGTTTTAAAGTATTTTTCTGTACACTTTCATCTCTACATAGCAACATGTGGTGCCAGTGAATTATATTTGTCATTTTATTTGCTTAATAATCTCTGTGAACTCAAGTTAGTGCTACTGAGACATAGCTATTAATTTTCATGGACTTTCTTGGAGTGAAAGCTCCTCTGGACTCAGGCTCAGAGGGAAGCCAAAGCACAGGGGTTGAATTAGAACCTTTGGACAAGCTGAGATACATGAAGGCACACCGAAGTGAAATAGAAATATAGATTTTTAACTTTTAGTAGAAATATGTGCTAAGTGCCTTAAACATTAAAGAGCTGTAGCAGAGACCTTAAACACAGTTCTTGCTGCAGCAGTGGTACCTTTTCACAGAATTCTTTACTTTAGACAAAATATAGATAGAATGATACTGTTCACATATTTTAGATGGAGTGTTCACATAAACAAGAAGAACTGATAGAAACTGTATATGCAGATCTGTGTAATACATGTGTAACACTTGTGTAAGACTTACGAGTGTTAGAATTAGACCAGGACAGGTTAAGAAAAAGAAAACTAGAATTGTGTGTTAATCTTATTGGTCAGTTAACAAATATAATCCACACTTCTGTAAGAAAAAATAGAGAGAATATAGAAGAAACTAGAATTAGAAGAAGAAGCTGTTTTTGCCTGCTGTTTGCTGTTGCTGCTTGGCTTTAGCATGTAACCCCCTTGAACTCTGCCTTCAAGAAAGCTATGAGACTATGAAATAAAGAACTTAGCAGAACAGGAGCCTCCTCTGCTCTCTTACCCTGGTCTGAGAAGGAAGGGTACCCCATCAAAAGCTCAACAGGATTTTTCAGTGTGAGCTTTTGGGATAGAGGGGAACAAGGAGAGAATGAATGGGGCTGGTAACCAAAATCCATCCTGAACAATTTGCTGTGATACCAAACCAATGTTTATTGTTATCAAAGGCAGCTGTCTCTCTTCTCTCCACGCTTCTATTTGTGGATTTTCGATGGCTATAAATGGAAACACATGCTGACCAGAAATCACCACAGCGCTCCTGATACTTTTCTGTCCTGACTCCAAAAGTGCAGGGATATCTAACATGTAGTCAGGTTGAATCATTTCTGCTCAGGATATTAGCTGATTTTTATTCCCCTGGGAAATGGAGTTAGGAAAACGTGAAAGCAAAGCCTCAGGAAGAGAAGCTTTAGAGGAAAAGCAAATGGTAAGCTATGTTGAGAAATGTTGATATTTTAAATTTTTTTTATTGTAATTATAAGCAGGAAAAGGAAATAATCTACTGTACTTTATAGGAGTATTTCCTGGCTTCCTTTAACCACTGACTTTGAAGATTAAAACTTTATTCATGTATGTTAAATTAATTATAAATTAATTATGACAGTACATTTCTATGGAAATTATGGAAATTTGTGAATGCACTTTGTGTGCATGTGAAATGCAAAAACTGAAATCTAGTTAAACTTTGATTTGTTATCGTAACCCAAACTGATAGCTAATATCTGTGAGTTTCTTCTGTTTTTCTTAAGGGACAATTTCGTATCTTTGCACATTATGTTCCATAACTTTAGATCAGTAAATGGCAGAAGAAATTTTTTGTGTCTGGAGTGAGTCTGAAACTTACTGAAAAGAGGTGTCACCAAAACAAATTATTAGGAGAAAGTGAAAACAGTCAAAACAATTAGCTTATTCCTAATTAGCTGAGGCTTGCAATGCAATTTATAATTTGCCTTGTGTTAATGAGGTTTTTTTCTTGATATCACAAAAAGGGCAGTTTTTTCTTGGCTTTGCAAAGCTGTCAAGAAAAGTGGTCATCACTCTTGCTAAGAAAGAAATTAGCACTGAATTTTTTAGCACTTAAATGGTGGTGTTGTGTTGATTTGGTTTCGTAGTGGGCCAACTTTTACTCCTGTTTAATCACAACGTTGGCCTCCACTAGCCTCAGTTAAGTGAGTTTTGGCAAGCTTGTGTGTTAGTTAACAGTTTTAAATACAACTTCACCAAGGCAAGATGCCTTGGGTAGGAAATAGGGAAAGCAATGAAACTGAAAGTCATGACCTGGTCTTACAGTATTTTTCTTTAAAAAAGCAGTGTTTATCTAAAGAGTAATATCTGAAAGAGCATTGCTAAAGCTCCAGCATTAAGTTCTAATGGAAATACTATTTATTGTTTTAATTGTTCATTTTCTCATTAATTAATTCTTTAGACAATGACCTCATTTTCAATTTGTGGTTGATATCTAAAATATGAGGAAAACTCATCAAAATTAAAAACAAGTATAAAATCCACTTAATCTTCAGGGAACGTTTCAAAGGAAACCCTTGAAATTTTGTTTCAGCTCATGCATAGAGAAAATATATAGCCATGTAATCAGCCAGTATGGTTATCTAATTGCAGACCATATCCTCATGCACAAAGTATTGACCAGCCAACCTTAAGTAAGGCTTTTCCAAAATGCAGAGTGCTTCATTTGGAACACTAATGATCTGCTGATGACCTTCTCTGTGTGCATCATTTACTAATTTTAAGAATAGCAAACTGGAGCAAACAGGGACCCCAGTGATGGGAGCCGTGCTAACACCCACATCAAGTCACACACTGTTCAGTAGTTTCAAAACTAAATCCTCCCAACACGTTGAGCTGAGAGTGTCCCTTGGCAGTGGCAGGTCACATTCCCGTGGATGCTCAGTGAGGGGGATACAGACACCTTGGCTCAGTGTGTTTCTCACCACTCTGTTCAGTGGAGGAATGCCTCAGCTGTACGCCAGTTCTCCCAGCCCTTTCCCTGTCCCCTTCCAGCTGAGCCCCAGCCTCCTCTACATCCCACCTCAAACTGTCTCTGCCTGTTTAGTCTTAATGCCTTTCTTTTTGTTTGCTAGATTGATTTCCCTTTGCCCCCACATTTTTTCCCTAGTTGTGTATCTCCTGGATTTTTATTGATTCTGCCCTTTTTTCTTTGTTACATGCAGGTCAGGTCAACTGACTGCATGGTAGCAGTGTCAATCTGTGGCTCAGATGCTATTTGTACATGCTATTGTTGGTGTCTGTTCACATATTTAACTTCAGTAGAGCAAATACATAAACTGTTTCATATTCTGCTTCCACCTCTTGTGCTGCCTTTTTGCACTTCAGCTCAGTTACAAACTCTGTTTGGCCACACTGGTGTCCTGATAAGTCTGCTTGTATTCCTGAATCATGAACAGTCTTGCATGTGTGTAAGAGGCTGTTTTCAAGGACGTGATGGCTTTCCCAAACTCCCTGTGTTTCCAAGCTGCCTTCTACAGTATCCCACTTACCAGCTTCTGGATAGGCTGAAGTCACTTTTCCTAAAGCCTAGGGTGTGTGTTTTGGTACTTGTCTTCCTCAGCTCCCTGCAAGGTCTTAGGCCTCACTATTTCACAGTCACCACAGCCAAGCTTGCCACTGAGTGTAACATCCACAGCCACTTTTCCCTTGTTTATGAATAACAGATCCAGCTGTGTATGACACTGGTTGGCCCATCCTGTGCCTGAATCAAGAAGTAGCCCTTGACACCCTGCAGAAACTGTCTGCAGTGCTTGTGCCTTGCCATTTTGTTCTCTGCAGGTGTCACAAAAGCTTAAGGCTCGCGTGAAAAACCCCAAACAAACAGGGTGTGGAGTCCAGATACTTCCCTGAGTTGTTTAAAGAAATTGTTGTGAGCAGCACTGCCCACTTCCTCACCCCTTCTGTGCTGTCTATAGCCCAGTCCCACTGTGATGTCACCCTCCCTGGCCTCTCCTCTGTCCTGACCCAGGAGCACTCACCCAGCCCTGTTGTTCAACCTGTGCAAAAATTCTCCACATTTTAGCTGCTGCTGCACACAGAGATTGTCTTCTTTTCCCTGCCTTTCTGAAGAGCCTCACAGCACTATTGCCATGTGAGCTATCCCAGCGTATCTCAGTTATTTCTGTAATGTTGTAGTTTTGTGACCTATATGTATTTGTATGTGTGAGACCAATCTTGGATTTGTATGCCTTGTTACAAATATTTTCTAGTTATTTTCAAAAGAACGAAGTCTATGTCATTCTGAAAATATTCTGATTGTAGCATGTCAATCAAATAGAGACCAGTTCATGCTCAGAGTCTAACATAGAAGACAACCTCACAGACAGGTTTATGAAGTGGTATTGTACCTTTACACTCACTGCTTACTGTGGATGAGATAAATAATATAAAATTCTCTACCACTTCAGGCTTTTTCACGTAATATTTGTGAAATTTATTGTTAAAGAATTCCTGTCCTTGCTTCCTGGAGGAAGACTCTTCGGCAGCCAGAATCCTGAAGAGAGTCTTTGTGTGGAGCTGACTGTGGGAATGGAAGATAATGGAGGGCCCATTTTATGAAGGGAAAATAGAATGACTCACTATAAAATAGATTGGACTAAGTAGATGGACATAATTTTCCTTTTCATAGCTTTGATAGCTCAGAAGGATACAGTAATTCTGGAGTTTCCCTACTGAAATGATGACTCACCTCAAAATAGTCTGTTTTCAGAAGTCCTCATACCTTAATGCATATTGCCTTATTTGAATTTATTTTAATTATATTTCACACTTGTCTCTTTCTTAGTTGATCTATTCTGTCCCCATGAAAAACAGCACATAAACTATTGCATTTAAGATAATGTTTACATTGGTATGTTTAACAGGGAACATTTAATCTTTGTACTATAGTTTGCATTTTAGGGTTTTTCTTCTTACATGGAGTAGCAATAAAGAACAGTTCTGTAGAGAATATAAATCAGCCAAATGGATATATGAATCAGAACGAGTTCCATGCACTCCTTGAAGTGGCATTAAGGTTAGGTTTTGAATGAGAGGGTTGCAGGACTTCATTCAGAGAATAAGCATTTGGTTTTCACAAACAGTATGTGGATACAACTTATACAGAGCAAGGCAATTTGGATCAAGTCCACCCAAGCAAAACAATGATTAATCTTTGTACTCTAGTAGCAACATCAAGAGTCCTGTCAATATCAGGTCTTCTCCATGGGAAGTGTGGGAAGTAGAGATTCCTTGAAGAAGGCAGCCTGTTTCCTGAAGTTTGCCACCTAAGGGAGCCCAGACAGAATGGAGGATGGTGACTAGTGAGGTGATGGCAGGTCCTGCTTGCAGGTTTTGTTGTTGATTTAACGACATGTAAACCAGGTGAGAAGCGAGCATGAGATGGGAAGGGTTGTTTGAAGAGCAGAAGATAAGAGAGCTGGGTGGAGGCTGGTGGGAGTGGGCAGGGCAGGGAGCGCTGGCTGCAGCCATACCTCCGTGGAGACTACTTCTGCTAGGTCACCCTCGCTCTTGTGCTGTGAGGGATGGTGTCAGACAGCTAGAGACGGCAGCACTCCCTCTGGGCTTAGGCTGTCGCTTCTTTGCCAGGAGCAGGACCCCGTGGCCAGTGCTCTGACATGCTCCCTCTGGGCATGCACCAGGCAGCTCCTGCTGGTGGTGGCTGCAGCCAGAGAGGTGTGCTAAAGCCTCAGTGGATCGCCCCAGGGAAGGAAGAGGAGCCGAGGGAAGAGCGAATGTTTCTTTGTGCAGATACAGGGAGTCAAACGCCTGGACAAAGGGATCATCTTTGGCAGCAGCAGAAATCTCCGTGGCTGAGTAACAGCAGAATAGCTGCGTCTGCTCATAGCCTTGGAGACGAACCGAGCTTGTGCCTGTGTGACACACCGGCCCCTGAGCCACTCCTCCTGGTGGGGGGAGCGAGCCTGGAAAGGTCGAGGTGGGAGGGATACGGTTGCTGCTCTTGGGAAGCAGCTCGAATTGGAGTCTGTGAGAGGGGCAGGTCTGTAGGTTCCTCGTGTATCAGGTATCTGGTGTCCGTGCAGAGCTCAGGGTCTCCACCCTCGTACACATCTAGCCAGGACGGTGGTGCAGGAGCACAGAACAGCACTGCTGAGGTCGCATCTTTCTCGTGGAGAGAGGAGGTGATGATCACAGCTTGTGAGGATGGCAGGGATTCCGAGGGGGAGAAGAACAGTGATAGAGCCCGGAGTGCAGAACGTACCGGTGCTTCAGCAGGTTACATGCTCTGAGCAAGCCGATGGCACATGCACACAAACCCCTCCTCCTCTGCCAGTTCTCCCACCTAACAAAGGACAGGCTAGGTGACTGCTAGACTGCCAATTTACATTCAGGTGAGACGGTAAAGGTGAGAGGTGAAGTGAGTTTTTGTTTAAGTCTGCTTTCCTCACTGGTTTACTTTGCACCTTGGCTTTTCTTCCGTCTGCTGTAAGAACACACCTACCCACAAAAGAAACTCCTAAAAATACATTGCCTGCCTGAATCCTTTCCTCAATTTGATAATTTGGTGCTGAAGTTTGAGTATCATGCTCATCTCACGGCATATGAAATTAAATAAACACAGAAGTCTAGAGTTAGAGGTGGTTTTATATATGTATATATGTAAATAATTCCTGTGTATCTAAAAGAAAAGTTTTAGTTCTTGCTGTGGAAGGTGTGTGTGATCTCCTCTGGGAGATTTTGTCATGTAGCTGAGTTCAGGTGGATGAGTTGTCACACTTAAGGCATTTTGTGCTACTTTGTCCCACATTACAGCAGCTTTGGCAAAAAGGATTGCTTCCACTTTCAAATAATCCAGAGCTTTGTAGATCAGGACTGAGGCTTTGTAGTTGCTACAGCAAGAAACTGGTAAGATCCTAACATGGAGGCAATTGCATCTTGCTGTACAGGTGTAGGAAAGTGACCAAGGCAGAGCTCCAGCCAGAAGATCACCATTTCCTCTTGCATACCTAGAGTTGCATTCCTGCCTAACTGTGTGGATGCATGGATTACTTCAGCAAGCAATCACCCAGAAGGAGGAGGAGGGAATAAACTTGGAGCCTGCACGTAGCAGCGTATTTTTAGCACTGTTGATGCAACGTTAAACAGGACAAAAGAAAATGGGAAGCACTGAATCCTGGTCTGCCCTTCTTTCTAATCCTGTCACTGAACATAAGAGTAACGAGGCAAGAGCTGCCTTTTTTTTAAGCTAATGCCAGTCTTACAGAGGCACTGCTGGAACATTTGAGGTAGGCTTTGGTTGCATCAGTGGGAAAAGAGCTATCTTGGAGAGGTGTCATCAGTGCATTTTTGGTTGGAGGTTATGTGAAACATTACCATACAATCTCACACGGGTGTTCCGAAGAGAAGTGCAGCAGATTCCTGTAGGGTCTCGGATGTTGTGGTAAAAGAGGCTTTTCATGAACAAGTAGCAATGGCATATTTTAATGTTTTGGGGTGAGGAAAGAGAGCCCCTGTAACAGCTGGATCAATTGCTGCCACAAAGTCATGCAGGGCAATTCAATTGATTGAATTCTGGGTGAGGCATCAAGAAAAAGAGTATTAGTACGGAGAGACAGCCCCTGTTGATGAACTAAAGCAGTTCTGGGAGATAGTTCTAGGAATGGAACTTTCTAGAATTCAGTTAAATTAAAAGATTGTTCTGTGGTATGCTATTGGTTTGATACTTGCCTGGATGATACCCAGGTGTAACTTGAGAGTTATGAGTGAGAGACCACTTCCAGAAATAAATTTGGCTATGGAGCCTGTTTAGAAAAAAACCCATTTTTTCCAAAGATATTCCTCAGGAATGTGTGAGTTATGGGTGATACTTGTGAAGAGGTTCACTGTCCACTGCTGCTGCTCACACTGAAATTCAGAATGAACACTCGGAAAAGCTCCTTCATTAGAAGTATAGGGCAGCACTGGAACAACCAGGGTATTTCTGGACTATCCACTTTGGGAAATTTTCAGGACTGCTGATGGGGGGTCCAGGCTCCTGGATCATGTGTGTGCCTGGGTTTTGTGAGTGTGCATTTTTATTGATAATTTTTGCCTGTTCTGGAGCTAAGTTTCTCACTTTCTATGCAAATTAGTTGTCATATGCAATTCATTCTTCTGGACCCTTCTGGAGATGGGTTGGAGGACACTGGGGGTCGTTGGTGGTCTTGTTGGCAGCCATTTGTTGGCAGCCCATGCCTACTTCTAGACCTTGTTCCTGCACTTATGCTGTGCTGTGTTGTGCTTATCTCCAGAAACCAGAACAAGGATGTTTATCCCAGAAAAGTGCTGCCCTACCTCTGTATGGCCTGCTTCTCTAATCACATGTAGTGAGGCATCAAGCCTCCCTCAAGTATGGTTGCTTATTTTCATCTCTTCTTGAGAAGAAGATTCCAGTGGATGAGGAGAAGCGAGAGTAGGGTAGCCTAAGTTTCACTTTTTAAGAATATAGTCTGCTGCACTGATGGTAGCAAAGGCAGGCTGAAGAAACACAAACTGTGTGTGGAATGAGTTTGTGCTGCAGACAAATGATGAGGCACTGCTGAGGACCTGCCACTTCCTAACAGGTTGGAAAATGGAGCAATGCCTGGTGGTCCTTAATTTCTAGGACAATCTAAAATGTTTCCTTCCTGTTGCTTCTCCTTTAGAGGAAAGCACTACCCTCACCCCTAAGTTCTGTGTATCAAAGGAGCAGTGCTTCAACTCTTGATTGAACATGAAGGTCGTGCAGGAAACCTTTCTGCATTTAATGCTGCACTGTTGAGACTTAATGGTTACCTTTTTTTAAAGGACTGATGGTGACTTGTAGTACATATTGCAAAATACTTTCTGATGGCAATTTTACTATATTAATACCTTCCTGGTAACAAAGATCCATTCTTGAGAAAAAGGAAAAAAAGCGGATTTGCTGAACTTAGGGGAAAAATTAATTTTGCTCAACCACTTTTAATTTGTTCAGAATTCTGAAAAGTAGAAAGTAACTGGTTGAAGCTTTCCGTATCTTGAATTGTATGCAAATAGATGTATTCATACCCCAGAACTGACAGAAATCCCCAAAGCAATTTCACATTTTTCTCTATGAGAGAGAAATTGAATCACTGCCATTCTTTCTTTGCTGCATCATGTTTCTTGATCTTGAAGAACATTTGGAAATCAAACATGGGAAAATTATAGTGTTTTTTAAATATTATGTTTTTAAATGATGTGAAATGAACCGACAATATTTTCTTTAACCATTTAAAATCGAAGATTCAGGGAAGAGCCATAAAAATTTTTTCCCCTGTTGAATAGATTTAAAATTGTTTTCATAGGAATTCCATGCATCTCATAAAATGTTACTGACAGTGCATTTATCACCATTTTACTGCTTCTTAAAAATACAGCTGTTGGTGGTGATTTTATATAACAAGAATACTTGAAAAAATCATTAGATTTTTCAGCCTCAAGCAAGAACTAAGTGGTTTAATATTCTTCTTTAGTAAATGCACTTTGAAATATATCCAGATCAAACCCGAAACATCAACTGAGTTAAGTGATAATCAGGCAAAGAGTAATTCTTAGCCAAGCTCCTGAGCCAAAACTCAGCTCTTTCAGCCTGAGACAACAAAAGCAAAATGCAAAGTGTCTGTATTTGAATTCCAGCAGAGGAGAGGACATGATTTGTCTTTCTCTCTGCTCTTCTTTAATAGATAATGTTGTCACTAATGAGATGGAATAGATCTCAGTTAAAAATGCAGCGGCTTTCCTTGTAACAATCTTATTTACAATCTTTTAGGTGAATTGACACTGATATTTACATATTAAAAAAAAAATCCAAAGAAAATGTCACTTTTTTTTTGTCAGCAGAGAAGTAGCTAAATCTTGACAAGAAAGGTTTTATTTTTAAAATTTCATTTTATTTTTAATAACAATATATTCTAGCTTACACTGTCTTTTTCTGAGAAAGAAACTGTATGTGCTGAAGGATTATAATGATAAATGATTCCTGTAGTGACTTTCAGTTCCTCCCCAGTTTCTAAGGCTTAGAAGTCGGGGCTGTGGGCCCATGACTTGTGGTGACACAGTGCTGCATCGTGTGATGGATTGCCTGGGATTTTTAGGGGCTCCAGTGCATTTAAAGTTTATCAGAGCAAATTTAATTTTCACTTTGTTTCATTTGCTTTGTTTTATAAATAAGTGTTATGATAAAAGTGTCAATAACAGGATTACAGGCTATTTCTTTGTTCTCCCATGGTGATTTTTCTTAGGAATCACCATGGTCAACTGCATGAGGATACAATGTGACCTGAAAAAAAGAGTATTTACCCCCAGTGGTCTTATAAGTAAAATATGATAAAATAAAACCCAATATTTCATCCTTCTGTTTCCAATTGAATATTTTTTGCATTTTTTAAGAACATATGCTTCTTGACATATGCAGAAAATCCAAGTCAAATGGTTGAGTTGCCCAAAGACAGGGAAAACTGGTATTTTCACCCTTCCACATAATGGCAGTCAAAGGGATGAGTCCAGAAAATGGTTCTGCATACTGCAAAGTGCTCTCAGAAATTACCCCCTGGCAGCCAGGTGTGTGCATAACACTCTCAAAATTACTAGGGACAAGTTAAACCAGTTTCTTGAAACCAGCTAGATTTGTAGATATTAGTAATTTTTAAGAAGTAGAAATGATCAGACCACTTGAGTTCTAGGAGCACTGCCTCTGTGAAATGCTCAAGTACTGCAGATGTAAGTGTCAAGTAAAAGGATGGAAATAATTGTCATGGTGCTCTGGGCAGTGCAAGGCTTGGGAGGGGTGTGAGACTGAGCATTGCAGAATTAGGATGTGCTTTGACATGTGCTGATTTCGATTTTCAGAATATACTCTGGTGCAGCAATATTACGTATTCCTTAAAATTCAGGACTTATTCGAAGTGTTGACCCCAGTATTCTGAAGGAATCTCTTTGCTGTTTCTATATTGGAGTTTCTTGATAGGAAACTCTATTAAGAACAGAATTACTTATAGGCTGTTATGTTTGTTGTGTATTGTAGATATCTTGTAAAACATTATTTGTCTATGAAATTGTATATTAGAATTTTCTAATTAATGTTTTTGTGTTCTGTTTTTATTACTATTTCTCATACAAAATCTTACAGGTTTAGATGTTCTTTCATTAATGATGCAGGATAAAGTTGCCTTCTTTCAGACTCCTTAAACAAGAACAATTTGTTCCAATAGTGGAATTATATTTGAAATAATGGCTTTTGCATAAAGCACAAATAGTTACAGTAGTTATCTCACTGAGCTATCTCAGGGTGGCAGTGATTCGGTTTGATAGTTGTTTGTCTTCCTTTACAAGTACAGAAAGTGTCTTGTATTTTAGCTACCCTATTTTTGATGTCTGTGAGAGGGTACAATTCTAAATGGATATCCAGGAGTTTACACGTGTAGCCAAGAATTTATCTAATTTTTATATAACTGCATATAAATGATTTGTATGTCTAGTCACTGACATAAAATATATTTAGGTCCCTTCAGAAGCAGATAGCCACTTTCAATCAATGCCTGAGTGAGCAGATGATGATTTTCCAGTACATCTATAGTTACTTACATGTAACTACTTGCAAACAGACTAAATTATACGTAAAGTGATGATCTGTGTGAAACGCTGCCCTACAGTACAACAGATGCAAAACAATGAAGAACAGTGTTTTTGTATTTGCAGGTGTGGGACATGCAGGTATGGGAAAGAATGTGCAGCATAAAGCATGAAGGGAGTTGATAAGCTGTTTTGTAAAACCAGCTTTCACTTTTGACACAGAATACAAAGGTATTTTTAACATTATTGGATGTTTCTGAGTTCAGTGCACCAGCTTTTGCTCTCAAAAGAAGAGACCAGGACTTGTTCAGAGTGTGACTGTGCCTGCTTCTGAGAGAATCAGGCCATTCTGGGAAGTAGCCTAGCCAAATATTCTTTTTTATCTGAGAAGTGGAGGAAATTGTGAGGGATTTTAGTGCTCTAGCTTAGTGAATTTGAAAGGAATCAGATAATATTTGGATTCCAAATGACTGTTTTGGTAACCAGTGGAGAATCTAACTCATTGCATAAATATTAATAATATTTGCATCATCATTAGCATTACTAATGCTGTAATTTTCTATGATTTGTGTTGCAATTTCACCCACAAATCATCTGCATCAGGGCCTTTTAGCTCAAGTTTAGGAGTAACCAATGACTACTCATCTGCTGAACACACTGCACATGCTATTGTATACTAAATTCTTCATATGAATTCGTTGTAAGTGTCTTTCAAGTTCAGATGTTTGTTTTAAGCTGCTATACTGAATATTTGGAAAAAGCATGAAGTGCTTCTGAGTATTGCTTCAAGTGATCTTGAAGCAATATTCAGAAGACTGTAAACAACTTTTTTTTTTCCCCATCTAATAAATATCCCAAAATAAACATCCCAAACTGTTATGTTCTTCAATTCAATAAATAGTTCCCTACTTAAATGTGTGTAATTTAAAATATGTAGATTTCATAAACAGAAAGTTATTGCCATAATTTACAATTTATGTATGTTTTTGTGCTGGAAAATGAAGCATGTTTTAAAGCAGTTTTAATGAAGTTTTAAAACCATAATTATATAATAAGTTTAAAATGTTTTCAGAGGAATGAACATATCTGACAGAAAAATCATCAGAAAGTACATTTATATCTATTAGCTGTGTGTTGAAATCAGTTATTTAGAATTTCACTGAAGTGACTGGCTAGGTATTACGTGGAATGGCAAGTACTGAGGGTGTTTGGAACTATGAACCCACAAAGAAATTGGAAGGCACTTTTTAAAAATAGACACAGAACAATGAATTCTATCTCAGTGAAGTTTATTTGCACCAGCCAGTTACTTTTCAAATTTTTGTTATGTTGTCATCTCTTAAGTTCACATTTTTGGCCTGTTATTGTGATGTGTCATCCCTGTCTGTCCTCCTCCAGCTGAACAGCAACACTCCACTGTCAGAAACGCCTCTGGTGCCTGCTTTCATAATGTGGCGTCTCCGCTTTCCCCGAGCATTGCGTGCTGCCTATCAGAGATGTGGGTCTGTGATACTTGAGTAATAAATCCCAGTCTGGCTTTGGGTGTGACATGAGCACCTGGATGTTGAGCTGAACCAAGGCAGTAGCACCTTTGGATAAGCAATAGTGGTAGCATATGTACCTAAGAACTTTTTATCCCCATATTTAGGCACATGTGGGTTTACAAATACAGAAAAGGGATGAACACTGAATGGAGGAGGAATAGGGGTTGAAAAGTTGAACCTAGGAGAACTTTTGAGGTATAAGTGTTGCTTTGAATTACTGAATTGGTTTTGGTGGGGAGCTTCAGCCCTTTGTTGTTTCCTGAAGCAATGGGTCTTAGTAAAATCATTTTACTCTTTGCTGCATATGTCAGTAAAATCAATGCTGCAGGGAAAAGTACTGGTGAAGTGAAAAAGTGGAGTGAATCTGGGGGGCTCTTTGGGGCAGCTCAGTGGTGCTGTGACAAAATGTGGTTTGCACCACAAACCTTTTTAGTACTGCACACCATAGACACCGTTGTAATACACACATTAGAGAAGACTTGAGGAGAAAGCTGGTAAGACAGGAGAGGCAGGGAGTCCTAAAAATTTTTAAAAGAAGGTGGAGAAAAAGTAATAGGAGTCTGAAATGGGAGAAATGAAAGAAAAGGAAAAAAAGGTAATTACTTTGAAAAATGAAGTAAAGAAAGGCTACAAGATGGTGGGAGTGAGAATTAAATAGATATGTGTGAATTTAAAAAGTTCAAGAAACATGGGAATAGAGATAGAGAATGAAAAATAGGGGATATGTTGGGCTGAATCTTCGGCAACCTTATCCTTTAAATAATTGATGTGTGGCTAGCTGTATTTTATTGGTCAATGTAATAATTCCATCACTTGTACCGAATATTAAGTTTCCTCACACTTTTGGTAAATAATTATGTAGAATTCCCAGAGCACTTGAGAGAACATCTGTAAATAACTTGTAAGTACAGCTTAACAGTGGAAACTCCCTCTGCTAATATATTTATAACAACCTTTCACACTGGTTAAGTGACTCTCCCAACATCTGTTAATTCCCCACTAGGCACATATAAGCCTCTTCCATGAAAAAGTTTAGTTGTGCTTTTTCACATACTGCAGGATGAGGGATTTCAGTAAGGAGACTAAAACCTTGTTGCTGTTGCATTTTTCTTGCTGGCTCCATCAGCACATCTTTCCACGTGGGTTGATGTTGATAGTAGGGAAAACTCTTTTCCTTCTGTACAAACAGGTTTTGCCATTGATTTCCATATCCAAGCCTAGCTGAACCATAAACAAGATTTCCCTCCTTTCCTTCTGGCACTTTATATAAAGCACAGGACTGCATTTGTAACTCAGTCTTAACCAATTGTTTTTGTGTTGATCTATAGAAATAGATGTAGATAGGTAAAGAGAAGACTTTTATATCCTGGGACTGCTGTATAACTAGAAGCTATATTTCTACTGAGAAAGCTGGGAGTGATACTTTGCATCATATCTTCAAGTGAGAATGCTTCAGCTCTTTGCTTGATTCATTTTGCTATTATTATTTCTATGGTTAATACCTCTCCAGCATTGCAGACAATCCTCCTTTGCTGCTACTCTTTCAGTGACGTGGTTGCCTTCTCACTCGACAGCACTAGGCAATGTGTCACATTTTTGGTTGACCTCTTGTTCTCCTGTATTTTCTGAAGTGTTTACAGGATTTGTGGCACTCCGGGCATGTGAGGCAGCAGCTGTGCTCCAGCCTGGCAGGAGCTTTGGGCATTATAACAAGAATTGTCCTTTCACAGCTTTGCAGTGCTCTTCAGTCCCATGGTTGGTTCTTTATTAAAGTCTAGAGATAACCTTGGATTTTTTCAGCATTAGGAAACCTGAAGTAATATCAGATAACATAAATTGGACTGTGCAATTGCCTTGGTTGTTTGTGGGATCTTACAAGATTGTATTTTGGTTCCTTTGTTTTCATTTTGGCTGTCTTCTGTCACTTACAGGAACAACAGACTGACTGCTATTAATCTTTAATTTCTGATATATTATTTATTTTTTGGCATATACTTGCCACTCTGATAAATACTTAGGGTCACTACTTTGTGTGGTTCTATGCACACACTTCATTAGCAGCACTCCTCCACTGGTTTTGTTTGGATTGCTTCTGTGATTTAATGTCCATAGGGACCAGAGTTTGCAGTTGAAAAATTTGATAACTCCATGAAATTAATTATTGTAAGCATTGTGTGTCTGGCTGCTAATACTGAGATGAATGTAAGCACTGACTGTATTTCCCTTTAGGAAAAGCACTTACACTGTTAATTGCTAGTGCTCAGCTTCATGTGGTTCCCTTTCCAAAACACAGCCAATTTTGATTATATACCATTCTGTTTTGATTGAAAAAAAACAGCAACAAGGCCCAAAACTCTAAAACTTCAAATATTTTTTTTAAAGCTTACCACCACAGAACACAGGTTTATGCAAGCCAGCTGGCTTGCATACTGAAATAGTCCCTCTTCCTGTCTGTTATTATGGGCTCTCTATACAGGCTCGGCTGCAACAAACACAGGTAAAATTTGGGCAACCCCCCCAAACACACACAAGACTTTTTTTTTAAGGATTTTATTGAAAACTCTTGTAACTATTTCATGGCTTTAGCAGCATCTTAATATTCTTGTTAGGGGTACATGTGTGTCTATATCTATTTCTACCCAGTTTTGAAATAGCTAATTTACACTGATTGTACTGGAAGATAACAGTAATTTGTTACTCTCTGGAGTAGAATGGGATGAAGTGCAAAAGTAGAATGGGAATTAGTGCAAAAAATATTTATGATTCTTGTGTTTATTTGGATTTTTCACTTTTTTTTTTTCTGTAAAGTTGATTTAAAAGTGCTCAAAAGAAACTGACTTAGCATAATACGACAGTTTTTCTTCTCTAACATGCTTCTTTCAGTCATATAGGAGAGGTATTTAATATAAAGGATATGTGTCTCCTTCAGCTTGGCATTTTTGGTAATGCATAGCAGCAGTGACTGCTGAAATACAGTAGTTAGCCTGATGGCTAATTTAAAAGTAAAAGGAAAATAGGATGTTTGGATAGAAAGAAAAAGAATGTCATATGTAAAATATTTCTTACCACAAACAGGTCAGAGCTTATTTTGTGTTGCAATAATAGTTCACTACTGAGCTCCAATATATTATTGGGAAATCCTTATGTGTCTGATTCTTCAGAAAATAGTTAAGGTGTTTAAGAAGAGGGTTTTGAGCCATGGTTTGGTGTTTCACTGCCCTAAAAAAAGGTGCAGGGTCAATGTAGCATTGGAAGAAAGAAACATTATAAAAAACAACCTTATCTCTTACTGTCCGTGTTCTCTCCTAAAAAGATGGAGGTAAAAATTCAATTATCAGCATTAGTCACAGTCTAAGATTTGAGTTCCACAGAAAAAACATTCTGCAGTCAAATTCTGCTGCTATTCTTAGGAATTTTTCAACTTTGCCCAAAAGGATGGAAGATGAGACCACTGCTGCTGAGTCACATTGATGACTAACAGAATGGATAATATCAAGTAGGTGTTTGGCTCCAGCACTAACTCTCCTCACCAGTAAATATCTCTACTAAAAGAATGTATGATTAATACATTAATATGATTAAAAATGACCAAGCACAAATGTTTTGAAGTAATATTGTGCAAGCAGGTAAGGTGGTGGCTTGCATTTTTTGTTTGTGTGTTGGGTGCTTCCTGATATAAAACTGAGGCTTAACCTGCATTTTTTAATCCTGGACAAAAATGATATGAGTGAGAGAGGATTATAATATTCCTTGCTTGGCTCACTGCTGTAAGAACAGCATTGGCAATATGAGTTCAGACAACAAGACTGAATGGGAGGTCCAGTCCATCTAGCTCAGTGTCCTGTCCTTGACTGTTACCTGCAGTTCATGCTTTTGGGAAAAAAGGCACAGTGAAAAGGATAGATATTCCTGTGCCTTCCTGTTTCCCCTGAGCTTAGTGTAAATAAGTGGATCTGTTCACCGTGGATGTATTTTCTTGGGTTTTGATCTGTTTTTCTTTTTGGCATCTGGAACTTCCTGATGCAGCAAGTTTCATAATAACTATCTGTTACATGAACTGCCACTTTTGTTTGTATGATAAATTCATGTGGTGCCTCATGGCAATTTTGTTCTTATACCAAGAATCCATGACACTGGAGTAGAATTTTAGCTTTATAGAGATCTGGTTTTCTATACAATATTATGGTAGGCATAGTCTTGCTCTAGGTACCCACTGGCTCATATTTACAGGGAATCTTGTGCATGAATGGTCCAACTAATGTTACTTAGACAGTCATCATATCCCCTCTTTGAGATGTCTATCATGTACGTCTGAGTGAGAGTAATCTGATTTTTAAAATATCAGTTAAAAAAACCAAGACTGTGATTAATCTGATCCATATTAAACATTTACCTTTGAGTAGGATGGGCTGCATCTCAGAAGTGCCAATTCCTCTGTATTGCATGTAAAGAGAATGTGACTTAGATGTGGATTTCTGTTCTGGACACCTTTGCATTTGGTCAGATGAATGTTGCTTTTGGGGAGGTCATTCACTACAGAAGAAGAAATATACATTGTATTTATATATGCATTCTGAAACAGATGCTCTATGAAATCATTCACCATATAATAGACTGGTAAAATGCATTTTACTTGCTGTCCTTCCTCAGACATCCTCTGGGCAGGTGGTAGCTAGACCCTTTGGGCACTAGCTAATGTGCTTTTGCAGTACAGAAAGAAATGGCAAGGAAATTTTATCCAATGAATACTCTTAAAGCAGGGTTTTTTCTTAAAGCCTGACATCATGGTGTGCCCACTTTTTTGTGAAATTGTCTATAACCTCAAGAGAGCCCATTCCTTGGATGATGTATTTCATTTAGATTGTAAAGAGGGCTCCCAGCACAATGTCTCTTCAAAGGTCACCCAGAACATTTTGATTAATGCTATCTTGTGTCTATTTGACAGCTACCAAAAGGGAGGAAAAGAGAACACACAAAAAAAGCAAGGCAGTGTGAAAAAATCCCTTTGCTCCTTAACTAAAGCAAGGTGGCAGGTAAATGTTATCCTCACAAGCACATGGGGTGCAGTGGGTTGAAGAATAAGAGATGCTCCCAGGGCCAAGGGAAGAGGAGAGCTGGTCTCTCTGCACCTGGGAGATAGTGAGCCTCAGCTTGCAAGTGCCTTGGTGGTGTGCCTTTAGTTGAGAGCTTGCCATCTTAAATCCATTCCAAAAATTTGTTCTCCCTGATGGCTGAGGAATCTGTTGCTGCCATACTGAATGTTGGCACAAACATGTTGCCTTGCAATTGATGTTGCCCTTCTGATGTCAGCTCTTTCCTGATCCTGATTCCAAATCCATAGAGTTTGATTCAACTAGGTAATTGGAAATTATATTTTGTTTTAACCATTTTCCAGTAGGAAAATATGAGAGAAAAATTTATTCAAAGACATAAACAATTCAAGACTGAGCCAAAAAGTAAGCTTCAAGAACCTCTAGCATTTGGCTTACCGTGGTTTTGCAGTTTCGGTAGCTAACAGCAAATGGCATTTAGTTCCCAGTTGTGCTTTCTGGCATTCTAGCACTATTCTTTCTTAAAAAAAAAAAAAAAACAAACCCTAAAAGACCTTCAGAACTATTTCTTGATTGTTCTGGCATTCCAGCATTCATCCCCACAAAAATTTCAGGTGCCAGCATGATACTTCAATACAGAAATTGTAAAGAAAATATCAGAGTAACTTTTTAAACTTATTCAAGATCTCTGCTATGAACTTTGGATGTGAAAGGCAGGCTCTAGATGTTTGAGGCCTACAGAAGATTTCAATATTTTACTTGCTAGTCTTCAGGAATAATTGAAGAGGTGAGAGTGGGTAGACCCCAGGTTACAGTAATTTTTCTCCTACTATTTCAGAATCTGATTTTGCTTCAATTACCTGATTTTCATTCCCTAAAATCAGAAATTTAGAAGTTCTTATTTTAGATAACAGGGCTAATCAACAGGCTGTGATTCATCTCTCCTGAATTTAGATAGCTGCATTTACATCTGAAGAGGCTATCTAGGCTCCTGTTGCAGTCAGGGAAGGAATTAGGGACTTCTTGGGCATTATTCTATGATGTAGTTTAGATGCCTATCTTATGGTGAAATGTATTGTTCTCTAAAAAGTGCCTATTCTCTCCCCTTTGACAATAATGGACCCTTGAACAAGCTCACACTTAGATTTGGTAAATATTTGTTTCCTTAAGTGTCTGTACAGGAAATGTCCATTTAAGTTTGCAGAAACTTTGGCTTTTCATATTATTACAATGCTATTTTTTTTGTCTTTCAATTTATTTAATTCATTGCTCAGAGTTATATTAGATGTGGAACAGGGGTATCAGCAGGCACACCAAAATTTTAGATGTGAAGTTCAAGATATACACAAGTGAAAATGCAGAGAAAATGTAGACTGAAATCTGGGCACAGTCCCAAGAAACAGCTGTTTACATTCCTACTCCTGTGGAAAGGGTTAGGCTATTTTAAGAACCACTGGTTTTGATTGATAGCAGAGGGGATTCCAGTCTGAAAGAGTATTTTCAGCATGTTAAGTATGTCAGGCATTTATTATCTTACACACTCTTGTCTTTTTTTCATGTTTTCTGAAGCTATTTTTCCCCACAACTTCTTCTAATATTCTACTACACCCTATATATTCTTTCTGATAGATTGGGCAAGCTAACAAGGCTCTGCTCATGTTTCTCACTTGAACAGTAAAGGACCAAATGATTAGGAGAGTGTTCAATTTGTACTGTTAATTATGTGAATTTAAGTACAGCAGTTTCCAGGTTGTAATAACCATAACTCCTTCCTTTTAGGAAATGTTGCCATTTAGACTTCACCACTGCAGTGGGATTGACCCACAAAGCTTGTAGATTCCTTTACTGAATTGTCAAAGAGAATAGTCCTGGAAGACTACTCTCCTTGCTGTGTTTGTGAATTCAGCATGGTCTCTATGATTTAGTTACTAGTCAGGAAAGAAAAAATTGTGAAGGGACATCATGTGCCCTGAGAGAGGGCAATCACACCTGCAGAAAAAAATTGGCTGTGTGATAAAAGTAATTATCTGTATTTTCCTAGCAACTCCAATGTGTTTTGGGAAAGTAGAATTAAGAAATGTTGGGGGGAAAAAATCTACTCATGGGATGATTTACATATACTTAAATGCTTTTCACCCGGTATTAATTTGTCAAAAAGAGAAGGTAATTATTTAACTAGTATGCATTCACTGATCATCACAGTTACAGTCAGTGTATCTGCCTTCAAATAATCAATGAAAGCTTCACTTGGACTGCAGAGAAATTTTCTACGCCTTTGTCATGAAAGTGCAGGACAGAAAGATGTGGAAATCTCCCACTTCCATTGCTTGAACTTTGCTTAATTCCAGAGTGTATATACTCTGTGGAGTATGAATTAAAGAAGTAAAATTACGCAAGAACTCTGCAAAAATTCTTTCAAGAATTAACTGGAATTATAGCAACAGATGAACCAGTTGATTGTTCTCATCTAGTTTTCCATTTCTGTTAGAAAATCATAGTGCAGAAAAATTCAGTTCTAGGAAAAAAAGTGCTTTGCAATATAAAATCTTTACAGACAAATGAGCTTTTCTCATTTAAACAAGAGTAACTTTACAAAGGACACTGTCTACAAAGAAGGACATTTGTAGGAAGAGAGAGGGTTATATCTCACCTGATAAACCTTATTAATACACATAGCCAAGCTGTGCTGCATCACCAAGAGTGATGTACTCAATAGCAAAAAAAAAAACCAACCTGTTTTTTGCAAGGGTAAGCTGAAGTGTGATACATATGTGCCTATAGACACAAAGTGACACAGACAGAAATGAAATCCATGGTATTTATCGAAGATACTGACCATGGTACCCATAGCAGGTGAACCCACTTAGTACCTGTGTAACTGAACCAGACACTCTGCCTCATTGCACCTGGTGTCGGATTAACTTAATTTCCTTTGTGCTTGCACTTACTGGAATGAAATCAGAAGTCATTGGCAGTATTTTTTTTAAATTGTTTTTTCTTAGGCTGTTTTGTACAAAACAGCCTAAAACTTAATTCTCCAGGGAGAAATTCTACATTGCCTGAGGTAAAGCAAAAGTCTGGACAGTTGAACCAAGGAGACAAAGAACATGACTTGCAGACAAGGAGCTGGGCTGAGGAAGAGCTGGAAAGGGAGCTGCTCTTTCTCTCAGTCACATTGCTCACTGGATTACAGCCTCTGCAAATCAAGCTGGCTTAACTGAAGTTAAGTAGTATGAAGTGGAAATAAATATATATAAAAATGTTAGCCCCAGTCTGCTTTGGTCAAAATTTACTAAAAAAAAAAAAAAATCAGTTTTACTGAAACTTGATGTGGAGTTATTCCAGGCTCTCTAGAAGATTCTGTACCTCCACTTGACCCCCAACATGCATGAGACCATGGAGCTGGCTGCCTTATTTTTTTATGGGGCCCCACCCTGCTTTTGTAAATTATTTGCTTAATCTACAGACCCAGAGGGATGTCTTGGAAGACACCTTAAGTTTTGTTTTCCTTCCCACCACCAAGCCCACTGCTCTAAAGATACTGTAAATCTTAAGAGAGAAGGTAACATATCAGCACTGAGACAGAGCAGTCCAATATTCTGGCATGTAGATTAGTCCAAGAGACAGTGCAATATTATGGCATGTACATTATTTTCAGTCCGTTTAGTCTAAAACAAATCTGGTCTCTTCCCATTTATTTTCCAGATTTATACCACAATTCTTGGACTAGAGATCACTGAAGACAAAATATTAGATGGCTCATTCTGACCATAGTTGCCAGCTAGCTTACTACAGTGTAAAGCAAGAAGTCTCCTTTTCTGGGACCTGAGATGAAGGACTTTTCCCGCTCAGAGTAAGATTCAGACATAATTCAAATATCTCATTCGAAATTCTGGAAAAGCAATTTTTAGTTCCCTTCAAATCATGGGCTTTCAAGGCTTTTGTATATGAAAATTTCCCAACCACATTCATTTCAGCTTCAATGACTTCATTTTACAGTATACTCTGAGTGTGTTGGTGCCAGTCTGAAACCATATGTCTATCACAAATGCAGAAAGCGGAAGTTATTTTGATAAGTCCTTTGATTCTATGAATTTAATCTGAGCCCCCCTCACAGAACAGAGATCCATGGGGTGGTAATTTCTATTTAATACAAAGGGAAAGGGAAAAGAAAAATCGTTGTCCTCTTTTAAAAGACATGCTACTGGAGTGGGGCGTGGGAATGTGGGTGCCTCCAGCATGCTGGAGACACAGTCTTTGAATAATTTCTTTAAACCAACCTTAAGATGCATCCCAACCCCCAAATCTCACCCTCTGTTAATAATGTCCCTTAACTATTGGTGGGCAGTAAGCAATCATAACTGCTGAATATTTTTGGAATATTACCTCTTGCAAGAATGGCCTGTTGCCTGGTGTTTGGGGAATACATGGGGTTAAGTTTCTTCAGGCAGACTTTATTCAGAAAGCTTGTTTGAAAAGGAAAAACAACTGCCTATATTACACACCTGCACCTGTTTAGCACTGTAATCATCTCTATATTGCCAGACTCTTCCGACTGTAATAGAAAGAATATTTGCTAGATGGCATGGCAAAATGTTTCCTGATCCCCAGCTGAAATACTTTCCTGCTCTGTTTTTTCCCCACGGGTTCTGTGGTGCAGGCCAGTGAAGCCACAGGGAGATACAAGGAGTGGGTGGCAGTTCACATCAGTGGAAGAAGAAACCCACAGTCCCTTAATACACCTTCAGATGAGTTTTACCTCTGTAACGAATTCCTCCTCAGATACTTCACATTTTATGCCTTCCCAAAGCTTCAGGATTCCTTCTTTTCTACTGTGCAGTTTTAGCTCTTTATAAGCTTTGCTCCATCATTATTGTAATGTTTTCTCATAGGCACAGTGGTGTCAGATTTTTTTGTTTTGCTTACTATTACCAACATATCTAGACAGCTTTAAAGAAAAAAAGAAGAGACCTTCAATGGTTTATGTGATGCTGAAGTTGCTACTGCTCTGCAGCAGCGTGCTCCACAGGAATGGAGCCGTATGCTATGTAATGTTTTATATGGAATTATGCATCAACAAATAGTATAGATGATAAAAAGTCTGAAGGTGATCACCAGGTGATCTCTGGTTTAACCCAGACCTGTGTTAATGAACAAAGGTTTGTTTTTCTTAATAGATTCTCCACCTCAAAGGAACTAATATTATGGTGATTTTGTGGTTAGAAAGCTATTTGCTACTTTCTTTGTCATGCTTGAGGTATAGTTTAAGATTTGCCTACATGTTGCAAGGACTGTATTAAAGAATATGGTGTCATTGGCTTTCCCTTTTCTCAGTGCCATGTCTTTGTTAATTTTAATTGTTTAATTTTATTTGGTTTAATTTAAAATGGTGTTTCATTGCAGTACTTACTGCATGGATCCAGTATGTTTTTTGGGAATACTTTTAGAGAATTAAGTTTCAACAAGGTGCAGTAATGCTTATACATACTTAGGTACATTTAAGCATGAAATTGGTTCTTTTTGGAAATAACAGACAGACAGATCCCTGAGGCTATCGCCTTTATACCATTGGTTTTCTCTATCACTAGAAATGAACTTGGCTGGCTCATATAAAAACCACTTTGCTTCCATAACAGGCAGAGAAATGTAATTGTTTTTGTAGAATTGCATACCATAAGCTCAAAGGGTGTCAGTGTATTTCATTACAGTTGCAGTTGACTGATGGAGATTAACCTTATGCTAATCACTGTAAATGTAAAACCTTCTGTCTCAGATAGTGCTTACTACAAAGATTACTGATGTAATTCATGCAAAAAATAAGATTTTTTTTTTTAGTTGTTTAGTAGCCATTTTAAAATCTGACAAACTAATACATTACTTCTGACCATCTATAATATTTATGGTGCACTTCCAGTCATACAAGATATACTGTTCCTGAATTTGGACAGCAAAGAGGAAAAATCTTCAAAGTTGACAGCATTTCAACTCTTCAAAGCATCAACTTTGTGAAGTAATAATATTGTTAACATTTTTATAAGTGATTCTTCAAATAATTTAGTCCCAGTCATGTGTCTTGCTTAATGAGATGGATATTCAAGTCAAAAAGAATAATAACAAAAAGATTGTTATTCTGGAGACGCATATAAAGAGTAAGCTATAATGCCTATTTTACATTTAGTTCTGAATTTTGCACAGTAATAATTTCTAGCCTTGTTAATGGTATAGACTTCTGTCTCATGTTTTGGGAGGATCTAGCACAGGATTAGACTAGGTTTCCATGACAGAATATAACCCAAGTCCACCCTGTGCTTTCTTTTCTCATTAGAGAAAGTAAGAGCAATACATTTGACCGCACATAAACATTTTCATTAAAGTATTCTGGACAAAATTTAAGGACGTTTCTTCACTGAAGTCAACAATGAAAATCTCAAAGGCCCTTCTGGTCCCAGAATTTCCATCCCACCTCTCCCCACCTCAGAACTCATTAATCGGTTTGGGCAGATACAACACTACATTGACCTCCTTTGGTCTCAGTGACCCATGGACACGCTGCTCAGTGACTGTGACCTGGGCACCCTCTACCACCACTGTGGGCAGTGTTCACCAGAGCCTGTGCAAGTAGGTATGAGCTACAAAGGACTAGTTCCAGGTTGCTAGAGATTTAGGGATTAGTCTTTCCTGAAGGTGATACTTGGGCACAGAAAAGCTGCTGTCATGAGTGTTTCTAAAGGGTATTTTTATTTTATGAAGGCTGTCACAGCTGAAAAACAGTAGTTAGGCTAAAATGATGGGGCAAAAGGTTTTTTGTCTCCTTTATTTACAATGGAAAATGCAACATATCTTTTGCATATATATGTGCCAGGGTCTTTAATAAAATCTTCACTGGGAGTAAACCTGTAAAATTATTTCAAAATCTTCTGTAGGTAATCAAACATTTCTATTGTACTGCTATTATTCTTTTACTAGATGGTATATGTGGTACTAAAAAATGATGTATTTTCATAATATAAAAGATATTAGAATATCCAACTACAATCACTCTTAGTCTTTTATAGTATCTACCTTGGCAGAACCTTAGTTTGCTTGTAATGCTTGAAGGTTTACTATTTATTCATCAGCATCCTAAGTTAGACAGCCTTGGTATCTCAGCTGTCTGTGTCAGGGCATGTTAATTAGTGTTTCTAGAAAGATTTGGCATAAGCTAGGTTGATGATGGCAGAGAGGTGGGTAGCATATGTAGTGCATTATCACTATACATTTTCAGTGTTGACAGGAACAGAAGGAAGCTGACATAACACATTTTGATAAGTAATACTGCTATTACCAGTGTCACTTTTATCATCAGCTACGCAAAACATTGACCTAGGACTCTGATTTGATGTTAAAATAACATTGGCATGTATTGACATATATATTATGTTGTTTTTGTCATGACATTCCTTGGCAGGAGTAAGATTATTGCTTCAGTTTACTTGTTAGCATTGCCCTTAATATCTCCTTCAGAAGGCAGTATTTATTTTTGTGCCTGTTTTTTTTCTCCTAGTGACAAAGATAGCATTTATTGGTTTGGATAGGAAAAGCTTATAGGTAACGTTTTCGTATGAGAGGCTGCCATACAATTAATTTCATTGCCAGCAATTCAAGTAGTGAACAGACTCAATGTCATTCAAGGAATTTTTTCTTTCAGAATACAAATCCATTTTTGGTATTTCCATCAAAATTTGATGTCTGGAACAGCATACTTTTTCTGTTAAACGTGGACTAGTACTATTACTTACGTAATGATGTATCTTTAAAATGTGCCTATCATTTGATTGCAATTTAAAGTTGATTAGAGGTTTCTAACTTCTGAATGTGAATGACTGGTATCAAAGTACTAGGCTGATCTAGTGGAGGTACTCTGGAAAACAACATGCTGCAAATTGCATAACCCTCCAAAGTACAGGAATTTTAGGGTGATATAACTGGCATGGACTCTGAATGGCTGGTGGGAACTTGAGCTGTGAGGCATTTACTTGCACAAGTTCATGAAGACTTAGCACTCCAGAGCTCACTGGAGTTGATTTGGCCATAGATTTTATTTTCGCCGTGTAGGTACAATGGCAGGATACAGTAAGTGTGGGGTTTTCTCTAGAGTACAAACAGCTCAGCAGTGCACATTTGGGCAGAAAAGATCTTTTGTGAGAACTGAGAGGTGCTTTCTGGGACCTGTGAGTCATGGGAAGTGGGACCACAATGGCTCTTAATCCAGCGTTGCCTTTGCAGCACTAATCTGCAGGTGCTGTGCGGTCTCTTGTCCATGCACACATGCACACCCCCTCTACAGCTTGGAGGGCCATGTTTAAGGGAAAGGAGCACCACCATGCTGTGACCATCTGGACGGGAGCCACTTTAGTGTGGAGGATGAGTCATTGGTTAGCACAGAGCTGTGCTGTGCTTATTAAATTAGGTGACGTGTTACACAATTAGCCTGTATTTGCACGGCTGGTGACCCAGACTGGCTCAGGTCTCCCGAGCTCTGGAGCTTAGGAAGGGATAATTTAGATCTATCTGTAGTAATCACCCAAGAAAGTTACGACCCCGGAGTGGCGAAGCTGCCTCGGGGAGCTGTCAGGAAAAGCCGACTGTAGGAAAGAGCCCAAGCCCCGGCCCTTGAAAGCGGTAAGGATCTGACACGGAGCCACGGCGGAGCAGCTCGCCTTGCTCGGCATTCTCAGCTGTGACTCTTTCCAAATTTAGGCCTCTAAACTAGGTATCTGTTTCTTACGAGAATGATGCTATAAAAACTGCCACTCTGGATCAGCCAGAGTCCCGGCTTGTCCGGTGTCCTGTCGCAGGCTGTGTCTGAGAGCTGACACCTAGAGAACAGTGTGAGAAAGCGGCCAGCATTATGAACTGAGCTCACATCTCTCCATTTGCGAGGCAATTACCATACTTCATCATTAGGCACAGAGTATGTCAGTGAGTTTCTCCTAATGAAAGTCTTTCATGTTGTTTAACTAATTGAATATTCACTGGGCCATCACAGGGGACCTAAATTGTCCTTTTCATTTCCATGTCCTGATCAACAGCTAATCCTTAGCTGCTTCTGCATTGCCCTAAATATTAAGTATTTATATGGATGTTTTGTGTGGAATTTCTATGTATTTGTTAAATGAGTCCCTCTTTGTTACCTTATACTAACCTAGTATTTTAACTTTTTTCCCCCTTAAATATTCTCTTGCATTTGATGTCAAAATCTAACAGCAAACCAATTCTTGGTGGCTTTTTTGTGCACCTTCCTTTGCTGCTACATGAGTAAATTATATTATTTGCATATTCTTCAAAGATATCATGCCTCTGTTTTATTTTATTTTAGATTTAATTTTTCAATAATTCTATTGTAATTTTCTAACATTAATAATAATAAAAAAGCTTTTGCATTGAACTATTTCTCCGTAAGCTCTCAGAAGTTGTGTTTGACAATTTAGTCAGTAGATTTTTATGATTCCTGGAAAAGTGTGCAGTCAATCTGAACAGGGAAGAAACGTGAAGATTTACTGGAGGGTTTATCCTACTGATCAGTTGCAATGACGGATACAGTGTATAAAAATTCTTTCTCAGAATATACTTTCTAAGTGTGTATTTGTGTACAGTTGTTTTAAAGTGGTGACAAACAGCAAAGAAATAATAATTAAAAAAAAAATATCTTAGAAGTGATGTAGAATTCAATGTTGCTGAGTAAGAAATCCTGTAAAAGAGTTTTTCATGCTTGTTTCAGGCTTGTTTTACCAGGTATGAAAGGCCCCATGACTGCAAATGCTCGACTAACACATTCAAACGAGTTATCCCCTGTTAGCAGAGACACAGTCTCATGCTCCCCAGGGAAGAAGTAATAGTAGGCTATTTAAATAAATCTATTTGCACCACAGTAGGTTTTTTTTTATTTTTCAGTTGTGGGTGTCCAGCAGTCCATAGATGGTTGGTTCACTATCTGTACCTCCACTGACAGATAATAACCTTTTAAAATAGTCTTGCAATCACGTGCACATGCTCCAAGAGAGATAAACTAAGTTTGGATGAGAAAACAACTTCTGAATTGTGCCCCATGGGTAATTAGGGTTGAAACAAGCTGAAAATTTAGAATTTGTTCTTCTGATGTGATACAGCATAATTCTTATGGAACTGTGCCTTTCATTAGTCTTCATGGAATAAAGTGTATTTTTAAGTAGCAGGTGCAAATGTATGAAAGCCTGTTTTATTTTTGTTTCGATGCGATCTCAAAAACATCATAAAATCTTGCTCAAATCTAAATTTTTTCATTAAAAAAATTTTCCATTAAGAACTCTAGAGTTTCATGTGAGCAAGGCCTTGTGTATTTTACTAGGACAAGTATATAGTCTGCTGACCTAGCTATTTGCAAAAGCAAATCCCAAATTCTTGACACTTCACCTCCACCCACATGGCATTCTCCTGTCTTTCATTTTATGAACACACACACGCACAAAGACACGCAGTTTCTACAGAAAGCATGCCAAAGCCTCTTAATCCTGAATGCTCTATTGAATATTTGAGGTTCTAGTAAATTGGAGTGAAAATGCAATGACAAGAAATAGTTTGTGTCCTATGTAGCAGACAAGGAGTTCTTAAGCAGGCCTGATTTTGTTTTTGTAGCACAGATCCTCTCTATAAGCCTTTTTTGCTGTTGAATTTTGCCAGGAATGGCTATGGGTCAGTGCAGCCTTAAATCTTGTGTTTATTTAGTATTAGTGAGGAGCCAAACAAAAATGCCTGCCAATTGCTTCAAATCTGTGCCCATGTGCATTTCTCATTGTTTTGGGAGAAGAATAAAGGCTGATGACAGATCAGACGTGCAGATCCTTCACCTGCAGCCTTCTGGCTTGTTTGTGACCATTAGGTGCTGCAGTGGCTCTTGGCTGCTTGCAGGCAAAAGGCAGGTTCCAGTGGGTGCTGCAGAACAAGACCTGTCATTTCACAGTTGCCTAAAGCTCCTTGCTTGCTCCTCAAGTCCTTCTTCCAAGGCCTTAGCATCAGGATTTTTGGGTCAAATGCTTTCCTGACTCCGGAAGGTTGTAACACCATTATAACATTCAATAACTGAATAGTCTGACATTTCTGACTAGGAAAAGGCTTTATCTGAAAGAAGGTTTCAACCTTTGGCAGTCTGCTTTCTAATGCTAGTGGTGGAAGACCTCTTTCAAAGCTCATGCTGAAAAACACATCTGAGAAGGAGTCTGGTAGCTGGGCCATTGATCAGCACTGTAGGAACTTGGGGTAATTTTCCGTCATGTCATTCAAAGAGAGACATATTCAAAAGCAGTTTGTCTCTCCATGCTGGTGCTTCCACTAATCATTCCATCCTGGATTGAAGGCACCTTCCAGATAAAAAGGGAATAAAACCAAATATGTTCTGTTAAAAGGTTTTGTTCAAGACAACTGACTTTTTTAATGTGGAAGAAAATACTTAAATGAAAAATTCCTGGTCCACCACAGAACTGTAAAGGAGATGGGATTTCCTATGTACAATGGCAATATAGAGTCTGTTGAGGCAACATGCAACAAAACACAGCATCTGACTTCTACTGAAATTAAAGTCAACCTTTTAAATTAATGGAATTTTATCATCTGCTAGTATATTTGGTCATTTTCTAAAAGAATCTTTATTGGAAAGCAGAGAAAAAGTAATTTCTTGGTACAAGGAGGCTTTTAAGTTACTTCCAAAAATAGCTTGATTAATTACCTTAACTGTCAAACTCTTTTCTCCACACCAATTTCTGGCTAGTTAATAAACAAGACCTAATAGGCAGGGAAGATGCAAAGTCAAAGACTGGAGCTGAGAGACAAATACTGCATGAATACATGAGAATACATGTCACTGATTTCACTTGCTTTAGGTGTCAGAGAATGGGTGTTCCACGGAAGAGGACTGGGCCTGTGGGTACATCTGCCTTTTGCTTTTCTCGGACACCTGAGCTGTCCCCTTGACCTGTAGTCTCTGCTGTAATCAAAACCTCAGCTATACAGCCTTGGCAAGACTGAGTTCCTCATTGCTTTTTTCCTGAAGAAAGATCTGTAGTCAATAGGAACATAAAGTCTAACACTATGGAAAAGAATTTGACATAAACAGTACAGCAGTGCCTTTTTGTAAAAACTGAGTTAAGAATATTTTAAAATAACCTGAAGATTTAGTGAAAAGTGTTCATAATTAAAATTTTATTTGAGTGCCAATACATTGCTGTTAGGATGTTCTTGATACATGGCCTAGAGTTTCAGGGTTTTTAATTTTTTATTAAAATTTGCAACTAGATTTGCTTCTGTGTTATGTAAACCAATTAAGCTGTTCAGAAGACATTGATTATGACCCTTTCACAGATTGCATGATGCCTTGTGCAGGCAGACAGGAGAGCTTTATTAAAAATGCTTGTCATTTCTTAATATTGTTCAGAGGACATATAATCTCTGGGATAAAAAATACTTGCAAGAGTCATTTGCTGATGCAGAACAAGGACTTTTATTAAGTTCAAATCTATTTATTATCTGTAAATCTTCTAACTTGTCAAAACACTGGATGAAAAAGGAGTGCATGTGTTACAGGGTCTTTCCTGTTGAATTCAAATGAAGGGTATATATTTGGTTTAATGATCCCTGCTCTTGAAAATTAAAACTATGACTGATATCTCAAACTAACAAACTGATAACTGAAATGCTTTCATTTTTTAAAACTT
Organism: Corvus hawaiiensis; assembly: GCF_020740725.1. Taxonomy (NCBI): domain Eukaryota; kingdom Metazoa; phylum Chordata; class Aves; order Passeriformes; family Corvidae; genus Corvus; species Corvus hawaiiensis. The sequence goes on from NC_063215.1 coordinate 25,279,850, forward strand.
TATATTAACCTCCTATTTTAGTTAATTTGAATTTCAATTTCAATCTTCATCCAAGAGATATTTTGTCCCTTTTCAAAGGTAAGACCAAGTTCAGAAACTCAGAATCATACTCATTTTCACTCAGTTCTTGGGGAAAAATTTGACTTATTTCAAGTAACTTTAAGAAAAAATGGTCCAAAGTGATAAAAAAAAAAATCTTCTGAAATCTTGCAGGATTATCCTCAATCCAGGCATTTAGAGCACTGCAGTAAGCAAGCAGTGTTTTCACTGAATCTGTCACCTCTGCTTTTAGGAGACTGCAGAGTCATCTACCACTAAGGCAAAAGGAGCAAAGGTCTCTTTGAATGGCTACAAAATTTTGGACTCTAAAACCTAGAGTTTGAAGAAGAGGGCATGTGTCTTTAGCTAACAGAAAACACAGCACAAGAGAATCTTGACTTATGAACACTCATAACATCATCAAAATCCTCCTTTACAGGAAGAGAGACAGAATCCATCCCATGTAATGTATGTCAGGAATGCCACTTAATGCCCATCTTGAGGGTAATGAGTTCTCCCTAGTGGTGAGGGTGGTTTAAGAATCTGTATGGAACATACTGGAATTACTGACTGTACTGAGTTTATGGGGTATTATAGGAAATACAGGCTTTGAACTATTTTAAGGTGATAAAAATATTTACAAAATCTCTGATGTTGTAGTTCTGTCAAAAAATTAATTCAATTGCTTCTTTAATCTCAAGCTATGGTTATTACATGCGTGCCTTCCTCCAATTTCTTAGAACGAAGATGCAACATGACAGTACAAATACATAGGAATCAAGTACTGAACCTACATTCTTTCTTACTACGTGCAAAAGTGTTTCCCATTGCATTGTCACCTGTATTCTTATATTGGGAACTTCTGAATAAAATCTCAGTAGGAAGTAAATGACAGCGTGTAGATTTTTGTTCATTTCAATTAACTCCCCTCCCCTTTTTTATAATCCTTTGGTCATGTGATCCTTTTGGTTAGTTCATAGCATCTATGGAAAGAGTGTTATTTACACATTTTCAATTGAAACTCTAAAGTGTTCTTTATAACATTGACAGGGTTTTGCTTAAATTTGGAAGACTCTTCTTGAGAAGCGGGACATTAGTAGCATACTTGGTCATGAAGTGTTTTCTCACTATCCAGATTTGTTGGCTAAAGAAATTATGCTTGTTCTTGGTGCAAAATGTACTGTCTGCTGTTCTCCTACAGTTCTTCTATTCTTTCTCCTACACTCTAAAATATCTGAGGAATGGTACATGACTGTATTTAGTGGATTATTATGCCAAAGTGGAAAACTAAGAATTTTTTTAATGAGACAAAGTTTGTATATATATAATATAAAATAATTTAATAAGTAAAAATAAAATTATTTAATTGGAACAAGCGTAGCTATTCTTTCCAACAAATAAAGTCATATGAAAATGACCCTAGCACCGGTAAACATGCAGTATTCATGGTATCTGGGAAAGCTCAAGTTAAATGTTTAAAGACAGCTGCTTTTTAGTGATTAGCACAGAGAAGAAAACAAGATTCTAAGTTTATTATCGTGCCCTCCTGTGAATGTGCAGAAGAAGCCAACAGCCATTCAGCTTTACCTTATTGTTTGCTAGTAGCTGAGTGCCAGAATAATTACTCTTTGTAGCCAGCATTCTTCTGGGCCCACACAGACCTACTCAGAAAATAGCTCATTAAAAGGACCTCTGAAAATCCTTGCTGAGAAGAGGAAAATATGACCTCTTCTTCAGTTTTATCACAGACATTTTGTTGCTGCTCCTTTAGTGTTCAATTTTTTTTTTATCTTCCAACTGTGCTCTACATACTACAGGCAGCAGTCTGCAGAAGGAGGGATCTGAATTATCAGCCCACTGAGTTTTGTTAGTAGGGGACAGGTAAGAATGCTTGTAGATGAGCTTGTATCAATTATTCGTTAAATGCCTGGCACAGATGACTGTAAAGAGTGCAGCTTTTGATGGGAAGCCTATTGCTGATAATACAGGATGAAATAATCCATTGCTTAGAGATTAAAATACTAACTGCCTTCCCCTATGTGTGGTTTGTTTAAAAGCTGAAAATTTAGCAGTTGGTACTTCCAAAGTACTCTGAGTATCCCTAATGTACCATCAATGAGAGCTCTGTTCTCTTCTTTATGGAAAGGAGCTGAGGAATATGGGCTAGCTGGTATTACAAGACTTTCACTGCTGTCTGCTGGAATGACAGCAGAAAAAAAATGATGGCAGATTAACTAGAAGCCCTCAGTCTGGTAATATATGAGTAGATAAAGACTAAGGTTTTAATTTGCCCATGACAAATGTGACAGCATTGCTTTTCTTTTTTCAAAATACCTTTTCCTGACTGTTAAAAAAAACTTGTTAAATCCAGAGGCCAGATGGCTTTTAGAATCTTGAAAAACATATTTGAGAATATGCCATGATAATTTAGTGAGATAACTCCAAAGCATGAAAGATGTGCTATTATCTGTCATTGGTATGTGGGTGGCAGCTGTATGGCCTTTTGAAAATTTAACACAACTCTTTCTTAATATTCTCTTGATCCCTGCTCCAAAAATATAGTTCCTCAGCAGTACAAGTGCCTGGACACAAGTTGTAGCAGTTTGAGAAAGAAGATATCTATTGAAAATGTCATTCTTATTTTAAAATAATAGTAAGAGAAGAGTCCAAACATGGGAGAGAACCTTATAGAATCTGTGCTGCCAAAAGCAAATCACATCAGCCTTTACTTTCCTCCTGCCAGATCAATTATTTTTAAATAAGAAGTTACTTTCCAGTTAAACAAAACTTGTCCCAAACATTTTAACTCAAAACCCTTACTTTTTACAGTTTTCAAAAATGAAAATATTCTAATAAATGAAACTGAAAAAGCCATCAAAAGATTAAATGTACTTTTAACATTGTTTAGGTGACAACTGACAGCAGTAATAAAAGGAAAATTAGAGGAAAAGGAAACTTTTAGGAAATCAGAAAATCAAAATGAGGAGGCAGCTGTCAGTGGAGACATGCATGTAGTACTGGAGGGTGTGTGTGAGCATCTCACTGCATTTTGGCGTTTTGATGAGAGCAGGTGGAGCTGGTTGGTTGTATCAGGGGCAGGAGGTGATGATAGGAGCTGTTAACCTGGGGCATGGGAATGGGCACATTCAAGTCTCACAGAGGTAGCTGCAGTCTCTGAGTGGGGAGTGTTGGAAACTCTCTCATATCCTCTCCTGGAAAGAGTTTTCTTTGCTGAAAGTGCAGTGAGAATGAATTTTAACCTGAAGCTGTAGTCCTTTGGGTTTGAGGACAATTTTTCTTAAAGTAAATGCTACAATTAGCAGGAGACCAGGGTGTAGAGGGCCGTGGTTGTTCATTTATTCCTGTCAGACTAGGATGACTGGAGTGTTCACACTGTGTTGAAGTGTTTTGGATAGTTATACCTGGGGAAACACAGAGAAAATGCTGTTGTGAAACGAATGATGTTGTGTTTGCCAAAATATTGCTAAAGTGCTCTTGCTAACAGCAGGTTTGCCCTGAAGCACTGAGAGCCCTGATATCCAGCATATCCTCATAAGAGTCCATGAGGGATTTCACACACAACTGTTAACCTGGAGAAGTTTGAACTGTAACTCAGCTGCTAAGGTGAGGCTGTACCAGTCCTCCTTTGATTGCATCTAAAAAAAGCAGCAAGACAGTGCTTCAAAACTGAGCAGAAACCCTGCACAGGTGGGAAATGCTCAATGTCATCTGCTGCATCCAGATCACTGCCAAACCTCAAGGGTGTGGTGAAAGACCAGATACCTCGTGCAACTTATGCAAGCTAGAGAAACATATAGAAATGCAAAAATTTGTAGTTACTGTAATTGAAAAATTAGCAGTCTAATCACAGAGTTATAATGTTGTTAATTCCCTTTTCACTGACGGGAACAAGTGGAAGGAAGCACTTCTTACAAACAACATTTATCTGAACCCTTTTACTGTTCAAGATATTGTCATTAAGAGAACGAGGCTGTTGTTATTAAAGCAGATAATTTTTCACAGGGTGTGTTTGGTTCTCAAGCAGCTTTCTCAAACCCTCATGCACTAACTCATATCCAGCTGGCAGGACAGTCCTTAGTGCAGAAGCAGAAGACTTTACTACTATGCCTTTGGCTTCTGAGAGGGTGACCTGTACATGTAATTGTGCAGTATTTGTCTGTGTACAGCAGATACAGCCTTCTTGGATGGTGTTCAATTTGTTCATTGCTGATTCCAGTGTGTCCTGGTGGTCTTGGGCTGGCGCTTGGCATTCTGAATTTATCATTTATTGTGTATTCAACTGGGCCACTTATCTCCTGAGTTTATCCATTTGGGAAAGACTTCTGTGTACTTCCTCTCTTCAACCTGTTGTCTCTTAGCACCTCCTCATTGTACTGTTCACTAAAGTGCACACAAACCCTCACATACATGGGGTTTGTTATTATGATGAAGTCCAGGTACAGACATACTCACACTTCAAGTCAAAATGGTCCTATTATTGCAGCTCATTCCCAATGATCACACAGATGACAGCAACCTAGACAACTTTCTCATTTCTACCACTTTTATTTTCTATGCATTGTTATGGAAGATGTCAGCATCTCCAGTTCTTTGCAGGCAGGTGGATGATGTTGATGGTGGGGCTTATGTACCCCATGCTTTGGGCCCACTTGAAGCTACTTTTCTGTCTTTAATAACAGTTTACTTGTTCCTTCTTCATCAGCCAGCAAATTTTATATCTGAATTTGATGGTGTTTGATATGTTTCATGTATGCCAGATACTGGTTCTTTGCCTGCTCTGTTATCCTTAATACCAGCACACAAGGTTGCATTCCTGTAGTGAGTAACAACTTATTATTAATGATTCATGCTTGTAGCCCTAGGGCTCCTATTCCACACTTGCACTTTCAAGGCTTCTGCGATTATCTTGTGCTTGTACTTTTGGAAGCATCTTTTTAAATCCCTTGGTCTTTTTCAACAGCCTTCAAGCTATGATAGCTGGACATGTAGTATCAGCACACATACATCCTTTTTCTGCAGTCACTCTGAAGTCAATCCATTGTACAAAATTAATGGTCTGTTAGGAGATTAGCTCAATTGGTTAAAGCATATGCTAATAATGCCAAGGCTGTGGGTTCAATCTGTGTATGGGCCACTCACTTAAGAGTTGGACTCATTGATCCTTATGGGTCCCTTCCAACTCAGAACATTCTGTCATTCTGTGAGACATGCAGGGATATGTGCAAGCACAGCTGTGATGCTGGGCACCACCTGCTTCCTAAATGTGTTGCTTGGACCAGTGTCACTGGTGTGTTACCAAACTTGCTCTGCAATGTGTTTTGGAAAGGAGAACTCTGGAGATGCTCACCTGTGGTGGCAGCACGACGTGGGCTAGATTCTCCTGTGGCAGGATTGGCAGTGCTCAGTGTGTGGTGGTGGAACCTCACCGCATGTGAGCCTCAGCTCTGTGGGGAGGGAGCTGCTCTGGCTAAAATCCCCCTGGCCCTCAACCACTCAGACATTTTGGGACACCAAAAGGCAAATGGCTGGTGTGTGATACTGTAAAATTGAATTTCCTTGCTAGCATCATTCCACAAGACTGATGTCTCAGCTCTGACAGATGTAAATAGGCATTTATGTATCCTCCCAGTGCTTGGTTTGAGAACTACGCCTGCTTATTGATAGGTCAGGTTTTGGGAAAAAACTACGAGTGGAATTATGTCATATAGATTAATGGGAATGTGCTTCAAGGTTGCTGTGAGGGTGACAGCAGCATTTTGGGACTCTTACAGAGCTGAAATTGCAAGAAACTGTTACAGGAAAAAGAATAAATTCTAACTTTCAATTTCTCACTGAGTAATCAAGACAGAGCTGTTCAAAAATGGACTGGAAAACTGGGATCTGTTTTGCCTCACTGCTATACTAACGTGACTAAGCTGTGTGCAGCCTTTTTTGTTGGGCGGAGGTATCATGACATTGAATAAGAATATATTATGTATATCAGTTGTAAATGTATCTGTTAATGTGCTAGTATGGATGTTCTGCATATGAAGACATAAGTCCTATAACCTTGTAAGGACCCCAGTTTTGATGCAGATATTTTTCTTTATCTACAGGCACTGGATTTGATATGAAATCTCCCATTTCCCAAGGAGTCTTCTGACCATGAATAATATAATAATATTTGATAAGCAGTCCATGTGCATGTTAGACAGCATCACTTTTTTGTTTTCATTTGGTTTTTTAAAAATTTTCTTTTGCAATCAGCCTTCAAACTTCTTCAGTCTACTTTTGTCAGTCCTTGACTGCCTTCTATGGAAGACCAGATGGCAAGCCTGGCCACACTAGTGAAAAATCAGCAACAATATTTCAGCTTAATTTCTGGTTGATCCACACAGCAAAATAAACACAGGACAGCCAGAAGGAAGGGGTGACTATCTGCTGAGGGAGAAGCTGGAGGCAGTCTGGGTATGGGACCACCTAGCTGTGGTTTTGCACATGGGTGATGGGACTAGAGCAGCTTGAGATGTTACAACAGAGTGTTTTAACTTGGGAGATGTTGCTTCTTAGGAGGTTTAGGAGACTGGAAGCAAATAAGAGGTTTAAGGGTGTCAGTGATACTATAAACATGATTTAAAGGCCCAGGTCATCTTAGGGTCTGACATACTATGACCATTTAGTCACACTGCATATAATTAAGTCAAGTAAGCATAACAGGGAAGGTATTTTACTTGCCCTTAGCAAAAGGAGGAAATTAAAGGTTATCTTTACTTACTTCTCATCAAATTTAGCTACATATGTGTAGAGCAGTATCAAAGAGCAATTACAGTTGTGTAAAGTCTGCTGGGCTGAAGAGCTAATTAAAATGATGTTTGAAAAAAACCACTTCATCTGAATGAGCTCTTGCATTTTGAATAATAGATTAAAATTTTTTAATGTTACAGTGGCTGGGCATACCCTACATTATTCATTTGCTCTTTCTAGTGCTTTACACATATCACACATTCATTTTCAAAAGATACTTGTCTGCATTTGAGTGTGTGTTGATGTATTGAAAGAAGCAGAAATTATTTGCTGAAGGTGATAAAATGGGAACATCATAGGGCCTGGGGAAGCTTCTGGACCACAGTTGTCCTTGGGAATTTTGGCACAAACTTCATTTTGACTGTAATTTCATCCTGGATTTTTGGAATGGGTTTAGCTTTTTCCTCTGAAATTTCACAGAGAGAAAATTGGTGTTCAGATGATCATCTGCTGCTGTTTGTAAAAGGTTTTAGAAAAGCCGGAGCTCATGTTACACAATAAACAGCTAATCCATATTAGGTTACCGTGATAGCTATAATAAGTCAGGATATGAAGATAGGCTGAAGATTCTTACATCTCATAAACTGATAATTCCATCTGACTAGATTTTCTCTGTCTTGAGGAGGAGACAATATCTCTTTGTGGTTTGACTTTAGTCTGAACATAGAAAAGGAGTTTAAGGAGAGATTACAGCACTCGGGCTGTGTTTTTGGATGGCCCCTCTCTCTGGCTGGGTGAATGACGTTAGCTGTGCTCTCTCTGAGTGTCAGAGCTATATTTATCACTCAGGAATCGTGAGCATGTGAATTTGTGCTCTGACCAAAACAGTGCTTCTGTCAACATGTTTCTATGTCATGATGTACCCACTTGTTATTTTGCTATTATTTACTCATAATTTACTTTTCTGTTTTTTAAACAAATACATATCTTCAAAGGAAGAGCTAGATGTTTCAGGAATGAGGTTTTCTCAGGGTGTTGTTTTATTAATGGAATGACTTACATTAACAAATCAGTGGAAGAAGTGGTAACGTGAACCAGCATATTGAATTTCACTTTAGCAATCTGTATTCCAGAAGGAAATCCTGAGAAGCAATCGTTGACAATGGGACCTCAATTTAAATTACAAAATAGGCAGTATGCTGAATGCATATAGAGCATATGAGAGATTAAATGGAAGTGTTAGTTTGTGTTCACAAGGTAACCAAGACATTAAAAATGGGCTCTACAAGTAAGGACTACAGAAGCTGTGGTAATGAAAACAATAATTAATATAATTTAAGTTACTATCCCCAGGGCAGATGTAAATTGATGGTATTAATTATGCAACAAACCTGTTTGTAAATTGATGACATAGGAGCTCGTGGAAGTCATCTAGAATAAGGTTTTTGTTTTGAAGCTTTTTGGCAGTATATTATGCAGCCGCCGATAGACACCAATGGATAGTCAAAGGTTATTTATATTAAACTCTATAATTTATATTCTTCAAAGCACTAACTAACATGAAGGCTGCAATTAAAAACAATCAGTTATTTCATGTGCATAAGGTTGGTTACATAACATAAACCAGAATTCCTTAGTATTGAATTCAATAGATGTCACATTTGGTATTTTTCTGCCGCTGTAACTGTATTGATTCAAGTAAATTCCAGCAGCAGGGAATGTATGGCATTGAATGACTTCTGCTGTTGCAACCAATTTTGGAGAAAAGATGATAAGAAGTTTCATGTATGTTTTTACATATATTTGAATTTTAAGCTTCTTTCTTTATTGTTTACCTCTAAGTATCAGAGTGGCTATTAGTAGATGTAATGAAATGCTGGAAGCCCAGCCTGTTCATTTCTTTTCAGTTCTTCAAGGTTGGAAACATCAGCCAGAGAGAGAGATGGTAAATGAGATGAGTATATGACAAAAGGTGCAAAAATCTTTTCTCTACCTTAAAAAAGAAAGTAGTATGTGACAGTTCCTTCTACTTCACACTGTTCAATTAAAATTTAAATTTTAAAATGTCAAAGTATTTTTTCTTTTTTTTTTTTTATATCTCTAAAATAACCACTTAAAAATAATTCTAACCAAGAAATATTTCTCTTTTGTTTTCCCCCAGTGGCAATGTTTGTGTTTTCTGGCTAGTCACCTGATAGTTGCTTGTCTAGGTTTCTGTGGAGCAGCTTAGATTGCATGACCAGTTTTACCAGCTGGAAGTTCCTGTTTCTCAATTGCTATTAGTGAAACTAAGAGGAACACAGTCCTGTCACTGCTTCATGCAGTATCTAGCAACTTAAAACTGTCTGAAATGCAGTAATTGTATTTGCTTGTGTATGCTTTCTAAACTCTAAGAAAATAATATACACTAGGGGAACATAAAACCATGATTTAATGGCATCTCCTGCCTGAAAAAAATAGTCTTGTTCGCCCATTTTTATGTATTTTCCAATCATAGTTTTAGCTTGCAAACAATTTTGGTGATTATTTCCACAATATCTTTAGGCCAAATACAGAAAAGTTTTCTTTGTGTGTTCTTTAATACCAAAGCAATAAAATTGGAAGTGCACGGTAAGACACAATATAAAATTAGGTGATAGCAAGATCTCTCCATTACTATGCAACAGCCTGGAGCCTCTAGTCTGATTTCTTGTTTGTATTTTCTCATTACAAATATGCAGATAAAATAGTGGGAGTTTAGCAATGCTGCCACATTTGATTGGAATTTGCCATAAATCTGTTTGTGTTTGGGTTTACTATTTGCACATTTATTCCCTCTCTTCCTTTTTCTTTTATAAGGAATATTTTGCCTTCTGTCTCAAGAATGCCCACTGATACAGAACAGCTGTTATCAAGACTAGAGAGTGAGGTAGAGGGGGAAAATGTTATTAAAGACAACCAAAGTAGCCAAATTCATCAGCTGCACTTCCTGATTAGAGAGAGAAGATGAAAGCAAAACTACAGGTCTTCAGGAAAGCAAAGGCCATCTCTAGCTGATTTTAGTGTAGACCCAGGTACTGTGTAAGACTGCCACGAGTTGTGTCAGCAGTACAGAAAGCACTAATGCTAATGTGATGGGTGCTCCTGCCTGTGCGTATGTAATCGTGCACCTTGAAGGCACCTCAGGGAGCAGCAGGTGCTTGGGTGGCGTCTGCATCCCTGGCTGTGTTGTAGGGACTGGCAGCTGCTCGCTAGTGAGTACGTCCTTGAGTACGAATGGTACTCTGCTGACTTTTATCAGGAGCAAGGTTTAATGTGATGGCTAATAATATTTAAAAATTGTGTTGTTGTTTTATAAAAAGTAATGATCAGACTCAGGCACCTTAGCGTCTAAAAGAAAGACAGAGCTGTTGTTTCGCCTTCACATAAAATAACAACCTGAACTCCTGGCATGGTGGATCATTTAGCTGTCACTCTTTTGCTGTTGATTCAGGCCATGCATTATATATTCCAGTGCTTGGTCCCTTGTGTGAAATGGAGGGGGAAGTAAAAGTAGGAGAGCACCTTGTAGCTTCACAGCTGGATGTGTCTGAGAGAGCAGAGTTCTTCCAAACGGTTGAGGAAAGAGCAGTTGACAGCGTTTGTACAAGTAACCTGCCTCTGTTTTGCCTGAGCACTCCAGCAGGCAGCTGTTAGTGGAAGTAACTAATATTTGCTTGGAGTTTTTTAAAACTGGAAATTTTTAATATTCCAGCCACAAGATGATCAAGTAATGTAAACCATAATTCCACTCTGTTCCACAATTGCTATTTACTTATGGATGCAAATTACAAAGCAGCATAATGAGAGTCATAGCTCTTCAATCTGTTTCACTTTAAACAAGCAAGCAAAAAAAAAATAAAAAAGAGCCAAAGCAATAATCCTGTTTTCCTGTATGATTCAATACAGTTCAAGCCTCTGCATATTAGAGTTCATTGAAAAGACAATTAATAGCCATAAGGTTTACATCAGATGGTATAACAAAGGAAAATCAATGTACTCCATAGTTATAAATCAGAAAACAGAATTTCTTTACACCAACAAGTAGTGGGAAAGTCAGCATGTCAGGTTCAGTGGTTTGGGGTGTGGTTCCCCCTATTCACCTTGCGAAGTCATGTGCAGTTCCTCTTCCTGAAGTCTGGCAAAGCAACTGAGAGTTTTACAATGATGTGGACTTCTTTTTCCTGTTCCATCTCCTGTGAAGGAGATGGAAGTGATAGGAGAGCACTGTGATAAAATTGAACATTTAGGTGAAATTACCTTTGTTTAGTCTTTCTTGTGTTTGGTGCGTTCGGGCCCTATGTACACAGTCCTACTGAGAGGGCAACAGGGGGAGGGAGAAATAAGCAGACAAACAAGCAATTAGTTGGTGTATGTGGCTGAATAGCTCAAAGAAAATGGAGAAGATACTTGAATCACAATTAATTCCAGATATTGCTCAGAATTAGCTGCATTTGCATTAGAAAATGTGAACATGTTTTGCTTTTTTTTTTGCAGAGCAAAGGTTTTTCCTATTTGTTTAAGTTGTTAAGCAAATACTCTAGGGGCTATTATTTGCCCAGATACATTGGTATAATTGAATTGTTGTCCTACTGAAGTGGAGTTAAACAAAGATAAAAACAGCCTTGAAGTGGATTGAATATGGTTTTCTGATTTTGTTATGGAAAATTGAAAGAATAGCAAGCTATCAAACAAAAGTTCCTCTGTCTGCTGTGCCACACCACTAGAATATATAGAATGTTGATGAGTATAATCAAGGCAGTATTTTGTCTGTTAAATAAGGCTTTAATACACAATTACCCAATTTAAAAAAACCACCAAAGCAAACACCAGTATAGTTAATAACAGACATGTAAGTTATGTAGATTAATTATTTCATGTTATTAATATTACCTCAACTCTGATAAAAATCATCTTTATTTGGATAAAGAATTTGAACTAATTTTGTGTTTTGTAGGTCACTTCTCAAGAATCTGGAACCAAACCATTGACCTTCACGTTTGTACCATCCATTGGACAACTTCCAACTCATTTTGAGGTTGTGGATATCTCTAAGTTCCTTGTGACAATCCCAGAGGATCCAAAGGATCTGAGCAACCTAAATATTGTAAATAAGGTAGATTTTTTGTTTGCATTATTTTTTCCACTTCTTCAAAAGATAAAGAAAATTTTATTCTGAGCATTGCTGAACTGAAGCTCTTTCCCTTGAATGGTTTCTTGGCTTGTGCTTGGTTTAATTACCAAGATGTGGAATCATTGTGCAAGAGAAGGCAGGTATCTGCTCAATAGCTTGCTTTGCCTTTGGCAGAGTTTATATTGGAAGGAAACCCTTGATCATCTCAATTCTGTCCTCTGTCAGTCATGCAATGGCAGATGACAGGAATTCCTTCTTGATCTTCATGACAGCAAGGGTGGTGTGCAAGGAGTGTTATCATATGGAAATTGACCAGGAGTTGTTCACTGGATCCTGGCTTCAGCAAATGCCAGTGCTGTGGCTACCAGAAAAGGTGCCAATCCTATTCATAGCTGCATAGTAATGCATCAAATTGGAAGCGAGCTTTTGATTTTTGAAAGCTTGTCCCTGTGATTTCCTGCAGTGGTGTAGCCAGCTGCGCAACATTCCTGGTTCTCCTTCCTTTAGTCAACCCTTTGTTTGTTATTCCTTTCCTGCCTGACAACACTTAATGCCCTCTTATTTTATTCCATGCTGCTTGAAAGGCTACTGCAACTCTCAGGTTAATATTAATGCTTATGGCAATTCTGGTTTTGTATAACAGCTCCTTCCCTGGGGCATTGCTGGGGCTGTGTGGATACAAATATTACTGCTAGCAAGAATTTTTCTTGCTTCTTTCCAGTCCCGTGAGATATTTTTCTCTCTCACGGAAGATATTAGCAGAGTTCTATAAACTATGAACACCTGCGACCTTGCAGAGCTCTGTTTATAGTACAGTAGAAAAATATTTTGACAATGGATGTTTTAGGATTTTAGCCAATCACCCCAAGGGGTGGATGATCCTTTGACCAATTAGACTATGAAGAAAAAAGTCTATAAAAGAGTTTGTAAAACAATTAAAAAAATCAATCTTGCTGCGCAATTCCTGCCTGTTGGATCTCTCCTCTCCTCCCTACCACTGTGGGACACCGTAATACGGCTGCAGTTCTGGGTGCTCTTCCATGTAAAAAACTTTTCGCAGTAGTTCACAGCCCTCTGACCTGAACATGTTCCAGCATTTCAGTGTCCTATCTGAGAAAAAAGCAGCTAGGTCTGGGCAAAGGATGGATATATTTGAAGAGACATTGACTGGAATATTATCCTCAGGCAGTTTAACTCATTAGTTACATTTACAGCTGCTCAGTACAGGTTTTGTTAGAAGTAATGCCCAGGATAAAGCAGAATCAGGTCTTCCTGTCATCCATCCCTGTGTATTTCTCTGTAGACAGAGGAAACTTTTCTGGCAGTTGATGCAGTTGTGAGGCCTTCATAGCACAGATTAGTCCCTATTCTAAAATGTCTAGGACCTGAACAATATTTCAACAACCAACATCAGATAATCAAAAGAACACTGTCAAACTCATAATGCTGATATCCCCCTCTGTGGTCCAGTATTTTTTCAAAGAACTGAACTCCGGGACTCATGAAGCTGCAAGTGCAGTGCAGATTTGCAATTACCCTGTTCCTCAAGCAGCACTCAAATATGAGCCCCATCTGGAGGCTTCCTCTTGCAGTACACAGTATGTCTATTCATTTACCTGATTCCTCCTCTGAGGGAAATATGATTTACAATAGCAGTTTTGATTTTGAATGATTTAATGATATGTGTGTCATATGTGCAGTTTGCACTATTCCTGCTTTCATCCAAAGTGTACTCGAGAAGTGACATACTGGATGTGGAAATTGCAGAACATATGAAGAACAATTGTGGCCTGTGCTGCAAAACTTGAACATACAGTAAAGCTCTCTGACCTCTGAGTCTGTTTGCTCTCTTTGGAGAATGCCTTGTCTTAAGGGCCTTTGTTTCTTCATTAATATGTATACGTTTTGTCCCAGATTAGTCTGTCAGACTCCTCTGAGGAGCATTGTCTGCTCTGTGGATCCCGCAGTCGGGGTGCCTTCCCATCATGTCTGGTGTAGTCAGGTCTGACAGCTCATTCGGCTTGACTGCACCCTCCTCCTCGGTTCCCGCGCCGGCCCTGTCTCGGGCCATCGCTGTGCTCAGTGCCCCCTGTTGCTCTGTGAGTTGCTGGGAGGGCAGCCCCCACAGCATTGGCTGGGGGGCTGGAAGCTGGGACTCCCTGGGGAAGTGGCTTCTGCTGTGTACTCATGCCTAAATTCTTCATTTGCCTACTGCACTTTTGGTAGTGCAGAGACAGACACTACTGAAAGCCAAAGTTACTTCACATTTTGGGGAACCCAAATAAAATGCAGTTAATTTGGCTCTTTTTCCTTGTATCTTTTGCAGTCTGACACAGTCTCTGATGAGCTGGTCTTAAAGAGTGGGGCCAAACAAGACTGTGTGTCCACTGTCTGTACAGACAGCACCCGAACGGCTTTCCGGTCCCTGGGGTGTAATTCAAGCAAAGGAGAAATGCAGGAGAATGACCTGTTTAAGGCTGAGTTTATCCTGATTACGGACTCTGGTGATGAAGATGAAGTAGCTGCAGCCTCGAACAACGTCCGTCAGCCTTCCAATGGCTACGGTCCCATCAGTGCTCAGCTGCTGACCACGTCGCATGTTTCCCCTGGCACTGGGGCAGGGAAACCTCCTGGTGATGGGCACCTTCCAGGTGCTGCACTTTCCCATGGTACTACTGATCCACAAAAACATCAGGTAACAAGCTCTTCAGACTCTAGCGATAACCTTTGCTTTCTAAACCTTTCAGGATATGGAGCCAGCTTGTACAGCAGCTTGGTCAATTTGTTCTTTAATTAGCCTTTTCATTGGCCATTTCTGTAACATTTGGACCTTAAGGAGGTGGCCCAACCCTTCTGACTTGCTGCCTCTCCATATGATTCTGGTGTGTGTGTGGAGCAGATAAGGGAGATGTATTCTTTCCTTTTAAGAGCAGTTCATCATGACAGCAAGTTAATCAGGAGATGTTAGCTTCCTACCTAGTCTAAATTGTGTGGGGTAATTGAAATCAATAGAGCCTTGAGATCATTTGAATTACTGGCATCAGACTTCCCAGAACTAGATTCTTTTTTTTTTCTCAGCACCTCTTGCAGCCTTTTATGCAAGAGAAAGAGGCTGTAAAAAATCCTATTATTCTGATTGTTGGATGGTACACCTGACTTTGCACAAGTGTAAAGAACTAATGAAGATGAAATTTCCATTTTTTGTGAACCTTTATAGGTGCATTTATTGAATGGTTAAATTTTAAATTCTCCCTGGGGCATTTCCAAAAAGGGTCTTTGAAATGTTTCATTTACAAATGCATCAATCCAAGCTACTGCATGAAAAGTTAATGTCTCCCATCTTGGAAAGAACACTGATCTATATTGAAGGGTGTGTATGCAATGGAAAATTCCACCTTTAGCAAAATAACAACATCCTTCTCACATGAAATTAATTCAGGCATTTCCTTTGACCTTGAAAATGCAATTCTTAATTGATAATTTGAAAGCAAACATTAAGCATGGCTACTTTGTTTCTGAAAATGAATAGGATATCCTATCTTGTGTTGAAATACTTTTGCCACTCAATTTTTTCATCAAATTCAGTGTAAATTTTTGATTGAAGACATTGTGAATAAGAAATCCACTCTGGGATTCACGGAAGTATGAAATGTTCATTTCTTCAGAGAAACTCCCAGTGAAGTCAGTGAGAATTTTCCATGAGGAAGGTTAAAGGCATAGGTAAGCATACATAGAGGAAGCAGCCTGTAAGAGAATACTTGTCTTGAGGAAATACAAATTTACTTTAGTAATGTTCAGGCTTACTTCAGTGATTTTTTGAAAAGCTTTTACAGAAATTGTGTGAATTTTGGAATACTATACAGAAGAGTTCCTATGTTGAATCTTTCTTAAGCTTCTGGTGACTTGGCAAGTAAAGAGGATTTTGGCTGGTGAGGTAACAGAAGATAAAGATTGCACAGAACACGAAATAAAGCCTAACTTTGCTAACTATTCACCTGGACAGGAAGAGAGGCAGTACGTAATATAGCAATTGCATATCTTGTCATTATTCTTTAGTCACAAGTTTTCAAGACCTTACTTCCACAGTCTTCATTATCTCAGTATCTTTAGCCCTCTCTATCGCTTGATAAATAGATGTATTTACCAAGCTGCCTTTCACTGTTGTTCTGATTCTACGGCGTTTCTGTAGGCATCACTCTTTCTCGCTTGATATCTAATGAAAGATCATCATTTCTGAAATGAAGGAAAACTATGAAAAGATTAAATAGATGCATGGTTTATCTGTTGGTACATTTCCTTTGTAAAATGGATTCCATATATGGGCTATCTTTTCAGTTCGTGGATTATAAGGGCAGTATCATGTCCCTTTTAAGAGTTATTGCATACAACATTATGTTAATTTAAAAGCATAATTAGACAATGAGTTTCCTGTCAGATGTGAAAAAAGCAAGGACCAGTACTGGGGAGCATTGTGTTGCAGAAGGGATCACTCTAACTGACCCAGAGGGCTCATTCAGCTTCATTAATTTCTGACTTAGTTTAAATGAAGGAAAAAAAGGAAAGAATTAAAAAAAAAAAGAAGTTTCTGTTCTGTGAAAAAAAGGAAGGAATTAAAAAAAAGGAAGTTTCTGTTCTGTGAGACATAAAAGTCCTGACTGATGTTGGAAAATGCCACACTATATTCAAAATCTGAAAAAAATAATCTGTTATTCTGGTCATATTTTGAGCCTTTTGATAATAGTTTAATGTTTATATATTGTGTTGGGGGGTTTTCTGCCATTTCTATTTTTATGTTAAAAGGAGTCAAGCCATGCAAGAGAGAGTCAGACTGACTCCTGCCTTTGGGAATTTACCCTTTGGGTTGAGCAGGGTGTCTGCTTCTCTCAATGTCAGGGTGTGAGCTCAACTTGGAGAAATTTCTTGACTCACTGTGGGGATCAGTAACCAAAAGGAATTTCAGTCACTCGAAGTCACTTGACATTCCTCTGTCCATTGAGTGGCATCCGGTTTGGCTTTTCCAGACAAGTAAGTCAGGAGTCCCTACAAACTCCTGCCATTGCTTGGACAATGCACCTTCCTTGTTGGCAGAAAATGGACTGTTCTAAATAGCATTTATATTAATTGGGTCTCAGCTCACAGTCTGATTTACTGTGTTGTCTCCAGGAATTTTGTTAAGTTTTCCACAGTTTCCAGTGCTTCCTTGTGGCTTTCTGGTTCTGAGGTTGCAGTCGTTGTAGGTAATTTCTTTTTATTTTTCCTATCTATAAGCAGATTCTACTGAGATCAAAGCATGGTTAGCTGGGCCCAGAATCAGGTCTACATTGAAGACATGATTCACTCAGACATGATTTCTGCCTTTTGGACTCTCAGCTTACACACTCTTTCCCTTTTCCTGTTTGACCAGCACATCTTTCAGGGTCTTGCTGGTATAGCTAACCACATCTTTTGTGCCCTTCAAAAACAATGTGACCTCACCAGAATGACCATTTGCCTTGCGTCCAACTCAGTTCTGCCATTTCAAATGTGCTGAAGGTCTCCTGGGCAAGGCTCAATACTAATATTATGTCCACTTTGATAATTCTGGAATGATTATCTACAAGGCATCAAGATCTTTTTCAAGTGCCTTTATCCCTTTGTGCTGATGTAACCTTGCCACCTATTTCAACTTTCTTCATACATTTTTGGGAAATGTTTATCTGAGCTGCTCCTGAGAAGAGCAAAAGACTTGCAGTTGAATCACAGACCAAAGCAACTCAAATCTGCTTTGGTCACTCACTTCTTCTGCACCAATCCAATTCACCTACAGGAGGGTTTTAAAGTAGAGAAACTGAACAGAAGAAAAATCCACAGATTGAGGGACGTTATTATATCTCGCCTACTGGCACTGTTGAGGCTGCAGCTGTAAAACCATGGTCAGTTTGGTGGCCAGCAACCCTCAGATTCAAGAGAGACGTGAGGAAGGGAGTGGGGTATAGCACAAAGGTGTAAATATGTCTGGGGCACATGTGAGCTGAGGCTGAAGGAGCTGGCTTTGTTGACTCCCACCAAGAGACAGCCAAGGAGGCATCTAGAAACTGCCCAGGACCACTGGCAGGGCAGTTACAGACATGACAGAGCCAAACTCCTCTCTGCAGTGGCAGGTGAGGCAGCAATGGCTGCAAACTGCAGCGTGCGAGATCCCAGCTGCTCATCAGAAGCAGCTTCCTCAGAGGGAGGTGGTGCAGCACTGGCACAGGCTGCCTGGGGGTGCTGGAGCTCCATCAGAGCTCTGGAGACTGGGTGAGACACGGCCACAGCTGACCTGACCCGCTGGCACTGGTGAGAGCCCTGCTTTGAGTAGGAGGCTGGACTAGATGACCTCTGGAAGCCACTTCCAACCCACTTTGATTATGATTTCCTGATCCTGTAAATAAGAGGTTGATCATCTGTAGATGTGGTTATTAATATTGTGTTACAATAGCAAAATCATTTCTGACGACTTGATTAATGGCTCAATTAGCTCAGCATGTAAATGTTCAGTGGTATTTAAACATGAAGAGTACTGAAAAATGTCTTTATTTTACCTGCAGGAGCATATTTGTCATCTGCTATCATGAACATTTTTGTAGCTGCTTATAAATCTTTCTTCTTGAGTTTTAACTAATTAGAAGTCACTGCACATCCTGTGCTTTTATTATGAAGTTTCATATTTAGTCCTCATTTCCTTTTAATCTGTTGTCTTTGTAAGGGAAATTTATCTATTCTATTTCGAAATAGAGAGATTTCACACCCCAGCTCTGTTTCGGTAGTTGATCAACTTCCCGAATTAATTATTAAATTCAGGAGGCTGCTTCAAGTTATCAGATTTATTACCACACTGCTTTTTAACTCGTTAAATAATTTTATTTTTCATGACATATTTAATAATAATTTTAATAATTATTAAATACTGGTAAATTAATCTCGATTTCCAGTATTTTTCTTCTTCTTAATTAGCAGCTTTTTGAGCAAGAGTCATAATTTCTCAATCCAATAGAATATATGTACAATGATATAAACAACATTAATTTTTATATTCCAATATTTGTCCTGTATTCTTCCATTGCCTTTCCACTTTGAAATGGGATGCCTTAATAAATGTGTAAAACAAGGGGAAGTCAGTGTGGTTGTAAAGGCGTTCATATGTTTTGTGTTTATTCCTATAAATCAAAGCATTGACCTGGCTTTTCTGAAGTTACCTTATACAGAAAGTGTCTTTGGTTTAAAAGGCTTGCTTTTTGTATGGTATAATTTAGCAGGAAGAGCCCACTGATTTTAAGTTCTAAGGGCTAATAGGGTTTTGAAGTGTGTATTTAGCCCATATTTAGGCATAGTTTTGCCCTTGAAAACTTTTAAGTCTTGCTCTTCTGTCACAGCTTCTTCCAGCATGTGCTCTCACTTGAAAATTAGCTGTTTTGTTCTTATTTTTATTTTGTTATGTATCAATGATATATTACATAATACTAATCCTAATCATCATCATCATAATTCCTCTCTTCTATGGGTAAGACATATGTATTAAAAATATAATTCATAGGCTGAGCCACAGCCATGAGCAAGCTGTGTGTTGAAGGGTATAATTGTCTTTTACAGAGCTGCATAATCTTTTCAGGGTATCTAACAATAGTTAAATCGGTGTTCTTATATTTACATCAAGTTTGATGGAATTAGAGTCAATTTCCCTGCTTTCAAATCACTCAGTCAAATGTTAGGTGACAATTTGTATCCTTTTGGTTTTACAGTTGACTTAACTTACTATTTCACACTGATATGTTTTATTCATATTGTGTATACCTCAGTTTTTAATTTCAGCATTATAATAACTTGGAAGATTTTGAGAGAATTTCTTTCTTTAGAAGCATGAAACTGTATAACAGGTTGATAATATACTTGTATGCTCTAATTAGTTTTGACAAATCCTAATTAGAATGGACCCAAGAAAAAAGACACTCATGAAAGAGCTCATTACTGTTTTATTAGTGTATCGAAAGACTGTGGAGAAGGGGATAAGGACTCTTACATGCCTGCAAACTGTCAAAAGCTCTGCTCTGTGAATGACAGGAGAAGTGAAAAGCAAACTGGATGTCTGATTTAAGTTGTTCCAAGCAAATTTCTCATTCTGATATCACAGTGCTGCAGAAGGAGTTG
Organism: Corvus hawaiiensis; assembly: GCF_020740725.1. NCBI lineage: Eukaryota > Metazoa > Chordata > Aves > Passeriformes > Corvidae > Corvus > Corvus hawaiiensis. Next base: position 25,299,951 of record NC_063215.1, read on the forward strand.
TTTACTGAATGAGAAAAAGAGCACTTGGCTTGAATCCCATTTTCAGAAAGGCTGCTTTCCACTGAACTGTAAAAGTGAGATGGGACACTACTGCATTTTTTTTACCTTCCGTTGTGTTTATTTTTTGTGGATGCCATCACATGATTCCAGACACTCATGGCACAACTGTCTTGGGTTTTACCTAAAATGAAAAATACTGTGGCCTTGAACCTTGTTTATATCAACAAAACTGGGGTGTCATAAACCCAAAGTACCACACAGCTTGTCTGTCTCAGTCACCTCCCCATGAGAACCTTATCCATCAGGCTGTATGCCCAAGCTGAAAACAACCCTATGCTTTTAATCCACGCAGCAGTACTAATGGAAACCCTATACGCATGACCACAGGACTGAAATGTGGGGTGTTTAACAGTTCCACAGGTTCCACCTATATTAACAATTCTGTTTTGTTTTTTTTTTCTCTCCAGTTAATTTCTACTCTTTCCACCTCTGATCATCTTTCCTCTAAACCACCTGCTGTCCACTTAATTTCTCCAATTAATCAGAAAGTAGCGTGCGGTGCCATGGTTAACATGAATCAAGCCTCTTCGCTGGACGAGTCCTGTAACAACTGGCAGTCAGCAACTGGGTTTTCTAAGCAAGACTCATCTCTCTACTTTCAGTCTGTTTCCCATAGTTCATCTCCCTCAATGTCTAAAATATCCTCTTCTGCATCAAAGAGTTGGTACTCCACTCCTCAATTGTCTGATAACCTACAAACACCAAGTCTCTATAGTCCTGGCTGTGTTTGCAAAATGGGAGGCTTCTCCACATCCTCTGTTCCTGCAAGGAGCTCAAGTCTTTCCTCCAATCCTCCATGTTCAACGGAAATTCAAAGATCTTTAGCTCAGTCTCTATCCCCCAGTTCTTCCAAAAGATTGAATGCTTTGTCTCCTCTCCCTGTACATATAATAACACATTCATTATGTCCTAGCCCTAAACCTTTGTCTCCACCCTCCCTTTATGGGTCCTCTTCGACCATATGTAGTATAAATGAGCCTTGCTCACAAACATTATCCAGAGGAAATTCAGCCAAGTCAGGAGTCAAATCCCCTCTGCCAACCAGACTGACTCTCTTAACTGCTATTTTGAGATCAGGCTCCTCTCAGCAGAGACCACTTTCTCCTGCTTCTTGTCCCACATTTTCCCCCAGCTCCCTTAGTTCATCAACATTTGCAATAGATCAAAAGTACGAAACAACTCCCCCAACCCCCAAGAAATCTGTTTTAAGCCCTCCTATAAGCCTAGATTCTCCCAACAAAGAGGATTATTGGCTTTCAGGATGGGCTCAGCATCTGCTTTTACCTTCCAAGCCACATCCCACGCCTCGAGCGAGGTCCCTTTCTCCTAAAAAGCACCTTCCAGTTCAATCACTTTCTCCAGACTTCCGAAATTCTCTGTCATCCCCTGTCTCCTCCCACAGAAGATCAGTTGCCTCTCCAGATATGCAGTCTTCACTGCCTCCTCCTTGTGCCCCGGCTCCCTCTTCCTTAGCATGCCCCACCTCTCCTTCTCCAGAAGGGCCGAGGTATTCTGCCTCCAGGTCCCAGGGCCCTCAGAAGTCTCACAGAGTACACACTTACTCACCCATCTTTACTTGCCGGTCATACCCTTTGCTTTCTTCTACCAATCTTAGTGGTGCATTGTCTCCCACCCTAGAAAAACACTCATCTCCTTCCCCAAGTCTTTTGCACTCACCTTCTAGATCTAAATCAGATTCATCCCAAACATCTGTTCAGGAGATCAGTGCCTCCTCTCCTACCCCTTCTAGCATCTCAGAGCAGTGGTCTCTCCCACAGCGTCACTCTACCCCACTGGTTCCACAAACTAGTAGTATTAATTCCCATCCACTGCAATTTAATTCTTCATTGGTGCAAGCAAATTTTAGGTCTAACTCCTCCTCTCCAAGACCTGAGCATTCTGCCACCTCATCCGTGTTAAAGTGCAGATCTCCCATCTCAGACAAGTCACCAGGCACACTACCATCAAGACCCAGAGAGCTGACTTCGCCACAGTCTTTTTCCCTGCCTCCTGACCATGAAAACATCAAACCCAAGGTACTCTTGGTGCATGCTTATTTTACAATAGTTCTTTGTTCCTGTAGGGAAAAATCACGTCCACGTTTCAAAATTCTGGTAAAATAAATGGGACGTGAAAAAAATGTGGAAAAGCTACAGGTTTTGTATTAATAGTGAAGATAGTGAAAATGAAATCCTACCCTTCAAATTGCTAGCAATGTGTTCTGTATTATGGAGAAGATGGTGTAGGAATCCTTTAGCACAAAAAAGAAGATTCATGAGTGAGATGATTTACTGCTAAAGATGGGTTTGTGTCCAGTGGCTCTGATGTACATTTCGTACACCTATTTGTGGAGCTTGCCTAAAATCCTGGTCTGTCAAAAATCAACCATGAAGAATGTTCTAGTCACCCCATTCTAAAGTAAATCCATATGTGTTCCCAGGGAAAGTAATAGAGGTGTGGTGGTCTTAGGTGCAGGGCTGAGCAAGAAGCAGTTTAATCTAATTGATATGAACTAGATGTTCCAGGGGTAAGTGATTCCCAAGCACCTCATCCCACCTGCCCTCCTCACTTCCCAGGAGGCTTTCCTCACCCCAGCCACCCTGGGACCAGCCCAGATGCACTAATGAGCTCAGCCTGAGCAAAGACTTTGTGGCCAAGGGCCAGCAAGGGAAGATAAGGACAGACTCCTGCTTCTTCCCTTTCTTTTGTACTCTTCTATCTTTGGTACTTCTCTGATCTTGTTGTGCTAGACAGAGGATGAGGAGGGAAAAAAAGCCAAGCTTCCTACAGCATGAGCTACTGCAAATACAAAAGTCTCACACCTGGCAGATCAGCCATGCTCCTGCTGTTTGTCATCCACCCGAAGTCAGGAGAGCTATCACAGAGTGAGAATAAGCAATGATGGCAATTGCTGCAGGAGGGCTTGGGAACCAGGCATACTGTAGATTTAAAGATGTATCTCAAGACTGGGAAGGGAAGGGTATCCAAAAACATGCAGCAGGTAGGTGAGAACAAGAGAGCTGCTGTGCAAAAAGGAAGAGTTAGTTGCAGAAGGCATCAGAGCTGCACGAGGCTTTCCAACCTCTTTTATCTTATCTTTGCACTCTGGGCTTCCCTTGTGCTGTGTTCCCATCCTCTAACTCATATCTGAGCTCTGTCCATCACAGAAAGTCTATCATAGTTTATTGATTTATTTGCTCACAGCACAAAATTACAGCCTGGTCCACCAGATCAAGTTGTGTCAGGTGTGTTCCTAACAGCTTAGCCATGGCAGGGGGTGACTTAAAAATGTTAATTGGAAATGAGAGGTTAAAATCGGCACAAAGTAGCAATTGTCATGAATGGTTCTTTTAAAATCCAAACAAGCCAAGAGGAACCATTTTGCCAAGCAGAGATGTACGGTGTTGTTACACCCTATCATTATTAGTTAATGAAACAAAAAAAGAGATATGAAATTGTAGAAATTCCAAGAAAAAAGCCCCTGAGATCAAACTGTAAGGCACAACCAAGCCTGCCGACTGCAAAACAGTTGCAGTTCCTATTAGTTGGTGCATTGAGCACTGTGAGGTCTCAGGCAGTAAGGAAATGCTCTGCTTGTGACACAGAGCTATTGCCTGGGCTTATATTTGCAGAGGTTGTTATACTCCTTCTATCTTTCCTTCTGTCTTTCCTACTGTCCCTTTTCCTACTAATTCTGCTTTATCATGCAATATGGTGGCACTTTTGAAACTGCCCCACCATTCCATGGAGACTGGGAGAATGTCCACCAGTATAATACACTTGGACCATTAGTCTGGTGTAATTTTTAAACATGTAGACAAAACTGACTCAGCTGGAGATGTGGAAGACCTAAAGTATCTAAATCTAACACAGCTGGGTATTCAGTGCAGGAAAGCTCTCTCATGGCTTTAAAATGTGAGTCTGAGACCTCATCTACAGTTAATGATACTGTGCATTCAACATCCCCCTCCTGCTCTCACTTATTTCCATCCCTAGATTATGGCATAGCTCAATGAACGTTGCTGATGTGTTAATGGTAGCAGGCTGTCCAGTGATACTCCAGTGTCAAATCTCAGTATATTTCCACGGAAAAAAAGAAAAGTTTTGAGGAGAGACAACTTTAACATCCTAAGCAGCATTTAGGTCTCTTTAGTACTAATCAGCTCAACTTTATAACCAGGCAAAAAGCAGATTGCTTCATCTGATGATTGTTGATGCATGACAAGATCTTTTCATGTATGAATGTGCTAAGTGAACATAGAGGGGAAAAGACAGCATCTAGAAGTACTTGCCTTTGGTGTGTATAATTTGGCATGTGTAATTTTTCAACCTTAATGTTGCTTCAACAGTCATTGCAGCAACATTAAGACATATTAAACCAACATCTATTAAACCAGAATTCAGACATGCACCTATTCATAACCTATCCATTTGTTTAACTGTTTGTATATGTGTATTTATAAGCATATGCTTTCCCATGGTTTATATTCATTAATGATTTAAAAATAGGAATGTTTTGCAAAGTGAATATAAACATAAATCCACAGATCAGTGCGAAGTGTGAAGTTTGGGTGACCCCAGGAAATAAAAGCCCTCTCCCTAGACTTTGTAGATACTTTGATAGTGTCCTCATGGACCTAATTTAGCAAAATGGATGGTGAGACAGAGTAGGGAAAGATAAATTTGTTTCAACAAGGAACAGTTGTTAGAATAAAAACTTCTGGCTTTCTGGTTTGAAAAAACTTTGTAGTGGTTTCATGGTGTATCATTCTTACATATTCTTTGATTTTTCCTATTTGAATGTAGCTCAGGATTGCATATAGATCTACCCAGAACAGCTGGGGAACAAACTGACTTCAGCAACATGGAGCTCAGCACAGCTGCAAAAGCTACCATAAAGCAGGAAAGATTATTCAGGAGGAGCTCTGTGCTACTGTGGTTGGTCACTGATTGTAAGCCTTTACAGTGCATGTCTAGCACATTTTGCAACACCCTGTGGGTGTCTTAGGTGATCATTTGAACAAAAACTCAAGGACATTTTCCCCTGAACTCCCCAGACTGACATTTACCCAAGCTTTGATGTTGGAATTGGTTTGCTTTTGGCTGTACCAAGGTGCAGGCCAGCAGACCTAACTATCCATGGCTGTTTAAAATTACTGCTAGATTCCTGTGAAGCAGATTGTTAAATGTATTTAGGCATTGAAAAAGTAATTTTAAAAAACATGAAATAATGTGTAAAGAAACATATTTATAGAGATGAGAAACTGAATTAAAGACTTTCCACTCATCTCAAACCTGTGAAAATAGCACATTGCTCCCAAATTCTACAGTATCTGGAAGTCATGAAGCACATGAAAGCAGTATAGAAACTTTTACATTTTAACAGTCTCTTATGTCTTTGTTTAGTTCATATAATAGTACAACTAATGTCAAAGTGATAATAGTTTTCTTTTCATATATGATGTTCATTTCACCATGTCAAAGCCTATGTGCTTGTGAAGACGTTGTATTTCATGTATTTCACATGTTCAATTATACAGTTTTTAGTTGAATATCAATTATAATCAAACAAGGATACATTTTGTGAATATGCCTATTTTAATATTTGGAATTTGGTCTTCCATCTCAGTGATCAGTATTTTATCTCTTACGAATATAGTTTTTGTATATGCATTAATATATCTATGGAGCTATGCAGTGTTGCTGTCTAAATGTTCTAAGGGCAGGATTCAACTCACGTGACTTTTGACATTTGAATGTTACACATGGAAGCACAGTTTAGGTGATTCTATTACAGCTAATGGAGAGAATATGGCGTCTTCAGAAGATTATTTTATTTTACTTTTCTAGTTGCCTAGTTTGGGATGAGATTAATTCTACAGAAATGCCTATGATCATAAAAAGCATTCGTGTTGACTGAAGAGCCTGAATGGTAGACATCCAAGTTAGAATCACTAAACCTCATATGAATTACTATCCCATGCTCTAAAGCCCCTCTCACCAAAAAATAGAAAGAAGTTCAGTTCCAGCATTTGTATTCATCTGCTTTGTCAAGATCTTAATTCAATATGATTGCTGTGATTACTGACTTCTTGAATGACTCATTCTCCAGCTCCTCACTAAGAATGAGTGAAGTCAAAAGCAAACAATATTATGTATAGAAAGAATTAAAAGGTCGTGTCCTACACTATTTCAAGATAGGTGTGCAGATAAATTTCTTATCTGAGTTAAAATTTTGCCCACTCTGCTGTCATCAAGACTTTTAGTAGATATAAAGAAAATTAAAAGATAAAAAAAGAATGACCCAACGTGCAACATTCTCTTTCAGACTGTTATCTCATAACCACCAGTATTTACTGTTGCAGGTAATGGTACATTAAAAAACCTGACCTGATTAACAAATAACTTTATTTCTGGATGGTTATCATAGAAGTAATCAAACACTGACTTAAAAGTCTATTCTTGTGTGAATTTAGGATTTTTTGTTAGATTGTTGCCTAAAAGGGAACAATGTAACAAATATCTACACAATAATAATAGTAGTAATAGTAATAAAAATCCAACAGTCATGTGATTAAGAATCCTAGCTCTTGAACTCGTATAAGTATAGAAGAACCTCATAAATCTTTTTAAAGTTACTGAATTCAGCCTCTACATTTGCAATGAAAATGTAAAAAATATGGTTTGTAAGGAGTTAAAAATAACCGGGCAAAGTAATATATTCTAAGATATAAATTATTTGAAAATAATAATTTTTAAGGTTGATCTTAGAATTTTCCTACACAAACCCATACATTTTGTATGGTTTAGATTGCCAGTTCTGTAAGCTTTATAAGAGTATGAAAGTTCCTGTACTTATTTTGTTTGGTTGGTAGAGTTATTTATTCAGGAGATGAAAAGCTGCATCAAGACTTAAATGTTCTATCCACTCACACAAGCAATTCAGCATTTAAGGATCATAATCAGTCTCATGAGAGCCAATCACAGAAATCCCTCTGATTTTGTGGTTCAGGATCACACCACTCAGCAACCGTTGCTGAGGTGGATGTGCTGACAGTAATAGCTGTGCATTTTCATACCAAATCACCAGAAAAATTGGAAAAAACTTACAGCCTCTCCTGATACTCATTTAAGGGTGGTAGTCAGCAGAAAGTGGTTAAACTTAATTTGGAAGCTATAAGCTCAACTTACTTTAGAAGATGTAAGGTAGAGGGAATTTGCTTTGTCCTACTTCATTCCTAAGAACAAAACATGTACGTTACACGACTTTAAAATGTTAACAGAAACACAATATTTTCTTTAAGAAATAGCTTTTCTGGGAAATATGTAAGCATTGTTTTGTTGCAACGTGTCTGCAAGATGATTGGAATTGTCTTTCATTCTGTCGTACCTTTCCCCTCTCTTCCCTCTCTCTCCCTCTTCTACTCTGTTTTACTTCTCTTCCTGCTTTCTGGTTTACCCTTTTAGCAGTACAAGATCAAGACAAGCTACAAGGCATTTGCAGCAATCCCTACAAACACATTGCTTATGGAACAGAAGGTTAGTGTTTGCTCAAAGACATGAGCATTGCATTGTATATTTGAGACCATTCACCTTTATGTACAAATTCTGACATTTCTGTTGGGGGATACTGCAGAATGGAAGTTCTGGCGACTAACTACTCAGGATTATAATTCCAGCCATTTTTCAGGGTCAACCACTTTCACTGAAGATCAAAGACTTCACTACTCTGAATTTCTGAAAAGCAATTTACTATAAAAAAGGAAAAAATCCCAGTGTGCTAAAGGAAATGCCTTTTATGGCAACATCTCCAAATCTGTTTTGTTATTGGAAAGTGTCTGGAGCACTGCGGGGTATGCCCAGCCCCTGCCCTGGAGGGGGCTGATAAGGACATTGCATAACCTCCCAGCAGACTCCCCTTGGAAAAGGCAGCACTTTGCAGTGAGGGTGAGAGAAAACAAGAACCATCATCCTCTGGGAGACCTTATGTAGAGTCCTTGTAACCCATTGGCTTCTACCCTCTCACACCCACCCTTGTATCCCTATAAGATCTAGCCCTCTCCCCCTTTGACGGGGAGATAGAGGTGCGGGCAAATAAAGCTGCCCCATGTGGAACTGCCCTACGAGCCTCTCGTCTCTCTCCTCCCGGTCCAGCCTGGGGTTTGCCTCGCAGCACAAGCGCTGAAATCACTCCCGCTGAATCACTGAAGGGCTGACAGCCTGCTGAGACAGCCCCCCCTGCAGAGGCACCCCGGCGGCCGAGGGATCCCCGCAGACCTCTGGGGACTGTCCCTTGCAGGACGCTCTCTGTGGAGCTGTCACGGCTTCCTGGTCTGAGCCACAGACCCCATCCCGGCCGCTGTAGAGCACTGCTGTTCTGGGACCTGACAGTCAGTAGATCTTGGTCACTTAATGATTATTGGACAGCTGTGCTTATATCTGTAAATTTAACATCCCAAAATATGCAATTTTGACCAACTGCCTTGTTAAACTGTTAGAACCATCCTGGCCATTGTTCTGACCTCTGTTAACTTCCATTCTTCTTGAACACTTTAAGAGCTAGGCAGTGGGCCGTTCCCAGTATGTAGTTTGAGGTAACAATCATTTTCTGTAGGACAGGCAAATAGGTTCAAACCCCAGACTTCAGTGCATGGATTTACTACCAAAGTAAAAAAGCCAAAAAAGGTTAGGCTGTATAGTCCTTATTTAGATAATGCAACTTTAAAAGTCAATTGAAAATTTAAGCTTGCATGAAGGGTTCAAAATACCCATGGATATATATTTCCTAAATATTTTCCCCAAATTAGTTTTGCTCAAAAGAATATCTAAGTTTAACAAAAATTTTCTCTGATGATTGATGAGCTAAGTGTCTTACATGTTTAAAGACATAATCATGCTTACATCCAGTTTGTAGCTTTATCAGAAAAAGCTTTCTGTTCAGGACCTAGGTGAGGAACTTAGCCTTTGATTAATTTCTTTAAGACTAAGCATTCCTGACTACACATCTAAATATTTATTCACATATACAGCTCAGTTTATTTCACTAGTAGTTTACAAAGCCTAAAGTTATTGGAGAGGGTGAACTTAACTGTGTACAAAATCTGAAGATGATAATTGTCTCCTTGAAGTATTACTGATTGTGATCTAGTATTTATCAATTAACTACTATAAATCAGATTCTTTTTCAGAAAAAAAGAGACATTCCTTTCTTTTCCAATGTTCTTTTCATCTTGAATGATTTTTTAAAACCTTTGCATAAAACCTGATCCTTCCCTTACTTAAATCTTGAATGCACTAATGAAGGTTATGTTTGCTTTAGCTTGCAATGTGGTGCAATAGAAACGGCTCTGTAAAGGAAAATAGCCAATGCAGGAGATTCTACACCCCTACAGAATGTATTTTGGGAGGGTTTTGTTTGAGCAGAAAGCCTGTTAGCAGGTGGAAGAATTTGGTGGACTCCTGAAGTACCACTTCATAGTTGACTTCACCTGAAAGGCACTGTTCGTGCACTCTGAGACTGCACCACTCTGCAACCCAAGCCAGGTAGGTGACTCTGAGCAGGGTATTCACTCTAAGATCACACTCCTGATGTGAACTAGTGGGTTTATGTCAGCTGTCTGATTGCACTTTTTCATAAGAAAATGGATTTATTTTGATGGATTTTATTTATCTTGCTGGTGCTCTCCAGGGCATTGACTCACAACATGCATGTTACTTATGCCCAGTTCATAAAACTGAATTGTGCAATCTAACACCAGCATCTGTAGGAAAAGTAACGACTCAAGAGATATCTGTGTTTAAATAGACTTTTGGTTACCCATTGATTTACTGAAAATCGTAGCCTTGGTGTATCTTTCAGTAGTGAAAGTAGTCATGTAGTACTAATAAGAAATCAATTCTCCACTGTAGGATTTGCCTTCAGGAGAGACTCTTGACTAATTAACTTTTTAAGTGTGTGTTTCAGCATTGCCTGAGCACATGCTTTCTCCCATCTTGAGAATTATGGATAACAATCTCCTATTGATCTGCAGCAGCAGCTAATCGTAGCGCTCCTAAACTAGTCCCGTTGTGTTAGCTGATAAGAGTTTAGAGTATGACTCCTATGAGAAAGCATGAAGTAGTCACATGGCACACTCGGGCCCGCTGTAGCAAGCCTTAATATCCAAGTATTCTCCTCAGAATTGTTGAATTCATGATACATTCTAGCTTAATGACAATAATTGTGTTGTTGTTCCCATTTTATGCAAAGCATTTTATGCACAGAATTAAAAAGAGAGAGATTTAAGATGATAAGATTTTAACTGCATAAGTGATGTTTTATTAACATTAAAATAATGGTTATGTGATTAGAAATACAACATTTTTTTAAGATACATTTTTTAGCCTAAGGTGCTAAAAAAGTGTTTTGCTATGTGATTAAATTATAAATGCACATTGTCAGAAGTCAGCTATTTTCCACTGTGTGAGTAATTATATTACTTAATTTAAGTGGTCATGAGAAATAAAATTAGTCAGAATTGTGTTGTGGGTGATCTTAGTAACAATTCATCTGTAGTATTAATTAGATCCCACGACAGAAAACCGCTACTCACATGCCATGTAAGGTGCAATGATTTGTCTCCCTCTAAATTGTCTCCTGGTCTCTAACTTTCTCAAGTTTTCTTTTATGTTTGTGTAGATGCTTTCATTTAAACTGGCATTTTTCAACTCCTGCTTATGAAACCATTAGGCTGCCATTACCTTAATGTTTTTTCTAGAACATGTTCTTCTTACCTTCCAGTACTCTTACTCAAAGACAGCTGTTCTAGTATGTGCCCATTCGTAGAGAAGAAAAGGCTGATAGACTATATATGTGTATACTTTGAGTAACTCAGAAGTGGCTTAATCTCGTCAAATCTCACTGGCAAACTTCCCAGCTGTTTGAGTTTGTGTGAACCTGGTGTTTCTCCTATCACCTGCTCTCTGCTCACAAAAAGGCCTATCCAGGATATCTCTTGGAAGGTTGGGCTGTAACTTCCTTCACAGCCAGAAGACCAAAACTTGTTTTTAAGGGACTTATCCTCAGCATGGTCAGGCTCTGTCAGGGAGCAGCAAGAGGGGGTTGCTCCACAGGAAAGGTGTGTCAGGAGCTGAGATGGCAGCAAGGATGGCAGGACAATGTCCTCATCAGCAAGGGTACAGCTCCACAGTGCCCGAGCAAGGACGGCAGAAATGCTGATAATGAGTTGATGATAATCAGGGTCAGTCAGCAGCCACACATATTCAGAGCTATGAGGCAGGTCCACAGACTGTGATACTGAAGTCTCCAGCTCAGCTGATGATAGGATCCACAGGCTAGAAGGGGAAGCTGAGCAAGTTTAATACAGGCATAAGGAAAAATTTGACAGAAAGAAATAATTAACGATTAGAAAAAATTGCTGGAGACTGAAATAGGCTCTTTATCACAAAAATTGAAAAATCAAGACAGGACATTTTTCTGGCTCCTCATATAGTAATTCCATGTAGTCCTGTGGTTTAAAGAAGTCAGACTAGGTGAGCACTGTCATTCCTTCTGGCCTTATTAGCGCTGAGACAGTGAGTCACCCTTCTGCAGACACTCACTCTTGTGTAGGTTCTACAATTATATGGATGTGATAAGAGTCTAATTCAAAATTCCATTCTGAACTGGGTATTATTTAAAAAGTAATGTTTCTATTATTTAGAGGTTGTATTTATCAAATATCTACTACTGTGTCTTTCAGTCAAAATGGATAGATGAAGAGTTTATTTCCAGGAGCTACAGAAAAATTCATAACGTTGCATACCTCATGTTAAGAAAGAAAGGCAATAATTGTGCAGTTGTAGAGTGATAAAGGACCTTGTATGTCTATAATAGTAACCAAATATGCGAATGCAGAAGCAGCCTATGAGCTCCCTTTTTCTTTCAAGGGCCTTGAAAGTTGACAGTCTCTTAAAACAGATCCAACTTCATCTTAAGGATTATGTAAAATTTGAGATGGAACCCAAAAAACTGTTGTAGGCCTTGGATTTACAAACCAAAAAAGTTTTCTCTTAACACTTCTGTGGTCTTTGGTCTACAGCAAGGTCTATGCAGGGAAATCTGGGTTTGTTGTATTTGTCCAGCTACACGTGCTCTACATGCTAATTGGGTGAATTTCCCTTATCTGAGCATCATTTGAATGGGAAGGAAACATGGGCATACAGACTTGGTGCTCAGACTTCCCTCAGCCTGAACTGGAGATGAAGTGTGGCACACGTGTTACAAGCCAGCATGATGGAATGTGTCATGAAACACACCTGCTTCACAGCTGAGGCTTATCCCACACTGACCAAGTCTTCTGAATAACACTAGGCATGACTGGCTATGGGTGGAATAGGTGCAAATGTCGACTCATCTGGATTGCATTTATCAAGTAATTACAAGCAGACAACAATAATTTCAATTCTAAATAAATGTAGAAAAAATAAAACAGTCTTTCCATGTTTTGCTACACTTAGAAAACTCCAAAGACCTGGTAATTGCAACCCATTGCCTACAAAAACAGACTATAGGCAATGCAGCATATTCTCCTTGTGGAAAGAAAAAAAGAAAAAGGTATTTTCCTCTGCATCCAGAAGGAAAAAGAAGGCATGTTGGGTTTTGGATTTGGTTGGTTTTTGTGGGTTTTTTTTTAACTGAAAAGGAAGAAATGCAACTGAGGAAATATGGCAGTGTTCAGCTACACTGAAAACCCAGCTTTAAGTTCTTGCCTTTAGGAAACTCTTACTTATTGTATTATCAAAAATCCATTACTATAGGAACTGATCATGGCAAACGCAGATCCAGGTCATTCCTTGAAATCGTACAGCAGGAACCTGGAAGCAAATTTTTCTCACTCTCAGACGATTGACCTGACTGCTGGACAATTGGCTACTAGGCATGTCAGAACTTTCTGGACCTGGAAAGCATTTCTGACAAGACTTTGTTGATAAAAATAGATTTTAATTTTCCCCAAATAATTCTGGTGTGCACTTACTATATGAATTTCTTGCATCCACATTATGTGTTCACACCAAAGTGTTTCTCAAGGCTAGAGATAAATACCTCATGGTAAGAAAGAAAGGCAATAATTTGTGCAGTTGTAGGAATAAATGAAAGATCTACTTTGTCTGTAATAATAATCAAATGTGCCAATGTGGGAGCAGCCTATGACCGCCCTCAGTTTTCATGGCCCTTGCAGTTTTCAGTATTAATTATTTTATAAGACAGAAAGTAGTCAGTATAATTTCATTAAAATTTTCAGTATAATCCCCCAGAATCTTCAAGAAATAAGTTAAAGGAATTAATGGTATGTGAAGTTCCATTACACAGTGGGATTTTTTTTGCATGTGCTGAGGGCTTAGGAAAAGATAGTGATGGGAAAAATATGCTCAGTCCAGGGTTTTCACAATACAGGAAGAGGAAAGCTATGTCAGATCTAGGTCACAAAATTATTTTTTTCTTTTTCTATTGATGTGGTCTATTGGTGGATGAATTAATGTTCTATATTTCCTATATGTAACCACGACATTTCAGTCTTCTAACAAAATACTGGAGATTGTGTTTGGATCATTTACCAGTATCCTTTCAGCTCTGATAAAGTTTTAGCACTCAAAAAGGAAGAAAGAGGAGGGAAGGATTGTAGTCGTCAATGATGTCAATGGCACAAATGCATCACACCCTCAAAGTTGCCCTTTGCATGGCAAAAAATTAGTGATTCACCACATGGTTATTTCATATAAATTGCTTTACATTTTCATTATCTAAACTACAATCTTCTTTTAAATTTTGGTACCACTGTTGTTTCATATATAATCAAAAATTTGAATGTCTAAATAAGAATGTTCCACTTCTGATTTGTTAGACCATCAGCCCAGGAAGAGAATCTTGAATGCTGTTGATAGTGCTAATCAGCAGCATGTAGATAGCACTACTGTTTTAAATTAATCATAATATTTTTGCATGATAACACCAGTAATTTTGGAAAAAAGTAGTTGTACATTTTTATCTCAATTTCTTTCTATGTGGAAAAGTGAAAATAAAAAAGAAGGCATGTTGAAAAAAAGAATTGAGACGTGTTTTGAAAAGCTAACAACAGGTTAAACAGAACCATTTATCTCTGTAGAGGTGGTAGGGATAGTTATAGAAAGTATAGTTTCCTGTTTCTTCTCTTTCTTTGGAGGACTCAGCTGTTCAAATAAGATAAAATGAAAAATAAGGGAAAGAAAAAAGAAAGAAAAAAAGATGAACTAAAGAGGTGAAAGAGTGAATAAAATTTGATTAATTGGTTTGAAAATTAAAATTTTCTCTTCCCAAAGGTACAGAAAGGGAGAACACTGCAGCTTTTTCTAGTGTGGCTCCTGCGTGATGGTTGGATCTCAGGACTGTGGAGGATGCAGACCTCAGGTGCTGTGCTCACCTGAATTCCTTAGTCACTGAAGGCTCCAAAATGGAAAGATATTTGGGAACTCAGTTTCTACTGAAACTGATGAATTCTTAAATTAGCCAGTCTTGGCTCTGAACAGACACCTTTGGATGCAGCTGTAATTCCTGTAGAAAGATTCCCCCAAATCTTCAGGCTAGTTGTTTCTTATCCTTGGTTGCATTCACCCACTATTCTGGTGAAGTGAATATGAAACAGAAACATGTAGTTTTTTCTTAACAATTCCTTTGTTAGGTTTAATATCTTACTGGTTTCTTGGGGATTTTGAGACGCTGACATATTTCCCCATTCCAAACCCATGATTGATTAAAAGTTTTCTTTTTTCCTAACTCAGATTCAAACTCATCATCCCTCTACAACAGGCTGCTTTGTCAATCCCAACCCTAATAGCTACTGAAATTACTCTCTACTTAATTTTATTGCTTCATTTTAAGTTTACCAGAAGGATGTAATATTACCTGAAATTGAACCAGGGCCACTGTACTTGAGTGCAGCGCTGAGCTCTCCTTAGCTGAGCCCTCCTCTTCGACAGGACTGTTCGTCTTTTTGAAACTCTAGCTGGGTAACAATGATGAGACTGCAGAGATGAGAAAGGCTATTTGTCTTTTCATGGTCTGTCTTGGGATAAGATTACATTAATTTCTGTATATTAAAGTGAATCACTTTTACTTTTTACCTTTTGAACTACAACTACTCTATGGCCAACACATTTGTCGGGAGATGGAGAGAAAGGAAGAAATGTTTGGAAAGCAACTACTTTTAATTTTAGTAGAAGGCATGGTGTTCCATAAATGTGCTTTTGTGCAAGATCATTTGTGGATGGTATTAGAATAATATTAAAAGTAAATTGTCATTAACTTTTCACTTAGGTATACATAGATGTATGCTGCAAGTAGCTGGACAAGGAAAGAAATCAAATGTACTCAGCAAAGTAAAACTCAGAAATAAGTATGCTTATTTTCTTTTTTATTTTTTAAAGATTCTGACATTTCCCTCACAGCTGCACATAGTCTCCTGCATTTGGCAGCCCTCATACCCACCTCACTGGGACCAGTCCATTCCTGCAGAATCCCACATGCATGAAAAAAGGGCTTTACTGGAATGCTCTTTTTTTTCTCTTATACTTTTTAAAAAAAAAATTGACAAAATGAAACCTTACAAAACCATAATGTGTTAAACAAAAAAACCTCCACAAACCCTGCAGTTCCGTTCCCTGTAGTCCAACTTCAGCAGACATATCAGCAGGCTTCCAGAGTAATTTTTGGTCTCAGCACGGTGTCTATTTGAAAATCACTTCAAAGCAAAAATGGATGATGGCAGGGAGAATGTGCTTCACAGATGTTGGACAAAGATGAAAAGGGAACAGAGCAGTGGATTTTGGATTTTGAGAGTGTTTTGTGACCCTTATAAAGTGAAGGGATCGGCAAACTGATTTCCACTGTTCTCAAACCTGCTCCAAGTACTGGCATAGGAAAGTGAGCTGTATAGCCAAGCACAAGAAGCTTGTGTTTTGTTTTGGAGAGATTGCATATCTGCTTAGTGTGAGATCACAAATAGAGTATAGAGCATAATTTGCTTTGTACATTTCTGATTTCAGGCTAAAACCCAAGAATGTCAGACACTATTTTTGTTGCAAGGTGAAATCACCATCCCCTTTAAACAGGAGACAATTTTTACAGAAAACATCTACTGAGGGAAAAGAAAGGGCCTCCTGTGTGTTTGGGTCCCTGCCTTGTCCACCTGCTCACAGCTGGTGGATCTCCAATGGCAGGCAGCAGAGTGCACACTCACTGTGTCACGTTTACTGTGAAGGAGGGGGCATTGTTGAAGGAGAAGACAATTTGAACTGGTAGCTTCTGACCTTCAAAAGTAGAGATGATTCACCCTGCTTGAATACTCTCTTCTCTGTAAACCCATATCTACATTCTGAATCAGGTGTTGGTAACCTGTAGAACATCACTAGGCCTGTAACTTCTTTTTTTTTTTCCATATTTCCATGGTGAAAGAGGAAGTGCCACCTTTGGAAACAGTGTTGCAAAAAGCGCATGTTTGCTTGGTTTTTAAAATTTTCGGCTTGGTATCACACCAATACCTCTTGAATTGCAGGCATTAGAAGAGCCGACCAAGCCTGCTGGTGTGACTGAAGGAGCTGCTTTGGACACTCATTCAGAGGTAGTGATGTTATTTATCTTTCAGGTCTATACTTGAAAGCAAAAAGCAATGGTTAACTGAGTGATCCATCCTTTTCAGATGTGCTCCCCTGCCCAGCTCAGACAACAGACAGAAGAGCTGTGTGCTGTCATTGATCAAGTCCTGCAGGACCCATTGACTATGGTATCCCATCAGTACATGGAATGGACTTATTATCTTCTTTTCATTATGTCTCTTGTCATTAATATGTCCATTCTCTGTTGAAAATAATTTTCCAGCGCCGGTGTGAGTCTTCTCCAAGTTTTCTGCAGATGAGCACCGAGTCAGATGTTGGCAAGGTAAATGAATAAGCCCACCTCCACAGCAAGGTCTCTTTTCAGGTAGATATCAAGGCAGGCAAAATCAGTGGGCAGTAGAGACTGCTGCTACAGTAAAACCGATGGCAACACAAAGCTGCAGCTGAGAAATGCAACATCAGAAGCGTTTGGCAGTTAAAAAAGCATGGAAGGACAGAACTGTAGCCCTGGAGTCAATGCAGTCTTTGCTGCAGGATGCTTTCCTGAAGTCAGAAGGAGATATATTATGAAAGAGAAACAGTTTATTAAGGCTTCAGAGGCTAAAAATCTCTCATACCTTGCCTGCCTTATGGCAGGGTCTCTGGCCTTCTCCCAGATTTCATTCCATCCATATGTCCTTACTACAAAGCAACCAATGTTTCTAGCTTCAATGGCTGGAAGCATCTTTCAGAACATAGGGTTTTTTTCAAGATCATTATTTATTTTCAAATAATGGCAGTATTAAATTAACAATTGGACTTGCTCTGAGGTTCTGATCTCATTTTAAGTCTCACCACTCCCAGAAGGAGGATGTCTGCAACATCTCTTTCTCCTGGATAACTACAAAATAGGTAGTGAGAGTCAGGGTCAATCCTCTACTTCTAAACTTCTGTTTTCATTAAGTTATACTGATGTGCCTTCTGAGTTCAGAAGGATGGCTAACCAAGGGAAGAAGGTCCTGTATTCAGTTTGCTCCAGGTAAATTTAAGTTGCTCGTGGTAGCTATCAGAAAGTGAAAATGGAGGATACCCAACTGAAAGTGGGAGGAAAGGAATTTCTGGCAGATGAACACATCAAAAAGTTGATCCATTCAAAATATCACACTGAATGTCCAGTCCACCATGCAAGAATAGGGCACCGGTGCAGCATTTCTGAGTGGCTATATTGAATATACAATTCAAATTTAATTTTCATTTTTGAAATTGAAATTACTTCTGTCAATCAGCATGCAGCAGTGAATTAGACTCCTAGAGTCTGAAAGACAGAAATGTGATAGCAGCTGAAGGATGGGCAGACACTGTTACTGAGAGTGTTTCCTAATGCCTGAAGAATCTGAAGTGGTTAAAATGCTGCTACTAAGCTGATTTATAGTATCCAACAACCACTTCCTTGGGCAATTGAGAATGGAAGGCATCTTTAAGCCGTCATGATATCAAACAAAGGGGGGCAAAAGGTGGGCTTAACAGGATGTAGCTTAGGGACCAAGCTAAAAGTGGTGAAGATCTCAGAATGAGGTCAAAAAGTGCTTAACAGGGTAAACAAAGGTCATAGACATGAAAGAAAAAAAGAGCTGATAAGTAACTGCCATAGAATTATTATGGATTAGTCAAATTAAAGCAAGTTCTTGCAAATGAGAGCACAGAGAGGTAATATTTTAGGGTATTTTGTGAGCAAATGTAACTTAAATTTCATGGGGCAATGATACCTATGGCTATCTAATAATAAGCATTTTGTTATGAGAGTTCTCATATTAAATGCTGTCCTCAATAAAGCAGGATCAATATTTTTGAGCAGTAAAATTAAGTAGCATTTTCTACAGGAAATATACAAGCAAAACTTAAATATGCCTTAGTCTCATGTATGGTGTGAATCTTTCTGGAAAACTTAAGTTTTCCTGAATTTGAGCAATTAATAAATTCTCAGAATGCTGAAAATCTCTTAGGGTTACTGTTCAGAGTAACACAATATATTAATCATACATCTATTTTTTTTTACTTACAAGATGTCAACAACATTGCAGAGAGCAGCTGGGCGTGAAACCAGATATGTAAGTACTTTTACAATTGCTCTATATTTTGTATGCAGAAATGCTTACTTTGTCTGCTCCTAAACGATACTGGGTGAGTCTGAACAAGCATCTACTTGTGATACCAGGTGTTGACTAACACAGACAAGCACGTGTATAACAGTGCTGGCATTTGAGAATTGAGGTGTCTTCCCTGTAGTAAATCCATCATGGCTGGAGTCTCTTCACTGCTGTGTCTGTTGATAATTTTACCTGTATGAATATGATATTAAAATTAATTTCCTCACACACTTTGTTGTTGTTTCCTTCAAGCCTGGGGCAAGAGTTTGGCTGTTTGGTAAACAGACTGTTTGTTATAGGTCCTGAAGGGTCCATTGTAGGGGACTTGCTTTGGTAGAAGTCCTTTAGTTCTTTCTTATCCTTCAGAGTTTGGGGTTGATCCAAATTTTTCTTTCCAAGGTACAGAGCTGGCTGAAAACCCACAGTTTAGATGAATAGAAGCTGTTCTGTCACGTACACACACATTCCAACATATGATGAATATATCTATATTGAGTCATTTGTCCAATTATTGAGACATTAAACTCAACGAACATTTTAATTCTCTCTAGTATACACAGTTACTGCAGGTTCCACATTTTACTTGCAACTCATCTAGTCATGTGGTGAGAAATCTCAGCTTACTATTCATCATTCAGCATTTCTATTGAACCTCAAATCAAAGCAGTGCTGGCAAAGCAATAGAGGTCTCCCAGTTTTATGCCAGCACAATGCTTGACTGATCAATTCAATTTTGCTTCCTGAGTGTGGCAGTATGCATATTTTATTGCATACTGTGATTTTTTTGCTTGGCAGATTGTGCTGGCTCAGACTAATTAGGAAGAATATCAGAAGAGAGCTTTTTAATGAAATAAAAGAGTGTACTTCAGAGATAGTCTTTGAGAACAGAGTGTATTAAATAACACTCCAGTGCAGATCTCCAGCTCCCAAAACTGGAGCCAATATTTACCATAAATTCAGGCATCCAGCTTAGGGATGCCTAGGGATACAACCAGTTTCTCTTTGCTGGCGTGGAAAATCACCCTTACAAACACTTCTTTGTCAGTCTCCACCAGAACTTTCTAGATGAATGAACAAATTAATATTTAAAAATGTGTTTGGGAATAACACAGAGCATTATTGGTAGGCTAATCTTTCCTATAAATTCTGCAAGTGTGTTGAATTTTTTGAGTGTCAGGAGACAGACTGGGGTCTCCAGGCTGGGCTGTGGTGCCTGAGCTTGATGGGTCCAGGCTCTCCTGTGCTCTGCCATTGCTGTACTCTGCAGCAGTCTCCTGAGGGATGTAACAGGTGTCTATAACAGCATAGGTGCATCACAGCTCTTTCCCCCTCTTTTGCTCTTCTTCCTTAGTAGGAGATAAAAAGGCTATTTCTGCCCCAGTTAATAATCCAGGAGGTGGTTTGTCCTCTGACCCTTAGGAAAAGGGCACACAGAAGTGGTTTCCCATAGACTTGTCTTCTTTTAGTATTTATGATATCTAATATTGGGATGCTTGTCAAAATGTTGCTTTGAGGGCATTTTTGGTTAAAAGAGGAGCTTAAATTTGTTTATGAGTAATGCTAAAGTATTATTTATAATTGCCACATATAAAGGTATATATATATGCACACATGGGAATATTGCTAATTACTCCAGTAGGTTACATTGAGTAGTAGATTGTACAAGTATGTTGGGATAGCTTGCCATTTAACAATGAAAATGTTACAGATTTGCCTTGGCCTCAGCTGTCTTTTATCTTCTCATGCACTTCAGAACCTTTTAAGGATGTAAGTGATTGTTCAAGTAGCAAGGGAGTGTATAAAAATATGAAAACTAACTTCAGTGTACACCTGCTGACAGCTAAGTACTACAGTTATAATTCAACAACTTTTAAAACTGTATGATCTTTGATATGATCCCATTCATCATTGAATAAAAATGCATCTCTCTTGGCTTTAGGGATGATACCACTGATTTTTAATAATAATATAATGATTCTCTAGATAGGAATTTCTCATGATTAACTGGAAAAATGGATGTCCATATTACTGACATGTATGCTTAAGTAGGATTGTTCTGGTTCTCCTACTGTAAAGTTAGGAAAGATTGAGAAGGTAGTCAACCCAGTACTATTCATAGTGTTAATAGCATTGATGCTGCAAATTAACAGCCAATGGCAGGCTCAGGATAATAAGATTTAAATTTCACTATTAGATCAAGCTGAAAAAGGGAAATTTTGTTGCACTCGGAAAAAAGAATCCCTAAAATCTTAACAGGTATTTGATTATATCTAGAAATAAACTGGAAATGAGAATGTTTTATATTCTGTCATATCGCTGCATCTGTGGGAAAAGCTTCTGTAGCTAAGCTAAGCCTAGGGCTGTACCTGGATTTTTTTCTGTCATCATTATAATCACAGATACTGCATATGATACTGTATGTATTAATCTTTTTTGCAGGCCAACCTTTACAAGTCGGTGCCTATAGTAACTGAGAGTCAGCTGGTATGTATAGCACAGCTGTGATACACTGCTTTTCAAAATGTGCACAAGCACAAAATTTTATTAAGTATTATTTGCTTTCTTAGTCCTTTGAAAAAACCTGCTGTCAATATCTTTTTACAAAGCTGAATTGCTTCTACAGAGCTGTATTGCTTTTCTTTCTGTGCTGAACGCACACCTGTTTAAGAAGCTATAAATCCTGACACTACTTGTAAACCTGTGGGCCAAATGCCAAACTACAAAGTCATGCTGAATCTTGAGGTGTACGACAGCAGTAGAGTCTGCTGCTGGTTCTTGGAATCTTTCAATATTCCACTTCCTCAGTTTTGTTTGAATGCAAGAAGACTAGCATCTATTTTCTTCTTACACTGTTTTACATCAAAGCTGCTTTAACTAGCGAAAAGCAAGGGTAAGGTCAAGTCAGAAAGTGAGATTATGTATCAGACGTTCATTTTAGCTCTGATCACAATTTCATCTTCTTGGAGCCAAACTTTCTGAAGAAGAGTCAGAAGAGAAATCATGAAACCTGCCCAAGTGACAGTGACCACTAATGAATGCTTCGGGAAGAAAAGAGATGTGGATGAGAATTTTTCCCCTTGTATTTCAACTAATGGAATCTTAGGGACTTCCTCAATCAATTTCTTCTGCCTAGCAATCTGACTGTGTCTTCTTTCATGATTTTTTCCAGTTACTTTTTGAATATTGTTATATTTTGGTCTTTATAACATCATCTATCCATAGGCTTTACTTTGTAATTATGCATTGTGCAAAATAGTACTTTATTTCTTTGTTTTAAACCTATGACTTGACCTCAGTTCTTGTACTGAAACAGCAATTAATATTTCTTTCTTCACTTTATAAGTAACATCAGTTATTTTCTAGGTATTAAGAATAATACACTACCAGTCATCTCTGTTTCTTGTAGAAAATTGAAAATTCCGTGGTCACTCTTTGAAAAGTATGGATACTGTCCCATATCACTGTTGATCCTTCTTGCCCTTTTCTTTATCTTTTTCAGGTTTTTGTTTTTGTGATTGGGAGACTAAAACCATAAACTGCTCTTGTATAGCTCTGAATACAGAACTTCCAATTTACACGAGGGTGTGATAAGGTCCTTAATTGATATTTCTATTCCTTTCTTAACCACTTATAGTACTTTATTTAGTTCTTCTGACTTGTATTGAGCAGCAAGCCAATGTTTGCACAGAACTGTACACAATAAAGCCAAGATATATTTCCTGAGTAGTGAGAACTGTTTTCTCAGCTAATTAGTTCATTGGTGCATGAGCATGAACAAATTTAGGATGTAGTTTAATTTTTTGCTGTGAAATGTATCAATGCTGAATTCAGTTGTGTTTCACCTGCCTTTTATCATTCATTCACTCAGTATTGTAAGATCTGTTGGTAACTCTTTGCACTGATACTTTGTTTTTACTCCCCTAATCAGTATTACCAGCAAACTTCGTCACCTTGCCAGACACTCTTTTCTAGCTGATCTGCATCCATAATTCAAAGCCCAGATTCCCAAGCAGATCTCTGAGGAACTCTGTTTGTGACTAGTTCCAACTCCGCTGCTGTGGACAGGGACGCTTTCACTAGACCACGTTGCTCAGAGCTCCATCCAACCTGACCAGGGTTGGGGCATCCACAACTTCTCTGGGTAACCTGTTCCAGTGCCTCACCACTCTCACAGTAAATAATTTCTTCCTAATATCTAATCTAAACCTACCCTCTTTCAGTTTCAAGCAAATCCTTCTTGTTCTGTCACTGATGGAATGGGGTTGCAACTGGAACCTGACCCACCAGTTTCAGCAAGATCTCAGGGGCAACCAGTGTTATAATAACAGGGGAGAAAAGTAGAGGTGAACATGCCCATACATCTGCCGACGTTTAGTCTTCTGACTTCAGACAGATATCATGCAAGGCTCATTTTCATGTGAAATACCTTCTGCTCCTGAAGGAGGGTGGCCATGTCTGTACTGCCTATGGGGAGGCACTCTGGCTTATTTCTAATTGTGCACTTGCTGACCTGGGCCAAAACCATGCCAGAGAATACCCTGGCACTGGGCCAGTATCACTGATTATGGGTCAGCTTTGGAACTTGTGCCTTGGCCCCGTGTAATTTGCTGGAAGTTCTGTACCCATGCAAAGGCAGCCCAGTGCTACCATAACAGCCTTTACCATTTTTTGATGTTGTTGTAGGAAGACCAACAGTTTCCTCAGCAAAACTTAGTTGTAGATTGTTTCTCAGTATGTCAGCTGTGACATCTGCCATCAAAGAAAGAGTTCAAGATCTTAGTTTTGGATCAAAGACTTTATATAGCTTGTCAGAGTGCTAATAAAGTGTTTAGAATTCTGGTAGCTGGCTGATATCTCTCACTCTGGTAGCAGAGTCAGTCATAAACATATGACTCAGTCAGCACTTGAATACACGATGTCGTTTAGAAAATGCTTCCTTAAAAGCATTTCTACAGCATGCTTTTGGAAGAGGTTTCTTACAAAAGGAGAATAGCTTATCCTTGATGATTTCAGGTACCACAATGGGCTTTTAATTGCATAGTTACATGGCGTGGAGGAGTTCTAGAAGGCCACAGGTCCTTCTTCTGCATAATGATGACTTGATAACAACTGCACCTTTGTTTTTAGATTTATATTTACCTTTCTGTTGAAAGCCAGATATTGTAGGGATGCTTTTCAGAAATTTTGATAGAAAAATAAGTATTTTTTGGTGAATCCTACAAAGATATATTAATGAAATATAAATTCATTAAATGAGCACTGCATCTTTCAGAAAGTTGATCTTTGTAATGAAAACATTTTTTATGCAGCTTGACAGTTACTACTCTTTAAAAACAATTAGTATCCCTTCACAGCTGATTTTTTGCTTTCAGTTGAATATTTTTCTTATTTGATGAGACAAATGAAAGGGCCCCAATCTGTGGAGAGGAGGGAGAGGATAAAACACGAGTTTAAGGGAAGATATTTTACTCCCTGGGCCTTGCTCTTCCCAGGTGTGTTGTGCTCCTGCCTGCCTCTGCTGCCTTCACCTCAGACCCCGGGCTCTGCTCTGTCCTTTCCCAGGGCAGAAGCAGAGCACAAAACACCCTCTGCACCCTCCCCTCCAATGGAGACCTCTCTTGCCTTGTCCTTGCTGGATGCCTGCAGATCTTTTTTTAAGGTGATCCATGACTCAGTTTACACGCTACGTCCAGCCATCTTAGCTGCATCATTTTAAGCTTACTTTCATAATAAGCTTTTTTATTTTCCAGACTGACTCCTGGAGTGTATTGCTCTTATAAATAGACAACATGATGTTATTAAGTATACATATTTATTTTATAAATAATCTAATAGTGAATCAAGTCTCTTCTCTGCATTTTTATACCCAGCTGGATACTGTGATGGGGAGCTGTGACAAAACCTATTCCTCAGTCCCAGCTGGGCAAGCTTCCCCTCTGTGCTGCAACCACAGAAGGAGCTCAGCACCAGTCCTGTTGTTACCTATATAAGTTGCGACAGAGACCATTCATTTTCTGTGGCTTAGTCGTAACAGAGAAGAATACAACTGACTCATTTAAAAGTTTAAATTCAATCACAGACCTTTGAACACTTGGCTACTAAAATTCCAGTGAGAAAGTGTACTTTTTCTTCCTTTTTTTTTTGGCTCACTGAACAAGTCTATTTTAAAATTATCCCTTAGCCTCCATTTAGAGTTTATGCCACAATCCATCTTGTCAGATTTTACTGTAAGAATTCAAAAAAATCACAGATATACTAAATTGAGAAGTTAATAGTCAAATTTTTTGTTTGCTTGCTAACGAAGGAATTTTTTCTTGGTCAAACAATCCAATTTGTCTGAAATGATGGGTATCACGTATCCATGCTGATCAGATTCTCTCAAATTGTACTTTTCCAACTGAACACTTGAAGATACTGTCACTCTGTCACTGAGGTGAATGGCTCTGGTGCTGGCATGATCGGCAGTGGAATGCTCCAGTGGCGTGCACAGAGGGGCTTCCCAAGCTGGGGGAACCTCAGAGGGAGCTGGAGTGAAAAACTGGCTGGATGGCCAGGCTCAGAGAGTGGTGAAAGGAGTTAAATCTGGCTGGTGGCCAGTCACAAGGGGTGTTCCCCAAGGTTCAGTATTGAAGCCTGTTCTGCTTAGTATCTTTATTGATGATCTGTATGAGTGGATTTAATACACCCTCAGCCAGTTTGCAAGTTGAGTGTTGATCTTCTGGGTAGGAAGGCTCTGCAGAGGGATCTGCACAGGCTGGACCAATGGGCTGAGGCCAACTGTATGAGGTTCAACAAAGTCAAGTGCTGGGTCCTGCACTTGGGTCACAACAACCCCAGGCAGTGCTACAGGCTGAGGGCAGAGTGGCTGGAAAGCTGCCTGGTGGGAAAAGCCCTGGGAGTGCTGGCTCATGTTCAACAGCAGCTGAACATGAGCCAGCATGTGCCCAGGTAGCCAGGAAGGCCCATGGCATCGTGGCCTGTATCAGGGGGCCAGCAGGCCCAGGGCAGCGATTGTCCTGTGCTCGGCACTGGTGACGCCAGTGGAAATCCTGTGTCACCTCAAATCCTATTTCCATTTGTGGGCCACTCACTACATGAAAGACATTGAGGGACTGGAGTGAGTCCAAAGAAAGTCAATGGAGCTGGGGAAGGGTCTGGAGCAAGTCCTGTGAGGAGGGGCTAAGGGAGCTGGGGTTGTTTAGCCAGGAGATAAGGAAGGTCAGGGGAGACCTTATCACTCTCTACAACTGCCTGAAAGGAGCCTGTAGTGAGGTAGTGATAGGACAAGATGAAATGGCCTCAAGTTTGTCAGGGAAGGTTTATACTGAACATTAAGAAAAATTTCTTCAGGCTGCCCAGGGAAGTTGTTGAGTCATGGGGATATTTAAAAGATGTGTAGATGTGGCTCTTAGTGATATAATTTACTGGTGGGACTCGATTATCTTAGAGGCCTCTTCCAATCTAAACAATTCTATTCTACATTTGTATCATTTACAGTACCTGAAATCAATAGTATGTCTCCACTTTTGATACTCTGTCTTAAAATTTCCACTCATGGGACATAATATACTGCAGATATTTAAAAGATACCTTTAAAGTGTGGTGCAGATGGAGTGCTCAGGTACATGGTTTAGTTGTGAACTTGGCAGTATTAGTTTTATGGTTGGACTCAATGATTGTAAGGGTCTTTTCCAACCTGTTTGATTCAGTGACTCCATGACTCTATAAAATCCAGCATACAATCACTGGTATTATTCCCCAGAAAGGTTTTTCCTAACATGCTTCTGCCTGAGTATAAGTTAACAGCATCACGGGTTGTCCTTCCTTGTTTCACTGTTACTCTTTTGAGGAGCCCAGTGTGAAAGCAGATGCGTGGCTGTGCATCAAGTGTGACTTGAACTTATCAAGCTGCAGCTGAACAGCCAGAAAAAAACCAGCCAGCAAAAGCCACAAACTGTGGTCTGACAGCTCAGTACCTATTTTTTGTCAGTAATAAACACATGCCAATGAAGAAGTTCTGTGTCTAAAAGCAGATCTTGTCACTTTTGTCTACAATCTGTATTAGAAGTATCCCAGGCAGCATAATAATTTTGGTGAATAATTTTGGGGGTGAAATATGTAATTAATAAAATTTTTAAAAATATAGTCAGTACCTCCCCACTGGCATTGACTTGTCTAACAAATAGTCTGTAAATTGTAAAGTATTTTATGTTATTCTTCTTCCATCTCTTTTCTCTTGGATGTGCTATGGGTCAAGACAAAACCTGGTGTCATTCGTCCTGCGCAGGCAAAAGGAAAGAGTGCACAGCAAAAGGAGGAGCCCTATCAACCCAATCCTTTTAAAAAGTACCTTGAAGAAATCAGTGATCAAAATATTGAGCAGGTGAGTAGCTCTCACTCTGAAGGATTTTGTAGCCTCCGCTAGTTTCCTTAAAGGTGAAGGAATAAACATAGATCCTTATTTTGTCCTGGTCCCTTCATTTTTTTGCAAAGTTAGATGATTCCCCAAGGGGCACCCGGCTCCTAAAGGAAAGTCTTCAAGCTGAGATTGGCAGCTGGGCTTTCTACGGGGCCATTTTTTTCTGGTGATGTATGCTGCAACCTGTATGCTGAGGAGAGGACCTTTTTATGACGTCTTTAAGAAACATTGTAAAAGAGAGGGTTGAAATCCTGTGCTTCCCTGTCAAAGAGATGTCTAGATCAGATCCACTAGAAAGTGCTTCTTTCATCTGGGGCCCAGACCTGAATCCTCTCTGAAAAGAAATGACAGCAATGACTGGGCAAGGTTCACACCTTCCTCTCCAAGGGAGACTGCAGAGGAGCTCCAGGGTGTTTCTGTGTCACTTCCAGTGCATAGCTCCCCCAGGTCCATACCTCTCCCAGATCCATGTCCCTCCACAGATTGTGGGTACAGTTCTACCACATGTGATGGGCATTAATGGGCAGCCTGTGGGGCAGCAAAGGTGCTGTCTTCTCCCACAGCCTTCTGCATGAAGCCATAGGATCACTTTGCAAAAACACATCTTGAACTTTGCTGATATGTTTGAGGCATTATCTCAGAGCAAATCCAGAGAAATGGCTGTGACAGCCTTTTCTCATGCATTTGTGTTTGTGTGCAATATTGGGAAATAAACCTTAAATATGATACATAATCTGAATGTTCCCTGTAGGAGTTTGTTATTAACCTATCCAGTGTGTTCTGAATCTTGCATCTGGAGGGAAGTAAGATGAAGCCAATAGTCCTCTTGTTAGACACGATGTGAATAAAATACCTTACTAATTGAATTTCTCTTACTCCTATGCCTCTCTAGTCACATTACAGATTTTAGCAATGGCAGCCCTCTCTTCTTCCTTTTAAAACAGAATTTAATTAAGATTTTAATTTTAGCTCTTTCCCTTCCTCTCCATAGCTCTGACTTGATATAGAAAAATCTAAGAATTTCTCAAGAGTACTGCAGCAGTGCAGAGGAAAATAATTGTGGTAGGAATGGGTTCCAGCAACATGTATGGGTACCATCAGAAGGTTTCTATAGAATGTAGAGTTGATATAAAATATAAGAAAAAATGAATAAAAATAGTGATTTACAATTTGACTTTGAACTTTTGAGGTTGACAGTGAATATTTGAGTTCGGTGCCTACAAGTGAGTTGATAGTGAGTTATTCATGCTTTAACTTACTGAAAACCTTCTGATGCCAAGTACTGTGCTGCCATTTGCCTGGGATGAAATAGCTGGAGAGTTATCTGGAGCTGTTCCCAGAGAGCTTCTGCCCTAGGCCATCTCGGCAGAGCCTTCCTGCAAAGGCAGGGGCAGCTCAGACCTTCCTTTCATCAGAGCTGGACACTGATTATGCTGGCTATAGTTTTACTGATGAAAGAATTCTGTAATCACCAACCTTCATCTTTTCAGGCAAAGACAAACCTGGGGTTATTGCCAGAGCTTGAAGCATTATGACATTTGAAGCTAACTGTGGAAACCAATCAACTTACACTTTATAAATTACTTGTGGCACATATTACTGATATACTGACAGCATAAGTCCATGTTGTTGTTACAACAGGAGGTGAAATTATTTTATATAAAAGCTACACATTAAAATGAACAAAAAAAATACTGCACTGTCTTTAATAGATGGAAAAGTTAATTTCCCAATTAATAGGTTTAGTTTTGCTTCCTTTATTTAAAAGGAATAAATATTATGTCATATGCCTTATAGGACTGATAAACTGGTATTTTTGTCCTAAGCTAAGTAATATTACAAGTTGCTGTAAAATACTTATTAATTTAGAAGATCTCTGTTAAGACATCTTTGTTCTGAAAAAAGTAGTAGTGACTTGTATTCAGATGGATTCACTTAACAGAAACTGATTTTGTTTGTGGGAGCAATGGCTGTATGATTCTAGTGGTGGTCCCATAGAACAATTAATAGTACAATATTATGTGGATCTAGGGAAAACTCTAAAGTGCTGAACAAGACAGCATATGCTCTTAATTTCAGCTCCTGCCTCCCAGAGTAGTTTCATTGTGCTGATATTATATCCCCTGTGGGTGGAGGAGACTTGGATGCCCAAGTGAGGATGTTCACAATCTTGCAGCATCTGTGAAACTTCCCTGAGGGGTTTTAGTGCCTGTAGGAGGGCTGCAGCACTGACTGTGGAACTGGGCTTGGTGCCAAGATAACAGCTTGAAAATTGCGCTGGCTATCTTTAACCATGGGGTTTTTTAGCCCGTAAAGACTAAAGACTCATTCTCCCCCTTCACCTGCTCTAAGTAAAAGCATTTTTGGCTGCACGGTGGCTGACTTCCAAAGAGGGGGAGTTGTTCCTACCAATATTCCACCCAAATCAGGTGAATTTACTGCTTTGACTGGATATAAGAGCTGAGAATTAAAACTAGGAGACTGGGAGCTAGGCATTCTGGCACATGGCTCCCAGTGCCAATCCACTTGTCCACAGATACGACCTTAGCACGACTATGGCTGTGGGCAAAAGTGCTCATACTGTTACCGATTTTCCCTGCTTTTCTTTTAAGATTTTCCCAGTCATACTGGGAGATTCAGCTCTTACATTTCTATTCTCTCTCTTTCTCTGGGTTTTCTTTTCCTTTCTTTCTAATTCCGTTGCTGACAACAACCTCTCTAGGTAATGTTGCTGCCTCTCCTTCATGTAGCCCATCTTGAAAGGACGGACCCTTTCAGACTGCATCTTCGAGGAGGGTAGAGAGTAGATGAGATTCCAGATGGCATCAGTTTTATTAATTTATCTCTTTCAATTTTTCTTAGACCTCTGCAGTAAATCTCTGCCCTGCCAAACCTCTCAGTGTGACACTGAGCGCTGGTGACTATTGTGGGTGACATTCAGTTTGAGACATAATGATGCAGCCAGCTGTAAGTGCTGACTTTCAGCTTCACATCCCTCTGTTGAACACACTGTGTTTTCTGTGCACCAGAGAGTAGCTTTTTTGCCTTCCATTTCGTTAAGAAATGTCCCTTTGTGGAAAAGGTCAATTTCCCTTAAAAATAAATGGTAATTTCCCCTTAAACAGGTAGATGATCTCATGCAAATAATCCAATGTAATTAACAGAGAAAAAAAATATCTAAATTAGTAAAGATCACCTGGAAAGGATGTAGTTCAGCTCACAAATATCTTTCTTCATCTGTGTTCTGGGTACAGTGTACATAGATTTACTCATGTACCAATAAAAAATCCCAATTTATTTTGGCTTTTTTTTTTTTTTTCATGTTATCATATGCTGCCATCTTTATTTTTTTTCCCCTGAGGGCATATACAATTGGTATTACTGTTATCTTGTGGATATTCACCCCTCAAACACTTTTTACAGACAGAGTGTAATATTTTTGAGGTTCCAATCCAACAGTATTAAGCTTCCCACATTTTTAGATGCCTTTAGATGCCTGTATTTTTCCCATCATGAGAAA
The DNA here is from genome assembly GCF_020740725.1 of Corvus hawaiiensis. Lineage (NCBI taxonomy): Eukaryota > Metazoa > Chordata > Aves > Passeriformes > Corvidae > Corvus > Corvus hawaiiensis. Next base: position 25,330,705 of record NC_063215.1, read on the forward strand.
GAATTTTTTTCCTCTTAGTACATTTCAGTAACATTCCAGGAATTTTGTAAGTATGTTCCACTTCATTCAAAAAAGAACCATGAAATACACTGGAAGTGGATATAACTCCTGAGCAGTGCTGACATGACAGCTTTATGAAGATTTTAATTTGAAATTGGGGGAACAAGATCTTTTTTGGAGGAAGATTAGACATTTTGTTACATAATTATGTGAAATGACTCATAATGAATGTTAGAGAATTTGTGTGCTTGAAAATACTTATTAGCAAAAATGTTCACAGACCCCTTTGTCCTTTAAAAAAGAAATTACTTTGGGCAAGGGAAGGAGAAAGATCAGGATGAACTAAAGAGATATTAGCTACACTTGGTGTGAACTTGTACAACCTGTTTGCCAAGGTTTATCATTAACAGAAGCAGGACTGGTGCCTTTGAAGAGGCACGGCAGGAGGCAAGGCTGGTGTGAAGTGGCTGCGCCTCTGCCAAGCTCTGATCCGTTGTTTGCTCATGCTCACTCTTTTGGTGGGCGATGCATTAGCTTCTGCTGGAACTAATCACAGCTCTTGTCACAAATTTTCTGGTTTTTGAGCTCAAAGGCACAGCACAGGGGAGTTTCTGGTCTAGACAGCCAGCCAACTGGGTGAGAATCCAGGATGTATTGTGGCAACAGCCTTGACAAAACCTAAGTGCAAGATGTCTGCCAAAACCTGCCTCCTTGACTCCTACCCCAAATCTTTTGAAAAAGGATTTTATCCTTTTAAAAAGAGCAAAAAGAGCACACATATTGGGTTTTCTTAACCAGAAACACTATTAACTACCGACAACTTAGAACAGCAAAAAATACTGTGTATGCACCTTCACTGGTTTAACTCTTAAGTGTCTCAAAAGTCTTGTTGAAAACGCTGGAATGCTCCTGCTCATACACAGATACAGCCTTCTTTTGTACCTCTCAGACACTGTTTTTACATTGGTTTTGTTCCCAGCCCACTGCCTCATTAAATCCCCCCAACATGACCATTTTATCCTAGCACAGGATCCTTCAGGGATTTCCTTTTCTGTCACTTGAACACCAGTTGAGCTGCAGGAGGGAGATGCACTGGACCCCAGTATAACTTGTTTAATGGGACATCTACTGCAGGTTTTTGTGTGTGCACTTTCATGCCAATGAAAATGTTTAGTGTAGATCAGTTGTATTGGCATGAAAATTGAGTACCTTTCCTGATTAACCATCTAGTCTTATGAAACATAAAAAGGTGCAAGACAAGCACTTTGCTTTTTGCCCAAACTACTTTTTTTTGCACCCATTAATCTGTTTTTGTTTACTTTTTCTTTCATAAAAGATTGCTCTCCTACACCGTCTGTATCCAACTAAACTGATCCCTCCAACTAAGTCCCCTTTGTGTCCTCCATCCATCTCCCTCACTGACTGTCCAAACCCTGGACCTTTCAGCTACTTGTCTTCCATCATGTGTGATGCTCATGAGAATCCTTATAGCCCTTACAGACACAACTCTTTGTACAATAAAGTGAGCATCAAGTGTGGTGTGATTCAAGAGCTTTGTAGGCTGTTATCCTTTTAATTCTAGGCAGAATTCAGCTGAGTCATTAGGATTCAGTGCTGGTAAGTGCTGTGGGAGATGTATCTCAGATGAGCCTGTGTGTCCAACTTCCCTGGAGATATTACAGCTTTTCCTTACCTTGACACAGCTCGTGTTGGGTCTTGCTTCCTCTAGACTAGCTAGGACAGGCCACTCTTCATTCAAACTATTTCCTCTTTAAAGCAGGAATAATCTATTTCGTCCCTCATGCTCAGATTAATTTTAACACTTACCCACACTAAAGTAGGGGGGTATTTATTTTTTTCTTGGTGATTGAGTGAAGGGAGGCTAACCTGAGAGAAATACAGACTTTTCCAGTGGCTCTGTCATCCTGATAAACAGTTGTCTCTTGCCAGTACAAAGCGAATGCTGTTATTGCTGAAATTTTTGTCTTCTTTGAGACAGCATTGGAGAAGTTAGACAAAAATCACTGTAGTCCCAGGTGTGTGGGTAACAGGGCTGTCTAATGAGCTTTGTAAAGTGAAAATTGTGTCCTATGCCTTAACTGAAGTCTTTTTGAAGAGCAGCTAGCACAAGGTATTTACATTTACAAGACAGCCCCTGCATCAGTTGTGGAAATTCATAAGCATCCATTCCATATCCTCTTTTTCTATCACAGAATCTGGCTGTAAGTGATCAAACCTTGTTGCCAGGAGAGATCATTGGACTCAGATGTACAGCATGCTTTTTTTGGGATGCAAGAGGTTAAAACATAGGCATTATGTGCTGTTTCTTTAGGCTATGTCATGGTTTCCTCTTCAGGGGAAGTACCAGGGTGAAATACGTGTCACTAGTTATGGGCACACTTGACAGGGAGTCGAGACTAGAAAGTCAAGACTTGACAGGGAGTCAAGTCATTTGGAAAAATGTATCATCTCTGCAGAGAATACATGTTGATCAGCTGTCAGACTCCAAAGAAATACCTGGAAATGCCTTTCTCTCCCTGTAATAGAAGCATAATTTATGTTAATAGGCAATGTTAATAGTGTTTGATACCGGCTCCTCCATCCTGTGGGATTTATAGAATTTACCATTTTACCTACTTATGAGGATGAACTAGAACTAAAACTAAAATCAACCTTCCATTCTGTCTTTGAGACATCCTGAGCAAAAGCACTTTTTCACATCCGAGAGACTGGTTTAAACAGAACAAAAATTCTGTTTAAATGTTTACTGAACTGGGCTGACATGTTTATTTAGGCAGAAAAGATTTTACAATCAAATATTTTTAACAAGTTTCCTTATTCATTGAAAGCATTCACATGAACAAACAAATAGTTCATAGGACCACTAAAGCAATTTTTTAAATACTGAAAATACATATTTTCTGTTGCTAATGAAAACAATGCTAAAAACTCAGAAATTTGAATAGAAAAGTGAATAAATCAGGAAAAAGGTGTCTGAAGATAATTAAGACAGTGTACTTTTTTGGTATATCATGTCAGCTGTTTTTTGGGAAACAGAATAATCAGATGGCAATACTGGGCTATTTTAATACAAACTGAGGTTTTTTTACCCCAAAAGCAAATATTCGTCAGTTAGAATTTTAAATGCTTCTGTTTTGGTCTATAATATTAACTTTCTTTGATAATCAAAGGAAGACTAATTTTGATTTTGTTTACATGATCAATATTTAACATTTGAATCAGTATATGCTGATAAAATTGCTTACAATATCTGCCTGTTATTTCCTGTACCACCCAACTAAAGTCTGAGATATTAATATTAATGTTTTTAAAAAGAAATTATTTAATTTATTGTCATAAATACTTGCAGTAGCAGAAAACATAGCACAGCAGATACAGTAAAAGGTGTTGAAATTTCAAAGAGTTAGACCAATTCTGTGAACAACATCCTGACAGCATGGGAATTTCTTTCTGTTCTCTACTAAACCTGGACTATTTTCTCTGTAAATTCCCTGGACCTTCCCCTCTCCACTTCTCACCCCTTAGGATAAGGAATAATATGCAGTGGCTCACTTGCTGGCTCTCCAGCCACCCAGTAAACACGTGGTCAGTGTCCACATGGTCAATCTATGAATGTTTCTAATTATATGTTGTGTTTGCTTCACCTTCCACTAGAGGGCAAAACCTGCTCCTATAAATTCTTACAACCATTCTTAGTATGTTACGAATACAGTATTGAAAAGGGGCAGGAGGTCACAGTGAATGAAGGTATTCTCCACCTGCACTTTTGTTAAAAAAATACCTTAAACAAGGGTTCCCTCAGAAAAGGGAAATGGAAACAACCAAAATGATCACCTGTGTCTTATATTAGGGAGACTGGATATGGTGAGGTCCTAAAAACCAGGATCACTTCATTTGTTGCCTCGAGATCTAAGATAATATCAGCTGTCTTGATCTGAAATGCTTAATGGAAGGGCACTGTGGTGTTGTTTAGGTGGGCTTGACTTGGTGCCAGATTGGTTTTTTTGAAGTACCTGAATCTCTATAGATGATAAAATTACACAGATGAAGCTGAAAGATAGACCTGGAAATTTTTGTGGATTAATGCTGTTCAAATTGATGAAATCCATAACCTGTGTCCCAAATAATTTCACTATGTGGTTTTAAGCTTTGATAGGAGGAGGCAGTGGGAACCAAGATGTTGTGTCTCTTTCCTCAGTCTGTGGACAGGCTGCTTCTGAAGTAAAAATGTTGCCCATTTAAGTGAGCTGATTCTGTGCCTACTTGCCTTGTTATCTCTCTTGTCCTCTCCTTCCCCACTCTATTGCCCAGCCACCAGGTGCTGCTGCTCTTATTTAAACTCCTTGGACTTGAATAATTACATGAATTAAAAGTTTTATTATTAAGAAAGCTCCTTTTCCTTTGGATTGCAACAAAACAACTCAAGAAAAAGGAGTTATATACAAGTATTGCAGTGATGGAGAGCCTGAGGAAACGTGTAGCTCTGTGGTTTACTCCAAAGCATTCTTCTGATGGGAATCCCTCCAGCCTTTAAGGGGGAACTGTGTAGGGTGGAAGAGCACAACCCTGCACCTGGGATACTGTGTCCAGTTCTGGTCTCCACAGTTCAAAAAAGATGCAGACAGGCTGGTGAGAGTCCAAAGAAGGGCCACAAATATGATCAAAGGGCTGAGAAGGAGAACCTATCCTATGAGGAAAGACTGAAGAAGTCTTTTCCTCCTGGAGAAGAGAATGCTCAGGAAGGACCTCCTCACAAGATCCCAGTATTAAAAAATAGTTATAGAGAAGACAGAGGCTTTCTCTTCTCGTGGAGCCACATGGAGAAGACAAGGGACAATAGGTTCAACTAGCAGTAGGAGAGGTTTCATCTTGTTATACAAAAGATTTTTTTATAGTGAGAGGGACCAGTCACTGGAACAAGCTCCCTAGGGATGTGGTAGAGTCCCCACCACATGTGTTCTAGGGGTTCTAGATGTGTTTGGACAGGGTGCTAGGTAACCTCACCCAGGCTCTCTTTCCCACAAAGGCTGGGCCCTTCCAATCTGTGCTGTTCTAAGATTCTGTGATTTACAGGAGGCACGGTCGATGTAAATATCTGTCAGGGCAGAGAGCACTAGATTTTAGAAAACCAGCTGTCATTTTGAAGGAGAAAGGAGTGACTTGCCCAAGCAAAGAGGCAAGAAATGAGTGGGTGTATCTCCCTCAGCTTCTAAGTCCCTAGTGAGTTTCAAACTGCCTTTTCTTTCTGTCAGCAAGGGCTGAATACACGATTTATGAACACTCCTGTGAAAATCTCCCTGTTTGTTAAATATTTAGCAGCATAGCCTTTGAAAATGGATTGGAGGGAACTGCCTTTTTGCAAGAGGTGTGAGAAAGTTACCATTTCTGCCAGGTCAGGCATTACTTACAACAGTAGCAGAGGACAAGTTCTCTTTAGTGTCCAGCTTTGTGCTCAAGCCAATTTAATTTTTTTCCCTGGGCCTAAATGGAATTTTCTTGAAATCACTAAATGTAGTCATGCTGAGAGTGTCAACTTTTCATAATCACTTGCAGGTCTCCAGGCTCAGAGGTAAGCAGAATATTTAAAGGGAATCTTTATTATTTTTTAAATGAAATCAGTGGTGTTTACTTCATCATCCAATCTCCTACTCATTGGAGTTTGTATTTGATTAATAGTAGCATAGTGGGAATTGACATTCTGTGAATACAGCAGCCTTTCAAGGTTGCCATGGAAAAGCACTTTTCTCCGAGACATCATCCCAGAAGCTTTTATTTTCTAGAAGACAGTTTCTTTTTCTCTTTTGAACTTTGATATTTAAATGTTGCACTTGTGTAGGTGTATTGTGGTTGATCAATCCACTATCTGTGATCCAGAAAAATTGCTTTGGTGTAGAAAAAGATATCAGAGGTAAACAACTCAGTTCATTAGTGCTGTGCTACAAATTGGACCTCCCTGTTGGGAAAATACTAATGCTTAATATTGCTGTGTCTTCTTTGTATATTATTTTATGGCATTTCTTCGGCTTAATGATTTATTTTAATGATAAAATGTTTAGATGACATTTCTATCATGTTTGACTTAGTTTGATAATGCCTTCAGAAAATATGTGTAGAGTTCCTGCTCAGCTCATCTGTAAAGAAAGGCGTTTCTCTTGAAGCACTTTTTAGAAAGATCATAATTTTCTAAAAATAATCAGTTGCTTTCTTCAAATCCATTGAATTAGCAATAGAGCTTGAAGGTATCTTAGGCTCAACAGGAGACCCAGGAACATGCACTTAACATGGAGGTGTCCTAAGTCTGGCACCACCTGTAATGAATTCTGCTACCCATTTCTCTGGAGACAGCTCTTCCAAAGAAAGAGAAAGGAATTGATTACTGTGTCACTGCTTTTGGCCTGGGTAGTTAGACAAGTTTGAGAGCCTTTCTGTCCTATTTCCAGTAGGAGGAGCTGTTGATGGTAGGACCCTGGCGTTTCTTTGGTGCACTTCTGTTCATTTAGAAAACATGCACAACGCATGGGATCAAGCTCCAGCAGGCACTTTTATGCTTAGAAACCAAAATGTTCTTCCCAGTGAACACACCCAGGAGTGTTCAAGTTTCCTCTTGGAACACAGTTACAGCCACCTGTGTTTCTTTCTGCCATTGCTTTTATACAGGCTGTCTCTGCTGGGACAGATTAAACCAGTCTTAAGCACCAAATAAGTGTCTACATAATAAAAATTTGAGTTCATCCTTATATCTGGCTTTCAGGGGTGATGGCATCTAGTCTTCTGCATAGTGGATTTCAGTCAGACATTTTTTATACAATAAACATTCCCAAATATAATAGAAATTCTGGCCCTGGCTAGCAACTTGCTTCTGAGAACAGAAGCAACCCAGAGGTAAAGGCTGTTATTAACAGCATTAGCAGAAATATGTAAATGAGTGAAGAATATCAAACAAGATTTGGCGTGTGTGAAACCTGTGTGAGAAACAAAACTTATACTTGTACACTTTTTACTGAATATAGTAAAAAAGCAAGGCCTGAAGAAAAAAAGAAAATCATAATTGATGGAAACTATCCCCAAACACCTAGATCTATATAGAAATTTGTATCTTAGGGCTCACGGAACACAGGTGTTTCTATGCAATTTCCCACTGCTTTTTTAGATTTTTAAAAACACTACTCAGGTATCAAGAAAAAGTAAACAGTTAACTGATAGACCTTTGGAAACTTTATAATTTAAAGGGCAAATTAGAGTTCACTGAACTTTTATTGCAAGTGTTTGTGTAATGTATACTCTGAAATATGGTCTTAATTCACTCCAGTTTTAATTATGTTAGATAAAAGCATAAAATAGAACTAGTTCTGGTGAAATTCCAAGAATGTACTCAGAGCTTGAATTCAAGAAGTCAGAATTTACTGATTGACAGAGGTGTTGTGAACTAGCTTTCTCTTTTTCTCAGTTAAATACTAGCTATAATTTTAGTAGTTATATTATGGGCAGAATATGATCTGAATGCAAATTTTTATATAATAGGTGGCAATTACAGATGTGCACTCTTGAAGATTCATTCAAAGTTTCTGGTTTGGATTTAAAGTAGCTAAGGTAAAAGATCGCTCTTGCATCAGAAGCTTGCTCAGGAAACTGGGCTTTTTCAGTTTTGCAGGTAATTTGGTAAGAAAATATGTGGGGGAAAGTCAGCTCTGAAAATTAAATCTAGTTCATTTCACAGTGTCACCTGGAAAGCAGTTAGAGTTCTTTGGGTGTTTTCATTCAATGAGAAATGAGCTCTTTCCTTGGGCCAGGAAGTATCATCAATTCTAAGCAATTACTCAATTTCCATGAGTCTATAAATAGTTTACAGTCAATATGTTGAAGGAAATTTCAAATACTTGTGTAGTTGGAAATTATGACATTTTCTGTCCAATACACATTAAATTTTGAGAACATTTAAATACTCCAGAAACCAATATGCATCCTTTGGGTTACATGAACTATCTCAAAGCAAATAGTTCTAATCCATGTGATTAGAAGAGATTTGTCTCTGCTGCCTTACCCTGTGAATGTGTAGGTTGTGGTTCTCATGCCTCAAGTCTTCACTATGGGTCTGAAATCCTTGCTGGCCACTAGCTCCCGTAATCCCCAATAGTGAAATTAGCCCTGCAAGGAACTGCAGCACTTCATTAGCCCACAGCAGAAAACAGAGGCTCTTAACATGATTGCCACAAAGTGGATAGTGAAATGCATTTTAATATTTTATGGAAGTGATCCAAAATGTGACATCCAAGACAGACAACACAATATTTTAGTTACAGATGGGTTTTCTTGCAATTGAATACTTCATTTTAATTTTCTAAATTACCAGCAAAAATTTGCAAGAGAAATCAAAATATTATGCAGAAAGCTTCTTTTTTTTTTTTTTTTTTTTTTTTTTTTTGCTGGTATTTTTCATTGAAAAATAATTTTGGCAGAAAATACTCAGTCAAATCCATCACAGACTGGTCCTGCATGTGAAGTTAAACTTGGTCTGGGAAAAAGCAGCCCAAGGAAAACTGCACTGCTCAGCTTGCATGCATCTCCCTCTCACTCCACTTACAGATAAGGAATCCTTGCTGCAAAGCCCTGTAACTCTTCCGGCCTCTAGCATTCTCTGGTATTGGGTTGTCCAGAGAAGCTGTGGTTGCCCCATCCCTGGAAGTGTCCAAGGCCAAGCTGGCTGGGGATTTGAGCAAACTGGTTTAGTAGAAGGTGCTTCTGCCCATGGCAAAGGGGTTGGAGCTAGGTGATTTTTAAGGTCCCTTCCAGCCGAAACCGTTCTATGGCTCTATGATTAATTCTATTTAGATTCAAATCTCTCAGACTCACCACAGTCTGGTGTCCTTCAGGCCTGTGTGTGGTAGGAACCTGTCAGGAAACCATGTTTGTGTGAGTTGTTTCTTTTTTGCAGGTATTTATCAGTACCTGGAAAGAGTTTTGAAATCTTCAAAATAAAAATGCACAGCTACAGTAGTGTATAAGAAGGATTTGCAAGTCTGTCACGATGTTTTACTGCATAAGTCTGAAGGCACATTGTAAATCTGTATTGTGATCACTATTTCTACTTTACTTTTTGTTTCCATAGAGGTACAAGATGCAAAAGAATTCAGTGCTTAACAACTGAAACTTTGAAATAGATTTTATACTGTATCATTTCAAAGAGACTAGAGGCATTATAATCATAAATTGCCTGTTTACATTATATTATTTTCTTTCCCCTTAGTTGAAAGTAGTCCTTGTTCTGCTGCTGTGGGTGTTTTACCATTTATTGGTACCGACTATTTAATGTTCATTATCACTCAGATAAAGTGGAGAGACATAAAACAGTTTTATAAAAATGTTTGTTTGTTTTGTGTGTTTAAATAAATGTTTTTAGTCTTTGAGAAATCAGTCATTTTTCCCTATTGTGAAAGCATGTGTCTATGTTTAATTAGGGTCTAGAGTACCTAATTTATTTTCAAAGGTGATTAAAGACTTGACAGAGTAGTGTAAATGTGAATGTTCTCTGGCAACTATAGTTGAAATACTCTTATTTCTTATGTATGTTATCTCTCACTGGTTCCAGTTTTAAACTGGTGCCTCAATTAGCAAAGGTTGCAGAGCCTCCAGAGAGCAACTTAGATTTATGAAAAATGTCTTACACTGAGAACAATTCAGAAAGCTTTATATTAGTTCAGAGGCAGCTGTGATTCATAGCACAGTAAAGATGAACTGACCTTTTAAAGGCAAATATGTCTTGCTGATTACAGAACTAAATGAGCAAAGGTCTAATGAAGATATTATATAACCACCTCTTTCCAAGACTTGTCTAAGTCTGTAAGAAGTTATTTTGGGCAGGTATATAATTTCTCTTTGAAGTTACATGCTGCTAATACTTACATATTGTAAAGATTCTCTGCTCTCCTCAGTATAATTTTGCAGCCACAAATGCAGATTTGTCTAGTTTGCTCTTCCATTGTTCTTAGAAAATATAAAGAAAAAATGTCACATTATGAGAAATCTGAGTAACGTCTGGAAAAGTCAGATATTATTGATTAATCTTGTAAGAGTAATGCAGAATTTTGTAACTTTGTCAAAGGAAACGAGTAGAAATTATAAAAGAAATATTCATCTCCCATCATCAACAGACACGATCTTTTCGCATTTGCATAGGAGGTAGGGCTTCTTGCCAGCCGCTTTGACCTGAAGATGAAAGAATGCCGCTGACAGAGTTTGATGAGGTCTCACTGAGACTACACACCGATAAAAAGTACAAAGATCCTAGTTGCATTCACACCCCAGATCTGGTGGACACAAGCACATTCCTATATGACTCTGAGGGGTGGTAGGCACACAGTGTCTAGTTATGAAAGGGCTAATCCAGCCTCATTCTGCCTACTTCATGTTCTGGTACTTTTAAGTTGTCTGTGTAGTGTGCATTCAAGAACACCAAAAATCACAGTTTTAAGGAAAACTCAGAAAGGAAAGAATAAGACTCTATAGCCTCTTGGTTAAACTCAGGACAGTATGGGACATTTTCTACAGCAAGACAGACACGTTTTGGTTTGCGCTGACACTTGATGGAAATAACACAGATAATTGGCCTCCAGTTCTTTAGGATGAAGTCACCCAGCCAAGGCATTTGTTTCCTTTGCAGCTGGCAGAGGCGGAATTGTATGATTCCAGGGAAGAACCCAACACCTTCCTTTCAGGGACCTGCAAGACTAAATGTTATTTCAGCAGAAAAAGAGTTCAACACTAGGCTTATATGTTCCTTATTCACTGAAGTACTGCTTAAAGTTCCTTATAAATGAGCCATATGTGAATTCCTTAAGTCTAGACTCATCTGACAAGTAGAATGTATAGACTCTTCTACGATAACTTCAAGGGTTTTAGGTCAGAGAAGCCTTGTGGAAACAGAGAGAACTGTATATTGTTAACTAACTCTTTTTCTTCATTATTAATTAGTGAATTCCTTACCTTCTTTCAATTAAACCTCCCCAAAATAATCAATATTACATGTCTGCTCAGAAATATAAATAATTTTTCTCTCTGTGGAGACTGTCACACAGTTTGTCTCTTTAGTTTGAAAAGAGGGAGCGATCAAAATAAGGGAAGCAAATATATTTCTTGGACCAAAAAAGGTAATTTTGTCTGGTCTAAGGAGGGACATGAGACCTCATATTGAAGAAAAAGGGTAAGGCAGAATCATGACTCAGAGGGGCATTTCAGGTTAACAGGACAGGCAATGGATACTTGGCAAGAAAGGCCAGGATGAGACAACACAATAGAAGTGCATTTTTCATTTATTTGCTCTCTGTGCAATTTGAGAAAAAGAGCTGCTTCATTCTCAGATCACTGCCTGGCTAGAGAACTTTTCTTTCTTGTGAGTAGTGGACAATTCTTCTCAGAGGGCTTAGCTGTACATCAGAAAGTGAAGAGAATATGAACAATACTTTCCTCCTTCTCTTTATGGTTGACCCTCCAAACTTTGGCTGGGATACAGACGGGCCACATTCTGATAAAGCAATAACTATCTCAACTGTGGGGTTTATTTCACTGGAATACACTTGCCAAGATACGACAGGTGTTGCTAGAACTCTGTACCTGTGTATCATCAAGGATTGCCCAGCCTTGGTAATCATGGGACGTTTGATTTGGAAACAGGAGTTCTGTCTCCCATGCAGACCATCCAACACCTCCTGTGTGTGCTGCAGCGGGGGCTGGTGTGAGGTCTGGGGGATGCCTTGGCAGCTGCCTGGTTGACATTGGGAGCCACGTGAGCGTCAGAGGGAGGGATGTTGCCACTGAGAGAGTCTAGGCACCTTATCCCTTCCTTACCCCTCTTTTGCCTAAATTTATTCCTTCGTAGAAATATATTGAATAAATAAATAAATCTGTTGCCTAAAGTTATTCCCTTGCCTTTTCATTTTTGGGAATAATAATCACAAAAAAAAAGAAGTTAAATGGTTCAAAACTTCTGTTGTTGCTAAAGTAGATTCCTTCTTCCCTGGAAAGGAATCAGGGCAAATTTACAAAGGAAGAGAGAAATACATAGCACATCCATAAAGTAATTGCAGAAAATTAGAACGTATTCCACTTCAGTATATTTCTTTGTGTACAGGGCCAGTCTAGCAGATAGTTTTGCTTCTCAAAAAGCACAGTGTAAAAATCAATTTTCTTAGAAGAGCAATATTTTTAAGCAACAGATAATTTTTTGATTCAATATTTGATCTAAATGCCAAAACAAATTAATGCCTTTGATACACTGAAAATAGCAGGCTTCTTCCAATCTTGTTTTTGGAGAATCCTAAAATACCCAAATCCCAGAACTTTCAGCAACCTTTTCTTTAAAGATGATGTCTCTGTGTCAGCCTTTAATAAAATGTCACAAGCTTATGATCTTAACCTTGGCTTTATAGGCTCCAGCTGATCTATTTACCTGCATTCTAATTAAAATCTCGTTGAAGTTGGTATGGTTCTTCACTTGAGTCACAGCCATCAAACTTTATTACTCAAATGCAAGATATATAATATTCAAACCACTGGAAAGTTACCAAGATTGAAACCAGTTTTCTGCACATACTAATTACTGTTACACAGCATTTTTTAGTGAAATGTTTGTATGATTTATGTCTATGAAATTTCATAGACATATGAAAGGAAAGCTCTTTTGGAGGAGATACGAGAAGACAGATATTCAAAGTGACAGAAATATGGTTGCAGTTTTAAATAACTTTATGTGCATTATCTAATACTAAATGTATCATAAATTGGTGCTCTTGCTGTGATTTTTACTTGAGATGCCTCTTTGAAATTCAAAAGGGATTTATCCCTTCCCCAACCTTTTAATTATGGGAATATAATATAACAGAAAACAGACCATAACTTGAAATAGATTTTCATACAGACAAGGAGTAGTAGAGTCGGCTGAACACAAATTAGATCTCATTGCCTTGCTATCCTTTGTATGTCTGAGGGTATTTGCTTTAATTTTAAATTTTAGTGATATTTATATAGAAATTGAACTGCTAATGAATTCTTTTTTCCTGTTTTTAACCTCATGTTCTCTCCAACCTGTGACATCTTGGCTCGGCAGCCCAGTCATCCCATAGTGCCTATTCCAGAAAATGAGACACTCATCTCCAAGGAGGTAATCAGTTGACATTTAATGGGTTTAAGCATCTGCATGCTAGCTTTATCTTTTATTTGCATAGCTCATATAGAGTTGATCAGTAAAAATGTGCTGAGCTTCCAAACCTGCTTTAATCCAATGCAGAGACCACATAAACATTATTTGTTCTCAATGGTCAGTGAAGAAAAAAATCGAGAGTTGTTTTGCTGCCTGTATTGCTTATGTGAATTTGAAATAACACTAACATTTATGCTCCAGGTTCCTGGTATGTGCTGTTGGGATGTTAGAAAGTGGGAATGGTTAAATTATGCTCTTTGTTAAATTATGCAGCCATATTTAAATAACACCTTCCACTGTTTTCAGTCACTAATATAGCTCCTGTTTTAAATCCCAAACACTACAACAGGTACCAGAAGCACTTAGGATAATTAGTTATTGAGAATTTCACAAAAGACAGTCAAGAAAACATCAAATGTAGTTCAAGTTTGTCCAGTATCAAAATTCAGTGCCAATTTTATTTGACTTTGAAGAAGGATAAAAATTTTCTTGAAGTCTAAATTCAGTGGCCAATTCCTGACTATATTTATATAACTAAACTTTAGGACCATAGTGGTTACCACCCTAGACAGTGAGAGCAGAAGCATCTATTAGTCATTATCAATTTTCTCTTGAGACAGAGCATACAGAAAATTAAAAAGGTTCAGCAGGCACTGGCAAGTCCTCTTTTTCCAACAAGGTTATGAGCATGAAGCTGAATTATAGCCTCAATGTTGGAATAAACATGTAATTCAATTAACTATCATATTCTTTACTCTGGCTTTGAAATGTCATAGAACATCATGCATTACAGGACGTTTTCAATACTATTTTAGAAATTCATCTAAGAAGGCATAACTTACTACCAATAATAGCAGCATGAGAATGTTTATGACACAAGAATTAATTTTTTACTACTGAGACCTCTTTTACCAGGTGCATGCTCACAATTCTTTCACTAGTTTTTTAATGAATTTAGAAATACAGATAGGAATGATAATTACATATTTATAAACAGTTTATTTTTAATTTATTATATTAAAATTAGATTCTAGTTTGTCTAAAAGCAGCAACATGATAATTTAAATTAATGAAATGGGTGTTTGCCAATAATTTCTACCAATGAGTAAATTATTTTTAGTTCTGAAAAATATTGTGGGAGTTTTGGGGTCAAGCCCTTCACATTTTGGAAGTGGAGGATTTGCCTGAATTCTGAGTTTGTTGAAAACATATCAATATATCTTCACAGTTTATCTCAGTTTCCACTTAAAAAATAAGGGGAAAAAAGATAAAAATGAAAAGAGGTTGATATCTCACTTGTTGGGTTGATAACAGACTGCTGTTCTGCACCAGGAGTATACAGGCACAACCGTAGCCTCTTATTCTCATGGGCATCCCTGGGCTCCCTGTGCAGGGTGTCAGAGACTTAGAGCTATTTCATATATCTTTTTGTTTGAATCTCCATCACAGCCTTCCAAATCTCCTCCTTCCTTCCTTGCCTTTGACATTCCTGCTTGTTTCTACACCATCAATCCCCTTTCCTCTGCCTCCCAGGAGCCACTTCTTGATTCTCTCAAAAGCAGGTGTTACTATGGAACTGTGTCTGCTGTGGAACTATTCAAAGAAAGATCCAAAATGCCCTCACAAAGTGAAGTTAGACCACAAATACCTGGCAGATCTTCTGAGATAGATTGTTTTTTTTCCATCTCTGCTGTAAAGTTTCTGAAATATTACTGAAGTAATGATCTATCATTAGAAGGCAGTGAGAGGGACTGCATAGTTCTGAGGGTAAATTTGTTTTGAGATTAAGCAGATTTGCAATACACCAGGAACTCTAAAACGTGTATATATACACATGTATGTATATTTGTGTATTTGTATAAGTGTGCATGTATATATCTACAGCCTCTGATGATGCAGATGATTTTCCTGTATTTGAAAATAAGATAGAGGGAGGCAAACAGCTAGATCCTTGTCTCTCATCTTTCTGCTTTACAGTTTGCACATTGAGAGAGAATTTTGCAGATCTAATGGAAAGACAGATATTTTCAAAGAGAATTCTCTAAGAGACAAGACACATAATTCAACTGATGCATTATTAAGATCAGTTCAGAAAGTGAAGGACCTTGTACTGACATAGTAATGTCAGACACAACAAAAGTGCAAAATTCCTTTGGTTAGAGGCCAGCTTGGTCTGTTCCAAGACAGGTAAAATATATAGAACTGTCTTCTAAAAGTTTGCTTCGCTTTTAAAGAAGCACTTTGAACAGAATTTCTATCAACCAATTTATTAAAAAGCTTAAATGTACTACAACAGTGGGAGAATTTGTACCATGACCTGTAGAACAACTATACCTGATGAAGTTGTGGTTGCATTTATAAGGACCAAGGACAGTCAATGGGAAAGAAGAAGATTTATAAGTGCTGTTATCAGTATGCTTTCTTTTTCCTTTGATTGCATCTTACTGGATGACTTATAATGGCATTAGCTAGAGGCAAATAATATGCTTTAGGGTTCAAAAAAGTGTCAGATACCATTTTGTACAGCTGAGCAAGCTGACTATTTGTGCTGTTTCCCTGGGGCCTGTCACTAATGTGTATTTTGCAACTATGACTCTGCAGGTGAACTCCAGTCCATGTAGATACATCAGGAAGAATTGTGCTAGGCTCACCACAAGCTGCTCAGGAAGCGATATCAAGAGATGACACATTTACTGTTTCCTCTATTACAAATCAAAGAAAATGTTTTTCATAGAACTATTCAACTCACTTGTACAGAGCAAATGATCTAATATTTTCCCCAGTTTTTAATCTCATTTTTAGCAGGAGGAGGTGACCAGGGCACACCACACTGGCCACGTGAAGGCTGAGCGATCTCTTTGTATGTTTAATGGGTGGCAGAGAAGACACAAATGCATCTAGAGATGACCCCCCTTTTTCATTCTCAGTCAAGAAGGACTGAACAAAGGCATCTGTTTCCCTTGAGATCTATTGCTGGAAGTGGAAGTATACAGCACTGATACCCAGAAGGAGATCAACATTTATTCTGTCTTGGAGACAGACAGGAGAGCAACACAGAACTAGAAGCTGCTCAAGATATTTGGGACAGTCTTCTTAGCTGCCCTGAGGGTAGTGGCTTCTTGGAGATAAGTTGTTGTTGACCTGTCTCTGAAAAACAAACACATTTTCACAATTTTCTCTTTTATGTGGTTGGGTTTTCAGAATTGTATGTTATAATGCTCTCCCTTTCCAGTGCATTAAAAAAGCGAGGTAGGTCTTGGTTGATGATTTTTAAAATCACAACATCTTTCAGGCACCTGCATTATTCCTTTGTATTTAGGAACCTATCTTGACTCTAGGAACAGTTTATACCAAATTTACACCTTATGAGTTTACATAACCCACAAATCTCCACCGAATTTAAAATGTCTTTTTTTTATCAGTGAATTCTGTTTGGATGATGAACTGATTACAAAAAAAATCTGCCAAGTCATAAGCCCAATATTACTCTTACTGCTATCATAAGACCCTTAGATCACTGAGCTATATTATCTAAATTATTATCTGCCCTCTTTATCTAAAATTATATGTAGGCTCATACTTAACTTCTCCTGCAATGTTCCTCCCTCAGTATGAGAAAGTCAGTGGGATTCGTGCAATTCAAAAAAACAAATGGATGGGCAGATGCTCTGTGAAAGGTGAATACCTCCTTGACCTCTAGGAAGGAGCGAGAGAGGAAATGAGGGGAATGTGCTGCTAGTTTCTCCTTAGTAATTAGTGTTGTTTTCCTCAAAGCAAAGTATTCACTGGAAATAAAAATAATAATAAAAAAGGAGTTACCTTTGTATTCAGAAGAATAGCATTCTATTATTTGTGTAATTTTAGTGTCATTCTGTAACAGCATGTACTAAGACCTGTGAAATCCTTGTGAAAGCAAGAAAATAAATAAATGACATTCTCCTCCTTGTGAAATCCTTCTTTACAACCAGTTCATGTTAAAGGGAGGAGGTCTGAAGGATACTGTTTGAAACCTAACCAAGCAGTATGCCAATAATTTCTGATACCTACTGTCTTCCTTTCAAGTAAAGCTAGTGTTTGCCCAGGCTGTAATGTGTGAATGGTATTATAACCATTCTCAGAATTTTACCGAGTCAGAACCTTTAGAGAGAACAGGGGGCATATGTACCTCTAAAATCTGAAAAAACCCACTGTGTGCAGGGGCTAAAAGTATGTCCTCATTACCCTTATTCATCTATAATTTGAAAAATCCCAAGTCTACAATTACAATTACTAATAAATGACAAATTACAGTTACTAATACAATTACTTTAGGTCCATGTAATCTTTTGCTGCAGCTGACTCATCACTCCCTTTTATCTGTTTGTTATTCATGAAAGATCTGCAATATTTACTTGAGAAATCAATAGCATTTCTAAAGTCAACACTCATAAAAAGATCCCATGAGAAAAAGCTGATTCTATTGACTTCACTGGCAACAGGATTTCACTGACTGTCTTTTGTGCAAAGCAGCAAAAGTTTTTGAAATTTGAAATTCTGTGAAAACGTCAATAAGGTTCAAAGTTCTGTTATACACTGCTCTTAGTCTTTATTTACTTAAGGAGTGTTCCTGCTCAGAAGTCAACAATAGTATCAATTAATCATTGATAGATTCTACATATAAGAGGAAAATGTACCAATTTTATGAAAGTGTCCTTGTACTAAAGAATTTATATAAAGGGTTTTACTTTAAACAAAAGCTCCAACCTAAATGGCATTATCACAGCAAAGTGGTGTTCTTCCAGTTAAACGCCCTCCTCACTGGGCCCTGAAATATTCTGTAATGATTCAGCTTGTGCATACTGCTCAATACCTTTTCAACTTGTAAAGAAGATTTCAACTTGTCAAAGCAAGGACAAGGATGTGGTAGATACCTAACAGAAGTGGAGGGAACTCTACTGGCAACACTCCCGCTCAAACATCGACTTTACGCAAGCACCTTCTTTTTCCATTTGGTGCTGGGACAGATCTTTCCAAATGTTTTGGGGAAAAAGACCGTGTTGTTCCATATGCTTTCTTAGGAGACAGAAACATGGGCTCTTCATGTGTCACATCACGGATGTACTATTCACTTTTTGCTTCCAATCTTGATTAAGTTTGCAGCCTTGTTCCCCAGACAGTGGAAAGCTGGTGTTGGCTGGTATGGCAGAACATTGCTGCCCATTCCTCTCTGGAGTAGTGGTCTCACTGCCCTTAGTTTATTTTGACCAAGCCAAGGACTGCAACACTAAGCTCTCTCCATATCCTTATAACAGTTCATTTAGCTGAAAATTTAATGACCCTGCAAATGAACATTAAAAGTACGAATAACTACTACTTTTACTAAAGGAGTAAGATTTTCAGGTGTTAGCTGTGACAAATTCTTTAACTTCTAAATTGGATGGGCCACTGAAAGGGAACAGTAAGCTGCAGCTTTCTGAGTCTTATAAATAGAAAGGCAGGTCCAAACAATGCACACTTCTAAATTCTCAAATAAAAACTTTAAATATCAGCAGATAAAATTTCTATTTACTTTATATCTAAACAATGTTTTAAATTTTTTTTTAAAGATTTTATATGTGCAACAGGAAATTTATATTGCGACAGGTATTTGGGCAATACTTTTAGTCAGCTTCAATTATATCTCCTTGTTTTAAGTAAAATTTTTCAGTTATAGCCTACTAAATTGAAAGGGCATATTAGGTCACCATGCTTTAACAAGAAAAAAGCCTTATACACATTTATAGAATTTTATTTGTAGGGTGATCACATAAAAAGAATTACTGTAAATATATTCATTTTATAAGTTTACATTAAAAATTCTGAAAGGGTAGTAATATAAGAATGATAAAGTTTGAAATATCAGTATGTGATTCAAAGTACAATTTTAATCTAATTCTGCCTGGCATTAAGAAACAGCTGTTGTTATTGGTCCCATTTAAAGAATGGCAGGAGTACTGAGAAATAGTTTTGGAGGAAAAGAACTTGCTCTGAATAGGTAGTCAAAACATAGTTGTAGGCTGAAGAAGGCTTTTTAAAATTATTCAATATTTAAGTAATGCATAAGTAATTAGAATCATAGAATCAGATTAAAATTAGCTATAGTGTTTGACCACTCTTACAATATAAAATATTTTTCCTTACGGCTAATTAAAATTTCCCCACTTGCTGCCTTGTTTTCTTTCATCATGCAAATCTGAGCTGTCATTAAACCCTTCTTAAATAACTGGAAAGGGAAAATAGATACCCCTTAGTCTACGCTTTAGGTTAAAGAAGTGCTGTCTATAGCCACCCCTCATCTGTCACACATCTTCCCCAGAAATCAAATCAACAAACACTTGCAACCATCCTGGTAGACGTCCATTGGTTTCCTCTGCTTGCTTAACAAAGCAAAAAACTGTTTTTCTTGTGAGGGCTCAAAAATGGAAACTACATTCCGGATGCAGCCTCACTAGTGCCCAGCAGATGGGAATAATTTCCTTTAACCTGCTGGCTATGCTCTAATTAACGCAAGTGTATATGGGGTTATCCTTCATCACAACAGGGCTGGACTGATGCACACCCAGCATGGTGTCAGCTAGACTTCATGTCTTTCTTGGCAGAGCTGCTACAGGCCAGTAGCAGTCAGTCAATCACTGGCCTGTGCCATTGCATGGGTTAATCACTTCCTCCATCCCTCCTTGTCCCCTGCCCCAGGCAGGATTTTGTATTTGCCTTTGTTCATGAATCTTCTGCTGGTCTGTTCCTCCAGTCTGGCAAAGTCCTCCAGAATGGGAGCCATACCCTTAGCGTATCAGTCTCTCTTGCCCCTCCAAATTCGGAGCATCCACAGACTTCCTGGACATACAAGCTTTTCAGATCTCTCATGGAGATGTCACCCTAGCATCCTCTGAAATACCACCTGGAACAGAGATCTTGAACTGTTGAATACTATCTTTTTAGACCAGGTGGTTATTGGTCCACCCTGTAGTCTATCCTACTCCTTGGTTTGGGTGCCAGGCTATTCTAGGAAACCGTGGCAGAATCCTTGCTAAGGCAGAGGAAAGTGACACCTATGTCATGTGAATGCAAGGGTGGCCGCATGCTCTGTCCTCCCAGCATGAGGTTCAAAAAAGAAGTGGAAAGTGGAAAACCAATGAGTCTGAAGTGTCCTCTGATGTGCACTTTGTCAGGGTGATGTTTCTCTGTTGAAATTTGCTGTGTGCAAAAGACTTCCTGAAGCATGTCAATGCATGAAAAATCATTCCTGGTTCAGTAAGCAGAGTTATAAATTAAGAGTGCAGCAAACCAGTGATTAAAAAAAAGAGCAAATTGCTGTATGAAGCTGTCCATCAGTTTTTACAACTGTTCCTGCATAACATATCACAGTTTCTATTCTCTTCTTCACTTTGTTTTCACCTTTTTTTTTTCATTTTTCTATAGGTTTCCAATGAAAGAGGTTCTGTTTAGATATGGTGAGTATTACTATTTTTTCTAACTTGATTACAGTCACAATTTGAATATGTAACTACTTTGGTGTCACTTTATCAAATTTTTATCATTTTGTTTAAAAAGATGATAGGATGTTTTAGGTACAAAATTCAGTGTTTTGGTTATGTTTAGTGAGTGATTTTCTATAAATAATTACCAATGCAGAATAATTCCAATTCTTAGCATGACAGAATAAAGTCACAATAGAATTAATTCTAAGTGGGATGCAATCAAACAGTTGGAAGAAATTGAGGTATAGTCTGGAATTAGATTGTGAAAGGATGTTAGGGAAATAAGATGAATTTTTTTATATTTGAGCACATGACCACATAGTGCCATTAAATGAGTGGCTTGCTAGAGTTAAACAATACCATGTTGCAAATAATATACTGTGCTTGAGAGCTGATTTGATGTATTACTTAGCAAGAAAGGTCAGCAAATAGGTGATACTGAAAAGGCTGAAATGTTGAACGCCTTTTTATTCTCTTTCCTTGTTTCAGTCTTCACAAGAAAAGAGATTAATTATGACTAAAAGTTTATTTCTACTATTATTAAGAATTTGAGAGTAATATCATGGAGAGAAATGGAAAATAACACCTGAAGGAATACTGAGGTAAATTGGAATATTCAGGACAGAACAGCCTAATGAAATTAACCCTTAAAATACTTAACCTAAGCAATTTCTCAAACACTAGTGATTAGCACGATGAGTAGCTCCCAGAAAACGGGAGAAAGGCAAACACAATGTTCTATCTAAGCAAAAGAGGAAAGGAAATGCTAAAGAATTACAGAAAATTCAGTCCTAATAGCATTTCCAAGACACTGGAACAAGGTATTAAACAACACATTTGTAGACACCTAGAGAATGGTAAGAAGATAAGATTATTTGCACAGGGACACGTCAGAAAATCCTATCAAGTTGATCTCATTTCCTTCTGTGACAGCAAAGCAGATATAAGGATGTGTTTTATACAGTGTACCTTCAGTGTAGTCCCACACGACAGCCATAAGCAAGCAAAGCAGATATGGACTAAATTAAACTCATATAAGATAGATATGTACTTGATTGGAAAGCAGGACTCTGAGAAGAGTTATTTGCTTCTGGAGTGGGACAACATCTCACAGACTTCCAGAATGCTGTCTTGTAGCTCTAGCACTATAAAACTTTGCCATTAATTACTTTCTCAATGACATGGACAATAGGCTTACCCAATTTACAAATAATGCTCACTTGGGAGGACTTGCAAGCAGCATGGAAGCCAGGATTTTAATTAAAAAAAATTGACTTACATTACAAGAATGGCTTGAAATAAATATGATACAATTGGTTGAAGAAAAATACAAAGAAATATGAAGGGTACAGACAGAAGAGGAATGACAATAATACTGCAGGTGAGAACATGAGGATTATAGGGGAGGACAAACTAAGTCTGAGTAGAAGAGGTGATGCATTCAGGGAGAGGTTGAAAGGAATACTTATAATATGATGAATATAATTACTCATTTTTTTTCACTATTAGTGCAAAATCCGTGGCATAGGATGTGGGAAACAAATGGAAGATTTAGAAAAGATGTAAATACTTCAGTGTCTTCACACAGAAGATAAGAAATAAGGACAGAGAGAGGCACAGCAGTTTCTGTCTCTTCATAATGGACTATTATAAAGGATATTAGTCACTTTTCCATCTTTCCTGAGAGCAGGAGAAAAAGAAATGGGTCTAAATTTCAGGGAGAGAGATTTAGTTTGAATTTGAACAGCTACAGCTCTGTGAAAATTTAAGTCTTAAAAGCAGTTTACCTCAGGCTGCTGCAAAGACGGGCAAGCTTCTCACAAAATAAATTTGGCCTGCCAGCTCTCATCTTCTCCCACAACTAGAGCACAAAGGAGGAGACTGAATAGATCTTTAGGGTTGGGGTTTTTTTCTGTGAAACTATGAATTCTATTTGTTAGCCAGATCATCAGGTTGTATAAATTAGGAAAACTAAGTGACCTCAGTGTGTGTTATGCATCTTACTAATCTGTATTTTTGACAAATTGTGTTCATGCAAAAATCCTTCTTTTTCAGCCCCAAATTAGGATCAAGAGCTAAAAACCATATTTTGAAGCCTGTTTCTATATTGAGAAGGAATCCACAGCACCAGTCTTATTTAAAGCACCATTTTAAAAAAAATTGCTTTTGGTATGCTAGTTGCAAGGCAATAATAACAATCAAATATTCTTTCAAGAGATAATCCTATGTACTAGCATAATTAACCCCAGAGGCACACACATGAATATGGCATTTCCTGAAGTGCTTGCTGGTTTAAGAGATGCCCAATATAACACAGCATATTTTCTTTAGAAATAATATAAATGTTGAAATTAAATAAAGCTGTATTTTTGTTGCAAAGTGTTTTTTGTGATTCTTGTTTTTACTCTTGTAAATCTGGCTCCATGGGTTTCAGATCGCTGAGAACAAGTGCCATCATTGCTGGGAAAGGAATGCTCCTGTGTGCTTAACCTTGGTCACATTTTGCTGCCACACAGACACTTGTATTTTGTGAAGTAGTCCAGGGATTATTCACGCTTGTGTCAGCACCCACAGCAGTCAGCAGTGAACACGCACAGCAATTTTCCCCTGCCATGCAAAATTCATGGCCCTTCTGACCGTGCCAGGTGCAGAATTACCGTCTGCTCTCCTGCACACTGGGAGGAAACACTGCTTTCCAGTTTATGCTGCTGGGTTTTTGATCTTGTGCTGCTACCACAGGATGTTTTCCAAGCCTGGATCTTAAATGTTTTGCTTTGAAAATGCATTATGAAAGTCTAAGGAAGCTGGTTGTCTATGCTGGCATAAGTTAACTGAGTTCTCCCCAACCTCTTGGTCCTTTGAACCACAAGGCACCCCACAGGGGACTCTGACAACATGCTCAGGACCTTTGCATCGCAGCCCTGTCCCAGAGTGCAGGAGCACTTTATCTCCTGATGCATTGTGATTAAGACTGATATCTTAATGAGAATCCCTGCTGTTTTCATTAAAATTAATGTGATGAACTATTTTATGAAATACTACCATAAGTAAAAACATAAAAATTAAAACCAGTCTAAATGGAATAGTCCATGGGCTACTCAGCCTCTTGCCATATTGGACCTGGTGTGATTTTAATCCAGCCTACTTTTAAGCTGTTGGACTCTGGAGCTGTGAAAACGGAAGAAAAGGTCAGCAGTCAGTAAGTCTCTCTCTCTCTAGGTAATATATTAATTTGTCAGAACATTCTGAAAATATTGCTACACATTTAAGAGTGGTGTTTTTTGTATTATTTTCTTTCTCAATGGAAAAATAACAGAAGTTAACTGTATAGACCTTGTGAATTGCATACCTATTAACCCGGTGGTGGAAAAAAAATTTGAAAAAGCATTTCAGTGAGTTCAAGAGAGTTTGTGGGGTGAGAAATCAACACATACAAATAGAACAAAAAAGTATAGAAAACTTTAAAAAATAGATAAAAATTTCATATATATAAGCATATCTATAACTATAAATGTGTTAAAAATACTCTAGAAATTGTAATAGATCTACCCACCAAGGACCTAATAGTATTTCTTGTTTCCAGTAAGGCACTGAAGTGGGAAAAATTCATATTTAAAGCCATGTGATCTGTGTAATTCTCAAAGCCTTAATCTGCTTTCCTGCCCATATTTTTTCAAGGCATTTGTTTTGTACTGAATTTGTTCCAAGTCCAAATTTCTTTTCCTCTTGAATTTTATTTTTGTGGAGCCCAAATCCATTCTAGCATGTCTAGCTGAGAGAATTGTTCACATGGCTTAGTTTTAAGTTTAAATTAACCCATGAGATAGAAGCCCACAGGTGAAAGGAACACAAGCAAGAGAAAGAACTACTGAGATTAGAGGAAGGACAAAGGAGAAATCCTTTTGTTGACCTTTGGGTTTGTGAGTTTGTTGATCTGTGCATAATTTAAGAAACAGTTTTGCTCTCTGTTGAAACAGCTTCCATCTACAAATGAAAAATGAGATTATATTGACAATTACAGTGTAGAAACCCTATCCTGGGAAACAAATGGAAAAAGTATTAAGAGAAAAAAAACTTCAAGGAGAGATTATAAAGAGCAAAACAACATGAAAGTGATTGCTTTTTCTGAAGTACTAGAAAATTAATGGATGCTGCTTATTCAATAGTGTAATATAGTCAGTCCAGGTTCTGATGCCTTTACCCTGATTTTAGTAATTATTTTCTGGTAAAATACACTTTTCCATCAGAATCAAAACGACTGCCCATGTTTAGTGAGGGCTTCTGATCCCCTTTTTGCCTTAACTTCTCTTGCAGTCTGATACTCCATGTTTGCCACCCCCCCTCATCCACCCCACGCATGCTTGTGATGTTTCTTTTGTTGCTATGTGCTACAACTCAAGCTACCTAGAAAATGACTTATTAAAGTTGGCCCAAGTGGTCAGAAGGGAAATGTGTCCAGCACAAGAGGTGTATTTGGAGAGTGACATACTTGAGAAAATCTGGATGCTGCATCAGAATAAGGACAGCCCTTGGCCCCAGGGTTCAGCTGGCTGGCACTCAAAGCCTGGTTTGGTGTGGCACAGCTCTGTGGTCTAGACTCAGTTTTAATGAGAAAATTGCTTAAATCTCTGGGAGTTCACAAGCTAAAGCTATGCATAATGAGAAAAGTGAAACAAAGAGAAGGATTTTGTTAGGATGATAAGAGTAGCAACTCAAGGACAGAAAAGGAAAAACTGTACCTTAAGGTATAAAAAAATCCTTGAAGGCAGAGAATCAGAAAGTGGCAACTAGGCAACACGGAGGATCAGCCTGTAAAGGGGATTAAGATACAGACTTATGAGAAGCAGCTGAGGGAGCTGTGGGTGTTTAGCCTGGAGAAAAGGAGGCTCAGGGGAGACTTTATCACTTTCTACAAATACCTGAAAGGAGGTTGTAGCCAGGTGGGGATCAGTCTCTTCTTCTAAACAGTAGGTGATGAGAATGGCCTCGAGTTGTACTGGGGGAGGTTTAGATTGGACATTAGGAAAACATTTTTTCACTGAAAGGGTGGTCAAGCATTGAAATTGGCTGCTGAGGTAAGTGGCAGATTCACCATGCCAGGTACTGTTCAATAGGTATGTGGATGTGGCACCTGGGGACATGGTTTAGTGGAGAACACAGTGATAGGCTTGGTGATCTTAAATGTATTTTCCAAAATTACTGATTCTATGATTCTAAGATTGGTGGGATCAGATAGGACCACACGATTAAGATGAATGCCGGTATGTGCATAACTTCTTGCAACACCAGCACAATACCTTCTGAGAGCTCATACTGACAATGAAATACAGTATAATCCTCGTCTCCTTCACCTCTGACTGGTTGATGAGGTTTGGGATTGGCAAGCTCACAGTAAACATCACCTCTCTGAAGCTATATGCAGCCATGCACAGGTTAATATGTTCACAATAGTCTGCACTGACAACATAACGAAGGTGGCATGTGGTCCATCCTATACTGGGGTCACTGTCAAAATTTCCATGCCTGATTGTGTTTCTTGAGAGGTTCCTATTCATGTATGAGCCACAATGACTGCTGCTAGCCGTTCTGTAAGTCCTAGTACAACACTGTTTAGGAGAGCACCTGCAGCTGTATGACTGCATGGACACTGCGCTGGGGCATGCACAGGGTTCCCCACTCTTCACAGGTTCACTGGGCTGAGCCCAGAGTGGGCTGACCTTGACACAATGCAAGAGCACAGCTGGCAAGGAGAATGAGATAGCACCAGCTTCCTCGAGGTTGCCCGAGTGATGCAGCTGGTGTGGGAAACAGGCACGGTCAATTACGGTGGTGGGAAGAGTGAAAAGGCTGTGAGGGCATAGCAACCATTTAATCATAGTAATATACCATGCAGGATACATATGTAACACCCATAAAGTAATTTCCTTTTATCTGCAGTTGTTGACTCTGAATTCTTGGGCATTCATGTATGTGAATCTCTGTGTGTGAGGAATGGGATTTCTTTGGCATGTACAATTTGGGTCAGTTGCTCTTCCTCTACTTCCAACCCTAAATCTGTTGATTCAAATATCTGATGAATTGGGAGAACTGGTCCCAGAGACTGTGAGTAACAAGTCACACTGTGACATGACTCAGACATCTGATGAAATTTTTCACATAAGAGACCATTATTTTGAGTTACACGTAACCTGGATTAGCATCGTAAGAGTTGAGATAGGCAGCCCTGACATTTTGAATTAGAAGTGGCACTGATTGCTACCACACCAACAACCCACAGCAGTGAGCTGCCAGGCTCTTGCCAAAAGGATGAAGGCACCCCCATTCCTATGCCTGCTCCAAACATACAAAGACTGAATTGACAGTGAGAAAATCACTTTAACACACAGCTTGTCTGTGCATAAACACATCTAGGAGCTAGTCATTCACAATTTGGGAGAATAAATCCTATTCTGCCATTAGTACAAGGTACAGAGAATACATTGTGGGATAACACTTTTGTTGAAGTAATTTTGCTTTGAAAACTTCTACTGCCTTGCAACTATTAATAAAAAAGAGTAGTAAGTATAAAGAATTGTGGCCATTAGAAATCAGTGATGCATTCTGTGCCAGGAGGCACCAGTTAAATTTCCATTTGAATTCAACAAAAGGGATGGACTGTATCATTGCTGAGTTTAAACTGGAGACAAGCAATTACACGGATTCTCTGATGCACTGAGTTGTGCCTCCTGGCAAATGACTGACCTGGGGTGTGGTGTCGTGGTTTCTTCCTTGACTTGTCAGGTGTCCCTTCATTTTCCTGGCATAAGGTCATAGTACTGCAATTCCCCCTGCACAAGGCTTGGTTCCCATCTGTGTGCAGCAGCCATGAGAAGGGAAGGTGTCACAGTTGCCTGATGGGATGGGCTCTGCTGTCCATCCTGGGAGCCACCTTCAGCACTCAGAGTCTTGCCAGCCACTGCTATCCTACCCTTCTCTGAAGGTGCTGAGATTTTTATGATGCCCAGTAGGCTCAGTCAGACAAATTAGGACAACTTTTGAAAGAAAGGCTATGAAATAATCCTGAATCAGCTTCAAAGAGTTTCTTGGCTTTTTTTTTATTTTAATGCCTTTTTTTTTTTTTAATTTTTTACTCCACCAATCATTCAGTGGTATTAATATTTGAATTCTGGCCAAATGTGTGGTGTTTTCTGAAGCTCGAGGGTAGACATCAAAGACTGCTGAAAGAGGAACTAGACATATACTTTTGCACTTAACTGTGCTAACTAGGACTAGGACCCTAACTCAAAATCTTAGGAGACCTGTTGTGCTTGGTATAGGCTAATCTTCAAGAGAGAAAAAGGATCATGTCTAACTGTTCCTAAATTGTTACAGATAATTCAGTGCATGCTTTCACACAGTGAAGACAGAGCTGCTTGGCTTACAGTGGAAAAATACTGAAAAAAACCCCATTTGCTGAAGCACAGTGGAATAGTTTTGTGGGGTTTTTAAAGGTTTGAACACAAGCCATCAAGTGGGAAAAATGGGTTGTATCAACTTTGTTGGAAAACAAAGGTGCTTAGAAACACAAGTTGATTTTTGTGTTCCTTTAAAAGAAATCTAACTCCTGTGTAAATGAGCTGAAGTGATTTCCAAGCAAATTCCTTGCCTCTGTTTTATCATCAGCAGGTCTTTAAAGTTAAAAAGAGATATGCCTCTTCACTTAATCTGACTGACAGACACTTACCACATACGGCAGCTTTTATTCTTTCTTATGCTTCCAGAGCAAGGAGATAACTAGATAAAAGTATTTCTGAAGATTTCTAATGCAAAGGAGATTTGAATTTTGCTAATGTCAGTGCAAATCAGAGGTCATTCTCTTAGAGCTGAGAGAGCTGCACAGGCATAAGGAAAAGAAATGAATTATAATTTCCAGAGAGCACTGTATCCATGAACAAATCCTTTCTCATCTCCCTTATATTTGTTGCATTATAGCAGTCAGTGGCAGAATTAAGGTTGTCCAGATTTTTCTGTTATTAACAAAACAATTAAAAAAAAAAATCAGAGCAAATTTGAAGGCTAAGATTTATGTACTATTAATGTGATTACCTGTTGCTGGCCTTGGCCTTTCTGTTATCTTTCACACAGAAGATTGCCTGCAAAATAAAAATGGTGCGGTCAGATGTAATTTTCCCTCATCTGTAGCTCCTTAGTTGTGACAAAAACAGTGTAGGAGGCAGGCCCAATAAAAGCACTGCTGGTAAGATATTGAAGACTTCAATATTTGGATTACAAGCCCAAATATATAAACATAGACACACATTTCCTCTTAATGCCTCTACCGTTCATGGCAATGCATCCGCACTGGCTGTGCTTTCAAAAGTACCTGCCCTTTGATGCTATGCCTTCCCAAGCAGCCCAGCTGAAGTCACAAAGGGAAAAATCCCCTTCATTCCCTAGAAAACAACCCACCATCAACTTCTCCAGGTTCCTCTCACTTACTAAGAAATGGAGACAGAAGGATGACTGGTTTTTACCTCTGCTTGTTCAGCTTTGGAGACTTAAATTGTTTAGTCCAGATTTGAAACTGTGGGTGGGTTTTTTTATTTTGATTAAGCCTTATGTGCTATCTCTGGTAGGAACTTCAAAGTTCTTTGGTACTTTTTTCTGAATCTTTTAAGTTTTGGCAACAGTACCACGTATATTGCTTTAGGCCCTCTGTTCAAAAACCTGGAGATTACAGATCAAGTAGCAAAGGCTTTCAGACTTCTCCTTCATATCTGCTCTGGTTTTTTTGTGCATTTATAAATACAGCCATTTCCTTTTTAAATAGGAATGAGCGCTTATCAGTGGATATTTATTATATTAATTAGAATGACTGCCAAGTTCATTTTGACTACAGAAATGCAAACCTTAAAAGAATACTTGAGTAATAGTTTATGCTGAATATCACCTGATGTTTTTTCTGAATTTGCCCATAATAAAATGAGTGAAAAAAGTGAAGCATATGAGGTTAAGCTAGATCACTGGAAATAAAATTGAAATGGGGGATGCAGGATAAGTTTACTCCAGTGATGTAACCCTGCTTATCAGAAAGCATGAAATACAATCTAAATGTTAAAGATTTTCTAATAATAAGGAGAACATGCTGGTTATAGGTACATGAAAAGAAGGAGAGCTTCCTTTGACAGCGTCACTTGTTCCTCACATTGTTTTGATTTTAGAAGTCTGAAGTATAGAACTAAAATACTGGACTGTGTATATTTTGTATGTTCTGAAACTTTAGTATAAACTTTGTCACTTGCAAGAGATCGCACCCCAAGTTTCATAATGATGAATACATACCTGTGACTCTGTTTTCAGTACCTCTGTATCTTGGGCAAATATATCAGTTTACAACATATCTGACTAATAATTAACACATACAGAGTCTTCCTAGAAAACCCTAGTCTACAGCTTTCTGTTCAGATTTCTTTCTGATTGCTAACTGGAGGTACTACATCTAGAGAAAATGAATGTTTGCTGAGAAAGCGAAGGACAACAAGCCTGAGAAAAGGCTTCTAGAGGCACAAGAATGCGGTGCAAAATTCAGATATTGCTCTTATACTGCATTGCAAGTGAAGTTTCGATGGCAAAGCAGCTTGATTCTAGAAGAAATTTCCCCCGAGGACTTTACTCTGTAGAAGACAGGGGGTCTGCTAAGTGGAACAGGATTAAAAGGAGTCCATATCAGGGAAGTTCCTGCAGGATACGAGGCTGTTGCACAGGAAGAGATGATGACTGCAGCTTTACCATTGTCTCCAGGGGAGCTATATGTTACTGTGACCAGTACTGTACCTCAGGCTCTCCTGGGCCTGTAGACTGTTGTGCTGACTACTGGGATGTCTGCAACCACCCTGTGGAGCCCACCAGGTCGGAGGAGCCTTGGCCACCTCCAACATGGGGTAAGTTGAGAGAAAATGCTCAGTTGGTTTTAGTGCATCACAGTGAAAATATATATAGAATTAGAATTACCGATTAATCCTTAAGAGTGTATACATCCTGAAAATGTCACTAAAGATGTGGACAAAAACACTGAGTATGACATTGCAGTAAGAATTATACTTGCTGTTATTTCTTTGTCTCTAGGACATTAGCATTGATTTGATTATATTTCTCTTGGACAGACCCTTTGTTTTACTTGAAACTTCACAGAGAATAACCTCATTGGGTCAAAATTAGTGTAATCTCAACAAATTCAATAGGGTTTCACAGATTAACATGAGGTGAACAGCAAGCTCTAAATATTTGTGTCTATCAGTACAAACAAATCATCAACAAAACTAAGGGTTATCCTGAATGATACTGCCCTGAGGTGTTCTGCAGTGGTTTTGATGCAGCATAGCTTTCACTTTTTCTGGAAACAGCTCAGGTGTGGGACTAAATGAGGGGGTGTGCTTAGAACAAAGAGTAGGTGAAGGGATGCGTTTAGAACAAGGATTTGTGTCATATTTTAGTTTCTTACTAGTTAGTTTGCAGTGGAAGTCCCTCCAGAGCTACTCTAAACTAATTATTTTTAGTACTAAAGATTGCAAAAAAAAAACCCCAAAACATCTGCAAAACAGCTGGTCCTCCCTTGGATAGTGGAAAGGCCAGATCTCTGCTGGTGAGCAAAATACAGTATTGTGGATTTTAAGACTATGTAGCTTCTTACTGTCAGTGCACCAAATCTGGCCAAAGATGTAGAGAATGTGCCAAAGATGTAGAGAATATACCAAAGTTTCAAAAGCCTAAAATCAACAAAATAATGCTGTGACTTTTTAAAATTAACCATCTCTTTGCAATAACCTTGCTGTTTGCAGTTCAGCACTCAGAACACAAGCTCTTCAGGAGGCTGTGCTCTTAGGCTCGCAGCCAAAACCTGATAAGTGGGAGTGACAGAAATGCTGCAAAACAAATTTGATTTTCCAAAGTGTTTCTAACCATCTAAAAGAATGTTCTAGAACTCCATGTAAATAAAGACATTTCCTTCATTTTTATTTGTGCAGTGGTGTATATTATTTTCGAGGTGGGGTGTTTGTTGCAAGCTCTGCATAACCACATAGTTGCGTTTCTGCTCCAGAGCTGACAGCTGGTGAGTCTACTTTGGCAAACTGTCTCATGGAATTGGATCACTACAAAACCTGCAGCAGTTTGCCATGTAGTCACTGCCACAAGTCTACCACTAAAAGGTAGAAGTGTAACAGTAGCTTTAGATAAGGCAGTAGGTGAGGGGTATATTTTTATTGCTTTTAATCCAATATTTTGCATTTGTGTGTACTGTTTTGTAACTCCTAACATACCTGCCAGAGGTAGTAATTATATTTACAGTATTCAAGTACCTTTACTTGTCCTATAGATGACTTTATACTATTTTAAAATATGTCATCTCACAAAAAATCCTGGTTCTCTAGTCTTTAAAGTGATGGAAAGTCTGCAGTTTTTAAAAATCTCTTTATTGGACATTCATTATATAAGTAGATAAAAGGGTAAAAGTAGAATAATAAAGCCAAAATAAAGTGGGGGGGAGAAAGTAACAAACAAAATAATCTCTAAAGAATCTTTCTAGAACTGAAATGTCTGAGGAATTGGAAAGAAAAAAAGGTGAAACAAGTAGGACTGAATGCCTGAAGATTAAGCAAATCAGGAAGCATACTGAGAAATGACATAAGTATGTTAACTGACTTTTAGCAACTGACACTACACTTCTACCTTAGACTAAGGATTATTTAAGCACTTGAAGACCACATATGCCACACTACTTTTTACCTTGAAGATCTTGATCTTTTTTGGTTGCCCGAGGTTTTGCTCTCAAAGCCTCCTGAATCATATTTCTTTAAATAAATCAATAAACTGAAGTGTTTTACATGGGCTGGAATGTACAGCAATAAAACTGCTTGGTGGTTTATTTCTGAATCTCCACATATTCACTGACTTAGTGTGCAGCAGAAACAAGCTACACTGTGACTTCTTCCATGGAGGTGCACCATGCTGGGGGTCAGTATTGATTTAACTATGTGGAACTGCTTTGACTCTGCCTTCATAAACCCAGCCTTCAGTTTATTTCTATGGCTTTCATGTGTAGTTTCAGAAGAAACTGCAGAGTCCTGCCTTAGATACCAAGTGGAAGTTCAGGATCTTTTTATTATAGTAGTGTTTTAATTTTTGTTGTTAGAAGAACTTTTTGAGATTTATCTCAGGACTGTATTTATTATTTATTTTATCTCTTTGTTTCAATTAGTCTGATGGTACAAAAAGCCCTGTCAAAATCCACACACCGGATCTCACCCTGTTGGTGGTGTAAAAGTGATGTCCAGTGAGTTTGCTAATTGCTTTTACATGACAGTCATGATCTGACCTACAAGGGAGTAAACCTGAAGATATTTCAGTGACAGAAGTACTCACACCAATGCTGGAGGCAAATGAAATGAGAACCATTAAGGGTATAAGAATGTTGGACTGGGAAGGAAGTCTCCATTTATCAAATGTTCTTCTTTCCAATAATGACTTGCACATCATAAAATCTCATTCACAAAGTCATCAAGCTGCATCTTCAAATTAATTAATTTCCCACTTAGTGTATTAGTATTCTGACCTAATACATTCAGAGCCAGACAACTTTGCTGTATTCTCATGTGTCTTTTAGCTTAGATATCTCTGTTGTCTCACTGGTGCCTCAGGCAGTACTCCTGGCCCTCAAAATATTAATTGTGCTAGGCTAAAGGAACTGAATGGTGTTAATCTTCAATTCCCTAGGCATACATCATTAGAAAGCTGCTTCTGTACTGGTCCAGGTTTGCATTTTATCTTGGGCACAGGCAGTGAGCCCTGCCAGCAGAGCTCCACTGAGGGTCTGTTCCATCTCTCAAATGTTGCATCAACATTTTCTTCTCTTGATATTTTTGAAATATCTTGCTTGATCCTCCTTCCAGCTACTGTCCGATGCTGACATTGTGACAAACTGTGACAAACTGTGGCGCTTTGGTAATTTGAGTATTCACTGAAAAACACCTCAGCTCTTAGCTGAGCAGACACTTTGGGTCTCAGACTGCCTCAGTGGAATTTATTTTACCTGTGATATCTCTCATAGCCTAATGAACTACCAAAAGGGAAAGAAAGGCACTTACAGTTAATACATCACCTCTACTGCACTTTGTTATGAAATTATGTAGGGCTCAGAGTGTGTGCTTCTGTCCTGGCAGTGAAGGAGGCACAGGCAGCTGAGGCGTACATGTGTGCGTGTGTGTCTGGGCAGACAAACTCCAGCCCTGGACATGAGAGGGGCATGATCTTCCTCACACTTCTGGTGGGGGGAAAAGTGTGGTATCATGCAAATATGAAGTCAGCACTGTGTTAAATCTTCTTGAAAATGGAGGCAAAGGGAGTCCAAACCCTCTCAGCAGGGGAAGAAACCTGATATTTGCAGGCTCACCTATCAGAACAGACTGGAAAACACAGACCCGTGTGATAAATGTACAATGTTTGTTACTGACTCAACCCAACACCCTGTGCAGGCATTCTGGATCATTATTCTACTGAAACTTTGACAATCCAATGCAGTGATGAAACTATTTATGTGGAAGATATTGAAAGACATACAAAATCTTTTCTAAGTGAAGTGTTATCAAATAAAAAAAGTGAGAGGGATGTATTTTTTTGGAGAACTCACCACTCAATTTAGGTTTTATAGTGGGTTTTGGAGGGTGTATGAAACATACATTTGCCTTGAAATGTAATTGATCTGTCTGTTCTTCAAAGAGGAATTAATCTGGCAAGGAAAAAGAATTTATTACAATGGGTTTGGAATATTCACTAGTTTTTTAGATTCTATACCTGTAAAAACTTATTTCTATTTTAATTGCCAATTAGAAAATAACTTTTATTAAAAATATTTTCTTTTTACTACTGGAAAATAACTTTATTTGAAGAATTTTTTTAAAATTTATTTGTAAGATAGTAATTGTTCACTGGGTGTTTTAAATACTTTAAAATGCCTTCATTGCTTGGAAGAAACTGGAACCATATTGCTGACTTTCAACTAAATAATTCAAGCATAGTGCATACAACCAATTAATACAATAGTAGCAAGAGTTTTCAGTAATTCACTTGAAGAATTATTTTATTTTCACACATCTATATGTTATGTTGGCAGGTTGTTATAAAGATGGCCGATATTACGGAGAAGGAACAATAATTAAAGACAACTGCAATTCCTGGTAATGTTTCAGAGAACAGCAAATTGAATTTTATCTAGCATATGTCACGAAACAGTAATTAATGTAGAGAGCATCTTGAAATTCATATTAAAAATTTAATCAAATCAAAATGGCTGCAAAAGTAGTGCTAAGTGTTAAGGTTTTGTGGAAGTAGATTATAGTCCCCTTAGAAGCATGGCAAGAGGGAAACGGAACTTTCTAATCAAGATGTGAATATTAGACTATTAAAATCTCCTCCTCACTGGCCTAATTCTTTTCCTGCACAGTCAAACCTAAATTGAAATGGTTTCAGTCTAGACCTGGGCATTGACCTGAATGCAGACCAAACAAATATCATTGAACTTTATGGAATCCTTCCTCCTTGTTTGTTTGTTTGTTTGTTTTTTACACGAGTAAGGAGAGATTACATTAACTTGTAAGGGAAGGAAATATATATATATATATAAATACATATAAATATACACTATATATATATATATGCATTTATGTGGGAAGGGGAGAATTGTTTGAGCACCCTTTTCTCTGCCTTGGGACAGGAGCAGACAGTGCAGGCAGGGGAGCTTTGCTCTCAGCCCTGGCAGTTGTCTGCCTGAGCCTTGCCTCTCCAAAAACCAGCCCCACACTGGAGGGACTGGGGCCCCAGGGCAGTCCCAGAGCTCCAGCTGTGCCCAAACAGGGCTGGAGCTCCCACTCTGCTGACTTTAGCCCAGGGTCCTTGGAGCAAGGTATCTGGGGCCACAAAACCCTTTCTGGGTTTCCAGAGTAAATCTCCCTAAAAACATCACATTTTTTCAGGAATTCAACATCAACATCACATTCCCTGGTTTGATCTCACAAAGATGGAAGCAAAATTTTTCAGATATGACCTTTCTAACAAGCTGTAAACCTTCCCAGCTTGTTCCAATTCATTAAGTGGTGAAGCAGGAAGAAATGACACTATGTTTTCATAAACACTGTGTGACAATTATATCGTTCATACTTCTTTCCCCCTCCATCTGCCTTCTGCTGTTAAAGTGCATATTTTTCCTTTGACAATTCTTTTTTGTTGTTGTTGTTTAATGATATTCTTGTCCTTTCAGCAAATGTTTCAACAGTCTCTGGGAATGTTCAACAGACGTATGCCTTGTTCGCCAAGACTTAATTCAGCACATCAATTCTGGAGATTATGGGTGAGAACCCTTTTATTTTAGAGTTCTGTTATGCATCACAGTATTGCTCATTGTGTGCATGTGCTAATTACAAGGTATGCAGTCCTTCTCCAAATACGTTACAGCAATTTGACAGTAAGTGTGCATTTGTGAAACTTTCCTAATGTACTGGCAGATTACAAAGCTTTAAATAGAAAGATACTGAACATCTCATGCTAGTAAGAGTTACTCTAAACAGCTATCTAAAATATTTTCCAAATTTAGAGCAATTTTTTTCTCTGAAAACACAATTTACATCATCTTCCCTTATTCTTCATTGTGTTTATTACTTGGGATAGATATTTAAAGTAATTTTTTCTCCTCCCATGAGACCACTGTTCCATGTTACAGGACTCTAGGTAGCACTGGAAGAGGAGAAGATGGGCCGAATGGGGACCAAGTTATGAGAACTTTGTGGGGCTTTGTGGGGGTGTTTCTCTTACTAATAATCTCATTGCCCTAGCTAGTGCACGGAGATTAGGGACCCCAGTACTGGATCTGTGCCTTTGGAGACTGCTGGCTGTTTACTGACAGAGATACAGGGGCAGCCTCCCTGGGATCTGGGGTACCAAATTCACCAATGAAGCCTGTCCAGATTTCAAACTGTCATGAGTGCTGAAATACTTCACAGGAGACTTTTAAACCAACTGAATGAGGATAAACAACCAAGTTAGGCCCCTGGAGCCTTAACTTGTCTCTTGTCAGTGGTGAGCAATGAGGTTTGTCACAGGGTGACAGGTGAGGTATGGCTCAACCTGTCCATGTGCTTGCACTTTTCACTGACCACAGGGAGACCAAGAGCAATGAGGCTTCTTTGGGCAGCATGAATCCCACTCCTTGTTCTTCATATAAAAGCAAGAAAGGAACGGGTTAAGAGAATGCTTGCTCCCCTGTCACTCAGCCCTTATCCAGTAATGAATTTCAGTGTGTTCCAAATGTGTATGGCTGCAAGGGTGTGGTTTTTTTGTTGTGCATATAGTTTGCACGTCAGCACTACAGTGTGAGCCGAGTCCACCTGAGAGTAGCGAGGGAATACTTAGAGAACCATGGGGAGCCCTTCCTCTCACAGCGGCTATTGGTATAAAACTCGGCAGAAGGTGTCAGCTGGGCTTTCTGCTGGGTTCAACAGCACCTCTCTTCTGGTGCACCAGAGCGTGAAGGCGCACTGTAACTCACTACATGAGGCTGTTGGTTGTCTGTGGGAATCTGGGCTGGAGCAAGATTTGAGCATAACTTCAAGAGAACAATAATATTTTGACTGAGCATCTTGTTTTCCAATACTGCCCTGAAGTATTGCATGCTCATGTCCTGCAGGCTGATGTGATGCTGACCCCAAATCACCACTATTCATATAGTCCTGTGTTGCTCCATCTTACACTTATCTGCAGTGGAAGAGCCCTTAGTAAATATTTTCTCAAGTATATTGAATACAAGGTTTTGAAATGTGGTTTCAAAAATTTATTTCTGGATGCTTTTGCTAGTTGTACTCTTAAATGAGCAATGTGTTAATGTGAGTTTATCTCTAACGTGGGTCTTTGGTTTTCATCTGTGAGGAAGATGGAAAGCTGACAACTACAGTCAGTTCTGGGGAATGACAGTGGAAGAAGGTTTCAAAAAGCGCCTGGGCACCTTCCCTCCATCTCATTCTTTACTGAATATGAGAGAAGCTCCAGTAAGTGTCATGTACACTTGTTAATTTTTGTAAATAACTTTATCACATGGAAAAATAACCGTGGACTATTATAAGAGTATGATTCAGGGTTTTGGCACTGAATGTTTCTATGTTGAATATGATGCTCCTGGAACAGTTCTACAAGTCATAGAATGTCTGGCCCTATTGACAGAAATCAAACAAGGAGGAGCAAAAGAAAATCCTAATCACTGTGAAGTTCTGCAGCAATATTAACATATCATTGTTGATCACTTCTTTAAGAGGGCTCCATAGTAATCTCTCAATTTTGTAATCATTGCAGACATAGCTGTAACCACAGGAAAATAAATCTGGGCATAGTTCATTAGGGCTAACAGCTGAGACTTCACAGCCATCTTTGACAGAAGCTGTGAAACTTGTTTTGGGTTTTGAACAAATGGACAGCAAAATTATGGGAATCATGGCAAAATGAAATGATTACTACCAGCTTTCTAAACCTCTTGGCCATGGCAATTTTCATGACAGCTAAATTAAATTTCCTATCATTTATTTATGCTAAAATTAGTTCTGCAGCAAAGCAAACATACTTTAAGTTATGTATGTAGCTTAAGCAATTTAAGAAAAAATACAAGTTATTGAATCCAGAGTGATTTTTCCAATGCTTTGGATCAGTTGCTTAGTTTCTTTCTTAGAGGACACAATTTATGGAAATCACAGACCAAAAAATCCCCCACCTAACTAGCTCACCATAGTGAAATTAGAAGAGTTGCAAGTATAAATCTATACATCCAAGGTTTGCAAAGCATTAAGTATAACAGGTATTTATCTTTGGCTTCTATATAGTTCAGGCAATGATGCCATTTGATTATCTATTAAAAGTCAATCGTTGATGCTTGTATATGTGTTATGGTGTTGCCTAGAATCGAAAGAAAACTTTCCAAACATTTTTAAAGGTGGTAATATAAAGAGCAGTTACTTAATGAAAGCTTTCAGGTGCACAAAATATCTATGTGCATGCCCAATATGGGATGTCCACAAATTTTGTAAGTTTAATTAATTAGCATATCTAGCAAGTACATCCAATAGGAGACCGGTTGCCCTGGTGTAGTGGTTTGGTCCAAAATACTCATTACTGTTTACCTTCTGTGAGATAAGAATTAGGAGAAACGCAAAGCAGGCACCAAACTGGAAAGAATATAAAGAAATTTATTAACAGACCTAAAAGAAGAAAAAAAATCATACCACACTTTCAGAACACTTCTCCTCCCCCCACCTTTCTCCCTTCTCCCAGTGACAATGTAAAAAGACAACCCTTGAGATGTTCAGTCTGTTTACCATTTCCATAATAACCTTGTTCAGTCCATTTAGGAAGAGGAGTCTCTCTTGTCCATGCTATGAAAACATTATCACAACGAGACAGCCGCCCGGGTTGGTTCTCTGCTCGCCTGTGAGTCCCTTCTCACAACTTGCAGCTTTTCCCACAACTGCTTTCGAGGGTCCACTCTTGAATTACCGGGGTACAATTTTAAGGTTGAGCCATTCAGAAACAAAAGTTCTCTTCACCCATCTCTGGGAGCATTTCATCTCTAAGAACAGACGCCCTTCTCCTTCCCTGGGAGCAAAGGGTCTTCTTCAGCTTCATCTTTAGGACTGTCTCTGGGAGCATCTCTAGGAACTGAGGTTTTCTCCTTTCCATTTGGAGCAAAAGTCCTCATCGCTTCCATCTCTCCCTGTCCAAACTTCTCATCAAATTACAGCTGCTTCTGCATCTGCCTATCTCAGCGCAGGTGCTTTTGCTCACAAGTACAAGCTGAACGCTCCACCCCCATGCCTTCATGAAATTACAACGGGTACTCTGATATATCATAGCTTTACAACAGAATTTCAGCTTTAAGCATCTCCTCTTTCTCTTCCCTCAGGTTTTCAGCTCTTCACAGCACTAAAAGGGTTAATCTCACCCAGGCCTTGCAGCTGGAATGTCCCTT
The DNA here is from genome assembly GCF_020740725.1 of Corvus hawaiiensis. Classification (NCBI taxonomy): domain Eukaryota; kingdom Metazoa; phylum Chordata; class Aves; order Passeriformes; family Corvidae; genus Corvus; species Corvus hawaiiensis. Next base: position 25,370,447 of record NC_063215.1, read on the forward strand.
ATCGCTGTTGGTCACATGATCTTTGCCGGACAGTGGTGGGCAGCTTCAGCTGAATCTTGGCCGCACTGGAAGGGGGGGGGGGGGGGAGCTGGGCTGCTCTGTCTGCCCACAGCACGGCAGTGGGGGTGGTTCCGCGGGTGGAACAGGGCCCATCGGCTCCAGGATGGCCGTGGCCCAGCCTGGCCTGGCCCGGCCCGAGCAGGGCCTGGGCCGGGCCCGCTGGCCCCTGCACAGGGCCTGCAGCCACCTGTCTGGAAACGAGACAGAGCTGTGGGAGGGGTTTGTCTATTCTTAAGTGTGGATTGTAGAGGCGGTCACAATTTTAAGTGGCTTAAAAATTGTCCATATTCAAACTGGCCAGCTGATAGGTTCTGTCAGGTCACAGAGGAAGCTGTAAGCACCCCTTTGCAAGAACATAACTTCCGGGACTATGCCTGCTAACCCATGACACCTGGTAACCCACCTTTGGGCCTGTCCCTTGGAGTCTCTCCAAGGGCTTCTTCACCCTATATTTTGTTATGTCTCCTGGGTACTGGTGCAAAACAGGGTGTCCTTGTTAGAAATGCTTTTTTTTTAAAATAAGACTAAACAGTGACACTGACTGTGCCTTAATTATGCCTCCCCTGATGGGGGAGAATTTTAAGAGTCTTTGCCAGGAGTCTGAGAGACGAATGGGACCTTCAGCCTTCTCTGGTTTCTAATAGTTGTTTATTAAGTCTTATCAGAGAAATAGAGCCACTTAATGTGACCCAGACATAGCACAGAGCAGAGAATGCAGGAGAATGCCAAATTATCAAGATTTACACAGTCTTTTAAAGGTGAATCACCCTTTAAAAACGAAAGATATTTTCACTTTTCTTCCAGTGTATAAGAAATCATTTTGTCACGTAGACAGGAACTGCAGAATTCTTTATCCACTCATCCCAAACTACTTCTACTGCAGAATATGGAGTAGTAGAAGAAGAAGAAGAAGGTCTGGAGAACAACAACAATCCTCCATTTTGAAGTTTTTTGCCTTTATCTATTTACTATATTAAAAAACCCAAATCCTCTAAGTTTTTCACCTTGTGACAATCTTACATAATATTCTATCACCGAGTTCACACCAGTGTAGATTCTAATTCTTCCCAGAGGGTAGGCAATTTTCTCCAAGGACGAATGTCAAAAACAGTGTTGTCCAGGAGGGTAGAACCCTTCAAAACAGGCAGAGAAGTATTCTCTGCACTCTGGGTTCCCACAAACAGAATTTTGAGAAGGTAGCATAAATGTGTGAGAGAGGGTAATCTACTATTGTAAGGTGTGAGAAAGCATGAAAAATTATACAGCTATATACCAAAAATCTACAAAGCTGCAAATATATTAAAAAAAAAAAAAAATAAAAAAGCTTAAAATCTTTAGGCATCAGTGGCAGAAGGATTTCCACATGATGGTAAGCTCTGTGTGACAGACAGTGGCATTGCAGAGCTGCCACTTGAACAGGTTTTGGGGAAAGAGGGAATGGCCTCTGCAATGATTTTAGCAGTCCTAATCCTTTTGCTTGCTTCAGACTCATTCTGTGTTGCACAGAATGCCAGCTCCCTGCAGCGGCATGGAGAGGCATTGGGCTGGGGCCCAGATCAGCCAGCTCAATCAAAATTACACTGTGAAGGGTTGCCAGAGCAAGAAGTGGACAGGAATCAAGCTTTGGAGTTTTGCCTTGTAGGATTTTCTGGACTACTCTTTGCAGCCAAAGATGGATCATTTCACTGGAAGATGGCAGGTCAAAATAAGACAATAGCATAAAAGAATTTAATCCAGTATTTAGTAGGTGTCTGCCTTAAGTCACCGGTGAACTGCACTGAGGCTCAAAAGCATCGGATTGATTTGCTGTTTTTGGCTTTTTCCTTGAGGGATACAATGTGGTGCTTATATAGCACAGGAGAAAAAGGATGTCATCAGAGGCTGATATCTCCATTGGTAGGTATCTAGCTAGGTGAAACAAATCCCACCTAGGAAAACAGGAGAGGGGTTTCAAGAAATTCTTTACGATACTTCCTTTCCTCCATTCAGTTTGGAGTAGCTGTTTACTCAGCAGTCCTGCATTACATCCAACCTATTGAATCATTGTTATTAAGCTTCCTGCAGCTACTTCACTGCTATGCTTCTTACAACCTTTGTTCCACTGATAAATTTCTCAGTCACATTTTCTCTGTCTGCTGTCTCAAGAAATCTATGAGCCACAAACCAACTCCCTTTGGCGCTGCCAGACACCCAAGGAGATTCAGTGGATTTTTCTCCAGAAATCCAGCTTTGTACATTCATGCATTAAGCCGTCAGGAGACTTCCTTACATGTTGCTGGAACCACATACTTTCCACAGGATTCTAAGAAATCTTTCTACTTACAAAGGCTAAAAATATAAAATAATACGCTCTGTATGACTTTCTCAGCTTCTGGAAAATTCATTCAGCTTGCATAAAATGGGTCTCAGTTGTACCTGAGCCCATCTCCTACCTATGGCTTCTCTTCAGAATTATTAGAACTTCCTTGCTTTTAGCCCCATGGTTTCTGTCTTAGCTAGTGGTGATATAAAAATATTTTTCCCTGAAGTTTCCTATGAAGTTCCAAATTTCTCTGATTTTGTCCCCTTCTGTAGTTTCCCAGAAGAATATAATCTCTTTAGTGTCATTGTGCTGCCTCAGGAATTACCTGTCTTTGCCACATTTTACTACTTCACAACAACACTTAAAAACGACAGTTTCCTTCACTAATAGGCAGATCCATATCTACCGTCACTGCACCATCCAACAATTTCGTAGCATGCATTGGGCTCATCAGGGGATACATCAATCGATTCTTCCAACTGGCAAAACAAAAGAAGCCATGGAGATAAGTTCCAGGCACTTTCAAAGATAAATATCTTACCAGATTTTCGTGGACTATTGCCCCTGTTTCACCTTTCCTGAATAATTTTCTGTCACTGATACACAGCAAAGCACACTCACACATTTACAACGTCCCAAGTGATTCAAAACTAGTGAGTTTCCATGACAGTGTTTCCATTAAGCTTCACCTGTAACTGACAACTCAGAATAGGATAAAAGAGATATGAATAAAAAAATTCAGAAATAATGACTTTGTAATATTTTTCAGAGACACTTCTCAAACCTTTATGGTTTAACCTTTAAGTGACTTCGTTGAGTACTAATTCACTTGCAGGCTGATGTACTAGTTACTTACTGTGGATAAACTGGTACTAATTAAATAGTCATGCGTTCTATGGGATTATTACTGCCTTTCCCATTTTGCAAGTCACAAAACTAAACATCCACATATTCAGTAGTTAAAAAACTACAATTAGTGTTCAGGAGTTTTGGGCTTGTACTGACCTGATTAACTGGTAGCTCTGGTACAGTAGAAATAAATCCGAAATCTGCGGCTACCATTCATTAAATACAACTTTTTTTTTTTTTTTTTTTTTTTTTGACAAAAACCGTTTTTTCAGCATGCTTCTGATCTATTATTAAGGGGAAAAAATGATAGCTTCTGGTATGCAAGAGCCTGACGTTCCAAATTATTTTCTGTTGTCTTTTGGGGATGCTTGAGAAAAACATTTTTGTGTAGAAGGGGCTTCTTACTCAAAGGCATGGGAAAAAAGTTCAAAAATATTAAACTTTTCTGTGCTAACAATTTTACATGTACAGCACAATCAAATCCCAGCAGTGTCCAAAAAGTTTGCTTCTGGAATAGATATTTTTTAGTTGTTTCTTTGACTGTCCAACTACAAATAAATCTTCATAGGATTAATTCAAATTAAACAGTGTGACAGATCTACATGTCATCATAGGGAAATCACAAACTTCCTGAAGTTTGTCTTAGAGCTTTTAAAAGTTCTGCTGTTAATAAAAGACTATACCTGCTCAATAAGGTGATGCTTTTGTGTGGAAGGGAAGTTTAACATGATGGTACATTAGAATACCTAAAAGACAATGATATGGAGCAAGAACTAAATCTGAACTGAGGGCTCTCTGTTACATAGTATGGCTAGACCTGAGTACAGACCAACAGCTAAGTGCACCACTAAAACTGTTTGACTCCTGACAAAGCTGAAGCTCCTCCGTCTGAGAAGGCATTTTCACTGCAGGAGACAACCATTCTTGAAGTTCCATGTAGCACAAGAATAACCACCACACCTTTAAAACTACTGTGGTGCACTTTTGGTGGTATTCTGTCAGCACAAGTCCTGGCAAGAGGTACATTTCAATGGTAGGATCTGCACCCCTCAGCAACAAGATGCTCACCTAAATGCCATCTTACAAGAAAATGAAATACATAATAAGGCACCATTTTTTCCACTAAATATCTAGAAACTCAAAAAAACAATTGGAAAGTAGACAAAGTACACCCTCTGTTCCACTGATATATGGCTTTTCCCAGTAAAAACCCTCAGCAGTTGTAGTTGTCTTGCAAATAGAAGGTCATTCATGCCCATTTTGTCTTCACAAAGAAAATGATGTCCAGAAACTTTTTCCTCCATTAAAAAAAAAAAAAAAAAATTGCTTTCCCTCAGGGAAAGAAGTGTCCACATTTGCAAATTCATTTATCTCTGGCCTTTTTTCTTTAATTGGTCATCTATGTTTTCTGAAGAAGTCATAGTTCAAATTCAAGTGCTCTTTTATATCCTCTTACCTTTCTGCTTTGGCCAGGCTGCTAACTTCACTACAGAGAGTACATATAAAGGTTTAAAAATAGTTCACCAGTCATGCTGCTGATTGCCTTGTGCTGTCTGATGCTGGTCCATGGAGCATATACTGAGAAACTGTTGTCTAGACTTAATGTTTGTCACAGAGCAGCAGTACTTCTCAATATCAGGGCAGCAATTTTTTCAGAAAAAAGCCAATGTTTCTGGCTACAGGTCATTCCTGCATTTCTAAATGCCAAGGCTAAGGGTTAATGAGGGGTTTGCTCTGGGATTTACAATATGAGGCTTATAAATATATTGGCAGTAGGTTAGGAATACATAAAGTAATACATTGTCACAGACTGGAGATCTATTTAGAATTTTGCTTTTCTCAACTGCCTCTTTTGTAGTGAGGCATTGTAATGATCATTGTAAGCAGCCATTACCCACATAATTGTGCTAAACATTTGCCAAATTTTGCTTTTTTACTGGTTGGTAGTGAACAGCCTCATCATATAAAAGAAATTCTATTTGTCTGGGATTTCTCCTGTATGTTTCATCTTCAAAGTAAATCTTGAGCTTGTTCTTACTGGCTAATAATGAACATAATGATAATTTGTCAAGTTACTCTTTAAATTAGTTGCTGCTTCCTAAGTGTCACTTGAAGTTGCAAGTCCCATGTATATAAAACCCTTTGAAAAAGCAGACTTTTGAAACTGATTAATCAAAATACTGAGATTAATATTTTACCAAGGTTTAAAAAATTTACTGGCCTTTTATGGGTGGAGGTGAGACTTTCAAAATCATTGAAGTGATCTAAGAGCTGGCAGTATTCTTTAATTGATTCAGGACTCGCAGCCTGCATCTAACCTGGTCAACCTAGAACCTCTGGGTCTGGGAATGCACACAGACTGTATCAATTTGCCTGTGGGGGCTGTATCCCAATGTCAGATACAGACCTGAGGTACAAGCTTCCTTTTTCCTTTCCCACTTTTTCTCAGCTGGGGATTTGCTATGGCAAATCCAGACGTGCAAGCTGGATGGAGGCACTGCTGTTTCACAGTGTACACAACAAAGTGATCTTGATACAGACAAAGGGCTAAAATTAGGTTCTCTGAAGAGTCCTAAAATAGTTTGAAATAACAGGCCTCAAATGTTTAAATTGTCTTAGCAATGTCTTAGATTTATGATTATAAATCACATAAACTATTCAGAAAAATGTTTTAGCAAGGGTACCCAGAATCAGAAGATAAGAAAATTGAAGAACAGTAAGAGAATTTAAACAGGATAGAAGCCATTCGTCTTCAGGGTTTCTGCCTGCTTATGAGAAAGAAGCATCAGTGAGAGTTTTTCTTAGGAACAGATAATCTTATTTTGTATTTTGTATTTCCTCCTGGAAGTGACATTATCAACAATTTTTTGAAACGGACTGATTGCATGGCTTAATACTGCAGTTCTCTGTGGCCATTCCTATTTCCTTGCACAATATAATCAATCATTCCATGAAGTTCAACACTAAAAACAAAAATGGGTCAATGATTTTGATATGTTGAACACAGAGCAGATTATTAGCAGTTGTACCAGATGGCTCTTGCATATGCAAATATTTGTTCAAAGCTTGGAGGACTTTGGAGGAGGGCATAAATTAAGGCTGAGAGATGAAGGTGGCAGAAATGGCTGGCCAAATTGCTTTAGTGAGCAGACCATGAATTTTCATGAATTCACTATCAGATTGAAAAGCAGAAGAAAAATCACTGATTTTTATTCTGGAATGGGAATAAGTGCATCCGATTGAATAACCTCTACGTAAAAGACAAATCAGTGATACACTGTACTGATTCCTCTCCCACAGTGACTAAAATTTCCTACCTACACCCACGTGTCTGGGAGAACAGGGCAGCAGGTATCTAACTTCACCGCTATTTGTAGCAGAGGGCTTTTCATTCCAAAAATGCCAGCTGGGTCATACTTAGCAAATTTCATTGGATTGTTGTTTGAGATAAAAATCAGAGAGAAACTGGTCAGGTTACTCAGGTTGGCAGTCTTGAAGCTCAGCTTTTCAGTTCAGCTAATGGAGTGCCAGAATCCTCCTGCTCTCAGAGGTCTACAGCACCCAGCCATGGGGAAACCACCTCAGAGTTGCTTGGGAAGTCACAGGGGCCAATGCTTTAGGTTTCTGCAGTCTAAAAATTAACAAGTTTACCAACAAAATTACAGTAGAATTTATGATAAAAATAGGAAATGAAGCATATACAGATCTTCTACATTTTGTTTTAGGGAAAGTCACTTCCAGAAGAAAAGTTTCCTGCAATTTTTTCAGCGACTTATGAATGGCCTGAGTGGATTCATGATCCTTTGGATCAACGAAACTGTGGAGCATCCTGGGCTTTTTCAACCGCAAGTAATATTTTTTTCCTTCCCTTTAAAAGTATCAGTGATGTTATATGTGAAATGAAAACTGTAGTGGTTAGTTACAACATAATTTCAGCTCACTTTTCACTTTTTATTAGCAAATAGGAACTTTTAAAATTGCTACAACTTTCCCTCTGTGTTGTTCCAAAGTCTTAAAATGTCAATCTAAGCTGCAGCACTTCGCTTTTCATAAAATTGTGTAACATAAGATTTTTTTTGTGACAGAAAGTAGAAAATTAATTGACTGATGCACTTTATCTTAACTAGTAGAGTAATTTTTTAAAAATCCCCATCCTTTCTGTGCAACTACATGCTTGACTTGAAAGCTTAAAACAGGCAGGCTTTAATTTCTTTACATGTATTTATATGTTTATGCATTTAACAGTGTCCAACCCTTGCTACTTAAGAAAATTGGGTAAAATGTTTTCAAAATTTATGAGAAGAAAAACCTAAAACTGCTCAAATATTTGTGTAAGAAACAATCTTTCAAATTCTGTAAGAAATGTCAATAATGCAATCCAACCTCATGTGCTACCAATTCTGGTTTTATGAGAAATGGGCACAATGGTCACTTTCTCTAAAGAAGCTAGAAAAATCAGTTTTTCTGATGTAAAAATGTACATTTTTCTTGCAATAAATTTCAGTGCATACTTGGATATATAAAGATAGAGAAAAAAATCATGCAATCAATCTTTACGACTTAATTTGGCCAGTGGGTCCTCACAGGTGCAGGTTTCTACAACTGCTTCTTTAAATCACAGCAGTAAGAGAAGGAAAGGAGCACTTACTCCAGATAATCCCAGCTCCCTGAAAAAAACAGACTGAACAGGTTCTTTTTCTGATATGTCTTATCCACTGCACATTTAAAAAGAGAAAACCAAGAGAGCTTTTAAAAGCTCTTCTGACAGATTACTGCAGAGATGAACAGAGATCACTGAGGGGAAGACTTTCCAGATACTGTGTCTGAATTTTCCTTTCCATAAGGAATTCACATAATTATTTTCAAAGCTATATAGTGTGAGATGCCTTCACATATTTTTTAGGTGCATCTAACATTTTCAATCTGAATTTACAAGATTAATTTTTGCTCAATGAACAGACAAGCACTGCTGTATAATTTTTTCTTATCATGAATAATTTCTGTAAGTATTCCAAAACTTTACAGTAAAAGGCTTTTATACCTATGAAAATAAATTCATTATTATGGGACATCTCACAGAAGCTCAAAATATAGTTTACATCAACAAACTTTCTTTTCTGAAGTCCTCCTCAAAGCTCAGCAAAGTTAGTGTTGATTTTGACAGGGATTTGAATTTCAAGAGATTTTTTAAAAGTTTATTTTCAAAGTAAAAAATTTGGGGCTTAAAGTAATACAAATAAAATTTAATCACAGGTAATGACCAGAAGTGAGGCTTAATGATTGTTTCATTGTCATTCGATAAAGAAGGTAGAAGTACCTTAGTTTCACCCACAATTTAGTTAACCTAGTCTGCATTAAATCAGTTCATAAATACATAAGGACTAAGAATCATCATTATCTGAGTGAATTCAGATAAGGTGTCTATCCCAGAAGAATAATTTTGTGTGATAAGGGAAGGAGGTACAAAGAGTCCTACAGTTACACTTTAATATGAACATCTCCAAATATTCTTTGTAATAAAACCAATACATATTTTCAGTCTTAAATTTTCTTCTTCATAGGACTGTTCTCCTTTTTTTTCCCCCTCACATAAAGGAAAGAAAAATAGGAAGAAAGCAAAGAGATTTGGAGATTCAGCTGCAGAAAGTTGGAAAGTATTTGCTTCTTCTGCTGAAGGCAACCACATATGAATATGCAAACAAACTTTTACAAACATGGTAGAGACAATTATGCAAATGTCTCATCTGATGTTTAGATATGTGGGACTTTATAATAGCCAGTAAATCTAGGGATTTGTCATATTTCAGCAAAGTTGCTCATGATACTTTGCAATATCCCAGTCCTCTCTCACAAAAGTCTGGGCAGATTATATCAGTATTGTTTAGGAAAGATACCTGCACAGACAGAAAATATTGAGGTTGTATTTCCATCCCTCTTTCACAAAAACAAATGCAAAGTTGTGAGTAATTACTTGTTTTTGATAACAGAAAATTTATTTCCATACAGGTGTTGCAGCAGATAGAATAGCAATTCATTCCAAGGGTCAGGTCACAGACAACCTTTCTGCTCAGAACTTGATCTCTTGTGATACCAGGAACCAACATGGATGTAATGGTGGAAGTATTGATGGTGCTTGGAGATATCTGAGAACACATGGGTAAATGTTTTATCTGGCTGTTTAGATAATTTTAAATTGAACCAGTTGCTTAAGTTGTGATAAGACAACACTGTAAATGGACTCAAAACTTTTGTGTCTCTTGAGATATAGGCTCTTCATTTTAAACAACCTTGAGTAAGCAGCCAGTTGCATGAGACAATATTGTGAATATTCAAAAGAATCAAACATCTTTTCTCTACAAAGCAAATTGCAATAATCTCATCCCACGAGTGTTCCAGAATGCAACACTCTGTTAAGGACTGTACCTAGATCCTTCCTTCAGGTCAGACTAAGCAGAGTTAACAGCTGTCAAATTCCTCATGAACAGCTAGAAACTTTAAAATGGGATATAATCATTTATGGAATCACAAATTTATTTTGGTTGGAATTTTTGGAGGTGACCTGGTCCAACATTTTGCTCAAAGCATGACTTTGAAATTAGATCAGACTGTTTAGACCATGTCCCTGGACACATTTTTAGTATCTTCAAGGATGGAGGTTCCAAAACCTTTCTTGCAGCAGGTCAGTTTTTTTGACCACTCTTATGGTCAAACACTTTTTTGTCATATCAGCATTTTCCTTGATAGGCCTTGTGATGGGTGCCTTCCAACTTTTCACTGTGCATCTGCAAAAGTTTTGTTCTGTCTCCTCTATACCTCTCCTTACATAGTGGAAGACAGGAATTGTATACTCTTTTGCCTTTCCTTCTCTGAACTGAACAAGCCCAGCTGCCTCAGCTCCAGTCCCCTAAGTGCCTTCCACTGGTCTTGATCAGTTTGTCAGCGTCTTTCCTGGGGAACACGTAAGCGAAGATACAACTCCATCTGCTGAGTAGGAATTTGAGGGGAATATTAATTTTTCACAACATCTTGGCAATGTTCTTGATAACAGAGCCCAGTATTGACTGTCCACATTTGCCAAGAGGGCTCACTGCTCACCTACATTCAACTTTCTGTTTCTCAGGGCCTCCTGTCCTTCTCTGTGAAACAGCAGAGGCAGTGCCCTGCCAGTGCCTGGGCAGTTCTGGCTCAGAGGCAGGATTTGCCATCTGTCTTTGCTGAACTTCGGGATGTTTCTGTCAGGCTCATTTCTTCAGCCTATTAACGCTGCTCTGAATGGCAGCCATGCACGCTAATCCCTCCCCAACAGTTTTGCATTCTCCACAAACTTTCTAAGGGTGCCTTACATCTAGCTGTCCAGATTGTTAACAGAGATGCAAAAATGTTGCTTTTGTGTTGTCTGCTGGGGAATGCCATTAATAAACAGACACCAGTCACTTTGACCTGTCGACCTTTCAGCATGCCAGTCCACAGCTGACCTTGTAAGCAACTAACCTAACCCAGTAAACTAGAGGAACACCACAGGAACCTATGCTGAAAATGTCACTAAAGACAAGGTAAATGATAGCTATTGCTTTCCTTGTTCTCTATGGAGCCAGTCATTACCTGCCATGGTAAATCTGCACTGCCTGTTCTCTGTCAACTCCTTGAAGTTTGTGTGCCTGGAAATGCCTTCCAGGAGAATGTCAATAACCACATTTTAGATACCATGTAATCAAATCCTGCTGTTTTTCATATTATCAGAATTTTGTTGTCCTTTCTGTTCCATACCAAAATCTGTTTCCTGTCTTGTTTTCATACAATCTCATCCCTTACTCTGCTATATCTGAAACTGACAGACAGAGAGATCTCAGGTGTTCTCTCTGTCGACATTTAATTTTATTTATATAACAAACAAACCATGACAAGAGCAAAAGAATGTCAGACATGATGTTTTGTAGTTGACATGACAGCTTGGGGATCCAGGAGAAGACCTGTCACACTATACAAGTGATAATTCTGCTTTCTGCAAGTGTATCAAACTATTTCTGACCTGACAAGGATTTTGTATTGTTATAGGGAGAGTTTACATCGAGTGCTCCTCTGCCTTTTTCTCTCAGGGTTTCAACACTAAATTGGCTGTCATTTAGGTTTTGAGCAGGAGATCCTTTAGCTGAGTGATTCTACCCAGCAAAAGCCTCTCAGCACCTCAGGGGGTCAGGGAAAAGGATTTCTGCATGAAGAAATGAAAGTCATAACTTGACATTTTAATTGTAAGCACTTTTAAACTGCAATACTTTTCTATAACTAGAAGAGCAGTCCCATTTTACTCAGTAGCTCATGTTTTTGGGAGAGTAATTCCAACTCTTTCTCTCTGGATTGTTTTCTTGCCTGTTAAGAACAGGAGCACAAGAATTGCTGGTGTAGATAAGAGAAGAAATGAGAATAATATTTATGAGCACTATCTCCACAATAGCTGGAGCAAGTTATTTTTAGAGGAAAAGCTGTAAAGAATGCAGCAGTAGGACAATCTCCTAGTCTTCTATTCCCTCTGACTGTTATCCCTGTATGGGCACAACTACCATGAGCCCCATAATAATAAGATTCTTCCTATGGCAGAATGTTGTATTATTTTGACCTTACCGCTGTGGCTAGTGACACGGCCTGTTATGCAGATGCAATTTAAGTATAAAAGAGTAAGCTTTTTCTTAAAAGAAAAGCACGGCAGGCCGAAGCTCTACAGGACAGTTCATTATCAGCCTGGCTGTACCCTCACAGGTGTGAATTCAGTAACATTAAGTTTGACCTGACTGAGTAGCAGTGTGACAGTGGTGTGCTGAGCAGGCTTTCTGACTGATGTAAGCCTGGAAACTTAGAGCCACAGCACCGCAGCTCACACAGCACACCTGTGAACCGTCTTTTCACCTCCACACTCCCAAGTACTGGCTTATTGCTCAGCCTCATGGTGTTCACCAGCCTCTTGCAGCTGATTGTCTTGAGTAAAGAATCTGAAGGGCAGTAGTGAAAACCATCAGGAATTTTTGGAAACTAACTAGATCTCCAACAAATCTCAGCAATCCAAGATTATTTTCTTAGTCACTTATTAAGCTTTTTTGTTGCCATGGAGCTAACTCCAGCATGTACAACATCATTGGGCTATGACAGAACTTTTCCTGCTACCATTTTTATCCCTGATCATTGATTTGCCATCAAAGTACCACATATGAAGGTATCCCTACTTACTTATTTTTATAAACATTTCTACAATCTGATTTTCTTCCCTCGAGTTCAAATGATATTTCAAAATCCATCCCAACATTTCCAGACACAAATAAATACATTAAGGGAAATACCCAAATATCTTTAGAACAGATACTGGAAATACACAAGAACAGCTCTTCTGGATCTGAGCAAGGGTCCATCTAGCCCAGTGTTAAGTCTCTGACAGAAGCCAAGAGCAAATAATATCGAGAATAACAAAAAAAAAAATTAACTTTTTTAATTCACCGGACCAATAATTTAATCAGTTTTGTAGCTAAACCTCATAATCCATAACCTTTTACCTGTGACAATGAAAAAAATTGGAAATTTATGGCATAGAAGTTAGAAGTGTCTTTTGAATGAGCCCTGTCGAATAGTCCTTGCTTCCTCACACTTTCAGGTGACTTATTTTTAGGAATCATTATATTGCAATCATTTTTTTATTATTTCCATACCCTGCAATAGGGAGAAAATACATTGATTTTTTGTGGGGCCTTGTAAATTATCACAGCGGGTGTTCAATGCTGTTTGAAGTTTCCGATGTTTTGATTTCTGGAGTGTGCTTAGCTCAGGTTTTTGACAGATGTTCAGAAAAATCAAGTGCTGACCTAAACTATCCCCAGTGAAGTCAGAAAACTATTTCCATAAAGCTCAATGAAGCTAGGCCAGTGCTGAGACCTGACGTTTTAGAATCACTGAACACCCAATTAACAGTGAAATCTGCTATAAGTGGAGCTGAAACACTGTTTAAATATCACTCTTTCTCTTTATCTTCCTCCATTAATTAAAGAATAAATATGTATTCTATTACTAATTATTATTAATTTTAGGTATTTCAGTTAAAAGCTACAATTTGGGAGAAATAAGTGTTCTTTGAAAGTATCTATTTTAACTAATAAGGAAAACTAAAAGGTTATATTCATCAAGAATGAGGAAAAAAAATTTCATTTTCAGGTAGTATTAAGGTTAGACACTTGAATGCAAATAGTGCTTCTAATCACTACAGGGCTTAATCTGATTTTTACCTTGGTTTCTTGGCAGTTGCAGGGTACGAGGAAGATGTTATTGTTATTAGCCAACTTACAAATAGCATAGTCTAACGTTTAAGATTGTTTTTTTATCTCACAATTCAAACATATAAATCCAATAAATCCACAAAAATTTTCATTAGACTGGACACATAAACATGACTGAAAATTACTTCTGTCAAGAATGTATGGACATACTACAGAGTTTTCCTGGTTGTACCTGGATTCTGCTTGTTTCTAACGTTATTTTTGTATATATGTATCTATATTTGTGCATATAAACATATTCACATCTATTTCTGTTTTTCTTCTGTAAAGAATCTTTTGGCAAGGTCTTCTCCTTGAAGCGTTTTTAATGTTTGCTGGTGTGCTGGTGCTTCAGTACATACAAAATCATGCTTCAGCAGAAAGCTGTTCAATTATGTTAAACATGTCTGCAGAAACTGTGGTTGGTGAAAAGATTCAAACGTGGCTCCTGGTTCAGAGTGAGTGATCTTATCTGGATAGCCACACAGCTCCAGTGTGCCAGTGCAGCTTTTATTGCTTCACTTCTGTTGTACAAATAAGACCCATCCATGCAGAACCTGTGACAAGCCCATTGGGACAGTCCAGCTGAGAGGAGGGGAAAAAAAAATCCCTATCCCAGGAATGAATTTTTCCTCTGTTGCCTCCCTCTGAGGGGTTTCTAAGTACGCCTGAGGAATACTTGATACTAGGCTGTAATTGCCTGCTCCTGCCCTGCTTATTGTCAATCATGCTCTAAGGACTGTATTTGCCCACCTTCTCTGCCTTGCAGGCCTGATTGCACTCAGCAGCAATCCTGTGTTTCTTTCGAAAATCTATCATCAGTGCTGAATGGAATGATTATGCATATAGAGACAGACACATTTTATCAATAATTAGAGATGTGTACATATATAAACCAAAGATTTCCTTCTACCTGGTAGAAGAAACACAGCATAATAAATTAAAAAATGAGCAGTAACAATCTGTGCATGCTTGGACAAAATACTTGCTGTTCCCCACTGGATACCTATGAATCCAGAATACTGTCAAATTCAGAAGGAATCAAAAGGGGTTGTCAGTGACCAGATTGAAGACCTAAGCAATAACAGCCTAACAACCTTAAATTTACTATCCCTTTTCATCTAAGTAGAATTGCTTTTGAAGCTTCTGGATGTATGTGATCTAGTCGGGGCAGAAGGAAAAAGACATTCTCAGATTTTCTATCACCAAATGCTAATGGGAAAATGCCATTTCTTACTCAAAATAGCTGAAACATATATGAGCTCATCTTGTAAAACTCCTGACGACTAAGTATACACTGGCAAACATAGTTATACTCCATATTGTGTAGAAATACTGTTTTCACTTCCTCAGATTCAGAAAGTCCAGTATAATTGATGAACTACCTACATACAAATGCTTTTTATAGGACTGCCTATTTTAAAATATTCTTCTTCAGCAAAATATTTAATTATGCTCTTTAAAAGAAACCCTCTCCTAGGCTTTCATGGCATTAACACAGAAATGTGTATATTGTTTCAGAAATGTCTAACAGTATTGCATGCATCCTGTTTCACAAGCCATTTTTTCTAAAATAAGCCTATTGACAGTATTGGTAATTTATTGATCCATTTCAGGGTGAACTTTCATGCATTGTTAATGAGATGAATATACCATGTGACAAGCGCTAAACACATTTTTTACCCTCTCTTTGGAGAAGGGTGGGGAGAGGACTACTGTAATGGAAACTTAATCATAAATATCATGTATATCAATTGAAGCAAATGCCATCCAGTTGTAGATACGAGTCATTCACAACTCTGAAGAATATTACTTGAAATACACCAGTTGCAAAATAATTAAAAGCTTGAAATAAAATGACAAAAATGTTTAAGCAAGCTTCTTATCAACTCTTTTTTTTAAATACCTGAACAGGGTTGTATCATATGCTTGTTATCCATCGTTTTGGAACAAACACCTGGGGCCATCAGCAGAAAATCGCTGTTATGTGTCAAGTGAACATGGAAAAAACTATACAAATGGGCCATGTCCCAATGCTTTTGAAAAATCCAATCGGTTATACCGGTGTGCCTCTCATTACAGGGTGTCCTCAAAAGTAAGTTCATGACATTCACCTGTTGTCTCACCAATTTTACTCCTTTGGGGCTTGAATGTTATCTGTCATATTTTAATATGTTCACTTAACTTCAAGAATAGAGCAGTGAATTTTCCTTTAGGTTGCCTTTGAATTTTTCTAAGAGTTGAAATTCTTTATAGTTTCTCAGTTGTACATCATCTCTTTAAAGCTGATAATTTGTGGTCGCATTGAAATTAGAGACAGAAAAGAAAATATGCAGTTACAACAGTGCAGTTGTTCTTCTTAAACATGTTTCTGAAGGTTTTGCTAATTTGGTAAACCAAATATTCTCCAGCAGAAGCACAAGTACAATGGTATATTTATACTATACATATGTGCACACAATGATAAATTAGTATGAGTTTTAATTTTATTTAATAAAATGTGTTATCTTCCCTTGCCCTCTCTGTTGCTGCTCTCACCTCCTCTCAGGAAACCGATATAATGAAAGAAATCATGGACAGAGGACCAGTGCAAGGTATGGTAAATTTAAAGGATGGTAACATTATTGAAATAATTAGACTGTGCAATGACCTTGTATCCAAATATTAGAAAACACAAATTCTTTGCCACAATGAAGAAACTGGTCATATGCACTGTAGTTCATCCAAGGACATTTGGTGGGTAAGTCATGGCCCTAAAGGCAGCATGACTGCATCAGAGCCTGTAATGAGTAAAATGACCTTGAGCTGGATACGTTGAAAATTTGGGCAAAATCTGTGTGCAGTAAATCCATGTGCCCTTTTTCATGGCAGTTCTTTGGTCATTGGTGAAATAGCAATCTGTAGCTGTGCAGGTGGAATTAAATGTTAGCTCTGCTCCATAGGGCTGGGGTTGATTCCCCCACTGGCAAAGCCAACTCACCAGGCCTGCTCTCCTCTGAAGGTAACGCTGAACTATATGGGCCTTCCAGCAAATCATTCAATACTGAAATACCCCAGAATTTCTCATTTCAGAGCACAAATGCTCTTGTTGAGGCCTATCAGTTTTGAATTTTTCTGCTGAACTCTGCAATGAAGATCCCTGACCTCTCAGTGGTCAGAAACAGAGAGACTTCAGCATTGAGTAGGGAAATGCAAGAAACTTTTTTTTTTTTTTACCCTGGATACTGTCCATTTGTGGATGGCAACAGCTGAAAATGCAGGTTCCTGCTCACACCCCAGGCCAGTGTAACTAGAGAGGTTGATGGATGTGGGCCTTGGGGTGATGGAGAAAGGTCATAGTGCAGGATGTCTGCTTGTCTTGGATGGCTGGCTGATGCAAAACCAAAGGATTTTACTTCAGGGGACTTCTGCATTTCTACTGCCTTTAATTATATAAGGAATTATCATAATCCTAAATTTATTATTCAGATCGTTTTGACTATTAGATAGAACTCATTTTGGTGCATCATGGAGTTGAAATTACTTCTTAAAGCTTGTTATGTGGGCAGCTGCAATTAATCTGAAGCTCAGACTTAACGGATCATCACTCTTTTATTTTTGTTCTGTCCAAATATGTTTACTCAAGGAAAATATTCTTTCCCGTACTGTATTTGATCTAAATACAAAGACAGTAATTTCTGCTGGTTTTAGAAAATGATAAAAATTAGGATCCTCAAGATAGATTTTCAGGCCTCAAATATTGAGTTCACAGTCTGTGTATAAACATTTTGCTGGATTAATCTGTTAGTACTAAATTTTACACATAAAATAATCAATATTCAGCCATTTTTCAGGATTTAGGCACTCAACAATTCATGTAATTTTTAAAAATTTTAATGCTTTTCGTGTATGAGGTTAAGGTGATGCTGTACGTGGAAAAATCAAGATCTACATAAAGGCATACTCTCTACCGAGAGTATGTATCATTGTGTGAAATCACATTCTGTTTTTTCTTTTGGCTGTAATATGAATTTTAAATGAATCACAATTATGATCCTGTAATTTGTCACTCATTCTATCTTCCCATATTACAAATGCAGCCAGGGCAAAAGTCTAATTTTAAAACCATATCATACTGTTTTTCTGCATATGATCTTCAAATACTGAAGGAGATTTTCCATTATTCATTCACTTGTCGTTCCTGAAGAACTTACAGAGTGCTTAGGGACAGTCTTACCTAATGTACTAAGTAATGTTTAATAGCTGGAAAGCATTCAAGATCCTTTAAAGATCATGATGATGAATGGACTTTGATTTTTGAACATATTCAATGTTAAGAAAAATTATGTTTTTTTAACAACTGTGAAGCAGTAGGTGTAGGAATGTAATTGAAAATTTTGTGTTATACAGCTTCCAAGTTTGAATGACAATTTCTCTCTGACCTACGTCATTGTCTTACATGGTACAGAAACTGAGCAATTAGCATTTTTGGATTCAAATGAGGAAATACTAGTTTTTTTAAGAAACCAATTTTCAAGCAGTAATATTTCACCAATCCTTTGAAAACATTCAAATGGACAATCTAATATTGGCCATTCATCCTTTTTTTTTTTTTTTTTTAATGGGCTTTAGGAAATACTCTGATGATTATAATGCTGAGGTAGGAAAATTATCCTTTCTCACACATTAGTCAGTCTTGATTAAAAGAAAGGCTCACACATTGTTAGCAATACATCAGAGTTTTGACCCCACAAAACTTACAAATTCAGCTATCATGATCTTGGGAAAAATTCTTATATTTACTAACACAAGAAAATTATCTTAGAAAGCATTTGGCTATATTAATTAAGCCCTATATTAGTGTAGGGCTAAACTCTGTTTCCTTTTGTAGCTACTAGTTTTATTTCTCATGTCTTTGCATGATTAAAAAGAGATAAAAATTCCTATGTAAGCATTTTATGCAGGGGAATCCATAGAGGAATCAATCTTTTAATCTGCTGCATCTATATGCATAGATCTGATAAGCTCAGCATGACTGAAGTAGCTCATGCATGAACTACAGTAAAACTTAAGAAAATCGCTGCCTTTTCTGATTCATTAATAATTAATCCATTCATTTTGGGAAATGCAAAGTCTCTCCTATGCCAGAGGGAAAAAAATTAGGTGGTGGACTGTGGTCATCTCGTTCAGTCCAAGTCACAGTATGTATCAGGACAAAGTCACTGAATAAATAAAAATGTCTCAGTCCTAGATCTAGAATTCTCATCATCTTTGTCCATCCTGTACTTCATGCACCCAGACCACTCTAACTCCAAAGACTGTATCATTATTTAGCTCCTGATTGCAAGGTATATACATATACATAGATATATATATTTACATATATATACAAATGTATGTATATGCACACACACGGGTGCGTGCTCAGGCAGTATATATGTAATATATAATCATGGATAAAATTATCTCGCATAAACTAAAGTTATTTTGGAAACACACTTCAAAAATTCCTACCTCATTTTAATGGAAAAAATTTAGGTATGGTATCTCTTCACAGACAAGAACGTGTCTCATTTGGGGCACAAGTTAAATTCTTTGTACTTACAGTTGAAGGCAGCAACATTGGAAGAAACAGATGGGCTGAGTCTATTAATACATGGCTCCATGGCTGGTGTCACAGATAAAATGGGGTTTTTTGACAATGGAATGGCCTAAACATCAGGCATGCTGGCATCAGATGGGACTCACCTTTTGAAGAAAGAAAGGAGGGTCTTTGCTCAGGAACAGGGGGTCTTTGTTGGCAGAGCTTCAACAAAGGTGTGATGGGGAAGGGACACAATATCAGGCTTGTCTGTGGCAAGGTGTGGGATGAGATGCAAAGTTAGAGGGACGGGGTGCTAGTGATGATCCTCTGCCTGTGCCTCTGAAATGTGCTGGCCACTCTGGAACACACCTGAAGTCATACAGAGTTGAGCCTATGACTCCTGAGGGAACAGAAGCCAACAGGGAAACACCATTCCATTCCTGGAAGTGTTCAAAGCTAGATTGGATGGGGCTTTGAGCAGCCTGGTCTAATGGAAGGGGATATCCCTGCCCATTGCAGGGGGTTGGAACTAGATGATCTTTAAAATCCCTTCCAACTCAAGGCATTCTATGAGTCTATTATTTAGAGTTGCTGATAAAGAATAGATTATTTTCTGAAACTGGACCTTGATTTCAAGAACAATGTGACTCACAAATGAAACTACCTTCTCCTGTCTCAGCCTGATGACAGATGAGATCTTTGAACCTCAGTTCTCCCATGGGAGGTATGAATTTTGCAGTATTTGCGTTCAACCTCATTTCTTTCCCTCCCTTTAGCCAAGGTATCAAAACAAGATCCAGGGAAGCCTCTACAGTAATTTTTTGAATGACTTATCCCCTTCACTTCCCCTGTGATACCCTCACCTAGAATAAGGCTAGCAGGAGTGTTCTTCACCCTTTCTGTTCCCTTTTATCATTTTCAAGCTCTCCCTCCACAGGATTCTCTGCAGCTCAGAAACCTCTACAGGTGATACTGTACCTAGTGGTACAGGGACATCAGCAGAAGTTAAATTTCTTGCTCTGTGCACTGGTGGTCCTGGGGACAGAGGGAGGAGGGGGACCTTTGAAAAGAGCTCTAATGGAGTCCTGAGCTTGCATCTAGAAACACAGAATAAAGTTTGTGTATTTTTCCACTTGGTCTGTGGCTATCAATATGTGAGCTCTGGTTTGTCAGGCAGCTCGACAGAAGCTGTAACACTACTAATTCAAAACATTTAATTTTTTTCTGATTTAACTGATATAGCCATATCCCCAACTTGTCACCTAGGAGGCATCATGGCTGTTTAATCCTGTGTATTGCTATCAGCTTACATTTTTTACATTTTTTTATGTGAGTAACCTCATTAACAAAGTACATTCTTAGCCAGGTTTCCTGGGCAAATGGCCTTATTTCACTAGGTTTTGAGAAGTTTTTTCATCCCCTAAAATTTGTGACTGTTTTATATTTTCAGCCAAATGTGATAGAGGTTGTAAAGATAGCTAATTTCCTTCAAGTTTATGAAAATATTCAGGTAAGAAAAAGAAATTTCAAAGTGTGCCAGACAGAAAAAAATGACTGCATGAGCTCAGTTTACTGGATACTGCAGATCTATACCAGGCACATGTTAGAAATAGTGCAACCACTTAAAAAATGGTCAGTGAAACTTGTACTTTATGGGACTCCCAAGGTGCAAGACTTTAGGAAATTGGATTACACTAATTCTCATGTTCCAAGCTGTGTGTCAGTTAAAATCATAAGCTAAAAATAAGCTGGAATTAAGATTCTATTTAATGTTTCTAATTCACTGGAATTTAAAGGTAATGTAGACCTGAAAAGTATTTTCATTTCTCTGGATTTGCTAGCCCACCATAAAGCAAATAGAACTAAGGTGGCAGAACATATGTCGAAAAGAAACCCAGAATTATTTTCTTAATAAACAAATAAATGATACTCCTAAGAAATAACAAATAGGCATAAGATGCAACTTGTAATCTTCATTCTCTTGCGTAAAATTTCCAGTTCATCACTCTTTCACCTTACATTTTTATGAAAAAAAGGAGTGATTTTTCCCACACTTTTACCTAAAAGTCATGATTTATACATATACAGAAAAACTAGTTTTCTTTAAGGACATTACTGTGTATTTGACGAACTTTAGGTTTCAGAAAAAGGCATGTCACTCCACCATATTTCACAGGCTACACATTTTCTGTTAAATGATTTTCTTGAATATGCAGATGCTACTCAGAACTGAGTAGTTTGTACATGAACCTTGAGGAGATACATTTTATTGAATTGGATTTCAAAATTTATGTAAGCCTTCACGAGGCAATGTTTCTTCTTACTGTATCGGAAGAAGTCAATGACAGGGAGTTTCCACAACATGGAAAACCAAAAAAAATTATAAGAGACCTTTGAGAGAGCTCTGTTGAAGTATTTCTGTTGTTTTGCTCACAACAGGGCACTTCTGAGAAATTGATGCTTTGAGATTAATTACAAAGTACACTTAATGCAGTCCAACACACAAGAATTTCACTGGTAAGATGCAAGGAGCAAAGAGGAATAGAAGTAATGTTTGCTGACTGTGGTGATTTTCCTATTGTTTTTCAGCGATAATGAAAGTGTATGAAGATTTTTTCCTTTACAAAGAGGGAATATATCGCCACTCCCAGAAAGCAGGATCTAAATGGAAAACTCATTCAGTCAAACTCCTTGGGTGAGTAAAGCACATTCTTTTACCCTTTTTCTCTGCCATTCATGGGTGTAATAAAATTTCAGTGACCAGTCTGGAACCCAAATATTTGACTGTCACAGATGGAACACTGCTACCTCCCAATATAAGGCTGCCTTGTCTGAGAATTTTAGAGAGTATTGGAAAGAAGTGTAGACCCATTGTCTCTTAATCTACTCTAATATTGGTTCAAAAACTTCAAATATAGTGTTTATAGAATAAGCCATTAAACCCCATATAAATATAGAAAAGACCCACATACACACACACACACACAAATATAAATAAAAATACTTTTTGGGTATTCACAAATATTCCAAGTACATATCAAGTTGTGAATGCAAATAGAAACATAAAAATTGACAGTGACCTCCCAATTAAATGGTATAGCTTACTGGTACAGCAGTCTGGGCTCTCTGTGCCTTGAATAGAAATAAAATGTTGCTGAGATGCTGGTGATTTTATTTGGGAAACTGCTTCAGAAGCGTGTGTGTAGTACACCAGTGGATTTCCTCTCAAATGTAGACCAGGGCCACTATGTTAAGAAGACAAGTATCTAATAATGCATATGCTTGAATTACTGAACACACCACGAGGTTTTATTCTTTGACATGAAGGGAATATGAAAGGATGAATTTATTAAATCAGCAAGTGCGTACACAGAAAAATGACTGGGGAATCTCATGCAAATATTTTATTGGTGGTCTAGAATATCATATAAATAATGATTCCGTGCATGCTAGGAAGATTACTGAGAGTATCTTCAACAAGTAGTTCAAGAAAATAAAGTTGTGAAATAAGGTGCATTTTGTGCTTGTGGTCTTAGTGAAGATGTCTTCATGAAGGGCATGGAAATGCATATAGCTGTGGAAACTGCTGGCTATGAATTACAAGAGTGTGCTTGATAGTGGCATAGAAGCAAAGAGAAGCAGCAGGCTTATGAAAGATCATCCTTCATACTGCTTCAAAAAAAGTATTGACTCAGCCTAGCAGAGGAAAAGCTCCTGAATTATGACTATAGAAAATATTGTGAAGCAATGAAAAAGAGAAACTGGAATTTAGTGTAGAAAAATGGAGGGCTGAATTAGGAAAAGATGTTTATGGAGAACAGATGGTATATGTTGGGTTTTGTGTGTTTTTTGTTGGGTTTTGTGTATTTCAGGTATATTTGAACAGCCATGAGAAACCAATAACATTAGACAGTAAAATTTGCAGTGCAATTTGGATAATTTAGCTCAGGGATGAGCTGCTGTGAGGCTGTGAGTTCAGGGGTTGGAAGGGCTGTGAAGCATGCTTGGCGCAAGCATAGGTGATGACAACTATTCCCTAAGACAAGATGCTCCACATTTGTGCAGAATAACCTACCCAGATGAGTGACTATGCAAGAATGGCACCAGCAGACAAAGTGATGGCTGAGGAGAGAGAGAGGAGAAGATAACTAATGTACCAACTATATGCACCAACCATATGAAGTTCAACAAGGGGAAGTGCCAGATTCTGCACCTGGGGTGGGGCAGCCCTGGATGTATGGACAGACTGGGGAATGAGATGCTGGAAAGCAGTGCCTCAGAAAGGGACCTGGCCAATGGCAAGTTGAATATGAGTGAGCAGTGCCCTGGCAGCCAGGAGGGTCACCTGTGTCCTGGGGGACATCAGGCACAGCAGCACCAGCTGGGCAAGGGAGGGGATTGTCCTGCTCTGCTCTGCACTGGGGCAGCCTCACCTTGAATATTGTGTGCAGTTTTAGGTGTCACAATATAAGAAAGATATTAAACTATTTGGGGACATCCAAAGGAGGGAAATAAAGATGTTGAAGGGCCTTGAGGGGAAGCCATATGAGGAGCAGCTGAGGTCTCTTGGGGTGTTCAGCCTGGAGGAGACTGAGGGGAGACCTCATTGCAGTTACAGCTTCCTTGTGAGGGGAAGAGGAGGGGCAGACACTGATCTCCTCTCTGTGGTGACCAGTGACAGGACCCGAGGGGATGGCCTGGAGTTGTGCCAGGGGAGGTTTAGGTTGGATATTAGAAAGAAGTTCTTCATTCAGAGGGTGGTTGGGCACTGGAACAGGCTCCCCAGGGAAGTGGCCACACCACCAAGCCTGACAGAGTTTGAGAAGCATTTGGACAATGCTCTCAGGCACGTGCTGTGACTCTTGGGGTGTCCTGTGCAGGGTCAGGAGTTGGACTCGAAGATCCTTTTGGGTCCCTTGCAACTCAACATATTCTGTGATTCTGTGTTTCTATGCTGAAGTGGAAGCTGAATTGAATGGGAACTGACAGGCTGTGCAAAGAAAAGATAACAACCCTCAGGCAAGGAGCTACTCTGAGCAAAACCTGAGTGCCTTGACTGAGACACAGGAATGTGCTGAATGGTCACTGCCAAACACAGAGTAGAAGGAAAGATGACTGGTCTCATGTACTGAAGAAGGACATAAGAAGTGAAGGAAAAAGAAGAAAACTGAATATGATGTTATGTAGGAAACCTCAGACTTGTTCAGGATTTAATATGGGGAGAATGCATTTTCTTACTAACACATTTACTTAATTTGAATATTCCTGAATGGATTCCAGTGTATCCAACAATATAAAGAGTTACCAAGCCTTGAATTGTCTAATGCACAAATGTTGTGGCCTCCAAGACTGTGCTATATAAAAATATTTGCAGAGCTGTTTAATAGTAAAAATTGAATTAGATCTTGACAAGTTGGAGACTGTTGGATCCCTAGGCTAGGTGTTTCTAGCAATGATAAATCCAGCCATAAAATATAATTCTGCATCATGAACTCTAAACCACTTTTTTTTACATATTTCAATGTCTTCAGGATTAAGTCATCACTTTTTAATATCATTTATTAGTTTCAATGAATTTGAATGCAAAATATGTGTTGTGGGTATAAGTTCTTTGTCACTCATATATAGGTTGGGAGCAAAAGAAAATGTAGACACCTTGACCTAAATGAAAAACTCATGGGAATCTCCTCATAGTTGTACTTCAAATAAAAATAGTGATGAATAGTTGCATTTTGCTTAGCTGAGATGGCTCCTGGAGAGACAAAAAGGAGCAGAGACATACTGATAGATAGGATAAAAAATGCAGTTTTGTGTGGGTTGATGCTTATTTTAGGCTCATTTTTATTTATAACCCCTTCCATAAAAGAGATTCAGTATGTGTAAAGGGCATCCATAATAATGACTGACCCTATTAAGTTGATATTTGTAATATCTCAGAAACATTTTTGAAAGTGCCTTAAATTGCCCATGAACTGTACAACATATAGGGTGATAGAGTGATAAAATGCAAATACATTTTGGTGAAGCTTGCAAGAGCTATTTGTACAAAACCAGAAATGCACATATAAATTGCCTAATTGATCATTGGGCCAGAAGGATTTTAAATGTTTAGATTCACTTCCCTTGTTCTGCAGCTTGAAATTGCAAGTTATTTTCTATCATTCAAAGGCTTATTTATAAAATCAGCTCTGACAGGACTGGGAGTCTGTTGCAGTGGGGTCTCCTGCAACATCCATAGACAGCGAGGCCCATGGAAAGAAAAAGGGAGTGATTTTTGATAGAAGTTTCAGAGATCTTTATTTTCCAGCCACATGGCCAGGGGACTGCTGAAGAACTGAGCAATCACAGGACAACCAGGGTCCTCCCCGGGCAGGGGAACACAAAATCACCAATGGGGAACAGGATTAGGATACGTGTGACCAGGGAGCAGGGAGACCCCGTGCCTAGGCCATGCCTCTACCCCAGGGTCCCCTCTCCCAGGACCTCATGGCAAGGAGGAGGAACCCCAATAGGAGTCTATCTCCATTGAGGTACTGTGTGACCTCAGGTTCAAGGAGAAAATATGAAAACACGGAATAGCATGGAAGGAGGAGGGGAAAATGTGGAACAGCCAGGCGGAGGCTGTTGCGGGGAGCAGAGTGTTTGGGTTTGGTCAGTCTCTCTAGACAGTGAAACAGGGCTTTCAGTAACCTGAAGGCAGGATGGACTGACCCACTGATACTTAGAGAGAGCAGGATCTCTCAGGCAGCTTCTGCGTCAGTATTCCAGACACAGAGAGGTAAGCAGAAAAAGTGAGTAATGGAGACTGGGATACATAACAGCTAAGTTTTGACTTAGAAAAGTAAAATCCCTCATACATACCTCAGCATGTTTTCCTTTATCTTTTATAGCTATTCATCTGCTCTAGCTTGAGTATCTAAAGGTGAGCTGAGTTGCTTTGTTGGATCTGATTTCTCCTTGTAGACTATAAAAGAATTTGTGGGATAACATCACACTTAAATAGCTAAAATGAAAAATTCTAGATTAGATTACAGAAATCTCACATGCAATGGCATCTTGAAGTTGCTTAAAACCAAAATGACTGGTGCATAATATGCATAGTAAGACAGTATTTTCAGAATATCTTGCATATGTATGTGTGTATGTACGTACATGCATTCATGGATCCGTACATACACAATTACAGCTCTTAATGACACCAGAATGAAAATAAGTTAAAGAGGCAAAATGAAACTGCAAATGGCAAGTGGGACTAAGAAGGACAAACTATTAGTTTGGTAATTTTCATTTTTTCATCTACACTCTGTTATTTTAAGAAGACTGATGGATGAAAAATGACATATGAAACCATCATTTTAATCTCATGGTCTCTTAATAAAAAAGGCTAAATTCACATCAAAGATGAACTTGGTGGTAGATTTCTTTCAGATCTGTGCATTTAAGCTAGGATTTCTGAACAAACCTGTCATATCTATTCTATACTAGATTCTCTGTAAATTTGTTTGTTTGGTTTTTTGTTTTGTTTTTGTTTTTGTTTGTTTGTTTGTTGATTGGCTAGGCTTTTAAAATTTCTTCTTTCTACTCTTCTGGCTTTCTTTGTTCCATCCAGGAAAAGAAATGTAATGTCCATAGGAAAAGAAAACCTGGGGCAGATTTGTTGGTATAAAATGCCGTAGTCTTTTTAGTAAGGAAAGTACAGTTCAGTAAAGGAAGTGCTTTGGATGGTAGCTGTGGTTCTAGTTCAAACAAATCTCATTTCCAACTTAGTGAAGTAAAGTATCCATCATGAATGTTTGCATTGCATTGCATTGCATGAATGTTTGTTGAGACAAATCTTCTCTCAAACTTTTATTTCTGAGTCATTTTAGTATCCATGCCAAACTACAATATATGATCCATACCTCACTAAAAAGCATCTGCTGAAGCCCTGACACTGAAAAATCCAGGAAGTCTCAAAAGCCGGTGCCTTTGGCTATAGTTAAATCTATGGACAATCACCTTAAGGCTTGGAGGAAACAAGAATAATATTACTAAAAGCCTTGATAATCTCTCATGAACAAGATAGATTTTCAGATGCTTGGAAGGTGCTCAGAATGAAAAAAGGCTTTAAAAAGAGGACACTGAGATGTGCATTTGCTGGAAACACATTTCCCCTCTATTTTAATTAGCAATTCACAGAAAGATTTAAATGGAATAATGCAGCAGATTAAATGGCTTAGCCAACTACTAAACTGAAACATCTATGCCCTGAAAAAGCATTGGTTGAATGTTTAACACAAAAAGCCATACTAATGGAGATAAAATTAATATGTGAGGCAAAGAGCTTGTGGTTTACTGTTGAGGGGACAGCCAGACAGAGCAACAGCATTCTAAGATTTAATACACAATTAAATGACTCACCTATGCAAAGTCCAAAGTCTTAACTACTGTTAGTGATATCTGGAGTTTTGGCTTTGGAGATGTTTTTCTCTATATTCTTCCCTTTACTTGCCCTCACTCGAGCTTACACTCGGAATAACTACAAACAAGTAACATCTTAAACCACCAAAAGTTGTGACCCAAACCCTTTTTTTCCCAAATAAAGAAACCTGGGCATGAGTTCCCTTTTTCTTTCATGGAGAAAAAATAATTACTTTATCATTGTCAGACAATCAGCGTCAGGTGTTATAGTTAAAAATTAAACAGCAACGCTCAAACGTATTTTACAGCAAAGAGAAATACATGAGGAGATCATGGGGAAAAGATACAGTGTCTGATGATTCATGCAGTTAAATCCATGAGACTGTCCCCCATACAATTCATTACAGCACATCTGTGGGATCTGTGGGAGTGATTTAACTATTGGCTCACTGACTCAATTTGACTCACCTCTCATGTTGAAAAGTCTAGGCAAAACTATAATTTCAAATTCCAGCAACCATTTTCTAAGAAGCTTTCTCTTGTGGTGAACATTAGCCAGTGACCCTAACCTTCTTATTTTTAATACAAGATTAGGAACGAAACTTTTGTCTAATTGAGTAGATAAAATTGCTAGTTTTTGAAATGTACTAGGCTTTTGTGATTCAGCACTAAGAATAGGACGTGACACACAAAAGTTAGACTTTTTTTTTCTCTGGTAGCATCATGACAGTTATACAACCAAGTCCAGGGAAGAAACTGAGAAGAGAAGTTTTGGACTGCATATATTTCTTGCCAGCAAGCAGTTTAAACCCTTGGTTAATACAAAGCATTGACTTCTACTAATAACACCTAATCTGCAGAAATTAGCCTGAGATCCAAGATCTGTCATTCCTCTTTATTTTTAATGCCTTATTAGATTTCAGTTCATATCTTCAGTCCTAAGGAGTGAGTTTGTGTAATATTATTTAGCACACTCTTTAGAAGTCTTCACTGTATTTGCTGCTAAGAGCATTTTACCTATAAAAGTGACTGTAAGCACACTTGAACCTAGTTTCTGTTATCTGCCAAAACACCTTGGTTTTGAAGCCACTGCTGATACACCTTTTTTATTGTATTAGGTTTTATTTCCAGTTTTTTATTATTTTATTCAATGATTTATTATCAGCTTACTTATTTCCTGATAATTTTCTTTATGCTTTTCTTGTGAAGTCCACCTTAATTTTTGTGGTACAATATATTGAAAAACAAACTTGGAAATGTTCAAATAAAACCAATTTCCATTCTCTGCAACACTACTGAAACAGTCTTTGTATTCTAGCTTTTTAACTGTCAGGCAGAGTTGGATACTCAGGGCCTGCTTCTACAGAGCTAATATAAAGGAAAAGTTATTACTGAAAAGGACAGCTAAGGTGCCTCTACTTTATAAAATTGTACACAAAATTATGAAAATAATTTTATATAAGACCACAAGTACTCATTCTTTTATCCAAAAGAGCAACATAATTCTTTTTACAGTAATTTTGAGCAGGTTTCCTTTGAGTAAATGGAAACATATTGCTTAGTTTTTTCTCCTGAAGGGGACTGAATACAGTTTTGTGAAATTACTTTTTTTTATTCAAGGTTATTTTTGATTGAAGATTGTGATAGTTTCTTTTAGAAAAGCTAAGTGGAGTATTTCTTGCAAAATATTTTTGCCACAGAGAAGAAAACTTCCTTTTAAAAGTTATTTTCAGTAATTGATAGACAGACCTTCTTAATGGTTTCTTAAAATCTCTTCTTTTTCTTCTTAATAGAAATGGAAAGTTTGGATATGAAATGGTGTCATGATTTAAGCCCAGCTGGAAATTAAGCAGTCACTCTCTCAGCTCCTTCTGTCTGTCTCCCCACACACCTCAGTGGAATGGGGGATAAAATCAAAGTAAAACTTGTAGATTGAGATAAGGACAGTTTAATAAATAATGTAAAATACAATAACAATGGCAAGTGATAATAAAAAGGGAAAAAGAAGTGCTGTAAAATGCAATTGCTCACCACCTGCTGACCAACACCAGAACCCCCCTTCCTGAACCCGGATTGGATGCGCTTCTGGATAACTTCCCCCAGTTTGTATACTGGGCATGAGTTCTATGGTGTGGAATATCCTTTTGGTCACTTCTGTCACCTGTCCCAGCTAGGATCCCTCCTAGTTTATTTTGAATTCCTCTTCACTGGCAGAGCATGAGACGAAAGGAAAAAAAAGTCCTTACTTAGCAAAACCCAAAACATCAGTGTGTTATCAACATCACTCTCATTCTAAATCCAAATCAAAGCACTGTAACAGCTACTGAGAAAAAGTTAACTCTATTCTAGCTGAAACCCAGATATAAGGTTGAAAGATTTCCTAAGAATATCAAAGGTAGGGACATTAGTGATCTAAAGCTTTGCAAAAATAACCCTAAGAAATTCCCTGTCTGTCCAAGTAATGAGATCCAGAATCTCTTTGCTTTTAAAATGACATTCATTTGGAGTAAATATCAAGCTGGAATAATCACAAAAGCAAACAAAAGAGTGTGATTAGGTTATTTTGGTCATCTTCCAGAAAATGCAATATTGTTCTCTAATGGATGTTGTCCAAGAATGTGTCAACTCACTTTAAAGTCTCTGTCAATTACACTTGGGAAAGAATTCCACTGGGAGTTTAGTTATTTCACCTAATTCCTTTAGGATTATGCTTTTTTTTGTTTTTAATATTGGTTTTGAAGATTTTGAGGGACCAATCAACACTTTCTCGGAGCTGCTACTCTGCAGGGAAAATGATCTGGAATGATATGTAGAGTAAGCTGGATGCAGCCATCACTACTGCCACTGGTGGTTAAGGTTCAAGTAGGGGATGTGGAAGGGAAGCAGCGGGGGGACCACCACAATGTATCAGGAGAGTCTGTTCTATCTTCTCTTTACCCACCCTTTGCAAAGAAGAAGGCAACAAATATATCTGCCCTGAGCCTTCTCTCCTGAGGGCTGAACAAAGCCATTTCCCTCAGCCCTCCTCATACATCATGTGCTCCAGACCCCAAATATCTCAGTGGACTCCTGCTGATCTTGTTCGAGCCTGTTAATGCCTTTCCTGTGTGGGGAAGCTCAAGGCTGGGCACTGGGCACAGAATGGCAGTCCAAAAAAAAAGGAGATCAGTCACTTCTCTTGACCTGCTGGCTGCACTCCTCTATATTTTAATTTAATATACTTTAATTTAGAGTATTTGATGAATACTCATAGGCATTCATTACTGAGAAAGCAGCTCTTCTTTTTAAACTGTAAATAAAATGCATATGTCAAGTGCCTATGTATCTGACTATGATGACACAAATCCTGGGAAACTAAATTCATGGATATGTTATTGTCAAAGATAAAAAAAGTTACTTTTCTACCTTGGCTTCTAAGTTTTCTTTCATCTAGAAACATTTCTGAGAATCAGTAAATTCCTATCAATGTATGAAACTAGAAGCTGACTCTTTTAGAAAGTAACAAATGTTAGAAATACATTTAATCACAGAAATGTGACCCTGTGGGAACTGGTCATCATCATGCTCAAGCAAGCGAGAGAAATTATGTGTAGTACGAAATGCAGGAATACATGAATATAAATTCAAGGCAATTTTTCTCTGTCTTTGAGACTAATGTGAATACTGGACTTTCACATTACAGCTGCTGTAATTTTTTTAGTAAAATGCTCATGAGTAAAGAAGTAACTCTGAATCTGATAAGAAATTCAAAAGCCTCCGATATATCTTTTTTGTTTAAATTTATGATCATGACAGATTGTATCTGAAATACCTTTGGCAAAGAAACTGCAATTATTGATAACCCCTGAACATTCATGTGGTAATGAAAAGAAAAAGCATCACGAGACCTCTTTAAAAAAACAATAATTGTATTCCAGGGTGATTATGGCAAATACTGTTTTTATGATTCCATGAATTTAATGATCAGTAGCTACAATTTGTACTTGCAATTGCAATCCACGCTTCATCTCTCTGCTAGTCACCAATTTGTCTTCCTTTCCTTTTTCCCTTTGGCTGAAAATGCAGGTATTCCATGTAAATGATGGTTCACTGTTAACCAAGGAGAGTTGATGCCACCATCACTGTTCAAATAAAAGGGTGACAGAAAAATCCCAATTTCCCCATTCACAGTGTGGGATTTCTCATCATATTTTTGCTGGTTTCCTTTGAAAATGAATGGAGCACTGCAAATACAGCTCAAACATGTGATGTTGATGGAATATACACCAGTACACACCTTGTCAATGGCATTTGATATATCCTAGGATTAACTTTACGCTAGGGAAAACCATCTAAACATTCACATCTTTGGTTTTCTGTTTATTTGTGCCCTTGTATAGGCACCCAAGCATCATGAGTAGTGAATAGTAACTAGACAAGCATTTGCTGTATAAATTCAAAACAAGACAGAGCTCTTTAAGCTCCAGCAGGCAAACCATGTGTACTTAGCTACCTAAGGTGTGCAGCGTAACTCTTGCTCACTGAAATACATCCAGGTGATTGGGTTGGAACTTCTTTTTCCCTGTGTATAAAGTGAGGCCTAAAAATCAGAGTACTATGCAGTTCAACTACAGGTATACAACTATGAAAATCCTGTCACTTGGCAGGTGGGGATGGCAGATGGGAAAAATTTCTTGTATGATTTCATAGATACTTCCATAAAAGTTAACATGTCTTCAAAGATGATTAAGTAAGTTTAGAGGTCACCCCCCCATACCATGCAATAAAACAGATGAGGCTGACAGCAGTTCAATTTGATCTGAGAAAAGCTGGGAATATTTTCAGTCCGAACTCACCATTTATTTCTCTAAAAGTGCTGGATGAGACTTTTAACAAAAACATTCTTAGGGGTCTTCAGTGTTCACATTAGTTTTAATATTCCTATACAGTTCAGTTCAGCAGGCAAGCTCACCAGAAGAGAGATTCTGTCAATGAAAACAGGTCTTGTCAATGAAAACAGGTCTTTGCAATGAAAAACTGAAACTACACTTGTTTTAAGTTTTTGTCATCACTAATGGCGATTTGACTTGTGATTAGCAGGTCAGCAGGTAACCTCATTTGAATCATCAGAGTTTGTTATTCATGCTTTGTTCCGATACTGGTAATCACAACTAGCTAAGACATGCTTTTATTTTCTGATTACTTGTTTCATCAAAGTACCGTTCTTTTCTAAAAGGTGGGGAGCCTTACGTGACAAAAATGGACAGAAACAGAAGTTCTGGGTGAGTGAATACTTAGGGCTGTGTTTTGAAGCAGAAGAAAAAGATTTCAACAACACAGATCATCTAAAATCTACTTCTTTGCTTTCATTCACTCTCTGCAGCTGTTTTTTTCCTACACCTTAAAGTGTCCTGCATAATTCTATTCTCTCTCTGGAAACTTTTGTCATGCTGACCCTCAAACTATATCATCACCTACCTCAATTTCAAAGCCTGTTTCATCTCACTTATACCTGTGTTTTTCCTACACTGCCTTTTCTGTCTCAAATCTTATTCAATTTTTCAAATGTTATTAAAAATTTCTATGAAAAGTCAGTTCTTTTTGATGCCTGCAAATGAAAGTCAATAAAATTAATCAATAATATTTGTTAAAATACTTGGAAAAGACAAATTTGCTGTTTAAACAGTGTTGGCAATTGTTATCCAGCCATCAAAATAAGCCTCCAAAACTAAAACCAATCAAACTAAGAATATTTCCTTTAAGCCATTTAGAGTAAGTCAAATTTTATCACTTAGAGTAAGTTAAATTTTATCACTTGGATTATGACTAACAGCTCATCTTATTACTCCTGCATTCATCTGAAGGGAGTTTGGTGTTTACATAGCTGATGGCAGGGCTTATGGTAGGTAGTTTCACTGATATCAAAGGCAAAACCTACTGAGACTTCATCAGAAAATAAATTGCTCAATATGTCAATAGCTACATGAATAAAACTTCATTTTTTAAAAGTCAGCTGGTTTTTTAACAGGTGTCTTTAACAGGTTTTTTTAAATTGGAATTCCGACCATTGTTGTTTTAATGACCACTTTCACCAGCCAAGAGCTGAATATTCATTTAATGATTTCTGCTTCAATTTATCAAACTGTCTTGTAGAAATACTATTCCATTTTTACTAACCCTGATTTTGGAACTGAAATTTTGATCAAACCAAAAAAGGAACAAATTTTTAGAAATTAGAAAAAGATACATGCTAATTCTCAGTGCACCCAATCTGAGAGACTCTGTTTCTTAAAAAGGAAACTAACATAAAAGATTCATTTTGCATTTTAAACCTTGCATTTTTAATTAATATTTTCAAATTAAATCTGAGAATTTTTTTCTGCTTTGTTTACTTTTAGATTGCTGCAAATTCCTGGGGAAAATCCTGGGGAGAAAATGGTTATTTTAGGATTCTACGTGGACAAAATGAGTGTGATATTGAGAAGCTGATTTTAGCTACTTTGGGACAGCCATAGTTTATCTGTACCATATTCTGCTTGATGCATCTATTCTTTCCATTGTTGTATATCGAGTCCTTATGGGGAAATAATAATGTCTTCTCTCTAAGTTACCTTTCTGTTAGTACTCATGAGGTCTTCCTGACTTGAACACACTGCAGGCATCACAGCACTCTTGGATCTCACCTGGTACAAACACCCCTTTAGGCTAAAAGCATGTTATATCCAGGACTACTGAAAACCTTGATGTGTCACAGAGCAGGAAGTTCCCTCCTGATTGAATAATGCCTGAAATAAATGGAGTTACGCTGTTAGCATGAATATCTTTACAATACATACTCCAATCAGAAATTACTTCAGAAATATTATGTACTCTTCCAAACAAAATTGGCTCAGCTCATGATCATACTGAATAACAAATTCCAAAGAAATGTAACCAGTTCTGATCCTGTAGCTGAAGACTTATTTCCTATCCACCTTACTTACAACTGAGTAGATAAGTTGTATCTATGTATCAATATCTCATCCAGGATATTATATTTTTTCTAGTAGATCCCACAAAGTTGATGCATTCAGTGTAATACAAAAATAGCTTGCAGTGAAAGAGTGTATTCCTGTTCCTGCAATCACAACCAAAACTGTAAATTTTAATAATGTTTTAATTAAAATAAAGAAGAAAATGTGATTTCTCCTCAATTCAGTCTAGATTAGACTAAATCTGGAACTGCTTGCCTTCCACTCCCTGTTTAACTTGAGAACAGGCATGTGTCAACATTCCCAAAAACCTTTTTCAAACAGAAGATGATGGAAAAGGTACTCTGTTGTTTGCCTCCACTGACATATCTGCAATCCAGGCACAGTTTCTGGTGTTGGTGATCAGGATCACTAGTGCAAATGAGACACGCAGAACTTCTAATGTTTCCATAGCTACTTCTGTCTGAAGAAGCAGCTTTTTGACCTACATCCCCTCCTATAAGCATTGCTGCAAATATTGACAGGTTTGAGGACTCTTTTGCTTATTTGCTAATTAAAATATAGATATTGCAGCTATTGACATAAGAAGAAATTAAATGCTTTCTAGCCCTTTCAGTTTCAATTAATCCAAAGGCCAAATGCCAACAGGAATAAAATTATCTATGAAAGAAATCATGGCATGTTAAATAAGTGGGGGGAAAAAGCTGCCATGAAATTTCAGTGAACAAAGAATTTCCAGGGATACCTTCAGTGTATTTAACAGAATATGTTAATTCTTTCTAGAAAAAGAACCTGATTTCTAATTCATCAGAAAGTTCCTTCCAGAATTTTTCATGGTGGTAGTATACAAAAGACACCCATGCGTCTGAAATAACATCTCTTAAACTAAAGTTGGGTGACAATTTATGTTTCATCACTACTAAAGGAGCTATTGTTAAAATGTCAGTAGCATACTACAGCACAACAAGACTTCTGCGGCCTCTAGAGTCATATAGTAAACTGAGTTTAGACACAAAAAAACCTTTATTACTTGAAATTTGTAGCAAACTGTAACACAAGCAATTTTAGAAGCTCTAAATGCTCTCAGACAAATAACTTTTCTAGTTTTAGTGAGATAAGCCAGTACTTGAGAGGAAAGTGTACTGAATCATCTACACACCTATTTCCCAACCTCTTGGTATATATTGATTCCATAAATGTCAAGATTTCAGAAGAGTATAATTTAACTTTGGAGTGAATGACACTGTAAAAACATGTTCAGTAAATTCTGGGGGGGATTATTTAGTTCAACTTCAAATTGGTCTGCACAGCTGTGGTTTTTACTTTTGCCAGTGGCTGTTGCTGCTCCTGATTTGCTTATGAGATCTTCCTAAGATCTGGTCTCTAATGTAAAACTTCTTCAGTGATGAGAAAACTCAAAACTACTTTCCTAGATCTTTAACAGATCAAACGGTCATATTGGCTTGAACAAAATACCACATGCAAGTGAAAGAAATCCAACCATATTGAAGCAATTGAATGGTTTAAAAAGTCGTACTGCTTTACCCACCCTCCAGAATTAACCTTTTGTGACTATACCTTTTGGTTCTTATGTATATGGGAAATGCTAATTTTTTTATTGTTCCAAGTGTATAAAAATGAGAGTCTGGCATACTGAAATCGAGTTAGCTTTGTGGATGCACCACCTGGCACATATTTCTGTGCAGATATGAAATAAACAAGTATCTTGACTCTGTGTGCAGATCAGCTTCATGCACAGGGGTTGAAAGAACCCATATTTGGGACAATACTTTGAGTGATGTATGTGCTCAGCACCCTCTTCATACTCCCTCAGTATCACGAAGCTGCTATCTATGGATATGTGACAGTACCTGGAATTTAACAGACAGACAGATATATCTGCATCTGGAACCCAGTTTGCTCTTTGAAAACAACCTTGATGTTGTGGCAAATATTCTGATACTATTCAGAGCACAAGTAAACAATCTTCTGCCAGTGCAGGTCTTCTCACAGTGTGGAAGAGACAGTGGGGCCCAGGAGCCACCAGTGGCTCTTCCTCATGCAGACTATCTGAAGACAGACTTTTAAATATCAGGGCTTTGATTTCTTCTAGTTCATGATTTGGTTGGATTATGCAGAAACTTGTTCTTCATGAAGACCCACCTCTCATTTCTCTCCTCTGTTTTTGACATCTCCATCACTAATACTCAGCTATGCCTGCTAGCTTGGACTGAAAGTGTCATGTAGCCTGGAGCTTTTTCCTGAATGAATATAAAGGAAAAATATGTGGCTCAGGTTAATTTGAGAGAGAGCTCACCAGCTTTAGAATACTTGTATTACTGATGGCCTGTGGGAAATTCAGAAAGGGGTTGTACCAGGAAGGGAAAGCAATGCAGGAACAACATTTATGTTTGTGACATGGAGGAAATTTTCTTTTCCATAAAAATAGGAAGGTGACATTTGTATAACAAGCAAAGAAAGAAGTCTCCACTCAGATTACAAATTACAATATGTCCTGTTAGCAACATGCTATGTGAAACTTTGAATAATTGTTAGTCTCACAGAGAAATGTTAAATCTGGGTCTAGCTACAGGAATGTATGTCTTGGTACCTGGGACCTGACAGTATACATTTCTAAGTTCCTATGTATTTAGAAACTGTTTCAGATAGAACTCTGAATAGAAGTAGCTGTGAACTCAGGAGAGTTTGAATCGCCTCAATATTAACTGAGCAGAACAGGCTCCATTTGCAATTTATACTGATCATCCTTCAAGGCTTTCCCACAATCTGGTCCTAAATGTTACTGATAGTATCTAATAGATGAAGACATTCGAGATGGCTTTAAGTGAAATTAATTTGAAGTTAAAAGGACTAACCAGGCAAAAAAGGAACCCGGTTATTTTCACACTATTCTTACCTTTTTGCCATCCTATTATTATGGAAACTTCATCTGTTTGCTAAATGATAGGAAATCACACTCCAAAGATTTCAATGGAAAGCACTATCAATAGCTGGTAATATTCTGAGTCATTTTGTTTACATTAGGGTGCCTGGCAAGTGTTAAATTCCTGAAGGCAATTGCTCTGCTGAGCTGACTGAGTCATGGGCAGCTGCCTCTACACCTGGCCCCAGGCAGAGATTTTGAGGGTGCTGAAAGGCACAGAAAACTCTTTTCTATGTTACTAAAAATCACTGCACACAACTTGGCAAGACCAGTTTTTCTCAGCTATTGGAGTTTGCTCATCATCATTAGAAAGCCTGAAAAATTGGTGGCACTTGCCACATGGGGATTTTAATTTCGTTTTACTATTTCAGAATCATGCATGTTGAAAATTATTTTACACAGCCATGATAGGTGCACTGAGGCAAGATATTCCTCTTTATTCTAGTTATCAAAGTAGGGAGCTAGGTGGAAACCTACAGAATTCTAGCTCCCCAAGCATCGAAACTTTACACTATTTATATGTCTTAACAAACAAAGGTATCGTGTTTCATTGGTTACAAATTTCACAGCTTTTTCTCTAATTAGTATTCAATCCCTTATTTGCTAGCTATGTTCCTTGCTTCTCATGCTAATTAGTCCTCATGCGCAGTTCTTCCCTCCATTTGAGTAGGTGGTCAATGAGTTGGTGGTCATGATCTGCCCTGCTCAAGTTACCTTTCCTGCAGTTACTTCTCAGTCCTGCTGACTTCACTGCTGGTGGCTATTGTGTAGACAGCACATTCAGTTCCCTTTTCCTCAAAACAAAGGATTATCTAAGCCTACAAATTTACAATGCACTTGCTTTATCATAGCTTCTTAGCTATAGCTACTGATTAACAACAAAAATAATTGCAAAGTTTGGTTTAAATCTTGATGTCTATAGATATGACCAGCACAGTGTTGTTTCTACCTGCCTTTAGCTGAGGGATGTAATATGTGGCTTGGATTTTGCCTGTCTGCTCTTTATTGCCTGGGCCTTTCCCCAGGATGCTGTGGTTAGGAAAAAAAGATTTTATTTAGGATGGTTGCTTTGTCTTGGATGCCCAGAGCGAAACTCCTCTAGGAGAGCTTCTCCTGGGCACGCAGAAGTTAGGGAGGCTTCCTGGCTTTAAGCTGGCAACCAGCACTGGTTCTCAAAGATGCAAAGACTTATGTGTAGCTTAGTACAACATGTTTTATAGGAATGCAACCTGAAACAAGAGGAAAGAGAACTCCCAGGGATGTAACGAACTTGCATCTAGAGCAGGGATGAGACAAGACCTGAGAACAACAAGGGAACAGTTTTCCTGTAGTTGCAGGGATCACGGAAAATTGCCAGACTAAGAGCAAGCCTGAAGAGAGGAGCTACACTTCTAGGAATCAGACTAAGAGAGACATATGTTTGTAAATCTTTACAGCTTAGTGTTTTACTAGAGATGTGACAGGAACTTGCACCTGGGTGCTTAATGCTATACCTACCATTTGGAAACTGTTTCCTATATGAACTTACATCTTTGCACCCATTCCTCACTGCAAGGACCATAAGGATGGAGTCTGTGTCTTTGCCTGAGTTAACAGCAAATTGTAACATTGCTTTATTCTAAAGTTCTCCTGCATCCCCTCAGTTGAGATATACCCATACCCAGTTATCATGTTTATTTCCAGGCACTGTGGAGACTCCCAGCTCTTGAAATTTTCTTGGTCCGATATGTAGTTCAGCAGTCACCCCAAGTCAAGGATGGTGGCAGAGGTCAGTGAGTGAGGGCTGCAGAGCAAGCACCTCTGTCTCAAATAACTTTTAGTTAGGGCATATTACAGAAAGAATGAGTGCAATGAAAGGAATATGTTTTCTCTTTTCTTTATAAGTCTAGCTGTCAAATACACCATAATACAGTGAATATTATTGCTTCATCTATAACAATTTATTGTTGTGTCTGGAAGTCTTCATCATGGAGCAGCTCTGTGCAAAGCTTTTCCTGGAGAAGGCAGCTGAGGCAGAAGCCTGAGGCAGGAGGTCAGACTCTGCTCACCATTGAAATCCTCTATGCTTTAAAGTTTTTGGGGTTCTTTTAGCTGTGCGCTCCCTCAAGCTCTGTATGAAATATTTTAGGCTTATCTATATGTTTCATTGAGCTGTTCCAACAGTGACAGCCACACAAACACATAGATAGGAACTCATTAATTTAAACTACTCCCTTAAAATAAGCACAGCTGCAATTCCATTGCAAAACTCTGAAGACTATAATCTTTTATTTCTCACTGCAGCAAAACCAGCGTAAAAGAACAAGTATAGTTCATTACGTCCATCTGTCCTGGGGTGATGTTATGAAGCCGCTTTATTCCTTAACCGTCCGCCCAATGCCCAAGGACGCTGTGCCTTTAAGACGGACCCGGGGGGCGGGGCCACGAGACTGAGTGCGGGGCAGTTGAACGGCTCAGCCCAACGGCTCCAGGGGCTCGGGAGGGAGCGCGCCGGGAGCACTGTGCTCCTTTTTGTTTTCCTTTGTGTTCCAGCTAGCTGGGAAAAGGTTCTGTTGGTTTTTTTCTTGTTCTTTTTTTCTTCCCTTGCCTCACTGCCTCCCTTCCCTCCTTGCTGGTCTGGGGAGCCTGGGGGCGCGATCCCGGTGGGCCTGTGGGGTGACCCCGGCTGGTCCAAGCCTGGACGTCTGTTCCCTCTCTGGGAATTTGTTGTATTTTGAGGGGTTTTTTTTCCCCCTGTTCTACCCTGTTTTGTTTGGTGTTAATAAACAGGTTTTTTTTTTTTCACTTCCACTAGCTGTGACCCACTTGTCTTATTGGTGGAGGAAAGAGGGAGGCCCTTTTCCCTTCAGAGGAAACACTCATTCTGAAGTGTTTCCTCCTGAAGTTTTGTCTCCAAAACTGAGACGCCATCAAATCATGATACACAGCACAATGTTTTATCAAAGAAAAATTTATAGAAAACTTTTGTGTAGAAGACAAATATTTAGCCCTAGTTTGCTGTACTGTCATACTGTGAAGGACTCAGCTGTTGGTCCAAATTCATCAGCAATATTGCTATTGCATGTAGTTATAATATTGTTCTCACTTAGAATCACAGAACTGGAAAAGACCTCTAAGATCAAGTCTAACTATTAACCTAACACTGCCAAATCCCTATCATGGACCCTAACATGGCACATCTACAGGTGGTTGAAATACTTGCAGGGGCAGTAATTCAACCACTTCCTTGGGCAGCCTGTTCCAATTCTTGAAAACCCTTTCTGTGAAGAAATTATTCCTAATATCCAATCCAATCCTCCCCTGGCACAACTTGAGGTCATTTCCTCTTGTCCTGTCACTTGGCAGAACAGATTAACCCCCCACTTTGTGATAAGGTGCCCCTCGAGCCTCCTTTTCTTCAGGCTAAACAACTCCAGTTTCCTCAGCCTTGTAAGACTTGTACTCCAGCCAAAGAGCTTATCTTCATCAAGACAGTTGGAAGCAACAAAACTGGACAATCAAGGTTTTAGAAGCTGCACATCTTCTTTTTCATTCTAGATAAGTTTTTTAAGAGCACTGTGTACTACTAGCCAGCAGGATCCACAACATCTGAAAAACTGTATTAAAAGTGTGACCCGAATAGAACCCAAATTGCTGAAGTTTGTGAAAGTCTTGACAGCAGAGGAAAGGCAAAAAGGGGAGAAGAAGAGGGGGGGAGAAGTGGTTTAATAATTCTTTCTGGTTTCCACCAGGTATGGAAGCAAAAACTACCCGTGTTTGTAATACAAAAACTGGGAATGACAGACACAAAAACTAATTGTACTTTTGTCTTGAAAGCAAAATTCAGCAAGTTTTGCTGAGCTTCAGCTCAGTCTAAAGCAAAAAATAAGGCCATACTTACAGATTTTTACATACTTACAGCAAGTCTGGGCCAAGATTTGACAAAGTCTAAAGCAAGCATATGTTTCCACTGGAATCATCATCTTGTAATAGTTCCACTCCACCCAGTCTGGTGTGAAACTCACCCCTGTTTCACTCTGATTTCCTTCTTGGAAAACTATCCAAAATCAAAATGGACTGTAACAGGAGATTATCTCAGCTTCACTGAAGGAATGCACCAGATTAAAAAAACCAAAAAAACCATCTTTGATGTCTAGCAAATACAGATCCTGCCAAATTTCATATAGCACTGCTCAACCAAAAAATACTAGAGTACCACAGTGGTGGCTGCCCTAGTGACATTTTCAAGGTAAATAACTGCATAATGATTTATCCAATAAAAAAAGACAGATCGAGGGAAAAAATACAACTAATTACTCATTTTTCCAAGCCCTGAAGAATTTATTGTTCCATTAAACAGGAAACCTTCCTGCTTTGAGTGAAGTGTGGATGAACAGATGGCATTTCACTAATTAGCTACTTTTAATGTGGACTTTCATTCACTGTTCTGATGCTTCTCAGTCCCTCATGGTGTGCTGCCTTTTAACATGTTTGCATTTCTTGTGTTACTGTCATGCTAACGTTTGGGACACAGAAGGTGATATTTAAATAAGGTTGCAGGCAAGCTATCTGTGTCCACTTAAGAACTTGGGCTCCCATAAGTTTCCATGGTATTTTGGAAAGGCTGCTGGAATTTAGTTCAGGAGACCAGAATAAAACGAAATTTAATTTAATTTCCATGTACTGAATTTTCTCAATGGACAGACCACCCAAGTGGTAATAGCAGAAAGGGAAAGAATATAAATGGGCAAAACGGCAGTTTTGATTTCAGTCTGATTCTACTCCACTCTTTCATAGAATCAGAGGATCATAGAATGATCAAGGTTGGAAGAGACCTTTAAGATCATCAAGTCCAACTGTCAATCCAGCACCACCACTGTAACCCCTAAATCACTAAACCACATCATCCAGAGCAAGATCCAGATGCTTCTTAAACACCTCCAGGGATGGTGACTCCACCACCTCCCTGGGCAACATAACAGTGACAAATTTTTCTCATATCCCATCTGAATCTCCTGTCCCAGTTTAAGGCCATTTCCCCTCGTCCTCTCACTGCAGGCACAGTAGAAGAGACCAGCCCCCACCTCACCATAACCTCCTTTCAGGCAGTTGTAGAGAGCGATGAGGTTCCCCATGAGCCTCTTCTTCTCAAGACTAAAAAAATCCAGCTCTCTCAGCCACTCCTCATAAGACATATTTTCCAGACCTTTCCCTTGTAGCTCCAACAGCAGATTCTGTCACGGTCTCATTCTAAAATGAGGTAAATTATTAGTCATTGGAAGACAAAATTTGAGAAACTGAGCATGTAGAAAAAGATGTTAAGAAAAGCTTTTGGTTTAAGCCTGAAAGTACATGCTGATGTTGGTAAAGCAAGGTGATTGAAGAGTTTGGGTTGGTGGCCCAGAACAGTATCATGCAGGCGTGGCTTTTTACTTACAACTTCCTCTGTGTGAGATACTCTGAGTTTTTACATGTGTAAGTACAGCTCCAGGGAGAGCTAAAGCATGTTTGGGAAGAGAGTACTGCAGAAAACAGACTGAGATCACACTAATGGGCATGACAATAGCTGCAGCACATGCGTGCATCTCTGGATGTGTGAATCTGTGTGTTTGGATAAATACAGAGACTTTTTTTCTCCACAGCACTGTCTTGGGTCTGGAGCCCTTCTGCAGGAGATCTTCAAATCACAATGATGGGTAATTCAGGTAGTCAGGGTATTCAGAACTGCACAAATGTCGGGAAAGAGAACAAAGTTTTCTCTCTGAAGGCAGGTTGCTCAGTTAATCTAAAGACCATGATGGCATCTACAGAAGAGATGAATTTGCTTTGCTGAGAACACTGACTGACAAGATAGGCCTGTGCAACTCTTTACTATGATTTTTAAAAAAATACTCTTTATAAAACAATTAATTTTTAGCCAAAGGGCAAGAACTTTAACTTTTTAATCACACAGAAATCTCTGCAAAAGCATCGCACCCTTCAGTATCAGGAAGAAAAAAGGACAGACAACAAGGAGGCAATCCTGGTGCAGGTCCCCCAGCCCTGCCAGGCACAGGGCCTGGTAGCACACCCTACCAAGAAGTGTACTAGTGTGAGAAATTGTACTACTTCACACCAAAACTGCTCCTGCAAAAGTCA
The DNA here is from genome assembly GCF_020740725.1 of Corvus hawaiiensis. Taxonomy (NCBI): domain Eukaryota; kingdom Metazoa; phylum Chordata; class Aves; order Passeriformes; family Corvidae; genus Corvus; species Corvus hawaiiensis. Next base: position 25,413,924 of record NC_063215.1, read on the forward strand.
GCTGAGGAGTAAGAAAGGCCTTGAATGGTCTGTTTCTAAACCAGAACATAGCACTACATGTGAAAAGTTAATCCTGTATTCAGGAAATTCACCTGAATTTATGTGAAAAACATGGCAACAGAGTTCTGCTCAACAGCTGGGCATCATGTGAGATGAGCTATCTGGGAAATTTTTGTTTCTGAGGCTGGAACTTGTGTCTTCTTGGTGTGGTCCCTGAAAGCCCCCAGATGTCACCAGGGAGTCATTGTGACGCCTGTGACAACAAGCCTTTTGGATGCAGAGGGCAGCCCTGAAGGGCCACAGTGCCTGGCCTCCTCCATCAGGGACAGACATCCAGTTGTGTGCTTTCTAAGGGTGCGGAGAGGATTTTCTGGACAAGGACACTAGCAGGGCCTGGGGCATGTCTGTGTCTCTTTGGGGAGGAGTGAACACCATCAGCAGGACCACTGCATTTGTTTCATCGAGCTGCAGGGGACAAGGAGCCAAACGCCAGGGAGTTCCCACAGCAGCTGGCACCAAACACTACAGGAGAAGTTAAGGAAGATGGATCACAATGTGGGTCAAGCTCTAAGGTCTGAACAGGATGTCCCAGCATCAGGGAGGAGTGAACGCCGTCAGCGAGGACGCCGGGTTTCTTTCACCGAACCTCAGTCTTCAAGGAGCCGATCCCCACAGAGGTCCTGCAGCACCTGGCACCAAACACTGCGGGAGAAGCTAAGGAGGATGGAACGTGATGAGGGACGAGCTCTAAGACCCGGACGGGACATCCCAAGCTCCTCGGGGAGGAGTGAGCGCCATCACCGGGGACGCCGGATTTCTTTCACTGAACCACAGGTGGCAAGGAACTGATTCCTGTGGAGGTCTGCAGCTGTGCTGGGCACAAGCCTGGTAGCACACCCTACCAACAAGGGAACTACTGTATGCCCTGTTACCAGTGTCAGGAATGATACTACTTTAGACAAAAACAGCCCCTACTAATAATTGCAAAAATAAAGTCAAATCCAATGCTCAAGGCTGGGGCCAAGCATCTATTCTCCATCAAAAAATGCATCTGAAAATCTAAAGATACTTGCAAGGCCTTTTTAGGTTAAAGAAGATAGCAAGCATGAAACCTGAGTGCTGGTTTTGTCATCATGTTCTATTTTACACTGTTCTATAAAATGTGGTACTGAACATTTTGTATGGGACTGCCTTTGTTCCCTATATTGTATTTCCACAGTGTTATCAACTGAAGATGTTACCACATTTTCTCCTTTCTGCCCTAGTATCAACAACACCAGTGGCTTATTAGAAGAATCTCTTGTCCTTCCACGCCTGTTTTCTTAGGCTTTACTCACCCAGAATAACTTTTCCTGTTTTTTACCATTCTTCTCACAAGGTAGCAGTGAAAAGTGAAGTCAATTTACAATTGCTCTGTCTCAAAGGCACTGCCTATAATGCCAATCCAAATCTAATGCCTCATAGCAAGCCTCTGAAAAGCTTTCTCTTCTCCTGCTGCCATAGAGACTTTAAAAATAATCCCCAAGGCTTTCATAGAGAAATTTGGCCCCTTGGTATGCCCTGCACAAAGCCTCAGGCTTAATGCCCAGAGTGGCAGTACAGGCTACAGGCTCTTCAGACCATGGCCAAAGACTGACAAAGTCATTAAAAAACAGTGGTGTGCCAAGAACTGTTACTTTCAAGTAAGACTGGAGCAAAAAGAGGAGTCTTTTCAAAAGACAGGTGTTACAATACATTAATTACTGGACAAACCCCCCCTGTATTCAATTTTTGTATTTAACTACAGTTGGCCTCTACTTTGAACACTTCTTGTGTCACTCCATGAGTAGTACCACCACAGAACAGAAGCTTTAAGATGCCGCTGTGAAGGAATTCAGATGAAGATCAAGCTGCCAACTTGCTGGCTCACAGATTTGATGTGCACCAAGTTGCTTTAACTATAAATTGTGACCTGCCGACCAACAGGGAAAGCTACAGTCACCTGCAACACATGCTATGATAACAGAGCCAATTATTTTAGAGAGATTTTTCACTTGTTGTAGCCCTCATGATTGTGTTTAGCTTGTTAGTTTTCTATGCAGTCACTAATAAATCCCATAAAGGGGAAAAAAATTAGGATGTGGAGACCTCATGGATGATTCCATGAGGAAAACCTGACTCTTCATGAACATATAGAAACATTCAAATCTCTCCATATCAGGCAACCTGAAGGTGCTTTCTTATCTTGCATGAGTGTGTTTTGAGTCACAGAATCCCAAAACAAGTAAGGTGAGAAAGGACCTCCAGAGGTCATGTGGTCCAACCTCCCCAGCTCAGGCAAAGCCACCAAGAGATGGTGGCCCAGGAACATGGCCACACAGCTTCTGAGTATCCTCTCCAAGGACAGACACTCCACAAGTGCTCTGGACTATCTCTGCCAGTGCTTGGTCACACTAAAAAAGCATTTCCTGATCTTCAGAGGGAAGCTCCCATGTTTCAGTTTGTGCCCATTGTCACTGGGCACCCATAAAAATAGCCTGGCTTACTTAGTCTCTGTACCTTCAATTCAGCTATTGATGTATATTGGAAAAGATACTCTCCAGAGTCTTCTCCAGGGTGAACAGCCTGGAGGCAGCAGTCTGAGCCCTTCCTTGTAGGAGCTGCTCTAGTCCCTTCATTGTTTTTGTGGACCTTTGCTGGAGGCTCTCCAGTATGACCATCTCTCCTTGTGTTGGGGAGCCCAGCACTGGCCAGAGTACTCCAGGTGTGGCCTCACCAGCACTAAGCAGAGGGGGAGGATCACCCCCTCCCTCCCCCCGACCTGGAAAGTCTGCTGAGGAGTAAGAAATGGCTTGAGATTGTTTATTTCTAAAACAGAGCATAGTGCTGGGTATGAATGTGAAACCTGTGAATTTATATAAAAAATAGGGCAAGAAACATTATTTTCCCATATGTCTTCCTAAATAAAAAGTACTGAACTCTTGTGGTGTCATAATTTATCCACCAGCTTCTTTTCCCATCCAGAAATGCATGCAGAAACCCAGTTAAGCAGTCTCAGCATACTGAGCGTACATAAAAATTATTCTGTCTAGGTATCAGTGAGACTGATGGTGGGACTGTAGACCTAGCAGAACTGGGTAAAAACATTTCTTTTTCTTTTTTTTTTAACATCTTCTTCTTCAAGCCCTTGAAGCAATTTTGTTTAGTGCGGCTCAGTACTCATGTTGTTCTGAAAGGATTCAGTTATATTGCCTGTGGAACATTCAGGATGCTGTCAAGATAGGCCCTTAGAGCAGTGTCAGTCTGGGCAATAATATTTGTCTTTATTCAGAGGCATCAAGCTCTGTATCAGAAGCAGCTGTAACAACCTCTAAGTGTACATTTACACACATGAATGCTATCTCGAGGGGAATGCTTTAAAGATTTGTGTAAGTGATTATCTGATCAAGGAAGTTAATGACTTTGTCTATTTTTAAAAAAAAAAATTCCCCATCTTACGTCTATCACAGAAGAATTTACCAACTTTCCATATGCATATAGCATCTTTGAAATATGATGCACTTCCTAAGAAAACAGCACCACTGTGTCAAGTTTTAACCCCAGACAGCAGTTAGGGTGCCATGCAGCCATTCACTCACCCTGCCCCTTCCGCTGCCCCACCTTAGTGGGACGGGGAGGAGAATCGGAAAAAGGTAAAACCCGTGGGTTGAGATAAGAACAGTTTAATTATGGAAATAATATTAACAACAAAACAATAAGAACACTAATAATAGTGATGATAAGGGAAATAACAAAGAGAGAGAGAGAGAGGAATAAAATCCAATAAAGAGAAATGATGCACAATTAAACGGCTCTCTACCCACTGGCCAATGCCTATTTAGTCCCCAAGCAGTGATTGGCACCTCCTGACATCTCTCTTCAATTTATGAACTGAACATGATGTTCCATGGTATGGAATAACACTTTGGCCAGTTTGGATCAGTATTGTGTTTATGCTCCCCATCAGCTTTTTGTGCAGCTCCTCACTGGCAGAACGTGACACACTGAAGAGTCCTTGACTTTATGCCAACACTGTTCAGCAACAATTAAAGAATTAGTTATCAGCATTATCCCCATGATAAATCCCAGACACAGTACTATACCAGCTACCAGGAAGAATATGTCCCAGGTGAAACCAAGACACACAAGCATGGCACAAGTCACGTCAAATTGTAATTGTTGAAAAATGAAACTGTTCCTGACCCTTCACTGAGGAAGTAGGCTTCTCTGGATGTCAGTATGCCTTCCTTGGTCTGACCTGCTCTACTGTAATCCACTCCATCCCCTCAGGGTTAGGTAATTGGACAGAATTGTCAAGAGATGCATTAAACTTTGGACCATTCCAAGACTGAGTTAAGGAAGGAAGCATAATCTCTTTTGTTAATTTGATTTCCAGGGTTGATATTCACTCTGAATAAGATGAAGCATTGCCTTTGCTCAGAGCCTGAGTCAGGACAACTTGACCCTGGCTGTAGTTCCTCTTTGAGTTGTAAGGGCTGGCCCCCATTTCCATTAGTGTTTTGCACTGACCTAGACTCCAGGTCTGCTTTGTTAAAACACTTTTTGGAATTTGGGGAATGGTGCATCTGGCAATATAGAGAGAGCTGACAGACCCAGAGGCATCCCAAACCATTATCATATTGGTCAGATGTTCTTCAAGTAAATTTTCAAATCATCAGCTTTCAACACAGAGAAAGTCTTGGTGAGTCATTGGTTGTCTTTTTTCCCTCCACAATGCTGATTCTCTTGCTCCTGTATTCAGAAACAAATGGTCTGTCTGTAGTATAACTCAGTCATGATTGATAAGTTCAATACCAGACATGCAGCTAAGGTTTTTTGAAAGTGCTTAAGAAGGTTTCAAGTCAAGTTGATGCACAGGAAAGCTGGGTGAATTATTTATGAGTGCTTATGAAAAGCCCACTTATGGGTATTAGAAAACTGATGTATGTTCATAAAGCTCCACTCTTTGCAGACGCAATGTAACTTAAAAGAGCATCTTAATGGAGTCTAGCTAGAAACTAAAATCAATATTTCATTTATCTTAAAGAGAGCCTTCGCTTTCCAAAAGGCACAAAAAATAGTGTCTAGAATAAGGAATTGAGAGGTTCTGCCTGATAACATCATGCAATCCTTCATCCACTAGAATTATCACGTGATATCACTAGTTTTCTTTACTTTGCACTTTACACTGTGCTTCCTTTTGATATCAAGAAATTGATGAGCAATGTCCGGCTCATAATTAAGCATCTGATTTAAACATAGAGGTACACAATTTTGTGTATGGATTTACGTGCAGGTTCTTGTATTAGTGGTAGAAATTTAGATTGGGTTGTTCCATTCTTGATGAGTTCAGCTCAGATCTCCTGTGACCCACCAGAACAATTGTCATCTTCTATACACAGTGGCAGGGAACCGTTTAGTTTGTATTCCTGTGTGTAGGACTGGTTAAAATGAGCGATAGCAAAGGAAATTTATCCATATAATGTGAACATTTTTGTGCATATAAAACTCCTTGTGGACTATATATCATCCCTGTTTACCAGGTGCACACAAGGCACACACTCTTTCTTTATTCCTACATTGGCTTTACTGGGCATAGTAAATCTGTTTGTCTTAGATTCTTCCGTCTCTTTACTTGTGGTCTTTACTTGCCAGATACATACTTCTGGAAATTATGATTGTGCCTTTTAGAAATTCTTGTCCTGAGAAGGAGTGAGATTGATTTCAACACACATGTAGTGCGCATTCACCTAAGCTGTGTGAGACTGAGAGAGAAGATGGACATGCATGTATAATCCATAGTGATTCACAAGGTCCTGAGTATGATCTATGAGATTGGAACTGTTTATTACACAAGCCTGACAAAAACAAATTGTTTAGGATTATAACCATTCAGAAAAAAAAATCTTCTCATGCAGGATTTCAGTTTCCAGGAGAAAAGAAACTTTACACAAAATTAATTGCATGGAATAAGTTATATATATTAAAAAAATTCTGAGTCTAGAGTAGCACTTTGTTTCCTTTGCAATTTCTCGTTAAATCCCACATGTGCAATTCCCACAATGGTATCAGGACACAGGGATTTAACTTCCTTTTCTTTTTTCCAGCAGATAAAGCTCCTTACCACAGAGAGGTATAGAGGGTCCTTCAAAATGGCTAATATACACTTTTTGAATACCAGCAAATATTGTAATACATTGATGTCTTTCCAAAAAGTACTTATAGCTACATTTCCATTTCCTTTAGCCTCCACAGAGGCACAGGCATTACATTTCAAGCTGGGGTTTCTATTTTCAGAATGGCAGTAAGTCTCATTAGCAGTTTCTCCAGGCTGGCAGTCATTCTGTCTGAGCTGAATGGAACTGAATGAATGAAGTCATTCCATTCATCAGTTTGTTTGCTTGTTCATCATTTAAAATGGTGCTGGTTTGTTGGGCTTTATTTAGCTTGACTGCAGCTTGCACTCAATATAGATATGATGGAAAGTCAAGAATGAATGCAATGTTTCAAAGTAAAAGCAACATTCACCCATTGCAGTCCTATGCAGATGTGTCTTGTAAAATCCGACAGCTAAATATTTGTAAGTCTGATCTCAAAGAATCAAGACATTAATGTAAATGAGTCATCAATTTTAAAAGTTTGGAGATTTTTTTTTTCAGTTTCAAAGACTTTTGGCTTACATATAGACCATGTACTTCAAGCCCTTTCTAGATATGTGAGCTTTGCAATACCTTTACAAATGGTAAAAATTATCTAAAACCCTCCCTCAGACACTTGACTACAGGAACATAAAACTCTTGCTAAGTCTCCAGGATGTGAAATAAAAAATGTAAAACCATGTATCACTCCAGATGTGTGCATTTATTATATACACATTTATTTCTTAGATTCAATAAAGATAGTATTCTGAGTGTTAGTGAATTTGGTATGCTCATTAGGAAATATTGTAGTAGGCTGTGGCACTTTTGAGTTGACTTCTGTCAATAGTTACTGGCACTTCCAGTTGTTCTATTATTAAAAGATTGAATAAATAGGAAGTTATTTTTTATGTTTTTGCTTATTTTGAGTGGTATCACACTGCCCTTTTTCCAAGAAAAATTAAAGATGATGCGCCGCTACTAGGAGTTCTTATATGCTTGCACGTAGAGGAAGTCTTCTTACTGGAATAGGAAAGGTCTTTTTAATCATCATGATCATATCTTCCCTATAAAAATAAAATAATACTTTCCCATAAAAACATAATAATGAATTAGAGTTGGGAGTTTCATTCCCAACTCACTGTAATAAAATGATCCTGTGACAGCTGGCTTTAGGTGGCAAGCTGAGTTACATTTCAATTTAGAAACTAAATGTATAGTCCAGTTATCAGCCTGAAAATCTTGGAACTCGTTTCTGTTAGTGCTCTTCCTGTGGAAGGTTCTGCCTTTTTCTGCACTTAGGTTTCCCATGTATAGAAAGAAATACTTTTACGTCTTAGTGCACAGATACATCCCAGGTTATAATCCTTGCTCATAATAGTCCTGGTATATTTGAGAGAGGTTCATATAGGTCTGAATGATTCTACTGTCATCCAACTGAGCATAATTTTTCTCATTATTCTCACTTTGACTAAGTAGAAAAAAGTATTGTAACATATAAATCCAACAGCTCTGACATATAGGAAAAAGAGGTGTTACTTGTTTAGCATATATTTTAATATGAAACATTTGACACTTCTGTTTCATCTTACACCAAGGTCTTACAATTCAAACCTATGAAATATTAATCAGAATGAATGAAACAGGGGACTGCCAAAACACACTAAGTGACTCATTAAGATGTATTTCCTTTAACTGTCAAAATTCTTAGTTAGGAACATAAATAGAAAGTCATGAAATGTGAGGACATGTTTCATGGAACATTTGTACTGTCAAATGGATTTTGTCTCTCATAAAGGTAATATTATGTGCCTTGGAGGGATATTTAGCTATATATATATTTTAGCTATATATTTTTTGATAATTTACTGATTGATATATTTGGATGTAGAGCTGGCTAAGTATTCATAACTCCCAAGTGGATTTCTTAATTCTGGTTATTAAATGTATCAATTTACCAAGTGTAAAGTACATAATTGTCAGAATATCCTGAAGATATTGAAAAGTTTTGATGAGTAAGCCTTCATAAGGTACAGAAACATGAATGTTATTTCAAAATGGAGGAAGAAGTGAAGAAAAGTGACTTTCCTGTCACCCAACAGTTTGGTAGAAAATAGATGATTCTGCTGTATCAATATGGGCAAGTACACTGCCAGTAGAACACCCCTGGAATTAATCTGGTATTTAAAAGAAAAATATTCAGACCTTATGAATCTTTACTTTTATTAGGGTTGTGTTTTCTTAAATAATCCTTACTTCTCTAAAACAACATTCTCCTGTTGCAGATTTTACCTTGGTTTCCTAAGGAATGAGTTTGAATCCTTCCTTAATAATTTATTGCCAGCTGTAGCCTGTTTCAATGGTAGAAGATCCACAGAGATATTTATTAAATATGTAGAAACTTAATCTAAAGATGCAAACAGACCTTATTTTTCTTCCTGTTAAGGTTGAAGAACCCCTTATTGCACAATGGATAATTCACACTGCGGGGAAACTATTAAAAAAGCCTCAAGATCTTTCACTGAGTATTTGCTGGACCTCACACATACTTTAAGAACAATTTAAGACAACCTGTCAACCCCCCTCCCTGAAAAAAAGAAAAAGTAATCCAAAGAAAAAGTTAGATGTCCTTTATTCTATTGTTCACACTGAGTCAACCTGCACAGACATTTTTGTGAGCTTCTGATGAAAGAGCATGTGGCCAAGACGTAGCTCACTGAGGAGCTACCTAGCATGTTAGCATTTCCATTGAAATAATAAATCATGGCACAGTAATTCTGTGGACAGAAGCCCATTGCTGGGTGAGGCCCAACCAGTTGCCTTTCTCCCTCTTATTATACTGTTTCAATCACTTCCCATCTTACCAGTCAGGCATTTGCAGAAAAATCCCAGAGTCGTTTTAGATACCTGAGCAAAGCTATGTTCAGTAGACTTCTCTCAAATGTCATTTTCCTTTTCCAGCCACATACAGCTTCAGTCATAGTGTCCCTTTTGCAAACTCTGTTAATCCATTTTCATATAGTTACCCTTCTTACTGCATTTTCCCCCCAAGCCTTCCTTAGTTCTGAATTCACTACATAGCTGTTGATCACTCTCTGCTTGGAAAGCCCAGTTGGGCAGTAAAAAAGAGCGCCTGTGAATTGAAGAGGTGATTGCACTGTGAGAAACAGTATTTATTAAGGTTTAGTCCTGTGTTAGAACCATTAATCTAGTGAGGCAGTTTCTAGAAGACTAACATCATGCATTGCTCATGCTCTGAGCTGTTTTCACACCTTTCCTCTAAGAGAAGGGGTTCACAAAGTGTGTTCAGATGTGGAGGTGTGAGGTTTCCAAATTGCGTTAGGCTGGTGTGTGTTTCTATGTGGGCACAGGTCAGTGCAGCTGATGCACTTTACTAGTGTGTATCAACAGTGCTGCTGCTTCTCCCGAAACAGTTGCCTCAGGTCTGAAAATTATTTGGATTTAGTTCTTTGTAGTTCTTCTGGCATCTGAACATTAGTTAGATCTGAATCACATGAATGTGAAGGTACAGATGTCCCTCTTCCAGGCTATATCTGGAAGGAGCTTTGAGGGTGTTTCAGAAATGTTTGTCTTTTCTCACAGACATGACCAAGTGACATTCCTAGTCACTGCATTTCCTTCTTTACTGTTCACTGATGTCTGACTTGTACTGTTGCATCTGTTGCAAGTTCCCTAAGGATCCCAAATATCCAAGTTTTATCCATCCCTCTTTTCCTATTTGCCAGGGAACTCTCCACGCTAGTGACAGTAAGCAGAAGACTCGTCTTTTACACAGCACCAGTTGGAAAGAGCTCCTAAGCTAACCTGAGCATCCTAGCACACCTTGGCTGCTCTGAAAAGTACTACTGGGTAATGTCAGAACCTTTCCCTTTTGATTATCTCAAAATCAGTGTCCTGCAAGCCAGTTTATGGCAAGTATAAAGGATGTAGTTGAAAAACTAAATACAGACATCTACCTAGGTGCGAGATGGCAGCACTTCCTTCCTGGCTGGTGGCTCCCTTTCCTGAGGCAGGGAAGAGATGGGCTGCTGCAGGCTCTGAAGGCTCTGTATGCCTCTGCCCACCTCCACAAAGAGTGAAGGGCTGCCCTCTGAGAGGTGCCCAGCCAGCCACCAACATTATTAAATGCTTCTGCATTGGATTTTGACCATAGGGCTGGGGACTGAACACCCCTAATTGTATTAAAACCACAAAAAAGGAAACTTTAGCTCTCTCTTATGATGAGAAATTTGGCTTTAATGCAGATGATATTCCTCTCCTTTCCAATAATGAGTAATATAAAAGAGAAATGTTTTCATGGGGCATTCCCCCCCACCCGCTACTTAGTAACAATTCTATTTCTTTATAAAGGGTGTATTTGACAATCAATTATATAAAAAAGATTATTTCAGAATATAACTATAACTAATAAAATTAATAAGAGAAGAAAGTATAAGAAGAGGAATCACTGGGTATATACTGTTTCTTATGCTTCTTCCTAATGCACCTGTTCTAAATCCTGCCTGACAAGATGCTGCATTAGGCAATCTGCTGGGTCCATTAAGAACATTAAAAAAATTAGCATATGGGATTGCTAAGTGATCTTCCATTATGTATTTCCTGTGGCTAAGAGAAGCACATACATTCATCCTGTGCACTGTTTTCTTTTTATACCTACCTTTTATACCTGGATTATTCATTTGAGTAAAACATGAGAGGGAAAATTTCATTGGCTTGGATTATGCCATTTTCTGCAGCATGAAACATGAGTCAAATTATGTCGGTGAATAATAGTCTAAAGGTTTTGAACAAATATGGAACATTATTCTTCCTAATTGTAAAACCAACACAATGCGAAGCTCTTTGTTTCTGTAATGAAATTGCCATGAGGACGAACACATTAGAGGTACAGAAACAGAATTCACAGTCAAAAACCAGTAGCTGCCTGCATGCTATTAAGATAACAAAACAATATGTTTCCAGCTGAGTGACCATACTTCTTTGTAGAATATAGATCCATTAGGCAAGCAGAATTTACAGCTCATTCCACCCTACATGTACTTTCAGTAAAAAAAGAGCAAAATATGATGTCAAACCCAGGAAGTCAGAGATGGCCTTAGTCCAGCACAGGAAGAAGCTCAAGTGGGACTGACAGAGAATATCACTTTAGACCTCAAGGATATTTAATTCAAGTAAAAGTCTTTTTGAAAACATTTGGGATGACAGTATGATTCATTAGTTACACTGTACAAGCCCTATACTGTACTGCATGAGAAATGTTATCAAACTTTCAGGACCACAAACTGGGTTCTGCTAGAAGCACAGAACTGAGCAGTTTGGAATGTGTGCTGTAGACCAAGAAACAAATGCTGAATTTTAAACTATGCATAAGATATCAGTAAAGCACACACATTTTAGTGGAAAAGTAATGCAGGAAACAAGTTTTTCTCTAATGACACTGACACAAGTTATGCAATGTAGCCTACTGGTTTTAACCTGTATGCTCCTTTTTTTTTTTTCCTCCAAGAATTTTTCTCAGAATCACAGGAAATAAACTGGGAAAGTCCAGCTCAGTTTTACTCCCCAGTTTGAGGCAAGACTGGCTGTATCGAAACTATTCCTGACAGATGTCTGGTGAGTTCTTAAAGCCTTCAGAGGAAGATGTAGCACATTACAGCTAAGCAATTTACTCTGGTACTTACCTCTCTTTCCCTTTAGATATTTTTCCACCTGCCTGATGTACACTTCCACTGCTGCAATTGTAGTCCATACTACTTTTTTCATTCTCAGCAGACATGAAAGTTTTTTCCCTTTCTTTTTTTTTTTTTTCCCAGCAGTTTTTTAAGCTTGCCATCATGTTTCCCCACAGATTTCTCCTGAAAAACCAACTCACATTTTTATGTTTCCACATTTATGGTCTAATAATTCTTATGGGATCATCTTTTTGATGGTGTAATATCCAAATTGGAAATTGTAGTCCCAGGGAAGTAATACAATTGCTGAGAAGAGCAGAATGATTACTTCCTGCAATTCATTTTAAACAATTCTATCTTTCAGTGTTTCAGTAACATTATTTAATTATGCTTGGTTATTTTTTTGTAAACACTAATTATTTAAATTCTTGCTTGCACTGATACGACATGCCTCTGACTGCTATGCATACTTGATTTTGATTGTCACTATTTCCTGTGTAGGACTGGGTTTTTGTAGGCTTTTTTTCCCCTATTGTTAGTTTGTCTCTAAATTTTTGCTTGGTTTTTTTTTTTTTTGTTTGTTTGGGGGTTTTTTTTGTTTTTATTTTGATTGTTGTTGTTTGCTTTTGTTTCTTTTGTCAAGATCCTTCATTCTAATATTCCACTTACAGTAAGCTCACAACCCCACATGGCTTGCACATTTAATGCATAGTATTTTGTTCAGGTTCCTAATGAAAATATTTAAGAATATGGAACCATAAAGTCCCCCTGTAGTACTTACACCCTTTATCCTTTTTTTCTCCAATTACTTATCCATTTTGTGGGAAGCTACTAAGGAGCGTACTTTTGGAGGAAGCCAAGCGAATATCCTGTTGGAGAGGGTCAAAAGTCCTATTCAATTCAAAATATCTGCTTTCACCAAACCCTCAGGTTTGCTGCCGTGTCAAAAAATTTAATTGATTCATCAGGATTTCTTTTTGACAAAGCCATATTGATTATTACTTATCAGTTTGGTGTCTTCTAGATGATAATTTTTCAAGTTGTTTCTTTCTAATATTTCTTTGAAAGATGAAGTTACAATTATTTCAAAAGCTTTTAGGCTTCTCCTGTTGTTTGGTCTCTGTTTTTCTCTAGGAACGAAGCACTGCATGATGTTATGATTAATGTCTGCCATATTGCCAGTTTTCCAAAGTTGTTCAGAACTGAAGAAAACGTTATTCTTTGGATGGTGTCTTAACTTCCTGGATCTAAAGATATGTCCCACTTGCCTGTTGTGTAGTCTTACTGTCTTTCTTCAGTGAATCGGGAGTTAGAAACCTGCCATTAACATCAAAGCCTATCTGTCAGATGATTGTGCTAACAATTTTTCCTTTTTGTTCTTCTCTAAAGGCTTATTCTAGTTGATCTTTTTAATTTAGAAGCCATCAATAGACCATGCTTGACAGCAATATTCTTGGGTTTTTTCTTTCTATTATTGTGTAGAGATCTAATGAGTCTAATTGTCATTATACTTTGGATTCAGGGAAAGTGCATATAACCTTGATATACAAAATTCTACCTCAAACTTCTGTTCCTTAATAGGTGGCATTACTCACCAGCATACACATTATAGAAATGATCGACTGAATGATAGTTTTGGTGCTGAAATAATGTTGCTTGCATTCTTATATGTGTTACATGTACACATTTTTGTTCTTGTTACTTTGCTATAATTCTCTTTTCAGTGTAGGTGCCTCTAAAATCTTGCCGATACTGCTGCATCTTTTCCTACCTAACCAATTCCACCTTCACTAGAGATTTGTATGTTCATTATGTTGATAAGCTTCTGGTCTTCCTTGAAACTCATGAACCTAATTCAATCATTCAAGTTCTCCTACTCGATCAGTCTAATAGGAGACATCTTTTACACCAGATAATCTTCCCGACATTTTTTCTTGGCAGGAAAAAAGAAGACAAATTATGTGAAACGTGGGCCAGGACACAGTCTGAGGATTCTCCCTCTGTCAGACAGATGGTGTTTTGACAATACAGCAGTACCCAGCCAATTTGCTTCTTCCTCCTGGAGTCTTTGTAAACTTGAATGTTTGCTTCACGTGTTGTTGTTTCAGGATCAATACATAGAAAAAATTAAATGCATGTCCTCAAAAGTACTGCGAAGGAATGGAGGGCAGCCTAGTAAGCACTCATGTGTAACACCATGAACCACACTGGAAGTGTTTTAATGAAAGTCTGTATTGTATATGGGGCTGGAGGGGGAGAATAATTTTTTCTCAGGAAACTATGAATCCAGATCCACAGACAGTGTTAAATTATTTTTTTTGACCAAATAGCGTTAGAAACAATAATTTAGGCAACAGTTCAAATCCCTATGCATAAGATTTATTTTCTGAAAACTTAGAAAATCAAATGACAAGAATAACCAGCAAATAATAAGTTTAATAACAGAAATAATAGCCAATTAACCAGGATTTACTCTCAGCTAGAAAACTGGTCTTCCTTATCAGTTGTATCAGTTATGACTCATGGCATAAGAGATACCACCTCTTTACAAAGAATATAATTACTCTGCTTTTTTTTCCAATTGTATAAGGTCTGACTGAGATAATTTGCATCAAAACTTCCTCAAGAAAAGTACCTATAACAAATAAAATTTATTTTAATTTTGATTTCTGAGGGATGTTTTAGTCTATAAACTTATGGAAAATATCTTTAGGACTTCTCTCTAATTTTAAACCATACAAATGAAATTTGATATTCGAGGGATGATTAGTCTTTCTTTATTAAAAATGCATTAAAGTAAGTGCAGTAAATTTTGGTTTTGAGAGCAAAATGATGTAAACAAAATGTAACAGAACCTGTGGTCAGATCGTACTCAACCCCTCATTGCAAAATAAGATCAAAGGCATAAAATAAGACAGCAGATCTGATTGCAAATTTTTATGTTGTAGCCAATAGCACAGAATATAACCAAGGAAAATTCATAGAAGAATTAATGAGAGCTGCTGTAACTGATGAAGAATACAATTTAAAACATCCATTGATGTTATAGCATAGAGAAAATATGCTCCATTATTGGAAATAGAGGTCACTGAAGTAATAATTTCAAACAAGCTAATCTATGTCTTCAAATCTGTGGGATCTGCCATGCTTTCACTGATGCCAAGGTCAAAGATAAGGGCTATGCTCAGCAGGCATACATCAAAGATACAAATTACTGCAGACACTCACTGGAGTGATTTCTGAATAACTACTACCGTCACTGTGGGATAGGTCAAAACAATTATCATTTTGAGCTCCTCAGATAGCTGTTATATTACTGAGTATGTCTTATATATTTAAGTGCGAGACTCAAAAGCATGCTTAAGACTTAGAGGAAAAACAAGCAAGGAATATGAATCAGTGAATTAATGGTTAAATCTCTTAGATGGTAAGGTTGAGTCTTGCATACAAGTCAAGCTCCCAAAGTCATTACTCTTTCTTTTTTCTCATCCATTGCTAATGTGAAACGTATCCCAAGGACAGGATCAGGGCTCCTTGTTCCCAGCTTCCTCCCTGTTATCACTGCCACCCACTTTTAACTCTCCAGAACAGGATCTGCAGTTGGGAGCAAAGATGTCTGACTCCAGAAACTTCTCGAGGCTTGCTGTAGGCCACTGAGTGCTCTTCCCTTCTTCACCCAGGGACCCCAACAAGAAGGATGAAATATGCACATCTTCCTATAAAAAGCCTACATGTTTCCACTCCAGGAAAGCCAGGTAACAAGGTATTGTGGAGTGTAAGTGCCTGAATCCTGAGTCTAATAGGGAAATCTGGGTATAGAAGCTGTCCATGCACTGCAGGGAGTTGAAAAGCACTGGTTTGTTATAAGCTCTAAAGGCAACATCTCAATTTTACAAGTAATGTTAATCAGGAAACTTTTAGGAGAAAGAGCTGAATTGTTATTAAAAGTCGCTGAAGCATATGTAATTGAATTTAGTTTACTCAATCAATAAAAAGACGTCTAACTAACTGTAGGGCTTTGACACGAGTCATTACAATGGTTACAAGCTGTGGCAATTTCTTTGTGTCTTCCCAAACTGTAAAGGCATAGTGAAGACTTTCCTCCACATCACGGAGAAGAATCAATGAAGCAAGAGACCAAGATCAGTACAGGATTTCAGCTGAATTTGGAGTTAGGCTCCAAACCTGATCCTGTCTTTTCTTTTTTGGCTGCTGCTGGACACTGAAGGTACTTAGATAAGACAAAACCAGACTTCTTTGGTCAAACCAAATGGCTGAACTTTTTAGCCAATAACCACCAGAAGGTCTGTTTCCGGTCACGTGGGTATTGCCTTTGTGGACAGGAGTGAGGGATTGGGTGCCCGGATCCCACCCCTCTTCCTACTCTGCAGCTGTGAGAAGGGGCTCTCCATAGTGGCCCACTAGGTCACCAGACTCAGCTGCTGCCAGAGCACTACACATGTTACAGACATTCATAGGACTGGCATTCAGAACACACTGAGTGGTATCTCCACTGGGGCAGGGGAAGTTGACTTGACTGTAAGAAAAAGGTCATAACATTTTAAACAGTCATTCAAAAACAAGCAGCCCCAAAATCCAAACCCCATTCCCTTAATTTTACATATCTTATGTGGTGACTTTTTCACTCACAGGCCAGTGGAGTAGTTTCAAGAGAAGCAAAGGAATATAGCATCCATCTTTTGCTAAAACCTCGTGACAAAAGAGATGGAAAAGAGTGGCAGGTTTCCCCTTTAGTATGTCGATTATAACTTTCCTGCATAAATTCTGAGTATATTGAGTCTAAGTAAGTAAGTGTGTTGGAGCAGGTCTCTTTTTTTTTTTTTTTTTTTTTTTTTTTTTTTTTTTTTTTTTTTTTGTGTGGCCTTTATGTTAGCACAGGAATTCTGCACTGAAGTACAGGAAACCATCTTTCTTATTGAACTTAAATAATTTTTTTAAAAATTTCTTTTGGGATTTTTCAGTATTTCTTTTGGACTTTTACTTTCTTCTTTTTCATTCAGCTTGTCTGAGAGAGGAGGAACAACCTTGCTGCTTCTCCAGGATTTCCTGGGTTCTGTAAGGCACAATGAGATGAGGCTTTGTAAAGCACTTTATTGTCCTGGGTCTCAAGGGAGGCAAACAAAATCTGCTGTCTGTGAGCTTCCATTTCTATCTATAACATAAGGAAAACCTTAGTATTTCAGAGGCATAATATGTAGCTGGTGAGTTAAAGTTTAATAAATCTGGTGAGGTATTTATATACATATTATGTATATGTCTGCAGTTGAGGGAAGATAATTGTCAAAAGCAATGGGAATGGACTGTAATGCAATGCAATGCAATGCAATGCAATGGAATAGAGAGGGGTGAGATCATGGGATGACTGATAGTCTCAGAGCAATCTAATTTAGCAAAATAGGTGAAGGAATAGAGACCAACCTACTCAGCTCAGGGAGCTGCTGGCAGCTTGCTTACCTCATGCTGAATGCTGCTCATTGTTTAATCAGTCAAGGTATAACTCCCTTGACTGTGTTTGGAGAATTGAGGGAAGAAATATTGAAAACATATTTTGCTGTATTAATTATAAGACTCAATTCTGACACTTCTTTACTACTGTCAGACGTGACTTCTATGCACCAGCTCAATAACAGAACACTGCTATTTCAGTCTCAGTGTATTTTTTAACAGACTTACAAACTGAAAAGGGACTGAAAATAAGGAATCAGTCACAGGATTGGCCAAGCAGCAATTTTCCATCAGCACACAGGCAATGGAGTAGTTCTCCTGTTAGCATGCTCCAGCAGGGTGTTTTAGAGTGTGATTCTGGTGATGACATCAGTTTTAGGAATATGGTTGCACTGGCCAGGTCTCACGTGCTGAAGCATGCAGCCAAAGCTGCTGGCTCTTCTTAAGTTTGCACTTCCTACTCTGAAACCCTATATACATTTTGCTGCCTCTGCATTGAAGTCCAGTACACAAAAGACTGTGAGGGATATTAGAAAACTCTCTAACAGCAACCGAGCAGGAGAGGGGCTCCCACTTATGTTCATGGTCACAGGGAGGAAAACAAGTGATCCATCAGTCATGGGACATAAAGGAATGAATGGGGAATGGAAACTGAATTCATTTCAAACTAAAATTAAAGCTCGGCATAACTTTGTTTCACCTCTGATTAATTTAAAACTTCAGTTAACCAGGCCTGGCTTTTCTTTAATAGAGATGAGAATCATATTTTCTTTATAACTTATTTATGCTTATAAATAAGCTGGCAAGCCAAATGAGTCAATGTGGTTTCTTAAGTTCAGGTCTTTACAGATCCTGGCAAAAGAAATATTTATGCAGATTCCAGCCAATGTATTCCCTTCCTAGTAAATTCTGATTACTTCACCTTTGTGTCCTGTCTGATACTACTGACTGCTTTGTCTCACAAATGGAAGAGTTAAATCATAAATACTATCACCCTGTGTCTCAGTGCTCTTCCTCCTCCTCCAAAAAGAAAAGACCAAAGGCTCTATCATTTAAAGGCTACAAAGATCTTAGGTGAAATCCCAGTGTTATTGAAGGCAATGTCAAAACTCCCACTGAGTTCAATCAGGTCAGGATTTCACAGCTTGTTTTTGTAAAGCTGATGAGTAAGAGAACGTGGGATATGGGTATATAAAAGAGTCACAAATCACAGAATGTGAATCATGCACTGTAAGAGCAGAGATTTTATAATACAAGAAATAGGTCGTTCTGGAAAAATAAGAGTTGCAAATCTAAAGCTGATAAAAGCGAAGTGTTTTTATCTCATGCATAGTCACTTTTGGAACACTGTGGCACAACTTTCTCATTTCTGAGTGAAGTGCTTAGAGTCAACATTAGGAATGGAATAAAATGGGGCTTAAATTAAAAGGGGCTATGCAGTAAAAATAAGCGCTATAAATATCTATGATCAATAAAAGAAGATAAAAACAAAAACAGATGAGCTTTGACAAAACACAACTCTTAGTCACAATCACACACTTCTAAAGGCCAGGGAAGTGACAATTATTGCAATACTTTCTCATAAAGTATTCCTATTTGCCATCTTAACTGAAGGATACACCATACAGAAGAGATGCCATAAGCTCTAATGAAAATAACTGATGTTGTGAGAAGAGATGATTCCGTGAAATTAGTCTGTGCATTATATGCCCCAGCAATAGACACAAGGGTTTAACACTGAGTAACCTCATGTCTCCCCATGTGGGCAGGAACTGCACTCTGTGCCCTACCACTCACTGTCCCATCTTTGCAGAGTGGCAGCAGCTTAAAGAAAACAATAAATTTACTTGACGTAAGCAAAAAGCCAAGTCCTTATCCAATAACTTCGAAAGAAAATTATAAAGAATAAAGGACACTGGAGTAGGGGGGTGGACTAGGTGACCAGAGGTCTCTTCTGACCTGAATTATCTTTTGATCCTATGAAAACACAAGAATCTGCAAACTCAAAATGCAAAGATCTCAACCTGTTTTCATTGCAGGAAGGGATTTCTCTGATGCATTTACTGGCTGCAAGGACCCAACTTGATAATCCTGCTCCTCACATCCTATCTGTGGAACATCCTTATTCATCTGCTATCTGGTACTGTTGCTCTTGCTCGGGTGCCTGGCACTTGTGAAAAATTTAGTGGTTGCTCTCAGGTTATTTGAAAATTAGTGATATTCTGCTTTCCTTCATGTTAATTCCTCTATCCATATAAACATTTTCTCCTAGGAAATCAACGGAGTTGAAGCTACAAATGCACAGTTGCAGTATTTTAGAAATGATGTATCTGAGAAGTATGTTCTTTCTTCACAGTGGTCTTTCTGTCTGCTGGCTTTTACAGGGACAGTTAATGGCACATTAATTTATATATTCTTTAAAGGCAGCTTGTCACAATATATTATTGGTCTCCAGATCAGTAATATGTTAATAAATTCACGCTGTTAAAAGACAGATACTTGGGTTTTGGACAAAAAATTCCCCCAGAATAAAAATAACAACAACAACAACAACAACATCAAATCATTTTCATTAAAAATTTCACATTTTTAAAAAACTTGAAAATTCCAGCATTTTTCAAAAATCATTGATGAGACCACATGATACTATTTCAGTTACCTGAATCAGTGATTGCACCTACTGAGTAGCAGCTCTCAATTTTCTTTTTCCATTCCTGCTGGATTTATTCCATTCTGTCAGAGGAAGACAAAAAGATGAAGACTTTATCTCTGTTTTACCTGCACTTAGAAACTAAGGTGTTTTTCCAAATTGGACACTCTAGTGCTTGTTCCTGCCTTATAACATTCTACAAAGGAAGTACCAGCGCCAGGATTTTACCAAAAGACTTTGGGCCAGATCCTGGAGCGCAGAGCCTGTAATAGCAGACTTATTATATAACTGGTTCAACTTTGATTTAGTTCAGAGTGTCTGGCTTTTAATTGCATAGAAATCCATAAGCCAGGAGGGAAGGGAAAAGAATCATTGTGACTCATCTAAAGGCTTAGACAGCAATCATTTTTGTGGATCTTCTCCACATGAAATTGACCTTTGCAAATGTGAATTGATATAATCCTCTTGCCAAAGTAAGTCCCCCTCTTTTAACCTTATCAAATTATGGACAACACCTCCACTGCAGATAAATTCAATAATTGAAGCTACCAACCACAGTTATTTTACTGTTTAAGAAAGAAGATCCAAAAGAGCCAACAAGAAAGAGTACATAATAAAAATATCTCATTTGGCTACAGTCTCATTTTGCTGTTTCTGCTTTAAGAAATTTGATGGAGAATATTCCTTTAGGATGGCTCCCTCCCGCAACAGGATTGAAATTGTTTATTTCGTAAATAAATTGTGACCATTCTTTTAGTCTATTATGGACAGGGAAATAGTTTTATGTAAGGATTGGGAAATTTTGCTTAGGATGTTTATGGATGACTTGAGAGAATTGTAAAAGGAAGAAGAATACTGATCTTACCTGAACCTGTGACATCAGAATAAGTATTAAAGAGATATTATTTAAAAAAACTCCATTATTGACATTGCTCATTAATAGGTAAGCCATTTATATAAAGAATCTAAAATCTGATTAATTTCTTCACTTTCACAGAACCAAAAATCAGTTTTTACATGCTTTTCTAAAGTAAGCCATTGAAAGGAAACTTGATTTAAGCTAAAATTGATAAGGATATTTTTATTCCAGAATATTTTGGAGCTATAAAATAACATCAGATGGGCCAATGCTTTTTTACAAATTTTACTTGATATCACTTAAGAAATGACTAATATTTGTGCTTTTGACATCTCATACTCTTACAAAAGAAGAAACTCAAACCCTAACCCTAAAACTCCTGAATAATTTATTAACATCTCTGTTTAAAGAAAAAAAATAAAGTACATTTCATCATTTGTTGGAGCCTTACAACTTTATCTTGTAGGTACAAAAATGCTGTTAGTGAGGATCTTCTTGTTATTTTTCTAAGTCCGTGAGAGACTTTTCTCTCTCACAGAAGAGGTAGCAGGGAATGTAAACAACCAAGCCACCTGCAACCTTGGAAAGTCTTGTTTATGGTATAGTAGAAAATATTTTGATAATGGATGTTTTAGGATTTTGGCCAATCACCCCCAAGGGGTGGCTGGTCCCTTGTCCAATTAGACTATGAAGAAAAAAGTCTATAAAAGAGTTTGTAAAATAATTAAATAAATCAATCTTGCTGCACAATTCCTGCCTGCTGGATCTTCTTCTCCTCCTCCTCCCTATAGCTGCGGGACACGGTGATATAACGTAGGAACCAGGCCTGCGGTAATATTATCTCCTCACCATCTCTTGAGCTAGGTATCTCACATATGTCCAGTGTGGCACTGTCTTGATGTCTTGGGAGACATCCGTGCTGTCAGTTCATGACTGACCAAACAGTCCAGAACTGTACAAGTAACCATCAGCAATGCACTGCAATTTGCTGTGACAGAGACATTAATTTGAATAACCCACTAAATACTCTCAAACAGTAGAGAAAAAGGCAAAATGAGAACTACAAAACCTTCTTTCTTGAGCTTTTATAAATACATTTGCAAGTATTTATGGCCAAGAGTATTAACTCCTTTGAAACTTTAAATTGGAGTAACATGAGCCAGAAAATATAATTGTCCCATGTAATCTCAGAAAATAAATAAATAAAATCCAAGTAATATCATCACCATCTAGTCTCCCCCAGAACAATTCTTAGCATCAAAAATACAAACAACAGTAGATACCATCTGAATTTCAGTAGAGGAACAAGCTAATTATAATAACCTAATTTTATCAGAATAAATACTAACATTTTATAAAATAGCCATTTATAATTACCTTGCTGGTAGCAACTTTCCAAATCAGATGCAAACAATGTTGGATCTCTTATCTGATAAACAAGAGGTGGAAATGGTTTTTTTGGGAGTTAAGAGTCTGACACTCACACCCCTATTGCCTGAGGTAGCAAGGATCGTGCTCCCTTTTCTCACCTTGTGCAGTCTCAGACCAGACCTGAACTGACTGAAACAAAATTTGCTGTGCTATTTCCCACTTTTTAAAAATTATTCTACTGTGGTTGAAATGTATAAAGCTCAGTATATGCAACTTTTAAAAAAATACAAACTACAAGCAGTTAAGGCAGAACAAAGCCAAACTTTCTCTTCACTGTTTTACCTAGGCCTCCATCTTTGCCTTCTGCAAAATTTCTTTAGCATTCACAAGTTATGGATGTGTTAAACAGGCACACAAGTGCCGGTGGTCTCTTTTGTTTCTGCCTAAGGTCCTGAAGTCACATTTCTTTCAGGAGAGAAAGGACATCTTGAAATTATTTTATCTGACACATTCTAGATGATCTTCTAGATCATTTATCATGGTATTAACTAAAGATATTAATAGCATTAACAAGATATTCAGCAGTGTTTAATCAAGATATCAAAATTTCTTTGACATTCATGCAGCAGTAGGTTTGCAAAAGCAAGAAACTTACCTGTTTGAAGTTGTATGACAAGCTTGTAGGGACCCTGGCAGCTCCTGTCCTTGATCCAAGCCTCCTTGGCATTCACCCCTGTTGTTGCCAGACATTATTTGTCTCTGAAAGAAGCTAAGTGTATATTATCAGGTCCTAATGTCTATTTCAATGCTTTGTCAAATATGGTATAAAATGAGCAAGCATGTCTTTCAGTCAGTGTTCCTATTAAAGTTTCTTTCCTTCCAGTGTAACCAACATTTTTCTACTCATGCTTTTTAATAGGAAACTGAAGGGACCCAGATACAGCAATAAAAAATAATCTAAGTGTGATGGCAGCTGCAATCTGTTTTTTATTTTAATTTTTGCTTTAAATACTTTTTCTATGTATTATTTCCACTGAAATCTGGTCACGTCTCTCTTGCTTTGATGACTCTCTATAGCTCTTTATTAATTTCCTTTTAATTTTGCAGCACTAAACAAGGTGAGGTACTGATATCAGCTAAAACTATAGCCATTGAACACATTTCTGATAGAACTGCATGCATTTTGTATATACTTCAAAAAATATAAATCTTATTAATTGAAAAAATAATTACAAAGATCAAATTTCTGTAAGATTCTGTTGTCACAGGGAGTAAATGAATAGAAAATGAATAATTTAATATATTTTTAAATAATTAATTTTATCTTTTTCTGCAAAGAATTGAACTTTGCCCTCTAAGTGACTGCAACCTCTGAACTAACACCAGACCTTTTTGATGTTCTGGTGGGTTTTTGTTTGTTTGCTTGCTATTTTAGACATTTTCACAGAAAAAAGTGACCCAAAATTGGGGCAAATATTAGGGGCCTTGTATGTTTTCACATGTAATATATAAACACAGGCACAATTGTCACTCACTGAGGGGCATCAAATTTCCCTGAAGCTTGGGCAGAGTGTTTATTATCTTTTGTTTTTTCTAGATTAAAATGTTTGCAAAGTCCTGTTTTAATGTTTATGACATGCTGGCAACCATACTGTAACTGATGCCATTAAATATGTAACAGTGTCAGCTTCATTTTTTTCTCTGTTATAATAATTGGATGAATTTTTCATGGAAGTTACTGTTCTTACATTTGAGGTAAAAATTTACCTATATCAAAGCCTTCATAAAATGTCTGAATTAAATGTCTAAACATCTAAAATTATAAATGCCATCTTCAACTTTTATCCATGTTGAACAGTAGAACTGAATCAAATATTACTTCAGGCTCTGGAAATAGCTGGAGGCTTCATCTTTAGTCTCCTATTTTCCTGTATCTTTCTGACACATAGGATTTTGAGGCAGAATATATTATCTCATAGAGGTTTGATCTTTTAACCCATAGGAACCAATTCATGCAAGAATTGAAGCTTGGTCTCTAAATGACCTATGTCAGATATCGGTAAACTGTGTAAACATATTACTTATAAAATCTGAGCATGAGCTTCTGCAACCTTCACAGGTATATACACAGTGTCCAAAATTTGGATAGGTATTTAAAATTTAACTGTTTTCATCATCAGAAACCTGCATTTTTGGGGCTGGGTACTAATAATCCAACTTCTCTGTTTCCTTTTTCTCTTTTCCTTCTTTTTAAAACTCTGTTTTACTACATCTCTTTTATTAGGTATATGCTGAAAGCAAGCCCAATTCTATAAAAATACCTTTCTTCCTGCAGCTGGAGTTCCAGGACTCCCCATCCTTGTCAGTGAGTACATTGAAGCCCAATCTAGTAGAGATTTAAGCAAGGCAATGAGCAAGGGCAAATTGCTGTTTTCTAAGGTTCTGCCAGTCATCGCTACCTTAACAAAATGAATACATTATCTCTTTCCCTTACAGTTGCCCTTTTCCTCATGTGAATTGCAATTCAGATGTTTATACATTTAAAGGCCAAATTGTGCCTTGACACACAGCTTGCACAGCTGTGACCTGTGAGATCGTAGGTTATGACACATTTACAACTGTTTGCCTCGCTTGCTAAAGAATGATGGCAAAAAGAGTCACCATTTTAAGGTGAAATCTTACGTTAGAAAAAACCCCAAATCTTACAATGTGCAGACAACTCACCAGTGGTACTTGGTCACTCATCAGAGGGCATTAAGCTGAAAAGCAGCAGTGCTGACTGACTCTGTGTCTCTGCCAAAGGGCACAGAGCCGTGCGAAGCAGAGGCAACCTCCCCTGAAAGAAGACTGCAGCATAAAAATCCACTTCCAGGAGCAGAAACAGAAGGGAGGCCAAAGTAATCTATGCTTTTAACTTCAATTTGTTTACAGTGAGATGAAGGTCAAGATATCAGATATTTCAGATATCTTCTGAAACTCCTGTGGCAGACTGGTAAGCATAATGAAACATCAAAACACCAAACAGTGGGCTGAGCAGTAAAAAAAGGAACTGAACATTTGGAACTGAGATGGGCATGGCCAGGCAGTTGGTGGGAATTATTCATGTCTGCCAGACCATCCAATAGGTAAGCACAGCACATGAAGAAAAGATGGAAAGGCACAAATGAGGGCATGAATAATGCTCCTGAATAACACAATGGGCACTGATTGCAGGTTACACTTCCTGAACATGCTTCAGAGACAAACGCCTTTGCAAACAGGACACATTTTCAACTTAAGAATATTAAGGATTGAAATGTCTTTGTGTTGTTATGCCTAACAGCAAGGGCTAAGAAAATAGTATACAACTGGGAAATTTGTATGGTTTTCTCTGAAATATCTTACTCATTTATAAAAGATTTTCTTACAATTTCTAGACAAATTGAAGCACCACCATATGCTGAAAGTCATTCTTACATGCACTGTGCTCCTCAGTCAAGTCTGGTGTCTCATTAAGAGTTACTATTTAAATGTTTTAGCGTTAATGTGCCACAAGGGATACTATGATCACTTTTTAAATTTTCTTCACTGTTCTCAATAGTATCCCTTTCTATATTTTTACTTAAGGCATTTTTTATAATTCAAGATTTTCCATTTGACTAAAACTGATTAAAATTAAAGATTTACTTTTTTTTACTTTATGAGTATAGAACACACTTTAACGATTGTATTATAGTGACAAACTTCTAGTTGGCTTTCCACCAAGCATGTGTCTGTCATGAAGCATCTTGGTATTAGAACCATTGCTTTGTACTCTCTTCTGTAACATAGAGAAGAGAAAAGGTAAGTCTCAAAAGAATAAGCTAATAATGAATACAAAGATAATTCAAAGATAATTCAATTTTTCAGGAAACAGATGCTGCCTTGTAAGTATGATTTCCTACTGTAATAAAAGCAAGTGGAAAAAGGATTGCAAGCAATAAAAACCAGTTTTATCAGATTCTTAAATAGACCAGGACCTGTCAAATATTCCTTGATGGCTGGTGACTTGGGATTCTATAGCCTAGTTTATCTCCATTGGTTCAGTCGCACAGTACTGGAAAGCCAATATCTGTGTCCTAATTCAACTTCTCTATATTGTTCTCCTTTATGCTCCTGGGTCTGCAATAAGGCACTGCATTTTACAGTAATATATAAAAGAAAATCCAG
This sequence comes from Corvus hawaiiensis, assembly GCF_020740725.1. Lineage (NCBI taxonomy): Eukaryota > Metazoa > Chordata > Aves > Passeriformes > Corvidae > Corvus > Corvus hawaiiensis. The sequence goes on from NC_063215.1 coordinate 25,440,306, forward strand.
ATCCTTAAGTATATCAGGTTGCTCTATATTATGTCAAACCAAAGCAGGTGTGTGAGTTGATTTTTTTCTAGACAATTTATTTATAAAACCTGTCAAAAATGGAAAAAGAAACACTTTGGGGTTTTTTTGGCTTTTTTTAGAGTATTCAAAGAACAAATTTGCACAGAATTGACATTTGGACAATCGGGAAGTGAAAAGATAAGTAAATTGAATGAAGCATAAAAAACATGTCATGCTTTTAAAATGCCATGATACTGGGAAAAACTGCAGGTTCTTCTAAAGACAGGGATCTCACATTCTTAAAAATAACTGGATTATTTATTTGGGCTGTCAACCTGGCTGATGATCTGCACAAAACCTTGTAGTAAAATTTTCATTAAACTTTTTATCATCAATTCAATCGTTCTTCAGAAAGCTATATTGATTTAATTTTCTTTTGTAAATGAAATTTTTCTTAGAGAGATGCATTGAGATAAAAATATTTATTGTTTTATTTTATAGAATGACACTTTTAAGTGGGATTATTCTTTCAAAATCAGTTAATCTATTACTGTTCTATTATTTTATCTCTCTGTTTCCTCATGACAGTATGGAATAGTGCATCAATCAGTAGTAGCTCATAATAATATAAAAATATTGTTGGACTTTATCATATCTCAAATTTTAAAGGAAAGCTGTTACTTAAAACTGGTTGAAACTACTGATATTTTAGAACTTAATGTTTCCTATATTCCTGTAATAGTTTTGTCAGGAAATAATAAAATCTGTCTAATTATTTAACAGAGCTATCAGTGATTCAACAGGTGTGTGCTTTTCATGTTTAAGAATAAAGAAAATTGTTTATTACCATTGTAACATACTGTTCTTTATACCACAAGACTGATGTGTATTGATTTGTAATTTAGGAAAAGATTTCCTACTTGTCAAGCATCTGAAATACCTGCCTTGTAAAGTGTTATATGACAAGGCATCTCTTTTAACATGTTTGATAAACAGAAACCATACATTATAGTATTATTACATTAAGTGGTTGCTGTTGTGTAGAAAATCATTTTGGCCAATACCTAGTGGAATTAAATGCTTTAAAATATGTCTCATGCCATCATAGCTTCACAGGATTATCTCAACCTTATCTTAATTCTTCTGTATATTCAGCATGTCCATTTGTAAACCACTGCATTTTGTAAGCCTTGATAACTGTGAAAATGATCCCCACAGAAATTCTGAGCGCCTTTAAGGGTACACTGGCAAGTCCATTGGCATAAGTATTTCTCAGGAGCCATATTCACTAATATTTTCTTCAGCATCTAACCTCCTATTGAGGATCCAGTGGTTGGTGGTTAATGTACATTTTCTGCTGTGACGGCTGGTTTCTAATGATAATCATGTCTTTTCTGAACAGAGAAACTGATAGGTAAAGTCAGGATGTGAATAACATTTCTCAATCCCAATTTGAACAGATGGTCATGGTTTATAGGAGAGGTATGAGATCAAATCAGGAAACACAAAGCAAATAATTAGAGTATGCAGTCAAGGCATTGGAAAAAGACTGTAGACATGGGTGTTAGATTGCAAAAGAAAGGAAAAAGAGAGTAACGTGGTTTATCCCAGCTCAGAAATAAACACAATACTGGGATCAGAACTTGTATTATGTCTTAATTATTAGCCTAGATGAATGAAAGGGTTGCCGTCTTGGCGGGTTTGTAGGCAACTCCAAGTTAGAGGGAATAGTCCATAAGTGGAGGCTGGAGAAATGGGTTGACAGGGACCCACGTCCTGCAGCTAGGTAGGGACAGCCCCCACAGCACAGAAGGCTGGGAAGCAGCTCTGTGGGAAAGGGCTGGAGTTCTTGGTGGGTTGCAAGGAAAGCCTGAGCCAGCCGTGAGTCCTGGCTGCAGATATGGCCCACAGCACTGGGGGCTGCACCAGCAGGTCCACAGGAAGATCCTTTCCCTCTGCTCAGCACTGATAGCTTATTGTGATTCCTACCACGATTTCTCAGTAATCTTTAACACTCTGGATTTGCTGTACAAACAAAAAGTCATGTTTTTAGCAGAATTTTCTCCATTTATTTAAATGTTAAGTTTTCTTTCTTCATAAATCCTTGTCTGGGATTCTGATACATTAATTGAGTTTTGGTTTAGGGTTTTTTTTTTTTTTTTTGCCTCTGTTTCATTACATTGTCACATTGTGACATTGTCAACAGCTCAGTCTGGCTGTTCAAGCAACAGGTTCAGCATAAAGTCTGAAATGTGTGAACATAGAGGTGAACTTCCCTAGCCAATATATTCCTTTAAAAAGTGATGGATGATATTGCTGGTTAAAATTAAAAACAACAGGCTAGGAATTTGGATGAGGCTTGAATATCCTCATCTCTCTTTCAGTTACTAACAATGTCTGAGATGAATTAGGTGCAGGTCTCTTACACTGCTTTAAAACACAAAGCAAAAATGCCCCATCCTTGGAGGGAAAGGGAAAGATGACAACTGTCTGGGATGTTTCAGTGACTTCTTAGAAATCTAGCTGTTTAAAAGTAGTTAATTTTAATATCATTCAGGTCAGGTTTCCATAGTTTTGACTGGAAATTACTCCTATGAAAAATTCACAGTTAAAGGAGGCAATATAAATAAACTAGTATGTAACTCTGTAGCATTGCTATACCTAAAGACAGAATCTAATCCTAAATACTTTTGCAAGATTCAATTGTTTTCTTGTTCTGAAAAGTATGTGTCCTGTAGAAATTAAACTTCTCAGCATAGTGGTGCAAGTGATCACACAGCAACAGCTACTAAAGTTATGGGAATATTTAAAAACATCTTTTGAGATTTCCACCTTCTACCTTTTCTTCAGAGAGTCACACAATGCAGTAACAATTTTTAATTTTCAAATCTTGCTTAATATTGGCTGTCTAGTTCCGTGGAAGCTGCATTCCACCTCCATTTTTGGGGTTTGTTTACAAGGCAGTGATTTGCTCTGCTGTAGTGGATCATGTGGAAAGCTTCCTAGCTAAAACCTTGTTGTTATTATTCAATAATTGGTAATCATTCCAAAAGTACTAGAGATAGTTTTCAAATAGAGGAACCAATTATGTAGTTGTAACACAGTACTAGTCACCTTTGAGTAATGTACCTTAGAAAAGCTGCCTCAAGACAGAGCATTTTGGATACACCAGGCTGCTTCTGGACAGCCCCAAGATAGGAGCTGGGTGACTTTTCTGAAGTGTTTGAATGAGAAGAACATGGATACTGATAGCATAGATGCAGGAAAAAAAAAAAAATTATAAATCCTAACAGAATAGTGCAGCAGTGGAAGATGCTTCTTACCACTCATTGTAGCTACTTACAACACAGCTGTGCAAACCATGCCTTCATACTACTCTGTACAAATGTCACATGGTATTACTTGGTGATGTTACTTTGCTGATATTACTCAGCTGTTTATAAACTTTAGAAGTTTGAAAGATGCCTTGGAAGCAACAGCTGCAGTTACTCCTGTGATGCATGGAGCACTTCAGAGACTGCAGGGCCAGAAGGGACCCCTGAGACCAGCAGGGCTGACTCCTGAGGCCCTCAGCACGTGGCAGGTACCAGCCCATGAGGCAGCCGTAGAACTCAGTGTTACTGCAAAGTAGCCCAAAAAAACAACAGACCTCCTCTGATCCATCAACAGCAAGAGCACTGGGTTTGGGTATATTGAGCATTGTTAAGAGCAATAGGACAGAGACAACAGAGAGAAATAAGAGGTGAGGTTTTGGTACATATTGGCCCTCCTTCTTTAGGAGTCTGTGATCAGCGGTGCCCGGAGCCTGCAGTCAGGGGCATCAGAGTAGCTGTAGCAGTGGCATAAAGCAATCCCCAGCCAGGCTGGTGCCCAGCCTGCCCTGCACCCTCTGCAGGCCAAATCGTCCAGCCAGGAGAGAAATGTTCATATGGGAATGGATGAAGTTTATAAGGGATGGTTTTACACCTTATGGAGAAGGACAACACATCATGTTCCACACACTGCCTGCTATGTCACGTAGCTAGAAAATGACAGCTTTTTAGATTGTAAAATGTCCCTTTGAAAAGACACCAGACTGGTATCAATCACAATAGATAATTTCCCTCATTCTTCAAGTAGACAATGCACATATAAATACTACAGAGACAGTTCAAATTTAACTGAAGACTTACCCAATTTAGTTTTATACACTACCCATACAATAATTTTTTAACACACTTCCAAAGACACAAACCTGTCTAAAGGATAAAAGATCAGTTTAATATTGCTCTGTTTTTCTGCAAGGTGGAGTTTTCTGCCTTATTTTTAACACAAACACAAGGCAACTGCTAGTTTGTCTTTGCTCTGTATTTCATTTCTGTACAATTACTTGACAGCATTGTATCAAGATGAATGCATTATCTCTTGTTTCAACAACAGCATCCAGAAAACTGAAGAGCTAGACTTAAAAATGCATAGTAGATTTTCTTTTGGGGCAGTATAAGGGACTTAAATGACAGTGTCCCACTTAATGAATTTTTATGGTATGCCAATTTCTTCTGTAGTTCTAATGTTTCTCATTTCACTTAAATCTATTAGAAAAAAACCCTTATGCTTATAATGTCTTTTCAACAATAAACTTAATAGATATAAAATTCAACAATTAAAAAATCTTACAATATAAAATTTCACAAATGTCAAAATTTCGTCTGGTTTAGGGGAATACTGAGATAATTTTCATCTGAAAATACAAAACAATACATATACAAGCCTTCTCAGTCTCAAATTAATCAGAACATTGTCTGCCTCTTGTCTTCGAAGCAATCAATTAACCACCAGACTTCGGAACAAATAATTGATACATATTAAATATGGTGGTCAGAATAGAGATTAGAAGCTTTTATCAAAACTCATGTATAGTGTTGCACTGAAAACAGAGCCTTTCTCTTAATAAAGCATTTCAGTCACTATTTGAATATGCAATAAGCACAGAAGTCTTGAATACTGATGACCAGAGTATTGATTAACATTTTTTTGCAAGGTTTATTTCCTACTGAGACAATAATCATTTAATATGCCAAAATTTTTGCTGGAAATTTTAAAGAAACAAGGAGCCAAATCCAAAGAAAGTCTTTCAGTAATTCAAGTAGAACTTAAACATATTATAGGAATTCACGTCTAAAATTATGGTGCTGAGTAATAACTCATGAGCTGCTTAATTTAGAATGTATGTTTTTTACATGAAAGTGAATTAAATTCTCCAGTATTCATAGATGTATACATGCTCAGACCAAGTCTGGCTTAAGAAATCAGTCTCATTAGACTTTATAAACTTAATGCATCTACATTCTCAAGGGACCAAATTCATCCATCACACTTGCAGAACCAGTACCTTTCCCGCCCAGCACCACCAGTCTTGCTCTTTGCACAGCAAAATGTTACAGCTTTGCCCAGAGAGGGGCGAGGTGCCCAGCCAGGAGTCACCACCTCTTGCATCTGTGGGGCATTTGCTGAAGAAGAGAAGGTTGGATCTGACTAAAGCAGGAGAAGCTGAGGACAAGTTTTTCTCCTCCCATCCAGCTAATTACATGCTAATTAGAAAGTGGAGCATCTCTGACTAGTTCTTTCAAAGAGTAGTTGATGATACTTATAGTTTTGACTGGCTTAGGGAATTCTAGAGATCAAGTTCATGTGGATTTTTTGCAGACAACACTTCAGTCTTTGACTGAACTTCAGAACTGGGCAACAGCTCAGCTATAACACTGACGAGCATTTCCTAGCTACAGGACTGTCAGCACGACCAAGGAAGAAACCTGGACTTAGTCTCCCATACCACCAACAAGAGATCTCATACTGTGTTTGAACAAGGGTGAAGTTTTTGCAGTTAAAATACTTTAAAAACCCAGATAAATTCCCAGAAGTGGACTAAATGGCTAGAAGTGGAAAAAATGAGTGCAAACCAATGGGCTTCCAAACAGATTATTTCAAACCACAGCAGTGTTTATGGCCATACATACAAGTTGGGGTGAATTTCATGTTTATTATCTTTCTCATGGACTTATGGCCATATGATTTAAAGAGCTATCAGTTAGGATTGACTTTAAATTTGGATAAGTAAGCTCCATTTTACATTGTGATATATACACTACAGCCAGTATATACCAGGCAGTCCCCCTGAAATTAATGCTGAAGCTTCATATCCATCTCACCAATCACAAAAATTGCAATGTTTTTTATTTTTAATTTTTATTATTTTATTATTATTATTATTCCTGTAGCTTGTATAACATTTAGTTTTGTACAATTTAACAAAACAGAGTGGTTTTAAACTCAGCTGGCGAGGACAGACCCACTTAGTAAGAATAGCACATCCTCATGTACAACAGATCTTGAGAAGCTTCTTGTTCATTGCCAACTCCCCACCGTTAAATTACAATTGAAATGGGTCAGGTTAAACAAATAAGCAAAACAAAGAGCAAAACCATGCAAAACCACGTATTGTGTGAGAATTGTGCTAACAGGTCATTAATAGCCCACAGTGAACATTTAATTATTTAGATACAAAATAAGGATCTTAAGCTGTGTCAATTAACATGAAACATCATGGATTTTCAGGATTTTGCAATATGGAAAAAAACCTTTCTCCAGGTTTTTCACCTTTCTCATTCCTCTCAGCACTGGTCAGTGAACATTCTGCCTTGCACAAAATTACCTTAAAGGTGACCTTACAAGAACATTAAACCAAAAGCTAAAATGAACCTGGTATAATTTGGAAGACTTTTTTGAAAATAAAGAGTAGCATTCTCTTGTTTCTGTCTCCAAAACACGGTAGAAGCTGACCTTGACAATTACAGCCTACAGAAAACACTTGTGAAATTGAGAGTGGTTGGAAGCAATGCAGTACAAGGACATAAAATGAGGAAAGACATTCTTTCCTTTGCACACAGTGCTATTTGCATCACACCTTTCTTCAGTTTCTTCAAATCACTCATGAACGGCAAGGCAGCAAATTAATAGAACCACTGACACCCTGTCTCTTCACCTCATATCAATGCCTGTGAAATGGAAAGAGGATTCAGAGGCAGGCTTGAATGTCCTTTAGCTGAAAACTGAACTGGTAGCCGATTAATTAGCCTTTTAAAAAAGGATCTGGGGAGTGAAAGTAAAGGCCTTCATAAAATATGAAAGTATCCTATTCTATTTTGTTCCATTCTTTTCTTCCATCTTTCTAAATTGACAGACATTTATGCTTTTAAAAGGAGCAATGAGTATTAAAATTTGTATCTCTGTGAAGAGCAATGATTGTGAGCTGAAAAGTGTTGTTATTTGTACTCAAGACTTAGGAGATTTCTGAGAAATGAGCTAAGCAGGAGCTTTCACTGACTCACTAATTGTCACCACATTACCATAGGAAATTACTGAGATAAAGATTTGATGGAGGTTATGATTCAAAATGAATGCAGCAAGATTTTCCCAGGTACTTCACAATCTTTAGAGAGAATTTGTTTTATATTTTTTTCTGCTTTTAGCTGCTGCTGAGAGATAATCCTTGGAGTGAAGTAGGTGAGAGGGTGGAATAGAACACACATTCAAAGAGATTCAACAGAAATAGTCCTGTCACATCTGCCTCATTATCATCTTTACCTCTGAAGCATCTGATGTCTGATTTATGGTGGAGCATCTCAGTGCTAAATTAAAAGGAATTTTAGTGAACACCATAACAGAATCAATGTCTGTGTCAGTTCTTATAGCAATCATCTCATAAGTAACTGCCTACAGTTTTGTGTTAACTGGGAGCTTGTCATGGTCCGTCATTCAAACAAAAGCAATTAGCTGTTTGCATGCCTTCTGTTTGTAAGCTGTCATATAATGATTCATACCATTGATGTTAATGAAACCTGCCTTGTAAAAATAATTTTGATGGAAGATTCTCAGCTGTCATCTCACCCTTTCCATAAATCTCGTGCAGTTTGTGTCACCATGAGCATGATGGCCTCAGGTATCAGGAAGTAAAATGAATTACAAAAAAACCCGTGCAACCTAGATTATAAGCAGAGGTTTTACAACCCAAGGTTGTACTACTATATTCCTTGATCAGCTTCAGGGTTCAGGCACTGAATCAGGTCTCGATGCTCTTGTTGTGTTAGCCATGCGAAATGTCTGAATCTCCATCCAAATTTTTCTGTTTCATTGACATCTGATCAGTGCATCGTGGAATGCTTTGGGTTGCAAGATGCCTGGGAAGTCATCTAGTTTCAAGCCTTGTGCCACAAGCAGGGACACATTGCACATATGTGAGAGGCAGGTCCTCCAGCAGCTGGGCTCAGACAGGAGATGCCCCTGTCCCAGTCTCCCCAGCTGGTGACACACAGACATGCAGGCTCCCGAGGCTGCAGCCCTGCTCCAGTTGCTGGTACTGACCATCACACTGGTCATGACTTCCCAGGTAAGTAGGAAGAAGTAAGTAAGAAGGAAAGACAGTATATGCAATAACTGAAGAAAGTGAAGTGAAGAAAGTAGCTGAAGCATCATTTGAATCTCTTTGACAAGATAGCAAGGTTTTCCTGGCTGTTGTGATAGAGTGGATGATGTATAGAGTTGGAAAATTGAGATCACTGGGAATGAGCAGCAGAAGTGTCAGGGTCACCACAGTGTTTTCTATACCTTGCTATGTAATACAACAATGTGGAAAGTACTTGTGGGAAATTCTTTTGGTGAAACACAAGAAAGGCCTAAGACACCACAATCCTGAGAAAAGGCAAGGTGGCCCTGATGGCTAATCTCCCAGAAGAGTAAGTCCACTGAATCATTAATTTTTGTTACAGTCATATCTGAAAAGTCAAAATGTCCTCAGGGAGGAAAATACAGACCTACTCAGAAGTATAGTCATTGTCTTCAAATATAGAGAAAGCAAGAGATTAAAATTTATCAGAAGCAGGCAAAAAATCTGAAAATCTAGGACAAAATTCTTTATTTAGGCAAGCATGTCTTTCTCACCTGTCCCTTCCTGCATAACCCACAGATGGGGCAGGAGTGGCAAATAGCAAGTTTTCCAAAGAATGCAATTTTAGTCATCCTGAAATTGCTTTGTGATATTAGTTACAATTGTTTATATGGGAATTTAAATACTATTTAACTAGGTTTTTTTCAGTTAGATAAGCATTGGTTACATAGATCCATAGTTTTGTGTAAAGCATAACACTGTACTGAATATTTTTTTTTTGCATCATTTTGCCAACACCCTTTTGTTTTACCAGTATTTTCTTTTCTTTGTGTTTGTTTTCTTCAAGGGCTGTTACTCTTGACTACAGCAGCCCAGAAGCTTATCTTGATAGGCATATTAGAACGGTGTATTAAGCATAATCAAGACCTATGAAGCCACTTTTTTTTTCTTTTTTTGTTTTCTTTTTTTCTGACTTACAGAAATAAAAACTAAAGTATCAGTTTCTTGCTTTCAAAGGTATTCAGAATTTAATTTTAAATACAAAAGAGAGCTAAAACCAAAATTAATTTATTATTAATATTTTACTCATACCAAGCATACCTGTGGGATAAATGGATAGTTCAGATTGGGTGTGGATAAATGACAGGTAGAGTTTATCAGAAGCAAATGGAAAAGTCCTTAAGCATTTGAAATTCCCCAGTCCAGGCACAAGTCTCCAATGGTATTTATAGAATTCACATATCTGCTTGCTATTTAGCTTTGAGAAACTACACTTGAGCATCTGTAGAACCTACTTCTAGTCAAGAAAATTTCTGTTTGTATCCAAAATCTAACCCTAAAGGAAAACAGTTTGGGATTAAGCAAAACTGGGAGCTCCTGGGGAAACAGAATGTATCCATGCATACCACACAGTTAAAAATGTGGAGAATCCAAGTAAATTATGGTGAAGCAGAGAACTCCAAGGCATAATGACTTATAACCTTCAAAACCTCATGTACTTTTGAGAAAAACACTAGTGTTACCACGCAGTTGCGTAATTTCCATCATGTGAATATAAAAAGATTGAGAGAAAAGAAGTTTGAGATCATTCAAAAATAGTAGGTTAGAAGCAAACTTAAATGTGGTAAACTAAATAAGTCTCATGAGGGAATACACATCTTAAAAACTTCTAATGGCTATAGGTCACCCCTAATATAAGCTACTAGCAGCAACCTAAGTATCACAGGGCTGTAAAGACTCATCAGGTAGGTATGTAGCAAGGGAAACTGGCTCTGTGAACGACTCCACAATATCAAATAGTACCAATTGACTGCAATCCTGAGAATGGATCTGTTCACGAAACAGATTACTGTTCACAAAACAGGACCTAAGGGGAGTAATTTTACAAGCTTGTGCAGCTACAAATAGCAGTTCAACAATTTGTGACAAGGTTCGAAGAGGCATTGATAAGTGTGACACCTCTGAGCTTTGGGAATGCCTGCTCTGACTATATTCTATACCATGAAAGAAGACTGTGATGGAAAAACACAGAGTATCCATGCAAATAACACATTAATAGGCCATGCTTTATACTCAGGTTCACATCTCCAGTGTGGAGGTGAAAACTCACCTTTTGAGCTCCCCAGGACACCTGCCTGGTCTCAGGTTTTATACAGGTAGTTACTATTTCCCACCATGTCACTGAGCTTGGACTCTGCGAGGGTATTGTGGGCAGACCCATCATGTCTGCAGCACCTTGTTCCCCATCATCCCTCTCTGGACACATCAGAGTTTTCACCTCTGTACCAGTGCCCTGCTCAGCCTTGTGCTGTATCAGTCCTGCAGCTGCATGATGAGCTGCTGCCTTTCTGCTCTCATGTGCTCTGTGTCCCAGGCATGGTGCTCCTCCTTATGCTCACCCTGCCTTCTCCAAGGCCTCCCTGGCACTTGAACTGGCGCCAGCCTCTCCAAGCACTTCTGGCACTGTGGCTGGGGGAGCCACACCTGAAGCCACCACACCTTCCTCTTTCAATCTCCTTTCCTTCTTTCTGCATATTGCCTGGGACTACCTGTACAGAGACCTGTCCCTCAGAATAGGATAGAATACAATGTGTATATAAACATATATAGACATATACAAATACCTATGCATATATATAAATATATATATGTATATATAGTACTCTCACATATATACCTATATATGTCTATTAATGACTAAAGGACATTAAGGCAGAGGTAATTGGGGCAGCTGTTCCTTTGGAAAAGACTATAAAACTGTGACTGGTTCCCTGCTATGCCCACCTGTTTCCCCCTGTAAGTTTCCTGTATGAGTTAAATTGGGATATGAGACCACCTATTCCTACACAAAATATGAGGGGAAGCCAGAGAAGAGATAGTGCTCAATGAGCTTTGCTTTTAATGAGAATAGGAACTGGCACAAAGCAAAGTTATCTTCCTTGTTTCAAAGTTGTGTTCGCTAGGGAAGTCATGGGGAATAAACACATCTGTGCTTAACCTTCTGCAAAGAAACCCACAGAGTATCTTGTCCTTTGCCAAAAACATGTGTACCAGGCTCTTTATTGAACTCCCAGTTTTCCCATTTTACTTTCCAAACTCCCCTCCACACTTGTGACTGAAATAGAAGGGAGGTTATTTGGTCACACATGTATCCGGCTTCCAACATCAGTTTTTCTTGAGTGACATTTAAAAAGGTTTTGAAATTGAGTTGTACTGGCTCAAATAATTTCTCCTTGGGGTCTGTTCCAGCAACACTGGTATGTGTATAAACAAGAGTTTGTATCCCTGTTGGGGTTTTTAGGATTTCTCCTAGTTTTTTCCGTTAAAGGAATTTTCCCCCATGCTGTTGCTAAGAGGGAAAATTGCTGGGTACTTAAGGAAAACAAAGAGCTACCCATTGCGGGTGGGGACACCTGGCTATTCTTTTGTTTCACCTGGGTGTGTGGGCAGTTCGGTTTCCGAACGCGGGAGAGGGAAGCTGTGTTTTTTTCGTCGGCTGGTTTTTTTTTTCCTTCTGTGGAGAAAGACCCCGGGATCCCAAGCCCACCTTCCCTGCCCTGCTGGAGGCCGGGCTGTGGCCGCCCTGTCCCACCGCTGCTTCGAGCCTTCGCTGCGTTGTAGCCGTGCTTGCCCTGCCTGCCCAGACCTCTGGGGGGTTCTCAGTTTGGATACACCTTGTCTGCCCTCCGGGATTTGTGCTCATCCCTGCTGCTCCAGCCTGCCATTCCCGAGAGTCCGGCCGGACACCGGGATTGGCTGCCCAGGGCTTTGTGAAGCCTTTGTCCCATCCCTTCCCGGGATCCCAGGGCACCGGTGCCGCGTGCTCCCCGAGCTCGCTCCGGAGCGCCCCCTGCAGCCGCGGGGGAACCATCGCACCTGCCCTGCTCACCGGGAGCCGCCAGCGCCCCTGCCGGCTGCGAGCGGAACTGCACCCGAGGGGAAAGGGCCTGACAGCCGAGAAGGCTGGCACTGGGTTTGTGATTGTTTGCTATTACTGCCAGAGTTATTGCTGTTTGTTTGACTGGTTATATATATAATATATAATAGTAGAGAACTGTTATTCCTATTTCCCATATCTTTGCTTAGAAGCCTCCTTGATTTCAAAATTATAATAACTTGGAGGGAAGGGAGTTGCATCTGCCATTCCAAGGGAGGCTTCTGCCTTCCTTAGCAGACACCCGTCTTTCAAACCAAGACAATCCCTTGATAATTTCCTGAATTAGAACAGTCCTTGTGGTCCATCACAGCAGCAAGAGCAGCAGGGAAATACTTTGGGCCAGCAGGCACCCACGTGCCACGTGTTGACTACTACAGTGGGTGCTTGTGTCACAAGTAATGGTTTTCAGTAATGTCCCTTTGCTCGCTATTGTCACTGTCTGCTTTTCTGATGTGCCTTAGAAAAAAAGCTTAATCTGCTAATTATCTTTTGACAGCTCTAATATCTTGAAGGGAGAAAAAGTAGATAAGAAAAACAGTTAGGCCAAAAGGGTTATCAGACACCGGAATAGGGAAGTGGTTGAGTCACCATCTGTGAAGGTATTTAAAAGACACATAGATGTGACACTTAGGGATGTGGTTTAGTGGTGGACTTGGCAGTGTTGTGTTAATGACTGGACTTGATCTTAGAGGTCTTTTCCAACATAAAAGATTCTGCCATTCTATTTCTTTACTGCCTCTGAGCTGGAGTTCAGGTAAGCCTTAAAAGACCTGCTTCATTTTCCTTCTTTTATTTGACTAAACTTGAATTCTTGTGGCTTCAGAAAGAAGACAGTTCTGCAGCTCTTCCTGCTTTTTTGTCTCTAAGTGGCCAGTTCTCCACCAAGAGTACTTGGCAATATCTCTGTTTATTCCTACAAAAAATAATGAGATCCTTCTGCAATCTTGCAGCCAACGTGCCTGAAATTCTGTTTCTCTTGTAGGTATTTAGAATTGATAAAATCTATGAATAATATAGATCTAGAAAGAATTCAGAGTTTCCATACTTTGTATCTGTCTCTTCTGCTCTAGCACTCACCATATTTGTCCAATAGTAATACACTGTGAATTTGGTCTTAAGACCAATATTAAAATAGTCACAGAAAAAGCAAATCAGTCAGAAAGTGCACGTGTTATGACTAAATCTAATTATGGGCAACTGTATTAAATTATCAGCTAATAGGTCAACTGCTAGATTTCAAAATTATTATAATAATCATTGCTACCTTTTACTGCTTTCTCCAGAAAGTGCATAGACAAATTTAGAGGCCTTCATGCTTCCCAAGAAGTATTTCTGTTTGAATGGTATAGGTGAAGGGCGAGGTTCCAAAACAATGCTGGGTTTTAAAACTGAGAGAGCCTTTTAACACATTAGCAGTCTAAGTCCTTCATATGTAGCTAGAAAGGTTGTCATTTATGTATTATTTGCTTTGTTTACTAGCACTATGATAAAATTCCTAGATTAGTGTGGTTCTGTTTTATTTAGCTAAGGTACTCTCTCTGCTTTCCTACCTGTGTGTTAATTTTAATGCAAGACAACTCAATCAGGGGTGTGTTGTGCTTTAATTGTTTGTCATTAAGGGAGTGGGATGGTATCTAAATTTGTTTCCCTTCATTGCTTTGACCTCATCATGTGGGGACTCACTGGAAGATGGTATCTGTATTTATCTTTCTGTTGTCCCAAAAAATTAAGAAATTGAAGATGGACTTCAATGTGGGATTCTAAATTCCCACAACAATGTAGAAGATTTTGAAGGGCATTTGGTTTTATAGGGCATTATGGAATAAAAATATAATGGGACAAGCTGAGCCTGTGTAATTATGCAACATAAAAATTGCTCAGCCTGTGTAATTATGCAACACAAAAATTGCTTGTAGAATTGTCTTGTCTTGGTTATCCATTGTAAAAGTTGCCACAAACCCTGATCTTTCAAAGGCAATGACTCCTCTAGAATCTCCTTGTTCACTCCTTGTCCACTCCTTGTCCACTCCTTGTCCATTTTAGTGATTGTTCCTTTAGAATTACCATCATCGTACCCTGAAACATGCTTTGGATCTTGCTATAAGATAAACAACTGGCTAAATATTCATTTATCCAGACATGCATTACAGTTTGTAATAGCTGTTACCTTAGCACAATAAATAAATGGATAACGTACCACCATGGGTTATATATATGAAGTTATAATAATATAAAATCCATTAAGAAATATTATATTTATTTGTAAATTGCCTTTCAGGAAACTGTTGTTTATTTCTTTTATCTTTGTTTACAGAAGTCTTGCCACAATGAAGTGCTGTGATCTATATAGTAAATATAGTTCACTGCCTGCACAGGAAAAAGCATAATTTAAGTGAAAATACCATTTTCCTTGAAGTTTTCTTTTAGACAGGATTTCAAACACAGAGCCCAGTAGACTAAATGAATTCACACTGGCTGAACACTACAGTGTTGTTTGTTCAAACAGTGCTAAGCATGATGAAACACAATTTATTGTCATCCATACACACAGAGAGTACAGATTCCCTTGTTTCTTAAATCTGATATACTTATCATTTAATAAATAAAAATTGATTAACCCATCTGTCGCTTGTTTTTCTGAAGACACTGGGGTCTGTTTTGACAGAAAATAGAGTAACTTTAAGTATATCAGCAATATCTGCTTTCAAGGCTTTTGAGAAACTGACATTAAAAGAACTTTATTCCTAAAACCTAAAAATGGTTATTAGTGAGAAACTAATAATGAGTTAGCTTTTGAGGAAAACATCATTTAGATTTACATGTTTTAAAAAATCTTATTAAATACTATATAATACTATTAATACTAATAAATACTATTAAATAATGTTGCAAAAAATTAAAATATTTATCATAATGGAGAAGGAAAAACAAAGCAATAAATCCCCTAGTCAAATTGTTGAGGAATCCATTCAGTGCTGGTGTCTCAGTGAGCAGCTGCAGTAGGAGGCCCTGGTTGAGCTCTGGGAGCCCGAGACTAGAGGCTGGGAATTGCCAACCCTGTGCACAACAAAGGGCCTGGGGGCCTGTGGCCTGGCCAGAGGACTAGACATTTAAAGACACAGCAGGAGCCTAGGACTTTCCTGTGTCTGTGAGGACTGTGAGGGGATAAATGCCCAGAGTTTCCTTTTTTTGGGGTCCCTCCTCGGAGGCACCAGCTTGAGCTGGTTTTGTACTATTTTGTTATTTCACCAAGACTAAATTATTTTAAGGATTGGTTCATCTGAGACTCTGCTGTGAAAACCTGGGGTTGAGCCAGCTCGGAAGCCTGGTGTGACTGTGTGAGTGTGGGAGTGTAGCTGTGAAAGGGCCTCCATCCCAGCTCAGGTGTGCGAATATGACTGACAGAGGGGCTGCTGGCAGGACAGACAGGGACATTTCCTTAACAGAATATCCTGCTTTTTTAATAAATTTAATTAATATATTGAATCATGACTCATTTCTGAAATGAACAGATGCCTTTTAGTTACTAACCTCAGAAGGGCAAGGTTTCTGCTGTTTCTGCTCTTTCCAAGTAGTGAGAATCTAGACAGTATAGTTCATCTTCTACTCAATAAAGATTTTGTCTGGAAATGTGGGTGAAGAAATTAAATGGAATAACAGAGTAGGAAGAGAAAGAGAGAGAGAGAGAGAAAGATGGAGGAAAATGCCATCTGCAGAACATGTGAACACAGAGTTCCCTTGTGCCTGGCTTGCTCTGTTTTTCTTTATCAATCACAGAGCATATTCCTGTTGCAAGAATGCCCTTCTGGAGTCACTTTAGAAATGTGTATCTAGAAAAAGCTTACCTTTCAACCTTCCAGGCTAAAAGATAAATATTGACAAAATTTCACTTTAGTGAGAAAAAGTACGAGTTACAGCAATAACAAAAATAATTATCTTAATTAAAACCATGAAACTGATGTTTGTGTCCCAGCTTTTGTGAATTTTAAATGACACAAAGATATATATGAATAATACCCTTGTGTTCACAGAATCATAGAATATCCTGAGTTGAAGGGACTCATAAGGGCTATCAAGTCTGACTCTTGGTCCTGTTTCGGACACCCCAAGAATCCCACCATGTGCCTGGGGGCATTGTTTAAGCCCTTCTTGAACTGTCAGCTTGGGTGCTGAGACCACTTCCTTGGGGAGCCTGTTCCAGTGCCCAGCCACCCTCTGGGTGAAGAACCTTTTTCTAGTATCCAACCTAAACCTCCCCTGACACAACTTCATGGCATTCCATCGTGTCCTGTCCCTCACTGGTCACTGCAGAGATGAGTTCCGTGCCTGCCCCTCCTCTTTCCCTCGGGAGGAATTTGATGCTTAAAATCTCCAGTATTTCTGTGCTTTCACTGAATGCTGTTTTGGATGATGTTGCTGCTCCTTACTCTATGGGTGAAGATTTTAAGCACATTCATGCATAGCTGTATAGGAAAGGAAAAGAATGCATTTTCATTCAGATAGCACATTTTCTATTTAATAAAGGGGTGTCAAATTTTAATACCTGACAATATCTACTTTCTAATCAAAATGTTGTCACAATTTCTTTGTGCTCTTGAATCTCAATACTTTGCAGCTTTTTTCTTTTTTGAATGCTGCAAACATCAAACCAACAATTCAAGCTAGAATGTTAATTTTGTTTCAATATTATTTGAATAAAAATTACAGAAAGTAGATATAAAAAAGCAGCAAAATTGTGCGCACTGTGTTTCTTACTTTAAAGGGACCCTTGCACAGTCAAATAGATGATGGCTGTAAAAAAGGAACAAGTCAAAAAATAATTTTAAATTCTCATAGTACTGAAGTCTGCATGGAATTTAGGGGTTACCTATATGCAAGGCATAAGTAATAATGTTCATGTAAGTCTTTTAATAATCTCTTAAAGTCCAAGAAATCTTACAAACATGTGACTATTGTCCCCTCTGTCTACACAGATGTGCTCACATTCCCTGTGACTATACCACACAGCAAGGATCAGGATGTAAGATTTGGTGTACTGGGCTGCTACAAAGTCTCCCAGTGAGCGTTAAAAAAAGGTGCTGAGTTATTTACCAGGATGGCAAGAGTAAACATCCTGTGTGAAATTCTGTTGTTGTCAGTGTTGATAATAAGACTCCCACTGACTTGAATAAGGCTAGATTTCACTTCTCCTACACTTCGTTTTCTATTAGTCTGCTCAGTGATCTTTTGACTAGTAATTAAGACCTTGAGGGCCCTATGGAGACATTCAAAGTAGCTTTTTCTATTTGCCTCTTTAAATTTTTATAGAGCTGTGATTCTTCATCTTTATAAACTCTTCTGAATCTTTCCTGGGTAGGAAGCAAGGCAGAAATGTGGGGAAGAGGCTAGACACTAGGTTTGCCTTTATTTCTTTGCTTTTTAGTTTAGCCTTCCTCTCTTAAACTACTTAGGAGTGGTGAGTCACAGTTCTGTACACAGCTTTTTTGAAAAAGTTGGTTTTTAAAAGATGAACTTACTGCAGATTTTGGGTCTCATGTAGGAAAATGTTATTTCCTCTAGTATCCTTGAAATGTACAACATAAGTAATCATATAGCCCTTCTGAACCATTTGAAACTGTCTTTTCTTATTATCTAAAAATAGTGGCATGTTCAACTGGCCATTTTTTCTTGAATTACTGCTTAGATGCCTTTTCTGTGAACAGCAGGACAGTCTGCGATCTAACGCCAATCAACATGGTATGTCCTCAGAAAGCAGCAGCAGAAAAGGAGACTGCAGTTTAGCATTTGTTCACTCTGTCTTCCATGCATCTGCAAATTCCTCCTTCTTCCTTTCCTTTTCAGGTAATTCTTCTTGGCTCTTTGGGTGTCTTAGAAGGAAGATGTACATGAGCCCAACACAGAGAGAAGATGATTTATGGGATGGAAGGTTGTCTTCTCTGAGAGTGAAACCTTTTACTAGGTAAGCTCAGGAGAACTCCTGTAAACAAGAAAGAAAAAGCTCATTTGTAGGTGACCTGAAATCTGTGCAGGAGAGATTGGATTTCTTGTCTGGGTAGATAAATAACATAATAACTTCACTGGGGCTTGGGTTAGCCCTTAGTTGGTATTTAGCTCACTTAATAGGTTTGGGAAGGTCTCATAAAACCAATCATAACTAAATTCTTGACAGATCTCTGTGTAGGTTGCGGGGGTTCTGGGGGTCCAGTCGGGACGGCCGGACGTAGACGGTGACGGATGGAGACGAGAGATCTCTATAGGCAGGTCTTGGGACACAGCCGGTTTATTGTAAAGGGCGTGGGTATTGGGGCACTGCTCAGAGCTGCTAGACTCAGCTCTGAGCAGGCCCAAGAGAGCAAGAGAGTGAACGGGTGAGAGAGAGAGAGAGAGAGAGTAGGAGCATGAGTGGAAGTGGAAGAGAGAGAATGAGAATGTGAATGAGAATGAGAATGAGAATGAATAGAAGAGAGAGAATGAGAATGTCTGAAGTCCTGGTTACAATACAATAAATCATCTTCTGCACTGAATATTCTAATTGTCACTAACCAATCTAATACAAGATACAAATCCTATAGCATTTACATACAGCCTATAAGAGTTCTTATATTACCATAGAGTGTTACATCTTAACTTCTAAAAACTACTCTTTGGACCCCTTCTGCTGAGCTAGTAGGGTCTGCTCTGACCCTTGGACCTGTTTGCAAGCAGAGGGTATTGTTCCATCAAGAGGAGATTACTTCAGTCGGCCATACCATTGTTTTCTAGTTGTTCAGTAACTAAGACCTGGTATTTCAAAAGTGGCTTTCATTTCGATGTTGCCTGTAGTTTTCATATTCCCAAAATCTTTTGTCAGGCAATCATATTTCCAAGGCTTTCCTGTTTCATCTTCCCCAACATCTCTGTAGTAACAGTAAATACTGATTTCAAAGGGTGCGCAACCAAGAAATTTGTCATTGTTCATCTAACTTTATGAAATCTCTTTACCATAATGCCCTGCACCAAGTAAAAAAAATACTCATCTCCCAAACCAGGACATTCTTCAAATATTTCCCACCTTGCATTTTTTTGTTAAATACTTTCCACTTGTAAAAATGACACAGTGTAAAAAGAAAAGCTTTTTCTTCATTTAAATATCCAATCAATACAATTAGATTTTAATGAACAGGAGATTTCTGGTTTGGTTTGGTTTGATATTTTTTTCCTGAAGGAAGAATCAGTACGTTGCAACGTTGCTGTTCTCTAACTGGTTTTGCCCATAAACATTAATTTATTCCTCCTCTCCTGCTTTTTGCAAACCTGCCAGAGATTAAACAGATATACAGGAGATGGCAGAAGCTGCACACAAAATTTGGTGTGCTTGGCATCCTTTAAAACACGTGGTGGAGCAGATGAGAGTTTAAAGGGAGTACCCTAATTAGTATTGGTCAGAGTCAGATGCAGAAGAAGTTTGAAAACTGGAAACGGAGGAAATCATTAGGAAACTTGGGTTAAAGAAATGGAATTCTAACACTCAGCCAGGCAAATTCCCGCAGAAGCCAAAGTCTGCATTGTAGCACAAAGTATCAGCACAAAGTTTTAATGTTAATGTGTAAAAACCCCATACGATGTCATCGCTCTTTCCAAATTTGTAACAACCTTTCTTAGAACAGTGATGTTTTCAGCAGAACAGCAATGGAAAAAAAAAATCTTGCTTCTTTTGAAGAAAGTGAGCTGGCATTGCAGCTGCACCTTTGAGATCAGTTTAGCTTGATAGTTTGTTCCCTTGCTGCGTATTCCTGAAACTGAGAGTCTTGTTTCCATTTGAAAACTTCACAAAATATCTCTGGGAATTTGCCAATATTAAGCACTATTGCCATTGTAGGGGTGTTATTTTAAAAACACTGACAAAGTTCCTGATAGCAGAGTAGAGAGTTTAGGATAAAGAAATCCATGGGGGTTTTTGACAGATAATGAACCAGAATCCATATATAAATAAAAAATAAACCCATCTAAGGATATGCAGGAGATAGCAAGAAGCTTGTACAAGGAGGGAAGTGGGAATGTCCTGCAAAGTCCATGGTGATATTCTAAGCAGAGAAGGGATGGCAGTTAACAATAATAAGGTAACATTCAAACCAAACGTATTATGCAAAAAGGGTCCAGTGAAATAAATTCCTAGCAGATCCATGGTCATAGACAAAAAATGAGCTATTAACTTTTAAAGTAGTTTAAATATCTGCACTTAACTTGCAATAGCAAGTTAAAACACAAGTGTTTGTGTAAAAAGGCTATATTCTACCAACACTCTTAGCAGTCCTCCAAAGCTCTTGGCAGTGAAGTTCAACACTGCATGTGAAAAACAGATTTCTTGAACACCTCAGCCAGCACAGTTTTATTCAGAAACAACATTTGATTCCTTTCTTTCATTATAATAGAATATAAGGAACTTTTCCCCCCCCCATTATTTCTCTATTATGCATGTTCCTGTTTCATAAGGAAACCAAATAGTCTGTGGATGGCCTTGGTGTGTGCTTCACTTCTTTGTCATCAGTCAGTGAAGCAGTAACTAGCAAATATATTGTATCTGAAAAGTCCTAGATTCTTTTAAGTAATATTCCACTAATAACTTCTGCAAACTAGCCAGCTAACTATGTTAGTATTTCACAGAACAGTGGGTCCTCACTGAAATCACCCTTTGAAGCTCCTGTTGAATTATGTTGGCTCAAATTGGTGTCAAAGGCCATAATATTGTATATAACTTACTTTCTCCCTTCAAGTTTGCTCTTTCCCTGCAGATCTGAAAGAAAAACACCTTCGCTTCTGATCTGAAACCTATGCTACTTTCCAACTTTGTCTATTATCTTCTCTTTTGTGCTGTTAATTGCTGCTATGGAAGTAAAAAAAAAAAAGAAGAAACTGATCTCTTGATAGATGTAACTGAGAAGTTCAGTGGATGGTTAATAGAAAGAAATTACATGGTCTGACACAAGATATCTATATATAGATATATATTTAAGTCTGTGTTAAAAGACTTGGTGTGTGTTTGATTTCTCGAACTGAAAGCTGTTTAAGAGCTAATTCTAGATTCTTACAAAATACTTACGAGACTGGGATGTCTTGATGTCAAGTATTTTGACAGAATACTTTGTGAAGCCTTTTAATAAGGCTTTATTATTCCTTTATTTATTATTTATATAGGCTAAAAGTTCCTTTTTTAATAAGGAACACAAAACTCCTACTATTGTTTCAAATATACAACAGATTTAAAGACAATGAAAGAAGTTTATCCAGAAAAATAAAATGCCTCAAATGTATTTGGGACATGCACATGGGAGCATAAAACCCATATAAAATAAGAGTATGCTTAAGGGGCAGTTTCATGCTTATTCATGTAGTATTTTCTTCTCTGTCCATCCTCTCAGATATGGTAGAACAATAGGCAGCACAAAGTTTGTTGAGTTTCAGAATGTTTATTTTTGTCCCTAAAAACATTAATACCATCTCAATTTCTGTTGAAGTTGGTGGCTTTCTGTGACTCATTGTGATTGTGTCAAAGCAGAAATAACATGGATTAATCCTTTTATCTAGTCTGACAGTCAACAGCTCTTTGCTCTACCAGCCACCACAGTCCTTGGCATTGGTCATAAATCTTTTTTTCTTGAACATATATCTGTTTTTCAGGCACTGTTTTCAGCAGGTATCTGCAAGGGTTCAGTTGTACCTGAAACTTTTTTTTAATCTGCTTTTCCTTCAAATACTCATTCTTCTTCAGCTCTATCCCTACATTTCAGAACACATGGAAATTGAACATGTCAGGTGATAGCTCTTGTGTGACTAATTTATATCTACTCAATGTTAACACGAAGCTTTAAATTTTTGGGTAGCTGCCTCGGTTTTCATCACAGCCTTTACTTCATGCATTACTTGTCCCAACTACCTTTCCTGTTATTGCTCTTTTTTCTGGCTTCTCCAGTTGCTCTGCTCATTAGCTCAACTGCAAATAATGCTACCTATGAAATATCATTCCTTATTTGATTAAACACTGTGTAATCAAGCCCACAGACTTTGGAAAAAATTGATTGTATGACAATTGACTCGATGATTTGGTCAAAATTTAATAGGAAATGAATAATTTTCATAAAGTGAGTCATATAAATCAGGAAACTAGTTTATGATAAATAGATAGTGAGAAAACAGTATCTGCAAAAAATAAGGAATTTGTTACCACATGGGGTATTTCAACAATGACTCAGGTCTAGAGGAGAGGAGGGCTCTGAATGCCCTCTTGGGTATGGGTGGGTCTAAATCTGTTGCCACGGAAATGTGGTTATACAGAATAAAATACCTCATTTTCTGTTAGAAATGTCTCCGATAAAAAACATCAGAAAGAAAAAAAGATGTGTTGATTAACCTTTATCATGTTTCTTCTGATAATGCTTTCCTGACACCTCCAACTTTGAAATGTTGTATGATGCTTTATATTCTCTCCTGAAATGTACTCTGAACTTTTACTACAAACCCCTTTGTTACTATGGAAGCTGAAGGCTGTAGAAGTCCATTCTTCTTCATCTTTCCCTTCTTTTTCTCTTACAATTTCAGACATCTTGACCTTAGAGAGGATTGGTTTTACAGTTACCAATAGATTAACACCAACTAGGTTTTACTATGTTTTAGGAGTTAGTGAAATATAAAGTACCAGAAAAAAGAGACATTGCTGGTTCAGATCTGTTAACTTCCAATGGATGGCAAATTCTACCTAAATCCTAAATTCTACCTGAATCCTAAAGAATGAGAATAATCCATGTATTAGTACACACATAAGTCATCAAAAAAATCTTTTGCCTCTGCCAGCTGCTAACATCCTAAACTCTTCTGTCTGAAATGTAGCACCCCAGAATAGACTAGGAGAGAGACTGTGGGCATATTCTGTTGACTATGGGCAGCTAATAAACCCTCTTTCTGACTGCTGAGGCACATGGGAGCTCTCAAGTACTTTCAGGTAAAAGCTAGGCTGTTAGGGATTGAAGTTACTCTGGTTTCCAAAACCTCTTCCACAGAGAACTGTAAAAATAAATTTTATCTCCCATATTACTTGAGCCCTTTCAGAAGATCTTTGGAAGTTTGGGTATGATTTATCAGGTTTTAGCAGGACGTCTAGTAGTAAGTGCACTGGAATCATAACCACCAAACTCATGACTCTCCAGCATGGGATAACTTCTAGAGAAAGAGCAAATGCCTCATGCCATATGGCAGTGTATTGAGTTTGTGCAGCCAGGTTTGGATGGTGAGTGGGCTACAGGGGTGGCTTCTGTGAGATGCTGCCAGAAGCTTCCTCCATGGCCAGCAGAACCAATCCCAGCTGGCTCCAAGATGGACATGCTGCTGGCCAAGGCTGGGCCAATCAGAAATGATGGTTATGCCTCTGTGATAACATAGTTAAGAAGAGAAATAAAGCGATTGTGGAGTTGTAATTGCAGCCAGAGAAGAGCGGAGTGAGAATATGTGAGAGGAACAGCTCTGCAGACACCAAGGCTGCTGGAAAAGGAGACGGAGGAGATGCTGCAGGTGCTGGAGCAGAGATTCCCCTGCAGCCCGTGGTGCAGACCATGGTGAGGCAGCTGTGACCCTGAAACCCATGGGCATGCAGAGATCCAGCCCATGGAAGAACCCCATGCCAGAGCAGGTAGATGCCTGAAAGGAGGCTGTGATCCAGCCTGTGCTGGAGCAGGTTTCCTGGTAGGACTTGTGACCCGTGCTGGAGCAGTCTGTGCCTGGAGGACTTCACCCTGTGGAGGAGTGATCCATGTTGGAGCAGTTTGTGGAGAACTGTCTCTCGTGGGATGGATTCACATTGGAGAAGTTCATGGAGAGTTATTTCCCATGGGAGGGAGCCACTTTGGAGTAGGGGAAGGACTCCTCTCCCTGAGCAGTGGCAGAAACAACCTGTGATGAACTGACCATAACCCCCATTCACATCTCCCTGCACTGCTGGGGGAGGCAGTAGAGATGGGAAGGAGGGAGGAGTGGGGGTAAGGTATTTTTAAGGTCTTATTTTACTTCTCTTTATTCTGCTCTGATTTTGTTAGTAATAAATTCAATTAATACCTCTAATTTGAGTCTGTTTTGATCATGACAGTATTTGATGAGTGATCTTTCCTGGTACTTACGAACTCATGAACCCTTCATTATATTTTCACTGTGCTGTCCAGCTGCAGAGAGGAGTGATAGATAGTTTTACAAGCCAGAGGAGCACAGCCCTCTCTGGTGCTAGGTACTAGCTGTGAAATAAGGATAGCCAAAAATTCAGCACGAGTTTTCCCTTGCACTTTGGAGTTGGGGCAGGGAAACAAAAAAAAACTGACCCAAGATTTTTCCTTTTGTCAGGACAGAAGGGCATATCTATTGTTAAAAGCTTCAATATGATGTACAAGCAGACTATAAAAGTACCAAAACAGCATGCAGGTTTAAAATCCTGACCTGCAGGCACCAAGTTTGCTTGTATTCACTAGGGTTTGAACATTCTAGTTTTTGTTTGATTTAAATCACTTCAGGAAGTACTTTAAAGACACAAATAATAATTAGGCAAAAAATTTATTAAAAATCAGTGGGAATCATTCTCCTTCTTTCTATTTGAATATTTTGAATCTTCCCTTTTTTTGGTGTATCCATAATAGTATGTTAAAACTTTACAATGAAGAACAGCATAAGAACACTAGAAATGGTAGCAAAAATAGAATTGAAGTACCTCTTCAAATCTGAACTAAGCTCAAACTTCAGTTACATGACACATGCAATATTTGTTTAATAAATTTAATGTACTAATGTACAAATGAAATCCTTCCACTGTATTATTATTAATATATACAGAATGAATTATGGGCAAAAAGAATCTCTGATAACTAACTTTTAATTACTTTATGTGACCATTTTCTGATAGAAAAGGTTCTGAGCTAATTTGCATGTGTGCTTAAATATTCAAGGAAAATCAACAGCTAACTAGATGCATCTGGATTTTAGTACATAGTTTAAAGGCCTTCAGGAAATATCCTTTGCCTCTGGAGAAAAAAACCTGACTTGTATTGTTTGATTAACTAACATAAACACAAAGGAATTTTAGGTGCAGAAAGGATAATGCAAGTCACTTGACACTGAAAAGATAAAATTATCAGCATAAAGCTGTATCCCTCCTATTCACTGAACTCTCTTCGTGGTTTGACCTGCTTTCCTCTGCTCTTTTTAAAAACTGTGCTTTCCAGCCAGATGCAATATTTGAAACCAGCATCAGTAAGACACTACAGGCTTAAGTTTTCAAATGCAAAGGTGCTTTTCTTAGTATTGAGCTTATGACAGCTTGTCCAAGTATATTAATGACCATGTGTAACAAAACAAACAACGCTTCCCATAAAGAACCTAATTAATACACAAAACCTAACAAATTACAAGAAACCACAGTGTCAAGTTAAATAGTTAACATTAAATTCTTCTCTTTTTTCCTTGATTATAGGCTGTATGAGGCACCTAAGCTCCTTCCATGATCAAGAGAGAGAAAAGAGGATCTGAGAGGTGCACGTAGTACATGACATTAATCATCTTCTGGAAGTGTCTTTAAGGCAATGTCACTTAGGTTGGAAGTTTAACTGTTAGATGGCTGCAGTGAGTTCAAATTAATCCCACACTACTAAATAGGCTGTGTACAGGAATTCCCGTGGAGTTTCAGTGACAAGACTTAGTCTACTCCAATACAGACTAAGCTCCACATGGCTATTATAATTAGTGTAAGGGATGCTCGAAGTCAGGTCTGACATCTCAAAAAGACTTAAGCACATAGGAGCCTCACCTGAATGCCAAATAGGTTTGGGTAGAGTAAGTCTTTACCTGTGCAAAGTGCATCCAACAGGGAAGCACTACTGAAGGTA
The DNA here is from genome assembly GCF_020740725.1 of Corvus hawaiiensis. Classification (NCBI taxonomy): domain Eukaryota; kingdom Metazoa; phylum Chordata; class Aves; order Passeriformes; family Corvidae; genus Corvus; species Corvus hawaiiensis. The sequence goes on from NC_063215.1 coordinate 25,466,557, forward strand.
CTCACTAGCAGTGCCCAGGGACTCAAACACATCATTCAAGAGGAATGTAGGAGTCTTCAACTGCTGTCACAGTGGAGTGGCATTTCTCTAAAATAGTGAAGGATGGCTGGCACTTAAATCCTGCCCTAACCTGGGCCTTAGATCCCTGGGGCAACAGCTGGCCACTGGGCTTTCCACCTGAACCAGAGCTGGACTTGCTGCTGCACATGAATGAAAATTGATACTACTGATTGGAGCTTCATTGGCTTCTCTTCGTGTATCATGTTGCTTCAAGCTTGTTTTTGTCTTTAGGTCTATGGATATTTTAATAATAAATAATTATAATAAGAACTAAATAAGTTCTGATACTGATGAGACTGAATTCAGTTTTTTACTGCCTTATGTTCTCCCTTGTATTGGCAGATAAAAAAGAATTTAACATGAAGTGTTGACCTTACTCTAAATATCTGAATGTGCAAGAATAAGGAAATAATGCTTTTGAATATGAATATTATAATTTCTTGGCAGGTCAGTAACCATAAGGTCTGTAATTAACAACTCCTCTCCTTCAGTAGCATGGGACTCTGCTGACTTCTTTCATCAAAAGGTTTTTGTGCTTGTTATTTGGCACTTGCTGTTTTGTGTCACCACAGAATTAAAAGTACTCAGAGCATTACTTCTTCCACATGTATTGGTAGAAATGAACATTAAACATATTGCAAAGTATTTTTTTAGCTGTCCAAAGTAGTTAAAATGATGCAATTTGAGCTAGTTCCAGCAGTTATTTCTCAGGTTGGTAGGTTTTTTTTCAAAGAGACAATCTACTGAAATTGGTGGACATATGAGGAAGAGGTCCTTCAGCTTTGGGATGCACAATCTCCATGTAGGACACTCTTAATGTCTCTTAATATCCTTAATAAATTCAATAAAAATCCAACAATATTCATCCACTTCAAGTATATGTAATTGAAAATGCAACTTTCTTTCCCCCTTTATACAAATTTTGGAACTAAGAAAGATGAATGAGGGGGTCAAAGGAACTCTTCATAAATTCAAATTACTCTCTTTAACAATATTGAAAGGTTATGATTGGGTTAGCCCTTTAAATTGTTATTATCCACTTCTACCATCATACCCACGAGGGCAACAGGAATCTTAGTTAAAATATCATCTCAGTTACATGCATAAATGTCATCTTTTCTCATTTCATTCATCTCTCCTTGAAACGGCTGGTTGATACCTGCTGGCCATACACGTAACTCTGATGCTGCTCCTTGAATTTCCACTACCTCTGCTGTAATTCTGCTTTATTCAGTTGTAGCCATTCTGATGAGAAGAGAACTCTCATCTTAACTGAGCATGGTGCTGAAGAGACAGCCCTGCCATGCACATGGTGCAACAGCTCTAGATTCTTCACTTCGTCCCATTCCCAATGGTGAGTATTGCTGACCACTTAAAAATTGACAGCCACTAAATATTTTTTGACCTTTGATCAAGGAAGGAGAAATCATGTAATGGAATGACATGATTGACTAAGTGACCTTATTCTGATATCAAAAATGGAATATGAAGGATGCTGTTACTTTTCCTCTTCAAAAAGAAATTGTATGAAAAGCAGAGCCCATAGGCCCAAAGTCTGGTTCTCAGCAGTCTGATTATCAGTGGCCTGATTGTCATGTGCATAGTTTTGATCCAAGCTATAAAGGTAAAGAGGATAGTACCAGTCTGGGTGGTTGTCAAGCTGCATAGAAATATTTCATTCTTTACACTAAGATACATGCCAAAGTTGCTACATGATTGTTATTTACTCATTGTGAACAGGATCTTCTTCTGCTGATCATCAATTCGTGGGTGCAAGCTCCAAGAAAAGCTTGCGTTTTCCTTTCTTTTTGCTGTGAATTTTAAATAGGAACACTACATTTATGCAGAAATTACTGTTTATATGATTTTTCTTCATATATATAGGAACATATATGTTCTCAAAAATACCCATCATCTTGGTTGCACCTTGGATTTATGAAATACTTGAAGATATTATGGCTGAAGGTGGTGTAACTGACTGATATTCAGCCAGTGTAAAGGCAATGTTGACATAAATGAGGCAAAAAGTCACATGTTCTGTACAGACTAATAAGAATCATGTCTTTGCATGGTCTTAAAGAGGAGAAGAGAAAGTGTGGAAGCAGCCCAGGCTTTTGACTTCCTCTCCTAGGGGGATGATTAGGGCACTTGCAGGACCAAGTGCAGCCTAAGACAGAAAAAACCCCACAACCTTGTTTTCTGGAGGGACGGAATAACCCACTTGCCAGATTGCCGTGAAAATGTGGGTTTTCTCAATTCATACCCATCCTTCTTGTACCTGCCTTAAGAACAGGGGTGTGGGTTTTATTTCCACTCAAGCAGTACTGATGAATCCCTCTATCCTCTCGTTCTCTTTTCTGTAGTCACAAGACTCTTGCACACAGCTTCAAGGACAAGCAACAGGGCAGCCTCTCTTTCAGGCTGCTATAACATTATACTGAGGTCCTGGCTATACTCTTCTCTGCTTTTCATCTTATATCCTTAATGATTTTGAAGTCTTGGGGATTCCTTGTCCAGCTTCTTCCAACTTGGTAAAATGCAAGCAGACCTGCTCCACCAAAAGCTTAATGGGAATCCCTGTGATCACATAGATCTATACAAAAAAATGGGGTCCGACGTGGTCCTTAGGGAAAGTGGAGTAGCACAGCTTGCCACAGCTGAACTTGCTTCTCTTATCCAAACAGCCCAGATCTGTCCAGGCTGTATAATGGAAATAATCCCTGGCTCATTCAGTTCCTCAGATTTTCCTGGGCATTGTCTGATTGTTGCTACAGCCTAAAGACTAGCCCTGCCTTGCCTGGAGGACTGCTGGGAACAAACTGATATGGATGATAGGAACAGTGCTGAGCTGGTGTCCCAGTCACCTGTTATTTTTAGCAGTTTTCACATGCCTTTGACTCTCCTGCATGTCCTTTGCTCTCTTTTGCCTCCAGGCTGGCCATACTATTAGGTGCTTCAATGCCTTTGTGAAAGGATATGTGCAGAGGAGATGTATCTGTGATTTTATTATTTTAAAACTCTAATTTTTTTTTTTTTATTCTTCCTATTTATCTTGTAAGCCATTTAGTTTAGTCCTGTTGTTTCTCACAAACTAAGATTCATTAGTTGCCCCCAAGATATTGTGACAAATAGTGAACTATCCATCCCTACTCACTTCCTCCAAATCTCTGCTGTTTGTGATTTTCTGGATCTTTATCACAGTCTTTTTGTTGCCTTCTGCCAATGAGTTTTAATCTTTTTAGTAACTCTTCAAGGTCTCTCACATCTTCAGATATTATTGTTACCCTTTTGATTTATATTGTTAATATAGATGGTCAGGATTGTACTGATTCTTTAAAATGTGTGGGAACCTTCACAAACTGACAGAAAATAATGAAATTTCTGTTTTGCTCTCAGTTCTTAATAGCCCTGAAAATCAGCTTAACTGTTTTTGATATTTATCAAGGACTTGACCATCCTCCACTTAACCTCTAGAATATAATCACTTTTTAATTATTTCTATTCTGTATTTTTGTACATGGGAGCTGTGAAGCGATGTTCTATTTTGATCTCTTTTTTTTTCTTTTTTTTTTAGTTCAATTGGGATCTTTAGTTATCACTTGCTTGGATGCTTCTTGCAGCTGATAGTATTTGGTGTTTCAGGAAAGGTTGTTTATTGTAGTACTTTGAGAAATAGTCACAGCATGTCCTGAAGGACCCTACTTAGCAAAGAACAAAATTCAGATTTCACTGCTTAGATCCACAATTCTGGGAAATAATACTTGAGCATTATTTGAAATGGTTTAATTATTTGACTTTGCTATCTTTTCAAATCCTCGAGTGGACCAGTGAAATGATTTTCAAAGTGAACTGCCTATATTTTCTTGTAGCGTCAGTCCATCACATATTAAAGACTGAAACCTAACATGCACTAATTTTCCTCTTTTTTTAGTAACTCTTATCTCCTCCTTTCATATTTTAATGTATTAAATTGTAACTTTTTTTCTTTCCCTATGTATGCAAATGTCACACTTCCTGTCAAGAGCTGAAAATATTTCACAGTGGATAGTGAAGAAAGGAAAGCCTGCAGCAAATCTTTTGGGTGGCTTGCTTTGCCTCTCATGTGTTTGCAAAGAACTGTACAATATCCAAAGGAGAGAAATTACCCCTTGAATTGTATTTATTAGATATATTTTGGTAACAATTACTCTTAAATCTACCTGTGTATTTTCTTCATTTTTATAAATGCTGTTGATGTGTATATGGTATGTATCACAATTGATAATTATGAATTTTAATGGCTGTGGTTCAGTTCCTTAACTTTCAGCATTTCTGAAAGAGCAGAATGCTGCATTCACAATCTCTTGCAGGTACAGCACACCAGGATAGCTTGATTTGCCACTGTAATGGTTCAGATGAGAGCAGGATGGAAGGAACTAAATTGTGAAGATAGATGTCACAGGTAAGCCCAAACATGTTGATGCTCAAACCTGATCTGCTTATATTAAAACTTTGATTTTAATTTCCAAGGCTTACATCCTGTAGGGCCAGAAAGATAAGGAGGTTGATTGTTTTGAATATAGTCTGGGTGATATCAAAGTTGTAAGAAACAAAATTTGTGTCTATATCATAACAGAGATGGAGATTTACTTATTCCAAGTGTAAGTTGTCAACTTATGCCCTAAGCCAGCCAGGTGGGGAGCTTTTGAAGGATCTACCTTAGGTCTTCTCTGCTTACACAACAGATCCTCTTAAGAGATGCGATGGCTTTCCTAATGCCCATCACTTCAAAACTCAGATCGAGTAACCACTCATTTGAATCGTGAATTAATAGAGGTCACTTTGCCTTTCCCAGTACAGGAAGATCCTGCTGCAAAAAGGGATAATGAGTAAAGCACTGTTGTCCTGAGCATGCTTTTAAAGAAAGAAGAGGAACACAGAGAAAATGAGGACCTGTGAGCGGCAGTAGCTCTAAGAGGGATGGCTAAGTGGAGTCCTTTCTGCCAGACTACCTCTTCAAATCAGAGTGTTACCATTTAATGTTCCTAAGTGTTCCTCAGCAATAGCTTTCTGCTGGAAATTTGCCCCAGCTTACTTGGAAGGATTTGTGACTCTGAGATTGAGGTAACCTGGGATTCATTCATTGGGCTTTTGCAAGACTGGGCCCTTATTTTTCTTTTTCTTTTTGGCTAAATGCTATCTTCACTGGTAACAGCTTCCACTGGATGAAGTTCACAGGAAGAAGTTGTTTTCTCAGTATCTAAGTGATACTGAGACCAGCATGCTAATCTCCTTTAATAAAATTTTATTTTCATAGACAATGAAACTATGTAGATAAAATTATCTTGCTTGCTTCTGTTCAGAATCTTTGTACACAATAGCTGCAATCCGATTGGAATTCCTAATCTGCAGGATTCACTTTTCTAAAAACTTTTAAGATAAGCCCTAATAGACAGATTTTACACACACATGCACACATACACACACACATACACACACACACACACACATATATATATATATAAGCACTAGATGCATAAGTACTAATTTCCACTCTGCCTCATCCCAAGTTCCCTAAAAAGGGACTTATTTATGTGATTACTGTAGCAGGATCAAAAGCCATCCATATGTGAGGCGGCTGGTGTGGGGTCTGTAGCTCAGACCCAGGAAGCTGTGACTGGTCCGGAGAGATGGTCCCATGAGGAACCATCTTCCCAGGGCCCGGTGTCTTCCCTCAGCTGTAGCTGGAGTGCCTGTGCAGAGAGGCTGTCAGCTCTTTACTGATTCTCAGCTCGTGATTTCAGCTCTTGCTCTGCGAGGCAATCTCCAGGCCAGACCAGGAGGAGAGAGACGAGAGACCCATAGAGCAGTTCTGCATGGGGCAGCTTTATTAGTCCGCACCCCACGAAGGGGAGGCCAGGGACGAGCTCTCTCTGCCCTCGCAGGGGCAGAGGGCTAGATCTTATAGGGATACAGGGGGTGGGTGTCAGAGGGTAAAAGCCAATGGGTTACAAAGGATCTGCGTAGGGTCTCCCAGAGGATTCTGGGTCTGCCTTCTTCTCACCATAACTGAAAGTGGTTGCCTTTCCAGGGGAGTTCTGCTGGGAGGTTATGCAATCTCCTTATCTCAGCAGGCATCCCTCAAGGGCAGAGGCTGGGCATACCCCACACATACGTGCTTCCAGTCCAGTGCAGCAGCAGCTTTCAGAAGCCAGTATGTGGCTTTGGGGTACAGGGAAATGTGGCTCTGGTAGCCCTGTCTAAAACATCCTCCTGTCTTCCCTGGTCCAGACCAGCTCCTCTGGTGCCACTCATCCCAGTGGACTTGGAGCAGCAGTGTCCTGCTGCTGCTTTGGTCTCAAAGTGGATTACCCTGACCTTGCCAAGAGGTCCCAGAGGCCCAGGAAGATGGTTTGAGTTTGTTCCTAATGGGAACTGCTAGGAGAACAGGAAGGGGGAGCACTGCTCTTATGCCCTAGAAGAGCACAAAAGGAGGAAGCTGATGAGTTAAAGAGGTAAGAAAGCATTTCCTGCCTTTGCCTCTCCCCCAGACATAACCATAGTCTTCCACAGAGATCTCTCTCTGAAACTATACAGACTCCTCTCTTCTACCCAGACATTTGGAGGTGCCTGGACCTTTCTGACACCTGTCTCTTGCTCAGCATCCCACACAGGTCCTCTGCCATCCTGCTTTTACAAGAGCAATCTGCTGCGTCAGTTCTCCCTCTCTTCACTCAACACTGCTCAAATCATCTCTCTCCCAGCCCTCTCTTTGACCACCCACATACAAGTGTGGTTCTTTCAGTGCCCCTCCTTCCTCTAGTTCTGCTACCATCTCTAAACAAATTAGTAACAATTGGAGATTTAGCCATTTTCAAACTAGGAAGTGACTTTGTAGGATATACATGCAACATCTAACTGTAACCATCCTTCATATTATTTACAAACAAATTTTAAACAGTATTTTTGTTTTGTTTCATAAATACTAGCCTAGACATCATTTTTGTACTCCATTCAGAAAAGGCCTCATGCAAATGTAAAGTGACTAAAAAGAGGAGAAAAGTGTGATATAAATTGAGCGGTACATGCAAAGAAATACTCTTACAGATGAAAAACTTAGTGTTACATTATTTTTCTGTTGAACCAGCAATTAAACATAAAGTCAGTTTAAACTAATTATAATTGAATTTCATATGTGATGCAGTTGTCAATGAAAAAATAGCATGCATCAGAGGGATGCAACTATTTTTTTTCTTCCATCTCTCCTTCCCTGTCTTTGGGGCATTTTAAAAACAGACATATTTTTCCTTCAAGACTCAGAACCTATTGATTTTTCAAGTTACCTATGGAATTCTGCCTTGTGAGGTGCCAGATGAACAGGGGAAATCACAAAATGTGATAGGAGTCCCTATGGAGCTTACTCTAATTAACTGTGTGTCCATGAAGGATCTCCAGGAGTGGAGAAAGGCACTTGTTAAATAAGGCAACAGTTTCTATGGAAATGGAAAATGACCACTCTTTGAAACTTACTTAAAAAAGCCCCCCAAAACCAGTTAGGCTGATTGTGTGAATTAAGTTAAATTTGGTAGATCTTTCCAGACTGAAAACTTGATGACTTTCTACACTAATAATCACTGGCAGTGCTGTTAGTCAAATTCTTTTAATCTGTTTGGGCAGCTTTATTAGCTTAGCTTGGAAAAGAGAAGTGGATCACTCTAGTCTGCTCGTGCACATGACCACGATCACCTAATCACATTTAGACATCTTGCTGTCTTTTTGCATCTAGTGCTGTTTAGTTGTAATTTGAGTTATTTTTTGTTTTGGATGTCTATTGATGAATAAAAATCTTAACAGCAGGCTTCTTTGCAAACTGCAATTTTACTGCAATACACAACATATTCTGTAACAGTTGTGAAAACATTCAGGAGTCAACTGGCCAAAAAGTCTTCTTTCAAATGTCAGTGTCCTACCTGAAAGTTATGAGTCCTTTGCAAAATTTAGGTCACTGAGCACTCAAAATCAAGCTCCAAATACAAAACAGTCTGAAATCATGGATGGATCTGATTTTTTGCAATAGTAGCAGAAAAGCATGTTTGAAATTCTGCAAGACATATGCTAGGATGAACGGAAATCAATGAGTTCTTAAGCAAAAAACCCAGAGAAAGTATACATATTAAATATTTTATATTCAATTTAAACTGTATCTTTTCTACTGAAAGAATTAAATAAAAAATCTTTCTAAAAAAAATTTAATTATTTTGGCCTTTGGGAGTAAGTAGCTAAGCATAAAGCCTTGAACTTTGATCTCACTTTGATGTGTTCTTTCAGCTTAGAATAAATTTCTAGCTTCAATGAAATAGGATATAATTCCTGCTCCCTTCAATGGGCTGGGACATTGTCTGTGAGAGAGAAGAACTAAATCCTCTAGTTCTGCCAGACTGGTAAAGCACTATGTTTTTTCTATCATGAAAGAAAATAATAAGTCAGAAAGACCCTACTCTCTTCTTCAGAAATAGATTAATCTAGCATCCAGCACCCTTGAGAGCAGCAGCCTGGTTGCAGAAATGACACAAAAATGCCAGGCAGCTTGGATTCACCATGACTTTCAGAACATGGTTCTCTGGAATGACTTCACATAGTTCTGGCTACGTTAAAATATTGGAGACAGTGGATATAAATGAAAAGATGAAAAACAAACCAAACAAAAAAAACCTCATTCAAATTTCATTTGTCACTGCAGCCTTATTAGATGATCTCCTGGTATTTGAGCAGCTCATGTTCAGAATCCTGCTGTGTAACACGTGTACGGCACAACTCATGCTTCCGCAGCATTTATTTTAATCAGAACTTGTGAAATGAAGCCCCACCTAAACTAGAAAACTGGATGAATGTTCATCTCTTGTTCACATATATTTTGCTGCAAAAAATTGACTCTGAACAAATGAACTCTGATTTGCAACAAACCTCTTACATATTGTAAAGAGGATGAGAAAGAGAAAGAGAAATCAAGGAGTTGTCATTAGCGAATCTCCAGCGATACTGATCAGTGATAGTGAAAACAGTATATTTTACAACAATTACTGTATTTTGCTTCTGTCACAAGGTTTTGGTAATCATGCAAGTGAAAATAAATGTTTATTGAGTAGTTATTGAGATGATGAGTCTTTTGAGTCATAACCTTCAATTGGAGAGGATCTGTCATGGGAACAAGCTCTTTTATATCAATATAAATCTTTAGATATTGATCAAGGGACTGTGGAAATAAAAAGTAATGATCTATAGTATTTGAAAGACTGAATTATGTCACAAGAGAATGTCAGGCCTGAAAATCATGTATTAATTGTGAGTAAAATGACAAAATAAATGGATCTGAACCTGTATTAATAGATTGTATAATTAATTTGTTGATTAATTTGTTGATTTGATTGTATAATTAATACAAATCACCTAATATTAAGCATCTCTGTATTGAAAGCATATTCTCTCAAAGAACTAAGAAGAACACAGTTATTAATGCAACAGTGCTGGTTTATTTCACTTGAGCTTACATTAAAACACCTTAATTTCATTGCTTGGTGTCTTGGGGTGACTTTATGATGTGTATCCTATATCGCTGCCCTATGCCCAGGAATTAATTTTTGTGCCTTTCTGTGTCTTTAAACTGAGCCTGAGAGGGGGAAGGAAAACTGAGCAAAACTTTTTCAAAGCAGTTTGCAGCTTGTTCAAGGTCACACAGAGATAGAGACTTTTTTCCCAGCTGCGGCAGGAGAGTGAGAGGGAAGGGAAGCACTCGGCTTGCTCTTCCTTTCCAGTCGGCTTTTGGCAGTTTTTTTTCCTCAGCTCTTTTTCCTTCAGAGAGTTGAACTTCTGTTTTCCTGGGACTTCATTTTTTTTTCCTTTTCTCTCTGCTGGACTGTTTCAACATCAGAATACATTGGGAGGACTTTCCACCGAGGCTTTGGCCCTGGAGGTGGGCCCACCACCCCGTCTCAGCTCCAAGGAGGGGGAGAGAGAGATCTACGGAAGGACTCTGAAATTTTTCCAGGTTTCTCTCAGCAGGACAAGGGGTTTTATTATTTAGCATCATTATCTTTTTCCTGTGTGTTTGTTAAATAAATAGTTTTTCTCTCTTTCACTTTCCTTTGAGGAAAATTTATTTTTTCCCGAAGCTTGTGGGGGAGGGATGATTGTGCCTTCTCTCAGAGGATGTATTTCTAAATTTGGCCAAACTGAACAGGATAAAACAATTTGAAGCTGACAGGGTATATGTTGATTAGATACTTTGCTTGCTTATGTTGTAGTTTTAAGGGAAAACTTAATTATGTTTTGGCAGGTTATTCCAAAAAACCTTTCTTGGCTAAAGATTAGTGAATACTTTTACCAGCATCCTCAGTGTGAACTTGTCAGCTCACTGTCTCTGTATAAGCAGGCTCATGGCCAGGATCTTTTATTCAGTATAGCATTATCAGATGCAGAGTCTTGGCATTTTTTGACTACTAAACTGTGATAGTGTATGACTTAATTTTATTAAGTAATAATGAGAACATGTCACTTGGGAGCCAGGGTGAGCAGGTGTGTAGGGGAAATATGAGGCTGAATTGCCCCACCTGCAAGAGCAAACTGCAAGGATATCAAAGACAGGGCTTTGACCTGGCCACAAGGGCTTCAGTGGCACCCCCTGTCTTGGTCCTAAACCTCCTTATAAGCTCCTCTCTCCCTCTCTTCCCCCAGTGCGGGCAGAGTTTTGTAGACAAAAAAAATAAAATAACCACTTTTAATTTTAGGAGAGCAGGCTGTAGGTGTTGGGAACTGAACTGCTACAGACCACACCATTTGGAACCAGCTGTCTTCTTCATTGACTTGTACTAGTGATCAGTTAAACTTAGTGGCTGAAGGAAGCAGATCACTGTCAGACTCTTTGGCTATACATCTGCTGCTCAATATAATAGACAAGAAGCTGTCCTTTGGTCCTGCATGCAAATGGCACATCATGGCTTTGTCCTTAGAGCTAAACACTCTCCCTCAAGCCCAGAAAGTTCATGCATGCAGCAGGGAATACACTAGCAATTGTGTAGTGTGGGCAACCACACAGTAGTGCTTGATGTCATGCTCAGATCTAAAACTCTTGGCTCTGGATGTTAACTGAGCAAAGCACATTAAGGTGATTAAAGACAGCTAAAATTCCATTTAGTGGACCAGTTAAAGGCATCATTGACACTCTTTGGAAACACATAGGCTGGTGGATACTTAAATAACAATCCATGACAACTGTAAATGATGAATGCTGGCTAGTCAGAAAATGGTCTTATTTCTGGCAATAGATGGCCTGGCTCTTAACAAAGCACAGTCAGTCACCTGTACCTGTGCACACCTGTCACCTGTACATGAAACGAGAAATCAGAAAGGGAGACAATGTTCTGTGTAAAATACTGACATTTTTCTGAAAAAGATGAGACCCAAAAACTCACACCCATAAAGATGTTAATCTTTGCTTTAAGGCAGCAGATCCAGTCTTACAAATTTTTAAGGCTAATGGAATATCCATGATAACAGGTTAAATCATGCATAGAATACAGGCCAAAGCTCATGGCTTTGTTGAGGAAACCCGGAGTTTACACACAGGGAAGTAGTTACATTGTGCAGAGAAATAAAATCACCCAGTCTTGACTGAATCTTGATCTTTGACACAAGACCAATGCTGACAGACAAAGATACTGCAGTCAGAAGCAGGTTGAGAGTCATGAGTAATTCGAAATCTGAGTTCCCTACGAAGAGCCAGAGCACCATGTTCTGCCTGAAACATCATCTAAGCATGACCACTGCAACCCTGTGAGTCAGGGGGAAAGACACCAGGAGCACCATGGGAGCATGTGCCTCATGGTCAGAGGTCAAAGAGTGTGTGCCTCATGACAGCACTGTTGGCTCCCAGGAATTCCTCATGGGAGAGGTAGTTGCAAACAACTAAGAAAGTAGTTGGCATGAAATCAAATGGTGTATATTAATTTTAAACTGGGCATATGTACATGCCCGTTATATTAGAAATAGCAGGACCAGTACTAAAGGAAGAGATACAGTGACCAGAGGTTTCAGAACCTAATTCTTCTGAGTGTATTAACTAAATTGTATGTATTAACCAAACCTTCCCCATTCCCTCCTCTCCCATGCATTATGACATACAGAACTGCCCATAAAATGCATAATAAAAAGGACTTGATCCTAAAAGGTTGAATTCTGCCTGTTACTATGTACAAGTACCCCTCTCTTGAGCAAAAACTGGATAAACAGGACTTTTTGAGCTATGAGGAGAGAATGTACTAAACATACTCACAGGATAATTAATGTCCTTGCTATTATCTGTATTTTTTTTTTATCTAGTTTTTTTGAATCCTCCATTACCCTGACAACAGAGTGATGGCTGTGTATACTTAAAACTCACAGCTTAATGAGAAAAGTTCATTTCACGAAAGGTCTAAAGACCTAAATGCATACCTTTGCAAATGGGAAAGCTGTAATTATGGTACCATTGAAAAAAAAGAGAGACCAATACTGGATTAAATGGATTTGAAGGTATTGTTAAGTCATAGCTCTCATGAAAAGGTAATGAATAAAAATAAGAAAGAATTTGAGGAGCCATATAGGTAATAGGAAATCTCTCAATTGAGAGTTGATGGGAATGGAAGGAGTTTTATATAAAGGATTTATGTACATAATTCTGTACACTGTACCACTGAATTCAGACACATTCTGAACTGTATTAGACCTTGATCAGAAGAGGATCTGTAGAAGATCAATTACTTGCATTACAGTGATCAGTTTATCTCATGTTAGTGATCCCCTCCAGTCTGCAGCTCTGTATCCCAGTGGAGCTATAAGAGTCCATGGCATACATTTCTCCTGTCAGCATTCCTAGAGAGCACAAACATTGTGAACCTCTTTGGAAGTCAACACAACTCTGTTGATTGACACAGAAAGAGAATTTAGGACCATGGTTCACCTCAGATTTGGGGTCATATCATCCCTAGTGCATTTCTGTACTTCTCTACAATGCTACTGTGTTAACCAGAGTATGAAAGAGAATAGTTAATCATAATTTTCCTGAGGCAGTAATAAGTTGGAGTTCTCACTGAGCAGTTCCTAATTCCCAGTGTTCAGTTTTCACATTCCTATAAAAGTTTGGAAAGGCTCCGTGCCACATTTTGATTGTGAAATGGAAGCTATGTTCCTATACTACACACAATGAGATCCGTGGATATTTTTCTGAAAGCACAGCAAGCAGAGAAGTTGAGACTGTAATTTCTGAGGATTAGCATCATGGGATGGCTTCCACTTGTGATGCCATGAAGATTTTTTGCCTTTTCTTTTATACCCCTGTTATACCTTTTTACAACTTCTGTATTCCTAGTGCTTTTGCCTACATTCTTGGACTTGTTTGTCAAGCTGAGAGACTAAACATTTTAGAAGCTTCGTAGCTAGGGATCAGTGTGCCCCAGACCCCAAAGTCCTCTCCAGAACACATTCTGCAAACTAAGATAGAACCATCCAGGGAAGGTTCCTTGGGGAAGGGGGCTCGCTCGAGCGTCTCATTGGGGAATTTTTGAAAGATATGCTAATTAGTGAGACCTATTGATCTTTTGGGGGGGGCATTGTGGTGTGCATTTCGGTGCATTCGACCTGGATGTAGTGCACCTAAGGATCCTTAAAATAAATACCAAGGTAAAATCCCTTTTTCCCTTCTAAGAGTGTTTGAGTCTTGATTTTAAGACCAGGAAAAGGCATCACTTGGATAAAATACGTATCTATATCTGTACTCACACTTGTTTATTTGCAGATATAGTGAGAACTGGTTGAGCACCCTGTAGCATATCAATGAAAACTCTTTGCTCCTGCAAGCTAGAACTAGTAAGACACACCTTGAGTGGCATGAGAGACAAGTAGGCGAGCAACATGCCTTTCACACATTAATATGCATGGCATATATTTGCATTATGTTGAGCATAAGGTACATATGTCTTAAAGGTCAAGGTCCTGCTCAGGAGGCAAGTCTTATTATTTGGAAATACAGTTTTGGGTAAGGGACCATAATACAGACTACTCTTCATCTAATTGTCCTGAACGTGCTGGTTAATTACATGTGGGAAGAGCTTCCAAGTAATTTGAAGAGTATCATTAAGGAAAAACAGACAAAGTGAGGCACCCTGTGCCAACATTGCTAGAGCTGGCTCTTTCTTAAACACCTTCTACACACTTGATGCTGGCAGAGCCATTACAGCTTGCACATTCCACCCCTACTGGCAAGCTTCATCTCAGATTAACAGCAGTTGACAACAAGCCATATAATTTATAAAGGGTGTGAATGATCTCTCACTTAGTGTTTCTGCACAAACATTTAGAAAATACAACTTAATCTGTATTTGCAAAAAAATCATACCAGTATTCAGCTGTTCCTGGGGTCTACCACAATGCTATTTTCAGGTTCATAAAAATGGAATGGAGAGCTAATGCAAGAAAAAAAGAGCATTCCGTCTTTAAATTGCATCCTTACCCTCCTGTTCCAACCTCACATTTAAGTTTTCTTTCTAAAATAGAGACTTAATAGAAAAAGACAAGAGTTTTACAGAACCTCATACCCAATAGTTATTTCACTGTTTAAGATATGACCTAAACACAAATTAATATTACAAAAGTTTTTTTAATTCTATGATATTTTCAGAATAATGTGCATGATAGTTCTTTTTTTTGTTTGTTTTTTTCAAAGGTTCCTGTAACAGGATTCTGTTATTATGTGCTGCAGTTTCTAAGATATCTGATAAGCCAGTTTTTAAATGGGTTGAAATTGAGATCTAAAATATGATCTACTTTCTTATCAACTTTTTGATGTATTTTATTTGCTTCTCTTTTCCCCCCCACACACACATCCAAACCCTTAGGCCATTCTTTTAAGTTATTAAATTAAATTATTTAAATAAGTTTTCCAAATATAGGACAATAATTTCTGGCAATTTTGAAAAGTAGTTGAACCAAAAGGGAAAGTTTTAGGGAAAGATAAGGCAAGAACTTGTCAGGAATATTCTTAGTCTCAGAAAAAAGTGTATTACATACAATGTTGATGTTGAAGGCCCATGCAATAGTACCTTTTCATGATTTTTATTTATTATAAGCATAAGCAACCTTAGGCTAATAGTATCACAAGCTTACCTTGAGCTACAAACTCAAGTATAATATGTGAGGCTGTTCATTCTCAAAAGATCAAAGAAATGTTTTAAATGTTTTGCTCAAATAGTTTGGTTTTTTTTTTTTTTTTTTTTTTTTTTTTTTTTTGATTGCTTGGTTGTTGGGTTTTTTTAAGTGAACAGTTGAAACTTGGAAAATAAACAGTTTAATCATAGAAAGCTTTATCTTAAAATTCAATATTACTTTGACAGAAGAAATTAATTAATTCTAAAATACCTTTTAAACGAAATACATTGTCATGAGAAACCTGACATATCTCAAGTACTTATCACAAGTAATCCTTCTGGGAAATCTTGATACTTTATAGGCATTAATTCATTATCTCTAGAACACTGTCTTTCAGCAAATATTGCCTCATCTCTAAACATGGGAAAATTGGTGTACAGCACAACTAGAACATCAAAATTATGGAAAAGTTGTGGTTGAGCTGTTAATAGCACCCTTGAGTCCCTGAAACAGAAGAAATTTTCCCCATCCTAATAGGGATTACAGTTATATTTTCTTTCTCCAGATGGCTCTTGGATACTGGTTGCATTCAGATTGGACAGTCAACTGGGTTTTTTCACTTTCAAAAAGTAAAAACCAGCTGGTTAACACTAAAGGAGGTCACCAAACACCAGGAAAGTGAGAGCTACAGAAAGGAAAAAGATGAAATTCCCGTCAATTCCCACAGGGAGTTCACCTGGAGACTCTGTCCCAAGTCCTGCCATGCTAAGCCTTTCCAGAACCTGTATGATCACCATTAATGACTGTACAAAGTAAAACCACCAGGGATCTACATCTGCAGCAGGGATTGTCTTTCATGGTACTGCAAAAACATTGGGATCAACAAATTTTGCCCAGTGCCCCGTCTACTAACAAATGAATCCCTAATAAAATAGCATAAACAATTAACTTTACAACATGAAAGCTGTAGGCAAATTACAGGACAGGGACACTGATTAGAACTTGCATATTTTGTTTTCATTTTAGCCCATTCCATATTTTGCCCATTTTTCTTATTTAGCCTTTACAGGTTTGGCTATGGAAAGTAAATGTAAAGTAACTCTCTAATTTATATGAATCAAACACTGAATGAGACCCATAACAGAAAATATTTAAAATTATTAGGAAAATACTAATTGGGAAGGAACAGAAGATCCTACGAAAACATTAGGTGCTTTATCCTACATTATGCTCGAGTCAAGAAGGGTTTATAAACATAAAATGAGTCAGTAAACTGCTCTCATATAATGAGGAATGGAGGTGGTTGCTTAGATAATCTAACATTTGTAGAGATAATCAGAAGACATTATTTTCCCCTGTACACAGTAAATATTTTTCATCTCTATACAGATTCAGTATGCAAATATCGCTTTAAAACGATCCTGTTTCTTTTATTCTCCTTATTAGATATCTATCTATATTTATTTTAAACCTCTTGTTTGGCCTTTTTAAAAATGAGCATGAGAATTGCTTTTGTTTCACAAATCCATACATATTAAATAGTTAGATAATCCAAATTACACTCTAGTGGAATAGTTTTGAACTATGTATGGCTACCTTGCCTTCTGAAATATAGGAAGTAGCAATCATCATAGCAATGATGAAAATCTTGAACCAAATGAGTAAGTGAGTAGACATAAGCTACTTGTAAAGATTCTCTCCCAAAAGCAGGAGGGGAACCTCAGAGCGGCCTTCCCACTGAATTCTCTTTAGGCATTGCTCATATGTGTAATCTGAGCAAGAAAACATTTTTTAAAGACTTCCCTGTCTTCACATCAATAACAGAAGCCTGGGGAGGGAGGGGGCTGTTCCGTTAAGTACAACGCCAATTTTTGGCATCTCTGACGTAACTCAAATGAAACCTGAGCAAGGCAAGCCTAGTATTATCCATAGGTACCTCAGGGATATTGAGACAGCAGCAAAACCTGCTTAACCCGTTTGCTTTCCCATACTCCTAGGCTTTACCTAGTTGCCTTATGCCAGCCTCCTGCTTAATTGTTTGATTTAATTGTTTCTCATAGAATAATTGGCTTTTTTCTAACCACATCAACAGCTGTTATAGTGTTCTGGTTTTTTTTCTTGCTTTCACTTATAGTCACCACATTTTGTTTGTTTGCTTTTGACATTGAGGGGGTTTTAACTCATCCTGTCTTTATTTTAGGGCCCTCATGTTTCTCCATTCCCTGTGTCATAGAAAGAGATTAGGAAGACCAGAAGATTTCATGAGATGAAATTAGCTGAGATTCTTTCAATTCTACCTTTCCATTGTGTTGAAAGAAGATGGGATCAACAACCTACAAGTACTGTTTGTCTTTCAGATCCTAAACCAAGAAAGTGACAGAAATAATGGGACAGGTCAAATTTCTCCTTTGAAAGGAGGGGCACTGCAACACCAATACAGCTGCTGGGAAGTATTGCAGGCAGATATTCAGCCTTACTTTTGTTCTCATAAGTATGAAGTGAATAAGCATGAAATCCTAAACATTTGTGTAATTTCTGTGATTCACTCTTTCATGAATATCTGCAGCCATAGCAGTGATTAAATTTAAAAACTCAAACAATGAAAAGCAGTGCTGTGCTGACAAAAGACTGTTTTTAGGATGTCACTCTAAAAAACTCCTTCATGCGAGCGATGGTTCCTCTCATGTCACATCCCATTTCATGGATCCAGTTCCATTGACCCTTGTTCAAAAATAGGAACAACAAACACTTTCCTATCATGCATCCTAATGAGTACAGTATAGCACTGCTTTTTTGGAAGGATATCTCTTAACTTGTTGGAACTTGATTGTGCAAAGGCATACAGTATTGCATGTACTTTCCTGTTAACTGCTAAATAAAGGTCTTAATTGCTGTATTTTCAGCTTTTCTCTCACTTCCCAGAAGGCATAGCCTGTGTTTTAGCTGCTTAGCGGCAGGCTGTTATTCTGATCACGTTTTATCCTATTAGGACTTTCTCCCTTTCCTTCTCAGTTTGCAAACTATTCAATTACAGACATGATCATTGCCAGCTTTTACTGATACTTGGTGGAAATCCCGTTATTTTTGCTCTGCCTGGCCCACACAGCATCACTGTGAGAGCCTGCATCCCAAATACCTGGTGCACCGGGAGGTACTTGCAGAGGAGCTGGGCAGTGTCCAAGCCTGTGGTACATTCCTGTGTGCTGGAACCCACAGCTCAGTGTTTGACTCTCCATGAAAATCTTCTGCCAATGTCAGCATATAAAATCTTTGATACTTTAGCTCATATCCATGTCTATTGGCAGCTTAAGTTAGAAAGCTAAGCTGCAGATTTTTCAGAGTGAAGTAGGCACACGTGCTTTTTACCACTCCAGTGTTAGCCTTACTAGATCAGTGGCTCTGGCCTGGGAAGTCTTGATTTCTGGATGTTTTCTAGGCATCCTGATTGCAGTTTAAACAAGCTCATTAAAAGCCTGCGTATGCTTAGTTTCGAGTGGTTTCAGTGTGGCTCATGTGGTGCTGATGCCAATTTGCCACTGGGCTGGCTACCTCCAGCCCATAGCCAGGGGACAATACTAACATCACAGCCACAACTCTGACAATGCCAGAATTTACAAACACACGTGGGAAAAACTGAAGTTTGGAACAGAGTACGATGTCTAACTGCAATGGGGGAATGATCCCCGAAGATGGAGAAAGAGAGAGGATGCCTCTGAGACAGGAGAATCAAGGCTCAAAACCAGAAAAAAAAGTCCCTAGTTCAGTGTTCGATAAACTGCCCTTCAGCAAAGTTAAACAGACACCCAGGTAACTCTCACCTTCCTCAAGGACCTGGAGGAGCAACTGATTCTTGGTTGCAGAAAGGCACATTGCTACATTCAGGACACAGCACCTTTCCCACTCTTGTGCTGGTCCTTCCTCACAGAGTTGCCCCTTACTCAGTGCTGGGCAATTGAACTGCTAATCCAGTTCATCCAGATGCAACTGCATCCCAGGCTATATCAAAAGCAGTGGTGGCCATCAGCTTGAGAAGTGCTCCTCCCCTTGTGCTCTGGAGAGACTCCACCTGGAGTGCTGTGTCCAGCTTTGGGGTTCCCAGCAGAAGAAAGATATGGATCATTTGGAGCAGGTCTAGAACAGGGCCACAAAGATGATTGGAGGGCTGGAGCAACCCTACTGTGAAGACATGCTGAGAGACTTGTGGATGTTCAGCATGGAGAAGAGAAGGCTCCAGGGAGACCTTAGAGCAGCCTTCTCTCCTGAAAGGGGCTTATAAGAAAGATGGGGCCAAATATTTTAGCAGGGCCTGTTGCAATAGGACAAGGGGTAATATTTCTAAACTAAAAAAGGGTAGCTTCTGACTACACATAAGGAAGAAGTATTTTTACAATGAGGGTGATGAGGCACTGGAGCAGATTGCCCAGAAAGGTGGCAGATGCCCCATCCCTGGAAACATTCATGGTCAGGTTTGATGGGTCTCTGAGCAACCTGTTTTAGTTGAAGATGTCCCTGCTTCTTGCAGGAGGGTTGGACTAGATGATCTTTAAAAGATCCCTTCCAACCCAAGCCATTCTATGACTTTGATAGTAAGTCGGGCCTCGGGTCTCTCTTCTGCATGAAGGAATACAAAAGCACAGCCCCTGTTTCCTAGTTCCATTCAGAGGGCCCTGAGGAGAGCTAGCTGGATTAGCTGAGTCTAGTAGGATACATGAGAATGAAGTGGGATGCAGTCTTTCTAGAGAGAACTTGCACTGGAAGGAACTAGGTACAGGGTATGTTCAAAAACTTATTCTTTTCTGTGAAGAAGAAACTAAAAAAGCTGTCTAAGTAAAATGGTGTTTTCACACTCATACTGATTTGAATCAATATGATCCTACCACCATGACATATGCTCACACCAGGTTTTGTGCACAGGTGGGAACGAAGTGGCAAGACTAGTTTGAATCCAGGACTGTTTGTCACTTTGGAGACATTAAAAAAACCCCACAAACCCCTCAGAAAACAAAACAACTAAATATAAATTGCCATTTTGCCTCTATGGCTTCAACAACTGATCTGTAGCACGTAATTCATTTGCAAACAGAATTTCTCTTTTGAAGGCCTATTCCACTATTTTCCAGTATATATGGCCTTACACTTCAGACTTTTCATTATGGAAATATTAATTTTTATTTTGTGTATTTGTTGAATATCCTACTCACTACAAGCTCACAAAAACATTTTTCTGGAGCTCTGCAGTATGACAGTAATGGGGCCAATTTATGAAATGTTGGTGTTTCCTCCTGCCAGACTGCCTAGCTCAGTACTTCTGCTATACTTGTCAGACATTCCAAATACAAGTAATTAGGTTCTATGGACATGATTTTAATTGACTGTTGCATCCCATGTTGTTCTGTTTTCTTCTACAGTTGCAATGATTTGCTGTGCTCTTAAAGGAGGCAAGGAAGAAGAAATGCACTTTATTAAACCTAATAAGACACTTGTGAGTTATGGTAAAGGTACCCACAAATTAGTGTGTTGAGTACTCCTCCCTGAATAGATCTCACCTACGTGAACAAAGGATTGTGAAATTTCCTGTTTCATGCTATTTAGAGTTTTCAGACTTAAGGTGGGGGTTGGGGGTAGGATTGCCATGATAATAGTGCTTATAGCTTTTACCACACATATTTGGTGAATATGCTGGTTACAGCCTTTACGGAGCAATCCAGTGCAGGACTGTGTCACTAGGTCTGAACATGCATTTAGGAAGGATGTTGCTCATACTCTAAGAAAACTTGAATCAGTTTGTTACAGTCATCTGAGTAATTACTTGAGAATTCAGGATCCAGAGATGGATCCTTACGAAAAGTGTTATAGCTTCTTTGATTTTTGTACCACTGATTTGGATTTAGGCTTTACTAACTGGTAAAGTATCAAGTTTAAATTAGGACCATTGGACCCTCTCTTGTTCTGTCCTTCAGCCAAATAAATGCTTTACTTAACTTACCACTGTGATTCTTCCCAACTCCTAACCCAGTGCTTCATCTATTTTGATCAGTTTTTATCTGCTTTTCTGTAAACAGCAACATACTGCACATTGTGTCACCAGACCTCAACCTTTGCTAGTACAATTTTACAATGTACTCAAAGAAAAATAGAGGATGTAATTCCTAGCTTCAGGTTCTTGCTTAGAATCATAGAATGGATTGGACTGGGAGAGATCTCAAGGATCACCTAGTTCCCACCCCCCTGCCATGGAGAGAGACACCTGCCACTAGACCAGGTTGCTCAGAGCCCCATCCAAACTGACCTTGAACACTGACAGGGATGGGGCATCCACAGCTTCTCTGGGAAATTGTGAGTAACTGTCCTTCTCTTAGGATGTGTTCCATTGTGCAACTGGATGTTTCAGGAGAGGAAAAGAGCCATCTGGATTTGCCTACCCATACTCCTGTAGCTATAAAAATAAACAAAAAATGTATCTGTTAATTGGAAAGAGAATTGCAAATTCTGAGGCTACAAATTCAACAAATTAGAAAAGTGCTGACAAATATATTTTGTTAAAATTCTGCTTGTAATAAATTTAATAAAAGACTGAAAGTTATTTTTAAGCCCATACAGTGACATTAGCAGAGGCTTTTGGTGCAAAAAACTTCAAACAATCTATTTTCCTCTCTCTACATGATGAAACACAGAAAATAGAATGAATATTTTTGTCAGTGAAAACTAGAAAGATTTTCAACAAAAGAGGTTTTTTTTTAACATGAAGTTAGAAAGTAAAATATTTCTACTTATTTTCAGAAGAAAGGTATTCTCCATTTCAACCAAAAGATGAAGAGTTGATACAAAAAGTGTATTAATTTCTAAAATTTGACATCTTCCTATGGCAATCTATTATCATAATGTATCATTTTTAACCATAGAATTTGAGCTGTCTCTAGCTGCTGATTATTGGTAAAGGTAGGACACATCCAGTGTCCTTTATACCGAGTTATTTAGAGGAAGTGAACACTGTCAAATATATTATATATATTATATATGTTAGAAATATTTGTTACCATGTCCTATGATAGTTGCTGCTCTCGCTGCCACAAATATTTCTCATTATATGAGTTTTATGTTTATGATGTTGCATATCAGAGAAGTGTATTTGTATAACATATATTCAATAAATAGAAATAATTTTTTCATTTCTAGAGATAACAATAAGTCGTCTGTTGATGAAAATGTTGGTTTTAACTAAATGTAAGTGACCTTTTGTCACTCTTGAAAACAGCTTTACTGCCAAGTTGGTGTGATTTGTTCACTCTGGGGCCAAGTCAAATGATCATTTTACACAGCATGCACATTAGTTCACTCCCCAGGTCCAGCTTATAGCAATCCAATTACTTTCCTTGATGAAGAAACCTTTGGTCAAAAAAAAGAAATGTTTGCTGACAGCTGAGTCAGGTCTTTTATCCTTATATGTCACATCCCAATTTACCTATGACATAGCTTTTAAGTATAATAAAAATATCCATGTATGGCAGGTTGTGAAGCAACCATTCCATTATTCATTATTGTTTGTCTCTTTTTGCAGGATCTTCTCTGGAGGACAGAGCATGCAGCTCTTCACACCCTCTTTTCCCAGACCACTGCAGGGACTTTGCTAGGTTATTTGTGAGAAAATCAGCAACCCTGCTGTGCATACTCATGCATCCTTAGAATTCCACTAGTTGAAGCTGAAAAGGGCAAAAGCTGTCAATCAGTGTGTATTTACCAGTTTCTCTTCTCTAAGACTGATGCTGTTGGAGAAGACAAAAGACCTTGTGATGAAACAAAAAACCAGGATGCCTAATGCACAATTTAACCAAGATGACTTGTTTTTCCAATTTTTTTGTCAGCTTGTATGCTCTTTCTGAGTTTCCATAATACCTGATATACTATACAAAATAAATTTATGCATACCTCACAACATAATGGGCACATATAATCTTTGTACTCCCAGAAGAGTTCTCACCTAATTTCCCCTCCTTTACTGAAATTTTTCAAGATATGTTTGTGATCAAATATGTTTAAATATGATATCCACCTGCCTAATGGAAATTTCCATTCAAAAAGGTTACCACTTCAGCCTGTTCTTACAGTACGTTTTATTGAGATATTTGACTTACTCTTCAAGCCTGAACGTTAAGTCTTCTTGACAGAGGTATTAAGTCTTTCACTCAATTATGCATCTAGTCTTTTCCCAATTCTTGTTCCAGTCATTTATTTCACTCTTCTTACTCTGCCCTATTTTTTTCTGCTCATTTATTATCCCATCTCCCTTGCTGAATTGTGAGAGTTGACACTGTAACTATGACAAGCATGGGGTTTTTTTCTTCCAGCCATGAAACAAAATGATTGCTTGTCCTGACATTTCTGTCCTTCCATTTTTTTTCATCTGCACTTACTAGAAATAAATCTCAGCTCCTGTCTGCTTGAAAAAATTAAAATATTCAGGAAGGACAGCAGTGTTTGTACCTGCTGACAATAGGTCTTATGGGAATGGATAATACTGATTTTTTCCTACAACCTCAAAGGAAAAAATAATTTTAACCATCTATTTCATCCTTTGTGTTTATTTCTCACATTCATCACAATTTAAGGTAAGTTTCAGGTTTTAGAATTTCTTCCACTAAGAGAAACCCATTACATGTCAGGTGTTCTTAACTTTTAAAAACTTTGCATTTGATCAGCTTTCAGCTTTGAGGAGATAAGTTGTACTGCACAAGACACTGTCTTACTTTAATTAAAACAAAAAAATCTGAGGTATCTACCTCTCAAGTGTAAAATGATTTTGAAAGGTAGCTTAGTCACAGAAGCCACTTTTCAGTTATGGCTGCACACCTTTTCATGTAGAAAATGCACTTAGAATTATCTTTATCAGGCCAAAACACCTTTCCCATTTCATCTAATTCCCTGGGAATATTTCTGTTGAAACAAGAGAAAAAATAGGAAGATAGTGCTTTCCATCAGAGTAGGACCTTAACCTATAGTAGTATGGTGTCTTCTATGGACTGTTGATATGACGTGATAGAGTTTTACTCAGCTGAAAAGGGACCAAAGGGTAGGAATTAATAAAATGAACAAAGGATTAAAGAAGTTTAAACTCTTTGCTTCATGACTTTTCTGAGCCTCTTAACTCTGAAATTTTTTGTCTGTGTGGGTCTTAACAGGACCAGACTGGATATCTTTTTCCATAACTTCTATAAAATATTAATTTGGAAATAACTCCTACAACTGTTGCATTAAAGAGACAGACTGAAAAAATGTTTCATCAGGAATTACTATACTTCGGGTTTTCATAGTGCTAAAAGCAACAAGTGTCTGATGCCAATAGAAACTTTCAGACACTATAGTATTAGATATAATAATTTAATTTTTTTTATGTTACTGTGTATTTATAGTAATTAAGTCAATGTTTTTCTCACACATACCAGGCTCAGTTGTTCATCAGCTACTGTATGTGGTTTAAATTGAATAGCCTTTTTCCACAGTCTTTTTTACTTTCCAAACCCTTGCCTAATTAAGAAGCTGAGGCAGCTGAGCTTGTTCAGCACAGCAGAGTGAAGGTGAAGGAAGTTCTTACAGCATGTGGCAGCTACTTGAAGGGTAGCTACAAAGATGACAGAGGCTGAGTCTTCTCAGTAGTGGCAATCAGTGTGACAAGAAGGTCAAAGGAAACGGGGAACCTTGAGAAGTGCATGGCAGAAATGAAAACACACACAGCACAATAAAACCAACCAACCAACCAAAAAACCACTGGGAGACAATGTAACATTAAAACAGGTTGTCCCATCCTTGGAGGTTTTCCAAACTCAGACAGAACCATAGCTAAATGACTGTAGTGTCAGTGCTGCTCTGAGCAAGAGGTTGGACTACATATTATCTAGAAGTCACTTTCAAACACCACTTCTGTGATCTGAGGTCTCTGTGCAACTTTTGCCTCACCAAACAGCCCAAAAATAAAAGGATCTCTTCGTTACCAACAACATTGGCATATGCTGAGAAAAATCACAGCATCTCCCTCTGCCATTCTAGCTCCAGTGAAATTGTTAAAAATTGAATGTGTAACTGCACAAGTGAAACACTGCAGTTGTTTTTACACTGATTTTTGTAACTACAATGCTGTCCTTGTTCCTACAAACACACAGGCTTTTGAAGTTGTGTCTGTATGAAAATGACATCTCTCCCAAAATTCCACTACATCTACCACAATATCAAACCTGGTGAATTTATTCACTATAACGACAAAGAACCTCAGTAGATGAATTCTTCTGAAAAATTCTTTAGACACTTTTACAGAACATTTTGGCTGCCTGTTTGAGGGGGATGGAGTTTTAGAATCAATCATTGATGAACTAACTGAGGTTTGTGTTTTTAAACCTGTGTAAGTCAGCAGATGACACCTTTGAACTTTCAAAGTATTGCAAAATTTATTGTGGCTTTTTTCTTTTTTTTAATAAATGCTTGCACTAGACAGTACAGAGTGCCCTAAGCTAAGCAAAAACACAGAATGATGGCATAAAAGAGCAAAATTCTTCAAAGCAAACCCAAACACCTGCAGATATTCTCAGCTTATCTGAGAAGTCATGCTTTAGAAATTACTCAATTCAAGTAGCTTTTCCTCAGCTCATTTTAGAGCTGATATCAGTGTGGGCCTTTTCTTAGATGGTGCTGTTGTCCTTTTTACAGTTGTTTTCTAACATCAAAATACATCAAGTATCAAGACCCGGTGCAGTTTTATTTTTTTGGTTCTTACATTATAAATATCTAAGGCCAACTAAATCAAAAGCCTGAGAGAATGGAACAGAACGTTAAAAGCCTTAAATTCAAATAATGTAAGCTTCTCTGAGTACCAGTTTGCGAGGACAAGTTGTCTGATGTGTATTGAAATCTCTGTCTATTCAAACAAAGTAAATTTGGCACTGTACAGTCTAGTATTTATTTCAAAGCGTATTTTGACAAAATGCATCATCCATTATAAAATAATAAGAAGACAATTTACATTAATATAGCTTGAGATTCCAAACATAACTGGAGAATATGAAACTCAGAAAAAAGAGACATTGGCAAAGTATTAAAAAACAGCTTTTAAAGCATTGAATTGAAGAGGTTACAAACACTATTGGGGAAAAAAAAAAAAAGGAGAAAACCTGAATACTCAAGAGGAAACAACATATAGCATCTTTTAAAAGAAGAATGTAAAATGTCAATTATTAAAAAAAAAAAAGTTAGAATGAAGACAGTGCAAGAATGAACCACTTGTAGTAATCAATGAAATATTTCATTTTATATTAAAGAGAGTTTTGTGTAGAGATAAAAACATACTACAAGTTAAAAAATCTCAAGCATGACAGTATTCTTTGGAACTGAGTCTTCTGAATTAAGTCTTAATTCAGTTTTCCTTTTGAACTTCTCTAGCTAAGGACTTGACTGAAACTTCATTTCATTGCTTTTGTTTTATACAGTACAAGGACAATTAAATACTTTTGCAGTAAATATATTTTACAAAGCCCTGGAGAATACAACAGTAGTTGCTCAGACTGCAATATTTTGCTCTGAAGCTGAAGGGTGAAAATATTTATTCTCTAATCATGTTTTTCAGTGAATACCTCCTCTCTTTCCACCTCTTCTGTCTCTCCCTCCTCGCACATCCACATTAGCCAAGTGGTATTGAATGTGTAGCTACCTCAAGAGAACAAGTGTCTTTAGGTGACATTCACAGTTTTCTGATTCCAAGTGAATCCAAGGGCTGGCAATGCTATGGAAGTAATTTACACCTCCAGTTTGGCTAAATCACCTCTCCTAGTTGACCATAGAAAAATGTCTGCATAGGTAAGAAAGATACAGCCTCAGTCTTAGATGCAGATTTAAATAACCAGATTTAAAGAACAGATAAATGTTTGTCTTTAGCAGATGCTCTACTAGGATCATCTTACACTGGTCTAGGTGTCTTACCTGATGAAAAAAATAATGTAAAATGTGAAGATGATGCTATTTGAGTAGCATCGGGACAATAAAGAATTTGGGATATGCCCTTGCATCTCAATACAGGAGTAAAATTCGAGACACAAAGACTTCACAGCAAATAAATATTATTTAATGTCCTGCTGATGAGTTTAATACCCCAGCAGTTACATCAGCACAGCAGCGACTAGGCAGGTCCTCCTAGTGGAAATGAAAACCAGATGCTTTCATGGCATGTATTACTTTTTGGCCACTGCTACGCAGCTTCTAAGTAGGCAGAATCTCTTCTGAGTGCCCAACAGTTGCCCTTGACTCGGATTCACAGCTCCCTGTTCCAGCATGGAGCTCAGTTGTAGGAGTTAAGAACACATTTTCCACTTTTAAAACTGTCTTTTAAAGGAGCGTAAATCACAAAGGATATCACAGAATCACAGAGCATGTTGGAAGGGACCAGAGTGGGTCATCTAGAACACATTGCACAGGATTGTGTCCAGATGGTTTCTGGATATCTCCACTGTGGGAGACTCCAAAACTTCTCTGGGCAATCTGTGCCATTGCTCGGTCACCTGCACAGTGAAGACATTCTTCGTCATATTCAGGCATCATATTCATATGCACAGGAACTTCCCGAGCATCAGTTTCTGCCCTTTATCCCTTGTTCTGTTGCTTGGCACCACCAAGAGCCTGGCTCCATTGTCTTATCTTCATATCCATATTCAGATACTGATAGAAATTGATGAGGTCCTCTCTCTTGAGGCTGAACAGTCCCAGATCCCTCAGCCTTTCCTCATAAGATACTCCAATCCCCAAATCATTGCCACATCTGCTCGACCTACTCCAGGAACTCCCCATCTCTCTCATCCTGAGGAGCCAGAACTGGATGCAGCACCCTAGATTAACCAGGGCTGAGTAGAGGGGCAGGATCACCTCCACCGACCTGCCTGCAATGCTCCAATGCACCCCAGGATACTGCTAGCCTTCTGGGCACACTGCTGCCTCATGGACAACTTGTTGTCTACCAGGACCCCCAGGTGGTTCTCTGCAGAGCTTCTGTTCAGCAGATCAGACCAAGCCTGTGCTGGCGCCTGGGGTTATTCTTCCCCAGGTGCAGGAGCCTGCATTTGCCGTTTTTGAGTTTCAGACACTTCTCTGCCCATCTCTCCATCCTGTTGAAGTCCTTCTGAAGAGCTGCACAGTCCTCTGGGGTATCAGCCAGTTCTTACAGCTTTGTGTCCTCAGGCAACTTGCTGGGGAGGCCTCTGCCCTTTCATCCAAGTCACTGATGAAAGAGTAAACAATACTGAACCCAGTACTGTTTGGTATATCTACATATATAATATACCAAACGAAGGGTAGTTATGAGTAGACTATAACAGACAAAGCATGGATTATATGGACTGCCAAAAAAAGCTGCAGGAAATGAACTCTGACAGTACATCTAAAATGAACAAAACTAAATATAGAAGTTATGAAAAAGATGTTTTAGTAATGGATAAAGTTAAATATTATTAGAATAATGTTTCAGAAATCTGTCACAGTCAAAAATATGACTGTATCAGAGAGTTTTGAATCTAGCCGCATACATCTTAACGTGTGTATCCAAATTCGTGTGTTCATAATTGAACAAAAAAGAACAACAGAAAGTTTATACTGATATGGAACAAATAAATCTCTATACTCCTTTATACCTCACTGGTAGATTTATGAACTATGTGCCTCATACAATTTCCATTAAAATCAAAAAAGAATTCAAATTAGGTCCCTACAGGGCACCTAATAATTTTTTTCAATTAACATTGCCAATATGCAAACCAAAGAGAAATAACCTTCGCTTTTATGTTTTCATGTGACTCTGAGGGTTTTAGTTCCATCTTCTTTTCTTGCTGATGAAGCAACTTCATCCTGGAGATATTTCCACAGACTTATTTCAATAGGTCGTTCATCACAAAAAAAGGCTGAAACATTTTCAACATATAATAAAGTCTTGTTAGGGTCCTTTCTCAACTGTCCAGCTCTCAGTTTAGTCTCTAAACCAAGCATAAAACTTTGTTATTAGCATGAGCACTTCGGAGCTCTGTTGCAAAACCTCTTTGTTTTTTAACAGTAAATCTGACACAACTATGGTTAGACTGTTGTGTTGCTCAGCAAACATCTGAGTCATTTCACCATGTCTTTGAAAGCCAAATATATTTTCATGGTAATACACTGTGAACTGTGCAGCTGTGCAAAGGTGTATTTGCACTCTCCTCTTTTGTTTTCTTAACATTTTCTTATACAGGCACAGATATGCTGGAATATAATATGGATAAAGCAGAGATCAAATATCCCATAATATAAGAACAGGCAAATACATTTTAGAATAGGGTTTATAAATGCCAGGAAACTCCTCTCTTACTAAAATTTAGAGCAGAACTTCATATGCAGAATAGGTGAATTCACATAATAAAGCAGCTTATGCTCTATCTGTGTAGATGGGGAATAAAATTTTCTTAAAATATTGAGAGCATTAAAAAGTTCAATTGCTGTACATGTATTTAATAAGCATTTAATTTAAATGGAGGTTCAGGAAAGGTTAAACACAATTGATTTAGATAATGAATAATGTCACGGTGAAGGTCCAAGGTAGTATCTTTATGATAGATCCCTTTGCCAAATCTACGCCTTTAAAATGTTACATTATAGGCAGTCTTCAAGGCATTTTGAAGGCATCTCTGGTATTAATGATGCCAGTATGCAGTCTCCAATGACAAATGCACATGAGCACTGACTCAATGAGCACTAAATTAGAAAATACAGACTCAAAATATCTCTCAGAGCACAATAGACCAGAAACACATTATTATAATGTACAGAGTTAGGTACATTAAATTTATGCATATGTGTAAACTCTGTTTAGAAAAAAGCCCTTTCATGACATATTAAATAAGTAAAAGTTGCAGTTAAAGTCAACAGAGACTCTTCCTGAAGATGTAGTCCAAAGTAGTCTGAATGCTCCTGGCTTTGATCACCTTGACTGACACCTCAACCTGATAGAAACCTTTGACCCTAAACAACCTCTGTATTGGTTTTCTTACAAAAAAAATTAATTAATTTGAGTTTTGTGGGACTGAATTAATTAATGTTTGTGAAACACTCTGACACCCTAGAGGAAATGAATAATTCTGCCTTACAGCAGTGTTTGAATAATGTGAGGCAAATAAGGCCATGGGGTATACAGTGAATGGTGGGAAGCAAATACAATATACAACTGCTCACTGTTGGAGCACTGTCTCTCTTCACGCTTAATGAAGCAGGTGACCTATGTAACTAAAGTGTCATAGTACATTCAGCAAAAGATGGCTGAATTAAGGTTTCCTGGGAAATCTTAGTCCTGGCATTTCCTATCTTTTGAGTACTTGACTCTGCAACCTTAATAATGTTCTATTGTTTGCAAGATTTTTTGTGTTTTAAAGACATCAGTCATTACAGTATGTAGGCAACACCAATGAAGTACAAATATCAAATCCTTCATTACAGAGGAACTTGCTTGCTTTCATCTCAAGAGGAAATAATCCACAGCACAGTGTATCCCCCAACAGGCTCCCAGGAGCAACTCTGTCACTAGTAAGGCACCTATAGAAAGTGGTCTGGTTTTGAATGCTCCTTTAGGTTCAAGGACAAGCTTATCTCTAGCAGCAGAATGCTCCACAGGGATGCTGTGCCTTCACTCCATCGCAGTTGAAGCGTTCGTGACTTCCAGTGTCAGCATCCAGTGCAACAACTACAGGAGGAAAGCAGGGTAAAGGAGCCAGCTGGAGAAGCTGAACAGACAGACTATACCGGCAAACAGGCATTTTAAGGTATCACACTGAATACAGTGTTGCAGAAGTAGCCACTTTAGAGCAAATTAAGATACAGCCTATTTTCTTCCATCCATGCTAGCTGCTGGGTCACTGAACAGCAGTAAGAAGCTGTAGCTTCTGAAAAACTTTCAGATTTCATTGGAGTAAATTATAAAGTCCATTTCTGTGGTGGATAATGCCATGATTTGCTTCAGCAAAAATTTGACTGACACAAACCAGATAAAATAGGATTTCTGAAGAAAAAAAATACATGTATTTCTACATTTTGTGAAGAGGCCCTTTAGACCACAGTACACGACAAAAGGCTAATCAGAATACACTGTGAGAAAGACACTTGGCCAGGCAGACCTGCTGTCTCTGAGGAAGGAAGTCCCAGGAGGGCTTAGCAGCCATGTGCCCACAGCTGGTTAGTGTGACTACAAAGTGACCCTCTGCCTGGTAGTGCCTGAAAGGAGAGAAATTTAAAGTAATTTTGCTTCCAATAGACCTGTGCCTGAACCAGACACCCTGCGGCCAGGTGGGAAAACAACACTTTCCCAAATGGTCCTACAGGCTGAGTATAACCTGTGACAGGGGAAGATCATTGAGAGAACTCACCTTCTTCAGCGAGTATGACTTCAGGTAAAGAACAATATAGATGTTCAGCTTACTGTATTTGTTTTTATTTGACTTTTTCCAGAAAAGATACTCTGCCATGGAGATCCCCCTCTTGCTTACTGTTACAACTCCACCAGGATTTGAGGAATACGACGTTGCCCATCTCTCTTTTGAATAATGAAATTACTACCTACCTCCAACACTATCTTTCTCTTATCAGTCTCTAGTATAACTCCTTCATGATATATATAACTTGGCTTTTGAAGATATTTTAGATATGTAAACATGTATCCTTTTATGATTTTATTTCCATTCAATTTCTATGAAAAATAAGGGTAAATTTGTATTTCTCTGGAATGTAACTGACTGTACGTCTAATAACCAAGGCTATTCGGGAGGATTATCTGCAAAACAGTAACTTTTTTTTTTTTTATCCTGTTTATGACTTCACAATGATTCATAAAAAATGACCAAAAACTTCAACAATATTTGTTGTCCATTTTACAATTTTTCTTTTTTTTTACATTTGGGGTACTATAACTGTTGTATAAGAATCAGTATTATTTCACTTTTGTCGGCTCTCACACCCATCTCTTTGAGGGATGATAGCTGCAACATGGTATCTCACGTGAATTGTATCCGCCTGAAACCCGGTGAGACTGATGTTTCGAGTGAAAAGCTAACGCAGAAAGGTAAAGTTTTTCCCTTTATTGAAGGTTGAAGGAGCAATGGAAAAGTCTTTTTAATACAGGAAGCATTACAATGTAAGAACATTTTATTTTGCTGTGTTACAATTTAGTTTTTGGCTCCAAGCAGTTAATGCTTAAACAGAAATGCAAGAAATAATAAGCTCCATTTTGTTGTTTGCCTAGATATCTTCAGACAGGGGAAAAAAAAAAAAAAGCCAAAACCAAACCAAATGCAAATCAAAACAAAGCAGTCCGGCCATTGCTGAAATATTTCCTTCTCCTATTGGCAATTTATTACATTTTTCTACTGGTAACACAAAAGATTCAATTTAGAACTCAGTACACCCACCTGGAGTAAAGACGAATGCTTGTGAAGAGTTTATTGGGAAGAAATTATTTCAAACATTAATTGCTGATGGAGATTGAAGCTGAAGCTGACATGAGGTTGGTGATGAAAGTAAGGAGAGGGGTACATGATGACAAAACCTCCCACACCTATATAATGGGGAGTTCCACATAACAAGTGAGCTACTGCTGGGTGAGCAGAGCAATGCTGTCTCATTGTCTCCCACAGCCCTCTGTGTCAAACTGCGCTGGGTCCGCACCAGCCAGACAGCTGAGCTACTCCTGGAACAATTCCACCGATGCCTTGACATGCATTTCCAGGAAGACATTAACTTTACAAACCTTCATTCTGTTGGCAGTATAAAAAGATTTTAAGGTGATTGCCTTAGACATCTTTTAGAGGTCTAAAAGAGGTCCATACTTGGTTTCGTTATGAGTAGTGCATGAGATCTGAAGTTATCAGGTCCTAATAAGAGTCATTGTGATTTACCTCGTGTCTACCACACTATGACTAATCCATATGTAACTTGAAGATAATGACAGAGCATTAAACTTTGTTGAACATTCAGGGTGCTACAAGTCTGGTTGAATGTTCTAATCTAAAATGAAATCTCATTCTTGTGAAAACTAAAATGTCAATATTATTTGCAATATTAAATACAAAACATTGATTCCTATTTTGCTGGTACAAAAGCAAAAATTTATTTAAAAGGCCCCCAAACCTACAGTGTGAAATCCTGGTTCTCTTGGATTTCCTCTTTCTATCATAACAGTACTAAAAATTATCCATTAATATTATACTACACAGCTAGGTACTGCATAAATTTAAAAAAGAAATTTCCTCACCGGCAAAAGCATAACTCTAGGGGAGAGTAATTAAACTGACTTTTTTCCCTCATAGCCTCATGACAAGAACATTTTTTTTTTCAAATTCAGACAGATGCAAATAAGAGATACTGCAGTCAGTATCCCAGTCCTTTTAAGTAACACTTCGAAAAGTCCTGAGCACTTTCAAATTTTATATTCCTTACTTAACTTTGAAGTATTTTGTCTTTCTCATCACAAAAAGGCAGGCAAACCCTTGGAGGTGGCACGTCTCTCAGCCTTTTCCCTGTACGTCACTGAAAACAGAAACTTTAGGCAAGAAAATATTGCTGAGAGGTTAACTTTTCAAGATTTCCTTGGGGGGGTTTCTGTATGTGTTTGGTTTTTTTTTTCTCTGTTTTATTTTTTTGCTGTTGTTGTTGCTGTTGCTGTTGTTGTTGTTGTTTGTTTTATTGTTGTTGTTGGTTGGTTGGTTTGGTTTTTTGTCAGGGAACTGCAGGATTACACTTGAGCTTGGCTATAGGATTTATTAGCCTGCTGATGAAGCTCTTGGGGCTTTCATGGTATATAAGCCAAAAAGAAAATGAGCAAAGAGCAAACAAGATCCTCTAGCTAATGCAGGAGACTTCTGAAGAACCCTGCACTGTTGCGGTGTGTGGTTTCCTACGTTGGTTTAGCAAGCTGCAAACTTTCCTGGAGAGCACTGCGGGGCTGCTTTGGGGAGAGCGGCTGTTCCGCTTCCCGCAGCCCTTCCGGACAGCCCCACGCTCCTGCTCTGGCTGGCCGTCGGCTCCTCAACATGGTGGCAATAAAGGAGGCGAGAAGAGTCTCTGCATGGGCACCTCAGAGGAACCTATCCACATGAAGACCAGCCAGTTCCCAGAGGCAGAGACACCACATAGTCAGGGAGGTGG
This sequence comes from Corvus hawaiiensis, assembly GCF_020740725.1. Classification (NCBI taxonomy): domain Eukaryota; kingdom Metazoa; phylum Chordata; class Aves; order Passeriformes; family Corvidae; genus Corvus; species Corvus hawaiiensis. The sequence goes on from NC_063215.1 coordinate 25,500,955, forward strand.
GGTTTTATATGGGGACAGGAGGGGCGGAGCAAGCACATGGACTTATGGTCTCAGGGCACAGGGGCGGTACATGGGCAGAGCTGGGGTACTGGAACCAATAGGGAGAACCCGAGGGTATGGCCAGGACTAGGGGTGGGGAAGGGAGGACAAAGTGGGAAGGGCAGACATTTAGTAAGAAAAGGAGTGAGGAAATACCACACTACACTGCACAATTTCCAAACCCTCAGCCTAGATTTGGAACAAACATGAGACTTTGTGCAGAAAGCAGTTCTCACTCCTTTTCTGTTTGTTTCTTGAAAGAGAAAGGATCAGAAGGAGAATAAGAAAAACCAGCCATGTACTTGGGGTTGATGCAAACAGACTGAGAGTAACCAAAAATTACAGAAATTATAAATATCCTATTCCATTACTGGTACTTGTACATTAAAATACTATATCATATTTTTACATGATAATTAATAATTAAAATTAATAGAGAATTAATTTTATTGTGTCTCTTAAAAAAAATCCTAAATAGTTGAAATTAACTTGTGAATTAGATTTTATTGACTTGAAAACAACAAAAATCTTTCAGTCTTTACTCAGTGGATGAAGGAACATATTTTGTTTGATTTAAATGCTAGAAACTTGAAGTTTTTCATGGAACTTCAACTGTCACATTGTTTTGTTTGTAAAAGTGCCTCATTCTCAATTTATGGTTGAAAAAAAGAATTGTCAGTAGTAGTTAAAACAGTTCAATATGCATAGTATGATGACAAGAACAACAACAAGATTATATGACAGTATATAGTCAGACTATAACTGTACTGCTCCATTTGGTTTGTGGGTTTGATTTTAAATGTAGAAAATATTATTAGCATATGGTGTTAATCAGCTTTTTTAAAAATGTTGGTTAATAGCCAAAATGACCAAAGGTAGAGCTGTATCTTCAACACAAATACTTAATGTAGTTTTATTCCTCACAGTTTCTTGCCGAATAGCCATTGTGGTCTGTTTCATTTTTCCTACTGGACGAATTCATGAGACTTTCTGTGTGTGTCAATTTTCAAATCCATTTTCTTAAAACAGCGCCAAATGCTGCATGATGCAGAATATGTTATAGTCAAAGGACAGAAGGCAATCAGAGGAGCACACAAATCTCTAACAAAGCAAGGCACATTAAAAAGAATGAAACTAACTCAGCTGTGTTAGTCATACAGTTGCATTTCAGTAATGACTAGATATGTTGCTGGGTCAGACCTAAAAGCTATAGCACTATAATATTGCACAGATACCACTGAGATTAGGTACCCAAGTACTTATTTCTGTTAACTGAAATACCAAATTGCACAAGTTGTCAGCTTCTATTTTGGCAATTTGCTGCTTTCTATCTTCTTCCAAGCTCACAAACTGTGATAATGGATAAGGCGGGGTTGTCTTGTTGGCTTTAATTTTATTTTTCCCTTTAAACTTGCCTTCTTTAACTGTGATACTGCAGGAAGGAGTTTTTTAATGCTTGGCACTCTGTCAGAAAGGTAAACATCATTTTCCTGAGAAAAGCCAGAACCCTAAAGGCTCTAGCTGCGTACACAGCCAAGACATTTTTTTTCAAGAGCCCTTAAGCATGAGGATGATCATCAGGTATGAGAAAATGCAATTGGAAAAGTACCAATGTTACAGAAATATTTTTCCCATGTTGTAACATGAATGTGAAGATTCTTTGCCTAAGTACTGAGTTGCACATGAGTATGCTGTGAGACAGCCACCCTCAAGGCATAATACAGCTGAAGCTGCTGGGGAGTGAACTCCCCAGAAGAGTCATGATTTACTGTTGACCACACCTACAGCATTTATAAAATGTCAGTACAGCACATCTTGGTGTGGGAGAGAAAATGCAGCCAAGAAACATTTCCTTCACGAGCTCTTCTTTTTCAGGGTTAATGTCTAATGTTATGTTTTCACTGAGTGTGCTCTTTTTCTTTCAAATCAGAATATTCATGGTAATAGCATTTGCAAAACACCTACTGTGGACAACTTCTCCAGAGGGATTTTGTGGAAGGATTCCAAATCCTTCTTTCTTCATGTATTTATATATATGAAAGAAGTTAGTGTTTGTGGATAAGAAAGAGTTGGAACTGCTTGCATCTAGATGTCTTTTATTATCCACAGGGAAAACCTAGGTGGGTATCTAGGCCTCATTGTGCCATTTGACTGTTTCTTTGACACCAGGGCTCATACAGCTTTAATGAAGGACTGTGGTCTTGGTATGAGATCTTACTGTCAAAAGGAGACATCACATAAAGAAGACACATTGCGTCTTCTAAGTCTACAGACAAAAGATTGTATTAGAGCTACCTGTGCCATGATCCGTGTGGTGGGAGGAATAACAGACAGCCAAGATATCCCATGGGAGAACAGTGTCACTTCAGTTATTACCTTTTAAACCATTTCTAGAGGGCAGCTGCTTTTCCTGCTAACAGCCTGACAGATGGACTGGTAAAAGGAATCAATACTTTCTGGTGTGTTTCTCATGAAATGAACACCCGACCTTGAATGGACACCTCCAAAGTACTGCCTGCAAGTGGCTGCCAGTGCTGGAACTTTTAAAACAAAAAATGTAGTGTGAAAGTTGATAGCTGAGAAGCATTTTCTACTTACCAAGCAAGTTTGCTTCTCTGTCAGAAATAACCATTGTGTTTTACAGGTATCCAGGGAGGATCTGTACAAACATGTCCCCAACACGTAGAGTCACACCCTGCTGCATAGGGTGTGCAGCATGAATCACAGACAGAAACACAATTTGAAAGTTTGGCCTGGATTTTTTTTTTGCAGAGTGCAGATGTCCCACAGTAGTTGAAAAAATTATGTGCAAACTTTACTTGGGAACAACCCAAGGAGTAGATTCCCTTTTTTTTCTGCAATGTCCAGCTTATCAGGAAACATTGCCTTTAGGGTGTTACTCTCACAATTAGTAAATCCCAAGCCAAACTTTGCAACATTATAAAGTGCCTATTTAGCACTCTATCAAGGGAAGAGTATCGGCAGATGACTGACCATCTATAGCAGAGGCTGGAAAAATGAGCTAAAAGATAAAACATAAAAAAAGCAAAGACAAAATTACTTAAGAATCACACAGTTCTATTTTAGCAGCTTTGGAGTTAACCTGCAAGCACTGCACTCAGAATTCTGCTGGGCTGCTTTTGATGAAAATTAAGCTTGTGCTTTTGTTCAAATCTAAATATTTTTGAGAAATAGGTTTTAAGCAAAATTACTTTTACACTTAGTTCACTGCCAGACACATATATTTGTAATTATATATTGAGTTTATCTATTTGTTGAGCAGCTGTTCCTAAATGACTCTGTAGGTGAAAACCTGGATTCAGTCCCTGTCTGTCTTCATCGTCTTTGTGTCAGGAGAAAGAAATCAAATATTGCTGATAAACCTGGCCACGAGTGCTCTGCAAAGGGAAATAAATATACCAATAAATGCCAAATGCCTTTTTAGATGACAACATTAAAACAGAGAGGTGACATGTTTTGCCCAAGGGTAAAAAGCAGAAAGAGGAATGGTTGCTGTTCTCCTGGTTCATGTGAGTTTGTCTGATTCCCAGTCGTGTGTAGGGCTTGGAATGGTACCAAACATGGTGACTCCTTTAACTCACACCTTGAGAACAAATTGTGAAATTCAACAAGGACAGACAAAGGCACGTAACCTCTGACAGTGATCCCGGCTGGGGTCTGGCTGCCTGAGGGGCAGCTCTCCTGAGGACACCCTGGCAGTCCTGGTGGACACCGAGATGAGCCTGTGCCAGAAGTGAGTCCTGGCAGCTGGAGTGACCAACAGCACCTGAGGCTGTGTTAACAGAGCATGGCCAGAAGATCAGGGAGAGGTTAATTTCCCTCCATTTAGCACTCATGAGACTACATCTAAAACATGCATCCAGCATTGTGCCCCCCTCTGAAACACCAAACACTGATCAGCTGGAGTGATTTTGGAAAGTGCACCAAGACCATCAGTGCTGGAGCGCTTGCCTTTGAGGTGAGGCTGAGGGAGATGGGCTTGTTCAGACAGGAGAAGGCAGAGCTCCAGGGGAGACCTGTAGGGAAGTTATTTGGGAGGTAGAGTCAGGATTTTCCCAATGGCGTATCACAGAACGTTGAGAGCAAATTGAAAGCTGAAATGGGAAGTTTGGAGTGGATAGGAGAAATTTTATCACAATAAGGATAGCCCAGCAGAAGAGCAAGTTGCCCAGAAAAAGTTTGTGCAGTCTCTTGCCTCTGAAGTTTTCAGACTCACCTGGGTAAAGCCCTGAGCAACCTGTTCTGACCACATCTGATCCTGGTTTGAGCAGGAAGCCTGACTAGAGACCCCTTGAGTTTCCCTCACACCTGAATTCTCCTGTGATCCTCTGACATTGACTTGAGTACTTATACCTTGTGATAACATTTTGTACTGGCAAGAACTCTAGAATAACTTACCCGTAGCATGCAGCATCCATGGTTTGTACAGTATTCTTGAATGTTTTTTCACACTTTTGGACTGACAGGAGTGAAAATATAAACTTTAAAATATGAGTTAGTATCTGTAAATATTGTTCAAGAAAAAGAATGTTTTCCAATTGTTAGTATTAGAAAAATACATAATTAAGATTGACCTAATGTTCCTAACAAACAATAACTGAAATAATTCCATTAGTAATATTTTAGGGGTACCCTTCTCATGTTGCTTGGTACACCTGTTGGGTCTCTGCTGTTGTAGAAAAACAACACTGTTGAAACCACAGTAAAAACACAAGCTTAGTGACTGTGTTTGCAGAGTTCAGTAAGATCCAGTTACAAAATATACCAGGGATTGCATCACGTAATTGTGGGTGCAGTATTGGTAATATCTATTTCTTTAAATGTTCAACTATGTTGGCATTGTTTTTGAGGACACACCATTTCTAATAATTTTGTTGTTGTCATTTTTTTTTAATTGAGCAACACGTATAACACGTACAAAGGGATGGCAAGAACCTTATGTATAGTATGAACTGGCAATTCAAGGGTAACATGGATTTTTTTTTTTTTTTTGACAGAAATATGTTTCATTTTCATGCAGTCCAAAGCTGCTTCTAACTCTGAGATCTGTTTTCAGAGAAAATCCCTTCAAATTTCTGTAGCTGGCACAAAAGGGTTTGAATTTGTGCATTTCTGTCAATATTAATTTCATATTGCTCAGGCTTCTAGCCCCAAAAACCCACTGTTGCAGTCCTCTTCAGAGATATTGCCCACAATGCCATGAATAAGCAATGGTGAACTCTCCTTGTTCAAATCTGCTAGTTGGAGATTCTGACACAGACAATCCATAAACTGTACTTCCATGTTCTTTTGTGACACATGAAACCCTTTGCTACAAGCCACACTGAAAAGAGTGGCTCACCACTAAATCTAGAATTTAGAATGTATCTTCTCACACATCTGCTCAGGGTAACTGCATGACTTTCAACCAATGTAGCCCTGTGTAACCCTATGCAGTTCTGGAAATGACTGACCAGAAACTGTTGATTCTGAATACATTTATATGTAAACTGAGACACAATACCTTAAATGAGAAACTCAACATCTTCACATAATTACCTCTCATTCTTTTTTATTTTTCTGGGTGTTCCAGAAAGCTATTAGCACTGGTATAAAGAGGGATTAATTCACAATAGCAGTGACTGACACAGAAGGCTGCTTCTAAGCCAGGGCTTCTGTCTCTTCACTAGTAGCTCCTATGTATTTCTTGCATCAGGCCATTGCACACTTTACTTCTTAAACCTTTATCTCGTCTGATCTTACTCCAATGCTTACATCTATCTGCTTTTGCTGCTGTTCAGTCAGCTAAGTGAAAAAAACAGTGAAGAATACATAATTTTGACTAAGCACAGATTTAAAAGTAACTTGCTTCCAAAATGCTTTAATTAGTTATAGGGGATTGTAAACTTTAGGAATCTAAAAATGAAAAGAATGAGTCTTAAAATTGTTATTATTTCAAGTGATTCAACTCAGAATCAACCTGACATTTGCATACAGATTAATTCCTGTTTTTCTGTCCCTTTCCCAAAAATTCCAATGTCAATTCAAAGCCTGCAGATAAATTTGTAAACTGGTTTGTCTGCTTGTTTTCCAATTGCAAGAAGACAGCAGCTTGAAATATGACTAAATTTAACTCCTTTCCTTACGTGTAAGACAGTATAATGACAAATTCATCTAAACGCGAATGATTAAGAGGATGCTCTGAATCCCAAAGCAAGGACATGGCACATTCTCTGTAGTACCTAAGGGCAAATATACCACTACTGTCACCTTACGCTGGGGCTATGTGAAGCTGTTGAGGAAGCACTGGTCCACAGTCTCTATATCCCAGAAGATGCAGATAAAGAGCCAGCAGCACAGTTCATAGAGAAGCCCCATGATAACCAGCCTCTATACTGCCCCTGATGTGACTGGCAGAGTACCACAGCATACACCTCTGCCGACAGATATAGCTCATGTTCCTTGATCCAGAATGGCAAATGCTGAACCTGAAAGCTAAAACGCCATGGATTTTTATCTGCATTCCACCCCACTCACTGACAAGCACAGGATGCTTAAATGTTGATATTTCTTCTGAGCAGTCAAAGAGAAGAAAAATAGCAAAGGGTCTTTAAATAAAACTGTGTGACACTTAAACATATTTTGATGTTTTACACCAATAAAGACCTGCTAAATCTGACACTTTTATTGGCCCTGGTTGTCAAAATATATATGCTTGCTTGAAGATGTTGTTCTTAGTATTGTTTCTATTCCTTGTCATCCCCTTTATCTGTGTCTCTTTCAACCTTAGAACACTGTGGTTATCCAGGGAATGATTGGGTGCTGATATAAAAACAGCTATGATAATCAAAACTCTTCTGTGTTTCTCTGTAGTGTGACAACCTACCACTCTGTTTGCCTGCCTTCCTGCCAGCATTGCCTGGAATTTTGGAATGTGTCAGGTGTCATCGTAGTATAATTGAACACATCAAACTTTGCACTTGGCAATAAAACCACCTGCAACTGTGCAACTTAACATTTTCCTATTGGTAACTAAATATTCTGCAATTAGAAATAAAACAGATCCTAAACAAGTCTTTATCAATTAATAAGGGATAGATTTTTTTAGATATCTATAATCCAAACCACCGAAATCCAACAGTATTAAGTGGCCAAGTCCATGCCTAAGCTGTGTGGCCATGTCTCTACACATGGTTTTTTAAGCACTCAATTCAACTTGCCATGTATCAGAACAACACATAGTGGTGAACAGTGTAATTTCAATCTGTGGGACACAAGCCCTACATAGCAGGGAACAGGGTACAATTTCTAGATACCAAAACCTTGTAAGAACAGCAGGAAAGTTCCAATTTCACTGGTCTTAGAGAGATTTCCATTCCTGATAAGGATTAAAAGGAGCATTGATACCTTACAGCTTTTGATTCATGTTCACTGAAGTAATCTTGGAAGGGTTAGCTATGTACCCACGGACATAAGACTGTGCAGAGGGATGCTCAGAAGTCATTAATTTGATCAGCATACACAAAGTCTTACAGTCTTAGGTTTTTGAATGACTTGAACCAGATTTTGGCCTTGGATGTATTGGGGTATGTCTTGGGGTGACTTGATGTTGTATTCCCTATCGCTGCACTATGCCCAGAAATTAGTATATATACCTTTCTATGCTTTTAAACTTGAGGCTGAGTGGAGAGAGAAGAAAAAAAACCCTCAAGGACACAGACAGAGAAAACACACACTTGTTCTCTGCATTTTTTTTTTTGGGCTTCTGCGTTCTGCTGCTGAGAGAGCGGGAGCGGAGAAAGCACCCTGCTTGCTTGTTCAGCCATTTTTCAGGTTTTTTTCCTCCAGAGAGTTGAACTTTTTTTTTCCGGGAATTTCGGATTTTTTTCCCTTTTTCTGCTGGACTGCTTCAATATCAGAACACATCAGGAGGACTTTCCACCGAGCACAGAGGGCCTGGCCCTGGGCCAAGTCCCAGCTCAGAGGAGGAGGGAGACCAAGGGGAGGACTCTAACATTTTCCCAGGTTTTTTCTCCACAGCGAAAGATTTATATTATTTAGCATTATTATCCTTTCCCCATGTGCTTGTTAAATAAATAGTTTTTATCTCTTTCACTTTCTTTCAAGGAAAAAGTTTTTTTTTTCCCCCGAACCTGGTGGGGGAGGGGTGGTTTGTGACCTGCCTTCTCTCAGAGGATATATTTCTAAATTTGGCCAAACCGGTATAGGGTATAAGCTATTTGTGTCTGTTTATACAATTTTTTGGAGAGTTCTGTGTCAAGGTAGGTTTTTATTAAGTACTAATGATAGCCATATGCTATACTGGAGGTCTTTATCAAGGCCATGAGGTGTGCATCAAAGCAAATTCTCTTTCCTGTTGTCACACATGTCACAGAAACTTCACCAGACACATTGATAGAATGGGAAATCCCCTTGGGAAATGAGTCTGGAAAGATAAAGCAAAGGTGAATGATGAAACAGAGACAAAAAGGAAGAAAAAAATAATTTCCCCTTTGTTATTTAGATACCTGTTGTGATTTTGTGCAAAGCAGCAGTATATCTGTAGTTCCTTAGATTAAAAAAAAAGTGATATTTTTTATCCCAGAGAAACATAAAGACTTCAGAGTGAACCATACTTACATTAGAACTTACAGGCCCTTGCAGCATTTCATTCTGTATAAACAGTCAGCTATGCTGCAGAGGACGTGTAAAATTTGTAAATGTAAAGCAGTTGAAGTCTGCACATATGGATGTGCACTGGTCATCTGAATAGTCCTGTTAGAATCAGCTGAGCTTCCTGGAGCCTGGAGGTGTCAGAGAATGGTGCCTGCAGCAGTGAAGTATAGTAATTGTGTTTGCAATGGAGATTACAAGTGTAGTGTTATACCCACTGAAGTTCACACCCCTTTGAAAAAAGAGATTCCTTAGCAAGAAATGGTTCAAAGAAATGGGAAGAGATTTCTTTTTACTGAGATGTTATAAAGAAGAGTAAAGAACATAACGGGCTGAAAGCACTCAGAAGTTATAAACAAATAACACATTATCAGTATGGTATTAGATTTGCCAAGAGACCATGTCTCCTAAACTCTTGCTTCCTGTTTCCCTGCTGATGTGCTGACAGCACTGAGGGCAAATAGATGCTGCACCTCAACCAAGCAGCTGTATCCTTACACAGTTACTACGTGAAAATGTCTCTCTGGCCTCCTTCACAAAATGCTGTGCTCCAGTTTCAATCTGCATGAGCCACTTGGGAGATGTAGGCCAGGTGCATCAGCCTCACTGTCCACAGATGAACTGCGAAAGTAAAATGGAGAAGCATATTAAACTTATCAGAAAAATGGGGAAAAAATGGTGGAAAAGGAAATTTAGACATTTTGCCAGAAGAATCCCAACAAAAGTATATATGGAAGAAGATTATGGAGGAGAAGGAAAACTATGTTTCTTAGCACATTTAAAATTGGCCATGATAGTTTTACTGATAAAACTACTTGTGAGGAGTTTTTACTGATAAAACTACTTACCTGGAAGGTGACAAGATGACCTGGTAATTTATTTCCATTTGCATATTCTTTGACACTAATTTGGGCTACTTCAGTCTAATTTTAGGCATCAACAAAATCTATTGCTCATTCTGAGACTGCAAGTAAGAACAGAACTTACCAACCCAAGCCTCTGAAGACCCCATTGCTGATACGGAGAAGGTGTTTCTTTCTCAAACCTACAATGGCTGCTAAGAATTGATTGCTCATATCACTCCAAGAAAGCCATATATTTATCACAAAAAAAAAGTATTTAGAAAATGGTTACTGCTTATTAATGCCATAAAATATTACCATGTCCCAGAGCTGTAGGGAGGAGGAAAGAAGATCCAGCAGGCAGGAATCGTGCAACAAGATTGATTTATTTAATTATTTTACAAACTCTTTTATAGACTTTTTTCTTCATAGTCTAATTGGACAAGGGGTCAGCCACCCCTTGGGGGTGATTGGCTAAAATCCTAAAACATCCATTGTCAAAATATTTTTCTCCTGTACTATAAACAAGGCTTCTCAAGGTTGCAGGTGTTTCATTGTTTATAGAACTCTGCTACCTCTTCTGTGAGAGAGAAAAGTCTCTCATGGACTTAGAAAATAGCAAGAAAATCCTCGCTAGCAGCATTTTTGTATCCACAACTGCTGTTGCTAAATGCCTAGGAAACTCAGCTGCACGTGCATTTCCATACCATGTTTGAACTGGACCCATATGGGGCTTCAAGAATCAGGTAAAAAGTGGCAAAGGGATTGAAAGTAGTAACTTTGACTGTCCTTATGTTCCACTGTCTTTAGATGACGTCTTATCCTTAAGGACACTGTACAAGTGACAAGTGTAATCTTCCCTAATAAATCTCAGCCCTCTACAAGTGGCTGTTTGGAAGGGCAGGATAGAGGTGTATGAATCAGACTCAGAATCAGACAACCTCAGATGAATGGCCAACAGCAGCCAGAACAAATGCACCACTTCGCAGTTCTCATTTTTAGCAGAAGTCTGTTCTTTCAGCACTAGCTGATGGCTGGCAGCAAATAAATCTCTTTGTGTCATGCAGATTCTTCACAATTGTTTTTCTTTCTCTGAAATAGAGACAATTTCACATTCATCCTATGCATTCTAAGAAAACAGCATTATTTACATTAAATTGTCTTAAATGAATATAATGATATTGTATAAATAGCACAAATGCAAGGTGAGCTCTCATTAAAGTATTAGAGCCAGCCCAAAGCTTTGTGGCAGCCTACATTAGAACACATAGCAAGTTGGAACGTTTTTTCCTCGTGCTTGGGTTGTTTTGCATTTGCATTCCTACCTCAAATACACCAAGTGCCTAGGGCTTTCCTCCAATGATGAGGACTCTTCAGCCATTTTAAGGATTTCTGTGGTCTCTGAAGACTTCCTACTTGAGGCTAGAAGTGAGAAAGCCGATATGAATTCCACATTCAAACCTGGGGGTTGAGAGGTAGCTGAACTACGGTGCAATTTCCTACTGTGTGAGTAACAGAGGCTGGGCAGAATATTCAAACCCAGCCTGTGGCTGCTGCTGTAGTCTAAAAGCTTATATAGGCTTAGTGCCACTGCAGTGTTTCCCAGAAAAGGACGTATCATCTGTCAAAGAGATCATCTATTAGAAAGTAGGAGAATTTAGCTTTATTTTCACATTGGCACAGAAGATAAGGAAGTTTCTATTTCTACCTGAGTCTGATGGCAGACGGATGTCTGTTCAGGAAAAAAAATTCAAGATCAGATTGAACTGACAGCAATTATGTCCAAAGATATTGTCACCTGCCTGAGTAATAAAATGATTTTCCTGACATTCTTCCTTTTTGTTATTTCTGTTCACCACAGCCAAGTAGAAATAATAATGTTTTAAGAAGTTTAAAAAAATAGGAAAGACATTGTTGTTGGAAATTTTTTTCAAGAATTTGCTTCTGCTGAAATATTAAAGTCCGAGTTGTGAAGGAAGGGGGAGGTAAGAGAAATCAGATTTCAGCTGCTGAGATCTGAAGATATTTTCATGGTCTGAGTAAAACATGGAAATATTGACATTCATGCAGGTAATACTGGTTTTTTGAGAAAACTATCTTCAAAATTCAACTGAAGTCTTTCAAATAGGTCTACAGTAAATATCAGGATTTTATTTTAATTTATTTTCTTGAAGAAGAGAGCTATTATTGATCATAACTTGTAATATTGTCCTGTATAAAGCATTTTACATGTTCTTCATATAAGTAAATATGTAGACTACTGGAGGACTTTTGTAACTTTCTATTTCTCCTCTGTTTCTAAACTGAGATGGATATAAAGTATCTAAGTTAACACTGTAAATCATACATGTAGCTTTGATTGTAGTTTTCAGAAGTAGTCAGAAGATTAGTTGCAGTAATTTCTGACTAATATTAAACTTGATAGGCATAACCTATCTGAATTTTGCTAAATTATGCCAACTGATTTCCTTGTCAAGTACCTGAGCATATTAAAAAGGATTTACAAAGTCAAAAGTAGCTCTGGATGTTCACTTATTATAACATTTTTAAGATGACTGTATCACAGAGGCTGACAAATCAACATGAAGAAAAGATTAGTTTTCCAAACATGTTTTGTGTCACTTCTGCTGTACAAAGCACTCTAACCACAAAAGTTTGGATAAACTGTCTTTGATTACTTCCCACAGGTGAGACTTACAGACTCTGCTTGTGATAGGCATACCCATTTTTTTCTCTCTGAGCAGAGCCATTAGAGATGATTTCATGAAGAAGCAAGCTCATAATTTTTTTAACAGAAATACAGTGTTTCTGACAGAAACAAAAATGAGCTGTCTTCCTCATCTACTAACATCTGAGTAGTTTCTTGAGTAACAGTTGGTTTTAAAAATAACTATACGAGTTCAGAGCACATGATCTTAAGAAACAGAACAGACAAGTACAAGATTAAAATACCAAAAATAAAAAGTGCAGGATCAATTTGCACTTTGTTGCAGTTTTTCCAAAGTATTTGTAGCGGATTGTGAGCAGTACTGCACTAACATGTCACATGTTTTCCTTGCCTCAAAGAACCTACAGCTCTATTGCAGCATATGAAAACATAGGATTAAAGGCCAAACTAAGTAAAGGTGTGAGATTAGTACTGTGGATTAGAAAGAAGAGAGTTAGTTTGGAGATATATGTTTGAGGACAGCAGAGTGAGAGAGAAGAGGACCTCATAGATGAAAGCAGAAAAGATGTCTAGCAGGATAGAAGGAAGGAAGCAAAGCAGATAAAAGCAGCAGGAAAATTAAAGGATTGGGAAGAACAAAAAAAACAAGAGAAGAAAGATAAAAGCAGGGGCGAGGTGATGAGATATGCAAAATTCTACTCAGACACTTATAAAATTAAAAACACACCCTGATGTGTACAAAACTTATCCACACCTTCTTTTCACACACAGATCACTTACACTACCTGATAGTCCCATAGATATGCACTCCATTTCACTAATATAAAGGCATATAAAATCCACATCCAATTAACTTTCAGTCTAAATCAGATACAACCCTCAACTGAGCAGCAATTTATATACACACTGAACTTACTAACAGGAGACATCACATTGATTATTAGTAGGCCTATATGCTGTCCTGAAGCTTGGTGTGTAAATAACTACAGGTTTAGACCTCTAATGTGTGCACTTCCCACTTTATTTCCAGTCTAGTGCTATTACTAAGAACCTAGCTGTCATCAAAAAATACAGGAGTGCACTGCTGGTACACAGCATGACACAGCACATGTAAGTGTCATCCTGTGAGATCTTTGGGTGGTTAGAGAACTGCAGAGATAAAGTCAGAGAGTGGTGTTTGAGAGGCACTGCTTTCATGTATACTCAGGGCTGCAGATATTAATGTTTGGGTAAGAGTTTTCTTTTTGGTTTAGTAGTCAAACCCATCTTGCTCTGGGGGTCAGCTGGTGGCAGGATACCAGCAGGTAATAAATCACAACAATGGACTTGGAGACTGAGGAGAGACCTCATAGTATTAGCTTCTTGTATTGGGTGGATGCCTGAGAGGAGGCTGTGACCCTGTGGTAAGCCCATGGAGAGAGGAGCTCACGCTGGAGCAGCCTGTCCTTGAAGGACCGCACCCTATGGAAGTGACCCATGCTGCAGCAGTTTTGGGGGGACTATTGCCTGCGGGATGGACTCACATTGGAGAGTCTATCACCTGTGGGAGGGACCTCACACTGGAGTCAGGGAAGGACTCCTCTCCCTGAGCAGCGGCAGAAACAACTTGTGATGAACTGACCATAACCCCCATTCCCTGCCTCACTGTGCTGATGGAGGAGGAGGTCGAGCTGGGAAGAAGGGAAGGGTGGGGCAAGGTTAAGGTCTTATTTTACTTCTCATTATCTTGGTCTGATTTTGTTAGTAATAAATTCAATTTGTATCTCTAATTTGAGCCTGTTTTGCTCCTGACAGTATTTTGGTGAGTGTTTGGGACAGTATTTGGTCCCAATCCTTATATCAAAGCATGAACCCTTCATTATATTTTCTCTCCCCTTTCTAGCTGCAGAGGGGAGTGACAGAGAGGCTTTGGTGTCCAGCCAGGATCAACCCATACACTTCCTCATGAGGGGAAACAGAGGGACAGGCACTGAGCTCTTCTCTCTGGTGACCAGTGACAGGACCCAAGTGTGGGGAAAGTCAACTGCTAGAAGCAGAAACCTTGAGCAAGAATTCACCATTCTGGCTGCATGGATATGCAGTAAAATCTAAAAAGGTACTTGAAAGCTTACATAAATGAGTGTGGTGAATGTTAACACAAGCACACATTCATGTGGGTGTACACAGCCATCTAAGCAAAGACACATACATGTAGATATAATGGTTGAAAGGGGGTGTGATAGCCACAACTAAGCACCTACACATTTTAATCCTAGGAGCATTTAATCAGATGCTTACAACTCCAAGAGCTCCATTTGTACTGTTAGTGCATGTGTTCTTTGCAGCAGGGTGATCTCGCACTGCAAAAATTTTTCCTGATCTACTGTATCCATGCAATCTAATAGAGAATGAGATTGCATGAAAAGGTAATATCCCTCCCAAAAGACTCCTGCCTCATTTAAAATACGTATTTTGTGGCTCCCAGAAAAAGGAAAATAAAGTGTAAATAGAGATGGTCAGCTTCTCACACTCTGACATATTTCATGGGTCTTGATCAATATGTACAGTGTATAATTAATCTAATAAATCCTCTCACACTTGACCTGGGTTTGCACTTCTCTCCAAGACATACAAATACAGCACTATCCTCAATGTCACTGTCCTGCTGACTCACTACCAAATAAAATTATCCTGCTGGATGAGTTTGCACAGGTAAGGTGAAGGTAGATTGTTAGTTGTTCCAGCCCTTCGGACCCTTGGCTCATTTCCAGACATTTTGCTACAGGGAGGGCTTAAAATGGGATCAGTCTGGTGTATGCCTTTCATGCACTGAAAAGAAGCATGTTGAAGGTGTTGGTATTCTATACTGTTGCTATATCTTCCCCAGCTTTAGAACTTTTCTAGCAATTGTAGTGGGCTGTCTATCACACTGATTACAACTACTGTCAAGCCGCTACTTCCCTTCATTATGTGCATCGGCTCAATTACCACAACACCAGCAGCAAGGGAGATAACATCACATCCTCATTCTCTCTCCTATCCCAGATTTGTTGCAGTTTGGCAGGCTTAGAAGTGATGGTGGCTAAATTCTGTTTAACTGGCCTGAATAAGAATTGAGGCAGTAGACATTGGGAGGAATTACTCCAGGAGCAAAAGGGCTCTTATTTTAACCTGTGTCAGATACTGGTTCCATTGGACAGCCTCACTGCTTGTTTGGAAGGTTTGAATATGTCCATAATATCTATTTGGAGATCAGGAAAAGATATGTGGCAGATAACTCCATCTCCAAGCAAGTTAAAGATGCAGAACCATGAGATATCTCTTCCAGAAATTGCAAAATTGGTCTAATGACTGACAACAGTGAAGAGTTTGGTTCTAGAAGATAGGAAGGCAGTGATTTCATTCTAACATTTCTAAAAATTGCACTAATAAAAGTTAAAAAATGAGGACAATTTCAGATTCAGACAGTTACTCTTCTTTGAGCAAATAATTTCTTGAAGGTTTTGTGGTATCTTTTCAGCGATAGTGGCTACAGTACTAAAAATGGCAAATACATCTATAAACCATGGGCACTGCAGCCTGCTCTGTCATCCTGCATGTTCAACAGGTTTCATGTAAATGCCTGAGAACAGAAATTTATAGGTTTCTTTTAAGTAGTGTTTTACCATCTCTTATTACCCATCTCTTCTCTGTGCTCTGCCAGAAGATTTGACTAGCATTGCATCATCTTGCTCAAGTAGTGTCATGTCATTGGGTTAGTATCTGGAGCAGCATGTGGATTAAAAGCTGCATAAAAGGCTTATAAATAAAATTATGCTGTCCATAGCAAAACAGTGTTCACTTTAACATGCTGTTAAAATGTTCTTGCTAATGTAGCAACATCATAAGACCTGTGATTTCAGTAGAGGTCACCTACTGTCAGAATTCAGTGGTTTTGACTGTTTTTGTACCCCTGTTTATGAACCAAGAGTTCAATGAGGCTTATTGGTATCACAGAGTCCGGGTCTATTTATTTTAACTACTGTACAGTTCTGCAATTCTCAGGTTAATTTTTAGTTGAACCTTATGGCTTTTAGATTTTAAGGGCAGTTATAGGTATATGAAGAAGGCCTATATAATACAATTGACGGAAAAATTTGTGAATACAGAGGATTTAAAATAAAAGAACTTGAAAGATAATATTTGTTTACTTGGTATGCAATTTCCATTTAACCCAGGTTCTATTTTAATAATATATGAGAATGTCATGTTTCCTCTTTCAAATACAGAACAATTGTTATAAAAGTAGCCATTTGCCAAGTTACTGTTAGAAAAACTATTAAAATAGATGAAATTATATCTCAGTCAAAAGACTGTAATTTCAATTTAGTAATTTTCAGCTTAATTCTATTATCAGTGTGCTTAACTTTACTCCAAACTTTTGGTATTTTTTAAGATGAGGATTTCTGTGTTTTTGGAGGCAGCAAGGTCTTCAACACATCAGTGAAGGCATTTTAAATCTTTATTACTGTCTATGTTTGACTATAGGGCTGCTCTAAAATATTTTAATGTTTCTATATAAGTTGAATTTTCCTGATTGGAGTGACTTATACAATGTCTCATAAAAAGTGTAATATGTCCTGGAAGCCCTTGTTCACTACTATGAAATTGTTAGTATTCAACTGAAGTTACCGAAGTTAAACCTCCAGTTGTTTGTACACGAATTATTACCCTGTTGCCTACCTGGCATTAGTGGCTGCAGGACAGAATTTCAGGTTGGGAATATATTTACACTGTTGGTTTTTCTGTGACTGCAGATGGTGCCAACATACCTGAGCAAGGCTGCAAAATCCACCAGGAAAGCTGAACAAATAGTTTAGAAATCAACAAACACACACTGCTTCACTCTGCTGCACTGCACTGTGAGGACCTGAGTGCCAATCCCCATCTCATCCATTTAAAACTAGCTTAGATAGGGCTTTTGAGTCTGCAGCCAGCCTTCAGAGGGTGCATGTCAGGTCCACCTCTGGAGGAAGTACAAATGATTCGGGGACTAACTCACCCATGAGCCTGGTGAAGTGATCTCAGTGCAACAGTGACAGGCACTCCTGAGACTGCAGCCTGTCAAACAGCAGTTAAGGTTCATCAAAAAAAAAAAAAAAGAAGCAGAGGAAGAATTAGGCCATTCCATAGATGTTAGACTGAAGTTGCAAATCCCTGCATACTGAAAACCAAACCAAACCAGTCATTTATATTATATGACCTAACTGCAATGAGATTGATCTGACATTGATGCTGAGATTATTAGTGTTCAATCGATCTCAGCTAGTATTCCAAATAATTTATTATTTTAGTTTGATCAGTG
This sequence comes from Corvus hawaiiensis, assembly GCF_020740725.1. Taxonomy (NCBI): domain Eukaryota; kingdom Metazoa; phylum Chordata; class Aves; order Passeriformes; family Corvidae; genus Corvus; species Corvus hawaiiensis. Next base: position 25,518,500 of record NC_063215.1, read on the forward strand.
GATTAAATTACACAACTTCAAATAAAAATATTCCATTTACATTGCCAGTCTTTTGCAATCATAGTTTATAGGGACCTTATTACAGTCAGCCATCTATGTCTATGACTTTGATGAGCATCTACCTTCCTCCTTGACCTGTAATATTAAAAATATGGATTTGTAGGGAATTTCATTCTTTGTCTAGAAACATTTAATAGAGATTTTTCTTCTGGCTTATTTCATACTACTGAAAGCACAAAACATAGAAAGCATGGATGGTCATTTCAGAGCCCAAGAAAAATGGTAGCTAGTTGTTTTCTGATTTCAGAGAAAAGCTACGCCAAGTGTTGTCTTTGCCAGCTTTACATAATTCCATCAAACAGCAATGTCAACTGGGAAACACTGTCTGCCAGAAGTATTAATTCCCTGTTCTTTACTCATACAAATTTCACTTGCAAATTAAACTTATTTCTTAATGGATTAGTAACATCCAAACACAATTTCAGCCTAATACAAGCAGTGAAGGCCAAGTGCGTTACTGACAATTTAAAACTAAAAGTCTTTTAGCCTCACTCTGTCATCGAAGCAGTCACAGATTTACGTTTGTAGATATATGAAATCTCACTCATCTATTATATCTAAAACAATATGTCTTTTCACATCCCATCAAAGGGTCAGCAAAGAGCACTTCTTATCACTTTTACCACCATTTATAAAAATGGTTCTAAACTCCCAAAGACATCTAACAGCCTTTGGACAATTTGCCCTTCAAATACTTTATGCTTTGATTAATATCCTTGAGCTTAAACAGACTGCCAATTTAGAGCTGTTTCTTCCATCTCAAATTAAGCTTGTTTCTTAGTTTGCAATGTTGGGCAAAATGGAATTTAAGGCTACTCAGTATTTACACAAGAGAGCACAAGCCAAGGCTTTGATTTCACCATTCCTAATCTCAGCCATGCATGACCACATCCCTGAACTAGACAGACTCGTCCTGGGTCACACAGGGGTACACAATCACACTGCAGAGGATGAATGGGCAGGCAGCCACAAGACATGGTGCACCGATTTGATACCAGCTACAGGGAGACAAATGATAACTTATGGTGAATTAAATTCCATACACCATGGGGTCTATTTATCAAATACTAGTGTCTTTTCATTTCTATATCATCATAGTCAACTAAAGCAAAGTTTCACAAATCTCTGCACTTAAAACCAGCTCTTATTTGCCTTGATTTAATTTGAAGTTAACGGGAATGTTCACCTTGCTTAGGCAGGTAATGTCTTTATATCCTTGGGACCTTGTAAGAACTGAGAAAACAAAAAAGATATCAAAATTTTATATTTTCAAAACAAAAAATAGCAGCACTTCAGCACTGCAAAACCACCAGAAAAAAAATCTTTGAATAAATGTAAAACATTCATATAATATTTGAAGTTCCTTTTTATTGCAGCCCTATTTCAGCTTTTACCAGTACTGGTGTAAATCAAAATATCTGCCCAAAGTGGGATAAAATACAAGTTTCTTTTTAATGTGCACTGAGATTTTGAACCATTTTCCAAAACTCCTGAATTCCCAAAGTGTTCATTTCACAATAGGACAAAGGCTATATGGATAATTGGCAAAGTCTGTGGCTGAATATAGTACCAGCTGGCTATCTGCTGACACTAACATACAGGCTCAGTTTACTCACTGATGGAGATCGTCAATTGCTGTTAATGAATTATGTTATTAGAAGCAGCCAAGCAGAAAGCTTGATACTGGTGCTGAATGACCAAACTTGCTGGCAATACAAAATGTTTCAACAAGCCTGTGCTTGGCAGTTGGAGGTAAAATAAGCTTTCTGTCAACATATTAAGAATGTAATGGTATTGTACAGCTATAGACCTGTACAGTCTTATTTTAACTACAAAAACCTGTGCCACAGTATATCTCAGAGACCAGACCCAAGTGCAGGAATTTAAAGCAGCTGACAAAGAAAGAAATTCACACAGAAATTAAATCTTCATCATTTTTACTAAAGCCCTGTTGAAAGGCTTGGATTGTGATAATCAGCCCAGATCTCCAGGACAATCCACTGCACAGGGGTGGCTCCAGTAGCTCTAAATATTTTTCCAAGTTCTATCTTGTTTACAAATTACTCTTCTTTGGCAAAATGAGTAAGAATATGTCAATGTTAAGTTCCAACAGCCTCATATTCCAGAAATGAACTCCAAGTTCCAGCATGTCCTATACGTCAACAACCTGGACACAATTAATGTTTCTGACCATGGCAAAGCATCTGTTGCCTGCAAAAGATTCAACAGTCACCAATCGCACAAAATTATTCTGGTGTTTTAAATAGGGTACAAGAAATAGACTTGTTATTATGTGTCTAATATGTAGTATGACATTCCCTTTTATTAAAAAGAACCATCCTTGAAAGAAGGCAGCAAAGTCCTTCATCCTGCTTTTCCTGAGGTGGTATGTTTCAATATAGCCCCTGTCCTGGTAAGCTGTCAAAAGCACCATTTAGTCAAATTATTTGGAGAAGAAACAAATAAAACTAGGATTATTTTATGCAGGAACACAATGCTATGTTACAAAGATAGAAAGAATAAGAAATTGCAAGAAAGTTTAAGTCATTGATAAACATGCTAAATATCTACAAAATTTAATGGGAAGTGTGAGTGAAATAAAAATATGGAAAAAAGTCACAAAATGCACATTTATCCATCTAAAAGACCTTTAAAGATGTAAAATAAACATACGGAATGGCAAGATGTAAGAATGACAGACACAGATTTAATACAGCTACTAGTACAGAATTCTAAGCAAAAGAAATGTAAGGGAAATAAAGGAAAGTAAAACTAGTAACACCTGAAAGTGATAAACCATTTTTTTAAAGTACCACAGTAAGAAGATGCAGGGCTTCTTACTGCTTATCTTGAAAGGAAATAAAGAAGCTAATAACTGAATGAAAATACTTAAGCTTGTATTCAATTCCTGAATTCAAGAGATAATTTTTTTCTTGGTGTTTTCAGTTGCCAGAATATGTTGCTATCACTTTACCTTGTAATAAAATCTTTCCTGTGAACAGATCTGCTATAGAGAAGACTGCTTCCGGGAAAATTTTAAAAGCTGCAAAGAGGTATCAGTGTCTTCTACAGCAGTAAGGTGTAACATCTAAAATAATTGAGTCTGTTCATGTGCTAGCATGATTAAGAATGTCTGTCTCAAGGTAAGATTAGTTGGACAGTAGTTATCAACAGATCGTCTTCTTTAAGATCAGTTACTTTGGTTTCCATTAAAAGTCCCAAAAACATTAAAACATAGGCATTGTCATTAAGTTCCATACTAATTTATTCAGAAAGGATTCTCCATTTACCTGCGCATTTCCTTAGCAGGAATTTCCCAAAATACTGCTTCAATTAAAAAAAAAAGTTTTAAAAAGTTGGCTTTTTTTCCCCCTTTCATTAGTAGATTTCCCATTCTTTAGTGTGACTACACTTTACTACTGAGCACTTAAAACATGCCGGCAAGTATCTATCTACAAATCCTAGATTTTGGGCAGACCTCAAGAAAGGAGATGAGATTATTGCATAAGATGGAGCTGTACACAGGACGTATGTAAGGAGCTTGACCTGGGACACATATCCACTAAAAAAAATTAGAGTTGCAAGAAAATTGCTCTCCAAGAGTCATTTATAAGGAATAAGAAGCCTTGTTTTTGATTCACAGAAATAAATGGATTTTCAAATACCAGAGTTACTTTGCAAAATGCCTGAGACCATTTTTTGTCTATCCTATGCACAGTTTCTGGTCTCACTACTGATGCGCTAAACACCAAACAGAAAGGACCTAAGTCATACTGAGAGAAGATAACCTTGATAGGACTCTGAGCACCTGTAAGGGTAGAAAGGGGCATGATTTCTGGGACTGATGGAAAACTAGGAGGCAGGAATACAAATGCTCTGTTGCAACAAAACGGGTAAACAGAGTGGCATCAGTCATGATTAGGGTAAGCAGACACATATATTTCTGTGGGCAGCCTACCCTGTTTGCAGAGTGAGACAAGTGAGCTGGCTCCCAAACAAGGTAACTATTGCCATTAAGTTACTGTGTGTGAGCTAATTCATCCCTCTGAAAACTGGGGCTTGTTAGTAAAGGTGTGTCACCATGCTGATATAAAGACACCACTTACCTGACAGCACAGGAATTGTACTTGCATTTCCAAACATGCATAGCATCATGTGGACATTTCAGCTCAAGTGGTACTCCTTATTATCTCTATAATCCACTCCATACAAATGTGTGCCCTAAAGTATCAGAGCATGGTCCCTTCCAAAGCCTAAAACTGCAGCAAAGCACCATTTTCCTCTTCTGGCAAGGCCTATTTGCAACACTCAGTGTACCCCATCTCTCAGATAGAGAGCTAATAAATCCATTTGCTAAACACCCAATCACAGTCTCTCCAGGCAGGGACACAACTACAATACTGTTCTTAAAGTTGATCAACTTCAAGTTGTTTAGCGCTGTGCTTTGAAGATAAAAAGCGTGATAAAAGTATTATGTGCTTTGAAAATGAAGCATGAAACATCTCATGCTCAGCAACCAAAATTAGGGAATGTTTTTGACAATTCTGACCTTAATCTTTATGTGTCTCAATTTCTCAGTTATAAAATGAGGATAATAGTGGCACTTAATTTTGTAGGGAACCACAGATTAAGTAATTTTATGAAGCACTTACATGCCATGGCAAGAGCACAGCATAATCATCTATGAAGATATTAGATAATTTTAAATTTGATGCAGGATCTGCCTGTTGGATGTTGAGTAAGATCTGATATCAAATACTGGAGGAAGAAGAAATATGGAATAACTACCCCTTTACTGAATAAGGCAGGATTTCCAAATGTGAAGAAACAATACTGATACAATCATGCAATTAAAAGCTATCTGATGATGTGGATACATAAAAAAGGCAGATTGAAATTTGCACAGGAAGCCTTTTTTTTTTACATTCCTCACATTTAAAGTACCTCACTTTCCAATCACTGTTTTGGTATGGTTTATCCCTGTAGGCAACTTTAATTATAAGAGTTTATTGCATAAAATAGTTCAAAAGATTGAAAGTTCTGGTTTTCACATGATGTCAATAAAATTATTTTGATAGTCCTTTTTATTTTCTGCATGTATTTCTGATTTCTTTGTAAGTATTTTTCTATTATGATAAAATAATTTATTACTTTCATTACTGTTGCTGAAATCTTATCGGGAAGTTTGGCAGTTCATTACACAATGCACAAAGCAGGTAGAATCAATTAAATTCATGGAAAAATAAAATTCTGACATTATTGAAAGAACACCTTTCATTCAAAAAAGATCCAACTGGTACCAAAAAAGCTGTGTGATTCGTTGTTCAAGACAATGCTCTTATGAATTTATGTGTACTGAAGTCCAACTCTCTGCCTAAGGGTAACGTGAGTCTCCAAGAGAAGGAATTTTTTGTAGGTCACTCCAGGAAGTGTAAAATTATTTTTGACAGAAAATAATAACCATTGCATGTTTAGCAATTTGCATTTCAGATGCAATGCATGCCTCTTCAGTCTTAAATTTTCCTGCTAAGACATATCAGGTATTTGTTTGTCAGCTTTATTTGTTTGCTTGTTTTTTAAATCCCTGAACTATTCCTATAAAATCCTACAAAACCAAGCAATATAAAAAGTAAACAACTTTCCTTCTGGAGAAAAAGGAACAGATGGAACTGTATCTGCTGTTTCATGAACCATTGACAAGGCTTAGCCAAAACTTTGTGGGGTGATGGAGGAAATAATGAAGGATAAGCTATGAGATTAGTATTGATTGTAACATACTTTTTATTTAAGAATGTTAAATGCAGACTGTAGTACATATGAATTCACACTTAAATAAGTTTACCAGCACTAAAAGTCATTCAACATCAGATATTACAACACAATCACGGTACAATATCTGAAGTATAAAGTTGTCCACTGTAAATACACAATAAATGTCCAAATATAGAAAAATACTGACCTTAATTCATGACAACCTTTCCTGCATTAACATCTTTATTTCTCCTCCTAATAACTAATCTTAACTTGAAGAAGAGCTATTTTCCAAGTATGAGCATCAGCATATTCTGGACAAATGTGTTTAGTTCTATGCATAAATAACTTTTTCTTATTAAATAAATCATCACTTTCATCTAATTTTATTTTTAATCCTTCATTTTCAATAAATATGCTATATAATTCATTTTTGTGTTGCATTTGCTGTCTGGATATTTTAAACTCCACATGGATTATTTGTATTTTCATCTGTATTTCCATTTATTGTGATGCCAGAAATTCATTGGAATAATCTCCTCAGTTCCACTGTGACAGCTCTCCTCAAAGTTGCCAGTCACTCACCTGCATTTCTCAGCATCCTGGTTAATACATGTCCAGAATGCACTATCAAAACAGTTTCCAGTTGCTGTTAAGAATAGTAACACTGAACTAGAATTTAATTTTACACTACATAGAATTAAATGTTGTATGAATCTCCTTTCTCCCTATATTCATATTTCCATTCTCAAAGCCAAGATCACCCTTACTGCCAGGCATTTTCAGAAACCTCTCAAGGCTTCTTCTATGGATAGCGTGACTCCTGCGTGTCTGCTGAAACATGATCCCCTCCGCTGTGCTATTTTCTACCTGGCAATGGAGTAAGAACAATTCAGTCAAACTCATAGTCACTCAGGTACTTCTTACCATAAATATTCTTGATTATTATACATTGTTTGTTGTATCTGGCTTTCTGCAATGCTCAATTTGAAATTAATTAAAATCAAAACTTACAGACATTCTGTGGAGCTATTTTTGCACTTTATTAGGCTATGGCGGAGCATTTTGCAATAGTAATGAAAAAACAGAAGAAAGAAGAATGAATTTTTTTTTTAGGAAGAGCAGATTTTATCAGGAAACTGCAGGATGACAAGGAAAAGAACAAAATTCTGTCCGTGAAAACTACATTGTTGAGAAGGTACATTAAAACAGTATGTATGTGCACATTCAGTAAGGGGTAAGTGAGACTACAGAGGAAGCTATTATGTTATTTTCCTATAAACTAGCCCTTAAGGAATACTTCTATTCTTATCACATCTCAATCACTTGTTTTTGTATTTCTCACTAATCCTTTTGTCTCTCACTCTGTGTTACTTTTGACATAGGCAGTAGTTTCCCAAACTCAGACCATGATTCATTACAACCCTCCTTCATGAAAAAACTGCTTCTACTGTGAATAATACAGGAACTAAATGCCTAATGTAACTGCCAATTTGGAGGTTATTGATCAAAATCTAAGTGCTATTGTTTACTTGTCTTCCAGCTCCCCTGTTCTTTTATTGCTGCCTACTAGTAGGATATGCATAATAACAACTGGACATAACCTTGCATTTGTTGCTCTTCCTGTGGGTGTGGACATGCTGCATTCTGGTTCATGATGTAGAAGGTCACCAGCCCTTCACGTTTCTGAGGTCACTGGAAGCCTTCCTTACTCACTGCAGCCTGTGCACCAGCCTCCTCTGGTGAGCTCTGCTCATGTCTCTGTTGAGATTTGTGCTGTTTGTTAAGAGCCTGAACTGAAGCTGATTAAAGCACGTTAAATTGGGAGCATTTTTCTATCATTTCACTGCAAATCACAGTAAATAAAACCGAAATGTCTGAAATGTAGTTGAGAGGATTAGAGCCAACAGAGAACTTAAGTACCTGAGAACCTTTTGATCTGATCATCATGTGGGATGTGAGAGGAGGAATTCAAAGCTAGCTGTTGATCAGGCTTATGAGTTAGGTGTGAAGGTGCACATAAGGGCCAAGGTTCTTGTATACACAAGCACAGAGCAACAGGCACAATAGAGTTTTAAAATGGAAAAATAAGGTTCTCTGGAGCCAGTTTAAATAACAGTTGAGAAGAGCTTATTTGATGAGCAATTTTCAACACAGGAGCCTGAAATCCTATGTTAGTCATCAAAGCCCCTTGTTACAGTTGAAATCATATTGGCTACTTCATCCAGGAATTCCTTAGGCTTTGATAAAGAAATGAAAGGATAGTATTTACTTCATTTGGAGAAGATTTTTATGGTGGCTAACATTTTTATGACAGTCTGCCTCATTCTAGCTTGCCATATATTAATAGTTCAGCATGACTGAACTTAAGATATTTTCTAGTTTATAAACACTTTCTTTTTTCTGTATAAATGACTCCATTTAAAAACAAGTTTAATTCTTGGCAAGGGCAACTGCCAATTTCCATGTTCCTAACCCAGCCACTTTTACTCAATTACTCCTTAGTCTATGTATTTTTTTTTTGCCCTGAGTTGAACTACCCTTATTTATTTACTAGTCAGGTTAAGATTGCTACTTAGATGTTAACGTATTTGTTTGATCAAAATGAATTGTAAGCACATAACGTCTCATAATTGGCAAACATATGATGACAGCTCAAACCCATCTTCATCACAGTTTTTCCATTTCAGGTAGCTAAAGGGAATTGAAAGAGCACACAAACATTTGAATTTAGGAGTATGTTTTGTCTAAGATTATTTCAGATTAACCATCACATATCATACAGGACTCAAAGCATTATTTCACAGTGAAACATGATCTCTTGCAGCCATATCAATGTTATTGATAGAGTACAAAAACTTTTCATCTTGTTTGTTTGTAAACCTTTGACATAGAACTTCTCTCTGGTGTCGGATAGTTTACCAATTACCAATAAAATCTGACAGTATTTGTTTTGCATGAAGTTTCATAAGTGATAGTTGTGTATACTGCATACATAAGAAATACACCTAAGACCTAATAGAAATAGAAATAGACCTAAGATGGTGTTTAGAAATATTATGTATTTATCAGTTTCAGGATTTCAAGACAGACCTTAAGGACATTAACAGCTAGCTGAAGACTCCAGTGTTGGGAGTGAACAGTCTCCATTACTCTTGTTGTTTTATCTCCAAGGCCAATTTAAGTATCAGAGAAGTTAGCCATTCCATTATTGATAAAATCTGTAGACACAATCAGAAAATAACATTATTTCATAACCTCAAGCTATTATTTCTTGCTGTTTCTCAGTTGATTCTCACAAGAATTGGCAAACCTCCTCCATTTACTAGAGGTAATTTCTGCAGTGGTCTTAAGTGTTGATAATGTAAAACTGTTAAAGTTATAAACCCAAAATTTTGATAATCATCAGGTAATTCCAGTTAAAGACAGGGGATTATAATCTAACACACAATAGAGAACCATAAAGAAATACTGCATTTCACAAAACTCTGGTAAGAATTTTTACCATTCTAAGGATGGAATAACCTCTACCAGAACTGCAGCTGTTACCGGAAGGAAAATAAGGACACAATCACAGTATCAGACAAAAATTATGCTGGAAAGGGTTTCTGGAAGTCATCTAGTGCAACCTTCTGCTTCAAGTCAGTTTAACTGAAAATATAAATGAGGATGTCCAAGGACTTGTTCAGTCATGTTTTGAAAATCTCCACAGAGGTGGATCCCATGCTGTCCAGGAAGCACATCCCAGTGCTTAACCACCCCCACAGTGAAGAATTTTCCGGTGCCCAATTAGAATTTCTCTTGCTGCAACTTGTGATACTTGCGTCTTGTTGTCTCATTGTCACAGAGAGCACTGCCTAAGTGCCATTACAATATATCCCCTTCCTCCCACAACCTCACAGCAAGAACCAGATTGAAACAATAGACTCTGTATTTTATCTACCTGGAATCCAGATATGTTCAGGTTTTCAGCTCACTTTGGGGGTGATGATGATGGGGATCCATCATTCCCAACTCTCATATGCCTCTGAAAGAGCTGAGAGGTGAAGATGGGAGACCACATACTCACCCAAATGCTTTGTTCTAACCAGTTACTATCAAAGACATGATGTAGAATTAGATGGATCTAATATAGCTACTCCTCTTCTGTAGTTGAAACATCTCCAGTTTAACCCAGAGCAGTTGTTCACAATTTGTACTTGTATTTGAAGTTTGCTGTGTCTGTTCCAGGTTTGGAGAAGTTTCAGTGACCATAAGCTTGTCTGCTTTCTACAACAGCATTAGCTGATTTGATGGAAGATTTATCTATTCTTAAAAATCTGAATCATAGATATTCTTAGTTTATCATGGTCATCACTACACTACTACATTAATTTTCAAGACACCTTGATAAATTTAGAACAAATTATGTTTATTTCATTAATTGCACATGTAAATTAACAATTTCACACTGATTATAAAGCACCAAATTCATGGGAATGAATTTTTTTTTTTTTTTTTGCTGAGCTCATAGTACTCATAAGTGTACTCCAGCATTTGCTGTGTACCATTCAGCCAATAAACATTCCCTAATCAAAGGGCATTTTTGTTTTCTGGGCAGGTATGTGGACACTTAAGAAAACCTTGTATTTGAGGACAGAATATTTCTGGCACTTTTTTACTACTTATGCCATTGATAATAACTTCCTTGGCTGTAACTTCATTGGCAGTTTGTGAATCTACCCAGGAAAGAATAAACCTGCCATTTCTAGTAGCTGCATTAAGATTTAGGATGTTGGTACTATAGACACTAACAACTTCCTTTGTTGTTGAGACTTCAATGTGATTTCATTATTTGATATAGGCTGCTCCATTCCCTGGTTTATTTTCCCCTTCTACTTCTGCCAGTATTACTTTTGACAGCCAGAGAACTCCCAAAGGCACTGTGAAACCTTTAATCCTTCCCAAATTTTAGAGTAAGTTTAAAAGAAAGACTGGCTTGGGTGGATAAAGTTCATGAGGACCACGAGCACCCAAGCAAACATCAGGGTAACATTGAAGGCTTCAAGTAACCAGCTCTAGGAAAACTAGCTTCAGGCACTTCTGGGATTGGAAGGAGACAAAGTCCTTTCATCCTTTTGCCAGCCTCACCTCCAAGCAGAGAGGTAAATACTAGGCCAAAATTGGGTCCTTGTAAGTACCAACCCACTGTCAAAGTGGTTACAGATTTGAAAATAAAATGTGCAAATCAAGCAACGATTTGTTCCTTCTAGCCCTGTCTCAGTTTTCTCTTTTTATGAATTTATTTGCAGGACTCACCTTTTTTCCCAGTCAGAAGAAACCTAGGAGCTGTGAATTCTCCTTTTGACTTGAAGATCCTTATGGCTATGTAGCAAGAGTCTACATGAAGGGAGGGGATGCCATCCAAAGGGACCTTGAGAGGCTTGAGACATGGGCCTATGCAAAGTCCATGAAGTTCAACCAAGAGAAATGTGAAGTCCTACACCTGGGTCAAGGCAATCCCAGGCACCCTTACAGGTTGGGCAGAGAAGGAATTGAGAGCAGCCCTGTGGAGAAGGACTTGGGGGTGATGGCTGATGAAAACTCAGTGTGAGCCAGTGGTGAGCTCACAGCCCAGAAAACCAGCTGTGCCCTGGGCTGCATTCAAAGCAGCATGGCCAGCAGGGCAAGAGAGGTGATTCTACACCTCCACTCTCATGAGACTGCACTTGGAGTGCTGCAACCAATTCTGTGTCCCCAGCATAAAAAGGACATGAAACTGTGGGAACAAGTCCAGAAGAGGCCATGAAGTTGGTAAGAGGACTGGAGCACCTCACCTATAAAGACAGTCTGAGAAAGTTGGGACTGTTCAGCCTGCAGAAGATTGTGTGGAGACCTCACAACCACCTTCCAGTATCTCAAGGGGTCTAAGGAAAGCTGGAGATGAACTCTTCGTCAGGAACTGTAGTGACAGAACAAAGAGTAATGGGTACAAATGGAAAGAGTGGAAATCTAGGTTATGTATTATGAAGAAACCTTTTACTTTGTAGTTAGTAAGGCATAAGACACTGGAACGGGTTTCCCAGGGAGGTTGTGGATGCCTCTTCCAGGGCAGTGTCCAAGGCCAGGCTGGACAAGGCTCTGAGCAACCTGGTCTAGTGAGAGGTATCCCTGCCCATGGCCGAAGGCTTTGGACTAGATCTTTAAGGCCCATTCCAACACCTGAACATTCCATGATTCTATGAACACGCAGTACTTGTTCTGGGGTTTTGGTGATGGCCTAATGCAAGATCTGGATCTGCAGATCATTAAAATATTAAGATCAACAGCAGACAACTTGCCATTCCATAAGGGAATTATTCTCCCTTCCTACATGGGGCTGAACATTCATGGAATCTGTACTGAGGAGAAACAGCTTAAACAGTAAGAGATATTTTCCATTACTAATGGATAAACAGCAAACCGGACTTTAACGTACTCAAAATCTTGGACCAACTGGTGTATGGTTATGTTTAAGAATTTGATTCTTATATACAATGTGAATTTGTACATAGTAGTTTCTATAATATTAAATGCGAATAGTTTAAACAATTACCATAGGTTTACCTTCTACTAAATTAGTATAAAATTTTCATTTTCACATTACCCTAAAGTATGTCTGACTTGAAGACACAAGTGCATTCATCCCTAACCTCTAAACCCTTAAGCCCTGAATCTGGATTGCAAAATATATGGTTAAGATTTTGTCATTCAAACGCCGGCAGTGCACCAGGCCTCGGGAAGATCTGATGAGGAGAACAGGCTAAGTCCAGTAAGGAAGATATCCCAGAAAGTTCACTGGTAAAGTGAGCCGGTGGACAGCAAGATACAAGAAAGTGTTCCAACCAACTGAAAAATAAGATGCATTTAACTTTTTGCTTTATTTTTCTGGCAAAATTTGTATTACTGCCTGCTTGTAGTAGTAATAGTACAATGAGTTCTATTTCCAAAGTAAGTCAAAGGTGGATGTTAAAGTAAGGGCAAATGAAAAACAACTACAAGAATCATCCTGAAGTATGTGTCTTGGAAGCTGCAACAAAAATATGGATACTGCCTGGGCAAAAAGATTTCGAGGACTCTGAATAACAAGGACACTTAAAATCTCAGAAGACTTAAAATCTCAGAAGACATAAAATCTCAGAGAAACCTGCTGCTTGTTGTGCAGCTCTCTTCCCCAAGGGCAGAGGTGGAACCATGTTTAATGGCACTCACTGATACCTAAAGCCTGTAAGAAGACCAAGAGGAGCTACCTCTCTGATCCATAGAGAAGGAAGTTAATCGGAAGTAGAAATCTGTGCTTCTACTTCTTTATATTGAACTTAGCATGCTCTGAAGGAATAAGAACAGTTGTACGAATTCAGAACAAAGATCTGTGTAGCTCTTTAATGACATGTAAACAAGTGGCAAAGAGGAAAGTGAGACGAACAAAGAATAGGAGCAGAGAATACTTTGTCAACCTCCATCAGTTTGAAACTTCTTGTCTTGGAACTGCCTGAGCAAGAGATATTGGCTTCATATTAAAGCTGACATCAGAGGAGTTTCCTTCTCTGTGTTCAGGCCTGTTGTACACTGGAGCTGCATGTCATGTAATGAACCACACCAGGAAGCCTCAATCACCAACTCCATTCCATTCTGAAGAGTCGCAGCCTGTGTGACTCTTCCTCAGATGGCAACTCTTCTTCACCTTTGATCATTCCTCTCACTCTGCTCTTTTACCCTCTCTCTTAGCTAGTCATGCTGGCGGCAGAAAATAAAGACTGGTGGATTTTTATTTATTTACTTGTGCCACAAAAATAATATGCTTTGCATAATTTTATTCATCTCTTACCATAAATTTCTCAAAGGAAGCACACGGATGCTCTTCACACAATTGAACTTCCTAAAGTAATTTCAGTAGGTTTGTACAAGCCTTTGACATGGGACCTGACCTACAACAAAAACCTACCATATAGTACACAGCACATATACCCAGGCCCCAATATATGGGTTAGGAACCCTCTCAGTAAAAGATCTTGGCTTTAATACTTTGTATTTTGACTACTGGCCATTTCTTGATAGAAGCTGTGAAAGTAATTGGCAAAATAGCCAGTGTTTGGACATTGCCAAATATTTTCTTAGCATTAGAAGGACCAAATTAATGCATTCTTGATTTAAGAATATGATACCAAATAGAGTAGGTTATGATTATTTAATTTGAAAAAGGTCTACTGAGAGTAGGACACCTGCTTTTCCATATTAATTTGTAGTTTTCTGTCTCATTTTTCTCTCTGCTACTTTATGAAAAGTGTGGATTTTGTATCACTACTCATCAAGCTTTGTATAAATGCAGTGCAGCTCCTTTTATATTCATATCTGTAGCAACACATTTCCCTTAATTTTAAGATTAGTGTGTGAAGTCTCTGTGCTTATGCTTTAGCTTAGATGGCCATTGATTTGTAAATAGTATGAATCTTCAGGACTGTATTTTTTTTTCATCTGTTTAAAATCTAATAAAAGCTCAACTCATAGGTGTAATGAATTGTATAAACATCCACTGCTTCCAAATCAATGTTCCCTTTAGTAAATCTAAATGAAATCTTAGTAAGCATGCAGTAGGCATATAAATATAATTCATATAAATATTTCTCCTTAATAATCATCCATATCATAAACTTCTGGACTGGTGTCATTGAATATGTGATAATAATCTTTTATCTTCTGCTTGCATTCAGCTAGACCTGTACAGGGCAAGATGATCTGTCCATACAAAAAAAAGTCTCAGAACTGGAAACGCATGGAAGTCACACGGATGATCATCCATCAGCACTATCATCTATTGAGTACCCAGGTCACTTAAGACAATCATTCTAAAGATGGGGGTATCAAACATACTGAGTTGATCCTTCTATCCCATGTAGTTTATGAACAAGCTATGTCTAAGAACTTCTGTCATTTTGAGGCTTTATGAATCAGTTGGATTACAGTAAAACAATTCCAATCAATAGGATGCTTAAACTGATGCTGCTCAATGCCACATTTTCAATGGCAAAAGGAAAGGCCGTTTAGGCCAATGAGGGCTGGCCAATTTCTGCAGTCCCTTCCCCTCATACTGCTGCAGTTCCACAACTCTAGGAGTAAGGACACTGAAGCACATACTCCTGCCTCATACTTTTACAATGCAGTTTTATACCTATTGTTTAAGAATTTGTCTTACTGCTTATTAAGCTTGCTCATACTGTCTGCTTCCACTGATGCCTGTGGTTGCAAGGCACAGAAGTTTGCTAACTGCTAGGTAAAAATGTTCTTTATTTAGACAGTTAACAGTTTCCAAAATATATTACCCAAGCTGTGTTTTATGAAGTGTCTGGTCTGGTATAGCTACTGGAGGGCTTCAATTGATAAATTGTAAGGGAGCTGTAAGGGCGCTGTAAGGGAGGAGAAAAAACCCTTTTCTTGTACAGATACTACTGTAGCAAAAAACCCTAGATCCTTTCCTTCATGCAGATTTCCTTATTTAGAAACCTATGACTGGTCTCATTACAGTTTTCTGTTTATGCTAAACCTGTACTGAACCACTTAACTTCTCTAGAAGACACAGGCTTGTAAATTTTGTGTAATAAATGTCCAACCAATTCAGTCAAGGTCAAAAGAGGTTTTGTGACCATTCATCTACCTTCCTACCCTTTCATAAATAATTTTAGAAATAATAAATAATTTTAGAAAATAATAAATAATTTAGAAATAATAAATAATTTTAGAAAATAGATCTGCTCTTTTAAAAATAGCCTCACCTTCTTATGGATAAGTTTCCACAGAAACATGTTCTCCTTCCTATGTATTTTCATGGGATAGAAAGTGCTGTATACTAGTTATAAAGTTCTATGTACCTTTTAATATTTTGTTTGTTTTAAAAGCAGTTTTCACCCTGTATTTTTCATCAAAACCAGGGAAATTCTTTTTTTGACTGTGAGAATGGTCTAATCATTTAATCCAGATGCTCCTTTGTCTGTAAAGGGTAGTCCATGAGTATATTAACACCAACTATTTCCTCTTGTGCATTCCACTACCTGAATTAACTGCACAGGAAAAAATCACTCCCTGATAGCCAGACTTATACATCTATATACACATAAATATACAAATATTGCTGTGCAGATATTGCATTTTTTTTACTGTTTTCTTCTCAGAGACCATCATCAGGATGTCACAGTAGAGCCATGCTTAACTTCAGAAACAGGATATATCCCACACTATTAGGCAGTAAAGGTTAGGAAAATGACTTAGGCTTTATCAGCAATAACTTATCCAGTCTGGCTTTAAGCACAAACTGCCAGGGTTACACTGCATTGTCTTAAACACCTCAAGAAAAAGCTGCCTTTAGTTAGGGACCACAAAGTAGATATGGACAAAGCCTATAAAAAGTTTAAAATTACAAAACCCTCTCCAGTGTGCTTGTTATGCACATGTGATGCGCTGATCTGTTGGTGGTTGCAAGATCCTGCTGCAGAGATGATCGCGTTTTCAAAGAGCCTTTCAGGGAGGGCTCTCCAAGGTTTCAACGCGTGGATTGCCATGCGGCGTGCCCAGCCTGCTGCTGGAAAGAATGAAGCAGGAAGGCCCAGATGCATTGCAGCCGGGATGGGGGCTCTACATTCAGGTCCGTTTCTCTCACCCGAGAAATCAAGAGCAAAAGAAGAAAAGCTTCTCAAAGCCACCTAGCTATGGAAAGGGGGCTTGTCCATATATCCTACTTTGAAGGTCTCAAACGGGTATCGCTCCCTTGCCGGGACTCGCTCCACCGGAGTTAACCTGGAAACCGTGACTCGAGGCTGACGGGTTTGTTTTTTCTTGAAGCCAACGTTTACTTTTGAGTTTAATCTCCCACGCACACCCCGCTCCCGGGCCCGCCGCGGGGCTGCCGATGCCTCGGCTCGGGCCGCCCCTGCCCCGCGGGCTCCCGCGGCTGCCGGCCGGCCCGGAGGGCAGGGCTGGGGCGAGGGACCCGGCGCGGCCCGGGGAAGGCGCTGCCCTTCGCTCCGCGCGAGAGGGCCGGGCTTCCCCAGTTCAGACAAGTCCTTGCCCCGCTCCCGCGGCGGCGGGTTTGGTGCGACACCGTCCTGACATGTTGTAACTGGTTTCCACACCCACCGCGCCTGAGAGCGACGGGAAGTACCTGCGATGAGCGCTGCGCCGCCGTGACTCGCCGCCGCCGCGCTCGCAGCAGCCCGGTCGAGCCGCCCCGCCGAGCCGCCCCGCCGCTCCGGAGGCGAGACCCCACGCGGGGCACCGGCGCAGTAAGTGGGTCTCCCTTCAGTCTCCGACGGGACGGGACGGGACGGGACAGGATAGGGCAGGGCAGTCCCCCGCCCCTCCAACATGCCGCTCGGCGCCGCGGGGCGCTTGGAACGGGGGCGCGCGGCTCGCGGGGCGCAGGCGACGGCGGGGGCGCTCCGGCTCGGCCGCGGGGGCCGGCGGCGGGCGGGGGCCGGGCGCGGCGGGCGGGGGCCGGGCGCGGTGGGCGGCCCGCGGGCGCGGCTCCCGCGGCTCCCACGCCGCGCTCCCTCCCGGGGCCGCCCTGCGCAAGCGGCCCCCGCCCGCCGGGCCGGGGGCGCCACACGTGTGGTGTTGCCCAGCGGAGCGCCCGCTGCCCTTGTTTGGGCTGGAAAGTTAACTTTCTGGTTGAACGAACAAAGGCATTCCCCCCCCCCCAAAAAAAAAAAAAAAAAAAAACACAACCCAAAAAAAACAAACGCGCCACAAAACAAGCAAACAAACAAAAACAGAAAAAGAAGGAAAGCAGCAGGAACGCTTGCGGTGTTGTTTTTCACTTGGATTTGATGGCCTTTGTATTCACAGAAAATGTAATTTCGTTAATAATTAAGTAATTGCCTGTCACTGCTTAATGTAAGGTAATTATTATTTATTCTTGATACAATTCTTTAATAGGTTGGTGGAAGGCAGGTGTCATAAAACGCCTGTTTGCTCTCTTAAAGGTTGGTCATGCCAGGCCCTTAAGCCGTGGGGAGGCTCCTTGACAGAGCTGTGGGCCAGACGTGCTCAGGTGGATGTCCCAAAAACGATACCTGAGAGTACGCAACAGCTTGCAGCAAGGTGTTCCCGAGGTTTAAATTTCATGGCAAGGTTGAAACTTTATGTAGAAACTGTCAAAGTTACCATCTTTCCATTGGAAAAGAGATAAGGACATCCTGAGGAGAGCACCATGACCAGGCCCTTGCCAAGGACTGGCTGTACGAGCCTGAGGTTAGAGCTGCTCCCTAAAGTTGCTGAATAGGAAATTTTTCAAATCCTGTGAATATTAGTATGGCAGGGAAGTTCCTTGTCTCTAGTACTAGCCTGGAACCCTTGTAGAATGTTGTATAATTTTCTTTAGTGGACATTTGTCATCTGCTGCATTTGTGAAGTCTGGGATACTCTCCAGATCTTTCTGTATAAAGGCACAGTTACATCTTTCTCATAAAAAAAGGTCTTCTCTTGCTAGTTTCCTGGCAATGGCATTAGAAAGGTCTGAGCATGTTGTTAATAGAAGGACAAGATGATCACATCAATGCCGGGTTCAGAATTTGTGTACTTCAGCAGAAGTTTCAGTTTTAGCAGCTCCATTGGAGTTCAAATTCAATTTAAGCCCATTAATGGCACTTACTAAAAAAGTTTTATGTGATTGAACCCTGTGTTCAAACAGAGAAGATGGCTGATATGCTGGGCTGGCATTAACAGCTAAGGTTATTTCTCAGAGGCTAAACAACAACTTTCCTGGTGCTGGTAAAATTTGTAATCATGTACATAAAGTGTGATAAAGATCTGTAAGCCTCCAGAGATGGGCCTCATTCTGCACAACCTTGCTAATATAATTGTTGACCTGAGGAGGACCTTTGAAGAATCAAGTTTATTATGCAGAAATCACAATACATAGTTGAAGAAAACACCAAAAAGTTTATTTAAGAGTTTTGTCTAAATCTCTGCCTCTTTATGCAAAGTAATACGGTTTCATAGCTTCAGTTTCTACAAAGTAGCTCTTACCTTTTAAGGAGGAAAATACCTATGTCAAGACATCTAGAGCTTTTGTCAAATATACCTGAAGCCATTGTTTTAGTTTGGCAGTTCTCTTTTGTTTTGTATTAATGTATCTCGTGCTGATGTCCTTAATTTCAAAAAACAGGATTAAAATTTTTTCATTTGTCTCAAGTGTTCTGTGATTTATTTCCATGCTGGCAAATTTTACATTTACTTTCTTAAATTAATGTGCACTGCTTTAAGCTTTTTTGTAAACAGCACTTGTAAATCAAACATCAACTTCAAAGACGTTCACTGTAAAATGACTATTCTTGTTTGGAAGATGCTGCACCAGAAGTCTCACCTTTCCATGGTTACTTATATGTATACACTACTTTCAGGATAAGTCTGAGCATAAGTTGCTGTATTTGACCTCTGCCACAATTAATTAATTCATTATATTCAATGAAAAGTCAAGCAATGTACTGTACTGTTGTGAAAAACAAATGAAAGAACCAAACCAAATAAAAGAAATGCATGTGAGGCAGAACACACATGCAATCATTTTTAGCCTTTTATTTATTCATAGCATTCAATATTTGATATTGCACAATGTTACATATTAAGTATAGTCCTGTTCCCTTAAGTTATTTTCAAAGAACAGAATGGGAAAAAGAAAAAATGAATTCAGACAGGCTTTTGAAATAAACACATCTTTCTCAGCTGTATATATGCAGTCAGTGGAAAAAATTCTATTTTAGAAGTATTTCCATTCCAAAGTAGTAAGAATTTTAGAAATATCTTTCACTTGTCTTTGTAAAATCATATTTATTCTTAAATATCATAATAAGACTGACTTTTAAGACTGACTGTGTTACTACAGTGACTAGAGAATTACTTGTCCTGGAGGGCCCTAAAAGAAGGTTGTATTGGAATCTCAGTAAATCACCTGTATTAGCATTCAGACTCTTCAGAACAACTCAGCTGAGTACCTGCATTTTGTACTCTCGGTTGTTCTTCATTCTTTATCTAAAATGTCTTGAAAACCTGGTCCAGATGATTGGGCCAGTCCTGATGTGTGACTGTTTTAATTTTACAGTATGTTAAGAGTTTAATCTTTGTCTGTCTTGCCTGTACTGTGTGCTAAGTTCTCGATCACCTTCCGCCACAGGCTGTATCTGCATCTGTAAGAAGGGAAATGGTATCACTCCTGTTTTATAACATTTCACTTCTGTTAGTGAGAGCAGTGTAGAACAAAGCCCTGAGTGGCTGTCAGAGGAATACATGTAGTTCTCAGTTGGGGGGAGAGCAGTCAGATCCCTTTCGTGTTCTGCTTTCCAGTTCACCACAAAGAGCTACTCTTGGAGCAGCCAGGAACACTCCTTTCCCCCAGGCTCGAAAGCAATCCTATCTGGGAAGATCTGCCCTGCTACTTGGCTGAGAGACAGGATTCAAATGGAATTATTCCATATGACATGCTGATGCCAGCTTCAGATCTGGATTTGTGTTTCTTGGTCTTTTTTTTTAACCTCAGACTCCCCAAGTTTCCTATAAATCTTGGTTTAATTGAACATTTAATTGGTTTTTGAAGTATGAGTAGTTATGGAGATTTTTATTGTCATTCCTTTAGGTTAATACAGCTAATTTACATTTCCTTTTGGGAAGATTTAAACTGTTCCCGACAGTGGAAAGCAATTGCACTGTTTGCAAAAATATCAGGAAGGTCTTGATGGAAGAGGGAATTAAGTTACATTTATATGCCAGTAAACGAAATCAGGACTCCCTATGACTATTTGCTGTTATACTTCTATACTATTAATTAGGCTTGTAGGGAAACCCAACGTTAACTTTCAAGCTATCAAGGTTTTTCTAGCTATTCTGCCTTCATTGCATGGTCTTCCTACTTCTGCAGTCTTTTTCTTAAGCTTTATGCCCTAGCCCTGACAGATGGAAGCCCATCTTTCTATTTTACATGGCTATGCTGATGCTGCTGTCAGGAAACACCTCCCCACCGTTGTCTGGTGACTTACTGAGGGTTGCAGAAACATGAAGGAAGAAACACTGGCTATTTGTTCTCCCTATATCTTAAATCCCAAATGTGCAGCACAAAGCAACCCTCTCAGACCCTGTTAAATGAAATAAAAAAAGTATGAGTTTATAAAACATCAGCAGTAAACAGCTTGTTATTAATGTTTTGAAAAAAAAATTAAGATTAAAGCAGCCGCTCCTTTTGGCAGAAGGAATGAGCAGGGTGGAAACTAGACATCAAATTGCTGATTCAGAGTTTGATCCCAGATGTGGGAGGATGAATCTTTCTGGAGTTCCTCATAACTCACTGAAATGAGGTAGGCTGGTCCTGCTTGGGAGCAACAAATGGATTAGATCAGCATGGGAGAACAGATAGATAAGGAGAAGTACCTGAATGATTGTGGTTTCAAGGAAGCCAAAGAAAAGAGATGCGTTGCAGAGACAGTAATGCATCAAAAAGTAGGAAATTTAATTGGTTTCTGAAGTGTTTGTTTGAACAGTACTCAGTTGTTACAAAGGGGGTTTTGAAACACGGCCTATGATAGTGTACTGGAACGTGCATTGGGTATGTATTGGTGTTACTGGTACAGGTGTTCGGTGTGCTATGAGCTCTGACATAGCTTGTAATATCAGAACTTCTTAAAATCACTGAATTATGTGTTCAGTTTACTTTATGTAAAAGCTCGTTGGCTATCTCTCTAATATATTGTCTTTCTATTTAATATTTATCTCTTTAATATTTAATATTTGGTAATACTAGTCCCTGAGCCTTTTCAAAATGTTTTTAAATTCTTGGAAGATGCTAGAAAAACTTGAGCAACTTTGCCAGAAAAGTATTTTAGTTAATAACTGTGTGTGTATCATAGATATCTAGAAATATTCTGATTGTTTTCTTTCTTACTTTCTCTTTGCAGATACATTTCGTCAGCTCATTAATGGAAGCTTAGAAGACTTTATACAAAATATACGTGAAAATGGAAACTTCATCTTTGCTATCATCCTTACATGATGAATGCAGATCAGACAACTATATTGAACCTCATTACAAGGAGTGGTACCGAATAGCTATTGATGCTCTGATTGAAGGAGGTTTAGAAGCCTACAAAGAATTTCTTTCCAAAGAGAGATGCTCAGAATTCCTAGCAGATGAGGAAATTGATTATATTTTGAACAATGTTCACAAACTTCCCCAAAACACAATTTATTCCTCTAACCATTCCATTGATGACACCTCTTCCTCGGGAACCTACTGGCCCATTGAATCAGATGTGGAAGCTCCAAATCTTGACTTAGGTTGGCCCTATCTGATGCCTGGAATTTCTGGTGGAACAAATATTGATCTGCTTTTTCATCCACCACGAGCACAGCCTTACACCATAAAGGAAACTGTTCGGAAGATGATACGAGATGCAAGAAAGGTAAACATGAAAAAGCATATTGGGAAAAAAGTGGCAATAATAATAATCTAGTTCGTGTTTTATTACAGGGGGATTTTTACTTTTATTTTTGCCCTGGCAGGAAAAAATTACCTGGTTGCTCACAATTCGGTCAGAAAAGTTTTCCCAGACTGAGATCAGTCCTTTGGTGTCACATGCACCAGTGTTATTCACCTTAATTCAGAGGGATCAGGGGTTAATTGGAGGGATTAATTAATACTACCATTATAATGAATAATTACCTTTTACTGTAATGCTGACCAGTGCATGAGAATTTTGTAGATAATGAGCACACCTCTTCTTTGCCTTCAGTTGAATATACATCAAGTGATACAATTCTGTATAACTTCAGGATTTATTCTAATGTTTCTCTCTTGCATCAGTGGGAGCGTGCATTGGTTTGGCATGGCAGACAGTTACAAGGAAACAACACCTCGGTGTACATCTGACTCACGTATTTTGAGAGTCAGGTTTTGTGATTTTTGTATGTCCTTGCAGAAATCGAAGCAAACTCAGAATGAAAAAAACGAACTAGACTTAGGAAAGAAGGAAATAGATTTTACTTGTGTATCTTGCCTTCATTTCTGATTAATGATTAGAGATTTGGACATTTTTCCAAATATATTTGTCTCCATTTAAGGGCACTTATGTCTTGAGTTTCCTACAGCACACCCAGTGTACACCTTAGTGGCAGAATGTTGTATGTACAAACCGCTTTTGCTTTCAGTGTGTCAGTTTAAAACATCTTAAGTTTTAAAACAATGTCATTTAAAAATATCAAAAAATGTATTAATATGCAGATCTGTTTGACACAGGGGCATAATACCTCTTTAACAGGTATAACAGAGTTTCAGAAGTATTTCTAGCAAGTATGTCCAACTCACAAATTTTCCCCATGAAATACAGTTGTGTTCTGCATGACTCTATGAGCTTTCAATTGGTAGAATGGGCTCTAGCTCACATACATATGTAAACACTTCAGGGGCTGAAATATGTGTGTAAATGTGTGCAGTAGAAATGGACTGAACAGGGCAGGGCAGGGAAGGATGGCCTCTTTTTACAATGTCTCTGCTATATTTAGATAACACATACAATTTGTTGCCATAATAGAGTTATCACTAAGCCTTCTATCCTACAGTTTATGATTTGGTATGACTGTATGCTCAAAAAAGAGTTAATTAATTCCCTCCCTCTTTGTCCCTTTCTGAGTGAGATTTGGTGTTTTCTGTTTTGGTATGCAGTGAGACTTGACTGAATTACCCAAAATAACTCTGTCAATGGCAGCTCCTGACCTACCAATGTATCCGCTGTAAGGGAAACAACAAAACCACTGTTAACTCTATTGAGAAGGCTAGTTCAGTTTTGCTACAAGGTCTTGAAATACCATGAATTTAGGCCATTCCCCCTTACTTGCTCCTTGGAATGCAGCTATAGAAAAAAAGTAGGTGTGACTTAGATTGGCCCTATCTGATGCCTGGAATTTCTGGTGGCTTGCTTTGCTTTGGAAGAAAGTTGAATGCATAGTATATTGGCTCCCTGATGTGCTTGTGGTGCTTCCACATTATAAAGAGGATGTTTTATGTGTGTCACTGTCAAATCTGACAGCTGAAAGGTTTGTTTAGTTGATCAGCACAACCTCGACAACCATAACACTTTTGATACAAGTGATACAGGTTGGTTGCTTCAGGGACCAGCAATTAAATCTAAGAGACGTAGTGTTGTTCAGCCTCTTCTGTCTGCAGATGCATAGAAAAGTTTAAAGTATTTCTAAGTAAGGAAGTGAAGTATCTAAAACATACTTACAGTAGGGAAGCACTTTGTAAACAGCCTAGCACACTTCTCGTAAGCCACTTAAAAAATGTAGTTATATTAACCAGGGTTCTTTGTTATGTAGTAGTGGAGATGTGTAGTCTTAAGAATACTGAAAGACAATAGGATAATGTTACACATGGAAAACAGAAAGCTTTAAAGAATAAATCAGCAAATCATATTCAGCCAACACATCTCTAAGCCAAATCTATGGTAATTTCAGCAAACTTCTGTGTGAAAATAAACAGGCTGTTGGAGGTGGGCATATTCATACCACCTAAATTTAAGCTCCAAACCTGAGTGGCTGAGTTCAGGCATTGATTTCCCTGGGCTACCTGAGAGCTCAGTGTAGTAGAAAACCAGCTCCTATCAGGGCAAGGCAGAGAATGTTTCTGCACTGATTCACTCCGTGAAGGAACCCATTTGATGTGTATTTATAGGTATAAACTATCCCAAAAATTCATGAAGGAGACTGAGCCACTTGAAACCTAGATGCTTTTGAATACTGGGAGATCTATAAGGATGACGCTATTAGTGGACTTTGTCTTGACCTCTTTCATGCTTGATGCATCACAGTGTCACTCCTTAAAATGATTATTACCTATGTTAATTTTGACCTTAAGAAGATGTTGTAAACAACATTAAGCAACTTGGTTGCTGACTGAATTTTTTCCTGACTAAAGAGGAAAATAATTTGTAAGACCATGCTACACTAGACTAAAACCTGTGACTATAGAAAAGTGTTGTAATAAAATCTTGTCACATATTTCTTGCATATGTAATCAGCATAAAAATTACAGACATCGCCTTCATTGTAAAGTACGTTGTAAAGTACAATATAATAATGGAATTCTTACAGAAAAGGATCAAGACTGTTAAATCCTAGAAAAATGAGCGAACCGTTTAAAAGAGATGAATCCATGCTTGTGATACATGTTTCTGAAGTTATGTTAGAGCAGAGAAACTATTGTACACAGCATGGCATTACATTGTCATCTATATACTACAGCACTTTGTGGGATAGATGTGATGTTAGCAGAGTGCCTTAGGTCAAACCAAGATGTCAACAAAATGGGCTTACAGTTGGTGTAACTAGACCTCATCTCTAAATGATACAGCTTGCCAGCCACCCTCCTCTGTCAACATAACCTGTGCTCACACAAGGAAGCTGTGTGGCGTGACTGTGTCGACTGGGGAGACATGAGTCTTTTTCACATGTTGATATAAGCATGTGAGCAAAAAGCACTGCAAGGTCTGCCTGACCTTAATGATGGAGACTTTTGTAAACAAGCTGGTAACCTTATTTCTCTTATGTTTTGGAGGTTTCTGCCTTTAATCACTTGCAGGTTTCCGGCTTCTCTGAAGCTTCAGGTGCTCCTACAGCCTGACTCATCATGGCTGGGCTGTCTGAACAGCAACTGATAATGTTTAGCAGTTTTTACTGAGAAGATTATTCATCTGGGAAATTTTATCAAGATCATTACTCATCTGTGTCAGGTTGTAGTGGGTAGATGCTGGTTAACATGAAACTTCCTTCTTTTAGTACAGAGTAACACAGAGACATCAGTAATTAGGTGTTCTCTCCCTCTGTGACTTTTCATAAGAGTTGCCTCAAAACCATCAGTCATGAGGCTTGTACATGTGTGCAAGAAATACCTTGTACTGTTTTCTCAGGTGTGATTGACAGGGTGAGGCAACAGGGAAAGGACAGGACAGAGCACCAAAGGGACCTTCTGGCAGTGTAGTTTTCTCTTATACAGTAATTAAATTCCTCTTTCGACCATGGAGACGTTCCTACACAGTTTTAGAAAAAAGGCACAGTTCAGACTAATATCCAAATAAGGATCTGCTCTTCCTAGAGAGAATTAAAACCTGTTTTTTAAAGAACCATGTTGTATAGACAACCCAAGGGTTACTGGTTTGTAGCACAGGCCAGAAAACACTTAAAGACTTTCCTGACATGCTTTTGGGATTTATGATGGAATGTTTGAAGTTACACATTATTCACAATATACACAATACTTTTCACTGATTTTATTTTATTCAGATAGACTAGCAGTCATAAGCCTGGGTTCATGAAGTCAGTGACATTTGTAAGAATTTTTTAAAAATATAATTGCTTAGAAGCTTAAATAAAAATTTAGATGGTTAGTGTATTACCATTTCGGACAATTAAAAAAGGTTTTGTTTGTTTGCTGAAAAGGTTTGTTTGCTGAAATACTCATGATTGGGGTTTTTAATGAGAAAAGTTGCAAAACTTGGACCCTTGGGAAAGAATTATGTTATACACTGTGAATGAGTGTAACTTGTTATTAGTCTTGCTGGACACACTGTAGGTAAGCACCTACTCAAAATGTCTTCCTTTGAATTCTTGTGAGAGAGAGTTATGTACTAAATGTAATGCCTGCGTTGTTTTCTAAAGCAGTGGACCTAGTCAAATAAAAACAGTTGACTCATTTTAAAAATATATAAAAAGGAAAATATTTTCTTTTACTTTTTTTTTTAAATTTTATTTTGTATTGTTTCAGGCAAGAGTAAAATGTGTTTTCTGAAACAGAAAAAAATTTTTCATTATTAATTCATTATTATTGGCTATTAATTAGTATTTTTGTTCATTATTAATTCACTATTATTTACTGTTGATCTCATTTGGTCATGTGTATAATACAATAATAATAGTCTAGTACTGGCTGCAGTCTAGTATGAAAGAAAATCAAATTCTTACATACTTATATGAAGAGTGATGTTCCTATACAGAAAAAAAACTTGTAGAATATGGATATGTTGAGCAATCTTTTATTACTCTTTCAACAATGCTCTTTGCCAGCTATTTTAAATATAATTTGAACACAGACTGGAACAATGATAATGAATTGTGCTTGTGGCAATACTTGTCTTAGCTCACTAATTGCATCAGTTCAGGCAGATGAGAGAGGGACTGCACTTAAAAACCAGAGCAATCTGCTGAATTCAGGGAGACAGAATAGATAAATGCAGTAGTTTTCCCACTCAGACATTTTTTGTACTATCTATAAAGTGTTTGCTAATCAGTGGATATCTTTTTTTAAGATGAGAGTACGACATAGAAGTACTCAGTTTCCAGCTGAAAACATAGGCAGCATTTTCCCTGCCAAGATACTCTGCCCCACAAGGATTTCAGAAGGTGCCTTTTGGTTCGGGTGCTCTGCTGAAGGGTGAATTCATCATTAACTTCCTCTCAGCTTCTGTTAAAAGACTTCCCGATAGTTGAAAATCAGCATGGCAGCCATGTGTATGATTCCCAGGTGAAACACAGTTTTTAGTTTGTGATAGATTTATTTCAGAAAGTGAGATCGTGTCCCAGCTTTTCTAATCACTCAAGAGTACATGCCATGCGTTGGGAGAGGACTTGTCTTACTCGTGTGACCCAGTATCAATTTTTTGTCATCACAAAGTAGTGCTGCTCACAATAAGTAATTATTTCAGGCATTTTCTCTGCTTGGATTTGCCTGCAGAGTCTTCACACTATTTTGTGTGCCTGTCCTCTTCTCTCCCTGCTGTCCTGCTCTCCCCATGTAAGGGTAGTCCTAGAGCAGGCACAGCAGAGCACTCACAGTGCAGGCAGAGAGGACTGCCATCGATGGGACACATCTGCAAGCAGTTTTATAATCTGGAAAACCTGGGGCTTTTGTGAAATGCAATTCTTACGTGCAGTTGCTCTAAACATGAAACCGGCAATTTTTCCTGGTAGTGCTCCTGTTACGTGGGAAGGATCCAAAACTGAAAAGCAAGCACAGTGCAGAGCCTGAGGAGTGGGAATCTTTGAGAACATAATTTTTAATTAGTTGTGGTAGTTTTTTATTCATTGGTTTCTATCTTTGCAAGACTTTTGACATCTTCAATACTCGTATTAGAAGATGTAATTAAATAATTTATAGGTATTGCCATTTTTATGTCATAGTTGTGCTAATGTGTTATCAAAATACCACACTCCATGATGAATTTAAAAATGGAATAGGGAAGATTAAAGGCCAGATATTGCAGGCAGCTGTATTTCTTTATTAATGTCTGTCTCATTCACATACATATGAGAAGTAAGCGTACACATATGCGTTGTAGCAGTTCCTTTCATTAAAGCATTTTCTGTCATTGACATTAATCTCTGTCAGTCAAAACAAAAGTGCCATTAAGAAGTCATTTACGCTTTTTGCACATTCACTAGATTAAAGTGTTCTTTATCATATTCAACAGTAACTTTGTACTACATTATGCTGAAGCAATTACAGATCAAAATATGCTATACATATAGGACTGTTGATTTAAAATAATTTTGCCCAGGCAGAATGCTTCTTTCAGTGCCCAGACTAGTGTCTTTGGGTTCTGTCTCTTTCCTTTTCTTGCTTGTCAAAAAAATACAGATAATGTTGAAGTGCTATTTTTGTTCATCTGAATTCCTCTCCTGGAGAGATCTCCATTTTTCTATATTTTTTTTCAGCCAGGAAACAATCTTGCTTGAAGAACTATAGCCTTAATCACTTCACATTCATAAATCCATAAGCCTTTTTTCATCTTTTGCAGTTTTAGCGTAGCTTTTGAACTCATGATAGCTTTCCAACATAGCCAGTGATGCTCTGAGGGGACACATTTAGGGTGATTTTAAACTTTGAATTTGTTATATATTGAATTTGGAAAATAAAATATTATATTATATGTGGTAGAATTTTAAATGAACATAGCTTGGTGTGCAGATGCCTGCAATACTGCAGCAGTATTTGTGTAACACGGTGTGATAGGATCTACATAGAAAGTGGAGAAGTACTGACAAAACAAAAGAAGTTCAAAATTTCCCATTCTTCTGTTTGGAAGGAGTGGGATTGCATGCCAGTGAGTTACATGTATTAAGTTTTCTCATATATCAGATCTTAGTGCAAGCATCTACTTCACTTGTAATTATTTCAGAACAATTTGCTTAACGCTGCATTATTTTCCTTGAGGAGTACTGCAGGTATTCCAGTACAGATAATAGAAGGGTCAAAGTACACTTCTCTTATTTACCTCTTAAAAGAAGTGCAGACCTCGCCACAGATAGCTGTGTAATCATGCCTTCCATTTTAGCCTGATAATAGAGTATGTCTATAACCACTTTTTAATAAAGATACAACAAAATTGTAAGAGAAGTTAAAGTCCACATTTTCAGAAGTGCTGTCAGCATGCCTGAGACCTCAGAGGGCTTTTGCTCTGTAAAACCCAACTGTAATTTACCTTTGGAAGGAAGAAAGCGTTGGCCATCACAACCATAACAGGGTGTAACTGGTGCTGAGCTTGCTACTTTACCGTAGGATCTGCAGACATCCATAAAATGACTCACCTCAATAGAACTGTTCAAAATAAATAAATGCATGATCTGGCCGTGGCTTGCTTGATCAACAGTTAATAATTTTTCAGTATACAGTCCACTGATCAGTAAGCCAGCTGAGTTTATAGTAGTGTTATTTGCATTATAAATACAGAATTATAAGCAACCAAACTGGCTATGTCTGCTTTCCTTGCCCTTGTTTGTCATCTTTTCCAATATCTTAGGTGGTTTTTTCTGAAGCAATAAACATTATTATGTTTTGCTGCCTGTCTATATATCATACATGTTACTGGTGTCATAGTCTTCCTGATTGGTGCCAGTCAGTACAGACATACCACTACTAAAATATGAACAGGAGATTCAGAATTGATATGCTCTCCTTTATTCTTAGCTAGCGAAGAACATAGCCAAAGTGTGTGCAGTTTTGTAGATGAGACTACTGAGACACATTGAGTATTAAATGAATATAAATCAAAAAGCCTGAGAGTATTATACATTAGCAAACAGTACTCAGAACAAGTAGGGGCCATTTTTTATTTTCTTGCCTCTGTGGTTTTATTGATGATAAAAATTACAGTTGTGCATTTGTAGTTATGCAGGCCAATTTCTGACGAACATCAGTACTTCCCAGATAAAAGCTGCAAACCATAGCTTTGTAATGCTTACTTTTCAAATATGTTTGTAAAAGCATGAAGCATTTCTTAGCTTCAGATAAGGAGGGTGTATCTTTAAGATGTATACAGGGTGTTCTCATACCTTATCTCGGAGCAGGTTATCTTAACCAGTTCTGTCTCTTGGTCTGGAGTGCTTGTGCTGACTGCCCGGAAGATGTATGGTGTGAGGGAACCAGAACAGATTCCTCAAAAACAGGGTCCATGATGATCACTGCTTTCCCCAGCAAGGCATGTGGGCTTGTAACCGCCTTCAAAAAACTTTCTGGTACTTCTTTTTACCGGGGATTTTTGCTAACTGCAGCACCAGATCTCCTCAGGCCTTTTCGCATCTGCCAGTGATCCTTCTGTCAGAGACGAAGCTGGGTGATAGGATAATAGGAGAAGTTATGCCCCATATCTCTTAGAGATGAAAAGAAAACTTTGAGATCTGCATCATCCACTAGCAATCAGGCTTGAACAGTAGCACAGGACTGTGTGTTCAGGTGGCCAAATAGGTGTGCCTTCAGTTCAAATGGCAGATAGAACATCTCAGCCTTATTTTCATGCTGTTTCCTGGAGCTGCAGGCACTCTTTGCCAAGAAGGCTGCACTTCAGCTCAATAAACTCCCTTTATGGCTTAAGCACTAGGTAAAGCACTAAGACGTCACCTTTGAATTCAGGTGACTCTGAGTGGCATCAGCCCACTCAGAATTGTAGTTAGTGTTTTTCTTTAGGCTTTTGATGCTTGATAAGCCAGAAATAATATTGAAGATGAGATGAAATAACCAGCGCAGAAGAAAATTATGATTCCCAGTGGGACCTTTCTCAAGAAATGCCCACTAAGGGACTAAGCTCTTCTTAAGCTGTGCAGAATTCCCTGCTAGTGAGCTCTGCCTTCTGATAAGAGGCATCAGAGGCAGCAAACAGAAGTTACAGTGTCAAGCCAGCAAAACTGATTTGCTTCAAATGCCAGGGAGATACTGCTTGTCAAAGCAACTAGGTCTCCATCCAGCATGACAGAGCACAGTAATATCTGAAGCTGTCTGCTGTTCTGATAATTTACTGTCACTGACTAATGGTGGATTAGCTCAGGCACGCAGTAATTGCCTGAAAAGCCCTGTTAAGGGCATAGGGATTTTTTAAGTAAGAGGAAGGCCTCTGTGGCTGCATGGAATATGTTTGATACAGATCAGTAACCTGTGTTTTCTGAGGATGGGCCTAAAAATATAGCCATCTAAATGTCTAATTCTTACAGCAGTATGTACTCTTAACAAGTCTACAGAAAGTTGCTTTAAAATGTAACAAAAACTATGTTATTTTGCTCAAAGGATATATATATACTTTTGGAATGAGAAGACCAAGCATAGTGGTGAAACTGGGAACTATGACTGATTCTTCTATTTGTTTATTTGCTATCACCCTATTTCATGTTTTAGCATAACATGAGCACCAGTAATATCACTGTATTTTCTAATGGATTTTATGATGCATGATATGATTGCAGTAATATCATCATCTATTCTGTTAATGAACTCTAGAGTATTGAATATCAGTAAGCCACTTGTGCCAGAAATCTCATTAGTCAGATGATTTGATTTCTTATGCATAAGTTTAATGATGAAAGTTCAGTCCAGATCTGAAGTGCCATGATAAAATACTGCAATCTCCTGTTACAGGATTTCTGTCCCAAGTAAAGGCTCTGTACTTTGTCTTGAAGTTAGAGGAGTTAAACAGTGTCTTTGCAATGAGTTCTTTAGAGCTCAGGAAGCTCTTGTGTGTACATGTCAGAGCCTTTCAAAGCCAGAGCTCCAGGTGCTTTTTGGAGGAAGGAAAATGAAGGAAAAGATTTGCTGTTCTTGGGTATTGAGAAAGGCATGTCAGAGGAGCAGGGATCCCTGGCAGTCCTTTCAGTTGATTCTTAATAGAAACCAGTGCAGCAACTAAACACTGTTTAGACCTTCTGAGGGACCATAACACTCTGGAGCCTGCACCCAGGGTGAAAATGTTGGCAGCTTGAGCTTACTGGAGTCTTAGAACATCATGTGGAAGGGGACAGCTTAAGAGATACAGATGGATCAATGTTTGAATCAGCTAGGCTCTACTCTGTGGTGGGGAGCATTGATCAGAAGTAACTCCCTGAGAATCTGTATCAAAGGAGTGGGAGTAAGGCACAAAAGTTGTGCATACTGAAGTGACCATACTTACAGTATGATAGGAAACCATCATACATACATTTTTGGTCATAGTTCTTCTTTCCTTTCCCTCCCTCTTTGTCCCCGTCTCCAGCTCTATCCTTTGGACAGCCCTATCTCCTCTGTCTTTTCTCCTTTCATTCTGCACCTCAGACAGAGGTGAACATTTGCTGCCTGCTCTAGACACTTCTGGCATCTTTCTGGAAGGCAGTTCCAGGTGTGACATCTGGGAGTAATAATCTCTCTCTTAGGTCAATAAAGAAATGTGGCTGCCCTGGACGATGCCAGTCAGCATCCCTGAAGACAGTGCTTGCAGTACAGTGTTTGTGTCTTTTCCCCATCCTCTGTCACTTCCAGTGAGAACTTACAAAACACCAACATGATGTTAGAAACACAGCAATGCTTTTGAATTGCTAGTCAAATCAAATTCATTGCCAGGTTTCTGATTTTTATTATAAATTGCATATCTGACATTAAATATTGGGGCGGTAGATTTTCTGAACAGGACTGTCTTACTGATGTTTTTGGCAAAAATGACGAAGTTTAGAGATCGAGCAATTGTGTATCAGAAATGACAGTAGGCTATTGAATTACAACCGTGATTTCTATACACACTTGATTTTCATCTCATTTTAACAAACAATACATCTAATAAAACTTGACAAGAATTTTTGGGGGGTATATTTAGTAAAGGGCAGAGAGACAGAAATATAATATCTGCTCAAAGAAGACACTTTTTTTTCTTCAAGCAAAATTAGATCCCTTATTCTGGGAGGATTTAAATACTGTAATTTGTGCCCATGAGAGGTTCCATTAACTTCACATGCATATGTTTGCAGGATTGATGCCTAGGGATATGGCCATATATCATTAAGGATCTGATTTTGAATGTTTAATTAATCTCTTTCTCGTAAATCATGCCACAGTACATTCGTAGTACAAAATGAGCTACATCTTCAGGTGATTGCATTCATTGTTAGCAACTAAAAAAAGAATAATGTGTGTCCAATCAGATTGCTGTAATTCTTTTATTCTAAATAAAAACTGTGGTGAATAATTGAATATCTGAAAGCCAAGCTAAGCCATGAAACCAATGGAATGTTTTCCTTTCCCCAGATGCTATTCCATCCCTTTACTGATCCTTGCATTCAGGCCCAGGTCCTGCAGAAGCAGGATGGATGCACATATGAATGTTACAGAAGATAGGCTGGTCCTTTCAAAAGAAATACAAGAGCGAGACTTATCATGTTGATACATAAAGAGCAAGATCAGATTTTGCCAATATAGAATGTCTGTCAAAGAACATTTTATTCCATAGTTTGCTGTAAATGGCCTCAACCAAAATGATTAAGTCCTCTGCTAGCTAACCCTAACAGTTTATACCGGGGATACAGGCCTTACTATATTCTGCCAACATTACACGTTTACTGAGCTTATGTACACTGCAAGGAAAATTCCATGGAAAAGTTTCTCAATTTGTACTCTTAAGGCTTTAAAAATGATTTCAAAATGTTTTGCAAAAAGCACACGTGCACTTTGTCATGCATGCTGGCATGCAAGTAAGAAAAACAGAAGAAAAACCAGTAAGAAGTGAACATCTGGAATTTAGTTATTGTGGTAGAACTGTCCAAAATAGTTTATGGATTTTGGTTTTTAATGCTCTGTATTCTTAAATTAAAACAATCACCTCAAGAAATGGACAGTTATGACATGTTGATACAATATAGTGTGTACACAGGTGTACCTATTTTGAATTTTCTTAGCGGTGTTTCAAAAAATTCTAGGGATCAGAACTTTATAATCTGCTAAATTCTGTGGAGAGACATTGCTCATTCTGTCTGAATTTAATTATACAAAGTAGTCCTTTGAGATAAAAAGTAAAAGAAGAAAGCATTTCAGTTTAATGATTTACTGTTTAGTTCATAACCCAGCTATCTATTTTTAAGGTAGTAGACTGCACATAACAAAAATACATATAATTTGAAAAAGGAAAAAGATCTAATTTCTGAAATATGTAATAATAATATTTTAATGCAGGCTTTTTTAATGAAGTTAAAAAGCTGAGTACTCTATCTGAAAGCATCATTAGAAGATGATCTTGTCAAACTTTTTTCCACAG
This sequence comes from Corvus hawaiiensis, assembly GCF_020740725.1. Classification (NCBI taxonomy): domain Eukaryota; kingdom Metazoa; phylum Chordata; class Aves; order Passeriformes; family Corvidae; genus Corvus; species Corvus hawaiiensis. The sequence continues at coordinate 25,552,891 of NC_063215.1, forward strand.
AATGTAATTAGTTTCAAAATACCACAAAAAGGTAGGTGTTTAAAGATTTTTGGGGATTTTCAGCTAGGTACATTTGTTGAAACATTCTAGGAGCACAGTTATAGTTATCTGTTGTGGAAATATGATGCTGAATGAGAAACCAAAAGCTGTGGTATTTTAATTCCAAATACAGAAATCTTTCTGGCTTGTTTCAAAGAAGTAACAGTGGCATTGTTGGCTGCCTTTCATTTCAGCCCGATGTTCACACAGACTTTCTAGTTTTAAAAACTCAAACGGAACTTGGTCAGAGCTGCTTGTTGTTATATAGTGTGTGGAGGGATTCATAATACATATAGTGCATGCAAAAAGAAACAGACATAGGTTTAAGCATAATTTTTCCTTGCTCAGTAGATATAAATTTGGGCAGTCTCTTTGATCAGTCTTGACTGACTGTGTATCAAAAATCTGAAATTTTCCCCAAAGAAAAGAAATCCCTGATATGGTACAAAAAAGCTTCTTATCATTGCCTATTGGAGGCATTGCTGGCCTAACAGCGGAGATGTTTCTGATAATTACGCTAAATATATTCGTGTTTGGAGATTATGAAAGAAATCACTTTGACCAGAATTTAAGCTACTTCTCTAGTGAGTAGAAATGTGGAAATATAGAAGGCATCGTAACATAAAAATTAAAAATAATCCAGTAATTTGTTGTTTTGTTTTGTTGTTGTTGTTGTTGTTGTTGGTTTTTTTGATTTAGTGACTTCCACTGACTGTCATAAATTACAGTAAAAATACACTGGCTTGTATTTTTTCTTTTTCAACAGCTATGAATGAAGCCATTACAGTGTAAGTAATAAGCATTGAACTGTTCTGGTTTTGTTTTTAAATTGCTGATCTGTGGCTCTAAATTGGATTTTGGCCTGAAACAGTAAAAATGTAAAGCATCCTCTTTGGATCAATTTTATGATTATCAAATATATATACCAAATAGGAGAAATCTCTTTACCTGTTGAAAAAAAGAAGAAAAAACTGACATTAAATATTTTTCGATAATCTGTATTAACAGGTTACAAAATATTTATATAAATAAGTACACAGACACACACACTGGAATTTCACTGAATAGCTGGCTGTCAGCAGCTGCCACAGGCTGAAATGCAAAACACCTGTAAATATGATGTATGCCAAAAATCTTTAATTGTAATTATGAACATAGTTAACTAAATGAATGCATTATGAAAATTGAGAATGGTATTTTACTTAGGACATTTTAATTAATTTCAAAGTCATGGTTGGTTCTTGAAGGTCAGCGGGTTATCCAGGAAGGATTTTAATGGTAATAAAACTGTACACTCCTTTTTCCTTCCTTTCTCAAATTTGTTCAAAACCACAAAACCAAGAAAATCTCAATTTAAATGTTTCATTTGTTTTCAAGTTGTAAAATATTCCTTGGTGTTTCAAAGAATCTGCAGTTTGTGCTTCCTTGGGTTTTTTTAGGCATGATTTGAGGTTCTCTGTGCCTGGGAATTTGAAGTGAGTTGCTCATTGCGCTGTGTCTAGTGAGAATTCCTATGCTCCAGGTTCATTCCCCCAAAATCCCAGTGGCAGGGCTTTAGTTTTGAACTCATTCATAGAAACACAGTCTCCCCTCAAGACCAGCAGTTATTCTGGTATTTTAATAAATGCAATTTTTTTCTATAAAGCAATCTTCTGTCCTTCTTGATTATATGCTGCTGCTTGTACTGTGTTCATGTGTCTTCTTCATGAGCCTTGTCATTGCTTTCCTTTCCAGATACGATTTTCTAGTTGATTTTACTGAGAATTGTTTTGAAAAAGAGCTGGGTAAACATGAGCCTGTGATGAGTGTTTGTATCCTTTAAAAACTTGGAGCTTTTTTGGCCTCTCCCTATTCACCTTTGTAGCCATTTCTGGACTGCAGAATCAGCAGAGGCTGATAAAACTGAGAGATTCACAGGTTTCAATGTCAGAAGGGACCCTTATGATGATGACATCTGACTCCCTGCACAACACAAGCCTGATGGTGTTGCATCTTCGAAGAGCTGATGTTAAGAATAAATCTGACCTTAAAACACGTGGGTGCTAGTCTTACCGTCAACACTTCTGGGTAACTAATTTGTAATTGCTCAGGAGATAATTTTTTCTTAGGACAACCACATTTCTCTAAATGATGGAATTTGCTTGAGGAAACCCGTATTACAAGCCCAGACCAAGCCTGCTTGTAGCTCATCACTCAACATGACAGTCAGCCAAAAGAGAAGGTGCAGAGACTTCTAAATGCAGGACTGGAGGGTGAGGTGAGGCTCGGGCTGCTTCGTAGCTGCAGGGGTTGCTTTCATAGGGACCTTGGGATGCTCAGCCTCTCCACAAGCACTGGCTGTTGGCCTCTGAGAATCTGCTCACGCAGCAGGGATCAGTGCACAAGGACACTCCTGAGGAGCAGGGTGTCTTCACCTCCTTGGAGCATCACCTTAGAGTGACTAGACTGTTTCCAGTAGCAAAGCTCATTAGCAATGGGCTGACTCAGGTGTCCCTGCACAGGACAGCAGCATGACATGCACATACACACGCCCTGTGTATGTTCAGTTTCCCAGATAAAAATACGTGCTATGTTCCCACATTTATGGAATGCTTTGTGCTTTACAGAGATGAGCTCTCTGTGTGCATTTAAGTTTTAATTTACAAGGAATTCAAAAAGATGCTTATTTTTTCTGGTAATTCTTCCGGAGTCTTTTATGACAGAGAAGTAGTAGAAGCAGACTTCAGTAAGTTTCTGGTTTTTTAATTGTGCCAGGGATGATTCAGGAGGTTGTAAATAACATTACTCTATTAAAAATATATTTCTATGCTAATATCTTCTAGAACTGGATAAAATGGGAGTGATTTACATGTTTCTCTAGTTCCTGCATTTGTATGCATTCAAAGGTCTTTTACATCCTTTAAAATTTTTTTTTGTTTGTATGTTTTTGCTGAATATAAAAGTTTTGTGATTAAATACATTGGTCTAGGACTTGGAAGACTTGTATACAAATTGCTTGTAGAACATAGACTCCTCACCTATAAATATGAATATTATCTCAGAGTAATTTGTGAACACATATACATAGTTTGGGGTACTCATGTGCTAGGGGTAGGGAACACAGTTTCAAGAGCTTAAGGGAAATCTCCCTTTTTTAGGTGCTTGCAATGGTTTAAAACTTTATGTTTTGCATCAACCTTTTGTGTATTTGTTTTGTCCATAAGATTGATTGTTTGCTATAGAGCATTCAAGCAGAAATATTTCAGTAATATCCAAATATGAAAAAGAGTTGTTTTCTTCTCCATTATCTGCCAATGTTCTGATGTTACTTTTTTCTCACAATGTTCCTCTATGCATCACTGAGAAACAAGAAAATAACTTTTTTGTTGTTCACTTGAAATAGTGTTTCTAATCTAGGTCGCATTTCAGCAAACAGTCACCCACAGAAGTGTCATGAAAATCTTACCTTTGCATACCTGACTCTTGTTTCATTGCAAAAATTGTTCCTATGTCAGTGAAAATTATGTATATTGCATTTCTAAGATTGAAAAGAGACTGGAGTATCTTTTAATTACCAACTGCTGGTCACAGTTAACCAAAAATTATAATAAACTCTCTGAAAAATTCCTTCCTGATGGCTGTACCTCAAATCTCATGTGAGTGCGTACTGCACCAACATCTGAAAGCAGATTCAGAATTACAGGGAAAGACTCTGAAGATTGAGAAAAGATGTGCACCTTTTTAAGTGAGCAAGTAAAAAGGATAAAAGGTGTCTTGTTATTACATCTGAAATTATTACTCTTTTTTTTTTTATCAATGCAATGCTGGTTTGAAACTTTTTATCCAAAGGAAAGAGGCAAATAATAAAATTTCGTTTTTTCAGTCAATGTGTGTGCATGTGCATGCAATCCTCTACATGCACATGTACACACTGTGCTACAGAGAAGCGTGGATTCCAGGCATGCAGACATGCACAGGGAGCATAGCAGTCTGGGATGGGGAGAGGCTTTCCGGCATTAACACGGAGTGGGCAGCTTACTGAAGGGAAGATGTTTCCTGAGATCTGAGAGGTACTTTGTAAGAACAAATATTTATTTGAAAGGCACTAGTTTGAATCAAAAAGCAACAGTTTACAAAATGTTCTTGGAATAAAATGTTTACCTCTCCTCTACGTATTGCAGGTTCTCATCTCCATTCTTATTTCAAGCAACTAAAGTTATCTAGTATATTTAGCTGTTAGCATGCTTGGCACATTTTCCAACAGAGCCAATTTGCCAACAGAATGTAGCTTAATGTAAATCCATGGGTGGTTTGGTCAGTGGTGTTTCTGCTTTTGCTCCTTATTATGAGAAGGTTCTGCTTTTGATGGCAAAAAAGTGAATTTTCCTCTCCGCCCCTCATGTTTCCTAGCATATGTAATTTTGAGGTACATAGCTTTTCAACATAGGAATGTTTTGTGGCTGCAGGGAATTCACTGGCACAAATAGGCCGTGATTCTCGCAAAGAAAGCTAGTGAAGAGCTGCAGTAAGATTGATTTTCTGAGACTGATTTTCTTCTTCCTCCATTCTTAAATCCAGGTATCTGCTGTGATGTTTTGGAGGATACTGCCTTGCTCTAGCAAGGGGTTTTGCATTTCTTGCAGATGTTCAGCAGGCTTCCTGATTAGATCTCTGATTATCATTACCCAAATGGAGGTTAGGTGTGTGTGTGAACTGGCATGCAATGCACATCAGGAGGAATATTTTGTGGAAAGGGGAATGCTCTCACATACATGGAGCTGTACAGTGGAAGATTTGTGATAACATGTTTCTTTTCTACTCATTAAAAAACCCCTATTAACTTGCCATGTTGGTCACTAGCTCAGTTGAATATAAAGGGTTCAGTTGCTTGCACAGTGATAACTCATTTATTTGAATAATTGTTCATTTTAATGATTCTTGAATGAGTGCTTCATTATGCATCCTATCCTTGTGAGAATGAGAAAAATGAGAGGAGCAGGGGAGCATGGGATGACAGTGCCCATCTGTGGCTGAGGCAGATGGAATCTGGATCGTGGAAGGAAGTCTTGCAGCCTGGCTGTGTGTCTGCTCCTCCCCAGATGTGTCCTGGAAGTGGCCTAGGGCTCTGATTTAAGAAAACATTATGAATACACTTAGTAAGCTTTTAACCATTAAAAATAAACTTTTACATTTAAATGGAAAGAGTATTAAATAGCAAAGATGGAGTATTATAAATACCTGATCAGACTTTATCGCGAAGATCAAATAATCATTCTCTGATTTTGCATAATTGCAGTATCAAATTGCAAGTGATGAATTAATACCTCTGTGCTCTTGTGGAAGAGCTGTACGCAGATCAGTGGAAGCTGATGCTAACGGCATTTACAAAATAATAGTGTCACCAAGATAATTCTTAAGCTGTATGACTTCTTGCTTGACAAAGATGGTTATGCAAAAGTCAGCTCACACAGAGGCAAAAGATCAGTTGAGCAAAAACCTGGCAGAAACGAATAAGAAAGAAATGTTTCTTTAAATTTTTTTAACTTCTGTCTTTGAATTCCCTTTCTTATCCCTTGACTTGCACTCCCTCAAATACCTCACTACCTGTGGAAGATTCACGCTTGAACAACAGTTGTCAGGTTTCACTTTAAAAGCTTTTAGAGGGTTTAAAAATTGAAATAATTTTTATAAATATGATGCTTTTAAAGCATAGCATTGGTACTGAAATTATAACTCTTTAGTAATAATTCTACTTGTAATTCTTTTATTGTTTTATTTTTTAAGTGCTGCATTTGATTCAGGAATTAAATTCTGTTTAGTACCTTGTTTAGTTCCAATTCACTATTCACTCCGCTGGGGCTACAAGAATTGCAGCATTACTTATCTTTTTCATTTCAGTCTGCTTCACAGGAGGTTTGAGCTGGGTTTTTATAATTGCTTCCCTACTATTTCAGACATCTTGCTCCATATGTTAATGTGCATAAAAATGTGAATCTGCTTTCTTCCTGAAAAGCTGCACACAATTACTTATTAACAAGATTAATCTATTCTTATCTTTAGGACGTTCTGCTGATGCTTTCAAACTAGTCTGCAATTATTTTTTCGTTTAATCTATAGTAAATTATCTAGCATGCCAGGGTAATGGATTTCACCTGAGGATCTGAACATGATTTGGATACAACAATTAATTAATTAGTTTCAAAACCTGTCTTTAAAATAGGTGAAATTGAAATGCAGTCTGCCAGCACACAGTCATTAGCAGTATGTTGCACAAGTCGCTGTGGCTGCTCTGTGAGCAGGTGGTGTAATCTGCTTCTCATGAGTATCAGGGAAGGTTCCTGCTCAATTGGCAGCATGTTTAAAAAGTAAATAGTTTAAATCATCTGATTGGGTTGTTTACTGGCATTCAGATGTAACTATGTGCCATATGGACTTACGTAGGCATACATTATGTCTCTAGTATATGTTTCAGAATACTGATCTGACATCATTGCTGTTGCTTTTTTTTGCAACATAAATGTTACTACAGGTGTTGTCCAGGCATACTATTTTTACTTATAAATGCATTTTACTATGTCATGTAGCTAAACTGGAAAAATTTTAAATGTGAACAGAGAATCTGGCAGAACTAAACCCTGCAGAAACTTTTTATTATTCATCCTCTTGTATTTATACCAGAGGATCACTGGCCTTCCTCTATAGTGACCCATCACTGACCTGTGACCAGTAATTTTAAACAGCCTGCATTCTGTATTTTTCTGGTTTACCCTAACCATATTACTGCTTGAGTTCACCTCCTTAAACATATTTAGGTACATCTATAAAAATTGAAATTAGTGGCATTTAAGCAAATAGTAGTTGTAGCAGGAAGCAAAAGCTTTATTGTGAATATCATAAGGGTATAGTCATAAAATGTGTAATAAAAAGGGAGGTATTTTTAAGCTTGTATAAAATGTGCAGGAACCCATTTTAAGCCCACATTCGGTATCCAATATCAGGGTTTTTTTGCAGTCTCAAATTTAAATGAGTTTGGAGTTCCTCCCTTGAAAGAGGGAAGAAGGGACAGGAAGGGAGAAAGCAAGAATTAAGGGAGTGAAGTGGTAGAGGAGAAGGAGGGGGAAGAGGGAAGTGAGGCAAAGGCAGTCACAGAAGGAAGGGGAGGTGGTAACAGAAGTAGGCCATAATAGTCTGTAAATTATAGTGGGTTTGCTTCCACTTCTGTGACAGCAGTATAAAAATCTTTAATAACATTGAGCCTTAAAAGGTGCTAGAAATACATGCAATCAAAATGTTTTCACTGGACAACTGCTTTAAACATCTAGCCAATGACCAGTCCTTAAGTGTGTACCTCATGTGTCTATTACTGACTCTCAGTCACGTTTGAAGCTGAATACGAAAGCTGTATTTTGAAAAAGGATGAAATAAGCAATATTTGAAAAGGTGTTTTCCAATTTACCCTTCCCTAAATATGTGATTTAAACTATCCAGGTCTGCTAATTGTAGCTGCAACAAGTATAGTCTATTGAAGTAGACGGTAATGTTCCTCTTAACCTTCTTAACCTAAAGAAATTATTGCTACTTTCCAAAGAATAACTGGAGCCTCTGTTGAAGCTTCCTTTCTTCACTTCGATATTACCTTCTCTCGGCCATGAACTAGAGGAGGTTTTTAACCAGAATTGGTTGAGTTCTTAGTTGGTGTTCTATGGATATATAACAATGTCTTCTGCAAGGACTCCCAATATTTTATTTCTCTTTTTCTTCTACATTTGTCTCCGAAACACTTTCTCTAGCAGTGTTCCTTCGGATTATGCAGTCTACATTTTGGTAGAAGTTTCGACTGTCTATAGAGGACTAACCTGCAACAATTAATGAACTAATTAGGACTTGTTTCTCAGTATTAAGGTGATTAAGTCAGTTATATCATCAGGTCATGCTCACTGGTCTGTAAGCTTTCACTGATTTGAAATTTGCTGATTTAACTTTTTTTTTTTAATTGGGCACTGCCTACGAAAATACATTTGTTTTCTCTTGGATGCAATGTCTTTCATGTTAGAAAATATTAGCCTTCATATTAGTTTGTGTTTACTTGATGCAAGGTTACCGTGGTATAAGACTCATGGACTTAACAGTGTATGGCTTACAAGTCTTCCAGAACTGTATGCTTTTATTTTTCCACATGCTAAAAATGTTGATAGGCCATCCGTGCGGACTGTGCTTAACGTACTGCATATAGGCATTCCAAAGTCCATCTTTCCAAATCATAAGCCACTCTGAAACATACTGGGTTTGTCTGCGGACTTAGATCCACCAAAATTTTCACATGCATAGAAATGCAAAAATAAGTGTTTCCTGCTTTTGAGACACTTACTTTCATCTAACTCCATTCTTTTCCGGCATCTACTATGGAGTCAGTCAGCACTGTTTCCATCCCTGTGTTATGTACCTGCCTTTCTTTTTTGATTCTCTTCTTTTGTGCAAATTGTAACTGTTGTACCTACTTATTCTTGTAAGTAAGAGCAAGGAATTTCAGGCAGTATTATAGAATTGAACTACATAGTTATGTTTTACTGGAATTTTTTTTTGTCTAAACATACATATATACTAGCAGAAGCATTGAAACTCATGCAGGATATTTTAAATATGTAGCTTATTTATAAAATATGAATATTAGATATTCAGCACTTCCTATTTCATTTAGTTTCAGAAACTATTTACTATTAAGTTTACTCTGGAGTTTGCTATTAAGATCTCAAAACAGTACACAGCTCTTGCATAAGCAAACCTAAAAGCAAAATTATCGTTCCTGGTCTAGAAAAGTCAGTCTGAACCATCTCTTCTTCCTATAAACCTGCCTTTGACAAAGAGAATCTTTCATTGTTTCCAAGTGTCTAATTAACAAATGCCAACAAAGTTCTGTACTTTAAGAAATGCTTTTGTCATGTAAGTTAAAATTTACAGCCTGTAAGTGTTCATTAATATTGTGGGGTTTCATACACTGTCAAGTGTTTTTCCATATATAAGCTCTCAGGAAGAGGGGTTTAGTGTTGAAAATGTGTTTATACGGGATTCCTGAGGAAACCAAGTGAAGCAGTGGGAAGGCAGACTGACTCAGAACATCAGTCCATTCCCCGATCTAAGAAACCCCACCAAAATGTACTGTTAAAGGTGGCAAACCCCCAAAATATTCTCTAGAATTTTTACCTAGGTTAGCTGAAATCTCATACATTTACTTTGACTCTTTGATAAGCAGTCAATTGATTTAATATTTCTTGAGAGAAATCACAGAAAGAGTCCTTAGAAGTATTAGTGTCCAATCTACCATGGCATGAGGAGCATTTTTAAACAGGAGCAATTTGAAATGACAATTTTAGTACATTTTAAAAAATGTTTTTGTTCCTTTGCCTTCCTCTCACCCCCCTGCGTTTGAGGTGTCCCTTTCCCTTGTTCTCAGGTATGAGTTAATAATTTCAGGTATTGAAAGAGTTTTTAACCTTGCAGTGGTCAACTCATACTACTGGCACTTTTAAATAAAATAATTAAGGCTTATCACACTGTTGCGCATTGTTTGTTTTTGTGCAGTCACTAAATATTGCACACATGAATAAACATGTGCTTCTACTTATAAACAAATTTAAAATAAAAAGTATAACATTATAATATTAATTCAAGTAGCCCAGTCATTCCCTAAATATTAAAGGATCCCATGACAACCCACATATTAAAGCTGTTAATTCTCTTTTAAATCAAAAAAATATTTCCCAAGCAGCAAGTCTTTGAAATTCATCATAGAGAAAGCCGGAGGCTAGAAAAGTACCTTTTATTTTTGTCATGACTTTCCATTGTGGTATAGCAGAGTCATAGGCCATCAGAAATCCTGCTATTTCCTTTCTGTTTGCTTTCTTCAGGAAAAGCTTGGCAGCTTCTGAACATAACAACTGAATATGAACATTCTGAAGAGCTAAATACAAATATTAGAATCTTGCTACCCAACCAGCTGCAGCCCACCTGGCACTGGGAATACAGCAGCAATATCAATGGCAAGAGAAGAAAGGGCAGAGTAAGGTCCCTAATGCATTCCCTCCGTCGTGCCAAGGATTCTCTGTGCTGCCTTATGTGCTTCTCTGTAGGGCCTCTGCCTGCTTCTGTTCTCAGTGACAGAACACAGCTTGCTTGCTGAATACCAAAAGCATTTTAGTTATTGATGGGAGCATTACAAGCAGGAAGGAAAGTGTTAAAACTGAGCATTGTAAACGCTTGTTGTTTTAACCATACATGACAGTTCTTTGCAAATTTAGGTAAATGTTTTCTTGTCTATGGTGTGCCAGCACTGAGCAGCAGCTGTTTCTTTGCAAATCCTTCATTCCAAGGATTAGGTTTGTAAATGCTTTCTGGAAAGTCCCCATGAAGAATTCCTGGAATATCCCCTTCCATCTTCTCGTTGCCATGACTTGCTGACACTCAATTCTGCGTGTGTGGAAGTGAAGCTTCAGAGGAATTATTGCCTTTGCTGCTGGCTGGAGTGAGGTGGTGTCTCCTGTCATTTGGTCAGCTCAAGATGAGTTCTTACTAATCCTTCAGCCAGAATAACAACTACCAAATCCATAGATAAAGATCATATTTATAGAATTAATGTATCTCAATCCCATAAGTTTTGCAAGATAAAAATCCCAGTTGTGTGAATTTGAAGAGGTAACACAGAAGGCGTCACTTTAAGATGGTGTGTGTATGGCTTGCTAGCTTGGTCTGCAATAGCTTTCTGAAAAGTAATGCAGAAGGCTACTGTACATTCACTTATCAGAGAAAACAGTCGTATTTACATTTCAGAGAGCTTTACTTTTGTGTTGGTTTTAGTTTCACCTGTTGAGGAGCTAGTGCTGGTTTTCTGATCTGTTTTTGTAGTCATATGAGCTATACAAAAGTTGCCAAATTGAGCAAAAGGCAGAATTCTCATGTAGTTTCAAGAAGGTTGTTCATTGTAAAAAATTTTTCTTCCCAGGGTTTTTCAAAGTAAAACTGCATCTTTCTTCAGAGCTCCTGTTATGACTGTCGTATTATTCTTTGCTGACAGAATCAGAACATTTTCCCCTGTTACTGATAGCTAGAAAGTTCCCCTCCTGCACATCTTCAGTGTGTGTTTCTTGGACAGAACAGATAAGGCTTTACCATGTGGACTGCAGAGGTAAACACAGATAAAACAATTTGCCTTATGTGGTTACCTGCCTTCATAATTTTCTAATAGTTTGCATTGGTTTTTCTTGTGGTATTGCAGGAGATAGCTAGAAGTTTAGTATATGTTTTCTGGGCAGTGAACTTATATATATTTTTTGTTGGTGTTGAACTTGTCTGATGTCCTGTTGCAGAGAGAAGCTGTTGAGGTTATTGAAGACTGCTAATGTACATGTTGGAAGTTAATTTTTATTCCATATAAACTTAGTTTTTACTTTAAAATTCTTAGGTTTTATAGGTGGTACGTGACATGACAAAATGAGGCTTGGTGATCAGAACAGAAGGTGTAGTTGGTTCTGAGAGCCTCTGTTTTTCTATCCTCAGAATAAATGGTAGAAATATTTTGGAGCAAGAGGAGGAAAAGAGGGTAGTGAGGATTAGGAGAGCTGATTCTGAGGTGGTGTAGCTGCCAGTAATAATGAAGTGCCAGACTTCACTCTGTAGTTAATTAAATTGCTTTTAAAGAATGCAATAATGGAAGAACATTTCCAAGTACACTGCATAGTTATTGGCTATTGCTCTGTGTCTGTAGAGCCAAATTAAATATATTAAATAAGATCTCAGGGGGTCAATTATGATGATAATACAAGTAGTGACAATGCAACAAGTAGTGACATTAATTTCATGAATGTTGCATAGGTATAAATCATCTCAGTATTAGTTCATTATATTGCCATAGAAATTGTTCGAAAATGGATAATACCCAGATGGTTGATTACTATTTATATTATTGTATTAGGCTGTGTTTACAGAGCAGGGGTCCCCTCATTATATTGCTCTTTGGCACTTTATTGCAAGACTTATCATCTGTTTCTGCAATTCATCCAGCACAAAGGTGACCCAGCATATTCAGGTGCGACTCACAGTGGTTTCAAAGTACACATTGCGATGAAAGGATGTGTTGTGCAAAGCATTTCAGGGCTGTCTTCAATTTTGAAAATTAATACCAAATTAATGAACTTTCATCTTAGAAGCACTCTGGTGAGAGCAACAGTGCCAGAAAGTAAGGATAACAGATGATTTCTTACAGAGCTGTTAATATGAATTGCAGCAAACATAAGCTGGATCTAAACCCTCAACCATAAAAACCAACATATTTTAATTGAAAAAAGCCACAGTAATTTGTGGAACACATTATATAGCTTACTAGAGGGAAGGTTGTCTGCATTGATCACAAAATTTGTCTCTTACGATGCCGGAAACTCATCCAGTCAGTTTGCTGCCTGCCTCCAGTTCCTAACAGCATGGTACACAGCACTGCATCCTCCTTCTGCACTGTTGCAATTGCCTGCTGTCTGAGAAAGGCCAGACTCAGATAGCACTGAGCCTGTGCCACAAGGAGATCCTCCCCAAAACAGAGATCTGCAAAAAGAGGACTGGAGTACCAGAGAAAAGGTCAATGAAAATAGAGTTAATAATTCTGTCAGAGATGCGGTCTTTTGTTCTTGGGGTGAGAAAGGGTGGTGACATTCAAAAGCACTGCACAGCAGTATGGATTTTTGTCATATAATGCCCAAAGTAAGCCACGTGTAGGTTACAAGAAATCAATACTCTTGCAGTGTAGGATAGGTCTTCAACATTGTTCCTTACTAAGTTATTGATATTGGTAGGTGTCTCTAGTAAAGCCTGCCCTAAGGAAGCAGTTTTAGTAGAGGACTGCTGTATTTTTACTGTTTATAGCAAAGGACTTGTTAAATGACACACACTGCTATATATAACCTAGAGAATCATAATTTGTATTTGTGAAAGAAGTGATAATGCTGAGATAGTGAAACTGTCAGGGGTTCACAAAATAGACTTACTGAGCACTAGCAGTAAAGACCTTTCATTACATTTATGCTCGAATTTCAGCACAAACCCATTAAAAGGTTGATTTTGATGTCCTAAAACTCATATGAAGATTAAAGTCCGCTTATTTTTTTTGTATCAAAAATGGGAGAAGTAAAGCAGAAAAACTCCTTTATTTCTCAGTGTTCTCTTTTTATAGTCTTTGTTTTCTTTAAGCCTCACAGCAAAGTTTATAATTACTACCAAACATGGCAAAATTTGCTTTCATTTTGACAATGATGGGAGTGAAGATCTCTGAATCATTGAGTTGCAGCCTTGGTCTGCAACCAATTGTCTTTTGTCCTGCCACCATTGCAAAGAACATGACTTTGTCTCCTCGAGAACTTCCCTGTAAAGTGCCAGGAACTGCTGTAAGATTCCCTGAAGCCATCTTTGCTCCAGACTGAACAACCCAGCTCCTTCATGTACTCTGCACAGGGCAAGTGCCCTCTTGGTGGCCCTCCCCTGGACATGCTCAGGAGATGTTTAGTGATAAGTGTAAGTGTTTGGATTGGCAACTTCTTTCTAGATAAGCCTCTGAATAGAGTTAGTTTCTGAAAGTGAGAACCATCAAAGCAAATACAATGCACATGAATGGGCCCAAACCAGCAGTAACTTACCCTGTGACATAATAGATGCGACAGAACTGGACATCGGCCTCCATTTACAGTCTCGTAATATCCACTGTGTTGCCATGTGACTGTGTACTTAATCTCCTGTTTAGCAAGAGTATGCAGGATATTTCAGCTATGGCTGTTTTTTTTAACCTTCAAAACAAATGTGTATGTGTCTGTGTATGTGTATATATGAACCTTGTCACTGGTACTTTGTGTAGGAGTCAGTCATTTACCGAACTTGAAGATTAAGAACTTTGAAAGAATGAAAAGAACTCCGTATTAAAGTGGTGATAGTTTAGAGATGAGTTTTTAAATTGTACTTTCCTCACTAATGTGCAAAATAAATAAATCAGCTTACTGAAAAATATAGTTTAGAATATTTGCATAAAAGTAATGCTATTCAACAAAATTATACTTTCCTGTCTGTACTTACATGTTTTTTAAATGCCGAGGTAGTGTGCGTAGTTTACTTTTCTGTTGCAAAGCATAGTCTTAGTGTCAAGACAGTAAGGAGAATGATTGCATATGGCTCTACTGCTGCCTTCAGTTCAGGTGAGCATACTGTGAGATTTATTAGGAGTAATTTTGTGCATATTGACTCCAGCAGATTTTCTTCTTCTGTAAGGATGTCATTGAAACCAAATTTTAAGCTTAAAAATATTCATCACTTAAAAAAAAAAGAATGGGTAGATAAGATAAAAATACTAGTAGTGACAATCAAAGATTATTTAAGTTTAATTTTGGGAGAAGAAAACTAGCATAAAAACTGTTTTCTGCGCTGTCTTCACTTTTAGTTGATCACTGAAATGTGCTCTTCTATATAATACCCATCCAGGTGGTGGTAGTTCCCTCTTGCATAATTTCAGTGTTGCATGATGTTATGCACAGCAAGTGTCTGCTCTACCAGCTATTTTCTCCTCCCGGAAAGTGTAACATGCTTAATTATTTATTCTCAAATGAGGGTCATTTTTGATCAGGGTGATAATCAGTTTGCCAAGGTTTGGAAAGTTCTCCCAAAATTCTGGTGCTGTCATCAAAAAACTGCTGTACCCATCCAGTTTTCCCGGAATGGTTGGAAGGCCATTGTATTTGCTTCAAAAGCATGTGTGGTTGCTTTTAAAAAGACCTTTGCATTGTGGAAAACAAATACGTTATGGAAAGAAAATGTCAGTTTTTAAGGAAGCCTTCTGTATGACACTAGAGCTTTCTGCCTTGAGGAGGTTTTCTTGGCTCAGGATAGTATTGTTATGCCCAAAAGAAACAGAATTTATGGGATAGGCAATTTTTTGATCTCTTTCTGCAGTTTGAATTGTATCAGTTTTTCTTCCTTGCTGGAATTGACTGTTGAATTCGTCTTGTAAGTACCAGGGCGGAAATTAGCTCTGCAATTGCAAAAACAAATGTAAAAACACGGTCATGAAGTCTTTCCTTCCGCAGTGATGCAGCAAGTAACTAATCCTGCAGCTGTTGTTGCAGCTTTAATTAAAGGTTGGTACACATTATGGAATACCTCACTTAAGTAATTTCGAAATCTTGGTCTTCTTAATTAATC
Organism: Corvus hawaiiensis; assembly: GCF_020740725.1. NCBI lineage: Eukaryota > Metazoa > Chordata > Aves > Passeriformes > Corvidae > Corvus > Corvus hawaiiensis. The sequence continues at coordinate 25,568,131 of NC_063215.1, forward strand.
AAAACTTGGGACCCTGAATACCATATTTGCTTTGTCTTTTCCCATGTGCAATAGTCCCTTCTGCTGCAAAGGAGGCAAACTGGGGAAATGTACACACATGCCAATTAAAAGGAGAAAAAAAAAGGAAGTTAAAGGCCAGAATATTCCATGACGTTTATGGAATCCACTCTTTCTGAATCAAAATCTTTAATTTATGGTCAGACATCTATTTTGCTTTATGGCAATCAGTATGCAAAAATTACCACTTTTAATGACTTGTTACTTATTGTATGTATCATGTATATCATATTCATTGTTCAAATTTGGCACTCTTACCCAGCAAACGAGCCTAATTATGTTTGTGTTTAATAGATCAGTTGAGTGTCGCTAAGAGTAAATGGGCAGCCTAATGAGGATGTTCAACAAGAGTCGCCTCTGGTCTGTAGGGAGCACAAAAAGGGATACCTAGTTGGTTGTCAAATCATGACTATGGCTTTGCATGTATGTACTCAAATTCTGGTAAGGACTTTTCAGACAGCACAAGTTTCAGGTTTCAAAATATAATCCCTATTCCAACTCTGGAAGTGAAACCTACATTTTCTTGAAAGACTACTTGATGCTTTGCAGAATTACTCCAGATTTAATAAGCTAAATGGTTTAAGAACAATTCTGCTAGTGAGGACAAAGAGGGTCCCCTGTTCATCCCCAAGTGAAATATCTTCACAGTAGTTCACATGCATAGTTCTAAAATCACCAGCTTACTGGCCTGCTTGCTTATTTGTTTATTTCTCTATCTTCCTCTTCATAAAGATAGATATGGCCATTCTAGTCAGTGTTGGGTTTTAGTTTTTATTACATGTTCTTGTGGGGTTTTTTCTGCATCTTTCCAGTTTAGCAGTCTTTGCAACCACAAAATGCTGCAAATGTGTGAGTATCTTAGATATCTGCCATAGGAAAGTTTTAGAATGAGTTTTGAAGGCTGTACTGTGGGTTTTGAATATTTCATGTATTCGTATCAGTGTACACTAATGAATCCATTCAGGATTTTTCTCTTATATTTAAATTGATTCTAGAACGTAATGAGCACCCATTTCTTGAAGATCTGAAGAAAAGGAAAGTCTAGGAATAAATTAGGGAGTTCAGAGGGGTGGGGACACAGGTAATGAAACAGACTATTTGAGAACAGATTATTTTTTGGTCTTTTTACCTACTGTACTTGATCTGTCTTGGCAGTTTTCTTCTCAGGAGCAAGTGAAACAAGACAGGTGGATAAATAGGGCTGCCATGTTCAGTTAACATTGTGTATGTCAAGACCAAGCAGAAGGTGCAGTCTGAAAGTGATGAGTTCCATGGAGTCAAGATAAACATTAGTGTTTTCAATCTTTAGATAAAGAAATATATTCTATACTGAAGAAAAACACATTTAAGTTTTACTTTCAAAAAATGAATAAAGAAAATGAGGTAGTGCATTGGCATATTACCTAAGATTTTTGAAAGAATTGAATTCTTTGATGCTATTTAGTTCCTCTCTGACTGGTGGGTTTGTAAAGACTGTTTATTGCCAGGTGACATGTAATGAAGAGGCCAAGTTCGTTCCTTTTTTCTTTTTCAGGAACTGTCTTTTTACCTTTTCTAATTGTTTTCATTGTTATTTTATTTTATGTAAGTCATCTCATTTATATTTCTAGTGATTTAAATACGTGTTTGGCATAAATTAAGCTTTTAGTTCTAAGCAGGTGGGATTCAAAAAAGGTAATTCATGCAACTGACAGGAGACATAACTTTTACTTGGGTGTATACAACAGCATTTACCAAATTTTGTGAGTGAGGTAAATATTTCAGTTCCAGAATAAGATGAGTGCCTGCAACTTAACAATTACACCTATAAAGTTGATGGACAGGTAGTTTAAAGACTAGTGAAAATGGTAAAACCTGCTTTGATACCTGTGAAAGGTTTTATTTGGTTTGAGTTTGAACCTGAGACATCTCACTGGAACTTTTCATGAGACCTCTAGTGGATAAAAATACTATCATTAGAAGTTACACAGACACTGGTTCTTCTACTTACTTCCTTTCACATTTCAACAGTAGTTCTTCCCAAATTACTAATGATATGTCAACAGTACATTTCCATATATATAGATCTCTCCAAAATACCACTAGAGGGACATTGCTTTTCCAAATCAGACATACTTACTTTATCCCTGTGGATTGAAGGGTGTTGGTAGCTGGTATTCAGCACTCTGATCTTCTTGAGCCAAGCTCTCACGAGCTGAGGAAGTGTTGTCCCAGTAAGAGTGCCTCCAGCTCTTCAGTGTCTGCCTATTGGCTACTTCAAGCTCTTGAGCCATTAGCTTTAGAGAAAATTATGAGAGATTAAGAAGCCCCTTGTACAAAAACTTTCATCTGAATTTTTTTTATGCGTACTTCAGTTCTATTTTGATGGGTTTTTCCACTGCATTTATATTGCTTGTTTTTCCTCCCTCTCTCTTTACTGGACTTCCTTTTCCTCATAAAACTAATCACTACACACACCCATATAATGGGTCATCTGGTGGTCTTGAAAAGCCTTCCAGTTTAAGTGGAACAACATAGGAAATAGAACCTTTTAATGTGTAAAAAATATTAATGTGTTAGGGGCTCGGTGCAGGCTTCAGTGAAGAGTTCTGTGTATGAGTTTATACAATACAATGATTTGTGTCTTTTCTGTTTGATTCAGGTCATTGCCATTGTTATGGACATGTTTACAGACGTGGATATTTTTAGAGAAATCGTGGAGGCATCTGCTAGAGGGATCGCAGTGTATATCCTGCTTGATGAGTCGAACTTCAGTCACTTTCTGAAGATGACAGAGAAACAAGGCTGTCAAGTTCAGAGGCTCAGGGTAAGGCATCCTGTCTTCCTTTGCATGAACATTCACTGCTTACTCCTCCACAGCCCACTGAAAAGCGACTGTTACTGAAAAAGTGATTATTGAATACTGATTTTTGAAATTAACAATCAGGTGTAAATAGGTAAGCTCTCAGCAGAACTTTCTCTATGGATACATTTTTTTAAAAGCACCTTTTTCAAGTGTCAGAACAAGAGTATTTTGATAGAATGACAATTTTCATGTATTATTTATAAAATAATTTTCCATTATTGTATGTATAGGAATACAGCATGTTTGCAAAACTAAGCTTTTTTTTCCCTTTCTCTTATAGTTGCCTGTAAATAAAATCATAAAACTTAGATAAATTAATAAGGTGTGTACTTTATTTTATGATCTTCTTTAAGGTTATGAATTAAAATACTTTTAAGAGGCCCAAGATTCTATTTTATTAGTGTTTTCCTGAAAATCCATATTATCATGTCTGTACTTCATCCTATTGCTTTTAGACATTAAATATGTAATTTTATCTTGTAAGAGAGATAACAAGATGACTACCATTTATGTCTTCACAAGATTTCCTGCACTGCCCAAATGTTTATCAGGGATTAGAATATAAACCACGAGCTGCACTGAACTGACATAAATGCTTCATAAATACTGATAGATTTACTCTACTGTCTGCTGTTCTAAAGAAGTTCCAAGGATGTTGTCAAAGTCTCTTTGCAAAGTTCTGAGCGCTGCCTTAGCTCATAACTCCATTTGAAATTCCTTGCCTCTGTAACTAGTTAAGCTATGTTCATGCCAGACAAAAGTATTATAAAAGCTCTTCTTAGCAGCACCTCTTTTAAGAACCCAGTCCAAGAATCAGATAGAGATGTGGTGTATTTGTGAGGATAAAGAGGACTTTTTGGTAGATGTTTGAAGGAAACTCTGTTTTATACCCATTTTTACTCTGGAGTGTTGACTTAAGTCCTTAAAAGTATTCCCACTCCACTTTCCATGCTTGTTTCTTGTGTATGAGTGTGTGTGGGATCACTGTCTGGTGTCCTAACATACAGATCTGCGGGAACTTCTGGGAAAAGACACCATAACTGTGGTGTGATTCTATAAACACTGGTAGTGACTGCTTTCATGAAGTCAGTATTTGGCAATACTTCCATACTCTGGAACCTGAGATACCACCATTTGCTGATTAGTTAGGTTAATTATACCATAGACGTTGCCAAAAATGGCCTGTGTCTATATATGGAATGAGTTTTGTCCTTCCAAAATAAAAACAATTAGGACCATGCCTTTCAAGTGATATTTTAAAAACGCCATATGCATTTTCAAATTAATTCCACGCAGTGTGTACCCACAGCTGTTTCAAAAGCTTACCTTCTTGGGATTCAAGGTTGTCTTTTTAATGCAGTTTTACAGACCTGTAGGTATTTATACTGTGGTTGAAAGAATTAACATACATAGATTAGAGTGGATTTTGCATGGATTAGTGTGGATTGGAGAGGTTTGGATGCGGCCTGTTCAGTGACATTGTGTTTTATACATTTCTGGGTTTTGGTAGGAGAAATAAAATACATCTTCACTCTGCAAGGTTAGCTTAGAATACTTTGAGTGTTATCAGAAAATAAAATATATGCCAAAGAGGTAAGCACTAATCCTGTGGTGTGCTGAGTTTCCAGTTTAGCTTGTAATAAAGCTGTTCAAATTGATGGTCTTCTCATCCAAGGGCTACTCCCAGTGACTGTTGCTCTGAGAATAGCAGTTTACTACTCCTGCATTAACTCGTCTGCCTTTTTAGAGGTGAAAGGGAAATGCAGGTGACTATGAAAGAACAGCCAGTATTTTGAAGATGTTTTCTCCCTTTCCCTTTTCCCCATCACTCAAGGTTCAGAAAAAAAATAAACATCTTCAACTTTTTGTACTTTTGGCTTCTGGTCTTGCCCTTCTGTTCAGTGAAGGCAAGAAGAGAACAGAGTTGTATGAGTCTATTTCTTTTCCTGAAGATGTAGCACCAGCAGCATTGGTCTTGTTATTTTCTGGCATGATTTGGTTCAGTCTTGTTGGAGTATGGATGATGCTTCTTAGTCCATACACTCGGGATGAGTTTTCTGTAAAGCTTCTAAGACTCAACACCTCTGTCTCTTTTTCTCTCCCTTTGAATCAGTAAAAAAAACAAGATGCAATGATGAACAAAACGGTATTTTTTAATTCAGATTTACAACTAAGTAGTCTTCTGTATGGAAAAAAAAAAGAGGATTTTGTTCATAAATCTTCATTAAATGTCTGTGCAGACAGTTTTTCTCATCTGTAGTCTGACTCCAAATCAGGGCGTTTCCCTCTTTATTGAAACATATAACTGAAAAAATGGATGGACTATATATTCTGTCGTTATTTTGTGAATTCTATATAGGAAACTATGAAATCAGGGGGTTACTAGGATTATTTTTAGTCTTTCCTGCAGCATCTTTTCATGTGGGTTGTTGTCTTACTTAATATTCATCTTGACATCACATCCATCAGTGGAACTCAAATTTCCTTTCCTATACTTTCCCTTTTCTCTTTTCCAGTTTCATTAGTTTTCTGACTGTACATTTGTCCTCAGTAATTAATATGTTTCTTTTTTTTTTTTTTTGCTCTACCTAAGCTTCTTTTGATTAGTTTTGTCACTGATCTGACTTGCTTGGTCAAAAATTCCTTTGCATAGAAAGATGAAGAGTTGTTACAGATTCAAACTTTATTTCTTCAGGTGATTTTTCAGAAACTGATAGGTAAATTTTTTGACGTTTTTTCCTGCTACTGACAGATGCCTCAGCAAACTGTGAAACAGATTTGCACTGCAGAATGCAGCAGCAAGACAACAATCCCCAGAGTCACCAGAATGCTCAATGCATTTTGGATTAGAAATAAAAAACTGATGTTGTAGGCAATGTTATTTAATGCCCAAGAAGGCAGCCAAGCTCCTGACAAAGATCTGACACAGATCTTTGTATTTTATTTGATATGAGGTGAGACATGGTAAAGGTTCTATGCTCTGGAGAAACTTCTTTTTTACTCCTCTGTTAATAATGAAGAATCATTTTGCTACAGGAGGATATTGAAAGCAATTTGGCAGGACCTGTTTATTACTTGATAATCCTCTCAGTATTTTTAATGAATTGCAGGAAAGAGAATATTAAACCACTAATGAATTGATTTTAGTTTCCTTCAGTGAAGTCTACTCCCAGATATGCATGTTTAAATGCATAGTAGGAGCTGCTCTTGAGACCTGCTGGCAGCCTTTTTTTTCTTACCAGTGTTAGCAAAATCATCTAAAGTTTTCCAGTACTTCCACATCTAAGGCAAATTTGGTTATTGAATAGCCATGCACAGCATGATGTTGTATCTGTGAGCAAACTTCTGTGATAAGGATCAGACTCCAGTCTCACATTCAAAGTCAGAATAGAAGCAAACTTGAAAACTACTTAGCATTCCCACAGCACATATATAGTCAATGACTACTTTTTAAATTGACAGTCTGTCACAATTGAAGTCATCCAGGGATCAATACTGGGCCCAGTGCTGTTTAATATCCTCATAAGTGATCTGGATGAGAGGATCAAGTGTACCCTGACAAAGTTTGCTGGTGATAGCAGACGGAGTGAATAAGTGGACACTTTGGAGAGGAGAGCCACCCTGCAGGAGGACCTGGATTAGCTGTAAGAGTGCACTAACAAGACACTTGTGAAGTTCAACAAGGACAAGGGTAAAGTCTTGCACCTGGGAAAGCATAATCCAGGAATGCAGCACAGGCTGGGATGTAGCCAGCTGGGGAGCATCTCTGTGGAAAGGGATCTAAGGCTCTGTCAATATCAAGCTCATTGTGAGCAAGCAGTGTGCTGCTCCTGCAGGGAAAGCCAACAGGCTGCTGGGCTGCATCAGCAAGGGCATCACCAGCAGAGATAAGGAAGTCACTCTACTCAGCACTTGTCAGGCCACACTTGGAATAGTGTGTTCAGTTTTCATCCCCACTACTTAAAAGAGATGTGGACAGGCTGGAGATGGTCCAGAGAAGGACCACAAAGATGATCTGAGGACTGGAAAGCTGCCATATGAGGAAAGGCTGAGAGAATTGAGTTTTTTCAGCTTTGAGAACAGAAAGGGAGACCTTGTCACTGTGTTCTAGTATGGAAAGGGAGGCTACAAAGAGGATGGCAACTCATTTTTTACAAGGAGTCCCATGGAAAGAACAAAGGGTCTTGAGAACAAGTTACTTCTGGAGAGATTCCAAGAGGAAATTTTGTCACAGTGAACAATCAGCCATTGAAAAAATTTCCCCAGGGTAGTGGTGAATTCCTCAACACTGGACACTTCTAAGACTCAAGTGGACAGGTGCTGGGCCGTCTTGACCAGACTGTGCTTTTGCCAAGAAAGGTTGGATCAGATGATCCTCGAGGTCCAATCTGGTATTCTATGATTCTATGACCTATTTTATCTTACTAGAGAAGAGAGGCCCAGGATAATAAATAATATTAATAATGAGGAACAATATGAGAAATGTGACTATTTTTCCTTTAAAACTGCTAGGCTAACTGTTAGGTGGACATCCATTTTCTTGTTTGTGCATATTCTTGACAGCAAGTATGGGACGAGTAATGGAACACTGATAAAAGCCTACGAATAAAAAGTGCTGAAATGAAAAGTTTGAGACCGGTATACTCACTGTACTTACCTATCATATTGGAGAGATTTTACTAATGAAAATAAATGTGTAGTGGTGAATAATACTTCAGAATTTTAAATCATGGTCGTGTGGCACTCTCTGGAATGCAAATATACAGAAAATGTACATAAAAAGAGGTTAGAGCTTGTTTCCTGTTCATTATTGGGTGTCATTTAACTGGATAGTACTGATGGCTGTCATTAAACTGCAGCCACTGGATGTTCTAAATGTTCCAGAGTGTCCTGTAAACTCCTCTTGGACAAGAGAGATCATCTGTTTGACTTCAAAACCCTCCATTCATAAATGAATGATTGCTTTACCCGCAGTGATGCAGACATGAGTGGCACACTGCTGTTAGGAGGAGAGTCCTATAGCCTGAGGATGAAACCCAGCAGGAGGGTGAAGCCCAGCATTTCATACCAGATGGGGCTTGTAATTCAGTATGTATATGTTTACTGCTTCTAACCCCAAGTGGAATGCATTGTTGCCATATATCCTCAAATATGGTTTGTATTTTGGGTGATTATTAAAAGTGTGCATTCCTGGCACCTTAATTTGAGGCTTTGAAGCTGATGAAGAATGCTGGATGAACTGCACAGGAAAAGGAAATGTTGTGTGAGAAAGGTGGGCATGATCTCTGGTACTTGTCATGGTCCCATCTGGTAATGGATGACCCACCAAGGGACGAAAAGAGTTCAGGATCAGGGAATAGGATGGAAAAGTTTCAGGAGGAAAAATACTGAAGAGAGGGAAAACAAAAAAGGAGAACAGAGTGACTCTAGTGACTACAATTTTTTTAAACACCCCCAGGAATTTAATGTAAATCATCTTCTTCCTTTTTTACATATGCCTATTTAAAGTTATATTTCAACTTATGTGTACCTAAGGCAAAGCTTTTTTTTTTGTGTATAGTATGGTAATTTGCAAGCCGTTAGACTTGGTTGTGCCTCCAGCATTGATTCCCAAGTGATATCCTGTCCAATGCCAATCAGACCTTATCTCAGTAAGATTTGATGTGTTCAACTGGCATGTCTTTAGGCCAACTGTTATGGTTACTTGAAAATGTGTAAGCTGCTCTCAAGTTACCTTTTTCAAATTATAATGACATAAATATGATTAAATATAATTAAATATAAGTCTGAGATACACATATAATTATGTGGTATATAGAACTGGGCAAAACAGTCATCAAAGTAAATGCAAATTTCATTATTAATTCACAAGATTTGTTTTAAAATAAGGAGATTCTATTATGATTATCTTTAGAATGGGTAAATTTTAGTATTTTCTTTTCTTCTTCTTCAGGAATTACTATTTCCATGGTGTTTATCTTTCAAATAAAAGCTTTTAATATAATTAGTTAAAACTTGAATAGCTGCTGGTGAAAAAATTATTTTCTTCAGTGGACTTGTTAAAAGTTCAACAAAATCACTTTGGAAAAGCACAAAAATTGACTTTCATCAATAAGAAAACTTCTAATTGGAATGCACAAAACTTAAAGACTGAACATTAGGTTAGCAAAAGTGATTAGCAGTTAGAGGTGCAAATTTATGTTAACCTGGCATTCAGTAATGCAAATTGGGTTGTTACTAATTCTTTTGTAGCTGCTCTGAAAATAGACCCAAGCATCCACGTGTGTTTTCACTTTTAAAATTTTTGCCTTTCAAAATTTTACAGGACTTCTAGATAATAGTTCTTTTATTTATCTAATTAAGAGATAAACTTTATGTTTTATGTTTTTAGCACATTTGCTAGGCAGATAGCTCACAAACAAAAGTAATTCTTAAATGCTGCCTTCGTACATTTTAACTAAGTTGAATTTGTGTTTGAACACAGCTTGACAAAAATGGTAAGTAAAAACTCACCCTAACAGTGAATGAAATTTAAAGAACTTGAATAGCTTGAGTCAAACCATAATTTGCCAACTCTGCAACTTCTAAGTGTAACTCATTTGATAAATGTTTCAAGATACCAACATTTAAATATGCACTGATTTAGAAAGCATGTGTTATTTGGAAATGTGCTTTCATTTCATGGATATTTTCTCCTAAGTTTTTGAATTTTCTGTTTGGAAAGATAAAAGTTCATTGGATTGTAGTAGATCTTATCCTTAAAACTACTGCTATATCCTTAAAGCTCTATCTATTAGAACTTTGTATGTTTTAGGTAAATGTAGACGTGCTCCCATAGATAATGAATGTTTATGTCACTGTATTGCAAACTCAGTCATACTTTATAGACTGGAATTTTAAATGAATTTGTAAGTTTAAACATCTCTACAGCTTCCTGAGGATGGAAGTGAAGAAAGAGATGCTGGTCTCTTCCCCCTGTTACCCAGTGACACGGTGCATGGGAGTGGTTGAAAGCCCCACCACAGGAGGTTTCGACTGGACATCAGGAAGCATTTCTTTACTGAGGCAGTTGTTAAACAACGGAACAGGCTTCCTAGGGAAGTGGTCGATGCCCCAAGGCTGCCAGTGCTTGAGCGGTATTTGGACAATACTCTTAATAATTTGCTTTAACTTTTGGTCAGTCCTGAATTTGTCAGGTAGTTGGACTAGATGATCACTGTACATCCTTTCCATCTGAAGCAGTCCTGTCCTATCCTATCCTATCATATCCTGTCCTGTCGTATCCTATCCTATCCTATCCTATCCTATCCTATCCTATCCTGTCCTGTCCTGTCCTGTCCTGTCCTACCCTATCCTATCCTATCGCATCCTATCGCATCCTTTCCTATTTATTTGATCCTCCTGATTCTGCTGGATTTTCCATGTGCACAGTCTTTTCCGTTTGCTTCATGGACAGCCTTTCAACCTATAGCTGACCTTTACAGAGCAAGTCTGCTGTGATCTGCAAGCTGGCCGTGTACCAGCCCTGCGAAGCAAGACATTCTTGTCTCTTTACAGCTCTTACATTCCACCATTTCCATATGTACAGAGTATGTAATAATCATAGAGATTCTTGTTGTTTACTGCCAATGCTAAATTATGGATTTCACTCCCACTGGAAAACCTAGGGTTGGTAGAAAAACTATTCCAAGGCTAGAAACCACAGTAAATATTTTGATTATTCACAGTTATATTCCAAGCTACTTTTATGTCTTGTGAAGCATTTTGTGTCTCACAGTTTAATGAGGTAGATGCTTGTAGGTTGGTTTACTTTGAGTATAAATTTTAGTTTTTCTATAAGTAAGCACCTTTTGTGTAACAATTTCTGTTAAATGTGCTTTTTTTTCTATATCCCCATAAGAACTTTCTGAAAATTGTTACTAGTACAGTCCATAAGGTGTTGTAACAACTTCTTTCAATTTTTTTATTTCTATGAGCATAAAAAAACAAGGGACAGTGGGGAGAGAAAAAATAAAAGATGCTGACTTGGCTGAATCTGTTTCATCAGTAGTCTGGGATAAAAATTGACCACATTTTTGAGATCCAACATGGAAAATTTCCCAAGTGCCATTTACTGAGTTTGCATGAATAAAACACAAAGCTTAATAGAATTCAGAATTAACTGCTGCACTGAGTTCGTGCTACCTATGCACGTGGTGTTAGCGTCTCTGAATTTAAAAATGTGATTGATCTCATGATGCAAAGCTGATAGAAAAATCTTACTGGTGGTGGTAGAACTGCAAGGGATTCTGGCACCAAGTGGTATCATTCAGTGGATCATCTCAGAGTATGGTATATGTATTTGTGGACACAGGAGCCTTGTTCAATTAAAATAAAAGCGATCCTGGCTCTTTTAGTGTTCTCTATGATTAGCTGAGATACTTGGAAATCTTACAAACATGCGCATCAGATAATGGAATGAATTTTTTTTTTACAGTAAAAAACCTCTTTCCCTTGTTGAAGACATCTTGTGTCAGAACCTCATTTCTGAAGTGGTGGCTGTGGAAAAGTGGAGTTTCATTTTCTGTGGCCTAGGGAATCTCATCAGTCTTGAAGACAACAGTAACTGGCCATTTTGGGTCCCTAGGTGACAAGTTTGATAAGCATTTCATTCACTGCAGAATTTATTAATATGCAATAATGTAACTTTTCTTCTACTGTTCCTCTGAATTTTAGCCTCCTGGATGCTAAACGTGGACTATAGTAGACCAAGTAAAGTATTTTGATTGTCTTTTTCAGAATATGAGGGTGCGGACAGTGAAAGGACAAGATTACTATTCTAAAACAGGAGCAAAATTCCATGGAAAAATGGAACAAAAATTTATTCTTGTTGACTGTAAGAAAGTCATATATGGTTCTTACAGGTAAGATCAATCACTGAAGTGTCTGTAGCAAACCTGTCATCTCAGGTATTTGCTATAGCAAATTTGGGGGTTTTCTATTTGTGAAAATTCTTCTAGGGAAGCACATGGGTAAATTTGATTATGTTTTCTGTAATTTAACAGGTTTTTAATAGATACTTATTGCTAACTAGCCTAAGAGGTCCTCTGTTCATTTTTCACAAAGAAGAAATAAAGGATATAGGTTTTGCTACAGCTGGAGAGTTGCTAAAAAGAAAAAAAATCCTGATTTGTCTTATATTGTCTGAATTATTCTTGTTTAATATTCACTCCAGAAAAGGCTGTCAAAATTATTTCATAAACTGTCTTGGATAGTTCCTCCATCTAATAAATCTTATAAAGGTAACGTTAGAGACTGATTCTGTGTCTCTCTAGTATACGATGTCAAATTCAAAATTGCCCAAGTTAAGTCTCTCTCTATGTATGGCTAAGTTTCTTTATTCTGCTTTCCTTTATATTTCTAGTATATGTGTGCAAGACATAGGCTGGAAGAACTTACAGCCTTGCAGAGCTGGAAAAAACCTAAGTTAAAGCAGAGACAGTCTTAACTCACACATTATTAAATGTTTTACTTATTTTCATGCTACACTTTTCCCATTTGTCCTACTGAGTTAGTTTCTGCCAGCATAGTGCCTGGGTGCCAGATCCACAGCTACTGCCTTTCTAGATTACCACCACCGTAAGCTTTTGAAAGTCTGACCTTTTATTTCCTCCGAGACTCAGCCAGTCCTAAATTCAGACTGACACATATAAATGGTAGTGAGGTAAGTGACAAGTTCATAAATGAATCAGGTTAAGCAACTGCAGGGACGGCCTGCATGCTTTGACATCTGCACCCAGTGTTATGATCTGTGAGAATGTGATAGGTTTTCTCATTCCATTTTGAAAAACAACACTGCTTGAACACCTTGCACCACAGGGGCTGGAATCATCAATTTCTGTAGAAATCAGGCTTTCATTGTGGAAGAATCTAGTGATTTGTAACAGGAAAAACAAGTCTTTCTGAACTCTGTCACTGAACTCAATTTAAAGTTCAGGGTTTTTTTCAAATATTATGTGTTATTCTTAATTGTGAGAATTAATAGGAAAAAAAACATTCGCAGCACGATTTGATTTAATCTTGATACACTATAACTTCCTGAAAAATACAAAGACAGCAAAAAAACCCCTTAATCAGCAAGCTGGTTTTGTGAACAAAACAAACCTATTTTCTAACATCTAGAAGAAAAATGCAAATGAATAAATTCATTGATTTTTTCCTTTTTTTATGAAAATAGGATTTCAAAACAGATTTTTTCTTTGTTGTAATCTACAAATTGTATGCTTTACACACCATGATATTAGTCTTGTTTCAGCATCCTTAATGTACATATTAATTTATCTCATTTTGTAGCTGTAAAATAATTGCATCTACTAGCTTTGACCTTGTGTTCAGTCTTTTACGGCAGGAAAGAGAAACATTTTCTTCATCAAAGCATTATCATTGCAATTAAAAGAAATTTTCATATCCAATCCAGTTTGCATACTAGAAAATGTAAACTTTTTAAAAATTCTGAGCTGATCTTTCTGAAAGTGTTTAGAATGAAGTGCATTCAAAATTGCTGAAGCACTCCTGCATGTTATCACAACATAATCACACAGTAACATTCTCTGACTGAAGAGTAAATACAGTGGGTATAGTTAGTCCTGCCATAGTCTTTGTAGAAGTGATTTTGTTCCATTAGGTATTTGTACTTTACTGTTCTACATTTGTGAATACTTTTTTAGGATACTTTTTATAAGGGCAGTTATAAGAGTAGTTATAGACTCATTCCCGCTCCCACTGAAATCAGTGGAAAATCTCCAGCTGAGTTTAACTGGTATTAGATTAGACCTTCTGAGTCCAAATTACATGAATCATGCCCACAACTTATTTATTTAGAAGGTATTTTTACAAACCCAAGGTTTGTGTGAAAGCTTTCTTATCAAGAAGGACTAGTGTGATACTTTAGCTCAAAAGAACTGTATCTAATGGTCATTTGTTTTTCTTTCAGCTTCATGTGGTCATTTGAAAAAACCAACCTCAGTATGGTTCAAGTTATCACAGGACAGCTTGTGGAATCCTTTGATGAAGAGTTCAGGACACTGTATGCCCGTTCTTCTGTTCCTAGCTCATTTGCCCCAGAATTACTGCGAGTAAACAGTCGCAAGACACTCTGGGATAATGATACATACCAACACTCAGTGTCTTCCTTGGCTTCAGTTTCTAGCCAAAGAAACCTTTTTGGTAGGCAAGACAAGGTTCTCAAAATAGATCCTGTTTGGAAAACTCGTGGAAGATACGCAGTAAATGAAATAGATAAATATGGCTTGAGAAATCAAGCCTATAATAAGCAACCATTTAATCCAGGTTTTAATGTTCAAAATCCAATCCAGCAGTATCAACCTAGTGAAAAAAATGAGCACTGGAAGAGACATAGTTATGCTGGGGAGAAGCCAGAAAGGACACCTTACCTATTGCTCAACAGAGCTATTAACAGAACCAACAATTTACCAAATACTTGGAAGATGCCATCTGATAGCCTTAGTATTGTGTCATCATTACGAGGAGGATATGCAAATAACTACAATATGCCCCAGCAAAGTTTTGCTGATCAGTTCTCACGACCAAAGGTAAATCTTGCAGAGAGAAATTCAATTGTGCGGAGGTCTTTTAATGGGACAGATAATCATATCCGCCATCTGCAGCAGAGGATGCCAACCCTTGAGCACACAACAAAATCATTCCTACGTAACTGGCGAATAAAGTCATATTTGAATGATCAGTCAGATTATCCAGTAGAGTCTAATGGGTCAGCCTTGGGTGACAGGTACGATAGCTACGACACAGCTGAAAATATTAAAGCTCATGCACTGTACTCTCATTCTCGCTTGCGATCATCGTTGGTGTTTCAGCCAACTTTACCTGAACAGCAGGAAGTAAGCAGCTGTGCGAGTTCTTCAAATTCAACTATAATTGGGTCAGAAGGAAGTGCAACGCCTAAAGGGACATCTAACCATGCCCCGAGTGTGGAAAATGGAGTGGATAATATTTTAGAGGATCTTAGCACAAACTTTCCTCTTAAATCAGATGCACCAAAACCCCACGGAATTCAGATTGCAGACAACACAAAACCTAGTGTAAATTCAAATGCAGCTGGTGACTCATCACTGTATCTGTACACAACACTCTGCACAGATAAACATGCAGAAAATTTGAAGAACCTTCAAAATGAAAACATGCTCAAAAGGAGAAGTTTTCCCATGTTTAATTCAAAGTCCATATTGGATCCTGGTACCAACAAACATGCATCCAATTATGTTTACAGCACATTGACTAGGCATAGACTTAAGCAGCCAGTTAGTCCAAAACTTCCAGGAGAAATGCTGAAGAGTGCTAAAAGTTTGCATAGTGTGACCAACCACTTGCCACAGGAGGAAAAGGACGTGAAAGGAGAGCTAAAGATTAGCCCGACTGCTAGCAAGGCAATCTCCATGGCGGCTCTCACTGAAGCCAGCAGGGAGGAGTCTAGTAAGGATTGCACATTGAAGAAAGAAAGTAAGAATTCCCCAAGTTTTCTGAAGAAAGGATCCCAGAAACTGCGGTCACTTCTTAATCTCACGCCAGACAAGAAGGAAAACTTGTCAAAAAACAAAGGCCCTGCCTTTTACAGAATGTGTAGTAGTTCTGACACATTGGTTTCTGAAGATGAGAATCAAAAACCAAAGATTTCTGAAAATAAGGCAGATTCTTCCCCAAGGAGAAAAAGAAATTCATCATCAAATTCTCAAGGTAGTTTGAACAGAAGTAAAGAAGATGTCACCGGGAGTCCAACAAAATCTCCGAAGTCTCCAAAATCGCCAAAATCTCCAAAACCTCCATCTGAGGAGAGCAATAAAAAGTGTCCTCTCTTGTGCCCCCTTGAAAGTAAGTTCATAGAAACTGCAGGAGATGCATCTACCCCAAGATTTAATACAGAACAGATTCAGTATCAAGATGCAAAGGAAATATCCATGAATACTACTTCTGAAAGTCCTCCTGTTTCTGCTCTTCAAAGAGCAAGTTCAATGACATCACAGCTGGCAGGCTCAAAACACCAAGAGGAGCTGAGATCTCGTTTGAGTGAGAGGCGTGTTTATAGTCGCTTTGAGCCATTCTGTAAGATGGAAAATGCCAGCCCACCTGCAGGAAATGCAGCCAACAGCAGTTCACATCTAGCAGATATCAAAAGCAAGACCTTAGGGAATAATTATGGCAGGAGTAATCACATGGTCACCTACAACTCAACTGCTTACCACCCATTGCAGCCTAATGAAAATAAGCTGAGAGGATTTATGCAAAAGTTTGGGAACTTGCTACACAAAAACAAGTAAAAATTTTGTTGATTATATTGAAATACAGCAAGACTGGCAAAGCTGGCCATGATCTTAACTGGACAAAGACTTGTGGCTAACTTTTGGAGAGCTTACTTGGATTTCTTCTTCGGTCTAGGACATTGGAATGGATGTACATATTTTTAAAACTAATTATTCTAGAATTGTTATACTTAAATCTTTCCAGAAATTCTGTGTCCAGAAGATGTCTCAAGGCAGTTGTTTATAGTGTTGATATTGTAAGATTTATTTTATACATTTTCTTTATGAAGAAAATACATTCTAGCATATTGTAAGATTAATAAGCATGGGGTAAAAAAGATGGGGGATGTTTTTAAACTGCAGATAATACTGTTTCCAAAGATTTCCCTTCAAAAATAGGATAGCACTAGGAATAGTGAATTGTATTTTTCAGCATTTATGTACACTTTCAAATGATAAACACAAGTGTTAATGCATTGCATGTTTCTTATCTTTAATTGAAAACCTCTTTTGGGTTTCATCTTGTTAATAGTTTACCTCGTAGCAGCTATTGAACTGTTTGGGCAGCAGATGGATCTATCTTACTTTATTGAATTTTCCGTGTAATATGATATTTTTCTGAAGTATTTGGCATACAGATTTGAAAGTGACCTTAATCTGAGTTTTCACAGACTTGTTTACATGGTTAAACTAGTGTGAATGTAGAATGAACATTAAAAAAATGATTTATAAAAAAAAGTGCCTTGAACATAACCTACAATTACTTTAAATTTCAGTGGATTAATTACATTTGTACAGAGTGCCAGTATTCTGTAATGTCTTCTTTAAAAAAGCTTTTTTATTACATTTTTCTATTTGGTGTTTAAAAAAAAAATTTCTATGGACTTCCGCTTCTCAGGTAAGTTTTTGAGTTTCACATGCAGCAGTTTTAAATGTTTTAAATGTTGCCAGATCTGTTTGCAACTCTGGCTTTAAAGGCCTTATGTCAGGATGACTTTTACAAGCCCACAAGGAATTAGGCAGCTAAAAGTAAGATTTGTAATAATCACCACATCAAACAAGGCACCTTTCCTAAGCCAAAGAGAGTATCAGTGAAGGGTGATAGTAGAAAATGTTAAACTTAAGTGATGGGATTGAGACACCTAACTGCATTCTAAGGGACACGTTTGGTTTATCTGATCCTCTGTGTCATAAAAAATTTCTCGAGAATGGGTGACTGCATGTTAGTGCTTATAAAAACAGATGTGGTGATGTGTTTGGGCAGCAGCATGGCATCCACGTCTCATCTGCAGTGTATGGAACATCCAACTGGCTTACCCCATCCTGGGTATGAATTTTGTGTCGTAGAAGGACTCCATAATCATTTAGCTGCAAGATTCTCTGTGACAGTTTCATTCCAAATTCAGAATTTTTTGAAATTTCACTGCTGAAATTTCACTGCTGAAAGCTTAGAATTCTTATACAGATCTTCATGTTTCAGGAGAATGTTTTAGGAGACAAGTTCAGTCTTAGATCTGAAAGGTCCCACAGTGTTCTATGGAGGAGTCCACCATGAAGGCTTGGCATTCTTTAGAAAGAAATACCAAAAAGGCATTTCATGCACCAATTGGATGAAGTTCATTTGTCTTATCCACCTGTGGCCCTGGGAATGGATTTTACATGGAAATCTACTTCTCGCTGAGAATCTGCTCTGGTTCCCATGAAGTCACCGTGGTTATTATCGGTGATTTCAACTAAGCAGCTTTTTATTCTTTCTCAGGCAACTTTATTAGGGTTCATGCATCATAGCAGTAACTGTTTCATTGTGGGGGTGCTTATTATTTATGAGAGTGACAAAGACTTGCATGTCAATCCTCTGCTGAAAGTTTAGGTCTCTCCGTTACCTGTGATCACAAAAGATGTTATAAATTTCTTGGTGAACACTGGTAACTGTTCACTTCTTGATGAAATGCCATAGTTAGTATTTTTCCCAAATGAACATTTATACTTAAATATTCTGTTCCAACAGAGGTTGCATGTTCATACCGAAGACAAGGAGTGTCTTAGTACTTGAGGCATGTTTTCAACATAGGCACACGTACCTCCACAGCTACGCAGCCAACAGCAATGCCATACTGTACTTTTTAAAACACTTAATAATTTTTAGTCAGTCAGACATTTGTCCAGGATAGTATCTGAATTGAAGTGCAAGTGGTGCTAAAAATGATAGGGGTAGTTTTAGGAAGATCTTTAGTTTTCCTTCCTATTCTGACATACACTTGTAGGCAAACCTGTATTTGGGAAGGAAATGAGAGGGAGAACAAGGGTCTTGGGATGAGTTTTGAAGTGACGGTGCTTTCCATATTGTCATAAACTTTGGGAAATCTATACTGATGCAATTTGGAAATATTTTACTGTATTTTTCAAAGTAGGTTGCTAATTGAAGTGTCCTGATAAGGCAGATATTTTAATTTACCAAGTCATCTGTGTTTGTAGATATATACTACTGGTTTTTATCTGCACAGAAGATTTAGAGCCTTCAGTGAAGAGCCTGCTTGTAGACTTGATAGTGCAAAAAAAAATCTTGGTAGAACTAGCTTTTTTCCATTTTCAGATCTCTTCTCAGAGTTCCCACATAGGAATGGTCTGCATTAAGGCTTGATCCGAGGTTAATTGACATGAATTCCACAGACCTCAGGGGAAGTAGGATCAGACACTTAATGTACGGACATCACTATTTTAGAAATGTTACAGGACCCAGTGCTGCTTGGGGAGGATAAGGCTCTGCTTGACACCATGGGAAGAGCAGCCTGATGCCCTGCCTGCTGCTACAGCTTTGAAGGTTGGGAAGCCCATTGGGGAGCTCCACAGGTGCTGCAAGGACCAAGTGTTCATTTGTTCCCTCCAGAACCTGTGTTTGTGGGAAAATGTTCACCAGTACTGTCTGATTTGCCTCACGTCTCCATGGGAACCCAGTTGTCTGTCAAATTAAAAGGAAAATATAGGGGTCAAAAAACGCGTTGTATCTGCAAAGAAAAAGGATGTGCAGATTTCTGGAGGGAAAAGTTGGAGTTTGCTTTTTTGAACTTCTTTTTCCCAAAGCTTGTCTTGATGTTTCTGCCTTTCCAAGGAGATGCATTTCATTCAGTGTGTCCTAAATGTGCTTTGCATGTTAAAATTTTCCACCCTGCACACACCCAATGCACTCCCAGTTTTGTAAGGCTGTGAAGTAATAGCTGTTGCCATGCATGACGGCCACTTGGCCACATGGCTTGGGAGTTGTGAAATCCAGAAGAAATGTCGAGTCATTCTCACATTAAATAAAACTCCATTAGCACTGTCACACATCTCTGAGGGCAGCTCTGTGAAAGCTGGTCAGAGTTAGGCAGTGCTGAGAGTGGCCCTCAGGAGCACTGTCGGGAGCAGAGGGAAGTGCAGCTGGGAGATGCAGGCTCTTCATACAGTGCTCATTCAGTTTCTGTCATAAATAAACCACCCCTGCATACAGTCATAATACACAGTGAATAACTTGCTTCATTTCTTCAGCCTCCTAATAAACAACTTTTACTGCTTCTCAGATTGCAAAATTGTTGGTTGTTCTCTTATTAATGACCTTGCACTGCACTCTTTATTCATGCTAACAAACACAAACTAGATGTGAAGAAAGGTTATAAATCAAGAAGAAGTAAGTTGCCAGCTGTCTAATAAATGAGGGGAGTAGTACTCGTGACAAACCTTGAGAGAAACAAAAAGCTTATCAGGCACTGCATGTTTGCGCATAGGTGAAAAATTGCTATTCAAAGACAACAACTGTTTGATCATTTTTCAGCTTTCTGAAATGTATTAAAAAATGTTGTGGCTTATAAGACATTATAAAAAAAAATACCAAAAACCTGTTGCAGGGCAGTATAAAAATAGAATTTAGATTGACTCTACTAAGCTGTATGATAAATACATATCTTTTTTCATTTGTAACACTATGTGGGGTAAGTTTTACAGCCAACAAGTAGCTTTGCAACTGTAATGCAGAGGGATCTGTAGGGTTACTATGGTACTCAGTGTAATTTATTCCCCATATCAATGTTGTATTGCACAGTACAGTACTTAGGGGTTTTTTAGTTTGTTTTCATTTAAGTCAGGATAGTTAGAGCAATATAGAGCTGCAGTAATTCATGGGTAATTGAAGCATGTTCCTCCAATTTTGTCTTCACTTGCGTAAGTACATATTCCATTGGAGCCCCAGTGACAAGAGAGGAGACCGCAATGATCAAAAGACTGTCATGCCATTTCATTCCTATCTCAGAGAGGTGCTTACAGAGACCTTTATATAGGGTCTGAAATCTTTCATAATTTTCAACTCTAAGAGTTACAGTTAGGTCTACAGTTTTCACATTTTGATATGATGCCGAAGATGTTGCATGTTCTGAGAATGCTTTTCTGTACTTGGAAACAGGATGGAAGAAAACATTTGCTCTTGGAGAGCTCAGAACAGGGCTCCTTTGCTGTTAAGCAAACCTAGTAGTTCTGATTTTTGCTTTTGTGATGTTGACTAATTTAAGTCATAAAACTTGTGCTCCAGACCCTTCACCAGCTCCATTGCCCTTCTCTGGACACTCTCCAGCACCTCAATGACTTTCTTGTAGTGAGAGGCCCAGAACTGAACACAAGTGTTCAAAGTGTGGCCTCACCTCGCCAAGCACAGGAGCACAATCACTGCCCTGGTCCTGTTGGCCGCGCTATTGCTGATCCAGCCTGTCCAGATCCCTCTGCAGAACCTTCTTACCCTCCAGCAGATCAACGCTCCCAGCCAACTTGGCAAAATCTGCAAATTGTCTGAGGGTCCATGTGATCCCATCGTGCAGATCGTCAATAAAGATATTAAGCAGGACTTGCCCCTACACTGAGCCCTGAGGAACACCATTGTGCAGACTGCCAATGGGAATTAATTCCATTCGTCACCAGACCATCCAGCCAGTTTTTTACCACAGGAACAATGCACCCATCCAAGCCATGAGCACCCAGTTTCCCCAGGGGAGTGTTGTGGGAAATGGTGTCGCTGGCACCAAGGTCAGAGTGGAGAGTCCTGTAGTTTCCTGCATCCTCCTCTGGTCCTTGTAGGTTGACTTCACATTTGCTGACTTCCAGTCACCTGGGATCTTCCCAGTTAACCAGACTGCTGGTAAATGAAAGGGGCTTGGTGAGCACTTCTGCCAGCTCCCTCTGTACCCCTGGGTAGATTCAATCGAGCCCCATAGACGTGTGTGTATCAGGTATCTCACCATCTCCTCTTGGATTATGGGGGTTTCATTCTGCTCCTCATCGCTGTCTTCCAACTCAGGGGGCTGGTACCCAGAGAGCAACTGGACTTACTAGTAAAAACTGAGGCAAAGAAGGCATTAGGTACCTCAGCGTTTTCTTCATTCTTTGTGACTGTTTCCCCCCCACACCCAAGAAAGGATAGAGATTCTTCTCAACATTCC
The DNA here is from genome assembly GCF_020740725.1 of Corvus hawaiiensis. Taxonomy (NCBI): domain Eukaryota; kingdom Metazoa; phylum Chordata; class Aves; order Passeriformes; family Corvidae; genus Corvus; species Corvus hawaiiensis. The sequence continues at coordinate 25,589,805 of NC_063215.1, forward strand.
TGTTGCTGAGGTGTTTATAGAAAGCTTTTTTATTGTCTTTTATGGCAGTGGCCAGGTTAAGTTCCAGATGGGCTTTGGCCCTTCTACTTTTCTCCCTGCAAAGCTTCACAATATCCTTGTAGTTGTCCTGAGTTGCCTGTCCCTTCTTCCAAAAGACATAATTCTTTTTTTTAATTTTTTTTGTCATATATATCTTTGCGGATTTTTTCAAAATCTCTCTGTGTATTTCTGGAGGAGAATCTGGTTTGCTAAAAATTACTTGACATCCCTTCACAAGAAGCTTCTGTGAAGGCTATGCATCTTTTACCATATATGTTAAAGTATCTAAAAATTCAATGGTTAAGTGCAAAAGACAGTTGCAGGGAAAACTAATAATTTCTGATTCAGGGGCCATGATACATGCTTATTTTGACAGTGTTGCTTCCATGTGTAAGTACAGCTGAGAGAAAAATTAACTTCTTTTCTCTCCAGAACATAGTTGAAGTAGAAATATTTGAAAGACTGAGCACCAGTGAGAATATTTTATTCTGTTTGAGAAATGAATGCAACTAGTTAATTAGCATTCAAACACTGGACTCCTACATGTCTGTTCTACGTCTGTTCTTTCCTCATTTAGCAATCACCGTACTCAAAATTCAGACTGATCGTCTAAAGCTTCCCAAGCTCTTGAATATTACTCTGAAGAACTATTCCAATGAGGCATTAAAAACATGCTTAGATTTTTAAACTAGGCTATCCCAGGATAAAGCATACCAGGCATATGTGTTTTGTTAGATTTTGGTGTGAAACTCAGAGCAATCCCAGCTGATGTAGTGTGGGTAACTGTTGACTGTGTAGTTTCATTTTTTTGTTTGGGTCATGTGTAATATTGACCCATGGCAACACCACTTTTAGGCATCATGTCTGATATGTTTCTTTCAAACGTCACATGTGCTGGTATGAAAATATTATTCTGATTTCAGAGTTTAGATTAATCTAAAGCAGAGTGTGTGGATCTGTGATGATCCGTAAGATTTCAAAAGAGGATATGGATGTGAATTCGAATTACTAAAAAAACAGACAAAACTAAAAAGTATATGCAGATATCTTCACATACAGCAAAAGAAACAAGTAAAATCAGAAGATGAAATCACAAGTAAATATTCATAATGTTTTACCAGTTGAACATTTCACCAGTTGAAAATGAAAGCTGGTGCACCAACATGGCAGGAAACATAATTATCAGATGCTCTCTGATTAAAAAAAGCTGAGAGACACTAATCTAGATAATGCAAAAGAAGAATGAGGGATGCTACAAATACACAAGACCCAGAATGGATTTTCCTGAGTAATTTTTGGGGGGTGGGGAGCATGGGAAAGGAATTCCATCAAATTGGTTTCGATACTGACAGATGTAAAGGACTGTGCTGGTTTCATTTAAAACTACTTGATATGTAAAGTTGTTTTTTCCTAAGATGGAATTCCTGTATTACATAGCAGCTATGTTATGGATATACTGTGTATGTAAAAATACAGCCCAAAAATTGCCTTGACATAATTTATTACTTTTATTTTTTACCAAATAAAATGTTTCTTTTAAAGCTCAGCTCATTTCTGTGTTCAATTCTTCATTGACTCATACTGTTACTAACATTTCTCATTCAAAATATAGAACATCTTTTTAAAAATGCTGACATCAGAAATGTTGAGTGAAATGTTACAAATTGAGGTCTCAAAGCTGGTTTGTGGTAGCATCCTCTCTGCAGAAGTGTTGCGCCTTCTATGGGACCTAGAGCTCACACAAACCACAGAGAAAGGACCAAAGCCAACATCACTAAAATAAAATATCTGGAATAAAATATTGCTGTAATATAATGAAAGTAAGTGGAATCAAAAATGTAGGAGGGTAAGGTCCACAGTGTTAGTGTCCATGTTTTCTTTCAGAGCCTTCTATCACTTCCTTGCTCTAATATTTTGGGTTTGTTTGCCTTCCTGTTAATTCTGCCTTGCCAGTAGTGTCAGGTTCAATAGTGTTTTTTGTTTCCTCCTAGCTCTGCCTTAATTTCCTCTTCCCTATTTAAATGAAACATCCTTCAGAAATCTGTTTGCCTATCTATTGCATTGTACTTGCTACTGAAAAAATAATTTGCATCACACGGCTCGTGAGAATTAACTTCTGACAATTGCATGCATGAGTTGTACAATGGGATAGCTCATGAGAAATCTATTTTGAATCCTGAATATTTGCTCAGTGCAGTAGAAAACATAGTAGCCTTTCTGAACAGCTTATGATCTATATTTAGACTTAATGGAGGAAGGAGATGAAGAGAAAGAGAAGTTTGAACTTTTTCAGTTATAAAAGGTTATAGAACATTGAGGTGATTACTCATTTACCACATATGAAGAGTTTGTGGGGCTGTGGTGTCTGCAGGCACCCATGCACATACCTGTGTGCATAATACTGAGGCTCCTACTTGTACAGGAACTTCCACTTACATTGTAATTTAAGTAAAACTCATCGTGGTTCATTGAGCTCAAGTCTTTTCTCAGTTGCCACACACAAAAGTCATTATAATAATTACTACCTCATCTCCTTTCCTCACTTAGGACAAATACAAACTTACCCTGCCAGCAAGTCTGCATGCAGCATTTCAGCATTGCTAGGTAAATATATAAAAAACAAAACAAAACCTTTTTCATTTTTGGGGCATATCAATTGGGTTGAGAAGGGAGGTATGCCTATATCCTAATGAGGACAAGACTGATGGATGTATGAATAGGGGATTTCTGGCAGGAAAGTACTTGCATGCCAGTCATTACTGAAAGTTAAAATGTGACACTTTTCGACAAAACTTACTTGAAAATGAGAATATTTAGAGTTATGGCAGAATTACTTGATTATCCAAGAATTCCTTGTAGCTGAGTAAGAGCTGTCATCCCGTTTTGGCAGATGGGAAGCCCAAGGCTTCACTGCTCTTGCATGCCAGAGCAGCTGTGGGTGCAGACATGGGTGTCTCCTTGTTTTACTTCCATTCAGTTCCACTGCCTTGAATTTACCAATAATATGGTGACTTGGAGAGTCCATTTCCAGGTGTGCAAATTGGGTCTTGTTTAGCACAAGCACATTACAAACTAAAATGTTGCTAAAGTCTGTATCCATATGTTGGACTCAATTATCTCAGAGGTTTTTTCAACCTAACTGATTCTGTGATTCTATTAAGTGCCTGTAAAATGGCAGATCTTTTTGTATATACTAAATGGCCTTTCCCCATGTATCTCAAAAATTACAAACTTTCACACTGTATTTGTGACACACAGGTATTTTTATCTTGAAGTAGTGACTAGTAGTACTTGGAGCACTCTATTGTGATAAATGCCAGTAAGTAGACAACCCTTAAACAACAAAAACGATTAACCATTACTCTGTGTGTGCAGTGGCCCATTTCAAATCAGTTAGCCATGGTCTTCACAATTGTTCTACTTAACTTGCTTATCAAAACAAAATTATCTCGGTGCTTTCTAAGGTAGGACAGGCAGTTGGCTCTTAAGTCTGTTCAAGTCCATGTATGCCTACAGCAAAGTGATGCAGAGGACTCAGCCTGTGCGTGCATGTCAATGGGGCAGATGGGCCTTGGAGTCAGGATGTTCTTAGAACCCCCTCATGATTGTTTCCCTAATCAAGAACATTACAGCAATCAATACAGGCCGTAGGGAAGCAGATGGTTGCCATATGCTTATTCTCACACTTGTAACAGCCAGAGAAGTGCTGTAAAGATGTCATGCACACCTCAAGATTCATATCCTCTGCTCCTCCTCCTCTGATCAGAGCAGAGGTTTGGGGGAAAAAACACAAGAACTGGAGGAAAAGAGATCTGGGAAGATCAGAAGCCTGTTTGGCAGCAGATTTTTTTTCTTACGCCACATAAAAAGCCTTTAGGAGGACAGCATCTGTCACTGGTACTTGACACTTGAAGAAGTAACCTGCTGGGTTTTAGTTACTTCGTTGACACCCATCTCAGGCGTATACAGTCCCTGCAAATTCTTAGTGGTGGGAGGAATATTCTGGAGAAATGTCATTGTATACAGCCTCTTTTCAGCCGGGTTACTTACAGTGGTGTCTCTCTGCCATTGTCCAAGGGATCACGCCATTGTCCAAGAGATTGTGCCATCGTCCTTGGTGCTTCACATGATTGGGCAGAGACAGGATCACAAATCATGGATCTAGAATAGTATCCTTCTCACTGCTGGGAAGATGTCAGCTGTGAAAGGGAAGCTTGTTTTGCTCTGCAGGTTTCAAGAACAGATGTTCTGCAATCTAGATTTTTTTTTTAACTGAATTTCCTTTTTTTTCATGCACAATGTGCAGACTTCAAGCAATAAAACTTCTCAAACAATAAAGTGTTGAACTTTAGGAGATTATAAGCAGAATTAAGGTTTTGCCTGAAGCATTTTTGTACATTTTTTTCCCCACCGCACCACAAATGTGGCCAGAGAGAAAAAAAGCCATGAAAATAAGAGTAAACCAGAAGGCACCTTTATATCTCATACTTGCTCATACTTTTTCCTAACAGGACTTCTGTGCTATCTATTGAATTTATGCCTCTGCTGCAAACCTGTGGGCTCATGTTGCTCCTCTTACACTGCCCGTCAAACCCACTTTTCACAGACTTGTTTAGTACTGCTTTTATCATATTCTTTCACCCTTCTGAGAAAAGCGTTTTCTACATGGGAATATATTTTTTCTGAGGAGTATTACTTGTTACAGAGCTATTATTTTGAGGGTTTTCTATACATCCATGCATACATCCTCACATGAGCTTGTTTTCCATCTCAATCAGTTCTATAGACAAGTTTATTCAACAATGGTCTGTAATTCAAAAGAGATTACTTTCTCAGTAGGTAAAAATTTACAGTCTATAATCTTTAGGTTAATAGGGAATATTTTATTCAGTCAACAAGCCAGTAATTTGTTTGGATTATTTTTCAGATCACTTATTTATAACAATGTTAATCTCATGACCTTGAGAGATTAATAATAAATGAAGTTTATAGCTGACAGTTTAAATTCAAACAACATTTACTTCACCTGCATTTCCCTGAGCAAGAAGTATTGTATGTTTCTTTATTTTTTTGTAAATAAAATCCTAATTTTTTTACTTTTAGTTTTTGATTTCCTAAAATCAAAAGTATTTTATTAATTAATAGATATTCTTCCTTTGAATTTTAAATAACTCACTCCAATACCATGACTGTCTTGGGTTCCAAAATTATAGAAACACAAGAGACATGACTTTGCAAATTTTATGTACCTGAAGTTTCAAGGGGAATATCATTAAGCATATTTTAGCATGCTCCTTCACAAATAATGGAATGCTTTCTCCTCTTATTGAGAAACAAGAGCCATTATGCCCTTGAATTCTTTAGAAATACTTTTAATGTGAGAGGAAATGTGGGTCAATGCATTTCTATCATAATACTTGTGTGCATGTCTGTAAATCTCTTAATTAAATGTGAAAAAGAATCATAGGGCAGAAAGAGATGTTAGTCCCTCCATTTGCTTGAGGCAGCCAAAATGTACATTGGCATATTTTAATTCCCTGCCAGCAGCAAGCCAAATTAGCAGTGCTTCAAAGTGACAAACAAAACAAGGTCACAACTAAAAATCTCATAAAGCCCAGGCTACCATTTCACACAGAGCACTTCACTTACCTGTGCCTCTAGTCTTTAAGCATGAATCTCAGAAAATTACAAAAGCTAGACCTCTCTGTTATTTTCATGAGCAGAGAGCAGAGTTTGCCCACACTGAGCAGCAGAGATGGGGCAGAGCCCGTCCCAGCAGGGTGCTCAGCACACAGTGCGATGGAGTACCTCACCTGGCATTTTTAGTGTTTCCCAGTAACTGCATGGACTCCTGTCAAAATGCTCTGTATGTATCCCCTACCCTCCCTATAATTGGTATTAATGTTTAATTTGAGTGTGAAGCTCAAACCTGGAGATAGGAGACCTGTATCCTGTTCTGACTCACGTACTGTCAAGTTAAACATTTAGAAAATTCAGTCCCAAAATCTTTTCTCTTGGTGCTGATGAATGACCACACCAGGCTTCAGCAAGATTGCTGTTACTGGCAGGGAGGCTGTTCGAGAAACTGAAACAATCTTCCTGAATATCACAAAAAGGGAAAAGCAAAAAAAGTCTCTCTCATCAATATTTTTTATGTTCCTTTTCGTGTGGAAGCAGACTGTTGTGGCAGGGAGAAGTGCTGAGGAGGCCAGAGCAGGAGCCAGTGATGTGATTTGTTACTACTCTGTTGGAAAGCACACAAAGTGACACAAAACCATAAGAAGCAGGAATCTGACCTCATCAGTACACTGAGTTAATACCTATTCCTGTAAGCACTTCTGAGAAATCTCAAGCAGGTCTGTTCTGTGGTGTTCCTTGTCTGATGAAAATTTCACAGATCAAAAACACACAATCACAATAAAGGACCTGGTCTTCAGTTTTTCCCTCATTTCCTGAAAGAAATTTCTTCTCTCCTTACACTGCTCCCCATGCATTTATGGGTCCAGCACAGCATCAGCATCAATGCATAGTGATACTCCAGAGAAATATGCAAGCTACAGTCAATTTTGCAGGTATAATGAGACTGCTAAAGTATCTGAAGTGCCACAGTTCGCAGCCTGCTCAGATATCTCTGCTCTTTAGCATTGGCAAAAGTATAGACACAGTTACTGAAGAGATGACAAAGCTGGCATTTAAACCACCCCCACTTTCTGAGGTTCAGTGTCAATGTCCCAGTGTGATAGTAGTCTTCGTATGATAAGCGATTATATCTCATGATATTTTATACATATCATATTTATATCATTAAATGAATAATCAGTCAATACTTAATACTGATTTGTTCGATCTAACAAGGTAGTAAAACGGCCCAGAATAAAGTGCATATTATTAAACAGGCCTGGTTTTGCAGATGGTTCCTTACTGACCTTCAAGTAAGAATGGAGTGTTCTTTGAGGTTTACTTTAGCTAGTAATCAATTACAGGAAATGATACTTAGGAAACACGCCGTTAATTTGCTTTCAGTATGGTGGTGATGCAGATGTAAAAGGATCAGCACCAGAAAAATGGGTACGGAAAACCACAACCTGATGACACAGTTTTTCAAGCATCTTTTTGGTTTTGTTTTTAGTTTGGATTTTCTTTTTGTGTACATGATGCATATTCCCTGTATAGATGAAGAACTGAAAACCAATCATAAAGTAAAAGTAGTGTGAATGAATGCATTCTGCTTGCTGTAAAACATAGTCAATAATATATTCATTATTTCCAGCTAATACTATAGCCCACAGCTGCTACATCTAAGTAACACTGAGGCAATTTCCATGCTGATTTACACCTGAGAGAGGGCAGTTCCAAGTCCTGATTTTCAGGATGGGCAATATTTTTAAATTAAGTACTGGACTAGCATGTGGGGGATAAGGATTCAGCAGCTCTTACACAGGTTTCCTACGTAGCCAAGTAGGATTTGATTTCGAAACACATTATGCAACCCTATTTTTCTGTCTTTTGTTTGTCCTCTAAAATAAAGAAGCAGAGACAGACACAAAGACCAAAAGGCAGGATTCCTTCTTTCATTGACCTAATTTCTCAATCAACAGACACCTCTTTTCTTGTCTTTACCTGTTTTACTACCGGATTGCTCATCTTCATCAGTGGTGCTCCTACAGGGGTAATCCAGGGGGAGCTACTAGTTCTCCCTCGGCTCCATGCAGACTTTCTGTATCAACCAGGGACAAAGACCAGGCATAGATGGATGAATCAGGTACCTTGAATGCAAAACAAGGAGAAAAGCTTAACTGAGAAACTTTAAATGCAGAGATGTGAGAAAGGTGAGGTGACTGTCTCTCTGCCAGCAAGATCTGGGCCCATTAGGGGTGACTAAAGCAGAATTTAGGTGGTCAGAAAACTGTAATACTGACAGCTTATGTGTCTGCAGTGACTTTCTAGTCTGGAAGAAACCAGGCTGGCTTTTGAGGCTTAATAATTTAGATCAATGTGAGTAAAATGGGTGTTATGCTGGAGGTACTTTAGTTGGTATAGTTTCTGGTCCATTTTTGCCCTTCCCTGTACATAGCAACTACACTGTAAAAAGAAAAGAAAAAAAGACAAAAGCAAAACAAAACAGACAAAAAAAAACCCACCCAAAAAAACCCCAACAACAAAAACCAAAACACCTCTAAAAACCAAAACACCTCTAAAAACCAAAACTCTCTTGCCTTTACCTGTCTGCATCATACCAGGGACAAAATGCAATACATCTCCTGTGCCCATGGTAGAGTTGGCTGCTGCAATCTCATATCTTTTCTGTCTAGACAGTAAAAAATCCTAAATTGCTCCTTAATGTATCCCTTTTTAAAATTTTCTGAGTTATACTCATTATAACCTTCAGAAGAGAGTGACGAATAAGTTTCTCCTGCTTCTTCACCAGGTGAATCTACTTCTGTAACTTACAACTAGGTTTATTTGAATAGTTTGGGTGTAACTTTACAGCTTTGTGAAAAAGACAGAAACAACTGTGCTGTGTAAATATCTTTAATATTGATCATTGCAATTTGCAGCATTTGCAGCAGTATAGCTATGAATAAATATGTGTATTTCTGAAATTTTTACTAAGAAGTTTTCTACATGACTTGTTTTGCAATAATATATTTGTTTCAATGGTTCTCTTAAACTAGAATGTTTGATTTTGGTTTAAGAAATCTACCATGGCAACAAAACAACAATTCTAAATTTGTTGCTTTTTAAGGTAACATTACTTAACAACTGTAGAATTAATTCCACTCTGTTTATTTTTTTTTCTCACAATTTACTGCTGAGATGGAAAAATGAGCTGACAAATGCTACGCATCTGTGTGTCTGCTTCTCCTCAAGTGCTGTAGGGAGGAAGAAGGCTGCTGGTGATTCCCATGGAATTAAGCAGGATGATGGGGGCTACTGGACCAACCACCCAGCAAGGAGGGTAGAAGATATAAAATTAATCCCCAAATCCCTGTCAGTAGCTCCCAATGTTTTAAGGAGGATTTTGTTCCTCATTGTTGTTCCTCATTTTCATTTTGCCCCTTCAGAGTGAGCTATTTCTATGAATTTTTAGACTTGAAAATATTTAGAGAAACTTTTCAAAAGCAGCTTAACCACTGCATTAAGTCATTCTGGAAATTCCAGCCCAACCTGTTCAAAAAGGAGCACTTACTTTCAAAGAAGACAGCATGTACAAAAGGGTAAATATAAACAAGAGCCAAATGTGATGGACTGGAATGACTTTCTAAGTATCATCTTGAGATGATCCCATCTCTTGTCTGTTGTTCTGTGATTTGGGATATTTTACAACAGCTGACTGTTGTATGGCAGCCCAGCAGGATTCTGGCTCTGTTGGAGCTTTGCAAGTTGCACTTCTGTGCAGCAACACAGTGTGTTGTGTCCCATTCTCACTCCTGCCTGCAACCCCCATGTTGGGTATGTCCCTGGCATGTCATACAGGAGTCACAAAGGTGTCATGCAGTCTGGGTAGAGGGAAACCTGTTTCCCCCTTCCTACATGAAGCCTGAAACTGCTGCTGCACATGGAGCTCTTGCTGTTCTTCTCACGTGGCAATCATTTTTCCTTGAGAGAGTATCCTCAAGGGACGCACAGTATTTATTTATTGTAACCTTTGGGTTTAATGTGCAAGCTGCACTGTGGGTTTTATAACTCTCTTTGATCATCTGCAGGCTATGTCGACATAAGCCATCTCTGTGGGTACAAGTTTGCTCTGGGATCTTTTTTTAACAGATTCAGTGTTTCCTGATTTAGTTTAGCATTATTCCGCTTGTGACATGTGAATTGCTGTTGCTCCACAGAACATCACAGGTGTTCTACAAAATTATTTCAGACTCTCCTTCATTCCCACCCCAGAAAAGATCCTACAAAAAGCCCTCCTGTGTAGTCAGGTACAAAGCGAAGCAGCATGAGTGAAATCAAATAATAAATGAGGACTTAAAGTTTACGCTGCTGTTCTGTGTTGAAAAGAATAATTTTGTGCTGGAACTTTACGAATTAGTCCTTCCTTTTTCTCTGCAAATAGTACAGTCCTTTAACAAAATAACTTATTTGACGTGCCAGTTAAACAAAATTATTTTCCATTTAGTTTTAGATAGTTTGAAAGTCTTTTTGCACTTCACTGATATTCCAGCCACAACATAGTCCCAAGTTGGGCATTTAAAATTTCTAAGCAGTGGTTTTTTCAAAAGTTTAGCTTGATAATACCAAATAGGCTAATAATGAGATTTTTCACAAGTTTGTGAGGTAATGGATGAAACCTTCAGAAAATTCCTTTAATTTTATCTCTAATGTTTTTGTAATAACCAGTTATGATACAGCAGCTGTATTAAAGTTTGTCTTCTGAAATAGAAGGAAAATATTGCTCCTTTCCAGGTCAATGTTAAGAACATCCTGTGGAAAGATGTCTTAGAATAACTTTTAGGGGATGTGAAGGGTAGGTGTTGTGCACTTATCCCGAAGGATACTTTTGCTTTCAGCTAGTGTCTTATGAATGCATCCTCAGAGAAAACATGTAGTTAGCCCCAGATGCAGTTCCAGTGGATGAGCAAGCTCTCTTAAACCTGGTTTTAATAGAGCCTTGGGATCCTTCCTTCACCCTGTGGCCTCAGAGCAGGGCATGTCAGGGTGCTCACTCTCACGAGATCAAGACCATCAGCAGCTGAGAGCATATTTCTCTATGAAACAAAGCAGTGTGTACTTGTTGCCTGAAAGCAGTGGATAGTACTGTCCCGGAGGGAGGCTGGTGTGTTAGTCCATGGTATTAGCTGGAGAGCATGTCAGCTGGCCAGGCTTCTGTGTGCAAACCCCAGCCCATTCCTCCCTGCATCCCAGCCTCTCCTATGGCACAGGGTCAGCCTCTCCCTTTGCTCCCTTTATCTGTTTTAATCACATGATGCCTTTGAAGTCACTTCAAAGGTCTCCTTTAAAAATTCATATCCATTAGATGAGGCTTCCTGTTGTTTTAGGCAGGAAAACTGCCTCAAGTAATTGTCCTGTTCATGTCTTGATGCTTCATTCAACAGCTGGCTACATTTCCCTGCATCTCCTTGCCTTGGACTGTGTGGTTAACCCTTCAGAACCTCTTAGAAACAGCATGCAGGAAAGAAGACAAATAGTGAAGACAAGTGTTTTATTATATTTAAACGTGCAACAGTTATGCAAAGTTTGCCAGGCATTGTTTGTGAATATTGCATATTAATCATTATCACAGGATCTGGAGAAAACTGCTTCTCTTCCTACTAGTTTTTGCATCTGAACAAATCCACTGTCCTTCAGAGTGATTTTCCTGACTTTCTGTGATGTGAAATTGGACAGAAGTCTCATGTGTGCTTGTGCCTTACAAATTTCCTGTACCATTGTGTAAGTCAGGATCACCCACACTGAAGTCATTACTCACAGCCATAATCCATAAATATGCTTTTACTGCTGTTAATGTTCTTATTTTGTGTGAAGTTGTAATTATTTAATATTCACAATTAAAATGCTACTCAGTATTCTTAAGGTATAGCTGTCGAATGTGTAGCAGTGAGGTGGTTTTAAAGGAATAAAGGTGAGATGCCTTAGAGCTATCAGCTGGTGAGTCCTACCAATACTTCAGAGGACTCAGTTGGGCCAACAGAAAAGATTTAGGCCTTAGACATCTGTTTTGTCCTAGGTAATCGGCTACAAATGGCAAACTGAGCATTTCCTTGGTGTTCCTTCTACTCTCAGCAGTATCAGCTTCTACTTCAATTTGGTCACCTTCCAGTATGGATGTCTGGGGAGGGAGCAGAGACCAGAGCACCACTGATCTAGCTTTTATTTCGTGTTTCCCTCTGAATTACAGCTAACCTAGATACCCTCTTGCTGTTCTCTCAGTCATGAATATCTCAACCCTAGAGAAAATATGGCTCATTGTGTGCTGGGAGTCTTCATTTTGTCACATCTGTCTGGGAAATTTTGTGTACTCTGTAATAACATCTTCATGTTTATGAACAGACACTCAATACATGCTTTGATCTTTTTTATAAAGTGCTGAACTGATTTATTTGAATCACAGTACTTCTCTTAGAAACAACTAGCTCAGATCTGAACTGCAAATATCAGTAAAGTCTAATAAATAACTAATCTGTAAGATAAACTCTTAAAGGAATTCAAATTATGTCAAAGTGGATATTGCTCAATTCTTTTCTAAAATTTCTTCTCTGAATCTACCCTGAAATGACCTAGTAGATTTCTATATTCACAACAGAAAGTGGGACCTGGAGGTTTCCGCACTGCAAAATGTTTAGCTCTAAGGAGAGGAAGAATCAAGAACATGCCCACAGTAATGACACCAACACAGCTACAGAAAACGTTTGACTGCAGAAAATAAAATTTTACATTTACATTTTTTATTCATCTGCTCTGAACTTTCTTAGGCTCTCCTCAGAGATGTCACACCCAATGGGGACTCTGAGGTCTGTAAGTCAAGCCTCTTGATTATGGGTATGACTATCCACTTAAGCATACTCCCTGTTGACTCACCTGAAAGTGCAGCTTACAAAATGTCCTGAAAGGCTCATATTCATTGGAGCAAAGTGAACAGGCAGAATTTCTCTGGGGTAATTGTCTTGCATGCTGCACACCTGCCTAATAACAAAGAAGTGGAAGTCATTCAGGGATGCATGCATTCAAAATCTTCATCTCCATGGAAATAGATGTAAGATTAGTGCAGAATGAAAAACAGGCCTTCAATTAAGTCATGAGGTATGAAATCTAATCTAAGTTAGCTCTTTGCAATACTTCTCAGGCATGTTTATTACTGAAGATGAAAGAACTGTAATTCATTGGCATATGTGTATCTCTCCCTACCTGCAAGCCTGCTCTGCCAAAGAAGGGAGTTTATTTTCTGATGTCACGGGAAAATACATAGTCCTTCATGAATATTAAAAGTTTTAGTCCCTTACTAAAGGTCTTCTTGAACTTAGCACATGCTGTTTCTTGACTGTGTTCATCTCCAGTTCTACCTCAGGAAGGAATGTGTAAATACCATCCTTAATTATAATTAAATTGTTCCCAAACTGTATTATTCCCAACTTAGAGAAAGCTGTACTCTAAGTAGCAACCAAATTGGAGACAAGGTTGCCCTGTCTGGTGTGATAGCTCATTCCAGCTCTGCTTGTAAAAAGGAAAGATATAATGCAATACAGCAGCAAGATTCTAAAACAACACAGATAGGCATTGAATTCATTTGATTCATTCATTCACAATTCATATATCTTCATTTGATTTATTAACTCATCAGCCCATAAAACTCAAGCCAAGGTGTGTCATGAGGATAACACAAAGAGATAAGCCATAACATTTCTTGTCTTACTGATTAAAGAATCAAGGTGACTTTTAAAGTGGAATCTCTGAAATGATGAATGCTCTAGTATAATGAAGACTGATTACCATCATACAGAATCACAGAATATTCTGAGCTGGAGAGGACCTACTAGAATCATCAAAATCATATTCCTGGCCCTGCACAGGACACTCCAAGAGTCACAGCATGTGCCTGAGAGCATTGTCCTAATGCTTCTTGAACACTGTCAGGATTGGTGCTGAGACCACTTTCCTGGGGAGCCTGTTCCCATGCCCAAACACTCTCTGGGTGAAGAAGCTTTTTCTAGTATCCAACCTACAGCTCCCCTGACATAAGTTCAGGCCATTCCATTCAGTGTTTGTGCCACTGAAATGACATACAACTTGCTTGTTAAGCCATTTGTCAGTTAATTTTAAAAAATGAGCAAGCTAACATGAATAAAAAATCTGAAAATATATATTTTTTTCTTTTAAAAAAATCATCTTGTACAGATACAGAAGTTGTGGGGGTTAAGAAAGGAGGGGTGGGAAGAGATGTTCGCCATGTAACAACAGTCCTACTACTCATGTGTGAGCATGTTTTCAGCTTCATATATCTTCTTGACTAGCTCTTATGTTAGTCAGACAACCATCATTATGCCTATGAAGAGCTGATTTTGGGTAGATGCTGGCAGAAAAGCTGATGACTTTGCCTGTGCTTTATCCATGTATTTACAAAGGGAAATAATAGGTATGTGATGGGGTGCCAAGTGTCCTCAGCTTTTCACTTTTCAGAGATCTCTGGAGTTGAGACAATCTCTGTACGTACCTATGAATTTGGGCTCAAAAAACCTGTTTGCGGTCAGGAAATAGTAAATGTAACATGGCTGAAACCTGGCTTGTATGGATATAGACATATCCTTTATCCCTGTGTGTCTCTTTCTGTTTACGATCTACCTCTGACGCTCCAGATATCACAGTTAAAAGGGATAGCTGAAACCTTTTAGAGCAGACTGAAGTCCTAAGCCCCTTTACTTGTTTTGTTATACTATACTTGTTCCAGATAAGCTCCTTCTTTGCCCATTCTTGAATATTTCCTTTCTTCCAGAAAGATACCTAGATGAATCAAAATGCCCTTTCAATAGAAAATATCTGGAGTTTAATTTAATCACCTCTTGAAACAAGGTCCTTTCTAGAACATAATGTGCTAACAGGGGCATTCAAATAGCATGCCATCAACTTCAGGAAACTTCTAGGCAAAATCAAGAGATTCTTTTAATAGTTGTCTGTGTTACAGTGTTTGGAATTCTGTAGATACATATATATATAACTAGTATGTGTAGGATGGGCAGAAACAAAGGACACACTGATTCAGAACAGAAAAGTAGAAGATGACATTGAAATAACAAGTGTTCTCACTGCAATCTGGAGATCAATTTTCAAAATCAGAACAATGCAGAAGTATCTAACAGTCACCTGATGGGTTTGAAGGACATTTCCTGCTTACCTTACACCAACTTAACTGCCATGAAATAAAATAATTCTCTTCAAGCTAAAAATTTGGATTCATATGGCAGTTTTCACAAAGATTCAAGAGTCTAAAGATCTGTATTTTTCAAACTCAAATGCTCACTGATGCAGAAAAGGTACATGTCCCAATGTGGTGAGTGGCTCTCTCTCAAATCACTTACCTATTTTCTCTCACCACTAATGCAGTAAGGAGAAAAGCCCTTAAAGCCAATTCACATCAGTGAAATTTGTCAAAAATTATTTTAATTCCTTTATGATACCAGAAGAAGACTGTAGGTCAGAATGTAAAATAATCTCTCTTTAATAGGTGCTCACATCTAATATATGAGTGCTTCTTGTTATCTGTCTAATGGTATTTCACGTGACCATCAGCATTTTGGTTATGACACGTGCCATTTGGATCTGCTGTTGCAATTTGCATATACTGTTCTATTCCGTGGTGTAGCACTGCCCTGTCCTATAAATTGCCTAGAAAGGAAGGGTTCTTAATGTTGCTGTTGATTCCTGAAGGTTTTGCTCAAATAGTCTCATGTTAGGTTAGTGCTTTGTGGCCTAGAGCCTGGAGATACCAAACCCTTTTCTAGGATTCTAATCATTGTAATCACTGTAGTCTACTATTATATTTCCCATTAAATACGTGCCAAAATCTAATGTCTACATAGGGCAATACATAAGAATAAGATTCTTTCTCAATAATGAATCGGCAGAGGAGAATGATGTATCATCTTTCATGAAAACACAATATCATTTTCTTACAAAAAATAGGTACATTTACTATTTCACTCAGTTTTTAGCATTTCTTACATGACATAGCTATGAGAAAGTCTGCCCCAATAATTCTTAAAGGAAAGATACAAGGATTTGAGAAATGTAAAGTTTGTTCTGAAAGTGAATTAAGTGAATTCAAGCTAGAAATGGCTGGGCCAGCTCCAGGGCTGGAAGAATGACACATGCATGAAGGCAGTATGCACTAGCCTTATTGAATATATTTACTTGCTAGGATTCAGTGTGGAGCAAACACAGCTATAGAAATTTTTGACATGTAATTGGTACATCCCTGCTGCCCTATGTGCACCGTTTTTATATAGCAAACACTTAGGGCTAATCTGGGACTTTGTATATATTGTATTCACTAAGGCACTTATGAAAATCTTACCATTTGAGCTGGATCACCACTGTATTTATTGTGAAGCCACTGTACCTCAGAAGCCATTGTCTTCCATCTCAATGATGAAAATGAACTTTTGTTCATATCCAGTTCTTTTTCCCTATCGGGGCCAGGTCGCAGATCTTTGTATCCTATTTGGACTTCCTTGTCTCTCTGTATGTGGGCAGAGTGTTCCTGTTTCATGTGCTGCACAGGGAATAATAACATCAGAGGAGTCAGTGCTTGTAAAATCAAATTAAGGTGTGGTTGCAGGTAGGTTCCCATTAGCCCTGTGTACTCATATTGATGTCATAGTGACACTTCCAGCCTCTTCCTTTTTGCAGTTTGTGTTCTTCCCTCCAGGATCCAGTTTTTCTACACCTTTCCTGTCCTTTATTTGGTTGCAGACTCCATAGTGCTTCCTGGGGTCAAGCCTAACTAGGACTTGTTGCATCATGGGAACCTGAAAGAAGCCAGTAAGTTTCATACACATTTCAGAACACTAGTCTATAGTTTGGACCACTGATGCTGATAGGGAAACCTGAGTGGTCATAAGTTGTTTTTCAAATCCAATTATGTACTAAATACATTTGAATATGCTGGCATGTACTGTGACCCTTTAATTCATATGCTAAACAACAGCATGTTACAACTTGCAGAATCTGCTGTCAATACTTATCATAGTTCTTGCTGGCATGATTTAGCTCTCAGAGGCTGATAATTGTGACCTTGTAGTTCTTGACCTTAAAACTGTAAAGGTCTATCACAACCTTTTCTAAAAAACAGGCTGTGATTTCTCAAGTTTGAAAAGTTTGCTTTTATGAGTGACCAAAGTATTCTCTACACACTTTGTATTTTTACCTGTATGGGTGTTCATGACAAAATGCAAGGTGCTTGTCTCCTTCCTTTTAGACATTATTTTATCTCTAGGCATGAAATATACATCAATTAAATGTTGTCACCTCTTAAATTTGATATTATTACTGTCTGGATCCTTTTAAAGATACGCTTTTCCACCCATAGTGCAGCACTTTGTTGACAGAAGAAAGCAACTTCATGTGATTATTATATCTTAGGTTCTGGCCAGCTCTGGCATTTGGGAATTATTTTACTGTGTGTCGTACCACATCTTCTTAGTGTTGCATGGAACTGCTCATCAAAGGTAAAAATACAATGCAGTTTATTAATTAATGCTGTTCACAGTATGTTATGATGTATAGAATTAGGCCTCATATTCATGTCCTTGTATTCAGCAAAAATTATTTAAGAGCTCTTCTTTTCTCCTTTGGCAGTCTGTGACTAAGTTGTCTGTCTTCACTGTGAGCTGGTGGAACTGTCCTATTCCAAAAGCACTTCTTTCGTCAGTCCCCTCTGTGACTGACACAGTTAGAAAATGCCTCTTTTATTAAAAAGAAAAAAAAAGGGGCCAAAAGAATTCTGAAAATATTTTCATATTGACCTTAAATATTTATTATTTTTTTCACTGAATACAATATAGTTTTCTTGTCTTCTAGTCCTGGATTTTTTTCACATTTGACCTTATATATTTTTCCTGTGTTTTATCAGCATCATAATTTTGACCATGGTTTTGATCTTTTCCTGCCAATTCTTTTTAACATTTGGAGGCACAGCTCACTTTTTGTCAACAGACTGTCCTACAAACTAGACTACTATACCTCACAAAATAAGCCTATTATTAAGATTTTCTCCTTGATTTTCAATGTGGATACAAGATTGCCCAAGTCTGCAGCATATCTACTGTCCCTGCTGATTCTTGGTTTTAGTTTTAAAAGATAAGGCAAAACATTCACCCAATTATCTCTCTACAGTCTCTCTCATCAAACACTTTTAGCACTGTTACAGTGTTCCTAGCATCATTCCTGAGATTCTAAAATGTTACTTACTTTTTTAAACTTAATTTGCTGATTTCTATCTTCCATGGGCATATCTGTGTTCCCAGAAGGGTTTGTAGCTCACAAGATCATGCAGCATTTTAATCAGAAAAACCAGTATTCTCACTGATCTCATTTCCTGCAATCTGTCTATTTTCTCTGCTTCTCAAAGCTGTCTGGCTTCCTCATGGATCACACTTCCTTTTTTGCAGGTCTAGCTAAAATGTGTGATGCCTAACAGCTAGCTAATAGCACATGAGGAATCCCTTTCAGCATGAGAACAGATGTGTTATTTAAATGTCAATTTGCTACAGCTTAAGTTCAAGTAACAGTCATGAAGAAAAGCCTCGGAATATCCTCTTACTTTTGCCTCCATTAGGATTTTGATGCTCCAGTTCACAGAGGCTGCAGTAATACCAAAGCCAGTTGGCTCTGTATCCTTGGGACATTATGGCTGGATAGTTCAATGATCCAGGCCATCAGTTTCATATTGTTCCCGTCTATCTTCAATTGACATTCAAGTCTTGTTTTGAAGTAATTGCAGTTTAATGAACATCTGTTTTCAGCTGTGCTCAGCGATAGATTAGACATGAGCTTGGTTTCCTAGCTGAGCCTTCAACCTGCCGTGACACTCCTGAGTGTAAACTGGTTCCATGGCAGCTCTGTCAATGCACAGGGACAAAATATCTCTTCATGTAAGTTGTTTGAATGCCAATGAATACAATGCCCTAATGCGATTTTAATCCTTCAGGCACATCTGGGCATACATAAGCACAGATCTTGGGAGAGATGTAAACATGAGGGTACAACTTAAAAGAGTTTTTCTCAGCTGTGTTACCAGGTCTGTGAGATGGTATGAACTGCATTTGCTGTGTTTGAGAACTGGGCCAAGAATTCAGTAGTGATTTTGCCAGAGGAGGATGACAAAATGGGGCCTATGTAGATATTCTTTAAAGACTTACATAATGCTCCTTAGTTTAGTCTGCTTTATACTCTATCCCATGCCAAAACATAAAATACCCAATTACAGAACATTAATATGTTTCTGAGGCCATGGGATATTTGCATATTTGATAAGTAACTTTTCAGAGAGTTCCACAGTATATAAACTATGGTGCTGTTACGGAATGTGGCTGTTAATCAGTGTTGTGCATTTGCAACACTTAGGCATCCTGGAGAAGTAAAAATATTGAAAAGTGAAGGGGAGCCCGACTTTCACATGATGCTGTTTTATAACATAATAACATTCAACTAGGAGGTCTGGAGTTGAGTAAGGTATGACTCTCACAGGAAAATCCTATGTCTTGTGGCCTCAGTCTCCAAATATCAGTCTGGTCTGGTTTTAAAGCAGATGTATTAACTTAACAAACATACTGTGTAGAGCACATTGCTCTGAAAGAACAGGCTCAAGGACCAGATTCTAGTAATAATTAGCGGTCAAAAATTATTAAAATAACCTGTTTTCCAATGGTTTCTAGATGGATTGTGAATAAGATGTAGAATAAAATAAAAATAGAGTTTTTTGTAAATAATTATTGTTTAATTACAAGAAGTGAGAAAATTCCTTGTCATATGCATAGACCTTTTATGCAGGTCCACAGTAGAAAAGAGGTACACCAATAAGGAAGTCATTATAGGATCAGTGTCATAGATTATTACAGGCAGCAACATAAGGGAACAAATACAAATTAAATAATTAAAAATTACCTCAAGCATCAAATTAAATAATTTACAACCATCATAAGATATTGCAATAAATTAATGCCATTAAAATCATAAGCAATGCAGACAGGCCAGATGCCAGGCAGAAAGATTCGGCAGTGGCTATTTGGCTGCACTTCAGATCTGCTTGTTTCCTGAGTCCAAAGCATGGACAGCAGCCCAGTAACCCAGAGGAAAGGGTCTGACCTTCTCTTCTGCAATGGCTCTGCTTTGCCAACTTACTATAGCAGTTTCACTAATCACCTTGTCTTCCAGATAGCCAGGATCTTTTTCCCAGAGGCTAGTTGACACTGAGCTGCAGCTAGGGCACTGGACACCAGCCACCTCTTCATCCTCTTCCTCTTTTTAAACCTAAAAGTCTTCTTTAGGTATGGTGGTTTTATTTTGTAATGTTCTTAGACTGATCATATTTGTTGTGAGTCTTCTGTATTTCTGTACAGTGTGAAGTGTTTTTTCCTATTCCCTTTCCACTTTCACCCTGTAGTTGTTTTGATATGCCTCCTCCATTTCTTCTTTTGGTCTCATCACCCCAAAATGTGGGTAGGAAGACTGAGTTGCTGATACTCACCACAAATGAGGCTGTGAAAATTAAATGGCTCAGTATACTGATTGGTACTGAATTGCATAGACAGACACAGAGACCTATGTATGTGCTTATGACTTAAGTTTTACTAGAACTCTGAGAGGAATGTCCTTTTCCTAACATGGTATGACCTTTCCAGAAACAGAATATATAGATTTGAATGGCACTGTTGCATTCACTCCTGTGGGGTTTTTGCAATGTTTTATTAGAATTGTCTTTGTTCACATTTCACATATTTAAAAAAGCTGCAGGGTTTGCTTTGCTTTTGTGTCTATACTCAGCTCATGATGGTACCTTGTTTTGTGGGTTCTATTTTCAAATTCCTCCCTTTCAACACTGTGGCATCTCTTCCTTTATAAACACTGAGGAGGTCTCATCTAGGCTGTATGTTCAGTCTGTCCTAGGGGCAGAAGTCCCCTATCTATCCTTCATGAGGACTAGGGGGAAGAAAACTGAACATTAATCTTTCAGGAAGCTGAACTGGGTACCTGGCAGTGCTTGCTGAAGCATGTGTCTAGTGAGCAGCACTGTCTCTGCCTGCAGAGAAGCAGAAAATGGCTCTGTAAACTTTATCTTGACTCACAAAAGATTGTCCTTGCAAAATGGAGACCAAGCTTTTTAATTTTTATTCTGTAAAATGTGTTCTTTAGGAATGTAAAAATTGCAGGTAATTATGTTTGTCATGTTACTTGCTCTCCTCCATCCCACAAGCCAAGATACAGGAGACAAGTGCTTTTAGCTCCATCTAGGAGGCAAAGAGACTATTACTGTATCTACCTGAAACCAGATCCAGCAGGTTTTTCTCATTTCTAAACTGCATTTTAATGGCTTCAATGAAATAGTCTTGCTGTATCTCTCCCAGTCAGACTGCCATTTCTGCCATCATTTTTGTGCATGAAATTCTGCAATGCAGAGAGCCAA
Organism: Corvus hawaiiensis; assembly: GCF_020740725.1. Classification (NCBI taxonomy): domain Eukaryota; kingdom Metazoa; phylum Chordata; class Aves; order Passeriformes; family Corvidae; genus Corvus; species Corvus hawaiiensis. The sequence continues at coordinate 25,610,983 of NC_063215.1, forward strand.
ATTTTGCCCAGCCTAGCAGCATCTAAGTTTACATTTTATATAACTTAGTTAAGATAATGGAGCTAATAGAAAATAAAAAGTTATTTCAACCAAACGAATTAATGCCTGAAAAAGGGGAAAACAAATCTCATTACCTTACTGAAGGGAAAGACACATTTTAATGAAAACAGTGAATGAAGAGTAAGAAGTACATTTGAACCTGGATACCTCATTCAAGGTCACACAGAAAATCAAGTATAGAGATGAAGTCAGCCCCCAAAACATCAGCCTCCAAAACACCCTCTCTCACTTTACTCAGAAGGTAATCCACTTCTTCCCAGTTAATAGGAGTCTCAAAGAATCAGAATCATAGATTGGTTTGGGTTGGAAGGGACATTGGAGATAGTTGGTTCAAACTGAGCAAATTCACTCCTACAAATAGATTATATTTTTCATTTTTATTGTTTATTTATTTTAGCGCTGAAGTGTCAGTACAAAGGAATGGTGGATTTTTACCTGCCTGATGTAGTAGCTGTGTGAATGTCTTCTGACCATCAACAACCTTTTTTCATTTTTTGTATGACAATTAATCAATCTAGTCAGTATATCATGAACTTAATCTCCCACTTTTATGGTAGTCTTCCCTCTTCCTTCTTCCTACACACTTTCTACCTACAAGTACTGTCTGTTCCTTTTACAGTTAACTGATTGTCCATTTTTCATTATTTTTTCCTGCTTAACAGAACCTTCATCTTGCAACTTTTTATGAGCTTTAAAAAAGACCACAGAGCATCTCCAGTTCTTTTCACTTAAGCTCTTTGGTGAGCTAATCCAAATTGCAGTTTTTTGGCAAGCCTAGAAGCATGTCTGCAGTTTTCTGACATCTTAATAAAATGTAATACATGACTTCTAAGACTAAACTCAGAGGCAGAAATAGGAATGTAACCACCTTCTGCCTAGTGCATTTTGTATAACGGTTCAGTCTAGACTACCCAATTTATTATCATTCTTCATATCATGCATTCTATATACACACATAGAGTCAAAATGTAATTCCCAAATTAAATAGGGATTTAAGGAGCTGTCTAATTTTAAGAACTGTTTCTGTCTGCTTGCTTTTCCTTTCCGTTGCCCTAAACCATTTGCAGAATGAAAGTACCAGGTGAAATCCGGTAAGTTTGTTCAGTTCTGGTTTTGTCACAAAATTGCATAAAACGCCATATAACCACATAAATTTCTTCTCCCTGTAACCATTAAAATTTACATCAGTTTATAACAATAAGACCTCTTCACATCAATTTATAACAGAAGTGGGAAGTACCGCTCTGGTACACTTTTTATTCCAAAATATACAATTACAAAAGGAGTAGCAGAGATTTAACTATATCTCTTGATTTATTAAAAAAAAAAGAAAAAGTAGAGGCCTTGCCTTAAAGTTTTCAGCCCACCAATATCTAGAGAATAAAAAGGGCTTATTATTAAAAATGTGACAATATACCTTTGTTGTCTTCCCTCACTTGCTTTTTTCTCTGAGACTGGTGCAAATATCTTAAGTTTTTATTGGTTTTTGACTTACATGCTATAGAGGTTGACATTTTTAAAAGTTACATTATGTACTTTTAATATCAATATCCTTAAAAATGCAGGTACACAACAGACTAAGATGCTCTTATGTTTTGTGTAAATAGCTGCTTTTTTCTTTCTCAAAATTGCTACTTTACTTGTTGGATCAGAAGATTAAATCTTTATAAATACAGTTCTCATGTGTTTCTGTGAAGGAGAGAGTTATGAAAAATTAGTCAAGGCCAAATGAAATATTCTAACCAGATTCAACCTACAGCTAGATATAAGCAAACACATTTAAATAGTAATAGCCAGATACCCTTTAATTTATATTTAGTGATTTTTTTTTCCTTAGTCAATAAATCTTTCAAACTTTCAGATTTTCATTTCTGAAGAATTATCCTTTCACTTGTAATGTTTGCTGTAAAAATGCATGATGTAGCCAGCAAGGATACCAAACTGATAAACAGATATATTAAGAATGAGCAAACCATAATAAAGTCAAGGGCAGAGGACACATGCTGAGAAATCACTTCTCTGCTGAAGCCAAGACCTTTAAATTAATGCAGTAGGATCTCACATGTAACTATCCATATGCTGAAAATGATCCAATTTACTGGAACATATTTACCAAGTACAAAGATTTCTTCAATGGGGTACTGTACTTACAAAACCATAATTATATCTTTACATTTTGTGCAAAATCATCTTGTTTTGGAACATTTGCATAAATGTATTTTTTCCACCTGGGATTTTTCACATTTGTTAGATTTGATTGAGTTTACTAGATACATTTCAGTTGTTGTTTGATAGCGTCTGTGCTAAGGTTTAGCTGTCTCCATGATATGACTGAAATCTTTACTGAAAATATTCAGAAAAATATTTGAAGATTTCATTCAAATGATGCCTTAGGTTTTAACTTTTATATTTTTCAAATTCTGTACTGCTTAGTGTGTAACTCTGAAGTTTCTTGTAGCCTGTTAATTTCTGCTCTCTCATGCTAGGTAGATGTAACAAAGCCTCTCTGGGCCTGCTCTTCAAGGACACCCAGACTGTCCTAGGCCCAAAATGTAAACCAAAGAGCCTCTAAGGGAGGGTAAGCTGAGGGGAATTACATCATTAAAGGGAGGCTTTAATTGGAGAATTAACCCTGATATGCAAGTGAACCAAACCTATAAACCTCGTGACCTGTCGTCCGTCTTGGGGTCCATCTTGTCAATAGCCTCTGGCTCCCCAGGGGTACCTTTGAAGGCCTTTCAAATAAATACCTACTTTTATTGCCTTACTCCTGTCTAGTCTCTGTTTCTAGGAGGCTTCTCAAGGCATCACAAAGTTATTTGAGAGTGCTATGCTGATGCTTAAATGGCTAAACTTTCTTCAAATTCAATGTTTTTCACTTAGTTGCATGCATTCATGGTTGCCATGATCTCTTTGTTTTCATTCCCATAGAAGATCCCAGGATATTTTCCACAGGAAAAGTCAGCTGATTTCAGGGAACATTTCAGTGTTCATCAGTATTCATTCAAGCCCTGAAGCTCTCTGCTTTCAGGAGAATGTATCTCATCAGAGTGTCCATTTTTTTTTGCTTATTCTTAAGGGAGAAATACTGGGCCATATTGTGTCTCCTATTGGCAGCTACAGTGGAAAATTAGAATCAGGAGGTATATTTGCTCTTCATCTTTTGCTACTTACTAGGGATCACCTATCTGACTGTTAAAGAGGAAATCCAAAGGCTGTTAGCAATTTTTAACATGAAGGAAACACAGGCAAGGAGAATAGAAAGGATGACTGTACTGGTCCATCTGATGCTGCATCATGTTGTCACCGCTGGCCACTGGGAGATGTCCAGATTACCAGGACATCAGGATACTCTTTGAATGTTCAGCACCCTGCACGTCAAAAATCTCTTGATAAAGAGGTGGATATGTATTTTATGAACACAGCTTACACCTGCACTGAGAAGAACTACCTACTTTTTTGGGGTGACCAGCCACCCTCTAGGTTTATTTGATTGCCCTTATTCTTTCATTGGAAGACACGGTGAGCAATTCTTTATTTGTTTGTATTTTAATCTCTCATACGAGTTAGGTTATTTCACCTAATCCCTCTTCTTCCCAGTCACCTCTGTTGGGTCCTAAGGCCTGGTCTGGGTGCACTAAAATGCAGCCTGAAAGTAACAAAAGTAGGTACAGCATCTCTAAGGAGGCACTCACTGCTGGAGTTGTAGGGGTACACAAACTTTTATAATGCCCGAAGACTTACAGTGGCAGGAAGCAAGCTGCAACACCTCTCTGCTCCAGCTGGTAGTTGAGAATGGATGATGAGAAAACAGATGCTGCACCTTTTGGAGGAACAGTTTCCCATTCCATATTCATTTTGTGTTGTGGGCTGATTGTATTTGCCAGCTGCCGTTTTCATATAATAATAGTAAACTTAATTTTAAAAGATGCTTTTTATCATATTATTATCATTATCCCTAGCTCTTATCCCCCTTTTCTCTCTTTGCTCTTCCTCATTTACTTCAGCTAACAAATTCAGCTATGAAATCAAGAACTAATGTCCAAAATCAATGCTTGCTTGTATCTCAATTAGAGGTGTGTTTTCTGTGCTCTGAAGATTGACAGCTTTAAAGAAACTCTAGTGTACTGAATCAGTATTGCCTGCAGCAAGGTACTGCATCACTTCATATGAAAATTAACTTAAAATCCACTGATCCCAAATGGTAAACAGCAACAATATTCTTCCTGTTGGAAATTCTAGTACGAATGCTAATTACTGTTCTAAGAACTAATAGCTGCTGATTCCACATTGATCTGAATATTTGTAGCTTACTTTGCAAGTCATAAGATCAGATTTAATGAATTGAGAGTCTTGTGTATGATTTAAGGGATTAAGAAGAAATGTATTTCTACTGAATGTTGACAATTATCATGCTCTACACAAACGTTCCCCCAATTTTTCAACTAAAAAATTCCTTCATTTTCTAAGGTGTTGTAGCAGATGAGAAAGGATTATGACCTGGGGGTTTTTATGTTTTCCATGTTCCTTTGACACTTGGCCATTAGGAAGGGGTAGGGGATGGTGACCTTGCTTCTGTCTTCACAGCTGATGTGGGAAAAGTTTCCACAGTTCAGTAGACAGAATGTAATTTGCTCTCATAAAGGAAAGGTTATATAACAAACCTAGCTAAATCAGAGCCAGGAAATACAAAGGTTGGACAAGTTGCTTAATTTTTAATTAAACATTCCATTACGCAATTGTGTAAAGTGCCAAACACAATTTGTTTCTCAAACTGACTAAATTACTTCTAAAGTTCCTTGTTATTTGGTTGTGAACACATCTCCACAATTCATTAACTGGCTAAACTACTTTGATGCATGTGAGTATAATTTCTTGGTACTGGGGGCTTTTATGCATATACTGCTCTGACCTCATAAATGAGCAAATTAAACACGACAGGTATATGATGAGATAGGAGCTACCGGTTTCTCTCTCAGAAAGCCTTTTGGTAGTGGTTAAGTGTCACTGTCCTTGTTGAAAACACATCTCAAACATTTTTAATCAAACCTACTGGGAATAAAAAAGATCTAATACACCTGCAGATGATTAAAGAGGACATCACTGTAAATCCACATGTGTTCTCCAGTTATGGTATAGTGCCTTTTTGCTAAATGGATTGTGTTAGTTGGCTCTAGAGAGTCCAAGATGCAGTCTGGTTTAAATATTGTTGGTAAGATCTTTTGAATTTAGTTTCCTCTTTCTGTGTTTAGTTTCCTCCTTCTCACTCTTCTAACCCCAAGTTACTTTTCTGTATCTGCAACCTAATTTCTTGAGAGCAGCTGGATGGACACCATGCAGTCCTAACCTTTGCTTATGGAGCAAAGGTGGACTCTGGTGTCATGTACTGATCACTGTACATATAGTGATCTGTTGTGAGGTTGTTCTCATCTCTTGTCCTGAAACAGGAACACAGCGTCCAGAGTGATCTTATTAATGATACTTACTGCAAAACTGCTCATAACTTGCCAGTTTCTGTGGATGTCTAATTAAATCCTGTTCTTCCTCTTACTCAGCCTCTTCAGAACTGCATGCAATGTCTACATGGTCCTGAAAATTAAGCTCTAAATAACATTCTCAAAGGTGCACACAAAGTATGCGAGTTCTGCTTGCAGTTGTATTTCATTTGGAACAGATTGTCCAAAAAGATTGAGCAGCCTCCATCCCTGGAGATTTTCAAGACCTGGATGAAATAATGGAATGAGTAACCTGGTCAGACCTCAGTTGACCTGCAGAATACGAGAATATAGACTCCTGAGATCTCTCCAACCTCAGTTATCCTACTTTGTTCTACTACATCAACTCTATTTAATCTAAAAGCTTCTGAACACCTAAAGCCTCTAACACCTAAAATAAAACATGGGATATATCCCAAATACGACTATTTATGCATTTGCATCTCAGTTAGTCTTAATCTTTCAGCTGAAATAATGTAATTTTATAATTCATCTACCATGTCAGGTAATAGCAAAGAGTCTATTGTACAGCACATGCTTCTTATCACATACAGAGTTCCTGTAACAGCTTTTGGGGGAAGGATTCTGTTCAAGCCTCCCATTTAGGTATTTAGGTTTGCTGTATGTGCTGAAGTTTGCTTTGCAGCAAGCGGAGTGAGTTAGTTTAACAAGTAATATAGACAGGAGTCAGCTGCCTCTGTGTAGTCCTCTAGTGCCAGTTCAGACACACTGGGAAGTGCATTATACCTGCTGAGGGACACAGATTACATGATACTTTCATCCCTCTGAAAAGGCAACTGGGAGCAGGTATTGTACTATATACCAGCTGAGACAATTCTTGACATTAATATCTAGGCAGCTGAATTTCATTGTAGGTCACTGCTAAAGGATGAGCTGCTTTCTCTACAGCTCTACCTCCATGGACCCTGACAAAGAATGAGACACTTGATGTGCCTACAGACACCTATTAATTCAGATATCTTCATCTTAGACTGTATCACTGCATAGATACCCACCTGTTCTGGGTGCAGAGAGGGCATTGCCAGGGTGCTATTCTATGATACCCACATCATCGCTGGGGGAGTGGTTTTTGGGGGGGAAAAAAATGGCAAATGTACCACTGGAAGTGCGATGTTTTGCCTCCCTCTCTCCATCAGGGAGGTTTTCGGGATCAGCCCTGTGGACCTTGTCCTCTGTCACTGCCTATACCCTTCCCATTCCTCTAAGACACAGCTCCAAGGAGTGATGTTGAAAAGTGGTTCTGGTATGGGAAGTATCCATGGACGACAGAGCAGCAGAGGTGAGCCTGATCCCAGCCCAGCTGAAAGGAGCCACACAGAGCCAGGTGGAGTGGGGCAGAGCAGTGCAAAGCAATGGCACTGTGTGGAATTGAGCCAGCGGAGCACAGCGGTCCGGGAAACAACAGGTGGCACAGCACACACAGTCCAGCTTTTTGGGGGTTTGTCCATCATTTTTTGTCATTGTCTTGGGCTCAGGGATGGGAAAATCACCTGTGGGGAGCACCTGCCATTTGTCTTTATCTGGGGAAACCATGTGGTGTTGTATGGGAACAGCTGCCATCCTGTCTTTTTCCTGGGGGCCATGCGGACTCAACTTACAGGCAGCATCCACCGTTCTGCCTTTGTCCCGGCAGAGACACAGAACTAAGTCAAGGTGATGAACAGCTTTTGTGTGTAAAGCACCGTCTCTTTTTGTATACTTTTGTTATTAATATTGCTGCCATTACTGTGTGTTCCTTATTCCAAGGCTGCTTGCTTTCAGTAAGTTGTTATCTCAACCCATAGTCTCTGCATTTGTCCCTGTCTTATCGGAAGGGGCAGGGGAAAGGGGAGTGGCTTATTTGGAGTCTAATTTCCAGCTGGTGTTAAACCTTCACACCATCTCAAGCTGATTTTCATATTTATTGTGGTTGAAATCTTTGTCTGGGATGAGCATGTGAGGTATTCATAGGCTGATTAGTCTTTGGGGATGTGTCTTGGCGTGACTTTATGATGTGTATCCCCTATCGCTGCTCTACGCCCAGAAATTAACTTTGTGCCTTTCTATGCCATTAAATTGAGCCTGAGAGGGGGAAGGAAAAACTGAGCAAAACTTTTTCAAAGCAGTTTGCAGCTTGTTCAAGGTCACACAGAGATAGAGACTTTTTTTTCCCATCTGCAGCAGGGGAGCAAGGAAGCACCGGGCTTGCTACTGCCCAGTCAGTTTCTGGTCAGTTGTTTCAGTTTCTTTTTCTCCAGAGAGAGACAGAGAGTCAAACTTTTTACCTTCCCTGTAATTTCAGATTTTCTCCCTTTTCTACTGGACTGCTTCAACATCAGAGCACATTGGGAGGACTTTCCACCGAGCACAGAGGGCCTGGCCCTGGGCCAAGCCCCAGCTCCAAGGAGACCAAAGGGAGGCCTCTAACACTTTCCCAGGTTTTTTCTCTGCAGTGAAAGATTTTATTATTTAGCATTATTTTCCTTCCCTGTGTGTTTGTTCAATAAATAGTTTTTATCTCCTTCACTTTCCTTTGAGGAAAATCTATTTCTCCCAAGCCTGGTGGGGGAGGGGTGGTGACCTGCCTTCTCTCAGAGGATATATTTCTAAATTTGGCCAAACTGGAACAGGATGGTAGATAGAAATAATCACAGAGACATGTCAATATGTTCTGCTTTTATTTTGTGATTCCTGAGCTGTAGGAAATTACTTCACATGTCCTTGTTCAGAGTTTGCTTGCATGTGGTTTTGGCTGAATCCTTTACCGTTTTTCTACTCATTTAGGCATGCAATTGTTTGGACATCCCAGGTTTTCAGTATCCCAGAAATTATTTTATTTAAAAGGCACCTAAACCAAAATAATATTTCACTTCTTGGTTTTGATAGGGCAGCATGGGCTCTATTGTCAAAAAATCTCTGCTTAGCCTTCAGTTTCTTTTTCTTATTTCTGGCCTTCCTCTACTATCGAAAATTGGTGTATTGGCATACTCTTTTACCAGTCACACTCTTAAGCTATTTCTCATGTATTTTATGGTGTTATGTTACTATATAACCACTTACAGAATGGAAGATGAAGGCAAAAGGAAAAGCTGGGTAGCACTGCCATTATGTTCACAACACATATTTCCCTCATAATAAGGCTTCTGTCCAGAATAACATTTTAAGTTTTGGTCCTCTCTTGAACCCACAGAATTCAAGTCCAAAGTCACGCTGGATATTTTCATAGCAGCGTAATTTAGTAGAGCTGTGTTGATGCTCTTAGTGTAGTGCTGCTGAGATATCCTGCCTACACCTACATTTGCATTTATTTCTTTAGAGAGGCTAGAGGACAGACACAAGCAGTATTTTCCTCAACATCCATTTCTCATCATTGAGCCTGGAATAGCAGGGTGTAACAGCAATGTCCCAGCCCCAGCTCAGGAATCAGTGCATGCTGTAGATCCATCACAGTGTAGTTCAAATGTGTCCATCTCCTGGGTTTATGGAGATACGGACTGAACTATGTGTTTTGGCTGGCCTTCAGTGCATGCAATGTCAGTCTGTCCATGTTATCAACCCCTAGGTTTGCCAAAACCATTTGCCAGGAACCTCGACTAACAGATTGTTAATGGTATCAATAATGTCCCAGCATAGCCACAATGTGCTGGGAGCTGGTGGGAAGCTTAGGCATGGACAGCCAGAAAATATTTATTGCTTCAAAACAGAGAAAAGAGAACAGGATTTGGGAATTACATTTCATAGCAACAAGCCTTTTAAATTATTGCTAATTATTCCTTGTTATTGTTGTCTAATCTTCCTAATTATCATTAAAGTGTTGGGTTTAATTCTCCTTTCACAGCCACAGGAAGAGTATTTTCAGCTGCCTTCCAACAGTCAGTCATGAAAACTCTGCAAAAGCATTCTGTCAGTACAGGGTAGAAGGGGTCTCTTGCTTTTAACATTTAATTTGAGCAGTTATCATTTTACCATGGATGCAGTGGGAGATTTGGGTGAGGTTCTCAATCTGAGAGGTCCTTTTGTCCAAACACTAATGTGAACAACAGTGATAGGAGGAAATTCAAAACAAGCCTACAGTGGTTCCAAATGAAGAGTTTGAAACAGGCTGGAATTATCCCCCCTGCAGGGCTGAGACTCGCAGTGCATAGAGTCCCGAGGTGGGACTCAGCTTGCTCTGGTCACTCCCAAGAGATTGGTCCATACTGGACTCCCAGCCAAGATCTGGGCATAGCACATGACAGGACATGCACTGAGGACTCTGACCCAGTCTGATGTGTCATGGCATTATACCAGGGCAGCTCAGCACAGAGAAACTCAGGTGGTGCCATGGGACCACATGGTGATCTGTACAGGCTTGTTCTGAACACTGACTACAGGATTGCTCCCAGGAGAGGGATCAACGGCTGGCTTTTAAAACACAATTCAATATCTCTGCAAGAGCTTAACATTCTCTCACCTCTTCTCATGAACTGTTCCAACATTTAATTTTCATCCTTAGGGAAGTGGCCTGACTTCAACTTCCAGCAGCTGTGCTATCCCATGCTCTTTTCTGTAGGTCTGAAATATTTCTCTATTTCTCCTACAATGGGAATTACAAGCATACATTAATTGTTATGGACAAGTAACCCCCATAGCCCATAGCTTCTCTCTGAATAGCTGGATAGAGTGTGCTTTGCAAGTTTTGCATCACAAGGCTCCTTTTTTTTTCTGAATCTGCCCTCTTTTAAGACTGTGCTTTGAACTCCTCACAAGGGTTGAAATGTGAGTATATAGTCAGTCACTCTATGTTGGTCAGTTACGTGCAAAGTCACTGTTGCTGGCCCTGAAGTAGCTATTATGTTGTTTAGAAGAGATGCTCCACTCTTTATCATATCTAAATATTGGAAATATAAGAGCAGATGTCTTCCAGAGGTTTTTTTTTCCATATTCAAAGATTAAATCCTAATATATAAATCATTAAACTATATGAGCCTTCTGGCTCCTTTCTTTAAGGCCATTAGGTGTAATTTGTCTGGGTCACATATGTCATGACCTGAAACTGTTGCATCGTGCCAGAACACTTTTATAGTTCATAAAACACAAATAAATAAAAAATTCTTTTCTACATATAAATGTAAAGATTTTACACCTCAGAAGTTGTGCTGGGCTACAGATTTTCTTTTTTTAAAATTTTTTTAAACACTTCCTTTTGCCATATTACCTACTGGGATTTACTTTCTTTTCTGGGACTATTCAACCCTTTTGCTACCTCTATATTAGTAAATTAGGTAATGGTAAAAGGAACAGGATGGCAACTCGACTGCCTATGCTATTTAGTTGTTATAACTGTACCTGGCAGCCTCAACCAATAATACTCTCCCAAGTACTTACCAAAATTTGGGATTTAGTCTAGTCCAAACCTCCTTTCCAGAAGATGGTGACTTTTAATAAATAGCATGCATATGCTAGCCTTGGAATCTCATAACTTTTTAGTTTGCAAGTTTAGAGGCAAGTTTCATTATGTAAATTAAAATAATATTCCATTTTTAATAGGGATATTAAATGCAAAGTTAGAAGTGGTGACTAATTTGGTAAGAACTAAGCTTTTTAAAGCTAATTCAAATATTACTTACCAATACAATGACTTGAAAAGTTTACAGGAAGTAAAAAAATGCAAGATATCAGATAAATGTCTTTCACATTGAGATTACCAAAGCCATGACCAGTTATCTTCTATACTTTATGAAGAGAGATTAAATACTCACTTTAATCTTAGGATGTATGCAGTATGACTGTGACATGTATATGTAGTATGACTTACAATGCCACGTGCAGTGTAGGTCCTTTACAGCACGCTGCTACATTTGGCTATTTCCACACCTATTACTATTAAGGGATTGTTTTGCTCCAGAAGTAGAACTTTTCACTTCTTTTTGTTGAACTTTTTGAGGTTTCTCTTAGCTCAGTCCTCAAGCTTCTCAAATCTCCCCTGGATTAAAGCCTTCCAGTTCAGCCCTTCACCCTTAATTTATCATTACCTGATAACCTACTCACAATCATATTGATTATGCAGGGTTTGCAGGCTGCCTGTTCCTTATTACCTTCTTGTCTCTCAATAAACTGGAAATGGATTGCAAGGGAATGTGCTCTAAGACCTTTCCAGGGACTGAGGTGAGGCTGATCAGACTATTGTTCCCAAGGTGGTTCTTCTTATGAAGATAAGCATAACTTTAAACATTTTCCACCTGGCAGAGAATTTCTCCAGCTGTCATCTACTTTCTGCAGATGATAGTCAGCCTCCTCATAACAGTGTGCCATTTCAACTCTCTTGAATTAATCTCTTACAGCTCCATGTATCTCACTACTATCAGCTTCTCTAAGTAGCCCCTAACCTGTTGATTGCCCACTTCAAGCTGTCCTTCTCTATCTCAGCAAAGCTGCAGAGACACCGAGCTGAGTGCTGTAGATGACACACCAGGGGGACCTGGATAAGCTCGAGAAATGGGTCTATGTGAAAACCATGAGGTTCAACAAGGCCAAGTGCAAGGTGCACACCTGGGTTGGGGCAAACCTCTGGTATCAGTAAAGGTAAGGGGATGAAGGGATTGAGAGCAGCCCTGCTGAGAAGGACTTTAGGGTGCTGATGGATGACATGAGCTGGCAATGTGCATTCACAGTCCAGAAGCCCAACTGCATCCTAGACTGCATCAAACGTAGTGTGGCCAGCAGGGCAAGGAAGGGCATTCTGTCCCTCTACTCTGCTTCACTCTGGTGAGACCCCACCTGCAGTGCTGCATCCAGATCTGGGTTCCACAGCACAGGAAAGACATGTACTTATTGAAGCAGTTCCAGAGGAGACCATGAAAATGATCAGCAGGACTGGAGTATCTCTTGTATGAAGACAGGCTGAGAGTTGGGGATGCTCAGCCTGAAGAAGAGGATCTCTAGGAAAACCTTATTGTGGCCTTCCAGTAATGAAAAGGTACTTATAAGAAAGATGGGGATAGAAGTTTTAGGAGGGTCTGTTGCAACAGGACAAGGGGAAAAGGTTTTAAACTAAAAAGGGTAGATTTAGACTAGATAGAAGGAAGAATTTTTTTTACAATGAGGGTGGAATAACTCTGGAACAGGTTGCCCAGAGATGTGGTAGATATCCTATCCCTACAAAGAGTTAAGGCAGGTTGTATGGGGCTCTGAGCAACCTGGTCTGGTTGAAGATGTCCCTGGTCGCTGCAGAGGGGATGGACTAAATGGTCTTAAAATGTCCCTTCCAACTCAAACTATTCTATAATTCTATGATTGTGTTCTTAGACTGTACATGAGAAGGACAGAAAGCCAATTTTTACTGTGAAGCCTAAGACAAAAAAAAACGTATTGGGTACCATCCAAAAAGGTACCACATTTTACCAGAATGTCCTCTTATTACTAACACACTGGTGGATTCCTTTCTTTTTATCCTTTAGCTAGCTTTATCTTCTTGCTTTTGTCCCCAAATATCTGAGTTATGCTTTTATGACTGTCCTTTGATTCCTCTCCCTTTTTTTCCACTTTTTCTATGCCTCTGGGGCTATGTCTAGTCTGTACTCTGAGTAATTCAGAGGGAAAGATGAGTAGGTGTTTGGTCATCTCAATGAAGGACTTTGGTCCCTGTATGACAGACTAGATGTCAGCATCTCAAAGAACCCCCAAATTATGCTTTTTTTTTTTTTTGTGCCTTGAACAGCTGTAGCTGACAATAGAAGTGCTCCTTTCCATCAAGACTGAGTTGGTGCAGACCCAAAAGAAACCAATCAGTGCAGATAACCTGCCCCTTCTCCAAAGAAAGCTATCAAGAGACATCAGGGTGAGGTTCAGTAATCTGAAAGGAATTAATTCCTGATACATTTTTGATATGATAAAAATAATAGAAAAAATATTACTAGATTTCCCGTATCCTTCTGAATGTAGCAGGATGTTTGTGATATTGAATATAATTGCGTCCACCAAATACTCTCATTTTGTCTATGGTTATAACCAGTGCTTTTATCATTTCACCTGTGTGATCTCTGATCTACTGGCCAAATATTAGCAACTCCAGCAGTGATGTTTCTTTTCTTTATTGATGAAGGCCCATACACAATTAAAAGAAATATTCTTTTGTCATATATCGTCTTCATATTTACCATCAGATTTTCATGGCTATCTTACTGTATTTCATAGCTGATGTGTTTAGCAGGAGCTAACAGAAAATCAGTTTATCTGGCATTTGTGAGCAAATGCCATCAGATGGGAAGAGAAAAGGAGTGGCAAAAAGCACACAATGTTCTGTTGTTAAATCTCTCTAAATTAGCTTGGTGAAGAAAGAACAACCATTTATGCACTGATTAATTTCTAGTCAATAGAAATAGAATTGCCATCAGTGCTTCTATACAAGGCCAACATAATTTTATGTGCTATGACAGTCATATGTTTTAATGTTATTCATAGAAGAAAAATGGCATTTCAGTTGATCAGAGAACTCAAAAAACTTTCAGAGAAAATCTTTGGTATTGTTGTTTGGGTTTTGTTTTATTTTTATTTTTATTTTTCCATTCTTTGTGAACTCAACCTGATTTGTACAGTAAGAGCCTCAGGTTATGTTTACCTTCACAGCTGATTCTTTGATTCAGTATTCAAGTATATAAAATAAGTTTAAAATAAAGTAATCAAACTTGTTTTCATCCTTCCTTGCTGAAGCAATACCTCCCTACTTGCTAAGGACAGTAAAAGTGGTCAATCCCTGACCTGCTTCCAGTGGCCCAGTCAGCATTTTCCAGAAAAAGTGCTGGAGGTTTTGAATTACATCTCTAGGCAACCTGTTCCAGGGTTTCACCATCCTTCGGTAACTTTTTTTCCATGTTTAAAGGGATTTCCTGTATTTCCTTTTGTGATCATTGTTTGTTTTCCTTTTACAAAATACCAGTGACAAAAGCCTGACACCCTCTTCTTTATACCCTCCCATCAGGTTTTATATATCCCATCATATTGATGTGATTCCTCTTCTTCAGCCTTTTCTTCTCTAAACAATCCCATCTCTTTGAGCTTCTCTTTGTATATTAGATGTTCCTCTCTCTTAACCATATTCATAGTCCTGAACTGGACTTGTTCCAGTATGACCATGTCTTTCTTGTACTGGAGAGCCCAGGACTGGACACAATACTTCAGATTTGACCTCAGCAGAGCTGGCCTGATGAGGGACCACTGTGTCCCATCGTCCAGGTAATTAATGACAGAGTTGACCAACAGTGGCTGTGACATTGACCCCTCCAGGACAGCATGTGTGATGGCCTTGAGCTGGACATCATATCGCTGCTCAAACCACTTTGAGCCAAACAGTTCATTTTGGCTACGTAATCCAAACTTCACCAGTTTGTTGAGAAGGATATTATGGAAGTGTGGGATATCTTCTTAAAAACAAGATAAACAAGATAAACCACTGGTCTTTCCTCAGCTACTAAGCTGGTAATTTCATAGCAGAAAGCTATCAGGAGTGTCAGGAGGGATTTCTCCTTTGTAAATCCATGCTGACTAGATCTACAGCTTCTTGTAATATATAAGTTTGAAAATTTCTGCTCTGTCATATTCCCAAGGAATCGAGGTGAAGCTGCCTGACCTGTAGTTCTCCAGATCTTTCTTCTTGTCCTTTTTGAAGATAGGAATTAGATTTGGCCCCTTCTAGCTCTCAATATTTTCTCTTGATTGACCTTTTAAAGGCAATTGAGATAGATCTTATAATAACATTGGCCATCTTCCAAGTAATCATTGTTACATCACATGGAGACTCATGGATGTCCAGTTTGTTTAATTATTCCCTAACATGGTCCTCCTCCTCCAAGGAAAAGTCTTCCTTGCTCCAGATTTTCCCGCTGATCTTAAGGACCTAGGAGGATCAAAGGCCAGTCTTACCAGTAGAGATTGATACAGTCAGTAGTCCTTCTCAGATTCAGCTCCCCCATTTCATATGCCTACTGGCTGATTTTCTAGAATGCTAAAAACTGGAAGTTCCAGAAATTTTAAACTGAAGTTTTGCTGCCTATTCATTTTCTCACTCTACAGATAGGCATCAGTAATCATTGCCAAAAGTGTTAATATTCCTGCCTACTGTTCTCAGTTAAACAACGCCTCATATGTCTCCAAGGCCATTTTGCTTTACACCCCATCCTGAAGTTCTAAAGAGCTGTGCTGAAGAACCCAACCATCAATCACACACCCCTGATTTACTTTTCATGTGACAGCCCTTGCATACCAACAAAGTGTACTCTGCACCTGTGCATCTGTAATTAGTAATAAATTAAGAATTTAATTAAGAAACAAGTAACAGAAAAGAAGACAAGATTAATATATTTATTTCAAGATCAACACTTAAAGGCTTGGTCCCACACTTTATTCCACATCAGTGGGGTGCGTTCTCAAAAGAATGCAAGCTGGAGTTGATTGCTGTATTCTGTACATCTCCTCTCACCTGGATTTTAATTGAGGGGTACATAGCTAGAGAGAAAGTCTAGTGTTCCTAAATGAGAGGCTCAAGGTTTGGTGGGAGGAAAGTAGGACTTTCTCTTCCATTCTTTAAATACTCTAGCAGAAGGTGGCTCAGGACACTAAGAAAGGTGGCTATCATGACACCTGGTAGGGGGTTTTTGCTGGTGTATTGCATCTGGATGACTGGAAAATAATTTCTCTGATATTAAAGTAGAAGTGAATGAGAAAGAGTATGTTTCTGTGTGATCATTTAATCTATGTAATGATTCCTTGCAGGAGTATATTAATGAAACCAGAAACAACAGTGAATGAATCTCATAAAATGTAGGAACTTACCTTTTCCTATTCTGTTTTGGTGACAATTTCTCACTATGAGTCTTCAGTATACACTGCATTGAGGGAATACTTATTTTTGATTAAAAAGCATTTTGGAATTTGAGTCCAACATGATCTTAATTGAAGGCTGACATTTCCATTTTCCATAAAACCTTTCTGTAATTAGATCTAATGCAGAAATAATTACTTTTTCTTTTTACTTACGTATGTGAAACTGTATAATTATTTCTAAATATAAAAAAAATATGTGAACTAGTATTTCTTGGAAATGTTAAAGACCTTTTCCAAAAGTAATTTTGAATACACATAAGTTAGAGAGTACCTTAATATTGATATTTACTTCTCAAATAACTTCCAAAAGAGAGGGTAACTATTTCTCATAGACTAACAGAAGATTTAAAGATCAAAAATTTGTATTATAAAATTGTCTGTGGTTATTGATAAGAGTTGTTAGTGGTGGCCTCCACCTCCAGCAGGTCTGTCCCAAGACTTTCTCCTGCCTGACCTTTGGAGCTCAACCTGGTGCACCAGAGACCCAGGGTCTCTGCCCAGGCTGGGGGATATGGCTGCCCCTTTTCCTATTCAGGTTCTTCCCATAGGGAAGCTGAACACTTGTCCCAGACACACAGGACACATACAGGACATGGACATGGCTGGCTGCATAAATGCTGCATCTACACAGCACTCATGACAGAGAAGCACAGGGAGCACCATCCCCTCCTCCCCCAGGGCTGGCAGAGACGGAAGGTCTCCTGCGTGGGCACACACTCCTCAGTGTCCAGGCTCACAAGCACATGCACAGTCACAGATTTCCTGAGTACAGCATGGCCCTTCTGTCCATTTGATGCCCTGTCAGGACTCCAGACCCTCTTACCCACCCCTTGGGTCCCCAGTTTGCCAGCTGGTCTAGGCCAGGGCTTGCTGCAAAATGACATACAAATTCACACACCCATTGCACAGGCGCCCCTCCTCCCCATGGACTCTCTACCTGCCTGATGTTCTTGCTCCAACATGGGGCATCCACTGCTGGTGAGTCCAGCTTGGAGTTTGCTGTTGAATGACTCCATGCACACCCATCTTGAGAGCGATACAGACACTTGCTCCCCCACCCCCAAACTGGCACCAGGCATGTGAGCTGTGAGCCATGGTCTTGCTTCAGCTGCCACTGCTGAGTCCCTCATTTGCCTCACCCACACCAGAATCCTGGTAGGTGGCACTCAGACCTTGCCCTCACCCTTGTGAAACAGAGGGTGAGAAAATGCAGAGCTAGTTACCAAAGTGTGTAATAAAAAGATAGGACAAATTGTGACAATCAGGCACAGGGCTCCATCAGACAAGTGTGTTAATGGCTCCATTTTACATGCAACCAGACCCTTTTATACCCATTTCTATCAGTTTCCCTCTTCATTCCTCCCTGCTCCCCCTTCCCCTGCATATTCCCTTGTCAGTATGCACAGCTCCATCAAACTCCTTCCATCTTCTTTCACCCTTGGGTTTGCTTGCAGCTTCTTGATAGCCCACAAACTACTGTGACTGGACAGGTTTGTTTCTTGTCTTTGTCTCCATTATGTTTGTCTGTTGGGTTTGTGCCTCTGCATCTGCTTGTTTATGGATTCTGTCTATTCTTATTGTACCTTTTTTGCATTGAAAAGGTCCTTGACCACACATCCCTAAAGGAGAAGATGCTCTCTCCTTCCATACACACTTGAAGTTTATTCCATGGGTTGGCTGGGCCATGTCTGTTCCTTACAGGCTTCAACAGGGAAGAGTTCAGAATATTGAGTGAGAGTTTAATTCTGCCACAAGGTATAATACTAATTATAATATCTAAATATGTATTGAATCTACTACTGCCAAGTGGCTTTGGTGTTTATAGACATGAAAGGAAGCCCCTGACTTGAAGAATTTATGGTATTTAGGTAGAAGGTAATTAGAAGAAAGGCTCACTTCACTAAAGTGGAGTTAATCTTTCTAGAGGCATTCTATCCTCAGTGAATGAAGAAGTGCCCTCAGAAGGCTATTCAGACTTACCTCCCATGCAGGAAGCCCTTTCTCTTTCTGCAGAAGGAGCCTTGGAATACTAACCTTGCAAGAAACATTGTCAAAACTACCAGGCCAGTGTCAGCCACCTTTGGAAAAAAACCAGCTGGATATGAAGGGTCAAACAATGCACCACAAAGAAAGTGAGAAAGAGGAAAACTCTGGGAAAATAAATTAAATGGAAGTAATAGAGACTAAGCCCAGTATCTGAGGTGTCAAAAACCACAAAGAGTACCAGGGACCTAATCTGGGTTCAGGAAGGGTCTGTTTAGACTGACTGTAAAGCACGCATCCTCACATAACCCTAGCTAGAGCCTTTGTCAGCATATACTTCCATATCTGTCAGTCTCCATGGCCTGGTTTCTCTCCTGAGGGAAGCAGGATTAGGAAACTGAAGCATACTTGTGTATGCTTCACTCTAATCAGCAGAGACACAACTTGGGGGTAATCTCAGTCTTCCCATTTACACATACCTTGACTCAGTCTCAGAAGGAATCTCCCTGTTCAATAGGTGGGAAAATTAATGTGACTAATCTCAAGAAGTTTCCTAAACTATACAGTCTCTCAGCATGAACGTTTCCCTTCAAAATCTAAATAAAAATATAGTGTCTATTTGACTGGTTTTAAGCAGATGTTCTGGTGTGGTTATGAGTTCATATTCAACATACTGATGATTCTGCAGTATTTGTTCTCAGTCAGTCCTGGAGTCTTGAAATAATTCACGCTTCTGATGATATTTCAGGGATTAAATCACAGGTTTAAGGTGAACTGATGGTTGAGCTGCAGAAGTTATGCTTGACTACGTATGTTGCTGGTAAAAAATATTAGTGAAAAAATCAATTGTGCCTCCCTGCTATATTTGTCAATAAAAGTTCTAATGTCAAGAAAAGAATATTGCTTGTAATAAATTAATGTTTCTTTTTTTCATACTAGTCATTCATTCTCACAAGAGATAATTGCTACACATTTAAATTAAAAACCTTTTTCAGAATCAGCCTTTAAGTTCATGCATCTACAGTCAAAATTAAAGTCCAAACTGTTGCTTAGAGTACCCAAACCTGACAGTACCTGAACTTACTCTGCCACTTTGGTTATGTAAGTGTCTAGTTCGTTCAGTTTGGGGCATGCTGCTAGTTTTTTCAGTCTTAGACACTCAGTGCCACCTTTCCATGAGGATCCATCTGAAAAAACAGGTGAATGAAAGCTTGTATCTACAGAGGGAATTCATATGGCATGCATGATAATGAATATTCCCTAATACATGTTCACAGGGTCCAGCTTCTCCAGTGATAAATTTCCTGATGTTTTCTCTTCAGCTGGGACTAAGGAATTGCTTTTGCTCACCAAGGAATTGGGAGCTTTTGCCCTTTTTAGAATGAAAGTTTATAACTGAGCTTTTTTGCCAGGATATTTTCTTAGAGAAAGATTTTGTTCTCCCACGGTAAAGCGGGGCCTCTGTGGCAAAATAACTCATGTCTTTTGTATCAGAGAGCAAAAGAGCAGATGAGATGATCTAGCATGATGCTGTAGCCTACTGTTTCCTGTCATCTAAGATATGGAAACCATGCCCTTTATCACCACCACCATCCATGCAGCTCTTCAACAACTCTTCAAAGAGTCTAGACTGTGGTTCCTCAGTAGATGAAGGGACTAAGCCATCCTATTCCTAAGAAAAGCCCTCTGAAACATTTATAATGTGAGTGTCATATCCTCAGCACCAACTATTTTCCTTGTTGAGTTTGGGTCTTACAGAATTCACTAGTCTCAACCTAGACACATCAAAAATAATTTCTGGCTTGATTGTCAAAATTCTAGGAGGGCTGGGTTTTAAAACCATTTCATTTCAGTGAATTTCATTTCTTCTTTAGCTTTAGGCACCTCCTCAGTTTGAGTGTA
The DNA here is from genome assembly GCF_020740725.1 of Corvus hawaiiensis. Taxonomy (NCBI): domain Eukaryota; kingdom Metazoa; phylum Chordata; class Aves; order Passeriformes; family Corvidae; genus Corvus; species Corvus hawaiiensis. The sequence goes on from NC_063215.1 coordinate 25,631,283, forward strand.
GTATTTTATCAGCTATCCAGAGGTATAGAGATGGGGCTTTGAACTTTAGGTTTACTGTGATGGGCTTAGAATTCAGGTCACAACTCCTTAGAATGTATTTTTCCATCTTCTAAATAGATGTAGATTTCTAGAACTGATAGGTAAATAGATTTCTTAGTTGACCTCAGCAGCATGGTAGGACTCACTTAAAGGCTATTCTAAATAATTTCTAAATAAGTTGCAGACATTAAAAAAAAATTCTGTAAATTATTTTCTGTAAGTTAATATGCTAGTAGGTAAGACAACAAATCAGTTGAACTGAGGTATTAAGAACCCCATATAATATTCAATCTGTTGTTTTATTTTTAACTACCACATTTTGAAGTAAAGTTCACACAAACAACAAAAGATTGGGTTTTTGATTGAATGTCTGAGTGAGGTCAGTGTATTTTTATCAGAGCCTCTGCAATGATTCATCCATCTGTTTTCTCATTGCTTTCTTGTTTGGAGGCTTCTCCCCTCTATTTATTTTGATATTAAACCAAGAGCAAAAGCTAGCCTATTTCTTTAATTTTCCCACTCCTGTTACGTTAATGAAGGATAACTTCAAAAGATCTAATTATAAATATTCATAATTTAGCATAGATTTCTATTTACACTGATTAAATATACAAAGCAAAGCAGAAAATTTTCTGTCAATTTCCATTCACTAGTAGTGGGTCAATTTGAGAAGTTACCTTTCAAGTAATTGGATTGTATTCTCTTTTTGTTACATAAATCTGATCTGTAAAACTCACAAATTAAATGACTGATTTGCTCTCCTATCTGCTGGTACGCTGGATTTCTATACCTTCATAACCTTTGGACACCATTTTCCAGAGCATTCTCCTGGAGAAACTGGCTGGTCATGGTTTGGACTGGGACATGGTTGCTGGGTAAAAACTGGCTGGATGGCCGGGCACAGAGAGTGGTGATAAATGGTGCAGCCAATCACAAGTGGTGTTCCCCAGGGCTCACTGTTGGGTCCAGTCCTGTTCAACATCTTTATTGATGATGTGGATGAGGTGATCAAGTGCACTCTCAGTCAGTTTGCAGATGACACCAAGTAGGCTGGGAGTGTTGATCTCCTGGGGGTAAGAAGGTTCTGCAGAGGGATCTGGACAGGCTGGTTCAGCAGTAGTGTGGCCAGCATGACCAGGGGTGTAATTGTCCCCCTGTGTTTGGAGAGGTGAGGCCACACTTTGAACACTTGTGGTCAGTTCTGGGTCCCTCACTACAAGAAAGTCATTGAGGTACTGGAATGTGTCCAGAGAAGGGCAATGGAGCTGGTGAAGGTTCTGGAGCACAAGTCAGGAGGAGTGGCTGAGGGAACTGGGGTTAGCCGGGAGAAAAGAAAGCTGAAGGGATACCTTATTGCTTTCTACAACTACCTGAAAGGAGGTTGTAGAGAGGTGGGAGTCAGACTTGTCTCCCAAGTGACCAGCAACAGGACAAGAGAAAATGACTTCAAACTGTACCAGAGAAGGTTTAGGTTGGATATTCAGAAAAAGGTCTTCAAGAAAAGGGTTGTCAAGTATTGGAACAGGCTGCCCAGGGAAGTGGTTGATTCACCGCTCCTGGAAGAGTTCAAAAGATGAGTAGATGTGTCACTCAGGGACATGGTGCACTTGGCAGTGCTGGGTTAATGGTAGTGCTCAACAATCTTATAGATCTTATCCAACTTGAATGATTTTATCAAAGAAGAAATAACAAACCTTCATGAAGTAAGAATTTTCCCCTAAAGAATTCTCTTTCAAGGAAGTAAAGTCTTTTATTCTTTATACATGTTCCTTCTACATTTTAATTATAAATTTCTACCATGAGGAAATGTCCCCGCAGCTGTATTTATCTATGCCTATGTATATCTATCTATATCTACATCTATCTGCAGGCGTGTGTAAAAATATATATAAAACAATTCTTTTCATGGTATGTCATCCACACATACTGCACAATCATTTATTTAATCACCAATAATCTAAAATTAGTGCCATTTTACCACTCCAGACACAAAGTCCAATCTCAGGTAGACTGTTATGTTCTTAACACATCTTTGGAATCATGCTGGGTACAGAATTCTGTAAAATGAATATCTTAAAAGTCAGTTTTAACCAGGTTTCCAAGGTTTGGTACCTGTAATGAAATGCACTTCCCCTGCTCAAACAGGACCCAGATTTGGGCTGCAAGAAGACTTGCAGAGTATAACAGTGGATGTTTCTGGGTTCTGCAGCCTCCTTTAAACCACTATTAACTATCAGATCACTTTTGCTGATGTTGCAAACTCTGCCTGCAAATAGTAACATGTGAACATTTCTGATTTATAGATTATTTAATAATTGAAAAATATAAATCCTTTTTTGCTTTCCTCAGATCTTTAATTTTTAATACTGTTTATTTCCATTTTCCTTATAAATACACCACAGCAATATGTCCAGTATAATATATTTGAAGAGCAGTATATGTATTTCATTTATTTTTATATTAGATCAGAGTTGTGTTCAGAGTTTTACAGTTGTTTGTTAATGTATAAGGATGTGTTAGTTGTTTTCTACAATGCAAAATCATGGTGTCAGGCATATCCACATATATTAAACTGAGGTCTGAGTTTCAGGCTTTGAATTCATCAATCTTCCTCCTAATTTGAGCAATCTGAATAATCCAATATTTAAAATTACAAATGTGTTCTTTGATTATTCAGCATTAAAATCTGATTAAATTAATACTGGCAACCTACCATGTTGGCATAACTGCAAGGACAATTCTACAACAATGAAGGAATAAGATGTCTCCATTACCCTGGGGGCAAGAAGTGCAATTCACCGGGGCACAAAATTGCTGAGGCTGGAAGAGACCTCTGGAGTTCATCTAGTCCCATCCTTGGCTCGAAAGCAGGGGCAGGTAGAGCATGTTAGCTGGAACCATATCCAATGAGGATTTCAGTGTCTCCAAGAACAGATATTTCAGAACCTCTCTGGGCAGCCTGTTCCGGAGTTTGATGGCTCTCAGTAAAAGAAAAAAACAAACCAAAAAACCCCATATTTTTCTGTGTTTCAATGGAATTTACTATATCTGAATGTATGTCTGTTGCCTCCTTTTCTTTCCCTTGATACCCCTGAGAAGGGTCTGGCTTCAACTTCTTTATTACCCCTGACCTACACATTGTTATATCTGTATAAACCTTCTCCACTCTTTAACAACCCCAGCTCTCTTTGCCTTTTCTTGTATAGTAGATGTTCCAGTTCTTTAGTCATCTCTGTGTCTCTCACTGAACCCACAACAGTGTGCCCATGTCTCTCCTGTACTGGGAATCCTAGGAGTGGAAATAGCACTCCAGATGTGTCTCACCAGATCTGAGCAGAGGGGTAGGATCATCTCCCTAGAACTAATGGCAGCAGTCTTTTTAAAGTAGCTAGGATGCCACTGGCTTGCTTTGCCACAAGAAAGCTTCATGGAAGTACTCCTTTCCAAGTGCATTTGACTGTTTGACATCCTTTTCCAACTACTATCACCTCTATCATAGTCTTCCCTTCATTTCCTGTAGTAGTCTAATGAGAATAAAGCACTTGCCTCCGAACACTGTTACTCAGTTTCTGGCTTAAGCTTTGTGTGTTCTGCCTGCAGATCCAAGCCCAAATAAGAGATCTGAGGCTTTTCCAAACTCAGTTCCTACTCCTGCGAGACAACTTGGGATGCAATTCCCTTCCTTCTTTTGATACTTCTTTCAGAGCAGGAGTCTCTTGCCCACCTTTACCTGGGAAAAGGTGGAGCCTGTTTCTTCTAGCATCAGGAAGAAAAAAACCCATGGAGATTTAATAAGCTAAATGCATATGCAATGTCTTAATCCAAGTAGTATTTGCAGTTGCTTCAGTATGGAATTAATTTTGAAGCCTGTGTAGAGAAGGTAGCTTGATGCAGCTCATACCTTCTTGTCCACTGTTGTGCCCTTGACTTTGATGTATCATGTTTTGTCTTTCTCAAACTTGGTTTAACTCCTATCTTACCCTTGAGGTCCCTTTTTCCCAATCACCTTTCCATGCTGCCAGTGCAGAAGTGAGGATATGCCATTACTGAATTGAACTCTAGGAGGTACTGAAGTTCACAAAGTACATTCCCTGAAGGCTACAAGGTCCGAAGGAGTTCCTATGGTGTCCTAAATCCAATTGCTTCCCATTTCCCTGTTATGACATTTACAGTCCTAGTGAAACAAACAATGCAAGGGCATCTCACTATTTTGTTGGTAATTTTTAACAGGCTTCAATCTTCTCTGTGGAGCAAGAACATGCCTTCCCAGGATATTTTTAATGGGGATGTGGGCAGCACCATCAAAATTCCCCAGATTCCTATAGACAAAGTGGTTTAAATGCTGATGGCTGCAACAAAACAGAGACACTGGTTTTTTTCATCATCTCTTCTGAATGTAGAATTCTCATAAGATCTGGAAATACAGTTCTAATTCTCAATTAATTTGGAGAAAGCTTTTTGACAAAAAGCGTTTGCCCAGTCCTGTCTCTGAAAGACAGTTGTTCCACAACAGTCCAAGAATACTGAGTATACTAACTGATCAATATTTTGGGATCAGTATATTGAAACAGCTATCATGTGCATTTTAAAACTACCCTGTGCCAATGATGCACTTGACAAGTAGAAAGTAGGAGATGTAAGACATTCTGAAATCTAAAAAGAAACCAAAGGCCTTCCTAAATACAGCATCCACAAACACCCTGTGTGTACTGTAGAATATTAGCCAATGTTGCTGGTGTTTGGAGTCTAATGTCCTTTTGATAGATAAATATCTATCATTTAGTCTTCCAATCATCACAAGGATGTATTTTTGCTCCGGCAGAGATACATTTTCTTTGGTGTATTTTCACATTAGTCTGTCAAACTGTGTGCTTATCTACCAAGAGACAATATGGCTGGCATGTCAAGGAGTAATGTGAGTCTTCATTATTCTAGGCAAGTCTCAAAAAAGTACGGTACCTTGAAAATGTAAATATGAATGTTTCTTTGTTGAAATATCAGATCAAAAGCTGTCCTTAAAAAGAAGATAACCTTGTCACAAGATGAAGGGAAAGAAAAAGGCAGATGGAAGAAAGTCATGTCCTTTTTCTTGTCAGTTATGTTACACTGGGTTTTTTAACTTAACTTTGTGCAAAGAAAATGCACATCTTATGAATCACAGCCAAATATTAGTGAAAATAACACATTGCACTCATTTTCTTTTCCTCATATTTTTGAATATATCACTGAATGAGAGGGAATTGATATTTGTTCAGTCAAATTAAACTAAGTCTCCCAGAATGGTGTTTACAGTGACCTTATCACTCTCTACAACTGCCTGAAAGGAGGCTGTAGCCAGGTGGGGGTTGGTCTCTTCTCCCAGGCAACCACTGACAGAATGAGAGGACACAGTCTTAAGCTGCACCAGGAGAAGTTTAGGTTAGACATAAGGAAAAAATTCTTCACAGAAAGATTGATTGGACACTAGAATCGTCTGCCCAGGGAGGTGGTGTAGTCACCGTCCCTGGACATGTTTAAAAAAAGACTGGATGTGGCACTCAGTGCTATGGTTCAGTTGACAAGGTGGTGTTAGGCTAGGTCATAGGTTGAACTTGATGATCTCAAAGGTCTTTTCCAACCTAATTCATTCTGTGATTCTGTGATTCTGTGATTCTGTGATCCCAAGTGTGATGTGGATTTACAATAGCAGTTTGTAAACGGCAATGTGAGCAAATAGTACATGTGTGTCCCTCCATTGAGTAAGTTTTGTTATCAGATAAGATGCTTTATTTTTTGGGTTTTAGTCATATACTTCTAATTGATAAAATTTTGTGTACAGAGAAGAATATAAAATAGGACTGTAAGGGATATTCAGAGATTGCCTGGTCCAATGCTATCCATGATAATTTACCCCCTCATCCTGCTCAGATAAGGTTGTTAATCTTTTTTTAATAAGCATTCTGAGATGGAGATTTCATACCCTATTAAAATATCTATTCCAGTGCTTGTCTAGCCTTACTGTAAGAACATTTCCCTGTATCTGAATTTTCCTTGCTATAACTCAAGGTCATTTTCCCTTGTTCTATCCTGAGTAAGAAAGAGCAGAAAAATAGTTTTTCTTTCCCTTACTGTAGATTTTTGTGCACTTGAATGCTGTTATAAAGTTTTCTCTAATCTGCTTTTCTTCAGCAAAACTAACTTATTCATTCTTCCTTCAGAGGGCACATATTCTAGCCCCTTTTAATTGTTCATGGTTCTTCTTTGGCTCTTCCCAAACCGATCCACTGTTTCTTAAGCCTCTCCAGCTGGCATCTTGCCAATAACAAATGGAACAGGTCAATAATTTTTCATGATGCTTGTGTAATACTAGGCTAAAATTTTGCCTTTTCTCATAATAGGGTTATTACATTTATTTATTGTTTGTTCATAAATTCCAGGCCCTGTTTTCAAGACCTGACACCTAGTCAGTGTGCTCTTTATTATTCCTTTTCTGTCATTTAACTTCACTAAATTGTATCCTATTTACTTTGTGTCATTTCTTGCTTTTGTTGAAGTTATTTTAAATTATGATCCTTATTGCCAGAACATCTGCATCTATTCCAGCTTGCCATGACCTACAACACTGACTTTCACAGGTCTGTAGGGATGCACAGTTTGTTCCCAAATAGTCTTCATGAGCAACAGTTACAGTCTAAAATTGCCAAGGCTGAAAATTCTCCATCTCCCTGGAAATGTTTTAAAAGTTCACCTGTTGACTGAAAAGTGTTAGAATAAACATAGCTTATAGATGCATCACATGAATCAGCCTAATGTAGTAGCCTAATTTAGAAACCCTTTCTCTTCCAAAAACTGATGGTGAGTCTATAAACTTAACAGGTTCCAAAACTGGTAGTGCTACTTATCCTAAAGAATGAGTGTAATATTAAGAGTAAGTATAGAATCAAAAAGGTATATATATATATATTTGTGGGGTTTTCAGCTCTGTTTAAATGGAATACTTTACAATTCACCTATATGACCATGAACTTTGCTCTACATGTGAACCAGCATTATATCACAAAAATGTTGTTTTCTAAAGGCAATCTGTATCTATCTATGACAAAATTTCAAAGAGCATAATAAATTTTTGTTATTTTAAAAATAATATCTCACACAGATATGTAAAATATTCCATTGTATTTGTTAGATATATTTGGGCTATTTATGTTGGAAAGTGGTAAAAGCTTTTTGCAGATATATATTTGGAATATTTATCCAGCTCTGTAGACTGCTGACATTAGTGGCAATGGGGGTTCAACCAGCTGTAAAACAGATTATAGGACAGCTAGTTTCCTGTGCTGCTGGAATCTGTAATCTGGGGCTGGAGGGCAAGATGGTAGGCTGGCAGTGAGAAACTTGCTTCCAGTTTCTGTATGTCCCAAGGAAGTCCAAGTCTACATATCCGAACATAAATCCAGTTCCAGGGAGTTCCTAAATAGTCTACTGGCATACCCTACAGAAACTGGGTTAACAAGCAGCCAAGAGCATTGGTACTAGAATAGCTACCAAAAGAAGGAAGCTGACTGTGTAACCCACCAATTAACTAAGGGTATGCAGGAACCCAAGGTCTAGTTCTGCCACTGTAATTTTTCTAGAGATTCTTCAATATAAAATGCAGAAATTATCCTAGCAGTAAAAAACAGAATGAGAGATTCCTCCTTTTCTTCCTCCATCCGAAGAATCTTGCTTTCTCAGATCAACAGTGTTGGTCTCCTAGTCTGTCAAGCTTTTTAACTCACTTATCATGTCTCTCTCCTAGGAGTTAAATACTGGTGGAAACGTCTTCAGAGGGAGGCCTACAGTTCAAGTTTACCTTTAAATAATAATCAAGATTTAATAAGGCTGGCTTTACTCTTGCCTCCTTTTCAAACAATATTTTTTTTTTCTTTACTTAAAGTCACCTTGAATCAGGAGAAGACTTGCTATGTTTGTTTCTGTTTCATTTAAAAATGAACCTCAGAGCTCCAGGGAGGTAATTGATCCCAAGAACAGACAAATTTCAGAAGCACATACATGCTGGGTTTGGCTGGCATAAAGTTAGTTTTCTTGACATCTAGTATGGGCTGTGTCTTGGATTTGTGCTGAAAACAGCATTGATAACACAGGTGTTTTTGTGACTGCTGAGCAGTGCTTACACAAAGTCAAGGCCTTTTCTGCCCCTCACACCACCCCACCAGCAAGGAGGCTGGGGGTGCATAGTAATTTGGGAGGGGGTGGAATCCTCCTTCAGACTTTGTTCTTAGAAAGTTGTCAGAGCTTCAGTGATGATTTGATTACAGACACTAAACCTCAATTGAATAATCACAAACTGATTCAATTAAATGGAAAATAAAAAAACAGAAAGCCAAAGCTTTTTTTTTCCAAGAAGGAACCTGTAGTTTGAGTCTATGTTATGAACCTTTAAGAACTTATAAAGTGCTTTAAGCTCCATCCTTCCTTTTGCTACCATCAGCTATAGGCTTCTGTCTCTTGCCTCTTCACCTCTTCATAGAAATTGGAGATACCATTTCTTGTGACTCTAAGCTGGTAATTTATTTTGCCTTAGACTGGATCTGTAAAATGACACTACTAGGAAAAAAAACCAAATCTTTTTATTGTTGTTAGAAGACTCACTGAAGTCAGATGGGGTCATTGATTAGAGGCTTAGCTGTAACATGGCATAGGGAATTTCTTTCAAGCTGAATGTAAAACTTTGTGATGCTTTCAGCTTGTGTCAAGAGGAAAGCACATTGAGTCTCCATGTCTCCACAAAAGAAAAGCCATTTTATTCAGAATACTGGGAATAAATAACAACCTAAAAGAACTAAGGAGAGAATAGAATGTAGTGAAGACAGCTGAGCTATGTCTCACAAACTGCAATGAACCGCAAAATGTTCATTCAAAACCCATAAAAAACAAATCAAACAAGAAGGAGTAGAACTGGTCCTACACCAAGAAAGAAGAAGATAATTCAGTATGATGGTCCAACAAAGAAATATTTGATTTATTTTCACCAATACTGTTTTTTTAAAGTATTGGTCTGTTACAGGGAATAAGGCTACAGAAATAGAAATATTGAATTTGAGGACCAAACACAAGAGTACTGCATTCTGTAATCTCTCAACCTTGAAAAAATTAACAAGTGAAACTAGTACTCTCCTAGTTATGATTCAGTAAATCACTCATCCTGGGATTTATGATGCATAACCACATTATAAGGCACATTCATCTAATGTCAAGTTTTTAGATCAAGGTTTAAAGGAAAGACAAGCTTCAGCTGGCACAAACTCTAAAATTTGCCTACTCAAGATCCTGACCAGAATTCTATGTCACAATCCCATCTTTAATTGAAACTGATCTCAACAAGGGTTTAAGGAGGAAGGGGCATGGAAAGCCAATGTGGCTATTTAAGGAGTACAAAGAAATAAATCAATAGCACAAAATGCTCATAAACCAAAAACTGCTCAGTAGAAAAAGGAGAAAGTGTGAGCACAGTGAAGATATAAACAATGTTCAGAATGGCCAAGTAAAAAAGAATTTCTTAAAAAGAATAGGCTAAACAATATTTCAAAGCTTTAAAACATGTTGGCTATGATTACTGTCCTCTGGGACAATGGTTTAGAGCTCATTATCCTATATTCGTTTGAAATTAAAAAACACTTTCTAAATATTGTGAGTTTTTGTTTGTGCCTGGGTGTTTGTTTTTCAGTATTTTAGATTTCAGGCTTCTGGAGCTATTAAGGCTTTTTCTGAACACTTTTCAGCTAGGTCACACGAGGTTAAAGGTGAGAGCAATAACTAGCTCTCCACCCCACCATATTTCTGAGCATGCACTGGTAATTAATTTTGATCTTTTCAGGAAACTGACTGACTAGGAGCATGCCAAGTGAAGCTGGGGATTTCTGAACTGCAAGATTTCTAGGCTGGTTTTTTTGGGTATGACCATCTACAGTCTACATTAAAGTTATACAACAAGGATATAAAACATAATTTGTAGTGTTAAACACAGAGTTTGATTTTAAAATAGTGAGCATCAAATATTCACTGTGAGCTGATCAGGGATATGTAGGAAAAACACATCAGAACTAGTGAATATATTGAGATAAGAAAACACTGAGTAATGTCAATGTTTTCAGACAGAATACATTTCTATCTCATTGTTCAATGTCTAAATTCCCCAGAAACTCCTATAATCTCTCAGATCATTCATTTCAACCTAGTTTGGCAAACCTTAGATGTCTGAGAAAGACTCTGAAGCAGTTACTATATCAAATTCTTTTTATCCAATGATAGCTGACCATATAATGTATTTTACAGTATAATTCAAAGCAGTTCACTAGCAATAATGATAGATTAAGGATGTGCTAAACTGTATTGATATGTGTTTGATATTGTGCCAGCATCGGATAGTCAAGGTTCAATAGACCTCTAACTGCTCTTCCTCTCAAGCTTTCTTTTTAATGTATGGAAAAAAGCCTGCTACAAAGTAGTCTATTTTAGTCAAAGTTAACAGTTTTCTATGAAATCATCTGTTAGTCAAATTCCCATTTTGACCTCATGCATATGCCAGGTATGCTCGTTATCCACTCCTTTATTTTCTAAAATAAAAGTCTTTTTAAAACAAAAGGTTATTATACCGAATGCCAGAACTCGCAGCTTTTCCATTTCTTCAGAAAAAACACATTATTTACAAACATCATATTTTTGTATCTGCAGATCACTGTCTAATGTATGGACTATTTCTTTGCTGTTTCTCATTTCTGTTTTTATGGTGTTGGCTGCAATAATTTATTCCATTAAGGATAGGTGAGACAAGTATTAAAGAAATTAGTTGAAAATATCCATATCATACTTTTCTACATATTCTCAAATTTTTTTCCAATGTCAGCCTTTAGTAATAGCTATTACTGACAGATTTTAATTTCTTTGGCAGTCACACTGTATTTCTTCTACAAAGCAGCACTGACAGCCTTCCTGTAAGGAAATACAGACAGAAACTTTCATAGACACAGCTCCTCTGTTCCCACTTACATCTCTCTACACACATGAGGATATCTGATAGACCTAAACAGGATATAAATAGAGCATTTACACACAATATTTCACAGAGTAACTTCAATAATTTTGTAGTATAGCTGTAAAGAAAGGAAATCCTTCTCAAAGCAGACAGTGCACATTGAAAATACAGTAGGATTAAATGACAATATTTATGGAACAAAACACAATGTGCTATTGAATACAAATAATCTAGCTCAAGAATCACTAGAAGATGGGAGATTATGTGTGAGAAGTATAATTATATGCTTGTTGTACTCTAATACTCTTCCTGGGCATCTGCTGTCAGCAACTGAGGAAGAGCACCACACCGGAGGGACCTTGCCTCAGCACTGGTGTTCTTGTTCCACTGCACCGTGTAGACCCCGGCTGTGGCACTTAGCCATACATATGTGATGTAATGTATAGGTAATGTAAGGTCACTTTATTGGAGACAACCCTGCTGCTACCTGCAGGGATCAGCTCTGGAACTTCAGAAAATCCATGAGCTCTGTTGACAGAGTTAGATGATCCATCAGTGTTAGCTGTATCCAAGGAGGGACCAGCTGTAATCCAGTGAGGTCAGAATGCCTTCCTAAAGCAATTTGCTACTGATAAAATTTTCTTTCACTCATGTAATTCATTCTGTTGGCTTTCCTGGGGTGTCTGGATGTAAAAGAAAACAGAATTTGATTCTTGCTTACATGTCGTGAGTTGGGTTCCACATCTGTGCTCTTTGAGATATTATACCATAAAAGACAAGCAGGAAGTCCAAATTCTACACACCAGAGAATTATTACAACCACAAAATAAATTTTACCCTAAGGAGGGCTGATGTGTTATGAACATGGATAAGACTTGCCAGGCTACAGATGAATAAAATAGAGGTACTTACATAAAAATACCTTTTAAACATGGAAAAAAATCCTCAGGAAAATTAAAAGAGAAAGAGAGATAATGATAATCTTTCTCTTTTGGTGTCACTAAACATACACTAAGCCACTTTGGCAATTAAAAAGTTTCAAATGGCATAGTATGCATCAGAGAACATTAGTTAGTTCTCAATGTCAGATATTTACTAAGTTTGCATTATATAACCTGCTTCTGAAAACATCAAAGAAGGCAAATGTATATATATTGATGGTATTGATTTTTTGGGGGTTTTTTTGTTTTGTTTTTTTTGTTGTTGTTGTTTTGTTTGGTTTTTTTGTTGCTGTTGGGGTTTTTTTTTGTTTTATTTTTACATTATATGAGCATAATTCCCTGCCACCTACATCTCAGTGTTACCTTCAAGTCACTGTGTTAATGACACATTTTCAGGAAGTACACCCCAAAACAAACATCACAGTCAGAACAGAACTGGTTATTTTTAACTCCAGTTTGAACAGCATCTGTTTCTTGATACGAAAATCTGCATGGCTAAATCATTGTGTCTACTGATAAGACAAGCAGATATCCAAATGATATAAATAATCAAAGGTCTGCAGGCATGTAATTTTCCTAATATTTACCCTACTATTCATTTTGCACCTATTTTATTTTCTGTTCCATGACTTTAATTTTTTTTTTAAGGAAGAATTTTTCATTGTAGACAATGCTTTACCTTCAGGGAACTGGCAGATCACAGATTCTATCAAATGCATTATCAGTTATAGATATGCTTAAACTTGTACAACACATTCGTATTATTGACCATTTTCCTCACCTGCTTATGGTAAAAGTTGTCTCATGATTCAGGATTAGTACAAGTTTACTACAGGCAACAAAAAGAATGATGCAAACCTCTCAGATGCTAATACTTCTCTTCTGTATTTGTTCTGAGTAGTTCTGCACTTAGGTTTGCTCTGCTACCATTTCTTTTATAGCAATTAACTTTCTTGATTAACTATTTGATAAATAAAACCTAGACAAAATACTGAGAGGAACAGACTGCAAATTCCTATACTAATATTAAAAATAGCAATAAACCAATCAAGAAGTAAGACCATGCTGTGGGAAATGAAGTTGCAGGGAGCTCTCTCACAGAGAGCCCGCAGGTGCTGACAGAATACATAAACGACATTGTGCTTGAGCAGATAGAAATGGATACGTTTCGATTTGCGGCCTTGGTGAAAACTGCCTGACTTAGAGTAATAAGCTTTTACAAAACTAAAGCAAATGCAGTTTTGTAGTTTTGAAATAAATATGCCTTATAAGAATAGAAATGTAGTAAAAATATACTTTATACAAGAAATAATAGTGATAAATAAAAGAGTAAAGAGTTTTGAGTTTAATAATAAGTTTAATAATAAACTTTCCTAAAAAGTTAAGATGTATTAGTGCAAGCTTGTGCAATAGACTATAATAGCAATGTGTTTATTGGATAAGAAAATACGCATTGCGGCAAATTATACAGTGTTGATTGGTACAAATGTGTAGCAAGCTTTGTGGCATTTGCTTATTGGCTAAAAAAGTTATAAAAAGCCTTGTAGAGATATAGTGAGGCGGGCTGCTGCTTCTTCAGCAAGCTGTTGCTACCTCATTGAATGGCTGCTACCTGGCATCTGTACCTGCTGCAGCTGCCAGGCCTACTGCTTCTGCTATTGTTACTGTAACTACTGCCTTTGATATTGGAGATGCTGTTCGTAAGGACTCTTCTGTCTCACCCTTCAATAAACATGAGACTGATTCAGCAATAAATCATCTCAGTGACATCTCGTGCATACTTTAATCCCGGGACAATCCTGGAAATCCTGACACCATGCAATACCTTATAACCTATCAAAGCAATTTTTAGCCTCCATGTACTAACAATGAAAATTCAAGGAACAAGTTAGCAGGCAGGAGTATGCTGTACATATTATTTTGCATTTTAAAGAATTAGTTGATGTAAAATCATCACAGTCTATTAAGTTGGTTTATTAATGATAAGACATCTACTTATCTTGTACAGTATTTTGTCTTGCGTGCTAATTAAAATTGTCTGAAACAGCAGACTTCACCACATCTAAAAAGCAGAATAGTCTTGCAATAAACAAGAATGTCTAATGCTATTTTGTCAGCTGTAACTGGCCAAATTGTGTGTAGCAGTACAATGAAAAAGATGGGAGAAAAAGATATTTGCTGTAAGTAGTTTAGAATCTTAGTTTGAAAATATAAAATTAGATCTGATTTCAAAGATTAAATTTGTGTTCATTTATATTTAATGTGCAGCTTGTAGCTCTTTAACTCAAATATCCAAATCTCACAAACAGACTTACATAAATGGTAAATCTTTTAAACATAAAGAGTTAACAGAAGGAAAAGGAAAATCTTACATTGGTATCTCTGGATTAAAATGAAGGGAATACAGCTTTCTGCACAGGATAGAAAAACAAGATATTTCTGGAGTGGATTCAGTGGTACATTATCTTCCGCAGTTTAATATCTTAGTAAGAATTGGCTTAGTAAACTAGAAAGTTCCACCTTTGTTTTTGAGAATGATCTGAGTTATGTGTGTCAAGTTCACATTGGGATCTAATGATTACAATTCATAAAGTTCCAGATAGAAGGAACACAACAAGCCTTTATTTTTACTCAGCACCTGTTCAAGCCTTATGCTAGGGTAAAACCTTTCTGCCTATCTTTAAGCAACTGACAAAGACACTAAAGTTCGAAACACAGGTTCTTCAAGTTCCTTCTGTGGTCAGGGAAGGCTTCCAGATGGGTCTGTAAGATTTCAGTTCTCTAGAGACTTTTCTTCCTTGCTATCTCTCTCCACTCTGACCCTTGGAGGATGACAGTCCTGACTTGGATGTTCCAGTTCAGCATTTAAATTATTTTGTCATGCCATAGATAAAGCATATGCAAGAAGACACCCTCTATTAAACAGTATCTGGTATGTGTGTCCTATCTTTAGAGGCAAATACCTTAACTAATTCTGCCACAGCTCAAACACTTCCTGTGGGTGTCCTGCACTCCTTGTGGAGTCAAAGGACTGCTACTTGCCCAGAGGATCTCTTGTTAATGCTTCCATAGTTGTGACTGTGTAAGCAATGAGCCATTCAATTTCTGATTACAGAGAATGCTAGTATTATTAACTTTTAAGGCAAACAGAAATCAGCAGACTTTAATGATAATGAACTCTTCCAACCCCCATGCATGCTCCAGGTTCTTATTCTTACTTCCCCAGCGGTAGGTGCCTACATGGCCTTCAGAGTCACACAGGTTACCCAGGTTTTTTCTGCTGATAGCTTGTGAAGCTGGTTCACAGCTGATAATTCGTGGGCACAGCGACCACAAAATGATGGAGTTTTCAAGTTTGGGTCAAGTAGCAGGGATGCCAGCAGAACTGCCATGTTGGAATTCCATCAGGCAGGATGGAACTTAACTATCAGCAAACTTGCAATGGTTTTCTTGCATCATGAATACTCACAGGAAATAGTGAGATCAGTATAGATGTTTCTTGTACTGAAAGGTGTTACTGGTTTCTGTGAATGGGTCAACAGACAATAACAAATTCAGTTTAAACAAAACACATCTAGTTCAGCCTTCTTTACAGATTGACAGCTATAAAAATTAACAGGACAACTCCTAAAAAATTTAGCCAAATATTGGAGCCAGGACAAAAATGAGCTACACTTTGTGAGAGGTTTCCCTCTGACTGGGTGCAACTGAAGAGGCATGAAGACTTGGTGGAATGCACACCCATGAGGAAAAAAAGGGTGAAAAGCATTCATGCACCTGGTTTGATGAAGGGTGTTCTTTGGATGCAAAACTGACTGAGAAGATGACCAGAGACACTAAAAGCAAGGTCCTTTACCTCTTGTAGTGAGGGAAAACAGGCTTTGTGTGTAGGACAAAGAAAAATCCCATTTTTATCATTCATTTATTCTCAGAATGAAGACAGCCATGGGAGTTCCTGTCTACTGACTATCAGCTCAGAAAAGTAATGAATAATGGAAATCACAGAACTCTCACTAGGTTGTCTAGGAAATAATTCAGTGAAAGTATGTGATTGTCAGTGCCTGTTGTCAGTGGAGAAAGCAAATTATTTAGCACATACTATCAAACGTGCTACAGTTTGAACCTTATTTTTGAAATATAATTCTGCTGAAGGTGGGAGAATTACAAGGGTTTGTTTTACTCATACTTAAATGACATTATCTTAATGATAAGGTTAGATCCCTTGAGATCAGATCTCCTTGCCTCCAACAGAAGCATCTTAACTATCAGCTACTTTAACTGTTATTTACAGATTCTACTTACATATTCACAGACGATCTGAAAAGTAATTTTTCTGTGTATCAGTACAAATGGCAGATAGGGCCAGTTCCTAGACAAAAAGGTTCAAAATAAATCTGCATTGGTGATATGTTCAAAATTTTGTCGGGTTGCATCTGTGTCAGCAAAGTAACAATGTCCAGGTTCATTTTCCAGTCCCAAAGAGAAATGGCAGGATTAGGCTTCCTTAGTATAGTTAAGCTGACTGCAGGACAGGAGGATTCTTTATTCGTAGACTCTACTGGGAATATTTATTTGTGTGTTCTACCTGCTGAACTATTCCCCAGAATTTTTTAGCAGAGGAATTATTTAGTAAAAACCAGGTCCAGAACAATTTTAACCACTGAATTGTGGACATTCAGGTTCCAGTGCCTGGACTCAGACATTGGCATGGATAACAGTCTGAATAGTTTTTGTCATGGAGAGCTTAGGTGAGATCTTTCTTTAATTTTTTAACCAACAGTTTGCTCTTCTAAGCCTGTATCCTAATGTAAAGAAGAGATTTTATTTTCAAATGAAATGGAGTAATGTTGGGTCTGAAATGTGTCAGCCATCAGCATGCTGGAAACCTTTCAAATTCTTCTCAAATAGAAATATGTTGTAAGCTTCCCATGAGTTGATGGTGCTTCCTTCAATCTTCGTCTATACTCTACCCAAGCACCTGTAATCCAGGAGTGTTATTGCATAACACAGAAACTCTGTAGGCTGCAAATTTTTGCTGTCAGCCCGATACATAATCACTTTGGATTCCTTGTCCTTTTTATTTTTAGACCTCTGTTGCCTCTTTTATACATTATCACTCATAAAATACAAAGAAAATTAGAAGGTTTATTTTCTTATTCACTCCAGATAAAATAAGATTGTCACTTGCACCCTTGCAAGTGTGCTCATTGTTTCAGGCTCTATTGGCTAATCATTAAGGGAAGGTGAGGTGAGGGGAAGTAAATCTCAGTGTGCTAAATGTAGTATGTACACTCTTCTATGCCTAGAGCTGTGACTGTCAAATCTGATGCCTTTCTAGAAGTGAAGAACTATTGGGGATTTTGCTGACAGGTTTTTTTCCCTTAAGGCATTCCCCATCAATTTTATCATCACCTCAAGTTTTATATCCCAGAAGGAAATACATTACTGGAATCAGCACCATCTCCATCTTTGCCAGTACTTGATAAGGTGAGACCTCCCATAGCTGGTTTATTTAGCTCACATCTTTGTAAGAAGTAAACTAGAATCCTTCAACGAATTTGATAACAGTTCTTTGTTTCCTGGGAGCAATATAAATGTGAGAAATATGTGGATTATAGCACAGATTATAGTACTCCTTCCTTATAGTTGAAACTACTATAATTTTTTTCAAGTTGCTCTCCAGGAACTTTGTGCCATCTCTTGTGTCACTGAAGAAAAATTTCTGGAATGCTTGGATATGAACCAAAACCAATCAGGTTTAAGTCAAAACATTTAGAATGTTTCCTGATTTTTAAAAGAAACATATTTATAAAAGGCAATTCCTTGTTCCACTGGCACATTCCTGCAATTCTAATTTCTGGTATTAAACAAGGCTTGAGGCTATGAGCAAGTGGGAGAATTAAGAATGGTCCTAAGCTATCTCTTGCTCTAAGAACCTTGGTGAGTTTCTGTGTAACAGAAATTGAGTTATAATAGTTGATCTGTCTAGTCATGCTCATCCATCCATGAAAATATTCACGTAATGCTGCACCACACACCTTTCTTCAAACACAAATGATTCTTTGTGCTTCATTCAGAATTACATCAAACTTCCAGGAACCTCTAACTGACAGGAGCTGTACACACTCAGACTGTACCTGGGCTTATATTAGTGAATTGAAATACAGTTTGGACATGGTGTCCTGATTTGAAGAGTAAAATACTTAAGTAGTATTGATGCAATTTCTGGAGAATTGTGTCCGGAATACTGATTTATTAGTATAAGCATAGCCTCACTTTCATGATAAATACCACTTGTTTACTCAGATGGAAGCTCCCACAAAGGGCTGTGAGCTGTTGGCAATGGTACTTGGCTGCCTGCCCTGAAGCACAGTGGTTTTCTGTACCAGCACTTATGATGTGTTACATTTAAACATCACCCCTGCGAGCACCTGACCTAGACACAGCTAAGTGACTCCTCCGTGTTCCAAGGAGCCAAACTGAGCTCGGGAGAAAACTTAATAGGTGCTGATTAAGAGCAGCATCTGTTCAAGCCTTTCCAGCAGCCTCCCCTGTGTGTAACCCTCAACAGGTATCCAGTACAGGGCATGGAGGCTTTGATTAGCAGCTGAAATAACACGGCACACAGTCATAGCTCTGCTGTGATCCACTACTTCAAGGAAAGAATATACTTTCAAATGTAAAGAATGTATTAAAATGCTTGGGCTTGTGAATGCGTCTTTTTCTAATGGTCCACATTGCCACAATGGTCACAGTCTTGTAGTTCTGAGATGCAAAGGTCTGCTGTACAAAATACAAAGTTTGAAACTGGGAGACATGAGTTTGATTTCCAACAGTGTGAGTGACTCTCTTTGGGTCATTAGAAAGGTCTGCACATCTCTATTTTCCTGTTTGTCCTCCCACATTTTTCTTTTGTGTCTGTTCCCATAATAACTTCTTCAGAGATGACTAGTTTTCTTTTAATTCTGTTTCTTTATGTTTTCTAGGCTACTGTGGTTTTCTTTTAAGTGCTGCATTTTGGAAGAAGAACAAGGCAGTTTTTCTAATTTTCAAGGGCTATGATTTATTACCTGCACTGCCTAGTTTCATTTAACTGAAAACTGAGTCCAAACACAATGCATATAGTACTTGTCACAGAAAACATCAAAGGCACTTCTCTTCCAAGTAAAATCCATCCTAAGTAAGTAAACAGTGTGTGTTCCAGCAGCAAATAAATATTGACATATCAACCTGCAGCTGGAATCGACAACAGCTCCCTGCTTACTTCTCAGGTTCTTGTAGGCCATGGCTCAACCATTATCAACACAAGATCTGAGTGTTGCTGGGTCACCTGGCAGTACTAGCTGTACACAGATGAAAAATGAGGACATGAATTCAGTTCTGATGAAGCTGTGATTCTATGTAGCGGGTTATTTATTAATGTTTTATGCTAGCTCTGAAAAAATGATGATTCCTGACCTAACTTAAAACTCCTCAAAAAAATTATGAGCACATTTGAAGTAGGGGTGTTTGTACAGGTTGAGCTTTTCACAGGTGACTGTGAACATTTTTATCATGTCCAGTTCTGAAAGCAGATTTGCCATTGTATTGAGCCAAACAATAAGGAAATACAAAGAAGGTGAAAATTGGGATGGGCTACTTGAGGAGCTATAGAGATATTGCCTAAACATCTAGGGCTGGAGCTAGCAAAGTCAGATATTAGCTGGAGCTGAAACTGGTGAAGTTCATTAATGAAAATAAGAGTTTCTTAATGTTCAGCAGAAAGGAAACTAAGAAAAATGTGGGTTTGCTACTCAGTGTGCTCATCTAATGGCAAAGGACACAGAAAAGGCAAAAGTATTAAATGGCATTATTCGCATAGCCTTTTCTGGCAAGGTCTGCTCTCAGGTCTTTTGTGTCTAGTAGGAGAGGGTGTGAGAATGACTCTATTTACAGCAGAGGAAGATACAGCTAAGAAAGTCTCAGACGAATTCAATTTCTTGGGATGGGATGAATCCAGTCATGCCAAAGGAACCAGCTAATTTCATTGATTGGCAAATTTCATTTCTCTATCAGGTTTAAAAAGTCATGACAACCAAGGAAGATTTCTACTGACTGTAAAAATAAAAAATGTTACATCTATCTTCAAGAAGTGCAACAAGGAAGATCCAAGGACAAATACACAAGCCAGGAACCTGGAGTGGCTCATGTCAGCAGAGATAAACTCTTCTCTCAGAAAATGTGTGATGTCCTGAAAACTCTGTGTTGGAAATGGTTCCTGCCCTGGTTTAACCTCCAAATCATACTCAGGCATTGCAAAGGTTTTGCTTAGTTTCCTGTATAGATGCAGCCAGTACCAGTAGAGAGGCAGTCAACAGACCCAAAGCTGAGACCAAAGTAGTGTTGACGTATCTAGCTGGTGACCCACTAACTCAGGACCAGAGAACAGCCTCTGGTCCTGTTTAAATAAATTATAGATGCCTTCAGTGTGTCACTTATTAGTAAAACACGTGCATAGGAACTACAGGGGCAGGCACATAGACAAGCAGGTTATAAATGCTTTGCTCATCTGAAGTCAGCTTCTACTCTAAGCAGCAGAACTTTTCTCAAACGGGTTAACAACTGTTTAGCATAACACGTGGAGCAGAGGTGAACAATTGAAAGGTGCTACCATTGATCTGTGGTACATCCCTGTGAATGTATGATACAGTTTCCAGATGTCTGTTCAAACAATTAATTCTAAAACGAAAATGAGATCACTTGAGTACTGCAGTTTTGAGTACTTTGTTAATCTTTAAAAACTCATGTTTGATTTGTTTATTACTGCTTAAAAAATCATTGTTTTAAAATAAAAATACAAACAGAAGTCAGCAGAGATAACTGTAATTTTTTCCAAAATTATATAAATTCTGATAAAAAGTGGCAGTTCCTCAGCATTCAAGTTTGGTATTTTTGTTGAAATGCAAATAATTTTTTAATTTTATTTTTCAACTGGGTATGAATGACTTTCCAGCAAAACATTATTCACAGAGAATATCTAAAATTTAGGTTCAAAAACTGGTCACTAGGAGAGTTACAGACTAATAATTTAGTGTATAAAAACAGAGACTGCTGCAGCTTGTAGACCAGCAAAGAAGCTGTGTTTCTTAGGGCATGGGGAATGACAGTATTTAAACAAAAGAAATAATCAATACGTAGGAAATGCAAATCTTCAGCTACAGACTGAAAGAAAAAGTATTGTAAGTCACAAGATAATACAGTTCAGTGTTACAGCAATAAAGTACAACCCAACATTGTAATGCTGCGTGCAATGGCATTGATAGCAAAAGGAAGTATTTGGCTTCTAGGTAAAGCATATTCCCTCTTAACTGTATTCCTTCTCACAGAGTGGAAAAATATTATCTGACTAAGCTGTCTCTAGTAGAGTGAGGGAACAGTTTCTGGGTAATGAATTAAATACTAGTTTCCTAGGAGATGGATTGATGTACGGGAGGCAGTGTGAGCCCTTTTTCTTTCTATCCAGTGAGTGCTCTCAGCCTACAATATTAAACTCTGTCAATGGTCTAGGAGAAGGAAACTTTTTTCTGTGCAAGTATCTTGAATTACTGAAGAGCAATTTAGGACAGTTTCCAGGTAATTTATGCTAGCCTCTCATATTCTCTGTAGAAGGAGAGCTAAGTAAGACCCAAGTATAAGAATGTATTATTACTGTAACTCTGTGAGATTGTCTTGCCTATGACATAGGTACAAATTTGGGGGGGGAGGGGGGGGGGAGCTAATCTGCATACCTGAGTTGAAGTTTTTATGTTCTTGTTGCCTTATAGTCCCTAAAATCAAGAGGCAAACAAGATTAAGACTATAAAAAGTAGTTACCATTTAATGAAGGTCCTCCAGATGCACTTATGGCAAAAATGCACGCGTGATACAGGGCTTCAACACCTTTAAAAGTTTAACAAATTATCATAATAGACAAGAATCCCCATTTAGAAGGACAGTTAATTAAGTCATTCCCCCCTTGGTTCAGCCCCCTACTGAAGCCTCCCCCTTGCTTCTAGCCCTACATTTTTTTGTCTAAATACATGGGAAAGTGACATGGCCTTGGTTCATTGAAGAAGCAAGATTAGAATAGGATTCCAGGAATGTGTTTGTCTAACAGGGTGGGAAAAGTAATGGAGTTAGCTAAGAAATTATATAACTGTACAATAATAGTCTAAAGAGATACGAATATATGAAAAATATATAAAAAGCAGAAAACCTTAGGCATCCTTCTGATGTGTACATTTTTTCAGCTTCAACAGAAAGTGAAGCCTGTTTTCTTAATTATTCTCAGATGTTGCAATTTTATATTCAAGAAGGAATGTACTTTTCTTAAATTGTTTCAAAGATAATGTAACTTGAAAAACAGTTCAACTGTAATCATCCATCTTTACTGTGATTTTGTGACAACAGGAGATATATAGTTTATCTGGGTACAATTGGCTTGTTTACAGTAAGCTGGTTTTGTGGAGAGAAGAAATTCAGCTCATCTTAAGGTGCATCTTATTACATTATTAGTGAATTCCATAGTGTGTTAGTTTATGGGCAACAGGATTTCCATAGGAAACTTCAGAAATCTGACCTAATATCTAGGAAAGATAAGCCAAACTTTTAGTTATAATTAGCAGTGACAAGTCTGGATATTCTTGTTGTATATATTGATTATGAGACTTTCTAAAAGGTAGTTAAATTTTTTACCTTAATTGCTTTTATGGTCTATTTTTACCTTGTTGGAAGAAAAGCTGTTGGTCTAGTCTTTATTTCTCACTACTATTTGCATTTGGTGATTCCTTCTTGTGCCATGAGTTAGAGCAGAACCATGGAGTTTGCCTTCCTCTTGCTGTTCATTTTTGACACACTTACTGATATTCTTTCTGATTTGTTTCCTATGGTAAAATATTCTAATTTTTCAAAGCAATTTTCATGGTGTTTATCATTCTCACCATTTTTTTACAAAGATCTTCAAGACCTGCAGTGTGCTCTTTGAGTGATAGATTCACTAGCACTTCCAACAGCATTATTGATGGGACAACACTGATCTATTTAATTATACCATACTCTTGTATTTTTCCACAAATTGTCCTTTCTCCTTATTAATAATTATACTGAAGGCCCCTAATTAATATACATATTAATTAGAGACCTTCAGTAAAATTTAACAACAAAGTAACAAATCATTTGGGGTGAATTTACAACAGCTCATTTCTCAATATAGATTCTCCATCTCATGATCCAGCTGAGTGTTTTTCTCTGGGAGAAAATTGGAAAATGAAGGAGCAGTGTACAAATCCTGTAAAAAAATACATATATATTTACACAGGTTATAAATCAGTTGTGTTTAGGTAATTGTAGATGTGAGTAGATATACTGAAGCCAGAATAATTTGAGGGGTTTTTTACACAAGTTGAATGACTAAGCAAATTTACAGAAGGAAACAAAATTACTAAAGGAAGGCAAAGATTTCTCAAGTTCTGACATTTAATTTTTAGTGGACTTAGTCTGGATATTTTCAGTGCACCAGTATCAGTATTTACGTAATTCATATAAATTCAGGTGTTAAACTTGCCATCCTTCACCCCCTTCACTTATAGCACTTAAAATTTAAGTTTTTACAGACATTCACACTAAAGAAGTTCTGTGAAGTCAGTTTGTAGATGAGTAACTAGAAGATGAGTTTAAGTGATGACCGAGTTTTCTATAGGCAAGCAATAGACTATGATGCGTATAAACATACAGAATCCTCACAAAGTTGAAAATGCGAAGAGTTCAGCTGTGCTTCACAAGAAATGGTCTTCACATCTTAAGTTTTGAAATGGTCAGAAGAAAAAGGCACTAAAGAAACAGCAAAAAACATCTGAGAAGATCTAAGTATGTAAACAGGCAGCCAACTTGGAAGAAAAAAGTGAATAATGCTTTTTCAAATTATAGTTTTCCAAGCTCTGCTCATGCTTGACCATGAGATATTTAGATTTTTAGTTGAAGACGTTGGTTAATCTGATCCAGCTGAAATTAAACTGAGACAAGGATGCCATGTTTTCAAGCTATTTTATAACTGTAAATGAAAAATATGCAGCCAATATAATTACATTTTAGAAGAGGAAAGAATGAAAAGTATCACAGACTCAGTCTTGTTTATAGTCCTGTGCCAGTTTGGACAAATTTGGAAGAAAATATCCTCTGATAGAAGGCAGGTTACAACCATCCCTCCCCCACCAGGTTCAGGAAAAAGAAATTTTCCTCGGAGGAAAGTGAAAGAGATACAAAACTATTTATTTAACAAACACACAGGAAAAGGATAATAATGCTAAATAATAAAACCTCTCGCTTTGGAGAGAAACCTGGGAAATTTTCAGATTTCTTCTGTAGATGTAGTCTCTCTCCTCCTCGGAGCTGGGTCGGTGTGGGCCCACCTCTGTGGCCTTGGTGGAAAATTCTCCCAATGTGTTCTCATGTTGAAACAGTCCAGAAGAGAAGAAGGGAAAAACCAAAGTCCCAGGAAAACAAAGTTCAACTCTCCATCTCCCTCTGGAGAAAAGGAGCTGAAAGCTGGCTGAAAAGCAAGA
Source organism: Corvus hawaiiensis (assembly GCF_020740725.1). Lineage (NCBI taxonomy): Eukaryota > Metazoa > Chordata > Aves > Passeriformes > Corvidae > Corvus > Corvus hawaiiensis. Next base: position 25,655,855 of record NC_063215.1, read on the forward strand.
AGGGTGCTTCCTCCACTCTTGCTACTGCAGAAAAAGAGGAGTGTGTATCTGTGTCCTTGAACAACTGTTTTGAAAAGTTCGCTTGGTTTTTTCTCTCCCCCCTCTTGGGCTCTGTTTAAAGGCACAGAAAGGCACAAAGTTAATTTGTAGGCATAGAGCAGCAATAGGGGATACAGCATCATAAAGTCACCCCAAGACAGGTCTTAAATCCCACAGAAGTGGATGATTTATCTTCACAATCACTGGAAGAATTTCAGAGACTGAGACATCCTCATTCCTAAAGCCTTCCTGAAAGAAACCTAAAGTTGCAGGACTGCTACAATCTCATACTCATCACTCAAAGCATATTAAGCACTGCCTCACATTTTCAACTTCACAGGAAAATAAGTGTTTCTCCTTTTCAGTGTTGGCTCCCCAACATGTAACAGCATTGTGGGAGATTATAACAGTTTGTTTAATAATATGACTCTCAGCTGACAGCTTGCTTATAAACACAAGAAAAAGCAAGGCAAGTTCCTGTGCCAGCGGGTTTCTATCTGATGGCCCAAATCAACAGTGATATCTGTATTGTCACACATCTGAGCCCATTCAGGCTCCTGCCAGCCCCGATGTGCTGCTGCACAACAGGTGGGTAAGTCTGCATAGGCTTGGTCACAGGTCTGATTCTTCCACAATTGCCTTTACCAGTAGCAAAGATGGTCCCTAAATGACTTCTTCCTTCACCCCTCCATAGATAATAAGCCCTTCCTCCAAAATATACACACATCTTTACAGTAGGAAAGGCAGAACTATAATTATCTGAGGCTCAAATGTTGTCAAGTTGGCAAAGGGAAGACAAAAAATCTGCCCATGATAATAAGTACTGGTATTCTCAGGCATGAGAACTGAAGCTAGATTTGACTTCTAAAATGCAAGGTGACTTGACTGAGATGAAAAAATATGGGTTTAATTCACTAAAAGGCTCATCTGATATTCAGCTAGGCTAATTTCTGTAATATAATGTTGATCTGTATGTAGAAATTTTAATATTTCCTTTTATTTTTGACACTTTTTGGCACTGTATTTCATTATATTTTCTTCTTTTTTCAAGCTGAATTGTTGGCTTATGGTGTTTAGCAGAGTAAATACCTGAGCCAGCCACTGTCTAATAGGACATTGGGTAACAATATTCTAATACATATTCAAATATATTCTAATATTCTAATATTCTTTAATGCACAGCCAGTCAAGGTAAGACTTACTGAAACATGCAACTGACAGTAAGAGACAAAAAGAGAAAGCAATAACCTATATTTGGGGAGCTGGCGAAGACCACTAAAGGTTCTAGTTTTAGTAATCCTGTAGCACAGGCAACTTCTGTTATTTATTTATTTTTGGCCCAGCATATCTTACAATATGAACAATCAAGTTCCTCACACTGATTTGGTGCCGAGTTTCAGACTTCTCTCTAACAATAGCCCTAGTAAATATACATTTTACAGATGCAGTAGCAAACTGCAGAATAGCAACAAATCAGTGCAGTTTACGCTGGTGAAACAGTGCACTTTCTCCCCATAGACTGAAAGATTGAGGAGAGCAAGACTAATGAGGAGCAGCTGAGGGAACTGGGGTTGTTTAGCCCAGACAAAAGGAGGTTCATGAGGGATGTTACTGCTCTTTACAACTAACTGAAGGACCATTGCAGACTGCTGGGGACCAGTTTCTTCTCCCAGGTAACAAGTGATAGGACAAGACGAAATGGCGTCAAAGTGCACCAGGGGATGTTTTGATTTGATATTAGGAAAAATCTCTTCCCTGAGAGGGTGAGAAAGTATTGGAATAGGCTGCCCAGGGAAGTGGTGGAATCACCATCCCTGAAAGTGTTCAAGAAACATAGATGTGGTGCTTAGGGACATGGTGTAATGGTGGACTTGACAGTGCTGGGTTAATGGTTGGCTCTGATTATCTTGGAGGTCTCTTCAAACCTTAACAATTCTATGATTCTATGATAAAATGTATAAGAAATTCTACATTTTTCTTTTGAAATTGAATGCCATAATGTCTTCAATTTCTGATGCATAAAAAATGTTTTTCTCTCACAAGAAACCTTATAACAAGGGAAATTACTGGAAAGTTCTGCATGTTGCAGTCCAAAGTAGTGTATAGCCACCTACAAGCTCATTGAATGAATGAGAAAAATATTTCACACACCAGTTCATATAAATAGGAGGAAAGTAAGCTCCCCCTGTTACCTAACTGAAGTATTTTATTAAGCTAGGAAAAAGAAGAAAAAAAGCAGGCATGGAATAAACTATCAAGCTAGCATTGAAGTCTTTAAATGCCATGTGAAAATACCCATATCTAAACAGAATATGAAATCACACCTTAAGAAACAAAATAGCAAGAAGTGAACAATGACTTGGAAACAAATGCTTTTGATGCTTTGTGAACAATCCTCATGACAAAATAATTCTCTTTTGTTCTCTGAAAACTCAACATTAAAATGGAAATCTCAAGAGGTCATATTATAGAATAGTAGCAACAGATTATATAAAATATTTGAGTAAAGATGCCCTGAGAAATGTTCTCACTATCATGAACAGGGCGAGACAGAGGGCAGTGTCAGTATGTGTCTGAGAAACAGCATAAAGAGCAGTCAGTTTATTAAGAACGGGGGAAACTTTAATAAAAGATCAAACTGATATTAGGGACATAGTCTATCCAAGGAAAAAGAAATCTATTAATGAAACTTAAAACAAAAATGAGTAAGTTTTTCAGCTTACTATCTGAAAGCCAACGTGCTGCAAAGTGCACCATTTGAGATGATTCATCTGCTAGTGAAGTTACAGAATGCTGTACTCAAATCAAGTGTAGTGTACAGGACAAACCAAACAAAATGCAAGGAAGTGACAGAAAAAAACCCGACCCACTGAATTAATTGTACCTTATTTAAATAGGTCAGAGATTATTCAGGGCATGAATATAAAAGGTAACAAAGTTTTCTGTTATGCTATGCTAATTAGCAAAAATAAAATCATTGCTGAAATGGAGAAAGAGGACCTGACTAAAGAAAAGCACATCACAAATGGTATGGAAAAACTGGAAAGGGAAATACCTCATTTTTTACGCTTTATGAGCAGCAAACCAAATAAAATTATTTAGGAACGCTTTTAAAGGTAGCAAAGGAGGAGCACTGTAACAAACTGGAAATCATTGCTTCTAGTTTCAGTGGAAGCTAGAGGTTCAGATGGGCTCAGGAAACAATTAAGCAAAATTGTTGGGAAAAGCACATAAAGACCTATTCATTAGCCAGACATAATGCCTCAGGAAGCTGCTAATTTGCAGCTTGCTCAAAGATGGGAAGTTGTAATGATGGAAAGTATCATTGCAAACTTGCCTTACCTTTATGTTCTCCTCTACTCATCTATTCCCAGCCACTGTCAGAGACGTAACCATGATTGGAGGGTTCACTGGCCTTGTGCAATAGGAGGGGTTAGAGAACAAAGTAAGAACCAGTTTGATGAAAGCAATAGCACAAGGTAGTACTTTTATTCTGGTCTTCTGCCAGTAGGTCAGTGAACCCAAATAGAAAAAAATGCAGGTCATAGGCCTGTAATATATGTTAGTGTCATTTAGCTTTGACAAAGTGATGCATACCTTAAAGCCATCTTTGTCACTGTTCACTTCCCACTCCTAATCTATCTCATCTGCTTAAAATGCAGAGTAGAGACTGTTCCTTGCATCATGTTGCTAAGGGCAGATCCAATGCTCTAATCACCATGAAAACCTTGCAATAAATCATACAACTTTTTGTGCTAAATTCATTTGAAAGGCCTTTATTTCCTTTAAAATAACAAAAATATTTATTAAAAAAAAGCTGTCTTCTGTGCCTCTTCTTTCTTGTTCCTCAAAATACTTAATATAAAAGCATCTATCTTGTCTCAGATCACACCACAGATCTCCTCTCCTATTTCCAAATGGGTCAGAAGAAAATTCCAGGGAAAATAATTTTTTAGTTTCTATTTTGCGTTATATTTTCTCTGGCTTCAGAGCTCTTGAGTGCAATGTTGCATTCAAACTGCTTAATTTAACAGCTCTGATGGACTTGTAATAAATTTGTCTTGGCTTCTACAAAAATGACTTTCAGTGCTCACATATGTTTATGAAGTTAAGAAGAGATTTTTGGTTTTTACATATTTAAACTTGCTGACTGAAATTATCATTGGGCATGCCTTGTCTTATTTTTAAAAAAAGAGTAAACAGACATCCCTTTTTCAGCTTCCATATACAGCTCAGAGACCTTTTCAGGAAAGGTGTCTTGTAATTTGTTCTATCCAGGTTGGATTTGTGCCCTGATCATTAAATGTGTTTGCTTTTAAATATTTGTAGACTTGGTGAAGGAGAGAATACTGCAGATGGTACACATTAATTTTCATATATCAAAACAATTTTTTTTCTAAAATAAAAAGAAGTTTTAAAACTCCTTTTAGTACTTGGCTGTTAATAAGCAAATGGACCAAGAAAAGCACAGTGGAGCAGTGTACTTTTTTACATACATGCATTGGACACCCTTGGAAACTATATCTGTAACATACAGGAATGATGTCAGGCAATTCTGTTCCCAGTTGGACAACAGAGTTTTCACCAAGAATCAGAAGGTTCTCACATTGCTTTCAGTTCATCTGAATTTGAACAACCATGCATTCTATTATCCTAATTTGTATTAGCAGCAGAACTCTACTGACATGAATGAAGATACTTCTAATTTCCAGTAGAGTGAATGAGACTAGAATCAGAATTTTTCACTTCAAATATGTTCTGCATTGGTGGATAGTAATAATGAAGATAGCATGAGCTAACCAACAGCTAATTTTTCTTATCTGATCACTACTAGAAACAAAGCAAATTATCTTATCTTTGGCTCATTTTAATGGTGCTAGTCAGCTAATAAATCAATAGAGTGTTGCTCATACTCTTTTTATATTGGTGTAATAATACCTTTGCAACTTTTTACATTGTTTAAAACAGGATCCTGCTTTCTACATTCAAAGAGAAAAATGCCTGAGGTTGCCTAAATAAGGGTAATTTCCTAATGCTTCTCATATCCCCAGTTCAAAAGATTTAGCAGCAGGTTTGAGTAATATCTCTTACGTTAAAATTAGTTTTGAATCTTTAAGCTACAATTCATCACTGAATTGATGCTAAGACAAGAACAGACCTAAAGGAAACGTGGTGCTGCAAATGCATCGTGCAATGGAACATCATTGAGTTAACTTGTAAGGTTCACTGAGTAATTCATTCTGTTCACAAAAAAATACAGTAGAATATCTATTTTTATTTTGTGGTTCTTTGCACCTCACATAGGCACTGTCCTTATCACCCCAATGAAATTGATGGCTGTATGATTTCTAAGCCTGGATTTTTCTTTCAGTCTTCCTCTCTTGCTCTTAGCTTGTTTCTACTTGCTCATTTGTCGTCTTCACTATTTGGTTGATAATAGCCCACCTACTTCTCAGAAACTACTTAGTGCTGCTGCCAGGGAGCAGCACTTCCACCTTGAAATACCATTATAGGAGGAAAGATACCAGAGGACCTTCGCAGGCAAAATCTGGAATTTGACAGGCCAGGATGACTCAAGTAATTAAACAGTAAGGCTGTTGATTTTCTACTATCAGGGGCATATTTCCTGAGAGGGACAAAGGAACAGAAAAAAGATGTTCAATGAGAACAGAGGAAGGAAGGAATTCGGAAGGAAGGAAGGAATTCGGAAGGAATTCGGAAGGAATTCGGAAGGAAGGAAGGAAGGAAGGAAGGAAGGAAGGAAGGAAGGAAGTTCGCACAGAAGTGCTTTGGTTCATGTGGTTTGCTTTCCAACAACAAAATCATCTGCTGAAATGTTCAGCAAAGGCAGAACGGAAGCTCCCCAGCTGAGCTGCCTCTTCAACCAAGTTTGCAAAAAATTTTAAATTAATTCTGGTCTGAGAAAAGGGCTCCTAATTTAATATGGTATTTGACTACTATGGAATTAATCCTCTGAATCAAATAGATTTTAAAATGAAAGGGCTAGTCTCTGACAGAAGAAAATAAATGCTGCCTATTTATGTGATTAATAAAAATGTAGGTCTGCAATAAAATTATTATTATGGAGGGGGAAATGTGTTTGACAAAGCAATAAACTTAGATGCTGAAGTAAGGTTTGTTTATTCTCTATGAATGTCAGTTCCTGTGACCTATCAGATGCAATAAAGCATAAAATTCTCTTTGATTTCTATTCACATGGTCTAATATCATATAATAAGTGATATTGAAAGCCACAAGACATATCTTCTAGGGTTGGTAGTTTAATTTCAGTATTTTTGGATTAGTGATGGAAAGTTATGGATTAGAAGAGATATCAATGTATGTGAACCTTTTAGCTAAATAAAGTACCAGACAGTACTTCCCTGAGATAAGAGGGTTAATAGATATACACTTGAATTTAAGCTTCTTTTAAGTGCTGCGTTGCCAGTATATTTTTTGGTTGTAGAAGTTTGTAACATCACATGTTAAGCAGGCTTTGGACTGAAAAAAACCCCCAGTTAAAATAAGAATTACATAATTTTGAACATTTGCTGTACACTTTCATATGAAAGGAACAGATTTAAACTGATGCACCAAGCTCGATGCAGAGAGTATAATTAAAAGAAAAGATAAATCAGAACCAAAATTCATCAGGGGAATTGATTTAGCTAACACACTTTCACAAATTGGAAACCCAGAGGGGGACAACCATAATCATCTAGTCTGACCTCTTGCATTCCACATCATGTGATTTTTCTGAATTAATTCTCATCTCATCTAGCACTTATCTTTTAGAAAAGCATTTGATCTTGATTTTAAAATGCATAGCAAAAATGGCTCCATTTGAGAACTGTAGCAGAGTTTTGTACATGGTGAATATTTTCACGAAGTTAAGTTTCACTCATACTTTAAAACTTAATCTGTTTTCACGGGTATACTCATTTATACAATCAAGGATCAAGTGAAGCTTTCTGGCTACAGATTCATGATGAGCATGTGTTTTTAGCTGATTACACCTGACGTTTGGGTCATCTGCCAGCTTCTTCAAGGTCATTGAGGAATGAGTATAACAGAACTAAGAATTGACAGTAGGAATGCACAGGCTTGGCAACGATTCTTTGTCTACCATTTCATTCTGGGATCTGTTAGCTAACCCATATTTAATCTTTATAATGTGTGATATATTGATTTTTTTACTAGCCTGCTCCCTAATCAGAACGTGTGGTATCAATCAAAGCAAATGTCTTACAGTACTCTAGGAATACCAAATTTAGGCAGCGAATTAATCTGCATAATCAATTATTTATGTATTTATCAATCAAATTTGTAATCCTGTTAAAAAAAATAATTAGTGTTATGACAGGTTTTTCATAAATTCATATTGTTCTCAAATATTTATGCCTTTTAAATTCCATTTCTTACTATTCATAGGAATCATAGAATGGCTTGTGTTGGAATGGAAGAGACCTTAAAGATCATCTAGTTCCAACCTCTCTACTATAGGCAAGGAACCTTCCATCAGATGAGGTTGCTCAAAACCCGATCCAATCTGGCCTTGAACACTTCCAGGGATGGGACATCTGGGTACTGTTTAGGTTCCTCACCACCCTCACAGTAAACAACTTTTTCCTAATATCTAATACAAACCTACTCTCTTTCAGGTGAAATCCATCCCCCACCTTGTCTTATCATCTTATCACTGCATATTTTTGTAAAAAGTCCCTCTCCATCTCTCTCGTAGGCTCTCTTCAGGTACTGGGAGGTTGCAATTAAGTCACCCCTAAGCCATCTCTTTTCCAGCCTAAGCATTAAAATTCTTTTAACCTTTCCTGATTGGAGAGGTGCTTCATCCCTCTGATCACCTTGGTGGCCCTCCTCTAGACTAGCTTCAACAGGTCGATGTCTTTCCTGTGCTGGGGACTTCAGAGCTGGATGCCTCACTGCAGGTGGGGTCACTACTGGTGAGGGAGGAAGAAACTCTGTGTCAAAAAAGACATCACTTGATTTTTTGGCAATTTGGAAGCAAATAGTGGAATTACAAACATTTTAGCATAGGAAAAAAGCTGGAGCATGAGTGTGATTCTCTCTTATTGAATACCAAATTGTCATTCTCTAAATCTCTTTGCCACTTGCAAAGACCATGACAAGCTCCTTAAATAGGTCTCTTTTTGCATACCACGTAATCCTGCATTCCCACATCGTCAGGAGGGTTTAAATCACTTCTCAATATTCACACCTCAATTAATATAACCTTAGGTGTTTTTATTAGTTGTAGAGTATCTAATCTTTGTTTATGGTGTTTTCAAACTCTACCCTTCTAATTTAAGTAAGACAGATGCTGATCCTACCTGTATATCTGAGCATGTTTCACTCTATAACCTACAGACTAAAAGGTTCACTCAAGTTCCCTGTGGAATAGGAAAGAAATTTTTTCTTTGTTTTACAAGGAAGTAAAGCAAAGTGAGCAGGTCTATAGAAATAGGAGGAGGTATTCCAGGTGTAGGTATGCTGCATTGAACTTGGAAGGCTGCAGAGAAGGCTGCACACCAATGAAGAACAATTGGGTAGCCTAAAGTACTGTCAAGAGCTAAGCACTCTAAGCATGGTGTTTGTGAATGAATATCTGCCTCTCTATTATGCTTATGTGGTGGAAGTAGAGTTGTATCGTAATACTTCCTCCATTTCTACGGAGGTGCAGACCCTGCACTGAAATGCTTCACTGAGCAAGTTGTGCCATGTCACAGCAGAAATGGTGTTTTTATCAGACTCATTAAATTATTCAGATAGGAAGTGAACAGACAAGTCCAGACCTATCCCTTCTCTTTCAGAGACTGTACACTTGGCAAAGTATGAAAATATTTCAAGAAGCAATGACCAGAAGCCAGGAATCCTATCATGCTGTTTAACTAGCACTTCTGGGTTGTCTTGAACTGCCTTCTGCCAGTTATTCATTTCAGAATAGCTGAGGGGCAGTTGCTATGTTGAGATTTCAAGCTGGATGTTTGAAACAACCTCAACACAGTGAATGCGTGCTAAATGCAAGCCACAGTGAGGTGTCACAATCTTCAAATCCAGTGAAACCTCACATTTGTCTGCTCATCTCTCTTAGGGATTTTCCCACCAGGGTTGGGAAGCCCACAGGGTTCTTGTTTTAGCCTAACTTTCAAAGCAGCACAGAAAGGAGACAGCCTCATTAGCCACTGTTTTTTAATGGCTCCTTTAACCCTGTGCTTCTTTCCACCGCAGCTTTCCACAGCTTTTAATTTACAAATATCTTGAATATATCTGGAATACACTGTAGAAAGGTCTAAAGGGAAGTGCTTGTGCAAGAGAGGGTGAGAAACCGAGGAGAAGCAGTGTCAGAAGAGGGATAAGCAAGCTGGAAGTAGTGTTGGGGGGAGAGATGAGGACCTGGGGATGAGCTGAAGCGGGGGGTGGAGGAGGAGGCATGCAGAGATGCGGGCGTGTGTGAAGGCGCGTGTGCATGGTGTGCGGAACAAAAATCGACATCGTCTGAAACGGACGTGACTTTTCCAGCGGGGGCGGGTGCACTCTGGCACCTGAGGCATGCAACCTACCCCGACCAGCCTTTTCCACGACGGTGCAGGGGGTGCAGCCTCCGCGGGGGAGGATGGACCCCTTGCCCGGTCGGGGAAAAGGCTGGTCAGGGCGGGTTGGGGACCGACGCGGATCCCCAGCCTGTTCCCGCATTGGTTCCCGTAAGTTCCCGCGTCATTTTTCTCCCCACACCCCGCTTTTCGCACTGGCAACCACAAGCCTCGATGGACGGGCGGGAGAAAGCTTGGATGCTCTGAAAGGGTCTGGGTTTGGGTTTGTTGGTTGTTTTTTTCCCAGCCCCCGGAACAACCACTAGGGATGTCCGGGATTCAACCACAGGATGGTTCCCCTCCGTACAGGAATTGGACGAGTGGGTCGGAACTAAACGAGACGCGGGAGGCTCTTTTAACCCCTTCCTCCGACTACGATGATGAGGAGTTCCTGCGATATCTCTGGAAGGAGTATCTGCATCCCAAGGAATATGAATGGGCGCTGATCGCCGGCTACATTGTCGTCTTCATTGTGGCTCTCGTCGGGAACGTCCTGGGTGAGTCGAGCTCCCCCAAACTTCCCGTTCTCCCATCCCGAGATGGGTTTTGCATGGAGGGTGGCTGGAAACCGGGGTGGGTTTCGCATACCCAGCTGGAAAGGCGGCAGTCCCCAGCCGAGGGGGAAAGTTCAGGCTGCGCGGAAGGGGCCCTAGAAAGCGCTCCCCTGCGCGGGCGAGGGGCTGCGGCGGCGGCCGCTCGCTGCCGGGGCCAGGGCAGGGCACGGGGAGCGGGGCGGCGGAGCGCACCTGGGCGGCTCGGCGGCGGAAAGCCGCGGCTGCCGGCCGGCTCCCGCCCCTGTCCCCCGGGCCGAGGTGCTGAACCCTCCCGGCACGGCCGGCGGCCCCGCCTCCCAGCCCGCTCGGGAGGATGCTGCTCCCCCCGCGCAGCCCCGGCCCGGCCGGCGGAGCCCGGCGCCGCGCTGGGGATATCGAGCGCGGGGTGTTTCCCCAGGACAGAAACGGGGAATCAGGGGCGTGGGATAAGAGGAGCGGGATGAGGGGCCCGGGACGGCGCCCGGCCCGTGACGGGAGCCGGCGGTGTCCCCTCAGCTGCGGGCAGGCGCAGAATGCGCGGCTCCTTCCTCAGCGGCGCAGCGGCCGCGCTCTGTCCCCCGCGGCTGGAGCGGAGCGGGGACGTGGGGCGGGGGCGAGGCGGCCGCTCCCGGGCGCTCATTGAGGGAGCGAGGCGGGGCGGTGCCTCTGCTGGAGCCCGCCTCCTCCCGCTTCCATTCATCCTTGAAGGAGGCGGCGGGGGCACCGGGGCTGCTTGGCGGCCGCCTCGAAGGGAGTGTGGCGTAGAGCTGAGGATAGTGAAGGGACGGAGGGAAGGCCCGGGTGGGCTGGGGCGGCGGGCAGGAGCGGTGTGTGGGAGCGGCAGAGGGGTCTGGCCGTCAGCAGCCCGCCTGCCGCTCCCCATCGCTCCTCTTCGCTCCCCCGAGCCCGCTGCCGCCCACGGCGGTGGCTCTCGCCGGACTGTGGGAACAGGCGCCTGTGCTGGCGCAGGGGAGCGCGGCCACGCGTGTGCGCACACCCGCCCGGGCGGCCGTGCCCCCCTTCCCCGCGGCCGTGCCTCCCTTCCCCGCGGCCGTGCCCTCCTTCCCCGCGGCCGTGCCCTCATTCCCCGCGGCCGTGCCCCCCTTCCCCACGGCCGTGCCTCCCTTCCCCGCGGCCGTGCCCTCATTCCCCGCGGCCGTGCCCTCATTCCCCGCGGCCGTGCCTCCCTTCCCCGCGGCCGTGCCCCCATTCCCCGCGGCCGTGCCCCCCTTCCCCGCGGCCGTGCCCCCCTTCCCGTGGCCGTGCCCCCCTTCCCGTGGCCGTGCCCCCCTTCCCGTGGCCGTGCCCCCATTCCCCACGGCCGTGCCCCCCTTCCCGTGGCCGTGCCCCCCTTCCCGTGGCCGTGCCCCCATTCCCCGTGGCCGTGCCCCCATTCCCCGCGGCCGTGCCCCCCCCTTCCCCGCGGCCGTGCCCCCCTTCCCGTGGCCGTGCCCCCCTTCCCGTGGCCGTGCCCCCATTCCCCGTGGCCGTGCCCCCCTTCCCGTGGCCGTGCCCCCCTTCCCGTGGCCGTGCCCCCATTCCCCACGGCCGTGCCCCCCTTCCCGTGGCCGTGCCCCCCTTCCCGTGGCCGTGCCCCCATTCCCCGCGGCCGTGCCCCCCCTTCCCCGCGGCCGTGCCCCCTTCCCCGCGGCCGTGCCCCCATTCCCCGCGGCCGTGCCCCCATTCCCCGCGGCCGTGCCCCCCTTCCCGTGGCCGTGCCCCCCTTCCCGCGGCCGTGCCCCCCTTCCCCGTGGCCGTGCCCCCATTCCCCGTGGCCGTGCCCCCCTTCCCGTGGCCGTGCCCCCCTTCCCGTGGCCGTGCCCCCATTCCCGCGGCCGTGCCCCCCTTCCCGCGGCCGTGCCCCCATTCCCGCGGCCGTGCCCCCCTTCCCGCGGCCGTGCCCCCATTCCCCGTGGCTGTGCCCCCCTTCCCGTGGCCGTGCCCCCATTCCCCGTGGCTGTGCCCCCCTTCCCGTGGCCGTGCCCCCATTCCCCGCGGCCGTGCCTTCCCAGGCTGGGGGAGGGGGGCAGGTGCTGCTCCTCAGCAGTTCTGCGTTTATGAATGGACACGGTGTGGCCGCTGGGAGCCGGCTCCGCCAGGAGGACCCCCTGGGCTGCAGTCACGGCCATTGGCATTCCCTGGGTCCATCCGTGGTGCTGGCATGAACGGAGCGCGCTGGGCCCCGCCCCGCCATACGGGTCTTTCATTCATGTTTTTCAGACGGAATTGTGCGTGTCAGGGCTGTCACTGCAAACTCTACAGGCTTCCCGAAGTGACATGCAAATGAAACTGCAGCCAAAGGCAGCATTTTTAAAGGCATTTTTAAAAATTTCAACGGACTGATGATGCGCTTTTTTTTTCAGTATTTCTGAAGCGTTGCACTAAGTGCTTGTGTGCACGTTTGCTCAGTCCATTGCTCGGCAGCCAGCTTGATAGACAGTGTAAAGATAGCAGCCCTGGCAAAGAGGCTGTATTTTAAATTAGGAAAAAAACTGTCCTTTGGTCTGATTTTGAGCAAAGGCTATTTTAGGAGAACCATCTGTGCTTAACATATTTTCCTCCACCCAATGTAAATAAGCTGTCCTCTTGCCTGTAAAGATTCAAGGTCAAATCTTCAGCTGTAGGAGCTTTCACTCTATTTACACTTTTTCCCCCCGAAGCCACGAGGAGAAAAGCTTTCCTCTCTGTGCAGCCACAAATAGAGATGATACCAATGCAGATGTGCAGCTGTTCTTTCCTTGCATTTGTGTACATTAACTCTTTGCTTGGGATGGAAACTGGCATCTGGCTGTCCACCCACCATTCATTTTACTGGATGGAATGTCCACTTTTTGTCCTCTGAAAATCTCTCTCTCCAAGTTGTGGTACATGGTAGCAAATCTCTGTCTTAAAATGGACAGAGAAGTAAGTACCTGAACACTTTTCTATCCATTCCTCTAAATCACAGTAAATCCTACAATAGGTAATTCAGCTTTACAGCTGGACTCAATGATCTTAAAGGTCTTTTCCAACCTAAATGATTCTATGATCCTCCTCAAGCTGTTTGCTCCAAATTGCTGGTTCTGTTTGTGGTATCTGCAGGTGCAGGTGCTTGTTAGCTGAATACTGTCTCATCTTTATTTGAGAAAGCTCACACTGCACTGATTGCAGGCTCATGTGGTTCTGAGGAGAGAAATGGACGTGGTCTAGTGCTCTTTCCAAAGACATTTTTAAGAAACTTTTTTACTACCAGTGAAATCTGATGTAGAACTCTGCACATGTTAATTTCTCTGAGAAGCTGATTTCTGCTACTTGAAAAATCCGTATTCAAGGTTAATCTGGGATTTAGTCATGGACCTTCTCAAAGAGGAGCAGGAGTGCTTTTAAAGAGAAGTGGCTACTGGTGCTTTATAGTATCATCATTAATGATGCATTGCATTCTTTTGCTTATGTTTGCCCAGTGTTGCAGGACTCGTGGCATGTGGAGTCAATGCTTTGATTCTATTTTTAACATGTCCTAGCCAAATAACACTTAAGCAACCAGGAAGGACCCTCTCTTTCCGTATGTGGTGCTGAAAATTACATTTCTGCTTTTTATTTTGGTTTGTGCACTCACATGGGATTAGGAGTGTCCCAGAAATTATATCTGTGCAAGTGGAAGGCACAGCACATCCCTCAGATATTAGTAATAAACTGGATTGAAGCATTCTGACAGTTAATTAAAAACCAAGGGTACAATCAGCTCGAACTTTGATTGACATCTAGTGGGTTCTTGAGTGAGATACACAGCAGGAATTCCACGAATAGTAGCATATAACAAGGTCTGCATTGCTATTTAGCTTTAAATTTAATTAGGAGAGTTGACACAGATTGTCTGAGCTGCTGCACGAACCAGCTAAAGTTGTAGTGGTTTTTGTCCAAAATACTCATTACTTACTTATTTACTTTCTGTGAGATAAGAATTAGGAGAAAGCAAAGCAGGCACAAAACTTGAAAGAATATAAAGAGGTTAATTAACACACCTAAAAGAAAGGAAAAAAAAAATCATACCAAACCTTCAGAACACTTCTCCTCCCCCCACCTTTCTCCCTTCTCCCACTGACAGTGTAAAAAGACAACCCTTGAGATTTTCAGTCAGTTTACCACTTCCATAATAGCCTTGTTCAGTTCACTTAGGGAGAGGAGTCTCTCTTGCTCATGCTGTGGAGACATCTCCACAAGACGTTCTCTCATGGCTTCAGTATCACGAGACAGCTGCCCGGGTTGGTTCTCTGCTCACATGTGAGAATCCCTTCCCCTGATTTACAGCTTTTCCCACAACTGCTTTTGAGGGTCCAGTCTTGAGCTACTGGGGTACAATTTTAAGGTTGAGCTGTTCAGAAACAAAGGTTCTCTTCACCCATCTCTGGGAGCATTTCATCTCTAAGAATAGAGGCCCTCCTCCTTCCCTGGGAGCAAAGGGTCCTCATCATCTTCATCTGTAGGACTATCTCTGGGAGCATCTCTCGGAACAGAGGTCTTCTCCTTCTGATTTGGAGCAAGAGTCCTCATCACTTCCATCTCTCCCTGTTCAAACTTCTCATCAGATTACAGCTGCTTCAGCATTTGCTTGTTTCAGCACAGGTACTTTTGCTCACAAGTGCAGTTTGAACATTCCACCCCCATGCTTTTATGAAATTACAACTGATATCTATGATATCTGATGTATCATAGTCTTATCACCACCATAGCTTCACAACAGAATTTCAGCTTCTAAGCATCTCCTCTTTCTCCTCCCTCAGGGTTTCAGCTCTTCCTTCTTTACTTAATGTCTGCAGGCCTCATCTGTTCTGGAGGAAGTTTACAGCACTGAAAGGGTTAATTTCACCTAGGCCTTGCAGCTGGAATTTGGTTATCATTGTTGGTCACATGATCTTTGCCGGGCAGCTGGCAGCTTCAGCTGAATCTTCGGCCGCACTGGAGAGGTGGGGAGGGGAGCCAGGCCACACCATCTGCACGGAACAGGGCTGTGGCGGGGCCATGGGTGGAACAGGGCCCATCAGCTCCAGGATGGCTGTGTCCCGGCCCGGCCCGGCCCTGCTGGGCTGCACCAGCCCAGCCCAGTTGCCTGTCCCAAGGCTGGAAGCAAGAGAGAGCTTTTCCGGGGTTTGTCCATTCTTAAATGTGGACCACAGAGGCGGTCAAAGTTTTTAAGTGGCTTACAAAATTGTCAATATTCAAACTGGCCAGCTGATAGGTTCTGTCAGGTCATCGAGGAAGCTGTAAGCACCTCTTTGCAAGAAAATCACTTCTGGAGCTATGCTAACCCATGACAAAAGTGAAAAATATTAGCAAGTCTCTGTATTTGAATGCAGGTTTCAGTATTGCACTCAAGTGCTTCCTGTCAATGATTCTCTTGTATGCCTGGGTATTTCAGTGTAAGCCAATGAAAAGAAACAGATTTTAAGATGACTTTATGACATATTTACATGAACATTCAGGGAATCTGAAATCTAGATGGCAATATTGGTATGATTTGTCCTATTTTCTTCTTCACTTGGTCACTATTTATCACTAGAAGCAGAAATAAGTGTGGAGGGTAAGGACTAACTGTTTTGCAATAAGACCAAAAATTTTCTTTACTACTGCAGAGCAATGAAACTCTTGCAATTTCTTTGCACATCTAGTACAGAATGTAGGACTTCTTAATGTAGGATGTATGTTGACTGTAAAGATCTGTTTCTTCTTTATTTGAAAACGTGTCATTAAAAACATTGCTTGGAAATAGGAAACTAGATAATTAAAGAAGGACAGGTATTTTTAGGATGTCTGGAGGTCTCTGGTTACTGACACCATTCCAGACTGATCAGCTGCAGTAGTTAATAACTGGAGTAAGACAGCAAAGGATTAAAAAGTAATGTACAACTACATATATTTAACTCTGTTTGTACATATGAAGAATGCAAATGGTCCTTGTTGAAGTTATTCATTCACATGGGTCAGGATTTTTCTGATGAAATGGTTTCTCTCAGGGAACATGCATTCAACAAAATTAAAATGTACAGCAGAGATCACTTGGTTTGATCAAAGACTGAAGGCAAAACAACCAACCTTCTTGCATCCCACCAGCTGGGCTGCTGGGCCTCTTGGCAGGCCTTCCCAGAGCTGGCAGGGGCTGAAATCTTTAGCACATACAGGCTGCCAGTGCCCAGCTTGAAAGTCCTCAACGCTGCTGGCTTCCAAGGGTAAGAGACCATGTAGTACATCAGTGAGAAGTCTCAGAAACTTTCTTTACTCACACAGTTTGGTGATACTTGTTTTTCATTCCAACTCAGAATGAGATTGTGAGAGAATTACTCTTCTCTGGATAGCTGTATTATTTATTACCTGTTTTACACTAACTGCTAGTTGTGCTGAGATCTGTACAGAACCCAGCTGTGGTCCATTCTTCAAAGAGTTCACAGTCTGACTCATAGAGTTCAACAGCCTTAATTCGATTTTTTTTTTTAGGGTTGGAGAAGAAAGAAAATCTATGTATGGCTCTAATTCTAACCAGAATCCTGCTCAATGCCTACGAATAGGCAACTCTCTCAAATGCTGCTCTGTTATAATTTTAAAGATATCCAGTGAATACTGAGGTCTAGGCATACATGCTTGTGTTGGTAGAATTGGATGAGTCATGTATTCTCTTAAAGGATCTTCATGAATCCTATTTCATTGCTGTAGATCAGGCATATTTCATTTAATTACCTTTTAAATTATTACATTTCTTTTCTTTCAGATTAGTTGGGGAATCTAACACTGAAAGGACTTTGTAATATCAGCATGAGAGTCACCTTTATCTGTTGGATGAATAATAACTAGAATGGCTTTATCATTGTTAAGAAGACAGCACATAGTAAATGATACAATATCTATATATTTTATCTACCTAAGAGAAAGTATGACCTCAATTTATGTAAGAGTTCGAGTATCAGTTGAAGTCCACTGGTGTTTGCACAATACAGGGATTACTCACCATCTTTCAAAATAAAAAAAATTTGAAGGGTTTGGATGTTTCTTTGTTTATAAAGCATAGTTTATTTTCTGTGTTGTATGTCAAGTGAAACCTTCTTTGTTTTCTTGGACATAGGCAGCTGACTTACTTTCTATCTCACAAGTGGAATGCGTCAGAAAAGAGCTATGATGGATTGTTCCCCAGGGGAAGGGGTGCCAGGAGCTGAGGGCAGCAGCAAGACTGACAGGGCAGTGTACTCACCAACACAGTCCCACAGTGCCTGAGAGCTTGGTAGGTCTGAAGATGTTTACCAGGTTTCAGTCACCTCCCAGCAGTCACCAGACAAATCCACAGTGATGAAACAGGTCTGAGGTTAAGCCAGAAAGCCAAGTCAGTGGATGAGTTTTACAATCAAATTCAGCAAGGCAAAAGCATACTTGCAACCTGGTCTTTGCCTGAGCCTGGTGTGAGAGCCTGAGCTTAAATGCAGCTCTGGGGCAAAAGGCTGACTCCCAAAAGAGTACTCCAAAACTACAAAGGCTCTGTTCCCAAAGCCTGGTCCCAGCTTACGTGCCACGCCATACCAGACCTGGCCTCCAGCATGGGCAGCTAGCTTCTGAGCAGGGGGCAGAGGTTGCAGAGCCTGGGGGTGCACTCAGCCCTGACAGAACTGTGCTCTGTCTCCTGGTTCTTAGTACAGTAGGACTGCAAGGATTTTCGCCAGTTTGTGGAATATTACATTGACATGAGGATCCATGATACAGATTCAGTTGTATAATATGGAAGATATTTGCTGGAACATGTCACTAGCATAGTGAATTGTGTTTTCTTTGTATATCCTGCGGAAAAGGCACTCTTACATCTCCATTGGAAACAGACATAGACATGGAAAGGTTTTTCCTCGTGCAACTCCATATTGCAGTGACTGATGCGTGCTTTTTGAACAATATGTTTTCAAAGTTGCACACCATTTCAGCTGTGAAGCACACCTTAATGTCATGCAGCTTTAAATTTAATCAGCAAAGTGTGAAATCTTTTTATCATAGTGTCATATACAGTATGACAGCTGTATTTCTGACTCTTCCATCTGTAATAGGAAGTGTGGATAAAGATTTTGTAGGCTTTATTTGTAATAATATCAATTATTATTATGAAACATCTGGTCAATCAGTATAGCCAGCTCTGCAGAGATGACTGGGTTTGCCAGTTAATACTGGTAATGATTTGTGTGTGTGTGGTGAGACCTTTTAAACCAATCCGTCTGTCTTAATCAATACAGTTAGATTAGGAAAACTCTTTGATGTCACCTTTCACTTCCTCCAGAGCTGATCAAACCTGGCATTTTGGGCAGTCTGTTTTTAGAGCATAGCTGATCTCCTGCTAATAACTCCCATTTCCATTAGATTGTTAATTGCCTAAGATTATGTAATGTGGCCGAGTTAGAAAATGAATCCTGTGCCAATTAGATGGTTGTTGTACAGTTGTGACCTGTAGACATAAGCTTCCAGCACACACAATTCAGTTCTTGTTTTCTTCTCTGGTGCCAGTGCCTAAGATGTAGAAGTGGGCTGGAGCACATGAGTAACCCACAACCCTCAACTCTTAAGTCTGTTTAAAACCTTCAGTACGATAGAACATGTGGTAGGTAGAAAACCTCAGAAAACATACTGCTGCAAGCAAGCTAGCTGCTGTATATCTGCTTTATTTATGTAGATCCTCACTGTCTTTTGTGGGTGACAGTTCCCCATTAGTACATGCCAGTGGAGCTGATATTCAACAAAATACTTTGAGATCTCATGTGTTCTATGTTATTCAAGTGCATTTTTTACTGTTTTGGTATTTTTCCTGTGTGATAGAACCTACACATACACACTTGTTTATATGTGATACACAGGGAGCATGACCTAGCCACCTGCTCCTTTTGTCATGTTTTTAAGAATTCCTTCAAATATGTGTTTGAACACATCCATTGTTTCCTGTTGATGAGGAGCTATTGCCTCACTGGTAGGCTGTTTAATTCCTTTACTCAGAGTATTGTCTGTCTTTTCAGCTATCGCACCACATATTCAAGGACAGTTCTTATCTGCCAGGTATTGTTACCAGATACAGGATTTTTTTTCAGTATTTCAGTTATTAAAAACATTGTATAAAACAGTGTATTTTCTTTGTGTCATTTTTTCTATTACTTTTCAATGTAAGCCTGGTCTCATGTTGGTCTCCTTTCTTTCAGATAAGATTAGTTATGTAAAAATGAGGTAATGTGTGAGTTTAGAGCTTAATAGTGGGTAAGAGATGGACAGCCTAAGGATTAGATATCTCCCTATTCAAAGAAGATATTGCTTTGTTTTAGATCTTTTGTTCTCATTGCTGGTTTCAAAAACCCCTAATCAAATATCCTCTGCAATTTAGTTAAAGTGCTTCTTTCCCCTTAATCAAGATCATCAATAAAATTGTTGGAAGGAAAGCCTTCCTTAAATAAAATAAGCTTAGTCATAGGCACCTAATTTTTAGACTTTTAAGTCAAAGCAGAAGAATCCTTAATCAGGAGTCGTTCATAATGAAGGTAGTTTTAATGACAGCATTCTTCCTTCCAGCAGTATACATTCAGTGTTTTTACAGGGGCTCTAGCTCTCCACAATTCCTTGGTAGCATATCCACTTAGCCTTCCGTTCAAACTTCCGTGATTGTGTTGCTTGACATCCCACCACTCAGATCTTGATTTGCAGCAGGTACTATCACCAAAAGAGAACAAGAGGAAGAATTCCATACAGAGAACCAATTAATTGTGAGGGGAAAACAGTTGGGGGGGTGGGTAGATTAGGAGATAGAGAATAAATAATGTATAATTCAAAACTATTTATCCCATTTTTTGTCACTAGTTGTAAAATACTGTGAAGAAGTAAAGATTTTTAGAAGCTTTCTGCCTAATGCATTTGGAGATGCTGATTACCAGGTCTTATAATCACAGCATCAGTTCCAAATAACTTCTGGATGACCATATTTTGATATTTTAGTCAAACAGTTGTGAGACTGAATTACCAAAGCAAAATAAAATCATTGTGGTTTAGTATGAAAAACGATAATTCTTTGTTTACATCCATCTGGGATTTATTATTCATCAAAAATTAGATAAGAGATGAAGTAATTCCTTTACATATGAAAATGTCAGGTACTGCTGGTTATGGAAATTACATTTCTATTTTGGTCAGGAAGTTGCACTGAAAGATGACCCATTGAATAAGGAGTTGAGAAGACTTCTGGAGTGTGAGGGAAATTATTTAGGGTTGACATGTAGAAAACAAATTGACAGCTGACCCAGCAGTCCACCAGAGGAAGGACTGCAGCACAGTGTTTAATATGCTCAAGACAGCATAAATCTTCCAGGAGGCAAGCAGCTGCACTTTATACCAGATGGAGCCTTTGTATTGTTTTCATATTCAGCTTGAGATACAATGAGCTGTGCTAATTGGTTAAACACCATTACAGCCTCTAATTAAAATGCCTCAAGACACTAAACCACAGAGACTAAATCTGTACGTGAAAAATACCAATCTCACTATATTGTCATATTAGAAAGGGTTTTTTTCTTCAGGAATATGAGGTGAAGCTTTCTTGATGGATTTATAACAGCAACCGTCTTAAATTTAACTTTGATTTTAACCTTTTATTTTTTTGTCCTTTCTGGGACTTTCCTGAGAGAATTTTTTGGGGAACGGGAGATCGTCAGTGTTTGGAGGATGGGTTGACAAACCAGCTTCATTATCACAGAACTGTCCTCGCTTATGGAAAGCCTCCACAAATTTTTCCAAACGCTTTTAGTCTGGCGGCTCCAGCTAGTTTCCGAGCCTTCACTGACACTCTGTGGAAAAAGTCGGAACAGCAAGCGCTTTGCTTAAAGCTCTGCTGAAGTCTGGAGAAAGGAAAGGTGAGATGAAGGAGCTGGGACAGCCATTAGAAAACGAGCTGCTCCTTGTGACAGCTGGCTTGCGTGTTTGCACTTGCAGGAATAACTCTGAGTGGTTTTGTAAAATAAAAGCAAAAATATGGAAAATAATACAATACATTGGGCAGGTAATTAGGTTCCATTAGCAGTAGGGAAAATCATGCAGAGCAGAAGCATGTTCCTGAATTGCTATTTTAAATTTATCTTTTTTTTTTAATTATTCTAATTCTCTTTTCTTCAGTGTCTGTGTTAACACCGCTTTCCCCACTTTCTTTCTCAGTCCCATTTATAGCCATGTTGCATAAAAACCAGCCATAAGTAACAT
Organism: Corvus hawaiiensis; assembly: GCF_020740725.1. Lineage (NCBI taxonomy): Eukaryota > Metazoa > Chordata > Aves > Passeriformes > Corvidae > Corvus > Corvus hawaiiensis. The sequence continues at coordinate 25,677,258 of NC_063215.1, forward strand.
CAAAGGTTGCATAAAAGCTTTGCATGTAATGTTAAATTGAGGTTTTATTCAATTATTTTTACTATTTCACAGATTTTTAATGGAGGTCTAAAGAGCTCAGTTTGGGCCACTCTTCTGTGCCCCAGCTAAACAGGCATTCTGTTAGCACTGTGGTATCTCCCAAGTTTTTTTAAGTAGGCTGTTGCTGGCCTCATCTCCTGTTTTATGATTTTGAAGTACTTTTTTGTAAAATACACTCCCAACTGAGAATCTTTACTACCTTTCTTATCCTTTCTTCTCTTCTCTTCTCTTCTCTTCTCTTCTCTTCTCTTCTCTTCTCTTCTCTTCTCTTCTCTTCTCTTCTCTTCTCTTCTCTTCTCTTTTCTCCTCTCTTCTCTTCTCTTCTCTTCTCTTCTCTTCTCTTCTCTTCTCTTCTCTTCTCTTCTCTTCTCTTCTCTTCTAAGTGGAAAGTCACAGCTCTGCTATTTCTGTTTGGGTAGGCAGATGGCATTTCCACTCCATGGAGCTTTCTTTCCCTAGCATGTTGCTTGAGTGTTTATATGTGAGCTGAGTGCCTCTCTGTAATACAAACTGCCTGAGATGAAAATGTGTAATTAAAGGAGTGCAAGTGGAGAGTTTATGAAATTCTTTTGTTCAGACACTTAACTAGCTGCACAATATTCAGTGGCATAGTCAAACTATTTTTCACTCCTATAAAATAGCAGGTTTTGGGTACAGGTAGAGAATCTTTCTCGATGAGCTGCTAGAACACTATCAATGAAGCTATTGTCCAAGACTACTGAATAACCTTGGGCTGTAGTAAACTCAGAAAAACAGCGAATCTGGAAGGAATGTATTGAAATAATTTTATGTCATTTAGGACCTATTTATGTCTTTCTATCATTCTGTCCTATTCAAATAACTCGTAGCAGATTCTCACAGCTTTTTAGCCTTGCACTGAAAGAAAACATTACCAATGCTTGTGGCAGGTTGAAAACAGTACTTCAAACAGCAGAGGGCAACGAGGGCAGAGAAAGCTGACTTGGTTTTAGAATACTTCCTCTTCAGAGGCTATTTTCACAATCTATTTTTTTTTTTTTAAATATATACATTCATGGAATGAGTTTCTGGGATATTTAATTATTATGGTAGTATGTAAACATTAGTGTAAACTTAAAGCTGATTAAGGTGCTCTTGTGCTATGTGCCATAAAAAGAATGGAAAATGTTTTATGCTGCAAAGAAGAGAAGAGGTCAAAAGGGGAAATACACAAGCATAAGCAGAGAAATATAAAGTAACAAATTATCTTGCATTTCTATGCTTGCAAACTATTGGGCTTTTTCACCTTCCAGGTGCCTACCCCCATGGATTAGAATTCAAAGGTATTCAGGGCTACTTTCTGTACTTTGGCTTTTCTGAACACTGGTACACCCTGAGTAGCAAGAAGCATAGTCTTTTATATTACTCTGAGGAACAGCAAATACTGAAGTTCATCTAAATTCCATCTGTGTTAAGCCAGTGTGATCTGGAAGGTTTAGTACACAGCTGGGAATTAGGAGTACAAGTTTCTTATTCTGTGTCTGATTTACTGTACAGCCTTTAACTTCTGTTCTGCACTTCACTTTCTTTGTGTCAAAGATGAAAATGGTAATATTCCTTAGATCTCTGCGGTATCGTGAGGCTTCATTTGCTGATACTGATAGACAGCTTTGAACTCAACATGCAGAATGCTATGAATTGGTTTCTGATACAGCTGGCTGCCAGTGAGATTGACCTCATATTTTTAAACTTAATAGATTTGTTTTACCAGAAATAATGTTTATATTCATGTCTTTTTCACATGGACCAGCACAGGAATGGGAATAGGCCTGGTCAAAGACCAAACATATCTGCTTAAACCTTGCACCTTTAGGCACTGATGTCCATGGCTGAAAATGATGAACTTGTCTGAATTGGGTAGAACACAGGACTGTTGAAATGATAATATGAGAAAAAAGTAGCCAAACCCTGAACTTTTAAACAACATTTTATTTAATTTTTGCCTGTTGATAAAAGGAATAAAAAGTACAGAAAAACATTGCCACTTAATATCAACTTTTGCCTAAATAAAAGGCAGGACCATACTTTGAATATGAATTGCACTTAAAGAACCAGCCATAAGTAAAGTTCCAGATCTTCAAATTTTTAGAGTTAAGTATTAAAATTATTGAAAGTGAAATGGTTATTACAATTTTTTCCCCAGCACTGGATTTCCAACTGCAGACAACATTCCAGAGGCGCAGCAATGTATTATTCCCTGTTAGGTGCTGCCTCTGCACTATCAGACTATAATTGCGGTAACCCCATGCACGAGTGACAGTGATAAAGCTCTGATTAGTTACGTTTTAATTAGCATGCAATGCTAAAGAAATAACTACTTTGTTAGGTACTTTAAATCTTCCAAATGGGAAGAAAATACAATTAATATGATGTTTCCTTTAAGCCTTTAATTTATAAGCCTTGCCTTTTAGCTATCTGAGGCCACATGTAAGAAAAGCTGTAATTCTGTGTTCAGGAAGAAAATAATAGAAGAAATGTATACTGTATTCTCTTCAAAACCAGTACAAGAACAGTGAAGATCTTTGTAGAGAGGTTTTCATTTGCATTTATGAGAGCATGATACATATATAGCAAAAATTAAATTTATATAAGCTACAGAATTCAGAGCTATCTCTGCAACACATTAAAATATATGAAGAACATATGCTGCATCACAACAGAGGTTTTAGATGAACCTTGGAAGTCTATATCTTAAAAAGATAGGTAATAAAATCACCTGGTCTTAGAGGAAAGTGAAGGCACTTAGCCTCTCCCATTCTCTATGTCCTAGTCTAAATGTCTAAACATAGCCCTCATGAAGAAGTACTGCAATCTCAGCTCCTGCCACAGCTCTGGTAAGATCTTGAAAGAGTATTCTGCCCATTTTGGTCCAGAAATGTTCAGTTCAGTCTGAAAGTGTCCAGAGAGCAGCAACAAGGATGGTTGCAGATGTTCTAGAAATGACTAAAAGATAAATAAATAAAATAAAAGATATTTTAAAAAAAGAATAAAAGATAAAGAGCTCTGAAGTTCTGAGGAAATACATAACAAAAATCCTTACATATGTGAAACATTGCTGCAGGAAAAAACTCTTCCTCATTCCTGCCTATGTGCAGAAAAAAAAGTTATATAAATAGCGGCAAAATAAAAGTTGATTAGACATGAGAAGAATTTTTTTGGTAGAGAAGATAATTAAACAGTGCAACACATTTAAGAGATGTGTGGTGTCTTCAAATGAAACATTTTAAAATGTAAACTTGCCAACAGTTGCTTAGTTGTAGTCTTGCTGTAGTTCTGGTGCTCTAAAGACACAAGATTTGTGGAATGAAGTAATATATTTTATTAGATCAACTGATACAGCTGGAAGATAGACAGAAGCTTTCAGGCACATCATCCTTCTTAGGATCTAAGGAAGCATCTGATCTCAAGAGCTTATGTGCCTTAAAGTCTGTGTATTTTTTCCAGCTGTTTTAGCTAGTTTAATGACTATAGAAGAGTGGCTTAACTCTGGCAGATTCCATTTTAGATTTGGGCAATCTCTTGAAGACCTTTTTAACTCAATTTTTTGACATTCTCTGATCTGTTTAATATATCTAAATTAAGCATTATGCTATATCCTGACAGATTAGGAGACTTTGAACCTTCATCTGGATTTGCATGATGGATGAATAATTGTTTGCAGGGAAGACCCTTTGATGTGCCATGAATTTTATTCTTGTCTTACAAGAAGTCTTGTGGGTGTTTCTGGAAAATTTGCATCAGTTTTTTAAAGATCTTCGGGTGAATTAATTTAAAGATCTGAATAATTTAAAAGCTTTCGATTGCTAAAGTTACTCAGGGTTTGTCTTCTGAAATTATTTTAGAAGTTACTTTTGGGCTACTTTCTCAGACTTAATTATGGCATTTTTAATTTAGCAGCTTATGAATTCAGTGTAATGATTTTAAAGGACTGATTTGCCTCATTTCTAAAAGTCTTTCAATTTGAAAAAGAGAGACATAAAATATACAAAATGAGCTTTAAAGGCACATCTTATAAAGCGCCTGCTACATGCTGCTTTTGATCATCATCAAAAATGTAACACATTTAATACAGCAAAAATTACTTTAATTAACTTACTTCAAATCACAGTTACCCAGAAAATTATTACAGATTCCCTGCAGATTCAATAGATATATTAAATCCAGCAAAATATTTTATAAAATTATATTTGACTTGGTACAGTTTACAAGATTCTGTGTTGTAGCAATTTGATTTAAGCATCATGCTATCATAAGAAAACAGATAAACTTTTACAGAAATAGATGTGTATTTCTGTAGACTAGAGCCAATGGCTTGAAAGAGAAATAAAGAATGTTGTATGAGTAGTTAGTGAAGATTAACTAGCAGAAAAGTAAGATGCTTTATATCTTGGATTATTTTCCATGCTGCAGTCTGTGGAAAGCTATTCTTTGTGTATCAAGAATCTCTCTACATGTACTCTCTTGTTTCCACTCTAAAAGAAAACACATGGTTCTTGCACTGAACTGCATATTCAAATATTCTGTATTAAACCAAGGACACAAACATTTCCTTAATTCCGCAAAGTCAAATGTTTTCCTCTTAAAGCATTTCCTAAGTCATTTCCATTTCACTAACTTGTCTTTCCAAATTCAGTTTGCCTTGCAGTGTGGAAGAATCATCACATGCGGACAGTTACCAACTATTTCATAGTGAATCTTTCTCTGGCTGACATTCTGGTCACAATTACTTGTCTTCCAGCAACTTTAGTTGTGGACATCACAGAAACGTGGTTCTTTGGGCAGACCCTCTGTAAAGTGATTCCCTACCTACAGGTATTATTTTTCTGTGTTTGTGTACACATTACCCATGTTATGAAAACCAGAAATAACAATAGCATCTTCCTAATACTACTAATCCAATGAAAGTCTATACCTGATACTGAGTAGGTATCTCAGGGTACACGCTGAGGCCTAAAAGACTCTTCCACTTGGGAATATGATTATGCTTAATAAAGACTGGTTTTGGTCCGATTGTTGGACTTCAGCAATACACTTTTTGGGACATTTTTCTGATGCTATTTACTTTTTGTGATCTTTTTTAATGATTCAGAAGGGATTTAAAGCAATAAAAATGTCTGTAAATAGAAATAAAGTCATTAATATTCTCTCTGTGTGGATATAAACAGCTATACAAGTGTCCAGGACAGAGAATACTACTTCTGAAGGCAGTCTGGGCATTTTTTGTGTTTACTGATTTTGTGTTCTTCAGAAATAGTCAAAGTATCCAGGTTCACTGGGAGTTGATCAGATCGTCTGCCTTAAGCAATAATTGCTTCTACTCATTTACCTGTGGACTTAACTAGTTTTGAAATCATTTGCATCAAAATGATTGACAAATACCTTTTCTAAGAATAGGTGTTTGGATGAACTGACTGGGCAAACTGGAATGACAAGTGCTTGGCTTTGTAGTCATTAAAATTCAGAAGAATTAAGCAGTATTCAGAGTGTATGCAGATAGATCATCAGCTCTGTGCCTCCAGCACAATTTATATTTTCAGAAGATACCTCTATGGCCAAAGAGCCACATTGTCAAGGACAACAGTTCTCCAGCAGCTATGAGCTCTACTTGATACAATCAAAATCCTAACTTTTTTTTTCAAAACCTCCATTCTAGTGAAAGAAAATCTGAAGCGTGAGTGATCACCTAGCATACAGATTGAAAGAATAAAATTGAAGTGCTAGGTTATTTGCTTTATAAAACTTTATTTCCTGAATAAAAGGTAAAATGTCTTAGTCTACCTTAAACTGATTGTTGTCAAGGACTTTTTCAGGAGATCCTGAGTTTCATTGTTCTCATGAAAAATGAAAAGCAAAATGATGGCTCTGGTATGTTAATATAACATAGAAACCAGCAAATAAATTTTTCTACAAAGAAAAAAAGATAAAATTTGCTGTCTAATGTTTTTAAAGCTTTTTTTTCAGATAAAGTTTTATAAATTCCCAGTTGATTAAATTTGCTATTTCAAAATTTGATTTTGCTACAGCTATTCAGTTTAGTTAGCATTTTAATGTGTGACTTGTCCTGTGGATTCTAGTAGGAGTACACCAGATGAGGATATCTGTTGTAATTCTGTAAGAACTTATTTTAAAAGGAGTCTTTTTTTTCTTGAAGTCTATTTGACAATTGCAGATAAAGAACTATGTTGAAAATACAAATAATTTTTAAAACTGTGGGGGAAAAGTACAATAAATAATTTTTGAAACTCTGGGAAAAAGCCCTATATTTACATTTACACAATATTTCCTTTTCTTTAGACAGTTTCAGTCTCTGTGTCTGTCCTAACCCTCAGCTGCATTGCTTTGGATCGATGGTATGCAATTTGTCACCCTTTGATGTTTAAAAGCACAGCCAAGCGAGCAAGGAACAGCATTATAATTATCTGGATTGTGTCCTGCATCATAATGATTCCTCAGGCTATTGTTATGGAGTGCAGCAGTGTGTTCCCAGGATTAGCCAATAAAACCACCTTGTTCACAGTGTGTGATGAGCACTGGGGAGGTGAGTCTGTCATTGACCATACAAGCTGAATTTGTACTGCTATAAAGTAATCAAAATACCAGGAGATGTTAATATGAAGTCAAGTTGTATAAACATAACACAAAATGATCTTGATTATATAACATTTCCCGGAAGTATTATTTTTCAAATTCTGTGAAATTTCTCTGCATTTCTTTTGTGTTGTTGAGAATTAAAGTACATTTTAAATCAAGTTTAAATGAATGAGGCTGACTTGTGTCTGGATCATGTTGATGCTTCCCAGAGGGTAGAGATGTTCCCACCCTTAAATGCTTTCATAGTTCTGTGACTGGTGGACACTGCAGGTTTACAAAGACTTAAGTATTTAGCCTTAAGAAGTAACTATGCAAGAACAGATTTCTGTTTGCCTGATATTTGGCTAATTGCTGGCATTTGACTAGTCTTTATAGACATCTCCTGGGAGTTCAATGCAAATTACAGGTCATTGCAGAATTTACAGAGATGTCATCAATATGGGGTAGTGAGTTAATCCAAAATTTCAAACTTGTCGTGGGCAAAATAATTTAAATAACTTTGTGAATGTAATTGGTTACAAATTGGTCTATACAAGAAGTGTAACCCTGCCCTTCCAGATTGGCTTTGAATCTAACATGTTCTGTATCTGAATGCAGCTGTAAGAAGCTGTAAGGATTGCCAGGGAGTAACTACTTCTATTTTGTCTCTGTTCACAGCAAGTGGTATGAGCCACCCACCCAAATGGTTAAGGCTCGACTCTGGTGGGCCTTGGCAGACCTCCAATGCTAACAGAGTGCATGAGTTACATGCTGTGATTCTGACACTGGATATAATGGCCATCAGTAATGCCATTATTCACACACAGGAAAATAAAGCCAAGTTTGCCAAAACATATAACTGAAAGGTGCCTGTTTAATAGCCTTGAGTACGACTAAAACACAATCAGATATTCTCCCAGAGCTGTCTCTGTAGAAGATTCCAGTCCTGTGAACAATTATGATAAAATACAACCGGATCACCTGTACTTAATTATCATGATAAATTAGCTTAAACAGCCTGAACTGCTGAGGGCTCTTCCCTGTGCTGTTCTGGAAGTTCCTTCTCTGCTAACAGCTTTCACAGAGCCATCAGAGGATTAATGAGAAGACACTGCATATCATATTCCCTGCTCTTTATCTCCTTCATCCCAGTTAGTCCTCTGGGACAAGGCAGGGGGGCAGAGGTGGCCACTAGCTTGCTGGCACTCATTGCTGACAAAGCTCTTAGGTTTTTAGGTTAGAGGAAGCCTCTGTTAAGCTGTATTGTACTTGGTCTTTCATTGGCGAGGACAAATCTGCTCTTTACTTCCTTCTAGTGTTCTTTCTTCATCTGTGAGCAATTTTGTATCCCTATCTGCTGCAGGATACTGCAGTAGTTATGTGACTATTTTCTTTCACAGCATTCATTCCAAGTACAGTTTTTGTCCACTCATTTTGGCACAGAACCAATTACTCATGCCTTCATCACTTCAGGGTTAATTCTGCAGCAAAGATTCTTTTAATCTCAACCTAGGAAATGATGTGGTTAATTAATTAGGAAGTCAAGAGAGCATTTCATCAGGGAACTTAATCTCAGAATTTCCAGATCTGTATTGGCCACTTTTTGATTCCCAATGGGAAAGTGCTGCTTTTGAACTACAGAGTCTGTAGTTGGCTTAGAACTATTTTAAAGAGTGCCTCTTGTTCAGTTGTGCTGAAGTAGTTGCAGTCCAAAGATATGCCTGAGGGGAAGCACCCACTCTATAAAAAAACCCCACAAAAACCAACCAACCCAACCTCCCACGTGCTTGCAAGACTCTACTCCTATGGAGTGTATTAGTCTAAACTTAAATCTACTGGTCTTCAGGTTATGATGTGAGCTTTCACTTGGATGTTTGGAGAGACAGAGAGGGTTATAACAAGGTACATATAGAATCAATTTTTTTGTGTGTGACTTCAGAAAGGAAGTTCAAACACTCCAATTTTTTAAAATTATTATTTAGAGCATGAAAAAAATAATTTTATATTAAAAAGTTTTCTGAAATTGGAAGCTTTTCGCTCCACTGAAAGATAACAATCTTATTTTTATCTTGCTGCCTTTTTAATGAATAATTCTTCTTTTAGTGAATAGTTCTTTGATGAGTAATGGCAATGCTAGTTATAATGGCACTGCTAGTTATTCTGCTGGTGCATTTCAGATATCCTTAAAAAAATCTCCATGTTCTAATAATAGCTTATCACAGTAACTTGAAAGAAGAATCTTTATATGCATTAAGTTACAAGTAGATTTCTCAAAATCATGGAATTGCTTAGTAAAAGTAGAGTTAACCATATTTTATCAATGAGGATAATATATATACATATACATATATACACACATCCCTTTCAGACTATAGAGAACCGAGCATCATTAAAAAATAGTTTCCAATCTGTTGAAAGTATCTAAGGACTCTGAGTTAGGCCAAAGCATAGAATATGCAGTTTTTCTACTGAAAAATAGGGTTTGAAATCACAAAGGCCCCCAAAAAGGACAAAAGAACATGGTAACAAGGCAGCATTTTGAAAAGACTGGTGAGTCTTAAAGCCAGAAGAAGAAATAAAGAGCTAATATTTTTAAAGAAAATAGTTGCATTTTTGTTGGATTTTGTTTTGCCTTTTTTGACTATGCAAATATAGAGGGTCAAAGAAAGAGCTAACTAGGAGGACGCTGAAGGAGAAAAAAATTCATGCTGCTACAAATAACCTGTATTTGAAAAGAGAAAATGGAGATGTAGATGTTGCCCACACTCAAGAGACCCTGAGAAAGTCCTATAAGAGAGTCAGTTTAGAGAAAGGGATTGTATTTGGGTGTTTATTGCTTTGTTTAGAGCTGCATATAATTAATGTTGTCTAAAATTAGAGTACATCTGATAAAATCTTTGCAGAGTATCATGTACACCACATGTTCCAAGGATGTTAAACTGTGAATGTTCAAGATTGGCACTGCAAAAAGAGGATGCTTAATGAGACTTTCCAAAGTGTTTTGGAAGTCTCTTTTAATTCTGGGACCCCAGGGCCACTGAAACATGAAGTGCTATGGAGGACTAACTGGAATCCATGTCCAGGAAGATGTCAGAGATGCCAAAGCAGGAGAGAACACTGTACCCTACACAGACTTAGGACTACATGCTGAAGACCATAAAAGTCTGATGAGTGTCTGGAGGGAAGGTCTGATCAGCACTGTGACACTTGGGCTCCTTAATGGTGAACAAATAGTCGCCACCCTGACTAATAAGATTTGAGTGTGCTCTTGGAGAACTGCCAGTGACTGCAAATGGAGCAATAGTTCAGCCTAAAACAGGGCTCAATTTCTTTATAATTGCTTCTGGCATTCCTGAATGTAAAATTCATTGCCAATTCTAGGCTAAGAGTTTTTCATCTTGAGTACTGTCTAATAACAATATTTTATTTGGGAATGCAGAAGGATCCAACATGTGACCTATGCAGGCTCACTTAAGGAGCCAGAGTTGGCCACAGTTCTATAATAGCCTGTAATTGCTATGTGCTGAATTTGATGATAAAGTGCCAAAATAAAAGAAAAGTTTATTAAAATGAGTTCACCATGTGTCCAAGTCAGCTAAGTACATTGTCTTAGAGCTGTTCAAGAAGAGAGTGTTAGCCAAAGTGCATTAGCCAAGCCCTTTGCAAATGATAAAAAGAATATGGAGATAATCCTTTCCCAAAACTACATGCTTGAATGGAAACAAAGGGAAGACTCTGTGTTCCATTTCCTCTTAGACTACTCATACAATAGTACAAAAACACATTGTCTTAATTCTGGAAAACAAATAGCTGGAAATTGCAGTACTACAAGAAGCTTTATACATCCTGTTTATCAAAGTGTTCAGAGTTTACTGAAAAAACTCATGGGATATTTTTATGCAGAAAGAAGTCAGAATATTTCTAATACTAAAATTATGCTTGGTGTTATTGTAAGTCGATAACTCAAGCACAATATATCAGGTTTCAAGATGTAATTTTAGTATTAGCTAACCGTAAGTACTCCGACATAGGAACTTAGTTTGGAACCACTGCATTGTGTGGTTGATTTTTCTCTGCTGTGGGCACCCACTTCCTAACATCCCTAATTATTAAGCTTTATCTTAAAAATATACACTTTTAGTTGCATTGCTTCTCCATATTAGTAACTCCAAAACCTCACAGGTATCTTCCTGAGACTAGGGAACCTGGGAACTCTACTGACGCTCAACAAACTTGATAGTTTTGTTTTTCCCTACTCTTAAGAAAGCTGTCATGAGTACCAATTTTGTTAAGCACCTGTGGCTTAAGAGACAGTTTCATTTTCTAGACATATCAAAATGTTTTGAGCCTGCTTATTTCAGTTTGATTAAATAAATATATATATGCATGTATGTATGTATTTACACAAATATAGTAAAATTTTGGCAAAAATCCAGAAGTTGTAGTTTCAATCTACCAATGCCAGGCTGGGAATGGAAGACAGTGTGGAGAAGAGAGCTTTAGAAAATTTTAAGATCTATTTAATAACCCCTGCAGTAGACAGAAGAAAGCTTGTTTTAACCTACTGATCCTTTATCGGGTAATTATAGTTTATGAATGAAGCTGAGTAGGAATGCTGATCTGAACCCAGTCCAACCCCTATGAACACCTGTTTGCTTTATGTTTTATTCTCTCTTTTCAATACAACAGCAGCCAGAGACATGAGAGTCACTGTTTTATTCTTAAAGAGGTGGTTAGTCCAGCTAAGAACAATCTTCCCCTGTCCTGAAGTCTGTTTCATGACCATGGAAGGCAAGGACACTTTTCTCCTCTGCTGCTTGGCAGTAAGAGTTTCATCCATCCCAATCAGGCAGGACCACAGACTGATTGATGTTTGCATTCAAGGAGCCTGGAACTCACTTACTTGATAAATGAATGGTATCCTTAGCCAGCCCTCCTCCTTCTTGCTGCTGTGACTGTCAAACAGCTTTAAAGCTTTTCTTTGGCTTGAGAAGCTAAACAGAGTCATGCTTCTTAGGGAAAAGTTCTGCAAAGGGCTTTGCCCTGGGTGGAGGAGGGGACAGGTTTCCTTTGATGTTTAGCAGCTGGCACTTTCCAGGTGGCTAAACTTCAAAGGCAAGTGTTAGGATCTTCCTCCAACCTGGTCCTTAGTTCTTTGTAGATAGCTAGGCTCATTTAATGTTTCACTTTACTTGGAATGCTAAATTGGAAGTCATAAACTCCAGATGGCCTTTTAAATATGTACCGTCCTACCTGAAAGGGGTCTGGCTGCCAGCAGAGTACTGATGAGGCAGGTGGCACCTCCTCCTGAGCAGAAAGAATGTACTTTCAATTCTGACCTCCTGTGATCCCAGTAAGTCACATTACTCCAGTTTCTCCTTAATCTCTCCACCTGTGAAGCATGCATGTTGGTATTTCCCTGGCTAACAGGACTGTTGTGAGGCTGCATTTACTGGAATGCAGAAGCAATTTTGAGATCATCAATCAACATATGATCTCAGGTTAACACCAATTATAAAATACCTGCCCCAAATGGTCTGGCTCCCCAGGAACACTGACAAGAGCTAGTAGCTGCAGCGGCTAGTTAGGAGTTGGTAAGCTGGTTTGCTACAGGATCTTAGAGTAAGTAAGAAGTCAAATACTTATCTGAATTTTTTAACCTTGATCCATCAAAACTATCAAATGTCAGTGGCAGCATCTCTATTACCTTTGATGGGAATGAACATTGGCTGGATTTTGCTGTAGCAAGTTTCCATCTCCCTGATCCTGAAGTTTTTCTGACTGGTGAACCAGCTGGCACTTTCAGGTCCAATGACAAGTGTGAGATTACGCAAATCTGCATTTGAGAGTGAGCCTGGAATTAACATGATGGTGTTCTCCTCCCTGCTATGAGAGTTATGGGGAAAGTCTTTGTATATCCTTGTCTGATTAAACTCTCAGAGATTCTCCTGGCATGCTCTTCTTTGATAGGGTCCACAGTCTCAGTCACTTTAGCAGGCAGAAAATAATTTTGACGCACCAAAGTTTTGATCTCACGTAACCATATTTTTTCTTTTCTTCTGTATATATTTTTTTTTTAATTAAAGCAATCAGTATAGAATTTCACTTGTAGATCTTATAATCCTGAAACATTTGGAAATTCTGGAAATTAACATAAACTTTCCTTCTTTACTCTAGCCAAGATGCAATGCCTAGGATTATCTTGCAGTTTAACTGCTCATGGGGTGCAGTTTTTCTTCTTCTATTTATTTTTACTCTCCATAATGTTCATTCCTTTTCTGAGGCCATCCATAGATGTTAAGTTTCATTAATACCAACAACTGATAATAGCAAACTACCTTTAATGTTACAAAAGAGAAGACAAGTTTTCAGGCACTGCACATTCTGGTATAAACTACTGATGGAGCTTAAGATCCAACATTCTTAAAACTGCATACACTCACAGCACATTTGAGATGGTTGTTTCTAAGCAAATAACATTCATAAGTAGTCTTTTGAAAAGAGATACGTGGGAAAGTAGAGCACCAAACTCATTATTGTTAAAACTGAGTCAAAAACCATCTTGGAGATTTCCTAGGTTTAAAGCTCTTGAATGTATTGATTCTATTTTTTAAATTTAATCATAATAATTAATTACTGAGTCTTAATCACATATATTCTGCCACCAAAGAGTGATTTATGAAATGCCTGTCTCTCCTCCCATCAGTATCCTGTGTGCTGCAGTTTGCATTTGCAGTCTTTATAGGCGAGAGACTGTGCAGTTTACTCAGGGATACGTAGCAGCCTTTGCAGAGTTAAAACTAAAGACAATTACATAACCTGTTAAATATGTCAAGGTGAGGTAGATTGGATGATTGCTCACCTATTTTTATATAACAAATTTTTCATTTTTAGATAAAATGAATTCATCACTGTTTTAACAAAAAGTAAAACTTCTTAAGACTTCATACGTAAAGTAATACTATGATAAGAAATCAATAATGTGATATAGGAAATCCTTGAGATAAAAAGCATGTTTCTAATAGAGTGTATCTAGAAATGATTTAAAAGCAATCTTGACCATGATATTATTGGGTGCATCTTCCATTATATCCTATTAGGTTGAAAAATACATGCATATCTCTATGAATAATTTTTCTTAAGGTGATTTTGAAATGTATGTATATTTAAATGCACCTTTCCTATTTGAATCTCTTTCCAGCTGAGGTTTACCCCAAAATGTATCACACATGCTTTTTTCTGGTGACATACATGGCACCACTGTGTCTTATGGTGTTGGCCTATTTGCAGATATTCCGAAAGCTGTGGTGTCGCCAGGTAAGTCACTTAGCACTGGCTCTATTTACTTGCTCCTTCACCTTTGTGTAGATTCCCATGTACAACCTCTTTCTTTATAAACCCCATGTTGTCACTTAGGACTTTGATTTTTACATCCGTGCTGGTATACAGCCACCTTGGATAGGCATTCAGATGTATTGAAAAGGCAGTCAGAATGTAAACCCCTTGCTCTTGTCTATGAAGGACTTTCCCTTAGAGAGAAAGGAAGCAAAAGGCAACAGCAAAGTTGGATATAGGTAGAAGAAAGATCTCCCCCACTGTATCTGATGCTTACCAAAATACCTTCAGTGACCTTATTTATACTGCTAAAATCTCCTCTAGCAGTCAAAATTTAAGATTGACCACCTCATTTTGTTATTTTTATTTTTATTTTTCTTAGGTAAGGCAGGTCCAATATGAACAAAATTTAAACTAGAAGGTCCAACTGTCACAACTGGGAGACTGGAACTGCCTGATGTGAAGCTGGCTGTTATCAGTAACATTCGATATGAATTTATGACAAATAATTGACATGACTTTTAATGTGAACATGTTTTTTTCAAGCTTCAAATTAAAAATACAGGAAAGAAAAGAGGAATACAAAACAAAACACACAAAAACACCCATCAAGCAGTCAAACAGACAAAGAACCTTTGATTTTAAGTGGCAAAAAAGATGTAGTTTTTTCCAGGAATCTTTCAAAATTATTTTGTGAGTGTGAACTGTAAGCTGTCATGCACCAGTCTATGGTACTCTCTGCTGTCTTCTGCTCTGTCCAGGATTTATGTATAGCTGTAGTCCACCACCAGCTGCCCTGTCATTTTGTAAAGGACAATAAACTCCTCCTGTTGAAGAAATGATGCAAGATATTCCCTCTCAAGTGGCTCTAACAGTGGCTGATATTTCCATCAACATGCAGGCATGAATAATTTCTCTCTCACCAGTATGTCTGATACTATCCAAATTTGAGGCTGTTCTGGGCAGGGGATAATACCTGCCCCATCAACATTTTTTATGCAGTTCAAATTGATTCCTCAGAGAAATCACAAATAGACTTTAGATTTCTAAATATATATATGATAAAATTAAAAATCAGATCTTATACTGACAGAATATATCTCTTGCAGGTAACTCATATACAGGAAATACCAAATCCACTTTAAGGCTTTTTGTTATCATCCATAAGTCATAACAGCAATTGTTGTCACTTCTAATCAGATTAGGTTAAACGAAAATTTCTGTTTATTGTGCTCGTCAGCTTTAAATTATTATTTTTGCTTTTAATTTCTTAGATTGCTAAGATTAAATAACAAGATAGCTTGGAGATAAAATTTAACCTTTACAGTTTGAGGGGACTCTTCTCCAGAACAAAGGATTTCTTGCTTAGTTTTGAAATTAAGTTCAGTCTAACATAGCTCTAATATGTTCTGCCTTGCTGAATCCGTCCTGTATCACCCAATGACTTTACCACCAGAATCCCTCTTAACCTTCTCTTCTGTACCTTCTTTACAGTCTGCCTACCCTGTCAAGCTCTTAATTAACTAAGTTAATGAAAAGCAGTTGTTCTTGACCTACACAGAGCTTGAAAATGCTGGCTCAGATGCAGAGCAGAAGTTGAATGACTGAAAACCAACCTTTTTTGGGTTTCCCCCCCCTCCCCCACTTCCACTCCCCAGTTGTTTTAGCTGGTCTATTTGTTCTTCACAAGGTTTCTTCTCCCTATTTGTCTTGCATGCTGACAAGTTTAGGATGATCCTTTATTTTTCAGTGGTGAAAAGAAAAATTCTACTGCAGGCTTAGTACTATCAGTGGTGCCAAATTACAGATGTCTCTTTGCCTGGCATAGATGATAGCACTATGTATAAGAGGCTGCACTAAGTGAAATTAAAACCACTGCACATCTATTATCAACCGTGACTTGGCTGCAGGCATCAGGCACTTTTCTAAGTGCAGCAGGTGTGCTGTAATCAGTCATGTAGCACAAATGAATGCAGTGCTCTAAGTGTATTCTTTGGTAACAGTTTCAATTAAAAAATCATGCTGTTTACCAGAACTTCAGTTAAATGTAGTGATCCTAGTTCAAGGTACAATGAAATTTTAAGATGCATATGATAGAAAAAACACAACAAACAGTAGATGCTTTCTATGCCCTACATTTTTTCTAAAGGTTCTTTTTCAAAATATAATGTGTTGCGTATGCAAATTTTCAGATGAAAATTGGATGATTGATTTACAAGTTATTGTTACCATACTTTGTGTAAGAGCTCCTAAAATTTCTCACTGTGTAATTCAAGCAGATCTTTGAATTAACGATTCACCTTTATAAAGACAAGAACAATCATGCAAAAAAATACTAGAAATTTTGGTAATTTAATTATTAGCAAGGAAGCAGTGATTTAGAAGTCTATGTTCTTGTGAAGATTTTAAGTAGATTAGAAACAACTTCTGAACAAATAGAACTGAATGGACTTATGTTGATACATAATTTGTATTATCAAGTTCCAAGTATGCTTCAATTTAATGATGTCCAGATGCACTGACACTAAAACCCACTGTATTAATAACTAGGAACTCTATCCATTTTCATTTTGGAAGTTGAAGTATGCCCTTCCAATCTTTGCAAGTTGATACTACATTTGAGAAATTTTCTTTGGTTATAAACCCCTTAATAATTATCTGAGGGGATAGAGAAAAGGTGCATAAGAAACTCTAAATTGTAGTACTTGTTTATTCACAGCTAATAGCAAAACAGCTTTTCGTAAAACATTGGAATTACACAAATGCTTCAAAAGTATCTCTGTGACTGATTCATTACCAACAAGCAAATATATGCATTATGCTCCCATGTGTACACTTGTGTATACTTGTACATACAGAATCATAGAAACATTTATCTTGAAAAAGACCCTTAAGATCATTGAATCCAACCATAGACCTAACGCTGCCAAGTCCACCACTACACCATGTCCCTAAGTGCCACATCTACTCACCTTTTAAATACCTTTGGGAATGGTGACTCAACCACTTCCCTGGGCAGCCTGTTCCAAGGCGTGACAACATTTTCTGTGAAGAAATTTTTCCTTATATCCAATCCAAACCTCCCCTGGCACAACTTGAGACCATTTCCTCTCATTCTATCACTTCTCTGCTACACCCCACAGCTTAGTAGGGTAAATCCCTTGCAGTAGGACACACGTGCAATTATGAAGCTGATAGGTGCTGATTTCAGCTGAATGCGTGGGAACCCACAGTAGAAGTGCAAGGGCTGAGTGGTTTTAAGTCCACAGATACAGAAGAAAAACTAAATGTTACAACTTATCCCCACTTTTGCTTCATTGATTTCCTGCCCGTTACAAGGCAATTTTGCCAAAATGTTCTAATAGTTGTAAATCAGATTTGATGTTTCACATAAATGCTGAACTAAGGGCTTGTCTATGCAAGGAAGATAGTCACACCAACCCAACCCCCGCCTCAACAAATAAATAAATAGACCAAACCCACAAAACAAACAACAAGGAAAACAAAACAAAACAAAACAAAAACAAAAAAAACCCCACAAAATCCCACCAAAACCCCAACATAGTAGCTTTTCTAGAACAATTATGAATGTGCATGCTTTTTAGCTTACTTTTATTTTTCTGAAATAAACATCAAAAATTTCATCCTTTTCTGATCAGTTTGTGTGGATGAGCCCTATTTTTTTTTTAAATGTTTCAATAGACAATGTGACCTTTCCAGATACTTTTGAACATGAAATATTTCACATGAGATTGGTCACCCCACACACAATTGTACTACACATAAATAAAACTGTATTTCTAGCCAAAAGGTTTTCACACTGTATGACATTGAAAACATTTTAGATGTAATAGTAATAGAATTCTCTGAGAAAGTCCTTGACATCTGCAGTCTTTCACATTTCACTGCAGGCAGGAAGTAATTTAGAAGAACTGAAGCAAAATTGTTTTACTTAGCTTGTCTTTTGTGAGGGCACAGAAAACAAAAACCAATTTTTTTTTTTTTTAATAGCATGGTGCTACACATACTCATTGCAACATGTCTTTGACTAATCTAATTCTTACTGCGTCTTGGCACTTTTCCATTATTTCCCTCAGTTTTGAAGAACTTTGCAGAGAGATCCACACTTCAGCTGTGATTTCTTTAGCTACTTCACCGTCATTTAGGTTGCATGTATGGAAGTTTTATAGCACTTAAAGCTAAGCAGGCTTTAAATCCTTGTTTTCCAGTACTGAAAAACTGTTTAGTATCTTATATTAGCAGCATATTAATGGGAAAAACTCTGCTCTACAACAAAAATTTTAATGTAGAACTTTATAGCAACATAATTTGCAGCAATAGGGTTGGCAATTTTGATAGTCTGAAGATACAAGCAAGGCAAGGTATGTGGGATGAAAGAAAATTTGAGGACATCTGTTGATACCTGTGTATAAAACAATTTTTTATGCAGTCCCTCTAGTGTGTCTGAAATTTGGTTTGTTTCTTGCAGCTACATCAATCAATTTAATTTAAAAATCCTTTTTATCCCTGTGAGCTTACATTGTGTATGTCAATGTGTCTGTTTTTCTTGTTATATCTACAGACAAAATCAGTTTTTAAAAATGTTTTTCAAAATGCCCCTTATTTTGTCTTCCTTAGATCCCAGGTACTTCTTCTGTTGTTCAGAAGAAATGGAAGCCTCAGCAGCCCTCAGCACAGCCCCGAGGTCTGGGACAATCAACAAAGTCAAAGATTAGTGCTGTGGCAGCTGAAATAAAACAGATTCGTGCAAGAAGGAAAACAGCACGTATGCTAATGGTTGTCCTTCTGGTTTTTGCACTTTGCTATCTACCAATTAGCATCCTCAATGTCTTGAAAAGGTAAAGTTTATCCCCAAATATAAACACTTAGTTAAAGCTTTCTGTCTAAAACCAATCCTCTGTTACAAGATTTCTTTTATTCTGGAAGATACTTTTGAAGGATAAGTTTACCTACTGCATGATAAAGAAGTGGAAAATAAGCATACAATTGCAAGAAAATATTATATATCACCTATCCATAGTACTTAAACTAGAGGCCAGATTATGGAACTCTTATTTGCAAGATCTTCCTCATGAAAATGATCTAGCCTATCTCCTCATTAAACCTCATCATTTACATGGGATTACAGCTTGTTTGCTGTAAATGCCCCCATGGAAGTGCAGTCACCTAAAGCAGCAGCTGAAGGTTAGCAGCAGAGTGTAGTATTGTGGCTTGGCTCCAAGGACTGTGAAATCCTGAGTTCAAACCTAAGCTACTCATGTAAAGTTTGGAGGCCTTAGGCTAACCCTTCAGTTGGTCCTATGAAGCTGTATTCTCTTTTTTTCTCTCTGTTAATTTGGTACATAATTGTGTACACTCTTGGTTTTTATATAGCAGAAGATTTGAACATCCTAAAAAATAACGAGCATGTTATTCGTGTTTTTTTAATTGGAATGTTATTGGAACGTTTTCGTTTTTAAGGGATAGTTTCAAGGCTTAAATACATTTCACTCAATTCTGGCCCTTTCCTGAGGCCTAATTTAAATACTTTTCATTCTCAAGTCCCTTCATAGAAAATGTAGGGAGCAAACTATTTCCAGAAGATGGTTCAGGGCACCTATAACCTGAAACAGAGGAAATACACAGGCTGCCTCAGCAACAATAGCAGAGTAGGCCTGGAGTTAGATTTTCACTTAAAAGCAGAAGTAATGTGTAAAGAGTCTGGGAAATGCAGTTTTCCCTGGAGGACAGAAGCTGCTACAGTGGTCTCAGGTTTGTTCAATGCCTTTTCAATTCCAGAGAGATTTGGAGAATGGTCTAGAGAGTGTACTGGAGAGTGGGCCTAGAGCCAGGAACCTCAGTGACATGAGTACATCAAAAGCAACTTTTCCTGTCTTTTCTTGGCTTATCTGACACCAGATGACTTTGGTTACTTGGTAGAAAAGTTGTGCACCTTCACCATAGCAAAGTAAAGTCTCTGTTGTGCTAAACCACCAAGACAGAAGGCTGAGGAATGGGGAAAGGATTTCATTCTCTCAAGTAAGAGAGCACTGCTGAATCAGCCTTTCTGTGGTACTGTAAATAGGTCATTAGAGATAAAATTAGGCTAGAAGTTGTAAAATCTTTTAAAATTAATTCTAAATTTGCCATCTTTCAGGTTTGCTTTTCTCTTTCTGTAGGGTTTTGGGGATGTTTAATCATGCTGATGACAGAGAAACTGTATACGCCTGGTTCATGTTCTCACACTGGCTTGTATATGCAAACAGTGCAGCCAATCCTATTATTTATAACTTCCTCAGTGGTAAGTTACAGTTACCTAGAATTCAAGTTTAATGTATAATTTGAATGTAATGAGCCATAGCAAAGATTAATGACTGTGTAACATCAGATCAGCTCCTCCAGTCAGAGCTAGATCCTCTTCCTAGAAGAAGTTGCCTGAAGTATCTCATTACCTTCAGGCTATCTACCTATAAGTAACCTAGACATTGCCAGGGCCTGAGTCCAAGTGCTAGAATGTGACTGTCCATGACATTAATGTGATAGAGAAGTTCCTGGCATGACTTTGATGTGAAACAATTACCATTCCTCTAAACACTCCCTAGATGCTGTCTGGCAGGTAGCACTGTCCAGGGGCTGTCCCCAACAGGCATGTTATATGCAGGTACTGGGATTTGGAGGCTGTGATTTTTTCATAGTACTTGCATGACCAGACTGTGCCATCTAGGTTCAACTTCAAAGAATCAGCCAGGATGCTGCTTCCTCACTAGCATAGATTTGTCTTAGTTTGTGTCATTTGGCTTGGAGAGCAGAATCAGAACCTGAAATGGTGGTATTGCAGCTAAATACAGGGAGGCAAAACCTATTGATCCTCACTACATATTGGCCCACTTTAGTTTTTTGTGGTGTGTAGTATGAGAATGATCTGTACAATTTCCTCTGAGCCCCAAAAGCATGGGACTCTCAAACATTGTGAATCTCCTTTTAAAATCTGTTAATGATGAAACACAAATTAGCCATGCTCTCTCATTTCATATGTCAAGTAAAGATTCAATCATTTAAGCCTATATTTGCTCAATTATTTTTTTTGTTACATATGTAATTAATTAGCAGACTATCTATGACTTGATTTCATTAATCGTTCTAGTCTGTCCATTCTGTCTAGCCAAGAATAATTCATTCTTCACATCACACTTCACATATCTTCTTAGAAAGGTTATCTTTTTTCTGTCTTTCTCCAAGATGATTAAACTGTGATTTTCTACTTCTGCATTAGAAGAGCATCTGGGTGGTTTGCATTAATTTTGCTTTAGATAACTCCTTTATATCCAAATCTATAAAGTTTGATGAAGTGCGGTTTATAGTACAATTATTTTCATGAGTCATTTTTGTGGTTGACAGGGAAATTTAGAGAAGAATTTAAAGCAGCATTTTCCTGTTGCATCTTTGGCATTCGCAGCCACCATGACGAACGGTTCACCAGAGGTCGTGCCAGTACAGAGAGTCGGAAATCCTTGACCACCCAGATCAGCAATTTTGATAACGTTTCAAAACTTTCAGAACACGTTGTATTGACCAACATAAACACAATTCCATCAAATGGTACTGCATCTATTACCACTGTTAGTATCTGGTCCCTATGCCTTTTGATCCCACAGAAGTGAATTCTAATTGTGCATACATCAATATTGGGATCTGAGCACAAAGAGAGAAGGGTGTTTAAAATTAGGAACTGATTGTAAGAAAATTAAAATAAATATTTTATAGAATATGCCATAACTTTGATTATATATTGATGAAAGAAAATTTAATCACATTTATTTCAAAAGTTGTGTTGCAGATAGGGAGGCAATAAAGCAATCATATTTTATACGAATATTTTCTTTGGATCCCTACTTCTTTTAGACTCCTAAGTAAACAAAGAACAAGTACCTGAAAGTATGAAAATCATTTTCTCTATCATTGGACTGTGTTTATAAACAGCTGTATTCTACTCTGATCTAATTATCTGTAGTTGTGGTATATTTTATAACAAATATTTTACAAAATTGGTTGTACAGATTAAACTACCTGATGATAAACTACTACTTCAAATCATCTGCTTAGCATGCATTCTGGTGTGAGTTAGGCTGATCAAATAAGAAATTCATATTAATTTATTTTCCAACGTTTTCTGTTCTTTTTCCTGTTAGGTAGGCTATTGCATGTGTTCAGGAGCAGCTGGGAAGCCACTTTTCACTTACTGTAGAAGGAATGGAGTTTTTTGCCTGAATTCAGTAGCATTGCCATTCCTTTATGTATGGCACAAGCAAAGTTACAAATATGAAACAAATATGACAGTGTGGCTGTAAATTATATTCTACCCTTTGCTTTTCATTTATCATCATTCTCTTCTCTCTGTCCTCTGCTCACGGCAGGGGAGTTGGACTAGATGGTCTTTAAATGTCTCTTTCAACCCAAACTATTGATGATTCCATGATTGACTTGTAAACAGGAAGCTGTGGCACTCTGCTGGTCAGAGGGGCATCTGGATAAGGAACCACAGGACAATTTACTAAGTAGTGCATATTAATAAGTAGTAGAACATATGAAAATGTTGTAAAGTAAAAAAATCAAGATTTATGCATCAGAAATGCCCTTAGTCTTCAATCAAGAAGTTTTCACTTAAAATTTTCAAATGCAATTTGAAACTTTTTCTGAAAGACCATTTTGTTAATAAATTACCACCTGCATAGTGTCCAGAGAGAGACAATCAGTAAGTGAGTTAGTCAGCCACCTGATACAAACAGTGAAATGATCTTAAAATCTTTATTTTATCTACAGATATCCCAGCTATGCTCAGCCCATTGAAATCAGCGGAACTGCATCTCCACATACCAGGGATGAACATGACTTCAAACATAGATGAAGCCATGAGGGTTTCTGCAGAAGACACTGTCAAAACAGAGAATGCAGACTGGGTTGAATTCGTCCCTAGCATAACTAAACTTACTTCGATGGAGTTACAGCAAGGATGATTTTGGCTCAACACACTACAACTGCCAGAGAGTGTCATGTGCTTTAAGCTGTGGTACAGACTACACCTGGACAAAGGGATTCCTTCAAAATATCTGCCTATCCTCTTTCTTCTCAGTCTTACAGAAACCTACTTACCTCAGTATGAGCTAAAGAACATGTCTTTACAATTCTTTTTAAAGATTGGATTGTATCATACTTTGTAAATAATGTAGATATTTATTTTTATATATTTTAGATGCTGTGAAATGTTCTAAAATGTATCATATAGAGAAATCTAAGTATTTGAAAGAGTCTCAAACATCATTTATTTATATCCTCTTTCTATAAATGACTGACTCGTACAAGGAATGCTTACTTATGCACTAGTGATATTCTGGCATTACTTTGCACTTCTTTTTCTTCAAATCCACTTGTAGTAAGTTCTACGTTTATTATGGAACTTCAGATTGATTTGGGGAGAGCCCACATTACTTTTCTAAGTACAGACATGCTTCTAAGATGTGAATCCAAAGTGCTGAAAGTCACACGTTTTCATAAGATTACACTAAACAGCCTTTTTTTTCTTCAGATTTGAGTGCCTAAAACGTAACCATTTAAATAAAATTTATGTGATGCTCAAAGGTGCTATAGGCTCAAAATTCCTACTCAGGCCAAAAGGAATAACAAGCGTGAGCACCCCTGAAGGACAGGACATTTTAACTTTGGTAGCTCATTTTAGTCCATGATGTATGTAAGTGTTGCTCCAGAAGATCTCTGAAAATCTTTAAAATAGAAAACATTAGTAGTTTTTCTCGTTTTCGTGACTTCTCTCTCAACTGCCGTTTAATACTAAAGATACAATCAGTTAACAAATTTAAATATTTATTTATGGGATGATCTCTTTGGCCTGGGGCTTCCTACTATCTATTGTATTTTTCTCCTTAAAGGATGAAGATGGTGCATCACTGAAGACTTAGTCTTCTAGAAAAATGTGGTCTATTGGTTAGAAAAAGGCTAATTTATCAGAACCTGAGATACAATTTCCCTGTGGCTTGCATTTCAGCCCAGATTTTTCAAAAGAAAGGGTAAGATGAGAGGGAGGACTTTTTTTCATTAAAAAGGATTTGGCATTGAAAGAAGCCAGCCTCATGTATTCAAATGTTTCTATAAAGCCAATTATTAGTAGACCAAGTGTTATTTGATTAACTTTTGTAAATATTTTTTCTAGGTTTTCCTTTAACCTAATGTCATGCAATGTACTATCTATCATGGCAAATACAGATTTATGAAGTGCTCAATCACTTTATGCTTTAGCCTTCCCCAACAGCTGTTTTACTTGACATTGTTGCAATTACTCCTAGTTTACATTGGTGTTAAGTGAGAGAAAAGGATTTGCATTCATTTGTATATTAAAGTTTTCTAATAAAAGAGAAAAAAGAGAATACTCCTTTTTAATTAAAAAAAGAATAAAGAAAAATATCTAAATGGACAGAATGTTTAGCTATCAAATAAAATAGTAGGAATTTCAATATTCCTATGTGTAAGCTTAATTTTTTAAGTATAGCTTTTATGTCAGTGTTATTTCAAGAAATTATTTCATTTTGTCTCTTCTAAGAAAATAAAACCCAAATAACAGTGGAAAGAACAGCAGGATTTGATTTCATAGCTGTTGCAATTCCTTTACCATTAGAAGGCTATTTTTCTCTTCAACCATGGAAAATGCAGAATTCTTCAAGAGTGTGGAACAAGATATATATTTTTATATATATAGTTTGAAATGGTTGAACAAACAGCTGCTGAATTAAAACATTACATATATGGGAAAATGGAATTTTAAAAGTACTGTAAGTTTTTCTTTTGTTTATATATAAGCAAATAAATAGTCAAAAAGTTAAAAACTAGTATAGCAACCCAGCTGCAAAATAATTATCAGTAATCATTTATTTGAGACATGAAATATCTCAGCCCATGGTTGAAAAATGTCAATTATGTCCAAATTTGGCAAAGCTATATTTTTATTTCAGCAAAAGTATTTTTAGCTTTTCCTTGAAGAAAGAGAAAGAATGTAGAAAGCAATGGTTATTTAAGAAACCTTGGACAGCATGAGAGGGGAGTATGTATGCTTTTCAAAAATAAAAGTTCATGGGTCACTGTGGAAGGCCAGCAAAAGTTTTATGCCTTGTCAAGTGTGTTGCCCAGATCCCTGTGAGATGACCAGAGAGCAAAAGGGTACAGTACTCCTAACCTGGGCCAGCAAACAAAAAACTAAAATATCAGTGTTAGTGATACTCATGGAAAAATCCTAAGTAGCATGTTTCTAAAGAGGGGGTGAATACCACCGGCTGACACAATTTGTCTTCTTTTCGCTGCCAGGGGGATAAATTGTGTTAGCTAAGTTAGTTCTGAGGCAAGAACATCACTAAAGCTCAGTGGCAGTTTTTGGAGGCTGTAGGTGTTCTGTGCCATGCTAGAAAGGGAGGTTCTGGCCTCAATTTTGTCTTTGTAAAAGAAATCATATCTTTTGTTCTCTTTTCATCTTTTCTTATTTTCACCTAGATCTCCAAAATTAAAATATTCCAACATTTCTAGGAATTTCTTTTAACCACAACTTTAACTTAGCAGTACTTTTTCTGTGGAGAAGATAAATAAAAGATGAGACATTCATTAGCAAATGATTCTGGGTTTTCTCTGGACAATTTTTGTTGAGTAAATAGCATATCTTTCAGACACAAATAATACAACCAGATGTTATATCAGATTTGAAAGTCTAAGGATAGCTAGAGAGCTTTAACTAATTTTTGCCAGAGATTATGGTTATCAAGCTAAATAGTGGTGAAATGTGGTTATCAAGACAAATATTTGGTAATTTTTATGAAAATATTTTTCATTCAAAAATAAATATTTTTGATGCAAATATTCCTATGGTTTTATTTCTTTAGTTTTACAAAATTCAAGAAATACCTTTTTAAATTAAAATAATCACTGGGAGAAATAAACCCAATAGTGAGCAATAGCCAGTAATGGAGGTAGAAATAGCTTTGAGAAGAGAGGGTATAATGAATGAATATTTCTTATCCAGTGTATAAATACTGAAAATTATCTGAAACCTGAGCCTTAATTGGGTTTTGTTACCTCTAGCTGTTTTGCTATTCAAATATTTCTAATATTCTAATATTGAAATGGAGAGAAATGGAGAAATAGTTTTCATGCCATTGTCCCTGCTTGTCCACAGCAGCATTAAACATAGAGTTTAAATCACAACATATTTGTTCCTGCAGATACAAATTGTTATGCCACCCTCATTCTGGTGCTTTTTCTCTCAACTTATTTCACAGCCTTGGAGGTCTGATACCCTGACCCGTTTCTCCTTTACTGTTGTCGCTGTAGTGATAAGCTTGCGCCTTGCAGTGACAATGAATGCAAGATAATATCTCCCTGTCTCCACCTCCAAAAACGCTATCTTTTTCCTTTTCTTCTGGACTACATAGAGAGAACCATTTCATTCTCTAATATTATCAACATTGATATGTGTTATTAACCTGGAGAGTGCTTTATAGGATGGAGAATACACAAACATTAGTTTAACTCAGCCCTCCCTGTATGATGTATCATAACCTACTGCTGCATGTTACAGTGGTTTAAGGCAAAGGCAAATTTAGCTTTCCAACCTAAAATCTGTCTCACAGCTAAAATTATGTTAATCTCTCAGGCTGTTCCTTCTACTTGACAATTAGGTTTTTCTGTGGCTGTTGGATATATTGGCTGAAGTAATACATTATTTATGGAACAATTTAAAAAAACATAAACAAATATTTAGTAATTTTGTCATTAAGAGCTTACATAAGTAAGGCAATTTAAAAAAACTAAGCTAAAAATCTGTGTAAAAAAGAAGAGAAATTACATGCAAGATTGATTTTTCCTGAGCTAAGAAAAATACGCAAAATCTGGACTTTGGGTAAAGTTTTGATTTGTCAGTAGGGACAGGATTTCAACCACTGTATCTGTCTCTCTGATAGCTAAGCTGTAAATTTAATGACATCTTTTAGTTTAGGCATTTAAGGATCAAATACAGTTAAAAATGTTCTGTATGGAATAGGCCATTTGTGAAAATAAGATTCATGAGTAGCATGGAGAAATCAATAGGGATCTGTTGCTTCCTCCTCCTTCCACTGCAAAAGCAAAGAGCACACACTGAAGCCAGCAGGTGTATGATTGCATCCTTTATGGTTGATTGCTTCAGTGTTAAGTACCAAGTCAGCTGCTGACTTTTGTATGGAAAACTGCCATACATTTTGACGTATTTTAGTGAAACACCTGAGGTTATACTCATAGTCCAGTCTGGGTCTAGACTATAGATCAATTATTTATTCCCCTGGTCTGCTGTCCAACATATTCCATAGGTCTTCTCTCTCCTTAACTGATGAAGATCCTATTCCACATCTGAGATGAAAACAAATTCACTTCTAAAATGTGTTGAAAAGTGCTTACAGAAGGTGATCGGACATAGCAACAGGCATTTTCCAAAGAGCTTTTAGGCAGCAGCCACAGACCTGCTCTGTTAGTTTCTCTGGAGATCAAGTGCGAACTAAGTGCAGAGGGAGTGCCAGATCCCGTGGAAGATGCCGAAGAACTCATGCGTCTCATCTGGACACAGTCCCGCTTAGCGCTTGTGGCAAGAGAAGAAATGTAAGCAGGGGGTGT
Source organism: Corvus hawaiiensis (assembly GCF_020740725.1). Lineage (NCBI taxonomy): Eukaryota > Metazoa > Chordata > Aves > Passeriformes > Corvidae > Corvus > Corvus hawaiiensis. The sequence continues at coordinate 25,704,936 of NC_063215.1, forward strand.
GACAGTGGCAGCAAAGGCCGCTCACGGGGGTGCGAAGCTCTATTGCCTGCTCCTGGCCGAGGAGGTGGGCAGAGACGGCGTTCGCAGGGGCGGCTGTCAGGCCTGCCCCCGCCGCCGTGCGCCGCGCTCGGTGCCGCCCGGGGCCGCCCGGGGCCGCCCGGGGCCGCCCGGTGCCGCTCGGTGCCGCCCGGTGCCGCTCGGTGCCGCTCGGTGCCGCCCGGCGCGGCGGGCGGGGCGGGGCGGGGCGGGGCCGGGCGGGCGCTGTCCCCGGGCCGGTGCTGAGGGGCGGCGCCGCTCCGGCACCTGGGCCCCGCTGAGCGCGGAGCTGCAGCGCCCGCGGCCGCCATGGCCGCGCTCCTCGGCAGCGGTAAGTGCGGCGGGGCGGGGGAGCTCCGGCCGCGCCGGGACCCTCCCGCGCCCCCCGGCCGCTCCCTTCCTCACGGCGCCTTCTCCCGGGGCTCTCCGGGCGGGGCGCAGGTGCCCGGCGGGGTTCGCGGCGGCGGCTCGGCCCCGCGGCTCGGGCAGCTCCGGGAGCGCCCCGCAGCAGGGGCTGGGGCCGGGCGGCGGGAAGGAGTGGGAGCGGCGGGGACACCCCCGGCTGGGACGCCTTGTCTGAGTGAGCAGCCACTTGTTTGCTGGCTGGGGAGCGCTGGGTGCTGGCAGTGCTGCACAAAGGGCTGCTGACACTTTGGGTTTGAGTGGAGGAAAAGGGAAAATCAACAAAGCTGGCACAGAAGGATTTGGTACAGGAGAGTAGGATGGGTCAAGTATGTTTTCATTTCTGTTACTCTCCTTTTCTACTCACTACATACTGTATACACGCTGCTTCTCTCTTTAACTCCCCACTACTCCAGACTTCTATTCCTGTGTTAAAAGTATTCTGTAGGTAGTTCTGCCCCAGGTTTTGTTAGAATAAAGTTGTCATTTATCACTTTTCAACTATATTCAAAGTCTATTCAGCTGTAGTTTGCCATTTTGCCTTAGGAGCCAGTTATCTGGCTGCCCTTGACATTGGATGGAAACCTTAGCTTGGTTTCCCAATATTCATTATTACTTATTTACATTACTTTAAGATTGCAGAATTGGGAAATGTAATTCCTCCATTCCTCAGTTCCCAATCTTCAACGTGAAGGTGCTAAAATGTTCCTTTTTTTTTCTTGCTTTTGACTTTCCTTGCTTTTGACCAAATTCTACACAGAAGCAAGAATTTTACACCTACTCAGTGAATCAGTAGACTCTTGCATAAAAGTACAGATATCTGTAGAAATTTAAATGTGTGTCTTCTTGTCAATATGGATCCCTCTAAAAGTTTTTGCTACTAGCTCTTAGATGCCCTGAAGTCTTCTATGTAAAAATCACATTGTATTACAAACATTAGAAATAAATAATTAAAGTGAGTGACTGAAGTAATAACTGTCAATTTAAGCAATTGTATAAGTTACAGTGCCCTGGATTCTAAAATCATGTAGGACAGTTTGTTTCATGTAGGCTTCTGGCAGTGTTCCCCCTCTGTACTGGTAAGGAAGCAAAGACCCATCCATAATATGTCATTAGACCTAAAGAAGTCCTTTCTTAGGCTGAATTGCCTTCAATCATAGATTATGCTGCTCAGCTCTTTATTTTGCAAAAACATCACGTCCTTTTTTGTGGGCATTTTCCAGGTAGGTTCAAAATAAGCAACAGTGGGAAATACTCCTTAAAAAGTAACAGGAAGGCTGTGCAGTCAGTCCTGTTTTGACTGTCTCAGCCACTGCTCCTTGAAAACTGTGTGAACAGGAGGAAGACAGCACAGAGTCCTTGTGCTGTGAATCCTAGTCAGATGTGTAAATTTTCTGTTGTGTTAGAATCTACAAAATAGGTAAATGGTCATCCAGCAAAATACCCTTTCTTAATAAGTTTGTGGGTTTATAATTTTGTATTGTTTTATATATACAGTCATTTTCACCTGTAAGGTATTTGACAACTTTTTTCTCTGTCATCTGAATAAATAGAGAGTAATTTCACAATAAGGAAGACCTTTTGGAGACAGTCCCAGAACTAAAATGTTGTTATAATAAGCCAAAATTGTCCTTATGGATAGCACCAGCTGCACATTCCTCAATGTCAAGAGGTAGGAGCTGTTTCTATCAATATGTCTTCGAGGCTGATGAACAGACACAGCCTAAGAGTGTTTCAGGCTGGAACTCACTGAAATCACCACCTGCACAGATCTGAGAACTGCTGGGAATATGCACAACTGAGGAAGGATTAGCACCAGCTATAATAAGCACGTGTGGCCTCTTCTTTGTCTCATAGGCACACTAGATGCTGTTGCACCTGTCAGTTAAAAAGTGTTAAATATTGCTTCATATTTATCGACATGTATTCAAAAAGTGTTCCCTACAGCAGCACTGTTATATCACAGGTAAATAATTTCCAGAAGGGATGGCATCACCTCTCATCAGTAGTGACTCTTTTAAGATTATCAAGAGGGATGTTTGATATATAATTTTTTTATTCTAAAATGTATAATTGGAAAAATGTAATTTCCTTGGATAGGGTCTGGCCAAATCCTGAAGCAAAATTTCCTGGCTCTTGCACATGATGTTTAAGTGACTAAACAATGCTGGAAACTACTCAAATTCCATATGAACTCTTACCTGAACATGAGGGGGGGAAAAAAAGATATTTTGTCTGGAAGATGCTGTGTCCTTCACCAACTAAAGAAAACACTCATATCAGGTGTTCATCAGGTAGTTTGATAAGGCCTGAAATCAGTGACTGAAACTTAATTTTATAGAAAATAAAGACACATGATTACAAATTAGAGGTTGTCTTACCATGGGAATGTTAATGAAAGAGCTAAACCTCAGCTGATTTATCTTTTCTTAGCAAGGCAATTTAATTTTCTACTGATAAGTCACAGGCAGTGCTGCTTTAAAATTGTTTACCTTGAAACCTCCAGAATTTTTTTATGTAATTAACAGGCTCAATGCACTCAGGAAGGCAGATAAAGACATAAATGTGGGGGTTGCTTTCAAGAAATGATGCATCTGTGAAGTAAAAATAAAGAGGGTGAAGAGTATTGTATTTATAATATAAAATCACATTTATTATCTAACAGTTGTGTACTTGTCAAATCTCTTTCACACAGTCTCTTCATAGGAATTACTATATAGCCTAGCTTGGTGAGATTTCATACGAATAAAATGCTGTTTTCTCTGAATTTTATCCTGTCTTCCTTTCTGTAATTTATTATGTATCTCAGAACTGCAGCAATTTCTATATATCTATGCACTGATGTCATATATAGCTATGGTTGATGTTATAATATTGGAGTAAAACCAATGCAAAATATGCCACACTGAAACTTTGAACATTTAAATTTAATTTTCCAGTTGCAAAACTGAGGAAAAGCTTTGTTCTGCTAAAAATTAATTTGATAGAAAATTTGAATCTATAGAAAAACTATATTAAATTGTATTTTTACAATCTATGTGTAAAGGAAAAAGGTCAGTACAGTATCTACTGCATTAAATAGTCATTATATTCTGTTTTTACAGTGTTGTTCATTTACTTCACATGTATATCTACTGTCCAGACAACTGACTGTCTGCACTTGAGGGAGCAATGTATAAATGCTGCAAACGGATGTGAGAGTGTCTGGAATGTGGTTGAAGATGCCTGCAATATTTCAGGTGATTCTGTATGGCGTACACGGCTTTATTTTGAATTGCTTTGAATTTGTATGGTTGCATAATCATAGTTCATTACATATATGCTGTGGTAACTAAATGAAGGTGGTGAGATTTAAAAGAGAAAAATTGTGGCAAAAGACAGTCAGCTTCTGAAATCCTTTACAATGGCCAATGCCACTTTTAGTAACAGTCATACTGTCTCTTCAAGAAAGTGATAAATGAAATTTCTGCACTATGAACAAAGTCAGAGCCTGAACCAACTCAAGAAGTCTAAATTCAGCAGAAATCAGCCTCTTGTGGGATCCTGTTAAATAAAGCCAGCATTTGGCTGGAAAAGAAGTTCCAACCTTGTTTTACACAATCTGGAGGAGTTGATCTGCCCCCTCCCTGGCAGTGCTTAAGGGCAGGTTGGATGGGGCTTTGAGCAACCTGGTCTGGTGGAAGGTGTCTGTGCCCATGGCAGAGGGGTTGGATCTACATGATCTTTAAGGTTCCTTCCAACATAAGCCGTTCTATAGTCTGTATTTATTCAGTGAATAGTACCAACACATCACAGAGATTCACTTGCAGGGGGTGGTGGTATGATAAAGTGCACATTATGACATGACTAAGCTCCCTTGAATTGTTAAACAGATTCTCATGTAAATGAAAGCAGAAAATTAGTCTGTTTATTGCACTTCCAGTAGTTGGTGCTTCACTTCCAAATAATCAATGTTTTAAGTAGGGAAAGACCAGGTATTATAAGTTTGACCTGAAATTTATCTTAATCTCTGTGGTTATTCAAATGAAAATATTCCTTTCCCTGAAAACATCTTGTCTTCTTGAACAAATCTTGGGTGTCATTCACCACCTCTTTCTTTAAATCCCTCCAAGACTTCGCTGTTAAATGATGAGAATCCACTTTCCAGGCACTGTGAATATGGAAGAGAGAAGAAGAGTGGCTCTATAGTCTGCTAGTGTCATTAGACCAAGCTAGTATTGACACCTTTGTTGATTGATAAGTATCAAGTGATCTGCAACTACATCATCACTAGCAAATGATAAGGGCCAGGGACTATTTTCTGATTGCGTTTACCTGTCATGGGGCAGTGTGTAGTGGTGAATCAGTGTTATCTACATCTCCGTGGAAATCTCCCTTCTTCTTATAATGACATTATTTGAACAGAACAAGCTGTGTTGTGATGCCATAATCTGTTCTGAACCTCAGCTGCAGCAGATTTGACAAAGTGAATGTTCCTCTGTCTTGATGTCAGGACCCAGTCTGACCTGTGGGGGAAGCCAGGCAGCAGAAGTTGCTTGGCTTCATGGTCAATAAGCCATTGCTAAAACATTAACCTGCAGTGTGGGCTACCTGAATGAATGCCTCTGTCTGTCTGTTGCATACATTTGATGTCTCAAATATCCCATGTCACAAGGCAATATTTAAAATAACTAGAGCAGAAAATTCTCTGAGGGGTCTTTCTTAGTGTGTCCTTTTCCAGATACTTATCTACTTTGCATAGAATGGCTGAATACTTTTAAGAACAGATGGAGTAAATGAAAAATACATGATAATTTAACAGTTGCAGCAGTCCCCAAAGCAACTGGGCTTCAGCCCGTGTTCTGTTGATCTGTTAAATATTTCATGTGAGGTGAAACAGTCTCAAAAGATATGGCTGCTGTTTGGAAAAAAAAAATACTGGAATATGCAGTACTTTCTGGCTCAAGTGACCTAAAGATGAGCTCTCTAGAACCAAAACAGAACAAGCTGAATTTGCTTCTCTCATATAATTCATGAGGACATTAGCACCAAGACTATTTGCCACAGAGATCAATATTTGTGCTGTAGCCTATTAATCTGGATACCCTGCAGCCAAATGAAGTGGGCCAGCATTATTACTTCTGTGGTTCCCCCTTTGGATGTACATTGTGCTATAATATGACGTTTCTCTCTGTTATTGTCCTATGTACTTATTCACTGATATTAATGATATTTGTAACTGGGCCAGAGAAACCTTCCAAAAATAATTATTCTTGTGATTGCTTGTTTGGATTTGCATCTGTATGTTTCCTTAGGATAATAGCTCTTGGCAAGGACTCTCTAGCATTGCAGAGCACTCAGATACTGTGTCGGGTCTAGGACAAATTATACTAAATGTGCTTATTAGGTACCATGATCCCAGAGCATGTAAATCCAGTCAGACAGCTGATGGTACCTCTCAGACAGCCCACAGAAACAGTGATAGAAAATCTACCAGCAGCATCCTTAGTAGGAATCAATTAGTAGGAGTAATGTCTGTCATGTGCAGGTCTAGAAACATCATGGATGAGCTGTAGGAATGGAAAAGGTCCTTTGAGCACAAACACGCTACTCGGAGGCAATAGACAATGGGGGAAATATTTGTTTTGTTAGATTCTTTATGCAAAACCTAACTACAAATTATAATTACACTCCTTCTTTGGGATATGAGTTCAACAACTCAGTCCCTCAGACCGTAACCTCGAAGTTAAATGTGTACATTCTGAAGACCTCCATCTTTTGCAGTGCGGGTCTGGGAACACTCTCCAAACTACTGCCTAAGTCACTCCTTTTCTGTCAAACTTTCCATCACTGCCTCCCCACTACTAGCATTTCCAGAGTCTCAGACATAGTCTTCTGAGTCCTCTTCTATAGCCTTCTTCCATCCACCTCTGTGGCCAAAATATGGTGGAAAGAAAAAACAGGGTGTGAAAATGTCTATGAATCATCTTCCAGGTCAGGATAGAAAAGATAGAAATATTAAATTTTGATGAAATAAGATTTTTCCCTTTGAAAAGATCAAAAGAGTTTCAGCACTGCAGAATGGAGATTTTAAGATTTGGGCTTTTATGGTTTGTTTGTGGGATTGGTTTTTGTTTGTTTGTTTTCCTTCTGTTTTTTCACTGAAAAAACAAAGACATTTACGAGCTCTGATTTAACCATAAGTACAAATCTTCTTAATTTTTCTGAATGGGAAGCAGCTGTGTTCAAAAGGAAAAAAAAAATCAATTCATATCACTTAAATTTTAAGGAATCACATTTTGAATTAGATTTGGATGAGTTTACTTTTCTTAGAATAACAGAATCACTGAGGTTGGGAGGATCTCTAGAGATCTATCCGGACTGTGGTCTCACCACTGCTAGACAGGAAGACCTCAGATTTTCCTCTGCAGTCTTCAAATTCAGTTCCCACTGAGACAACTGAACAGCTGACTAAGCAAAAAAAGAGATTATCACTCTGGAAATGTCAGCTTCTACTCTGTCATGCTTCTCTCTGTGGTCTTGTGTACATGAATTATGTACCTATAAATAAATCAAATTATAAATAATGGCTGCCAAACATCAGGTCAAGAGAGCATTTTTTTTTTGTAAATGCCTTGGAAGCATATGTATAAGATAAAATATATTACCTAGAACTAATCTCTGGTAAAGAAACAGTAATTGAAAACCAGTAATAAAATATTTTCTGCTGTTCATCACAGCTGAATCAATACCATGTACAAACAGACCACTACTGATAATAGGCTATTTCTACACAGTTTTCAAGAAGCCATGCAAGGGAGCCCCATAAATGTGATGTGCTTCCTGATTCTGTCTATGCCCTTTGCATGTCCATAGCCCCACAACCTGCCCCCCAGCCCTGCCTGTCAGGTGCTGACTCAGCACAGTGTGCTCACAGAACATCCCTGGGGGGCCACTGAACGCAGCCCCTGACCCCTGGCCATGACTTGTCAGTGTCATGAAGATAGGTGAGTTGAGTGAGGCTGGGGTATGGGGTTTTATTCTTCTAGTTCCACTCACCTCCACTCTTGAAGTGTACTCTAGACCTTGAAGAAGACAGTCATAAATTTTGTGAATAAGCTGTTGATCCTGATCTTTGTTGCTCTTTTTCTACCACTGGAATATATTCTCCTTAAATTCTTTTATTATCCCTTACTTAGTTGATAAAATATGGAGTAGAATATCCACACACTCATCTTCATGGTCCATGTCACCACATTCTTTCTGACCTATTTTTATGGTCAGGGAGTATCCTATGTCTGTGACCTTCGACAGATCTCCTGAGCTCCTTGAGTACTGGAACTGTGAGGGCTAATGGTCGAAGGCATGCTCTACTTCTGAAAAAGCAGAAGGAAAGTCGAAGATGGGGTTGGAGTAATACGGGCAATCCCAGCCACCATCACCTCCTTCCTTGCTGACACAAGAAGTGGAGTGGGAGCAGAAGCTGGGAAGTGCAGCTCTTGCTGGCCCGTGACATTCCTCTCCAGTAGTGTATTTTTTGATATACTCCCCAAGTCCTCCTTAGTCAGCAACAGCAACTGGAGAAAGGATAATGCAGAGACTGTTTGAAAAAGGGGGGTCAGGACAGGGATGTGAAGTCTGGAATAGCTGATTCTCATTCCTTCAGGGACAGGCAAAATGCACTGTTTCCTCTTGCAGAGCTTTGCCTCAATTGCCTTCCACTGCTATTTGTATCAACCACATATAAGTGATTTTAAAACTCTGATCTCATCAAAGTTTGCTCATGGCTGGGGACACATGACTTCTTCTCGCTTCACAGTTTTACTGGAGCGCACGGTCTCTGCTGCTCCACGCCAGTGGGGAAGCAGCAAGGCAGGAAGCCAGACAGCACCATTCACAGGGCAGAGACATCAGCCTATGTGCTCAATAGACTAAAAGCAGTCCTCATGCTGCCCTGTGACCTGCCTGGATCTTGTGAGCCACATACTGCTTCTCTTACGTATTGTGAGACATTTAATATCTGTGAGGTAAGGAGAGGAATTGTGCTGGTTTGGGGACCTACATACCTGTTTTGACAATGTAGATCATGGCTTTCGCAAAATAAAGCTTTCTTAAATTATATTGAACTGCTTCTCAGGTAACATTCTTAAGTAATGTGTAACTTCATTAAGCAATAATAAATCATAGAATTATAGAATGTTAAGGGTTGGAAGGGACCTTAAAGATCATCTAGTCCCAATGCCCCTGCCATGAGCAGGGACACCTCCCACTAGACCAGGTTGCTCAAGGCCTTATCCAGCCTGGCTTTGAACATTGCCAGGGATGGGGCATTCACAGCCTCCCTGAGCAACCTGTGCCAGTGCCTCATCACCTTAAATTTCTTCCTAATACCCAGCCTAAATTTCCCTTCTTCCAATTTTTACCCACTACTCCTTGTTCTGTCACTACAGTTCCTGATAGAGAGTCCCTGTCTGGCTTCTCTGTAGGCCCCTTCCGATGCTGGAAGGTTGCTGTGAGGTCTCCACACAACCTTCTCTTCTCCAGGCTGAACAGTCCCAGTTTTCTCAGTCTGGACTTGCTGGAACAGTTCCATGTCCTTCTTATGCTGGGGCCACCAGAACTGGATGCAGCACTGCGGGTGGGGTCTCATGAGAGCAGAGTAGAGGTGTAGAATCACCTCCTTCAACCTGCTGGCCACACTGCTTTTGAGGCAGCCCAGGACACACATGGTTTTGAGGGTTGTGAGCACTCACTGTCAGTTCATGATGGGTTTTCCATCAACCTTCACACCCAAGTCTAATTCTGCCGGGCTGCTCTCTATCCCTTCTCCACCCAGCTAGCAGATGTATCTGGGATTGCCATGACCTAAGTGCAGGACCTTGCACTTTGCTTCATTGAACATTGCAAGGTTTGCACTGGCCCACTTCTCAAGCCTGTCAAGGTCCCTCTGGTGGCATCCCTTCCCTCCAACATGCCAGCTGCATGACACAGCTTGGTGTCATCAGCAAATTTGCTGAGGATGTGCTCAATCCCACTATCATTATAATAATATTTTTGAAAAACTTCTAGGTCATAAAGTAGATGATTGATTGATGTACCTTTGTACCACAAACTAGTACATGTTCTTTATTTTCACTGCACATACAAGGAAAATATGACCTGACATCCAGTGTGTGTTTGTCACTGAGTCCGAGTGCACATGCAAACAGACTTGAAACTGGGCCAGCAAACTAAGGTTTCTGCACATTTATTTTTTTGTTTTAACTTCTCCCTCATTTTTATTATAAAAACCCTAAAAAATCAGACTATTCTTGGGCTACTTTAAATTTGTTGTCATTCTCAAACTTAGGCAGTGAAGTTGTTCTGTAGGGTAGCAGTTCAAGGGAATATCCAAGTGGCGTTTGTAGGCTCACACGATCCTCACATGAGTACAGAATCTGACCCAGTGCTGGCATCTCCTCAGTGTGGGGTTGTCATCACCATTATCACAGGGCTGGGTCTGCCCTCTGTGTCCTGTCACTCCATTCCATGGCAATGCCTTAGCCTGCACTGTGTGTTCCTGTCCCTGTACCAGGCACTTCATTTCTACTACACAGGACCAAGATAAGTTTCTCAGTTCAGGCTGTGTCCCTTCCACCCCTGGGCACCTTTTTAGTTTGGTCTCAGTGCCTTACCTGCCTAAAACAAAAGGTGTGAGTTTGAGGTTTTATGTACTTTGTAAATGAGAGCAGATATTCTGGCAATGGATCAGATCAAATAAAAGAAGGCAATATTGTATCCACAATTTTATATTACTTTGAATATTATTTAAAATTCGTAAAATGTGACAAACCATCTTCTCTTGGCAATGCATATTATGTTTGTGCTTCAGTTGAATTGTTTTATGTAACCATATCCCTTAAGCATTAATAATCATTAATGAAATTACAATTTTAATGATGAGATCTAGGTAATAGATGCAAGGCAGAAGACACTGTTGGATGTAATAGAATAATCCAGGTCCTGGCTGACGAATACCCAGAATTCAAAAACTGTGTCTGCACTACAGACAATATCTGTAGCATCACAACTTTGCTTGGGAAACAGTGCGGCATTAGGAAAGGTAACTAACGTAAAGTTTTAATTATGAAGACCAAACCCAGTAATTCTGTAAGCACCATTTTAAGTGGATTCAAGTTTCTTTGCATTTCCTCAAGTCTGATAAATGCCCCAAAAAAATTAGTTTTGTCTTTTCTATGATATTCACATTCCAGCATGCAAATGAAAGAAATGCCACAAACAAAAGCAATAAAATGCATGTGAGAAAGTCAGACGGTTTCTAAAGCTCTTGTTGAATCCACTGAAAAGCAAGAGTGAATACACAGTGTGTTGAGGCCTACTCATTTCCTATGGAGGTTTGAGAGCCACTGGATCTAGGTTGCGTGTATGGAGAAACGTATCCAGTACCTTATAAATGGGATTGGGAGTGAATGGGGATGCACAGTGGTGCAGTTGTGTCACACAGTTGCAGGAGAGCCTTCACTACATCTAGGAGAGATTACTGTATGTGGGAAATAGTTACCACTTTCATAAAGCTGTACATAGTACATACAATGCATCTTTTAAAAATTCTGTTTAATCAATGGGCCCAGCTCCCCTCAATCTATTTTTTATTTTTCTGAGAACTCTAATCCCTGCAGAAAACCTATCTTTGTAATTGAGAATTACTTGGTACCATGCAGAAATTGCAGTTTCTGGTCCGAAGTCTCCTGGCATAATGATTAGCAAAGCTGACACAAGAGAGGTAAAATTAGCCAGTGAATGAGAGTGTGCAAAGTGAGTTTCAAAGCTGATTCCTGGCCAGTGCTGGCATCTCTGCTGGCATCAAACAGCATTCATCATACAGTACTAGAATATATGGCCGTATTGCAGAGGAAATAATAACATCCTGGTCTGCCCCAAACTCCTTGCTCCAAACAAGAAGGATGGGTATCTAAAACCTGATGTTGATGTCATTGGAACAATTGCTTTTGCTTCTAGCAAAATGACATAATTTTATATTTTTTTGCCAACTGAGATTACATTTCTCTTCACTATAGAAAGAAGTTTGGATGGACTTACACTAATGTTGAGTTTACCTGCAAAGGATAGCATATGGTGTTGGTAGACACTTTCAGGTGTAATTCTCCCTGTCTAACTTAAATTACTATTTTATGTAATCAATCAGCCATCTTCTGGAATTGTCATTCTCTCTTTAAAAATTATACATTCTCTTAAGATGATAATCCATGATATGTCCAAGCTGTAGGTGGTTAAAATTATGTGAAGTTAAACTCTTTATGCAGTAATTTTAGTGAGGATTTTTTACTAGTTTTGCAGCTGAACTGTTAGAGTGGACTGTACTATACAGCCAACAGCAGACAGTAAGTTGAGGAAGATTTGTTAGTCTGTAAGACTGTGAAACTATTATGTGTTTACACACAGCTCAGAATTAAACTAGGGCTGTTTCATTCAGTGTAATGCATTAAGACAAGTACCCTTTTCCTGAGTTTTTGTGCTGTGATGATAATCCATCGTCCATTTGATTTATAACTCTGTTTGTACCTATTTCTACAGACTATTTGGAGTCTTTCCCAAGGTCAGACACTGAACTGAGCATTAGGCAACGCAGAAACCCTCAAGAGCAAAGGCGCTCTGAAGAACTGGAGACTGACTGCAGCCTTGCCAAGCAGCGCTGCCGAGAGGAGCCTCAGTGCTCTGCCATGTACAGGAGCTTCCAGCGGGCGTGCCAGGCAGCTGCAGCCAAGTGCAGGTTCCCCATGCCTGGAAAGTGTTTGTTAGCCTGGAGACATCTGAGGAAAACAGTTCTGGGAAAGTGCTCATGCTCAGAGCCGCTTCAGATGAGATGCATTAAAATATGGAAGGGAATATTTGACAACCCTTGTTTACAATACTCTCAGGAGAGCCAAGCCTCAGCAGCAGGTGAAAATGACTACAGCGATGGTGACTATAATGCTGATGTTGATGGTGAGAAAAATCCAGTCACTGACACAGGTTAGTGCTATTCCAGCAGTCTGAATGCTTTCATACATAACAGGACTGTGCACAGTCTGTGAAAAAGCTTTTCTTGCCCACTTGTAATTCAACATCGAAAAAATGATCATTTTAGGAGGTTTATTTATAAATAAATTCACAGTCTGACAGAAAATGATAGCCTGAGTGCAAGTACTATTGTTCTTCAGTCCGTTAATTTGATACAACCTGATCCAAATCAGTCGGTTTTAGTTTTTCACTATAACTAGAAACAGTGTAAGACCAATAAAAATAATTTTCTAATAGCAAGAATTATTTGCTTGCCTTGACTTTAGATCATGACAAGCAGTTAGTTGAAAACTGGTCCACCGATAAACACATTAAGGCCTCTGGCTTTTATTTATTCACAAGAAACCTGACTTTATAATGCACTGAGAAGCTCTAAAAAACTCTTCTTGAGTTCATAGGATCTATAATTATGTAAAAATGTTAGCAGCAGCCTTTGAGAAACTGTGCTTTGGCCCCAAAACTTATGAATATATGTAATAGTGGGTTTAGAAATTGTTAATGGGTTCTATTTGGTCAAGCTAATTTGTTTTATTCTTGTTTGTTTTTACTACAGGCACTATGCCAGCAAGACAGCCAATCCTTTAAAGTGAAAAGCTAAGACATTATTTATCACTTATGTCTGTATCTGTATCTTTTTCTTCTAGACAATATTAGTACGGAAACGAAATTACAATGGGGCTTATCTGCTCTCTCCAAACAAGGTAAGTCTGAATTTACTTATGAATACTTATGAAAAATAATTTTAGCTCAGTTTTTGGACAGTGTACAATGTACCTCCAGATAAAAATGAATATTTTTCATTCAAATGAATGATCAGAGAGTTAATAGATCCAACATATTTTCAGTTAAGGTACTGCGTAGAGAAGAATCCAAAAATGTAACAGGTAACAATCAGGTAATGTAAATCAGGTTAACAGTCATGATCCTGTTAAATTTACAGAGGCAAATCTTATCCCATAACCATTTTAGGGTCAGAATTTTCTAGATATTTTTGGAAGGTTTATTTCACAGTCTAGAAATATTTAAACTGATGTTAAAAGCACAAAAATGCCATTTATATTCTCTTCATTACTTATTTCATAGCCTAGCATAAGGAGATTTCAGCAGTTTCAGGAGGGTTGCTTATGAGGGCCAAGCAGGTGCAAGACAGAAGTGTGAAGGTTACTCAGTAGGCTTAAAAGAAGCAATGCTGGAAGAGCTGGATCAGAGTTTTGGGAGTCAAGCTTGATTTACTGGGAATGTTGTAGACAGCATGCCTACCAGTCATCACTTGAGAAAAATTTTCTTGCGATTTTATTTTAAAAACTGTTATTCTTTTTAGTGTACACAACAAACAGAAGCTGTTTGGATGTGAACAGGGAGTGTGTTGAAGATGAAGTGTGTAACAAACAGTTGTCCCTGTACCTTAAAGTTTGCTTAGTAAATAAGAAGTGCGACATGGAAGGATGTCAAGCAGCCATAAGGTTCTTCTATCGAAACATGCCTTTTGAAGTTGCCCAAATGATGATATTTTGTGACTGTATCCATCATGATGAATCCTGCCACAGAGCCAAGGAACTTCTCCATGGCAAGCCCTGTGCAGTTACTGCAGTTCCACCCCCATCATGTCTGAATGTAATCCACATGTGTGAAGAGAATGAATTGTGCAGGTGAGTAGAAGTATTTTGTCCAGTAAAGTGAATAATGATTTGGTGAAACCATTTTTATATATATTCTATATCTCATCTATAACAAAATTATTTTCTGCACTATATCTGCTTTGTTTGACATCTTCACAGATGTTTGCATCAGCTGTGGTAATTCCAGACGTAATTCCAAGAGTAAACTGAAATGATTAATTTTCAGAAGGGTCTTGAATCTAATGTGGGCTTTTCTTACGCCTGTATTATGACACTTAACACCATTTATGCTGGACAAACTCTGTTATTGCATATTTTCATAACCACTTTCTTCAGATAACACCTGCGTGTCTGCACCTTTGCCCTCTAGCATTTTGCCCAAGTTGTGCAGCAGACCAGACAAAGTTTGTTTGGTTAACGTAATTACCTTTCGAGGGCAGAGTCTGACCCTTTGTACCCAACAGCCATGCAACCAACTTGACCTGTTCAAAAAACTTTAGTCTTGTTCTCTTCGTCTCAAGGATACTTTCAAAAAGCTTTCAAAAAGCTGGCCTGAAACATGCACAGACCATCAAACTCAGAAAGGATAATGCCTTCTCAAAGTTTCGTTTTATATTTGTAAAACATGCAACAGGATTACCCATGTTTGTAGCTCAACTTAATTGCCACCTGTTATGGATGGTCAGTTGGCCCACTTTGGTTTTCAGTGTAGTCAGCTTGTGAATTGGATCTGAATTTTACCTCAAAGCTGTGCTCAAATTAACCTTCAGTCAACAAACCACAAGGCCAGGAGATGATTTTGGTTTTGTGCAGATTATTCAGATTGATGTCAGTGAGAATGGACAAAGAACTGGGCTACAAATGTATGTCCATACATGTATAGGCATGTAATTTCATAATAGAAAAGTGCTGAATTCCCCATCATTCTGGGAACATTAATGTTTCCTGGCACTGACAATAAGTGCATAAAATTACCAAAATTAGTCTGTGAATTATGGCTAGTCACATCCATAAATCAGGAGGTGAATAAAAATACTTCCATTAGAACAGAGGTGGCATCTGCTTTGAAACCTTTGTTTGGTAATGAAAATATTTGCAGAAATTTTCTAGCCAGTATTGCAACAGTCCATGCTTTTCCATGTGATATGCTTGTAGCTACTACACAATATCAAGAGCAAATTAATAACCTATTTCTATGATTAAGGAAGAATATTTTAATACCTTAATGTTGTATTAACCTATATATTATACAATATAAAAGACTTTACCTTTATCAACCCCTAAGATTTAATTTGATAGATTTTCTTTTAATTAATATCCACATATTTTTTAGTTAATTTATAATGGATATTTTCTATTGTCATATACAGTGCATTGAAGGCCAATTTTATTCGATCCTAACAGCAAATAATTGGAAATAATTTGAGGTTATTGAGCTGGGAAACAAGTTAATTCTTCATGTAATTCTTCATGTAATCTCTGCTATCAGTTTGTCTTTAAGTTGAACAGAATTACTTCTACTTTTTCCTGAGCCTTGGACATTTCGTATTTTGTTAGCATTCGGCAGGGCCGAGGGGTTGACATTGGATGCTGATTAGTTAATGTAAAATAAGTTGAATGTTTATTCTTCCTTCACACTACTGAAAAACTGATCCACTGGAACGGCCCCTGGTGTGGTTTCATTGTCGTGGCTGGTTTGATTCCTCTATTCACATTTCTTCTCTGAGTATCTGAGACTGTTGGAATTCACACTGTTTTTTACTGGACTCTGGAAAAATCTCCGCAGGTGCTGATTAGAAGTGCAGTTGCTTTTTCTCAAAATCAGAGCAGAATTTCTGTCAGCCATCTCTGAATATTGCCATTTTTAAGGCCTAAGTGGTACCTTGGAATTACACTCTCTTTTAGTGGTGTTCCTTAAATCCCCTTTTATGAAATCACAATTGTAGTTGTTAAAATGTCATTGCATACTTCTTTTTTTTTCCTTTTTTTTTCCCCTACCAGGAAAAAATACGTAACTTTTCAGTCAAAGTGTTGGAGACATGTGACAAAAAAATGCTATGAGGATGAAGCTTGTCTTGAAACTTTAATCAAAGATGACATGCCCTGTTCTGCCAACGCTGATTGCAAAGCAGCCTACATCAGCAACTGGGGCACGATGCTGCACATGGAGTGCACCTGCCAGAATCTGCCTCCCCTGGAGCAGCCTTTGTGTGAGCTCTTCCACCACATGCTGCACAGCAAATCCTGCTTCAGTGACCTACGTGAGTAACACATACAGCTTTACAGAATAATTAGTTTTAAAGAGAATTAAGATGCTAATTTACACCAAATCTTTACTAAATCTTTGCTACCACTGGTTGCAGCAAGATCTATAGCTGTGGGTTTTTTAAAATCCAGATCAAAGTACAAACTGTGTTGTAGCGCTATTGTCACAAAACTGGACATACAGTTTTCTTCCTCTGCTTTGGAGAAAAAATTTATTATAGTAGTAAACCAATGAAATTGACTACATGTCTCATTACTTGAATTTTCTGAAATAAAGAAATAATTTCTGGAGTCTGTATCAATATGCAGATTTAAAAAGTCCAAGGTCTTCCTGTCATTGGCCTAATGTTGTACTTTTATACATTGTTTCTCGAAATAATATGAAGTAGCATTTTGTTTTTCTTTCTTTTCTTCTTGGAGTCTAAATATTGGTAAGCCTTACACATATTTAGCAACAGACTTAATTCCACAAAAAATAACTTCAATTATTTAAGTAGGATGTTAAATAGGAATGAAGGCTTTAGGATTTTGTCTTAAGTAAAAGCACTGGGTGTAATTCAGGTAGGTAGGTACTTTCTCAGAACCAGTAATGGCTTTCATGTGCTTAATCAGCTTATCAACTTATCAACTTATCAACTTAATCAACTTATTTTTGTTAAATATACATGTCCTTGCCAAGCCTTTGGTTAAGAGAATTGTTAATGCAATAAGTGGCAATATGGGAGCAAATATTAGTGTTTTAGTCTGAATCTGCAATGTGCTTTCAAAGCAAACCTCCTGTTTGTCCCCACTTACTGTGTCATGGGTCACATCACAGGGTGGTTCTCTGTCAAAGGGTGGGTCCTGGTCTCCTGCAGCATAAAACTGAGCCTAAAGGTTCATCTGCAGCCTCTGCAGTGCTCCATCTGCATGCAGACATCTGGTCCATCAACCACATCAAAGACCAAAGTATTCTCTTCTCTTCAAATCTCTGATCTATTACACCAACTATTTTGCAATATAAATCCTCTTAGGATATGTTACTCACTAGTGCATCATGCCCTATGCCAGTTACCTTCTACATGTATACTCTAGAGTTATATATATTCTTAAACTAACTTGGGAGAGCAAACAATATCTAAAGATTTCAATGAAAAGAAATGGCTCTTTCATAGTTTTATCTAATGGACTGTATTTTGAAAACATAGGGATTGTGCGCATGCATTTCATTGAATAAAGTAGCTACTCTTTTAGTTCTAGCAACCAAAATGGTACCAATGATAAGGGTGTAATTTTTTTTCGTGTCACTCGAAGGCTACCCAAAAATTAAAATCAAGTTGCTGAAACACTGCTCTTAATTTAGTTAATCACTATTCAAATCCAGACTCCGAGAAAATACTAAAAATTGTATAACTCCTCTGGACAAGGATAATGGAACACGCTTAGAGTTGAGATTTCTAGCAGTGATTTTGCTGATGAATATTATTTACTTGTTTGCTTTATGGCTGGATTTAATGGTCCAAATGAGTGAACACATCATCGTGTTAGTTATTTCTTAACCTACAAAAGAAAAAGATGATCTTCATGTCTGAATAATCAAATAATTGCTGACGAGCTTTTGCCATTCCCTGAAGCAGTCTCAGGATAAAATGGTTTGAGGGCTTTTGTGATTGAAACTTCCCTAACCTAATTGGGACTAAAGAAGAGAAGCTTATGTTGCTTATGTGGTGCAACAATTTCCTGGCAGTTAAGCAAAAAGAATTTGGGGATCCAGAGCCTTTGGTTGATCAGTACCTGCTCTACAGAACACTTGCAGGTTATTGTTAATATTGCTTTTTTTTTTGTCTAGATGCCAGTTGTAATGTAGCTAAACTGATGTTGGTGTTGATTATGGGTTTTATTATAAGGCATGTTTTTAATGCCATTCTCTGCGTGGCAGTTCAGAGATGTGGAGTGACTACTCTGTTGCAGCGCCCACCCAACCCCATCTGCTGACTTATCCCTCTGGCCTGGTGGTGATCTTTGGCTGACTTCCACTCTTACAATGGCAATGACCTTTCTGAATAGGCAAATACCCAGAATTTGGAAAAGGGATCTTTGCCTCCAGAACTGGTGTGAACAGACCCACAAGCAGTGTTTACACCATCTCATCTTCCTACTCTTGCATGGCGCTGCCTTTGCTACAAGTGTTTGCTCTCGAGGCTGTGCTCACAGGATTGCATTTGCTGCAGACTCAGTAAAAGGCAAGAACTGTGACTGACTGCTGCTGTATGAAGGAGAAGGACAGTGTGGATCATTGCCATTGTAGGATCAGTGTCTCAACAGGAATAAGCAAAAATGTCGGTGAGGAGAAGAAAAAATTTAAGTTTCCAAAATACTTTAACTCTGGGTTGTACTTTTGGGTCTCACAGAAAAAAACCAAATTACAGGTAAGTTTAGTCCATTGTTATTTGGACAATAACAATGGACTGTTCCAGGCTGCAGATTATATGCCTTTCTTATGTTGTTTTCATTACAAAAGAATAAAAATTTCATGTCTTGCCATTCATGTGTGTGACCAGATGTACCCTTGTATGGTTTAGCCTCCTTCTCTGTAAACTGTGCTACTTAAGTAAACCTTCTATTTTTCATTTCAACAGAAGATGTGTATTTTCAGATATGTTAATGAAATTATGCCTACTAAGAGGACAGGCCTTTGTGAAAAAAATTGTTGAGGTCTAGCAATGCAGTTGGAGAATATACTCTGCCTTGTGGAAATTACTTCAGACTACTACCTTTCTCTCCACTTCTGTATTGGTTTGGTGAACCCAATTCTTTTGATGGGCCTATTTTTAAAACAGTTTATGTGAAAAGAGAATTTAAGCTGTTTTGTGACAGAGAATATTTTCAAAGCATGCTTGGCACCCACAAGAAAAACTACAGGGGAGGTTTAACTGAGATGGAAAAGGAAGAACTCTTTTGCACTCATTCAATTTGTTCATCAAGTATCAGTAAACAGTATTTTTAAATACCTCCCTTTATAAATTCTGTGGCTGTTAGCAAAATACCAAAAAATATTCACTTGTATAATTATTTTAAAGTAATATTTTGAATAGATATTTTCTTTCCAATATTCAGGTCGAATTTCTATTCAGAAGAAAGGTTTTCACTGGGTAAATACAGAAATGCCAGGCGAAAAGAATTCCGGAGCACAGCTCCATTCTTCTGCAATTAATGGTGAGTTTGGGCAAGTCACTCCATGATTTCCACAGAACTACTCTTGAAATATCCCTCATGTAGGATAGAAAAGGCCAAAGGTTGGGTCCCTCAGGTGGTTTCAGTCAGGTGAGCTTGACCTGTTGCTCCTCCATTCAGTCTGGATATCTCCCTACCTGTTTGGCTTAGCTTATATATCCACAAAATAAAGTTAATCAGACTGAACCAATTACTCTGATAAATGGTTTTGAAATAGATGTCTCACAATCACTGTATTATAATTGGGGAAAATTAGGTTATTAAGCCTGCCAGAGCCTGACTCTCTGTACAGTCATTAGAGAGTAGTAGTCATAATGTGTAATACAATTATTAGCTTTGATGTCACACCTACTTCTATCTCTCTTAGCTTTCTGTAGTAGTTACAGCAACAAAATTAGAAGTCAAGTAAATGGTGGTCTGAGAAGGGGCTTGTGTTACACTCCATCAGACTCTACTTTCTCATGCAACAGAAGGGCACACAGTATCCCATGGGCTGAAGAGCTGCAGCTGCTTTTATTTCCATGCATTAAAATTAAGAAATTAAGCAACATAAGGTTAAAGGATATTGAATTAATATACAGATGTTTTCATTGCTGAAATAATATTATTTTATATTTCCTTTTGAGGGGCCCAGTTACAGAGTGAGAACACTAAAGAGCTTAATGCACAGATACCACCTCTAATGAGAATGACCTGTTCTACCTTGTGCAGGGCAGATTACAATTCTCCAGACATTACTACAAATTATTTCCCAGAACTGTTCATACAGAACACTTTCAACTGTGAAAAAAATAATTCAATCTCTGCATGCAATAGAAAATGAAGTGACTTCTAACCTCTCCATCCTTCAACTATTGCTGAAGTGGGCAACCTGGGAAGTATAAAAATGGATTAAGGGAATGGGATTCCTGAGAGCTGTATGTGCATAATTAAGCATTTGGCTGTAGCGTTAGCATTAAAATTACTTAAGAATCATGCATGTCATCCAAGTGCTCTGTGTAGCCAGAGAAGAAAGTCAGGGACCCTCTAAGGAAGAGTAGTCTTAATCTTTTTGGACTGCATTTCTGAAAGTATTGACTTCTCCTTGCCAATTACAGAGGGAGCCTGAATCCCTAGTTGGAGCAAGACTCTAGTGGTTAAATAATGCAAGTCATAATACAAGAAATACTGCACTAAGTGAGAAAATGCAAAATGTGAGATACTTCACCCTTGTGACTAGTTCTAACTGAAGATCCTTTCAGTGGGTAAAATGCATTATAAATTTAACTCGGAGATTCAGATAAATATTTGCAAGAAGCAGCCTGCATCCAGTTAATTCTGTTCACATTGAAGTCTGAATACTTTCCAAAAACCTCTCCTTGAAGTCTTAACAGAACTTTGGATGGCCTTAGAATAAAAAGAATGCTGACCAGCCTAAACCATACAATAAAATATTCTTTCTCTTGTAGCTGTCATGTACATTAGATGGGAACTCTTAAGCCATAAAAGTCTCATAGAAAAACAGGTCAAGAGGAAAAATTTGATTCAGGATATCTGCCTGATGGTAAAAACCATACTGCATATTGTTTCATAAATCCCACTGCCAAAAATCTAACCCAGTGTCCTAGATTCATATGCTAATAAATGTGCATTACTCAGGCTGCAAGGGGAGTTACTGTCTTCACAAAATATTTCTCTTTAATGAAATCAAATCCCAAGAAGAATTCAGGGCACAGAGACAAAACAGTTAAG
Organism: Corvus hawaiiensis; assembly: GCF_020740725.1. NCBI lineage: Eukaryota > Metazoa > Chordata > Aves > Passeriformes > Corvidae > Corvus > Corvus hawaiiensis. The sequence goes on from NC_063215.1 coordinate 25,726,262, forward strand.
TTGTCAAATATAGCTTTTCACATGTGTGAAGACTTCCGAAGACATTTTCTTCTTGGCTATTTTCTTCTTGAAAAACATGAGATAAAATCTGCTGATGTCTCTACATTAAAATCTCAGAAGAATCCTTTACTTAGTTTGTCATTGAAAGAGACACGGAACTCTTTCACTAGATGAAATGAATGGCCATCTATGGATGAACATGCTCAGAAGAAACTCAGTATGTCTTCATCTTTTTCTTAGTTTTATACTCTAAAATATAGTTTACTGTTCAAAAAAACAGTTAATTTCTCTATTTTATTCAGCAGCATTGCAGGTCATCCCATTGGATAAGATTGCTTTAATAGAAGGAGTCTTTCACAATAAATAATAAATCTAAACATATATACATATATTCAAATATATTTGCAAATAAATAGAACTATGGAAGTTGAAATATTATTCCAGCTTTTGGTGTAAAAATGTGATACCAGGATTATGTAAAAATCTTGACTGGATTTAAACACATTCACAATCTCAGGAGGGAACAGGCCCACAGAGTCATCTGTGGGCTGATACAGCTCTGTTATCAAGATGTGATGTGGGCAGAGTCAGAACCATATAAAAGTTAATGAGACTTTTCCTGTAAGCTTAGATGGGGCCAGAATTTGATCTCATTCTGGAAACAATATCAAAAAGTGATAAATAAAATTTGTCCAAACTTCTAATATGTGTACCTAATTTTGCATTTTCAGCCTGGTTTTGACTTTATCCTATGCAAATTATATCAATGACTTTACAGAACCACATAATTGAAAAGATTGCTTCCTGCACTTTAATTTGAAAAATGATTCATGTGGGAAGATAAGGATTTACTTTCATCAGCATGGAACTTTGGAGCTAAGTTGTGGGGTTTTTACAGAAGAGAAAGATAGAAATACTTACCTTGTTCTTGTGAGATACAATAAAATTGGGCTTGACCCAAAACTGTTGAAAATTGTTGTTTTATGTATTTCCTACTGAGGAGTATTGCAGTTCTGAGTATTTAGATAAACAAATAATTGGCAGGGTTTATCTGTAAGTATGCCAGAACTGAGATTATTTCAGCTTCAGTGACTTTAATTTGTCAGGTGTCAAACACTGTCAGTCTGACAGGTTTATAAATGTAGAAGAAAGCCTGTGACAAGCTGCAGGTAGCCAGGAAGCCTCTGAGCCCAAGCTGGGATTAGTCCGTCCGATGAATCTGCGCTCGGTGTACGTAAGGAGGTAGCTCTGCAGTAGAGTGGAATCCCACCCATGCTTCCAGCTGTCGGCTCCAGCTGAGCTCCCACTTCCCCTCCGCAAGCCCCGCAGCCGGGAGTGTCTGTGTGTCTGTCTGCAGACGGCCCCCGGCAGTACCTGCAGCCCTGCCGGCGGGTCCCTGCGGTCTGCAGCTCATCCTGCACAGGGCAAGAGGCTTCCTGCAGCCCTGGTGGCCCTGCTCCACACCTGCCCTGGGGTGAGAAGGCCCAGGAGTCTCTCACAGCCGCTGGCCACCTCTGTGGCACAGAGCAGCCCTGCCAGCACCTCACAGCCCTGCGGAAATGCCGGCTCTCGCTTGTGTCCGTTCGGTCTCTGCACTCCTTACTCGTTCAAGTGGTTAAACCACAAAAAAATATATAAAATGCATAATCAGCTTTTCAGCCACAAAACTTTGCCCTGTCCTAGCCTTACAAATTTCCTCACTTCTCAGCAGGTGTAAGACAATACATGGTTTCTAGCATGATCCCATCACTGAAATCCCTCTTTGTTCCCAATAGAACTGAATCAACATCTCTTTTACCAGCAGTTCATCAAAAACGTGGCATTTTTTTCAGATTTTGTCAAAAAAACAGAAAAAAATGATTTCACTTCATCATTTCAAAGTGTTTTGTTTGATTGAAATGAAGCACCTTTCAGAAATTTTATAAGAAAAAGATCATCATGCTCTGCTGAAAGTTTATTAGCCCATTTTTAAACATCCATGACTGTAATTATAATATAGAATTTGTTAGATACAATATTTTTTGTGGTGACGTACTTTAAAAGTTTCCATTTGCCTAAAATATGTGTGAAAGTCACTTTCCACTTCAAAAAAGTAAGAAACTGTTACCCCTACAACTGCTCCTTCACTTGTAAAAAGTTTTCAAAGGTAGCTGCATGTACAATTAAGATTCAGAAACTGAAAAAAATGCCTACAAATCACTCTTTTGCTAAAACCCATCATCTTAAAGAAATGTTGTAACTTGAGAGCTAGGCCAACTGCTGATGTAGTTTTTAATATATGTTATTAGCAGTCCTTCTCTAAGATAGGCCTCACCCCTCTTTCTTCAAATATTCACCATATTAAGTTTCTTTCAGTAGGTTACTGGATTAAATGGAATGTTCATTCCATTTGTGCAAACTGTGGTGGTTTGATCATTGCTTTCATTTCCTTATATTGGAAAACTTGAACTTGGGATAGTTTTTTGAGAAAAGTGAGGACCCTCCTACAAGGAAAGCCAGGCAGGTCCAGCCTCCTGCTCAGCTCATTTTTTTCCTTGCTGTGGAACACATATTCACTCTCTCTGCCCAGGGCTGCTCCAGCATCCATACCAGCTGTGCTTGTATTACACGACACTCTACACCCTGCTGCATATATGCAGTGTACACAGAAATGCTTCATTTAGGGTTTGTGTGTGCACATACACAACACATGGAACATACTGTAACTGATAACTTACTCAGAGACCAGAAATGGCCTCATTGACTCAGTGATGAGTCCAGGAATCCATCTCTTCCTTAGTGAATGTTCCATTGGTTACATAAGATAGAGAAGCTCGGGAGCAGCTAAGGCCCTCTGCATTTGAATTCCTATATAAACAAAACTTAATTGATTGTATGAAGATGACAGAATCAGTGCAACCGGAAAGTCACAGGAAGGTCTTGTGTTTTATGCTTGTGGCTCTGCATTTGTGCCTTCTTGTCATCTAACTTCCACACCTCTCCATCCCATGTCCTGGGCTTACATTAACACTCTCAACTGTAACATTTCCTCCAGAATATGTGATCAAAAGCAATAGAGTTTTAGGAAAAATAAGTTGCTCCTCATTTGGAAAAGAAAATTTGAAACAGCTCCCAGTTTTTCAACAGTTGGAATTTTTAGCACATAAGCCACCTAAGTGACTTTTTGGTGAGAAGCCTAACAGAAAGAGGAAACTCTATGGGAATGGGGCCCAGAAAAACAGTGTTAGATCCCATTTTACATTAATTTGATTCTAGGTGAAGTATTGCTCCACACTGTAATTACTGTAAGATGTGAAACTGGAAAATAAGTCTAGTAGATAAGAGCCAAGTCTGCTCTGATACACAGAATAAAATTAACATTTTAAAATCAATAGGGAGAATACTCCAAAACAAAAATCATAGTAACAAGCTGTTCCCCTGAAGCAGAGTGAAAGGTACTGCTATACATATGAAGCACTATTGGAGCTGGTATTTACTAAAAGAAAATTACTTAGTATCACATAGCAAAGGAAGAGTTATTCCTACCACTGACATACATCTAGGTCTTTTTCCTCCTTTTAATTAATTTTGTCAAAATTGATAGCTAATTTAGTTTACATATGTATGCTTTCCAACACAGATCTCAAATTTGTTTCTTATTACTAAAAAAGTAAATGATTAATTTCTGTTTTCTGTTTTTATTTATAGGTGAAACTGTCTACATTATTGCTTACTCCTCCTGCATAGCTCTCATCCTAGGAATAGTCCTGTTGACCCTCCTAAAGATCAGGTAATTTGATAGGGATATTAATCACTGGTTCTAGGAAATTGAAAAAACAGAAAATAAAACGTTTTGACTTAGTTAAAAGGTGGACATTGTGATTGTCTTTAAAAACAGTCCAGCATGTCCCAGTGATGGAAAGAACTGACATTGTGGGTGTCAGCAGGGAAGAGTGAAATATGATATGTATCTACAATGCCCTCCATTCATGCAGAGATCCCAGGCTTTGGGAGGTTTCATTTCCTGTCCCATGGCAGGGGAAGGTGAAATCTGAATTCAGAAATTCTGTGAGACTGTGTTCCTAGCCCCATAGCAGGCAGTGGTAATGCAAAAAGGAAATGAGAATATTCAGCATTATAACGTATTTAGAAACCAAATCATGAATGCTGCTATTGTAGTTAATATTCTTGCCAAATGCCATTTTTGCTCATAGGAGTCTTTAAACAACACCCACCATCCCTGCCATCCTTTCCTTCTCCCCCCTCTCTCCCTCCCTCCATACGAGAAACTGCCCATACACCAATGCTTGGTAAGAAAACAGAAATGTGCATTCACTTAGTTAAATGAACATGGCCTTTTCTTAAATGATACATTTTCTTGGACCAAATTAAATGGCCAGATTTCAAGAATTACGCTGTCAGATGATAGGTAACAGAGCATGATGTAGCAGGAGCTATATATAGTGGGAGGGATATTGAGTCAAATTGCATTATTAAATTCCGAGGCAGATCAAAGAGGAATCATAGAAAAATGCAAAAGGCAAGTCAAGGATATATGGGAACAGAGGCTTTCTCTTTAGGTTTGCAGTTACAGAAATATCAGCATATGAAGAAAATTCAGATTTAAAGAATACAGAAGATGGAAGAAAGAGCAATGCATTAATAACTATGAAGGGGATTATTTTATACCACAGTGTTCATCATAAAAAGAGGGGAATTTTGCCACTGATTTCAATTAAGCCAAAGTTCAAACCAAAAGCTGTATAGTTTATTGTTACATAAATGCACATTCTTTGTTTTCAGAGCCTGCAGAACAAAATACGAGTCAAGAAGTCCCTCGCCAGATCATTCTTCTGAAACATTTATGGCCCATTATAAAAGTCACAGATGAACTACTCTGTTGCTTATGCTTTTCAAGGCTATTCCTGAACGCCAGCCTGTTGTACATATGCGATAATAAAATATATATTAAAAAACCACTATAAATTATGGAATTTTGTAGTTAAGCATACAAAATATTTTTATATTTGTTAGATTATTTTAAACCTTTCACAAGCTGAAAAAGGGGTAAAAAAAAGGTAAAACTGTGCTCTCTCTTATTTGTGTAGATTGCCAGATCTCTCCTGAGCTGCACAATTCCTACTTTTTTAGCTGCACATGACACTGGTATAAATGCTGTATCAACAGTGGCAATCTTTGAAGCCCACCCTTCTGATCTCAACTCATCTGGAAGAAATAAAAAAAATCCACTCAGAAACATTTTAGAGACCTGATAAAGAGCACAAATGTGGCAGTTTTGTATAGCAGGCTCCCAGGTACCAAGTACCTGATGCAGTTATTTGTCAAGCAGCAGTCACAGATAAGCTGCCTGTAGTTTGATGGTGGAGCACTTGTAGGGTAGGAGGAGATCAGGATTACAACCCCTTTCAGAACTAAAATTACTATCTGCTTTGTCTCCAAAATGCTGTTGCCGAAACTGTTTTTAACTTCTCCCCCAATATGTTTCTAAAAGAAATGAATGAGGTTTGCCACTTTGAATACAATAACTTTAGAAAGAATTTTTTGGTCTGAAAGCCCAGTGGAGAAAGTCACTTGCTTGGGGCTGAAGTGCCTGCGTCTCAAGAGAGAAGCTATGACCCATCTCATCAGCTGTGTTTCCTATTCATTGTCTCTAGACAAGACCCAAAGTGCCTAATTGTCCCCTTGCCGTGTACTGGGAGTCATGGTCCCTGAACACCATTCTGGATCCCACTTTGTGGCTATGAGCCCTGCATTTCTCTTTATAGTTGAGTTTTTTTGCTAGATTTAAGCTTGTATTTACTGCCAGTGAGTTGTCTTTGTTAAACCTTTGTAACAATCTGGTTCTGGTGAGCACAGGATAATGGACTGCTATTTCTTATTCAACTGTTACCAGGAATAGCACATGTATTGTCTTGTTATAATAGCATCTGATTAATTAACTTTATTTTGAATGTGATTAGTTTTAATTTTGTCTGAATTATCACTAAGTGTAACTCAGCTCCAGTTTTGACCATGACAGATGACTAAGCTAAGGCTACATCTAGGACTAGATGACAGATCTAGGTCTAGAAATTATTGTGATCAGAAAGGCAGGAATCTCTGCTCTTCAATGTGACTCTTGCTTCTGGCTTTGGTAGCTTGTGAAATTATTAGTGTGAGAGCAAAATCTTAGTGTGCAGTTCTGTTGGGGAGAGGCTTAGAAATCTGATACACTTATTACAACATGGATTTTCTCTGTCTTTATTATCTGCATGCATAATACAAAACCAAACGAAGTCCTTTTTGTTTTGCAGTCAAGTGTTCTGTCATTACTAAATCAGCATTTGGACAAAAATCCAGAAACAGAAAAGTGCAGTTAGTTTGCTAATCAAAAAGATCTCCTTTAGCAGTCCAGCAATTTGCAGCGTCTGCCTTACCTCCCACCAAAGTTCATATTCTTCATCTTGAAACTGTGAAGTGGGAAGACTTCAAACTGAAAATACTGTTGAGAATATGTTGGATAAAAATATTTCTTTATACAGGAAATGTACTTCTGACATGAAACCTGCGCTGGTTTTCAGTCTGACTTCAAAAACCAGTGAACCTTCCATATCACAAAATTTGAAGAGCTCCATTTAAATTCAGATTTAACTAAACCTCAATCAACAACAACAAAAAACTTACCTTCTGTCTTAGAAACTTTTTGTTTTCTAATTGTCTTATATTTAGACACTAGAAACCCAACTCATATATGTGCTTACACACACACACACTCGCAAGTATGTAAAATGTATTTGAAACGGAGGGTGTGTGAGTTACTCTGAAAGACAGCAGGACACTTAGTGGCTCTTGTGGTGTTATGCAGTTTTACAGGCTCTCTCTTGAAAGAGATGACTTAAATGCTTAATGGGAGAAGTACATTTCCTCCACTCTACATGTGAAAAGTAGTCTGTCAATTGTATCTAGGTGTTAGTTATTAAATAAAGGAATTTCTGCTGGGATGATCTGTATTCCTGTGATACTGATTTTACTCTAACTGCTTCACAAACAGTTTTGGGACCAGAGAATCATAGAATCAGTTCGTTTGGAAAAGAACTTTAAGATCTTTGAGTCTGACCATGATGGAAGAAAAAGCAGTATTTTGTAAGAGCTTCATTATTAAAATATTTTCCCCTGAAGTATGAGATCTGCATCTAATACCCAGATGAGGGAAATTAAGTATCATTGATGACAGGATTCCCAGGACACACATAATTTTGGGTAAGGATGTAGCATTCATCCTCTTTCCACTGGAGCTGGGACATCCCAAAGTGAAGAAATGAAGTCTGATTGGACTAGAGGGAGAAAGCATTAATTTTTGCCATACAGCACTCTCATCTGAAAGGGAGAATACTGGGTTCCAGTATTTCTTTGAAGATTGTTCATGCATTTTGTCTAATGATTGTTTCAAATTAAATGTGTGAAGAGTTTTTGAGACAAGTACACAGGATTAGCTCTTCCTTCTGCAATGTGAAGCTACAAGGCTGTAAAGCCCAGGTTTGTACTTCTCCTGTCTTGCCACAGTGAGTCTTGAAGTCTTAAAAAGGAACATTTTCCCCTGGCTGTCTTACCTGTTTGTGTGGTCAAAAGAATGAGCTACTTGGATAGGCATGGGCTCAGCCTTTTCAGGCTGGTGTGGGAATCACATCCAGGTACTCTGAGCTACGTATCAGACCAAGCTAGTAACACAGAAGATGGATGGAAGCAGCACCAACACCAGAAGGTGGTGCCATAAAACAGAGAACAGCATTCAGTTCTTTTTAAAAAATGGCTGTGGCTGTCTTTCCACCAAGGAAAATACTAACCCTTATTTTCAAGCTAGTGAAGATAACTAACTGCAGCTCATGTTGAGGCACTTCAATAGTAGCATGGGGTTAGGGAATTTTGCTGTTGACTTTGCCAAGAAAGTTCCCTCATCAACATTTTGATGTTTCAGACCACATGCTGAAGTCATTCAGTCTCCCATGAAGTGTGTAGGGAATCTGAGACATCACTTAGATGGCACGGATTTCTACCCTGCATTGGAACATCAGAAGTTAGATAATGCCTCATTGAATTTTTTCAACTCCTACCTCCATTTCTGTCCTGTAGCTTTTAATATTTAGTTAATGGACGAAAGAAATGTTTCCCCAGTAACTTAAAAGAGATTTGTCTGCTGTAAAAGCACACAGGAACACCATATTAAAAGGTAATCCTAAGAAAAAGCACTCAAAATGGATTACAAGGTAACAAAGTCAACACAGGCATACACGTCAGTGACAGCTTATATTTGCTAATGCTGTATGCATGAGCTGGTTAGTCAGATCTGCTGAATCTGGCATAATACATGACCATATCAGTTTCAATAAACACTGAGACAGATTTTATTTCAGCTTTAACACCACGTATTGCAAAATCACAAATGCATTTAACCAGGCAGATACATGACAATTCCTTAACAAACATATCGTCTCTTTGACATTGGTTTCAAAGGACTAAGTTGACTTTGGCTGTAGTCCTTCTGCCTGCTGTGTTTTTGCAGCAATGAAGATCAACACTGCATTACAGCAGGACTGTAGAGAAAAATAATCTTCGAAAATATAACAAAAGAAAAGCATTGATCAGCAAGTCAAGAACTGGAATTCATTTACTTCTCCAGACTATCTGTTTTGCCACTTTTCTAGATACTTCACAATCATTGAAGAGAACTTAAGGCAGTGTCAGGAATCATAGAAAAATTCAGTGGCAGAGAATACTGATTTCCTAATATCACAGTAACTATTTCTACCCCTTCAAAACAACTCAGTGAAAAAATAGGCCGATCTTATACATTCAAACTAACTCTTTGTATAAGTATTATTTCATTTCAAGAGCACTGATCCCAAACATACGAATTTTACCTCGCAGACTTGCAGTCTTCATTTTGTGACTTCTTAATACAATAATAAAAGTTTTATGAACTCAAATGACACTATTAAAAGAGGAAAATTAGCCAAAGCCTCTCTGGACATATTCACAAGACTAGAATATTTAGTTCTTATTTCATAAGCTCTGGTTACACATGAAAATGAAGCATTAAAGTGCTGGTCCAGAGCCAAGTTGTCCTAATACATAAAAGTTTAAACTACAAAGCAAGGTGCTGCTGAAAGACATTAGAACTGTATGGGATCTATGACATTGCTGTGTTCTGGAAGGCACTGAAGAATGATTATGCCCATACTAATGAAACAGGATCAACTTCTCCTCCAGCAAGGAACACCAGCGATGCCTTTAACAATGTAGTATCTTGACTTGCAATTTTTATAATGACATAGCGTTAAGAACACCTGCTCATGGATGCCAAACACCTGGATGCAAGTCCTCCACATCCAGGGGGCTACTTCAGAATGAAGTGACAGCAGTGTACTTAGCTGGGGGCACTGATAGGGACTAAAAGAGCAGACACCACTAGTGATGGGTTACTCTGAATATAAGCATGAAGATTTAGGAAGTCAGAAGCACTGGAGAGCATCATCCCATGTCTTAACATGTTTTTGAAGGGGTATAGTCTCAGCTGTTTTATTATATGCTGAATTCAATGCTGCCTGTGTGACTGATGCATGTTCATGGAATAGCTACTGGATTAGCCTTTGATCTTAAGAGCAAGACATGCTTATTTTTTGAAGCCAGACATTAGGTGTCAAAATGTTCTGCGCAGTCAAAAATTATGCCAGCCCAGGAAAGCAGAGCAGCAGTATTTAACACACCTAAAAAATGTCAGTAGGCAGAACATAAGATGTCTCAGGATTCTCAGTCACACTGCAAGTAAACAAGGATTTTATAGGGATTGCTCACCTGGACCCACAGACCTAAATCCATCCCAGGTGGCAATTTTGGCACATAAACACTGGGTTGGAGGTTGCTTTTTTTTATTCTGGCTCCATGTTTCTTTCTCTCTTGTAACAATCCTGACAAACAATCTATTTGTCTGTGACCTCCACCCTGGATTACTATAACTCACAAAGTGGTTGAAGCTGAGCATGTGGGTAAAGTACGGGCTCCAGATGTGACTGCTCATCTTTTCCAATGCTCACATCATTACAGAATAACAGACCTGCATTTAAGGCTCTCCACAAGCTTCCAAGTAGTTTCTAAAATAGACCCAATAAAGAACGGAGACATTTTAGGTTGTTCATCCACATGATTTAATAGGTACTCTGTTTCACTGCATAGGGAGAGTTAAGAGCCTTAGAATTGCAAACCAGACAGCCCAGATGCTGAGAAGCCTATGATGCACCGTGCACAGAGGCATAAAAATGGAGCCTATGTTCAGTTCCTAACCTGGCCGATAATTGAAGCCCTCACCACCACCTTCAAGGAACAGAACCCTTCAATCTGTTGCGGAGACATTTACAACATTCTTTTCTTGGGATCTTTCTGGTCTTCGGAATTTTTAATTCCATTCTACTCAGTGTCACATATTCATCCAGGTTTACTAGAAAGTGTGTTCTTTTTCAGTTCAGGTATGCTGAGTTGGAGGGGACCCACAAGGATCACTGATTCCAACTCCTGGCCCCACACAGCACCATCCCCAAGAGTCACACCATGTGCCCGAGATCATTGTCCAAATGCTTCTTGAACTCTGTCAGGCTTGGTGCTATGACCACTTCCCTGGGAGCCTGCTCAGTGCCCAACCCTCTGGGTGAAGAACATTTTTCTAATATCCAACCTAAACCTCCCCAGTACCACTTCAGGCCATTCCCTTGGGTCCTGTCATGGGTGCGCATTTGAATCTTCCCAGGCTGAGCAGCAAGCTCAATCTCAGTTTAGTTGTTTACTCTCACATTCAGGTTTGCATCACAACTGCTTTTTTTTCAAGGGCTGACTTCACTTTCAGTCTTTGAGAAGCTCAATATTGTTTATGTCAATTAAACATGCTTGCTCAGAGGGCCTTGGATGGAAGAAAATTCATCAGGCCCTACATGAAAACTTCATACTTCAGCTCAAAATGAGCCAATTCTGTACCTACAGAGAAAACTAAAAAGGAAAATTTATTATTAAATAGGAGAGTATTACAGTAAGGTTAGTCACCTTCAGGGGTAAATGGCACATAAATTAAGGAGTTTTTAAAATGTCAATTCTGGCACCATCTTTATGCTAAACTACTAATTATTAGACTGAGTACAGTCTAAGTACTGCTTCAGTTTCCTCACTACTTCATTGTATCTAATTCATTACAGAATTTTTAAGTCTGTGAATGGTTCAAGACCTGGTTTTATTTAAGTTCATGTTTTGATATATGAGCCATAGTGGCTGCTAAATAGCCAAGCCCCAGCTGAAACATGGGGAAAAGAGGAAGAGCTTTTTTCTGGTGACCCAACCATGCATCCAGGCCAGGTCAAGCAAATCAGGGGGTTCACACCTTCAGAAGTACTTGAAAGTCTTCTTACTAGACTCTGCAGGAAAATATTCAGTATTTTGGAATGATAGGCAAGATATTTCTTGCCTCACCTGAACACATTTCTTTGTTTATCCTTTGACTTTTACCATGAGAAGAGTGAAACAAAGTAGCTTATATTAATTTTGACTATCATTATGGCATAAGGAGGATAGAGGTATTATGTCAAATTTATGGCTTTGTGTTGCCTGGCATACAAAATTTGGCTTTCTTAAGCTATGCCAATTCTAAACTACACAACTGACTAAAAGATCTCAGAAAAATTCACTTTGGAATTTCAAAGGCAAACCGAGACTCAGATGTAACTTGGCAGACAAGTTCCAGACAAAAAAAGACTCAGCCTTTTCTTTTTTTATGTGTTATCTTTCTTTCATCTTACCTTTTGACAAGATTTCATATTTTTGAGGAAAATTGAGAATATGGAAGAAGACCATAGTCCAGGGTTTTAGATTTTCATGTCAACAGGCCATGCTCAGAAAAAACATAGATCAAGGTTAAGTACACAGAGAAGTACAGACAGACCCTGCACAACCAATGAGCAACAGGACTGATGTTTCAGGCTGAAAAAAATGACAGTATTTTCATGGCACACTTGAACATTTATAAATAGGATAAGGCTCTTTGTCCATTTCCCCCATTATTGATCAAAAAATGACAGTGCAGTTCATTGGCATCTTGTTGAAGTAAGGCATTTAAAAGAACAATGTCATTATCAGCAGAGCACAGAAAAAAATTGTAAGTGGTTTCCTTTGTGTAAGCTAGTCCAGCAGAATACTATTACCCTAAAAAGCTCGTGACTTATGAATGAGAATATCAATTCATAGCCTAGAGAATGAAAAATCTAATTGATGAAACCTTGGATGAAGATGTAGCCCCTTCTACACTACTCTGAACCTGAATGATGTTGAAAACCTTGCTGATTTTTATTTGTTTCATATAATTAGGTTTTAATAAGTTGACCAAAAAAGGAAACTACAACAAATTTACCATATGTAACAAATAAGGAAATTTGCAGGAGGATTTGAAGGATCTGGCAGAGTGCCATTCACCACAATGTCTTGGAACAAGATAAAGTTATCCATAATTTAACAGATGTTAAACAAAATTTTTAAAAAGTTCTATTGCTAAAAAATTCTTACAGTGAATTCAGATTTGGCTCCATGTTCATAACAGTGACTTGACAAATGAAAAGCAAGAATTCAGATAAATAAAATACATAATAGAATGGCCACACATTGTGTGAGATCTCATAAACTACTGAAAATACTTGTACTGTTCTGAAATCATCTTGATTAAAATTTAACTATGTACTCACTGCTTCTACCCAGTTTTCCTGAAAAGAACTAAAAATTCAATTTAAAACATGGTAAAATGTCCTGGTGTTTATACATTTTTCTCATCTGTAGAAGTACCACATACAGGATTCTGTACTTCAGTCATTTATTTCTTACTGACATATCAAACAATTGTTGACAAGACAGTACAGTACAATAACTCTTCCCATAAAAAAAATTATGTATGGGTTCGATTTTGCTTCTTTGATGCAATGGTTTTCTTGCTTCTTTTCCTGATGCAAATGTCCTTGTTCAAGGTAAATGGGAAATGTAATCAAGCTGCAAAAAGAAAAATCCATCTAATTGATAGTTCCAGTACTGAAGGAAGCTTGTGCAACCTTTGAGTTTGTTTTCTTGTTCAAAGCTGTGCAGATGAAGTTTCCAGCTTCCATCACAGCATGAAGATTTACTCCCTAAAAAAGAGATGAAAAATGTGAAGAATAATAAATGCACATGTTGAAAATGCTTAGACTCCAAGTTTTTTGCTCCAGGGTCTAATTTTTGCAAACAAAGGGCCTGATTCATGTTATAGGTCATTAATGGGGATCAGTAAAGCTACAGTGATTTACAGATAGTTACAGCTTCCAGTTGTTTGAAAGGTTCTACTACATCGAGAGTAGTGTCCATCAGCAGTGGACAAAATACTGGAGTAATATCTTTCAACCCCAAAACAATCTGGAATAAAGGACTGGAATTACAATTAGAAGCTAGAAGAAAAATATAGTGTCTAAATATATGCTATACTTATTTATCATCCAACACTATAAAACTTCATGCTTGCAAGTACCCTCCTTGCAGCTCAGGAAAATGGAGGAAACACACTTGCATTGGCAACTGAATGCAGGAGAAACAGGCTCCTGTATTGTCTTGAATAACTATAATCTCTTTCTGGAAGGAGTCCATTTCAATACAAAATTACAATTTACAGTGATAGCACAGCTGAGCAAAAGTTCACAACTGCTTGATCTGCCCATGCCAAAAAAACATGTCCCTTGAGCAACTATTTTGTAACTAAGGTACGAATCAGTGCTGCTTGATTGCTAAAATTAAATCAGATCACTGATTAAAGAGGCAAACCCACTTCATTATGTCTCCTTTATTGCTCATGTATAGTAGAAGTTTTAAAGTTAGATCATATAAGTGATGTAAGTACTTGCTCCAAAGATTGCAATGTAGAAGCCAGTAAAGTTCCTGTAGAAAGGATGCAATAGGGGACTTTGAACTACCAATACAGTGAGCAGTCATACAAAGCTGGGAGAAGGGTGTCACTCTCCATTAAATAGTACAAGTTGTATTGCACCAGAAATACACTTCCATCACACTCCCAGACTGATGCACTAATGTTCAGACCAAAACCTGATTTAAATACTTAATTCTTAAACTGGATCTAGCACTTATTTCCATGTTCTGTGGTAAACTTTGCTTTTTTCATTCTTGGAATTGGCTAAAAATGTTAATGAGAATAGAAATCACTGAGCAGAAATGTAATCAAAAACATTTTTAATTTGAAAAAAAAATGTTTTGGAGCTTCCAATCAGCTCTAATATTTAGCACCATCTAAACTACATAATTCAAAGACATCCTTTTATAACTATCTCATTTTAATACAGTTATAACAAGGGTAATTTCAGCTTATTCTGTTTATCCTTTATGGGCCATTACTTAGGTTTAGTTTGTAAAGTGCTATTGCACATAACATAATCTAAAAAATTTTAATCCATCTGTGTTTTTAAAAAGGAAGAAATGAGCAACATACCCCCACAGACATAGCTGGTAGTTAGATTATGGAAGATGTCAAAATAAACTCCCCAAACTACAAAATATTCATGTTTTCATCACTGTGATACTGCATAATGTGATATGTGTTGATAAGAAACATACTTTCACAGTTCACATTCATTAAATGGAATACATGTATCTGTGCTTTTTATACTGTCTTCCTCAATAAAAGTGTTGTGAACCAAAGAGGATTACCATGAGGGCACACAACCCAGCATTCAGGAGTGTGACTCACAGATGGGAATGGGACGGGAATAGGTGTTTGTAAGGTTGTCCACAAAATAATGTGTCTTCAGATACCCAGAATATACTTACTAAGTATACTTGGTAATCATTCCATATATCCAGAATTACTCCTTCACACCAAGGAATGAATTTCCCCCCCAAAATAACTCAAAAGTGCCTCCAATATTATTTATAAACTTGGATAAGTGCCTTAAATCAGAAAAGCTTCTGCAAGAAGGCAAAATCTTTTCATTCCCATTGACTTAAAAATTATTTCACATTTAGTCTGCCAAAGATTCATTTCACAGGTCACTTCTTGTTTATGTGTTCTGAAGAACAGTATAGAAAAAGCATCAATTATTATTTTGATGTATCTAGTCAATCTGAACTCAATAATTCACAGATATCACAGAGTCCAATCCTTAAGTGAATGGCCCATATGGGGGTGGAACCTGCTACTTTGGTGTTATGAGCACCATAACCAACTCTGACCAACTGAGCTAAAATAATGTATGATTAAATAATGTCCAATATTGCCTGACACTTAAGGTGAGTTCAGTCAACAAACGGAAAACTTTAGTGGATAGTTGAAATGAACATGAGAAAGTGCTCCTTGCAAATGGACAACATTAACAATTACAATTTCATTTTGTGCCATTACACAAAAAAGAAACATATTAATAGTTTTCTGCAATAATGATTTCACAGAATTGGCAACAGTACCAAAAACAACCAAAGACATAAATAAAGACATTATAAAGACAAAAGCTCGTATATTATGGTAATAACTTTGAGGCTCCAGGTCTCTCATGCAGTAAAACACTCTTTATTTAATGAGCTAGAAAGGATTCAAAAAGCAAAGCCTTGTGTTTTGCTATTGCATAATCTAAAATCTAAAATTAAACAAAACCTAAATAAAACCACCACCAAACCAAACAAAAGAAGAACTAAGCATTTGATGGTGAGATTGTCTCAATGGGATTTGGTGTCAGCCTTTAGGACAAGCTGGATTCTTTCTTGGCCACCAGATTGTTAACAGATTAATCAATTTTATCAAGAAGCCTGGGACACAGTATATTTCATGTAATCAGACTATTTTTGCTTAATTGCTTCCTTTTGCTATGAGTCAGTTGGAAAGGTCAATGAGTATTTTGCCCAAGGAAAGACTACACTGAAAGCCTAAGTCTAAGGTGCACAGCAATGTAAAGTAAAATGCATGCTTTCTCCTCCTTATTTCAAAGAATAGTGTTGTTACAAAAGAATAAACATCTCCTTCATGAAGAAAAGTGTGTACAAACAGTTCAAAACAGAGTCCACTCATACAGTGGACACTTGTGATAGAACCTTTCCTAAACATGTGTCTGACATCTACCCTGAACTCCCTAAAAAGCAAATAAGAGCAGATAAGTGCTTACAGGGAACTCTGTAAGGCACTGAATATGCTTTAACAGTACCCAGAAAATGTGCAATTCAGAAATGTAATCCTTTCATGTCAAGGAACTCCATCAGCATGTACACCACACAGAACTGCAGCCTACAAGCAAGTGATAAGTTCCAATGAGCTCCTCAATAATTCAAATCTTACTATTTCAGACATCAGACATTTATATTTCTTTCTGCAGTAGTTTAAATGCAAACCACACACTTCGTAGTTTTGGCAGTTTTTTATATGTTCTTCTTTGAATTTGACTCTCCAAGTCTATGTCTAAATTAAACATAAAGTTACTGCAATGCCTGAGTTAGCACAAACTTCTTATGCCACATATTCAGAACAATGGTGACCGACAGAAGGACCAAAGAGCACATTTATTGAAGAAGGCAGTAGGAATACAGAATAATTAACATGCCAACCAAGCCAGGGGTACTAAATGTGTGCTCTTGAAGTGTGGATTCTCACTGGTAAGGTTCATTAAAGTGCAGCTCAGTGCAGATAAGCTGCTCTGCTCTCTCCTCCAAGAACAGAGCTAGTAATAAAAATGACTGTGAAGCCTCCTAGCCAGTAACAGGTTCTTTACAATTTTGAAATATATTAAGTGGATACTTGAGAAATATCAGTGTCCTGTGCCTGGGCTCCAAACATCACAATTTTTTTCAACTTTTAAGTCAGAAAAATTGACAACAAATTAGTAAGCACTATGAGCCAAATCCAAAACTGTGACAGAAACTGAAGTCTGCTCAGTCTTTCCACTGCAGAGATGACCAGCCTTCTTGAGCAATGTCTACAGTACTGAATTTTTTGTGGTTACTGAGGCAGAGCAGTGACACAAAGCAGCTGCTACTAAGTTCCTCATAGCTCCAGGTAAGAAGAAGGGGATTATTAAAACTATGTTAAATGCACAAACCATTTCTACTCTAAACTGCTAATGAAAAAAACATCATTCCTGTTACATGTCAAGCCATATTAAAGCACTGAGTTTGCAAAAACTACTATGGGCCCTCAATATTTTATTGTACAGCATAGGTTATTGTCAGGTATGTATCGTACATTTCCTGGAAAAATATTTTTGTTTTCCTTAAAGTCTTAAGTAGAAAGATAAAAAATATCTCACTGTGTTGATCCCCAGACCATTCAGCATGTATATCACATCCTCTGTGGCTACATTTCCAGTAGCACCTTTTGCATAGGGACAACCACCAAGTCCTGCAACAGATGAATCCACTACAGCAACTCCCATCTGGAAAATAACAACACAAAAATGAAGCATCAAGCATCAGCACAGAGTATTATTTATAATTTTTCATAAATGGCAGGCCATATGTATTAGTTACCATGCATAAAATATGCATTTCTCCACAAATGGATGTGTTCCTTGAAGGAAATTCCTTATAATGGCTTTAGTCCTGACATCTTTATAAGGTAAGGCTTTTCAAACACAGGATATGGAACAAACAGTCCATTACATGTGACTTTGGCAGATAAGATGATTGCTGTTTCAGAGACAAACTGAGGTTTAAGTCTTTTCTCTCTTTATCTTTCAATATGATGTTTATAAATAACCTGCATCTAGTATTGCAAAGGCTTTCATGCAAAAAAACAATCAATGGAAGTTCTCCATAGATACACATTAGTTCTGAGCTTTACTTGGAATATTTTTAAGACAATAGTTGGTGCACAGTGTTAAGTTTTCTCATTTAAACTAGCCTTAAATTAAGGCTTGAAAAAACAATCAGCTGTTGTAAATTCATAATTTTTTGCTTTTTGTTTTCTTCCTGCTGCATTCAAATGTCTTCTCTCTTCTGATCCCCTCAGCATATTCATGATAAAAAATAGTAAACCAGTTACCAACTCCACCCAGGACATAATATTACATTTCCTATAGAATAAAGCCTTCCTTAGGAGACTTATAAGGGAGGGGGAAAAAGAAACGAGCCAGTGACTTCCACTGATTTGTTTAGTGAGCTCTTGCATCCTCTTCTCTCTATGATTTAGTTTTAAAATAAAGCTGAAACTGGAAAGTAATCTTTTTTTGTTACAACATATTAGGTATGTGAGCCAGGACACTGGGTCTCCCTTGTCAGAGAAAGCTCTTCAGTCTTCCCCTTGCCTCTGGAGGCATTTAGGCTCTACAGATAATCAGAAGCAGACAAGGGAATCAGGCTGAACAATTATTAGGTCTTCAAAGACACAAGCTCCTCTCTGCCTTAAGCACACTAGAGGGTTCCCTTCCCCGCAGGAATAATTTAGACAGACATACCCCCAAACTGTAGAAGGACAGGTCAGGCAGACTGAAATTCAGGACAGGAGTTCCTATGCATAGATAAATTTTCAAAACTCTGACTTTGGGTACAGAGAGATTCAGAGATTAAACCATGCCTCTTACTCATATGCAAGTCAGTAAGTTTGGCTTAGAGGCCTGACTGCACAGATTGCTGATTTCCCTTCTGAGGAACCTACCTGTCCCTGCAGGCTGGTCTGGAAGCCTGAGCTTCTCCTTCACAGACATGCACACAACTAGCTGGCAAGCTAGGCGATGATATGTCCTGCATGTTGCAGTTGCTAAGTCCCCTTTCCAAATATACCTATTAGTTGGTTTTTTAGTTCTAGTATTTTTTTGTACTTGCTTCTAGTTTTAATGGTGCTTTCCATAGTTTTATCATTGGCTTTACAGTCTCTTTCAAAGTCCAACATTTCTGAAGAGCAATAATAAAGAATGAAGTGTTGTCCCAGGTCCTATTCTTGAACAGAGAATATTATCTTGAGCTAGGTAGCTGCTCAAAGCCTGTAATAAATATCTCAAAGGAGTCGAGGTGCATAACTGTGACAGGCAAGACAACACTATTTAATACTGCTTGCACAATTAGAGTCTCTAAAAAGAGCTACTGTACCTTAAAGTACACTAATCTGTGACTTACAGAGTCAATCACCAAAGTGCACGTTTCGCATTTCGGTCGCTTGTCACACTCTTTGTTTGTGTAACCCATCAGTCAGAAAATGTGTTATACAGCACATCTGTGTCCAGTACACAGAGGATATGCATTTGTGACAGCTGGAAATTCTGTCTCTTTTTGTACTAGCTGCTAGGATTCATGCATTTACTCTAGAAGTCATTGCTCCAAGCTCCACAGTGGCAGCTTTCAGCTTGCAAGTGTCCATGCAGAGACAGACTTAAAGCTTCCTATTGGAAAGATTCAGAGTATGGTGAAGGTCTGCAGAAAAGGGTGTCTGACATGTGGATGCACAGGTAATGATACAAGCATGATCCCACTACTAAGCCTGCTCTCTCAGTCTGATTTTAAGATTTGCATCAGAAATTATTGTTTCAGAGATGAAAAGGTAAAAGACAGTGTCTTTCATGGAGTTTTTTCCAATCTGTAAGGTTATGTCATAACTGCTAGAGCATTCTTCTTCATGTACTTATTTTCAGTAACATTTGCATGGGGATAAAAGCTATAGGCAAATAATGTGGTGAGGTACATAATGGCTGTTAAATTCCCAAGGAGTATCAGCAGACTCAGAAACAGCTTCAGTAGCATATAAACAGTCACTTTCTAATCCCAGCAAATTATCACATTAAATGCTTATCCTTTTGCAAAAATGGGTGGAAATATCAACTAAATTGTATTTGGTAAAAAACAGCCAAAAAGGTTTGTCAGTAGCCTCCTCCAGTCCTTCACAGGGCACTCACTGCAAGCAAAAACAAGAACAGTATCCTTCCAGCATTAAAAGGCATGTTTTCTAAAGGCATTGAATACATATACATATTGATTCTTGATGTCCTTGTACAAACACTAGTGATACCACAGTAATTCTGAATTTGCAGGGCAAATCTTGCGACAGTGAGGTACAGGTTGCTTATAATTGTTTGGTGAAAGTGCTGGTGACGATTTGGACGGATAAAGGATATCACAGCAACTTGAAGGTAATGTGAAACACCTATGGTCTAACCACACCCTTGTATTCTCAGGCAGCCTTGTCTGAGTTATTCAAAGTACCCACACCAGACGCTGGAGTAACTCAGACAATTTATCTTATCATAGATGCAAGAGCATATAAAACCCTGATGCCTTCTGCTGGCTAAGCAGTGGGAGCAGTAACCTCCACCTGATGGACAGTGAAAATTGTTCTGTCTTTTAAATCATTGACTATTATGGCTAAATATAAAAAGGAGGAGGTCTAATCACACCTTCACTTAGGTAGCATCCTTGGGTGGTTGGCTTTAACCCTAGCACAGGACACTTAATCCTTTACTTCCCAGAAACAGTGTATAAAGACTAAGTCTCTAAAATTGTATCTCTATCAGGATGTATTTGCTATTTGAACATTAAGCCAGTGGTAGAAAAGGTCTTAAAATGGCATATATAATACAGCAGCCCTGACTGACCTCAAAATCTGACAGTTCTTCAAATCCGTGGTCTTAATATGCAGTGAGAAGGTGTCTCTCCTTTAAGAAAATGTCTTTTAAAGTTCTCTTCATGATGCTTTTGATATGATCTCTACTGCAAGGTACTACTATTTCAGCAGCAAGGTCAGCTGCATCTGTCTGCTCATGCATGTTGTGCAGTCAATTATAATGTGTTTGCTGACTCAAGTGCAGAATCATTGCAGTTCATCTTCAGTGCGGCCCCATTCAAAAAAATCCTAAAATAAACCATACTCTAAGCTCCAATTTAACAGTGCTAAAAACAGATGTTGGAAAGCATCCTTCAGCGGTGCTACTAACTAATTTGGAGGTTGATATTACAGCCCAGCCT
Source organism: Corvus hawaiiensis (assembly GCF_020740725.1). Lineage (NCBI taxonomy): Eukaryota > Metazoa > Chordata > Aves > Passeriformes > Corvidae > Corvus > Corvus hawaiiensis. The sequence goes on from NC_063215.1 coordinate 25,747,226, forward strand.
GTCCAAGCACAGAGTCTGAAGTAGCACCTAATAAATAACTTCTCTGCAAACTTGAGCAGCTATGAAGCTGTTCTGCTTTTGCAGCCATTAAAAGCACAAGCAGGTCTAAAAGAAAATGTAAGAATTGACAAAATACGTAAAACAAGGTCTTTTCCTTCATCACATGTCAAGTATTTGTCAGACTTTTACAGGAGACAATGAGTTTTAGCAATCCAAGCTTGCAAAAAATTCACTGTCAATATGATGTTTAAAAAGGCAACAGTCTCACTGTCGCTTCCTGACAGGCACTAAATTGTGCTGACATTTCTGAGAAGTTGTACTGCAGCTCTTTCATAGGATATGTCCTAGATAAGCATACACCAAGCTGCTTACATATGGACATGTGTGAGGGTGAACAATGACTTGGCTTCCAGGAAAACTACAATACTTCAATATTTTTTGACACTTTTTGATAATCACTAAATTCCTGACAGTGGTCCCTGAACACCTTCCAAACTTTAGATTTGGCTAGCTTTAGCTTTCTCTCTAGAGAAGGCATAGGACTTTTTGCTCCTGTCCTATGCTAACTTCCTAATACCCCAATGAGAAAGCAAGGAATTAAATTCATCACCTTTGTCAAACAGCCAATTTTAACAGGAAACCATTATTGCCAGTGAATAATAAATGCTTCATGTTTCTCAGTTTGCTTTAGTAGCTCCCCATAACTTTTTGTTGGGACAGTCAGTCTCTTTTCTTACTGATCTTTAAACCTGGTTTGTCTGGCAGAAGTTTAACTTTGTTCCTTTCTTAAAAATGGCAAGGTCAGCATCACTAACTCCAGGAATGTATGTGGCATAAATCAGAAGCTATTAATCAGGTCTTTCATAAATTAGGCTTCTTCTAAACAATGAGATTTTGAAACCATAATATCAAGGATACCAGGTATGCATTAAACAGGAAAAGATTTGTGCCACAAAGTCTAGGGGCCACAGTGTTGTGCAGTTCACTGCCCAATGTCTTAGATATAGGTGCATGGAGGTATGGCAAAGAATAGCTGCATTAGTTCAGCATTTGTTCAAGGAAGGGAGAAGGCTGGCAGGAAGAAGTAAGAGGAGAACCCACATATGTCAGGTCAAAGGTTGCCCACATAAAAGGCAGCACAAGCTATTTAATCCTGCAGCCCAGTCAGTGCCTAGCTGGCACTCTTGGAATGGTGTGGTTCTGTCATATTAATGTGTCTCTCTGGCATCAGTCTGCTACCCACTACTACATGGTGTGCCACTGACAGAAACACCCTCTTCTGTAGAGAGATAGAGAGGTAACCACAGAAACATAAAAAACCATGCCAGCAACGCTGTGTAATGTTCAGTGCCCACAAAGACCCTTCCCTAATTTACATAGTCAAGTTGTCTAAAATCAAAGCTTGCCATTCTCCTGTATTTCAATAAAATAAATGAGTGCAAATAAATATTACTTTGGTATTTAAGAAACTAGAAGCATAAATTTCTACATATAAGGCAATAAAATGGGATAACATCTCTCTGTGGAAATCCCTGAAAGTTACCTGCATTTCCTTCCTGCTTCTTTTTTTCTCTGCTCTTGCTAAAGGTTAACACATCACAAAAGTGCTTTTCAGAGTTAACGCCATCCCTACTGACCACAAGGTGTCACTGTTACATAAAAAGCTCTAATTTCCCAGTTCACGTCGTTTGAAAATTAATACATTCAGCGGGGGGGAAAAAAAAATCCTTTTCTCCCAAAACATATTGAGATGCAAGCAATTTGTGGGCAGACGTGCCACATAAAATAGGTTAATACTGCATTCTTTTAACTTATTGTACACATCTTTTCATATTGCTACTGACACATTTATTATAAGCAAAGCTGGCAATGACATCTAGAGTTAAAGTTCCCTAACACTTTCCATCATAAGGCACTACTTTCAGTTGTTTATTACTTTGTCAGCCTTTAACTGCTGGAACTTATATTTTCTGTACCTTGTCTCTGCCTCAGACTGGATTGTTTTGAAAGTTTTAGTGAAAAATGGGCTTGGCCACTTCCGGGAACAAGTTTTGGGGAAGAAAACCACTCTGTTATGCTAATATTCAATAATTTTTACATGAGTTTCTTGGAGATATTCTTGTAGCTTTGCACTCTCAAATGTGGTGGGAGGGATACTGATCTTAAGAGATCCCAGTCTGGACTTAGTTACAAGCTTAGGGAAGTTCCACTTTATTGTCAGGAGCTGGTCAGTCTGGGGGTTAAAATGCCCAAGGGTCAAGAGAGCAGCAGCTGACCATGCTCCTTCTCTCAACCTAAACAAAGAACTATGAAGCAATTTTTCTGAGACTGAGTTGGGAAATCTGTGTCTCTGACTGACAATGTATCACAAAAAGCCTCTCTGGTGGGCTTGAGCAGTGAGATCTGTGTTGCAGATCCAGTTCTTCAGAGAACATACATGTATGTTTAGGGGGAATCAATTCCATTCAACACAAGAGTGGTTTTGAGATTTTGGAAAGCTAATAAAAATCCTATGCCATAACACAATTAATATTGTGAAACAGATGGTCACAAATGATTTTTCTTATCGCCTATGCAGGCTTATTGTGCTCCTTTCAGGAATATGTGCACTCTTTTATTTAAAAAATACTGGGGGTTGCTGGTGTGGGGCTGTGCACAACTCGAGCTCTCCCTTGCTAAGGATCACAAAGCTGCAGGGGGAGCAGGAGGCATGCCAAGGTCTTGTTGGAACCCATGGAGACGCAATGATCATCAAAACAGTAAGTGACTTTCCAGTCTCCCTTCCTTCCCTCCCCAGGCAAGCCGGGGTATTGCCAGATGCTGCTGCTGACTCAAAGTAAGTAGCTACTGCCCCAGATGCCTTTCAGCAGAAGTTGCTGCTCTCAAGCAAACCTGTGATGGTTCAACAGTTTATCTGCTTAGTCTGTCATAAAATAAGCAGACCTATAAACATGAGATACTTGTTCTATCAACAAAAGTTTGGACACAGTCAGAAGACCAATGAAATAGAGCAGAGAAAATAATAATCTTGGGATCTGGAGGGAAAGGGGGAACTAGACAGAAAAGGCAAAGGGAAGCTTTGAGGTAGGCTGTCTAGTCCAGAAGTGCAACAGCTGTGCCAGATTGCTTGTTCCCTACATGTAGTCAGGTAACAAGGTTTTTTCTCATATGCTACATGCCAGTGTAAATGAATAAAAGTAAACTGGAAAATAAACAGAGGGCTTTGAAAGGACAGGGGAGATAAATGACTACTTAACTCCATGGTAAAGTTACCGAGGGTAGCTTTGTGAGAGGCAAGTTTAGCTGGGACTGGACAGAGAATGTTTGGAGCTGCTGACAGTCAAGGTCCAATGAAGAAAGAAGAAAATATCCACTTACTTCCATGGATGGCTCACAGAGGATAAGCTGAGTAGACACATGCCCACTAAAATAAAATGGCTGAATTATCATAATATGGGACATCAGCTGAGAATGAGCTGAATGAAGGCCAGAATAGGTAAAAATCAATGTTTGAGATGCAGGCTGCAGACAGTGCACTTCTCTGTGAACTACAATACTGAAAAGGGCAGAGTGCTACTATGAAGAATTAGGGAAAGGCACTGATTTGAAAGGTCTAGTATTTGAAGTGCACGTGGCAAATGTGAAATGTGAATCTATCAATGAAAATGGCAAATATGACCCAAACGTCACAGTATTTGAAAAGGCCCCTTTTTCCTACATTCAGGGAACACATAATGAAGTTAATCTATCTTATGTACCCCTTTTACTGGTATCTGTACTTAAGAAAGAAACTACAAATTCTTTCGATCTGGGTTTTTTGTCCTTGTTAGCTTCTGCCAACTCCCAACCCTTCTAGTTACTGGAAGACCAATTCGTGTTGAGTCACTCTTCAGCTTAAGCTGGGTGACCAAATTGTTCCTGAAGGTGTAATTGTTCCTGAAGGTGTAATTTCCCTCACTTCATATAACCAGAACACTTGCAGCATTATGCACTAAGTGGCAGTGGACACTACGTTGTACCAATGTGAGCAAACAAAATAAATGGGTGGCAGAAAACATCTATTGTTTTAAAATAAATTCATAGCAAAGACAACATTTATAAAAACAGAGAGGAAGTAGAGCAGAACTATTTTCATTCCACAGTAGCATGCTATTGTACCAGCATCAGGGTATCTAAAGGAAAAAAACAGTAACAGCATTTAAAATCCCATCTGACTTCAATTCAGCCTGAGCCTTTACACAGCAGCACCTGCCTCCCCTAGAGTCAGGAACATCACCCACCCATGAAAACCACTTTGTTTTGACTTTCATTCTATTCTTTCACATTATCTCTGAAACTACACCCACCTGCCACTCAGCAAAAATGGGGAGCTCCCGCATGTCCCAAGGGCTCATCTCGAGATGTACTGTGGAGTCCTACCGAAGTGTCAGGTCTGGGGGTGATCACCCATACCATATCTTCACAGTCTGAAAACCACTGCTGGCTCCTTGGCTTGGAGCTGGGAAAGACCAACATAGGTGGAGGGACCTCAGCATGACATCAGGAATTCTAATGGATCCTTTGGGTGTCTGAAAATGTACACTAAGATCAACCTCTTCTCTGTCTTCCTCTGTTTAGCTTTCTCCAAGGACATATAAGGCAGACTAAAGGTGAGACCTCAATTTAAGTTGATGGATGCTAAGACTGATGCCCATTATTTCTACTACAAGGACATTTTCTTCCACAACTAAATGAGTTTCACCCAGTGCTTCCCATCTCAAGTGTATATCAAGCTTCCACATTTAGACTGAGAAGACTTTTTCAAATATTAGTGATTTTTAGTACTGTTCCCACTCACACCTTGTCAACTAGACCTAAACCACCTTCTTCTGGATGAGATGATATAGAAAACAAGAGAGGGGTTGGTAAGTCTCCCTTGTCTCTGCCACATACCAGAATATCTGCTGAAGGTTTTGGCTACTATCCCAAACATGGTGGCATTAACGATGCATTAAATTATCTGTTGCACATTAGAATTTAAGTAAATGACTGCTCCTCCCTCACGTTTCTGAGGCTTCTCCTCTGATGTCAGCACCTATGCTTTCCAGATAGCTGCTCAGGTTACTATTGTAGCTATTATAACATTTTCCTTCCAATTTCACCTACACAACAGGAAAAATATCTAGGCTACAGGCAAACTTTTTTTCCTTCCATCTCAATAACCATCCCAGAAAGATACAGCAGACTTAGAAATTGAGATTTCTGAGACTCAAGATTCAACAGTGGAGGTAAGAACCTCCGCATATGCATCCAAACACAGATACATAGAGTAATCAAGCAGTGGTACTATCCTGCCTGGGGCTCAGGTTTTTCCTCACCTTCCTTCTAAATAAATACTTTTAACTATTGGGTAATGTGAGACATCCAGACAGTGAACCACAAAACTCTGTCTACAGATTTTTTCTCATTTGAGACCCAAACTGTACTGTGAAACTAAATGGAAGAGCTTGCTGAGCTTAAGTTTTGAACTCTTTCAGAAACCCCAGGAAGGTGTTGATTTCTGTGCACATCCCAGAGAAGTCAAGCTCCTCACTAACTTCATCTCATCTTTAGCCCTTCAATTTTCAAGCTGGTTTTGATGCACTTTCAATCTCTTTAGGCAAGGAGATTATAAAAGCAAGATATAAATTCCTAGCAACAAAGTTCAACTTGTTAGAAGAGTATGACATTTTATACAGACCAAGAAATGCCTCAACTGCACAAAAGTGGTTTGCATCAATTCTTAGTTTGCTGAAATTATTATTCACTGGGAGCTTGCTTGAGCAAAGGTATGGACTTCAAGACTGTGTCATCATCATCATCATCATCATCATTATTATTTCTAACCTGCAATTCGAGTTCATAGATCTTGTAGATCTCAATAACAATAAATGAAATAACAGAGTTCATTAATAAATGGGCAGAAAGAAAGGGATCTGCCTGTATCAGAGAACAAAAGTCTGCTTTCAGGTTTAACTATTGTTATGGGGTTTATTTCTGAGGACAGGGGGGAAATTAAAAAAAGAAAGAGCTCTGTTAATTCCTGAAGCTACTTATTTTTAAAAAGAAGATAAAGTTTTCTAAAAGAAGTCATAAATCTTCAACAGAGTGCATGTGCTACAATGATATAATTTGTTACTTAGAACTGGGAAATCTAACTTCCATCAAGTGTAGAAAAGTGCTATCTTCATGCATTGTTACAAATTTTGAGATTATTTTAGAATGTTCTACAAGGATATGTAGAATTTTGAATTCTTGTTTGGTCTTTACATAATCCATAGTATCTTTTGAAATTTATTTTAATATACATAATAGATTTTTTGTACTTGGAATACATAATATATTTTATAGCAGTTATTTTCTAATGCAAGAGACTCCTTTTGTCATTTCTGGAGATAAATCTCACAACAAAAATGAACAATTGTGCATCCTACTCAAGCTGAACATATATATATCTCCATCATCCACTATCACTCCATATTAGAGTCAACCAAAAATAGTTTGTACAGTTCATGCTGTTAAATAAAACCTGCACTTTTTATTCAGACTTAACTACTATTTCAAATCTCTCTTAATTCTATTTTCAGAATCCCCTGAGTGAAACAATACTTTATTCTACTTTAGTATGTAGGATATACAGAGATTCAGAGACTCTGCTCGCCAATATTCATTGACAAACCATACTCAGCACAAAGAAAAGTGGATTTCCGAGACGTATGGTAAACTTAGAAAAAAACTCCTGGCATTTGTTACATCATCTGGATTGCACAGGTGCACATCCATCTTCTCCCATATATGGAAAATAAGAACTGCATCCTCCATTCAAATACTTTTAACTTATTTACAGCTAGACTGGAGACAATATTTATCATCACAAAGTATAAAGCCAAATGTCCTTTTTCTTCAGGAGCACCAAAGATTAACAGATTAGAATGTTTTCCACATGTCCACTTTACTGTCAAGAGAATATTAAAGAAGTTTTCCAGCTTCCGCAGCTCAGCCAGATGTCAATGGATCCCACAGTGAAGCAAAATTGGCAGAGTAGCCTTCTCATGACCCCGGCATTGTTTTATCAAGGATCAGTTTAAAAGTATAAAGGGCCATTTCTTGCTGAGATCTGCAATGTTTTTCAGCCCTTTTCCCCTGCAATTACACAAAAGTGCTGACTTTGTTGAACTACTGATATGCAGTAGTATTTCTTATGACTTCTCTCACACTGTGCTGTAATTGCTGTTTATGTTGGCACAAGAAAAGTACCACATCTTGTTTCCACTGTACATTTCCGGACTCTGGTTTCAGTAACATCAGTGTAGGATATTGTACTGGGCATATGTTTTGTTGTGTAAACATTAACTGGAAATTTACCCTGTCAATCTCCACAGTATGGCTTCTAATTATTAGAGGTTGAGGGGCTTCAGATGGACATTTTACAAAATATTTACAGCAGCTATCCTACTTGTTGTTTTTTTTTTTCACTGGTATTTGTGTTTTGAAAATCATTGCAAGGGTAAAACAACACCATCAAATACCATAAAACAAAACCCAAAACCAAAACCAAATGTATTCATTCTTGTACACCTCATTCTCTAGAGAAACTAAAGGCTAGTTTCCCAATTAGTTAAGCAAAAGTCATGGCAATATTACAAAGAACGTTTGTAAACATGATGGTATAATAAAGTACTAGATATTTCTGCTTGCTTGCAATTTGATTATTCCCTTTATATTTTTTTTAACAAGAAAAAAATTTACTTCTTTTGGCATTTTTTTCTTAAAATTCATTCTCGCTAAATAGCCTGTGAACTTGCAAATGGCTGTGCACATCCTTATTTGATTCAAGACTCAGACAAATGTATTTAACAAATGGGACCACTAAGGTCTTGTTGGAAAATCCAGCACCTACTGCAAAGATTCAGAACCAAGGAAAAAACCCCCCTTTAACAGCTATGAAATATATGTTTTAGTCATTCATCTGTATAATTTCAAGGAAGTAGCACTGTGCAAAATACAGTGTCTTGAGCAGAATTCCAGGATGGGAATATGCAGTTAATAATTACAGTAACATAAGCAAAGAAGATGCAATCAAAAAGGGCATTTTTTAGCTACCCGAGGCAGAGTGAATCTTTACTTAAAATAAAATTTTCATCACAACTTTCATTATAATGCAAGAAACATTTTTTAAAATGTGTGATAGTTTCTCATCTTCTACTGTTCCATTATAGCTGGATCAATTTTATAATGTTCATCACATTACAGTACCTTAGCATGTTACACTGCCTCCATAAGAATCTTCCCTTCAAATGCATTGACTAATTAAATGGTAGCATTAAGGTGGGGAGCCAAAAAATGTAAAATGTCATGTAAATATTTTTCTCTTATTCTGATGAAAGTTCCTTTTTATAAAAACACATTTGCAATTGTCTGTCCAATGTATCTGCCAGCAGTAAAGCCACAACACTTCTTTTGTTAAAAAGACATTCAACTTAGCATCTATCTTTTGCTACAGATGCATGTTATACTGCTAAATCTTTTATTTTGTTTACTTGTTTTATTCTTTAGAGGAAAAGATACTACATCAAATTAAAAATTCTTGCCTATTGTTGCAACTCTTAGTGCAAGCAAAATTTAATTGCTGTGAACATTGATCAGAGAAAAAAAATCTTTCTTTCTATAAGCATTTATGCATTTGAATGGCCTATGTGAAGCAAATCACATCACTTGTCTCTGGCAATCTTACCACATATCACTTGCACTACGCAACGAAGGAGAAAAAACGTAAACAGACAAACATGAAAGCTGGCAAAAATATGATGTGTATAACACTATCATTCATTTATGTTTAAAAATTAGAAAAAATTTTATTTCTGAATGTCTGGCTGTTTCAATTCATAGTGCAATATTTCAAAAGAAAAAAAGATAAATGACAAATTATCTGCCTCAGGAGACTGTTTCAGTGTTGCTTCTTCACAGCACAGAAAGAAAAAATGATTGTCATACTTTAAGTACTACATCAGCTTTGGTTTCTGTCTTAGCTGAAGAGTCATCTTCAACTTATGCAAATGCTCACTTGTTCTCCCAAGCTACAAAGATCCACCCAACACACTCATTTGGAGTGGGTTCAGAACTCCAGCCTGTCTGGTCACAGTTATCTACAGATTTTCTGCTGTTTAATTTACCTTAGAAAACACCCTGATCTTGTTTAAAGCCACTTGATGCATCTCAGTATAGGAAGTAACTCTCCCTCCTTCATTGTTTGCTAGATGATAATAAAATTCCTTCTGAGGAGCTGTAAATATGCAAGAATGGCCAGAGGTTTACACCCCCTCAGCACAGCTGTCTGCAGAGCTGCCCAAAAAGGAAGGAAGCATCATCCTGTAAACACTACACTTCCCTACTGAAGACCCTGGGATTTGTCATTTCCCAAGTCTGCTCCTGCCATAGCAAACTACTCTGATCCTTGCCTAGGTCTGAAATTCAGGTTCCATGCAATATCTTCTTTTTCAGGAAAAATCTAGAATACACACACTCACAAATAATGAAAGGTAATGAAAACAATCATTTCCAGGAGGGAAGCATTGTAGTGATTCTGCCTTTTTTTTACAGTTGCTATTAAACTTTGAAGAAAAACTACTTTAGGGTAAAAAGGGAGAGAGAGTCATTCCCATTAAGCAGAAAAATAAATATGTCTAAAAGACATTTCTTCTACCTGATGTGTACAGATTAAAGTACAATATGATTATAGAGAGAACTTCTAAAAACAAGTCAAGCAAGTCTTATAGAAATAATTAATTTTCAAAATACCATGTAAATTAAATGAGGAATTAAATTGTGAAAAAAACCTGGTTTTAAAGGTACTTAATTGTATCTTCACCACACTTTTGAAATTTTTCTTTCGCAATTCTTTTTAAAATTATGTTGAAATATTGTATGCTATTTCTGTCACTGCTCCACATACTTTTTTATTGTCCAGCACGCAAGCTCAAATCCCCAGGGACATCAGCAGCACACTCAGAGCTGACCAGAACCTCTGAAATCTCATGTCCAGAGACATCCTTTAATATCATTATGGAATGCCATTTGTGGAACACCACAAATGGTACTAGGAATGACAGCAAAATCTCTCTTTTGTGTGGCTAATGCACAGGAAGTTGTTCTCTTTTGTGACTATATATATGACCAAAAACCTAAATGGCATCAGGACTGGAATTCAATTGTCCACTGTGTGTAACTCTTGCACAATCCTTGGCACAGATTTGCCTTGGGGCAGACAGAGGTCCACCAAGCAATTTCTGGCACTGTCTGGGAACTAGCACCATTTAGGGATCATCCATAGTTGTCAGTCTGGGCTTTTGGAGGGTAAGAGTTTGATTTTCAGGATGCAAGCTTTACAAAGCAATTGGCTATAGTGCCAGAGAGGCCAGGATGTGCTGAGCATGGCAACATTTTAAAGGAGTGATACAGCAACTGTAGGAATGCAAACCCTATTCAGACATACAACCTCATCTCTAAAATTACCATGGCTGCTGATGAGATAGCAATTGAGGAAGAAATGCATGTTATGGCAGGGGTGCTGAGAAGGAAGAATAGGATGGGCTTGCAAGGATGGGTTCTGAGATGAGCCAGTTGTGTAGCACACTTATTTGTGGAAATCCCATTTCATTTGTTGTGGAAGTTGGAAGGTGTGGAAGAGACAAGCAAGACACCATAAAACTGAAAGGGACAAGTAACAGTTGTGGAGAACTAGCTTGTCTTTCTGTCAATGAGAGAGTGCTTATGTAATGCTGAATAAGGCACAAGAAACAATCTTCAGACCAATGAAAAGTCTCTATTTTCCAGTCATCTAGATAATCAAGACTTTGATTTTTAGGAATTGAATCAAACACTGTTGTAAAATAACAGTTATCAGTTCAATTTCTGATTGCTGCAGGAAGTCATCTCATGAAACCTACAGCCAGTCACTATCGATCACGCAAAAAACCACCCCAAAATACTACTTTTTATGCATGCAATCCAAGGCACAACAGAAATATACATGAGGAATTTGACACCAGCATGCCCTAACAATATTTTTTAAGCATGCTAAAGATCAGTGATTTCAGTTTTTTAGTGCTGTATTTTCACAGCTTCTAAAAGCACTAAATATTTATTTTAAATGTGGCTTAGCATTTTGAAAACTATTTTATACTAATTTGTTCTATAAACACCTGAAACCCTTTTATTTTTTTTTTTTTTAAGGCTTCTTACATTTCCAGCATTTGGAAGTAATTTGTTTCTAGTCCAAAGAGATGAATGTCTGTCTCTAACAAAAAGACCTGGATTACTGCCCAATCCACTTCAGAACTGGATGATGCTGACTCTTAGCCATTTAAATAGTCAAGTTAAACAAGACACAGTTGGGATGATAAAAGGAGGTCTGTAAAAAGACTATTGCTCAGGCCATGTGGACTTACAACTATCAAACAATGACTAGGAAAATAGTGAAAGGGAGAAAAAAAATTAACATAAGTGCCAGGGAAAACATTAGGATTAGGTGAATGCAGGAGCATGGTTTCTGTTCATGTCATTCTTTCCTCTTGCCAGTGGGCTGCCAGCAGGATATTTACTCTGCTTAAGCACTGACAGAGACAAAGAACGGCAAAAAGGCATTACAAAGGAGAACAAATTGAAGGGGAGGTAGACACTAACAGGCTGTGTGGAGTATAACCCTAAAAAGCACCTATAATCTGCTAATTTTGTAGCTAAATTATATTCTATGCTATTTCGTGTGAGCCTTGTTTGCAAGCACTATTTTGCAAGCTTCTTGTAATCTGGTAAAAGGTGAAAAAACCAGAATTGTCTCCTCATATCTTATTAATACTAGTTCCTTTCCCTTTTGCAAACTGTAGTTCCAGATATGACAACTAAAGATGCACCAGAACTGAATCTGATGAAGACCAGAGAATCATTTAAAGTAAATTCTCTGAATCTGTTTATTTTTGCATAGGAAGAAGTGCATTCACAAGAGTATAAAGATGCATAGCAATGAAAACAATATTAGAAATGTATTTTAGGTACTGATCAACCAAATCAGTATGGTATTAATGATTCTAGATTTAATGAATCAGAAAATTATCATGAAGCCTTAATTGGAACAAACCACTGACACTGAAGAATAAAATGTACAAATGAATGCCACTTACAGAATGGGAAACTCAGAAATTAAATAATTTAAGATGTAATTAGGAAAGACACAATAAAACAGCATTCCAAGAAAAAAAAGTAGAAGCATGCAAGGAGGACACCAGCACAGAAAAAGAGCTAAAAATATTTGGGCCCAATTATTTTTTTTTTTTTATAAATACACACTTTCAATAATGTTTGTACAGAAATGATCTTTGCTTTTAAGACAGAAAACAAAAAACACTTCAAATTTTATTTGTATAGTTGCTACAATGATTTTCCATTCAAATTCCATTTAGACATAGAGTGATAAGTATGTGTGAATTTTCAGAGATATAAAGAAAGATGCATAGATTTGCATGTGAAAATCAAATGTTTAAAAATATTTTAGAAGACAGTTGAGGTTCGATTGTAAACCAAAGGGAAGTCGTGTCTACTGTCCCAAGTCAGCTCTAGTGAGGTAATTTGAAGATGAGACTAATCTATACTGGATGAAGGATCTCTTTGATTAGTACCCTGAAACAGACTTAGACTTGAGGTTTGTTGGTTCAGTAACTAGGGCTGAAAGTTTCTGGAATCCAGTCGGCATATTACAGGCAGCTAAAACAATGTAGATTTCTCTTATATGTTAATCTTTTATAGTATGCTAAGTTTCATTTCAAATAAAAACCAAAACCCACAAAAAAATCATACATACAGAATACCTACTGGTATATGCATGTAAACAAATCTTTGCCTCAGGAACTCTCACTGCTATTTCAATATACAATAACAAATATATTCCCCTTCCTATCCTAAAATGTTCAAATGATAAGAATCTTAAAACAAAGCCTACCATTTAATTTCTTCCCCAATTATACTGTAACAGTTAGAATAATAGCAATGATTAATTTATTTGTCGACTCTCAGACTGTCAAGTTTTTCTGAAGCATAAAGAAAGGGGTCAAAAACATTCAGCTGGTCAGAAATTGCATACTATGCACATTCTGCAAAAAGCAGCAGAAAGCAATAAAAATACAGTTTCCAATTCTTTTGTACTGATCTGAGAGAAGAGTAAAACTAGGGTTGCTAATTCTTTTGTACTGATCTGAGAAAAGAGCACGAGTAGAGCTGCCAGTTCATTTGCTTGATTTCTTATCTTGCTGATATTACAGGCAACAACATAAAACCAGTATGTATTTAAAAAAAAAAGAGGAGAGAGACAAAATACTGGAAAACATCTGTCAGATTTTGAGCATGAACACCTATGTTTTCATTTTCTTCCCATATGTAGGTCTGATTTATTCATTTGTGCAGTACATTTTTTCACTTACAATAGTAACTAGCTGACTGCTCACAGTAGCAATATTATTCGATCAAAGGTAAGTTTTTTTCTACTTTCTCAAAGTAGACACCCTCTTTTTAAGTTCTCTTCAGAGGAAGAAAATGTGTACTTCGCAGCCTGGTACTCTTTCATAATTCACCTGCCATTTCCCCCCCAACTTATCTGCTTTCAAATAGAGTCCTATTCACCTGTCTTGTTAGCTTTCAATCTCAAACAGTTCTACTCACATTCTTTCCTAATATCACGTACTTTTTTGTCTCCAACATCTGCTTTTTTAAGTGCTAGCTTTAGCTAGGTGCTATGTCATTTCCACAGGGAAGGGAGAATAAAAGGAAACAGAAACAAAAAAAGGCAAATTGATGTTTTCTAAAGAATTTTATTTTACTGCCAACACTTCTCCTAGTTTGCTAACAAATAATTCAGAAGTACTGTTTGTACTTTCAAACCCAGAAAATACCTAGTAAGTTCCCAGGATAATTTAATTCTTATAAAAATCCAAAAGTAGAAATCTAGGAATACCCTTATTTAAAAGAACATGCATGTTGTAATAAAGTTTCTTGCATTACCTAAAATTATGTGTATTCCCATTCTCTTATGTTTGATCTCAAATATTTTCTTTTGCATGTTTTAGAATATTACACAGATTTCCACTTAGAAATTGTGCTAGCTATCCTGTTTCTCACAATGGAAATCTGAACTTTGAAAAAATTTAATTTCTACAAGTTAAAACAATTGCCCTTAACATGAGCATTATGGTACCGCAAAGTATTCATTTAAGCAGGAAAACCTAGGACCCACAAAACAATATACCCACAACCCTGCTGATGGGTGCTTTCCAGCTTAAAGAAATTCCATTTCATAATTCCATTTTTTTCCTGCCATTTAGCCAACTTTCCACTTATTACATGCCTCCACACCTTAATATTAACTTCCAGTGCTGAACACTTCAAACTGTTTTCTGAAAAATCAAAGCATATGATGGCCATTGTACATCCTTTGTCTTCTTTGGCAGTGATTGCCTCAAAGAATTCCAGCAAAATACTGAAGCATGACCAGTCCTTCCTGAATTCTGTACAGCTATTCTCAGTCAAGCTGAATTTTTTTGTAACTTTTCCCTATCTGAACCTTGAAATTAGTTTCTGGAGATCTCTGTTAAGTCTTCTGCAGCTTCCTGGCATATATTTGTAAACAGCAGAGAAAAGCAAATTTGTGAGGTGCGCTGAAGCCTTTCCATTTCTATGCTATTCCTCAAAAATATTGATTTTTTTTTCAATATTCCCAAATATGTGCATGCTTCATATGGCAAGTCTCTCCTATGCTCACATTGTGCTACATAATGTCTTCAGAGTGCCAAGTTGTGCAGGGTAAAAGAAATGGAAGGTTACAGGCTCAGATAATTTGATTAGGCATGTATGTATTTTGATCATTTGCTTATTCAGATACCTTAGCTTTTTTAATCTAAAAATTACATTCTACACAAAACTTGAAATCTATTCTGTTTTTAAATTCCAATTTCAAAAATTAGTTTTAAATCTTCATAAAAACTATTTGTACTGGTCTGATGATCTTCCTCTGGTTTTTTTCTAGCATTTCACAAACTAAGAGATAAGCCTTATTTCTGTTTTACGAATAAAGTAAAAAAAAAAAGAAAAAGCCAAGCCAAGATGCTATGCCTCCTGTCTCCTGTACCTCCTTAATTCCATACAGTACCTCCCTATTAGCTTAGAAAAATAGTCTGTAAGACTGTGTTGAAATTTTAACTGAACTGTCATGACTATTCTTTGCTCTGTTAAAATTTAGATCAGATATGAATAATTTAATTGCCAGGTAGTGAGTGCCCCATCACACTGCTGAAAAAACCCCAAAATACTAGTATCATTTAATGCATTATTGAAGCAAGAATTTTGGCAGATCAATACCTACAAGTTCATTTTGTCAGTTATTATTGAACTCCCCAAAACTAGTATTTTTTGATTTGTGCAACAGAAAAATGTGGCTGGACTGGCTTCCTCAGCTAAAAAGTTTGTATGCACTGTTATAGGAGAAATTCCTAGCACAATGAGTACAAGCAAGGCTTCACATGTTTTCATAGTTGCTTATCTATCTTCTCTGCCTTAAAACAGAAGTGTCAATTCATTGTACTGCACTATAGCTCTGGATGATTGTGCTTTCCAGGGAAATAAAAAAAGAGCATTGCTTACAAATAAAGAATAATACAGTATTGTTTGGGGTTTTTTTTTCTTTCTTGATCAGTACATAAATCTCATGAAAACTAAGCTAAAGGAATTGGGCTTATAACTTTTTACAACATAGTTTTGTAAAACTGTACTTCAAGAAAATTATCCTGTCGCTTCTTTTTATATCAAGAGATTAAACAGTGACTGTACACGTTTGTATGTGTAATTCAGTAAAAAGGTAATAAATCACCAACAGAAACCCTGAAACAATTTATCTGGATTTACTATACACATGCATTTGCCTTTTTCCCTTTCAGCCTTCCACCACTTCTATCCATACCTTCATGCCATTTTACCATTATTTTATTTTATCATTTCTCTATTTTATTTAGCTTCTCTAACTTGCTTGGCTTCTAGCTGTAACTACTAGTCATTCCCTGGCATAAGCTAGGATGAGTCCTCATCCTTGTAGGGTATCTACTAAAATATGCCAGACAAATCGAATGTGAAAGAACTGACTGCAGGATACAAATGTTAAGTGAATTTTCTAATAGAGAAATGTTCTTACATATGATATATTTATTTGGAAGTTCATCATTATGGGCATTACAGGTATATTCTTTTATGTCAGTCACAGAAATGCAGGTCTGAAAACTTAAGAGGAAAATGTCTGCAAACGTAATCTGGCACCTGAAAGAGATGTTTAAATGCTGTCAGACACCAACACCAATTTCTCAGGCTTTCTTGAGTCTTTTTTTACCAACAGAGCTGACACTGGAGAACTGTTAGGGCTTTGTGTACACCCAGACACCACAAAATGCTTTCTAAATTTAACGGAGTATGAATATCTTGCCTCTGCAAGACAAAGCCTCTGGCTGAGCTCCAAGCACATGAGACCCGCCAACTCTCAGCACCCACTCCACTACCCACCATTAAAAGCCATCTTTAAAGCTCAAGTTATTGGTTGCCAGTCCCTTCTCTAAAGACTTGACTGTCTTAAACAGCAGCAAGGACAGACTACTCCATAAAAGAAGGCAAGCAAGGGGCCAAGAGTCACAGCCAGCTAGGCAGTGGTGGCAACATCACCAGAAAAACAAAGCCAGGAAATTGAGTCAGCGATTCAATATTGGAATCAGGTCTGGAGACAATAACCAGGATCAGACAAGATCAGCCAGGTCTGAGGGTAAGCCAGTAAGTCAAGCCAGCAGGTGAGGATGAGGATGAGAATGAGAATCAGGGAGGTACAAGACGGTACAAGTGCAATTGCAGTGCTACTGCAGAGTAGCTTGGGCAAGGGCCAAGCACTAGAGCTTCAGGTTTAAAGCCACTGCCAAATGAAGGAGAGGGAGCCTGCGCTGAGGATCCTTAGTAGGAAGCAGCTCCTGGACAAGAGATCTCAGCAACAAGCTGGCCTCTAACCTGCACCTGAAAGAGGTCGTGACAGCTTGTGACTTCAAGCAAGTTCAATAGCCATAAAAACCAAATCCTGTATTTGAAAAATAAAAAGGACAAGATGGACAGCTACATCTAGGAGATGGTTTTGGGTGGAAAATTTATCTCATGTTTTCCATGGAAATTCACGTAAATCACAGAGGAGGGAATTTTAAACACAGGGGTTTTTTAGTCACTTAGGCTCTACCATTTCGTGCTGCTGGCTGTTGAGAACTCTATTCCTCTAACAAAATGATGCTTGTAAATTAATAAACCATGAACTTCAGCACCTATGCTCAGATTCCTCTCCTGGTTCTGGCAGTTAAAACAGCCAGAACAAAACTGAGTAGCTTTGAGTGAACCTAGATTTTACCACATAAGTAAACTGGATGCACAAAAATATGCAGTTTGGTTAGTGTCTCCAGCATACACCAAGAGGCTAGAATCAATTTAGTTAAGCAATGCGGGGAAGAGGTAAGCAGTCAGCCAGTCTTATTTGGATTTGTTCTTCTTTTAAGTTTATTTCATCTTTAAAATTCAAGCATCTTAAAGAAATTCATAAAATATTATTAAATATTTTAAACTCTCTATAAGGGGATATATTATAATGTTTGAAATAAAAACCTGTAATCACAAATCTGGATTTTGCAGTCTGAACCTTGAAACTTTAATTAAAGGCTTGCTAAATTCTGTTTCTGGTACTAAAGTAAGGATTTTATTTCAAAATTCATGTTTTCTGTAAAAAGAAAGAATTAATAAAAACTAGTTTCATTTGGCAAGTAATCGCTCTCATTCATCTCATTGTGTCCAATAAGGTGAAAATGATTACCCAAGGTAGTAAAAATCCTTGGTCCTTCTAAGTCATTAGAGTTTTATACTTGTTTTCTTTAAGTTAGAATTTGATCCCTGTACTGTAGGGATCAGTTCATTTTAATGAATTAGGATAGCAATTTGAATTTGATAAAATTCTATGGGACTCCCATGTGATTGTTTCATTTATTCAGGTATCACAGCCAGACAAATATCCTCTTTGCTTCTTAGCATACTCTTTCTTATGTTTGAATATATGTTATAAAGACAGACAAATCTATTTCTGGCAACTACACAAGCTTTACAGGAAAAGAGTTCTTTAACGCTTCCATCAAAAACTTTCCCTTCCATACCCATTCTATATGAACAATGGGAGTCAATTGTCAATGAAACTCAAATCTCCTTAGATCAGTGGCCTACCTTACCAGGGCCTCTCCAGAAAGAAGCTTCCCGACCCATCTTTTTACTCTTCCTTGGAGGTCTGTAACAATTTCCTATAAATGTTTTACTATTTCTTTCAGCTACACTATGTGTTTGTCACATTAGCTAACCCACACATGTAACTTTACTCAAAATACCATAACCTCTAACTAGATCTCCACATCACTTCCCATCTTCTGAATTGTCTCTTTGGTAAATTCTACACTCTGGTAGTTTTATATTAAGCCATGTAACCAAGAGCCAGTCATGTTTCTACTTTAAATGTTTACTCGTTTGTTCTGAAGCATCACCTCATGTTCCTCACATTTTTACACAGACTCTTTTCATAAAAGAAAGTGAATTTCCTTTCTATCTGTATTACTCACTTCAGCAATTCAAAAAATTACTTATGCTTTAAAAGTTGGCTAATCTCTCTCCCATCTTTCACTACCTATCCTTTTGCTAAAACAACACATATAAAACTGAGTACTAAAATTGCAAGACTACTGCCCTGCTAATTTCTTATACAGATATGGCCTGTCAGTTCTAAATGACCTTGGATCAGCCCCAAATGAAAGAAAATATTCTGGGCAGTATAATCCTGCATGAAACAATGTGATCTGTATAAAAAATCACTTACTGAATCACCAGCAACTCTTTCCACTCCTAGGAGATCTCCCATCGAAGCAATGCCTGAATTAGTGCAGAGTGATTTGTGGCTTTCCAGCTGCCATTCATTAATTCTTAGGAAATACAATATACAATACAACAATACTCAACCCGAGGTTGTTCAGAGATGTCTTAGGAAGAATGTAATTTGTCTGCTGAATGTTCTTTAAACTTGTTTTCAAACAATAACTGTAGCCTATTATTTCTATGACTCTCCAAACACATTTCACTCTTGATGAAATACTGTGTCGGTCACACAGACCCATAAAGGGGAAAGGCAAAGGAATTGTTTCTGAGAAGCGTTTGGTTTAGGAAACAGAAGCTGAGTTGAAGACAAGGGGTTTTATTCCAGTGCTCTGCCATTCCTGTATCTTTGGCAGAAAGGAAAGCACAGGCAAGCCCAACAGCAGGGACTAGAAGTGACCTGGCCACTCTGATCCACTGGCTTTAGCACTTCACCACACAGCCGACCTGCAATTGTCCTGTTTTAGGAGTATTGCTTAGCTATAATTCACTGCCAGCTGCCTTGTTCTTTTGACCAGAGACAAGAAACGATGCTGTGAGGTGCAGGACCTGTTTGAGGATCCAAAAGCCTGGGGACTTTCCTTTAAATGAGCCAAGGAGCTGCTTGCACAAAGCCAGTCAGAGAGACTGTGTAATGCCTGCTTCATCAAGGACTTTTGGCAAACTCTATGACAAGTTCAGTTCAGCCAAAACCACTGCACCTTTAGACATGTACTGTAGGAGACCTTGAGCACAGAGGGAAATTTTCTGGTGTGTCTCAGGCACCCCTGGCTTCCCAGAAATCTGAGAAGGTTGCATAGGAATTTCTTTTTAAGTCTTTTGCTCTCTTGAATTTGCATGTTAGTTATCCTAAACTGCACATTAGGTACCTAAGAGGTTTTTTATACCTTTAGCTTTTACACATTTGGTTTAAGAACTAAATAAAAAGATAGGAGCAAGAGGTAAACATGGGACAAGAATCACAACAAATACTGGAGTTAACAAATCATAGCCATTGTTCAGTGTTAGGAGGCACCATGACAGCAATCATTTTAAGGAAGGATTTGAAAAACAATGCTTCAAGTATTTTTATGGCCAACTCCTCCCATGCTCAGGGGTTTTCATGCTTTTAGGTATTGCATCTGCAACTGAAGCTAACTGTGAAATTAGCAATTTATTTATCCCATGGTACATACACACACATTTGCAACAGTGAAAGTGAGTAAGGGTGAATAGGGAATGTTGTGAGTAAAAGTTATAACCTTTTTTACCAGATTTTGTCATTGTTTATTTCACTGAATACCTGCAGATTCCCATATTGAAACTTTCCTTGTTCCTTCTTGTGGCTTATACCACTAATACTGTTGACACAATTGTATCTAAATAACATAATATGAGCTCTACCAAAATAAAAAGTCAGACAAAGGAAAGTTTGACCTTCAGAATGACTGCCTGAATTTCAAGGAAACAGAAGATGCCATTAAGTATAAAATAGAACAATAAAGGACTACAATTTGTAAACAGTTTTTGATTCTGTAACACTTAGTAAAAGTAGCTCTCCGTAGGAAGGCATATTAAGATATTTCTCAAGATTATATCTTTACAAAAGCTACATTAGAACTTGCAGTCTGTTTTTTCTGCATTGTGTCCTATTCTGAAAAATATGTCAACATAAGGGGAAAAATCTGTTATGGAAATTAACTCTGATTATTTAGGCACAGCTGATTAAATAAGATATAAAGTTGTTGCTAATCTTACTTGGAAGGTATAATTGATAAAGAAAAAAGAATAATGAAGGCATATGAACAATGATAAAATTATCTAGACTATTCTGTGTACATAACTACCAATATTTTAGATTTATCCATCTGAAATCAAGATGTAATTATGCATTGTTCAATTTTATATTTGACACATCTGTAAAATTGAAGTTTTAGTTTAATGGAAAAAAACTTACAGCTGTTCCAAAGAAAATTGGAATCTAATGTCAGTGAAATGTAATAATCATCACTGTTTCTTAGTGATTTTGTATGGAATTGAAGGTAAATAATAGATAAGGTTTGACATTTCCTGGTAAAACCAACAGCAATAATACCAGTAGACAATCTGATGTGTGAGCAATAATTTCCTAAAGTTTAGTGAGTGCCTTTTTGCTCTTCTAATGATTTCTTTAATGGCAGGATTTTTTAAAATTGCACATTGAATTAAAATAAGAATCCTACTACTGTATATATAAAATGAGAAACAAAGTTACCTGTATGGCTGTGAGGATATTGGCTAATGCTTGGCCATACGTGTCATGACAGTGAACAGCAAGAGCACTCAAAGGAATTTCTTTCATAACAGCTTCCAACAATTTTTTCATACTTCCAGGCGTCCCCACACCAATTGTATCTCCCAGAGAGATTTCATAACAGCCCATACTGTACAGCCGCTTAGATACCTGATCAGAAACCGAAAAACACCAAGAGGTCAAGATAAAAGAGTATAAACAGGGTCAAGAACATACATTATAAAGGGCATACTTCTGTACAGGTTTTAGGTTTGACCTACTGAGGTGGATCTATTTACCAGACACCCTATATTCATTCTTGAAAACTGCCATTGAAGAACATCCCACAGATCCTCTTATTTTAAAATTATAGTTCTGCTGTGTTCTGTACGTGGAATAGCCAACCAAGTCAAATCCATCAAAAACTTGCTTTCTGATTCTCCCACAGAATCCAAATAAGCAAAAATTTAACATTATGAATTACGTTTCTGTCAAGCTCTTTCCTAACATTTTCTTCTCTCTGGAGACTTCCCAGCTGTTTGGTTTTCTCCATGTACTGCACATGGTAAAGACCTGTCCTTTTGTTTGCATATTACATAGAGACAACTAAGATAATAAATAATTAACAAAAAGCCTGATTTTTCTTTCTCTTGGCACTTAAAAAATCAATGAAAACTGAAATGTTAACATCCTGCAGTCAATACTAATCTTGAAATATTAATTTTACTTGCTTTTCATGAAATCAAAACATTAAAATACTAAGAAAACAAAACTGCAACTTAATTACCACTCTAGTCCTTAAATTTTAAAATTTTTCTTAATATCCAACAAAACCATATACAAATAGGTCTTACTTATGTAAGTAGAGCCCTAAATATTTCAGGAATTACATCTTTGAGGAGTTTTTTGCATGGCTGAGAACGGAGGTCTGGCTCCATAATTTTTTCATGGAGAGAAACACATTCAGAAGCACAAAATCATGTTTTTACTGAAAACATTGCTTCAGGAATTGAATGCAGTAACTCCCCATCTTATTTTTGTTGGATTTATTTGTTGGATATTTACAAAATCATGTTTTTACTGAAAACATTGCTTCAGGAATTGAATGCAGTAACTCCCCATCTTATTTTTGTTGGATTTATTTGGAAAGGTTCTTCCTTATTTTCAGCTGCTCAATATGTTTGTCCCCTTTAGGATTCCCTACTGTGTATGAAAGATCCCAAAAGACCACTCCACTGGAACAAAATCCCAGTCTAGAAATTAACTGTTTAAAAATGAAAAAATACAACCCTTTTCCAAGACATCTTCAGTTGCACTGCAGTCTGCTGTTAAAACAATTCCAGGACTTCATCAGTGGGATTGCTATGAGCATGTCTGAGGAAGCTGACAAAGTGCTGCACCAGAAGTCTCGGAAGTGCTGGATTAATATTACTGTTCACTTAATTCAAAGAACAGCTGAAAAAGAACTTCAAATAGTCTGGATCATCCTGTTTAAGGCTCGGAAGTGCTGTGACTATTGCAAACGTGGTAAAACTGTGCTTTGAAGTCAAATTCCCCGGTTTATATACACATAAATTCAACACATGTTATAAGAAAGGGACATTCACCGGAATGCAAAAGGGATTAATCTCACAGCATATTTTTATATCATCAACACATGGCAGGCATTTTAACTAGACTACTGTTGTAAGAAAAAAAGGATCATCTGCAGCTAGTGGTGGATTATATCCAGTTAAACCTCAAACCTTAGTGTTTCTTTAAGATCAGGGCAAAGAAGTGTACTGCATTTTCCCCCCATTCTTTTTAATTCATGATTCAGAGTTTTTCTAGATGAGCATTTTAGTTACAACTTGGACTATATAAACTGCTAGAAATCATATTGCATTAACTTCTTTTTCATGCTCAGTCCTTAGGTTTTTCAGCTTCCTGAATACAGAGTTCTGAAAGATGGAAGAACAGAGGGTGAAACTGCTAACGAGCTGAGCATCATCACTGACTTGTCATGATCTAACCTTAAAGAGATCCTTAGAAAGAGATCTATATTTAATTTCAATAAGAATAAGCATACTTGGAAGCTGAATGGGAGTTTTTTTGTACTGAAATTGCTATTTTACCATAGTAGAAGGCAGCCTGTTATGTTTTTGTAAGTTTTCAATGTGGATTTTTGGGAGGAGGGAGAAGAGAACACACTGTTTTTTCTATGTAATTGGGATGTGATTATGAGCTTGCAGCTTTGTTGATTGAACAGGGCTGTGTTCTGCACCACTGAGCAGTTTTACTATGCATGAGTCTTGTGCTACTCCCCTTGAGAACACTGCCTTGACACCAAGCATTGATCAAAATGGGAATTGGTGAACCAGCACTGCAACCTCTTAGGCATGTGAATGGTCGTACTCCTGGAAATAATATCAAAAACTATACTCTTATAGTGAATACAAAAGGTCATAATCCAGTTACAGATTATTTTAAGCAACTAACAATGTAAAGACCTGCAGTTCTTGTGCTGTAAGGGAAACTTTAATGATCCAACAATATTCAAACGAGTAGGTACATTTTCCATAGGTTGATCAGAATATGTCCTGGATAATATTTAATTTAATTAATTCACTGCTTTAGGTTAAAAGGAAGCTAAGGAGAGAAATAAGCAGACAGAAAGATAAAAACAGCCAAGCACATGACAGGAAGATAATGGATTACACAACTGGTTTCAAGGATGTTATACAGTGTTTCCAACAACTTTCAAGCTTTAGCTGCCTAAACTTGAAATTCTCAAACCACAAAATGATAAATGGTTAAGCAGTGACTCCATTTCAAGAATCAGCAGAGTAATAAAATAGGACTATACAATTTATTTTAGAATATGATAACTGTTTGTTTCTTTGTTTGTTTTAAAAAAAGAACCACACAGATATATCTGATAGATTCCAGAAGTCTGAAAGCATCTGAAGTTTGCACTCTAGATAACTGTGTAAGGCAGTTATGTATCTAATATACCATAAATTAATTTAGTCTGCAACAGTCTGTAATAATGCATGTAGTCTGAAATAATCCACCTCTTCTAATTGCCTTTGCTTCAGTTAAAAAATCTTTTTCTTAAAAAAAAATTAAAACGGTCACTGTTACTGACTGCAGAAGAAACTGCCTAAACCTTTCAATTGTAGCTGCTGATTGCAATGCACAGTCAAGGGGGTCAAAATGCTCCCATCTCAAAAAGATGATGACCAGAGCAGCAGCCCTCTGAAAGAGTTTAGCAACTCAGCCAGTAATTTTGATAATGCTGATTCTCTGGATGTATTTACATAAAATTCATCAGATGTACATCAGTGCTTGCTGAATCAGGGATGGAATTAAAAAAATTAATGCAGTAGCTTTTATTCATAAACACATCCACAGTGGTATAGAGGTATGCAAGAAGACACTTACTAGGATGAAGATAGAAAATAAAATAGCAGTATGAGTAAAAGTTTGCAGGTCTGGAACATTAAATAGCAATCCCACTGGCAAACTGAGAAGGAGCTCTTCTGTGCAAGGAGAGTCGGTAAAAAACAAGCAACACATGTAAAGAAGCCTGTTGGGGGACATGGTAAGCAGTATGTCATCACTGCTCTAACTAAAGCTGTGTCATTTCTAACCTTCACTTCATATTAAAACAAATAAATTTAGAAATACTGAGTACCTTCCAAATTAGCTTTTTATTTTCAAAGAGTCTGAGTATGTGTGGCTGCTATGGGAGAAGTATTATCACAAATTCCATCTGGAGTGTATACTAGAAGAAGATGCAGGAGAACAGGACCTGAAAACCACCCACACCAAACATAATATATCAGACAATTGTTGACTAGCTGCTAGTGCTACAAATTAAAAAGTAATGGCTTGGATATTCTGCTAGATCAACAGAAATATGTGATTAAGTGTAACAGAGAAGACAAGTCTGTCTCTAGGTGGAAGGCCAGCATGTTCTGCCTTAAGCCTCTTGGAATTTTTGCTCCACTTTTTTTCTTATTGTCCATTTAAGCTTTGATGCCCTCTTTGCTTTCCTGCAAAACTTTACACTTGTGTTTCACTCATCTCTCTGCTGGGAAAAAAAGGCTGGACTAAGATTTCTTCTTCCTTATCTGTTATTCTAAATGGGAAAAAGGGGCAGGGAGGGAAGGTGCAACTTACACCATCATGGCAGTAGAGCAATTTAAGAAGTCATATTGGGGATGAGTTTTGGTTCATGTGTCAATCATATGACCCTCACCAGAAGCCCAAAGACAACACAGTATGCTTATTCCAGCATAAAATGGATTTAAAAGCAAGAAATTGTGCTGGAAACCCTCTTGTACAACATAGTTCACTGACATATGTGCTTGAGTCTATTTCCTTAAGCAATTTCTTACCTTCTTGCTAGAGGAAATAGTGCATAATATTTTTTTTCTCATGACTTATAACAATCAAAATATGCTATTTTTCTCACATTTGACTGTATATGGTTAAGTGAGGTTATGTGCCAAATTTTAGCATTAGCTATGTTTTTTGCTTGTTTTCCTTAAATTTTACCCATTAAAGATCTTTTTATGATTAACTAGAGAAAATTACTTATAGACATTTTAAAATGTATTTTTGATTCATCAAAAAGACAAGCCAGAAATTCACTCTTACTTCTGCCACTTTTTCTGGTATGACATTTCCTTCATATGGGCATCCCAAGGCACAGGACACATACCTATAATAAAAAGAACACACAATGTTCTGTTTTATATATATACATATATAGATACATATATATGTATGTATTCATCCATGTTACATTAAAAAAATAGGTTAAATATAATTTTGAATATTTAAACCAGTCAATGTAGAATAAAGATTTGAATGAAAAGTTAAAATTACATCAGATGAAAACTGAAGGTTTATCAATTTTCCTTTCAGATCACAGAACAGCGATTTATATCTTTACTTATGCTCAATATATGTCACAAGTTGTAAAGGACTGGCAATGCAGTCAAGTTAACAATGTTGTAGCAGACTGTTTTTCTTGGTGTTTCCTTCTGAAGTTGCAAGATCCAGCTCAAACTTTGCCTTGCCTTGTCCTCACAAGGTATTTAGAAGAAGATACCACTTTCTTCCTTTTACTACCTACCCAGATCATAGTGAGCAACACATGGACACAAACTACTTCTGACAATCCCACCATCTCATCAGAACTGCGATGAGGATGTAAGTTATCAGAACTGTGGTGAATGAGGAAGCTTTCACACTCTTTCCCTCTGTACTGGCATTTCTGCCCCAGTGCCCCAGAAGAGTTATAGCTCCATTGCAAGCTGTAATTTAGGTATGCCTTGGGACAAGAAGAAACTGAGAAGCCAAACTGTGTCCCTAAGCAGCTATTGGCTTCATAAAGCACAAAAATTGAAAGCCACAATCAAACTTCCATTGTTCAGCCCTAATGCTCTATTAGCATAGAATTCAGTTTAAATTTCCTCTTTTTAATGACAATTAAGAGCATGAAATTCTAATTAAACTTCTAATTGCTTATCTTAAATTGATGAGGAATATGATTAAACTAACCAGAAACACCCAGTCAAAATCAAAAGTGTGACCGTAAAAGGATTTACAACAGATTCAGAGGTCTGCAGAGCCCCAGTCCCAGTGGGAGGTTGCTCAACTGCTTAATAGGAGAACAAGAGCCTTCATTGATCTCCCATCATTCCCTTTCCTCAACACTGAAGGATATAATGCAAAATTATACACTGCATAATGCAAAAGGGATTGAATAGATGCCAGTTTGTATGTAGTCAAGATCCATGGAGTAAAGGATGTATTGTTTCTTTGCAGTTGAAGGAGAAACTGATTGATAGAATGTGATATTAGGATCAGTAACAGGCAAAAGAAAAATTGTGAAAAAAATGTCCATATTTCAATGCATAGAGCATATTCTATCCCTTATGTGAAGGTACAGTGCTGGTTCACTAGAAGCAACAGTAAAAATGAAGAAAACCTCAAATCTAAAACCAGCTTGATTAGCTCTGACAAAGAAATGGAAATGAATTTTGTTTCCACAAAAGTGGTTGGGTCCATTACATCCTGTTCATAATTTTAATCCAGATGCCTACTAGGCATGATTTCAATTATCTATATGTCATTATGAAAACCAGGTTTTTGAAACTTGGCCACAGAGTTCATTAACTATCAGCCCCAATTTAGATGTCACTGTTTAAATTTCAAAATTCTGAATTTTCATATCTACATTATAGATAAAAATGTAGCTACTGTTAACAGTTAAACACTGTCCTGATTTTCAGTGACACATAACTCAAAAGCAATTCAGGATAATTTCCTTAATTTTTTTTATGCATACACAGTTTTTCAAATGAAACTAAGCATGAAGAACTTCAGACCCAAAGGATTGCTTTTTACATAATACTACAGTGCCTAGAGCTAGTGACTGCATACACTTACTGAAATTATTTTCAATATTAGCCACAGCCCTTTTTATGAAGTGATTAAGAACAGTACTAAATACTAAGTAAATGCAAAACGTACAGTACATATGTGCACATGTTCCCTTTACTTACATATCTTTACAGGTTCCTAATGGCTACATATGTCAGATCAAGAAGACATGCATTTGGTAGTGATAATGTGGCATGAATGACATCTGGAATGGAGTAGGGCAAACAAAAGTAAAAGCAGGCCAAAGGGTATCTAGAGAACAATGGAATACTCCCTGTGGTTCACACCAGTGAGCAGAAACTTGCCTGAGCTCACATAATTCAGCTGGGCCTGCTGGGGTATGAAAGTATGTGGTGACCTGAGGAATCTGCCTACTACAATACACAAATCTGTTTGAGATTATGAACTCTGCATACTTACTCCATTGCGACTAGACTGACATTTTAAACAAGGAAAATATGGTAGATATAATATATCTGGGCATCTGATATTCAATATTAAACTGGGGAAAATAGGGATTACTGAAGAATTTGACAGGAAAAGAACTTCCTACCAGAGAGACAACAAAGTCCTGTGGAGAATGAAAGAACAAATTTTCAGTAGAGTTCATAAAGAATGAGCTTGGCAGAATTTTATCTAATATTTTCACTTAATGAGTTGGAATAAAAAGTAGAGATGTGGTGATAGCATTAAATTTGAAAACAAAATACTTAAAATGCAGCTATAAAGGAGTAAAGTGCACTCCAGACATATATCAGGGTAAGCATTTTTAATAGAGGACCTAAAATAGAGGACAGAATCACAAAATAAGCTGAGCTGGAAGAGACGCAAAAGGATCATTGAATCCAACTCCTGGCCCTGCACAGCACCATCCCCAAGAGTCACACCGCATGCCCAAGAGCATTGTCCAAATGCTTCTCGAACTCTGTCAGGCTTGGTGCTGTGACCACTGTCCTGGGGAGCCTGTTCCAGTGCCCAGCCACCCTCTGAATGAAGAACTTCTTTCTAATATCCAACCTAAACCTCCCCTGACGCAACTTCAGGCCATTCCCTCGGCTCCTGTCACTGGTCACCACAGAGAGGAGATCAGTGCCTGCCCCTCCTCTTCCCCTCACAGGGAAGCTGTAACTGCAATGAGGTCTCCCCTCAGTCTCCTCCAGGCTGAACAGCCCAGGAGACCTCAGCTGCTCCTCATACAGTTTCCCCTCAAGGCCCTTCAACATCTTTATTGCCATTGCCCTCCTTTGGATGCCCCCAAATAGTTTACTATTTTTCTTATATTGTGACACCTAAAATTGCACACAATATTCAAGGTGAGGCTGCCCCAGTGCAGAGAAGAGCAGGACAATCCCCTCCCTTGCCCAGCTGGTGATGCTGTGCCTGATGCCCCCCAGGACACAGTTGACCCTCCTGGCTGCCAGGGCACTGCTCACTCATATTCAACTTGCCATTGGCCAGGTCCCTTTCTGAGGCACTGCTTTCCAGCACCTCATTCCCCAGTCTGTCCATACATCCAGGGCTGCCCCACCCCAGGTGCAGAATCTGGCCCTTTCCCTTCATATGGGTGGTGATTGCCCAGCCCTCTAACTTGTAAATATCTCTCTGCAGGGCCTCTCTGCTTTGGAGGGAGTTGACAGCTCCTCACAGTTTTGTATCATTTGCAAACTTACTTAGTATCCCCTCCAGTCCTGTGTCCAAGTCATTTATGAAGATGTTGAAGAACACAGGGCTTAAGATGAAGCCCTGTGGAATTCCTTTTGAAAAGGTCTTGCTGTATTCTTATCGGAAATAAGAGACACAATTTGAGTTAATTTGTAGAGAACTACATGCAAGCTGAAACATATGCAGACAAGTGTTGAGTACTGCTAGTGGGGTACAGAGAGCCCAGCATGTGAAAGGAGAAAACATGCATGTCTGTGTGAAAGAGGGAAGATAATCGTGTCTGGTCTGAGTATTTCCCAGGATATCTAGAATTAAGGCAGTGCTGAGTGGGATGCTTTCTAATTGCATTAGTGTGTTTCCAAACCATTAAGAGGAAGTGCGAGGAAATAGGTTTCTTTACAAAGGTAGCTTGTTATCTGCAGATAAATTTGGCTGTTATATTTTTCTTTTAGTTTTGGGTATGAAAGAACCCATAGGGCATTAAAATCACAAGAGAATACAACCACATCAGAGCCCCAAAACCTCCACCCATGTGACTCCAAAAGGGGAAACAACTTTGAAGAACATGCTGCAGAACTGCTTGGAAAGAAGAAAATTACCAAGACTCAGCCACAGAGAGCAACAGAAGACACGAGTTTAAAGAACAGTCTGGTCAACTGCAGCAAACACTACTGACAAATCAAGAAGAATGAGGATAGACTACTGTTTCCGAGTAGGTCATCAGGGAGTTTGGTGAGAGTTGTTGCAGTTGCAAGCAAAGAACAGAAGCCAAAGTGTAGGAGTTATAGGAGGGAATCACAGAAGAGGGTCTCCAGACAGTAATTCTAAACAGCGCCTTCAATGAGCTTAGGAATGAAGAAGAGATAGGCAATGAGATATGATATGAAGAACCGAGTAGGGTCAAAGGTGCAATTTTTAAGAGGCGAATGCTTGCTTATATTGCAAGTGGAAAAGAGCCAGAGGACAGTGAGAGGTTAAGAAAGAGAATAAGGGAGGGAAGAAATAAGAGGAAGAACAGAACATGGGGTCACTGGGGCAAGTGGAAGGGGTACAGATGGAAAGTAGACAAGAAACTTCTGCTGTTCTGACAGTGGAGGAGAAAGGACAGAAGGAAAAGAATATGCTATCTATTTTTCTTAGGAGAAAAAGCAAGATTCTATGTGAAGAAAAGCAGCATAGGAAAAAGAGTTTGAGCAATAAATTACAGAGGCAACTGGGATTTAATTTGTGAATTCAATTAAGTTGGAGAATACAGCTGTTTTCTAAAAAGATAGCAGGACTGAAAGAAAAAAATATACCATAAGGAAAAAGACTGTCCCGGTCTCAGAATATTCACCAGATACACTCCACAGTATGAGCGCAGAAGCAAATATCTGGAAGTTCACAAAGTAGAGTCTGCAATGGAAGTGTTTAATTCTAAGTATGTTCTTAAATCTTCGCTGAATTAAGGCCAGACATAGCCTAACTACATCTTCAGCACACAAAAAAGAAAACAGCCCATGAAGCCAGAGATGGAAAGAAGGATTTTCAAGTGAACACATCTATACAGCTGCTTTAGCAACACACAGGTATACGCTGTTTTGCTCACTCAGGTTTTGTGAAATCAGAATCCTTCCCTCTAAGAAAAAGTGATAAAAAGAAGTTTTCTACTTGTTTCACCTGGCAGAGTTTACCCAGTCTCTCATCTGTCTACAGATTTCACTGCAGATGAGTATCATTCAGTCCTCTACTAAAGTGTTTCCTATGCATATAAAACAAAAGCAAAAACAAAAACAAAAAACCCACAACAACTTTACTGTGTAATAATTTGCACAAAAATGCTGAACAGCCTCTGGGGATGGGGAGGGAGAAAGAAGAGGAAGAGAGTTTTCAATTTCTTCCAGAATGCCAAATTTCAATGTTCCACACATGATATAGACAGTATAAGGTCCCCATAATCAAGGTCACTAGAAATGGTGATAGTCACATCAGTGCAATGCCTGTGAAGTGAAGGATATAAAACCATAAACAGGGTAAATGAGCAAACGCTTCTTAACCAAAGTGTGTTAAAGGAAAATGAATCCAAGCAGAAACTGAACTCCATGTTGTAATCAGCCCTTTGTCAGCTTGTTTCAGCAGGAGTCCCAGAGCCAGCTCCACAGCTGCTACCACAGCTGGAAGCATGAAGCCTCCTGAGAAGCCAGTTGCAGACTCAGATGCTGCTGTTTCCTGTTTATTATTATAGTGTAAGTTTGCATATAATTTACCATGTTCACTGCAGATGTATTTATTTTTATTGGATGTTTGTGCTAAAATGTACATGCCTATCATTTGGTGAATTCATAATATTAAGGTTGATCTATTCTGTCTCTTTGCAAAGAAAACCATTTGTTAAAAACAGGCAATCTTTACTGTAGGGAGAGAGAAAACACAAAGAAGAGAGAAAGGAGATTCTTCCAGAAACAGAATCTCCAAGCCAAGTCCAAAATGTGTAAATAAGGCCAGGATCTTTTTTCCACATTTCACTTAAAAAAAAACCAAAAAAAATCCCCAAGCACCTCCCCCCAATACACCCCCCAACGAAAGAAAAAAATCTCTCCATGTACTTAGTGCCCAGTTAAAAGTAATATATATCCTATTCTCAGTGAAAATTATTTCTACTGAAAAAACATTTGTTAATATTTTTAGAATGTCCAAAAACCACTGTTAAATTGTGAATTATGTTCTAAAAAACAGCTGCTTCTCTAAAAATACAACCAAACTGTTACAATAATGAAGGTCCACTTAACCATTTAACTTTCAATAACTCTCTCAAGTTATCCGTGGAGCAATCAGTAACATAGTAGCAAACACATCACATTGTTACCTTATAATTTCATACTAACATTTCACATCTGATTTACGCTACCCTTTAAGAAGACATGGGGATCATTTTTACTTCCCACAGGGATCCCTCTTTTTTTTTTTTTTTTTTTTTTTTTAAACAGCTCTTCTGGCCTGCTATTAATATTTTCTCTCTGCAGGTACAAAAACATTGGGTAAAAGTTGGTATAAATTCAGGGAAACCCCTCACCTCACACAGTGCAATCATCCAGTATGATAGAATTAATACAACAGCTCTGAGATCCTTTTCTTAACCTGTTCCCAGTACAGAGAAATTCACTAAGTCCCCACATCCCAGCAATCTCTGGCTTCGTCAACTTCTCCAGGGCACTGATTCCAGCTGGCTTAATACTGCGTAACCCTGTAGATTTGTTTACCATTCACATACAAAAATGTGCTGCTTCTAAGTCTATTACATGCTCATCTACATTTTGTTGTTTCCATAACCCCAAATATAGGCTCACTTACAGTGACATGAAGGTGTTACACTGGTTTTACCATCTAGAAAAGTGATAACAGTATAAATTACAATATTATCAGAATAATTGTGACTGTGCTAAACCACACAGTGTAGTCTTTAAAATGGGCATTTTAAAGCAATGTAAAAAAACATGTGTATTCGAGCCCTAAGTATTCCAGAATACCAGAAAATATGAGTTCTGAGTTTGTCTGTATTCCTAAAACACACAGAGCTTTGAACTGTATGTATTTTTGCAAAACTGAATTGTTGAGTTTATCTTATGGTATTTCTAATTACATATCAAAAATTCCCTACTGTAAGGCCATCCAAATATCTCAAGTTATTCAGGATGGACTGTAACAAAAGAAAAAAAAAGAACATTGTTGAACTGAGTTATAAATTCTTATTACCTTGATAATCAGAAGTTCTGGATAATCAGGATGTGTCTTTATAAACAAAACAGACTTCACTATTCGTTTCCAAAACCAATTGTTACAAGTATATTAAAATAAAAAAAAAAAAGTTCTTCCATGTCTTTTTTTTTTCAAAATAAATCCAGATATCATTAGCACAAGACAAAATCAATTCTTTAAGTCTTGATTATATTTTGTTTAATATGTGTATTAGCATCAAAGTGAATCAATAATTATTTCCTATAAGCAACAAGGAATTACATATGTTGCAACCTGTTAGTTTTGTTATAGTATAATATAAGAGGTGGTAATGACAATAATAATAATAATAGTAATAATAATAATAATAATAATAAAACACACCACTGTTTGTTTTTTATCTATTTTTCATGGAAAAAATATTGCTATATTTCAAGTATATCAATCAGCATTTGAATTCTGTACAAACACAGATATAAGTCAAATATTGATACGTTTCAAAATACTTTTATGTACTGTGAACTGTACCATACAACTCATTCTTAAAAGGCATAGGACATAAACAAAGGAATTACATAGAGCAGTTTAGAACTAAGGTGTGATTACATGTGCTTTAATTTATGAAGCAGCATCTTTGTAAAGGAAATGCTTCTAGAGGTATTCTACATCAACCATTTGTATCTGTTTTTCTAACGCTGAACCTCTAAACATTTGCATAGGCATTCACATTTGCACAAATGGCCTTAAAAGGGCTATTCACATGAAAATTTTTTAGGTGTGGGACATAAATACAGCTTTTAATTGCTGACCATGGGGAAGTGGATTTTCAGTAGAGGAAAAATATTACAACATTTCAGGCTTATATCCCCTGTTCATTTTTTATTAGGAATAAGGCCGTCCTATATAGAACTGAATGTTTCAGAGGGAGGTAGTCTGATTTTATGTCATTGTCAGAGGACCCAAAGCACCATTTGTGGAAAAGGGGGAAAAAATCCCAGTCGTTACTTCCTTTACTGTTCTACTGTACTAATTGCAATTCATTCCCGTGTCTTTTTAAATTTTGGAATACATTAACTTAAAAGAATCTAGCTTAATGGAATACATTAACTTCGAAGAAACCAGCTTAATCAGAATTTACTTAACATTTTCTTCATATGTACATTCATGATATCTTTAGGGACACTCCAAGTGACTCTTCCAATTACCATTTCCCACCGTTTTGTATCAACCCTGGCTGTTAGACTTAATTTTTAATCACTGAATAATTTTTGATTTTTAATAGTACCTGAATTATGCATTAAAAGGTGCAAATTTAAAACCAGCACTATTTTGTGTCACTTTACATGTAAAACATGCAGAACAGTAATTAGCTGACCACACAGTTCATAACTGATTTGGCTCAGTGTCTTCACAGAGTGTATCCCAGATGTTATTTAAAGTTTTTATGCATATACCAAAAAAAAACCACCCAAAAAAACAATTCCAAACAAAAACCAACAAAACCCCAGCCCTTTATGATGCTAATAAATGGTCTAACTTCTAAGACCATATGCAACATTTCAATTCTTCATAAACATTTGAACTAATTTAGTAAACATTTAGGAAACTGTGGACTGTGCTACAGATTTTAAATGTGACAGCTGACAACATAAATTTTCTGGATGATGATGGAGTCAATGTTAGCGCAGCTGTAGTAATAGTAAGACATGCAAAAGCTTAAAGTTTAGTTTCAACTGTTTGAGTGCATTTTTCATAAGATTCAAGGATTGCAAATGATTTATGCTCACTACATAAATTGTAAATTGCCAGTAAAAATAGGAAATAAAATTCAAACCCCTTAAAATTATTTTTGGAAGTATTTTTCAACTGCTTAATAAGGAGTTAGGGCAAGGCACTAAATTATCCATTTCCTGCAAATAAATAACGCTTTAAAAAATAATAGCACTTTAGAAAGGAAACAATCTCTGTATTGAAATGAACACAAATACAATTCATGCATACTATTATTTTTATTACTTTAGTAATTCTAGCAAAATATTTAGCCTACAAAATTTATATTAGAATTTAATATGTGTATTCCTCAGAGTTTACTTGAGGAAGGGCTGCAGGTTTTGGCTATGGTTCTCTAAATCTGCCAGTGTCTAAAAGGGTGATTAAAAACTAAGTCCACAGAGTAAAAATATTTCTCTGTACAGTCAACAGCTTCATTTTGTGATACCTTGCAGCACAAAGCCTATTAATACATTTCTTCCATCTCTTGTAATTTACACAAATTATAAGGTCCTCATCCTTTGCCTATGCACAGGTAGGATGGGATTCATTTGCTCTTACTTCTAATATATGAGATAATCATCCTTAGCCTTACACAGGTCACCTACAGAATGACCAACACTGGATGGACCTATACTCCTTTGCAGCCAAAAGGATGGACCATCCAGAGACTGTTTCATCTTATCCTATGGCACTTAGGATAAGATGAAACTTAAAAAAAAGTACTTTTAAAAAGCACATACAGTAAACCACAGCATGAAGGTTGCCTAATTCCCCCTAGTAACTACAAGAAGATTTAGGATGACAAGCTCAGACTTGTTTTGTGGTCATGCTCAGATGTGCCTCATGTTACCATACTTATAAACAACATATAATTACTGTCAGTAAATAATAGCCACACAACAAAAAACCTGAAACTAATCTTCTTTAATTGAGTAACAACCAGTCAAACCATGAGCCCTAGTCAAAATACTGAGTATCAAAAAAACTTGCCACAAACCCTTGACTCTCTCAGCATTTAAAAATTTTTGATGGAATCGGGATACCAAAATGCCATTTGTTTCATCTGTCACTAAAAGCAGCTTCTTTTGAACAGACTTTAATAGCTAATTCTTTTCTGATTGTTTTATTTCCAGGGAAAAGTCACCATGGTTGCACTGAATACTTCTGTGAAATCTCAGTTTAAGTTTTACTTTCTGATTATCTTTTAATTTTTTTCATTGAGGGTGATAAACCCAGTGTTTTATGTCATTAAATACAATGAAAAACTCCAGAAGTCTTCCAAATGTACTGCAGTATTTGGGAACTAATGAACTACTTTCTCTCAAGAACTAATGAATTCCCTGTGGTAGTGCAGGCTTTTCTTGGGTGTTGCTACCAGAGAAAATCATGGTTTAGTTTTCTAGAATTGTCTGGAATATCTACCTGCTTCTATAATCCCCCCCTCACAAGCAGCTGAAATGTTGTAAACAGATCTACTTACTTCCTGGATTTGGAATTCAAAACTGATGCTTCATCTTTAAGGGCATTTTTTCATTTTTTAACTAATTAAAAGTTTTAAGTCCGCCTCCTAGACCTTTGTTCAACTGCTGAGAGATGTACTATTAAAAAAAAGAAGTCCTTCTCTTAGAAGCCTCGTAGTTAAGGATCAGAAAGCCCCAGACACCAAGGTCCTCTCCAGAACACATTTTGTAAACTAAAATAGAACCCATCCAAAGGGAAGGTTCGTTGGGGAGGGGGGCTCACTCGAGCCTCTCACTGAGGAATCTTTGATAGATATGCTAATTAGTAAGACCTATAATGTTATACCTGATCTATCGGGTGTGTGCATTGAGATGTGCATTTTGGCACATTCCACCTGGACATGGTGCACCTAAGGATCCTTAAAATAAATACAAAAGTAAAATCCCTTTTTCCCTTCTAACTGTGTTTGATTCTTAATTTTAAGACCAAGAAAAGGCATCACTTCTGAATTCTGTATTTCTATATTCGGGCTTCTGCTATTTTTTTCTGGTCTTCAGAATTCTACTCAAGAAAATACACTGGAGCTTTAAAGAAAGCAGTGAAGTACATGGGCATTAAGCAAACCCTTTTGATTATTATTTCTGAGAAATCATTCTGTCTCAATGCTTCCCATAGTCTTTTAACTCTGCAACCCATGAGGACTGCATCTGAATGAGTACGAACAGGGAGGGACACGAGTCAAAATATCACAATACTTGGTAATTATTCTCTTTAAAGAATAGATATGGATCACCTAGAGTCTGATCCATAGTATTATTTTATTTCTCATTAATTACTATTTTTACTCCTCAAAATCTTCCTGGGATGGATTTTTTTAAAAGTGCACTCAAAATCCAAATGTATGGTGTTAACCAATTCTCTTTTATCTTCTAACTTACTAGAGTGCTCAAAACCTTCTTTTCAACATTTTCATATACTGAAAACCCATGTTCAGTGAATACTCAGAATTATTACCTAAGTTAGGGTTATTTTTATGAAATAAGGCTCCACATTCTGCAGTTTAGATTATCAGCAGGCTTTTAGCAGATTGGCGACTTTATTATTGAGTTGTATTAGATCCCCCTGGAAAAATACCAGCAGTTCTCCCTTAAACTTTTCGATTTGTTAAAGTCTAACATTAAACCATCATCTTATCTCCTGTGGCTCAATCTCTATTTTTTACTGGATAAATTAATTCTCAAACTAATATAATGTGATGAAGATACATGTGACATTCACAGAAATGTAGCTTCTCTTCAATATACATATCCTCTCTATTTGGATCTTTTACTTGGTTACAACCCCACAAATTGAATTATTCTGTTAATGGCTATTTAATTCTGAATGATTAACAACTTTTCCTAGACCTGTAAGCCTAAGGAAGAAAGCTATAGCTGAAGTGCACTTACATAATTCTCATTCACAACTTTGAATCTGCTCACTTTGCAGCATATCTGATATTAAGCAGTCCTCTCTTGAAGTGTTCTGTAATATACTGCACCTGCCATGACAGACTCAATAAAATTTTCCTGCATGTACTGTATGAAGTTTATCTTATGTTTGCATATTGCAGTGAAATTAAAGATATCTGTACTGGATACACAAAGTAAGAATTTTCAAAATATAATCTGACTGTATTTTCCCTGAGATCAATTATCTCCTTTCCCTTCATCTCTGTACTGTTCTGTGTGCTTCATTACCTGGTTCTTGATATTCCTCCCTTTTAACTCTTTGCTTTGATTTGTTCTTTAAATTATTACTTTAATTTTTTTTTTGCTGTGCTATTCTTCTGTTCTACCATTTTCTGCCTCCGACTTCTTTCTCCTTTTTTTTTTTCTGTGTGAAGAAAAATAAAAGCCACATGGTTTGTCAGACAGTAGACAATAAATGTTTGGGAATGTTGTAGAACTCTGCCATGAGAACAGTTAATTCCATCACATCAGTGTATCAGTGCCAGAATAATTGCTTCTGGTATGTTACAAATGCAATACACATAATCTGTGGGAGGAAAAAAGCACCAGGTTGCCACTTTTTTAAACATATGAAAATTAGTGCAAAGAAGACAAGCTAATATTTTAAGGTGAAAATCAATCCACAGTACACTACAGGGGTTTCTTCATCACCTACAATTTACATCTTATGGATAAGTTGCAAAGCCCCTTTTCTGACATCCTCCATAATTAATAATAAAAATAAAATCAAAAATAATAATAAAAATAATAATAATAAAAAATAATCAAAAAACTTCTACAATACATAGGCCTTGAGGATTTCCCGGATGGTTGTACCATTTGGTTGAATATTATTAGTTAAATACAGGGAAATGAAACAGAAAGTATCTCCTGACATGCCTAGACATCTGAAAAAAAACAGAAAACAGAAGTTTAGTGTAAAAACCTTCACAAGTGCATAAGGTTTGTTGCTATACACATGCTGGTTTTTCTGAATTGACTGCCTATTCCCTTAACCACACCTGCCTGGGACCTGAAATTCAGGCATCCCTGTGCTTAATCCTCCTGGAGAACTCAAATTTCTGGTTACGTTCTCAGGTCAGAATTTAGTTTTAGAAAAAATGTGACAAAAAGTGGTAGCAGAGAGCTTTTAAATAACAGACCTCTTATACGAGAAGTTGCTCAGGGAGGCAAATCCTGACTCTACCTGGCAGATTAGCAGCTGGAAATGGTATTTAAACTCTGGTACAAGTTACTATTTCTTAATACAATGAACATCCTTACTTCCCTATTTGGTGATTTTCCTCCTGAAACATACCCAGGCTAAGGAAAAGGAACCCAAGCATTTATGAGCTATCCTTGGTTGGCTCTGTGTGTGGGGGGAAATCATAGAAGCACAGTATGGTTTGGATTGAAAGGAACCTTAGAGATCATCTAGTTCCAACGCTCCTGACATGGGTAGGGACACCTCCTTCCAATAGACCAGGTTGCTCAGAGCTCCATCCAACTTGGCTTTGAACAACACCTCCAGGGATGGAGTATCCACACCTTCTCTGGGCAACCTGTTCCAGTGCCTCACCACCCTCACAGTAAAGAATTTCCTCATAATATCTACTCTAAACCTACTCTTGAAGCTTTTCCCCCTTGTCCTATCATTACAGCTCCTGACAAAGAGTCCCTCTCCGGCTTCCCTGTTGCCTCCTTCAGATATTGGAAGGTTGCTTTGAGGCCTCCACAAAGCCTCCTCTTCTCCAGGCTGAACAGCACCAACTTCCTCAGCCTGACCTTGTAGGTGACATGCTCCAGTCCCTCTGCAGGACTTGCTCCAACAGTTCCATGTCCTTCTTATGGCGGGGAACCAGAACTCTATGCAGCACTCCGCGTGACATCTCATTAGAGCAGAGTACAGGGGCAGAATCCCCTCCCTCGCCCTGCTGGCCACGCTGCTTTTGATGCAGCCCAGGATACAACTGCCTTTCAGGGCTGTGAGCACTCAGGTTGAGTTTTTTTGTCCTTGGGCTGGACAAGACAATCTCCAGAGCTCTCTCTCAACCTAAACCATACTGCTGTTCTGTGATCCTCTGCAGCAGAAGTATAACTAGAAGTCAGATTTCCCATTCTCAAGGCAAATGCCCAAACAACCACACACTGTTGTGAAAAGAAGTGTGCAGTAGCATTACCTCATCACTATTTCTGGAGCAAAGAGAGAACCCAGTATTTATTCCCAGACAGGTTTTCAAGTACTTAGTCTCTGAGGTATCTACCTCCACCTATTTTCAAGTCCAGGTATTTTCTAAGCATGATGTAGTTTACATTACTAATAATCCTCAAGGAATCTCACTGTTGAGTTTCTCCTTGAATCTATGTGAGCCCTTCTGCATTCACAAGGACCTTCACAAATAATCTTAGGTAAGTAGTTCTTACCTGTAATGCAAAAGAAAATGGAAATGAAAACATGTACTGTTCAAGAGGGAGTACCATTCAGGATAATTTTAAACTAAAAAATAAATGCTGGACAATTCTAGAGTTTCATGCACTGGAGACTCAAAATTTTCAGTGCCTAGGTTTTCAAGATAACTTATATACAGAATAAGATTTTTCTTCGGAGTAAATTTGTTATCTCACTTTCATACCTTGATGCTACAAATGTATGAAGTGATATATTATGAATTCTACAATAAAATAAAAATTTGTAGGGCAATTTTTAAAGTTCCAGCAAGTGTTACGAATTTTGAACAGCACAAAAGAAATTTTATTCTGTCATCTGCGGTAGTAAATATAAATTTGTATAATAAAATAGTTATCTCATAAACACAGCTTTCTTTTTTCAATTTCCACAGCAAAAGAGTCACCATCAGCAGTTAAAATTGCAGTAATAACTAAACTTATTCAATCTTAAAAATAAAAAATCTCAGTAAAGACTATTATTACAATTCATCTACAATGTGAAAATTTGGTAATAAACTTTCCTACTGGTACCAAACAACCCCTGTAACAATGACTCAAATAACTCTGTATTACTTCAGAATCTGTATATTTACCCACGCACTGGAATATTCATATTCCTTGCAGATTTAGTGACTGCTTCAAACTTTTCTATGCTTTCTTCAATTGAACAGTTAATATTCATTTTGCTAAAAGATTCAGACGCTGCACCAAATACTGAGACTTCTGTAGCTCCTGCTGCGATCTAAAAAATACATTTCAAGAAAACAAAATCATCACACTATATTAAAGTATTAGATTAAGCATTTAATTCTGTACAACATTCTAAAATTTTAAAGTACATTAAGTATACCATCCATATCTAAAATCTAACTTTAATTCCATTTTTTCTAAGCTATCACATATAGACAGATTGAATCAAATTTTGAGATCATTGCATATTTTCTTCCTTTTCTTTGCAATTAGTTAAACATGTTTTTAAAATGATGAATGATAAAGGTAATAAGATGTAGGAAATCACATGGACCAACTATACAAACAAAAATGATTGATATTTATATTCATCTTCTTAGAAAAGGAAAAGATCATATAACAACTCTCACAATGTCTGTTCCTCTTGCATACCAGGAAGTCATTCTCATGCTTGGGAAAGCTCTCTGTGTGCATATGTCTAGAGCAGCAACAATAACCAACAGGGATTTCCTTGTTAGAGCCAACTCTAGGATCAAGGGCTCCATTGGTCTTGGTGTCACAGTAGATATGGATAATATGGAAAATGTGTACATGAGAGTCTGCTGAGAGAAGTCTCAGAGCAAACACAAGTCTAGAAAATGTGTAAATGTGGTGACTTCACTGAAGGGGCAATTATCCCGAGCTTGTTTTCAGTACCACAGAACCTCAGTAAATCAACTAACGAGGCAAACTAGAAGGCTGAAAGCCAACTGATAGGAGAGGAAAACATTTAATCTTAGGAGAATAATTAACTAATTCTCACTCTCCAGTCAGAATAATACTCTTGTTCAATGTAAAAGTATGGAGCTTTTGCCTTTACTCTCTGCCTCTGCAGGATAATGTCTAAAATTCAACAACCCTTACAGGGACAAATAGTCTTTCAAACAGAGGGAAAAAATATCAGCAAGGAAGAATACAGGAGTCATGTACAACTATTTTTTTCATTGTTTTCCCTCATTATATCACTAAATACAGTATAGCATTAAAGCACAATTAATTCAACTCATACAAGCTACCATTGAGACGAAGTTGTGGCACTATAATATGACTGTTGATAGTTAAGTCAACTATGCACAGGATTCTGTTTTAACAGATATTTCGGTATAGGAACTGAATGATAGACTAGACCACAAATATCCACCAAGTAGTGTGCTTTCCAAATACAGTTTGTCCTACATCAAGACAAAACCAGAAGCATCAAAAATTTTCAAAAAACAAAAAAAGTGTAAAGATTTGACTGGATGTGTATATTTTGAGAAGACTGAACTGCTCAATTTTCACACTTTTAAACACTTTGAGTCTATAATTTTGAATATTTTGAAAGAACTGAAACAATTTAAACTTTCAAACCCAACCAAAATGAGATCCAGAATTGCTATAAACCTTTTTCATTTAAATGAGGCTTTCCTCATCCTTCTTCAGTACTTTCCACCAAGACACTCTTCAGAAACTTTTCTAGGGCCAACAAGACAAAGAGGAAGAACTGTCTTGCCCTTTATATACAAACATCATTTAAAGGAACTTACAAAGTTCCTGGTCAATGCCTCCACTAAAATATGAATACACAGAGTTTAACATCACTCTGTGATTTTCCCCATTTTTCGTAATGAAAACTGAGCATTTTCAGTGAAAAAAACTATAGCCTATTTCTAACATTAAATAGCTAGCTTCTGGTACTGAACTGAAAGTGTCTGAAACATAAAAGAGGTAAATGTGGACAACACCTATGAAGGCACTTACAGCAGAATGAAAACCTTGAAGATTAGGTGTGAGAACGGGATACTGGACTCCAGGATGCCGCTCAATGCCCCTCATTACTTCTTTGTGATCTGCCATCTAAAATATATAAATGATTTGTATTGATCAGAAGTTATTTTTTGATTTTTTTATATGTAAACAGAAATTGGCTTAGCCTGCGGTTTTGCCTTCATTACTTTTACATTTCATACAAAAAGTCTAACAACAAGGGGGTTAAACTGATTTTGTACAAATACTCTTTTTTAATTTCTTTACTTTTGACTATTTGCATTGTAATCTTTTGAGATCTACATGAATATAGAACTGGGGTTACGACTTCTACAGTGTTCCTTTGTGTGTATCTGTAAAAATATAATTTGCATTACAAATTGACAGACATGATCATGCTGTTCACATGAATTGTTACAGCAACTTTAACTTTGCTTCACTGGACTCAATAGATGGAACTAACAGAGTAAAAAAACATACAAATCTTGACAACTTCAGCATGC
The DNA here is from genome assembly GCF_020740725.1 of Corvus hawaiiensis. Lineage (NCBI taxonomy): Eukaryota > Metazoa > Chordata > Aves > Passeriformes > Corvidae > Corvus > Corvus hawaiiensis. The sequence continues at coordinate 25,790,470 of NC_063215.1, forward strand.
TGATGAATGCAACTTCACAATGTTAAGCATAACTGAACTTGTATTACTCAACACTGTAATCAGAACATTTGAAAAGACTAAATACATCTTTTCTTAAAAATACAGCAAAATCCAGTTGTCTGCATAGTGTAATTTTTTAATATATTTAGAAGTTTCTTTCTAAAGAAGAAAATACTTCTTTACTATAGCAAAGATCAGAGCACTTTTTTTCCTTAGTCCCCCCTCACAAAAGATAATCTGCCTTTTTAAGATACTCTTATTTTTCTCACACATTCAAGATTAAATATACTCCCTGTCCTAATCAAGAAGATGAATGAAAGACTTACTCATTTAATAAAATGCAGAATATTTAGACAACCACATTTTCTTAAAAGAAGTGGGTTGAAAACAAATATTTTTCAATGGTGTGAATGCCTGAAAACAATACAGTGAATAAAACATATCCCCTTATTTCAAGTCTTAAAGATTCTGAGTTTTAAAAAAAGAATAGTGCATTGTAAATGCTTTTAAAATGAGTTCTCATAAAAGCAAATCTCTCAAGCAAACACTATTAAATTGGATTTCTGTTTCTTTCCACACTGGTGAAAAGTATTTTGAGAAGCACCATATGAGAAGATATATGAACTGTAGAGCTTTCACTACTCCTTACTTTCAGCAGATACCTTATTGATAGCTATGCAGTACCACAATTCTAAATACATGGTATTAAATTATACCACATTATTAACTAAGAATACTACTGGTAACCTGGAATCTTCCTGTCACTGGCTTCCTTCTATGAAAATGAATAGATTAAAAATATCAGAAAAATCCATGTATTCCTCTTCAAATTTAAGCCCAGCATCTACCATATATGGCTATATGGTACAAAAGGTGTTTTATCACCAGACACAATTCATTTCTTATCAGGAAATAAGTGATAGCACAAAACAACTTCTTGTATTTGCTCCTATATGAACTAAATTGGTCAGACAACCTCACAAAAAAACCTTTGTTAACACCTTAGGTTTTTAAGAACAATTTTTCATTCCTTAATTTAATATAAGTAATAGCTACATTTCTCAGGGCAAAGAAGAATGTCTGAAACCAAATGATAAATTAAATGGCAAATGCTGGAACTAAATTCACACTCCACAATTATAGCTGGCTTAAAATATACTGGAAAACCAAAATGACACTTTTTCAAACAGTATAAACCTGCCAGATCCAAATAATATTATATGTATTAAATCTGTCCCATTGTTATTTTTCCTGTAAGTAAAATCCCATCTTTGCACATATTGCATATTATAAGATTTTAAATTGTAATAAAATATTTCTTTTCCCAATTTCTTTAAAAATAAGCTTCCTAATAGTAGGTATTTATAATTTTTGGCTATTTATGTTATAGGTGTGGGATCCTGTTTTATATGGCACCTTGTCACTGTGGAACTTTTTCTTTTAGATTTTTCAGTAAAAAAATCTTTGCCAAAAACAACAGTGGATGGGAAACCATAAAAAATTTAAAATACTAAAAACAGAAATAAGTGAATGAGTAATCTAAACATAACTGTAAATTCTATTCCCATGACCTATGAAAAAAAAGAAAGAAAGAGCAAAGAAAAGACAAAGTGAAGACTGCACTCTGTCAAAGCAACACAATCTTATCTTTTAAATAAAAAACATTTTAAATACAAGCCATTAAAACAAACTATTCAGACATGAATTTAAGATAAAAAGAGATTGGTCATTTTTTTCTAAACTGACAAATCTGTGCTAAATTTGGTACTAATGGCTCACAGGAAAAGGAAATAAACAAGAAAGGAAGAAATACACCTTTGCTTTAGGCTTTTTCTTCTAACATTTAAGAAACTGCATTATCCTCTGTTGCAGTAACTGACGAAGTGTGATGGCACTTGGAAAAACTTAACCTATTCCCTTTTAACAGACAAGATATCAGTGCCCCTCCATTGACACCAAAGAAATTCTGCATTGTCACTCTTCTCTTCCCCCTTCCTATTATCCTTCTTCTAGACTCTTCCCTGGTGACCCTGAGAACACTGAGATAAAGCAAAGGAGTCCCTCAGAGTGTTGGACAGTTTGCTTTGCTAACTCATGAATAAGCATGGCCGTACTATATTTTTCTCAGAGAAAAGCCTAGAATACAGTCCAGGCCCAGGATGTGTTCTCCGTTTAAAATGGACAAACTTTATCTACATTTTGTCAGATGTAAAACATGTAATAGACATTGTTAAAACTGAAGTATTTTCTCTAATTAAGTAACTTCTTGCTTTAATTTGTAAATAACTTGTATGCTCCTTATCAAATATAAAGTATTCAAATTCTTCTGTACAAACAAGAGTGCAATTTCTTGAAAAATAGTTTAAATTACATAGACAAGTATTGACTTATTTTCTTATTTGCAGGAAATAATTAATTTGCACATACAGGAGCTAAATAGTAAACTTCAGGACTAAGTCTGCATTTGCAGTGTTAAATCTCAACTGAAAACGTGGCACTCTAATGCCAAGGCAGTTTTGCTGCCAATTCCAGAAAGGTTAGGTTTTCTGCTGAATTCTACCAAATGTAAAAATTAATTCTGGAAAAATAATGAGCAAATTATTATGATTCATCAAAATTTAAGCGTAGTTGCTGATAGAGTGCTAGAACTCCAAAATAAGTAATGTGCCTAACTGCTACTACATATACAGAAGTCTCAAATTTAGATCTTCCAAACACATTTCCAAATGTGGAAAATTACATTTCACTTAGTGAAAAAGAAAATAACGTATACTACTTTTCTTTTTTACATCAATGACTACTAGTTTTAGAAGGGTAGAAAAGAAGTGAGAACAACATTAAATTATATTAATGATGTGTCACCATCCCAAATCTTTAGTTACAACTGAATGTTACATAAATAAATGGAATGGCATTTAAATTGAAATAGTTCTGAATGGAGATAATTTTACATACCTGAGGGACCCATTTGGATGAAACGAAACTGGTCACTTCTATTGCAGGCAGGCCTGTTTTGGAAAGCTGGTTGATTAACTCAATTTTTATATCTGTTGGGACTATCACCTATAGACATGGAGACATACTTTAGCAAAGTATTTAATACATAAGAAACTTTTGTAAGTGAAATGTTAACTGTACATAATCAATACCTTTTTTTCAATAATGAACTACACTTGCACATTTTACTGTAACTCTACTGTTTCCTGACAGTAGGAAGTATAAGGAAGGTATAAGGAAGGTACTAGGCAGTATACATGATCTTACTCCATTTTCTGTCCATCTCAAAAGCAAGCACTTCTATATAACTGGTTATAGATCTGGCCTCATGATTTGTTATTAACTAAACACCAAACTAGCAAGAAGTGACAAAGGAAATACTAATAGTGCGACCAGAGAAAAATGGGAGAAAAAAGCTCCACAGCTGAGGCAGAGTAACTCTATTCTGCTAATACTACTGACATTTCTGGTATCAGTACCAATGACTATGTGAGCTTATCCTCCAGTTTGTGGAAATAGATGACTGTTTCAATACATGTACCCTATAATCTCTTTCAATCTTCTTCCATGCTTCCCTACCACCCTTCAGGCAAATAATGCTATCAAAAGAGTAACATTTTTCTCCCGTGTCTCTTTAGCAGGAAGCATGATAAAACCTATTTTACTATTCCTTCTATATTAGCACTTGAAGCAGAAACACAAGTTACAAAGATAGCCAGCATTTCATAGTGTTTACCAATTATGTAATGACAGAATGTTATTGACTGACAAGACAAATTCCAGCAAAAAGAAATGTTAAGTAACAGAAAGGCTAGGTAGCCAAGTATAGAAAGAAATTATATGATTTAAAAGCTGTGTAAATAGGAATACACTTTTATTCTAATATAAAGAAAAGTTATCAATACGAAAAGAAATAGATATATTTAATAGTAAAAAATGGAAGAAACCTAATTAGCAGGATGTACATGTTCTACACAATGAAAATAACACTAACGTCCATGTCAAAGCACACACGAAAAAGAGAAAAGTTACCTTTTCATTTTGTAATCCATCCCTTGGCCCAACTTCTACAATCTTTATGTACTCAGGCAGTCCAAATGCTTGAGGTTCCTGAAATAAAAATCAAATTGTTTGAAAAATAAAACAATTAAGGTAACCAAGATCAAAAGGTACAGCTTGTACTTGTCCTTTCATATGATTCTGGGTATAAAGTCATATTGTCAACTTTAAGTTTGCTCAGGGCACTTAAAAATCTGTGAGAACATGTTCCACACCTTGACCTAAGGAATAAAAGTTAAAAACAGAAGTTAGTGAATGTTCCCCTGCTCCTTTGAGGTCACAAAGGTTTCTTAAAAATGTATATAGAACCGTAAATGAACATTGAGTTTAACAGTGAGAAATACTTCCATTTCAAAAATCTTTCCAATGAACGATCCAGTCCTCCAAACTTATAACTGAATGTTCTCAATTTAACTTAGCAGGTACTTCTCTGTAAACATTTGCAAGATTTGGCTATAAATCTGAAAATAACATAGCAGTCAAGAAATGTTAAAGAGATTATTAATGAAAAATGAAAGTTATTTCTCTGGCTGAAGATGAAGGTTTTAAAAAAGGATTTAAAGGAGAATAAGGAAAGCTTCTAGTAGATAAGAAGAATTTTTCAGGTGTACAAGCAGCTATGGAAAGGCAGGAGGCTGATGGGGACGGGAGGAAAGGAAGGCAGCAGTAAGGTCAAAGGGCTAAGGAGAGCATGGGGAACGGGATGGGGAGGAAGGAGAAATGAGAACAGAAAAGCAGGTGAAGGGAAATGAAACTTCCTTTTTTATTATTTAGCTGCTCTGTTATTGAATCAAGTTGACAGGTGTGGCAGTTAATGTAAACTGGGCCTTTTAAGTCTTGAAACAGTTCAGAGCAGTTGGCTGGATTGAACCCCAAAGGCTGTGTGCCCTTAAAAACACACCCCGTGGCTAATTTAGGGCACTCTGTCCATGCCCAGGAGGGCACGAGGGACACAGGCAGCCCTGCCAGGAGCTCTGGAAATACCCTGTTTTCTGTATTGCACTGAGGACAGAAACCAAACCAGTTCTCCTTTGCCGTGTTGAAAGCGTGAGCTGGGATTATTAGCACAAGGTACCTGCAGGACAGCTGCTCCACTGAACCCCCACTTCTCCCAGGAGTTAACACCACTGGATGGGCAACACTGTCAGCACAGGGGGACAGCTCCCGCTCACGGGAGTAGTAACAGCTCCCCCAGACCGGAGACACTCTGTAAATACAGCCACTCATCTCACAACATCAACAACCAAACTCACATTTTATTCCTCCCTGACTGGTATCATCAGGGTTGTTTCAACCAAATGGCTGCTAATTTCTCCTCAGGAATGGAAAATGAGCATGCCTATGAGTACCCTTCATTTCTCCCTGCATTCTTGGGGCTTGTGGGCAATTCTCTGCAGGAGTTGCCAAAATACAATAAATATATTTCAGATCATTTACTGTATTTATCTGAGCCTGGTGAAAAGAATGGGAAACAGCTGTATAGCATCTATTTGATCACATGGAACATCTGGTAAGTTGAAATTCTGTCAGGCCCTGCTAAGCCCACACTCACTGACAGTATAAACCTACTTAAATGTAAAGGTAAAACCTTCACATCTGCTGCATATTGTTCCTCTTAATTTATTTTCACAAATACGGCACTGCTTCAGTACTACAGGCATAAATGTGGGTTATTTCATGATTATCAGATCCTTCTTGTTGCAAGACAAATGCCACAGCTGTGCTGTGACTGAAGCTGTGACTGGAAAATAAAAAGGGAGCTAAAATAGATTATGTAACCCAAAGCTTAATTTAGAGCATGAAAAATTTCAATAAAACTTTGAGAGCAAAAATGTTCAATTTCTAGGCCAAATCTTGTAAATTCTATTTAGTGCCTACTGTGGCAAAACTTTTGTGGAAATCAAGAGCAGTACCTGTCTTTTCAGAACAGATGCAGTCACATCAGGTGATATCTGCAGCTCTTGGAGTTCATAGGGGTCAAAAGTTTGGAGGTGATATTGCAGAAAGGCATTCAAGTATTGGTTTTTATTTTTTTGTCTGTGATATTACAGATATACAATCTCTTTGAACCATAGTCCAGGCCTTTCAGCCCCTGATTTTCTCTATAGCCTTCCTGTTCACTATTCAGCCCCAAATTGAGTTCACCGTTCTTGGAGTGAGAACAACACTGAGAACCACACAGGGAATGACTCCCACATACTGGAAACTCAAGGCAGTACTACAGACAGACAAATCCTTACACCCTTCAAGCTGATGAACTAACAGCTTAGAGTAAACTTCTTGGCTCTGAGTCCAGAAGAGTCTTTGCATTGTATTTAATCTAATTTTATTTATGGTACATTGATTTCTCCTATCTTCAATGTCACTCAGTTTCTCCTGTGTGGCATCCAGTATTGTATTGAAAATGACTCCTCTCTTTCTATTATCAGCAGATATTACTACCTTGATACTTTCTTGTGAAAACTTTTGGACTAACATCATTACCTTATTATAGTACAAACATATATTATCTAAAAAAAATTGGATTAGTGCTATAGAAGAAAGATGTTTTGAAAAAACATGGAGGAACTCCACCAGCAATGTCTTTCCAGTCTAATAAATCTGCTTTCCAGATTATCTCTTATTTCCTCCTCAGCCAGTTTCTTATTCATCTCACAAATTATGTTCTGATCATCCTTCTCCCCAGCATAACTAGTAATTTCTCTTGTGCTGCATTGCTGAAGCTCAGATAACAAGCAAGTCAAAGACAGGCAGAATACTTAGGTTCAGGCCCCTGTATACTATTTATACATTTTACAGTCCATAGCTGCTGGATAGAACTCAGAAACAAATTGAAGACTATAAGAGTATATGTATCATCTTCTGCTAAAGTGACTCTAGCTAATTCCTCTATTCTGTGGCCCAAGCTGAATCCAAGGAGTAAAGGAATCTCACCTGTCCTATGAATGAATACTTGGTAACTAGCTGTTGGGACATTCTTCTAAGAGAGAAAGAAATACGTACTTGACAATGCTGTTGGGAAGAAAAAGCAGACTCCACTTTCTAGGAAGTTTTCTGATCACAGTGCCACACTTGCAGAATATCTGGATATTACTTAAATTACATCTGAAGAAGTTGCCTGAGCCACGAGTCATATTCTGTGCCAGGCTCAATGCCATCTGCACTCCCTAGTCAAGCTTCAAATGCACAGAACACACTGAAGTCTGTAAGAACTTAGGCAGAGTTTAAATACTTCTCTGTTTACTATTTGGATGGCATCAGACCTTAACCAGGACTTGGGCTTCATGAATTGAAGGACTGATTTCCCCAAACTCTAACAACTGGAGCATTTCAAATGTACACCACACCCCTGGGTAAAAGGAATGATTTTTTGAACAAACAAGACCAACTTAGAGAATTTCAACACCTTCAAGTATGGCATCGAATGGCCTACAGATACTAATCAGAAAATAGAAATAAACAGAAAAATTTAAAACAGTTTTTATATTTTAAATTAATGAGAAATTGTGAACTTTGTAGAAATATACAAGTACCAATTTTAGTACCACTAAACATGTCAGATATACAATTTTTTCCCAGAAAAAATATTTCCTAAATTCAACTATATGAACCATTTTTATGAAACAATATATGAAAAGTAGTTATGGCAAATATTTAGGGGTGACTGCTTCTTGAATAATACAGGGTCTCTGTTAAAAAGTAATGACCACCAGAGCATCATGTATTAAACATCAAAAAGGAAATAGCTGACATGAAAGACTAAGAGCCTGGAAAATTTGTTTTTCCATGTATCAAGCCTTGCCAAGGAAGCACAAAAAGCATATAAAACCACAAAAAAATTGCCTCCCTCAAAACAGAATGCAGCCAAAGAGTATTTTTAAAAGAAATAGAAAAAGGAAAACCAAACCATTTAGCTTGAGACATTGAATGCCAAATTTCTGTATGGAAACATTTTCTCTCAACTATAAATAGCTGCAAATTTAGGTTCATTACAGAAAACCCTAGTAACTCCTAATTAAAGCAGTATAATCTCCTTAATGTAACAATAAATGTAAACAAATTAAATAAACACTTTTTAAAGCTCTGTCTTTGCTTCACTACTGCTACTAAAGGTGCTGAGGTTCTTTCAGCATTCTGATTTTTATTCCATGAAGGTCATTCACATGGGCAGAAACAGCAATGGCAAATATTACCCAGAGCTTCTCAAATGTAACTGAAAGAACACAGAAGTAAGGGAGAAGGATCTGGAGCTTCAGGCCTTTTTAATCCTTCTAACCGAGCAAGCTAAAGCTCTGTTTTCCTTTTCCACAAGGTGGTGTTCTGGCACAGAGGACAACTGAACAAAGGCAGGTCCGTCTCATACAAAGAATTACTCAGAAAAGCAGTTTTCAACAAGAATCAGCAGGGAGGTGGCATCGTAATTCCATAATGTATATTAACAGTGACATGGAAAAATGCCCAAAAACCAGGAGAAGGCTCCAAGATAAATAATATGATTGCTGGAAGGAGAACAAAGGAAACAGTGGTCAATCTTCTGAACACACAGATGACTCTAAACTTTACAAGACATAGAGAAAATAAACAGGAAGAAATTAAAATCTTTGTTCACATTGTTCACACTACTGGAAGGCAGATATGAAACATATTAATACCCAGCCTAGTAAAAAAAAAAATTGAGAAGATTCAAAAACCAGTGGGATGCACCTGAAGAATATCCCTCAGTAAAGATAAACTGAGGATTCATTCTAGAACTTCTGCTGTATGCTGCTGACATGACCACTGGGAGAATAACCATGAACAGACCACAACTAGCAAAAACTCTCAACCCCTGAGAATCTTTCATCAAATGAAGTTTTCTTACTATATCACTTCATATGCATGACCTGAATGTTAACACAGATATACCACAAACAAAGCAATTACAACAGAGTACAGAATTCCATTGACACAGCAGATGCATTTCAATAAAAGCAATACATAAGATAACACTTAGGACTCTCCATATTGTTTCTGATGCTGACTGACTAAGTAAGAAAATGAAATAGCAAAACTGATCCTGGGCTATAAACTAGGCTGTCATAGATAAAACAGTAGCCTGGCACTTAATGAGTAGAAATATTGTGATTTCCTACTTCAAAAAATAATTCAATCCACTGGAGATTGTCCATGGGAGGGCAAAATATAAAATGCAAGTAAATCATTACAGAATAAAATTAGTTAAGTGTGGAGTTAACTTACTTGGAATAAACCAAATAATTGTTGAGCCCAGAAGGCTTGTTTGAGCTCATGAAAGAGTAGTGATTTACATATATCAAGAGATTGTCTGAACTGAATGAGAATTCACTCTAGGGATTTCTATGGTAAAGTAATAGGCTTAACATTTCTACTGTCATTTACATTAACTATTAAATTCCAGTATAATCTGCTAGTATACTACTTCTTATTGTTGCAGGGTTGTTTATAATAAAACTCATTCATATGAAAAGATAAGAAATATGATTTTAAACTGAACTATGAATGCTTATGCTGCTGGAGTGGCCAGTTGTTTGATCTAATCCTGTTTACAAAGAGGACTTTAACGGTAAAGACAGAGGTCATAAAGTACAAATAATATTAACTAATAAAGAAAGAAAAATTACATTTATTTAGAAAACAGAAATTAAGATTTGGAAAAAAAATAACTCCGTCAAGTGTTCTGATGAACTGGCAAATCAAATGATATTTGATGAACTGGCATTCTGATGAACTGGCAAATCAACTGGCAACAAATGATACTAATAAAGAATGCCCCAGAGATTAAAAAAAATGTTGCTGTGTTAAAAATACTATTCTTATACAAAACTAGAACATTCAAGTCACACACAACTACACTACTCATGGACATAATTACAAATCTTAAAAAGCAAAATACCATCTATATATCTCTATTCCTTTTGAAAATCCTTTAGAATAGGTCTTCCAAAGCTACAGAAGACAAGGTTTAAGACTGGTATTCAGCTCAAGGTTAAGAAACCTCAGCTCATTGATGATGCCTTAATAGATGCACCTGGAGTCATTCTGGATGACTTCTGGCCTCCAAGTGCTGCTCAGAAAGGGCAGGGCTCCCACTTTGTCCATTTACTGCAGGTCTCACTTCAAATCTATCAAGATGTCTTTACACTGGAGGGCATCTCAAATGGCATTAGACACATCTGTTAGGCAACAAACTGAGCTTTTAAATGGTTCCCCCCATGCATGTGTATGAAGGCATAACAGATGTCTAAACTGCCATTTCAGCTGAAGAAGCTCCAATATGGCTGATGGAGATAAAGAATAAGTCAGGTCATCCTAAGGTTCACACCTAGTGGCTGATGATCTTGGTTGCCAGGTTTGTTTAACTGTTAGGAACTGAATGCCACTCTAGAAGGGCATAGGTCTCTTGTGCGTTTTACAATGTGTAGAATATCACTGCCCCAGAAGGATGTCTCATATATCCTTTGTGTTTCAAATGGCATTAGGCACCTATGTTTAGACAATTGAGTCCTGTCCTATGTCTGCAGTGGCTATCACAGGAACATCAGATGCTGTAGATACCTACTTATGTTTTCATTCAGATGTTGTAATCCCAAGCAAACATTTTCCTCAGATGAACTATGTGTCACCTAATGAGTTACCAAGAGAAACCAGAGGAACTTCTTTTGAGTTCCTCCAAGAACTCAGTAGGCAATTTATTCTTTCCATCATTCTAAATCAAGTTTTCAGCCTTCCTTGCTGACATGATTCCCAATCCATCCTGCTGCTGATTTTACCTTTGCCATTAAATGCTTTCTCACTGAAAAACTGGAATACAGATAAATATATAAAAGAAAGTAAGTAACTTCACTGTTTGTTGCAGACAATTTCAATCCAAAATATACTCTCAGCAACTGATATCTTATGTATCAACAATTTTTCAGGTATATGAAATGCATCATATAGCACATGAATACTCAGGTAGCACCAGTCCAATGAAGAGGATACTAAGTCATTTCAGAGCATCTCTTTGGAGCAACTGGCATGACCTCTATTCTTCTGCTCAAACTACATCTTAGAAGCAAATCAGACCAACTTAATTCTTACCTCCTTGTTTTCCCATGACTCCTCTGTAAACACAGCATTCACATCGATCCAGACCTAGACCCATGGACCGACTTTACAGTTTGACCTTGGATCTCTCTCATCACTATGGACATGCCTGACAGGCACAGGGCTGCATGGCCAATTCTGTTAACCACCGCTGGACCGAATCCTGCCCATGACTCACTGATCTGCACTCCCAGCTGTAACCTTGGACCTCCCTTAACACCACAAACTCACCCAATGACCTGGACTTGTGCTTGAACCCTCTCTAGGCCTACCCTCTAGGATACCACCTCTAGGCCTACCCTTCCCACCCCACTTAGCTATGGTGGGACTGCCTGGAGACCTGCCTGTAACTACCCTCAGGTCCTTCCCTTAGGGAGCTGCTGGCCCTCACTGCTCCCTGTCCAACAGAGAAATTCCTTTTTCTAGGATTCATTGTAATATCTGAACCATGCCCCTTAACACACAGTTTAGATAAATACTCCTTGAGTATTTCTTTACCCTAAGTAAAAAATGTTGGGATTAGAATGCAGCCTATTTCTCCCTTTCTCTGCCCCCTTCTACCAGTTGCACCTAAAATGAAAGTGTAGTAGTTGTTAATGCCTAGCACCCTAAGGATAAGCTTTGTTGATGGAGGCCAGAATTATCACACTTTTCAGATTAGAGTAGCAGCACTCATAAAATACATCTGAAAGTTAGTGGTTTGTGTATTAACTCTCTCTGATTTATCTCCTTATCCACTGGAGGCTACAGCCATTAGATGCTATGACAGTAATCCCAAAGAATAATGTCTTATTCAAGCAACAAACAAGGGTTTGACATGAAAAAATACACCAAAATCCAATTAATAGTAAAAGAGCTCTGTCTGATACACAATCATGTTCATAAAAGAGAACACTGAAGCATAATATGCAATTGTGCTAAATCACCTATTGCACAGACAATTGCCACAGAGGTACTAAGTCTGCAAACCAGTTACACAGCACCGTACTTCCCTGGTCTTAGCAAAATGCAATGAGATGTAGCAAAACAAATAAGGAACTCCTTTCTATAAGAAAGAACATTTCTTTCAGACAAACACAAAATAGCACATTTTCTAAAGAGCTACAGAGTTAATAAATGAATATAGTCTCTGTCCACATGAGTCTAAGAGAGGGAACAGGAGGAATTCCTCACTTCCCAGACTATTTTCTTTATATTAGATCAGAAGAGATCAGCTCTCACATACTTTGGGTGAAACACCTGCTGATTATTTTCTATGATTTGTAGTTTACTCTTTTGCTTACAGTGGATGTCCTTAATGGATGGGAAACCAGAACCTGCAGCTGCCTCCAATACACAATTTGCCTCATATAACCAATTGAAGTGAACCCAGCTTGAACTATGAACACACATAAACTGAAACCCTGGCACTGTCTGTTTTGTTTAATTGACAGGGTAGTCATGTATTTGAATACTGTTTGGAGGTGTCTACTTTTACTTTAAGAGCATAAGAATAAAATATAATAATAATACATTTTTAAATGCATGAGAGGATGAAAGTTGTTTTCTGTTGTACTTTTCATATCACACTGAAGACTAAACTCATGTTCCTTCTTAGGTTCATTTTCCCCTTTCAGGAGGAAGTGCTGAGTTCAGAAGTAGTAAACAGGCTTAAAGATTCTTAACTGGTATTTTTACCATGTCCTGGCTTTGGAATGCATTCTGAAACTACTACTCTTAGTCACACAAATTACATGGGTTACCATACTGATCTTGCAACAATATTATTCTGTATTTCTTTATGATCTTTTCAGTTTCTTCATAAACTAGATTTTCTTCTTGATCTCTCCATTATTTGAGGAGAACACAAAATCTAACAGTGTTTCTTCCAAAGCTGACAAGCTACACTGAACTACTATGCTGGGCAAGTGCTTTTCTGAGTAGCAGGATATAAAACCATGAATTGTTAGCCCATATTCTTTAGCTTTGGTCCTGACTAAATCCTCACTTTGTAACTTCTCCTATATAGCTTTCCAACCCCAAAACTGTGCAAAGCATAGATATGGTGAAATGATAGCAAACAACTTAACTGGTGGATTTATTTCAGGGACACAGTAAAGGCTATGTTGGATAAAAAATCAATAAAGCAGTATTTCCCACTTGACATCATAGTCATGAGCAAAATCTATTAATATAAACATTCATAAAATACAATTTCTAGTAATATTTCAAATAATATAAATAAATATGGGGAAACATAAGCATATAATTATCAACATTTAAGATTTATTAATAATTTAGACTTTTTTTGTTATTTTCTTAACTTCAATACTGGAAAATATACATAAAAGAGATTTTGATGTGAAGATAGTTACAGACCCCCAGAAGCTTTCCCCTTTAGTAAGCAAAGGTAAGAACTGTGAACACTTGAATTATATATGTTACACATTTTAAATTGTGATCATCAAAATCATGACAGTCCATGCTACGTTCTAACTATGTGGCCAAGGACAACAACTTATTACAGTCAGTATAGAGTCACACAAACGTATAGAATCACACAAACATCTCTGGCGGTCATGGCTTAAAATTTACCAAATGCAAGCTCCAGTAGGTCAGAAAATTCCACAGGCATATGGCAGGCTAACACAACTGCTCTTCTGACAGCTCTTCAAAGAAGGAAACTTCAGGAACTGGAGACTGAGTGTCTAATACAAGCAGCAGCTAGTACTAGGAGTAACTGGAAACCATGTCTAATTCTCTGTCATGATGTTGGATGCTCTCAAAAAAAAGAAGTAGCATTACAGGACAAACACTCAGAAAGATAAAATCAAGCCCAAAGATTGTTCACTACCTTTGAAAACAAAGAAATACCTTCTTTAATATTCATATCTGTATTTTACATAAAATCGTTCATAACCTGACAGAACAAAAATAATAGGACACGTCAAATAACAGTCTCCTGGATGAGACTGAACTTTCTAAATTATCTAAATTATCTAAATATGATGACTTGACACCTTCTAAAAACTATTTGTTGCTGTTGTCAACAAATGTAGAGTACGTGGAATCACAGAGATCTGAATACCCAAATTAGAGCTAACAACCTAAAAAAGCACATAAATGTGCTGTAGTCACAGACAATTTTTGATAACTTGAAAAATAATGATCAAGGAATCTATTAGCAGAGTCAGGTGGTAGTAGAGGCGTAGGCAACCACAGTTAGACTTGTGTTACAATGAAATCAATAACAAATGGTACTAGAGACCTCTGCTATTAACAGGAGGCCAACACAGCCAGTCACTTTAGCAAAAATTAAAAATGTATTTTCAGAACATGGCATATACATTACCTTTCTCTATTTCCCTAAATGCTTCCCTTGGCTAACAATCAGCATTTCTCCATTAACCAAGCTGATTTACAGCCAACTCACTTTCATCCATATCCATATCCCTATCTTGGTCAAAGCCTGGAAAAGCAATTATACTCTGCCATCTGGGCTGGATGAAAAGGATACAGAGAACGGAGATCAACAGCATACTGATGATACTGGAGCCAAAACCTCCCACACTTTCCTTTACTATTATTTATGGTAATAGTATTATGGTGTGTACGGTGTTTTACCGGCAAGACTAAAGACAGAATTCTAGAAAGGAGAAAGAGTGGTGTTTTTCCACACACATTGAAAAAGCAGAGGCATGATCATCATTACAAATCCAACATGTGCAAGCAATTTGCAAATACTTTGGGATATCGGGGAGGGGGGGGATGGGAATGAATATACTGACAATTCAGCCCATCCATCCTATCAGATAAGTCTCTCTAAATAATTCATTTTCAATAAAAGTGAGTTATGCATAGAACTTTAAGAATTAAAATAAAAAGCTGAAAGTAAATCAACCATTCTCAATTACTACTGCAACCAAAATCACCTTCTGTGTCCAAAGGTTGGGCCTAAAAGATCAAGTAAATCATGAATTCAAGTACAGGTGGCCCCCCACTATGTTTTCCATAGTTCTCTTTCCAAAAGACACTAATTAAAATGACAGTATTTTAATGGCTATCTATTTCATCACTGTTGGCAACTCATCCTTCATGAGAATTTAAAGTTTGTAAAGCTCTTTAGAAAAATAACATCTGTAAAGTGTTACCATAATAATTTCCCAATAATGGTAAGGAAATTATAACTTGAACACTATGCCATTCTTGATGTTATAAAAATCTTCCATTTTCACAACGAAATTAGTCAAATGTGAGCATATTTAAAGAATATAATTTACTTCCTATTTTGCTGAAAATAATTAAAGGCATAAAAAATTTTCCTTATATGAAATTTTAAAAATACGTAAATATAAGTTGGTAGTTTTTCAATAAACACTTAAAATAATAAAATAAATTATTATTTTCTATGACCTTACTAAAAAATACTCATATAATAATGATATATCATGGCATCTTCTGTACTGGTTAAATTTCCAATTTATTACAGTTAATAGTAACGTAATAGTAATTTTAGCGCATTCTAATCATGCAAACCTGAAAACAGTGAAGTGGAACAAGTACAAGAAAATATACTGGTACTGGAGGAACTATGACAAAGACAAAACCAAACTGGGAACATAACAAGTCAGACTGTTTGCAAGATTAAGGGTTGTCATGACAAAATGAATCATGATATTTCTTAATTTTTTATTGCTTTCACTTCTAGACTTTGCACATTTCGGAAGATTTTTTTTTTTAAGCCTCCATATTCTGGATAATAAAGTGCTTAACTGATGAGAAAGAAACATATGTTGTTGTAAAATTCATAATAAGACCAGTGTTAACTAAGGAAAAAAAAAAGGAAAAAATATATAGTAGTACTACTATTAGCTGTACTTTCATTTTACCACAACACATAATCTTAACTGAAGGATTTTTCCAAACACTGACAATAGATAGTACTATTTATAAACTGAATGGCAATGTAGCCATACCACTCATTAAGCTCAAAAGGTCCTGAAATGTTCTTAATGATAGGACTCAACTGGACTTTAAAACACCTGAACTTAAGTATCTACACAGTTATGTCTACATGTGTCCTAGGCATCCCTGTACAGTCAATGTATATATTCACATAAAATGTCTTAAGGTTCCCTAAACACAGCATTCAGGACACAGGATCTGCAGCTTTTTGGAAGCTGGAGATAAAGGAGGATATTATAGGGCATCTTAAATGGCATCATCACTGAAGCATGGCCAACTGAATGAAGCCACTTCTCAGCACTCTCAGCAATGGCCAAAAGCATATCAAACAACTTAGCAAACAGTAGGGGCACAAGTCAGATGGCTAATTACAGGCACCTTGTGCATTTGGGATGCATCTAACTTGACCTCTAGCCATTGTGCCAAGAGAGCACGAGACTCCTGTAAATCCTATTTGATACCTGCCAACCCTATAAGCTATCTCAGCTACCTTAGGGCATCTCACATGGCACCATACAAGAGCACTTAGGAAATTGAATCAAGTCATAAATATCCAAAAATGGCAGGGAGACCAGAAAATTCTCAATCACCAGCTGACTCCTGTCTGCATAGCCAACAGCCAGCTGGCTTAGTAGCTTACCTTTCCATCATCTTCATTCATCCCATTCAGGCAAAAGTGACATGGCAAGGCCAATGAACTGGCCTATACTCTGTCTTCTCTTTGCCCAATAAAATAGTCATGTACGCTGCTTTAGTTTATATGAAGCCAGCACAAAGTTCAATCCAAATTATGTTTCCAGGGTTTTAAAAATTCAGCTGTGATCAGCTGTGGATTCTGTTAAATCTTTTCCCTAATCCCAGTGTTCCACATGATATACCTTCATCACTTACCTTGTTCCCCCATTTCTCACATACTAACACCCATATTTAATCTCATCTTAACTACTTGCATTAAAAGTAAGCCCTAAAGCCACATACAGTTCCTTTCCAGATGCTGCTGTTGAATTATTTCCCTATGGGTTTCACCTAACATTCCAGCAATGTCCTCTGGCGCTTCAGTCCACACATCTCATCCATTCAAAGCCTTTAAACTTCTTTTTCCAAGAAACTCATAAACTAACACCTTTATTCCCATACAAAACAGCTAACATCTGTGGACAAAAAAACCCCACTCAGACAAAGAAGAAATGTCTACCCAGCACAGTTTTTTCACCAGCTCACCTTTTAGCAGTTTTTGCATGTAATAAATCTGTGTTTTTGTCACAAGAGCTGTGAGAATGACTCTCATAAGAATATTTAATCCAAATAAATTCAAATGTAATGCCACAATTGGAGTAACTTTCATTCATTTACACCAAACTCTAAAATAAATCTCCATTTAACAAGGGAATTATCTAACAATAATACTGGCTACAACAACATTCCGACAGTAAGTATAATTTCCTTCTTATTAGCTGCAGCATCTTTTCCATCTTTTGCAAGATTAGAACTTTGTCCCAAATGTTAATCAAATTCTTCACCATTGATATGATACCTAACCCAGTAAAAGAAAAGAAAAGCTATGAGCTGATTACTTCTAACTGTAATAACTTAAGTTTGAAAAGCAACCCTTAAAACTGTCCCTGGAATTATTTTTCTGAAATGTAAACCATGCATTTAGCAGTTTTCTGGTTCCTCTGAAGTGATTGATTAAAAGACCAGATAATAAAATATGTATCTGATTAATAACGTCTTATGTAATAAAATTTTTCTTCTTCATTGCATGTTCCGTCCCTATCAACATATTACAAAATAGAAAAAATCCCTCATCTCTACTGAACTGCTTAATTTTAAAGTGTGTGCACCATTTTGACATTTCTACCCCAAAAGGGCTATATAAGTGTACATTAACACAGCAGTAATAAAATATTTCCCTTTTGCTGAAGACCAAAAATGCTGAATTTGTTTTATGGGTATTTAGCACAGCATGAAAGTCTGATTTTTTAGGTCATGCTCTTATCTCAAAAATTTCAGATCAACCAATAAAGCAACTACTCTCAGAATTTCAATATCCTGATGAGTTTTCCTAAGTGACAGAAGAAGGATATATTAGATAGACAGAGAGAACCTTTTCCTACAAATTTCTGCCTGATTTTTATTCTCATTCTTAAAATTATTATTTTTCTGTTCTAGCATTTTCTGAGGTTCAATTAATTGATGATCCTTACTGAGTGCATAGTACCTCATGACACTGTATGTCAAGGTCCACATCTGCACTATCATGCGCACTGGCAAACTTTTAAGGTGGCACACTTTCCCCAGAACTTCACAATACCACACACCCATCTTTAATACACATTTCTCTTTCATACTTCATCTATCTTTTTAAATACACATTTGGGGGCTAAGAAGAATGCTACAGAAAATATTATACCTTTGTTAAGTGAATGAGAGAGCTAAACAAAAAAAGAGAACTCAACACAGCCCGAAGTACTAAATAACTACTTTTCTGAAGCCCTCCACAGTTTCTTTAAACATAACTTCTTTCATACTTGACACATTAAAGATTCTCAATAGTCTTCAGTTCTTAAAATTTCAGAGAATCATCACCTTGTTTAAACACCTGAAATATTTATGTAGTGAAAGAATTAAGAGTGAACTCAGCTTTACCTCTGAACTGTACCTACACTGCACCAGTTTCCTACTGCATGATATTCACACACAAACTGAAATTCAAACACACACTTCCATAAATACATGAATCTTTCAACCCAAGTGCTGCAAGAGTTGAAGCTACCTTTTTCCTCAGAAGCACCAAAAAATAGTCCTAACATTAAAATGTAGAGAAATAAGTGTAACTTCATCTGAGGTACCCAGAATTCCACATTTAACCATTCTAGGTACTCAGCATTCCTTCTAAGTGAAAAAAAAACCCTAAAGTGAGATACAAGCCACTACAGAGACAACAGTTACTATTATTTATTAGTCATCACATCAGACAGTTCAAAAGCAGAAAATTTGATTAATTAGGAACAGCAAGTATTTTGCTTTATGGAAACTTCTATGTCTGACCAGCTGGTACAGTAATCTTCTAAGGTGAGATTTCCTTACCAAAACTAAAAGACAGAAGATCCACAAATTGTAAATAAGATCCTTATTAAAAGATATACTCATTTATTTCAGTAGGAATTAAATTTGGATCTGATTGATCTTTGGCAATTCACTTATCTTCACTCCCAGCCAAAGCAATGAGAAAAGAATGATCTCAAGATGCATGAATTTTAAAAAGATGATTTGACACATGGGGTGTCTTAAATCAGTTCTCCTCCTTGAGCTGGCATGGGAGTAAATGAACATCACTGTGCCCATATTTAGGTTTTGAAGGAGATGGAGGTGGGAAAAGTTAAAAATGGGATCTCACCAAAAAGCAGATATGGGGTCTGAAGAAAAACATCTTGTGCATTTTTTTAATTCCCAAATTTGCAAAGCAAATCCTTTACAATATTTCCATCTTTTTTATAAAATCTTAAATTCCCTTAATAATCCCAGTATAGCATAAATCTCTATCAACTAAAAAGCTCCTGTTATCCATCCAGTATTTACAGGCCAATGGTATACAAAAACTGAAAGTCAGTGACTCCACTTAGGTCAAACCTACACTTTATTATCAGCCTCTTAACTTCGAACATCCTGTTTGGCACCCCTAAAAAACCAAGCACTCAGCCTTTTTGGACTTTCTCTCTTCAAGGTTCTTGAGATCTTACTCTGCAGCATATAAAATACCTGACTGAAAAAGTTGGCATGAGTCTAGTGACTGGGTCTTCTAACGGGGAAACTCCTCTTGACTTCAAAGAACATTTTAGAAAAAGCTCAGCATTGCACTCTCCCTACTCCAGTTAAATTCAGTGGGAGTGTGTTTTATTTACTACCTTCAGGGTCAGCATGTATCATATGTCATTCATCATTTCCAAATTCAACAAGAAAAAACACAGCATGCTGATACAAACTTAATAGATTGCTATAATTTAGCATTAAATTATAATCTCTCCTACTTTATTCTATTTATTTTATTTTTATAATAACTTTGTATGCTTTACATCTTAAGAACATTAAGAAAATAAATGTTCCTTGAAATTTGCAACAAAGCAAAAAAAAAAAAAAGTCCCATTCTTGGGACATTCTTGTAATGTGTTCACTGAGAAAATTATCCATCTACTGAATTCTGGATTGACAAGGCCTCTGCAGGTAGAAGAATACAGAAGGGCTGGAAAACAGGAATTTCACAGTCTCTTAGTGATCAATTATTTGGTCTTGGGTTATATGAAAGACAACACATCTGAAAACCTTGGAAGATCAGGATGAAAACACAGAATGAGGTAAGAATGGTGGGCAAAAGAAAGAAGGAAAAAAAGATCTTTGCCCAATGAAATTAATATACTTTCTCTATAATGGTTTCATTAATTCTCTCTAAATAATGCCATCCTTTGAAAGAGTTAAAAAACAAAAACTCTGCAACATAAAATCCAGGATAACTACCTTCTTTTTCCTTTACTTATATGCAATTTAAATCAGATTAAAAAAAAAAAAAAAGAATGTAAACAATGATATATTTCTTTCATATTGTAATTGTCATAGTAAACTAATAAATTTGCAATATTGATGACAGCAATTTTTTACAGTACTTCTTAACTAGGTATATTAAATTAAAAAATGAAAATAGCCTAAATAGTTATTTGAGGAGAGCCTGCAAATCTTAATTTATTCCAGGACTATATAATTACATGGAGATAAAAAGAACATGAAATACAGTATGTCTCAAATCAGTTGCTCTGAGGTGTAGTTAAAAGACTCAAATAAAAGAGATCTGCTGTCTCCTCCCAGGTTGCATAATACCATATGTCTCATTTTTATGCTGTAATTTGAATCAAGAATCAAACATAAGTAAGACATATATAATTGTCACATGGACTGTGGGTCTTGTTGTTATTCTTGAGTTACTTTAAAAATAAATTTGAGAGGTTTCTAGCATATGTTTAAAACATGACAATCTGTTACAAAATCTAAACTAGCAAATTAAAACTGCAAAAGTAAGACACTTGTGCGCATCTCTTGATCCAAGAGTATCATGCAGTGAGGAGATGAGGGAATCTTAGTCCGTGCGTTTTCAGTCTGGGTATTTAGGCACGTAGCATATAAATCATTGCAATCAAAGCTCTGAAACAGAAGTTAGCTGTCTAAATAAGAGGATCCAAGTTTTTGCTCATTATTTTACTATTTAGCACCTAGCATTTGTGTTCCTCTCCAGTAATAAAATTTTCCAATGGTAATATCCTGAACAACTGTTAATGATTCTGGATATTGCATTCCGTGTGACAGCCTAAGTCTGTGACAGAAATCCTACAACATAATATAGCACACATTAGCATTATTTAGACAGATTACACTTCCTAGAGTCACAGCTACATCCAGCAGAATAAGAGACTAGTCTTATTTTTGTCTTATTTTTGCTTTATTTGTTGTAGGTGTAGGCAGCCCTCACCAAACCATATGACTCCTAATATACTCTTATTTTACTATACCCCTTAGTACACCTAGATAGTAGTACATAAACTCAAGGGTTAAGAAAAAGAGGATTGTTATTTAGCTATGTTTAGCCACTACCCTCTTGCAGAGTAGGATTCCCCATTTTAAAGTGGCAGACGAATCATACTACAGTTGACACTCTGACCTTAACAAAGTATTGTAAGCCATGAAATGTAATTAAAAAACTGGACATGGAATTTTCTCTATTTTAAAACATTTAAATATCTAGTCCTCTATTCCTTATATAATCTTTAAAAGCTCCTAAGAATCAAATAATTTTCACTACTACAGAAACAACGTCATATAATCCTTTTAGTAAACCTAAATCATAAAGGGTTTTTACCCTCATTACTGTGATTAAAAAGCTCCTAAAGAATGCCACCAATGGATAATTTGCTTTTAAATTTCTACTTTATATTTATTATATAGACTGACTATAAGTGTGTGTTTGTGGGTAGCAACATCTTCCTTTATTTTAAGCAGCTAATTCCTCTTCTTCCCACCCTGCCTGCACATCCTCCAGGTCTTAACGCTAGGTATCAGACAAACCCAAGCCATTTACATTTCACCTTCCTTTTCCCAACCATTCCAGTGGTGCAAGACCTAACCTCTCCCAGCTGGAATTCAATTTCTTGAACATGACTAACCAAAACTGAACAAATGCAGTTTTTTGCAATGGCATCAACATTTCCCTGTTTGACTGGAAATTGTTGATCTACTCTATCTGAGGACCTAACTTGATTTTTTTTAACAGCTATATTGGCAGCTCATAGTCATCCTATGATTTGTGAATATTACAAAGTTCTTCTTCAATCTATTCTAATAATAAAGTCAAAGTTTCTACTTTGGGTTATTGGTCTCAAAGCACCTAATCATTCTGTATCCTTGAATTTCATCCCAGTCTTTTACACTTCTTTAGCCATCCAGCTCTTCCCTGCTGTGTCCTCAGCATATTCCTAGTGCATCAAAATTCCATTCTAGCCTACATGAAAATATAAGATTAAGTCTGCAGGATAAGACCAGTGTCAGTTACTCTCAGACCATCTCTTCTCCAGCAAGAAGGTCCCTGCTACACCAGAGGACACCAGCAGCAAACACCTTCCCTGCCGCTCAGCCTGATCATTTCACAAAACAGACCACAAAGTACATTACAAACTCCAGTCAAATCCAGTGAGTCACCATCACTAACAACACTGATCGCTGCAGAAATCTCCCTAACACTGCAGTATCTATGGCCACCTCCTTTCTTAGTAGATGCTAGCACATTTTACAGTTCTGATATAAATCCATGTCTTTAACAAATTCTCATGTGACTATAGCTCTTATTTAGTAAATCAGACCTTTAATACTAAGTTAATCAGAACTACTAATAAAAACTATATACATTGGGGCAATGCTAAGAAAATGAAGCTGAACTGTATTCCTTGTATGAAGCATTACAGAAGCATTCTGAAGCAAACAGTTAAGCAATTAAGAATATGGAGAAAGATGAACACACTGCAACAGGAATGACGTGCCTCAGTGACTAGTCAGGTGTTCAGTAATTTTTTGATGCAATGCAGACTAGTCTTAGTAAGACTGAAATAGTTATTAGTAACTTCTACTAGAAGTCATTAGTAACTTTCTACTAGGTAGTAGAAAATTCTGTTTACTGTCTATTTAGCCACCTAACCAAATTATCTTTTACTTTTCATCTCTCCTTTTCAATAACTTACCTACTCAAGGAACTCTATCTTTTAAAGTCAAATGTGGTTCTAAAAATACCAGAAAAATGGTTGGCTAAATGAAACAGAAAAAATAAGGGAAAACAAAGACATCCCACTACTCACTTTAGAACCTACTATTTCACCTGCAGTAGAGCTTCAAGTGGTTAAACCTGGACTTTTACAAATTAGTCAGCACAGTATATAACCAAATTTTTATATATTTGGGGTTCTTAGACAAAATAGAATGATTCTATTTCTACAACAGCCCTGGCAGCAACATTTACATTTTACTTGGCGTTTAAAGAAAAATCCCGAGGAACTCCTGAAAATATTTTGGCAAGTAAATAAACTTTATTTTCATCAGCCATGAAAACATTATTTCCGGGAGACTGCTCTTGCACCTAAACCCCCTTTCCTATTTTATTTCTTAGTGTACCCACATAAATGTCATTGTAGTGGTGCTGCCATAACTATCTTGCATACACTGGTCATAAAAAAAAGACCAACAAACCTTTTTACAACCATTATTTGAGCTAGTATAGTTTCTAGATCACATAACAAGAAACACTTTTTTTCTTGAACAGGATTGGTATGGAATGCACTCCTACATAACAAAGACCTTTGTGGGTTGTTTAAGAATCCACATGAGAAAAATGGAAATTTAAACAGATTCATGTAAAATCACAGCAGAAGCAAATGTTAAAACATGAACAGTGACCAACTCTGGATTTAATTAGTGCACTGTGCAGCTCACAGCCACATCAATGTGCACAGGGAGGATGTTTGCTGTTGATTCTCAGATTTGCTGTTTACTGATGAAGACATATTTCTGTATCCTTGGAGGAAAAAAACTAGTGATGAAAATGAAAGAAGAGCACTGCAAAAATTAAGTAAAATTATCCATTAAAATAAGAAAACCTTTTTAATCTACTATTTTCTGAGAAGATATTAATGACTGGTTTTGACTGCAAACCCACTCTGTTGCAAAAGCCCTTTCAAATGCTTTGTCCGATAGGGGGACAGAGACAGACACAATCAAGTGGCATATCATGGTATTTTGAAGGAAACTTTTAAAAAATGTTCAGATCCTTAAAAAGGAAATGATGCACCAAAACATAGAGAGGGCCCATGAACAGAAGTATGGTGCTTTGCTTCAGGCCTGATACATAAAAGTCCTTTAATTCTCTTTTATTTCTTTACCACAACAAAATATTTTTCCACTTTTATTTAAAAAGAAGAAAAAAGAAAAAAAGGTTTATTTTTTCCCCAAAATTTAATGCTGGATAGACACTGTTCCCAGGGAAATATGATAGCTGGAAGCTGTATGGGACTTACCTATACAAAACCCTATGCTCACAACAGTGTTACTTTGTGTATTCCATATACGCATCTTTTGAGATATGAGGCTCAGACTATCTGAAGCAAAATTAAAATGCTGCCAGTTTTCATATCACTCAGAGCATTTTTCATCATCTCTCCACATCTGAAGTCACATTGCTACCTAATAATTAAATTTCACTTCCAAGTAGTGGAAAAAAATGGAAGATGATTCCACGGTATATCTGCAAACAGAAGAAAAATGCAACAAGATGTGCTCTTTAAAAAAAATAAAAATAAAAATATATTTAAATATATTTTAAACAATTTTGTTCTAGGCTTGGCTCATGTTTTTAAAGGCTTGAAGCACCTATTGATTACTGGAGTTAGAGTTGGAATGAATGACTGTTCAGACAGGAAATGCAGGTAACTTTCCTTCACTTCTTCCCCTACAAAGCCATGATTAGGAAAGTCGGCGTTTCTTTGCCCACGTGCCCAGGTGCCTCCTCATCCAACCTACACTCCCTGCAGCCACTGCCCACACCTGCTCACAGCTGACAGACACCTTCACTCATCCCTCCGTGACAACCCCCCGGCTCTGCCTCCGCACCCCTATGGCTCCAGTGACTCTTCCCTCCACAGCAAACGCGCCCGCCGCAACTCGTGTGAGCAATACAAACTGCATGGAGCAAGGGCAGTGCCGTGACCTCGCGCAAATGCGTGTCACCCTGCCATTTTATGATTTTCACACAGGGAACGATCACGCGCGGCGAGGACCACTGCTGGGTGGGTTTCCCACTGCCTCACCGCTGTCCCAGCGCCGCCCACCTGTGTTAGCGCTGCCTGGAACACGGTGTAACACCGCCCGAGTGCTGAAACACTGACCAGGCACAGCCCAGCGGCGCGGGGCCGTGGGCAGGGTCCCCCGCCCCCCTGCTCCGAGCGGCACGGACAGGGGCAGACAGCAGCAGCGCGGGATGGGCCTGAGGGGCGAGGGGGCGGCGAGGGGGCGGCGAGGGGGCGGCGAGGGGGCGGCGAGGGGGCGGCGAGGGGGCGGCGAGGGGGCGGCGAGGGGGCGGCGGCGCCCTGAGCGCCCCGTCCTCCCCCTGGTGGCGGCCGCGCCCCATAGGGCCGGCCCCGTCCCATCCCTTGACCCGCGCCCGGCGGTACCTGCGCGGGGTGCGCGGCCGCGGGCGGCTCCGCGATCCACAGCTGCTCCTTGAGGAGGTGCTGGTAGCTGAGGCAGTGCTTCAGCGCGGACGGCACCGTGCCCATGGCTCGCCCGGCAGCCGCCGCCGCAGGGTGGGCGCAGCCTCCCGACCCGCAGGCGAGCAGCCCCGCGATTGGCGGACCGCGAGCGCCGCCGCGTCCCCTCCCGCGCGGCTGCGGCGGCCGCCGCCTCACGCCCGCCGGGCCCCGGGGATCGCCTCCTGCCCCTCCTCGCCTTCCGCCCCTCTCGCCCTGTGCGCCCCTGGCCTTCTGCCCCTCTCGCCTTCCCGGCTGAGGAGCCGCGGCAGTGGGTGCCCGAGCTCGCTGCTGGCTCGGCCGCTGCCGCGGCTGCCTGCAATCGCTGGGTGTGCGTGCGGGAGAAACCGCTGAGGAGAGGCGGGGAGGGAAGAGCATGGGGGGGACAGCTAGCCGTCCTGCCCCACATCCTCCCTGGCACGCCCGCGGGACACGGGGCTCAGCCTGACCTGGCAGGGCTTTAGGCAGCAGGGGGGAAAGAGAGGAGCAAGGGGAAGGGACAGGGCAGCTTCCAGACCAAGCCTACGTGTCCTGTTCGGCATCCCGGGACTTTGCAAACGATGCAGGATACACCAGGTCGTGCTCGCTCTGTCGTCCAGCTGACACGGGGCTTCGTGCACGCGCTGGCATTTCTGCTTTCTATTTGGGTAGCAGAAACTTAGAGCATAGCAAATGGCATACTGTTCAGGTTTTAAGACCTCTCTCCGCAGCAGCAAGTTATATTTTGTCAGCTCCTTTACATTTATCGTGCCAGCCAACTTTCCAAACTCCTCGCAAGCAAAAATTGTTTCTAGATCATTCGTTTTCTGGGATATCAGGGATATTTTGTTAAATATATTAACCTTTCCCTCTATCATTTTCTGCAAAAGATTATCAGGCTTACCACCAAGTCTCTGTTTCAGTCGTTCACAGATAGACATGATGCTCTCAAAGCCCCATCTTTCACAGTTTTGCATTTCATGCTTGCTGTTCTGGGCAACTAAAAATTATATTTTCATAGCCATTGTAAAACAAAACTGGATGCGGATTGATTGGCTGGGAAGCTTTTGTTTTTCGAGGATAATTATGGTTTTTTAGATATAAGATATTTAAAATACAATGTAAAAATTTAAAAATACTGCTGGTGGTCACCTCTGCAATTGCAAATCTGGCCACTGAAAAGTGCCAGGAGGTTTTTTTATTGACTACTATCTGATACAGTTAGTATCTTTTCTGCCTTTTCCCAGTAAAATATTTGTGAATTCAATGTTCTTTTATTTTCACAGTTCAAAATTCCACTAAGTTTCCATTAAATGCTGACTCTGGGTACTTGCTTTGGTCTTGTTACCTGTAAAGTTAGGGATAAAATATAGAGAAGCTGGCAAAAAAATCATGCCTTTCTTTTTTGTCTCCCAGTGAGAGAAAGTTTATCAGTCGTGGTATATGTAAAGGGAAAGACACTTTATTAAGATGAATAATTTCATTTTCACTTTTCTGTACATTTCATAGCAAGCTGGAAAAAGTATAAAAACTGCAATCACAAGAAAGAGTATGACTGTGAACAAAGTGTAGTTCTCCTACCTACCTCGCCTGTTCTCGAGTTACTCCAGTTCCAAAGTCAAATTTCATATGGCCTTTAATCATCTTTCTTACAAATACCTCTGAAATTAGCTGCATTGTAATGCTCTGCAGGTAGCTTTTACATCAAACTGCTGTTTTCTCCGCATTAAATCTCTTCTAATGGTATTGTTTCTATGTCTGTACTGTTTTGTTTTTGTACGGTTTAAAACCTCAGTGGGCACTTCCAGCCTACATCCAGTGTGAATGTTTACTGTCACAAACCTGCTTCAAGGCTCAGAGTGCCACCAAATATGCCAAAAAGGAACATCTTTATCTGAAATCCTGGGGTCATTGGCCAGAGAAGGAGAATATAACAGATACATTCTAACATAATCCCAAATTCAGTTCTCATGAAACAGTTTCTCTTGTTTCTTTTCTGTTCCACCTCTCATTCTCCCTGCAATCAGAATTTGGTTTTTCACCCTTGCCAATTTAGCACTGGATTTTTCAACTGGTCCTTCTAAATGCAAGGAGTTGTTTCAAAAACAAGAGATGTATAAATAAAACGCATTCATCTGAAACTTGCATGTTTCTTGGGAGAAGGGTGTGGTAATTCTTCTGTTGAAAAAGGCCCTGTGTGTTAGAACTTTTAGAGCTAAAATGAATTTTTATTGCTAAACATGAGACTCATGGAACAGCACAGAGTGAAAGAAGCTCCAAGAGAATTGTGTTTTAGGCACATAAAATCATCTTGATTCTCTTCTTTGCTTGCAGAGGCTACAAAACTTACTCCACCCCACTTTATGAGTTAACATGAAGGCAGATACCCTTGTCATGTGATAGTACCAGTATATTAACTAATTGAAGGGTTTGCAGAATCATGTAAAGAATAATGGACACTTCTGGCAGATCTTTCTGTAACAGCATGTGGGCCTCTCATGGCCTGGACTTTTATGTGCCCTGTGCTGTGCCTTATTTTGATTCTGCATATCTTTTGCTCATCAACAGCATTTTGGAACAACTTCAGTTTACTAGAACACATGGAAGGGCTCAGATGTGTTTAGTGCTATATCAGGATAGTGAGTAGAAATTGCGCATGTCTGGCTTTTGGCTTTCCATCTGTCTCAAAACTGTTTATCATTCTGATACTCCTCTGAATTTATCATTGTCATTGGCTCACGCTGTATTCTGGTCAAAGATTTTAAAACATTTATTAAAAGGAATGCTTTTCACTAAAATAAATAATCTCTCGTAGAAGTCATGCCATCAAGCCAACCAGATGGGGAGAACAGGCATATTTGTGTAACATGCAGAGTAACTTCAAACACTATCACACGAGATGTTTCTGTACTCCTTATTGTTCCCATGCAGTTACACAGGTAGTTGGCAGTCAGATCATTAGGAGTGGAAACATAAAGCTCTTGGATTTCCTGCAGTGTGACACAAAACCTTGGCCAAGAAAGGCATGGTAAAAATAGGTTGATCATTTATAAGCATCTAAAAGAAAATAAGAAAGTTGTTTAAAGAGTGATTTGATGACAGCAAGAAGGACAGAATCAGAAGCAAGGGAGCTATTCATACTGACGATAATCATAAGTGCCAAACTGGCAAGCAGCCAAAGTGCCTACTAGGCAGGGATCAAAGACACATATGGTGAGTCTCAAACAACAAATAAGCCATAGAATTCTGGCAAGCATTGCAGGAATAATATGCTCCAGCCCTGACAAAGATGAGGGCTAAAAAAAAAAAAAAACAATGGGGCTACCAATACTGGATCATACCTCAGGGAAAGCAAAGCTTTCATCATTTCAGTTTTATTGGACAAAAATGTAGATAACTTCTCACATATGGTAGGTCTGGTTGATCTAAATTGATGGGAAGTGTAACACAATGTTTAAAAATATCCTTTACAGCTGTGGCAGTAAATCAGTATTCCATTAGCTGCAGCATCTTTCAGAGACAGCATTCTTCAGAGAGTTAGTAATAGATTTACTTTGCCAAAGTAAAACTATATCCCAGGTGATAGACACCTGGCATTTGAAACAGACACAATCAAGAAGAAAGTCCAGGTTAACGTCTTGCCAGATGTTGAAGCCTGTTATTTTCTATTCTTCCACTAATTTGGTCAGATTGGCAGGGTTTCTGACAACTAGATCACAATGTAAAACAAGCAAACACAAAAAGGGAAACATTTTAATTTTATTCTCATGCTACTATGCAGCATCAAATAGGAAAAGAAGGAAATTCTGTGAGTTTAGACCTGGTTTCATAGTTATACACCCATACACAGTCATTAAAAAGTGGCATGTCATAAGCAATGCTATTTTACTTTTATAAAGGGTGCTGACTTTTACACTGGTAAGAATGGTACTCGGCAGCCCTTTGGGTCTTTGGGTGGTCTCCAAAGTACCAGCACTACATAGCTACATAAAATTGTTATGAGGCGTATCAAGGACAGCAGAGAATTGTAGCAGAAAGTGCTTATTTATAGATAACATTTTCCATTTGAGATATTTCCATAACTGACAGAAATGCTGTTGAACCAAATGTGTCCCTTGTCTGACTCCATCATTTTGACTGTAATTTCTTTGTCTCAGTGACCTGACCTACCACTCATCAGTATCAGTAGAAACTATGAGCCAATTCCTGAATGGATTTTCAAGGTGCTATTATAATATTTAAGAAAATATTTCCTTTTCAGAGCCTGCTGTTACACAGACTTTGTTTCCATCTCTTTTCTTCATATCAATGCACTTAGTATCTTCATCTCCATCTCCACCCAGTCTTCTCAGCCAATAAATACTGATGTGATTTCTTATAGGGATTATAAGGTGCAATATGCAGTAACCTCTGATTTCCTTCCTCTCTTTATGTTATTAACAGACAACAAAATAGTACTGATTGTCGGTGAAGCCAGTTTTCTTGTTTTTCAAAAAAGTGACCCTATTACATCATGTAGGATAAAGAGAAACTACAAATTACTCTTAGGAAGTGTTTATTGGATAAAGAAATGCTGGGACAGCTTTTATGCTATATCCATTGCTTCTCAAGTAGAGAGCATTTATCAGAGTTTAGTCAAAACAGGAAAAAATAACCACCTGAAAATTGTACCTGTACTGCATTCTGGGAATAGTACTGTCCTAACAGGAAAAAAGAGTTAAAGACCTGAACCTTTTCTGTTCTCTTAGGGAGAAATTCTTCTGGTTTATTTGAAATATATATTTTAGTATCAAATGAACCATCTTCTACAAGCCATACGCAATTTCTCTATTTCAAACTTGTCCACCAAGTGAAAATGAATTAGGCATTATCCAATAAAGCACAAATGTATGTAGATGATACAAATCCAAAAGTGTTCTTTTTTTATTTTATGTTCTTTTTTTATTTTATTCTTCTAATTGCTAAGTTAATGTGCAAAACATATTTTGTGGGCATACCAGAATAAGTGTTTGAGGGTTTTTTTTGAGTCATTTGTCATATAACTGTACTTCTAAAATTACTTGCAGTATGTCTCCGATTGCTATGCCTCTGTCATTAAATTGTTCCAGAGCAATAGTAACAGTTTAAGTTCTAGTGTAGTGACGAGTCTGACACTAGAATTTTTGTATTTCTTCTGTCACCAGCATTACTCAACTTAGGACAAAAAAAAATCCCCAAACAATGGAGAGTTTTCTGGTGCAGTATAAACTTGCTTAATTTGGCAACCAAACAGTAAAAACGGCAGAGTTGTTACAGAAGAGACAAAGCAAGGGTTTTGTTTGCACATAAGGGATGTGCTTGCCAAGGTAGTTTGCTCATGTTTAATAGGGCAGTTTCATGTTTTTCAATTTACTTCATATCATTTTGCCTAAACAATGTGCAATTAAAATGTTTATCCACAGTAACTGAAATCAGTTTTTCAATTATCCACACAACAAAAACTTTTGGGCAAAATACCACTAAATAATGAAAAATAAATTGAAATAGTGTGTAATGTAGGATAAAAACAAGTATCACATGTGCCATAATGCAAAGTAATCTGAGATCATCAAGTAGATGTGTGCATCAATTTTTTCTCCATTTCTGTTTGTATTTAACTTCAGAGTCAGATTGCATTTTTCAGCTGAGTCCTATGATCTAAAATCCTCTTTAGTGTATGCATAAGTTAGGACAAAGAACTGTGTTTTTTGGCTTCAATAGTAGAGGCTGAACCAGGCAAATGAATACTGTAACGCTAGAAGAAAGACTGACAGAGGAACTACTGGAATGGTATTGACATTCAGAGATTCCCTTTTCAGCATAATGGTAGCAACAGCACTATAAAGTAAAAAAACTTGTAAAAAGTCAGGTCTTTTACATCTTTTTTTGCTATCTTCATCATTAATACAAGATATAGTCACATAAAAATTGATGTGCACTACTTCATGTTGCAATTGCAACAAAAAGCACAGGATTTCTAACAAAATTTATCTGTAAACTTCATCTGGGCAGAAAAAAACCTACAATACCTTGAAATTAAAATGCTAATGTCATATTGTGAAGCAGAATATGTCTTACTTTTGTTATGTCTAGGACTCACAGTGTTGCTTAGGTAATATTCTCTGGAAGAGAACAGTGTTCTTTTTCATAACAAGAATACCACTTGCAGTATCAACCATTCCATGCTAGCCTTAATTATTTCTTTCCCCAATTTAAAACACAATTCACCTCCAAAGCAGATGTTTGTATACCAGGATGAGAAGGGATTTGTTCCACATACTGCATCTGGGAGTTTTAAAGTGTATGTGTCAGCTCATAGAATTATCATGGAATCATAGAATTGCTTAGGTTTGGAAAGACTTTTAGAATCATTGAGTTCAGCCGTCATCCCAGCACTGCCATGTCCATCACTAAAACATGTCCCTAAGCATCACAATTACATGGCAAGAATTAGAATTTTCTTAGGAAAATTCACGGTTTTGTCATCTTTCTGATTGCAAATAATGGCTTTTCAAAGTGTTATTGTGGTCCTAGTATGACAGAGTGCTAGTTTTGGCTGGGATGGAGTTAATTGTTTTCATCACAGCTTGTGTGGTGCTGTGTTTTGGATTTGTGATGTAAACAGTGATAAGACACCCATGTTTTATTATTTTATTGCTGATCATTTTCAAAGCCTTCTCTGTTTCTCACTGTGTCCTCCCAGTGGTAGACTCGTGGAGGGCAAGAAGTCGGGACACAGCTGGGACAGCTGACCCTGAAATGATCAATGTACTAATAAAAGCTGAGGAAGGAGGAAACAGGGTGACATTCAGGGTTTTGACATTTGTCACATACAGTTGTATGTGATGGAGCCTTGCTTTGCTGCAAATGGCAGAACACCTGCCTACCAATGGGAAGTGCTGAGTTGATTCCTTATTTTGCCTTGCTTGCACGCATGGCTTGGCTTTCCCTATTAAACTGTCTTTATCTCAACCCACAAGTTTTCTCACTTTTGTGCTTTTGTTTCTCTCCCCCATCTCACTGTGGGGAAGTCAGAAAGTGGCTATGTAGGACTCAACTGCATACCAGGGTTAACTCACAACAAACAGATACAATCTGCATGAGACTGCAGAGGATAAAAATAGACATGGACAGCATTAGTCAAATCTCCTACTTTAGGCACTTAAATTAGACATTGCAGCATTTATAAGCCTTTAGAGAGATTTAAGCTGCCTAAGCTACATTTTTTCTGAAGTAAGTGGAGTGAAAGTAGGTGTCCATACCACCCTCAGGGAAGCATTTGCTCCAGTTTAACTACAGACTTGCTTTTCCAGTGCAATGAAGGAAACTTAGGTGTTTTCTAGGCAGGGCAACGTGCATATGTTGAACAGGCAGCCACTGAATTTTGGCCAGTAGGAAACATCAAACACAGAGGAATAGCTACAAAGTTCCTGGCTGAGTTTGAGAAGCCTTCAGAGTATTGGACCTACACTTCCCATCTCCTAGGAGAGAATCCTAAATGCCAAACCAAATGTTGACACTGCATCACTGTACAGCCAGAATTTGAGTGATAAGGAATCAAAAGCAATGCATAGAATATTTCATTAAGTTTTATAGTAATACATTAGTGTTACAGTTCTGACTTTTCTTTGAGCATTATGTATTGCGGGTTCTAGTGCAGAAAGTTTCTTTAAGATCTATAGTTTTCCATGAGGTCAACAGGTAAACAGACTTTTGGACTTTAAACTATTGTGCTGGGGGTTTTTTTGGTTTCAGTTTTGGTGGCGGTTTTTTTGGTAAAAACTTTTCATCCCTTTCTGCTCATACAGAACTTTAATTAAAATTTTTGAGATGTTTTGTGCCATGTTAAGGAGCATCATTTGACACAATGCCTCAATTATTATAAATCAGATTTGTTACCTTAGCTCAAGGAGAGCGCTAACAGAGATTGGAGGTAGTATGGGTTTTTATAATTCTCTTCTAGTGGGTCTTTTGAGGAGCACGAGCGAAGTGAAACAGGTCACCATGGGATGCTAGAAGACCCAGCACAGACAGGACCGACAGCATTGCAGCCACAGAGGCAGTAGGACTGCTCCAGTACTTGACAGCCAGGAAGAGGAGCTTTAACTTTCTTTCACAATTGGTCCCAGAGAGACTTTGGCTCTTCAGCCTCATTAACATCCATTTCCTGCTCCTTCCCATAGTGTTGTCACCACATATGTTCATGAGACAATGACCTTGTGTTCTCATTGTAAACACAGTGGTGTTTACCCATGGTACATCTGGGCCTGATGTAGTGACCACTCTGTTTAAGTTGCCAAATCTTTTCTGTTACAAAAGTACGTCCAACTGTTTCTAAAAGGAGATCTCCATGTCTTGTAGCAAGAATTTGGAGTTCAGCAGCGGTGTAGCCTGGAGTCAGGAACATGTCCTCTGTTGTCTCAGTGAATAACACTTTAATTTCTAAAATGTTGAGAAATGTGATTTTCTAGCTATGTTTTACTCTTTTATGTTTGCCAGAGACTAACAACTAAGCAGTTTAATATTCCAGTTGCTCTGAGCAGATTTTGTTCTTGCATGTTATTCCAGCATGGGAAACAATACTGAACCTACATCTGGAGCCCACATAACTCAATTCCTGCCACTGCTCCACAACAAATACCCTCAAGGAGTAAAGTTTAGTGAGACATTAAAGAGAAGTTCTGGAAATAGAAATAAAACTCCATGCTTTTGGGCTTCAGACAATCTCTTAAGTATTAGGGTTTAGGATGAGACCTCTTTAATAGAGAAATAATCCGACATCTGCCCACTGTAGGGGGATTTTGCACCTTTATGTAAAACATCTGGTGCTGGCTACCATCACAGACAGGATGCTGTGCTTCAGAGATTACACATCTGATGCATATGTTTTTTATAGTATGGATAGAAAGTTCATTGAATGCTAATTCAGAGGATGCGAGTTCTAAAGGAATTTGGTTGTACCTGTGGACTATTTTATTTCTACTAAAACAATGATTTCCAGCAAGAGATCATTCAGGTAATGTGTATAAGATGCTATTGATGAACATATGAAAATATAACCACACTTGCATGCTTCCCTTGAGATTGACTGTATCCAGACATAAAATAAAACATGTTCCCTATCCCAGTTTATCCACAGAGAACAGAAATATGGTTAAAGAAAGGTAGTCAGAAAAAAAATCAACTTTTAAAAGCCTATCATTGACAAAAGAATATAAAATATAGCCAGCCCTGTTCCTTTTAGACAGAGGCAGCTAGGAAAATATGATAGGCAGGGTACAGAATCTCTTGCTGTTCTTGGTTTATCTGTGACAAGATTTTAGGAGTTAGCATCTTAATTATGAAGAAGTGGGTGCATTGTTAAAAACATTTTAAGAAAACCAAGAAATAATTTTTATTTGTCATAGTTAGATATCTGAACAAATCATTGCTATGGCATTTGAATACTGATATGGTATGAAGGGAGTTAGTTCAACCATTCTCAGATGGAAGAGAGGTCAAAGCCAGCTCTAGCAGCAGTGCAGTAGGTGGGGGTCTCTGAAGTTGGAGTTAAAATTCTAACCAAGGCATAAGGGATCAATTATCAAGGGATCAATTATCAAGGCATAAATTTGATTAAGTTTCCACCCAGAAAACAGTTGTATGGAAAAAACAAAAATAGCTGAAGTGTCTTTTCTGCTGGAAAATGTGCAGCAATCAGCTAAATCAATGAGCACTGCCTGATGAATAATTCACCACCATTATTCTCATTAATCCTCTAGTCTGTCCAGACAGATTTGGGATTGTTCTGTAGAAACATAAATGGCCTGTTAAGGGCGGTAATTGTTGTATTATATTCAAAATGTGGTTTATCTAAAATGTACAGTCATGAATTATTGTGCAGCTCTTACTATATACAGACATGGAACAAAAGAATTCATTAAAGAATTAAAGAAATATAAAATTTTTATTGTCAGTGGGCCTTAAAGGTCTTTATGAACAACACCAATGATTTGGGCTTTCCAAAGTACAAATTAAAGTGAGAGTGAATTAAGTCCACAATCAATGAGATGCACATTCAGGATTAACTGGGCATTTAATAAGTGTCTTATTATTCCACATATTCCAACAAGAAATGGAGACTTGGCAAAGATGTTGTTTGAAAGAAATCTTTATGAAAAAAATAATATACCTTGCTTAAATGGATTTTGTCACTAGTCTGAGAGATAAAGGGGAGGGAGATATAATTGAAAACGTATTTCCTAGGAATAATATCTGAAAACAGTGATTCAGTTTTTAAAAACAAATTGCAAATGATATCCCCATACCATTAAGAAAACGAGTGATTCCTTTGATTCCTAATACATCATCATGACAAATCAGAAAATTATGATTTTTTTAACCAAT
The DNA here is from genome assembly GCF_020740725.1 of Corvus hawaiiensis. Classification (NCBI taxonomy): domain Eukaryota; kingdom Metazoa; phylum Chordata; class Aves; order Passeriformes; family Corvidae; genus Corvus; species Corvus hawaiiensis. The sequence continues at coordinate 25,826,787 of NC_063215.1, forward strand.
GTTAAAATTGAATGTGTCACATTTTCCCTTAAAACTTAAAAACAAGCACATAATCCTGTGTCAGGCAGAACACTTCAAACTCATTAAAATGTTCTTAGTACAGTATATATTTAGGCAATTCTTAACTTGTAGGGATTATTTTCCTTGCTTAAGATATCTTGGAAGCTAAGAGCTTAGCAGAATTCTAAGAAGGACTACTACTGTCTATATGCATGAAAAGATAGCTACAAAAGAAAGTTCAAAAATTTAATAATTATTTACCCAGTTGACACTAGGTGGAATTAGAGAGTTCTATTTAGAAGCATATTTAAATTACTTTAGTATTTAAATTCCTATAGTAACCAATGGATTCCAGATCCTGAGACAGGTTACTTCCTAGCTAGACCTTACAGCTGGTGTTAGTTGTATCTTAATATGGACAGAAAAAGGTATCTTAATTCATACTTCTGATGTAAACAAAGCACATCATGTGCACCAATATGCAATGTTATGTTTTTAATATGGGTACTAATCAGGTCATAATTTTAAAGACTTAATTGCTCCCTTTTATGGTACCATAAGGAAGCCCTTCCATCTGTAGCACTACAAAAGACTATATACAATAGCTGAAAAGACAATAACCATGGTAACATGAACAACACATGCTCAATCGTAATTTCACCTAGCAACAGCAGTGAGGGATGATGTCAGAAGACAAAAAACTTGATGGATATGTGGCTTTCATAAAACCAACTTTCTCCTGAAAAGGCTGCCTAGCAGTAAAGGATATCCAGGCAACAAGGGACACCTGATTTCATAAAAGATAAGAATCAAGACTTTGATAATGATTCATCTTGGGGGAGGGATAAGTAAGCAGAGCATCCTATTCTTGGTGTCACTCAGTGTGGAAGGTATCTTTTCAGCTTTATACCGGCTAGCGCTTGTATTTCAATGCCTTAGAAAGCCTCGAGCAGCCTTGAGAGGTAGCACGGGCGATCTAGCACTTTAGTAGCTCTAAAATCGGTACCTGTATCAGCTGCAAAGCAAATACCATCAGCAGAAGCAAACAGGGAGAAATATAGCTCCCTGCTCGCTCAATTTCCTGCAGTTAGAAGCTTTCAAATGAGACAGACAACTAGAGATGTTCACAGGAAGATAGCTGAGCTGAGAGAGGGCGTTTGCCTCCCCTCGACCATCTTTATTAGGAGAAGGGGAAAGGGGAGGACTGGGGGCGGACCCAGGGTGACCGGCCAATCAGACACTGCTAAAGAGTCTGAATTACATTTGGTTTTGCCCGCGCTTAGAACAAAGGAGCTCGGAGCACATGGGCAGGAGCACTTGTCTTTGGGAGGGGAAGATCAGAACAGGCAGCAACAACTCAGTACTCTACAGAAGGAAGAGAGCTTGCTAGCAGCTGGTCATTGGCCTGGTTCCCATTCTTAGCCATTACTGGTACACTGGTCTGTACAGAGACGTACCCTCAAAGTCTGTTGTCCTGCCCTGTGCTGCCAAAGTACAAGTGCAATGCAAAAGGAGTTATCTTGGCCTCAGAAGCAGAATTAGGATTTGCCCCTAGGCAAAGGGAAAAAGGAGAAAAAAGGAGGAAATGAACCTTTTCCCTCTTGCAAAATAAGAAGTCCTGAAATCCTGTGTAATGACAAGGTAATTGCCCTTTGTACAGCTGTTGCTTCTAGGGTCTGGAGGAAGACAGGTTGCCACACGTTCACTTTTGCTCTGCTCTTGTACTACCCCAACAAGTATTCACAGAATCAATCAGGTTGGAAAAGACCTTTGAGATCATCGAGTCCAACCTATCACCAAACACTACCTTGTTGACTAGACTGTGAGACTGAATGTAACATCCAGTCTTTCCTTAAACACCCCCAGGGATGGTGACTCCACACCTCCCTGGGCAGCCCATTCCAATGCCCAATCACCCTTTCTGTGAAAACTTCTTCCTAATGTCCAGCCTAAACCTCCCCTGGTGCAGCTTAAGACTGTGTTCTCTTGTCCTGTTGCTGGTTGTCTGGGAGAAGAGACCAACCCTCGCCTGGCTACAGCCTCCTTTCAGGCAGTTGTGGAGAGTGATAAGGTCTTCCCTGAGCCTCCTTTTCTGAACAACCCCAGCTCCCTCAGCTGCTTCTCATAGGACTTGTTTTCTAGACCCTTCATCAGCTTTGTTGCCCTTCTCTGGACATGCTCCTGCATCTCAACATTGTTCCTAAATTGAGGGGCCCAGCACTGGACACAGTACTCAAGGTGTGGCCTCACCGGTGCCAAGTCAAGTGAAAGAATCACTTCCCTAGACCTGCTGGCCACACTGTTTCTGATATAGGCCAGTATGTCACTGGCCTTCCTGGCCACCTGGGTACACACTGGCTCATGTTCAGTCTGCTGTCAATCAGTGCCCCCAGCTCCCTTTCTGCCTGTTGTCCAGCCACTCTGTCCCCTGCCTGCAGGGGGTTGTTGTGGCCAAAGTGCAGGACCCAGCACCTGGTCTTGTTAAACCTCCTATTGTTGGATTTAGCCCATCTATCCAACCCATCCAGATCCCTCCCAGAGCCTTCCTACCCTCCAGCAGATTGACATTCCCCCCAGCTTGGTGTCATCTTCATATTGGGTAATAGTATTCATAATAGATGCAAAGCTCACCTTTTTATGAAGCCCAGTATACTGTCACCCCTACTTCCTTACTTATCCCTATCTTAAGAGCTGTCATATCATTTAACACGGAAATTTACTACATGAAACTTCTTCTGCCACATAAGGCTCAAATATACCTTATGATAATATCTGTGAAACTCTCTGTCCCTGGGATTTTACACTGCTGCCTCTTCCTGCAGTGTTTGATTGCTTCAAATATAGAATCGATAACAGCAATTGCTTTGGAAAAAAAATAAACTCACTTTGGACTAGACTTTGTTCTTGAGATGCAAGATTATAGTTGCTAAATGTTGTTTATATGGATATATTCTCAAATGCTAACACTAGAAGCAGTGCTGTGACTGTGAAGGATATGCAGAAGTTTTTGATCAGGTGCAATACCTTTAGCAGTATTCATCAATATATTTGGAAAAAAAAAGACGATATCAGGCACATTAAGCCTTCCTAGTCCATTAAGTCCTTCTTGCTACATGGTTAAGGAAGTTGACTAGTTGACAGACTCAGTGTTTTTATGAGCAAAAGACAAGTCAGAGTTACGAATGTTGTTTTGCAGCAGCAAGTTTCTTCACAGAAGGATTTTGTTAATGGAATAAGAAGTTTAATGTTATTAAAAAAAAAAATCTGTTTTGTCTAGTCTTACCAGATTAACTGGTAAAACAAACACAAAACTTGGTTCCTCTGGAATATGATCCTATAGACTTCCATGTGTTGCTGTTAATTTAATGCTTTGTATGTACTTTTACAGCTGGTTTCATGAGCTGAAGCTGTTAAATTTAATTTCTAGCAAGCTAAATAGCTTATGTTCTAGTTTTATTATTATTCATATTTCTGAACCTTAAGCAATAAGACATTGCCTGTAGGGATGTTTTAAACCAACACATGACTAATCCACCCCACGAGAACATGAGCAAAGGAGTGGCAATATATCCACAGCTGATCCCCAGTGACTTTTTCTCATTATTCCTGCAGTCAAAATAGTATCATTTTAAAATTAGTGTAATCATAGAGAATAAAGCTTGGTGACTAACCTGATGAACTGTTTAAAAAATTTAATAAAGCAAAACAAGACTGAAAGACAAAGTGGACTGGAAAACGTCTTCTTGGTATCATTCTTCACCTTTGACAGACTCACCTGCTGTGAAAGTAGATAAAGGACATTTCCCACTGAGATGTAAACTTTTTAGACCCTCATCTGCAAGTCACAGAGTGTGGAAACCAGTCTGAGGTGGGCCTTGCTGTCCAACTGGAATTTATTTCAAATAATTCTGGAATTCTGCAGACCCATACTGGTTTGAATACCTATATTAATCTTAGTGATAAAGTATGCTTTCTCAGATGAAACACCAGTCTTCTATTAAAGCAACCATTCTCTTTTATATTTAAAGTCTACTTAAGTATTTTTCAGCAAAATACCAGTTATGCATATTTTTTTCATGAAAAATGACAGGCAAACTTCAGTTGTGTTATCTGATGTATGAGTTACACTCTAAATTATAACTGCTTTCAATTTGACCCATTTTGTTTAGGGGAAAGCCTCCATATGGATGAAACCTCCCTCGTGTTGGATGAATGCTCCAGAGACTTGCCACCCAAATTTGACAGCTCAGCAAAATTGGCAGGCTCAGGTCTGTGATAATCCTGGTGTGGCTGATCAGAAGCAAAGTGCAAGAGGAAAGCAGTACTAGGGATGGTTGCTTAGCATTTCTGCAATATATTTGTTTTTACCAAAATGCAGCTGGTTGTGCAACATTGTAAACTGGCCTCTTACTGTAAAACAAAAGCAACAAACCTGAAAAAGCAAGCCACCAAAACATGTGAACAGTATAAAATTGATCCTAGTTCTGAAAAGAATGTTGAATGTTAACATAATGAAATGCAATTTTATGACTGTGCTGCCTAAGGACTCTCTTTTGTGAGGTGCTGAGCACTCTTAACTTAAGACATAATATTTTATAATGAAGAGTGCAAGGCAAAACGACATATCAATATGTCATCAGGTCTAATTAACCAAAATAACAGAGCTTGAGTGCATATATCCTATATACCAACTTTATATGAAAGCTATTGAAACTTAAAAGCATCAAGTCCTTAAGTCCCTCAACACCTCCAGTGTCTGAGCAGATTCAGTATTATTACTTTGTTCTATGTAACTAGGCTGTTACACTAGAAAAACATTAGCTACTGTGTTTAAAGTAAAATTTAGAAATCTAAATCAATGTAGCAATTTGTACATAGGAAGGATACCTATTGATCCCAATTGGATTTTATAAGCATGTGAGTTAGAAGATGATATATAATGCATATCAATAATGTATGTTTAGTTTAAAGGAATAGTACCTTCTCTGTATGTGTGAAAATGTACTAGATTAGGATTTCCAATAATATATTTTCTAGGGAGAAAATTTGCACATGTAAGTGCATGAACATACACACATGAGGGAGATATTATTAATATTGAGACATGAGCTTGCACATCATTCACATATATTTTTACCAATATTTACATATTGATATATTTACATTTACTATATCTAAATTACACACAGGGTACTTGTTTACCCATGAAAGCAGCATCAGACATAACCAGTGAACCATACTTTATAAATACTTGCAAGGACCAGTTTCCCTTATGGCTTCTTCACAATTAGCTCAGCAGTGACTTAGGTTCATAAACATTGATGTCTGATGTCTTTAAGCATTGTAGTTAACAAGACATTTGTGTAAGGCTAACAGACAAAATTAGAGAGGATACACGCTTTGAGTGGGATTGACAGACATGGGACTGTGACCTGTGCTTTTCTAGAACGGCTGTTCATCAGCCTTAGTTGCCTAACGAGTGGTTTAAAACTAGCAAAGAGATAAGCAGTTCCAGATCCTCTGGATTTTAGGCTGTGTCATGCTCTGTCACAACAATTTCTGTTTTTATTTTCTAATGAACAAAACAGAAAGGAAAGAAAGGGCATCCATATATATCATCCCATCTTACTTATTCAGCTATGTATTTTGCATAATAAAGCAAGGTCAAACAGCTTTTCTGTTTGATCAGTCTTTTTGATTTCATGTCTCTTATGTGGCAGTGGGGAGTGTCAAAATCTGTAATATAATCTCATAAAGATTTGCTCTTCTCATTCTGAGAAACATCCCCAGTGTTTTGTTCAGCCAGAATTAACAATTTGTTCTTTTGCAATTATAAATTTTGGGCCTGGCAACTTGCATATTGCTACAGTGAGAACTGATTTTTTTGGGTGCCAGCAGTGTCAAAAAACCTCAAAAACTTAGTTTTCCAAATTAAAAAAGATAAACCATAAAAATATTAAACCTATATTTTTATATTTTTCCTCTATTTATATTTTGAAGAGGTATTTTATTTTTATTGTTATTTTCACAACAAAGTACATCTAAAATACTGAATTTATCCATAACTCCAAAAGCCCAGATTTGAATTACAGCATATCAGCAGGCAGTTCAGAAAACTGGCCTCTTTAAACATTGTAGAATGGCTGGAAATATCATCTGCCAAAAGCACATGGAACACCTCTTAAACAGATGCAGATCAGTGTGCTACAAAGGACACTGAATTCAAGTGCCCTTTAAAACAGTTATCCAGCCTTAAATACAAGCTGAAATAAAAGCCAAAAGACATTCATGAGACTGAAACACCACAGCTTGGACTTCCTCAAACTGTGTGCTGAAGAAAAAGCCGGACTGTAAAAAGTCATGAGCTGAGCTTCCATTGACCTTTGCTCTGCCTTCTTAACTGTGAAGAGTGCAGTGCTTCAAGACTGCAGATAACTACAGTCATGTTACAAGAAGAGATATTCCAGATTCAGGATACCTGCTAATGTGCATATAAGTACCAGAGAGGGAAAAAAATTCAAATCCTCAAAGGTAACATATTTCTACTGGGTAATTAAGCAAAATGAAGTGATTGAGGAATACCATTTCTTTTTGACAACAGAATTTTAAATTCTTTTTTTTCAAACTCCATACTAGTTCCTTTTTTTGGTGGGTGCTATCCGGTGTTGGTTTCACTGAAATATTACAGGAGGCTGAAAGATGGAAAACAGCCCTCATTTTTGTAGTCCAGGTTCTTTTCTGTAGGTTGAAAACACAGTCTTGAAAGTAGTCCTGTTTTTCCAGATCTCATATTGGAAGGAAAAGGAATAGCATGCTCCATTTCTAACCCCTTCTCCTTTTCCTTCCTTCCTTCTTTGCCCTTCTCCAGTCACCAGTTGCAAGAAATTTCTGTATGGCCTACCCAAGCTTATATCCTGTGGAATTATTGTGTTTCCTACTGAGTTTCACCAGCAACAGCAGAAGCAAATCTGTAAACATGATCTCAAGGGAACTATCCAAGTTATGAACTTATGACATAACTAAAGATTTACAGAAAATCCAGAAAAAAGGTATCAAATACTACTCCTTCCTAGCATTACTGTTGATACCATCTTACCAGGTGCAAGATGCAGTCTCATAGATGTATATAAACTTGTGCTGTGTATGCGAAAGACTTTTACAACTTAAAGTTTACCAATTCCTGTGATCACTGCAAATAAAAAGGCAAATCTGGTGGCTTTTTGATTCAAAAGCATAATTTTTTTTTTTTAAACAACTGTCTTCCACAGCTCAGTTTGTTAAGAACTGCACCAAATTCTTCCTATAACTGTCGATTTCCAGCTGTTGACATTTGCACTCTGCCCACAGCAGTGAATCTCTGCAAAGCACTAGTAAGCAAGGTGTGGGACCAGGAGGCCTTCAACTCTTTCTATTGAAGGAAGACAGCAGAAAGTATAGCTGGTAAAATGATTAAGTCAGAAGAGAAAAACTTTCTTGCCTTCAACAGGTAAGAAATACAAGTCAGAGAATGAGGGAACCAAATGCTCCTCGTGAGAGTCACAGAAGGGTTCACTTGCTCCCACTGATGTGAAATGAAGGTAAGAGAGAATGTCAGAGAGTGGGAAATATGTGATTAGCATTCCAGAAGAGCTAGGAAGCAAGAATCCCACGGGACTGGACATGAGCCACAAATATGATCATTACATTTATTTTTCAAGGACAAAGAAGAAATATTGTGAGGTACTTCAGGGAATACACTGAAGAGAAAATACAAGTAATGAGTTGTATCTGGGAGAGAGGGAGAGATATTTTCTCTACATGGGACAAGCACGTGCACAGTGCTCAGTCCTGTGAATTCACGTTCCTTTTGAGTAGCTCTATTGAAATCAGTGGACTCCTTCCAGATGAAGGGAAGACATAGACTTCACTGGGCTTTCAGTTTTCACCTAGATGAGGATTTAGAGAGTAAGAGGGTGTTGGCAAGGTTGGGGACAATTTATTTTGTAATCAGGAAGGTCCTGAAATTTTAAGGTTTTGAATTGGGGAATGATACTAAGAGGGTCTTTCTCAAAAAGAATCCATTCATGATGTGCATCTCCTGTCAGAATATCAGCAAAACTGGGTTTAATCCCCTACTAAGTTAGCAGGGGGAGATCCTTTTTTTCCTTTTTAGCAGAAGGCAGAACTTTTAAAACCTACATGGAATACAGAGGGTTGCCTATACATTTTCTTTAAAAACACTGTGAAGAGAAGATGGAGATATTCTCTTTTCTGTCCTTCCCCAGTGCTACACCTTCCATAAATCATGTCACTATATTTGTGAACAGCTTTCTTCAAGGTTAGAGGGGGAAGAACTGAAGCAACTATAGGTGAAGGTAAAGTCAGTACTCAAAGGGAGTGATAACAGTGTCTGCTTTTAACATTCCTCGGCATCCTCTCTTTCCTTGAACTGAGGCCCCCCCGTACTTATTATAGCAAAGTTGTTCTCTTCCTGTAAGCTATGTGTTAGAGTTTGATTGCTTCACCATATTGAAGGCAAAATACATACTTTGAAGAAGGTACAGTTCATATTTTAAGGTATCTCATCACTCAAGACCACAGCTGGCCAATACCAAAAGAACAATCAAGAGACTAAGAACTGTCAACAAAGAACAGTTCTCTACATCAGAGAATCAGACACATTTGCAGTCAATTAACACTTTGCTTAAAAATAGACAAAGATAAGCCCTAAAGAGTGTGGTGCCCAGCAACCCCATCATTATATATACAATAGCAATGCTTAGCAGCAGTTATCATCATGCCTTACCACTCCATTTGCTATAACAACAAAAACATCCACTATCAATTCCTTATCATGTTTGGATATATTTGGAGATACTATCATAAAGCTGTCTCCATGATATTGTCAAAGGGATGATAATCTAGTTTGTTTTAAAAGTGAAATTTATATAATCATATTCTTTTCTACTTAAATTCCTTACTAAGTGCTGATTAAACACAAGCCTCTGTCATGTATGGGTGTGAAAGATGATTTTATGTCACTTTCGCTGTTCTTGAGGTTCAGCAGAAACTATTTTTACTGTTGTAGAAGTTAGCTCTGCTTCAAAATTACACAAATCTGTGCATAGAGCCAAAGATACAGGAATCAGTGGAGTGCAGAAATGCTGTGGACTATCACTTCTTCAGGTAGAGCCCACTTCTTTTTTTAATGGCTGGGAGTCAGTTGGTAAATAGCTTTTCATTCCTTTTCCATCCCTATAACATGGGGATTTATACTCACAAGAGAATTCAAATCTGCATAGATCAGCTAATCCAGCAGCTGTTTTGCAGCACCTGAGTAGCGCAAACCAGAGAGAATTAGGCTGAGAAGAAAACTTACATTATAGCAGGTCACAATTCAGTAACACATTCAGCCTCACCTCAAACATTTCCTTCTGCAATGCAGTATCTGGAGAAGGCATACAGCATTTACAGAGCACTCAACAAAAGAGTAAACTCTTTGTCATTTTCCATGGCAGCTTTCTAATGAAGGAAAGCACTTTTAGAACAGCAGTAATAACTTTCCTTTTACAGAAGCACAGTTCACTAGAGATGGTTCCCACATGGAGAAGAAATGCCTCAGATTTTTTTTAGCATTTACTTGGCAGTTGGGACCTATTTATTACTTCATATACTTGGATGTAATCGCAGTTAACACACAATTATGATGGGGAAGTGATGTAGGATTCTAAAAGATACAAATTGCAGTACATATTAAACTTTAATTTGCTGCCAATCTCAAGTCCTTCAGCTTTTTTAGGACTGGAGGGCCCTTCCAGAAGTGTGGTGGACATGAGCTCTATTAGCTGTTGGTTGAACCCAGCGCTGCTAGATAGCTCACTGGGGGAATAATATCAGTGTGTTCTCTTCTCTTTGCACTTTCCTGATGCTGTGGAGATGACATGCGTAAATAATTGCAGATTTTGTGGAAGTCCACGTGTACAATACCTGTCTTCCATGGCCAACTTAGAGTTAGGTGATTTTCAGCATTTTCTTTTGTAGCAATATGTTATCTAAACCCTAAGAGTTTTACTGATCACAGTGAAAGTAGTGGAAAATATGGCAACTAATTATAAGATTCAGTGCACAATTAAGACATCTGAATTTATATGCAAAATAATATATGAAAAAAATATATCTACATGCAAATGTCTCTCCTTGTGCTAGGCTCATGAGCTCCAGTGGCAGCCAGGAAAAACTTAGCAAATGCAGTCCTTGGAGATGGAAAAGCCATTCCCAGCTCCAGGCACAAAGAGAATTAAATCACTCTCTATCCTGTGCTGATTAGATAACTGCTATCACACCAGCTTAAACGCCCTTATTGGGATTCAGTTGCCTAAATTTAACATGCCTGCTTACAAAATTCGATATGGCATAGTCCCCTGGATGCCCGTCTAGAGGATAGTCTCCTGAAGGCCCTGTGACATCTGTCAAACATGCCACAGATGTCTTGGACATCCCTGAGCACCTCAAATTAAAATGCTATAAATAGGAGTTTATCTTCAGTTTCATCCCTTTGAAAGTTTGGGATGGGTAATTACAGATTAAAGAGATAATTCTCTCTCATGGTGTTTCAGTTTGAAAACTGAGAGCAATTTTTCTCTTTCAAGGAAACCAGATCAAATACCTTCTACTTAGTCCATAGCTCAGTGGTAGCGATCCAGAGTTGAGCACTCTGCAGAAGTTCCCTAGCCATCACTATAATTTTTCCAGGGGCAATATGAATCAGTAGGCTGTGGAGTTACTGACTTACTTAATCACAGCCACTGACTAGAAAACATTTAATCACGCAGTGGAAAACATTAATTAAGCAGGAGAAACTGACAGCTCCTATTCCCTGAAACCTCTGAAGCCTGGCAGTTTAGAAACACTGTTAGATTCAGAGCCTTTCATCCAAGGGATGGAACTGAAACCACATTTCTCAATAGTGATAAGTGCACTGTATACTGTGAAATTCAAAATTAAATCTCTGCTCTCTCTTCTCATTAAACCAAATTGTCTGTGGATATGCTGAGAAATAAAATTTGTGATACTAGAACAACCTTGAAATTATAAGCTTAAATCCATAGGAATTTTATATACTGCAGTTAGTTGAGTAAGGAGTCAGAAAATCTGTGCTTTAGAGTTAAGCTTGTAAAGAGACATTTAGGTAAATAAATTCCTCTTTAATCTCCATTAGCCCAGTTCTTAAGTAACTAAATAATTTGTCAGGAAGGTAATTGTCTGGTTACAGAAAAAAAAGTTGATTTAAATGTTCAAAATTTTTAAAATCTTTTAACCTCAAGTTAGAAGTGAATTATCACATTTTGTATATAAGTAAGTGGTGGATTCATTTGATTTTTCTGTCTTGTACCTTAAATCATTATACTGAATAAGGAAAAAGAAACATCAAACACAATCACAAAAGCAAGCATATTATTATTTTATTATTTAGTACTGAAGTATAAAACTGTAAGAAAATGTCACTGAGTGCTTGCTGGAATGAAGTCAGCTAATCACTGCAGAAATAAATATAGATTGGAAATACAAGGGAATCTGGAAAATAACTATGGCTATTTTTAGATAATGGCATCCTTCCATTCCTTGGATGATGATACAATAACCTTCAACTGGGGAACTTACAAGGAACTTGGACTGAGATCCTTGTGGCATGTATAATCTGAAGAAAGGACAGTATACAGAAATATGGATCTGAAATTTTTCTTTTGTCTTTTAGTATTACCTGCTGGAAAATGGTTAAATGATTTCTTTTTCTTTTTAATTACATTTTTCTTGCCTCTCTCTTTAGAATATTTGTAGTTTTTCAGAAAGATGACAGCAATTAGGAATGCACTGGCAGTCTAACAGTGATAAAGCACATGAACTCTAATAGTTGCCTTTGTGTTCATAAATACATTTATGCTACTGAGGGGTATCTCAGTGTTCAAACAATACACATATTTATTGAATTATTTAACTTTTACATATTTAAACAAGAAACATTCTGAGCTCAAGGGAAAAAACGAGTATACAGTCTGAACTGTACTGTACTCAGGTTCAAATGATGACCATCTTTCAGAAGAGAAAAAAAGGTCTGTTAGCACTCTTAGGCAAGAATGGATTAATTTTTATCTTAATCTGGTTTATAGAAAAGCATTTCCTCCTCTTTGATGTGGTATATGCTAAGTGAAAACATCATGCTCTACCCATCAGAATCATGCAAGTGGTCACTCTTTCTTTTGCACTGATGTTACAAAAGGAGATAGCCTGCATGGCTGGAAGGTATCCATGATATTAAACAGTTCATGGGGCTGTGAAGTGCTGAGAGCAATCATGCAGAGCAACAGGCCACAGGAATGCAAATCATCCACAAAGCCAAAAGTGGAGCTAGCAGGTGGCCTCTCCTATTCATCTGATGTCAACACACTGTTCAGATCAAGCCCTTTTAACATCTGGGTAGGCCCACTATTGCTTTTAATTAAATATAATACAGCCATTCAATGTTCTTGCATGCATGAAAACCACGCAGTAAAAAGCATATCTTTTGCACACTGAGGGTCACTCTAGTTATATAAATAAGTAGTACCATTTAACTTAGACTGTGAGGTAGTTTAAATTTCATAGACTTTCCGTATACTGTTCAGTTAGAGCCTCTTTGACATTTCAGTGACTGACCATATTTCCATGGAAAATGTTCCTGCTCCTTCAGAGGATTTAGAAGGGGGGGGAAAAAAAGTCTTGTAATTAACTTTTTCTACCTCTGAAACATTTCCACTGTAAAAGATTTTGAACAGAAACATTTGTTCTCAAAATTAGTTTACAGAGAGAATTTAACTGTGTTAACATATAAGCCATGGAAACTGTCATAATATCTAATTAAATTATTACTGACGTTCCAATCAGTAGCAAAAAAACATCTGTAACTGTAATTCTACTACAGAGAAAGTATAATTAAATCTATTCCGTAATGGGTAGCAAGCTATTGCAGAAGTATACTGCAATGCTTTAGAAAGCTGGAATGCTTCAAATATCTTTTACAAGTATAATAAACCTTTTTTTTAACTGGGAACATGAATATTCTTCTGAAGAGCCTTTATTAGGATTTAATTTCAATGCATGTATGATTACATTAGTTCTTCTGTTTGAAGCAGACTGGAAAAAATAACTGCCATCATTCAGAGCCCAGAATAGAGAAGCCTTTAAGTGTGCTTTCGTTCTATCTCTATGGAGAGCAAACGGTAACAGCATGCTTCATTTTGATTTCAGGAGATAAGCAAAATAAAGCACACAGTGGAGTGTTTTCTTGAACAGAAACATTTTCCAGAACTAAAGCCAGAAATGTGTGACAAAGCTGAAGTGCATTATTGTAAAATATTAGGAAAAGAGATGACTTGGGAGGAAAGTAATGGGATGTGAAGCATTTAATGTAAGGTCGCAAGGTCAACTGTTGGTAATGGACTAAGAGTTTTTATGTGAATGATGGCTGCTGGGCAACTCTGTCTAAAGAGAGATGGATATCCAGCCTCTAATGGGCAGATGTGGTCACCCTAGAACTCCGTCACAGTTGCCTTTTTCTCTTTCTCCAGTCAGAAAAGGCTGCATCCAACTGGAACCTCAGTCTATGATGCCCTTTTCCGTCTGCACTGAGGTAGACTGATGTTTGGAAAGAAGCTTTGCCTAAATTGGTCTACTTTCTAATTATGCTCATAACATGGATATTTGCTCTCCCTCCTCCAAAGCTGAAGTTATTACTGAAACAAGAATTTCTCAGGAAGAGACAAAAAAGCCAGCAAGGCATCAAAATTCTGTCTCAGCCATTCTTTGTTGAATTATGAGCAGTAATGTTTTTCTACTTCCTTGGACATGCTATCCCTCCATAAATTCCATCTCATTAATTCAGATGCTCAATAGCATTTATTACAAACAAACAGTGTCTAGTTTTCATTCATTATTCTGATATAAAAGCCCATATGTCTACTAACAACCATACTATGTACAAGAAAATGATACTCAATAGCACTTTCAGAGTGAACATCAGGTTTCAGCTGCATAATCGCTGTTGTTTTGCAGAAGATTATATATCTAAAAGACCTATTAAACGCTTTCAGAATTTATGACTGTATAACTTTTCCCAGTGTTAAGTTAGTCTAACTGTAAGCAAAAATATGTGGTACAAATATGTCGCTGCGCAAATAAGTTTATTGGCCTGCTGGAATAAAGAAGGTTTAGAGAGTGCTGCTCCTACTGAGGTCATTGGGAAAACTTCCAATGACTCCACTTGCCACAGAGTTAGGTGTGGAGGGAATAAGATTTTCTTTCTCTTTCATGGACTATGGAGTTGAGTTGGGTTGGGTAGGGTTGGGTTGCATTGTGTTGGATTATGCTGGGGGTCGTTGCCTGCACTGAAGAGAGGGGAGGAGGAGAGAAACTGCTGCCCAGGGTCTTGACATTTCTGAAAAGCTTCTGGGCAGGAGGCACCACTAGTAGAGATCTGCCTATTCAGCTCATGACTCTTGAAGAAGAAATATATAATAATGCCAATTTCTCCACTGATCACCTGGCAGCTGTTACTGGGCAACAAGAGCCAACAGATTTACCAACTACATAGTTAAGGAACAGCTATATGTGGTTATGTAGATCAGACACCTAGCATTGCAGCATTTTGATGTTGTATAAACTGAAAAAGGATGCTATACCTAATTTTGATAATTGCATAAAATTTCTACATTTTTCCATTCTGAAAACATCTGTTTCATATATTATTAAATATTTCTTTTTAGACATAAGGGAATTTAAATAAATCCTAATGAAAGATCTTATCAGATGCCTGTCTTTTTAGCAATTTTTTTTACCCAGATATGCTTTCCGTAGTTTGCAATCTCTTCAGCAAAGACAGAAACACCATCTGAAGTAATTAAAAGGAAATAAGTGTCCCTTTAAGTATAGCTTTGCAAAATTTTGGAATCTCAGAAAGACAGCAGAAAAAAAAAGGCTTCAGATTTACCTTAATTGATAAACCGGTTTGGCAACTGTACCTATTCAGAATGTTTGTTATGTCTTGTAATGAACTGTAGAGGTTTTGAAAACAAATCATTCATTAGAATAATTTTCACAAACCTTAGGAGTTCATTTTAAAACCCAACCAAAATAATTCTCCTCCCAATTTATGTCTTAAAAGTCCTAAAGTCGCATCAAAAAATTGCTATTTTGGAAGCCCTGTTTAAAGTGCAGCTGTTCCATCTCCCGTTTTAAGAAGGTTCAGCACTTTTCTTGGAAAGATTGGTTTCTCTTAGATACTTTAATAAAATGTGTAGGTTTCGGATTCATTATATTGAAGCCTCTTTTTTTATTCATTTCATTTTGGAAGTAATTACGTTTTGGAGGTGTTATCTCTGTTAAATACTTCCTGAACTTTTGTACATCTGTCAAATCTATTTTGCAAATATGATACTGTTCAGAGGAAGTCTGAGGCACTCATACAGAATTCAGCTGGATTAAGTGCTGTAATGAAAATGCTGCCCAAGTGTATTACTACAGTAAGTACTTATTTCAGAATTCAGTTATACCTACAGGAATATATTCTATGTCTGGTTATCTGGGAATGCCAAAGATACACAGTGTTTTGGCAGAATGACTACAACTCTGCTAACTAAGCTAATGACTTTGAAGAGGAAATTGGGTGAAAATATTACGTACAGCCTGAATTTCTTCCTCTGGTCTACCAAACAATGGCATTTACATGATAGAAGTGAGAACAAGAAGGCTGGTGTCTTTGCTACCTCTATAGCTTTTCCACTACAGCTATATAATTGGAAATGTTACTGCTAGACCTTTTTAAATCACAGCTTAAGAAAAATAAGAAAAAGAATATGATAGTCATGGCTAGTACTCAGTAAGAGCTAGGCTAGGATCCTCCCACAGCACAAACAAGAAAAAAGGGAAAAGAGAAAGAAATTGCCAGGCAAAAGGATGGGTTGCCTTGATATTCCGTTCTGAATACGTTTTGAGAAGTAGCAATCTTAAATTTTTACTGTGTTTGATTAAGATTTTAAAATTTTTACTGTGTACTGAAGAAGAAAAATAAATAACATTTCTGTTTGCATTTCTTGCCATTTATATCATTCACTCCTAAGCAGAATTCATTGATAGTCTCTCCCCCTTTTAGCTGTAGTGAGTTCTTTCAATGATATCTTGATGTACATTCAAGAGCTTTTCAGGTTTAATGGTTCATTGACTACTTGGAGACTTCATATTCAAACAAATTCAATTTTACCATCAGTTTGAACTACATTTTGGGGTTTTATTTAGAGGTTGGATTTATGAGCCATTTAGGACAGTTCTACTGTTAATTACCTTTTTTATCATCTTTATTCATACATTTTAATTTTGCAAAATAGTTCTTTATCAAAATAACATTACTTTTAATATTAAATATATTGCTGTTGTGGACATAAAGAACAAAATATACAAAATCTGACAGTGAATGTAATTCCCGTTAAGTTGTATTATCATTTTATTTATAATTTTGCGCCTCTTAATCTCTAGCAGCTTTACTATTCATTACTTACTGACCCATCCTTTTGTCTTTATTAAAAGCAAGCTAACACATTCCTTTCTTATCTTTCTGGCATCTTGATACAGTGAAACATTTTAAACTTTTAAAAGTTTTACAATGTGTTACATGATAGTTCCCACATAGAATTGCCCATGTTTTATCTTTAAAAGAATTTAGAAAACTCTGTATATTTAGCAGATATCCAAAATGAATTTACAGACAAGCTCAGAATAGATCTCCTACAGATTCCTTAGTCTGTGGTTTTCAATAATACAGGACAAGGATTTTAGGGGGAGTAGGTATTTACTAGGTCAATGGTGTTAGAAATAACAGATACACTTAGAAACACAGGATCTGTCTGATCTGAAATGCAGGCAGCAAACTTCAAATTAATTGCAGACTGATTTTAACTCTCCTGAATTAATTATATTGTTCAGACTATTTGAATAAAGGAGGTTGTCAGCCACAGGAAAACTTAGGAAGTTTGTAGTCCTTAAAGAGCCAAGAGAGACATAGTAAGGAACCATGTTTTCTGAAGGATTGTAGTTCACAGTTAGGGGGTTTTTTTGAATGTAGCTGAAATGGAATGTAGAATATTCTATTCTATCCATTACAGTGAACAACTTCTGTCCTGATTCCCCCAACACCTCCTTGCTCAAAGCAAGCCAATTGTTATGTCAGGCAGGTAGTTAAAGAAACCTTTCTAATATATTCAGGATACCAAAATATCAGGTATAAGGGGGGAAAAAAAGTTTGGAAAGCAATATAAATGAATGCAGAGATGAGTTGTTCTCCAGCCGATCCTCTGCATGCAACAACCTGTGCAATTCCAACTGCAGTACATTGTAATGTGCACTTGGTGTGAGTGATACTCTTTTGCTTTGGAACATTCTGAGAAGAGCATATTGATGTGGCTTAACTACATCTGATTTGCAGGTGCCAGTTTTAGGAACTGGAATTATAACACTGAGTCAAGACTCTGCATTCCCTATAGAACAAATTGAGAAAAATAGCCTCCTTGGGAAGTAGTGGATAACACCAACCTACATGTGACACAACCAAAGGAGAGTGCCCAGACTTCTGACCCTCACACATACTTCACCTGCTCTTTAATGTGGACGCAGATGTTGAAACTGCTGTCCTAAAATGTTACATTTGGTTTTTTGATGCCAGTGGTTGGCCTGTTCTTCAGATAAGAGGTGACAGTAGTACTACCATCATTCAGTAGTATTCTGATGCCTATGGTATGCAGCCAAGGTCCCACCTTAACCTCAGGTGATCTGGATCCTTATCTTCTTCAGAAGATGAAACCACTTAGTGACTGTCCTTCTGGCCTGCCAAGAACATAAATTGTGGAATCTAAAGGAATTATGGTTCTTAAAATAAGGGTGGAGAGACGCTGGAATATATTGCCTAGAGAAGATGTGGATGCCCCATCTCTGGAAGTGTTCAAGCCCAGGTTGGATGAGAATTTGAGCAACCCGGAAGATGTCCCTGCTCATGGCAGGGGGTTTAGCACTAGATTATTTTTAAGGTTCTCTCCAACCCAAACAATTCTATGATTGTACAAGTGCTGTGTACATAAGATCAAGAACATTCTTGCGTTTTGTATCTATATACTTTACATGCATAGACAGAATAAAGAACATAATCTTGATAGCAAAGACTAAAACAGATAGTTTGTTATTAGATTATGCTGATAGATTTGGCTAGAGAAATATTTTTTTTAAATCAGTATTCTGATGCTAATTGGTTCTTCCATGAACTTGACAAATATAACCATCATCATTTTCACTTCATGAAGAGCTATGTTATAACACAGATTACTAGAATCACTGACTACACTACACTTAATTCTATTGACATGACTAAACCCAGGAAATGTGAGCTCATGTCAGAGAAAGTTCTATTAATTTCAGAGTATTAATATCTTTTGGCTTGTGATTGTCTATGCTAATTTTATGCATAACAGTTTTCTTTAATTAAAGTTCTGTAAAGATACAAATAAAAATGAGTAACTACATCAATTTGTAATACATTAAGATAGAAATATCTATAGCGCTCAGCAATGAATCTGGCAATAAATTGTTATGCTTTGACTGAAGAATTCAGTGTTTGGCATCAAGATCTTCTTAGCTCTTCTCTCATCCAGGCTCCTACAAAGTCCTCAAAATACGCAGAATGATATATGGAGTTCTGTTTAATCACTGAGCATATGAATTGATGGGAGTTTTTTAGATGGGAAAAAGGGCTCTGAAGTATATTTTTACGGTCTACACTTCTTTACTCATGTTTGAGCAAACACAGACAAGTCAAACATTGTATATTGTCTCAGTGAAAGAATATTATAATCAAGCTGATATTCTTCTCATTTATATAAGCAGGGGCTTTTTTTTCCTGTTTGGGAACCTTCTTGACTAATATAACCCATCTGTGACAGCTGCTGTTGATAAAAGCTTTTTAAAAGCTGCTCTACTTGAAAACATCATATGCTGCTTTAGGAGTTTTTTCTTCCTTTCACAACACTAAAAATTATTAGAAATGATTGATTGGCTTTTTAATCTGCTATTTCCAGTACCTAAATGTCTAGGTTCGTTATCCATGGAAGGCAATTCTAGTCAGAAGGAGCAATCAAACTGAGGATTTTTTTCAGCAGTTGATTGGAAACCTATATTGGATAACTAATAGATAGTTAATTGAAAAAAGAATAAAACAGTTCAAGAAAATTTTGTAAAGCAGACACCGTAATAAAAGATTACATGTTGGGAAACAGAGAATAATGCACATTGTGATTAAGACTTGTAAAAAAATCTGATTGCGTTTTATACTGATACAAACTATATAGTATTTTCTATATTAATGTTTTATTAAATCATAAATAAAATCACATATTTAAAATATGTACTAAAAGGTTAGAAATGCCTTTTGATCTGGAATTTCCCAAATTATGAGTATCTGAATACACTATTAGATTACTATTTTTTATGTATGAAGAAGGTCTGGGTTTTTAATTCTAAAGGAAATTTAATAAATAAATAAATAAATAAATAAATAAGATAAAAGAGAAACCTGATATAATAGCCCTTTGATCTCCCACTACACCAGACAAAGTTTCTTCCACTTGAACAAATGAAGTAACTTGATATCACACTTGAATGGGTTTTCTTCTTTGTTGATTATCACTGGAAGGGATAGGTCACACTGTTAGCATTTGCTGATAGCAGCGTGATAGCAGGGACAAGTGTTGGGGTCTGGATAGAGAAGAGCTGCCTTTGGTGAGTAAGGACTGCCTGCTGTGACGTAGCCCCTTCTGGTCTTCTGAGCCACCTTGATTTTGGCCTCTTCACCAATCAAGTCTGAATACATGATTACTGAATATCAGAGTTTTGCTATAAATACCCTTATTTTTTTCTTCCACGAAGAATCTTTGTCCTGGAGAGATTTGCATACCCCGCCTGTCTGCTTTTCTGGTCAGAGAAGTAGCTATTTGGGCTACTGAATGCTGAGAAACATCAAAGGAATGGTTACAATGCAGAGGCAGATTCAGAAGAGTTGTGAATTCAGTACATCAGAGAGAAACATCAGTGCAGTAATTTTAGCATGTCACAAGTAAAAAATTGTCCATTAGGTGCACATATATATTGCCCGTATTTGGGGACCCTAGATTGAATGTTATGTGATACGGATGCAGCCAAGTTATCAGGTGTCAGAGCTAGAGTTCCTGGCCCTTTTAGATCACTGAATGTTGGCCACAAACATAATGTGAAGCTGACAAATGCATGATGCATTGTGAGGCATGTCCTAAGGACTTGTAGGATGGGTGTCAGCCACCTGAGTTTTGGCAGCAGTAGAACCTGGAGCCCTGTCAATCAAGGGACGCTAGAGTGCAGCCTACAACCAGTAGATGTTCATTCAGGTGGCTGTAGCAACAGCATACAAAGCTGCAGTTACAGGGCAGGTTGCAATTTCTGATGTGTTTGCTTAAATCTCAGCCAGATTTGGACACATTACCAATGAAAGAGTATTCACTTCGATTAGCAGCTGCCACTATGCCAGCAAATGAGCTGGCAGGCACTCCTGCTACTGTGACGGCATCCGTTCTCACCAGAGAACTGTGGTTTTTAATGTGGGAAAAGTACTGCTTGTAAAGCAAAGCATTGGTGTCCTTAACTTTCAGAAAACTACTGAAGGGTCTGATAACTTCAAATAAATATGCACATGCCTCTTACCAACTTTTGATTCGGAGGTAGGCTCTTGACTTGAAATGTGTCAGACCGAATAGTTCAATTTCAGCAACTGGAAATTAGATTTTGTGGTGGAAACTGCCAGGCAACTTTAAATAAACAGAGCTGCCAGCCCTGCCGATAATAAAAAATTGCACATACACAAGTGCACACACATGCACTTCCTCAGAAACCTCATTTGTGCCCATGTGTCTGCTCCTGGATAGACTCAGCAGAGCCAGCCAGAGGAAGATGGGAAGAGAGTTACAAGAGCAGGAATAAACAATCTGGAGTCAGACAGAAAATGAGGCTCCCACCTCTGCAGATGTTGCTCATAGGTTGTGGTTGTGCAGCATGTGTGAGTGATAAACTTGAGAGCTATGAGTATTTAGAACGTCTTCCAGGTCATATGTGTGCAGACGTGGCCAAAGGGCAACAGCACAAGCTGGATGTCAGTTCTGCCTAATAATGAGGGTGGCACCATTCCTTTCTCATCAGCACTAAATAAACCCCTCTGTAATATTCCCTGACTGAATAAATAGCTGTCAAACAGGACAAGGTCCTCAAGAAGACAGGAGTAAAGAGACACACAGAGTATTTCATTGCACCCCTTGACATCATTCCCATTAGGCTAGCTGCCATCAGGAGTGGAGAGAAATGTGAACTGTACTTCTTGAAGGGTGGGTGGCCTATTTAATGCCTAGACTAGTGTGTGGTTATTAATGTAACCTCTCAAAACAGAGGAAAACCACTAAAGCTGCATGTTGAGGGAGTTTAGGGGAACTCCCATGGACTGACAGCTTCAGGGAATGCTCTCTAATAAACACAGGTCCCTAAGAAACAAACCAAATGGCAATGTATTATGAAAATTAAACCCACATTATTAAAAGAAGGACTTTATGAAAGTACTTGGACTATTTTTCAGGTTTCTTGGCTCACACTTTCCTCCCTGCTGTTCCAGACTTTCCCACAAGCATTGTCACAGCTATAGGATTCGACAGCCCTTTGTCTACTCTTGAGGTTCTTGCAACTTTTTTCACCCACTAAAAACTGCACATAGAGCTCTTTACTAGTGCCAGTTTTGTTTTCTTTTAATTTAAAAAAGTAGCTTATAATGGGAAAACTTCTTTCTTGAAATGAGCAGTAATAGTAAAAAAAAGCTTACATAGAAAGAGAAAATACCAAAAATATTCTTCTGTTTCTATTTTGCATGCTTTTTTTTCCTGGCTTGTATTTCTATTGCTTATTGCATTTCTCTTTTTACAGTGGTAGCCTCAACTTTCTCTCCATGATGGCTTTCAATCCCATCACTGATAGCTATGAGGGGGGAAAAAAAGAAAAAAAGGAAAATCAAATTTGAACAGTAGTCAGATCCATGGCTCAGAAAACAATTGTTCTCTGCATTGGGCAATGGGGGATTAAGAAGTAGATAAGTACTTGTTTGGGCTGGCAGAGGAATGTATGGGTTCTATATGTTGGAACCAATCATCCATTTACTAATACTTAACTTTTACTGTATCACATTTAATCTCCAAATACCTAAGCAACAAAGCGTGTGGGGATATAATTTTAAACTTGTTCTTATCATTTGTAAAGAGTGCAAGAGACTGTTCTAATACTGTTGTACTTTGATAAATAGGCAAAGAAAGGAAAAAGATTGTCATGTTATAAACAGTTAAGTCTGTTGCAATTGGTACTGCATTTAATACCAGAGGGCAGAGTCAAAAAGAGGTATTTGTATACGTTGTGTGTGCTCTAATTATAAAACAGGATATCCTTTTTTCTGGTTGTTTTTAATCTTCTAGGATCATGACACAGTTAACTTTTTTGTCCCTTTGTAAAATAAACTGTAGACAAGCAATGTTCCCTGGTCTCCTGATGACATTTAGAACATCATCAAACCTCTAAACAATACTTAGGACATTGTTCTCATAAGAGTAACAGCTGTTGTCAGGTCATATCTTTCCAGAAAAGAGTGAAAACATTATATTCACCGAGATCATGTCCAAACATGAAGTATAACTTTGTATACCTAAATGTGTTAACACTTTAACATAATTAAAAGTGCTAGAAGAACATCTTAGCAGTAGTTTACAGCGGTAAGAAGGCACATTTTTTTTCCCTTGAAAAATTCAGTTTCAGTCACCTAAAACTAAATATAAATCCTGATGAATCTATACAATAGCTTTGTTTGGTTTGCTTCGAGCCAAATTTTGCACAAAATATCTGGTGTGAAGAACCTTTCTCTGTTCTTTTTCAGTAGTTCAGGGGTTAAAGCACTAATCTAGGCAGTAGCTAATGAATTTTCTGGGTTAAAGGATTTTAACACTTATCTTTAAAGAAGGGCTTGAAAATTAGAAACCTTCTGGGAGCAGGTGGGTAGACTCAGCTTCTTCTGTTGAAGCATTGCTGTTTTATACACTAGATCAGGGACTGAAATCCAAGCAATGAACAGTTGTGTGAGTAACTCAACTAGAACCAGAATTTATATTACTGAGTCAGGAACATAAACCAGCCCTGTCCTATGCAGTACTGGGTGTGACTTCTTAGTCTCCTCCCTCTCGCAGACCAGTCGCAAGACCAATATTGATACTGTCCTGCAGAAACGAAGCTCATTAGTTGGGACTTGATTGCTCATTCACATTTGTTGTGATCATGCCTTGTCTCCCAATTTGGAAACCACTGGTCTAAGGTTTACAGCAGTCATCTGGAGGAGGATGACCAAAACTTAAAACTTCCCTGGTGGTAGAAGACAAGATAGCACGCTTCTTGAAGTTTAACACTATTCATTCATTCTTCCCAGATAAATCACATTTTCAAGACCTCTGCTCTCCTTTCTTATTTGAAATGCATCTTTTTTCCTGAAGTGTGAGGAATAAAACTGGGCACAGCAAGACTTGATCAGAATAGGATTATTTAATGAGCCCTTCAGTCTGTTAATCTCACATTAGAAAAGACCTTTATTTTAAATTCAGAGACTCCTGAAAAACTCTTGCTCTGTACATGAGTTGAGTACATCTTATAGAGGCTTCAGAGCCTTCTTTCTACTCCTGCTACAGCTCCCAGCAAACACTGAGGGGGTTAACGATTAATTAAACCCAGGTGGCTTTTCCCTACATCCGATAATTCATCCTATCTCAGCAACCATAGAATTAAAACGAAATAAAACAGTCATTAAGAACCTGGGTTTTCCTATGTACTGCTCACTAAGAAGTAAGCAGTCTTTAGGCCAGTAATTAATCCAGCCAGTTTTTAGACCTTCTCCTACCCAAAACACAGCATCGAATTTCTGTATTATGGAAATGTATCCAGGAAATCATCACCCAAATATTTAGGGTGTGAGTAGCAGGCTGTGCAAATAATTCCTTTTTCTATATGACCACAGAACCAGAATATACAATGCAATTCTTATTTCTTCTCTCACTAATCAAAGTAACATTAAATAATTGTTTCTTAGATATTTTAGGAGTTTAAACAGGAGTTCACCAAGAGTGCCAGTGAGAACTGTCACACTGCATTCAACTGGAAGAAGCTGGAAACACTTCAAAAGTGAAGATAGAGGGCTTGAGTAGGACATCTTTTAAGCAAATATCCAAGCTACCATGTTGCATCTTACCTATGGGTGCACTGACAGTGGCAAGAGAGTTATGAAGGGCACCTTAGACTTGCTATGAACAAAACCATAGGATTTAAAGCCTTTGGAAATTTCTCATTACCGAAATTTGTCTTTATTTTTCACTTGGCAGGAACAATTAAAAAAATGCAAGTCAAATTTGCAACTTTTTTATAAATGCCCTCAAATTGTATTTTAGAAAAGGAAATGAGGGGGTAAAGGTAATTGTTATGGGAAGAAGAAAAATCATCCAGCTTCAGTAGTTAGCATAAGCAGAATGCACATCTGAGCCTCTATTCAAAGCAAAACACTGGGAAAAAAGCCTACGAATTTATCATGACAGTATAATAAAAATTTAGACAATATAAACCACTTTAAACTGCTATAAATAGTAACTTAAACTCACATGCGGATGAATTTTTCTTAAAATGGAGGGCAAGAGATTAAAGATGTTCTGCCAAAAAAACAGGATTAAAAGATAGAGTTCAAATGTATATTTAGGGCTGGGAAAGATGAGGGATGGTAGTGATTATTTTAGAACTCCACCAAGCACCTTTGTCCAATTATCCAAATGCTTTCTTTTTCAGAATTATTTGGAGGAGTCCAGGGTTGCTGGCTGGCCTATGGAGCAGATGTAAGTACTGTTGCTGGAGATTGTTAATCTTATTGTCTTTAGATTTGGTATTCTGTAGAGTGAGAGAAAAATACTTCCACTTATTCCGAAAGGTTGAGTGCAGGTACAAGAGCTGCATAAACACAACAAGACTTTGCTTCATAAGAATTTTGAAAATGTATTCTTTCACTTCACATTTTTTCTTTCTGTCACCTAGACCCCAAGCTTGAGATTCCTCTTTCAGAAAAAAAGATTGGGCTGTCTCCCTAAGGGGCCCATTTCTCTGATTGTTTCAACATTCTCACCCTGATGTCTATTTTTCTTGAATTCCATAAAACCCTGCATGTGACAGTTTAAATGAACTAAAATATTTTGATTAATGTATGGGAATCTTAATAATGATTATTTCAGCAAATACTTTTAATAAAGCAAATCATCTTCAAATCAAAAATATTAGATGTGTAAGAAAACTCCATCTGAACATTGCTGATAACATCAGAAGGTTCTTATGGAAAAGATTTAAATTATTACTAAGACTGAAAAACAGTAATAACAATAATAGGGTTTCCCTCTCCTTTTCAGTAAAAACTACCAGAATAAAATGTGGGTAGGTCATGCTCTAACTTTCTCATTGCTAGAAGATGGTGGTTATTTGCATATCCAAGAACCTTCAGATAGCTCCAGAATCTTGCTGCATTTTTTTAATTACAGCAGCTTCAAAGTACAAAACCCACCCCAGGGGATTTCTCTTAAGCACTAGAATAATTAACACTGTGGTAGCTGTACCACTAGAGGAGTTATTATTGACATAATGAGTCAGCCCACTGCTTTTTTTGTTTGTTTGTTTGCTTTAACAAACAAAAGGGTTGGGTCAATACAAAATGATTAGCTAGGCTCTTTTATTTAACTCTTTTCACTTAGTTCAATCTTTAAATTAAAATCTTTTCAAATGCAGAAATAAGCTTTAGCTTTAAAAGTTCCAAAGCAAAAAGATTTTCCACTTTTGTCTCTATGCTCTGAATTCATTGACATTTGCTAGTGGTTTCAGTCCTCATGAAACTCCTGCTCTGGATGAGTTTACAAGGTCAAAACGTTTCAGCAGATGTACTTAAACACAGTGAGCAAGTCACCACTTTGTCTTCTTTTTGATAACCTAAGCAGATTGAGGGGGTTTAGACATTTTCTCCAGCTCTCAAATCATGTTGCAGCCCCTCCAGTTTCTCAACATCCTACGCAAAATGCAAACACCATAGATGTCTATGATGTTTTTTTAGTATCCATCTCATGGATGAAGTTGGAAGTTAAAAGTCTGCTCCCTAGTGTGTCAGGAGAACAGGATAGGAAAATAATATTGGGGAAAATTCAAAATATCAAGAGACACTGTAAACATAGTGGAACTACTCTTCCCTTTCAGCTGAGGATGAGTATAGATGGTAGGAAGATTACGGCTGTGTCTGTGGGCAGTGAAGCAAGTTTTCTGTGAACGAGTTCAGCACATCCTGCACATCTCTTTGGAAGAAGTATGAAGACTTGTACCTTTTAAACATCACTAGCACAGCACTGATTTCAGAAAGGTGCTGCCTCAGTTTCAGAAGCAAACTGATACTGAATGAGGAAGAAGCAGTTTCTCCAAGGATTGTGGTCTCCCTGAAGAATGAAGGTAAAGATACAGAAATGTGAAACTGCCCATTCTATTTGATCAAACATATCTACTTCAATCTCTACATCCCTGTGGATTTGACTGAACACAAAGCATGTGCTGCCTTGAGGGCTCAGTGTATGCTTACTGGTATTTAAGTAATGGAAATGAAGGAGATGGCCTGGAAATCAGCACATTCTGAAGCTACTTGCAGAGGAAGGGGGAAGGGTTTAGTCTTCAGGTACACACTCTTTTGACAAGCCTGCCGTTAGACCCATCTCCTGTGGCTCCTTTGGAGAACAGCTGTGTCACAGCCGTAAAAGAGAAAGCAAAGTCTACCACGAGAAACAGCCCAGCATTAACATTCCAAATTTTATGTCCCTGTAGCACCACTACATTGATCTTGCAGACAAACACCTTCCTTCTGCACAGGCAAGTGGACAAGATTCCTACCACTGTTGTCAGCCTTATCTTGATGATGATGACTATTCTTATTATTAGTAGTGGGCGTGGTTTCCTGCTAACTTTATTTCTACACCCTTTTCTTTTTGTTTTGCAGCATCCTCTTCCATTACAACTGCCCAGAACATCCCATTAAGTACACTGGAAAAGTCAACTTCCCGGCATGCCCTGGCAGATGTAAAAAAGGCTGTTAGAGGAATAAAAATGCAAATATAATTACAAATATATAGTTTCTTTATCATCACTCTTTTGGAGTCATATTGGAAATTGCACATTTGTTAAGAGTGGGGTCTTTAAATTCTCGGATCATGATCCCACTATGGTGTCAACTGCCCGTGTCAAAGCCAGTTAAATCACCCAAATTCCTGGCACTCCTGTTCACTGCAGCAGACCATCTGCGCCAGAAATGTCCACCAGAACACTTCCATTCCAGGAGGGGTAAAACATCTCAGGCAGGAATAAAAGGAGCAAATCAAAGAGCAGTGGCCACTAGCGTGGAAACCTAAACCCGTTAAAGCCCAAGAAGTATAGTGGGGCCAGGATTTCACCCCAGCCTCTTTTTTCCTGCTTTAAGTGTGTGATTTGGCAGGGAAAAAGTTCAATTGAAGGCACACAGTCAGGCTATACATACAACAGAAAGGCGGGGGGGGGCGGGGTGGAACAACACAAAGGATTACTTTAAAGTTAGACCTCAGCTCCTTTAGCTTTACACAATGAAGGAAAGCACATAGGTTTCAACAGGATAAAAGCAGACTTTATTTTGTAAAGAGATCTCAGGATGAAACAAAGGACTGTAATTGTACCTCCTATCTGCAAATCTGAGGTGGTGAAGGAAAAGAAGGTGGGTGGATGGTTAACAAGAATAGCTTGAAACCATGCTTTGTTAACAGAGTAAAATTAGCTTGCTGAGAACCTATATTTTCCACATAACTTTTAACAGGACCATTATTTAATATATGTCTGTGGTAGAGACCCCATTTACAAATTTGCAACAAGAACTCCACTGAACACTGAACTTCAGCTAATTTTTCTCTGTTTTCTGTTTCATCTGCTTAATTAATGACAATACTTCTGAGTTGGTTTCCTAGCACATCTATAGCTGAAAGTTTGTCAGCATTTCCATTCTGGGCATCTCAGGCTTTCACACTGGCTTAATTTCACCCTGTGAAATCAAATCTGGAAAAGGTTTAGAGGTAAAAGTATTGTTCATTTAAAAAAACCCCATCATTCATATAGCTCGGTTTGAAATGTTGCATGAACCAACTAAAATTAAAACAGCGGAGGAGTCAATTGGTATGTCCTTTTTGTTTGCTCATTTTTTAAAATATGAAAAGCCACAGATAGGTCAGACCAGATATTTGTCCAAGCTCAGCATCTGCCTGCTTAGAGAAAAGTGATCCCTCTGCCCCCTCCTGCCATGCCTCCCAGCTACTGTCATAGCATTGTCCCACATGTACACCATAGAAATGAGCTGAGATCTGTAATTTCTCTTTTTCTTCCTTTACAGTTGCATTTTAGCAGATGTATACTGTACTTGGCATCATAAAAGTACAGTTTTTTACCTGCTTCTAAGTACAGTTATATTACTGTCAATTCATTCTGCCATGTCTACAAAACATCTGTGGTGGGGCGTGTGGGAAAATACTTTTACTCTTGAACATTTCTGTTTGCCTGGTGCTTAACACCAAGGAAGTGGTGAGACCTGTCAGTGCTGCCATCCAAAACCAGAACTCACCGTCCTGTTTTAAAAATCTGGCAACTTGTCTCTTTTTCTTTTCTAACCCTTTCCACAATCTTGCAAATGCAAGATGCAGGCTATCCCTGTCATCCATTTCAAAACCTGATCGGTTTTTGGCTGGAAGTCCCCTCTACAACTCCACTTTCAAATTCAGAAATAGAGATTTTCCACTCATTTTTTAGGACTTTTCTACTTTGTGAAGTGAATTTCATTATGACTTATGTCATGGCAGGTGTTCATCTCCCCTCACCTTCTTAATGCAGGAAGCATATGGGGCATTACCCACAATAATAACCCCACTGAATGTGTCTACCAGTAATGATGACTGGAAAGCCAACTGGCCAGTCTGGAGTTCCCTTTCGTAAGGGAAATTCTGTGGGAGTTATGGGGCTTGCATAATAAAAGCCTTATTCTAGAATATTTTCCTATATGAACTTCATGTTCGGGTTATGGACTTGGGGAAATGTTTTTTTAAAGAAAGAAGTAAATGTTTCTGAATAGCAATTCAAGAACACATCAATTCAGATTTAATTTCAAATTGTCATGTTCTGAGGATTATAGATTCAGACTCTTGATCTTATCAGACTGTATTTTTCACACGTTTCATTCTTCTTTTAAGTGTTTTATTTCATTTAAATTTATTTAGCAGATCCCTCTTTGGAGGAGGAAATCCCAACATTATTAAATTTAAGGACTCAAAGAAAGGAAGGTAGAAAAAATATGTTACTTGGAAAAATCTGTTGATTAATACAGAAGGGCTCTCAAACCAATTTAAAATTAAGATTAATCTGAATCCATATAATATATGGAAAGTCATTCTAAAAGTGCAACTTGAGAAACTGTATTTTAATCTTGAAAAGTTTTATTTCTTCTGCTACACCAAAGCGAATGTGTATTTGCACTCTGAATTATACATGATTCATCCTCCAAATAATTTTTTGGAGTATTCATTAACTGTACAGTAATATTTTCCAAACATTTTGTACAAGCATTTTTTTGCAGTACAAGAGTTGCAATTTAAAAATGCAATACAAACCATATAATATAGATAAATTTTAGGGGGGTTACAGTGCTTCATTATTTCTTGAAATATTTCCAAAGAATTTTTTCCTTTCTAATTTCCCTTTCTAATTTAACACATCAGTCAATCTTTCTTTTCTTCTTCTGTGGTTTTAGCCGAACTGTGCTGCCCAGTTCAGAGTTGTTTATACTCTGCTCTCAGACTGGGACAAGGCAATCTGTTTCCCTGGTAGTGGGAAATACAGAATTTCCACTGCTCAGTGGAAGTGCTATTCTAAAGCAAGTTTCTTGCTGGGACAGACAATGCCTCTACACTACACAGCACAGGTTGAAAATTGACCCAAATGCATAGATTTCACAATGTTTCCATAAAATTTTGTGGCACACCCTGTCTACATATTCTCCTACACTCCTTCTAGCCAAGAAATATTGGCCAAGCAACCACTGAGATAATATGTGAAAAACAGATAATGAAAACCATTACTTGTTTTCTCTTTTCTCAAGCACAAAAAAAGATAAAAGTACAAAAAGGACAGAAAATAAAGGTGCATAAGAAGTAAATTATTAAATTTAAAATAAATATTATAGCTACTCAAAGATATTTATTAACACAGCTGAGGGAGACTGTGAGTTGGGGTAAATATGACTTCCTACTGCTACTATGCTCCTGTAACAGGGAATGGTGCACCACCAGACAATGCTCTGCTATGGGATTGAATTTATAGCAATAAACTTGTGCAGAGATTTACTTATATAATGCTGCATAAAAATCTTTCTAGTGCTAAATCCTGTGTTTTCAATCATGTATACTTTTCCAGTATATGTGCTCAGGTATTGTAAGAAAGATTTAAGTGCTATATTGGAGGAGGATTGAAAATACTTTTATTTTCTTAAATCTTTGGAAAATTCTCTTAAACCTCTGTAACATATACTGATCATTTGGAGACAAAACCCTTTAAAAATGGGACGTTTAAGGACCCTTGTATATGGGGAGGAAGAAGTTGAAAAAATGCAAGATAGGACCACTAACTGTGCTTCTGTATAATCCATACTCTGCCTAAGGCTGCAGGTAAGTAATGCCCTGATCTGGAGCAGAGCTTGGTTCTTTTGCCTTTTCCCGTTATGAAGAGTTCCCAACAACAATACTACAAGACCAGGACAGGAGAAGACTCTCAGTGCTAAATTTGAGTGTAGTGAATAGTTATAGCCACAAAGACCGAATGGTGCCTTGATGCTAAAACTTAGGCTTTTCTCAGATTTCAAATTTCACTTCTACAAATGGTTTAGCTGTTGTTTCATTATAAGAGTTCAGTAACACATGTAAAGTATTTTCAGAGAAAATGGAATAGAATTTTTTTTCATCTACTTTAAACACCAAATGGGTATAGATGCCATAAAGTAGTAACATTAGAGTGAACAGTAGATTTCAGAAAGCAGCATGAAAGCGTAACTATAAGGATTCCTCCTGACTGGCTCTGCTCTCACACAGATCAATACCTCTGTATGAATTGTCACTACATTGCATTTTAAATTAAGAGATCTTTATCCCCTGAACTTTGCTGGATCTAATTAATGCAACGTGAAGCAGAATATAAGTTCACCACGTGATTTCCACTATTTTTAACATTTGGTGGTCTTATTTCAGGCATGCAGAACAGACAAATCAGGTTATCATCAGGACAAAAGGTTTTGATACAATAAGGAGAAAAACCGAGATTGTTCACAGAAGCTAGAAACTAAGATGGTTTGCTAGTTAAACACCATAGCATTAAAACTAGTGTTAGGTCTCAAAAATGGTGGCATATGTACTTGATGGGAAGTGGTCACAGCACCAAGCATGTCAGAGCTCCAGGAGCATCTGGATGAGGTTCGTAGTCATACGGTTTAATTCTAGGTAGTCCTGCAAGGAGTCAGGAGATGGACTTGTTGATCCTTACAGGTCCCTTCTAACTTGAGATATTCTGTGACAATACCAATTTATTTTTGATGCAGACTGCTGCAGAAGTTTTTGGTAAGGCCCAAATTGTATTGTAAGCAGCTGTCAAATTATCACACTGTCAGTCACCTGACAAGATTGGTCCAACCACTGTTTCTAATCCAATTACAAATACTGGTGAAATAAATATGCAATGTCAGAAGATGGTCCTGCAAGTCACAGAATGACAGAATGGGTAAGGTTGGAAAGGAACACGAGTCCAACTTCCCTGCTCAAGAAGAGCCATCCTAGAGCACATTGCATAGAATTGCATCCAGATGGTTCTTGAGTATCTCCAATGAGGGAGACTCCTCAACATCTCTGGTCAATCTCTTCCCATATGTGATCACTTTTGGTAACTTTCTCAGATTCAGGTGGAATTTCCCATGCATCAGTTTCTGCCTGTTCCCTCTTGTCCTTTTGCTTGGCACCACCAAGAAGAGCCTGGAAACACCCTCTTGATACCCTCCCTTCAGATACTCATAGACATTGATGAGGTTCTACCTCAGATGTCTCTTCTTGAGGTGAACAGGCCCAGCTCCCTCAGGCTTTTTTCATAAGAATTGGTCCAGTCTCTCAATCATCTTCATAGCCCCCACTGGACACAATCCAGGAGCTCCATGTCTCTCTTGTACTGAGGATCCTGGAACTGGACACAGCACTCCAGATGTGGCCTCACCAGGGCTGAGCAAAAGGGCAGGATCAGCTCCCTCAACCTGCTGGCAGTGCTCTACATAATAGAGCACATTTGCTTTCTTAGCAACAAGGGCAAGCTCTGGCTCATGGACAGCTTGTAGTCCAACAGGATCCCAAGCTTATTTCCTGAAATATGTGATGTTTTATGTCCCCTAACATTCTCATCTGGATATTTGGGCTTTACTACTCTAATTCTTGAGGGTTAGAAATATACTGGTAGATATCCAGCCTCCCTCAGATCCAGTCTCAACGAAGTCTTGCAGCAATGAATTGCACCAGCTAACCATGACTGGTATGAAGAAACATTCCGATATGTCACTTTTCTTTGCAATTGCTGGCAGGAAATCACTGTTTTTCCTTCTTTATTTCAGCCAGTTGATCTTTCTACTGAACAAGGTGATCCACCCAGACCTAGCAGCTGTGACTGGCTGTGATTCACACGGAGAGGAATGTGGTGAAACATGGGATTTTGTACCGAGGCAGAAGCAGATCCATGGGTTTGGAGGCCTGATCTACAACATGCACCATGGCTTTCTTTGCAGACAGATTCTGTAATAACCTGTAGAACTAGTTTGTGGTTTGAAAGTAGATGAGTTAAGCGTCATTGAGGTATTTTTTTAAGTGCCACAGGTATTTTTAAAGTAATTGTCTGTATTCCTTTGAACTTTGCCTGAAGACTAACAAGTGTAAACATTCCTGCATAATAAGAGGCCTCATTAGCAGATCATCAGCGATTGTCTTGGAAAGAAAAAAAAATGTAAAATCTGCATGGCTTGAAGGAAGCAGTCTTTTTTTCTTTTGTTTTGTTTTTCTTTTTAAAATTTTTTTCTGGTGCACTGAATCTGATGATGTTTTGGTTGCTTTTTCAGTTTAAAACAGTATGTGTTTAACACACTTTCCCCAGTGACATTATGAAACAACTATGTTTTTGTGATACTAGGAAGCTATGCGGTTTGCAAGGCAAAATTTGGATGCTTATAATGACATATTTTTATTTTTTTTAAGATCAAATTGTCCTCTAAGGAGTTTATTCACATTCTACATATTTGTTGAAAGTTGTTGTGAAATCTGGCTTAGTCAGTAGCATGACCTGTTTCAGATGCTTTCCCCAACTTTCTGGCCAACTAACGGTATTAGTCTTTATTAAGTGACAAACAGTGTTATATTAACTTTTATGAGTTTCTACCACAAGATATGTAACATAGGTAAAATCATAGCGAATAGATTCATCCTGGAAAACACAACATACATGGAAAATGTTCACCCTGTACTTGAGAGGTTAATTATGCATACATTTATTCCACATGCTTTTTTTTTGCGTGTGTATAAAGTGTCCATTATGCGATCTCTTGAGAGCTGAAGGGTAGCAAATTTTTTCCAAAATATTTTTGAAGGTTTTGCCCTTTTGTCGTTATGGAACATTTGAAGGAGACAAGTGTGGAGTCTTTTTTTTTCTTCCGTGGAATAGACAGTGATACAAAACAATTTTTCTTCAGTCTTACTCAGGGAAATTTTAAAAATAGTGTTAACTGAGTAATAAGTGCAAAATCAAACAAATACATTAAAAAGACATACATGAAAACATTCTGAAAATTAAAAAGAAATACTTTAAAAAAGAACAGGAAGTTACAGAAAATACAAGACTTTTTAATAGGTTTTAAAAAATTAATAGTTGGTAGTTATGTAGACAAAACTTCTTCTATATCTCCTAATCAGTGGGAGCATGGATAACCTTTTCCCAAATTTTATTACGTTTATAATAGTTTTGGCATCGTACCACAACTGCTGTCAGCAAAGGCAGAAAGCACACATAGCTGTTTCACTCCCAGAGATACCACGGCAGCTACTCCACCTGATATGACCTGGCTTTGCTTGACAGGAATGATCTTTGCATGCCCACAAACTCTGCTATTGTTTTCACCACTCTCCTTTCCCAGTAATTTGACACTATGGATTGCTGGCACCATTGAAATCTTTCAACATGGAAGCACTTCATCACCAAGGTAAATAAGGAAGCCACAGTTTCAGTTGCTGAATTTTGTGGCATGTCAGCTTTAAATTACCTCAGTCCTGTACCGGCTGCTAATCTCCTCACCTTGAGCCTTACTGTACCTGCTGGTTTCTGCTCGGTGTATTTGAAAAAAGCCCAGTGTGGAGTCTCCTCTTCCAAGCCATACTGTTGCTGACTTTCCATTGTGGACCCATTGATCCACCCCTTCTTAATGGTTTAAATGCACAGAAATGCTGCATTTATCCACATTCTTGACATGCTAAAATATATGTTATATTTAGGACTTATATGGTAAACTAAGAGTAATCCATAGGAAGACTTGGTAGCTTGTCTTTCATTGGTTGGAGCCGGTTTTCCCTCAATGAATTCAAAGTTCATTTGCTATTTTAATGGAGCCCAGTAAGATTTTATTCTGTGGGAGGGCAGTACAGTGGGGAAACAGTGAAGTTTGGCTTGCAGCCAGAATTAGCTGGAGAATTTCTGGATTTTGGCTGCACTTGTTGTAATAGCAGATTAGTCTATGCTGAGAGACTTATCAGGGTCTGCACAAAATTAGAAAACCAAATCTGCTCATGGTGAAAACTTCTCTACCATGTCAAAGCCCGCTTAGGTATTCTCGGTGCAATCCACCACTACTTGTCTCCCTCAGACATCTGATGACTGAATAATAGCAAAGCCATCTGAGAAGTCATTTATTTTGATCCCTTGGATGAGCTTCTTGATTATATTCAAATGAAAACAAAGACAGAGAAAGAACAGAAAAAGTCTAGAACTTCATTCTCTTCACTGTTTCTCCATAGCCTAGCAATTATTCAAGAGATAAATGACTGAATTTTAATATACATGGCAAAACATGTTTTCATTAATATTTGTGAATGAGCTACAATTATGAAACTGTTTTGCTGTCTCTGATTCTTTTGCCAAGCCTCTTCCAGGCGGACTATTTTTTGTCATGGGAATTGGCCATAAACATTTTATGCTTAAGCATAAATTTAAGCTAATTTATGCTGGGTTTATATCAGTATATCTCATTTTAGTTCATGGCATTTTTCCTTATTTAAAACAGTACAAATCTCAGCAGTGTATAACTTAGTAAAGAGACGTATGGAGGTTCTATGAATAGTGAAAGTAATTTTTTTTCAAACGAAAAAGCTCTATGCCTATGTCAATACTATTGAAAAATGTTTTGTGTCACAATAGTTAGTGCATAAATATTCATTAAATCTTGGTTTGCTGTAAGGGATTTCAATCATTTCTGCAGCTTTTTTTTCCACTTTGCTCACACAATTTGTATATTTGTATTTTATTCTGAGTTACTTCTAGAAGAGTAAAGGTATTTGCATATATAAGTCAAATTTAGAAATTAGAAACATGAGAAAGCCATTTCATAGAAACAGCATCAGGAAATTGTGGAGAAATAAAAATTCTATCTCATCTCTGACCATGAGGTCATACTACACCCAGTTATGAAAAGTCATTTATATTTATAAGCTCCTACCTCTGTGGTTTTGAAGGAGGGGGAGGGTATTCTTAGTTTGCACGCTGCAAATCACAAAACCAAGGGATTTGCTCTTATGGGAAGAAATTTGTGAGTTATATCAGTCTAAAACTGGATACTGCTCTTAAAACCAGGGTTACATTATTAAAATACATAAATAAATAAATACATAAATAAACAGAAAGCCTCACAGGGACAGAAGGAACAAGTTATTTGCACTGCAGCAAGAAATCCTCAGATCAAGTAGCCTCTTTTCAAAGTGTGATTGTGGAATGTAGCAGCTGCTCAAGATTCTGCTAACTGTGGAAGATTCATGACCAGTAGATTAATTTACTTTTCACCAATTATAATTTATCTTACATCAGACTGTTTACAATTTCTCTGCCATCTACATGCATTAGCACCAGGTTAACATGCAAACCATGTACTAAATTATGTACTGGATAAATCTCTCCTGCTAAATACCACAGTCCTTGTCCCTACTTCCCAAGAATAACCTTTGATCTTCACATCAACAAAAAAAGTATAATTACTATCTTTGCCCAACCCAGGATAAGTAATTTCACTCCTAAATAACTGCACAGCTGGAGACAGATGTGTTCTTCTCTCTGGGCAGACCCTACAGGGTCTTCCAGAAGGCTTTATATCATACTTGTCATTCGTTTATCAGTATCCAAATGTTGTACACTGAAAATGTGTGTAAAACATTCTCAGAATTTCAAACAATAACAAATCAGAATGGGGGAGGGGGAGAAAAGGCTGCAGGAAAAAATAGAAATCTCCCAGCTGTGCAAACTTAAGTGGCTGGATTAGCAGAAA
This sequence comes from Corvus hawaiiensis, assembly GCF_020740725.1. Classification (NCBI taxonomy): domain Eukaryota; kingdom Metazoa; phylum Chordata; class Aves; order Passeriformes; family Corvidae; genus Corvus; species Corvus hawaiiensis. The sequence continues at coordinate 25,863,646 of NC_063215.1, forward strand.
ATGCACTCCAAAAGTTACATTTTTGCCATCTTCAGCAGAAGTTGATTAAAGGAATGCATTATTAAATTTTAAATCCAGTCCCAAACTAATGAAAAAAATTTTCAAATCTTCCTTTAGCATGCACAAAGACATCCAGACTATAGTATTCTGTTCAGAGAACTCTTGGAACTTTTTTTCCCCCAATGACCTGGTATTTTCTGATTAAGACAAAGAATTCTTAATATCTTCCATTTTTTCAGTTAAGGAAGATTTTTCTTTGACGCATATGTGTTAATGTTTGGTTCTGATTTTCTCTTCTATCATCATGTCTGTTTTAGGCACTCTGGGTACAATATTTTTATTGTAGAATATTGAAGAATTTAAAGGAGAACAAAAATAGAAAATATAAAGAAATATTTTTAACATTAACTTGTGAAATTCAGTATTACAATCAATATGATTATTACAATATATATATACTGTAATATTGTAGTATTGATATATATACTGATATATAATTTAGTAAAGATTAATGAAAATAGTTGTATATCCTAAGAGGAATATAAAATCCTTCTAAGCCAATTTAATGAGCCAGCTGATATTAAACAAAAATTTAAACAATGTTCTGAGATCAAATGTCATATGAATTCGATCCAATATGACATGTGCAACTCAAAATGAAAAAGAAACATGAAGTTAAGCAGTCTGGATAATTAGTATTTTAAATATTTTTTTTTCTTTTAATTCAGAAATCATTAGGATTCAATCAGAAAATGTCAATCATGTCTAAATGAGGGAAGAGTTGCCCAATTTCATTAATTTTTTTTCCTGTTCTTTTTAACTATCTACTTTGTTCTTCCCTGGTCTCTGCAGGAAGCATGGAGAGTCCTGGATTGCTGCTCCTTTGTTCATTATAACCTTTTCCACCTGACAGTGACACCTCTCCCAGCTCTCTTAAAACATCAGGGTGAAATCAAGTGGGAAAACAATCTGGAGGGAAAAAAGTGAAATGGCCTGTTATCAAATGGCCATGTTCAATTGGCTACTCTTTCTATACTCTGCTATTTGAGAAGTCTGGACATATCAGTCTTCTCTGTCTGAAAAAAAGGTCTCACCCTTGCTGAATGTTGTTTTTCATCCTGGAAGTGGGCTGTTGCCCTCTGTAGATCCATACTAATGAATAAAATCACTGAGGGCTCAAAGGACAAATGGTTTGGCAGGGTGATGTCCATAGAGACAAGTCCACTGTGTACTCGTCTCCTATGCAGGATGGCCTCATACATCCTGCCTGTTGGCAGCAGTCCTCTAGCACATACCATCCCTGAACTGAGCCTATGAGACAAGCCTAGCTAGTATGAGCCAAAACTGTGTCCAGAGAAAAACCTGCAATTATTAACCAGCATTTTGGAGATGGACAACAGAAGAACACAGAAACAAGCTGATCCCATGCCCCATCCGTGTTAACCTAGTGCAGACATAGTTACAGTGACTAAAATTGCCATTCTGCTTCATATTTCAAGATGAGGAAAATGGACAAAACTTTTGTGAGCATTTTCAGATCTAATGTTCATGGTCTTACACTTTTTTAGTTATAGGCAATTCTCAAACACCACAGTCACAAGGAAAACACAATTTTTACTGGCAACCACAGAATAGAACTAAAGCTAACAATGCAAAACAAGAAGAAAAAGCTCCCATACTTTTAAACTGCTTGCTGAAATACAGTCATGGAAGCAATTCCTTTATTTTCTGCAGTGAAATCTCCTAAAATAGGGAGCTGAACCTGATGAAAATTAGATCAGCTACTATGTGAGGGTCTCACATTACACTTGCCAGAGAAATGCAATAAGCTTTCTTGGTCTACATCTCTCTAACGTGTCTGTGAATGGGAGGCTTCACAGTGACCACAGGGTTCAGAGTCCAGATTACATATCCTGAAGCAACCAGGGAGTATCACATTCTGTATAAAACATTTTTCAGCTAATATGGCAGGCAATGATACTTTCAAAAGCTTCTAAGGGACTTAGAAGTTGTAAGCTCCCTTTCCAGCCAGGACCCCGGTCTCTATATAGGATATACTCACCAAAAAGCTAAGCGCCATAACCCCAAGGGTTTGCGTATCTCACTATCCCCAAGAGTAATCAGCAAGACTGAAGTTGCTGTCTCTGAGCAGAAACTGAGTGGAGAACTGACTAAGCTAATGAACAGGTACTGCTAAAGAAAGTTTTGAAGATTTGCCAGAAAAGAAGGCCCTGTGTAACTGGAATTCCTGCCATCAATTCCTTTGTGAACTAATATTTTTGCAGTCTTAGGCAAAAAAAAGTGTGGTATTGGTGGTAAAAAGTAGTCATGCCAGTGTTCGTTTTTATCCAAAACACAGTGTTAGAGAGCAAGATGCAGTAACGTGGGGTTCAGAGCAGCCTGAGGAGGTTACAGCCCACACATCCCATGTGAGTTCTTCAGCCATGAAGGCAATGACCTTCATAATCATAAACATATTTTCTCTGCTACACAAAGATTTAAGTATGCTACTGAAAGAAGAACAATTCTGTCAGACAATACGGAGACCATTTTATCCCAAAATATCCTTCAGAACAGAGAGTCAACTTGCAATACCTAGTTAAGGCCCATGTGGCTGAGAATGGCAAGAAGTGTGGCACATACCTGGGAAAGCAGAGAGGGCATGGAGGAGCTGCAGGAATAGTCCGTGGTTGGAAGATGACACTGGCTGCCCAGATTCCACAGGGTGGAGTAAGCTGGGCTGGATGCTCAGCTAGGTTCCATGAAGGTCTGGCAGTGTCTGCTTCAGTTCTCGAGTCACCTGCTACCACAGAAAAAATTTGGGATGCACAGTAGCTCATGTGACAGGGTCAGGTGATTTGGCCTCCAAATGAGAGCCTAACTTATACTGCTCATGAGCAAATAAAGACAGATGGAAAAATGAATGTGCAAATCTTCCATGGTTTAAGTGACTGGAAACAACCTTCACAACCACCAGGGTGAAGAAAACATCTTCATTCCTGCTTTTTCCATATGGTCTAATCCAGCATTTGCTGATGTTGGGTTCCCACAGCAGGCTGAGCCAGATGGTTCTGCCCACCCTTTGCTTCTACCCTTTCTACTACACTCACCTGAGCATTTGGTTGGTGTTGTGTTGATCCTGGTCAGCATGCTGAGGCAAGAAGTGCCTTTTTTCACATCCAACATTTTCTGTTGCATTTGCATGCTGAAATGATTCAGCACAGACAAGGCCAAACAAACTCTGAAAGGGAGAGGTTAGGACCCTGGCAAAGGGTGTGATCTTGGAAAAGCTAAGGCAGGTTATGCTTGCACACCAGCCCATTGAACCAGCAAGGAAACAGGTAGGGAATGCCTGCTGTAAGCATTGAGGCGTCAGGCTACTAAGCAAGTGTAGCCAGTACTAAAGCTCTCAAGGGGAGGTATTTAAGCATTTTATGGAACTTTGACAGAAGAAATTAGAGTTCAGGCAACTTAAGGGTTTAGTGATGCCTACACGAATGTTTATCTGAACTTATGTTTGGACGATGGTTTTTGCAGCATTTAAATAGCATTTGGTTTCCTATATCAGTCTGAGGTTTCTGACTCATGATATCAAAGGTACTTTTGAAAATGTTATGGAAGTCCTTAATTAGCCTGAGTATTTTTGAGAATTTTAGCCATTCTATTTCCAAGCCATTCAAGGCTAATTATAAAGGCTGTAATAATTTCTGTGTTGTACAAGAGACTCCTGATTCCAAGTGCCATATGTTACTAAGCACTATTTTATCTAATACTCAGCTAGAGCCTTTTTGAAAGACAGATTGTAATTGAGGGTGATAAGTTCTGTTTTCTGATAGCTATTATTACTACAGTGCCAGAATAAGTGGTTGAAAAATACATTTATATGAATCAATTTTGATTGTATAACTTACAGTGCTTACTTTATTAACTTAGTCTCATACAATCTTGTTTCCCAATTCTTAAGAAAGACATTTTAAAAAACACAACCCCTAATTTCCTATTCTTCATTAGGCACATTTATCCAAACCTTGATTAGATTTCTCTCACTTTCTGAGTGATGCTGCCCTATGGAGCATCCAGCAAGGCCAACAGTCTGCCATTCCCATACTTTTACTTATTCTTCAGACCTTCATGAAGAAATTTGAAATGCAATTATAGCAGTCATAGCAAAAAATATGTTAGCCAAAAGGACAATGGAGGATCATATCTTTATGCATTTTCATGCATTTTATTATTAATAATATCTTCCTGTGGATGTCTGATCTCTGAGAAGTGAGAAAAAAATCTGAATATCACGTACAAAAAAAATATAAGAGGAAGGCTAAATTCTCAAATTCTATTTCAAATTAAAACAGAAAAATTCATGGGAACCAAGAGGAAAAAGAGTCTATACTAGCATTCTATTCAGATTTCCATCACCTATTAAAATTGTTAACTTACAACATATGTAGCTTTTCATCAAAACAACAAGAGTAAGATTAGAAATAATCAAAATTAAAGAATTTTCAATTGCCAGTACAACCCATGGAATTAAAATCTGGGCTTTTTATATCTTTCCATTATTTGTCATTGAGATAAATGCTTGCTGTTGGATAAACTATGAACCCAGGTTTTCTTTCTGTGCACACAGCACTATATGACATAGGAAAGCTTCATTTTTCACTGCTGCAATGAAATGACAGTGTAAAATCTCTAGGGGATGCCAGTCAAACATAGTAGCACTGCTCCAAAATGTCCCAGCTGCAGATCTAGCCCAAGGACCAAAGCTTCGAGTCTTATGCATAATTAGCAAAGTAATAGAAAGTGGTAACAAAATAGAAGCCCAAGCACTACTGTTTTCTTGCAAAGGCGTTGATGCCTTTTGACAATGTGAATTTGAGCTGATACCTGTGGTCAACAGTCCCAAAATAACGGCAAAACTTGTTCAAAGGAGGACAGGGGAGCCCTAAAGCATGGGTTACATGCGCAGTCCTTCAGGGAGAAGTCTTGTTCTACTCTTGAACACACAGTGCTGCATACACTGTCTGGAGAACCCACAAATCAGCCAAGCACAGATCCATCACGCAGAGAGACATGGATTTTTCCATGTGATTTTTACCTATATTCCAGGGAATTCAGAAAGATGAAAGCAAAATGTAGAGCTTGGGATCTTCACATTGTGTTCTGACCTTTCCAGCAGTATACTGAGTCCATAAACTGATTCGTTTTGCTCAGTGGTTCTCTGGTTTTTTGAAATGGATGTAGTGAAAAAGGCTCCATCTATTTTTACATCCTTTCCAAAGACCAATCTGTATCCCAACAACAGATGTTTTCTTTATTTATACATGCAAATAAAGTACAGTAAAAATAAATATCACATGGAATGACACAGATATACAAGTGCTGAGAACATATGTTAACAAATAGACATCTAAAACCATTTTTCAATGATAATGTGTGAAGAGGAAAAGTGCTTAGATATCAAAGGGATGTGCATGGTAGAGTCAATAATGTATTGAATACGAATTCAATATGCATTACAGTTCACCAGTGTAAACAGGGTTAGAGCCATGAAAGTTAAGAAAAAAATTAAGAGAAATATGTTTTTTGGGGCATCTGTATTCTTCGCTATGGGCTTTTGGTCCCTAGGGGTGTTCTGACCCTACTTTTTGTTGTGCAGAAGATGAAACAAATATGTATAGCTAGAAACCAACATAAAAACTAAATCCATCTGGGGTATCATCTCACTAATATGTTAATTGAATACACAGTCTTCTTGCTCCAAGCTAAGATAGTTCTTTTTTTCTTGACCTTTTAGATGAGGTCTACAGTTACTTCTACATTTCTTTTTGTTCTGAAGATGCAAGAAATGGTAGCAGTGAGTATTCTGATCCAGCAAGTTCACCATGACTTTGGAGATAGGCTTCTGAAGTGAACAACTGTAGATGGCCCTGAGTGTGCACAAGCCCCAGACTATTTCATTTTTAGTGACACTCAATATCCTGATGGAGCTATACAGTAAAGGATATTACTATAACCAATGACATATATTTCCTTTTCATTTATTTACTTTTAGGTCATGAGGGGAATAAAGATCAACACAACTACAGTGTCTATTGAGGCATTTATTTCAGTTCTCTCTGCCCTGTACCTTGCATTAACGTGTGAGCCTCTGTGAAGACTGCTACAGTGCAATGAATCATCCCACTAAGTCACTAATTAGAGAAAACTCCTCTCAGATTCAGTGAGTCATCAGCTTTGCATATTATGTTTTTCAGACTTTTTCACAATATCTAGGATATTCTGAGAACAGGAAGAGTAACATTTCATAGACTGGAGAAAGTCACTTGAAGGGAATGAACAACAAAAATAGGTTGAGCAGATAATTTTTTCTGTTAATGACTAAAGGAGCTCTTTAGGATTAAAAAAAGTAATACCTTGAATTGAAGTGAGCAAATTAGAAAAAATAAACAATTTTCTAATGAAGGAATATTCCTCTAATTAAGATATCTATCAGATGGCATGTGTTTACGCACTTGCATTTGTATATGCAAATAACAAATATGCACAAACAGGACTATCTGTTACCTGAGCCCCTCGTTAATATTAAGGTATTTATGCTCTCAATTCTTCTTTGATACTTGCCGCTGTTGTGGCGGTCATGACACGCATGGACAGTGCCTTGGATTAAGTGCCAAAAGCCATTTATTTAACAAAGCAGCCTCTTTCATAAACATTCTGTATGTTGTCATTCGTGTTACAGATTCATTGGCTGCTAAACTACTACAATACTCCTACTGGCTGCTGTTAACTAAAACATACAGTCATTGGCTACCTATGGCATAAGCGTCCAAGCATTCAGAAAAATAACAGGTGCAGATATGTTGCTGTTTTCCTCCTGTTGTTTAACTTTTATGCTTCTGTTGATACTATATTCTCATGGATAAAAACTAACTGCTTTTCTTCTCATGGGCTTTTCTCATGAATAGAGGTTAACCATGTCCAAATTAAGGTCTGTGAAGACTTCAGACCTGCTGTCGGCCTCAACAGATACTGGTAAATGTTTTATTATTGTATTAAAAATGAGAACTGAAAGAGTCAAATATATCCTTGAAAATTTTGGTTTATCACAAAAAGAAGTGTATGGCAGATAAGAATTCAGAAAAAAACCAACAGCATCTAATGCCACAAATAGCACTATTTTTGCTCTGCTTAATGGATCTGAATGTCAAAATGTCTCACAAAGCCTAATTAATTTCACTTGCCCTTTATAAATGTGTGACAAATCCATGCAGATATGGAATATTTGTTTTCCAAAGTTTCATTGTGAATCAATGATTGAAGCACGGAAGCAATCCAGAACTTTTAAGGCTATCTCATTTTCTTGCACCAATTAAGCTTCTGACTCTGCTTTTATGCCCTTTAAACTGTATCTGAAGTTTTAATAATTTTTATGAAGTCAACTGGATAAGTGACTTCAAATATCAAAAATTAATTGACTAAATTGCTTTTATAGTCAGCTGACAGTCACTTCTGTCATTTCTTTACTGTCCAGATAGAAATGGGAAGAAAAGACCCATATGTATTAGAACATAGCCAAGAGTTAAAGTGAGTCTGATATGAAAATGATACTGTTTCCTCTTGGAAAATCTATCCAACAATTTCTAGTAATTTGAAGATCTACATCTTTGTGCATAAGCAAAGGTTAAATAAGGTTGAAACTTTACTAGCTGGGCTGTATTTATACTGTAGTAGACTCTTCAAAATATCCAGCATACAGTCTTGACCTTGGAAGAGACTGAAAATGCAAGTGCTGTCAGTGGTACTGACAGTAAAGTACTTATACAAAACTGAGTCAGCATCAAAAATGTCAGCAGAACATTTTCTGTTTTAAATTAATTCTCTCAACATTTTCATTGGAAATGTGTGTACATTTCAACATTAGGCTGCCAAAGTTAAGGAATTCTCAGCTCTGCACAGATGATTGTACTGTGTGGTTAACCACTTCACTGCATCTCTGGAGCACTGCATAAAGCAGGAGAGCAGTCACCTTCTTCACAGAAGTAGGACTCTCAGAGTTCCAATGAACCAAAGATAAAAATACTCAGAAGTACTCCTGACAGGATGTTAGTCAGAAGATGGTGCTATTATAACAGAACTTCTAAGGCAGCTGAGTGTCTACAGGAAAATGCAAAAGTAAACCCCAAGTGTAAATTAAAAGCTGATTTCACTGTGAGCTGATGCTCTGCCTGTCACTGAATACACCTCACAGAAATGCACTCACTAGGACACCCTTTAAGTCTACACCTTGGCTTGCTTGCATCAAAGGGGAAATGCACCAGAGAACACACTTTAAATTGCCATTCACAAACTTTTCCACACCCACTTGGATCTTAGCCCATTTTAGTGACCCTCAAATGATCAACAACATTTTTATGTATTTCTGTACCACATAGTGTATTTCCATGTCAATATATAGGTTCTGACTGAATTGCTGCTGGTATTGCAAACAACCTGGAAACAGGCAGTAATACAATTTTATGGCTTCTGGAGCATTATTAGCTCAAATATCTACATAGAACCACTGCTTTGTGTCATATAGAAATAGCTTTGAAAACACTTCCTTTTGTCTTCATAAGGGGAAAAAATGGAGGTTGCCCAAATCTTCATAAACAGAATACAAAATTTTCTGAAATGTGAAAAGATTGCATTTTGACTGTGAAGGAGAAAAAGCTGATGTTGGTGGGAAAATGAGGAAACAAACATATAATTACTAAAACATCTGGATGCAAGTAAATGAGCATGGTAATTACCTACACAACAAATGGGTGATTAGAAATGCATGAAATTAGACCAGCGCACAGGAAAGCTAATTATCATAATTGATATGATGAGTGATATGGATTCTGTAGTCTTTGGCCAATTGTGAAAACTAGATTATAGAGAAAAAGGCAGAACCACTAAGTAGAAAAGACCACAGATGCATTTTACTGTCTGACAGAGATCTCTTCCTTGCTAGAAAATTCATAGTGCTGTTCTTAATATCTAGAATATAATGAATGTACATGTACATAAAGAAGAACAAACTGGGGACAGGTGTTCTCATCATGATGCAAATATGTTAATGAAAGAGGTTACCACTCCTGGCTGCACTCTAGTGCCCCTCTGAAGAATGTCACTCTATTGACTAAGCTTTTAGTGGAACAATCTGTTAAAAAAATTGCAAAAATCATATCTGTGAGATGAAACAGCTTGATAGCCTGGTATTCCTTCAAAGTTCAAGCAGACTGCTCTCCTGGAAGGCTGATAGGCCTTAGTGTTCAGGGCAGTGCCATGAAACTAATGACTGCAAGGAGAATGATATAAAAGCTGTATATCATGTTTAGTTACATAATTAAAACAATTTAAATATGTACATTTCACCTGATTTCTGCCTTAACAATTATTATTTGGCTCATTTCTTACAGCTTTTTTCAACAGCAAAGGTCAGCTAAGGGAAAAGATTCAGAGGAATAAGCAGGAAACCTTGTAGGAAATATTTTGCAATTCGCTATTCTTAGCTATTATTAGTTACTTAGCTATTCTAGAGTAAATCCAGAGGAACACTGCTGCTTCTACTGCCGTGTGTGTTTACATCATGGGAAAAACTAAGGGAATGGGAAAAGAGACAGTCAGTGGAAATGGGGTGTAACGTGATTGAAGAGAAGGGTCAAATTCTTTCCTGCCAAAAATGAGCAAACCTCTGTGAAAATGTCAGTGAAGCTTCACTCAGAAATGCCAGGAGATATTTTAGCCAGAGTGGGAATTTCACAATGAATACGTTTCTGGTTTTGAAATAGAGCCATACTTTTAAGCACTTTTATGATTAAATGCAAGAATTTTCAGTGGGCTCTACTGTGCACCATTCTACGAGACACTTCTGTCTCCTCGCCGGACAGCCCCTGTGTCTGCACTGGGTTGGAGAAAGGAACCCTGCAGCTTCCCGGCTCCTTTCCATGAATGTGGGCTGCTGGCTCCTCACTGAGTATGTCAGTGCCCTGCAGCCACAGCCTCTGCCAGGCTGATGGGGCTCCTGCCAGGTGTCAACACAGTCCTGGCTTCTCTGCGTCAATGGCCACTTCTACGGCACTGGTGCGAGCTGTGCAGAACTCCAATAATCTTTTAAAAAACTTATTAATAACTGCTTTCATTATTGTTTTTAAAACTTCTAAATAAAGTTTGGGAACTTCCACATTCAGTTCAATTCTGAAGCGAGAAATTAATTTCCCATAATTTTAAGTTACTTTCAGCTGTATTTTGTTGTTGATAAGTGAGAAGAAAGAGTAAAAACATAAGGCCTTATTTATAAGGAGAGGAAATCTGAGTATTAAGGAGTTAATTGTATTCTGGCATGAATAACATTCTCATTACTTCACTGTCCAATATGGGTAAACAGAAAGAATAAGAAATACGTTTACGAATATTTCAAGGGCACTGTTAATTTTGATAGGTTTTGTATATACACCAATATATCCGAAAATATTGTTCTGGTCCTTGGATACATGTCCTGAGGTGCACAACGTAGGTCCTGCTAACGAGAAACTCTTACATTTTGATTAAATTTCAAAGCATGAAATATAATCAGGCTCAGTAGTGTGTTAAAAACTATTTGCTAAAAACTGTTTGCTTTACAGGGAATAGAAGTAGCTATATTAATTCCATTTCCAAAGAGGAAACTAAATAGGGAGCTTTTTTCTTGCTAAATGCACAAATCCTTTTCACAGACAGGCTTTGTGGAACCCTATGCACTTACCTACATATTTCTATCCACAAGAATTCATACCAAGACACCAAACCAAGAAAAATCCAAATGCATGCAAAAATGAAAGAAAAAGTAAGCAAAAAGTTTTCTCAAAGATTCACATCCCAGTTAAACAAGTAACTGACTTGGCAGGTCTTGTCTTTGTTCTGTCCCTGCAGCACAGTCTAGGAAAGAGCACTCCCAGTGGGAGCTGTTAGTCTTGAATAATAAAACAGATAATGTGTAGAGAAGGCTGAAAAGAGCCATTGCAGAGGTTAAGGGAGAAACACTAATTTTGGAAAGGAATCCCAGTGGTGGATGTAAAATTGGCCCGAATAAAAGGGAACACGTTCTTGTGGCAGAACAGCTCAGCAACCAAGAAAATAACCAGGCATGAAAAGCTTTATTTTCCAATTAGATCAGTTTAGGGAGTTTGATATATGCACTGTGTTTCTCTACCATGTCTTGTCCAACCTTTGGTGTCTCTGCAGTTGAGTAGCTCCAGGTTCAAGTCTGGACTTCTCCTTTGTCAAAGAATTTATGGGGGCAGAGATGCCAGAAAGATCCCCCACAAAGTTTCCTCCTTACAATGTAGTCAAAGACCTTTTTCATTTTCACAAGTGTTTCTGCTCATAAGTCAGCTGGAAACCCAGAAGAGACCAGGACAAGTTTTACAGAGATCTGCTCCCATATCTCTGCTTCAATATTATTCTCTGAGAGCTGTTCCCTAAAAAATATGTTGCTCTCACATCTCCAGCCAACATCTGGCCCGAGAACCCCTGCTACACAGATATGAATACAGTCCCAGTCTTAACACATTGCTGAACTTCCCACTGAGGAGGCGGAAAATGTAAGAAAAGAGAGGGATGTAACACCGCCTTCAAGTCTACTGGTACAGATTTATGACCCTGCTGAAAAGGTGCTCCAAGATCTGCTGCAAGATAATCTCTGTTGGCTCCCTAAAAGTAGCTTTTAAGTATAACCACTCCCACTTTGGAAAGGTGTGGTCTACATTCTGCAGAAAAATAACAATGGAAATAGAAAAATACTTTGTAAATGCAAAGTATAGGTCCAGGTAACCCCTAAGACCGCCTATCTTTCCTTAAGGTTATGAGCTGCATGGACAGAAGTGCCAGGTGTATGCATCACTGACCAAGAGTGTGCAACAGGGTTTAGAGCACTGGGACACTGCAGGTCTGGTTGTCTTCCCTATACTGCCTCTCATCTGCTCTTCTCTTTGCCAAGCCTGTCCACTTTTCTGTACACATAATGCTTAGCAATACTAATAACACATACTTCTTTAATAAAGCATTAACATCTGCTAAAGCAATGAAAATATTCATTCATATTAATAAGAATAATCAGTGGTGCCTATTGGAAGCAAAAATGGGAAAAGAACAGAAAGTATTTAGCTGGAAATATAGCAGTTGGGAGAAGTGTCTCTGTCATGTATTATAAATGTGGAAAACAGAATACAAAAGGCCCATTTAATTCACATGAGATTCATGACCCCTCATATACCATGTTTGGTGCTGATTTATTTGAATTAAGATGGCCAGAAAACCTCCTCTAACTGTTTTTTGTTGAATTATTTAGTTCAGTTTTCTTTTGTTTTTAATCAAGCTCTTGCTCAAGCCCTGTGAGTAAGAATTCAGTAACACATTGTAAATCACATTTTGCAAGTTCTGTGACTTCAGATGAGATAGTAAAAGATAATGCTGTATAATTCACATGTGGCTGGTTTGTCATTCAGGCACCACATGTCAGATTCTCTCTATACACAGCTGAATGTGTGAGCAAAAAAGCTGAGGAGACTGCAAATAACATAGTTTTAAGGTCCTGGTAAATAGAATGCTTTTGTTATTGCTGAAACAATTCAGAGTCTTATGAGTACAAGCCTAAACCATTTTTTTTTAACAATCCTTGACTCAAATTCAATTTATCGTGAAACTTTTCCAAAAGAGGAATTGACAAAAAAGCCCAAAAACCAACAACTAACCAAAACAAAACACAAGAAAAACACAGTCAGCAATTCAACCTTTCCCAAGTAAATGGTAGAGAAAATTATATTCCAAAACAGAAGTGTGACATCCCATCATGATAACAAAAGATTTCTCAAAGCTTCACATACAAAATAAACGTCTGAGTAAAACTTTTTCAACAATGTAATGTTATTTTTAAGGTGTCAGGGATTGTCACTGACTGCAGTTGCTCAAACAAGGTCTAAGCAGAGTCACTGTCCTAAAACTACTCTCTAGTCTTTGGAGAGAAATAGGTGAATTGCAATCCAAAAAAGCAACTTCTCTATATTGTCCCTAAAGAAAGTCTCAGTTAAGGTGTCTACAGCATAGATGTAACTCACACCACTCATGGATCTACCATTTACCAAAATGAGGCCCCAAATGGTCTGACAATTGATTCACGTAATCTAAAGACTAAGTACTCTTCTATAGTGTTATACGTCCCAGTATGCAAACCAAACAGCTGCGCTGTCATGTGCAGCTAAAAAGGACTGGTGTCTTACTCCTAGAGATACCCAGACTCCTCGTGTGGCTCCATTTTCACTCCCTACCTAATCTCTCACACAAATACATATTTACCTACACAGACCACTGCAGAAGGACGAGTCATGGCACTGTTAAGGGCGTATCAGTCCAAACAACCTTTCAGATAGATGCACCATGGAATGAAGTATGATCATCACTTTGTTTGAAGACATCCACACCAACGACTCTCCAAGATGTCTCTAGCTGGGCTTTGCACTAATCTGATACATTGCTATGTTGTCAGCTACCAGACAGCTTTGAAACACTGATTCTGTACTGGACTTCTACTGGGTGTTTTTGGCTTTCAGCCATTGAGGTTCCCACTGTTAAGGATGCCAAAAGCTTAAACAGCTTGAAAAAAAATAAAGCTCGTGTCCTAAATGATAACGGAATAGTCTTTATGACTAGAGGAATAGATGTATCTACAGATAAGGGTATATTTTCATATAATTATGTACCCATTGCATTAAATCCAAGTGTATATATATTGTGCATAAATATATATAAAATAACAGATATTTGATAGGACCAAGCAAAAGAACAAAAGGTCTTCTATTAGTAGGTGCTACTGAAGAATATCTTACCTGAACAAGTTTACAAGAAAACATGTATATATTTACTTCTCCAGAGCCTGCAGAATGTTTGCTGCCCCTATCCTTCATTTCAACCAGAGGAATGACCAGTTATGGATTTATAGGGAATTTTAAAAAACATTTCTCCTCTCTAGTGTATTTTGAGGAGAGTACTAGCACTTGGAGGTATGATTTGAAGGCATGATTTTTATTAGTAGTGTAGATGGTTCACCATCTGCTGTTTAAGAAACAACAAAATAAGAGTAATTTTGCAAAATGTTTGTACTAAAAATGAACTATAAAAAAAGCTGTCCATAACCATTGGTTATCTGCTTTTCCTTTTAAAAGGATACATCAAGTCAGTGTCATTTTGTCAAGTGTCTAAAAAGCAAAGCCACAGCAGAGGAAAATGTTATTACAGGTTTATTATGTCTCAAAATATAGAAATATATTCCGACAGCATATTTTAAAGAATAATATAACAATAATCTTCAGCTTCTTAGTCTCAAAATGGTACACCATTATTTAAAAATATATTACTTAATGTACCCAAAATTTAGGATCCATCAAATTCCATTTAGAATAAATTGAATTCAAAAAAAGCATAACCACCTACCCAATTTATACAAAAAAACAGTAATTTTTTTTTTAAAAAACAGAGGACTTTAACTTTTCTAAGAAGGTAATTCAGATGGAGACCTATTTTCCTATACACTCTTGTGCATGAACTGCAACTAAATGTAGATATGTAGGTAATGTCAGTATAAAATACAGATGGGAGTGTAAAATGGTACTGTTCTATTAAGGGGAAAGAGTTCCCAAGGCTGAAATCAGAACTGATAAATTTTTTTTAATTGAGTGTATGCATAGAAAGGATTTATGTTTTACTCCAATAGCAAGATAAAATAAATTAGTTTCTGCAAAAATGACAGCTGCCTATTCACATGCATACGCAGTCACACACACATGCTGATTTTATCAGTCTGTAATCATCTGAGTTTTCTGAGATATGTTTTAAATAACCAGAGAAGTCAGAGTTTACATGAATATACTAAGAAGAAACTTACAAATTCTATCCATTTTCAGCAACTATTTGAGAATTGTTTAAAGGAAGCATTTTTAATGAAGGCAATTCATGATAAAAGCATATGTTATAATTAGCCATGTAATAGAGAGAAAAACATTTCTATTTTCCCATTTTCATAACACTAAAATAAAGGGGTACCCAAAGACATTAAATGTAATTAACTCAAAATAAACATATGTGTAGTGGTGGTGGGAATGGTAATCTGAAATTGGTTGTGTAATTCACAGCCAAAGGATTTAACTTCGGGCCAAAATTTGGTGGGATTAAAAAGTTATTTATATGGATTTAAGAACTATCAAAGTTGCAATAATTAATGCTAAATAAAAGGAAAAAAATCCCATATTAAGTCTCATTATTTAAACCAATCCCCACCTGATAGAAAAGCAGATGGGACTGAAAGTAGGCTGCACCTTCTTATGAAAGATGTTTTTTATCTTTTCCTGAAAACAGCCACCACTGGGGATAAGATTTTTGATTAAACAAGTGACAGCTGCTGCACCCCATGTACCTTCCCTTGCACACTCATAAAACACATCCAGAAGTGGGAGCTAAATAAAGCAAAGCACTTCCATACCCTGTATTCTGTATACTTTGTGTGTATAGTAACTTGTGTATGTAATGGGAAGGCTTTTGTTTGATTTTGGCTTGGTTTACACTATTATAAAGATACCTGCCAGAGCAGTGTAGTAGATAACAAACTGATATGATTTGAGGTAAGAATGTTGTAGTTCAATTTTTAGCATTAACTTGGAAAGTCATAGATAGAGGCAAGTCTGTCTACACGGGATTTCTGAAGCCTGGAGCCATTTACAAACTCTTCATCACACAGGCCAAAAAGTAACATACTCCTCCAATTACACTCATCTTGTTAAAGAAAATAGTTATAACAATTATGTGCAATTTTTTCACTTCTATTTTTTACCTGCTATTTATTTACTTAAGCATGGTTCAACATTTCACTTTTTCTAATGGAGCAGAACTTCTAAAAGAAAAAATATGTTCAGCCAAGAAGTTTTGTTTAGTTTTTTTCCTCCTGTGTCTTTTTCTAAAGAAATATCTTGCCACAGTTTTCATTGGCACAATATGACCAAATGCATTTTAGTTCCTCTAACAATACAAAGCAGTTACAGGAGTTCTGGAGTTTCTAGTTTAAAAAAATTCTATACAAAAAGGCTTTACTTTACAATATTGGAATGGGATAAAGCAGATTTCAGCATGGTCAATTGAAAAATTAATTTGTGAACTTCTATTGCATAGTGAGGTGACCCATTAAATAAATGGTTCTGAAATTTTGCTCATACAAAAGAAACTATATACTTTTAAATAAATAAAAGCTACTATATACATTATACTGTACAATTAAATGAGAGATGACATGAAATGGAATAAATTTAGGCCTGCCTTTTCATCAGCAAGGCTCATATCTTGACTTTATTACAATTTTGAATAAAACCCTCTGCTTTAGATTATTTTTTTATTTTAGTGGCAGCCACATGAACGCACCACCATATTCCTGTATTTTTTTAAAATAACATTGGAACTGTCATCAAAGTAGAGCACGGAGATTGCGTTCAGTTTTGTTGGTGCACAGCATGGCTTTGGTACGTGATCAGGGAACATCAAGTGAACCTGAAAGACAGATGAATACATAGCTCATATATCAAACAGAGTGGTACAAGGACAATGTCAGTGCAAAACATGTCTTTGCAATTCAGCGAGGGCTGTGGTCACAAATTTTCCTCGGTTAGCAACTTTAAAGCACGGCTTACCTCCAGCACATTTCTCTGATTTCAATTGCGCGGGCAGAGTTATACAATAAAAGCAGATGCAGAGATAAATGAGGAGAAGCAGCCAAGACAGAAAGTTGGTTTTCAGATGAAATTTAGAGAAGAATTGGAGTTAGGCGGCTGCTCAGGAAAACATTTAAACATATTGTCTGTACCATCTTTGCTGAGGGCAGGGCATAATATGAAGCAAAGCTCAAGCCCCAGGTCTCACCAGGACCCCAGCATGTGCTAAAATGCTTTCCTGTCTTGGGGGCTGCGTGTGGAGGAAAATCTATTGCAGACAGCAAAGGCTGTGCAGGCAAAGCCTCATAAAGACACTGTTTTCAGCCTATGAAATGGTAAGATGTGGGGTCTCAGACAGTATGAGTGCATTTTAAGGTCTTAATCTAGGTACCAGTGGATCCAATTCTACTTCCACTGGATTAAAAATCGGTTTATAAGGTGGGTGCCAGCTGGACAGAATGTTTGGGGAGGGGCTGAAGCGGAGAAGTCTTCATGTTCACCAGGCTGAAATATATCAATGAAAGGTTAAAGAGAAAGAAAAGAGTTTTGAAAAGTGTCCCAGAACAAACAAGATCTAGTGGAAATAAAATGGGGAAAATACAAGTTCTTTGTACTTGAAAGAAGGTTGGATGTAATATTCTACACATGCTGTATTCTACACATTGGAAACTGGAGAGGCCAGAGAAGAGGGAGTTGTAATAGAGAGGGCAAGAGATTATTAAGGCATGGATGAAGACTTCAGCAGTAATAGGTTTCATTTGTATGTTAAGTCTTTGTAAATCTGTTAGAGCCATCTGTCTTGCAGTGATATAAAGCCAGAGCCTTTGCCAGACAACAGAGAACAGTCTATCAGGAAACGATAGACTGTTTTACATAACAGTTACCGTGAGAAGGTCTTTTGAAATGTGTAATAATAAATCCTGAAGCAGCAGTTTTGTAACAGTTTAGGCACACATTTAAAAACTATTTAACAAATGAATAGCAAAGCACTGGAGAAAAAAATGATTGTGCTTCACCTAGGCAGATGTTTGTCCTGCCACAAATCCTGGTCCCACCAGCCCCTGCCACCCCTGATGGAAGATCCGTGGCCCCACAATACCCCCATGGAAGTGATGTCCACAGCATTTTCAAGAGTTTACCCCAAATTCAGTGCAAGTCGACCTGATGATCCACTGCCTTGCATGACCAGGAAGTCAATGCTACCCCTGTGCCTGTTCTGAGGGTAATGGAAAGCAGGAGAGGAGAAGACAGTTTATAGAGCTCATTAAATGCACCCTATCTTTCATTTATATACATCTGTATTCTCTGTTTGCCTGAGTTCACTTGCAGAAAAACAAGAGAGAGAGAGTGAGGTACTGGCCCAGTTTCTCCTATTTTTTGTTACAAAAGAAAATAAAAAAGAAGCAGTAAAGTTTGGAGGGGTACCAAGGAACAATCACTTCCCAGCCCAAAGAGTAGGCTTTTTCAGAATGGTGTAATCAGTATGGCTGGGAGATGACTGCATTTGGATTAGGGTGGAGCGTATGAATAATTGCTTCCCAAGCCATCCCCATATGCACACCTTGTGTAAATCTGAATTTTGTATAATTTAAACCAGAAAGTATTCAACTACTGTTATCTCATCTAATTTATGTACAGCTAAAATTTAATTAGCCTCATGATTTTTTGGCTGCACAACTGAATGCATGTACAGTACATGCAGAGGGATACACACAATTCCAAAATGGCCATAAAAAGGGGGAAAATTAAGTATCCAATTTAAAAAATAGGACAAACTACACACATTTCTTAACAATGGGAAAATAACCACTTTTGGACAGGAAAGACACACGAGAAAGTAGCACTGGGCCAACTCTCATTTAACAGTCTGTAATTGCAAGAGGGAGCTCTAACCTGGGGATCTCAGCGATATTGGCAACTTTTCTGAACAATGTTTGCATAATGCTAAACTATCGCTTTGCTGACCTGCGTCTTTTCAGCTCAGGATTGCAGATATTCTGTTCTTCATTGACTTCTAAGCATATTGCTATATTCCTTGCCAGCTGGCATTTTCTGTTCCCTTTCACCTGAACCCCTTAACACACTTCTACGTATTTTCAGCCTCTGACATTTTCCCCTCTTTTTGTAAATCTTGCTGAGTTGAATTCTAGTATAGAGGAATAATGTTGCATTGGTAACTGGCCTTGGAGAAGGTAAATGAAAAGTTGAATGGAAGGGAAAAGGTCTCAGCACATGCTGAGTTTTTAAAAATGTCCCTCTCATGTAGAAATTCTTGGCAAATTTCACAAACAGAATTTGTTTTCGATCAGAAAGAAATCAAACTTCATTTTTGTTTGTTTGCTTGTTTGTTTTTGGGTTGGTTTTTGATGTGAGGTTTAAATTTGAGGGGGATGTTGGGGCCAGTATCCCAGGTAGTAACTCCACTCATTTCTCAAGGGGGAAAGGTTTTTCAGGTCCAGATTTTTAATGTGTAAATAAAAGAAAAAGATCACTATCCATGGACAGACTCATCAGCATAATCTGATGGTCAGGATACCTTACCATTATCAGTTTAAATCAAAGGGAACCTTAAATTCATGGTTCTCTAATCGAAGTTGAATGCCTTGGTCTTTCCAGAAACTAACTGGGGATGGCAACCCTTTCCTGTTCTCATTTCATGCTGTTGCTCCCTCCTTGTGTATAATCTCTCATTCCTCTACTTCTTAAAATCATTCTGCTAATACCAGTGCTATTCAGAGTCAGTTCTTCAGCTGGCACAGGGGAAAAATCAGTTTTTGACCAGACTGACCAGACTTTGACCTCACAACATTACATTTAGTCATAGTCTAAAGATCATGATTTCTGTAGCTGAATGCTGCTGGGGTAGAGGAGGCCTAGCCAGCTGCCTCAACTAAGATCATCTTTTTGGCTGCTCCAGCTGAGGCACAGGACTAACATAAGAATTAGCAGAGGCAGAAAGCTGGCTGCAAATCCCCTTTTACATGTACCAGGCAGAGCAACAGATCCAAACACACTTATTTTTAAATTGCATTTGTAAGCCAGGCATGACTGAACACAATTTCTTACATGCAAATGCATCTGTTTGCAAAGCTTCACATTAAATTACAGTGTAAGAATCTCTGCCAGCAGTTGACAACAGAGGTCCACAAAGTGGCCAAGTGTCATCATTTCTGGAAGGTATAACATGTAGATGTTAACACTGAGCTTCAATAAGCTGCAAAAACTCTTGGAAGTCAGACCAGGGGGCCCCTTTGCTTCCTGTCTACACAATTCTCCAGTAATATAACACAGTCTTCTCATGTGCTATTGCATGCATGAAATGGAGGTGAAGCCTACCACACAGGCCACTCTGAGCAGCTCATCCTCTCTCCAACAAAATCACTAAAGCAGGTTTTCAAAATGAGCTATGATTTACCCAGAAATAATCAAAATTCAGTAGTGGTAAACAGAAGAGTCAGACTCTAAGCAAAGACACAAACAACTGAAGCATAGGCAACTATAACACAGTCAGAGGCGTACCAGAGTCTGAACAATGGCATGGTTTGTTGCATTCATGTGGGCATTGAGGGGGAAAGAACACTCTCCATCACAGTAAAACGCAGCATAGCCCTCCGGTGCAATAATCCAATCCTAAAACAAGAACAAATAAATCCACTCATTATATTTTCTTGCTCAGGGAATTTATAACTATATCAAACTAAGACTTGCTCAATGAGAAAATGAACTTCAGAAGGTGGCATGTGAAATGAATGGGTTAATTAATCTTTTGAACAAACAATTTTTTTTTTAAAAAAAATACTTGCTTTGTTCATGAAAATTGAGATGAAAACTAAATTGAACTTAAAAATCTGTACCGAATACCAACTAATGAGGCTATAAGGGAGATTAAAAATGAAAAAATATTTGCAGAATACTTTCCCTTCCAGGCTAAAAATCTTGAGCACTTCTTGGTGCAACAAAAGTCATTAAAATGCATTCTCCTCCTTCCGCTTACTCAATACTGTTAACTGTATTATTGCGTGAGACTGAGGGTTGCTAGTGATTACCCGTTGGCATGTCAATGAATCATACATTTTCAGTATTTCAAGCAACACAGCATGGGCAAAAGACCACAAGAGGGAAAATATTTAAAAATGTTAATGAAAGCTCTGTGTTTAGTTTTCTGAATTCCTCCTTTGCCAGGTAATGGAGGTGCTGCAGGAAGGCCAGAGAGGATCAAGTAGCTACTTCTTGGGATTTGTATCTTTTTTTTTTTGTATCTTATTTCACTCCGGGTTTCACTGATCAGATATTGTACAGTGTAGCTCTGGCTTTCTAGCAGAAACTTTTAACTCTTCTGGTAGTTTTTGTGTTAAAAATAGATTTTCTTTTTTCTATGGCTACCTTGGGCACTATGGCCACTGATCTGAGAGCCTGGCACATCTTGGAGCATACCAGAATTTATTGTTTAAAAAAAAATTTAAAACTTTTGATAGCTGAAAAAAACCCCTGTAATCTAGAGACAATGGCTCACTTGTTCAGTGGCCTGAGTTCAATACCACAAGCCTGCTCTGTGGCCCTGGACAGAGTAATTATGCTTTGCAGGCTTGGGAAAACATCCTCTGCCTACTTCTTCAGGCTGCTGTGGGGATAAATATACTACAAAATATCAGACAGGATAATGAGGCCATATGAGAATCTGAGCTGGATACATAAAGGATGAGCTGTCACTAGGGAGGTAGCATACTTTTTCTCCTCATAGACTTGTTCTGCTCCTGGAGAGTTGTTTTAAAATAATTCAGAGAAATGTGAAATGCATAGACAGCCATCCCAGAGTTCTTACCTACATATGCAATACTTATAGGTTGCTGATGGCCTTCTTGTTGTTTCTTTACAGAGAGTTCCTTGCTTTCTGGAAAAAAACTCTAGATTGATCTCTATTTTCTTTTCCCATAATGCACTGCCTTTGACTTCATGACCTTTTACTGTAAGCACATTTTTTTTTTTGTTACTGTATGGCAGGATGAGTTTTCCTCAGAAATTATATAAAATTAGCTATGGTGTTGCAAAGATCACTGAGCAGTGATCCAAGATTTATTTCCCCAAGGACCCTACCCCAGCGAAGTCTCTATGGCCTGCAGTAGACAGCACTGAACCAGGGAGGTTTAAATCTGAACTAATGAAAATTTAAAACGTTTCATTACTTGTTGTGGGGATTTTGGTTTCATTTGGTTTCATTTGGTCTCTTGAGCAGTAGTTCAAATTTATCTTTATGTAAATGAATCCAAATTATAAAGCCGCTAATGTATGCAATATCTTTGAGAGAACAACTAAACAGGTAAAGTTATATTGATAGCAATGCTGATAAGGATTTGTTACAAAATGCATTTAAAGTATTTGTCTCTCATTATTGAAATACGAATTTCCATAAAGAAAACAGAGTGTAAATAATGGGAGACTTCAAAATAGATTGTCCCAGTTTGAACTGATGGGAAAGAGCATTTATCATCTTACCTGCCATCCTAAGTCTCGGAAACTCACATAAAGTTCATGTTTCTTACATGCTTGCTTTTGCTCGCTTGTGTTATAATCTACAGGAAGTAAATAACATTAATAAATTATTTGGAAGCATTGATAGAACTGACAAGTTTTATCTATTTTTGAGATCCTGACCAAGCTATATAAAGGAAAGGAAAACCATACTGTCATTTATATTCCTAGGGTTAGTTGTAAAGGCAACGTAAACCTGGAAATCCAGAATCAGCATAGTCAGACTGATACAATTTCTGTACACTGGCATACATTCTGTACAATGCATACAACATTAGGGGAAAGAGGTTTACAAGATGTCTATTTGCTGGCTAGCTGGGGAACACCTCTGATAATATCCACACAAGTAATCAAAGAGGACAAGTGAGAGCCTGATCCAAAATACGGGGAAGTCATCTGTAGGTTGGCATGTTTTTTATAGCCAGGTAAAGAAAGCAGCTCAATCCAAAAGATGAATTAACAACAATAAAAAATGTCCTGAAACAAGGGAATTTCCAAAAGTCTCTTAGTTAAACACGTAGTAGCACATTTTATACTTCTTAATTTTTACCATATTTTGTGGAAATATTCACCACTTGTTGATCTTCGGCTGGTAATACTAATGTAAACAACTAGACTAACAGGTGCTATTTAAAGGAGTGAAAGCTCACTGTCAGAGATGTGTCAGGACAGGAGGACACAGAGAACCTTTCATACATGCTTCTGCACAACAACCTTACTCCTGGAGAAATTCTAGCACTTGCTCCTTTCTGCTCCTAAGTAACAGGAAAGGAAGGGAACAGGGTCATGCCTTCCTCACATTAGTCCCCAAACTTGGTTTATAGAGCTATTCATGTGATGCCATATGTGAGGCATGTGACAGGGCAGGGAGTACAGGCTGTCTCCTCTGTTTCCAATTCAAGAATTCTTAAGGTACTTTTTTGAACCAAAATAACCATTCTGGGAAAAAAATTCACAAAACAATTCACAAAAACAACAACAAGAAAGAGCAAACAAACGAGCAAAACTCCACAAAACCCAAACAAGGAAGACATGGAAAAAGAAACAAATCCTTCAGTTTCAGGAAAAGAATTTTTTAAGGAACATTTCTTTTTAACATTGTAAGACTTGAGGCTGAAATGGGAAGGTCTCTGAAAAATTTCAGGATAATTAAGAGAGAAACTCCTTTTTCACATAAAATGAAAGGAACTTCTGCAGTATATGAACTAATCTGTGTAGTTCATCACTATTCTTACAGAAAACTCTTCTAAATATATGGTCTAGAGGAGTTTTTCTGCAAATTTTCCAAGTGCTTCTTGTCAGCCATCCTGACCTCTGCTACCATTGCTTCTCTGGGTTCTCTTCAGCTTCTCTGTGTCTTTCCGAAGACATGATGGTCACAACCAAACACAGTGTGAAATAAAGTAAAATAGTTGTTTCATATTATTTCAGGCTTATTTTCTAGTAGTATAACCCAGAATAGGAGTTTTGCAGCAAACCCACACTGTCAAGTGATCCGCTTCCAAACTTTTTTTTATATATTCCTGCCTTGTCAGCCTTAGGAGTCTTTTGTAGTTATATAAATCAATTAATAAAGAACAGATTGGGGATGAGGATGCTGATGAGAACTGTAGCATGATGAGGCTGCAGCAACCATGGTAGAGTTATGGTTCTGAGGGATGACGTCAACAACAGCGCTGCAACCCATTGCAAGTCTAGCAAGTATGGCACAAATCCCCTGTGGCTGACTAGGAAAATCTTGACTGAACTCAAATTCAAAAAGGAAGCAAAAGTAATGTGTAATTGGGACGAACTACACAGAAATAATATAAAAAAATTGCCTGGGTATGCAGGGATGGATGTTAGGAAAGTTGAAGCTGGACTTGAAACATGAGGGATGTGAAAGTCAACAAGAAGCACTTCTATAGGTACATTCACAGTAAAAAGAAAACATAAGAAAAATACAGCTTTGTTGTTCTGTAGAGCAAAGGACATAGTTACAAGGACTCAGAACAGGTTAACGTAGTCAATGACTTCTTTGTCTTGTTTTTTACTGGCAAGATTTGCCCTCAGGACTCCCAAGTCCCTGTTCCTAGTGGCTGAAGCTCTACCCACAGTAATAGAGCTAGGAATCAGTTAAGCAACTTGAAGATACATGAGTCCATGTGAGCAGAACGGATGAATTTCAGGGTGGGGATTGAGCTGACCAACACTGCAAAGTCACTTCCTGCCATTTTTGAGCATTCATACACTGAAAGACATTTCTGATGATTCAAAATGGAAAATATCACACCCATCTTCAAGGCGGCCAGTCAGCTTAACTTCAGTTTCTGAGAAGCCTTTGGAACAAATTCTCATGGAAACTGTCCAGGCACACAAAGAACAAAAAGGTGTTTTGGGAACAGTCAGCATGAATTTACTAGTTCAAACTGGGCCTAACCAATCTGACTGTTTTCTGTGATGATCCGACTAGCTTTGTGGGCTTTTGAAAAGCTCTGGGTGTTGTTCCTATTACTTTTAGGAAGGTTTTGGATATGGTCTCCCCTAGTATTCCTTGAGTCAAATTGATCAAACCAATGAATAACTTTGATAGGTAAGAATATAATGGATGGAAACTTAGCAAGACTGCTGGGCCCAAATAGCTGGGATCAGTGGTACAAAGTCCAGATGGCAGCTGGTGACTAGGGGGGTCCCTAAAGGATCAGTACTGGTATTAACATCTTTGTTAGTAACTTGGACAATAGAACAGAATGTGTTCTCTGGAAGTTCACAGAGGGTATGAGATCTGAGAGGAGTGCTCAGTCATCCAAGTTACCAATAAAAGGTCGGACTGAACCAGATGCAGAAGAGACTCAACAAGATGTCATTCAAAATACACAGACAAATTTTTATCTTATTGTTAACATGCTCTTTGAATTGGCTTTTTCTTTATTTTTTAAACAGGGTATGTACCTACTTTCTATTGAATACACATGAGCCCAATATGACTCTCAAAACTGTGGCAAAAGCTGTCCTCAAGTCAAGATATGTCCATTTGCAATACTAAATAAGCATCAGGGATGTTAAGTTAGGCTTTCTAAGCTATAACACCTCAAATCCTCATAATTTTAAAGACAAACACTACATTCTTTCCTGTGGTATTTTCCTAGCCCTTCAATGACAGTCATTAAAGGATCTCCACATATAGCTGGTTATGTGTTGCCATCTCAGATACTCTCAGTTGTCCCAGGGCATGCAGAGTCGAAATATACACCCACATCCCATGGGAGTTCTGTGTCTTTTTGGAGTAGCAACTGGAAGTGAGGCAGGATGCCCTAAGATATCACAAGTTTTCAAAAATCTATATGCCTTTATTACAACCAAAATCCCTAAGTCATACCTTGTGCTGAGTTGTCTGTAATAATCTAATGGGTTCTGAACACACTCTAGAAGTACAGTGAGGGTAGTTGAAAGTAAAGGAAATTAAAAAAATGGAACTGAGACTACTGGTCACTCTTCACAAGGATCTATACATTCATTTTCACTGACATCAGTGCTCATACGAGGTCAATATTGAGCTTTTCTGTCTCAGCTATTAGCAGGAATTTAAAACTCATACATATAGAATACAAGTCACTTTGCAAAAAAACTGTAACTGAAAAATGTGGAAAAGATGAACATGAGAAAGTCAGGAAAGTCACAATATGGTTTTAGATAGCACACAAGCAGGCAAACAAATGAAAGCTGAAGATTGTGGTTTTGCCAGTTTTCTCTGCAGTGCCATTTTTATATTCAAGAACATGTACAGAAGTTTTACTGCCAGGATGTAGCAGAAGTCCATACAGTTAAAGGAGAAAATCTGAATAATACGTATGTAAGTCATCGCACAGATGTCGCCATTGTTGTGATATTCTGAGCCATTTGAATATAGGTTCAAATGATGTGTGGTCACACCAGAACACCTGATAAAATGGCCTGTGTGTACAGAATGTAAGCCATCTAATCCATTCACCTACAAAGAAAGTGAGACTCAGGAAGGTCTCTATTCCTTCCTTGAACTCTATCTTTCATGAAAGACAAATGTTGTGTGTAATATAACATTTCATGTAAGTATCAAATGTGACATTTATAATAAGATCTGGTGCCAAGGATTCAATTTCACATACTGTAGCTTCAAGTCCCATATGCTTATTCTGTCAAGAATCAAAACCATAGGCTATTGTGATTGAGAAAGCATTGTTCCTCAGCTATTCAGGGACTGCAGTTGGAATCTAAACCCCTACATAGGAGAAATAGCTGTGGAAGGAGGGCAATAAAATATATGTATAAGAAATTTAATGAGATTTTTTTTTCCAGGGGAAATAAAGACATAAAAACATGCTTATACATACTATTACAATTATATATTATTATATACATACTATTTTGAATTAGTTAGTGTGACACCAATCAATAACATACACAAAATGCAGCCTTAAGTATTGTCTTCTGGTTTTATTTCACTCCATATAAACAAAAATTATGTGGCTTCATTTTTTATTTTCCTGGAGTAAGTCACTATTCAGTATTTAAATGTGGATATTCTCTAGTGCCAATTACACTGTAACTCTTTTTAGACAATGTTAAAAAAATTAAAGTTAAACCAGCTTTTTTTTAGAGGAGAGCTATGTTATGTACTTTGTAAACAACCTGTCTGTTTTGGTTTGGTTTTGGGGTTTTAATTATTTTTTCTTTTATCTACAGTTTGACAAAAATAAAACTGGGTAAACAATAGAGTTCCATCCTCTGTGCATAGCAGGCAGGCAGAGCCTGAATGCTAAGCTTAATTCTGTCTGTCTTTGCACTGCATTGATGTCATCTCGAAGTTCTTAGCAACACAGGGATGATGACCTGTGACCCCAATTTCCCAGGTGTTATAATAAGCAATACATAAGATTTTATTTTCTTCATATTGCAATTGTGTATATGACAGAATCATAGAATGTTAGTTGGAAGTGACCTTAAAGATCATCTAATTCCAACTCCCCTGCCAGGGACAGGGACTCCCCTGATTTTCCCCTATACCAGGTCTCTTCCACCCTAACCTATTCTGTGATTTTGTGAAAATTCATTAATAATTTTAAAAATGTCTTGTCCTTTGGAAGGGAAGAGCTGAGTTGCCCAGTGAGGCTTTCCTTTTTGACATGCTGAGAAGACAGTAAAGCTAATTGCTGAAATTGAAGAACTTAAAAAATAAGAAGGGAAAAAGAAGAAGGCAAAATACAAAAGGCAAGAGGCAAAAGAAAGATGACAAAAGGCAAGGGCAAAGGGAAACACGGAAAAAAAAGATAAAGAAAACAGAAAAGGGAAAAAAAGGAAGAGAAAATGAAGAAGAAAGAAGCAAGGAGAAAATGAAGACAAGATTGTGGTAAAGTTGAGACTGATGTATAGAGAAATATTCAAAGTCTGCCACATATGAATGACAACATACCTGTCTGGGTCTGGCTACACTACCTCTGGCTATGTAAGTGAGCGTTTTTCACTGTCAGTGTCTGTCTTAGATGCTATAGCTACAAGATTATGGAATAAGCTTAGAAATGAAAAGACCTACATCACAAAATTATCTTTGCCCATCACTCTGTCAAGTGTCTTGCATCAGGGAGTGAATGAGAATTGAATACAGTCTATTGACAGTCTTCCATGAGAAAGAGGATGGACACAATTCTTTGGTTTTTTCCCCAAAAACTTTTGTGTTTAAATATGAAGAGATGAATTATACTTTTGAAGTGCTGCTCATTACTGAAGCTGTAGAGAACTTGGACAATTAGCCTTCTCCCACAAACCTGAAAGGATGCAGTATGTCCCCCAGATCCTGGGACTGGTGAAGAGAAGAAAAAGAGCATAGCAGAGCATAGAGCCTCTGATAGCAGGCTCTCCACATGGAGGGACTATATTCTGAAAAGACTCAAAGATCAGAGAAATTAGAACATGTTCTCTTCTGTGTGTCGTTTTCGCACACTGGTAGCATCTGGATAGAATCCATAGCCTTCAGCATGCTCATCCACAGCAGTTGATGAGTATTGTTGCAATAGTTATTAAAAGTGTTCTGGACACCTATAATGTGAGAAGTTCAGTGAGCGATCATTAATGACACCCAAATAAAAGAAGTTTGTTATTTGTGACATGGGGGTTGTTGAGGCAAAATGCAAGGCAAGAACATGGAAGCTGATTTGCCACAGTGCAGGAGCTACACCTCCAAGCAGTTCTGCTGCAGAGGATGTTGCTGTGTGAAGCTGTGGTCACTCATCAACCTTCAGTTTTGCCGTCTTTTCCAGCCTGCCCATATCTTGCTGCTGCCCTCTCCAGGCAGTGGTCAATGACTCTGATGAAATTGCATGAGTAATTGCTTCTTAACGTGATCTTGTTTAAACAGTATGGTTTTCTTGAACTTCAATCTCTTTTGAAAGAGACCTGCCCATGGATCAACATATGTAGTGATTTACTCTGTGCTTATGTAGACCTTAAAGAGATTAGGATAAAATTTGTTTCATAATGCACATTTCACTAGAGATATTCTGATTTTTCTTGTTTTACAACAGGTCTGGAGCACAACTGAATTCACAGACAAGGTTGAAAAGTATTTTGAGACTTACAGACAACTCCCCCTGAGGTAATTCTTATGTCAATGCAACTTGCCAGCATTTGATAAGGTTGTGTTTTTCCCAGTTTAAACCAGGAAGGAGTTTGTGTTCAGCTTTCCAGCTACAATCAATGAGGACTAAGAAATCTGTTCAATTCTCATTTTTTCATGCTCTAGATACATAAGATTCAATATGAAAGTGCGATATTTATATTTAGGTATCTTGTGTGTACCATGTACTTAGATGATTTTCCCTTCACCCAAAATAATGCAATTCTCAAAGTTAACAGACTTTTTCCAGGGAATAGGAAAAATTATTTAAGTTATTTCTTTGACTTCTTTAGCAATGCAGTAGTAGTTTTTGGTTGTTATGGTAAAATTACCCTTCTGCAAAAGATCTGGGAAAGGTTTTTGCGTTGCATTAGAGTGGTCTCTAGCCTGCCTCTGTCAAGGTTCTGAGACAGATATAAATAAGGCATATTGCTCATAACACTTCTCCTCAAATAGATGAGCCGCACTCCCAGGCTAAATTCCTTCCACAAAATACTGATTTCCCTACTTGTAGACATCCATGAGGTTTAAGAACAGCACTTATATTAAGGTTTTGATATGCTGTTATTAAATCTGCCATGCTTCTAGAAAGATACACTTTCACACCCTTTTCCCTAAAAGTAGAAATGTTTGTTCAAAAGTGAGAATATTTAGAAAGTTACTTTGTGCCTTTAGCTGAAAGGACCATTTCAGGAAAAACTGGAGCAAAATTTATTCCAGGCTCTAAAGTGATTAAGAACATTTTCATGTGCATTATTGTCAGTACCTTTCAGGTAAGGGACTAAATTCACTCAATTGAGGGATATATTGTATATTTACAGCAGTACTTGTCAGCTGATCTGAACTCCTAAACAGCTTACAATTTTTCAGATAGGTTAAGCTTCCTCATTTCCAGTACTGAGATTTTTGTGTTACATCTTGTCGTCTTCAGCTGGGAGGCAGTTTAACAAGAGTCTAAACACCGTCCTTTGCTGAGGCTTCCTAGACAAGCAGTAGGGGTGCAATCCTTCTCTTTACCCTCTACTTTTTAGTTACACGTACCAAAGATATCATCCAGCTGAGTACTGCATAGGCCTAGTTTCAAGTTCAGACACAGCCTTTCTTAAACTACTTGGTCATTTCACCTTCCTGGGGCCCATGATGCATGTAACTGATCTGACTTACAGAAGGTAGATGGTGTCCAGGGCCAACATAACAAAAGAGGAGTGGGAACATGATTTCTGACAATTCATCCAGTGAGCAGCATCTTTTTGAGCTGTCGTGACTGCATTGCATTTGAGCAGGTGCCCATAATTCCTATGAAAAGACTAATAAATCATTGCTCCATCTTACCCCCAATGCTTGGCATCCTAGAGGACTCCTGTTGACTACTGGATTTGTTGCGGCTCTGGTTTTTCCTTTTATTGTTGGCTGCTCGGACAGAACGGAAAAGCACTTCACTTGCCTTGAAGAATGCAACCATGAATGGTTGCTTTGACTGAGGCCCATGTCTTCCAACCAGGCCAGCAGATTTAACATTGATACTTCGACCTGTAAAGCAATGGAAGTTGCAAGTTGAAAGGTGAACTGCCCTTCCCTAAGCCACAGCAGCAGTTCAATTGCTGACTGACTCATAGCAAGGAATTTGCTATAATCCTGAATTTACATGATTAGGAGTCCTATCTGTGTTTTGTTGAACAGAACTTAAAAAGACAAAAAGCTCAACCATTTGCAAAAGTTTCAACAGCTTTACAGGTACAATTTGTTATTGCATAAAATTGCAGTCTCTGTGTGCTATATACCTTATTCATTCCACAGCATTTTAATTCAGTCTCGTGCATACATCTATAGAACTGAAAAATAAATGAGCCCCATTAAAGTCTATTTTCTATAGAAGGGATAATGTAATGCAGTCTTCTAATTTTGAATCGTTTCAGTGTGACCTGGAACCTTATATCCCCAAAGCAAATCAGTAGCAAATAGAAGTGTAGATAATAAATATAATTCTCCTTTAAAAATAAATATTGTGCAGTGTTACTCAAACTGATGTTCATTCACCAGTAAAGGTGGGAAGCCATTCAGTCGTTCAAGAGAAGAGAGTTTGAAATATGTACATTATTGACTCTGGTTCTGTTCCCAGGGGATGTGCATATTTCTTTAAAATATTTGTTCAGTCAGGACTGTGTGGTAACCTCACTATATTATGTGATCTAAACCTCACTGAAAGAAAGGAAAGCAAAACAAGTCACTGAAACTGCATCAGTGACATTTTAGCAAATAAACCCTCGCTCTTAACAGAATTTATTTTGGCAGCATAAACACTTTTGTGCGTACGTGTATTATGCAGAGCCATTCAACCGTCAGAAAATGAGACAGTGTCATGTGAAGCTGTGCAGCTGTGCAGGGTGGGGGACACAGAGGTCCTTTAAGCAGGAAGGTATGGGCACTGGCACCGCGTGTGCTGGGCGGCATCGGGGTGCCTCAGGGCTCTTCTAAACCCACTGGAAATGTTTGTTATGTGGGCAATGAAGGAGCATCTGCCTCACAAACGTATAATGCTGTTAACTCAATCACCCTGAAAAAGAACTTGCAAACAAGCATAGGAGTAAACCTTATAGAAATAAGCATATAGGTTTCCTTTTCAAACACAAACTTACAGTGGCTGCATGCCAGAGTCTATATTTCTTAAAAAAACTCTATCACTGGCATAAATGAAAGAGGCAGTTTGATTTGTGGTTAAAGTAGTTTCCATTCTACTTCCACTGTAACAAATGTATTAATTCAGCTCAGACTTCCTCCTTCTGGCAGCCCTTTTGCAGTAAAAAGAGAAATTAGAAGTTCCAGCCAAATACCATACCTTGAACTGACCCACTTCAATACATAAACACTTTTACAACATGTTTATTCAGGTGTAGCACTTTAAATTGGTTTAAGATGTTTCCAGTGACAGAGAGCCCAGCAAAGGCAAGAGAAGAACTGAGAAAGTTAGCAGTTACGGAGCAGAGTAATTGGCAACATATTCTGAACAATTTTGATAATTATTTTTTTGACTGCAAGGGAAAAATATATTTGTTGAAGCTTCTGATTTCATTTAAAATGCCTTTTTAGTATTTTGTTCCTTTAATTCTTCTTTTCATGTGTTTGAGTTACTATTAAATAATTCAGTAACATTAATTTCTGTATGTTCCAATCTTCTGTTGCAAGCCAGATATGAAAAACTGTATACACTATTCTCTATTCATAACAACGTGGACAAGCTAGCTTCTTACCACAAAGTTCCATATTTCCCTTCATTTCTAGAGGGAATATTTTTACTATTTTTCTTTATTTTTCATTCCAATGACTTTCAGAATTTTAATTTAATCTGTAAAATATTAATGCTTTACTGGTGGACATTTTAAGAATACTATTATATTTATATATTGAGAACTGTAAAGGTGTGTGAAGCTTTTCTGAATTTAAATCTAGGTTCTCTGAATTTACAATGGTGGATATTGTGTGTGAAGCAAAATATCCTTCAAACCAATGTGAACTCCCTTTAAAATAACTTTTAATATTATTAAGTTTCCTCTGGGTTTCCTTCAGACTTCAGCAATGAGATGGCTATTACAATTCCACAAGTTAAGGCTTAGTTGGTTATCCAGGGTATAGGGATATAGTATAAAAAATTAATCCTGTAACCCACAGCCTTTTTACACACAGAAACAGCTTATGTGACTTTATTCCTCTATGTGCTTGATCTTCTAAGCAGCCAGCATAAGTTTTTAGGACCCATTTGTTTAATTCATAAAAGGTGTATGCACTGGATCTGCTTCTAGTGCAGAGGAAAGCTTTTATTGACTTCTGTGGGTTCATCGTTAAACTTTTCTCTCTCAGTTTATCATAGACCTTAGCTTAACTGCAACTTTCAGAAGACGAAGCAATCAAAATATACACTGCCCTTGAGACTCTATATTTCTTCTGAGGAGGACCTCTGAACTGTTTGGTTTGGAAATTCAAACTACATATGTTATCTCCATTTTTGGTTGCTTCTTTTCAGAAAAAGGTTGCATTTACAGAACTTCTATTATCCTTTATTTTAAAAAAAAAAGGAAAAAAGAAAAAAAAAGTGCATGTGGGATATTTTCCTTCAGTCTAAAAAGCATTGCCCCTTCTTGAACAGCAGGTTATTCAAAGTATTCTGCCCCTGAAAAGCATCAAGCTTTCTGCCACAGCAGTAGCTCCACTGTGTGTGCCATAGTCTTGTCAGCTAGCCCTTAACTTGTCTGTAGTGTCAATTTCACAATACATTAAGAAAAATTTTACTCTATCCTGAATTTCCCCTTGTAGCAAGAAGCATTCATGGGCTTCATTTTTGTAAGTAGTTTTAATCTATCTTTTCTTGTAAACATTTAGAAAACACTTAGCTTCAATGACGACTGAAAATCCACGTCTCTCAGGCGTGTAGTTGCTCCATACTGTGGCATTAAAGCAATACTTTCTAAAATCAGCTGAATGACTCAGGCTGACCTGCTTAACTACACTCGGAGCTTCAGCCACATGAAACTCGTAAAACCAAAACAGCAAAGTTTGTCTTTCTGCTTCTCTTGAGCATCTCTGAACAAGAATTGAACTCGGTCAAGCATTCCTGAAAATTGGTTTGGTTTTATCCTTTCATTATATTTTTAATTCTGACGATTTCAAAGATTTTCTTCAGATTTCAGAAGAAAATAAGAAAGTTCAAGTAACCAGCAGTCTGCTTGTGCCTGCTCCATTGAACTTAGCCACTGCAATTGCCCCTGCACCTAGGAAAAAACCCCAAAAACATAATAGATGGATTTACACTATGCGGTGACAGTCCAGAGCCTTTGTATTCTTCACGTACTGGCATGCATTTCTCAATACTGCTGTGACAATTAATTATCTCTTCTACATATTGGCAGGTATATTTGGAGACTAAAACTTATTTAAAGCATTATGTTCCAAATTTCCTGAACTCCTTAGTCCTTATTCATAGGATTCTGAGCCTTTGGCAAGATATATTTGTTTGACTTGGCATTTAAACCTTTTTTTGGCTTTCATACTATTTGATAGTAAAGCGCCCTTAGCAGTTTGCATAAAAGCTTGCATGGAAGTTCAGGTTTGACTGACTGAACTGAATGAATATTATTTGCCTTTTCACATTTCCTCAGCTAATAATAAAGGAATCGCTGCTGCAAAAATAACTCTGATGTTCAGCTTACAAAAAGGTCCTGTCTCAACAATCCTCACAATTTTGTGCCTTTTGGTTTTTTACCCAGAAATTAGGACTAGCACTCAAGGTGATAAATGCAGAGCTATTTGCTGTGTCACTATGTCACATGCAGTCATATCATACAAATCTTTTCATGAACTGATCAAGTTCTATCTTAAAAGTTCATTTCCCCCCCAGCTGCTCCAAATGGAAATGCAAAAGCCCTTCAAGCATTCAGTAACAATCTGTCTCGCAGTCTTGACTGGGAGACATATCCTTGTTTTCCATAACATTCAGAAAGCTGACTTTTTCTGAGATTGCCAGTGTGGATGCCAATGACGGTGGTAAGATTTGTGCCTTGGCTTTATCTCCTCAGACAGCATATATTTTAAGCAAAATATTGATCAGACACTAATTTTGCAAGAGCTTTCAGTCATTATGCATCCCAGCCAGATTTACACTGGCAACACAGCACAATGAGTAATTCCAAAATCCATTCTTTTGTCCTGAGTCATCAGACTGTAGCAAACCTCTCATTTTGTTATGAAAAACAAGAACTTATTTACTTTCAAAAGTGTTTGAGAAGCCACAAAACACATTTTACAGATTAACCACCACTGCTAGGTCACAGTAGTTATTTTGGTAATAATTTTTCATATTTGTACTTAGAAATAAAAAATTTAGTGATTCTCAGAACTCATTTCAACATGGTTGGCTGAAAAAAAAATTAAAATTCCAATGCCACACCTATGGTTTGCTTCTTTTGGGGAGTGACACCTGAAATGAGGATTGGGAAAGGCCTTTTGAAGAAATATCCTGGGCACCCAAGGTCCAAAAACGTCTAATATTTGAGAAAAAAACTGCCCATAGGCTCTGAATCTGAAAGAACACAGTAGTTTTCAAAATTAGATAGAAACTTTTGTGGTTTCTCACGCCCAAAGAGAACTCTTGAGAGCAATGGGACTTGAAACAAAAGAACTGAGGTAGACTTTGGCTACCTAAGTTTATTTTTAAAAAAGAGTAGAGAAAAGCTAATAACACCAATGTGATGGTCCATATATAAGACATCCTCAACACTCCAACTCCAAAGTACTTTTTACTGTCTCTGTTGTATCATCTACATAAACTGCTATGCAAACTTTTCCTTTGGTGAACACGTTTATCTGTAACAACATAAAATATGCTTTTGACACAAGCTTTATGTGTTTCATTAACTCTTTTTCCCCCTGGAGGCTTTAAGGAATTCTGACAAATGGGTGGTCTTGGATGCTCTGCTCTGCCTTTCTTAGGCTTCACAGCTATAATCACTACTAGATTTATCTTTTGTTTGTCAAATCTTACATTTAGTTATTTTTACTCAGTTCATTTTGTGTATCTTTTTGTGTTAATTTTGATATTCGTAAAGTTCTTGAAGAAAGTGCTTGGGAACATGCAAGGAGCCCTGATATGCTGTATAATATGGCAGTACCATATATGCTTACACAAAAAATCAGATATAATTAGACACAAAAATGCTGTGGAAGTATTTGATTTATCCTTTCAAGTTAATGCACTTAAACTATGAGTGGCTTGTGGGAGTCCTGGGGCTTTTCTGCACCATTAAAAAATGTGTTTAGGAAGACAATAAAACAAGGAGAGATTAGATTAATTGGTCATCCACCAAAGAATAAAATGGATAAAAGCCTTCTGAATGGAATGGAACACAAATGCCATTATCTCTAAACTAATGGTGTTGAGAAGCAGAGGTATCCTTCATCTGTCTGGGGAGCAGGGTGCGGGGGGATTTGCACAGCTGTACAGCCAGGACCAGTGTGCACCAGTGGTGGTAGGAGAAGAGGCGGGAGCCCATTTCACTCCCCTCCTTGGCCCTTCTGCTTAAAGCGAGTGTGCCCTTACTAACAAAGGATGTGTTCACTTGCTCGAAGCTGACACAATGAGGACCATATTTGTGACTCAGCTGGAAACAAAGGTTTCACCTATCTGAACAAATTAAAGAGTGCTGGAAGTGGATCATCCGCTCTGCTCTGGTTGGGAGTGTGCTCCTGGTGCATTTACATCCTGTGCCAGCTCCACTGCAGAGTCAACAGAACCTCAAGGCAGCACTGCATGGGACCTTTCTCATGGGGACAGCTGTCATGGGATCACCCTGTTTTGGAGACTGAGAGAGTCATCCCTCCAGCTTGTTTCACACCACAGTATTCCTGAGCATGTTTAATTTACTAGTGCAATTTTGGCCAAAGTCAGCTCTGAACCAGAAATGAATGTAGCTGTACTCAGGCAGTGCTTGAGCCCAAGCTAATAAAACCTGCTGAGGGGCAGGATGTATTAGCTCGGGTTCAGTGCTGTGCTAACATGCCTATATGGCTTCCAGATGGCTCCGAATTTAGTCAGAGCTATTGCCTGCCAAAGTCCATATACATATCAATATAAATACATATATCCCAAGTTCCCCCACTACAAGGACAGTAATGAAGGCGAAATTGCTCCTCATACTTTGCCTTGTAGATACCAGATCCATCAAGTGATTTAAAGGTAACGACCCAGCTGCACCCTCCGGAGTGCTTGATAGCTACTGTGGTCATGTAAGCGAGGTGTCACAGTTGTCTGGGGGCAGCTGTGGGATAAACTGATGACATTTCATGTGGTAATGGTGAAGCCAAAACAATGTCAAATATGCAGCCAAGTACATGAAGAGGCCAGGGTGCTTCCACAGGTTGTCATGGCTTGAAAGCAAACCAGCCACTCCATGCGGCACCAAGAACATGGTTGTGCTGCCTTTCTGAAGGCTTAGTTAGTGAAAGGGACCTTGAAAGATCCAGGCTAAAAGGAAGAGAGGCTAAAAAAGAGGGAGTGTGTTTTTTGGTTTCTTCCCCAACATCTCTGGAGAAGAACTTCACCAATCCTTCATGCCTCATGTAGGGTTAAGATCCAAACCCCCTTCCAGGGACACAGATCAGAGTGTACCCAAATACATGATGGAGTGAGAATTGGCCTTCCACAGAGTTCACTTGGATCAAGGAACCTATTTTTTTCAAGTTTCCCTTTGCTCTGAGGAAAAAAAATATTTAAAGTAAGACTCAGAGTCAGGGAGCTGAGGGTTCCTGCTGCCTGCCCACCTCAAACAGCAGGAAAGACCAAAGAAACCTTCTATGGGACTATGTGGCAACAGAAATCACCTTAATCTGCTTTGGCTTTTCAAAGTCACCACCAGTTTCTTCTGCTCTGATGTGCGGGTAGATGGAAAATAACTGAGAGCTGCAGAAATCTAATAAAAGGCACAGAACTACACGACTGTGGGGCTACAGGATGTTGTACTGACAGCTGTGTATTTGGAATCCATTTTATTCTGTGGATCACCAACAGTCATCATTTCATGTTATCTCCCTCTCCCATTTTCTGTAAAAAACTCTAGGTTCTCCTCAGCAATGACAGAAACAGAAAAAGGATTATTCTTGTAGCTGTTTATACCCCTTCAGCAAACTTGATGTTCAGACCACTGCTAACGTCCACTTATAAAAATGCTAAATGTTAATATAAAGATGCTGATTCACTGGAACATGTTTTAAGCCTTAGGAGACATATGGTATATATATGGGAAAAGCATTGCATGGAGCTTTTCAAACTGTTTGTGCATCTGCATTGATTTCACGCTGCAATTCCTCCAACACCCATGCATCCATCAGCATGAAAAAGATCACCTCTCGTTTGAATCATAACAGAGTTTTGGTGTCAAAAGGAGGGAATCAGCCAAAAGGGGATGCTGCTGAATGTTGAGGATACATTAAAAAAGAGAATCAAAAAAACCTGATCCTTAATTTACCATGGCCTCAGGGAAACAGTGCATTATATGTTGACAGCTTCCATATGTGTCATGCAAACCTTTATTCTTACTGTTCAAAATAAAATGTCCCATTAAGAGAAAAAGTCTACATTTCATGCTAAAATGAGACGTATGATACCAAATACTGTCCTAAAGAAAAAAGAGAACACATTCCAATGTCATGTGGCTTTTGTAGTTTTTCAGGGTTTTCAAAGGGGGAAAAATATGAATTGCAGCAACCAGACATTTTTCCAAAGTTTTTTTTTTCACACTGTTATGTTAAATAGTTACAAAATTTTTTTATTCCTTATGTAGACATTATTATTATTTATGTGCCATCTTCAGGGATCCAAAGAAATATATCTACACAAGTAATTGCCTAAAATGTCTCTGATAGATAACTGTAAGAAAGATTACTTTTAATGGTAATGATAACAAAGTAGTCGTACCCTGGAGTCTCAGCCACTATTGGCATCCCCTATTGGCTGTATGAGTAAATTGGAAAATTAGTATGCATTTACAGACTTGATTATCCGCAGTGTAGCACCTGAATAACTCAATCAGGGATTCTCTTGCTTAATAGAATTCCATTTAGTTTAATGATTTGTTGCAATAGAAAGGTTAATGGATCAGGTCTTATCATAAATATCTCTCCAGTTATGGGGGCAGAAGTCCTATACCTCCTGTAAACTCAGCTGACAGCTGGAGGCATGAAGAAATGTGCTTCAGACCTGCCCGGCCTGAAGTTCACTTGAGCCAAGGGAAGGTTTTTCAGTTGATTTGAACCAGTCCCTGAGCTCTCACAGAGAACCGGTTGGAGGGAGGGTGGGTGGGGTTCTCTGGGTTACGAACCGAGTCTGCTACATACTGAGTCGTATAAAAATTCATGTTCCATCTGTACACAAATGTGTCATTTAACTGCTGGTGTTTCTAATAGCTTCCAGAAGTAACAGCAACCCAATAAAAATAATCAAAGCCTTAAGAGCAAAATTGTAAGAGCATGAAAGGATGATTTTGCTTGTGCTAAGCTGAAGTTGTGTAGCACAGGTCTATCCTATAGTTTTGAAAACTTTAGTCCACAGAACTGGACTCCTTGGACGAATAAACTGAAAAAGGGAACAGAAAGTGAGGGAAAAGGCAAATTCCTTCTTCAGTGAAGCAGCTATATTAAGTCAAAGAGGTAAGATGCAAAAGGTAAAGCTGCTTGTGGCTTTGGAACTTAAAATAGAAAATTATCTATCACCTTTCTGATCTTAGGAGTAGGACAGGGGAAATATTTGCCTGAGCTATTATTTTACAATTTCTTCAGTGTATTAACCTGAAGGTTTCCTTTTACCCATACAAACTTCCCTGTAGTTTACCGAACGGATGTAATTTTGAGGCTAGAACCAAAAAATTGCTGGTGGCAGGGTTTCTTAATGAATGCCTTTCATGGATATTTAATTTTCAACAATTTCTCTGTTCAAATCTCCTGGAAAAAAAAAAAAAAAAAGCAAGGATGGAGTTTATTCTGGAGCAGGAAAGCTGGCCAGAAGCCAGCCCACCTAATTTGGATTCCTGACGGAGGTGTCCCCAGAATTGTAAGAGCTTTAAAATGGCCTCACTAAACCAGGCTGCCTAAGAGATGTACTCCCTATGCAGCCCAGGCTCAGGAGTGGTGCCTTTAAAGGCTGGTTGAAGGCAGCAACAATGTGGTCTACTTTGTACTGGTGCCTCTCTTGTCCACTGACTGTACTCTGACCGTAAAGGTAACATCAGATGAAATGGCCATGTGCTTTGGTGCAAGCCTGCCAGCTCCCTTATTAAGCATCGTGCCTAAAGGACAGTTTTTGCATAACTCTCCGGCAACCGGGGCACTTGCTGAAAAAGTATGAGATGCTTTGTTCACAGCCCAGCTGAGCCTGAGGGAGAATTTAGATCAAAACCAATGAGAAAATGTAGCCAGAACAAAGAAAAAAACACTAATCCTTACACCAGGGTTTCTTCTGCTACTCATTAACATTATGTCAGCTAAGGTTTAGATTAACTGGCATCATAGATCCCTTGACCTCTGACATAAAAAGCTTTTTGACAAAAAGAGTTAAATCTGAGTTTGCTTGTAAAGTGGTATGGATTAAGTGAACCATCACAGAAAAAACAGTATATAAGTCTCTTTTTATTAGTTTCTAAAAAGTCTAAGTAAAGAACATTTCTTCTAAAAATATTGTTTTGCATTGAGATGCATTTTCAAATTTAATGAAGAGCATAACTATGAATAACACAGTAGCCCAGTAAATTTGTACTAAAACCTCGCACAGCTTGGACTTCAGTTTTGATAGTGGTTTTTCTAATTTTCAGCTAACTAAAATTTTCAAGATTTCAAATTTCTAACCCATTTCAAGATAAAAAAGAATATCTTTTTAAATTAAAGAAAAACAGTTCCCACATTTCCCTATTGTTAACCTTTCTCCAACATCAATATCAACAGATGCTATGCCTTCTGAACAGCTCTGAGGTTATTTTTTAACTTTCTCCATGCTTCCACCCAGAAAGTTCTGCAAATTTGTCTGAGTTTCATGAGTGTAGTCATCAGTGGTAGAACATTAAAATGGAACTGAATTTCATGTGTAGGAGCACTTCTCCTGAACCCAATTTCACTTGATTCAGTTAGTTTTATAATTGACATCTTCTACAGAATTAAAAGTAATAGAAAGCTTTCAGACCACAGCAACAGCAGGATAAGATTTGTGTTGTTTGCTTATAAACTCTCAGTGAATTATCACCCGGTCAAGTCAAAAAACACCCATCCAGAAAAGAGTCCCAGCAAGGTATGACAAGAGCATACATGGCATTATGATCTGTGGCTTCAATCTTACCGTCCCCAGTTTCAGCACAGAGTTGCAAGCCCAGGTTGTTCTGTGGATTAATGACCCAGTGATTGCTGGTTGCAGTAATGTCAAAGACAAACCAGCCCACGTCAGAAGCTTGAGCCTTTCTTGTGTCTAACAGGAACAAGTCTGCATCCCTAAGTTAAAGAAAATAGAGTTAAGGCATTCAAATGTTATTATTTTTGTCCTGAATTTCCTTGCTGACAATAACTTCTTGGAGTCCAAATTAATAATCATTTAACATATCCGCAATATGACACAGTACAGCATGTGCTGTAGCTAACAAGTAGTTGTTAAGTATAATAGAAGTATTTCCCCTAAGAGGCCTTTCTGAAATAAGTTTCAGCATGTAAAAACCTACAGCTCTGGAAAATCTGAAAAACACAGTTTCCTGATATAACTACACGAAATACATAATTGAGGCTGTGTATAAAAAATTCATCTTTCAACATCAGAAAGTCTCAGGAAAATTAACTTTTATAAACCTTTCAGCGTAAAAGACAAAAAATGTCAAAATCACATTCCAATTTCAACTAAAACTCAGAGGCATAGCATTGCTAAAAAGATCTGTTGTTAATAACATATCACAGCAGCTGTATCCTATGACAAAACTAGAATAGATGGCAGTTCAGACCGTTTCCTATTACTACAGATGTTTAGAAAATAAGGCTCTATATCAAAGCAGAAATTACATATATATTCAATAATATAATTATTACATTTTAACCCTCAGTTCCCTGGTATATTTTCAAATTTGTTCCCGTGAAATCTTCCAGTAATTCAGAAGGGCTGCTCAGGGGAGTTAGTGTAATTGTGTTACTAAATTTTTTGCATGGGTCATTTATTTTTTCTGTTTTCACATATCTCCTGACACAATTGGTTCCAGATCATCGTCTCTATTACAAATAGTTTACTACAATGACCAGACTAAACCCAAGATATTTAACTCTCATCAGTTTCATTTTACATGCTTCTACAAAGCAGTGTGCATTATTAAAAGCTGTTTTCACCATTTAACCTTTTAAACCTAAATCTATAGTTACAGAAATCTATGTCTTTTATGCCATAAATAGTAGTCAAAACAGTAAGATACAAGAAAAAATGTTTTATTCTATTTTTTTACTGTACAAGTCAGCTGAACTCAGACTTGGCTGACATAGACCTGGGAATCGTACCATTGCCTTACAGACAGAATGAATATGTGCTTTAAAAGGAAAGACAGACAGAAAGAATAGAATAGAATTTTTGTGTAAAAAGTGGATTTAAAATTTCTAGTGTTCTTGTCACTGTATTCTTACAGTGCTTAATCGCAATGACACCTTAGTTCCTGTCTTATCTAAACACAGTAAATGCACCTAGAAGGTCTGATACTGAAAAAAATTTCAAGTGCACCTTTTGAAACTGTGGTTGCTAAATACTGAGGAAAATAAGACCAAATTAACTATAACAAGCATATGTTTACTTACATGTGAGATATATCTGCAAAACAGGTTAAAGAGTTCAGAAATTATAAAAGAAGATTATTAAAAGAAAAAAAAAAGGAATTGAAAGGGCTTTTATTCAAGTCACCTTTTTTATTCCTTCTGTTAAAGGACAATCTTTTGCTGGGCTCTTATCACTTCCATTCTAGTAGAACTGTGCTAATGACCACACAAGGAGAAAACATACATTCCCCCTCTGGAGCTAACATGAAGAAAATCTTACCATTCAAAAGAGCCTGACCTGCTCTGCTAGCACTGAACAAATTAACAATGTACCACAAGCTCATAAATAGTACTCTCTGGACTCTTAAATGCCAACTTTTTTCTCTAATAAGTAGTTTTATCAGAACTTTAAACCTGCAAAGTTTAATTCTGACTGTAGTAGTCTTTGAGATGTTTAT
This sequence comes from Corvus hawaiiensis, assembly GCF_020740725.1. Lineage (NCBI taxonomy): Eukaryota > Metazoa > Chordata > Aves > Passeriformes > Corvidae > Corvus > Corvus hawaiiensis. The sequence goes on from NC_063215.1 coordinate 25,906,317, forward strand.
TTAGAAATACTTTTGCATCACTCAGTATATTTAATAGAAAACTGTAAAATTGTTTGGAATAGAAAATACTACAATATCACAGTGATATAATTCCACACTTGTCTTTTCTCCTCCTAGAATACATAATGCTTTCCCATATACAGTCTTTCCATTCCAAATCCAGGATTGATACTAAATGTTCTCAAAAGTCAGGATGCACAATGTTTCCCATGCCAAATAAGGCACTACAAATGGTACAGTCCAGAAATTCCTATGAAGGACAAATTTTTCCTCAATGTGACTTTATTACTTTGTATTGTAGTAGAAACTCCAACTAAAGTGTCTTTGGTATTGATATGTCAATTTTCTTGTTTGTCCTCCTGCAAGGATAGTGATCTGGCTAAGGTAATAGACTTTAAATAGAGACAGATTGCTCTTACTCATTAACTCGCAAATGAAAAAAAAGTGAGTTGGGGATACCTAGAGAAAACCAGAACTGATTCTTGAGAGCACATAGGAGAACAGAGAAAATGTATCTGGACCAATACTAATGATTTAGCCCACATAACAGCATGCTACTACAGAAATTCAAAGTATTTGTTAGGGAAAAACCAACTTCTTTCCCAATTGATACAAACATAGGGTGAAAACATGACCACTGAAAAGGCAGCAGGAGTTCTGGGATCAGGGTTCCCCCATTAGCTCGTGTCATTCATTCAAACTACTCATCACATTTTGTGACATTTTTAATTTTAAAATTCTCCTTTATTCTGCGAAAAGAAAAAAACAGTCACACTTGAAATGAAAAACAGCTGCAAATTTTGGCTGTAATTTAAAAAAATATTTCTATTTAAAAAATAGCCCACAACACGTAATAAAAAACTAAGGCATTGTGTCGTAAATAGCCTGAAATGTTACAGTGAATATATTCAGGCAGAATACAGCTGATTGGCTTTACCTTTACGGAGGCTGTTTAAGTTTAGTGATTTCAGTCTGGTCCCCAATGACCAGCTGTCTCCAGGAGAAATGCTACCACAGTCAAGAATTTCAGCAAAGAGGCTGCAGGCAGAATGTCTAAGTAGCTCCACATCTCCTGGGTCACTTAAGGAAGTAAAGGTGGAACAAACCATCTGTATGTTCCTTGAAACCCAGAACAGTTCTTGATCAGATCACATAATCATTACAGTGTAATAGGCCATCCCAATAACGCTGTTTTACTTCTCGCCTCATTCCAGAAACCTGCTTTTGTATCTTACTGCCACTTGAGGATTCCCTAATGCGGGAAGAGCCCGCAGGGTTTACTTAAATTAGTGGCTAGCTGCCACCAAAACATGAACAAAGATTTGGCATGCTGGAGTATACTTTTGTCATGAGAAAAGATCTGGGTAGGAGAACATTGGCAAGGCTCCATAGGAAATCAGCCTGCCATGGGCTGTGCTGCACATGCTTCCTTAGACCAAATAGAAAACTTCAATCCCAGAGAGTGGAACTTCAGCAAACTCCAATGGAATTAAGCACACCCATTTCAGTAGCCGTGCTGCCATAGAGACAGAAAAATGCCTGAGACTACAGCACAATCCTTAGTATGCAACTTGGAAGACGTGAACCCTGATCACTCCTTGCCTGAAAATATTAGAGGACTGTGTTTGGGATTGCAGAGTCCTGTCAGACACCCATGTTTCCTGTTCAAAGCAAAGAAGGGGGGAGGAGCAGTTTTGCTGTGCAATGTCACTAATAAGGACTGTGGGACATTATAGAATCACAGAATCACAGAATGGTTTGGGTTGGAACGGACCTTAAAGATCATCAAGTCCCAACCCCCCTGCCATGGGCAGGGACACCTTACACTAGGACATGTGGCTCAAAACCCCATCCAACCGGCCTTGAAAGCTTCCAGGAATGTGGTATTCACAGCTTTCATGGGCAACATGTTCCAGTGCTTCCCCATCTTCACAGTTCTCTCACTCTCCCATTCTGTAGTTGCAGCTTCTGAAAATGTACATATGTAGGACAAACCTGAGGTGACAAAGTCAAGAAAAGAAGGAGTGAAGTCTGGGCCCAAAAACAAAAGGTGTGGCTTTGTTGGAAAAAAAATTCTTGGGAGCTCATCTTGGGGTCTCTTCTGTCTGGAAACAGTAAGGGGCTTGTGGAAAAGTTTTCTTGTTTCTAATTTGAACTGTGAAGAGCTTGAGATCTTCTCCCATCCTGTTCCACTGGGGCAGTTGCCTATATCTCTATATATGAGTAGAAACTGTCAAAATCAACAATAGGAGAGAAACACTTATTCTACATCAAAGTTTCTGTAGTTACACTGATGAAATCAAGTGCATGGCATATCATTCCCTGCTCCTCCTTTCAGCATCATGCTTCCATTAAAGGACAGGGGACTTTTATGATTATAAATGCAAATATAAAGCATTTATAAATTTCTGGTTATGCCTTGAAAGAAATCAAAAGCCTTGTTTAATGGCTTCACAGAGACAGTTGTCATTTGAACAAGTCAGATAATATTAACTGTGATTTTCATCAGAGTGGTAAACAGTTTTGCTTTCTCTGAAATAGAATACAAACCACCTACTGTGAAAATATTAAAAAACTAAAAAAGAAAACATCAAAAGTTTTAGAAAAGATAACTTTTCCTACTAGTTCAATAAAAAAATCTGAGTGTTCCAGTGAAGAGCTTTCATCACCTCAGCCTTGACCTGTATGCTTCAAAAAGATGTGTTTTGTTCCTTCCTGCTTTATTCCTTCCTCCAAGAAGTTTCTTTTAGAACCTATGTCAAAAGAACTTTTGGGAAGCTGAAGATAGAGGTAAAAAAAAAATAAAACCCACACTGTTTTCTTCATCCCCAAATTTACTAGGTATTCTGGAAGGATGAGTGCTTTCCCTCCTGTTGTTTCCATTGGTATAAAATGAATCCCTGTTTATAGCCATAAATATTTTATAACTTGATGTTCAGAGATCTCTGGAGGGTACAAGCTCAAGGTTCTTTGGGCAGAAAAGACATTTGAATTCTGGCCCAGCCTTCAAGCTAACTGGTGATGGGGCTTTTATTTCCTCCAGGATATTCTGCAAGTTTAAGCTGACATTTTCTTTGGTTTTGCCAAACCTTCCTGGGATAGAAATGTTTTATCAGTTCCAAGATGAAGGCGAGTTTTTGTTTATCGTAAAACAGAACTTTTTTCCCCCACTTTTCTGAGAAAAGACATAAACTAATTTAATTTCAATCCCCCCATTTTGGGTCTATGTAGCTTTTTAAGAATCATCTTGGAATTGATACTAGTTTTCAATCATAATTTTCAGGCTACTTTGCCTGGTGAAATCCGCTAATTTACTGAGATCTTGTAGAGTCTTGGAAGCATGTCATACACAGAGCTCTGCAAACTCAAATTCAGGGATTTGCTCATGTGCAACATCATATGTGGCACCTAGGGATGTGGTTTAATGGCAGATTTGGCAGTGTTAGGTTTATGGTTGGACTCAATCTCAAAGATATTTTGCAACCTAGATGATTCTATGATTTTCAGTTATGGTGAAAGTTATGTGTCAAGTATGCACATGTCATCGTAAAGTTAGTGCATGAGTTTATCTTTTAATTACATTCTGCAGAACTGTAAAACACAAGCAAAAAAGCCATGCTTCTTCAAAAGTAAACAAAGTTACACAGTCTTTCTGCCTCTAAGGAGCTAAGTGGATCTTGGCTTGTAGTACCTCAGTGTCAGCAAATGGTGCTTTTCCCAAATCCAGACACTTAGATTGTGCACAGGACACCACCATTTGCTCACTGAGAACATTAACCCTCACCTGCTCTGTGCATGGGCAGATTATCTGGTGAACTGAACTTGGACATAAAGCTGGAATAAATCACATTTAAGATAAGTGTTATTCTTGTTCAGTGTTTACTGTTGTTGCCTAACAATCAATACTGCACAAGCCACAGTGGTAACAACGATGCCTTGTCAGGTGTACGCTTACGATTGATTATTGCTTCCCACTTAAGACAGGCAAATGGGATAGTATTCAACATGTGATGAGTTCATGCCAAGAGGGTACCTGTTGGGATACTCCTTGATGATCTGATATATGCTAATCTGAATGGTTTCATTCTCAAAGCGGCTGTTGCTCCGATCTTTGTATATCCGGAATTCGGCTGCCGTCACTGCCTCTCCGTGAGGGATCTGAGTAAGGTCAAAGCGAAATTCTTTGTAGTGCCTTCGGTGGTGGGAGAAATCCTTGTCCCTTTCAACTGTGAGAAAGAGAATTCAGTGTAAATTAAAGATGTGAAACAAATGCCTATTTCCCATGATTAATTCAGCATTCCCTCTGTTTGGGGGTAAACAAACATGACAATATAAAACTGTGCAAATAATAAAACCACAAGCCCAGACATACTTCCAGTTAAAGGAAATTCCAGCAGCCCAGTGTCTTCAGTTCAAAAGGAAAAAACCTCTGTGGCTTTTACATAAATTCCAGAAGCTGGAGTGGAAAGAATATCAAGAAAAGCTGAAAGGGGGCATGTTGTAAAGTAGCTAGAAATATGGACAAACTGAAAGCTGTGACAGGATTTAGGACTTCAGTGTAGCCATAAGCACAGCAATAGCAATGTCAGAACTATAGATGACTTTGGAAAACACTAATTGCCACTAATAACCAGGCTGATGAGAGGAATGCAGCTCATTTCCGTTTAACATAATAAAAGTGGTACTAAAGTGCACTGCAACAACTTTATACTTAAGAAGCAGTTAAGTCGTATAAATTAACACAAGTTGTACTCTAATGGCATGCACATCAGCTTTCCAGTGGTCAGAAGAAGGAACTGAGGGTCAGGGCCAAGTGGTTCTGGCATCCCAGCAGCACAGGAAGTAAAATTCTGGCTTGAGAAGTCCCCTCAAACCTGTTCTGGGTGGGCAGGTGCAGCTCCTACTGCTTCTGACACTGCCACTTTTTAAAATAAAAAAGTAAATCTCATTATTGCCTAACTGAGGTTTCTACAGAATTTTAAGAGGAACAAACCAGAGGATTTTAATTTACAATTGGTTTGGGTCTAATTCCATTGTCTGCTGCAGTTCTGACTCTGAGTTAGGAGCAACTTTTGCAATGGAATATATGTTTTGATGTGGCAACGGACACTACAGGCCATAGTACTGGCTAATGATCACCTTATGGGATTAATACTTCAGATTTTAAGGATGTGGAAAGGATAATGATCCATGGTTTCCACTTCCACGGAGTACAATGTATCATTGACCTATGAATAAACTGTGCTCTGTGGGATGACAGAATTTCTCTCTTCTGGAAAAGTTCTACCTGCCTCATGACATAGGTGCATTGTTTTACTGATGGTGGACAAAGTCTAAAACTCAGAGTTGGAATTTGGTTTAGACAACCAACTAAGCATTTATGGCTGCACCCAGCTTCACTAAACACTCCCTTCTGTAACCCCAGCTCTTTTATTGCATTGTAGTCCTCAGATCTGAGGGAGGAACAATGTCAATTCTGAAAAAGCACACATTTGGATTACTAAATGCTACATGTATAAATAATGTGTAAATTATTACGATATTTATATTTACATGGTCATATATACATCTCTTCCAAACAATTTTTTCTACATACATAATGTGTATGTGTTCGCATGTATATACATATGATTATATAATTTTTTATATAAACCTGCATATCTGTATTATTATAATGTATATGTTGTCTTTCAAAATAGAAATGCACTAAAAGGAAAAAAAAATGATTTTGTACATACAAGTGTACAGTTATGGACATATTAAAGTGAGAGCTATTGAAGAAAAAGGATTTAACATTATTTTCAGAGCAGTAGTTGCGAGTTAAATCACCTGTGGTCACGTAGCTAGTCCTTTACAGTGTAATTCCCTGTCACCTTTCCAAAAATGTAAACTCTCCTTGTTTTCATTAGGTTGTTTTTATGTACAAGTATGTGTTACCTTAAGAACCACCAAAAATAAAATATATAGGCAATAAGAACACTTTATCTTCAGTGAAAATGAACTTTCTCCTGGCTGACAAAAGGAAAATTGTCTGCTAAGTGTGAGGTTCACTTGGCTCAAGCGCATATTTAGCTTACATGGGTTTGCCATCGAACACTATGTAGAAAAAGTAAAGCAGAAAAGCAGCAGAAGCATGTAAACTGGCTGCTCTGTACCTGAAGATGAATGGGCTGCTGCTGAGGAGAAACAGGATACAGTCTATTTAGCAGCTCCACTGCCCGATTCTAAACTGTGAGATATATACAGAGATCTGACTTGAGGTTTGGGAGTTGTTTGCTTTTTTTTTTAAATACCCATGTAAAGCCTTTCATTTCAGAGGAACTTGGCAGAGATTAGCATATGCAAAAGCACTGAGCCGAGAGGGTTTTTTCTAATACAAAGAGTCTGCTGCAAGTTTCTGAGGTTATAACTGAGCGTTTCAAAACTGTCATGGAACAGATATGTCAGTAACCTTCAAATGAGAACTATGTAAGACAGACTTAGTGTAGCAACCCTTTCTGCTGTCTCTGGATAGTATTTATTCAAAAAGTATTTACCAGTGTGCATGGGTAACTAAGCACTACTCACTACAAGTAAACACTGAATAATTAGACACTGAATAAAAGGTTTAAATGCCACTGCTCCTGGACTGATTGATTTTTATTTGGGTTTGAAGCTTCTTTTTGTCTAGTTTCTACCAAGTACTTTCTAATTAGTAACATCAGTTTGGAAACAGTAGTTGTCTCCCTATATGTTATAGTTTGGACAGAAATCTCCATAATACCCCTAATAGCATCAGTGGGGTCCTCTCAGGACCACTCACAACTGCTGAAAGAATACTGATAGCCACTTTCTGATGGGCCTCAAAGTAATAGTTACAACTCACACATGTAGTACTAGTCTGTGTTTCCATGTATATACCTAAGGAAGATGCAGCACTGTCATCTGAAATGGATATGAGTTCAACATTTCTTTGGTTCAAGACAACATTCACAGGCAGGCCAGGACTTCAGAGTAGCAACAGTCTACAGAAGTGAAGTGTTGTAGGAAACAGGCACTGAACAGCACTGCAAAAACCCTTGAGTTCAAGGAGGTCCCACTCCCCACAATGAAGCCAGAATCTCTAACTGCAAATTTATGTCAGCCAATGTACAAAGAAAAAAAAAATTGTGTACAAATGTAGACAAGTTAAAATCTTGCATTACATAGCAGACTGAAAAAGATGGTGATGATGATGTTGCAATAATGATCAATGGTTAGAATGGTAGCCAAGCTAAAAAAGTAAAATATTATTTAATGATACTGAATATTTTAATACTGAAAATACTACACAAATCTTGATCCCTTCTGCATCTAATAAATGCCTAGTTAGGCAAGACTGTGAATGCTTAGTAGGGTATCTCTCAGGTCCTTTGTCCTGCTGAAAAGGCATGAAGTGCAGGGAGGCATCATGTCTCAAATACTTTTATTTCACAGGCGAGAGCTTTTCAGCACTGGCAGCCTGAAAAACACAGGTTAAGATTTTCAAGTATTCAATCCTTTCAGAATATTCTCATGTCATTCCAGCCCTGCTCAGTACATCTGCGTTTCTGTGGGACAAATCACAGCATCTAAAAACCAGTTGACCAGAAAATCAGTAAGTATTCTTTTAATCATTGGAGGAATATAATTTTTCTAAGTAAAAAGTATGTTGAATATTAGGGTAAATGCTGATTACAAAAAAATTATTCCTTTGCTCTCATTGGTGAGGATTCTTCACATTGACTTTTAAATTATTTTTATACCACCTGAAACTAATATATGCAGCACTATGGTTACATCAGACAAATCATGGCTCAGGGGAATATCACAAACACCTGCGTGTAAGATGGGAAAGAATGATATTTTCCACCCATGTGGCAAACTGATGAAACATTCACACTGTATTAACACTAAGTCCAACTCTGACAAGAAAAAAGTCAAATTTACATGAAAAAGGTATTTTGGAAAAAGGGTCTTCTTTTACACCAAGAGAAAATATCATGCAGTGATTTTCGTTAAGAAAACTATTTATCTTATGGGGGGAAAAAAAAAACAACAACTAAAAAATATCCAAAGTACTCATATGGATAGACTGTATAACTAGTAATCAGTATTTTAGAAATTCAGCTATAAGTATCTGATTATGTTAACTGAACTTAAAAATATAAAAACTGCTAGCAAAGAGTTTAGGTCATAGTGCATGAGGGACTATTAGATGTGCTCTTTCATTAGTGCTTAGCTCCACACTGATATGTGCTTCACTTTTTCTGAAGATGTTGGTGTGTGGCTGTGACACATAGGTGAAGTGAAAGCTGCTTTGGCAAATGGGTAACAAACCAAAGATATGCTGAAAGATATGTTATAATAAGCTGATTTTACAATATAAGATCCCAGGGTCCCAAGGAGGTTCACAAACAGTGAAGCCTCACTAATCAAATTAATGTCACTTTTTAACTACTAAATGTACCAAGGCAAAATGGAGGGTTTTACAGACCTGTGTAACTATAAAGGGTCATTTACACTCATCTCACTGGATTTCACTGTTTGACTCGAAATTCTTTGTATAAGTACTAAGTAAACCAGTCAGTTTTAATCACTCCAAGGTGAAAAAGTTTACAGTAAGCTGATACACTACAAACGACACTCATTTACATCTTGAATATAATGAAATGATAGTTTATCTACAGTGAACATTTGTGGTTATCTGACCAAAACAGGTCAAAGGTTCCAGGCATTTTCTCCTGAAATTACTCAGTGCTGCCTCTAATGACTGATAATTGAAAGCAGAGACTGGAAATATCAAATGTGGTAGGTGACAGATAAGCAACAGATTAATGCAAGTACTCTGTTACAGGACACTGAAAGGTCAGAGGCCCTAGGAATTAGCTATTGTGCTACTGTGAAAAGACAGACATCAAATAGCTGTTTGCCTCATTCTTGTTCTTCTCTCATTCAAATTCCAGTATCATAGATGGGACTGTTTAAAGCGACTCACCTTTTATAAATTAGGGCAACAAATGTTTTATAGGGTGTGGGGAAAGGAGAAAAGGGATTCTAGAAAAGCATATAGTGTTTAAAAAATCTGCCAAAATAAAACAGCTATGCTAGGTGTAAACATTTTATTGAAGTGCATCTGAGAGAAGGACATTCATTAGAATGTCATTCTCAGTTGGAGAGACACCAGGTTACAGATTCTAAAAGATGTATTTTTATATTTTTAATCTTTGTCACTTTTTTGGCTTGTAGAGAATTAATATCAACTTTAGAAAATCAGCTTATCCCAGCAGGCATCCCTTTCATCTTTTCACCCTGGAAGTCCTAAAAATGTAAAATCTAGTTAATATTGAAGTCAGTAGCAGCTGTTTCATTCTGCTCATTGGTCATTGAATGAGCAATACAGTCTTCTAAAAAAGATTTTAAATCAAGTGGATTTTAAAGTCCAAGAATGAAGAAAAATAACTTCCCGAACTGGTGATTAAAAGACAAAAAAGTAGCAGACTATAATTCTACTTCTCTAAGCACTACTGCTTTACGACATTTAATTTGTGTTTTAGAATGGTAAGATTCCTGATCTGAACTCAGGAAATCTGTTTTGAGCTAGACATTGGAACTGATAAAATAGTCACCTGTCCTTAAAGCATTGCTTTGGACACCAGAGATACCTGCCTGATACAGTCAGTGGAGAGAAAATTCTGTTTGTTAAGGGTCAGCTGTCTTGCACCAGCCAGTAAACAGAACAAAGCAGTTTATCTACATTTCCCCTTTAGTGTGCTGCAGCTCCAGAGAATCAGAGTAAGAGATAGTCTTTGCTCAGTAAAAGGACATTTCAATCCTTATCAGCTGATTTCAATGACTGGATCCTAACTGCCATGATGCTGAGTAGCCCAGCAGTGGGACATCCTCAGCCATTGCACAGAAGAAATGCAGGGGTTGAGGGCCAAAATGAGAATAAAATAAGTTTTTTTTCCCACACTTGACTTTTTCTTTATTATTTGACATTTGATATTTACCATTTACATTACCATAATCATTCAGGTGAGGGTTTTAACTACAAAACTTCAGTCATGCACCCCATTGTGTGTCTTCCTTTTAGTATGAAGTAGTTGTCAGCTCAGAAACATGGTGGGATGGCTCTCACAACTGAAGTGCTGTAAAAGATGGCTATAAACTCTTGAGAAGGGATAAGGAAGGAGAGGCAGTGAGGTAGCCCTCTCTATTAGGGAATGTTTTCATTGCCTAGATCTTAATTATGGTGACAGCAGGATTGAGTGTTTATAGGTAAGAATCAGAAGGAAGGTAAATGGCAGATATCTTGGTAGAAGTCTCTTAGATACAATCTAGCCAGGATGAAGAGGCAGATGAAATGTTCTACTGGCAGCTGGGAGAAGTCTCCCAATCACCAGCCCTTGTTCCCGTGGGGGACTTCAACTTACCAGATGTCTGCTGGAAATACAACACAGCAGAGACAAAACAGTCTATGAGGTTCCTGGAATGTGTGAAAGAGAAATCCCTGACACAGATGGTGAGGGATTCAGCTAAGGAAAGTGTCCTGCTGGACATGCTGCTAGTGAACAGAAAATGACTAGTGGGTGATGTGATAGTTGGAGGCCTCTTGGGCACAGCAAACACAAAATTATGGAGCTTTAATGGAGTTTTTAATTCTTGAAGAAATAAAGCAGGGGATCAGCAGAACTGCTCCTTTGGACTTCCTGAGATCAGACTTTGGCCTGTTTAGCAGGCTGGTTGGCAGAGTCCCTTGGGAGGCAGACCTGAAGGGTAAAGGAGTCCAGGAAGGATGGACATCCTTCAAGAGAGAAATCTTAAAGACCTGTGTGCTGAAAGACCAGCCAGTGGGGAAGAGGAGCAGCCTGCCTGATGAAAGAGCTTTGGCTGGAAATCAGAAAATAAAGGGGAGTTTATGCACCTTGGAAGAAGGGGCAGGAAATGAGGAGGACTACAAGAATGTCATGAGATTATGCAGAGAGAAAATTAGAAGGGCCAAAGCCCAACTATAATGTAATCTGGACACTGCCTTAAAACATAGTAAAAAGGTTACTGTAAATACATCAGCAACAAATGAAACGCTAAGGAGAAACTCCATTCTATTTGATGTGGGAAAAAACAGAGTGACAAAGGATGAGGAAAAGGCTGAGGTACTTAATGTCGTCTTTGCCTCACCCTTTAATAGAGCTGGACCAGTTGTCCTCTGAGTGCAAGCTACCTGAGATGGAAGACAGGTACAGGGAGCAAAACGAAGCCCTCAAAGTGGTGGACTTGTTGGTGAATGTTTAATTCTTGTAGTCAATGATCTTAAAGGCCTTTCCCAATAGAAATGATTCTATGATTCTGTGATATCTCACATGAAATATGTAGGCAGAGGTTGAAAATAGGTGTCCCCAAAATTACATTCCACACATACCCTATCTTGGACACAAAAGTCATCGTCAGAAACTTAACCTACATTTGGATCCCCCTCAAACTGAAGAAAAGCTGTTTCCATTATCCGTGGGGATTTTGCTTAATTAGAAAGGGCAAGTCTGGAGATTTTTTTTTTTTAATTGCAACAGTTCTGTTTCTTAAAAACTGTTTTATTGCAGTAGTTTATATTTGAGTTTCTCTGCATTTATTATTATTGTATTGGTTGTAATTAAAGTAATTACATATTTAGAGTTGTGGTTTTGAAATAATGATGTAAATTACTTTCACATGAAATATACTTTCTTTTCAAAACAAAAAGAATAACGTTTGGTCAGTTATATGCTGCAGCTAGATCTATTGCTGTAAATTTAGAGTTATTTCACTAAATTCTGTATTTTCAGGTCAGCTACTGACATCAATGACCAACATTTTCCTATTTTGTTTACCAAAATTAGAGGCAGTATGAAAATTGTTTGATGAAATACTGTGCAGCTAGTGACAGTTTTAATAAATGAAATACTGTTTATCAAATCCAAATTTTTTACGGTAGAACATCCCTTCCATAATTGAACAGAATTACTGAACTCTTTGAATTGCAAAGGAATTCAAATCAAAATAAAGTCAATGAATAAAACCTTCAACAATGGCAACAGAATCTAGAGCAAGAATGAAAAGAGAAAGCAAATTAAAAAATCAAACCAACAAAAATCCCATTGCCGTTTTTCAAAGCAAATATTTCACTTATTGGTTTTCTTTCTTTAACCCTCAAAAAATGCATTTCAATATCCCATTCTTTATAAAAAACGAAGAAGTTCGACTATATTAATGTATTTTAACCAAGCACTTAGTATTACACCTTTTGAGAGTGCTGTTCTGTTACTAAAATGTTCATTTCTTCATTTTGTTATTGTAGTCAATAAGATCTCATAGATCCTTACCAATTAACACACATTTGAAAAACTCAAAATAGTGGAAAGACTAAAATATTATTAAGGTGTACTTTGAGATAATGTGATTTCTACTTTCTAATCCCCTCAAAATGCACATGCAATATTCTCATGTTAGTAAGTGATAGAAAGTAAATGATAAAAGTTACACACCCAGGTAAATAATGAAAGTCACACCCATACTAGAATATAAGTGAATATATAAAAGGATAAGTTTCTTTTTTTTTCAAGGTTTATTTTAAGAATTAGAACTCAGTTAATAGTTAAAAGCTTCCAGCTTTTCCAGAAAGAAAGAGATCCCAGAAATCATATAACAGTGCCTGCCAGCAACTTTTATAAGCAGATACATAAAGAAATGCCTCAATCAAAGAGGCATAACTGGGCTTGGCTTTCTCACATGTAATCTTCCAGGTGATCTGGATACTGTGAGATTACCCATGATACCTTCTTGTTACTTTACATTAAATTATGCAATGAAATAGAAGTTTTAATGAAATTGCTGGTCTGCATTCAATAGCCAATGTTTTGTTAAAAATTTCATTGCTAAACATGTGTTATTCACTCAATTTACCCTTCTTCGAAGTCAAATGCACTTGCTCAACAAGTCAAAACAAGTGCTGCACTGCAGCTGGTCCAATAATAATTAAATGCTGGAAGGCTTTCAGTTGTTGATGCAAAATAAGTGGGAAAGCAACACCCTGCTTTTCTTATGCTGCCTTGAACCCAGCCAATACAAGGAGGAGTAAGTAACCAGACAAAGAGATTGAGTTTTGGAAGTGAACAGAACTTTGAGGGTCTAAGTTTGGGTATTATCACAATCCTAACATAAAAGATAGCTGGTGAAGCAATTCCTCAAAATCCTCTTTTTCTGATCGTTTTGACAGTATGATGCACTGTATCTTTCAACCTCACAAATGCAAATTATGCACTCCAGTTGTTCAGCTGTAGCACAAATCACAACAAAAGATACAACTGCGCATATGTGCTATTTAATCTTTAACAAGTAAGGACCCCGTGGTTTCTTTATTAAGTCACACTGTATTACAAAGGCAGTCCAGTCACAAATACATATGTTAATCTAAATCTACTAAATTTCTGATTGCATTCAGTTTCATCAGTGATAAATAAATCTTTACCTGGAAAAATAGAACCAATCAGAGATCCCTCTATTACATAGTTCTGAGCTAATGGATAGGTAAATTAGCTAATGCTTACACCACCATGCCTCAGGTTGCTAATTTTATCTTCTGTTTTCAATTATGTCTATTTTGCCTCACCTTTGGCAAAGCCAGTAAATTTTGATACCATCTGTAAATAGACTTCCTTTTTTTTCTCACATTTAATTTTGTTTTTCTATAATCACAGATCATCACAAAGAAAACTAACAATTATTGCCAGGTTTCTGACTGTGTGTGAAAGTCAGGATGTCAGATCAACACAACCTCAAGGTTAGCAAAAGACAGAAAAAAAGATCCCTCTTGGGTTCAGCTGCAACTGAATAGAAACAAAAGTTATACCTCTGGGATCCAATGGTCAGCAAATAGGTGTAAGTTATAACTGTTTTGACACTGTAAAAGTATACAGATGGAACATAACTTCTGAGGAGGGTGAAAGGGCATATATCATCATAGGGCAACTGGCAGGGGAGGAAAAGCTAAACATTAAAGTGCACTCTATCTTCTCACATCTCCTTAGTTTCTGCTCATGTTAACCCTCTGCTCACTTCCACCCAGAGGTGGCAAGTCACTCTACCATTTACCATTCACTCATATTGTCTCATAGACTCCATCTATTTTCTGCTGTGGAATTTGTTGGAAATGCTTCCATGGAAGTTGTGTCTGCACACTAAACTGGATACGACTGGATAGGCAATATTTTCTGCTCACTATGTGCTCACATCTGAGTATTTTAGTATTACCCATACCCATTTACACTGACCAAACATCTCATAAAAACAGTCCAGCCATAACAAGGATAAGGAAGGAAGCCCTCAAGAACGTCTCATTTAGAGAGCAGAAGGAGGCTTCATTACATAGAACAAATCAAAACATTTTTTCAGACTATATTATAGATAGGATGTTAAATACAATTGCAAAAAATAGCTGCTCGCAGGCCATGTACATAGTTACTATGTCAGCTTGGCTCATATAAATTCAGAGGTCCTCTGATTTATACTTTCGTTGCACAAATATATACAGGGCTAATCACTATACTGAGTCATCACCTTAAAATTAAAAATGTAGGGAGACCAAACTTCATCTTTTATAATCTGTTGGCCCTTGTTTTGAAGGTTTGTCCTGAACAGTCTTGCTGTTGGCCAACACCAAGAAACCACCTAAGAGAGCCTAAGCAGCGGAGCTGAGAAACAGCAATGGGGACAGAAGCACAGCAGGGACAGGCCCTCCCAGACACAACACTGGAGGCAAACAGGAGGAAGATGAGGAGGAAGAGCAGACAGAAGACTGGCCAGGTGTGGTGAGGAATGGCACTTTCAGACAGCAGGTTTTAACAGCCAGTTTGGGATCTGGCTGTGGTTTTAACAGCTTGTTAATACTGATACAAAATCCTCTCCTCTGCAGCTCTGCCGGTCTAATCTGACCATGATTTACTCCCACAGAGATTATTTCACCCCCATATGGAGTAAGTCCCCTCAACAAGAAGGAAAAAAACATTTGGGTTGGGTTTTTTTCTGAAAGAAGTTTAAAACTTACCAAAGTTAATGATCATTTCGACCCTCTTTCTGGGCAGAAACTCACTGACCATTAGTGAATAAAATACGTCTGTAATGCCATCCAGCATTACACCTGCACTGCCAAAGGAAAGGGAAAATAATCTTCATGAACAATGTTTGTGCCATGAAAGAGCTCAGATTAGCTCCAGGTAACACAACAGTAGGTCGTGATCCCTCACGGCAGGTTCTTTTGGACAGACTTGGGCAGAGAGACACAGGAGTCTCAAAATTACATAAAAAGCAAGAAAACAATTTCCAAACTAGAAAGAGAAAGTATGGCATTTTGCACACACAGTACTGTTCATCCAACAATTGTCTGATGCAAGATCATCACTCCTCTCCAAAAAAAACCAATGGTTGATGTTAATACATATGAGACAAGAGTAAGGTCCCCCTTCTTTGTAGTTACTCTGTCACAGAGTCACAGAGAGGCTGCAGTTGGAATGAATTTGAGGAGGTCATCTGCTCCTGGCTCAGTCACGGCCACCTAGAGCTGGTTGCCCAGGACTGTGGATATTCTTCTCACATTTCTGCATTTTCACTGTTACTCCACCTGAGACTGCATTTCTCGTATTCCTCACACAGTTACTTACAAACACAACACCCAATCCAATTCTAGAGGTATCTTTAGGTGTAATACTTCTCTGGAACAGCAAAGATTGCCTCCTGAAGCTTGAACTGTCTGGTGAGCTGATGTGCCCCAGACAAAGCTTGTGTGTGTTTCTGAGCAGAAGGTAAGAATGAGCAGGGAGTGGGAACCTGACCTGCAATCTTTTTGGTACAACACCACTAAGAATATTTCACATTCTTTTTGCAGCAGCTGATCAACCTTTGCCTTTGCACGTTTGCGCTAAATCTGTGTTTCCACTAGGGTTGGAAGTGACAACTGCTCTAATCTTTGGGGATAGACAGCTCCATTTGTCCATCCCCAAAACTGGGAGTATCACAGTCTCTCCTTTTGGAGACATGTTTTTATTCCCATTTTAATGAAAACACACTGCCTACCTGCAGACAAGGAGAAACAGCGTGATTTAATGGAGTTTGTGGTAAATCTCACTCATATAATGATGTAAAGTTAGTGATATAGTGGTATGTTAATAAAAGAAGCTTAATTACTGTGCAGCAGCAGATGGTAATGTAAACACAGGATGAACATCTCATAACTTGTTTGGGAGCTGTGCCCATGGAGCCAAGATTTCAGTTCATGAGTGTGCCTGTGTACCAGTTCCAGCTGAGTGATGAACCCCTTTTATATGAGGTCTCCCTGTACACACACATATGCTAATAAGCACATCTTTTGTATTTTGCATTTATAAGGAATACATACAATATGGAGGGAGCAGAATACAGCTGCTGGGCAATGAAAATGGTGGCAATACACTGTGAATCTTAATGACATTACTCTCTTCCTTCTGACCCAATGAATTGCAGCATGAACTTGAACCACTTGACCTCAAGATTAGCTCAGTTGGTCAGAGCATGGTACTAACATGACCAGGGTTGGGGATTCAATTCCCATATGAACCCTTCACTTAAGAGTTGCACTTGATCCTTGTGAGTCCCTTTCAGCTCTGAATATTCTGTGATCTCTGTATTAGAATTCACTCCACAGCATCAATCGCCTCTGGATTTTGCATTAACACATAGCTGTATTTCTATAGAAAAATATATATGTACATATATTTTCTAAAATTATAAATATATTTAAGATATGCTTACTTTAAAAATTGATATATCTAAAAATGCTTGTCTTTGTAAATGTGATGTCATTATTGTACACAGCCTCATTAAACATGATTATTAATTCAATAGTTTAAGAAATTCTGGGAAAAAAATTACCTTTTGAAGAACCACAGTTGATAGCTATAGAATATAATATAGGAGATAACCAAAGAATTAAAGAGAAGAAAAAACTTTGTTCTGAAATAAGTAATTTTAAATTCCTGTGATGCACAATACTATATAGTGTCACATTATACTACCTCTCAAAATTCTGAAAAATAAACCAACCCTTCCTGAAGGTCATCATATTTAATAGTATGTTTTCAGGTATACTTTCTATTGCTTAATATCAAAGAGAACTTAAAAATTATGATCATTTGAATACCTTATTATGACATCCAGCAAATTCTGTGTTTTATTTTTAATCATATAAGCTTGTGATTTAAATCAATACATCAAAACCATTTCACTATGTAAAAAAAATTGTGTCTAGTTGAACCATAGGTTTAACCTTTGCTACATGAAATACAGTACAGACTTTTAGCGTTCACAGTAGTGTTCAGTTCACGGTGACAACCATGGGCAGTACTGCATCAGCCTAAGGGCTCACAGCATTGCCCTAAGTAATTTGTCTTTTTTATCTATATTTTGACTCATGCTGGATGATAAACCATTGCAATAATGCCATAATTATGTGCAGTTAACCACTAAAACCAATTAATTCTTTATGGCACTTCATTCTGCAATAAGTCTATTATATCGCTGTTATAATAAAACAAAATGGAAGGTGTATTCTTTTGCCTTGTGCTCCTTAAAGTTTTGGGACTAGACTTTCACTTGGTAATGATAATTTTGTAGCTTTTATTCCCTTTTTTCTTCATTCATGTTAGGAAATCAAGTTTACTAAAAATTTGTGGAAAGTAAGCTATGGAACAATAACAGTAAAAGAAGCATATATATATATCTATATAGATGTATATATATCTCATCACTAGTGAGAAGAAAAGTGATATGGTCAATGCCAAGTGTTTCAAAAGCCACTGACTACATGAAAAGCATTGTAAAAAGTGCTTGAAGTTGCTTTCTGAACCTTTAGAGTGACCATTTTCAAGAACTGCGGCTCTTTCTGAATGTTGATTTGTTTTCATTTTTGTTTTTCTGCAGCTACAGGGGATAATTGCTGCTCTGTAATGAAACCTTAGATGTGCTCATAAATCATCAATGCACAGAAAATCTCGTAGCGAATATTATACAAGTCTCAAAAAACTCGTGGCAACTGGCAAGTCTATGCAAGCGTAAGAAACTCTGAAGTTTTGGAAAACCACCCAAGATATCACTTGTGGAAATAGAGGCTTGTGTCTTATATATCACCAGATGTGAACTTCAGCCCTTGCAGTACTGTTGATATCTCCCTCCTTTCTTGATCTCTTTGGAGAAATATCCAAGCTGTTAGTCAGAGAGGAGAAGCCCTTCACAGAGCAAAAAAAAAAAAAGTGTGATTTTATTCACAGAAGTACCAATGGTCCTAAATGGGAAAGGACTGGTTTAAGGAACTAATTTTGCCATCAACTGGACGAGCCACAGCTCTCATTACCCTCACTACAAGATTACTCAGCACCTCATACCACTGACTTCAGCTGCCATTTTAGTCTTCAGGTCTTTGGAGCAGATCCATAAACTCTCCTCCTTATTTCAAAATGTTACAACAGGATGTAATTAAGTACAATTAACAAGGAGGTCAAATGGTCATCTGATAAACACCGGTCCAAACAGGCAGCTTGAAAGGTCAGGGCTGCTAAAGCCACATAGTATTGATGGGAAAGAATATTATGATTTAAGGGGGAAAAAATTCCAATGACTAAAACTGAAGAGATTTACATGCTTTCTATATTACATACACAAAGCCATGCACACAGCCTGATATGCATGCACACATGATTCAGGGAGACACAAACCTATATTCTAAGAACAACAGCTAAGCTAGCCACACTTCCTCTCTCCATTACAACAGAAGACAAATCTGTTTTGGTGCTTAAATTCCCGTGTCTCTTTTTCATTTTCAGTATTTTGTAAACTGTCTGTTCTAAGAACAGCAAACTTGTTGCCCTTATAGGAAAGCCTTTTTTAGCCCTTTCTAAAATAACACTTGAGATCACCATGATGAAATGCAAGGTGGTGTGAGACTTTTAGAAGCAAAGTATTTTACGGAGCACACAGCCAGAGTAAAAAGCAGCTTCACAAGAAGAAAGCTATACCAGTACTCTGCAGCTTCAAAGAATGACATCACACAGAAGAGAAAATGAACACAGGAGTATTTGCCCATCCTCATTTTATGGACTGGAAAACAGAGGCACACTGTTTTCATTCTCTATCTGAGGCTCTTCAGGATTCTCGTGTTAGGTTGTTCTGACATTTCACTCTCTGACTTTCAGGTTTTGACTTGGCTGGGGGTGGGACTGACTCACTGCAAAACCTTTGCACACATTTCCTTCGCATGTATGAGGCAGCAGGGTAACCTGGTCAGGAGCAGCAGATTAACCTTTGGGATCACTAACATGTTATGACTTGTAGTTTTTGACAAATATTCCAGCTGAGCTAACCTTGGGAACAACCTTCCCAGAGCTATGTTCCTGCTGGATCTCCACCATCATAAATCACCCCAAAGACTACAGCTGTTATGGGGTTGTACACTGGGCTTGGACTTGCTCCCATAGCAATATCATCCACACTACTGTTCTCCCACTCTTTCAATTTCTCAGCTAGTATTTTTGAAAACTGTGCCACCAGAATCCCACAGCTCTAGGCACCAGATGCCATCAGATACCATCTGCCCCCTGCTCCAAAATCAGAGTCCCTGCTCATTCAGTGTCTCTGCTCCTTCTTTTTCTATGGTCGAGAACAAAACAGAACACCTTTTTTTTTTTTCCAGAATTTTGTTCTTTGTCAGAACAGAATTTAATACCTCTACCTCCAAAAATTATGCCATTCACCATTGAACAAGTCCAATACAATAAATTTTTGAAATTATTTTGCAGTTTCTTATAGCTCATACCCCACAGGTATTTCTCCTCCATTTTAAAAAAATAATTGTTTTAATGGATATGCCTATTCAAATTGCTCTTAATTTACAATAATTACTCTGGAATAGGGGTACAGCTTTACCAGATCATATGAATTTAACTTCATTAACTTGACTACAATCAAATACCTGTGAATTAAAACAACAATAATTTCATTTAGTTGACCCAGTCTACAAAGGGATATAATTACAGAATCATTGAAGCTGGAAAAGAACTTAAGATTCTCATGGAGTCTGCATAGGTAATATTGTTAAGCCAGAAAAAGATAAACCTTACAGAAATTTCAGTTGTTCAAATTTCTTCCTCATCCTGATTCTCCTTGAAAAAGAATTATGTGGAATTTTGCTTCTGCAAAGTCACTGGTTATTAGCTAGAGAGACACATCATGAACCAGCACTATCTGTCCTGGTGAGTTTTCTGGGTTCTTACTCATTACTAATTTTTGCCTCAGTTTGCCTTGAATTACAGTGGGAAAAAAAGTAGAACCACATTTTGGTGAGGTACCACATGGGATTAAGTTGTATAGCAGTGGTTGATAAAGCCAGGTTCTTGATCTATTGCACCAGAATAATCACCCAAAAAGAGCTGGGAAATACACACTTGAATTCACCTCTTGTAGCATCTCTCAATAACTGGGAAATTTCTGAGTGGAGAGCGGAGCTATAAAATCTCTCTTTTTCTGCTTATATTACAGTCATGTTTTGAATAGAAACAAATTCATAATTCAGTACAAAACACAAACCAGCTCTTGCTAGGTGTACCCCACCCACAAACTTAAATAATGTAGTTGTCAGGGTTGACAAGTTCTGCCTGCTGTAGCATTTCTGTGTTTTATAGGAAATTTTAACCAGGGGTGTTATTTTAAGAGATGAGCAAATGGGGAAACCCCATGGCCTAGCCAATAAATATGAACTTTAGGTGCAATGGAGCACTCATAAATATGACTCAGAACAAGGGGATTCATTGTTTCTCTCGACCCCTCTTAGCTGCTCCTCTGATCTCAACCTCTGTGTGCGTCATGGCAGCCCTCATCCTTTAACCTGCGGTTTTTAAAAGCAGCTTCTAAGTTATTTATGGCTGCAAATGTTAGTAGCCCGTCTGTGTACTCCCGGCACACGCATACCGAAGGGTGGGGGAAGCTGCATTTTGTTTTGCAAGGATGAAAAGTTTTGTCCAGGAAGCCAAGTGCCTCAGAAGGCTGAGGTAGCTGCTCTGCCACAAGGGATTCAGAAGAAAAGTGCTCCCTTTGCCTTCAAGACTTACTCAGAGAGGAAACCCATACTGGCATTAATTTTGCCTTTAATTTGTACATTATCTGTCTTTATCATGCTCTTTGCTCTTTCTCCGTCTTCATTCACCTTCTCCCTATCATGATGAACTTCCATTTTTGGAATTCTATTGGCATGGGAAATGATCTCAGTGCTGTTACATCACACTCCATGTGAGGCACAGAGGAGTAGGACTAAATATTCCAGCAATACCAGCTCCTGCAGAGGCTGTTTCTCTGTTGTGAGCCTTTCCCATGCCCAGCAGGTCTGTATCCAGCCCTGTACATTGGCTGTTGCCTACTGAGAAGAGGGATGTCCTCCTTCTGAAGCCCAGCCTGTGCTTTGCTGTTTTTCTCTCATGCCTGCTCTCATTCCTTCTCTCTCCACCTCCCGCACTGTCGCCTGGTCTCACCATTTCTCGGCCTTTAATCCTTTCTACAGGCAAATGCCACTGACATAAAACTAAAGTTCAGTGACCCTGCCTAGACAGCAGGGGTTAGAGACAAGGGAAAGGATAAGGAGGAGAGGATAGGGAAAAGTGTGGGAAATAATTATAAAGTCTGGTAGCAGCCAGAGCTCTCCTGAAGCCCTGGGGAGCCTTTCTTTAGCTGGAGGCTGCAATTGGCACTTCATAAACTGTTCATTCTCAGCTATGTGGAAACACCAGACGACACCTAGAATGATCAGACTGCAATCAATCAATTTTTTCCAAATTCTATTAGTCTGTGGGCCTATGAAAGCAAGCTGAAAGGAACTGCCATGGCTAAAAAGAAAAGAAAAAGGAACTGCTCCTGTCATAATTACCACCATAACTCAGGCAGTAAGTAGGCAGGTAGCCATGGTAAAATTCTTTGCATAATTTAACATCCAGAGAAAATAACAACAGGACCAATGAGTGTGGGAGATGACAGAGATGCCAAAGTTGTCCAGTTAACTAAGAAAACAACCCAGAGTTTGGGGAGAGAACCAAAAGACTCTCCATCCAATCCATGGCAGGATTCCTCCCCTAATAATTTCCACACAGAGATGTCTCCACAAGCCTGCTTCTTTCTCTTTCATGGTTAGCCAGAGTCACTGCCAGATTGTGTTTTCCTGGGAAAATATGCACTGTACAATACATACAATCCCCAAAACCCCACCCAAAGTCTGTGTTTAGTCTGGAAAGGAACACTTTCTAAAGAAGAAGCGGAACTGGGTCAGCCATTCTTCCCAATGGGAAAAATATTAATAATAATATATATTTATATATATCCATACATATATATAGCTTTTCACCATGCACGTCTAACCATCTGCTAAATCAGTTTCTCTTCAGTTATCTGCAATTTCTTTCAAACCTGTCGGCAAGGAGAGTCAGACAGTTTTATACCCCAGTTAATGGAGAGCTTGACATTTTTTTGGCTGGGTAGATACAATAATTTACTCGGATTTAAAGTGTTAACTTTGGCAAAAAAATTAATTGACAGTTATAAAAACATTATTTTGTTAGATGATATTTATGGATCACACAAACCTATTTTGAGGTAGAGCTATGTAGTTCTTAAGATTCATGTAACTTGAGAGATTTCAAAGGAAATATAAAATATTTCAATATAAAACAACAAATGTAGTGTAATTCAAAAAAAGAATATGTGGAATATTTCTTGCTAAAAATTAAAAGTAATCTCTAAAAACCTGCTCTGTCGTTGCACAAAAATGGGTTAAAATTCTAATGAATTTATAAGTATTAGACGAGAATTTTTATGTCATCCTGTGAGTAAAGTCCTTTTGTTCTGAAAACAAATAAAATTCTTTTGCAGAGAGTTGTCTTAATATTTAACTGGATCATAGAAAATTATTTCATAATTCATAGTTATTTCTAATGCCTGACTGCAATAGGTCACAAGAAATTCATTGTGTTCACTGACTGGGTGACAAAACTTTAATAAAGGGGAAAAAAACATCTTAGGATTTCCAGATGCCAACTGATGTCTATTTCTGATGAAAATTAAGTGAGACCTGCTTGATCCAATTTGCTCTAAATTTAATGTAAAAGAGTGAAAAATGATGCCTTATTGATTTGGGGTTGCCATCAAATAAAAGCTTCACAAACGTTTTCTCATTTTTTTCTCAGTATTGATCCAAATCCTCAATTAAAGACATGGGGTCTATTTGTTATTTAACAAGTTTTATCTCTGTAATAGCACCCCTCTGTTCAAGGCAAGATAATAGCACTATTTCCATCACTTCAGCTAAGGCTGTGTCAATATTTTCATTAGAAGCCTGCATTTATATACTAAAACTGTACCACAGCCAAGGAAATTCACGTACGGTTAAAATTAAGACAGCTACATCTGAAATCCTGTGGAAAAGAAAGAAAGTGTGCTCATTCCTAAGCTTTAGGACAGAAGTTAATGATCCTGAGGCCTTTTTGCGTCTATCCTTCAAACCCCTTCCTCAGCTCCTGGCATTTTATAGCTTAGCACTCCATATCCCTCGCTGATGATATGTTAGCTGTGAGTGGAAGGTTGTAGAAACTGAATTAGTTTAATTTAAGAAACGAGCTACTATGTATGCTCAAGGTCTGATTGCAGTAAGGAATCCTTTCTTTTTTGTGTGTAACAAAAATATATTTGTACAGGTATTTGGTGTGGATTGATGGACTATAGGTTTCTCAAAGTAGCTGTAAAAAGTTGTTCTATGCCATGTTAGTGTTCTCCAGTGAACACAATGGACTATAAATCTTTCAAATTTACGTATTTGCTCAATGATTCAGGTTTTAAAAAAGAATATAATCTGTAAAACAGTGTTCAAACTTGGGATAGAAAAGTTGGAGAAATATGAACAGTCTTCCGTGCCTCAGACAAAATTTCCATTGATTTCAGTGTCCGGTTTAAGAACTGAATACAGCACGAGCAGTTTTAAAATTATTCTAAGATTGTGGAATCAGTCACATTGTGTGTGAAGAAGAAAAAATGTCTTTCTAGGGCATACTGGTTACTTTAAAAATCTCAGTAATATTGTATACTTCTTAGCATGTGTACATCAGGGTCACAAATTTTATTGTGATCTTCACATTCAAGTTTTTGAAATTAACTTTATATGCTAAAAAAGAAAACATAACAGAAAACCACAAACCCAGATATATATCTCCCATTTTATGAAAGGTTCATATCAATTAGCAGGAAAACATGAAGAAAGCAAACAGACTTGCTTAGCAAATGAAACAATCTGTTAGGAGAAAAACTAACAGAGGTGTTATTAAAAAAATGAAAATACAGACCATTTGAATTGCATGAGAAGGAACACTTAAGTATAGCAGATTTAATGATCACTTTGATGATAATGGAAAAATCAGTATTTGAAATGTTTAAATGCAGTTTACAAAAGTGCTGTTTCTGCAAGCCTCATCCATGTAGATCTATTTTATTCAATCCCCCTCTTTCTGTAGGAGGTGAAGTGGGAACACTAACATTTATCTTTAAAAAGTCCTTCCCTGACTAAATTTTGAGTGCGCAAAAAGCGATAGGAGTGCATAAGTATTATTTGCCTGTTCTCTGGGGAACAGGGTATCCTATATATGTCATTTTGGGAGACCAGCCACAAAGAAGATGCCAGAACTCTTAGGAGTCAGGGCTTTGCAATAATATAATAAAATATAATAATAGGATAAAAAAACACCCAGTTAGGAAAACAAAGTTCTGAATTTGTAGGTGATATAATCAGATCTTTGAAAATCCCAGTGTGTTTAGTGGAGGATTTATTTTTTGACTGCTGGACCAAACCCAGTTAACTCCTCTGTTACACTCATCAATATTTATGGAGAGTTGCCAACACACACAGTCTTACACAAAACACAGGACAAGACAAAGTCTCTGTCTTGTTGTATCTTTCAAGAGAAAAAGAGATGGAAATTCTGATATAAATTCCAGTAGAAAGAGCAGGTGTTTACAATTTTAACTTCAGGAGAAATAAATGCATTCTTATTTTTCTCCCTGGTTGGTTGACAGAATTATGATTGCAGTTCCCTTGATGACTATTTTCTAAATTTGTTTTTGAAAGTGAGGCATTTGCAGCTCTGACAGGTTGTGGGTTTAATCAAAATTAGCATAGAAGTTCCAATTTTTATTCTTTAATATAAAATTATTTGGTCTTGTCTATTTTTTCTTTACTTTTTAATCATGTTCAGTCTTTTCCATTCTTATGCTTAATAATTTCTATCCAACATCTCAGCCACATATTTCTTGTTTCAATAGATATGTCTTAAATTGTTATAATTGGTACAATTATGTACAAAATTTCAATTTAAAATATCATGATGATTAATAGAGTTTTATTATTCCGCATTTTGTAATTAATGCTGTGCAAGTATGAACATGGTGAATATTATTTTCAGAGCAGATTTATTTGATGCAAGTTGTCTGAGGCTTCAATTCTAAATCCATTTATTACTGTGCTTCATCAGCATTTATTGATTTTAAGGTACAGCATTAGCATTCACTTATCACTGCATATTTTTCCCCATTCTCCATTAAAAGAGCTTGCCCTCATCTGTCACAATCTCATACTGCATAAATCATATAAAATGGTTACTTGTTTCCATGATTTATTTCATTCTTATGTTAATTATACTGAAACATAGGATTGTTTAATAAAAATGTTGAAGCTAATCTATATTGGTCATCAATATTTTTTACGCATGTTACACGGTGGAATGTGTGATATACCACAATATCCAACTTGTATGGAAGGGCATTTAAAGTGAATTAGGATTTAAATTAACTTAGAGCTGAGACACATTTTAATTTTACAGATGCCAAATCAAACCCGATATTTACACAGTATTTTGTTATAAGTTAATGGTGTGTATTAATATTTACCTCTAGAAAAATACAGCATCTCACCCCCAGTTTTCACAGTCTCGAAACATAAGATGGGCTTTAGCTTCTCAGAATTACTTTCTTAAGGCAACAGTGGCTTCCCAACAAAATAAGACAAATATTAGAAATTTCCCACCCAAGGTAAGACACTCAGTGGAAACTTGAGTTCTTCCAGAGAAGGTTTTTGTCTGAGGAAGCACAGTAGGATCAGCCTAGGACATATCTGACACTAAAACTTCAAAGACTTCTACTTGTTCATTGCAAGAAGTCCTATTGTAATCAAAGAAATCAAAGGCTAGGTCCCATGTAAATAGTCCTCAGGGATGCTGATGGAATGGTCCCTGACATATTTACAGATGGTACTTCTCAGGACACACAAGGAAAATTTTTGCAGGATCTGTGCCTTTACTACTGCTGAGGATAAGAGCATTTCCTATTTTTCTGTATAACTTTTCCATTTTAAATTCAGCCGACTCCAGTTACTCTGGGTAAATAGAGGCATGCAATGTTAATTTAAAAGTAATACATGGGCAATATATAGCTGTTTCTTAATGATAAGGAAAACATATTCAAAAAATGGATTCCATTTTTTTCCTAACCTGTTATTTCCAGAGCAAAAACAACAAGCAAATGTATTTAGAGGTGTGGACATGTGTTACTCTTAAGGTAAAGGATCTCAGACTTGAACACCTCCTTATCAGCCAAATAATTAATGAAAAGTGATTTTATTATTACAGCAAATAAACTCTAGAGTGTTACTTTCCTTGAATTTTAGTACTTGGAGTATTTAGTATTTACTAAAAACCTGGTAGACATAAAAAGTACAGAATGTGTGTGATAAACTGAAGGTATTTTGGAACATATGCTGCTGTTAAAAAGTTTCTACAGAAAGTATTATCCTGGAAAACAAGAGTTCATCAGAATTTGTACCAGCTTATTGTGAAACTTCCAGTTTTCAATTAAATCTCTTGCTATTCAAGGTCGAATGAGAAGGGGTTTTTTTAGCCAAATTTATGAGTCCTGCAGCATTTAAAATACTTATAAAAATACTAAATGAATTTCATTAATTATTTGCATCTTTCTAGATGAGACTTAAGTTGCCTTTTAGTAAAGAAATCTGTAACCACTTTTTTTTACCTACAATGTAACTGGCAAGCATGTTTATTACACTCAGAAGCCAATATAATTTAGTTTTATCAGGTTTTGTATCTGAATTGATAAAATTTTCAAAAGCAGTCTTTGCTTGCATTTTTCTGGTGTTTAATACTCCACTTGTCATTTAACATATTTATGACAGATAAAATAAGAACCATTGTAGATTCTGAGCACCATAACAGTATAATAAAACACAGCCTGTTGTTATTACATAGAAATAACAAAGGAACAGCAACAGATTATTTCAAATACAGTCATCCAGCTGAAAAGATAGTAAAACTCTGACTCTTAACAACAGAAAAAACCCCACTAAATAACCTAAGAATGGGGTTTTTTTAATGGTTTCACTTTTCCCTTTTCATACCTTTCCAGGCTTTAAAATATTAACAACTGATGTTTGTTCATGTGTGAGCTTTAAGGAAAACACTGAGGGAAATAACTGAGCAATAGGCATAAGTGTTTGATTTTTAGAGATTTAAAAAAAAAGGAGTTAGCTGGCCTAAGGCTAGAATTTTCATTACATCAATGAAAGAAAGAAAACAGAAGCCAGCAGAGGGAAGTTATAGAAACTGACTTTATATAAACAGTGAGAAAAATCTTTTTCCATGGCCACCTACAATGTAGCTACTTTACCATCCGTTATGATTTTTCTTTTACCAGTGGCACAGCAGCCCGGGCCCAATCCTGCTGTTTTAGAACAGGTTACAGTTCGGCCGAGAGGTTTGCCCTTTACAAGATCAGGCTAACAGTTTGTCAAAGAGAGCAAAAACAAAAAATATTTCCACATACCTAAATTGACAAAGCTCATGACCATGTCAGCATCATTCAGAAAGTTGGTGTCGTGCACGCTGGCTAAGGGAGGATTCTGTGTGGTCAGGGGGGTCATGCGAGACAATTGTATTCTCCGCGAATATCCATTTGGAGAGGCAGGGTATCCTTTTCGTATCCCTCTGCTCTCCCCTGCCATTGATCCCTTTAGTGAATACTCCAGCTCCTCAGAATCCTCTTCATTTGTCATGGCATTATACAGGTCCAGCATGAAGAGGGGTGCAGAAGAAGCCTGCTTTCCTGGTGAAAATGGTCTGGGTCTGTGAGGTAAACCCAGGATAGAGAGAATCTCTCTCTGAATCTCCCTTCTCTCATGGTTCCGCAGCCTCCTGTAAATAAAACTTGAATGGACATGATTGTCTCCTAAACCTCCCTGTGCGTGACCCACCAGAACCCAGCAATTCCAGAGCAAGCCCACGAAAGTTTTGAGCGCAGTTAGGTTCATCTTTGAAAAGAAAAAGAACAAGGAAAAAAAAAACCGACAACTTTGCTCCTACTTGTTCTGAGTTCCTATGAGGTCTGCTTTCCCAGTAGTTGAAAAACAAAATTTACCTATTTTTCATGTCAATGTCATCTCTAAACATAACATCGTAACATCTTTGGTGATTCCTCTCCCCCCACCCTGTTTAAATATTATGGAATGTGTCAGGTTGCAGTTATTTCTAAGAAAGCTGAAATTCAGACTTCCAATTTTCCACTGTTGTTATCGTTTTTTCTGCATTTATGGAGCAGAAGACCAGTATTTTGTCAGCTGACCTAGGCATTCCTATATAAACCTTAGATAACCAGGTCTTTGGTGGGGAGCTGTATTAGCAAGAGATGTTCTTCTGACACATTGTAGTTCCCAGAGTTATCTTCCCTCGTTATTCTGAGTTCTTCGTACACCTTGCGCTCTTCCCAAGATAAAATCCTGAGTCACAGATTTGTCTTGATCTGTACCTTGGTGGTGTAACACATATTTGTCCAGCAGCCTGGTGATAACTTTAACATCTTTTGAATCGCTTGAGTGTAAAGTAATTCTAAAGCATTTACTAATCAAATTAATGTGTTGCCATGAATTTACTTGCAAAAAATAACCTTCTGTAAATCCATTCAACCCTTTTCAGCTTCTGAACTGTTATTTCCAACTGTAGCAGGCACAAATATAACAGCTCTCTTCAAGAGAGATCTAAAGACTAATGTAAGCACAACCCTGCTGGGAAAGAAGAGGCTTCTCATTGTAATTTGAAACGGGTATAGCAAAAAAGTCCTTAACCCTTCTCTTGCCAGATAGAGCTTTAAACCTCTCCCCCATCTCTCCAATCTACAGTAATATACCTCATTTTGGCTATCGGCTGTTTTTTGGTAACAGCTTGCACAATCAATTTTAATTTTAACAATTTTAGGATATATAGATGGTGTAATATGGAAGCTCTTGTGAGTCTCCTTATGGGTCTATGGTTTAGTAAATCTGAGTAGGAAACTCGCATAACATACTAAAATAGCATCTCACTAATTCAAGAAAAGTTTATGTTTTAGGTAAATTTAGCAAACAAAGGTGACCTTTTTAATAAACTCTGTAGGAAATTTCATCAGTGAGGTTTGATTTACTCTTTTTAAAAAATGTTGGGAATGCAATCTGAATGAAAACAAATTTATCCAGCAAGCAAGATTTCAAATTGTGCACAGCCAATGTTGTAATTATGGTTATAGTCACAACTTTCATAAACTGTAATTTGCAATGATAATTTATTCAAAGTACATTTTTACTCATAAATTGCTATACTACTTTTCCCAGTAAATATGAAAAGCTAAGATTTAATCCCACAGCCTGTTCTTAACTGAAGAAGGAAACAGCTTAACTGAAGAAATAAGAATATTAAATAGATTTTAAAGCTGCTGCCCATGAAGTTAAAGTTCAGTGTAGAATTTTTTGACAGCCAGTAACTGGTGTTTTCCTCTCACTAAAACAAAATTACTGTGTTAAATTTCATATTGCTCAGATTATTAGTGGTCATTTTCCTTGCTGCTAAATTTTGTCTTTAACCTTGAGGAGACTTTCCTTTGAAAAAGGGACAAAAAAGGTTTTATGTCAAGATGAAATTAGGGGGAAAAACCAGGTATATAAAATCCATCCCTCTGGGCATTCCTTTACATGACACCTACTCAGCAAATCACACAGTCCTTGAGTAAACTTGGGAGTGTGACAGCAAGTATAGTCACACCCTAGGAGGCCAGGAACAATTTATCTAGTATATTAAGCACAAACAAGCTTTACAGTCTAGTCCAGCCATCACCAAAATACAGCTGATTCTCTGTCATAAATCAGCACATGTAATGAAAAATGCTTGTCCCAAGAAAGGATTTATCTTATGCTAGGCCTGCTGAATTGGCACTAAAATTAAGAAGATATTTAGCAAAAGTCTTGTTTTTCTTAGCAGAAGAACAATCATAATCAGAATACATTTTTTTTCCCTCACTAAGGTGTTCCCTCAAAATCTATTCATTATAAGAAAAGTACTATTTCCTGTTTTTTCTTCTTTTCACTTGTTCTGCTCGGTCAGTTGCAATGATACATGAGACTCTACCATATGTCTTTTTTGAATTTGGCCATCGCATATCCTGCAACAAGATTTCTTCTTCTTTTCCAGCTATACATTTCCTTTTTTCCCTAAGCATTCATAAAAGCCAGTGGATTGATTTCTCCCAGGATTTAAGTCCTCAGCCCCTCAGTTCTGCCCAGTTACAAACTGAACCCGCTACAGTCCGGCAAGAGAAATTTCCTATATTATCCCACTAGAGCGTCTGAAGTTCCACATTAGTTATTTTTTTTTCATTAAAGAAGCCAAAAATGCCCTCGAATTTGAGGATGCTTTTATGTAGCAAACATCTTTCCAAACAGAAACTAAGTAAGAACACATCTAAAGTAGTAATCATATGTTTGATGAAAACAGCTCCTGTTATTTTTTGATGGAGCCATAACCAAACAAGTAACGTAAATACAAAGCATTTATTTTACATTAACTTGCACTACAGTGAGGCACCAAATGTCCCACACTAGAATACAAAAATAAAAAATAATTTTTTATTACTATAAACACAATGCCCTTTTGCATAATCGTATATTCCATCAACAGTCATTAGCATGGGTATTTCATACAGGGGAGAGACAGCTCTAAAACTGAAAGTCTTTGTTAGTGAAGTGAAAGGTGTCTGTAATAGCTGGTAGACCCCATTTTGCACTTCCAATGTGAAACAATGAACTTCGAAAGAAAAAATACCATGCACAATTTCAGCATGTCAAGATATACATAGACAGTCTTCTTTCTTCCCCAGATGTTAAACCTGGTAGCAACATAAGAAATCGCCTGACCAGCCCTTACCCAGCCCTTTAGAAAAAAAAAGGAAGACTAAAATGACTCCAGAAGTGAGTTCCCCTTAGGGACAGATATCTGACAGAGGAGCATAACCAGTGGTGCACCTGGAGAGCAGGGACTCAGAGGCAGGAAAGCAGCAGAGCACCGTGCAGGCACCCCTGGCAGTACGAGATAGGAAGCAGCTGCATGAATTTCTTAAACAATGTGGCATGTATGTACATGATGAGTGAATTCAGAGTTCATTACGTTTGTACTAATCTAAACAATGTTAGAGAAAATATCATAAGGGAAGTAATGAAACCTGGGAATCCAGATCTTGCCAATCTTGCATTCCAATGGATCACCATTCGCTATAATGGTGAAAAAAATTATAGCTACCCAGCAGATCACCGTAATCATCAAAGGTACAAGTGTTTTTGTGGGCAATGCCTACTACTCAAAAATATGCAAAAATCAGTGGATAGCTACTCCATGCAGGATCCTTCTGGTTCTCAATATCACATCAACAGAGGGTGATTCCCCACCACAATGGTTCTCTGCAACTATTTGACAAATTAGGCTAAAATGCAGACCCTCTTCAGGAAATTTGCAGTCTAAATCTGAAACCTATGCGTGCACACAGTGTTTCTGATGGCTCTTTCCCGCCTTAATAACCAGCTAAATTTGACATTCAGATCAATTTTATGCATAAACAGATGACCCAGCATTAAAAATACTTAAATCTGTTCTTATCTCTCTGCAAGGCTATTGCTGCAAAAGGTACATGGAGAAAGACTCCTATAAGAAGGTTTCATGAGAGCTGGAGAATAATTAGTTGTTAAAGCTACAGATTCCCCAGCAAAAAGAAAGCAAGTAGTCTGGACTTCTCCTGGGGCAGAAACATGACACTGACACTATAATTTGGCAAACCTGTTACACTGCCTGTATCCAAGAAAGATTTACAGCGGTATGGACTGCATAAGGTGTGCATTTGAGCCTTTGGACATAAGTATGCATATGTCCAAATGTTCCAAATGTCCAATCAAAAAAACATGTATGATGGCTTTCACTCAGTTTTTTATTTTATTGAGTTAGATGTTGCATGACAGATGTATTCTTACCCTACTAACATAAGAATGAAGCACAAATAGATTGTTCTGCATCATTGAAAGATACGTCATACAAAGAGAAATCCATTTGTAATGGGCACAGTTTGAAAACTGGTAGAATTAACTGCAGAAATTGGCAGCTGAGACATAAATTAAGTATGATGTTTGTAAACTCCTTTTTTTCAGAGTATTATTTATTTATAGAGTACTTTCATTTTATGCTACTGCAAGAGGAATGCATTGCAAAGTAACACTTACTATGTGGAAGTGTTCAATACTTAGATTATAGTGTTATTTATTCAGTTACCAACCAGTTTTCTGTAGCAAAAGAGTTTTTCATCCAGGCGCTCAAAAGCACAGGCAAAATCACAAATCAGCCTAGGAGGTAAGTCATCAAGCATTTTATAGATGGCATTTAATAGAGCACTTTGTTTAAAATTTACAGGAAGGGCTCCAGCTTTAAGTGCAATAATTTGTGGAGTTTGTTCTATTCACAGTACATACATGATGCTGTAAAACTATCAGCACAGAATACTCTGAAGCATTAAAATTATACTTTTCTTTAACATTAAGAAAATTGAGAAAAATAATTTTGCAGTCTGCCTGAGGACTATTTTTGAAACTTATTGTACTCAAGGACTGGGAAATAAAAATTCTTGTTTCACACATACACTTCAGAAATGAGAACCACAAAATATACAATTAATAATATGATTCAACATCACATCACTGTCATTTGCATAATTTAAAAACCCAAAGAGCTCCCAGAAATCCCCTTCGGTTTACAATAAGCCTCTAATTATCTTAAAGAAAAAAAAAAGGAACTGCACTGAAGCAAATACAAAGCACTTGGACAAGAGCAACAACATTTGCAAGTAGTAAAGCACTTTTAAAGAAGATTGTTCTTGGCTCAGCTTGTAGAAGGGTTTTATTGTGCCCCAGCTGCAGACTGGTACCTGCTGGTCTCCTTGTTCTCTGGCTGCAGCACGGCCAGAAGTGTCTTGTGCTGTTCCTGGGCTGGCTGCAGTGCTTTTCCAGGGAACCTCTTCTGCCTCTTGCTGGAGTTCTTTTTGTTTTCAACTACAGATTCATACAGAAATTAATTTCTAAACAGATGCCTTCTAGGAAGCTGCACTGCATTATTGTTCATATCGTGAAATACTCTACCTATCTAAATATAGGAATTATTTCTTCCCTTGAGCATTTTGCTACTCTATTCCATAGCTGTGGCTTTAGCACCTCTACTGGCAATGGGATGGTGCAGCAGCCTTTTAATCTCTAAATTATATTGGGGGTTTTATACCTTTTTCCTGTGCTTCATATTATACACACTCTCCCTCTCTTCCCAATGCTTTCTCCTATTACGTCTCTCTACATTTAGTGTGCCACTTGAATGCGCTGCCTCTGATCCCACATGGACTTTCTTTTCAGCTTTTTAAACTTTAAATCTTTTTCTCCCACCATCTCCATTTTCACATTTCTTCATTCCCTCCCCACATATCTGTAGACAGATGTTATTTTCTTCTTTTAAAATTACTTCCTTTGTTTAGCAAAGTTTCCCCTTTTGTAAGAGATCAGCTGGCCTCTCAGGCAGTAAAAAAAGAGCTGCTGCTCCAGTACTTTCAATTGAAAGTGATCACTACCATGAATCACACAGTCCTTGAGAGACTAGTAATCTCCTGCTGTTGGAGGAGGATTGTGAAAGAAAAAGATGTGCATGGGACAACTGCTAGTCTACATACACCCTAAAATCTTTGGTATGTGCTAACTGATCTTCCTACATAGAATCATCGAATAATTTAGGTTGGAAAAGACCTCTAAGATGATCAAGTCCAACCATTAATGAAGCACTGCCAAGTCCACCACTAAACCGTATCCTGAAGTGCCACATCTACATCTTTTAAATACCTCTGGGGATGGTGTCTCAGCCATTTCCCTGGGACAGCCTATTTCACTGACTGACAGTCCTTTCTGCGAAAAATTTTTTTGTCTAAACTTCCCCTGGTGCAACTTGAGATCACTTCCCATTGTCCTGTCGCTTGTTACTTGGGAGAAGAGATAGACCCCCACTTCGCTAACCCCTCCTTTCAGGCAGTTGTAGAGAGCAATAAGGTCTCCCCTGAGCCTCCTCCAGGCTAAACACCCCCAGATGCCTCAGATGCTCCTCATAAGACTTGTGCTCCAGGCCTTTCACGAGCTCCATTGCCCTTCTCTGGACTCGCTCCAGTTTGGCCACAAGATTCAAGGTGTGGCCTCACCAGTACTGAGTACAGTGGGAAAATCACTGCCCTAGTCCTTAGTGGCCACATTATTGCTGATACAAGCCAGGATGCCACTGGCCTTCTTGGCCACCTGGGCACATGTTGGCTCATGTTCAGCCAAATGTAAACCACAACCCCCAGGTTTCCCACTGGGCAGCTTTCCAGCCACTCTGTCCCCAGCCTGTAGTTCTGCACGGGGTTGTTGTAATGCAAGTGTAGGACTCGACACTTGGCCTTGTTGAACCACATACAATTGTCTTTGACCCATTGATCAAGCCTGTCCAAACTCCTTCTTACAATCCAGCAGATCAACACACCTGCCCAACTTGGTGTCATCCACAGACTGACTGAGATGCACTAGATACTCTAATCCAGATCATTGATAAAGATATTAAACAGGGCTGGTCCAAATACTGATCCCTGAGGAATCCCACTAGTGACTAGTTATCAAGTGGATTCAGCACTACTCTCTGGGCCCAACCATCCCGTTTTTAATCCAGAAAAAAATGCAACTGTTCAAGCTGTGGGCTGCCAGTTTCTCCAGGAGAATATCATGGGAGAAAGTATCAAAGACTTTACTGATGTCCAGATGGACAACATCGACAGACTCTCCCTCATCCAATAGGGGCATCACCTGGTCAGTAGAAGGACATACGGTCCTTCAAGCAGGACCTATCTTTCATGAACTTGTGCTGGTTGGGCCTGATCCCCTGGTTGCCCTGTAGGTGCTGTGTGTTTCTGTGAAGGTGTCCTGTTCCATGACCTTGCCTGGCACTGAAGTCAGGCTGACAGGCCTGTAGTTCTCCAAATCCTACTTCTGACCCTTCTTGAAGATGGACATCACATTTGCTAATCTCCAGCGAGCTGGGACCTCCCTGGTTAGCCAAGACTGTGGTAAATAATGGAAAGTGGCTCTGTGAGCACTTCTGCCAGTTCCTCCTTTCCCTTGGGTGGCTCCATCTGGCTCCATCTGGCTCCACGGACTTTTGTGTGTCTAAGCTGTGTAGCAGGTGCTAAATCCTTGGATTATGACGGTTTCATTCTACTTCCCATCACTGTTTTCCAGCTCAGGAGGCTGGTACCCAGAGTACAACTTGTCTTGTTATTAAAACCTGAGGTAGAGAAGATATTAAGTAAATGTAAAGTAAACTCAGCCTTTTTCTCATCCTTTGTCATCACTATGTTTCCCCTCACATCCAGTCAAGGATGGAGACTCTTCTTAGCCCTCCTTTTTTTGCTAATATATTTATAGAACTGTTCTTGTTGTCTGTTATAGCAGGGTCCACATTAAGTTATAGCTGGGCTTTGGCCCTTCTAATTTTCTCCCTGCACAGCCTCATGACATCCTCGTAGTCTTCCTGAGGTGCCTGCCCCTTCTTTCAAAGGGAATAAACTCTCCTCTTTTAAGTTTTTTCCCTGAGTTCCAGGCAAAGGTGTCTGTTCAGGCAGGCCAGTCTTCTTTCCCACCGTTTCATCTTTCTACACATGGGGACAGCCTATTCCTGCACCTTTACAATTTCCTTTTTGACCTATACCCAGCCTTTCTGGCCTCCTTTGCCCTTCAAGACAGCTTCCCAAGGGACTCTGCAAACCAGTCTGCTAAACAGGCCAAAGTCTGCCATCTGGGCGTCCAAGGGAGCAGTTCTGCTGATTCCCATGACACAGACTCTTTCAGGTATGGGGATCCATCAGGGAAGCAGGCCAGACCCAGCCGAGGAATTGGCAACAACCCAGCTACAAAATGTTGTAAGCTTTTCACCACAATGGCATTTTTAGAAAAAGAGAAAAGACAACATTGCAATCAGCTAAGTATCGACAATACGATACAGAGATTTTATTAACTGTTTAGTAATATTAGTAAGTGGTGTTCTGCTGGCACCATTTCCACATTAGCTCAGACAGAACAAATATTATCAATGTGTTTGTAGTAAATTATCATCATAAGAACCCTAAAGACTGTGGCAACCAAGCAGCATTGAGACAGGCAGATATGTAAATATGTCATGGAAACTGTTTGAAGTTTCCAGTGTGGGGTCTATTTAATAAGCCAACATGTGGTAGCACTGTGGTGGCAATGGTCAAAGCACAGATCAAGAAAAGTCTTTAAAATAAAATACTGTTTTCCTGGATTTCTCTCATTCAACTATTACTCTCTTCTAGCATTTAATGCCTTGATCTTGCAAAATTATTTATCAGCAACAGCTGAGGAAATTTATTTAATGGGTAACCATTGCCAGTATTTACTACAGCAGTCTGTTCAAACCAGAATTTGATAAACTGGCAAAGCAAAGGAATAAAGTGGAAAACCAGTTCATGCTGCTGGTCTAGAAAATCCATTTTTTTCTCTCAGACATTTGTTGTGGTGGTTGAGAAAAACTGAAATACTGGAGAAAGTACATACCTAAAATCTGCAGTAAATTTGCACTAAAATCTTTACATTGAAGTTGAAAGATTATTGTAGCTGCTAAACTTTCCTTTATGTAGCCAGAGGTCTGAAAACATGACCTGCATGATATTAAATAGAGTAATCCAAGCCTCTTGTAAAGCAGGCTTAGGCAAGAGGAACATGATTTACATTGCAACCCTCGCATCTGAAACTGCATTTTAATCTAAACATGGAAGAAACACACGAGCAGTCCTTCATTTCTGCTTTTTTAGCTTTACTACTTTCAGTTCTTGTTTCTTAATATTTAGACATTTAAATTGGAAAAAATGGTATTTCCTGAAGGAATTCTAGCTAAGCCATGCAAATTTTAAAACAGCTACAGATGCTGAGACTGCAGAACAGTCTTTTCCTTTGGGAAGTGGATTCCCAATGATACTTTCATAGGTTTTGCTATCTGTTGTTAGCACTAATCATCAAAAAATATACCTGCCTCTCTATAAACAAGCACTGAATCATAAAAAATAGAGTCTTGTTCATGAATAGCTTAGATTAGCATGATACACGTGATAAACTTACTTCTGCA
This sequence comes from Corvus hawaiiensis, assembly GCF_020740725.1. NCBI lineage: Eukaryota > Metazoa > Chordata > Aves > Passeriformes > Corvidae > Corvus > Corvus hawaiiensis. The sequence continues at coordinate 25,943,999 of NC_063215.1, forward strand.
TAGCCCGAGCACATGGGTGTACCTTCCCACCATGATTTCTCACAGCAGATGCCCAATATATTCTGTGCTCATTTTCTCCTCTTTATCACTTTTTGGTGATGAAGTATACACTGGGACAAATCAATGAGAATTTCCTATGACCTTCAGGGATTTTGGATATTTTCTTTATGCTCTTGTGAGCACTGCTCGGAGAAGCAGATGCAATGGCCTGCCAGGAAAGCTTCCACCTTTGAGACATTGTTGCCTCCTAGCTCTGACATCCTTCTTTGGCATGGTGATGGAAAGGAAAGGTCAGTCTCATGGCAGAAGCACTTTGCAATGATGTGTTCTTAGGCCCAAGGTTAACTGAGTTCTCATTTCTTCATTGTAATTCAAAGCTACTCAGTCTTCATTATTTCTGTAAAGAATCGTGAAGTTTGTTTTCCTGTATTTATGGATGTGTAAAGAACTAAAACTCTCTGCTTTCAAGCAATGACTGATCCTGCTAACGCAGATGAAAAAAAATAAAATATGTTTATACTACAGAATGGCCAGAGACCTTCAAAGCCATAAAATTTCTGGCTTGTTTAGTGCTCTCCTAAAAAGCATAAAGATGATCAAACAGATTATTTGTATTTAAAAAAAAAAAAAACCAAAACTTTTCAGTCTAAGAATTTATTTTCCAAGTTCAATCTAAAATTATGTTTTATGGCTACATTATAAATTGCTTAAAAATGGGGTTTATTATGGAAATGGTGACAAACTTAACTATGGCAAGCACTAGCAGGCGCCAGCATAATTACAGTCTTCTCAAGACATAACTTATTACAGGCTACACAGCAGAGCCAGTATTTTGTATTTTAATTAAGAAACCTGGATTTTGTTTGTAATAATTGACTGTTATGCTGCCCCTCTTGCCAGGACACTCTTTTACAAGAGACTCTTGCCTCTAGTAGTCTTTCTTTGTTAAATATTTTAAATACATTTTATAATTTTGACTAGAAGATTGCATGCATTTTATAGGTCATTATTGACTGTCTTGATGACTTCAGTTGTTCTATTTTTTTTTAATGGAGATTTTTGTTCCTCTCATCTGTGACCAGAAAAGGTTTACAGTTTAGGTCTCTGAGAGGTATAATACTATAATATCTGTGTTATCTGCCTCAATCTGTACCATGCAGGCCTTCCATAAGAAAGCATGTTCTTTGGCAATGCTCTCCTAATGCCCTAGGCAGGTACTACAGACCCTGTTACCCAGAGATACCAAAACACTTAAAGTGTCTCCATGCTGTCCCAGCAAGAGCATTGCGTCAGCTCCCACCATGTGGCATCTCTTCTGAGATGCCACAGAGAAGTTCAATTCCTGGCACTGAGGCATATTTCCTACTCATTACAAGCTCCTTGTACATTGCTGAAATAAAAAATTGCTTATTGCTCTGATAAACATCAGCTGTTTGTCAGTGTTGAGGGGAGACAGCCAGGCAGGGGGGCAATGCCACATGGGCTGCTGCCAGTACCTCAGACCTTCAGTGGCCTCTGCTGGCCACGCTTCCCCTGCCTTGCCCTCACCCTTGCTCTTTACCTCTGCAGCAGTTGCTGCTACAAACATACTCCCTCAGTTTTTCAGCTTTGCCTTTGTTTCCTGATTTCTTCAGTTGTTCATGTTGCAGGAGTGTGTGTCCTCCACAAACAGCAACTGCTCCGTACATGCCTGGTCCACAAGCACTAGGTGTCTAATTTTGACAGGAGGTAATTAGATGTTCAGAGAAGGACCTTGATATGCACAAAATTAAGCAGGTCACACCAGCACATGTGCATTTTTATATGCTGTAGTTTCACAGGCACATGTACAAATGAGATCTATAGAAACATTCAGCATTTTTAACTGGAAACAACATATGAATTAAAGCAGTTCCGAACAAATAGAATATTTTTCTCAAATTATTAATTTTTTTCTATGCCTGACTGGCACTGAGTACAGCAGACTCAGCTAAAAGCATTGTTCACAGTCCTTTTCCCTCTCTCTGTTTGGCCTCAGAACAATGCTGTTCTAACTAACACTATTCAGTCATTTTCCCCCAGGACTGTCTACCAACCAGAGAGATTATCAAAGTTAATTATGTCACTTCCTTTCTTTTCTCCAACACACTTGCACACTAAGAAAAGAGACAAAGGAGTCAGCCTTACCAGCAGATCTCTCTCTGCTTCCACCTACAGAAGTTTGCCTCCTGCCAAGAGGACCTTTCCACAAGACTTTGCTGATTTTGGATCTTCCAAGTGGAGCACAGGAAGAAGAGCATAGGATATAATTTACCACTACATGGTACGGGAGGGGAAAAAAAATCTAGAAAACAGTGCATTGTTTTGTGATTTTCTTTTGGATTCTGAAGCAGTTATCAGTATTACATTACCAAAGATTTATAATTTTGGCCAAACATATGAGTAAAAATGCAAAAAAAAATTTTATTTATATTTTGTGTCCTTGGAGAACAAATCCAAAGTGAAGGTAAGTGAAGGAAGAAATAGCAAAAAAATTCATAGAAAACACAGAAATTATATCACAGGCCTTTCTCAAATATCTATATTTGAGAAATCAAATATCTTAAATATCACTCTCCACCAGCTATTTATTAGGTGACATTGATTTCAACTGTGTGAGGGCAAAAAAGCTGGAAAATATACCTCAGTGATAATGTTCAGTCAGAAGAACTGATGAGCAAGCAATAATCTATGGGATGACTCGAGAGGCTGGAGTCTGAGCCTAGAAAGCCCACATCTAGTCAAAGCCTAGTGGGGTCCCTAGGAAAAGGAAAGTCTATTTGATGTACTGGTGGGTCATTTTCTGGATGACATGCACGCTGCTTTTAATCATGAGAAAGAGGGAAGGTTGTAAGGTGAGATGTCAAGCAAGTTCCAGTCAGCTGATGCTACACAAGGGAAGTAACAACTTTTTCCAGGCAAGTTGTCCAGTGAGAGAGGCACCCAGCATCTTTCAAGCAGTGTTATGGAGCTGAGAGCAAAGAATCAGGGTGGGGTATGACCACCAGACCTTACAAAAGCCAGTAGATTTGAGGACTGCTAATGAAGTATTATTGCAGAAAGTGCTAATGTAGGTTCAGTACCATAATTTTTTCTCTGCTTGGTCATATGTAAAAAGACCTTTTCAATCTGATTCTCCAAATACAGCTCGAGCAATATTTCATCATGCAGGAAATGAGAGAGACCAACAAACAGGCTGGATGTGACAATGAAAAAGAAAAAGCCCAGCCCCATCATCTGACTCCTTTATCCTAACTGAATAGATTGATTGCCTTGACATCACGTTTATCAATTCCACATGTTTTACGGGGAAACTTTTTCTAATTCCCAGAAAAGGATACCTACAAAGGTGAAAGTAGAAACAAGTAGAATCCATTTCCTTGGAGTATGTGACTGCAGCACTTTGTTATTTTGTTCAAAGGGAAGTTCATAAGCCCTTTTAAAAGCAACAAAAATTTTTGAAAAACCCCATGTATTTTAGAAACAAAACTTACAGAAAAAGAGGTGTGTGAGAAAAAGCAAATAGAGTATAATTGTCTCTTCTGTGATCAAGAGGAAGACAGTTAGACAAAGAAGTCCCTGAAAACCAACAGCGTTTCCTCTTGAAGCATCTTGCAATGTGAACCTGAGTTGTTGTAAAGATTTAGGCTACTCAAGAAGAAAAGAGAGATAATTAAAAATACTATTAGGAGTGATGGCTAGAAAACAAGAATTAGATATCAGTCTCCCAAGAATTATATACAAATAGAAAACTGATGAACCTAAATGTCTGCCACCAGATATCAAAACCAGGAAAAATATAGTAAGTAGAATAAAAGACTAAGGGTTTTTATTGGAAATATAATACTATTTTTACAGGATTTGTCAAAACATAGTTTCCTATACAAAATGTACAAGAGGTAAGAGCAAAAGTTTCGTTTTGTTTACCTGGCAGGAAACCTTTTCTATCTCATGTCATGTGCAAATAGAAGGATCATTACACCTGAGAGTTCAACAGGAGCTGAGCAACAAGATTATGTGCTCTCATTATCAGTTGTGAATCCGTTTTCAGGTTCTACAGTCATCTTCCATTTGTTCTCCGAATGTAGTGTGGAGCATGACTCCTTCTCAGCTGGAATTGTTCTGGCAACTTCCGTCATAACGTTGGAATGATAGGAAATGTTGGCCAAATCATGCAGGCTTTAGTCAGGCAGTGCACCTAATTAAGTCAGTGAGAAATTTTCCCTTCATTTGAGCTGTGGAAATGGGCCTGTTGCCTTTATTCACCCAGAGATCATGATTCTTACCTTTTGTTTGTTTGTTTTTGTGCAGCACTGAAGGATTATATGAACACTGTCTGGCTGTTTAATGCAATAACAACCCTGTCCACAATGCACCAACTCCATCCTTCGCAGGGGTGCTGTTGGATAGAAAGGTGTGTGCTACAGCACATGCTCAAACTCATTCTAATCAGCAGCAAAATGTACTCTGGCCCCATTCCAGCAGAGCACTCAATCATGTGCTTATCGGTTGAAAGGATAACTCAAATACTCCAAATTATGAACATGCTTTCATGCCTTGTTCCATCACACCCAGAATGTTTGCACCATTAGCTTGGATTAATATTAACCAGAGACTGAAAAAGATGAAATGGGGGAGAGAGGTTTAGAGCAAACTGACATTCCAACCACTGCAACACACAACTGCGATATTTTAATCCGACTAATACTTTTCAAATGGTTTTGTACAACCACCTGCTTAACAGATGAGATCTCTGATTTGAAACTTAAGTCTCTGGTCTTGAGGAGTACCAATTTTTTTTAAGAAATAACCTCATTTTTAAGTCATCCCAAACCATTCTGCATTTAAGTTGGTGTCATCAGTATTTCAGTTTCCTGGGCTGAATACTGAAAATGTCCTAAGGTCTTTACTTTTCCTAAAATTATTTCTCCTATCTGCTGTAGATGACACAATATCCATAAAATCAGGACCTCTTGCAGGTGGCCCCAGCTGTCTGTGGGTGATGTCTGAGTGAGGCTAGCAATAGTGTTACTGATCAGATTCCAGGCTGGCACAGCTTCTTTTCCACAGCCACACAAACCTTTCACTTCCTGAACCATGGGCACACCCTACTTTTACCCATTGATTTATTTGTAATGAAATAATATTCAAAGTCAGAGAAATATTTATATGATAAAGTAGTAAAGAAATGAATGCCCTGTATGGATGACAAAAAATAATATTATTTTTAATTACTGTGCTATTTGATAACAGGTGATAAAATAAATGCATCAAACCAAAAAACTTCAGTCATTAAGACTTAGAATTCAGTGGCTACAGACAGTTAGAGATGAACAAATGCATAGACAAACAAGAATTAATGGTAGACTTGGAAAATACTTAGAATAGGAGAGAACCAAAAGTCTGTTAAAAGCAAAAGTAGGAGAGCAAAAAAAAGGGGAGGGGTTCCAAGGACACCTGAACAAGATACACAGAAATTGTTCAGTGTAAGTTTCTAAGGAAAAAAATGAAAATCAGAGTTGATGTTATGAACCAAAGCTTTGTGGTTACCGTCATGCTTCAAATATGGCACCTTCAGGTTACAAACCAATATTTTTGTACACCTTTGAAAAAAAAAACTAGCAGGTCTCCACCATCACATTTAATGGTAGTATGAGGCTGATACCAATGGGAGTGGTTCACTCCCATGCTCACTAGGCATATTTAACAAAAGAATCAAGAGTAAAAGCACAGATATCCACATACATTTAATTCAATAAATGAGAAGTTAAAACATAACAGTTCACATTTACATGACATTTATACTTGTGAGTGAAATTTGCACAGACACTATCATTTATGCTTCTTATTTCACCTCCAATCTACAGCAGTGTGAACTACCTGCCATTTTATTTAGATTATTACTACCTGAATAAAACAATCTACAAATTGTCCATTGCTTACATCTCCCCTTATTTCCCTTAAGGTGGCTTGAACAACTGGAAATTGGTCTCTGTTATTTTTCATCTTAGCTTCACCGTTCCAGTGCCCAACTTGGTTTGAGAGAAACAGCCTAGTTCCCTGTTGGTGACCATTAGGGAACTCTGTAGGACAGAGAGCCATTTGTCATTGGGCCACCATCTCTCTGGAGGTGGCTGGGACTTACATCCATCCCGCCCAATGGCAAGCATAAGGCTGGGCTCTTCACAGTCAAAAGAGAGGAATGGGTCTAGCCAGGATGCACTTCATTCCTCAGGCATCCTCATTCCTTCTCAAGAAATTACAAGCCAGTAGAATTCTGAAGTCTGTAATTCTTCTCAAAGGACAGTGCTGCTCCCCCAACACTCCAGTTTTTCTGTTTAACAGGAGCTAGGTGTGTGAATGATTCAGTAAAGATAGTTGTGCATGGTTTTTTCTATGCTAGGATTTTTACATAAATATAGAGAAAAGAGAATTGATGAAATATACCATGTCAATAATCTGCAGTGGTAGAAGGCATTTATCTGACTTTATCCAATACATGTAGAGGTCATTTTCAACACATGCATGCCATTTATATATCACTGTGGAAGTACCAATGCAGTGCTCCTCACTTAAAAAATGTGATACACTTACAAACTCTGTATGTCTAGAAGACAGAATAATACTGAAAATTAACAATGTCTCATAAAAGTCACTGACATTTTGATTAAGTTAATTGCGGAAACTATTTACTAAATATCTCAGTGAATTATTAAACCCAATACATCAAATATCTAAAATGTATAAATAATGAATTTTAAATCTGTCAGAGTATGGGTTAAATATATTATATGATAAATATTATTCATCACCACTAATAAATTTTCTTAAACAATCTTAATCCTGTTTGCTGGTTTATGCTAAAGTAATATATGGCAAGCACTGGGGTTTAACTTAGAGCTTCATTTTTTATCATAAGAGAGCTCACGTTTTTGGAGAAACACAGATTTATAATCAAGGAGACAGCTATATGACAATCTTTATAGAGAAGCTGGTCATACTGTGGGCATATTTAATAAAGAAATAAATCAAACATTAAAATAATTCTCTGAGGAAACTTACTTCATTTGACGGGAGAAATAAAGGTTCACCAGTAACCATAGTGAGTTCATATTATTGCCTTTGTTTTTATAAGTTGTTGCCATGACTTTTTTGACTTTTGGGCTAGATTGGACTTAAAACACAACAGATGGCTACAATTATGTGTCTGTAACTCTCTTTTAGAATAACTAAACAGAGCACAATAAAATAAACAGGCTTATATTCCAAAGAGACTCACACAGTTTAAGAGAGCTACACATGGTTATTAAAAAAAATCCAAAACATTCTAGACTCTGTATACAATAGGAATAAAACATAAATGAGAAGTTAGTTTCCCAATGTGCTGTATTCCATAGGCACATGATTCATACCTATAATCTAATTCCTTTGACTAGCAATTTCAGGAATAAAATGAAATCACATTATAATTTTGTGATTATTTGGGGTCCAAGTGTGCATTCCTTTCAACAGCACAGCTTTATTAAATTTTGTCTCAATGAGAAGTGCTATCTTGGGCTTTTTGTAGGGTAGCTTTTAAGTAAGTACAGCTTAATTTTAATATTTTTTATCTAGGATGAGTCTTTGGAATAATTGTGCCCTAAAAATAAATTTATTTAATTACCTCATGGTACCTCAATTTGTGTACCGGCAGACTTAGCAAAGGGCAAAAATAGACTTTAATAAGGGAACTGAAGAAGTCATGGAAATTTTTTGTAACTAAAGACCCCACTGAATCAACAACACAACATCATTGTACCTTTGAGGCTGTGTTGTGTAACATAGATTAACACAAGCTATTTTGAAAAGCAAAACTCGGGGTATATTTTAATGGAATATCAGCTTAACCTTTGAACTTTCTGACATTGTTCTTTATTTTTTAAATGAGGCTGTTAATTATTTTTCTTCTCTATAACTGTTCAAGTTATTAAGGCATTTATAATCATAGATTTTAGACACGTGTAGGTTACTCGGCGTATGACTAGCAGTGTCCTGGTCATGGTCTGCCTGGGCTAGCCAGCAAAGAAACATTCATGGCCCCAGAATGAGCCTTTCTGCTCCTGTCACACTCTAGGCTGCTAAGTCCAACCCATACAGCACATTCACACGTTCTTTTTCCCATCTGTGACTGAAGCAGAAACTTGTTTTTTTCAGAAATCACTGGTATGTTCAGTGACTACATGACCATACCTGCAAGACTTACGTCAAGCTGAAGTTTTGCAAGTTAAAGTCAACAGCTTTGCCCTCATCAACAGCACAGTCTACCTAAACTGTAGACAAATGCAGAGCAACGGTGACTTGAATAGGTCAGTCTCAAGCACCCATTCATGTAATCTTCTATTTCTCCTATGAAAAGTAACCATAACTTGCCCAAGAAGAATACTGGGGGGGGGGGGGGGGGGGGGTGGATCCATTAATGGTGCAATGTCTTCATTTCTGCAGGCTTCTGTTACTCTAGCCTCATCCCTGACCACATTTAGCGTATTTTCAAAGACATACAAAAAGCTTTGAATGGACCACACTGAAGAGTTTTTGACATGATGGTGGCAGCACACTGAAGGATCAAGACATTTTAGTAAAATGCCTCCTTATCTCAGAAGATAGGAAAGCAGTTTCTTGATTTCAGTCCTGCTGACTCAACAGTTCTCATTGATCTTCTCGTCTTTTGTTTCTCATCCCTGCTGTACACAGCTTCCATGGGATGCCTTTTGCTTTGAAAAGTGACATTTTTCACTACTTATCACGAGCAAAGTGAATTTTTAAAGTAGGAAATTATCTAAGCTGTGAAAGCAAAGGTGACAAGCATGAGAAACTTAGACATCATAATAAAGGCATGATAAATCATAAGATACAACCAAGATATCTAGCTCAGCAAAGCCCTCCAGCATATGCTAACCTTTAAACACATGCAAAAATCCACTGAGGCCAATTCCTCTTAAGCACTTTATTGGATCCAAGACAAGTTGTAGAACACAGTAAGCAACAAAAAATGACAACAGATATGTCATATGTTTCAAGATTTATTTATACACATTTACTAAAACTCTGTATACAAAACAAAGTAATTTTGCCTTCATGGTGTCCACAACTAATTACTATGATGATATCACTCCAGCATTTGCTGTATTGTCCTAATTCTAGTCAGAGTAAAATATCTGGTATATCTAAACACAGAAAATTTATTCAGTCTGGCTGTATATATATTCAAAAATGCCAAGGAAAATGGGAAAACCAAATTTGTCAGTACCACTGACACTTGATCCGGAAGTGTCATGGAAAAATGGAAAAATGCAAAAGGTGAGAGGCAATAGTACTGTTTAAGGTGGGGTAGACCAAGACTGACTGATTAAGTGTAATCACCAATACACATTTTAAATTTATAATTTTACCGTCACACTGTCAGTATGGTTCATAGAAAAGGCTTTGTTGATGGATATTCACATATACTGTATGTACAGAGTCATTTTCTGTAATTGTTATTCCTTGAATTATGAAGAAGTATAGCTTTTCCTTAGTTTGGTTGATTTTTCAGTTTAATTCTGATTTCTAATGAATCAAACATGTTTTGCTCCTTACTTCAACAGCTCCTTTAAAGTCATCTCTTCACTTTAACTCTGGCTAGTTAAATGTTTCCTAAGAATCTTTATAAGCAGTTGAGGTCTAAATGAAAAAACACCGAGGATGCCACATGAATAGGAAAACTCTACTTCAGTTCCCTCAAACCAAATTCCACCAGCTTCTGTTGAAATCGTGTACTCACCACTTTCTTTATGAAAGCTGACACTTGCGAACCCCAACACTCCCCAGAAGCTTCATTTTATAAGCTCTGATGAAGGATGAAACAGCAAGGTCTCTAGATTTGTTTAATAGCTGAAGAGATAAGACCACACCAAAGTGTAAATGGGAATTGCTAGGTTGCTGCAAAGAGTTTTTCAGTCTTGCAGCACTATTTATATGAGACTTCTTTCTCCTACAAGAAAACTGATGGGGGAGTTTTCTACAACTTGCTCAAACACTTCATGGAAAGGAGATTAGTTTGGCTTTAATTTAGCCAGCTAAATTGAGTGTTATTACTGGAAACAGCTCTAAGCTTTTCAATTCCCCTAATGAGGTCCAAACTTCTATGGATGCTATCACCTGAGACTACTGTAATATTTTATTTGGATTTAAATCTTTAACTTGGCAGCACTGCTGTGTCTCCATGGACACCTCTCATTTTAGTTTTATATTCTCCCAGGTGGTTGATTACTTATCCCCGTAACAAGATTCCTTTTCATATTGAGGAAGCTCTGACCTCCATTCCAGCACCGTACTGAAATTTTAGCAGACACGGGATGTTGTTTTTGTTTGTTTTGTTTCGCTATCAAGACCAAACAACCCATTATATTGGATTTATTTGACAGATATTTCAAGGCACCTCAATTTGCCGAGTTTCTTTGATTATTAATGTTGTTTGGAACTAATCTCTTCTGCTAACATGAAAGCAAACTAAGAGCCAAGATTTTTATGGGAGACAGGAAACGTATATTTAAAGTAGTGCTGTGTTATCTTTTACAACAACAACAAAGAGAATATAGACCCAAATATACCCCCAAGTGACATAGTTGATTTTTTTAACTGGTTTTAAGGGTAAGTATTTCTGGAATATTTATATGGTATCAGCAAGAGCATTAAAATCTGCTTAGAGCCACAACCCCAATGTAGCATTACTGTCTGCTCAGAACTGTAATGGATACCCAATCAGTTGGAAATGTTATTTCACAGAAGGAATTTCCCTTTGATGAACACTTGCCCTCTGTTTTATGTTTACAAATAGAAAACTAGAAAAAAACCCAAACCACCTAGACAATCTTTTCAATAAAATTATTTATATATATTAAAACATTTTCTCATACCCAAGAAAGGCTATTTCTAGACATGGATACCATTCTGTGTTACAGACCTCACTGAAAAAGTTCCCTAAAGCAATGTAGAGAGAAATAGCATTATACTATCCAGAGAATCTTCTTCAACCTAGGAATAAAATATGTTTATTTAGCCTAATTGGTCTCTATGAGGTGTTGAAGTCTACAGTGCTGTTAAGATATCTATACAAGAGTTGTTTCTTGAGATGCATGCTTTGTGAAATAGTAAATCTGAAAATGGTAGCAGAGAAAGCAAGGTTGAGCTCAATTAAGAAAATGGTTGGCAGCACAATGATTCTACAAGAGACATGAGTTAAGGGAAACAAGTTTGAAAATGTTTATGTTTTCTGCCTGATAAAAGGATTAAGAAACAACAGCATAAAACCAAAATCCAAAATAAAGGGCAATTTCCAAAAGCTACAAAATAATTTTCTTGTATCAGGATATCATTTCAGTAGTTAAAAGTTATACAGTGGACATCCTCAAACTACACAATGGGGGAAGGGCATCCTTTGAAAAAACGTTTGTGTTTTGCTATTTCATATGCAATGCAAGAATTTAGAATTTTCAGGGTAGTGTGAGGGTACTGACATCATTCTGCATGAGACAGTTCTTGCAAGAACACAGTCTCCTTCTAAGGCTCAAAACAAGCTAGAGAGAAAACAGCATAGTTAAATTCCAGCAGCATATCACTGTCTTGTCTTTTGGCAACTGTTTCCTTTCATTTAAATGAATCTTTAAACCTTTATTTTAAAAGAGTAAGAGATTTTCCATTCTTAAAGAGATGTGGTAGTTTAGGAGTTCTTAAGGCACGATGGACCAGCATACTCCAAGCAGCCTGCCCTTCTCAGACCAGAGGAGAGGATTGTCACTAAACCGCAGGAGCTACATCTGCCTGATGCCAAAAGTACCAAGGTGCCTTCAGGTATTGTCGAGATGTCTCCTTTGCCTAGAAAAACATTGCACCTGAAACCAATTTATGCTGAGAACACGCATTCTTTTATGCTCAGTCAGCCCAATTTTCCTTCTGCAGAACTGCATATCCAGTTCTCTCACTGGAGTCATCAGATCAGATTCATCCAGATCAGAAATATATATATATCTGAGCTGAGTTACCCCACCCACTGGCAGCAGACTTGAAAAGACAGGACATGTATTGTGCCTAAGAAAGCCTATGCAGGGAGCAGCACACAGTGGCTGACATGGATGCACTAAATGGGGAGTGATGAATCCATCCTGATCCTTTCCTATCTCTGACCACAGTCCCATGGACGGAGGGCAGGGTGCTCAATCCTGCTGTGGGGGTGCTGTGTGCCCTCCTGCCAGGCCTGGGATGCATAAATATGTTTCCTGGACACATTCACCCAGAAAAACCACGGAGATTATACAACCTATGTGCAAGAAAGGTTTTGCAGAGGCCTGTGTAACAGACTTCCCCTTGAGTAGCAAAGACTACATTCTGACTCCAAAATGCCTTTCCTTAACAATTCCTCTTCACTAGAATTTCAAATCCCTTACTCCAGAGCACCAGACAGCAAGAATCATTCAAAGAAAAGATCCCAGATTTTATTTTTAAAAAACATGAAACAAATAATTCACCTTCCCTAGACCTTATTAAAAATGACTGAACCTTCTCAGTCAAAAATTTTCAGGAATTTCAGCCCAAGGCACAGGATATAAAATAGTACCCTGAAAAAGTGTTACATTTTAGGAAATCATAAGGAGATGAAAAATGGGGGTTAGAACTGGCAATATTAAAAGCATGGGTGACTCAACTACTCTGAATAATAAATAATTTACATAATATCTAGGATATTTTTTAAGTCACAGAGACAGGTTAACTAACTATCAGTTAATTAAATCAAACTGACCTCCAAGTATTTTTCTGTTTGGAAACTTTCTACTGACACTCAGCAGTCCATCTGTTCCATAGATATAAAACAATAAAATAATTCTAGCTGGAGTTAAGGTCTTTGACATGCTTTTGCTTTCCACTGACCTTTTCAGAAAACAGTCTATCACCTTCAGCCTGAGAGGTAGCTGGGTTTTTCAGTGTTTCCAGCCTGCAGACGATATTGAAGCCAAACTTGTAAGAAAAACTTTCACAGTAAAACATTGCATTATCAACGGTGGAGTTTGTCTGATGCTGAGAGAAACGCTTAGGGAAAAATAAGTCAAAGCACAGATCCATATTTACATAAATGCATGTATGCAAGACAGAGGGAGATTTCTATATCTATGTATATGTGCAGTGCACATTTGCTGCATTATGCAATGAAGATTCCAGCTGCTGGAGCTGCAAATGCTCTAGGAAGAGCTGGCAAAACAAGAATTGCTGTCTTGTCACAGTGCTGTACCTAAACCACGTTAAACTGAATATCCATGCACAAGTTAGTGAAAACTATTACAAGGTAAAAAGCTTATCGATTCAGTATGCTACCTAATACAAAGCACTTAAAATAAAAATATTGTATTATATGTATATATATGTCTCAAAACATGGTACATATTATAATGGAAACATTGTAACAATAGTATTTGCATCCATTTCTTTGCAGCTTCTTTTAGATAAGCATTCTATAAGCATTTCTGATTTCAATGCCACATAAGTAACAAGAGATTTTTGCAACTAAACTTTTGCAACTTAATTTTACTTATTTACTTACTTTTCTACTTATTAATTTATTTATTTATTACTTTATTTGTAGAAAGAGAGTGGGGCTGTATACTCAAAGGCATTTGGATAATGTATAACCAAATAAATTTTTAATAAATAAAATCCCTGTACTTGTGGGCAAAACATAGTATATAAGTCCAGTAATTCTTTATGTTGTTCAAGTTGTTAAACATTCTGGTCCAAAGTATCTTCTGCCATCTAGTGGGAAAAGCTCCTCACAGGCTGCCTTCAGGTGCACTGCTTCCCTGCTGCTCGGAAAAGTCGCAGATAAATACTTGCACTGACTGGAAAAGCTTTAGCAGAAAAACAGCCTCACTTCAGAAATCTTCTTTGAGATAAGTATCTACCCAGAAAATTTGTCATTAATACTGGATTCTATAAAGGCAAAATTTAAACATGGGATATGTTTACTACCATAGTTTTATCTCTTGAAATACTTCAGAGCATAATTCAAGTTAAGGATATCAAGTATGTACCAAGGACCAAAACATCATAATAGCAGGAAATCTGAAGGAAGAATCCAAAATAATAGCTTCAGTTTCAACTAAAAGCCTGAGATGGTTTGCTGTTAAAATGCAAAGGATTAAACATTAGTGTACCTATATACTGGTTAGAACCTCTTCCAAATAATGGTACAGTGTTTTCAAAAATCCTCCCAGTTTCTTGGAGATGATTACATACAATATATTCCACCTAAAAAAAGAAATACTCTAGTATATAATGAGATGAGAATTTTACATTTAGTCCAAAGCTAGAAGACATCATAATTGTAGCACAGCTAAGAATTAGTTTTCCTCTTAGCTGGTTTTCACAGAATCACAGAATCAATTAGGTTGGAAGACCTCTGAGACCATCAAGTCCAACCTATGACTGAACACCACCTTGTCAACTAGACCATGGCACTAAGTGTCATGTCCAGTCTTTTCTTAAACATTTCCAGGGACGGTGACTCCAACAGCCTCTCTGGGCAGCCCATTCCGATGTCTAACCACCCTTTCCATGAAGAAATTCTTCCTAATGTCCAACTTAAACCTCCTCCGGCACAGTTTAAGACTGTGTCCTCTGGTCCTATCACTGGTTCCTTGGGAGAGAAGGCCAAACCCCATTTGGCTACAACCTCCTTTCCAGTAGTTGTAGATCCCTTCCAAGGGATTGAATATCTCAGATACACAAATCAGAACTGTCAGTCCTAAGAGGCAATAGGTTCTGGTATTTACATACACAGTGTAGCCTGGAAAGCTGTGCTGGGGACTTTTGTTGGAGAAAAGTGACAGGAACCCAATAGACTTCCTGCAACATTCCTCCACATTCCCAGTCAAGCAATAAAGGAAATTACAGCTTATATCCATAAAGACTGTCCACAGAGAAAGGCCAATGCTAGATTCAGGAGCTCTGAACTCAGCAGAGAAAGGGTTGTTCCAATTCACATCCAACTATGAAGAACCGCAATTCAGGCCTATCCAAACCGGAGATTTTATCCTCATTGTGCCACTGACTAGAGAGGTGTTATTTCTCTGAACACTGAGAGCTGTTATTTCTCACTGACACCAGAGCTGGGCCGAATTCTGTCCACAAGGATGCACCTGCAGGATGAAGGTGTAAGAGACCCTGGTGTCACAGCAACAGCCATTGAGAAAGGGTTCGTATGGTGGGATGGCCCCAGCCCTCACACACGCTTGCATGCTTATTCCCTTGAGCCAGGGGGACCAGGGACAGAAAATGACAAACTGAAGAGAGAAAGCACATGGATTGAGATGAAGACAGGGAGATCAATTACCAAGCACTGTCCTGGGCAAAACAGATTCAACCAGGGGGATTTAATGTCAATTAAAATAAACATTTAATAACTGATCCAGAGAATGGGGGGAAAAGGCAAAAATAAAAAAAGGAAAAAAAAACACCCCTCATCCTCTCCCACGCTCAGGTCCTCTTCAGGCACCTCTCCTCCCCTCAGCTGGTCCCCATGTCACTTCTTCCCTCCAGTCCTTTCTCCTCTCTCCTTGTTCTTGCCGCAGGTCCATTCAGTCCCTGTAGTGGAGGTGATGGGGTGGTACAGGGGATGGGGGTCAGTTCACAGTGGCTCCTCTTTGCCAATCCTTCCTTCTCTCAGTTTGCCTGTGCAAACTCCCGTGACATGTCCCCTCCATGGCTCCATGGGCTGGAGTCCCTCTGGGATGTGCCTGTTCCGCCATAATGTTCCTCCTACTCCTCTGATCGCATGTTCCCTCGATTGTCCTTTTCTCAGTCCCCTCCTCCTCCTCCTCTCTCTCCATCTCCCTATCTCCCTGGATGTCCCTCAGTGTTTTATTCCTTCTTGCATACATTTCCCCGAGGTGCCCCTGCCCCGGCCGTGGGCTCAGCTGCGCCCTGCGGTGGGTGGTTGGATCCGGCTGGAACCGGCTGTGTCTGGCTGGGGCAGCCCGGCCTCCCCTCATGGAGCCCCCACTGGGAGCCTTGGGGTCTAGAGGAGCTGACTAATATCAATCTAGATTGTAAATAGCTATCTTTTATAATATTGAAAGCAGCAGTAAAGGAAATCATACATCCTACATGGGAAGGTTATTACAGTAGAAATAAAATTAATCCTAGTGTAAAGCTAACCATACATGTGTAGGTTGCATTATTTGTTTTTCCTCCATGGGGTCCCTAGTAACTAAAAGCATCAGGGAAATATTTGTTTACTGTTCCTATCTGGCTCAAACCCACAGTTTTTTAAGCGACACAATGGTCTAAGCATTTACTCTAAATCTTGCAAACAAATGTAAAAACAGAAACAAAATTTTCAAGTATACTGGCTGAATTATTTTCTTCTGGATGATAAAACATCTTTGCCTTGGGTATGACAGCAGAATCCAGTTCTCTTCTCTGTGGCCATCTTGACAATTCTCTAATTCTGAAACAGGCTCAAGAAAAACACCTGAAGATCCCTTTTCTGAACTTAAGTCTTTAAGTCCCTATATACTCCACAGGAACAATTCTCTTTCAAGTGGCCGTGTAGAGATGGGGGCAAGCAGATTCAGTGGAGGCATACCAGAACATGACTTAAAATCAAACATTCAGATGAGGATTACCCGACTGCCCTGCCTGCCAAGAGGAAAGAAGAGATGAAACAAACTGCTCTATTTTGACATCTGAACTTCACGTCACATATTTCTTCTAATGGGAGATGATCCAAAGAAAAAGGAAGGGACAGCCAAAGTTGCATTAGCTTATGTCTCAAAGCTGCCATCCTCTCAAGTCATGCAGAAAGGTGCGCTTTCCACTAAGAAGCTTCTCAAGCAATTTACAATTACTGTCATTTACAGATGTAACATTATAGAAAACACCCGATTTGTTAGTGGACCTTAAACCTATGGACTTGTTCAGAGCACACTAAGAGCCAAAGGTCAACACAAAAATATTTGGGAAATTCATCTGGCGTGTGAATACCTGCTACAGATGTTACAGCTCACACTTGATTTAGAGCAGAGACTCAACTGCCCATCTCCCACATCCACAGTGAGCACTTATTACTATTTGCTGTTTTTCACTGGCAAAAAATCCTAGACATAAGCTACCTGTGCAGCTGGCCTGAATTAGGATTTTAACTCCAGAAGAAGAAATATAGATGAGGAGAGATCTAGATCTGGCACTGGCAGAGCAGATTAGGAACAGCACTATAATATTAAAGTTACTTAAAGATATAGATCAAGATGAATTTACAGCTAAAACTGCTAGCAAAACACAAAAGGGAATAAAATTTCATCATAGAGTCTGTAGAAAAAATACTATTATTTTAAATATTTTCAGATCCATTAAGACTTTTATTTCATTAAACATCCAAACATAACTGAACTGAACTAGCTTGCCATTCAAGGCGAATTACAAATCTTTGACAGAGAAGTACAAATACTTACTATTCTCAAATAACATAATGACCGGCGTAGGCTAAAATCATTTTTTTCCCATGAAAACTAAGTAGAAACAAAATAATAATAACCAAACAAAACAAAACAAACAAACAAACAAACAAATAAAAGGCCTGGAAATAATAGGAGAAACTAGTTTATTCCATGACCTGGAAGTTCTTTCAATTTATGCAACATGTTTCTAGATGAACATGTCACTTTAATTTTCTGTTCCCCTGTTAAATGTAAGTGCTGCAACCGTGTCTGATATGTTGCAAAGCTTCATGAGGTAAGACTTTTTAAATGTATTAAAATTGACCAAGAAGAATAGTGTGGAAACAGAAATCAAGACTTCATGGCTTCCTTCCAACCTTAGCTTCTGCCCCACATGAAAAGGCAGTCAAGTGAGAAAATAAAATGCTTCAGTTTATGTCTTGATTAACTTGGTATGATTGCATGGGTATATTGGAAAAAAAGAGATTGCTGTCTCATTTATAAATTACAATGTGATCATAGAATTAGAAATAATGTTGCAAATCATTCTGAGGGAGCAGAAATAAAGGTCTATACTTGATCTTAAAACTGATTTTTTTCTTGATTCTTTTGCCTGATCAAACAGCTTTAATTTTTCTTATTTACATTTATAATTAAACAACTCTAATTTGTACTAAGCTTTCCTCCTTATTTTTCCTGACTCACCAGCAATCAGGTTCAAAGCATAGTTTAATGGGGATAAGATAAAGATGTCATAGTGAGATGGGGATCTAGGAAGTCTTCCTTCTTACATCAGAAAGTGCAAACCATACTTGTGCAACCATATCTTTATATTCTCATACAGAGCCAGGACTAGATTTCCTTGAAGTATTAATTATCCTGATGCCGTGAAGATTTTTTGCCTTTTCTTTTATATCCCTGTTATACCTTTTTACAACTTCTGTATTCTTAGTGCTTTTGCCTACATTCTTGGACTTGTTTGTTCAGCTAGGAGACTAAACATTTTAGAAGCTTCGTAGGTAGGGGTTAGTGTGCCCCAGACCCCAAGGTCCTCTCCAGAACACATTCTGTAAACTAAGATAGAACCATCCAGGGGAAGGTTCCTTGGGGAGGGGGGCTCACTTGAGCCTCTCATTGGGGAATCTTTGATAGATATGCTAATTAGTAAGACCTATAATGTTATACCAGATCTTTTGGGGGTGTGCATTTTGGTGCATATGACCTGGACGTAGTGCACCTCGGGATCCTTAATTAAATACCAAGGTAAAATCCCTTTTTCCCTTCTAACCGTGTTTGACTCTTGATTTTAAGACCAGGAAAAGGCATCAATCCCAAAAGAGAACATAGAAAAATCAAGGCAACTCTAGCTTTCTGCAGCCTGTGCCAAAGCATTTCTCTGTGTAGAAAACTGCTATCTTTTTAAGGGTCAGATTTATACCATGAGTTCCAATTTGACTGCAGCAAACAATTTCAGGATAAATATGAGGTAGAATTTTAAAATGCAATCCACTAGAAGTTTACTTTAAACAATTATTTTTTCTAAAGGGATTGCAATAAGTATTTTGTAGTTTTTCATTTATGCAGTGCTTACTCTAGCATACGCATAATAAATAGTAATAACCACTAAAAGCAAGAGCATAAACTGACCTCTAAGCTCCACAAAAGTCATACTGAACAAGAGCTGGTCATAACCGTATTTTTAATTGGATTCACTTTTTAATTACCTTTTAATCAAACAAATGTCTTTTATTATGCTGCCCACATCCTCTTAAGCAATCAGTGAAATTTTTTTTATATACAACCTTACCAAAAGGTCACAACAAAAGTAAGCCATTAAGTTATCACAGATAAGTCTGGAAGTAATTATGTAAAGCCAAACAAATCCTGACAGATGAATTAAACAAATCAAAGTTCATTGTTAGAAGAACTAGAGCCTGACCCAGTAACCTCATGTGTTTGTTCCTCAGATTCCATGAGAAGAGAAAAAGAGGTCCTCAGAAACCCAAGATAAGAAAGATTAGTACTAAACATGTTTATTAGCATGGCAGTCTTTCATGACCAAAGAGAGCTGGACCCCATTGTAGTAGATAGACATTGTAGAGGCACAGAGCAGAATGGGTAGTGCCATTATTAGAAAGTCACTCAGCCAGTTTACCTTAAATTTATCCAAACTAGAAATCAACTGTTAAAAAAAAGAGCAACTTTTGAAAACTTCATTCGAATAATTTTAAAAATTCTTTACATGGAAATTCAGAAACAATCCTAAAATTATCCTTCTGGGTCTCTTCCAACTCAGAATATTCTGTGATTCTGCAACTGCTCCATTTCTCATCAGACTGAATGCAATTAGGGGGTTGAGGGCTGTGAGTTTTTGCTTGCTTTTAAGAGAATTTAGAATCTTATTTACACTTCAGAAAACTGTATATATTTAAGCAAGCCATCTTTTTATTATTATTATTGATAATATTTTTAACAGGAAAGTCATTTTATGATGCCTACCATGTGACAAACATAATATTTCAGGAGCCAGTTTTACTAGCTTTCATAATACCATGATCAACCTTGGTCAATGCTTATGGAAGATCCAAAGACATATACTAAAAAGCTGATACAAACTCAGAGTTGTTTATTGTGACACCAAATGAAAATACCTACTCAAAATCTGCTGTTTAATCAAACTAGAAATTAGGAATCAAACCTTTTCTTAATTTAAATCAGTGAAACATCCCCTAAAATCTGTCTGGGATGAAGATCTGCTTTTTGTATTTTTAAACTTCCTTTTGCACAAGGTACAAGCAGTAAGGATGCTGCACCCCACTGCAGTGCCTGTCTTACTAATATAAGCATGATTTTTTTTTTGTAGGATTGTGTTTGATTTCCTCTCTTAGCTTAGATATAAACCAAGATAGATATTTCAGCCACAGGGAACCAAAGCTGCTACATGTAAGTAGTCTCTGTAGCAATTTAAATGTACTATTTCCATAGTGTGAATTCACAAATGTTCAGAAAACCTTTACAAAATGATTGCATTGGAAAGTACAGTAGATTCAAGATCATTGAGGCCAATAGGTTGATTTCAGAAAGTTAGAATCAAACTATGGAAGATTTTCTGCCCAAGAACATTAGATTTTAAATAAACTGATAAAGAAATTTGAAATTTTGTACACCAGATGGCAATGTATTCTTAAAAATGTCTAAATGAACTGTTTCATGGAGATTGTTAGATCATTGCTGCTTATTACTCCATACTTAACCTGAAAATAAGACCAACTCAGAAGACATTGATTGAACTGCTCCAATGCACAGATTTCACCTGACTCTCCACCTGAAACTCTCAGCAGAGATGTTATTTCTAAAGGGTGGAATTTCCGTTTCCTATTTTAAAGGGTAATTTTTGGTATTATATACTCCAATTACTCCAAGTTGAGATTTCAGTTTTATATGAACGCTTGCATTGTAGGCACTTTTTTTTGGAGAATTTCTAAAATGAAAATATCTCATGAAAAAGGATACTCAGAACAAAATGCTGTAGCAAAGGAGTGTTAATGTTAGTGACAGCAGCAAGCCAGCAAATCTACAAGGGTTCATCTGACAACATTCAGCCTTGTACTAAACCTTGTAATCTCTAAAAAGTTGTCGAAGAAGGGTGCCTAGCAATATGCAGCAGAAGAGGTCAAGGCATATGTGAAAACCTAAAAATCTCCTTCTATGTGAAAATTTTTTAAAAATCTAGAAAGTATTTCTTAGTTTTTTCTTCCCAGAGTAACACAGCTAACAGCTAAACCATACAGCTTTGCGTGGTGACTGTGCATTTTACAATCCTGGAAAGAGAGGCTTAATCCTAAAAATCAAATCAAGTATTTAGCAGACTGTCATAATAATTAAAACTGTTTCCCAAAGAAATTCCCTTGATCTCCATGCAGTGACTTTTTTTAGCATTGTTCTTCCTGTGGAGAAGAAAACCGAAATAAATTCTTCAGACGTGGGGATGAGAATTACACCATTCCCCACTAAGGGTAATCCAAACAAATGTTTGTTCCAGCAAACTGTAGTTTCACCATCTCCAGCCACAAACATTTCCTTTACAGTTCGTGTGATCTTTGTCTCTCAGTAGCAGGGACTTATGTGTCATCAGACAGTCAGTGTGGATCTAAGCTTTTTTCTCCAGATTCTTAATCAGATCTTATTTTTCTACAGCTGTGGCTGGGAAACCCCCTGATGGCCTCTTTTAAGGGCCCTGTCTTAGTCACGCAGCTGGAAGTCAGTATTAATCCTGCTTATCTCAACTGCCCTGTTTCATTGAAATTACAGGTTCCTATCTTTCACTTTTTACCAGCTTCACCCAGCTAGACCATAACTCTGCTTGCCACAGATTTCTGTCCCGTATCAGAATTTCATTCTGGGAAAAAGCAGAAGTCCTGCTTTTTTCTTAGGGGATCAGAGCTCAAAGCTTCTTGCATCTCAGGTGTTATCTTGATTCACAGCACATTTCAGACTTTCACTGAAGAACTGCAGGTCTCATTTTCTTCCTAATTTATACCACAAATATCGGCTTTACTGCTACTTCAGCTTCCTAAGGTATGCATTGCTTTATGGCTACTTCAGGTCCACTCAAATTATACCTTTTCTGCAAAAAAAGGCTTTTCAGGGTAATATGTCCAAAAATTCTTCATCCGCTTAAGAATACAATGGAAAATTGTGGGCCACATTTGTTTGTCTTAACTTTTGAAACCAAAATCATGGGTGTGTGCATGAAGTTAGGAGCAAAACACCTCTTTGGGTTCTTTGGAACAAGATAAGAAAGACCTTCTTAGGCTCTGAAAAATTTTAGATGATATTAATTTCCTTCTAAAACAGTTTTACTAGTAATCAGTATCTGCATATCTAACAGTTTAAATTTACCTCTTTTCCAAAGTCCCTGAAGAGCAGGTATAACCTGAAGGCAAATAGTCATGGCTGTGGAGACAAAAAGATGCAGTGGCTAAATCCATTGCAGAGAATTGTGAACCTTCCATTCACTTAGAAGATCATACAACGAACAAACTTCCCCCCAGCAAAAACTAAAAAAATTCCAGGAGTAATATACCAGGAACCATTGTTAATGCCATGATGTACCTCTCTCAAGTCGTGGCATATATGTAGAAGGAACAGCTTAGACGAAAAACCAACCAACCAAACAACCACATACCTTTAAAATGTAAAGCTATTCACAAAGATATCCCCTATTTAAAATTTTTAAAGCCCCAAACAAACAAACAAAAAAACACCCCACAAACACCCAAACCCTAATCCCCAAGCAAAATCACACATCTTCAAAAGCAGGTTCATTTTCCTCTACTTTTAGCATATATTAACAAACATAGTATTTTTGTCTTACTGTTTCTTTCTCAAAATATCACTCTCAGTTATTAAAAATTTGGGCTCAGAAACTGAGCCGCTGGGATGCCATCTAAGTTTTGCTAGCACAAGTGCTGATTCCTCTTGCTTACTTGGTCAATACAGAAATAACTGATATGAAGAATTATGTCCTACAATTATTGGCATAAAAATGCTTTTACAAAATAAATTTTATCTTCCTGGACAGTGGAAACTACATATTGGTTTCAGCTAATGTATACATATGTTGACCATATGGCTACATGTTTTAAGCCTGTCCTGAACACTCACAAGTATTTTCCAATAAATCCTCTGTGTTATTTCACCCTCTCTGCTCTTGCTAATACAAGGATTTCTTGATTTTATTTAAAAACTAGGTATTTGTAGAGTGTCAGTTATAAATATTTGAAGACTATACTGTACCCCACTGTGAACTGCAGTTCATCTATCCTGACCACTGTATCTTAAAGATGATTTGTAAGCACAGCTCAAAAGCCCCCGTGCAAGCCAGGCTGTAAACAACTGTCTTATTACTGAATATTTTGCCAAGAAGAAAATTGCTAGTTTTCTTTGAAAGGAAAGAAGAAAACTTTTCACAGAAATGCATGTGAAATGTAAGTTGAATGGTACTGACTGAAATTATTTCACTCTGACTTCCTAAGTTTGCATTAATCAGTGGGTTCAAATGTTTGCAAATATCTAGAAGGAAGTGAAAACCCTCATTAACTAAATCCCACAGTCCATGTGAATGCTGTAATTTCCCTCTATTTAATTTCTACACTATTCTGAGTTCCCTTAACACCTGCAAAAGAGTTCACAATACTTGCCCGAAGTGAGACCTGCAAGGAGGAAATTCACATCACCAAACTTCAAGCTAATAGGGAGACACATGCACTTCCAAAGGGCAATTCTGAATAGGAGCAATGGATAACCTCCTGTAGTAGTGTCTCTTTTCAGCACAGGAGTTGAATTTAAGTGTTTCTCTTTGAAGATCTTCTTTTCTTTTAGGATTTTCTATATAAGGGAAGACAGAGAGACTATTGTCTGTCTAGGGAGCTGCCTAAAATTTGACAACAGAGAATATGCAGTATGTCTCCCCTCAAAATATATTCTGTAGATTATATTGCATTTTCATGGCTTCAGCTGAAGACACTTTCACTGCTTAGCAATATTATGACAGTCTGTCATCTGAGCATAAAACAGTATCTCATTTTCCTTTGCAAGTAGAGTAAGTATTTCTTTAGCCACCTTTTGTTTCTATTGCATGTTAAATAGGTGTTCCATTTAATGAAAAATTAAAGAGAACACATTATTGTGCAACCAGGTATGTTCTCAAAGGAATTTAATTCTAATCTTCAAAACCCATGTGAAAAGAGTGACTGTCGTCTACAGTAATATCAGTTCTTGAATCTTCCTCTTAAAAATGTGGGATTGCACTTCAAATGCAAGTTCAAAGAGTAAACATCTTTATATAATCCCAAATTAACTCACAAAAGAACTATTTTTGTCCTAATCTTTTCGGTCATTGCTGACATGAATAAGAGGATTTGGCTGCACAAAATTTTTCCTACCTTTCAGGCACTGGTTTCTTTAGTAATATTGGGTTAGAGTATTATTATTATATCCTTATTATGCTGCGTAGGTAAAAAGCATAAGTTCTAAACAATTAGTAATTTCACTTAGCTGGGAAAACATTTACTAACAAATAAAACTTTGTTAGAAATAAACATTGTATTGATGCTGCTACTTGGGGGCTTAGTTGGACAATGACATCCCTCAATGCAGCTGCTATTTCTGAGCTTTTGGCCAGAAAAAAAGTGACCCTGACACAGTAAGTATATCATGTGGATTAGACAACTACATTATCTGTGTTGCAAACACAAGTGTTTAGTGCATAATATATTAACTGTACACTGTTAAACACAGGGCAATGGAAACTTGCATCTAACCATGTATGGTCAATTGGAGTTTATATTTCAGTTCATTTGCAAAGTACGGGAAGAGGAAGAGCCTACAGTAAACACTTGTCCACTTTGTTAAACATCATCAATAAATGACCCAGCAGTGCAATTCCTGTTTAAGGGCATAATGTTCTTATGTACAGTCTCATGACAGAACAAAGTCAAATAAACCAGGGGCCTCTAGGCAATTCTCTTGTCTCCTGTCACTCTTCTCACTGATGTCCACATACAGCCACATTGGCCTACTGCTGGGAACACCTATTGTCCAGGGTGTGATTGCTTCCAAGTGCAGTAAAGAAAACAGTGTTATCACTCAGCAGAGAATGCACTTTGCCCATAACAAGTATTTAAGAATCAACAAGAGGAAGTACTTTTTCACACAACACATAATTACATTTTGGAACTCATTGCCACAGGATGTTGTTAAGGCCAAAGCATAAATGGAGTTAAAGAAGAGATTAGACAAGTTGATGGAGAAAAGGTCCACCAGTGGCTATTAAAATATGATGGTCCAGATGCTGCATCTAATTCAGGAAATCCCTAAGCCAATGATTGCCAAAAGCTGAGGAGAGAGTAAGGGACATATAACAGCAGACAATGTTCAGTACTGGTGTGTTATTCTCGTATGGATACTCAGTAAAAAATATTAAAAATAAAATAAGAAATATACCATACTATCAATCCTATCCGGCCCACAAACTTCTGGTCTCAAGGTAACCAAAATTTAAGCAAATTTGACAAAGAGCTCATGAAGTTGGTGGAAATAGGCAGATCAACAGAAGAGAGACTCTTTTAATGCCTCAAAGCCGCAGCATCAGCTCAGCTTTTATTAAATATCTACCCAAGAAAAATACGTAGAAGGTCCAAAAGCACTGAAACTCTGTTCACAGAGCTGTGTGCTATTATAATACATAAATACTGCATAGCCTATCAAAATAGTTGCAACTGAATGAAAGCTGTAGTGAACTATATTCATATTTAACTCTCAACACAGGCTTGTGGTCACATAAAAAACTCTAATTCAGAACCCAGAGTCAACCCAGCTGCTGAATGCAATCAATACATGCCACAAAATAAAACAAGGAGAAAAAACAACCCTAGAAACAATAAGAAACAAATTTGTTTACATTTGATAAAGAAAATGTACATTTTACATTGCCACTCATTTGCAGTCATATACCATAAAGTCACATCTGCACCAAATGTTCTACTCCCTCCCTTTGAACTCCTTTGAAATATTTCCTTGGTCTTTTTAAAGGAATGTAAAAATGGCTTCAGACAACTAATTCAAAATCTGTTTTGCTTCTTATCAAGATTTCCTTCCAGATTATTAAGAGGGCCTCAAAATTCAGCTAAACAAAATAATCATGTTGGAAAAAAACTAATGATTCACTCGAAAAAAACATGCTTCTTGGCAAAAAGGAAAGAAAATTAATAGAAGACAAAGGCAATAACTGAAGTACTTCCTTATAGAAACAAGCCTGCATGAATGTCAACACTGATTCCTTATAGTCAGCACACATGATATGAATTGTATTAACTCTTTGTGTGTTATACAGTATATATGGTAGAATATTTCAGACCAATCCATTTCACAAAGTCAATGCTGGTTCATGACTTAACCTTTTATCCAGCAAAACATCTTCCTGGCATTCCTGAGAGAGCTACAGGGTCTATAAAAGGCAGAAATTAAAATCTGTCTTGTTAGAAGTTATTGCCCTTTGGGGAAATCCTAAATATGAATGCAAAGCATCAGTATAGGAAGACTACAATGCTTGGCCAGGAAACAGGCATGCCTATGGGATTGCTTTTTGGATTGACTCTGACTTCAGTATATTTATTTCTGAATCTCAAAATTTCTAGCCAATAATAGTCCAAACCCACAATTTCATCTTTTAATATTACATCAGAAGTGTTTTATATACTGCCCAGCTTACAGTACCTTGCAAATGGAAGTAAATCAATAAGAGCACCCTGAAGACCAAACTTACTGCAAATGGCTCAATCCTAAAGCTTTTGCTTGTAGCCTTACTGAGTTCACTAAGGCAGTTGAGTATTTTTAAGTGTGGAGGCTCAGAACACTCTGGGGAAAATGAAGAGTGGATAATTGTTTCTAACATATCATTTAAATGTTGTGAGCTGTTCCCAATTGTCCACAGAGAAGTCACTAATTCATGCCTTCTCCTTACACAGAGGTAAGGAGCCTGGATAATAACATGACATTCAGGGAATAGAGAATGCTAAGACTTGCTTGAGATAGTAAATTTTCAAATTTTTTTACAAATTCATGAAAATTACATCTGCAATTGTCTATGTCAGACAATTAATTTGTCAGTAGAAAGGAAACTCCTTTAGTGGGAATTGAATACTGAAGCTATTTTAGGGAAATAACCGTTCCAGTGCCTTGAGGGCTCTGTGAGTGCCTCACTGCCTAAGGATGCAGACGGCTGTGGTGTCGTGCCAATACGAGTGCCCTTGCAGTTCCATGCTGCAAAGCTTCCATCCCTGTCCAGACAGTGGGAAGGAAATATTTGATTAAATGTCAAGTTCATTCACTCCTTAATATTCAGAAATGGCAGTACCTAGGGGAAACCAAGAATATATCACAACAACAGATGAATATCTGTTAATATACTCCCATATCACTTTACACTGATTTCAAAAGAATTTCTAGCTAAAGTAAAAGCCCATCAATTTCCAGTTCTCCATAAGTCATATAATTGTGTGATGTAAGCCCATTGGAGTCTACTGGCGTCTTTCCAACTGCTTTAATATGTCTGGGGATGAAACACGTCAGTTGAACTGACTAGGTAGTAACACTGGGGCAGATTGCCTAGGACTCCAGATGAGCTTCCTGTCAGTTCCCACAGCTCTTCACCCAAACAGCTCTGATTAGGAAACAGCAATAGCCATACTCCGCTGACTTTGGATAGGCAGTAAGGCTGTGACTACTGTGTATATGCTGTGAGTTGGAGGCTTCCTTCTGATAAGTGTTTGAAGGATAGAAGCTAATTATTTTCCAGGAGCTTAGGTTAAGATTATAGATGAAACCATAGGAATAAAACATTTAAGTCAAAAAGTAAATGTAATTTACATGATCCTCTCAAATAAGACATCTTTCTAAAAGAAAGGAAAACCTTTTGTAGGAACCCAGAGTGCAGAGAATATTTCTCTGCCTGTTTTTAAGGGTTCTTACTCCCCTGAACAACACTGTTTTGACCTTTGTCCATGGTAAAAATTGCCAACTATCAGACAAGAGCTAGAAAATACAGTGGTGTGAATTAGGTGATAGACTACTATGTAAGATTGTCACAGGGTGAAAAATTTAGAGGTTTTGGGCTTCTCTTTGTAGTAAATCGATAAGAGCAAAAAACATCAAAATGGAGGATTGTTGTTGTTCTCCAAACCTTCTTCTTCTTCTTTTACTACTCCATATTCTGCAGTAAAAGTAGTTTGGAATGATTGGATAGAGAATTCCACAGTTCCTGGCTGTGTTACTGAATAATTGGTAGGAAAGTGAAAATAATGTACATTTTTAGTAACCATTGGTTAAATTATCTTTAAAAGGCTGTGTAAATCTTGATAATTAGGCTTTCTCCTGCATTCTCTGCTCTGTGCTGTGTCTGGGTCATGCTAGTGACTGTTCCTCTGATAAGACTTAATAAACAACTATCTAGCAGCAGCAAAGGCTGAAAGTCTCCGTTTGTCTCTCAAACTAACTCCTGGCAAGGACTTTAAAAACTCTCTCCCATCAGGAGAGATTTGATTACGGCACAATCAGTGTCACCTTTTTATTCTTTTTCACTAGTATGAATGATTCAATTCACTTGTCCTCACACAGGCATCCAATGCCATTTGGGATACGCAGAAGTCATTGTGTGGTCTTGGAAGCAGACGAGTATTCTTCCTTTTCAAATAAATAATGCATTTAAGATAATTTTATCCTGAACTACAAAAAACAAATGTCAGAGTAAAGTTTAACTAACACTATCATAAATAGGTAATCTCATCACAAGTAACATTAATTTAATAGAGATACTCCTGAGATACATGCTGGAGAAATACTGAGTCTCTACTTTTCAGAATAATAATGCGAAAGAGAATTTCAGCTGATGTGACTTCTCTTGTTGCTGGGCTGACCTGGCCAAGTATTAGATTTTACCCAAGTAGTCTCTGTGTTCGTATAAAACAGCAGATCAGGTAATGACTTCAACAACTACAATACAGTTTAATTGCACCCTCAAGAAATCTTCAGTTGATTACTGAAGGCTCAATTGAGGCAAAGTCATCTAATATACAGGTCAGGTGTGAATATGTGAATAACAAGTAAAGTCTTCTGGAAAAAAATGTCAATTATGAAATTTTTCCACCTGATAGGCTTCATACAAATATTCAAGCCTGTATGTATACCCCTATCTGCCTCTGTAAACCTCTTTCAAAATTTGTCCAAATAAGAGTAAATGCTATTGAATTTTAGGCTGCAAAAAGCTTAGGACCATTTTGTAAGGAAATGGTTATTTCTAAATATTTTAATAGTTCATGTCAACTGTGCTTGCATTCATTTTTTTCAGTTGACATCCCAAAGATTGACTTTAAAGAAATATTATAGAACATGATTGAAAGCATTTATAATTACAATCCCAAAGCCTTGAAATACAGTTATATAAGACATTAGGTTATTAGGGAGCATTCAAAGGAGGCCCAGGAAGATGGTGAAGGGCCTTTAGGGGAAGTCATATGAGTGGCTGAGGTCACTTGGTCTGTTCTGCCTGGAGAAGAGGAGACTGAGGGGAGACCTTAATGCAGTTACAACTTCCTGTGAGAGGAGGAGGAGACACAGGCACTGAACTCTTCTCTGTGGTGAACAGTGACAGGACCCAAGGAAACGACATGGAGCTGAGTCAGGGAAGGTTTATGTTGGATATCAGGAAAAGGTTTTTCACCCAGAGGGTGGTTGGGCACTGGAACAGGCTCCCCAGGGAAGTGGTCACAGCACCAAGCCTGACAGAATTCAAGAAGTGTTTGGACAATAATTTCAAGCACATGGTGTGACTCTTGGGGTGTCCTGTGCAGGGCCAGAAGTTGGGCTCCACGATCTCGATGGGTCCCTTCCAACTCAGCATATTCTATGATTCTATGATATTTTCAAAGAAACAGACCTGTCATCCTCTTAACTTAAACTGAAGAGCTGTTAGAATCACAAGCTGAAATAAATCTTGCAAAAGTTACTGATCAACATTAATTTTACAAAATTACTAAATGAATATGCAATCTACATTTGAGAAAATTGTTTTTTGCAGGCATCTTACAGAGTAAAATGAGATATAAAGTTTGCATCTAAAAGATTCTTGAGAAATTCCCATTGTCTTAAGTCTGTTTCTGAATTAAATTATGCAAAGTCAAAGAGGCCTGATCTTGCAAACTGACTTAAGCTGGCAGACAAGAATTAATTTTACCTATGTCTACGTTACTGCCTTCAGGATTCTTTATGTGTCTTTGGGACCAGCTGGTCTCTTCCTTCTACACTAGCAGCACCCCCTAGTGTGTACCGGCCCCAGCTACACCAGTTGTGCCTGTTTATATCCAAACCTCTCCACCTCATACTGGACACACCATGGACTTTTGCACAGACTACATTTTAGACTTCTGGGGTTTGTTTGCTATTCTAGGAACTGTTTTGAGGCTGAGCTGAAAACCTCCAGTGAGGTCATCCACTAACATACACACAGGTGACAATATTGTGGGCTTCTGCAACTGCACCCCCTCCCTCAGAAGTAGAACTTGAGTCAAACTGCCTTTTGCGGGTCTATGTGACCTCTCTGTGAGTGAGAAACATTTTAACTTGCAAGAAGTGAACCATTACAAATGCTGTGTGTGAGAGAAAATGTTTGAAAAGAATCTCAGACGTCTTCTAGCATATGAGCTATGTTATTTCTAGGTGGGCGTACAATACATGGTACGGTGGCCCCAGAACAGTTTAAGATCACAGTGTGATCCTATTATCACAGTTTGCCAGAAAACTATTATATTGCAATGGATCGTTGAACCTTGTTAATTGTACAATGTAGAATGGTAGACGATTACTCATCTCACTCCTTGCTTCATGGAAATGGGCAAAAACAGCTAGTACTTTTAGTTAAAGTAAGCTTTTTTTCTCTTGTTCTTCTTCCATATGTATTCATCAGCTTCAGATTCCAGTTACATAGATCCATTCATACAGGATATAGAACTAGAAATAAAACTCCTATGGATACACTGAATTTTGACTGAATGAAAGTAAGTTTTATATAAATATTTTCCCAAACTATGAGTTATTTTAAGGTTTGAACCAAGTCCAGTTTCCAGAATACTTAAAGCTTGGCCCCAGCTTGCTGGAATATGACCAAGAATCACCAAAAGATTGGCAAAACCTAGGGAACCCAGCCTGAGAACATAACAAGATCCAAAGGCCAAGGAGTTTCACGTTGACAAAGTGTCAGTGCATTTTAATGTCACTGAGACAGTGACTGCTCCCCCCTTGCCCCCTGTACTTGCTTTCTTTTACAGATTATAACTTGTATACACCTGAAAAATATTAATGGCAAAAGATTGCTGAATACTGTAATAAAATAAAATGTTTAATCAAAAGAGGGTAAAAGCATTCATGTGACAAAAATAGAGTTTATTGCAGTTTTGATTATTTTGGATACAAACAAAAGTGCCACGTTTGGAAATACAAGAAAACACAGCACATCTGGGATCTCAGTTACTTCTCTGTACATGGCACTTTTAATAGAAGTTCAGGTTCCATTGGTCCCCACAACTCCTTCTGCACACAGCTCTGGTTGTCAGCACTGCTGCCCTGCTGCAAACCAGGTCAATTGCATGTCTTTGCTGCATGACACAAAGCAGCTGGACAGAGAAACCTCATTTTCTGTAGGTGTGAATTCTGTCAATGGATTAAGTACTTGCATTACTAACCGATTAATATGTAAACAGGTCATGAAAACATAGTGTAGCTTTAGTAGTCACTGGGTCAGACATTGTCTAGAATATCTAGCAAATAAATGCCAATTTTTAATTATTAGATTAGAAAAAAAACCATTGATAAGTATACTGATTTGGGGCTAAAAAGAGGAAAGCAAAGGTGACAGAGTACTTCCAGAGTGTAAATTTAACCAGAATATCTGAAGCTATACGCTAGTCTTGAAAATTGTCTTTTTAGGGATAGATTGAGAAAAGTATGCATATAAGCAGAGACTCACTTTAAAACAGCCCAGTAGTCAGAAGGACTGTCTGGCCAAAAGTCCATCTAATTTGGAAAAGGAATGGAGTCACAGTCATTTTACTGTGAGTTGTTGTCATAGAGAGCATCATCACCTTCACTGTTCCATCATTACGTATCCTTGCATATCTTTGAAAAAAGATATGGAGTCATTTTAATGCAAGAAGACATGACATAGTCTCTCAGTTTGGACAGAGATAACAAAAGGGAGACGTGATGTAGGTCTATAAAACCATGAAATATGTGGAGAAATTGAATAGAGAAGCACTAGTCACTGTTTTTCTTAGTATAATACTCAGGGAGTACCCAATTTTTACCAGGCAGAAAGTTTAAAACAAACATAGGAAGTAATTTTTCACACATAATTAGATCTCATTCAAAATTAAGCTGTGGAACTCATTATCACAGGATGTTGGGGAGGTCAAAAGTCCAAAAGGGTCCAAAAGGCATTAAAAATTTCTCATGGAGAATAGATCCATCAGAGGCTACATAGCAGGACAGTCCAGATGAGACACACAGTTCAGGGAATGTTTACAACCACTGATTGTCATAAATGAGGAACTCACTCCAGGGAAGTGAGCAGGTGTAGCTTACTCTATCTATATTAAATTTATATTAAGTGCCTGCTACTGGTCATTGCAAAGTGCAAAATAAAAGTCATGATGGACAGATAATCTAAATCAATATGGCATTGATTCTTTTCCACAAATTTGTTATTTATTTGAATGAAAAGTAAATGTGGAGTGATTGCCATTTTGACATAGTAGAGTTTTAAATCAAATTGATTAAAAGAAAATGCAAGGTGCACAGTAACAATCAGG
This sequence comes from Corvus hawaiiensis, assembly GCF_020740725.1. Taxonomy (NCBI): domain Eukaryota; kingdom Metazoa; phylum Chordata; class Aves; order Passeriformes; family Corvidae; genus Corvus; species Corvus hawaiiensis. The sequence goes on from NC_063215.1 coordinate 25,976,940, forward strand.
TGTTCCCTGGAACACCATGAGTAGAAGAGTGCAGAGTTCCAGTTTTCCTCTTGGTTAAGAATTCAAGAATAAAAACTGTGTTCTTTCTAAGCTCCTCAAAAGAAGCATATTTTGAAAGACATGTATTTCTCTGCCTAATTCCACATAATCAGCTTCCAAATGTACTGTATGTCTTATTCACTCCTGCAGTAAGGAATTGACAAGTTTCCTATATCCTTATTGATTTCATCATTGAAATAATTTTCTTTAAAAGCATGTTTTCTTCAATAATCCAGATGACATTTATGAAATACTGATACACTTTGGAAAGGAAAAACAAATTGAAGAAACAGACACTGCTGCATATTACTATTTGTTCAGGGAGTGTTTCAACTGGAAAGCAGTATATTTGTAATTAAATGTTTTTAAAAGACAATATACTTGAACTTAGAGCACATCGTGTTAAATACAGGCCAAGGCTATGATAACGTGTCTTAGTAAGGAAATTTACAGTTCTCCTTAGTATGTTTACAGAAAGAAGTGCTACATTTTAACATCAGGCAGGAAAGCAAGTTTGCATAGGCAATGGCCTACAACAAGTAACAAGATGCATTTTGGTAGCCAACACATGTGGTAGTTCTATTAGCTTAGAGATTTCAAGCAATACTCTTCCAAATCCAGCTGCACACAGGAGCTGCTTAATTTTGTGTCAGCCACATGTACTTTTTTCCAACTCAACAAACTGTGCAAATAATTTGGCTAAGGATTAGATGGTTCCTGGCAATTTTAAGTGCTTCAAAGAACATATGCTAAATAAATTTCTAGTTTGTTTTGCCCTCAGTGTATTCGAACAACTGAGTAAAAAGAAGAAAGAGGAAAAATAGCTCATAACCAATTCTGATAAGTAATGTTATTTACAAGTTCTGAGGGCTTGGATGGCTGCAACTATGTTCTGAGATCACCTTTTGATTTTGACAAGCTTATGGCATTGTCTTGTTCCTTCATGGTAAATTTTGAATATTCAATGATGGAACTACACTACAATGTAAATTCTTGCAGATTGGGTAGGATTCACTTTGGGTAATAATTAGAGATATCAAAAGAAAACCAAAGCTTTTTGCTGCTATGTCACTAGAAAATAGTTCTACTATTAGGATACTAGCTATTGGTCTGGACAACAGTAGCTATTAGTTTCAGAAGTAGATCTGAGTATCCACTGTATTTTCATTTGATATCCTGATCTGGCAACAGACAAGCTAAAGCAGAAGGGAACCATATTGTTACAGAATTAAGTGCAACCAAAAGCATTATTGTTTCAAGGAGCATCAAATATGACAATGCATTAATTGAGTTTGTACAAGCCCACAAAATACAAATATTTGAAGCAGATCACATATCCCAAATTTGTTTTGAAGCACATTTTGTACAGGAATGTGTGGTGTGTATGGAACCCTTCCAGTATGCGTATTACTTGCCCATGGCAAGGTTCAGACTAGCCCTTCTTATTTTCCTCTTCTTGCCCCTCCCTTAAGAATACCACAGCTAGAAAATTATATTTGTGATGGAACTGTGCTCTCCAATGATGCAAAAGGTCAATAAAAGGATGCTTTTCCAATCTATTGTCTCTCTTACTCTGCCTTGATTGGTGCACTGGTGATAAGTAGTTTATAACATTAACTCACTTTTTCTGTTCCTGCCCTTGTCTGTTGCTCCTGGGCATCTTTTCTGCTTTGGTTTGTGGTCCAGTCTACATCATGTCTTTAATATACCCAGTATTGTAGTCTCTTCGTCAAATGAAAGGAATCTACATCTATAAAAATAAGCATTTTGGGTACAGAAAAACAGTATAAAATAAAAGCTTCTGCTATCACATGAAATGTGAGCATTGCCCATAACTAAGGGGCCCTAAAAAATGCTGATTTTATGGATCAGCAACTTGATCTAACTTCAAGGTTGGCTTTAATTTCCAAGTTGGCCCTTCTCTGAGCAGAAACACCAGCTTACTTCCAGAAAACCTTTCTAATCCAAATTATTCAATGTTTCTCTGCCCTGCAAGTTTATCCTGCCTACTAACATCTACTTGGCTTCCCAAATGACATATCTATTATAATAACCACTTATTTGTATCCATTTTTGTAATCACTATCTTGTAGGAACATACTCTAGGCTTTAATGATTAATTACAAAAAATGCTTTCTGTAACCACCTAAAGAAAACCAGGGAAAAAAAGGAAAATGAAGAGGTAGTGCAAATATGTTTCCTGTCAGAGTTACAGAATGCAAAAACGAAGATCATAATAATATGCAAGGACAAAAATTATGGGCCTTCAGTGGAGGAGGGCTCCTTCATAATGGGCCTTCATTGGAGGCATCTCCTTGGCAGATCTTCCACTGCTTCTGAAAAAAGCTGTGTTCAAACAGGGGTGCCAATAAATATAAGCATCTACTCATACAGACTTTTTAAAGACTGGGTTTTACATCCACTTCCTGAAAGTCAGGAAGTCAAAACAAAAAAATCCATCAAAAAACTTGTTCTTAGTAGGTCCTCTCAAGAACAGCAGGAGAGCTTGACAAGGAACTGGGCTGACTGAAATATAAGAAATATGTATTTGCCTGAAGCAGAAGAAGACCTGGAAGTGTGAAGGCTCTAGGTTATCTAGGGAATCTGAAGCAATTCTGACAGGAGAGAAGGAATGTGGCTGCTCCTCAGGCAGGAAATGCTGCTTGCTTAGCCTCAGCAGCCAAGGCCAACAACTGATTTCTGTCTTGGTGACCTGCAAGGAATCTACCCTACTGATTTAAAAAATATGCCCTAAGGCCTCTGCTTCTTCTTTATAGTGGTGCTTATACATTTCAAAGAGCAGTGCTTCTGGGACTCAGTGCTGAGGAAGCTGAAAGAATGATCTGCTGACTTGTGAAGTATCAGAAAGTGCCACTGCAAAGGGCCTGGAGTCCACTTAGAGAAAAGCTGCCAGGGCTCATCTGAATCACAGACTATTCCACCACATTGCTAACCCACATAAGGATTGATGGTTCCTCTGGGACTAAAAGTGAGCAATTAGAAATCACTAGAGCCAGAGGCTCATGTTATATTCTCCTCAACTCTCCTCAATGTACGAAAAGGCTAGACAATGACTGACCTCTTTTGGATAATATGAGATACACACATGCCTTCAGGGACAGAAGGACAAAATAAAAGCAGTTAGTAGAAGGAAGAGAAAATATGCTGTGTTTATGTGCATACCTATTCTGGTAGCACTTTGGCTTCCTTCTTTATGCTACAAAGACACTGCTGCATAGACATTCTGCAGCACTCAAAAAGAAAGGAAGGAAACTTCTTGGATAGAGTTATCTGAAACTCTTGAAGAAATTTCAGTCATTGAGGATAATTGATTAAACTGGCATGAGAGTCAGAAAAAAAGTAAGGTAATTTGTCATGTTGCTGAATACCTTATATCCTAAACTTCAACCAGAAGTAGAGAACCCTAGCAAAATCTGGAAGCCTTCATATCTTCAAAATGATTAGCTGATTAGAACAATAGAGATTTCTTGGATATAGCATTAACAAAGATTTCACTTGTTCAGAAATAAAATACAGTAGGAAGATGGTTTAGGTGTTACCTGGAAATATATGCACGTAGGATTTGGGGTAAACAGCAACCACACTCACGATAAGAACAGTGATTGTCCATAGATACTTGAAACAGTACCAAGTGGACAAAAGTTTTGTGGGGGCAACCAGTGTAAACATCCAAAGTACAAGAGCTGGTAGCAACAGGAGCTCTGAAATAGGACAGGGACATTAACACTCCTGTACTAGTTAGCTAATGATTTATTAATTCTCCCAGGCAGATGAGTAAGGAACTTCCCCAGACAACAAGGTCAGCTGGGATGGACTTGGCAATGTTTAATCTGATGAACTGTCTTGGTATCTAAAACACGGTATTTATATGTGCCTACATGCACATGTCTTAGTGAGAAGGTCTCTGAAAAGTTTTCACTTCTGAACTGAACCTGGCAGTTATTTGGGAGAACATCAGTCATCATGCCAGGGAGTTTTCCAGCTATTCACTGACAAAAAAAACATTCATTGGCAGCATTTCACTTCCTAGTACAGATTCAGCCAGAGAGAAGGATGAATCTTGCCTGTTTTTAATATAACTCCAGTCTAGATGCTACTCCTAACATAGTAATCCTTAGTACTCAGTAAATGAGAACAGGCACTTTTAGAAAGGATTTAATCTAGCCTAGTTTGGACATTTACATTAAAATGAGAAAAAATCACATTCTATTTCTCTCTCCTGACTATAGATTATGAGTTCAGGTACAAATGTCTGCAATGTTTATCTCTACACATGGTCAGATGTATTTCACACAGAGGAGAAATGACCAAAGTGCAATTCTCGAATACAAGACAGAATGGCTATTATATTATTTTCCTAAAACAGGCAGAAGTGGCTCAAGGATGAGAAGCTAGAAAGCAATTCTTGTCAGGATGACCATGAAATTACCAAATCATCACTCACTGTATTGATTTCACACTCTTCCTGCAATTTAGCGATGCCATTTCAAATTGCAATCATGTTTTCTTTAAACTTATCAGTTGATGTCTTGCTGTTTTTCTACAGTGCCAAGTACATGCCACACATGAAAATTTACACAGGCACTAGCCCCAGGGGGAGCTGATTTCATGTCACTAATGTGCCACCTTAAGAGCCAGCTACCAGAAAGACTTTTTTGACTGAGGGCGTCCGTAGAGTTTTGTATCTACCTCACACCTCTTAATTTCTTCATGACAGTCCCATGTGGGGCAAACCAAAAGCCTACATAAGACCAGTTGTATCATAAATGATGTTTCCCTTTGTCCACTGTACTATTTATTCTATCAAGGAAGTATATTAAATTTGTCTTCTATTTACTATTATATTTATTGACAAGCAATTATTTGAATTTTTATCAATTTAATATTTCCCCACTTAAACCTGCTTTTCCTACTATGTAAAATGCAATTTCTTTGCCTTTTACCAGTTCCCAAAGATTCTTTGGCCCTCCATGAGTTCCCCAAGAAGAGCACAATGAATTGCTTCATCTTGTTCCCAAAGTAAACTCTATAGTCTCATATCATAATATGCTATCTAAATATTCACTAACTGACCTTTCTCTTTTTGTGTCCCGTATTCTTAATAATATTAATCATAATAAGAGTTTTAATAAAACATTTCGTTTTAGCCTGTTTAGCCTGTTTTAATTTTTGTCTCTTGAGAATTTGAAGTCTATTTGAATCTTCTATTTCTGATCTTACACCCGTGTACATATGCCTCACAGTTTTCCCCACTTTTAGACCACAGGAATAGGCCTTTTTCTGCTTTCAGTGGGATTTCTTCAATTTTCCAGTCATTGAAGAATACTTTATATTTCTTCTATCTTACTGTATTTCCCCTTTTCCTCTACATCAATATGTTATCAGACATTCTCAAAGCACAGAGAATACTCCTTATATTTAGAGATAAAATTATCTTGTGTTAAGTATATATTTTAAGGTATTTTATGCTCCATAATGAAATGCAGAAGAAATATGAAGGGTTTATTGTTCAAGGAAATTATCTGAGACACTCATAATGCATTTAACTTGGATGACAACATTAACATTTTGTAGTATATATGGACCGTGTAACACAGAAGTCTCAAAATATTCCATGGAGAAAACCTTTTTTACTATTTTCATGCTTTCAACAAATGTATATAACAAAGTATGGTTTGGGGGAGAAAATCGAAAAAAAAGTGTGAAATTTCAAGCAAAACAAGAAATGTCTATGTGACTGCCAACATCTAGGCAAAAAAATCCATGAAAAGTAGCCAGGGAGTTTCCTGAGTAATTAATAGGACAAAAATCAAAATAAAATCACAGAAAAAACAAGCCGAGTGTAAATTCAGTACCCTTGGAGCAGGGAAAAATTCCTCTCCATTCCCTCCAGATCTCCTTCGCCTTTAACTTGATTGAGAACAATTGAACAGGATTAATTAAAAAATAAAATAAATGGCTAAAAAGGTTATCAGGCATGATAGAGAGCTTTTGAACAAGAAGTTAGGATATAAGCAAAAAAATGGAAAAAATAAGTATAGATAAATAGGAGAAAAGTAGAAAATAAAAATATTTCGGTTAAGAAAACAGTTTAAATAACTAAATCAACATTTAACTAGAGGGTGAAAGGTAACCAGAGCAAGAAAACAAAATTAATAAGAATGTAGCTAAGGATGATCACTGGAATGGAGTATGCCTGATTCTTCAAAGCTTCTCAGCAAGACCCCTTGCTAAGCTAAAAGAAACTATCATGCACTAGGAGTAAAAATCTTCCAGGAGATTAGTAATTGGTTAAAAGACACAATGCTAGGCAAAAAAAAATTAGACTGAGATGGCAGGAATCTGCTCTCAGGTCTTTTTTGCTGCTCCATACTTTCAGAAGTTATAGGAAATATGGAACAAATAATGAGTTCACAACTGTTGCAAAGTTCGCAGATGGCAGAGATGTACACAGGATCATAAAATCTGAGAGTGGCTGAAAAGGGCAATAAACAGTTTTCACTAGAAAGAGTTACCAAGCAATTAAGTAGCCTGAAGATGAAAACCATTATTCAGTAAGGGAAAGCCTATGGACGTAGGGGAAAAAGAATTCCTAAGTACAGATACAGAAAGATGTGTCTGAATTTCTTATTGCATTTCAAAGGTTTCAGAGTTGCTTCGAGAATAGTTGTGAAAACATTAATTTAAAGTTCAGCCACAGTTAAAAATCAAATCTTATTTGGAATTACTACAGTAAAGGAAGAAAACGTCAAAAAACAGTAAAAACAATACAGAAAACAAAAAAACCACTGCATCATGCCATGGCATTATGATTTTCAGGACATCATACTGATGCCATGAAGATTTTTTGCCTTTTCTTTTATACCCTTGTTATACCTTTTTACAAATTCTGTATTCCTAGTGCTTTTGCCTACATTCTTGGACTTGTTTGTCAAGCTAAGAGACTAAACATTTTAGAAGCTTCGTAGCTAGGGATCAGTGTGCCCCAGACCCCAAGGTCCTCTCCAGAACACATTCTGCAAACCAAGATAGAACCATCCAGGGGAAGGTTCCTTGGGGAGGGGGGCTCACTTGAGCCTCTCATTGGGGTATCTTTGATAGATATGCTAATTAGTAAAACCTATAATGTTACACCAGATCTTTTGGGGGTGCATTGTGGTGTGCATTTCGGTGCATTCGACCTGGACATGTGCACCAAAGGATCCTTAAAATAAATACCAAGGTAAAATCCCTTTTTCCCTTCTAACAATGTTTGATTCTTGATTTTAAGACCAGGAAAAGGCATCAATACAACTAGGAAAAGCGCAGAAAAAGAGACAATAAGGATGACACAGACTCCTATACAAAAGTAGATTAAGAACTGAAAAGAGGTATTTGAGGAAGAATGTGGGAGTGATCTACAAAATCCTTCAGAGTATGAAAAAACTGAGCAGTTTAACTCACAGATTTCAGAAAAACATAGTTTCAGTGAGGAATCCATACCCAGTTTAGAGGAAATTTGGAGTAAGAATGAGGAAATTAAGCATTTCAGTGAGAAATGGAACGTAAGTAAAATAGTCTTTGCTTTTTTTGTCACAAAAATGTGTTTCATTGTCCTACATATCTTGCTTTGCCAAAAAAAAAGGAGAACATAAAAAAGAGATTGAAGAAATTAGCAACCTCCTCCAACTACTAAACCCTACTGGTTTCCATTTCATGTAGATTCTGTCTCACAATTAAATAATAAGTAATTATGTGTTTATGTATGGAATTTCTCAGCTAGTTTTTTGCTATGTTCTTTAACGGAAGTTTGGGCTCAAGCAGAGAATAAGGCTTTGAGTCTCCTGACTGCCTTTTTTAATATGTCCCATTTGTATATATATACACATCTTATTTGTTTGATTGTAATGGATTTATTTGCCTTGTGGGCTTCTTCCCCCTACCCCCTTATTTCCCTTCTTTTGTGTCTTTTTACTTCAAAATTTTTTTGATTTTCCAGGAATGGAAAAATATACAAAGTTGTGAAACAAAGGAAACATAACAATTTAATATTCTTTCAGGATGGAATAGCATGAGGAATTTTATAAGAGGGCAATTATAAACCTTGGTATGGAGATTTTTGTCCTTTATGTGTGTAGTAATTTTGGATATTCATTTGGGCCCATGCACAGGATTGGAACTGACCCAACCCACAAAAAAACTAATTGAATGTTTCAGTCAAAAGCTGTGATCCTAAAATCCCCCTTAGTGTGCCACTGCTGGATGCAGAGAGCAGCCCAGCTTCAGTGTTGCCACACCTTCTCCTTTGAAGTTCCCCAAGTATTTAGACAGCAGCAAAACTGCTTCTAAAAAACAGATGTGAAGCTGATCTGGTGCCCGAATTCAAGCCCTATCTCCACCGTCCACATGAAACCAAGAAGGTTTTGGCACAGAACGTCTTCTCTGGCCCTTTGACAGGGTCTGTGCCCAGCCCAGCTACCTCCAACTATTCCAGGTGCCCCTTGAGGGTACTATGCTCTCAGAGCTTCCCACTCTACCCCAGTAGAGGGGCAGAAACTCCCCCCCTCCACTGCATGTGGTATCAGGTCAAATTCTGGTTGTGTGAGAGGGGGTATGAAGGCAGCAGTTTCAGCCCAAAGGACTCAGTGGGCTCCAGGATGCAGCAGAGGATGTGCCAGGAGCCCTCTGACACCAGCAAACTGGAGAAACTTGGCACATGGCTTATTTCTTATTCAGAATGCCTGGTCTGGGTTGTTCCCGGCAGAAATCCTGCCATGACCCTTGTTCCAGGTTCTCTGCTGCAGCCAGGTCTGCCACTTAAAACCTCCTTCAAAGCATGGTAGCCCATCTGCAAGAAGACACACCCAGGCACTAGGGGAAACATCCAGGAATCAGGGAGGAGTTTCAGACCTCTTGGCTTGAGGTACTCAAGCTCCCAGCCGAAACACCGACTTAAAGATTACCCAGGAGTGCTTTCACTCCTTCTTTAACTCAGGCTGCCCTGTGAACTTTTCCACCAGAGTGGGAGCGCAACATAGTGGTCTGACTTTTAAGAAACTTAACTGCAAGTAGTGCAGTTGGTTCCCTTCAAAACCTCTTTCTGTAGGCAATGGGCATTCAGACGTGTGAACTTCTCTGGAGGCAGCAGTAGCATTCCCACTTCCCACACAACTTCCAGGCAGGTGCCCCACAGCTGCCCTGCAGTTCTCTCCCTCCTGCTCCTGTCAGCCAAACTGAACCCTTCAGTCTCAAGCACAAATCAAAGGTTCTCATCTATATTTTGGATGAGTGTTTTCAAACATAGACCACTTTATAGGAAAGGGAAATTTTAATCATACTCATGCATATCAGGAGAAAACTTCAAAAGCCTTAATTCCAATGTGGCTAATGGGATGGATGCTTTGCTCTCTTCCCCAGCACTGAGGGAGGTGCCTCCAGTGCAGAATCCAAGTCTGATCCTTCCCTAAATCTTTCCCTCTCAGCTCACTCTCAGCAGCTATTCAAAGAACTTTGCATCTCCTTCACATAACTAAGTCACTAATGACACTCTTGTTCATCCATACTGTATTTTTTTTTACTATGACTTGCAACATTAAGCCCGAGGCAAAGTGAAAAAGAAAATGAGATGGCATTAAAATATACTACTAATAGCTGCATTGGGATTTTCCATTTGTTTTAGAAATGTTGTAGTAAAGCAAATTCCCTCCTTTCATTTCAAGTAATTTGTCTAAGTCAGATGCCAGGAATTTACCAATAAAATTCTTCAAAAAACACCCAAATCAGTGCTTTCAGGCAGACAACATCTAACCCCGTGTTTCTAACCTGATGCTTAGTTTTCTTTAAAAATTAGTACCAAAATATGGTACGAAGCAAAAGCTTGTTAAAGGTGCAGTAATTCCTAAAATTAATTGTTTCTTTTATATTCTTCAGTTTCAACATTTGTTTCAGAAACCTTGTCTGGAGCCCACCAAAGTCTGGTGAATGTGTGGCTCTGTTTTTCATCCTGAAATCCTGTTACTGAGCATCATGTGGTTTAGTTCACTAGGAATATGACAGTAACTGCTCATTCCTCAGAAGAGTGTGAACAACTTCATACTAGTTGTTCTTTCAAAGCAAAACAAAATAAAATAAAATAAAATAATAATAAAAAAAATAAAATCGAGAAAGACAACAGAAATTATTTAACATACAAGTATATGAAATCAGCTCCTCATGCTCTAGGACACAATTATTATTTCTGTAAAAGCTGGAAGCATTTGGAAATGTTTCTTTGAGTACCAGAACTATTTATTGTTGTGTTAGTGATCTGAGTAATCTCTACATTGACCAGGCATTTAGCTTTGTTGTTTTATTTGGGGGGAAGTTGAGGGGGGGGATGGGTATTTGTGTTGTTGGGTTGGTTGGGTTGTTGTTTTTTTTCCATTGGAAAAAGACCTGTGACCTAGCTGCATAGTCTAAATTGATATTTGAAGGAAAATTATCTTTTCAGGTAAAATTTGATCCCTCAGCTATACCTGTAATTAAACATTTTCACATTATAAAAGCCCTATTCATCAATAGAACATAATTTGTTAGTGAAGACCATATGGTAATTTTATCCCAGCACAGAAGTGCTGGGATAAAGTAAGTTTAACAAAGTTGTTATTAAACACTTCTTCACATGTACAGCAATATATATATATCACTATTTAGAAGGCCACAAACAAGTAAAGCACTTACACATGTCTAGTTTGAAGCCTACAAGTACTTCCAGGTCTAATAGCCCCAAGCAGTTTACTCATCTACTTACGGTACACAACTGGTTCACCAGTTCAGTGATCCAATGGATAAGCAATAACAAAAGTAAGAAAAGGAAGTAATTTCTGAAGGCTCACATGTCTGGTAACTTAGTGACAGCCTCTCACACAAGCTGCACACAGGGATCCAGAAGCCAACCATACACCACACACATTTAAACATTGTATGCAGGTGAATTGAGCCTCAGGTGGGTTGACTATAAGTCTTTCTGAACCTAAATGGATGTGAAAGACCTCCTGGATATCAAGCTGGGCAGTCCGCAAACACAAGAATTGCAAAACAGGAGTTAAGACTGACAGAGGAAAGTTCAACTGGCCCCACTTGTAATGCAGATGTAAAGTATAGAAATCCCTGTCACTTAACTTGGAATTTCTCCCACAGTCTTAAGGCAAGTGACTCCAGAAAGACACTGAAGAACTGTGGCAGGACGAAGAGGAGAAAATATCCCCCTTTCTACTACATGTACAAGGAAAACAAGCAGATGAGGTTGTCTGAAAACAATGTGCCAAAGTGTAAAGTCATGTGTCTTCCTTCTGATCATCCAGCATGGAAAACATGGTCGCTTACCATCAAGGATATGCTGGAACACCTCCTGTAACCACAAAAGAATTCCCATAAGTACACTTGCTCTAAAAATTAATTTCCATTTGTCAACACCTAGTGCCCATTGCTCTCAGGGCATTTTAACAGACGACAACTTGTTTAAGTTTTTGATTTAAGCATGAGGAACATTTTGTTATGTATCTATAAAGCTCCACATGATCCAAGTACTTTTACTGGAAATTGAAATGTCAGTTTTTCCAAATGTTATTTCTTTACTTGGCATATGGGCACAAAGACAGAGTAAATGTGAGAAATCACTGTAACACTGAGAAAAGGTGGTTCTCAATGTTGAGGAGTTTCAAAATGATGTTAAAATTTGCCTCCTTGACTTCCTTGAAGTCAATGGTATGTAATACCATTAATGCACATATTGCATAATCTTGCAAGGAATAAATGTTCATATTGTATGCACTGATGTGAAACAGCACTCTCCAACAACCTGGTCTAGTGAAAGGTGTCCTGCCCAAGGCTCACAGCCCCTCCAACCTGGCCTTGAACAATTCCAGGGATGAGGCATCCACAGCTTTCCAGGCAACCTGTTCCAGCACCTTGCCACTTATATCGCATATTTACGTCGTGATTATATTAAACTATCTTATACTGCACGATATAACTTATATTGCAAAATTATATTGCAATCTACTAGATTGCATCTAATTATATCTCTAGCCAACTCTTAACTTGTTTAATAAAAGAAATATTCAGCCTCAATTTGTAAGCAGCGAAGAAAGGGATACATGGTGAAGGGTTTGAGATGTATTTGCTGTTTGGACAATGCAGGAAACCAGGCTCAAACAGGCAAGAAGTTTAGTCCTGAGAGAAACTATTTTTACTACCAGGTCCTTCCAGCTCTGGTAAGACACAAGGTAGAAAGAAGCAGTCAATATCTCAGAGCTCCTTCCCACCACACAAAGATTCCTTACAACATTGGCTCTGTGAGTCCTGTTCGCAGATCTGTTCAGCAGCTGCCCCCTCCTCTGAGCAGTCTTTTCTCTCTCACACAACTTTGCAACCAGAGGGAACAACCCCATGGTGCTAATGGAATATGCACATAACTCTCAACGGGCTGCACCTCTGCCAGTAACTCACTTTATTCCTCAAGATCCAAGGAAATACTTGCCTTTTGCACTTCCTATATACAGGAGCATTGCTAGCACAGCAGGAAAGACTGAAGTAGAAGGAAGATGTGGATAAAGACACATACAGACCATGCCATGCCACTTAACAAAAGCAGAAATGTAGTCAAAAAGAGAGAAAAATAAGAAAATGAAACTGAAATTAAAGAAAAGAAAGTCCTTTGCAGATAGAGGGGGGAAAAAAAAGAACAAAGGAAGTATCAAAGCATCACATGAAAGGAATGCAAGAATGTAATGTAGGGTCCCTGTAAATGGAAAAGTTACAAATGGGTGCCAAAGTAGATAGGCCATGGCTGTGAGGGAAGGGAGGAGAACAGTAGGAAAGAGAGAAAATTAAAAATCATGAAACTTCTATGTATTACACTTTGCAGAAGATCACTATACAGATATAATCCGGCCTTCAAATCATAAAAATAAAATATCCCAACACAAAATGAAAACTGTGCCTCTAGTTTCTTAGATTTCACACTGTAACAGTATTAACTCTATAAAATGTATCATTTCACTGGAATTTGACTCTCTCATTTTAACCAATATTGTTCTTACTATCATTTAAAAAATATTGTGCCTTCTACTCTGTTTAAAAGCTGAGACTTAATTTCCAAAACAGATGATCCAATCAGCAGTTCTTTTCTATGACATCCATGCTTCTCTAGTCGTACCCCTATGCCACATGTAACAAGGAGAGGAGACAAGGAGGCTTCAGTTATTTTCTCTCCAGTTTACTCTGGTCAGCAGGACATATATTTCTATGCCAGGTTCCTGGCTAGATGGCTGCAGAGCACTCCCACAGATGTAGAGCCTACACTGTTCCAGCTACATATATAAATAAAATACTCAGACCACAGAAAGACAGCCACCACTAGCTGTTAACCCTTTTTTCAATTGGTCTAGAAGGTCAGCTAGTTTGCTAACAACTCAGGTGAAAACCAACTCTTCCACAAAGGGGACACTTGTTGAAGACAAACCTGCCATAAGTCAAATATGCATCAAAATTCTCCACATGTAGTCTTGTCACAGAGCCATTCTTTGTTGCCAAAAACATTTAACATCCCAAAGTGCTTAATTCTGACATCTGTTTTCCAGTTTACTGCTTTCTTCATTTTTCTGTTATAGCTGGGAACTTATTTGAGCTGCTTTACATTCAGCAACAACACCCTCAGCCTGCTGCAAATTAATCAATTCATCTCTTGTGATTTTTATCATATGCAGGCACAATAAGGGCTCCAGCTTGTGACAGACAGGAGCTGGAGTCTCCCTAGTAGGAGACACTACAATGTTCACAGATGTTATCCCACTCCCAGCTCCAAGTTACTTCTTGTCAGCTGATCACCAAGCATACATTAAATATTAGCTTACTCACCCTTCATGCAATTTTTAATAAAAAATGTTGCAGTGTTCAGGGTTATGCTTTCAACTTCTCAACCAGTAAAACTTACAAAGATTCACTAATGAGTTACTATCAAAATATTACTGCAAGGTTTCTCACGCTTTTCCCACTATGCATGTAATACAAAGACATCCTTTAGGCAGTGATGTCATTGCAAGGAAAATTGATATTAACCTACTTCTATTTTGAGCTATATAAAATTTGCTTCCTTATGACAGATCCTGCCTGAGTTTATCCACTGAAAAAGTAAGTTTTCCTATTTATTATCTACTAAATCTACCTGTTAAAAGAACGTTGATAGTAACTTTTAATAGCTGTTTGCTTTTGCCAGCTGGTATTTTGTGGGTACCACCAGTAGCTGCTTTTGTATGAGCTCAGTGGTATATACACCTGTTGGCATGTGGTAAGAACCTCTAACAAACACCAGTGTGTACAAAAGATTTGATTCATAATTTAGCAGTGAATTGGTTACAGTGAATACTGAACAGCAAATGAGTTCTGAACTCTGTGTTTCTGTTAGCCTGAGTAAGAACGAACTGCCCTGGAGAAAGCTGCTGGCTGCTGGATTCCTGGGCATAACAGACACTCTGGTGCAAGGGGAAAAATTAAAGTATAGGGGATTTTATGAATGCCAGTTCAGCCCCTCCCTCAGGAAGGCAAACTAATCCAGTTCCCCAATGCAGATGGCTTTGGATATTCAGTATGAGATTTATGTGACCACAACACACAAAGCCAGATTCTTTTTCCTCAGTTCTAGGTTTGGGGTTTTTTTCCTAACAAGCGTTGTAAAAGGACTAATGTGTACATAAAAAATATCTTTAAACTTTCATAACATAAACACTGTTTAGTGCTAGCATTTGCTAGCCAATTTCCAGAGCAGGAGTTAGATAGTATCAGGGTGGGACAGTTATCTGAACCCTTGAATTCTCATCCAGAGCTTTGGTCCCAGCTTTGGTCAGAGATTCCTGGTGCTCATCACTGTCACATTTACCATGAGCTTTCACTTTTGGGAGGTCTGTCACTTCATATCAAGAGGGGTGTTATACCCACAATGTACTATCCCACAATTTTTTTTGAGAAGGACAAGGAGAAGCACAATTCATTCAATACATATTATATTAAAGAAATAAAGTGGATGACCTTGTCCTTCTCCTTCATTTGCTACCCAGACTCCTGCTTAAGCCATTTTTTTTTCTTCAGGATCCATCTTGGCTACATTAAAGGTAGCATTAATTCCCACATCAGTAAGAGCCTTGCATACCTTGAAGAGTCATGTCCCAGTTAGAAGATAACTTTTTTTTTTCTCCATCTCTCAGGTAGCATTATATTTTTCAACAGTCCAATAATGTTGTTTATCTGAAACACAGTTTCTAGGTATTATTGGGTTTTTTGCATTATATTCAATATGTGATTTCAATGTGTCCCAGAGATACCATGAGTTTTTTTCATGTTTTAAAAAAGGAAAATTGGAAAACAACAAATTAAACACTCTTTGGAGTTACAAGCTTCCAACATGAGAAAGAAATTTTGGAAGCATTATGGATATATGATGTAACAGTCAAATGGCTAAGTCTTCTGATGAATTCTCACCTACCTTTTCCTTAATGGAAGAACACTACCTACTTTTACAAGCATAAAATTGGGAAAAAGTGTCAGAAAATCAGTACAGAGCACTTTAGTTCTTTAAGCCTATGGCAGACAACCAAGGAGCTTTAATCTGCCAATATAGGGAGAGCTAGCTGAGTGGCCAGATACAACTTCTGGAAAATCATCTAGCGCTTGCATTTTGTGCCAAGAAAGAAAACCATAACACTGACTACTACAATATACTGGAATGTCATCATAATATTTTTTGATACAAAAAAGCACTTTTATGCAAATACTGGGAGGGGAAAGATGCTCGTAAAGAAAAAATCAAGAATCATATAGTAAATATTTCCCCATTGTTAAAATGGACTTAGATTCTCCAAGATACATAGATTATGTCCTCTATGAGAAAATCCCGCTTATCAACAGAAGAAAATAACCCAGTGAATTTCTTTATATTAATTCAAGTTTTAAACATTTCAATAGCACCCCAGAAGGCAATAGCTCTTAAAAGGGTTTATGGTCTCTGTTGACTATGGATTAACAGGTATTTTCTTTGTCATCTATGTGTTTCCCCTACAGGAAAAACTTATGGTATCTTTTCACAGAGGTTTGCTTCAATCCACGTGAACTATAGTAACAGATCCTGACAGTGTTCATTGCCAGGACAGTCAGATGCGCTGAAAAGAAATTTCATTTTCATGAACCTTGAGTTTTCTGAGAAATTAGGTTCTCTAGTTCTGAAAGATGCATAGCTAGCAATTCTCAGCTCCTCCTCTGAAAGGCCAACCAGCCTTCAAATATGCTGGCTACTCCTGAAGCTGACACCTTGGCTCTGAAGCAGTAAAAGGACGGTGATAGTTCAGTTCTTACAAGATTGCATTTCCAGACTAGACTGCACAGTCTAGCAGGACAGGATACCATCCTCAGGGACATGGATAATCCCAAGAAGTGGGCCCATGGGAATCTCATGGTGTATAGTGGGACCAAGTGCAAGGTGCTGCACCTGGGTCAGGGCAACCTTCAGTATTAATCCAGGCTGGGGGATGAGCAGATCCAGTAAGGGAAAGATTTGGGGGTGCTGGTGGATGAGCTGCTGGCCTGGCAATGTCAGCCTGCAGCCCATAAAGCCAAACACGTCCTGGGCTGTACCAAAACCAGCGTGGCCTGCAGGGCAAGGGAGGGGATTCTGTCCCTGTGCTCTGCTCTGGTGAGACCCCACCTGCAGTGCTGCATCAGCTCTGGGGTTCCCAGCACAGGAAGGACATGGAGCTGTTGGAACAAGTCCAGAGGAGGGACACCAAGATGATCAGAGGGATGGAGCACCTCTCTTAGGAAGAAAGAGAATTGGGATTGTTAGGAAGAAATACTGTCAGGGTGGTGAGGCATCGGAACTGGTTGCCCAGAGAAGTTGTGGATGCCCCATCCCTGACAGTGTTCAAGGACAGTTTGGATGGTCTAGTGGAAGGAGATATCCCTGCCCATGGCAGGAGGTTGGAACTAGCTGATCTTTAAGGTCCCTTCCAACCCAAGCCATTTTATGATTTTATTATTTTATTATTTTATCCTTTTACTTTTTTATTTTTAAGACTATGATATCTTTCAATTAAACAAATGAACTGAGAATGGTACATATACACACACATATATATACACACACAGTATATACATGTATATATTCACCAAATAAATCTGCACATGTGGAAACCATCTGTGACATCTGGTCTTTTACTAAATCATATATATTTATATATAGACACATCACTCCATATGTATTTACTCCAAACTTCTCTAAGATCATGATTCTCAGAGGTGAAAATTGCTGAGCTCCATCCATACAGCACTAGGCTTTCATTAAAAAATCCAGTTCCCACAGTAATACTTTTCCATTCTGCATCTTTATGTCCAAGTACATGCCTCAGCATCTGAGAGACAACAGCAATCAATGAGCATAGTAAAGTGGTAAATATTAAATCTATTTTTTGCACACAGACATATTATGAGTTGAAGGCATACTAAAAATTTAGTGTAGTGAATCATAGTTCCTCTACTGACACCAACAGGCGCTAGACCAACCAGCAAGAGTATTTCTTAAGATTAGACAGCAAGATGCTACTAAAAAAATCCACAAATTCTTTTTGCATCTTGCCCCCTGCTTAAAAATTAGCCCAAGATCCAGTTTTAAAGACTATCATGAGGAGAGTAAGTAAGTGTCAGTAAACAGTTTCTAGTAACTATTTCCAGAGAACATCTGGTAGTTAGATGGTGCCACGTTGCAACTGTGAATTTTTTAATTCACAGCTTCCGATTGAAGATCAACATCTGCAAGAATCTCGTATCATTTGCATCAATAGTAAATAAAAGTCTCTCTCCTGTGGATCATTAATTGGATAATACTCAAGTTTATACCATTTGTTTAACCTCTTACTGCAGAATCAGATGAAGATCTGGAAATATATTCTCAGTTAAAAGATCCCATCAAGATACAAGCTGGGACACACCTACACTGCCATATAATCCCACTACATCAAATGAAGTCAGAAAATTAAATGATTGTGAAGTCTGCTAAACTCTGTCTTGATAAACTCTTTTAAGGAGCAATAATTGAAATCACAGGTTCCTAGGCTTATAACATATGCATTTCAATGGGATGCAAGACACTTCCTATCCTGCTCCTGGGTATTTAACAATGGAGAAGTACATTTTTGAAGTGTTTGTCTTCATTTATTTAAGTTACATTGTTACTACTAACTTTCTAAAAGGCACCTGCACAGACTAGATGGCTAGCATGTCCTCTGGAAAATTCCGGTTTGTCAAAACCAAATTCTTTTTGTAAAAATGTGACAGTTGCACACACTGAAATTCAGAGCACAATACCAAAGATACAGCAGCACTAAAGCTCAAAGCATCCAAGCAGCTCAGCAGTTTAGGCAATTAAATAGATTGAGCTTCAAATTTCCTCCTTTTGCAGATCAAGGGTTGGTAGTTGGTTTTACATTCAATGAAGCCTCTTAACTATTTAGTTTACTAAATCAGTCTTTCTTACCATTTTATCATACAAAATAAAATAGGTCCAACATGAGATTTTGCTTTAAAGCTGTAACTAGCTTAGACTATACTCTTTGAGCAGGACTGTACAGAAATACTCATGCTAGGCCAGACTGAGCTACTTTACATACCAGAAGGAGCAGAGGAAAAGTAACTATCTCTTTTATTTGCATGGACAAAAAAAAAAAAAAAAAAAAAAATTAAGACAAATGTTCTTTAGCTGCCTGACAAGATGACAACCAGAAGACCAACCACCTCAAGTGTATGCATATCAATGCACACAGCCTGGGGAACAAACAGGAGGAACTGGAGCACACTGAAGGTTAGTACTAGAACAAACAATTTAAATTAGAAGAGAAAATTTCAGCTCTCTCAGAGCTAAATTGGGAAGGATTTCATGGGAAGATTCCATGAGGAATAAAGGAGCTACCACCTGCCAGTGAGTTTTTCTAAAGCTCTCTTCCGGGAAGTACAAAACCAGTTCATCCCCTTTAAAGGTAGAGAAGTAGGCAGAGACCACCACCTTGGCTGAACTGTGAGCTTCCGAGTCTGCTCAAAAGAGAAGCGTACCAGAGCTGGAAAGCAGACAAACACCTGTCAAGAACTACAAGGGCACTGCTACAGTGCACAGAAATGCAGACAGAAAAGCAAAAGCTGAGCTCAAATCAAAATTGGCCAGACATATCAAAAACTACAAGAAAGGGCCAAATAATAGATGCAGACTGGAAATTACTCATAGATCCTCAGTCAATCATTCAGAAACAACTCTCAAAATATTAGTTAAATACAACTAATGGGATGACAAAACCACCACTACTTTTAAAGTTGAAGCCTGATATATGTGTTAATTTGATCAAATGAAATCATAAACAAAGCTATGAATCAGACTGGCTGAAAATCAAGACGATTCTTCTACAAGTAAGGAATTCTGGTCTTCTGTTTGTATTCACTGCAGCCAGAGGTCCTCCTGGCTTGCTCTTGTTTGGTTGGTTTTGGTTTTGCTTCCTCTCAGACTCGTAACTCACAGCACCATACATCTTACTAGAAAGTGTGTCTTTTATTTTACCTTGAATGTCAAGCATATTAACAGTCTCTGATACTAGGACAACAGAAAAACAACACACTAGAAAAAGTGATTTATGAAGTACCGGTTAACTTCAATACAGGACTCTGCCTTAATTTAAGAAATGGATTTTAAATTCTCATGGGAACTGTGCCTTTGCTCTTTATGTAAAAGCAAGCAATACACTTAATTAGCAAAGCATACAATGAAAATTACACACAGCTGGCTTAAAATGAAAAAGGAAACAGCATAACAAACACTGCAGCTGGTCAGCCACCAGTTAGACCTTTCTCCTTGTAAACCTGCTTCTTCAGTTTGGCAATGCAGTCCTTGAGGAGAAACAGCAAAGGGTATATAATTTGATACTTCATTACACAGAACTGTTACATTGGGGTTGTACAAATATTTTTAATCTTTAATTTTGTTAAATCATAGCTGAAAGTCAGCTATGCCAGTTTTTTGCTCTTTTTTATTTTTAATGCTATTATCATATGAGTTGAATCACCCACATGAAAGCTTTTGACGTTTAGTAGTTGACAGCACCATCTTCAATAAAACCTTGGCTCTTGAACCTGTAGTTCTACCCTTGCATTTCACCTCAGTTTTAAGCAGAGCTGCAGGGCAAAATAGGTGACATTTCTTCCATGATGAGTGCAAGTATTTTTCTTAATTCATAAAAATCTGGTACATGCTTTCACTCACAGAAGACCTGGAGCTATGACATATGAAATGTACACAAGGCAATGAAATTTGCACACATATGATATCAAAGCCAGCCATATTCTTTAAAAATCAAATACTGTGTATTTTGGGTGCATGTGAAAAATTTCACAGTTATTTGTACCTGACCAATGCCATTTACGACCTAATTCTGCTCCCAGTGGTATTTCCAGCAATTTTGCAAAGGACTTTCTTTGGTAAAAAGAGATAAAAGGAGAATGATAAGACCTTAAATACGAAATACCAACTATTATCGGTAATTTTATTTCTATTAAAACTGATAATCTCTTTAAAAACACTTGAGATTCAACCAGTGCAAGGTATAAAAAAAAGTGATTGGAGTTTCGGAGTTTCTTGTCTAAAGGAATGTATAACCTTTGAAATCATTATTTATAATGCTTTAATGTCAGAGGTACTTTTGTTCCTTCTTATGGGCTTATTGCTGGTCACCTTCCTGAGATTTGACAGACCATGAAAGATAAGCACCGTAACTATTCCTCTAAATTATCATATCACAAATTAATAATTTGGTCCTTTTCTAAATGGATCTCTCCCCACAATTACACTAAAACACAGTGATGGGTCACAAATTCCAGGGGGTCCAGCTGGTCCTGGCATTCCTGGAGTGCCACGATCTCCGTCTTTACCAGGGTGCCCACGCTCTCCAGGACGTCCTTCCTTACTCACCCCTGGTGGACCTTCAGGACCTTAATAACACAAATGCAATAAATACATAAATACATTACATTAAAATGAAAATGAGCAAGTATGGACTCACAATGCTCCTGCTCTTTGGTGAAGTATGCAGATAAAGAAAACTCTATTTCCTACAAAAAACATTTCTTATCACAAACTGCTTATATATTTATATAAACAACATGATATCTCATAAAGATTTTTTTTAAAGCATGTGGAAAACACTTTAAATAAAAATATCTTTTAAAGGAAAATATGAAAATTTGCTTTAGTACACTATTCTACTTTATCATATAATCTGGAACCACCATTGCAAGAATCAGTCCCCCTATTTCTGTTTGTTTCTCTGGCTTTGAATCAGGCCCTACTGTATCTTCCAAACACTCAACTTTACATTTTGTATGCATACACTGATGTTAGGAAGAATATTTTCCCTCACTCAGCACCGCTTAAAAGTCACATCATCATATCAGGGCTCAGTTTTCAGATAATGGTTGACTTCAGGGTCCATCTATCAAGAAACAGCAGATACAATCTCTACAGGACCTGTCTGTTGGGGTTTTAGTTTAGTCCTAGTTTTTTTCTGTTAAAGGAATTTTTTCCCATATGCATGTTGCTAGGGGACAAATGGCTGTATTTAAGAAAGACAAAAAGAGCTGCCATTTGGGGGTGGGGTGGGCCTGGCTACTCCTTTGTTTTCACCTGGGTGTGGGGTTAGTTGGCTCTCGGAGTTCGGAGAGAGAAGCTGCAGAGAAAGGAGCTGCTGGTTCTTTTCTTCGGCCGTTTTTTTCTTTTCTGCTGGAAACAACGCCAGGATCCCAAAGCTGTTTTTTTTTCCCTGCCCTGCTGGAGGCTGGGCTGTGGCCACCCTGCCCCGCTGCTGCTTTGAGCCTTCGCTACGCTGTAGCTGTGCTTGCCCTGCCTGCCCAACCACCGGGGGGGTTCCCCCTTTGGGTACATCTCATCTGTCCTCTGGGATCTGTGCTCGTTCCTGCCGCTTCAGCCTGCCGTTCCAGCCTGCTGTTTCCCGAGGCTCCAGCCGGACACCGGGGCCAGCCGTGTGGGGTTTGTGAAGCCTTTGTTCCATCCCTTCCCGGGATCCCAGGGCACCGGTGCCGCGTGCTCCCCGAGCTCGCTCCGGAGCGCCCCCTGCAGCCGCGGGGGAACCATCGCACCTGCCCTGCTCACCGGGAGCCGCCGGCGCCCCTGCCGGCTGCGAGCGGAACTGCACCCGAGGGGAAATAGCCTGACAGCCGAGAAGGCTGGGACTGGGTTTGTGATTGTTTGCTGTTACTGCCATAGTTGTTGTTTTGTTGGACTGGTTAGTTAGATAGATAGATAGATAGATAGATAGATAGATAGATAGATAGATAGATAGATAGATAGAGTAAAGAACTGTTATTCCTATTTCCCACACCTTTGCCTAAAGGCCCTTGATCTCAAAATTATAATAACTCGGAGGAAAAGGGGTTATATCTGCCACTTCAAGGGAGGCTTCTGCCTTCCTTAGCAGACACCTGTCTTTCAAAACCAAGACACTGTCTTATATCAAATAATGTCTTATATCGCAATTTATAAGGTATGCAAGAGACAGGCATTACCCTAAAACATATGTGGTAATTAAGATGTGTACAAACTATGTAAACTTTTCCAAATTACATCAACATTTTTTCTAAACCACAATTTAAAAAAATTATTAGCATGCACTGAATCTGCGCACCCGAACCATCCCTCACCTGGAGGTCCTGGGGGGCCTTGGATCCCAGGAACACCAACTCCTTGATTGCCTTTTGCACCATTCTTCCCTGGCAGTCCTGTGAATTAGCAAACACATGCATATCTTTACATGTCATTTTCATCCAATGAAGTCAAAAATCAGCATTTGATAATATTTATTGACTTAAATATGTAATAGTTCAGAAGCAAATAATGGGATTTAAAACAAGCCTTTTCTTGTAACCTGCACAGTGTGACAGGGTTCTGAATTATCCTAATTTCTACTGAATTTAGACCTGATGTAGCAACAGTTAAGCAGACAGCCACTATCAGCTGAGGGAATAGATGTAGGTAATTAAGAGATTTGCTGTCATTACCTTCCTATCAACAAAGTTTTTAGTAAGTTGTATGAAGGAGGTTTAAGTTTTTCATCATAATCCCTGTGGAATACAGAATATATAGAAAATGTCCCACAACACACAGAGCAGAATTAAATCTCCACTAGAGAAATACTGTGAGGGTCAAAATACGAGCTCTCTTACACTAGTACAACCCAGTAAATTCAGTTTCTTCATAAAAACATATAACTATTTTTCCAACTCTTATGGAATAGCCAGAACTGCTGGTGTCAGCTCCAGAGGAAAACGGCATATTCTCCTACTGGAGATTAAATTATAAAAACAGTACAAGCAAATCATCATTACATCCAAAATGAATTTGGTGTGCTAGATCACAGTTAATAAGTCACATAGGAAGTAAATAATTACCAACCATTTGTCTGCTTACCACTGGCACATTACTAGCTAGCTGTATTTCATACAGTTTTCCTGATTATTTTGATGCTACCAGTTACCAAATTATGGACTCCACCCAGTTTCTTGCTCTAGTTCAAGAGTACATACATATACTTAATATAAAGTCTGCAAATACATCACAGAAATCAGCTGGAATGCTAGGACAGCTGAGTTACCCAATAGCATAAACCTTAGCCTGCCTAAGAAGAATCCAGAATGTTTAAGAAAATCATAACAAAAGGAGCAAAAATCCTTTTGAGATGAAAAGAACAAAAGGACAAAAAGTGGGGAAATCAAAAGGAGTATAAAAGTTGCTGGATGTCAAGATAGTAAGTAGCCAGTGAATAAATATTGTTCCCTAAAATAGAAGAAACAAACAAGTTTGGAAGAAACCAGAAAACATGGAAATACTATGAAATCTATGTCTAGGCATATTTGATCTAAAAAAATAATCTAAATGCAGACAGAAACATTTACATGAGACTAAGAACTCTCTAAAAAGATCAAAACAGAGTTTGACGATAGTAGAACTGAACAGTAACTATCTGGCTGCGTTCTTGTATTCTTTCTTCTCTCACACATTCCCCGAAAGCAGTGAAACATCCACACTGCTCCATGTTCACAATTTCACCCATACAAGCCCAGCTATTCTCTTATTCCACCTTGCACTAATCCCATTCAAAACTAGAAGCAGAAAACCAAGGCATGAAGGCCTTTAGCACCGTGACACATGCACACTCTACCTCTTGTCCCACGAGCCCCAGGGCGACCTGGAATGCCCATCAGCCCTGGAATGCCATCATTCCCTGGTAAACCAGGAAATCCTCTTGGGCCTTCAGGGCCTCTTGGACCTGGTGGTCCTGGAAGTCCTGGGGGAGCACTTTGGGACTGACAATGGTTACAGTTTTGTAGTCTTCCACTCTGGAGAATGGCGGGCAACTGGGCTGGGAGAATTCAAAGAAAAAGTTGCTTAAAGTGTTGTAACAGTAGAAGCATTGCCCCCAACCACTAATACAAAATCAGTTCCCTCTCTTAAGAGAATATAATACCTTTAGAAATCAAGATGGTAAAGTATGGAACCTGTGATGTGGAAATATAGTTCAACATGTATAGGAAAACAAGGGATAAATCGGCAATACGGAAGTTGCTTTCAAGAAGTTCTGTAATTATCAGGAAACTTCTTTAGCACTTCAAACAAGGAAACAACAGTAAAGAAGCTTTCAAACTTACTTCTCAGTACATCTGAACACACCTGTCGAATAAATTCTTCTGAAAATTCTCGTGCCTAAAAGGAACAGAGAACAGTTGAAATAACAGAGCACACATTTCTTTGCGGTTTTTAAGGTACCCAAAATTGAAAGTTTGAAGTCCTATACATACAGGTTTTCCATCTGATCCAGGTGGTCCTGGGGGTCCTCTATCTCCTGGCTGACCTCTGAGACCAGGAGGTCCAATCAAACCCTGGACACCAGATTCTCCTTTTTGTCCACTGATGCCTTGAATGCCTGGATCTCCTTTCTCACCTTTCTGGAATGAAAAATCAATGAAAAGCCAATTATATGTTCACAGATCATTTGGAAGCTAGGTAGCACCAAACAAACATATTTTGAGAAATCTTTATTGAAGATCTTCATAAAATTAATGTGATGTCAGTGAAAATTAACTTGATATTGATTACTACAATGTATTCAAGTTTTCAGATTCCTTAGTAGATGTTTCAGATAAAATTACCGAAGAGAACTAGAAATAAATTACCTTTTCTTAACTTTAAAGACCCATTTAACTTACAAATTAAAAAATAGTATTCATTATAAACACATGGAAGGAAAGGTTTTAATAACTTTTTTCTGAGAATTAGAAAAATTTTTATAGTATGTTAAAATCCTTAGAAGGCCAGAAAAATTGAATGTGGAATTCTGGCACCACTGAAGTTCCTGAGAACTTACTATAATAATCAAGCTTTTTACATTATATCTGCAGTGTATAAGACAAAAAAACCCCATATATTTCAGTTAGGGATTTTTTTGTTTCTTTTTTTTCCCATCTGATTGATGGTAACTGTAGTCTATTTGCTTCAGTGGAAAAGGTGAAAAAAAATGCTGGAAAGTATTTTGATACATCTTCACCAAAGCAATGGTTCTGTGTACGGAATTACCTACTGCAATAGTTCATGTGGAACTCTTTCCCTGCTCTGGAGCCAACAGAACATCAGTATGTGCCCAAGATTAAAGTCATGTTTGCTCCCTTATGAGATTTTTCCTCCCATTTTTTTACAGCTTCTGCATAATGTTATCAGTTTCTGCAAAAATTTCTTTTCCATTTCCAACTACTTTAGATGGAATTGTGTAAACAGAACAGGACTATTATATATGACAAACTTATTGCAGCAAATAATAGAAGTTTAAGAAATACTCATGCATACAGTCTCCATAGACTTACACTGAATTTTAAATTATGGTATTTATATTACTTTGTAACATTTCCTATATTACTTATCAAAATTCTTGACATTAGAAAAATTCAAAGCTTCCTGGCTTGGTCTATATTAGTAACAATGCCCAGAGTTCTCTACAGGAATTACTACAGGGTAGCAAGCTTTAAATTCAGCGTCAGATTAATCAGTTTTATGAGCTAGCCTGTAAAATCAGACAGGTAGTACCTGCTCTTAAAGAAACAGAGAAATAAGACAAAATGTGACATGTGTCATTCAAGTGCCTAAGAGTACTGCTGGAAAGATGGCCAGTTCAGGTGATGACCTGAAAAGCAGACCATACCTTCAAAAGCCATATGTAATTCAGATACAACTTCTTCCAAAGTTGTAGTTGTAATTTATTTTCTTGATGTTGTTATCTTGAATATTGTAGTCACAGAGAAGTGATCCTCTTAGTTACTGCATGTAGATTTGTATTTGCTCATTTCTACTACATAATTGCAAAGGTATTTTTTTCATTTAAACAGTCAGCAAAGCTCAGAGATAAACACATATTGCTTATGTAGCTACACTAGAAACTATACGTGCTGAGATCTGAAATCACAATGGTTTTATAGCTAGGAGGTGTTTTGTTTTGTTTTAATTTTAATTCCTTTTACCACTATGGACTATATTTACATAAAAGACTTGGAAGTTGATCTATCTGAACTAAATGTTAAAGGGGCTAGAAAGCATTAAGAACCAGAGGATACTGGGGAAATCACATCAACTGTAGAGAAACATTAGAGGCAAGAAGCCAGTATAAAAACACCAGGAGAAAATGTTGGAAGCATCAGCAGAACTGCCTGAAGAACTTGCCAAGAAGCAAATGAAACTGTAGGGGGAAAATTTTCTGCAGTGTATCTTGGTCTTTTAATGCTCAACCACATCCCATGTGTGGCCTTGTTTGCTGACCCTTGCTATTGGCAAAGAAAAGTAAAGAAAGGAAAAGAGCTCAGTAAGTGCTGAGACTTACAGGCTGAAGAAACTTATTAAGAAATCAGAGTCTAACAAAAAACATATTTTATAGAAATAGAAAATAAAATAATTTTATAGGTTTGATAGGTAAACACAATGACATCATTACAGTTTAATACATAGTAAGAAATCATTTAAATTAATTTCCAGTAAAAATATATGATTGCCATGATTTACAATATTTAAGGAGACTAATTCAATAGCATACAAAGAATCTTTTACCAGTTTTGGCAATAATGTAGCAAAACACCTGTAAGCTAAACTGCAAATGAAGTATTTCATAGAATCACAGAAGCATATGAAACAATTTATATGTTAAAATGCATAAAATAATTTAATTATCAGAATGGAACTTCCAATTAATGCATCCGCTATTGATATGCAAAAACACTTTAATGAAAAAGGTTGAACAAAAAATATCTAAGAAATTTTGAAGGAGAATTAGATTAATGGGACAATGATTTTACAAAATGATTTTACAAAATATTGAAATAAATAATAACCAACAAAATTAATGTTTTAAATACCAATTTTTCAACACCATGCAACACAAATATTCTTTTTTCTTTAGCTATGTTCTCTGTTCAACCAGTCCTTTCTCTCTTTTATTGGTTGGTTTCTTGGCTTTTTAATTCTCTTAAAGTATATGCTTGGCTTTAATAATTTTTAATGAAATGTATATTTCATTCTGTCTCTTTTTAACTAATACGTCTTTCTCTTCTCTGGTATTTTTCAATTTCTCTTCTGTTGCTTATAGACATGAGTACAGAAGTAAGACTAAACACACATTTTACAGATCACATAATTTGCAGAAACAAATGGAATAATTTTGTAATACTATATTTATCATTGCAAAAATACTTACCTCTCCTCGTTCTCCACTCAATCCTTCTAGTCCCTTTAAAAAATAATATGAAAAAGAAATTTAAAAAGCAGGCTGAGCCAAATTACTTGGAATCAAAAATTAATATTTTTGTCCTTTGTTTTCAGTAATCAATCACAAATGTTAATTTTTAAAGATTTTCTGATTGCGATAGTAAAAAAATAAAACTGCATATAATGATGAAAAATTTATATCAGGGTGAATGAACACTTCAGTATTACCTTTAATATCATGTACCAAGAGGATAGGTTGGGAATATATCATACATATTATAAACATATAAACACAATATAGATTTAAGAGACAAAACCTTATTCACTTTACAAAGAAATAACATGTTGTGTCCTAGCAAAAGTAAACTCCTGATTCAAACTGCTTAATACTGTCTTACTAGGCAGAAATTAATTTCAGACCCTTGAAATACAGACTGAGTAGTAAGGCAGATTTTGCATGCTGGCAAATGATTTCGGTGTCATTTCTGCCCAGTGGTTCAATGGTGTTACTGACTATTACATCCCATAGCAAGATGGCAGTTCACTTTTCTGAATCACTCTTATGGAGAAGGAAACCTGTATTGTGTCTTGGAGTCTTGAGAAACCTTGGAAAGACCTTGTGTTGTCTGCTAAACAACTGATTTCTTTGGTTGCTGACCAAACCAGATAGGCATGGGAGATAATTTTAGACTCTGTCTGTATTATTTTTTCAGCTTTCTCCAAAGAAAAGAAAGCAAGCAACAGCAATTCAGTTGCATCATTCTGTCTGAAAAAAAAAATGTTTTCTTTCACTATCACTTTGTTTTCCCTTATGATTAAAAAAATAAAGAGATGAAAAAAATGTCCATTATTTACGAAAAGAAAAACCAGGAAGTTTAAATTGTAAAATGTTAGTCTAGGACATTACATTTGGTTAAGTCAATAACCTGTCTTTTAGTTTAAACTATTTTTTTTTTTAAAAATCTGCTCAGGTTTAATAATGAACTATTTTCAACCTACATATCTCTGAGAGTATTAACTAATACACAGTCTAGATCTCCTGCCCAGAATCCCCAGGAATCAGGTCCTTCTGGCTAGACAGGCAGCTGTAGCAATGTCGCAATTCTGAAAAAAGCAACTGTGGCTTCATTCCAAGTCTTGTTTTAGATATGTACCTCTAAAAAATACTTCTCTGTTTAGACACAACATAGATTATGCAGTTAACAAGTATTTATAAATACTAACAGCTATTTTCTGCGGAATAACAAGACAGCCAACTATGATACAATCTGAATACACTGGCCTAGAGTTAAAGAGAAACAACTGGATCTCATTGATTTACAGCTGGAACAGGAAACATCTGTAATTTTTGAGCACAGAAGATGTCAATAATGACTCCCAGTACAGTCTAGGAGGTAATGAACTGCATAGCATGGTACATGCAAAATCTTAACATCTCAAGTATCACTCTCATAACCTTTACACGAAAGCCACTTTGTGCTGTTATCTGCATTTTGTATTACTTCTAAGTGTTTTATAAAAATATTCTATAATTACGGATTTACTACAATAATAAAAGAAATGCACTTACAGTCTGTTTCTCAAGACATAATATCCCAGAACACAGAAACATGTAGGTTGGAAGTGATCTCCTTGGATTCAACTTCCTTTGCAGAACAGATGCAGCTTGATCAATTCAACATGCTGCCCAGACAGGTTTTGCCACAATATCTATGAGCGGCCTGTTCCAGTGTTTGACCACCCACAAAGCAAAATGTTTTCCCTGTGTATCAAGTTCCTGTGTTCCAACTCGTGCATTTCCTCTCAGCCTTCAACTGTGCACAGCTGAGAGAAGTGTTACTCCATCTTCTCTGTATGTGTTATATTTGTTATTTTAAAAATACTAAGAATGTTTAAGAGGGAATTTATATATGTTACCATGTTGTACATAAATGTATTTCACCTGATGCAAAGACCAATACATGTTGATGGAAGAACTGTTAAAAAAAAAAAAAAGAATCATGGCCTCAAACTAGGATCACTACAGCTCTTTTGAACTACGATCACTATTTTAACAGTACCTGTAAGCCTGGATTTCCTTGTCTTCCTTTTTCTCCTTTCAGTCCCTTCAGAAAAGAAGCACATTTTATAAAACACACATTTATCTAGGACATGTAATTAAACTAGCAAAATACACAAGGAGCTAACTACTAAAACCTCATTCTAAACCAGGACAAATCAATCTGAAAATACTCTTCAAAGAGATCAGAGCAGAAACTATGCAGAAGAATGAAATTTCTACACTGAACACAGAGGAACCAATTCAGGATCTGAGTAGTGACAGGATACTCTTCTTTTTCTTTTAGGTATTTCCATGATTTTAGATAACAAGGAGGACAATCCCACATGTTAATAGTAAAGTAGGTAGGCAGAGGCCAGGTGGAGTTACTTTAACTATGTTTCTGTAATCCTGGAGCGCCCTGCAGGCAGGGAAAGAGAGCACCCTGGGACAGTCCTGGGTGATGTCCCACGCCTCTGGGGCAGCAGCACAACCTGCAGCCCTGCGCCTACACCATTGCTAGGACCGCACAGCTCTGCACCAAATGCCAATACCCTGCTCAGGCCCCCAGAAATGCAGCTGAAAACTCATGCTGGCCATACTGGGCAGATTTCCTTGAAGGAGAGTTACTGCTGCTATTCAAGTTAACCTTCTGTGGAGCTTAATCTTAAAAAAAACTGTCTGAATTAATACCTAAGACTTGTATAAATAGCAATGCCAGATGATTCCATTAGAAACAAAGTTGATATACCTGGATGCCAGTGTCACCTTGGTTTCCTTTGTCTCCCTGTAAAATATTAGAAGAAAAGTCTCCATTTTAACATGGGTCACCTCTAAGACATGTAGTCTGCACTTTAATTTAACACAGTAATTACAAGAGAAACATCTAGCTTCTTCTTGAAGAAAAACTGAAAGAAATACTGAAAGAAAACAAATCACTTTATCCTCATGTCAAAACACTGAAGTCCAGAAAGCGATACTAAGAAAGGAATTTGTCATCAAAAGAAAACTGAAAGTGGATCAAAACTGAATCAAAATCATCAAAACTGAAAGTGGATACTCACATACCAAGTAAAAAATTTAAAAATACAATATAATGAGGTGGCAAATCCAGCAGGAAGCAGGATTTTATCTACTCAGTGCATGGGAGAGGAGAAGATGTGGGCAGGAAGGGAGGCAATGTTTCTCATGGGTTAAATTTCAGCTGAATGCACTACCACATGCAGAAGTTATACAAAACAAACTAAAGAAAAAGCATTTTTTTTCATCACAAACCCGTCTATATTTAAATTAAATCAAAATATTTAAGGACTAAGCTCCATTTCCACCCACTTGTTTTGACTTGAAATGTTTGAAGTAAATAATAGTGGGGGGGTTGGCAATCAGATGGTGTAAACAGTGCTTGAAAGTCAGGTATGTAGTTTTATTAACTTGTCTGAACATCGTCTCTTCATTGACACTGGAGAGAAACAGGCAGTGCATGAAAAATGTTCATTCCACTTAACAACAAAGATATGAAATATGTACTCTGAAAAGTGCCTATCTCTCTTCATTAATTGAAAAGGAAACTTAAAGTTATGGGAGATGGCTCTTACTCTAACTCTGACATCTTACATTTAAACACACATAAATCAAAACGCTGCGCCATGAATATAGCAGCTCATGAAACAAAAGACATCTCTAGAGGGTGTGCAAAACTGCATTTAATAAAGAAAATAATTAGAATGGAGATTTTTGGGTCTGTTTTGTCAGCTTTCTTCTAAGAGCCAAAACTTTGTGTGTTTGGTTGGGGTTTTTGGGAAGGAAAAAATAAATGAATGTTTAGTTAAATGCTAAACAGTAGTGAAGAGGAGATTTTTGACATAGCAAATATTTTCCTGATTGAAAATCCCAGAACATAAGAAGACATTTATGCCAGCTGTATTTGGTTTTATTGCACTTGAATGGTTTCAAGTTTTAAAATCATCTATAGCTGAAAGGCTTCACTTTTACTGTCAGATGCCCAAACTGCACTTTTCTTCCTGAATAATTCAAGTTTGTCATACTTACGACTTTTAACTCCAGCTAACTTGCATCTTCATATAAAATGAATGACCTTTTCAAAGGCTTCTTCAGTTTAAAATTTAGAGAAGTTTCATATATTTAACAAAATCATTTTTCATAAAAGAATATTGTCTATTGCAAAGTATTTAAACCGTGATAGTGTGCCCCAGCCAAACAATTTTTAGCTATTTTTACCAGAGCCCTCAGAGTAGGACCAGGCTGGAATTACCCTCACTGGTTTCACCTGGCCTTTCCACTTTCAGCTGCAGCACATCAGCCCCAAGAGGGTTTTTAAGCTCCAGTCTGAAGGCTCAAGGGGAGAAGTGCAAGAGGCTTATATCTGCTCTCTCTCCTTTGCTGACTTGTTGTTTGGATTTCCTGGACTAATTTGACTGCTGATCACGAGACGGGTTTTGTTGCTGCCATCATCTCAATGCTGCTTGTCTGGATCAGGAACCCCACCTGTTAGAGCCCTCAGGAATTCATCTGGGACTGAAAGGTAAACTGTGCTAAATTGGGAAAGAAGAAGCTGAAAAACTAAATACCAAGACACTAAGGAATAGATAAAAAAAGGACTGTACCATACTAGATTAAAACCAATCATATTATCAGAAAGGTGCATGCGGAGCTTATGGACAAAATCGAGAAACCAATCAAGCAATGTGAAATCTCATGCATAGCAGTTGTAAAATGTATATGTACTGTATTATGTAAAAGTTGTAAAATGTGTAAGTAGAATAGTATGCAAAAGTAGGTAAAATGTATAAATAAGTAAAGTGCATAAGTACTGTGTTATGTAGACGTTGTAAAAAGTATAAATAAGTGAGAAAATGTGTAAGTAGTCTAAGATAAGCAAGTGAAATGTGTAAGTAGGTAGAATGTGTAAGTAAGGTATTATGTCAAAGTTGTGAGATGTGTGAACACAGGGGTATTTTAAACAATAAGACACTTCTGCATAATCGTATTGATTCATTGATCAGAAGGTATGAGTTGCAGCAATTGTCTTGTAACATGTGCCTTACATAACCCTTAGATAGTGAACTGAATACACAGTGATAATGAAACTAATTAAACTGTTATTATGACACTGACTCCATGCTCTAGTCAATGTAAAGCATGTCCATATGTGTCTACTGACACGTGAAGTACTCTAGTATATGTAAGACATCTATATGAGGCTGGCCTATATGATACTGGACATACAGGAAACATGTGCCTTCTGGAGCAGAAGGTGAACTGTACTGGAATACTTCTGCATGGGATTTTCATTAAACTTTAATTGTAACACCACCCTTCTATCTTACTGTCTCTTTACCCTTCAACCTTTCTCTTCTTGTGAAAGTGAAATGCCTGATTTAATTCTATTTCTGTAATGCCGTATTGGGTCTGGCTGAGAAAGAGTTCATTTTCTCCAGAGCAGCCCTCATAGTGCTGTGCTTTGCAATGGTGGCTACAAAGGTGTTGATAACATACCAGTGTTTTGGGTACTGCTGAGTAGAGCTCCCCACAATGTCAGGGCTCTCTCCAAATTCCCCCCTTCACTGATAAGCTAGGGCCAGGCAAGATCTTGGGTGGAGACACAAATTCAGGCTAGGTGGAGAAGGAATTGAGAGCAGTCCTGCAGAGAAGGACTTGTGGGTGTTGATGGATGAGAAATTTAACATGACCTGGCAATGTGCTCTTCGAGCCCAGAAAGCCACCTGCATCCTGGGCTGCATCAAAAGCAGTGTAGCCAGCAGGGTAAGGGATTTGATTCTCCCCCTCCACTCCACTCTCATGAGACTCCACCTGTGTCCAGCTCCAGGGCCCTAAACGTAAGATGGATATGGATCTGCTGGATCAAGCCCAGCAGAGGGCCATGAAGATGATTAGACAGCTGAAGCATCTCTCTCATGAAGAGAGACTGAGAGAGCTGGGGTTGTTCAGCCCAGAGAAGAGAAGGCTCTGGGGAGACCTTAGAGCAGCCTTCCAGTATCTAAAGGGGGCTCAGAAGAAAGCTGGAGAGGTACTTTGCACAAGGGTCTCTAATGAGAGGACAAGAGGGAATGGCTTCAAACTCAATCTAGGTTTAGATTAGTTATTAGGAAGAAATTCTTTATTTTGAGGGTGGTGAGGCACTGACACAGGTTGCTCAGAGACATTGTGGATACCTCCTCCCTGTAAGTGTCCAAGGCCAGGTTGGGTGGGGCTTTGAGACACCTTGTCTAGTGGAAGGAGGTGTCCCTGCCCACGACACGGGGGTTGGAACTAGATGATCTTTAAAGTCCTTTCCACACAACCATTCTATGGTTCTACAATACAGCCAGGACAGACGACTTAAACTGAAAGGGATACTCCATACCATAAGATGGCTGCTCAGCAATAAAAGAAAGCTAAAGGAAAGAGGAAAGGGAGGAAGTTTCATTATTGCAGCATTTGTCTTCCAAACCTGTATGTGTACTGAAGCCGTGCTTCCTGGAAATTGGCTGGACAACACATGCTGACAGCAAGTAGAGAATAATTTTTTTTTTTTTTACTTTGCATCCACAGGTGGCCTTTCCTTTTCCTTTATTAAACTGCCTTTATCTTGACCCATGAGCTTTTTTCCCACCTTATTTTCTCAGCTTTCCCTGTCCTGCTGAGGAGGAGAGTGATAGAGCAGCTTGGTGGGCACATGGCATTCATCCAAGTTCAACCCACCACAAATGCCTTCACATTAAGGGCTTTATCCTTTAGAAGAAAATTTTCAGGATGGACATATTATTGCTTTAAATGTGTCCAACTGTCATCTAATAATAATGTATTTAGAGAAAGGATTTTGTTTAATAATAATCACTTATAAAAAAAGCACTTCCAAAAAAAGATGCAATTAAAAATGGAAAAAATACTTACCTTTAATCCCTGTGTGCCAGGAATGCCTGGGTATCCTGGTTCACCTGGAGCCCCTGGTACTCCTGGTTCTCCCTGAGAAATACAATAGCTCTGAGTCAGTGATGTGCTGTGTGTAAAAACACATATTGCATGTTTCTCAAGGCAACATGATACACTTTGGCTATGATATTTTGAAATTTTATAACTGAAGATGATTGAAATGTCTGGAGGATTTTTGAAGGGATAGGGAACATAGAGAAGACACAAAAGGGATTCTAATTCTTAACTTCAGTAGTCCAGTATCTATTTGTATTGTCTTTTAATACAGTTGATATTTCAAAATTAGACAAAAAATAGTATCTCAAGTAATGGCAGTGTTTGCAGGTTTGAACTTAATGAACATCTGACATTGCCTAAAATCTAGTATAAATTAGTAAGAGTAAGTCATCAAATGAATTCTGATGCAATGTGGTGTTAACAACTGTTTTACTGTGAAACAAACTGCCTTATATCTAACCAGGGGAAATAATGGAAAATTAGTAAATCATGGAAAAGTAAATAAATCCCTTTTTTAACTAAAATACTTCCAGAATCATATTTACCTTGGCTCCTGATGATCCTGGTTTCCCCTGTATTCCTGGTTCGCCTTTATCACCCTATATAATAATGTAGGAGTGTGGCTGGTACATCATTATGTTTTGTCTTACGATTAGCAAACATAAACAGACACTGTTGAGAAACACACTCTTAAAAACAGGCACAGCTAGTGACTGAAAGGCTAAAGTTCTTCTCCATTACAGGTAGCCTGAAGGTTTAATTTTCTCTCAGGAAATGTGAGATACTGATGACAAAACATGATCTGCCAGGTTCTGCTCACCTGTCCAGTCAAGTTTGTGTACTGACTTCACGTTTCCATCATCTTATTCAATAAAACTCTGAGAATCCTAGGATTTGTCCAAGTCAAAATATTTATTTATGTTTTGGCTTTTATTGCAGCCTATAGAATTAGACATATATTCAGTATGAGGATTTTCATTAAATCAAAGAATTATTGACTACTTCATGATAGACTTCTGTAAGAATGAGCTTATTAAGAACAATTCTTTTAAGGATCAGCTTATCCTCTAAGTGAGATAAATATACAAAACAAAAGCATTTTTCACAGACAAAAATAAAGCTAATTAATTTTTAGCCATATCATAGGTATTCAATCTTCTTGACCATAGAAAACACTGACACTTAAA
This sequence comes from Corvus hawaiiensis, assembly GCF_020740725.1. Taxonomy (NCBI): domain Eukaryota; kingdom Metazoa; phylum Chordata; class Aves; order Passeriformes; family Corvidae; genus Corvus; species Corvus hawaiiensis. The sequence goes on from NC_063215.1 coordinate 26,013,028, forward strand.
AAAATGCTACTGTCAGTATACAACTTTAAATAAATGCATACGAACTTTTAGATGTAAAATAATGTCTGAGGGGAAATGGATTAAAATGGTAATACAAAGTTTGGGAAATGGATTCTATATTCCTAAATATTCTCTAGGACATACAATTCAATACTTAATTACAATTTAATCCAAAACTCATTTTGGATTAAATTAAAAGGTTAAACTAACCAATCAGAACTTATAGCATTTATTTTAGCTATTGAGAACATTGGTGAAATTAGTTCTTACTGTAGCTGCAGTGCAATCAATCAAGTTACATCTGAAATAAGTCTGGCTCCTCCGGTGGAAGAAACAGCACATAACATTACTGAACACAATTAAAATATAAATAAATGTAACATGGGAAAGAAGTTCAGATGTATACTGAGAATTATCTGGTTTCCAGCATTGCAGAACATTTTCCAGGACTGTAAAGCTGAAACAAAGTCTCATAATCACTTCTGCAATTGTTAAAACCTCACAGGATGACAGGCACCATTTACTAAGTTACATTAACTTCTCTTAAGACTGAACTATCATAGAAGGTAACACAGGGAAAATCATACAGCTGCTCACCAATATTCAATACACCAAAAAATGAGATGCAGAATCCTGGCATTGTCCAGATCAAATCTGCATACAAAGCAGTCATTTATCAAAGTCACAAGCAAATTGACTCAAACACTTACCTTGGGCCCAGGAGCTCCAGGCAGACCAAGTGAGCCTTCTGGTCCCATCAAACCCTATTTATTTATGAAAAAGGCAGAGACATTTCTGTACTAAAACAGAGGAATAATGACCTCAGTTGAATTAGTAGCATCATTATTCTATTTCTTTTCTGAAATAAACAGAAAATACATCTTTCATCTTATTACTATACAGGCTATATTTTCCACTAAATAATAAATAAATAATCCACTACAGTGGATTATTTAGATCTTCTATGGTCTAATGAAGGGCTTCTGTGCAATGGAAAAAAAAAAACATACAGGGGAAAAGAACAGTGCTGTCATGGAATACTCCTGAGAGGAAAAAAATTCTGCAACTCACAACACGGTCTGTAATCCATCCTTAGTTATAACTGAAAGTGACACAAAAGTTTCTTGGTTTCTGTTTAAGGTTTCCAAAACCAGTAGACGTATTTGAGCGATTTCATCATTCTCTTTCCCCTTTCTGACTGTGTGTCCCTCAACGGTTGCCATGACTTGACTCCTTATGCAAATTCTAAGAGATTTATCAGGAGCAGTTAACTTTGGGGGCCACACCTTTGCATCTTCTATAAAACCTTCAAAGTTATACTGTTCATTCTAGAACCCAATAGCTTCTGCCGTTTCAGATCATGACACTTCAGCACATGTACAAAGCCAAAACAATGCCTTGGACTCCTTGAATGGAATCGTATTCATAAAGGCATGTTTAGCTGTATGTTCCCTATATAAAATACGAGCTAAAGAGTATTAAATCATCAAAGGGTGATTTCCTTAATTTCCGTTTAAAGCTAGTCTCAAGTATACATTAGAAAAGAAATCCTTCTTTGAAATCATACTTTCCAGGAAGGAATTCCCATTAATCCTATTTTCCACATCTGGTGTTAACATTTGTCTTTTTCACCACTTCATCTCACTTCACTTTTACTCTAGAACTGCACACAACAATAAAAACAATATATTATTATTGTTTCACTTGGACTTGCATAAATACTGTGAAATACAATCTGCTATGAGAGTGTGCTTAAGACACAGTGTAAAATAAAAGCATTATGATAAAAAAAGTCAATTAAATAAGGCCTGGAAATCTAACTTGTCAGGAATTAAATGTTACCAGTTATTCCAACTGATAATATTTTCAAAATTTGCTGTCATTGTTATTTGATCTTTGCTTTTATACAAATAAAAGCAATCACCTTCCATTTAGTACTACATGTTAGGAACAGTTCACTCCCATGACATTATCTCAGACTTCTCTCAAAAGTTACATGGAATCAAAACCACATATTTTTTACACAGATTGCAACTCAGCTTTGCAGAAATATATTAAACTTCATTTTCTAAAACTAAAAGGGTGTCTTTGTTTCTGCAATAGAAGAAAAGATTCAGAATATCTAAAACAAGATGTAATTCTGTAGCCATGGTTTTCGGAATTTTGACAGTTTTCTGGTATTTAATGTGTGCTTTACCATTAACCAAAGATTAATACATATTAACCAAAGATTAATTCAGGTTTTTTTCTCACTTTATTATAAGAAAGTGCTGGTCACCGAAACTTTCCATCAATAAATATAGCAACCTATTCTTTAGGCCACAGACACAGGCCTGTAAATACAAATAAACTGTATCAAACACAAGACTAGAAATTTTATTGAATAATTTCCAACAATTTCCTGAACTTTGAAGAGTAGATATGCTTGTTCTTACTTACATAGAAAATCAGTCTTCTTATCAAAGATGATGCAGTTAATCTAGTATAATATATTATTTGGTAAACAAAGGTTTACCTCAACCCATTTCTTCCATCATTTTGGAATAGAATTACCAATTCCTCTCCAGCTGGCTTGAAGTTTCTGAGGACTGTTTACACTCATAACCTAAGAGAATGTGTATTCCCATTAAACATTTGCTTATGGACTGTGTTAAGCACCAGCTTTGATGCAAGAAGACTAAGAAAATAATAATTTGGTTTTGGCGTCTAATCTTGATTATATTAATGCTGTCTTAACTCACTTGAACATTAAGCCTGCTTCTTCCCTTTTCCTCTTTTTATTTATATAGCAAAGTAAGGTTTTATTAATTTTCATGTTGCTGTAAGGTATAATTCAGTTTAGCTGCTTGAAATCAAATCTGATGTTATCTATTGACCTCCTCACTTCTGAAATACAGCTCTCTTCATTTTGTGATCTTTTTTTTGCATTCCTTGAAGACTACCTTCCTTTTCCAAAAAACCTTGTGCAATGACTATTTTCTTCTCCTCAGATTTCTCTTCTTTTCTCCTGGCTAGCACATTAATCAATAGAGAAAAGTGAGCACAAGTTTGGGGAAGTATTGCAGGAAGGGACAAGAAATGTGACTGAGGGATTTCTGGCTCCTTTCACATTGCCACCTCAGTGTAGCCCTGTGTTTCATATCACGTAACACATTGGGAGTCTACACTCTGCCACCTCACTAGATCATTTCCAGTGAAACCCATATCAGTCCTTGGATTACAGAAGTGGCATATGCTCATCAAAAATATCCCTCATTCATTTTATCTTATACAAAGTAGAAATACTATATGTACAGAATAGCTGCTTTTTTTCCTTTCAATTAAATCAGCTATGTGTACACATCCACATTGACCTGCAAACACATATCAGACAAGGAAAACCAGAAAATACATTTAGTATAATTAAAGATCAAGTATACATCTGCAGGAAAAGGAGAAATAAAACCTATTTTTCCTGGTTCCCTTTCTTGCACTTTCATTACTAGGCCATATTTAACTTGTTTAAAAAATTACACCAACACAACTAAGTGAAATCAGCACACTGCAAGAATGAAATGTTCAGATACAATATAGGAAAAGCTTGAGAACATGATCTGAAAATTATATAAAATTAGAAGAGAATGTCCTGAACAAAAATGTAGAACAATTCAAGGACATAAAACGTAGCATTACTCTCCTATTTTCCAGAGCTGACATTATATGGCAGGTAAATTAATAAATTGCTGGTGTTGGCAATGCAATAGGGATAGTCATTACCAAAGAAGAACTTGTTACTGAAAAATTTTCCCAAGCTATTAATAGACCATCCACAAGCTTTCCATCTGTTTTTTCTGGAACAAACATATTCAGTGTGACTAATACAAGGAAAATCCCACTATCTTTTCTGGTTTAAATTCCCTAATGGCATATAACATATTCAAATATTCCATGCATCAATCTCCTATTTAATTTATCAGGTGACAAAAAAATACATTAAATGGGTTGACAGGAAAGAGGAATAAATTATTTTCAAGTGTATCATGAACCAGATGTTATTTATCTAAATAAAATTTAAAGAAAACATGGTAGGTGAGTTAAATAAATATGCACGCTTTGGAATCCCACAAGGCCTTATTATAGTTGATGATGTAGCCTTCCCTCTGGCATTTTGTTCAACTTTGGTCAGAAAGAAATGGAGAAAAAAATTCCAGCAACAGGCAATAAAAATAGTTAGGAGGCACAGGTGAGAGAGCAAATGTTCACATGTTAACTAAGTGTATGGACACTTGAACTTTCAGTTCAGGCACTGTTTCATGCAAATTTGATCTAGGCAACTGCAATACCTGGTTGTCAAGGAAATCTATTTTTTCCAGAGAAGATCTTTAGGTGGCTGCAAAAGTCCTCTAAATTCATGAAAAGAAAATTAACCAATGTACTCTCTTTATACAAAAAAAGCTTTCTGATATCTGTAATGTAGTGATTGTGCCTGCGGCAGTCAGGAAAGGAAGAGCTGCTGTGTGGACAGGGGTAAGTCTATAATGTAGGAAATCCTGAATATTCTGGATGACAGAGTAGCCCAGAATTTTTAAAATCTGAAACTAATTTCAATTTTTGTCTCCAACAAAAACTCTCTCAGTTTTAATTGATCATATATATTTTATTAAGGAACTGTAAGAAGAGGAAAGAGAGGGGAGGGGAGGAGAGGAGAGGGAGAGGCCATACTATGAGGCCTCATAGTAGCATACTCCAGCACCAATATCTAAATGATGCTGAGGTTAGTAGTTACTTTCATACTCAGATGGCTAATCTGGCATGCAGTGACATGCAGTTATGCAAGACTGCACATACCAAGATGGTCAAATATACATGTTGCTAACCTTCATCCAAACAAGGATTCTCTTCAGAATAGAGAATACTGCAGTGGGATGTAAGCCCAACTAATTTTGGTATCAGGTCTGCCCTTACGCAGTCCAGAAGATGGTAACCTTAGCTAGGATGTTAAAGAGATTCATCAAAAAGAGGATTATAAGGTCCACACTGAGAGCCTTGGCATCTTCTTCCTTCAATGGTCCTGTCATCCAACCAAATGAGGCACAAGCCACCACAGCAACCCTGCAGTCACTGAAAGTGGGAAAGAATGGTGCCTGAAAAGATTATTGCATGTTGTCATGCAAGGAAAGGTAGGTACTAAGATGGCCTTAACAGTGTGACAGTACTGATGACTGAGAAATTAATATCAAGGCCCATTTAGAGAACCACTGAGTATTCTGCATTTGTCCTTGAAGATATAAATATATACTACTTCTATTTTAACACTACAAAGTGATATCAGAAACCCCTTTGTCTATCAAAATGGATGAAATCCAGCCTGACTACTGGATGTCAAGGGGAAGCTCACAGATGAAGATTTTCATAGGGAAAGACCTCAAGAAAAGATGGGAGAGCTAAATCGTGAGACAGACGAGTTATTAAACTGAACAATACAATCTCTTAACAACCTGCAAAATCCAAGAACCTATAAAAATGTACTCTCGCCTCTTGTCAAGATATTCAGAGGCTTAAAGTAATGGCAAGGGTAACAGAAAAAAACAGTTCACAGCTTTCAGTCAGAATTTCCGCAGTGCAAATATGTCACTGAGCTAAAAACTTACATTTGTCATAGCCTTGTCTTTTCAACCTGAAAATGGTAGTTTGCTCCTGTATTTGCCATTTCATGTTTGTTTATGACAAGCAGAGAAGGACAACACCACAATTATTTGTTCGTAATAACAAAATTTTTCAGCTTACAGTATCTCCTGGTGACCCTTTTGCTCCTGGTTGACCTGGTGGTCCAATTTCACCCTGTATTTTTTACATAAAGAGAAAAATTCTGTGACTAATGCACATATAGTTAACAATTTTTTAATATATTCTTTAATTATGCAGATTTAGTTAGTTAAGATTGTTTCTCAAGGTATTATGAAATTAGCATGGTTTCTTTTAAACTATTCATTCCTTCTGGAATAGTTGAAATAAAAACTAATGAGAGATTTTTAAACATGCCATGAATTATCTCCATTGTTTTGCAGCATTGATTTGATGTCATAAATCCCCACTATGAAAACTCTTCTCTAAGCCTGAACCCTTAGTTTGGAATGGGTATACATAGTACAGATTTTAACTATATTTTGAACAGCTAATAGTACCTTTTGTCCTTTTGCTCCTTGATTTCCAGGAATTCCAGGAATTCCCTGAGAAGGAAATAGAAAACCTTTTAAATATATGGAATAATTTCACCAGAAATTTTTCAGCATTTGCCTAAATGGTTTGTGTTCAAAATATGGGCAAGGAAAAGAAAAAACAAAACCAAAAAAAAACCCAAAACCAAAACAAACAATAAACTCACAAGCAACAACAAAAAAAAATATAAAAACCCAAGAATAAAAATCCCTCAAAGCAGCAAAAATACGTAGGAGAAAGAGCTCCAGCTGGAAACATGCAAACTTATCTAGGGATACAGTGAAACACTAATGTTGAATTGTTCCCCACTGCTTTTGTTGCAGGAGTCCGCGTCTGCTGCTGGGCAGGCTCACATGCTCTTGCTTGCCCCAAAACCCTGACTGACACAGTGAAAGAAACCACTTTACATTATCCGTAAGATTCCTCACATAAGTTAAAGCAAAAGCCCTGGTCAGCGGCACCATCAGTATGACAGATCATATTTTCTCATCTAAAATACAGTGACTTTAAAGAGACAGATACAGTTTTATTTGATGTATACTAGCTGCTACCTCCATAAATACATGAAGATCTCTGCCATTTCCTCAACATCATTGCTCATTCAGCTCTACAGTATATATCACATTTTTCTTCCAGTGATCATTTAATTGAACATGATTCAGGTTAAAACAAAACTTCATATATGCTTAAAGCAGAAGCCTACATAGTAAGTCTGGTTTTTTCTCTCAAGTACAAAATATTCAGATTTGTTGGACAGACAATGTTCTTACTTGTACCATGATTAATTTGCAGCAAGAATTTGGGTAACAGACTTTACATTTTAATCTAATATTGAAAATAATATGTTGCAGTGAAGACAAGAGGACTGTTCTAGACACCACCAAAACAAATGCATTCTATGGGAAAAAAATAACACGAATGTGACAACCATAACCCAATTGTCTCCACATGGATTACACCTGTGCAAAAGATAGTTCCATTGTTTTGCAGTTTACACCCACTTCTAGTAAATAATGACAAGCAGAAACAGTTCATTGGTCAGTGGCATATGAGTTAACGATTATATCCTGAGCATTTTACAGACCATCAAAACTCTAATGTATCTATCATGAAAGGAAAAGATCAAATAATGTAATAAAAAGAACTTGAAAATAATGCCTCATACTGAGGCCTTCACATTATGTTACATAACTCTTCTTTTGTGCAAAACCTTCTTAGATCTTTTGCACAAATAATGAGATGGGAAATAGGGCACGTTTGTCACCACATTTAGGAACTTCCAGACCTATCTGTGAGTTCTCAATATAATTATTTAAGATAATTATTTAATATAATATTTAATAATGTAGTTATTCATTTCTGTAGCTGTAAAATATAAAACCAAATTATGGGTGTCTGTACCTGTAATATAAACCAGAATTTCATATATGCTGAAAAAACATCCCACTAGGCAGCAACCTTGTTGTCCTGAATGTACCAAAGCTTTCCATAGTTACACTTCTGTGCAATTTGGAGGGCTCAGAGAAGACAGTTCCACACACTTATCCAACACAACAAATTATTTACCATGATATAAGCATGCCTAGAAGGAAAAACACAATGTCCTGCTGAGCTGGGTTGATCTTTCTTGGTTAAAATAAATTGCTGGTACAAGACATTTCATTTTATATCAGTGACGAAGAAAGACAAAACTCCAAGAGCAATTGTAAAACTAAGTCACATTTCTGGTTTTTTCCCTTTCTGACTGATTCTGCACTACTGAGGTATGTGGAACTTAGGCCCTTAAGTCAGTGAGAGCTGGTCCAGACCTTAAAATTCTCTTACGGTTCCTTGACATTCACTCAGCTAAGAATGCATCTATTGCTTATGCTGATGTAAGTGATTTCCAGAGTACATGGGGTGGAGATTTTCAGTTACTCTCCACATGTCAGCTGGAATAAAAGGAGGAGAATGAGTATTTCCCACTAATTATTTTTCTGTGTAGCTTCCATGGTTCAATAATTACAAAGACTAATTTCTGTAGGATCAGCTCCAGATTACCTAAAAATTTAAAACTGATTTCTTCTCATTATCTGTCCCAATCTATTACTTCCATTTACATGGATAATCTCTGGTTATGCCAATTAGAATTATTTGCACTTTCTCAGAAGACAAGGTTAAAAGGCTGTTTAGGTATCAAGAGTTTCTTACCTAACTTCTAAGTCAAAAGCCAACTCAAGCTATGGAAATGTGTCTTGTTCCCAAACAGAGATTTCATACACAATACAAATCCTCAGAATCTGAGCATATATTTTATTTTAGCCCCATGAGTAATAAGACATTTTTAATAAGAAGTAATGTTTAATAAGATGCCATAACACTAACTAAACTGTCGAAGAAACCTTACTTCAATTATCAAAAAATGCCTTCTTACTTTAAAGTATGAGGCAAAGCAATTATTTTTACACCATTTGTAAGACAAAGATTTAATTTTTTTGGAGAGTATATTGCAAATAAAATTATCACAAATGCCTGTGTTTAATCAAAACTTAATATGAAACACATTCATCATGCAATTTTTCTGCCACTAAGGGAAAAACAATGTTTGGAACTGCTACAAATGGGAAAACTGCCACCCACTGGGAGTAATAGAATTGATGCTGTGGAATAATTCATGATTCACTGGCCTATAGAAAAAAAAAACTGCCTTTGGCGACGTCCTTTGCAAAACTATCAAGCACACTTTGTTCATATATAACATGAAAAGGAGTTGTAATTCTAAAGTTTCTTTTTCCTTGTCTTTCCCAAAAATGCATGTTAAATGGTTTGTATGTATCACATACGCAGCTATAATGCCAATAGAAAGTAGCATTACATTTCTAGCCAGAATAGCTAAAAACCAAATCAGCTTTACTGATTTCTGTCCTTGTAACAGTTGAAGCATTTCTATACTTCTGAATCAGTTAATTTGCTCCCCTTTTTCTTCATGTAAGGTTTATTCAGTGTTTCTTCATATTGTCTCGGTTTTGGAGACAAAACTTCAGGAGGAAAGGGCCTTCCCTTTTCCTCCAATAAGACAAGTGGGTCACAAAAAGTGAAAGTGGGAAAAAGAAACCAAACTGTTTATTAACACGCAAAGAAAACAGGGTAGAAGAGGATAAAAAAACCCCTCAAAATATGACAAATTCCCGGAGAGAGAACAGCCAGCCGGGCTCAGACCAGCCGGGGCCACCCCCGCAGGGTCCCCGGACCAGCAAGGAGGAAAGGGAGGCAGTGAGGCAAGGGAAGAAAAAAAGAACAAGAAAAAAACCAACAGAACCTTTTCCCAGCTAGCTGGAACACAAAGGAAAACAAAAAGGAGCACAGTGCTCCCGGCGCGCTCCCTCCCGAGCCCCTGGAGCCGTTGGGCTGAGCCGTTCAACTGCCCCGCACTCAGTCTCGTGGCCCCGCCCCCCGGGTCCGTCTTAAAGGCACAGCGTCCTTGGGCATTGGGCGGACAGTTAAGTATTACAGCTGGTGGTGGGGTCCGAGGCTGTGACCCAGGAAGAGATGACCGGTCCGGGGAGATGGTCCCGAAAGGAGTCGCCTGCCCGAGGTCCGGTGTCTTCCTCTCAGCTGCTGGCAGAGGAGCCCTTGCAGAAGCTGTCAGCTCTTTAGTGATATCAGCTCGTGATTCCAGCTCAGCTCTGCAGGGCAGCCTCTAGGCCAAACCAGACCAGAGAGAGAGACGAGAAGACCCATGTGGCTGGTTCTGCACAAAGGTAGCTTTATTGTGGGTTCCCTCCGGCGAAAGGAAGGCCAGGGACGAGCTCTCTCTCTACAGAGGCGAACTGGTCTTCTTTTATAGGGATACAGGGGATCAGCAAGGGAACCAATGGATTACAGAGGGTCTGGGATAGACCAGTGGGTTACAGAATGATCTGCATAGGGTATCCCAAAGGATTGTGGGTCTACTTTTCCTCACCATGACTCAAAAGTAGTCACCTTTCCAGGGAGTCCTGCTGGGCGATTGCAAAATCTTTTATCTCAGCAGACATCCCTCCAGGGCAGTGGCTGGGCATATCCCACAGTTAAGGAATAAAGTGGCTTCGTAACATCACCCCAGGACACATATTTAAAAATTAAGTTAATTGCAAGCACTGCCTCAGTTCATTCAGCATCATCAATCCAACTTTTTCAATTACCTTCACTTCATTCCAATGTCTTCCTCCTTTATTTGAAATTTTCCCTTAAATGGGAAGTCCTCCCTTACCCCATAAAAGCCTGTAATATTATTCATTATTTTAGCCTTAATCAGAAAGTGCTATAGTCACATGAAATTTAAAGTCAGCAAGATAGTCTAGCAAATCTAATCCCTTGGTTTAAAATCATGTTTAATCTAAAAATTCTTACCTCCAGTTCTACCACATACTGCTGAGTTTGTGCCTAAATGCTAATGTCATTGTGTACCTGTCTGGCAGCTAACCAACATTTTTTGAGACTGGGTAAGGACTACTCTCCTTATTCTTTATTCAGCCTCTGTTGCTTGTTTAATCATTTATCTTCCACCCTGTGTCACCTACGTGTACCTAGAAGCCTTTCTGAAGTCTGGTTAGGCCTGGGAAGGCTATGCAGAGTAACCCCAGGACCTAAAGTGACGCTTGAATGCCATGTAGATAATTGAAATAATCTCTAGTGTCACTGAAGGTGCTGTGGGATAGGAGATCTACCTTTTGAAAAAGATGTCACTCTGCTCTAGAAACTGTGTCGTGCATGCCAGATGCTGCAGTTGTCCTCACACAAATCCAATGGCTCTTGGTGGCAATGCCCAGGCAGCCAAATCCCACACACCTTGATGTCTACTTCTGTCTCAATATCATCGCAAAATGAAACTCATCTTGGTATGCAACTAAAGCCCTGGATGCAGTCTTCCTCAGCTGCAGCCTGCACAGCTGGGACTTCAGAACACCCAAAAGCATTAATTTGTTTCTATTGTGATGATGAACCTCAATTATGATAGTTATAAAATTCTGTATAAATATTCTCTTTTATTCCAGTTTCAGCAATTTAAATAAATCTTCCGTTCTTTGATAATATCTGGCAGATAGAATGGATATAACTGTAAGAGGAAAATGTTTTCACAATCCCTGGAAAAATTTTCTTGTAGCTTTCATTAATCATCAGGTGTCTATTTTTATTTTGGATTATATTAAACAGATGGATTTTCTTCCATGCAGCCTCACAAAAAATCCATTAAGGAAATTGCCTGGGGCCTTATATACACTTTAACTAGATGTAAGCATTTTTACTTAAGACACAAGCTACATTTCTCAAAATATTTCCCACTTTTTCTAGCTAGTACCAGGATTATTTGCGTCACCCTTATGTTTAACTTTATGCTTGCAAACAGTGGAAGAAACCATGCAGAAGACCTTTTTCTAAAACAAAACAAAACCTATTTTAAGTCTTAAAATGAGTACATATTAGCTTATTTCTATTCTTCATTTTCTGCTACTGTCTTTAATATTTCCCATTTCTTCTGTGCCTGTTAGGACAGGATGCCCTATTATGGAAAGTAGGAATTTCTAGGCTACAGGTAACATATCCATAATCATAAAATTTTATCTCTTCTCTGGAAGATGTGAAATTATAGAGTTATTTCCAAAGGCTCTTCTGTTATGAGCAAACTACTTTGCAGTCAATTCCCCAGGTAGATGTAGAGAACATTAGTATAACTCTCTTTATTATCTTATTTTCTTCTGATAAAAAGATGGCTTTTATAGCATATGTGACTTCTCTGATTTATGTTTCAATCAAATGGTTCCTTCTACTCTGAAAAATCTGCAATTCTGATTCTGGGAAGACCCTAAAGGACATTACATGAATTACAGCAATAGAACAAGATACAAAAAAGGTATCTTATCTATCCACATGTTCCCATGATCCCTTTAAACACTTGAAAAATACAACTCTTTATGTATTACTGATCCTTACTTGAAAAAGCCTATTTGATGATACATGAGAGATTTACTGGAGGCATGCAAAAAAGTACAAGACATAATTTGGATGAAAGTACAACAGTCAAAATACTTTTTAAAAGATTACAGCAAATCCTTGATAATCCTAATAGAATGAAAGACACAAACCAAATTTGGATAATGTATAAAACTGGGAGAGAAATTCAATGAAGCTGAATCTGCTACTACTGAGTAGTTGCAATTGATGAAAGAAGAAAAAGGGCTACATACAAAGAAGCATTCCCACAGACCTAATGACTATGCACCAGACTAGCATAGCAGCTTTAAATTAGGTTCAGGAAAGGAAAAAGCATTACCAAGATCTTTGCAGTTATAAGACCACAGCTTTCAAACACTTCTTTGGCAAATCAGTTATTAGCAATAAAACACACATGTTTAATGTGGAACAGAGTGACCCTTATTGCACTGCCAACAACACAGACCTTGGAAACTATAATCTGAAAGTTGGAAATACTAACAGAAAATGAAAACTCTGTATATCTTGTCACAGGCTGAAATCAGTGTTACTCTTGTTTCTTGTAAAGAACCCTCAAAAGAATATGAACGTCAGACTTGCCAAATCTTCATGGATCCAAAGGTGGGCAGACAAACTTGAACTCCCAGCCCTTCAGGTGACACCATGATGCCCTCCCTCTGCCTATCATGCTACCACCAGCCTTAGAGACTGTGAAAACCAACATCCAGTCTGTCTAGAAATCTTACAGACTTCTAAACCCTGACAAACTGACCCATATTTGACACTTACACTTAAAGACACTGATACTCAAGCAGTTACATGCCTTCAAAATGCTTTAAAATTTCTCCACCACTTAAATTATGGAGAAAAACTTATGATGGGTCACAGCACTTGAGCACCTTGCACACATAGGACAGGGCAGGCTGAGGCCAGCAGAGCCTCCCCGAAGGGCACCCAGTGCTGCTCTGCTCCTTACATCCAACACATAACCAAAGAGCTCTGTTCACACAGGTCACACTGATGCAGGACAGACTTTTCAGCCACATCCCTTTCCCATAGTAAGGAACCACTCAGTTAAATTAGCAGTGAGTAAGTTTAACAACAAATCATGCCTTTTTTTTTTTCTTTTCATTTTGGTGGATTCTGTGAAATTGGTCACAGAATGCAGCAGGACTGTGTTCCAAAAGGGACTGTAAAATTCCTACAGAATTGGTCCATTGCTGGCTATTAAGCAGGATGGGCCAGCCTGCATCTTTGGCTAAGAAAGTCCCAAAAGCTCTGACAATCTGGCAGTAAATAACAGGTGGGGGAAAAAATCATTTTCTACATACTCCTATCCATTCCCAGAGAAACAGTTCTGTGGTAGTTCCTTTAGTCTTCATCTGTTTGGCAGTTGTTACATGTTTAAGAAATAGCTAAGAAAAGCTGGAACAAAGACTGGCACCAAACCCTTCCAGAGCACAAAGAAAGAAAATCACACCTTGACTCATTCAGCAATCACTAAGACTAAATTTCATTACTAAAACTAACTACTAAAGCAAAAAAATCAATTTGCACAGTAAGAGGCAAAGGTTTCTTCTTAAAATGGTTTAATAATATTAACCAAAATAATGGCTAAATCTTGAAAATGGATTTAAATTCACTCTGATTAAAGATCATGGTGTTTTGTTTTGTTTTGTTTTGATTTTTGTTATGGATGAGAAGCTAAGACTGTATTCTGACAAGACTTTCCATAGCTTCAACTCAGAGTAATTTTAACATGTAAGGATTAAAAAACGAAACACTTACCATACAAATTTCCCCTAATTTTCTAACACTGTATTTACTTGAGGTTCTGAGACTTGAGTATCAGCTTCTCAATTTCATGTTTAAAGCTCTTGGTGGACAAGAATAATCCAATGCTATTGACCAAGACGGTCACTCAGAAGAAACACAACAAGTAACTAATTACTTTGACAGCCCAACTACCACTTGAACACAAAACTAACAAAGAAGCCCTGCTATAAGTTGTTTGCTTCTTTTTCTCCTGCGTATTTTCTGGAGGGCTTCAATTAAAATAACTTTAATTAATCCAAATATCTAAACTGTCTAAGAGAGCCAGAACAAAAATTACCAACCCATCAATAAATACTTGTCTTCTATTTGAGACAAGTATGTAATGATGGGTTGAATGCAGATATAATTTTCACTGTAGAAAAAATCATATCAAAGAAATAGACTAAATATATCTACTTGACTGTATGAGGTGAAATGAAAGCCATTCTGGGTAATTCTCAGAATGCAGGCTGTAGATTTGATGCCAGATACAGCACTTAGAGCTCTGATGCAGTTACAGCTAGAGGGTTTTGTATCACTACCCTGACCACAGTTCTCAAGGAGGCTGTAACTCAGACCTTCTTAGGACTCAACAAATTTTTTCTCTGGCTTCTCCCATGTTGAAGAAAAACGATGACTAGCTAGAAAACTGGGTACACTGTTACTACTCTGTTGCAGTTGGATCAGAGGAAGGAAAGTCAAACATCCTTTTGGTAAACTTCTTCCTACTTGTGGTTTAGTAACTTACCATAAACATGCTGCGAAGCATAGAATAGAACAACAATGTGCAAATGAAATCAACTGAAATAATAAATATGTGTGTCTGCTACATTCTAACCGATTGTCTTCTTCATTCATACTCAACTCTCTATTTGGTTTCTAAGTACAGTAATTAGCTGGGGGAAGTTTCTCTTTGGTCTTCAGTCAGTGGAAATCCCAGCAGATATTTACCTAAGTCATAAAATGTAAAGAAGAAAATTGTATAGCAAGAATAAGAGGAGATGTTGCCCTTTAAAGATTAAATCGGCACATGTGAAACAATGACTACCAGAAGTATAAACATCAACTTTCCTGGCACTAACATGTCAGATGCCATCCCAATATACAACATATACAAGTCCAAACAGTCTCTTCAAGCCTTTCCTTCTTCAGAAAAGCCTTTCTTGGCTGAATGAAATTAGCACACAAGTTCAGGAATGCTCTAAATGTTACTACTGACATCAGGTGGATCCAAAAGAATGCAAATGAGTCCTTTTTTAAATATCACATGTCAAAGGAAGTGAATGTTGAGCACTTCAGGCATACATATTTTATTCCATTTTACCATTTAACTTTCAAGATCTTTACTAGCTACTCTCAGCAGGATGAACTAACCAATTGCAGGCACACACACATTATATTGCTTTAGTTCTTATTTTAAGCCAATTCAGCAAATACACTTTTAACTGATACTTGAGAATAAAGAAATTTCTGATAAAGAACACAAGATCAATTTACAGTTGTGTGGATTTGTCCATTCAACTTTTCAAAAAATCTATATTTGATCAAGTCCAGCAATTTTTTAGAATGTCTTTTTTTCAGTCCAAGAAGTAGTACATTAATATAGTTTAAATTTATCAGTACTTCATTTGCCCAAAGTAACAAAAACAATTCATCAGAAATGTTTTTGAATGATAATCAGGTGTAGTAAACTGATGTCTTCCCACTTAAAAATACATTAAGTCAAATTGCATAGCTATAATGTTAAAGTGCCGAAATAACAATTTCTACAGAAAAACCCACTGCAATATGAATACCAAGAAAATCTAGTTTCTGGTACTGAGAAAAAAGGTAGTGATGTTTATAAGCACATGCATATTGCATTCTCTGCAATTTATGTGAAGGCCTCCAGTTTCCTAAATGCACAAGCATTTAAACAGACAAACATTTAAATGTGTTTTTGGGGAGTGTTACCATGAGAAAGTATATTGGATGTGTAATGAATACATCCATACCACCAAGTTGATTCACTCTTGGTTTCAAACCAGATGCCTAGACTCCCCCTTAGCCAAGCTGAAAACATGACAGCTAAAGGCTCAAGCTACATATCATCATTCCCTCAGTGGGAAAAAACACAGGTGGAACATGTGTCTTACTCCAGACAGAATAAGCTTATGCCAAAGCACTTCTTCTGGCAATTAAAGCTCACTTTCTAGTACAGATAACCAAGATGAATAATATCAAGCTTAATGTCTCTACATGAATATTTCCAATAAACACCCCAAATTATTTTAATGCATAGAAGAAATCAGATTCTTCAGAAGAGCCCGTGGTTTTGTGTACAAATGGGTCTAGCTCATTGGAATAAGTCATGGAATACAAATAAATCATCACTACCACTAATTTTGTTCTTGGAAGATAGTTACTGTACTCTTTAACAAAGCTGCACCTTTAAGTGCTCACTGCAGACAATTCTTTCAGAATCATACTGTTTTAACACTCTCTTTCAGTTTATAAAAGACTAATAAATTATTAAGAGAGATTTTAACAAATGACAAGCACCTGTTTATTGTAACACAGCTCATCAAGTTGATAGAAAGATTTTATATTGGTACAACACATTTGTTAGAGGAATTTCTATCTCTATGTTCACAAAACAGCAGCAATAGGGAAGGAATGCTGGCATCTAATTTGTATCAGCATATGAATTAATAAGAAAAGTGCCAAAGTAGCCATAAAAGGTCACTACAGCATACAAGCAGAAAACAGAGTACTCTGAGTACCATTTATAACTATTTATAGCATATGCCATTCATGCCCACAATGGGTTTACAACTAGAGCTCCTTTCATATTTCCTTACAACTTTTAATAATTTCCTTTTTTTAACATTGCATTTATAAAACAGTCTTAAAGAAATGTTAGCAGGGCATGCCACCTCTTCTCTACATAATTTTCCAAAATTATCAAATTTAAAATGGCATTAAAGGAAAAAAATAACAAAAAATACTTTCCCAAGTCTCTGTAGACAAAACAAAACCGAAAAAGATAATATAATTATTGCAAATTATTATAATTAATGTAATTGCACTGTGTGAGGATATAAATTTAAAAATTAGAAATCATGATGGACAGGCAGAAAGTGTGAATTAGATGGGAGAGAACTGTTAGCTTTACAACTTAGAAAAGCAGGCATTATTTTCCAAGCTGCATTAAGTTAGTGGGTCCAAGTTAATTACAGCATTTACTGTGGCCCCAGTCCAGACTGAATTCAATGGGAATCTTTCCATTGACTTCAAAGCGCTTTGGATCAACAACTATGCTGTCATGTCTTGTATCATTTTTGTCAACTGGGAATAATAAAGGAACTCAGATTAGCCTGCCTGAAGTTCTAGAAGTCTTCTAATTACCTGTTTCATTACAGCACTAATCTCATATTTATCTTCTTAACAGCAATTAACTCTTCTGTAATTATAGTATGGAATGAATTTAATTAAAATAACTCATCAGTCAGAATGAAGATAACCTAGGTTGAAAATCTGCTCAAAATACATACAGCTACCTAGAAGTTACACTTGACAGAAAAACCTCCATTCAGTCTAAAAAACGTTTGAGCTTACAGCACTATGTAATTAACAAATGATTGCTGAAAGTATTGTGAAGTCAAAGCTGTCATCTTCCCCTTTCTCAAGTGAGAGCAAGATTAACAACATCTGTTATATAGCTCAAGCACGCAGAAAGTCATCAGCAAGCCTCTGCCCTGTCTACTTCAACAATTTGGATATTAGAAGAAGGAATAAAGGATCAATGCTAAAAAGCACATTGAACTAATCAAACCTACTTGTAAAGAAATAATGAATGGAATATGCCTACAAAAATCATCACTATCAGCTGTTTATGTATAAAAAATCACCCCACCCAAATAACAATTTATTTTTTTATTTACAGGTAAAAGAATTTTCAAAAAAGAAATAGGTGTTCTTTTGAGACCCACAAGACATTATTTGCAGAGAAAATGCTAGTCCTTTACATCCCTTATGACTGCAATGCTGACACCTTTGAAAAGCAGGCCATCAGAGTTCAGCTCCTACTATCGAGGCATCTCAGACTAGTAGAAAAGCATGAATATCAGATCAGAAACTAAAAATTTTGATAGACTCACACCAACCACTTTGTTGAGTCTCCTGACCACTTTTCTCTTAAAAACTGATATATTTGCTATTAAAACTCGTAATTTCCTCTTAAACATAGGAAATAATTTCTTTCTTATATCCTACTTACAAAGAGAGCACTATTTTATAGCAGCGCCTAATTTAAGGTGATATAAAATCTGAATGAGTATTTAGTGCTCTGTGGAATATTTCCACAAGTAATAAATTCATGCAACACATGATCTTTTGAGCACTGGAAATACAAGAGGATCTTTATGCTTTAATCTATGAAGAGATTAAAAGTAGAAATAGAATAATCAGACTAGGTGCATAAAAAACAAAGTAACACTTTCAGAAAGGAATTTTTTTCACAAGGCCTACTGCACAAATATACAATAGAGTTTTTAAGTTTGCTTTTATCCTCAGTGTTTCATAACTCAGTATGTAAATGCAAATACAAGACACAAATGTTGAGTAAATGGCATCCTAGTACCTAAAATTGGTACAAACTAACATAACATCAACATAAGGTGCATCAAGCAAAACATTACAAGACACAGAGAGGAAAATAATAGTAACAAAAACACCCCAAACTTTGCACTGCGTATTACTGTATTACTAAGTCAGGAATTTTCTTTCCTTTTTTCCTGTTTCTATCAATCTCAGCACAGCTATTAGATGCAGTAGAATTACATTAACTTTATGTTTACTTTTCAAACATACAGGACACCTAGCTATTACCAGTTTGTTTTCAGGATTTCTGCATTATGAAGACAGTACAATTTCTGTTGTACCTTTTAGTGTATCTTGAACAGGTTTCAAAAAGAATTCTGCTATCATTGCCTAGCATAAAACACACATTTTTTCAGAGAATGCATTGATCTGTATCTGGCATTCCTGATGCAGTTATGAAAGATCAACAGACAAACCAGGAGCATAGGTATAACAGTGGGAGTCAGGTCAGAAGCTGAAAGTCATGTTATGCTGCTATCGCCGGCACAAATGAGGCCACATCTGAGGTCTTGCAATGTGACCTAAATATTGAGACAAAACTCTACCATTTTAAGTGTTTGCAGATGTATTTCTGAAAAATATGATTTCTGGAGAGTAAACATGAGCAGTTGCAAATGCTCAGACATATTACTTGTGGCAGGAGAGCATATGCTAGGCCTAGAAGAGTGCTATAAATGTCCTGCCAGCTTTACCCACAAGCACTCACTTCAGAGTTCCCATCTGCATAATTGCAAACACAAGGAGCTTGCACTGAAATCCAATTCTGAAAAACCCTACCTATGTTAAAAAAGGCAGCCAGGCTGAAATTAATCTCAAATAAATCTTTATTTATACTACAGACATTTGTTGCCTCAAAAATTGTATTTATCAAAACAGCCTGTCATCAGTAAGATAGATAACTAGCCATTAAACTACTCAAGTGACAGCATGTCCTGTTTTTGTCATCAGGAAAATAAGCTTGATTACTACCTTCACTAAATCCCATCTAAATTATTCTGTCCATACTGTCACATGTTGTTCTACAGAGTGGGTAGAACTGGGATAGTCTGGTTAACTGAAGTTCCAAATGGTATTACTGAGGGAAATCAAGCACATAGCTTGAAATTATTTATTTAGCTTTACAACCTACTTCTACTGTTTGTAACTTTGGGGATTAGTAAGAGTAATAATATACCAGAAAGTATTCTGTCCAAAAAATAACCACACATCTCAAAGGCTGGAGGTAATGGGAGTTCAGTTCATCCGTGCTCTCCATTCTAGACAGTTGCTCCTTAGATGTTGTCTCAAGATGCATTCATTTCACAACCATATTATTTTTATTTGCTAAAGCAAGACAGATCATAAGATAACTATTTTTTAAATCATCAACTTAACAAATTAAGCCATGTCTAACACTAATGTGGCTGAATGAAAGCAATAAAGACTGTCTGCATGTATGTTTGTGTGGGTGGGATATCCACGCAACCTGCTGAGCTGTCCCAGGGCCACACCTGCATGTGGCTGGTTAATGATATAAAGTCATCCAGCTTCACCTGTATCATCCAAGGCTTGTCTTGTGCTTTGGCAGCCTATTTGGCTGGCACAGCATAGATCAATCCCTCTCTTCCACACCAGTGCCCTAACTCTAATGGTATCCCACCAGAGAAGATCACACTGAATTCCACAGAAGGGGAGCCAAGAGGAGGCGCTTACATGTTAGACATGAAATACACATTGGGGGAACAACAGAAGAAACAGAAGCAGTAAGTTGCACAAGACATCACTCACAGCCCCCAAAATCCAGCTCACTTTCCAATAGGTGAAAGACAATTACCCTCAATTGAATAGAGGAGCCCATATATCTCACAGCTGTGGATAGCTCTCATTTTCACAACCCAAACACACACTTTTACCACAATGTTTCTGCACTGAACTGCCCTGCTCTTTGCTCCTCCAGGCCCTAAATAGATGGGAGCGCTGCGTTTGCTCATGCAGGATGGTGCTACATCAGCAATAGAGGCAGATGAGCAGGGATGACTCAGTACCTTACATTTCCTAATGGTGACCTTGAGGCAATTTCATGGTCAGCATGTAGACTTTCTACTCTTCAGAACCTCCACTGATTATGAATGAAGCATACAATGCAATTTGGCTTGCCTTATTAAAATTGTTTAAATTTTCTGTAGTTGTTTCTATTTTGGAAGTCTCCCTCTGTATTATTTTGTAGTGATTTTAACAGACTTTTTAGTGCTTTTAATGTCTTAAATCTACCACTTCATTTCCCTTTAAAGCAAAATTATGAGACTTTAGTGATGAGTTTACATTGCTGTTTAAAATGTTATATTGTGAAGCATTTATATTAATTTGAAACCAAAATATATTTCTTTAGTAGATATAGTTCATACTTAACCAATGCTATCACACTAGAGTGAGAGCTGTTAAAGTATTAAAAATTTAGTTTTCCCTAGGTTAGAAGTGCCTTTTCCCTTCCATTTCTTAGAATAATTTTTTAAAAAATCACAATGACCAACTAACATTTCTTTCGTAAAAATGAAGAGACAAAATAAGGCTAGGGACAATAAGAGAACTCAACACATTTGTTACGGTGTATCAACTTACAATATACCAAAATCCCTTCAGTTGTATTTTATTATATTAAATTAACATTCACATTCAGTCTTTCTTACATATGAAGATACCATAGACTGTAAAAGGTTAAAACACCTCACAGTTATTTGGGGCAGAAAAAGAGGAAAAAATAAAGCCAAGGGAGGGGTTATGTGTGTTTTTCACTTAAGCCCGACAAGTGGGAAGAAACTCTATTGGGCATGATTTCTCAGTGTTTTGCAGTCTACTCAAAATGTGTTAGGAGGTTTTGGTGAATGTATAAAAAATTTAAATGAAAAAGTTTGAGAATTTTTCCACTGGAAGTACTTTTTCCGACTCCTCATTATCAAAACTCTCTATCAGATTTCAGTATCATGTAACTCAGACTGCCTCCCATTACATTGAATACCACAAAATTTCTGCAGTATAAAGCTCTATCTTCTTATTTTACAATTCCAAATGTAATTCAGAATGTAATTCATCTGTAAGGCAGTGTTCCACCAACTGAGCTGCATTTACTGCTCTTGGCCTACAGAAGAATTACTGATGGTTTGAAGACAGCTGGCTGTCTCTCAGCACTCAAAGCCTGTATCTTGGCTCATCTGCTTCAAGCCGTCTGCCAACCTTAAAGAGCCAAACGAGGAAACAAAGAGGACAAAGCCCAGCTATCAGATATTAAGAGGAGGCAAAACGAGCTGCCCTGAGGAGTTGCCCAAATACCGGTATACCAAATACTTCAGTCTTTGGAAAGAAGCAAAGCAAAATGACGCAGCATGGTCCCCAGCCAAGCAAGAAGAACAGACATGCAGATAATACGGTGTAAGAAGATGCAAGGAAGTAAAAGGCCAGTAAAACTGGACAAAGGAAAGGCAGTGGCACATAGTGAAAAAATGGACTTTAAAAGTGCCATTAACAAGTATATGAAAGAAGATACACCATGTAGCAGAAATGAGAGTTAAACCCATCTAGAATCTTACCTCAAGTAAGTAATTATTAACATCTAACTATACCATAACATCAACAGGACAGAAATCAATAATGAGACAATTTTATAATGTATATATATACTTCAGTATATATATATATATATACAGCGATACGGTTAAGAATCTTTTTTTAAGGCATCTTTGACTTTAAGGGCTTGTTTATTTCTTTTAATTAAATAAAATTTAAAGATGAACGGCAGAAAATAAACAAGCACTTTTTAAGAAATGGACATATCAACCAATTCAAACCAACATAAATTAAACATGAAGTATAACAGCCATTAACTGAAAAGAAAAAAAAGACAAAACCCAACAAAATGAACAAATCTATACATAAGGATATGTCAGCAATTCAATCACTTACAGGCTCTCCTCGATGTCCTTCTACGCCTGGAGATCCAGGCTGCCCAACTTCTCCCTTTAAAACAAAAAAATACTTTAAAAAGCCCCTTATTTTCATAATAAAATAATTTTAAATAGAAAATTATATTTTTAACATAAGTAAAATTTAAAACCAGTACACATTGAGACTTTACCAAATAAACATCCCTTAAAAGTATTAGACATAGCAAGAAGGGTCATCAATCCAATATTCCCTCATGCTGTGTCTGACAGCTATCAGTTTGCAAAAAGAGATGAGAGATAATTTTCTTTTCACTCAGAACAACAATTTCTGTTAATTTCTGTTTTTTCTGGTAGAAAAAATGCATAAAACAATAATAAACTGTTACTGTCTAATTGTTAGTATAAATAACGGTATGAAAAAATATTTCAAAGTACTTCAGAATAGAGCAGTACCACAAATATTTATCAAAGTATGTATGATACTGAAGTATTCTGAAATGTTGAATAATTCCAGAAGTAAAAGCACATTAAAAAAAGGCAAAGATATAGATATAGATGTTGCTAGATATACACACACGTATAAAATAATCTGGCATTAATTAACTTAAAATTATAAAAGCTGGACTCGAAGTTACAATGGGTAGCATCTGGGTTTCAAGCCATGTTTTTTCCACATTCTTTCCCAAAATGGATATTGTAAAAAACCAGGAAAGCGCCAGCAGAAATTTCCTTCAAAGACAGCCTGTTTGTTACTGTTCTGAATTTGATTAGAGACCCAGAATGAAGCAATGTTTTATAGCAAGCAGATGTTGAAGTCAGGCTAACAAAATGTTTGAATGAAAAATATGGCTTCTATTAACTATTATATTATAAAATTAATAAAAACTAATGAGCATGTCATATTTTTGTAGTACAATAGTAAGGAGAACAGTCCAGAAAATGTCTTGCAGTTTAAATGTACACACATTCACACAATATACTGAATTCTCTGTATATTGCTTACAAGCATAAAACATATGCAAGTACTCTCAAAATCCATGCTTTAGCAACAAAATGCTTCACTCTAAATCACCACCAGTGACAGTTAAAATTTTATGTTAATGTTAACTGTGACTATTACCAGTCTATGTTATCAAATACCAGAAGAGAAAAAAATCTAATATCTAATTTTTTCCCTACCTTCTACAGTACCAGAGAAGGAATTTCTCCTCCAACTTAGCAATGATATCTGTGTGTGTGTGTGTGTGTATATATCTAAATATATATCTATATATATGAAATATATATATATACACATAAAATAAATATAGATATATATAAAATAAGAGAGGACATTTGAAATAAATTCCTGGAGAGTAACGACGCTCATATCACAGATAACAGAAGTCTAGTCAGGACGGTTGATGGAGGATTGATTCAGCTGACCAGACACCAGGAGTCAAATTCCATTGCCCACACACAGACATTTGGTCATATTTGAGATACCCAATGTTATCTTGTCTACTCCTGCTCCAGAAAGGCACTGGCTTTCAATAGGACTTATGTCATATCTTTCAGCTCCCTGAGTATGTTTTGGACATTAATGTATTTCAAATGCACCAGAGGCTTTCTATGTACACAACTAAACTGATACCAACGACTGCCTTCTCTGAGCTGATCTGCTCTCCAGGCTCCATTGGCGTTACCCTGGATCCACCTCATTGACAGCTGCTGCCTGGAATGTTTCAGGTCTCTCACAGGTCTTATGTCATATCTCCCTGCTGCAGCAGATGTCATGGATATCCCCAGCTGCATCCCCAACTGCTCTACACAAGCATGGTCACAAAATGGAAGACCCGGATCTCCAAATACAGCAATATGAATTTAGACAAATGCACTCAGAAGTACACTTGCACTTTTGGACACTGGAGGAACATTAATCTTGAGCAGCCCTAGATAATTTCATTATTACTAAAAAACAATCTTATAGGAACAAACCTGCTGTTGAAAAACTTCTTTAGATCAATTCAATTGAGCATTAACATCAGATATTATTAAAATCTTTTCCCTGTGAACTTAAAACTGATACCGCTAAAGTCGATGTTTTCACAAATCAGAACAGTGCAAACAACAACTTGGCAAGCAAAACATCCAGTGAGCTCACAGACTGCAATACATTATAGAAATACCAGATCCTGTTTTCTTTTTTACAGTAGACACATACCTAGTTGACTTGAAAAACTGTTCTACGTTAAATACAAACAGCACTGCATAGTGAAGAGAATACAAACACAAACATTAATCCAATACCGAAGGTACTTCCCCCTAATTTTCCTGCAGCTCCCTTCAAAAGCAATTACATTCTCCAGTGTATGCTTGTATATAAACCTCTTTAACAGAATCACAGGGTTAGGGAAATACAAAAGGATAAGGGAGATAAAGTGTAATAGTCATCTCTAATGATCACTAACACACTCTTAATAAAAGCTTTGCTTCTGCTCACAGAACAATTGAAAACAATGAAGTCTGTTTATTACTGCAGTAATCTTCCACATCTCCCAGTAACAACGTTATTTTAATTTCCAGTAATTCTCCACAGAATAAACTGGGTATGTTTACACCAGAGCAATGCTACTGAGGATTTTTATCAAGATATTAATATACATTTCTACATACCTTGAAGCCAGGACTGCCTGGTAATCCATCTTTCCCATTTCTACCAGGATCTCCCTGTGGCAACATTTAACAGTAATCAGTAGGTGAATTAACAAGGAAAAGCTAATGATGAATCATCTTCAGAAAACTTACAGATCGCCCAGGCATTCCTGGAAACCCTGTATCACCCTTCTCTCCTTTTGAACCCTGAGAAAAACAGCAAGCGAAAAGTAAGTAGTGCTCAATGTTTATGCGGCAAATTCAATATATTTAACCAATAAATCTTGTATGTTATTTCTTATTTTGAAAATGTACAGAAGATCTGTTTCTTAACACAGGCAGTTGTCAATTAATAACTACGACCCCATTACATAAACAAAAATATGCTTCAAATTATAGAAATGCTAACACAGACCCTCTTCCAGATTGCTTAAAACTCTAGACTAAACATATGAAGAAAATATAAGGACAGGTGAAAATTTAGCTGTAAACACTGGATGGCCAAAATATACTCTCAGCTTTATATAAATTACAGATTAAAACATCTCTCTTCCCATCTACTATCAGCCTCACTCCTTTCATGTGGTCCTCTCCTCACTCCTCTAACTCTTCTCCCTTTCTCTTGTTTGGTTATATGTACATCTGTATTAAAAAACAGACCTCTTTGCAATATAAATATTACATATGCCCCATATATGGTGTGTTACCCCATAGACATATTTACAAAAAATACATGCATTTTGTGCTATGTGAAAATGAATTGCACCAATCCACAAACAGAATGAAGACAGTTCCCAAAGCATCCAAATAAGAAGAGCGTGTTTGATATTACTAAATATAAATACATCCAGTAAAACCAGTGAACATTTTTTCTGAGCTGTAAATGAAGAATTACGTCCTCTGTGAATACATGTTATAAAAATATGAATTATGTTGTCTGGGGCTCCCTTGCCCAGGGTCCCAGCAGGGGTTGCAGGGGCTCCGTGAGGGGAGGCCGGGCTGCCCCAGCCGGACACAGCCGGTTCCAGCCGGATCCAACCACCCACTGCAGGGCGCGGCTGAGCCCACGGCCGGGGCGGTGCTGCGGAATGTGTTTAAGAAGGGACAGAAACATGACACCAATAAAGTAAGGAAAGAGGAGAAAAGTGACAGCTCTGCAGACACCAAGAAGAGGGTCCTGGAGCAGAGATTCCCCTGTAGCCTTTGGAGGGGGCCATGGTGGAGCTGTGGTAGCAAGGTGCCGCCCATGGAGACTCCATGCAAGACTGGGTTTGCCCTGAAGGCCTGCGGCCCTTGGGAAGGACTTGCACTGGAGCAGCCGAGGAGTGTGAGGAGGAAGAGCAGGGAGAAGCTCTTAAAGACTGCCCAACCTTGCTCCCTATTTCCTATCCCATGAAGAAGGGAAGTTGAGCCTGGGAAATGGCTGGGTGAAGGAGAAGGGGATTTAGTTGTTTGGGGTTTTCTTTCCTCACTATCCAAACGTATTTTAGTTGTCAATAAATTAAATTAATTTTCCCCAAGTAGCCTGTGACAGTAACTGGCAGGTGATATCTCTTATCTGGACCCACAAGCTTTTCAATCTTATTTTCTCTCTCGTACTATTGAGAAGGGAGATTGAGAGAAGTGCTTGGGGGTTTGCACCTGGCAGCCAGTCAAGGTCACCCCATCACAAATACCAACAGCATTTTGCTTTAATTTGTGATTATAAAGTCACTTGCCTTTTTTCCATATACTCCTGGCACTCCTTGATCTCCTTTAGGGCCTCTTTCTCCCTAAACAAAATGTATGTGAGCAAGTTAATTTTTAAAATAGAAGTAGTTACATAAAGATATATATATATACATACATATATAAAGTATACATGTGTAGCAGACACAAAGGCAGCAAAGAGTTCCATGTGATATAAAAGATATGCTCAAGACTTAAATGCAAATCCTGAATTTGCCCATCTTTCCCAGAGGAGAAGGCCAGAATGTCCAACACTGATAGTGAGATGATCCACAGCTTGCAGGCTTAATGCTTCTACTTTTTATAGAAGGCACTTTGTGATTCTCATTGCTTCAGTATAGGCAGGAACCTAAGGGAAAATTCAGCCCCTTGAAAAGAGCTGGACTTTTCTGAAGACCTTATTTGAAGAGTTAAAAACACAAATTTGGAAAAACTAAGAGGTAAATTCAGTTGAGTACTAAAATAAATGAGAAAAAAATACGGGGAAAATTGTTTTGGGGAATACACACATAAACTAAACTCACTGTGATAGACCAGAACTGTCCTTCAAAGTAATGTCACTCAAGCAGAATGACAAGAAAATCATGTAATTGTTTTTATTTTTTAAAAACATTATTTGTGATGAAGAATCCTCTAAGTAGTAGTAAAATCGAATTAATATAAAATCCCATAGAGCAAAAAAGAAATGAAATAATAGGTATTTCTATTGTTTGATATCTATGTAATGAAGTCCCATGGCATGTATCTTCCCTAAATAACACCTCCATATCTATTCATTTTGAGAAATTCATCAAATGCTCTGAAATAGTATTGTATATAGACTTGTTTTCCCTTGAAATTAAACTACAGGGCAAGCTGAAACCCAGGAATATTGTAACAAGAAATATTTAACTTCAACCTTTGGTGCTGGCATCCCATGTAATCCAGGAAAACCAGGTAGTCCACTGTCACCCTGAAATAGCAAACATATTTTAAGTCTTTGTATCAAAATAGTGGTAATATACTATAATAACATTCATATTCTTGTGATCAACAAATAGTGGAAAGATGAAATATATCACTGTATCACCTTCTTAACATTGGTATGATGACTGATAAGAGATGTTTGAACTTTAAACAAAATTCATTACATAAAAGAAAAAGCTTAATCACTAAATTTTAGACTAACTTTACTGTAATCTTTTAGTAAGTCTTATGGAGGTTCAAAAGCAGCAATTTAGTTTTAAAAGATGAAAAAAACCTGAAAATCTCTGTAGGAGCTATGATAATTCCACCATCCCTTCCTAATTCCCAAAGATTAAGGAAATTTCCTAGATCTGGAATGGCTTTGCTTCTACCTCTTACTGAAAATATCGAAGACCTACTGACCTTATGAAATTTCTTACCAGCTTACTCTGGATGAGTGAAGTATTAAAAAATAAGATACTAAGTACCTTCTCTAAAAAAGAAACAAAATTAAATCAAAATACACTTAGAAATGGCAATTTGACAAATGAGATCTCATTTCAGTGGAAGAAAGAATCCACTTTGGTAAAAGCAGTTGGCAATTGAAAAGACAAGGCAAAATATCAGTTCTTTTTATTGTTCTCAGAGGTGTCAGATATCAGGAATTCCAAACTTTTGCTGTTGGTACTGAAATTTAACTGACAATTTGTCTGCAAGTTCCCTTGAGCAATAACAACAAAACCCTAAATTACAACTTGCCACTACTTGACTTGAAACAATAAAAGCAATCCTAGTTGCTTGTTTCAGTAGACAAGATCTACTTCACATGAGAAAACAGCTAATCACAAAATCATTTTTGGACAATCAGAATGTTTTCTTCCTGTTAATATCTACTTTTATATTGAACAATATATTTTTATTTGTTTAATATATTTCAGTCATATAGGAGGAATAGTAAACTATGCTTAGAAAGTTATTTCATATAATATTTCAAATTCTAAGACAAGGGTTAAACCAGGACATGTCTCAGTGCTGTTTATCAAAGCCATTCATGCCTAAGCAGATTTGGAGAGGCCTGTCATATATTTGCAGTAGGCAGGAACATGACCACAGGAATGATAGTGGGTTAATGCTATCACAATCTCTCTCAACAAATAAATATTAAAAGCAGACAATGGAATGGAGTTCAAAAATCAGCAAAGGTTATAAAATTAACACTTCACGCATCCATTGCTTCTTAATGAAAAAGAATGGAGTCTCCATTTCTGCTCAGAAGTGGTGGTTCAATTATTGGATAAACTAAAACATTTGGAAATTGAAACAGTTTTAAATCAGCTACTAGAGAAACTTTACAAGTAATGTGGTGAAATAAAGAGATGAAAATTTGGGCTGAATTTCCAGGAAAAAAATTCTAACGGCAAGACCTATTTTACAATGGAAATGTTCTCTAAAACACTGGCGGAAGCCCTATTTCTTGGCACATTTTAAACAAGGCTAGACTGAGCAATAGGAAATATTCTGTCACAACCCTGCACTGCCAGGCAATTAGAGTTTTTCACCACCAGCATTTTAACTTCTACACATGGCCCAATACTGGCTGATCTACTAGATTAACCTCTAAAAGCAATTAGATTGAGATGAATAAAGCACAGAACACGTAAGCAATTTTTCAGCTCTAACCATGAATTTGAGAATTCTGCTGAACAGTGATGAATTTAAGGACCTGCTTATTGGGAACTGTAGAAGGAAATTCTAAGATCTGTTGGGAAAACGAATGCTTGTTTTACAGAAAGGGCTTTGAAGTTTTAATAAACCAAAACCAAAATAATTGTCATCACAATCATCTTAGAACTTTTTCTAGATGTAGGGCAGAAAAGTGAGAGAAGGGTGGACACAGATAATTACATATCAATGACACTTGCCAGTACCCAATGGGCAGTTTATTCACTGTGTATGCAGAAGATTCAGAGTCAAGTTTATCCTGATTACCAGAATGGAGCTACATATAAGGTTCCACATCTGTCTATAGCTCCAAGCTACTGGCTACACCTCAGCTAGAATCTTCCACAAAAAGTTTTGGTTCCAATTAGTGAGTGTTTCCTGATAAAAAGTGCCATCCAGGAATTCCTACCTAGGTTATCAGGATACTCACTTAAAGAGAAAAAGGATGAAAAGAGTTAAAAAGAAACCATTCTGACAGATGTCTGTATTGCGCTTTCAGGTACCCATACTTAGATACACTTCCTAAATATATGTTATTCAGTGCAATAAAGTTGTTACTGGCAGTGCTAAAGCCTATATAAACTTTATTAAATAAAACAGACCAGATTCAGAGTTTAAATTTAGGATTCTTAGTCTTTCCTTATTATCCTTTTAGTAAACAATTCTCACAGAACACTCATGTAAAAATACTGATACTATTTCCTTTCCAACCAACAATTATAAAAGGTAAGAATAAAATCCTTTTATCTATTATTCTTGTTTGGGTTCTTTTACCTTTGCCCCATCTTTTCCTGGTTCTCCCTTGATACCTGGCAAGCCACGAGGTCCCTAGATTGAGAAAGAAATTAACACCAGCTCAAATACAAATACAATCTGATACATAATGAGACACATAAATGTAACACAACATGGGCCAGAGACCCAATGTGTCAGCTGCCTGATTCCAACTTTTTGGTAACTGGACACAAAAGCAGAACTAAGTGCAATGTGTACCCAGCATGGATGAACATGGCACACTGTCATAACCCATGACTGAGGAACACCGAAACAATTTTTTGCTCTAACCAAGGACCACACCAGGAAAAAAGGAATGTCACACAGCCTGTACTAGCCCAGAGATGTCCCTTTCAATTCTCTGTCAGACAGCCTTCATGTATGCCATGTTGCAGGCTTGCTCTTGGCCCCAGCATGCTCTCAGATACTTAATTCAACAAATGAGTAAATTCTTGACTGTCATTCAGACTGGATCATGCCAAAAGTAAAATACAGCACAGGTTTCCAATAACTGTCTCAGTAAGGACTACTAAATTAATACAACAATGAAAAATAATTCTCCTCCATCACTCTGGGCTTTATCTGAAACCTTGTTTTGAACATGTGAATTGTGGGCAATCCATCACCATGACAAGACTTCAGATCACTGCTAGTGATTCACAGAAAAATTGAAGGAACTACTGTTTGGCTTCTGGTTCAAGACAAAAACGTCTAAGCTGCAGATGAGTCCATCTTCTAGAGGCCTTACCTAGCACTGTTTAGATTTGCAGTCTAATTGTCAGCCTACCTTCAAATCCAAAGCCATATGAATTTCAAAGCAATTCATCCAAGGACGGCCTCTGATGTCATTACACCCCTTGAGCCCTTTTCATTCCCCACACCTCAACTCTCAATGACAAACAAGAGATATTGAGAGAGACCTGGCAGGATTTTTCTCAGCTATTCAAATTCTAGGAATGAAATAGAAACTTACTTGAATCCCTGGAGTTCCTGGGATACCTGGAGTTCCTGCTGATCCCTGGTATCCCTAAGGAAAAGAACCAAAACTTGTGACTTTTCAAAAGCAACAAACACAAATTTCCAAACACCCATTTAAAGAAAAATCAATCCTCCTGCTTACTAGAGAACTTTTGTCAGAAACCATAATTTTAGGTCACAGATTTTAGCAACTGCTATCACAATTGTACATTTGGGATTTAGATTTCAGCTTTCAAAAGCTTTCATATCAGCAGCTGA
Source organism: Corvus hawaiiensis (assembly GCF_020740725.1). Taxonomy (NCBI): domain Eukaryota; kingdom Metazoa; phylum Chordata; class Aves; order Passeriformes; family Corvidae; genus Corvus; species Corvus hawaiiensis. The sequence continues at coordinate 26,044,590 of NC_063215.1, forward strand.
AATTCTCAGCCTCCATCCTTTAGCTAAAATCAGTTATTCTAGAATTGTTACACAAAAGCATAACAAACATATTGTTTTATTTTCCACTGGAAAAAAAAAAATTAATCCACATACGTAGACACATTTTTTTCTCTCTCTCTTAAGAAAAATAGCTGAAACGTGCCAGGACTTTTAAAGGCTTATATCCAGTTACAGAAATAAGTTTTAACAAACAAGGTATGTTCTAATACATTATGCAGCTAGTTTTATAATATCTCTAAATAATAAAAATTCCATTCTTGATACTAAGCACTTAGCTATGAACTTGAAGGTATATAACAGTCTATACAAATAAAAAAAAATTGAATGACTGGGACTACAAAAAGAAATACTAAATAATTCATGAGTTGAAAAGAGAATTTCAGGAATGCTTTACTAGAAATCAACACTGGCAGAACAAGAGAACCTTTACAGAATCCAAAATATATGTCTATGTTTTGATAGATTTGATTCAACTTGTACAGCAAAGACAGCCAGTTTTCATGCAAAATTAACAAGGACTTTAAAGAATCCTTTAAGAGAGGCAAGTTACTGAAGAATAAGAATTTTACATAGCTCATTTGAAAACATGTCCTTGCAGTGGACAAAATGAGCTACCCAAGAGGATTTTTTTGAGAAAACATATAAAACAAGAAGAGATTTCTGAGGCTATTTGATTTAGACACGTCAACAGGCAGACAAAACTAAATTTGATAAATCCCATTAAATGGTCTATCCAATTTCAAACACCCAGAATTTGATCTTGATTTTAACTGAGAGAAGTAATAATCCTATTTCCAAATGGGTTTCAATCTTAAAATCTTAGCACCAAATTTCCTGGGGTGATTTCCACACTGGTAAAAAGGAGCTAATAGAACCTTTTCAATACAAGGGAGACAATGTGTTTGTCTGATTTCTTCTTTAAATCAGTCAGAGCTTCCTAGGAATAATAAACAGAGCTAAAATTATTTGCTGGGTTAGATACAAGAGAGTCCTTGCAGTGCCCTCTTCCCAAAAGACATTTGAGCAGTTGCCCGATGAGCCAGCTGGTAATGTTTAATACAGAAGTAAACAGAATTCTAGGTCTCTGTCATACATGGATCCTTTGTCAAGCATTCTACTTTTAGCGCTCAAGGCAGTTCTAGCAAAATCAGCTTTAACTGTAAATGGTATAGTATTCCCAGAGTGCATATAGGCCTCCTGGGTAGCTGAAACAATTCACCAAATCAAAAAATGCCTCTGAAAGTTTATCTACTTTTTTCTTCTAAAAAACAGAAAACAAACAAAGAAAAAGTATGACTTTCTGTAGGATATACTTCTATACAAATAAAACTTCATTTCATAATTTAGATCTCTGTAATGCAATTTCCTCTCTCCCTCTAACTGAGCAGGGGAAGAAGTAGAAGAGGACAATTTCCTGGATGAACTGAATTTCAAAATCTCAAGATGAATGGAGGACAGCAAAAGAGTTTTCAGCTTACAAAACTGCACATTTAGCTCAGGGCTAAATATTGTAATTTCAATATTGTGATTTCAATACAAATCAAACACAATGTCAATGCGTTCTTTTAATGGAAAGCTGGAAGAGAGAAGACTCAAAAGGAAATTCACAGAAAGTCACAAAAATTAGAATCACTATCTGGTACAAAGAACACAGCAATTGTTCAGGCAAGTTAAATAAAAATAAAATATAATTTAAAAAAAACAGATTTCATAAAAACTGAGTATATATTTGTATCACTACTCCTTTTGCAGTATGGATTATGGATCATGAATCTACATGCTAGTGCCTACATGTTTTTTGCACTAAAGTCAGCTCAAATCCTCTTTCCCTAGTCACAAAGCCCTCAGTAGGAGTACCTGGGTGGCATACATACATAAGCTGCAAGAATAGCAATGCCATAGCTGCCATTTTATGTAAAAGGGACAGAAGGGAAAATTCCCTTTTCAACTGATGAGTTCAGGACTGAAGGTTTTCTTTCAAATAGGATGAACACACTAAATTTGCCACCAAAAATAATAGTTTTTATCTGGGTTTGGTATTCTCTCATGAACTTTTCCAAAGACACACAAATAGCATGAGAAGTATTATAGTTACCTCTGAATTTGACACTCAGTTTATAATCCAGTTGCCTAAATATAGGCAGCTCCTGCCATTTGAGATTCTTAAGATACCCACCCAGTGTTAGCAGACAGTGGCACAAAATATTTGGGAGACATTAATTGTCTTGCAGCATGGGCAACACAAAATACCTTACAGCATAAAAATCCCATATCTTTTGCGGTATATGTTAAGTACCTGTTGACTATTATGAGAATTTAGACACCCTGGGTCTCTGTACCCATTTAAATATTAAATGTATGTGTCTTAACGTGAATCCTTCCTGTAATGTTTCATCAATGTTGTCAGTCAGCACTACTCCACAGGACAATGTTTATATTCTTATTCATTATTTTACATCAGTTCATCTGAAATCAGGATTATGCAAAATTTCTCTCTCCGTTTACTGTTGTGAGAACAGTACTGATCATCTTCTAGTTCCTGAAAGTCCTTAAAAGGAAAGTGATAAATAGCAGGACTTTGAGGTTAGTTTTGTCCCAGACTGCTGGGCATTTGAAAAAATCACAGATAAAATGAAACTTTGGAATTTAAAGAAAAAGGCAATAATTTACAAATAATTCAAAGGAAAAAAAATTGGAACACACTTCTTAGGTCAAAGAACTTACATAAAGGCCACAAAAAAATAGCAATACTGTCATCATCCTTACTGGAAAAAGAAACTTAGTTTGCCTGTAAGGGAAAAAATTGAGCAAGAAGGACATGTGACAAGTACTAATTCAGAGAACTCTGGGTGCAATAGCAGAGGAAACCTCAGAAGTATATCTGCAATGCATTTGCACACCTAAAGGACAAAAGTTCAGACAGCATTCGTAGGCATATCCCATCTGGTAAGACAAAATAAAAATAAAAATAGAGGCTGTATGGATAAGGCAATGACAACTGCACTGCATACTCCCTTAATGAAAAGCTTTTGGAGACAATGAGCAACATAAACAACAAAGGTATGAACACAGGATTACTTGGGAAAGACAAAGGGAGAAGTAAGCAAGCTTACTTCTTGGGCTGGGAAGGAACCAAGGATCAACAGTAACAGTCTAAAGATATTCAAGAACTGTAAACACTAATTAAAAATAACTCTTTAGGGTGATGTAACCAAGCATGATGGAATTCAACTGCAAAAGGAAAATTTAACTTGGTGTTAGGAAAACACCCTGAAAAGTCTGCAGACCTCTTGTGCAAGTTTCTTGCAGAAAATCTTTAAAGCACAATTATCTAAAGCATTATAAGACACGTCTTCAAACTCTTTTCATAAAATACATTACATCTTAAAGAACAGAAATTGTTGTAACTATGCAGACATGTAACCATGTTTATTATTTCTGCATTCATTGCACTTTCCTCCATTAGCTACTCCATCATCTGCCAAGGCCTTCATAACTCAGAGCCCCTAGCAGTGTATTTTCCCTAAACACAATGTTCTCAAATAGCACAGAGGAAAAAACAGTCCATCAAAATCATTAAATAAAAGGTCATAAATCCAGCTTAAAAAGTTCCCAAGCTTCAGGCTGTTGGGAGATTCAACGACGTACCAAGGGAGTCTAATTCCTGCTCACTGCTCAGATGTTCATCCTTATCATACATAACCTCTGCCTTTGGCATCTGCTGCAGGTAGTGATGTGGTCTTTTGTCTGAACTCTATAGCTGTCCCTGCAGCACAAGCCAGCCTCAGGCATCGCTCAAATTTCAGACTTGTAGGTCTCAGGGAAGCCATTACATGACTGGATTAGAACAGAGCAAAAAGATTTCCTCTAACAATAACAAGGCCACAGTGTTACTGAGGAATATGTCTTTTCCTGGAACTGAGAGCAGCATTTCACAGCTGAATTATCAACTCTGACTATGAAAGTTTTCTGAACAAAGTAGCTGCGGAGTTTGTAACAACTTAAATCCCAGGCAAACCACCCAATAGCACAGGAAATTCTATATATACGTGAAACTATTATCCATTTTCATTCCAAAAGTATTGTTGAAATAGTTCATCATTGCTATTATAGTTATGTATACATCATAAAAGATTTGGCCTTTAGTTGGTCACTAAATATTAAACTCTAGGTAATACAGCTGTAATAATGTTCTATAATACTTCAAAAAATATATTGGAATGATCAGAAATTACTTATTATGTGAGGCTTTTGATACCTTATGAACTCTGTATCTGCATGTATCAGTAAAGTCAGTCTCACCAGATTTTTTTTTTTTAAATTGCTTGGTTTTTTTCTCATTTCTTATTTCATTTTCTTGTACATACTATAACAACAAGGCAAATTGATCCAAACTTTCATGGATGAAACTAGATGGAATACTAGAAAATTGTCCAGATTTGCCAGCTCCATGGTTCTTAGTTCAAAATTGACAAATAAGTGGGGTTTTTAAATTTCTGTCAGCAGACTGATAACCTATCACCTCTATTACCCACAAGTGATCACTGCACAGATTCTGATAACTTATTTTTCCCCTTAACTTGAGTTTTTCCCCAGTACAAAAAAGGCATCCTTTGAAATAAAAAATGGCTTTGTGACCACACAGTCAGGCTGCTGAGTGCTTCTAGGGCCAGTAATCCCTCCAGCTGCTTCTTTCTGATTAATAATGTTCATTAAAATGAGTTCCATTTGAGATTCAAATACTGTTTTTATCCTTGCACTTATTTATCAGTGCTTTTCTCTTGACTAGACAATTTATTAATTTCAGGTTCTGAATTACATTTTTGATTGAAAAAAAAGTATTTTCATTACTTATGCTTCTCACTTTCATTCTTTTTTACAGTTCTTTTAATTGATCTTTTCTGTATTTATCAGAAGACAAACAGAGGTGGCAATTAAGGGGAAAAAACAAAGATATTCTAAACAAAACTAATAAAAATAAGATTTAAGAAATGATTGAAAATAAGTCATCTTTATGTTCACTTCCCCAATTATTAGAGCAAACAATTTTACTGGATAAGACCAGGTAAACAACTATGTTCTGGTAAGACTGAAGATACTAATAGGAATTTTTTTCAACTTTTCTGGACTGAAACTAACTTTAAGTATTAAAATAATATAGCCAGCCCACAAACAGCAAACTAAATTTTATTAGATGTTTTACTCTAAAGCTCAGTTTCATATAGTAATATAAATGCATGCCTAAAATCTTTCTCAGAGGAAGAAACATTTTGTTGACCAGTTATACTGTTCCAAGAAAATTAATAACAGATAGGCAAACTGGAATGACTTTAGAGAAGAACATAAAAATGTGTTTGGGAACAGAAGAGACTGACTTTGCAGGAAAAGCTTTTCATGCAAAAGCCATTTGATTAAACAAGTCTGACTACACAACTACCTGTAAGCCTATCGTGCTGTCTGAATTAAAAGCTTGTTTCTCAGAGTTCCCCGGGACATAAAACTAAAAAGATTCATATGAGCAAAGTTTCCCCAAACAAAAAAAAATCACTGACAGCACAGAAAATGTGCTAGTTGTGTTAGCAAATACAAAAGTAAAATAGAAAGAAAAAGACAGAGAGGGGAATCTTGTTTTCCTGCACAGTGAATCTAAAGGGTCTCTCACCATTCACGGCTAAAAAGCCACCTGGAATGCACCCAAGAATATACTGTAAGGAAAAATAATACATTGGCCAGAGCTGCAGATGATCTAATTGGTTTGCAATTATGTCTTTACAAAGAACAAGTGCAAAAACTACAACTGATATTTCAGAAACATTAGTCAGTTAATAAAGCTATAAGATTTAACTGCAAGCACTTCAAATATCATAAGTTCTTCAGCAAAGTGATACAATTTCTCCTTTAGTGGGGCTTCTTGATTCACATTCTGAGATACTTTTGGTTATCTTTTTTATGTTCAGATAATGCCCATCTATGCACACTATGACTCACAGGAAAAAATAAGCCATAATTGCCAGATTACAAAATTACAGTAGGTCTACAGTATCAATTTATTTCTCCTTCATTATTCATGCTGTTACAAATTTCAGTGCTTATGGGAAGATAAATAGCCTTGAAGTGGAAACCTGTTCATAAAAGTATGAAAGAGTCATAACAAATTGTTTCTAAAATAATCTGTTGTAGCCGACTGGATGCTTCAGAAATGAAGTCTTAATCTCTTTGTTAAAAGAGAGAAGAGAAACTGACATTTCCCTACCAATACCCAGTCCATTCTGCTTTCATTAAAACTTACATGATATCACTTTATTTTTCAAAATATCAGACTTAGCTGGATTAAAGGCAGCCCTGCTATGCTTATCAATACTGCAAATCTATTTCCAGAAATCAGCATGTGATGGACACCTTCTCCCATGCAACTCCAGGTGCAGACAGTTTGTATAACTGTCTTTTATAGGAGATCAGAACTGCTCTTCATAAGCTTTAGCACCACCAATTATCAACTGAAAAGCTATTCTGATTAAATACACTTCCCCATTTTCAGGATTGTCTAAAATCAAAACGCAGTATTTTAAAGCATTGAATGTTTCAATTCAGATTATCATCTCTAATTCTGGTTCAAAAAAACTCTGAAGATAATAGCTATCAAAAGCTGTTTAAGAACAAAAGTATAAAAACATTTTATATCACAGAAAAAATTAGGATATTTGTTTGTGGGACTGATGAAAAATTCATGTACACACCGCTCATCTGGGCCATCAGGGTAACCATGGTCAGGTTTCAATACAACAAGTCCCATATTTTAAAACAGGGAAATTTTCAATTTTTAGAAACAATTACATTTCTTGTTTTCAGCACCTATTTTCTTCCGGTTAAACTAACTCTGCTTACAGATGGAATCACCAGTTCCATTTGTTAAATGAACCAGTTTGGAACTACAAAACATCTATATTTTTAACATTTTTCATGTATATCTACATATTTTGATGGACTACTTGAGGTAGCCTACAGAGAAATTACATGAAGCAAGCAGCAAGCCCTAAAAAAAACCAGATAGGATTTTAGGTGACCTGAAGAGTTTTCTAGTGAAAAAATTTTTAAGGAGTAAAGACTGAAGGTGGTAACATAACTGCTGCAAAGTAATGCAAAGACCGACAGGAGCACACACAGCCTGCTCTCTGCTTTACAACAGTACTTAACTCATACTTACAGTATTTTCCTTGAAACAAAAATAGTATCATTGACATAGTCATACAGCTGTTACATGCAGATAGTGCTTAAATGACATTCACAGTTTCAAAGAATGGAGACAAAATCATCTAAATTTCAAAAATCGTGTTCCATGTTTTTTCTCCTGTTAGTTTTACATTTACAATATATGACTAAGTTTTTAGTACTCACAGGCTTACCATCTGGACCAGGCAGACCAGGATAACCATGATTCCCAGGCTGCCCAGGGTCACCCTGTGAAAAAGCAACAGGTGAACACACAAAATACATAAGCATTTCAATATTATAAGAGTATTTTAAAATTAGCACAATGAACCTTAACCCTAACACATTCCACAAAACAGTCTCTACAAGGCCAGGGACCTACTACTGAGGAGCAATTCCTACAGGGAAAAAGAACTGATCTTTTTGGGGAAAATTCTCCCCTACTTCTCCCCAGCTTCTTGTGCAGTACTTGGAGAAGTCAGTCCACACACGGCTACAGCACAAATTTGACTCACCAACTCAAAAGCTTTCAAGTCTTTTAACATTTTAATCAACAGAAATAGAAACACTTTTCATCAAATAGATGAAACAATCCGTATTAACGAATTCATTAATGAAGTAGTTATTTTCTGAAGAAATCTCTCACTTGCTTTAGCTGAGCCTAATTCTTAAGATAAAAAAAACTAAAAAGGCAAGAGACAGGATTAAAACCTGCAAAATAATAAAATCCTCTCTACCAATTGCTTTCTGAAAGAGATATTTTTGATATTTCCTCTTAAAAGCCATTGCAATTATTTTGATAATCACTGTTATGACCAGATTAAAGTAAAAGAAAAGTTGCTTCCCAAGGCTTCATGTTTATGGCGATACAGCAGGAACTTAACATCCTACTCAACATATCCTCCTAGAGTATTGACCTTTTCTGTTTATTTTACTGACAGCTTTGATTTGAACTCAGCAAAATCCAGTAAGACTTGATCTATGAAACCATTTTACTTCAGCAGGAGTGTTAAGCAGATACCGATTCTTCAGCCTCAACCATCAACAGATCTGTGGGTCAGTTAAAATTGCAGAACTGTTATAAACAGGGAGGATATTAGAAGGGAAACAGGAAACTAGTTTTCAATGTGACTGTGAAAAAATATCTTTTCACATATAAACCACAGAAGTGTAATGCTGAACTAAATGAGAGAGAATATAGAATAATGTCTCTTTTGAAAAGCATAACAGTTATCATTTGCTAAACAAGTAATAAGTTACCCAGAATTATTGTTGTCCAAATTAAGAAGTCCAGATTTGGGATTTGAGAAAAATAAATTTGCTTTCAAATATACTATTTAACTGTGAAATTTTGTGCTTTTAACTTGAAAAGCTTAAAATATCAGTTACTTCTGTTTTTAAATTGCTTTGATTTAATTCAACTTATTGTACCCCACTAATATCACAAGCACAAAAATTAAGTTTAAATTCATATGATTCTAAAGTCCAGTATTCAAAAGTTAATAAATACTGTAACTGAGATAACCTATTCAATCTTAAATTGCGTTCCTTTTCACTTTGTGCAGCCTTTTGTGTTAGGCACCATCTTGTCACCTGTATTATTCAATTATCCCCAAACAAATTGTCATAGGTTAGCATTGTAGTAGAAAAATTGCATGTAAGGCAATAGGCATAGGTCATCTTAGTTCTGAAATTTCACATTCCTTCTTACTTTACAGGAAGTGGTTTTCAATTCTCTTAAAATTATTAATACTTCATTCTCTTTCCCTCTCTCTCTCTCTCTATCTCTTTTTCTCTAATATGGTAAAAAGAGAATAAAAAAGGTAAAAGACCACAGAAATACATTAAAAAATAATGATGATCTCTATATTGTGGATTTCAACTCCCTGATCAGAAACCTCTTCCACTGTATCAAGAAGCCCTTTGACTTGAGGTAGCTACAGCATACTGTAACCTCTTATGATGACAGCAGAGAAGGTTTTTATCCATTTGCTTAATGAAAGACAAGTGATTCGGGGTTTTTTTTCCTACACTTATAAATAATTCTGTAAGCACTGCTTAGCACAGTTACTAAGAAAGGTACTAAAGCAAAATACTGGGGAATCAAGTTTGTCGTGTTAGACTTCAGCAACTTCAGTCTAGTTCTCATTTTAGTTCTTCATCAACACTGAAAGGAGGTCATCAGCACAGCTAAAGTGGAACTCTCCCAGTAAGCATCCAGTTCATTCTTTTACGAAGAAGGAAGAAACACCCCTCTCCATTAAAAGGCTTTTGTTAGAAAATCATTTAGTTCTCAAACAATTAGCAGTGCAACATCATTTGCTGAAGAGTAGCAAGGAAACACAGGTCATATATGCTCAACAAGACAGAACAGAGACTTACTTTGGGGCCTGGAGGTCCTTGCTTTCCTGGTGGGCATATGCAGGGGGCAGGTGTTGAGCCTACGTCACTGGGACCGTTCATGCACTACCAAGAGTGAAAACAGCCATCAGCACATATGCCAAAGGCAGGCAACAAACATATTGTAACACTGTATGAAGCTGACTTTCCTTAGGCTGCCTTTTCACTTAGGTCCTGGCATTCACTCCCTTGTTCAGATGGAACCTCTGCTTATCTGAATATTGCCCTCCAACTACTTTTCATGCATGAAATCATTTTATCCAGAATAAAAATTTAAAAAGTAAGTACCAATATTGGGCTTATACCTGTAACTTGGTTTTTTTCACAAATATTTTGTCATATAGTTTGGTAATTTTAAATCTTGCAACATGACTCTTCTCCTAGCTAATTTATATTCATAATTTGAAGTGTGATCAATTCTCAAATATAAAAATTTCATTTAAAAATGTGTAAAATGATGTAATAAATAAGTATAGCATATTGATCCCAACCATTGGCATGCTATCATGCATAGCAAGCCTGAAAAGATAAACCCCAACTCTCCTACCTCCTAGGCATGTGCTCCAACTATGAAGCTACTTGAGGAGAGGCAGGACACACCTGCTACCACCAACTCCTAGAGGTCACTAGTCCTGGTCCCAAGAGTGCCCATCCTACAAAGACCATTAAGTGACCTCCTCCAAACCATGCTCCCTGCAGCAGTAAACACTAAACCTCGGCAGATCACATAACCCTCTAGATTTTTTTTTTTTTTTTTGTGATATTTACTTCTCACCATTAAACCCCACATAAAACCTCAGTGCTTTACTAAGGCAGGCAAGGGGAGAGCTACTAAGTAAAATCTCTTATAGGTACATCTGTACTAAATCTATATGTTGAAGTTAGATTCAGTGAATTCTTTTTCACCCATCAACCCTAACCCAGCAAGTTCTTAGAGCTATGTAAAGGCAAAAATTTAAGAATCCAAGCTGCAAAAAACAGATTTGTATTTATTATCTAAAACTTTCCATAGCAATTTACTCATATTTTCAAGAATAACGACACCTTTTAAGACGTTTTTTGAATGGAATTCTTTCTTGGGGTCAAATGATTGATCAAAACGCAGATCCATGTTTCCTTTGCAATGGTACAAGTTGGGAGTTACAGGGAAGGTTAGGGAAGCTGTCATATTAAGCCTTCAGATAAGCTCCGGTTCAGGGAGTTCCCATTAGCACGATGCAGGTAACAGCTACCTGACTGTGCATATCCCCCATCCCTTTGCAAGTGTCCAGCCCTGCAAATAGCAGCAATTAAATCCAACTGGGGGAAAACATCAGACCACTTATTCTAGCAAACATGTGTTTTTTAACAAAAATTCTTTTTAATTTTTCTACTGACTAGAGTTCAAGCAATGGAAGTCCAGCACTCTTAAACTTAGCAAATCTCTGTCCCCTTTTGAAAACAAAGTGTATATTACCTAGAATATTAAGAAGCTTATATAAAGTCAAATACTACCTTAAACTGAGTTTGAGTAGTTTAGGATCAAGCCTACCTCTCCATTCTGAAACAAGAAGAAACACAGTTTAAAAGTATAGCAATATTTCTAAAAAGCAAAATCCACTTATTTGGAAACATTATCAAAACCAATCATAACTTACGGGCTGTAACCGTCAAGAAATTATAATTCAAATTTTTAGACTTTCTGAGACTTATGTGCAGCTGCTATCCATGCATATGAAATTAATTTAGCTAACTGTGTTTAAGGGTCTGTCAATGGGAGTAATCAGTAGCAATTTTTAAAAGACAGTGACAATTAATACTAAACCACGTCAATATTTACACATTAAATGTTTAGATTTGGGCCAAACCTTTTACAAGTAACTTCTCATCAAAAATTTCCTCTGCTTATTCATTCATGTCAGAGAATGTACCAAAATATTTCTGAAATCTCTGATCTCTGCCTGAATCCAGCATCTGGGAAAACACAGAGCAGCACAGAGGCAAGGCTGGCTTTTTCTTGCTTTCCTGTGACTGCATTAGACTCTGCTAACAATTGATTTTTGTTCCAGTATATACCACAGAACAATCCAACCCCCAATACTTCAGCAGAGCAACCATGAAATTGTCTGTCTTAATAGTTTAGTAGCCACCATCAGCTGCACTGTCCACAGGAGTATTCTAATGCATGCAATCACTGCAGATTCCATACACACAGAGACAGAGAGTGCTTCCTCTGTATTCAATTTTCAGCTTAAGCAACCCCTTGAGAAAGTTTTCATTTTCCGTGGATCACAGAAGGAGCTTAAAATTACCATGCAGCTAGGTATCTCTGGGAAAGGGGATTAATTTGGGCTGTAATTAGTACATATAGCCTCTGCTCATTTCAGGAACTCTGACACAACCACACTGACAGAATACAACCACAAACTACATATTCCTCCTTGAAGATCATCCAACATTTTTATTTTCTGAAGGAGTCCAGAATTTCATGGGTAAAGTCCAAATTTAATTTACAACAACAGCCAGTGAAACTAAAATGGCAAAAAGCAATCTTTTGGCTTCAACTCCCTTGATAAATTGCAGTGAACATAAGATGTGACAGACTTTTTAGTGTTTGCTTTCTTTATGCAAAATATTTTTCATTTGATTACTTTTCATATCCTATTTTAATTTGTAAAGAGCAAAAAGATGTGGTGCAGTTAAATAGCCAAATACTTTATTTTCTTCAAGATTCCAACCTAATTTTACAAAAGTCTCCCGGCACCCATTAGTTCTTGACACACAGAGTCAGAGTTCCAAACAGCTAATAATCCAGTCACCTACTTGCTGCTTGACTGAAAGTTGTGAATTTTGAAAAAGCCCTGATAAGGATGCAATAGACACACTGGCCCCAAAGAGGAAGAAGAAAAACAGACTAGCTGGCAATCCATGCCAGACTGAGAAAAAATAAAATCTGGATGCTGGACATTCAATGGTTCTATTGTCAAACCAGCAAAATGATACTAAATCAAATCACAACATGAGGATTGTGGGTCTATATAGTAAGACACTGGAGGCAGATAATCTTTAGCTCAGTTTGTTTTAGACACCAAACAAAGGAGAGTATTTTTAATCTGCATGTATTAATCAATCTCATGCTCATGCTTTGAGATGGGAACTGAATGCTTAAATGTGGCTCTGTCAGTCATGACTGGGTTCTAAATCTGTTTGTGTATGTTTTACATTTCAGTGCATAATTGAGGACCAAGAGAGGGCCAAAGAGAGGGCCAAGAAAAGGCCAAAGGGTCCCCATAAACTTCCTAATTGTTGCACATGAATCATAGAATCCTGGTTTTATTTCTGTCTTATCTTTAACATACTTCTTGAAATCTTGGCAACATTTCGGATAATGGGATATTTATCACAGACCTCAGCATAGATATTTCTAAAAGGAGAAGGTGATTTAGAAATACAGGTTTGCCGATTATGTACCAAAATTTAACAAATTAAATGACCTGACAAGTAGCAAGGAGTATATCAGAAAAGTTCAAAAGTCATATTTAAAGAATTTTACACTGAAAAACCTAGAAGTTTTATTGATCTATAGTGCTTAAAATCTGAAATTTTAAGAGAGGATGCTGAGATTCTTCTATACTCATATATATATTTATCAAATTTACACCATTAAATACCTAAACTAAAACAATTTGTAAAAACCTTTGTGAAAAAATAAGGCTGAAAACAGACAAAGTCTGTGTCACTTGATATTTCACAGGTAACAAGCATGTGTTTGCACCAGCTGAATCAATGTAGCATAACTTGTTTTAAAACTTCATTAAGTCAGCTTTAAACAGGGATTTGTGAAAAAATGCCAAATAGTCCTCAAAAGTTCATCTATCATACTCACAAATCCTGGGATCTCACAGACTGTTTCTCGATTATTTTGCTCTGGGTCACAGTAGATTCGCAGTTTTTGTATATCAAACTGTAATTCAAAACATAAAAGACTCTTTAGAGGTCTGCATGTTCACTACAGCTAAAAATCAATTAAATAGATAGAAATATTCTTAGGCTACTCACAATGATTCATATGTGCAACCAATTAAACATACTGTAACAAAATTATTTAAATAAAAATAATCAATCCAAGAATTTTTTAAAAAATAGCAGAAATCACCATCCATATTCACTGGCAATAAATCCAAACACATGCAGCACAAACTACACTAGCTTCCAGTACCATTGAGGAAACAATAGCACAGGCAAACCCAACCTTTTTCTTTTTACCTTAACAGACCTGGGAAGATGCTTCTGCACAGACCTGCTCGTATTAGATGTAGGATTAGTAAATTCTGATGAAGCATCAGAAGGCATCCCTAATGTTTAGTGTTTAATATACAACATAAATCTTTAAAAAGCAACCAATAAAAATACTGGCATCAGGTAAACAAAAGTTTGTGCCATTCTGCTTTGTTGGTATATTCTCAAATAAAATGAAACCACTGTCAGTTTTTCTAGCATAAACTATCATGACTGCAAAGCATGGAGAAAGAAACTTGACCAAAATTTTCCTCTTTTACCAGCATCACCCATACCCTGATGGAAGGAAATCATATGCAAATATCAAGCACAGAGGAAATTTCCTACTTTGAGACACAGTTTCCCAAATTCAGGCAACCACGTTGCATCAATTTTGTCCTTGAAATCAGTGACACCAATTAAGCATCCATGTCACAGGATACATCACTTGTTCTAAGTCCTCCTGACCATTTTTTTTCTCTCTTAACTATTAAAATTTTGTATACTGAATTTCAGTCTACTGTAAGTTAGAAGAGTAAGCTCTAGAAAAGAGAAGACACCAATGCAATGTTAACCTTCAGCAGAATTACTGAATTACTGTAGTTTTAGCGTATGCCTACCTGTACCGTTTCCTCCTTTCCAGAATACTTTCCAATTTGGGTTAGGCCACTGATGTAAATACCCAAAACAGGATGTAATGGCTTTGTTTCAATTTCTTGGCCATCTATATACAAAGTTACAAAGTCTTCTGTTACTAAGAGACGAATTTGATGCCAGCCTTCATCAAACAATGTCTAAGAAAAACGAAGAGAACAACATTGTTTAAAAATGCCTTCGATTTAAATAACAATAAAACTGCACTTCAGCAATCAAACTGCTGCTAATGGTTGAGATGCCCAAGGTTGCACATTTTCCATACGAATAATTCTAAACTGTATAGGCAAATAAAGTATTGCCAAGTAATATTGTAATTGAAAATTTGGCAATTGGTGAAAATCAATCCCTATTTCAGAATTCTTTTATAACTCACATAGATTTTTTTTTTTAGTCTATTACCTTGAACATGCTCAAACCTGTATTTGTTAAAAATATGCAGCCAGAAGCCTATTTTTCAGCAGGGGTATAATGTCTCAAAACACTTCAGATCATCAATCATGTTGAAAACAAATTGGTACTTGAAAGTCTTTCTACTTCATCTCTTATGAAAGAAAAGATGGTGTGCTATTGGTGGAAAGAATCCCAATACCGCAATGAGCAAACCAGGCATTACTCCCACAAAACCCCAGGCTTCTAAAGCTTTCAAAAACAATCTAGCTCTTCAACCAAACCTAGCTAAATTGCACAGAGATTAATCCCACACTAAATTCGTATTTCATAACCTGAAACATACATCTTTCAGTATGTTATAAATCTGTCACCTTTTTTAGACCTAAACAGAAATTAAGCATACTTCATTTAATAATATACACCCTCTGAAAGCACCTCTGTTTCTATTTTATTTTCTTTTGCAGATTGTATTTTTATTTATTTGCAATGGCTCTCATTAGAAGACAAAATAAACAACAGATCAGAATACATAACATTTCCATTTTCCAGTGAAAGTGATAAATTATCATAAAGGTTTATTAAAGAAAAATTATAATTAAGAGGATATTGATATTTATAGTGTGTTTAGAGACACATAGCTCTAAAAAAGCCATGAAATTATTGTTCTTCTTAATAGCAAGGCAAGCATGGAGAAACACAACAGAAAAAAAACCCACAAAAGTTGTGTTTTCATGGTGAAATTCATGGATACCTGAGACTGCTTGAATAAGACTGATTGGTCATTGCAGCTCCCAGAAATAGATAAATACTAATTAATTATTGACTTGAAACTGAATTTTCTCACAGTTTCTGGTAAATCAAGTTTAACACAGCTTCTTAAAAAAATAAAATTATTTCGACTACTAATAATTATAAAAAGTCAGAGGAAATTTGGAAACAAAAAGAAAAAATTCTCCATCCAGTAACAGAAGGATAAAATACCTCTCCCTAGAAAAAGCTTAGTAGTTAAGACCTATTCCTTGGATAGGAGTCCTTCCTTCACTGAGGATTTATATTTAAAATTCTTTCAGCCTGATTTGGAGTAGGGATTTGAATGCAGGCCTCTGCTTCCCAGAAAAGTCAAACCCACTTGGCCATGAAGAGCTCCAGCAGCAAATCTTTCCCATTCTTTGTCTGCTGAATTAGCCCTCTCTGTTCACTTAAATAATATTCCCTGTGGCAGGAAGGGCAATCTCTGGGCTGCACATATTCCTGCTACAAATGCAAGAATGCGGTCATTCCACCTCCATTCCTCTGTCTCATCTGCAGCTAAGACAATCTTTCTTACAAGACTGGAGTACTTCACTGGAAATTACTGAAGAAAGACTGAAAGAGAATTTTCATATTATACTAGAAAACAATAAAACTGGTTTGCACAAAGAGGGGAATAGTGGAATAATGAGTACTTAAAGAAGTATTCCATCATGATAGTGACATACTCCTTACCTTTACATGAGGTGCAGCAAAAGTAATAACTTGTGTGCCATTTATTAAACTTGTTGTAGTGAATGATAATGTTTTCTCTTCTCCATTAATAGTGACTGCTATCTGTGGTCTCTTATCTAGACTCAGGATTCTCCATAAATCCCACGTCTTTTTTACTTTAAATCTTTGAGTGGAAACAAACACATAGGATGGAGGGAGACCTTCTGGAAACACATTCCTAAAAAAGGGGGAAGGGTGGAAAAAAGAAGAGAGTACTTGAACATTCATATAAATTTTAAATAAGTCCTTCTCATTTAAAGCAAAAAAAAAATCTTACTGAATATAGAAGCATATTTATAAAATTCAATACCTTGTTAATTCTGAGAGGTCAACATGTGAGGTTACTTCATAAGCTTTTGCATTAGTGGTTGATATTTGAATTCTCTTTTTAACCTTTTTCTTCACACCTAATCCTACAAGAATGTCAAATCCTTTTTCATCTCGAGCTGCCACTGGAATTCTTGTTGGACAAACAGACTCTGAAAAATAACAAATGTAAGGATAGTTCAAAATATGACTTAAAACTTCCAAAAAGTAACCTTCCACCCAACTAGGCTTTTTTATCATATTTATTTATGTACTTAACTGTCAGTTAAGTACAACATGAGAGAAGTGCTATGCGGGATCCTCAGGGACTTGGAGGGCAAGAATACTAAGATGTCATATATTACTGCCAATATATTCACATACTATTTTGAAATGTCAGTAATTGTAGTTAAAGAGTATTAAATTATCTGGCTAATAAATATAATTGAATTTAATTTCTAAAATTGTATGGTTTCAAAATTATATACAATTATAGATGTTAATTTCCAAAATGCACTAGCAATTTGGATTTAGCATCCCTCCCAACTATAAAATTAGTTTGAAAATGGAGAAAGGTAGAATTATCTATGACTTTTTTTTTTTTTAATTAACTCAAAATGGACTCTGAGCTGTTTTGTCTGTTACACTGAAATCTGCCTGAAGTTATTGTCAATGGAAAAGTAGTGTGTGATATATTTCCTGTGAAAGCGTAAGTTAGCTGCATGTTATCCTGGTTAATTATCCTTACACAAAAACAGTGGACCTAAGTCATCTCAAACAAAAAAAAGAAAAAGAGATAGGACAGCGAAACTTAATACTGAAGCAAACATTGTATTAGGGTAACAAATCAATGAAAAGAAGTTTTTTGTTTTATTAAAATTATGCTAAATTGTGTACAAAAATTATCATTATTCATTTCCCACTGTTTCTTCAGAAAAGCATCAGTTCATAGACAGGGAAGAGGTTAGGAATACATTCCAAAGAAGGGGTGGAGAGTTCTCTAATCTCCATCTGGACCAGCCATGGGCTGGAAAACTCCTGTCTCTGTGCCAGGGAATTATCAGCTCAAAGGTCTAGACTGGCTTCTTTTCATAATATGAGAAACGCTGCATGACTTCCCTTCCTAACTATCCCCAGAGCAGGCAGAAGCTAGCCTATTCTGGCGGGGGAGGCAGGATATATATACTCTAAGAAAACTCTGCTGATTTTCTGTACATCCTGTCTGTCATGAGAAAGGACAATCCATCCCAAGGGGACATGTCACGGGTACTTGGGGCAGCAGCAAGAAGCCACATAAACTCCTCTTAGTTTTCTTTTCCTCCCAACAGCAAAATGAAACCTGACTTCCAAATCAAAAATAAATTATCTGTCTGTTGTACAAGAAAGAATTGCAAGAACTCTGCCTGCATTTTGGAAATTCAAATGTCTACCTCCTGAATGCTTCCAAAAAAAAAAAAAATACACAGTCCAACAAAACTTTCTTTCTTACTCTTCTCAAAACACAGATTTCAGTCAACATACTTAGGATATTAAATAAGACTAACAGAACCTTTTTTTTCAGGCTATTTTCTAGTATGCATTGTTGACACAGACCTATTTTCTTAATTCATTTATTTCAAAGCTAGATAATGGTCATATCACAATTAACAGAGATCACAGACAATCACATACATATACACTGACAAGAAAATGAACACAAGGGTCTCTTATCAGTTATAGTATGACAAATTTGGTTTAAAATCAAAAACTAATGCCAAAATAGGAATACTTTATGTAAGAGGGCCATTATTATGGATCAAGGCCAAAATAACTGTTCCAAACCAATACCAACCAAACAAATTAAGCATGTTGAAAATTACACATTAAGAAACTATTTTTTCTTTCCAGGGGCACATTGATGAATTACATAAAAAATTCCCAGTCAAGTAGATCTTTTTTGGGTCTTCTGGATAATCTTCTGGCAGAATTATTTTGATAACTAACTGAGCCATTAAACAGCATGCAGAAATCAGTGGCAAAATTAAGAGCTGTCTTCTGTTGGAAATGGGGTTGTATTTCCAGTCCATAGTACCAGTCACTTCAACTCTCTAGCCTGTTCTGAAATCTTGTTACCTTCTAGTGTTTTCATAGTTTTCAGATGCTTTATTTTCCTTCCTAAAGTGTGAAATAACTTCATTATGTTAAATCTCAGTCTGTGGCACAAAGGAAGTTTTCTCTGCATCCTCCAGACAAACTTCTGAGGTCTGCACTGGGTTTTCTTTCCTGACACACAATTTTTTTTTTTTTTTTTGCTATAGAATATTGATAGTACAGGAACATTTGACTTTCAGAATACATATTAAATATTCCTTAAATATCTGGTTCCATTCTGGCTGACAGGTTCAGGAGGTCTTTTTTCCCCTGATGTACTCTAAAACAAACACTAGAGTCCCCAAAAGGCACACTAGAGCCCTTCCCCCACAAACCTGTTCGTAAAAGCAATGCTTGCTCCAAGAACCACCAAACCTCAGCCTCCTTTGTCCAGAAAGGAAATACTGCCCCTGTGGCCTTATATCTATCTTCACTTAATAATGAATTTTAAAACTCCATAGGGTAAAAACCAGCATATCTTTTAGACATTTACACAAAGACCATGAAAAAAGAATTGCAAAATTTTCAGGCAGTTTCATGTGGTTGATCACAGCCAAACCACTGCTTGGCCCTCATGGAACTTCCTCTCCCTCAGTCAAAGTGAATGTTAACAACAGGATAACCAGTAAATAAATAAATTAATTAATTAATTAACACACAACTTAGCTATAAAAATTCCAGGCTTGGAGTTCACCGGCTAAAGACACTGTGGTTAGAAATGAAGCTGCCAAGTGGCTTTGATTGCTCTGCAGGAGAACCATCTCAGAAGGGAAGTGCACAACATAAGGGAGACAATGCAAAGGGTCACTTCAAGTGAAAGAGTAAGTACACTTTGGTGTAAATAGTCAAAATCCACAGATTACTGCTGTAAATCATGTGAAATACCACAGCTGAATTTTAAGGGATACTAGTTAACTTGATGCTGAAAGCTGAAAATCCATCTTGATGAAATATAATGGCACTTCTTCTAAAACTTTATTCAAAGAAACTATTGTGTTTATTTTGTGTTTATTCAGGGGAATTTCTCCCTCCATTAAGTTCTATTAAATAATTTAGCTCCACTTAGATGACTTAATTTTTGGACTGACCACCTTACTACATCAGCCACAAGGAATTACTATGATTTTCACTTAATGTAGCAAGAAATAAACATTAATATCCTCAACAAAAGGATCACCATATTTTTTCAATGAAGATGATACTCCAAGTGAGAGCAAATAAAATCTATTTTTCACTCTTACTAAATGCAGAAATATGGTACAATTTAAACAGGACTTGCATAAATTCTTGATAATGAAACATACAAAATACCACTGACATCATAGAGTTTGAGTGATACACCTTAGAAGCAATTTGCTATCATTTTTATATATATAAGCCATTGTTTTACAAAATTATCAGAAAACTCAATGCAGTAATGCTGTTAGCATTCTAAAGTCAGAGTCACTTTACAGTGTTGGTCTTGGCTAACTCTTCCATAAAAACCTTCTAAGAAACATCACAACAGCTTGCTACAGCTCCAGACATCTCCACTTTTCCAAGTCCCTACCCGGAGTGCTGCGTCCAGCTCTGGGGCCACAACATAAGAAGGACGTGGACCTGCTGGAGCAACTCCAGAGGAAACCACGAAGTTAATTAGAAGGCTGGAGTATCTCTCCTGTAGGAAAAAGGCTGAGAAAGCTGGGGTTGTTCAGCCTGGAGAAGAGAAGGCTGTGGGGAGACCTTAGGGCAGCCTTCCAGTACTGAAAGGAGCCTTACAAGAGAGCTGAAGAGGGACTTCTCACAAGGGCATGTAGTGAGAGGACAAGGGGGAATGGCTTAAAACTGAAGGAGGGTAGGTTTAGATTAGGTATTAGGAAGAAAGTCTTTACTGTAAGGGCAATGATGCATTAGAACAGGTTGCCCAGGGAAGCTGTGGATGCCCCATCCCTGGAAGTGCTCAAGGCCGGGTTGGATGGGCCTCTAAGCAACTTGATCTAGTGAAAGGTGTCTCTGCCTATGGTAGCGCGGTTGGAACTAGATGACCTTTAAGGTCCCCTCCAATCCAAACCACTCTACAATTTTATTATTTTTGCCAGCAGTCTTTCTTCTGGCTTTTTCAATACATACTAGAAGAAGTATGTATTCAGAAGTACTCCTGTTGTAATGGCAGTCTGTCCTCTCGCTTGTCTAGAAGAAATGCTGGATTATGCATGAGTATCAGCTGCAACAAAGAAATCAATAAAATAAACCCTATATTCTCGGCACTATGAGAATTGCTGAAATATTTTAGTGTTCTTAAACTTTATCAATGAAAAAAATTCGGGCTTAGGGCAAAAGGATAGATATTGAAATTAAACACTTACTGTGTTAAAACACTGTATCTTTCCCAAATATATCTTTCTCTTTGTTTGATAGAGAAAATAACATTTTGGAAGGAATTTCCACAAATAAAATCAAAACAAAAGATTAGGGTGAAGAGTATCAGGTCCCTTAGATTGCATGAATCATGTATTCTGCTTGTGAAATGAAAAAATATGTGTACAGAACTACATTTTGTGCATCTAAAAATATTTTATAATCGCTTACCTTCACAAAGTTTCTGTTTTATAACTTCTTTAATTCTTGATATTGCAATATAGTCTTCAACATAAAATACGTATGTTGATGAAGGTTTATTGGCAATGGCTTTAAGTTCTTCCTCCTCAATTTCTGAGCCAACACCAATAGCAAACAAAGTGATCTTATTTTTCCTTGCTTCTGCTGCTACATCTTTGACTTCATCTTGGGACTTTCCGTCAGTGAGAACAACTGCTATTTTTGTTAAAAATCTTGAGGATTTTGCAAAAAGATGGTCAAAGGCAAACTGAATAGCTCTTCCTGTTCTTGTATTTCCTCCCAGATAGTGTATGGACTCCATTTCCCTGATGAGCTTCTCAGTGGATTCATGAGTTCCGAGGGGAATTTCAAGTACAGGGTAATCACTATACTGGACAACTCCAACTTGAATAAACTTTGGCCCTATGTCAAAATTTCTTGTAATATTGACAAGCCAACTTTTGATTATTTCAAAGTTTTCTGGGCCAACACTGTAAGAGCCATCCAAGATAAAAACTAAATCTGCCGGAGCAGTTCTGCAACCTAAAAAAAAATAAAAGTCAAACAAATATTTTACTGAACCCTTTCACTTTCTTCTTCCACAGTAAATGTTTTTCTCTATCAATTAGTGTTTCTATTAGGATCTTTATTGAGAAATACATTCCAGATGAAAAAAAATTAGCAGAGTTTATCAGGGCAAACTTGTGCAAGATTGTTTGTGTAAGCCACACGGATCCAACTTGGTATCTGAAAACCACACCATTTTCTGGTTTTTACATTAGCACCAGAAACAACTATGAAAAATTCTGGAATTCAGTTCCTTAGCTGGCAACTGTATTCCATTCAATAAACAGACATGAATATATATTGGGTCTTTTCATATCTTATGTGCAGAGATGATAAACATAAAAACTCCTTTTTGTTTCCAAACCAAGCACATTGTGGAGGAAGGGTATATTCTGAATACTACAGAATCCTTTTACAAATACATTTTAATTGACTTTGGACACTGCTACATGGCATTTACAGAACTAGTATTACAAAATCCTGAATCTCAATTGAATGTTGCTGGTAGCATATTCTGATTTTTGCAGAAGAAAAGTATTCAGTGAATGAGCTCAACCTCCAGAATACAGAATCACATAAGCATTTAATAACTACGGTATAACTGCATGATAACTTAGGCATGGATTCAGCTCTCCTAGCTGTAGTCATAAACTGAGTTTTTAGGCTAAATTGCCAACTACAGGCCATGGACAGACATAGGCATTCCTATCCACGCTACATGCCCATTCTCAGATGGAGGGAATAACTTTCTAAAGGAGGGAACTGCCTTCCATTCACCATGAAAGAAGTTTTGATAACTGACACATGACATGCCAAGGACATGGCCAAAACCAGGAGGGATTATTTTGATCTCATGGCACATGAGGTCATGGGGCTTACTGTCCTTTTGTTTTGTGAAAGTCTGCAGCTCCACCACAGGAAGGAGAGCTTTGCCTTATCCTGAAATCTGCCTATGGACACTTCTGGTCAAGACAAGATTTCACCTTCCTTGAAAGCAACCACAGTCTGCAGGAGAAATGCTTTTGCAATGCAGGTGGTGATGAAAAGACACTGGGAGAAGGAGCAAAGGCTGAGCAGAGTGCATTGCTCAGTGGTCCAGGGATATGAATCACAGATTAATTTCAGTTGGGAGGGACTCAATATAATTAGACTCTGCTAAAAGCAGAGTATTCATTTTGATGGAGCCTTCTAGAGCAGGTAGATGTTTTCTTTTCTATAAACCAGATTTAGAGTAAAAAAATGGTTTGGTGGGGTTTGAGATGCTAATCTTGAAGAATATGCAAGAAGGTCTGTACCAGAACTGGAGTTATCTCAGCTTCCTCTCACAGAATACTTATTCTTCCTTATTTAGTTTCTCACATAACATTAAGCTATTCAGAACATGACGTCTGAAGAAATGAAAATGCAAATGCTCAAGATTCAACTTTAAATCAATACTGGAGCTTTACAGTTCCATCTACCCTCTTAAGCATTTCCAAGACACACACACGAAAAAAATATTCCCCTCCTAATGGAGAAGTAAGACATTGAAGCTATTTTTCATATATTATGGGGTTTTCACCAAGAAAATTATATTGGAATAAAATCACCATCAACAGAAGTGTACATGTGAACACCAAAATGGATACTAAAAATTCAAGGCATGTTTTGAATTTGCACTTATCTGAAATGCAAAAATTAACACCTACTTGCTCTTGTTTCCCCATCTTCAGCTGAGATGTAATCATGAAGTAGCAGAACTAACAGCATCTGAAAAAATGTTTGGATCTGTGCCATGTGTGTTTTATTCTCAAGGTCTTGATACAAAACTAGATGGGAAAAAATGAAAAGAAAATACAGTTTTATTATATTACAAAAAAAATCCAAGCTTCTGCAGTTTAAAAACTGTGTATGAGGAACAGCTCTGAATCAAATCTGCAAGCCCAGATGTGGCCACCCTGCAATGAACCATTGACTCAAGAAGTGTCAGTCAGGCATGTAAGCCCAAAACTGAGATTCTAAACTCAACAACACCCACCAGCCCTTTTTTGAAAGCCCAGTTTTCACCAAGGTGCATTTATACACTTCTCCTGCTAGGCACATTCACGAGTAGGTTATATTCCTAGTCACACTTGTCCAAACATTATCCCATTATCCTACTCAGACGCCATTATCAAAAGACATTACCAAAAGATCCAAAGTATGGCAAGTGTTTACACACCAAGTACTGGTGAGAAGGTGCTACTTCAGTCTCAACCCACACACCTGGCTACTTCAGGGAGTGTGGGACAATTCCCACTCCTCTACCCCAGGGCTGACACTGACACCAGGAGTCAGAATCTCAGCAAGCCCCAGCCCTTCCTCAGCAAAGTCAAGCCCTGAAGGCTGTGTATTGTAACATCCAAGACTGCATAAATTACATGTATCTTCAACTTTTGATTTTTTCTCCTCTGTTTATGTCTCCTTTGTTATCATGGTTTATGAACTATAAACCCCTGTCAGGCAATTTTAGTCTGATATTGCTGTTAAAAATATTATTTGACAAATTTACTTTAATTAAGAAATATTTATTCACTATGTTTATAGAAAAAATAGTGTCATAGTGATAAAAGATACATTTTTTGATCACTGTATTAGATACCCATTAATTTCAAGACTCTAAAAGAAAGTATACTGAATCTCTTTTGTATTCTCTCATCTCATCTTCCAATGTAAAATGCAATTTT
This sequence comes from Corvus hawaiiensis, assembly GCF_020740725.1. NCBI lineage: Eukaryota > Metazoa > Chordata > Aves > Passeriformes > Corvidae > Corvus > Corvus hawaiiensis. Next base: position 26,069,333 of record NC_063215.1, read on the forward strand.
CAGGGTGAATTCATTTCACGGCACAGAAGTCAACTTCCAGGAAATGTTACACCTACCTAATATAATCCTCCAAAGTTAGTAAAGCAAAACCATAATAATTCTGTTATTAAATCTCTTCTTCAGATTACAGATAATTGCAAGGTAGACCCATATTTTGTTATTCACATTACCTTGTGTCAGAATGGGTAAGAAATCAGACACACTTGGGGTCTATGGGATTGGACATAAGATGCATTGTTCCAATGCTGCTACACAAATACTGGGATACCACCTTCATTTAAACAGATCAAGTGGCAGTTTCCTGTTCCAGCTATTTCAAAAAGGATCTGCTTAAAATTATGAAGCTGTGTATTAGGCTTGTAATACATGAAAAAGTATTACCATGGTAGAGGTAGACAATTTACATAGATTATTTCAGACTTGATGGTTTGTACGATTGATCAGTCTAAAATCTCTTCCATCGTTTTCCATGGCAAGTGCTTAGCGTAGGGTAAAACACGTCTCTCATGAGGCCAAATAGACCAATATCAAAGAAGAACACATGAAATTAAATCTATGAGGCAATTTGAATAGCAGGTGACTCAAGGACAATTGCATGCTTTTAGAATATCAGAAAAATGTCAGCCTATAACTGAAAAAAAACCAAGATAGACTACAGTACAGAGAGCTGATATACATATAAAAAAGCACAGTGCTGAGCCTGAGAAACTATAAAATCCTTTTGATTCCTCCCATCAACAACACAAAAGAAATAAACAAATTATAAGGTACAGTTTCGAAAAAGAAGACTGAACAAAATAACAAGCAACTTAGTGACTTCACTGCTATTAGTCTTCACTAAAAAGAGTACAGGGCCAGCTACCATTAATGCTGTAACGTTTTTATGGAATTAAAACAGGACACTAAATTTAAAAAAATCATTTTAACAACACACTGCCTGCAACATAGAACTCGAATGTCCTCTGTGTCATGGGCACAGATACTTCAGGTGAGGCGAGGACACTGGGATCCTACTCGCCAGCACTGCTCTCCTTTCACCAACCCTGCAGAAACCACTAATGCCTTCCTTAAACTGCACCGTGCCCTTTCATCTCTGCTCATCCTTCAGCAAGCACTTACCCACTGATACCTTCAGGGATGAGCCTCCCAGATCCTCAGGAGCGATGGAAGCTACAGGAAAGAGGCAGATGCTCAGAAGGGGAAGGGGAAAGCAGGTGCCTGCAAGGAAGTTCTGTGCCTCAGAGGAAGGAGCTGCTCCACAGAAACACTAATACTTCATCGTGGGAGAGGTACACGTGAAAGCAGCATTTGCTGGCTGTCCTGGGCTACAGAGAGGCATCAAGAATGCTACAGCAGCCTTCAGAGTATGTCGTTAATATTGAAAGACATCCCATCACAGCAAGATTTCTTTTGGTGAAACATGGTCCAACTTAAACTTCTTAAAAGGAATCAGTAAAATAGTTGTAAAAACAAGCTTATCTGATTCACAGAACCAAATTGCATTCCCTTGACAGAACATATTTTCCATTTGTGAGAATCCTCTATTTCATTTTCAACAAAGCCTGTACTTGAGAACTTCATTTTAAGTATAAACCAAAATAAATGTTTAGTTGTCCAAAATGGATTTATTAATAGAAACCAAAATTAAAAGGACAAACCCAGAGCTTAAGCAACAGACAACAAAGATTCCAATGTTCAGTTTACTAGAGAGGAAATAATATTATAGCACTGCACTTTTAACAGTCAAATGAGATGCCAAACCAACAACACCAGAGAGCCAGCTGCTGTATCTTGTCAACACAGTAATTATTGAACAGGCAACAAAAGTGTACTTGAAACTACTTACAGAAAATACTTTCTCAAGTGCCTTATTTCCACCATGGAGAGGCCGCCACTAATATCAGCCCAGGACCTCTCCACTGCCATTGCCAAAAGCCAAATTTCATCAGTGCTGATCATGCCCCTTCTATCTCCATTTTTTTAAGAGAAACAGAGAAGAAAGTTGTCTCTATGGTGGCCCATGGAAGTGCTCACTGCTTTATTCTCTGCCCCTGAGAGCTCTACTGACTGCTACAGGAAATTTTGCTGCAGGAGCTGCAGGAGCTGGGTCAGATTGTGCAGGGAAGCAGTAAGAGAAGGTAAACCCGTCAGAACACCGCACAAACAGAGGGATATGGGATTCATACTTGCTCCTTATTTTGTTTGCACCTGCAAACAGCTGTGACTCAATGATCCATATGGATCACTTCCAGCTTGAGATATTCTGTGATTCTACAATATTATGCTAGGATACATGGAAAAAAAAAAAAAAAAAAACCAAAAACACATACAAAAAAAACCCCAAACATAAAAAAACAACCAAACAAAAAAAACCAAACCAAAACCACCACCCAACCCAGGAATTAATATTTTAAATAAAACTTTTGGCCTCTGTCTTTTCCAAATTATCCCTAGTGATTAGTTTGTGATTTTACCAAACGTAATCAGGAAAATATATAGAACTGCTTTCCCACCTCTCAGTTATACCAAACCACTTTTGATATATGGAAGTTGATGCAGGAGAAATTCATACACGATTACTAAATAAATACACAGATTCATCCAAATAAATACATCCAGCTCAAGTAAAGGGTGGCAGACTGAGAGAGTATTAGTGGAGAAATACACACATGTTACAGTATTTTCAAGGCATCCTCATAGTTGTTCGCTTTTTCCACTTTAAATGGGACAGAGCGCTGCAACCATTGGCTTTGTAACTGGTGATGTATAGGGTGCCAGGAGCGAACCTTTGGCTATCTCCCAGCTCCACAAAATTGTTTAAATTAAAGCCACAAGATTTAATGAGATATTAACTGAGACAGGATATTGGGTTGGGTGGACCTTTAGTGTGACTCATTATGGCCATTCTTTCACTGTATGCTTTTTATCTTGGTATTTTACTTGCCAGTTTGATAGCAAAAGGGATGTTAGAGTGAATGGAAACAGTCCTCTGAGGAAAAATGGCCTATCTCAGACAACGGGAAAACAAACAGCTTATGTAAAGGCCTCTGCTCTGAGCTCCCAAAATGAGGGGCTGTAGAGCACACACATTTCTGAGTGATTTGCATGAAGACTCACGCAAATTTCTCTGCATCTGAGACTACACAAAAGGTAAGGCCCTAGCAGTGCTACTAAACATCAGACCCTTGAACCAATGCAGTAGCAGCTGAGACTCTGTTCTCCACCAGAGCAGAGTTCACAAAGTATTATTTCTGTCTTCCCCAAAGGCAGGAGGGAAAGGTGGTAAAATAAAACCTGGCTGCATCTGCCCATACCCTATGAGGGCATAGTCAGAGGCAGGTGACAAACTACCCCATGCACATTCACTTTTTGTTGCGCATAGAAGGAAAACTCAATGAAGTTTGGAAACTGGTGACACAGCAACTCATCCACATGGTGTCATTTTAGGCAACCTTAACCAACTGGACAGCTCCTGCAACTTACTTCTTGCTTTCTTCTGGGCAATGCAATTTTGCTGTGCAGCAACACTTGCACCAACAGGGCCACTGAACTCTGCTGACTGGGAAGGGAATTGAACTCAGGTTTCCTATACAGTGGAAATGTGGTACAGCCATTACTGAAACCAACAGCCTCTACTCGATTTTCGAATGAATTCAAGACTGTCAGTGTGTTACAGATGGCAAAGGCATGCAATTCCCAGAACAGCTTTCCTCCACTGAAGTGCACAAAGGTTCAAATGACATCTCCCATATGCATGCACAGCAGAATAATTTCACATCCAGTTTAAATTTTCAGTAGAAAACTTATGTGTCTAAGCAGGTTAGGCAGTATTTCCACTTTGCATTTATGATGCCTAAAAGCAGCACCTTCTGTATCTCAAAAGGCAATTTACTGATGCAGTCTTTCCATTGCTATTTTTCCAGTGCCCAGATAAGTATATAATTTTATTCTTCCCATGAATACTCTGAGGAAACTTAGAGCAATTTGGAACCTTACAGAATTAAAAATATTTGCTCTTCAGTGCAATTTTGTCACTATTCAAATTCATAGAGAGAGATTTCTCGAAAACCCTGGCTTCTCTGCTGCATGAAGATTTCTTGCTGAAGAACTACACCGAAAGGAAGAGTTTCTTCCTTCACTTCTTCCTACTGCTAGTTACTGCCTAAGAAGAAAGTCAGGAAGGGTATGGTTCTAACCTTTTCCAGCATTCTGAGAAAATAACCAAACTAAAGGTTATATATATTAGCTAGCTTTCCAAGTATAAGTTAACACTTCTCTCATATTGCATCACTGCATAAACATTTCTCAATTCAACTAGAGATCATTAAGTTTGGCCTACAAAGGGACAAGTATGAAGACATTACAACAATAATGACTGGAAGGACATACAGCAGATTCTTTGCATTTTCAAAACTCATGCAATACTACAGGAACTGTGCAGCAAGAAAAAGGAACCCTGAAAATCCTGATTAATATGCATTAAGTAATGTGGAAAAGTAACGCAATCTTGAATCACAACCTTTTTATATTTGCTCCTTCCACTTTCAAAACTAATGCAATTTTCAAATAAAATGTTAGGGCAATTTACATTTAACTATTTATTCCCATCTCTACCTAATACTATCAGTCCTAGGCATTAAAAAAGACTGTGAGGCTATTCTAAGTCAGTTTCTTTCCTCAAGTAATTCATCTGAATCTCTATTTATTTCCACTTGGATTTCAGTCCCATTCTGCATTCATGTTTTCCACATATTGCTCCTATTCATTTATTTTTCTTGGTGGACACAACTGATGAGGTTGTTATACCTGCAAACATTTAAAAGAATAACAGCGTCTCCTGAGAAGGGTGAGACTGTAAAGATATAATTAATTTAGGCTTGGTTTACACATACATATATGTACATAAATGCAAGATGTGCATATAAATAGATAAAATCTCCCACAGTGATCAGTATCCCTCATCCCATTTCTTTCTATTTCTATATGTTGGAACAAACTATTTTGGCATAATCAGCAGTATAATTACATTCATGCCAGGAGTTTTCTACAATATTAAATATATGATTATGGATGGGTTTTATTAAGAGAAGTCAAGAAAGAAAATTATGTATTTAAGTGACACATATTATGAGTTTTCTTGGGGTTTTTTAATAGTGAGTATTAGTGCAACAAGGATGAAAAGTAGTTGCAATTCCATTCTGGCTAAGCAATAGCTGTACTAAGTCTATATGTAAATAAACGGCAATGCAAAGTATACATAGTGCACAGTTTCAGGTATTTTACTTCCTAACCCTAGCAGAAAGCAATGCCTGGACTACCTTAAAAAGAAAAGCCTAGCGGGCATTGCTTGGGCCATCTGACCCATTTCCACCACCTTTGCTATCTTTCTTTTTACAACAGCACTCAAAGTTAAGAGGCATGTTTTGTTTGCTTTCCCTTTATAAATCTAAAAGCTTACCTGGTAGACAGACTAAAAAATGGAGATCTCCAAATGGAGCCAGAGAAACACATGAAAAATTGAGAAGGAATGCAGACAAAGACCTCTTGCTCAAGTCCACAGCTGCAGCAACAGGAGCTGAGCAGAGCTGATGGCAAAGCAACTGAGTTAGCTGAAGATGAATGCAAAGAACGTGAATGAATATTGGAGACCTCAGAGAAACATTACATCACATCTCATCTGCATTTTCAGAAATCAGTCTCATCTGCCTCTGCATATACATCTGTTGTCCCTCAAGTACACATTAGCATGGTCTGCTTTGCTGTTCAAATGTTATTTTGTATTTCTCCCTCAAAACTCACTAAAGGCATTAACTACTAGTTCAAGATTATGTTTGATATTTCATTAATTTGTGCCACGGATACAATATAAATCTCTCATTAAAAATATATGACTTAACAGTCAACAGAGCATTGCCAAAATTACCGATAAAGCAAACCATTTCAATCTTCACTCCAGAAGACATTTTAGGGATAGGTAAGAAAAAAATTCAATGGACCAGTAGTTTAAATGCAATTATTCTCCAACACGATTACAATTCCTATTATTAGAGGTATTCAATATGAACAAAATAAACTCACAAGAATTAGTACTACACACTAAGATGAAACTTCATATTTTTAGCTTTGATATATATATATATGATGTATAAAGTATTATGCAGATTATATAAAGGTGCAGAGAGGATTAAAGAATTTATCATCTTTTCAGCAGATTTTGGAAAGAAGGCTTTGTATCAACTGTACAAAGCCTTTATACCAACTTCCATGCTATACATGGAAGACTAAAGAAAGCAGTTGATACATATTATAACCCAAGTAAGAAGATTTATATTTTTGAAAGAAAATAATCCTCTTAAATAGGATGGGCTAACTGTTTATTTTTCACATGATTCAGTAAAGCACACAAACCTGTGGATTCCTTCAGCCTACAGCAGAGACAGTTTGTATTCATGTTCCAACATCTAAAGTCACAGAAGACTTGTACTTTTAAATCCAATTTATTCTGGCACTTTGTGGTTTGTTGGATTTATTCCCACTCCAAGAGGATTCTGTGCCAGGAGCCAGCAATTAGGTATTACAGGTTAAAGAAAAAGGAGGCCTACCACAGCATTTGAGCTACTGGACTGATACACGCCTGACTGGGAAACAATATAGGATAGGCAACTTACGTAAGTAACCACACTTGGCAGCTCAGAGTTCTGGCTGCAACAAATGAATTTGAAGTCTCCCTGGAAACCATTATTTAATCCCTTCTGTGAAAAGCCTGTGCTGTTATTTCTCTCTTATCAAGCATCTTGAGATCCCACAGAACTTTCCCTCCTTGGATGGACCCAAGAAAAACAAAACAGCTAATCAATAGGATAAAATCTGACACTCAAATGGTACAGTTGAAATTAACCTTGCATACAGTAACAGGATTCTGCGTAAGAAATGTTTCAACCTACTCCTACAGCAAATCCAAAAGTTCAAATTTTGACTGCGCATATGTATAAGTATCTATGTTACCAAACAGGAAAAGAAAACAATTTAATATAATTACTAGCTGGTGCAATAGTTTGGGAGACCATTTTGTCTGCACTAAGGAATTTAAAATTCAGTTGGGCCAGTGACAAGGGAAACGATCATTGGGGCACATAATGAAATAACTAGAAATCATATAATGAAGTAATTATCTATAATTACATGTAATTATATATCATTTAGCAATGAAACCACTATAGAAATCAGTTTAAGTCTAAGAGAAAGGTACAACAATCTCTAACAATGAACGTTGACAAAAAGAGTCATAAAGGCAATGTAAAAATGGAACCAATCCAAGTAAGAACTCCTAATGCAATTAAAAGACTACTTTTGGTTCATGCCTAGCTGACAAGAGATACACAGAATTGCTCATCAGTTACTGCTGTGGTCTCAAAGTCCTCAGAAAAGCAAGACAGCTGAGGACTTAAACAGTCCGTGCTACCAGATTCAATTAGGTCCTCGTATGTCAGACACACGTTTCTGCTTATAGCTCCTCACCCACTTCTTTCTTTTCCCATTACATTTATTTTCTTTTCATCTTTTTATTTTAGTTCTCCACTTTTAAAAAAGGGAGGGTAGAGTTGGCTTAACTAAGATGTTATTTGCAATGCAATGACTGCAACATTTGCCATGAAAACATGAGAGATGCAGTAAGAAGTACATAAGAGGGGATTTAAAATAAGTTTACTGTGTAAAGGAAAGAATAAGTCTACGGGCTTTGTTTGCCTCCTGCAAGTAAGGACCAGCATCAGAAACAGAAATTATATTTTTCTGTCTTCTTATCTTTTTCTTCTATTCCTTTCTCCTTTTTATCCTCCAAACAGGCTTGGATTCCAGCACACACCAAGCCCGTTTGTGTTATTCACTGTCTTTTTCCACAAATTACACTTAATGCTATTATCTGTTTTAGTATAAGTAATGTCAAAGGCTGGAGAGGATAAGAATAATGATGTGGACCCCTGCTTTAGCCAAAGGCATCAAAACTTCATTTGAAAGCCTAGGCCTTTGCAATTCTTTAACTGTCTCTCTCTTTTTCCATCACTTCTGGAAAAAATTCAATTACACACAAATCAGACTAATCTTTAAAAAAAAAAATAATCCATAGTCACACAAAAAGCTCATTAAACTGTCTGTTCAAGCTTCAAAACCTAATGTTATTGTTTCATACCACAGAATGAATGAATGTTTATTCAATTTTATGTAGTACTTTAGACTATATATAAAGGTAACATGAAGTAGACTGCCATCTAAAACATTTGATTTTATGTTAGCATTTTAACAATATACAAACTCACTGAGATCAAAGCAAGAAGAACCATATAAGGTGAATAGATAAAAAGGATTTTTAGGTTTTCCAGTTCTATGTTTTTTAATGATACGGTTCTTTTTACTTAGTCTTGTTTTCACTCAAAATATTCACAATTCACTCAAAGGAGGCTGTGATGGCTGAAGGAATGGAAAGAGAAATTCTAGAGGAATTTAGGACCTGAACTAGTAAAACTTTGAAAGAATTACAGTTGTATTCAGTGGAGCTAAATAAAACCCTTAAGATTTTAAACAGTTTTTTGAGGGAAGAAAAAAGAACTTCAGCACATGCATGCTCAAAGGAGAAAACAAACATTTGTTGTTTCAAGTATATCCAAAATTTGGTACTTTGAGAAACATTCGTATCTCCAGATCAGTATGATCCCAAGCAAAAATTAAAACCATGCAGAACTTCCACACCCAGCTGCTTTACACCTGCAAAAAGGCTAAAGATATTCCAGCAAGTAATCCAGCTCACTTTCTTTGTACTGTGATGACTCTTAAAGCCCATTATATGTAGACAATTATTTTTATTACTTTTCAAAAGTATAAAATTCTGTCCTAGGCCTACCATATGGTTTCATTCAGTCCACCAAGCAACTGAAGACAAAGTAGCTGCAGAGTTGAATGCAATCCACATCAAGAAGGCTTTGCAAAGATGCAGGATGGGCAGCAGTCCTGCACTATACAACCCCTGTCTCTGGGTATTCCCTCTGTAGAAGATTCCTGTGTATTTCTCTGCTTTCATCTTTGTTCCACAAAGGTAAATAGCATTTAGAAAAAATACGAAATAAGCCTGAAAATACCATACAAAGCTCTCCCTGGATGATGTAAATCACCTTCTCACGTAGAAAACCCAATACGACTTCACACATCCAAACATTCTGTTCTATTTTGACCCAGTCTTGGAGCAACAGTGCATATTGAGGTGATTATCTATGGAATAGTAACACCAAGAAAAACATTTCTGAAGTAATCTACATAGAATAAACTGATGAAAATTATTATTCTGGATGATCTAGGAAGCCGCTGCTGTTTGTAGATATCCCTCAGTGTCTGCTAGTAAACCTGTTTCTGATTATTTAAAGAATGGCCTTTAAGAATAATTTAGCTCCTTGTGGGGATGTCAGCATTGCTACAGGTCACTGGGAGAACCTAGAGGAAGGTCAGATGTCTGCAGGATTCTGGAGGACTCTTGGGGTATGGGGAATGAGAAGAAGCTGGTGCAATCCTGGTCACTACTGTCTTGGGGCTGTGGGAGTCTAAGTGGGAGTCGGGAATAAAACCAGTGAGTATCTCTTCACCTCTCACCCACCCCCAACCTCTCTGCCTAAATGCAGAGAAAGATGCAGAGAGATCTCACTGCAGTCTGCAACTACCTAGGGGAAAGGTCCAGAAGAGAGGGAGGCAGGCTCTTCCCACATCCACACAGTGGAAGGACAAGGAGAAATGGGCACGCTTGGGAACACAGGAAATGCCAACTCATTCATTTTCTCTCAGGAAGACAGCCAGACACTAGAAGAAGAGGAAAAATCTTCATCTTTGTTGTTATTGACACCTGGACTGATCAAGACCCTAACCTGCCTACACTAACTGGGTCTGCTTTGAGCTGTGCCTAGAATGGATGATCACAAGAAGTGCCTTCCAACCCCCTCTGTGTCTCTGAATGTCTGCAGTTCCTTTCCAGCAGATCTCACTCCTCAGAGTACAGTGTCCAAGGCACTCTCCCTAGAGGGGCACAGCCCCATGCCTTAGGCACATCACCCTTCTCCAAGATGCTTGCTTTTCCAAGCTGTTCTGTTGCAGACAGGGCCTATGAAGGAAAAAGGAGAGGGTGATAAGAGCACACAGGAGAAAGAGGGGGGGACAGACAGCCCTGCCATCCTGCTGCCCCAGAGGGCAGAATGGGGCTTTGGGGGGGGGCATTGCCATATCTTGACCTACCTTTTTGGCAACAAGTGCCACAGACAGCTGAGTAACCAGGAGACAAAGTTTAGGTATTCAAAGTACACCCCATCACATGCACAAAATACCCAGACATATTCCTGCAAGTGAAATGTCCACCAAAGGTCTTTCAGTTTGAAGTCAGGCATGACAAAATAGTATCTTTTTTATTATGACACTTCAAAGGTGCTCAAAAAGGAATTAATCTTGTGCTCAGAGGCAACATGAGCCCCTGTAGAAGACATCCATCAGACCTTCAGCTTTCAAAGTGCCTTTTTACTGCCTTTGATTCTTTAACAAATAGTGGTGGCTTTCCCCCTTTCATGAATAACTCCAGAAGTTCCCTTTCACTGTTCAGGGATCAATGTTTCTCTTAACATGTTAAAAATATTCCCTACATGTCTTTGTGTGTCTGAATTTTCAGATGCAATACTTTGTAGATGGATACATCCCTCTGTATCGTAACTGCCTAGCTTATCACATTCCCATTTTATGATGCTGGAGAGTGACTGTCCCACTCCTAAGCTAGCAGAACCATCTCAGTTCTCACTAAGGAAAAGTCCCTGAACTTAATACTGCTTTAACCTTTTACCTCCTGTATCTTCGCTTTTTTTTCTTCTCTCGAACTCCAGTCTATCTGGGCTATTGGCCACCATATTGATTAATCTTCAGAGTTCACTAATAAGGTTTTAATAATACAATAGGAGTGCAATCCTAAATCTCCAGGATACTGTGAGGAGAACTACCTTCAGAACTGAGAGGTGTTTGATTTTTCAACAGTAACAACAGACAGGGCCATGCAAGTTTGTTCTGCACTTGGAAGTTCTTAGAAATCTCAGTGTTCAAAACTGCAGAAAATTATTCCTCTGCCATTGCAGGCAATCCTCTACAAGCTGGCACTACAAGGATGGAGTGGGGGTGGAAGGCTGCATCCTGTTCCATCTTGCCAGTTTACTCATGGGAAGAAGGCAAATTCTTTCCTCCCACTCTATGGCTATGAAGAAATCTTCAACATATGGGTTAGAGAATTGTCTGGCCCCCAGGCATGAGACTTGCTACTACACTCAGCAGAGATACCAAACAGTCATAAGCACTCATCACCCACACACCTCAAGTTCCCACCAGGGAACCGGAATAAATCAGGCACTTTTCTCCCTCTTTTGAGCAACAGTTAAATATTATTTACCAGCAGACCCACCACAGACTATTCTGAGAGATAACATATTCTATTATATGGGTTATATATTATAACCCATCCGTAAACAGCCAAAGACTTTCCCTTCAGGACATGGTGTAACGGTGAACATGGTGATGGTGCTGGGTTGACAGTCGGACTTGATGTTCTTAAAGGTCTTTTCCAGCCTTAAGAATCTTATGATTCCATTCTGTCTCCTTCATACCATTCCACTTACAACTTTTCTGTTCAAGAGAACAGTGCAAGCAGTTCTGCTCTTTGCTTCTTTTTGACATGAAGGGGCCTAGAATTCCTTAATAATTCAAGAGTGTCACATTTCTGAATCAGCTGACTTGACTTAAATGAGCCACAGGTGAATTAAATGGCCAGTAGAAGTTAGAGCAGTATAGGGAACATTTTTTCTTTCAAAAGCACAGATTAATTTTTCCAAAGTAGTTCCCGTATCTCAAAACATACAAGACATAAGTAACTTATTTTCCATAGAGTCCATTAAGAAATGTCACCAATGTAGGTTGCAAAAGGATGAATAAATCAACATGGCACATTTATTAGGACCTATGGCAAGTTGCTTACCCAGTATATTGATGGTAACAGGCCTAAACAAAGTACAGGTTGTGCTTTCTTGCCTAACCAGGTGTACAACTTAGCTTTCAGAGGAATACCACAAATTTTAAAAAAAAACAGATTTTATATTATTGTAAGTTTTAATACAAAGTTTAAAAAAAAAAAAATTGAAAGGAATAAATTATTATTTGTACCAGAAATTTGACATTTCTAAAGATGCCAAATGCATTTTCAGACATATTCCAGAGCTATTCAACTTGAGATGAGATTTTCTTTTTTAATATCAAACTCATGCTCTTAGAAAAGTGGTAGATTTCAGCTTTACTTGTTCATTTGTTTAAAAAGATGAATTCATACACAAGAGGGAAACCTAATACATTTTGTGTTCCCAAGAACACATCTTGAGCATCATTTACAGCATTTCAGAGCAAACACCTGCAGTGTTTCTAGGGTTTATTGTGGCACTGGAAGCTAAGGATTATACAGTTGGACAAAAGCACTATGCATGAAGTCTTAGTGATCTCATATAAAGAAGGCTTATGGAGATAAATGCATGTGTTGAATGTCAATTTGTATTTCCTACAGTAAATTAAAAGTCACGGTTTAACAGCATTGCCAGCAGAGACGCTTCAGACCATGGTGTTCTGCAGCCTTCCTTTTGGGAGTGATCCTTTTTAATTATATCCAATTCTTAACAGTCTGCCAACATTCCCAAGAGTCTGACCATTTTTCATCAGAACACTAAAGATACTGGAGGTAATAATAGCAAGTTTTCACATTTTTTGCTCCAGTTAATTTATAAATACCAGTTACAAAGCAGTTAGTACAAAATGAGGTGCTGCTGGTTCTTGTTGTGGTACAACCCAAAATCTAGAGATTTATCATTGCCTGCATTTATGCTATGGAGAACTAACATAATTTGGTTTATATTTGTTCATAATGATGATGAGATTCATAATAATTTTTATAGTGTTATTAGAAAATATCTATTAGCTTTTAAATTGTGGGATTGATAAACTGTTGAAAATATAGTAAGACTGCAGCATAAACAACCATTTAATACACATGGAAAAAAATAAAGAGAAAAGAGTTATATACCCAACTTAGTCAATGTATAGCAATAAATAATTTATGTTAGACAACATACACAAAAGGAAATCAAAATGGATCCAGATGAAGTTTCTAAACATAGTCCCTTTTCTATGATGTTCCCAATCTATGAAGTTTGCTTCACAGAAAAAAATTTTAGCAGACTTAATTCACATTAAAGAAAGGTTCAAAAATGCAATAAAGGTTTATTTGTATATTTACATCCTCTAGTAAGGTAAGAGGTAAGAACACAGTATGACTAAGAGCTGTTGAAACCTCTGTACCAGAGGGCAACCTCCTGGTGGTGAAGGTAGTGTGGAGTCAGGCACAGCCTCTGCCAGGCAAGTCTTGGCTGTCAGCACTACAGAGCATCACTGAGTGAGTGTCAGAGAGACACTTCTCCAGTTCTTCTCAGAGACATCCTGAAGAGGAAAATCCTAAAGAACCTGTTAAGTGTGCTATTGGCTACAAGCCAATAATAATGTTATCTTACCTGTGCCAAAGAATATAGAGAATTTTGTACAGAATTTAATACTAAGGGAGAGATGGACAAATTGCTTTTCATTAAAGTACGCTATTGTCTACATTCTGTGCTGAAGTATAAAAAATATGTCAAATTTAACACAGACATGTAAAAATAAATACAGCATTTACCTGAAAGTTGTAAAACTTGCATCTGTGGGTTTAGACAAAACCAATTATTGTGCAGACAGAATGTGACTTCTTCAACTTAAAATGACTGAATAGGCTGCAGTTTCCACTCAAAAGAAAAAAAGAATAGTGATTTCAATGGATCATAAAATCTGCACCTGGTCTGTAATTTGTTGCATTGAGGCCTAAATAAACAAAGTATTGTCTGTATAATTGGGCCTGCAAACAAAACAGATCAGGAAGCCATCAAAATAAATAAGCATACACGTTACATCGTATAACCTGAAACTTTAAATACCAGCTATTCTATTTCCAGTTACAGAATGATATGCAATGCTCAAACCTCCACTTAACATTGCTTTTCATGTAAAAGAAACAAAAAGAAGTATTCTTTGAAATTCTATTCCTCCAATTTTGATAATACATTTACAAAATACAAAACTACTGAAATATTGAATCCTATGAGAATGCTAACTTAATCCATTCAGGGTAATTTTATAGAAGTTGTATTTGTTACTGCAAAAATTGTGGTATTTGCAGGTACATTAAGACCTCAGTAATTACATAAGTGGTACGTGAATTCTAGATAATCCACACAATAAGCTAAATAATTTCATATGGTTATTTACAATCTCAGATTGATTTTGTTTAACGGTCATCTCCTTAAAAAAAAAAGCATTTTTTGGCATAGTATCAAGAGCCAAATATGGTGTAGATAGTATCATATACTGTTCTCGTACTTAAACTATAAGAAATAGATCCACTCTGACTCAAATGGATTTTCTTGTCTCTGAGCCTTATTCCAAAATGTGTGATTACATTCTTGGTTCTTATCTGGGCTATATAATCCGTCGGAATTCACACAGTTTAGCTATAATTTAGCCATAGTAACTAGCAACTATAACATAATATATAAGCATTGCTTTATATTTTAGCTCTTTAAAATCAATACTATCATATATGTTTTGGAATGGACTTGTTGAAGATGAACTCTATGTACGTGATTATTGGTTCTCAGACAGTATTAAAGGAGAAAAAAGTGCAAATACAAATACAGAAAGCCAGTTTCATTTCAGTCATGTTGTAAAATAAGCTTCCATGAAAACAAAAATAGATTGAAAATATCAACTAGTGAAAAAGTTATAAGCAAAAAAAAAAAAAAACACCTAGAAAATAACTATGTCAGGAAAAAAGTAGGAAAATGTCTGTGTCTCAAAAGGACATAGGATTATTTCGTAACAATTGTTGTAATAATTATTAATATTTTCCATGGTACCAAAATTAATATTTTCCATGGTACCATTTACCATGGTACTCAACATCTTGACCTATTCATTTCCAGGAAAGGGTACTTCCTGTTTATTCAAAGAAAATAGGTTCATTATTTACAGTGATTATATATTTACTTCAGGTGTCAATCATCAGTGTCTGAGTTCTATTGTGGTATTAATGTAGCAGAGTTTTCCGAATGAAATCACCATATAACAGAATTCTCATAGCTCTTTGATTTCTGAGCGAGATTTAATTGCCTGCAGTTGCCCAACTTTTCAAAGGCATCCTATAAGTAATTCTGCATGAGCAGGAGACATGTACACCCAAATCTATTTAAAAATCAGATACAGTGACCACGAAACAAATCCAAAACTGCATGTGGTCAAGTGTTGAAGAACAGAGAAAATCAAGTCTTCTTCAAAGGAAATGCTCAGTATTGGACAGCTCCAGGATGGTTTTGTTGAATGCCTTTTACTTACTACTGTCAGGTACCATCAAACTATGAACTACTGATAACAACAGTGAGTACTCAGCAGGTATACTTATGCATACATAGAGAAGAAATTCTCGCTTTCTAGAAACACCTCTTCTGAGGGCAAATACCTTATTTAAATCCAGATCAGAAAAGAAAATAAGAGATAAAATAAATGGAATGTCTTTACTCTTCAGGAAATAAAAATTAATCTTTATTCTTTGTATTGCTTAGCTTCCTCGAAGACAACTATGTGCTTCTGAAAATTAGGTGCAGCTGTCCTCTCTTTTGAGCTCCTTAATGAAATCTTCTGCGTTCCGGCTTCCCTCCCCTTTTTGGCAAAACTTGTCAATGTTCATTTCAGCCCAGTCATGAGCACGCCATGGCCATGTGGGCCCCTTTGCACAGCAAATGGACTTAATCACAGGGGCATACAATTACATTCCTTTCTCCTCATTGAAAATTCACCAGGGAATAACAAACATAAACCTCCATTGTCTAAGACCTTTAAAAAGAATTTGCTGTTATTCCTATTCAGTAAATCTTCCTCCCCTTCCCTACCCCTTATTCTTTTCCATGGTAATAAAACAGCAAAAAACTCCTTTATCATTTTATCTTCTATTGTACTGCAAAGGTATATTTTTCACAGTTTAATATATAACCAGCATTTAGATACATTCTATCATCAGTGACTTCTCATGGCTTGTGTCATTCTACATAGGACCTGAAGAATTCTCAATTTTACTTTTCAGGGATAGGAAAAAATGCCTCCAAGTCTCCTAATTGGCATTATTTCCCCATTTTCCTTTTACTCTTAACTTCCAGACAGAACTATTCAAAAAACCATTTAATTTATTTGGTTGGTTTTCTTAGGCTTGCCATTTGATGCTCACTTTCTCTGCAAGTGACAGTTTCTGAAATAAAAAGAGAACTTCTTTTCAGTAGGCGAGAATTTCAATCTCTTTTCAGTAGGAAAGATAATTAGGGTGTTGTTTTTGAAAATTCCCCTCCACATATGAACTCTTGGTATTATTATGTTTTCACATACAGTTTCACTTAAAATAAATTGCTATGAAGGGCTGCACTTTAACTCCAGTGTTCTTGGCTGTACTTTTCCACATTGTTCTATCCCATGAGTTGACAGTGAATCTCACGTATCTCAAACATTCTCTCACCCACCCAGTTCTGCTCCCTCCTAATGGAAACTTTTTAAGCAAAATGTGATAACTAGTCAGATACCATTCCACTCAGGAAAAGAAGGCACACAGCTTCTTTCTAAAACACTGACATTCAGTTCAGCTTATATTCTGCCAGGAGTGATCTACTTTACCCCTCACAGTCCTGTGCTATCAAGCCCGATTTTAAGAGCTAGAGACTCCCATGCCCACTTTCCATGGGTAATCAAACCTCTGATAAAATGGAAGTCCAGCATCATGTAACTTTTCCCTGGGTTTTTATCTTGGGCATAAAGTCTAATCTCAGAGCCACTTCCCAAAGCATACTTTTTTTGAACATTTCTCACAGTTGAGAAAGGAGTGAATTCACAATACTAACAGTTCTGCATGGTCCATTTCCGCTTCTTCTATCAAGTCATGTTCTGTGTAATTCACCCACCCTGTAAGTCATTGCACAGATGTGTCTGCCTCCTCTTCTCCACACGAGACACTGCAGCTATGCTTACACTGTTTATTTTCTCCTCTGCCCTTTTAATCAACTGGGAATATTATTCTATCTTTTCTATGTACCATGAGGAAAGGGGAAACAGTAGAAAACCAGGGTCAGATCCCAAGTGCAAGTAAGGAGGAACATACTGATCTGGTCAAGGAAGAGATTTGAACAGCCTTGCTTAGATCTCTGTCTCATGGAGTCTCTCTGGGCCACAGCTCCAAGAGAGTCACCCAGGGTATCCCAGGTGGTTAAAAGACTAAGAAAAAATATTAATACATTTGAGAGCACTGAGGGCAGTACTTTTCTAATTGCACCTATAATTTGAACCTTTACAGTGTCCAGTACCAGGAAAAGAATTAAGTACAACTTCATACATCTTCCCTCAAATGTATGCATTACACTCATAGTCTAGAAAGCTAATCATGCTTGCTGGCAACTCCTCTGCTACTCTGGCAAAAGTTCACACAATTCTGAAGCAAAGGTTATACCACAGATTTTAAAGTGAGCCCAATAATCTGATATTTTTATAAATTGTACTCTTAATACAACTATGCAAATTTATCTTGACCTCTCCATACATGATCCTGCAAGCTCTTGTGAAATTAGGGAGCTCATAATGGGGTGGGAATTGGAATTACCTACTGAGACCAAAAGAAGCACAAGGTACTTTTGACAAGACTTCCCAAGTGTCTATTAGAGGCTAAGCCTAGATGTATTCCTGCTGTTATACCAGCTGCAGAACTCTTCATTTATGTGTCTTCAAGCCACCTTAATTGGGATCATTTTTATATGCTGAAACAGTGTTGACTGAAAAGAAAACTTTTGGAAACCATTAACTTTACTTAATGAAGAAAGTACAGATTGTTATAACATTTTTTGGAAAATACGAGCTGGCATGCTTTAAAAATTGTTGGCTTAATTTCAAACTAGAGTTCAGGGTTTGTTTTTTTCTTCCACTTTCTGTTGATGTCAGATAAAAATGAATTCAGGCAAGTTAGGACATGTTTTATCATCACCATGGCTCTGAAGATTTACACAAAAGAGAAAAGAACTTTCAGTTTGGATAATGTAAATCAATATTGTATATTGGGTAAGTTGGACTAAATGCAAAAAAATACAGAGCTTTGGGTAGAGTAAGCAGTCTTCAAAATATACAAAAATGTTCTGGGCTAGTCAAATGGCAGAGTTAACGTACACTCCAACCAAAAAAGATGGGGCACTCTTCATTCTGACAACTCAATTTCTCCCTTTCAAAGGCAGCTTGGGTAAAGACACTTTTCTAGCATATTCAACAGATAAAAATATTTTTTAAATATCCTACAAGTTTTATCACAAAGCACATATACAGCTGTGTATATGCCACATTTAAAGCCCTCCCAGATAATCTTAACTTCCCGATTAAAACATATAAAACACCAATGATCACTTCTTCATTCAACATCTTTTACACCCACAGACAAACCTGCATACTTGTAAGCAAGCAGTCCACTTCTACAGCAGGTTTTACCTGTGCTGAAGAAGATGAGAATGGCAGAGCTACATCCTGAACCGCTGATTAGCACCTATTTACACAGTACTGTGCCACCATCTCCAAGGACACACATGAGTGTATGTGAGGCAGACTTGCTGTACCTCCCTGCCAGACATCTCTCATGCCATGCAGGACTCCAGAAGGAGTAAATCTCTCTCTAAACGGTTACTGAAGTGCTTTCTTCACCTCTTCACAGGCCCCTCACCTCTCTTCACACCTCCTTTTATCACCTTCCCAGCAGCCAGAACAAGCGACACTGAGATCCCAGCCCTTTTCCCAAAACTTGGGAGGGACTGGCAGGGGGCAAAGAAGAAGAAAAGATAAAATGCTAGCTTGAGTAAAAATGGGTGACTGCAGAGGCGACAAAAGGCACCCTACAAGGTGGGACACCGAAAAAGACAATGAGAAGAACTGGTCTGGATGGAAAGTGTGAGCAAATAAAACAGACCCTGCTGCCACAAATCTCTGCCAAACCTTCCCTGTCCTAAAAATGCCCCGAGCCCTGCTCATGCCTCTGTCCCCTTGTCAGCTGCCAGAAGACCCCCACCACTAGTCCAACAGGCAAAGGGCCTTGCGGCCACTTCTCAACCCTTCCTGCCCTAGAGGACCTGCAGTTCATCCCAGTCCCTCCTTGTCTTCCCCTCTGTGATCTCCATAACCCACTCATTTTGCCACATCTGTATTTATTTCTGTCACTGCTAAGAAGCCTCCAGCCTCTCTTTGTTATTAGTTCAAACTAGAGCTTCAGAGCAAGCTACCAGAACTAACCACAGGAGAGAGAAAAATCTTGGAATACAAAAATCTGAATTATGAAGCGACCTTCAAGTACAAATATACAAGGTGGAAATGTAGATTTCAGTAGATTACAGTATACCTAACAGGCTTGTTTTGAACAGACAGAAAATTCAAGGAAAAATGTGAATCTCACTGGCATAATGATAGTTTTATTTTGCACCCCATCAAGTTCAAACAAACTTCCCTGCAATTTTTGCATGTTCTTAGTTATAGAGACTGGGTCTCATTCCAGAGCCTGTGTGTTTTACTTAGAGCAGCTATTAACTTCTCACTATTTAAATCCTCGTTTACTACAGCATGAAACACACTGATGAAAAGATCAGTTACTCAATCCAACACTAAAATTATATAAATCACACAAAATTCCAAAAGGTTGATACATATTTATTTTGTACTCTCCTTTGCACTCACATTATTCTTCAGTATGATCAACATTGCTCATCTCCCTGGTCTCTATCTGCTGTTATTCATGAATAGTACACCTGACATCTACCCTCGAAGGCTAAATCAATCAGCATAGCTTTAAAACAATGCCTGTGCACATTGATGGTAACTTGGAACAGTTTCTTTTCTAAGTCTCACAGTATCTCTGTACCACAGAAACCAGCAAGAGGAAAAAAGTCTCTCAAGACATTTTTTCTATGCTCCCACAGGCCTAAGTTTTCTTCTACCATACATTGTGTTTTTCCACAGCCAGACCAGTTCTAAATGAAGGAACACAGAAGCCTTGAAAGGCTCAGCCTATTTTCATGGGCAAAAGCAGGGAAGAAATGTCAAGCCTCAACTATTATGGGGTTTTACCCCAGACAAGTAGCATTGGCTACTTACAAGAAGACCTGGCTGGTGGAGCCACCTTCAACCCAAAGATCCGAACTTGGCTGCCGCCGGCGCTCAGGGAGGTGCACTGGATTCTCCATGCAGGGTGTGCACAGCAGACAGCAAACCCTACGCCCGACACACTGCAGGACAGGCAGGCCAAGGAGGTGCTGCAGAACAACGGGGTGCTCAAGCACACACGTCTCCATTGCAAAATACTGCTTCTAGAGGCCACGCTGGTTTGTGTAACTGGGAGAGCTAAACTCTCAGGCAGTCTCTTTGTGACTGTCACCCTGGGACAGGTGGCAAAGTTGGCCTTCCAGTCTGTGTAGGCTCACCCTCCCTAAAGCCCACATTTTCAGATATTTCAGATACCCACTACTGAGCTAATGGGTAGATTTCACACATTTTCAACACAAAATTTGGATCAGTGAAGCTCTGAAATGTGTCATGGGCTCATGGCACCAACAGGCCTTCACCAGTCCCTTCCCACAACTTGAGGCCCCATGTCAGCCCTCCGGGGCCATCAGCCCCTATCCCAGCAATGCCACAGCCCAGCCTAGGCTGGCCATAGGCCTCATCAATCCAGGTCCCAGCGCAGACCCACATCCCAGCCTGGCCTCATTCCCAGGGTGGTACCAGATGTGCAGGGCTGGGGCTGCCCTGGTGCCCCCCAGACTCTGTGCTGGGGCAGTGGGACAGGTCAGGCTTGTCCCTGACACCCCTCCATGGGGGGCCCCCACTACTGTGCCCTGACAAAATTCATCCTTTAACATGATTCAGAGAAACTCTGACAGGATCCAGAGCAACAAACCAGAAAAAACAAACGAAAGGCATTTTATACGGCATATCTTGGTTACTTCAAGCACTCTAGCCTGCCACGCCACCGCGGGTGTGATGGAAAGCAGCTGAGAAGCAAGGAGCAGAAGATGCCTCAGGAACAGCACGTCTTCAGCAGGGTTACTGGGCTCAGCTCTGGTCATGTCAGCTCAAAGAAGAGAAAAAAGGCAGAAACAAAGACATCTTAATAAAACAGATTACTAAGAGCATTGAAAGCGTCTCTTTTTTCATAAAGAGACCCTGGAAAGATTGAATCAGTTTTATTCAATGCCTCTCCAAATAGTAAGGGCAGAACACAGAGACACAAAATAATAATAATCTAGAAAGACAGATAGACCTTGTCTGTTCCCACTCTTATAAAATAGGGATGTTAAAAAAACTTAAGTGATCCTTTTTTGGATTGGGAAGCTAATTTCTGGAAGCAAAGAATGTGGTAGAATTTTTAATGTAATTAACATTTAAATTCATAATCAATGCAAAGAATAACACAATAAAAGAATAAATATTGAGCAAAGCAGCAAAAAACTCTAGGCAATGGAGGTAAGGGAAGAAAGGCTCATTTCAGTCAGCTACTTCTGTAATTAGTTTGGCTAATAACTGCACCGGGCAAAACTTTGTTAAATGCAGTAGGACAAACTACAGATTTCAAAGTACGTTTAAGAACTGAATTATATTCTGAGTACCTTCCAAGATGATAATCAAAGCCAATACAGACATTAATTAAACCAAAGTAGTTCTGCCTCATGGACTTCCTGAGCCACTCTGGTAATTACTGAGGACCTGAAGGAAACAATGTGATGCGCTTTGCAGAACTGTACTTCAAAACTAAGCTGAAATTTCCTAAAATTTACCAATAAGCCAGTTTACTGGCTGTGGTGGTGCCAAACCAAGATGTGATGTTCATCAGCAGATCATTCACCACTGCTCTCAGACTTCAACAGCAAATGCTGTTTGAGCAGAAGGGAGAAGAATCACAAAATCTAGTATAAAAGTTGGGCATGGGAGTGAAATATTATGAATGGATCACTGAGCTGTGTTCACCTCACAAAGTTGGTTCTTTGATATGCATGATCATCATTAAGAGTGTATGAGTTCACAGGCTGGCCTCCTAGTTGCCTCTGCCACCCTTGGAATCTTTAAGGATCTGGAGAGGTCATTTAGTATCTCTGACAACAGGAAGGCAGGATCACATTTGTCTTAAGTATTGATGGTAAGCGATTGTTTCGACAATCAATGCTCAATTACCTGTACAATTAGACAGGACTTTCCCTACCAATTTAACCTAATCTCTCCTGCAGCAGCTCAGCAAGCTGGCTCTTGTCATGCCTCCACGGGATGTAGAGAAGAGCTTGCTTCCCAACACTCTGCAGCAACCAACTACACAGTTAAAGATTGTTATCACATCTATCATCAGTTTTTGCTTCCCTAGACCGCAACATTCCAGCTCTTTCATTGTTTTCCCATAGATTATGTTTTCTAGATCTCTGACCACCTTTGGTACTCATCTCCTGCCAAACTGGTAAGATGCTGCTGGAACTTTGGTTTCCAGAATCCCAGATAGTACTGATACCAGATACAAACCCCGAAGTCACAACTACCAAGAGATGCTATCACACATCTGCAACACTCCTGTTATGCATCCCCCAAATGAAATTTGTCTTGATTTTGCACATCTTTAACATGTTGTATCCTGTCAAAGTCTTCGTGCTGAAAACTAAATTTTCTAAGGAAACTACTTAGCACAATTCTTCAAATAAAGATTTTGTGCTTCAGTATTATGTATTCGAATAAATATTTGAGTGATATATAATAACCACCACAATCAGTAAGGTTTGGGGAAAACTTCCAAGGAAGTTTACTAACTCTTAGAGATCCACAAGGCTTTCTCAGGTGCCTGAAAGCTAGAAGACTTTCAGAATCAACCAGTGGACTGGTTTCCCAGCCTTTTAGATCCTCAAATTGAAGACCAGATCCTTTCAGCACAGTAAATACCATGTGTATCTAAGCATTACACAACTAAATAGCAATAATCAGAAGTGGTCCATAGAGCAAATTTTTCTTTCCAGGTACAGTTACAAGTATAACTGCAGTTATTATGAACCCTTCTACTTTACTTATTCTTGTAAAGCTTGTATTTCCATGCCACAAACTATTGAAGAAGTTAACCAGTAACCCGGTGCTGGTTACAGTGCAAGAATAAAGCAGGTTTCTGTACGGCACAGAAGGACATAGCAGGACATAAATTATTTCATCTCGTGCCAATAAACTAAGCGAGGATGTCATGCTAGTCCAATCTGCTGCACGCACCGCAGTCACGTTGCAAAAAAAGAAAAACACCCAACCCCGACTCAGTGACACGGTCCCCCGTCAGCTCCCCGTTAAGAAGGAGGCACAAGTTTCCCTATCTCAGCCCCGCGGCTCCCCAGCGCTCACGGTCCCCACGTCCGGCTCCCGCGGCGGCTGCCCAGCTGCGGAGCGGTGGCCGAGGCCGCCCCGAGGGCTGCACCTGCCTGTGCCTGGCCCATGCCCGTCCCCGTCCCCGGCTGCCCCTGCAGCGAGGGGAGCCCCGCAGGGATGCGGCCCCGCAGGGATGCGGCCCCGCAGGGATGCACCCCCGGGCAGCCCGCCCGTCCCCCGCGCCCCCGGGACCCCGCTGACCTGCAGGCGGCCGCTCACCGTCCCTCCGCGGCCGCGGTGCCCCCCCTGCCGCCGGCTGCGCTCGCTGCTGTGCCGCGCTCTGCCCCGCGCCCGCCCGGCCGCGGCAGCCCCGGCCCCGCGGAGCCGCCCCGCCGGCAGCGCCGCCCCCGCCGGCCCCGCGCCCTGGCACGGCCCTGCCTGGCCCGGGGCCAGCGCGGGACACGGCCGGGGCCGCCGCCCTCTGCTCCCTGCCGTGCTTCCCGTGCGCCCCTGCCCCACGAGTGCCGCCCCCGCCGCCCCGCACGGTCCCGGGTCGGATAGGCTTTGCCCGGTCTGAAAGAGCGTCCCGACGCCGGGCTACATCGGGGATCAGCTAGCTGTTGGATACCAGAGTGGCACGCCAGTGGTTTGCAGTGGTTTGGCGATATACTCCTGCCCATCATTCAGCTTTGCTTTTCCAGGTGAAGGGACAGAATGACTTTTGAGTCCTGGCCTCAGTGATTGCTATATCCAGGAGACAGACTAGTGGGAACACTTTAGGAATTGGATGACCAGACAATGAGCTGACAATAACTTTTATATGTAGGGAGGTGTTACTAAAACCAGGAGCTGGTGTCCCTCACCAACTTCACAAAAACTTCAAGAGTCCCCACACTTGAAAGAGGTGTGCAAGCCAGCTTGGCACAGTCAATGCAATATCGAAGACCTCTGGGGCCATTCCCTAATTATTTATTTACAGGTTGTACCTAGGTGATCGATGTTCCTCTTGTCTGGCACTACACATCGATGAAGCTCTGGAAGAACATCGGAGCTGTGTCACACGGTCCCTGCCCTTCTGTGAAAGAACACATATGGAGAAAAACATTAATTAAATAGCACAAAGTGTTAGTTTTCATCAGACTGGATGCCTGGCTAACATGGCTCCGAGGCTGATAGGTGCAAAGGGGAGTGCAGCTTCCCTAGTTCTCTGTGAGTAACAGACACCTACATTAGAAACCAGTATGGCTTATGGATGCCAGCAGTCGCAAGCAGAGGCTCTCATACTCAAGGCCCTCACCCCCTCTGCTACTGCCATTTTCAGGATCTGGGGCCAGCTTGTCATCTTGATGCTTTTCAAAGACATCGTGGGCTATTTTTACTGTGGGCACACCAGTACCCATGACCAATTAATCTGTTTTGTTGTAAGAGACCTCATCCACACTCAGATGTTTCCTACCTGCCTGATACCCGTGCCTGTGTACAAGCTTGTGTTTGCTAAGTTTCAGTCAGCCAGGAGGCAAGTCTGGGCTGAAATGTAGCCCCAATATGCTTTAACAGGTAGCCTCTTTTGAGGATCACTGAAGAGCAGCAGATTTTTGTGAATGAAGAAGGCAGGAAGTGTCTGTGTTGCCCACTCACACAGAAAGTTTAGGCAATCATCTCTGCACTTGACAGAAAGGGCTTTCACCTTTTATTTAAGTGCAAATAAGACAGAAATTTTAAAAATCAAACCTGCTGTTGTCTGTCTTCCTAAACTCAGCAAAGGATCAAAAGATGCTTTTTCTTTATAAATTGCATCTCAGAAAGACACTATTTGGGGACATCTGAAAGGAACATCTTTGATAGTTTCCCATCCTCCCTCTGACCATATGTTTTGGAAACTGAGCAGCTCAGCCATGAACCAATGTATATCTCACTTTATGATGATGCAGTTTGATTGCTGTCAGTGAATTCATTCATATATATGTGTATATATATATAATATGTCTGAAGACATGCCCATATGTGTATTTTCTGTACATTTTTTTCCAGTTTAGAAGAAGAGCCTCTAGAACAGAGATGTTTATGAAATTCTGCAAATGAACTGCCATAGAGCTGACAATACCTATTTTAGCTAAAAAAGTTCATGAAAAATATTAATAACTATACAGTGGACAGAGTACATAATAGCAAATGTCAATTTTAAGAGAGTTTAGATCTAATAGAATCAATATTTTTCAGTGTAGCACCTCTGAGCCATTGTTTATATGACAATGATATTTCTGTTTATAGCATGAAAAATTTCCCACCATTCATGTGACATGAATCATTTACAAACTTTGATGATACTCTAACCAATCTATCTCCTATGAATTACTTTAGAAGCATTATAACACTATATGTATAAACTTTGCCTTTAACCAAATCTACAGTTAAAGTCTGGAAAATTGCAGTAATAAAGCATGGTCTCGTGATTTAAATCTACCAGTGATCTCCCAGGCTTCACAAAAAAATTCTTTTGTTTGACTTAAACCAAAAAATGGGATAGAAGTGTAAGTCTTGTTAACCCTTATGCTGGTCATGGTAGAAGAGACCATGCACAAAGTGGATGTGAACACAGTCCCCGGTAGATCATTGTGTTGCTATCGTGTTTATTCACCCATTAAAATTTTCCTACTAGAATATTATTAAATGGTGATTTTTTTAGCTGTTTACATGTCAATAGCATTTGATGTTATTTCCTAAATAATGAATCTGAAGAGGGGGAAAAAATGTTCTTACGTAAAGTATAAAACAGTATGGTGTCCAGTGGGGGCATGCGAAAATGAAATTAAATGGAATAAAAAGGCAATCTAAAGTCTAAGCACAAATTGCATCCAAATTAGTCATTTTGAGGTCTCCACTACATTCCTATCTAGCTTCAGGCAATCAAAAATTGTGTCATCCTCCTCCCACACTGTGAAAGTTCTCGATGCCTTTCTTTGTCTCAGGATTCTGTGGTTTCAAATTAAGTTTCTGGTTATTTTACAAACAAGTGGCTTTAGCCAAGGCTATGTAGACAGAAAATTGTTTCCTTGTGAAAACTCTCAGGAGGTACACTGATATTACCTAAATATATTGAAGATTCAAGTTTTACTGACTAGGATGAAGAAAAGTACCTTTCAAAACCTGTATACTTATTCTTCTGTTTTCTTCTTCCTGAAACAAGCATCACATTGTTGTTCTTCCTTGCTCAGGAAGAATTTTAATTTTTCCATTTTCTTTTCCTCAGTGAAGTTTTAAAGGACAGAATAGACAGGAACATAGCTGTTCTGTGTCAATGGAGAAGCTTGGAAAATATAAAATATACATTAATAAACAGTTTGTTATTTATATAGGCCTGCTGCTGTAATAACTGGCACACTAGTAGCTTTACTCAGAATTCCATGGTGTGCATATTGGTGTGGATATAGTGTTTGCAGGGCATTGTCCTGAGGATGTGAGTCATGGAGCTAGCATGACTCAGCACTGGAGAAACCATGTGAAGGTCAATTCTCCCAAGCCCCAATTAGCCAGCCACAAATTCCCCTTTTTTCTCACAGCTGCAACACAGTGCAGGACAAATGGAGCAAATGAAGTGGAGGGGCATAAAGCACTGGTCATGAACCAGCATCTTTTAAATTCATGTACCATTCTGCATAATGGTTATATACATATTTAGATAATTTCCAATCAATAGAGTTCAGGTCATGTAATTTGAATGAGTTATGCCAACTTCTGTATTTGTTACTAGTGATCACCTGCAAAATAGTGACATTTCTATGTGTTGCAGACAGCTATACTGATATTTCTTACCTATGGCCCTGAGATTAGCTCAGTTGCCACGAGAATGGTGCTAATAATGCCAAGGTTTTGGGTTCAGTCCCAGGATGGGATTTGCTTAAGAGTGGGACTTGATAACCTGTGTGGATTCCTTCCAACTCAGAATATTCTGTGCTTCAAGATTAAGAATATTTTTTGCTAGCTTCAAAACATCATTCTAGTTCTCAGGTTTGTCTAGCCTGAAGTCTCAGTGAAATTCTGTGCCTATTATTACTTTTATTCACCCCTACAATGAGCCACTAAATAGTAAGAAGTCAGCCAGGAATCAGTAAGCTCGGAGATAAATGTAGATGCTGAACCAGCTCGATTTACACCTGTGTTATGATAGATAATTCTCATCAACCTCACTGGATCAACCCCACT
The DNA here is from genome assembly GCF_020740725.1 of Corvus hawaiiensis. Lineage (NCBI taxonomy): Eukaryota > Metazoa > Chordata > Aves > Passeriformes > Corvidae > Corvus > Corvus hawaiiensis. The sequence continues at coordinate 26,097,095 of NC_063215.1, forward strand.
CTGGTAAATAGCAATACTTCTTTACACCTCAGCAGATGTCCCAGAGTGTACTATGTCCCAAAGTGTACTTATGGTTCTGGTAATCATATGTTTGGCTGTGAATGGCAAAATCCTGTAAGAGATTAGGTTATGTTTAGGACACCAGGGTGTGACCTCACACCCCAGTGAGGTTGCATTCTAGACAACGTTGAGCTTTACAAAGGTGTCACAAATGAGTGTTTTAAGGTCGCTTAAACAATCACTGGCAAAGGAATCAGCAAAACTAGATTTAATATAGAAGTACCAGCACAAGAAGGGGGAGAGATGCACCACCTCAGTAGGAAATGCTAATAAACACAGATTCTGTAGTAATCACACTACTTAGAAGTTATGCTTTAGAAAACTAGCAATGCAAGACATTTACTTAATTATGCTGTCAGCAACCACATCACATTCTTAAACCATCTCTGCAGGAACAGGTTGTATTTTAAGGGACAGAAATTTAACGACCTTATGGCAAACCAATGTTTCTGTATTTTCCATCACTTCTCCAATAAATACACTTTGGTTTACCATAGAGGCCTAGTCAAGATTCTGAAATGAATTCTGCATTGTTACGGTGAGCAGGGACTGGGGCTGGTAAAAGAGAAACTAGAGCTAATGCATGAGAAGAAACAACTGGAAAATAGTAGCTGGAGCCTAGGATTTGCAAAACAGAAGTTTCCACAATCCCTGTTATTTAAGCCGTTGCTTAAAAAAAGCATGATTGAAAAGCTGTATTTCCACAGTTTAAGTGACAGCTCTTTATAGGTTAATGGTGCTAATGTAGGCACTCCAGGACAGTGATACGAACCCTTAAACTGCCTGTCCACTTTAGGAACTCGGTCTCTTTATGTAATCACTGAGCAGAAACTTCTCCGTGAACATTTAAACTAGGTCTTTATACATCATTAATAATACAAATCTGGAATGAAATTACACAATGTCAATAGCTCTCATGGATGAAATAGGTCTTTACAAGAGGGGTAGTGCATTCGATTTTCAGTTACTAATCATTTACACAGAAGACAAGAGTATTTAAAATGCACAGAATTTTCTAAACTTGGAAAATGGACAGTTCTTCGACTTGTAAGATTTTACAGAAATATTACAGATTTCTATCCATTCAAAAAAGTTTTTCACTGCATAGTGCTATATTAGTTCAATAGGCACTTCTACACCTTTAGACCTTTTTTTAGACCTTAAACTGATAGAGGGCAAGCTAGATACTAGATTAGATATAGATCAGATAATAGGAAGAAATACTTCAGTGTGAGGATAGTGAGGCACTGGAACTAGAGTTGTCCAGAGAAGTTGTGGATGCCCCATTCCTGGAAGGGTTCCAGGCCAGGTTGGATGGAGCTTTGAGTGACCCAGTCTGATGGAAGGTGTCCCTGTCCATGGCAGGAGGGTTGGAACTAGATGGTCTTTAAGGTCCCTTCCGATTCAAACCATTCTGTGATTTTCATGGTACCACACTGAGTATAACTCAAGATACAGAATCTGTTCCCACTGTATAATTTTTCATTTAGTTGGATTGTACAAAAAGCTATCCTGGATAAAGTCACTCTCATTTGCCATGAGAAAAAAAAAAAGAAGAAAAGTATGAAAGTAGGATTAATCACGGATAAAAGACTACGTGTAGCAGACTGTAGTACTCTCGTGCACTGTGTGGGAATTTGCTAATTCAACAACTGTCCTGTAACTGAGGCATTTTGTAAACCACATCATAAATTATTTTCTTCTCTTGTGAACTAATATAATTTGTATTGATCAGCTCAGAATTGAATTTAGAAGTGCTGTAGGCAAAAATTATTTTAAATGTATTTGCACTGGCTAACACTCAAGACATTTTCTGTGATGAGATCATTATCTTACAACAGCTTGATAACATGCAGCTCCAAAAATCTGATTTTGACCTTGTAAATTATGTAATAATCATTCTGGGAAGCACCTCTATGGAGAAGTACTTCATTTTAGCAGTGATTTCATTGTTGTTGCTTTGGATATAATAGGAACAAGACGAAAGCCTGGGGTTTCTGATCTAGCACATTCAAGAAGAACTGAAACAATAAACAGCCTTTAGATAGTAATGTTTATTAGAATTGTGTTTAAATACCTTTTTGCTCTTCATTAATAGATGATTCTCAGTAGGAAAGGCTGTAACTTTAATGATTGCCTGGTTTGCCATTGTTACTGCCAGCAGAAGACTGGATGCTCAGGAAGGCAGCAGCTGATTGGGCAATTCCTGTAAGAGTCTGCTCCAGAGATGAACTCTGAAGCCTAAGTAAAAAATCATTTTGTAAATGGTTCCTGATGAAAAAAGAGAACACAGTACAAAAACAATGATCCAGAGTAGCAAGTAATGAGCAGAAACTGCATGGAAATTTCATGGAAGCAATTTTTTGTTCCAGATGCAAAACTGTCAAGGTAATCAAAAAGCACTGAAGTACTGCAGGGTGCAGAAGTGAGAAAATATGTTTCTTAGCTAGCTCCAACCCATGTGGTAGAGATGCAGTAGACTTCAGAGGCATCAGACAGTAGAACAACCTATGCTGAGGATTGCCACCTTACAGGAAAAGAAATTCCAGGATTATTGGAGAGCTGGCAGCAGTTTTTAGAAGCAACTGGTCAACCCCAGAGCTCCTGGGTTTTCTGTAGCACTTCTCTCCAGGCATCCATGGCTTGGAAGTGGCAGAGCTGTTGAACTGGTTACTGACCCACACAAAGGAAGTGGTCAGGTGGTTGAGTTGAAGAAATTGTACCTAATACTAATCCTCTGCCACTGCAGACAAGAAGAGAAGTACAGCCTACTTTTTGTGCTTTATTTCACAGTAAATTGTTTTGCGCTGTTATCGTATTAAGGTTTCTAATCAAGGTGTTTTGGTAATGGATTTGATCCAAGTCATGGGAATCCTCAGGACTCTAATAGAGTTAAGGGGTTTCAGGATAATACTCGAGTTCAATGTCAGTAGGAAGAAGTGTTACCTTCTGAAGCAATGGCCTTGCATGCGGGGTGACAGAACATTCTGTCATTGCCCTCATTCTGAGCAAGGGCTCATTAAATAGAGTTGGAAAGATAATAAACCAAGATGCATGTACATCTATAAGACTATGAGCCACTCTTTGAAACTGGGACAGCTCTTTTGCAGAATTTAGAGTTCAGCTTGATGAAGGATTGAGCTCCAAGGGAAAGGAATGACCAGAAGTAAGTGAAGAAAAAGGCATCATGGGGACAGTGTGCAACAGGGTTGGTAGTTCAGAGCTTCTAAAAAAGACAGAGTCCAAAAGCAGCACAAGAATCAAAAAAGAAGTCCAAGAACCAACTCAATAGAAATGTCCAGAGAAAACAGTGAAAGGAAATTAATAGAGCAATTACTTTGTATCTTGTCTCCTCCAAGTATAATGAAGAGGTGGGCATATATGAAGAGGAGCAGCAGTAAAGTGTAACTTATGGCATATTGCTGGAACAAAGCAGCCCCTCTCCCATTGGATCTTCTAGCGTATCACATAGTAATTAAAAAGAAATTCTATTTCACGTTAGAGGATGGCTTGAAGCAGCGATCCCCACCATCTTCCACACTTATAACTGTATCAAACCTCTAATAGGGACATGAAGGTGCATAAAGACTTCTGATTACAGAAGTCTTCATTCACAAAAAGATCAAGATCATCCCCCTTATTATACAAGAGGTACTTCGGAAAAAAAAAGATAAGGAACAGAATATATTCACAGTTTTAACTTACTGAATATATGGTTATCCTTCAAGTTGAATTATCACAGAGGGATGGAAGGGGAAATAAAAGCATCTGTTATGATAACCTGTGGATTGCTTCAGTGGTACAGAATTCCATTTAGACTCTTGAATGCACCAGGGACATTTCAGATGTTTGTGAAGAGTATAACCCAAGTTCCAAGGATCAAAAAACATCCTCACATCCTTAAATGACTTCATCTGTTCCCATAAAACATGGGTGGAACATCTGGTAGAAGTGGAAAGTACTCCAAATCTTTTTAAGAGCCAGGGTTTAAATTTGTGAGAAATAATGCTCATTTACAAAGGATCACACAATTTTCCTCAAACAAAAAGTCAGTGATGGGGGCTGGAGCCTTGTGTCCTAAAACGGGGAGAGTAAAATAATGGACAGTTCCTATATATGTGGAGAGGGCAGAGTGACTTCTAGAGCAATTTCATACAACTTTTTTATAGAGCAGAAAGTACAAACCACTTTTCTAGGCTGAGAAATAGTCAAAAGATTAATCCCGAAGAAGGGAATGACTTCTAAATTATGCCATGTCTGACTCATTCCATCTACTTTCCATATACCTCTGATAAGTCAAAGTTTTCTAGTAAGTTTGTTCTTTGAAAACAAAATTGACAACCTCAACAGACACAGAACAAAAACTGTTGAAAACCAAAACTTAGAGAACTTCAAAAGTTCATTTATTTATTATGGAGATCCTCCATTTTTGTCATAAATTTACTTACTGAATCGAGAACTACCAGATACATGGAGCACAGAATCCAGAGTGACTGCTAGGATGTTTGTGAATTCACAAGATGCCTAAATATGCGTCCAATTAACACTACAACGATGGAAAGTGAAAAGTGTTTAGTTATATAGATTCAGCTGCAGGTCTAGTGAGAGTAACTTCATCCCAAACTCGGGATGACTTCTAAGAATGACACTTTGTAAAGTGGATTTTCAGGAACACTGGAGAAAGCTTTCAGATGACCAAATCAGATATGCTACCTGAGCAGCTGTACTCTGTCTCCTCTAAAGTCCAGAAAGCAAGTGGAAACATTCAAACAATTTTAAGCTAGATCCCATCAGTCTGAGTCCAACCACAGGCTAAGCCTATAATCAAATGCTGCACCCGAATGAGCAGATGAGCGTAGCCGCATGTGTCCGATGATACATGTCAGATGCACTCTACAGAGATTCCCAAATGTATCTGAAAAAAAAAATCAGTTTGAAAAACAAATTTCTGCTAATTATTAAAAGAGATACTGAAAGTCAATTAAGAAGTCAGCCACTACTGTTAATACCTAAAAAATGATAGCTTAAGGTAAGCTGAGGACATGGAAGTCAATGAATCATAAGTAAGGGGAAAAAATATCATGAAGTCATAATCCCCATCCTAAATCATTTCTTCCACCTGTTTCCCTAATTTACTCTTAAAGGTGCCCAGCAATAAAGAATTCCCATTTTACCCAGGCAATACCTTATCAACTTTTTATTTACCAATATTTTAAAAATATTGTCTTCTTACACTTATTTTTTTTGTATTTTTTATTATTCCCACTATTATGTTATTCACTTTTGACTTCAAAGAAGATCATCTTTAATATTTTTTCAGTTTCCCAGATTAAGACCAAATTTTTCAGTTTCCTAATTTTAAATGAAACAGTTTCCATGTTCCTTTGCAAATATCAACCAAGTAATCTTTGTTTGCACTTCAAGAGCAACATTTTTCTCATGTTAATTAATAATTCATAACATTTCAGTTTTTATCATTACCTATGTACCACTGACATTAAAGATACAGAAGCCAAAGTAAGTTAAGGCAAACTCAGACATCACAAAATATTGCACCTGTGCTATAGCCTAGTCAATACTAGAAATTTATTCTTGATGTAGAGATAGAATTTACATGGATGAGAATCAGTGACAGAACTGAAATAGGTTTCCTTAGGGCTAGGATTTCAAAAAGGGGAATTTTTTTTCCTATCAGCAATATTTAAACAAAAGTTCATCTTCCACTTTCTTTCCTCCCTCTCCATCATTTGGGGGTTTTTTTTGAAGAGATCCCTCCTCCTCTGTGTATACTATTTTCCTGGTTTTGCCTTTGTTCAGTTATTTTTCAAAAACCTGTAAGTTGCGAGCAAATGAGAAAACAATGTTAAGCAAGCAGCATTAAGTTGCTACTTAAGTACACTGCCTGGTTCATATTCTAGCCTTCCATATAAAAGCTTATAATTACTAAATTATAATAGAAGTTTGTGAAAAGTACTCCCATATTATTCTACAAGCTATACAATTAAAATATTATATATTTACTTTCTACTGAAAATTCATATACTCCTATAAATTTACAGCAAATAAAATACAATTCATGATCTTGACTACAATAGATAAGAGTGCTGGGATTATTCAAGGCTTGCATTGTTTTTATAACAGATTTTATAACAGAAACATAGGCTTTTTATTCTTAGTCCACTATTCTAATACTACATATTTAAGCACACAGTTTTTATTAGACTCCTCTTCCTAACTCCAAGAAACAGGCACTGGAAGTTCATTTTATAGAATATGTCTACTCTTAACAATCTGTCAACCATTCACTTGATTTAATAAAGACAGCTGTCAAAGTACAAGAAACAGGGGAATAACAATATCACAAAAAACAGATAATGGGGATTTTTGTGAAAGGATGCTATGAATTTAAGTTAATCAGAAATGCTCAAGGCAAGCCTAAGATTCAGTGGGTGTTTTTAACAGAGATACCTGGAAAAGCTCCAGGATATCAGTCTTCTGGCACCTCCAGAAATAACAATTTTTCCCTTTCAGTCTGCCTAACACATACAAATTCCCACTAAGTAAATGGATTATTCCCCCTTCCCTTTCAAGAGCTAAAATATGACCATAGAGCCAGAAAAACAAGGAAAACATGAGGGGAAGATAGGGAAAAAAAATCAGAAAAGAGGACATGAAATGGAATTGCATTTGAGGAGCTATAGACTCCGGAAATGGCATGATGCCTCTATGACGCAAGGCTTGCCTTGCTCCCCAATGGCTCACTGAGATGGCTCAATGATTTTCTGACTCCTTTTCAAGTCTGCTGGATCCTGAGTGGTTCAGAAAACAGGCATGAATTTTCTTTCCAGTTCTGTCGTTTCAAGTGCTACTGCTCAAAGTATAATCAAGTCCATCCTGTTATTACACAAGGTTCTGCAATAAACTGGTGCAATAAAATTGTGTCTCTAACATAAAATCTGATCCCAGTGTCTTTGGGAACTTGATTTCTGGAAACCTAGGAAATGAAGCAAGACTAATACTTTCTTTCAAGATAAATAGATAATATTCTTGCAATCATCACTGTTCATTGCCCTTTGACATGGGAGAAAAAGACAGTAGATCACGTGTTGTATGATACTGAGCTGGTTTTCCTTGGTAATACATGTACCATATTAAACTGGCATCAAAACCCTCTAAGTTGTGAGCAAATAATTAAAAGGATGGCAGTTGAGAAGACAATACTCAGTTGAAGAACCTTTAAAAAAAGGTGTTAAGGTGAACTTTACAGAAAAACAAAAGCAAAAATTAGCTTCTTTTTTGAAAGGGTGCAATTTTACATCACATTATGCTAAATTCTACCTTAACCCAAGGAAAAGAAAGTGATGTTATGCATAGGAGCCAAAAAAAACCCCAAGTCCAAACACCAAATTGCTGTTATGAATGAGCCAAATGAAGGTGACTGCCATTGCAAGCTCTCAGCTGCCCCAAGGGGAGGGAGGGCAGACAAGGTGTGGAGGTGGGACTGCAGGGTGAGTCAGCCCAGGGTTCATTTACAGAAAGGTCAGTGGGGAATGGAACAGGGACCAGCTGGCATTACTCAACTGCTCTGTGAGTTAACATTTCCCACACCCTGGCTTTTTTTCTTCAATTCCAGTATGTCCTTCCACTCAGCATCTTTTATTCGGAAAATCTGGACTGTTTCCTTGGAAAATGTATACACTCAAGTTACTAGAAGCAGTTTTGTAAGCCACTGCATGTTCAAAGCTCATGACAGCATCATACAATGTCCCTAAGACCATAATGTCTCCTGGGCTGATAGCAATAGCCCAGGAGTACTTGGTTCAATTTTTGTATAAATTAATGACAATTTATGTTTAGCTAAACTTTGCCTTAAGTTTCTTCTCTTTCTCTAAATAGTAACATGAGAAAAAAAGAAAAATAGTACTAAGAATAACAAAGATTATCCTATGTGTTCCATGAATAAAAACTATTTCCATCCCAGTAGCTTAGTGTAGAGTGTCTTAGATTTAATTTTCCTTGCTACAGAATGCAAGGGTAAAATAAAACATATTTGACCATGTGTTATTTAAATACAGTAGGGAATTCCAAGTAATCTTAGCTATATGTTTGGAACTAAAAAAAAAAAACCACAAGCCAACCAAACCACAGTACCAGCACTCTCTTCTTGTATGTTTATTGTATTCAGGGGCTTTTTTCTTTGTTTTTAAGACTGTGAAATTGGTATGCTCCTTTTTCTCCAAGCAAATTTTATGCTGAGCATTTTACACATCATCAAAATTAAATATTGAAAAGGCCTGATTAGGGTTAGTTTTCTGAGATGTTTTAATAATATTCCAATGTTCATTCAGATTTCAAAACTTGGCATTTTTTAAGTGATATCCAGGAAATATTTAGATGATTTTTTTTTTAATAGTACTGTGATTTCACCATGCCACAACTCCGAGAACTGAGCCTAGCTGGAAGAATTTGTTCCTTACAGTAAATTTGGACCTGAATAATGGGCAATTCTTCAGTGAGTGTGCCCACAGACTAACTTTCTTACTTTTCACCTGGAATAAAAATATATGGACTATAGGAAAACTTCCTTTTTCCCCCCACCACTCTTGCTGCTGTGTACCAGGATTGTTGCTATTTGGTGAAAAAAATCAACATAGCGAACACGTTGTTCATTAGTATCAAACCTGTTTACAGAATGCTAACTTTTATTTAGAAACTATTGATTTTCAAATACAGATAAAACAAGTTGTGTATAAGATTTGTGTAGAATACAGAATTTTGTGTAGTTAACTATGCATGTTCAATGGTTCCATATCTTCATATTTTTACTCAAAGATTAGACAAAATATAGCTATAAGCAGTTTTATCTAAAAATCTATACCATGTGGGTCAGAAAAAGCATGTAAACTGTCATAGGGTTGTGTACATATAATGGCAGAGTTAAAAGTGGAATAATACTGCCATAATTACTTTAAGAAAAGGGAATAGGTCATGCCAGAACAAGATTCAACGGTTTCTTTCATCCAATTCATTCCAGAGACTGCAAAGTGTGCTGTCAAGTGTACTTGGGCCTGACATAGCTGACCTCATTTTAGTTATTACAACTTGGCATTCATGGTCCTCTAAAGAAAGAATGCTAGAAATCCGCTATTGGGAACTACCCTTGTAAATTGAAAGCATTCCAGGTCAATGGCCCTACACGAAGTTAGACAAAATCCTCCAGATGCTGAGCTCAACCCCATGTGCTCTGCCCACCTGCCAGGCAGCACGTCTTTCTAGGAACCACAGTCCTCACAGCCTCACTATAATAAAACACATAATAAAGACGATCTTGAGCACTGAATTTAATAGGGAAAAAGTATTCACAGAGACTAACCATGCTGGTTACTGCATCATTCTTCTGCCCTGGCAGGGCAAGAAAGCAGGAATTCCACAAAGAGCAGAGAAGGGGGAACAGAGTGAGTTTTGAAGCAGGAGTGTTTGGAGGGCAGTGAAACAGGCAGATGTAAAAGACAAATTCTGGTGACAAGGCCAAATTCTCTGTAAAAACATCCTAAACGGTGACAACACTAGTTATATTTCCTTCTCACAGACGTTGTAGAGAACGCATTAAAAAAAAAAAAAAAGACACAAACCACAAAACAGAAAAACGAAACAGGAGGTGAACCAAACCATTATATTCTTACAAACTGTTATATTATATTCTTATAAAATATTATATTCAGGATCTCTTAGGTCACTTAGGATTTTGGGGCTTTACAGTGGACAGACGAAGGATGTTCAGTTATCTCAACGGGGCGTGCACACACCCACGGGAAGTGTGCTGGATCACAGTGTGAGCTTTGCTTCTAACAATTACATGTGACAGGAACATGGACTCTGTGTTTTAAATTTATTTTTATTACAAAAATTTTCAAGGATAAAGCTTACCTCTTGATTCATTGTTGCTTTCCAAGTCAACTGGTCCATAACTCCTGCCCCTTTGCCTCCATTTTCACTGTGCTCACTTCAACCTTGTCAGTTACTAACCATAGTGGAGTGGGGATTGTTAATCACTATTAAATTTATCAGCTTCCCTCTGCATCTCTTAACAACTAGTTGCCCACTATTTTACAACGAGTTCAACTCCTCTCTTAAACTGGCAAATCTGGCTTGAGTTACAAACCCAGGCAAGACAGAGGGACAGCTACTTGTAAAAGCGATCAGCTCAAGGACCTGGATCACCTGGGGACACATACCTTTGCAAGCATCTTCATTGTATCAATACTAACAATTGCTTTTAGCTATGGCAACACTGGAGTAGACGAAGTTTAAGACGCCTCCCTCTGTAATTTTTCCAAAGCAGCATGTTCTGCTCGGGGAGGGAGCAGAACAGCAGAGCAGAACAGAGCTGAGGCCTCAACATCTTCCATCAAAAGGGGTGGAAAGAAAAGGATGAGAAGGCAGGGCAGTCCAGGCCCTCTTTTGCTCTGAAAATGCTCTCCCTGTAGTTGGCGAGGAAAAAAGAAAGAAGGGATGAGAATGTGCACGTCCAGAAGTCTACTTCTTCTTACATATAGAAAGGGGAAAAGAGTAAAAAAACCCTCTATCTAATATATATCTCATAAGATGTTATTCTCAAATACATCCAGCTCACGTGTCAGATTGATATAGTGCTGCTACAAAATAGTTTAGTGGCTAGACTTGTATGTCCCTCCTGAGTATGTTTTTTTCTGATCTACTTCTGCCACCCAGTGGATAGCTCATACAAAATCTCTCCTTTGTGTTTATTTCAAAAGATGTCCCAGAAAACATGTCCTTCTCTGTGTGATTATGAGCAGATAACTAATACCAAGGCCTTAGTGAGCAGCTAAATATGCTGGAACATAAATTTTCAGGGGCTTTGACCTGTTTCTTAATATCGTAGTAGGGTCTCCTCTCCCCACTCCAAACTTGGTTCTTTTTTCCTCAGTTTCACAGCATTGAAGGAGAGATAAAAATACTCCTTAGTCATACAAGGTACTGTCAAATAAAACTAACTCATCAGAAAATAGAGAAGACACTCCAGTAATAGCTGCCTGATAAAAGCTCTTAGGTAGGAAAACAAAGGATTTTTTTTCTAACAGCAGCTCAGATATCATTAAATAAGAACACCTAGAGCCAAACACTGAAGTCAACAATGGACAAAAGCTGTGCCTAAGACAGCATTGTCTCTTGTATGCTTTGTAAGATTTACTGAAGCAATGCTGTGGTATAATAAATACAATCAGTCTTGAATTGGGCATTTCCTGGTATTAGAAGATTTTACTTTCCAACATGGAAACTATTCTCATGGAGAACATTTTGCATTAAAATCGATATAAAATTCCTCTTCCATCTAAAAGGCTTTTTGAAACTTACTAAAACTCATATAAATCAATGGAAAAATCCTAGCTGTTACTTTATCTGCCACCACAAAGAACAGATTTAAAAAGAGAAGGCATTACAAAAAACTCTGAACAACGTCAGGCTCTGAAATCGTCAGCTCAGCAAATCTTTATGTGTGACTAGCCATAAGAGCTGTGGTATGAACAATTTAGTGTTTACAGGACTAGGACTCAGAAGAAAGCTCACAGTCTCTCTTTGATCCACCCATTGCGCATTCAGACAGAGGCCAGTCCATGGGCTGAACTTTTCTTCACTAAGTTGGGGAAAATTGAGATGTTAGGACAGCTATTAAAGTATAAATATATATTGCTCTCATCTTATTTTCTTCAGCCAACCATCACATCAGTCAGTTTCAATCATTTGTAACTTTTGCCTCCAGAGTGGAAGGAATTGCAGGATTGCTGAGCTGAGGTGAAGATAGTGAAATAAATGTCATTCAGTGCTGGTGGCTCAGGGCAGACTACGCTTTTCTTAGTTTCTTCTCTGACTTCTGCTTGATCCAGAAACAAAAATCTCTAGATTAGTGAGATACCTTCAAAAAAAAAAAAAAAAAGTACAGATAAGATACATTCAAAAAAAAAACCCTCTGAAAAATCCCCAGCTGCCATATTAAAGCAGTTTTAAAAGCTCTGCACTCATCAAAGAAAACCCATGTCCTCCTGTACCTTCCTGGACTGGCTGATCCTTCCTGCTCATGGCTCCTGATGCTCATAACTCAGTCTCATGTCACTTACAGACAAGTGCCTTGGTTTCCCTTGCATCCCCAAGGAGAAAGTTCTGGAATGGTTGTTGTTTCCATCTTCCACATTCCCTTGATAGTCTTACTGAGGAGAGAGATGCTAAGAAGACCAGAACAGAGAGGTGTGTTCTAGCAGTTAAAAGGATTAAACCCCCATTTCCCTTTGTCCAGTAGCTTCAAATTTATATGGTTCATCAGGGAAACAACTCAAGCTGGATGATAGATCTAAAATATGCAGTATCTCAGCTATCATTTCCCAGGCAACAGGTCTGGCAGCCAAAGCAGTGAATGAAATAGCCTCTCGAGCTTAACCCTTTCTGAACTTATGAGCTTAACCCTTCCTGAGCCCCATGGTCTCATTTCCCTAGATCTCATTTTCTTCACCATGGGCTGGAGGGGAATCTCTGCTCCAGTGCTTGCTGCATCTCCTCCCCCTTCTTCTTCAGTGACTTTGGTGCCTGAAGAGTTCTTGCTCTCACAAATTTTCACTCCTCTCTTCTCTGGTTGCAGTTGCCCAGTTAATGTTTTTTCCCCTTTCTTAACTGTGTTATTGTCCCAGAGGTGCTACTGCTGCCACTGATGGGCTCTGCCTTGGAGCCAGCTGGAATTGCTGGTCAGAAGTGACCTCTGTAGCCTGCCAATACCAAATGCTGGACATTCAAACCCAATAAATCTGTATTTTTTTTCCCTGCAGGTAGAAAACTCCCTTGGTTCCTGTTGAAGGAAATGGAAAACTCACTTCAGCTTTAGCTCAATGAGAACAAAATCAAGTATAATATTACACCAATAAAAGTTCTTCATGTTTCATGTCAGGGCTTCAGCTACATTTAGATTTGTGAAATGGGCCTATTTTTCTCTTCCAGTACACTTACCTCGTGCCCAGGATATACAAGCATATCCCGATACCCTGGATAAACCATCAGCAAGTTTCTGCAGAGGGGGCAGCTGCTGGCACATTACTTCCTTGTGCTGTCTGCAGAAGCAGAAGTTTGCACTAAGAACATTCTTTCACACACTTCTAATTGTACAAATTTCTAGAAAATGTAGTCCCTGTAGTTAAGGAGCTTTAAAAGCATTAGGAAAATAATATAGAAACAACTCCATCAAAAAATCTCATTAAAAAGCTATCTAAATTTCCTGTAATTGTCTAGTTAACAATGTTTGGCTGCACTGCCTTCTTCTAGTATCCAGCTAAGGCTAAAATTGTGTTTATAGTCAAATATTCAAATGTGGGGTTTTTTAAATATGGCTTTTACAAAAATAAAAAAAAATTACAAGAAAATATCTGTGATATTATCAGATAGGTTTAATTTCCTTGTAAGGTTAAATCCAGATTCAGTGAGACAGAAATCTTCCCTAGAAACATCCATCTACATCTAAAGACAGGGGAAGTTTTAACCTCTCTTTTTCTGTGACAGAAAAAAGAAGTTAATTCAGATAAACCAGAAATGGATTTCTGAAAGTCATCAGAAAAAGCTCATGGTCAGGAAGGTGTCATTCTACAGAAATCCTGCAACACCAATTCAGTGTTCACTCAGCAAGAAGAGAGCTGTCCTTTGAGCCACTGGTATCACCACTTGCACACCAAGGCTTTCCCTACCACAGGACTTTCAAATTTGTTTCTCAATTTTGAAACCATAGATAGCAATGGCTGCACTAGCAGGGAGACTCACTGGAAAACAAACGAAGGTTGCTTCACTATGCTTTGTCACCTCTGATCCTTACATATCTGCCCTACAGACTATTCAGCCCTTGTTTTCTTTCCATATTTTCTGCCAACCTTTTCACAGTTTGGCACATGGGGGAAACTGGCACAAGCTGCAGCTGGTCCAGACCTCTGACAGGGCAGAGATGGCATTTGCTGCCTGACCAGCTCCTGCTGCCAGGAAGAGAGGCTGAGTTCTGTTTGTCTTGCTCAAAACAGAGTGCTAACCCCAGCCACTCTTGGTGTTCAGGTTTTCGTTTGTTAGAGTTTATTATTTTGTATTTCCCAAAGCTTGTGAGACCTTGACTACTTACTCTGAGATGACTCACATTTGGTTGAAATTAGACAATGGAACGTGGAAAGATGACAGTAAGAGCAATATAAAACCTTCATGTAGGAGACAAGTCATAAAATCAACCTTCTCTGCTTTTGCTGTGGGCTGTCCTCTGTTTCAAGTCTTTCAGATACTCCCCAGAGGGAAAAAAGTCATTTGTACTACCAGCTGTCTTCAGTAATAACAATTTTATGGTTCTGTTGAAGATAATAACATTATGCTATGTGTATTTCAACTTTAGACTCTAATAATACACTTAAGCTGCAGGAGACACACGTCGGTACTGCAGGGTGAATTTACAACAGGCAAAGATCTGTCCCCCTTTGAAAGAGAAATGTATCCATAACACAGAAAATGCTACAGCATTAACAATCTTGTCAACCAAATTAGCAATTTTATATTACTGACCTCATCTAATTTTTCAAGCAATTATGTAACTTTAAGCAATCTCCATATCTTCATACAGAAAAAGGTTCTTAGCCTAAGGTTCCATGGACATAAAGGAGTTGCACAAAGGAAGCATCTAATATCATTTGTAAAAGAAATTCATTATCCTCCCTCATGCTTTTATATTTAGCATTTACAGATAAAAAAATTCAGATAAAAAGTTTGGTGAAAAATTGGTATAGTTCTTTGTCAAGGTACTAATTTTCTCCTTAAAATTTAATGTTAGCTTGTCTGGTAGTGACATATGCCAGATTTTAAAGCACACAGAATAGAAAGCAAATGCTATTCCATCCAATATGTACCCTTTTCAGACCTTTCTCACCTTAAACAACTACTATTGCTTGAAGAAGAAAAGTAAGGAAATAAAAAAAAAATTTAATCAGAGACATATGAAAATAGAAATCCACTAAAATTGTGCATTTGTGCCACAACTCTGATAATTCCATACTCTCTTGGATCAGCTAGAACTCTGCTAACAACAGATAAATGCATTTTGCCATCTTAAGTGAATTTATTATTGTTGAGCATTTTTAAATGACCATGCTGAAGCAGAGCACTTTCTCTTCACCTTCTAGCAAGGTGAACCTTGAGGCAGAAGATATTGTAGTTTTACCCTGTTGCTCAGTAGAGTCCTGGAGGTGCAAGGAGAAGATGCTGCCATTAGTAACCCCAGCAGTGATTCCCACAGCAGCCTATATTCTGAGTAACACTCATGGCTGAGAAACCAGCATTTCTAGTGCAGCCTACAGCATTTGGCAAACGTGACAGCTGAGCTTCACAAATCTTCACATCACACATGTACAACACGTAACAGCAGAGCGCAGAGGAGATCAGGTACCAGAGCAGAGCCTACCATGAGAGCAATGATTAACACCTCTCAGCTTCCTCCATGTACTTTTAGATCTGGCTGTTAGGATGACAGCTTGCTCAGAGTGACACCAGAATGCTTCAGTTTGAGAAATTTTTTTTTTTCCCCATAGAGAATCGTAAGTGTATGTTGACTTCTTAATGAGTGATTAAAATCTCAAATCCCACAGCAGCCATCCTCAACACACCACAGCCCTTGCTTCCTCTCTGCTGAGAGGAGCCAAGCAAGTCCTACACAAGGCCAAATTTCTGGAGCCCAGGTGCTTTTTCACAGGCAGAAGGGAGAGGTGTGGGAAGAAATTTGTAGATTTTCGTGGGATCAGAGTGTGCAGGCAATCAAAAAAATTGTGCTGACCACCCGCACCCTGGCTTTGCTGCTCTGCTTCTCACCCTACTTGCTTCAAAGCTGACTTGGTAAGAGAAAGGTGGTACCTTGTTTTGATATTGAAACTGAAGCATATGGCTGCTATACTTATAACTCTGTCAGACTGTCATTTTTGCCCTTGATAGTTGTGTTAAAAGAATAATGGGCTATAAAAGGAAATCAGTATCACTTCCATGTGGACATGGAAAGCTTCTCAGGAACAGCTGATTGTGTTTAAAGGCTATCTGGTGGCCTGTGGCTCCATGCTTTTGCTGAATGCTGCTGACACACTGGCTTGATGGGCTTCCAGGACACCAAGTTCAGCACTCTCTCCATGCTGGCAATGAGGAGGCATTATTTGTTTTCTGAGTTCTGATTTCCATCCAAAGGCAAATTTGCTGGCAAATGAGTTTCAGTGACTCTGCAAGCTGGCGACGAACAAGCACTGGAGAGCTGGAAGGCCTTTTCTTCCCCTGCATCTGGGAAGATGATTTCGAAGACAAAGCCTGTGCAGACAGGGAGGAGGCAGAGGGAGTTGGAGAGAGACAGCCCCTGTCTGTGCCAAGTGCAGGCAACCAGCTGGGATTGCAGCAAGAAGCTCTTGGGAACAGCACTTGGTTCTGGCTTTGGTTTTGTTTTTGCTGTGTGAGGAACTGCAAAGCTGCTTCTTCTCAGAGTACATTAGAAAGGCTGTAAATTCTCATAGCAGAGCTGTCCCTTGGCAAGCACTGCAAGTGCAATCACATAAATGTTTTGGGCTCCTGCAATTTCCACATCAAGCAGGGCACCCATGCACCCCTCAGGAGGTGACCTATGCAGCACCAGGCTGGCTCATGGGCACAGCAGCTCTGATCCATTCTTAAACCCCAATCCCCTTCTAAGCCCCCTCCACAGGCAGAACTCATTATGAGCATCAGTCTCTTCGTTTTGACCAAAAAAAATCATGGTTTCCAAATGTTCTTGCTTTATATACCAAGTGAGTGGAGACTAAAACTTGCTCCTTCTGTCTATAAATTCATTTCAGCTGTGCAGTCAATAAAAAAAGCTGCATGTTCTTAGACAATCACTGAGAATTAGGGAGAACTGGCAAGCTAATATTAAATGATCACCAGGAAAAGCAATCATGAGAGGAAGCCTGCACTGCCAGGAAGAGAGCACAGCCTGGCTGTATCGGGAAGCTTCCGGCAGCCTTCCAAGCAGGCTTTATCTGCGTTACGGTGAATTTCAAGTTGCTTTAAGACTATCTCAGAGACACATAAAATAATTGTCTTTAACTACACACACAATGACACTAATTAGTAAACAAATACGTGAGTAAAACAAACGCACACACCAAAGCCCCATCCCCGTTCTGCTGCTGGACACAGCCTGTGACCGCGCAAGCACTGCAGCTACCGTGTCCATCAGCCTGATGAAGCCTCTGCTACCACGCAGGCCCAGACACTACTCTGCTGATTAAACTGATCTCTACATTTTATTCAGTAGGTTCCCCCCTCAAACAAGATATCAGGTCCCGTGGAGAAACTGCAGAGTCTTCTAATCTCTACTGATTTCAACAATAAAATAATTTTCTTTTTCAACTGAAATTTTTAGGTCGAACAGTCACTGTCTGCAGCTTTATGAGGAACAGCACTCCTTTAATTCAAAGTACAGTACCTAATTTTCTTCCAACTGCTTTCTTTCCCTCTTAATTTCCTCCATTAGGATCCACAAAAAAATGTTAAAATTAATACAGTAAACTCTTTCACAAATAGCAGGCTTAGTTAGTAACCACAGCATTGCATTTACAGACAGAAAGGTTGCCACCAGCACACAGGATTGTGTGACCTGTCGATGGTAAGGCACACAGGCATGAAAACTTGCCTACCACTAGAGGGAGGAGCTGGGTAAATAATACTTAATTCCCTTTGCGAGAAAAACACTGACAAGTTGTAAAGAGCTCCTAAGAGGGGTAACTCTTTTAAGAAAGAAAAAAAAATCCAAAACAAAAAAACCCCAAGTTTCCCACAATTAAAAGCTCAATTATTCTAGTAAAAATCAGGAATTTTTTTCCCAATTTCTATAAGATCAATAAAGGTGGGGGGAGGGGGGCAGGAGGTGGAGAATCTGCCCAAAGATTATTAAAAATTCTCAGTAAAAGTGACTGCTTCTGGCAGACTTAAAAAACAAAACAAACAAACAATAAAACCAAAACAAAAGTCCCGCCAAAAGAAAAATAAAAGGATACTGACTGTAATGAAAAGAAGACATTCCTGAAGAGATTACACAAGGATGGAAAAGGGTGCACTAGTGAAAAATGGTTAAACCCTCAGAAAAATAACCCACTTGTGAGTGCCACTGGGGAACTAGTCAGCATCACACACCATCAGGTACCAGGAGGAAGGAAACAGTGACCCACCTGCCTGATCCACCAACCGAAAGAGGACTTCAGCTGACGGCTTCGTGGCACAATATATTCGTTTCTTTAGGTGTTGCTCTCCTCACTTTAAAAGATAGAATGGACCTTCTAACAATCAAGAAATAATTTTGCATTATTTTCTTTCTTGCTCAGTGCTATCTTGTGCCAAGGACCATCCAAATCTTTCCTTGCATTCTTTACAGTCCAAGTGATAAGGGTTTGATCTGGTGTGGTATAGAAGAGATCTGGAGATTGCCTTTCTGTCAGGACATGAATGACAACATGGTCTTTGCTGCCAGAATTTCTGACTTGCTGTAAATTCCACCCAAGCCACAGACTGCCTTTCACAAACTCAAAGTTGCAATGATGGACTACTCAGATGGGAAGCCCTTTGGGTAAGTCACACTGTAAGAAAAATATATGTAAGGGCGGTTAGAATCTGCCTACTGACAAATACAGAAAAGATCCATTCGATAATTTCCAAGGTTTCTCACAAGGCTATTTCCATGGCCCTCTAATGCAGCAGAGATAACCACATCAAGAGATGCTGAGGAACACATTTTAAGATGAGTAGTTAAAGGATTTGGCTGCATGAGGCTTCCTGAGACTAATTACGCATGTGTCTGGGAGGTTCAAAGAAGAAAAGTTCACTATTTACACTTTTATTCTCCAACAAACCTCTGCTGAAGACACCAGGGCTGCTCTCCCTGTGGGTCTGTGCAACACTCAGCACTGCTCTGACAGCTGCACAGCAGAGCAGGATGAGACTACCAAGGGCAGGTTGCCCACTTACCTGATCCTTTGGGGTGGGTTGCCTTCCAGCAAATCCAAAGTCAGTGATCTCAAGGTGCTTTTATTTGTGTTGGTTGCAATTAAAACAACGATTTTTCTGTTTAGTAGTGTCTTGTCTCCTAAAAATAATCACAGAGAGCTTGATTTATAACTGACATCATGCTTTTGCTGTGATTTGTTGTAGGATTTCTGTAGTGGGCTACATTTCATGAGCTGAATTTTTCACCTGTGCCTATCTCACTTGCCCCAGACCATCTGAATCTCTGAAGAAGTTTGGGTATCAGTCTGGAAATATTTTTATTTCTTTCATTTATTTGGGGTAGATCCTTACAAACTTGCCCTTGGTAGAGTTTTTTGCCCATCTGTTTGACTTCGGTGGTGGAATTGTGATTTAGAGGTAGATACTTATCAAGAAACACCTTGTGAGTGCTGACAATAGAAAATATATCTGGTTTGGTTATTTCCTGGACTATATTTTAAAATTGTCAGGTTTTGCAACTCAAAGGAATGAAGATGCTCCTCTTCTTTCCAGGAAAGTCTGAAGGCCAAGGGCATGCACAGCTCTGGCGCTGGTGATTCCCAAGGGGTTGTTGGCTTCCTCAGAGGAAGTCAAACAAAGACAAAATTATGGACCTGCTTCCTCATTGCCTACTAAAACTGGAGCTTTAGGATGGTTTGGACTGGAGAACACACAGTCCCAGTTCCCCACATCTTCTGAATCTGCACCTAAATTGATTACTTGATTTCTCCCTTAAGAAAGCTCAATGTAATTTTTAATAATTTCCCTCTTTTGGCTACCTGGTGCATTCTACAGTAAATGCACTTTCAAACCAATAGACTAGTCGGAAGGTATGAGACATTTCCTTCCCCTGCTCTAACAATGACTTCTTGCCCTGGGAAAAAAAATTCTGCTCTTCAGAGTTGCTTATTCCATAGGCAATTAGACATAAAAAGGGAGTGTTTTGTCAGGAAATGTGTTTCTTATCCATCTGCATGAAACACAATTGCATCCACTTACTTAATTTACGTGTGGGCTTCGTTTCTGTAAACTTAGCTGCGGTGCCTCTCTGCTGGTGTCTTGCAGACCATGGACTGTGACAGCACTGGATTGGCTGTGGAAATCTTGAAGCCATGCACTGAGCTCAGTACCAGTGTTTCCATACTGATATACAACACACTATACCAAGTAAAGGAGATTTACAATTTCAGAATACATTGAAAGACCCACTCACAGATTTAGAAACAAATTTGGTGAGTTGTTTTATAAAATAGCATAATTTTTGGATGTTTTTTGTTCATTTTCATGAGAAATTTTAAACTTAATAATAAATTGTATCCTAAATGAAGGTGTAGTTCAGGAAGTCTTCTAATTCTGTGTGTAGACAAAGGAAATATATACACATAAATACATAATGCACATAAATATATGTGTATCTTGAAAAATAAAGGAGGGTTATGTTATAACAAAAGAGGTCATTGTTAATTCCACAAGATTTAAGGTTATTTCTCTCAGGGGAACAAAAAAAAAACACCAAACCCACAAACATGCTGTATTTTAGTATTATTAACAGACTTTGCTGGACTATTTAAATTTCAAAATGTCATGGATAAAATGATGAAGAAAAAGCATGGTTACTTCTCCTTTTTTCTTCATCATAGCATGTTTATTGTAACAAAAATAGTATTTTCAACAAATTCCAAATGAGAATTTTCAGATGTGGGGAGAAAAGAATACAAAATACCATTTTTATGTTCGTACACTTGCAGCATTGATTAAATACAGGCACAATGAAGTACTGAAGAGTATCACCAGTAGAACCAAAATGACCTGAAATTGCACTGCATTAATTGTATGATACATTAGATATGTATTTATCAATCAGACATTTAGTGTTAACTCTGATCACTATTAGTGATAGTCCAGTATGAACAATCTCTTAAGCATTAGACTTGAAGTGATTTTTATACAAAAACCCCCTATGTATGGACACTAAAAAAAAATGTAAAAACCCTTATAAGTATTCTTATTTAATGTGCTCTGAATCTCTGTCTAAACATACGCTACCTCTACACAGAGCAAAATATTTCTAAATGCTACACATGTAAATATATAAAATCATGGTCTAGAAATATGCATTATAATTCTTTTGAAAATTAGATTGAAGAATCATCTACAATAAGAAAGCAGCAAATAGCATCTTCCATAGCTAGAACATTAATATAGCACCTCCTCCCATTTTTTGGAAAAATAATAGAATTTCAACCAACATGTATTAACAACCTTTGAGAATTTAACCCTATTTTGCTGAGAAGTGAATTTAGGTGTTGAATGTAACACTTAGAGTTTACTGTGAAAGTCTGCTCTAAGAAGTCAGCTTTCTGCTCTTCTGCAAACTTTCACTAGATTATTGTACCTTATATTGTAGATTATTTTTTCACATGGTTTTGATGATTTTCTCTTTCCTGTTTCCTGAATTTAATTACCCAGACATGGATTTTTTTTCTACATAGGAAAGTATGATATTAAACAGATTTATTGCTCATCATTCTCACTATAAGAACGAGCCAGGAGGAGTTGTGCTCTTCATCTTTTAAAGGTAAAGATCAAAATTACTCATGTCAAAACAAATCTCAGTTTGTTCAGTTTTAACCTGGAAAGCAAAAATCTGCTTCCTCTAGGATTGCAGGGAGGTAGGTAGATGACCTCTGGTGAGAATAGGTAAAAGTTGACCAGTTTCCCATTGATCAAACCATTCCTGTTCATTCCAGTTCTGATCCCTGTAAAGAGGCATCTGCAGCTGCCTGCCTGTGTGATTGCAGTGGTAAGATCTGCCCCACAGAGGGCTGGGGTGTGCATATATGTGCATAACCATTGCATGCGTGTGTATCTCTTGGAGAGAAGAGGAATGACTGGTCAATGAGTCCCAGGAATACTCTCCAAAGCCTCCCTGGACACCAGAGGGAGGGACAGCTGAGCACTTTAAAGTACTTCCAGCTGAGTAACTCAAACTGTGCACTTGAGCCCAGCTCTGACCTTCTCAGCATCAAGCCTGCAGTTGCTGGGTTTTGCAACAGCCAATCCACATTATTGTTTTCTCATCAGCCTGTCTCTGTTCATGAACAGGAAAAAGGCAGAGGAGTAAAGAGATGCGTGTACTGACATATACAAATCTTATCAAAACATAGATAACAGCATAACTATGATATTAGGAAGTTGCAGCAACAACAACAATATGCATTTGGAGCATAGAGCTTTAAATACTGATAATTCAGATAAATAACAACACATAGAAATCACTTCCTAAAATAAAGATCAAAGGACTTCTCAAATGCCACATTTCAAAATCTTGCTTAAAATGTTCTATTAGTTCACCCAGTTACTTTTATTTCTATCTAAATTTAATATAGGGAAATGTTTATTGTATCACTTCATAATGATTAAAAAGTCATTTTTGCTAAAATATGTGTATATTTACCTTAAAATACAGCCTGTACATTTGTTACCTGATACCTTGGAGAAAAAAAATTGCTTTTAATATTCCTATAATACAACATAAAAAAAAAATTGTATATGAACTGGAGCTCAAACAGTTGTTCCTTTTTGTTGAATAAAATTCCTTATGGTGAGTAAAATTACATGTTGTTATGAAGAAAAGGGAGAGAAATCAAATGCAAAAATTCCTCTAACACAGCTAACCAAGTGCTGTGTGTTAGTGGCAGCCACAAGAACAACCATCTGGTATGGATACACTGTGATGGGTAAAACTTTTTCCATGCAGGAAAACATTACAGATATAAACAAGAAAGATTCAGATGTTTGACTTTTAGAGAAATAGTAAGGTAAAACTTGAATCAGGAGAGTAGCAGCATGATTATCAACTAGGATAAAATAAATCTAGAATAGTAGCTATTAAGTAGATTTCAAACTAAGACTGGAGCTGAAATCTGTTCTGTTATAATCCTTCCAATTATAATACTAAGCAACTGCAAATTACGTGAACATTTTTAAAAAAAGCTGTCCGTGGCTATCCACATACAAACAGCTACCACCAAGTTTCAGGCTCTTCAGGATTTGATTATCATGTTTGATTATCATTTTTATAGTCTGATATGAATCACACCTAGTTTCTTGGACTGAAAACAAACAAATTAATGGTTCTTGTTCTTGTTCCCACTTCCTCTGTTTCATATAAAAATATTACAACAAAATAAGTGGTGAAATATTCATAACCAAACCCAACAACTGTCCCTTGCTGGAGTGGGTCAGCTCGAGATACGCTCTGTAATATAAAGATGGAAACATAATGAGTTCCAAAGGAAGTACTCTGCCACATCATGTATCGAGCCTATGGTCATTAAAAGTGTCCCTTACACAGGAAATTTCCCAAGCGTAGGTACTTAGTGAATGTAGCCTTCTTCCAGCCTTCTTAGCAACCAATTCTGACCCCTGTCCATGCAGGTCTGCTTCCTCTTTGGCTTTTTGCAAATTCCCTTCCCTTCTAAACTGTCCTTTCTCTACTTTCACAAGAATGTTTTTCCCTTCAGCCCCAGTGACTGACTCCTGGTTTGATAAAGTGATCCTTTCAGGCTATCATCTCGAACATTATTCAAACTAGAAAACATTTTAGTAGTAAATGCTTCTAGAGGCAATACTGATATTAGTTCTCTGCCAAGGACTACAGCAAGTACAAAGTTGCTAATGAATTAATGGCAAGGTCAACATGACATCATTGCTATAAACCGCCGAAGTTATGTACAATGACTAAGCACAAAATCCACCCACAGGCATAGATACCTGAAGATATCTCATAGTCATAGATCAAAATATTTCAGGAGTACAGAAAGGAGTAAATAATTCCTATTTCCAGATATCTATTCACAACCCTCCACTTCTGTATTGCTCTTCTGGGGAAAAGAGTAAATCCCTCTGTAGCCTGAATGTGCAACAATTTCTGGTCCACACCTTCACAGGTAGCAGATGGGTCGCTGCTTTACCAGCCAGATGTTTAATATCGTTCAGTTTAAAATCAAAACGATCCAATTTTAGCTTCAAAAATCAAACCCGTGTAATGTTCACTCGAGGCAGAACACACGGTCTCAATTACATCTGAAGTAAAAGCGTCCCGTGGCACCCTGCTTGCTGAGGATATGTTGTTACTTGTCCAGTGGAGGGCAGCAAAATATTTACGAAAGATTCCTCTTTTAACATCCTCATCACTGAGTTGTTTCAATAAATGACTTCATAAAAACACTGGAAGAGTTCCATACTTCTTCGTTTGGTTTACAAGACCTTACTTATTTGTTTATTTTAGTCAGAAATAAGTTTTTAGAATCTTTGAGACTATTTTCACATCAGAGATCATGCCTTAAAACAAACAGTGCTTGCCGTATAAATAACTGTGTGGTGCTCCCATTCTTCCCAGAACTAATGACATCTATATCAAGAGGAGGAAGGTACTGTGCTCTGCCTCGAAGCCAATTAGTCCTCTCTCTGAAATGCTTGTGTAAATTTACCAGTGGTTTAAATGCCACTGGAAATCTCCAGCACAGCTGTATTGGCATACTGATCATCTTGCATCATTCATTTGCTCTGAGCACACATTATCTCAGCTTTTAGCTTAACAGAAAGGGGAGTCAGCAGCACTAATGGAAAAGTTTGAAGGCTGTTCAAAGCTGGAAGCCAAATTAAAAAAGGAAAATATTTTAATGAACCTGTTAATGGATTTTGTGTAATTCTCTTTAGTATAACCCGAACATCAGATACATCTAGTTTACATTGATTTTTCATGGAAAGCTGCTTATAATAACCTTTCTTATAGGGACAGACTGAATGCAGAAAGACTGCCAAGAATAAAACAGATGTTGTCTAAAAGTCTTTAGTCTAAATCACAAGAGCTGTAAAATACCTTTAACTAATGAGTGCACATGTGTCCTATCGCTTGCAAAAAACTCACTCTCTTCATTATGTGGTTGGGGTATCCTCCTGGAAATGAGCTCTCCTACTGATTTTTATAATGTCAACAAGGCAGAAGGTAGAACAAAGAGTCACCACAAAATGAATTGGAGTCAGGAAGGATACAGACAGCTGTATTTGCCCCCAGCATCTGCTCACATTTACACTGAGTTGGCAATACCTGTGCCACAGAGCAGCTCTAGCACTGGAGTTCACCCTGGCAGGAGAGGGGAACAGATGCCCACATCCCAAGGGTGACAACTGTTGGGCTTCTGGTGCTGATTTTAAGCAGTCAGTTCACAAGCTCAGGCTGAAATATTGAGGAGCACACTCTGGGAACAATGCACACATTATGGACAGAAATTTGAACCACGCGGGGGATTTTCCAGGCAAATACTGGCAAAATACAGTGGTTTAAATAATAAATTAAGCAAAGAGCTATCAGCTGGATGAAGGTATGTATTAGTGAGTACTTAGATAGCATCGTGAGTGCACTGGTGAATCCTTCTGACACCATAAAACAGGCTGTGAGGAAAACACAAAGTATTCCTGATTATATCCCTGGGAATTCACGACAGAGTAGCCTGTGCAAAAGTAGAAATTGTCAGAAACAGAAAAAGTTTTGCTGTGTTTTTCACTAAGATATTGGCAGCTGATTGTACTGTAAATACTCAGCTGCAGGCAGTGAAAGTGAAGAAAATAATCATGCAACAGAACTGCTGAACAGCAAAGAGCCAGGACAGCAGAGCAGTTGGGGGATGCAGCAAGATACCAGGGCTCTCCTTCAGGACTGACATACAACCAGCAAAAGCATATTTGCAGCTGATGCTTTAGATAACGTAAAATTCTTGGTAGCTGAGTGAAAATGCAAAAAGAGACAGGAAATCTTTTAGTAAGAGGTGAGATTTCAATCGGGAAAGGGGAATGCACTGACATGACACACACACAGACTTTTATGGAGCATTATTCCTAAATTTAAAAACTCCTAAAGTAGAATGAAGATCCTGCTTCCTCTTGGATCTGAATGAACTATCCATAAGAAATACTTACCCAAGTGGGACATCAGTATATATAATACGTCTTGAGTAGTTAAAATCCACAAAGTACCTGTACGTACACCTAAATTATACATCATACTCTCACATGACTCTGGCAAGTTATTTTTACTGGCACACGCTCTAGTAAATGTAAATACAGAAAACACAATGCTCTTAGAGTGATTGCTGGCACCAGAGAGGAAGTCTTGCAAAAGAAAAGTGCTCTGCTCTACAGAACGCAGGGATTGACTCAATAACTGTCCCAGTGCCGTGTTTGTAAGGTCACCAGGGCCTGCTGAAGATCCTAGGCAGATTTCATTCAGTGCTGTTGTTTCTCAGCTGGAAAACATGGATATTATTTCTAAAGCATATGGAGCTGTCTTAAGTGGTTGTTTACAGTAGCATTATTTGCAATGGAGCCTGATCAGATGGAAAAGTTAAAAGGAACAAAGCCGGAAAAGTAAAACAATAGCAAAGAGCAGGAGTGGCCCAGTGCACACAATAACCAGGTTCACAGCTACTGAAAAACATCTCGCCCACCCGGCTCTCTGGGACTGAACTGTCCTGCCAAGGTTGTCAGAGAGACACCCGTGCAGACACTGGAGCTAGAGTTTTTCCTTTCCAGGCTTTGCTGGCTTCCCGTCGGGCCTGGGGGTGTCACCCTGCCCTGCTCACTGTGTATTCCCTACTGGTTTTGCTGTGAGGTTCCACTTAGCTTCCACTGGTCTCTGCCTGCTTAACTCTGGTCCTTTTACAGCACTAAAGCCAGCAAAGGGTCAGGAGCTTCCTTTCAGCCTTGACAAAGCATACAACATTTATACCACTGGGATGAGAATCAACAGTTTCTCCACAGCTGGAAGCCTGGCACTGCATACTGAGGTATCACTTGGCTATTGCCTGGCCTGGTTCCTCCAGTATCTTCCCTGACTTAAACTGCTAGATTACCTCCACTTTATGCAGAAATATGAGGAAAGAGATGATGGCTTCTACTCTTCTACCAGGACCTTCCCCCACGTCTACAACTGACTCATTGCTTTCCTCTTTTGTCTCTCCTTTAGTTCAGTATTTTTGCCAGGACAGCAGACAGCTCACTTGGAGCAACAGCTGCGACCTGGAATACAGCAAACCGACTGTGATTTAAAGTTCACCTGGGAGCACAGAGTTCTGATCAGCCCAGAACATATGAAGCAAAGACTAAATACATTAGTTTCTAAATATGATAGCCATGACATCAGAGACTTACCTGTATTTCTACCTGCATTTTCCAGGCACAAACACGGAATATCTGCTAAGAGTCTTCCAGTTACAACTATCCATTTAACTAGCATTGTAGAAAACAAAACAAGAATTATTTTCAAACATAGCACAAGGGTGGTTTATTCTCTTTCCTGCAGTGAGAGATTAAGCCCACTAGAAAGAAATACACTAGGTACAATTGTATCTTAATAAACAGCTCATGGAGAGCCCAGAAACAAGCAGTAAATAGGCAGAAGTAAGACACTTCTTTTCAGCATTTGATGGATGTTTAGGCAACGTAGCATTGTTCTGTTCAGAAAAATAGTTTTCCTGTCTGGCAATGGAGGTCCAGCAGGGCCTAGGACAGCGAGGAGGCAGCCAGGGCTCCTGCCCTGTTTCAGCAGCAGCTTACTGCCCTGCGCTCTGTGTCCTGAGTTACACGCCGCAGTGGCAAAGCTGCAGCTGGGAACAGAAAAGCATCTTGCCAAGCAAGGGAGCAAACGATGGCTGGGAGGAGACACCTCGCAGCTGGGACAAAAAACCTGGGCATGCACGGGAAACCGAGAAGCCGGAGGTGCCGAAGAACGGCAGCAGCGGAGCAGCAGGACACAATGCCAGCTCCGTGGGGGCTCATGCGCTAAATGAGGGCCCGGGTCTCCAGGAGGGGAGAGAGAGAGATGCCTATCTCACAGCCTTTGTACGGGCTCAGAGTCTGAGCTGAAGAATGGCTCCTTTGTCTCGGCCCCTCATTGGGTCTAAAAGCCATGAGTCATGCAGCCAGATGGCCGGGGCAGCCTCCAGGAACGAGGGGGGAGGAAAAGAGGGAAAGCTTCATTCCTGAAGTTTGCACTGATCCCTGAGGCTTAGACAACAAAACTGCAGGGAGTGCACATAGCCTGAGGGGTGGCTGAGGGTCTCAGGCAGCTAGAAGGCACTCCCAGGGAAGGAGGAGAGCTGAGGACGCACCTTTAGACAAATGATCTTATCTGCTTAGACCTGCTCTGTGTGATTTCAAAGTGCAGCTGGTGAAGGGGGTCTCCATTCGTTTACCATGCCACCGGCATGCCAGGAACAAAACTAGTTTTAAAAGAAAGCCCCGTAACGTCGTGGTCCCTGAGAGCCATCACTCAGGGAGCTGCCTAAAATAGAAACTGCATAGTGGGTGCCAGAGGCAGTGAGGCAGCGTAACTAAGAAAATGGATGAAAAACAAGTGCTGAGCAACAGAGAGGTATTTTTGTATTAACCCTGCCAAATGGATTATTTATACCCTAATCTTCTGCTGTTGGTATGACTGAGCTTTTTAAAGGAAAGTTGCAGCCAGCTTCTTCTGGTTATTTAATGAGGCAGATAAGCTCACATCTTAAATCAGTTCCACCAACCTCTGGCTGCCATCCCATGCATATGGACTTCAGGATAATTCTTAAGGAAGGCAAAAAGTGACAGTTTACAAAGAGAGATTCTGGAAACAACAGTGCATAAGGACTGTCCAGACTGTAAACAGACCTTAAGCAGCAAAACAGCATCAAGTGCCGATAGTGTCTTGCTTCAAGAGAAAATTCCATGGCATGATATGCTGGTTAGGGGAGCTGGATCCTGGAAAGGAATGGACATGGCCCAAGCAGTCTTTGCTGCCCAGAGGGTGCCAGTGAAAGCTGAAAGGCAAGCAGGCAAATATACATAAGCAGAACAGGGTTCTCCAGTTCATGGGAGCTGGATGCCCTGGCATTAGCACAGGGAGCACTTGGAGAACAGAAAATAGACAAAAACTGAGACTGCAGAAACCACCCTGAAAGGTTCAAGGCGAAGTCATTTCTATATTGAACAGCAGCACCCACAGAGCTGACACCTGCCTGGAACCCATGCCTGCCTTCAGAGGCCTCCTTTTCAAAGCCCTAGAGCCCCTCTTCTGCATTACCAAAACCCAGGTGTCATGCCCTGAGTGACTGAAACCACCTACATGGGATGAGCAACAGCTTCTGCCTTTTTCACATTAGTTCTCTTCATGTCGTGGTGGAAGAATGGTCACCCTCAATTATCCATAAGAGACTATGCAGCTCACCACAGCTGCTAAAAAACTGAGCTAAATTCTTCCAGGCATACTTTGGATATTTACATAGCAGAATGTATGTATAGTCATTTCTTACAGAATCCTAATAAATGGGCTCCCATCACCTCTCACATCTGCTGTCGAGATCCTCCATTCCTTGGCTATCTTTAATATTAGAACAGCTTCTGTTCCCCTAAATTTAACAGAAGTCTCCTTTACTGCTATTTAAGAACATTGTTTCTTGTGCTTTTCATCCTATGAAATATCATTTATTCCCTTCCTCCTTGGAGTATAGTTTAAAATATTTTAACAAACAGTGTTATCATGCCTCTCCTCAGTCTTCTTTTCTCTAGACTAAACATCACCACTGCCTTCAACTCATAGGACAAGATTTTTTAAATCTCTATATTTCTACTTCTTTATTTCTGAACTCTGTCCAGCTCTCATCCACATCTTTCCTGAGAATGCAATGTCCACAGAATCACATCTGAAATTTCACCAATACATTAAGCACTAAAATAGTCACTTCCGACATCTCATTATACAGTACCTCTGACATTACATCTCTTTGCTGGACTTGTAGTTTGTAACTACTGGATTTTTTTCCCCTTCAGGCTTTCACCATGGAAAATGAACTTGGGATGTTACCAAGACAGTTGGGAAGGGTATTAGAGACTCTCAAGGCAGGAATCTGATGGCTCTGTGTAGTCCAGATATGAGGGTAGACTTGAGAGAATAGGTGCTACCTCTTACTAGTTTATACAGATTTGACAGTGAATTTGAATTGATAGATAGTGATACACACAATGCTCTAGGACAACTATTTCAATAAAATGAGAGTATTTCTGTTGCTGATTTTCAGGTTGCTGATTTGTTTTTTTTAAACTAGAATTACTTCTTGAGCACCAAATTACTTCTTGATACATTATTAAAATCTATACTAATAGAAAATCTAAGGAGCAAGCACTACAAATAAAATTACTTATTACAAAAGCATATGCTGAAACAGATACACCAGTGGAAACTGGTAATAGTGTCCTAACTTTGTGACGAGAAACTTAAGTGTATTAAACAATTGTCACCATAACCATCACAGAGAGGAAAATAGTATAACATGTGATTTAAGACTGATGTTTAATTATTTGCTCTACCTCATTATCTAGTGGACTCTGGCAGAATCTTTACTGACTGATGTTTTAGTTACCTTTCTTGAGCCCTGAGATCTGCAAAACTTTATCCACAGCTTGCAACTCCTCTATTTTTTTTTTCCTCTTTGGTATGAAATTTAGCATCTAATTTCACTTTTTACATTTGGCTTATGATTGCCTACCAAACTATTTCTCAGGACAGAATCTGACTCATAGAATCTGGCATCATCATCCCCCCAGAACTGCGTGTTTGTCTCAACCAGCCCAGTTCTATAATAAAAGCAACATTTGGAAAATTACCTACACTTCAAATCCTAAAGTATCTTCATTTGTCCTTATCAAAAAGGCAGGCCTCTTGAACTGTTTTTACCTGTCAGTCAAAATTCTGGCAGCTTTGCACCAAAGCCATTAAGCTTCTCTGTTTTCTCATTCACCACGTATCTCTTTTCTTCTTGATGCCTTCATTATCTTGGCTACTTTCTTTCTGGTCTTGTCCTCAATTATGGTCTCTGGTTGTAGCCACATTTCTAAGTGGAGAAAAATAAGGAGCCTGAGTCAATGTTTAGAATTAGCAAACAGGTGTGTTAGTGGACACTGAGGAATGACCCTTGTGGGAGTGAGAAGCATGATACCTTCATTAGGCATTCCATTAACATCAAAACTCTTTACCAACAGGTTTATACCAGACTGTTCTGGGTGCTGGTTAGATTCCTGGATTTAAATGGTTGCATACCTTCCCACTCTAACTTTAGAAACTGGCTCGGTTACAAGCTTTACAATCTCTTCTTCTATTAGCTGTTTCTTCTATGTTCTAGAGAAATTATGTGAAGCTCACACAAAACATGCAAAGATTTTCCAGATTTGGAAGCCGCAGAGAGCACTGCAGTAGGGAACCCACGCAGGTCTTGCACCTAACCCAGGAGACTTGTAATCACCCAGAGGATGACGCAAAGAGTAGGGTTCTAAATTCTCAGCTAAGTCTAACAATCTTGCGAGCAAGAAAATTAACAAAAGGAAACAAAACTGAGCAAGCAAAGGGAAAAAGCAAAAAAGAAATTTCTTTTCATTGAAATTGAATGGGGGTGCTTACCCCACAGAGAGAAAGACATCTGTGTTGAACAGGCTGAAGATGAAATTTTCTGTAGACAGCATTTAGCACCAAGTCTCCTCTGAAATTTTAAATAATTAAAATAAATTTCATCCAAGGAAACAAGGGATTGCCCAGGAGAATGAAAACCCTAGATAATGTATGTCTTCCAGAAGGAAGAAGAAAAAGAAGCATGTTGCACAGAGACCAAAATGTCTTGTGTAGCTGGCAGGGCTCAGCACAGACTGCTCCAGCAGCACGTGTGTGCATGTCTCACTCCAGTCCGACAGTGCCCTGAGGCCAATGTGCCCAGAGTGATAAAAGTTACTGAAATAACCCCATCTCTGCAGGCAGCAGTGGAGGTGCAGACAGGGATTGGTGCTGTCTGTGCAGGAGAGGATTTGGGGCAGGTCCCAACAGGCTTTCAGCCGTGCTCCTGAGGGATGGGCATCAGCGCTTGGGAAGTGCTGGCACACAGCCCACTGAGGGGCTGTTATCCTGTACAGGCACAACTCACACAGTTAGCTGATCCACCTCTGGGCCAAGAGAGATCCTGATAGCTGCTGGGGATGGTACCTGTGCTAACAAGCTCCTTCAAAGGCAGTAAGTATATTAATAACAAAAATTGAAGCCACCCATGAAGAAAGAGGTGCCTGGAGAACCAAGGATGCCAGCAACACCTTAGGATGAATAGTCGGGCCCTTCCACAGCCTGCATTTAACATTGCTACCCATCTCCTAGGATGACAAGCCAGAGTAAGAGCTGCTTCCCAGGAGCATTCAGTGGTTTAGCACAGAGCAGCACTGCATTTAATCCTGTCATCCAAATTCTTCGTTGTTCTTGGAAAAGATGCCAGAATACCATGGGAGGAGCTGGCCTAATTGCTTCCTTTCATTACCATCTATGGATGCTTCTGTCAAGCTAACCTCCTTTACTGACTGGGCTTCTTTACAGCTCCTGACCTTCAGCCTCATGAGAGGGTTTGAAACACCAGATTCATTGTCCACTTCCCCTATAGTCCATTTTTTAGCCTATTTTTAACACTCTCTGTCCATCATAGTCATTCAAAGTAGTTACTCTTTTCCACAACTAACCCTGCTGCTCTGTCTAAAGTGCAGTTTTTCTGAAGAGTATTCTGGACAGGGTATTTTATGCTTCAAACAGACTAGTGGCCTTTTTTTTTTTTTTTAATGCTTTCCAGGTATTTTTTTACTTGACAGATGAGTTTTATGTTACCTGCTTCTAGATTCCTACAGCAAAGAATTCTTCTTTTTCTGCAAAGTAGATATGGAGTAGAGATCACCAAAGACCTATTAGCATCCCACCTCCTTCCTCATTCCCAATACTCTGTGTTGGTTTTATCAGTAATCAGTATTTAAATAATGTTTAGCAGAATATCTGTAACATCTGGGGTAGAAGATCATTCCCCATGCAATAACATTAAAAACAGCAGCAGAATTACTACAGAAATAGCATGGCCTCAAGTTGTTTGCTAGGCACAATGCAGAATTAAACAGGTACTGTTTTCCTAGACTTTGTAGTGGCCTTTAATTACTGATCAGACATTGAAATTTGTATAGTAAAGTTTTTATTCCCTTCAGGTCTATCTTTCTTTTTAACCCCAAGAATAGGCTTGTTTCAGATCCTCAGTCCAAAATCACCATGATCTGATTCCAGCAGAGAGGGTACAGCAGTCCCTGCTGCCAATGGTGGTGACCCTTCACCATCGTAAGACGTTGTCTTGGTGCAGCATCCCTCGGTCTTGGCAATTTTATCTCAGTCCTTTGGATGCCAAGAGAAAAGTGGCAAATCTGTAGAAGGCAGGTTTCTCAGGCCCATGTGCATGGCCTGTGAATTTGTGTGTAGAAGATGCTTCTGACAGGAAGGCTGGATTGCCTTCCAGCTGTGATCCAGTTAGACAAACCAACACTTTGTTAGAAACTGCATTTCCAGCAACTGGAAAAATTACAGCATATCCAGCACGATAGGACTCCCTTTAGCATATCTGAATAGAAACAACACAAATAACAGATGATAACCACAACCATTTTTGACTGAGTACTACTTAGAAGACTAGCACCTGAAAGATATAGGAATTCTTTTTTTTATTGCTTTTTCCACTTGGACAGCAACCACACCAGAACAAGGAAAGTTGATACAGAGAGAAGGCACAAACTTAACAAGTAGATAAAAGTAAAGGAAAAGTAAAGAAATTAAATCTACACTTGTGAAGAATAGTACTGATCATAGTGATTCCATGAAGGTCTCCATCTTCACATTTTTCACATATTCAGCTACAGAACAAGTTGCAAACAAAGGAGAATTCTTATGAGGCAAAGTAGGAAAAAATTAACCAAAGGATAGAAGTTAATTTTGAATCCAAAGCCAATAACCCCCAAAAACAAAACCATAAGTTTCCTTCAGCCAAGTATTTTTATTGCTCAGCTTGTGGAAAATGGCTCTATAATTAGAAAGAGAATGAAATGGGTTTTTACTATTTAGGTCATAATACATCATTATTTTCTGATAAGAACATTTGAGAGACCTAAAAGTTTTTATCTTTATGAATAGGTTTGCAGAGTAAAGTAGCCTGACCAACAAAAAAATTATTCTAAAACTAGGGGATTTTAAAACACTAAAAGCATGCACAAGGGTGCAAAGCCAGTTCTGCTTGCAGGGTTTATAATCCAGCCAACAGCATGAAAGGAGAGATGAATTGAGAGACCCATGAAAAGGATTCTAAGGCCACAATGCAAACTGTTCTTGAGAGTGAAAAAAAATTAAAACAGACAATTTACAATAAATGTGAGCTTGAAATAATTTGATTATAGCGGTACCCAGAGAGTTTCTTACACTGTCTGCTGTGTAATACTATGTAGAGGGTTTTTAACATCAATCTTATTGAAGGTCCTATATATACCATACAGTAGAATAGTCATTTTAGCAGTATTGAGGGTGACTCTCAGCAAGATGGTCTGGATATAAACATCGTTAGCCAAAGCATCTGCTCTTGGCCAGTGTCAGAGACAGAATATGAAAACAGACAAGCTTTTGATTACATACTGTAAGGCCAACAGGCTGCACAGAGATATTAGTTTGGGTCTCAGTGGAAAGTTAATGCTGTCAGATCAAGTCAATTAATCTTCCTTTTGGTCTGTTCAAGCTGGCCAGGCACAGCCAGAGCCACAGTGCTGCTCTGATGGGGTATCTTCCTGGAGTTTAAAGCTCACTAACTACAAAAATAGGCTGGGTAGAAAAGACTAGCCTGTGGAGGCTCATGAAGGTGGCTACTGCTTTCTCCTGTGTGTACTAGAGACCCCTTCTAGGAGTAGGAGCTCACTTGCGGGGTTACTCTGGTGAGGGCACTGCAAGGAAATAGACATGGGAGAAGAGGAAGTATCAGTGTCTTTCCAAAGACTTTTATCTGCTTTAAATACATGGCAAGGCACTCAAACTGAGGAATCTTACAGTGAAATAAAGGCTCTTTAAAACACCACAAGATATTTCAATGAGTGGGTACCATGAAATAATAACACCATGAATGTAACACTGTCAGAGAAGTGAAAAACATCAAAAAGGTGGGACCATTTTGAAGGACCCTACCTGTGATCACTGTGCACAAGGACTGCATGAAGATGGGAGCACTGATTTCACAGCAGCAGCCCAGACCCAAAAGCTCTGTGATGAGACAGAACAAAGTTGGGGGGGGGGGGGGGCAGGGGGGGCAGTTGGCGCTGTGTGGAAACAGTCTGAAAAGACCAACTTGCAAATCCAAAGCACGTGTGTCCCTCAGCTGAGGGCACACACAGAGCCAGCACTACTGGAGGATCATAGGGCACCTTTTGCAGGCCAAGAAAAGCCACTGAGCCACAGGAGCCGGGACACGCGCAGACAGGCACTGCCTCGTGGTAGCTTTTCAGGAGAAATCCACACAGAAGAAATGCAATGGAAGAAAGTCATTGATGGTCTCCAAATGGAATATATGTAAATCTGTGCAAATCAACAATAGCTCACTCAGCTTTTCACTGAAAAGCTGATGTACTAGGATCTTCCAAGATGTTTTTCTGAATGAAAATTAATAAATAGATAAAACCCCTCACCCAAAGGCAGTCGCAGGCTGCTATCCAGCAGAGTCCCCATGATGGCACAATGAGCACCATGGCTACAGATGTGCACTGGCCAGAGCTGGGACCATTCTACAGCACTCAGGCCATGAGATGCCACGGAGCAACTCACATCCCTACCACTAAATCCATCCTCCAAAAAGGGAGGTGGGATGGGGGGGAGGCACTGCCTCCAAAACAGCTGTTAACACAAGACGAAGACTGGTCCCAACTCCCAAGCTGTGCCCAGGAATTGCATATGAAGGCAAGAGTTGGAAAGGTTTCTGCTGTGATTTTGGCCTCAATCAACAGCTTAATGCCACAGATGGGACTGGGTACAAGTGCTCAGGCACTGCATGAGTCCTGCCATGCCACAGTTCATCTATATACTAAGCTGTATGCAAAGACCATATAAATCTTTACTGGGAGACGTTATATAGTGACCAAAATGTTCCTTGGTATTAATAACCAACTCCAGCCATTGCTATAAAATAGTGACAGTAACAGAAAAGTATGAAGAGGCAATTTCAGTGTTAATTTTTTTTCTTTTTTTTTTTTTTTTCCTTCAAGAGTTCTCTGTCACTTGAATAGTTATCTTGATAACCAATAAATTTCACCTCTGGACTTGAGGAATCAGTAGAAACTGTAGCAAAAAATGCAAGCAGCAGACAGACCAATGTGAAAGCCTGAGGAAGAGTGTTCCCAGAAAACAAGGGAGTTATGTCTCAGCACACTACCGGCGTCACTGCAAGTCACTGCACTACCTGAAGGAGTTTTCTTGGATTTCCAAAAGCAAGTTGAACAAGATCCCTCCCAAAGACCCACAATAAACAAAAGCTGGTGTTAAGGAAAAGGGGAGATCCTTTATAAAATAATATTTTTAAGGGTGGGAGAAGAAATGTAGAAATAAATCAAATACCAACATTCATATGAAGGTTATGTTAGGGAATTGTGCCTTTCAATGTAGTCATAACTTGTTTAGAAAAAGAGGCAACTTAGCACAAGTGAAAATTTGGTGATGAGGCAGTACAAGGAAAGATGAGGTTCGACACTGAACAGCCAGAGGATGTCAGGGGAACACAACTTCCCCTGACACAAAAAGCTTCCAATCAGCAAGTAATGTTAAGCAGTGTGATGAGACCGGTAAAAGGACCAAGGTAAGCACTCATCTCATTTTGAGTGTTCCTGAGGGTACAGCAGAAGGCAGCAGCAGAGCAGGACATAGCCATGCTCTCAAATCAACAACACTCTTCTGGGTAACTCTAAGAATATAGCTGGAAGAAAATAGAAGTTTTAAATCTGGCAACATAAATTTTATTTTTAGATAAAATACACTGCTAAAAACATTAGTGGTAATGGAAATTTCTTTATGAGACCCACCTTTGCCCTTATTTATTAGTATGTCAGTGGCTAGAATAAAATAATATTTCATGGTTTTATTCTATTCAATTGACCTAGAATAGAGTCATTTTAATCTCTTCTTCCCTGGTAACATCTACAATGCATCACATGGTCTTATCTCCAATTATGCTGTTGATCCTAGTTTTCTAAACAGCAGTTTCATTTGCCCTATCTCTGTTTCCTGGAATAACCAAGATTACTGTTCCTTCTGCAACACAGGAGGGATTCCTATTCACAGAGAATGCTGCTTCCTGATGGAAAATGGTTTTCCAAGACATGCTTAGGTAACTGAGGTGCAGCACCCCATCAGGCAAAATATGATCTCTCAAATGATCCTCAGGCTAAGCAGATATCTAAGAAAGTACTAAACGCAGGACTTCTGTTCCTCTCACTATTATTTCTGAACTCTGTTGAAATTCAGAACTCTCTTCCTAGAAATTACCATTGCTCATATTTTAACAGAAGGATTAGAGCAGCCTAAGCCACAGATGGTTTGCAGCTGGATCCCCACATTTTACAAACAGCTGGACCGTTGTACCCCTTGAACTCTGCAGGCTTAAGATACATCTAAGAAATATGCTTAATGTAAAGACTGCAGAACCTGGCAGAGATGCAAAATGCCACCTGCAGCATTTACACAATTTATTTGCTTTAATCCTATATTACTCAGTACAAGGAGAGATGTGTTAGTTATCCAAGATTTGTTCTGGTATCAGAAAACAAAAGCATGTACACAGCTCACACAAGAGTGGGGGGGAGGGGGGGAATCAACATTTTGCATTAGCAGATATGAAAACAAGTGCATCCTTTGTCTTATATTGGAATAGCATCCAGATTGGGATAGTTTATACGACATTCCTGGAGGGAGCACGCTCTTGCAGCATGTCATATAAAATCTAAGCATGAACCCCTGAAACTAACACTTGCCACCAGTGCAATTCTTTGTTTTCTGTATTCCAAGGGATTTTTTTCTAGTTTGCTGATCAGTACTGACAACGTCTGAAATCTAAAATCCTCTGCTTGCAGAGGAATGACACCAAGGGTGGCTACATCAGGCTCAGCAATGTGAGAACCTCCTCCCCTCCACAGCTGAGTGCCATGCCCGGCTGGCTCCCGTCCTGGCAGCTGACCAGGCTGCCGAGCAGCACTAATGGCATTTTGGGTTTTGTCCTGCAAGATCTCTGCACAAAGACCATTCAGCACGGAGGCACTGCCCCAGTAAACACCCTCTCTAGTCTGCATTGAGACTATTCCACACAAGCTGAAGTACACATTAATCAGGATTCACTTCCAGAGCAATACTGTTAGCTTAATTAAGCCTTCAGCATCCCAAGAAAAACAATCAGAAGGAGAGCAATCCTGCAAGCTGGGATAAGAACCATCTTTCCCCAGTCTGCCCCTCCAAAAGAACTGATCTAGGATTACAAAATGCCTCTGCATGTAGCATAAAGACATGAGAAGTGTGTCAAGCACAAGAAAAATTATTATAAAAATTTGACATGGCAGATAAACATAGGAGACATTAACAATAGCCAGTTTTTCATAGCCTGCTTAGATCCCTTGGATAAGAGCAGGCACATAATTAACCAAAAATTCTAGCCAATAGCTGATGTTATTTCAGCATTTTTCAAATGCTTCAACTAGAACCTTGTCAAAATAAACGGTGGATTTGTGCTGTATGTGCTTATATGGCAAGGTTGATCCACGCTGATACTATTACAGTGTTGTAAAGCATAAAATCTAGTTAATGGTTTCTGCCAAACCATGAATCAGTTGCAAAATAGCAACCTAAAGTATGTTCTTTTTTTTCCATTCTCTAACATCTCTTCACAGCACAACCCAAACAATTGCTCATAATTAAACTGATTGGAGGAGCAGACACTGGCAGGAAATACACTGCTGGCACTGCTCCGACGGCACTTCATTGTACTGGATTTAGAACAATTACATCAGTTCCTTTCATTTTGCAGAAAAAGAGGAGGGGGGCTGCGTTTTATCTTTTGCTCTCTACAAGCAAAATCAATGTTTATCAAATCTCCTGAAGAAGATTCACATATTTTTAATGAACAGTGTTAAGTGCATCCCTGAATGCCTTTGCCCATCCTCTTCAGCTTCTTTATGGATGCTTTGTATTATTAGTCAGTATCCATCAGGGTATTTTTCGAGGGAAACATAAGTAGATTAGCTTTTAATAATGGAAGGACAGAAAATGAAACATATGATACAACAAGCAAGCAAAGGTAGAGTGAAACTGGAGTCCACATTTAAAAATAACATGACTTGTGACTTCTTCCTCATCCATGGAGCAAGAGTTGTGGGCACATATTACAGAGTAGAATAACATCCCACAGCACCGTAGGGAAGCTAAAGCCAAATTTTGCTCTTGAGCAGACATACACAATTTGAATTAAATTTGAACAGAGACAAAGGCTTTGCTGATACCTATGGAGACAAAGTCAAAAGAATACTGCATAAGACCATGAAACTGTTCCTTCTCCTTCACAGTAGTTTTGAACCCCAGACTAGGCTCAAGGCCCAGCATTTCCTACACAAACCTGAAAGAATTCAGCTCTCTTCAGAGTACCTACAGCTCACAGCTCTGTACACAGATAGAAGCCACATTTAGGAGGTCCTTTAGCCAAATAAATGATCTGTATTGCTAGAAGCCTTGTTTTCAGTTCCCATGGCCACCTTGATGGAGCAAGGGTTTGTCTTCATTCTGCAATGCTTGGTCTACTGGGCAGCTCATAGGGTAAGAGGATGGCATGTCTCTACAGCAGCTTCTTGCTCCCAGAAGAACATGTGCAACTTTGGGCCTGCACAGAGGCCAGTCACAATTTGGCAGTCAGTTAGATACTCATGCATTCAATTAAAGTACTTTTTCCCCCTCACACATGCCCAGCAATGTAGCACTTCCCATGAGTGGCTGTGAATAGATCTTTGAAGAGGTTCTCACAGAATGAATGTACCTCTGTTTCCCCCAACTGCTGAATAGAGGGCAAATTTGCTTCAGAAATATAATCTATATTAGTATAGTTATAAGTGAGATCTGTGCATTCACATCTCATTCTTTACCCATACAGACTCAGAAAAAAAAACCCAGAGTGTTTCTGGGGGGAGGAGGGAAAAAAACCTACTTGTGAATAGAGTACTGTGCAAGGAGTGGGGAAGATAAGGCTTGCAGCTTGCCTTCAGCAAATCCCTTTGTTGCTTTGCCCTTCTCTTTCATGGTCCTAAGTCTTGTCTACCTGTATAAACAGCTCCCTGGGAGCCATAGCCACAGCTGATGCTCCTCAATACTCCTTTAGTAGTACATCCTATAAATATCAAATATCGTTAACAATAAGAATTTGTACATTCTAAAGATGAGGTTACAAGTCACAGAATCAGAGGATTGCTGAGGTTGGAAGTGACCTCTAGGCATCATTTAGCCCAGCCACACCCCGCTCATGGGATGGCCAGCTACAACATGACATGCAGGACTACATCCAGTGAGGTTTTTAATGTCTCCCAAGGATGTCAACTCCACAACTTGTCTAGGCAATGTCTTTCAGCAGTCAGCCATCTTCACAGCAAAGTCTCCAAGTATTCTTCCTGTAGTCCAACTTGAGCACATTGCCTTTCCTCCTTTCACAGGACACCACTGAGCAGAGTCTGTCTCCATCTTTTCTCCCATCTCTGCCCCAGTCAGGTAACATCTCCCTCTCTCTCACTCTCTCATTTTAGTGCCACAGTCCTTTCATCATGTGGTTATTTGCTGGCCTCCCTCTACTACCTCCATGTCTTGTACTGGGAAGGCCAGAAGTGGACACAGCCCCCCTGGCCTCACCAGGACTGAGCAGAGCAGAAGGATCCCCTCTCTCAACCTGCTGGCAGAGCTTTTGCTGGTGCAACCCAAGAGGCTGCTGGGCACCTGTGCCACAAGGACACACTGCTGGCTCACATCGACTTGGTATTCACCAGGAGCCCCAGCTTTTTTTCTGCAAAACTGTTTCCCATCTGGTCAGACTGCAGAATATCCTAGTGCTTGGATTTACATCTTCCCAGGTGGAGGACTTCATACTTACTCCCTTTGGTGAGCATTGTGTGATTCCTGGTCACCATTTTTCCAGCTTGCCAAGACCCTCTGAAGGGCAGCACAACACTCTGGTGTATCAGCCACTCCTCCCAGCTCTACAGCATCTACAGAGCAAGTTCCAGACCCAAAAAAACATGAAGTGGATTGAACCAGAAGAAGTTTAGATGGAAAAATTTCTTCACAAAAAGGTTTGTCAAGCACTGGACCAGGCTGCCCAGGGAAATGGTCACTATCCCTGAAGATACTTAAAAAGTGTGTAGATGGGGCACTTACGGGCATGGTTTAGTGGTGGACTTGGAAATTCTGGGCTAATTATGTGACTTAATTATCTTAGAGGATTTTTCCAGCCTAAATGGTCCTGCGATTCTAAAACAGCAGCAGAAGTACATTTTGACCTGTCACTAATGGATTCTGGTTGCATGGTTTGCACAGCCCGCAAAGCTGCTTGAGGCCATAAAGACTTGAGAATCACCTTCAGCTCACCTCTCAGAGGCACAGAGGGGCCACTGTGCAAATTTGTCTTGTTTGTGCTGCATCATGCCATTCTCAGTCATGAGAATAAATCAATTGCACCGGGAAATGAAGGAGAAATAGCAGCTACTTGTTGCAGAAGTGCAGCAGCCCTGAGACACAAGTAAAACATCAGCACTTTGTTCATAAAATGAAAAAAACATCCAATTTAATCTCCTTTTGCAGTTTATCTTTCTGTATAAGAAGGAGGGTGCCTATTTTCTATTTAAAACTTTGCTGGGAAAGAGTCAGTGTTTTGGTTTTATTAGAACAGAAACATTCCAGAGCCGTAAACTGAAAGATGAATTCATATTCATGTTTGTGTTTCCCTTGAGCCTGCGTTCCCTAGCAGAAACGCTCGATGGGCACAGTGTAGTGTAACTGCTTGACTTGTACATTTGTAGCTAGCACATCCAATGCCTTCTCCAGCAGATAATACTGTATGGCTAAACACGGACTTGTAGCTATTTTACAAATTAATCGCATTTTAAATTTCCAGATAAGGCAGGATGTCTTTTCAGGCAAGCAGGATTAAATTTAGTTTCCTAAACAAACATAATTAAATAATGATGTTCTTGAAAGAGTTGTTGTTGATGTTCTTCTCAGGTTGAGGATAAAGATTAGCATGTGCCAAAACAGTTTCCTGATTTGCCGGCTAATTTCCTGAATATTCTCAGCCAAAGGGCTTGATCTGCTTCTCTGTTTCCTATCTACAGCAGTGGCATATTCCTGCTTCCCTTCTTCCTACTCTTTAGATGTAAAATGGTAAGAGCAGAGCAGCACTCTGCAGAGGTTACAGATACCAGAATGAGGGACCAGCAGTGACACAGTAACCCTAATTTGTATTTAGGACACTCCCTATGAGGACTGAACACTTCTGTCCTGAAGACAGCTTTGGTACATAGCACCTTTATAAACAAGAGGCATTTGAACATTTGCTCTTTGAACCACATTGTTCAGAGCAATTCTAACTTCACCAAGAGGTGGTTTTTTTGCTCTCCCATCTCATCTGCTTTTTAATTTTAAACATCTCTTTGGAACAAGACTTAGATAACATGATATCTCAAACATAAGGGAAAGTTTGGAAGTACACAGAATACTTATCCCATTCTAAATCAACCACCTGTTGGCCTCAGAAAAAAAAAAAAAAAAGAAAGAAAAAAGAGAAAAGTGTTTCAGTACCTTTTGAATTCCATTCTCCAGGTGAACTGATATGCTAGGGAGAGATGTGTATGAACATGAAAATACATCCTAAGGCAAACCATTAAAGATTAAAGTTAGGCTTGCATTTATTTGGGATTTTTCAAAGTACTCACATCTACTGATTTTTGCATTCTTACATTGCTCTTTATATCTTGGTTTCATTCACCACAGGCAACAGAAGTACCAAATAGTCATCGTAATTTTTCCACCCAGAACCATGAAATCCAAGAAGAAAACCCCAGACTCTGTGAACAAGAAATGCCATCTCTACCTTGCCAGCTC
Source organism: Corvus hawaiiensis (assembly GCF_020740725.1). Classification (NCBI taxonomy): domain Eukaryota; kingdom Metazoa; phylum Chordata; class Aves; order Passeriformes; family Corvidae; genus Corvus; species Corvus hawaiiensis. Next base: position 26,140,290 of record NC_063215.1, read on the forward strand.
AGCTAGTCATCACTGTTGATACAGCCTTAGTGACAAAGGAAAAGTGCTGGCAGAGTGCCGTAACCACTGCACCAAACCAGACAAGAAAGAGTTAGATTTGAGAGTCACCATCAGAAGGGCTGGAAACAGAATGTGTTTTGTTATACTAATGTTCATTGGAAGTATAGCATCACCAAAGCATTTCTGAGGCAAACCAAGACTAGCCAGGAAACTATCACTTACGGTATTTTTCATATTTCCAGTAACTTGGCCTCTTTTTTTTTTTAACTACAAAACAATCACCAACACAAGTGCTTTATACTGGTTTCTTACAGAAATACCAGCCTAAGAAATGCCCCAATATCATCCAGCCTGAAACTCTGGCTTGCTTCTTTACACCATTTTGCAACATCTCTTCGAGAAAAAACTCTCCCAACGTTGTATCAGCTTGAAGAAGCACTGTCCATCTCCTGCTTTACTGCGAGAACAAAGCCCTGCCAAAGAATAGCTCTTGGAAGATATGACATTGAATGTGAGACTCCTTGTTTTCTTTTGGCTGGTCTCCCCTCCTGAAAGCCTAACTGAAGAATAACCTTGACAGAAAACACAACTAAACATTGACTTAAAAAAAATTAAATGGAACTTGATTTTTAGCCATCTTTTTCCTGGCCTGATCAAGTCAGTCCCAAGCTTGCCCCACACCCCAATGATCAGAGCCAGGAAAAAAGTTTGTGCTGTAATTGACAAATCTGTTCTTCCTTGAATTTAACACTTATTTAAGAGTTTGATTAGGAACTATTCTTTAATTTGCTTTTTTCTTTGCCATGGCATTTTATCACTCTTGTAGACCATCCTTGGACAGGATTGGAATTAGCACAAAACCTTGTGTTTTCAGGCACATGGATTTCAGCCTTATTTCTGCTATTCTGAGAGGTATGAATAAATTATGCTGTAATTTTTTCTGACACACATTGTTAGCTAGATCTCTCCAGAGATAGACACAGCTGGTGCTCCAGTCTGAGACTACACATGTGAGTTTACAGCAAAAATGTTTCCTTGCAAGTCAATATGACAACAACCCAATGATGTCTTTCTCCTCCTGTGTTTTAATCCAACTGATTTTATCTCCAACTCTACCTTCCAAACCACATATACATCCAAAGGACCTCAGTTTGGTAAGCTCATGCACACTTAATTGCTAAAAATCCAGCACCAACCCCCAAAACTGAACTCTCTAAACCATCCCTTGATGTTAATGTAGCTGCCTAAAATATTGCCCAACAGGTTGTTCTGAATATTTTTTGTTCTTTAGAAATCATAGCACAATCTTTGCACAATTAAATATTTTTTTGAGTTTTTATTTAATTTTTTAACAGTCAAATTAGATCACTGTGCTTGAACTCAAACTCCCTCAACATCATTTGACTACTCAGCTGAAAATATTTGCTTTTATTTATGTAGTACTGGAGATCATATCTTATACCCTAGAGCTCAATAACACAGCATTCAGGGCCAGAGACTGACTTATATAAAGATCATATGAAAAGACATTCCTGGACACAGGCGGCCATATATCTAAGACAAGGAAAATATTCCTTAATCCGTGATTGAAGAACTCAACTCCAGCTGGTAATCCCCCTCTTTAGTTCATATTGTTATTTAGGAAATTCCTGACTAATTGTTTGCTTCTCTTAGTGTTTCACTAGAGCGTGGCCTGTCCAATGGGTGGGAAGGGATAAACCCTCTTGCTGCTGGGGGTGAGCCATTGCAGCTATGACAGACCTCTTGTTCTCATGAAACCAGGCCACCAAGCAGCTGCCTGCCACCCCTGCCAGCCACCAGCTCTGCCCACAGACACGGTTTGTTACCCTCTGCCTCTGAGAGGACAGTGAGCCCCAACCTCAGGGCATCTTTCCTGCAGTGGGGGGAGAGGGTGGTGGTGGCAGCCTGATGCCCCCCGTAGCCAGCTCCAGCCTAATGGAGGATTTGGGCTAGTACTGACCAGGGTTATTTTACTGGATGAGATCACTGCAACATTTTTGGAGAGCCCTGCACACATTATTGGAAACAGAGTGGGAGCTTGGAGGGGAGGAGGAGCTCTCTCACATGGAAAGCTTTAAAGCTACCAAATGCTAAGTTCTCACTCAGGGGTGGAAGTTTCCAGGGGTAATTAAGAAGAGGTTTTCCATTAGCAAGTGCTACATTAAAATTTTTTACATCATTGAGAATAAAATCCTCCTCAGAAATGTGGAAAGATTTAATAAATCCTAATTAGCTAGAGGTGTTGGAGGAGCAGGGGAAGAAAAAAAAAAAAAGAGAGAAATGAATGCCCTGAATCATGTGGAGATAACAAACTATTAAAGATTATTTCTTCAATAGTTCCTCTACTAGGTAAAGACAGCATGTGTATAAAAAAGAAGTCCCATGCAGAAGCCTGCATTGGCCAAGTGACCCAATCAGTGGACTTAAGGTGTTTCAGGGTCTGAAAATACTGTGATCATGCTCACACTCTTCTCAAGCATCAGCAGAACTAATGAGGCACCACCTCTCAAGAGGCACTGCCAGGTCTCTCGGGTGAGGAGACAGCTCTGTCTACATGGGACCATAACCAGGAGCTCCAGCTGCACTCAGAAGCTGGAGCTCACACATCCTCCTCACCATCTGGCCACAGGAAGCATCACTTCAGTTCCTGCTACAGCGCCATACACATGAGCTGGAAAATTCAGTTGGCTAATTTTAATAGGAAATGCTGCAGAGCTATTGTACAGTTCAGAACAACTCTATCTGCAAACATACTCATGAGGAAAAAACAATAGCAATGCATGGAAATAGCCTCCACTGCAAGCATCTTGCCTTCCTTCGGCTTGCCTAACTGATTTGCGGTTTGTTTACTACATCTCATTATATTTTTACAAAAGAAATTATATTTGCTTTAAAATGAATGTCTATGCTTAGCCCTTAAATTCCAGTATAACAAACTGTGCTCTGGCTTCATTTCTCACTGGATAACTGTTCAAAGAAGTAGTTACTTACTTACTTTTCTTCATTCCAGGAAGAGCTATTCATGCATGGCCATACTCAATTGTGTTTATTTAGAAGGCAAATAGGAAAAAACGAAACAAAACAAACAAAAAATAACCAAAACAATCACACCATACTAATGAATAGCTCATGTCTTTTGGAAAACAACACTTACCTTCCTTAGAGCCACATGACACTTGAAAGGAAGAGAAGCATGTCAACATGGTATTCTTTTCAATTACTTCAGGTTTTTTATTGGTTTAGGTCTCGAGGTTGTGCATGATCTGCCACTGTCCCATGAAAGACACGTTCATTTCCCCTTGTGCCAGTGGATCCCAGGAGGGTGAATACTTGGAAAACTTAAAGGAAACAGGATTTGCAGGTGCCTTGCAGAGGTAGGTGTGACTGGGAGCAACACAGAGAGGAACACTGTCGTACCTGGCTTTGCTGCTGAAGGATCCCAGGAATGCTCACAAGCTCCTAAAGTATGGGATGGGATTCTCCATCCCTCTTACATGGTTTGTGTTTCCTGAATGTGACTAGAAATGATGCAAAATTATATGATGATCCATACTTTGCATACCTGAAAATACCTTTATTGCACCAAAAAGGTGTGCAAGTAATAAAAGCTAGAAACAGAATTTCCCAAACCACTCAGGAAAATTTTATCCAGTGATTCTTAGCTTGAAATAAACTCATTAATTTGGGGTGGGATTCATTCTACTTAAATTAGCCATCTAAAGATTAGTTGGCTAGGGCTGAGCTAGTCACTGCAGGATCCCCAGCATCAGTGGAAAGCAATGCACACCCCCAGGAGACACGATGAATCACAGAAACGCAGAGATGCTTTTTTCCAGAGCACTCGTCCAACAATGTGCACTTCAGGAACCTCTGAGCCAGCATCTGCAGCTTTATGTTAAAACCTGCCCAGGGCTCCATTGCAGAACTCTTTCCTCTGTTAAAACCGAGCACCTTCTCCTACGCTGTCTTTCCTAGCTTTCAATGTGCTATTTACCCTCAGTAAGCCCTTTCCTCTGATCCCATAAGTGCTCACTCCTTTGAGAATTACTGATCTCTTTTGCAAAGCCATGTGGTCAATCTCAACCTTTGTCCACAATAACTGATCCTTTCAGGGAGTTCCAAGCAGCTTCTAAGGCATGACATCCCTCCAAAAGCAAAGCCAACTCTTCCATAGTACAATTATTCAGGCTTACAATATTATCTCATTTATTACTGTGTCTATCATTTTTCCAAGTCTAAACTGATCACTTTTCCCAAGCTTACTGGTACCTTTCTGGAAAGGGCATCCATTAGACATCAGACAGTTTTCAGTCCTCTCATGCTCATAGAAGACAAGAGGACTCCAAGTAGCAGTTTAGCTACTTCAGTCTTTGGTGAGCACTACCTAGTACTGATTACCTTCTTTTGTTGGTTTGGTCTATAAAGCTTCAAATCAGTGTTGCTTAAAGCCACACCCCCTCTTCTGATAAGCAAATGTGGACTTCCTCAATATTTCATATTTACAAGCCTGTTTGTCTCATCCTTACTCACGTCCTGTCATATACTTTAACCATTTTAAATCATTTTTTAAATACAGAGATATTTCTTTATCATGTGAATGCATTATCTTTAAAAATAGCCCAGATACTGCAAACTCTTTCATAGAGGTTCCTATTGTTCTGCCTAAAGAAGAGAAAGATCTTAGTAGTCTTTTCCAACCTAAATTATCCTACGACTCTAAGATTTGGAGGAGCCATGATGAAGCCCCAAAAAGAGGAAAAAAAATAAATGGTATTGGATAATTTTCCAAATGTTGTAAAGATCGCCATGACCCCCACAAAAAGGTCCACATCAGCTTTCCCTGAGGACAAAGCTATCACCACTCCATCTGCCTCCTCTCAGAAGAACAAATAGTATTGTAAATGCTGACAGGGCCTGATTTATAGGTTGGGGTTTTTACTCATATTCAACCATCCAAGTGCTAATAACACATGTATTAACACTCTCATCCTTACTCAGCCAGGATTCCAGCTAAGTTACACAATTCACCTTCATCACACTTTCCTTCAACCTTTCAGTAGAGAAAAAACAGTTTGAGCACCCCAAGCTGCAATTCAGACTACTTAAATAATTTCAGTTCAGAAGAACTACTTAACTATGAAAAAACAACCCTCAAGATTCCTTTAGCTACAGCCATGTTGGGGTCCCTCCCCTGCCGTGTAGCCCTGGGAGAGGGGCCCTGAGGGCACAGACACGGGGCTTCCCTGTCCCTGCTCAGCCTCGTTCCCATTGGTTGGTTTGTGTTCCCTGCGCGGGCAGAAGGACCCTTGGTCCCGTGACTGGAACAGTTCCTCAGCAGAGCTCCGGCCATGCGGCTGGAGAAATAAACATCTCTGAAACAGCTAGCAAGAATCTGTCTGTCCATATATATTTCCTTTCCACGGGACTCCTGGTTTGATATATGTGTGTTGCAATATCCCCACTGCAACAAGGTCAGATACCACTTCATTTGCAACAGCAAAACTCTGAACAATTCTTTACCAGAGAACTTGAAAATACCTCAATACCATCAGCCACCCAGCATTTTTGTGCAAGTTACATAGAATTTAAGATGCTGCCCTATCCATTTCTGAAGAGCCCCCTTTTCCTCTACAATGTTCCTGTTTTCAGGAAGTAGAAGTTGTTTTTTCCACAGAGATGAGTAACCTACCTGCACTATTGAAAAAAAAAGCAAGCAAACAAGCCAACCATCTTTCCCACCTCCATGTCTGCAAACATATTATTCAAATTCAGCAGAGAAAACAAGTTTCATTAGGGAAGCACATTCTTTTTCTTCTCTAAAAGCCTACTCACCTTGCACAAGTATATAAAGGTCCTAACATCACCACTTCCTCCTATAACCCACAGTCAGACCAAACATCTAGCTAAATACCACCTCTCCAGGATGAGCTCAGGTGCTACCAAACAGCCTAAGAACCAGAAACACCTGGAAGCAGTTGGGGCAGCTGTATTGAGACACAGCAAGCGAGGCAATGCTCATTTTCCATCGCTGTGGTTATTTACAGAACATTAACAGCAAGTGCTCAGCAATGTGTCTTCTTGCCATATACTCTGAGGAACACACTTAACACTACAGCCCCTGTCTTGTGTGCAAGCTGTGGGGTGCTGCTAGCACTGTCACTGCTATGGCAACCATGGGTCCAAACCCTGCTGCTCACTGTGATATGGCATAGCTGCTTGCATCAGTTCATTTTGATGAAATGCATTAGTTTTAAAATTAAGATTAAATATAGCACCATTCCTATGCTTTTGTGAAGAGATGTGCTGGAGGCAAAGCCTGAATTACTGTCATCTATTGCATTAGAATGCAAGAAGCTCACAATATACCTTAACTGAATCTGAGGATGCCTAGGCCAGGAGGCATCACTAGATCACTACAGATTTCATCAGATTTCAGAAAATTCTGTGGAAACTTTCCCACTTTGAAATCAGAAAAACAGAAATGTAGAAAACTGAAAATGAAAAAGTAAAGGAACCTAGAACTGAGCCAGCTTTTCCAAGTGCTAAATATACATTATTCCCTTAACAATATGGTTCCCATAGCCATTGGCTGTCCAGCCCTTTTTCCCTGCCCATCACCTCTGCTCCTTCACTGGCGCAGGACAATCACAGAACAAACAGGTATAATAGTCTAGGCCACACTAAGTTGTAATCGACTCACGGTCACCCAGCAGGCTGGTGAATTTATGATCAACTCCTGTCATTATAAGGAAGGTAATAAAAGGGTGAAAAATGCATCTCCAGTGATGAGGTTACATAAAACCTCATGCAACTGAATAAGGTGATGATGTACATGTAGGGCTAAACCTTCATCTCCCATTTATGCTGGTACCAAAGTAGAAAAGTTTTTTTAATTACAGAAAGACGGAAATTGAATACTTTCTTTACAAAAATAGTTCACTACAACTGAGCTACCTATCACTTTGTTGTATGTTCACAATATGCCTTTCCCACAAAATTCTGCAGATTTGTCCTTGGGTCACAGAAGCACAGAGCATCCATTGTTTATTTTCAGACTTTTGTCAGTATGAACTTTTTATCACAGGGAACAGAATTTTGAAAAGTCTCTTAGTATCAACCTAAAGCAGTTAATTTTTGGAAGAAGTTAATTAAGGTGTAACATCTGGAGGCAGATTTAGGCTTTTTAACTGAATTCCCAGTCTTATTTAATTTACTATTAAATTGGTTTCTGACACTGGATGATTCTCTCCAGCTAATAAATGAACTTTCCCACTTTGCCAGTCCCATCCTCCCCCATTTTGTAATCACTAGACAGTCATAGTAATCTACTTTGTCCTTTGGTTTTAGCTGGCATTGGATTTCTCAGAGGCTGGTCACCTCTCTAATATTTCTATAAAGTTACAATGTAGTCATGCAAAAATTCCACAAAGTTGCATAATTAATGAAGCATTAAAAATACATTTGAGCTAAGACTGCAATATAAAAGGTGCTTTCAATAAGTGCCAACACTACCTCCTGTGTAGTAGGTTGCTCTTGGGATACAAGGTACTGAACTAAGTTCGTACTCTTGCAAAGGAGTTAGATTTGTCCTCCCTACATCCTTGAACACCAGTCTTGTGGTTAAAAAAATTGCACCACGAATATCACACTGGGCACCATCACCTCTTACAGCCAAGTTATCCATGCAAGTGCCTAAATTCTATCCTTTTCTCTTCTCCTGCTTACAAGTAGAGATACTTCAGTTGTCACCTGTAAATGTTGAAACCTATCCAAGGGTGTTAGGGGTTTCAAAAAGCACTGGAGTCATCCTGATCTATTTTAATGTTCTAGGAAAGCAATCACTGGATGAATGGAAGCAGCAGGAGAGGTGAAAAATGGAAAGATAAAGCAGCGCAGCAGAGACCGATGCTTCAGTAATCGGTAAACACATGTGCTGATTCCCAAGCCAGGTAGGACTGGTTGGTGATGGCTTTCTACAAACCTTTGTACAAGTCTGTGTTGAAGGAAATCCTAATGCAAGTGGGTTTTGATTGATTCAATTATCTTTTCAGTATTATTTTGTTTATCTGTTCCTTACAAACTGATGGTGTGAGTCAACTTGTGAGTCTGCAGGAAGCTCTTGTGACAACTGAGACAACATCCTCTTAGTAATACTGCCAGAAGCATTAGCAGCAAATGCAGGTTTCACCATCACCTTCATGGGATCAACCAAGCTTCTGTTTCAGTGTCAGCAGTTAACCATTATCCAGTCTTCCCCTAAAATTCCTCTACTAAAAGTACGGCATTTTCTGATATATGAACAGTCAGGTTTAGATATTTGGCCTGCCATGTTGGCCAAATCCCACCCAGGTCTTTCTGATATCATCAAAGGACATTTGAAATTTCTAGTGATTCTGTCACTACTTACCACAGCATCTATCCAGCCATGCTACAGCACTCTCATTTGAAGCTGCACCTTTTTTCCAGTGAAATTGAACTATTAGCAATCCTTTCAATGAATCCATGAATAGCTAAAATGTTTCCCTGACTAATAGAGCAAGTGAATTACTCTCTATGACTTTTATACATGGTATATAAATGACACAGTTTAATGTGAGAAAATAATTGTCGACACACAATAATTACATATAATTTCATATGATCTGATATGTGCAATTTAGTGTTTTATTAAACAAATACAGTAGCTAACCAAAATCAGATAGCTGATAATGGGAAATAACATTAAAGTCTGTGTTCCTAGGGTAATTATTGGTCATCTGAAATGGTACGTGCTCTAGAACATAATACAGAAAATTACCTTCCTGTGAAATAAGAAATACAATAGAAATAAAGTTAAGGGACATGTTTATTTCTGAGCTTTCTGCAAGCAAAATTGCTTTGATACAAAATGAGTTCAATGATACAGTGCTACCATCCACTCAAGCAAAAGAAAACCTCACATTTACATGAATGCACTTTATATTGATATTCTTACAGAATAATAGTTCAGATATCCAGAATGTGTCTGGCCTCATTGAAAGCAATGGCACAGAAATGCTGCAAGGTATTGGAGTATCATATTATTGGCAAGTGCTTAATTAACTCTGTGAGTTCTCTGGGAGATGCTGTATAAATAAGGGTACTGTGAATGTGTGTTTCTATTCCTTAGTAGTTTTGACATACATCCTTTAGTGTTTGTTTAGTTAGCTCAAAATGTGTAATTGTGTCTTTTGGCTTTTAGTATTCTCTTTTTCTTTTTTAAAGAAAAATCATGAGGTATCCTTTACTGTTAACTAATGACGTAGTGATAGGCCTTTTTTATTGAGGTTGCAGAGACTTACTGTACATTCAGTACACTGTACATTCAGCAATTATTTTAGTGTACTTTCTACATGTTACTGTGTACAACTGTTAGTTTACATTAGAACTCTTCCCCTTCTCACAGGATATGGCAAAACAAAAAAGAATCTGACAAAAATTATACACATAAAATAAGAAGACAAATACACAAATAAGGCCATCTGCAGAATTAAAAATCCACCTCTTGCAATATTTCACAATAATTTCTACATAATATTTTACATCTTAGGAACTTAAATATTTAATGCAAAAGGAAAAGACCTTTATGGAGCCAATCATATTATCTCTTCAAGGACTTGTCCAATTTGCTGGCTAGTGGCCTTCTCTGGGGAGTTGGAATCTTAGAAGGCTTGGCTGATCCTGGCCGAGAACCTGCTCGGGGTGTCGGTCTGCTTGTAGCAGGAACAGTCTCTGACATATCCGAGCACACAGACTGGATCTCTGAAATGTCAAAGTCAGATGCATCACTGCCTCGGCGGCTGCTTGACCTGCTGCCAGCCTTGCTTCCTGCTCGGCTACCAGGTCTGCTTGGAGTTCTTCTGGTTTCTAGAAAGAGAGAAGGTAACTATCAGGATAAAAGGTAAGGATGGAAAAGTCCTTTCCTGGGTCTTTGGCAACCCCAAAAATTCCTCGTTGCACAAACTAAAATTTAGACCTCTGCCAAGCAAGCTAAATGATGCTTTGTCTTACACTAAAGAGAAGCAAATGCAAGATCAAATGCTGACACATATTCATCACTAGCACATCTCATTAAAAATGCATTATCCTGGCAGCTTTTCTTGACTTACTAGATGTGCATTGTACCTTCACTCAACAGCCAGAGCCTTTCTTTCCCCTGCCATTTTCTCAGCTATTAATTGAAAAAAAAAAAAAAAAAATTCAGTACCTGGTCTCTTCATGCATTCATGATTTCTAAGTATAGGCATCTTGGAGATGAAAATGAATACCACTATTTTTAAATGTGTACCCCTCTTTTCTAAAACAAATTAAAACCCATATAGATGAAAGCTTCAGCTAAACAAGGGCAAAGTATACATCCTGCCCATCAAAGGGCTGAGAAGATGAGCTCTCAGCAAGCCTGCTAAGTAAAAGCCTGCCCAGACAATGTGCCATGAAGAAAAAAAACACAACAAGGAATCTTAAACAGAAAACAATTAATGTGGTTTTTCATAATTTTCCAATTACTTATTAAGTATTTTTGATCTTCACAAATCTGATTCCCTGTATGTGTGAAGAACACTGTGTTGAAACTGAAATCTTAGGTGGCTCGTAATTTAAAAGACATGTACTCTTTGATCAGGATTTTCCAGTACCGCTGAGTATGTTTTTCAGAGCCCTAAGCTGTGAGGGAAAGCCAGCAGAGCTATCTTCTGTTCTAACCATCCAGCCCTCTCCCTTACACTGAGCTGCTCTGAGCATCCTGGAAGAGCACAGCTTCACTGCTTTCTATTTTTGTATACTGATTTTAAAATCTCTATGGGATATTCCATTAATAATTAATTCCATTAATTCCACCTACAGCTGCTCCCTGCAGTTCTTTCAAAAGAAATGGACATGTCATGAGTAAGTGACCCCTTAGCTCCAACACAATGGAGACTAACTTGAATACTGTAAAGAACTGGATCCTTTAAGTAAGTGCTCCTTCCCTAGTTCCTTGGGCAGATACATTGGAGGTACCACTGTCAAGAGATTGCAGTCATGATTTTGCACATCCAGAGCTGAACATGTGAACGGAGAGCCTGATCATGTGCGCCCTCAGCAATGGGCAGACAGTAGGACTTTCACTCCTTCCCACTCTTCTGACATCTCCCTTGAACCCTAAAGTGACCTTAAATATTCAGCTGGAAAACAAAGCAAGTGGTAGATCAATCTCTGAAGTCAATTCACTCACCTGCAAACTGAGCTCTGACTCTGGTAGCTGCTGTTGACAGGATGCCACTGTCTTCTCCTGAGTGGAAACCCTTCCCTGATAGATATCCTGGCAGTCTGAGTTTACTTCCTTGAATTGGTGTTCCCTGTGCAAAACAAAACACAACAAACAAATGCTTTTTTAACTGAAGATAAGGACTGGTAGTAGGTGCTCCATAGCTTAGAATATGATCATCATAACAACATTCACTGTGAATCTGAAATACTGGTTTGAGCCACTATGGACATTATTCATAAGTTTAGAATGAAGTTTAGAATGTTCCTTTAGCAGTCTGCATTTGAAGTAGTCTAAATGTAAAACAACAACAAAAATAATTTTAACAGTCTGCTTAACATTTTAGCATCTTTGAGTGTATTTCAAGGCATATGAAGAAAGAAAAAAGCTACCTTCTTATAATTAGTCAAGCCTGTAAGATTAGCTGATGGTACATATTGAGATCTTATGTCTGCATAACTTGATTTTCCACCATTCTGTCTGTAGTTATAGGTGATGAAAATATTTTTAAAATTGAAACAAGGCTACCAAATTTTAAAAACCTTGTGCTAGGAGGAAAAAAAACCAAGCCAAACCAACAAAAAAGCAGAAAAAAGGGGGATAGGACTAATTTTAAAAGCTCCAGTTGTCAATATACTGTCTTACAGTGTCTCTACGAGACAGTCTTACCCTGTCTGCTTTCTTATTTCTGAAATGAGTCTTGACTTACAATCTGCCCCAAATCAGAAAATTTCTTTCACAGCCACAAAAATTGAATCCTCAGATCTCAAAATGCATATCACTCACTAAATAAGAGATGTATGCAAATAAGATGAAAACTACCATATTCATAGTAATTTAATTAACACAAAAACACTACATAAATATCCAAAAATAAGAACAACCAGTGCAGTGATGAATGCAGTTTGTGGAGTGGCCTGGATCCCAAGATCCTGTGTTGTGTGCCTTTGATCCCCATACGACTGTAGGCAGAATTAGGTACTGAAAACCGAGATGCAGAGGAGTGTGTTGGAAGCTGCCTTGAGCTAAGAACAGAGCAGAGGCCTGGCAGGAGCTTGCTTGGCAGCTGCCAGTTCAGACCACTTCTGGCACTTCTGAACAAAAGAGCGCTGAGATGCTGCAGAGCAGACAACCTGCTGGCTCTGACAGGGCAGCTCACAACATTAAACCCTCGTTAAAGCCGAGTTCAGTGCCTGACATACAGCCAGCCACGCCCTGGGAATCTCTGCTATGCAGACACTGCTTGGGACGATAAGGAGAAAGGGAACAGTTACCTCCACTGAAGCTGCTGCACTCTGGGCAAGGCATCAGGATAGAATCACCAGTGCAAAAAATAAAACTAGCTGGTTCTTCAGTTTTCACCTAAGCTGAACTGCAGTTTACATATAAAATGAATAACCCCTCTCTTGGGCAGTAAATGCTGCAGAATGCCTTAGAAATTCACTGCAACCTACCCCACCCTAACCATTCCATTTATAATCTTAAACCACACTGGTTTACATAAAAGAAACTCACTGAAACTACTGGCAGTTGGAAGAGCAGATAAGAAATACAGTGCCCCCATATGAAATCAGGCCAGCTGCTTTCCTGTCATTGTAATTCAATGAAAGCAACACCTTTCCATGTCTATAAACCCTTTAATGTACCATCAATTAATCTTTCACTGCAGTTACCAGCTAATAGATGAAAGAAAATACAGGAATATATTAGAAACTGACAACTGACTAAACTCTGTGCTGTTAATCATTCTAAGCAACAGCCCTGTGTGTTTGCAGCGCTGTAACCACAGACACACCTGCAGTGTGCACAACACGCACAGAAGGAGGGGGGGAGAAGTTTGTTGTGCATCTTTGAGCAAAGCCATGCTGAGGTTATGGAAACTTTGCACCAGAAGGTGTCACATGAACAGCAATAGGCAGCAAAGTGCAGATTTGTGAAAAGTAGGTACAACAGAGGGGGTGGTAGCACAAGCTTCTCCTCTACAAGCCTTCCATCCAACCCAGGGCAAGAGTAACTCCCACAAATGACACATCAGTGTGCAGCCTGATCCAGCTGCAATCTTTTCACTGACTGTAATGACATTAGAGGAAACACTTTGGCTCCAACCCCCTTCAAATTTTGGTCATACAGCCTAATTGTCAGCACAATCCTAATTGCTATACTGTCAATTTCCATGTAAGCCATGCTAGTTTCCTGTTAAGTCATCAAATAGCTATCCTGTTAGAGCAATGATTGGTCACTACCCCCTGAACAAAACTTTCAGTTTTTGTAAAGATTTATATATCACATCCAGATTTTTGTTCCATCTTCTTCATTGATGTGGTATTTTTTTATTTAGTGATTTTTCACTAGGGATCATGATTTATTAATCTTGTGCTTGCAGTTCATGAACTCAAAGTAAACAATTTTAGGAAAGAAACCTGCAAAGTACACTAAATGCTTTATTATTTTTTTTAAAGTACTTTCCCACATTTACTCAACCATTTCATTCCATACTTTTATGATTTATTGACCATTTGAGCTTTAGACAAATTCATTGAGGCTGAGTTTTCCTAAAATTAAAAAAACATGAAAAATATAACATAAAAAAACCCAAAAAACTTGGGGGGAAAAAAGGTAAGAAATAATTTGACAAATGTTTAAAATAAAGACAATGTATTAATATGCACAGATGTTGCAGCTGTGAAGCACTGAAACTCTAGTGGCTGTTAGTGAAGTGACAGTTTTAGTGAAGGAAGTCATTAGACTAGAATTTCTGTCCTTACTGTACCTCTGCAGATGACCCTTGATAGTCTGAGGATTCTGGTGGCTTAGAAGGAGTTGATGTTTTGCTGTTTGTCAACCATGGTTTACCATAGTTGCGTGTTAAATGATGTGGTGTCTGTATGAAACAATAGTAAATCAAAATATGAAGGACAGTAGAGGAAAACAATGTCATGGAGAAGGATACCCAGGCTTTTACAGGGAAATCAAATCTCAGTAGAAATAAAAACTAAGCAGAACGAGTTAATGACAAATGTTCTAAAATGAAGACATGACAGAGTTTATTTTTCATATGAAATGGAGAGGTTTGTTGATCTTTCTGAGCAATTCCCAAATTGCCAGTTAGCTCATGGGGCACTTTAAATGTAGAAATTTTTCTACTGCCATGTTGCAAACAAACAGTAGAGGAAACACATTCAAAACACTTCTCAGATCCTCCCCAGACTATGAAATAAAATGGAGATATTTTTTCTCCATCGGCTAGAGAAAGCACCAATATTACTGGAGCAAGGAAAAACCCAAAAATTCAATCTATATCCCATTTGTTAACCAGTGCAGTTTTGTACATTTCTCCTTACCTTCGGTGTACTTGTAGTAACAGCTTGTGGGGCAGCTGCCTGGCCAGCTTGACTTGACAGAGAAGTAGATCTGTTGGGAGAAGCACCTCTTGAAGAGGGTCGTGATCTACGGCCCCTTGGTCGGAAAGCTGCCATGCTCTGACTGGCACCATCTGCCAAAATGAATTTTTCACGCAGCTCCACATTTGTCCTCCCTTTAGCTGCAAAGAAAGGTGTTCATTGAGTCAGATATGAAAGCTGTCACAAGGCTGTTTATTGCCATTTTTGCCATGCCAACTCCAACACATTTTAACAATAAATAAAATGCATTACTGTGTAATGCATTTATTTTGGACACAGAGGAGTTATGTGCAGAACTCATTTATTCTAATACTTTATGCCAGCAGGAATGAACCACTGTCAAAGGAAGTCAGCATGATAATGGAATGCTCAACGTGCTAAATCATTGTTAATCAATCAACTATTAATACATAGACACAACCTGATGGGCAGTTTTGCTAACTCTACAGCTATTCATAATAAATAATACTTGCTTGGATGTTCTAGAAGAAACAGCTAAATACAAATTCCAGGAAAGCAGCAAATATATTTATTCAAAACTATGAAGTTATGTAGTTTGGCAACATGCAATGATGAACATAAAACCCAAACTATGATGAGGTAGTTGGTGGCTAAGCACTCACACACACATACAGACACACATATGAGAGAATGTTCTGCATGAATAAATGCAAGACATGTTAGTATTTAACTGTGTCAGTGTGAATGACAATTGTTTTTGAAACACTCTTCAAGCGTGTCAAAAAATTAGCTTGCAAAGCACCAGCCCATGTAGGAACATATTAAGCTAAATATGATGGGTGAAGCATATAGTTAAAAGTGTATATAGATATAGATATATATATATATATAAAGCGGGAAGGAAATGAAGAGAGAGAAGAGGAGGAGAAGGAGACAAAGAGAGGGGTTTGCCAACCTATAGTAGGCTGAGTGGTAATTGAAGAGTTTGATTCCGAACGTAACATTTTACTCCCGTGATGATGAACTAGAAAAAATGACACAGGACATGGGTCACATTAAAGAAAATCGTTAGCAGGAGAAGAAATCAAGTACAGCAGCTGCATATGCAAGAGACTTGGAGCACCAGGCCAAAAGACAGGACTTGCGCAAAAGCTGTCCCTAAGTGCTCTGAGGTGAGTTCTCAAAGGTCTCCTAGGCAAAAAAGAAATGGCATTGGGACAGACTCGGCTACAGTCCCAAGTACACCTGTGTAACAACAGTATTTATCTGCTGACATAAAGAAGTAATATAAGCTAAAGTGATTTTATATGACTAGGTGCAATACTTTTAAAGCTGTTTATGACAACAGTTCTTTGCAATGTGATTTATCTGAATACATGAGGAGCACTTGGTGGAAATGCAAATTTGCTAGGTGAAGTGGTGTAGGAAACGTTTGAACCTGCTTCACTGACTTCAACCAGACAAGGATTAGGTACCCATGGACAACGTCCAGTGATGCTGATTTGACAGAGAACAGTATTCTTTAGAGCCACTGTGTTGACATCTGCTCACACATACCCAAGAAAAAGGGATAAAGTACTATAGACAATACTGAGGACTGTAATAAGGAATTCCAATAAATTAATTGGACAGTTATTAAGTATTGTATCTCTCAGTCAACCTAGGAATGAATTGTAACAGTCTACCCATCAACAGGCCTAAGAAAAATGTTTGGTATATAACAGAATTAACCAAGTTAACCCTTCAATGAAGCTAGACCTTCTGAGGCACATTTTATTTTCTACTACCCTGCACTTCTGAGCAATAGAAGTAGAAAGCAATAAAAGAAGTATGACTCTGCAGGCATAAATGACTTTTCTGTAGTGCAAAATCAGGTGTTAAATTTTAGGTAGACCTGTAGTAACACCAATAAATATAATATAACCCTTACATTTAATAAACAATATATGCAATACATTGGTAAGCAAAAGGACTATTTTTAACCCTGCTAAAAAAGTCACATATGTCATCATAAGATTATGACATCAGTTTTATGATACTACGATAAGAAGTTTTATGGGTACCTTTTAAGCCCATAGACAAAGGTTTCTAGGCCTTAGTGACACACTGCAAATCCTTACAGGGTTTTGTTCTTTTTGAATTTAACAGGATTTTGTGGTAGCTTCTTTTTGGATTTAACATCCCTTACTTAGCATGACAGCTGCTACAAATACAATGTCTCCACCCTCTCAAGGTCTGTATCAAGCTGTTTAGAAACTTGTCCCAAAGTAGAAGCTGCGTGAGAAGGCTGACATTGGAGTAAGGTCCACAGGACAGCCAATATCACTGTCTTCACTAGGTCGCTTGCCTCTCCTGAACCTCTCTGTGCTGTTCTCATGCTATTACAATATTGATGAGGATGATTATTACTATATTCTACAGAACTCTTAAGAAGTGAAAATGCAGTATATTTTATGCTGCTAGGTAACAGGGTAGTATTACCGAGCTACAGAACATCAGGTCACTGTAAAGATAGTGAACATTATAATCTTCCTGCAGTTTTACTACTCTGGCTGCTATTTGACTTGTGTATCTCCCACTCCCTTCCCAAATGGCTCCTCTCCAACTGTTTCTCCAAGAACAGTGCCAGGCAGAGGCTACCATCTCACCGCAGAAGTGGGCTTTCCATTGCTGTGTACTGAGAACACCGCACAACTGATGCAATGCCCTGGAGGGCTCAGTGACTGAGCACTCCCTGCTCCCCCGGAGCACAGCCTCCTCCAGACCAGAACATTTTCCACTTGCTTTGTATAAGGCTCAGGGCTCTACAAAGTGCTTCTGGGGAAGATGCCAAGCAAAAGACAAGATTATAGAGACTGAAAGACTGGGAACAGTCACTGCCCAGGGTTTTTTGTGATGGTGGTGTTACTCATCAATTCAACTGCCTTATTTTGATTTATTGTGTTGCTGAGATGGTTTTATTGGACATTTCTGTGTGCTATTTCTGCCAAGTCATACAAGCTGCTTACGTGCCATAAACTCTATCTGGGCTAAGTTCAGTTCTTACTTACACCACTATAACACTGAAGGAACTGTGCAGAAGACACCACAGTTATTCCAGACATACATCAGTGCAACTGAAGAGGATCTCAACCATGTGATTTCAAGTTTACAAAAACGTGACATTTAGTGAGATGATGTTTACAACAACTGGTTATTTTATGCAAATCAATCTCATCTTGAGACAATGAATGGTGACTGCATCCAAATAATATGCTGCAAGTCTTTAACAGTTCTGATACATACCACGGCAAGGATCATTTTTCACTAAGAACTCATCAAGTGCCATCCAGCCACCTCCAACACGGACCATGACCGTACTTCTTAGGATACGAACGAGGCGCAGTTGTTGAGAGTCACCAAACTGGAATAAAAATCAAATGACAGTCTGAGGTTCTCAGTCATTCAGATGCAGTTCAACACTGATAAGTTTAAAAAAATCAGACATTTTAAAAAGTTTATTTTGATATTTAATTATTAGTAAATGCTAAAAAAATCAATTTATTTATGCAGATTATTAAAGCTGTTAAGATTTCAAATCAGATGGCACTGCATTAATCAAAAGAAGATGGCAAGATGGTAAGAAAGAAACTCAGGTTTAATTTTATGCTTGATTCTCAAATGTCTGAGGACATAAAGGAAGCAAAATTAGTAGTACATTATTTAATTGGTTACAGTCTGCTTTTGTACAAATTAATGAAGACCTATTTGCATTATTTCACTGGTAAAATCTTAAGCAAACACTCGTCTGCAACAGTCTTGATTTTTAATGTTGTCAGCCGAAAGGAAGGCAGCATGGCTTCACACAATCAGTATATGGTCTGGAAATTCAATGTGCTATGAGTGTTGCACAGTTCTATCAATTGATTCATCTATGGGAATATTTTCAGGTATAGCACTACTGTGCTGACACTGTTTCCCTATAGCAAGGTGCGTGTGGGGAAGGGAACATTAAAGAAGCAATGAATGATTAATAACTATCATTATGTTTGTCATTCCTGTGTCTACACATCAAGGTTCTTCACAGTTCAGAGATGCACAACAATCTGCTTCAGACTAAGATCCTTTATGAGTCCATTCTTCCTTTGGGCTGATGGCCACGCCTAATGTATATTTCGCTCTTGGAACCTGTGTAACAAGACCTGTACGCGGTACCTTCACTCAAATTCCGATCAAAGAAAGCAGGACCAAAATGTTGACCTCACAATCGCAAGAAAACTAACCAGAAGAATTCAGTACTTTTTAGAAAGCAGTACTAAAGTATTTTGACACCAGATCACCAGGCCAAGTGCAGTGCACTCACAGAAACATGCAGAGCACTCACTCAAACCAATGGGAGTCGAATGCACCTCTTTGGGAGAATCTCTGACCCTTAGAGAAGGCTGGCCATAATTCAACTGTACCTACTTGCTCCAGTGAGGGGACTGAACAAACCACACAACAAACGTGCTCCCTACTTGTTAGATGACTTCAGTTGTTTGGAACTACTCAAGCCAAGAAGAGAGAATAAGTTTAAAGGAATATTACTTTTAGGAACCAAATAAAAGAAAAGCTTGCTTCTTAATTCAATAATAAATTGTATTTGTTATAAGTAAGAACATTCACATGAGCATTATTGTAAGGACTTTTTAATAATGCATTCAATATGTGCCAAACAAACAACCATTTTATATATATATAGATCAAAGTTTTTTTAAAAATGGCATTCAAATTGATGCTGTTTATTTTCATTGGCTTGTTCCAACCAAAAATTTTTTCTAGCAATTCTGAAGATAGTATCTTCCTTCTTTTCTTTATTTTTTTCCCTGTCCCAGACTAATTAGTCAGTTAGACCCCATCAGGCAAGCACACCAAGGGTCAAATACAGTGCGCTGTGGAAACTGCCCACCTAGCTGCGGTTAATTCAGAAAGTGGGGCTGGAAAGTCACACAGTAATACAATAGTATCTATCATGGCATTTCTTCTCATGGTAACTCAGTTGATTTCCTTCCTAAAATAGCCTGGATACCAACTTTCTTTAAACAGTTTTTAACACTGTTTAAAATAACCAGAGGTAAAAGCATAAGGGAGTTTAAGCTACAAAAAGGCCGCTTCTTAACAATAGCCTGTAGGTGCCGTTCTGCATCAGTAAGAATTAGATGCTCTCGAGAAACGCTTTATGTTTCCCAGATCTGAGAGTACAGATGACAGATAAGAGGATTAACATAATTTCAAACAGTTCTTTCAAAAAGAGACTTGTTCTATATGTGGAAAATATTTTAAATTATTGCTTAGATATATTGCTTGAGGCATGTGGCAAGATTATCCACTGCTCTGCACTTTCTTCTACACTTCAATAGTCTCTGCTAGTAAACAAGAGTGCACCCACATTTTCAATATCTTGAGATTTAAAATGGCTATTGCTGTTAACACCAGTGTGTCCAGAATGGATTACATCTGTTATTGCCTTTTTAAAAGCATAAGACAGTAAGAGTATCTGATATCTGGTGTGCATAAGGTGTTTCCATTCTTATGGGGCAGATACAATTTAGCACTTCAGGAAGCTGTGTATCAGTGTGTAGCACAGGAGTAAGGGCTGGGTAGTGTTTCCTCCTGAGGGAGGACTCACCAGTGACCCAGCTGACACAAGGTATTCTTAAACACAGCTCCGATACATTATAGACTTGCCATAGATCCTTGAAAACACTTTGGGAGAGAGATTAGCCTAAATGGGAACAGCAACTTTATTTTGCCTATTTCCAAAATACATATTTAATGATTCACTGCCTTAGTACATAAAATAATAACAATCAGCTAGGTTTTTAATCAGTCTGCTTGATTGTGTAGAGATTGTACCCTTTTTTGCAAAGATGAAAGTATATTTTGTGCAATTTGCAATAAGTAAGTGATACGACACTGGGGTCTGTTTACCATGATTAGCCCTTAATCGAATGGCCTAAAAAGATATAACAGAATTTTGAAGGATTCGACTATAAAACTCAAAATTGATTAGATAATCGTAATCTCTACAACTGCAGTTTAAATGCTCAAGATTTTTTTGCTATGGGAATTGCTGCTGACTATTATCTGGTTCCTTTAAAAGTAATATCCTTTACAAGGAAAATGGCCAAAGAAAGCAGGTGAGGGATTGTAGAGGAGGGATCCTGAGACAAGGAATGCTCCATAGCATTTAAAGAAATACCACAGCTGACCAGCAATGAATTAGCTGAAAATGAAAGGATGGCAAGAAGACTGATCATTACAAGCTTAAATCACTATGCGTTAGAAAAGGGGGGAAAAAAAAAAAAAAAAAAGGGAAAAAAGAAACTTCATAACACATTCCACTGGTTTATACCTGATTTCCCAGGAAGAACTGATAAGAAATGAAAAATGGAAGAAAGACACGATTAGTTTACAGGAAATTCTCTACATGACTCTAGAACACATGCAAACTAACACATTAGACATTCTAAATAAGGTATCTACTTGAGACATGAGCAGGTAGCCAGACATCCAGAGACTGAATATTGGAAAATATTCAAGGCCTTCATTTCCTTCCCATTGCTGTTTCTGTGGTCTCTTAAAATCTACAAGTACTTATTAATCGCTCTTAGCCAAATATTGCATATTTTACCTGAAATTGTTCTGGTTATTGAATCCAGGGGTAGCAGATCTTTCTCTACTGTGTGATATTTATTTTTCTGAGATCTAAAATCATTCTGCAGCTATCTAACACTTCGCTTATACTTCAGAAGTATGCGTGTTCCAATAAAATGACAAAAGAGTGTAAAAATGATTGAATACACTTTGTTAAAAGATTGTTGAAGTACAACACAAATACCACAAGAAAATATCAGTCACTGTTTTTATGAAACTAATAGAAAATCAGCTATAGTTTAAACAGTTAAAGTATCCAAGCAAAAAGACCGGCTTTTGAGGAGACATTGTACGTATGCATGTGTATGGATGTGTGCAGTTAGCTTTTAAAAATTCCTGATTGAAAACAGCTTCAGTAGTTTAAGTGAAAAGAAAGAGAAGCAGCAGGAATTTTCCATATTTTTAGTCTATATGTTCTAACAAGACATAAAAAATTTTGACAATCTTAAAGAAAATGTATAATTGTCATTCAAGATTTTTGTGAATTCATATAGCCTAATTCCTTGTGTAAACCGAGTCATATGAAGACAGCTGAGAGAACTGAGGTCCTTAAAAGACTTACCCTGTACTTGTTATCCCCAATCTGTTCCACTTGAAACCGTTTCGCACATTTACATTTCGCTACCTGCCTTGTAACCTGCAAAAAACCACAACAGGACAATTACTGTAAATACCACATTTCTAAAGATTTATGTGCCTAGTAAACTTCAAATTACATAGGAGCGAAAACAAAACGAATTCTTGTAAAAAGTTACTCCAGGAGAACAGAATGCAACCTAAGAAAGCAGAAAATATACCTCATCTTCAATTTTGTCAGCATCTGTGAGAGGCTTGTATGCATCCTTGTTTGGATGAAGAGCTGCTACAAATTCATAATAGTCAATATATCCATCACCATCTCTATCAAAAATGTCTGCAACAGCACTCATTTCAAGTCGGCTTGTAGGGAATTCTGCAGGACAAAGACAACAACACAAGTTAAATTTTTTGGCTTTTCAATCCCATTACAATGAGAGGCTTTATCACAAATATTAAAAGGTGATTAGGCATTTGGTGACAGATAGTGCTTATCAAAAAAATAAGGACATTCAAACAAGTGAAGGAATCTTTCTGAAAAAAAACCAATCCAGATCTCCGGAGTTACCCAGATATTGGATAAAATGAGCACCATAGTGTGGCTTGAAGACAGACACAAAAGCAAGGGCACAGAATAAACTGTAAGATATGTTGGGGGGAGGGTAAACATTTTGACCTTCAAAGTGTATAAAACACTAACAAAATAGTGAGGAGATGTCAAGCAAGCATTTCACTGCTAATTAAATCTGGAATGCAAAGCCTTCCCAATGTAGATCTATGCATGGTGTTCCATGAAGTCCTTCTTTAGACCAAGTTCACAATGCAGAGTATTAACCCACACAGAGATTTCTTGATTAAATAGTCAAAGAAAATGTCAAGGTGATGAACAGGGATTATATCAGGAGTGTTTGGCAGTCATAATAAATTGATACCAACTGCATTAAAAGAGTAAACTATTTAACCTCTTGGTGGTATCAGGTTTTTTTAATAAATTTTTGTTAATTCAAGCAAAACAGCAATATTCACATATAGTGATCTTTTACTCTATTTCCTCAAGTAGGGGGGAAATATACACAGTACAATATTCTCCTACTGAGCAACACTAAAATTAAATACTAGGAGCAGCCCAATTCTGAATCATTACTGTTCAAAGCAAAAGTCTCCATGATTTGAAGATAAAAGATTATTTTAAGTATTAGGCCCTTATCTGTTATGAGTCTGCTCCTAAAAGGAAACATGATCACATACATGTTGTGGAAGACTTACATTACCACCAACTGTGCACACCTAAGGAATACCAATCCATCAGGAGAGCTAGGAAAATTCCTTTCCTAGTTCGATTGCTCAGCATTTTAAGCCTTATTATACAGGTATATGAATATTGTCATGGCTCATCGAAACACCGGTTTCAAAAATTACACAGTTTCCTTCTATAATTGAGACTATTCCATGTAAGTTCTTTAATAAAAATCATATGGTCCTATGAACTGATCTTGAAAATCATCTGTAGGTTATATAAGGTGCTTTTTACTATTAAGAGTAATCAGTCAAAAAGTAATTGTTGAAGTAGCTAGTACACTATAAGAATGACAATCTGAGTTCAGTAAACCATCAAACTACTAATTAGGTAATAATATAAATGTGACATTTGTAACCCGATTCACAATGTAAAATAACTGGAAAGAGTTTCTAGAATCTAGAAATATTTTCAAGTAAAATAATTATAAAGTAATACTTAATAAATTCAAAAAGGAAATCTGTGACCTTCTAACATAATAAACTGTATAGTGTAGACTATCTAGACGAGATGACTTCATGAGATGTTTGTTCTAAGTTCAACACTACGTTAATTTTAAAACTTACTTGAAGAAAGAATTCCATCGATAAACTCCTGTCTTGTAATCTTTCCATCCTGATCTTTATCAATCCTTCTAAAGAAGTCCATCACACGAGACTTCTTATGGTTCATCCATCGCATGTATTTTTTCCTCCAGATATCAAAATCAAAGTTGGCAAATTCTCTCAGCTTAAATAAAAACAGAAAGAACATTTTTTCAGCTGAAATCCATCAATCTAGAACATCAATGAGATAGATACCATCTGCATTTTGTTGAATAATTGATTCTTTGAGGACCTATGCAAGCATTTTAAATATCTCAACTCTCCTCATTTAAAGTGAGGATGACAGCTTTTACAGCACATTAAAGCACATGTACCACAGTGTTTTCAGTTAGCTGTGTCATACAATATAATATGGAAGTTGTTTACAGTATTGGCAATTTAATCCAGGGTAAAGAAAATTATGCAAAAAGTATGTCTATTCTGTACAGTGCTTTTCTGACCTCTTCAAGTCTGTCCAAAGCATCATTAAGTTTTCTTCTTCTTTCCAGGGCCAGAAGCCAGACTTGTTGCCATTTGCTGACTAAAAGGTTTACCCGTGGATTCTTGGTTTCAATTTGTGCCTGGGCTGCTGATGGATAAATGCCTGGTGTTGGGGAACGCTTTCCTGTTAAAACATGATAAAATGCACAGGTCTCACCCAGCTCAAACAAAACAAACGTTTACAAGAAATGCACTTGACCTTCCTAAAATTATTCCTTCCTGTCTCAAATAAGGAGATCATACCCATACCCCAAGATGATTCTATATAATGGGATGATTTTTTTTTTTTTTCTTTTTTTTTATCATTCCTGGGGAACAACCCAGTGGTGGTTACAGTCTCTTTTATCTAGCCAGAGCAGCTAGTGAGGGTTCCACAAGTCAAACCACACAGTTTAAATTAAATCTTCGTTAATCTCTCAGAGTTGCAAAGTAAACAACCTCATTTTAGAAGCAGGCTCCATGTATGGGCAAGTATAAAATACAATGGGTAAGTATATCTAAAAATACAAAAAGCAATTTCCGCACCTGATGATTCACTTTCCATTCAACTCCACTGAATACACTTCTAATTGGATTAATACAATTTTATAGACAGTAAGAGCACAATTTTGTCTCTGTATCTTTATGTGAAGTTATTTGCACTTTCAGATAATGGTAGATTTGCAAAGACTCCGCATGTACTTGCTCTTGGAAGTTTAAGGGCACAGGAAAGGCTTCACACTTTAAAAACAGCTATTCATGAAGATTAGGACAAAATGTAAAAATACTTGTCCGCTCTTAGAAATTTCTTCAAAATGAATAAAAAATGAGAAGTCATTAGAAAAGTCAGCCAAGAGAATTTTACAGTTTCACTAGAAGTTAATCAAACTTATTAGATTATTAGCAATCTGTAAACTTTATAGATAGAGCAATGGTATGTGTGACACACCCCAAAACACGCTGTTACTTACTTCCTGCTCTCCCCTTATCAAGGACAGGAATATGAGATTGTACTGGAGAGGGTTCAAGTGCTTTCCTTTTATAGGTCTTTGTAACTTTATCCACATCAGGCTGTTTTCTGGTCATTTCTTCCATGAATGTCTGCAATCAGATAGAGGTGATCTTAATTAACAATACACAAAAGTAACCACGGGAATGAAAAATGCACACAATAGCAAAACACCAAAGTTAAAAGAAAGGCACAGAAAGATACTTATAATGCCAGCCTCACAAAATAAACACAGATAAATGTTTTGTAGATAAGAAAAATCAGCAGTATAAGCTTTTAAGATCACTATGGCCTGGCTGTTGAAAGAAGGCTAAATCTAAAAACCAATCTGTCAAATTCCTTTATTAACTGTATACGGTGAGGTGATATATAACAGAATTCTGCCTCCAAGATCTTGCTGTCCAAACTGCATTTCACAGAAGCGAGCCAGCTCTGTTGTGTAAACTGGGGTAAGTCTATGAGCACTGCCTACACCAGCAGCTCCCTCTGGCACTTCATAAACCTGTTTTTGAAATCCAATCAGTAAAGCCACACTGCAACGTTATTTATAAGGTGGCAGCACTATCATACATTTCATGTGGGTCTTCTTTCATTCCTAGTATTATCCTTGCTTGTATTCAATCATTATAAGAAAAAATAGCAAAGGAGATTCACACTTGGTCACGAAGCCTAGCTGAGATGTGAGCCCCACGTGAGTGACACATGTCACTTAATAATCCTTACCTGATGTTCGGCTATAAGCGCTTTAACTTCCTCAATCTCCTGGGGGATAACCTCCTTATCTTTTTCAGTTAGTGTAGTCTCTGCCCACTGCAACCAGGACAGCAAGGCTTCCAGCAGTTCCTGGTTAGCAATAAGTGCAGCCAGAGCTCCTGCCAGTCTCTGTTGATGTTGTTTAGCCCATGCTAAGACCTTGACAAAGAAACCAGTATGTGAGTATGTGCACATCTGAAATTCTTAACAATGTATTTAAAATTGCTCTGCTAACTGTAAACCCAGAGCTACTTCTTAGGCCTACTGATGTTTGAATATCAAAGCTGTTAAACGTAGTGGCTGATCACTAACAATAGCTAGGTCACTACAATTCCTAGTTCAACACATTTCTTCCACAGGTATTCAGGACCAGGCACTGCTAAACACAGTAATTAGCACATTCAGGCAATATAATAAGAATTTTAACAATATGTGTGAGTTAGTGAATCACACAGGATTTGGTGTCAGTTCTCCTGGGCACTCCTGAAGCCATACTTTGCTATCACCAGGATTTTGTTTTTCAAGCTTAATATAAAACAGAAAATATCACCTTAACAGCTGAGAGTATAACCTACCTGTAGCCACTTAAATAATTTAGATATCCTAGATTTAAAATATGTTGGACTGAAATCCTCTCCAATGTAATCAGAATCCTTTACATTTGCCCTGTATTTTCTTTCCTTTGTAACTTCTCAATTTCTCCCTAGAAACTATTGGCTTTCCTCACTTGGGAAGTGTCAGACAGTATTTCCTTTAATACATGCAAACAAAGAAGCTTGACCATCTGCTTTAGCTCTTAAAGCCCTGTAAGTTTTGAAATAAAGCTAAGGGAAGCACAGTATTCACCTCCATCACCATGGGTATTTTAAATGTTTAGTTCTCAACAGCTGGATCACTTCCTCACAGTGTAACTACCACATTACTTGTCAGCCATGTTCTAATTAAAGATGGACTGCTGCAATGAAGATGGTTCAACATATACTGACCTCTTCAAACCTGGCTCTGATGATTGTTATCCAGTGCTTAATGGTGGTGATGGAGTCTGGGTGGCAGATAGCCAGAATAGCTTCTCCCATACCTGTTGCTTTATTCAGTTCTGCCTTTTTCTCTTCCAGTTTCTTCATAAATTCCTAAAACAGAGGTAATAACTTTAATTAGATGCTGACAAAACTTGCAAGAGAAATCTGAGTGCATAATCTGGAAGGTCATGAGCCTTTTGACTGATCAAGCAGATCCAACTTGCAAGAGACAAGTTTGACTTGTATGAGAAAAGCTTAAAAGTGTTTTAAAAGCCTATTCCACATAAAGTACTAAAACAAAGCCCTAAAACCTTATCCCAAGCTTGCTGCTCCTTAAAAGCCCCATGCTCTAAAGATGCATGCCCTTCATAAAGAAACAAAGGAAAATCACAGCATTTGGAAGTGCTGTAAACCAGATATATGATGGTTAGAATCACTATTGGTATTATTTCAACGACTTGGTTTGTCAGTTACAGTACTTCTTCATAATAAACTATCAAGCTCCTACCAGAGGCTGGAAATGTCCAACTATAATTACATGCTCAGACAAGATGACAGAGTTCAGGAGCAGCTATACTAAACTAACACAAATGTGACAACTCAGCAGCTGAGGGGGAAAGACACAGCATGTGGGAAAAATCTCATAAAAGCAAAAGGATGTTTACAGCTTTAGGCACCCAAGCTGATAGTCACTGGTATTCCTATGATGGCAGGACCAGAACTGGATGTGAGGCAGAAACAACAACAAAAAAAAAGACAACTGGAAGGAGGACTTTTCCCATGCTTTCTATAGCTTGCATTTCTTTCTTTTTTTTTTTTTTTTCCTTGCCCTTTTATTTTTGGTTAACCATCACTACTACAATGGTTTTACTTTTCTGCCTAAATGTTATGCAAGTCTGTGTGTCTTTGTGAGCATCCTTAACTGGAACTGCTAATATCTCTCAGTGTCAAGTGAAAATTTTTGTTATACTTTAACATCTTTAATTAGGCTACAAAAAGGAACCACATCTCTGAAAGCTTAACTCTTCCTCTTTCTGGCCATAAAGGGCTATTTTGGATTAAAGATGAAATTAAAGAGGAGCCAAGTCAAATCCTAGACAACCCAAAATCACCAAAACATCATAAAAGCAGGTTCTTCATCAACTCATGATGACATTATCCTGTGCCTTTATAAAGTAAGTATGAAGTTATTATGAAATAAAAGTGTAAAAGACATAATCTCTTCTACCTTGTTCTAGAACTGTGGAATATGTAGGCTCTACATTTAAATGTATTTGTTGCTAACTGATTTTGATTTAAGCTTAAATTATTGCCAGAGTTTAAGACCCAAATCATAATAGCACACCTTCTTTCACAAAAACGCATGCACCCTTACAATATTTCAGTTCAACATGGATTTGGAAAGGTTGAATTGGATTGTAATGAGAGATTACCAAAATAAGCCAGAGTCAGGTGGAAAATGGGCAAAAAACCCCCATTGTGTTCCCCTGCCCAGCTGTACTAGAACGTTTCAAGAATTAAAGCTATGACGCACTACTCACAGTGTATTAAACTCTCCCTAATTGTACTGAACTCTGTGGCAAAACAGTGGTACAGACACATTTACAGGAGAGGAAATGGGATGCTTCTCATTGAGCAATGCAGTGCATTAACCCACTGCAGCTCAGTCCCTAGACAGGCAGACAAGTGACAGATATCTCTCTGAGATAGCAGAATTCACTAAATCATGTGCAATATTCAAGAAGAGAAAGATCAGAAATAGGCATAAAGATGGACCATTTGGATAAAATATTGTCCTGAAGAAGCATTTCTACGTGTAGTTGAATACAAATGCAGTAAAACTATTTTATGAGTCACAGTGACAAAAGGAAGATACATTTCATATTTATGTAATAATTTCAGTCATATATTTTTATTTTAATATGCAGCTTTATAATGCATACATGGTATTTAAAAATAATATATATTACTTCTTCCCTTATTTTCTTTTTGTCTTCTTGAAAACTAATGTTATAAGCTTAAAAGGAGATATGACCTACTCAAGAAAAATTGTGAGAGTATGTTGGAGTAAAAGCTTCTCTGGACTCAGGCCCAGAGGAAAGCCAAAGCACAGGGGTTGAATTAAAACCTTTGAATAAGCTAAGATACATGAAGCCACACTGAAGTGAAATAGAAATATAGATCTTTAAATTTTAGTAGAAATATGTGCTAAGTGCCTTAAACATTAAAAAGCTGTAGCAGAGACCTTAAACACAGTTCTTGCTGCAGCAGTGGTACCTTTTCACAGAATTCTTTACTTTAGGACAAAATATAGATAGAATGGTACTGTTCACATATTTTAGATGGCGTGTTCACATAAACAAGAAGAACTGATAGAAACTGTATATGCAAATCTGTGTAATACATGTGTAACACTTGTGTAAGACTTACGAGTGTTAGAATTAGACCAGGATAGGTTAAGAAAAAGAAAACTAGAATTGTGTGTTAATCTTACTGGTCAGTTAACAAATATAATCCACACTTCTGTAACAAAAAAATAATAACAGAAGAAACTGGAATTAGAAGAAGAAGCGGTTTGCTGTTGTTGCTTGGCCTTATCATGTAACCCCCTGGAACTCTGCCTTCAAGAAAGCTATGAGACTATGAAATAAAGAACTTAGCAGAACAGGAGCCTCCTCTGCTCTCTTACCCTGGTCCAAGAAGGAAGGGTACCCCGTCAAAAGCTCAACAAGAGTAGAAAAACTGTAGTGCCATAATCTTCCTTAGCTTAACAGTTTCTCTATTTCTATTCTTTGCCCTTGAAGAGGAAAATGTGGTTGGGAGAACACCTTCTAAAGCCTACTAAAAAAATTTAAGTACAGTATGGCCACATCTAGCACCAAGACTGGTTGTGTTGTGCTAGCTATCATCCTTCTCAGCCGGACAGGGTTTCTCAGAGACAAACTTTGCTTTGGGGTTCCAAGTTACGCTTCAGCTTTGGCAGCACAAATTTTGAACTTAGTACAGAAATACTTTGCTAGTCCATCTATAGTGCAGAGGAAGACATTTCAATTTCTATTTTCTAATTATTTCAGTGGACCTAAGATTTCACTCAGCTCTTTTCTCTGTATTCAGGAGAGTAAAAAAATCAAATAAAAGGGAACTGGTGAAGCACATGTGGAGGAAAGGCAGCTAAAAGACAAATGTCATTGCATCAGGTTGCTGCTGCCAACATTAGTCAACACATTGTCAGGTTGCTACATCAGCACATGCTGATGTATACATACATTTGATGCATACATACATTTGCTAGCTTATGACTGGCATCCAATTTCCAGGACCCTAAGTTAAAACTGAAAACTTTTTCAAAACAGCATTCTAAGTACCTTGAAAACTCCTTAGTTAAGAGCCATTTAATAGTTGCATCTTGCATGCACTCCTCAGCATAAAAATATTATCAAACTCAATTTAAACAGGATGCTTTTCCAATCTCCATTTCATAAATTTTGCTATAACTTTCTTCAGAGCAATGATGAACAAATACAGGACTTATAATTTGTTCTATAACACTGTGGGCACTACACCCTTGGTATTATCACTACTGCATTTACAAGAAGTTTTGTGTAGGCTCAACTGTGCATGTTTGCAGCCCCCTGTTAGGACAGTGAAAATTTGACCTCTATGATCCTTACTTAGCCATTTTCCCATTTCCTTACTGCAAAGTTAGTTTGATGGCCTGTAATCTACTATCTGCAGTACCTATGCCAGTGCAGTATTTCAGTAGCCAATGCATGTGAAGTATGACAGCACACCATTTCGCCATGACAAAAGGTTCATGCATGACAACATCATTCTGCTGACATTTACAAATGACCTTGCAAGAAAGGTATATGCCAGTTTGGTCAATGGTGCTAAGGAGACAGATACACTTTTGCTACTGTAGCAGTTTGTGTGGTAATTACAGGCATCATACCCCACAGAGGGGTTTGCACCTCTCTCTAAATGTTTACAGCAAATTTCCAAAGGCCCATTATTTCCTTAATAAGCCAAAATGACTCAAACAACAGCCCAAGACTAGTCTGGGCATCAAACTGTTAACTACATTAAATTTCTAGTTTCTCTACAGAAAGAGTTGCAAAACCCAACACTGGATGCTGGATAGAACTACCTGGGATAGACTCTGCTGCCTCCTTTCCTCTAATTTTGCCACCTATCAGAGCAATTAGAATGAAGAGGATCGTGGTCATTTTCTTGCTTACCCTGTGCTGCTCTATCAGTGTACGCAAGGCCTCTTCATCATCTGGAAGGACGCCGTGGAAACGAAGAGCCTGCTCTGCCTCTGCCAGCCACTCCAAAAGGACATGGACAACAGAGTGGAATTCTTCTGCCTGTTAAGATACAAGAAGTCATGGTCACTCATGTGGTGACCTGACCGGCACACTGCAGCTTACACAAGGAGATTGAGCCCACATTTGGAATCATTAATCATCCAGCAGTACCGGCACATTATCTTTCCATTAAAAAGTCAATGATACACAGCACTACATGTTCATAACTGTAAAAACAGCTCATGCTTCCCAAAAAATTATAGGAAGCCTAAAAGCCTGTTCATGCTTTTAGGCATCTAATTTATAGTGTATTTGCAGCTCAGTTGAGAATGTTCTGCTTTTACACTGACAAATTACACGGGAGGTGCTTTCAGGGACCAGCTGGAGAGATGAGAACCGTATTGTCTGCACAGCCTAAAGCACCAGTTAAGCAAAATGGATTGACAGCCTGTTGGAGAGTGACTCTTTTGTATCTAGAGAAAACAAGGAAGCTTCACCTTTGGGTACAGCCATGTTCAGACAAAATTAGTGTTTGTGGTAAGTTCAGGATTGTGTCTGCTGAGCAAAGCAGAGCAGGAATATTATACATAGTGGATACATTGCTACTGCAGGAGCCCCATCCTAGCATCAATCCAAGCTAGTATATCTTCAGAGAGCTGTACATCCATATTATCTCAGGTTTGGAAATAATACAGATACACCTATTTATTTGGGATGGGTACCAGATAATGCTGACATACACAGACTGTTCTAGGTCGTGACTGCACTCAGCACAACTCTATTTTTAATTGAAAGCACCTCACTGTGCATTGTAATTGTGCCAATGTAAAGAAGTTTTCAATACCCAAATTTACTTCTTTCTAGTAGGGCACAAAAAGCATAAATATGATTGCAACCCCCTGCTTCTTGTGAAAGGGGCATAGTTCTTTATCATCCTTCATATTTGTCTGTAACTTCAGTGATTTCCTTAGATGGTAAGGTCTTTGAAACATTTGTTTTGCATTTGTAGTAGAGACTAATAATAACAGTAATAATAAATGCTAAGAGGCACTATTTATGTGCTGTGGTAGAGGGATAGACAAGGTAAGCAATGCATGAGCAAGTAAATGAGTATTTTCAAATGAAATGAGAGTGAATGACATCAAGTGAAAATGAAATTAAATTTCTGGCAACTAAACTGCAAGATATTTTCACTGCTTCTCGTACAGTACATGTAGCAACATTATTATTCCTCTACCTGCCGAAGAGCCTGTTCCAGTCGTGTTTGCTTGGATACTGACAGGGCACAAACTGTCTCCCAGCGAGTGCTTAGCTCCTGCATTTGGACTTTGACCCAGGAAGAGTCATCACGACTGCCTTCTATCAGCTCCCTGGCAGAGCGCTTCAGAGCCTGGACACTGCTTGTTCTTTTTCCCAGCTCCTTCTGGAAAACCTAGACACCATCAAATATATTTGAAATGT
Source organism: Corvus hawaiiensis (assembly GCF_020740725.1). Lineage (NCBI taxonomy): Eukaryota > Metazoa > Chordata > Aves > Passeriformes > Corvidae > Corvus > Corvus hawaiiensis. The sequence goes on from NC_063215.1 coordinate 26,173,097, forward strand.
TTAACTCATTAAGGCATACTTATGTAAAAAACAAGAGAAAACTACTGGTTACAAAAAGAAATAAAAACACAGATTTATTTCTGTCAAGAATAACTCCATCTAGGTGATGCAAAACACCCAGGTTCTGTTTGTTAGATTCCATAGGAAGATATTAATACTCTCTTCTATAATAATAAAACTGGAATATGGTAGGAAAACGTCAGACAGATCCCAAGAATCCATTCTGGTGCAATGCAGGGGAAATCTATTCTCCTTACCACTGCTGGCTTTCCATTCTTTATCAAAGCAATTGATCTGACACAGTGATTAACACATAAGATTGCTGTGGCAGGAAAAGATCAGATCAAAAGCTAGCAATCAAGGAGAGGGTTTAAAAATCATCAAAACAATCCCCATCTGGGGGTCTAACCGTAAGGTTGTGGCTCTTCCTGCTTATTCATATATTTATGTGGGAGTATGTTCACATTAGCAGATGGAACAAGCTCCAGTTACTTAAAGGAAGTCATCTTAAAAGAAGATAATTACAGTGTGCCCTGCCACTGACTGCAACTTACTTGGGATGGACAGTGGGATTTCAGAAGCAACTGAAGCATATTGCAGGCTAATTTTTACAGACTACCGTTGTTTCCAAACACTTTTTTTATGAGGCCCAAAATCTCCAGTGGACATGAGATACTGAAAGTCACAGAAGGACCTTCACCTCCTAATCCTCCCAGGCTGCAGAGCTCTGCTGGTGTGTCACCTTTGCAATACAAGTAACCTCAGCAGCCATTTCTTCTGACATACTGAACTGCAAAACTGGGGTTCAGAGGTAGAGTCCAACATGTCCTACTTGTTCCCATGTCCAAAACCACTTCAGTAAGAAAATACTGCAGGTTTCCAACGTGAGCTTCCTGGGCCATGGTCTAGTTGAAATCTGTGCACAACTTTAGCATTGTAATTACTTTTCTCAATAAATATACAGCAGCCCCACAGGTCTGAAAGGCTGTAGTCATGACAAGTGCACTGGACATTTGGTTAGCAGATAAACTAAAAAAGAGCTGTCTGCCCCAGAGTTTTCCAGTTAAATAATTTTTGTCATCTCTTGGCCCTAGACACATATTCGCAAATGCATATCTGTGATTTATGACATGATATTGATAAATACACAGGGTAGCACAATCAAATAGAATATCTCAGTGCTAACTGGTGTCAATGAGTCACTAAGAGTTGTCCTCTTTCAAGTATGTTTTATAGCATTTTCTATTGTTGACTACGTTTGTGTTACAAAACTAATTCGTATTTCTAAAAATTACAGATTAGTCAAAGATAAAGATACATTAAAATGTTACATTTATGAGCAATCCAGTAATTAAAAACCACTATTTTTGGAACTACCTTGTGGTTGTCAATCAGGTTCATTACTAAATCAATGTCTCCATGTACTGGCTGGTCTTCTGCTAGTTGAGGTTCAATTTTGTATAACCAGTCAATGAGAGCTTGCAGAGCATCAGTAAACTGTCCCGAAAATAGCAGGGCTTCCTCCAGTTTATTTTGTCTGAAAGGGGAAAAAAAACCCCAAACAACCACACACACACACACACACACAAAAACCATTTATACATTTTAGGAAAACAGTGTCAGCATAAAATAACAGAATTATAGAAGTGTTAAGGTTGGAAAAGACTGGTCGGTCATTGAGTCCAACTGCTATCCCAGCACCACTGTGTTCACCACTAAATCATGTCCCCAAGTGCTACATCCACATGCCTTTTGAACACTTTCAGGGACAGTGATTCAACTACTTCCTTGGGCAGTCTTCTTCAATGCTTCACAACCCTTTCAGAGAATAAATTTTTCCTAAAATCCAAGCTAAACCTCACTTGGTGCAATTTGAGGCAGTTTCCTCTCATGCTGTCATTTGCTGCCTGGGAGAAGAGACCAATCTCACCTGGCTACAGCCTCCTTTCAGGCAGCTGTAGAGAGGTCTCCCCTAAGCCTCCTTTTCTCCAGGCTAAACACCCCCAGCTGCCTCAGCCACTCCTCATCAGGCTCGTGCTCCAGACCCTTCATGAGCTTCGTTGCTCTTTCCTGGACTCACTCAAGCCCCTCAATGTCTTTCTTGTAGTGAGGGGCCCAGACCTGGACACAGGACTCGAGGTGTGGCCTCACCAGTGCTGAGTACAGGGGGACAATCACTGCCCTGGTCCTGTGGGACAGACTATTGCTGATACAGGCCAGGATGCCACTGGCCTTCTTGGCCACCTGGGCACACGTTGGCTCATGTTCAGCCAGCTGTTGACCAGCACCTCCAAAGAACTTCAAATCAGTTTCCCTTTTTAAAGGGCTCTTCCTTCCCCTTCCTCCCCTGCTCTTCTTCCATACCATTAGGAAAGCATGCATTTGCAGTATTTTACTGCTTTGGCATTCTTAATTATCAGACAAGCTAGCCACTCTGGTTCTATTTTTACCAAAAAATCCCAAAAATAGAAGCCTTTTTCTTATTTGATTAGTAACTAGTTGAGTTTCATTTACCTTTCCACTGACTTTCCACAAATTGTATCCCATTTATCTCTTAGTTCACTCAACATATCATCAAGCTTCAAATTGTCATCAGCCAAGGTGGTTTTCTCTTTCAAGGAACGTCCGGTCCTATTGGTGGTATCATACACAGAATGTTTGGCACCAAGAGATTTCTGGAATTCCTATATATAGGGAAAAAAACCCCAAACATGTATCATTACCTGTTTAAAGGCCATTGTTAATTAGTTTTTGACATACTATTTGCAATATAAATTGTAAATGTTGCTGCAAGAATAATTTAAACTCACTGCAAAATTTCTATTCTAGTGCCACAGTACACCTGGGGCTTGACACTAGCAGACCCCTGCCTTTTGTCCTTCTTTGGAAATGTAGCTCTATGCTTACTGGAACAACTTTGGGAAAATCCCTCCTTCAGCGAGGGCAATGATTCCTGTCCTACCATAATATTCCCAAATTTCAGCCTGGTAGTCAGAAGGATGTGAAAGAACTGCTACTTTGGGAGCCATTAACTGAGCATTCTTTGCACTGCATTCTTACTAGCTAAGATTTCAAGCCACTTGTAGAGCTCCCCAAGAACTACAGAGGTTATTCTGTTTTAGCTCAACACGGACAAGCTGGGAAACCTCCAAGCACATGCAGCAGCCAGGTAACATCCCGATAACTCAATTTGTGCTAGAAGTCAAAATCACAAGCAGGTTTCTGTGCCCCGGGACTTTGGACAATGACAATGACAGAGTCTGCCTGCCAGCTCTGACAGCTCCTCCTGCACAGATCCTCTGGAATCTTTTCACAGGCACAAAAGAGCACAAGAAACACAGTTCATCTGATGCCACACAGGAAATAAATTACTGACAGAGTAAATAATTAAATAAAGGAACACTGCCAAAAGACAACACCAGCCCAACACGGCAGCTTTTAAATTGCAGCAATGCTTGAAATTTTTTTATTTCACACCTTCATGAATTGCTAGCAGGGAATCAGTTGAAAAAAAAATAAATCACAAGTTTGCTTTACAAAACCCTTATATACAGAATCAAATATTCTTTCTTCATTTTTGTTACCAAAAAAGCAACATTTGTTTTGTAATTTAGTATTTCCTTACTATTCTTTCATTTTCCTCATATAAAACAAGAAAACAAACTTAAGAAGAAAGATAATTGTCAAGTTAGGACTACAGTAAAAATAAATAAAATTTTCAAAATAATCAATTTTTTGTAACAGCTCCTTCAATACAAACATGTCTATGTTTCTTTTATTTGAGGAGTTTTGTTAACTACTTAACTACTAACTACTTAACACTACACAGAGAATGTTACTAGATTTGCACAAGGAATCACAATTAAATTTCTGCCACAGAAAGATAATACAGGAAAAACAGATTTAAAGATGGCAAAGGGTTGCAGTTAGTTCATTCCTTGAGAGTAAACTTTATCTACTTTCATTTGACTTCAGGTATAACAGAGTAGATTTGGTTTAAGCTGCCAGGAACAGTCAGGTAAGTTAATCACTGAGATTTTTTTCAGCTAGATACCTTCCTTCTCAGGAAGATGGGCACATACAGATAAAATTAGCCAGGTTCATATAAATGTACTGTAAGAACACTCAGCATTACCACAGGAATGGTTTGGGTGACCTAGTGCGGGTTTTTCCATTCCTGACTCCTAAAAATGAGAAAAAAATTCTAATAAACAGACCACAAATAACCCCCAAAAGTCCCTGGCAACATGCTAGATATGAGTGAGAGAGAAAACATATTATCTTGGGTTTTCTTCTTCAGGGACTTTTTTTTTGGCAGTAACAACTGGCAAAGAGCAAATCCAAATTATTGCTTACAGCACACATTCAGTTGGGATAGCAAAATCCTTAACTAAATGGAGCAAGGAAACCTTCAAGGCTGGACTGAAAAGACAAAGACAGACACAGGGTATATGTGGGAGTGGAAGGAAAAGACTCAAAATACAAGGAAGGACATTGCAGTGTTGGGAGGTTTGACAACTCATTAAAAAACAATTGAGCTGATTTCTTGAGAGGGTGGTGTTTGAAGTTTAAAGTCACAAAGTTCACAGAACTCCCTCTCTCACACACATTTATATCTTTTCTCCAGATTACCAGTTTCAATCCTTATCTCCCTGTACCAATTTCATCCCACTCCTTAATGAGATTCAAGCAACTCAAGCAGGCTTTTTACATGAAAGAAGATGAAGAAAAAATATCAGTGACAGAAGTAATGAATCTGCCAAACTATTCAAGGAAGCTTGGTCTCATAAAACATACTGCTGTAGGTATAAAGTACATATCAAGTTTATCAGGTTTAACATTTCTGAATATGGGATGAGAATACAGGTAGAAAGTTCTGAAAACCTCAAAGCAAAGTCCCAGCATTGACCATACTTGTGAGGAGTTTGAATAGATAAAGAAAAGAGAGGAGTGAAAGGATTAGAAGATTAGAAAGAGTCAGACTATCCTAACAGCAAGATCCCCCCCTGCCAATTCAGATCACTAACTTCAAATTCTGGCAACAGCAGCAATCCCGAAACAAACTGAAATTGCAGAGTTGGCATAACAGAATGTTAATGTAGGTTTTATCTAAAAGTTTTAACAGCAGACAGAGATAAAAGTATTTCTGCTTGACCAACTGCCAGCTCTCGCTATATTAAAGGAGAATATTTTCCTGGTTGATAAACAACACGACATGCAACCTGAGAGATGATAAAAAAAATAAAGCAGACTGATGTAGTCATTAATATACATGACAAAATTTGTCAGAGGTAAAAGCAATCACCAGAAGCTACAGTGAAAAGAAAAAATTAGATATGCAAACCCCAGAGGATATTGTGACATATGAAAAAATAGGAGTAAATGGGGAACAATAAAACTGACATAAAAAGTAAATTTATGCCAAAATGTAGAAAAATGAATGCTCTTTCAATATTCTAGTGTTTGATGAAACTGCCCCAAGAGAAATCTTAAGACACAATCTATCTCTGAAGATTCTACCACTCATCCACTTAATCCTCAATAATATATTATTCTAGGCATTTTACAGAAGTAAAAATGAAGTAAAGACTTCTGTCTTTGCTATTGCTCTGTGTCTGATGGAATTACAGAGCTTTTACATTATCATTACAAGTTTGAAAACCCAAGTGAATGAGAGAGATTTTTACATATTCACAGCTGAATTTCTGAAAAGCTGGTTTCAGAATTTTGAATCCCTTAAAGAGAAATATGGGAGCAGTATTTGCTCTAATACTGCCACAGTGTTTTCTACGGGATTTCATTAATATTTCCTCAACATAAAAAGTGACTGCCAATCAAAACACAAGATTATTTTTCACTTTTGAATTTGTCCTGCAGTATTAAAAGGAAAATCTCAACCCAAATAAGCGGACAGTGAATTTTTGGTTTAAGAACTTAAAGAAAGCCTCTTCAGAGATCCCTATTCTGAAATAGTATTAATTTGTTTTTTAAAGTTTCCATGGCAGCGTATTATTCTTTCCTCTTCATTGTTAACCACTCCCCCACATATCAGGTACTGTGAAAAGTTCTTTTCATTCACACCCTGTTACAACACCATCATTTAATTTGATGTGAATAAAAACCCCATTGCAGTGAGGCCACAAATCTACTTTCTTTGCTGATTGAACAGTACAAGGCTGAAAGACTTACCTACATTTCACTGGGCATTTTGCATGTCATGACTCACCTTGTGCTGTGCAAGCTGCATCTTTATTTTGTCAGGGTCATTTGCAATTTCAAGATCTGAGTCCAGAGATTTCTCTGACTCTTCCAGCCATTCCATAAGCTTATGCCAGGCTTCATGGAACTAAAGAAAAGTCAGATTTGCACGGACTTTAAAATTCACTGGTTCATGAAACAGTCCAAAAACATTAAACCCCAACCAAGACTGGCAAACTTTGAGAAAATTTGATGTGTTTTTTCTCCCTGGTCTCTCAAACAGAACTGGTCCAACCATGTGCCCACTGTATTTCGCCTTCCTTCCCCAAGTGAGTTAACAACCTTTAATGTACATGATGTGCACATGTCATAGGTATCTGTCAGAGACATATTGCTAACATCTGTTGATGTGTTGGTCATTTAGATTCCTACAGTTTTAGCAATGGATAGTAAATACAGAAAGAATGGGGCTTAGCTATTGCTTGTACGGGACCATAGCAGTAAATCACTGGGGAAAACTTCCGTCTGGGTGACTGCCCAAGACGTTCCCTGTAACACTCATAAAAGCTCCCATTATATCAAATGCTATCTTGACGAGCAAGGAATAGGTTTTTGATCTTCCTTCCTGTTTCAAAAAAAAGAGCACTTCAGGGAAGAAAGGAAGACAGCAGGGAAAAAGTAAAGATTCAACCAGCTTTCACAAAGTGTCATCCCTTTGGGTTTTGATTTTTCTAAACTGGTCATTTCTCTCTCTCTTTAAAAATTCTTCTTGCCTGGTCTGCCTACACATGGAGGCAAAAGAAACCAGTTCAGAAACCTTTCAAGGCATCTAAGACACTGTTGTTCAGGGCTGTTGATTAGGCCTTGACACCAGTAGCCTTCAGTACTCCTTCCACACTCCACACACACAGTTGTCATCTTAATAACACTGTATTTAGCTTTGTAAATGCATAATGAGATGAAATCCATCTCATCGCAGAACTGCTGTGTGTGTGAATGCACAAGAGAAACTGCAGGAAAATAAGAAACGTGTGATTGGTTTATGGGCTAATTCATTGCCCAGAGAACTTCTTGCTCTGTGAACAGAGTGGTGGTAGTGGTGAACATTGGAACGTGGTTCAGCTGTGATCATCACCAAATCTTGGATGATCATGTTCCCCTGAATAGAAAGAAGCTAGAACTTCCTACTGACACTTGATTAAGATTACGTTCCTCTCACACATTTTGCATCTTATCATTTATGTTCCTCAGTGAGGGAAACATGTATCTAAGGAAAAAAAACAAGAATGCTCCCAAGTAAAGAAAACTCTGCAAACACCCTCCCCTCCCCCTAAAAAAGAACCTTTCCAGGTTTATAAGGAAATAAATGGAGATATCTTACCACACAGAAGATATTGGTCTAGTAACTGATGTAAGAGACTGAGTGATAAGTGATGAGTATAATCAGGACACAACATAGACCCAAGAAGAAAATACTAAGGAACTCCCCCATGCATTTGTGAAAAAGGTTCATCACATTCTTTAAAATATACAGGGTTGATTGTGAAACTACTTTTTGAGGACAGATGGCACTAATACACATCTGGAATCCATACGGTAACTTCCTTTTTTCAGACTATCCTGTACTGCAGACAGAAGTCACTGCTTGGGTTGAAAATAATGCTTTCACCTCCAAAATGAAGTGCTCTGGGATTGAATCACAGAAATCGCTCCACTAACTCAACACTGTCTGTTACACTAACACCAGGCTTGCTTTGTAAGTGCTTTAAAGCATCATATTCCTCAAGAATCTGGATGCAATTATAACTAAGTTCAAAGAGCTGTGTAACAGCTGTTGTCCCATTACCTGTTTGGCTCTTTTCCTTGCATCATCCAAAGCTCTTCCCCTTTCAACTAAGCGTTGGACTACTTTTTCCCATCGACTCTGTACACTAATCAGCAGATTCTTAATAAGGACAACATCCTGTTTCTGGCTGAAATATTTCAAATGGGTTCCAGTTTTGTCCAGCTCTATGATCTGATCTCGATGAGAGTTCACTTCTGTGGCAAAAACCTTGGAAAAAAAAGGGTGAAAATTACTGAATACTGTGTTGGGTAAACATTGAAAAAAAACAGTCTGATAAAGAATGATGTAGAGAGAAAGACTATAAAATACAATTTTAAAACAAATTAAATGCTTCTCCGAGTGCCAGCATTATAGGGTTCACTTGGACATTGTTACAGTATCTCCACAGAGTGGGAGAAAAACATTACACATCTGTTTCTTTACATACCTTGTGTTCATCAATTTGAAATAAGACAGTGTCCAAGATAAGACTTGGCCGAGAAGCTGCAGTTAGAGTTTGCTCAGCCTGTGTAAGCCAATTGATGAAATCTTGAAGCGAGTTGTGGAACTCCATTGCTAAATTGAGGGCTTCTTCCAGTTTGGTCTGTAAAGACAGGTCATACTTTATTAGCAGCTGATATTGTGCAGGGGCTTCAGCCAAGGAAACCATTTTAGTTCAGCACTTTGGAGTAAACCATTTTAGTTTAGCATTTAAAACACTCTTCCAACTCAAAGTTTCTGAGTTTTAAAATAACAGCCTATATTTGACCATATTCAAGGAGATGGATACAAGAGTTACAGTAAAATTATGTATAACAGATGACTAGAAAATACAGCACCTAGTGTCAAGATAAATTTTTCCACATTAGAACATATTTCCTACTACTTAATCCAAAAGGGTCATATGGATTTATCAAGTTCAATACAAAACCAGTCGTATTTCAGAAATCTAAGGTGGTAGAGCACTTTGAAGTGCCTCAAGTAAGTCATCAAATTTATTCTCTTGCACTAAATGAAGAATAAGTTTTTCTAGAGCACTTCTTTTCTTTTTAATAAGCTCAATTGTCATTTTGGTTACCTGAACAGAAACTAATTTGGGATACAGAATTTTGTTGATCATGAGACAGCAGTCAGAGATTTTCAAATATTTACACTGCTGACTTCACTGAGCACTCCAACCTTACAGCTTCCTGCAAGAAGGTGCTCGTATTGGGTATTAATTCGTTTGTCATTTTTACTTTGTAATTACCTTAAAAGACATCAGCATTCTTACTTTAAAATACAGCTAAGTTGTGAGTTAAATATTTGTGCTTTATACTTATCAGGGCTGTACAGATAGTTTCTCTGTTTGCAATTATGGATATCCTTTTTGTTTGATTGAGTTAGAACAAATGGACTATATTTCGTGAAGGAATGAAAGCAAAATGAAATTAATAACAAGAAAACGTATGTTGCATATCAGTGAAATCATGCTATTGATCTGTTAGAACAGAAGGTATTCACTTGAAGTAAATGGCAAAAGGCCAAGAGTTTGAGAATTTTAAGAAAAAATGGCTAAAAGCTAGAAAAATTAACAAAGCAGTTCTGCACTGAGGAGGAGATAAACTTGAAGGATCATTCAGTCTCTCATGTCTACAATTACTGCAATAAAACCCAGAAAACCCCTAGTCCTACCAAATGAGCCTTAACAGTATTTCTGTGGAACAGAATTTTGCCATTCTCACCATACTCCTCCCCAGTTATGGATAATTAACTACTTGAATTTTATTTTCCCCAGTACTTTCTAAACATATTACTGAATTACACCAGTCTCTACAACTGATTTTAAATCTAAAAAGTCAGGCAACTATGCATCCATAAAAGCACTGATCATTAACACACTTAAATACATGATTTACGCCTCTATTTTTATGTAAAAACACATACTTTTCTTTCACTGAGTTTTGTTTGCACAGATTCCCATTTTTCTTTTAAGTTATTTATGTCCTGCTCAACGTTTGTTTCAGCAGACTCTGGGCATCTTGCAAGCATCTGCTGGCCTTTCTGCATTAGACACTTATACGTCTCTTCTTTGGCTTCAAAGGCAGCACAAAGTTCCTAAATAAAGAAAGAACCAAAAATAAATAAAGTAGAAATTCAATACTCTTTATAAGTACCAGTATAATACTTATTCCTCCCCCAACATTTAGCAGGTATGATTAAGACTAATAGAGGAAACACATGTAATTCATAAAAAGCCAAATGAGCACATGAAGGACCCGGTTTTTCAGGAAATGAAAGCTTGTATTGTCTGTCAATGTCTTCTCTGAGATCCAAAGCTTGGCAAAGTACGTACTTATTGAAGAAGAGTTGCTACAACTTGGTTGGTTTAAAGTCCATCAGTAGCCAAAACACAAAAAGTGTCAGCATTACACAGTGTGCTGAAAGCCCAGAGCTATCCAATACCCTTCAAAAGTGGGTGGGACAACTTGGGAGGGCTGGTTTATTGTACACAGTCTGTATCTTCCTTCACTTGCTAGGCACGAGCACTGAAGACATTTCAGACATTTAAAGAAAAGTGGAATAATAATGGTAACAACACGTTTCACCTGTTAACTATTCTAATGATGCTTCTTTAACCATGTCAAAGGTAAGCTGGAAAAAGTCTTGGTTGGAAAAGCCCATGCATCCCTCTGACTCAAAAGACATGATCAGTATTGGTAACAGAGAAAACAAAATGTACCAACAATGTTGCTGCAGACTCTCAAATGAGGAACATCTTCAAAGAGATGAGGAATAAGTGGCTTACAAATAAGAGGAAAATAACTTTTTCCTCTGATTCTCAGGACAAGAGCCCAAACCAAACATTTTCTTTGGGTTAAGAGATACTGTACACAGGGCTGTACCCGACCACATAGGATGGCAAAGCAAGAAGCACGTTCCTTTATGAGCTTAAGATTTTGACACAACAGAAAGTTTCTTTGTCTTCTTTCTGAGGACTACGGAAAGTGGTGTCACCGAGGCTGCTTCCTCCTACTACTTCAGGAAGAAACTGAAAACAATGATTGTTTTACGAAAAGGAGGGGGATGGTCTGAGCTGCACTCGGACAGCTAAAAGGCATCTTTTTAAGCCCCCTTCCTACTGGTATCCTGTAATATCTCTTCATATAATTTGTTTTCCTGGAGTTGCTTTAACTGGAAATGCAGCCCAATCTCAACTCCATTTGTGAACCAATCATGGTTGAAGGATCTTTTATTAATACCTGTAGAAACAGGCCTTTTACTTGAGAAGATGGTTCATAATATTTCCAAAGAGGGGCAAATCAAAATACACTGCAAAACTTTCAGTTTCACATCAGTAATTAACATGGTTTGTATCAGTTAGAGCCAAGTTTGAATTTGGAATGTAGTAGACAACATGACAAGTGGCCTCAACATTTCAGAAAAAATAAAGAAATAAAAAAGAGAGAGAGAATTAACACATATCTGCACATGTTCACTAAGGTTTGACCAAAAGGAAAAAAATTTCTCTATTTTAAGGGTTGATAGTAAGTCAATGCCTGCAGATGGCCACCAGGATAGTAACATCCTGTTAAAATGTACATGTACAGTTAGGGAGCGATTGTACATCTAGAGTTCATATTACGGGGGACAGTCAAGACTTCCTCCAACTAGAACATTGAATTTAAAGGTCCTTTAACTAACCAATCTGCAAACATTATAAGTATACAAAATTTGCATAGCAATGAATGTATGAAAAAAAATTCTGAAGCCTTCCATGGAAAATTTTCGCATCTTGATCTGACTAAGTGCAGGATGAAAAAAAGGAAAGACCACCAATGACTTCCAGGGAATCATGATTATATTCCACTCTCACAGGGGGAAGAAAACTCCACCACCTATTTTTTTCCCTTTTTGTTTTTCCTTTATGACAAAAAGAAAAGGATTGTAGGGATCCAAAACCACAGGATTATTTGTGTTTGGATCTAGTTTCCTGTCTTAACAGATTTTAAAACTGTCAATTAGTTTCCTCATCAATTATAGATACTGGCAAATTTTTGAGAAAAAAAAGAAGAAAAACATGTGCCCCACATTGGTGAGTGAAAAATGATCTTCAGCATCATTCAAAAAAACCCTGATTTTTAACATTATGACAATGCAGCATTCTAATTGAAAGTGTCAGGCATATTCAAGTTCAGGGATGGTTCAGTAAATATCACTGTTAAATCTGAGCCAGGAGTTCAGAAGTTCAGATCACCAGGTTTGGGCTCATATCCTGGCCTAATAGCACATTGTGATTTTACACAAATGGAGCAGTAAGAACCACCTTCTTTAGAGGTAAGAGATCAAATTTAAGGGGTTTTTTTTAAGCTCTAGGGTTCTACGGGAGCACAGAATGTTTCTTAAAGAGAAAGGAAGGGAATAATTCAGGCATCCTGGTCAGCTTGCCATTTCTAATTAAAGCATAGCCTCTATGTGCCACTAGTCCTTTTTACTTCCATGCTAATGATGACTTTAATATCAGCTTTGGTTAGATAACAAAATAAAGGATCAAGTCTCTTAAATCAAGGTTCAGTGAATGTGGGTCACTTTTAGGTTCATCTTTGAATCTTATAAAAAGCATAAATTTAGTTACGGGGTCAGAAGGGAGAAGAAGAAGAGGAATCACTGAAAAATCTGTAAACACCTTTTGTAAAGAGGCAAAAGTTATTTTATTTGTCTCAACACTAATATGGTTCAGCTTTGGGCATGTCCCAACAGGCTACTAAACTACACTGAAAATAACAGTGCTGTTTTGAAGGCTATTAAATTTCTTTAAGACACTGTACAGACATTGTGATATATAGAACACACTCTGTGTTTACCAAAAACACTCTTAAAAGGTAGGTAGTCCTGAAATGCAACTTGCATTCTAATACTGATACTTACCATATGTGCATTAAGCTGCTCTCTTGCTGTTTCTGGTAAGCCTCCAACAGGTTTTGATGCCAACAGCTGACGTTCAGTGTCTGTCAGCCATTGCTGCAGATCCTCAACTTCACCATGGAAACCTTGGGCCTAAATTATACCATATCATTTTAGAGATAACTTAAATGCTCTCCATTCCAATACCATCTCACATGCAGAAGCATATTGGCAACTGGTTTAATCAGATATTTGTAGTAATCAAAAGAAATAAAAGAAGAAGAAAAATAAAGGAAAAAGCAAACAAATATAAACTGGCTCAATTCAATCAAAAGGATAAAAACAAAAACCATAGAAATCTTGAAAGTAGTCTAAATAACTACTGTGAGACCAATGTTTTCCCCAAATAATAGACCTATACAGAAATTTCAGCCTTCACAAACATGTAGACCAAAAGCTGAAGTCTTATATCAGCACTATAAGGGACAGCAGCCAGCTGTGGAAGATACAGCTGGATTCAAACTTTCTCCAAATTCAGGAGCGTCTGCATCATGGTTTTGATTTAGGCCAACTTCTAATGTATCTGTGTATTTCACATAAAAAGACACTTTTTCTGAGTTATCTCTACATTTGATCATTTCCTGTTCACCTGGATCAAGGCAGTGTCCAGCTGCTGTTTCCTTTGTTCTGTTTTTTCCAATAAGTTTTGCCAGCGCTGATTCAGGAGTTCCAACTTGCTCCGTAAATTACTTGCTTCTTCAACAGCACTTGATTCAATCAGGTCATTTCCTGCTTTTTTAACAGCTTCCACCGTAGACTGATGAGCTAGAACATCATTTTGTAGCACCTACAATTGTAACACAGCATGGTCATATGGGTAAGTCACTGAATGAAGGCACTCCTAGTGACAGAGCTGGTTGTAGTCCAAGGACAAGACAATAGCTTAACACCAGCACAGGTATTAGAAATTAAAGCTAATAACTAAGACATCTTCAATCAAAAGCAGTAACAGACCATTCTGATGAAACACTGAAATTTATTTTTGTATCTTGGAAAAAATAATATCCTCCTTCTGCAAACATATATTTCTGAAATTATTAAAGTTTTCTAGAAGTGCTAGGGAATAATTATTTCTTCACTTTTTAATTTATTATATGTTTTTCTTTAACAGGGTTTTTCTTTGAACAGTATGTGCCTGCTGTGCTATACAACAACCCAACTGCCCCAACGTCTTTTTGAGCATTTCACGGCTACAACTCCTTTCACATTATGTCAGGCTACCAGGACACTTGACCTGTGCCAAAAGGTGGGGGATGGTTGTAGTACTAACACCAAAAGACCTCCTCCATCTGCTTGGAAATCTCTTATCACCAATCACAGTAAAAACCATAAAAGGCAAAAAGTACATTGGGGAAAAAAAATGCTGTTTGCAGAAGGATGGGGGGTAGGGCAAGAAAAGCTTTAATATAAAACAGAAAAAGAAATAAGCAAAATGGTTGGGAAGAGAATAGTAAACCCCACCCAAGAAATTCAATATTATGACTGCTGTCTTCCATGGGGTCTGACTCAAACTCACCTCCATCAAAATGCTAGCACTACAGAAAAAATAAAAAGCTAAATAAAAAGGAACTTAAACTACATGGAGCACAATATGAAATAGCAAGTCACAAGTAGACCTTGAATATGAAATACACATCACATTTACTTTAATTCTTCTAAGCTAAGAACCACATTATTTTATTTTCCTAACAGGGTGAAAAAAGATATTCACAGAAGCAGATGCATCTTATCCCTTCCTTCCTGCTGAGACTCACTAAGAACAAGGTCTATTCTTTCCAAAGTTATTCAAGAGGTGGATGTTTTTACAGCCTACCACAGGATGCACTACTGTGTGAACTTTCTAACCTATACACTCTGTATTACGAAAAGGAAGTAGATTCATTCATGTGTTTGCTGAACTCCTTCGGCAGAGCCATAAATGATGTCTCGATGCTTCTTCACTAGTAAAACACTTCCGTTCGATAAGAATGTAAAAGGTTCATGGAGCAGAACCTGATTTTCTAATTTTATTTACTTTGTTTTAAAAGGGTCCATTTATAACAATAGTCACATAGGGTATGCAGATACTGTGTTCTGTTCAAGTTCCAACTCACCACCCAAAAGCCTTCAGAAGCTGTATAGCTGCATTAACACAGACAATGAAAATACCTTCATTATCTGTGTACTGTCAATTTCAATCAAGTCTCTCAAAATCCCAAATGGACTCTGAGTACTTTTTACGTCATATGCAGGCCAAAAATTAAATGGCAGTTTTAAAGAGAGAGGATTTATAAGGTTAGATTGAAATCTTAAAGCCATCATGAAGAGCACAGAGTCACACACAGAGGCAGGGAAGATCTCATACTCCTAGGAGATATTCTAAAAATAAAGGCACAGCAGAAGCATTCTTCCATGGGCTCCAAAATAACAATGATCCGTAAAAATACTAAAACAAACAAACAAAAATCCCTTAACCCCACATCGTAAGGAACACAGAGAAAAAGATGGGAGTTTGCACGAGTTTTTGGAGAAGCATTCTTAGCTGAACCCAACTAACATACAATTTTGGAGAATTCAGAACAAATCACTATTTTCTGAGAGGGAAGAAAGAATCAAAGATATGCAACAGTCATGCAGTTTGTGAGACCTGGCTAAAAAAGAACTAATCAAGGAGATTATTGCATCAGGGAGAGTAGCAGGTTCAGTAACTTTTGAGTTTCCTACGTCAAAGGAAGGCGATTAGCAGTGGAGACTGGGGTGAACTGTCTATTTTTGGCTAAAACCTATGCCACTTGCACGGCATATGCAAGAAAGGAAGGAATGTGGAGGAGTAAGAGGAAAGATATTATTTATTCCAAGTCTTCATTTCAGCTATAATCCGATAAATCCGAAGATATATGTAGAGAACTATTTATCAAGTATGAAGTTTTAATAAAAGATTCATCCCTAAGATAAGTATCAAAAGAATATTTCAGTTAATATTAATTATAATTACATACATGATGTTTGGCAAGTTCAATTTCAATAGCCTTGGGGTCTCCACCCACGGGTTTCTGTTCATTCAGCAAGTCTTCTGTATGTGTCAGCCATGCCAGTAACTCATCCAGGGCATGCTGGAACTGCCCCAAGGCTAACAAGGCACCTTCCAGCTTGTGCTACAGTAAAAATAAAGTTAACAATAAAATAGTTTCACAATGCAATTGAGTTGTCTTACATTACCATTAGTCACCATAATCCAGAACAGCGTCCACACATTAAGACAGAATAAAAACCAGGGAGAAACAGTTACCCAGTACAAGCAATGCTTTATAACTACAGCTGAGTCAGCAATTCCCTTATAAAGCCTTGCATTCCAGGCTTAAATTCCTGGCCTTGGAAGAAGCCATGCAACCAGAGCAGAGTTAAGTCTGAAGGTTCTTTCATCAGATGTATCGGTAGCTTTTTATCATTTAAAACATAATTTCAATATAAATGCAATTCGGTGCATGATCTTTTTAAAACCATTTCCTTGTCATGAAATGATTCAGTTTAGAAAAAATAATAAACTTCAGAGGACTCTCTTTCACATCTCTCAGCTTGATAATTTAAGGAAATAAGACTGAAATAGTTTAATATTAAGTTAATGGCGTTTTATTCAGTTGCTCAGTTCAGCAGCTAATATTACTTTTGCACATACAAACATGTTTTCAACTGCTACTTAAGACATCATCAAATAGCCAAAATGAAATCATTCAACATAGCATTGCTGACAGAGAATTTAAAAAGAAAATTTAAAAATATTTTAAAAACGCAACTAATTGTACAACACAAATCCTATTATATATAATTCTTTTCGTTTCCAAACTAAAAGGAATGTGTAAGTTTATAAGCCTTATATATAACAAAGAGTTTTTCACAAAAATCTAAGTCATGAATAAAGCCCCCACCTCCAAGCTTATTTACCTGTCTACTTATAATTTTGTCTTCTAGGCTGTCCCACAATAGTCTGAGCTCTGAGAGAGGGTCTTGAACAGTGTGCTTGTCACTCTCTTGTGTTGCCTTCTTTAGCAATAGTTCTGCCTGATGGTTCAGTCTTTCCATTTCTATCTGCTGCTGATAAGCTTCTGTCTTAAATTGCTATGGTATATAGAAAAAGAATAGAAATAAATGAAGTACAAGTAATGATTACAGAATCACAGAATAATTCTATGTCCTAGCTCTTGTGGTTGTGATGGTGATAATGCTTTAAACTTCAAACGGAATTATTCTTCACAGGAAGTGAAAGCAAATTTTCTTTAGTACAACTCCCTCTTGAACATGCAACTGGTGCCAACAGTCTGAATGCAGCTTGTGTATGTATGTTCTGAACTATGTAAGGTCATGATTCGATTGAAGCTACATCATAAAATACGTAAAACAACCTGCCCACAGACAACAAAATCAACAAGTGAGCAACAGAACCAAGAACCTTCTCTGATCATCACAAATCTCTGCTTTTTAAACATGGCATACCAGCATACCAATGTCAGGAGCTTATTCAGTCACAAGTACAGACGCATGCAGACAGGTTTCTAAGTTAGACTGGAATTTTGATTTTCTCCTTACTCATGTATTGGGAATGTCATGATCTGTGTGACCATTTAAATAAAGGCTCTAATGGCAGAAGCAAAGCTCTGGAGGCCTTCTCTCAGAGCCTTAAAGAAACTGTTCATCTTAGAAACCAGAAAACATAAAGGTCATAGCAAAAGAATCCTGTACATAATAATTTTATAGCTTTTGAAAGAGAATGAATGAGTATTTCTACGCAATCAGGAAAAATAAAATGTAGTCTTGCCAAAGTTTGGAATAGATTTTTAAATTAAGCACATTTTAAACTGAAAAGTTTGCAATGAAATGTTTTTAAATTTTCATGCAAATTCTTTTTTACTAAAAATTGAAAATGAAAATTGCTTTTGACTCCCAAAAGATACTAAACAACACAGAAAAATACAGAGAAATGGAAATATAAAGGAAATAAATTGCTAGATCATACCTTAAGTTCCTCTGTTTGCTGCTTCACTGTCTCCAGATCTGTTCCAACTGGGGACATAGATGCTAACTTGCTGCCAGCAATGTCTACCCAGTCAAATAATGCCTGAAAATCACAGTATGATATTCAAGTGTGAGCAGAGAAATGCTGTTATTTTTGAAAGTTGTATTAAGTAAAATATCAGAGCTTTTTTTTTTTCTGAGAAGGTATTGATGTGCTCTTTCAAAGAAAATAACTTTCCCAGCAAAACCTAGGTTTCTTTTCAATACAATAGAACAAATATCCACGTAACAGTTACAGGAGTGTACATTCTGCAAGACTGGACTTCTACGAGCAGCAACATTCTGCCAGAATTATTCATGCTGAGTAACACTCTACTTTGTGTAAAATCTGCAATTTTTATGAATCCCTTGAAAGGTAAATACAAGAGAAACGCTGTTTTACAGTTGTTTGGAATGAAAATGGAAGGTGGTGGATAACACACTTTAAATGAGGATTACAAACAAACTTCTTTTTAAGAAAGCTGTTTGTGTAAGGAACATGGAACTGCCCAATCAGTACGTACTAGGCAGTGAAGGACCATAACTGAGCTAGAATGAATCTCTGTAGGATAATGCAGTATGTCTTAAAAAAAATAAATTATGTCTCCCCAGTTCTGATGCTTTCTTTTGCTCCCAATAGTGCAGAATCTCAAGAATACTCCAATGGATTAAGAACAGCTGCATCAATCTGAGTAATTGCACAAGGGAAAAAACACCTCCACCAGGCCCTTTTCCACCTGCCTGTTATCTGTGGAGATATCATCATGGAGAAATGCTTAGGACAACTCATTGGAGCTGCCTGCTGCTACATGGCTCCCTGAGAAAAGGAGAACTATGTCCAACGTGCTCAAGAGGGTGATGCAGCTGTAGTTAACAAACTCTTCATAATACTTTTCATATTTTCTATTGAAATGAGTGTAAGACAGCACCTAAATACAGTTCATTCACAAAGTACCAAGCTTGTAGGATGTACCATGTACAGCCACAGGAAACAGAAAGCACTTAAACCAAATGGTGATGATTCTAACTGCCTAGTCAATCTCTGCACAGTAGGAACACAGGAGAACCCAGAGAAAAATCCACAGTGATGGTACACTGCAAAATAGGTATGTTGCATTATTATTAAGGAGTGTTCTGCTGCTTGAGCTGAACCAGAGAAGTAACTGCCCTCAGTGTCATGCGAAATTCCAATTTTAAAGATCAAATGAACCACGGAAAACGGTAATTCCACCAAGAAAAAACAAACAAACCAAACAACACCAAACCAAACTGACCAACCAAACAACTATAAAAAACCCAGCAGTATATAAAGAGAAAAGATCATAGATTCAAAGGATAGTTTGGGTTGGAAGAGACCTTTAAATGTCATGTACAGTACAATCCCTCTGCTTTTTTTAAACTTCCTCAATTCTAGGAAGCACAATGTACAAGATATCTTAAAACTGCTGGTATATTTACCTACAATTTAAAAAAGGAATCATCTTCTAAAGTATTGTGATAGGATAAGTTATACTAAGTACAATGGTCTAGCAATGTTATGTTAGTAATATTTTTGCTTAAAATACTCAAACATTTTGCTTATAAAAAAGGTGGAATAAAATTCAAGTGCTTTAACTGTCCTCCACTCAAAGAAAATAGCAGCGAGTGGGTATACGGACCTGTACTCTGCTCCGTTCAGACCACAAAGATGTGTCACAGCTTCAACCTGCCTACCATATGAAGCATTGACTATCACAAGAAAATGTGAGCACAACTACTATGAATGTGTGGTGCCAAAAAACCTCTGCTCTTATCAACAAACAAGAGACATTAATTTTGAATCTAAACACAATGCAATATATGGACATGAAGAAAACAACCCAACATATGCATTCTTTAATGCAAAAAAACCCCAACAAACCAACCCCAACCAATCTTTAGAAAAAAACCTTGCCTACTGAAGACAATAGTCACTACAACCACAGTGCATTACTTGTCACCTACCTAATCACATGACATTTTTTACTACAACCGCATTAAATCCCACTGACTGAAGGCTGGGTTAGGTACATCCCATCATCTTACCTGGAGTCCATCTTGGTATTGAACAGCTGCCTGCATAGCTTCCCCAAGCTTATCCACACGTTCTTTCCATGTTTTGTTTAACGCATCCCAGGCAGAATTCAGCTGCAAGTAAGCACAATTTACTCCAATAGACAAAAGAATTCTACTGCTATATAATGTGCATCTACTAACTCTTCACTGATCAATAATACAAATAAACTAAGCATGAATAGTTCACATCTATTCCATGTTAACACTCTTGTTCTCCCTATCATTGCAAAATTAATTTCTTTCAGAATTCAGTAGAGGTTCTGGATTATAAAAGCTGTAAACTTCAATACTGATTGAATATTTTTATTAACAGAGCTATTACAGCTAATAGAGGAAATACTACTAAATCATTTGGAGTTGCATCACTATAATAAACATATCTTAAAAGAATCATACATTGGTGAACACTAGAGAAATTAAAAGTACTTTATAGTCATCCAAACAGGATAGTCTCAGTTAAAATGTCTCACTTGGCATGAACAAGATACATCCAAAATTTATTCTAGGATTACTTTTGCAAGAAAACCTACCATATTAATCAGTGAGTATTTTTTTTTTTAAACAATCTTTTACAAAAGTTCTAAACAATAAATCAATGAAATAAAACAGTGTGTACATTCTAATCTAAACTAAGATTCATTCACCCAAAAGGCAAACCTTACTTTACCACAAAGGCTTCAGGGGTGTCTCACTTTTGCCACAAAATTTTTATTTTCAAAATTTGTTGGGGTTGTGGGGAATATACCAATTTCAGTTGAGCAAGCATGTCACATAGCAGACCTAAGCATCTGCATTTCCCATACCTCATCTATACTCTTGTTGACAATAGGTTTGTCAGGCTCTCCACAAGCAGCTCTAAGTTCAGAGCCAAGGCTCACAACTGCTTCTAGTTCTTCTTGTAGTCCATCAATTTCTTCTTTAGCAGCCTACAAAGAGAAAAAAAGACAACACTGCTAATACTAAATTTAATCATCTATGTATAGCTTGCTTTCAAGGTAGAACACAGCAGGATTCCACCTTTGTTTTCTTTCAAGTCACTTGGACTTACACCTGGATGCTTAAAAAATAAGCATTCCTTTGCAGTGTCAGATGAAAGGAGCTGACATCAGTCTAAATTGTAACAATGGTTTATGATATCATTTTGCATGAGATGGAAAAAATAAACAAGAAGTTTTAAATTCGATTTCTTTAATCAGAGTGTCTTCTTTGTCAGAGGTTATCATTCAGCCTTCAAACACTTAACTATCAGTATAGATAATTACAGGCTTAGAGGATAATACATAGAGCATCATACATTTGTACCCCTTTCATTTAGATGTTACGTATTACTCGAGGAATCTCAAGTATGTATAACTTTTAAAAGCCTCAGTGAGATGGTTATTATATACATATTTACAAACAAATAAGGAAATGTAATGACAAGCACATGTTGCGTGCTCATTGCAATTAAGCACTGATATGTATTATTTACTGTAGACTCTTGAGATACCATTATTGTAAATTTCTACACAATTATCCCTCTTAGTCTTTAAAAAATAATATATTCTCCCCTGCATACTTCAAATAAAGTACTTCAAGTCACGAAAATACTTTCTACTGACCTCTGCAGCTTCTTGCTGTTGCTTGACTACAGATGGGTCAACTCCAGGTCCCTCCAGTTCTCGAATGAAGTCCTGAGTATCTTTAATAGTAGCTACAAGAGCCATATGATCACACCAAAACTTTTCAGCTAGTTCCATTACATCCAGCAGTTTAGCCTCTCTTTCCTCAGCCAAGGTCTGGATGTCTTCCCAAATTAGGACCATTTGGTCTAGTTTATCTTGAACAGCTAAACAACAAAGGAACTACATTACTACCTTGGCAAACAATTCTTGGTCATAAATCTCTCTCCAGTTCTACGGCAGAAACATATGAGTACATTTTAAAATTTAGAGTCTAAAATATTTCTTTGCAGGAATCCTTATAATGTTAAGTGGAAACAAACACAATGGCCTTTAAAAATAAAAGAAAGGTCATCTCCACAATGAATTATTTTAAATGAATGCTTTGTTTTTATAAATCTTTAGCAGCTTCTCCAGGAGAACATTCCCCAGATTAGAGGTCATCAGAAATGAAGAATTTTATATGTTGCAGCTTACTGCAATTCCACTACATGAAAGTTTCCTCAGTCGACTACCTTTAGCAGATATATCTTTATCAGCGCCTTCTGAGCGAGCAATCATTTCCTCTCCTCTCTGTTTCAGTGTCTCATACACTGGCTGAAGTTTTTCCAGCTCCACGGACACGTTCTTATTTTCACTGATCTGCTCTTTAATCTTCTCAACCTCTGCCGAGATCGAAGGTGGCTGCTTCAGACGTTCAACTATGCGTTTCAGACTCTCGAGAGTTGGATCTATCTTGTCATGAAACTAGGAGGGTGGTAAAGGACAGAAGGAAAGGGCAGACAAATTAGAAAAAAACAAAAAACAAAACAACAAAAAACCAAAACAGCAAACTAAAAAAGGGCATCCGAAATTATCTTGGAAAAAGGTATTTTAAAATTATCATCTCTATCCAACACATGTATATGCAACTTGCAATACCTCCCTCTAGGCCCTTTTAATATCTAAATTACAAAAAAACCCCTGCAAAATGGTATGTTCTCTCAAATTCAAGAATTTTACTATTTAGTTTGGGCTCAGTCCTGAGACACTCCCTCTGAGGGTACTATACATATGGCAGAATCCACTTACATTTAGTCCTGTGAAAGTCATAGTAGTTTGTAGCTTTAGAGAGTCATGGCTTTCTGACTTCATCATTTTAGAAAGATATGTACCTTACTATTAAAAACATGCACTTTCTGTTGGGACCAACATACTGACATACAACCTCTGATAAAGGCTTTATATGTAAGGTTGTGCAAAAAGACATTTGTTAGTGGCCAGGTGGTGCTTGCTAGTGCAGTAAAGGTATGTTACTTTCTGCAACTAAAAGCACACAACAGTGTATATACTACATCCATCCATGTTTGACTGAGCCCAGGTAGGTGCTCAGAAACTCAATTATAGCTGTGTTAACGTGGTTCAGACTTTGGGATAGGTCCAAAGTTAGCCTTTATTATATGCTTTTGTATTAATAGAGATTCCTAAATATCTTGCACTACCATGCCCCTTTCAAATGAAAGAAATCAATAAATTGTGGGTGCATTTAAATTTGCAATTATAAAAGCACTCCTGACAACATTTGGAAATGATGCTGGAAAGAACACAGCAAAACAAGATTACCTTATGTAAACAAATAGCTACATCCCTTCTATTCAAAGGAACACAGGCAATATAAATATAATTACTTTTTCCCACCATACAACCCGCTTCAAATCAGACTCTGTGACTAATGTTACGGGCCTCAGCGTTTTTATTAGAAGTGTGAATATCACAGAAGCCAACAAAATGTGTTATGAAAGAAAAGTAGCCTTCCCACATTCAAGACTTCTGAGAAACTGATTGTGGCAACAAAACCTTACAAAAGCTATAAAAACTGAAATTAAATTGGCAATATTTGGGTCTAATTTTAGGACATGTATTACATTTTTAAGTTGTCAGTGCATTCAGTGGGCCTCCTTGTACTCAACTTCAGTGAATGAGACAAAGTGCTTTAGAACTTAAAAGGAAGAAATTGCAAGTCATTACAATCTCTCATTCTAGGTTCATACATTATGTCCTTCCTTTGATACATAGTGCAATTTAATATAATTTAAAACCTGAAGAGTTAAATAATTGCCCTTCAAGGACTGTCTAGACAAACTGACATAGACATCATAGTTCAGAGATCTGATAATACATATTCACATATCTTCATAAAAAAGATTATATAAAATTACATTCTGCGGGCATTAGAATGTTTTGCTTTGCCATCTGCATATACATTTAGGTATATAAAATGAACCATAAAGTATTGCATAAATAATTCAGTAATTTCTCAACATCTGATTATATTCTAGGTGTTAGAAAAGAATGCATTTCTAATTCTTGCTTTCTGTACTTAGCCAGTACAACATGTTGATCTATCACATTCAAAACAGGGACTCTAATACTAAGCAAATACCTTGATTTTCAAATTGGCAGCTCCACACATGGAGGGGGCAAAGCATTTATGACAAAGAAAAAAAGAGGATCTAAATAATCGGGCATATTTCAGAGGTGTGAATAAGGAAGGCGTTTATAATGACTGAAAGTTTGTACGTTAAATATATATACAACATGTAATGTCTATAACAAGTCCAAAAGCAGGATGACATTTGATGTCATTTAGTTTTGCCTCACATTCCTAAACTCAGCTGCAGGGGCTAGGAATATGACATTAATTATAATGACCTGACAAAAAATTACTTAGAATGTAGAATTCGTAAGGTCTTCAAGGTGTTTTTCTTTATTTAGTATTTATGACCTAAGCAGAGTACAGTACTTAATTTCCAGTGAACAGAGAAAAAAAAGGGGAATTTCCTATAAAAACAGTAGTATAGAACAAAGCATTTTTATTCAGGTTTTTGTATAGGTTTATGTACAAAGTTTTACTGAATTCTTTTCTGAATCTGGGGTCAAGTAAAATAATTTCTATGTGGATTTAATGACAATTAACCCAATATTTAATGGTTGCTAGAATAAGACACTTGGCAATACTCTACTGAAGTTCATTTCATAGGCTGATGAAGCTAGAATATGCAGTTTTTGTGGACTTGACCTGAGTTTCATGCTGATGACATTTTGTGACGTCTAACGTTAAGTTCTTCGGAGTCTGCAGCGAAGAGCCAATGCTACTGCCACTGCTTAACTACCCACTAGTTCCACTGCTAACTGTTTACTACAGCTGCCAATTCCTAGAAATAAATATACCCAATTTAACTGATCAAAAGTGACATTTGTTTATAAATGAAGCACCAGCTAGTAACAGACCAGTAAGAGAAAATGAAAGTGAAAATCAAATCCCACATTTTTAGACCACTAGATCTTTTACTTCTAAGTTAAGCAGCTGTAAACATTTTTCAGCAGCTGCAAAGTCATAATACTGACCAATATATAAAATTATAACCCCTCAAGATACTGAAAAATCAACGCCATTAGCAGTGATATGAACATTCACAGACCATTAGGTTGAAAAAATCCAGATAAAACAGCAGTTTAGTCTTGATATATGCATGTAAGATGACAATGTGTATTCTTCCGTTGAATGAACCCAATTATACGTTAAACTTAAATTGATACCTGGGTACACTGAGAAATGGCTTCATCCAGTGCCAGTGCTCGCTTTTTGACATCTTCCTTAATTTTACTGTAAAGGGTGTCAGCTGCCACGTATTTCTCTTGGATAGAAAAGCCTTCTCCCGGGCTCAGCTCCAGCAACTGAGGCCCAGTTTTGTTCATCTTATCTATATGAGGCTTGTGCTCAGCAATCAGCTCACGCAGTTGCTACAACAAATGAAACAACTTATCAGTTTCTTACCCTTGCACCACCACATTACAACTGTCCACACTTCCAACACATCCAGCTGGCAAGAAATTCCAAACAAATACCTTTCATCTTAATGTAAAGCAGAAATAAAGTTAATGACTGCTTTGCCAGTGATCATTCCCATTCCAACACAGAACTATCCAGGCATAAAACATCAGAACTAGAGACACACTGGAAAGGCCTGCGCAACACTCTGGTAGGACATATGATTACAGGCAAAATATAAGATGCTAATTATGCATATGATGCTAACAACAGACATTGTCCATCGTATTTAGGACCTATAATGACAGAAATGGCAGTGATATTCCAGACATGGGCGTAACACCACCACATGTATACTTTTCATGTTGATATTGGTCACTTGCTGCAAAGCCTTTCATTGAAGAACATCACAGAGAGAGGTACCAACATTGCAAGAAAATTAATTCAAATTACCTGTGATTTAAGAAGTGGAAACCAGCACAAGAGAGGGTCAAAGATATCAGTGAAAAGGACAAAAGGACAAGCAAGGGTGATCAGTAGAGACCAATCAACCTTGTTCATCAGTCTCCCTCTCTGGCCACAAGACCCCTCTGTCTTCATAACAGCACTATTATTGAACTTATACAATGTTTAACAAGTAATTAGTAAGTGAATTATATTTGATCTCAGCTGTCTATTCCTTCCCATCATCCACCCCAGAAGTGAAAACTGTGCAGAGGCTTGAGGAATGGAAATGTCACAAGGTGTCTTCCAAGTTGTCTAAGGATTTCAGATTTTCTTGCTTGCACCCATAGAACTGACAAAAGGGAAAGGGGTTTTTTTGTGTGAGTAGCCCCATCCTTCTGTCATTTTATTTACTTTCTCATTTAATCTCTCCCTTTTCAGAAAAATCCCAGTCTTGTGAGGCACTGTCCCTCTCAGCGCTGTGAACTCCATGCACAGCTCCAGTGCAGGAACGCAAGAGGTACATGCACTGCTTCTCCCAGTTGAGAGTTTGTTTAAATTAATGAAGACCCAGAAAAGAGCCTGTATCAGTCTCAGTGTAAATAAGTTCTCTTCTCTTCAACTATGGTCCTTCCCT
Organism: Corvus hawaiiensis; assembly: GCF_020740725.1. Lineage (NCBI taxonomy): Eukaryota > Metazoa > Chordata > Aves > Passeriformes > Corvidae > Corvus > Corvus hawaiiensis. The sequence goes on from NC_063215.1 coordinate 26,199,739, forward strand.
TAAAAGGAATCCAGATGCTGGCTTTCTTCCTTGCTCCTCCCCAGGAGAGGAGACGTTGAGGAGACTGGAAAGACAGTGATCACAACTCCTCAGTCCCCTAATGACAGAACAGCAATGAAAATAACCCCTCCTGACTCTAACTACTTACTTTGAATGTAACTCTGTTTGTAAGGCTTGCCACAAGAAAAATAATATTGATTAGCAGAGAGGAGGAAAAGGAGAAACTAAGAACAGTTTGAAAATTTTTAGAAAATAATTTTGTATGTTCTACTTTTGAGCACAAAGAGATGACTTGACATAAGGCCACAAGAGCACGCATTTCTGGGTCTAAACCTTATGCTAATAGTCTGCCAACAGCTCATTTCAAACCAAACTAACTGCATGTAACTCACACAGAATCAACTCTATGAATTCCAGAACTTGGAACAAGGATAAATACAGTAAATCAGTAAATACAACAGAACAGAAACATTAGGTTCTCAATTCACATTGGGAACTACTTTTTTTTTTCTTCTTCTTTTTAACAGAACAACAAATGATTTGGTCTTCTCCATGACATACCATTGGGTAAACAATTCTAGTAAACAAGTGTTTCAGAGCAGATTATGTGTTAAAAGACATTAATCTTCTATTTAACAAACAAATCTCAGCTAATGGCATAGCCTGGGGAAAAAGCAAAAATAGAAGCTCATCTGAAAGGCTTCTCATAGAAGCAGCACGATGAAAGTACATGAGGAACAATCCTGTAAGTAAAGCAAGCATGATATGGTTCATGGTGACTAATCAAGGTAGTTTGTAAAGCTTATGTTATATAGCTAGTCTTAACAGAACATGTTTGTTCATTCTGGACATAATAGGAAGACAAATACATGAACCTGGTGTTTACCAGTCCATAAGAGTGGCACATTGCATTAGCTGGTCTCAAAGTAAACAAGACTTTGAAGCCAGGGTTCATCCTATCTAACTTGAGTCACTTAATTGAGGCAGCTAAAATAAAAAGAACACTAGTTACTCTATGCTTAGCAGGGAGAAACAGGTATCTCCAGTGGCCATACAGGTTTTGCATCTGCCAAAACACGCAGGTTTTTAACCCCAGTGGGATACATCTGATTCCATGTGATATGAGCAGTCACCTGTGAAGCACCTTAATTTTTATCCAAACTGATTATATATCCATGTAAGAGAATCCATACAGTGGCCAGTCTACAACACTGTTGCCTCTATTTTGTGATGCTATGGTAAACAATTATTTATTTTAATTATTACAAAACAAACATTCTTGACATGATAAATTACTACGGGATTGCATGGTGCCCAAGCAATCAGTTCTTGGCCCTCTAATTGTTCATCTTCCTGACTCAGCTAAGTTTGATTTCAATGTTACCAATGAAACAAAAGCCAAATTTTTTATACATACATAAGATCAGCATATGTCTATATCTGTAAACAGATTGTCCCCCCCCCCCCCCCCCTTCCCCCCCCTTATGTTTCTTGCTCTAACATCCCATATCTGTTCTTTCTGTTTATGGGTTTGGTTTGTTCCAATACTGACATTAACGTGTACTTTGAAATATACTTAATTAATAACTTTTATGTGCTCAGTTCTCTCAGTACAATGGCAACTATTACCTTTTAGCTCTCTTTTATGCTTATACATCACTTGCTGCCTTCCCCAGAGACTCTTGCTTGCATGCACAATTTGGTAAACAGTAGAGACATGACTGAAAATGTATTTACTCTGTATTATTATTTTATTATTTAAGGTTTTTTTTTTTTCAACAGAAGAGTATCTGTTTGGGTTTCAAGAATTTTGAAGAGTACTCCACAGTTCTAAGCAAAAGATTTCCCGGTTTTTAACTCTACCTTTTTCAACACTGGCAAAATGCTTACCCTATGTTCTTCTTGTTGTTGCTTTAAAGTTTCATATTCAAGGGCTGGAGCAGGAAGCTGAGAGATGATCATTTCTGTTTCAGTTAACCATGGCCAAAGCTCTTCATAAGTCTCCCAGAACTGGTTAACCAGCGACTGAGCCCGTTCCAGCTGGAGGTTTCTCTCTGAGTTCATTTGACAGACTGCATCATATTTCTGTAAGAGGCTTTCAATTTTTTTCTGTAAAATAATATTAATTTTTTAAAAGTATATTTTTGTGTGTGTCTATTACCTTCATTTCTAAACATCTTTGACAATTATAGTACCAATTTACAGTGAATAACATTTCAGTTTTGAAGTTTCTACAGTATCACTGTTTAAGGTGGACAGAATCAACAGTGAGGGAGATCAGAATTTGGCAGAGTACTTGCAAAATAATTAGAATACATTTAATAATACTGATATTTACAAATAACACTTTATTCATAGAGCTTCTAGTCAAGCTGCAAATGATCTGACTGCAGATCTTAGCCCAACTTCCTTACTGCAGACACTTATCTTCAGTGACACTTGGCAGAAACTAAGTCTTCCACAGCATTTCTGAATCAAAGCAAGGAACAATACATAAAATGTGTTGGGATGTTTGGTTCGGTGGTTTTTTGGTGGGTTTTTTTTCACTCTGGCAAAATGATAGGATATACTCTCATGACTGTCGTTTACAAACTTGCAGAAACCACAAAACATTATTTTCCAGGTCAGCATACATTACTTAATGAGAATGTATTACCATTAATAACATAGATAATAGTGATAGAACTAAAAGGCTTATACATTACAAATTTACTGTATTTGGGCATGTGATAATAAAAGAAAGTATCTACTAGCTATACATTTTTCCTGTGGAAGACTGCCCATGTTATCATGTTTATGAAATATTGTATGTGACAAAGCACATAAATCCTAGCCTTGGAAAAACTACATGTAAGCAAGACAGTGAACGTGAAGAAGCTTTTTTTTTTTTTGGCAGAACAAGCTATCCTTTCATTTGTTATGTCTTGCATGTAAATTAAGTATAGAGATGCTATCCAGAGGACAGAACATAACCTTAACACACAGCTATACAATATTTTTGACAAATAAACATTTAGTGGAGACTCACACAAAATTGCTCTGCCTTATCACTACAGTTTCATAGACCGAACATCTCATCTATTCTAAATTCACTTAAGAGAAAATCAAATTTAGAGATCCTGCAGCAGAACACAATTACTGAAGCATTGTTTTTCACAGATCGGAAGGACTAAATCTACAACATATCCAGTCTCACTGTAATTTAGCAAAAAAATCCCAACCCCACAACTAATCCTTCCTAAATGCCAACACGAAAAATCCATCTGTACGTTTGCAGCCCTGACATTGGGCTCACCGTGTTTGTGTGTAACAAACAAAGCCATAAGAATGCCTTTCATGGGCTGTGACAGGATGGAATAATCTTGGCAAGCAAGGTTTACATGGAAATCAGCAGATATGAAAGTAAAGATACACACAGAGGTGCACAGCCGTTGAATGCAGCACAGAAATGCTCACGCCCAGAGCATCACTGACCCAAAAGAACTCAGAAGATAAACTGCCAGATTCCACACATCAACCCAGATGAGTAATACCTCTTCACTCAATCATCTATAGGCTAAAATGCTATTTACTATGGATGAAGATGATAAATGGCACTCCAAATTAGTGTCAGGCAAAGAAGCAAGTACACAGCGTTTGTTCTTTTAACATCCTGAAGGAAGGAGAGCAATACTCAACAGCATTTCCTCTAGTATTACAATCCTCAGAGTAGAAGTGACTGTAATTAATGCTTCTGCATTAATATTTTTAAAAAGACACTATAGGAATCCTTCTACTTATATATTGTCTGCATATCTACCACTGTAACTGCAATTTAAGGGACTTTACCTTCATCATCTGTTTCTCTTCTTCAGTGCATGTTTTCATAAGCTTATCCCCAGATTTAACAAGTTCATCTATAGTATCTTTGTGCCTTAAAATCTCCATGGTAAAAGCCTTGAAACACAATAAAAAATTGGTTAGAATAATAATAAGAAGAAAAAAAGTATTTGGAGAAAAAACTGGTTTTGAAGTGCATTAATTATGATGGACTGAAAATTAAATCATGCCAGTACATTTTCTAGATGGAGAGTGTGCCAGCCAATAATTAACATGACAGTTGGAAATGCATTTCTTTTACCTTTTGAACTTGCAGCTGAGCAGTGGTCTGGTCTTGCTCAAGCCTAATATCACCCAGTGACATCAGTTTCTTTTCTGTTTCTGCAATCCAGGCAAATTCAGCATCAGCTGCTTGATCAAACTAAATGAGGGAGACAAGAATTAGTTCAGCAGTTCTACAGACATGAAATTAGAATCACTGTTTCAAAAAATTTAAAGAAAAAAAAAATAAATAGCATATTTTTGAATTTTTAGAAAGATAGCAGCTCACTTTCCATTTGAGGTTTTTATATAAATGAAATACAATGCCCAAAATTGTTCTGAGATTGTAATACAAGCAGCCTAATTCATAAGCACAACAAAGCAACAGAAGCAAATACTTTTTCCAAAGCCTACAGCTCTCTAACAGTCATAGGAAAATAAAAATGGGTAATAATCTCAGAGTTTTAACTAGACTGCTTGTTTTCATTTTACTCTTCTTTCACATGTCTTTTTCATCTCTGTGTTTATTATTACTGCTAGTGTTGCAATTATCCTGAGACACAGTTGTTTGATGTTACCCTATTAATCTGAAGAGCTGTGTTGGTATTAAATGATCAGGACAAAACAATCACTGTTCAATGAAGTTAGTCCAAAAACCTCACCAAATTTAGAGAAGACAAGATTTCATCCAAATCTAGGCCTCGGGTTAAATGCAAAATTTTTTTTTAGCATTTGGGTGCAGCCAGTCCTTTTCCTAAAAGATTGACTTCTGACTACAATCAGTCAACATTTAAGTGTTTTAGAAATTACCTAAAAGCACTAATGTAATGAGAGGACCTGTCTCTTACTAATTTGCAAAGAAAAGCATGAAAAGAAGCAAGTGAGGATCTAAGTCTTCTGAAATGTGAGACCAAATTAAAAAAAAAAAAATCATACATTCTCTCTTCAGATCAAGTTTATAGGCATGCATCTTAGCACACACATTGCAGTACTCAATCAGGGCAGCTTTGAGCCTAAGCCATAGAGAAATATTGCATGGGATGTATCAGATACACATTGTAGAAACTACTAAGAATTTATTTATTGAATTAGTTAAAACTCTGGCTCCTCCCCGAAATTACCTGAACCTTAATATAGCTCTGAATTATTGTGAAAGTCTGTCAGGATGTTTTAGGTCACAACCAGCTTCTTGTGTTATTGATGCCCACACTTTCCTCAGAAGTCTTTTTCTGAACACTCTCAGTCCCACTTGTCTTTAAAATATGCTGGTCTGTGCCTTTATGGCTGTGGTCCATAACAGCCCTGCTCCTTAATATAACTGGAATTCATGTTAGTCACTAACTCAGACTTGTCTTAGTGGTTAATCATGAGTCCCACAAAACAAAAGATGCAGTTCTGAGATTTCATTCTTTATGAGTCAATCTTTTTCAGACTTTACAATCCATTTGTGACATGAAAGAGCACAACATTCTTTTTCACTATATGTCATTTCTCATTTAAAGTAAGAGAAAGTAAGGCTTGTCCTAAGTATTGTGACATCCTACTAGAAAGGTATGTTCTGAAACAATCAGTACCGTAAACGTTAGCATGAAGCACATGTGCCAGTGATAGTTAAATCCTGCCTTTAGAAACTACGGTTCACAATCAAGTTTTTCAGAAGCCCATCTATTTACTATAGAAAGGGAGAAGATGATTTCAAATCTGTTAGATGTACAAACTAACTGCAGTGTGACTTCCTGATACCAAATATTCATAGGTATGTAAGTAATATTGAGGAAACATTTAATGGAAATAACAAAATCAAGGCATGGCAGTGAAACTTCCAAGTTAAATAGCATTGAGGAAGGACAGAACTCTAAACTCGATTTGCTAAAAGTATAGGATTTCCAATTTGTGATGCTTAAAAACAACATAAAGGAATAAAAAGCATAAAATTGGTACTCTCTGCATCCAAAATTTGAAATGTTTTCTTCCCATTATACATGGCAGTTACCTATGTGCCCTGAGCTACACTTTCAGTAACTATAAAATTGTCTACTTAATCCCTGTCCAGTTTAACCAAGCATAGTTCATTGTGGTACTTTTTCTTCTGACCCGGAATGACTGCTGAATATGATGATGCTGTGATTTTCTCCACGAATGCTTTCTAAAGCACTCTCTACAGCTGCTTTAGAGTGAAGAACAAGTAAGCCCAAAGTAGAATATGACCTTGTGTTTCTACACAGGACTCCTACACTAGAGGACCCCACCAATGCCCACAGTCTTGAGAAATGAAGACTAAACCATGCAGCTGAATTTATCTCTAAGATAAATCCACCAGTCTGGGACCATTTTGCCCAGGTAGTTAAAAACGCTGGGCATTTCATCTGTCTGTTAGTCTTCCAGCTTCCATTCACAACATGAAGCCATTATGCCTAACCATCTGTGTTGCCGGCTGCACCCCTCACCTTGGTCCAGGAACATCTATCATGAAATTCTCAGCAGCTTTGTCCTCTACCCAAAACTTCTTAATAGTATAGGCACTTGAAGAAGTTGCCCCAGGGCAAATTTAAAAGAGCACTAGCTTTTTCAAAAATGCTTTTTATTTTGCATAGCTAAATGGGAAGTAGCTTATCCTCTACTGGAAGCACATTAAGCACCTGAAACTTATCACAGGATATAGTGTGTAGGAGTTTACTGTGGTGATGTGGGTTGGCTGAAGTGGAGGTTAGGGGTATGCAGGATGAGAGCGCAATGTGCCTTTGCAACATTAGCTAGTGAAATAGCAGCTCTGAACTTTTCATGTCTGCACCTGAAACTGCTCAACTTATGCTAGAGGATGCAACATAGTCATGGAATTCAGAAAATCTGAAGGAGAGCTAAAATACAATCTTCTATCTCACCTTATCACTCATTAAAAAAAAAAATCACCCTTCATTTTTGAATATCAGGTTAATGAGACAAGAAAATATTAATTAGCAAACCCCTTAAAAAGAAACCTGTACTTATTTTTAAGCTCACTTAGAAGAAAATCTGAATTACTGACAGTCTCTTTTAGTCAGTTCATGGCAAATTTTGAAATTATCACACATAGTTTCTCCTTGTCCTGTTACAACTGTTTATGGGAACTATATAGCAGAAGTAGAAATCTCCACCAGCATTTTTATGCCTGAACTGTAGGCAGACACTGGAAGATTGTGTTTTCACAATGTATTTATAAGCAGGCTTAAATATGAGACTACTCAGTGACAAAATTAGAGCCCAGTTCTCAAAGGGTATCCATATATACTTCTGTGCATGTACAGAAACCTCCATATATTAAATAACTCAGGTTTTGGGCCCCAAGAAGAAAAGCATTGTAGATACTAATAAAAGCAAGTGTTATTTAAATCCTCCACTACAGCTGGAACAAGGTCATCCAGCTGTTAATTGTGTAACGCACAGATGAGCTGGACAAGCAGCTGATGCTAAAAGCTGTGGCCAACCTAGCAGTATCAGTGCCACATCCAGAAAAAGTGGCTCAGGATCTGGACCATATTTTACTTAACACAACATGATGTATAAAAGATGTGAGCCATTCAGTTCTTAAGCAAACTCCGACTTGAGGAGCCACAGGGTAGCAACAGCAATTTTAGCTAAAATACTGTTGTTTGCATCCACAGAAAGGGAGACAGCTACAAAAGCGTACAGATTAACAGATTTCTGGCATTCATATCTTAACAGTGGAGTCCCATTTTATTCAAGTGGGCCTTTTGCTGCTCAAGTATAATGAACTTTTGGCAACATTATTAAAGGACAGCTTTTGTCCAACTACACATGGCCAGAGACTGTTACTGTCCAAAGAACAGTTTTCAGTACCTGCTGGGATCTCAGGATGGCAGCATCAATCTCATCCACCTTCTGAGAGATCGTGTCACTCACTAATCTGTAGCGTTCATTGTCCTCTGTTATCATCTTGTCTAGCCCCTCTCTGGCCCTCCACGGCACCAGCTCCAGGAAGGCACTGCCAACTTCATTCAGAGAGTCCAGTAAGCCTTTGTTGTTCTTTGCTTCTTTTTTCAGCTCCTGTAAAAGGCCATTTAAAACAATTAAACCATTTAAACATGGCACTATATGAACGGAACATAACACAGTTTGCAGTTTCTTCATACTTTCAACTACCCCGTGAGTTGAGAACTGTTTTCCACACAAACCAAAGGGCTAAATTAGAATACTTATTTTCACCTAATATGTATTTGCTTTTTGATACTGTAAGTTGTTTGACAGAAAGGTAGGTGATTCTTAAGAGAATTTTCCACAGAATCTAACCTAAATATATTTCTCTAGTCAGTATGACCATCTGAAAATTTTCTAAGAATTGTTAGTACTTCATGAAGCATCCAAAGAAAATAAAACTAATGGATGGTTGCAAACTGCAACTCCTTAAAGAACTAAGTCATCAGCAAATGAAATCAGCACTCAGTATAGCAAAATATGATGAATTCAAATGATTTCTGCAATGAACAATGACTGGATAGAATTTCAAGCACATATTCACGCAAGGGAATGAAATTTTACCTGTACAGAACTCCCCATCTATTAAAGAAATTTAACAGAATTTTATTAAGCTTCCCCCCTCAACATTTTCCATACCATGGAGCTTATACTACATTTTCTCTTTTGAACTAAATCTTGTTAAACAAAATTAGTAATATATGTTTAAAATACTGACACTTTACAGGATTTTATCCATGCCACAGCTAAAGAACTAAAATAACTTTGTTTGACAACTTATGAGGTTTCCCAGTCTTAGGTAGGTCCTTGAATAAAATGAAAATGTTGTGCTTCTCTTGTGCTAAAAATAAACCTCAGCCCAATTTCATAAGTGATCATAGCACATGACTCTGGAAAGGGAGTTTGATTCTTAACTACTGTTACATTTAGTCAAATGATCTGATGCCAAAATTATTCAAAAAGTTATTTCACGTCAAGCGTAAATTAACACAAAACCTCACCGAATCACAGAGCAGTAAATAATTCACAGGTTCTAAAACCTACTTTTTGTCTTTCTTGTACTTGGCTTAATTCTTCAGCCTTTGGTACTTGAGTTTCATATGAAAGTAACTCCATCTCTACTTCATCAAGCCATTTGCAGAGTTCCTCGTGAGTTGAGTGCAGTTGGCCTGCAAGCTGCAGAGCCTGCTCTAAAGTCTTGGATACATCAGAACTTAATTTTGTAATGTCTTTGTATCTCGCTTTAATGCCTTCCAGTTTATCTTGAACAATTACAACTTCATCACCTAAAATATCAAAGGGATGTTATTTCCTGTGATCACAAATATTAAAAAGCAAAAAAACTCAAAACCACAACAAAAAAAAATAAAATCCTGAACACCACATATTACAGAAACCTCAGTATTTAATTTATAAAATAACCCAAACAAGGTGACAAGGCCAATCTTCAACTGCTGTAAATTGTCCTACCATCAGTAAAGCCCACAAAGCTACAAAGTTTACGTCAGTTCAGAATTGGTCCTTCTGCCTTTTTTCTGCTTTACTAAACTATTAGAAAGTAAGGGGTTAAATCCAATATTTAACACAAATGTTCTTAAAAAATCCACCCTTATACTCAAAATACTTCTTAAAAAGGCCAAATAAAAGATATAAAATTGTTACTGAAAATGTAAAGAACAAAAAAATAAATCTACCTATTACTAATTAGACTTTCAATCACAGTTCACCCTCATTGCTGTCCATTTGAAACAGAACTCAAAAGGCTAAAAGAAAAACAATGCATTGAAATTTATTAGCCTTATTAGGAACATTCAGATTTCTTTATAGACTACATGCAATGTCAAAGTTTGGAACAGAAAAGGATAATACCACCCTGTGCAAACATATGTATGTCTCAAAGGGTTCAAGAACTTTACAAGTACTAGAAAATCTGGACAGATGTTGCTCTACAGAACAGACACATTGTATAGAACTGGAATGCAACCCTTCCCACAGCATTAGTTCCCACGGATGAAGCTTTCCCCTTGCAGTAATAGGTAGTCTAATATCTTGTTCATCTGTGGATGCCTGCAGGGAATTCACTGTGTCCACTGCCAAACAGCCCTCCATTATGAGTAATGTCCATAACTCGCTATTAGGAATGGAATGCAGGTTCACTAAAATAATTTTCCACTAAAAATAACAAAAGGATTCAAGGGCTAAATTCTCTACAGGCAAAAAAAACGCTTTTGCTCACTTAAATTAAAAGTAAAATTGATCCCAAAACATAACCTACCTTGACCTCAAACCTTTATTAAAATAAACAACTATGATTGCTTTAACCAGTAAATATGAACCATATTTACAAGTTTCACTTTAATTTTCTTTAGCACCTCTAAGTAAAAGAAAAGTATGAAAAATTATAGTTTCATGTAAGTTCTCACCTGTTGTTTGCTTGAGAAGCTCTAAGCCATTTTGTATAGCCAAATCAACACTTTGTTTTCTAAGAAGAATCTCTTCCTGAAGATCCTAAGAATAAAGGTCATTTATGTTAGCACAGACCTAACAAAATATATTATCTTTATTTAGAATAATCAGACTGACATTTTAAACCAGATATATTAATGAAAATAAATGTAGTATGGGGATATAAATCAAATTTAAAACATGAATTAAATAAGAAATGAACAGAAATCAAAATACCAGTAGTTCAGAGTGCTGTTTCTCAAGCAATTCTGTGTTGCAATCTTGGACTGACAATTTGTTCAGTTTATCATGGATTTCATTCAGCCAGTTCATCAACTCAACTTCGTCCTCCCCAAAAATCTGAGCATTGCTGTAAGCTTGCTGGAGAAGTTCACACCTGCTGTTGCTCTTCTCTTGAATTTCAATGTATCGTGCCTGAGCAGAATCTAGCTTTTCCTGCACCATATCTTTATCTTCCCTGGAGCTCATAGTCTTTAGAGACTGACCAGCGCTAATGGCCTGATGTAAACTCTTATTGTGAGCTAGGACATCATCTTCTAGGGCCTATATTTTATTTTAAATAATGAAGAATAATGGAAAAGAAAATCAGAAAAACATAAAATAAATGTAAGTGGAACTCAATAAAAATTGAACAAAAAAGGACGTATTGCCAACATAAATATATAAAACTTAAATTACAAGTGAAAAAAAATGAAACTGTATGGTAAAATGAGTACAGTGCAACAGCTTTGCCAGTTGTGTTGTGCTTTACAGAAGCATCTAAAAAGAATGACCAAAGCAGGTGAGTGGTTTGTATCTTACTTTATGCTGAGAAATTTGCTGCTGCAGTTTGGAGGCCTGCGTTCCAATGGGTTCTGCATTTGCAAGCCTCTTCTCTGTGGCTGTCAACCACTCCACCAGTGGCTCCAGAGCTTCATGGAACTGCTGTGCTACCACCGAGATGCCTTCCAGCTGACGGTTCCTATCAATACACCCAGGGAATGGTTAATTTTTGTAATGAAGTAAGTGTGAAACAGTTTTAGTAATGAAAAAAAGCCCCTTGAATCCTTTGAAAAAAACCCAGAAATAATTCAATCTCATTGTAAGAACCAGTCACCAAATGAAACAGATGTATATCCATGATACTCAATGAAAAGCAAGGTAAAGTAAAAATCAAAATTAAAACCAAACAAACACCTCCAAGGTATTTGTCTAATAAACCAGTTTTGCAAATAAAAATAATATCACTTTATTAATATACTTTTTGCTAAAAATAATCTATCACTGAATTTATCAAAACATTGTTTTACACCCAGTTAAGATAGTTCTCAAGTTTCCAGCTGTCTTAAAGAGTGAAGTTACATTCCCTTGACTATTATACATGTTTTAAGTTAGGCAAAGGCTTTACTGAACGAGAATATACTGTCATGCTTCTTCAGTGTTGTAAAATGTCTTTAAACATTTTTTTCAATGATGAGAACAGAATTATTTCGTTCTACATTTCATCTCTTGTCCTGGATAAGAGCTCTCATTGAAGTTAGTGAGACAACACTAATAAAGCACAGAAACTTGACCTCCAAAACAGAAAAGCAGTACCTAAAACATTTGTCGTTCAGATTATTACATGTCAGAGAAGACTGTTGATTACAGCAAAGACTTCTCTACAAGCAGTGCTGAACAAATGCCATTCAAGCAGACTTTTAGGAGATTTGTTCTACATGAAAACATCACAATATCGTCTTTCAAACGAGGATCTCATTCCAGATAAAAGCTACATTTATGTGCTTTCCAAGGCTTATAAACAAGGTAGACTTGACATACTTAGCCATGGAACACTCTGTGGGGTACTCTACATTGTTTTCAACATCATTCTCAAATTCCTTCTTCATTTCTAGAGACCAGCCAAAGAACAATGGAGACAAGCTTGCAGCTAATGGATGGCTTGGAAAAAGTTGCAATTTCATTTGTAATTAGATGTCATCAGACTGGGAGGATATTATTAAATTAAACATGACATTAACATTTACCCCAGCTAATGAGTCAGATTCCTTCAATAAAAAAAAAAAAAAAGAAGGAAATAATGGTCTATTAGTGGTTGACTAATTAAATAATCCTATTATTAGTATGAGGTAACAAAACAGGTTCAGCTAAAGAGAGGCTTCCAGAAGGAATAGAAGACAACAGAGGTGAGGTGAGCTCAATACTACTTGAAGTACCAACACAACCATTTGCTCTTCACTGTAAAGCTTCACTGTGCACTTCAAATTTGTTTTCTTCAACTTCCCAAGTCCTCTCTTACTCTCAGTTATGTGCCTTTTTTTGGGCTATGTCTCATGCACTCTTCTCTCTACTCTGAAAAAGACTGTCCTTCTCAAATCCTTACCCAGAAAACACGTTCAGTAGCCCTTCCAACACAGATTTCTTCAAAGACACTTCACAGTTCATCACTTTACAGGTATTTTACACACTGACAACAAGTCACAAATGTAAGTCTGTGTTTACACAGATATTATGTGCATGGATTTCATTTGAGTTTTTTTAATTGGAACTTGAATTGGACTGCAATGTCTTTTAGGAGATAGGGCTTTCTGTGTTGCTAGAATATGAAAGAAAGAAAATATGACCTTTCTACATACTTGAAAGGTCCTTTTTCCTCTTGAAAACTAAGGGAGCTCAGCACCTTGCATGCATCTGCAACTGACATTATGAAGACCTCTAAGCTGCAGAAACTAATTGTGTAGGTGATATCCGAAAAAAAAAGGAAAAAATTGAGTACCCCCTCTTTGTAGCAGCAAGTCAGGACTTTGAAGTTCCAAGGTAATACCATTATTATTTGTTAGGTGCAAAATTTGCACTTTACTCTATTGCAAAACGTGTTCCTGCATCAAAACACCTGCATTCTAATGAACTAACAGAGATAAAATATTCAGAAGATACATATGTAGTTAATCCTAGTAGATTGTCACATCTTAGACAAAACTTTTTTTTAAGAGCTTTAGGTCTCTTCAGGTCATTTTTCTCCACTTTTCCTTCAGAGGACCCATTATATCAATATCAAGAGACTAAGAAGTAATGTAATTAAAAGAATGATAGTACTTCACACCGTAGAGTTCCACATGCTGCTTCTAAACATCTATCACATGCTATGTCTACATTTTTAAAATCCATGAAAGAATTTCAAATACCTTGTTTCAGCTTTACTGAGCAAGGCATCCCATCGACTATCCAGGAAACTCAACTGTTTCAAGATTTTCACTCTATCAGCAGGCTCTGCTGACTCCGCAATTTTCTCCCCTTCACGTTTGATTGCTTCAACAGTGGGCTTGCGGTCATCCAGCAGCCTCTGGAGAAGCTATAGAGAAAGCAATCAAGCACCAGGTTATTAAGAAATATTGCAATAATACAAATGTAACAACAGCAGACTTCTTGAAAAGCCGTTAAAACAAAAAACCTAAAAACTAACCCACAATGCCTATATTGTGATAAAAGTGTGAACAATGGTAATCAAAGAGACACACATATCACAAACATAAACCCCTTCCCTGACCAACGCAGGCTCATTTTAGTTTCTCAGTTGTTTTCCTAAGAACACTGGAGTTTCATGAAGCCCAAACATCCCTGGTTTCTCTGAGCTAAGGACGTGTGGCAGCCCAAAAAGTGAACATATAGAGGAAAAAGTTCTACTTAATACCCTTGAAGTAATCCAGCTATTTAGAATTAAGTTACATTTTACAGGAACATTTGTGGGAAAACTGCATGCCCTTCTAGATTTGGCATCACAGAGGTAATTCTGATACATAGAGAAATGGGAAAATAGATACTAAAACTATTGTCTAATCAACTCATCACTTGTATGAGATGCAATTGGGTTCACCTATCTAGTGTAGTACATTAACTTCTCTGTAAAGAAAAAAATATGCCTCTGTATACAATCCTCCCCATCTCCATTCCCTAGGTGCCTTTGGTAACATTAACATTTTGCCACTGCAGGAATCCCAAGATGACAACCTGGACTGGCCATAACTCTGTTTAAATCTTTGGGTGGCAGTGGGCCACACAGTCCAGCTGCATGCATTGTATGTTTTATCAGCTAGATTATCATTCTTTTCTATAACCATTATTAAAATACACCAGAGTTGATGACACTGATAGCGTTTCTACATTAGCACAGGCCATTTCCCAATGGGACTCCAACTAACTACTGACAATGATCACATCAAGATCAAGAGCCAAGTATTTAAATCTGTAATCTGCAATCTTATCTTGGAAGTATTACAGTGAAAATTTACTAGGTTTTATTTCCTACCTTTTATGCTTTCTCTTTTTCCAGTGGATCTTTAACATCCTTTCCAGATAATGTTAATAATTCTAACCAGAGGTCAGATTGCATAGTATCACTCTCTGTCTTATATCCCAGAAGATGAGCACTTCTCCCAACCCTGGACAAAGTCCTGAGTTTTGAACAGATGGCTCCTTTAAACACCTCAGCACACTCCAGTGTAATATAATACACTTGAACAGATATTATGCTTTGCCAAAGACTGGGAATTTATTCTCATTGATCCAGTGGAAGGAGAGAGATTCTGAAATCATTTCACTTACCTTCTGTTCTTGTATTTGCGCCTTGACAACTTTGAATTCAGCAGATGGTGGTTTCTGATTAGCCACAAGATCTTCTGTATCAATGAGCCAGCTAAGCAGAGATTCAAGGGCATCCTGAAATCTCCCACAGTGGAGAAGAGCTTCCTGCAATTGCGCAGCACGCTGGGCAACCTGAAAAAGCAGCAGAGGATCTCACCTACTCATTTTATTTCTGTGAAATAATTAGTCAAAACCTGTGGAACATCTGTCAATATCACTAATAAATACTCTCATTTTTGTAGTAGCTATTCATAAAAGCACTATGTCACAATTCAGCATCAATCTCTTGGGGCTGGAGACATCCAATGAAAAAAACAGACTCCCAGTATATCAGTCTGCTCTAGTAATTCCTCACAAGGTACTCCTCTATACAGCTCCGGCATTATGAAATATACTGACGGGATGTTCGCATTTCAAACGGTCTTTATTTTCTTTATAGAATGAGCCAGGAATCCAAAGTAGCAGCTCTTAATAAGGGCCAATAATGCCATGAATGAGAAATAAAAATAGGAAAGGAGAAGGCAAATAGGTGAACTGCAGGTGTCTCTGGTTCTGCTGCATCACTCCTTCAGGAAGAGAACAGAAGTTGAGCACCATTCCTACTTCCCACCCTTTCCATTTTCCAACAGCAGCTACTGCTGAAAGAAGACTCTTGAAAAGTACAGAAAAACATCTACAGCCAGTTTTTCAAAGCAGTGGTACTTTCTGATGTCTCAAGCAATACAGTCCTAAAGGTAAAGGAAACATTCCACCAGTCATGCAAAGCTGGGCTGTATTTTTGCCCTGTGCAGGTACAACAGTGTACATGAGCAAATACAACAAAGTGAAAAAATATGCGAATGACTGAAAGTGGGACTGAATCTCCAGGGATCCCTTCCAACCCCAACCATTTCATGGCTCTGTGAGTCTTTCCTGAATAAAAATCAAGGACAGACCTAGATAAAGTTTGGCAAAACCTTATAAATGACAGCAACACCTCTGGCTATTAGTGATATAAATTTTATCCTTAGAATTACAAACAAAGCGATTGTGTAAAGTAAATATAATTCATATTCTTAGTGAATATTTAATTTCCTGTATTTTGAAAGATACCAGCAAGCAAATAATCAAAAGGCAGAACGCAACAAAAGCAGAATAGTATACAAGATAATAACCTTCTTATTAAGAGTCTTCCATCGGGTGTTGACATCTTCAAGGTCATGTTCAAGGTTCTCTGTGTTGGTACTTTTAGCAGCACTCTGAATAAGGCCCTGACCCAACCAATTTACTTCCTGTTGTTTCACTTGTAAGGGTTCAATTTCTTCTTTCTGGAATACCTGCAGTTGAAACCCAAGACAGTCATGAAACATGGTAACTTCTGACATAAAATTCATCTGGTATTTACATGACCGTATGCAACAAAAAAAATTGCTTAAAACTGGCGTCTAGAAGAAAGGAAGCCATTCATTGTCAGGACCTTCCTAAAAAAGCATTAATAAATCTAAACAGAACAGACTCAACCTAAACAGAGTAAATTCAATACACCATAGAAGGGGAAATGGCTTACATTTCCATGAGTAGTTATAGGTAGGAAGGAAAGGGACCAAGAAAAAGAGAGGTGGTGGAAGTTTTGGGGGGTGAAAAAAAGAAAACTTCTGATAGAGGGGGAAAAAAAAAAAAGACTAGAGAAACTCACCTGTTTAATTACCTATCTATAAAATCTAACAAAAAATGGCACAGGCCAAGAGATACAACTGGGCTTTTTTTCCAAATTAGGACCAAAGCCGAAGTTTTAAGTCAAAGAAACAGTGAAGGAAGAGATATTTTAAAATCGGTTTGGGAGATTATAATAGTAACAAGTGAGGAGCAGGCACTACAGATGCTGTTGAAACAGTATCCCAGCAGACACTCAGGAAAATGGGCTTTCGTTCAAAGGATACTCTTGCAAATCACCAAGGCTTTGACCGTGCCCAACAGCACTTTGAGTAGTTTTGTGTTTGCTTTATTTTACTCTTGCAGGTATTTAAGCTTTTTCAGAGCCAGATTATTACCAATAGCAACAGCGATGTAAATCTCCATTTGTATTCAGCAGCATTAAGCTGCACTGACACAAGTGTCAATGAGATCAGAAAATGGCCTGAAGCCCTTGAATTAATTACACAGGCCAGTGAATAATAACCAATGAATAAACAATGCTAAAGAATGCTCAACTTTTGACCCTAAATCCTTCAATTTCTATAGCAGCATTCAGTAACAGTTTTGGTGTACACTTAGTGCATTCAAAGCAACCTTTCTCAGCATCCTGAAAAGCAGGGATCACTCTGAATGTACCAGCAACTCTCCTCTTTTGCACCAAACACACTGTGGCAAGTGATTGCTTTCAAAGCTGCAGACCTCAGGTGGCTGAGCACGCTTCCACCAGCTTGACAAGTCAATCTAGAAGCTACAGGAAATACACTAAACATGAGGGGTAAAATAAATTAAGCATCTCTAAGAGATTTGTTCCTACAGACAAAAAAACCCTTACAAACTCTAAGACTGTGGTTACATGAAAACTGAGAGCGTGCAATGAGTTGGCTGCTCCTTGAAGAAGGAGAATGTGTTTTTCTTGACTGTAGGGTAGGGAGGAGGCAGAATAATATTTCAACACAGAATCAATAACAAATTCTTCTTTTATGTGCCATAAAGTCTCATCTTTTGAGAACAACGTCCTACCACAGACGGGACAGATCTCCATAATCTGCCCTTTAAAAATGCACACATTCTTTGTGGAGAGAAGCTTAAAATAAATTACAATTATTGCTGAGGCCAAAGTTTACCAGAACAACTTAGCAACAAAGCTTGAAGTATCTCAGATTTCAACCAGAGTGGGAAGAAAAAAATTACAGACCCGACAAACACCCTTTCCTTATTACAAATCTTCCCTTACTCTCTTACCTCATCCACCACTCACAAAGCACTGCAAGATCCTGTGCTTGTAAAATACTACTGTAACGTCAGATCTGCTTTCTGGCACGCAAATGCAAAAGGCAGCTTTCAGAAGAGGCGGTGAGCCTTTAATCCGCCTGCTGTGGAAACCACAACCATCTGATACTGTTGCTTGCACCTTGATGAGTAAGGCTGCTCAGGCTGAACACATGGACTGTAGCTGCCCTTGAATGGCATTGCCTGCGACCACAGTCAGTGCAGACACCGAGCACCAACACAGAGCACGGAGGAGGCATTCCACGTCGGGAGTAACAGGCACCAGCTGGGCAATAAATAACCCTGCTCAAAACAGCTGGAGTAATCACCCCCTCAGAATTTTCCCCCAATTCATTTCCCATACTGACCATTTCACCTACCTTGAACAGCCCATGTGTGCTATGCAAATGACACTGATTACTGCATCTGCCTAATAATTAATTTCTTAAAAGTTGCATTTTTGCAATAATGGCAAAACTTAGAGTTTTAAACAAATATCTTTAAGGTTATATTACAACTATTTCACAAATCTATGGTTTGTTTTTTAATTACCTTGTTGGACAAGAGGCCATTGCAGACTGTATCCAAGGTGTCTTGGATGCCAGTAGTCCAAATATTGCCTTTATTTCTCCCTGGGAAAACTTTTGGGCAGTTTACAGTGCTATCTAATTCAAGCTGTTGAACAGAAAATGCCATTTCATTTGAGCCTGTACATGCTACACTGCATTCCTCCATATCAGATAAAATTTCATATTTTGCAAAATCCAAGTCACTAGTATTTACAGCAGCATTAGCATAATAAACATCTACATGAGGAGATACATCATCCACATAATCCTCCTCTACTGTTGTGACTCGTATTTTAGTTTTTTCATTAACTTCATATGCATTTTCCACTTCATTTTTGCCAGGGGTAATAATTCTTCCATCACCTTGAAGAGGATCTTCATGTGACAGAATTTTCTCTTTGAAACCTTGTAAGTGAGAGTATTTCCCCTCCATCTCTTCCTGATCACTCTCACATGTCTGGGCATTGTTTTGTTTTACTTTTCCAGAGGGTAAAATGTCATGCAAAGCCAGTCTGCAGCTTTCTTTGACAGGGACACTCATGCTTGCAAGCAGTGGGGTTTGCTGCTCTCTGCAAATTGCTGGGATATATGGTCTGAACTGACCTACTGCATGGATATCTTCTGCAGAAGACAGACTTCGCATTTGAGTTTGCTCCCCTGCTAACAGTGTATCTTGTTTATCTTCTCTTTCGGTTGGAGGGCTGCATAAACCAGAATCATCCTCTTCCGAGGTAAGAGAATTCGTACCCCACTTGCATTTGTCTAGTCTAGCTGCCTCTGACATATCAGCAGTTTCATTAAAGGAGCTTTCACTTCTGTTAGTGTAATCTGGAAAGCTGGGTGGAACAAGCATTCTCCACGATCGTCTGTGCTCCTTCTTTTCTGTGTGAGACTTTGCTTTGGGTAACCCAGCTGTTCGAATTATATCGCTGTTCAGTTTAAGAGCATCAAAGATCATTTTTTCATCTAACTTGTTAGCTTCACGGCTTCGGAGCTCAAAAACACTGGAAGAAGTAAGGGCACCATTGGAGCACAAAGTACTGATGTCCAGTGTTCTGTGACTGTAGGGTAAGGTCCGGTCTGTAAAATGCCTCGAAGAGAGGCTGCCCTTGGAGCCTGAATCAATCTGTTCATTCAGCCGCACAGTGTCATAGATAGACCTCTGGGGAACGTAGCAGTCCTCAATATTTAGATCTTCATCCTCTTCCCCTTTGCCAACACATGGAGGATTCTGACGTAGACAGTCTGGCCTGCTAAGTGGCTTCCCCATGTTGGAAGTATTCACACAAATACACCTCTGTTTTCACAGATTCAGGACACTAGCAATCTGAAGAAATAGTAAACTTGCCCTTAGCATAAGATGCATAGATACAAAAATATACATCATAAGATATGAAGTGGCTGAGGTCATTCATAATCAGTGCATCCATTTAAATTTGACTTTACCTGGTCATGAGGTTTCCCACCCCCCAAAAATACAAAGTGCTTCAGTAAGAAAGTAACAGAAGTGTCCCAATATCACAGAAAAACAAAATATAGCAGAAACCAGCAGTGGCCAAATATTTCAAACATTCAGTGGAAGGCTTCATTTATTTTTCAAGGTCAGAATCTGTATCTGAAATCTCCCAAATAAGCCTCCCAAACAAGTGTTACAGAAGGCAGCACATTATCTTCTGTACATGACTGCTTAACTGTAATCCATTTAGCTGGTTTGCAGGGTCCCATCTTCTTTATAAATAAAACATGGTGTGGCAGCTTAAAAAGACAGAATCCACAGTGGCTTGTATGATCCTGACCAAGGCACAGATAAAATCCTGGGGGGTGGGGGGGAAATAAGTTAAATCCAGAACAGTAAGAATAATAAACCAGCCCTTTACTTTTTTGGCAGTAGCTATAAATAACCTTGATCTGAAAGGCAGCTTATCCTCCTCTTGTAACAGGCTTGTTCGTGGTGCCTCCACAAGTCCCACAGGAAAACATCACTTTCTAGCAGCCAAGCCAATGCGTCCTTTGAGCAGACCGTCGGAAAACGAATGTTTCAGACCGATTCTCCCGATGCCATCCTGGAGAGCTCTTTAAGGCAGCTGCAGAGCCGAGCAAGCGTGGCGCGTTCCCCGAAGGCACGGCAGGTTTACATTCGGCAGGTTCCGACTACAAGCTGCAGCTAGCGGGCTGCCCTCGCCTCCTCCTCATTTCTGAGGCGCAGCTGCCGAGGAGCCGAGGGACGGAAACCCCCGCCGTGGAGCGCCGGCGCGTCCCGCCCGGCGCGGCCGCCCAGCGCCCCGGCTCGCCCCGCTCCAGCCGCCAGGAACGCCCCGCTTCGCTCTTCAGGCAACATCTGCTACCGGCCCGCCCGCGCCCGGAGCGCCGCTCTGGGGGCTCCCCCCGGGGGCTCCCCCCCCTCCGTCCCTCCCCGCCGCCTCCTTATCTCCTCAGCCGCCCGCGCCTTCGCTTCTCGCTCGGTGCCGTGCAGGGGGCTGGCGAGGGCAGGCGGCGGGGACGCTTCGCCGCCCGCCCGGCGGTGACATCACTCCCGCCCCAGCCCGCTCCTGAGAGCTGGGGGAGCGGCCGACACCGCTCCGGCCGGCTGCCTTCCCGGGAGAAACTCGGGGAAGGCAGCAGCCCTTTCACCGCGCCCGCACCCCACCGCCCTGGCTGACAAAGCCGTCATTTCAATGGACGCTTCCTTCCCAAAGTTACACCGAAACTTAACCTGTGTATTATTTTAAAAAATAAATCCCCCAAACTCGCCTAGTGTTTAGATTAGGTGTTGGAATAGTCAGACATTGCTCCACCTGACATGCAAAGTGAGACGTTCAGTCCAGTTTCGACTATTTTCAGTCTGGTCACTGGCTGTGAGGCAAGAGCTTAGGGCGGCGCTGGCTGACACGGCAGCCACTTCCGAAGAATCCAGCTCCCACCGAAAGAAACATTAAAATATGGGGAAAACCCAACTATATCTGAAATACTTTTTTTTTTTTTTTTTTTTTTTTCCAGGGGGATTTATTGCAGCTCAAAACCAGCCTATCAGGACAAAGATTCCAGTTTGGGATATTTACATCTTTTAAATACAGTTCAACACTTTGCACATACACTTCTAGATCATATTCACGGAGGTGAAGGGTTGGGAGACTCACAGGTAACTTGCCAACAGCACAGGAGGAGCTGCCATGACCAAGCAGCTCCACTCCAGTAGAAGCCATTGCCCTAATGACCTGAGCTGCTTGTGTCACAGCAGCCATCAGTTATAGCGGCAATTCAAACCTCAGTTTAAGGACAGCATATGGCACTTAGTGCTAAAACTTAACCCGGTGCATTCACTACAATCAGCTTGAGCTTTCCGCATTAAGCAGAAAGCAGGATATACTGTATGCGAGAAATACAAATATACCACACCTCATGTTTATTGATTTACTTGATAAACAGTCAGCTACATACCAAAACACTAAGGTCATGCGAGACAAATTCTCTTCCTCCTCTCTGGTGAGCAGCCATATAACATTACAATAATGCCAAACAAATAATCACCTCTGCATTCTCTAGCAGAGAATACACTCTAATGGTAAAGATGCAAGAAGAATCTTAGATGCTTTTGATAAACGGTCCTATCATCCATGGTTATTTTCACCCACAACAACCAAAACCAGATAGATCCTTGCTGAATTCACAAAGTGCTGCATGATTTTTTTGGGGAAGTGTATAACTGAAATTGGTCTGTATTTGCTCAACAGCAAAATTATTTTAACAGTTAAAAAATAATTTACCATTTTTCACTGTTACTGCTGAAGACCTTTGTATGATGGATAAGTCACTTTCAAAATGCAACTCTTAAAAAAATTTTAATAGTTGCTTATATTACCTTTGCTTTTCAATACAGACCTTAACTGTAGTAAATCCCATGGAAGATTTTAGTATCTTATTCTAGGGTTAGTAAACAGCGCATGGGATATGCAACACTTAGCTCAAAAAGAAACTTCAAGAGAAACTTCTGATTATGCTTTCAACATTATTTGCCTTCAAAGCAAAAATCAGAGGACAGACACCCTCTACACAACTAACAAGACACGTAGATGTGGCATTTAGGGACATGGTTAACGGTGGACCTGGCAGTGTTAACATTGGACTTGATGTTCTTAAAGGTCTTTTCCAACCTAAACAATTCTGTGGTTCTATAACATAAGCCAATTAAAATCTTAGTTCAAGCTCATTGGCAGGAATACTCAGGCTACCTAAAAATTCCCATAAAGTCCAATTAGAAGGCAACCTCTAACAACTATATCTACTTTTATTCCAAAAATAAAAGCAGAAATCAAATGAACCACATACTCATGAAAGCTGTAAAAGCACCATGTTGGTTTTACTAAGAAGAATGACTTTTAATGACAGTAAAAAGAAATTTTTGTGGAAAAAGTTTCAGAAAGTAAAATAATTAAACTTTGGGTTCTTTCTCTGTTTCAGAGAGAAACTAGCTGCA
The DNA here is from genome assembly GCF_020740725.1 of Corvus hawaiiensis. Classification (NCBI taxonomy): domain Eukaryota; kingdom Metazoa; phylum Chordata; class Aves; order Passeriformes; family Corvidae; genus Corvus; species Corvus hawaiiensis. Next base: position 26,222,863 of record NC_063215.1, read on the forward strand.
AATGCTTCTCCAACTGCAAACATTCTAGCATTGCAGCTTACTCAAACCCAGAGTGTTCAGTTCAGTCCATTTGCACAATTCGTTTTTGTTTTGCTTTTGAAGAATGGTGGCAGATTCACCATACCTTAACAAACCTAATTTACTGGAATTTCCTTTCAGGACTAATCTACACATTGCATACAGTCTTTGGGGTAAAAACTGTCTTACAAAGCCAAATTAATTAGTAATTTTCTGTGTGTGTTTTATATTCATTGACATAAATTCTTCATTTGATTATACTCTTCCTGAAGTGAAGTAAGAGTCATGGCTCTACTTTGAAATGAACTGCTCTGAAGATTTTCATTTACTGAAAGCAAATTTTGTAACTGCATTGTAAATAAGTATAGTTTAACAGTGACGGCAACTACTTTCAATTTAACACTATGTACTGACTGGAATAAGTACATCACAAAGAAGAAGTATAAATAAAATAAGTATGCATATGTTTTTTAAATATCTATATATAATACAACTCAAAGCCAGTTTATTTTTAAAAAAACATTATGTGTTTTAATGTCATGCCAAGAAGATGCACACAGCTCTAGCTCTTTGTACATAAAAATTGGTTAAACCACAAAAACCACCTCTGGCCCATTACATGAGCTCCTTCCCTGAAAAGAGTGAAGATTTCATGTTAATACATCTGCACTAAAGAACAACTCTTTTGCTTTACTCTTGAGGAATTGAAGTTGACTATAGTTGACCACAGGAGCTAAAGACATAAGGAGCCGGACAGTGGTTTTGTGGCCACAGCTACATTTTCAGGTCGTGTTTGTGTACGTGCACAAACAGGTGAGCAAACACAAACGCACCACAAGTGGAGCAGGATCTGTGGGAGCCAGTCTCCCTACAGTTTGCTGCCTCAGGTAGAACTGCTCTCTGGAAGGGCAAAGAGTATAAACAGATAGATTACTTACTGTAATTTTGATATGCCCCAGTAGCACTGACACCAAATATTAGGAGAGTCGATCCCTATCCTGCTGCTATCAGTATCCCTTCACTAACTACACTATCACTTAGTAAAATTTCCCATTCTGGTCTCCCCATTTCCTTTCTTCAAAGGCTCCTCACTCTGCTGTTTTATTTCTGCACTTACTTTTCACTTATTTAAACAACCCCTTCACTTTTTCATCATTCTTCACCTCCTGTTTAATGGCATTGTGGTTTTAATCATAAGCAAAAGCATGGCCTAAAATAGTTGCTTCAAGCAAAACACATTTCTAAGCTTATAAATATCTAATATAAATACAATCCCAGAGTAGACTTCTGGATATAAACATGCTGCTATCACTGTTCTCATTCAAGTCTCTCCAGGGTTTTTTGGCCCTTCTTACCACATAAGCTCTTGTGTTTCAGGGACACTCTCACCCCACAGGTCTGCACAGGTCTGTCACTCCCAAACTGCTCAATTGCTGTGTTGTGTCCAATGCCCTGATTAACTACAACACTAAGACAACACACAGGGAACTGGATTCTCCTAGCATCTGCTCATCAGATTCTAACACTCCAGAAGCATTTTTCTTTATAATAAAATACATATTTATATATATACAATTCTTTGTATAAAATATGTATTAAGTAAGACCTGAAGCTGCACCTAATGTTTGAAAATGTAAGAAATGTGGTGACATCAGAAATCCCAAACTGGCTACAACTGAAGTCCTGTACTGTGGCCAGTGTAAGCAAGAGCATTCACAGCAGGAGCTGTTGCTATTTTCCAATATTCAAAGTGTTTTACTAATCATATACAAAGAAAAGCCATTTGTTTCTCTTTTAAATTGAGATAGACTTGTTAGCATAGACTGGCATACAAATTTAATCCTCCCAGTCTAATGGAATATCCTCATAATGTAACTATTTGTTCAAGATTTTTGTCTCTATTTATGCATTCTCAAAGATCATCAAAACTCATGGTAACTTCCATTTGAAATTCCCAGATGAAAGCTTTCTGGTTTAATTTTCCTTTCTAAAATGGCTTAAACAAGCAAAATGCACCCTCTGTTGGGCCAGCCATGTAATGACTCTTTTCTGAGATCATCAAGGTTTTAACAGTATGGCTTATCAAATCTTGCAATGAAGGTTTGGCTTTATCATTAAGTGTCAACCAATGCACAAGTCATACAAACATTTGAAGCAGTATTATACTGGAATGAAACCAAAGCAGTGCAGAATATTAAGTGCTACTATATAGCCATTAGGAGATTTATGATCTTTTTCAAACACTACTTACATCTATAAATCTTTCTGGTGAGCACTGGAAATTCATTTATTGTAACCTAAACCAAGCAAATACCTGTACTTATTTCAGCAGCAAAGCTCAATTAACACTCACTATCACTGCAATGCATTTTTTGGAGCTGCACATGGATTGCTAGCTGGCATATTAAAAAAAGCTACACACAGAAGCTCTGGAGTGCATTTTGGATAACTATTGCTACAGAGAACTCCAAATATAATAGGGGGATTATTTTGCCTGTTTTCTTTTTATTAGGATGTTTCTAGGTAAGGGTGGAATTCGGTGAGGTAAAACTGGCCAGTGTATCAGAAAATGGCAAAAGGTAACATCTTAAACCTAAGTATGCTGAAGCCTACATCAAGGTGAAAAAAAAAAAATAAACTACTCAGATGAGCAAAGTGAATGTGGGCTGGTATGTGAACACTGGAATCTAAAATTCACACCACTGTGAAGACGGAACTTGTGCAATACATGGACATCAAATGGAGACAATATGCAGTTTCTCAAAAACAGAAAGGCAGATGGATTACAGAATCAAGAGAGTGAAGAGAGGTGAAGAGGGAATTGGGGCGCAGGAACCAGGAGATGAGATGCAAAATTCCCAATGTCTGCCAAGCTGTAGCAAAGGAAATCTTCTCTGGAGCATTTAAAACAGATAAAAAGAAAACAGACAGAACAGTCTGCTGTGAAACAAGACTCCTCTAAGATCTGCACTTAACCAGTCCCTTTCACTATGACATACAATAAAATGGCATTGTGGTAAAATATTTTATAATAGTAAGAAAGCAATCTTCCTACCTTGAATGTATTCAGCTGCTGATTAATAGCCTCTGTTTCCATTCCAACAGGACCTTGTGACTCTTCATGTTCTTCAGCTCTCCCAAGCAGAGTGGAAAATTCTTTTAGCTTACTGTAAAACTCCTCAACACGGCAAATAGTACCATCCACTTGATCTTCCCTGGCTTTTGCTCTGTCTAGTAGCTTGTTGCACTGTTTATTCAGAGCTTCCAAGTCTCTCTTTATACCAACAAGATCAGGAGAAGCTTCAGCTTCCGTGGCTAGCATAATTTTACAATTTTTATTAGCATTTTCATTATTCATTATAAGATCCTCCAACTTTTTCATGAAATGTTTTATGTCCTCTCTCTGTGATTGCAGTACATTGATATCTCTCCCCACTGGAGCCATGCTATCAAGCTCATCATCAAACTCTGCAAACTGAGAGAACATCTCTCGGATGCTGTTTTGGAAATGGCCAATTCCCTGAAGTTTGGTCTCTAGGAAGGAGCACCTATCCTCAACTTGCTGCTTCACTGCAGTGTATTCTTGCTCCAAAGATTCAGCTTGGAGCAAAAGGTCAGAAACACCTGCTGAATCAGAAGCTTCTACCACCAGGTCTTGGGCAAGCTTTTTTGCTAAATCGACATGAGGCTTTAAAGCTTGCAAAGCTTTCTGCTGGGCCTGCATCATTGTCAGGTGTTTGTTACTGAATGACTGAGGTCCAAGTGAGTCATGAGCTTCCAGATGCTCTTTGGCACTTCTAAGCTGTCTTTCAGTTTCCCTGGATGAATCCTGAAACTCTTTCAGTCTTTGTGCCATATTTTCCAAACAGTCTCTCTTCTTATGTAACTCTTCTGTAACCACTTTCACATTCTGATTCAGCTTCTTAGTTTCTTCTTCAACAATTTCTTTATCTGTTTGGCTTGCATTGAGCAAACTTTCAGCAGAATTATTTAATAGTTCCACCATCCCATGGTGTTTATCCAGGTCCTTCTGCCATGCCCTCACCTGAACAATAGAATCCTCTATTTCAACAGGGTTTATGCCAACTTTTAATTCATACAGGTTACTTTGGCACTTCTCTATCCATGGCTGCAGATTTTCTACATGCTGCTTGTATTTGAGGGCTTTCTCCAGACAATCTGCTAATTTATCTTCCCTTTCTTTTACCTGTTTATTCATTTCTTCCCAGTTATTTTTGAGTATGGCAATTTGGGATTGTAATTCTGTTTTGTCAGCTCCTTGAGTCTTCTGTAAAATACTTTCTCCTTCTGCAACAATTCTTTCATATGAACTAATCTGACTGCTCATTGTCTTAGTAAAATCTTTCTGTTCTTCAATTAGTGATTGCAAGACATCAAGTTTGGCTGACACAGGACGAGCCTGGTTCAGCTCTTCTTTCTTTTTGCTTATCCAGGCCTGAAAGTCCTTAGACATTTGCTGGAACTGATGAGAAGTAGCATACGCTGACTGAAGCTGCTGAACATGGTTATCTACAAAGGAGAAGGCAGCACACAGGTTCGTTATCAGAACTTGCTAGTATTCAGTGAAAAAAATAATAACGAATATTGATTCTATTATGCATGATCATTAATTTAAAGAAAGCCAGTCCTTGGTATGTGGTGTTTGACTGGAAGACAACCAAGTTTCTTGCAAGGGGCAGACTCATTCCTGAAATACAGCAGAGCACTGAAGGTAGTAGGACATGAATCAAATGAGGTGAGCTTATCCAGTCTGTGTCAGACATGGATCCCATTTGGGCAGATTCTGGCAGTAAAAAACACACAATTGTGCTCCATGGTACTATGAAGTGTAAGCACAGGGAATGTTAAGTGGTATAACCTTGTAGAGTCTAAATCATGGCCCACAGGCAATACATGTTCCTAGGGAGATTCTTTGAAGTTCCTTGTGACCAGAGGAAATTAAAAACCTAAAACAGAGGCTGCTAGGGAGAACAAAGTACAATATCACTTGCATTGTATTATTTGCTCAGTTCTGTTGTTCACAAGGTAAGGAAAGGCTGCAGACTACCAGCCTCCTTCTGTCACAGGCAGTTTTATACAATTACCATTGTGTTTCACTAAGCCATTAACTGGTGTTTGCCTAGAAATTATCATTTTGGCTTCTACTCTGCCCCTATGAAGTTGGTTAGATCAGTGAACAGCATCCTCTATTGGTATTCTAATTCAGTGAATATGTACCTGAAGAAGACATGACAAAAGCAGCCGTTCTATTTTACTCCAAATTCTCTCTCAAACTATCCACTAGCGATCCCAAGCATTGTTCTTACCTTTTCAAGGTATGGGGATTCTTCTAAATTCTAATGTACAGCTGCTTGGGAGTTGGACTGGATAGAGAGCTGGCACCAGGCTCAGCTCACTTAACACCTCTATCACAAAGTTTTGCCTTATTTTATGCCTTAGTTACTGTTTTCTTTAAATAAATACTGACCTGATTTTTGCTCAATATCCTTAAATGATTTTAAGATGCCATCTAACTGTCTTGTAAGTTCTGCTTTCAAATACTCTTCCCCAACCAGTGTTGACAGCTCTTCACAAAGAGCTTGTGCTGCATTTATATTCTTCATTTCCTGTTCTATTTCCTCCTTCATTTCTTTAGCAATTTCCAGCTGTTGTTTCACAGCATCAGGTTGTGTACTCACAGCCAGGCTGCTGCTTAGTTTACTATCCAAGGCACTTAGCTTATCAGACAGACTTCTGAGTAAACTTTGATACTCTGTGCTTTTCACAATGGCTAGGTCAATTCGGTCACATCTCTTCTTCAGTTGGCTGGTTAGACTGTCCCACTTTTGTGCCACAGCTGCCAGTTGCTCTTTTACAATTTCATGTGAGGGTGGATGTTCACCAGGTCTCTCCAGAATCCCTTCTCCAGCCATAGTCAACTGCTCATATTGTGGCTTTCTGGTGTCAAACTCTTTGAGAAGAATCTAGGAAAAAAAGATAATTTTAAAAAGAATTTACTTCAGGAAAAAAAGAAGTGCTTCTGACACAAAATCATGTAGAATTTGTTGTAGCTAAGCTCTCTTATTGAGTGTATCCAAGTTTAAAAGCCAGTGAAATAAATGTGCCTTCTTCATAAACTGTGTTGTTTCCAAGTATTTACATCAAAGAAAGAGGAAAAAATTAGGTAAATTTACACATCATCTAATGGAAATTCAACCAGGAGATACAAGTTAACAATGAATTCTGTTAACACTACAGTAATTAATTAACGACACCAAGCAAAATAAGTGCTGTTTAGTTTCCAGCAATGTCTTCTTTCCTAGACAGTTTTGATATTTGTCTTAAGATAGAACCTCAAAAAAGGTGTATTCTGACATAATATTGCAATGTATTATTATAGAACAGAGACTATTTGGCTAATTCACAAAATGACTGAATGTGAAGTGTAAGACCTTTAAAGTTTATATCACTGGTTCTCAGGGGTTCTTTTGACAGTTAAGTCTCAGTGCTTGCAAAAGAAGAGACAAATATAATGGTTTTACTTTAGAGAACATTCCAAACTTTTTAAGTCAATTAGGTTGAATTTTTAAGGACTGTTAAGTGATATATGATAGTCTTACGCCATCTGTCTAGACTTCTGAAGCACTTACAAACCAATATTGAGTCATAGTATTTCACATAGTATTGGAACACAGTTCATGTTTTAAACACTTCATTTTAAACAATACTGATATTAAAGCTTTAATAACTCTTTTTTCAAAACCAAATAATTTCCCATCAGTTTAGAATAACTGGCAGCAATAGAAATGTTTGAAATTAAATTTTCTACCTTCCGCAACCTCATCTGATTCCACATTTGTTTCTTTTGTCTGAAGTTTGCTGTGTTGCTGTCAATAAATTACTCCATTTTTTCATTATACTTTTTCTTCTGTCTTTGACACCCTTGGCCCCATATCCATCCACAGTAATGCATTTCACTTGCCTTCATATTTTTGTTAGCTACTGGCACAGTCAAGGGAATAAAATCTCAAAAAGAGAGTTCTAACTACAGACTGTATATGAGGAATGACAGTAAAATGTCACATTAATAAAAATCAAAGGGACATTACATTCCACTACAGAGAAACCACAAACAAAAAGATATATCAGAGGATCAATGTCTCCTCCACATTTTTCTTTACCTGTTCTGATCTCTTTTCACTCTTATGATAATTTTTTCTTGTAATTATTGTAGTTAAGTACTACGTAAGCTGATACCCAAAGATAAATAAATCTAATGGCTTATACTAACCATGCTCTACTCTAGATGCAAAATAGTACTTTGCTAATAGCAAAAAGGCAGAAGAAACTTAAATCAATAATGTGTGTTGGCACTACTCACCTGAACCTGTTGCTTTTGTGTATTCAGCATATTAGGATCAATTGATAATGGTCCCAGCACACTGACCATTAGCTCCTTTTCCACAAGCCAGTGCTTTAGCTGAGCTTCTGCTGTCTGGAACTGGGTCAGGTAATTTGAAGACTCCTCCAGTTTTTGTTGTCTCTCAGACGTAACTTGATTGAGCTCTTTCCATTTGGAATCTAACAATGATAATGTTAGCATATTGCATGCATGTTCTAGCAGATGGATTGTGAGACAGCAGACTATATATGAAACACAAACAGAGCTCTCTCATAAGGCTTCTTGCTGATTAACTCCAGATGCCTTATTGCAGTGACTTTGCAAATAACATCTTTTAAAAGTCAGACCCACATACACTTGGATGACAGTCAGCCACGTGTGGAATTTTTAGAGTGATGAATATACAACATCTAATAAAATTGGATTAGAATATTACTAAATGAAATACCCCCAAATTTAGGCTTTGGTCTCAAATGACATAGAAGGCAAAGAGTTGTACTCAGTTATAACTCAGGTGCCTCATTTAGATAGATAAATCTTCCTGCTTATTCAGTAAAAAAGCCCCATATATTTTCAAGGGTGTTCAGAAGCCTGAAATCAGGCTTCAATTCTGAACAGCCCTCTGAAAAAGCCTAACTCTTTCAAATGTCTGTATCATTCATCTAAAACCATTCATCTAAAACATCTGAACCACATACCTAATGATGGGCAATGAGAATACTTCTGCACATAGGTATTTCAAAAGCACTGGGTAAGCTTAGATTCACATCTATGCCAGTCTGTGGTCTTTTCCACTAGGGCAAGTGGCTTCCAGAGCAGCCTTTGAGTCCTACTCTTGTAACCTCCCAACCTCCCCCTTCCCCTCTGTGATACTGTCAGTGCTTGCTCAGTCAGCTCTGGTATTTTGCTAACTCTCTCTGTTCCTGATTTTCATCCCGATTTTTTACAGTGCTTTTTGCTGCTTTACAGTCCTCTGCTAATTTTGTATGAATCCGCTCTCAACACTACTAAAGGTCTGTTGGACACCTTACCTGCTACTTAAACTTTTCAGAGTTTCACTTACAAGAAGGACAGACTGGAAAAACTCTCAGATTCAAAATTACTCTTGGTGGAGCGATGGAAATGCCTATCACTATGAAACAAGACTGACATACAATGCTATTGACCTATAATTTATCTAAAATATGAGTAACGTAAAAAATTTTTTAAAGCTCATGACAATTAGGCACTTCAATGTCTCAAAATCTATTGATTAAACATGGTCATTTTCTTTTTTTTCATTAGCCTTTTTTCTTTTTTTTTTGGCAAAATTTATACAATCAATTTTAGAAAACAGCAAAAAACTAGCAACCCACAGAGTGCCAAAAGCCACTAGTACATGGGGAAAAAAATCATGCAGAAGAGCACTAGAAACAACTCAAACCATTCTTTACATGAAATTAGAATCAGCTTAATTTGTTATATCTTGTAAGAACAAAATATATATCTGGAGCAGTAACTGGACAGTAAAGTTTTAGCTGCACACCATTTGAATACGATAAAGCCTCTCAAACAGAGAGTCAAGCCTCTGCACTAATACAAATTCAAAGGCCATGGACATCACTGGAATTACTTCAGATCTGCACTCTTGCAAAGGGAGTTATTTCCACAGAATTTAAGATATAAGAGGAAACAAGGTATTAAAAATACTAGTTATTGCTAATAAATTAAAAAACTCATAATAAAACAACTTCCCAATCAGTCTGAGCTATAATACAGCTTTATAGAAGTACCTATTTTATCCAATGTTTGTCTCCACTTAGGCGCCTCAGGAGAGTCAGGGTTCTTTTCCAACAGCTCTGTAACTTTGTCCTTTAGTTCCTGCACTTTATTTGCACTTTGCTTTAATTCAGTTTCAAAAAGCTGAAAATTTAGGTGATAAAATAAATAAGTAAGAGAATAAAGAAGAATGGTAAAGTTTGCAGTCCATAATACTGAGGTGCCAAACATGAAGATAAAAAATAAATATTTAGCCTGTATATACTACTTTTCTGCTACGAATCTCAAAACATGTTGTAGTGACATAATTTGTTAATCAATTTTTTTTGGAAGCGAGAACCTGAGAGATATAAACCATATTAATAATTATTGCTTAATTTGAACAAGTGACAGACCTATTCAAATAAATAAGATTTACTAGGTCCCATCATATTCACATATACTTGGAACCTATTTGTGTACAGAAGACAAACTGACTAATGCAAAGTACAGTTCACAGCAGAAATAACCTAGCTAGCACTGACAGAGGAGTATGGTGTGGCCTCATTTACCTCAGTAGAAGTAAATGAATAATAAAAATAAAAATAAATAATCTGCTATTACAGATTATTTCATGTAGATCCCCTAAACCCATAGTTTAAAGAGAATCAGGGTTTTAAATGTAGACCTAACAGAAGACTGAGATACCCCAGAAAATCCTAATTAATGCTGTTCTTGCAGACAGAAGTGAACATATCTTACATGCCTGGCAAAGGGCTCTTATAAGAATGTTCTTAAGTAATGAAGCTTGCCTCACAGAGCTGCTTTTTAATTATCCAAACCCCACAAAAATAAACACTGAACAAACTGTACCTGATTTAGAACTTCTAGTAAAAGTTCCAAAGCATCAGATGACTCTTGCCTGAGCACTCACTCAGTTTTCCAACTATTTGTGAATACTTTTCTATTACTACACTGCAGGTTAGATGATCATGTTTGCTTTGTACATTCTCTGTTAAGGAATAAAGAGCTGGTTTTCTTTCACACTTAGGCTGAATTTTAGGATTGAATGTTATCCAACTGAGGAAGTTGGTAGCTGGTCAGGTTAATTTTTAAGGGTGACCAGTCAAATATAAAAGAAACTCAGTTAAATCAAATTCTGTCTTTGTTTATAGACAATCACAAGCAAGAAAAGAATTTTCCCTATCCATTACATTTCCCTTTATAGATGAACCTTACATGTGTAAATATTGTCCTTCATTGCTAGGGAAGCATATGTGTCCAATGCTGAAACAGGACAGAAGCTTACTGCTGATTCAGTGGTTTTCTCATATCAATTATAAAGGGGGAAGGAGACTGTTGTGCAGCTATATACCTTAACAAGCATGACAGGGCTGCTGAAGAGAAACACTGCCTTGGAAGAGACATAAGCTGCTGCAGCTGCAGAGACCGGGAGGTCTGTGAAGCGTCAGTGAACCAGCAGCTGCAGAAACAGCTTTTGGACACATACAGCCCTTCAGATACTACAAGTAATCTATTATATACCTCTAAACCACTAAGATCAAAGAAGTTTATTGCATAATCAGTATAGCCTCACCTTTTCAAACTGTCCAACGAAATTATTATTTTCTGACCTGCAAAACTCATTCTCCCTGACACAGTGCTCCTTTATTCCACTGACACAGTTTGCCAGATTTGCTCTAAGCCTGACTAATATGCTTAGTAGGATCATTTAAATACTCTCTGCAATATTAATCTAGGCTGAGATATCAGTTATTTCATAGCATCTGCCTAATAAATACAAGAAAAAGTATTTCTTTGAAGGCACAAAGTACCTTATGTTGCTCAACTTGGGCTTTAACTGCTTCACTATCTGTTGGAGCAGCTTCCCAATCTGATGCAGTTTTGTCCATTTTTTGCAACCAGTGCATCATTGAGGCTGATTCTTCCTGAATATTTTGCATTTTTGAAAGCATACTTTCTAGTTCTGAAATCTTTTCATTCAATAAAACTCCCAAATCTTCATAGCTGTGATTTACATTAGACATAGCTTGTTGAACAGTTGTCAGTTCTGCAAAGAGAGGTGCACAAAGACTGTTAGAAGTTACAAGCCCTTGAAACAATACTGCGTGGATTCTAATCAGAGTTACACCAGCTAATAGCTCCCCAAATAAGAAGTCACTGAATATGTTAGAGTTATTTCCAATCCCCTCTAAATGTGGCAACACTACCTCTGAATGAGTTAAGTTCCTATTATCAAGAGCTTCTTATTTCACAGAAATCATTATTTCAATACATACAAGTGCACAAACACATTTCAATCTTTCTACCCATTGCTGTTTCAATATTTTAAGTAACAGTTCCATGACCAAAACTTTCATATACTGGGCTACATTTCAGCTACTATAAAGTCCTTATATAAAAGTTCCTTTGTTTCTACAAAAGAGTTGGTCACAGTGACACAAATGTATATAAAAAAGGGTGTTTTGTATACATATATTTGTATATATGCATGTCGCGAATGCTGAGGGGTGTCAAAGTTTCAAACCCCATAGAAAGGTATTTCTCAAAAGTCACATATTACAGGAAAACAGCCATCCCAGTATACAGTTATAAAAGTATATATTGATTCAGAAATCAGATTTCTGAATCAGAATTCAGATTCAGAAATCTCAGATGAGATTGGGAGGTATTGTAATAAGTACTTATAATGTCATGCCCTAGTCAATGTAGTTGTCTTACGTGATGGTGATGTGAAATTTCAGTCTAATAATGACTGCCACAAGCAGATTTATGTACAACATCTAAAAAATACTTCCATATTTAACAGCAATTGACAAGCAACATTTCTTTATCACATGCTGAAATTTTTACTGACCTTTATTTTTCAAGAAATCCTGAGTTCCTGGAGCTCCTCCTTCACCATTTAATATTGTACCACCTGTCAAAAGAGATCAAAAGAGATGAAGCCTCTTGCTTATCTGGGCCTTTTCCCACTCAAAATCCCAGCACTGCATTTCCTCTTCAAAACAGCATGATCCATAGCTGTCATTACAACATCCAGAATGAAGCTCCAGCCAGCCAGTACCATAAGTGGTATCACACAGGCCAAGCAGCTGGATGTGTAGATGAATGCACTTAGAAGTGTGCACATATATAGGATGTATAAGCAGTCCTACTGCTCACAGTGCTGTATTAAATAACTGACCAGGGCCAAAGGTTGATGCCCTAGCTATGAGGCCTATTCACAACCACATTGCTAACATCACTTCCTTCCTCTCCCCAAAAGGACCCTGCTACTGAGAGCACAGTTTTACCCAGCCATGATGGGTATAGCCTGGGAGAGGACTAGCTGGCAAATGCTGCAACTGAGGAGAGCACTAAACATTAAACAGCAAAGAGGCCCAGAGTGGTCATTGCAGACACCATAACCAAAGGCACTGCTTACTTGGTACCTTTACCCACCAGGGAAGTGGTTGAGATACCATTCCTGGAGGTATTTAAAAAACATGTATACATGCTGCTTGGGGACACGGTTTAGTGCTGAACTTGGCAGTGCTGGTTAATGTTTGGACCTAATGATCTTAAGGGTCTTTTATAACTTAAAATGATTCTATGGTTTATCAGCACTGTAACTCTGCACAGACAGCTCTCAATACCAACTGGATTGATCCCTATCTTGTTATAACCAAGACTCAAACATGTGCTCCATGATAGGAATTGCAACGTGGCACTCTTATTGTTATGCCTGAAATCCTTACTGTCACTCAGAGGCAGCCACTCACTGAGGCAGCCCTACTAATTAAACATAATATCAGAGCCTCTGAAACCAGAGCTAATGGGCTTTGTAAAATGGAGTCAGACCAAAGAGCAGGGCCACATGATCACACTGCAGAGAACTGCAAGGAGACTCACTTCCCGCTCTCCTGCACATATGTATTCCCAGATGAGCAATTAACAGCGGAAGATTAATGGTTGCCTTGGAAAAGGCTATGCATCCACCCCCTGGTACCAGCTGGACAGTGAGGACCACATTAGTGGCAGCTGGAGGATGGCAAGAGAAAACAAACCAGATAAGAAACGTCACAGGCTCCAGGCAGGGTCTTGTAGATCTTCACGCTCTATTAGCTGGACTCTGGTATTTATAACAGTGATAAAGTGATACACAGTACAGCTCTTGTCAAGGAGGGCAAATGTTCTGGTCTGGAGGATTATAGCTGCTCTTATGTGATAGCTATTTAACTATTTTTTTTATCTGGATGCATAGGAGTAGAAAAAGAGGCAGGGGAATGAGCCCAAATAGAAGATACCAAAATGTTCTTTAAAGATTTTTATTTAAAGTTAAAAAAAACAAAACAAAACAAAAAAACCCAAAACAAACAAACAAAAAAAAAAAACCACCAAAACCAGAGGCAGCTATTACAAAGAGATACAAGAAAGAAAGTGTTCTACTTTTGCCCAAGAGATATCCTGTGTCAGTCCCCAGCCTCCCAGATATTTGCAGATGACCAGTGAAGGCCAACACACTTGAATTTATTTCCAGATCTAGTCAGTTCAAGAATTGACTGAAAATGTGCTTATGGCCATTGAAACGCCCAACATCCTTGAACTATGCCTGGAATGATACTTGGCAGAATTACTGGTTTCTTTAAAACAAACTAATATTTAACACTAGAGTAAAAAAAAATCATGGAAATAGACTTGCTATCTTTAAATTATGATTACCAGTAAAATAGAATTTAGCTGAATGTCCAGACAGAAAACACATTTTGGCCCAGGAAAATCATGCTGGGATACAAAGCTGATTCCCTTCTGTGCCGCTGTTTCAACTAAAACACTGACTAATACTAATTACGATATCTTATTAGGATGAGTAGGTTTATCTAGGCTCACTTTTTATATAAACCATCTCCTCATTACCCTTCTAACAAAAACTCCACGACTCTGCAAACCTTTCTGTGTTTGCTTGGCGTCAGAGAATAGCCTTCTGGCCATTACACGGGTATCTCTGTGCAGGTACATCAGTGTTTGCAAAACAAGGCTTGTATTTCTCCTGCTGGCAGAAGCCTTGATGGATATGTGAAGCACCGAACAGTGATCAGAATAAGTCAATTTCTCATTAGCAGAAGCTTTCTGGGATGAGGTGAAGGCAACTGTGATACTGTCATTTTATGTACTATCTGGGAATTACATAACAGCTCTAGGACATGTAAATCATTTACATCAGTGCACTTTTACATTATTTTGACAGAGTAAAACAATGAGAATGTGTGCTGAATTACTACAGCAGCTAGACAGTTTAAATGAGAATCACAGCAAACAATGGTCAGAAGAGACATGGCTAAATGTTTTCTCACAAGCCATAATATTCAGAATACTAATCCAAGGGTGAAATAATTTAAATTTTTGTCTTAAAGGTTTTTAAAATTCCTGAAATGTTAGGCTTACCTAATTATACAAAAGCATACCTGATTTGGTAACTGCTCTCAGTTTGGCAGGAGAAGTCACAGCAGTGATTAGATTACACAGCAAAGTTCCTCTGCTATTCATTTTCTGCAGTTCAGGTGCCTTTAATGTCCATTCATCTTTTAAATTCTGGTTAAGAAAGATAGTCATTTGTTCATTACAAAACTGACTTCAGACTTAAGAGATTTAGTGTAGTACAGAAAGGAACAACTTTGCTATTTGGGAATCTGCTGCAAACCATACAAAGCAAATGGGAATGTAAATGCAGACTGCAAGCCCCCCAGTCCCAATTACTGTGACTGCTTACACCTTAGGTCTGTATTTCAATATTAGTAATAGATGCCTTATTTCCTTCAGCCATATTTCACTTCTCCTGCAATGGCTTACCAATGTATCTTCTAAAGGTTTCTTTAACTCCTCTGTATTCAGAGAGGGCTGTGCTGCTGGAATTCGTTCTGTTGTCTCTTTTATCCATTTCTTTAATGATTCTACAAGGAGCTCAAAAGTATCCATTTCTTTCTGACAAGATGATACATCCTCTTCTCTAAACAATTAAAGACAAAGGAATGACAAAGTATTCCTTCTAATAAATAAACTAACAAATATTATCAACCTGGTATTACTATTCCTAAATTCAAAGTGTCAAAAAGCTAATTTTATGGATATAAGCAGAACGTGCAAAATCTAGTTTTACTGTAAAGGTAACTTCTATGGAATCTCTTATAATTTCTCCAGTTTTCCTTTGCAGCCTGATGCCAAATGGTACTCTAAAACAATATGCACAAGCAGCAATTTCTGTTCTATCAAAGAAGGGGAGAAGTAGGGTTTCCTTAAAATTACCAAGAATCATGTGAATGTCACAAAATTTGAAAAATTATTTGTCTTTATGGCCCTTTTTAGAGCTCTTGAGCCAGACAGACTAACTACAGAGGCATTTTCAAATAGAATCTTTTCTTTCTATAAAAAAACCCTCACTTAGTCTGGTTAACTGCAATATCTTGAGATTGCCTGCAAAAGGATAGCAGTAATCACAACATTCACACTGTGTTATTAGCCAAAATGGAAACACTATGATTATTCAACTTACTTTTCCTTTATCGTCTCCTCTACCTCTTTGAATTTCTTTGACAAAGCATTTACTTTTTCTAATACCAGTGCTTTATCTCCGGGAAGAGCATGGAATGAAAGTTCTTCAAGAAGCTTCTTCAAAACTTCCAGATCCTTCTTGTGTTGTGCCAATTCTACACTAGCTTCCTGCAAAATAAGATGACATTATTCATATTAGACTTTACAACCACTTGTTCAAAATTAAACTCTTGATTTTAGCTAACCAACCAAAGTGGGGAAAAAACATGCCTTGTTTCTTATGCAGTCACTTAGATGAGTTAGACTAAGAATGCACAACAGATATAAATTGAAAGCTACAGTACCTGCATATATTGAGACACTTCACTAACATCCTTTCTTGGTGCCTCCGTCTCACTGAGTGCCTGGTTTTTCTCATCTAGAAACGATTGAAGTTTTTCTGACAGACCTTCAAATAACTCCACTTTAGTCTTCAATTCCTCCATTTTCATAAGCTTCTCTCTATGCTTGTTACTTGCTTCAGAAAACCGACCTGAAAGTTCACTCATTTTAGCCTGCAGTGTAGATGCAGTGGATGGATCTGCTGTTTCCATGAACTTCTTCACTTTTTCATTCATAGTGTTTATACTGCTTTGGCGACCCGCAATATCTTGTTCTAGCATCTGAAACAAACACGAATTACTTTGTATTACTTGCAACTACATTTTAAGAAGTGAAATTCGTCTACCACATAAAACAACAAATCAGTACAGTGAGACCATCAGTATAGTCTATTTCAGCTACAGAAATCCTTATGTGCAGTTTCACTTGACACAACTGTCCTCTTTAGTATTTTGAATCCATTAAAGGTGCCAACCTAAGATTTCAGTTCTTTCTTGAAATCTGCATTATCAAACAGATGTTTCTTCTTTCAAAGAATTCTACTTACAATGCTTTTACTAATAATATCCTGAATAGCAGCAGAATTCAAAGGCACTTGATCTTGTTCTTTAAGGCTCTTTTCAACTCCTTCCATCCAATCCAGCATTTCATCCAAACCATCCTGCACACTTAGGGATCGTGTCAGAGTTACTTGAAGCTTCTCATTCCTTTCATTCACGGATCTGGATAAATTGTCATATCTTTCCACAATATCATCTGATAAAAAGAAAATGTATTTCAATTTTTTTCCTCTAGCCAAACTAAGCTCTTAGCTCACTTCACCAGTTCTCATAAGTTGAGTCAAAAATTGCTACATTAGAACGAAGGAAAAAAAGCAGCTTTAGTCAGTAAAAATATGGAAGCAAAGACGAAAAATTTCAAACAGAGCCCAGAAACACACCAGACAAGGGAAATGAGGGAGCAGCATACAGCTGTAGTTGCCCAGAGTTAGAAACTGATTTCCATGAAGCTCTAGCTTAAGACAGGTGTTGACTGTTCCCAAGAAATAAAATAGCAGAGTATTAAGACAGGTCTTCTACAATTGTCTCTTATGTTACTGTGAGACCTGAGAGGTTCATCCAGATGGTTCTTCATTAGACATTCAACACTCTTGAGATAACTCTCTGGAAGTTACAAGCTCCATGTATCTCCTACAGAGTTTCATCACTCACTCCAAAAAGTCAAGCCACAGGTTTTTATTTCACTGTTCTTCAAGTTACTTATGGAATTTCATGAAGAGATAGTTGTGTGATACACAGAGAGCACCTTCAAACTTCAGACAGGGGTGAATGTCATGCTGTGCTACTTCTCACTACTGATAGGAAAGAGTATTAGTAGGTGGTAAGGGTTTGTTAGTGACAAGTTTTTTTGGCTCATGTGAGAGGAGTTCAAGAGCTGCCCCATGGAAGACACAGATGGTTTCAGCCAACTCCAGCTGACCCATCACAGGGCATAGCTGAGCTCCTCAACCAAACTGGTGGTGCTGCTAAAAATGTATTTAAGAAAAGAGAAAACACTGCATGGGACTAAGAAATGAGGGAAAAGTATGAAAACAGCCCTGCAGACATGAAGGTCAGGGAAGAAATAGGGAGAAGAGATGCTCCAGGTGCTGGAGCAGAGATTCCCCTGAAGCCTGGGGAGGATGGAGGAGCAGATAACCACATTGCAGCATGCAGAGGACCCCACACTAGAGGAGGTGGATATTTCCTGAAGGAAATGCAGCCTATATCCACACTGGAACAGTATTAGCATGAAAGATTTCAGCCTGCAGAGAGGTCCCTCACTGGAGCAGGGGAAACGTGTGAGGAGGAAGCAGCAGCAGAGAAATTACAGACTGACCACAATCATCCATTTCCAACCCACACTGCACTGTTTGGCAGGGAGGAAGTGGGAGTAGTTGGGAAGGAAGGAAGGAGTGATGGTAAGCCTGGAAAAAAGAGTGGATGGAGCATAGTGTTGTTGTGATTTGTCTTTGTTTCTCATTTCCCAAACCTGTTTTATTTGGCAATAAATGAAAGTCAGTTTTTGCCAAGTCAAGTCTATTTTGTCCATGCCCAGTAAACGGTAAGTGGTGATTTCCCTGTCTTTACCTCAACACATGGGCTTTTCCATCTTAATTTTTACCCCCATCCACTTGAGCAAAGGGAATGAGAGAGAAGGTGGGTGGGCATCTGGCAGCCAGCCAAAGTCAACCCCTCCATAGACAGTTTCTTAAAGTTGGAAAGAAATAACTCCTAAGCTAAGCAAACTTGAAATAACTGCTTGTAAACAGGTTCCTTGGAGTCATGTTTCTCTGGAGAATTATTATCCTCAGCAAATCACTACCTCTGCTTGGCAATTCCTATTTCTGTAAAAAGAAAAAATGAAATGACAGTGAAAAGCATATGGATCAATGTAGGAGAGAGACCAACAATAAAGTTATTGTGTTGTAATGACTTATGACTCAACAAAACATGGACTTGGACAGTGACACAAGAATGTGGAAACTATAATTTTTCTATTCCAGAACCTGCATGCAGACACAAGTGATAAATAGAGGCATTAATAAAAGCAAATATTTTACCCAGTGTTTTTTGAATCTCATCTTTGTCTGGTGTCAACTCTCCCCTTGTGTCCAATAACACTTCAGCAGCTTTTTTCAGTTTTTCTACAGCAATTTGGTGGTTAGACACTTGTCCCTGAAGAACCTGTAAAATTCCACTATTATCAGTTATGCTTTTCAGTACAGTTGATATTTACATAAGCAAGGCTTGAGATATGTCACAGAACCTAAACTTAGTGCTGGGAATAAACTAACTCAATTTGTGACCTCACCTTAAGAAAAATCCTGACTGGTGGTTATGGCTGCTGTTAACCTTCTGGCCCTTGTTTTAGTTCATTCACCATCTTTTTTACCTTATGTTTTAGAATACTTGTCTGACTCAACTTATTTCTTGCATGTTACTTCAAATGTGTCTTTTGTTTAATTGTTTCTAAAGACCCCTTGTACAGACTACATTATAAACATATTTTTCAACTCAGCATCTAAGAACAATTCAGATGGAAAAGCGCACAATCAACAGCAGCAGTTACACATTCACCACCAGTGGTATCGACAAAGGATCAGGCTGATACTGTAGAGTAAACAGGAATAGCTTGAAATAAGATAATTGCCTTCACAGTCAGGAACCCCTGAAACAGTGCGGCTGAATTTTGCCTAGGTTTGTCCATCTAACCAAGGAACACATGTTCAGAGACTAGCCCAGCCATGATTTGCTCCAGAGACAATGAAGACAAGAAGGCTGAATCAACTCCTAGTGGCTTTGTCTCTCCAGGGTGTAAGAGTACTTTAGGGCAATTAGTCTTTAAATTATTTCTGGCCACTGTCCCAGTGTTTGTTTTGATTCACTTGAACTTTACAGAAGTCTAAAGTGAAAGGATTTCTCATTTATTTTTTGATATTCATTGATACTCAATGAATATATGAATCAAAAGATAATCCTATGTGCCCTGCCAGCACAAAGAAGTCATGTCAGTGCATTCAGCACCCGTACCCAGAGCATAAGACTGTGCCAGAGCACAGTACCTCATCTTGCTGACCCATTTGACACAATGAGTCTGAGAGATCTGAAGAGGCTTAGGCTAGTACTTGTGCAGAAAGAAAAAGAATAAAAAAGAAACAACAAAAAAAGAAAGAAAAAAAAGATGTACCAGAAAACCTTGTATGCTAACAGAAGGCAAGCAAGCTGATGCCAGAGGCAGTGAAGAATACTCTGAAGAACAGTTAATCCCCATAAAAAGATTAGACCTCACCATGCTGCCAAGGTCTGTGTGTAGCTGGATTATCAGCTGCATGCGTTGGCTACAAGGGACAGCTTTAACTTGCAACACCTGACTTCCTCAAAATACTCTTTGTTTTGCTTCCATTAATTGGCTTTCTTTCTTCAGCCTCCTGTTTTTTCTCTTCCTTTGAATCTTTTGACATTTTGTACTCTCTTCCTTCTTCCCAACTCACATTCATTGAGTGCTCTTTTGTGTGGCAAGTAATCCATGTAGACATTTCATAAAAAGAACCCTAGTACTCACTCCTTTTGTATTACTTCCATGAAAATTTGCATTATAGAGAATATAATTCATTTTGGCATAAGGAACAAAAAGTTTAAATGAAGCTTCAAATTGTAATTGGTTTTATTCCTACTCTTCTTGTGCTCGGAAGCACAAATGTACCTAAAACATTCAATAGTTAGGAGTTCACAATCTACACTTTTACTTTCGTTGTCTTAAACACAGCTGTGATTTGACTCCTTTTGCTGTCATGCACCAAAGTGTTAGGCATCTCCAGCAGCCAATTTGAAAGATACCATAGGTAAAGGTTGATGTAAGGGAAATGGTTAAAGCTGTACTTTCCAAAAGTTATTGACTATCATTTTTCAATAGTAAGTGTGTCTGACCTGCACTGATACTTCACCAAGCACAGACAAAGCAGTGAGGAAGTGCCTGACCAACGGTCTTGCTCACTGAAAAACAAATAATCTTGCATTTTATTTATAGTATAGGTGATTGAATGTGTTTATGAAAATATAACAGTCAGTTCAAAGATGACAGACCGCATGAAACTTTATATAACTCACCTTATACTTCTAAAGCCTCCTCCAAATTTACACTTTATACAGATAGCCAGAGTTTTACCTTCACAAGCTCTATCACTAACTTGTCTTGCTGATACTTGGATTCACATAAAGTCATGAGTTACATCCTCAGTGGGGAAAAATAAAAAATATCATTTTTCTATGCAGTACAAATTATGTTAAATTCACTCTCTGCTGGGCGTATAGCACTAGGTGCAACTGAAACAGGCAAACAAGACTACTCAGATCACACTGTTCACCTGGTATTATCCCTTTCATAATGAAGTAACACGCAAACGTGAACAGAAAAAAAATCAAGAGTCACAGACAACCATCAAAAGGACTTCTCTATCTGGAACCCAATCCAAGCCTTATTCTGATAGCAAACCATAAGCACTAAATCCTTTCTTAGTTCAAAAACTTTCCAGATTTCACCCTATCTTAGCAAAGTGATAGAAAACACATCTTGCAGTCACCACTGCTAATGGCATCTTGGTACCCCATTTTTTTTCACCCAGCGCTTTTCGGATATTGCTCTGGACAGCCAAAATTCAGAACCATAGAAGCTGTATGCCCACATGCAAGGCAACAATTTGGCCTGCAGCCACTTGAATTATATTAGATTATCCTGTTTTTCAGACAAAAAGCAGCTCCTTTTAGGACAAAATACTGCTGCATTTTACAGCTTTTCACCTTGGTTTCTTCGAGTTGTCTTTGGAGATTTTTGGGATCCACTGCAATTGGCTCTGATAGTTGTTTGTTCACAGCTATTTCAGAGGCTTGGAGACCTGACAAAAGTCCAGATGAGGCATCTTCATAATGCTGGTATTTATCCACCAGATCTTTAAGGTTATTTCCAAGGATGCTACACTAAAATAGTAGAAAAGAAACAAGCAAATACGCAGGCATTAAACTGTGTGCTGCATACCAACCTCAAAGTCATACATTCCTTCCTGTAATACTGCATCATTTTTTCCTGCCATCACTTCACTGTCTAAATGATTTCTGAACTAAGACATGACAGCTGGACAGGCTATGCAGGTCTTACCAGTTTGTGCTCCTAAAGGGTGATTTAGGATCAAATAACTGATGCAGGTGGGAAACTGGAATCTTACTTGCTGTACTAGAATAAGAAAAGCTTCAAGAATAATTTTTGATTCAGCAATATAAAGATTCTTTATCAGAACACTGGCACCAAAAATGTAGACAGCTAATGGAAAGTAGAAATGTAGAAAGCCAGTGGAAGCTAGAAATTATTATGAAAAATCAGAAGAGATGTGTATATTCATTAAAATACAAACAGTGGAGTACTGTTTTCATAACTACCTTACCTGCATAGTGAATCCAAAGTGATATGGTTGGGTATTGTACATACACTTTGTTTTTATTCACTTAAAAATGTCATCCAAACAAGATCCTATTAGTCCTATATGTTAGGATGCCCCAAAATGTTTACAGCAAATTGTCATATTAAAAAGTCAGTGAAACTCTTTCAGACTTTCTGGAGATGGTTTCACAAGCAAAATCTGATTGTACCAAGTCATAATATTTATAAATAGTTATGTTAAATATTTATATCCTGAACCTTCCAGACACTGTATGGTACTTGGTCTCCATCTGGTGGGCAGACATAGAACATTCTTATTTATATAACGAGTTAACCAAGAACTGACTTTAAGATTCCTTCAACATATAAGCCTATGAAATCATGTCTCACACATGTGCAAATACATAAATATAAAAGTAAAAGCAATCTAAGTATTTATTAAAAGCAAGAAGCTTTTACAAAAGGCAAAAAAGGTTACTACAAATTCATTTACAACTCAGAAGATCTCACTAATCTTGGACAATCTCACTTTTTAGAATTCTGTCCTTAAAGACTCCACAGATCTACTTTGTTCTGCATATTTATTGTCAAATATTTAAAAAAGCATGTCTGTTATAACTCTTCTAAGTGTATATATGGGAAGGATAGAATTTGGAAAATTGACAAATCAAGCCGCTGGCATGGGATTTTTATGTGCATAAAAATAAGCTCTCTGAAAATTTTGTTATGAAATCTTTACATTCACACTCAAACTAATTAAATAAACCAACTGGAAGAAATCGAGCATGCCAATGCAATTGTCAGTTTAGCTTCCCTGTTCATACTAGTTAAGTGGGAAAAGGAAAATGTGCTTTTGTAAAAGAAGAGCTGCCTTGACAAACCGAGAACAAAAGTTTTACACTGCTTTTTTAATCAAGCAATCAAATACGTGGCTTTATAGAATTTACATTTCTGAGCATGAAAACATTAAAGAGATAAAAATTTCCAGACAAAGATGGCCACTGTTGCAGATCAACACTGTACCAGTGGATATTAAAGCTCTACTGAGGAGTTTGAACCTATGACCTTAGAAAATTATGAAATAGCACATTCAAAGGCTACTGACAGCAACTCTCTCTTCAGTGGTTCAATTAATAATTATCTCAGAAGTTTACAGTTCTGGGATATTATCAATATTGAACAACACTGTTGGTTTTTTGAAAACAGCTGGAAATTTGGCATGTGAGACTAGCTGGTGATGTTTGTCTAGTTCTATCAGACAGATTCCATACATGAACCTGGCACAGAGAGCTAGATTATCTTCCCTCTCTGAGGTACCTAGAGGATTTTGCACTGCTAATTACTCATTAGTTAGACACTAATCTGAGATTGTTAAGGATAAAATGTTTACTTGGCAGAGCAGTGGAAAAGAACCGCTGTCCTCAAATCACTAAGTTCTTTCATGCCTAGTGCTGACAACAAAGGTCACATTGGGACAAAATATTTCAGGATACAAATTAAAATCTAAACTTCACCTGTTATTTTTGTCATAGTCTCTCTCTTTTTACACTCATTTTATTAGTAGGGAGACAAGTAAATAAGCAGTTGTGGGAAATATTGCAAGTAACATAAAGAAACATTATACATGTGAAAGTATTACAATTTCTTTCCACCCCAAAACATAACCCAAGACATTCTGAGCTGCCACAGTCTCAGAGGCTGTTTAAGGCTGGAAAGAACAATGAACTCTGGTCTCATTTCTTCTTTATAACACAAAGTAGAAAGTATCATCCATTCAGACCTTTAATAGTCTGACACTTGACTAAAGTAGATCTTCTAGAAAACCATCTTGCTCTAACTTCAAGAAACAAAGAATTTACAACTTTCCCACAGTGTTTGTTTCATCAGCTAGCTCCTGCCTACACAAGTTGCTAAATCAATTACAATAGTCATTCCTATTCAGTATAAATAAAACTTACCTTAGTATAGAGAGATTTGAAGCGATCTGAAGCTCTATCCAGTTTATTTTGCACTTCAGCATATGTAGCCGAGGTATCGATACCATCTTTGTCAACCTTCACACCATCTCTTTTGCTACATGACCTCGCAGCATCCAAAACTCTTTGCCCAGAAATTGTAATATAGCGTAAATCACCTTTGTGAGATATAACATCTTCTGAAAAACTCTTCTGCCTTTTCAGTTTGACCATAATACCACTGAAGTCAGAAGCCCCTGCCTCCAAATTGTCAAGTTCTTGTTCTGCCTGCTGCAGCCAGGTTTCAAATTCACTATAGTCTGCATCAAATTTCTCCAGTTCTTCTCTTAGAGAATGGGTCAATTTCATTTTTCGTTCAGATTCGGCCAAAGCAGTCTCATACTGAGCCTTCAGCTCTTTCATGTTCCTCTGCATCTTGTCTTTTTCTTCAGGGGTGAGGTAGTGCCCTTGTTTCTCAAGCAGTGCCTGAGCAGACTGAGTTGCTACTATGATCGCCTGCTGCTGTGAAATAATTTTTTCATGTTGAGCCTACAAATAAAAGAAGAATAAATTAGAACCAGCACCTTCTCACGTGGTTCCTTATAAAAGGACATGTAAAACAATCAAAATGATAAAAGACGTTTCTGATTTTCATATTATTTATTTAAAAACCCCACATTTTCTCAGTAATTTAAGTGAAAGTGTGACTCTTAGTCATCATATTTCTGTGCAGTCAAAAAATTTTACAAAACATTCAGCGGTAATTTTTGCCAGATGTACAGGCCATGACCATATGGAAAAGTTCAAGTATCATTGCAACTTCAGCAGTACCTGGATGTATTTATCACACAGGCATTTTCCCCTGTACTTCTCAAAGACAACTCTGTAGAGCAAAACTAGACACTATCAATCTCTTTACATTTTTTCCTAATAAAATTAAATTGCTTATTACTAAGTATTTATGGTAGTGTGCTTAGTGTAACCAAAATTTTCCTAATTCTCTGTCTCAAAATGGGATTTCACAAATAAAACATTCAAAGGTAGGCAACTTTCCAAATCAAAACTCTCCATGTCCCATTACTTACATTGTAGCTACCATTACAGATAAGCAAACCTAAAGGAGTGAAAGCATCAAACGTAGTACAGATACTTTCTTCTTACACTCAGTGAACAAAAATTATTACTTGGGTTCTAAAATTTCATTTTTCAGAATCAAGAGCCATGATTCTTAACAAATAAAGTTAGTCATAAAACAGATACAGTTGACATTAAAAATCAAGACACAATCTGTGCATGTAAATTTTTCAATCCCATAAAAAAATTTAAGTCCAGGAACTAGTACTGTATTCCAAATGAAAAACATATTTCAAATATATTCTTTCAAAAAATTCTTCATTCTTGAAGGTCTTCTACTCCCATGAAAATTAGCTATGTAAAATAAACAGTATGTTTTTCTTCCATGAGTACAGTGATCAATTATTCTGTAGGCACTAGGTGCAGAAATGACTGTCAAAAAAGTAGATGTAAAAATATCATGTACGCAAAACCCAATAATCTTATTTTCTTAAGTTGCTTTTGGGCTTTTGGGTTTTCGGTTTTTTTAATAAAAAAGAAAATCCAAAATACTGTCAGCTACAAGCATAATAATTTTCTTTAAGGTGTCAATCAGCTCACACCTAAAGGTTCTCGGTTTCTCAGCTGTAAGTCAGCAAACACCATAAAACTGAGCTCTTATTACTTTAAATGCTTCCAATTATCTTACCAGGAAAATTTATTTTTAAAATGCTGCGCCGTAATTTTATGTAACTCACCTTTCTGAAGCATTCAAACACTGCTTTGTCCATGTGTTAAAGTTGTAGGGAATGAAAACTATAATTTCAGTAAACTATTATCTGCAGCAATTTGCAATCAGTATTCACAGGGGTCTAAAGGAGGATGAATCATTTGGGTATTGCAAAGATTTTTGAAGAAGTCACACAAAGGGTATGAATTCATATTGCTATGTTTTGCATTTTATTTGCCTGCATCAATTCCTCACGACAAAAAATAATAATAGACTCACCACAAAGATTCTACATTTACCTTGCAGAATGTGTCCTTTCTCTTATTTTGCATGAAACAACTATAGTAACAGCAAAAAAGTGACAAATGTGCAATAGATTCTAACTACTGAAATTCCTACCACTGTGTATTACTGTCTTCCTAGTGCCTGTTCCAAAGCCTATGACAGAAAGGATGAGATTGAGTTTATTATGTTGAATAAGGAGTGATACACTTAGCACCTAAATGTTGAATAAACCCAGTAACAATACCTTGACTTTCTGATACTGCTGGTTCAGATTATCATCTGTGCTTTTTACTAGTCCATCCACCCGAGTTTCAATGTCTTGCTGCATTTCCAGCAGATTACCATTGACATCATCCTCCTCTCCTTCCAAAACTTTCACATCTCTTTCTTCAAAGTGTGTTCCATTCTGTTCTATTACTTGCTTAAATTTCCGGCCATGCTCTGCTTCTTTATCCACATTTGATAACCAATCCAAAAGATTTTCTATTGTATTTTTACTTTCTTCCAGCTGTTCTATGGCTGCAACCTACATAGAAATTTCACAGTTTCAATTTAGGAATCGTCTTTAAGGATCACAAAATATCAAATAAATATACAAATAAACCATTTAAAATGCATTAACATCAAAGAAAATTTTTGATTAATATTGAGGTTGCTGTTCATTTTATAAGAGAATAAACCAACAGTTTATTAGTTACCCAAACGAAATATGATATTAACCTTTACACAATTTATCAATATGTATTGGGATTGCTTGGACACATTTTGGAATCAAAAGGGCTGCAGGGGTGGCTTCTCTGAGAAGCTGTCAGAAGCTTCCTTCATGTCTGACAGACCCAATGCCAACTGGCTCCAACATGGACCCATCACTTGCTAAGGCCAAGCCCATCAGCAATGGTGATAGCAACTCTGGGATCACATAGTAAAAGGGTAAAAAAAAAATGCATGCAAAACAGCAGCCTGAAGAGAGGGGTGAGAATATATGAGAGGAACAGCTCTGCAGACACCAAGGTCAGTGCAGAAGGAGAGGCAGGAGGTGGTCCAGGTGCCAGAGCTGAGATTCCCCTGCAGCCCATGGTGCAGCCCATGGTGCAGCCCATGGTGAGGCAGCTGTGCCCCTGCAGCCCATGGAGGACCAGGGGATGCAGAGATCCACCTGCAGCCCCGGGAGGACCCCACTCCAGAGCATGTGAGGAGGCTGTGACCCCATGGGAACCCCACACTCAAGCAGGCTCATGGCACAACTTGTGCCCATGGGGTCATTCCACATACTGGAACAGTGTGCCTGAAGGACTGCACTCTGTGGAAGGGTGTTGCTTTCCCAACAGTTAATATTCCCTACCACCATCCCTCTGCTTCACCTTTCCCACAACCACACTCCCCAATACTCCTATTGAGATGTTTTCTGTTAACTTGCACTCCTCTCTTTATTTACTACTTGTTATCCATTCCCTAGCCACAGGTTCCCATACCCATACTGTTACTGATATACCATTCCCCTTTCCCCAGACCTTTAAGTAAAAGAGGGGGGAAGGGAAAGCACACCCCCCCACCCCCCCCCCAATTTGAAATTGCAAAATTTTAACTTTGTTTGAAACCCCAACAGAAGCAACTGCCAGAGCCTGTGCCTGCATTCACCACCATGGTGCCCAGCACCCAACACCTATCATCCTGCCATCCTCTGGATGCTCCTGGTACCACCAGCAGTGAATGCTTGAACTGCGCCACAGCCCAAGGAGAACTGTGCTGCTTCAACCTCACCACTGCCCATGAGAGCATCCATTCCAGCATCCAGAGAGAAAATCCTCTGAAAGATTTTAGGACTTATGGGGATATTGGGCTGTGGGTGCTTCTGATCATTGTCATTGTTTTGTGTATGTTTGGTTGTTCGGGACGTTGGGTTTTGGGATCCCCGGGGGAGGCCTTTTTGTTTGACACAGAAAGGAGGAGTTGTGGTGGCCAGTGAACATACATTACAAGGGACAGAGAGTTCTCAGTAAGACAAGTGCCTAGTACCACAGGAGCCACTTGGTGTTGGGGTGGCCAAGGGGGCTTCTCCCGGGATGCATTGTTCTGTTGTGTTAATCTACCCCAGTTTGAATTCCCCGGTTGGCTGGCAGCCTCTACCACCCTCGTCACGCCCCCAGAACTTCCCCATTGGTCCCCATTCCCTAGTCCTGCCTTTTCCCCGCCCCCAGACAAAACCGTGAGTTTTGGGCTCATGTTCCTATTTGCCTCTGCACCCTTCGGCAGTGTAGCAGCAATAAATGCTCCTGCTGGAAGGCACGCAAATGCCCTTCTTGCCTCTTTGCTACCAACTGTAACACTGAACCCACCCGTGCTTCTGGGGGTGCACATGGGACCCCACAGAGCCGGGCAGGGACAGTATTAGAAGGGATCACACTGGAGCCCATGGAAAGGACTCACATTGGAGAAGTTCATGGAGGACTGTCTCCTGTGTGAGGGAAGAGTGTGAGGAATCCTTCCCTTGAGGAAGAAGGAGAGGCAGAGACAACGTGTGATGAACTGACTGCAACCCACATTCCCCATTCTCCTGCACCAGTGGGAATGAGGGAGAGAACTCCAGAGCTGAGTTCAGGAACAAAGGAGGGGTGGATTTAGTTTTTATTTCTCATTATCCTATTCTGATTTGATTGGTAATAAATTAACTTCCCCAAGTCAAGCCTGTTTAGCCTGTGACAGCAACTGCCCTTACCTTAACTTACAAGCTTTCATTAAATTTTCTCTTCCCTGTCCAGCTGAGGAAGGGAGTGATGGAATGGCTTTTTGGCACCTAGACAAGGTCAACCCACCACACAACAGTAAGCTGCACGACTAATACCATACGACATGAAAAAGGTTTGAATAAAGGTATGGAATGGTTGCCTAAAAACCTTTTCTGTTTCCTGCTTAATTGCTGTTGTCATAGCTTTATCCAGTTCTTTTTTGGACTCTTCTGCCTTCTGGCTAAGGAGCAAACACTTTGTCTTAGCTTCATTCAGTTTCTGTTCCAGAACAGTCTTGTCTTCTTGTGACAACTTTTCTCCATTCTCTTTCAGGAAGGTTTCAGTATTTTTCACAATCTCTGCCAGTGTCTGGGCACTTGTTCTCATGTCTTTTTGTATCTCCTTTTGAGAAAAAAGAAAGAAAATAGGAGCAAGTAAATTATTCATGAGATTTGTCCAATTAACTTTATTGGAAGTATCTCTCTTCTAGAGATAAGCACCACACTGGTCCTTTCCAGCTGCACATGACACATGGTAGACAACAATTAAAATCAAAGACATCAACATCTGACAATGTTGTTGCAGCTCAATCTGTCTTTTTTTCTTTTTTTAATTGCAAATCTGTTTGCTTACAGTCCTATTCAGACTGAGGCCACTTTTTTCCCTTTAACAGTTCAAATATTGCATTTCCATGTACACAGAAGAACATACATCTTATTTTTTAGAAATCAAGAGTTAAGTAAATCTGCTGTAGTGCAGTTAGTAAAGTGAGTCTCCTGACAAATTCTGGTCCATTTCTATCCTGAGATAAAGCTGCTGAAAATAAGGCAATTGAATAGAAATCAGAAAATTGTAATCATCTTTCCTGGGTGAAAGTTTTTATATATTTTTTGGGTTTCTTCAGGCCAGAAATGGCATGCAAATATTTTTTTTCTTCAGTTGTAATCAATCATAATATTTCAGTCTCTCAAGAATGTTTACATCCATTGAATTTCATAGAGGACAGATATTTAGTTTTAATTTACCCAAAGCAATTTTCCTAGTCTGCCTCCCAATTATCTGAGAGGAGCTTTAATTCCACAATTACACTGCTGAATACATTCACCCAGTTACTGAAAAAATGACATTTTTCACCTTTTTATGCAGTGTAACAATATTGGAGCTGCAAGACAGAACATTTGATTCTCATTCTAGACTAAAGATTTTGCAGCGATTATAGAATATAGCAGCTAAAACTGCAGCTCATTTTAACACTTCAGGAAGTACATTAGAAAGATTTTCCTGGGGACCCTGTATCAAGAAAAGGATCCCGTATCTGACCCCTCTGTGCTCCCTTTCAAACAGCACACTGAGGATGAAAGCTCTGACTTGATCTATAAAAGACCATTTTTAACCCCCATTCCCTCCTAAGACACACTTTTCAATGGCAATTCCAAGAAATCAGTCAGAAAATAACAACTAGTCTGCTAGGCAGTCACAAACAGCTGGTGGAAAAAAAAATGAGGCATATGCTGTATCAGTTCTTCACTCCCCATGAATACCCCATTTAGGCCATAAATCCTTAAGACAGGTAAGGGATATTAAAAGCTACCCCAGGGGTGTCTGTATGACTGACTGACTCTAAAAACAACTTTGACGAACTAGATATATTACTTCAAAGGTAAGTGAAGCAAGACAAGACAAATAAGGAAATTTCTCCTTTTACAGATTACTAAACCTGACTTGGAGCTCTACAGTATAGTAAACTAGTACTAGGAGAAAGAGGAAGAAGAAGAGTACCAAGCCCCTCAGTCCTTTAACTCTCATAAACTTGCTGTCAGTCGGGACAGACTAAAAGTTTATAGATGACTGGATACAGCTAAGAGCAAGGAAAGCAAACAAACAGAAAGGGGTTTGCTACATGAGGACACCAAAGAGATTGCAAGAAACACTAATAAGAAACAGAATTCAAAACAAAACAAGAGTGAGACAATGGAAAGCCTCAGGCAAGAGAAAACCCTGCAGCTAAATTTTTCAAAGTACTGTGAACAGGAATAAACACTTCCTGATACCAGCTAAAAAGCTGGCTACATTATTTTAGCATAATAAACATGCATTTTATCACATTCAACAGGAACAATCTCAAGCTAATATATTAACAAAATTCATGCCTACTTCAAGAGTGCTTCTTGAAATGTGTAGCACATACTCCCTATTCTAGTGTCGCCTCGTTTGGAAGTTTCTCTTCTCCCACTGGCACATACTGGAGTGTATTCACAGGCAGCAGTTTAAATGCATGCCACCAAGCCTTTACTTTTGGTAGGTCAAACAAATCTATTTTACTCTCCTCTCACATGACAAGCCTTGTTACTCAACAAAACAGTCTAGTCACTCTCCTCTGCACTCAGTCGTCTTTAACTCCTCTGACTAGAATTGTGCATACCTCCTGTTTGGTCTGGTATTGTTCCAGCTCAGCCTTGCTGTCTCCAATAACAAGAGACTCTTGCTGTCCAATGAGTCGATTTTCAGTCTGTGTAAGCAAATCACAGATTTCCTGCAGTTTCTCTTTGCATTCCTGCTGCCGCTCAGCCACAGCCTATATTAGAGCCAAGTACAATTGAACAATAAGACAAAAAGTCCTCACTTCAGGAACCAACACTCTAATAGATATTAGAAATCTTTGAACATCAATACTGCAAAGCAATAATTTTAAAAGTATGCTGTAAACATGATAGCAGTGGTACAAAGAGCAAGATGAATATACAGAAGTTATGGATAAACCTCAAATATGTTGTAAGTAAAAGAGACCATGTTTGATGGAACTGCCCAATAGAAGTCTGGCCATGCACATATGTGAAGGATGAAATCTCCAAACAACAGGAGTGAAAATCCCATCTCTTAACCGCTTGAAACCTGTGATAAACACTATTAATTCTGAAAAAAAGGACATCAAAACAGAGGTTAGTTGTGAATGTGAGTTAGCTCTTTTCGGTATGCATAATATGTTACCTGAATAGAAACTGCAGACTTTTTAAGCAGTAGGAAAGAACAAAACATGCAAGCTCATTATTGTTACAAAGTCCTACAAAACTTATCTGTGCCTTTCCTATACTCAATTTTATGCTTCTTTTACAAAATATAGTAGAAAGAAATGTTCTTAGAATGGCAAAATAATACCAAGTCTTCAGAACGCTAAAGCACTTTTAAGTTTTATTTACACGTAAACCAGGGGCTGAGGTGGCAACCCTGAGTCTTAACAGGGCTGCTTTAAAAGAAGAAGAAGTGCTGTTATGCTGCAGCTTTTATCAGCCTCTTTTGACTCTACAAAGGCTGCTTACGCCTGCCAGCTGCAGCTGTGCCAGCTGAAGTAGTAGATGGCCCAACTTGACGCACAGTTTTCCCAGTGCCTACACCTAGAACTGCAAGTATCTTGGCTGATTTACTCATACGTTTGTCCCTCTAACCCATCTGAGTCAAAACAATCCATGGTACACGGATTTTAACAAATCTGGTTCTTGGACTACAAAGATCTAGAAAAAACGTCACATAAGTAGACGAGCTGGCAAATTAAAGGAAAATAAAATCTTCAGCAAGACCAAAGTGTTATGCAATGGTATAGCAAATTCAGTGATCAATATAGCTCAGATCAATTACTGATATAGCTGCTGAAGAAACAACACTTGTGAGAAACCTCAAGTCAATTTCTCTCATTGCTAGAAAGAGCAGACTTGTGTCTGTTCATAATTTCATATGCTGTTTCTGTGAGTTTCCTCAGCTTCCCACCAAGGAAAGACAAAAATTCACCAAACTTGATCAATATCATCTTTGTAGAACTATGAATGTATCTGTAGTAAAAAGGGAAAAGATAGAAATATGCTCAATATTGCATGCTAGTATTAAAATTCCTCATCCATAGACAGAAATATTCAGCACACATTTACACAGAAAGGCAAACCTTCTGATCACCCAGCTCTTGCACTGCCTGTAACTGAGTCTCTAAACTTTCCACTTGAGAAGTTATTGCTTCCTGTGCTTCCTGAAAAGATTTCTGGGTGGTATTTAAGAGCCTCAGCAGCTGTTTGCTCTGATTAGGAGAAAGATCTTCAGCATGTTCAGAAATGAAGAACTGAACATCAAATGCAGTGGACTCCAGTTGCATTTTCTTACAGCTGAGCTCTGCAGCACTGTTCTGTAAATGAAGTGAAGGGAATTACTAGCAACAAAGAAAAACTGAGTACCAATAAACCACAAGTATCCCTACCATCTCTTCTTAGCCCCTATTGCAAAATACTTTTGGTAGACAGTTTAGCCATGGAAAATCAAAACTCAGAATCATTCTGACACATTCAGGTATGACATTAGAACTTGTGCATGGTTTGCCTCAGGACAGCTTGTATCCAAGTAATAAAAACCGCACGTCTCTATTTCTTTGCTCTATCATGGATGTCTGAAAACTGACTGTCTAAAAACTTCAACTCTAAAGGATTTATGGCAGGTTAGGTATAACATTTCTAGGTTCTAGGTCTGAAGATATAGAAATGTTAAAATATTTACTTGAAATCATTCCTATTCTTAACTCTACAGCAAAAATGTCACCATTTCTAGCAATGTGGCAAATTCTGCCAATAGCTACATCCTGTGGAGCCCCTATGACCATACCATGTCTCTGGAACTCTAAGCACATTAAAACAACTAAAATTATTTTTATTATTCATACATATGGAAGCATATGAACATTACTAAAAATTTGCTCTGCTTTGTTTTCCATTACTCATTTTATGGGGTGTGTAATGAAGAGGCTTTTTATCTTTTCCCATCTTGTGTTCTCACATGTAATTGCTTTGGAAGGCAATTAAACTTCAGTAAAGGTTCTGAACCCTGTGCATAAAGACCCAATTTTAATCACAGAAATATCTGTATTATAAATTAGATTTCTAAAAGGCTCAGTTTTATTGCAACAATATAAGTAGAACCAATAGCTTTCTCAGTAATCCTAACTTTATCAACATTTTTTGCAAGTGAAAAAGCAAATCAACAAGATTTTATTACTGGATTATCAAGTAGTTGCCTTCTTAAGTAATTACTTCTAGTCATCTCTTTAAGCAGTAGAGGTTATTGAGAAGGAATAACAAACATAGCTAATAATTAATAATAAGGAGCAACATTTGCCAAAAGCATCAACACCTGCCATAAAGAGCACTTACTTTAAACAGCTGTAAACTTTTCTTCACCTCTTCTATATCAGTAGTATTCTTTGTGAAGTCATGCATGATTTTACTGTTCTCTGTGATCCAGTCTGAAAATCTGTGCAGTTGTTTTAAAAGTTGCTGGTGTAATCCTGCAAGCTTAGACTAGAAAGGGAAGTTGTATATTTATTTATGCTCCTGGAGTCTAGTCACATTTTCTACCATATCAAATTGAATGATACATGTATCTTTATACTAAGATAAAATAAAGAAAAAGAAAATTCCTTTATTTTAGCCCAATTACCTTGAAGAAAATTAAGGTAAAACCATATGCCGATAAAAACATACCATTTCCAAGTCAACAGCGCTGACTATTTGCTTTGCTCGTTTTGAAGATCTATCACAGACCACCAAAAATGCTTCCTGCAAAGAGTCACAGCTTATCTTTAGCTCTTTAAGTTTCTCTTCTGGAATATCCCTGTTACAAGACTTTAAGAATTCTTCTGCCAAGTTCATGTCCTTTTTTAGGATAATTGCAAAGGTAGCCAGTCCTGATTCAAATGACTACAAAGAGAACATATATAAAATGCATTAAGTTACTAAGAAAGACATTTAAATCTGAATTGCTTTAACTATATTTTAAATCTCTCTTTTAAAATCTAAGGGCTATTCCTACTACCCACCACTGAAGTACAAGCATAAAGAACAGTTTACTTACCTCTAGCTGTTCCAGTTCAGCTTTCAGTATTTCCAGGCTGTTACTAATAGGCTGCTGTTTATCTAGGTGGTTTCTCATATCTTGAAGCACTGCCAAATGTTCTCGCATTTTCTCTGTTAACTTTAAACAATGCTGTACTCCATCGAACTGAAAATAAGTTTTAAAAATTAAAAAAAGATTTTCCAAACTGACTTGAAAATAAGCAATAAAAGTCCTTGGGTTTATTATGATTTATTTTAAATTTATAATCTGAGTTTTCAACCATTTTTCCAGTTCAATTATTCTGTCCAGCACATGGAAAGATCCATGCAATTCCTTTAACAAAGGACACTGAGCACATACCACTGTTGTTACTTACCATGCTAGTGGGGGTGTCTCCCACAACTGCTTCTTTTGTTTTGAAAACAGGCTCAGTAAAGCCTTTGGACAGGCTGTCTGTCTTCCCATGCTCCTGATCACTTTTCCAAGTAGTGGTTGTGTTATCTGCCAGTGTTTTTCCTTCATCAATTTCTGATCCAAGTTCTGATAGTTCTGTTGAGGAAAGAGAATAAAGCCCATCTCCTTTGCCTTTACCCTCATGTTCTGTAGTGGTACCAGCAACCTGTGAGCTCATAAGCAAACCATTTATCAGCTCCTCTAACTTGCTTGTACTTTCATCTCCAGGTGAGATTTGAAAAATTTCCATAAATTCAGTGGTAGCAAGCTTGGGAACAGAAGCTCTTACGTCTGTTTCACTCTTCCTTTCATCTGGATCAGCTGTCTTTTGCTTGCAGGATTCCTGCTTCAGAATATCATGAAGAAGATCAGGACTTCTGTAATCAGGCCAAAGCAGTGAAGGAGCATCACTTTCTTTGGGCTCTGTACACAGCGTGTTAACCATTAATGCAGTTCTAACAGCATTGCTTATTTGCTTCAGATTTGACCCACTAGACATTTCACTTGCAAGCTGGGTGCTTCTAACCATTTTAAGTAAATTTTGCATTAAAGTTCTGGTATCAGAGTAACTTAGGGGTTCACCTTCCTGCTTGCAGTAAACATGTCCCATATTCAATTTCCTTTGCAATATATTCTGTAAGTCTTCCATTAGTGTGTCAGACACATCTGCTGATTGTGAAATACCTTCCTTTACTTGAAAATCTTTGCAGGGCCCCATTTCTTTTTGCAATGACTCCATGGACATTTGTTTTTTGAAACCATTTCCAAGGGAGGAAGTCTCACTGACCATGACATTTTCTCCCTTTGTGTTTTTCAGCATCTCATGTTCGTTCTGGGCAACATAATTCAAGTTATCCCCTATGCTACTCAGAATTGCAGAAGAAACATCAGTGGTATGGGTATGTCTCCCAGTAGGTAGCATGTCACTTCCATCCCCTAATTCTTTGGCATCCTCAGTACTTCCTAAAGCATCTGGTTTTATGGGGGAGATTTCACTATCATTGCCACTTTTGCTTTCTGGAATGTCTTTAAGAACATTGTCAGTATTTTGACAGTTAAGTCTCCCTGTTTCTTTAGTTATGCTAATCTCCTTTGGTTTCTCTGTATCAGGTGGGGGAAAAGTGTTAAATTCACTTGAATGCATTTCTTCCACATTTAGCAGAAAATCCTTTTCATTCTGTATACCCTCTTCCCCTCTTTCCATGTCCTCAAAACAGAATTCAGTTTTATCGAGTTCTGAATGGCCACCTTCTTTTATGCATGTTGTATGTTGTTTTAAAGAAGCAGAAATGTTAACGTCTCTCTTAAATTCATCTGATCTTGCACCTTGAATGTCAAGAAAAGCTTGATCAACATTTACTTTTCCTTCACTTGCAACAGGAGTTTCTCTATCAGCTTTAATTACTGTTGCATCAAATATTGCCCCGAGGCTTTCCATCTGAATGGGACTATTACTTAACCCCATGACATCACATTCCTCCATAATATTTACTCTATTTTTATTTTCTGTTAGGTTTTCAAAACCTCTTTCTATTTGACCATGCTTCCAACTGGTGACTGGATGTACCGGGTCACTAAGTGAACTATTATCACTCACATAAGGAATATCTGTAGGGATTTTATTGTGCATTTGGGATGAACTTTCCTTTAGTTGTTCCAGATAATTTAATACTTTTTCCTCTGCAAATAGTGCCTCTCTCTTTCTTTCCCCATGATTTGAATCTAACATTGGCATGGTATTACTGTCTTTATTCACACTATCAGTAAAGCATTCTGAGAGAAGTAAATTTGTCCAAGTACTTTCATCATCATCAGTAGCTTGCTGTAGGTAGGCTGTCACAGTGATGTCAGATTTCACAGTATCATCAAGAAGCTGAGATCCTGGAACCCTAAACTGTGTTTCATTACTCTCTTCACTCTTAGTGGATATCCATTTAGTGTCAAAGGTGTTTTCAGACTGAATGGGCTCAGTAATATCTTGTGACATGTGTTTACTTTTTACAAAAGTCCCATAGTCATCTTCTGTTTCCTCCTGTCTATCTTCTTCACCTGTACATGAAAGACCAACACATCTTTCTTCAGAAACATTTGACATTGACTCACATTTTACTGAGGATAGTTTTCCACTTTCATGGTTAGACTGGAAATGCAAAGTATATCCTGTCTTGTGGTCTAAAGAATGGCAGCAGTCATCAATATTCTGATTATTTTCATTGCTCCTTTCTACATCTTCTACAGAAATTAACAGCTGGTCACCTTTACTTATACATTGATGATGTGAATAAAAAATATCCATTTCTTTTTCACTGTCAGAATCAGTGTCAGAGTCATCATAGCTATCATAATCCTCCTCATAATCTTCCTCCTGTGTACCTTCATATTCCTCCCCACACAGGTCACCTCCTGCTTTCATTTCAACTTCCTCATTCCTGTCTTGTACATCTCCTTCACACATATTCCATAAATAGCTCATGGCTCCTTCCTTTCTTCCTTCATTCTCAACAGTAACTGGTAACTCTTGCTCCTTCTCTCCAAAACTCCCCATTCTTTCCCTTTCCTCAGGGATTTTTTCCATAGTTTTGGCATTTGCAGAAGCTATAGTTATGGTCTCAGGTTGCCCTTTCACATTTGCACGAACATTCTCTCCAGCATTAGCTGCAAGTTCTTGAAAAGAGCTGGTCTCTTTTCTTAGGGTTATTCGTCCACCTCTCTCCTCCAGAAAACCTAATGGAACTGATCTTCCAGCCAGTTCTGGCTCCGGTTTATCATCATCCCCCAACTGCAAGGTATCAAACCCTTCATCACCTCGAGAAGTGTCAGAGGAATCATCATCATCAATTTGTGGAGTATCATAGACGTCACTGTCATCATCATCACCCTGAGGTGTTTCATAGGCATCATCATCATCACCATCATCCAACTGAGAGCTGTCCTCTTCAGAGGCCACCTCACCAAATTTATGCTGCAAGCAGTTACTCTCAAGCTGTGGGATGCCATCGCCCCCATCTATTGATGAGTCAGAACTACTGTCACACGGCACTAACTTGTGGAATACAAGATCACTTTCTTCTACTGTCAGTCTTTGTGCTGTGCTGTTGCTGTCCCCCAGAGGTGGTCCATCGTGCATGACAGTATCACCACCCAATGAAGGCCTATGGTGCATGTCTATGCTGTCTCCTAGACACAGTTTATTCCGAAAATCAGTACAATCCTCCAGGGATGGCCTTCCATGTATGCAGGGACAGCCCTCTAGGGATGGACCCCCATATTCCTGTAGAGGTTGCTCACCATATCCATTGTCTTCAAACTTTAGTGGGACACCACACTGACTAACCAATTCTTCTGGAAGTCTACATTCAGTGTCTGCGCTGATGGATGAACCAAGACCTCTCTGAAAGTTATCTTTCTTGCTGCTGTCCTGTACCATTCTGCTACTGTCAGCTTGAAATATGTGAGGCCCATATTCTGTGCACCTTTCCAGCTCCCTCCATGTTTCATTATCTGACAAATCATTCACACTCAAGGAATTCTGTAACATTTTATCATTCCTGTTTTCATTATCCAGACTGTCTCCCACACAAACCTCTTTGTTTGCTGTTTCTGAAATAAGACATGTATTTGAGTCATTTGGAAGGTATCCTTCAATGTTTCCTAAATTTGTCTGCTGATTGTTATGCTTGAGTTCTGTCCACTCAGAAACTTCCAAAAAACCTCTGAGTTCATTTCTCTTTATGGAATTTTGAGTGCTACTTACTACATTTCTGAGTTCTGCAGGGATAGTTAACAAAATCTCCTGTGTATATTCTGATTGCTCAGTACCAAGAGTATTGCAAACATCTGGCCTACACACATGGAGATCTTCTTGTGAAGATACATAATTCCTTAAATCATCACATTGATTTACTTTCCTGTTATTACAAAAATTCTCAGCACCCGAAAGATCACCCTGAACACTGTCTACTGATTTTAGGTTAATTCCTTTTGAGCTTACATATTTGTTACTAAGTTCCATTTCTGACACACCAGCATTGTACCCAGTCCTATCACCTTCCAGCAACATATTGATGACTTCTTGCAGTTGTCCATCATATAACAAAAGTCTCCCTCCAGTGTTGGCATCCATATAACTATTTACCATCAGGTAAGACATGAATAGTTTCTTAGCTTGATCTAGATTATGACATACAGGGTCTTCTGTGCCAGAATCTTCATGTTCCTCCTCACAGTCATGACATACAGATGGCAGAAATTCATAAGTCGATAACCATTTTGCAGCTTTTTTACAAGGAGACTTTAATTCTTCTACATTGGGCATTTTATCTGGTAAAGTCACATTGGTCAAAACAGATACAGTATTACTGTCTATTATCCCTGATTCTGCAGCCTTGTCAAGACTGATTATTTCACAAGTTTCTGGAATGTAAAGTGCAGCTATTTTCTTTCTATCATTCAGTATTTTGAATGCCAGCTCATTTGTAATCATATCTTGGTGCAAAGAAGTTGATACAGGGAATATTTCACCAGTGTGAGGCCAAATTAGTCCCACAAAGCCTCTCTGTGCTTCTAATACCAGCAGAGCACTGGTAGATGATATTAAGTTGCATTGTACAGCTTCATCAACAGTCAGGCGTTGTCCTGAATTTTGACAAAGGATTCCACCAGTCTTAACCTGATGTGTGAGGATCCCACAGGCAGTGTCCTGATCTATCATTCCTTGTCTCATGGCCTCTTCCACAGTCATTCGCTTCCCTGAGTCAGGGTCAATGATTCCTCCAGACATTAACTGAGCACCCAGCAGCCTGAACATCGTTTCCCTGTCAATGAGCCCTTCATGGGCTGCCCTCAAAATAGTTACCCTCCTTCCACATTTCAACATAATTCTCCCTTTTTCTTGTGGTTTCACAGGTAGGAGTCTTAACCCTGTTGCTTCATGTATTATGCTTCTATGAACCATCTGTTCAAGGGAAATTTTCTCGGCACAGTTGGGGTCTATGAGATCTTTACATGTGTCTTTTCTTTCCAGGAGTTTTGCATATAAGGTTGGAGAAATGAGGTTTTTCTGGAAAGCATTCTGCAAAGACAGCTTTTCTCCAGTAGATGGCAAAATCAAATACCCACTTGAAAGCTGATTCTCAAGAATTTTAACAGCCAGAGGTTCTGAAATTAGACCTTGTTCTAAAGCTGAAACAACTGGAATATTTGCTAACGATGATTCTGACATAAGCTTCTTTGCATTACTTAATTCTTGCAGGTGCAACAGAATCTGCTCATCAATTAAGGCATGAGCTTCAGCTTCTTCCAAATCATAACACACTCCTAATTCTGGAGAAATTATTCCAGAAAGAATCAGCTGATTCTCAAGCAATCTAATTCCGGTGTCATAGTCAAGAAAACCTCTTAAAATAGACTGAAAGACTGAAATGACTTCTCCAGTTGTTTGGTCAATGACACCAGCAATGACTTTATTCACCTAAAAGGAAATATAAAAGAAAAGCTATCAGTATTTTTGGACTGTATATTTAAAATCTTCTTTGGACTTTGAACGCATGATAAGCATAAAAACATGTACTTACCAGGCCTGGAGGAATGTTGTGAATGTTAGCAGCTCAAATGCGCAAGTGATCTATGTCAGTCATTCAACAGCACACGATGTGATAAAAGATTTAAAACCAACATGCATCTGTGAATTGAAAACCTATGCTTTGCATACATAAACAGGGTTAGTGAAAGACAATAGAAGAAATTATTGCAGAGAGAGCAAATAGAACATATACCTGAAAGGCACATTTTCATGCTATAAATGTCTGTGAAAGGTTAGAATATTTGGAAACAGTATGTGATTCAACACAACCATGCTATTCATGTTTACAGCATACAGCATTTCTGTATATACACTCAACAATATGGAATCAGATACTCTAGCACCAAATATTGCATTTAGTTGGCATGGAAAGCATGAAGTCAGTTTGGCAACATTATCTGAACTCATTACACAGACTCTGCCTCTATATGTACATGAGAACACTCACTTGCAAGATAATTTTTGAGAACTCCATATTTAAGTCTAATATCCATTAACAAATATATTCATAGTGTCTCAGAGCTAATTGTATTATGTCCTCCTGTTTTCATACCCAGAAAAATTTTAAGAAAAATGGAAAGTAGATCTCTTCCAGGACATTTCTGAGTGATATATGGGAGAGATTAACATGTTATTTTACAATGTCATTTTTGCAGCAGAAACGCAGACTTATCTAGCAGTCAAAGAATGGCTTTTAAGAGAAGAGTTAAGAGATGAATGAATTGCTTATCTTTCTTCATGCAAGGCACACATTATTAAGACTCTTCACAAAAGAAGTCTGATGAACAGAATGCTCATGTGCACAGGTAAGGTCACATACAGTATTTCATAGCAAATACACACCACCTTCAGTCAATTAAATACCAAGTTCCTTCCACACACTGTTAATTGCAGCTTCTGCTTTTGCTGATCATGTGTGGTTTGAAAACCATGCAGTAAATCTCAAGAGAGACTGAAAGCTAAGTTTCAATCTTGTTACCTTTTCTTCCATCTTTTCATCACCCAGATGTACTTCCTGCAGCTGCTTCAAAGCTTCATTGGATAACAAGCTATAGCTCTCCTGGAGGGATCTAACCTGCTTTTCCATTTCATTTCTCTCTTCATCTGTCATTCTGTTATGAAAAAAAAATGGAAGATGGAGATCTCTGGGTAATTTTTGACTTGTTGGGAGTGATCTGCCTACCTTTACTTAAAAATGGGGAGCAGACATAAATACAAGTAGTCTGGAAAAAATACAGCCTAATTACAAAGATGTTCAAGAAAGCTACAATCTGATTGCAGTTATTCAGGAAAAGAAGCATTTAACCTTTGCATGGGCCTTTGTCTACTGATTACCAGTCAAGACAGGTAACATAACCAGCAAGGAGTCATGACATATGTCAGCAATTTAGTATCTTAAACTGCTACAGTGGGGATTACTGGAACACGCATATATCAAACCAGGAGTCCCGGGGTGGTCCATCAACTACATTAAACCATCTCTTTTCAGACACAGATGAAACAATCTTGTGACATGTAGTTCAAGTACTCATTTACAACAAAATTGTTAATTATTTTGACTTCTAATGAAAATTTAAATGTCTAATCTCTTTAAGCTGACCAGGGGTATATAAACCAAATCAAATTCTTGAAATAAACAAAGTTGCATCAAGCTTCACCAAATGGGAAGACAAAAAAAAAAACCGAAACTGTACATGAAATGCAATTAGAACTATAAGATGAGGATATGATTTCTGTTTAAGCAAACAGTATGTATTGATTCAATAATTTACATTATTTGAAAAATAAAAAATGGCATACTTGTCACTGTGCTTAGCTAAAAATGACTGAGTAGTCTGCAGAGCTTCAGCTATTTGTTCTTTCTTGGTTGACATTTCATGAAGGGAAATCTGAAAAATAAATAACCTGTGTTCAAGACCTCATTATGTACATAAATAAAAACAAAAAAACCAAACAAAACTGTATTTTTATCTGGGACTAATCTCAATAATATAAGAGTTTGATTTTTTTAAAATACTGGCTATCCTTAGAGCAGTATTATTTATCGGAATTGTATAATTTATATATGGATAAGTCATTGTGATATGCCTTTTAATTAAGTTATTTTTAGAAAACTATTGAGCAAAACAAATAGAATATTTCAAAATGTTATTTGATGGAAAATTAACCAATCATTTAAAATTACTTATTATAATTGGCACAGTTTATAGCAGCTTTATAAAAGTTGTGTAAGATGGTCATGTTCAAGAAGTTGCTCACGAAAATGAGAGAGAACAAATTTTTGAAAAAACATATCAGAAGACCACACACCTTCATGAAATTCAGTAACAGAGACATATGCAACATGAGAAACTTGGAAAAAAGGAATTATTAATTAATATTCTTCACACTATCAGTTCTCTGTCATCCCCACTAAAGGAGTTGTTCTGGTAGAGGAACTTGTGGCAACTTAATCTTCTAATTTTCCTGAGAAACTCCCTGCAGTCTCTTCAAAGAAAAGCACCCGTTTTGATTAAATAAAGGCAAATTATCAAAAGGGAGTTCTGCCAGCTGGAGATATTTTCAACACAGGTGCTAGATCTCAGGCAAGGTGCTTGGGCCCTTCATTCACCTGGGTTTGGACACAACCAATTCTGTCCTTGTACGCATTGTATCAAAGGGCCCAAACAGTCTCCCTTTGCAATCACCACCAGCAAGCCACTATCTCACCACTTGTGCTGCTTGCACAGGAACCAAGAGAACCACTGGATGCACTACACAAGGTGATGTGAGCAGGCTGAAGTAGCAGGTGGGGTCATGAGATCCCTTTACTCAGGGAGCCAGTGTCACTGTGGCTGCTGTGTGCACCCTGTCACTACTGCATCAGCTTCTCTTCCCAGTACCTGACTACACCCCACAGCCACCCTAATCCTCTATGTGAAATGTATTTCAGCTGACATTAGCTATCAAATCACCAGTTTCTACATGTTTCTACACAATTTGTCAAGGCACCATTGCTAGTCAGCGGAGGC
Source organism: Corvus hawaiiensis (assembly GCF_020740725.1). Lineage (NCBI taxonomy): Eukaryota > Metazoa > Chordata > Aves > Passeriformes > Corvidae > Corvus > Corvus hawaiiensis. The sequence continues at coordinate 26,266,585 of NC_063215.1, forward strand.
ACAAACCCAGGCACCTCTGAAAGGTGCAGCTACCTCATCGTGCCACTTCACAAAGGAAACAAAGACCCTCAGCAAACACCCATCTCCCACAGGAAGCCAAGACAGCCAGCTCACAGGTTACTCACTGGAGACTCAGGCTGGACAGGGTAGACAACACCCACAGATGCCATGGTAAGCTGAGATGTCCTAAGGACTTGAGTGCTGGCCCAACACTGATAAAGGTTTGCAGTGTTGTCATTAACAAGGGCAGAAGAGGACCAGCACTGAATGCTTCTGCAAATTCTGATCCTAACTACTATTAATTTACCAATCAATATGTTCAAATCAATACAAGCTTATTTCCTCCTGTAGATATAGGGACAAATTCAGAGCTAGCACTGGGTCCTCTTTGAAAAAGCTACAAGCTGCAGTGGTCATCAGGACTGCCAACCTTCCCAACAGAAAGTAGGATTTATGCAGATGCTGCTCCAGTGACTGTGGCACCAGAATGCATCACCAAAATAAAAACACAGGAACAGGCTGCCAAGAGGGCCAAAATTATGTTTGTATGATGACACATCCAGCCCTTTACTGAGGGATGTGGACAAGACACTGCTCTGTCCCTCTGCTGCTCAGTGTGCAGGTAGACCTTCACCTACTGAAACCTTTTTAGGTGTAACTAAGCTATTTAATGGGGCCAGCCTAGCAGAGGAGGTCCTAGAAATGACAGGAAACTTCACAGATGGAAATTTATGGTCAGAGTTACAACTGTACACAGTGACAATGTCCTGTTAAATACAACGGCACTAAGATGAGCCATTCCAACAGCCTGTGGACTAGTGTGATAGTAAAGAGGCCTCAGTCAATGCCTGCTATACTTCCTAGGGCAGCAGTTTTGACTATCCCTTAAGAGAACCCCTCAGATTAACTTTTGAAAAGCAAATAAATAGAAGCTTGGCCTTCAGGCCCCTCCTACCAACTTTCTCCCTCCTGGTACCCAAAAGGCTGTCCTGACACGATGCACTCTCCCTCTACAAAGGCTGAGAAAGGGCGTGCAGGGTCCGGTTTCTCTAAACTGATATTTTGCAGTGTCAGAATATGTCACATGCTAGGTCTGTAAAAAGCAGTGGGAGCTTATTCTTGAGTAATATGCTTGTGTCCCTAAACATTGATGTTTGTTTACCCAACTCTCTACTCACAATCAAATGTGAAATTGTGTACTGAGGAAAATGTGGATGGTGATTTGTAGGGGGGAAAAAAAAGTGTTTATGGATTATTTTGGAATTTAATCCATGCAAAAACCTAAAAAGAGGAAGTGGTGCTTTATCAAAGACATCTGTGTACCTGCTGCTTAGGTAAATCTGTCTTTTCAGCCTTTTCTCCTTCTTCTTTGCCGAGTGTCTTGCTGAGGTTTGACACCCATTTCAGTAAATCTCCAGCTTTCTCAACATGTTCCTTCTTTTCCTCTTCCACTGATTTCTGATGAGTGCCATGAATTGTAAAAAAACATGTAAATGTAAATTGCTGAAATATGTAACATTAATGTCCACAGAAACACAATTCTACCACAATGGCATTATTATCACCACAAACATAAAATGATTTCTTTTTATTTACCACCACATTCATTACTATGACACTTTGATGTAGGAACAAAAATGCCACATAATTATAGACATTAACAAAATAATACATCAAGTGATTTGTAATTATGATAAAGGTGCTTATTCATACACACATACAATCATTATAAAATGATTGATAGCAAGAAAAAGCATAGCTTCCCAGCCATTACTCAGCAGATAAAATCTAAAAAAAATTTGCATATAAACTATCTTTGAATTGCTGCCTTTGCATTACCCTCGGGTAAGGATATGTACAACCAGCATAGCATAACAGTATTTTGCAAATTATGCACATGGATTACCAAATTACAATTAGGAAGAATACATTGCTTTTATGTCTACAGAAACAAGAAAAGTAAAAGTAAAATACTGAGACATTTAATCTTTTTCTGCACAGGAAAACATACTCCTTTTCATATATATACACAATCTGTTAGGTGGACATTTATCAATACAGAGAAAACATGCTTAAGCCCTTCCATGTATCACAAGTAGAAATGAAAACATTTTATTTCAATGGATCTTTTTTTAAATTTGATGTGTTATTGTAATTCATTTGCCTATTAGAGCAGAAAACAATTCTAAAAAAAAAAGAACCTGAAATGAGAGAAAAATTCAGGACAGGGCACACAACTGTTTGGTGTAAACAGCCCATTAAAATTAATGAAATACCAGTGTGAGAAAAAGTACTGATGCATGTGTGCTTACTGCACTGCAGATTTAATCTTGTATATTTTATTGCCACTCTTGTAAAACAAATGATATCTGCAAACTGATTTGTAATTTTAAGTAACAGGTCACATGAAATACTACACTGTGTTCAGTCCAAAAAATGGGCAATCCCCTTCAATCTTTAATGTAAGAATATGATTTTTGTCTCACCTAAATCTACCCACTTTGCACTACTAGTAACTTCACCAACCTCAGTATAATTTCTCATTTACACTACCTACATGTAAGGTAATGACAGACAAGGCCTGCCGGTAAAGACTGAACACATAGACTGCATTTTGAAATTATGAATCTGCTTATCTATAAATTTCAGTTTTGCAATAAGTAATATCTAATTCCAGTTTCAGTGGTTTCTGCTTATTAGTTGTTCATAATAATTAGTTTTGCAGCAAGTAATTAATGCTAGAAAACACCATTTATGATTTTCCATAAAGGCCATCACAGATCTTTTCCTTAACTTTAACAGGTTTTAAAGCAAAGCCCAAAATGAGTACTTATATCTTTCGTCCACTATGAATTATAGAAAAGACTGGAAATTCCTGTTTTCATAGGCTGAGCTGCTTCTAACAACCGCAGCCCAGTGTGACAATCAAAAACAGCTCTATCTAAAGCTTCTTTGTAGGTTATCTTCTTCTTAGTTTTGGGGCATGTTAAAACTTTATTGTGCAATTTTTCATCCTTCATCTTTGTAGCTGTGATAGCATCAATAATACCATTCTTAATTGCATCTTCCATTGTTAACCTGGAATGAGATTTTGGATCTATCAAGCCACCAGTCAAGTACTGATATTCCAGACAGCGCATGCCCATTTCTTTGTCTATGGCACTTAAATGCACGGCTTCAACAGCTGACATAATAGTGTTCCTTACGGGATGAATGATCCCAGTAAAGAGCAGCTCACACTGCTGGATTTGCTTGGCACAACCATCATCAATTAACTCCCTTTGCAAAGCTTCTGAAACACTGTATTTTTTTCCTGTAAATGGATCAATTATACCTCCTGTACTAACCTGAGCTTCAAGACATCGGAGCACAGTAACTCTATCTACCAAATTTTTGCGTGAAGCTTTCAAGACTGGAATTCTTTCATTGGTTTCAGAAAGCCAGAACCCTGCAATAGGACTGTTTAAGTCCTTATTTGGCTGTGAGCTGCTAACTAATATATCACCCAACTCATTAACGGTGATTAAGCCCTCCTTATATTTGTTGACTAATGCTCTGTCAATTCTACCCTGATTTAATGTCTCCTCAATATTAAACTGTACACCTGTTTTAAGATCTGTAAGCAAAAGAAAAGAATTGCCATCAGAGTCAAAACACGTAGACTCCTTCCAATCAAATTCCTGTTTTGAAAGCTCAAGATATGTAGCTTTATCAATATAATTTTTTTTATAAGCTTCATATGAAGCCATTTCAGTTCCTGTGTCAACATTTACTACAGAAGTTTTATGTTTTTTCTCTGCTGACGGGCTGCTTATTTTCCTTTCACCAACTGGAAGCAGAAAGCACTTACTGCTTATGCTGAACAAACACATTTTCAGCAAATCACAGTAGTACATAGCTTTCCTGTTATTTGGATTTTGGAAACATTTTGCATTACTTGAAGGTTCATGCAAAAATTTTAAAATGGTGTTATTAAGCAAGCCAAGCTGCACGGCAACTTCTGGAGGTACACGAACACTTCTCACAGGATCAATAACCCCCCCGCTTGCAATTTGAGCCTCAAGGATATTTTTACCTTTTTGTCTTTCTAAAAGATGAGCTTCCACAGCCTGAAACACAGACAGCACCTTCCCAGAACAGCAATAACCCAAAACAGCTTTTTCTGCCTCAAGCAGTCTACTCTTAAATTCACTGTCTGCAAGACCTCTAACAACTGAATCATCAACAGAGAATTTCTGACCTGTTGTGGGATCAATAATAAAACCAGTAGCTGCTTGGGCCTCTAAAAATGCTAACGCCAGTGCTTTTCCTATGATCTTTCTCTTTGCTGCTAAAGCAAAAGAGACTATCTCTTTGCTGGATTCAAGGTACAGCCCAGCTATAGCTGTAGGTTTAGTTAAAAATTTTTCAAGACTTTTCTGAACCTCATCAATAGTTTTCTGCCCTGAAATGAGCTGCTCAACAGTGAGCTTGTCTAAAAGTTTAACTTCAGTCAACTGTCTGGCAGTTACATCACATCGGAGACCTTGAAATTTAATAGTATCATATTCCTCTGTAAAATATTCCAGCTGAGTAGCATCATCAACAGTTCTCAAAACCTCTTCTCCTAAGAAAGAGCTCATCTTTGCAAAGTCTTCTCTCCTAAACCCTTCGGAAGTTTTGGATCCCTGAAACATTCTCTCTTCATTACCAAAAGTCTTGTCATTCTCTTGGTTTAATGTTGTGACTTCAACATGCATGTCATAGTGCTTGTTCTCCACTATCTGTAAATAGGAAGTTTTTGACACAGTGAGAAATACAACTGCAGACTGTGCTGTACATAGTTCACTCCTAAATCCACCACCAGAGAAACCAAAGGGAGAACTTGAACGCAAGTCAGAAAGGAGAACTGCTACTAAAATTGGTAAGCAGAGATATATAGAGAGCTTGAGTTTTGAAGTGCATTTGCCATTTCAAATATTTATTCAATAACAGGAATATGACTAGACTAAGCATCAGTAACTGTTGTTTGCTTCTATAAGAGCAGACTGCTGTTAATCAAGGCTTACTTTGACCAATAATGATACAACAGTGAATGTGAATTCCTATTTTCAATACAAATTTTTAAAATAACTTTTCTTAGACATTAACAAACCTAGTAAGGTCTAACATGAAGCTTTTTGTGTAAGACAGAAGGGGTTCCCTTCACCAAGGTAGAAACATTAGAAATATTAAACAGAATAGTAATAAAGCATAACTAAAACCAACCAACCAAACCGACTAGTAAAAAGCAGCATTAGGAAGGCAAACCCTCAGAAAATGTAGTGTGTACCTCCAAGGGATGAAGTTTTACCACTCCTAATTCATGTTTTGTGTCTTCTCCATGTCTAATGGTTTGCCTGGAACTGTGTAGGTTTCTGTTTCTCAATGTGTCCCTTTCAGATGTTCCACAGATTTGGTTTGCTTTATCAAAAGTTATCTGGAACTGCGTACTCATCTGTGAAACAAACTCTGTAAAAGACTGCGAACTTGAGTCTTCTGATGATTGGTTTATGCTTGACATCTGAAACTGCACCTCTCTTGGTATTGTATCATCAGCACTCAGGTACAATGTATTTCCTTCTATTTGATCAGATTTAAAACCTGATCTCCCCTGTTTCTGCCTTAACAAAGGTGAGCTTGGTTTTGTATGTGGAGGAGGCTGTTCAAATTCTTTAGCTGCAGTCTCACTCAGGTAATTGAAATCATTCCCTCTTCTCTCACAGCTCAATTTAAATCCAGAATCTTGGAGCTTATTATTTTGCTGAACTTCATTCTGAAATGAAAGAAACCTGTGTTCACTCTCCCTGACCTGCAGATCCATCTTCTGTTTCAAGCTCTCAACCACGCGCTTCTGCACTTCCAATTCTTCCTCAAGTTTCCTGCACTTCTGATGATAGTCCATTTCAGCCTGCTTCCCTTGCTGTAGTTGTTCGTGACATTTTTTAAGCCTTTCTTGCAGATCTTCAATTTGCCTCTTGTACAACATGATGTTTTCCTCAGCCATATGCTTTTCTTGTTGAAGAGCAACACATTCTAGCTTTATACCAGAAATGTCCTTTTCTGTGATGCTATGGGATTCCAGTAGTTTTTCCACTTTTTTCCTAAATTCCTCTGCAGAATGTTTAAACTTAATGGATTCTTCCTGAAACAGAATCATCTTTTTGCGTGCCATCTGTTCATCCAGAGTTTTCTGATGGAGTTCATCCTGCAATTTTTTTAATTTGCTACTTAATTCTTGTATATGAGCTTGTTGTAGCACTATCTTCTGCTCATTCATTCTCTTTTCCATAGTTAGAGCACTCATCTGAGCATTTAAATTTTTAACCTCCCGGTCAATGCTAAGGGTGGAAGCATTTTGTTTATCACATTTTTGTTTATAGTCACTAGCTAAGTCTTTTGTTTTTGCAAGATCAACTTCTAGGCTTTTGATTTTACATATGAATTCTTGCTCAATTTTTGTTTGTTTGTGCAATTGTTCATTTGTTGTACGCAATTGTTCTTTGAAACCATCTGCTAGGGCTTTTAACGCATCATTTTTCCTCTGAATATTTTGTTTTTCCAAAGCCATCTTCTCTGATTCGGATTGAATTTGCTTCATCAGTAGTTTTGTTTCAGTATTCCATTTATTAAGGTCTTCTATCTGTTGTTTCAATGTTTCTGACACCTGATTGCTTTTGGTTAATTCATTCTTCAGCATCTGAATTTCATGCTGGTTTTCTTTCTCTACTTTCGTTTTTTCAAGCAACTGTTCTTTTATTTTCTTATACTGGTCTTGAAGATTATTTGCTTCTCCTTTGCATGACTGTGTTCTGTGTTCAGCTGCCAGCTTCTCTTTTTGAAGAGAACTGATTTGTGAATTTAAATGTTTGATAGTGATTTCAGTTTTTGTCTGTGATCTGGTTAATTCCTCTACTTCTCTTTTGAGCTGTGTCTTTTCTTGCTGAACAGATTTCAGCTCCTCCTGATAGTTCATCTTAATTTTCTTAAGATCAATATTTTCTTGCATCACCTCTTCAGCTTTACCTGTGGTTCTCTGTAGCTGCCTTTCCAGTTCTTTCAACTGTTGCAAATATCTCTGTTCTTCTTGGTCTTTTTCCTCCAACTTAATTTTTAGGCATTTAAGTTCATTGTTAACTTTATCTAATTTTTCTTTTAATAAACGAGACTTTTCTTCTGTTGATGATTTTTGAAGCTCAATTTCATTCAGTTCATATTTCAGGTCTTTAATAGTTTTATCAGCTTTTTTGTTAGCAAGGGTCAGATCATCTATCTTTTGTTTAAGTTCTTCTACCTTTTTGGCTTCTAGTTTCTTCTGGAAACTCATGATTTCAGAATCAATCCTACACTGGCTGCCTTGCCCAGCTGTAAAAGTTGGCGGGGAAGTTTCTCTAGTTACAGTGTATGTGCCTTCAATAATCTTTCTTCTGGATTCAGTTCTCTCTCTTTCTTGCAGCTTTATTTCTGATAGGTTCCCTTTAAAGTCAAGATCTTGTTCCATTTGCTTGATGAGCTTCATAAGTTTCTCCTCTCCATCTGTTTTTTTTTGCAGTTCCTGCATCAAGGTTTTTTTTTGTTTCTCTAAATCATGAAGATTAGTATCTTTTCTTCTTAGAAGTTCTTCAAGGTTTCTTCTGGTAAAAGTGCTTTCTTCTATTTGATTTCGAAAAGCACGGAGGTTTTCTTCCAGTATACTTCTTTGAGTCTCTGCCTGAAAAATGAACTGCCTTACACACTCCAACTCCTGCTCTGCATCTGCTTTCTCTTTCTCAATGCTTTCTAGGTCTATACGACATTGCTTAGCCTCTTGTTCAGCCTTGGTCTTCTGAAGACAGATCTCCTCCATGTCCTTTTGCTGCTTCTTCCGCTCTTTTTCTGCAGCTTCTCTCACTTTAGGGAGTTCCTGTTCCACTTGGATTTTTTGTTTCTTCATATTCTCCAATGTCTCCTCAAGTGTTTTTACCTTTCCCATGAGTTTTTTATTCTCAGCAACTGTACTATTTTGCTGTGCCATTAGATCTGAATATGCCTGACGTGTGGATGCTTCCTTATTCTTTAAAATCTGTAAAAGAGAAGGGTAAGTTAGAATGCACTTTTTGTAATACAGCATATGGAACATATTAGGCTCTTAGAAAAGCAGAAGGGAAAATACTTACTCATGTATATATGGTATGTCCAGAAAGCAGGATGAGCAGTTCCCACCACCATCACCTTCTCTTGAAGGCTTCAGGAAGTTACCACTAGCCAAATATGAAACCCTTGACAAAGACATCCACAAAGTGAAGAAGTCCTGAAGCCTCTCACTTCAGTCAGATGCCTCTTAGCAGAAAGCAACACCAAACAGGTCGCATAGGCTTTCTCTCCAAACAAATAGGTAGAGCAAACAATGAGCCAAACACAGTGTGCAAGAGTTCCCAAGGAGAAAGTGGCCTACCATTTCTCAATCAGCTCAGCAGGCGCTGAAAGAAGGATTTAAGCTTGCAACCACAAATGACATAGAAAAGCTTGGAAATCCCCTCCAAGAAAAGAAACAGTATCTAGAGTTAGAGCCAAGATGCAGCAGCTCCAGAAAGAGAAGTATCCAAACCCCAGTACAGCTGTGCTCCACAGTTTGCTCCCCAGTCCCACTGCCTCCACTGGCTTAGCTGGGGGACTAGTAAGAGTACAGCTGTTCTGCAGTGCAGACACAGAAGTGTAAACGTGGTAATTAGGAAAATCCTAATGAAAATCAGTTGGCTAGTAGTCTCCATATACTGGCAGATCCAGAGCAAGTCTTTTAAGGAAGATGTGTAATCACCAGTAACATTATGGTTGAAACTATACATACCTTGTCTTCATTAGCCCTGTTGTGGTGCTAAGTTACCAAATGTGAGCTAACATGAAGTAAGAACACACCTATATTCATTCCTATGATCATACAAACAGGGCACAAAGGGTAATGACAGCAATGTTTTCAAACAAGCAAACTGTTGGGTTACTTAAAATTTACCAGATTTACTTGATTTTTCATATAATATCTGAGACATTTCCTAAAAGGCTAATGCAAAGGCAGCTTCTTCAGTTCCTCTCTGTATTTCCCTGTATTATAATTTTGAACAGCCCCCAACAGAAACAAAACACTTAAATCAATTTATCAGATCTCTTATACTCACATAAACACAAACTCTAATGTATTGTGCTTGAAAAAAAAGACCTAAAAATATAGATACAGTCACAAACTGTATCTTAGATTTCATTTTTCTAATCAACATGCTGAGCATCAGTTGGGTGGAGAAAAGGATGGCAAATATTAACACAAAGTAAGTATAAAAATTAATTTCTAAGAACTTAAAAAACTTAAGCATCTCAAAATGCACAGTAATTGATGCATAATTAGCATATTCATTGTTTAAATTATGGTCAATCAATCTTAAATCACTTGACCTTGATGTAATTTGCAATTCAAATCTTGATTTGCATTGATTTAGAATCATTCTTAGATTAACTCTTTCATCTGCATTGCATAAAAACTCTGGTACCTTAATAATAGTTGTGCTCCTTTTCTCTTCATTATCATTGTCTCTTTTTTTTTTATTTTCTTTTTCTTCAAATGAGGCTTTTTTGCCTAATTTTTCACTAAATGTTTTCTGGAGTCCTGTGGTTTTTCGAGGGACCTTTGTGCTATTATCCTCATCTCTACTGTCTACTTCTGAAACTAGCAATAAATCTTTACATTTCTGACCCTGTTCTAGCCTGTCTTCTCCACTCTGCTTCTTCCCACTTCTATTTATGTTGTGCAAACCATAAATGTTACCCTGTGGTATTTTCTTCATGCTTATTTTCTCATTGTGACTCAAAAGCTTTTTTGCTAGTTCATGTTCTGATAATGGAAAATAATGCTCTCCTCCAGAAAAAACTCCTGAGACACCTAAATTTGCATTTAAATCACCATCATTTCCTAACAATTCTGTACCTAAATGTTGATCATTCTGCACAGGTGAAACATGAAAATCTAATGGATACGATTCAGAGACTTTTGCTGCACAGTGACCCTCTGAAATATTTCCTGAAGAAACAGTCAACATTTCTTGCACTGTACTCTTGACTTCATTTGAATTTAAATGTGATTTTTCTAGGATTTCATTTTCTGCTAAGAGGTAACCTTTATTCAGAGATGCTTTCTGCAGTTTGTCAGTATCCCTTTCAACATGACAATAAACACCTGGATTGCTCATAGATTGCAAATTTAACTTCGTTTGTTCACTTCCATTGTGCACTGTCAGCTTTCTGAAAGAGGATGCAACTTTTTCTAAAGGTGCTGCATCCCCTGCACCTGAAAGAGAATCACCTTTTTCACCACACACTTGAAACCCTCTGTCTTCAGATTTTAAAGTATTACGGCTTTTGCTTTCTGTAGAGCAATGCTCTTTACACTGACATTCAAAATTAGTTCCCTGTGAAAAATGTTGCTGTTCATAAGGGCTGATACCCAAGGCCTGCTTTCCAGTTCTTGGACTGACTTCAGCTTTCTTTGTTATTAGCTCAAAAGCAGTTTCTAATTGCATCTTGCATTGTTGCTTTGTTGAAACATCACTCCCTGCCTTTCTTGAATTTTTTTGTTCTGTGGTTTTGTGAATCATTTCCACTTCAGGCAACTTCTCTGACATTCCTTCTGTTTTCTGTCTCTCTCTATTAGCAATCTGCTCATTTAACATTTCACCAGGATCATTGTTCACACTCACACAGATCTCAGTTGAAACAAAACAATCTTTTTTGCCATTTTTTTCTTCTTTGCTTTGATTACCAAAACCCATTAAACTCTTCTGCTCTGTATGTAGCTTACTGTCTCTGTTGCCACTAATGCTACTTTCTTGACCATTGAAATTTAGACGTTGCTTTAATGTTCTATCAGTTTTGATTTTATCACATCTCTCTACATTTAACTTTCTTCTGTTCATTTCCAATTTATTTTCTGTGTATTCAGGTTTACTGGAAGAGTTCTGTTTTTGCAAATATTCCACATCCATCATGCTTTCATTAGGTTTCTTTTCCTCTCTCAATTCAAGAGCTTCATTACTTCCCGAATGTTGAAAGACTTCAGCTGACTTCACAGGTTGCTGGAGTTGATTGTCTTCTGGTAAACTCTGAGCATGATAGCACATGGATTAAACTGAGATATGAAGGAAAGTATCTTATTTTTACCTTATTCTCTGATTTCTCAAATACAGAGAGGTAGGAAGAAAGGCTGGCATAAAAGAAAATTTTGGAACAATCACAGATTTCAGAGGTCTGTGAAGAATTTTTCTTCCCAGAAGAAAACAAACCTCATTCCTCTTTTGAAAAAGATTATTCTTTTTCTGATTTGCTACCCTTATTAAAAAGAAAAAAAAACCATTATATTATTTTGAGACTGGAAACCTGCTTAAGTTACCTTCAAAGAAGCTACCAAAGATTTAGAAGGCTGACAGGGGGTAGAGGAGGAAAGGAAGATGGGGGCTACTTGATTTCAAAAAAAGCAATCCTGGAGACTCAGAGCAGACTGAAACTCAAAACATTTTGAAAGATTCCACTTGTTCTCGAAGAACGTGAAGTCTATTGACATTCACAAATTTCTTGATCCTTGTTCTTTGACTTTTTATCCTTGGTGCCATTAGCATGATTAGTCATACTAAATCCTCAGTTATAATGGCTACCTATCAACAAACATTATGTGTTTCCATCAGTTTGCTCCACCACTTGATGATGCCCAAAGATACATGCTGTTGTTAGCGTTGCTTCAGAGGTATTCAATAGCAAGAAAAGCCAATAAAGACAAAATCAGCACCAGAATTATATAACATTCATTTATGAACTTTTTTTTCCTGTAACAATAACATTAAAATTTATACCCATATGGTGGTGTTCTCCAATTTTATCCAATTTATGCAGTTTATACTAAAACAATGTCGTCCTTAAAGAATGACTATATAATCTCTTTCTGAGAGACAGTTTTCAAAAGAAAGTGAAAAATTTAGAAGGTTGGTTTTTCTCAGTTATTTGGAAGGTTTCTCTGCAGCAAGCATGTACTTTGAATAATTTTTCTGCCTAATTTCATAACCTACTTTTGCTAGTAAGATCCAACTCTAAGCATAAATAAAATGCTGTTTGACCCCAAGGAATCAATACAGTAGAAAGGCAGAAGGAAAAAAATGAAGGGGTCAAACTAACTTCAATTAAGAGGGCATCTCATCTCCCTGTTGAAAGAACTTCCTTGTATGTTGTTAAGTGGACCAGAATGCATACTATGGAATATTAAAAGGCCTACATCTTAGTAGTTTACCTTCATCTTAGTGTCTGCTTTTACCCAAAAGACCAAGCCCTAGGGTATTAAAACTGAAAGTTTAGTATTTAAATTTAAACTACATCTCCATCAGAATTTAATGAACCATATGATCTTTCTAGGTGAAAGAACTGGTAAAATGTATGGATGGTACAGGATTTTGCTTATCTGAATCATAACAGTGTTAACACTTTTTCTGTATAATGTGCACTACATAAGGAATTTTAGTTTTCCATATCTGCTGGTAACTTTGTGAATTATTCCAACAGGTGTATTGCTGTTTGCTTGCCTAGATGTTCTTTTTGCTTGGTTGACTGACAGAGAATGACCTACCTCTTCCTCTTCCAGTCTTTTCAAAGAATCACCTGCAAACTTAATGTATTGGGTCATCAGGGTCACTAAAGCAGTGTACCGAGTCCGTAGATCCATGAACTGTAGAGAAACAAAAAAGGGGGGTAGGTGTCATAGAGGTAAACACTCCCATTATGCGTGAAAGAAGTGATAGATACTGCTCTAGAACCTATCCTGATTTTGGTTTCAAAATTATGATTGTGGAATCCAAAGTTCTAATTTTGATTCCAAAGTTCACTGCTGTCAACAAGGTGCACTTGAACAAATATATCCTAAGGATCTGTGAGGAGATCCATAAGGAGAAGAAACAGAAGACAATGTTTTGACTTCACAGTCGCTTGATTCTTCCTCTGTAAGAAAAGGTTTTAAGAGGGGCAAGCCATGCTTGTCACTATTCCTCGGTCTAACAGGTGTCAGGGAGACAGATTTATCTTTCTCACCCAAACGAGGCTGATTTGCCTTAGAATCTATCCAAGTGTCCTGATATGGAAGGTTTTACTATGGTCAAGATGAACTTCTTGTTTACTGTTATCAAGATCCAGTCCAGAGGTAGTTCTAAACAATTTTACTGAGGCACAACTCTCAAACAGTTTTTTATAATTTGGGTGACTTGTTTTAATCAGCTGTATTATACTGTCTTGTTACCAAAATGCAGCATAACAAATGAGAATATTTGTTACATCATGTATCTAGAGAAAAAAACCAATCTTTTTAAGATTACCATATTTAATCATTAATAAATCCAAAATTTAATTCTTGTGTTTACTTTGTTTTAAGCAAAGACTCACATTTTCCTGTTTCATAAGAAACCGATTTACCTCTTGAATAATGAAGTCTGATGAGCTTTGCATTCTTCGGCGTTTTACTGGAGATTTTTGTTGGGAGTCAACCATAGCTCTGTAGGTCATGGTCTGCAACTCATAGTCCTGTAGAAGAGAAAATACACAAAATTGTTGGCATTAAACATGATACTGACACTAAAAAAATAGGATTATAAGTGTAATGTAACTGTTACCTTCACAGCAGCTGAGTATTGTTCTGAATACTTCTGGCATTCATCTATTTTGCTTTGCTTCATTTCAATCTCAGAAACCAGCATCTGTAAAATATGAATGTACATTTTCACCTTAAAAAGTTATTTTTATTACTATTATAATTAACATTTCTACTTTATCTAACAGTGTCTAATATAAATAGATGTTACAATAACATCTACTTTATCTAACATCTAATATGCTCCTATCCACGTGTGTACAAGTAATTATGCTCAAGCCTATGTCCTCAGCTTTATCAGGTTCACAGTACAGAAGTAGTGAAAAAACCTGCCAGGTTTAATAGTTGGTGAATGAACTTAAAACAAAATCAGGAATATATCCTTTCATGCATATAATTTATTATCCTGTCTATTTAAACTGTATTTCTTTCTTGCAGGAGACAGATGTTGTGTTTAGCTCTGCTTCCATGAAAGTATTTCTACATCCATAAATAAAAAAAAAGCAGCACTGAATATAAAATTATGTGATAAGGACTGTCCAGAAGTTTTAAGGCTTTGATGTTCTTGCATACCTTGAGGACCAAACAATCTAGTCTATAAAATGACAATAGTCAGTGAGTGATGTATTCATGGCTGCATTATAAACACAAAATCATAAAATCTGGTGATTACTTGGAGTTTTACAGTAAGGGCTGATGGATATAAGCCCCTCATATAATTAAACAAGACTGAGATCACTGGTATTGTAACTTGTTGGTCAGTGCTTACAGCAGTGCTTTCCCACAATGACATCCCTTTCATACCTTATGTTGGTTCAATTGTTTAGCCAATGCTTTGCTATTTTCAGGATGTATTTCTTGAATCTTTCTCTGAGTATCTTCCACTTGTTGAATCCAAGTGTCCAAAGAATTATAAGTATCTTTATAATACTTGAGAGATTTATTAATACCTTCTAAGTCACGCAACCTGATTTTATTTTAGAAGACAAATCAAAGGGGAAAAGATGATTATTAAAGACAAAAATGCCTTAGCTCTGCTACAGTTCACAGTATAAACATACTAAAATAACACTAAATTAAACAGCAAATTCACTTCTCAAACACCAGGGCTCCCAGTTTGATGAAGTCTTTCCATTTGTCACAAAGGACATCCAGGAGAGATCCTACTACACAAGAAACTCTATATATCCCTCATTAGTGTGTTCAACTGCTTGAAACTCCACAAGCACAGGATACTCCAAGAAAGAGGGAGGGCTCTGCTACAGCAGTCAGCTTTGTTACAAGTGAGAGTATTTCAAATGTGACCTATGAATCAAGGAGGAGTGTGTCGTGCTGGAGTCAAGTAGTGGTTCACTATACTCTCCATGCTTCCCACAAAACAGCGGGAGTTACACTAAAACTAAAGACTGTAAATATGCTAATGTGCAAAAGTAATTGAACATGTACATCTAATTTTAAATCATGTTTTTGACCTGAAAAGAGAGTTTTGTGTATTTCTTTAAAGTCATTTCCACACTGAGGGAAATACTGACAGATTTTCTTTCATGATCCTTACACTGCCACTTGTTATTGTGGTGTGATTTTGGTGACTGCTCTGTGCAGAGTCAGGAGTTAAGACTTGATGATGCTTGTGGGTTCCTTCCAACTCAGGATATTCTATGAGTCTACTTAAAATATCATATAAATATGACCACTCAACACTGCAGAATAAACATACTAATTAAACAACCTTTTACAGTTTGATTTGGAATGAATACTTTGAACTGCTCTAGTGTTGTTCTTAAGATGCCAAAAGGAGACTAAAAAAGAGCAAGGAAAGGAAATTTTATTGCTCAGGTTTCATACTTAGGCATGTTTCAAAGCTAATAACCATGAAAAAGGGAAAGGATCATGGTAACTGCAGCCAATATTTGTACATACTTTTTGTGTAATGATCATCAGTGTCAAGCCGCTAGGAAGAAGCAGAGATAATATTTGCAGAAAGCAGCTTGTTTACAGCTCTGGGCTGCAGTTACCACAATCTGTCCTATTTACACCAGAAGCCACTATGTATAAGCAATCATTTTTCAGCATTTTCTGTTCAGGATACAGTCCTGGGACGAGAGCATGTAGTTCATACTTACTCTCTTGAAGAAATAAGGACACTTCAGTACCTCATAAAACTACTGTTTAATCATTTAAATTCTGCCACACTTACACTGACAAAAAATCAGAGGTGGAACTTAAGCCAGCCATTCTGCGGCCAGCTTTGAGTGAGTCACCTTTTGCCCATCTTCCTTCTAACTTCCAGCAATGTTAAATAGACACAACTAAACTAGTTAATTACAAGTGAATAACTTCAATATTGCACCCAAATGTATGTTCACCCCTTAGAAAGGGAGGACAAAAATGGTGGTTGTGTGAACTTTTTCATCAACAGCACTATCTTCAATGCTCTTGTTCAGGCTTTCTATAATGACAAACTAAAGTACATTTTAAAGGAAACAGATTCAGACTGTACAGTAGAGAATTCCTCAACTTGCCCATACTTTTTCTTTCAGTCTCCTTTACATACGGGAAACAGAACTGTAGAGGCTGAAGAAAAAAAGCATTTCCAGGAATGCCATATATGGACATGTCCTTCAGAAATACGGGTGGGTGTGTTCTGCTGTATCTGCACATCTGTGTAGGCATGTGCACTTGAGCAAATTTTTTCAGTATCAACTTGACAGTAAAGGGCTGAATTTAGAGCACTATCTCTACTGGATATTTAAAAAAATAGGCACTTCACCAAAAAGTTATTGCACCAAAATTATCACAGAAGTCAATGGAAGCTAAGAACTTCCAGACTCAACACTTGAGTAATTAAAAGCAAATTAACATGAACCCAATCATAACCAATGAATCAGCTCATCAATTTAGCCCATCAGAACTAATTATGTGGAGAAACAGATGGTATTTCCATTTGACTGCCTGCCATTTCTGCAGGCTTGTTTTTTTTTAAGAAAAAAGAAATTTATCTTTACTGTGTAAAGATAAGTAGTAAGTTTCTGTATCTTGTTCATCTTTTGGAGCCTAATAGTCACAGACATTTCTAGTGGAAAAGTAAGGCAATGTTGTCAACTGCACAACAAAGGTCTTCATCCCAGCACATTCCAAAAACAGTTCAGAAAACGATTCAGAACTGTTTTAACATTAATTTCTGATTGTTTTTCCTCAGAAATTAAAAAAAAAAAACAGTATAAGACATGAACAGATTATAATAAAAAAATCATACAAACCTATTTTCAATTTGAGAATGAACATTTTGCCACCGCTCAGCCAACTGATCAACTTTTTCTTTATGCCAGTCAAAGTCAAGATCACGTTCCTTGTGCATTTTAAACATCTGATCACTGATCATCTTTGCCTTCTGCAGTTCATCCTCTAAGGCATGGAATGTTTGTCTTTTCTCATCTACTTCAGATCTCCATTGCTAGTAGGTGATAAATGAAAAGTTTTAAATAGCTCCTAAATTATGATGCTATTTTATAAACTAGTATTTTACCTGAGTAAAATGTATAAATGAATCAATCAAAAATGTTTTAATTAATATTTTACTTCTGCTTGCTCAAATAACTCAAGTAGCACCGGAATGGGTGTGAAGCAATAAACCGCAAAATAATTCTAAGTAACAGCAATCCCCACAACACATAGATCAAAACACAGACATCAAATGAACACACTCACCTTGTAAACTACAGCTTTCAAAACAAATTATTGGCAGATCCCAATCATCATCCCAAGCAAAAAAGCATTACTTATAATTTGCAATATCAAAATGAGTTATATACAGCAAACAAAAAATGCCGAACTTCAATCTTTCAAATTTCTCAAAGATAGCTGCCAAACTTCCTAAGAAACCCTGATTAGCACACCAAAGCAGTAGCAAGAATGTTATTGTGGTCAAATTTACATAACATAAATATATGTTTATGTTACCTCAAGTATATGCTACCTTCTGAAGAGAAAAGAAAATCTTACTGCAGCATTAACAAGTGCCACTTTTGGAAGTTCAGATACTTCAACGCATTTTGCAACAGCAGGAACATGCTTTCAAAATATCGAAATCCCAGTACTCCAAAGCTGCCACTTTTTTCTGAAATGTCAATCCTAATACCTCCTAAAACTAAATACACAAGCCAATGTTTGATACACTGTAGAGTGTAGCATAACCAAATCAGGTGTTACAAGACAGATGGTTTTTGTCTTTTTTTTTTTTTACTTGCCCATGAAAAGGCATCTGCCAGCTCTTACCTTTAATGTACCCATCAGATTTTCAATATTGTTTTTGTCAGCCGTTACTGCCTCTTCTTCACACAACTTAGTTTCATATTGTTTTACTAATGATTCTGCTGTTTGGGTGTTCGTCAGCACCAAGTTTATAGTTTTTAATCTGAAAAAGAGTGACCCCCTGTTAACTGAACCATCAATACCAACACCCAACACACTTGTGTTTTTCAGCCTTTTCATGTCACAGGGTACCACCTTTATACCATGTTAAAATGTTAATTCCCTTTTCCTTGATCAGTATTATTCATACAAATAGTTTTAATTTAAGAAAAAACTGTAAACTAAAACATGTGATGGAAGACAGCCTAGTACGTACTTATCTATGAAAATGGAAGACATGGAGTAAACCTGGTTCATGTTTTGAATAACAACATTGAGCTCAGAGCGTAAAGTAGGGACTGAAGGTGAACCAGCAGCTTGACTGAAAAACTCTTCACACTTATCTGTGATGATTCCCAAGTCATCCTTTAGTCGATCCAGTTCTTTCTTCAGTTTCTGTAAAATGAAAGGTGATTGATAGTGCTTTCATCCTCCATCAATCTGATATATATTCTACATATCACTATGAGTACAGATCTGCCCTCCTTTGCTTTTTTGATGTGGACAGCGTTGAAAAAAATTAAAGAGAAACACGTGTAATAGGGAAACTAATGGAGTTGCCATTGATCAGTATATTTTTTCTCATAAACACAAGCTAAATATTTTACTTCTCTTTTTAAGGTACACTGCAAACCTTCCTAGCTTACACTTAAAAGTCTGGATATGTCTGTTTTGTAAATAAAACTTTTCCTAGGTAAAACAGACTTTCTCGAAAGGCTCACCTCTTGCTCTGAAATCCTGAGCACATTTTCATGTACATCATCCCTTTCCATTGGTGTCCGGATCTGCCGTATTAACCGCTCCTCACAACTCTCCAGTCGTAGTCTGATATTTCTGACTTCAGAGATGTACAGATTGTAAATAGATTCTTCCTGCTCCTCTGTTGAAAGAATTAAGGCACATGTTAGCCAGCAAAGTCATCATGTCATTTGCACCACAACTTCTCACACTTTATAAAGTCATTGCTCTACAGGTCTTTTCATGACTGGCCAAAATGCCATCAATTTCCATTAAGGCAAATTTTAGGAACTCTTAGATTTTTTTTTTATTAAATCATCTCCTCACACATGAAAAATTCCTGTCTGTCATCATTCGGCACAGGCAAAGGCATTACCCCTATGGAGGCATTGCTATACTCAGTGGTATCAGGCACATTAAATCCTCTCTTTCAGGTGCACAGGGCACCACGTCTTTCTTGAAGTGAACTATGCTAATGAAATAATCAGCTTTGCACTACTGTATTTCTTTAAGTCATCAACTACTCAACAGTAAATCAGAAGAGATATTTTAAGCTTTCCATTCTCACTGTATTAAAATTACAGTTAAGAGAGCAGTAACTACAGGCATCCTGTGGAGCTAGGAAAAAAGCTATGACATTTTCCTTGCCTTAACAGGGTGAAAAAAGTTCTAATTCTGTTATGAACTCAACAAAGTAACCAAGTTGTTTTTCCAGCATTCAAAAACAAGGAACACAGAACTAAGCAGTGAGATGTAACGCACATATTAAGTTCTTAGGTGTAAATTTTTTGTAGCATTCTGTATATTACGTAACACATCAATATTTTTACATAGCTCAATATATACAAACTCTAAAAAATATTAAGAGCTTCTATACAATGCAATTGCATTGTTAAAATGACTGTTCAAAAGAACACAGGCAGTAACAGTATCAACATGATAAAAGAGATCTCAAGATCAAGAACAAAATCTCTCTCATAAGGGCATCTTTCTACTGTTCTAAGCTAAGTCTTACCTCTTTCTGCAGACTTGAGAAGCTCTTGATAGTATTGCTTGCAAACATTAACTTCCCTTTCCAGCTGTGCTGTATCGGAGCTTGTAAAGATTTTGGACTCCTGGCTGTCTTCCACAAAATCATCAAAGCGGGACTGTAAATTGCTTAGAACCTGCTGATGTTCACCTGGCAGCATTGTCTTTATCTGAAACAGATTACAGACCCAAAGCACGGTCAGCAATGGTGCATCACTCACACAGTTCCTGTAATGCTTTTTATCAAAAAGCAATACTGATCAAATACTAAGATGGTAAAGTCAAAGAATTGAGGTTCTGAAAGCTTACTGCTCCTTAGCTGTAGGTCCACTTGACAGCTGATAATTGACACTCAACATAA
The DNA here is from genome assembly GCF_020740725.1 of Corvus hawaiiensis. Taxonomy (NCBI): domain Eukaryota; kingdom Metazoa; phylum Chordata; class Aves; order Passeriformes; family Corvidae; genus Corvus; species Corvus hawaiiensis. The sequence goes on from NC_063215.1 coordinate 26,286,783, forward strand.
AATCCTTTTCTATCTTGCACATCAGGAATGGGCTGTGTTAAGCCAACCCTACATCAGACTTCATTTCTCCCATCTAATGCCATGCAGCAACAAACAACAGCAAGGACAAGTAGGGACACTTCAAGAATTATCTCAGATTCCTCTTTCCAGCAGCAACAGTGATAAATTAGGTGGGAAAGTGTCATTTTGGGTATCGCAAATATTATTTGTAACAGTCTGTGACATCACACAGTTTTAGCCAGAAAGAATCATAATTTGATCTATATCACTATTCCATTTCTGACAAATTGGGCCTAACTAGCTATTTAAAATTTCAAGTTACAGATACATATAAGAACGAAAAAATGCATTATGAGGAATGAGTTTTCAGCTGCCTTCACCTTGAAAGACTAAATGTTGCTTCACAGTTGTTCCATTGCTATTAAAAAGATGCAGTTGCAGTTGTTATGAGGAAATAATGGGGGTTTTCAGGAAGATAAACCTTAGCCAGATGAAGTTAATCTCCCCAGATATTTTCAACATAGATACAGAAAGAGTGTCTACTGTAGAACAAAATTCAGAATTTAGTCACTGCTCATTGCTTTTAAGAGGTCTCTGCTGACAACAGGAGACCTGGCTGCAGGTAGTTTTCCATTGCCCTGCTCCTTACCCAACTATAGCTATATAAAGACTGCTTGGAGCAAGGCAGATCATTCCACACCAGTACCCAGCACTGGCCACTGCTGCCAGCTACTCCCAGGAAGATGTGGATTGCTGCAAATCACTGATTCCTGAGAAGTGCATCCTATGACTTCCCAGTGAATGCTTCCTAGTCATAACACTTACCGAGGCAACATTGCCAGCCCGAACAGCTTCAATTTCATTTGTCAGGTAATGCCAGGACACCACACTCTTCATGTTTACATGTGACTCATGCCAAAGGGCCAGAACATTCTGAAATTGCTGTTCAATTCTGAAACAAAAAAAATTCCAACTTCAGATCAGGGTAACACATGAAAACAGAAAAAGAAAAAGAAACAAACAAAAAAAACCCCAACTGTGAGATATTCTTTTAACCCAAGCTTCATGTAAGTGGATTTTAATAGAAAATAGGTTGTTTTACTTTGTCCCTACCTGTTGGCTGTATCTATTGCTTCTTTGTTCGGTGGAGGAACTGTAAAGCACACAGATGGAACCATGGCCTCATTACCACTTGGGCTAATGACTTTCCATTTAGCACGATGGGAGTTGTTTGCTAATACACACTCATCATCTTTGTAAATAGTTATCTAGTATTAACAGAAAAGCAGAACAATTTGATGAGCCAAGCATTACAAAATAATTGTACAAAGCGCTTCTGCAAATGCTGTCAACAAATAAGCAACAGAACAACAAAACCAATGTTCCAACCCAAGGATTTGGTCTTGTTTACTAGGGTGGAAGAAATTTACAGCCCAGCTTTCTCCAGGAACACGGTAATTAATGAAACTTTAGCTGAATTCTTACATCTGTAATTGGTTTGAGGAAATGTTAGTTTCTAACCTCAATTTGTCTATAGTCACAGATGGCTTTAATTGGAATGGATGTTTTGAGTACACAGTCAGGGTTCCTTGGCTTCAGCTGAATTATTGCCTTTGCTCTTCCCACAAGGCCTGCTACTGTGCTCTTATACTGCAAGAGTTGTTCTTTTTCTTCCTAGAACATTTAAGAAAAGAATACGTCATAAGAGATGACCAGAATACAGTACTGCTTCTTTGATCCTGTTACCCTTTTTTCCCCCCTGACTCCTTCTACTGTGTTTCCTAAAAGTAGCACATTTTACAAAAACAAAGGATCTTTCAGAAGCCACTGTTCTTCCCACATCTGGTATTGTAAATATAAATAAATAAAATTGTATTTGAAAGTTATGAAAAATAGTCATTTATTTATAAGTTCTGAAAAATCAGCAGTTTTTCCTTCACTTTAAAGGAATAATATTAACAAATTTTATATCCTACTATAACCTACACATTTCCTGTTTTATTGTAACTCCTGCTAATAGGATCCTACCATAGATCTTACCATAGACTCCTGGACAAGGTCTTCCAGCCTATGTAGACTGCTTGATCTATCACAACTGTATTTTCGGTATATGGTATCTTTTAAATTCTTCAAATATTCCATAGCTTCTTTGGCATCGCTGAAAAACTAGGATGAAATAATTATCTGGGTTATTTTTAAACAACTTTAAAAATACAGAATCAGCCACAACGAAGTTTTGAAGTGCTGTCTTTTAAGACAAGCTTTTCTCGTCGCTTGAAGTGACCACTCTACCACACTCAACCACTCATGATCTCATGCCTAAATGTATTCTTCAAAAAGGCACACACTGTAACACCAGTTATTCTCGGTACAAGCTACATGCAAAATTAATTCTGCAGTTATTGAACCTACAGTTAATGACCATTCCTGTAATGAAAAAATTTTATTAAGTGAATCTTGCTTTCCTTGGAATTTCAATTACTTTCATATAGAAAGCACAGAAAAAGCCTACAAATTGTAGAAACTAGGTGCAAAATCCAGGCAGCACAGCTGGGGAAAACATTTTGTGCAGGAAGAGAAATGAGCTGCCACACTTGGCAGTTCTGCAAGGGTATCTGCATGCCCAAACAAGGATCCTGGTTAGGCATGATTGCGAAGTGAAATCCCATTCTGTGCCTTAAGCCTCATTTCTTAAATCAAGAATTCCAGTTTCTTCCCCCTATCACTAGGGGCTCAGATTGCTTTGTCTTCTCCAGTGTCCCTTCCCTAACTTTGGGTTCTCACCCTTCTCAGTACAAAGGCATCTCAAGCCTTCATCACCTCCCTTTCTCTTCAACCATGCAACCCAGAAGACACTAAGGTTCATCCTAATCATTTAAGTGTTTTAAATGAGTGGATTTTAAAACAAACAAACAAAACCAACAAAAAAACTCCTCTGTCTATCCAGCTCATGCAAGCAACTGCATCATTTGCTGAGTATGTGAATGGGTGACAATGAGATAATCAGATGGGTGTTTCATTGGATGTGTCTGCTGTCAGGGTGTTCTCTGCTCTGTTTATTATTAATGCTGCACATTCCATTTGCTTTGAGTAGTCCTGGAATAATCATCTAGAATATGTTCTCCTGTGGCCATCACTAACCACCCTCCATGCTGCATCAGCCGCAGAAGCTCTATTGACAGCAGTTGTGCACGACAGGGAGAGAACAAGGTTTCATTCTCAGAGTCTCAACTTGCAGCTGCAACACTGAAAAAATCTCAGGCCAGATTGTCATCTGCTGTGAACTGATATAACTGTAGTGAAGAAACAGAGTTGTGGCAACACTGTGGGAGCATGGCTTATCATCTACTGATTGTCCAAGACAAATATTAATTCTACAATTACTATGAGAGAACAAATATTAATTCTACAATTACTATGAGAGAACAACTAGCACTTTTGGTGAAACTTTTTGACTATGGACGAAACTTAAAACATTTCACATTTTGATTGATTTACTTTCTTACCTCAAAATATGCAGCATTTTCTCTCAAATGTTGTTCAACACAGTGGCAGAGCTGAAGAATCCAGCTCCATTGTGTCTGCATTGCAGCTCTATAGGCCTTTAAGGAAAGGAGATGTATTTTACAAATGGAAATTAAAATTGAAACTTGCATACCTTTACAGAATTTAGAAAACACAAAAGGAATGTGGCAAACACAAACAGGTAAATCTGATCACTTCACCCTGGAAAACCAAGCTGCAGTAAGGAAAATTCCAATTAGATGTAAGAAAGAAACCCTGTCACTACAGCATAGTCAAACATAACAAAACTTGCCCAGAGGGGCTGTGAAATCGCCATCCTGTGGCCTGGTCATATTTTGGCCAAACAAATCCCTGCCAGAGCTTCCAGCAAGAGCTGGAGTACAGCTCCTGACATTCCTCCAGTCTAAGCTCATCAACAACTCTGCGTCCCTATTTACTCGGTCAAAACAGTTGGAGTCTTGCCTGGCTACAATTCGTACATTAAAGTCGCACTGCATACACGATGAAGAGCCCACCCCCAGGACTGTGGGTGACTCCCGATTTTCTGTAGGAGCGGCGCAGGAACGCAAAGCGCGGGAGCCCCGAGGAGCCGCGCCGCACCCGCCCTCGTCAGCAGGGGGCGCTCCTGCCCGCGGGAAATCACCCCGAATCCCGGGGCTTCAATTCCTCTCATTCCCAGCTCAAAACTGTTTGTCCATTGCCTTCCAGGAATTTAAAATTGATGCATTAATGCATACATTGTTCTGTAGAAAAGTATTTTTTTTAAAAGGATATTTTTTATAAATATGCCAGGATAGCACTATTGGAGTCAGCAATAACCTGCACAGTCACTGTCACTGCGATGGCCTGCATTCGTAAAATGCATCCTTAGTGTATTTATACACCACACCAATTAGAGCAGCCTATACTTTTAAAGAATAGAATTGCCCACATTACATAAAATGCCATGTATTATTCAAAGTAGATGTCATGAGAAGGAAGGAAGGGAGGAGTTTTCTTCATGTTTCCCATTTTTGCAGATGTAAACTCGCAGAGCTGAAGAACAATAAAAATACATTCCCTCTGACTTTTTTCATTCTTCTATAATAAATCAGCTTTTTATTGTTTCAGTCTTTACCAGCCACTGTCTGTATCTACTCTTTTCTTGAAGGTCTACAAGGAAAAGTGTTTTACATTCTCCTTTGAAAACCTGTTATGACCCTACAACAGGTAAAATAAATTTTCTGTAAATTGCTTACCTATAACATAGAGCTAGATTCAAGCCTGAAGTAGATCACATCACCCGGTCAGATTTTTAACATCCAAACAAGTTTCATAATTCACTGACAAATAAGTTATGAAACCAACCCTAAATCATAATAGGAACCTGCACATACAGTAAGTGATGAGAAAAGCCCTTACTGAAACTTCTTTCAATCCAACAGGGCAGAAACCACGTAAGGACTGTTCTGTGCCCTCAGTCTTTCAATGCAATTTGTATCAACAAGTCTAGAAGTTAACTGCTCAACCAGAAACATCTAGATTTCATCTAAGCAATCCAAGGTGTAACCATAACTTTATAAAAGTGTTTTTACTTTTTGGAAACTGGAAGATAAACACAACAGAGATGCTGAAGAGGAAATTTTAAAAGGCCCCTTTATTTAGAGTCTTGTTCAATTTTCTCTAAGTTTGCACTTCCCTTCTTTTCCTCCAAAACTCCGCTCTTTTAAATCCCAAAACTTTGTCTGTTTTGGTGCTGGTTTTACTAACTTACCTCAATGGTTAGCCGGGCTGGGTGGTTTTCAAGAAGCAATTGCTCAGCTATTTCTTGTACTGATTTTATAACTTCTTCTTTTTCATCAAGTTCTCTCATTAATTCCTTTTTTCAGACAAAAAAAAAGTTTTAGAGCTCTCTCTAATTATTAAAGATTACTTAATAATTCCCTCTGGATTATACTAGCAATACATACTGCATGGTATTCCTTTTTTCTTGCTATATTGGGATTTCTTTCACTCCAGTCATATGCAACCTCTTCCTCTTCTTTTTCATTCAGCCATATCAACTCTCTAGTAGCACGAGACACAAAATTGTGAAGAGTATCTAGATGCCTTTCCTGATTTCTTGATGTGTTCTTTATCAAAAGGAAATGAAAAAGATTTACAAGAATCAGAATTTAAAGCTCATCCCTTATCAGAAATTATGCACACCGAAAAGCTGAACATGGAAGAGGTATGACTAAACTTACCAAGAGTTTTGAGTACTGACTCTCCAGTTTGTGCAGTTTTTCTGTATAACTGAGTTTAAGAGGGGCAGTCATTTGGATCTGTATTTAGTATATGAGATCAAAAGACAATAAAAAGGTTAGATACGTTAAACCATTCTGATTTCATCATAAGTCGTGTAGAGATCAGAAATGAAGGTAAGACTATGAAACCCAAACACAGTTCTAAAATTCAACATTAGTTAATGGGTCACCCAGTAAGAAAGCAATCAAAGAAATAAAGAAGATGGTGCAGTACCTCACTGATTTTGGCTTCTTTAAGGCTGGATTCAAATTCCTCAATAGCTTTGTGGACATTTTTGTGATTTTCTAAATGGCTTTCAACGCTTGGCAAATCTGAACCCCATTCTGCTCTATCAAGTTGAACCTTACAAACAGGAAGAAAAGATTAGCCATGATGTACAAAAAGTAAACATAATAATTAAAAGTGGACTGTTTCTGCAAAGATTCTACCTGCATTTCTTCCACCCAGCTCAGTAGGTCCTGGACAAATTTCATGTTCACCTCTTCTTCTGTTAAATTCTGATCCACAAAAGCTGATTTCATAAGGGGTTTTCTGATTTGCATCAGTTTGAGTGTTTGCAGAGCCCCGCTGTCTACTCCTGTCACGTAGCTCTGAATTAACCGTGGTGGGATGCCTGGTGGATAAGTGGGAGTGATGGTTGGTGTCAGTCTGGAAGTAAGACCTGATGAAAGGCCAGATGTCAAACTGGAAGAAGTCAAAGTAGGTGTTAAACCTTGGGTCATTGCAGCATTTAATTCAGGGGTTAGGTTTGTTGTAAATCCTGAGTTTAAGCTCTCGGTTATTCCTGATATCATCAGCTTTGTCTGCTCTGTGGTCAGTGCGTGCCCCTTGTTGTACACGGAAGAACATTCAGTCCGTATGGCCATCAGTTCATCACGAAGTTTTGCAACTCTGTTAAAATAAAATTTAAAAAAAACCCCAATGAATGCTTATGATTAAGGTTTATCATGATCAACTGAATAGTGATACGAACTCACATAATCTCTTACACTTTAGTTGCACTTAAATATTTATAAATAAGTATTTCTATCAGAAAGTACAGGGTATGTCAGCTTACAGTTCTATACAAATAACAAATGCAGAAATCAGGCAATGACTGAAAAAATGCTATGGGCACTAACATGCACTATACACAATTCCAGGGAACAATCAGCAAACCAGAAATCTTACAAGATACTACACGTTGCAATAGATCAAACACCTGCAGTTCACTGCCAAGGAGTTATGCGCTTCGTCTCAACCAGTCCAGGAAGAATCCCAAAAAAATTTCGGAGCCAGTTCTTCATAAAACTGAATTATGCAGATTAAATGCTTCTTTCTGCCAACACTGCACACACTACTGCACATAACCTAATGTTACCCCACTTATTACCTGTTAATACACCTACAGCTGTCACCAGAAATCTTGCCTCCATTTAAAAAAATCAGAGTTAGTAAACTGTAAATGTATTTTATGTGCAATAAAGCAAGCTAACATCTTTACACACAGATATCCAGTAAACATTAAACACTAAGGCATGTTCAGGGAGTTTACTTCATTTCCATAAATGAGTACAAATAGCTCCTGTTGTCTTCAACATTTGTGGGCAATGTACCCATTGGAATACCTGATATTTGCGTGCCCAGTGACAGACCACGAAGTTTATGCATAAAGAACTGAAAAGTTGGTCCATAATGGGAATCCATATTTGGGACATTTATCTATTCACACAAATGTACTGTAAAGTACCTTTGAACAAGTTGGTCTGCTTGATAGTATTTTCCATCAATAAGAATTTGGGCATCAATCACTTGCTGGCGGAGAAGATTCTCAGATTCAAGAAGATACCCAGCTATCTCTGCTTCATGTTGGAACTGGAGGCCCGACTCCAATCGCTTGGTGTCCTTAATAAATAAGAGAAAGTCATAAGCCTCGCAGCTAAAGCAAAGAGACATCAGCTCTAAGAATTCCTTTTCTTTTCTAAAAACTTATTTTGATCTTGAAACAATTGTAAAGCATTTTATCTAACTACAGACAAAAAAAAACCAAACAGTAACAGAACTCACTCTAGGCAACTTGTGGTATTTTCTTGAAGAAATGCTACCTTAACAGTCCAATGAAAATAAAAGTAGCAGCTATTAAGGTTGGCCTCATAAATCCTTAAGATTTTTTTTGCCATTCTACTTCTATAAGTCTGTGAAAACAGACAAGTAAAATCACTGACTGACTTACAGACTGCAGAGCATTCCGGGCAAGTATCAGTTTGTCCTCACAGCTCCGGCTGTCCCGCTGAATTCTGTTTGCAATTTGCTGCAGCATTTCCAACCTAGGTGATACCAAAGCATTTCAGGAAAATAAATAAGTACTATGTTATTTATATTTACAATCATGTTGCATGACTTTAAAAACAAACAAATTAATCAACAGCATCTAACACAAAGCACAAATGCATATGCCAAGTTACCTGTTCCCTTCTAAGGTTCCATTACCAAAGCTTATACAAGATTTAATCAGTGTGGGACCACAATTAACAGAAAGGAAATTCTCATTAGAGTCAACGCTGGTTCGAGTACTAGTGCTGTTGCTGAACAGCGAATCACTGCTATGATAGCTGTAACTACTGCTATTCATTTTTACATCCAGAGCACAGTTCTTCTGGCTGTTTGCATTTGCTGAAAAATGAAGATAAAACTCCTGCAAAATGTACAGCTTCTAGGGATGAAATTCCACTACTGGCTTTTGAAACACCTAGACTCCTCCTTTATATAGGCTTCAGTATGCACATTTAAAACCCAGCAATTAATATTCTGCCAGCTCTTCAAAGGATTTTACCTGGGGCTATGTACTCTACCTTGCTTTTCGCTTCCCTACCTTGCATTAAAGCTTTGCAAGTACAGGCTAGGCAGCAACAGTGGGGCGTCTCTAGGAAACAGACACACCAAATATTTTATTTAAGTGTCACTAGATAACTATAAGCCAAATAAGAACTAAAAGAACTCTTTGCAGTGTTTCTCAGACTCTTCAGTGGAAAGCTTCAAAAAAGAGTGAAGAGAGAAATCCACGCTCAACAGTAGAGTACAAGTAACCTTCAGGCTGTGCTCCTTTTCCTTCAAATAGAACTGCACAATAAAACTGGGGGAGTATCATGGTTAATCAGCTTGTAACAATATGATCTGGGACACCTATACACCATCCAACCTATACACCATCCAACCTACCATCATTCCTCCACTGTCCAAGCATGCATCTTCATTAACCATCCTGTCCCACTACACTGTCCTCCTGAAAATTTCCCTTCATCTTCTTCCACACTCACAGCCAATTGCTTCTAGCTATTTTGACCACAAAATAAGTAAGAAAAATCTGATCACTGCTCTTAAGTTTACATTTTAACTCAGAATTTGGGATGGGGTGATTTTTTCAGTATTTCACCCCCTGCTTTTAGAATTCCTGAAGAACCCCACCCATTCCATAAGATGACTGTTTACACAGAAGAGCTCGGCAAAGGCACAGACACACCCCTGCAGCAATGCCAAACTCTGCTAGCTTTGCAAACTAGAGCTCAGTTTGGCACCCTCCTCATTGACACCATATTAATTTTGACCCCATACACCAATCAGGCCACACACATTGTCTGTTTGTGTTGATACTTTGAGATATATTCACCAGACTTGCAGGCAAAGTTTTATTACTTACCAGATTTCAGTATTGGCTGAAGTCACATTTTTGCCACAATCAAATTTCACCCCAGCAGCTGTATTAACACCTCATAATGATAAGATGCACTGGTAACCAATGCAACAAACATGGATGATATTCTTGTGTCTACATCAATCAATACTTTTAACTTGGTGACTAAACCAGAATCACTTAATGAAATTTTCTCTCTCTCATTTTACAGTGACCACGCCATGTAGTGACTATCACCATATGATCTGTCACTTTTAAGTCTGTTTACCCTTTCTTAAATATGGGAAGGAAGTTAAGTTCATGTTTGTTTATCTGTGCTCAGCCCATATGAACAAAATAGAAATAAACTAAAGTCATTTACACACATTCTCAACAAAGATAATCCAGCTTTCTGCAAGTATGAACAGAATTTCTATTGGTGAAGCCAGACACTTTGCTTTTGGCAGGTTGGGACAGATTAACCTACAAGATCTAGCAGGCCGTATTTCTGCTGCTGCTTTCCAGTGTTGTGCTCTGCTTAAGAGGGAAAACTCAGTATTGTGTGGAAAACTTTGTATTCCTCTATAGGAACTTGTTCCACAGTAAGGTGTGTGAATCAGCACCTCCTACTGAATCTGCCATTTCAGTCATGCTCTTGCTTTTGTAAGCATGACACACGTTTAATCAACTCTGACTATCTTTGGGATGTCCTGACTGAAATCTCTCTTGCTGAGGACTTCCTATACAATGGTCTGGATTCTTCACACCTAGTTTCAGAGAGCCAGGTCATCCTGTTGTCACCAGAAAGTCAGCAACAAGATTCTCTAGAAAGTGATTCCAATCTGAGATGTCTCCTTTGGATGCATAAAGTAAAGCAGAATGAATCCAGATCCAGGTGTCTATATCTACCCACAGGTAAAAGCCCCAAAAATCTAACTTTAAGAGGGTTTTTTAATTAATGAATGGATAGCACCTGTGTCTCCCACAGAACTTAAAAAGACATACCATTAAAAAATGCTCTCAGACTGCATCACAACTTTAATTATGCTCAGTATGTTATCAGTGAGGTATAGAAGTGTCACACAGCCTATCACAGAAGGCTACTATGCCTTTGCACATCTAAACACTTGGTGTGCTCTTGAGTACCACTAACTTTTTAAACAACCTCTACACAGGATGTCATCCTACAATGCTGTGCACCAAGAAAAATACACATTTCATGTAAAGAATGAGGATGGTGCTCATATGAAATCAAGTTGAAATGAGACAGTGAAGTGATATAAACCCAGCTTTGATTAACTGCACAAAGGAAGTGGTTATATATGCGTATAAGTGCTTTGATGATCTGAGGCACAGATGCTGCTCATAACAACCTTCTGAGACCACCAAAGTTGTTTCTGTCTGGACCTGCCTCAAGCAGGTAGAGAACTTCAGACCTTGAACAAAGGCAGAAATACTTGATCTAGAAAAATAATATGGACATTATCATAGAAAAAGATATTTACAAATTTCAATATGGGTTAAAACGACAGAAAATATATTAACAAAACCTGTCAAATATTCACTAGCATACCTCTCCACTTCAGGCCGAAGGGTCTTCTCTCTTTCCAGCATGGCAATAATCAGCTTTCCCCACTCTTTTTCTATATCATTTGGATGGTAGCCTTGAGAAAGTTTGATGCGTCCAAATTCTATCCAGACCTTAACAATTCATATGTACTTGTTATTTTAAGTCACAGAAAAGGAACTTCTATACATTTCAATGCATGTTAAAACTTACCTCTAGCAGTTTATATAGATGTTTAATTTTTGATTTATCTGTCTCCTTCGGTGGAATTTCTGTTTCTTTAAACTGTAAATATTGATTATAAAGTGCCTACAGAAACATGAAAAATAACATCAACTTTTACTTACAGCAAATATAACTTTAGCCTCTAAACCCTCTCCTAATATACTTCACAAGCTTATCTTTATACTGTTCTACTAGAGTTCTACAAAAAACAATCAGTGACAAGCTATAGATTTCCTTTTGATTGTTCATATGCTAGCAATGTATTGATTATACTTTGAAAAGGTTAAGGAGTAGTACTGTTCTACAGCTGACTTGATTGTATAAATCAACAAGCACGTCATTTGTTCAAGTATGCTTTGAGTCAGTAAGATAAAGTGTAATTCCAACAAGGAGTTTAAACCACCACACCTCACCTTCAATTCCACAGGATTGTTGGGAAATGTTCTGTCAGACATTATTGTCACATGGTGTCTGATCCACTGCATGAGGTAGTTCACCATATTCTGATACTCAACCCATTTGACTTCAACATCCTGACAAAGCAAAATCCAGATTACAGAAGAGATTAAAATAATCTAAGAGCTCTTTTTTGCTTCAGCTTTGAAGGCTGAAGTCTTCACACATAAATAAAATGGATTTTTGAAATCCTACAATTCTGAAACAGTATTAATTTGCTCTTTAGAGATCAGTTCAAGTTTCCAAATATATGATTTCAGTCTTCAGTTTTGGTCCCAAATAATTCTACTGAAAACAAAATATTTTCTAGATTAGTAAATTTCAAGCTGGCGTAATTTATACATCCACAACTGAAAAACAAGAACTTTGACTCAATCTATCTCCAACTTCAGGCACACTGTTTACAGTTAAGCTCTTAGCACAAATATTTTCATGTCCATGATATGAAATAGCTAAGACTCTAAAATCTCAGCCTAGAAAAACCACGTCAAAGAAAAGTGTGAGAACAGTCCTATGGAAGACCTAGCTAACATTCTGGATCTGAAATTCAGAATTTTATTAATGTAGCTCACACACTGCACGAGTGGTCTTCTACTTACATTTGCACTGATGCCTTCACCACCTTCTGGTACTTTGGGAAATGCATCATAAAGTGACGACACATAAGTTATTACTGACTTCTCATCAGGTGAGGAAACATCGACATCTAAAAGAGCAAGACAGAACAGTGCTTTATCACATAGTTGTAAGAATGCCCACAAATATGCTACAACCTGCAGGCAGATTGGATTTTATTTTAGTGTTGGGGGTTTTGCAACAGAGCCATCTGCAGCTCTCTTACCTTCAGGATCCAGAAGTCTGGCAACACCAAGTTTTTCTGCTACAAAAAAAGCATGTTCTAAATTTGCAAGGTTGCTTTGAACAGCAACGGTACTCATGTCTATCAGGTCCGGCCTGTCAAATAAAAACAGCAACACTTGGTTACAACTCTTTACCAGTTTTAAATAAACTGTACTGGTAAATCAAACCATGAGCATGGATGGATACAGCAACAGTTTTCATTAAAAAAGGATTTCACTAAAATCGGGTGAACAAGCCGAGACCACTGCTAATTGAGAAACACAAGCAACAGAAAATTATAACATTCAGTTCTTCATCTACAAACTAGTTTCCAGCTATCCCTTATATACACCTCTATTTTCTTAAGCATATTTATTCATTTGCATCGACATGGTATTACAACACCTTGTCCTTTTACTGCCCTTGAGGGGATTAAATTCATTTTTGTCTTTTACAGGAGGGAATTAATTTCTACTACTTTCACAAGTTTTCAGTCATTCTGCATGAAATTCTTCAGCACGTCAGAAGCCGCATAGTAACAAAGTTTAGTCACAAAAACATCCCTTCAATCTTTTCCTGATGAGCTTTAAAGGTCTTCTTCAAATGCATTGAAGCCCTGCTTTCAGATATACATTGGTGCCACTTTTATAGGTAACTCTCAGCCCCATGCACTTAAAACCTCCACACCTTCATCCTGCTAAACTCCATTTCCAGCCACAATAAGCATGTTTTAATGGAATTATTGTCTTAAGCCCATCTTGCCTATAAATATTTTTAAGGCCCATAAGTACTATCCTGTATCAGCATCACTACTTTATTGTTTTAAATTAATGTAAAACTTCAAAACTAATATTGTGCTTTATGTTTTCTATGTAGGAGTTGGCTTTTAGGTCTTGTGATTGTCAGTGTGTTACTCCTTCCCTCTTTCAGCGCTTGGAATCCTCACAGCCATCCACCAAAAAGAAATAAGGGATTTTCAAACATGCTGAGCAAAAGCTCATCTCACTGAAGTCAACTAGAGCCACAAGGGTCTGAAACCTTTGCTACTGAAATCCTACACTACTGAAAACCAGACTCACCATGAAAAAAACCTAAAACAAAACCCCAAAAGAAAAAAAAAACTGGCATACAACTTTTAGCAAACAATTCAGTTCTTAAATTTTCTCATTTCTGTTCCCAGAGAAAGTATTTTCTTAATTTTACCAAGTAGAAGCTTTAAATAATTGCAACACATAGAAATAAAACTGTTAAATACCATTGTTCAAAATGAATGTTAACATTTCATTTGGCTACACCCCAAATTCTCTTGATAACAAAATTGTATTAACTTTGGGAAACTCAATACAATCTCGTCTTTGAACCAACTACAAGGACACTGTAAATAAAAATCTATTTCTTGTCAGCCATTTAGAATCACTGTATTCCTTGTGCTCTTTTGAAGAGAAGTCTACAAGACAGATAATAATACTACACCCATTATGCCTTGAAAGAACATTTAATTAATAATAAAACACAAGCAGTGCAATATAATCCTCCTAAGGCAGCGGGGCTTTCCACTTCCAATATGCTTAGTGGGAGCATGATCAAGCTCACGCTGTTCTTCTCTGAATTCCAGTGCAACGAAAACAATGCAATGAAACCAATATCAGCCGTTGCTCTCAGCAGCACAGAAAATCCATGAAAAATAAAAGACAGTACTAGAAAAGAAAACTGAGCGCCCCCATCTCCCATTTCATTAATGGAGATGGTATGAGTAATAAAGATTGCTTTACCAGCAGTTTTGACAAGAGAATCAGGTTCTTGTAAGCGTAACACTTTTGCTTTGGTTATTTTTTTCCTCCTGCCTTCTTTACATTTGTTTCATGCTTGATAAAAATGTCCCAAGAATAATCATTTGTACTGCCTGTTCAATTGCCAGCTCTCAGAACATGAAAGGACAAGTTGTAAAAGCCTTGACTATTCCCAGAAAACAAGCTGCAAGCTGCAGAGACACTGACACAATAATCTCCTTAGAATAAAGCTTTCATTGAGATGAAGAAGAGGTAATATTGGTCTCACTGCAATACAGGTAATGAAATCAATAAAAACAACTGCTCCTGCATAATACATCATTTTACATCAGTGCTGTGGCTTCAGCACTCAGCTGAAGCAGAGCCTACACTGTGAGATGCCTCTCCACCTTTTAAATATACTTTCCCATCCCACAACTCCTACCAGCACTGGGTTATATTACAGTTTCACTTTAAGAACAAGGGAAAATTGCACTGAATACTGCCATTTTCAGTTAATTATACACTTAGCACATAGTATACTGACATAGATTAACTGGTCTATATTTATCTAAAGTCTTGGTCTACGAGAAAATACTACAGAAGATGGCATTCATGTCTGTCTTGACAGTGCTTGCCTTTGGCTTTTTAAATCAGATGAAGGCTCCACAGCTGACTGAGAACAAGTCCACTGATGGTTTATGAAAGGGAAAAAACAAGAATTATCACTTGAATGCAAAAGCACCTGGCACCAGCCACAGCAAGAGCATGCTGCCTGGTGATCCCTCTGTGGATCACCCTTTCCTCTTCAGAAGTAGTAGAGGGATATGTTGCAAAGCCACAGGAAAAGGAGTTTACCTCACAGAGCTCAGTAAAGGACTTTTTTTAGCCCGAGAAAAATGCATTCAAAAAACATGGCTCAGGAAATCACTGATTGCCATACTGTTCCTTTGTTTTAATATTGGGGATTTTTTGCAATTTTAAATAGAAATAAATGCCATTTTTACATGCTGTAAGCTTGCAGAGCTACCAGTCCACTAACTGGAAATAACAATAACTGTTGAAATTGCAGCTGTGATGAGTATCCTCCAATATTGATTTAATTGTCGTAGTTGAAGTAAACACTAGATTTAAAAGCATCGTCCATCACGGAAACATTTTTTTTTAAGGCTATAGAGAAAAAACATGAGTTTTGTAGAAGCTATTTTTCATGTATTATAAATATATTTTATATCCATTTGCATAGCATTATTAAATAGTTTTATGCATAACCAAGAACAAATTAAATTAAATGCCCTTTAAGTAACATACAATGACTCTACCTTCTGTCATAATATTGTGAGTCATCTTATGGCAGATTTTTCAGCAGGCTGGGGCCTTGCCATGAAAACACACATTAACATCCCAAACACCAGTTGAGTTGGAACATTCCATGCAAAGAAGATGCTTCTGCTGCAGCCACACCTAAGTCAAGGGTTTGGCTTCTACACTGAGAGTCATTAATCATTTAATTTATTAAAAGACTGGTGCCTGCCATTTGAAATCTTAGTGTAGGTGTTAGAAATTAGATACAATTTGTATCAGAAGTGATGGGGAAAAAAAGTATAATTAATACCGCCTTAATTAGGAAGCTGACAAAATTATAATAAATTCAAGAAAACAATAGCTAGCACCACAAAGAGAAGGAAGAGAACAGTATCTGAAGAACGGCAGATATTTCTGGTCTGCAAAGAGTCCTTGAAATCAAAGAGTTGTGCATAATAACTAATGTAAGGTACATGTAGATTTTCTCATTGCCAGAGGTTAATACCTAGCAAAACAGTTTAAGATCCAAACTAGCAGCTAAAATATTTGCCCATTAAAATAAAAGACTAGATTTGAAGGGGACTTGATATCTCAAAACAGAAAAAGATGTTTAACTCAACTTTATATTTCCTAGTTGACGAAGAAATCACTTCCTTCTCCTCACTGTTCCGGGATGACAGTTGCTCAAGTTACAACAATGTTTATTTTTATTAAAACATATATACATCAGAGTAATATTCCACATGAAAATACTGTTAATGCCTTCAGAAGGCTGAGAAGCTTGAAGTTATTTACATGAACCATCTAAACTGTTTAATCTCCAACTCTTTTTTCTGTCAAAACTCTGCATGCTACCTGAGTAATACCTGACATTAAAGGATATTTCATTCTTGGTTTATATATAGTTGAAACAGTAACATAGAGAGTTTCAAGCAGAACTCTGAGAAAACCATAACTGAAGATGCAGAGTGAAGTGCATCACGTCACTACAGTCCAATTAGTTTTTCCACTGCTGTAATTAGAAAACGCTTGAAGAAGTTAAACAATTTTTTTTCACTGTTCACAGAAAAATGAAAAGGACGGGTGCCAGAAAGACTCATGCATTTTTTAGGGATGGAAGGATTACTAGAACAAATGAAAGACCATGCCAGAACACACAGTCATAAAATAAAATTTTTTTTCAATACCAAGAATGGAGCAACTTCTGGAACAGATAGGATTAAACATATATTTCAGGGCAGAGCACAAGCAATATATTATGATCTATTTTAGAGATTTTGTTTAATAATAGGAACATTGCAGAGAAAGGAATTAAAAAATAATAAATTTTCATGTAAAACAGAAATTTTAGCTCTATCTTCAAATATGCATCTCCTGTTACTTTCCCAGGAGCTCTGCAAATGAGATGATGAAGTAAAGTCTAGTATTTAACCTATATAATTAGGCCTACCATTTAGCTTCTCTCTTAACATAGTTTCAAAAATACCAAAGTGTTTGTTTACACCAGTTTATGCATAGAGTCAATGTTTTGGAACTCACTAAAGAATTTGTCCCCACATCAGGTACAAATCTAAGTCTTGTTCAAAACAGCTTGCCAAAGAACCTGCTTCAGAAAGACTGAGTCAACAACACAATGAGAATGATGGCTGGACTTCAACTAACACATACTGTTCTTTGTGCCCCACACACTTTCATTGATTCCTCATGTTTGCAGTACTCTGCACATAGTCGTGACCACTGTGATCTAATCACAGTGTCGGAGGTACTCTTTGCTAATACATATGCCTACCACATTTTCCTGATTTTTTTTCAGGGATAGTCTGATCATTTAG
Source organism: Corvus hawaiiensis (assembly GCF_020740725.1). Taxonomy (NCBI): domain Eukaryota; kingdom Metazoa; phylum Chordata; class Aves; order Passeriformes; family Corvidae; genus Corvus; species Corvus hawaiiensis. The sequence continues at coordinate 26,304,237 of NC_063215.1, forward strand.
AGAAGAGGAAGAGGAGAGTTTCTGCTTAAAAATGGCAAGGAGGTATGAGTTCGTGGCATTAATCTCATCCAGCATCAGAATCAAGGACCACGATGTGGACATACAGCACAAGGTTCTGTAGCAGGCTCCTTGGTGTCAAAAACCCCGTGCTGAGGAAAGGACATAAAATGTCGACTCTGAGTCAACACTATCTTCCATTATACCCTAGACCTCCCCCTCATTCAGAAGCCCTCGATTCACACATGACATGGTGATAAAAAAAATTACCCCAAAGCATCGAACCACTGGGTGAAGCTGAGCTGTGATGTCACTGAAGTTAGGCAACACTTCAGAATTCAGAGAAAATCAAAGATTTCAATTAGAAAACTGTCATTATAGGAAAGCTTTATCCTTGCAACTGTGATAAAGCAAAAAGCATGCTGCTGCATACAGCTCTGCTTATTGTTTGTTCAAGTATGTGGCAAAAACTTTTCTAAAGCTCCACAGGTCACCAGCCTCAATTACATACTGTGTTAATGCATTTCATATGATCACTATGCCTTGTATCCTCTTTTTGGTTTTGTCCTCTTCTGTTGGTATGACAAGAATGCCTGCACTACACATGATTTTATGTATCTCTACAGATTTCACTCAATGCCTCTATAAAGATGAACAATAATGCCGTTTTAGTCCCTTGGGAACTGAAAAACTCTCATGTGATCTGAACTCTTCAGCTCTCCTTTGCTTATTTTTTCATAGTTTTTCATTTAAATTTTCAGATATGATGAATAAATCTGAAAAAACTATTGCAATAGATAGTATAACAAGGGCACACTATTTACATTTCCTGTCTGTTCTTCAGACATCTCAACATATCAAGATTTCCAACAGAAAAAGAATGAATGCTTTAACTGCACTTAAAATAAAGAAAGCAAAAGCTGTCAGGTGCCCTAACATTAATTTAGCCCACAACAACATCCAGAGCTAACTCAGGTAATTCCTTCTTTGAGCATGCCTTTGATTTGACAAGCACTGGATTTAATAAAGCTACTGAAGCCGCCTGTCCCACTTTTGTTAGCACTGGAAAACATTACCTGTAACTTGCTGTACCAAGTGATTTAGATAAAAACACAATTGTGGCATTGCAGTATCAAAGATCTTTTAGTTAAATGCGGAGTTCATCTTTAGCCATGCAAAACAAACCCTAATCACAACTTGGCAGTAAGTTTGCAATGCTGGTTTCAAACTCAGTACACACATGAATGAAACTAGAAAGGATCTGTTAGTCCTTTCAGTAGCTTTAAAAACAGATTTTACACTCTCTTAGTACTAAGAGCTGTTTCCATCATTACAAAACCAGAAATGGTACAGCAACTTTGGCAATTTTTGGCTATGATAAAATTTAAATAGGAATGAGGCTCATAGCTGTTAACCTCAACCCACACCATGCAATCCACAAAAATAAGCACAAATAATGTACCTTGAACTGTTGAATACCAAAGAGACAAGGAAGAAACCCAACCAAATTATTTTTCTGTTCTGCATCCTGAGAATACTCCCTCCAGACCACAGCAGTGGCTGCTTGACAGAATGGCTTCCCAGTGGGGTTAATACAGCTACCAACAAGGAAGAAGGGGTGAGGTACTGTAATGAGTTCAAACAATTTCCCAAAGGCTCATTGTGCCATCCTGTCTTGGAGGCAACCATTTCTCAGTGTGCCACAAATTTGCCAAAGGCATTCCTTGAGGATCAAGACCTTTCCCTGTGTGATTTATTGTGGGCACATATGCCCCCACTGCTCAGACACCATATCCTTTTAGATAAAGATTGCTGACAGCCTTAGGTGTCCTGGTCTTTGCCAATCCAAGAGTACAAAACATGTGAAACCCAAATTAAAAAACCTGGCCTTTCAACTCAAAGCTTTACTTTAAGTTTTATTCCCATTAAAATGACAAGATAAAAGCTTTGATTTAATCCCAAGATTTTTTTTTTTGTTCCCCTCAGTTACTGCAAAAAGAAAACTGCTATTCAGCTGCTACTTAGCAGTAGGATCCAGCATAACATACACAGAGATCATTTTAAGTCCAGGTCTGAAATTAATCAACCCAACTGACTGGAAGTCTTCCATCTAATACCCACTAAGGCTAACCACCACCACAACACAAGATGTTAAAATTGCAGGCACGCTTCCAGTACTATTTTAATACAGCCTTTACCAAGTGCCATCACAGAATTCTTCTGAGTGCATCCAATTAAACTCCAGGTTAGGTAACTTGCTATTTGTAAATCCATTAGAAATATACTCAGGCAAGTAATATTAAAAGCATGTCTGCTTATCAGTGTTTTTAAGCATCCTAAATGCAGTTTATGTTTTCCCAAACTGCCAATTCTTAACGCCAAGTTTGTTTATTCTACACAATCAAACCTGTTGAAAACAGTAAGAACCACACAATGAGGTGGGTGGAAAGGGGGGGCAAACTGAAATTTTCTGTGTGTTAAAGCTGGGTTACAATGAAGTACAAGTCACAAAACAGCAAGCCAAAACTAGCAGACCCAACTAATCTCTTTATTTCAAACATATCCCCTAGCATTTTAAGGCTTGACACTGTGTAATATTTAGTTTCTTTCTCATTCATTCCCCAAGGGCATTCAACGTGTTTCTGCAAATTGAGGCGTTACCATCCCTTCCCTTAAGGAATGTATTCAAGTCAGTACCTGAGCAGTTGCAACATGTTTTAACATCAGAGGGATGCCACATGCACTGCCGGCCCGGAGCTTAGTGTTCAACCAACTGTATCTACGCAGCAAATCATCCTGGGTCAGGTTGAAACGGCTTGTTCCAAACCAGAACAGTTATTTAGCAGGCAGCAATCTAGCTTGCTCCCTGCTATACCCACATTCAGAAAAACATCCGCTTCGTAATTCTGAAAGCATACTGAGTTATGGTAGCAATATTTCAAAAGAAAAGCACTGTGACTCTGGAAAATTTGTCTCTCTCACTTTATCTAGCATTTATGGACATGTTCCATATGCTGCTTCCTCTGGGAACAAACTGCAGCTTCTATTCCTCTTCCTCCCACATGAAGCACTCAGTGTACCTACATTTCTTCCATGCAGTCACTGTTCCTCATTTGTCTGGGAATAGTAGCCATCTTCTCCTCCCTCACTCACTACACTGTATGCAACTTAAAACTACAGACATCATTAAGGTCTTGCACAAAGTTTACCAGTAACAAAGGCTCCTCTGCATCAGATCCCTGTATTTCTTTAACAGTACAGTAATAACATTTTTCTTGTGCTCAAAATGTATCCCTTTTAACTCTATCACCCCCTTCCCTCTATGTAGCATTTCTAACACTTGCTAGGTGGTGCCAAAATTTAGAGACAACTGACTACATGTGGTCTTGGCAAGCCTTGGTACAGCATTACATGAAATAACCTCACTTGTTTTCTTGTCTTAAACCTTTCATGTGTATACTGTAGTCCTGCTTGCTTGTCAGACTGCTGCCTGACCTGAACACATTTTATCCCTTTTCCTACTAAGCAGTCTTTCACATTTTGTATGGTTGCTGAAATTCACCTAGAAGTCCAGACATAACTGGACATATCTGAGTGTACAGAAGGCAGAGCAAGGGCCCTTGACCTTTAGCTACTGGTTCTTCCCATAGCATGGCTGTGGCCCATTGTGACCACATTCTCCAAGGCAATACATGAGCCCTGTTCCACGGACAGCACTGACCCAGGACTGCTCTTAAGGAGCTGCACCCTGTCTGGGGGGGCAGAGAGAGAGTTCAGCCATGCAGACAACAAGCTCTGCTGTACCACTTACCCTCAGGGCTGGAAAGCAGGGGCTGGACCCATTTCATTTACTAGAACAGACCTAACACCTGAGACTAGAACTTAAAAAACTGACTTTATCTGGGAACTGAGCTTGCAGGGCTTCCTGAACAGATGCTGGTTTTCACCATACAGGGACCACTGAGGCTACTCATTAAATGGTATTATCTAGTTAAACAAGAACATACTGCTTTTGCTGGAGTTCCTTTTGTAAATGGTAAAATCAAAATTAACTCTCTATTATAAAGCTGTGAGAATACAAAAATAAAATGTATAAAAGGAGTGCACATATTTTTACAAAAAACATACACGAGTGATAATCTTTTCCTGTCTTCTATACCACATCTTTTTTCTTTAGAAACTAAGATGAGTTGGTCTGTGACCATGTCTGTTTTCTGAATATCAGCATCCATTGTCCTTAATGAAGCATCTACAGGTGCCAACTGTAGATCTCACAGCTATTATTTTTACTATTTCTTAAATTCCATTTCAGACACTTTTTAACTGAAATTTCCTGTAGTCCTTGTGAAACAAAGGTTCAGGGCAGTCTGAGATCAAAACAACGGTTTTGCTACTTTGGTATAACTTTTCATCTGAATTTGCTGTAAAATAAATGTATCTGCCAAGTTCAATGTAGATTACTAGCTCCAATCTGGCATATGACTCCTACTGAATTAAGAGCGGCTTTCACTCTCTATGGAAACAAACTGTTTCTATATATAGGGGATATAGCTGGGATACAGTTCTAAAAAATTAGTGTTTCTTTTTTCTGGGCAAAAGGTATGTACAGAAAAAAAAAAAGAAAACACAAATCAAGAGCATTTATCCAAAACACAGCCTAGTGACTAGAAATACTTGAGGTGATAACGGTGCAGGATGAAGATCCCAGGGTGCAGATGGTAATATCTCCAGAAAAATCTGGGCATTACACCCTGATTAAAGTCAGTCTCCAAAGTCTGGCTTACAGGTTTTTGCTATGCACTATATGATGGCACAAAAGGAACATCGTGTACTTTAGAAACTGCCTGAAGTCAGATTTCTTCCAACACCACATATTGAATGAAATGACATACGTCTTCAATGAAAAATTAAGCTAAAAAAGGCAAATGATATAACAGATGAGCCATACAGCATCTTCTTGAATCTCCTGGGTGTATCTGTAGCTTTCACTAATGGCCTGACCACATATCTGAAGAAAGGTGTGGAGGTTCAAAAAACAGTGTGAAAGCTTATATATTTAAATACAAATCTGGTCATGTTCAGTATTAAAACTCACTTTTTAATGTTATACTTTGATTTGGTCTTTCTATCTAAGGACAAGTATTCCCACAGAACAGAGTAGGTTTAGATCAGATATTAGGAAGAAATTCTTTACTGTGAGGGTGAAGAGGCATTGGAACACATTGCCCAGAGTTGTGGATGCCCCGTGCCTGGAAGTGTTCAAGGCCAGTTTGGGTGGGGCTCTGAACAGCCTGGTCTAGTGGGAAGTGTCTCTGCCCATGGCAGAGGGGCTGGAACGAGACAATCTTTAGGGCGCCTCCAACTCAAACTATTCTGTGATTCTACGATTAAAGCAAACTCCAGGGCCTGCAATGGAGCCCCCCCAAGGCAGTTCTTGAGGTCAGTGTGAAGCCCTGTTCCCAGGGATTTAACCATGCACAGGGTGCAAATGGAAACTTTGTATACTCTTCAAAAGCGCAGCCAAGCAATCTGCAATCTTACCCTATAAACACAGACCACTGGAAACTGCTGAAAACATAAGAAATCTTCTCACATAGAAAAAAATTACCTTTTTCTAAATTTGGTGATGGGAAAAAAATCAAATGGTATATGGATCCAAGCACCTCAAATAGAGCAATTTTTTCCTCTCATTTCCATTATTCATAAAATTACTTTCCTTGATTTAAAGAGCACTACAAAATCACCGGCAAGTCACTCAAACTCTTAGAAGTAAGAGAGAAAGTAACTGAAGGCCTTTATGAGAAGCTCTGACAAACAAATCCTCATTGCTCAAGAGGACAGAAAACAAATATCCTGCATTTGCTCAGGAGAGCAGGTGACTGACAACAGTGCATGTGCTCCATCCAGCACCTGCACACAGCCCACATCCCTGCTTGACACTGGAGTGGAGCACTGCCAGCACGGCAGTGGGTGCAGGAAGGACAGGGAGACAGGGAAGAACCTGGGTCACCCATTGGACCACCAATGTCCACCAAGATGCTGCAGTGGGTATCCCAGTCCTATGGGGCATCTCCCATGCTTCTTGGGGGAGTCCATGCACTATACCTGCAGTTCTGCATCACAAATCTTAACTAGCTTGGATTAAGAGGTGCAAAGATCCTCTGTCAAGACAGAAAAACAAAAGAAACAATTCTAACCTGTTGTTAAGAGAAGGCAGGCTGCCAGTTCTGCTGAAGGGAGAGACTCCCTGCCTGCTGGCGGCTGAGTCACAGCCCAGGTCCTCGCCCAGCCCTTCACAGCTTCAGCAATTTTCTGAAGTCTTGAAGCTGGTACGTACTTGCAATTTAAAAAAATCACTTATGCCTGGAGGGGAGGTAATTATGGCCTGCTACTCCTGTCCTGTCACCTGGAACTGGACAGTGACATCTCCCCATCTCGTGTACCACTGACTGTAGAGATCATGTTGGACTCATATAGCTTGTGTTCTCTATGGTGCATCCAGAGAAGGCCTCTCAGCCTTGGTGCCAGGGCTGTGAGCCAAGGCTGTCCTCTGGGAGCTGCTGGTGCTCTGGCCTCCGGCCCACAGCTGAGCTATGGCCCCTGCAGTGGCGCAGCCAACCTGTGGGCAACACACGTGCCAGGTCCAGCCTCACCACACGCCCAGGGAGGTCCCAGTGACGAGGGCTGGGGCTGCCCTGCAGCACCCCTGGCTGCCCCACTCGTGACTGAGGCAGTGGAACTGGCCCTGGCTGCTAGACCCTGCCCTGATGGACCTCATTAGGGAGCTCCCGTGGCTGTGCCCTGGCATGGGTAAGCACATGCTCTCCATCCAACATCCAGCTTACTGTGGCTCAGCACAACTGCAATTCTAGATACAAGCCTGGGTATTGGAGCCTTCTGGGTTGTACTGTCATAGCACTAAATGTCATGCCCTTAAAATTAGGTCTGAGCCCAGTTAAATCCCTTCCAGGACTGGAAGTCATGTCCTACCTGAAGAGCCCCATCCCCCATCTGCAGAGTTGATATTCCTCCCAGCCCAGGGTGCTTCTGTACAGACAAGTATCTCCAGTGAGCACAGCACACCTGGTGCAGGGGCTGCCACTCTGCAACACAGCTGACAGATGTGCCCCCACGGGGGTACTCCACAGCGGCAGCACCACGGTCCCACCCCACTCCAGATGTGCCCAAGCAGGCACATCTGATCATCCACCCTGGTGGAGCACACCAGCTGGTAGCATCCACAGGATGCTCAGACCAGCTCCTGACACCACCTGTGATCCACAAATTGGGAGCTACTAAAACAGACAAACAGAGCAAATGGAGAATCACTGCCAGAACTGTGCAGATTTTTTAGTGTTTAACCTACTTATTGCTCAGAAGACAAACCAAGCTTTAAAAGAGGTCTCTGGAGTAAAACAATACAGTTAAAAATATCAGATGACTGTTTGGGAAGATCATTCCTCTCTTGTGAGCAAGAGCTGGAAATTATTAGCTCTGTTTTAACGGTACAAAACAGAAAAGGAAAGAAACACAGAAACTCACTGAAATCAGTGGAAGAATCTGAAATGGAATCCAAAAACCTGTAACTTCTCACAGCAAAGCCACATTAGATAAGGTTGGTAAACATTCCTGAGAAGGACACAATCCTTAGGTGAAGTTATGTTTACAGAAGGAAGTTAAGCTCAATGGAAACCGGCACAGAAGCACACAAAATGGGGACTCTGCTCTTCAGCCACTGAATCACTTGCTTTGTGCAACACACTCGAGTCAAAGGTGCCTGTTCTTCCCTGCTGAAACACTGTGAATGAAACTCATGGAGTAATGCCAGGAACACTGTTCCAGCACAGCAATTCAGTCATATCCCAAGGTATTAACATTTGCACAGTCAGAGGACAGGATTTGAGTTTTTCTTTATTTAATAACTGAACTGTACCACAATTACCAGTTGCTTGAGCAGTAAAGGCTACACTGCTCTATGTAAGAGACAAGGATCTGAAGAAGCTTGGGAAATATTTTCCATTATTCCATCTCATTATGCTCCTTCCTTTTTTTTTCTCTCTCCAATCCCTCTGCATCTTTCATATTGTTTATTTTATCAAATACTTGCCTGTGCTATGTTCATTCCTTTGGCTGCTCTGTCCTGGGTAAAACACCCTCGTCTTTTGCCATTTCCTTTTGTCTTGCCAATGTTACTAAAAGAGACTTTCTTGCTGGCATGCACCTCCTCCCTGACCAGCTACCCAGAACAGAAGCATAGTCAGAAAACAACCTCATTGACTCCAATGCAGCTTCATTTTACCACAAAATTATGCATTGCCACAGCCAGCTTCTCAGGGACTTTTAGCACTGTGTGTGATGCTGTCGCGGGTTCGGTTTGTTCCCGGGCGGAAACACCAATTTAGTGTAGTGGTTTGGTCCAAAATACTCATTACTGTTTATCTGCTGTGAGATAAGAATTAGGAGAAATGCAAAACAGGCACCAAACTTGAAAGAATATAAAGAAGTTTATTAACAGACCTAAAAGAGGAAAAAAAAATTATACCACCTTCAGAACTCTCCTCCTCCCCCCACCTTCCTCCCTTCTCCCACTGACAATGTGAAAAGACAACCCTTAAGATATTCAGTCTGTTTACCACTTCCATAATAACCTTGTTCAGTCCCTTTAGAAAGAGAAGTCTCTTCTTGCTCATGCTATGAAAACATTATCACAACGAGACAGCCGCCCACTTCCAAATATTGTTCAGTCCATTTAGGAAGAGGAGTCTCTCTGCCTGCGTGTGAGTCCTTTCCCCCGACTTGCAGCTTTTCCCGCAACTGCTTTCGAGGGTCCACTCTTGAAGTTTTTTGGGGTACAATTTTAAGGTTGAGCCGTTCAGAAACAAAAACAGAGGCCCTTCTCCTTCCCTGGGAGCAAAGGGTCTTCATCATCTTCATCGTTAGGACTATCTCTGGGAGCATCTCTAGGAACTGAGGTTTTCTCCTTTCCCATTTGGAGCAAAAGTCCTCATCTGGTTCATCTCTACGGACTGAGGTTTTCTCCTTTCCCGTTTGGAGCAAAAGTCCTCATCTGGTTCATCTCTCCCTGTCCAAACTTCTCATGAAATTACAGCTGCGTCAGCATCTGCCTATCTCAGCGCAGGTGCTTTTGCTTACGAGTTGAACACTCCACCCCCCATATCTTCATGAAATTACAACAGGATACTCTGATATATCATAGCTTCACAACAGAATTTCAGCTTTAAGCATCTCCTCTCTCTCTTCCCTCAGGTTTTCAGCTCTTCACAGCAGTAAAAGGGTTAATCTCACCTCGGCCTTGCAGCTTTGCAGCTGGAATGTTGAATTTTTCTTATCGCAGTGGAGAGGGGGGGAGCCGAGCCGCTCCAACTGCCCACGGCAAGGCAGTGGGGGGGGTTCCATGGCTGGAACAGGTCCATCGGCTTCAGGATGGCCGTGGCCCGGCCCAGCCTGGCCCAAGCAGGGCCTGGCCGGGCCCGCTGGCCCCCACACGGGGCCCGCAGCCACCTGTCCCAGCGCCGGAAACGAGAGAGAGCTTGGAGGGGGAGTTTGCCTATTCTTAAATGTGGATCACAGAGGCGGTCACAACTTTAAGTGGCTTGGAGAATTGTCCATATTCAAACTGGCCAGCTGATAGGTTCTATCAGTTCCCAGAGGAAACTGTAAGCGCCCCTTAGCAAGGACATCCCTTCCGGGACTATGCTTGCTAACCTATGACAGATGCTCACAGCCTTTACACACAGCCTGTGAGGAAAAGGCTGCACTTGTCTCCCATTTTACTTTAATGTCCTAATCCCCACAAGGATCACATGTATGTTGTGTCTGCCTAGACTTCCTTCTGTGGTGGGCCAAGTGGTCCCACAAAAGGAAATCCAAGAACAAAATAATCTGCTCTAGGCTCTGTTTGCTTGATGTGCATGAAAAAACACCGAATTTGCCTTTACTGGGGACACTCCTTCAAATTATACCAACGAAATCATGTACTCAAACTTCCTTATGATATGCTCCAGGGCATACAGTACAAACTACACGTGCTATGATAAAACCAGAAAGCTTTGTGCAGTCAAGGACAGATCAGTACACACTAATTAGCCCAGCAGGCAGAATACTCTCCCACATGATCCTCTAAGACACAAACCTTCTTAGTCAATTCAGGAACCAAAAAAATACACAGTAAGGAAGATATGTCACCAACCAAGAGGGAACAGCGAGCACATCAATGATTAAATCGTGTTCCTCTGATAAGCTTGATGCCAAAGTCAGCTTTGTCAGGAGAAACCTGTTCTCACTTAGAATCCAGAATTAGAAATCCTCCCCTGTCAGTAGACATCTTCAGCTGTATTTCAGATTAATATCCTGTACCCTTTAGCCTCTAGTCACAGCCACCAGTGACTCTATAGTGTCTGCTTAACTTTGTAAGAGTATGGTCACCAAAGCACAAATCCCTTCTCAGGCTGAGAACACTTGAGCCAGCTGATCACATTTTCCATGAGAATACCCTTTTACAGGAAATGCATCTCAGAGTAGATCTGGGCTCCACACATGAACACTGAAGAAGCTCTACACTCCAAAGGTAAAGTCACACAAGGAAGAAGACAGATCTCAGACATATCCCAGATCATACAGTAGTTGACTGTTTCACCAGCAGTGCAGTTTTGGACTTTGGTGGTCAGTTCTGCCTCTACCCCAACTACACTTAAACATCAGTATGACAAAAAGGGACCGTGGAGAAGACTGAATTCTGGAAACATCCTTCCTAGCAGCTTGAACATGCCCCATTAAATACATACAGTATTCCTGGAAATACTTCTCTGAGGAAGGAGGGACATGCAAAGGTTAATGAGGCATCCTTTGGCTGCAAAGAGCAGGAAATCACTGAGGAAGAGTCAGTGTCATCCCCACAGCTGCAGCGCTATTACAACATAAACCAGGGAGCCCTCTCTCTTTGTACATTAAAATGCTCTAATTAACATTTTCCAAGGGAGCAAACAGAGTACTTGCCTGTATTTATGAATGATGGCATTAAATAATCTTCCATCGCGCCAGCAGGTAGTGAAATTTTCACAATGTATTCCAGCATAACCCTCTGTTGTTTGCTGCGACCACAGGAGCAGTCTCTCTTTAGCAGACATATCCTCTGACTCCCCAGTAACATGGATATCAGATATCTAAAACACAGTTAATGTAAAAACTACAGTTACATCTAATCCATAATATGTATTATTATTATGATAATTTATTATATATAAATGCTATATAAGTATATATAAAATGCAATATGTTTTATATGTATATAGTCACACTTGTACAATAACCGTATTTATGTTATTCATAATTTATTTAGCTGTGAAATTCCTCTCTTAAAACAGGTTAATTTATAGCACATGCTCTGGAATTCAGTAACAAAACAGTCATTCTGAGTGAAAACTGACAATACTAGCTTTAAGGCAAAATTTTCTGAGGAGTATTTTAGGAATGACTAAAAGACTGAAAGATTATAAATAAAAATTTTGTCTGATCAAGAAGGTTCCGTTTTGTATTATTTAAGGATTATCAACTCCGTATCAGAGAAAGCAGGAAAGTACTGGGAATTTTACACTCAAATACTACTTTACAGTATATTAGATTATCTCCTAATGAAGTTCAGACAGTTTCCTTAGAAAATTACCACAGTATAAATATGATGCAGACATTTCCCGAATTTGTACACATATTGTTTGTACCTCATGCTACAGAAATTGTACTCACTGTAAATGTAAACTCTAAAAAGGAAGAAAAATAAGACATGCCTCGACAAAGAAAGTGCTATGGCATGTTGTCGTTTTTCTAAGTGACCGCCTTTTACCACTTATCCAAACAAGATATATAATATAAGGTTATTATGAACTACACAGGAACCCAGGTACCATAAGGACCTGAATACTGTAGCTCAGCTAATACAAAAAGCAGGCAGAGCTGCTTGGGCAGAGACAAGAGGGCTTGTGACAGACAGTGCCTCAGTTTGTGGGTAGACAACAAGCACCTCTGTGAGCTGCCCTGTAAGAGGCTGCTCCCCACGAGCACACACTCAGCCCTGCAGGGAGACACAGGACTGCTCTGGCTCCAGAGCCAGCCTCAGCTCAGGGAAGGTTTGCCCACAAACAACTCTAAGTACTTGAGTTAGGTACAGAAGAGCCTTCAGTTGAGCTGTGCCAATTCCAGCAACCCTGTTTTAATGTACATCAGGCAGCTACATTCATGAGGTCAGATGGGATGGTCATAACAATGTCTCCTGGCCTCAGAATCTCTGCACACAAAGGTATCTTCTGTCTAGGCTCTGGCAGGGGGAATTCCAACAGGCTAGGCTGGAAATTATGGGGTTTTCTCACACTAGAGCCACACAAAACACAGTGCCAAGAAGAAAGATATGTAGCTTGACTACTGATGTTATGTCACTGCCTAAGACAAGGTGCTGGGAAGCGCTAGGAAGCAGGGAACTAAAGGAAGAGCCTTAAATATGTCAGGGCAATAGAGCTTACTGCAATTTCTGCTTTATCATCTCTCATACTTTCAGGGGATTATGAGCATTTACACCTATACAGCAAATTGTAAATAAATTTAATATAAGGAAAAAAATTTACATTATTTTCTATTCAAGTGACCACAAAATCACAAGCTGTGAATGCAGTTCTTCAGATACTTATCACAGGCCATTGTATCTGCTGGATCTAGGTAAGGGGAAAATACAAACACCAAGGCTAAAATGAAAAAGTTTTAACTGTTCAACTAGCCCCTAAATAACCTCTGAATATCTGACAGCATTTTTGCATCCTATTGTCTCCCGCTTCAGCAGATTTTAAAGAAAGATCAAACAGAAAGAAAAAAAACCCCTTTTTTGTGTTCAAAACACAGTAGACAACACATGCAGTTTGATCATTTGTAAGTTTCTAGGTATCAAAATCCTGCAAAGAGTATTTACTCAATGAAATATAGATGGGATGAGTTGTGTATGTAAAGACAACAGAAAATACAACATGGCAGAAGACCAACTTGTAACCACTGAAAATTTTCTTGTAAAAATCCAGGGAACTCAGATGCAGTGTAAGACTTTTTTCCTGTGGGTTAGCTTTATTGTTTGGTATTTCAAAGCAAGAAAGCAAACTAAATGTTTTTTCAGTAGCTTTAGTTTCTATTCATTGCAGAACAACCAGATCACAATATAAATGAAGTCAACCATTTACTGCTTATCTGGACAGCGCTTCTGAAAGAGATGATGTCATCTGGAAGTGCCAGATGTCTAGCATAAGAAAAAAAAAAAAAAACAAAAAAACAAACCAAACAAACCCAAACCTATATTTTTTGTCTGTCATTTTCAGAAAGTCCTCTGTGTGTAATCCTTAATTATCAGATTTTTTTAATATATTCTAGCATGAGCAAGGTAACAGTGCGATTTGCTAATAGCCCTTCCTTACTGCTAAGCTCAAACCTTTAGGCTCCTTCATGGTTAATTGAGCAGGGATGGCTATGTACACTTCAGACTGCTGAGAGTGCAAACACAGCATGTTTGAGTGCACATTAGATTCCTCTGGAAACAAGTAATTTCATACATCAAGGTAACATCTGAAGACTGTACTTGTACCTGTTGTTAGATATAAACAACATTTTAGCCATGGACACAAACACAAGGAGAACTTTTATTCTGAATATGACCACTAGGGAAGCTCACAGCTGAAATTCTGGATGGCTAAAATGTTAATTCAGTTTACTACATGAAAATCAACAGGTTTTTGATGCAAAATCTTCCAAGCACCCTAGTTAGCCATCTGAAGAAAAGGAATAGGCTTTTCATCATTCATGGAGGTAGCCCATTTCACCACAGGTTAAGGAACATTAACATCAGCCTGAGACCTAAAACAGCCTGAGCACTTCTGTTTTCTAAATAAAGTATTTCAGCTTTCAAGGCTAACATTCCAGACTTTTTCATAAACACTGAATTAGTATTTTAAAAGTATAAAAATACACTAAGTGAAATGGTGAGTCAAATGATTATATTTAATATACTTAAAAATATGGGCTCTAGTTTGCAAGATGCCCTATTAACTTGAAACTTATTAACAAGTAAAATACTACCATAACAAAATAAGGTGAAAGGGAGAGGGAGAGAGCACACCTTTCCTTTGATAATCCCATAAGGGCAGTACAGATACTTTTCCACCAACTGTGCATTATTGTCAGTATTTCTAACATCATTTCCCATAGGAGAAAAACAGAAGGGCTATTAAACTAAGAATACTAGAACAGAAAGTAAGTTAAGGGAAAATCAAATCTTCTACTCATAAAATTTAGTCCTTCCAAGCAAAGTTTGCGTGAACATTTCGTATCTCACACACCTATCATTTACTCACTATAAACTGCTTAACTAGAGCACATTTGTTCCTTAAGCATGGAAAGAACGAATTACAGCATTTGCATGAGCTTGAACAGTTGTTTGCCAGAGACACAGTTCTATAAATTATCTCAAAGCCTGTGAATTAAAAGTTATGCAAGAAAAAGTAACAGAGGTAATTCTCTAAACAGGCCTTCTATTTCAGGATCAAGGTCTTAACTGGCACTAAATATTCTCTTGCTTATAACTGGGAGAATGCATTCACGTCTGCTACTGCACATGCTTTTTCTCAGCCTGTAAATTCCCACTGCATCACACAGTATACAAAATCCAAACACTAAAAAGCCTCGAGCTCTTTCCTTGCACTGATTTTAGTGATGCAGTTTGGAGCCCAAAGAGCAGAGCAGTGGAGAAGACTTTCTAAGAGATCAACAGTGGTGCTGGATTTCTGTGATTCATTTTCACACTGCAAACAGAAGAAGAGTAAGACTCATACAGATAGTAAGAAGTCTTCCCTCTGATACCATCTTATCCTAAATGTTTTGAACCAAGTCTAAACTTGACATAATGTACTAAACTGCACTAAAGTATATAATGGGCTAGAGATGCATGATTGTGGTGGTGTATTGTCTCCCTCCCAGGCCACACTATGATCTGAGAAATGCTTATTAGGCCTCAGCAGAGAGTAACAAACTTTTCTCTCAAAGCTATTAATGAGTAGCCAGGAGCAACGCTTCAGTAGATGCCTCTAAGGTGAGTTCTGTAATCAGGAAAACAGAGGTAATGAAGTAGCACATATTTGAACACAAAATCATAATTTTTTACATGCATAAGAAACTGTGCCACAGAAAGAAACTCAAAGGATATGTTTCAATAGAGGAGGACCATACTGTTTCAGAGGGTAAGATGTCATGTCTCTGTTACAGTGCAAATTACCCAACTGTTCCAAGAGTTTCCTCTGGTGCCTGCCTCAGTTTGAACAGCCAATGTGCTTTCAATTACCAGCCACATCTGAAGCACTGTGTAAGCTGAGAGTACATTACAGCATGGGTAAGTTGACAAGGTGAGGGAAGGCTACTGATCTCTGTAATTACAGCAAAGAAAACGGTAAAGCTGAGACTGCTAACTGCAAACCTTGTGTACTAGCTCAGGCCAGTAACTGGACCTTTGCAAACTTGTATAAATACCAGCTTCACTCAGTATAAAAAAGACAGAAATACAAGGCATTAAAATGCTTGCCTAGTTCTCAGAAACAATCAGAAGGAAATTGGTTATGACTTTGTACAGTAATTAAAGTCTGAGATCTAGATTTTCCTGCTTTTGTTTAGAGGTCAAACCTCAGTGTTCTTAAAATTCCTTACACTGAGAATCTTGGGTTGAGAAAGGGAGCTGAACTGAAAGCCAGACATTTCATCAACTGAGACATTTAGCCTGACATGTCAGTAGGTTTCATATTCATGCAGTGTTTTATCAATATCAGTTGATGTGCATGCTCAACAGAAGTCTTCTTTTTTCTCCCTTCCTCTGTGGTAAAAAGAGGTATAGACCTGGTTGGAGTAGTAAATGCAGCAATATTAGGAGCTGTATTACTTTCATTATACAGGAAAAAGCAGCCATGCTTAGCTGAACAGACAAAGCCTCACACCCTCTTACTCAGCAGTGACGTTTGTACAAATCAAAGAACATTCCTAAGCTGTTCCTGAATTCCAGCTAAGATTAGGAGGGCAAAGATCTCTGTGTGTATTAGGAGGTTATTTGTACTACTGTGTACTGTGTGTTGTAATTGGGTGTGTTATCTATGTTTAAAAACTAAGCTCGGAAAAAGTATTGTTTGATTTCTGTTAGAAAAGTAAATTATATAAGCAAAAGACATTT
Source organism: Corvus hawaiiensis (assembly GCF_020740725.1). NCBI lineage: Eukaryota > Metazoa > Chordata > Aves > Passeriformes > Corvidae > Corvus > Corvus hawaiiensis. The sequence continues at coordinate 26,320,489 of NC_063215.1, forward strand.
AATTAGTTCTTTGATGTAACAAGTACCCTTGGCATATGCCCATTCCCTCTGTTCACTCAACTGAAAGCTAGTATGTCCCTGTTGAGCAAGGGGAACCAGTTTTGGACCAGATCTCGGTATCAGCATTTGACTCACATATACAGATTTCAGTTGTCCTGAAGATGAGTGGGGCAAAACCGGAAATATGGATTGAATTGGTAAGCATGGTTACCAAAAATTTGCTTTCCTTCAGATATTCTGCAACTAAGAATGTATTTTTTTTTCTTTTACTATAAAAATAAAATAATCCTACCCTCAGAGGAAGACGGAATTTCAATAATTAATATTAATAGGGCATCTAGGCAGTTTTGGAGGAAAGATCCTTTAAAAGAGGTGTAGAGTGCTATTAACATGATTAATGTTCTCTTGTTCTATTTCAAGCTGCCTACATAGCTCTATCATTCTTCAGTTCCTACTGGCCATAACTGAAGAGAATTAGAAATATTCCTTTCCTTGATACAAGACCCAAAGGAATTACGAGACCATGAAGAGCTGGTCACAAAATTTACTGCAAATACTGAATGCAAATTCCCTAAAATTCACTCCACCTTCTAGCAACATTTTAACATGAAAATCTCTTTCCTGTATTAGGAAACAGATCAAACTACAGAGAGGAAAATAGCACAAGAATATATCAATATCCCTAAAGTATAGAGTTATTACATAGCCTTTGAAAAAGATCAAGTGTGATGTTCTGTCCTACAAATATATGTAGTATCATAGCATGGATAAAAGGTTTATACTCTGCAAAGTGAAGATATTTTTGTAATAGAAAAAATACTTATTCAAATAAGTACCAAATACTTATTCTAAGCTAACTTTTAAGGATAATGTACTGTATCAAAATATTTACCTTGCTCCTGTTCGGTGCAATGCTAAACAATGCCTTTTCTTTTGGCAAATGGGAAAGTACAGCATCAGGATAAAACCACTTTTGTTCAAGTAATAGATCACTTTTACTTTCAGAAAGAAAGGGATGCAACTTTCCAGATTTACTGCTTTCTGAAACATTTTCCATGATTCTGCAAGAAGTTATGTTTAACTCAGTTTCTTCATGTTGTCTGCCTAAAATATGGATAGCAGAATCCAAGGTAGTTCCTTTTCTATAACAAAGATCACTGGATTTCTTCAGAAATGCTAATTCTCTCCTGTTATCATCCTCTGAATATTTCCTTTTCCATGCACAATGTTTCTCTGAATTTCTCTTCTCTTCTTCCCTTAACCATGTGTCTGTTTCACCAGACTTGGCGAGCCTCTGATTATCACCATGAAAGCTCTCCTCACAAAGAGAATCACTCTTTGCTTCGGCAGAGAAAACTTTTGCTTTAGCAATATCAGCTGAAAGGTCTGTACTCACAGGCAGAGCATTACTAGCCACTGTCACTCTCCCGGGGAAGAAGTCGGCCAGTCCCACACCCCTGGGATGAATCCCGATGTCTTCTGAAATCTCCACTTCATACTGTCTTTTTTCTTCATTTTCTTTAACGTGCACTGAATCTGATCCCTCCTCAGTTGATTTCTTTCTCCTTTTTCTTCTGAAATATTTTCTTCCAGGGGAATGTTTATCTGGACTTAAGGGAGCTTTGGCAGGATCTAAACACTGTTCTTCCTTTTCAGCCCTCACACATCCACAGACATTCCCCATTTGGCTGTCTGTAACTCACAGCCACACAGTTTCATTCATTCCCGTGTATTTATATACACTTAAACTCTCCTCAGAAAGTTAAGAACTGCCGTTTCCACCGTAATTTCTTCCAGACTTCACATCCACCCGCCTCAGTACGTAGCCATTTTGCTTATGAGAAATGCACACGCAATAAACGCTGTGGCTCGGTGCCCAGGCAGGGCCTGTGTCTGATTAGACACTGTGGCTTATTTCTGGCCACCAATCCTCTTAAAAAAACATCACTGTTCCAGCATTGGGCTGTAATGCTGATTGCCTTTCACAGAGATGACATAGCATTTATGAGCAATAGAAATTTCTCACATGTATTTTAACTCCCTGTTTCACTTAGTAACTTGAGCAAGATAAAGCAGAAAAATATGTAGCAACCTTTGAAACTATTAGCTACACTCCAAATCCAACAGCAAGCAGCACAGTAAATAGCAGGGATTTAGTCAGCAGATTTGTTTTGCACTTCATATGTTTTTATTACCTATCCAATGATCCACAAATGGAAAGATTAAACTACAGGATCAGAAATTGCTCTGACAGCTTGCTGGGGGTCAAGTTTTTATTTGTATGTGGAGTTTTCATAGCAGCTAATGTGATTTTTCACTGATTTGTCAGCTATAAATAACCTGCTGCTTCACTGCCGTCATAAAAGCACAACAGCTTGCTCAGGGCAGTGACACTGCGTACTGGGGCTGAAACTTTGAAGCAGAGTTAAACCTCCTGGCAGATAAAAGTGAAACAAATCATAAAAGCCAATCTATCTAGAAAACTGACCTTAGGATTATTGTTTATAAAAATGGAGCTTTATCCTCCTCCCATGCTTCTGTAAGGCATTTCTGTGTAGCTCTGAACGCAAGATCCAAGAAGCATCTAACTATACTTAAAACTAAGTAGAAGCATACACTTTTAAAGTGCAAGCAAGTCTAATCTCTAGTATACTTTGTTTGGAAAAATCTTTTTAACTTTCCTCTTTGTTTTTGTCATGGATATGGGAAGTCTACTAAAACCAGCATACTTTGCCAAGGACAGATGTGTATGGTTTCTCACTCTGAGAAAGAATTACAGAGCGACTTGCCAGGCATTATCAGGTGTTACCACTGAATTTCCCTTGTTTATTTGGAAAGGAATTGCAATAATGAGACCCAGAAGCTTTATCCCTAAAGGCCAGTTCGTCTCTCAAAAAATGTGAAGTATTCCACATTTTACTGACAGGATCTAGAATGAATAATACAACAAAGAACTAAGAGAGCCTCCAAAGAATTTCCAAGGATACAGTTGCTCACTGTTGACTACTGTCAGGGCACTGGGGTAAAATTTGACAGTAATGCTTGGAAAATTTTATACTGTAACACCACAGAATACTGTGACAGATGGGCAGTTATGAACAGACACAATGCTAACATGCTTCTTCTCGAAGTAGACGTTTATTCTATGACTACACTCTTTCATAGCCTCAATTTGTATTTGCATTTGTAGCATGCTCAACATACAGGGGCACTTGTGACAATGCTCCTTTTACTCACAATAAAAAAGTTGTGTTCTAGTCTGCTAAGAAAAATTACTTTAGAAAAGTGACTTTCAGCTAAGGCCAGAGGACTTACTGATTTAAAGCACACTTCCACATGGGTCTGTGTTGGGTCCTGACACAGCCCCCCTTAATTAACAGAAAAATACATTAAAAAAAAAATATTTCTAAATGACATGCCTGTGTTTGTACAAAAAAAACCCCAGCTTTTACACCTAAATATGTACTTCTCTGTCTTCTCTCTCATCAGAAAAGATGATTCAGGACTTTAAAGTGCAATGGGCCAAGGCTGATTGCATTTGACACAGATATAGTTTCTGGTTTAACAACAAGATGCCTAGTAATAATATAAGGTTAAAGAGATCATAGTATAATAATCTTAAGATATACATAAAAATATATTATTTTGATAAAGCAGAAATTATGCAAAATATTAAAGACAAGTGTCCAGCATTTGAATGAACAACTGCAAATCTTCAGGCTGTCTAATTTAAAATGTGTTAAACTAACCTACCACATGTACACTGCTAACGCTGTTCTTCCTCTGCAAATTTCACAGGGGGCAAGAATTTCCTTAAAAATACTGCAAATTTAAATTTTCAATGCAAGTGCATTTTTAAATTAATACACATGGGTATCAAGCTTTCTAAACAGTATTATATTATTTTACTGTGCTTTACTGCAGTGTGATTTGATACATATTTCCTTTAAATTGTTTACATCTGTTTAACAGTCAGAATGATACCACCTTCTTTTAAACAGAAAATGTCCCTAAAGAACACTCTGTTATGTCCAAACACTTGTAGATTCAGTAGCACACTGACTGTCACAAAAATGTTAAATCATATCTAATTCAAGATAGGCCAGAAGAAACACGTATTGTAATTTTATAGCTACCAATTACATTTCGTAATGCAATCAGTAATTCATAGAGTCCCTGATCTTGCAAATCCTCTTTCATTCATACCTTAAATTTTGATTATTTTTCTTAAGAATAACTCAATTTTTCAAAAAATCAGATGCCTCGGAAGTAAAATCAAAAAAAAAATGAGACTGCAAAAATACAAGAGTCAGTTCAAAAACGCTGGTTACAGTATCAGTGTTCCCAGAAATCCTGCCCTACTTCTGCATATTCCAGGTCAATTTACTCGAATACACCTGGTGTAACTGCAGCTAGTCCTAAAAGAATGAAAGGTCTGGAGGGGAAGCCGTATGAGGAATGGCTGAGGTCACTTGGGCTGTTCAGCCTGGAGGAGACTGAGGGGAGACCCCATTGCAGTTACAGCTTCCCTGTGAGGGGAAGCACAGGGGCAGACACTGATCTCCTCTCTGTGGTGACCAGTGACAAGACCTGAGGGAAGGGCCTGAAGCTGTGGCAGCAGAGGATTAGGTTTAGAAAAAGGTTCTTCACCCAGAGGGTGGCTGGGCACAGGAACGGGCTCCCCAAGGAAGTGGTCACAGCACCAAGCCTGACAGAGCTCAAAAAGTGTTTGGACAATGCTCTCAGGGCACATGGTGTGATTCCTGGGGTGTCCTGTGCAGGGTTAGGAGCTGGACTTGATGATCCTGAAGGGTCCCTTCCATCTCAGCATATTCTCTATGATTTATCAGCTCTATGATTTATCCATTTCTAAGTATTAGCTAGAAATAAATGCATTCCAAATATACCTCTGCAGATGATTAGTAGCCTTTATGTCTTTTTGTCTTCCTAGAAATAGGTATTTTTGAGACTTACTAACCACTTTAACAATACTTACCAGCTATTCATGAGAAGGCTATCAGCTCTCTGCTAACAATTCTTTCTGCTGTTCCTTTTGTTTTTCCCAAGAACCAAACAGTAACTTTATAGTCACTTTAACTTTCTAAGTCGCTTATGCTCTTGAACCAAAGAAAAGATCAAGGACAACAGAATTGATAAATGCATTTATATCAGTTGTTGGGGTTCTTTATATAAAAAACCCTAAGCAAAATAAGCAAAGATGATAAATTAAAATGCTAATAACTAAAGAAAAAATTACCCCTTTCAGCTAACTGAAATTTTATTAAGTCATAACTTTGGTCTCAGCAAGGAAAGAGACACAGTTAACAGGTTTACACTGGAGATTCAGAAGAGGGAAACTGAAATTTCTTCTAAAATCTGCCAGCTACAGAATGGATAGATGATATTCTTTAGAATATCAAGAGACTACCTCTGAAGCCTGTGAGAATTACCACAACATAGTGACGACCGCACCAAGGTCTTTCTCTTGGACATCTGACTAATCTGACTAGACCTGAGTGGAAGTTCAGCACTGGTTTAAGCCAGAGATCCAGGTAATCAAAGCTGTTAAAAATACTACCGGGGATTGCTGTGTTTCTTTATTTTGGTATTGGGATTTTTGTTGGTATTCTTTTAAACAAAACCTGTAAAACATACAAATTTATACCCACCAATGCTGCAAAGTTTTATGGGGAGATTAACAACAGACTTTTTCTGGCACAAAACCCCTTAAGAAGCATAACCTAAATAAAGAATTAGACCAACACTTGTTTGCAATTTGATCTGTCTTAGAGGCTGCTTAATCACAAACAAGAGGTTAATCTTAAGACATGGAAAACAAACGATTAGCACTGAAACATGAAATAGCTCACACAGATTTGTACGGGTTTGCATTTAACCAGAGATTTCTGTAATTTGTCAGGCATGTCCGTGACTGGGAAATGCATTATGTTCTTAACGTGGGACAGGTGCATAACACATTATAGTGGCTATGTTGTTGAATATCTGTGTATTTGTTGGTCTGCAAAATGATGATACCATTCACCCTCTGTACACTGCTAATTTTTGCTTTATCATTCATCTCATATAGTTAGCAATTATTGTACAGAAGTTATTCCCCTTTGCCAATCAGACCATGCCAGGTATCTTTTATCAAAACCCTACTAGGAATACATTTTCAGGTGCTCCTGGATCTAAGATCCCTTTCCCCTCTTTTTAGTGTGTTTGCTCAACACAGCACAAGTAATGGAGCATTTAGCACAAATGGGACGTGTCATTTCACGGTACTAAAACAGCATACCAGATAACCAGCAAGCATTTTGTTGCACAGCCCTAAGGTCACATGCAGAATAACAGAGAGATAAACATAAGCCAAAGAGAAAGTGAAAATTAAAGTTGCACAAGATAGAGAACAACAACAAAAACAAAGGCTTGCCAGCACAAACAAAAGGTTTGGAGCTGTTTGAGCGGTACTGGCAACTACTCCTCAAATTCTGAAAGAGATGTTCAACTACCAAGTCACAGTCACCAACAGGAGAGGTTTTATATCCAGTGAGTTGGCTTACAAAAATAGGAATTTGCTCCTTATTGGTGGTTTCATGGCATTAATGACTTTAGGCTTCTCTCACCCTTGCTGTGATTCAGGTGAGTCCCAGAAATTTCAAGAATTCTGCCCTCATTTTCTTACCAAAGACTTAAGAATTTTACTTTTTGTTTTTTTACAAATCACTGAAGAATTACAGAAGAAACAACTAGGAGTTCAGCTGAGAAATAAAATATCACAAGTATACCCTAACAAATGCTGAAGGACAGGTAATGCTGCTGTATTGGCTAATGACAGACAATGTAGCTACAACGTGGAACACACTTTATTCTACAATCACATACAGTCACAGATGGGACAACTGGCCACATAGCTCCTTTTTTAAATCTCTGAGAAGACCAGACCTAAAACTGTTCTGGTTATTTTAAAGCAGAGGCAGAGTAAATTTCAGTCCTCAGGCTGCAAGGCACACAGCCCAGGCAGCACCAGGAATGGTTGCCAGGAGAACAGTGTCTGAAGGCCAGACCCAGCTCTCCAGATTACACATGGCCACCTCAGGAAAGCAGGCAGCATGTCTACTGAATGGTGACCCCTGCCACGGGATATCCCTCTGTCTTCTGCACATCATTTACTGGAATGGACTACCACAGCTGAGCTGCCTCCTCCTCTGGCCACCCTGTATGCAGGTCACAGCCTTACAAATCCACCTGCCTCACCCTTTCACCAACACTGGTAAATGTTTAACTGCTGATGCTGGACCAAATCAACAGTCTATAGACTGCTTGGGGGCAGATTAATCAAAAATTATTTTTTCTTAAAGGTTTATGGGGAGTCAGCAGCAAAAAGAAGTATTTGCTGGCTGGCAAGAGAAATGTAAAGAGGTTACACGTGCTGAAGGAGGCCTGAGAGAAAGTACCCATCTGGCTGGAGAGGGCTGGACAGTACTGTAATATATGGACAAAATCATCACTGACCAGAACCTTGGAAAGCAGCATCCTGCAGAGGTCTGACAGCAAAAAGCAGGGGAGAGTGGAAGGAAAAATGTTTAATGGCAGTTCCTGAGCTGCAAAATGATGATGAAACTGAAATAGAAAAAGTCAATTGAGTCATGACTTAAAACCTTCTGAAATTTTTTAAGGTCTGAGTTCACAAAGGCCTAATTTTAGCTAGATGGAAGTTCAAAGTTTAAAGTTTTGCTTTGCTTCAGCATGCTTTTTTCAACCAACTGCAAGTGATTTTAAACATTTAACATTTGTTAAAGAATGTTTGCAGTGGTTTGAAAAGAAATGATCACCAGTTTTCACAGCATTGTGATGACTTTATGAGGACAAATGCTGCTTTCATTTATAGTTGTTCGTCTCCAGTGTTGTCAGTGAAAATGTATTGGATGTTGAAGAAGGAGTCCATGAAAGTATTAATTTGGATATTTATACCTACAGCCTACGATTATACAAAATACTATAAACTGATTCAGCATGCTCTACAGGTGTCAGGAAAATAACTTAAAACAGTTATGACATTATGAAGCTGAATTTAAACTAAGCCACCTACTATTAAAATCATGTGAAATATGTACATTGAAAGCTTGCATAAATCCTAGTAGCACACATACATTGGGGTTTTTCAATACCCACAGAGTAAGTTATTTCCTTACATACTCAGTTTAATAATCCACCAGATTTCTCATTCAAGCTTGTCAATATCTCTTATGTAATTACTTGGGACACAGAAGAATGGATACTTTCTGGACTTGTGCAGCTGCAGAAGTCAGTGCTGTGACTCAGAATAAAATTTATATTTATCTAGTTATGGGTACCAATTCACAAAGCCATCACCATCTCTAGATGCAATTCAGATGCAAGAGAAACATAATCCTCAAATGTGTATTATCTTTTATTTTTTTTTATCATGTCTTTCCACTAAATCATTCCAACAATCAGAGGGATTTTCTATTTTGAGGAAACAATATCCTCCAGATATGGACCATGACTCAGAGAAACAATAAGCCACAAACAACAGCCAAAAAAATTCTCTGCCATCTTGACTATTTCCCAGATTGCAGTGTTATTAGAACACACATAATTGATATGTAGCAGAGCCAGTAACATCACACAGCAAACAGCTTCTTATGCTCGCTGAGAAATTAACTATTTCTGCAAATGCTGGGAAAATTAAGGGGTAATTAAGGTTAAAACTCCACCACTTAGGTGTCTAGATACTCATGTTTACACTCTGGCTAGGTTTTGAAGAGACCACTTTATGCAGTGGAGGCAGGATTTAGTTTCCTCAAAATGGGCTTCTGGAGCTCTTTGAGATATCGTGCAATATCCCAGCTGGCCTCCAGCTGCAGATACAGAAGATCATGAGTCTCTCACTGGTGTGGTGTCTCATCAGAGAAGTCCACACACATGTCCTGCATACTCTAGCACACCTCAGATATCACTCAAATGCCACCTGTCTTCAGGAGACTGAATCAAAAGCCCTGGGGATCTGGCTAGTACAATCAACAGCAATGTTTCACACCCTGAAGCAGAGACATAAGAAAGTCAATTGACCACCTAGAATATTTGAGACACTTAAAGCTACCTGAGATATCCACATGGAGATGGCATATGCATCACAAGACCTAAGGAAACCTGCTTCCCACTGCATATGCTACTGGATATGAAGTGTCATCTCAGAACACACACAGCAACTATGCTGGACAAGGAATAGCTCCGTAGGTGCTCTAGGCGTCTCGTTCAAGGGATCTGAATTGCTCCATCAGCCTCACCCTCCATATTGCCTAGCCCTCCAGGCCTCAGATCCATTGCTAAACATGTTTACCACCATTTAAGAAGCAGTTTATCCTGCCTGATCTGCCTCTTCCCAGATGAGAGTGTGTTTCCCATAAGATCCATGTCATGCTTCTCATACTCACATGGGTGTCTCATAAATCTCCAACAGCACAGATGTTTATGTTTAGTCGAGTGGAGTGAACCTCTAGTAGCTAGTTAGTTGACTCACTGTCTAGGCTATATTAACTGTATAGACTAACCCTCTATCACTCTGATTATCAGATTAAAGGGACAACTTAGACAATTGCATAAGAACATCACTCTCCATAAGCACCCAGATTTAGGTGTCTTAACTTCAAACTGAATCTAATCACAACTTTCCTGATAACTATAGGATTACTCCATGCATAAACGCAATTATTATCACAAAACTTTATCCCTTGGTGAAGATTCCACTGGTACACTTCTCCATTCAGATTTTTCTCTCATTTTAAATCTCAGTGAAGAAATACAAAAAACCTGTAGTCTAAGTATGTACATTCTTCTGAACTTCACGTTCTGAGCCCAAAGCAGCCATATATGGGTGTCAATGACACCAAATTGCCATATTTTTCAAAGCAAGTGGCATAGTAGTAAATGTCATGCAAGCACAGGCTAGTGCAGGGTGTGTGTCTTATACCACTTTACAAACCTCTTTTGCATTCAGGGTAGGTATTGCAACCTACAGCCTAGTATTCAGGTTCAGAAACATAAAATACACATCAAGTAAAGGTTTAAGTTCCACTAACAGCTTCTATTAGTAAGTTGTTAATAATCTTTATTTCTTAAAATAGAGCAATTTTCAATCACAGCCTAATCCCGTAGGTCATGATTAAATATATTTACACCCAGCTTTTTTTTCTCTACATAACCACGTGGGAGCAAAGACTGATGTGACAAGGGAAGCTGAGGGAACTCCAGGCCCTCGCTAGTGGTTTCTCCTTTATTCTACATGCTGGTCTGGGCTAAGATGTGCATCCTGTTTATATCAGGGCCCTATTCATGTTTTTGCTCCTCATTAGGATTTGTAGAAGGGCACATTAGATCCTAGCAGCCTTTCTGGGGTTTTTTAAGAAATTTTTTTCAGTCATAAATCCAGTGTGGAACACTCCTAAGTGAACCATGTTTTTTCTGTGTGATCTTGCAAATTTCTGATCATTTAAAATGCCTGCACAGCAGGGAGTTTATCGTTAACAATGCTGCAGTCACTAAATAGGAATTATCTGTCATCTGAATTACATCATCTACAGCCAGGACCATTATGCAAGCCTCCTTTTGAGGAGCCATTTAACACCACACACTGTAAGGCTGCATTATACTGTACACAATCCCACCAGTGTACAACAACCAGAGTGCCACCTAGTGTGACCCACGCTACCATCGCTGGGGCTAGAAACAAATGCTGACATGGGAGGAGCTACTAGAAGAGGCTGAAAGCAGAGCTTCTTAAAATACAGCAGCAGAACCTGAATGAAAACAATATTTTAAACTTTTCAATATATTTTAATACACATCGAAAGAAGTCTGTAGAATAAAACAAGAAGGATATGTCCAAATGCTGGAAGGAATACATCAATTTCTGTCTTTAATGATGTTCAAAACAGAAGCTATTTTTCTATCACTCCACACACAGGAAATTAGCAAATAAAATCTCGAGATTCAGTTTACATCATGAAATAAGATACATCATCAAAACCTTCAGAAACACATTAGAGAAGAGATAAAATCTGTGGAGTCCTGTCTAAGTTGACATTCCTCACAACTATGCAAAAATCTGACCGAAAACATATTGTCATGCAAAACCAGGCTTACCTGAAAGTGCAAAATTATGGTCCATATCAACCCCAAAGTCAGTTTGGGATTCCCATCTGTTATATCATCATTTCTGATGTTAACCAGTTTCACCTGCCATCACAGAAAGAAAATACAGGCAAAATTGAAATAAATACATCGCAAATACATATTGCATTACACAGGCATGATTGTAAAGGATGTACTACTCACTTCCTGAGCCTACTCTGCTGGGTTTTTTTAATTCTCAAAAGCAGAAAGGAATTGCATTCTGCCTGTAAGTGGCCTGCCAGGAATTGCCCTCTCCCACTCACACTGAGATGAAGAAATTTCTCAGCTGTCACCAGGCCAGCAGATCTGTTCCCCATGCCAAATACCCTTTGCCTCGGCTCTTGTCAAAAGGGGAAGGCACGACAGAGCAGGGCAGGACAACATGAATATAATGATCTGTAGCTGCTGTATCAGTCCCAGGGCAGTACTGACACTGGGAAGTTATCGCTGCTGTTTTTCCACCCCATGCTTTCCTGTACTTGAGCAAGAATTCTGCAGCAGAAGAACTGGCCTGCTAAAACAGAGGTCTGGCTTGATAAAACTAGGAATTTAGTATCATGTTTAAGTAACCAATGGCTTAATAAAGACAACAATTATTATCGTTTCTGATGCTGTACTCATTCATAGTGCTATAAGCAAATGGTTAATAGATTAAAACAAGAGCTGCTATTACACTCCAATACACTCATACCCAGAGTTCAATAATTCCATTTTTTGGTCTGATTTTATTAACACATTTAATATCTCTATATGTATTATGCATGCATTTAGTCTAGCAGTTAGAGATGACTAAGCTAAAAGACATTTTATGCTTACATTAGTAAAGTTAGATGCACACGCTTTTCAACATATACCCTGCTATCAACTGAACAAGCAAAGGCATGTCCTTCTTTTTATCTGCAGACATAATATTAACTATTTGGAGGGAGAAAAAAAGCCAAACTTCACTCCCTGCAATAAAGACAGTGTATTCCACAGCTTGTTGTTTGCTAATTTCTCAAGTCAGGCTTCAAAATTACCAATATATAGGATCTCTCTGCCCTACAATCACAATAAGCATTGTATTTGGAGGTTATACAGCCAACCTGAGCAAGTTACCTGCTACATACAGTTCAGAAACACCTACCAGAGGGCTGAAACTTTAATCAACTGCAAGCCCCACTGACAATTTGCCAAGACCAAAGGCCTACAAGCATTTTGCATGCTAGAATACAGCCATCTTCACAAAGCTGCGAGGCTAAAGAGAGCACAAAAATCCTTAGATCACAGTCGACGGCAGCATGTGCATGTTCATAAACATGAGGATGACACAGCCCTAAATCTCCTGCATTTTAATACACATGGTCTGCCATGCATAAATAAGGCATGGTGCAGCACAAGTCCCAAGGTCCTGCTGCATAAAAATGCCATTGTGACTGTCAAGTAGCCATTCATTTACTTTGTAGTGTACTTGTTCAGTGGCTCACTTAGGTTAACAGGAAAAGTTTGCTTTGAACTCAGCAAAGGGGGATTGAGTTCTCAGTGCAAACATACCATCCAGTGACCTGAAAGGCAAGTTTGAAATTTCTCTCAAAATGCAAAAGGACATCCAGTTTCATAACAAAATTAAGTGTCTGTTTATGGCTTGCTACCTCACATTTTCTCAAATCTTTGAAGAAGCAAAAACAATTTTTGTTTTTTAAATCAACCAATCAGAATGATTTTCAGTGTCAATTCATTGGGATGTGATGGATAGGGAGGAACAGTTTTTCCTTACATGTTTTGGCTTTTTTTTAAATTGCCATTTAGTAAGGGGAGAAAGCAAGAATTCTGTAAGTCTTTAAAAGATACTGAAAAGTGTAAAGAAATTCAGAGTAGCAGAAAACCACACAACAGTGTGGAGATACACTGGCTAAAAAGAGATATTATAAAGTGAAATTCAGCCTGAATCTTCCACAGTGCCCAGGCGGCTCTAACACCTTTGTAATTGGTCTAAAAAGACCAGTTTTGCTTTAATCAGGACCAAAGTTTGAGAAAGTTTTCCCAAAACAAATACAATCAAAACAAGGAACTCCCACACAACATTCTAATATATTTGAATTGGCACTGTGCACTAAAAATTAGATTGTGAACAAACCTGCGTACCAACTAGTGTCTGGCAGCAAGAAAGACAGTTAAATTTACTATAAGCAACTCCTAAGGATCTCACCTATAATTTTCTCCTCTTTAACAACATATAGCATATGGAATGTGTTGTTATTGCTCAGGGAAGGGTGGCATAAAACTACCTTTCCTACATCTCTCTTAACCATCTCAAGCATGACATAAAGCCAAGCCTACACAAACAGCTGTTACACAACATGCACAAGAGACAAAGCAGGATAAATTATTTTATTTATTAGCTACAGGTGATAAAATTTTCATTAATTCTTTTTTTTATTATTTTCATCATACCTGGCGCTTTTTCAAATAGTCAAGTGCAATTTGGACGTTCTGGAGTCTGTGAAAACGCATCCGACCTTTTTCTCGGGGCTACAATTGGAAAACAGGAGTTGTGAGATTTTCTCATCAGACAAAAGTACAAACAGTCTGATTTAACAGATACTATGTATTTGAAGCACTACAGCTTTAATGAAGTCAATACCTTTGGTGGAAAAGTGTGTTTTAACTACTTATATTAACTTAGTTATTTTTTAGTACAGTGGATGGCAAGACAGATCACTGGTCCCCAACTGCAACTTCGATGCATGCAGGCTGTTCCCTGTAAAGTACTATTAAGGCCAAGAGGGCTACTGCCTACAGAAACTAAACTGGAATACATTATTATAAAATATTTACAATGTATTAAGCAAAACAAAACAGAAGTAATGTCATGGACCTTTACATTGTTTTGGTAAACTCTTGATGGAAAAGCTTACCTCTGTATGGAACTTCATGGCTTAATGGTATGACTGCATAATCATTATGATATCTACACGTATTTATTTAAAGCATCTAATAAAAAGAATATCTTCCTCCAAACAGAATAATGTAACATAAACAGTCGTAGAGTGTAAGTTTAAACTCTTGACTTGGGTAGAACATTTTAAAGCATGAAAAAAACTAACAAGTCAGTCCCCTCAAAGCAAAGTCAAAACTGTCAAGAAGAAACTCTAAAATAAAAATGAGTGGTGTGTTAATGGAAACATGGCAAAACTGCATGCAGTTAGTGCAAAATCACCAAGAAGAAGAATCACACAGAAAACGCATACTTAGCTGTCACAGATCAGCATGGGAAAGCAGTTAAATTTATACCATCAACATCATATCCAAGTCCTTCTATTCTTCCTTATTTCAGATTTTTCACAAACTTTCACAGCAATAAACTGAAGCGGACTATAATTGCTAGGGATCAGCCATGAATATGAGCATTTCCTCAGATAATCACTGTGAAACACACAGATAAGCCCAAGCCTTCCTTAACTGCCTTTTTACCCCCCTCTGGAGTTTCAGATGCTTCCCAAAAAGAAACATAGGAAAATGAAGTTGAATAAGAAGCATAAACTGAAAAAAAAAAAAAAAAATTTAATTTTCATTACAGAATCTCCTATTTAGCCCCTTGTTTTTCACACCAGTAACTCAGGATCAAGCATTACAGCCCTTGCTATCAAAGAGTTTCCACGGATGGAATTAAGGACTGCAGACCTGGAACTAGGTTTTCCACAACAAGGAAGGTATAGTAAATCCCAAAATACACAGTTAGCATCTCAGAGGGGAAATATTTTTTTATTTAAAAATGCAGCGTTTTGAGTTATGCTGCACTCCAGAAAAAAAGCACACAAATTCCACTGCAATCACAACTGCAGCACAAAGCACGGGAGCCAGGGAGGCACTCAGGCCCTATGACAGTGAGTTGCTTCAGCAAACACCAAAGTGCAAGGTCTAAAAAGGCAGCAAACAGCTCGCTCAGACTAACAAGCACCCAACGTTTTACACTTTATAAGTAGATATTTCCCTTCTGGATGGGCAAAATATAGTGAATCGATAATTCAGCATTTGTTGCAAGAAAGATAAACCCTGCAAACTATCTGTATTTTTAGCAGCCACAACACAAAGCTGTTGCTTGACTTCTAATCTACCTGCTTTGATAAAAATCACTACTACATGTGATAAATTCTAACAAACAGATCTGCACACTGAATTACTTTATTTCAAGATATTATCCAATATTTTGGCACACACACCATGGGCGCAGTTAACTGGTGCTTCTAATTAAGACAAATCAATTTTTTGCCATTGATGTCACTAAGAAGAACCTTCAAATCTTTGTCTAGATTACTTGTATATGGACAATACTGTCTGCAAGTTTAAAAAAGTCTTAATTTAATAGATTTATGGTATTTCCCTATCTACTATTTAAAACAATTATTTTATAGCATCCGGAGAGTGTTGTCTAGTATACATTTGTGCCATGGTTTTGTACAGTTTAATGAAAAAAAACAAACTGAAATCTTGAACATTCGCATTTTAGGCGTTCACAAAAAGGCTGAATAAAAATTTGTCTTTACCATACCTCCACCATAAACACACATATCCTGGTTTACCAACAAAAGTTCTTTTGTCCTTTCTACAGCCCACTACTGCAGCACACCAAACTAAGAATTTACATTAGCAAACACCACACTTCAAACACTACATTAGTACAGTTATGGGGGTCGGCACCTACCCCCTTATCCTCATCCTCCAAATCCTCATGCTGTTCATTTGCGCATGCGTCTGTTGAACTCACCAACCGTAAGGTCTTCAAAAAATCTCGCTCTCTTGGCTAATGAATATAACAGACAGGAGACAGGACAGCAAAAACACAAGACAGACCACAAATGAAAAGAAGAGCATGAAAAGAAGAACATAATGAAGAGAACAAATACCAAGCAAGGGAAGTAATGCTCACAAAGAAAGGAAATGACACCTGAGGAGTGTGTTAGACCATTTCAGGGACATGTTATCCTTGTTATTTGTAAGTTACTCCCTTAAATGCAAAAAGATATTAAGCATCCAATACTTGTTAAAACAAAAATCAGAAAGAAAAGGAAAGAACAGAAGAAATAGTGCATTACCCTATTATGAATGGAAGTCTCACTAACCACAAGAAAGGAAGAGAACAGATTGCACTCCCCCACAGAATTCACACCAGCATATTTTACCAACAGAAATACAACTTGTGTCTTTTGTATCAGGTCACAGATTTCAGAAAATATCCAAGAAATCTACAGCAGTCAATACCCAACAAGTTAACAAACAGAGAAAGTGCATAATTAACAATCTGGAACCATTGCATTATGATACAAAAGCTTACCAAGGTGTCTCCAGAAAGGACTTCTAGAAGTGAGATTAAGTTATGTCCATCTCTTAGGTCTTCATATAGGTCATTCACATGCTTTCGAACCTGCACAGATAAATGCAAAAATTAAATACATGATTCCTGTTTCTACCTGAGAATTCATGCTCATATTAACACATATCTTTTAAAATACAGATAAACTTCAGCTATACCTCAGCATTGCTTTTTGAATTTCTTCACTTTCATGACAAATTTACAAATATAAATTAATTGTAATAGACAAAATTCACATCTGTGTCTGCACTTGCACAGTTCCATCATATTTATATCACTTTAAAGAAAAGGAAAAAAAACCTATATTAAGTTACATGTAATGAATGCATGTAGCAATGAAAAAAATCAGTATCTGACAATTTAAACAATATCAGATACTCTCCTATTTAGACCTAAATAGTGAGCATTATGACAACAGTAGCTAGATTCAATGAATTGTAAAAAAATACCCAACAGACAAGTACTGTCAGCAGCATGCATGTTCACTGCAGTCATGCCGAAAGTAACACACTTTCTAATCAAGGCGTACCATCCACCAATTAACACCATGTATTGTCAGCCCAGGTTTCCCAGTACTTCGGGAGCTCTCCCAATGACTCACACATCCACCTTACACACCATACCAAAGAACTATGACATTAGATTGATCTAGTGAGGGGCTGCAATGACAAGAGAGACAGCTGGAAGCCCTACCTTTACTGACAGGCACAACAAATCTGGGAGATATCTGTCCACAGGCCAACTTCTTGATTGTTACCAATACCTTAAATATAACTTTATGTGAAATGTCTTAAGCAATTTCAGCCAGCTGCTCTTTAAATGTGACAGAAGGGACCTAATTTTTCAGAATCAGAGATTTTTGACTTCCTAGGGCAGAGGTTGAGGGCTTTCCAGCTACAGCTTAATGTCAGCTCCCTGGTGTTCCTGTTGAACCACCAGATCAGAAACTTCCTAAGCTTAGGATAAAATACGACATCAGAAATTTTCTTCTTCCTCATCTCTGCTAGAGATGAGTTGTACTTGCAATATGAAATCTATGGGAGACACACTCTGACTGCCAACATATGTGTGTGATGAGGGCAGCAACAATCAACCCAGATCTTCGAGTTTATATAACAGCTCTGTTTGCCACACTTTTGGGGGAATTTTGAGATTCATCCTGCTGCATAAATAACCATCTCCACACGTAATATTAGCTTCATAAATGTTTTTCAGTTCAAGATTTCTTACTCGAATTTTTAAACATGAAATTACCCTGCAATCTGTTTTCACAAACACCATCGTCTTAATTGAGAGTAGTATCAGAACATATTTATGCTTGTGCTGAAGACTAGCCAGAACAAGTCATCTAGAAGACTGTTCCATGAGGAATTACAGAACATATTTTCCAAAACGTTTACACAGACTGCACACACAGCCAGTTCAAGTTACAATCCAATGCTCTAATACATATACATAGCTTTACAATCTCACACACATACACAAAATAGCATCATTTTAATTTTAGTTACTTTTTTTTTTAATCCTACAAGCAATTTAATGTAAAAAAAATTCTAAGAAAAAATTTCTCTAATAATACTGAAGTACTGTTAAGCTGAACAAAGAAACAGAACAGGTGTTCTCCTACTACATCTCTGGTGAAAGGAAAGAAAAGGGAAGCCATATAAATCATTGATGTCCCTGATACAAGATTCAATTATGATAAATGCTTGAGAGGGGAAAAGCACAAGGAATTTTAATCTTTAACCCAAAACAACTGTGACTCGTTATTTTTACATTCAAAGAATTATATCAACCCAAATACTAAACTCTTTCTGTTAAAAGTAGGCAAGTTTTCTTTATGACAAAACCCTGTGAGAGGGCTGCCTGCCCCATCACCCAGGATATGTCACTGTGCACTTCCCCAGCAGAATCCCCAGCCGGAACAGACCCACAGTGCAGTGGCCAGAGGCATGGGAGGACATAAGGTTAAGGACAGAGGAATGTGGTGTACATCTCAAAGACCCTGCACCACCACAGGTGAAGAACTGTCCGTGCAGCATCAAGTCAATGCCCACACTCTTTTCAACATAGAACTCAGGGGACTTGCCCAATGTACAGGTACCTGGATTGAAGGGTGAGAAAATACCACTATTTCTGTTGTCTGCTCTTTTTTCCCATTAGATGCAAGATAACTTTGTTATCCTGCTAGTCTGTATCTCACAGCACCTACTTGTTGACCTTCTGTTTGTTTCTTCTGCTCTGAGGTTTCCTAAGTATTACAGATGCAACCACCTTCCCCAGTTTATCTTTCTCAAAATCACAGACACTTCAGAGATGAACTCACACTGGATATGAAAAAACTGGCATAGAGCTGTCAAAACAGGAAAAACCAGCAGTACACATTATGTATCTGTCTAAGTTTTGCCACTGGCTGACAATTACTGTGAGGATTCATTATTTAGGAAATACTGTGCCAGTCGTCCTGTAACAGGGCAACATAATAAGGAATTTCTTCCAATACTCTGAACAGCAGATGAGCCTCTAAAATGCTGTATTTGGGCAACTGATGTGAGCAAGCATGTTCACTCAAAGCATCAGATCACTTCTTCCAAAAGGAGCATCTTGTGCTCCTCAAGAGATCCTACACTGACACTTCAAAAAAGCTTGAAACATCAACTCTGCGTAATTATCACTTGGGCAACTCTTGTCTCTCAACACATATAATGAATTCTTTTAAATTACAAGAAACAAATGTAAATCCTTCATTGCTCTTTACTGCCACATTCAGCCTCCTTCAGAACACACAGTACCACAAATACTGGATGTACATGGGGGTCCCTGGACAGATGTGTGGGATCTGCTGAGCCCTTGGCATTTCTTAACAGTTCTTGTGGCTTTTCAATAAAATCACAGAATTGTCAGCCCTACATTTTACAAAGTCCACACACGAAGTAGGTTACATGCTGCCCTCAGGCAACTTTTTGCAATATACTCATGTGAGTGTGGCAGATTTGATAATTTGGACATGAGAAGAGATTCTTTAAGGAAGACGTGGGAAACGGTGAGTGGCTGAGGTGCATCTGACAAAACTTAAACAAGAAAAGCAAAATGGCTTCACCAGTGAAAAGAAGACAGTGAATGTAAGGCACTGTTTCAGAAGTGATTCATCTTCTGGTCTCCATCTTCTGGCGTGTATACTATGATGCCTGTGGTAAGGAAAGCTCCATTCTCCTTGCTATGACTTCCCAGGCTTCCACATGACTATATTCCGTAAGCCATGTGACTATGGCTTCCCAGGCAAGTGGTCACAGCACCAAGCCTGACAAGAGTTCCAGAAGGACTTGTTTGGACAATGCTCTCAGGCACCTGGTGTGACTCTTGGAGATGGTGCTGCGCAGGACTGGGAGATGGACTGGACGATCCTTGAAGGTCCCTTTCAGTTCAGCTTATTCTGTGATTCTGTGACTTTTGAAGGCCCCTTCCAACCCAAACTATTCTATGCTTCTACGATGATTCTACTAAAACAAAGAAGAATCACACCCTTTTTCTTACTTAGAAGTAAATAGGATAGGAAAATAGGGTTGTACCCATTTCTGTGTATACAGTGGGTGCACACCCAGCATACTCGTAGATCCCTCAGACTTTCATGTTAGGGTGTAGTGTGTTCCAGACCAGCACCTAAAACGTAGGGAGCACATTCCCAACTGAAATAGTGTATGAAGAAGCAGAAACAAACATTAATGTGCTGCAGAATCTACAGTGGAGGCAGAAGAGGCAGGAGAGAGAATATAATCGGATCAAGCAGGAACAACTCTAAGTAACGCCCATGTACCGGAGGCCACCAGGAAATCCCTGAGGCAGGTGAGGCAATCACTGTAGCCCTGGCAAGCTGCATGACTTGGAAACAAGGCAGAGTTTTGTGCTCATGTACTTGCAAAACTACCCAATTTTTTACAGGGTGAGGAAAGCAGACTACTATAATCAAGTATCTTCTTTAAAAACATCAGAAGTCTCCCTTTCTATATTATAATTAAGCCACATTGATTAATGTGAGAACATGCCAAATTAGGCCTTTTCTTATGGTTTCCAGAACGGGCAAAATTAGAATCAAAGCTGAACCA
The DNA here is from genome assembly GCF_020740725.1 of Corvus hawaiiensis. NCBI lineage: Eukaryota > Metazoa > Chordata > Aves > Passeriformes > Corvidae > Corvus > Corvus hawaiiensis. The sequence continues at coordinate 26,341,144 of NC_063215.1, forward strand.
TACTTATTTTGAATAACTGAAGTTCAGTTGTCAAGCCTTCATAAAATCAGTGTCATTACGCAGGAGTTATCTAGAATTATAATATTACAGATCCAACTGAGGCTGTTCAGACCACAATGCCTGGGAAAGTCTTTTTCAAGTACTGCTCTCCTTGCTTCTGGAAGCAAAGTTAATTAAATGCCCAGCCCAGACATAAAGCACTACAGATTTTCCAAAGGAAAATGGGAAAAGGCTCAAAAGTTAGAACTGTAAGGGGTGTGTTCAGGGAAAAAAGGGGTCAGTCCTTAATTACCACTGAGGTCACAGACAAGTCCAAATGACAGCTGGCTCAAGGCCACTGTGAGTTTCACAATAAACTTCAAATTTATTCTTTAAGAATCTGAGTCAATGCCCGTGGAAAAAAAGATCTCTTCGAACTCCCACTCATTTCAGTTACAGTATAACAATTTTCACCAAGACAATAGATAAATAGTTAAGAGCTTCTATTACTACAGTGTACCACAGCAAATCCCACCCGCATTCAAAGAGCTGGAAAAATTCTGTGGCCACTGTTGAGATCCTGACACCCTGATGAGTTTCCCTAATGTTTCAGCTTCCTAAAAACATACTTAAGCTTGTTTTTAAAGAAAAACTTTTATTAAAATTGCTAGTTATGAAGAAACAGTTTTCTGTAAGTTTTGAGAACATGCATGTTTTAGTCCTCTCATCTTTAAAAATTAAGAAATCACAGTGGCAATTCTAACTGCATGATAACAAATAAACCTATGCCCTGAGTAAAGAATAGAAAAACCTCTGATACAAAAAGTCATATTTGTGTACAAAAATAAAGGTTTACTAGCTTGACACAAGCAGTATGACTTATGAGAAACACTCAAAATCTGAACAGGCTGTAACAAGATCTGTGAAGCATGTAATTGTCAAAATATGAGATTTGTCAAAATATTCCCATGTGACGGACCTGCCAAGCAAGTTGCTTCTTCAAACATCTTCAAGAGTACTTATTTTACTCAACAGAATTCTTACATTCCCCCACGTAAAGAATGAGCACTGCTCAACACACCGCAGGCCCACTCCTCCGCAGGTAATTTCCCCCCACTGTGCTGCGTGGGGCAGTGAGGCGCTGAGCTGTGCTCCATGGCCAGCTTGGTGTCATGCCAAGAGATCAAGGAGCAAAGCTCTGTGCAGACTGACACGTACACTGACAGGCTCCCCGAGTCACTCCTGCTCTTTAATCTCCTACTCTAAACCCAAAACTCACTGCTGCGAAAAGACCCGAACTCCAAACACACACCCTGGTCACAATCCTTGTTTTGTACTGAATCCCATACTAAACTTCACTCATTCCATTAAAAACAAGCAAGCACACAAATTTAATTAAGAGAATTTAATCACTGCATCCCTTGATGAGGGGAACTGAAGCGGTGTGACAGGACCTGCAGCCCCGGCTCCGCGCAGGGCAGGGCGCAGGCGGCCGGAGTGCTGGGCTGCAGATGGTGCTGTTCCCGCAGCTCCAGCGCCGGACACCCTGCCCAGGACACCCCAATTTGCTCTCCCCAGCCAGACAGCATGGGCCCACAGCCAGGGCTGGCAGTGAGCTGGCACACACCAGGTCTCTTCTGTCCTCCTGCTTACTTGCAAGCAGAGCCTGGCAAATCCAGTTTTAGGCCTAGTGGCTCCAAAACTCATTTTCACTCTCTTCGTTTGCTGGACAGTCTAATAATCCACTCTGCAGGAAACAATTCTTGTAGTTCACGGAAAATAAACAGTTCTTTATTTCATATTCACGAGTAATTTTTCTGCTTGAATACATTTCTAGGTATTAATTCTCACAAACAGCAGACACAGATGATGTTACTCAATTTCATAAAATTCCTTTATGATTTTACTAAGGCACATTTAAACAAGTCTCCTTTACAGAGTGAGTTCAACATCCCTGATCTTTGTTTATAACAGATGTTTTCTAACTGAAGATTCATCCTTGATTGCATCCTTCACTTTCTCATCTGGCCAATGCTTTGCATTCTATTATCGGAATAACACCCTTCCTGTGTTCCACCCATTTAACAGCCTGTCCTTGTATCTAAAAGCTCAAATCAGTCACTTTTTTTTTCCCCTACATTAACCTTCACATTTCTCCCAGACAACTCAATCATCCATTGCTTTTATATACTCTATTTTTCCCTGGCCTTCAATTATACCACATAACTGGATAACTCTATGAATCATAAAATATTTGTATGGCTTCAAGGTATAAATATACTCTTGCTCAATTAAAAAAAAAATTAATCCAGCCACTGCTAAATCTTGCTAAATATTTTTCTTAACTTCCCATATTTTGTTTCATGAAATGCATTCCAGTATTTTCCTAAGGGGAAAGCTGTAAGAAGAACATCACTTCCGAGACTTTGCTTGCTAACCTATGACATCCCCAAAGCAAGTATGCAAGCAGAGGCATAATCTTACACATATAACAAACAGTAGGACATAAATACGCACATCCAGGAGTCCTTTTGTGGATTTCAGTAGATGTGTGATATTTGAAACACCATCGTTGTACAGAAGAACTTTAAACAAGTGTCCTAAATGTCCAAAGTCCTTTCCACTTCCTATAGGAAATAAAAATCGGCGCCATTAACATAATCACAGAATGGGCCAGGTTGGAACGGACCACAGTGGATCATTTGCTCCAACCTCCATGCTCCGTGGGGTCACCCAAGAGCACACTGCACAGGATTGTGTCCAGATGGCTCTTAAATATCTCCAATAATGGAGGCTACACAATCTGTTCCAGCACTTGGTCACCTGCACAGTAAAGAAGTTCTTCCTCATATTCAAGAACTTCCTGTGCACCAGTTTCTGCCCATTGCCTCTTGTCCTATTGCTTGGCACCACTGAGAAGAGCCTGGTCCATCTCCTTGACACCCATCCTTTAGATATTCATACATATTGACAAGTCCCCTCTCAGTCATCTCTTCTCAAGGCTCAACAGGCCCAGCTCCCTCAGCCTTTCCTTGTAAGAGAGGTGCTTCAGCCCCTAATTCATCTTTGTTGCCCTCTGTTGGACCTGCTCCAGGAGCTCCATGTCTTTTTTGTACTGAGGAGGCCAGAACTAGACACATTTCAAAACATTTTGAGGAATGGGCTGGAACCCAACCAACACCAATCCAACCACTCAAGATATAATCCCCCCCACCCCTGTCCCACTCCACTTATTTATTACCATTATCACAGCACTACCCTCACTGCTGTTAATCCTGGGCACAGTCTTGGTCATCTGCTTGTAAATTTGCATACTGGGATCAGTACATCCACCTCAGTGGAGCCCATGCAGATTCACAACCAGAAATGCATATTTACCAACATAAAATGTCCAGTGATAGACATCTACTCCATCACTGCTACAATTTAAAGTTCTAAAATATAAAGTTACAGAGATGTCCAGCAAGTTTTAGAATGTAACACACTGAATTAACCTTCATTCTGTGGACAGCTCTAAGAGAGCACGAGGGACAGATGCCACCTGTGGCATGTCAGGTGAAGTCCTGTGCCACGCCACTCATACTTCCACCCAACAACACTTCTTGCACCAGTTGGGATTTCAAGGCAAGCATGTCTATTTCTCTTCCCTCTTTTGCACCACTATAATCCTTTTCGATTTTTCTTCAGGTCAGTACACTTTGTTCCAATGCTTTTGTGTATAAGACTAAAGATATTCATAAATTTCAGAAATTACTAAAATCAAACAAAGAAAATGCGACTCACAACCTGCTTAAAGCCCCACTTGTCTCTTCTGTTCTGTTCCCTTTTAAAAATATTTTATTTACAAAGGTATAAATGTGATAATTAACAAAGAATATAAAGCAAACATCACTAAGCTTCACTTTACATGGCAGCCACCTGAAAGAAGGCATTCTCACCGGAACTATAGGATTACTGCAGATTGAAATCACTAAATTAATAAAAATATAAGCTTTGGTAAGGAATTTGGCAGTGATCAGCATTAAGACTCAAAAGTTGAATAATACTTCACCAGAGAAGGGTTGTGCTTTAGAAGGCTGCCAGAGAATAGTAAAAGTGTAAGGTTAAAAAGGATTGAACAGATCAGCTCACTCAGTCCTGTGCAGCTTGGCTAGAAAACACCAGAGATGCTTCTCTAATTTTTTGTTGAAAATCCAAATGAAGGAAATGTAAAATACAGTACAAGTGCTTCAATGTTTGACTACACTTACTTGCTTTACAGAGAGGGACACTTTTCCTCACTAATCTTCAAGCTAATCTTCTGTAAAATAAACAGATGTTTTTGTTGTCCCTTCCCTTAAAGTTCGACCTCAGAATACATGTGTTCACCAGCCTCTGCACACTTTTTACATACTGACGACACGTTATCATGTCCCCCTCCCAGTCTTCTCAGTTTCAGACTAAACAAACTCAAGTTACCACAACCTACTTTTGATTTTCCAAGCAAACTTATCTTCTTACTACTTTATTAGAGATGGCTACAAACCTCCTGTCCATGCAAAGATCAGAAGTTACGCGGCCAGTGCCCACAAGCCTGTCTATGAGAAGGCAGAACTACAAGCTGCCTCCTTGTCTCCTAAGCACCATGCTGCCCACAGGCAGGATGAAAAGCTCATGCGTAGTTCCAGGAGCTCCCTGGGCGTAAGCCAACACAGCCCAGGGCAAGCAATGAACCCTGTAAGATTTGTGGCAGAGCAAGGATGATGCTGGTTGCTGACATGACAAAAGGCTGGAGCCAGAGAGATGTACAGCCAGTGTCAGAGAAACAGGTATACCTCACCCTACAAGGTAAAGTCACAGAGCTTGAAAGCTCACGTGAAGATGAGATACAGTGAGGGCAGCAGGCACTGGGATGCTCCCTCTCAGTGGAAGTTCCTTGCTCATGGGTGCTGCCTCCCAGAGCCAGATGATGCTGCTGCAGCACCTGACAGCAGCTATGGCAGCAGCAGCAGCCAATAGCACTGGCTCTTCCCAGTGCCAGTTCCAGCTGCAGTTGCAGCAGTTATTAATGGCAATACCCCCAGCAAGCTGTATCTGTCATCCTTTCATCCAAACTTCGTGACAGTAATCTGCTAACGAGACATGTAAAAAAGTACAGACATACCATTTACACCACTTCCCTTTTGTCCACCTGCTTTCAAAGACCAGATGTTCCACAGTCTCTCCAGGGAGAGAAATTACCCTGCAAGGTCCATAACTCCTCATTCTTTTCTTCTCCTTGGGGAAGAGGTATTATACTTACTGTAATTGCAGACTTCTAGAAGTTTCCCCTCTCCTCTGAATTCTTAAATAGAATGATAAAATGTTACAAATCACTTCAATTAGTTACTAACTGTGGAGTAAATAAAGCTGTGTGACAAGAAAACATAACTTATCTAAATATTCTTCAATCTGTTCTTTCCTTATCTGAATTTCACCCTCATCTTATTAAAATGTATTTCATCAAGTCAGCATTTTGTAGAATGAAGACACCAGCATAATTTTGACGTTTCTACACCGATCAAAACTATTTATCTTTTTTTGTTCCTTGGTAATGTATCTATACTCTTTTTTCTTCATAAACTAACATAATTACAGAGCCCTTCTCCTGTGATCTTCCATGTAACATTAATTCATTCTGGACCCTATACTTCTCTGATTTTACCCCACCTTGCTTTATTAACTTTATAAAAACCTTTAGTCCTGCTTCCCTCATTTCCCCTTCTTGTACAGCTCCTTTGTATCTCACACACCTTGAAAGCAGCAGTATTTTCTATATGGTGTCTCCTATCTGTTCTGCCTGTCTGTAGCCTGCCTTTGTGTCTCTAACACAAACACCTTCAATAACTGCCAGATCTCCTGCATTTCTGCCTCTCCTGTATTACTTCCCCAGGAGACCCTACCTATCGCTTTCCCTCATTCATTATCCTCCTTTTACTTCTTACTTCTCTCTTTGCTTCAAAAAGTAAGCCTGGGATTTGCAACCACTTGCTTGCAAATTGCCTTCCCTTTCTGGATTTTGAAGCAGTCCCTCCCAGCCAGTCCAGACCTGTCTAACCAGGCAGCTTTGATAGCAACTTTCTGAACCTGGCAGGCTGAAGTTCCCTCTGGATGGCATTTCACTCACAAAACTTGTCCACACCAGAGGCAGCCAACCCCAACTCCTGCAGCAGGCAGGGAACAAAACAGTAAGAGTGGATTGCACACCTTCCTGGGGATGAGCTGAGCTGTGCCACAGAAATGCCTTTCTTATGTAGGCTACGGAAGGTTCCTTTGTAGGTGTTCAAATGCAGAACTCCACATTGTTCCTCCTGTTAATTACGAGGATAAATGATTTTCCCCATCGCTACACAGTCCTGTCTTTCCAATGCTAAGTTAGTGACCAAAAATCCACCATCGACTTCCTTGATCCAGCTCAATGCCTCCAATCAACAGCAGCCACATTCCCTTTTTTTTTTTCTGTTTTATCTTTGGCCAGAGACGTGCCACAGTGTTTCAGTACACCCAGCTCTCATCACCCTTTGCGTTTCCAACTTGCCTTCACCATTCCTGTCCTGTACTACATGCTGTCAAATGTAACTGACCAGGGAGGAATTGTTTAAAGTATGCAAATACAATGCTAATAACATTAAACTCAGCTTAAAACTAACCCTCACCAAAGGCAATACACTCCAAACATGCCTGAAGCAGGCAATATACTAAGGTTGGCAGATAAAATATTATTCCAATTAAATTCAAGATATTCTAAGTAGAGGAGGGTTGTGAACACTATGTGATTATCTTTAAATGTCCCTGTTCAAAGCACCATAAATGCCTTTAACAGAGAACATGTTTCCTTATAGGAAAAAACATGTTTATTCTGATGCCTTCTTAGGTCTTCACACAGTCACACATCTACACTATCTCAGGGCAAGCCTTGCTTTCCAGAGTATATGAAATATTGCTGTAGAACAAAATACTTAGGTAATGTTTATGATTAAATGTTTGAAGTTGCTCACTGTCTGGAGCCCACATACTGGGGCAGAAACTGCTCCCACTGGAGCCAATGGCACAGTTACATTAGCCCAAAGGGAGCCAGATCAAGCCCTAGTATTTCTAAACTGATACATAAATTATTATTAGAAACAGATACATCAAAAGTATATAGATAAAAATAAGTCCATGCATAATTTAACAATTAATTAAAAAGTCAACACTTAATTGCAAATGCTAGAATTTTATCTCTTGCAATCCCCAAGGAATCAATAATATAAAACAAAATCTATGCTGAGAGTTAATTGCAAACAATGGACTGAACAAAAAGAGAATGAATTAATACATTAATATATTAAGTCTATAATAGGAAGCATATTGATTCTAGTGGTTCTAATTGATCATGCAGTCATCGCATGGCAGATTTAGTTCTCCTTATACTCATTCTTTCATATAAGAGCACCTATATAAACCAATTTCTTAAAAAACTCAACACACATAAAAGCATGTACTCAACTGGTTCAGTAGGGTTGCATGCCATAAAAATATCAATGTGCTCAAGCTATCCTATATTTCATGCATATTTAATTTACTGGTTTCAATTATTCTCTTTCCTACTCCCAATTAGTCACAAAGTCTGAATGCATTAGAGAGGATCAAATAAACTTGAAATCTGTGGCATAGTTTTTATTGACTTGAATTTTTTTGTTTATTTTTTATTTATTTGCTTACTGGCAGAGAGACTTTCATGATGCATTTCATGAAGCCTTTAAAACTTTGTACAATTTCCTCCTCTTTTGCAGCTTTAACATCTGGCATTTGTCACTACTTTTCCTCACTGTTTCCTGGTTACTTTATTCCCTCATCTAAACTTTGATTAAACACCAAAAAAGCCCCCAGTTTGCTTGCTGAGCTGCTTTGCAAACAGCTACAGATTATGCTAAGCAGTGTGGTTTACCTCCAAGTAGAAGATTTTTGAAAAAATTTGTACACAGTGCAGCATGAATAAACTACAATTGTGCATATTTCCAGGGAAAATAATAAAATTTCTTTATATCATTAACTGATGATGTTCTTCAAGAGTTACTTTATTTTTTAGAAGGAGCATGTCTCAAAGAAAAAACACTTCAAGACCTTTTAGAATTGTCCTGAACATTCAGCTGCAGAAACTTTTAGGAGAAAAACTTAAATACACTTCTGTCCACCTGGAAACAGTAGGTGTAGTTAAACAACTGAACTCCAAAATAGAGGAGGAAATACTAATACTTTAGCTGCACCCAATGCCTAAAGCAAGCTGGAAACCACATGGAAGTGGGATTTTACAAAAGTTGCACCCAACACAGTTTGCAGCAGCTGTCAGAATAAACTGTGGGAGGAATGCATACAAAGCTTATTTAGATGCACCAGCACAGCAAGGTATCAGTCTTATTTTATTTAACACCGGGACGGGGGGGGGAGGGGAAGCAGCTTTTTCTGAGTATGTTTCAAAATCAAAAGGTATTAATTGAGAATTTTTTAAAAAGCTACTACCATTAGATTAACACCAGGTGCCTCATCCTTTAAATACTGATGTAGAGCTACAAAGTACTCATTTCTAAAAGCAGAGGTGGGGAATTTTAAATGACATCTTAACTGCATGGCTAAAAAGAAGATACTGAGAGTAGTGCTATCTAAAATGATAGCCACTAGTGTCAGTTAAGTGCCAGCTTTCAGCAAGGAATGACTGTGCTCCATCAGGAACGGTCGATCCTGCTGCCATTACAGGCATACCTGAACATTTCACAAAGCAATCGACCTAAGAGGCCATTTGCAAACTGTGTGCTGCCTGAAGGACACACAGCAATCAATAACTTCAGGTTGCTATTCTGAATTATTCATTCCGTCTTTGCACAACAAAAAGCTGTTCTCTCTCTCGCTAATGCACTATGACTGTAACACAGTTCATGATTTTGAAACTGGGCTTTAAAACAATAGTTTTCAAAAGCATTTTATCCTGCTACTTACAAAAGCCTTCTTGCTAAGAACACCTTTAAAAGTGACTTTTGGAGCAACTAATGACTAGTGAAGGGATGCTGCCCATTGCTCTCATCAGCAGCATGTTTCTCCCAAGGCATGGTCAGCCAAGGGTCCCAAAACCCAACCCACATTGTGGGTGGCACCAGGTGGCAGGGCTCCCTGTCAGTGCCATGGACAGGACAGCTCTCCAGGGAGCTGCCCAGGCACCCAAAGGCCCCTAGTGTTGCTAGAAGGTCAGTTAAGAGGCTCTCTACAACCTTTTCTTCCATGAAAAGGAAGAAACATTTTCCCTTGAAGGGAATATACCTGGGTGTTTGCTATATCACTAGCCAGTCTCTGCTTGCCTTGCCTTTAGTCCTATTTTCTGTACATCATAATTTCTAATAAAGAAACAAAGTATTTCAAAATAGCCCATTTAATCTCTCATGCCTAAGACCTGGCACTACAAAAGAATCTGTTTTTTTTAATTTGAAAAAGAAAATCAACCCCAAAGAGGAATTTATCTGCTTTTATTCCATTTTCATCAACAGTGTCTTTTATTTTCTGACTTTTATCTCATTCTCCACCTGTATTTTACACTTGCCTCACTATTTTCTTAAGTTTTGGGGTTTTGAATTCAAAGGATGTCAGGAAGAATTTCTGGGCTTTCATGGAAGCTGGATTTCTCCTTGGGTGCTTTAGGACCACGTGAACACTACAGTAGAATAAAACTTGCAGCCACACATTTACCTGTTCTTGTCACATCAAGGGTTACTTACTGCTCTAGCAAGATTTAACACCCTATTTTTACAGCAGCAGCATGAAACACTTGCTGGTAGCAGAGGCTGGTTTATAGAAGAGAGATCTCTACCCCACCACCACAGTGGCATGTGAGTTCTCCCTGGAAGCCCATACCACAGCAGCAGGTGAGTCTAAAGTCCAATATCTCACCTCTCCAGTCTGTATGTCAACAAGACATAAAAGATAACATTTAAACTGGAGCGACACCACCAGACAGCAAACAGTAGCCTTAGCAAGTCTAAAGCTCCAATTAGTTCTCAGAAAATCTGTTATCAATTCAAAAGAAAAATTTCAGCATTTAAAAAATGTAGTGACAGTCCACTTGACCCTGAACTGTGGAATTCAAATACTACTTAAACAGCAGAATTTTGCAAATAACACATTATGTAGCTGTATAAAACTAGGTGTCTCAAGAACATGAGCAGGAAATATTTCTGCAGTGACTATGTTTCTATTTTAGCAAAGCACACAACATGCTTTACTAGTCAACTAAACTGACAAGGGGCTAACACTGAATTTTAAATATTATGCACTTACATGCTTTGAATGCAATGCAACTAGAGATGGGCAACAGAAGGATAAATATTTATCAGTCATCTTCTTGTTTGTGATTACTCAGTAAATCCCATAAATATTGAACTTAATTAGAAGTGACAGTAGGCTTCCATGCCATTCCCCAACAAAAGATGATAACTCGTAAAAGCGTCATTGCTGCTGACCTAGAATAAAACCTCTTGAATATACTGGTAGAAAGGTGTGAAAGTTCAAGACTTTCTCCAGGACTGCAGGAGAACAGGAGATTAACTAGAATGAGTAAGGAAAGCACTAAACAAGAAAGGAAAATGTGAAAACAGATGAGAAAAGAAAAAGATAAAAAAAGCAAAAAATAATCAGGGGACAAAGAAAAGAAACAAGAGAAAGAAAACAACACAAATAGGATGGAAAAAAAGATGAAATTAAAATGTGATCCATCCCCATGCCCATAGTGGGCTCATATCCACACACGTGGTCTGGTCTTTCCCAAGATCTCTCATAATTTTCATTATCATCTTTTCTACTTCTTGTTGAACCCTACACATGACAGCTAAAGCACACTGACTTCCTTTTACAGTCATTGGAGCAAAAGTATTTCTAGGATACAATTCATCTTCTCCTTAGGTAGATATCTTAGTGGGGGGACATTTAGAAGGGCCTGTTCCCTCAGCTACCTACTAGAGAAGGCTGGGTAACCAGGTCAAATAAACCTATTGCAATGCCTGAAATGAGACAATTCCCATCCTGGTTTGTCTGAAACAAGTTATTGGCAGTGAATGGGCAAATATGAGTTGCATATAATTTGTATTAAATACAAGGTAGATGAAACTGAGGGCTCAGGTTCAAGTTAGTGCATTGACTAGGAGAGGTCCTGCTGTCTCCGCTAGAAATGCACTCATTTATTGTGATATTTTTCTACATTCCCTCCACAACATAGTGTTTTTGTAAATATGCCCTTATGTCTTAAGATAGAGAACATTTGAAAGACTGACTTCAATTTCCATACAAGTCACCATTCTAGAAACAATGGTCTAAGAACAGAAATCTGACAACTGTATCACTACCTGCTTTCAAACTACTTCCAGAAGATAAAGTTGCATTGCTACATAAATTCCAAGCTAATGGAAGAGCTATAGTCAAACTATATTTGTGTGAGTTAGCAACCCTCAAACTGAATTCTAAAGTGAGCAATCTGAGATGAAAATCAAGGCCAGCAATACACACAGTCAACACACCCCATCTGTCTCATCTATCTGTATCTCTACCTCTGCAATCACCCAACCCAGAACTATTTGAAAATGAAGGCCTAAGGCCATTGACCTTGGCAAGCAAGGCAAAAGGTTTTAGCATGAACTCTTTGCCCTCATTTCCTTATGGGTTTAGAGTCTAAATCTTTTTTAAGCTACTCCAGCATGGCAATGATGACTGCGCATGTTTTAGAAATGTGTAACATGATGTTGTATAGAAATATAATTTTCTGTACACTGCTCTTCTGTAAAACAGGGCACTATTTTTAACTTGTATTAAATATTGCTCTCCAAAAAGCTTCAGATAGGCTTTTCTGCATCCCACAGAAAATTAAAGCTGCATTTTTAAAAGGCTTCTTTAATACACAAAAAGATGAATAGCCCCTATAAACATGACAACAATTACCCTCAATTAGATGAAGAAATGCCTGATGGTTAATTTGGATATTGCATTTTACTGCCAGAGTACTGGCAACCTTCCTGGATGGTTTTTTTTTCCTTCAAATCTAATTTGTCTGAAGCATCCTATAATGGATACCTTTCCTATAAACATGAGGTAAAACTCAGAAAAGGAAGGTTGCAGACCTGCCTTTTGCCTTTTCTCCATAGCAAGTAAAAGACTTCTGCAGGGACATGGGGCCACTTGGATGTTTCAGGAATACTAGGAGGAGGCTTCTGCATAGAAGGGGTCCTTGGAGTAGCTGTTTCTAGATACAGCATGTTTCCCTTGGGTCTAACAAATTCACAAAAGAAAACCTATCGGTATGAGCAGTTCTGTGACTCCAGACTCACCCTGCCCACAGAAAGGTTGTATGCTGTGCAGAGGCTGATGGCAGGACCACTCCTTCTGGCTCAGTCATAGTGAGAAGGACCAAAAGATCCCTCTGCAAGAGAAGTCTCTTGCTAAAGACAAAATTGACCCCCACTTCAATTCTGAGCCTGGTTTCCAAGAGCTCCATACATTTCTAAATTTTAAAAGATGTGAAAAAAAAAGATAATTTTAAACATCCACATCCCTGTAGAAATTCTCTTCTGTTTCAGCGTCCAATATTTCTCAAATACCTGCAAGAGCAGGCAACAGACAGAGAGAAATAATAAAGCTGTTCCCTAAAAAACTCTGGTTTTCTCTAAACATGAATACAAGGAGATCTTCCCAACAGTATTTGAACATTGCACTCATTAATTAAATCTCAACTCTGACAGTTTGCAGATACATTTTTATTTAATATGACTCTTGCATGAATTCAAACTCAGAGTGGGGGGGATATCAAAGCAAGTTGTGTCAAGTAACCACACAATCTGTTTCTCCAGAGAAATGTCTACGCTAGACAGCTGGCACTGAAACAGCAGATTAAATTTAGAACTGAAGGGCCATGCAGTGAAGGTGAACTCTCAGCTTTTAGTTCTCTGTCGACTGAAATCTGTACATGTCGTTAAAATAACATGCTTTGTCCCTGAAGCAAAGTTCACTGCTATTCTAAAGAAAGCCATTGAAAAGTGACTTTTACCCTTAGGAAGCCTCTATTTCTTATCCATGAGCAGCATACTGATGCCACAGGATGATCTAGAGATCTCTCTCTCAAAGTCATTCCCCTGTCCTCAGCATGGTACTTCAAATATTTTTCTTTTTCATTTGCCTTAGCTGTGGTGCTACAGCCATGACACACTAATTCCAGAAATGAGCCAAGCCCTATAGAAAGAAATCAAGTCTCTTAAACCTTGACTCAATTTCAAATTCAAGTACTCAATTAGATCACCTTGGGCAGCATTTCAACTCCCCCATGACTCCTCAAAGACAAAGCACATGCATAAACTTCACAATTTAAGATCTTCTTTATATGTAACACAGCTGCATCCTGAAATGAAACATGTAGTAAAAGACACAATCACTGCTGTAGCTACCAGTCATCCAGACATGACAGAAATAACAACTGACCTTCATGAGATGCTGATTTATCCATTTTGTGAATGTCTTCTTTTGTACTTTGTCACGCTCATCTAGAGGTAAAAAGGAAAGAGAAATGTTTTAACAGCTCTACAAATGATGCAGGAGATTTTTTTATTAATACCTTTATAAAATTAATTTTCTAATAAATTTTTTAATGGTATAGCCTGCAAAAGCTCTAAAATATTTAATCAAAATAATAGCACAGAATTTTGTTCTTTTCAGTACATCACAACATGATATGAAACAGTTTCTTGAAGCTCCAGGTAAGTTCCTTCAGGGCAACAGCCCCTCACGTATGACAGTAGCCTACTAATAAAAATCTAACTGCCTAGGAGAAGTCAACTGGCACTCAAAATGTACTGCAAAGGTCATGGCAAAGTTTTAAGAGCTATAAATGCTATTCATAGTCTATATAATCAAATTATTACTAATGTATTAGCAGTAGCAAATCTGTTACAATATGAAAGCTAACTTTTTCATTCATTATGCTTTTCATCTGGAATAGCACCCTTGTTCAAACACACAGGACTAGTTACAGCTTCAGTCAGGGAAAGGACTCTCTTTTAACCCTCTATGAAATAAACAGAGATGTCCACTAACCCAGATATGGGACCCAGCCACTGCCAGCAGTTTGCTCCCTGGCGTGGCAGTTCGCATCAATGACTGCCCACAAAACACTGTGAAGAAATAATAAAAGCAATAGACTCAGGGTAAGAAAGCATCCCACTTATGGGCAGGGAGCATGTATTCTACCGAGCCACACTGCAGAAAACCTAACCAGCACTCCAGCACAAGAATTATCTCCAGCTACCTGTGCAGGGCCACAGCCAGTACAACTGCTACAGAGCCCGGTCACCAGCCTGGAGCTCCCAGAGCGGGAGTCACAGTGCTCTAGGACTGGGACCACCTGTGCAAGCCTAAAATAGCAAGAGCCCTTCAGCCTGTACAACACAACTGCAGCTGTTTCATTGACTCAGGCTATTTGCAGTGTGGCTGAGAATGAGCAATGATCTCAGGTAGCAAAACAAGATCCCTATATACCTACTGCCATCACTAAAAGACTGAACCAGATCCTGTATTTTACATTAAAAAATACTGTTGTCTGGTTGGTCAAATACAACAATTAATCAATTAAAATAAATTCACAAAAGGTCTTTCAAGGACTTTGAAGTCTCTGGTGTGATACTTGGGTCTTTCAAAACAGCATGACATTATACAAGAGTCCATCCCAGGCCAAACTGAGCACCATATGCAGTTCTTAACAGTAGTGAGAAATAAGTATTGGGAAACAAAAGCAAAAACAAAACAAGTGAAAGCCTGTGAAGCCTTTGCATAGTCCTCTTATGTGACTCAGACTTTCTACATGCTCATTCATATCTTTGCATTTAATAGTCATATATACATTTTTTCTGTTATTTTTTGCAGTCCTTTCTAACACACCTATAAACTTTCATAGCCACAGCTCGCTGTGGCAGTATGTGCAGTGTACTTGTATGTTCAGCTCTGTATAGTTGCTGTCTCCTAAATGCTTTTTCCACACTACTCAAGATATTCTAAGCTTCTGGCACATGCTTTTTTTCCCACTTCACAGCTCTACAGTCTCTTATTTTACTTGAAGACCCAAATAAAGAGGAGAAAGAGAAACTAAAGAACAAAGCTGTACTATTGGGAAAAATAAAAAAACTGTCAGAATAAGAAAATCTTTTGCAACATATAAATTTCTCCGTAGCCTTCATCTAGCAAGACACCACTTCTGACATAAGTTATTTATCCTAATAAGGTGAAAGTTCTGATTTAGTAAATGTAGAGAACAGAAAAATCTCAGAAATAAAAGAATTCCACTTTCACTTTTAACTGTTCAATTATGGGCAGCTGTTTTAAAAAGAACACAAAGTTTCTCAACTGCAGAATTTTAGAATGTGTACAATGTGTCTTTTTTCCTATGGTAACCTCATCTAGTTTTGACCAAGTACACAGAAGTTTACATTTTAGGAAATGTTACTTTGATGACAGTTAAAAAACAAAAAAGTTGAAAAATTCACTGTCTTGTCTCTTGTTAGAATACAAAGTCACTATTCATTTCAACTCTATATTCAACTAAAATGCAACATACATAGAAGAATTGACGCTTACTATCTGTGTTCCTTTATAAACATATATATATATATATATATATATATATATATATATATATATATCACACTACACAAGCACTCAGAGAAAAATTCTATAACTGCAGACCCAAATGCATAAGAGGAAAGCTGACACCTGACATATTGTGAAAAACACCAGGATTAAAGGGGGGAAAAAAGTCACCAAAACACCACAACTGTGATTTTAAATCAAAGAAACCAAATGCTCCCAGAAAAGCAAATGCACACTAGGAGAAAAAACACAGTGCCACAGTGTTCAGCGTGCTCGAGCTCAGAGCAGAACACACTAAATGAAACACCCCAGATGAAGCAGAAAACAGGCAAATGACCACATAAACACCAGCTAAGGAAGGAAACCCATAGAAAGCCCCTTGAGAGAAGCTTCCCCCCAGAGAGCTCTGCCCTGTCCCACAGGCAGCCGTGCCAGCCCAGCTCCGGGCTGTGTTACTGACCCATGCAGCACATGATTCCCACCAGCTCTGCACTCTCCTCCTTTTCATCTTCAGCACACTGTCTCATTCTGCCCTTCAAAACTTCAGAGCTCCTTTTTTTTAAAGGGAAAGGAGAGCCAAGGAGTGACCAGGGCTTCTCCTGGCTGACAGAGAGTAGCAACACCCCTTTTTAAAAAAAAACAGGAACAAACAGCCCATGTGCTGTCCGAGCAAGCAAAACTGCGAGCCCTTTGGCCTTACCTCACAATGAGAAATAAATTGGGATCTGTGTTTGAGGGGGTTTTTTGAATGTTAGGTGCACTAATACCCATTTGAGTACAAATGTGGAGCTTTCCAAACCAGGAAGTCTGGTTTTTTCCACTACCAGGAGTGAGCAGCATGGAAAGAAGAGTCACCCTGAACCCAGCAGCCAGAATTCTTATTAAACCAAGGTAATTTAAGAATGCAGGTGAAGCAGGAGTTGCAGCAAGAAAGCCCATATTCCTAGATAATCTCATCTGTAGATCATCACAAGAAACGCTCTGTGGCTAATTAATCAACTTGAGCTTGTCCGCTTTTACCTGCGGACATTATTCTGACATATCAGACAAACTCAAAGTCTCTTATGCTTTATGTGCCTGGAAAGTACCTCAGTAAAATGTCCCCAAGTCTTAATAGACTACTTTATGAACCTACACTTTAACACAAAGCCATCTAAAGATGTTTCAGGTTAGAATATTTGGACTTAAAAACAGTTGCTGCAACTAAGGTCTCCTTCTGTGCATTTTTGTCATTCCTCAATTCTAAGTACAAATTCAGGACCCAGATCCTTCTAACACCAATGCTCCCTTCCACAAACCCCTAAAAAAAATTACATGGCTCAAAGTGTCTGGAATTCAGGACAGTTTCTCTGGAAGTCAATTTCACTTAGAGGATTACACCAAAGGCAACACATGGCATTGATGCCTTTTCCGTGCTCACCTGGGGAGAATTACAGACCTGTTTAGGTTGGAGAAGACCTTTAACATCATGGAGTGTCAACAGTTAACAAACAACTGCCAAGTCCACCACTAAACCACACCCCTAAGTGCCACATGTACATGTCTTTTAAATACCTCCAGGGATAATGATTCATTTACTTTCCTGGGCAGCCTGGTCCAATGTTTGACAACCTATCTGTGAAGAAATTCCACCAAATGTCCAACCTGAACCTCCCCTGGTACAACTTGAGGCCATTTCCTCTTGTCCTGTCACTTGTTGCTTGGGAGAAGGGACCAACTCTACCTTGCTACAACCTCCTTTCAGGCAGTTGTAGAGAGCAATAAGATCCCCTCTGAGCTTCCTTTTCTCCGGGCTACACAACCCCAGTTCCCTCAGCTGCTCCTTACAGGATTTGTGCTCCAGATCCTTCCCCACCTCCATTGCCCTTCTCTGGACTCACTCCAGCCCCTCAATGGCTTTCTTTGTTGCAGTGGGGATCCTGCAACACGCATATACCAAACCAGGAGTCCCGTGGAAAGGAAATATCTATGGACAGACAGATTCTTGATAGCTGTTTCAGAGAGATGTTTATTTCTCCAGCCGCATGGCCGGGGCTCTGCCGAGGAACTGTTCCAGTCACGGGACCAAGGGTCCTTCTGCCCGCGCAGGGAACACAAACCAACCCATGGGAACGAGGCTGAGCAGGGGCAGGGAAGCCCCGTGTCTGTGCCCTCAGGGCCCCTCTCCCAGGGCTACACGGCAGGGGAGGGACCCCAACACCTCACCCGTTTTATTTTAATAAAAGGAGAATGAAAACAACTGGATAAACATAACAAGAACAGTTTCAAAACAAAACAAGCCACCCTCCTGAGTCTTTAAATGTCCAATCAGATTCTGTGGAACATCTTAGGGCTGACAGAAGGGAGACAGAACTCTCTGAGCATGCTTTGTGGGGAAACTGAGGCAGGAGAGGGTTTAACTTCTTCCCTCCCCCTTTTCATCCCCCACTCGGCATTGGAAAGGGATTTTTGGGGAAACAATTGGCAAAAGCATGGTTTTGTGAGGGAAACCATGGATGAAAAAACGGATTGGGAATACACTGGGGGTAATAGGACATAGGGTAAAAGGGAAAGGTGGGATTAGGAAAGGGAGACTGTAGGGGGGGCTTACAATGGAGATACTGTCTAACATGACTACGATTTTTTGCATATATACTGCCTTTTACAGGAACACCATCAGGCCCAGTGACCTGCGACGCTTGTAACCCTTTTCTCCCTAGTACAATATTAAATTCCACCACCTCTCCATCTCCCAAGCTTGGGATGCATTTTTCAGGGTTATTCTTTTTAATAGCAGTTCTATGCACGAATATGTCTTGCTGGTTGTCACACCTTGTTATAAAACCATAATTTTGCTTAACATTATACCATTTTACTATCCCTAAGATCTTAGTTACTATGATCTTTTCCTTTTTCCGAGTGGCTGCTGTTTTCTGTCTCGCTGCGTCTTTGCTCTCTCCTTCGGTCGCTCCCGTGTTGGAATTCTCGGGGCTGCTGGTGCCTGCGCGCTCTTCCCGGGGTCGCGTTCGGGGCCGCGCGGGCCGGGCCGGGCCGCGCCGCTCAGTTCTCCGTGCGTCGCCTCCTCTGGTCGCAGTTTCGCTGCCGCTGCCGGGCGCTGCACCCACGTCTCGGCCGGGCCCCCGAGCAATGACCCCCCCGCGCTCCGCTCCAGCGCGCGTCTCGGCTGGGCACGGCTCTGCTCCACCGCCGCCAGCCGCCGCCCGTGCGCCGCCCCTCTCAGTCGGGCGTTCCCGGGGTTCGCTCCACCACGCGCTGCGCGCAGCCGTGCGGGCACCGCCGGGTCCCGCCGCGCCTCGCTCCACCACCGACACTGCGGCTCGCGTGGCTCCGCCCGCGCGCGGGAACTGCCTCGCTGCTGCTCGCAGAGCGCTCGGTGCACGTGGCCTGGGCCGCACGGTCCCTGCGCCACGCTTCCCTTCGCCAGGACACAGCTGACATTGCTCAACAGTCTCAGTAACTAAATAATATTCACGAAAATATTCTTCCATCAGCATATATTTTTACTCCAGTATTAACTGTGTCCAAACGGTTTTCCAAAAGCCCTTGGTAAGAATTAAATCCCAAGAAACATAGAAAAAGTTCTTAAACAACCATGCCAGGAAGTGTTTCAGTTCTTTTTGAGCTTGAATCAAGCTAAAATTTACAAATCGTTGTTCAAGAATCTTTTTAAGTTTAAGATAAATGTCCATATGCGGCTCTGAGAGCCAAGAGTCTTCCCACGGTTCCTCCATAGTTCAGATATGGAATAGCAAAGCAAAACCAAGAAGAGGAACCCAAAGTTTCCAGGGTTTACTCACACAAATCAGTCGCTTAGGGATCGGGGATCGTTCTGCTCTCAATTCTCCACCATTATGTTGCAGTGGGGATACTGCAACACGCATATATCAAACCAGGAGTCCCGTGGAAAGGAAATATCTATGGACAGACAGATTCTTGATAGCTGTTTCAGAGATGTTTATTTCTCCAGCCGCATGGCCGGAGCTCTGCCGAGGAACTGTTCCAGTCACGGGACCAAGGGTCCTTCTGCCCGCGCAGGGAACACAAACCAACCAACGGGAACGAGGCTGAGCAGGGGCAGGGAAACCCCGTGTCTGTGCCCTCAGGGCCCTCAGGGCCCCTCTCCCAGGGCTACATGGCAGGGGAGGGACCCCAACATTTCTTGTAGTGAGGGGCCCAGAACTCGACACCACACTTGAGTGCTGAGTACAAAGGGACAATCACAGCCCTGGTCCTGCTGGCCACACTATTGCTGATATAAGCCAAGATGCCACTTGCCTTCCTGGCCACCTGGGCACACACTGGCTCATGTTCAGCCATGGTGGATCAGCACCCCCAGGTCCTTTTCCATCAGGCAGCTTTTCAGACACGCTGCCCCCAGCCTGTAGCTCTGCCTGGGGTTGTTGGGACTCACACGCAGAAGCCACTGAGTGCTCCTCTCTACCTGAAGACAAACCTGAAATCTTCTCTGAGCAACCACACGAGACACCACCAGTTTGAATGAGCAGAACAATGCACTCATCTCCACACTGACATAAGGAAATGCAAAATGAGTGCAGGAATACAAACTCCTTATTCTCCAAATGAGCTGCCAATTTCTATGCTGCTTTCTTCATTCTAATGGTGACAATATCAAAGTCTGGAGTTTCTACACCCAGTGACAAACCTAGAAAAGGGTATCTCCTTTTCTTAGGCAGCTTTTGGCCTTGCTAAGTTATGTTTGCTTCTCTGCTGATATTTGTTTGCACATATGAATGTCCAGATAGTCAACAGGTTTTTCTACATTTGCCCAGGTATTTACAAAAGCCCTGATAGGTGATTTTCCTATATTTATATAAGAAAACTCATGTAATACTCATATAACTCACTTATATTTATACTCATATACAAATGCACTAGTTTTCCTACACATGTTGTTGCTATTTATAATACATATTGTATTGTTTAGCACTTTTTTAGGAAACTAATGTCTATAACATAGAAGAAATGTGATTCATTTATGGAACAGTTATTCAATTATGTATTTCATGTTCTTGTTGAATATGGAGCACCAATTCATTCATCATTTTTCAAGCTCTGAACACAAAATTCATTTTGTGATAGGTTTTCCTCTGGCATTACTAACATTCCTTCTGTAAGCTAGACCCTGGAATCTCCAACATCACACTCAGAAAATAGAGCGTAATTAATGTATGGTCTCTTGGGAAAACATTTGTTTTAGGGCATTACCCAGAATCACAGAATATGTAAGAAATCAGGAACAAATCCAGTTCTCCAGTCTGTGCTAAAACGCCTTATCTTGGAGGTTCCTGCTCATCCAAACTTGAGCTTAACTTCTCACAGGCCTCCCATGTCTATATCAAATATTCATTCTTGCTCATTAATTAGGAACTGGGGGACATTCAACAAACCCATCACCATCTGAAAGAGTCTTCAGAAAGGTAAAATCTCAGTTCAAACAAGGCTAGTTTGAAAAGTTAAACTGCAGGTTTTTCCATAGGGAAGGGCTAAATAACCTTACTGACAGGTAATTATCTTTCATATATTTAGTGAGTATTCTTAATTATAACCTTACCTAGAACAATTTAGGAGCAAATAAAGTAAAATTCCATTATGAAAGTGTACAAGAACTGACCAGTGCTATGAACTGTGTGCTGTTGTGTCAAACTTCCATTAAGACACACGGCATGTAAAATCTTACATACTTCAGTAATGCTCTTCCCATAATAAAAAAAATATATATCCTTCCTACTGTAAAAATATCAAGCTATGGTAAGGTCCTGTAAAAATGCTAAAAAATTCTCAAAAAATAAACTTAGGGGCTAGGTGGTTTTATATAATCAACCCCAGTACAGTAGTCAAGATAAATGAGTCTAAGGGTGATAGTTCCAGGACCAAACCCAAAGCTCTGTGAAATACTTAAGCACTTAAAGCAACAGAGAACTAGAATTGCAATGGACATTTAGTATTTGTCATGAAAATTAGGTTGTTGGCTAAAGGATGTCTAAGTTCTTGTTATCTTCACCTTCTAGAGCCCTGGGTAAATGTTGCAGTGGGGATCCTGCAACACGCATATATCAAACCAGGAGTCCCGTGGAAAGGAAATATATACGGACAGACAGATTCTTGCTAGCTGTTTCAGAGAGATGTTTATTTCTCCAGCCGCATGGCCGGGGCTCTGCTGAGGAACTGTCCCAGTCACGGGACCAAGGGTCCTTCTGCCCGCGCAGGGAACACAAACCAACCAATGGGAACGAGGCTGAGCAGGGGCAGGGAAGCCCCGTGTCTGTGCCCTCAGGGCCCCTCTCCCAGGGCTACAGGCAGGGGAGGGACCCCAACACCTCACCCGTTTTATTTTAATAAAAGGAGAATGAAAACAACTGGATAAACATAACAAGAACAGTTTCAAAACAAAACAAGCCACCCTCCTGAGTCTTTAAATGTCCAAACAGATTCTCTGGAACATCTTAGGGCTGACAGAAGGGAGACAGAATTCTCTGAGCATGCTTTGTGGGGAAACTGAGGCAGGAGAGGGTTTAACTTCTTCCCTCCCCCTTTTCATCCCCCACTCGGCATTGGAAAGGGATTTTTGGGGAAACAATTGGCAAAAGCATGGTTTTGTGAGGGAAACCATGGGTGAAAAAACGGATTGGGAATACACTGGGGGTAATAGGACATAGGGTAAAAGGGAAAGGTGGGATTAGGAAAGGGAGACTGTAGGGGGGGCTTACAATGGAGATACTGTCTAACATGACTACGATTTTTTGCATATATACTGCCTTTTACAGGAACACCATCAGGCCCAGTGACCTGCGACGCTTGTAACCCTTTTCTCCCTAGTACAATATTAAATTCCACCACCTCTCCATCTCCCAAGCTTGGGATGCATTTTTCAGGGTTATTCTTTTTAATAGCAGTTCTATGCACGAATATGTCTTGCTGGTTGTCACACCTTGTTATAAAACCATAATTTTGCTTAACATTATACCATTTTACTATCCCTAAGGTCTTAGTTGCTATGATCTTTTCCTTTTTCCGAGTGGCTGCTGTTTTCTGTCTCGCTGCGTCTTTGCTCTCTCTTTCGGTCGCTCCCGTGTTGGAATTCTCGGGGCTGCTGGTGCCTGCGCGCTCTTCCCGGGGTCGCGTTCGGGGCTGCGCGGGCCGGGCCGGGCCACGCCGCTCAGTTCTCCGTGCGTCGCCTCCTCTGGTCGCAGCTTCGCTGCCGCTGCCGGGCGCTGCACCCACGTCTCGGCCGGGCCCCCGGGCGACGACCCCCCCCGCGCCCGGCTCCAGCGCGCGTCTCGGCCGGGCGCGGCTCCGTTCCACCGCCATCGCCGCCAGCCGCCGCCCGCGTGCCGCCCCTCTCGGCCGGGCGTTCACGGGGCTCGCTCCACCACGCACTGCACAGGACCGGGCGGGCACCGCCGGGTCCCGCCGCGCCTCGCTCCGCCACCGACACTGCGGCTCGCGTGGCTCCGCCCGCGCGCGGGAACTGCCTCGCTGCTGCTCTCAGAGCGCTCGGTGCACGTGGCCTGGGCCGCACGGTCCCTGCGCCACGCTTCCCTTCGCCAGGACACAGCTGACATTGCTCAACAGTCTCAGTAACTAAATAATATTCACGAAAATATTCTTCCATCAGCATATATTTTGACTCCAATATTAACTGTGTCCAAACGGTTTTCCAAAAGCCCTTGGTAAGAATTAAATCCCAAGAAACATAGAAAAAGTTCTTAAACAACCATGCCAGGAAGTGTTTCAGTTCTTTTTGAGCTTGAATCAAGCTAAAATTTACAAATCGTTGTTCAAGAATCTTTTTAAGTTTAAGATAAATGTCCATATGCGGCTCTGAGAGCCAAGAGTCTTCCCACGGTTCCTCCATAGTTTAGATATGGAATAGCAAAGCAAAACCAAGAAGAGGAATCCAAAGTTTCCAGGGTTTACTCACACAAATCAGTCGCTTAGGGATCGGGGATCGTTCTGCTCTCAATTCTCCACCATTTGTTGCAGTGGGGATCCTGCAACACGCATATATCAAACCAGGAGTCCCGTGGAAAGGAAATATATATGGACAGACAGATTCTTGATAGCTGTTTCAGAGAGATGTTTATTTCTCCAGCCGCACGGCCGGGGCTCTGCTGAGGAACTGTCCCAGTCACGGGACCAAGGGTCCTTCTGCCCGCGCAGGGAACACAAACCAACCAATGGGAACGAGGCTGAGCAGGGGCAGGGAAGCCCCGTGTCTGTGCCCTCAGGGCCCCTCTCCCAGGGCTACAGGCAGGGGAGGGACCCCAACAGGTAAATATGTCTGTTTTCTCACAATAAGCTCATGTGAGAATCTGGATTCTTCTCAGGCATTTGTTTCCTCTAACAGAGAATATTTTGCTACAGATAGTGCTTTATGTTTTATATTTCAAAAGAATACTTCATGCATTTTAATGTATAATGGTGCTATTTTTAAATCAGCTGATGAGTAGGAGATATCTGTCAAGCTTGAAAGCAACATTTTATATTTTACCCCCTCTGTAATTTTTTTTTAATTTGATCAGCTTCCTCTTGGATTTATGAAATCAGAACTCACAGTATTTCATTTATGTCCCTGTTGGTATTCATGTATCAGGACAGCTTAGGGAATAATGTTAGCAGTTTGTAAGAACTCATCTTGTAGTCAACATCACATTACTTTTTTGGTTTTAGAAAGACTGAATAGACACCTTGTCAGACAAATACAAAATAAGTGGATAAACAGAGGCAGACTGGTAATGTACACAGTTTAAATCTAGAAGAAAAAAGTATGGGCATGGAGCAACGGAGAGGCATGGCCCACATGTGAGAAGGAAGAATTAAAACTATTTGTATATATAATTATACATATATTTAATGAGTCTAGATAGTGAAATCTGGATAAGAGATTTCAAGTAAGACATAATGATGGGGTTTCATCCTGGTGAAGGACCCAAAAAAAAAAATCCCAGGAAGCAGCAGGGCAGACAAGCAGTACACAGAGGATCCTTACACGTAGGATATAGCCTACTATTTAAGAAATGCAAGCAAAAATGAATGCTGCTAGGCATTCATAAGTAAGGCAACAAACTCTTGAAATGTATTGTTTAATTGAGGCTCACTTAAAAATAATGAAAACCTAAACCCTACCTTTAAAGTCTTCTTCATTCAGGTGAAATTATTTCATTTCTCTTTCCCACTTTCTGCTAATTCCATCACTTCCTCCTTCGTGACAAGCTTCAACTCCTACTCATCTGGCCTAGGGGTGGGAAGCTTCAACTACCACTTATGTGGTCCACACATACACAAAGAGGCATGAAAGATGCTGCCACTGAGTATATACACATGCAGCTTCTCAGAGAAAAATATGAGGCACAAGGAGCTACTTTCTCACTATGTTACTCCCACATACCTGAAATCTGCAACTGATGCAGTGCCAAGGGGAAAGTTAGGTTATGCAAGTGAAGTTTCCATCAGCAACCAGAATAACCTAAGGGAAAGTGCTCACATCCAAAACATTTTTTATTTATGTTTAAACCCTTGAAGAAAAGCTTGCATTATGTGCTGGTGTTTCCATCACTGCTAGCAGTGTCTTTAACCACAGACCACCCAAGGATGGGAGAAGTCCCACTGGATCATTCTCGTATTGTTACCAAGGCATTCACTACCAGCTGTCGTCAGAGGGGGACACTGGTGAGGTGAAACTGGCCTTCCCCAATGTTTCTCACAGTCAACTGCTACCCTCACAAACAGAAATTTGACGACTGGCATCACCTATCCTGTGTTTTTCCAGAAAATGTATCCCACTCAACCGCTGCCCTCTGATGAGGTCCACACTGATTTGGCAAGGTTCTTTCAAAACAGTGGCTCCTTTTCTGCATTCTCCTGACAGGCAAATCATCAGCTTCTATGAAGCTTCCCTTTACATGTCATGTCACATCAGATATGCACATAGTTATGGAAGAATTTCAAATTTACACCTAGCCTAAGCTTTGCATTGTTAACTTAAATAGCAATGAAATACAAACTTCAGTTTAGGTCTTCTCCTAATTTGTCTGGTTGCTTCAGTTAGCCTGTGAAGAATTTAAGTCTCTCTCCAGTTTCAGTTCCTCTGAAAACCAATCAAATCTCTTACACATTGGGATGAAAGGTCACATATACAGCTGGTCCGATTACAAAGATGAATTGGAATAAAAAGTTTTGCCCATTTATTCTAAATTCTGATTCCCCTTCATGCTCTATTTTTATTAAACTGTGAACTATACACACTAAGAGCTAAGAATGAGCTAGAAATTATATGGTTTTCCTGGAATTTCAGTCCAATAAGACCAAACTCAGACCTCATTGTGAGGTTAACAGCTGAATTCCACTAAGTAAAGCCCCCGCTAGCTTCTATGTCATTAAGGTTCAGCTTTCATTAAATAAAAAATGTTTAGAATCTGACATATTTCTCAAACAGAATATTTTTATTTCTCTTTTACAAAATAGTATTGGAAATTTTACTTGCCACATCATTTCTGTGACTATGCATTCAACTATAAAAATGCAGATGTTTTCAGAAAAAACGTTCTTTAAAGAAATGAGCAGTGTAATTTGTAGGCTGAATGTGAACTAAATTTGACGACAGACAAATGCATCAAAGACTGGGAAGTCTTACAAAAGTTGGAGGAAAACACATAATAAAAATTACAAGGACTGAATATGAACTGGGAAACTTCAGCATTTTTTTTTGTATTACATTCAGTCATCACTTAAGTGGACTTCCCAATGAAGTTGTCTTGAATGTAACAGCTGCAAACAGAATCCAAAGATACTGTCTTTTCATCTGTGCTTTACTTGCTGCATGTTTGTTCACCCAACAGTGACCCATTTCAGCAGCTTCCCAGCCTTGCAAGTGAAGGAACTAAACAAAAGTGCAGATTAATTCGTGGAGAGAAGACTTAAAATATTACAGAAGTTTAAATGTTGTGATCTGGAACAACACTCATCCTTGAAATGCTGCAATTCTTCACAATTAGGTATCAGGATAATCTGTTTGACTAATATGTCCATCTATTAAAATCTGAAATTAATTGCTTTGATATGTTAGTAGTATACTTGGAACGAAATCAAAAGACTTATGAAATCAAAAAAGTCCTTAGTCACATGTAAACTGTTCTATTTGCTCTTGTACAAAGCTTTGCAAAATACTGTGCTCTGTCTGAAAGATATGTTGCTACCTTGCTGTAAAATCAAATCCAACATTTAGACTCTAATGCCCACAACAATCTGGTAAATGATTAGATGGTCTTATCGAGTTCTCATATACAGACTCAACAATAAAATCATACCATTAGCTGCAACATCCCCTCCAGCTGCACACACACCCCTTCATGGTTTTTTTCTTACAGAAAAGACACAATTCTATAAATCAACAAATAAGCACAGTTCCCCGAGTCTGTGTAAGATACAGATCTAGCAGAAAGAACTCCAATAGTCAACCAGGAGGAGAAGGGTTCTCTGGAGTCCAGGGAGCTCAAGCTGCCCACATGGCTTGGGTACACTTGCCTACTGGACACATGGAAGACCTCACACTCCTGCTGACAGACTCTGGACATCCTTTAACAACCTACTTTGAGTAACTGTAGTAAACCAGTTGTACCTGGGACCAGGAATTCACATACCAGGCCACAGACATATTTTTCAGCTTATGAACAACTGCTGTAGCTAAACCCTCTAAACCCTTCCTGGTTTCCAAAGTATTTGCTTCCCAAGTACATCAGATCATGCAAGATAGCATGAATGTCAGATGGGTTTGATCAACATCAACATTCATAACCCAGACTGACATAACTGACATCAAGAGGTATTTGCTGAAACAAGAAGTCTGAAGGCACAACACAGAATAGTGTTCTAAAGTTTGCTAAAAACAAAATAAGTATTTTTGATATTTTTGGAGGTCAGAGTTTGATCCTAAGTGCAGATGAATGAGCCATCATCTAACTTGCATTCATTCTGACAGAGCTACGACCACCTCCAAAATCAAAATCAAGACCATGTGCAGACAAAATCACACAAAAAAACCCTAAACTGTAAGAATGACTGGCTCACCATTTAAGCTTGTGATATTCTGTAACACACCACACCTCAACCCTACAAATGCAGATGAACATGAAACCACAACAGGCAGCAAATAAACACTTTCGGTCCTGAAAACATTCAACAATTTGCTAATTGCACACCCATCTGGCTCAATAGGAAACTGCACTCAAATTTCACTTGAACCATTTTCTGCCACTACTTTGAGTCTATGCTTGAAGATGATGAAGAATTCAGCTGTCCTACACCTGAAACACTGCATTAAAACTGCAGACCTGCCTGGCTTTACCACCCCATGCAGAAGATAATATGTAAAACTTAAAATACTGGAAAGAAGAGCTATACTTCTGGTATGATTTGCAGGAATGTAACTTAAGGATTTCTGTTGCAGCTGGTGATGGGGTCCGAGGCTGTGATCCAGGAAGAGATGACCGGTCCAGGGAGATGGTCCCGAAAGGAATCGCCTTCCCGGGGTCCGGTGTCTTCCTCTCAGCTGCTGGCAGAGGGGCCCTTGCAGAAGCTGTCAGCTCTTTAGTGATATCAGCTCGTGATTCCAGCTCAGCTCTGCAGGGCAGCCTCTAGGCCAAGCCAGACCAGAGAGAGAGACGAGAAGGCCCGTGTGGCTGGTTCCGCACGAAGGGAGCTTTATTGTGGGTCCCCTCTGGCAAAGGGAAGAGCCACGGATGAGCTCTCTCTCTGAGCCACAGGGGCCCATTGATCTTGCTTTTATAGGGATACAGGGGATCAGCAAGGGGACCAATGGATTACAGAGGGTCTGGGACAGACCAATGGATTACAAAATGATCTACATAGTATCTCCCAAAGGATTGCGGGTCTACCTTTCCTCACCATGACCCAAAGGAGTGGTTGCCTTTCCAGGGAGTCCTGCTGGGAGATTGCTCAATCTCCTTATCTCAGCAGTCGTCCCTCCAGGGCAGCGGCTGGGCATACCCCACAGATTTCCACAACTGTATGGAAGAAACATTGTTATATATCAGTGTGTGCATATACATCAAAACCAAGAGGAAACCCAAGGGATGACTTCAAAATTCGTACAATCTCAGTCAGCCCTTCGGAATGGTTAAGTAGCTACTTCAAAACTAATCAGAAGAGAGACATGAAATTAAGTTCAAAAAGCATTTCCTCTAATGTCTCCCAGTCCCAGCAATGAGCATTCCAAAAGATTTAGAACCATAAATGAAACAAGGGTCCCAGCTCCTCAAAGTTGATAGCTGAAGAATTAAACAAGAAATCAACAAGAGATACAAGCAGGCCACGGGAGATACACCAGGAAATAATGAATCAATAGTGGTTACCTATAAGCCTGTTCCACCTAAGAAGGAAAAAAAGAATTCAATAGAGCATTCAACTTTCTTATTTAGGCCTTTAAAAAACATCACTAACCAATTCAGATTAACTGAAGTCACATAAGAAAACATTCTTGTCCTCTGGAGCACTGCAGAGCTCCATGTCTAGTTCTTTTGTGCCCAGAGTGTCACTCCTGGGTAAGTACTGCATTAGCACAATATCCTGTGAACAAAACTCTCAAAGCTCAGTGACCTTCTACAGTATTTCCTTTTATGCAGACCTCTCCCTCCAGCCCTATAGCAGGACACATGTTTAACTATTACAAAGAGCCCAATGAAGTAGAACTGCACAGATGGAAACTAGCAGTACTGGAAAAATATCACAAAAATAATCAGTTTCCAATTCGATTCAATTTTCAGTATTATTTGACATTTTCCTTTTAAATAAGAGAGAAGGCCCATGTGAAAATGTCACATCCACCTACCAAGACACATACAAGCCTGTAAGTAGTCCAACAAAAAACTCAGCAGACATTACCTTGTACTGCAAAGTCTGTCGTAGCACCCCTTGACTTATGGCTGCATCACCCCATGTTAAATTACCTCTCCAACCAGAATTTAAACTAATTTAAAAAAAAATAAGTTTGTGCGCTTGATGTATGGATTACAATTGCCTGCCTCAGACGCTGTTATGCCACACAAGGATTTTGCCATGAGATAAGCACAGAACGGAGTGACAGCTCCACACCTGGTGGAAGGAGATATGGCTAGCACCCGGGTAATGCACCCAGACAAAAATTCCTACTGTGGCAAACCGTGTGAAGAAGCAACTGCTCATACACCTATCACCAAGCAAGATCATCCCAAGTGATAGGACAGACGGCCGCTGCGACCACCAACCACCACTGGATACCTGAAACTTGGACTGTAAGTTAAGCCATTGTGACAGGAACTTGCAGTAAGAAAGGTGGTATTATTGTCCAAGTGTTATCTCAGGCCTAGGGAGAGGTAAACAAAGCTGGGACAGAAGAATGTATCACTGATAATGGCAGAATTTATGGGCCACAAGGAAAGCCAACTCAGCAACAGTGCTGGTCAGCTCAGACTGGATAAAAGGTAATCCCTGCAGTGGGAAAATCACAACCACTGGCTCACAATCCACCAACTCAAAAGAACAGAAAGACTAAGCAAGAGACTAGTTAACATTAGCCAATGGAATAAGAGAAATGTGTAGCCAATAAGCATTAACTCCTTTGTTTACTAAAATGTATAAACAATGGAAAGTTTTGAATGACCTTGGGACCCCCACCAGCAGGAAGCCCAGGGTAAAGAAGGACCAACAGATGGCACTGGATCCATGGGTGGTAACTATCTTCTGCTTAATCCGTCTTGCTGTCATTATCTCTCTCTCTCCCCATCCCCCCCTTTTCTATTTCTAACTCTCTACCTCACATTTACTGTTAAATAAAATCAGTATTATTAACTTCGGCATGTAGTCTCATTTTCACCTTAATTTGGGCACAGGCAGCCCTCACTTATCAGATCATAACATTTGGTGGTTGTTTTTTGGTTGGTTGGGGTTTTTTTCATAAGTGATCAATGAAGTTCTAACACAAATTAAAAATGCGTTTCTACACCACCACATGACAGCTTATATATTTTGAAATGGTGATCCAAATTTTAACAGAAATCTGACACTGGAAAGACATGCCTAACCAAACAACAAAGGCTTATGAGACTAAAGCCTATTTCATCAATCCAGTACAAACTTGGGTCACAGCAGTAAGCATCACTGCACTAAGAAGACTGCAGGCATTTCCCCAAATCCCCAGACGCCAGTAGAGATCTACGCTGATTTAGGGTATTTCTGTCCTTTGATCAAGTCCTTCTGCTTTGCTTTTTATACTCTCCCTTGGAGAAAAAGCAGTGGCATATGTTCCAAGAAACCCATGCAAAGGTCCTGAGAGAAGAAAAGAAGACCCAGAGTAGCATTCCCTTCGAAAACTGTTCAGCCAGCCTTTCAAGCCCTGTGCTTGCATGGCTGTACCAACTCCAGACTGCTGCAGAGCAGAACTGTAGGGAGAGCAGCAATGTTTCCATGTGACACACACAGCCTCTGAACAGCATGGTCCACAGGCCATTTCTTCAGACTCACCTAAGACTATGAAACTTTAATGTAGCATAAAAAGTACATGAATATACTCACTAACAGACTCGAGAGCTTGAAAAGAGGGGATACGAGCTGAGATCTGTTCTACTAGGTTTGGCTAAATCAGTAGGTCTTTCTTCCTCCTCTGATCTTCAAACTCTTTTATATACTTATGTTAAAGGAGAGTAATTTGGTTTGCATGGGATGTCAAAATAATAGGAACAAGAATCAAAACCATTGAGCATTAAAAAAAAAAAAAAAATCTCACCAGCTGATGTTTACCCCACGGATGTATATGATACTGCTCCTCATTCATCTCCACCAGCACACTCACCCTTTGTTCTCCCTTCAGTTTCACGAACAATGAAAGATTCTCTTCCACAACAAAGAAATGTAAAAATAACTACTAGGATGTTTTCTGTGTTGTAGGAAGACAAAGAACACACACATGGTTTGAAACCACTATCAGATTTCCAGGAATGTATTGTCAACTCATTAAAAAAAAGAGTAATATATTAAAATAAAATGTATCCTAGCCAATTTAATCTAAAGATTTGACCCAAAGAACACATTTTATTTTTACCACAAGTATATAATAATTTGAAAATTTCATTGACTGTTTTTCTTGTTTACCACACAAACCTAAAGTAAATACTTCCATTGAGTTGAACTGGTTTGAGCATATTGTTTCACTGGGAATACCTACAGTCTTAATCCACTTCATAAAGACTTATCAGCAAAGCATTTTTTTCATTCATGTAAAGAGAAGCCAGTTGACTGAACTGTCATGCTGAGATGTGCAAAGTGGTCTTTAGTAGAAAAATGGGAAAATTATTAAAGACTGACATGTGACTGCTTTTCACATACAGTGTTGCTGTACTGAATACAGAGTTGCAACACAGCATATACAGCTGTACAACCATCTGGAAAAGCAATGGAAAGCAACTGGAAACAGCATGCTAAGGAGGGAAGTCTACCTGGGCAGGCAGGTGGCCCTGATCATCAAATTATCTTTTCGACCTTAAATTCTTATTCTAGATTTCAGAGAGCATGCAAATTTGCTGAGCATTTATCCAATTTCTGCATCTCCCCATTTAATTCAGACTTACTATACATATTCACAGTATGTATGAAAATGTATTTCTGCCTTTAACTTAACAGAGAGCTGTGAAAGTTCAATATAATCACAAATTTTCTGTTTTTAATGAAACAAACAACCCACCTACATGAGTAAAAGAGGCAAACTACAATTTCTCTGTGTGGCTATGCTGGTACAATTAAGTTAATGTAAGAGCTGTGAACGCAGGATAGAAAAAGGAATAATAGTGCTAATTAATTAGATACAAATGATCCTGAAATAATTAACACTCTGAAAGTGAATTTCCACACATAAGCACCCAATTAACATGGCATATTTTATTCAATTAACCATTTCCTTCCCATACTCATGGCTGGATAGATTAAGAAGATACAGTACCATTTGAATCATCCATTATGATGATGCAAAATTTATCAGTCCTGAGATAGTACCAAAGGTTATTGAACAAGGGGTCAGTGGGGCTTCAGGATTATATGAGTACAGGTCCCTGTTTCTTCATTAAATTTACTCTAACCACCTAAATGCACCTTCTCATCTAACTGCACCACCACAGCCAGGGATTTTACTGTGCAGTGCAAGGCGCCAAGGCAGCACTCAAGGAGCTGGGACACCTTTGCTCTTCTGATCCCCTGGAGTTTGGGGCACCTAAACTCCCCCATGGACCTCTGATAACTTCCTGTGAATAACAGCTCCATGCTGTCTAGTAGGTAAGAGAAGTGTCACCACAGATGGAGATTTTAAGGTTTCAAAGGAGATGAAAAGCTCAGTTCTGAGAATTCATTGCCATGCATAAACAGCAGCTGATAAAGAACAAACCCAAGAACTACAGGCAAAGGGAGTTTTGAAAATGGTACTGTCTGAAGAACACAAAAATTTAAGGAATGAGAAATGATACAGCAGAGAGAGCTGTGAGTGGTACTGGAGATAAAGACAAGAAGCTATTACATTAAGTAGTGGAAGAAGAGGATTCCAGGGCAGCAATATACAAAGATAATGATTTCAGTAAAAATGAGTGTTGAAATGACTGGTTAAGCTTAGCACCTGGAGACTATAATGTGGCAGTCAGTACAGGACTCAGACCTCTCTGGAGGGAAGTTTATGCTGCATGCACAGAAAGAAAGGCAAGCTTCCAGAACCACTCTGTGCCTCAGAATAAGAGCTCAAGAGAAGAGTCACATGTTTCAGCTTTAGAGGCTGGTAAGCGCTCTCAACAGTCACACACACACAAAGAAGAAGAAAAAAAAAAAAAAAAAGGGAAAGATGATTGAACATGCAGAAGTTTGTGGATCAATACACAGGGAGTTCTGAATCATCTTCACTACAGCTGTCACTAGGATGAATCAGACTGTCCAGAAATTCTGAATGGGAGGTAGGACCACCAAGGAGCCATCACAATGTCAAAGGAGAAAGGAAAATAAGAACAAGGAGGACTCGATTCAAGGAGAAGCCACTGGAACAACCAAAGAGAGCAACAAAAGCAAGGAAGGCAGGAGAGTGCAGTTAGTTGTTTCAGCTTAGTCACTGAAGTCAAACAAGGTGAAGAAGGACTTTAAAAAGCAAAGTTAATACAAAGCTCTGAACATGCCAAAATATTCTCTGGAAATAAACAAAATAGTCACAGGTAAAATCACAGCTAAATTATGGATTTTACACATCTGCTATTTAAATATAATATTTGCAATATTTACTTATTTACAGAAAAAGTTAAGGAGCAGGAACACAGTGCAATTGTTCTTATTTTCTTTCATTTAAAGATGAAAGAATCACAAGATCTAAAAATTATAACCAAACCTGACACATCATGAAATATAACCTTAAGAAGTCTAATGTACGCCAAGACAGGGAACAGAAGCCAACAGAAGAAGGATGACAGTAAGGGAGGCAAGTTGAGTGACATGCCACCTGCCTGTCTCAGGCAGAGGGATTGATTACCACCACTGGGGTTGCCAGAACAAAACTTCACTCTCCATCCAAGTTAGGATATATTTTTAGTCTTTGAAAATATTACTGGGCTATAAATGGATGTT
This sequence comes from Corvus hawaiiensis, assembly GCF_020740725.1. Lineage (NCBI taxonomy): Eukaryota > Metazoa > Chordata > Aves > Passeriformes > Corvidae > Corvus > Corvus hawaiiensis. The sequence goes on from NC_063215.1 coordinate 26,375,440, forward strand.
GTTCTAATAGCTTTTTATTATTATTGCAATATAGAATTAACAGTGCTTTTATGCACAGGGATTTGACAGCCTAAAAGCAGAAATCATATGCTAAGAAAGAACGATCATGAACCCCATGAGCTTTGGTTAGCTCCCCCCGACAGGCGCCAGCCAAGCACCAGGTCAAGGAGTGCTCCTGACACACAAAGTTGTGTCACAAAACTGAGGAAAGGAGACCAGGTGACAGCAATGACCATGGAGGACAAAAGAGGCTCCCAGAAGAGCCCACAGCAGCCATCATGCAAAAGGAAACTGAACCGTGTTCAGTCACAGGGGAGATTTTGCCTTCTCACTTACGCTGCTCTTATTCAAATAAGAAGGAAAAACATCCCTACAACAGATGGATGGACAAAGTTGCCCACTGTGGTAGATCCAGAACCACGCTCCTGAAACCAAGAGCAAACTTCCATGAAGGCTAACAGCCCAAGGACTGGGTAAAACAGGCCTGGTTTATCTCTCTTCTCTTGTATGTTCACCACAGTATTAAGGACAAATCAAAGTCTTGTCTTACTTATGCAATGACACATATAAAAAACACCCCAAACAGAGTTTGTCAGGCCAAAATAGTTGTTTTGCAGCTTGCAGGCAAGGCCATGGCCAGTCCAGCCAGAGGGAATATGAAAGGGTGTAAAGGAGGTCAGGTTATAGCACCTGGTCCCATAGGTTAACCACTGAGCAGTAAGCTCCCTATCTGAACTGCTGCATTACCCACACTACCTTAAGTAGAAGTGAGGTCAGATGCCACTTAAGAGTCTCTATAAATGTCCCAGTCCTTTAAAAGGAGGAGCTTTTTTCTCCAAAAGCTAAGAGTCCAAAGTTTGGCTTGTAAGCCTGAAATAGTTACTGCCTGAAATAAAAGGATCAAATTAATTACTGTCTGAAATTACTGTAATGAAATAAGATAAAAGTCTGCCTAGTCACAAGATGCTGATAAGATATGAAATACTTGATTTTACAGTAGGGTAGTAGTGGTGCACCTACAACTTGGGGTGAAGAGAAATTTATTTACAGTTCCATAGGATTTTGTCAACAACCAGCTTGTTCTACACACCAGGATTGTTTTACACTTGCTGCAGCAAATTCAACCTCATGAAAATTGTGTTCTTTTGTGTAAGGTACAGCTACAAACAAACAGCAGACCTGATTAAATGATCCCCCTGAAAATAGGCAATATTTTCTACTAATAACAATGAAGAAGGTATGAACAAAACTTATCTTCAGGCAACGATGCTCCATGAACCACAGACAGCAAAGTCCCAACACAGAACTTCTGAAACTGTCCCCATAACACAATGGGACTACATATTTATTATCTATAAAATACTATGAGGAATATCAGTTTCTGTGAGTCTCATGAAAAAAAAAAAAAATACTAGATCCAGAGTTGTGCAGACCATAAGCCTGAAACAAGGAGTAACCGGGGTGGATGCTGCAGCAGCAGTCCATGACTTAGAAACCAGTCAGCAGGACAAGATCTTTCAAGCAAAAGTGCAGGACACTTGTGCTAGAAGGTGTATTTTAAACACTGTATTTTTATGACTAGAGGAGTAAAGATTACTGAATATCAGCAATCAAAAGGTAAAGAATGCAAAAAGCTGTCTAACAGGCAGGCCTGGTACCACCGTCTTTGCAGAGGCAAACATTTTATAGGCTAATGGCTCACCACCAAAAAAAAAGCAAAAAATACAAAATTTATTAACATTACAAAGGTTAAAGCTGTATCAGAGTCCAGTCTCACAGGCAGATCAGTATTTCCTTGGACAATCCTCACACAGTGCTGAGGATTGCCTCCAATATCTCTGAGGGACACATGCATGAAATTGTTATGGAGGGAGAAGAAGGTTATTAAGGAAACCAGGATTTTGCAAAGCATTACTTAGAATGGTAGTCACAGCACAAGTTCTGGCTTCTAAGAAAATACAATTTCATATGAGGGAAAAATTTTTTTAAGATTGGCTGGGACAATGTTCCTTAGGAAGTTAAAACAAACAAAAAAGAACCCAAGTCTGTATTTAATTCTTTCCTTTACATCTTCACTGGACTGGCTGAACCAAATCAGCAGGACTCTGGATGTGTTTACAAGCGTAATTATGTCCATGATTTTCAAGGACACTTTTCTTTTTTTAAAAATCATACAGCCTACGGCAGAGACATTCCTCATTTTCAAGGACTCTACAGGAACTGTAGGTGTGATGGATCTTGTCTCCCTAAATGCCATCCAGAACAGCTGCACAAAGCCCACTGACTAATAAGGGGCAAGAATGTCACCCTACATTAACAGCTCCAGTTACAACACAATAGTGATTGTTAAAATATTCACTTCTAGATAGCTTGCTGTGTTACAGATATATAACCTAGGATTACAAACTGATTTATGGTAGCCAAAAAAATCCAACCTGAACTGTAGGAAAAACAATCAGAATCACTTACGAAAAAATAAATTCATGGTTACAGTGTTAAAAATAACACAGATGAGTCATGGTTACCAACAGCAAATGGAAGCTCATGCCCTGTTCAAAGTGGCTTGCTTAGACATCTTCAGAAAGAAACATGACAAATACATAAACACACCCGCTTTCAAAATAAATCCCTTGAAAATAAACAAAAATCTGAAATTTAAAACAGAAATAAAGTGATAATAAATGAAAAGCAGTAACATGCCCACTGGTCCTCAGCTCTACATATTTAGGAAACCGCCAGTCCAGCGGAGGAGTGGAGACATTAAATGTTCTCACAGTATTTTGTGAGTACACTGGAAAACCTCTAACTTGCATTGAACACACCTAAATAAATAGGTGGTTAAAACTGAGTGGTTTAATATGAAACAGAATAAAGGCACCAAAGCTATTCATGTCACTTTCCTACAGTCACTGAGCCCTCTGTTCATGCCTGTAGGGTGTCAGTGTGCTCTGATGGTGAACTTGGCTGCATCTGCCCTCACCACTTCCCTGGGATGTGCGTCTGCAGTACAGTGTGAACTGTACTTCACTCTTCTGTCTTCATGCAGTTAAGTGAGGCGATAGAAGGTTAGAAGACAAAAGACAGGAAAAAGAACATATTTTATTCCATTCCTTTGTTAGTTTATTGGTACTGTGGTAGTAACTGTCTTCCATAGTGCAAAGTACTCAAAAAATACAGGAACAGGCACCTATTGCAAACCTTTTTTTTCCATCTTTAGCCTGCACTTCTTCAAAAACTGTTTTAAACTAAAGCACTCCCCCGAGAAAAGTTTAAAGGAAGTAAGTGAAAATAATCTTCCAGCTCTATCTGTACTTTTTACCACCCAGTCCATCAGCAAAGAATGCAGAAAGCAAAGCAAGATGAAGTAACACGTCTGCCCAAGAGCCTATATACATATCTGTAAAACTATAGTTTTACAAATAGTTTTATGTAATAAAAATTAATATATAATTAATGTATGCGTATATATAATAAAAATAAAACTCCAGGTTGTTATGTTTGTTATGCAATGGGCTTATAGAAGAGAAATGCAATTCCAGAAGGAAACAGCAAAGCCCTTTTTTCCAAAGAACCTCTCCTTCCAATACTAATTTTAGCACAGGATTTTATCACTCTAGTAACTATGGTGCAAGACCCATGAACAGAAAAAAAAATTCAACTGGTTTGGCAAATAACTGAGACAAAAAGCTGCAGCTCAGCCATACACCCATCCTCATTTGTACAGAAGGTTTCTACAAGGTCCACACTGACTCAGAGTCATGTACAATTCCTCTGAACTAGCTCCTAGAACAAGCCTTGATTACCATTCTGAGACCTTTGCCATAACTGTTTAAAATTTGCAACTTCCAATATTTCTGGTTTTTTTAGTGACACGCCCAATTCTCACAACCTCAGAATACATTGGAAAGAGGGCACACCAGTTCCAGAAGCAGTCAAGAAATAAGGCAAATTTTAAAAATATTTTAAACTAACTCACCTAACCTGATGAATACCATCACCATATATTCCAGTTTAAACTGATTGTACAGACAAACTAGATAATAGCAGACTAAGATCAATGAAAATAAATATTCTTCTGGAGCCAGCCCCCTCCACCCAAGGAATCTTGGAAGTTGTTCAGACAAGCCCTTTATTTAAATCCTGCAGTTAAATTTTAACAAGTATTATTAACACTTACCTAGTTTGTTTTAAAGACACACTCAGACTTTTGGTCAGACCTAACTGTAAAGATTTGCTGAAATTTTTAACTTGGAGCTGCAACTTTCATACTACCAATTCCTATTCCAAGGCAAGGGCTCTTGGTTTGTAATTATACAGTCTTTTAACTTAAAACTGAGGAAAAAATATTAAACTAGTCCAGTAAGAGACTAGGGCCTGCTCTCCCTACCCAAGTCAAAAATCTTTCTCCAAAGTCAGCTTTTTCCTTTCAAAACTCTTGAAATTGATAATACCATTCTTTTTGCCTTTTTCAACAGCTTTTGTTCTGCACATGCACCTGTAAACAGAAGTTATAGTTCTCTTGAACTTTTCTAGCCATGAAAACAGCCTTCATTAAGGGAAGGCTTCTGCCATTGCTCCCTCTGGTTCTCACCATCAGAGAATTATTAATTAGCACTGTGCTGATACACAGTATCTGCAGCACAGCTCATCCAGTAGCCTGTCAAGGCCCATCTCCAGCTCAAGGCAGAACAGAGGAAAAGGCAACAGCACTACTGGGGTTCCAGGAGTGATGGGGTCAACAAACCAGGCAAGACAGAGTAAAAGGTTAAAGTTACTTTGTCTCACTGCAGCTGTAAGACAGATAGCACCTGGCAGAAGAAATTAAAACAAATGGAAACATGTTCTGGTTGAAGTAGTCCAAGAAGAAGAAATATTTTATCTTGCTGCCCAGAAGGGGCATGAGAAAGGACAGGGACCAATTAAACAATCAAATCCACCTTGAGCAAAATTAAGAGTAATCTAGGTGACTACTGCAGCATTTCTGTGTATGTCTTTGGCTGTCCAACAATGCTGCAGCTGAACTGGCTTCCAAAGAAAAGAAATCTGAGGGAGAGGTTCTGGATTGCATTTTTTTTAACTTTCCTCCTGTCAGGGCACAGCTGGAGCCAGCAGCACCTGGGTGCAGGGCACAGGGAGCTGGAGACTGGCCCTGTTGTGCAAGTGCTGGGGCAGGACCTGCCATGGGGCCTGGACCGTGTGCACATGGGGGAGCCCCCATAGGATGGGTTGGGACACACAGAGCTGGGGGAGCCCCTGCAGGGATGGGCTGGGACACGCAGAGCTGGGGGAGCCCCTGCAGGGATGGGCTGGGACACACAGAGCTGGGGGAGCCCCCATAGGATGGGTTGGGACACACAGAGCTGGGGGAGCCCCTGCAGGGATGGGCTGGGACACACAGAGCTGGGGGAGCCCCAGCAGGGATGGGCTGGGACACACAGAGCTGGGGGAGCCCCAGCAGGGATGGACTGGGACACACAGAGCTGGGAGAGCCCCAGCAGGGATGGACTGGGACACACAGAGCTGGGAGAGCCCCAGCAGGGATGGACTGGGACACACAGAGCTGGGAGAGCCCCTGCAGGGATGGGCTGGGACACACAGAGCTGGGGGAGCCCCAGCAGGGATGGGCTGGGACACACAGAGCTGGGAGAGCCCCTGCAGGGATGGACTGGGACACACAGAGCTGGGGGAGCCCCTGCAGGGATGGACTGGGACACGCAGAGCTGGGGGAGCCCCAGCAGGGATGGACTGGGACACGCAGAGCTGGGAGAGCCCCAGCAGGGATGGACTGGGACACGCAGAGCTGGGAGAGCCCCAGCAGGGATGGACTGGGACACACAGAGCTGGGAGAGCCCCAGCAGGGATGGACTGGGACACACAGAGCTGGGAGAGCCCCAGCAGGGATGGACTGGGACACACAGAGCTGGGAGAGCCCCTGCAGGGATGGACTGGGACACGCAGAGATGGGGGAGCCCCAGCAGGGATGGACTGGGACACGCAGAGATGGGGGAGCCCCAGCAGGGATGGACTGGGACACGCAGAGATGGGGGAGCCCCAGCAGGGATGGACTGGGACACGCAGAGATGGGGGAGCCCCAGCAGGGATGGACTGGGACACGCAGAGCTGGGGGAGCCCCAGCAGGGATGGACTGGGACACGCAGAGCTGGGAGAGCCCCAGCAGGGATGGACTGGGACACACAGAGCTGGGAGAGCCCCTGCAGGGATGGACTGGGACACACAGAGCTGGGAGAGCCCCTGCAGGGATGGACTGGGACACACAGAGCTGGGGGAGCCCCAGCAGGGATGGACTGGGACACGCAGAGCTGGGGGAGCCCCAGCAGGGATGGACTGGGACACGCAGAGCTGGGGGAGCCCCAGCAGGGATGGACTGGGACACACAGAGCTGGGGGAGCCCCAGCAGGGATGGACTGGGACACACAGAGCTGGGGGAGCCCCAGCAGGGATGGACTGGGACACGCAGAGCTGGAGTGCCCTTGGGGCCCAGTCGTTTGTCAGGTCGTGATGGAAGCACCCCAGTGAGCTGCAGGTGAAAGGCTGAACAATTTCCATTTCATCTACACAGTCTTAGCATGCCATACAACCTCTCGTAAGAGACATTTTAAAGTTACAAATGAAACACATCATGGCATTCCACATGGTGTGTATATGAATTTGTGTACTAATGCAAGCTATTTATCTTCTGCAATGATTAGCCCCTGTGATAATAAGTATCAACAGAGCTTACAGAGAAGAGACCATCTGATGTCAGAATATACAGAAATTTTAAGTGACAGAATAAAAAATTTTACGAAATATCTACTTTTCTTTCCATTCAAGAAAGATGTCTTGGTCCAAAAACTGGATTTCCATAAGAGTGATTATATCAACAGTCTGACAAATCATCCTAGTTCTCATCTTAAATTATCTTTTTATCCATCTGTCCACACATCCCCATGCACTTGGTTTCCTTCGTGCAGAGTACAGATGTATCCTCACCTCCCATCTACCGAAATGGCACTGTAATAGAAACATTCAAATAATAATGAGGGGTGTGCCTTGCATCCACACAATTCCTTTGCCAAAGTTAAATCACCACTGAAACTGAGAGATTTGCATCACTATTCAACAAAAGTATAACAACAACAAACCAGGCCAAGAATGACGAAAATAAATGGACTATCATGTTCCAGGCACAGCTAAGTTTTTCCCCATGCTCTCCCATAAAAAGCACTAGAAAGATTCATACATTTTTAAAACCATTTTCTCCTTTGATAAGGTCAGCTCCTGCCTCAGCACAGGCTCTTACCCTTCATGTCATACATTCAGCACTGCATAAGGAACACACTGAACACAGCTGTGATCTTGCTCTTCTGCAGCAGCTCCCAGCAATAACTTCACATGACATACACAACACATTCATCATGTAGATGAAGGCATGTTGCTGCTATTGCTTTTCAACTGTTGTCCCCAAGTTGTTTAGTACCAAACGACTTGCCCAATACTATGGAAAGATCTTGGGTCAACACACCTGGGGAATGATCTGAAATATATGGAAGACTTAAATGTACAAGAAACATTGCAGATTTAAAAGCTCAACAGAAAATTCTTCTGGATGGCAGCTGTCAAATCAACTATTTGAACTTTAAGAATTGAATCTTATTTCAGGGCAGGTTTAGTGCTGACTTCAGCCACAGCCTACGAGCTGGTAAGAAAGAATTTAGAAGTCTTACAGCATTCTCTGCTATTCTAGCAAGTAAATCAAATAACTCCTTTTCAAATGAAAAAACAAACCCATGATTTTTAACTCCCTCTCACCTGAGAGTTTCACATCTTAATCTCTTTCCTAGAGGAGGTTCTTTTCATGCTTTTAATTTAATCTTCTTCTACATCAAATGCTTTAAAAGGCACTGAGTCTATTCGACAGTACATAAAACCTCACCTGGCCTTTTAATTCAAAGGATCTGCATAATAAAAGCCATCATTTCCTCATATAATTAAATAATTATCATCATCTTTTCCAACGCTGGCAGCTCTAGTTATTTTTTACAGAAGGTAAATACAAGCATTTTGGTCAAGTCATTAAAACAATACCTGGCACTGCAAGTACCTTTGGTCTTAACTTGCCACCAGCAATAAACATGCACTCTGTCACACCCTGCCTGATCACCTAACCTCAACTGTAAATTGTGCTACTATACAAATACCCCACAGATAACTGGGAAATCTCTTTTTCTGCTATTCAACCTGAGGCTAACTGCAGTAGCTGCACTTGGGGATTTTTTTTTTTTTTGCCCCAGTAACTCTTTCAAAGCCATCCCAAATCTCTGTGATCTGGACAAAATATAGTTTTTGTATTACGATGTCTGATATCTGTAAATAGTTCTGACTATTCACAACACTAAAAATAAAAGACAAGTTTGGCTTAAATAAGAATGGTTTCAAATCCATAAAGGCAGGGTTTTTTCTGGGAGTTTGTTAGTCTTTTGTGGGTTTTTTTGTGGGTGTGTTTGTTCTATTTTTAATAGCCTCACTTCCATTGCTTTCAGCTTTTGAATCTTTAAGGATTCATATTACCAAAATTTTCACTGTTACCATCCAAGCCAAAAATCTTAGCATTTGTAACATAAACTTAGATTCTTATAAAATCATAAAACCCAGAAAAAGTTTTAGTAACAACAGTCAGTGTTGTAAGGCACAAAAATAAGAGGACCAGTGATTTAGAGAAAGACATACTAAGGAAAACCTGGAGAATTCTGATCCCAGATGATGACATAAGGAAGTGTCAAGTATCATATTTGTGACAAGTGCATTAGAAAGGGAAGATATTAATGACTCAATTCTATATCAGAATTCATCAGTCTTACACCTAACTCCTTAAACTTCAGTGGCATGAGTTTCCCAAACATGCTGCACCACTGTGAATCATAAGCATTACTTTAGTGACCTGACTAAATACTGAACAACTCATATAATCTCAGTTAATCCTAATACAAACAATTAAATCCTTGTATACTTCTACCTTCTTAAAAGCTTACAGTCTGGACAAAAGATGTTACAATCAAAGAGAAACACTTCTGTTAACCTCAGTGAGATCAAGATGGAGGCTTTATTTACATGAATGTGACTGTCTGAGAGCTGACTGTGATTCCAAAGAGGAAAGTACCACCATCCTTGTAACAACAGCTGTGCAGCCAAGAAGACCAAACTACCCAGAGGCAAAGCCCCACTCCCATGGCCATGGTATGATAAGCATCCTAAAATTCTCCAGCATTTTGAAAAGGGCCACCAAACCCAAAGATACAGGCATGATGACAGAGGGAACAACCAAGGGGGGTAACATGAGAATCAAATTCCCAGCATCTGACTTCAGTTGCATAAAACTTCTGGGAAAACAAAGGTTTAGCTTTAGCTTTCAGTTACAGCCACTGAAAAATGCAGATTGTGACAAGTAGTCATGCTTCAGAACAAGAGTCATATATAAGTGAAAAATAATAGCATCAATTTTTAGTGGTGCCCTTTTGAAGTAGCTAAGAAACAGATTGATGACTAAGACAATAAAAAGCAGTGACAAGTATAAACCTACCATGGATTTCAATACTATATTTAAATCATATTTTTATGTCAGTGGAATACTACAGATGAAAATTAAAGTCTTTTGTATTGACAGCTGTGGAGCAAGAGGAGTTATATCTCCCTGATAGTAAAAGAGATTGAAGCTAGAAACTTGAGAGTTTCAAGTCCTTCAGCTCCCACTTCTGTTACATACACATTTGGTATCTCAGGAGACAAACAGCAAGGAGACAACCAAAACGCTTTCTGACAGTTTTCCCAGCACAGGTATCCATCTTCAGTGGCACCCATTGGAGCTTTGCATTTCCAAAAGAGAGCTAGTAGAGAGACATCTTCCAGCACAGTTAATTTTCAGGAGTTCCTCTCCTTCTTTCTGTTACAATTTTGTGAATTACTTTTCACATGATGTGATTCCAAAGGTGCATCTTTTCCATAAAAGCCAACAATTATCTTTGTGTACCGTTTGTGTTTGTCTGAATAATCAGCTATACAGTTTTCAAAAACATTTATCATCGTGAAACAGCAGTAGTGAAAATGAGAACCTTTACCTTAGCACTGCTCTTTTGGGGAGCAAATGGTCAGCTCCATTACAGAAAATAGGATTCAGAATTATGTAGGGAACCACCATGATCCCTTGATACCAAGTTGGATAGCTTTATCCATGCTTAAACACAAAATAGTATAATAAAGACAGGGGAAAAGAGGCTTGGGAATGCACTCCTTACTTGTTACCAAAATAATATCCCATTAGGCAAAATGGAGGCATACCAACTCAGCAGAAAGGAAACAGCAAACATCAGCAAGAGGACTAAAGATGCAGAGCTGCCCATTCTCTTAAGTAAAGCTTACATAAATAAAAAAAACCCACATAAATAAGCAACATAATTACATAGTCACCTACGTCAGATTAACTGCTATTTCATATAGGTTTACCTTTTTGGATTAACAGACAGGGAGGAGGTAACATCTGAGGTGACTAGTATTGACTGATGCCACATTATCACAGAATTTGTGCCTGTACCTTTTTGTGCATAAACAGGTAACAGACACGTAGAGCTAACAAATGTAGAAAAGTCATGTTTGGAATATGCTTTACCAACCAAGGAGGAAACAGGATTTAAAAGCAATATTGGAAAATTTAATCTTCAATATTTCTAAGCCTCTCACTTGGGTATCTAAAGCTTGGGTCCCAAAGTAAGTGAGATGGCTTTTTTTATCAGACTATTGAATCAAAGTAGCTACATCTCAGTGTATATTTGTGTATCAATATAATGTTTAAATCTTAGAAAAGGAGTCTTAAAATTCCTTTGTGGAAAAATGACAGCTCATTACAACTGAATAAATTCACCTTTTCTTTTACCAGTCTTAACACTGTTCACCTATTAAGTGTCAAACAACAAAATAGTGATTAACAAAAATTCCTTCCTTAAGTTTTACTCCAAGGGCAGCTGTGCACAGTGTTACTTCAGTAGGGATGGACTTTGTGAAGAAAATAAGTTAATGTGATTTAAATTTATTTTTAAGTAAACCCCTAAACCCTCTTGTAACCATTAAGTATTACCGTCTAATAATATGTTATTACACTCCCTGTCTCTCATTTTCTAGAAACAAGATAAAAAAGCACTGCTCAACATCCTTAATGTAGAAAGCTAGGAGGGGAGGTAGGGTTAATATTATTAGACTCTTCTAAGTTTTAGTACAGTGGAAACCTGGCAGTGGTCTGATACTGTCCAGGATGATGGAAGGGATGCTGAAATAGCCAGAGAATGGGATTAATTCCATGCTCAGAAACCTGATCAGAGCCTCTTGAGCCATATGTGAGGTAGCAGTGCCAGAATGCAATATGTGTTCCCACCGAGAAATCGGATTCAGCATATAAATAAATCAGAGTGAATTTAAAATAACTGACTTCAACTTTTCCCTTCCAGGGATGAGAAACTGGAAAGTGCTGAGGGATTCTGTCTTGTTACCTAACTACTTTTAAGAGGCATTTTATTACAGAGCTTCCAGAACCAGAACTGGCACTGGAAATCAGAGTTTTTTATAGGAGTCACTTTGCCAGCCAAAAAAATCTCATGGCTATGCAGTATGAACAACAGGGATGTGTTCTCCCAGGCAGGCCAGCTTCTTGATTCCAACTCCCTCAAACCTAAACACCTAGACCTTGAGGAGCACTCTTACAAAAAGCAAGATGGGTGAAAGTAGGGACAAAATCTGAAAGTTAAAACTTCTTCTCTTTTGGTTTTATTAGTATTCAAATTCTAATTCAAATAGACTGAATGATCACCTTAGGTAAAGGATGCAATTGGGAGCAGTTGAATATTGGTACTTCTCACTAAGCAGCAGGGTATCACAAAGAGCACCTGCAATAGCTTCAAGCAGCCTTCCAACAGAACTATGTTTCTAAGGCTAAAATAAAAACACAAACAGAAAACAAATGCAGGCCCCCATGATCACCACAGATGAAGACTTAAGCTATGAAATAAATGACTTTAGGAAAACTACAGAAAATCAAAGGTTCAATATTTAATCCATTTTTTCACTTCACCATCGTCTGGAGGAGTCAGCTTGTATTGAAGATAGGTCTAGAATTAAAATCACATCCTTACACTACCTCTGGAAGATCAACTGATTCCCCATCTGTCGAAAGAGAGAGGAAGCCAACTCCACCATCTGACAACATGAAGGCTCCCTAGCAGACCCCAGATAGGCAAAAACAGTCATCACAACTTGACAAGCTGAACTCAACTGTTGTGCTGCATCATGCAGAAAAGGCAGCTACTCAAGTCAATATAATCTAAATCATGTTAGGTTTTAATTTCTGCACTCTAAAACATACCTGGAAGAGAACATTAAGTCTATCCAATCTTTGTAGAATTAGGACAATGTTCTCCAAATAGCCAAGTTGACTGCTTAACTATCCTAAGTAAAGCATTAAAAATTTCTCCAGCTGGAAAGATATAGAAAGGATTCAAAAGACCATTTCTTCACCACACTTGAACCACAAGCTAGAAATAAAATATCTTATATCCATAAATCTGTTCCCCTCTTTGAGAAACTATACAGGCTTTTAGTTTGTTAATCCACTACACTTCTATGGTCAGAAAAAAAAATTACATCACCTGGTAAAAGTTATTGCCAGTATAAAAAGAACCTCTGATGACAACTAATACTCATGTTCAGTACTACCTTAGCAGATCGATTGCTGGTACTGTTTATTCAGAACTGTGCATGCATATTTATTATGTGGCATTAATAAATGTAGTCAATACACAGGTCAAACTATAAGCATATAGAAATGCCACACCACATTTTTCCTATTTACTGCACTTCAACGCTGGCTCAAAGTGCATTACTATTTTCACAGCAGGGTGCTTTTTTTCTCCTTAATTTCCTGTTTAGAATGAGTTATAAAAGTAACTTAACTCCTCCAGCCAATTTGGTCTTCCTGATTCCTTCATATAAAACTGGACAAATCTAAAATAACAGTTACTTCACCAGTTGTAAGATTACACTGCTCTTGCACCACTAAACCCTTCAAAATAGCTTTTAAAATTGTAAGATTAACAAGAGTAATTTATAAGACTAAAATGAAAAAAAAAACAAAAACAAACCAGAGCAAGCTTGTTTTGAACTTTTTGAAAGTATCAATCTGCAACGGAGTTTGTGTGTGGTTGCCACAAAGCTCGTTGCAAGGTCTTCATCCACAGTCCAACAGAATGTGAGGAGCCAAGGTTCATCCGGGATGCGTAGGTGCCACAGAAATGGCAAACAGTAATTAAAAAAAAATTGGACTATAAAAACAAAATCCACTGTAATCCTACGTAACCACCAGACTTGGAACAAAAAAGGATGACACAGAGATCCATCAATGACAGTCAATCTTAGTTATTGTGCCTTGGCCCTGGATGCAAATCAGTTGCAGAGACACGAGCATTCCAGTCTCTGGACTGATGGCAACAGGCTGCAAACGATTTCCCAGATGCAATGAGAGAGATTTTTGTATCACATCTAGTCATACTGAGTGTTTTTTCCAAAGGCCTGAGGTAGGGCAGTTGTTCTTGCCAGGAAGCTCTGTTTGGCAGCCTCTGACTTTTCCAGCTCTCCTTTATCCAACAGTAAGGCCAAAATAAATTCATCACATTTACCTGCCAGTTTCTGCCTTCCAATTTTCCTAGACCTTTCAGTAGCATATTGAAAATTCATTACTGCTGACAGCAGAATTGGAAATCAGAACGTCAGTGTCCTCTTTATCCAAAAATGCATAGTCTCAATGTGCAGAAGGAGGTAGTGCCGTTCTGCACTGGCACAATAGCATGGTGTCTAATATTTAACTGGTCAACTTCAAAAGTTACTACCTTGACGCAAAATTATAGAAAATGCAAGTATATATACTTTTTATTTCCCCTCAAGCACAACCTGGGAAGCGTGGGGAACTGTTTAGAGAATTTTAAAAATAATTTCTGTCATGGACATGAATAAAAACTTAATTCAATACTAATTAAATATTAAAGCATGTTTTTATGAACAAAACCATGAGTCTTTTTCTCACTGAGAAGGAAGGTGAAGACAGTCATATATAGGAAACAAACATCTCACACAGCAAAAGTTATTTTACTCCAGTGCTGTCAAAGCAGCTACAAGGAGGGGAGAACTGTGATCTTAACCTCAAATCTAGTGCAAACAAGCCTTTTAATCACTCAAATCAGGCAAGGGGACTACCGTGGTTACAAAAGGTAAAGGTGCTTATTCCAGGACAAAAAGAAAGCACTGGGGGAGGGCTGCAAGCCCTGTTGCCTCCATTTGAATAATTTTCACAATATTTTCAATTCTCTGGAATATTTCACCTTGAAAACATCTCATTTTTTCCAATTTTGAAAAGCCAATTCTTTTGTCAGTTATTACTGTTCTCCAATCATGAGTACTTTTCAAACTCTAGGCTATCCATCACTATTAAAATAGTTTTGTTACTTTCAAACCATTTAGGAAAGTGAAAAAAAGACCACAGTTTCTTGTAAATAGTGTTAGCAGAATTACTGAGCATAATCCAGGATTATCACAGTGAGATGAAATAGACTAAATAGGTCAGCATAGTACACTTCATCATATTCTTTATTTTTCACTATCTTTACCATATTCTCTATCTTGCAAAAAAATAACCAACAGACATATTTTTTCAAAGTTTTCCCATTTCTTTTTCATGATAAAAAAATGAAGTCATATTTTACTCCTTGGTGCCAGGTACCTGGCAAACCACTAGAAAAAAACCCCACAAACAAAAAAGTGTTGAACAATTCTCCTTTCGTAATGAAATCCAGGTATTTGCAACGTCGGGTTTCAACTTCAAATAAGGAAAATCATAATAGATCTTTTTAGCAGAGATTTTGGCCCAGTAATTTCTTCTTTTCCCCCAGCACGAAGCAATTGCACAGTAACACTATTACTACAAAAATATGCAGAATGTGCATGACCTAGCAGCCTCAGAGAACTCACTACTAGAAGATAACACTCTAGAGTTTGACCTTGAGATGATGTGCACTTTTTTCACAAGGTTCCTCACCTCTTCCTATTTATATCTGCTTTCTTCTCATCTTACGGCATTTGAAGATTTTTTTTAAGATAATTTGTTTTAGGAAAACCATACGCAACTTTAGGAATGTTTTAGGAAAATCATATACAACATATACAACCACAATATTATAATTATCTAATAATACCATTAATCCAAAAGCACGTATGAAGTCAGAACACCTACTAGATAAAAGTCAAAAATTTTGTCAAAGTTTGGGTTTTATTTTTTCACACAAATTGTCTTACAACATCTAGATCAGCCAAAACGAATTCAAAGTATTTTTTTTTAAGGGGGAAAATATCAGTCATATGATTTCTGCAACCATATCCTACATGTCTGTATTTGACACCACAATGGACATAGCAGGCTCTTTTACTCCAGCTAGTCTCACTGTTTAAAGTGATACTCCCTAGCATTCTGCCAACAACAGTTAGAAGCAGTAGTGCAATTCCACATATATAAGTGACTTAAATACACTGAAATATTAACCACAATAAGGAAAAACAAAACTGCAATGGAATAATTTAATATTAAGTCTTCTATAACAAGTATCGCACAGTATTTTTAGAAGACCATGTCTGAAATAATGCTTATGTAATTTATTATAATTTTTTAATGAGTAAGGGCCTTTAAAAATGTCTCTCAGCAGCACTAGTTAACATACCTTTCTCTGAAAAGGATTCATGCAACCAGGCTAGTTACACTTTTTTACCCAAAAAACCCTGTATATGGTGGACTACTCTTACCACTAACAGATAGAAAGAAACAAAAATTATTTGTTATTTTACAGAGCATGACCAGTTTTGGGCAACTCAGTCTTAAGCTATGCATCACAGTAATTCATCACCAAAAAAAGTCAAAAACCAGTTTATACTCAAGCTCAAATACCATCTTATACACCCTAACTTCAAAATACTTCTCCAGAACAAATTCTACACACAGGAAATCAACCAACATTCAGTGACTAGGCAAGGGGAGGGAAGCTGTGTTATCGAAAGTCTTGAAATACTCCTGAAATTTCCTCATCCATTATATAATCATAAAGTCCTTTTAAAATCTAGCAAAAAAATATCAACTTTTAGAAGTATAAATATCTGTTGTCATAGTCTATGCAGCAGAGACGAGAGCAACTACTACTCTCTTTCCTTTCTGTAGGGCAGTCTTCAGATTTGCAGCCCTTAGTAGAAGATCTGGCACAGTCCAGATTCACACACCCAGAGCCACTCGGTTTTACAGAAAGGCTTCTTTTCCATCCCTAGGAGAATGGAGGAGTGAAATACTTCCCTCCCCTCAAATGAATAAAAGCAAAGCAAAATCACTAACTCGGCCAAGCTTTCACATCATCTCCTCCCTCATCTGCACAGCTGAGCAGGGATGTGCTACCCTTGCTTTATCAAGCACTTGTGACAATCAGGGCAATACAAGCCCATACACATAATGCAGACACACACACACTTCACCCTCTCCATCTTTAATTCTTTGTTAGTTGTAAACTCTTAATGAAAACATAGCCTTTTTTTTATCCTTACAAGACTTGCAGTAACAGTGTTATTTATTAAGACACGTATCAAGATCTTCAAGTGATGACTGAATTTAGATACCTTATTACAGCAGTGATCTATTCAGGCCCCAGGGTGGGTGGGTACCTTTTTATTGGAGGAATTTCTGCATTCCCTTTCACAGTTTTGTTTCTCACATGAAAAGACTCCCATATTGCATGGCTATTTACTTTCTCTTTTAAAAAGAATCTAGATAAATAAAAAATTATGGCCAACTCATTTTTCCTACAAACTTCTATTAACCCTATTCAGTGACAATTTCAATTATGCAATGTAATTGTAACTCCAACATGGGAGGAAAAGTCACGAAAACAAGAACATTACCTTAAGAATTGTCTCCTTTCCACAAAAGACATCAGCTCTTCTGGAAGTGTCTGTAAATCACTGTATCATGAGTATCATATCAGCAATCAACACTGGGTTGAATGAGGGCTTGCCTTCTGGGGCTGGGTGGTCACACAAACTCACATGCTTTCAGAGTATTTTGCTTTAGAAA
Source organism: Corvus hawaiiensis (assembly GCF_020740725.1). NCBI lineage: Eukaryota > Metazoa > Chordata > Aves > Passeriformes > Corvidae > Corvus > Corvus hawaiiensis. The sequence continues at coordinate 26,392,634 of NC_063215.1, forward strand.
GATATTTAATTGATCAATGAACACATTCCTCATACTTCAGAAGATTAACCTAAGCCACAAAATGCAGTGGCAGTATAAAAGAAACTACTGACTTTTGCAAAGTAAGTATTGCCTTTGATCTTATCTGCTACAAATTCAGTTACTCCGTATCACTTCTGGAGAGCCTGTTGTGTGCTGCTGGGAACAGAACAAGGTATCCATGTCAGCATTTCATGTAGGAGGTGATCTCTGGATTTGGCTCCCACAAGCATTTGATGCTATTTCAGATTACAGAAAAGTATTAAGGGGAAAAAAATAGTAAATGCTGATTAAAAAATAAAGGAAAAAAGTATGTACATGCCTAACATATATTTCTTAAGACTAGCTCTTCCTAGTCTGCCATATGTACAGTTTAAGTAGTTCTATAATTTTACTGCTTCTGCTACATACACCTCCACAAACATAATGAATCCACCACAGTAAAAATTAAGCTTTGCAGCACAGCATGATATTCTGAGCTCAGATTTACGTATTCACCACAGCTTTTAGATATTTTTCTGCTCTTTTAGTCTTTTAAATGCGTTCTAGTTTACTGAAAAAGCAACACTTTTTATCTACTATTTACATTTTCATTTTCTGTTCATTTTACTATATCTTTACATTACTCAAACAGTGCTGACAATTCCATCTAATTATATTGTTCAGTTGCCTTGAAGAGAAGGAGTATAAAAATTTTCCCAAAGTCCATAAATCAGCCAGCAGCATCCTGAGCTGGAGAATCAGATGTTTCTGAAACTGCTCTGAATTCAAATGTTTCAGCCCAAAACCTGGGTGCCATCATAGTACACATTTTTTGATGTACAGGTATAGAATATGCTCTTTGGTCATCTTTTTTTTTTCCCTTACCTCTACCAGCAGAGTTATCTAAAGCTGAAATTAGGGTTAACTCTAATTATCACCCTACGCATTAAAATCTTTTCTTCTGGAGGCTGATGCTTACTATTCAACTTGTCTAATCTGTCAGAGGGTACAATGCAAATGAGTGCAAGTCATTAGCTGCTAACCCATCATCTTCATATCCCAGTGAAAACAATGACTGAGGAGTAATTCAATTTTCCTCTGCATCTCATGTATCCAGTGGCTGCTCTCCCCTGAGTTAGGCTAACTTGCCAAAAGGTAATGAGAGCAATTTAAGTTTTCAGGAAAGATAAAACTGGGGAACAATGTATAACTTGAGCTAAGACAAATTAAATGTGGCCAAAGGAGTGAGTCTGAACATAAAGTTAGGTGTCCAGGGCAAAGTTAATGTAAAGAGGATCCATGTATCGTACAGCTTAACTAGACACATCTGTTACAAAGTACTAAACCATATGCCTGTTGCAAAGCAATGGCACCAAACAAAAGTAAAATTGTTTGAGAAGGGAAACATGCATAAAACACTGTTATGCACATCTAAAATAAGAAAAAGAAATGTCAGCAATCAGGCCAAACATATACACTTCACAATTCAAGCTACACTAACACACACAAAACCACCCACCATGGTATAGGGAGAAAATGCTTGTATCAACATATAAGCTGTATAAAAATAACTAACTAAATAAATAAATAAATCCAGTCATGAGAGGATCCCTTTTAGATCTTTTTTTTTTTTCAGCTATCCCTAATGACAACACATACTCCTCTCCATGCAGTCCAAAAACCATTTATGTGGCACTTGGCCACATCATAAAACCATATCAGAAGCTGCAGAATCCCACCAGGAAAGTGCTGATCATGGCCCTTTAGAGAGCAAGACCTGCATTTCAGGGGTACCCGTGCTTCCTAGAGTTCATTGGAACCCAAGGCACATTCCCATGTCACTTTGGAAAGATCACAGCCCCTCATGCTTGGTGGCTGAAAACATTTATGGGCTACCACGGCTTTCCAACAGCCTGTCAAAATTTTGCTGATGATGGGCCGTCATCTGCATGTCACATCCCATGTCTCTGAGTAGCAGAGAGTGACTGGCAGTTCCTGAGGACCACTGAGAAGCTAGGAGGTTCATTACTTTATTACCTGGTTTTGGTTTTTTTGTTGCCAAATATTATTGGGGGTCTTTTCAAACTATAAATGCCATTTTGATATTTTAGAATATTTTTTTTGCTATGAAGGAAAAGAAAAATCCTTTTGTTAGAAGCTTATCAATTGAATATTTACACTATATATGGTCACTACATTTAAAAAAATGACAATTTAATGCTGCACAGCCACAGCACTGGTTTATGTATACACAAGAACACAATTAAGTGCCCTCTGAAGGACTTCTGAAGAAGTCTTAAATCAGTTATTGTGCTTTAAGGAGTTAAGCTATTTTTAGGAAAAAAAAGTCTATTATTCTCAACTCTGAGAAAACAAAATTAATGTCTTCAATACAAAAAAGGATTAAAAATCCTCTTCCATACAAATTGATTATATTTTTAGAAGTAATAAGTCTTACCTACAAGATCTATCTTTCACATTACCTGAACTCCTATTTGGAACAAACACATGAGGAAGAATCCAATCCATCAACATAACAAAATTACTTTTGCATTTTTCATCATCAGTTCTGCCAAAGGCTACAGGATAGAACATAACAGCTGCACACAATCCATAATAATTTCACAATCTCCCAAATTTTTACTACAACACAAGTCTGCAAATACTGTTCATATGTAAGGCTTCAGCTTTTAACTCTGTTGTAGACTGTTCATAACTCCCTTTTCACCTCTAAACCAGTAGTCACATTTCCACTGCACTTAAGCTAACTGCAGCATGGACTTGACATATTTCAATGTTCAAGTAACTTTTCTATTACCAACAATATGAAAATCTTATTAAAAATACATACAAGTATTACGCACACTCCTTGCCCATCAGGCCTAAGAAGAAAGCAACCATCTTTGGTTAACCTACACTTCATAAGCTTTGCTAGCTTCTCAATGCTCAAATACAACTTTCTTGACCTCTTAAGCATTGCTTGGAACATGTAGTAATACCACCAAACCTTAGATTCACACCTTTTTTTTGCTTCAATCCTTCCTGAAATGTCTTTGGCATAAGTTTGTTTATCCTATGCAATGAAATACTCCCTTGTAAAACACCCATTTTAAACACAAACTGAATTCATAACTACAAAGCAACAACTTAAAAAGAGGTCAGGAAAAGCATTGAAGCCTCTTACTCAAGCAGATGGCATACTTTCTCAAACAAATAAAAATCATAACAAATTAAATAACGCTTACTAACCTGGAAATTCTCCCCATAGCTTGATATCCAAAATAAAAAGTCTTTGCTCTAAATCTGCACATACAATTTTTCCAATCTTACCACTGTGAATACTCCTTAAAATAGGACATCAGAATTTAGATTCCTTAATTAACGTGACACTTACTATAGCCTAGTAATTATAAAACAACTAAAGTTGTAAAATTTTTTAGGACACTTTTCAGACTACATCCATACTAGCAAATTAAACACCAGCCAGGTGCTCATGGGAAGCAGAAGTAAATCCCTCCATTCTAGCAGGTTTTTGATGGAGATACCTCTAGCTTGCTTTCAGCCCATGTCAGCTGTCCACCTCCCAGACAATTTTCAGGCACAGTTCAGGGTGAGCATGGGTCATCCACCTTTCCCAACAGAGCTTGGCTGTACCCCAGTGTGGAGAAAAAGAATTTCAGAGCATGAATGAAGGCTCCTCCATGGCAGTGGGCATCAGTGTCACAGAATTGTCCTGATCATGCTAATTTACTAGCATTGATGCAACCGTAAAACAAGTTTTGCCTCAACTGTTTAATCCAGGTTTCAAAGTATTGCAATGACTGTCCTGAACTCCTTACCTTTAATCCTTGCAAACATCAATCATGCTGACTGCTGCATTCTGGAAAAGGAAATGCCTTCCCAAGACAAGTGGGGTACTGTGAGGCCGGGCAACAAAGGGACACAGAGCATATCAGATATATCACAGTTACTCCGAGGCAAATGTCAGATGTGCCTAGAAGCACAGTACTTGCTGAAAGAAGAGTTAGTTACATCCCATTTCACCACTGAGCATGAGCAGGCACATGAGGCAGCTAATACAGATTGGCTCATGCACTGTAATCTTTCGTTTTATCTTAGTATAGAGCAATTTGTCCTTTTGCAACACCACACAGCAATTACAGTCCTTTCAGAGGCAGGCAGGCAGTATTAAACCCGTGATGCTTGTGAGGCTAGGCATTTCTGAATGGCAGAAGTGATCATGTGCCCTGGGTCTTACCGGATTACAGTGTACAAAACTCTCATACCCTATTGCAAGTGAGTCAGTGTAACTCCCTCTGCACATGTCTGGCCAACACCATGCTCTCCACAGCAGACATGGAAGAGCCATTTTAGCTGCCTTGGACAAGCAGCAGCTGAAACACTGTTTTTCTGAACTGGACATCTGACCCAGCAGTTCAGCCCAAAGTGTACTGCTTGTATTGCTTGGCTGTTTGGAGTTTACACTACCTTGCTGCTGCACTTACTCCCCTTCACAGCTATCCTTGCAGTGGGTGGAAGATGCAGCAAGTGGTCTTCTGCAGTGAGCCCTGATGTTCAGCTGGAGCAAAAGGTTACCAGACAGCTGGCATCTTGGCAAGATTAACTAGGTTATGCACTTTAAGATTATCTGTGAAGACAGAGCTGTGCCTTCTTAGCTTCCACATACCACAACAAACAGAAGAGGCAATAGTCAGTAAAAGAAATCAGAATCTTGTGAACGTTAGACATGTATTTATTTATTCTGTACTAAAAGTGGTTCTAAAAAGGGAGGTTTTAAAAAAAATTCATCATTCAGAAATGAACCACAGGAATTTCATGGTCCTGGTGAAATGCCATTGCTTGGAGACTCAGGTAGAAATTTGCCACTGAAGAACTACCAAAAATAGCTCAAGTGATATTTCATTTGGCATGAGGTCATGAAGGCAACATTTATGCATGGGGAGATTCATAAATTTCAAAATCACTGGATCCCAAGTTGACCTTGCAGCAATGGGCTTTTTGACAGCTAGGAGAAGCTTTAGTGTCATGACATAAGGACAAGATGCAGAAAAACTTACAGTGGGTGGCAAGCCAAAGTGTAATTAAAAAAAAAAAAAAAGTTGCTTGTAATGAAACAAATAGTCAAGGACTGTCAGTAATGAAGTCTACATGAGACTGTACAAGACCCTGCAAGAATCTCTTCCATACTTTAGCACATACTTCAATCTCATCTATCAGATGATCCCCTCCTCTAAACTAAAACATCCTTGGCTATACACAGCAGCTCCTATCCAGACCATGCCAAAGAAGTATACAGGTATACAGAATAAATACATCTTCTGTCCAATTGAACAACTCAAACTTTCCTTCCCGAGCAACAGGATACTGCAAAGAAATCTCTGCAAAGACATCTTGTTTAAGGAACATGTAACAATATTAGAAATAACCACTCTACAGAGTAGACCTTGTAAAGTAAAACCTTGTATTGGGCAGGGAGGGAAGGAGTGATGTAGCATGTGCAAAGACATTCAGCAGCAAGGTGTTTATTAGCCCCACTGGAGTGACAGCCACTGCTGCAGACTCATCAGCCCTTAGAATTCTCTTAAGGCTCCTGGGCACATCTCAGAACACCTGGGGGATCCAAATCAGCTACTTCCCCCAGGCTGGCCCTGCTCACAGGTCATGGGTCTGGGCCCTGGGGGCAGCGTGTCCACCAGCCTTGTTATCACACTGGGCCCCCTGTCCCTTGGAGAACAGCCCACGCTCACTGCTCCCCAAGTTCCTCAGAGTTTCAATTTTCTTAGCCAGACGACAGCACAGAAGGTGTTATGGACAAGGGAAATCTCAGTTATCTTCCAAATCTTCACTGCTGTTTTCATAAAACCTGCTCAGGCTGCCTGCCAACATCTGATCCTACTGGAATTTTTATAGAGTTCCTATCACAGATCACTGTGTAGATCCTGTCTTGTCAACAGAGTGGAGGACACTATCAGTGCTTTCAATGAAGTTAGTTACATCCTCAAATGGCAGTATCATAACCTCTCTTGGTATTCTTGTTGACAGCTCCACATTTTATATGGGTTGTCACGGTGGAATAAGTTCGTGGAATTTCTCTGGCTCTGGTTCTTCGTGGAAGTGTCACCATACTGTAGAGTACAGCTCAGTGTTTCATTCTATCCTTTGAATTTTTTATGGATATAAACATAGATGAACAAAAAGCAATGACAACCTTAGAGGCAAAGACCAGAACCTACACTTTTCTCTCCTGCACGCCAATCTACAACTTGCTTTCCTTTCAGCCTTTTTACTCCTACATGTTCACCCAGTAACTCAGTTTTAAAAGAAAAACATTATATTCCTAACCAAATAGCAGAAAAACTCCTGTCATTCTGGTTGCAGATAATCAAAACTCTTCCTGCTCAGAGAGGCCTAAAATTACCCCTAACTCTCAAACACTCAAATCACTGTTATTCTTATGCAAATTCATACAGAAGCAGCATTCAGTTTTGGATTAGGTTTCCCTGGTTAGTAAGCCACAGAAAACATTCAGGCAGTTTGCTATCTGACCTTTGGCATACAGTGAACCCTAGGCAGAGGAAAAGAGCATCACCGCTGGGAATGAAGTATTTCTGAGAAGACACAGATACACTAATACTCATAAATTCAGTTACCTAAAGAAGATGGCAGTGGTAGAAAGCAGCTAACCTGGACCACTGCATGAAAGATCCCAACTTAGGCAGGATTTAGGACTGGATTTTGTCCTTTGTCTTCTATATGATTTTGTTACATATGCCCATACTGCTAAACATCACTGAGTTTGCATTAAGGCTTTGGTACCTCTCAGACTTAATTTCCTGGTTGGACCAGACAAATGAGATTTCTTTGCTTGCACTGAGTGGCCTGAGGGGTAGGCATTAAATCAGCATAACAACACACTGCAGAGCATTTCTTACAAGAATCACAGTATTTTCCAAACATTAATTATGTTTCCAACTAGCAATACTTATGCATAAAGTGTGAGCCTCTCCTAGCTCCTAAGGGAGCTCTTCCCACCTTCTCAGTGTCTTGTTAAAGTCACTTTTCAGAACCTTTTAAGTTGTGCAATGAACTTGTTCTATGGTTAGTACTTCTCCATCACTGGGTTGTTAGGTTAAAGCAATTAAGCACTGTGAATGATAATAATAAAAGCCATTATGTTTAAGCACACATTTGGTCTTTCTGTCAAGTCATCACACAAAGGCAGCACATTAAACAAGATGTGATATAACATGGCCTGCCAGGAAGGTACAGAAAGCCAGGCAGGTGTAAACCACACTCTAATAGGAAAAGTTGCCATGCACATACCATGAGGCCAGGAGAGAGGACAAAATTACAAGTGAAGAAATTATACAGTATTGACAAACAAATAGGTGAAGCAAAAGATGGGTCTGAACAGAACTGTCATGGTGCTGGGGGTGGTGGGTTCTTCTCATGGAGGGGCAGCAGGGCAAGGTCTGGCAGCCAGGGCCCATCCCACTGCCCAGCCAGGGATACCAGGGCAGCTCTGGGCACTGGGAGCCTCCTTGGGCATGGGCTGAGGCTGAGCCAGGCCATGGGCCCACAGGTGGAACCCAGCAGTGCCTGGCTGTGGGGAGCTGGAGACCAGCCCTGCTGCGGAATCAATGGAGGGTCATTCCCAGGGAGCTGACATGGGGTCCCAGACTGTGGGATGCTGGGGCAGCCCAGCGGGGTGGGCTGAGACATTCAAGCCCATTACCAAAACTAACACTAACAGCAACTGTGATACCAATTTAAACATAAAAATAGCTTTATCCTGATGCCAAAAGCCCAACATGTGAGATAAAATGCTCCGCTTGCAGATAAAATTGTTGTCATACTAAAAATATCAGCAGCAACTGACACATGAAAATTCCTGTTTACAAACTCACAGGAAGAACCAGATCATGAAGGATGCCACCCTTCACAAAGCAGATGACAGTGTCCATCAGGAAACATTCAGCATGGGCAAGACAATTGGGAGAAGAGGCAAATATAAAGTTCATAAAAATGCCATTAGTGCCTTCCAAATCAGAAAAAAAGTAATACTGCTAATTTTAAAAGGTTAAATCTTGAAATCATGATTCAGTCTTTGTTTTGATCAGTTGTCTCAAGATATAATTTAACAAGACATTATCTGCATGATTACAGAATGTACTGTCAGTATTTTGGACAAGACTGGGGATGACTAACATTTAACAGTGAGGATTTCACTCCATATGTCCTCTTGTTCAAGTTTTAGAAAAATTTTAGAAGATCAGTATGTGGCTACCAAACAGTGAGAGATCTTAATGCAGTTAAGATTTCAAATGTCAAAAATTATGTTGGATTTCAAAAAGGCCAATAATAGTATCTTTAAATTACTTATATTAAAAATAACCAAGATTTATATTTATAAAACAGAGTAAAGCATAACAGGTAAGTCACAGAGAAACAGGAGAACTGAAACCAAAGCTCCATTGACCAAATACATATCTTAGCAGGATAAAATGAGAAAACATTAGATACTAAGGGAAATTTTTGCTTTACAATACACACATGCCCCTATTTTTCTAAAATTTTCCCATCTGTTAGATGTACCACAGACATTTCTAGATAATGGAGGGAAGTTATAAAGTAACTTTTAAAAAAGGAAAGAGATCGCAATGTTGGTCCCTTTTAACATGAACATTGGGTGTGTAATTTGCTCTGGTACCAGAAGGCTAGTAGGCTAAATGTCCAATGCCAGCAAGTAAATGCTACAGGAAAAGTTTCTGGCATAGCAAAATTCTTAGTCAGATAGAAGCCCTAACCAAACAATGGTGGGAAAAATCAGGATAACAAACAAAGCAGGAGACTTAGTAACTATCAAAAGTAAAGAAGCATCTTGATACAAAAATCAGACAATAATGCACATGTTCATGGATGACCAGAATCAGGGAGACAATGAGACTAGAAAAGCCACTGTAAAGGCTAAGTATCTGAATGAATTCTTTACCAGGAAAGGACCTAGGCTTTAAGACAACATTTTGTTTTCCCTTTCCCCACAGCCTCCTTTACAGAAAAATTACCAAGTTCCATCACAGGAAGAAGTCTCAAAGAATAAATTATGTAGACAGGAAAGCTAAACACATCCACTACAAGCAGCTTACATAGTCATCTACTATCAACTAACTAGGAATTCAGAACAGACTTAAGGTATCAGAGGAAAAAAAAAAACCTGTTTACAAAAACCTACACTAAAATACAGCACTGTTATCCAAATAATACATAAGAAATAAATTAAAATCTTGAGAAATTACTGGTGCAGCTCTGATCAGTTCCACCAAGAGTAACTGGAAAACACAAGTTAAACAAACAAAGAAATCAAACCTAAAATACTGGGAGCAACACTCATAATGTAATGGAAAACTGTGATGTAATGTAATGTAATGTTCTGTAATAGAATGGAAAAGACCTCCAAAATCACTGAGGTCAACCTTAAAACTAACACTGCCAGGCCCACCACTAAACCATGATCCCAATGCCACATCTACACGTCTTTTAAATCCCTTGAGGAATGGTGACTTCGCCACTTCCCTGTTCCGGTAATTTCTGTCATGATAAACCAAATTCCTCCATAATTGTTTGATTTCCTCTGAGTTAGAAACAAAAACAGCTATGTGTATGGCTGTGTAGATACATATACACACACGTGTGTGTGTACATGTAAATAAAAGGAAATTTGACACATATTTACAAAAGCTAACTAAAACCAACTAGGATATAGTGCACAATCCTTTTGTAGCCTGAAAAATTACTTACAGAATAATAGTCCTGAATTTTGGCTGTTTTCCAATGTAAGAAGTATGGTATGGTTTTCCAGAAGTCAACAATGCATTCTACATTTACTAAAGAGCTGGAGAAGGCAGCAAACAACAACAACCAAAAAAAAAAAAAAAAAAAAAAAATCAGTCTTGTCTGATGATACCAATGTGTTCATATTGGGAGAACTCCAAAATGTTAAGACTCAAACTCACTTATGGAAACTAGAAGGATTATTATAAATGGCAAGATAGGAAATGGAATTTAAAACAAAAAGTAAAAAAAAAAAAACCCTGCAAATTAAAAACAGAATATAAGGATCTCTGAACTACCAAGACCATCAGTGGAAAACTGTTAACTGCATAAAGATCAATAAAACTTATACTTGGTATTCAAGAACTACCTAAAAGGTATCAAAGTATATCAAAGATAACTACATAAAACAGTAATGCAACAAAAGTACTACATTCAATCACCCTCACATCACAAAGTACATCAATAGTAGGAGCACTGAAGAATATGTACAGCCATTAAATGCTTTAGCACCATGGCACGGAAAGAACTTGGAGAAGCTGAGATTTTAATCTTGAAATATAGAAGTAAAAACATTATAACCGAAAAAAACCTTATGAAAATACACAAAATGTTAATTAGACTCCCTTTTGCATATTGCTAGACTGACAAAATCAAATTGCAAGCAGACTCCATTATTTCATATAGCATCTGAGCCATTTGTCAACACTAATTGCTAGTCATCAAGACAAATACTGTGATAACCTATTTACTCAGAAGAAAAAAGAAAATAAATCAACTTAAAATTATTTATCAGCCAAGTCATTAAGCCAATACATAGAAAACAAATCTTTGTTAAGATACAGTTAACATCTTACAGTTAAGATACAGAAAACATCTCAGTGCATTTCATAATTAACTTGGTTGCACACAGCAGGGTGGGAGCATTTGCTTTCACTGGCAGTGCAAAACCAGACTGACTCTCTCACCCTGAACAGCAATGCTCACACATCCAGGTGCAAGCCAGAGTAGTGAAACCAGGAGCAAAAGAAACAGTCATTTCAGAAGTGATCATGCTATTGTCTGTCCCCTTGGTGGTGTTCCCTCTCTCTGCACTTTCCCTGACAGGGATTAAACTAGCGTGGAATTTCGCTCACAGTAGGACACAAGCACATCAGCGCACGACCTGATACTCAAGTCCCAGTCAGGCTTGATCCCGACTCTAGGAACTCAAGTGCACAGCAGGAACCAGCACATGGCCACATAGCCTGAGAAATCTCATTCAACACACACAGTTTTTACATTACATTATGATAAGAAAGATCTCAAAGATATCTCTACAGCTTCAACTACAGCTCAGGGAGTGAAGACCACACTGCTTCCTAGGACTAGAGCCAGAGCTCCAGAGTGCTCTCTGTGCCAGTGGCAGGCAGAAGGTGAATGGAATAGAGGTCTTCCCTTTTTCCACCATGAGAGGGAAGGGGCCAGCCTGGCAAGGAAGTACAATTCACTCCACAGGAAGAACCTCAAAGGAAACCCATTTTCTGCCTGCACTTTGTAGGTGCAGGTCCACAAGGAATCCAACCTACAGCTAAAATTTAACTTAAAAGTGACGAAGGAAGGAAGAAAGGGGAACCAAGGGTAGAGTAACAGAATCGCACTGGGTCTTCCAGATGCTAGGAACAAAGTCTTCTTAAAAAAACAAGTTTCCCCTGACCTCCAATGAAGAAGTATTCCCCTAAAAAGCCAAATGATCAGAAGTGAGTAGACTCAAGGAGTATTAGATGGGGAAACACAAAGAGATAAATCCAACATCCAGCACAAATTATACAAAGATCCATCAACAATTTAGTCATACACCCAGACCTCCAACAGATGATTCACGGTGTTGCCACTGAAATGGTTACAAAAATCTGGGCACCAAATTCAAAGTACGTTTCAAGCTTAGAATAAAGATGATCCCCCACTTATTATTTAATCCAATCCTTATATTTGGTATTAAAATGCAAATTATTGCAGAGACACACAAGCTCTCAAAGTGTAAACTTAATTCTTTAAGTTCTCTTGAGTATCATGGGGTTCCCAAAGCAATGCTTCAGTATGACAGTCAAAGTATCAAGGCATAAACATGTATTGTTTCTAGGACACTAATATAATCTTTATAAATTAGATTATGATTGGTTTATGCGGCTCAGTCCTACCATACACCCACTTTAAACAGCATGTTGGATGGCTGGACTCAGCGTAATCCAAGATCTGAAGGAAATGTATATCCATGAGAAAGCAAAAATAAATGTACAATTTAAGTAGAAACATACAAGGTCTATGAGAATGAATGTGATTTCATTTAATACAATTTGCAACAGCATAAAATGAGAATTCGGGTGGATATTCTCAGAGGTAGGATAGATCTGGCCTCACAAGAAGTATATGGACTTCATTAACGAGGGCTCTATTTTAAAATATTGAAACAAAAATACAATGTAAAAGTATCCTGTTGAGCATGGTAAAATTATAAGGTAATTTCATCAAGGGACTTAATCAACTTTGGCTTTCTTCCTGTGGCTCATCTGTGTCTGTTCTTCTCTACTTTAAAGAGATATTGAGCCAAATGCTGCTTTAACTCCAGTGTAAACTGGAGGTAGACAAAAATTTCCAGCAAAGAAAAATGAAAAAAAAAAGCTACCCAAAACCACAACGAATGTTTCTCAGCAACTGTTTTCTTAAAAACTGAATGAAGAGGGTAGAAGGCATAAAGCCTGAGTAACACATCTGCTCCACAAAGAAAATTTCAGTATGTTTGAAATGTATGTTCTTAATTCAGAAATCAACTTTCTAAAAATTATGATTAATTTTCCACCAGAGAAGATTTCATCTTTAAAACCTTTCAAAAACTGAGTTTTAAATGCAGAACTAATCTGTAATAAGTGCTATTATGAAATAGTTTTCAACATCAGGTGGATCTCAATAATAAATATACAGTAACTGGAGGAAAATTTCCAAGGCACAAACAGCAGGGAAGAACCTAATTGCTATTAAAGGTCATTGGGACTGGCAATCACATTGCTATATGTTCTTTTGAAAATATCCTACTCTGAAACCATAACTACCTTAGCAACAATACCTTATTCCCAGAAGTTACATACAACTACACAGCAGTGGCTTCTCCAGACAAGTACTCTAGTCATTTCCTAATTCCTAGGACGTAATGTAAACCCTTTATCTCGAAATTAAAAATTTATCTAAAGGCAAAGTAATCTAAAGCATTAAATATTTATTAACATCAATAGCTAAATTCCTGACTCCCACAAAAATTAACGGAAGTTTTGTTTGAATAAAAACCACAGCACTGCAAGTGCCATTTCTCTTTCAAAAAAAGCTGTTTTGCTTGAACAGTTCAGGATGCTTTATCATTATTATTACTGCAAAATGTCTGTCCAAATGATTACACTCATTTTCTAATGCTGCTTCTACTGTGCCTAGGAGACTCGTCACATGAGGAACACACAGAGGGTAATCTGATCAGGCAGAAGCAGAGTCTGTGAGCAGACTGACAGGATATCCATTTCAGTACCCAGCAAGAGACTTTCTAGAACTTCTCTGTTCACCTATAGTCTCATCTGCAAACTGCCCAAAACTTGCCTCTGAAAGCTGTGTACAGAGTCAGACTTTTACCCATTTTGTGAACTAAAACATACACACATTTCTCTAATCCCAGTATAGAAGAGCTCTACTAATTTTAGATTCACATGGTGCCAAGTGTCATAGCTGTCAGATAGCTGGATACCTGAACCTCAGGCCAAACTAATTTAGTTTTCCAACACAATTAGGTTATGAACCCCACTTAACTGCTGATCTGTATTTATATGCATTGCAGAACACATCATTAAATACTGTAATTTCACATGTTAACTATGAAGCTGAACAATGAAGATATGTATAAAAGCAAACCAAGTTCAAAAGGGCCATGTGGCTATAATCAAGAGCAGATTTTGGCCTATGCCACTGGAAAGCCCATCAGAGGACTAATCCTCCTCGTCTTACAGAAATAGTTACACTAATTGTGTGATTGCGAGGAGCAGAATTTAACCCTCAATACATTTGCCTAGAATCTTCACCCTTTGACAGATTCATTGGCAGTTATTGTCATCTTGTACAAAATCCAAGGAATTAATAGATTAAAAGTTCACAGCAAAATTATGTACCAGATAAAATAAAATTAAATCCAGGAACACAATGACTTGCTTTTAAAGCAGCTACAGCCAAATTGCAATACCCTACAGGAGGCCTGATTTTAGCAGGAATATGCCTTATCAAAGGATGAACTATTACTTGGGCCCCAGTCTTGGGAAGAGCCTTGCGTGGGTGGGTTTCCAAAGCCAGTCTTTCCCCACAAAAGCACCGAGGCTGCCTACACAGATCAACTTGTAAAATTTGGCTATTAACATGCCCTTCAGGATTTAACCAGCAGACTGAAGTGTCTTTGTAAGCATTGTTTCACCTGTTTGAAAGCTGGGTTGACTGGAAGCATTCAGTACATGAATATTTTCACCCACTACAGAAAAACAAGGCTTTGTTAAATTAAACGGCTTTAATGATGTTTTACAGGAAACATTTCAGGCATGCAGCAATAAGCTGCATTCATATTTGACATTTACAAAACGTTATTATTTTAAGCCTGAACTTATAAAATACTTGCACTTAAATTCAAGCATGTGAATAAGCCCATTTTTATTTTATAAAGCATTTAATTTCAAGTACATGCTGAAATGGTGGAATAAATTCCTCAAATCAGGCATGTTTTAAATAGCGTAGGGGAAAAAAATACAGCATAATCTGGTTTCCAAGCAAAATACCACTAGAAATAAGCCAAGTAGATCATAGAAAACAATTACTAACACCTCAACCAAAAATATAAACTGAGACAAAACAAGCCTTTTAACACAATAGTGACTGAAATTTATTTTCCTTTTTTCTCTCCTCATACTTCACCATCTCTTGGTTTTCATCCTAAAAAAAGAATTATGGAATATTCCTATGAGCTCTATTTAAAAGATGTTGCTGACTCAATGGGAATTGGGAAGTACCAGGAAAGCAACGAAGCAGACCTTTGATCTCTGCTCCAATTCACATACCAAAGATATTTGAATCAATAGCCAAATTCTGTCTGCCCTAGTCAACCAAACAGGTACCTATTAAAATCATGGAGAAGCAGCTGCAGCTTATGTATCCCATCAAACTAAGCTTCAGAAAGTGCTACCCGAATCTCAAGGCCTTTACACAGACAAACCTCACAGAATTGCCCAATATTCAAGTTCTTCTTATTTTACTCCAAGACCTCTTCAACTTAGCTCAAGTGAAGACCTCATACAAGTCAAATCAGCAAGATCTGGTTCATATTTAGGATGAAGGTACTCAGGAAAACATCCCATCTCCAAGCCCTTCAAAAGTCAGAACTTCCACTCTTAATAAAGAGGAATGTTGAAAGAGAGTAAACTGCAGGTTTTACATTTTTAGGTGGCCCAAGCTGTCCATTAATTTTGTCCAACTTCAGGCAGCACAAAAGCTATTATGTTTCCATCCCTAATTGAAGACAGTTTCTGTTGGCTACAATTCTTCCTTCCCAGGAAGGTAACCTGTTGTAGGAAGTATGCTAGGAACATGGGAAACAACAGTGTTGTCTTGCTGAAGATTTGCACAGTGGCAAAGAAAGGATTAGGTGACGCACAGCTGGATAATCCACACATGCCCACTAGTCAGCCAAAATAACTTTCCCATTTGAAAAACAAAATTTAAAAGTGATCAAGCTGAAGGCTAGATACTACCAGTATCTGGAAAGAGGTCAAAGAAAACCATCCATAGTGGAAACTACCCAACCAATTACTCACTTCAGGATTTCCTTCTGCATTCAAAATCAGAACCCTGAAGCAGAAGATCCAATTAGTTCATAGCCAAGAGCCCAGAAGAGCAAGATTTCTGCTAACTAAAAATTCAGGTCCCCAACTTCAAAGCATAAATAAGGAAACTCAGAAATTCGCATATTCCAGAGCCAAGAGCATCTGTCATGGTGTCTCCTGTCTTTGCTCTATAAAGAAGATATTCTCTGAAGAATATCCCTGGACCAAGCCTGATACCCAACACATTTAGGAGCCTCCAAATTCCTAAAATGCAGCAGCAATTCATTTTCAGATGTATAAAAACCATTCTGCATAAATGCTCCCTTCCTGAAGTCAGCTCAAAGGAGCTGGACAACAGGCATCTATTGTTTTTATCTTAAATCAAAACCTGTCCCTACTGTCAGAACAGCTTTACTTGACACTAACCTCAATCAATCATTAGAACAAATTACATTGTCTCTGAACCCTACACAGGCAACAAAATGCATCAGATGACCTGCTAGCTCTCGCCCATCTCCAGTGTCTTTGTTCTCAGAATACAGAACCAGAGCTGTTTGCTGTGCTTCAGCTGAATGTGTAGTATTACAGATCTTTTTAAAGCAGGAGAGCAACACCAACAGTGAAACAGAATGCACCAAAGTTTAACAACCTCACCCGAGTTTCGCTGTCCCCAGTCCCAGACTTACTCCTCCTTCCTACAGACACAAGGAAGGGTTATGCAGCAAGCCCAAAGTAGCCAAAGGAAGCACTAATCAGGCACCCATTCCAAACAAAACATTCATGTGACACCTTTCCTAGCATTCGCAACAATTTAGTGAAAACCCTGAATTGCAAGACTGTATTTTTCACGGGCAGCCACGTCAAGCTGAATTTTCTATAGATGTAGATGCATAAATCTAGAACATTAAAAGCTCTGCAGAGCCCAGATAACCCTATATATTTAAAATTTTAAGGGCTTGCATAGTTAAAAGAACATTGTTGAATAACTACGATTTAGTCAACACTTAACTCCGTGAATTAGCTCTTTTCCAGATACCGCAATCACGCTGTCATTAACAGATGTGCCCATATCAAAAATGATGTCAAAATGGAGACAACCTAGTTACATAATTGTTCAAAATCTTTCAGAAAACGGTTGTTGCAACTGCTATTCAAATGAAAGTTTGCTACCTGAACTGAAAAATACATGAAAGAGTGACCATTTCAGAGGGATGATATATCCATATCTTGATTCTCAGTTTATTACTTCAGATTTATAGCAGAGGAAATCTAATGAACATACTGCATTTACAGCTTAAAATCATAATATTCAGACTTCTAATACTCAAATAATAATGGCATGGAACAATGCATTCCTCTGCCATCTGACAGAGATGGCATTTAATGTTTTAAAAATGAAATGTATATGAAATACTATTGGACATTTTCTTATTTAACAAGAAGGCTACAACTAACAATTTCATTACATTTTGTTCCCAGGCAATGGTGAGGTAACTTACAGAGCACCAAGAATAATTTTTTAAGTTCTTTACAACCTCCTAGAGAACTCAAATACAGTTTTGGAGAAAAAGTTTAATTTTTAGTTATATTAACAAATATTTGTAGGATTTCTCATCTTCCTATTCAGTCACAAACAAGATGTGAAATGTGTAAAATGCTACAGATAAACAATACTAGATGTTTTATTGCCACTTTCATAATAAAGGTTTGCCTTCAAATTTTTAGAGGTGCTACCAACAAAGAAACAGGTTTTTCCCCTGAAGAAGTAGCTTGATTTAACCTGATTTCTAAAACATCTGAGATAATGTGACTTCTTTTCCTCCATCAAAATGCTTTAGAAATACTGCCAAATAACTACTAATCAAGGAAGAAAAAAAAAAAAAGTTGACAGCCAGCAACTGAGCTGACCATGGATCAGAAAACAACACTCTCTTCTCCCATAGCAAACAGCACTTCTGTGGTATGTCAGATTTAGCAAACAGTTGCCTAATTATTTACTGTCACAGCAAGAGACATGATCAGCAGACAGAATTTGGAGACACACAAATATCCTGCTTTCAACCGTTAAAGCAACAAGGTACTTGGTATTGCATGATCTTCAAGATCCGCAGCCTACTTCGGCTACAGAAACAGAGGAAGAGTAAAAATTCATTTTTCTGTTTGAAAAGGGCAGGTTTTATCTTCCTAAATCAAACTGCCTGAACATCTTAATGATGTGGCATCATATGATCCCAAGCCTTCCAAGACAGGCAACGAGTTTTGTACAGCTGACTCTGCTAGTTACAGTACTCAACAGCTGGTACATAGATAATTTGGCACCCTGATAATGGCTTAGATGAGTATGAAGCATTCTGCAGACTGTAAAAAGGAAAAAAAAAAATAAGAACCATCAGCTTTAAAATTATAGCTTGAAGCTCATCTTACAAAGTCAACAAAGTTCACATTTGAGTAAGAATTTACTAAAGGAGGTGTTTACAAAACTGAGAAATTCAGAGAAATGGCACTCCCTCTTCAAAGCCTATATTGTAGCAATTCTTTTCTGATTAGATCAGCTCCCATAGCAAGTCATCAGAACAACAACCACTGTAGTGAAGTCATACTACTGGGACTCAAATGGGAAATCATGACTGGCTTGAAAACACATTTTAAAAAGTAATGCGTTTTCCAGGTTTCCAATATATCTTAATTAAAACAAGTCCAAATCTTTACCTTTGCTCCAGATGGCTAAATAAAGTCTACCTCGAGCAGCAAAACACAGCATACCAATATACCAAATAAGACATTAAAAACTAAGACAGCACATATTGGATCCTTCTGTATAATTTCAGGATTTGGCTGTCACTGAAAATAGCATGTGAATGGACTCTGTGTTACTCCCACAATATGATATACTCAAATACTTTCAGAATGTGCTTTATTTCTTACAGAGAAGTAAATTAGTTTTCAGAGTGTATTTAATTAAAATCCTACTGTTCCCCAACATTAAAAAAAAAAATCAAACCTTTCAGTTCTTTTCCTGATGAAACTCCCATTGAAACAGGCGAAATTAGGCCTAATCTCTTTCCCAGGTTTATAAGCAAGTAATTGGTAGTAGAAGGAACCTTATTAAACCTAATTCTAGCAGGAAATAAAAGGTAATCCAAAGGAGAAAAACAAGTTTATTCAGCAGTTATTTACAAAGTAAACAGTCCACTATCTCCA
Source organism: Corvus hawaiiensis (assembly GCF_020740725.1). Taxonomy (NCBI): domain Eukaryota; kingdom Metazoa; phylum Chordata; class Aves; order Passeriformes; family Corvidae; genus Corvus; species Corvus hawaiiensis. Next base: position 26,411,563 of record NC_063215.1, read on the forward strand.
AAATTTTGCAAAAATCAGATCAGCTGCATATAAATTGATGATTTAAAAAAAGGAGAGAATGGAATAAAGATGTGCTTTTGAAGATGATGGCAACCATCAAATGGCAATTATTTCTCAACTGAAATGTACTAATGCATTTCAGTACAGAAACAGTGCACATGCTCGATAGCTGCATTGACACAATGGGCAACAGACACAAAGGAGTCATTAGTCAATACTGTTAATGACACATGAAATTGCAAGTGACACCCGTATAAAGTACACTCACACCCAACAAGTTCTCATAGTCAAAATAACCATCTGTTGAAGCTTTATTTTTCAAATACTACCACTAACAACACAGAATAAATAAAATTACTTATCAGTATCTTCAAATCAAGCTGTCTTAAACTATGCCACTCCCATTCCCATCAGTGGAAACCATTTAACAAAAATCTTCAGGACTGACTGAAGACATACAGCTGAAAAACTTCAGATATGAAATCTAGCATCTTATTCCCTAACATTACAAAAGGACTCAGCACTGCAAATGTCAGCATATACTGTGACATGCTGTAAAAACTATTTCAGGGATGAAGGTTCAGTATGAACAGTTAACTCCCTTTCTCACTTGAATTAAAATCAGAGCTGTAACACTTTTGATAAGCTTCTTCAAATTTAGTACTAGCAAATGTACTGAAAAACAGCAATGAATCATCCAAAACCGTCTCTTCCATCCCGATGCTTAAGAAATCAATGTAATTTACATTTCTAGCAAGATGAATTTAGCTGCGTGCATCTTCGTCATGATAAACGCCTTTTTCCTTATTTTTCTGCATTCGATGAAAAAACTCAGGTTCTACACGAACTAAGCTAATTCTTTGCCCTAGCCCAAATAAACAAACAAATAAAAAGGTAAAGAAAAGCAGAAGCTTTAAATACGAAAACACATCGAGACATAAATCACTGTGTCCGCACTGCACTCGAAAAGCGACTTTTAAACACACGAGAGCGCCTGTCACACACTGGTGAGGTGACGCCGTGTTTATATTTATAGCACAAGCCGCCCACGTCCGTTCCCCCCAGACCGACCCACGCAGGAACGCGAGGCCACCAGTCCTCCCCACCTGGCCGCCAGCGCCTCCCGGGTCCGCAGTCGCCACACCCGGTGGGGCGAGCGGCCCGAGCGGGTGCGGCGCCACGGCGCGGGGAGCACTGCCCTACCTTTGTATCTCTCTAGGACATCTTCGTAGGCTTGCAGGTACTCCTGCTCCTCGGCGTAGAAATACGCGCCAGGGGAGAGGTAGCCAGCCATGGCCGGCAGCTAGCCCAGCCCTGCCCGCCTGTGCGGCTCCGAACGGCCGGCAGCCTCGGGGGCGGCACAAGAAAAGCCCCGGCAGCAGCGGGCGGGGGGCGGCGCTGCCAGCCCTGCCGAGGAAACGCCCCCGCGGCCGCTCGGGTTTCGGTAGCCGCCCCTCGGAGCGCGGAGGGGGCGGCACCAGCCCGGCGGCGGCCGCCGCCTCCCCGCCGCAGACCCCGGCTCCAGCCCCATCGCCAAGGCACCGCCTGCGGGGCCGACGAGCTCCACCGCCGCCTCCCCCCGCGACGAGGAGGGTGGCGGCTGCCGGGGCGGGGACGCGGCGCCCGCAGCACTGACGGAGCCGGTGGGGACGCTGCACTCACGGGCAGGGACCGAGCAAGGAGGGACCCCAAGCCGGCAACCAGCCGGGGCGGGAGCCCCGCTATCCCGGTGGAGGGGCGGGGCGGGGCGGGCGCGGCCCCGCGCAGGTGTCACCGCCGCGCCTGCGTCCCCCCGCTGCCCCCCAGCCCTGACCCCGCCGCCGCGCCCGTTCCGGAGCAGTCCCTGCTGCCCTGCCCCCGGCCCGCCGGTCCCCTGTCCTGCGCACCCTGCCCGCGGGCGGCGGCGGCGGCGAGATCGGCGGGCGGCCGGGCCGGCTCCGCAACCCCCCCACTCGCGGCTGCATCCTGCGGCTGGTGCGAACCCGGCTCCGCAGCGCTGCCCCCGCTAATAGCGCCGCTAGGATGGGTTACCCTGGGAAATAGTGTCCCGGGAGAGCACCTACGGAGGCGCATATATAATCGGGGTGGTTGGGGACCGCCGCATCTTTCTGGGATTCGTTTACAGGCGGTTTCCAGCTTTCGCCAGGGAGATGCGGACCTCCGCCCTATTTTCGACATCAGTTGTCGCCGGGCCGCGGACCAGAGCCCGTCGGCGCCTCCGGCACACCGAGGCGTCTCCGTTCCGGTCCCCGTCCGCCCCGAGCGCAGCCCCAGCCCCGAGCGGACAAAGACCGGCGCCTGGTCCCCCGCCCCTCGGAGCATCATCGGCCGCCGCGGCCTCTCCCCGCGCTGCGGGCGGTCCCGCGCCGCTTCCAGCCAGGGCGGCCGGGGGCTGCCTCGGCCTTGTGGGCCGAAAAAAGCGCCGGCCCCGCTGAACCGCCCCCCGCCGCGGCTGCAGCCCCCGGCCGCTGATGCGTTCTCGCATGAAAGTTTAATGGGCGCACCTGCGCGTGTTTCGGCTCGCCTTCCACACGCATCAGTTCACCCAGCCGGAAAAGGCGGCCAAAGAGCTTAGTCACCGCCCGGCGGGGCCGCGCTCTGGAAAAGAAGGGATGGGGGTCCCTCTGGCCCCCGGCCGCCCCCTGCCCGGCTGCCCCCGACCGCGCCTTACCGGCGATGCGCAGCACGGCCCGCTCGGCGGGGTCCAGCACTGAGCCGCCGTGGATCTTCCGCTTGGACCGCTCGTGTTTGGGCAGGTTCCAGGGCAGCGTGTCCCCCGGCGCCGGCGACACCGTCCCCGACCTCTGGCTGAAGTCCTCCTCGTCGGAGAAATCGGCGGAGGATGACATGGAGCATCGGTAGGACGCGTTGCCGGAGCTCTGCACGGGGAGACAGACAGACAGACAGGATGCGTGGGGAGCAGCTCGGGACGAGGGGCCTCAGGTGGCGCCGGCGAATACCCGCCCGGCGTGGCGTGGAAAAGCATCTCACGGGAAAAGGAGGATAGGGGAGAAGGCCGCCGCTCACCATTGCTGTGAATTTAGAGGGGAAAGGGGTGCGTGTGCGGAGTGCCGAGGGTGATCCTCCAAAAAATAGCCGGTCTTAAGCGAGAGTGCATTTGGAGGGATGTCGGGGTAGAGCCGTGGCCTCCGGCTAGGCAACCAGCTCGCAAATGAGCCTCCCACTTCCCAACAATAAACCCAGCAGCAACAACAGCCGAAAAAAAAAAAAAAAAAAAAAAAAAAAAAAAAAAAAAAAAAAAAAAAAAAAAAGCCAACAGCAACCTTCCCGGCTACAGATCGATGGCGTTTGGCTCCCCCGCCAGGACAAGGGGAAAAATTGCCATCACCGAGCTACTGGTAAATCCGCCCCTGGGACAGACCCAGGCCCGCCAGGAGCCAAGGCCGGGCTCTTTTATTACCGCCCCGGGCCCTCTCCTGCCCCGCGTTCCCGGGGACAGCCCGGCACGGCTGGCTAACGCGGACGGAGGGGAGCAGGGAAGGAAGGAACACAATTTCTCAGAGCAGCCCCTTTGGGCAGCAGGGCACGATGGGCAGCCTTCGGTCGCACTTTGCCAGGCGGCTTCGGCAAACAAACGACTGATCTCGGCGTTTATAGACTGTATCGACTTTTAGGGTTCCCAGCTATTCAAAAAAGAACTCTTCCAGAAACGTAAATAAACACTGATGCAGTGCAGGGAGAGGACTGCTGCCATTTCTGACTTCCCCGTTTATGGTAAAGTGGAAAACAGAGATGTGTGAACAGTAGCAGTTCGGCACCATGTTGAAATTTAAGGTACATCATTAAACACAGGTTATCAGCATACAATGGACAGCAAGGTGCTATTCTTTCTACTCTGTATTTTCTGATTTTTGTAAGGATTTGTGGTTTCTCCAAGGCACCAGACAAGAAAATGATGGGTTTGTCATTTTATGTGGGAGCTACTGTTACAGCCTTTCAAAAGTGCAACCTGATGCTCATCAAATTATGTTAATTTTAGGTGTGTGCTGTTGTCAACTTTTACAGGTGTAGTAGAATCATGGAATTACAGAATTGTTTGAGTTGGAAGGGACCTTTAAAGACTATCTAGTTCCAACCCCCTTGCTGGGGGCAGGGACACCTTCCACTAGACCGGGTTGCACAAAGCCCTTGCATCTAACCTGGCCTTGAACACTTCCACAGCTTCTCTGGGCAACCTGTTCCAGCGCCTCACCAACTTCACAGTGAAGGATTACTTCCTTATTATCTAACCTAAATCCACCCTCTTTCAGTTTAAAGCTGGCATATTTTGTTACACAGCAACAGCTCCTTTCAGCCATTCTAGATTCCAGATTTGATACTAAACCAGATAGTATTTTAGACTTGTATTTTAGCCCTTTTCTTAATTTTATTTTTTTCTATTAAGGGGCTTAAGGGGTACTTTTCCTTAAAGAAGAAGTTTGTACAGTGATTGAGATCTGATAAAATTTATTGTTGCTGTCTGAATTTTTTTACTGTCAGTTGTCATGGGGGGTATTTTACCCATTAAAACTCAGAATCTGCATAATCCAGAGAAACAACATGATGCAGTCTTTGCTCTGCATAGAATTAACAATAATATACAGTTAAATAATCTGCTATAATAAGAGGAGATACTTTATTAGTGTTTTTCCCTTCTGACCCCCTTCACTTCTATCCCAATTCTCTTTTCTCCTTCTACAGTAGTCCATGGTGATGTTCAAAATGTGAGAGTTGAGAGGGAGGGAATGAATACATAAATCAATTAACCAAATGCTTGTTCACTGTATTGTGACGTGGAGAGAGCAAAAGGTAAGTGCAGAAAAACAGAAACATGAGATGTCTGATACCAGCTCTGATTGCCTTCATAATTAGTTTTAGCGCAGAGAATATTTTGCTGTCAGTTTGTATAATAAACTAAAACTGGATCTCATAAAGCAGGATGGTCATATATAGGTGTCTTCCTGATACAAGCTGGAAGTGCTCAGCTTGCTGCAGGGCACTTTGCTGTACCAGCTGGGGCTACCAGGGCCCTTCATGTGCTTAGTCAGGGATTGGGTTCTTTGAGCCTGTCCTTAGCTCCAGATTTTGCCACAGAAGAGAAAGTGTTGCCTTTAATCCCAGCTCTGAACATTCTGCTTCAGGCCTGTACTTTCTTTTGGCTGATCAGCAACCCTCAATATCTTTGGATCACACAGACCCACAGAGACAGATCCTGGCTTTCAGCTTGTTCACCTTTTGCATTTCTAGCTTATAATATGAAAGTTGGAAAAAGCCAAAACACAGTGTTGTGAGGTGCTATAGCAAGAGTTTGTTAGTATTTATGTAGCAGCTTGAAACATGCAAGAATAAAGTACAGTAGCAATTACTATTGAAGTTTTGGGGGAAAATCTCTCAACTCTCAGATTTATACTTGAAAGCAAGCTATAAATTTTATCCAGTAGAATTTCCTTTTCTCAAAAGAGGCTTTCATAGCCCATTATTATTTTTGATAACATCTCCTCCTACCCATAGAAGCCAAAAGCACTGTGAAGTGGTCGTTCATTATGCACCATCAGTCTATTGAGATGTCAAGTTTAGGGAAAAGGAATCTGCCTTTTAATCAGCTCTGCTACAATACTGGAAGATATGCTATGTGAGAAGAACCCACTCACATATTTTATGAGAAATCAAGCTGAACAGGCAATGGTAGAGCAGTCTTTGGCATCTAAGTGTATTACAACTAGCTATCTGCTTTTAAGTTATCCTACCTTAATTAATACATGCAGTAACCGAATGAATAACCAAAACCCACTTTAGCTTTTAATTCTTCAAGAATCACATTGTTTCATTTTTAGAACAATGTTCTAAAGCTCAGAAAGGAGTTTTTAATGACAGCAAAATCTAGAAAACATTAAGAAACGTCAACTTTAACTTAATTACAGTCTACTTTCTTATTCAGCATGGAGATACTTCTGAGTAATGTGTACACAGGTATTGAGCACATAAGTATTTTTGACTTTGCTATTCCAAAGATGTTTATAATGAACTGAACAACTTTGCTTGACTAAATTAACAGCTTTGATAAGAATTCTGTAATTGTTCCCTTTTTGCACAGGCATTGTTCAAAACGTGTACCATTCATCCCACTGGACTCTATGTTTCTAGCATACACCTTTTCCATGATAGAGCTGTAAGTCCCAAATAAGCATTCCATTATCAGAGCAATTTTAAAAACACAAAATAATGCAGAACATCTGTACTCTTCTGAAAAAGGTTCCTGGCCAATTAGGACAACACATGAGAAAAAAAGGCTATCATATTCTGTTAAAATCAAAATATGTAAGGCCCTTCTGTTATTTCTCTATAAAGCACATTGCTGTGCGCAAGTGAAAAACATAACAGTAATAATACACAACGCTTTTGGGGGGGCTACGTGAGTGAAGTGTCTTTTATATCCGCTAAAATATTGATCATCCTTACTTAGCCTACTCTTAGGGACTTAGCAAGGGTCAGAGCTTGACTGCTCTTAGCTTGACAGCCTCTAAGGTCACAGCCCAGTTGCTATAGCTGCTTATTCTCTGTCTCCGATTACACACTGCTGCTGCTCAGCAGCCCGAAGGCCTCTCTGCAGCCTCTGTGGCTGCTCCGCAGGAGCGGCTCCACCTGCAGCGCAGTCGTGCGCGGGGCAGCCTGGGCGCCGAAGCCCCTCGGTGTCCCGGGAGCTCAGCCAAGCGGAGCTGGCGGCATGCAAAGCCCGGGATTGCCGTGGCACGGTTCGCTGCCGGTGCCGCACGGGGGTGCGCAGCGCACACGAGTCCCCGGGAGCGGAGGGCTCCGCGGCAGCGGCGCAGCGAGAGCCGAGCTCCCTTTGCTGCTGCGAAATCAGGTGATTGCAGCAGCCGCCGGAGAGTCAGGCTTGCAAGTGCGCTGTAAAAGCGAGCTGGTTTCCAGTAACGGGGATGATTTCAAAGAAGCATTTAGCATACTTCTTGTAAGAGGGATTCGGCCAAGTTCCAGGGCATGATTTCCCTTGAGGGAAAGCAGTGTTGTTTGTCATAGGTGAGGCGCTGCAGAAGATCAGGTGGAAACTGAGTGGAAGATGGTGTAGCTGGCAAATGCTGTAGAGTAATGCACACCATCAGAGACCAGGTAAGCCACCTGTAAATAGGAGCTGAAAGGGTCAAGGTGGGCTGTACACTGTCATGCCTGGGTGAGGAAGCATTAGCCAAGGTCAGGTTTTAAATTCGGTCAGGCAAACCAGCTGGGAAAAGCTGCTGCAAGGCTGACACCAAATTACCTTCATTTTGCAAAAATTCCCCAACCCTATGACACATCAGAGATTGTGCTGGCCAGCTGAATTCTAATCAAATAGCTTGTACTTTCACATTTTACCTTTAAGAAGATTGTCCACTGCAGTGAGCCCTTTCATGCTGGTTTTTGGAAGCTGTGGGAAGTACAGGTCAACACCGACTGACATTTAATTTTGAGTTTAGTTATGAGTTATTTATATTTCACTTACACTAAACTATCTCAAAATTCCTGGAATATATTTTTTTTCTTTTATTATATTCATTGAGGGAAATGGATAAAATATCAACAGAAATGAAGCACTGGAATAATGATTTTAGTCAGTGTGTTTCAGCAAAATTCCTTCTAATTTAAAATAATTTAGAATATCAATTGAAAGTAACAGGCTATTTTTGTCCTTTAACATCCCAGACTGAATGATATTAAAGTAGATCAACTTTTAAAGTAAAATAACTTAACAAATTTAAGGCAAAATCTAGGGCAACTGAATGTTCCCATTAGTAAATCTTTACCACTTTAACCTGATTAGATGATAATGCAATGCAGAATACAAAACATCCAATGTATGTAATCAGGCTATGCGAGTCCCTTGGGACTGCATGTTGTCAGAAATGATCAAAATTCAAAACAGACACACAAATGAAAGTACAAACAAGGATACGTAAAACCAATGATGATGAACTTAAAAGAATCACCATTGTAAATGCAGATATAGGAAATTAGTATTTTTCTCTGGTTCTGTGCCACTCACGAGGACACCCATACTTCCAAGTGCCTATGTTATCAGGAATACAAAAATTACTGCAGAGTTTCTGGGTTTGTATTTAATGTTATAAAACGATAAGCAGAAAGCTGGAAGGCAAATATACATCCAAAAATTCTGAAACTCCTGATCACCCAGGGTCTGGCTCTATGTTAAACTGTCTTTGCAAACAGGTAGGCTTTTCAAACACCAAGACAATATCTACTTGCTTTGCAGAGAAAACTTACATTCTTGCTTTCTAAAGGCAGGAGAAGATGGAAATAAGCATTCAGTGTTTATTCTATCACATGCATTTTTGAGTCTTTGATTTTATTTACACAAGGAAATTCTCATGGTTTCTTAGGCTTTCAAAAGAAGGTGGGGCATTTTCTGGATGCTAGCAGATCAATCTCTATCATTCCCCCACTTTGAAAATAAAATTATGGATGAAATTTTCCTGGAAGAAATAGGTTATTTGAGGACATGAAATTCAAAATGGATAAAGAGCTAGATCCACTTATGCATTTGGGTGTTGCAATTCAGTTTTGTAATATCCAACTATGTCTATTGGATAGCCACCTACTTACATATCTAAAAGAGACGTGATGCAAAACTGAGCTTTTGGTAGAACCAAGCAGTCAGAAAAACTGGTCACTCGGGATGATGAAGCATCTCATTCTTCAGGGGCATAAGGCATACCCAAACCTTCTTCTGAAATTGGTCCTCAGTCATGTTTCATAACAGCAGACAGCACTACTGTCTTTTGATCTCTAAGGGAAGCGAAGTGGCTGTTTGTCTTTTCCTTATTATCAAAAGAAGCTTGAGGCCTAGGCTCAGACCCTCACCTCCCAGCAGCCAATCTGAAGACTATTCCTCAACAACCTCCTGGTTGAGGAAAAATGTTTAAAAAAATAAAGTTTAAAATTTCTGGACGTAGAACGGGAAAAGAGGAAGGAGCATAGCCGTTCCACATCGGAGCACGCAGTGCTCTCTGGGGAGATGGAAGTGCTGGGCTCTGATTCCTGCTCTGATGACTGCTTCTACATTCTATTTTAAGTAGTGATTGGGTAAAATATTGAAGTAGTCCTTGAATGGGACATATGCAGTGGGAGCAACAGGAACCACTGTGCAGCTCATGTATGAATTCTGCAGAAATACACCAAATTACAAGCACTTATCGGTCTGAAATGATACCATCTTCTAGTAGCTAAAAAAAGAAATTAGTGAATATTACACTACAACAAGTAGAGTTTCTGCTGTCAGGAGCAGAAAGCTGGTAAATGCTCCACATTTATAACTCCCTGTTAACTGTGAGATTGAGCTGAGGGATCAGATACTGTCAAAGCAATCTTCACAGATCTCAGCAACATCCACCAAGGAAGATAGTCATCAGAGAGAAAAGCAAGTATGTTGCTGAGCAAGGAAAACCTGCTTGTTATTTTTTCTTTTTCAAATGAATATGTTGAAAAGCAAGGCATACTTCCTGCAGTGTAACCAAGACCTGCATGCAAGTGGGGCCAAACAATATTCAGTTTAATAACTGTGCCAAAGCCATTAGTTCTTTTGAAAAGCTTCTTAGTAAAACTGCTAATAAAAATGTGGATTCTTTCTGAATGTCACTTTAATAATATCATCAACACGACAGCCATGATATGTTATGTATTAAATCCATTCCTTTATTCCTCATCTATTTCCTCTACTTCATTTTTCAATATGAATTGCAGGATTTAATCTTGGAAGAGCTTACCTACATTATAGAAGCCAACAGAAAGGCACTGAAGATTTTGCAGATGTGGAAATAATATTTTGAGCTCTGAGTATCTGAGAAGTTACAGCATGGAGAATAGGTATTTTATTAGTTGTTATGCTAAAACCATCAGGAAAATATCAGTGCTCTTCTGTTATAATTATCTTTATCTTGTTTCAAAACTAATGCTTCCTATATTAATACCTTAAATATCAGTATTTCATGTTCTCACAATGATGAATTATTTCTGTATAAGAAATGTATATACCTTACATGACTTTTGAATGTAACTGTTGTAAAAAAACTTCCCATTATGTAAAAATAAATTTTGCGTTAATTTTTAATTGCAGCTATTTTGTTTTTATTCAGATATGGCAGACCCTGATCCCCCTGGGCTGCCAGACACAAAAGAACATAACATGACAAAATAACTAAGATTTGAGGAAGGCACACAGAGTTTTATTCTGCCTATTACACCTACAAGGCCAATCAAGTAACAGAGGAAGAGTCTGGAATAAATCATCTAGCTTCAAATCCTTTTCTCAACCTCCTAAACCTTTCATTGTGGACTATATTATATTATATATTTATGTTTTAATAGCAAAGTAAATTACTCATGCTATAGAAGGTATAGCAGAGTACAGAAACACTCTGGAAAGCAAAGAGCAAATTAAATTTCTAAGTAGCTTTTGAACCTCTGATGGGCATAGATTGTTTTCAAGAAAAAATAAAAAGAGGACGTAGAAGAATTTTTTTTTTTAATGGCATGAAGAAAATCTAAAACAGTAGTACTGATGTTCTGCTTTTAGTAATAACAGTTAACACTCCTGACTTATAAGTTTCTCTCCTTATAGAAATAAACAAGTTTTCAGACTGTTTCAGTTCCATGTTTTAGAACTAAATTTGAAGAAGCAATTCAGCAATCAATCAACATTTAACTATATGAAAATACATATTCTTATAATTACACACATACTATTAATAATTAAATTATGAGATTTTCTCTTATAAAATCCATTTTTAGTTTCCTTATCTTAAGTTTGCTTGAAAATATTCCCTTCCCAAGGCTTAATTTTCGTTACAATTTTTAGTCAAAGGCTGACTGAGAAGTCTGAGAGCAAGATTATGAAAACATCCAGTAGTTACTTGTAAACAGTAAAAAATATCCCAGTGATCTTTTTTGAGAAGACTGGAGGCTTTGGGAAGGATACTTCAAATATGAATATGCTTTAAGCTAGACATAAGTCTTTTGCCATCTTTGTTAAAAATCTGCCTACATTTGCCATAGTGATAAGTCTTTGAGGTATAAATATCATCTGCTATGCCTGACATCAGGGAGTATAAAGTAAAGCTTTTAAAGTTTGGGTTTGATCTCTCTACTCTGACAGGAAAACTGCTGCAGAACCTCCTGCTGTCTTGATTACAAGTGATCTTCTAGTTGCCACCTCAACCTTATTCCTGGTCTTTTGGGGTTTTTTTGCAACAACAACGTTCATTTCCTTAAATAACCTTTTTGCTTCCCCAGTGTATTCATAGCCTGCATTCTATCTCCTCTCACCTTTTTTTTGGTTTTGCTGAGCAAGTTAACTTCTTTTAATCTCTCCTCACCTGCTAGTTCTTCTTTGCAAAGGTAAATAGTTTGATTTAACTATTCCTAGTGTTCAGGTAACTACCAATGTTATTTTACCAAATTTATTTTTTTAAACAAGGCCATGTTCAAATTCCCCAATTAAAATGTCTTCAATGTATAATCTAAAATCCCTTTAGATTGGCACCCCCTAAACAAAGACTCTCTCAGATCTCTTTAGATCTTCCAGACCAATACCCCACCATCACAGAATGAGCAAGCAAATTTCACCCTCACAGCTCTTACCTCCACCCTCGGGACACCTACCATCCCCACCAAGGAGCTGACCAGGATCCTTCCAGCTTGGAGATCCAGAGGAAAAACTAATCTTTGCATTTAATCGTTGCTTGCCATGGTTTCAGGTTGATGGCAGTGTGGACAAGAGGCATGGAGAGCAGGGGGGGCAGGCACTAGACCTGAGAGGCAGGAGGCTGCTTCTTTTCTGCTCTCCGTGACTCGCTCAGCCGTGCTCAGCCAGCAAGAGGAAGCCGTATGATGTGAATGTAGAGAGGACAAACACCGGAACCGGCATGCTGGAGGAAAGGGCTGGAGAAACACACTGGGACTGACAGCCTGAGGGACAAACACAGAGCCTGTCAGAGTCTGGGAGCCGCAGCTGAAAAGCATTCAAGGGAGTAGCAGACTCTGTGGATAAAGACTACAGGAGAAACAGATCTGCAAGGTAACTGCTGGGATTAGTAACCATCAGCGCTGGAGGAAGTGCACTGGGGGAGAGCTAAGGATCTGACATGCTGGCATGAAACTGGTACTGCCTCAGCAAGAGGCTTTGAACAAGGTATTTTAATGAACAAGGAGGGTATGAACTGTGTGTGAGAACGTTTCAGAGAAGACAGACAAGAGCCAAGGAATGGAGTATGCAACCAGAGGCTGCAGGGGGGCACAGAAATCAAAGAGACTGCTTGAACAAGTGCCTCAGAGCAATGAGAGGACTGACCGGTAGACCTGGGAGGAGCTGTGACATGAAGGAGTGAAACAAGAACTGACAGAGCAAGAGCAGAGGGGCCAAGGTCAGCAGAGGAGTGAGGACTCGCCAGCAAGGAAGGAGTTAGCAGTGGGCAGAGGCAGGTCAGGAGCAGGCTGGAGGAGACATGGCAGAAAGAGCCACACTTGGGAAGAATGAGCACAGGAAAGCACATTCCCCGAAGGACTCTGGAAGGAAAGGGAAATTTCACCCCAACTCTGGCCATGAGCAAATATCTGAGAGTTCCTCTAGAAAAAAAAATACCTCTTCCCCTGTGTTACTGATTCATATGAGGAATACAAATGCCATCAGTCTCTCCCTGAAATCCAACAGAATTTTCCATACTGTAGTCGAAGTGTCAAAACCTGCCAGTGAGCTGCACAGCAGAGCTTTTCCAGTTTGTTTTTAACAACAGTAGGAAATTAAACACAAAGTTCCTGTTAAAATACTTTTCTTAAGGCCGAAAAGTTAAGTACTAAAATGTTTCCAAATCCCAGACTTAAGGTTCACCATGCAGCCTTGGTTCAGCCTGTTTATTTGTATATTATGCTGTAGTCATAATGATGTGATCATATACTATTACACTCTCAGTAATGGTCTCAATAAAAGTCTTGCTCTTATTTAGGGCAAATGATTGGTGATATTTACTCCAGAAACAGTTATTCAGTATTTTGTTTGTTATCCTCAGTTCAATGAGCAGCTCTAGAACTTAACTTACTTCATGTTCTTCAAATACTGCTGTGAAGGAGGAACTGTTATTTAATAGACTGTTTTGTGGTGCTCATCACTACAGTAGTATGCTTCAATCCCAATTACACAGGATGCAAACTGAACCAGGAGGTCAATTTTTTTACCTAGGTCAAATCGAGATGCCAGCGATCTGACTTTTAAGAGCTATTAAAATTACGTATCAATAATACTCAGACTACAGCACACACAGAGTTCAGTGGTGAATGGCAGCTTGAGAACTTCTATAAACCAAACCACATGCTTTGATTCAGGCACTTAGAAAATGGAAGATAAAAAAATGTTTTAAACCAGCTGTTGAGTTCATTTACAATGACCCTGTGCCCACCCTTCAACCTCCAAGGCAGCACTCACTCTTTTAAAAGAAATAAGAGATCCTCTGTCTTCCTGCAATCTCCTGTTTTATTCATTTATACGCTTTACAACTTCTGCAGCAGAACTCCTACACATAAGAGTCATCCTAAGAGCACTTCCACCCTATGATGAATGCAGAGTACATCCTGTGAAAAACCAGTACCATCATCATACAATTAAAGCCTGTATGACAACGCAGATGCATAATCCACTGAAATAAAACTGCACGTGTAATCTTAATTCCAGCGCTTCATAATATCTGAATACTTGCCTCTGCCAAACTATTCTTTTAACATCACACCCATGTGTAGTGTTATATATAAATACAAATGGATAAGGGAGTCCCTGCTATATAAAGATGTACTTTTATGTGCCACAGTAGGATGTTACACAATACAACTCTGAAGAGTGACTCCTGTGGCAGTGAAGGAAAAGGAAACATCTGCACTTGAGCTATAATTCCTATGCATCTGTGAGACAATTACTGGTCATTTTAAGTTGTGCAAACAACATTATCAACAAGATCAGACTGATTAATTTTTTTTAACCTGCTTTCAGCTACTGTACAGAATTTACCATTTATAATCACATACATAAAACATTTCTTCTTACAGTTAAGACTGCTAGCACATTTTAGCAGCTTAGGTTTCTATTACTAGCTCTCACAGAAGGACACTGGGATTTAAAAAAGAAAAATTATGAACAGCTAAAAATTTAATTTCTCAGTGAGGCTATGCTGCATGCATGTAGTAAAATTTTATCAATGAACACAAAATCCTAGTTAATAGAAATCATGGCAAAATGACAGTGGCAAAAAAAAATTATTAGACATTTTTCAAGTCAGAGTTTTACAACTCTATTTCTTTGAAAAAACAGTTGAAGAATATTTTCTCTCATTCACTTCTAATTTAGTAGCAAGTTAGCTTCAGCTCCAAGGACCAAGGGTGCACTTTGACCCTCTTTGAACAATTTAGATTGAAGAGAGTTAGACTGGTTTAAGCTCTCATCCCATTTTCACTAAATAAGCGTTTGCCCTGGGAATGAAAATTGACTCAGACAAAATAAAAATGGTATGGAATCAGCTCACCTATCAAGACAAATCCTGCTATATTAGAGGGCTTTGCCCACAGGTACAGGATGATTTGCAATGGTATACAGAAAAATAACACAGATTTGATGCAATTTTCAACCACATAACTTTAAATCTAAGTAAATACACTCAGAACAAGCATGATCTGCCACCACAGGGGACAATCAATTCAAATGACCTTAACACTCCAAATAAGAGCTAGCATTTAACTGAAGTCAGTTAAAGTGCTCTAAATACAGATTTGTACTGCTACTGCTATGCTTATTTCTATGTCTTTTTCCATACGTGTCATCAATTATTAGCACTATTGCAATTAACTTGTTTCTTCTGTACTGTGCTTGATAGCTGTAGTCACTCACCTATACAAAAAAATCAGTAGAAAGACAACAATAATTTTAAATCCCAGATCTAATTCTTAACATATCACTGTTGTGTTTTAGGAAAAAGTAGTTTTAACATAGTAATGCAATCGCCTCCCTGGCCTAGTGAAACCCATGGCAATACACCTTTAAGAAATCCCTTCAAAAACCTAAACTGCCTAGGAGCTGGGCAAAAGGAGTGGAAGGAACAGGCAATTGCTATAACGCAATGGATGAGCTGCAGGGTGGAGAGGGAAAAGCAGCCAAGAGGAAATTGGGAGCAGGCAGCAAGGGAGGAGGTCATAGAAGATGGAAGAACAGCAGGAAAATGAACTCTTTGGGCAAAACTGTTTATGAAGAATTTATCAGTGAGGAATTACTTGCTATCAGAAAAGTAATAAAACACAGTAGTCCAAAAAAGAGATGTAAACAGTCTCTTGGTAGACATGTGTATGCCTGGAAAAAGAACTAACTTCAAAGTCAACCCAATGGCCACAGAAAGCTTTCTCTTCGTTTCAAACATGACTGGATTTAGCATTAATAGTCATATTTGCAAAGATCCTAGCACCTAAAATAGGTGCCTTGAGGTATTTTTAAAAAGTTTAAGATCACCAGATGCTTAAATCTTGTTTAAAACTTTATGAAACCATCACCTAATAAACTGTCAGGAGCTTCTCATCAATATATTTTAAGTGTTTGTCCTGGTTTCAGCTGTGGTAGAGTTATTTTGATTCCTAGAAGCTGGTACAGTGCCATGTTTTGGATTAAGGGTAAGAATAATATTGATAACACATTGATGATTTAATTGTTGCTGAGCAGGGTTGGCACTACATCAATGACTCTTTTTCATGCTGCCCTCCCTGCACAAGAAGCTGGGAGGTGACACAGCTGGGACAGCTGACCCCGACTGATCAAGGGGACGTTCCATACTATATGGCATGATGCTGAGCAACAAAACTGGGGGGAGGTGCCTGGGGGTGGCAGCCTCCTGTTCAGGGACTGGCTGGGGATCAGTCAGCAGGTGATGTGCAACTGCATTGGGCATCACTTGTTTTGTACATTGTTTTACAATTATTATTATTTTCCCTTCCTTTTCTGTCTGATTAAACTTTCTCTCGACCCACATGTTTTACCTTTTTCTCATTCTCTCCCCCATGCTACTGGAGAGAGTGGGCAGACTCCCAGCTCTGTGGTGCTGTTTGTGTTTAGCTGCCTGCCAGGTTAAACCAAAGCAGTCTTAAAAATGAAATAAAAAATGCAGGTTTTGTTTCCCTTTTTATAAGAATTCACATGTTCCCTTTGTTTCTTCATTATGGCTGTGCTCAGGTTGTCCTGAGAGAGGACCCATGCATGTGTGTGTGCACACGTGCATGCAGAATCTGACAGCTCACAGCTTTGTCATACGTTTGAGAACGTCAATTTAATGTTAATAAAAATGCTGAAAGATGGTATGATAACGTTTTGCCAAGTTTGCTTCTAAATGCAATTCACAGGAGACACAATCCAGCATGAGCAGATGTCTCCAAAAGAGAGAAGATATGAATGCAATCTATAGATTAAATAGCTAATAGTTGGAATTAACCAAGTCTTGTGCAGGGTGCTGGGCAATTTTTGCATCTCATATGTTTTAGGTCATTCAAATAGCATGTAAAGGACATCATGGTATTGGAAAATTAATATATAACACCAGAGTAATAATAAATGGAAATTAATGAAATGGATATTATTTAATGAGATATATTAAAAACTGCTAAAAAGCCCTCTAGAATAACTTTATCCATATAAAAAAATTATTCTCAAGTAAGGTGTCAACAAATACTGAGACTTCTACAACTTATTTGGGATCAGATGTTTAAAAAAACTCCTAAGTGTTTTTCATACAGAATTCTAATACTGGTTTTCCCACAAGTTTTAAGGCTTAAACACATATAAGTAAAGACCAGGATAGCTGAAAAGACCACGAGTGGGACAGTTTATGGCTTTACATGCATTAAAAATTGATCAAACTTTGCTTTCATGGTTTCTTCATCAGGGTCTTTACAGTGCAAGTTTCACTTCAGCCATGGGATTAGTCTCAGTGGAGCCAAATGAAGCTGCTCACATCAGGTTTTTTTCACATGTGACCTCCCAGACATCTGACCTCTTTCTGGTTTCCTTGTACTGACTTGTAGCAATGCTGCACCCACCCCTAAGGAGATAAATTGCTTCAGCAAAGGCTGGTCTTCAAAATAATTAGAAACAGGTAAATTAGGAGACTCTGAGGGATACCTACAATCAGCAGTGCTTCTGAGATTATTTGTCATCAGTTTATTCTTTGTAGGTTACTTCAGAGATACTTTTTTTTGTAACACTATTCAGTAGATAATCACCTCATTATATGCTGTTGCTACTGTTCTGGGGCAAAATAGACCATCTTTGGATGTGTAAAGTACAAGACTTTTGAGTAGAAAGAGGGCTTTCACATCTGAAAGTGAAGAAAATAAGTTTATTTATGACCCAGTCTCTGTAGTCTCATCTACCACATGTCTTAGAGTGATCATGACAAACAGAAGTGCAAATTTTGGTACCACATCTCATGATCATAAATAATCCTTGGTGGCTGCATGAGTGGGTCAGTTTAGGAGCCCTTCAAATTGTTTAACAACAGAGATGTTAAAAGACTCTGCTTTGGCAGCATCTCTTTTCAATTATGTTCATAGATATACAAACATTTTTTGGCAGAACTGTACATCTAACTGACCCCACAGCTCAGAAGCCACATGTGTTTACAAAAACTCAAGGCCACCTATTAATAATTTTCAGCATTTTATACTTTGCTTCAGAGCAGACCGCTGTTTAAAATATAGATAATATTTCCAAAATGCTTGTAATAGAACCCTCAGTTTAAAATCTGCCCTGGAGAAGTATTACTAGACAGCAGCAAGCTCACAAGAAGAGACTTTGGGACATCCTTCCACACCTTCAGAAAATGTAATTACCTATACAGAATCAGGTACCCAGTTTGTGAAAGGAGCAATATGTAACACTCCCTTGACTTGCATGTAATCACCCTAAAAACCACAGTTGTTTGTTCTCAAGAGTGCTTCATTGTGTTCAAAAATTCAAAGTACACCTCAGCAATAGGTATCTGTACTCTCCTCCATAAGAAGCTGATGTAAAACTGTCACCTATAGAGAATGTCAGCCCA
Source organism: Corvus hawaiiensis (assembly GCF_020740725.1). Lineage (NCBI taxonomy): Eukaryota > Metazoa > Chordata > Aves > Passeriformes > Corvidae > Corvus > Corvus hawaiiensis. The sequence goes on from NC_063215.1 coordinate 26,429,685, forward strand.
AATAATACAGCCACCAATGAGAGGGTGACCTACAGGGCATGAGATATAACAATGTGCCCTAAAAGGGTAAGCCACCGCACTATGTTCATGTTGCACTAGAGTAAGATGAATAAAAGTGAAAATGCCTTATAAATTTTGCTTGGCAAGGATCAATATTAGTACAAAATATATTTAATGTCCCCATTAATGACCTGGAAGGTGTAGAAAAAACAATTAAAATTTCAGAGAAAACAAATGTTCTATTTCTGCAAACGTCTCCTCATGTACATATTCAAGTGGAGCAATTATTGTCTTCAGCGGGAGTACTCCTATCCAAACAATTACAACTAATTTAGTTCTGACAAGATCAGGAACAATACTGGAAAGATCTCAGATTGCTATGCAGGAAGTAAGAAATAATACAAGCAAATTCAGATAATTATAGCAGCAGCTAGGAAACTGCAAAACAAGATTTAGACACAACAAACCCAACCAAATACAAAATAGTCTAAATTAGCAAGAATAAGAAAGCCTAGCATCGAAATATCCACCAAAGCTTTAAATTAAACATCTGAAAAGTCTTTATGCCTATATCTTAATATGACAACAACACAGGCTAACATATTTCAGGACTTAAAATATCCTCGAACAAAGAAAATGCTTTCCATAAGGTTCTTTTATAGTTACTTTGGAGATACTTTTCTTGTCAGAAAATAGGGACAAAAAGGCATGAGTAAGGAAAAAACAAAAAGGAGAACAGCTTTATGAGGAGAAATCATGTCTTCTGATTAGCAGATACCATACATTACTTTTTTCAAGTGATGACTAAGCAGAATATGGCCATAATGTAAACATCAAGATGACAGATTATTTATTTAGAGTGGTTCAAGTGGGCAGAGCTAGGAATGACAGGGGGGAAAAGGGGAAAGAAATTATGCAGATTAACAAGAGCATTTCTGGCACTGAATCATGTAAAACTGTACAAAGATGAAGGTCAAAAGTCTCTCAACTTCAAGACATTGAGACTAAGTGGGACGAAGATGTGATAAACTACAGGATGGACATCCTGACAACTGCCTGGAACTTCACAACACTGCAGTGATTTGTCATAGCAATGGCATAAACCTTACTCACCCTGTCACCATGGCATTAATAATACACTCAGAATAACTTACAGTGTCCATGAGAAATTAAATTGGTGACTTATGTTTTCTGGATTGTACTCTAATAAAGATAATTTATTCTTTTTTTTTTTTTTTTTGTAGAAATGTGAGTTCATCAAGGTAGTAGAAGGAAAGGCTATCAGAAGAACTATATAACTGTATAAAAGATATACTGCAAAAGCAATTTCTGGGAAGTGACATAATGGTGGCAGCACTGAGAGAAGTTTTCTCTAAATCTGGGATTTATTATTGTTTCAGTGGCGGATTTTAGCAGACAGTAGACACATGAAATGATACGAAAGTGAAGTTATATAGTAACACCGCACATCTTCTGTTCTTACACATTTCTTTTCTTTTGCTGGTCCTGAAGTTCCTGACACGTTACTGACTTTGGGAAAAAGCAGGGCTTTCTTAGCTTAACTAATCCATTCTTCAATGCTTGTTTTGCTGCTTACACCATTTCTACAGTTTTAGCTCTTTAATTCAGCAGCACTGATGCTCTTTTTCCAACGTTGGTAATCAGTGGCAATTGGTTACAGCCTCAGCAGTGACAGGCAGGCTTACCCTTGGCATAGGCTTACCATGGAAAAAAGTATGATCAATCAAACAAAAAAGGGAATAAAAAAAGGAAACCAGGAGTGGTATGGAAAAAAAGGGTTGATGATGGAAGAGGTGAAGGAAGGACAATGAAGCAGGGAAAGGACCAGAAGGAAATAATGAACAGAGGGAGCCTGGTGGAAGGCTGGAGACCTAGTAACAGAGCTAGACAAGTAGTCTAGAAAGTAAGATAGGATGGGAGTGAAAGGGAGATGGTTGAGAAGAAAGTGACAGCAGATCCTTTAAGAAGAGTAGAAGACAGATCCATCAGATAAAATTAAACCACAGAAGCATGAGCAGTGTAAAATAAATCATGAGTAGAAGCATGAGAGAACAGAGGAAAATGGGGAGTAGTGAAGTGAAAGCAGACAAACAAATTCAGATCATAGGCAAAAATTCTGGCAGTTATTGGCAGCTATGGCTTTCTTTGCACCAGTTTTTTGCTCTCAGGCAATGTAATTCCACTAAGGAATGCTTCCTCAAGCCATCTTCAGAGCTCACTGATAATTCTTGGTGGTCAGTTAACAGCAGTCCAGGAAGGTTGTTAGGTTCTAGCAACTTCAAGATAATCTTTTTTAGGGTATGCTCAATAGTTACCTTTTTAATAATACTAACTTTATAGAAGTTGTTCAAGCCCCTTAATATAAGCACAGAAAAGTTAGTCAGAAAATGTATCAAAGCAATGAGCTCTCATTAAAAAGAGAAATGCATTATACCTGCAGGACAGAATAGATCTTCACACAAATTTACCTTATGAACTGTGTGTTTCAACAAACTGTTGTATTTCCACACTAAAAGTAGGTTATGAGTATTAAAAGAACTGTGTGTAAATCAAACTGCGGAGCAAAGAATTCTGAGATTTGATCTAAGTTTTGTTGAGCAGAAAGATTGTAAATAGCGTATAAAGTAGAAGAGACTTCAAGATTGGATCCAGTAATGATACTTGGTACATAGCATCACTGATAAACCTGAGTACGGAATTTCAGTAAAATGCACATGTGCTATAAAAACCTGTTAAGAAAAATCACTGTAAAACTATCAAATGAAATATCTAATTTGATTATAGTCTATAGTCTAAATATTAAATTAAAAAATCAAAATTCAGAAACCCCTTTTGCAGGACTGGATTATTTTTTAGAGTTATGCATCAACATTAAATACAGTCTTATAAACTTTCATCTGGATTTGCTGCTGAATATGAGAACTGAAAAGGTTTTTAAATCAAGGAATAGAATATGAATAGCCCAAAAATTAGAATTATATTACATGACTGTAATATACTCTGAGTGCTCTATAATATACTTTGAGTGCTGTTTATCCCTGAAGGTAGAATACTTACAGGTTTTCGAGTCGGGGTAACTTGAACAGAATGGTAAAAGTCTGGTTGGACCCGGCTGCTTTTCTTGATTTTTCTTTTTCTTACAGAAGTTTCCTGCTCACTTAGATGGTGAGCTTCCACTATAGGCTGTGTTTCCTCCAGGCGAGGTGTTACACGTCTTCTGGCATGGCGAGGACTTGATCTAAAGCCCTGTAAGAGAAAAAGCCACCATCGTGTTTGGCATCTCCCAGAATGGAGCTGTGTAACAACAGCAAATCACACAGGATCTGAACAACTCAAGGTACAGGCATGCTCACCTTAAATTAACATAATGTCCATATATACTGCATGTAACAATAAAGAGATGTTGCCAAGTGCTGTTAATATCACATTTGATTTATATTGCTCAATTATATGTATTATAGACACAGCCAGTAGCACTAACTCCTGTTGCTTTTCTTTATAAGCTCACACTTTTAGTTATTTATAACTAAAAAGTTCTAATTTAAAATTTATAATTAAAATTTTCCAGGTTAATTCTTGGCCTCATGAGAAATGGTTTTAGGGAGCATGGGCTGAAAATGTGGACTTTTTTTCTGAGAATGAAAGTGAAGAAAAATTGGTAGGTGGCAACAATTTATATCACCTCAGAAATATGAGTGTATTTGGCCAAATTAATAAACTCAGGAAAAAATGCCCTTCAGAAATGCTTCTTAGAGGCTTTCTGGGAAAACCTCTGAGCATCATCCAGAATGGCTCATGGCCTTACAGAATTTCATTCCTTTAATGGCAACATGTATAATGCTATCCCTTTATTGCTACCTGCAGAGCATTTACAATGAGCATTCTCTCATTTCACTGAGTCCCCTCAGGAGCATGCACAAGTCTGACAAGGGCCATTTGTACTGAATACATTATTGGTTGATATTAAACTTGGCCAAGTTGTAAATATTCATTCACTTAGTCGCATCAGCTTTCAGAACAAGTGAGCCAAATCTACATCCTTAGTAACAGTCTGCAGTTTAAGGACTGTATTTCTTTTCAAAACCAAGAATAGATGCAGGAATTCCTAATTTTCTACTTTCTTTTTTTCTTCTAGTAGAATACCTCACTGAAGTCATTACACAACAAAGCCAGCATTTTAGAATCAAACTTCTGCAAGGTTAGATTTTAGATAAAACTGCAGAAATCTATGCTGTGAATCTAAATATCCTGAATTCCTGCCAGCAGAAAACTAGTGGGAGCAGTACATTTCCGTATAAATCTGCTGCTCTTTTTCTCCCCCCTTCCATTAGCTTTCGGGTTTTATGATTTGTTTTGCCTTTTTTGTTGTTGTTTTAATTAGGAAATCATCTCAGAAGAGTTATGCTAAAATGCTGTTTTGTTGGTAAATTGAAACCATCAAAAGTATGGCTCTGTGAAATTTGGATTTCCTCCTCTAATGTTCATGAGACTGCAAGGGAAGACAGCAACAGTCTGTTCTGGACACTCAGACAGACAAACAGCTATCTTCATTGTTTAAAGGTGTTCTCCGTTAAGTAAATATACCCTTAAATGGCCAAAAGACACAAATGCACACTTACATAGACATGCTAGTAATTGCTATAAATACACACTGCATGCAACAGATAATGTAAAAAGTTGAAGTGAAGGTGAAGTAACTTCCAAGTAACAACCTTCAACACATGAACACTGGAGAGGAGGGACAGAAATAGAGCCCAAATCTACTTAGTCAGTCTGGGAGGTTCATGTATGCGGTGCATCAGGGCTGTGAAATACATCTGATGCAAAGGTACAGCCAAAATTTCTTGAATCTTTTTTTATGATCCCTCCTACTCTACTGAAGCAATAGAATCATTCAGACTATAGGTAAGGACAGACTTTGACACCCCATATCTGAATGGGAGCAGGACCCTGTCCATATCAACCAAAGCAAGCCGTGGAACAGTGGAAGCCACTGCAGACAGCAGATTTAGAAGGATTTCCAAACATTCAAAGACATAAATGTGAGACTCTGCCACACTATTGCAGTGGGAAAGCTTACTGCTCCATTTCCTTTCTACACTGTAAAATAGCTAACAGATACTTACAATGTATCATTCAACATGATACTAGGGACTATTCAGAATAACAGGGAAAAACACAGCTCATGGAGCCTACTATTGCAGAGCTTACTGCTCGTGGAAATTTTCTTTTAGAAAAAAATGCTAGTGTGCATGAGGGATTATTCCATAGTAAGTGCAAATATTCCTTAAGAGACCAAAACACCCAGCAAATCTGTTCCAAGTTCTGAAATCAGGATAGATTTTCTAAATGTTAAATGCATTATGTTTTATTTACATGTGAGGGCTACTGGCCAAAGCCTTGTGATATACTCTGCACTGCTCCCTCACCACACTCCCATCCCATTAGCCGGATAAAACTCTTTGGGAAAGTATGTTTATGTAACAGAAGAATTTGATAGAAGCTAGGCAGCTCTGAAAGTGCTTAGAAACACATGCCAAATAGGGATTTAAGTATGTGAGTCTGTCTCACCGAGTGGCGTCACCTCAAAATATGTCAAGGTTTACTGATTATTATGTTTCAATATGAAAAAGTCACCTGTGATTTCCAGAAAAATCTGTTTATAGACAATGCTTCACCTTGATATTTCTGTATTTTTCACTTTTGCTGTTTATTACTAGCAAGAAAATGGGATCTTTATCTCTTTAAGAGCTCATCTGCTTCTGTCTGCTGAAGCTTATTCTTCTCTTGAAGTCATAATCTGCCTGCAGTATCACAAATGGTTGCTGTGGGGAGGATTATAATGTGATAAAGGCAGAGGATCATGATTTTGGGTGGAAAATTAATTCCATATCTACAAAGATAAAGTTACAAGGGCAGAGTCCTTAGACCAAAACCCAAACTGCTTACTCATTCCTGAAATGAGACTTTGCCAGAGAAAAGATGCAAATCTGGAAAATTTCAAAATTTGGTAATCAAAAACAAAGACGGGCGTTAAAAGTGATGTAACATATGGTAGCTGCTACTCCTATGCTCAGTGCAAAATTAGGATGGCCAGTGATTCCTTCTAAACAGTGAAATGAACAGAATCTTTTTGTGTCATCTGTGTTATTTATCCCACAGTTTAGCCCAGAATTAAAAACATCATATTAATACAGCAATCAAAATAAAAAACAAGGAAGTCACACAAATATTTGATTGGCAAAGACAGCACTATTTTAGATGTTAAATCAGTGCCCACAGACCAGCAGAAAAGTGTTACAAAATGCTCAGGGAAGTACAGTACACCACCTGAGACCAAATCACTGAGGAAAAGGTGGAGATTTTAAAATCACATGGATATTACAACGAGGATGCTCTAACACCATTAAGCAATTTGTAGCTTCCAGTACCATGTGAATGCTGTGTCACTGGGCAATGAAAACCTTTTCTTGTTCTTTGCGCTGGGAGGGAGTTGCTCATTCCCAGAACCTACTGCCTGACTCATTTTTGTGCCTGTAACATTCTGAAACAAGGCAAACCAAACAAAACTTCAAACATGTATTTTTAGAAAACCTGTCTTCCAAATACCAAAATAGCTGCACAAAGATTTACCCTAAAGTATCCTTCCTTAAAGAAACAACTCACATAACCACCAGAATCAGTTTTAGACATATCAGAGGAAGACACAAGGCAAACTGAACCTGGAATTATCTACTCCACAAAAATCTTTATGTGCATTCTTCCAGTTAGAGTCTGTTTGAATCCAGGAAGAATGATCTTCCTAATCAAACTCTACAGAAAACAGGAATGGAGAGGTGTCTCTGGAGGCTGGTGCAGAGCCAAAGGCTAGCTCACCTGGTCTCAAATGAGCTTTTCTGTATGAGGAAACAGGCTGGGGAGATCAGCCTATTTTAGCTGAAATTCATCCTTTATAGTCTTCTCTGAATGTTGGGGGGGGTTTGGTTTGATTTTTTTGTTGTTTGATTGATTGGTTGGCTTTTTCTCTGGAATGTATTGAAAGAACCTATTCTATCTTTATACCCAAATGGATGATGAATGTTGCCAGCCTGGCCACTGCATGCCAGAGTATGCTGTGTAAAATTACTTTCACAGTAAGGTGCTCAGTAAAAAAAGACCTTATCCAGCCAAGTTTTAACTTCACAACTCTGATTCAGTGACTCATTTTTTGTCTATAGAAACACATATGGGTTTCCCCTAACCAAAGTTCAGCAGACATGCCCTCCCCAGGTTGCCCTTCGAGCCATCGAAGCCAGCAGACCAGAAGAACCACTCCCTCACAGCACCCATTTCTCTCCATTGGCCATAACCACAGCCCAAGCTGACCACTCAAAGACATCCATACTGTGAGTATACAAATTAAATAGGATGGATCAGACCCATGGTGACTAGGTTTTGGTCTGCCTTCAATATGGTATTCACCATCCCATACACATTTTATCATCAGACTTCTTTTATTTTTCTCCTTCTACATGAAATGGTTCTGGTCTCTTCCACCACTTTTTTTTCCTGTGAGAGTTTTATATTTCCGTATTCATGGAAACCACTCTTGATGGATCCCCATAATTCAATACAGTACTCTTATAAATTCATATTACTGGTATGAATATATATATTACTATATAACAGTAGAACATGTTTTTCTGTTCTGTTTAAACACTTCCCATCCCATCTTCTTTCCAATGAGGCTACACATCTGAAAGTAGTCCTCACTGAACTGTTAAAAGTCATTCAAAAGGCCCTTTCTGAAGATCTTAAACCTAAAAATTAAGAAAGTGGCTAAGGACTTTTCTCTGTAATATACTCAACCGTGCATTTCTTAACAACATAATGTGTATTTATTTGCCCCATTTCTTCAGTATGGTCTGGTATTTGATAAACAAATATGTTATACTCTGCTATCCTTGTTATGTTTTTGCTTATTCTCATTCTTAATTTATTCATCATAAAAACAGGAATTTGACATTTCCAAAAACTTTTCTAACTTTTGCTTTTATTTAAATTTACAGGTAAGGACATTTTTAATAATAATTAAATAACCTTTTTCTTTCACTGTCTTTGTTTTTCTGTATTTATTTTCAATTCTTTGTCTGATTCTTTAAGAACACCATATGAATACATCAACGCTACCTCATGTGTGCATTATTGCTTTAGTGATATAAATCTCTGTCTCCTCCATTCTTTTAATGTGCAATTGTATTAATTCACCAGATCCTTCTCTCCATTCTAGTTTCTACTAGCCCTACTGCCTTCATCACACGTTATCTCTATTTTTATGCTTGATAAGAAACCATATTCAGTTTTCACTTTTTCCAGTGTATAAGTATTTTATGTAGAATATATTGGCTGTCAGAATTCTGATCTTGGAACTCAACCTTTCCAGCCAGTATGGGTTCTCAGAGACAGTAAGCATTAACATCAATAGAAGTAAAAGTGCATTATCTGATATCCAGCTGAAGTCAACAGAAATCCTTCCATTAGCTTCAGTGGGCACTGGACTGCCGCCCAGTTTACCTTCAGTAAATCACAGAGAAAGTGCTAGCTAGCATTAGGCCACAATTCAGTGACAGCAGAACTCAAGTGTTTGCAAAGGCCTTTGCAGATATTTGAGTAATTCCTGTAGATTAAGGTGTGCTAATGAATATCAAAGCCAAAAGAAGCTCAGATAGAATATCCAGCTTTGCATTCTTGCTTTTAAGGTTTTGGACAGTGGTTGTATGTGCATGAGAATTATCATCTGTTACCATTGTCAACTAATGGCCTTCAAGAAACAGTCTTTAGTTGGTGACCAACTGTTTAAAGCTTGGAAACTTTCAGGTCTATGCAACCCACATCCTCTCAGGGCCTGCAGACATTGCATAGCGTCAAACCCTTCTCAAGATGCTGGCATTCTCAGCTGTTTTACAGACAGGCTGAAACAGAATTAAACCCTATGGTTGGATACCTACTCCAACTAAAAAGACAGGTTTAATTAGATAACTTTATTATATCAAATTCCCCTGCACATTGAAAGCAAGAAATTTTAGATTCTTTCTGCTACCCAGAAAAAAAAGAAATATAGATAGATAGATGTAGATATATGCATATATCTATGCATCTGAGTCATAAGAATGGTTTTAAATTAAAAAGCGGCCAAGATTGCATTATTTCCCTCCTTCCTCTTCCATAAAGATTTCCATCCTGAATTTACAAAGAACCAAAGAAAACCCCGCAACATTTATTTAACTGCCAGTTCTGCAAGTTCAACCCAAAATCCAAGATTCAAGTTAAGTTCCCCAAGATATTTATAGCAAAGATTGCTAAGTAATGCAACGTGTAAATTTTCTATCACAGGATCACAGGAAGATTACCTACACTCACTGAGCGTATTACTTCACTAACACCCAAGGAGGATGCAACTGCATTTGTTCTATTTTGATTCTATCAGAACTAAAAAAATAGACTGCAACCTTTTTTTTGGTATGGTTCTCTTGACTAATTTTTTTTAATCTTACAAAGGGTTACTCCTATAAAGATCTGAATCAGGATTTAAAGCATAAAATATAAGATTTTGGATTCAATTTCTCATTCCTCTCCCTCATTAGCAAGCTTTCACTGATGCTGCTTTGCATGCCTTATATTTATTTTAGGAGATATTATTCTTATCTTCTAAAATCTAAACTCTAAGAAGTGCTGGAACCATTTCTCAGATATTGAAGACTGTGATTTGGCACGTGTAATATTCCAAGATAACTCCACACGTTCAAAGGCATTTAAAGCAATTGCTTTTTACATAACCTGAACAAGATTACTTTCACAACCGAGTTCATGAAATAGAACATCAATAATCTGCTTTCCAGTTCCTAAGCAGGCCCCCCAAGTAAATACATAGGAACCCTTGTGTGAAGCTAGGTTTCGGTGTGAATTTAGAATACAGTGTCTAATAACCCATGCTATATTACACTGCTGTTTAGCATGACATTTGGTTTTTCCTGACATAACGTCAGGATTCCTATCAAAGCACAGGTAAGTTGTAACTTTAGGAAAATCTGATGATCTGCAAGCAAATAGCCAAATGGCACACCCAGTCATGCCTCAAGATACCCTTTAAATACTCTTTCCTGTCTAAAGCTATAAGCCCCAGAAGCCGGCTTGTTCTCCACACAGCCCTATCATTCTCTGACAAGAAGCCTTGCAGCTCTCCACGGCTGCTTTGTGATGGCTTGTCCCAGTTCTTTCCCTGTTACCTCAGGGCACTGCAAGCCTACAGTAGGAAGGGAACAATTATTTAAGAACAAAAAAAAAAAAATCAGTGTACTGCTTGATCAGTGGTCTGCAAGGGAAGGTTTAATTTAAAATATACTAGTGCATTCCCCTAGCATGTCACCTTTCCAGCTCTGCTTCCTCCATTTCCCATCTCATCATGTCTCCTCATCTTGGGCAGTGTCCAGTATACATTGAGGATCTGCCAGAAGGAATTAGCTTTAAATATTAAAAATATGGTAAGAAGCTGAATAAGAAAAAACAGAGATTGCTAAACCATACCAGTACTGTCAACCATCTAATACAAAGAAAGTACTCTCTTCTGTCCAGTGTGCTTGTTTGAAACACAAACTGGTAGGATTTATCCCACCACAGCATATGAAGATGTGTCTGTACTTTTTCAATTATAACATAGATGCATAACTGATAAGAGACTTAGCAGGAATATATTTTAAAAAAAGATACCTAGGCTGGAATTCATTTATCTATTAAGATAACTAGATTCAGATACCAACAACATACCTGAACAAGCCTTTGCTTCCTGTTACCACCAATAAAAAATTTAACCGACACATTCAGTGAGGCTTGAAGAACCATCCAGCACATCCTGAAGCAGACATCAACACTAGGTCAGCTGAGAAGCCCTATAGACTATAAGCTGTAAATAAATGCCTACAGTGAGTTTATTGGGCTGCATAAGGGGATGCTGTTTTAACAAATTCACTTTCCAACTCCTACCTTCACATGAAAGAAGGCAGTGGAAGCAGATCAGAAGAGAATGATGCCTCGACTTGGTTCTATCATTTTGTTCTTTCTAGAACAAGGAAGAAGGATAAATACAATACCTCAGTCTGACAAGATTATGTATTTCAGTATAATTTTTGCTATCAATTTATATAATTGTCAATTAAGCCTGTAGGATCTGTGTTTCACTTTCAGTCTGCTCTACTACCTACCCTACTGTCCTGAAGTCGAGTGTTGTATTTAAACAGCTGAGTGGACAGGGGAGATAAGGACATTGGCACAACTTGCAAGAAATGTGTCTTTGCCCAAACATCAAGTGCAGTTAGTTTCTTTAGCTGATACGGTGTTTCCACACTTCAGCTGCAACTCATGTTTCATTCCTGCTGATGAGTCAGGAACAGCAAAGCTCTGACTCTCCTTGATGCAAGGCAGTAGGGCACAAGGGAGCACAGCAGGGGCTGACACTTTGGGTACAAGTATCCAGGTAACAGGTACCCAGGCTCCCTGGTGAACCAGAAGCACAAGGAATAAGCTAAAAACCAAGGCAGGTTTGCTAACACTAGATCAAGATCAGCTGTGTCCACTATGAGCCTGACATGCTAAAGCATCTCTGCCACACAGAGCTGAGTCCTTGCCCCGGGAGGCTGGGGGAGCCCACATGCCCACTCTCCAGAGCCTGAGACCCCTCCAGGCTGCAGAGCACATGGAGCAGGGTGAGAGGCTGCAGCTCTGGATGGTATCCTCACATGTCTGACATGGCCAGGCCCCAAAAAGCCAGCTCGGCTGAATCAGATCCTACATGAAAACATCAAGGTGACTTCACTCTGCGCTGTGCACATTCTTCCATAGCATATCAAAGGTGCCTCTACTCAAAACAGTCTGGGAATGGAAGAGAGTGTGGGTGAGGTTTCCATGCCCAAGGAAAACACACATAACAGCCCTGGAGCAGACACAACCCCGAGGTACTGTGCATGTGGTGCTTTCTTACATTTAATACCCTCAGCCTAAAGAGCTGAGCTGTTTCTGAGAGAGCATCTACAACCTGATCTGTCGCCCTTATAATCTAACTACAGTACCTGAGAAGTCAGTGGAGATGATTAAGCTTTTCTGAGCAGTGTGTGATCTATGGAGCCCTGCATGATCCTTTCTGTCTGTGTAAGAACAGTTTCTACAGGAGATGTGGTAATATATGTGCTCACTGCAAGTATGACCTCATATATTTTAATTCATGGTTTCAGTCTGAGGTTAGTTTAGGGCAAAAGGCAGCAGCTAGAAGTTCCCATTCTGTTCATGTGTACCATGTGTCTGTTAACAGGCAGACAGCCACAAGCCATGCTCCCCCTGCATCCCCTTGGAACCAGGGCTGTGCTTGTGTGCACTTAAATGGCACACAGCACAAGTGAACTGCAGCTCATCTAAAACACACATTTCCACACATAACAGTAGATACTGAGAAACCTGGATATCCAAATACTTACATGATAGCCATGAGCTTGTTAGCATAACTGTATTAAAGGCAAGCTAAAGAGTAAGTACTTTTATGAGGTAGTGTATCTTTATGCAGTGGTTTTCCCTGTCCTGCTAGAGAACCGTGAGGACATGACACAATGTCAGTACTTTATCAGGTGATTGATGGAGCTCAGAGGAGATCCCCTCAGCATTTCAAAGCTCTGCAGACCATCAGAAGCCAGAGCAGAGATGCAGACAACCAGAAGGCTGTATAAATGTATCAGGCATTTGTACACTACATTGTGGTACAGAGACAAATACCCAAGTTAACTCCTCTGGAGGTAGTTTAGCTCAGACACTCAAGCTAAAGAGGCTGCAGCAACCAGACAATTGCCATATATTTTGTGATACAATTGCCAAACAGGCTGTTCCTCAGCACAGACTGATGCTTATTGGCTATCTAAAGGCAGAACTGCTGTGACTAAAGCTGACAAAGAGTGATGGACAGACAACGTATCGAAAACCAAATCTCAGTGATACCTAGTTTGCCATTTGACAGCTCAGTGTGCCATACTCTGTCTGGGCCACATTAATGGATATATTATGAAAAATGGACAGAAGGATTTGTCCTTATACAGTGTAACCTGTGTTTATAGTTCTCCATTCATTCCCATACCTAAGTGCTCTCATACATCTAAGAAAACAATTTATTTTTGTCTCTGATTTACTTTCCTTTGAACCTGTTCCTTATCTCTTAGACAGCTAATGGAAAAATAGTTTCAACATCCTGGGGGAAAATCATGTCAAACACAAAAATAAAATATTTTCAGTCTGATTCAGCTCCATAAAGACAATGAAACATCCTTTCAATAGGGGAATAAATGCATTTTTCTGGCTAGTCCTGCACATTTCTGGTGCTCCTTGAATGCACTCCCTCCGATCAAACAGAAGACTCAAATTCAGCTTGGAGGGTCTGCTGATTTCTTCTTTCAGTGGAGCTGTACATATCTGGAGCAGTTTATAAATAACTGCAAAGCACAGGATGAATTATGGTGCAACTCTTCAAAGACTATTCATTATTGTTTTGTAAGATAACTAAAACTGTATTTTTAGGCAACTGTTTCACAATCAGCCTCAGAAGGGGCATGATTATGGCAAAGGTACACTTAGGGATAAGTTAATGAACAATTTTCTGGGCATCTGTGTCAAAAAAGTAATATATACATTTCCTGGAGACTGTTGTACTACAGTTTTGCATCCTTTGTACCATAATGGATGATTTAGAAAATCCATTTGCTCTTAAAAATTGTCATCAGTCTTGGATGACCTATTTCACTACCAGTCTTGTCACAACAATACACTGAATGTATACAACCTTGTAGCGACTGTTCGGTGTACTAAAATGGAAATGTGGGGTCTGCAAAACTCAAACCACCCAAATGCTCTTCCTTTGCTACAGACATGGTTAACACACACCACCAGCCCTCCCACGCAGTCTTTTCATAAAGTGTCAACTCCTATTTGTCTTACTGGTGTGTTTAGGTCCACCTGGGTTATGTGAAGTCAGAATTTACAGTGGACTGTAAAACTTCCACTGATTTGTTTCCTAGTAGATTTATACCTGTAGGTCTCAGTGGAAGCATTCATAGGAAACTTGCTGAAAATATGTGAGTCAAAATTAAATAAATACAAAGTGATACAACTGCCCACTGACACCGATACCCTCAGTTCCTGAAGTCATAGTATTTGTAATGTAAAAGGTAAGATAAAGAAAACTGTACAGCTCAGAGAAAATTTCAGGCAAAAGATTTATAAAACTGGTCATTTTTCCCCAATAATATGAAAACTGCTACTTTAGCAATTAGCATAATTATCCCTTCACAATCTCATAAAACCCAACCATTTAGAGATCCTGAATGAGAACCTTCCTTTTCAACAGTTCTTACCACCAAATCAAAAGACATTAAGAATTATACCATTCAGATTAATTCCTTCCAGCCTAAGGGCTTGAAGCTTACTTCCCTTTTAATTGAAAGGTAAAAATCTCACATAATCCAATGACTCCAGAGGCTTCAACTATAAGGAAAACTAATTCAGAAAGAAATTTAAATCACAAGAAGTGGAAACACCAACATATTAAGCAATGCTTTTAAACTGAAAGGTACACAAGACTTTCAGACCTCTTTCTAAAGTATAAAATGATAAACATTGAATTGTATCAAGCCCAACCAAGCCCACAAAGTACTCAGAGAAAATTCCTCTACTTCATGAAAAAAAAAACTTCTACAGAGAGCACAAGAAGAATGGCATTAGTGAATTATTGATAGCCTTAATATTTTTAATAATAATAAAAATAAAAAGCCCCAACAATGAATCATGGTCCCTACTTTGGTAAAACTCTCACTGAGTTATACTGTTATTTTGGTCTGGTTTTGGTTCAGCACAGACATTTTATTCTAAAACTAATACTCAAAATAAAGAAAGACTAGTGCAAACAACTACATCAAAGTCTGATGTGTCATGTAGCAATGAATATTTCTGTTGGAAATTTACTTGTTTTCTTTTTAAAGCAGTGGCATATCTAGGTCTCCTGAGATTAGAAACATTAACCATTCTGGGTGTGATTCCTTTGTGACTTCATGAAATTTCTATAGTACCTGGAGAATGGAAGACTCTTAAGAGCAGCTATAGTCATAATGAACCTAAGGACAGTAATAAAAAATATATTAAAAATTAGGCCTGACAAACTTCAGATGGTAGTAAGTGAGTGTTAGTGGGGAGGTGGAGACATCAGTGTATTATCTCAATAAACTCTCGCATCTTCCCATTTAATTTTTTCTGGTATGAGGCACCTCTAACAAAGACAGACTTTAACCTACTTTATATTCATGATGATTCATGCAAGTTTACCTCCTTTTGAGGCAGGGGGTCAAGTGTTAAAGTTCATTCTATAATAAGTAATATCTGCATAGACTTTTGATGTATAATAATGAGGCATGTTTTGCAGAGACATTAAAAATCAAGGCCCACAAAAATGAACTATTTGTGGATTCAATTCACCAGTGGCATATAAAATTTAAAACAGGAGGGCTGAAAATGATCATGAATACATTTTCAAATTTTGTATCTACCCTCCCATAGTATGCAGTCTTATTTTTTTTGTGTGTGGTTCAGTATTAAAGGAAAAGGATTCAATAGTTCTCGCTGTGTGAAGACAATGAAGGCATGCACCATGAGAGCTGTGGCTGTGGCAAAGGATCTCAACATAAATTTGCACACATCTATTTTTCCAAATATAAGGCTTTCCTGGCAGGCAGTCAATCATGCAGGAATTGCCAACCGCTCTGTAGATAGGGCAATTATTATTCTCTGTGCACTGCTGCTACACCACCTGCACGTTCACACGTGATGGAAGTCAGATCTGAACCCAGCTCTCAGGAGATGAATGCCAACCCACTGCTATTTACTATCAGCCTATTTTTCATTATCTCTTATTATAATTAAGAAACACTATTTATAACTACACCTGACAAACAACTAAGCATGGTGGAAGCTAGCAGATGCACCTTGTGCTATGAAACTTGGAGCTGAGATGTTACATTCATTTGGTGGGGGGAGAGGGGGGATTATGCAAAACCTGTATTTTCATGTATCATGCTTTGCTTTCACCAACAGCGCATTGCAGTTGGAAGTACATTATGTTTTGTGATGATATAGATAGAGAATGTCAAATTCTGCTTCAGATAATGTTTCCAATATTTTTATTAGAAGTATGCCTGCAGTTTTTTCATTAATGAATTCCATTAGATTAATTAAAATAACATTTTACTTGAAAAAATATCGGGAAATGAAAATTTAATGATGTCAGATGAGTCATCGTTTCTCTATCAAAAGTCTCATCAGATAATGAAGGGGAAAACAGTTCCACCACTTATTTAAAAGGGCAGTTTAGACCACTAGCTGCAGTATTACTCCATCTAAACAAAATACAGAAAATTATGAAAGAATATAACAGTTACTCTAGCATGTTTCACTAAATGGTCTAGGAAATATTTTTTCTTCTAGGAAATATTTTAAATTCATCTACTTCTGACTGGATGATAAACAAATAACCACATGCTGAAGCAATAAAAATAAATTACTCTGCCAACTTCCCTTTGAAGTGTGACCATGCAGGATGGCACGTATTTCAAAACATTAAACTTCATCTCCATCTAGGCTCAGGACTGAGTGAATTTTACATGGAAACCAAGCATTTCATATTGGATAAACTAAATAGTGAAAAAATATTTTGATTTCCAGAGGGACACATTTGTTTGTTCACTTTACTGAAGCACTGTTGAACAACAAACTCAAGCTTTTCATGATTTAAAGATAGGACACTCCCTATGGCATCTTCTTTTCGTCAGTGTGTACAAATTTCAAAATAGTTAAGAATCTAAAACTAATTGCCAATATGAACCATGCTGCAAAAATGTATCGTATGCACACTTTTGAAAGCATTAGTCATAATTGGAGAATTTTCACACCCACAGCAGGGTAAGGAAAAATGCAAATAATTTAAAACAAAAATATCGTTTGAGTGCAAAACTCTCTCTCAAGGCTTTCAGAATAATAGGCAATGGCATGAAGATATGCCTTAAATCAATAGCAGGAAACCAGGCAAGAGAAATATCTAGACAGGAGTTCTACAGGGCAGCATGGAAACAAAGTGGGTACTAAAACAAATATTACTTTTCATATTTTCCCAGCAATTATGCTCCTCATTCAGAACCCCTAGGAAGTGACTGGGGTTTGTGTTATACTTTCAGCACTGGCACGTAAGAGTTTTGATTCCCCTGACCTCTGAACACAAAGTCACACACTGAGGTGTCTGCCAAGCAGGCTTGTAGTCTGGATCCTTCTGGGATCTCCCACGGCAATATCCAAGCCAAGCGGGCAACTTCCCTGACAAGGAGCAGGTGAGGGCTGTGGGCAAAGAAAGCGAGCAGAGGCTCTGCAGTCACAAACCCGACCAGCTGTGCACCTATTACCGCGAAGTCAATAACTGGGCTCAGGGCTGCCTTTGGACAGAGGGATGTCTGGCATGTCCGGTAAGCACAGCTTTTCTCCAAGTAACCAATTCCTTTGGGAATGACACAAATCGGCAGGCCGGTTAGGGTAACACAGATGAAGAGCTCATTTTGTTTTGGGAAGGAAAAAAAACCAAACCAAGAAATGAAAGAGGACATTATGTCTTTCATGCAAAATGAAAAGTTCACTATGGGATTTCATTAACAAAAGACCACGACAATATGTACTCGGGTAAAGAGAACAACTTCTGACCTTGAAATTGCGTGCTAAATAAATTACCTCAGAGCGAAAGTGATGAGTTCTCATGACAGCATCTGGAAGGCAAGCAGAAAGACACACAGGCTCCACCAGCTGCACCTCGCATTTCGCCCCGGCTAACGGGTTTACCCCGCCACTCGCCCTTTGGCGCACACTCCGGGACGGGTCTGGCCCTCCCGGCACAGCGGGCAGCTCCGCCCGGCATTTATATTTAATTCATCGGGAAGAAGTTCAGCATAAAGTTCTGCTGCGCTTTGACAGACCGGGGAGGGCTGGGGGGTTTCCCAGCCTTTCACCTCTCTCCCGCTAGCCGAGGTTTCGCTAAGGGATGGGTGGAGACAAGGCTGCCGCAGTCCTGGGCTCGGCTTGAATTTTCTTTAAAGCCTTTGCCCGGCTAAACCGTGCCAGAGCGGCCCTCCGCCGGCAGAAACCTGGGGATGGGCCGGGGACAGCCGCCACCGCCCTCGGGGACCGGCAGCGTCTCTTACCTCGGCTCCTTGAGCGACCCGAAAAGACGGATTTGATGGGATGCCTCCCTTTCTGGAGCCTGCGGTGCCAGCAGCAGAAGAATAAAATCGTGGCAATGGTCCCCAGCAGCAGCAGGAGCAAGAAGAGGGCGCACTGGATGCTGTAGGGTCTCAGCAGGACCAGGAAAGCCGCGGCAATCATGGCTCAAGCGCCCGGCTGCCCCTGTGCGTGCGCGGGTCTGCGGCGAGCGGCGGGGGGCCGGGCAGCGCCGGGCAGCCTCTCCCCCCGGCAGCGGGGCGGGCATCGCCGCCGGCACCGCGCTGCTGGAGCCGGCAGCCGGGCGGGAGGCGGCGGCGCGGGGGAGGAGGAGGAGGAGAAGGAGGAGGAGCAGGATGAGATTCAGGCCGTGACTCAGCAGCCGCCGCCGCCGCGGCGATGGTTGCAGTGGGGCTGCCCCTCCGTGCCCGCACGGCTGCCGGGAGCGGGGAGCGCGGCGGGCAGAGCCGGAGCGCCCGCGGGCATCGGCGGGCGGGGCGGGGCCGGGCGCCGCATGGCAGCCGGCGCGGGCACGGCGGGGCGGGGCGGCGGCGGCAGGAGGAGGAGGAGGAGGAGAAGGAAGGAGAAGGAGAAGGAGAAGGAGAAGGAGAAGGAGAAGGAGAAGGTAGCGCCGGTGCCGGAGGGAGGAAGGAACGAGGAGCGGCGCATCCCGCCGCCGAGGGGACTCGGCCGGTGACATCACTGCTGGAGCTGCTGTAGAGGGAGGCGGAAAATGGCTGCTGCGAGGTACCGGGGGACCCCCCGTGGGAAAAGAGGGGCTGCGACCCAGAGGCGTGGGGTGTCGGCAGCGGCGAGCGCCCGCGCAGGTCCGTGGGTCTGTGGCGTAGCCTGGACCCGAGGCGTCGGTCGAGGCCGGTTTCGTGGCGGGGGAAGGGATTGGGAAATGACAATGAGATCCATC
Organism: Corvus hawaiiensis; assembly: GCF_020740725.1. Taxonomy (NCBI): domain Eukaryota; kingdom Metazoa; phylum Chordata; class Aves; order Passeriformes; family Corvidae; genus Corvus; species Corvus hawaiiensis. The sequence continues at coordinate 26,448,937 of NC_063215.1, forward strand.
CTGACAAGGTGAGCAGGGCGCTCGTGCGGTGCTGCCGCGTGTCCCCGATGCCGGCATTTAGCCGGCAGCCGGGTGCGGGCGGGACGGGGCAGTCTGCGCGCCGGGGCTGTGCAGAGCAGCGCCTGCAGGGACCCTCGCACTGCAGGAAACTGCAACGCGCTGCAGCCAATGTCAGCGCCGTGCCCTTCGCTCAGCGCCGGGCCGCAGCTGCTGCAGCGCAGGCAGCATCAAAATCCTGCCGTGTGCAGGTAGCTAATGCAGATGATGACAAGAGTTCACCTATGTCGCTGTTGCTACCTCTGTGGTTGTTACTGTGATACTCCAGACTTTAAAAAACTCTTTCTGAGGTGTTTGAAAATGCAGTTCTAAACTCCCTCACGCTGCTAAACACACACACACACACAAAAATCATTTGCTGAAAATATAGCCAGGTATCATTTTGCAATATTGCATTTACTCGTGTTACTGGGGGAAAAGGTTCATTCAAGGCAAAAGTCATGTGATTTTCGTGCACCTTTTATGTGAGCACATAAATCTGAAGGACATTTCCAAAACTTCATAGAAATAATCAAAATCTCTGTGTAAATATCGGAGAAACATTGAAATGTTACTGCTTTATATGACTGACATGAACGTACAGAAAAACATATGTGTAAATTTAAGTTAAACTAAAAAAATATGCAAGCTGGAAAGACAGAGAGGGAAATCTATCTGTGTACCTTAAATAAAAACAGGAAAATAATCTCTAGGTTATTAAAATTAATTTATTACCGGGCTAATAACATTGTAACAATTTACTGTACCCTTAAGGTTAAGGAAGTCTGTTATCCTGGAAAGATGCTCATGATACCAGGTGCGGGGGTGGGGGGTGGGGGGGGAATGTAAGTAAAAAAAGGAAAAAAAAAGGGGGGGTTAGGTCTATAATAATTTATTCCAGGATTTTTGTATCATTTCAAGCTATACACCAACAGAGTAAGCCAAAACAGTCTCTCATGTTACTTTGTAAAATGGAAAGTTGCTACATTGCAGCCATGGATTCAAAGCTTTCCCTCACTGCCTAGAAACTGCCAAATGCTGTAAGGTTGTGTTGCATCACGTGGTGCAATATTGAAATCTTTCCTAATACCGCAGTACACTGCAGTAAAATGGTTTTAATGCAGATTACCTGGAGATTATTCAAATCGTCCACATTACCTCACTGAAATATGAAGCAAATTGGTGTGATCTCCTGGCATCGTTCTGCAGTGCCACGCTGCAGGATACTGTGAGAGCAGGAAACTTTTTGACAGCTTTAGCTCTCCACTGATTTATTGTTTCAGAATGGGATGATAGAGTAAAAGTAGCACAGCAGTGACTGCACGGTAAATCACAGAGAACTGAGGCGGAATGGTTCTTTTCACATTGTTCTCAGGTAACAGTGCATAGAAATCGTCTGACAGACAAATTTCTAGTGAAAGCTTTTTAGTTTAAGGTTTATAGCTTTTCCCTTCTAAGAGTTAGAGCTCACTGGTGTCTTGAGGATAATGTTTTTCCAAATGGATATAATAAGTTTCGTGACAGCTGCTTAATTTTTTTTCAAATGCTAAAGAGAGTAGAGTTTAGTACAAGAAATGCTGACATGCATGATTTTTCTGAGAGCTGCTGCTCCAGGCTTTTGAGCCAACTGTCTCACATGTGCACCAAACTGCTGTTCTGGCTTTCCCTATATTCATTACTGCTCTGTGCTTGTTAAATACTGCAGGGTATGGTAGTGTGGTTAAAATATTATTTCCACAGTGAATAAAGTTTAAATTGCTGAATTTCATCCACATTAAAAATAAGCAAATTACATGTGGGTAGATTTTTTTCCCCCAAATAGTAATAAAGAGAATTTAAGGGAAGTTTTATGTGTATCACACTTTTAATCTAAGATTCTATACAGAATGTTTTTCAGGGAACTTTTCCTAAATCTTAAGGATGATAAACAGAGAAGACAAAATAAATGAAGAGAGAAGGTTAAAACAAAACCTCTCATCTGAGATTTGACCTCAGAAGGGAAATCCCGGAGGTGAAGCCACTGCAGAGGAGAAGTAAAAGAAGGTAACAAAGCTTGAGACTGTGTGATAACAGGGGGTGGAATGGGAGGGGAGGTCAGAAGTTGTTGAGAAGTGGAATTAAGTGTTTTATAATCTAAGAAGGCAGTTATTGATCCTGCAATAAGCAAGGGGTCCTGCTGCCATTTCAGAGTACACATAATGTGGCTGCACTTTTGCAGAGATGTGAGCAGGTGGGATGTAGTGTACTGCAGATGCTTGTTTTGATGGGGATCACAGGCAAACAGAGCAGTGACAAAGTCACTGGCAGAGCTGAAGCTTTTGGCCAGAGTGCGGGAAGCAGCCTTTCACTTGAGCAATGCTGAGGGAGGAGGTGGTGATAACTACCTGGGCAGAGGGGTCAAAAAGGAAAGTTCTGCTTCAGAGAACCCACAGAGAAGAGGTGACCAGCAAATGTTTGGACATGGAAAGGGACAGGAGGATGTTTCTGTGGTTGCAGTTACTCTTGAATACAGTTTACCTATTCTCCCAAGTTATGTGAGGTAGGGAAACAACATGGAAATTGTGTCAAAGTCCTGCAGTTTAGCGTAACAGTTGAACAGGGAATGTGCTGTAGCAGCAGCAGCCCTCCTGCAGGGAGACAAGGCAATGTTGACCTCAAATATTCTTTGAGCTGGTCTCTCATGATAGCCTGTTCTGACTTAGCAGTCTTGCCCGGGAAGGCTGAAAGAGGAGATAATTTCTTCCCTTACCCCTGTCCTGCTTGCAGAATTGCAGTACAGTCTCTGGGCCAGTGCATATTCCTTGATAATTTAGGTGATGTTCAGCCACACTTTTTAAAAGAAACTAAAAATTCTAGTTGAATGCCACAGGTTAGGCTGAAAGGCAAAAAAAAAAATTGCAAAAAGAAAGTATGATGGCATTTTGAGTGGAGAAACCACATCTGCAGAGGTCTGCTGACCTCCCCCAGTGTGAGCCATGGGATTCAAGGGCACTCCACAGCTCTGTGAAGGCACCTCTCTGCTCCTGCAGACTGAGGTGTTCTGGACCTCATTTTGCAGGTGTAAGACTCCCTTTATCAGTGAGCTGAGGGAAAAAGGTCACATGCTGGATCTGGTGATGTGGACATAAGAATACGAGATGATACATGAAATGATTTCAGAAGAGTAGCTGAGTGAGTGAAAGGGTAAGATCATCTCTTTTCACTGGTATGCTTTAAGGACTGCGTTTGTACTAATTAATTATAATTGAGTAAAGTATCCTGCCTAAAATGACTACGTAACTGGTTTGAAGGGTTCTCCAATCATCTAATACTTTCTAACAAAATATTTGGATTTTTCCTCATCAAACAAGAACCAAAGTAAATATAGTCAAAACCAAAGAGGCAAGCAAACTAAATACAGAAGACATCATAGTATCTGAGTGTTATCAACATCTTTCGATGAAATAATTGACTTTCCCCCTCAGTATTCTACTCACAGGTTATGTGATGCCATCAGTGCTACCCTAGCAGCTTAAACATACCGTAGGAAATGTTGTGAGAGTTTCTGGTAAATGATTAAACCTTATAAAAAACTTTCTTCAGTTGAAATAACAACATTTTTCTGGCTTGATACAGGCAACCCATTTAAAAGAAATCTGTTATGTGAAAGGACATGTTATAAATTCAGCAAGGTTATCGCAAATCTTCATTCTGCAAAACTTGCTAAATTGTTTACTCTATACAGTGCTTTGTATGGCTAGCATTAGTTAATTCTCACAATATCTTTGAAATTAGGTAAATTTGTATTATTATTTCTGGTTCATTGAAAAGAAAAGGTGAACTATAAATTTAAAGGTTGTATGATTTACCCAAGACCAAACTCTATGATTCCAGTGCTACAGACTAAACCCCTCCATGACTGGAACATTTTGCCTTCTGCAGGTATCATAGGTGACCATGTAAAACCAAATTCTTGTCAGCTTTATATATTTAGAGGTAATTGTCCTTATTTTGTGGGTTCATCAGCTCAAACAACTTGCTTATTTAAATTCTCTCTGCTTATTAGACTGAATGAAAATCAAATGGAGAGTGAGCCATACAGTTGTACACTCACAGCTCATAATGTTGCTGGAAAAATGCTGGCAGGAATTCTGTGGGCATAAATTGGCTTTGTAGACAGAGAGGCTGATCTTGAACCTAGATGGGAATATACTGCTGAAGCTCCTATGGCTTTTTTTTTTTTTTTTGTTACAGCAGCAGTGTGCCCCTTTGTCCTTGGTTGAAATTTGCTCTGTATTCATTTTTGGCAGTGTTTAAAGTAGCAGTTGTCAATCTGTATGTGGCCTTACATCCCAGAGGGAATTGCACTTCATTAGTATTTTAACTGTATAATTGAAAGTTGTTTAAGGATTGTTTCAAACTGATAGACAACACTGGTCATTCCACTGTTATATTACTTTATGAAGTTAGGTTGAACTACATCCAGTAAAAAGACATTTAATTTTACAGGAAGGGAAAAAATAGTGGTAGTAAGTTTTGTGGGTTTTATCCCTGCAGGGAAGATGCCTTGCTGTCAATTCTCTTAAGTGCATGCAGAATTACTCTTAGTTGAAGTAATATTCCCTGAAGTAAGAGGACAATATATATATCTCTTTTTCTAGTTCATGACCTTTAATAGTACTGCAGATTTTTTTTTTCTCCTACCTACCAAAATGCTGCAAAACCAGAGCAGTTGGGGAAGAGCTTTGGAGTAAAAGAGCAAACACTTTGAGTATTAATCAGGCATGACTTCTCATCTATGATCACTCACCTATGAGCCAGTAACGACATATAAGAAGAGATAGTAAAGATGCTGCTAAGTTATTAAATACTCACCAAAAATCAAGCCTGGAATTTTCTAGCTAATATTTCACTTCTTTGCTTTTAAGAGTTGAAGGGAGAATGCCACCAAGAGAAATGCTTTGGGGTAGAATGAAAGATACAACTTCTACTACCTCATAAAAAGAGTAAGATCCTCTTTTAACCTCTCATATCTGGTTTTCAGAGGGTTTGTTTGAATAAGTCCAATTTGAAAGTGCATTAGTTGCATATGGAAAGTATGTCTAGTATTTTTTCAGCCTTTTAGGAAAAGGTTATTTGACTGCTTGGGCTGTTGCATGGAGCAAGTGCACAGTTATGGCACCTCAGCACAGATTTACATGCGGTCAAACTTCCTCTAATGATCCCATAAACATCTCTAGACAAAATAAGTGATGCATCACTGTTCTTTAATGTTTATAGTTTGGGAGCTGTTAAGATGGGTTGCATTGGATTACCCAAGCCAGGGCATAATGAGCACAGCCAAGTGTATGACTTGACAGAGCCATGCTGTTTCTCCTTCCAGGCTACGTATTGCTTCTAAGTGTTTGGGTATATTAACCTGCAAAGAAAGAGCTTTCTTGTGATTATACAAACTCCTGTAGCATAGGTATTTCATCCAGTTCAACAAATAAAGAGGTTTATTTCTTGGTCTGTATATTAATACATTTTGTTGTGCATGGCATTTACAAACAAGCAAATTGAAGTGAGTATTAGTTCTCCATCTGTCAGCTGTGAAACAGCTATTTAATAAAGATACTAATCTGTCATGTAGAATTAAGATAACTTCCTGCATTTTATTTGGTGTCTTGTTACCTTAATGTGAATCTGAGTGTGGATTAAAATACAGATAAATAAATGCACATGGTTTATAGGCATATGAGATATCTAGGCTCCTATTTAAACTCGGGTAAATCATCAAGGCCCAGAGAGCAATGCATTTCCCTGAATTTGAGTGTAGTGCCATTTGAGATGCCTGGATTTAGTAACCACCATCATAAGCCTGAAAGAGGGTCCAAGCCCTGTGTGAAGTCTGTGTCCATCAGAAGAGGCAGTTGGAGGCCAGGCATAATAATTTTTGGTATCTAAGATTGCGCCATGCATTTCTTTTTAGGCCACTGAACTGAACCCTACAGAACTTGAAAAAAGCTGAATCTCCAGGAAGCTTTAACTGTGTTCAGTAGGGGCTTGACTCATATGACTGTTGGAGTTGCTCAAGGCTGAGACATCTCCAAAAGGATGACAGTTGTGATAAAAGACCTGTGGGAGAGTTGTACTTCTAGAGTAGCAGCTGAAGGCCAAGCAAATAACACTGGTGCTAGGCACCTGTTTAGAAAGCCAAATTGATCCCTGTATCTCCAGTGATTACAGCAATAACTTAAGGCACCTGGTGCACCGGTGACACCTAAATGTAAGCATCTTAATCTAGAACTGAATCCTATACTGAAAACCCAGTAATAATGCTACCTTGCTATCTTAAAATCCATTAAAATGAATGCCATGTTTCACTGATTGAATAAATTATTGGTTAGAACAAAAGTTTTGTACTTCCAGACATAGTAAATATACTTGCTTAAAAAGTCATTATTCAGCCTTTCCTATCACTCAATTTAACAAATAAAATTAATAGTTTGATGCAAAAATCTGAGCTTTTCTAATAGATTTCTTTAAGCTTTTGATTTAAGCCACAGTCCTACAAAGGACTTTGGCATATTTAGATATTAATATTGTTTTATAGAATTCCTAGGTTGCTAAAACCTAGGAAGAGGGCACTATTGTGACAAATAGGAATGGCTTCATGAATTCCTTGGGTCACTCAATAGATTTTAGAGTGTGGTATGAGGTTTGCACCAAGTTCTCTGTGTAATCCTGGCAGTTGTAAATGCTGCAGAGGCTTTAAGGTCAAGGCCATTTGGGTAAATAAGGTAAAGATGTTGCTTTACCATGAATAGCATCACTTCTTAGAAAAGTATCTCAGGTTATTTCACAGCGAGTCACACCAGGATAGTGATCTGCAGTGAGGAAGTGACCTCTTGAATATCAGGATTAAAATCTTATCATTCTATCCTTCCTGTGGAAGACAAGTGGGATCATTCCTGTGTGTTTATAGTCTTAAGAGTTGCAGTAGTGTTCTGATAGATGCTCCCCCCCAGCTGAATTTGGAACATAGCGATACTGATGATTCTGGAAAATCTGTACTCTGTATTTCTCAGCTGAGGGCAGCATATTTGTGCTTTTGAATCATCTTTTCCAGAAATGACTAAGATATTGCACTGCAAATCTTTTGAGCAGTAGCACACTTCTGTATTCTGACAGCACCTAATTCCACTGAATTCATTAGTAAATCTTACACTGGTTGCAGGTAAAAAAGATTAGAACCCACAACAGGGCATATAACTTATTTAAATATGGTCACGTTTTCCATCATACCTGCTATTGGAAATTTTGAGACTTCAGTGCAGTCCCAAGTTTTTCATCAACATTGTATTTAATATTCTGACAAGTTCAATGAAAAATGCCAGTCTAAATAACACAAACCAAATCTGTCACAACCACTTATCATGCTGAATTGGAAATAAATAAGTTTTTATGAGGTAGATTAATTGGAAGACCAGTTAAGATTGGGTTTTGGTTTGGTTTTTTTCCAAGGAAAAATTGAAAGCTGAACTCAGAGGGCAAATAATATAAAATGTTAGTACATAATAAAATACTAGCTTTATTATGTGTTGCATTAAGGCTATAGACCTTTGGCCTAAAATAAACCCCCTTGCATTCCACCTGGTCCTCAGAAATCAGAAGAGTTGGGTGCAGCTGGGCTTAGCTTCTGATTAGAACTGATTCAGCATTACCAGCCTGGTTGAGTTCAATAAGAACATGCATGATCACAGATTTGCAAATAGTGCAGTTTACCAGTTCAGTACTATAGATCTGAGTTCAATAAAAACTTTCACAATCCAGATTCACAAAAAGTACCCTTTCCTGAAGTAACAGGAAAGCAGGTTCAGGATTGCTGGTGATAGGACTGCACTAACTACAATGTGTCACTACAGCAGGTAATAGTAACAGAGATCTATTAGTGATAGGTAGATAGAGATATAAAAATATTCACAGGTCTTTACAATGCACTGGAGGCACAAAGCTCACCTAGAGGCATCCCTTCAGGGGAGCAGGAGAGAGAGTCCATCAACCGATCCCAAGTAAGCAGAGGTGCTTTCCCCTCTCTCTTTTTTTCTTTCACTGCCCCAAACCCCACCTTCCTCTATGTAGTAGGTGGGGTTTTGATGGTTATGATTGTACATGTAAGGCATGTTCTCATTTCTCTTCATTTGCATTCTTAGGATGTGAAAGCTAATATGCAAGTAGGGCTTAATGAGGGTCTTGGTTATTTTCAGTCAGAATTTATAGTTGACACAAAAGTTAGAATAAACACTTTGGTCCTCCTCCACCTGCTGAGGTGGCAGTAAAGGCTGTCTGACCTTTACTAGAAAGTCTTTGAGTACATGGAGAAGTCTTTGAGTGGAGAGGAGGCTCGTGGCTTGTACAGAGATGCAGGTTCCCTCTGGGGCTTCTCTGAGATGCCACTGGGAGCAAGGCCTCCACCCCTGGCATCGTTCAGTCCTTATGCCTCCCCCGAGCCAGGCACAAGATAAGCAAGGGCACGTATCTCATGTTTTTCTCAATCAGTCTCATCAGTTCTTCACCGACTTAAGGCAACTCTGTAGCAAGCCTGACCATTTACCATAATGATGGATCTGTGCTACAGTTCCTTGATTTGCTGCAATCAGTGTCAAAGCCCTGTTTTAAGCCAACAGAATCAGACCCATCAAGTGGGTATACAATCTCATGTTGTAAACTTGTAACACTTTGCGCTGTGTTTACTGAAAGAAAAAGAGAAATAATGATCTCAGCATGCCATCTGCCAGTTCTCTGACTGAATGGAACAGACTGTGTCAGACAAAGGGTGACCTATATCTTTAAGTGACCTTTGTGGATTTTGGTGGCCTGGGGTTTTTTTGGGTACTTTTGTTTTGGTTTGGTTTTGTTCTGGCTTTTTGTGTTGCTTAGTAACAATATCATGTGTACAAATTTATAGCATTTGTGCAGTATGTGAGGTGTTTGTAAAAATTAAGAGTCCAATTAATGCTTACTCTGCAGAACTTTAAAATTGTATGGCTCCTTCCTTTTTCTTTTTTCCCTTCTACAAATGACCTAGAATGGTGAAAAATCATAAATTTGCATGTCAGTATTTGTCAAATCAGTAATTAGTGTTTTCAAAGGGAGTATATACCAGAATTAAATAACTTGCAAAGCATAGGTGGCTTTCAGAGGTCATACAATTGTCTCTGTGGTTAGTAGCTGCACACAGGGTAATGCCTGTGAATGATAATGTATCCTGCAAATAAACCACTGAACAGTGTCAGAAATCTTACTTGATGACTTGCAGAACTATGTTAGAAAGATTTAAAACAGACAACCAGATACATGTTAACAGATTTCATATGCCATCCTTTCAGTTCCCTATAGCTTCTGCTGGTCTGCTGGAATCTATCCTACTATTCAAAATCTATTCAAAAACAGAAAAAGCTATTACAAGATGGGTTGGACCAGGCAAGCTTCTGCAAGGAGACACACCATCTCTGTAGTCACTGAGTAGTTGGTGGAGAGAAATAGGCTCTCCCAGACAGTAAGTCATCTGCTGGCTTTTAGACATGTGTCATAGGGTGAGATGAATCACCTCCCTTTCTGCAGTGACTGAGCCAAATGTGGCTAGACAACCTCTCACTTTTAAGGCAGTAAAAGTTTGGTAAGGTTAATCCCAGTCCCCAAGTTACTTTGTTGTCTGATGATACATTATATTTTGCCTTTGATCTGTTTTGGCAAATTTTAGAGGGAAGCATCTCCAGCAGTCTTGACTTGGACAAGGTTCACGTTGACTCCTGTGGGAGGTCAGGGTGAGAAAACACGGCAGGACTTCCCTTCCAGAAAGTGAAGTGTTTCACTATTCCTCTCCCTTATTAGTGACATTTTGTTCTACCTTTCCATTCGCTTTAATCATTGGCTAGAGATGATGCCAGCAGACAGTTAGGTGTTATCCCCAGGGCCCATGGATTGTCACAATAAATTGTGTGGAAAGACGTAGTTTGATTAATGTCTACTGCAGGAGCTGAAGCTGCTCCATAACATAAAAATACTAACAATAAGCTGCTACACTTTATACCTTTCATTTGGTGAGGTAATGATTTCATCATCTTACCCATAGCACAAGCAGCTGGGCTGATGTCCAGCAGAGCTGCAGCAGAGAACAGGGGGCCTGGCCAGTTGCTGTTGCTGCTCCTCAACTGCTTTTCTGCCTTGGTCCCTTTATAAACAGCAGCAACATTCCTTCTCTCAGCATGCTGAGAGAATATGGCAGCTGTTAAGGCCCTCAGTGAAATTGGTTTTGCTGTTTATTAGTACACCCTCTGACCACAGGCAAGAATCTTGTCAGAAGAACTTTAGAGGTAATGTAGATAAATTCCTGAGCTCCAAGTCCCACCATGACCATGGTAAAAATTTTCCTTAGCTTAGAGTGGCAGGATGGATTTTCACGGATCCAGGTGCTTGCCTGGTGTAAAGACTGCGAGATATTTTGTTGTCTGTGTGCTTCACAGTGTCTACCAGTGGCACCATGGGCTCTGAACACCCAGAAGTCCATATGTCCATTGCCTCCACTGAGTTGTTTGACAATGTAGGCAAGTCTGATAGCTTCCAAAAGCTGTTGGGCTTGGTACTGATGTGCATGGTATTGGCATAGTGTGTACGTGAATAGCCCTAGTGCCGTGGGGAATCATCACTTGCCCTGCATGCTGTGAGCAGCCTGTGTATTCAGTGTACCTCTGGAAATCCTGGGCTGGCTTGCTAACCCTGTACAAGTTCAGACCACAAGAATGTCCCATGGCTCAGAGAATATTTGTCTCAATACAAAGTGAGAGACAAAAGACAAACTATTAGAGGACTGCAGGGAAATATTAAAAAAATATATAAATGTCAATCAGTCAGTTGCTATTCTTAGCACACTGGCAGCTCTAACTTTGCTGCAATTCTGTTGTTCTTATGTGGGCTTTTAGGAGGGTAAAGAAATAGCTCACAGCTGCCAAGGTCAAGGGGGGAAATATCAAAGTGCTTCATTTGAGAATCAAAGAACCGAGTGGTGGAGATTGCTGTGCTGAGTTGATCAGAGGCAGATTCGAGCCAGATGAGAAATGTTAAGCTGAGTGAAGTATATACTCAAAAGCATTTTGAAAAAGAAGGAAGAATACTGATGCCCAATGTGATTGCATACACCACCTGTTTTAAATCTGGTATTTTGTTGTGCAGACAAACATGCAGTTCCATTTTGGACCTCACCTGTCCATAGTGAGGTCAGTGCTGAAACTTTGGTTCCTTTGCATTCTGCTTTGTCTATATGTTTTTTCATTTGAATGATCCTTGTCTGTGGTATGAGGATCCATCCAGCATGGATCAGTGGCAGAATGAGGCCTCTGGTGAGTCAGGCTAGGCAGAGTTATGCAGGCTGCTTCCTCTTCCAGAATTTGCATGGAATGGATGTTTTCTGATCTTTCAAGAAAAGTAATGTCAATTCTTGCAAACATAGTCTCCTTTCTCCAGTGAGGTAATACTTAACAGTCCTACTGCTATCACACTCAACACATCCAGCATAAAAATGTGATTTAACCCTCCTTTTAATGGTGATTTCTTATGCTGCTTGCTGCATTGTATCAGTAAACATGTTGACAAGACTGCAGTTGTCTCTTACAAATTAACAAGTTCACCCCTGTATGGAAAGCCAGCTCTCTTGAGGCATAGCACAGACATGTGGAATAGTGGCAAACTGGGCTTCTGCAAACAAATTGACATTACTTCTCAGAGCACTGCAGCCAGATATTCTCACTTTGACATAATAGCCCCATGTAATTCCCCTTTTCTAGCTCTGAGTTACCTTTTTGACAGCCTCTGCATGAGGCACTAAATTTGCTTTTGACTGATTGAGGCTAAGTAAATCGCAAATCACACTGTCACATCTAGGAATTCATGAGTTTTCAGCTCTGTGAAAGTATTCCACCTTCATGAATTGACCATATGTTTGCTGGAAAGAAGATTCAGGTTTGACAAAATCAGATTTTCTATGTATTGATTTAATAATTTTTAAGTAGAAAATATCTTCTCTGAGTATAATGGCAACACTTAAATGAACTGGTTACATTTCCAGTAGAGTTTACACTTTCATGAAAGGCTATCTGCCTAATTGGGAAAATAAAGCTCAAAGTATGACTTGTTCCCTTCTCCTGTATAGAGAAGATCTATACTGAAGTATAGAACCTCAGTGCTTTAAAAAGCCCAGAATGGCCCATTGCTTTAAAAGTATTGTTTTATGAAGCAAATTATTTAGCTGTATATTTGGGTTTGGGTTCTCCTTGTTGCTGTTATTCCTCATGAAGCAGCCCGGCTCTCTTCCAGTCCTTAGCCTGTCATTTCTTTTGTACATCAAGTTTTCCACTGCCAGGATGTGTCATACCTCACCCACTCAGTTGTCCTGGGTAGTTCTGGGTTGGTTTTCTGTGGCTACAATTGTCTTCCTGCCCATGAGATGATAATCATCCATCCCTCTTAATAGCATGCATAGCTCGTACTTTCCTTCATTCTAGGGAAATATTTTATCACACCTGTATCTTTTAGTCAGAGGCTAGGCTAAAATTTTTATTGAGACAAATGAAGTAGTAGTAGAGATCCCAGCCAGAGATAGATTGAACATAAAATTAATATGGGAGCCAGGACTCTGTGAGTGAAAGCTGTTTTCTGTGCATAGTTTTGGAGACAACTCTCTGATGTACAGGTATTAAACAGACCATCTCCCACCCTTCAAGGGGGACACAACTCGCTGCTTGGCTAGTTTTCACTTTCTTAGGATATTTCCATACAAGGTAACTACCAATATCCAGCAAAAGGAGGGTTGTTTGGGGCTTTTTAAAGTGTTGTAACATCCCTGTGGCATGACACAGTAAATGCTATTTTTCCTATGATGTCCTTTAGGAAGCGTCTGTGTGACAAGAAAGCCACTTAACAATGAAAAAATTCACACTGTTTGATTTTGTAAATGATAATTCACTGCAAATTGGAGAGACTTCATGGATACAGGACCTTCCCTGTGATGACAATGAACTAGAAAGACTTCTGAAACCTAATGAGCATGTACTAGTTAACTGGCCTGTGGGAGAAAGAAAGACAGAAAAGCACCTGGTGAAAGTTGTGTACATGAGTGGTGAGTGCAGTTACAGAACACTTGTCTGATATGAAATCTGCTTTTAAGGTATAGTTGCCTGATTGTCTGTGCTTTGGCCTTTTTCCTTTCCATCACTTCAGATGACCCCCAAGAGCTGGTGGAAATGATGCAAAAGATATTACGAGCAGATGAAATTACAAAAATACAAGTCCTTGGAAAAGGCAAGAGGAAGAGGATAGAAATGATATTCTCAGAAAGTGAGGACAGTGACTTGGATAAAGAAAAAGTGAGTTTTTGTCTTTATGTGCCTGATATTGGTAGGTCTGTAAAGGAATGAAACACACTGTAACTATTGATTCTTAATGATACAACACACTATTAAAAGATGTATAGTAAAGGTAGGAATACAGGCAGCCTTCACATGGTACCTCAGCACAATAAGCTGTCAGAGTAATTATTTAGGCCAATGGATTTTGTCCTTTTCTATGTCAAGAGACGAGTGTTATTCAAGGCTTTGGTGCTCTGTAGCTCCATTGCATTTTCCCCCATAAGACAGAAATCTGACTAGTGCACAAAAAAGGGAAGGGACCAGGTGTTCTGAGGTGTGCATTGTGCTGAGATCTGCAGTGACAAAATATAGGCAAGGAAAACATAAAAGTCAACAAAGTTACAAATACATTTTTTAAAAATACTAACCAAGAATATCAAGTGCACAGTGGATAAAAATTTATGGTATATTATGAAATACTGTAATGAAAGGCTCTATAGGAATGCAAAGGTACATTATGCACTTGTTTACAGGGGAAGATGGTAAAACATATAAAAAGAAAGAAATCATTGCAGGCATCTGCTCCTGCCAACATCCTGAGTCAGCTTGAAACATCGTTAATTAACAAACAGGTAAACATCCATTTTCATCAATTTTAATGTATTAAGCAGAAGCAATCTTAAATGTATTTTTGAGGGGGGCATAGGAGTTTTGCCATAGTGAAGCTAACAGTTCTAAAAGATGCTACTTTGGAAAACTGATGAATAGAGAACAGAGACAAAGGTTACATATCACCTAACAGTTATATATTACACTGATCTTTCATTTTTAATTTTTATAGGAATAGTAATAGCTATGTTTGGTAACAGCTTTTATTAAAATGCACTGAGTCTGTTTATACAAGGCAATTTTTGGATTTAGCCAGATATTTTAATGTTAGTTTTGATGCTCTGATTTTATGTTGTTGTTGCTGTAGATATCACAGTTGCTTGGGGGTTTTTTTTTCAGAGAGAACCATATTCAGGAAGCAACTTTCTATATAGTGAAAGTAGCAGTGATGATGAAGAGCCTTTATTTCAACTCTCCAAGGTAGAACTATGTGCCAAAATTAAAAGTCTCAAGAGGAAGCTGACAGATACCATGAGAGAAAACTGCCGCCTAAGGCAGTCTCTGGTGATGCTTCAAGGTAAAATTGGGAGTATTTTGATGAAGAGGAAAGCCTGAAGGTCAGGAAAAGCTTGATTTATAAAGAGGCCATTTGGATGGGAATTATGGATGCTCAAGCACCTGACATGATCAAGGCCTACCATTAGCATCAAAGTCTGTGATACATGGCAGCATTTAATTCCAGCAGCACTTACTGTCTTACACAGAAGCCATGCAATCATAGAGTTAGAAATGAAGAAATCTGTCTAATCCTGCCAGTTGTTCCCAAGAGAACCTTTCTGTATGCTGTGTAACCATTGGCTAAGCTCAAATACTTCACTGACCAGTCCAACTAACCATATTTACTAGCAGTCTTTCTTGATCAATTGATATTTTATTTATTCTGAAATTACTTAATTTCTAATTACTTTGGTGATTCCTCATTACTGATAATCTGAGTTAGTTTCAGGTACACCAAATTTAATTCTTTCCCAGGGATGAAATATTTTGTTCTTTTATAAATGTATCCTTCATCTCTTAGTGATCACCTCTGAAGAGCCTCTCACTTGTCCCTGTCCCTTACTCTGAGGCAGCCGAAACTGAATCCAAAATTTCAAACTGTTAGTGAATGAATAAGGTTTAAAGAGGATTTACTCCTTCCCTTGCCAGCTACACCATACCATCCCTAGACAGTCTGGTATCTGGTTTTTTTTATTGTTAGATGATTTACCAACTGTTTAGCAGAGTCATTGCCCACTTGACTGCATTTCTTATGTTATTCATCTTGATTTGAATCATTCATCTCCACTTTTTAAAATATTATTTGTAAACCTTTTCTTAGCATCTAACAACTTTTCTCACACATGTAAGTCCATTTTCCTTGCATCTTGAGCAATTGGATTAGTCTTTTACAGTATTTTTTGTAATTTAATATTCTGTATCCTGCTGATATGTCATCTCTTGCATCCTTTTTGCTCTGCATTGATTCTTCTTAATGGATGAAATAAAAGTTTATATTTGAAAATATTACTTTGAGGAAAGATTATTTAAAACATATCCTCTATAGATTAAAAAAAGGGAAAAGCTTCTGCAGTCTGTGTAACTTCTATGAAGAAAAAAAAATCAGACATCACTTAGCCCATATGCAATAGGCTTGTGGACTTGTAGAGATTTTGAGATTGTAAAAAGAAAAATAGTCTGGTTTGTGCCATGATGGGTATAAACAAATAGTTCCTCTTAGCCTTGCACTGAACTGATCTATTCTAGAAACTGAGGCCAGATCTTCATGGGTGGGCACAACAGAATAGCAGGAAAACCTTTGAGAGAAGAGGAAAAAGGTATATTGAAATGTCTTTGCTGACTACTTTGAGTCTTTCTCATTATGAAGGAATCTAATTGCAAAAATATACCTGCTTATGTAAGTGGAGTCTGAAAGCTTCAAATACTATTTTACCCCTCTCTTTTCATCTGATTTCAGTGTTGCCACAGGCAGTCACTCATTTTGAGGAACTGGTAGGGATGGCTGAAGCACTGCTCAAAGGGGGAGTGACGTCATCTACGTCCAGTCTGCATCCACATGCTGTTTGGAAGGCATCTCACAATCCATTAGCAGATTCCTATGCAGCTATGCATAGTAACTCCAGCTCACCAGTAACTTTGAATGTGGAAGATGAGGACCAACAGACTGAAAAACAGGTCAGTTAAAAGGCAATTTCAGGCATAAAACTTTATACATTATAAACTTTACTGCTATAGCATAATATAAAAAATCAGCATCAGTAAAATAATTTGTCATAATTGCATTGATAACATGACTAATGAGCTCCTTTTGTGCAGAATGCTCTTTCCATGAGAAGCATTAGGTTTCATTCAGTGTCCTGTACACTCTCAAATTCACTTTAATTTCAGTGACCTTGCATATCTGTGGCTAAGGGCAGAATGTGGATGCATGAAGAAACTACCAAGATCCAGGGATAACTTCCAGCCTAATGGTTTGGATGCCAAAGGGGAACGGTAGTATTTCAAAGATAATCTAAGAAGAATACCAGCAGTCTGTTCAAACTGTTGATTTGTAATTGGAGGTTGGTGTGTTTCTGCTTCTGTTCCAGACATTGGCCAGCAGTTAAGTAGAAATACATGTGTACAGAGATACTGAGTAAAGAAGTTCCCCTATTATCTGCAATTATAACAGAACATGATTGAGAAATCTAAGGCACAGAGGCTGTAAATGAAAAAAATGAAGGCACAACCAAAAGAATGATTCTAGCTTCTGCATTCACAATTTACATAAACATTATTATGCACCAGTTCATGCTAATCCATGCAAATCATTCTTGTGTGTTGTCATGGGGTGCTAAAATCCGAAGAAGTCTGTTAAGAATTATCAAGGTATGTTTTGACTGCATATTGCAATACACAAAATTTGACCTA
Organism: Corvus hawaiiensis; assembly: GCF_020740725.1. NCBI lineage: Eukaryota > Metazoa > Chordata > Aves > Passeriformes > Corvidae > Corvus > Corvus hawaiiensis. The sequence continues at coordinate 26,465,913 of NC_063215.1, forward strand.
ACATCTTCAAAGAAATAAAAAGAGCTCATTTTCTGAGCAACCTGCCTTACTTCATAGAGGTAGCTCAAAATTGCCTATTAGGAGAGTTCAAATTCTTAGGCTGTACCGCTGCTGCATGCAGAAGCCACTCTCAAAGCCCAGGAGCAGATGTCACAGTTCTTAGGGCATGTCTGCTCGGAGGCAGGAATATTAGCTTGGGCATAGTGCCCTGCTACCAAGGCGGTACAGAAACCATGCCAGAACTGGACCACAGCCAGCCTGCATGGAGTGCAAGCAGAAGGATTTTGCTGTGTCTGAACATGTGCTGTCTCCACTAGTGAGTAATAAGGATTGCCTGGTGAAGGGTTTGCTAGGATGCATGGGGTCCTTAGTGTGCCCCACACTTCCTTCTGGAAAACAATCAATCTGTGTGTATAGTCCCAAATGCTGAGTGGTATGCAAGTGTGGTGTTATCTCAAGCACACCGTTTGCAGAGATTACTTTTGAAATTGTGGTTTAAAAATAGAAAATAAAAAAGATATTTCAGTGGTAATACTATTTAATATTTCTAGAAAACTGCAATAGTTATGCCTATGACCAATTTTGTTTTCCAGTTCAAGATCGAAAAGTGGCAGATTGCACTTTGTAACAAGAGCAAACCTCAAAAATTTATAAATGACTTGATGCAAGCACTTTATACACATGAATACATGGCTACACACAGCCTGACAGGTGCAAAGTCCTCCTCTTCAAAGGATAAAGCGGCAAAACCAGCTATGAATCAGAATGAAGTTCAGGAAATCATAGGTGATGACTTGTTAACATTACTCAATGTGGCTCTGACTTGACAGGGGGCTTTCTCCAAGGGAGGGGCTGTCATGCTTAACAGCTGGTCTACTCAGGTGATGAGCTGTTTCCTATTTCCTTCTTCAGCTACATGTTTTTTTGAACCATCTGTTAAAATTACTGCCAGTGAAATGCTAAGCAGTAGTATTTCTATTGCATGAATTCTGTGGGTTTTATTTAGGTGACTGCTCAGGCACAGTGATAGTGTAAATATTTTAGCCCTTGCAAGGTTGATGCCTTGGTGGAACTACCTAAAAACTGAAGCTAGACAAAATTAAGAGAATAAAAGTGGTTATATTTATTGAAGGGCCTTCAGGTACAACAGGGCAGTCAAAGCCCCCAGGGCCTACACCCAAAATGGATGAGGGGGTCACGGGTTTTCATACATTTATAAGTTTGGTCCATTTGCATATCGGGGGTTAATCCTCCAATTACAGCTTTAGGTAATGAAGTCATTTACCCCAAGTTTGCTCTCCCCCAACTCACTATTGTTTACATTTCTCGTGGCCTGAGACAGTACGGTGTCCTTGAGTTTTAGGCCTAGAGAGGAATTGTTTTGTCTGACCAAAATGGGAGAAGAGTAGCTAACACTGTATATGGAGTTTAGAATTATACACTAAAGAATTACAGGATATGAAATATATAAAAGCTAAAATCCTGAGGCATCAGGTTAACTTTGAGTGTGATGATAACAGATAAGGGAAGGCAGAAAGAGGACACATTTGGATCAAATTTAAAATTATGTCTACTGTGTCCTGGAGTTTAGTGAATGTTATGAATTCTGACATTTTAAATAGCACTAGAGGCAAAATGAGACTGTATAGGAGACAGAAATAGTGATCAGAGAAGCAAACAAAATTTGGTTTATGCTGAGGTTTAAGGCAGAAAATATTTGGTGCATAGGACAGAAAACAATTTCAGATGGAAGTACCAGCTTTAAAGAAAACAGTATTTTGTGAGCATATGAAGCCAAATTTTCATTGGATTCACACCTGTAACTAAATACTAGAACAATATAGCCTTAATTCCTGTACTATAATCCCTCCCCCATTGCCATTCCCTTGGACTTCTGCAGTTCTCTTGGTTCCCTTCTCAGCTTAGCTCCCGTTCCTTCACCTCAGTACAGTTTTGTTGAAGTTAGCCAGCAGTTTCAAAAGTTATCAGTTGCAAAAATATTTTTTCCTTAAGAACCTTGTTAGAGAAAAAGGCCCAAAATCGAGAGAGATAAAAGGAAACAGTGTGTAGGATGGTAAAAATATATTTAGAGGCAGTAAGATGAGACAGTTTCAGAATGGCATATGAAAATGAAAAAGATTTAATGGGATGAGAAAAATGGTTGATTTCAATCTTAATAATCTTTTTCAACCTAAATGATTTTATGATTCTAAATCCTACTAGTGTCTAGGCAAAACTGAAAAGGGAAGCAGAGAAGGTAATGAGGACACAGAATACAGCATGTTGTGGAGAATTCAGTGACAAAGCCTATAGAGAAATCAGAGAACTTTGTTAAGGTAGAAAAGAATACTCTGGAATTTCAACAGAAAAGTGTCAACATTATACAAGAGAAAAAGAAAAATCAGAAGGAAGCTTGGGAGTTCTAGGACTGTAGAAAATGAGTTAGTAGATCAGATTATTTAAAGAAGATGGAAATTGTAGGACTTCAAAATAAAATGAAATGAAAGGGGAGGGAAGATGATGGAAAAGAATGGAGTAGGAATCGCATTCCTCATGTTGAGTCCTGTTACTGTTGCATTCAAAAAATGTAGCCAGGCAAAACAGAAGGGAATTTTTTAGAAAAAGTGGCATCACCTGCAAATGAAAATTACTGAGGAAAAGAAAAGTAAGATTCAGAGGCATAAGGACTGATGAGGATAGGAAAAGGACTCTGATCAAGAACAGAACATAAGGACAGAGGATTAGCAAGCACAAATAACTCACTACAGAAGCCCTTGTGGCCCTGTAGTTCCTTTTGAGTCTGCCAAGAGCAGGCACACCAATATGGAAGGCACAAAGAAAAACAGGAGCTAGCATGTGCAAAATCTATGAAGGAGTTTGTAAAGACAGTGAAGTAACTAGAGTGGAAGCTGAAGTAGCTGGAACTTTAAAAGATGCAAGAAAAATATTTTAGATCACACATCTCTTGTTTCCCTGATTTGGAGGCTCCATATATATATCATCTCTTTATTTTGCAGGAATCACAAAACAGTTGTTTCCAAACACAGATGATGCTTTAATAAGGCGAATGATGGGACAAAAACTAAACAATTGCACCAAGAAGCCAATTTTAAGCAAAGATCTTAACTCAGGTGCTTTTCAGAAACATAGCTTTTGGTAAGTCAAATAAAAAAATGCCTGCAATGTGCAATTCTGTATATTACTTCATAGTAACAAAATCTAAAAGCAGTCTTAAAATTCAGATGACAATGCATATTTACCTACTTGGTATATGCACTACCAAGTCAGTAAATACTTCCATAACCTTGTACAAAAATTACATAATACAGAAGCAGTCCAGCTTAACATTACTGCACAAAAATAGTTATTGGTTCCAGACAAAGCAGCACAAGACTATTAAATTACAGGAAGAGAATACAGAAGTAAACAAATGGAGTTGCTTTGCTCACTATGTCTATTTTAGATTTGGCATTATTTACCTTTCTTATTATTCTCTAGCTCACCAGAGAGCAGTCAATTCCATTTTCATGTCACCTGTTGTGCCCCAGTTAACCCACAAGTGAATATAAGGAAAATCACACCTCTTTGCTACATATTTGTAAGAGTACTGTAGGAGAGCTAAGCTGGCAATCCTTTACTGCCAAAAGAGTCTAAATTATTGGGTCAGAGGAATTATTAAATAACCTCTTACATATTATGGGCATTTTTGCCTTGCGAATGAAACTAATATAAAATTACCAAACTCATGCCTATGGTCGGTCAAGTCAGCCATTTGCACCATGCTGTTTCCACATACACCAAATGTACATATCACAGAATGGTTGAGCTGGAAGGGACCTCTGTAGGTTGGCTAGTCCAGCCCCTGCTGCTCCAGGCAGGGTCACCTAGACCAGGTTGCTCAGGGCCATGTGCAGTTTAGTTGAGTATCTGCAAAGAGGGAGACTCCACCACCTCTCTGGGCGCCCTGTGCCACTGCTCCGCGCCCCTCATGGTGTTTCCTGGTGTTCAGACAGGACCTCCTGTGTTTCCATTTCTGCCCATTGCCTCTGGTTCTCCCACTGGGCACTACTGAGAAGAGCCTCCATCTCCTTTACTCTCCCATCAGACATTAGTGCACATAGGTAAGATCCGCTTGAGCCTTCTTGAGGCTAAACAGGCCCGGCTGCCTCAGCCTCTCCTCAGGAGCACGGTAAGAAATGAGCAATGAACAGGACAAGAGATTAAAATACGGTGACAGGGAAAAGAGATTTGTGCTTACTTAGACTTTTTATAGTGAACTAACATTTTTCTTCTTCCTGGTTCACTTACCTCCTGCATGTTTTTAAAATCTGTATTTGCAACTGTAAGACACTTCATAAGAAAAAACCAACACAACAAAACAAAACAAAAAAACCCAACAACAACAATAAAACCACCCCAAGACATTTGACTATGTTGTGACACAAATGTTTGAAAAGTAGCAGTGCTTTGCTTCTAAAATTCCTTCCTAAGCCACCTGGTAGTACTCCATGGACCACCAGTGGTCTGTGAATTATTACTTGAGAAATACTTACAGAATATCTGTTAGAAAAATCCGCATACACAGGTTTTTCCATCTGGAAACAATAAACAAATGCACTAGCCTGGCAAAAATAAAGTTTACTATGTTAATGCTTTTCTCCTAGAGATGAGAACACTTTGTAAATCAAAGGTCCTGTGTATTTGTAACGTACAGTATGCAATGATTCACTGCAGTATTTTTCTTTGTCCTTAACACAAGCAGGAAAAATAACAGCACAAAATCACAGATTTTGTCTTCTTTGAAAGTATTAAAATCTCAAATATTTTAAATCTTTATCTTCATCAGATGGATCCATAAATTTTGCTAATTCCTGAGTCTTTAGTGTACACGGTATTCCTGAAGCCTTGATAGGAGGACCTTGACTATACTAAAACAATTCTGGGTTGTTATTTAATACTGCATATAGACCTTCCAATTTAAACTTGGTATTTTAAAAATGCCTTTGTGTCTGTTATTGATCAGTGCTTATGTAAAATCCAGTCCAACATCCATTGTAACCAATTCAGATATTGCCTGAATAGTGTCTTTTGAACTGATGCATTTATAATGGAATTTTTTTATATCTGTTAAGCATTCCCTTACTGTCAAAGCAGTTAAGCACCATGTAAGTAATTAAGACAATTTGGTGATTCCTTTAGCTCAGATGACACACATATTCCCTGTAAGAAAAGTAAGACAATTTTAAAGTGCTCAGAATCTCTGTTACTCCTCCAGTCCACCTTCCAGCAATGAAATACAGAGGGGGGTAGAGAAAATTCTGTTGTACAGTACCTTTAGTAACCACTTACACACACAAGTTACTAACTTTAAAAACTGGTGATACTGCAGCTTTTATATCCTTCCTTGCTGCTATTTCTTCCTCCTCCGCCTTTCCCCAGAGTACAATTATGATTGAAGACAAGAAATCTGGAGTCAAATCCAATGAGACAGACAAGTTTCGATCTCAGATCCATGAAGCTGAGGTGAAACAAGGAAAAAGGGAATGTGAATGAAGAAAACTATTTAACTAGCTAATAAACAACCTCTGCAGCTTGGAAACTAAGAACAGTACTAATTGCACATTTAATGGTAAAATCTCAAACTTAGTTATAAATTATCTCAACAGTGCTTCAACAGCTGCTTCTCAGGGCATCATCTCTTCAGCTGTTCCTCCTAGTACACAAGACCAGCAGGATGATGATTCACCAGCTGCTAATGCACAACTTCAGCAAAGTGACAGCTGCCTGACTCCTCCACCTCCCACCCCGGAAGGTCAGCAGGAGCGTCCCAAACCCACTTCGTCTAAGGTGGAGTCTCAACTCGCCAGCAGCTCACCAGCGCCCTCTCCCAGCCAGGGTTGTGGACAGGATCTCAGGAATTCAGACAAGGAATAACAGGCAGGTGTTTCATTCCAGCTCACGTGCTCAACGGAGATTAAGAACTAGTATAAAATAAAAAAATAAATAATATCTAAATTGTACTAGATATATGGTAGTATCCAACAGTGGACAGAGATAGAAGCCTGAGAACTTTTTTCTCAAAACAAATGAAAATCCCATAGTCTAGAATAAAAATGAAGCCATATTAATGTCTTTGGATTTAAGATATTATAAGATATATGCATGTTATGCAGTAATTCAAAAAACAAACTTTTACTGAAGAATTCAAGTAGAGTTCCCCTTAGTTAGAAAAGAACATTATTTAAAGTACTACCAAAAGAATATATATGAGGAACCATAATTCCCTTGCTTTCACCTTGACAGCTGAGGGAAAACTGCTTAACCGATCAAAGAAAGCTATTGTATATTAATGCAAAAAAGATATAGTGATATGGAGAGAAAATAGATGTATTTCCTAGTGAAATGAAGACTGTGGCCTGCACAGGAATAGAAAGCACAGGGCCATGTGAGCAGAAAAGAAGAAATAAAATAGATGTTTAAGGATGCTACTAACTTGGAAAAAAACTTTCTTAGGGCAATGAAACTACAACTTTCAATATATCCACAGGAAAGAAGCAGCTAATTTTTAACCTCTCAAAGTAGGACAGGCAATGGAAGAAGCCATGTTCCCTTGTAGCTCAGGGAAGAGTCCTCCAGGAAAGCTTGTTTAGTTGTGGAAGCCATTCCCTTGCAGGGATTCTGCTGCTGGTTCAGTAGCTCTTGCTCTCTGTTCTTCCCTGACCATCAGGTCGATAGGATAAGGATGCCTGGTCCCTCCAGTTGGGAAATAGAGGACACTTCATTAGAAGCAACTAATGTTAAGGGCAGAGTTGCCAGCTTCTACTTCCTGTGGTTTGATTTTGGTATGCTACCCCTTGCTTAGAGAAAGGGTGGACAGGCAGAATATTCCTCGTGGTACCAGAAAAATCCCAGTATCTGGGCAGTTCCCCTTGAGATCTGACAGTGCGTCTCCCAGGAAGCAGCTGGCAGTCACACAAACCCTATAATAGCCTAAGGAGGAGGAGGGGAAGATACAGGTTCCCCAGGGAAGTGGTCACAGCACCAAGCCTGTCTGAGTTCAAGAAGTGTTTCGACAATGCTCTCGGGTATATGGTGACTCTTGGGGTGTCCTGCACAGGGCCAGGAGTTTGGCTCAATGATCCTGATGGGTCCCTTCCAACTCAGTATATTCTACGGTTCTGTGATTTTTTTCCTTGCTGACTGATTTCAGGTTTACGGTGTGCTGACACGGGAAGGAGAGAACGCTTGGGACTATAGCTTTCCTGTTTGAGTGTACTCCTCCCAGAACAGAGTACTATTAGCTGAATCTATTTCAAACACAGCAAACAAGCAACTAATGAATCAGATTGGAAAAATGAAATGACATCAAGTTAAAGAAATCTAGCTTGATTTAAGGAGGATTTCAGGACATCTGAGTTATACCCTAATATTATTATAGAAATAATATTAGGGTAAACACTGAAAAAAAAATCTGAAAATAAGGTTATCAGCCAAATACCCCTGAAGGGAAGTGCTGCACATCTAACTGTTCTAGAGCAAGGCACTGTGGAGAAGACTTTTGTGTGGGCTGGGGTACAAATTAAGTGATTTGCTATCCTTTTTCATCTCTCACCTAGTAATTCCTTGTAGATAGGATCAGGATGAAAGCAGGTATGAAATATGTTAGTTCTATCTCATGCTATTAACTACCATCTATAAAATGTAACAGAAGAATGTTTGCTATTATGTATATTTTGTATATGTAATTGTATGTACAGCATATATAATAATGTATATAGTTAATCATATTTTTGAAGCGACTTTCTATCAAATAAATTGAAACATTACTATGTCTTAGTGCTGTTTTATTGTGCTCACTGTCTTCTGGGTCTTTTCTTACATCAGCCTCTGTTGTACACTCTAACATACAAGGTTAGGGTTTTTCCCTCTTGTTTTTGGGTTTTTTTCTTTTTCTTTAATAACTGTTCTGAAGCCAGCTTCTGTAAAGCTCGTCATTTTACCTGGGGAAGGAGTTGGCCCACCTTACAAGGGCACTTTAACCTTAAAGCTGTCACAGCTGATGCTGCACAGCTGCAGCTGTTGTGCAGTTCAGGAGGTGTTGGAGCCCTTGGGCAGGTAGATGGAGCCGAACGTCAGCAGCTGCTCTCGCTGTGGCTGGTGCAGCGCTGCAGATCCCGCTGTAAGTTGTCAGTGGAAAACCAGTGGGGCTGGCAGCTCACCACAAAAAGTATAGGAGGAGTTTCATGGTAGGGCAGAGGGCCTGCTCCCAGGCATGGCCCAAGGAGATAGGTGGGTACTCTGGACAAAAGCAATAACAAAAAGAAGATATTTTAATGTTTTAACAAAGGATAAAAAGTGTGTGAGCTGCAAAAATACTGTTTCTTCCTCTTTATGTTATCCCACTGGATGAAAGGAGATAAGTAGCTGTTACACAACTATACTGTTAACAAAAGGGCCATATCTCTTGCAGTATGACCAGAAAGGAACAAAATACAACTGGTTTTTCAAAATGACCTTGACACACTCTGAGAACACAAAATTGAAGACTAGATAATCACAGATTAGAAACTTCAGAAGTAATAGAAAGGGAGATCAGAACAGCATAATGCTGCTTCTCCCAAAATTTTCATTAAAATAAAAATTAACTGGTGATATGTAAATGTGTGGTGTTCCCAATTGTAAAATTCTTCTGATACGAGTGACAGAGGACACATTATTTGCAGTCCTCGGAATGGGAGAAGACTGATGGCTGCTGCAGAAGAAACTAACAGCTGTAGTGGCATTAGACTGTATGGCATTTAGTAACTGGAGACTTACTACTGAAAATGTAAGCAGTACTAAAACTAATAATTTGAACCATGTATTTCTATTACTGCATATTAGATTGAATTTGAAGGTTACCATGGAAAAAAAATTGGTAACTGTTTATCATGAAGTGCTCAGAAGGGCACTTGTTTTCTAAGGTGGGAAGAACATTGAGATATGTGAAGAGTAGGATAAAAATCTTACTGAAAAAGTATACTGTTGAATAAATCAGGGAGTTTTATGCATGTTGAGTTCATGTCCCCTGTTATTAGGGTATATAGATAGGAGTAAAAAAACCAAAACCACTAGATATCTAAATTTTCTAGATCAAGAGTAAGTGGCAGTATGCCATTTTGATACAAGAGGGAAATCAATGGTTATAAAGGCAATCAATGCTTCATTTAAGGGAGCAAGGAGAGAAGCAAGAATGTTGGAATATGCTTGAATTAGAATCATAGAATTGTTCAATTTGGAAGGGACCTTAAAGATCATCTTGTTCCAAACTCCCTATCATGGGCAGAGATATCTTCCACTAGACCAGGTTGCTCAAAGCCCCATCCAACCTGGCTTCGAACACTTCCAGGGATAGGACATCCACAATTTTTCTGAGCAACCTGTTCCAGTTACTTACCACCCTCACAGTAAGGAATTCCTTCCTAATATTGTTTAATCTAAACTTACTCTATGATTAAGGGCACATAGTGAATATGTGGAATTAGTTTCTAGAGAGCATTACTGAGTTTATAAAGACAGTCTGCTCTGAAACAGCTTCCATATCCCATATGATATCTGGACTTCATTTGGAGATTTGGACTTGGAGATCTCATGAAGAACTCACAAAAAACCCTGCTTCTCCTTACCTCACCTCCCCTAGCCTCCCCAACAAGTTCTGCATAAGAATATTCCTAAGCTGGCCCAAAGTCTGAACACTGTTCTTTCACGGGAATTAGATGAAATACACAAATTTTGGAATTCAGAGTTTTGTTGGCATGTTGTGTAGGTTACGGTTCTGGGTTCAGTCGGGACGGCCGGACGTAGACGGTAATGGATGGAGACGAGAGATCTCTATAGGCAGGTCTTGGGACACAGTCGGTTTATTGTAAAGGGCGTGGGTATTGGGGCACTGCTCAGAGCTGGTAGACTCAGCTCTGAGCAGGCCCAAGAGAGCAAGAGAGTGAACGGGTGAGAGAGAGAGTGTAAGAGCAAGAGTAAGAGCAAGAGTAGAAGTGGAAGAGAGGAATGGAAGTGGTAGTAAGGAAATGAGAAGTGTCTGAAGTCCTGGTTACAATACAATAAATCATCTTCTGTACTGAATATTCTAATTGTCACTAACCAATCTAATACAAGATACAAATCCTATAGCATTTACATACAGCCTATAAGAGTTCTTATATTACCATAGAGTGTTACATCTTAACTTCTAAAAACTACTCTTTGGACCCCTTCTGCTGAGCTAGTAGGGTCTGCTCTGACCCTTGGACCTGTTTGCAAGCAGAGGGTATTGTTCCATCAAGAGGGGATTACTTCAGTGGCCATACCATTGTTTTCTAGTTGTTCAGTAACTAAGACTTGGTATTTCAAAAGTGGCTTTCATTTCGATGTTGCTTGTAGTTTTCATATTCCCAAAATCTTTTGTCAGGCAATCATATTTACAAAGCTTTCCTGTTTCATCTTCCCCAACAATGTTGGAAATAACTGCATGGCAATTCCCTTACTATTTTTCTTCCTTAACTGTATTGTTTACATACAAAGAGGAATTTTGGACTGGTCATTGCAAGAGTAAACATTTACATGAATGACTACTGAAAAATTCATATTTAAATGAGCATCATTTGCATAGGGTCTCAGAATTTGGAAAAATAATGCCACCTTGCTGCCCTAGTAACTTTTTACTACAGCTTGTCATATTATCTATTCTCAAGAAACAAAAGTCATCAGGTGCAAATGCAAGCTACAAACAGAATGACTGCTGTCAGTGTTCTATTAGCAAATTCAAGTTACAAATGCAAAATACTAAAGTTTAGGCAACAATAACTCTCCAAGTGGCAGTCAGGTTTCCATTATTTTAATAATGAAATAAAAGTAGACAAATCAGTGTTGTTTATATAGTCCAACAAGAGTGATTAAGTTGTACAACTGTTAATGAGTATTTAACTAGTAGATACAACTAGCAGCTCAGTATGTCTATCTTCTGTCATAAAGCTGCTTTTATATTCATATGGAAAGGGGCTTAAAACTAACAGTAGTAACTCTATGTTTTCAAGAAAAACAAGAGCACTAATTAATCCCTACAGTATGTGATATGTTATTGCTGATAGTTGCTTATTCTCTCATATACCACCAAAATTTAACATGCAACCTTGAACTCTTTCTCTCCTGCGTTTACAGGATTTGATAAGCACACACCGGTGCTTTGCGGGTGTGCAAGCAGCTCTTTTATACTGACACGCAACTCACAGGTGACATTTACACTGTTCAGCTCACTCAAAGCCAATGCACTGAGTAAAGATGATCCATACTGACTTTTACTTTGGGTGGCAGGAAGTAATTATATGAAGAAGCAGGAGAGCAGTAGCAGATAAATAACAAGAATCATGGGCATGGGGGTGCGAGTGATGTTTTCTCAATCATGGCAGTGAGGGGGCACTGATAGGACAAGTCAATACTTGTTGGCAGAACCTGTGTTGGTGACAAGGATTTGAGCTGTATGACCATGGGACCCTGCTTGCAAATCACTGTCTGCTTGACAGAGATGAGATCCACCTCACTAAGCAGGGCAAAGCTATTTTTACCAGTAGGATCACTGACCACATAAGCAGGAATTTAAACTAGGAATTAAGGGAGGGAGTAACCAGCAGCCTTGTGGGGGATTGATGGACACAGGAAAAAGCAAAGGGCATGGGGAGATGTAACGCAGTTCTTGGTGCTCGAGGCACGAGCTCTGGCGTCCCCCAGGTCAGAGCGAGTCCAGCTGCGTTCTTCTGTGCATCGCTGAAGCGACTTCGGCACCAGGAAAAGAGCTGCTGGCTGGGCTGGCTAGCTGGCTTCTCGGCAGAGGGAACACGGCAGGAGCCGATGGGATCGGCTCACGTTAGCTCGGAGACAAAGGAAGAGAGAGGCTGTTCGGGTCTGGCTTCTAACAGATTTATTGTTAGAAGTTCCGCAACCCGAACAAGCTGGGAAGGGATGGAATGCGATGCGATGCGATGCGATGCGATGCGATGCGATGCGATGCGATGCGATGCGATGCGATGCGATGCGATGCGATGGGAAGGCCCCCTCAGGTTTGTCCTCAGTTTTATAGGGAATTTGAAAACCCCGGTGAAAGGGGAAAACAACCAATGAGTTACAAGCCAGGGGGAGGATACAATTTAACAAGAACCACTGGGGTAAACCGAGAGGCGGGAGTTATAACAAAGAACCAGTGAACAACCGAGAATTTTCCCGAACCGGGGGAGGTGGCTTGGACCCGGGCACTGCCCAGGGGGTGCGGCTTAGGCTTCTGAGCCACCCCTCAACCCACCCTCTGAGTCTGCCTCTTCGGGAAACTCGATCCAGGGGATGGGCTGGGATTGATTGGCATCTCGCTGCCCCAGCCCCGCACTGGGCTGGGTCACATCAACAGTGTTGGGGCAGGAAAAGAACACAAAATCAAGAAGATGGGGCTTAGGAGAGGTCACGTTCAGGTCTTGCATGTAAGCAAAGAAATGCCTCCAAGACACCATAATGGAGAAATCTCCCAATCCCTTTCTAGATAGCAGGAGCTCCGTGTTCGCAAGCCCTGGTCCTAATGTGGGAGTTCAACCATTCAGGTACTTGCTGGAGGGACAACACAGCAGGACATAAGCAATCCAGAAGGCTTCTGGAGTGCAGTGGTAACTTCTTTCAAGTCGTAAAGGAGCAATGCTTTGTTGGACCTATACCCATGAGGAGATTGTTGGGAATGAAGTTGAAGGCAACCTTGGCCACAGTGAGCATGAGATGGTGGAGTTCCGGATCCTGAGGGGAGGGTGAAGTATAAAAAGCAGGCTCACAGCCCTGGAGAGTGAATTTTGGCCTCTTCAAAGATCTGCCTGGAAGAGCCCCATGGGATATAGCCCTGGAGGGAAGAGGGGCTCAAGAAAGCTGGTTAATATTTAAGGATCACTTCCTCCAAGCTCAAGAACAGTTCATCCCAGTGAATAGGAAATTAGGCAAAAATGCCACAAGGCCTGTGTAGATGAACAAGGAGTCCCTGGTCAAACTCAAACACAAACAGGAAGCATATAAAGGGTGGAAGCCAGGATGCCTAACCTGAGAGAAATACAGAAATATTGTTCAAGCATACGGCAATGAAGTTAGGAAAGATAAAAGCATGACTGGAATTAGATCTAGCTAGGGTTGTCAAAGACAACACATATGGCTTCTGTAAGTATACAGGTGACAAAAGGAAGCCTAAGAAAAATGTGGACCCATTGCTAAATGAGCAGATGACCTAGTGATGCAATACAGGCCTCAGTCTTCACTAGCAAGACCAGCCTTCAGGAACTCAGGTTCCAAAAATCAGGAGGAAAGGCTGGACCAAGGAAGATGTACCCTTGGTGGGAGAGGATCAAGCCAGGGAATACATTAGCAAACTGGGCATATGTATGCTAAGTCTAGGGGCCCTGACAGGATGCACGGACAGGTACTGAGGGCACTGACAGATGTCATGGTGAGATCACTTTCAATTATCTTTCATGGATCATAGTGTCTGGGGCTAGTGCCTGAGGCTGGAGGAAAGCAAATGCCACCTCCATGTTCAAGAGGGGCAGGAAGAACTACAGGACAGTTAGCCTCATCCTGATCCCTGGCAAGGTAATGAAGCAGCCAATCCCAGTAACCACTTCCAGGCCTCTCAGCGACAAGAAAATCATTGAGATGTCAGTATGGCATTACCACGGGGAAATCAGGCTTGACCAGTGTGACAAACTTCTATGATAAACTGATTGCCCTGGTAGATGAGTGGAGCAACGGCCATTGTGTATCTGGAGTTCACCAGTGCCCTTGGCAACGCCTCCTGTAAGATCTTCACAAAGGATCTCTGCAGATGCCTGGGCTGGATAAAGCACCGTGTGAGGTGGCTGAGCAGGGGCCGGCTGAGCACGCACAGCACGGCGGAGGCAGCGGCAGCGGGACGGCGGCACGGCGCGGCCCGGCCCGGCCCGGCCCAGAGAGGCGATTTTGCCGCCTTATTTCCCCTGGCTGCCAGCCGCAATAGCCGCTCTTCCTCCGCCTCCTCTTCCTCCTCCTCCCCCGGAAGCGGCGTGTGGGTTTTCCCCCTCCGAGCAGGAACTCGATGCAGCCCAACTGAAGGCGGACGAGGGGAGGCCGGAAGAGGGAGAGAGCCCGAAAGAAGGAAAGAGCCCGGAGCGCCGCCCAGGGGGCCGCGCCATGGGGCTGCCGCGGTAGCGCCCGCACCTGCCATAGCGAACGCTGGGCAGAGCGGCGGCACCTCCCGATCTCGGCGAGCCGTGAGCCCCGCCCCCGGGCCGCAGAGGAAGCGGGGACGCGGCGGGTCCGGGCGTTGTTGCCCGCGCGGGCCGGCGGCGGGTGAGCGGGGCCGGAGCGCTGTGCGGGCCGCGGGGCCGGCGGTTGCAGGGCAGCGGGCGGGCCCGGCGAGCCGCAGCACGGCAGGCCCGGCGTGCGGAGCCCGCAGAGCCGTGTGCCGCGGGGCCGGGCGGGGACGGGAACGTGATTCAGCACCGCAGACCCCGCCGTTGTTTTGGAGCAGGACGCTCAGCCTTCTGCCGCGGTCCTAGAGCGGCCCAAAGCAGCCGCAGCTGCTGAAAACGCCCGAGGTCGCCCGCAGCTGTTACGGGCCGGCCTTGGCTCGGCGGTGGCTGAGCGCCGCTGGGCTAGAGCTCGGGTCTCGGCTCTTCCTGGGGTTTCAGGCTCGGGCATGTCCTTGGGCTGCTACACTGCAGCTATGGCTGCTGGAGGAGTGTAGGTATTGGCATGCTTTGTAGATAAAGACACTTTTTACATATTTGGAAAAATACAGTAGCGTGATTCGAGTCAGAATCGTTTATCGCTTTTTCTGGTGTCACTAATAATTGAGAGTGATAGAGACTTGTTGAATACAGATAGACTGCAAAGCCAAAGAAGGCATAAAATGGAAAATGCTGTATAGTTCAACAAAACTTACAAAGTGAAATTATGTAGTATGTTTTGTTTCCGTTTAGATAATGGAGTCTTGTAGCTCTGACAACCTTCGCAAGAGTCAATCACCAGCTTCTGAAAGTGAAGACGAGATTGAGTTCATTGGAGTAAGTAGATCTTGTAGTGGAAACACACTGCTTGTTGGAAAAAATACACTTTCAGTAGTCCAGCAAACAGGAGAGGGGGTCTTTATTGACTCTGTTGATGATTATATTTCGATGTAAAGCATTACTCTTGAATATAAAGATAATTTCATTTGTGAGTGTTTGTGGCAGATAACAACTTGATCTTAAAGGTTTAAGTGCCCTTTCTTGGAAAGGTATAAGATGATGTCAGTTGGTCCTGTAGTGAAAATACGGTCTTGAGTATCCCAGCAGATGAGGGGGGAATTACAGTGATCAGTGAGATACATGAGGGACTGTAGATAACTTTCCTGGTAATCATATTGCATAGCATTTTGCTTTATGAATGGTCCCAGTAAAGTTAATGGAATAAATCACTGCTCATTCTGCAAATCAGTGTCAAAATCACTGTACTCAGTTTAGAAAAGGAAGGAAATAATGGGTTAGAGGCCTTAAACAATCCTCTCAAATTGTGAGGCACTCTCTATTGTACAACATGCTGACATGGTTTATGTGAATGTAACTTTAAGACACTTTTATCTGTTGGAGATCCAAGAGAAGCAGAATGTTTTTCATGCTGCCTGCATTCTGGCCTCAATCTGACATCAGTGAAGTGGTGCTGGATGGCAGGGTCACATAGAATCATAGAATTGTTTAGGTTGGAAAAGACCATTAAGATCATTGAGTCCAGCTATTAACCCAGCACTAAACCATGTCCCTAGGAGCCACATCTACACATCTAAACATGTTTTTCTTGAAGGAGCAAGTCATGTTACTAAGGTCAAGTGATTAAATGATGCCAGTATTTTTAGCAGCTGTTTTTTGTAGAATTTTCTCATTTTTGAACAGAATACTGAATAATAACTACATTCCCCCCCCCCCCCCCCCATTTTGTGTGGTGTTTGATTAAAGCCAAAGTTCAATATGCAGACTTTCTGTGGGGGTGTTTAGGTGCTCAAGTATGAAGGATAGGTGGGGTTTTTTGCCAAAATTATAAGTAGTTGAGTATCTCTGAGACGTCTTAATCTTTTGGTTGATTTTGGCAAAATTGATTAATGAGTTCAAAGTTCATTATATATGCAAAAGTATTCATGTGCATCTGCAGAGAAAGGCTTGGGGTTGTTGGTGGATGAGCTGGCAATGTCTGCTTGCAGCCCAGAAATTCCCGTGTGTCCTGGGCTGCATCCAAAGCGGTGTGGCCAGCAGGGCGAGAGAGGGGATCCTGCCCCACTGCCCTGCTCTGGTGAGACCCCACCTGCAGTGCTGCATCAGCCCTGGGATCCCCAGCACAGGAAGGACATGGACTTGTTGGAATGAGTCCAGAGGAGGGACACCAAGATGATCAGAGGGGCAGAGCACCTCTTCTGTGAGGAAGGACTAAGAGAATTGGGATTGTTCAGCCTAGAAAAGAGAGGGCTTCAGGGTGTCCTAATTGCAGCCTTCCAGCACCTGAAGGGAGCCTACAGAAAAGATGGAGAGGAGCTTTTAACAAGAGCATATAGTGAGAGGACAAAGGGGAAGGGCTTCAGATTGAGAGTAGGTTTAGATTAGATATTAGGAAGAAGTTGTTTTCTGTGAGGGTGGTGAGGCACTGGAATAGGTTGTCCAGAGAATCTGTGGATGCCTCATTCCTGGCAATGTTCAAGGCCAGGCTGGATGGAGCTCTGAGCAGCCTGGTCTAGTGGAAGGTATCCCTGCCTGTGGCAGGGGGGTTGGGATGAGATGATCTTTCCAACCCAAACCACTCTGTGATTCTGTGATCATGACTGAATAAGCTTCATTTTCTTCAAACTGGGTAATTAATGAACAAGGAAACTAGTGTAGCTTGGAATGTGTAATGATTGAAGGGCTGCTGGAGCACCAAGAGCAGTAACTAAAGAGAACTGAAACAAAAGAACTAAAATCGGCATTTCTGGCTGCCTTTTTTTTTTCCTTGGCTTTGCCTGTGGATAATATGGATCCTTTGTGGTCCCAGTGACTATTGCTTCCAAGAGAGGCTGCTATATATAGGAAGATGACTCTGCTCAAATTTTGTGCAGGATTGATATCTTGGGGTGAGGAGCTTACTATTGTAGTTGATGAATACTAGGGGAAAGGTATGTGACCCTGGCCATCACCTCATATCAGCAATATGTCTTCAGATCTCTCATTTGCTCCTCTGAGTGAAGGTGACTTTGGACTTCGCTAAAGGATTTCTAGACTGCTTGGCTAGCTTTAGATCATCCCATTTCCATATAATAAATGTGTATGACTGGAAACTTGTACTCTTCATAAATGTTATGGATGGATGCCTCCTGGTTACCTGCATGTATGTCCTAAAGACCCAGTGCATAAGATGGGACTATATAAATTGAATTAGAGAAGCCACTGGGGTATCCCAACCTGTGCTCATTTTGATAGAAAACAAGTAGTTGTCGGCCGTATGATCTGTGTTTTTCTTCCTTTTTCTCTTTTTTTTTTTCCTTCTTGACAGTCAGATGTGGCTTTGGTGTGGGTTTTTTGTTTCTTTGATCTGTTTTTTCTTTGTGGTTTTGGGTTGTTTGTTTTTCTATTTCATTCACTTGTACTATGGTGTTTGAATTCATACTGTAGGACTGTGCTTTTTCTCCATCAGATAAGGACTTTTGTCAATGTGCTGCTGCCTGATATTTTCAGCTTTTTTAATCTGATTTACCCTCATTCAGGAAACTTGAAACTATTCTTCCATAATTTCCCACCTTTTAGTTCTTCATTGCAACGTATTTTGTCCATTTAAAATCATTACATTTTAAGTTTTACATACCACCAGAGAAATATAATTTAATCTGCAGTGCGAGCTGTTACTCCTACTTTATTAAGATAGGATGGTCTTGCCCCCATTTTGTTTACTTGGGAAGGATAAGGCAAGAGTGAAGAAATTCACAGGTCTAATGCCCTGTGAACAAATAGACAGATAATTCCAGTTGGCACCAAAAGCACTGGACTTAAGTTAATATACCAAATCAAGTGATTTGCTAAAGCATGGTAGTTACTATTTAAAGGTTTTGCTTCCTTTCCCCCTAAGATGTTAATTATTAGATACTCCGAATGAAGTATTTGTCTCTCTGGCTTTTAGTTGCATCACAGCAGGAACTGAATAAAATGGTAGTGATGTTATGAAGCAGCTCTTTTATTTTTGCACCCATCCCAAGTCAGCCAGGGATTTGAATTTTTGTATTTGCTACGTTACAAAAATCAAAACTTGTTACGTGCATGTTGGCTCATGATGTTGGTCAGTTCTCAGCAGTCTTAAAAGTTGGAAGTCTGCTGGGACAAAGATTTAGAACACAAATAGTACAATTTATGTCAATTTTTAAAAATTTATTTTAATGTAAACTTGTTCTATAATAATTATGTTTACGTGTGTATACACAGTTATGCTCACATAATTATTTGTCAAAGAGAAGTTTATTGTCACATACATGAAAGCTAGATTCATGCTTTCTGTATGCTAGTGTGTGTATAATTATGCAGAAGTTTAATTGTGCTGTTTAAGTAAACTGGGTATTTGATCTGAATGCACGTAAAGCTAGAAACAACAAACAAAGCACCTTGCATGGTGTGTCAGTGGACAAGGTGTCTGTTAGCTAGGCCTGATTATCCAAAGATGGAGTGAAATGAGGAAAGGCAGGAAAGAGATATCACAGTTTAGGGCTTTTGGAGAAAACTTTGGGAAGCAATGAAAATGAGCTTCACAGAACTGCTTGAGAAGAAACTGTCCTTAGAGATGAATATGAGGCTTCATCTTTACCAGTTACCGGTTAAACAAATTTGATTGTATTTACAGTTAAATTGGGTACTGTGCATAGCATAGTGAAATTGCAGTTTTGTTGACTTAATGCTGATGCTTCCAGGCAAAGCTGTGAATAACGGTAGAGACGCCACAGCTGCCTGGAGAATTCAAAACCTAGAAATTCTTCTACTCATGGAAGTAGCTGTGACTTTTGTTCATTGCTCAGTGGCATGGCTGTTAGTTTGTGAGAAGAATGGCTTTTGAAGATTGTTTAGAGAAGTAATTTAGAAGTCAAGCATTTTGGGGGTTTTTTTGGTTAGTTGTTTCTTTGTTTTGTTGTTGGTTGGTTGTTTCATGGTTGGTTTTTTTTGGGGGGGGGGGTGGTTTTTTTTAGTTTTTTTGAATGTGAAGGATCTGCTGATAAGATGTGAAGAGTGAGCATATGTTAATGCTAGTACATCTGAATACTTTTGTCTTTCGGGGTGCCAAGTATGCCAGTATAGACAGCTAGAGAGGCCCCAGCTTTCAGCTGTTCGTGGAGAGCTTGTCCATGTTGTTTTTGTGTAATCTCAGACTCTTGTGTGCCAAAGTTTACTCCCCCACTCATCCTGTGGGGAGTTACACGTAGGATGAAGCTCTCTGATCCTCAGCTTCTTAACTCCCCTATAGTGATGGAATCCTCAGGTTTGGCACCATCTTTGCATTACTATTTAGTTGAACCAGCTGGAAAGAAAGTA
This sequence comes from Corvus hawaiiensis, assembly GCF_020740725.1. Classification (NCBI taxonomy): domain Eukaryota; kingdom Metazoa; phylum Chordata; class Aves; order Passeriformes; family Corvidae; genus Corvus; species Corvus hawaiiensis. The sequence goes on from NC_063215.1 coordinate 26,485,508, forward strand.
ATTAAAATTCTCATGATTTTCAGTTTAGGGCTTGTCTTGTGTGGAGGTGAGCGGTACACAAAAATTGCATAGAAAAGGCACGGAATTTGGAAGGAAAAAGAACACTTAATGTGTGCAAAAGACATTTAAACAAGTGTAATAATAGTTGTGTTAAATTTATTGTTTTGATCACTTGAACTTCTAGGCTTGAAAGTTACTCTGCATTTCAGCTGTCAATTTGGTAAGTTTTGATTAGTTGCTGAACCCTGGGAGTAAGAAAATAAGAAAAATCTCTGCCCTTGAAGAAGGTACAGCTGTTAGGATCAGAGCTAAACATTTCAGAACACATTTTTGAACTGATTGGACAGTCAGGTGATCTGAGTGTGTCTTTGAACTCTTACTTGCTAACATCTGTTTAATAAAGGTTTGATTTCTTAAAAGTATTGCAGAGGCTGTCAGATTCTACAGAAGCAAATCTGAAGTGGATTTTTTTTATATATATTTCATTTAGAAAACCATGTTATCTTTATTTATTTAATCATAAAAAGTTAAGTACTCTTTGAGGGAAATTGGAGGCTGGCAGCTTGATTCATAGAAGCTTTTGTCATCTGTCCCAAGATTTCATCCCTCTTCTCCCCAGTGAGACAGGAGGACTGTTTATGCCCGGCCAGCTGAACAGCTTTACTGCCTTGAATGGTGGAAGAATGTAAAGAATGAGATGCATTGAGAGCAGCAGAGAGGATTCCATGCTGCTTTTCTCTCTGCTACTCATCATCAGGCAGTAGGTCTTCCTAGCCTGCCCTACATAGTTGATTGTTAATATCTTGAACAAACTGCCAGTATATGGCAGAGATGGTACATTTTATCTCTGAGGAAGACAATTTAATGCTTTAGTGTGTGCATTTTTAACACTTCCTTTCCAGGAGGGACCTTTAAGGCCTGTCCTTGAATGCATTGATCTTGTCAGCAGTGAGGATGAAGAACCTAACAGCAGTTCTTATTTTCATGTGAGTATGTTGTAATGTATTTTATGACATCTTGATTGAATAAAGTAATTGGTCTTCTGTATTTTTTCCCTATCAGTTACTCTTCACAAAAGCCTTGTTAGATGTATTTTTACAAATACTAAATAACCAGTATTGAAGTATTTTGATTTTTCTACCTGCTGTTGAGTGAAAAGCAAGAATACCAACACTCCATTTTTTCCTTGGTAATTTTATTTCTCTTTCAGTCATCTTAACAAGTGTGTGAAAATAAAATGTCACTTTACATTCAGCCTCAGAAGTCAGGGTGTCCAGTTTCTAGCCTGGAAACATATCTGGTCTACTACCAGGCCTTTTCTTTCTAGAATAACTTTTTAGGAACAATTTATGGCTTGAATGACCTTATTCCAGTGACAGTCTGGTTTTAGTTCAGCCAAATCCTTCATAATCCAATCTAAGAATGTACAAGTCAGAAGCAGGCTCATCAGTTTATCTATCCCCCAAACTTATTCTGCCTGCTCTGCAAGGCCTTTGAAAAGAGCGTTGATAGACCCTACCAGAGCTGGTTTTGGCAGCAGTGACTATCTTTTGACTTTTGTTTTCCTGTGTTGCAGTAGTGGATGTTTGTAATAAACCTGATTATTAAGGAAAGGTGGATCTTCTGTACATGCATAGGCTGACACTATGGGGATGATTTCTAGAGCTGACTGTGTAAGAGCAGGAAACTACAGTATATGGTCTATCCCTTAGGCTAGAAAAAGCTAATGACCTGCCTTTCTGAAGATAGTAGGCAGTGTTAGAGCAAGAATGATAGCAGTTCTCAGTTTTTTAGATGGGCTGCCTGTTGGCTTTGAAGTCAGGAGGGATTTTGTTTACTTAGAAGAACTTACTTAACTTTTCATTTGTTGGAGACTTCTAGGATTCTCAGCATCATGTTCCTCTACTGCTTGGTGAGGCTAATGTTTATGTTGAAATGCCTTGAATATGTTGAGGGGAGGGTTGTTTTTGTTTGTTTTTTAACAGAAGTTACAAATGCTGGTAAAAAGGAAGAGAAAACTAGCAAGGTAGCTCATGGAACTTAGGATAAGAGTATCTTTACTGAACTATGTCGTGATGCTTGGGCATCACTTGTCAATGTATTGGTGTCTGTTACTTAACAATCACCAAATAAGAGTTTAACTTTCCAATTGTAGAGAAATACTAAGCGTAAGGATCACATTGACTATCAGAAGGAACGAGTTGCATCAACCCTGGATCGTCTGGCACGCCATGTTGAAGTAGAGAAACAGCAAAAAGAAGAGAAAAACAAGGCCTTTAAGGTATTGGATATGTTTTATTTTGGAAGAATTACATAATAAAGGCCTTGTAGTCACAAGTGTCTTTGTTTTCACTACTGAGCTAATAAAAAAATTGGTGAGGCATACCTGGAACTAGCAACTAGACTTCTGCTTCTGGGGCATTGTGTGAAACACAGCATCGACTTTGTCTCTTTTGTGGCTTTTAACTGATCAATTTTCTAGTCTTAGTGCAGTTTCTAAAGGGGGAAAAATTGGAATTGAACAGGGACAAATGTAAATCCAGAGCTGGTGAAATGTGCTGACTTCCCAGCCTAATTTTCTCAACGCTGTTAACAGCTTTTAAAAATCACATAATTGTACTATAGTTACAGCTTGTTATGGTCTATGGTAGACTATGCAACTGCAGTACAAGAGAGTAAAAGGCTAGATTAGATACAGAGCAAGGTAGCCGTGATGTCTGGAGGCCTACATCCCCATTCTGTCTCCTCCACATTGAATTTGGCAATCTGTCTATGTCTCCACCTACACTTTTTCAACTGTAAAGTGGAGTCAGAGATAACCGTGTAACTTTTAAAGCAGTTTGAGAATGAAGGCTGAAAGATCCTTTTGTTAAAGAATATTTTCCTCCTGCTTGGCTCTTTCCTCATCAGGTAATGCAAACTGCAGACTTAAATTTAGTCTTCAAAGTGAAAATGCCTTTTTCTTTCCCTTTCGTTTTCTTTCCCTTTCGTTTTCTTTCCCTTTCGTTTTCTTTCCCTTTCGTTTTCTTTCCCTTTCGTTTTCTTTCCCTTTCGTTTTCTTTCCCTTTCGTTTTCTTTCCCTTTCGTTTCGTTTCCCTTTCGTTTCGTTTCCCTTTCGTTTCGTTTCCCTTTCGTTTCGTTTCCCTTTCGTTTCGTTTCCCTTTCGTTTCGTTTCCCTTTCGTTTCGTTTCCCTTTCGTTTCGTTTCCCTTTCGTTTCCCATTCTATTTTTATTGTATTGAATACAAGTCAGTTGAGTTGTAAGATTTTTTTCCCCTCACTTATGTTTTTGTAGGCGTGTTTTTTAGGAACCCATGTGTTAGTTTTGGGATACATACTTAGTCTTTTTTCTTTTGTTTTTTTCAAATTCAATCCCAACGTTGTCTGGTATGTTTTTTCTCTCAGGAGAAAGTTGATTCCCAATATGCTCATGGGTTGCAAGAATTAGAATTTATTCGGGAACACAGTGATACAGAAGCTGCAAGGTTATGTGTGGACCAGTGGTTAAAAATGCCAGGTGAGAATAGAAAACTAAGTTTGAGTGATGATTTCGAAGTCCTGCATTACAGAGCAGAACATGTGAAAATTTTGTTGAGCTTGCAGGTGCCTTGTGCATAACCAAACCCTACAATATTAATTTTGCTATAGCATTTCATTTGGAAGTTCTTAAGCACTTATTTCCAGGAAAGCTATCCTTGTAACACTTTGCTGCTTAGAAAAGTAAAGATAGGGAGTCTAAAAACCATTAAGGCAATGTTAATTATTTTTGTAAGCAAAGTTGCTAGGAAGAAAAAAAATATTACTGTTGAACTGCTGCTTAGGAAAATGTAAGTAAGTGTGACTTCACAGTGTTTAATCAATTTAAAATACTGCCTGGAGGACCTGGAGGAAGGGTGTTGAAGTGTTTGAAAAGTTATACTGCTGGGAATTGAAGAGACAGTGAAAGAGCAGACTTACTGTAGTAGAATTGAAGGACAGTGAGTGCATTGTTAGTTTGCTTTTAAGAATCACTACAGTTTGATTTTGGGATGTTTTAGGGCTTGTGTGTTATTTTGTTTGTTTTCTTAAGCCTCTGTAATTCAGCTTCTGGTTAAGTGCTTTGTTTTGTAACACAGGTCTGAAACCAGGCTCTGTTAACGGTGGAAGAAGGGGTGGTTATAAGAGGGCAGGTCAGACTCGAGTCAACAGCAGTCCCAAATATTGTCCTGTGATGCATTGCAACAGACAGTTTGATAATGTACATCTTCTTCTAGGTCACCTTCAAAGGTAAGGACATACTGTGCAAGAGTTCAGTGCAAGGAATAATACTAAAAGAATATGCTCTAACTTAGGACATCAGTACCAAGTCTGCTTTAAACTGCCTGTGCTGACAAAGCTTCATTTTGAGAGCCGATAAATATGTTACAGTTTATATAGATGAGCTTCATGGGGGTTTTTTTGTTGGTTTGGTCTTTTACTTGGTGTTTGTGGTTTGTTTTTTTCATTCAGAATTGATGTCTTCCTCTTGTCGTGCATTTTTTAGTATATGGGGTTTTTTGAGAAGTAAGATTTCTGTACTCCAGTTTAGTTGTATCTTCATCCAAACTTGAAATAAAGCAAAAGACTCTGTTACACAATTTGATGGTAAAATAAAAAGAAAAGCCCCTGATGTAGGGAAACAGGAGCAAAAGCTGTAGGCTATCTGTTCATAGCTGATCTTGCTAGTCAGTACTCAGTGTGCCTGTGTTCAGTTCCAGCAGATACTGCCTTTTAACTACTGAACGTGTCCATGGGCAAGGTGGTGAGAAGTTGAAGGGAATGTCATGGGTTAACCCCCATAGGCAGCTCAGCCCCACACAGCTGCTCACTCACCCTAGTGGGATGTGGAAGAGGGAAGGGTAAAAGTGAGAAGACTGGGCTGAGGTAAAAGCAGTTTAATAAGTAAAGCAAAAGCTGCATGCACATGCAAAGCAAAATAAGGAATCAACAGGCAGAGCTCTATCACACATGATGGTTACTTGGAGTGATGGCATTTGTCTTCCCAACTGTCTCCCCTTCCTCCTCCACCCAGTTTTTATTTCTGAGCATGATGTCTTATGCTATGGGATGTCCCTTTCGCCAGTTGAGGTCAGCTGTCCCAGCTGTATCTCCCAACATCTCCTTGCTGGTGGGACAGGCTGAAAAACAGAGAAGACCTTGACACTGTGCAAGCACTGCTCAGTAATAACTAAAACTTATCTGTGCTATCAACACTGTTGTTCATAAATCCAAAACACAACAACCGTACAAGCTGCTACAAAAATTAACTCCATCCCAACCAGAACTAGTACAGGGAGGTAAAAATAAATAAATTATAAAAGTGTCTATGTAGTTCTCTTAAAAGCAGTATGATTTCTCTCCAGAGTGGCCATTTTAACAGGTAGGCTGCAGAACATACTTCAGCTATACTTCAGGATACTTCAGCTGATACAGTTCATGATAGGGGAAGTAAGGAATTTTTACAGTTTAGGTTGGTTAGATAGGGGTTTTGTCCGATAGCTTCAAAGGACAGAATTTTTCCCATTAAAAAAAAGCTATTTGACTATTTAGAGGGGACTAGTTTGCTAATTGTTTCTTCTTCAGGTTTGATCATTCTCCTTGTGACCCAACAGTCACATTACATGGACCCCCACATAATGCTGTTGCCTGTGTGATATGCTGCGAAAGATTTTCAACCTCTCAGCAGTACAGTGATCATCTTTTATCTAAGGCAAGATCATAAGGATAAGTAACTCGCCTGATTGAATGTAGTAGAGGGTTTAAGACTTAAAATTATGTATTGATTTTTGGTGGGGTTTTTTGTTGGGTTTCTTTTTTAACCCTCTTTGTCTTCCCTCTCTTTTACTTCAGGATAGTTTTTTCTTATTCTGCTATGTTTCAAACACCTGGTGTAGCCTGACAGTATTCCCTTTAGATCTGACCTTTAGGTTCTATGTTTTGGTATGCTTTCAGGAGGACCATAGTTCTGTCTTGAGCCTCTTGTCCATCTATTGGTGTTGTCAATAGGTATTCCCCTTTTTTGCATTTCCAAAACTCTGAAAGGTAAAGGCAAGAATTTAGGATGAAATAAGTGACAGTGAAGAGAAGCAGCAGAAAGGAGATGGGGGTTTTATTTAAGCAGTCTGGTGTTCAATTGGATAATGGATAGCATTTTTAAAGTTGGGTGTTTTGATAACAAATATTCTCTCCTAGTCTCCAAAAGCCACATTAAATTTGGACATTCAGTTTTAGACATTCTGAAAACCAGACTAAATTTTGCTTGTAGTAATAACTCTTGATATGTAGTCATACCTGACAAGCTGAAAGATTGCATCGTAGTTTGTCCCTGCTCTTTTTCCATTGCTTCAGAGTTCTGTGCCTCTGATGTGTCCAGGGACATTAGCAGGAGAAGCAGCCAAGGTAGGGGGAAGGCACTGAGTGTCTCTTGCAGACAGTGAGAAGATGGGATTACTTTGTGTAAGGGAGATAATCCTAGTCAAAACTCTAAGCATATAATGAAGATTCTTGCAGTGATACAGAAAGAAGGAAGCAAAAATATCAGAAGGAGAACTAAAGGATTTTTGCCCTGAAGGCAGAGCTCTGAAGTTGATGTAGAAGGCAAAGCAGGTGGAAGGAGTTGACTTCTACAAAAGTCACAGACCTTTCAGGCTACTCTGAGGAGCAGCATTTTGGGGAGTTAAAGGTTAGCAAGATTAGGGAAGAACTGACATGAGGTAAAAGAGCTGCTTTATTGACAGAGGGAGCTTTATCTGAGAGCCTGGGTAGAGGAAATGGCTAAGAGTTGCTGGAGCCCATAGTCCCTGGGAAGATGCTTGCTCCCAGTGGTGCAAGAAGGGGATGGAGAAGTTGATGGTGTAGTAAGCGTGGATGAGTAGCTGGCTTTGACCGTGGTACTTTGGCCAGTTCCTAGTGTCTTGTGAGCTGAAGTGCAGAGGGGGGTAGGCTGTAGATAAATACTGATGTGGTAGCTGACAACCTAAAAGTGAAAATACTAACACAGAAATTAGAGAGGAATGGGAGGACATGAGAACTGGAACTGGTTTCTTGTCTTAATTTTTTTCCTAAGCAGATAATTTTCTCTTCCAGCTAAATGAAAATGATGGGCATAAAAAAGGTATTCCTCCACAGCATATTCAGTGTTTTGCATGCCCAAACTGCTTCCTCCTTTTCACCAAAAGAGAAGAGTGTTTGCAGCATATGTCACAAGAGAACCACTTCCTCCAGGTTTCTGAACTGAGTGGTATGTTGCTACTAAGTGATACTAAGTGTACTGCCTTTAATTTTTTTTTTTGATAATTCATCCTTAAGATAGGAGGTGACTTACATTTTTGTGCTGCCTAAAATAGGTTAAGGTCTTGAAGTTTGTTATTAATGAATTCTTACTTTTCTTTTAAGATCTTAAATGTGATGCCTTGAAATTCGTATTTTTGTGTAGAAATGATTCCTCTATCACACTTCCTATAATGAGATGCTGTTGAGTCTTTCATATAAGCTTCTCATCCTCCAGTGACTCCGTGAAACTACTTTCCTGAATAAGTTTACATTTAGCATGTTGATAGAGACTTAGACAAAACACATAAATTTCTTTTTCAATTCCAGTCAGAGTGGCTGTTGTGTTCCTTCTCCTTACTCTACTGTCTGTAGTGAGCTTGGAGGCTATTTTTCTTGTCAGTGTCCTTTGCATTCCTGATGGCAAAGACCTGTGAAAATTTCTTCTCCATATAATTGCAAATTTTGAGTGCTGAGCTGGAACATTGCTGCCCGTCTGATGGCTTGTACGGACTGCATGGCTGCTGAAGGCTGAAATACTGGTTATGTTGTGAGCTGGCAACATCCTGAACCATGAATAGAGTCTAGAGGAAAGATCTGGTCATTGCAAACAGGGTTAATGCCCAACATAGCTGTACTGGCTTTTTTTTCCTGACATAAGCAATAGGCATTAAAGCATTTACTTCAGTGTTAGCTAAACTGCTAAATAGCCATATTTTAGACATTGTAGCTCTCTGAACAAGCCTACATGGCTGAAAGGATTCATTCAGGTATTTCTCATCTTAGTAAGTTAATCTTCAACTTCTGCCCTCCCCCCGAGTGGCTGCAGGAAATGTACAGAAAAGGCAGGCTTTGAAGGAATCCCCTGAAGGTCGAGTTAGTACTGCTGCTTTCATGTAGTGAAGTGACAATCAGCTGCATGGTTATAGTTTCCCTTGTGCTTTGTCACTCTAATGTACTTCTATTCTCAAATAGGTTATTAATTCTGAATGTGATGACTGCAGATGCTTTTAAATTCAGGTCATAGGTTTTAAAAAAGATTAATGGTGAGCTGTTTCTTTGAAAAGATTAAAAGCACAAGTTAGTGTTTTCTTCTTTAGATGGAGAGTGCCAAACTCAGAACAAAAACTTGAGGGCTCCATTTTTTACGTTGCGTTAGTAAGGCTTCATGATTAATAATTATCAGCATGGCCAGTGAAGTTAGCTAAAAGGCATAACCTCAAATTACTGCCTGCTGATCGTCATATCTTACTAAACAGAAAAATCAAAGAGAATTTGCCTGCTAAGGTGCAGAACATGAACAGTATCTAATCCATAAACCATTTCCCATTCTCTTTTCAAGAGAGTTTTCTTATACTACTGGTACCGGAAGTTACATGTGGAGCATATACTCAGAACAACAGAAAGTTCTCCATCTAAAAATTTAAGAATTAACATTAAGCATGGGAAAGAAAGAGATGGTCAGAGTATATGGGAACTTGTTAAATAAATTGTGTGCTTTTTAAAAAAAAATGCTGTATGGCTTAAAATTGTATGTGTTAAGAATAGACTTAAGTAAGCTGGTAATAGGTGGAGGAGAAGAAGGGAAGACCCTTCCTAAGAGAGATACTGACCTGGCATTGTAGAAGGAGGAAAAGGGAAGTAAAGTCAGTCACCAACTATGAAAAAGCAAGATGCAAACAGATTCAGGTATAAGATAGTTACAGAAGTTTAAAAAATTCAGGATTCAGTTACAGCTTCCATTGCACAGTTACTGTAGCTCAGCTGACACTTCTTAACTTGCTTTCTGAACCCTGTGACAAACAAGTAACAATAGTAATTATGTCATCAGAGAGCTGAAATTCTATGGAAAAACTCCAATGTGTGGTTGCACTTTCTACCATTCCATTTTACAGATGCAGTGAAGTCTGGCCATCCAGTACCTTTTCCATCCTTTGCAAAGAACCTCTTGATATCTCTGTGCAAAGAGGTCTCCTTCCAGGTGAAGTGTATGTCCTGCTTCAAGATACTGCGCTCACATATGGAATTAACGGCTCATTTCAGGTTTGTGTAGGGCAGTTGTCTTTATAATGTGAACATCCGTAGATCAATGACAGATATCCAGACGTGCTTTTTGTGGTACTAGTGGATTTCAGGGCAGCTAGGACCATCTGAATGTTGACTTCCTGAATAAACAATCAAAAGCCTGCCCCCTTAGCTTTACCCCACACTGCAGAAAGCTGATCAATGTCAGGATCCTTTTTGATTTTCTGTAACAAAACAACAAAAGTTGGTCTCTGTTCCACTATTTCTGAGCTGATTTTGAAAATGTGCAGTCAACAACATAAGCATCAATCGAAGTTCTAGCTTTGGAAATTAGCACCTAATTCTCTTCAAATGTCAGAGACTAGATACATTGCATCTAGTTGCATGGTTTTGTTGGCAAGCTAGTAGGTGGGTTAAAGTACATAGAGGACGCTGTTTCCCTGTATTGCTGTAGCTACTAGGTAATATTTCGAGTACATCTGAAAGTTTAAAAATGTTTCAGGTTGTGATATAACCTCTTCATGTTTTTAATCCATTCTAGAACACGTTGTCATAATTCTGGGCCTATGGCGCTGTCAAAGAAAAGCATCTCCCAGGTTGCAGAGATATTTAAAACAAAAGGTCACTGTGAGAACTGTGATGAGCTGTTTGCTGATAAGAATCAGATGACCCAGCATAAACAAACCACTCAACATAACGTTAGAGTTTTTAGTACACTGGAAGAGTCCATCTTGATGTTCTGCCATGTCAGTGGAAAACATAAAAATCAGTCCCATTTGTGCCACATTGTCGATCGGTCAAGACCACTGCTTAAAAGACATTTGAGTCCAAGTGAGTCCACCAGTGAAATGGGGTCTACTCCTTCAAAACGGAAGAGTTATTTAAAAGATAAAAGTGAAGATGAAGTAGCAAACCAAAGTCAAGGTAGTGCTTGCAAAGTAAAAGCCTGGTTTTGTGAATGCCTTCAAAAGTTTTTTACAGAAGAGTCAGTAGAAAAGCACATTTTATCAGCAAATAGGATCTGTCACAAGTGTGCTGTGTGCGGAAAGCTGGCTGAAAACTCAAGCATTATCCGCCTGCATATGAGTCGATTCCATGGAGGAGCACACTTGACTAATTTTCTTCTCTGGTGCAGAGCGTGCTCTGTAGATGTAAGAGAAGAGGATATTATGGGACACATAACTGAATTTCATGGTGGACATAGTTACTATTATGAGCAGGAAGCTGTAGAAGATGAACCTATGCCATCTGCTTCTGATGCAGTGAGCATTTCTGCAGGTGAAGATAAAGACTGCATTTCCAGCCCTGTGGAACTCTCCCCTGAAAGTGGTCCTGTTGTGGGAAAATGGCAGTGCCGCATTTGTGAGGAGATGTTTGAGTCTGAAGAGAGCGTTAAACAACATTGCATGTCCTTAGAAAGCCACGCATTTCACAGGTACTCGTGCGGCTTTTGCAGAAGTCATTTTCGGAAAGTAGGAACACTACAGCGGCACTTCCAAGAGCATCATAATCAGGAGGTACAGACTAAATACTTCTGTGGCCTTTGTGGTAATCTCTTCTTCGACACAGAAGAAGAATTTCTAATCCATTACAAGGAGATTCATAGTGTGGACTATACATTTGTGCCTGAGCAGATGGAACTATCAATAAAAAAGGATGAGGACTTCCTCCCAGTTGAACAAGGAGACCTTTTAACCTGTGGTTGCCGGACAACATACATCTCCAAAATAAACAGGAGGAACGATTATGAGAATTGTCAGAAAGCCATGCTGCAAAAAGGAAACTTATGGTTTCGATGCTGCTTGTGTTCTGCAACAGCACAGAATATTGCTGATTTGAACAGTCATCTCAAGAGTCACACGTCAGTGAAACCTAAGGGAGAGATGTATGTTGTTAGATGTGCTGCATGCAACAAAAACTTTGATGATCTTCATAGCGCGCATCAGCACTATCATGGGAAACACTGCTTCTTGCAGAAACCTGATCTATCAAGTCTTGCGTCAGAATCAGAAGACACAGTATTCAAGTTTGCAGCAAGTGGGGCCTGTGTGGTCAGAAAACCTCACAGGCAACGATTTCAAGCATCTCCATCCAAAACTCAGGACAGACCACAGTTGTCTCCTCTTCAGGGCCCAGTAGAGGGAAAGAAAATAAAAAATGAGGACTCAGAACAGTCTGAAGAACTTAGTGAAAGTATGTGGAAAATTTCTTTCAACATTAGAAAAGTATTGCTGTCCTTAACACACTCTGTTTCATTGTCAGTGCATGTCACATACCATTTAGTTACATCCAGTCTATAAATGAGCTCAGAATTTAGTATTTGTTATTTCTCAAATACTGAATTCTCAGTACTTGAATTTCCAAACCTCAGACTCCACAATGTATTGTTATATGCCACATGTATGAAGTCTTGGAAAAAAACAAACAGGCAGATGTAAGAATCCTGAGACTCAAACATTTGATTTTCAAATTATTTGGGGGCATAATTTGGTGTTATAAAAGGAAGAGGACTATCAAGGATGCCCCAGTTAGGGATCTAATGCCTAGAAGTGTAAAAATGATCTATCATACACATTCAAAAGAAACTTGTCTTCTTTATATATATAAATATTTATGAACCTGTTAGTGCTTTCTGTGTGGGCAGTCCTGTTATATCACCATCATCACAGCTTTCTTAGCTTGCCAAAAAGCAGTATCAGCTGAGAATTTATATTCCCAGTATGTATTGTTTTTTTCCTCAAGCATGCAATTTTTTTTTCAAGTTCATTATCACTTCTAAGAATGACATTGAGAAGGCTGAAGGTGTACCTTGTGTTCAGAAATTGGAAGTGTTTCTTAATTACTAGTGGTGTCATAATGCTTTTGATTAAGAGGTTGACATTTATGTTAGAAGTATAGCAAAAAGTGCACATCTAAACATTTTATGTGTTTTTATGCATGCAAGCAATTGAATGGCACAGAGACTTGCCATAGTCGAGGGTGCACAGTTGAATATTAAATGAGTTATTAAAATAACAGGACAACAGCTTTCTGTGCTTTCCAGAAAACTGTCAAGGTCTATACCATCATATAGCCAGACTCTGCTCTTCTCTCTAATTAGTGTGTTATTAAATGCTACTTCAGTTGATTTTAAAATCTGTGCAGTCACCAAATAACATCGTGTTTTGTAACTTTCCTGGTAACTTTTCACTTACATATATGAAGGCAAGAATTTTCAAAAGCATGTTGGTTGACCAGAAAGTCACATGATTTTAAATTTGTCCTTTTTATCCCATTGAAGATGGTGAACTTCCTGATCTTGACTACCTGAGTACTATGACTCATATTGTGTTGGTGGACCTGGACAACTGGGGAAGCTTTTTCACACAGCTGCCAGCTAACCTGAACCAAGGGACATTTATCTGGGGTTTTCAAGGTAAAAAATGTTTGGGGGAAATTAAAAGATTAACAAGTCTACACATGTACTTGAGCAGAGATTCCTTGAATCTGAGAGAATGAAGAACAGGGGCAAGTAGCCACTAGAGCTTTTAAAGTCGCAGTGTCACAGGCACCGTGTAACAGAAATGTTCTTAAACTTTTCAAACTCAGTCTAAACCTCCACTGCTCCTATTATTCCTTTTAGAATATTGTTCCAGAATTGTGGAACTGTTCAGGAGTCTTTCTGGCTTCCATCATGAACTTACTTAAGCTGTATCATATTTTCATAATTATCAGAACAGCCGTAATACTGAGAGATTATTTTAACTCCTAAGTCCTTCTCATAAGGCTGTGATTTTTTGTTTTGATTTGGTTTTTTTAGTTCCAGAAGGTATGATTTTGCATTCTTACATTTTTAATTTTGTTCTGTCTCTGGCTTGTTCTTTAAAGGGTGACCTTTGTCATCCTGTACAACAATAGGTGTACATCCCATCTTGAAGATACCGGTGATTGATGGAACTCACATTGCCATGAGTTTCATAGAATGATAGAATGGTTTTGGTTGAAAGGACCTTAAAGATCATACTGTTTTGCAAAGTCTGCCAGTAGCATCCTTTTAACTTGATACTTTTGCTTATCTGACTGTTATTGAACCAACTTCTTGTCCACCACATGCTTTTTCTACCAGTTTTCTCTGTATCTGCCTTTATAATTTTTTTTGTCTGTGGTACATTGATTTCTTCACTAAAGTGTAGATAAGGCATAGTTTAAGAATATTTATGGCCTGAAACACAGGTGTCATCTCACCAGATTTGTAGGTCGGGTATGTTTTACACTTAGTACGTACTATGGCACTGCACTTCCTTGCTAAGTGTTTTTGATTATCTCTTCCCATAGAAGACAATCAAGAATATTCTGAAAGATGAGAGTTGTCATGCTGCTCAGGTTGGACAGAAAGGCCTATTGATGCCTGGCTCACTTTTTTTTCCCCCCTTAGAAACAGATTTTCCAGTTAGCTGATGAAGGCAAACCAAGTATGGCCATTAATGTAAAGTGTTAGGGATTCAAACAGTCATCTGTGCTCCTGGACCTGTTATCTGGTATCTGCTTGTTAGGAGTTTTAGGGACAAATCCTCTGATCTTCCCTGTTAAAGCAAGTTATTCTCCTAAGTTTTGTGTTCTACTCCAGTATTACTTCTGTATCGCCTACCTGTATTGTCATTACCTTTGGCCTTTCTGTAACAGCATTCCTGTACACATGCAAGCTGCAGAAAGTACTGAATTGGGGGTTTTAAATCATAGAATGTTAAGGGATTGGAATGGACCTTAGAGATCATCTCATCCCAACCCCCCTGCCGTGGCCAGGGACACCTCCCACTAGACCAGGTTACTCAAGGCCTTATCAACCTGGCTTGTAACACTGCTGGGGTTGAGACATCCAAGACCTCCCTGAGTAACCTGTTCCAGTGTCTAACCATCCTCACAGTACAAACTTTCATTCTAATATCTAACCTAAATTTCTCCTCTTTCAGTTTGTACCAGTTACTCCTTGTCCAGTCCTCTTACAGTTCCTGACAAAGAGTCCCTCTCTGGCTTCCCTGAGGCCCCTTGAAATACTGGAAGATTGCTGTGAGGTCTCCACACAACCTTTTCTCCAGGCTGAACGGCTCCAACTTTCTCAGCCTGTCTTCATAAGGCTGGTGCTCTTATCAGCTGTCCTCTTATCAACTTCCTGACCCTCCTCTGGACTTGCTCCAACAGTTCTATGTCCTTCTTATACTGGGGATACCAGCACTAGTCACAATAGTCCAGGTTGGGTCTCATAAGATAAACAAGATAAAAGATATCTTACACTTTCCATATTACACCTATTGGTCCTAGATTTCTATTTCATCTATGCTGCTTGGTTGCTTCATTTATGTACATTCTCTTTTCTATATGCCTGAATAACCTGTTGGTTGTTCTTACTATCTTTTTTAAAGCTTTGCCCAGCTTGAACATCTGGGCAGATTTCACTTCACCTGTGCACTCCTTGAATTCTGTTGTGATTTGGCGTTTGGTTGTAGTTTTTAATTGCTGAAGGCTTGTTTATTTCTGCAGTTATTCACTCAATCTACTTCGCCTTGGAAAAACTTTTCTACTGATTAGAAACTATTAGGAATCTGACTGGAAGAAATATCTGACTATATCTGGGTTTTATGAAGAATTATTTAGTAAAGAAGAATTTCCCCACATGAATTCAGATGCTGGCTTTCAGTCATACTTTTTATTCTATCTAATTTACTCAAAACTAATTTGTCATTAGTTGACTTAAGCTTGTTTGCTGTGACAAGGTCTTCTGTGCTGTTACTGTTTTCCAAGGTTAAAACCTGGGTTTGATTCATTAAGAAAAAGTTGGTCGAACCTAGGGATGTCTGAGCTGTATTGTCAGAAACTTCTGTTCTCTGACTTAAGAGAAAGAACTAATCATAGTATAACCATAGTGTTACTGGTGTATCATTAGGAACCCCTACTAGTACAATACTCTTACCCAAAGGTACCTTTGGGCTGGGTAAGACTCTGTGCCCAGAGATGTTCCAAACACAGGTGCCTGATGGCACAGCACAGCCCATATCAGCACCACTCAGTTCCTTACTTCCAAATGGGTTTGCTGCATGCAGGCTGCCTCATGGGAATGGCCCCTGAAGCATGTGAACTAAAAAGATATGCTAAAGAGTTACTTGTGAATAAAATGGGTCATATTCATCTGAGAGAAACATTTACCAGTTTATTGGTGTCAACTATATTGGTTTTGAGCCTGGGAACACTAAGGCTCCCAGGCACATCTGGATCTAGTGTTGTAGGTACCCTCTCATAATAATAGTTTGCATAGTTAGTTGAGGCATGCTGTTCTCGTTTGCTTAACCTGTGAAAATACAGCATCATTTTTTCCTGCATTTCCCAAACGACATTTCTGAAATTTTAGTTATTATTTTTATATGATATATCTGCATTATTTCTATTATTCCTGTTTGTAGTATAGCCTTAGCTTTGCTTTGAGTTCCTCCATTGTATTGTCTGGACTGTATTGTTTCTGTCTTCAGATACTCAGTTGTCTTTCATCCATTTGTGAGCTAACAGACTGAATAAATGCAGGTCTGTCATTGTTTTCAGCTGCCCTGGTCAAATGCTTATGTTGTACATTTATGCAGCCAAAAAACAGGGCTGGCGATTACAAGTCTTTCCCAAATAGCAGTGACTGAGGGCTATCACAGTGGATGGGAACTTGCAAATAGCATTTTTTTCTCATGGACAGATACCACTAAATCATTTCTGTGTAGACTCTTAATAAATCTTTGAGATCATTCTCGATACCATCTTCTTGCCATTAGGCTGAAAAGCAGAGTCAGGAGGGAACAGGAGAAATCTACTGAGAAATGCTTTTCTTTGTCAGACTGCAGGTGGACATGTTGGCATAAACCATCCTCTGCAGCCTGTTTACTTGAGCATTGGTTTTCCATGTCCTCACATGGAGTGCCATCAATGACTGCTTTCATTTCCCATTCAAAATCTTTTCTCACATCCAGCCACTCTATCATCTAGCGGATAATGCAATATAGACCCATTATTTCTTAGCCATTGGAATGTTACAAAATTCTTGGTCACTCTGATCAAATTGTCCTTCCATTTGCTTGCCTTTTTATGGTGTCATATGTATTTTTATGGTGCAAGCTCCTCTGGTTTTCCCTCTCTTGAGAGACTTCCTGCTTCTTTCCCTTGCAACTTGTTTCAGTCTAGTACTGGTTTTGTCTGTAGCAGACACTTTACTCAGCTCATCTTTATTATCCAGCTATTTTCTCAGCCAGTAACTATATGCCTAACATACTGTTTAGAAAATTCCTGCACTTTTTTCCCAGTTGTAGCCTCATTTTGCTTATCCTTGACTGCATCCAAGGGTTTGTCGGGACTCTGTCATTGTTTCAGCTGTTCCTCCAGTTCTTGGATCCGCTTTTTAATGAGTTCTGACGTGATGTGTCAGGCAGTTACAGTGCATGTTGACTGTTACTCCTGTAGTACAGGTTTCCCTAAGAGAAGCATTTCTGTTACTTGTACTGTTTCCAGAGCTCTTCTGATTCTGCACATTAACCATAACTGGACTTCAAACTGGAGAAAAACACATCATTGTGTCTAAAAGCATATGATATCCAGAAGATAAGTCAGGATTTGCAAGAAAAAAAATCTTACAAAATTGAATGAGTAGTATCAGGCTAGCTACTTTGTTTTGCCTTCTTTCTAAAGAACAAGAGGGTTGGGGAATTTTGGTTATATGTTTTTCTTAGCTTTCACATTGGTCAACATGAATTCTGTCTTTGAAGACAGTTTTATTTGCTTTTGCCTTCTTGCATTCTTAATTCATAGAGGCATTTCTGCCCAAATCCACGGTTTGTTTGTTTTTCATGTTTGGTTTTTATTATTATTAATATTATTCCTCTTCACTGTATAGGAGGATACAGCAACTGGAAGCCTCCAGTGCATTGCAAAATTTACAATTATCTTAAGAGGATTGGATGTTTCTTTCTTCATCCACGTTGCAGTACCAGAAGAGAAGCAGCAGACTTTGCTCTCTGTGTTCATGTAAGTTAGGGCACGCTTGCTTTATTGTTGTCCTGTACCCAGAGGAGGGTGGCAGATGGTATCTGCTACTGATGTTAAGTACTGATTGCAGATTACATTTTTAGATTCTTTCCATGAGACTTCTGTGTCCACTATAAAGAATGATAAACCTGGATTGAGTGGAGACAGATGGTCGAGAAGTGATTTAAAAATCAGCCCAAATAGGACAACAGTCTGTTGTGGAGGGGGAGGGAGCTGGTTAGGGAATGAAGAGTAAAAAACCTGTACTTCTTACAGTTTCTGTTCAAGAGTGATTGTAACTCCTTCATCTCTCTTCAAGTAGCCCAAATCTTGAGCCATCTTCACAATGGAGTTGAATGGGTGCCAGTTTCACAGACTCTGTTGAGCTGCCAAAGAGCAGTGCCTTTATTCAGTAGACCTTGGGCTTTGGCAGGGTTGGGGATGTGCAGGTGAGGGACGGGAATCTGGGATGCCGTGGGGACTTATGTTCCTAAAGTAGAATCATAAATTGTTCAGGTTGGAAAAGACCTTCAAGATCATCAAGTCCAGCCGTCAACCCAGCACTACCACCGTCATTAAGCCATGTCCTTAAGTGCCATATCCACATGATTTTTGAACACTTCCAGGGATGGTGACTCCACTGCTTCTCTGGGCAGCCTGTTCCAGTGCTTGGCAACCATTTCAGTGGAAACGTAAACCTCCCCTGATGCAGCTTGAAGCCATATAGTGCTTTATCAGTTAGATAAAATTACTAGCTATCTAATTATATAAACACATTTTTGCAACAGTGGTTTTATGTTTCATTATGCTTTTTGTGTTACTCTTAAAGTGCTCTGCACAGATGACTTCTTTTATGTGGAGACAGTTCTAAAATGCTGCTTTTTAGGAATTTATTCCATACTCCATCTGTACTGTTCTGGTAGCCATTACCTGCATCTACTGTACACAGAGAAGAAATGAGCATCCAGCTTTTGAAACAGTGCCTTTCACAGTGGTATAATGTGGCTTGGATCATAAAAGCAGGAATAAATTGCTGTAGAAAACTTTGCAATGAAGACCTGTCTTGCACAAAGCCAGCCACATGCCATGAGATAAAAACATGATCTCTGTTCAACACTTGTCATTTGTTTCCCTATAGGCTGGTCGTCTGGATGAGCACCTGCCCAAGCAAATTCCTTTCACTGTACTTTCTGGAGACAAAAGCTTCCTGGAACTGGAAAACCAATTTAAAATGACCCAGCGACCAGCTCGCATCCTGAATCCTCACCATATTGAAGGAGACATGATGTGTGCCTTGCTAAACAGCATTTCGGATACCACAAAAGGTAGAAAGTAAACATTAAACACAATTTTTCAAGTAAACTGATAGTTCTTTCCAATAAAAAATTGGAACGCTTACACTAGTAACATAAACTGTTGCTTGGTGCTTCTTGTATTGTAGTGGTATTTCAATGAACAAGAGATCAGAAAATCATGTTTTGGGCATGTTTTGAAAACAGACTTAATTAAGCATTTTCATTCAGTATAACAAACTGACATCCCTGTATTCTTTATTCTAGCAGGAGACAAAAGTGATGTTTGAGTCTGAAAACTCCTTTCTAGTTAAAGAAGAAGTTAAAGCACTCCTATGCATATTTATCAATTTGTACTCAGATCTGATTTATGCTGTGTCTGAAACAAATGTGACCCTGCTAAAGCATCCTTTCTCAAAATACTTCTGCCTATTTTAACTCTGACCTCCTGGCTACTTCCTATCATTTGATAATTGTCTTCACTGGCACATGACTCACACATCCATTTGGAGAAAAAAATCTCAGTGGAAATTTTTAAGTTCTCTAAAGTGCCAGATTCTAATGGCATGCTAAAATGATCACATTGGTTTTATATAGGATAATCAAAGAGGATTGAGCCAGCTCATTTTCATGCAAAGAGTACCAGAGCTGAGATGGAGTGTTAATACTTGTCAGTATTTTGAAGCATTTTGATGTTTTCCTAGAAGGCCTGACATTTCTCTGTAGACATTTTTGCTTTTTCTGGCTTCTTGTTGTGGTTTTGGGGGATTGCAAATTCAGGGTATATTACTGAAAGCTGTTTCTGAATTAGCCCTAAACTGTTCTCTGAAAAATTATACTGCTAGTCTTGATACAAGTTTATGAGAGCTATAACATGATGCTGCTGTTCCACCAAGAAGATTAAAGTGAAGTGCTATCTCTGAATGATGAACTGGCATTGATTGATTAAAGGGAAAAAAACAGGATAATTAAATAGTTTTCCAGAAAAAAATTGTGGTGAGCTGGAATTGATTTAAGTGATACAGAAAAGGTGCTTAATAGAGTTTTCTGGCCACCCCAAGCATTTGCTGATCTTGATTTTTCAGGTGGATTATGGAGATACTCCCAGCCAGATGCAACCATACCAGTAAACTTTCTTGGCATAGTTAATTACAGAATTGTCACTTTCATTAGTGGAGTTCATTTTCTCAGTGGGGAGGGATTTTCCATAAAGCTACACCTTCCCTGGTGTCAATAAAGGCTGGGAGATGATCTGATGCACATCAGCCCTGCTGAGAAGGACTTGGGGGGGTACTGGTGGATGAGAGGCTGGGTATAACCAAGCAATGTTCACTTGCAGCCCAGAAAGCCAAACATATCCAAAGCAGCATGGCCTGCAGGGCAAGGGAGGGGATTCTGTCCCCTGCTCTGCTCTGGTGAGACCCCACCTGCAGTGCTGTATCCAGCTCTGGGGACCACAGCATAGGAAGGACATGGAGCTGTTGGAATGAGTCCAGAGAAAGCCATGAAGATGATCAGAGGGCTGGATCACCTCTCCTATGAGGAAAAGCTGAGAGGGTTGGAGTTCTTCAGCCTGAAAAAGAGAAAGCCTTGGAGTAACTGAATTGCAGCCCTCCAGTACTTGAAGGAAGCGTACAGGAATGATGGAGAGGGGCTTTGTACAAGGGCATAGAGAGATAGAACAAGGGGAGATGGCTCTAAACTGAAAGAGAGTGTGTTTAGGTTCGATATTAGGAAGAAATTCTTTACTGTGAGTGTGATGAGGCACTGGAACAGGTTGCCTGCAGAAGTTGTGGATGCCCCATCCGTGGAAGTGCTCAAGGCTAGGTTGGATGGGGCTTTGAGCAACCTGGTCTTCTGGAAAGTGTCCCTGCCTATGGCAGGGGAGTTGGAATTAGATAATCTTTTAGGTTCCTTCCAATCCAGATCATTTTGTGATATTATGCATTATTGCATTCCCAGTACAAAGGTTTCTTTTAGAGTTTATTAAAATTCTTAGACTGATAGATCTCTTGTAATGTAATTAGAGCTGTATAATTGTATATTAATGTGGGTGGCTGTTTTTGCTTCGTGGACTTTTTGCATATTTTTTGGGAGGAGGAGTTGGAAGAGAGCTGTAACTTGCAAGCAGTTGATTCAGCTGTATGGGCTTCACTTCTGGTATAGTTTGGTGTGCAACTTAAAGATATGAGACCATGAGGAGAGGGGAATGACTGTTTTGCTATATAGGAGTACTTTAGCTCCCTGCCTGGGTAGTTTTTCTAGTATAGCTTTATTTGCTGGCATATACTAGCTCAGAGGTGATGACTTTGATCTAACCCTCTTCTGTGTATAAACTATACTCCAGTATGTTTTTTTAAATTGGTCTTGCTTCAGAATTTTCCTAATTTAACCTTTCTTTCAATGTCCTTTACTACATTAATATTTACTGTTACGGCGATTGGCCCTACCCAGAGGCTGCAAACCTTAACTTGCTGGCTGGCTGCTCACTGTGCATTCCACTTAAGTTACGCATGTGGGCACTGTAAAAAAAAATCCTTGAGCAGGAAGTTGATGGAATGACACATGATTCCTTTGGCTGTTGGCATTCCTTAGCAAACTTGTAAAGAACAGAATTGTCCCCTTTTTTTAGTTAGTTTCAGCAAGGGGGGACCCAGACATCAAGAGCTGCCTTTGTCTCCCCCTCTTGTATTAAAACAGAGTCTTACAAAATTCACTGTTGGTAATAGGTCTGTATTCACTGCTTAGTGGGATTATGTTGTTACCAAGAGTTTATAAAGCTTTTCTTTGAAAAGAGAAAGCCACCACATTGTACACACATAGTGTGTTGCTCAGCAACATCAGCCATCATTTGCAAGTCTTAATGTGGCAAAACCAGTATTGGAGGGTTGAGATGGAAAGTTGTACAGCGTATCATAGGCTGG
The DNA here is from genome assembly GCF_020740725.1 of Corvus hawaiiensis. Taxonomy (NCBI): domain Eukaryota; kingdom Metazoa; phylum Chordata; class Aves; order Passeriformes; family Corvidae; genus Corvus; species Corvus hawaiiensis. Next base: position 26,507,066 of record NC_063215.1, read on the forward strand.
TATAACTTGTTGACCTGTTACAGAAGAGCAGCTGAGTATAAGGAAATGCAAACAAGAATTGCTTGCTTTGTGACTTTCTCAAGTCTATGGCTATTCTGGAGAGAGAAGTAAGTGAGAAACACGACAGAGAATCATGTTGAAAAATATGACTGTTGTTGGTATTGGATGAGCTGCAAAATGAAAAAGCTCTTTCCCTAAATCACCTTCACGGAGCTATCATTAGCTTCTGAGCATCTCGATTGTGTTTGGATGTGGCAATTTGACAGGTGCATCTTGTGAACCATTTTACTAGCACAACTGCTGTGGGAACTGTGGTACTGCATTAATTTTAAAATAAATAAATATAAATAAAAGTTCCTGCATATGTTGCAATACTATACCAACTGTATGTTACTATAGGAAACCCTTGGTTGGAGGAAATGCTTGAATTTCCTTTGAGGTATGAAAAGAGTAGGCATTCTTACTCGTTCTCTGCTGCTGCCAAGCCTGAGCTCATAAATGAAGGTTTTTGGTTTTATGCTGAAGCCACAACACATGATGGGAGCTTCATGCATGTTAATCAAGTGGTTTGGGAGGTGCAGAAGAGAAGAATTTTCAATCCTTCCTTTGTAACAAAAAATTTGTAGTGTGCAGAAAAATATCATTATTCCATTGTCTATGTCTTGTGATATCCTGTGGGTTGAAAGTACAGAAAGTACACTTTTAATGAGCGCTGGACAATGTTGAGGGCAAAGATGATGGTAGGTTGGGGTTACCATATCCATCTGGACACTGACAGGATTGCCACAACTTTTTGGTTCACAAGTTATTTTTGTGTAAGTTGATGTCTTTAGCTCAACTGTATCTCTCCCAGTTATGCTCATATGAGATCCTTCAGTGACTGCGCTTTTATGTAAAACAGACTTTTAAATAATAAGAGCAAATTTTTTGAAGTATTTCTTGTCCTTTCTTTTGAAGAGCTAGTCTGTCTCACGAGCCTGTCAAAATCAGTGGTGTGCTTAATGTAGTGTTATCTGCCAAATAACCATTGTACCTCTTTCACTGACCCATAAAGTACATTTCACTGTGCTCAAATGGAGTTGTCAGCCTGCGTCTTCAATCTGCTACTCTTGCCTAAAGTATTTAAATACTACCAAATGCAGCTTCTGTGAGAGCTTTTATGTTTGGAAGAGCAGGATTTCAGTTCATTTTGATGAATGCTTCTAAGCTTCCTAGCTCCCACTATGCCCAAAAGCTTTTGTTTTATGTACAGCCAACAAAAGAATTTAAGAGGACAAAAGAACAGATTTATAGAAGACATTGAGAATTGTTGCTTTCCTTCTCCACAGTCAAGATTTTCATGGGTGAAAATGAAAATCCATGTGTGGTCCAGTTTGAGGTCCAGTGTGAATGCTACATATGTCCCATCTCTGCTTTTTCCAAACCTTTAGTTAACAGATTGCAAATGACTAAAGTTAGGTCACAGCCTCCAGCCCCCACTTCCCTGAATGTGAAGGGCATGAGCATCTGCAGTGTGATGCACCATGAATGAATTATAGTTTCTGTAGTAAGAATATATTCCTCTATTACAGCAGCCACAGCTTATTGCAGTACAGAGTGATAAGAAAGTCACCCTTCAGTTGTAACCTTGTGTTTAGCTACAACAGGAAGTTACTGCTGGGTTTGGTATGTCAGAGGCATATCCTGTGTACATCTGTGAATGTATGTGTATGCCCTAGGGAGAAAGCGATGGACTGAGACCTAAGGTAATGAGCCTGAACAATAATTGTAGGCCAGTGGATGAACTGGGAAGACCTCACCACTGAGACCATACAAAAAAATTCTTGAGGTTTAGCTTAAATCTGGTTTTGAATTTGAGAGAGGTGTCTAAGATAAAGGTTAGATGAAAGTCTGAGTGACCATTACTATACTGGCCACAGTTCCCAAGAAGTGCAGTTGGAGGAGAGTGATGGCTTGAGAGCTTTATTTTTATTTGTCCAACTCTTGAATGAGCAGATGAACGAACATCTGTAGGCAGAGATACATAGAGTGAAGCTTGCTTTGCATGGAGGAAGAGAGGTCTTGTATGATGTAACCCTCGGCAGGGAGTAGCTGTCCTTGCATTTACAGATTATGTTACCTTAATGAAGAGAGATTAGAGCAGTAGGTATTGGGGAAGAGTATGTGGCAAGGATCCTCCAGGGACATAGGAAAGAAGGAATAAAATAAAAGCTTCTGGAAGCCAAGGGAACAGTATTTTAAAGGCAGCATGGTCGCACATACCAGATGTGATTGCTAACAAAGGTAAGGGTGGGGTACTGATCTTAAGTTTTTGGCTAAGTAATTACTAGGATCCCGAAATGAGGTAACAAATGGTATCCATGATGTAGCACTAAAACTCCAGATACCAGCTGTAGAAGGAAAAGGGTCAGCGGTTGGAGAGACAGTGTGATGTGAATGTCGCTGTTCACTGGAATGGGAAAGAAGCAGGTGAGTTTGGGAGTTACTGAAAAGACTAAGAGAAGGAGTATTTTAGGAGAGAAGGGGCAGTGTGGGGTGTGAGACTACATAGGAGACAAGAGGTGTGTTTTGTGGTAAGGAAGCAGGATGAAGGTTAGCGAAGGGAAATCGCGCCTCTGCTGGTAAACCTAATGGAAATTATGAAAGGATGGTGGTAACCGGGGAGGTTGCAAAAGAAGAAGATCAGACATAGTGGGGGGGAGTTACCCTGAGCCATGTGGGCAACTAAGTTCAAGCTGTGGTGCTGTGATGGCAGGACAGTGGGTGGCGCTTACATTCTGTGAAAGTTACCAGTCTCTCCCCAGAACAGGTTTCTGAGAGATGCATAAAATGTCAAAAAATCACTCTGAGCTCTATATTCATCCAGCGTTTGCTGTCCTGTTTTCTCATTCTTCCACAAGGAATATGTCAGTATGTGAGGACAATAGTGAGCAGTAGGATTTCTTTTGAAAGAACAAGTACAGTCAGTGGTTCTTAGCTGATGGGCGTTTGACAAAATGTACTAGAGAATAGTACAAGAGATCTTAAGATGTCTTGCCTCTGAAACTGGGCAACTGCTTTTCCTCTGACACCAGAGGAGTTGGGAGCTATAGCATGTGCAGAGCATTTTGACAAGAGAGCCAGGACATGCCTGATTTCTCAAAATAAAACATTCTTCATTAGAAGATGTCTGGGGTATCAGGAGTGTATGCTGACAAAGTGTGGGCTGGATGAGAAAACTGAGGTGGATTGAAAACTGGCTGAACAGCCAGGCCTGGAACATGGTGATCAATGGCATGAAGTTCAGATGGGAGTCAGAACCCAGCTGGGTCCCAGTACTGGGACTGATCCTGTTTAATGTATGTTAATGACCTAGATGATGGGGCAGAGTATACCTACAGCAAGTGTGTTGATGACACAAAACTGGGAGTGCCAGTTTGTACACCAAAGGAACTGTGCTGCCATCCAGAGGAACCTTGACAGGGGAGAAGTGGGCTGTCAGTGAACCTCATGAAGTTCAACAAAGGGAAGTGCAGAGGTTCTGCGTCTGGGGAGGAACAGCCCCAGGCACCAGTATATGCTGACCAAGAGCCAAACAGCTGGGAAATGACTTTGTAGGAGAGGACCTGGGGCCCTGGTGGACACATGAGCTAGTGTGTGCTCTGGTGGTTAAGAGGTCCAACAGTACCCTGGGGTGCATTAAGAAGATTGTTGCCAGCAGGTTGAGGAAGGTGATCCTTTCACTTTACTCAGTCAGTTCATATCTAACAAGTTTGGAGCTCCCCCATGCACTGTCTTTTCAGTAATACACAAAAGCTATCTGGACGTAGTCCTGGGCAGTAGATGATTCTGCTTGAGCTAGGAGGCTGGCCAATACAACTTCCAGAGGTCCCTTCCAATCTCCACCATTCTGTGACATTGCCTGACCAGTCTGGTGACCTTTTATGATGGAGCAACTACAATAGTTAACAAGGGAAGGCTGTGCTGTCATCTGCCTAGGCTTCTGTAAGGGCTTAACACAGTCCCATATGACATCCTTATCTCAAAGTTGAAGAGATGTGGATTTGATGGATAGACTTGTTGGTGGATAAGGAATTGGCTGGATGGACATAGCCAGAGAGCTGTGGTCATTGGCTCCATGTCAAAGTGGAGGTCAGTGACAAGTCGTGGCCCCCATGGCTCTGTTTTGGGACTGGTGCTCTTCAATATCTTCATTAGTAACACAGACAGTGGAATCGAGGGCACCCTCAGCAGATTTGCAGATGCCATGAAGCTGAGTGGTGCAGTTGACACAGCAGGATGTCATCCAGAAAGACCTGGACATACTTGAGAAGTGGGCCCATGAGAACCTCATGAAGTTCAACAAGGCCAAGTGCAAGGTGCTGCACCTGAGTCGGGGTAATTCCAGACATGAGTATAGCCTGGGAGGAGAACTGCATGAGAACAGAGCAGTGGAGAAGGACTTGGGCATTCTCATGCATGAAAAGCTGGGTGTGAGCCAACAGTGTGCGGTCACAGCCCAGGTGGCCAACTGCATCCTGGGCTGCATCAAAAGAGGAGGTCAAGGAAGGGGTTTCTGCCCCTCTACTCTGCCCTTATGAGACTTCAGCTGGAGTGCTGTGTCCATTTCTGGGGTCCTCAGCACAAGAAAGACATGGATCTGTTCAAGTCGGTCCAGAGGAGGCCACAAAGATGATCAGAGAGCTGGAAAGAAAGGCTGACAGGGTTGTGGTTGTTCAACCTGGAGAAGAGAAGGCTCCAAGGAGACTTCCAATATTTAAAGGGGGCTTAAGAAAAAGAGGGACGTTTTATGTGGGCAGATAGTGACAGGACAAGGGGGAATGGTTTTGTACTGAAAGGAGGAAGATTTGGATTAGATGGTAGGAAGAAGTTACTTACTCAGTGAGTGAGACACTTGACCAGTTGCCCAGAAAAGCTATGGATGTCCCATGCCTGGAAGTGTTTTTATGTCATATGTATTTATGCCAAGAATTGGGGTAGGGAGTCATTGCTTCAACTGTTCCACCTCTAACAGGTATAAAACTTTATAGAGCAGTCTGAGATGTCTTCCAGGCTGGAAGATTAAAAGGATAGTTAATAAGGGAGAAGCCTCTTGTGAAAAGCCTTTCCTTTGCACTTTTTCTTCCCTTTCATTAGTAATTGTAGTGACTGCTTTTGGGGGAGGAGGGGGTGTGGATTTTTCTTTCCTTTCTTTTGTTTGCTTTGGAAAATGAGGTAAAAATTAGTATCTCTTCTGCTCAGAAATAGGCAGCTCCAAAAAGAGTTCACAGTCAGTCTGCCAAGTGAGTGGAGAAAGACCATTTTAACTGCAGTGTATATCTGTCTTATTTCTGGCTTTTTTTTTGGGTTGCTGATCACTGTTTTGACACCAGCTGTTGGAATTTTTTTATTCCTGGAATTGGGAAAGTCAGCAAGGTTCAAACAGGTTATGTGTGAGAAGTTTGAAAACAAATTTTGGGAAGTGTACCTGACACTTTGAATACCTAAGTTGGGTAATTGAAAATGCCAGAAGTCACACAGTCAGTAAATTAGATGGCCATATCGGAATGTTCTTTGCTGGTTAATGTAATCAGAAGTACATTGATGTATTCATAAATGTGATGACTTTAAGGGGAGTGCTTCTGTTGGTATGACTGTAGGAGACCTTGTTGATTGTTAATACTGTAAGACCTCATTACAGAGACCATCTCCCAAAATAGCAATAGCCTGTAGCAGGAGGAGAATGAATGCGTAACATGACTCATTGGCTTGGTTTTTAACCTGTACTTTACTGAGGCTCTGTTTAATGGGGAAAAAACAACCAGGAAAAAACTAAACGAACCAAACAAACCCCACACCACCTTAGGTACACAAATCCCTACTAGGCACTTCAAAATAGAGCAGTCCTTCTGGAGCTGGAAACCGGCCTTGTGAAGAGCATTATTAAGAAAGGGAAAGGTTGCAGACTTTTGGCTGGGCTGGGTTGTGATGAATTAACAGATTAAACGAAGTGTATCAACTTTCTGCTTATATGAGACTTGAACAGCAACATCTGCTGAATTGCACTGCTTGGTTGAGTTTTAGCACTCCATTGTTCAAATGCAGTATTTGGGCAATAAAATACAGCTGCAGTCGTGTGTAGGCAGAGATGTGCTAAGGCACTTCTTCTCATAATTAAATCCTTGATATATTTTATAGAAAGTGAGTAATTTATAGAAAATGAGTCATTTTTTAATTACTGAATATCACAAAAAACCCCCACAAATGCAGTAGACACGGTAGCTTCTGCAGCTATTATTTCTTGTTACTGCTTTAACATAATAAAAAATTGAAGAAATATGCCTGTAAATTATGGGGAGAAGGGGAAGAAGGTAGCTGAAAACTGTCTCTTGAGTTGCTGTCTTAAACTACCACTGGAATGTATTTTTCTCTTGATGTTTTTTAGATCATAACAAGTCTACTGTTCAAATCAGTTGATGTTACAGTAAGAGAAATGCAAGAGAGGCTGTTAATATCTTTATTAGAAGCAATGTGTAATTTGTTTCATTTGTGCATTTAAGGTTCAGATAGTGAAGAGGATGAAGATATGAAAGAAACAGTGAAGAGGAGCTTAGAAGAAATAAACAAACAGGAAGGTCTGTTAATTTTTATGTTTCGGTGTTCAAGAGTACTATTAATTATGGACTATACAGAAACTAAACTTAAAATCAGTTTTACAGCAAGTGACCTCTTAGGAATGCTCTCTAAACTATGCTGGACAGTCTTGAGTAGTGAAGAATGCTGTGATGAGGTATAAATAAAAAAAATTCCTAACCTGAAAAGTATGCCAGCAGACTAAAAATCTGTTTCATTGGGACACCAGGGTACTGATCAATTGAAGACTTGACTGGATTCACTTTGCACCAGTTTAATATGCCTGTTGTCTCAGAGTAGAACTATTGACTAAATACTTGAACTTCTGAATAAATAGTTGAAGATTAGGTATCATTTCACAATAAAGCACTCTGGTCTCCTAAAAGAGCTGTAGATTTTTGCACAAGGTTGAATCAGCAGCATATCTGTCTGTTCACATCCTATCTTTATGTTATCTGAAATTGTTTTCATCCTTTTGCTGTTGAGCTTACTGGTGGTGTTTAATGTAGTCATGCATTTTTGGTGACAGACCACAATGCACTTTGAAAATAATTTATTGTTGAAAGGCTTGATAATTCTTCCCCTCCACCTGATGGAAGTAAAATAAACTAAAAAAAAAACGAAAAAGTTGTACAAGCTCAGTGATAAAACTGATAACAGAATATTAGGTTCCCAGAATTTGTTCAGTTATAAGTTTACCAACTGTTACTAAATACTGTTGTTAAATGTCCAGCATTCATCTCCAGCACTGAAAGTTTGGTGCACTCAGGCCTCCTTCCCTAGTACTGGGATAGCAGTGGCATTTGGTGCATACAGGAGGTCCCACTTCTGGTGCTGCAGTGCAGAGCCATCTGACCTTATGAAGTAGTCTGCCTTCGATGAGTCACAATTTATTATTGGACCTTATTCTGGATTTTTGCACAGGCTTAGTGGCTAACTAACGACATATTTTAATGCAAGCAGTTGTCTGCAAATGGTTTTCTGTCTTTGTTTGTTTGTTTTTGTTTGTTTCTGTGACCATGTAATATTTTTCTCTAAGAAACTCTGTTTTATCAGTAGTTCTGGCTATTACAGGAAAGTCCAGGTGCATGGGAGAGCAGTCATTGATATGATCTCTGTTCCAAATCTCAGCCTTGCATAAAACAGCCCAGCAATTATTAAAGTTTTAAAATTCTATTTCCTTTTTCATAAGAACAGACAGCTCTTTCTTTTTAACAGGATGTGCTTGTGTCCTCCTAAAGCAGAAAATGAATAATTTCATGAATGACACTGTGTCTGAAAGCTGCTTTAATTTTTCCAGCTATACTATTGGTATTAATATTTGCTGTACTTACAAACATTGTCTAATTTATGGTATTTGATCGCTAACACCAAGAAATTAGTGCCCAAAGCAACCTAAATGTAATGCAAAAACAGAGTTTCTTTTTTGAGTAATATGAAAGTTGTTTGAGATTGTTAAGAAGCCAGATGAGTGCAATGCAATTTTTCTCCTCACCATCGAAACTGCTACAGCCCTGATCTAGACTGTTCTTACTGTTGATAATGACTTTTTATCTACTTGTCTGGCCTACCTAGTAAGAGTGACAACACCGGTGCCAAGTCAGAATGTAGGTTATGGACACGTCTCTGGCTAAGGAACTGGAACAAAAATACTGAAACCTCTCTGCTTGTTATGTGTATGTGGGTTTTTTTCCAGTACTTAGTTTATTTTTCTTGGCACATACATATGGGTTCTAATCTTGCTATTATTTTGACCAGTAAATACATAGTTGCATTATGGTCTTGAACTAATCATTGGGCTGCTCTTAGTTAATACAGTTGAACGTTATAGAGGTGTTTTCCATATTTTGTAGTGTTGAAAAGATAGTATACAACTGAAGGAGAGAAAATATTTTCATCTGTTTCTCAGGGGTTTTTTTGAAGTCTACTGACATTGCCCACAGAAGTAAGCACGTGCTTTATGTAGTAATATTAAGGTAGTTGTGTTTATGGCTAGTTATCACCTGCAGTTTAAGATTATAATCTTTTTTTATTTATGCAGAACTGCAGGATGCAGAACTGCAAGAAGCTATCAAAAGGAGCCTTGAGGAAATGTAAATGAAGATACTTCAGTACACTAACACCATGCCATCAGAACTGCTCACAAAAATGGAAGCTTGCTTATATATTTACAAGGATTCAGAAATGCCACCTTAAAAGCATCTGTATCTGGAATTGTTAGATTAATAATCTAATGTCCTCTGTCATACTGATGAACAGCTGGAGTTTATTCATATTCACAGCAATGTGTTATGTTTGATAAAAATAAATTTTTAAGCCTTTTCATATTTGATTCTAATGGGTGATGACTAAGTGTCTCCAATTTAGCTGTTTAAGGTATTGCCTAATTAGTAGGCTGGTCTTACTAGGTATTTTGGGGTTCCTGGTTGTTCAGTTGGGTTTTTTTTAAATTGGTTCTTGTATTGAAATTTTTTTGTCACAAAATGTCATTGTCTTTATTTACTTTTTCATGTGGTCTTTGCAACAGATAAAAATAGTAAAGTCTAGTTATCTCAGATTTGCCTGGCTAATCTTGTTATAAAGAGAAGCTTAGATCCCAGGTTTGTTGAACATATGGCCTGACTCTTGCCTGTGGCTGGTCTCACTTCGTAGACCATAATTTTGTGTCTGTCCTGTTTGTTATGTATGTCAGAATCAGGACCACAGGCTGTACAGTTAGTTTACCAGCTTTATTTTTATAAATGTGTTTGTTTTTTCAATAGTGGTAGAGTATTTGGATTTGATGGCTTAAAGTTTGATGAGTTCATTGCCTCTCCTTTACCTGAGGCAGGAACAACCTTTTAAGGGAGCAGAATCTAAATAAACGTCCTAGTTTCTGTTTGGAATACATGTGAGAGGATTTAAACTGTAATATTTCTATATACTTTGGTCTTTGCTCTCTTCTGTTCATGAAGAGGTGGCATTGGATAAATGAATGTAAATGTGCTAATTATTTTTGTACTGTCTTTATTTTAAGTGAAATTATTTCTGTGTTTAAAATTATCTATGTCATCTTTTTCAGTTTTGTTTAAAAATACCTATGCAAACTTTACCAGCTTTACCAGCCTGTTATACTTCAGTTATTGATTGCTGTCAATCAGTAAGAAATCTCAATATAATAAAATGTCAACTTAATTCTTTTTTATGATTCACTCACCTTGCAAGTTTGCTTCTACCTGCAGTACCCTTAAATACTCATTATGCAAGCAGATACTTTTTGTAAAGAATAAGAGGCAGGGAAGGCTGGATTTTTCTCACTATTCCAAAGAGTCAGCATAACTACAGCTGTTTGTCATCATGCTTAGAAAAAAGCTGGAAGACTGACACTGGTTTATTTCTAATCACAACTCTGATGCAATTGCTATGTCTGAAGCAAGTAGAATTAATGAAGAATCTAGTGAGGTATCTCAGCACTCATTAGCAATCATACAGCTTGAAGAAACTGTTCAAATGCCAGAAAATAGTTTGAACACTTAAGGTGCATTTGAGTGTGGCTCCCAAATGTTAGAGGGTGAACAGGACCTCTTAGTGCTTTTCCCTTGTGCCTGCTGCTGGTTTTACTACTGCCAGTCTTGGATTAATTGTACTCCTGGTCAGATTTAGGTGTGTAGTTCATACTGCTGCTGAGAAAGCCCTGTTCTGGGAGATTTTGAGTTGCCTTTAGCTACTGACACAAGCTAAATCGGTTCCAGAACTCTTCCTACCCAGTACTTCCGTTAAAGAGTGGAATGAAACAGAAAACAATATATTCATCCTCAAAAGCATCTCCATCCAAGTTATAGAAGCTTTTGGGCAGGTTTTTCTTCATGTAGATCCTAAAGTTTCAAATTCCTTTCACATGAAAGGATGTTTCAGCTTGAGAAAGTTCTTTTGCTCAACAGTTTTTAAAACCTGGGTAGATAGTCTTCTCCCGAGTCTGCTACGTTAAAATTTAGTTACGTGCTTTATTTCTCAAAGCATTTTATTCTGTCATAAATGTAAAGTTTGCTCGTTCCTGATGGGCCATGACTTAATGGGTGTCATTAAAAAAAAAAAAAAAAAAATGTCCAGTGTGCACACATATTCTGTATGCTTGAAGCTCCATTTATTAAACACATTGTATCGGCCTTGTCATCTGCTTACCAAAACAAGTAGCAAATCCCAACCATTGATGCTTTGGCTTTTATAAAACTAAATGGAGTTCCAGTTTTTCTATTACTTTTATGATAAAAGTAGTCTGCAGCATTAGCAACCTCTTGAAATTTGGCCTCATTTTGAAGAAAATGTTGGTCTCTTTGAGGTTCTCTCAACTCAAATTTTTCTGTGTGAAATTTTCTGCCATCACAGGCTTGTGATACTTCTGTTTCCAGAAGAGCAGAGAAAATTGGATTCTTAAAACACTGCATGTACAGACATGTGAGTTGTTACTCACCAACATCTTGTGGTTGAACACCTTCCGCTGGAAAAGTAGTCTTGTAAATGTGTTCCAGAATTTAATGGTTTTGTCCGGTGAATCTTGTTTAACTGGCTGAAATTTTTGAGGTTTGTCCTCCATGTGCTGAGAAATCTGCCTTTGTTTACAAGCACAACCTGTTAAAAGGGCCTTACCCAGTATCCTTTACATTTGTACTAGAAATGATTTGTCATGCCCTTTTCAAGAGAATTTACTTTCGTGGTGATGTTTGAGTTCCTCCCTTGTTAGTCTAAAGTAATTCAGTAGTGCTTTTTTGTATTTATCTTTAATGAGGAAAAAGTCTAATCTCTACCTGACTATCCCCAGCTGTTCATTTTAATGCTCTTAATTTCTGTATGGTGCAGGTGTTTAGTTTTACAAAACTGAAACCGTGACAACTTGAGATTGGTATAAGCCTCTTAACTCTTTGGTGCTTTGTGTGCCACATTCTTGTCAAACAAAATCCCATTTTGGTCATATTCAGAGACAAGGTGAGATACCAAATAAGTCAGTCCAACTGTTACTAAAGTCACTGGAGCACTGAAGTGTTACATCTGCCTGATTGCATCTGCTATTTAATAATATTTTTTAAGAAGAGAGATATTAGCTGACTGTAAGATACTTGCTTTGTATATATTTTTTGGGTGGTGGGTTAATTTTCTTAGCTCTTCAAGGAATACAGAAATGACCACCACTGTTCCTGTAGTGGTCATGGAATGCAAACCTTTATGAAATCTTTACCAAATATAGTTAAGTTTATAGAGGTATGAAGTTATGCCATCGTCTTTCTTAAAAGGAAAGTGTTCTATTATCTGCTTGCAGTGTCCTGGCTATGTTTACAGTGACTGCTGTAAATTGGAAGGTGGTGAGGAGGATGAATGACGAATTGTTTCAAAATTAATTCAGAAAAATTGGCTGACATTAGCACAAAGATACTTTCTGGCAATTCTTTCCAGCTTTATGAAAGTCTGCATCTGCATTTTTCTTTGGTGCTTCTAAATCCCTTCAAGTTTCCTGTAGAAATTCTTAATTCAAGTGGTTTGGTGCTCAGTAGTAACAATCTGGGTCAAATAATATGGCCTGAGATATTCTAAAAGTGGATGTAAACAAGTCAGAAAACTTATGGCAAATGGCAAATACATGCCAAGTGTGTATTTTAACGGAAAAGCTCTGCATGCATGGAAATTTAATGTAAAGTTCCCTTTGTAAAATCTGTGCAAATTGGTTTTCACTGACTGCAGTATCCTGATTTCTGGTAGTCCTTCCCTTTGGTTTTTTGCTCAGAGCTCCACTGTTGAATCGAGCATCTGCAGCTGTACAGAATGCACTCGCTCACTTAATCGTTGACTTTGCTCCAGTGAGAATGAACTGCTGCATGCCCCAAAATGGTCATAGCAGCTCTCAGATTGCTCGTGGCACAGAGGGCTTCATTCAGACTTCTGACAGGCCTGGGACCTTGGGGCTTGCCTACACAGTAAAACAACTGCAGCAGGTAGAGGCAAACCCAGGGCTAGTTTTAATTAGCATTGCTCACAACAGCAGTAAAGACACAGCAGCACAGGTTCAGCAGGTGTGAAGTGAGGGGGCAGCCTACTATGATAGCAGACATGTATGTTGATTGAAAACATACCCTGAACAGTCGGGTTGGCCCGTCTTTTTTGTTACAGTGCTGGGGAGACTGCAGGCTGGTTTTGGTTGGCTGGCCTGAGCCATGGATGCATCCTTCAGCCATGTCTGGGAACGGTTGTGTTTCCAGAATACCTGTGCACAAAGAAGGTTCTTAACAGAACCACAGAATGCTTTGGGTTGGAAGAGACCTTAAAAATCATCTAGTTCCAACACGCCTGCTGTGGGGAGGGACACCTCCAACTAGACCAGGTTGGTCAGAGCCCCATCCAACCTGGACTTGAACAGTTCCAGGGATGGTGCATCCACAGCTGCTCTGGACAGCCTGTTTCAGTGCCTCACCACCCTCACAGAAAATAATTTCTTCCTAGTATCTAACCTAAATTTCCCCTCTTTCAGCTTGAAAACACTAAGTTCCTGTAGGTGAAGGCAGGAAAATAATCCTTCATGGCATTTCTTGGGTGTGGACTTTCTCTTTGATCCTGTTCCATGACAGCTCATGTGTAAGTGTTAGGGTATGTGACAAGGTATATATCAGGGTTTGAAATAAGGCAAAGCTAGAACTGAGGTACTATTTAGCAGCATTACAATTTACAGTGTATTAGTTACCTTTTAGTGTAGGTCGTCTTCCTGGCTCTAGGACTTCTGCAGATACATCACATGTCTGAGACCTGGGAAAGCTGCTCTTTCTGCTGTCTCAAGGGACTTTGTGCATGTAAATGAGACTTCTGTTCATTGCTCTGTTTTGCATTCAGTGCCCATTTTTTACAACGCTGTAGTTTAAACAAGAGACAGCCCGTGTTTTCACTGCTGTGTCGGGAATGCGGGAACAATGGGATACACACCCTCTCCTCATGTTCTTGCTGGTGCCCATAGCCAGAGCAGGGCTGTGCAGTCCTTCACACGACCACAGATGTGGGGACATGGGAGAAGACAGGGACATTAGCATGGCATTCCCAGCAGTCCTGATCATGCTTCACCACTGATGGCAAAGAGGAGGGTGAAATATGTGCTTTGTTTCAGCTATGAGCCCTTCCTCCTCCCATTGCCCTGTGGCCCAAAAGGACCCAATTCCTGCCTTTCGTGTCCCCAAAACTCCCCCAATTCAGCTGTGAATCACTTTTCTTCCTGTGAGGATGAACTCCAGTCTTTCTAGACCAACCATTTGTTATTTTGGAAAAGTGATGCTAACTGTCCCTTTACATACCTTGGCAAAAATAGAGGAGGTGAGGGCAATCTCCTCCTCTAGAGAGCAGGAAAAGCAGTTTTCAAGGTCCTTCCAAGTCTCTGAAAGGGAAAATATCCCAGTTTCCACAGGCAGTAATTTCAAGACTTGTCGTGGAAGACCATTTTTGCTTTTAAACTTGCATTTTGTTTCCATAGTTTTGCTATTCTCCCTTCTAGTGTAAGGTGTCCTTTTGCTGTTCAAGAGGGTAAGTCAAGTGTGATACATTTGGACACTTACAGCTGTTCTGTGCCTGTGATTCAGCTGTTGTAGCTTCTACCTGTGTGGAATTAAACCCCTGTTTACCTGTGCCAGGGAAAAATGTTCAGAGCTGTTCAGCTACTTTGATTTCTGCTTTTTAAACCCAATCTAATTGATGCTTAATAAATTGGCATGGGAAGAATAGAAGGATCCCAGGAAATAAATGATTGCAAACTCTGTGTCATGGCTACAAATGGTTTCTGTTTGGGGTGGGAAATGGTTTTTAATTATCTTCTATAGAGACTGTAGAGAGATGGATGGAACAATTGTTCAAATGAAGTTATTTCCATGATCTCACAGGCAATGAGCCTTGCTTATTCAACCACGTAAAACAAAGAGAACTCAGGCAATTAATTTAACAAGAGTGCTTGGGACATGATATAATTCTGAATGGACAAGCCTGAGAAAACAGCTATTTTGAATCACAGCAGGATAAGCATACAAAACAGTATCCCTGTGCAACAAAATCCCTCTTAGCTGGGTGCCAAAAATTGGTCTGTTAGAGCCATGGGGTATTTGCCCAAACCTTGACTTCTGGGAAAAGCAAATTCATTTTTAAATATTCACAGTAGTGGCAAGTAAAGCTTATGTGTGGCTTGAATTGCTGGTGCTTGTAAGAAAGAAGGTACCATTTCATACAGTCAAGTTAAATATGTTCTTGGGACAATACTAGATGTAGATCCACTACCTTGGCTACCATGAAATAGATATATCTTTTCTTTCTGGCACATAAAGAACATAAAACACTTTTCTTTCCAGTAAGCCTTTTTGTATAATCTTGGACAATAACAGCTGGTGAAACAGCTTCTTTTCTGTAAGTAGTAGGGGGCTCTTGCAGTTGGCAGGAGGAAGATGCACTATGAGAAGCAGTATCTAAAGTACCTTTTTTTTTTAGGGATGCTGTTCAGGTTCTGCATGCAGTAAGGGCTGCCTCTGGTTTAACTTTTCACTCTTCTCAAGCTGCTGAATTTTTGAAGCCCTTCTTTACTTTTTCTCCTCCTGTTTATTGCACTTTCCACTGTTTTCAGTTTTGTAATTCATTTTTTAATTAGCTTTAAATAAAAATAGCAGTTGGGTGGTTGTGAGTTTCTTGTTTTATTTAATGAAAGAGCAAACCAAGAACCAACCATACAGATCAGTTCTGGAATGCAGATCCTCGTACCAACAGCTCCCATCTCACACAGAGTTAATATAGATATTGAAAACATCGTTATTCCTCCCATAGCTTCTGGTTTAACTACAGCCAGAGTTTATGCTGCTTTTGGCTGGTCCAGGTTTTGCTGCTTTTGTCACAAAGGGGAGGGGGGACAGCACCAGGGCAGCCCGGGGTCTCTCTGTGCCCCAGATGATGACAGAGAGGAGCAGAGGCACCACACGGCTGCCGCGTGTCCAGGTGTGCGGTGGCCGGGCACCGATGCGGGGCAGGTGACGCTGCGGTCACAACAGGGAACACTCGACTGCTGTAGTCTCATCCCCACGCACAGCCCATCCATCCCCACGCACAGCCCATCCATCCCCACGCACAGCCCATCCATCCCCACTCACAGCCCATCCATCCCCACTCACAGCCCATCCATCCCCACGCACAGCCCATCCATCCCCACGCACAGCCCATCCATCCCCACGCACAGCCCATCCATCCCCACTCACAGCCCATCCATCCCCACTCACAGCCCATCCATCCCCACGCACAGCCCATCCATCCCCACTCACAGCCCATCCATCCCCACTCACAGCCCATCCATCCCCACGCACAGCCCATCCATCCCCACACACAGCCCATCCATCCCCACTCACAGCCCATCCATCCCCACTCACAGCCCATCCATCCCCACGCACAGCCCATCCATCCCCACTCACAGCCCATCCATCCCCACGCACAGCCCATCCATCCCCACGCACAGCCCATCCATCCCCACTCACAGCCCATCCATCCCCACTCACAGCCCATCCATCTCCACTCACAGCCCATCCATCCCCACGCACAGCCCATCCATCCCCACTCACAGCCCATCCATCCCCACTCACAGCCCATCCATCCCCACACACAGCCCATCCATCCCCACTCACAGCACATCCATCCCCACGCACAGCCCATCCATCCCCACGCACAGCCCATCCATCCCCACTCACAGCCTATCCATCCCCACGCACAGCCCATCCATCCCCACGCACAGCCCATCCATCCCCACTCACAGCCCATCCATCCCCACTCACAGCCTATCCATCCCCACGCACAGCCCATCCATCCCCACTCACAGCCCATCCATCCCCACGCACAGCCCATCCATCCCCACGCACAGCCCATCCATCCCCACTCACAGCCTATCCATCCCCACGCACAGCCCATCCATCCCCACTCACAGCCCATCCATCCCCACGCACAGCCCATCCATCCCCACTCACAGCCCATCCATCCCCACTCACAGCACATCCATCCCCACGCACAGCCCATCCATCCCCACTCACAGCCCATCCATCCCCACTCACAGCACGTCCATCCCCACTCACAGCCTATCCATCCCCACGCACAGCCTATCCATCCCCACTCACAGCCTATCCATCCCCACGCACAGCCCATCCATCCCCACTCACAGCCCATCCATCCCCACGCACAGCCCATCCATCCCCACGCACAGCCCATCCATCCCCACTCACAGCACGTCCATCCCCACTCACAGCCTATCCATCCCCACTCACAGCCCATCCATCCCCACTCACAGCCTATCCATCCCCACGCACAGCCCATCCATCCCCACGCACAGCCCATCCATCCCCACTCACAGCCCATCCATCCCCACGCACAGCCCATCCATCCCCACGCACAGCCCATCCATCCCCACTCACAGCCCATCCATCCCCACTCACAGCCCATCCATCCCCACTCACAGCCCATCCATCCCCACACACAGCCCATCCATCCCCACTCACAGCCCATCCATCCCCACGCACAGCCCATCCATCCCCACGCACAGCCCATCCATCCCCACTCACAGCCCATCCATCCCCACACACAGCCCATCCATCCCCACTCACAGCCCATCCATCCCCACTCACAGCCCATCCATCCCCACGCACAGCCCATCCATCCCCACGCACAGCCCATCCATCCCCACTCACAGCCTATCCATCCCCACTCACAGCACATCCATCCCCACACACAGCCCATCCATCCCCACGCACAGCCCATCCATCCCCACTCACAGCCTATCCATCCCCACTCACAGCACATCCATCCCCACTCACAGCCCATCCATCCCCACTCACAGCCCATCCATCCCCACTCACAGCCCATCCATCCCCACTCACAGCACATCCATCCCCACTCACAGCCCATCCATCCCCACTCACAGCCCATCCATCCCCACTCACAGCCCATCCATTCCCACTCACAGCCTATCCATCCCCACTCACAGCCCATCCATCCCCACTCACAGCACATCCATCCCCACTCACAGCCTATCCATCCCCACTCACAGCCCATCCATCCCCACGCACAGCCCATCCATCCCCACGCACAGCCCATCCATCCCCACTCACAGCACATCCATCCCCACGCACAGCCCATCCATCCCCACTCACAGCCTATCCATCCCCACTCACAGCACATCCATCCCCACTCACAGCCCATCCATCCCCACGCACAGCACATCCATCCCCACGCACAGCCCATCCATCCCCACTCACAGCCTATCCATCCCCACTCACAGCACATCCATCCCCACTCACAGCCCATCCATCCCCACGCACAGCCCATCCATCCCCACTCACAGCCTATCCATCCCCACTCACAGCACATCCATCCCCACTCACAGCCCATCCATCCCCACTCACAGCCCATCCATCCCCACTCACAGCACATCCATCCCCACGCACAGCCCATCCATCCCCACTCACAGCCTATCCATCCCCACTCACAGCACATCCATCCCCACTCACAGCCCATCCATCCCCACGCACAGCCCATCCATCCCCACTCACAGCCCATCCATCCCCACGCACAGCCCATCCATCCCCACTCACAGCCTATCCATCCCCACTCACAGCACATCCATCCCCACGCACAGCCCATCCATCCCCACGCACAGCCCATCCATGCCCAGCTCGCTGGGGAGCTCTGCCGCTCCATCGCTGTGTGCGGAGAGGGAGGCGTGTGGGGGCAGAGACGAGATACATGGAGCTCCTGGAGGAGGTCCAGCGGAGAGTTACTAGCTTAACCAAGGGTCTGGAGAATCTCTCTTACCAGGAATGTCTGAGGGAGCTTGGGCCTCTTCAGCCTCGAGAAGGGGTGACTGAGAGGGGACCTCATCAATGTGATTACGTACCTAAAGGATGGGTGTCAAGAAGATGAATCAGCCTCTTGTCCGTGGTGCCAAGTAATAGGACAAGAGGCAATGGGCAGAAACTGAGGCACAGGAAATTCCATCTGAATATGAAGAACTTCTTTACCGTGGAGGTGACCGAGAACTGGAAGAGATTGCCCAGAGAGGTTGTGGAGTCTCCCTCACTCGAGAGGGGGCAGGGAGGTCGGACCAGATGACCCAGTGTGGTCCCTCCCGACCTGGCCCGTCCTGTGGTTCTGCTGCCCCCCGGCCCAGGCGGGGCGGCCCCGCCGCGCTGCGTGAGGCGGCGCCCGCGGGCCCGGCGCGGGGGCGGGGTGGCCGCGGGGGCCGGCGGCGGGGCGGCTCCTTCTTTGGCCATGAGCGAGGTGCCGGCATTCGGCCGCCGCCGCCGCCTGCGGGACGCGGGGAGGGAGCGGCCGCAGCGAGGTTCCGCCGGCGGCTGCGGCGGGTGGGATGGCCCAGGCCAGGATCAGCGCCAAGGCCAGCGAGGGGGCGCAGCAGCCGCAGCAGCCTCAGCAGCAGCAGCCGGGCGGGCAGCTCCGGGGCCGCTTCTACCGCTCCACCTCCATGGCCGACCGCTCCAGCCGCCTGCTCGAGAACCTGGACCAGCTGGAGCTCAGGTGGGGCCCGGGGCCGGGCGCTGGGAGGGGGCCGGGGAGCCGCCTGGCCCCGAGCCGGTGGCTCCGCACCGCGGGCCGGCGGCGGGCGCGGAGCCCTCCCCCGGCCGGGGCAGAGGGAGGGGAAGGGGTGGCGGTGTGAGGCTTCTTGAGGGGACCGAAGGAAAAAGGGTTCTCCTTCATGGGCGACAAAGTTTACAAATGGGAGCTGCTGCTCTAAGGTGAGCCAGCGTGGCCTGGGTATATGTATATGACTGTACGAAAGTAGACGGTTTTCAGAGAAAGCGCGAAGGGCTGCTTCGGATTTGTCACCCTTCAGGGTGTGGGGAGCCTTTAGCAGACAGGGGATGCGGTCTGCGAGCTGTGACACGGCGGGTACGAGCCCGCCGTGCATCGTGTCTGTCGTTCCACCCTGTCGCCCCCATCCCGCATCTGCGGGCAGGTGCTTTATAAGAAGATGCAGGAAATCCGAGGATAAAACGTGGTGTCATTCAGGCTCTCGGAGACTCTGGCAAGCCTTTAAGCTGCAGTGCTGAATGCTGGCATGTGAGGCTTCTTGTCTTCCAAACCTCCCTTTGCACTTACTGATTCAGCTGTGGATGTTCTTGTTACTTGTGTCGGTGTCCACCTCCTCTCTGAGGTGTATTAAATCGTGTCACTATAATGTGAACAGCATTGCATTCTGCAGCAGAGGTGTGTTTTTCCAAAGTTGTTGTAAATGTTATGTGAATTTCATCGTTGTGCCATGTCCTGACTTTTTCTGCTACTTGACGTTCCCTAAATAATACCATTTGAATTTTTTCCCAGTTTGGCCTCATGAGAGATGATACCTTGCCTTTAATCATCTTCCCTGTCCTCTCAGCTCTGTTAAATTACATAGTGTCCTTTCTGAAGTGGATGGATGTGCAGGATGCCACTGATTCACCTCCCCTGGTACTGTTTCAACACACCCTTTCCTTCATTACAGCTGCATATTGATCAGCAGCTTTCACAGAACCACCCAGAATGTTTCTAGGACTTTCCTGTAATTAGAAGAGCTCTGTGGGATGCAGGAGTTTTATTTCCCCTTTCTGCCTGCATTACTTTGCATTATTCAGGAGTGGACTTGATGTGCTGTTATATTAGCCTTTCACTTAGCTTGATTAAATCTCCTTGAAGTCCTTTGCAGACTTCTCAGAATTTGACTAAACAAAATCATTGTCTGCAAACAAGTCTCACTGCTTGCATCCAGGTCTAGGCGCATGATGAATATATAATCCAAAAATTAACATCAGAATATGCAAAAATGTGTTTTAAATTTGCCGAGCGACTCTGAAACAAAGCAGACAGTTTGGTTAGCCAGCAATTAAACCCCCAATTAAACTTCCCAGTTTGCTGTGGTTCTTTCAGCCAGCCATAATTCTAAATGTGGAATAACCATGAAAAAAAAAGTCCAACTAATTTGATAAAAGTCAGTCAAGTTTTATGGGTTTTTTCAACTAATCAACATACTTCATTTCAAATTTATTTGAATGACAGGAGCAAAAGCTTCCAAACTTTCTCCTTTTCCAGCTGGTTTGGTTTTGCCATAGACCCTCAATATGTTGCTAGTAAATATAATAAGTGAAAAATTGTCAAACTGAACTACAGCCTTTAATTAAAACCCTCAACAATCTTCAGTTCTCAAGTTGCTTAAGGTCAACTGAACTCTGAAGCAATCCTCATCCTTCTGGAAAATCACAGAATCATAGAATGGTTTGGGTTAGGAGGGACCTTAAAGATCATCGAGTTCCAACCCTCTGACATGGGCAGGGGCACCTTTCAGTAGACCAGATGGCTCAGAGCCCCATCCAGCCTGGCCTTTAACACCTCCAAGAGAGTCCACAACTTCTCTGGGCAACCTGTTCCAGTGCCTCACCATCCTTATAGTGAAGAATTTCTTCCTAATACCTAATCTACGTCTACCCTCTTCCAGTTTAAAGCCATTGTAAAATGATCCAGTTTGAACAGCCTTCCTTTTTTTCCCTTTCTTTCCACTGTGAGAGCTTATTTTCCAACAGTAATGGGGTATTTTTGTATCTCCCTGATAGGCATTTGCAGAGGGGCTTTCTTCTGTATGGAAAGTGAGCAGGGAAGGGGAATTAATTTGGCTGCCACGGAGTGAGTGCCCGAGGCAGAGGTGGCAAGGGGGGCAGGTGGCATGTTTGCCCCTTGTAAGGGTTTGGACCTTCGTGTTGCCGTGACTGCCAAGATATCTCGGAGCAGCTGGAAGCAAGACCAGAGGCTTTGTTTATGAGTCACTGTGTTCTGTTGGTTGTGTTAAGTGAAAACAGTTTTAGGTGTGATGATACATGAGATAAGTCAGATTTTTGCTGGGTACTTTTGATTTTAATTTTTTGTACTTTTTATCTTGTTCTTTGGATCAACCGTATTCCCCCACCATTCATTTCAGTGTTCACAGGACTGCTCACCTGGGAGTGGACACTCAGCTGAAGCAGCTGAGGATGCCACGGTGAAACTCCCAGTTTTGTCTCCCTCCAATGTGCTCAGCTCCATTTCAGGAAAAAAGCTGCTCCATCCTCAGATGTTTCTTATTTCCTTTGAAAACTTATCTGAACCTCCAGCACGTGGGCTGTAACAGTGGGCTGTTTAAGTCAGTCAGTAGTTTAAAGGACAGAGTTATTGCAGCTGTTCTAAGAAAGCGGGTGTCAAGTTTCTCATCTGGGAACAAAAGCGCAGGCCGGTCCACCTGTTTGTCACGGGAATGCTCTGCTCATGTAAATGGTATGTAGCAAAGGAAGGCATTGCACAGCTAATTGCTCACAAACAGGGAAAATCAGAAGTAAGGAATGTCTTTTTCAGTGTTAGGTAATAGATGGAATATTTAGTTGATGTTCACAGCAACAAATACACTCCAAGTAAAAATATGATTGGAGGTTTTCATCTCTTAGAAAAAAGACCATACTGCTGCATCAAAATAATTGATAACTGGGCATAAATATGAGTATTTTGTGTTCTTTTTTCTTTGCCTTTTATTCTTTGGTTGGGTTTTTTTTTTGAGACTTGGATTGTATTTCCACCCCTTCCCACATCAGTCACCTCTGTCAGAGGTTTAAATCTTCCAACTTTTTTTTGGATCCCCCCACATGGAAATGAAAGATTTACAGAAACCTGTGAAGTTAAGAAACCATGCATTTTAGGAAAGAAGTTATGAGAACTGACTGCAAGGTGTGATCCTGACACATTATCTTCCTGAGATTGGTGTGACTGGTTTCCATTTATTTGTTGTTTTTTGGGGTTTTTTCCCACTGGAGCACTGTTCTGACATGACCCTGTCCCGTTGCTGTGTGGCACTCTATATTGCAGTTTAAAAAAATGGTAAAAATAATTCTGAAGAAGCAATTATTGCAAATAAAATAGTTCTTAAGATTTGGTTATATTACCTTTGGTAAATTACTGTCAATCAAAACTCTAATTGGTGAACTATCTTTTTCTTTTTTTGCAGTATGCAACATTAATTCTGACAGTTTGGCTTTTAGGTCCTACCTCACATACCAAGCTGGCCTTTGGAAGCAATGATATTTTAGGCACTCTCTTTAGAACTGTACCAGTTCAGGATACATCTCTGCAATGCAGCTTTTCCACATTTTTCAGCAAAGCCCCTGGAAATCATGGACTGATTTATCTACTGAAGGCAGAACTTTAGTTTTTAAGTCAGGACAATGATATACAGAATCTGATTTAAAAACACTATCAAAATTGAAATTCTGCATTTTAAAATTTTGATTTACAACTTTCCAGTGAGCACAATGCATTTTTTAAATTGTGAAAATACTAGTTTTTTAAAAAGGCATGGCAAGGCATTTTGGAAATACTGGTAGACTTCCTAAATTATAAAGTGCAGACATCTGAAGTATGAGATGACTCCACCTGCCTCATTGCTCTTACTAACCAGTCCAAAATAATAATTAAAAGTATTTGCTCTTGGCATGAATTTGCATTGCATTAACTTTTCCCACTCCTCCTCAGAACGAACATTAAAGGCAGGGCCTGAAGCCTGTGCTTTCACTGACTAAATTGGGCGAAATATTTTGTAAAACAGAACAATTTCATGAGCAGGCTGCATGTGAAGAGTGACTATATCCTCAAATGCTCCCGTTCTTCTGCTTTCTTTCACCCTCTTTTCTCTTACTGCTCTTTTCCTGGTTACCTGCCTTCAGCCAGCCTGTGAGGAGGGAGCAGCAGCTCCGTTCCTGTCTCAGGAGATGCGCCCTCATCTGCAGAGACAGCATTGAGCCACTGCTCACAGGGCAGCGCCCAGTAATGTTGAAGAATGCAGAGCACCTAAGAGACTTAACAATGTTTTGGTTTGTTTCCCCTTTTCTGGCCAGGTTTCATAAACATTTCAGGATAGATGGATGGATTCGCATGATGCAGCTAGACCTCCCGAGCTGTGCACTGCGAGCATCTCAAACCATCAGCCAGGTTCACATGATATTCTTGCTTTTCCGTGGGGCCTGTGAACGCAGAGTTGATGGTTTTGGTGCAACTCTTGCAGCCAGTTCCAGCTTGGAAAGTTCTCTGCAAGCCCCTGCCCTCAAGTCTGAGAGAAAAGCCAACGGAGTGGGATATTGCCCTCTTTGGTACCAGGTCTTCAAAGTGTTGCATTAGAGCTCTCCAGTGTTCTTTTCCATATTACTCAGCTGAATGCAAAAGCCCCCTCTATAAAACTGTGGTGGGGAATAAGACATGAATTAAGAAACTGAACTCAGATTTCTCGTGCGGCATTTTCACATTGCCCATGGCAAGCTGGGTCTGAACCTTATGCACGAGGAGGGCAGGCTGTGAGCACAGAACCACACACCTTACCAAGACCCAATAGTTACAGGGACGGCAGTTTCTGATGGACTTTCCCCTTGTCCTCACTGCATTACATGTGAGTTTCAGCACAATAACAGGACTGGGGTAGGGGTCTGGTTTCAGGAGGGACAGAGTTTCATGCTTCCTTGCAAGCCCAGAAATAGGAGCTGTTCCCACAGAAGCTTCCTCCCTGTGTGAATCACAGTGAGCATCGTTCCATGAAAAGCACCAGTGACAGAGGGGGCAGGCAGTCCATCTTCTTCCAGTGACCAAGGCACACCACTTGTGTCAGGGAAATCCTTGCCATGGTAATAAAAATGTGTGAGCTTTGTCCCACTCACAGGGTTTTCTCCTTTGTAAAAGGGGTTCTTCAGCGTGTTTCAGTTTTCTGGAGTGTTCGCTGCTTTGCAGGCGGATTATACGGGTTCTGCTGGTCTGGGGGTGGCACAAGGGAGCCAGGACCTCTTGTTGCCTCCATCTCTGCAGCTGCCACCTTCACTGCCAAATTCCCTGACAGGGACTCAGTCCCTTTCTCTGCTAGTTAAGCAGCTGATAGTAATGCCAGTTGGCTATAGGACTTCCGCTATAGGGCTGTAGTAGTGTCAGGCTCTGCATATCCAGATTAACCACGGAGTAGGACAGAACAGCATTGTCAGTAAAATAAAAGATGTAGGTCTGATTGAATTACTGTTGTTTTGGTTTGCCCCTCCTTTTGTTTGTTTTTTAAAAATTATATTGAGTCTTGAAAAATGAAGTTAAGACAGAGGAGAAGGTCATGAAATCAGAGAGTCTGTCTCATGGATAACTAAGAACTGACTGTACTTACTCTAAGCTGAAGTTTAAAACAACAGTTCTTGGCAGTTACATAGGTGAACAGCTATTTTATTATTCAAACGTTTTGTTTGGTTCAACCATGTACAGGGTAGAGGCTTTCCGTGATGCAGCATCTGCTATGGAACAAGAGAAAGAAATTCTGCTTGAAATGATCCACAATATACAGAACAGCCAGGATATGAGGCACATCAGTGAAGGTGAGAAGCTGCTTTGCCGTACCCTCCAACTGACCCAAAGTCAAATCAGCCCATCTCTTAGGGAGCAGCTCTGTGTGAGCAGCTATCTTTGCTGCTGGTAAAGGTGCAGCATTGGAGTCAGTTGAGGTTGTTGAAGTGTCACCCATTATCCTGAGATGTCCTCTTCTTGACTGTAAATTCATGCTGTTCAGGTGGATGGACTACCATGAGTGTCACTACTGTGTATGTGAAAGCCCATACTCAGTTCACTGATACATTTTCAAAATCAAGATTAACATAGCTCTGCTGAGGGAGAAACATTGATGATGATTTAATATAGTTGAAAATGATTTTGACTACTGGATAGGCATGAGTGGTACAAAGTGTACAGCCTGTAAGAACCTGATGATTAAGATCATTGTCACAGTTGTGTGATTCATGGCTTTAAATATATTCTCTAAACCTGATTATTAGGTGCTTTAAATTGCTGGTTTACTGGCTCTTCAAGAGCCTACATATGAAGTACGTTGTGTCCATATTTTTGAAAAGCAGCTGTACTTTCAGAAAATAGGAAACCAGTTTTTCATGGTCTCTTATTATATCTAGTTTTCTCTTTATAGCCTTCTGGCGTATTGTCTAAATCTCTCCCTCAGAATGGCACAGAAGTCCTTAATGAGCCAGTTCTGCTACTGAATGTTTCCTGATAATATTGTATGTTTTGCTTTAAAGTGACACAGCAAGCATTGTGTCAGCAGTGTAAAAACATTGCTTACAATTTTAGTAGAGTTTAATGCTTCATTTCAAATCAGACACTGGCTTCTATGAAATGACTTGGGCAAATGCAAAAAGCTCATTTCTGGCTTCTGGAAATCTTGTTGATTTTCACTTACTTTAAAAAAGTTGTTTACTGCTAAGTTATAGCAGTTTGAGTGTCTTGATGATGCTATTTGCACAGGAAAGTATTTGCCTGTAAACAAGGATATTTTCTCTTTTTCGACTGAGGTGAGAGAGAAGAACTGAATTTGACCGCTAATCGCCTGATGGGCCGAACCCTCACTGTGGAGGTTTCCGTAGAAACCATCCGCAACGCGCAGCAGCAGGAGTCCCTACTGCACGCCACCAAAATGATTGATGAGATCGTCAATAAACTCCTTGATGATTTGGAAGACGCCAAAATGCGCTTAATGTCCCTTTATGGTGCGTGCACGTCCGACGTGCCAGCAGGACCCATCGATCAGAAATTTCAGTCTGTGGTCATCGGATGTGCCATTGAGGATCAGAAGAAAATCAAAAGGCGCCTAGAGACTCTGCTCAGAAACTTGGAAAATTCCGAGAAGTCCATCACATTGTTGGAGCATCAGAAATCATCTGTTCGGCAGTCTTGCAACAGTAAACAGGATTAACACATTCTCCTGGCTACTTCTGGCAAACCACAGGAGGAGCAAGTGCCCATAGAAAGCACACAGAAGCCAAGAAAAAAATTCTCTGTATGAGCACACACGTATATACACAGCCACACGCACCAAGGTGTCTTTGATTGCAAGGTGCAAGCATTTAATGGGTTTTGGTAGCATTGGCATTTTCTTTTGGCAATAAGGAATGCTATCAGTTCTTTTGTAGAGTTGATACTGCTCTATTGCAAATTGTTAATTGTGCTTCTGCTGAACTGACGGAAACTGAAAATCTAGCCTTTCCTCCATTCTCCTGGGTTTTTTTAAACTAAAGCTGTTTTGTCCTATCATGAGATTTCAGCTTTTCTCTGCTGTATACATAGTGTGTGAACCAGACTTTTGGGGACAAAAGACAAATCATGGCAATAAATCAAAACAATTAATAAACTGTTAATAGTATTTTCATAAACAACACAGTGTCCTACTCATTACCATTTATAATTTTGCACATTTTGAATATTTTGAATAAACTGATCATAATACTTTTCAAGAGACAGACAGCTACCCCCAGTTTGTAACTGAGGAAGTGAAAAGCAGCACATGTATCCAGGGATTGCAAGCCATGCTAGAAATGAGCCAACTCTTGTAGTGCCCCTTCCATGCCTGGTGAACCATCCTGCTCCCACAAGTTTGTTGTAGCTTTGAGGTTGCTGTGTTTTTCTTTCAAAAGATAATAGAAAGATAGTATCAGCTACTGCTCCACTTCTGCATAATCTATGAAGCCACAGAGCAAAACATTTGACTTCTCACCTGGCAAACACCGTATTTATTGTGTGTCTTGTGTAGGATGGTACTTTCTACATCCAGCATTACTCACCTCTTCGTGTGAGTGGTTTTTGGTTTTTTATCTTCTGCCCTTTCACTCGCAGTAACTGCTGTTCATCATCACCCAGCTAGCTCTGTGGCTGTTGGTCAAGAGTTGCAGATTTTAGGGTGTGCCTGGAATTTTTTAACCCCCTGCAGCCAGTTTTGCAGTACTTCACTCAAGGGTGGCAGTGCCCTGAGGGGAGCGGGGGTTCTGTGGCTCAGCCACCATCCTGCTGAACTTGACTCAGGTTGAAGCTCAGCTGAAGGGAGCCAGAAGGATCTGAGTGATGCCACCAAGCACAGCTGCCTTGGTGGCAGTGCCTGGGGTGTTACAGCTGGAGTGTCACACCTGGATGCGCTGAGGGCACCAGCCCATGGTGAGAGTGCTGCACATTAGGCTCCTGCACAACCAATACTCGGGAGCCCCACGGTTTTAAACGCTGTGGCTGGGCTCAGGTGCTCTGCAGGGAACTCAGAGCTGCTCTTCTTGGAAACGTCAGCTGCTGTGAGGTCACTGTCACTGCATTTACTCTGCAGAAACAGCATTGCAGGTGGGTGCTTCGAAAGCAGTCCAAGTGTCAGCTTTGAGATTGTGAAAAGTTTCTAAGAGTTGGTGATATTAATTCTATAATTCCACTTTAAAAAAATCTTCCAGCTATTCAACAGTATTAAAACCCTTTACACTAATACATGGCCTGGGTTGTTTTCAGAACTGATGCTGTGCAGCACTTAAATTGAACACAGCTTATTGTTGCTTAGAATATTCCTTCAATATTTGGCATTTTAAGGCCATTATAAAGTTACTCAGGCAAAAAGTTTACAGTTTTTTGTTTTCTTTCTTAGATCTTCTTCATTGTACTGGTATCTAAAGGAAATTTTATTTTTTATAGCACTTGTAGTATCACAGAATTGCAGAATAGGTGGGTTAGAGGAGACCTATGAAGGTCATCTAGGCCAATGCCTCTGTAATGAGCCTAAAACATTGCCAACTCATCCTTATCAGGGTATTAAGCAAGCACATTGATTTTCTGTGTTCAAAACTGCATGCAAGAGGAAGCAGGAGATTGTTACTTCCAATATTCTTCAGATACCTGGGTAAAGAGGCAGACACAGATGCCGACTTGTGTTTTACTAAAAAAAGAAAAAATACCAAAGCACTGCAAACCCCCCAACCAACAATCACGTGACTATTTACCTGTTTGTTTTCAGAACATGCACCAGGCATCTTTGATATATTAATAATACTTTAATGCCACTTCCAAAGTCTACAAGCTCTGACTTAAACCTTGTCACTGTATTAGCCAGACCAATCATGAAAAGCAAAATGACCAGAAAGAGCAGAAAAGAATCCCTATTTTGTATTTCAACCACATGGTAAAGAAATCAGCGGCAAGAGCTCAGAAACACAATTTATATTAGACTGGGGGACCCACACTTGTTCCTTTGAGGATCTCTCATATGCTGCCTTGGATCCCAGCTGTTGGCAACACACACACAAGAATCAAGCACATGTTTCTCAATCAGATTGAGGTTGCACAGCTTGTAGTTATAGCCATTTTTGAGATTTAATATACTGACAATTTAATATAACCACAAAAGTAGCGACTCATATCAGACTCAACAGTAAGCAAACAAACATGTTTTAAGTTGCATGATGCAACTAGTGTCACTTACAAGAGAACAGCAGAATTAAGTTGTAGGGATTTTACAGAACAGCGTACACCAGAGACTCAATTTTAAGCACTTATTTTTCTGCTTGAGGATTTATAGTATGTTGACTTTTTTTTCTACAAATCTGTTACATTTACTTTAGATCATGATGTTGATAAAACCAGTTATGTACATTTCCTCTTTTAGCCATTAGTAACAATGCATCTTAATCCTCGTAATGAGAGTGGTGTTTCTCCTGGTCAAGAGTAATTTTAATTTTTTTCTATCAACTTTAGTGAGTTTGGCAGAACTGAAAAACTATTTATCAGAATTACCCTCCTACTAGAAACCTGAGAATGAGCCTCGTTCAGTACTAGGACTCACCTGACTTGAGATGACTCATATAGAACACTTCCATATGGAACATTAGCAAGTTTCTCCTACTCCATTACAGCACCTTTCATCTTTAATCATTGCTGTGTTTTTCATTCTATAATTTTGATTACCTGCTTAGATGCCACATTTAACAGAGAATTATTTTCTTCTCTCAATACTATTTGTTTATTAGAAAGATCTTTTGCTTCCTACAAAAAGATGGCAAGGTTGTTTTGATGAATTCAAGCCTGGTGGACCAGCCTTGCTCTCTAATTTTGGTACAATTAGTGTTCAGGTACTGCAACATCAACCAAAGGTCCATGACTACGCTTAGAAAGCAGCAGGGGCTCAGGAACTGTCACTGGAATGGGGGCAGCATGGGTGTTGGCTTGCTGCACCATGGGCTCCCACAGAGGAGAAGGGCAGGTCACTCACCGTGGTAACACCTGGTGGCTCCCAGCCTGAAGGGTGCATGAACAGGTTCAAATGCAGCCTTGCTGAGTCTCGTGCATGCACCGTGCATAACCCCCCAGTGCTGCGTGTTCAGCTGCTCAATGCTCTTAGATTAGCCCACCTCTACAGAAGTGACGCGAAGGAAAACTTCGTGTCAGATGTGTTGCAGCCCAATAATGAAAAAAATAAAATATTTTACTGAAGCATAAAAAAATTAAACAGGAAATCAGACTGAGTGTGGTAATTCAGGCATTTTGACTACAAAAGTGTTGCCTTAAGAAACACTGAAAATAAGAAAGCTTCAAAATTGTCTTAAGTGGAATATTTAATTTTTTTTTTTTTAATTAACCACACACACACAAGCACAAAAATTAGTGTGATCAGTCATACAACTTTGAGATTTGCTATTTCCAGTTGGAAATACATCCCTAGCATTACTGTTTTGCATCTAACGATGCCCCACGTACTGGGAGAACACCCATTCACTGAATGGATACAAGACAGAAGTGACAAAGCTGTAGTGTCGTACTCTTTAGTGAATCCCTATTTCACTATGGCATTAACAATTACTGAAGTTTCCTGCTAGTGGTAGCTTTATCAGCCAAGGGCAAAGAATTGTGACAACGTTCAGATAATACAGCCAATGAGCTATTCAAAAGATATAAAAAGAACATACAGGAGGGCAATGAATTTTTTGTCTTGTGGCATGACCATCTCTTGCTCTTAATCCAGGGTACCACGGGCATAACAGAGCTACAGCCTCAGCCACCATGCAGTCACAGGGATGCAAAGAGAAGAGCATTTTTATTAACAGCTCTGCACCTGTAGGTTTTGCTAACTAAAACATAGGAAGTTTTAATGACAACAGTGAGTGGAGAATGAAGGAATGTTTGTAATAAAAATTTTTCTTGAGGGACAACACAAGTGCTAAAACATTTAGGCATGTCTCTTCTTCCAAAAGGCAGAAGTTAGTGCCACTGAAGAGTGACGTGAATACCTAAGGGCTCCTGCAATATGCAGGTCATCTGGTTTACATCAACACACTAACCCCAGTAGAATAAAGAATCAAAATTTTCAAGCAGTGTACATGCAGGGCACTTCCCAGAAAAATGCTAATTTGGGCAGTTTCCATCTCAGTCATACTGGAGAACAAGCACTGCAAGGTCACAGCAAAGAAACAGCCACTTTAGATTTTAGATGGCAGTAAAATGAAAACTCACTGTTACTGAATGCTGCAAATAACTATTCCTACATTAAAGTATATGCACTGCATTTCAACATATCTTAAATTTATCAAGTCTGTCAAGTCTCCACCTATGAAAATTTCTGCTGAGTCCTTAAAAACAGTGGTTTATAGTAACATACCTTAAATACAAATGGCCTATGTTAATTGTACAGTGTGTTACAGTATAACACATAATAGTACAAATTGTCATTATATGTAATAAAGACCTACTTTTCAGTATGCTGTACAAAGTCAAACAAGGCAAAAAAAGATGTTTCAGACACTTTGTAGTTTTGTTTCTTTTTCAAGAAAAATGAATAAAAACCCATGAAACTTGCAGACAAACAATGAAATGTAAAAGTTTCTATATTAAAAACAGCTGTCAAAATTCTTCACACATACATTCTACCCTAACTTGTGAGGTGGCCCCATGATGTTCAGTCATCCCAAGTACCTTACTTCTTAAACTGCTAAGACAGATAGGACTTGACTCTGTTTATACATACAGTGATTAAATACACTTGTTAAAAAATAAAGGCCTTTACCCAAGAGAAAATACAGGAAACATTACGGTGAAGAACACAGGGTTTTGCTGCAATAGTAAAAGGGATGGAGTGCCGTGAAGGCCACCTTCTTGCCAGCAACAGGAGATCTCTAACAGCTCGTCAAAGAAACAATGGTACTCGGTAGAAAGTCTAATACAGTAAACATAAAATACAGAGTTCAGAGATCTTTAGTGTTTGTGCATAACTTGCCACCCACTTCTCTCCCTGCAGACAGTGGGAATAAGAATACATTTCAGTTTTCATACTCATTGACTTAGAAACAAAGTCAGTCAAGCTTCCTACACGAATTCACATAGTGAAAAGTCCTTCTTTCAAAAATATACAGGATCACTCAACCAATTTTCACTCTCATACACCATTTAAAAAACTATTAAAACTCTGAATATTTTTCTTAAGCAGCATATTTTGCATTTGTCACTGGCAGACTTGTAGAAATCTTAGAAAGTTAAAATTATATCATACCATACAAAAACATGTAAACAAAATGGATAGTTTTTAAAAGGCATGCATGCTCTTGAAGAGGATTAGAAAGTGTTTATTTTTGCTAAATAGAAGGTATCTTGCTTAGCATTTTTAAAAGCACCGTAGTGATTTAGGAGCCTTAGCCCAAATAAATTTGAAGTTAGATTTGGGCTCCTAAACATCTAAATCAATTCTGTAAAATTACTTAAGTACTTGGAAAATTTTTTGCCATGTCTCTGATCTTGCAGAATTAGATTTCCTTAAGCAGCTGCTAACTTTGAATCTGAGACAACATTCAAGAACGTCTCCCTAATATATCAGCTGCAATTTTTTGACCCTTGTAACTTAGTTTATGGCATCTATGAAAATTTTCAAATAAGATAAATACTTTGTAACACCACTTTGAAAGTTCCTTTTTCATAGACAACACAGGATACAACAATCAAATTTGAACAGGAATATGATTATACGTTCCTTCTGAATAGCTATTAATGTTATTTGTCCAACCTGTTAAGACTGCGAAAAACAAACTTACAAAACATCTGTAGCATAGCATTAGGTAAAAAGGAACATTTTTGGCACCATACATTTTTAAATCTAAGCTTTTAGGCCCAAAGTATAGCAAGTGAAACATACACAGTGGCAGCTTGGAAAGCCTCATCTGAAATGCAACATTTTTAAAGGACAATTGGAAGATACTATTTGATGATCATTAGCTGATCTCCAAGTAACATACACACTGGAACCAAGCCTAGATATTCATCCCAAATGTTTACACATATACCTTAGCACACATATATATAATGCAACGATCTTGCACCCACAGGACTGCCAGAATCCATATTAATATGGTCAGGCATAAAATGAAGTAGTGTCTTTTTGCTCTTCATTTTTCTTGGTAGTGTCCTGACTAACCAATTCTATTATTTTCTTTGAAATTTAGTTGCGAGGTTGCTACATTACCTTGGGCCATAGAGTTACAGTCCGTACCTATACATGTAAGTATTATCCTTACATTAAATGTGCTTTGCAATTCAGCAATACCTAGTCCATAGCTCTGTAAGTAATTCCTTGGAAAAGGAAAAGCTCGCCTAATTTGTACAAGGTGCACGAGGCAGCCACGGTTCTGTGTGTCGCCACCAGGTGTCTCCGGCCACACAAAAAACCCACGGCATCAGCAAGTTCATCTAAATCCACCCTCTGTCAAGGAGGCACAAGATTTGCTAAAGCACCGGTAAAAATACCTCTACAGCTGGCTTTATTCTGTATTCAATTGCACAACTTCATCCAATTCTCTGAGTTGCTTAATTTCCTCCAAAAGTGCTCTAAGGTATACTGCAGTTGCTAAAAGGACTTCTGTTTTTCTTGGTCCTCTGTTTGTTGGGTTTAAGGTTGATGACATCTCCACCGTTAAGAGTGCTAGAATTTTGGTTGGAGTGACTTCCACCAGCTGTATTAAAAACACCTACAGAATTTAGACAAGAGAAGTATTTGTATTTGATTACTGCTTGCAGCATAATACATTAACACTTTGGATGCAACACTTGCTAAGGCACAGTAGAGCACCTCAAATGCATACACTAGTTTTTAACAGCTTTATCTATTTTTGGGTCAATTTTGCAGCTAAATTGGAAACAGAGGCAGTTGCAATTACTAGCCAGGCAGTATTTAAAGCTGCTGTGCATCTCTGTAATTGAAGGGCAGCATATGCACTCATCTGTGTATGTGTATGTTAGTAACTGCACGAAGTTGTGGTTAGTTGAGTAACATAACCGAAGAAAAACATGATGATTTTAAATTCAGAAACTTTGCTGATATAATGGTAAGTAAAAGGCTTGAGTAAAAAGGGAGTGCTTTAAGGAAAATAAATTAACTGACTCAGAAATGCTTTAAAGAAGGACTAGAGAAGTTCAGTGTTTCTTTACAGAAGGCAACTTACAAACACCTTCCGATTACACACCAGAGTCTTTCCCCATGAGTCTTTTAAGTCCACATTGAGATGAGCAATGCTAATGCTAATTACATTAAAAAAACCCAACAAGCATCCTTCTCAAATCCTTGCACAATCTTGTTTAAATTAATTTAGTAAAAGGCCACTTGCCAAACATCAGCTAGAAACTTTTGTAGATCAGTTTGACCATCTTGTAACTTTAAAGAGTCACAAAGTTATTTTACAGAAGGAGATGATATCCTATGATAGGAAGGTAATAATTAGACCCTGATTCACCTTGTATTAATTCCATAAGAAAACAGATGAGACCATAAGCTTTGATGGCACAAAATACTGTTTCTGGGGTTTTTTTTTGTTATAGTATACATACCAATCTTGTTACTGCTTGTATGTACTAGTTCTGAGTCTTCAGCTGTTTGCTGCTTGAGCTTTTGAAGATATTTATCAGCCAAATACTTAAAAACTGGAGAGTTAAGAAGAAAAAAGGTACATCACAGAATGCTTAAAAATCATCATCATCATTATCATCGTGCCATTGTATCAAAATTCTGCATGGTGACAGAAGTGCATTTCACACTCCAGGTTTAGCAT
The DNA here is from genome assembly GCF_020740725.1 of Corvus hawaiiensis. Classification (NCBI taxonomy): domain Eukaryota; kingdom Metazoa; phylum Chordata; class Aves; order Passeriformes; family Corvidae; genus Corvus; species Corvus hawaiiensis. The sequence goes on from NC_063215.1 coordinate 26,541,601, forward strand.
GACCTAGTGAGTGATTCTGGGCAGGCCTGTGTGCCTGGGCAGAATCCAGGTCACTCCAGTGTCTGCCCAGCTCTTACAGTTTGCAGTACTGAAGTCTTGCACAGAAACATCCCAACAGTCTTATAAAAAACTGGCATACACATATTGCCAAGTGTTTCAATTAATGCAACTTGGAACTCTTTGCAGCTATGTAGAATTTAATATATTTCTCTTTTTTTGCAAGAAGCCTTAGAATAATAGTAGTCATGTAAAGCAAGTCTATTAATAACACTTGGTGACTTTTTTCTAATTAACTAATGCTATTCTCATTTCTATTGGCACATAAAAAGTTGACCTAGGAATCTGAAAAAGTATACAACTAAAGCAGAATTTTCAGAACCTAGATGTGTTATGATTATTTACATTTGTAATTGAACTCATTTAAAGATAATTCAGAAGAGTTTTACATTTTCTCTTGCAGATTTTTCCCATGGTGAATGATGTTAATAGAGAAGAAACAATGAGTTTCTTGGCTATTAATCTTGGCTAATTAAACAAGAGTATATCATTAGGGAGTACATATTATTCAAATCCAGCCCACAAAAGACAGAGACTCAAAATTTTAACACTACTCTTATGAAATTAAGTATGTACATTAAAAAGTGGGACTTAGGAACTAATTAAATATCACCAGTAGACAAAACACTACAAGAGATGCAATCTTTTAATGTACTGTGTCTAAATATGACTAAAATATAAAATAATTGCTTCTATAAATTATTTATTAACTATTAACAATTACAAAATAATCTGTTCAACAACTTGTATGTTGCAATAATTGAACTTCTATATACATTTTTTTAAGAGCTCATGCTTACTGACAGTCGTAAGGACTAAGGAACCTTAACACATTGGCACTTTGTAAACACTGCAGCTGTGTGCGTTTGTGGAAGGAAAAGATGTGCACAAAGAAATGGGCCTAACCCACTGATACGAGGTAATTTTAGGTATGTTTAAGGCGTGCTGCTAAGGAACATAAAAGGGATCACCAGCAGCGTGCAGCAATGTTAAGTACCAGCTGGCGCCAGCCCGGGGGGTGCTCGGGAGCAGCAGGACACGCCCCCACCGCAGCACCTCCTACCTTCGCTCACGTTCAGGTCTTCCTTCACAGACGCTCGGTAGAACCTCACTTTCAGCTTTTTGGCCAGTGCTTCCGCCTCCTCACTGCACAACACAAGACGACTTTGTAAGTCCATATCTGGTTCATTTGTCAGCATTTATTCTTATAAACAAAATGCTTCGTGGTAAGTTAAATATGGCAAAGTGGGTTGAGAAATTCAAGACAGTCAAAAAATACCTAATCCTTAATTTCTTTACATTGTCTCCACTATAAAAAGAAGGTATTTTACATGCAGTTTCTTTATGACTCAAAGGAGTTCTTTTCAGTATTTACTGACTTCATTAAATGAAACTTCCCAAGGGTTGGTGAAACCAAAAGGAAGGAGGCTGTAATTAACAGCACTATCACTGCAAAGTCTAAACAGCAACAAAAAAGTAATCCTTAAGTATATCTTAATGAAGCAGTATGCTATGTAATCAGATGAGTGCACAGATGAAATCAAGAATTACTTTTTTTCTGTGAAGTGAAAAAGAACTTATGTTAAAGTTTAAGAAACTTATGAATACTTCCCTAAGGAAAATCACATCATCAGAAAGATTATGTTACTGAGGCAGACACCATATTCTGAGAACCAAACCTAAGTGACATACCATGAATAAAGGAGGAGTTCAAATGCAATTTTGCTTTTCCTTTGAAAAATCCTCAGAATTCTTTGCAGAAGCAGAAGCTGATTTATGCCATCAATGATAGCAAACAGACAACAAAGAAAGGCAGTGCAGGAAACAACAAAAAAGAAGAAATAATTTAAATCTCTCAGGAAGATGATAGAAATTAAAGAAGTGGAGAATGATCAACTGACCATGCAATATTTTCTACATGATATGCTGTGGTAAATAAAAGTTAGCATTTGTTAAGCTGATTTTATGACAAGAATGAAACTGGTCACGTACACAAGGGCAGAATGAACTGACAATAAAATCTGTAAAGAAAAATACAGTAAGGAAGATTCAGCATCATGCAGTTTGAGAATATTACCACATACACGTTTCTATAGCATTATAATGTTTTGATAAAAATGAATAATAAAAAACAAAGAAAGCAAAGAATATTAGCAAGCATTCACGGGCCAAACAGACAATGTGCCTTCAGTGGTGCGCAGCACAGTTTAAAAGTAACTGAATTTTAAGAGGAGAGAAAATTTATAGTTTTAGATTTTCTGATTAAAAAAAACCAAACCAAAAAAAACCTACATGAATCACATTATGCCAAAACCAAACTTTTCATGTCATTCCTCTATTACTTTTGGCTTCAGGATGCAGCATGAAACAAACAGAAAGCTCCTAGCTTTGCAAGCACATCTGCCCAAGTATCTACACTCATGCAGCAACACCCGCTCCCATGTGCTTCTAGGCACGTTTGGATGCAGGGCACAGGTGGGACAACCCAGATACTCAAAGTCTTCACCAGAAACTCTCACAGACTTCTCTTTTTAAAACTTGTGTATACAGGGGGCATGTATTGATCCTTAAAAATAGTACAATAAAATTCCTACTTCTTTATGCAAGAGTCATCAAGAAGATCAATCTTATTCTGCACAAGAACTGTGGGAATGTCTCCAACTTCAGTCACAACTTTTTCCTTCCACGTAGGGATTGCTTTGAAGGACTCTCTGTCAGTTGTAGAAAACACAAGAACACAAGCCTGGGCTCCTAGAAATATACAAATAAATTATAAATACCTGCAATGTAGCCAATAAACAATAGAAAAAATAAATTGTAACATATTTAAAATACGAGGGATTTTTCAAGTTTTTCCTATAAACATGCAATTTTACCACCAGCTTGCGTCAAACCACTGGTCACAGATTCCCCAAATGAAAATACATTACCATATTATTTTGATCATTACAGCCATCTTCATGATGACTATGGGTCTGTTACCTTTAAAGCTAATTCCAGGATACTGAATGTATGCAGGGGAAAGGAACAGGAGAAGCTGGAAGAAGGGAAGGGGAGGCTCGTTTATTGCTGTTTTCCAGATAGACTGATGGAAGCCAGAAGGCAAATTTTTTTCTGTATGCAGCATCTGTAAGGCACATTTCACATTATTCTTTGTGGTACAGTAATCTGGATTTTGAAAACCAGAAAACTTCAAGAAGTTTTCACATGAAATTGTGATTATTTCAGGTAAATTGTTAGTAGCTTTTTGGGGAAAATAAGTGTATTTCTAATTAATACCCATTCTATCAGAGCACTATGATAGATTATATAAAACCTTTTGTTATGGTTTTCTAAATAAACAATAATTAAACTCCATGGATACTGAGAAGGTACTTCCACAGCTGAAATATTAATGTGTGGTCTTTTGTTATTCTCCAGAAACTACTTTTCTTTGCACATAAACACATGCAGAAATGCTTCATTATTTATATGTCTTCAATACACTTGTTATTTAGTAACAGAGTGTAAAACAAATAGCTAGTGTTTTTGAGACTCTAGTATAATCTTGTGGTGAACATCTCAAATTAGTACCATATAGCATGAAAAATTTTTGATCAGTATGAATTTTATCTCTGAGTTTCACCAAGTATCCCCAATTCCTGTATTCTGCTTATCTTTGTATTTCTTTGACACAAAGCACACAAGTTCTCTTACTAGGTTTGATTTATTTAGCTTTTTAAAAGCCAAGTTCCCAGTCTATCTTGAGAAATATTTCCTATGCTCTTTAACATTCTTCCACGTGCATATTAAGACTCTTCTGCTATGGTTTTATACAGAACAGTAAGAACTGCCCTAAGAACTTCAACTGAGGCTCTACCAGGAAAAAAGCAGCAATGCAGCCTTCCGTCATTTTCCCTACTATTTGTGTTGTAAAACTCTGTTTGTTTTCCGTACTGTCCACACCATACTCTAAAGTATGCAATTATTCTGATGCAATGCCTGTGACATGGGTGTAAAATTTGTTACTCTTTCCAAAGCAGGTCAGTTTGCATGTGCCTGCTGTCTCACAAAGTAGCTTAATGGAGACGAGAGCATTTATTAAAATACTCCCACCATCTGTAAGCACCACTTTGTTCAGTTTTGAGACCAAGAAATCCTTTGTGAAGTTTCCAAACAAAGACGCTTTCACTTCATCTTCCTCCTTCCACCCATTCCTTCTGAATGCTACCACAGGTAACAGTAAGTTTAGAGGGAAAAGCCCTAGCATGTGGTAGGTAAAGAGAAGGTAGCATACTACATCAGACCTTATTCAATTTACATATAGTACAGGTAGAATGCAGTGGCCAAGGACAGTAAAAAACACCTCAGCTTGACCATATCTGCTTTGAAAGGGAATTACATGACAGGCTTTGATAAAGAATCAAACTGAAATATTTTTGACCACCTTCAAGATTTTTATAACAAACAACAGTAAAACAAAGTGTCATCAGCAATGACAAACTCTACACACTTATGTCATTGTGTATTGCCAAACATCTGCCAAAGTTTTTGATCACTGGATTTTAAGTATCAGACCTAACTAACCCAGTAACTCTGTAAGATGCTTATTTAAGAAGAGAACAAAAGTCGTTGTCTTCTCATGTTCAATGCAAAACAGTATCAAATATGATCTTTCCACAGTATGCTTCAGTATGGTGCAGAAGTTAGCATGGCAACAGAGCTCAACAGAAGATACTGCAGGGCAAAGATTTCAATAGCCAAATTCTTTTCATCTTCAAGAAATCTGCTAAATACTCAGTATTTTTATTGAAAACATAAACCATTTAAGAAATTATAGTGTCCATATAAGAGCTCTAAGGAGGAAAAAAAAAAGAGAAACCCTAGAATTTAGCCATGTGAAGACCTGTTTTTATGCAGGCACTGACAGTATTCAAGGGTCAGGAACATTACTTTCTCAGTCACCCACTGCTAATGGAGACATAAACCACCTCTCTCATACAATGGATTATGTACAACACACCAGCAGCAAAGGCTCAGGATAGTGTCAAACAGGAGCATAACAGCTCAGGATGTTCTCAATGAATATTTTAAATTAAAGTTCTTTTGTAAGAAGCTATTCCATCAAGCTACTTTAAAGTACTGAAGAAAATTAGATTGTGTGCAATTACTGGTTTGAAAATCCCACTATATTTTAAAATGTTCCAACTGCCTGCAGAATCACTGACATAATATTTATACCTAGAGCAATTCAGAAAAAAAAAAAATTAGAGACTAGTGCTATTTGATTCAAGTAAACTTTCATGAACTTGTCAGCTGAATTGGTCTCAAAGATCCTCGGCAGACTATCCTATCCCCATAGACTCCATAACCACATTTTTTTTCCTTTCATAATGGTACAAAGCCTCTGTAATAGAAAAAGTGTAAGGAAATTCCTTGCTATGAGGGGACTCTCACAGGGCTTTATACCTGACCCTACTCATTTCACTCAGTTCTTTGCCTCAGCTTTTCCAGGCTGTGACAGAAAACACATACTCCCTATAAAACTGATGGCGACTTGTTTAATCTCACACTGAGATCAAAATCCAGTATCATCATCCAGAAATTCTTGTTTACTGCTGATATTCTAACTTCTGTGGATCCTGGCTGTCTTTAACAGGCTCAGCAGGATTTAATGCCTCCTTAACAGTATCTAAAAGAACTGGACCAGGCCAAGTATTGCAGGCCTTCCATTATCATAGTTGCTACAGACAAAAGGGATTAATAAGTGCAAACTAAAGCAATCCTAGGAAGGCTTGATTATGAAGAATGAACTATTGTGCAACAAAACGAGGATCCTGAGGATATGACCAATCAGCAACTGAGTAGCACACTAATGAGCAAGATGCCTGTGTTCCATCAAAAACCTAAAAAGGATCTTCAAGATACTAGTGGTAGCAGAAGGAAGAAGATACATGCATGAAGAAGTGATCAAATACCGCCTTGAGAAACATTTGACTTCAGTCACATAGAAACTGGTGAGAAGATGCATGATACAATATGAAAAAGAAATTATTAAGTACATACAGTGCTTCTTTCAATTCTGATTTTAGGCTGCTGGACTCCTTGCACTGTGTGATCATGGGCATGCAACTACACCGGCTGCACACATTTGCCTGCACATAGAAAACTACACGACAAATCCACTGTCAGCTCCAATTCTGTTTCTCTGCAAGGCTGAATGAATTTGGTCCCTGGACAAGAAACACTCAGAGAGAAGCTCTGAAGCATTCATGTCTGAGCATGGATGAACAGCTGACCACTGAAGAACTGACAATACACAATGTCCCAGGGGCATACATAAGCCCTGGTGCAATGAGAGCAGGACAGAGACCTGGGGGAGAAGCAAACCTTAAATTAAAAGCCAGCATCTCTCTTACCTTACAGGTGCCCTCCCCTTATCAGCAATAATTAGCAATAAAATCCTTGTATTTCCAAAGTAAGCTTGACTTTTTGCTTCTATAATAACAAAAATTATAGATTTTTGATTGCTGAAGCTTGACCAAAATTGCATTCCAGGCTCTTCCAATTTCCCTTGTCCTTCATGAGTCAAAGCCTAGTGTAGAGCAGCCACTGCACCTGACACCTTAAACTATTTATTATATACCCATCGTGCTGCTATAATGTGTACAGGATGACTGTGCTTGACTTCACAGCTAAGAACTTCTGTACAAAGAACTCCGAGGCAGAGATCTAACAGCACTATGCTGGGCAGCAGTCATGACCAAGATTTCATGATACTCATGCAAATTTTTGATTTTGTTTTTAAACCACCAGGTTGCTTGTGGTAAGTGAGGCCAGTAGGTGTACTCTGAGTTCTTCTCACCACTCCATATTCTAGCCTCTCAGTCCCAGTAACCAGGAGAAAAAGTCTTTGGCTTGAAACAACTGGGGAGAGCAAAGCACACAAGACAACCAAAGGCCAGGACAGTAAAAAGAAAGCTCCAAGAGAATCAAGTACTACCGTCTAAAATCCATACGCTCAACTTGTCAGCTGCAAAGTAAAAGAATTATCTATATCCACATGACAAAAGAAGAAAAAGCAATCAATTGAGGAAATAGCAATTATCAATTACAGGCAACAACAAGAAATATTACAAAAATAACCACCTATTAGCTGACAAATTGATTATGAAACATAGAATAATAATTATGCCAAGCTGTTTCAGGGCGTTACAGTCTTGCAATTTTTTTAATCTCTAAATGAAGTAATACCATAGCAGTATATTTTTCCCCCCATCACCAGGTAATTAGTTTTCAAGAACTGAATAGTGGAATCTTTGTCAAGTAATTTATATCTCTCCCATTAAAAAAAACAAAAAGAAAGATTTTCAGAACCATTGTTAAATTATAAGCAAAAAAAGGTTAAGTATGCAATTTGTAACTGGTTAAATAGATAAGCTGCCTTTACACAAACAATGCAGTTTATTTTATGAAGTAAATACACTTTTCTTACTACTCTTGTTTTAACATATTCAAGGCAGATTATACTAGCAAAAGAACTGCTGTGCTCTGTGAACTGTCTTTCTAGGATGACTGGTGGATTTTTCCCCCCTTGGATTAATTACTATGTGCCTCATCCACAGTTTTTGGAATATTTACAAATATGACAAATGTGTCTCACAGAAGTAACGAAACATTTTCAGAGGGAAAATATACATTTGCATCTGATTGTTTGAATGTCTACATTCTGTCCAGTTTCTGCACAGATATTTGTCTCATTTCATTCAATGTTTTCTAAAGGGCACTACTGCATAAAGCAGACATAATTAAGACAAAGAACTTGCACAAAGAGAAAAAATATTTAAGAACTGAAAAAGCTGAACTAAACATGCTTTTCACACACATGAAGTAACTAAAATTCTTAATGCAAAGATAGGAAAATATTTTAGAGATGTGCAGAAAAAAAAACCCCAACAACTACCCAACAACAAACACGGTATTTTCACCTCTATAGTAGGCCTTAGTTATTGCATCAAATTCCTCTTGACCTGCAGTGTCCCACAACATTAGCCTGACATCTTCACCATTAACTCTGAAATAAACAAGACAGTTATGTGATCAATACAGTAACAGGAACAAATCAAAACAATTTACATGGAAATACTTCTGTTTCTACACTATAAGAGTAATCCAAGTAAAATTCAACTGGATTTAAACATAATGTAACTTGCTATTAATAATCATTCACCTTCACAACATACTATGGCAATAGTCCCTCAACTATATTATATGCTCTTTACTGACAATCTGTATTCCATTTTCCATTTCCTCTTCTTCCTCTACAGTTCCCTCTACAATGAAAAATAAGATGGACATCAAAACAAAACTTAGGTGCCTGAAGAAGGGTGCTTTTGTCTTTTAAATCAGCTTGCAGAATTTATAGAATTTTCTTACTTCTCATTACCATAAGATTTTCCACTTTGTCAAACATAATTGGGTATTACCTGCTTATACTGCATAAAGACTCTTAATTATTTTTTTCACAGTAATTTTTTTCTATATTGGCTAATAAATTTGTGTAATTGTTTTATCACAAGCAGTTTCACTTCTTCACAAGAAATCACAAAAAAAATTAAAAAATAATCAACAGGTGGTAGAATACAAAGCAAACTTGTCAAAGAGCTTCGTATGGCAGACATTCCAGATTTTATTTATCATTTTAAATTTTGGATGGAGAATAAAGGATATAATTTCAGTCCACAGTGTAAAAGAGAAAACAACTCCCTTTAGTGTGCTTCAGAAACAGCAGGCCTTGTTTTCCAAGCCTCTGTAAATTTCAGGATTGCAGCAGAAAAAAGAGATAAGAGAGAGAGATAAAAATCAATAGCATGTCATCTGTTTAATACATACTGGATCTGTCTTTCCAGGAAATCTACACCAATAGTTTTCTTGTAGTCTTTTGTAAAAATCCCCTTGCAATATCGCTGAATCATACTGGACTTCCCAACAGCTCCATTTCCTACTACTACCACCTTGATGGCCACCTCCATATCTTCTTCCAACATCTTTGCGTCTCAGGTGACTCTCTGGTTTATTCAGGAAACTACTGATTCTGTCAACAAAGTAAATAGCTATTATGTTCATAAAATTACTGTGAATAGAAAGAAAGAGGCAAGATGATCACACAGATTAGGGTGCATATAGATAGTACAGTTTATTTCTGTTTCTGTCACAGACTGCTTAAAGTGACCTCAGGCAAGTTATTTAACTAGCTTTGGCTTGACACTTATTAATTGAAAAGTAATAAAAATTGGAAGTAGAGAATAATTTATTTGGCCTATTGCAAAGATATTTCACTTATGTTTTGGTGGTGGTTTTTTTTTTTTTTTTAATGAGGAAGAAATGGAGCCAATGAACTACAAAATCATAGAATCATTAATGCTGGAAAAGACCTCAAAGATCAGCAAGTCTGCCAAGTGTTAAACCATGTCCCTAAGTGCCACATGTACACATCTTTTAAATACCTCCAGGGATGGTGATGCGACCACTGTCCTGGGCAGCCTGTTCCAATGCTTGATAACCCTTTCAATAAAGAATTTTTTCTAATATCCAAACTAAAACTTCCCTGGCACAACTTGAGGCCATTTTCTCTTGTTCTGTCACTTGTTACATGGGAGACGAGACCAACCCCCACCCTGCTATAACCTCCTTTCAGGCAGTTGTAGAGAGCAATAAGGTTTCCCTGAGCCTCCTCTTCTCCAGGCTAAATGACCCCAGCTCCCTCAGCCATTTCTCACAGGACTTATGTCTAGACCCTTCACTTCATTACCCTTCACTGCCCTTCTCTGGACACCCTCCAGCCCTCAGTGTCTTTCTTGCTGAGAGAGGCCCAGACCTGGACACAGCACTCGAGGTGTGGCCTCACCAGTGCTGAGTACAGGGGGACAATCACTGCCCTGGTCCTGCTGGCCACACTACTGCAGATACAGGCCAGGATGCCACTGGCCTTCCTGGCCACCTGACCACACACACTGGCTCACGTTCAGCTGCTGTTGACCAGCACCCCCAGGTCCTTTCCCATCCAACAGCTTTCCAGCCACTCTGCCCCCAGCCCGTAGCTCTGCATGGGATTGTTGTGACCCAAGTGCGGCACTTGGCCTTGTTGAACCTCACAAAATTGGCCTTGGACCGTCAATCCAACCTGTGCAGATGCCTCTGCAGAGCCTTCCTACCCTCCAGCAGACCAAGGCCCCCACCCAACTTGGTGTCACCTGCAAACTGACTGAGGATGCACTCAATCCCTTTGTCGAGATCATTCGTAAAGATATTAAACAGGACTGGCACAAACACAAAGCCCTGGGGAACACCACTAGCAACCAGCTGCCAGATGTCTATTCACCACCACTCTCTGGATCTCCAACCCTCAAACGTGTACCTCCCCCAAACGTTTCTCTAGGGAGCCTGGTTTTATCCCTTTTCCCCTTCATACCTAGTCTAAACTCCTTTAGTGAGTCCTACTAACTCTTGCAAAAGGAGTTTCCCCCTTCAAAGCAGGTGTACCCCCTCTATTGCCAGCAGGCGTGGTTGTTGTGTAGACTGACCCACCACCAAAAAACCAAAACTCTACCTGTAACACCAGGCTCTTCTTCTTTCTTCCTATTTCATTCCCTGTGACTGGAAAGCCAGAAGAGAACACTGCTTGTGTTCCTCCTCCCTTAACCAGCTATCCCAAGGCTGTGATATCTCCCTTAACTGCCCTCCGACTTGCTGCAACTTTATCACTGCCCACCTGATAAAAGCTAAGTTTCCCCCAGGTTTTGCTGTGCTGGGATATAATCACAGTAACATTTTGCAGGTGCAGTGGCAAATTTCCTCCCAAGAATCAGACCACCCTCCTTTCGAAGGAGGGGAAAATATTCCCCTTCTAAAGGCTCTGCCCATCACCACGCTCACACCCGTGCTGGCAGAGCGGGGCTACTCGATGCCGTCGCTCAGCTCGCCCGGATAGATGATGTTTCTCGACCGCATTAACCATTATCCTACGCCCCGCTACTCGGAGCTCGGCAAGCCCCGTTAGCACTGGGAAGCCAGATGGCCATTTTGGGCGAGAAGAGCGGCAGCCGCCCGGGGGTCTCCGCGCAGGGATCCATCCCACCGACACCTCCCGGCCCTGCCCGAGGAGCCACGCCAAGGGCGGAGGCTCGGCCGCCCGGCCCCACCCACGGCCCCGGCCCTGCTCCCGCTGGCCCGGGGCGCCCCGGGCCCGATCCCCGCCCGGCCGCCCGCGGCCCCTCTCACCAACCCGTCACGGAGCGGGCGGGCGGCGCTCCCTCTGAGAGCACGGCGGTGGAGGGACGCGGGGAAGGCGAGAGGAAACCGCTCGCTGGGGCCGACCCAACCCGGACGCACATCCCGGCTCGGCCGCCCGGAAGCGCCGTCAGGACCGGGGGCGCCGCTTGGGGAGGCGCCTGCCCGCTGCCCCCGCCCCCGCGGCGGAGCCCGCTGTGAGGGGGCTGCCCGGCAGCCGCTCCCGGGGGCTGGGCTCGGGTTGTTGATCGCCCGAGTCGGGCTTGAGGCGAGGGAGAAGTTGCTTTTCAGGGGTTTTCGTCTGAGTTCCCGAGGAAGGATCCGGACAAGGCTGATCTTTCTTGGCCCACGGGTGCCTTCAGCCCTGGTCCACTCCCTCTATGTCGACATTCCTCGCCTCATCCTCCATGGAAAACAAAACCGTGTGATGAGCCACGGGCTTTCCTTAGAGTATCACGGAAGGCAGCTGCCTTCGTGTGGGTAGCACCTTTTTTTTTGACCAAGATGTGCCCATCACCGTGGTACGTGGTCTGCCAGCAACCCAGACTGTACATTAAACAGGATACGTTTTGGCATAACTGTAGACTCGGTAGTCTTAAATCTGAAGATTGAACCTTTATTAGCGCCCTCCCCCCCCTTTCTTTTTGGGGGGGGGGGGGGGGGGTTCCCCCTGTTTTTTGGTTTGGGTTTGGTTGGTTTTTTTTTGGTTGGTTTTTTAAGTTAAACTGCTGAAAGATGTCTGCTGCCTTAAATCCCCTTTCCATACTGCAGAGGATATCCGTGGCTGGGGTGGCTGCTCTTAGTGGCCCCAGCCCTCCTGCTGCTCGAGGCTGGCCAAGTAACACTCAGATATTAACAAATGTGGGTTGATGAAATCTGCCTTCCACAACAGAGAGAGCCCGCTAGGCCTGTCCTGTGCTTCCCAAGGTGACAGTTTTGTTCTAGATTCCATTAGTATTGCCTGTGCCTAAATAAATACTTTTTGGACTAGAACATTTTGCAGTTACATCCCAAAAGAATAGTAAAGATTTTATGCATGGTTTTTGTTTTGAAATCTATTTGTTCATTTTGTTAATGCTGATGCTGGCTCATAGTCTCAGAGCCTGTCTGATGTCAGGGCTTTTCTGTTCCAAAAGGCTTTGAATTGGAGAGCCCTCACATTAAGAGAAATTTGTTACCTGCCTAATACCAAAGTAATATATTGGAAGTGTGCCTTATCATACTTCCCTGTTTTCATCATGGGAGATGTTGGGGGTGTGGCTGGGATTCATCTCACCTAATACCTACACTGTAAACACTTGTATGGTATGGTTCATCTTCAGGTGGGTGTCAAGTGTCCCAGGTGGACTGCTCCCTCCAGTCTTTGTTGACTGGAAACGGGAGCCTGTGGCCACAGCTGTATAAGGTTAGAGAAAACATAGCCTGTCTTAAGTTCCCTAATTAAATTAGTCAGTATCTCAGTGATAGCTCTGTTATGAATGTATTGTGATGTTGGCTTTTCACATGTTATATAATTGTTATGAATGTATTGTGATGTTGGCTTTTTGCATGTTCCTTAATGTTAGAAAAACTTCACCTAGGTTCTGTAATGTAACACATGATGTAGAATGTCTATCGTTTATATAGTCAATTTAGAAAAGCTAGGCAGAGAAAGTCTTCACATTCCTGGAGTATTTATAAGAGAAGAGGAAAAAACAGAAACCAGAGAGAGAAGAATTTATGGAGGGAGCAGAGACGGAATAGAGCCAAGGAAGAAGACAAGTCTGATGAGATGATACATAGAAACTCTAAAGAATTTGTGAATCATGCATGATTGTGATGAATATGCAATAAGAGATGTACTTTTAAAGATGATCTTTTGGATGTAGAGGTGTGCCTTTGCCTCTGCCGAAGCACCCGGCCATAATACTTTTTTGCTGTTGTCTCCTAAATATCTCTTTCATTAAATTTTTCCTAAAATTTTACTAAGAGTGAACCTTGTTTTTCACAGCTCTAAGTAATCTTAGTTTTTAATTTTTTATTCTTTCAATTCTATATCTGGGATAATGCTTTTGTGAAGTGTAACGCTAGAACATGTACTATGACCTGCCTGTCATGTTGGCAATGCTCAGGTACTTCTTTGTAAAACCCCAACAATGCAGCGAGGCTGAACCATTCCAGTATGTCTTACTGGGTATACTAAGAGTAATCCAGGAAACTATTTTTACCTTGTCCCACAAAGGAAAGAGAAGAATGAAGGAATTGATATATTAATGAATTTCAAGGCTTTAGCTTATACATTATTTGATGACTTGTGATGAGATCAGCTAGCAGTGGGACTTATTTTGTGTCTAAAACTTCTTTATGTCTTTTAAATTTGTCTAAATTAACATTCCAGTCACTGGATTTTACTACATCTTTTCACAGACCGACTGGCACCTATTCTTGGATATCTTTTGCATTTGCAGGTACCAGTATGCACATCATCTGTGAAATTTCTCTTCAGCAAACTAGATATGCCAAACCCCGTAAAACACCGACCACAATGCTAACGTCTCAGCATCTACATCACTTTCTGTGACACACCTACGAAAATTGAAGTATTTTGATGTTGTAAACAGAGACACAAAATTAGCAAGCAAATTTTAGTGTTATAGTATTAGATATGCAGAGGTGAGACAACTTCCTCCCTTCTAGTTTGTCTTCCCCTTAGAGATCCCCAAAAGATCATGCTAATCCCTCTTGCCATAGCATTTTATCAAGGTTTCCTATTCAGACAGTTTTCTGTACATTATCCTGTGATTACTTCCAAGGGATGTAGCCTGTATTTTTTTCTTTTTTCTTTTTTTTTGCAGGTGCAGAACGGTACAGTTAGCTATAGTGAAATTATTATGTTTGACTGCAAGGCAAATCAATGGATCTGTAACAGGAAAGTACTGCCAACCTTTAATAAAGCCATCTGTTAACAGCAAGCTTTACATGAGTAACGCAGGGTTTGGTGCTCAAGGCACGAGCTCTGGCGTGCCCCAGGTCAGAGCGAGTCCAGCTGCGTTCTTCTGTGCATCGCTGAAGCGACTTGGGCACCAGGAAAAGAGCTGCTGGCTGGGCTGGCTAGCTGGCTTCTCGGCAGAGGGAACACGGCAGGAGCCGATGGGATCGGCTCACGTTAGCTCGGAGACAAAGGAAGAGAGAGGCTGTTCGGGTCTGGCTTCTAACAGATTTATTGTTAGAAGTTCCGCAACCCGAACAAGCTGGAATCCAATGGGATGGGATGAGATGGGATAGTGATGGGATGGCTCTTCGGAGCCTTGTTCTCAGTTTTATAGGGAATAGGTGCTGAAGATAGTTGATGAGAACTGTCTTAATGATGATAAGAAGATGATATGACTTAGATAGTCATATTTTTTTATTAATAACTAATTCCTTTATTAAATTTTTGTGGGCTATATAGGCCCTGCTGAAGTATTTTGGAGAACACAGTGCTTGCTATGGTCAAGCAAACTATTGGCTTATTTTTAGTTCATTTTCAGGAAATGTTGTTGATTGGAACATTGCATCTGAATTTCTAGAGTCTGGACTGATAGAAGTAAGTTTCAAGTTCATGGTGTTACATATAGGCACCAGTGTTCACCTAAAACTATGTAAGAGAGGCTATATGCATTTTAGGTATACTGAGGACTTACAGCTTGCCTGGAAATCAGTGGAGCTGAAGAATCTCAGTAACCTAGAAAACTTTATGTGTATATGTACTTACATGCACACACGCACTATATATATATATATACACCTAGTACTGCAACCCTCAGCCATAGGGAGGAGGAGAGAAGATCCAGCAGGCAGGAATTGTGCAGCAAGATTGATTTATTTAATTATTTTACAAACTCTTTTACAGACTTTTTTCATCATAGTCTAATTGCACAAAGGATCAGCCATCCCCTGGGTGGATTGGCCAAAATCCTAAAACATCCATTGTCAAAATATTTTTCTACTGTACCATAAACATAGTTCTACAAGGTCACAGGTGTTCATGGTTTACAGAACTTCTGCTATTATCTTCCGTGAGAGAGAAAAGTATCTCGTGGCTTAGAAAGCAGCAGGAAAATTCCTTGCTAACAGAAATATTGTATCCACATGTACCTTACAGTATGTGTGTTGAGGATGAGATCAAATGCAAAGAAAAAACTAAATGTAAAAAAATAAATATATTGGCGATGGGAAACCCACTGATGCAGTGTTATAGTGTTGAGGTCTGCAGTGTTACAAATGAGTGTTTGAGATCCTTTAAAAAATCTTTGGCAAGGGTACGAGGAAAAGACAGGTTTGATATTAAGTGACAAAGCACAGCAAATTCATTGGCAAGATTCACTCTATTACTTACAGGACGTTTAAGGCACAACAAGGGAAAACAAGCAACAACAAAACCAAACAAAACCCAGGCATTCAAAACAGAAATGAACCAAGAACTATCTAGGTGTGTGTGTGGGGGGAGTGTGTTTTGGTGCCTGTGACAAAAGACAGTAAGGCCAAGGATAAAAAGGAATACAGCCTAAAACCTTAACAGCACTCAAACTTAACAATACTTTAACTTAACTTATACCTTAAGCCTAACAATTTAACATAGGAAAAACAATTATACCTAACTTAACATATAACTTAATTTGTAACTTAACCTTGTAGGAGCCTAGAGTACCGAGAGGATTTCTCTGCCTGTTTTTAAGTGTTCTTACACTCCTGAACAACACTGTTTTTACCTCCAACCTTGGGAAAAAATTACCAACAGTCAGATAGGAACTAGAAAATACAGTGGTGTGAATTAGGTGATAGACTATTAGGTAAGATTGTCACAGGGTGAAAAATTTAGAGGTTTTGGGCTTCTCTTTGTAGTAAATAGATAAGAGTAAAAAATATCAAAATGGAGGATTGTTGTTGTTCTCTAAACCTTCTTCTCCTTCTTCTACTCCTCCATGTTCTGCAGTAAAAGTAGTTTGGAGTGATTGGATAGAGAATTCCGCAGTTCCTGCCCATGTTACTGAATAATTGGTAGGAAAATGAAAATAATATACATTTTTAGTAACCATTGGTTAAATTATCTTTAAAAGGCTGTGTAAATCTTGATAATTAGAGCCTTCACTCCTGCTTTCCGTGCTCTATGCTGTACCTGGGTCATGCTAGTGGCTCTGTTCCTCTGATAAGACTTAATAAACAACTATCCGTCAGCATTGAAATTCAAGGAAAAGTCGTGGTTTATCTTTGAAACTCCTTGCAAGGACTTTTAGAAAATTCTCTCCCATCAGGAGGGATTTGATTTATGGCACAGTTCAGTGTCAAACCTTAACAATTTAACAGAGGATTAACACTTAACATCCTTTAACCTGACTTGTAACTTCGAAGTTATGCTTAGCAAGTCAGCAGAACAACACTTAGCTTATCACTTACATTTAACAACTTAGCAAAAGAACATTTAGCAGCATTTACGTAAGTTTATAACTTAACCTTACTTACGGGCCTAGCTTACTTAGGTATCCAAAGTACTTAAACATCTAAGAAAGCAGTATTTCTCTCAGATTTGCTACAGCATATGCGCAGGGGCACACACACAGACAGAAATAGTGCAAGCAAGGTACCTGTGAAAAACTCCCCTTGGAGGTCAGTGAAATACTTTGAATGCCTTTGCGTCTACTGAGAGGTGAAGGATCGGGCCTTGAGAAGTGAGGGTATCGGCCCAGGACACGTCATTTTTCAGTGGTCCTCCAAGTATAGCAAACCTGAGGGTTTGCTGGCTCTGAGAGGCGTCCCACTCAGAGGGAGATTGCTGGGCCCGCTGCAGCCCAGGAGAGCTCAAAGGGCCCCATTTTGGACTGCTGTTTATAGGATCCCAAGAGAGTGGGCTTTAGTCGTAACAATGTTTCATCCTGGCCACAGTTTGGGTCGGCACTTTCTTTGAAAGGCTGAGAATAGCAATGTTATGCCATTCAGGCAAAAAAAGATTCTCCAAGTCTGGTCAAAAAGAAAACAGGAGCTTGTTAGACAACAGCAGTTCCTGGGAGCAAGACAATGTTTCTGATAAGCTCAGGAAGAGCTGAGCCCAGGTGGTTTCAAGGCCAAAGCCTAACAAGCATTTCTCACATCACACTGCAGCCTGGAAAGGAGGAAGGGGGAATGCACCACCACATGCAGGTGTTTTTTTCTTACCTTCTTGTGTGTCCCTTTGCCACGCAAGCTCCCTTTTATTTAATTTAATTACAGATAAACAGTCATCTTCTGATTGGTCTCCAGGGCCTCTGCTAATTTTGTAACACACAAAATTTGTCTCAAGCATTCCATGCGTGTGATTGTTTTCAATCACAGTAAGACACACACTCAAATGGTGGATTTTCTACCAAGATAGTTTGTTCACGGCATCCTCAGCAAACACACAAATTAGAAAGGCCTTTAGGGCTAATATGCTCTTGTTCTGATCTTTGTTAGGATTTGCCAGGTGTTTGGCACCATTCCCACAGTGTTCACATGTTGACTTAAAAATTTTATGAAAGTGTGGGTTTTTACTTCTGTGTATTTTGTGAATAAAAATTTTGACAGCATTTCTGGGAAGACTTAAATAGATAAAATAGAAATAAGGAAGGTTACAATAATCCTGTGAAATCAAAAATTCCAATTAACTGTTTCCTTAAAACTGTGAAATGTCTAATAGAGAAAAAAAAAGGAAATAGCAGCAGCAATCATTACTGTGGTGAAATTAGACTGCTGTTCAACAGGAGGTCTAAGAATGTCAGAGGAAAGAAGACAAACACTTTCAGTGCTTTTGTCTTGAGAACTTGTTATGAAAATACATACGACGAATTAAAACAAAGCTGCCCAGAGACCTAGGCTATGAAGAGTTTTTCTTGCTATCCAGTGTCATCTGTGTGCTAGTTTGAAAACAAACTAGTGGGAGACACCAAGTCAGAATAACAATTTAATAGGGAAATAAAAAGGGGAAAAAAAAAAAAAACAATAAAAGCGGATAACACTGGGTTAAACTGACAGAGTTAGGATACAACCTGGCACCCTGTTAGTCAGGGTGGTGGTGGCAGTCTGGTAGAATGGTGGCTGCAGTCCTCCCGAAGTGGTGATCCTGTAGAAACAAAGGGTCTGCTCCTCCTCAGAAGGTCCAGTGGTAGCTGTGTAGCTCCTGTCCTCTGGAAATCCAATGGAAAGGCATTGCCTCTGGTGGTCAGAGTCCCAGATTATATCCAGGATGGGATGCTTGGTTCCTCCTTCTGGGTGGAGCATCTCACAATGGGGTAATGAGTCATGAGGCCAAGTGTTGATTAGGCTCATTAACAGAAGATAGTCCAGAGGAAGTTATCTCTGAGTCAGGCGGCAGGACAATGATGGGCAATTAACAGCAAGATAGTCTGGGGGGAGGAGGCAAGGAAACACTGCCCCACCTGGTTTCAACGGCTCCTGAGGATGGTAATAGAATACACTGCAACCCAGGACAATCTGTAAGGTCTGTTCAGACTTTGTGCAGAACTGTATTTTAATCCTTATGTGGAATTAGAGGACAGTGTTCTCATTAAGTATAAAACCTTCCTAATGTTAAACCAGTGCCATTCAGGAAGTGGAATCACCATAATGCAGTAAGCTATAGTTGAGATTGTTCTCAGAGGCAATTATGGGTTTTGCAAAGATAGTCATTTGCTTCTGTTGTTCATAGTTACACTGTCATTCATCAACATTTAGTTTCCCCCACATTTTTCAAGTTCCCTTTTAAGTCACTGTAGGCTTTATAGGAAATAAATTATTTGAGAAATACCTTGCATGACCTTATCTATTTTGTGGTCCAGTCTTTACAGCCAGTAAGATGCACCTACCAGTGTAATAGCAGTTGAAACTTGCAGTGGCAGGAATCAAAACACATATGCATGTGGATCCCTGTAGCTAGGCATGTAATATATTTGCCTGGTTGCCATGTCCGTATTACTTGAGAAAATTTTCAGGGACTAGAATAATTCATAATTGTCACATTAGTAAAAGTCGGAAAATCAGTTTTGTGTACAATGAGTCATGTGTCCAAACTATTGTTGAAGTAAGTTAATGTCTCATATAAGACTGATATAACCTTATTTTAAATATACTCTATTAGATTAGAAGGTGTAAATTTACTGTATTAAGTGGTCAACATCTCTGTATCCTTATTTTTGGAAGCATTAGTTCTCCACATTATAAGTCTTGCATTCTGGTGGGTGTCTTTGCAGGCACTTGCTGCTGGAAAGCAGTTTAAATGTGGAACACCACATTAGGGGCATTTATCCTGGACACCTTTGTAAGTATATTTACAAAAAGTAACAGAATCTGTTCTATGAAATAGAACCTCGCTTATTTCCGTCTTTACACAAACATCAATAAAACTGTTTAAGCCTAAATGAAGATGGCAGAAAAAGATACTCTCCAAGAGTGAAGCTGGATATTTTGCATTAGAGCAATCAGAAAACTCTCAGGCATAATTGTCAAGAAAACCATCACAAGGATAATAGGTCAATTTGCTTTGAAATCGATAGAATTTTCCTTTCATTCACATGGAATTAAACTGAATAAATCTGCTGCAAACAAAACTTTGTATTTGATTTAAGTACTGACAAATAAGTGCCAATTTTGTTATCTTACTGTGTAAAAAACAATGTTAAAATAATGTTGATATTTTTATATAAGGCTACAATTCCTTCACTCCTTCCTTCCTCCTTTCTTTCCTCTCCCTTCCTTCCTTCCTTCCTTCCTTCCCCTTCCTTCCTTCCTTCCTTCCTTCCTCCCTCCCTCCCTCCCTTCCTTCCTCCCTCGTGGCTGGCAATATAAAGGTTCTTTCTGGGCTCTGCCTCAACACTTTCTAGTGAAGATCTATTTTCTCTGAAATTCCTTTAAACACTATTTATTAGAACACTGCAATCTGGAGCTGGAGTGTGTTAATTCATGTGAGGACAACTTTAAATCACAATTAGACAGTTCTTCCCCCACACTGTATGGCCTGACCAAAGCACACCCCATATAGTCTTACTTCTGAGCCTCTCATGTGGGGTGAGGATGAGGTGGCCTCACTGGATTATGTTCTCTTGTTGGAGCTACTGGAGCAGGGACTCAAAAGCCACAGGGGGAACTTGTTGATACTTTGCTTGGAAAACTGAAGCATGGATGTTTTTGGGAAGCAGAGTAGAGGGAGGAGAGCTGGAGAACATATCTTGGCTGCATGTAGTTTAGTCAAATGCTTTGCCAGATGGTTGGGGTACGTATATAGTAAGCCTCCAATTAATAAGGGGAAATTATTTGGGACTAAAAGTGCAGATTATAACAACTGACAAAATGCAAAAGTATGCAAAGTTGTTAATTGTACTATAAAAATAGCATAACAACTTGTTTTCTTAGATTTTACTTAGCATTTTAATCAAGAATGGCTAAAATTTTCATGTCCCCTGTGAAGGAGCCAAATGTCAATAGAAAAGTAGTAATTTAGTAATAGATTAATAAATATACTGAGAGTCCTGAGAGTAGTGATGAGTCTTTCCATGCCTACACAGTCATTTCTGTTGTTCTCAACATATTATGTGCTATATCTTAAAATTCTATAGGCTTGTTTTAAATAACTGCTGAAAAGAGTAGCAATTATGAGTTATTTGACTAAAGATGTTGATTTGTACATCCCAGTAGCTGCGTACTCCATAATGCTGTGGTTTTTTACATTTGCCTTCTAGTAACTCTAGATTTTTTTGGAATTTTTTGTTTGTGTTTGTACAACATGATTTATGTGTATTGAAGTTGGTCTATATGTTTAATAATAAATGAATTTTCATAAGGAAATAATTTGCTGTGGGAATGCATTAGTTAAGATATCACTTGGTCAAACTTTGTCTCTCTGCCCAAGTAATCTGAATTGTGTTTTTACCAATATACTGGGAGGACGTACAGGAGGGATAAAAGATACAAGTTGAATCAGTCAGAAGAGAAATGTGAACTAGATTCGAGTTTTCCAAATTATAGCTCTAAGCACTGGGCAAGTAAGTGTAAAGAACTGCCAAGATGCTGCCTCATGCTTTGTGTGAGGTTGGAAGGTTACCAGATGATGACTGCTGGGGCACATGGTGCTCAGTCTTCTTATCTAACTGTCCTTGGGGGCTGACAGCTTATATAACATGATGACAAGAGTGGGCTGTGGTGTGAGAACTTAACTCTTCACCCTTGCACTATATAAGTTTTTAGCACATTTTCTGTTTCTTTATCACCAGATTGGCTTTTGCCTTCTGACTGTATCACCATATTCTGTATAAGGAGCCATGCCCATCACTGCCCCTTGGCTTCTAATTTGCTCTTGCTGTGCTGCCCATGAAGCTGGCAGGGTTTTAGCTGTGCACGGCTGGTTGAGGACCCTCAACATCCTATAGAGTAGGGCAGATGACTAGAGTTTGGCATCACAGACCTCATCTTTGAAATAATCTTAGAGCCCTCCAAGGACACATATCACCTCAGAAATGAAAGAAAATATGTACATAGATAGGTAATTAGAATACAAGGTCTATGCTATTACGTGCCATTATCTTTTTTTGTCTACTCCCTTCTTGGTAGCACATATTCAAAAAAACTCTCATAAACATGTTAAGAGAGTTAGATGTTGTGAGTTAAGACCCTGTCCAGCTGCCATATGACTGGAATCCAAGGTTTTCCTGGTCCTGGGTTTGAGTGCTCAAAAATTTGACCTTTATATGAAAGACCTCTGAAGGCAGTTGATTTTTTTAATCCTGCATAAATCATGACACTTTAAAATAGGAATTAGTTTTGGTGCCTAAAGCCATTAAAATAGACCCACACAAGAGAAAATGTTTTAGGTACACCTCTTTCCTTGCCATTTGTGCTTGCCTTGTTCAACCATCTCACTGTGATAGCTGCTCCCATCTGGACTGGGGAGTGTTGCTCTCAGTGTAGCTCTGGATCATTTAATATATAAGATTAGGCAAACACTAAAGTTTGTTTGTGACCTTGATCTTAGAAAAGTTTGGACAGAAAAAGATGAAAGATGGAGGCCCAAGAGAAACTTTGCAGCAGGGCTCTGTGTGCACTCAGCCCCATGCAACACACTCACCCCCCCTACCAGTGAGATGGGGGAGAGAACCAGAAGAGTAAAAGTGAAAAGACTCATGAATTGAGTTAAAGACAGTTTAACAGGGAAGGCAAAAGCCACACACATAAGCAAAGCAAAGCAAGGAATTCATTGATCACTTCCCATGTTCAGGCAGGTGTTCAGTTATCTCTAGGAAAGCATGTATGACTCAGGAAGACAGATGCCATGACCCTGAATGTCCTCCCTTCCTCCTTCTTCCCCCAGCTTTATATGCTGAGCATGACACCATATGGTATGGAATATCCCTTTGGTCAGTTGGAGCCAGCTGTCCTGGCTGTATTCAATCCCAGCTCCTCGTATACCCGCAGCCTCTTGCTGGCAGGGCAGTACGAGAAGCAGAAAAGGCCTCGCTGTGCAAGCACTGCTCAGCAATAGCAAAATATCCCTGTGTTATCAAGCCTGTGTTCAGCAGAAATCCGAAACACAAACCCATATTAACTACTGTGAAAAAATTTAACTCTATCCCAGCCAAAACCAGGACACCTCATTACTACAAATCCTGGGAGATCTCACCAGGTATTTTCTAAAATGCCTGGTGGAGTCAGCTATATAACTTAAACTTTTGAAGGAAAATAGATATTGATAAAATTGATGTCAACTAAAATATCCCTGACAATAGGGGGAAATTACTGCATAGCTGTACCCTGCAGGGCACAGTAACTAGGCAGAGCACTACAGCTTGCCTTGCAGAAGGAACAGCAGTCTGCAGCTGCTGTCAGCAGAGGGATTGACTTTCCCTGCCAGTGGCTCATTGAAATTGATACAGCTCACACTTCACCTCCGAGCTGCGCTGTGAATCTCTGAACTCCTGCTAAATAAGCAGACCATAGCTTCAGAGGTAGCAGTTACTAATATGGGGAAACCCACCATTGACTGACTTGTAAAAATAATTTGGGCTGAAAAAAGTAATCCCACTCTGATATCATTTGGGTTATAAATTGTATTTAGCCAAGCATATGGTTATTTTGCTAGATTAGAGATAAGATTTATTTTGAAAATGTGAAGGTTTGTACATGAAGATATTACCAGATCCAAATTCCAAGTCCATTCCTCTTAACAGTACTGCTCATTTGGGGATACACTGTGCTTCCTGTTTCTAAGTCCACAGGAACACAAATTGTGCTGTCAGAAAGTGAAAAGAACCTGTTCTTTGAGCCCAAGTTTATTCTGAGACCCCCCTCACATACTAAACCTTTTATTCTGACACAATATCCATTACAAAAGGTGTGTGTCCTATAGGGACCCAGCAATAAAATAAAAGCCTTGTATTTGTTCCCCCCTCCATTCCATACACTCTCACTCCCAGAATGTCCTGAGACTTGATTTCCTTAAGGATTACTTTTCAAGCTTTCCTCCTCATAGGAAGGCTAATGAAACTCCTTAATTCCTGGAGAGGTTAGTGGAAGCTAAGCAGGGACCCAGAACTGACATATATTCCTCCAAGTGTGGCCTCACCAGTGCTGAGTAGGGGAAAGATCGCTGCCCTACCTAACGGCAGCATTCCTCCATCCTAGTTCAGGATAACAGTAGTCACCCTTGTGGCATGGACACATTGCTGGCTCGTGATGAACCTCATGCCCACCAGGACACTGAGGTCCTTCTATCCAAAAGTGCTTCCCACCTGGGTGGCCCCAGCAGGTACAGATGCTTCTTGTTACAGAATCACAGAATGTTCTGAGTTGGAAGGGATCATTGAGCCCAGCTCTTAAGTGAATGGCCCATACAGGCAGTGAACCCACAACCTTGGTGTTATTAGCACCATGCTCTCACCAGCTGAGCTAATCTCAAGGGCCTGGTGCCTGGGGTTGTTCTTCCCACGGTACAGGACTTTGCAATTTTCTTTTTTGAGCTTCATGAGGTTCCTGTCATAAGAAACATTGAAATAAAATAAATTTCTTATAAATAAGAAACAATTTAGATAACAAAATATTACAGTTGAAGGATGTTTTTGTATTTCTGTCTTGCTTGAACAGAACACCTGTGCCTAAGTCATTCCTGATAGACATTTATCTTGGTTTTAATAAGCTCCAGTAATGAAAACCTGGCAATTTCTCCCAGGCACTTCTTCACCCAGGGAAGGTTTTTCCTGATGTCTACCCTGAAATTTTCCTTGCTCTTATCATTTCTTTTCCTTCATGATGGTTTTTGAAAATCATCAGGTTGTCCCTCTCCCCTACCAGTCTTCCCTTTACTAAACAACCCCACTTTATTACATATTTTTGATTTTGGATCTTTGATTATTCTTGTTGTTACACTCTCCAATTTTTTTGTATCCCTCTTAAATGTGATGACCAGCTGTAAAACCAGATTTGTGGCCTCAGTTGTGGTCTGGGCTTTTGGTGATGATGGCTCCTACTGAAATTTCACACCCCAGCCCCCTCCCCCTCCAAAACAAACCCACAAAGGAAACTGAAATATCTTGACCTGAACAGCCACGCAAAAGACTCTGTGCTTACCAACTTCATTTAACTTTAAAACTAGCACTGCAAAAGACAGGGGCCTGGGCTTTGATTTAGAATAGAAAATTTCAAGTTTTCTTCCTACATCTCTGAAATAATGCCTCAGTTGTGGCGGTGCATCCCTCCTCCTTTCCAGGCTGCTCTGTGACCTTAGGAATTCTCATTAGGCCTCGGTCTTGATTAATGACTCTTGGGCAGTTAAGCTCCCCCTGAGCCTATCAGAAACACTGTCTGTTCCCAGAACTTCTGTTGCCTTAGAAACTTCTGTTTTGTAACAGATAGCCTTGGAACATGATTTTGTCTGAATCATAGCCCAAGTGGAACAGTATTAGTGTTACTGAGGAAAGCTCAGTAATTACCATCTTGGATAGTAATTGCAGCCAGGACGGAGATTGACAGATAATTACAGCCAAACCTTTTGTCACTCTATAAACTGCAGTCCTGAGTGAGGCCCTTTGAGTTTCCCTAGGCTGCAGCATCTCCCTCTGAGTGGGATGCTTCTCAGAGCTTGCCAACTCTCAAGTTCAAGATGATTGGGGAATCATTGCTGAAAGCTGATGATGGAGCCTTGTTAACAGAGCCTGGACTAGTAATACCCATCCCCAACTCTTTTATTATTTGAGGTATTTCACCAAACTTGAGGAGAATTTTTAACAGGTACCTTTGTACATAATTGTTGTGTGTGTGTATGAATGGAGGTAAATACCTTATAGCAAGTTTAGTGTGAATGTTGCCATCTCCAATTTGTAGTTAAGCTACTGCTTAACTAACTAACTAACTTAACTTGTAAATCCTATTGAATCATTCATTGTTAGTGAATTACTAAGGGTTGATAAACCCTTTATAGATAAGCTGTTGACCAAGTCTGAGGTGAAGTTTGGACTCAACCACACCTAGGCTCCATCAGGAGTTTAGAAAGTAAGGGGTCAACTCTGAGCCTTGTGTCTCAGTGGGAGGATCTCCCTTACCCTCTTGCCCTTTTGTGACCCTGGTCTCCATGTAAATTGATCCTAATACAATTTTCCTTTGTGTACTTCATTTATATAGTAAGTAATAGAGTGAAACTTGCCACCAAGTTTTAAGTCATGCTTTTACAAATTTATATTACACTTGATTTTGCTAATACCTTTGATAGTATTCTTTAAGTGACCTAAACCACTCATTCACATCAGCTAACTGTGATTTCAAGCTGGGTCTATGTAATGCCATTTCTTTGCAGTCCACTGCAGGGAACTTTGTAAGTACACTGCCTAACAGCAGAGGTGGGCATCCATTTAAAATTGACTACCTCTGTACTCAGCAGAAAGAGGGAGGACTGCTGGAGGGTGATTCATCTCGGGATAGTGTAAGTATCAAAAATACACTGGCAATCTTTTGCTCTCTGAGACCATTCTCCCTCTGCAGTAAACAATGAGGCAGCCAAGTAAATTAGCTTAAATTAGACTTGGCCTTTAGGTGGTTAAATTGGCTGAGTGAACGTAATTAGCAACAACATTCTGTTGTGGAACTTCTCGTTACTAATGCAAAAAAAAAAATTCATGCAAAAGGTGACCTCATGAAATATTATCCTGCTGACTGCTTTGTCAGTATAACTGAACAAAAATGCTTGTTAAAACAAAATAGACATGGCTGTGGGCTATCTACTCAATAAACTGTACACACACATTGCAGCTGGTGACCTGTGGTGAATCTGCTGAAAATGCCAAGGGTCAAATTGCTGCAGTACAAGCAAACTGAGTGGTAGGAATTGACTGAGTTTACAGAGATTAAAACAGCACATTGAAAAAGATTTGCCTCAATCAGGTATCTGCAACACAGACTCAAAGGTGCAATTTCTCCCAGTTTACATAGTCATCACCAGTGTTTTATACAACACATAATCCATGGATTTGATTGTTTAGTAAGGACTGAGTTTAAGAGTCCAGCAGGTTTCAGCAATAAGTGCACATCAGTTGTTATGGTCCCTATTTTGAGTTGGATTGTTTGGACATGTTGTCCATACCCCATGATCTACACAAGCATGACAAGCCCAACTTACAGGTATTAAGTGAATGCTTATTGACTCACAAGTCAGCTTGGATTTAATGACTTCTGAGGTTAAGGATATACTCACTGCTCCAGATATGGCACCCAGGGTTGTTGCTGCCCAGCCAGGCATCAGTCACGATGGGGAGGGCAGGCTGTCCCATGGCTCCCTGCAATGGATGCCCAGGGCTGCTGAGCTGCCACCTGCCACCAGCTCCACTGACATTCATGGCACTGATGACATGACCAAGAAGCTCCTGAATAGTCCCTGGGCCAAGGAGCCTTCCTCTCTGTTTCAATTCAGGATTATATACCTTCCTGTGCCAATGTTTTCCCTCTTGAGTCCTTGAGCTGCTAATAATCCTGGCACACCATACCTAGAATATTTATTTTCCTTTTTTCTCTGGGGACTCAGCTCATTTTCTGCAGTCTGAGCAGAGGCTGTGCAGCCATGGTCTCAGAGGATCCTTAGTGCACAGACTGCTAAAGCCCTGGAGATGAGGGAAGTAGGCAGCAGAGTACAGAAAGAAAGAGACAGGCTTCACTGAACAGGATATACATTATTGAGGTGACAGGAGAGAATTTGGAAAGGGCATCAGATGTCATTTTTTCAGGGCATGAACCAGCTAAACAGTAAATTTGGGAAGAAACTGTCCTTATCCATCAGTTCTTCCATGACTGCTTACCTCGTGGTTTCTGTGGAAATTTCCTTTGCATCATCTGGAACCAATCACTGTCAAAACCAGATCACATTAAGTAGGTGCTTGGGCTGCTCTTGTATTTGCAGCTCCTGCACTTTGTGCAGATGCAGATATCTGTGTGAAAAGAGAACCCACCTGTGCTCTGCATTGCCCTGATGTTAGTGAACAGACAGGGGTAGAAAGTGATTGTAAAAGACGGATCAATGGCTACTAATCTTTTTTGTCAAGTTGTTCAGTATTTCATTTTTCAACACTACAGATGGAAAACAACCCACTTTTTCTTCATTTGTAGAATGAAATACCTGTTCCCATATTTATGTCACATTCTTATATAACTGATGTCCTTGGTGATGATGGCAATGAGAGAATATTGGCACTTTAATCCAATGTCCTAGTTATGGGGTAGTGCATGGTGGTCCTCTTGCTTGCTTTAGATTTATTTCAGTGCCAAGGCTCTTTGTCTCATGACTGGTTATCAGTCTCCTTAGCATTGGTAGGAGTTATTTATTATATTTTATATTTATTATGTTGACTTTGCCTTTAGAGCTTGTCTCTCTTGCATTTGAAAAATAGACAAAACTGATTTCTCTCCTAAAACATCACATAGCTCAAACTTTTTTTGAAAGAAAAATGTCAAGAGGACATGTTTTTGTTACTTAGAAAAAGGACTCAGTCATTAAATGCTTTCCTTCATGTGTGAATTTGTAGTACTTAAAGCTGCCTTCAAGGTAGAATAATTACAGTGATGCAAAAATGTTGCCTATGAAAGCCAACTGACTGGATCAAGTTAACCTTGACTCACATCCAGGGAGCCCCCTTATTTCTCATTTAGAGAATTTCAGAACCATTTGATCCTCTTTATTTTTATGTGACTTCTCACTTTCCTCTTTGCCTCCCTACAATCAGAAGATATTATTTATTATTTTTATATTCATATAAGAGTAATGAAGGAAATGCCTTCATGAAAATCGGGAAAGACTTTTCCTATGAAACCTGGAAAATTCTAGGCTAACATATACAGGTGGTGCTAAGGACTAAAATTCCTGTGTACTTTTCTACTTTCTTGAGCACTGCCTTCAGAGCAGCAGCATCTGCACTATTCTGAGATAGCTGGGACATCTGGATATCTTGGATGAAACTCCTAAAGAGTTGCAGACAGGCAAATTAAGGAAATAAAAGAGGATAAACTGTTCAGAAGCTCTATACAACTGAATTCTGATAGTCATAATTCTTAAGGACCTTACAATAAACTATCTTCTTCTCTAAGATATAAGAGAACTGAGAAAGAAATATCATGACAAAAAGTCTTATTTTTTATCAGAAACAATGTGCTGTAATTTGCAAGATAGGCACCATATTAGCTTACCAGCATTGTCCCCATTCCATGTGACATTTTGTGGTAAAGACAGGGACCCACTATTTGAGTGGCAAATGCTGTCCATGTGGTTGATTCTGCTGGCTGCCTTTGCAGGCTGTTGCAAATACAACAGCAGCGGCAGAATTTTCTGTTTGAATGGGCAGCTGGTAATGGTAAATTTCAATTAGTATCTATAGACAAACATCTTGGAGATGGTAAACATTCAACATGCCTTAAAACTGACAGTTGAAGTAGAAGAAAGAGACCTAGATGTATGTTCACCCAGGGGCAAGACTGAAATGATCTGTCACTTTTGATAGCCACCACTTAACTACGCAGCTTGCAGGCTATGCTCACACGTACTGGGATCTTCAGGCAGTGAGGAAGATAAGGAGGACCTAGAAGACACAAATGGGGAAGAAGGTGAGGCTGTGTGTGAAATGGAGCAGAGGTGTGTGAACTGTAGGCAAGCTAGGGGAAAGAAAAAATGGTGATCCATAAAAAACCTGAATATAGAATGGATGCTGTACTTCTAATGGTATAGAGAGTTTAGGAATTATTCCAAGTCCCAGATACTTCAGGGAGATCTTTTTTATCCAGTGACCTGTTCCTGCAGACTGAGTGGGTCACTCTGTATTCCTGTCTGGAACAAAGCTACTCAGAAATCCAATCCTCTACACTCCAGCAGACACTGCTAGCTTAATAGCTACACAGAGCTGAAATGAATAGTTTTGAAACATCTGTGTGGAGTAATGGGGACAGAGAGGAACGGGTAACATGACTTGTTATTTTTTCTCCTCTGTTTTTAGTTTATTTAAATTCTCAAGTCAATCTGAAACCCCAGAAATAGTGTTATAAACACCTGTAACAAATACAAGACACACTATTTTGTCAGGTTTACTCTCCTGAAATTTTGGGCTACTTAGTTACAATTATAATTGCAAGGAATAAGCCAAAAACAGATAAGAAACTGGTCAACCACACCAGATTTTAATATGAGCTGAAACTGTTTTAGATACTGTACTGCTGGCAAAATTTCAGCCTGAATGTGAGTGTTGCCTGAAAATGTTCTTTCAGCTGACTGTCAAAGGCTTTTGCTGTTTGAAATGAGAATCTCGGTGTCTGATAGATTTTTTTTTTTTTTCAGAAATTTCAGTCCTGACTTTTTTTGTGGCTCCTGTTGTACTGTTGTTTTCATCCTGGCCTATGTGTCTGTAGTCCAAAATTGTAATAGCTTGTCTGTACTATTTCTTTTGCTTTAAATGTTCATTTTCATGAATCTTATGTAAAAAAAATGAAAAATGCTTAATTATATTTCAAAACTTTCAGGAATTATTAAAGTGTAAAGAAATTAAAATATGTAAATAATTTACAATTGGGTCCTTTCTTTCAGTCTTGGCAACAAGATTAGGTGACAAATATCCCCTGTAACACTGAGGTTCTTACTTTAATCTGTGAAGAACTTATAAGTAACTCATTATTAGTATGGCAAAAAAAGATAAAAATTACGATAAAAATTATTTTTAAGACGTTAATTTTATAAAATCTGCTTTAAATTCACTATTTAGTTTGGCAGTATTCTGTAAGGACATTTAAATGCCAATTGCCTCAAAATTATGTATTGTTTAAAGGTTAGAACATCAGTGTTTCGGATGTTGGTGAAGCAAGCCTCATAATACAGTCTGGCAATTAAAATATCACCAACCAGGAACAGTTTTGTGCTTCTTAAGCTTCAACCACTGTAAATGCATGCAATAAGAAATAACAAAGCTTTGCCTCCCAGGGTCAGGATGCAGGTTTTTTTGCAATATTAGTCACAGAACTGATGGCCTATCAAAATATTTTTGGTGTATTTTGAGCTGTTGATGCCACACCGTCTTTCAGACATGCCGGTTTGTGCGTGTATAATTAATTGCTTCTCCAAGAGCGTGGCTCTTGCATGCCACTGCAATACTAGCAACAACAAGAAGGAAGAAAGATAATTTGCTGCCTTTATACAAATGTTCTCAGCCAAAAATGTATCCAGCATATATAAAGTCTATTCCTTTACTTTTTTGTAAAAAAGCCAGTTTCAGATAGTTGAAGAAATCTGAGTAAGTCAGCTCTAGTCAGGCTTGAGTAGTAAGCACAGCTGGACTCCAGACACTGACTCACTCTGCAACTACCACTACCCAGATTTTTTTCCAACAGGATCTTTTCTGCCAATAAATCTTCCAGCTTCCCATAATGTACTGTTAGGCTGAGATCATGTCAATGTAGACAGAAAAACTAAATCTATGTTCACATTCATAAGGAGGAAAATAAGGCAAGAAATTTGGAACTAACTAGCACCAATAAAAGCAAAAGAACAACTGGAAAACATACAGACAACTTTGGAACTTCTTTGTACAGATCACTGTGGAAATATTCTGCCTCTGTGTTTACTGGGCCTGCCTACTGTAAGTCTTCTGTTGCAAGCAGGAGAGGAAAGCAATTTATACTTAAGAAAGACTACTTAAAAGCAACAAGACAATAAAATTTTACTTTGTAACATGTTACAGCCTGACTGCAGGAAAAAAACCCTTACATTTTGGTAAATATAAGGAAAATAAATAGGGGTCTCTACCAGTCTTGCTATCGTATGTGGATAAATAATTACTGATCTGAAGGGCTGTTTGCAATGTCTTGCTGCAAATTTCAGATATATGTTCCATGTCCTTGTGACCACAGCACAAGAACTTTACTAAGTTTTGGCATAACCAGATCTTCCTTTTACTTCAAGTTTTTCTCCAGAAAATCTGGATTGGAGTTTAACTGAAAGATCCCAAGATCCACTCTTTCCTGAACCAGATATTTTAGACCAATTTTAATTGTACGGGTCCATACAGTGGATGAATTCTATGACCTGTTGTATATAGGAAATTTAAATATATTTCCTTCTGGCTATAAAGCCTAATTAAAAAAAAAAAAAACAAAGCAGAAAAATTAAATCATAGACCATATTCTACTTTTTCTAATTGTGTGGTCAGTCTCTTTCTGTAGACCACAAGTAAGCACCTTACAGTCAATCTGTCATCATTAGAGCACAACTTAAAATAGACACTGATGGAAAATGATCTGTCAATCACAAAAACAACATAGAAATTGTACTGTTGAATTTCCAGATCTATCTCATTTTGAAGTAGTTTTTACAGATATCCAAAGATACTAGCCAATTGTCTTCTCAGTCCTAAGCAGCATGGAAAAGAAAATCTCAAAGTAAAACTGTGGCTGACAAACAGGCTAGTAGAGAGTCCCAACAACCAAACCAAATTGATATAAAAATGTGGTTGGTCTAGCTAAATCTCAGCCAGACATTTTTTTCAGTTTGTTTGAAGATCAAAAATATCAGGAAGAATGAGTTCCTGGTCTTTTCTTTGGCTGCTAGTGAAAACTCATCAATATTCAGACTATTACCCTTGAACTTTGAAGAGTCTGTCATAGCAACCTTAAAAAAAGAAGTTAGTGAATCCAACTTCAGTTTACTGAGGGAGACAGAAACCTTATGAGGGAATGCATATATTTTTACACCAAACTCAGGAAAATGCTCAATAAAAATCACTGAAATAAAACATTATGAAGAAGGATAAATGCAATGAGAAATTAGGCTAGTCTTTTGCCTCCAACACCAATAATTTGTAAGAGAAAATGTATTTTTAATTATCTAAAATGTCATTACCCTCTCTCTCTGCTTTTTACACATAACATAATTGAATGTTCAGAAAAGCCCTTTTTTGTCTGATGAGTTCCTTTGAATTTCAGTACTGTCAGGAGACAGCGTCGGGAAGGTGTCGCTGTTGCCTACTTAGCATATGCCTACATTTGGAGGGGCAGAAGGCTGGGAGATGGGAGGTCTTCTCCTCCTCAGACACTGTAAACTCCTTGGATAGCTAGGCTGAGGTGAAGCCATAGTGAAGAACAGGGTCTAGATCACTTCATCTGCAGCTGCTGAAAGTGAGTGCCTGGACATGCAGAATCAGCTGGTTAGTAAGTGTGATGCTGATGAAAAGAAGTGTGGGAAGAAATAGGACTGGCTGTGGGGCCGTGAGGGAGGGCAAGAAGTGAACTGTGGTGGTGTGATCCAGGACACCAGGCTGCTGGCATTACTACTCTCACTCTGACTACTGTATTACTGCTGCCTGCAAGTGAGGGATGCCTGCACATGCTTGGAACTGGGCGGTCTGGGCAGGCAGTAACCCAAGTGCTGCCTATGCAGAAGACAAAGCAGGAGAAGGAAATATGGGGAGACACACACACACACACATGGATGGGACCAGAGTGGAAATGAGCTTCATGAGTTCCTGGGGCCCGGAAACTGTCAGAGTGGACTGAGTTGTGCTAAGTGAACTGGAACAGGCAGATGGGGTGACTTAGGAGCTAAGGATGGCAGTGTAACCAGCATACTTCTGAGGACACCTGTGTCTCTCTCTTTTTGAGACTGCCTGCTCTGTACTCCCCTCCTACAGCTTGGGCTTTCTCAGTGTCCTGTGTAGAGTTTGTAGGCTGCCATGGGTATACAAAGCAAAAACCAAGATACCCAGAGGCCTGTTGATAAATTAACACTCTTGTCTGTTCCCTGAGAGTATCATCTGTTCACTTCTGCAGGGTGATGAGATTAGATGGCGTTGGATGAGAAGGTGCAACACCACACATACTCAAGATGCAGTATACAATTTCATAGCTGCCATAATTTTTACTCATATTTAACTGTATACAGTTCATTGAGAAGGCAAAACTGCAGGCACTTAAGTATGTAATACCATCCAGGTACCTATGTAAGTTACAGGTCCCTAAAAATTAAATATGTATAAAGATAACGTAGCCACTGTTGAAAGCATTTGTAACACTATATGCTATCTGCTACTATATACTATCTGCTACTCCATGCATCAATACCACCTAAAATACAAAGTATACCAGCTGGATTCATTTAGATAGATTGTGATCCACCCTTGCTGTTTAGCTGTTACCAGATGTACTAGTTTGAAAACAAACCAGTGGGAGGCACCAAGTCAGAATAACAATTTAATGGAAATTAAAGAAAAGGGGAAAAAAAAAAAAGTAAAAGAAAACACTGTCAAACTGACAGAGTCAAGGTACAACCTGACACCCTGTTAGGCAGGGTGGTGGTAGCAGTCTGGTAGAATGGTGGCTGCAGTCCTCTGAAGCAGTGATCCTGTAGTAAAACAGTCTGCTCTTCCTCAGGAAGTCCAATGGTGGCTGTGTAGCTCCTGTCCTCTGGAAATCCAGTGGGAAGCCCGTGTCTCTGGTGTTCAGCCTCAGATTATATCCACGATGGGATGCTTGGTTCCTCCCTCTGGGTGGAGCATCTCACAATGGGGTAATGAGTCATGAGGCCAAGTGTTGATTAGGCTCATTAACAGAAGATAGTCCGGAGGGAGTTATCTCTGAGTCAGGCGGCAGGACAATGATGGGCAATTAACAGAAAGATAGTCTGGGGGGAGGAGGCAAGGAAACACTGCCCCACCTGATTTCAACAGCTGATGGGGATGGTAATAGAATACACTGCAACCCAGGACACCAGATTTGTTATAAAAATATCAAGTCTTCAATATATCTAATAGAATTGTGGTTTTTAAAGCAATATGTTGCTAATAGCTGTGCAACTGATAAACTTGGTTTTCTAATTGGAAATATAAACATATTAAACCCTTGTACTTAGTGTGGCTAAACTGTAGGCAGTTTTAATGGTTATTCAAAAGTTATTAGGATGAGTCTCAGCTTCTGAAACTTGTTATGCAAACGTGCCATGTAGTTTTCAAAATAACAATGTGTGTACCAGATTTATGCATATTCATGTAGGTGAGCTGAAGAAAGACTGCCAAGATATTGGTGCCAATAGTTATACTAGCTCTGTAGTCTGAAAATAAATCAACAGTTTTACCAGCAAGCCCTGAATTTTAAGGAGCATTACAGTAGGAATTGATTTCCACAGTGCTGGTGGATGGGGTTGGGGTTTTATATTCTGAGGCTATATTCTGCTTCTGGTGAAACCAGTGCAGTTTTAGACAATACTTAATGGGGAGAGGAGCCTTAACTGGAACTTTTCCTTGTCAGTTTTACTTCTTTAGCTCAAGTTCCACAAAGTTCCAGCCAAAGGAAATTACAGAGCATGACAAAAGTAACACAAAGGCAAAATAATATGAACTAAGACAAAGTAATATATTTAGTTTATAGTAGGAAGGTGGCTCAAGAATTGGCTGGTATGTTTATTAATCATCTTCATCTCATATGTCTTGCTTAGGCGACTTTCAATTAATTGGAATTTTGCTTACATAAGTAATGTAAGTTATCTCTAACTCCTTATGCTGGAATCTATTCCTAATGGGGAAGAGGACCTCGTATTATATGCAAGGGAGACTTCTTTCCCCTAATTTGCAAAAATATTTAAGTTTCCACTCCTGAACATCACTCATATTTGAAAAAAGACCACAAACCCTAAACCCACAGAACAAGCAAGTAAAAAAGCCAAACAAATTTGAGGGAAAACAAATCAGCTATGTAGGCACCTAAATTTAGGCAGTCTAGATGTCCTTTCGGAGGCCTGCAGGATACCTACCTCTTTCCAAGTATTCTCTGGAACACTATTCCCTTTAAAAGAAGAGTTTAAAAGGTAGGTGCAGGTTTAGTGGCTAGATTAGGCAGACTAAATCCCACCCCAATGTTTATTTTGGGGGGTTTCACTTGCAATGATGGAAGTGCTCTGAGTAAGTCTAACATGAAGATTTCTTAGCAATTGGAATGAGGCTGGCTACTTACAGTTAGGTTGGAATTTTGCAGACTGTTTTACAAAGTGGCTGAGTATTTGAACACTCAGTATGTGTCAGGACTGAACAGGACATTTTTTCATCATCAAGTCATGGGCTTAAACCAGGAAGTCTTCCTGGCCAAGTCTCTATTATAAAATACCCCTAATCAAACACCAAAAAGGCTGAACAAAATCCTTCAACTGAAGTGGGTTTCTTTTAAGTGAGACAGAATAATATTTAAAATTTTTCAGACAATAAGAGATTTTCCTTGTAAAAATATTTTAAACTTTGTTTTTTTGTATTATTCTGAATCCTGACAAATAATTCTTTACCTGATTAAAAAAAAGTTAAAAATCCTAATTACATAGCTATGTCTAGTTCTTATGTTGGATAGCAATACTTTTGGGGTTAATGAAATGTTTCAATTACCTACAGATTACTTGATACGAAAACATCCTATTCTTCACTGCTATACAGGTAGAAATTTGATTATTCTCAGGAGAGTATTAGAAATGCAGTAAATCCTAAATGTTATATGTCACAAAAGCATTTTCTTCTTGTAAATTAGTTTAGTGGTAATAAAAATCCAAGAAAAGAAAACATCAGTATCCCTTCAAATAGACAGACTTTGAAAAACTTCTATGTGTGTTTCAGAAGCTCACAATTTAATTATGATAAAGATAGACATACTAGAAAGAAGAAGAAGGAGATCCTTATGCAGCAGATTAAATTAAGTCTAGAAATGAATTCTAATTTCTTGGTCCTGATTCTGGATATTTCAAACCTTCCCGTCTGTTTGGAGACAATGGAGTGGTGGCTGAGCTCAAGCTGTATTTATGCTGACTGGCCAGCATGTTTCTGTTAATTGTCTTGTTGCTGCTGCTCCACACACAAAAAAGATCGAGTTCTGTTTTTCTTTTCCATGGTAGAAATATGAATCTGCCTCTCTTTTCTTTACTCAGATCTAATTTCTCAGATATATGAGTGCATCTTATCTTTGATACTTCAACCCCTCTCTTTAACATTGATTCAATGCTCAAAAGTTACCAGAGGAAGATTAACAAGAGAAAACAAAAAGTCAACTCCTCCTCTCCCCCAAGCCCCAGCATGGCAAACAAAATTATTTCAAGTACATGGAGCATCTTATAAGGAAATACAAAGATAACATCCTTTTGAAAAAAGCCTAGTGCAGGGACAGCGCAGATTTTGCCTCTATATGTACCCTGAAAAATTATATTATATATAAAATTATATATATATATTATATAAAATTAAGGAATCAAAAATATTATATATAACAGAAGAAAAATGCAATGAAAGTATTTGCTACAGCAGCCTAAACATACTGAAGAAGATGCATGCAGCGAGAGGCAGAGGTGAATGACAGACCTACCTGTCAGGATAAATTTAAAGAGATTGTAAAGATGTATCTAGATTTTCTCTGCCTCTGCACTAGAGTCTTGGACAGAGGATTTGGGGAATAAATCTAGGATTTGTGAGGCATATGTAAGTGGAGCCAGAGAGATTCAGAGTGTCCCAAGGGATGTGACTATGTAACTCTCCACTTAAATAAATTAATGCTGAGAGCATATTCCAGCTAAAGCAGCCCTCTGAACTTTCTTCACTGCATGATTCATGCTTTACTCACTTCAGAACCCGAGGAATTTAAAGGCCAGCTCAGAACATTTACCCTGCTATTTATAGTAAGTACAGAGGTATCTGTGCATTGTGGTCAGAACTGAAATCCAGGTGTAACCTGGATGTCAAACATTTAAAGAAGTAATAAAAAAAATGGAGAACTGTGAAACAGAAAAAATAAATAGGAATTGGGCTAGGAATTACACAAAGATATTACAAGAAAAGATTTCTGAAAAAGTCAGATCAGTAAAGGAAAAGAGTTAGACAAGGGGAAAATATGTAAATAAATATTTTGAACAAACAAAAGTTAAAAAATTATTCAAGAAGAACATTTTAGGAGGTGAAAACACTAAAACTCCAAGATATTAATACAATATGTTTGAAGACAGAATTATATGATAAGTCAATCAGGCTGATGATACATGCAGTAAGTAAGATTGTCAGTTAACAATAAGAGCTGAAAAGGGAGCCCAAAGCAGAGAAGGGACATTTTGTGCTAATCATTGCCATCCATACAGATCCAAACATCTCAGACATGAGGGATGAAAGGGGTTTGAAAGAGAGACTACATATAAGCATCACCACATTTACCCTTTTATTAGCAGATGTAGTTAAACAAATAGAGAACAACTGGGCTCTGGCAGATTAGCATTAGGCACTCTGCTAGTTAATATAACAAAAGTGGGAGTAACAACTCTGCAATGATACATATTTAGTGCAAACAAGGATTTTGTGTGTGTGTGTTGTGTATCTGTGTTGACACAGGCAGGCAGCTGGAACAAGCACAAAACCACAGTTAAAATGCAGAGGGTAAATTTATTGCCTTACCTCGCTAACTGGAAGATCCCAAGGCAACACCCTGGCAGAGACACACAAGCAGAAAGGCAAGCACTGTTAGGCTCAGTCCATCTGAGTGGAAAGGCAGGCCTGCTGCTTGCACCTATTTATCAAGGGTCTGTGCATTTGTAGTTTACCAACATGCTGTGATCTCCTCTGGGGTTTTTTTATGATCTCTGAGCTTTGACCCTCTCTCTCCCAAAACCAAGGAGCTGAAGCATGTCCATGAGAGTGCCTCCAAGTCTCTCAAAACACCGTTATCTGTTCACAGAAATGCTTCTCAAAACAGAGTATAAACAGCCATAGGGGCTCCCCACACTTTTATTCTCCGCACCCTGACATTCCCAGATGCAAGGTCACTTGAGTGAATCTACCATCCTCCTCCTCCTCCTTGCCCTTCTTCCACTTTTAACCCTTTCCTCCCAAAAGTGCGTAAATTAAGTAGCAGAACAGTTTGGGGTGTGCTGAATTTGACTGTTTGCATGGCATGATGGGGACAGTTGACAGCTGAGCATATGGATGTTGTTGTAAAACATTTGTGAGGTGGGTTGTTACAAAATCAATTATTCTCTTAAAAAGTGCTTAAAAAATCAGCCCCCAGTGGTAGTGTTACTGTGGGAGTAGTGAAAATATATTTAGAAAAAAGTAACCAAAATATAGTGAGAAATATTACCATCTGTAGGTTTCAACAGATGCATCAGGAAGAAAGTTTGAGTTTTGAATTTTGAGGGGGTTTCACTTGTCTATTTTCTTTTCCCAAGAAAATTATTTTTGTGTGAAAGGGTAAGATCTTGCATCGTAAGTTTTATTTAAGTCTAGTAATACAGTAATTAAGTCTAGTAACAGAGATGTTAATTTTGATTCTTAATTTCTGCTGAATTATTTTTATGTATCACTTTTTGCAATGCTGTTAGTGTCACCAGTAAACTGAATTTTAAAAAACCAAACAAACAGGGTAGATCTTCACCTAACTACAGACAATCTGGGGTTTAGTATTCAGCAAGAAAGGAAAAAAACCCTAGAAGTAAAACAAACAAAAGAAAACAGATGTATACATAGCTGCTGACCTGTCAAAAATCAGCAGGACGTGGCTCAGTGGAATTAGTGACGGACAGCAAACTGCACACCGTGGTTTCCAAAGGTGTGGTGCTGCTTATGTGCCAAAACCTAAAACATGAGTAGAAATTAAAATGAAAAGTAACTCTGGTGTCTGCTGTGCTCCTCAGCATTGTCACACTTCTCCTCCTCTGGTCCAGGCTGGATACAGCACTCCAAGCAAATGTGGGAACTCTGATGGAAGTCCTTGACCTGCCCTGGACAGTGCATTGCCTGTCTCTGTAAGATCTCAAGAGTGTTAACACACTGGTCAAAGCCAAAAACTCCGCCTTCTTGCAAATATTAGGAGGATGTTGGCGGCGGCACTCCTTACTCCTAAGCAGCTCATGCTGCAGCCAGGTGGTGAAGGGAAGAAATTGTGTGGGATGAGCAGTGGGTATTTGAAAAAAACGTTGCTTCGGGTTAAAGTTTTTTTAGTATATATAAAAAGATATGAACTTGATTTCGGTTAAATATTACAAAAATATGAATGCATAAAAATATATCAATAGCATGTTTTCCCCTGGAAAATTACAGAGGTGTCCTGGAGAATGAAACTTGACTTTCTATCCTGCTAAAACGTTCAGGTATTGCAGTGGCAGAGGTTTGGCTCAGGCCAAAGAGGAGATGCCATAGTTTGAGAATTAGCACGAGCATAGGATTATGCACTGTAGGCAGTTTGGATGTGGCCACCTTGTGTTCGAAGGTGGAGTGGATTATCCCGCCTCAGGTGAGCTCAGCACCACGTTTAATCTGCTAGTACAGAGGCAGGCTGCAGTTCCAGGCCGGCTTCCAGGGCAGTGTTTGTTAAAGCTGCGGTCAGATCTCTCGGGAATGTCCCAGGTGTTGCCCACAAACACGGGACTAGTGCGTGTCCTGATCCATAATCCTTTTGTTGCTCTTAAGAACTTGCCAGCCTAAACTACTGATTTTCCTCACTTTTGTTGGCACAAACTGTATGCCAGTTCTGATTTCCCAGACCTTTACGGGCCGAACTTCTTGTAAGATCATTAACCAACTTCTTGGGCAGGGGAAAATTAGCAAGTAAGTGGCATTTTGTGGCAGGGGCATAAAACAACATAACCTCAGATGCAGCAAAATGGCCAACACAGCGGCAAAAATAGCAAGTCCTGCAGTTCTCTTGGAAAAATGACAAAATTATAAAACTGTAAAACAGTGTAGAACATGACGGTGCCGAAAGCGCCCGTGCCAGGTGTGGACACCTGCCAGCACCTCCCGGCCCGCGCCGGGGCCGCCATGCCGGGTGGGGGCACTGCCAGCACCTCCCGGCCCGCCCCGGGGCCGCCATGCCGGGTGTGGGCACTGCCAGCATGGCCCCGCCCAGATCGCGGAGGCAGCCAATGGCCGCTCAGGAGGCGTGGCCATGTGCGGAAGTAGGCGGGGCCGGCGGAGCGCGGGAAGCTGGGGCGCGGGGCCAGGCGGGCACAGGTCGGGGTCCGGCCGGGCCGTGTTGGGCGGTGTCGGTCGGTCGGTCGGTCGGTCGGTCGGTCGGTCGGTCGGTCGGTTGGTTGGTTGGTTGGGAGCGTGCCAGAGGCAGTCCCGGGGCGCGGGAGATGGAGTTCTCCAGCCGAGCGAGGCAGAAGCATACGCGGCTGGCTGGAGACCGGCGGGAGCAGTACCCTCACAGCCTACAGTTTTACTTGGAGCCCCCCACGGAAAGCATCTCCCTGCTGGAGTTTGAGAGCTTTGCCATCGACCGCCTGAAGCGTGAGTAGCGTCTCTCCCTCCCTCCCTCCCTCCCTCCGTCCTTCCACCTCCCTCCTCCTCCCCCCTCTCCCCTTTCCCTTCTCCTTCCTCCCGTCCCTTCTCTAGCTCGATGCCTTGGATCCTTCCTGTCATGGCTGTGTGTATTTCTGGCGGGCCTGGATGTTCTGCTCCCCTGACATAAACGGGAGCTGGGCTGGCTGTTCATGCTGCCATGAGCTCCCGCTAAGGGAAAACGCGTTGCTTTGGGCGTTTCGGAGAGCTGAGAGAGATTTTACAATGAGGGTTCATTGTAGCTGCCGGGACTGTGTAGTTTGGTTTACACCGGGGGTTTTTATGAGCACGTTTCACTTTCTGTAGATGTTGTGACATATTTGATGGCTCAGGACTACATTTCAGATCGTTGTGCCTGGCAGCCAGAGCTTCCCCTGAAGTCCTGAAAACTGCTGGATCCAAGTTTCCGTTAGAGTTGAAACCGATGTTCTGAGACTGATCCATCAGTTAGCTGTCTCCCTTTCCTTGTTGGCAGTATGGATCCCAGAACTGGGCCAGCTGTTCAGGACTCACAGGCTGCACTTCATCCTCCATATTTCTCACCTTTTTGCTCCTCATACCACTAGAAGCAATTCCTGTGCCCTTTCCCAAGCCGTGAGAAATCGATTTCAGCATGTTGTCTCTAACATGGACCTTTTCTTTTTTTGCCCAGTGCTCAAAGTAGTTGAAAATCTTGGTGTGAGCTATGTAAGAGGTACTGATTTATACAAAACCAAGCTGGAGGCTGAGTTCCGGAAACTGAAGTTTCCCTACAGAGTAAGTAAAGATCAAAACATGGAACTTTCTTGCACTTTACTTTCTTTACGCCATTCAACAATGATGACTAAGAATAGAGGTGATGAAATGCTATTTCTAGAACTGCAGTTCGGTCGTTTTGTCAGAGGTGTATTTTTTCTTTGAAGGTATATAATTCTTTCTTTAGGGTAACCCCCTTCCTCAATAAGTTTGCATATTTTGTCTAAAAGATGAGTATTAATACACTGTTGAAGACCAATGGTAAATTGATTGTAAATTTTTAATCTGGGAGAGATTATTTCTCCAAAATAATAAGAATATGTTCTATAGGCTTTGGCTGAGGATGATTATGAGGCAAGAAGAAAAGATCATATCTCCCATTTCATACTGCGCCTTGCTTACTGCCAGTCGTAAGTACTTTTTGGATAATGCTGTACTCTTATTATTAATTTTAAATGTATACAGATACTGCAGTGCTTTATTATAGACATTACAGATGCTTTAGAGTTGCATGGCTACTAAAAAGAAGTAGGCTCAAAGAGGGGTTTTTTTGCTAGGAATCTGATTTCGACTGTGATGGAAAGGGATATGTGGAATCAGAATTAATATCTGGATTTTGTAATAACTTAAAAATTTTAGAAACTTTTGGCTTTTAAACACACAGCATTGATTTGAGTCTCGTGATATGTTTTTTTTTTTTTAATGAAAGCACATCAGTATTAAGAGTTTGTCAGTCATTTGCAGTGATTGATAACATAGTTTAACTTCTGTATATGCTAACTGTTGATAACTGACCAAAGACCTGACTATTTAAACAGGCTTTTTATTACTGTATAGAAAGCACTGTTTCTGACGGACTAAAAATGCCATCTGAGTTTGAGGTTTCCTCTACTGCCTCTGTTTTTTGTCCAAAGTCATTGCTGTGGCTGGTTACACTGCATTTTTTTGTTATGTGAAATTTCAAGCAAAAAGTTGATCTTGTAAAATGCATTGGTTTTGTTTCCCGTGTCGTTTTTGGATGAAATTAGAGGTTGTCAGTTCTTTGTTTGCAAGTAGTTTTGTTATACATTGGTGTGAAGTCTTTACTCCTTATCACTGCAGTTTTTCTAGAATTAAAACTGGCAGATATGAAGTGTGTGCTGTTTTGAATTGTTAATTCAATTGCACTTAAGACTGCAATACAGTTCATTTTAATTAGGTGAATGTGGTAGAATGCATATTATGATACTGTGATAGCTGACATGACTGAAATGCTGCTATGGATACAGACTTGTAAGCAAAACAGACAGGGAAGGTGAGCAGGAGAGATTGTGGTCTAAGCCAGGATATGGAGCTGGAATGGATGGGGCTTTTCTTTGAAATGGCTTTGGATTCCTGCTGCAGACCATCTGATCGGAGTAGGAAATAGCAGAGGCCTCAAAAGCCTGCCTCCAGATGGATGAAACCTTGCCATGACAGGCCCTGAGTGACTTTTAAACACCCTGAAATTTTCTAGATCATTCATGTCCCATCCTGTTGACCTTTCAAAAGACATCTGGGCTGTGCTGAAAACACAAAAGTTTGTCAATGTGTGTGATCAATGAGCCTGCTAGATCCATGATGCATGTACAATGGGGA
This sequence comes from Corvus hawaiiensis, assembly GCF_020740725.1. Classification (NCBI taxonomy): domain Eukaryota; kingdom Metazoa; phylum Chordata; class Aves; order Passeriformes; family Corvidae; genus Corvus; species Corvus hawaiiensis. The sequence continues at coordinate 26,585,082 of NC_063215.1, forward strand.
ACGGGTTGTGGATGTGGAGATCAATACCAGCCTTCACTGCAGTGACTCTGATAGTGTAGCTTGGAATCCTGAAAGTAGGGAGCAGATTGAATAACAAAATTGCAACTGAAATCCCTTCTGTATTCTACATATATAATTTGTGATTGTGTTTAACAAGTGAAATATTGCCTTCTTTCTAGTGCCCATGTTTGTTGTATTTTTATAAACTCCCTTAATCATACTAGTCCTGGTGATTTTCACAAGAAAATATCTTGCTTTACCTGTATTGTAAGTTTAGCAAAACCCCCTAAAAGGTAGTATCCTCAAGTAGTCTGGGGACTAAAAGGCCCCTGAAAATGTAGTGTTTTGTATTAGCGGCATTTTGAATAATCAGTTTGTCTTAATTCCAAAGCCAAAACTTTACTTTAAACATCTAGTTGTTATTTAGATTGTTTAGACCATTACTTTTTTCGTGGGAGATGAGACGCGTTGAGGGTGTTGGTAGTGACACATTTGATGAAAATTCTGCTCTTGTGGAAGGTAGAATTGTCTGATGGTGAGAATCTGACCTGGAATTCAAGAGGTTTCTATTTTTTGGTTGGTCTGTGACTTCAGGAAAATGAGTTTGGGTCAAATTTACAGAAGGCAACACAAGTCACCTAGCAAAAGCCTGAAGGTTAGGTATTGGGCTCAGGAGTGAAATTCCTGAGGCTTTGTCCACTGAACTGAGCAGGGAGGAAGACACTTGTAAATTGACAGTGGGTGGCAGGCTTGAGTGAAAAGCTGCCTCAGTCAGAAATAACCAAGGAGGGACTTGGCTAAACATCTGCCTTTGTCAGTGATGTGATCTTTACCTGCTCTACTTGTCTATAATGGCTCTAGAATCTCCTAGAATTAATGATAGATGCAAGTGCTTACTTTTTCCTCTGCAAGCTGTGTTTTTAAAAGAAGATGCTTGTGTCTTTTATCAGAGGTTATTTGACTGAAGTTCTTGCTTAGTAAATATATTGGAGATACTGTTCAAACCCTGTGTTTCAGGGAAGTATCTTAAAAATTAGGCTATAAGCAGGGCAGAAGTGGGCAGCTTTTTGAAGGTGAACCACTGTGCAGAAATGAATACAAGCTATTTTGGGCCACAGAATCAGCAGGAAAGAGCCTGGCTTTGTAATCTAGGGGGAAAGACCTCTTTAGATGGAGGAGAGGTCTTGGATAGATCTTTAGGGCACCCTTTAAACAACTTGCAAATGCCATTTTGTGTTCCTGTTTATAGATACTTGCTGATTTTGATAAAGCAGCTTTTAGTCAGTTTCCGATAGCACTTTTCTTCGAAAAGGTGGATTTAGTACTCACTCATAAAATGGAAAATAGCATTCTAAGAACTATGAGGTGAGCCTGTACCCAGTGTTCTTTATTTTCTCGAAAAGCAACTAATTTGGGGATATTTATATCGTCTGAAATTGGCCTGTTCTCAAAAAGATAAAATTGGGAGGCAAATAGAATATACTGTACTTCAAGTTTCTGTCATACTAGGTCAGAAAAATAAGGTTGGCACAAATCATTAGGTTAATTAAAGAAAGTTGTTAAGGTAGGAGTGACTGAAAAAAATGCACTTAAATAGACATAACTGCAAACTAGGTTGAATTCAGTTCCTGTGGCAGCTGTGTGTACATGTGTGTGCATTTTCCTGTGATAGTGCTTTTTTCAGTTTTCAGTTGGCCAACAGTGCCACCCAGGGGTACAAGTCAATATCGATTTTTCTTTTCTAGTCTGTCGTAGTCCTCACTTGTAAATTGGATTGTTTTGATTTGATTTTCATATGATCTGAAGTGACCAGGTCCACCATTCTGGTCAGTTAAATTTGTAAGATAGTCATCATCTCTTGACTTTCCTTCTTCTGCCTTTTGAAATCCAAGACTTTAAAGCTTATTCCTGTAAGATAGTGTATGTAAAGTCTCAAGAAGACAGTCTCATCCATACCCTTCTTTCACACCTCTTCTAATGTCGCTTAGATCTGTCAAGACCAGGAAATAGAATCATCTTGTTTCTTTTGCTTTCATGGCAGATGTAAAGGTAATTTTATCTGGATGTGGACACGACCGTGCACTTTTGCTTTTGTCTGCTGCATCTCTCGTCACTTCAGCAAACCGACTATGAAGAACCTTGAAAGTCACAGGAGCATAATTTTCATTTTACTTTCTTAAGATGGAAGAAATAAATTCTGCCTGTTCTCTTGCAGCAAAACTCTTTTTATCTAGCAAACTTTCAAACATACTTTTGTGCCTTTTTTTTTTTTTTTTTTTTTTTTTGGTTTGATTTGTGTCTGTGTCACATAACAAGGACATAAATTCTATTTCAAACTTAGCAAGGCCTATTCACTACTCCCTGACTTTTTTTTCTATTTGGTAAATTAGACCTGTGTGCTAAAATTGCTGCCTCTTATGTTGAGTAGCATTTCCTTTTGTGTGTTGTCTGTACCCATGTTCCCCTTGCTGTCTAGTCTTTAAAACTTAAACTCTGAGTAATCCTTTGGTGGTGTTGGTTGCCTAGTAAAGCAGTGATCTGGCCCATGCCTGGAGTTTTCATAAGTCAGTGTTAAGTTGTTAGAACTCTTGTATTAATTGTGGAATGTCAGCTACTAGTCTTAAATTCCAGATTTACAAGCATTTGCATGCCTTTTCTAAAGTACTTCTATGTTCATGCTTCCTAACAAATATTCTGATTTTTCCTACCCCTCCTTGGATTGAAGATTATTTCTATTCCAACCCCAGCCCCTCAAGTGCTGTTCCGTATATGAAAGAGACTGTTCTTTTATACTATTTTTATAGTTGGGAATCTATGAACTGGTTTAAACTGTTGAGTAATCTGCATACCAGAAAGTTAAGTGGCAAAAAATGAGGAGATATTCTTAACATCTACACTTCAATGACCTGCAACTCCCTCAGCTTCAGCAGCAACTTGGTTAGTTATCTAATGGCAGTGACATTGCTTTTCAGTTAAGCTTGGGGTTTTGATAATAAGTATTATTACTTAGTGTGAGTTTGAGATGAGAGTGTACAATTTTTTTCATGTGAATATTGAGTAAAAAATAGGATTTGGCTCTAGAAATGATGTAAATAATGCCCTAATGATGATGATCCTAGGAAAGTCAGTTTTAAAGTATATGCTGGACATACACAGTAGCGTGAAGTCAGCTCATCAGCTACTTTGTTAGATGTAGGAAGAATCCAGATAGGTGCGTGTATAGGTATTGCAGCTGGTGAGGGGGTCGGTAGCTCTGACCCAGGAAGGGGTGACCGGTCCCAAAAGGAATCGCCTTCCCACGGTCCAGTGTCTTCCCTCAGCTGCTGGCAGGAGGGCCCTTGCAGAGGCTGTCAGCTCTTTAGTGATTATCAGCTCGTGATTCCAGCTCAGCTCTGCAGGGCAGCCTCCAGGCCAGACCAGACCAGACCAGACCAGAGAGACGAGAGGCTCGTGTGGCTGGTTCCGCACGAGGCAGCTTTATTGGTCCATACTCCGGCGAAGGGGAGCTATGGGCGAGCATCTGTGCTCATAGGGGCAGAGGGCTAGCTTTTATAGGGATACAGGGAATGAGTCTCAGAGGGTAAAGGCCAATGGGTTACAAGGGATCTGCATAGGGTCTCCTAGAGGATTCTGGGTCTGACTTTTCTCGCTGTGACCAAAGAAGTGGTTGCCTTTCCAGGGAGTCCTGCTGGGTGATTACCCAATCTCAGCAGACATCCCTCCAGGGCAGGGGCTGGGCATACCCCACATATAAGAGATAAAGTAATATTTTCTTGTTATGGTAACTTAAATGGGTAGGTGGGATTATAGCCTTTGATCTGCTTTCCTGAAGAAAAGGAACAGGCTGGCTGGTCTCCAAAGCAGTTATACATAATCGTGTTTGTGGTTTGCTTGGTTTTTGTGTGTGTGTGTGTGGTGGTGTTGTTTTGTTTGGTTGGTTTTCCCCTAGGAAAACAAATGCAGTGTAAATCTAGGAAAACAGAAAAAATTGACACATCCCAGGATTTTACTACTGTCCAAGATGGCCACAGAAGAGCTGCAACAGATCAGTTATTAAAGCATTAACTTCCATTTTAAGTTGCACAGATTATTATTACATCCCAAGCACTGAAACTGTCCACAGGATTATATTTTACAAAGCACATTAACAGCCTTTCCATCTGGAATTACCGTGAAAAATAATTGCTTTTCTTCAAGCCGTATTTCAAGCAGAGGTTTTGTCACAAAACCACAAACAACTCTGTTGTGATTCACACATTCCCTTATGGGAAAAGATGCTTAAATATTGTAAAGAGAACATATAAGAGTGCAGTATTTCTGTGCTCTGTGAATTCCAGTGGCAGTGGCCCACAGGGTAGCTCTCAGAGTACAGTTTAAGAGAGTGCCCTGTGGTAGTAAGAATGCATTATTTGCATTCTGTGCTTGCACATACAGGGTGGCTTTTGGTACTGGCACTCTGGTACCTACTTGCTGTAGCTTTGAGTAATGTGCTGCTGCCTGGGAATCTGAGCACTAGGATGTGAAGAGTTACATGAGTGCTTAGAGTACTTGGATTGGCTTCAGTGTTGTTTTATTCTGTCTTCTGACTCCTGTTTCTGTGTTCCTGTTTGTTCTCCTGTTCACCTGCAGTTGGTAAACCCCTTTTTCTCTTTGTCAAGAGTTAGATGTGCTATTTGTGTTCCTCACCCAATTTCATTGCCGTATATTTTCCTTTTGCCTGTTTCCAGTCTGTTTGTTGCCTAGAACAGAGTGCACTATTGTCATACTATCTGAGATGTATGTGTGTTTCTTCAGCTAGAGATACACCAAAAGTGAGAATTAAAAGAAGTAGCCTTCAAAATATATTTGCCTCATCACATTAATTGTGACATTAATTGTACAATGAAGAAGTATTGTGCCATGTTGTAGAAAAAAGCTGTCCTTTAAATACCAAGAGAGCATGTTAACTACAATTGAATATTTTTATCCAAAAAGTAAAAAGTATTGTCTCTCCACAAGTCTTTTCTGATTGAGTGTGCATTACTGAAGCTTTCCTGCTTTCACTTCCAAGCTTCTCAGTTTGTGAGTCACATGCCAAAGTCAGCATCACTGATGTGTTCACTGGGTTTGAGGTCTAGTTTCCAAGCAAAGAAATAATGCGTATTCAGAAAATGTATTTTTTTTTTACTATTTTTATTGCAGTGAGGATCTCAGGCGATGGTTTCTTCAACAAGAAATGGATCTCTTCCGATATCGCTTCAATGAACTAACTGAAAATTTAAGGCAGAAATTCCTGGAACATGTTAACTTATCATTTGAAGGTGTAAGTATGTTCTGTATTTATGTTGCACATGCCTGTTGTTTTTTAAAATTCTCATTAAGATAGTTTTAGCAATTGTGTTTGAAAAATAGTGCAGTTACGGTTTTAAAAAAACCCAACCACACAGAACTTCTGAATTTGGAGAATAGTGTGCATGAGGACTGAGTGATAAAATTGATTGAGTGAAAAACAAGAGAAGCTCAGTCTGCTTCAGTCTACAAACACAAGTGAAAAAAGATGTGATTACACAGGTAAGTTAAGGTTTACAAAAGCTGATAGGTATTTTTGAATCAAAATTTCGGGTGGATTAGATCATAGGCCAAAGAATGGTTTGGGTTGGAAGGGACCTTAAAGATCATCTAGTTCCAAATCTGTCTTGGTTTGAAAGACAGGTGTCTGCTAAGGAAGGCAGGGGCCTCCCTTGGAATGGAAAATCCAACCCCCTTCCCTCCGAATTATTATTATAATTTTGAAAGTAAGGGGCTCTCAGGCAAAGATATGAGAAATAGGAATAACAGTTCATTGCTAGTATATATAACAAGGCAATAATACAGAAACACTGGCTTAAATTGCCGGAGTCAGGATACAACCTGACACGCTGCCGGCTGGGGTGGTGGTAGCAGTCTGATTAAGTGGTGGCTGAAGTCCTGTTTGAAGTGATAGATGTGGTTCTGTTGAAGGGGTGATCCTGTAGAAGGGTCTGGTCTTCCTCAGAAGGTCCAGTGGTAGTTATCTAGCTCTTGTCGTCTGGGAATCCAGTAGGTAAGGCTGACTGTGGTGTTCCAAACCTCAGATTATATCCAGGATGGAATGCTTGGTTGCTCCCCCTGGGTGGGGCATGTCACACTGGGATGATGTAACTTTGAGTCATGCAGTGAAGCTGGATGGCCCATTGACAGAAGATATCTCTCCAGAGGGAGTTATCAGGGATGTGTCACAAAACAGATAAAGAACCCTGCCCCACCTGGTTTTAACGGATGATGATAGAATACATACTTTTGGTTACATTTTACATTGTAACCTAAGACAAATTCCCTGCCATGGGCAGAGACACTGTCCGGTAGACGAGGTTGCTCCGAGTCCCATCCAACCTCGCCTTGAGCACTTCCAGCAATGGGACATCCATGACTCCTCTGGGCAGCCTATTCTAGAACATCACTGCCCTCACAGTAAAGAATTTTGTCCTAATCTAAACCTACTCTCCTTCAATTTGAAGCCATTCCCCCTTGTCCTGTCACCACGTGGCCCTTGTGAAAAGTCCCTCTCCATCTTGTAGGCTCCTTTCAAGTACTGGAGGCCACAATTAGGTCACCCCAAAGCCTTCTCTTTTCCAGGCTGAGCAATCCCAATTCTCCCAGCCTTTCCTAATACAAGAAGTGTTCTGTCCCTTTAATCATCTTGGTGGCCCTCCTCTGCACTCATTCCAACAGGTCCATGTCCTTCCTGTGCTGAGGACCCCAGAGCTGGATGCAGCACAGCAGATGGGGTCTCACTAGAGTGGAGTAGAGGGGCAGAATCACAGAACTGTTAGGGTTGGAAGGGACCTCTGGAGATCATCCAGTCCAACCCCCCTGCCAAGTCAGGGTCACCTAGAGCAGGTTACATGGGAACACGTCCAGGTGGATTTTGAATGTCTCCAGAGAGGGAGACTCCACAACCTCCCTTGGCAGCCTGTTCCAGTGCTCTGCCACCCTCAGCATAAAGAAGTTCTTCCTCATGTGGAGTTGAAACTTCCTGCATTTTAGTTTATGGCCATCAGTCCCGTCCCTTGCCCTGCTGGCCACTATACTTTTGATGCAGCCCAGGATACAGTTGGATTTCTGGACTATGAGTGCGCATGGCCGGTTCATGCCCAGCGTCTCCTCCACCAGCACCCTCCGAGTCCGTCTCGGCAGAGCTGCTCTTGATCTGTTCATCCCCCAGCCTGGATTGATACCAGGGATTGCCCTGATCCAGGTGCAGAACCTTGCCCTTGTTAAACTGTGTGAGATTCCCATGGGCCACTTCTGGAGATTGTCCAGATCCCTCTGGATGCTGTCCTGTTGTTCAGGTGTGTCAACAGCACCACTCAGCTCAGTGTCATCTGCAGACTTGTTGAGGGTGCATTCAATCTCTTCACCTATGTCGTTAATGAAGATATTAAATAACACTGGTCCCAGTCCTGAGGGACACCACTTGTCACTCATGTTCATCAGGACTCTGAGCCATTAAGCACTACCCTCTGGATGTAGATGTCCAACCAATTCCTTATCCATCTAATGGTTCTCTCATTACATCCAATTCTCTCCAGTTTGGAGAGACAGATCTTGTGGACTGTGTCAAAGGCTTTACAGAAATGCAGATAAATGTCATCTGTAGCCCCTCCCTTGTCTGCTGATGTAGTCACTCCATCATGGAAGGCCACTAGTTTGGTCAGGCAGGACTTGCCCTTGGTGAAGCCATGCTGGCTGTCCCAAATCACCTTCCTGTTAGCCATGTGCCTTAGCACAGCTTCTAGGAGGATCTCTTCCATGATCTTTCAAGGCACAGAGGTGAGGCTGACTCATTGGTAGTTCACAGGGTTTTCTCTAAGCTTTTTAAAGGTGGGTACAATGTTTGCCTTTTTCCATTCACTTGGGACTTCTGACTGCCATGACTTTTCAAATATCAGGGGGAGTGGTGTGGCAACTACATCATTCAATTCTCTCAGGACTCTGGGATGCATCTTACGTCCCTAGTTTGTGTTCTTCAGATAAGAACAGTCTGTGTTCTTCATGTAAAGTCTTATCTGCCTTGTCTGGCCATCTCGGCCAAATAACACTCATGTTAAAATTACCTTGCTTTCTTGGTGAATTGTGTGGTAATTCACCCTAAATGTTTCAGTAATAAGAAAGCAATGGCTGTGTTTGATCCTTACGTCAATTGTATGTGCAATTTGTTCTCATCACATTATTGACTTCAGTTGAAAAATAATTGTGGCCAAAATATGTCTTTGTTCATAAACTTTGCTCTAGAACCTTTACTATCTACTAACTACTTTTAAGATGTGGCTTTTTGCTATAGAAACTGCAGCAAACTACAGTGACTTGGGGACTTTGTACATTGTTCCATTTGTGAACACTGACATCTGGAAAACTATGTGGAAATGGAAGATAAGTGCATTCAATGAATGCTTATGATAACTGTTCAGGACATACTTAAAATTTAATAATTCAATTATGAAAATCCTGTATGGATTGCTCAAAAATGTAGCTTTCTGTGTTATTGTCTCCATGGGGACACATGGTTTACATGTTTGTGCATGCCAAAAACCATTTTGATTCTTCTTGTTTGTGCATATTATATGAGTTACTGGAGCTATAGGTGTATAACCAAGATCATGATTTAGCTTAAATAATGAAAAACTAAAGGCTGGTGTTAAATACAGTAGCTACAAATTGTGGTTAAGGACTTACTTATAATTTTAAGAGAAATGATGTACAATTAAATAAGTTTCATTGTAACATAGACTTTATACATGCACATACATGTAAATTATCCTATTTTCTTTTAATAGCTAATTTGATTTTTGCCCGTTAAGTACATGCTATGGAGAATGCAGAATATAAGTTGTCCAAAATTCTGTAAATGCTCTAATTTCACAGTTGTTGCTTTCTCATTAGAAGTTAGATTCAAAACTTTTTCCCTTTTGACTTAAACTCATTCTGTTTCTTTTGACAAGTGATGAAAAACCTTGAAAATGCAAAATCTGTTTAGACAACTGTTGTTGGTGTTTTAGGGATATTACAAAAGAGTTCCTGCTGTTATGTACTGCTTTGTTTGTCTGAGTGGATTAAAGGAAAATGTCTAATGCAGTGTCTGCATTAATGATTTTAACAATATTTCACACTGCAGCTATGAACTGTTTCTTTAGGAAACTCCAGCTTTTGCCCATAGCTCTCATTGTAAACTTGAGTTAATAAAAATTAATGTGCAATCATCACTCTACTGAAAAAGCCTTTCTCTTAAAATACTGCGTATTAGAAGAACTTAAATATTCTAAGATGTGGCTGACATACATTATATGTTGCTGGATTGAAATATCTGGGATCAGTGCATGTTGGTAAAATAGGATTTGTATGTTAAGAGTAACAGAGGCTTTCCTGTGTCATTGAGAGACTTATTAGAAATGCCATTCTCTGGTTCAACAGACCTTTCAGTGAGAGGTGTGTTTGTGGAGCTGTATTTCTGTTGCTTATTCCCCAGCCTCATATTCTTCTGTCACGGTTTCAGCATTCAGGCTTGTATGGATAAATTAATGTTTGCGGGTTGCTGGAAATAGCTAGGAGTAGGGCTTGGTTCTGTGCTACTGAATGTGCCTTCAATATGTCAAAATGATTAAGAAGGTATTACTTTCTTACTCCTGTTGAGGCAACAAAGCATCATTTCATTGAAAATCTACTTCCCTGCTTCTACTTCCACCCCCTGCTTCCAGTTCTCATGGGAATTTAGGCAAAACTAATCCTTCCTTGCACTATCATGTATAAAACATTTGAATATTACTAAGGAATTCCATATGTATATGAAACAGGTCTAAATGCTATGAAGCTATGTAGAGGCCACTACAAAAGTAAGGGCACTCTAAAAGCAGTATTCTTTTTCTCAATGTTCTATTTGTAAAAGGCTTTAAGAAGAAAATTAGGATGAACTATTCTTTTTATGCTTCTCTGTTAGAAGTTACAATGTTTTTATGCCTTACTGTGGCATGAAACAAGATAGAAATCAAACTTCATGCTCTACCAATTAGAAAAGGGGATGGTCTTCAGAAACAGGAAGGAAGTTCTGATGTTACAATCCATTTTCTATATGGGTAAATGGATATTATGGAACTTTCAATTGCTTATGATGCACTAAGAAACTTCTAGTTAAATTTCTTCAAAGAGAAGAGAGGTGCCTTGCGTTTTCTAGATAATTTTTCTGGTTTCAGAACTGTAATCTGAGAAAGGCCAGAGCTGCTAAAGCTTGACCTTGACGTAGTCTGGTGTAGCAATGTTAACAATTTTAAGAACCACTATAAGAAGTGATTCTCAGTATTTATTAAAAGAACTGGTCAGCTCTTTTGTGGGGAGCAGGAATAATTGGATTGCCTTGTACAGTTTTGTCACAGTTGTCTTCATTTACAGTGCTGACAAAGTGAACCTAAAATTGAGAATTCAATAACTGTCACCTCTCACCTTCTCGTGTTTGTCTACATGCATGAGGAAGTGAGACTTATATAATATTCTGCAGGGGATTTTCAGACTAATTTCTGAGATTTTGTAAATTATGCATTGAGAATTATTGCTTTATAGAATCAAGAAATCTTCGATCCCACCAATGGATAATACTTAAGAAGTTGTTAAGATCTTTATATATTTAAGATCTTTGAATACTTAATAAAATGATCTTATTTAGCAAATTTTTGAAAGAAAGAAGTTGTTAGCAACTAGAAGGAAAAAATACCAGATTTGAAAGGTTTTTTTTTAATATGAAGGTCAGCTGTAGAGAGTTTGATATGATAGTAGCTCTGATCTCATGATTAAATAAATTTTTAATCAAGAGCTTTCTGAAATTAAAAACAGAAATGAAATTTAATGAAAACTAATGTTTTAATTTTTATAATAGGATTTCCTATGTCATGTGGCTGACATTTGTATTGCTGAAGGAGCAAAATATGTGGCACAGGGCTTATTAAAATTAGTAAATTCCTGCTCTGGGGAGTTTTACCTGATGATGAAGATGCCCTTCACTTGAAAAAGGAAGGCTATAAACTTCATGGTACTCAAGATAAACGTGATGATTTCAGTATGGTGAAATGTCTGAACATGTATAGGATTATTCCAATTCAAAATTTTTACCATGTTTGTGATTAAAAAATAAGCCTCTCTACTGTGGATACAATATTGCTGCTAGCAAGAATTTTATTGCTTCTTTCTAAGCCCGTGGGATACTTTTCTCTCTCACGGAAGATAATGGCAGAACTTCTATAAACGATGAACACCTGTGACCTTGTAGAACTGTGTTTATAGTACAGTAGAAAAATATTTTGACAATGGATGTTTAGGATTTTAGCCAATCCACCCAAGGGGTGGCTGATCCTTTGTCCAATTAGACTATGAAGGAAAAAGTCTATAAAAGAGTGTAAAATAATTAAATAAATCAATCTTGCTGCACAATTCTTGCCTGTTGGATCTCTCCTCTCCTCCCTACGGCTGCGGGATACAGTAATACTCTACATTTAGTATAAATCATGGAAATTTGAAGGTTAGGTAAGTTCTTCCTTGGAAAGTTTTTACAAAGCTGGTACTGGATTAAGTTAGTCCATCTTTAGTATTCTGTAAGAATACTAAAGTATTTAGTCTTCTGGGACCTGGATTTCTTGGAAAAAAAAATGAAGCTTGATTTGAGTTTGTATTTGAGACACTTTTTGAACTACTAACATATAGATTGCATTTTAATCACTTGTAGGAATAGCTTTGGCCAGTCTCTTCTCTGACAAGTGTGGAAGATGGCTGGACTGGTGCTGCCCAGCCTAGTGGAACATTGCTTTGGTGCTCAAAATTTTACAGTAGTCTGGAATATTGTTGTTTACACCTACCAATTTATGCCAGCATGAGGAAGGGGTAGAGTGCATGGTATTGAATAAAATGTCGAGAAAGGAAGAGGGTAGAAGGAAAGCAAGAATAAATCTCTGCTTTAAGAGTATTTTCCCCTGATACATGGATTGGTTTTTTATCATAGTAAAAGGAGGATAATGGAATAGTTCTGAAGGTATTTCAGAATGTTTTTAGTCTGTTCTACACTTCAGGTATTAAAAAAAAAAAGGGAAGAGAAAAGGTTTTTAAGGGACAGTACTCCCCTCATCCAGATAAATATGGAAGCTTTTTATGTATGGCATGTAATTTTCAGCACTCATGGCCTATTAAATAATCCAGGTGCAAAGTCAGTCACGTAGGGAGCATCGGAAACCCTTAAGCAGCACTCAAGAGGAGTAAATGCTGACATTTAAGGTGACAGAGCCCATCAAATATAATATGCAAACACAGGTGTGCAGTTGAGATTTGCATCAATTTAGGATATTAAAGTATTAAAATCTTACTATAAATGAGTAATTACATCAATGATGCCTGACAGTTTCTGGCAGTAAAAGGTGCTAACAGATTTAAAGATATTTAAAGGGAAATTTGTGAATATTTTAAATATTAAAGTCATTGAAGAAAATATTTTAATCTCAAAGTAAGTTGTTCAGTATATGAAGGAATTATATAAAATAAATGGTTTTACCGGTAAGTGATACTTGGGCTTCAACTACAAAGTTGCTCTTGACATGGTCAGAAATAGCTCCTTTGAAGCCCTTAATCTGAGTTTCAGCCTTTTGTCTGCTTTGCCTTGCATAATTTTAACTCTCCAAGACCTGCCACTTGTTCTTAGACATCAAATGGAAGATCTGTCCTTTCAGCATCTGCAGCTGTAGGTCTGTGATACGTCTTGTTTTGATTTGGAAGATATAATGAACTTATGGGTCCTTTCCACTTGGTTCTTCTGAAAACTTGCCACAAAACCTGTTCACCTTAACCAGTCACACTTTGTCTCTCCCTGGGGTTGGTCCTAGGGTCTCTTCTGCTCAGGTGGACCAAAATGTTCTGTGGTTGTGTTCAAAGTGCTGTGTGTGGTAGGTTTTTTTTTTTTTGTGGGTTTTTTTTTTTTTTTTTTGGTTTTGGTTTTGGTTTTTTTTTCCTTGAACACTTTCAACAGCATTTTGAAAATGACAGTCGTTTCACTTGCCTTGTCTGTGAAAATGTCACAGCTCTGCTTGCAACGTTCCCTGCAACTCTATATTCAAGTCTCACAGTGGTGGTCATCATTCTGCTGCTTTACTTTCCTTTTAATCTTTTTAAACTAATGTCAAACCTAACATATTTCTTCTTGTTCTATCCACTAGTTGAGAAAGATAGGGCTTTTTTCCTGTTTTTTTGTTTGTTTTTCCCTTCTCTTTGTATTTGCCTTCTATCTGTCATCATGCTTTCTTGTTTCTTCTTTTAGCCTTTCTTTGTGTGGTGTTTTGTCATTTCTGTGAGTGCCCTTTGCCATTTTTACAGCCTTCAATTTTAGATCAGATTTTCTTCCCTGATCCCATTCTCTAGAGCTCTTACAGTGCCCTCAGCTTCATGGTATTTCAATATGTGATCTGCTCCTCTTTTAATATACAGGTTAGGAACTGAAGTATTAAATTTTAGTTTGATTGTAGAATTTGGCTTAAGTCATCCTTCTGTTTTGAGTTCAATTCTTCCATTCATGACTTTTCCAATGGGTTTTGAACCCCGGTTATAGAAGATTCAGTGGAACTGTTTGGAACTGTTTGGTCATTTGCATGTGAAAATGTCTTTTGGTAACTTCAAGGGCATTTGACAGAATATGACACCTGCTTTTTTCTGTGCCCCTGAGGTCTGCTGCACTGTGATAAAGGCAGTGAAATCAGCTTAACACAGTTGGGTTTTTTTGACAGTCACAGGTGGATTGCTGCTTGTCTTGTGTTTTTTCCTAAGTACTACTGGATGCTTTGATTTGTTGCTGTACCTTTCCAGCAATCAAACTTACATACTGGAATATGGAGTGGAGTAGAATGCAAAATTTTATCCTAAATTTATTTTTTGGTGATATTGTGGTCATCATTTTGGCTGTTCTGGTTTCTTTATCTTCAGACTGTTTGTACCTCTTTGTTGCTTCCAGAAGAAATGAAAATTAATAGTTATTATCATGTCTTAATCTGTGGTGTAAGGGTGTTGTATAATTGGATTTATATTTCCTGCAATGCTTCTGTTCACTATTATCTTTCTGCATTGTGCAAAAGAAATAAACTTCTAAGCATGGTGTATTTAATCTTGAATACATCTGTGTTGCTGTTTCCACTCCACAGAGCAGAAAAAAAAGTCATGTTTAAATTGAACTTTCTTACCTCTGAATAGCCTCTTGAAATTTAAAAAATATTATGACCTTTTAAATAACTTCTAGTTTAGATGAGTTATTTTTTGGGTAACAGCCAGTTATTGCAGAATCAGATGTCCTAATTTTTAGGTGCTGTTATAAAGCACATTATTTTAATAAATGCTTTGGATCACAGTAATAGGGAAGGAATGGCAGATGGGAATAGTCAGCTGGGGGAGCTAAAGGTCTTTAGTGCATCTGCAGACATTCGAGCGAAAGGAATAAGAAGTGCAAAATAAAATGGAAAGAGCAAAATGCATTAGCGATGGAATTTTTTTCCACAGTAGCTCTTTGATGATGCAGTTGAAGTGCTTTTTTAGCTGCTTTAAGCACTAGAAATTAAACTTCTTTAATTTCCATTTTTATGATCAGAGTAGTCCTATGAGAGACTTTCTGATATCACTATTATGCTTTCTTCAAAAACATTTATCTTGGTAGTGGGGCAATTGTAGAAATATTTGTAGTTCAGCTTCTTGAAAAATGCTTTATGACTGCCTTTATTTGGTACAGAAGATCCTAAAGTCAGATGTGGATTAATGAGAATGGGGACTAGTTTTTGTCCCTATTAAGAACAGATATGTTTGAAAGAATACTCAATATCATGTCTAGCCACTGAAGGGCTGTGACTATAATTATCTACTTTGGAACCAGATGTTTAAACCAGAATATTCTTCTGATACAGTTTATGGCTTTTCATTTCAGGGGCATCAAACAGTATTTCTTCCTTTCCCAAACAGGATGGGGAAAATACTTAAAAGTAGAAACTGTCTGGAGTCTATATTACTGTGTGGAAACTTATGCCAAGCTAAGACAATAACTATGCAAGTAGGCTATGGTTTGCATTTGCTAAGGAAATGGTTCTGAATTGTATCTTACTTTTCTGCTACTTAGATCTTGTTTTTGTCCCTTTGCTTGAAAACTGGTGATGCTTGTCTTACAGGTGACAGCAAAGGTCATAAGTGATGCATGCCTAAGTGGGAAACGGGCCTTACTGCCAAAATAAGCTAAAAATGTGTATCCTGTCATTCAACTCCATGCTTCAAGTTGTAACAGAAACAAAATTGTATGTGGAAAGGTTTAGGAGTAGGGTGGTTTTTTAAGTGCTAGATTTTGTTAAGTAAGACACTGAAACGTGTACTATTAGTGCTTTAAAAAATGTAGTGAGTTACTCTCATCCAAAAGTAATTGGGTTGATTGCCAAGCAGCCTGGGTATTGTAGTGAGCTAACATTTTGAGGGACAGGTAGATGGGATGAGGTTTGATTAAAACATTTAAGCTTAAAATCAGTGGTAATATTCTCTCACACTTTTAAATTTTTTTTTTAAAAAAATTTCTCTTTTTTATGCACTGACAGGATGTATGGGTCTCTTTGTTTACTCTTCTCTAATGGATCCTTGAACTGTAAGCATGACTCTTAGTTATGGAGAAAACTGATGCATTTTGCTGCAGTAATTCTAGTTGCATGTATTTGTTTGCACATATGGTATCGGTGATATTCTATAAAACTGCAGAATTGAGTAATAGATGTGATTAAAGAATATATAGCTACTGGGGATGTCCTTTTTCACCTTCATAAACATAATGAACAACAGTTTGTAAATGATGCAAAATGCTAATTAAAAGTTTTAATTTGGCAATCATCTCAGTTTGATTAGAAACAGATGCTGATTATCTGCAGAAATCTAAATAGACCCTTAGAAGGTCTTTTTTATTGCTTAAAATTGACTTGTGGAACGAAGTCTAACTGCACCACAAAATGTACAGTTACTTATGCCCCTTTAGTGGACTGGGGCACTATGATTCTTACTAAATGGCTTTGTGTGTTTCATCATTTGAGTTAAATAGGAACTTTACAGTCCACTGTAAGGCTGAATCCTTCTGTACTAGGTACTATGTATGTTCTTTCTGGTTTGAAGTACATTCTCTAACTGCTTTGAAAAAAGTTATGTGCTTTGAAATAAAATTGAAAAAAAAGGCTGCAGTAAAGATATGATGAATAAAAATATTCTTCCTCTTAATCTAGCTGACAGCTACTAGACAACATTTGCTATACAGTCTGAATCCTGAGGCAGATGTTCTGCTGTAACTCTGGATTTCTAAAGTAAAATTAAAGTGGCAGCTGTGCCAAAATTGTAGTGGAAAATAGGCTCTTCAGCTTAAGGTAGAAGTGGGAAGGGGACCCACACTGCTTGTGTGATAATGTGCTATAGCACTCAGTAGCTGACCACGTCATACTTGACTGCCATTTGTCTAAAGGCTTGGAAAGGGTGAAAAGCATAGAAAATCCTAACTTCATCCTAATAGATTTTCGGTTCTTAGCAGTTGGTAATTTTGGATTCTTGGAAGAAACTTAGTATAGACAACCATCAAGTGTCTCCTCTTTTTTCTATATATTCTAGATATTCTTTTGGGGAATGAGAAGAGAGAAAATTGGGAAATCAGTAGTGTATTTTTAAAAATGATACCCATATGTTGTCCAAGAAGAAAATATGTTCTTTGAATAATCAAGGTGTTAAGTTCTTTTGTAGTGGTTGAAGTTAATAATGTTCGTAAAATGAATTTATTTTTTACATAGCAGTGAATGCAGTAGCTTTGGAGATGTTTGTATTGATCCTTAATACAGCAGCATAAAAGCTGATAGGATGGTTTCTGCAGGATGTAATTACTCTGCAAGTAGAATTTACTAGCTGCCATTTTGGACATAAACTTCAGAAAATGGTCTGCCAACTTTGAAACACTCTTCCCTGCTAATCTTGGGATTCAGTCTAGAGAAACATTTGCTAACAAGTTTCTTTTTAATTCTACTTCTATACTTCTAGGTAATTCTGTAGTAATTGTTTTGTTCAGCTTTCCTTTTAATGGATATAGGGAAATGCTTGTCAGGAATGTAGGAGACTGAACCTGTCATTGAGTTTCTCTGTGATTATGGTAACCCTGAGTTAGCCAAATAGTGTGGAAGAAAACATAAAATGTTCTTTCTGTGCCCACTCTTGACTTAAGAAAAAGCCCAAACAATATTTCAATTCAGGGATAAGAATAGATAATAATTCCAAGTGCTGCCCTTTATATTTTTAGGTATGCCAGCAAGCTGAACTTGAGCTAAAATATAAACTTGTAGTACTATGGAAGATAAAATCTTGTTCTTAATTAATTTGTGCTTGGCCACAGTGAAATTGATAATCATCAGGTTTGTGAATGACAGATTTACAAGCCTCTGGAGTGTTTTCTTTAAGGCTCTTCATCCTTTTAATTGGTAGGAGAGCTGGGAATGGTGTCCTTTGCTAATCAAGCTAGTATTCATTAACTGGCTGATTACACTTCAAATTTATATTCTCAAATTTAATGGTATCTAGGTTAATACTTTGGTATTCTAGTGCTAGCTTAGTTTGTAGTGTGATGTGTGACAATGGAGAAGATTGATTAGGAAATGATTGTTTTTTCTGCTTCATGCCTAAAGTTGCAATTTAGCAAAGTATTGATTGACACTGCCTGGTTTTGGGAAGGGTGTTGTGCCACTTGAGTACATGGTGCTCTGCGACTTACAGCAAATTTTAGGAAGTTCACTTTCTAAGGACACCAGTGGCATGTGCACATAAATACCTGAAGCTGAGTCTTGGAAAAGGAAAGGACTTGTGCATGGAGTTCTTCTTGCTCCTTACTGGGAGACTTAGAAATAGCGAAACTAGGTAGTTGCACATGTATAGCAGTATAATGTATGCATGCATCTTTATCTCTTCATTAAAACAGAGTAGGGATATCAAATTTATTTTGAAGTTTTTGGACTACCTCACTGACTGTGTTTGTTTAACCAAGCCCTGCATATTAAATTATTCATATTTTAATCTAAATTCATGTGTCTTTGTGTTTCCAGGACAGTTCTGTGATTAAAAATCAATGAATAAACTGCACATAGGAAGCAAGAAAACCAGAAATAATGCAACTTGTCCTGAGTACTTGCTTTTTTCCCTTCCTCTTTTTTTCTATCTTTATTTTTCCTAAGTCTCAGAAACTTACAATGAACAGCTGAATTGTTTCAAGCTATGCTACCTGACCCACTGTCACTGAAAAGGGAAGATCCTTTTCCTGGTGTTCTTTGCTTGTGCAAAGCAAAGTCTGACATGGTGATAAGCAGCTTACTAAACTGGCTACAAACGAGCAAGACAAAACTAGTGAGTTGTTTTCTGTGAGGTGAGTTTAATCAGTTCTGTGTGGGAGGTCAGATGATCACCCGGTGAGACCCTCAGAAGAACTGTATGTTTTGTTTTGGTTTTTTAAAAATATTTTGGGCAACACAGTATTTTATCTGGTGAAGATCACTGAGTTCTGTCAGAAGTTAAGCAGCGTGTTTATCTTTCCAGTCTTGATTAGAATCCTAAAAGCTGTATTTAAGTGTATCTAATTTTTTAATGATTACTGGAATGCATTTTTGCAGGTGCTATTTTAAGATGAAATTGTTAAATATACAAACTGTAGTATTCTTATTTAAATAATTAAAAAACCCAAAAACAACAGTAAAAATAAGCTTTTCTAGCTTCTGTGAACCAAGAAAAATTGGGATACATCTTTCATGATGCTCTGAATGCAGAGGTTCAGGCATGGCCTAACTGAAAGCTGGAGTCTGACTTTAGACTATGAGGAGCATATTTCTTTGCATTGCATCTTCAGTCAATTTTATGTGAAAATGGTGAAATCAGTAATGCCGATGGAAGGTTATTTTTCATGTTTCAGTCTTTAGGGAAGCCAATTTTATTTTTGAATGCATTCTTGAGTAATTTCCCAGCTCTAGTTGGGGGCTAGGATTATTCTTGTTTCTTCTTCCTCTTTCTCTCTATTAGCTGAGAACATGAAGGCAATGTGAATTTAGTGTAAAGGCAAGGAGCAAAGTGTTTCTAGGGCTGCTGAATGTTTGCCTAACCTATAAGAGACTTGAGGCTCTAAGAAGTAAATTATTTTACAGCTTTATGTATATTATTTATTTATATAATAAATAGTGGTTTGATTAATATTTGTTTATTTAAAAAATATATTATATATAATGCTATTGTGTATTTCCTCTCTCTTCGAAGCTACATTCTTCTGCCTTGCTGGCATCTTTATTATTTCTTAAGGCTGGTTTTCCTGAGAGAGTACTACAGATTACATCAAGATGCAGACGGGGTAACCATAAGCCTTCTCAACATTGCTGCCTTGGCCATTTTGTATGCATATATCAAATCACTGTTTTTCACTAAGCTACTCCTCCAACTTTGAAATTAAAGAGTCCTTCCTATGACTTCCAATGACTACGACTTGTTTTGTTTTCTTGGGTTTTTCAACTGGGAAGGCAAAAATCTTGTTTAAATGTCCATTTAACTGCATATCGGCATTGGTCAACAAATTAGATATTCTGTCCCATTCAGAGAAGAAAACTGCTTAAGCACATCCCTTCCCATGGAGAGAAAAGTCACTGGGTGACTTTATCTTGCATTTGGAGTCTGCTCATCTATTGCATTTGATGGCCTGGGACTGGTTCCTGATTAGTCTCTAAAAGCTACCTTGACTGCAATCTTAGCTCACTGTAGGTATTGGAGCACACATCCAGTTTATGGAGAGCAGTGTCACACGTGTTATGCTTTGGTGACATTGCTGTCCATCTACATTTTGAGAAGATATTCTGCGTTCCTTAACACTTTAATTCCTTTCAGTCAGGGACTACTCCCATTACACTTCATCAAGAACGTGTTATGCAAATGCGTGCAGTTTTAGGTGCAGTAGTATAAGAAAGATAAAAAGTTACTAGAGAGTGTTCAAAGGAGGGCTAGTGAGGGTGGTGAAAGGTCTGGAGGGGAAGCCGTATGAGGAGCGGCTGAGGTCACTTGGTCTGTTCAGCCTGGAGAAGAGGAGACCGAGGAGAGACCTCACTGCAGTTACACCTTCCTCATGAGGGGAAGCACAGGGGCAGACACTGATCTCTTCTCTGTGGTGACCAGTGACAAGACCTGAGGGAATGGCCTGAATCTGTGTTGGGGGCGTTTAGGTTGGATACCAGGAAAAGGTTTTTCACCCAGAGGATGGTTGGGCACTGGAACAGGCTCCCCAGGGCAGTGGTCACAGCACCAAGCCTGACAGAGCTCAAGAAGCGTTTGGACAATGCTCTCAGGCATGTGGCGTCTCTTGAGGCTGTCCTGTGCAGGGCCAGGAGTTGGACTCCGTGATCCTGATGGGTCCCTTCCAACGTGGCATATTCTGTGATTCTGTGATGTGAATTTATGTGTATCCACTATTTAAGATTTTTAATAGGAAATGTAACATTGTGTTTTTAAAATACTTCGAGTTGTTAAATTAGAGCATTGCTGCTTACTTGTTTCAAGAGCTGCAAAAGCACTAACACTTAGAGGACAATAAATATACCATTGTTTCACTGCTTAGAAAAGTGAAGTTAAATTCCTGAGTATAAGGTTGGATATAGTTTTGTTAAATCTGTATTAAATGTATTTAAAAATAAGCTGAAACTGGTTTTTTTTTTGTTAAAAATCTGACAAAGTTGTTTAAGTCCTTACTAACTGCCATTTAGTCATCTTGCTTTGTTTTAATGCGTATCTAGAGACAAGCAAGGATTGTCACAAGTTTTATTTTAGAGAGGTTGACTTCTAAAAAGTGTGTTTTACAGTTCTTGTTAATGCTTAAAATTATTGTAGTTTAAAATCTGCTCTTCTACTTCAGAGGGAAGGTTGCTTAACACTGTTGACCTCTAGTGTTTTGCTGGTTTCTGCGTGATTAATTATTAGTGGTTGTTTGCTGAATATGTACTTCTTTTTCTGTTTTCAACTAAACCGATGATATTACAGGTTAAGTAATATTTTAACTCATGGTAATAAAATAAAAAAGCCTTATCCTAAAGTATTTCCACAGTTTTAAAACAAATTCTTAATTTTAGATTGGTGAAGACCTGAAAAATGAATTGGCTGATGACCTGTGTGCATCAACCCCTGGCTTTAATATCTCTAAAGTAAAAGAACAAATGTTCTATAAGGTAAGTAAAAATGGCTGAGTCCCACAGATCTGCATTCATTCTCTCTCAGTTAAATGCAGAGTTACTAATTTTAATTTTACCTAATACTAACAGTTAATCCAAGTATCTAAAAGACTAATGAGAGTTCCTCTACTTCATGTGAGTATAAAGGTGGAGGCAGGGACTGGGAAAATGAAGGAAGCTTCAAACTCCTAATAATGTCTTTTGTCCTCTTCTGCCGTCCCTGACTTTTGCCACAAAAATGATCTTAAGTTTTAATATTTCCCACACAAATGACTTAATTTACCTGGCTGTCAGACTGTTCAGGATGGAGATATTCTCAAACATCTACTGCTGAAATTAGGTTTGGTCTGATTGTATTAGTCTAAAATTTATTTTGCAAGAGAGCAAGGGGAGAGAAGAAAATTTCTCATGTGGCCCACTATTTCTTTGGAGTAAATTTGGTCAGGTTCCAGATCTGTTTACAAAACCTTTTGTATGTTGCTTACATGAATCAAGTATTTCAAGATGTCTGAAACAGAAGGCCAACAGAAACCCATTTTCAAATACTGAATCAGTAAGTGATGCAAAATCATACAATTGGGTCAGTAACCTGACACAAACTTTAAAGTAGCTTTTTGTGCCTAGTTGCATGACTTTTTGTAAGCAAGCAGTATTTTCCCACCAAAATAATGATCAGCTATTCCTAAGTCAACATTTAATTTCACAGTCTTTGAGTTTTGTCTGGAGACAGTGTTAAAAGGCAGAGAATGACTTAAAGCTTTACTGGCCCATCTTAAATCTTAGGGCTGTAAACATTGTTACTGCATTATTTTGCTATTCCACAATGTGGGTTTTTCTTCTTTCTCAGGTTGGACTTGCAGATGCTGTGGATTTATTTAGAGCCAGAAGAGTATTTATTAAAGATGGCTTTGCCTATGTGCCATTAAAGGAGATTGATGTGATTGTTTTGAATAATTATAGAACAAAATTGTCTAAAGCACTGGCGGTAAGTCAGATAAAGTCTGATTTTTACAACTCTTGTTGTACTGTTTGGTGATGCTCTTGGACAATTAGCCTTTTTGGTTTTTAAATTGATATGCTTCCATCTGGAGAATACCAGAAACCTTACTACAAGTACTGGCAGCACTAAAAAAGTTCATTGTGAGCTGAATGTACATTAATTTTAAGTGGTGTGCATTCTAAAGAAATTTGTGCTAGAGGATTTTAAAATTTGTTTCTCACAGAGATAGTAACAGCTCTTTCATTGAACATGTTACCCCTACGCACACAACTGTTTTTTCTACTCGTATCTATCTTTTCTCCCACAGCATTTTGCAACAGTTTTTTGTTGGAACGGGTAAAATAGTTGTGGGTTTTTTTCTCTTTTTTCTGTTAGTAAGAACTGAGATTAACTCATTTGGTTAGGGCATGGTGCTAGTAATGTCAAGGTCATGAGTTCAATCTCTGTACAGGTCACCCGCTTAAGAGTTGGACTTGATGGTCCTTTTGGATCCCTTTTAACTCAGAATATTCTGTGAACTGAAATGAGGATAAGCCAGAAGATGTCACACAAAGCTAAAGTTTTTGTTGTATGAGTATGTGGGGTATCACGTCTAGTTAGGACCTCGATGGCAAACACTGTATGTGAATGGCCTTTTGTTAGTAATTCAGTGATCAACTCAGGAATTGCATTTTTACAGTATGAGACTCTTCACAGGGCTTAAAGGTGGGTGATCATGCCTAATGCATGAAATTTTAGTCCTAGAAAATGCAGCATTGAATCACATGAAGGCAGTTTGCATTGCTTTTTAAAAATATTTTCAAAGCCTTGTATTGTTATGTTACATTGATACCAAGGTGACCACAAACATTTAGTAAACAAACAATGGGAAGTAAAAATGCTTTCCTTTAACAAATTAGAAAATGAGCATACTGGAATCTTACCAATTTTGAATATAACTGGAATCTGTGGAATTGTTTAATGTACAGTGGAAATTGTGATAGTCTAATGTGAACATTTCCATTAGAAGTCTTTAATACAACTGCAGCTAGAGATATCTGTATTTGAGTTGATGCATAATGTTCTTGCTGAAAGCTGATAACACTTGTGTAAGATTTAAAAAAAAAAGAATGTATTCTGCAGAAATGTGGCTAAATATGCAGATTATCTGCATCTATTCAAAATACTTTTGAGAAGCTTTGTGGACTTCTGGAATTTGTGTCTTTTGTGAATAGCTGAGAAGTCTGAAAAACAGTAAGAACTGCAATGAGTAGTCGCTGACTCCTTAGTTCGAGCAGAAATCTGAGGACACACACACTATCTTACATATTATTCATTTCACCTGGATTACTTTCTTAAAGCCAATAGCTGCTTTATAGGAAAGAAGTGCTTCTTTATGTTGTACTTTGTAGTCATGGCTTAGAAATTTGAACACTCATGACCTAGGAAAACTATCTTCTACAGAACTGCTGTATGTTATTGCAGTGCTTCAGGTTTGCATTAGTCTTTTAGTATATAAGCTTTGTTTATTAAAGTTCACCATGTTTTCTAGGTAAGGAATAAAAGATTAGTGATTTCTCTCCTATTCCAAAGCTCCTAATTGAACTTGGGAACTTTGCGGGGGGGGGGGGGGGGGGGTGGTTGATTGCTAATTTAGTTTGACAAACTGTATTTAGTAAACTGTTTCAGCTAATTTTAGCCAGCCAGCACAGTGCACTGCTGAGAGATGCGAGGAATATTATTAATTTGAGTCTTTGGAAATAAAGGCCAAAGTTCCAGCATGTTTTACAGAGGTCAGTCTAATGTTAACTCTGTTACACCAGAGGCTTAACTGAAGTGTGGTACTTGGTAGCTGGCTACTTAGTGTAGTTTTCACTGAAACAAAACCATAAACATCAATTACATTTCAGTGAAACTGTAAGACTACAGTTCTAAAGAAAGGATTGTGTATATATAAATCCAGAGGATAATCTTAACAATTTGCTCAGCCATATCTGGACTGAAGAGGCAGAAGTTAGGACACAGTAGCACAATTCCAGTATTGTTTGTGAAAAGTAGTTGTAGAAATACTATTTGATCTGGGCCCAAGCTCTGTAAGTACAGCTGGTTTAGCTGTGCTTGTGTAGGACATGGATGCTGTTTTGCATCTGCTGCAAAGGACAACTCAGGCAACAGAAATGTGTTTCATTTTAGGCACTCTGGCAATATAGAGGTCTTCATGACTTTGAACAGAAGTTGTGCATCATGGCCAGACTTAATTAAGAAGTAATAAAGCCTTGAACATCATCACCTGTTTTGTTATTTAATTTGTCTCTTAATGAATTACCACTTTGGTAAGCGTTACTTGTGTGTTCTTTTGGGAGTATGTTCTGGTGGTTTTGCAGCATCTGGCTATTTACACTCTTCTCAGCACTTTCTAGTGAACAGTCCTTGTATTAGAATTTGAGAATTAAAGACTGTAATGGTGCAATAATCTGAATGCTATTTCTAAAGAAGGGGTTTGTAAAATTAGGTTAAAAAATTGTATCTCCTGTTGGATATTTTCACTTCACTGGGTTAAAAATTGTCTGGATGGCCAGGCCCCAACTGTGGTGGTGAATGGGGTCCTATCCAGTTGGTGTCTGGTCACTAGTGGTGCTCCCCAGGGCTCAGTATTGGGCCCAGTCCTGTTTAACATTGTTATTGGTGATCTAGATGAGGGAATTGAGTGTATTCTTAGTGAATTCATGAATGGCACCAAGTTGGATTGGAGTGTGATCTGCTGGAGTGTAGGAAGGCTCTGCAGAGGAATCTGGACAGGCTGGATTGATGGGCAGAGATGAGTGGTCTGAGGTTTAACAAAGCCAACTGGCACATCCTATAACTGGGTCACAACAACCCCAGGCAGTGCCACAGTCGGGGGGCAGAGTGGCTGGAAAGCTGCCCTATGGAAAAGGACCTGGGGGTGCTGTTTGACAGCCAGCTGAACATGATCCAGCGTGTGTCCAGGTGGCCAAAAAGGTCAATGGCATCCTGGCCTGGATCAGCAGTAGTGTGGCCAGCAGGACCAGGGCAGTGATTATCCTGTACTCAGCACTGGTGAGGCCACACCTCAAGTCCTGTGTCCAGTTCTGGGCCCCTCAATTCAAGAAGGACATTGAGGGGCTGGAGGGTGTCCAGAGAAGGGCAACAGAGCTGGTGAAGGGTCTGGAGCACAAGTCCTGTGAGGAATGGCTGAGGGAGCTGGGGTTGTTTAACTTGAAGAAAGGGAAGCTCAGGGGAAACCTTTATCGTTCTCTACAGCTTCCTGAAAGGAGGTTGTAGCAAGGTGGGGGTCGGTCTCTGCTTCCAGGCAGTTAGTGACAGGATGAGAAGACATAGCCTCAAGCTGGACCAGGGGAGGTTCAGGCTGGACAGCAGGAGGAGTTTCTTCACAGAAGGTGTGATTAGATATTGGAATGGGCTACCCAGGGAGGTTGTGGAGTCACTGTCCCTGGAGGTGTTTAAGGAAAGACTTGAATGTGGCACTCGGTGCCATGGTCTGTTTGACGGGATGGTGTTTGGTCATAGGGTGGACTTAATGATCTCACAGGTGTTTTGTAACCTAATTGATTCTGTGATTCTGTGACTTTGGGCAATACTTCTGGTTTTGACAGTCTGCTGTATACTTCTATGAGAAAATACCCTGATTATAGATATTGGAAAGATGGTTTTTCAAGCATGTAGTTTCTTTCAGCTCTTGTTAGAGGTGCAGTTCTTCAATGTTAAAGCAGCATCGTTTTCCAGTATGGATTGTTTGTGCAGTATTATTGATTATTTGTACTTGATCCATGTTTTTCTTCGTGGAGCTTATTTGGTACTACTCCAAGTAGTCACATGCACAGGTTTTTGGAAGAAATTATGCTTATGCAGGAGTGATACTATGATGAAGGTCTGCCCCGTGTTTTCCAAGGTGCTCTGAAATTGTACACCTTATGGGAATGTGCTTGTACTAAAGATGCTCTTCCTGGGTCTCCAAAACATTCAATAATTTGGGTGGTTGCCTAGCCTTGTTACATTGCTCGCTACATTGCAGATGTATGTCACCATCCTGCATGTTAGAGTGATTCTAGTTGGGCTTGTAAGGGAGGAATAGAATGAGAGTGAATTGATGTATTGACACCGAGCTTTGGGAGAACAGTAAATAATTCATAGCACTGACTTTTAAAAAAAGTTTTATGTTGACACTGGCAGAAATTCAGTTCAGTCAGTTATGCTTTAATCACTTACTAGTCAAGCCCATGAAGCACTCACATGTTCTCTTTCATCATTTAAAAACAAGTTTGACATCCCAACTGTGGCTATTTCTTGAGGCTTTATAAAAAGGGGAGTTGATATTAGTCAGGCCCTCTTGGCAGTTCCAAGTACAACTGAAGACGTTAATTTTATGTGCAAAATCAATACTGCAAAGGCCTTCTTTATATATTCTCTGACCCATTTGATAGTAAATAATTTCCTTGTGCCATTAATGATGATTAAACTTTAGAAAGCTTAAACATTTTCTATAACATGTGAGCTGTAGTGTTAGCTCTACAACTGTTTTATAACTTAACACAATTTAAATTCATAGAAGTTTGCTTAATGTTTTATACATGAGGGTTTCACTGTTTACGCTAACATACAAAATTATGGATATCATGTTTGAGAAAAGGAAAGTAGTTTTAAATTTTGATTTTTAAAAAAAAAATCAGAAGATTAAGCTTAATGTCATGGCTCAGACCCACAGACCCATATCAGAGCTGTATTGGACTCAGTACTGCACAAAAGAGGATTGCTCCAGAGAAATCTACAGTAGGACAAAAGGGGGAGAAGATGGAAGAAGCAGCTGACACGTAGATACAGGACAGAAGGAGGCACCAACACTGAAGCAGGTGGAGAGCTCCTGAAGGAACTGCAGCCTGTGGAAAACCAATGCTTAAGCATTTTTTTTTCCTGAAGGACTGCATCCCATGGGAGAAAACCCATTCCAGAGCAGGGGGAACTGTGAGCAGGCAGGAGCTGTGGCGAGGAGCTGTTCTGGACCCATCACAGCTGCCCCTGCTGTCCATGTCCTGCTGCTCAGGGTGGGAGGTGTGAGAATCTTGGGTGAAGGAGCACAGTGCAGCTGATGAGAGAGGGAAGCAAAGGTGTAGTCTTTTTTGTCTCTGCTCCTCACTACCTGAGTCTAACTGGCAGTAAATTATATGAATTTCCCCCACGTTGAATCTGTTTCGCTTGCAGTGGTAATTGTTTATCAATCTCCCTGTCTTTATCAGCATCTGGGTGGGAGTTTGGCCATTAGGTTGGGGTGAGTTATCTATGGCTGTTCTTCTCATATTTTGTCATGAGGCTTGTAGTTCTGCTGAGGTTGGATGCTGGAGGAAAGGAGGCTCAGCACTCTGGTTCCAGCTCACACAGTCATGTTAACTTCTGTGTTTCCTGGGCTCTTCCTCTGAAAGAGCTCCCCAATAAATTCAAGATGTGGGGATCTTAGATACTGAAAAACCTGACTCTAACTGGGATGCCTCCAGTAGTGTTTGAATCAAATAGGTTGAATCATTGTCATTTTACCTTAATGAACATTACATTCAGAAAATGCTTTGTCCTAAAGTTTTAGTGCTTTTTGAACAATACATGTTAAAGCCATAAGCTGATGCTTGAGAATGTGTAAATATTCCTGCTGTGTGAGTGCTTTTGTGGTGTGTTGAAGAGTTTATTTTACAAAGACTTGTAATCACCTAGGCTGGCATAACTGAGCCATATATTTCTCATACTTGTATTTAAATCCTGCCCCTTTTTTTGCCTAGCAATTGAAGTAATAACTTGGCTGGTCTCCGAATTACTGCAAAAAAGTTGCTTTTTGTGAAAACACTTTGTCAGAAAATTATATAAGATCTTAACTGTTTGCAAATTAAAATATAACTCAGAAATAGCACTAATTGGTGCCATAAGAAATTGATTCCAATATTAATACATACAATCTTAAAAGAACCTTTTTCTTCCTAATTTAATACCTGCACTTTTTTACTTTGAAATATGATCTTGTGTAATCTGACAAAATGTCTACACATAAACCACTACAAGGACCCATCGCAAAAGGAAGACCTCACTGGTGTTTTCTAATTTTGTATATTTTTTCTTGATTATTTTCCTGATTTGGCATGTAATCTTTTAAATAATTAGAAATGGGGATCAAGTAAGTTGCATTACTAATATTTGTAATGATTTGTCTTTTAAAATGAAATATTAGTCAAATAAATATGCTATTTTGGTTGATTTATGCTGTATGTACAAAGAACCTTCTAATTCAGGAAAAGTATCGGTATACATAGCACCATCTGTGAAACATTTTCTTCCTAAAACACCTATGTTTTAAAGCAGTGGAGCAGAAGGCTTTATGTGGTGGCATTAATGTTGAGAAAGTATGATTGATGATGGTCTTGTCACTTGAAATTCATTTCAGGTGTTGTGTTCCCAGTGTTAAAGTAATTCACTGTAACGTAAATGGATGATTTTTGTAATATGCACATACAAGGTTAGTAAGGTAATAACTTTGGCAGTGTAAGGTAAAATGTGATTACAGTGACTTTGTCCTCTGAATCTCTCAGGTAAAGTTTGCAGTGAGAATTTTGCAGAGAAGCAGCTGGTCTTCATTTCTGAGTACTACACAGTCATTGGCTAAGGCACAGGTCAACTGAATAAAATGGTGATATTTTGAGTGGGAGAATTGATATTAAGGGAAATTATTTAGAGAGTGTGTGTGTCAAGAGAAGACTGAAGCTTGTATGTGGAATTGTTCCTGGACTTCTCTTTGTGGGTTTTTTTTGGCCATTGTCCCATTGCTCTCTGTTTTCTAAAATACTTCCTAACATCCTTCAGTGTTTTATCTCCTCTACTAATTGAAGTACACGTGTTCCTTCTAGAGACCACACAGGTTGGTAGCATAAAGTAATTATGAATAATATTAGGAGGCTAAATGAAATTTGACTGTATTTGACTGTGTGTTTTTTCTTTCTATTTCTTCTCTTGGCTCCTCGCATCTTTTGTACAGTGCATAAGATTTTGTTAAGCACTACATTTGCAGCATAAACAACTGCTGTGATCTCTACGTGGTTGTCTCTGGTTTGATTTGTGTGAAAATGCTTCAATCTTCAAATCCACATCCATATTTCTTGATAGTCAAGCTAACAAAATAAGATTTGCAGTATTTGGAGCATGTGGAAGGCTTGCTTAATTAAGTTAGTTGTTCCCCAAATTTCAGAAAAAAATTGGAATTGAATATATTAGTTGCAAGTACAGTTTTATTTCTATGTTGTGTGATAGATGTGATAACCTGGAAACTCATCAGTTAATATGACACCTGTTAAATGTTATTTATTAATATGCTGGTAACAGTAATTTGAGGATGATGCACTTTAGTCAGTGAGAAAGAACTATAATGTCATATGCAGTTGGTGAGTAAACAAAAGTCTGTATCTTAGGATGACACTGTGTTACAAATTTGCATTTTTCCTGATTATTTTCTTATGGCAGCCTGTGACCCACAGTCAGTTGCTTTGTGATAGCTGTAGTAGTATCCATCTGGAGTTAATTTCATCCCCTATACTCTGGCTTAGCAAGTTTATGGAGCAGGCAAAAAGAAGTGGGTTGAATCACTAAAAATTGTGATGGCTACCTCTCCAATTACATGATTTTTTTTTCACACATTTTGCAATGAAATATGGAGAATGGCTGTTCTCCTGAGTAAAGTGTTATAATATCCTAATGTACATTGCACATGTGACATTATCATGTTCATTGCCATTCCTATTAATGATAAAGATTGGCTGACCTTTGGGGAAGGACTGAATCTTAAATCCTTTTTTCAGTCAGAAGGAAAAATGGGAAATGACTGTCGGTAGATCAAAATCAGACCTGAAATAAATTGAACACCTGGTAGTCATATCAGGTCTTGGTAGATTAATGTAGAGAATCTTTTTAGAGGTTGGAGCGCTCCTTTAAGCTGTGAATGTCAGAGTAAAGTATGCACAAGTTTTATCTCAGCAGTGCCTTTGCCAAGATGTGTTTAAAAGAAATTCTACTGTAAAACTAATTTAAAAAAGCCCCCTAATTTTACTGATTACACGACTCAAGTGTTTTTGAACTCTTTTTTAAGAAAAAAGTAACAATATGCTTTTTGAAGTTACTGAATATTTATTTTCAAACTTTTAAATATAGATGAAGTGAGTATTTTTAGAAATGCTAGGCACTGTCAGTATTGCTGCAGCTGATTTCTGGGTCGTGTCATTGTATGACTTTCCATTTTACTGCTGTTTCCCAAAGGATATTTCATCTGTTAATGTATTGTTGTGTCAATTTGCATACCTATGATAGAGAGGAAGTTTTTTTTCTAGTTCTTGTAAATGAAGATTATTTGTCAGAGTAACTTTTTCCTAGTAATAGGAAAGCAGGGTATGTTTCAGAGGCAGTATATATGAAATTTTTTACAATAAAATTTTTTACAATAGAGTTTTTGCAATAAAATCACACCCTGCTGTCTTATGAACAGTCTGTACAGGCTATCACTAGAATTCTTGGAGTACTGTCTTCCTGAAATATTAGAAACATGATTTAATTAGGCTGCAAATATGAGCTAGAGTAGTTAAACTTGGCTGTAGTAGCATCGGGCCTGTTGGTGAACCCTGCACCCCTCCTTCCCAGCTGTGACTTCATTTTGCACCTCTGGATTGAAAAGAAGCAGGTCCTTATTTGGATAATGACTTGGATTATATGGACAATAATCTCCAGGGAGGCATCAGGTGCCTCTGCATTGCCTGTGCTCTGCTGTCAGGCTCCTACTGGATCATCACTTCCCTTCTAGTGGCCAACGACTTACCTGCCTCAGGAGAGTACTGCTGTATCCCTGAATATTTTGACTGCAGGGATGTTTTAAAGTAGGGAAATCAGTGGCTTATGCTCAACGGATTCTGGATGGTCGGTTGATTTGGGGTTACTTTTGATTGGATTTCCTGTTAGATTATTCCATAGATCGTATGTGAGTTACGTATGTTTGATAGTGTCAACATACATAAATATTTTGTATGTTCTCATCGTCTGACGATATCTCATCTGTCTGAGGGAGGAGGCAGTAAAATATAGATATTTTGTTGTAAAAATGGATTTTGGAAGGTGATGATGTATTTGGAAGTCTCCAGTTCCATGTGAAATTTTGTAAAATCTTGCATGTGCTCAGTAAATTTTTGCAGGGACCCTGAATTAGGTGTCCAGTGTCTGAGTTGTAGAAAGGCAGAAAATAAGGTGAAGTATCTGGGAAAAACAGACCAATGAAGATACTCAGTTTCAATTTACATGTAGCTTTGAAAGATCTTTTTAGCTGTAACTTTTTTCTGTACTTATGTAAACAAATTCCTTTTTGTGTAAATACTAGTACTTTTTTGTTTGTAAGGATTGATGTTTAATTTAAATAATCTGTAGTCTTGAACAAATACCAGAAAGCAAAGGTCTTTTTATTACCATCTGTCACAAGTTAAGCAAAATGACGTGGTTTATTAATGACTGCAGCCTTTGTTTATATATGTACACATGAAAAAAAAAGGATTAAATTTGGATGTACTGCTTAGAGCTTTTTAAGTAATAGAAAAGCCCATGAGTTTTCCCTGTTATTTTCACAGTTATGATGCCAAAGTGAGGTGAAGATTGTTCTGTTACCAGATTTCTTAATCCCAAACATTATTTATATTTCTTTTTACTCCATCATTTTGATTTATAGACATTAAAAATAAATTTTAAAAATGTGGCAATCCCAACACACTGCCCTCCACCCTCTCTCTTTAAAACTGAAGTGTGAATCAGGAAAATCCTCTTTGGGGATGGTGGAAATGTAGAATTACTTTTTTTCAAAGTGAGTAGAATGCCACCAGTTGTCAAAGTGAATGAATAAAACTATTAATCACTTCTTACTCCAGATGACAGGCTTTTAAAGTAATTTTTGGAAGAGTTAAGTCTTCCACGCACTATTGTAGAATGCTAGGCATGTGGTACCCCTTGGTGACAGAAAGCAAATATCTGTTTTTCAATAAAAGTTGATGATATCTCATATTGCATGAGCAAGTAAGTAAAAGAAATGTAACAGGAGGATGTAAACGAAAAAATAAGAGCTATGAATTAATTTAGGACATATTTAAATTTAAAACCAGTCTCTTATCTGTCTCACACAACACATTTTGCTGTTAGATATTTTAATAAGTGTGATTTCAAAGGCAATAATAATTCTTTTGAATTATGCTTCTAAACTTTACTGGAATTCTTTCTCTAGATTGTTTCTACTGAACAAATGAAAATATTGGGGTAATCTGCTTTTAAATTTGGTATGTTCTCTGGTGTTCCTGTATAAAAAACAAAAGGCTTTGGAGAGCAGGCATCTTGATGCCTGTAGTTACCTTCTCTTTCTTCCCTCTCAGTACTTTTATCACTCATAGTACAGCTAGCCAGTTTTAGACTAACCAGTTTTAAATAGCAAGTCCAGTTGGACTTTTGATCTTCAGTTATTTCAGGAGGAATGAAGAGGAGAGTGTAATGGATCATCTGGTGATGTGCTTTTGCCAAAATTTAGGCTGGGGAATAATCCCTGACTTTCATTATTAGTTCCCTTTCTAGGTGAAAACTATTAGACACTTCTATTCATCTATGTATTTTTCTTATGTCGTAGGATAATGCTGTTAGAGCCTGCAAGAAGAACAGAGATGGTTGAACTAATAATTAGAGAGGCAATAATAAAAAATTCTTCTAAGCTGCATGTTTTTCAAACCAGCACTGTGTTTAGACCTGTGACTTTTGGAATTTATAATGGTTCCAAGATAATGGGTAATTCTTGTGACATGAAGTACTTGGTTCCTAAAAGAGTTGGATTTTTTCGTGGGTGGATGTGGGATACTCGAATTCAGTTGTTACAAGGGAGAATACCTCGTACAGAGCGTGAGCATAAACCTGTGCTCTGCTGCTGAGGGATTAAGAAGTAGATGTGGAGTAGTGGAGAACGAAAGCTCCTGGCCTGCTCGGCACAGGGTGCTCTGCCAGCACTGTTGGCAAATCTGTGCAGAAGCTGTAAGAGGGTCATTGTGAGCACTTTGTTCAGGTGGACAACTTTTCCCCAGGCATGAATGTTATTATGAACAGGAGAAGGATATGAGATATTTGAAAAAAAGAAATCAATTTTATTTTCTTATATAACATCCTTTGCTTTTGTGACAGTGTCTAGAAGCCACAGAGAACCTCTCAGGAAAAGAAGCAGCTGTTGTTTTTGTGTGTATTGTGGTTTTTTTTTTTTATTTTTAAGACATGTTTCACCATAGAAATGTAATACTTTGTGTAGCAGATGGTAACATACTCTTATCTGACAAGTGATTACTCTGAGCTCAGGATTAGTTCTTCAACTTTCCTCCTTAAATTTTTTTTTTTCTGAGTGTTGGGTAACATTATTGAAATCTAAGTCACAGTCACCAAGGATTTCCTTGGCCACTGATGTGTGTTTCTTCAGCCACTTAAATAGCATAGCAAAAGCAACCACAATGGGATTGTATGATGCTGTTGTTTAAACTTCTAGTACAAACATTGCAGTTTGGATTTAGTGTAGTTCACATCTAAGCAAACAGTAGGCTCTATGTATGCCAGCAAAGTGCCCTGGCAGCAGAGAAGATTAACAGTACCTTGGGCTGTATCAGCAGAAGTGTAGTAGGTAGGTAGAGAGAAGGAATTACCCCTTTACTTTACACTTATTAGACCACATCTAGAATATTACCTCTAGTTTGGGGCTGTTGTTAATGGATGATATGGGTTTAAATAAGTCCCTGCCTTTTGCCCAGGCCTCTGGCAGCAGGCAGTCCCATTACTGAGGTGGCCAGCACCCCAAGACCCACTCTCATTCGCAAGTTCTTTAATAATGGCTGATTGGGTGTATTATAGAATGAATTATTCATTAACAGACACAAAACGAACAGACATAAGACTTAAAACAGACTGTTACTACACAGAGATAAGACAAAAGGGAACACTAGTATATTATACATCTGGGGTTAAAGGTACCATGAAATTTACGGCTAGGAAAGAAATAATATAACTTAGGATCCAATGTTTCTTACCATCCAAATCCTGATGGAGCACACATCGAAATCCTTTCCCTCAATTCCCAGGAAAGTAACTATGGAATCTGCATCTAGGCTCTGTGGAGAAGTCTCACACGCTTTCAAGGGCATGTGGGTAGAAGGCTTCTCAGGCTGTCTGTAGGAGACTTCTGTCTCTGTGGTAATTGTGTGGGCTTTTATAGACAAAAGAACCATGTCTTTTGGTCAAGAATATTTATTTTTCTTTCATCTCTTCCCACATTTGCTTTGCAGACTAAGATGTTGATTCTTAGCTGGGGGCCTGAGCCCTTTTGGTGCCAGAGATGACTCCATGCTGGGCCTGTGATCCGCCTGGGTCATCTCTTGCGTATGCAGCAACCATCTATGGTAGAGAGGGGGTAGACACGTCCTGCCACAGGGGACTTGCAGCACAAGAAAGATGTTGATAAAGTGGGGCAAGTTTAGTAAAATTCTACCCTCTGTTTTCTGCCTGTCCTCACTTCTGAAGTTGAACCTACTGCTTACCAGATTTTCAGCTCTTTTCCAGAAGAGCTGTTCTCCAGTGAGTTGGCCATCATCCTGTACCATTTTGTCATAGGTACAGGACTTCTCAGTTGTGCTTGGTGAATTTCAATTACAATTAGTCACCTAAATTTCTCCTGCAGCCAAGGAATATGGGTAGCACAACACGGGCCTGAAACCCAGGCTACACACACAGAGTAGCACAGTCCAGGCTTGGATTAGTGAGGTTTACTGTAAATGGAATCCTTAGCTACTTGCTTTATACAGTGAGCAGTGATCTGGTGAGCATCACTACAACCTTCCAACAGCTTTTCAGCCATTTAACTTAACCTGGACTATAAAGTTACAACGTAGATACAGGGAGCCTGTATCAAAAGTCTTGTCAAAGCCAAGGCAAATGACATCCACTGTTCCTTACCCACAGATCTACTTGTTTTTGTCAGGTTGGTTAAAAACAAATGAATTATTAACTGCATTTCAAGAATACTAAGCTCTGTGACTTTCCCAGGGTCTGAAGTGAGACTGTCTGGCCTGTTGTTCCCCACTCATCCTTACTGTTCCATCAGAAGATGAATGGAGGACTTGCCTTTAAGTCATCAGGAGCCTCTCCTGATTAGAGTGGCCTTCCAGCAATGGTGGAGAGTGGGTTCATAACTTCAGCTCTCAGTACCCTAAGGTACATCCCATCAAGTTTCACAGACTTGCATGAGAGGACATTTCTTGGTAGATCCCTTACTCAATCCTTTTTGACTACTAGGTAGTTCTTTGCTTCCTTAAATAATCTTTATAAAGCGTAAATGTCTGGAAATTTATCAGTAAAGATGAGAGAAAAACGTGAAGGTTAGAATTGCTCTCAAACTTGCATTTGTCTTTAATTTGTGGCATAACTCTTAGAAGCTAAAATACTTAAGATCTAATTGATTTCTGTTTACTTTTGGAAATTTGGAAAGTCAATATGTAATACTCCTTTTTTTGTTTACTGTGTCCTGTCACCTAGCAAACATAATTAAACTATGCACTTTTAATATTACTTGGAAATTGCTATATCAGTTGTATTTCAGTGACTGCATAATTGGACTCAAAAGTTTCCTATATTTGCAGGATTCAAAAGGCAAAGTGTGGGAATTTCAAAATACTGTTGGGTAATTCTGCCAGTTTTCAAGTTAGATTTTTTTTGTCTCCTGAAGTCTTTATTCAGCTCTTAAAGTGAGCTCTGTGAATGCTTTGTTTTCTGTGTTGGGCTCGAATTCAAGGAAACTTTCAGGAAAGCAAGCTCAGACTAAATACTTAAAATCAAATGCTTTGTATGAATTTTCTCTCCAGGCTGCTGCAGTTCCACAACTTACATCATGTGGATGTAAGTTGGACGTTTTGCCCACCGAGTGTGGAGCTTGGAGTGGCTTTATCAGTTTCGTATTTTGTGAGCTGACTCTGTTTATAAGCTACGGTGGCAGTTTTAGTTCTGGCCAGCACACGGGTGAGGCGGTGAGCTCTGGGAGCCTGCCCCTGCGCCTAGCTGGCTTAGGCTGCAGCTGCCGGAGCGTTTTTCCTGCGGGGCGGCCGTGCCCGGGAGCTCCGTGGGGCGAGGCTGTGGCTGCACCTCCCGGGCGCGGCCGGCGGAGGGCGCGGCGGGAGCGCCCAACGGGAGCGCGGGGAGCGCGATCCCGCAGCCTCCGCTGTGGATAGCGACGTCCTCTGTGGAGGACACGGGACGTGGGGTTCAGCTCTTGATGCTGAAGCAACTTGTGTTGTGTTCGGACTAGTGCAGAATGTATGTAAATGAGGTTGGTTTTATTCCCTTGGTATGCACCATATGCAAATAAGCATTTCACAAAATGTCATTAATTTTTGCTTCTGTGATTAATTTACCTGTATCTGTCAGCATGAACTAATAAGCAAAAGTTAAGAAATAATCAACACTTAAAAATTCTGTTGATGTCTTTAGCAGAATACTCCTGTCATTCACTGGGAATCTGCATGTCATTCACAGTTAGTAGGCTTCTGTGTATTTGTGATCTGTAGCTCCATCTTTAACATCTGCTGCATTCAAAATTTTCAGTGTCTTAGGTAATATTTCGTTTTGTCCATGATGTTAACACTATACAGGTTAATCTTTCAGTCGTTACACTTCATTCCATAAGATTTAGCATCAACTAAGTATCTGACCATAAAAGAGCAATTACCTTTTTCTTTTTAATTATTGTTGAGACTGCTTACCATTGATTTCTATGGTCAATTCCTTGTTCTTATTTTCTTTCCTTAGTGTCTTAATTTTCTTCCTGATGTCATTGTATTCTTACTAAATGGGCATATGTTCCTTTTTAAATAATCTATGTCAAAAGCTTTTTATCATCTTTAAAAGATGAGGGATTCTTTCTCTCTGAATGTTTTTTTACCAACTATGCTGATTTTGGAAAATAATGCTATTTGGATTTGCCAAAAAACCAGAAAACTGTTACTAATTAACTGGCTACTCATTTGGTTTGAAAACTGTTTCTGTTTGCCTGTCTTTTCAGCTTTTTGAGGTCATTACTTGAGCATTTCCCCTCAAGTCCTCTATAACCTGAAATACTGCAGATGTATTGTCATCAGTGGACAGCTAGCTGTAAGAGTCATCCTGTGTTTAGAGCTTTGTTTTTTGCCCTGATGTGGTTATATTCATCAGTATTCTAGTATAAGATCTCTGTGTGTGTTTGATTTTTTTCTTGCAAATATTGTGTATTGGATCTCTGTAGATTCCATTTTACCAGCTGGATATTTAGAGTGTTGTCCTGCATTTGATACTGTAAGAAGAGCACAGCCTATTGCTGGTACTCTGGAGCTGCAGTAACACAGGGGTTCAGTCCCAGATTTTTATTCTTGTCAGCACTGCTATGAAATTGCGTGTCAGGTTCCTTGTAGAAAAGATGTGTTTCAGGTTTTAGCTAATATCTCAAGGTTATGTCTAAAACTTTTCAAGGAGAGGATGTAGCATCTTACAATCTTATTCCTCCCAGATTTGTGTTCTAGTTGAATTCTCTTCATTGTCAGATCTAGCTTATGTTGAATTGTGAGTTCCCTGCCTGGCAACAAATCCAATTCTGCAGCAAGCTTAAAAAAACCAAACCACAATTCTACTATAGGCTACAATAAAAGTAAATAAACAAACAATGTTACTCTTTGTAAAGCCATAGCCTTAAAAAATAGTTATGCTAGGTGGTAACTGTGCAGCTCACTGCAGAGATAACAGAATTAGTGACGTGGCTCTATTACCTTCCACACCATATCTGTGTTACGCCAAGCTATGACTGATAACTCTGAGAAGTAGATGAAAGTACAGAGGCAGAGTACCGTGTTAACATAATGCTTTTATCCTTAGGATTTGTGGTGGTATCTCTAGTGAAAGCTCTGTGTGTTTAGCACAAGTGGAGGCAAGTGTATTCTGAAAATCATTCTACATATCGTGGCTTTTCTGCATGTGAACTTAAATATAGTGCAAACATAGTTCAGGTGTGCTTCTACTTCAGCTCACATCTACCTATTTAAATGACAGTATAAATTTAGGTTGTCTCACACATTAGGAGCAATCTGAAACCCTGTTACTGTCAATGTTCTAGCTGGTAAACCAGTGAAGAAGTAGAGCCTTGAGTAAAAAAATGTATCAGTTTGGAATGCTTCTGCAGTTATCTGCTCTTGCAGCAAGATAAAGCAATAAAATAGCTTTGAAAAATATTTGACACATTTTCTGACATAGTTTGTCTGTAAGCAGTGATTCCTATGTAGCTCAGTTTTGCTGTTTTCCTCCTGTAAAAATGTTTCCTTCTGCAGTTTGCAATGGTCTTTCTCAAAATAATAAAAGTAATAAGAGGCATAGTACTTCCTGAGTAGTAGAGATCTGACTTTATAAATCCTAAGCCGGTTGGTGATACCTTCATGACAAAAATTCTTTTCTGTGTTTTTCCTGGACTTGCAATTTTAAGCCTTGTTTGTGAAGTTTCAGTCAGAATAGCAGTGGTATATACACTTGTGTACTGTGTTGAATTGAAAATATAGTTTAATCAACTCTTATGATCTGGTTATGCAGCATTCCCCACAAATGTTGTTGGTTGTTTTTTTGGTGGGTTTGTTTGTGTACTTGGTTAACCATTAGCACTGCGTGAAAAACAGTTGGATTTTTATTGAAAACACATATGGGAATTGACAGAATCTTGTTTCTGAGTATTTGGTTATATGCAGAAATGAAGCATGCTATTTCAAACATCTTTGCTGTGTTTTTCAAAAAGAACTAGAGATGTTTTTAGGTTTTGAAATGTAATATTTGAGTTAAGAAATGATGTTTTATGGAGACTGTCTTGGTTTTTATTTTAAATTTTGATGCACCTAGACATGACTGTTCAGCTTGTACAACTTGTGTTCTATCACCTGTTTCTGCCCAGAAGCCCTGATGGAATTCTGTGACTTTCCTTGTGTGTTGCTTTTGATCTCTCTGATCTCTTTTGCTCTCTTCGATGCTTCTTTGGTGCAAGGCTGGCATATCTTACTATCCAGTGGTATTTCCATAGTGGTGATATTCTTGAAAAATGTTGATCTGACCCATGTTAGCTTGACACTGTTCAAAAGTGCGCTAGCAATTGTCACCTCAAGAGCAAGGCAAGTGCTTCTATACAGTATCACTTTGTGCTGTAGATAAAGGGGGACTGGTTTGGTGGAAATTGTTATCCTTGTCTTTATCCAAGTTTCAGACTCAGGCAAACAAAATTATATGGTTCATGCACACATTGCCTTCTTCATCTGGAGCACTTTACAGATATGATATTCAGTGAAGAGCAACTGAAGTGGCAATGGATGTCAGAGACAGAGTTGAAGTGGCTCTTTCTGAAAAGAAGAGGTATTTGGCCTTACTTGGCAGAAAACAACCTCTTGCTGGATGTTACAAAAGAGCTGATTATCTTTAATACTGCTTCACTGGTAGTTAGTTTTCTGTACTTTTTGTTTTTATATAGATTATTTCATTGAAAAATATAGCAAAAGATAAATCAATTGGCTAATAAAAACAAAAAGTACAATTGAAAACCTGCATGACAATTTAGTATGTCTTTTTGAGCATATGGTTAAGAACATTGCAATCTCTTAAAACAATGCACACTGTTTTTGATTTACTCTCTTAATTTTCCATTCCACCTATACCACTTGATAGGGCTGGGTAATGAAATTGGGAATACAGGAGTGAAACTGAGCCTGGGAAGAAGAGGAGCGTCAAAGCAAGGTTGTGTTTTGGTTTTTTGTCTTTGTTTCCCACCATCCAGATCTATTTTAATTGTCAGTACATTAACTTTTCCCTAGGTTGAGTCTCTTTTGCCCATAATGGGAATTGATAAGTGATCCATGGACTTGTAGATCTATTTTCTCCCAACTTCCTGTTGAGGAGGGGGAGTATGCCAATGGCTGGGTGGGAGTTTGGCCCTTAGCTAAGGTCTACCCACCAAATGCTTCTATGACCAGCTCTCACATTCTGTGACGAAAAGTGAGTCACATCAAACAACTCTCCTGTCAAGCTGTGACCGGTGCCATGGATGCTGAACAGGGCACTCCCAGCAAGGGTCAGGTCTTCACTTGGTGGCTTGGCTTCTATGCATAGTGGTTCCCTCTTGGGGTCAGTCTTTTGCAGTGTTGAATGTTCATGGGTTAGTCACCTCATTCAGGGCTATTATTTTTTATTTATTTGTTGCATTCTAATTTAGACACTTGGCATAAGCTGTCAGTGGCCTCCTTGGTGATGTTGTCTTTTTGACCTTCTCTGTATCTAAAGCCAACCTGCTGTTGATACCTGAGGTGCTGTCATTGTTCTGCATTTTGGCCCAAGTGTTGCAAGAAAGTAAAACTCTTATGAGTTCATCCATTCTTCTTGTTTTTGTCCTGCCCATACCTAAACCATCAGAAGGAGGCAGATGTTGTCTTTTAGACAAGCTTACGCCAGTCATCTGTGCTTTCCTCATTTTAGCAGTGTATACTGGTATCATCAGAAGAGCTAGAGCTGGACAAATGTAGTCAAAAGTCTTATTTTCTGAGCGATACACTTGGACAATACACAGTTGTTTCTGTCACTTGTTGAAGGCATTAGGGACAGAAAGTTTGAATAAAGGAAAATAAAGATGTTTTGTTGCATGTGTTCTTCTATTTTGACTTAGTGAGTTGACCTTAAAGAGAAGAGATAGTATTTTAGACAAATAATTTCTCCTTTAACTTTGCTTTCTAAAACAATGTTCTATATAGGCTGAGGGGTGACTGTAATTGCTCTGGCATTTTGTGGAAACTGTTTTCTGCTTTTTCCTAACCCTTTCCATTATCTCTTGCACATAGATGAAAACAATACGATTTTCCCAACCTCGGTAACCTTATTGCCCCAGATAATTTTTCTCCTGCTTGAGTATTCTGTACAGGCTTAGTCATGCTGAAGTCATGTGTTAGTGTGAAAAGAAGCTAATTTTCTTATACAAAATGGACAGTGGGCTTCCACATGATTTTCAGTAACAATGAGAGAAAATGTCATAAAAAGCAAAATTAAAAAACTGTGTAGGTTTGGAATCTGTGTTTTTATGGTCATAGGGATGATGTGATATGTTGACTGCTGTAGGGAGTATGCCTAGTAGGACTTGTGAGCACTATTTCAATAAGTATCAAATGTATATATATAAAAAAGTGTCACTCAGTTTCACCTGGTCACAGTTTAGTGAGGGCTTTGGAGCCGTTTTGGTGTCCAAGGGTTATGCCAAACCAATCTGCAAAAGAATTAGTAAGCTGTCATTAGCAAGTGATTTTTTAATTTTTATTTGCTGTTGCTGTGTTGATAAACTACTTGAACATGACTGATATGATATGTATTTGGATCTAGTAACTTCTAAGTTTTAATTGTATATTGATCTTATTTTTGTACTGTATTTAACAATGGCTTTGCTGAGCTATGTAGAAAGTAGCTTTTTAGGTTACCTTCCTCTACACAGGTTATTTTCTGTTATGAAAGAATGCTGCAAGTAGTTGTGAGCAGCTTAGAGATCCTTTAGGGCTTTATAATTACTCAGCAGCCATGGTGAAACAGATTTGATGCTAGCAGCAAGAGTTCCTTGGCTAATATAAATATTTGAACTACTGATTACAGCCTCTGATCCTCTGCCAGTAGTAATTACATCCTCTATTTCTCCGCCCCGAGGGTGCTGAACTGCTGTAACTTAGGAGAAACCAAACTTCTGCTGTCTGTTGCCAGACGCTTGGCCAATACCATTGTATATTTTCATGGCTCCCAATGGATCATAAACTGTGGTTTGAAGAATGTTAGAATGATACAAGGCTACAAAGTATATTTGCTTACAGGTTTTGCCTAACAATATGTTGTTCTTGCTTCAGAAAATGAATACGAGATTTGTTCAAATACTAATGCTTGGAGAGTACATTCTTCATAAAAACTCTTTTTTAGTACCTCCTGTATTTGAAGACATTATTGTAAAGTAGCCTACCTTATCTTCTGAAATGCAGTTGCAGTACCTGGTTTACCATTTATTTGGGTTGGTTATTCCTTTACACATTCATCTGGCTTCACACAACTTACATCTTTTAATCCTGTACTTTTGGTTGCTATGGTTCCATAGTCTTTTTCAACTCTTGTGCTGCAGTTATGTATATTCATTTATTCAGGGTCTCATTATTTCATTAGTCATCTCACAGTAAGTCAGATGTATTAGCTAATAGGAGCAGCTTCCAGAGATCCTTCCAGATGACCAGTAGTCAGAAAAAAAATACAGGCTTATTGAGAACCATGAGAGATATGGTTCTAGTATTATTGCTAATATCCCATTCTTGAAATCTGTTCTTGAAAACTAGTCCATACACCTCAGTAAGTAGTTAATTGTTATCTATTTGTCTGCTTATCTTTTCAGTTATGTTGCTAGTTGAGCAGGGGGCTGGTTTCCTGCGATTATTTTGGTGTTTGCATACAAACTGAAAATTCTCTTATAATTGACATAACACGTTTTCCTTGTAGAGTCTCTACTGTTCTTTGTAGTGTTTTGATTTCCGAGAGATGATTATGTCTCTCACCCAATATTTTACTGTGAAATTTATTAGGACTTAGTGTCTTACAGGTTTTATCTCTCTATTAAGTGTGGTAAGATTGCCTAAGATGGGCAAAAATTATTGATTCTAACACTTAAATATGAGTGTAGATAGTAGGATCACTCTAACCTCAGCTTATTTGTTGATGGACCATTGAGGAAGCAGCTCAAAGCCTTGCGGGAAACAAGATTGTCATGTGTGTCATGGAAAAGAGCAAACTTATTATGGGATATTTGAGGAGACTTGTGGGATTGTGTATAAGTGGTTATGGATCATCTAGCAGAAGAGCCAATGGCAGGAAAAGGGAATGAAAGAAATCTATGATAATTAGGCTTCTGCTCAGTGTCTTATCACTGCAGTAATAGCTTAATAAAAAAATCTGTATTAAACATTATTCCTAATTATTTTCCTGGTTGAGCTTGTTCTCTGTTTTCTGTGCGTGTAGTGCTAGCAACCTTCAATCCCATGGAGCTGGTGAGTAGTTTCAGAAGGCTGAGAGCCAGAGCCCGTAGGTCTGGGGGCAAGATACTGGAGAGAGCAGAGGGTTTGGGAGTTGGTGCTGGAGTGTCTGGTGTCCAAGATGTCCAGAGGGAGAGTGAGGGCTCGAGAGGCAGCCTCTGAGGAGACCACAGTTTGTGGCCAGCTATGAGAGGCTTATATGCCTGAAATCAGCCAACACATGTGAACAACCCAGCCCATATTGTGTGGTTTGTCTGTGCATGTGCTGTTTGTGTGCATGTGGTGCCTATTTTTGTGTTTGTGGAGTTCTTGAGGTGGCCAGCAGCATCTGTACAGTGTGTGTGTGTGAGGAATACATGGTCAGCCTGGCTGGGGTCAGGGGCTGGAAGCAGTCTGGCTGCCAGGGGCTGGGAAGGAGAACATCCCTGGGCCTTGAAGCCACCAGCTTCAAGCTTCACTTCAGCGGCTTGCTGTGTGCACTTTGCTCTGAAAGGCACTGAGCCACAGGCCTTAATATGGGTCAAATGGAGGTCCCACTTACATGGTTAAGGTCTAAGGCAGCAAAATTTATGTTTTATAAATAAGTAGCTTTTTTTGAAGGCCTGGTTTTCTGCTTCATGAAATTTACTCCTGGGGGAAGTGTGTTCTTATGTCAGAGTGTATTTGTTTATTCAGAAGTAAAATATTTGTAATAATTGTAAATACAAGTAATCAACATTTAAAAGAAAGGACATTTTAAGGAAATCAGAGCACTGCATGTTGTTGGAGTTGCTAGTAGCTCTCCTTAATTGAATGTCCTTTTCTGTTTTGGAAAGAAAATATTTAAACATTAACTCTTACTCGTGTTT
The DNA here is from genome assembly GCF_020740725.1 of Corvus hawaiiensis. Taxonomy (NCBI): domain Eukaryota; kingdom Metazoa; phylum Chordata; class Aves; order Passeriformes; family Corvidae; genus Corvus; species Corvus hawaiiensis. The sequence continues at coordinate 26,629,387 of NC_063215.1, forward strand.
GGGAAGTGTCATTGCTGTTACTGGCAGCAGAGAGTTGAGATGAAGTAAAATGTTGGAAAATGATGATAAGTAGGCTCAGATTAATGCTGGGTTTTAACAGTATGGAATTTGAGTGCCTGTCATGTTTTTAGCTCTACTCACTAAAGATAAGAATGTAATCACTGATACTTGAACATATGGGAAACTGGGGTTTAAAGGCTGGCAAGATTTGATTTTGCTTCTTAAAAAAAGTTAATGAATATTGTAAAATATGCACAACTGAGCAGAAGTATTCCAAATACCTTTTTACTTTTAAAAGATGGATATTTTTCTAAGTTTTAGCAACAAACGATTAGTTTCAAGCAGTACCACATACTGAGAGAATAAAACAGTTGAAATTCAAATGCTGCCTTCTGAGTTTTGGAAGTAAGAGATTGCTGTCATCCAGGCTGTCGTAATAAAATGTTTTCTATGTTGTTTGTTACGAAAGATCAGGTATGGAATTCCTAAGGGTTATTTAAACTTATTTGAAATTGTATGGTAAATTTGTCAAGGGAAAAAAGTAACTATATGGAGATTTGAGAAGGTCGTTAAACACAGAAAAATGGTTTGCAATAGTATCCTTTTTCCTTAGATGTTAGTGTCTCTATCTTAGTGTTTAAGGGCTGAATAAGAACACAGCCTTGATTAGTGTTGACTTCAGTAAGTAATCTTGGTCCCTAAGAACAAGTGGTTTTAAGATGTTTTGTTAATAATTTTTCCCTGAAAGATATCTGAGAGTAAAATGATCTTGTTTCCAAAAAACCTCCCTTCATTTCATCCTCCTGAAAAAGGACTTGACAATCTTGTTAGAACTTGTCAGAATAATCACGAGTAGTTTTTAAAATTTCCCTACATTGCAGATGAAAATGTGGACTTCAGAGGCTGGTTAGAGAATGGAAGCTCTTGTATGCACAACAGGAAGGCTAGTAGTTCAGAAATACTTGGTACTGTTTTATGGGCTGTATTATGTATTTTGTATTTGATTTTCAGCAGATTACCCAGGGAGATTGCAGAGTCTCCATCCTTGGAGATATTCAAAACCTGCCTGGGCAGTCCTGGTCAAACAGCTCTAGATGACGTTCAGAGGTGCTTTCAAACCTCGGCCACATTGTGAATCACAGTTGTTGAAAACCAAATACACAGTACATAATACAGTGTTCCTTGATGTTCAGATGGGATCTCCTGCATTTCAGTCTGTTGTCCATGTTTTATCTGGTCCTGTCACTGGTCACCCATGGAAAGACCCTGGCTCTGTTCTCTTTCCACCCTCCCTTCGTTGGTAGAATCCTCCAGAGCCTTTCTGCCTCCATGCTGAACAGTCCCAACTCTCCCAGTCTTTCCTCATAACAGGTGCTCCAGTCCCTTCATCTTCATGGCCCTATGCTGGTCTTCCTCTGGTGTGTCCATCTCTATTGTACTGGGGAGCCCAGAACTGGACAGATAATCAATTCCCGGTAGTAAAATCCTATTACTGCTAAAATTTAAATATCTCTTCTGAAGTTCTGTAATAAAACTGATTTATAGTAACTGATTTTTATACAGTAGCAGACATTTGTTTCCTGTAGTGGATAGGGCTTTAGTAATAGGGTTTGTAAAGATAAAATACATAGCAGTTTTTAACTGAAGGTTTTTATGATGGCCTACATTGATGAAGCCCTGTAGTAGTAATGATGACTATGTAAAATGAGCTTTTCATCAAGTGTATTGGATGGGTATATAGAGAGTTGCTTCTTCTTTTTTTGACTATATAGTCTTCATCATCAGAGAACTTCTGCTAGTGTGGTTGTTCTTAAAGCAGTTTTGGAACACAATGCTAGACTGATGAAGTTTGTGTTGGGAAACACCTACCATGGTTTGTGACCGTGACTTTGAGGGTCTTTAAATAATAATCTTTCATACGTTCTATCCAATTGCTTCTTGTGTGATATTGACTAGTAGCTTCTACCAAGAAGAGATTTTATGAAGAGATTTTGGCTTTCTTAATTTCCTTCTCACGAATGAAGAGCGAGGTGCGGGATGTGCGTGTGAAACTTTAAAATCATAACATTAAGACCTTGGGGAAATCACTGCTGTCTGAGTTACCTTCTCCCACTTCAGTAATGCTCCATGGATGCAAGTTAATTAAGGCATCACTGTATAGCTGAACTGAGGAACACATTCCAGGTTACTTTGGAGTAATGGAATCACCATTTAGTCTCTGGGAGAAGGACTGGAAAAGCAACAAATTTCTGTTCATAAATAATGCCAGAGAAAGAAACAGAAGATCTGCATGCAGCCAAAGAATAGTAAGGAGTAATGAAGAGATGAAGAACTGTTTGCAAGAATCAGAAGTTCATAGTGAAATAAAGTGGAATAAAAGAAGCGATTTCATTTTCCATGCTTGCTGTGAAGGCGAGTGTTCCAGTACACTGTTTGTTTGGTTTGAAAATTACTAGGTATCTGGAAGTTGATAAAAAGGACTGAGGACTAAATGAAAAGTTGACAAGGCTCTCTGTAAAGGCCAAGTCAGTGGTGAAACAGTTGATAAAATCACTGAAGAACCTTTACAACTATGGGAAGCAATACTATTTAACAGAAGATTTGGATTTTGCTGACAAGGTAGCTTCTTAAATGTCTGCTTCAATCTACATATAATTAAAGCCTGAAACACACTATACACTATTGTAAGAAAGATGGAATCAATAACTTATTTTTGGGGGAAAATATCTAATGAGCATCTTCATAACTGTCAACTTCAGCTTTATTTTAGTATGCAAAAAAGTACAAGAGATGAGTTCATTTACATGCTGTCACCCTCACATGCAAGTGAAATGATTATATGCACAAGTAATAATGCTGCAAAACCCAGCAACAGTTTGCTTAGCAATTAAACAAGGTTTAATTATTGAAAAATTTTGCTTTAAAGACTAAGTATGAGACTCCAATCCAGATGTTATTTATACCTCAGTGTGAATATGAAAGCCTAGACATTTCCAAATAGAAAAAAGAAATCAATTACTTTCAGAAGCAAGTGCCTCAGGAAAACATTAATTATTATTCTGAGTGCATTTGACAAATGCTGAGCTGAAATTAGTGGAGTTTGGTTTCTTCAGAGTTCTTAAAGTATTAGGTAAATATCTAGGACAAGCAAGGACACTTTTCATAACTCTTAATTTCTTTCTTCTTTTATGGAAAATTTTTCCTTTGGTAGCTTGACTTAACTGGCAAAATGAAAGAAGACATTGTATATGTAATATTTATAATTTAGAATATATATCTTACAACATAATTTATATTTAATTATACTAGTATATAGGTTTTAAATTTTCAGATACAGCATCTAAGCAACATTGATAACTATTGTGCCCTGCCTTTTAGAGTCCGAAAAGAAAATGACAGTGCTAATAATATAACTTTAATTCCTTTTTTTGTTTGTTTTTTAAATAAGTTAGTTGCTGCCTTTGATTTGCTTTCCTTAAACATAAAAGGCCACTTTGTGTTCTGTGTGATTTTCTTTTGGCTGGCTTGTGTTACTGTGAAGGCGGGGGGTGGTGTGTGTGTGTGTGAGAGGAGTTGGTGGGGAGTTTTACGTAGTTAAACAACAAAACAAAAGCAAACCCACAAAACCATCTTCAGCCTTATATTGACACTTATACCATCCACTACAGATTCAAGAGTGAAATTTTCTCCTGTGCTTGAGAAATGTCAGAATTGTTACATTTATACTGGAAGCCCAGTAATGCTAGTCTGTATTATTTATTTCCTTTAGTCTGATGCCATGAAGATTTTTGCCTTTTCTTTTATACCTCTGTTATACCCCTGTTATACCTTTTTACAGCTTCTGTATTCCTAGTGCTTTTTGCCTACATTCTTGGACTTGTTTGTTAAGCTAAGAGACTAAACATTTTAGAAGCTTCGTAGCTAGGGATCAGTGTGCCCCAGACCCCAAGGTCCTCTCCAGAACACATTCTGTAAACCAAGACAGAACCATCCAGGGGAAGGTTCCTTGGGGAGGGGGGGCTCACTTGAACCTCTCATTGGGGAATCTTTGATAGATATGCTAATTAGTAAAGCCTATAATGTTATACCCAATGTTGGGGGAGGATTAGGATAGACACGAGAGGAGAGACACAGAGACACAGGGAAAGACTCGGTGGGGTGCATCTTGATGCACATGACCTGGACGTGTACACCTAAGGATCCTTAAGAATAAATACCAAGGTAAAATCCCTTTTCCCCTTCTAACCGTGTATGCCTCTTGATTTTAAGACCAGGAAAAGGCATCAAGTCCATAAATTTGGTGGTACTAGATGGAAATAATCAGAATGATTGATGTATTAAATTATATTGATCCATTTAAAAAAAGGTTTGATAATGTCAAAAGCATTTTTTGCATAGTTTTGTTAGTTTTGAAGAATGTTATTTGCTGTTATATAGGTTGTGTGTTAACAATTGTTGTGGAATAGATGTAACATTAATTTTTTGGTGTAGTTTTTATTGAGCATATTTCAGTGTAAGTGCTGCTGAAATAACTTTTAATAACTGAAGAAGCCTTGGCAAAAATTACTTATTAATTTTATACAATGCTTGAGATATGTAAGATGCTGTGAAAGGTTGAACTCCAGCTTTTTTCAAAATAAAATTGATCAGTGTTAAAATGTCAACTGTCTAGGTACAGCAGCATACTGGCATGCAAACACTGCTTTCTTATTTCAGGTTCCCCAGCTGCATAACATTTGCATTGTGACATTTTGTAACAACATTAGCACTATAGCTGATGTTTCGCAATCAATCGGTTTTTGTTGGTATGAGACAGCCTGCAACTTAGTTGGATGCTGAAGGTGTTTCTCTGGAATGTAATTAACTTGAATTCTTGGGTTCTGGCAGTATCTGCATCTCATAACTTCTTTGTGCAAAATCACATAAACCATGTAGTATCATTCTGAAATGTCTTTTAAAAAAATAAATAAAGGCAAACCAAAGTAATATTAAGACTTTCTCAGAAGTACAAAACCTTTCTAGACATTGTATCTGAAATTTAATCTAAAGCAAATGTCTTGGTGCCTGGTGCATTAAAATGCCTTACTGGAGAATTCATATCCTTTAAAACTGCATTTTAGAGAATAGCCGGCTAAAATTCAGGTTTCATTGAAAATGAAGTTGTTTTAAAGTTTTAGAGCTTCTTTTCATGAACAATGCTTCTAATCAGAGAGAAATGCATTAAGGAGTCTTTTGTGACTATTACTTCCTCTATTTAGGCTTAATAAAATGTACACGAAAACTACTTTTTGTGGCTGAAAGCAGATTGCTGCAGGAAAGAGACTTTATGTGAGTGATTTGTGTGTGAAATGTCATTGTATAGTAGAGTTCCCCTTTTTATATAAAAGCATGGCCTTGGTTAAATGTTTTGAGAAACAATTATAGTTGGACTCTTGTTGGGGTCTCCTCCCCCGCCGTGTAGCCCTGGGAGAGGGGCCCTGAGGGCACAGACACGGGGTTTCCCTGCCCCTGCTCAGCCTCGTTCCCATTGGTTGGTTTGTGCTCCCTGCGCGGGCAGAAGGACCCTTGGTCCCGTGACTGGAACAGTTCCTCGGCAGAGCTCCGGCCATGCGGCTGGAGAAATGAACATCTCTCTGAAACAGCTATCAAGAATCTGTCTGTCCATATATATGTCCTTTCCACGGGACGCCTGGTTTGATATATGCGTGTTGCAGTATCCCCACTGCAACATAATGGTGGAGAATTGAGAGCAGAACGATCCCCGATCCCTAAGCGACTGATTTGTGTGAGTAAACCCTGGAAACTTTGGATTCCTCTTCTTGGTTTTGCTTTGCTATTCCGTATCTAAACTATGGAGGAACCGTGGGAAGACTCTTGGCTCTCAGAGCCGCATATGGACATTTATCTTAAACTTAAAATGATTCTTGAACAACGATTTGTAAATTTTAGCTTGATTCAAGCTCAAAAAGAACTGAAACACTTCCTGGCATGGTTGTTTAAGAACTTTTTCTATGTTTCTTGGGATTTAATTCTTACCAAGGGCTTTTGGAAAACTGTTTGGACACAGTTAATACTGGAGTCAAAATATATGCTGATGGAAGAATATTTTCGTGAATATTATTTAGTTACCGAGACTGTTGAGCAATGTCAGCTGTGTCCTGGCGAAGGGAAGCCTGGCGCAGGGACCGTGCGGCCCAGGCCACGTGCACCGAGCGCTCTGCGAGCAGCAGCGAGGCAGTTCCCGCGCGCGGGCGGAGCCACGCGAGCCGCAGTGTCGGTGGCGGAGCGAGGAGTGGCGGGACCCGGCGGTGCCCACATGGCCCAGCACAGCGCGTGGTGGAGTGAGCCCCGTGAATGCCCGGCCGAGAGGGGCGGCGCGCGGGCGGCGGCGGGCGGCGGTGGAACGGAGCCGTGCCCAGCCGAGACGCGCACTGGAGCCGGGCGCGGGGGAGTCATCGCTCGGGGGCCCGGCCGAGACGTGGGTGCAGCGCCCGGCAGCGGCAGCGAAGCTGCGACCAGAGGAGGCGACGCACAGAGAACTGAGCGGCGCGGCCCGGCCCGGCCCGCGCAGCCCCGAACGCGACCCCGGGAAGAGCGCGCAGGCACCAGCAGCCCCGACAATTCCAACACGGGAGCAAGCGAAAGAGAGAGCAAAGACGCAGCGAGACAGAAAACAGCAGCCACTCGGAAAAAGGAAAAGATCATAGTAACTAAGATCTTAGGGATAATAAAATGGTATAATGTTAAGCAAAATTATGGTTTTATAACAAGGTGTGACAACCAGCAAGACATATTCGTGCATAGAACTGCTATTAAAAAGAATAACCCTGAAAAATGCATCCCAAGCTTGGGAGATGGAGAGGTGGTGGAATTTAATATTGTAGTAGGGAGAAAAGGGTTACAAGCATCGCAGGTCACTGGGCCTGATGGTGTTCCTGTAAAAGGCAGTATATATGCAAAAAACCGTAGTCATGTTAGACAGTATCTCTATTGTAAGTCCCCCCTACAGTCTCCCTTTCCTAATCCCACCTTTCCCTTTTACTCTATGTCCTATTACCCCCAGTGTATTCCCAATCCGTTTTTTCATCCATGGTTTCCCTCACAAAACCATGCTTTTGCCAATTGTTTCCCCAAAAATCCCTTTCCAATGCCGAGTGGGGGATGAAAAGGGGGAGGGAAGAAGTTAAACCCTCTCTTGCCTCAGTTTCCCCACAAAGCATGCCCGGAGAGTCCTGTCTCCCTTCTGTCAGCCCTAAGATGTTCCACAGAATCTGTTTGGACATTTAAAGACTCAGGAGGGTGGCTTGTTTTGTCTTGAAACTGTTCTTGTTATGTTTATCCAGTTGTTTTCATTCTCCTTTTATTAAAATAAAACGGGTGAGGTGTTGGGGTCTCCTCCCCTGCCGTGTAGCCCTGGGAGAGGGGCCCTGAGGGCACAGACACGGGGTTTCCTGTCCCTGCTCAGCCTCGTTCCCATTGGTTGGTTTGTGTTCCCTGCGCGGGCAGAAGGACCCTTGGTCCCGTGACTGGAACAGTTCCTGGGCAGAGCTCCGGCCATGCGGCTGGAGAAATAAACATCTCTGAAACAGCTATCAAGAATCTGTCTGTCCGTATATATGTCCTTTCCACGGGACTCCTGGTTTGATATATGCGTGTTGCAGTATCCCCACTGCAACAGACTCTATGTAAGTGGAACTGAGACTTAAAGGCCTGTTATTTATCATAATCTTGCTGGATATTTGCGCAGTTCATGTTCAAGACCAGGCTGGATGGGGCTCTGGTTTACTGGAAGGTGTCACTGCCCATGACAGAGGGTTTGGAACTAGATGAGCTTTATGGTCCCTTCCAACCCAAACCACCCTATGATTCTATGTTGATCTTATAAATATGTAAAGAGTACTCTGATGTGTGTAGTGTATCTATAACAATATAGTGATTATTATGATACAATCTTTACTGAGTAGAACTAAAATCTTTCTACAGCATTATTTTAAACCTGTTCCATATCTTAAAATGAGGAGAGGAAAGCTTCCCAAAGGCTTTTGTAGCATCTCCTGAAGATTGTTTTTTTTTTTGATCAAACGGATACTCCAGAAGGATAGCTGTTGTAATGCTAGGTTTAGTTTAGCAAGCTGCAGCTTTCCCTGAGAGCTCAGCAGAGCTGCCTAGGGCAGTGCGACCATTGTCACCCTCCCGTAGTCCATTTTGGACAATTCTGCGGTTTTGCTCCGGCAGCTGTCAGCTTTACAACCAGTGATGATGAAGGAGGCGAGAAGGGTCTCTCCATAAGAGTTTAAGAGGATCTAGTAATAGCTACATCTCGTCCCAGCGATCCCCAGAGGCAGAGAGACCTCGTGATCCGGGCGCAGGGGGGTTTTGTCAGATCGCAGGGGCGGTACATGGGCGGAGTTGGGGTACAGGAACCAATAGGGAGAGCCCGAGGGAATGGCCAGGGCTAGGGGCAAGGAACAGTGGGGAACAATCTGGGATAGGAAAAGCAACGGGTAAACAGATTGCCACAGATAAACTAGCTTATGGAAAAACCTAATCTAGATAAACTAGGGTTATGGAAAAAAATTCAGAATTAAGGTAAAGACTTTCACAGAAAGTGTCTTACTGTCTTCTCTTGTTTCTCAGTTATTCCCAGTGGAGGGGGAAAGCTGGGATCTGTAATTCTGACTCTCAGATATGCCATAGCTACAGTGTTGTCAATTAAAAAAAAAATACGTATGGTTTGGTTACATAAGATTTGATATTCTGTTAGATTGGTTACATTTAGAAAACATCTTAAAATGCTGGCCAAACAGATCTTTAAATAAAGTTTAATGAGTTAGTGGGAACAAGTGTTGTGTCTTTTAATGTTAAATAGCTATCGCTAAAGGTTATATATATATAACCTTTAGCGAGATATATATCTATGTATATATACATAGATATCTATGTATAGATAGCTATATATATATATATATATATATATATATATGTATACCTATCTCTTTCAAAAAGCTCAAGAAAAAGGCACTTTACCTGAAGTAGTGTTGGATTAGCAGAGCAGAAAGTAACTTTATTTCATTCCACAAAAGATAATTTTTAATTGTATACCATTCCTTTAGAGGTGTTGCAGGTGCTACCATGATGTCATATTTTACTCATATCTTTGTTTCCATTTAGCTTTTACCTTCTTTCCCTCTTGCACTTTGCTACTGTGAGGGCTCATACTCAACTGAGTGATGCATTTAATGGGAACAAATAGACTATAGTGCATTTTTTTGGGCACAGATAGGTCAGGCAGTAAGTTGTGAACAGGCCCTGCAGAGAGACCTTGACAAATTAGAGGGCTGGGCAATCACCAACCATGTGAAGTTTAACAAGGGAAAGCGACAGATTCTGCACCTGGGATTGGGTAGCCCTAGTTGTGTGCACAGACTGGGGAATGAGAGGCTGCAGAGCAGCGCTGTGCAAAGGGACCTGGGGGTCCTGGATGATGGAAAGACAAATATGAGTCAGCAGTGCCCTGGCAGCCAGGAGGGCCAGCCCTGTCCTGGGGGGCATCAGGCACAGCATCGCCAGCTGGGCAAGGGAGGAGATTGTCCCGCTCTGCTCTGCCCTGGGGCAGCCTCACCTTGAATATTGTGTGCAGTTTTAGGTGCCACAATATAAGACAGATATTAAGTACTGTTAGAAAGTGTCCAAAGGAGGCCACAAGGATGGTGAGGGGCCTTGAGGGGAAGCCGTATGAGGAGTGGCTGAGGTCACTTGGTCTGTTCAGCCTGGAGAAGAGGAGACTGAGGGGAGACCTCATTGCGGTCCTCAGCATCCTCGTGAGAGGAAGTCGAGGGGCAGACACTGATCTCTTCAGTCTTGTGACCAGTGAGAGGAGTGAAATGAGGTAAAAACAGTTTATTACACGAGAAAGGAAACCAAAACAAAAAACCCCACAAGCAATGCTTACCAGCAGCAGACTGATGTCCAGCCAGGTCTTGAGCAATGGGAGCTCTGGAAAAATTACCCCTCAGTCTTATTGCTGAACTTGAGGTTATAAGGTCACCATCTCAGTTTAGCTCTGTCTGTGTGTCCTTGTCTGCTGCTCACTCTGCCCCCTCCTCTGATGATCCAGGCCTCAGGACTTGAATTATCTTAAGTCAGCAGTGTTTTATGTTCTCTGTAAATTGAACTGCTTCAACATGATTAAAGTTTGGAGCTATGCTCTTTATTTGACAACATTTTGATATTTTTCATATATCTAAAATATCAAATGTCATGTTTTTGCCTTTTTTTCCCTGGTATGATGATTTTTATGTTGAGTACCATATAGAGGTGAAGGCAAGGCTGTGCTTGCAGGAATTTGTCTATATTTTATTTCAGAGTGGTTGAAAAAAGTCTTCAAAATTTCAATTTGGAATGTGTGATAGGGATCATCTTCTAGAAAAATGCTGTTGAAAAAGCTCCTAAAATTCTTAGCTGTTTAAAAACACTAGTGTTAATTTACCATGACTTTTGTAAAAGCTGCTTTTATTTACACTCTGGCTCTGTTAGAAAAAACATAAGGTTATAAGGAGAAACTTTATACTTGAAAATGCTACCTTTTATTTTTATAATCCAGGCAAGCTGAAGGAAAATGTGCTCTTTCAATTAAAGTCGTTCAAATATTTTGATGAGGTCTCCTCAACTATGTTTAAGGAAAGCTATCCTGGGTGTTAGATAGAAAAGAGCAGTGTTACGAGGATTCCGCATCTTCCAGAAAATAAACATTTGAAATAACTGGACAAAGTGTTTGTTCTAAGATTTGAAAAGTGTTAGATCTTATTTTCACAACACTATGGTGTGTAGAGAACATTACCTTGTCCAGGCAACATAATAGAGGAAAATGGGGAGTCATTTTGCTCCTAAGATTTGCAGATTCAGAAAAATATTGGCCATGTGGATTCTCCTTTGACTTCAAGGGATTATGTTTTTCTGCCCTTTAATGGTGGATCCTGAAACAGCCAGCACAGACCACCTCTTCCATATTCTTTCATTGCGATGTCAAGTAAAATCTTCGTTAAAGATCACTAGGTCTTGGTTCTGCCTCAATTACTACAAGTCTCCTAAATGAGTTTTAAACCAGTGTTTCTGTTAATTGATAGTGCTTACACAGAAACGTACTTTATTGTATATATAACTTTGATAATAATGTTGATACTTTTTCAGGTTTTGAATGTTACTTTTTTTTTTTTTTGCTGCTTACATCACTGTCCAGTCAGACTTTCATAAACGTCCTGTCATAAATGCATTGTTTTTTTCTGCTTAAATGCAATATTTCAAGTACTACATAGAGAAAAATACCATATGCTTGTGTTATGTAAAATTGTATCTGTATTTGAGTGTGCACACAAATACTGTTTTCTGTATCTCTTAAGTAATTAATGGAAAAAGAAGGAGATGGTATTTCGGGTGATTCAGTCTTTGTTCTGATAACTTGTGGAGTAACTTGGTGTTTAGAAGGCTTCCACGTTCTTTTCAGAATTAGTTTCTGATTTTCTGGTTGTGTTAAAAACAAAATTAGAGGGTTACTTTATAGGGGACATGAATATAGAACAATCCTTATATCGGCCTTTAAAACTCAGTGGTAGGAAAATGAGGGTTTTTTTTAATTAAAAAAAACCTTCTGAGTAAATGCAGGATTTACTGAGTTCTAGTATATCATATGCATCTCAATCTAGCTCCATAAAACAAGGGAATGTGGATCATGCTTTATTGCTGAGATAGCTGCCTTTTTTAAAAGGAAGATGAATGGGTTGCTGAGAGTGCCAGGTTAACCTTTCCTGCAGCAGTCAGATTCGATGAGTACATTTGGGTTACCTGGGACTGAGAAGAGCCACGTTGTGAGACAGTGGTTGCTGCAGTCCAGGGCTCCCTCAGCAGCAGAAATGGCCCTTCCTCCTTTGCTGCTGTCCCTGTGTTCAGTAGCTTCAACTTCCCTTGGCAGACAGCTGCTTCGAACCTCCTCTCATTTAGCTGGGGCATGGTATTGCGAGCTTGAGGTGCAAGTTTCAAATTTGATTCTAGTCCGACTTCTGCCTAGCAGCAAAGGTTATGGAATGGATGTAATGAATGGGGGGGTCTTTCAGGAATTACATATTTTTAATGCATTTTATTTTTGAGTTACTTGTAAAATACTTAAGTACTTGATGCTTATTTATACAGTGTGAAATATCTCAAAATTTCTAATTTGTTCATAGTTAGTTTTCAAAATACAGCCACAGAATCATGAAATGCATGTTATGTTCAATATTTTGTTAGATGTATGTCAGAATGATCAACAGTGCTATGTTTGTAGCTTTTATAGGTGAAGGTAGCTACCTTATATACAGATACTAAGCAAATTTAATACATATATTTTTCCAATTATTTTAGTTAATACACCAGTTAATTAGTATTCCACAATAGTGTGACATGTATTTGTTGATCTATAGATTGCTAGGTTTATTTATGCAGAAAAATTGAATGTTTTAACTAGTCATATGAGTTATAAGAAAAAAAAAGTGTTTATTTTAAAACAACCAAATTTCAAAACAGGTTATGCCCATTTAAAAAAAACTGTACACAGAGGCATGTTTATATAAGTCCCATGGTGCTAGATACTGCGTAAATTATGTATAATGTGGCTTCATGTATTATATTTACACTTGTAGAAGGCTGTCTAGGCACAATATGACTTCTAGTTCAAATACGTTTGGAAAACATACACCACTTTCAATGAAGTCTTGCTATTTAATTCTAATAGCATTGTAATTTTAGAAAAATTATTTTTCACTCTTTGTTAACTTGTGAATATTTCTGCTAGCTTCAGATTCTGGAAGGCTGTGCTTCATTATTTTTAATAGGAGAAATTACGTCTTACCCAATGTTGTATAAAGTTGTAACAACACAGTGTGACTTCTAACATAATCCTGCCTTGTGTTACCAAGTTTTTTAAGCTAATATTTTATTGATTGTACTCCTTTTTTCTTCCAGCTGACAGCACGATCACTACCTTCCATACAGTCTGATGAGAGACTTCAACCTCTGCTTAGTCATCTCAGGTAGTATGAAGTGAAAGCATGAGTGTGTTCCTTCATGCAGATTAAAGTAATTGTTTTGGTAGAATGCCTTAGGTACAGGTTTTTTACAGACCTCACCTGTGTGATTGGCTTTGACTGGAAAAAAACCCCCCAAAATAACCCTTCAACTTAATTCCCTTTGTAAATGACGTGGAACATAATTTATAGAACTAGTGTTGCTTCTAAGTAACAAAAAATAGTTGTAGCTTTTATAAAGTTTTTTTTTCAATAGCAAGTGCAAGGTTATTAAGCTTCTTTATGAACAAAACAGATTCCAGATTACAGTGCTCAGAGCATGGGCCTTCCTTGTTGCAAATGTTCTATGCTCTCTGCTCTTTTTGGGGGATTTTGCTGTCATTGATGAATGGAGTACTAATTTGTTTTTTTAATGGACCTAAGTAGATTGCTGAAAGTGTGAACCATTAGAATAAATAATATGCCTCCCTCTTAGTAGTATGAGTGTGTGTGTGCAGATGTATATGTGTGTGCGTGTGTATATATATGTATGTAAGCTTTCTACTTTATTTTTAGGAAAGGCTAAGCATAGGTCTCTTTCTTACATACATGATTGCTTTTTATCACTTTATATGGGAGACTTTTCCTACTATGGTAGTATGCAAAAGGACAAGGTCCATACAATTAAAGCGAGCTGGTTTAGAATCGTGGAATAATTTAACTTGAAGTGAACCTCTTGAGATGATTTAATCTAGCCCATGCTTAATGCAGATCTGGTTAGATCAGATTGCTCAGGTGTTTATTTTTGTCGAATTTTTAATGTCTTTAAGGATAGAAATTTACTTAAATATTGGATGTCAGTAATGAATGCTGTTTTTGAACACATACAGCTTAGCATTAAGATCATTGAAATGATGTTGGGTTAATTAAAAACGGAAGTGTTGAGGCTCTGTCATGGCAGTACTGCATGGGGAATTGGGATGCAGATCTAGTTTGCTAGATCATGCTCCTTATTTTCTATGGTGCTGTACTGCTTGAGCTATCTGTTCCCAAAACCTGACATTTTATTTTGATTTTTAAAAATCTCATAATTTTTATTATATAGGAAGAGTTTTATGTTTTGTTGTTTTTAGTGTAAATCAGAATAGAAAAAATAGCTTTCATGGTATCTCCGCTTATTTACATACGATTAAACTTTGTTCAAGAGCAAGGAATGAAAACAAGGATTGCAGTGTTATTGTTACTGTTACATAGCTGGGGATACTTCTGAATGCCAATAACATTCCATGATTTTATTACCCTACATCTTACTGGGACTGTAAAAAATGCAGCTCAGTGGTATACCTTTCTCCATTTGAAGATCAAGAGCAATTAAGTTAGCTTTTCATAAACTGTGCTCTCTAGGAGTAATCACTAAGAAATTGAAAATTTCTTTTGATATATACTCTGCATCTATGTAAGTGGAACAGTCCTTGAGTATCTCACAGTAATCAGTCCTGTCTGTGCTTTTTTTTAAATATGGAAAAAGGAAAGGTTCCCAAAAAAGCTACTTTAACAGGGATACTGTACCCCACATTTATGCTAACTGGTATTTCTTGTACATTCTTATGTTACCTTGGGTATGTATGTTATACAACTGGTAAATCACTTCCATTTGCTTTTGTGAAAATTGAGGGACTGTTTCTGGTTTGTCACCAACTGAAAAAATTATACAAATGCTTCCAAGTTGCCTTTTTTGGAAGTTTTTTAAAATGAACAGAATATATCAGATCTTGCAATTTGAAAAGCAGCCTCTGGCAGTGAACAGACAGGTGACCAAATACGTCATCTTTGTTATTTATTTCTGTGAATCTGTGATTCCTTTTGCTTCATCTTGCTCTTGAGAAAGGAGAATATTAGCTAGTTGTAGACTTTCTTCTACCTTCATTATCTGAATATGTAGAGCAGTGTTTTACTTTTGGCATACGTCAATAGACCTCTGTCAGGGAAGCAAAAGCTTAGAAATTAATGAAAAGGTCTTACAATTGATGGTTACAGAGCATTGTTTAGTTGTTAATGCCCCACACATGCTTTGGCATCTATTCATGTTTGCTTGTGACTTACAAATTAGCAAGTCCTCTGAAAAGGTGATTTTACTGTGGATTATGTCTCCATAGATATTTTAACCCATACCCATTATTTTTTTTAAAGGAAATGTATTTTGCAACTAGTTTTAGACTAAATATGTATTTTTTCTGTTACTTAGTACTCTTTTTATTCTATTCTGTTTCGTTGGTGCTTTCTAGTACCATTTGTACTGGACCAAAAAAAAAGAAAACATTTTTAGTAATAATGTTAAAGTATTTGATGCAAGATTGTGTTTAGGGATTTCACATGCTCACAGTAGGCTAAAAGAGATTTAACTTGCTGAAACTAACAGTTTAATAGAGATGGAAACTTAATATCTAAATGTGTGAGAAGAACACTTGTGCAACTCCTGCTTTTTATGGAGTGTACAGGCTTGTTAACGCTCTACTGTTTAAAATACTCAGCAGGAGTAATTTCAGATGGACAAAACCCGTCGTATGTAATCCCATCATCCTGCTGTAGGACTGGGTCTATACGTGAACTGTAGGGAGAAGCTGAGTTGACTTAGTTTAGTCTGGTGAAAAAGAAGCTTCAGGTAGCAACCTACAACTGTTTGAAGGACAAACTACTGTGGGGAAAAATTAAAAACTCAAAAACTGAAGAGTAACAGTAAGTCTGGGATGGCCTTTCCTGCATTACTGACATATCAATACAGTTTAAGGCCTAGCCAGAGTAGCACAGGAATTTATTTACATGTGCTGTCTCATCTTTCACTCATACGGCAAAGAAGCTACCTTTGAAAGCTGAGCTAAGTTCAGGTAACCCTACACTACAGCAGAGACAGTCACACAGACATTGTCACCCAAGTAATTTCAAATCAAATACAAGCATCTAATGCCCAGCTTTTACTTTTAAATATTGAGACTTCTTGAATGAAGATATATGCAGGGCTGCAGAACAGGCCTGGGGAAATGCTTACACCAGAACCCAACCAAACTCAAAAGTTGACAGTACAGTATTACAGGCAATAAAGTAAACAGGGACTTTGGATACAGATTATTGGTCCAAAAAGCAGGTTGTAAAGTGCGGGTCAGCACAAATTTCTTTGTCCAAGAGGGATTTTGTAACTAATTTACAAGGATCATATCTTAAGTCTTTTGAAGGCATGCAGAGTTTAACTCCAGAAAAAACCACATTTTGCTAAATTACAATACCAAGTGCTACACTTTATTCTGTGTATTCCTGTATGACCCCTCACTTCTCCTTTCTGATAAAGGGAGAGAGGGTTTCTTTGCTGTATTTGCTCTAATGTTGGCTTTTTGAGTCCTAGTTACTTGGTTTCGTGTTTTTGCCTGATATGAAATATTTGCAGCCCACAACTGATAAATTATTTTCTTTCTAAATTTGTAAACTTAAAAATATTTTGGAACTGCTTTAAATGATGTTTGCTTTGTTTTTCAGCCATTCTTATGTTGGCCCAGATTACAGCATCCAAAAGAACACTGGAAAAATTTCTCTAGAGCAAATCGATGCTGTAAGTTGTGTTTCTGGAGTTATATAGGATGTTGGAGTTATATAGGATGTTGAAGTATAACTTCTTAAATTCAAGTGCTGTATGTACAAACAAAATAGAAAGCCTTTATCTTCTTTTTATTCATATTGGCTTTGTAACTGTTGAATGAAACAGCATTAAAGTTCAAAATGGAGCAGAATTAACTGAAAATGCATCTAATCAGGATTCAGACTCAGAGTGAAGTTCACTCAGAGTGAAATGCTTAATTTGCTGTTTAATTTTGTGTACTTTCACAAATATCTAACATAATTATAAGCAGAATTTAACAAAATTTTCTTATTTAACAATCTTGCAAACTATGATGTTTAGTTTATGATTACTGTGTTGCAGTATTAGTCTTTTCAATGCTGTTTTTTGATTTTTGACTTACAGGAGGGGTTTTGAAAACAAGGAAGTAAATAAAATGGAAGTAAAACATGGGATGTAAAACACCATGCATGAATTGTATAGAGACGATTAAAAACATAACTCCTTTATCTGAATTTTAGGAATTGTGTGTTTTCAGTGTCCATCTTAACCATGATAGTGTTTCTCTGGCAGTGAATGAAAATCCCCTCCCCTTCCCCAGTCCCCCAAAACTCTATCAAAGGCTGCTTCGCCATTCCAGATGCTAAAATAAAGCAGAGTCAAGAAATATTGTAATGCAAGTGTGGATATATTTTTCCTGATAGCAATTAAACCTGTGTTACTTTGTAGCTGGAGGCAATCTGATACTGCCACCTGTATTACTCTGTCCTCTGGATTTTGTTCTTGAGATGGTTATTGAATTGGATAGTTTATGGACTCACTTGTGTTATGAATTCAGTGCCAAGGCTCTCTGTACATGCATCTTTTCTTCCAGCCATTGGCATTTTCAAATGGAGCTAATTAATAATCACAGTAAACATATATCCTACAAATTAAATGATCAGTATGGCTTAAACAGAAATTCTTCTCTTGTCAGCTCTCTGTGAAGTCATTCCCTCTCTGCATGCGGCAGTTGCACAGAGCCCTCCGGGACAGCCACCACCTCCGTCACGGAGGCCGGATGCAGTACGGACTCTTCCTAAAAGGCATTGGCCTGACTCTGGAGCAGGCACTGGAATTTTGGAAGAAAGAATTTATCAGAGGAAAAGTGGATGCAGATAAGGTAATTCAACTAATGAAAGTATCTCAAACTTACCTCAATATGTGAATGTGGAGATGTAGTTAATGCGTACATTGTGCTACAGATTTAAGTAGATGCTTTTTGAAGGAGATAATTGGGCAAAAGGTACAGTAATGTATTTTAAAGGTGGGAAGTTTTTTTTTTGCTCTCTTTGCTTATGATTTTAGTCATTTTGTTGGGTATTCACCTGAACTATGGGTAAAAAAGGCAAGCCATAAAGAGGCTTTTTATAGATGAAGACTAGAAAAACCGTCCTACTAGGAAACAAGTGTCCTTTACGAAATACAGGTACTATGTAACTAAATTAATTCACAAGCAGACAAGTGACCAAAACCAGTACTATCTGAAAGAAAAGGTTAGCCTTTTTTGTTGTTTATTAAAAAAATACTAATTGTACAGCTCTGTGTGAAGTAGTCTTGCCTCAGCAAATTTACAGTTGAAGAATGAAAGAAGCAGCTGGGGACAGAAGTCAGAAGAATATGTTCAAGGAAACAGTGAGAAATACTATTCAGTGCAATGGGAGGTATAACTGATATATTAGTCATTAGTCTCACTCTTGCCAATATTTTTGAGAGTGTTGTGGGTGAGGAAGATGTAATGTCTAATTTTTGGAGGACTGTGAACTGCTCCTTATCTTGAACAGCTCAGGTACAATGAAGAAGGCTTCCTCTCTCATCCTTCTCTGCCTGGCCTGTGGTATGTGTTAGAGCACAGTTTCAGACCATATCTCAGTTTTGGGTGGAGTGTGATACTTCATATTTAATATTGTGAGATCTCAGCCTTCCGGAGTACTGTGAAATATTTTGGAGTGCTTGGTAGACAATCTTTTGTTACCTCAGGTTCTCTGGGCCATGGCTATTTATACAAGATACAGGGCAAAAAATAAAGTCAGCTAAAATGAATTCTGGTAGGTATGCCTCTTTCAAGACCCAGAAGATAGGTCAACATGTCTGCAAATTTTTTGGGAAGGAGAAAGGGGTTTAAAGCTATGAATTGAATAAGAATCTAAACCTCTGTTTATCTAGTTTCTTAAATGTGATACGATTTAAAAGGAGATAGGTAGTTTATTTAAAAAAAAAACCTCAAAAATGCATTTTTTTCCAAAGGTCTTAAGAACATCTCTGAAGAGTGGCAATACATTTTGAAGTGGAATGCCAATTGATTACTAGTTGTATTGGGTTTATGTGGCCAGGTTTTGGTAGTGGATGGGGCTACAGGGTTAGGTTCTGCGAGAAGCTGCCAGAAGCTTCCCCCATTGTCCAACAGAGCCAATGCCAGCTGGCTCCAAGAGGGACCTGCTGCTGGCCAGGGCTGAGCCCATCAGGAGTGCTGGGTAGTACCTCTGGAATAAGATGTTCAAGAAAGGGGGGAAAACAACACCTTCACAATAGCAGCTTCAGCCAGAGAGAGGAGAGTGAGAATACGTGAGAGCAACACAGCTCTGCAGACACCAAGGTCAGTGCCAAAGGAGGAGGAGGAGGTGCACCAGGTGTCGGAGCTGAGATTCCCCTGCAGCCCATGGTGTAGCCCATGGTGAGGCAGCTGTGCCCCTGCAGCCCATGGAGGACCAAGGTGGAAAAGAGATCCTCCTGCAGCCCATGGAGGACCTCATGCCAGAGCAGAGGGATGCCTGAAACAGGCTATGACCCAGTAGGGAGCCCATGCTGGAACAGGCTCCTGGCAGGACCTGTGGCCCCGTGGAGAGAGAAGCCCACACTGGAGCAGGTTTGCTGGCAGGATTTGTGACCCCACAGGGACTCACACTGGAGCAGGCTGTTCCTGAAGGACTGCTCACCATGGAAGAGACTATATTGGAGCAATTTGTGAAGAACTGCAGCCTGTGGGAAGATTCAACATTGGAGAAGTTCATGGAGGACTGTTTCCTGTGGGAGGGAGTCCACTCTGGAGCAGGGGAAGAGTAAGGAGTCTTCCCCCGGAAAATGAAGGAGTGGCAGAAATGTGTGCTGAACTCCCATTTCCTGTCTGCCTGCACCACCTGTGGAAAGAGGTAGCGAAAACCAGAAGTCAAACCTGGAAGTCAGGAGGGATGAGGGGAAGGTGTTTTAAGATTTATTTTTATTTCTCATTTCCCTCCTCTGATTTGACTGGTAAGAAATTAGTGTTCCCAAGTCGAGTCTGTTTTGCCTGTGACAGTAACTGGTGGCTGATCCCTCCCTGTCCTTATCTTGACCCACGAGTCCTTTGTTGTATTTTCTCTCCCCAGCCCACCTGAGGAGGGGAGTGAGAGAGAGACTTGGGTGGGCACCTGACATCCAATAAGGGTCAACTCACAAGACTAATTGAATTCAGGAAAATCCAGAATTTTCAGTTGCCATATCTTGTGCTTAAAGGAACTGAAAGAATAAAAACAAGCTATTACAGTATAACAGTAGCAGTATAAAGACAGACATTTGTTATTTCTGTTTTCAAAAAATATTGGGAGAACACATCTGATTCCACCTACTTGTGCTTTGACCAAATATGTACATGCACATGTATGAAGACATGTATGCACCTTGGATCCTCTTTTCAATCACAGGGTTATGACTTCCTACTATAGCATCTCTGTTGATAGGCCCTAGAAAGAAATGAAGTTTTATGATCCTGTGTTTAGCTTCAAGAGTTAGAAAGCATATTGTGAATCAAACAAGGAGTTTGGTTACTGCATTTTTCACAAGGAAGCTGTTACTTCCATGTAATTTTGGTCCTTTTCAAGTTCTAGATAACCAGCTTCAAACTGGGATAAAAAAGAAAACTAATTTTTCATGCCTCTAACTGAGACTGGTGGCCCGTGATTTTTCACAGTAGTGTCATACAATGTTTAATGTCCTGAAAAAAGGAAGATTAATACAATTCTTATTGCTATTTTCTTCATTTGACATTTTTATTTTCTGGCATTCATGCCATTGTTCCTTTCCTGTAGAGTGGAGATAATTAATTACACTGTTTCATTTTACTGGAGCATTGTGAAGATATATGCATGATACTTCGTAAAGATTAAGGTTAATGATGTATTACCTACTGACTCTTATATTGCAAAGAGGGAGTGTTCAATTTGCTGGAAATTGTTATGATTTCAAAATTGTTTGTTCATTTTTGTCTTTAATAGCTGCAACATCTATGCCAATTCTCAGTCCTAAGAATTCTTGGCACACAACTTGAGCCTTCAGCAGGAAGGAAGTTACCATGAGCACATTAGCAGCGAACTGGCTTAAGCACGGTCTCCAGGCTGAGCATAGGCACATGGACAATTTGCACCAAAAAGAACTCCTCCTGTGCTCTGAGTAACTGATTCATGCATACCTTAGGGCTTACTGATAAAAACACTGTAGAAAGTTTTAAAGAAATTATATTTTACCTTTAGAGAGGAATCTGTGAAGTATGAATGAGGTGTGAAACCATGTAGTCAGTGGGAAAAAAAATCAAGTAATACCTACAAAGAAAGTGCTGAAACTGGTGGAGATGCTCTCTTGGTGGGACGGGGGGGGAGTGGTCATGTATTGGCTTGTTCACAACAAGGTCAAATGCAGAATGGAAAATAAAACATTATCTAATTTAGGCACTGCAATTAAAATTACTCTGCAAATTGCTAGGTTAAGAGTGCCTAAATGGTAAATTGTTGTTGTTCAGATGAAAGGATCAGCTGCCAAATAGGAGTAGATGCATTACTTCTGACTGAATGGTTGTGCCAGTTGGCTTTATAACTTCAGTGTTATTTTAAGACCGTTTTGTTTTTTCTATAAATTGTAATCTTACTCTAAACAGACACTGATTCTCATAGAATCTTTCACTATTCTTGCTTAAAAAGTAGCTCCTGACCCTGTCAAAAAAAAAAGGGAGGGGAAAGATGTATGTCCAGTGTGATTTAAAAATACACAAAGGTAATAAGATGACAAGATAAATTACATAATTAGAGTACGGATTGAAAAATGCTTTCATAGTTATAAATAAAGTCCTCTAACAGAGATCATTGAAGTGGAAATTGTTACTGTTTTCACATACTTTTGTATGATTAGCCTGTGAACGTGAAAAGGAGGAGTTGAAAAATAATGCAGTGTTTTGAACAAAAGAAAGAAGGAATGCAGAATCAGTTTCTTTAAGGTGTTATTCAGTTACATGTTTAGTTAATAGCCTGGATCTGAGGTTTTGATACAGACAGAAGGCTTTAAGGCAGCCCATCACTTTTTGCTTTCCTTTGCTACATATACTTGTGATACATGTTCTTTTTCTTAGCAGTAATAGATGTATGGTGGTACAAAATGCCCTCTTCTAGTACTCTGATTTTTTACCTTTTTGTGCAGAAGTAACAGTTGCTAGTTACACACTTCTGTGTTGAAAAGTAATTCCTTTGGTACTGCAGTTTGATATTGCACTAGTTTTTATTATTGTTGCATATGCTGTTGAAGCACATCTTAAAACTGTGCAAGAGTGTGGGGGTTTATTTATTTATTCAGTAACTCTCCAAAACTGAAGTATTACTATATTTACCAAATTTTCCTTGTGACAAAATAACTTTCCTGTCCTTGTGACTTCTTGCAGAAAGTGAGACATGGCTCTTTAGCCCATGTTCTAGGACTCTTCCCTCAGAGACATGGTGGCACTCAGGCTAGCAAAGCCTCTTACTCATCCCGAGTCAGTCTTCCAGATTAATTCACTATAGTTTCATAGGGCATGTGGTTTTCTATTGTGGCTGATCACCAATGGGAAGGAGCAGGTTGTTTTCTAGTTGTCGGAGTATGCCTCTTCATCCCTTCCTGCTAGTGGAGGTCCTCACGACAGATGTTTCACTGGAAGAAGGAAAAGGAAAGTTTACTCAAATTCAACCTTGCTCAGAGTCTGTTGTTGGTAAAGAAGCAAACCCTTAAGATTGAAGCTTTTGAAATTCAGGAGATTATTAATATATTATGTTTCTTCCACACATGGTGATCCTGTGGAAGCTGAGTACAGATAATGTGACAGCCATATAGTGCATCAATATGCAAAGGAATATGTCTCTGACTCTGTTAAAAAAACATTCCAATGAGATAGTTCCAGTGACTTTATTTTCCTGGCTTTTTGATTTCTTTTCCAAATGATCTTAGGAGATTCTTGAGTCTGGATTCAAGAGTGAGCCTTTACCTTGATTGCAAACAGCTGGTGATGAATGTTTCTACCAAGGCCAACCAGAAATTCCATGACTAGGGACCTCCTGAGGTCCTTTCCAGCCTGAATTACCCCGTGATTCTGCAGACTGGGCTGAATCCAGGTAGAAGCACGTTTGTGAGAGCGAGCCGCTAGAGGGAGACAAGATAGTACGGAATAAACAAATGTAATGTATAGACGTAAATTAGAAGTGTTTATGCTCTAATGCTTTGTAAGTCTATGCAATTATATTTTTTACAAAGCCCTGTGTATCTAAAGTAAAATAGAAGTAGGCACTTGGCAATCTTCAGGTCAGTGCTTTTAAGCACATACAACTATGCCCAGTGCAATTTATAATGCATGGATGATGTAGTGGTTCTTTAAAACAACCTCCACCTGCTCAAATCCTCATGAATATTTTCTCTGTCAGTCAGTTGGTTACGTTCGGTTTTGGTATTTTACTGTCTCATTTCTTAGAGATTTGAGGGTGGTTTTGCTCTTAGATTTATTTTTTTTCTTACTTGGCCCCTTTATATTGGGTATTGCTGTCTACTATTTTAGGAACATTTCGATTAATAAATCAGAAAAGGATCTTTATTCTGTTACATTTTTAATTATAATTCTCTAATTTAATGTTATCTGCTATTCTTATTCTTGAATTATTTAAACTTAACAAATCTGCAGGTTAGAGTGACATTTTGGACAGCAAACCACAATATTTAACATCTAAGAGATAAAGAAAAAATTGAAATTCCTCTGTTAAAATTTCATTTAAAAAAAAAATTACATCAGTAGTATTGTAATGTAAATAGGTGGCCAGGCTTGAATTCTCCTGAGATGTATAAAGACTAAAACAGAACTTCAAGAAAATGTTGTTTTCTCTTCTAGGACATATGAAACAAAATTGTAATAAAAGTGCAGCATATAGTAGCAGTAAGATCTTATTTCCTGAATTCTGTAGCAGTGGAGGACTATGTCATGGTAACAAAACGTTGATATAGTAAAGAATATTGTTGTTGCTTTCATTGGTTATCAGGGGTCAAGATATTCACATTATTGATTAAATTGTATTTTTGTGTTAAACTTACCATAAAATCAAAAAGATCTTTTCCTTCCACCAATGATTGTAAAAATTAGCTTCAGTAGAACCACTTACTATCTGTATTTGTCTTGGACAATTTGGAATTTATGATTTCATACTCTAGTTATAGTGAAATATAACAAGTGAGTCTTAAAGATTTTGAGTGAATAATTTTTGTTGTGTTTTGGCAAAATTGCATTACATTCATAAAATTATTATATGTTGAATGGCTATACTTACATAGTATAAAGAAAGTAAAAACACTGTTATGATATGTTTCAAAATGTGTTTTGTATGCTACAAAGTTAGCTCTTGGAATTTCTTTAATAGCAGGCTAAAAGTGATTTAATTGTCAGAAGAAACAAGAAAATGCATTTTTCATTTGCACAACTCATTTTTATTCCCAAACTTACTGTTTAATTTGCATTAAACCTTTTCTTTTAATGCAAGTTCAAAGAAAAATATAGTAATGTGCAATTGTTAGGGGTGTTTCAAGACAGTAGGTGGTCCAAGGCTTACATCCTAGGCATGTAGCTTGAAGTAAAAATTAATATTTAATTTGAATTTTAACCCCAAAGGCTAAAGAAAAGAGCCAGGTAAAGAAAAGAAGGACAAGTCTATGAAATCAGAGTATTTGTGCACAACTGTGAAGTGATTCAGCCAAGATGTTGAGTTATATGTTGAGATGGTTGTTAGGAACTGAACAGCCTCTGAGACAGTGATACACTGAACACGAAGTTAAAACGTTAGTCATGTTAGTTTCCAGAAATCAGCTTAATATCAGTGAGTCAAACATCAGGAGATCTACTGCTTTCGTACAACTTCCTCAGTGTTTTATTTTCCACACAAATTGAAGCCTGGAGGAGAACAGGTGTGTTGTTCAAATGGGACATAACTGTTTTTGAAGGTGATATTCACATGAAGACAGGTGGCTGCTGAGATCAATTAGCTGCCTTGATCTTGGCTGAAGAGAATAGTCTGGAGGCCCTTTTGTATTTTAATAAGCAATATGCAGAAGAGGTGTTTTGAGTGAATTTGTTTCATAGTAAAAATTTATACAACTAGGCATGAGAATGAAAAGCATGACTTCAAGCTATAAATGCATGGATTGCTGATGTTACATTTGAGTCGAGCTGAATTAGTAGTATTCTTGTTGGTTGTATCTGGAAAAAGATTTTATTTTATTTTCCTTTGGCTGTAGTAGTTTACTAATAAGCAGTGAGGAGCTAGATGTAAATAACTGAAAATCCTGAGAACTTATGTTGTGGGCAGCTATTTTTCTTCACCATTTGGTTCCATATGAATGGTTGGAGCTGAGCCTGACAACTAGGATTTTCTTGCAAAACCTCTGTGATCTGGCCATTAAGTTTAGAATAATAGAAACATAATATCCTTCTTTAGCTGAATGGAAATAAGCTTCAATGGCCATTAAAATTAGGTTGGTTTTGGCTTTATGGCTATCACAGTATGTGTGCTAAGTCTGTGCAAGATTCTTGCTGTCATATATTGTTACTTAAAGTTGTGTTTTGTAGGTGGGAATTTGTCCTTTGTGTCCTTCATGTCTTGTGTGTGCTGTGCATATTTGCTTGTGCTTGCTAGCATTCTTTTCCCTTCTCTTGTGGAGTGCTTCAGAATTTTGAAAGATCATCTGAGTTCTGTTGGTGTTACTGACACACTGATCTGCATGGTTTGCTTTTGTCAATTTGTTTTGTGTGCCTATTGACTACAGCAGTAGGAAGGATTCTGGAATGGATTCTGGAACAGAGAGGACTGAGAAAGCACGCTCACAGGGGTTGCATTTGATTGTATGCCAAGAAGGAGGGTACTTAGGGACATGGCTTAGTGGTGGATTTGGCAGTGCTAGGTTTACGGTTGGACTCAATCTTAAAGGTCTTTTCTAACATAAATGATTCTATCTTTCTGTGATCGTACTTGAATAACTTCTTGCAGAATCCTGTTAAATTCTGCCAAATCATAGGAAGGAACTGGGATAAGATTCCTTACTTGCTGTATCAAAAGTAGAGATGATTAGCAATGCCTGTAAAGATATAACCATGGCTAGAGGGAAGTCCCTATTAGCATTGTCAGTGTTACTTGTGTTTAGTCTTGTGTACACAGTCATTCTAGAAAGACTGCAGAAAATTAGCTCATCTAATCAGAGCTAGAGATAGCTGTGTGCTTCCTGTTTAATTAGGCATCGTGAGATCAAATCAAAATTGTTTAAAGTTGTTTGCATCAGATAATGATTTTTATTAGGACTTAGATATAAATAATAGTATGAAATTGCTGTCATTAAAATAACATGCCATGTTGCATTTGTGGATGTTGCTGCCTGATATGATTAATAGTACAAGTTTTACAAAGCAGTTGGTACCATTTCTGCTTTCTTGATGGATAAAAAATTCTGACTTTGCTGCAAAGGGATTTACCAGTAACATCTACATTGTTCACAGTCCTCACACAAATATGTGCAAGTTTGTAGGTATTGCTGCTCTAACCTCTTCACTAAACAAAAAATACAGACTTGTTCTGTGGCTGTTTCTCTCGTATAGTTTGTTTTACTTTTGGTTCCAAATTAAATAAACAATACACATCATAATTCCAGTTGACAAATAAGAAGTCAGATGGTGAAAAATGAGATGTGAATATAAGATTAGGTGTTCCACTTATTTAAGGAAAGTAATATGAAAGTAATTTTCTTTTCACCATTTCTGCCCATGTGCTATATATGTAACCATCACTGAAAAGGTACTGTTAACTTACAGCTTAATGTAAACAGAAATATATAAATAAACATGCAGATCCCTTCCAATGGTAGATGCTGCACCAGTTCCTTTTGGCAGGGGAATAATCTGTAACTTCACTTGGTACTGTTTGCCTTCAGTTTGTATTATAATTTGCTTTTTGACCGACACATTGGAAGTTATGAGCACTAGAAGGAATAAAAACAAAGGAAACCCTTACTTTTTTGCCTTTTACTTGTAAGAATTTATTTTACTTTAAACAATGTTGCCTGACCTTTTAAACCCAAGGTGCTTACAGGTTTGCCCGTGAAGTTAAGGATGCTAAGGAGGAAGTGTCTTTGGGACATAATTATGTTTTAATTATGCCCTGTAGCTAATGTAGATGCATATTAAACTCAACCATATTTCTGTGTATTTCCCTCTGAAACTTCCTTTTCTCAAGCCTTAACTTAAAAATCGGTATATCAGTGTCTCTTATAGTTATCTAAGCTTAGGAATATTGACAAAAATCTGTTCCACTTTCATTTTTTAACTTTTTTTCATAAGACAGTATTTTTGTTACAGAAACTTCTAATTAAAGAACGACTAGTTTTTGCATAATAGATTCAAAGTCTTAAAGCAGTATTTCTTAAATGAAATGGACCTGGTATAAACCCATTATTTTTTGCCATATTTTTGTTTCATGGGTGTTATTCCAATGGACCCCAACTGAAGATGAGGTACTAGAAAACATTGAAGAGTATTAGACTGTGTAATATACTTGAAGGCTAGAATGTGCACTTAAATATTTGAGGAATCACAGTAATACGTGATGGTAAAAATGTGTGCTCTTTCACTCCAAACTCAATCCCTTTTTCGGTTTTCCCAATTATCCTAGTTAAAGCTGAAACTCTGCAGTCTTTGTTGTGATGCCCAAGTTATGGTGGCATTTGCCTATGATTATGCAGTTTAAAGTGCTTTAATTTGTTCAGCATTTTTTACCCTGTTAAAAATGTATGATTTTCAGTTTTCATCTTCTGAATTACATTAAAAGGGAACATTTTGGGCCATTTTTTAGCCTGTAACATGTCTTAGGGATAGAGAAGGGCTCTAGCTATAATCTCTCTTCCAGGACATTAACAGTGATGGCATAGTTTTAGTGATGTTTAACTGTCCTAGCTACCATAAAAAGAAACAGGATCACTTTTTGTAGTTGTTACATATTAGACACAGAAATCTGTATTTAATAATCTAATGTATGAGCTGGTTGTGATATGGTTCTTGCAGTGAAGAGAGTGAAAGCAATAATTATCTTTCCTGTACTGAAACTAACTTAGATCAGAATCTGCTCTCTTATGGCTTGCTTTATTCTCAGCAACACAGACTGCTGTTGATATTCCATGATGTAGTGTCTTTTTAGAACTGCATGTATAAAAATGAATATTGAAGCCAGACCTTTAATTTTCTAAGATGCGTTTTGTAGTTTTGAACCACTTGTCAGTCTTGCACTTCATTATCAGTGTAGATGGACTGTACTTGTCAGAAGAGGTTTCTGTTTTATTGGCCCTCACAGCAGCAGCAAGAAAGTCATTCCATGACATTTTAAGAAAAGTAATAGATGGATTTGCCTATCTGGCTGATACATTTCTAAGTTTAGGGATTGTGAAGTATCTGAGTGTCGCTAAATATAGAGCTTTTAGCAGACTCTTTTGAATACCTTCTTAACCATACAGCTGCCTCTAACCATCTGCTGCACACACCACTGGTAATGTATTTAAGCTCTTTGGCTATTTACCCCAAGTTCTGACACAGGTTAGAGGTTTTTGAGATACAAATCTTTTCATCCGTATCTTTTTACTACCTTCCAGGACAAGCTGAATGACACAGCAGGTCTCTTCCAGTTGTGTTCCTGTTCTTTTTGAACAGAAAAGTTTTGATAGAAATTTTTTTAATCTTGGTACTCTTAGTTGAAATAATACTTTAAAATTATTTTATCAAACATTCAGGTATCCTGTAATTGTATAAACTGTTTTCAAAAACAAACCCCATAATTCTGAATACTTTTGTTTGATAATGTCCATGTAGTTTGTGTAACATCATATACATGTCATATTCAGTCTATATTCAGCCAGTAAATCGTGGCTGTATTTCATATTCAGTCATCCAGAAAAGCAGCATGTTGTATCAAATGTGCTGATATATCACAATAGGCACGATGTAAATAAAAATGTACTTTTGCTTTCAGAATTGATTTAACATTCTGCCTCATGTCTTTGAGATCAGTTGAATCTCATGAATAAAGACAGAACAGCTCTTCATACATTATTTGTTCTATGTGCAATTCATGTTTTGCAAGTTTAATATATTGATTTAGGAAAAGGAAATGACTATGATAAGGCTTAAGTATTTCAACATTACAGATGTTACTACTTCTTGAAAGAAAGTTGGATTCTGATTTTGTATGAAATGTACAATGCTATTTAGCTGTGAAACTGAATTCCACATAATGTGGTGTGTGCTAAACTTTCACTGCTCCCTGCATCCCTTATGTCCACTCACAAAGGAGAAAAACAAAATGTCCCTCAAATATGGTTTATTTGTGGGCTTTTCGGGGATTTGGAGTTTTTTGTTAGTTTGTTTTCTGTTTCCCTGTTTTTCTTTTGGTCACCTGCTGTACATGTGGGAGTGGAAGCATGTGGTCTTTATGGCAAGTTTTGCTGTTTAAATTCCAATTTATTTTCTTTTTCTATTTCATCTATTTAATGGAGTTGAATTTGGGGCATGAGAATTGGGGCAATACTAGTGAATTATAACAAACTTTTTAAAAAAGCCCACAATTACAGTAGTTGGGCTCCTTGTGCTTTTTTTACCACAGTTATTTCCCTGTTTTTAGAAGTTTACAGCAGGCACTAAAAATGAGATGTGTGTTACTTCTTCTGAGACAGTTCAGAGCAGTCTGGTAGTAGAGCTTCTTTATTCTTCTGTTCCCATTTTCCCTGCAGTCAAGTCATCTTTTAGTAAAAAAAAAAAAAAAAGATAGGAAAATAGTCTTGTGTATTTTTGAAACAAGCTTTCTTTTGTTGAGTGCAGAAAAGCTCTTGTCAAAATTGCAGTCTAGAGTTGAAATATGTCTTGATTATAGTGAACTTTGCATAAGACAGAATATAAATTGTTCTTTATATGTAAGCAGTTCTTTTTATTATGACAGCAAGGGCTGATACCTGGTTTTCTGAACTTCTGTTTGATCATTATCTTAAAATGAGATTTTGTCTTTTATTGTCATGTTAATAAATAAAAAAATCTGGTCTTATAGCAGAGCTTTTAGAGAGTATGCCAGTGATCTTGAGCCAAACGATGCTGTTAGGAGAGCTCCAATATCTAGTTTACTCTATGTTCAAGTGGGTTGACAAACCTCAAGTATCCATGTACTGTTTTGTGTTTTATTGCCTTGCTTTTGTCATTCTTTTATGACTGCCTCAAAAAAATTAGGTGTGTATGTTTCTAGAGTAGACATAAGGAATACTTATCAGCCTGAGGAAATTTATTCATTACTCTCCTTGTAATTTTATTTTAAGAATTATTTGATTTTTTTTTCTAATGATCAATTTATCTAGAAAATAAATCAATTTGTTTTAATCTACACTTACACTGAGGATTTGCTGACATCCTGAAACATGTGATTGGGACTTAATATCCTTTTGTTCTGTCATTGATCCTTGTCCAAGAGGTTTAACCATATCAGTAAAAGGCAGGGGTTTTTTCCACAGTTGTATCAAATGTTGATAACTTTCTCACTTTGGTTGAAAGGATGTTTTTCAGTCTAAGTCACTGAATCTCTTTGAGTGATGTGGCCACATTTAAAAACCTGAGGCTTAGGGTAAAATTCAAATAAAAACTATAGAACATCATATGAGAGCATTCTTGTTTAGGGAATTGATAGAGCTTGAATAAGCAGTAGGAAATTAGTTGTTGGACTTTGGGCCCCTTGCCAGTCTTCATCCATCTTCTCTGTGAATCTGTAATACACAGTGCTGTGGTATACATAAGCGTATGGATTTCTCTCAGTTTTGATACAGACATACTGAATTTCTTTTCTCCTTGATATACATTCTCTTTACACTAGGATTATAAGCTGCCATTATGACCAATAGAAATCTAGCCCTTATAGTCAATAGTGTCTAGAGAATGATTTATTTAATGAGCCTCCAGGGCAAATGGAATTGCTCCCCAGACTCCTCTGATTGCATTGACCGCCACTGATAATAATGGCAGATGTCTGGGTTTAGATGTCTGGAGCGGAATCTTATTTCTGCAGATGCAGTGAGTTACTATTCTACTTCTGTTTAACTTTCATAGGCATCAAAATAAAAATAGAGAGAGGACCCCTGTCGTCCCCCCTCCCCAAATCACAATCCCCCCCCCCCAACAAGCCACTAACTGTCCTTTTGGTTCTTCCTCCCAGCTTGTGGTTCACCTCCTCACTGGCAGAGCATGGGGAACTGAGAAGTGCTTGACTCAGAGTAAGCACTAATTATAAACAACCAAAATATCAGTGTGTTAACAACATCATTCTCATACTAAATCCAAAACATAGCGCTGTACCAGCTACTCAAAAGAGAATTAACTTTATCCCAACTGAAACATCAGAATAATTTAGATACAGAAAGAAATATTGCAGTTTTGAAGTAGGTAATAAAATCGTTTGTAGGTGACCAAGCATGTGCCTAAGAAAAATCAAGTTGTTACAGAGATGGCTTTAAGATGTGTTATGCTGATAATTTGATGCAGTGTCTTGAGGCAGAAGACAGCCTGCTGGGGTTTATGTTTTACTTTTCCTGGTTCAAAGTCTTGGTGCATGTAAATGTGTGAAGAAATTGTGTACATAAATTGTATATTTAGCTAAATTATACTAAGGCAAGCTTAGACTGCTGTAAATAGAAGCCTGTGGTATCAGATTTTTGCTAGTTCATCAGCCACACACTTTATGCTCATATGGGTAGTATACAAGGTGTTTGATACCAAAAAATTCTGGTTTTCTTATAGCAGATGAAACCATCTCCAGGGCTAAGTGGTTCTTGCCTCATGTAGTTTGGAAATCCTGGAACTGGAGGGGAAAAGGTTTTTTATACTGCTGTGAATTGGTCTGTGCTGACTGCTACACAATGTAGTAGTTTTCCAGTTTGGTTTTAGGTGATGTCTCTGATCTGTACTTTTGAGGTAGAAATTGGGCTACAGGACGGTAATTTAGGACAAATTTTTGTTGTTGGCAGATAGAGAAGCATTTATTTGTGCTCCTAAATACAACTGTGCTTGCAAAAAGATAATCTTAAATTGAGGTTATTTTAAGAATGAGCTTAAAGAAAGAAAAGTTGCTTGGAAAAAGATACGCCAACTAAGCAGTGTCAACAGTAATGATTAGAGTGACTGCTTAGGAAATGGATGAAAAAGAGAACCAATTATTTCAGCAGATACATGACTGTGTGTGATAAATTTATAAATTTGAAGCTGTTATCTATACAGGCTCAACAATTTTAGACAGGAAATTACCCAATGACTGTTTAAAAAAAAGAGGTGTTAAGCCATTACTTCTTTGAATTTTGCAGACTTGAAAATAATCAGGTGGTCAGCCAAGAAGCCAGACAAAGTTTGTGTGCCATTTTTCTTAGTTGATAGACTTCAAATAAATAAATTTCGCAGTACTGTAAGGAATAGATGCATAAAATCTTACATGAATATATAAAAGTAGTTTTAACTGAAACATGAAAGTTTTGTGGAAGTATGGACCTGAACATACAGGGCTTGCAAGACCTGTCAGCAAATTATTTTCTATCCTAATATGCATGCTGAATATCAGATTTGATAACAAATTTTATGGGGCACCTATTTCTATTTACAGATACTAATCTGCAAATATGGCAAGTGATACAAGGAAGGTAATGGTCAATGATGACATGATGCCCATTTTTCAGTGGCTGGAGCGCCTGGGGAATGTCATTTCTTGTAGTTCTCTTTTGAAAGTATATTCTGTTATATCAAACTGATAATTATGTGGCAGACATGACCCATGCTTTCCTGCTTTGTCCACTGAAAACTTTCCTTCAAAGGAGAACATACACCTGCCAAATGGTCCCTTTGAGGTACATCCACATTCCATGTCTAAAGATCTTGTATGCATTTGTATGATCAGAACTTGTTGAAAATAGGTTTTCCTGAAGTTCCGATCTGGAACATGGTAATCTGGTATTAGGCTATACCAGTTGCAAATTTACAGCTTTTAGATATCTGTATCTATATCTATCCCTTTTTATTTACACTATAATTTGTAACTTGTATATCTTCTAGTGAAGTGTATCTAGTATAGTACGTGTGTCTTAACTAACATTTATTAGGCAAATTAATCTGCAGTACCCTGATATTCTTGTGAATGTACCACATAAAAGCAAAATATAAGTTCTTTGCTACAGTACACTTACCTATACCAAGTGAACTGTCTCCCAAGCCTCCTTGATTCTGGCTTTGGACTACAGGTTTTGTCCCACTTGTCAGTACTAAGAGCTTTGTTTCTTATAGGGAGAAGTTGTCTAAGAAAGCCTCAGTGTCACCAGGATAGCCGGTATCATCTTTAGTATATTCAGTATCATACAGTGGACATATCAGTTTATTACAACAAACACTGGTGCATAAAACCTCAAAACCACCCACCTGTCTGGTCTGAAGTGCTCTGCTGATGATGTCACGAGCATCCTACAGCCATGCCTAAAGGAAAGAGAAGTCCTTAAAAACTTTGTCTTCAGTGATCAGGTTAAAGCTTGGAGAGTTGACTGGCAGTTTTTTGAAACAAAAATTGACACTGCTGCTAATGCCTAGACTTGCACATTCCAAGATCCGAGTGACAATTTTTGATAGGGCTGCCTTTGCCTCAGCTTCTTGGCTTCAGTGTGAATCAGTTCATTGCTTAAACGAGACATATTTCTTAATCTCCTTCTCCCTTGCCAAAGCCGTGGCCCATTCACCTTACGCATAAATTATAAATGAGTTGCAGATTTTATAAAGCTCAGAGAGTTAAATAGAGGCAAAGTAAGTGAGGTAGTCCTGATGTGGGCTTACAGTTAAAAACTTGCAGAGAATCCTTGCTGTCAAGTGTGACCAGCAGTAGGTCATCTCAATAATGTAATGGTCTTGCTTCAGTATTACTGTTTCATAGTAACTTTGGCAGTTTCTGTTGATAGTTAGCACAGACTATGGTGGGATGTGTAGAACGTGCCCAGATTTTTGATGAATCATTTTTTGGTTTTGTATTCTTTAGTTTCATCTCAGTGAAAACTGTCATGCAGAGTACAATGGAAATGTACTTGCTCCTGCAGCTTCGTTACTGTTTAGCAACTTCATATCTGGGTTCAGTAAGACCCTCAAAAGTTCTTATAAAAATCACCAAAAATTTTTGGTGATTTTTCAAATCACTTAATTTGAGTCTGACCTTTTACAGGTTGTTGCCATAATGCCCTTTTAGTAGATTGCAGTTAGAATAGATGGTAATAGTAGTTTTACAGGTTTTAAAGCTGTTTCTCTAAAATAGTTTAAAACCAAGCAATTTATAAGAAGTTAGAATGACCCTGCAAACACCTACATGCATGATACGTGCTGTGTATAATTTATTTTTTTCAAGGAACTTAAATTGAGCCACTTCAATTTGAGGTGTTAGAATAAACAGGAAGGAACAGATCGCTCTGCCTTCTTGTTTCTGCAGATTTCAAACATGTCTAATTTTACCTTGGTGATTTTTCTAGCAAAAGGGGTTGCTCCTTGTGTTTTTTTTCCTTTATGCACATCCTAGAGTAATGATATTAGGAAAGAATGAGGCAGACCATGGAGTTCATTCCCCAGTGTACAAAGAAGGTTGTTCTGCAGGATGTGTTTTCTATAATGAAATGCCGCAGTTCATGGTTTCTTCCTGCTGAGGATGACCACGCAGCCTGTCAGATATTGGCCGTGCTAAAATCCCGTTTCTGTGATCAATGATAAGAAAAGCTGAATCACAAGGATGAGAGAGCTCTCAGTGAAGCATGTAACTGCACATGTGCCAACTTGCACCATGTAGCTGTGTTATTCTCTGCCATCTGCCACTGCAAAAACTCTTGGGAACCAAACAGGATTACAAGAAAGCAATGAGAAAAGATGCAGCCTGTCCCAAGGCCGTGTTGTGTTATTATGTAGCTGTTGTTTCTGTTTACTGCAAGAGCTGCTTCTCAGCATAAAGTACTGAGTTAAGTACTGGAAGTAATTTCTGTGGGCATTAAGGCAAGTGATGTGAAAAGTACAGCTCAAGATTTTAGTATACATAACTGTTAAAGAGGGGTGTTAATTTTCTAGGAAACTAAGCAGTGCATCCTGAAGCGATCACAATTTGATTTACCCTTGGAAAAAAAAAATTTAGTGTAACTTAATTGTTTGCTCAAACATCCTTTGTTAAGAAGATGGAAATGTGCTTTAATTCATCTTTTGAAAAGGAGGAAAAATTCCAGAGCTTTTGGGTAGAAGAATAGGTGGCTACAGGATCACAGATTCCATCTTCAGTTTAACAGGTTCATGCAGAGATTGGAAATTAAAATGCACACGTCTTTGTATTTGATCTTTGCTGTTTTTCAGGATAACCAAACCACTTGCTGCTCCAACAGGGGCAGCAGCAGGACTTGGCCAGCAGCTGCTGGGGCCCTGCGAAGGGGTGGGGAGCTGTTCCCTGGCCTTTCCGAGTGTGTGCACACGCCTAGAGAGTTCTCTCTAATGATGAGTTGGTAAGCCCAACTCTGTTGCTAGAAAAAGTAGTGTTTATTTGCTATTCAACCAACCAGTTCTTTTATCTCCTGAGCAGAAAGGTTGGCTAGATAGGAAGGAGTATTCCCACCCGCTTGATCCTGCCTGTGGCTATGCTGGAAAACAAAATGCTGTTGTCTCTCTTTTCTTCCCTTTCCTGCTTTTTAAAAAGTCTTTTAAAGTAGAGTAAAGTCACTTTGCCAAGTGCACAGTATGGATTAATTAGTCAATGTTTGTTCAGAGCTTTGGATGTCTTAAGCCTTATTAGGGGTAAGTGCTGAATTTTAGTCTTCTTCGTGCATTGACTTGGTTATGAGCAGCATCTTGATGGATAAGTTTTTTTTTTACTGTTTGAGTCAGGTGCAATTTAGGATTTTATTCTCAAAGTTTGTGTATATTTTTATACACATTTATCATGTATATTTGCATATTATGTTACAGAGTTTCAAGTGACTATATTTTCAAAAACATTGAAGTGTTTTATATGAAGAAAAATACATTTTTGTTTCTATTTTGTTTTTGTCATCTTTAGTCCAGTCAGGAGATTTCATAGGTATATGAATATTCTGAAGTACTATTTGGACATCCACAGGCCAAATAGGGAACTGCTTTTATCGGTAGAAATGAGAATATCCTTGCAGTAGTAGTGTTAGCAGTTGTATGTTTGAATGATTTTTCTCAATATATTACGTTGTCTTCTATTAGGAAAATACCAGAGTCAGAGTAAAAAATTAATTTAAAGTGGTTTTTGAGAAGAAAACTTAAATTCTTATGGGAATTGTCTGTACTTAGATGTAGAATTTAAGATTAATGCTATAATTTTGAATTGAGCAAGAGCAGAGTTTTTCCTTTTACGTACTGTCATAGCTCTTTTTTGAGGCAAAGAGAGACCAAAGAGGTGTAATTATAAATATGATGCTTCATTATTTTATCATATTTGTGGTTTTTAGAACTGGAAGTATGGTATTTGAACAAATGTTCCTTGATGTCTTATTGTAGCTAATGCAATTTAATGGAATCTGTATATTAAGTAATCTGATTCTACTATGGGTCACCTCTTACCATGTAAAAAAATGATGTGAAGTCATGTAATTGAATGGTCTCCATAGGACTTCTCTAAAATGATATATTGATAGCTTTGTGCTCAGCTGTCAAGATAAATGTTTGACTACATCTATATTACTTCAGAAGATTTCATTTTATTGGAGGAGTTGATAGTCTATTGGTAGACAAAAGAGAAAATCTTTTTTTGTACAAGCGAAGTATACTTAATTTTAGAATTTGAAGAATTGAACTTCAGTGCTGAAGCAAAGTATAGGTGTAGCATTATACATTGGAAGAACAAGAATGTGAACCTGAGTAAAGAAATCTGTATTTCTGTTTTTTTTTCCCTGATCAGGCAATCAATGTATGGAGATTTGTGAAAGATTTTAAATTACCATGTTTTCTCCATTTAATAATATTGTGGGGTTCAAAATTTTCCTCTTTATATCATCTTATCTTTAAAGCCATTACAGAATCAGCTGAAAAGACCTTAAATCAATGCAGTTACTCACTTCTCTTGTGATGTGTCTGTAAAACATGTATATGTACAAATTCAAGTTCATGTAATATAAACCCCAAAGCTAGCAGCAAGCAAATAGGTTTTCATTTTCCTCAGTTTGAGTATGTTTGGAAAATATATTTTGTTATTCAGCATTTCTATTTGCAGAGCAGATAGAATTACTGACCCAATGTGTACGAATTTATTCTTCTGTTTTTATTCAGTTTGACAAAGGATATGCTTACAGCATTCGCCACAACTATGGGAAAGAAGGAAAGAGGACTGATTATACCCCATACAGCTGCATGAAGATTATCATGTCCAATCCACCAAGTCAAGGGGATTATCATGGTGAGTTCCTTAAGGGGAAAAACCCCAAGTGTTTACAAACATCAGAATCCTTTGGCTAGAGAAGTTATTTCCTCCTGTAGTCTCTTAAATTACGTGTTTAATTTCCAGACCACAGTGGTCTTGAATTGTTCTCTTTAGATCAGACTTGATAACTGCTGTTTTTATATTCATTGTGTCATGCAGTTCAAGGAGACTTTAAATGTGCAGATGCTTTAAGAAATGACCAGGTAGAGGTGTTCTGAAATATGGATCAATCGTACAGGAAGTCTGAAGTTTGCTAGGGTATTTTAAAAGCTCCTACAGCTGTATGACTAAACATGGGAAACCTGTGCTGGCTTCACTGTTATGCTAGTACTAAGTCATTCATTCAGTTGTGTCTCAAAACTCACTCTGGGACAAAAAACTTCCGCCGTTACTTAGGTGGTGGAACTTTCTAAGGTACTTATAAAGGGATATTTTTACAATGGACTATGCTTTTAAAGACCAGTTGTCTCTCATTACTTTTATTTTCTTGAGTTTTTTCCACAGCTATTAAATGTACCAATGCTATCATTGTTAGTAAGGAACTAACTTAAACCCTTTTCCTGTCAGTGAATGAGAATTGTGGCCTGTTTATGGTGGGATATTTTATGTGACTCTTGAGCCTGTGGTGCCCTGATAACTCTGCGGTAGAGTAATTATTTAAAGAAAAAAAAAGTAAGCAATTGTACACATGGGTAATTAACTTTCCTATTAATAAGCTGTTAGACAATTAGGAACAGCTTAGCTGGTCTCTTGAGTGCCTTACTGCACTAACTCCTGAGTAAACAGCCTTGTTTGTGAGCTTGCTTATTTTTTACTGTCAGGGTGCCCATTCCGCCACAGTGATCCTGAGCTACTGAAGCAAAAGCTGCAGTCATACAAGATCCCTCCCAGTGGAATAACTCAGGTAAGGCATATTTTGCTTGACACTTTCATTAATAAGGCACTGCTTTTCAATTTTACTTCCTCGTCGTGTCGGAATACCATATGCAATTTGTCAGTGTGTATTGTGAAATATTTCTTCTTATAAAAGGTTTATACCAGAATTTTGGCTTTCTGGCTGCAGTGCTCCCACTGATATGATGATTATAGTCACCACCTTCTATTGTTTAATATTATGAGTAGGTTTATTACTATAGTGGATACGATGCAGAATTTTTTTATATGTTGTTTTACTGCACTGTGATTAGAAAAGAAGTTTAAATGAATCTGTGAGTGTTTTAGTGAATTTATTTTATTCATGCAGTGACTTGTGGATGACTACTGTGTAGTCAGTACACAAATGTAATTCTTTTCTATAAGAAACTTCTAAAACCCATACATTCCTCATTAACTGTTGTGCTAACTTCCTCTGAACAACAAAAGCACATAAAACACCGAATGAAATTAAGCAGAAATTTTTATCATCTTTTAAAAAATGGAAACTTAAATTGAAAATCTATCTTACATAGCAAAAACAATGTAGGAATTGGTACTTTCAGATGTGTCCTGAAGAACTGTGACTCCCACTGCTTGCTCTAGCAAGAGCTTAAGGTAGTAAGAGGTTGTTGTCATTTTCATTGAAGGAAGATGTACTGGTGATATTTAAGCTGAGACCAACGAGTTCTGTGTATTAACTGTCTGGAACCTGCTTGAGATCCATAGGAAAAACCTGCTTTAAGTTGTTGTCTTTAGTTCATATGGAATGTCACCACTACTTGTCAGGCAGCAGCAAACTATTGCACTAGATAGAAAAGAATGTGAAAGTTCCACTTAAAGGACTCTCCCTTGGAAGGATTAATTAAGATACAAATTAAAAGAGAATAGTTTTAAAGACTTTATTGTTCACTGATAGTAATTCTTGACAAATTCTTGAAATACCCATGTTTTTTCCTAGGAATGTTTTTCCTTTTTTCTTTTTTTCCCCTATTTTCTCCTGGTTTATATCAGTAAGCATCTATATATATGACAAGCCCTAGAGATACTATCCTTTGGCTTTTTTTCCTTATATATGCATCAAGAATTGATGCTGGTCTGGGGTTTTTATCCTGCTAATCATTGGAAAGATTGGTGAGGATTTACTGGCTTAGATGCCTTGCTATATGTGTGGGTTGGATTTAGTAGAGGTTTTTTCTTCAGCGAATTTGCACACTAAGGCAGTATCTTTATATTTAATGTAGTTCCTTATTTAATGTGAATTGTGATTTTATTTCTGTGTATGTGTTTAGGGTTTTTTGTTTGTTTTTCTTTTGCAAAGTAGAATTCGGATTCACTAGGAGTCTTATCTTTTCTTATCAAAAGTGACTAAGAAAAACTGTCTCCATAAACATCTTCTTTGCTCAGAAATGGATGTTGTCCTGTCCATGACTTTGACATGGTTTAAGTGTGATTAGGATAAAGGGCTCTTCAGTGTCCACTCCTAGTGTTAAACCAAAAAACCCATGAAACAATACACCCTCCATGCAAACCTAATAAAAAGAAAATAAAATGTTGGCTATACCTGGGTTCTCAGAAATTAATCAGACAGTCTTTGAGATAGCCAGTAGAAGAGGAATAAAATTAGTTCCCATCTGTCTCCAAGTTGTCATTATTGCTGCCCCTCCTTGTTGCTCTGTTTGCATGGTCCAGTAATGTTTGTGTGACTAATAATAGTTCAGGATCCTTCAGTCCAGACTGTGGCTTTTAGTAGTCTTCTCTGATGCTGATGACAGTTGCTGAGTATCAGAAATGGTTTTTTTCCTTTAGCTCTGTGAATAGATGTTAGGGGTGGATGGTTTACTAATCTTTCAGTGCTTTCATGTAACTACATTTCCAGTAGCTTGATCTCAAGATTGACATTCACTCAAACCATATCCTTTGACTCTTAGACTTTCTGTTAACTCCAGGTCCAACAAGAGCTCCCTTACAAACTGGTAGATACCTGTTTTTAATGAATGGTTCAGAGCTTGACCTTTCAGCTATGTATTTTAATAAATGGTATGGTTTTTTTTGGGGCTCAGGACCTCTTATGCTTGTTCCTTGCTCTGTTTCAAAATCTTTGGGATGATGCATAATTTTTGCATAATAGAAACATCTATTTTGAACTTAGCTATGCACTTATGAATTGGTCCCCCACTGGGATTTTCATATTTTGGTTTAGAGTACTCACATGTCTTCCCTTCAAGCCCATAAACAAGCTGCTTCCTTGTCTTTGAAGCTTGTTCCTCACAGCTATTATATGAGCCACAGTGTGGGATAGTGTCCAGCCCTAAGGCTGTGGTTTTACCCAAGATGCTCAGTTTTATAGTGTTGTTCTCAGCCTTCTGTTTCTAGGGCCGTCCATACTCTTGACATGCACCCTTTCCTTTAAGGTTCATAAGAATTCCTGAGTTTTTCCAATACAGATAAAGCATTTGATTGGTGTGTGGTAAGAACAAACCCCATCTTTAAGGGCTTTTTGCAGGATTAGGGGTGAAAAGGGAAAGCTGGACCTTCTGATGATGGTACAGAGCAAATACTGCCAGACCTCACGTGACTTAAGTAGCCAGTCTGAGCATTAGACTGCTTCATTGCATTCATTTTGTAGTAATGACAAAAGTGATCAAAGCATTTGAATATGTGAATCTGCTTGCTGTGAAGTATCTGGATCCAACCTGTTGTTCCAGTCTAGATTTCTGAGGCTGTATCTTGTCTGGAATTGTATCTGCTGAAGTAATTGTCTCAAAGTAATGCAGCATATGACTTAAAGGTCTTGCCTAGTTATCATAGTGCTTAAAGCAGAGATCTAATCCTTATGTTTATTTCAAGAACTGAATTATTTAACTTGTATTTATTTCACATTTTCCTTAGGCTAGTCTATATCTTTATTTGTGATAGTAGCTTTTCTGGTTTGTTTTAAAAATAGTTCTTGGAGAAAGAAGCATTAGCTGAGCATCTAATGTGTGAATGTGTAAGCATAGCATTTGAATTTACAGTATATAAGTTTTCATTTCTCTCTCTGGTATACTGCTAATTAGGTAAAATCGTAATGAAATCAGGTTTGATAACAGCTAATCCATTTGAAGACTATAAAGATTAAAGTAGATGTTAAGATATGTTTTTATATATGAGACACTGAACAAGTGCATGTAGTGACAGGACAAGGGGGAATGACTTCAAACTGAAAGAGAGGAGATTTAGATGAGATATAAGGAAGAATTCCTTTACTGTGAGGGTGGTGAGGCACTGGAACAGGTTGTCCAGAGAAATTGTAGATATCCCATCCCTGGAAGTGTTCAAGGCCAGGTTGGATGGGACATTGAGCAATCTGGTCTAGTGAAAGGTGTCTCCATTCATGGCAGGTGGGTTGGAACTAGATGATCTTTAAGGTCCCTTCCAGCTCAAACCATTCTATGATTCTGTGATAAATACATCTGTTGTGGTGTTGTACTAAATGCACTGGAATGTATTGCCTGCACATCTCATATATAGGGAGATAGAAATGATAGGCTTTGAATTAGTTATTTCAAAATATCTATTATTTGTTTCAGAAAGTTTTCTTGGAGAAATTATCTTTTTCCCAAATCACGTCAATCACAATAGCAAAAGCAAAAAGTGGTAAAAATTTCTGGTTCTACAAACAGGAGAAACAGAGAGCCTAGACTAATTCTTTTTGCTTTTCTATTAGGAGTAAAAGCTTATGTAGGTGAACAGCAGATAACTTCAGAAGAAGGTTTGTTCTTTCAAGTAGAATTTTTCTCTTAATTTAAAAATCTTTTTCCTATAACTGGGTTAAATTTAAGGTTTTGAATAAGCCACTCACTGAACTTCTTCAACAGATTTAGTGTTTTGATAGGTTGGAGATTATTCACAGAGATGGAAATAAATAAGCCAGTCTGTCTTAGGCCTCTGATATGGCTATATGTTTCTATTAATGAAAAAAAATCCCATCAAAACACTGAACAAAAAACTGCCAAACCTGCAAAAAAACCCAGCCCAAGACCACCACAGTTAAAAAAAATCCTCACACTCTCCCTGTTGATCTAATATTTTAAAAGTTTTAGATTATTGCTGGCTGTAAAAATATTTTCCCTTGCAGCTAAAGAAACTTTTCAGGGAAAGTTAGAAATTAGGCATACATAACTGAGTCTATAGTAGAAAGATTTTCATGATAAGTTAATTCCACAATGTAAAAAACCCAAACCCAAACTGACTTTGAGTAAGTAAAAATAACAGTGGATAATTATAGAGCCCAAACTATCCTGCTATGCAGCATCTTTACTTTGAGTGCTGAGGATCTATAAAAGCAGGTGGCTGCATACAGCTGCCAAACATCATCTCAGCCTCATTAGCAGTCAGTAGAGCAACATCAGAAAAGCAAGTTGCAGATGGCAGTGAAGAAAAAGGCACATAAAGACTAACAGGAAAAGTCCTTGAGTATGTACCTTTACTTACACAATAAAGCAATGCAGTGTAAATGTCTTAATGTATGTAGAGGCAAAAGATTGCTGCTGGGAATTAAGCTTTGAGTGGAGGTCTGTTTCTGGAAAATACTAGGGAAAAACAGCTGCAAGTTTGCTTTCCTTATGGACACAAATGTAGTAGAAAAGATAATATTTATTATGGATGGTAAATCTGTTTTATTTTAATAGAGGATTGTTAGTTTCTCTCACACAGGGGACTCCTTTCTAGCTGGGCTACATTCTCTTGCAGTGTTTAACCTTTTTTGTTTCCTCTCTTAGCAAATCGTTCCTTGATAAATCAAGTTCATCTACTAAAGCTAATAAAGCTACTAAATCTTCTTTAAATATGTTAAATGTGCCCCTTATTCCTCCTCCCTTTCATGTATGCAGAAGGTGAACCTGGTCCCCCATGACGTGGCCAGTTTAAACTTACAGATGTACTAACTATCAGGCTTACTCTTTACCTGCCTTGTGGCTGCCTCCTGGAATGAGTAGGAGCTGAATTATAACTGCTTTTTTTCTTTTCTTCTGGATGAGCAACAAATATTGGTCTGGCTTTTCTAGCCAACCACAACTTTTAATCAGCCTTTAGCTTTTTCATCTCTACTTGTCAAATTTCGCTGAAATTGGCCAACCATTCGAAGCTGGGGAGGTCACATGGTATAAAGGAGCAGGAGTGAAATGATGGCTACCAGTACAATCACGTACATTGATAAATATTACAAGCTGGATGAAGCTCTCTGGAATGTTCTGGTGAGCATCTGGTCTCTGGAGCACTCTATCAATGTCAGGAAGAGAAGTAGCATGAACACCCAGTTACCAAAGTTCACTGGAGAATGCTGATATAGGTTCCTCTCACAGCAGTTCTCTAAGATGTGTCTTCATAGCAGAACAGCAGAAAAATCTGTGTGGTCACTTAATAGTAGCCTGTAAGAGATCTGATAGGGATTTTCAAGGGAGTGGGACAGTAGTTCTGTGGTGAAACGACAGAGTAGCTGGGCAATGAAGACTGAGATGTTGTGAAATAACATGGCTGCTCTTTTAAGAATTAGAGGCCAGCTCTGATAACATGACCCTTACGGCTTTCATATGTCAGCAGCATCGACTCAATGAAGTCCTCGTCTCCACCTTAAAGGTGGGTAAAGTTTTTGCCAAGGATGAGCTTGATTTCCAAAAGTTTGCTCAGAACTGGAATTTATTTGTAAGTGCCCCTTTATTCTGTCATCATCTGTGCACTGTCAGTCAGCAATCCCTCATCTGGTATCTGCCACTTGAAGTTAACATTTTCCTACTGAACTGTCAGAGAAGATAGCAGCAGCTCAATCTCTCATCCTCTCAGTTGTTGTGAATTAGTTAATTAAAAGCTAGCTTTGGTAATCCTTGTCTTTTCTGCTTTTCAGAGTAGTTGAACAATGGCATCATTGATACAAAAAGCATCTGTAACTGTGGTCTGCAATTCAAAAGTTAGACAAGATGTGGAATGTCTCCTAGACTCTTAACTGATCATCTCTTTCAAAAAGTTTCCTGAAGTTATAAGAGAGCCTTGGTGCTTTTAATCTTTTGGGGTTTATACTAAGAATTTGTGCATGCCTGAGTTTGTTTGCTCACTTAAGGTTCTGAGATTTAGAATGTATTTACACCTAAATTTAGAAAACTTTTTATTTATATAATTTT
Organism: Corvus hawaiiensis; assembly: GCF_020740725.1. Taxonomy (NCBI): domain Eukaryota; kingdom Metazoa; phylum Chordata; class Aves; order Passeriformes; family Corvidae; genus Corvus; species Corvus hawaiiensis. Next base: position 26,673,935 of record NC_063215.1, read on the forward strand.
ATTACTTGTAATCTTGATTAAACGAAGAATTTTGAGAAAACCGTAAGTATTTATGAACTAGATTGAATTATCTGACTTATTTCAACTGGAAAATTCAGGTTAGACAGGCCTGAATGCTACAGAATATTATGAATGTTTCTTTTAACTAACCAGCAGATGAATAGGTCTTCTGATAATTACTCCATATTAGGTGAAAAATACTTTTTAAGAAAGTACACACATATAACATGGTTATTAGCATTTTCTTCAAAATAAAGATACCTCTTTTGCATGGCATTGTATGGAACAAACAAGAAGGTGTAAGGCAATATGAAATGGAAGTGTTTAGAATAGATGAGTTTTTTCAATCCTTAACTACTAATTTGTTCAGTCAATTTCAAGGAGAGAGGAGAAAAAACCCAGAAATATATGTATGTACACAGATAGTGCCAGATTTCAGACTCCATTGCCTAGTTGCCCTTGGCCTTTCTCTTTTACCGAATGTTTAACAGGAGGTGGCAAGAGGGATAGAAATGTAATCAGTTGGGCTATTACAGAGAAATAATGGGACTAAGTACTTTCCTGGCAGTGTGTTGCTGTTTTTATCCATTCAGCAAATGTAATTTATTTATATACCTGTCAATAAATACATGGCAGCATCCAATAATGAGTACAGCAGGGATTTAAGCTGTATATTGCTGTGTTTGACGCAAAGGTCAACCTTGGGAAATGGCTTGAAATTAACATTTCTTGAAAACTATTTTTCCTTCCACTGAGGCTGTCTCTTAATTCCAGCAATTTTCTCTGTTTGATAAGCAGAGAGAGCATACATTTTGATTATATAAAGGAGGGAGGAGGTAATGAAACTTTAAAATATTTCAACCAGCATTGCATTCTGGTGATAAGAATGGGACTTTATGCAGCACAGAAGAGATTACCTGAAGTAGAATTGGAAAGCAAATTGTATTTACAAAAGATGGCATGATTTTCCTAATACGTGTTCAAAACAGCCTATTCACTCACATATTCTGCTGAGCTTGACTAGAAATAGCTTCATTTCAAAAAGGGCAAATCTGATTGAAGGTAAAAGCATTCCCCTCTCACAGATACTTGTCTAAAGGATTTGCATTAAATTTTCTTGATGGGAGCACAGTAGTATTTTACTGTGCATCTGCATGAACTGGTAATGTGGAAAATAAGAATACAAATCGTGTCCTTGATTGCTTCATGCTTCAACCACTTGAATTACTAGATTTATGTCTGCAATTATGGAAGAGATGTTGCAATATGATAGTTTGACAATAACTGTCACAATTATATTACCAAAATATAGATTCAACTTACTCTTGAAGTTAAGAGTATTGAAATTACATTTTAAGGGTCAGGCGTAACTTCTTGTGGTTTCATCTTGTTTTTAATGTAGCCAGGGCATTTTTAAATGTTGTCAGCTATTAGAAGGATTCACAGATGTCATGTGCTGCAAATGTCCATGAGCTGTTGTACAAGGCTGTTAAGGAATTCCTTGTTGTTGAAAGTATCAATAAGATGTATGTGTGCTACTTGTGACTGTCATGTTCCTCTCCCTCCGTGTAGATCCTGGAGCTGGTGAAGGGCATGCATTACCAGCTGGCCTGTCAGAAGTACTTCGAGTTCACGCATGATGTGAGTAGCTACTATTCTTTGTTCAGCTGTTATCACCGACTTTGTCTTTGCAGAAGGCTTTGGAACTCAGGAGTGAAGCCCAGAGACTATTTTCTGTTTGCACATCCAGCATTAGCTGTTTTGCCTTGTTAGTTTTCTTTTCAGCAATTTGAAACATTCTTTTGCCATTTTCTGCATTTATATATTGATTTTATTAATACCCTCAACATTACAAGATGTAAAATGTTATGCTATCTTCCTGAAAAGGTCAATATTGCGGAATCTTATCTATTTCAAGTCATTTAGCTTTTTCAATATCCTGCTTTTAATCAAATTTGTAGGCTTTAACGCATTGTGCAAGTTTGATGTGTTTAGATACAACTTAAAAAATAAACAGAAAGAATCTAAAACCTCTTAACTTAATCTCCTAGCATTTGCATGGTTCTTATTGTTAATTTTTACTTGGTATTTTTTCACATTTGTTGTCACGTGGGATTATTTTTTTAAATCAAAATGAACATTTTCAGAGCTTTTCCATTTGCTTAATTGTAAGCAAAGTTATCTTACTGTTTTCTCCAAAAGATTTTAAGATAACAAATGGCCACACTCCATCTCCTGTGTAATTTCTTGATTTAAAGAACCAGCTTTTGCAGGGGTTCAAGATTCCTTGTTGTAAAAAAAACCAACCCAATGAAGCATAGCTGTTCTTATAGCTTTGTTCTCTTCACAAACCAAAAAATGTAAACATCCCTTTCAAACAGCAGACTATGGGACAGCCTTATGAAGGATATGGATGAGGATTAGATGCCCCACCCCAGAGGCAGTGACCACTGACTTTTTTGTTCTTACCAGTTTTCACAGTTGATCTAAGTGGAACTGGTTGTCTTCACATATTTTCAGCAGTCATATGTATGAATGTATAGCAAAGGCGTACCCTGAGCCTGTGTCCAGTGTTGTTTTGGCAGCTGTATTTTGAGAGGAACACTTTGTCTAACAGTCTTAGAAAATATGAGAACATTATTTACTAAAAATAATGACAATTTTAAATCTAGGTAACACTCGACCTGTGTAAGCTCATGTCAGTAGAAATAATATTTACCCAGGATGACTACAGACCCCAAGGTCAACATTCATCAAAAGATAAATCAGTACTGTGCATTTTAGGAAAGCTGTCTTTCCATTCTTCTATAGGAAATTCCAGAAAAGCATTATTTTTTATCAATTTTGTGGTAATATAAATATCTGTCTTTGCTGCTTGCACTCAGAATTATCTTTCTGCTTTGCTCTTGATATTATTTCAATGAGAGAAAGCAGAATACACAGACACCAACTGTAGTTTGAATGGCACATGCTTATGATGGGAATTTTTTTTACAGAGTGTAGCTGCTCAACTTACCAGCCTGCTTGGACTGATTTGTCTATTCTACAGTGAAATGCTTTATTAATTTTTAATGTTTTTCTGTGGGGTGGTAAAAGATGTCTTGAAGCTGGTGACCTTTGTTTTCAATCAAACCTTTGCTTTCCTGTATATCACTAGCAGAGTTTTTCAGTGAAGGAAGTTTCAGAAGAATCAATTAGCGTAACATTGATTGTTTCTTTGAGCAGGGGCACAATCTTACGTAAAATTTTCATGGAAATAATGGACTTGCTCACATGGAGAATTTTAACTTAAACTATGTAAAAATTTTACCAAGAAAGTGTTTGATATATGTTGGGAAGAGCTGCTGGTGTTGCCTGCAAGTTATGGTGTGTATGTAGGTTAGATTGACTATGAATGACTTTGTAACAGAGACTTATTTTATTACTCTGAGTTCACAGGGTCAGTTTCAGTAGTCTAGTACTTGGCACTAAAACTATGCTAATACATGCAGCTGGACTAGAGTGAAAATGTTTAGATGTATTTTTTAGGGGGTGGGTGATGGGGGTTGTGTCCTTGCACTTCAGTGCTACTGGTTCAAATAGCACAGGCTAACAAAAAGCTGATGCTCTGTGTAACCTGGGCTTACTAACTTCAATCTACAGCTCTCCTGAACTTTGGTTTCACTGTTTCACAACCACAGAACAAAAGCAGACATCATTTGTGTGGTCCAGTGCATTGTCTTCAGGCAGGAACTAATAAACACGTAGGCAATTTGTTAACTCTTCAGTTAGTCTGAGAAAGGAAAGCTGTAGCACCATGATTGCTCCATGTGGTTTTTCTGTAATATCAGCTGTAGCATTATCAGCTGTCATTTTAAAAGTTCTTGGTTAAAACCCCAAGATGTTATAGCTGCAAAATTATTATTTCAGGATTTTCAAAACAATATTTCCTATAGCAGGAATACTAAACTGGAGTTTGTATGAGAACCAGTGTGTGCAAAATGTGCTGAATCCAAAAAAAGTCTTGTGTTAGTATGTTAATATCACCTACTTAGATGGATTATACAGTTGTGTCTGAAGTGGCAGGTCTTTTTGCTTGTTTAAAAGATTAAAGTTTCAAAACTTTTGCATGTTAAAAGCTTAAGCTTTTACTGCACAGAAAATACATTTTTCTTTGGGTATGGTGGATTCCAGATAGATTTACAGGTGTGAATTGGCAAAGCTGTTAAGAGAAATCTACTTTCTCTATTTCTGGTAGTAAGTCTCAGCTAACTTACTGCTAAGTTAATGATGAGGCTTTTAAAATGAATGCGCTTTGATCTATATTACTTAAAAACATTGTAAAACTTAGGTAAAGTAGTATCATCAGTCTAATGTAGAAAAAACTTCCACTTTTGTGTTCAAATTTTTTGTGAATTCCCAGCCACAGCAGAATATTTTTATTCAGAGAAATGCTCACTGAACTCTGTTGAAAATTAGAGAACAGAATTGTTTTTATATCATTATATCACAAATGAAGATAATGAACAAATCTTCCCCTTTCTCTTTTTAGGCTCTCACAAAAAGGTGATGGTTTGAACGGATGGAATTCTTTTAATTAGGAGTTGTCTAAGCTTCATCTGGTAGAGTTTTATTTTAGTAGCATTTAAGTTTGAAAAGGAAAAATGATACATGGAGTCATACAACAGTTTTAACTAACAAGCCGTAAATAGCTTTTAAGAACCTACAAATTAAAACCCACAAATACCATCAATCACCTCTGAAAACATGGTTGTAGGCTCCATTCATACAATGAGCTGCTTCTACAGCTTATTCCAGTCTGTTGGGGAGAGAAGAGTTTAGAATAAAATTAAGAGTTACAAAATGACTCTTAAATTGGTCTGAAGAGAACTGAGATTTTAAGGTTAAAAAACCCAGAGCTAATTAAGAGCTTCTACTAGGAAAGCCAGTTTTTCACTATATCACTTCTTTTTAAGTCTTTTTCATGTAAAGAAGTAATTTAGTTTCCATGTATGAAAATTGGAGCATGGATGAAAGCTGGCTGGATGAAACTCATCCAGATAAGACTAAAATGAAATTCAGTGATGACTTTGGGTTAGGTTTTTTGGTTTTTTTCTTTATGCCTTGGAGTACCAAATTAGAGTGCTAGGACTGTTACTTACTTTTAAGGTTTTTCAAGCAAGGTCACTGACTACAGTTGCTAATTTGTGTCTGAATTAGATTTTGTTATCCATGTCACCATTTTCTAATGGAGCTAAGCTAGGCAGTGGTAATGCATTTAATCAGGGTTCCATTTAGAGCACACATTGATCCTCTGCTTTATGATTATTCACAAGCGTCTGAAATTTAAATTGATGGGGTTTGGCATATTAAATTAGCCACAGTATGTCCTCAGGAGACTCTGTGTGTGTGCAGAGTTGCTTATTATGCCTGAATTGGCTCCTCCCTTCCAGGGAAAAAGGAATATAGTGGGAGCAGAAATTTACTCGTATATGACTCTTAGTCTTTCATGGTTTGTTGTACCCCATGTTTGGTAAGTCTTCCAATGTATTTTAAGAGCAGTATTTTTCTAAAATGTTCCTGGAATATCCACATGAAGTGACAGGCAGATGAAAGGTGCAGGTTGCCTTGAATAGGAGGTGAAAGCACCTTTTAAAGTAAGCATTTCTAACTTCTGAGCCTCCCAAAAGACATACAAAGGTTATAACTGTGGTTTGTGGTGAATACGTCAGAATAGCTTCCTTTTAAAGCTGAAAGCTTTGTCGATTTGAAATATTTGATGAGCGTTAATTGAAAGTTCATTTATCAAATAATTGCAAAGCTGAAAGAATGCACCTGCTAAGTAAAAGTAGTAATACGAATATGCTGCACCTTATGCTAGTGTTCTGTATTTTTTTCCACTGAAGACTAAATGTTCTGTGGTACTGGTTCTGCATCTAGAGTCAGGATGCTGATGGTGGCACTGATGGAGCAAAGATAAGCTTGATCTGTGGGGCTTCTGTCTTGGCCACTCCCTTGTAAATATTGCATTCGTGCCTACTGGGGAAACCAGGGAAAGAAGTGAAGCTCCCTGTTTCCATTTGCAGTTTCACACTGATACTTAAAGTCTAAATTTGTACTGTGCAGTTGCTACAACTCCTAGTAGTATTTTCCTCTTTCGTTTTCACTCTAGACCTGTCTCACTCCCTCTTTTGGGGGGAAAGTCCCTTTTAAGGTTAGGTTCAATAGTCCTGCATCTCTAAAGAGATGCTGTTTTACTTACGTGTTTTTAGATGTTTTGGGGTGTTATTTTTCTTTACTGTAGTAAAGACAGTGTGAAATAATGTTTGAATAAGCCAAAGTTATTTTATTTCTACAATGAAGGAAGAAAAATCCTGATGAAACTAGATCTGTGTCATGCTAACATTTACTGAGATAGTATATACAAACTGATGCTTTTTTCTTCAACAAAATTGGAACTTATTAAATTGTCGATTAATTTGTTATTGAATATGAAAAAGATTATTTTTAGAAATAAATGTAATAACTTGGTGTTCCTTTCCTTTTATGTGCAGGTTGATGACATTGGGTTTTCTTTGAATCATCCTAATCAGTACTTTACGGAGAGTCAGAAGCTATTGAGTGGTGGTAGAGAACTGAAGAAGGAATTCAATAACTCAGGAAACTTTCAACAGAAAAATAATAGTCAGGAAAGCATAAATTCAAGTTCTACTCCCACCTCTTCAAATGCAACAGCTGATACAGAACTGGAAGGACTGGAAGCATACTTCACTGAAGACTAAGCAGCTGCATTACTTGTTTGTTATTTGTGTTATTTTTTCTTTCATTCTTTCCCTTCTTTAGCTGGATTTTGTCCCTATACTGAGGACTATGCACTTCACTGGAATACAGAAGCATTTAGTGCTTTGAATAGGTTGAAAAAAAGAAAGACCAATATAAAAGCTGTAATTGCATCCAGTATTTATTCTTACTGCTTTAGGAAGCTGTTTTATATGGTGTGTTTAAGGATGGGAGATGAAACTTCCCAATTATTAGGTAATTTTTGTCTGACTTACCTTTTTTGGTTTTTTTCAAAATGTTCAAATATTTTTACCTCCTTTTGGGTCAGTTTTCTATGTATCATCTTAATAAAAAAATTGCAAAGCAAAATTTTTTGTATTTTCTTTTTAGCTATATTGGGATGGTAATTAAGTAGGAGTTCTTATGATCAAAATTACCCTCTGGAGGAGTCTGTCTCTTCTATAGGAGGAGCTGAGGGAAATCAGCTTCTTAATTTGTACCTTGACACTAAATTTAGAGAGCTGGCTTTGATGCTTGGAAGAGAACATAATCAGAGTTTAGACACCTGTATGTAAGAAAGTAATAAAAAAAAGATATTCTACCAACTGACTCATATATTCCTTTTAAAGTTTCCTCAGTGTCAGAGTGTGGCTGGAGCCTCCTGTGTCCTGCTGAGTTAAACAGCCATCTGAATGAAGCTCTGGGTCACCTAACTTCCACCCATTTCCCCAAAGCCCAGGTCACCCAACACACAAACTGCTTTCAGTCCAGCAGCAACCATCATGCAGTGGGTGGGAGCTCCAAGCAGAGCTGGTATTTTCTACCATGCTGTTTGAGTACCCTCACAAGGATTTAAAAGGCCTCAGTTTTATTTTACCTCGTGCTTAAGGAGTTCCAAGACAACATTATGCCCTTCCTGGAGACTGACCGTCCTACCAGTGCAGCCTGTAACCACATAAACACAGTACTGTCATTGCCAGGGACTTGTACCAACTCTGTGAGGCCTTGGCATGAAGACTCATTGACCTCCATTTTTCTGAGCTTGCCTTGCCCCACCTGAAGCTTTGTTGTAGTTGTAACTTTGTCTCTCAAATGACAGGCTAGCTTTGTACAGTTGTGTTCTGTGCTGCCTATGTTTATATTGATTCTGATATATTTCTGTGGCTAATGGCTAGGAAGTAATAAGTAGTTATTTTGTATAGAATGAGTTCCCCTATGATTTTAGATGCCAGACTCTCCATGGGTATAAACAAATCATCCAAGTTCCAAGCACTGATCCTTAAAAAAGTACAACCTAAAGTGTTGTGCGAAACAAGTTTCTAGGGATAAGAGAAGAAAGAACAAATATACAACACTATATATAAATAATTATTTGGCTGTAATGTGGAATTGCCAGACAATGAAGAAAGACCAGCAAGTACAATGTTTTTGGAAATGTGTTATATTACACAAGGTGGGTTCTAGAGAGAAGGAAGGTCCCCACCATCAGCATCCTGCAACTCCTGATGAGCAATGTGGGACCCTGACTATGTGATGTCGGTCTCAGGACCCCTAGGGGCCATGGAAAGGTGCATGCAGCACTAGAGAAAGGAGTAGACACAAGAAAGACCCAAGGGATAGACACAAGAAAGTGTGTGAGTAGCTAATAATATTATGTTAAATGTTTTGTTCATATTGTGTTAGAGGTTTTATTTTCTCTACAGTAATTGGATGATATAGACTATTAAGACTGTGACTGGACTAAAGACTCTTTGATTACTGTTAAGAGTTTGGACTAACTGTAAATCTTTGGTTTCTTATATGTAGAGTGGATTTTTAAAGGGGCATAACTTGCACAGTGGTAGTGAAACAGCAGGCTTTAAAAATAACAGGTCATTTCTTGTTAGAAGAGGATTCACCAGGTTCACTGTTCCTTTTATCTTCCTTGAAGTATTCCTTACTTTATTTAGGGACTTTTCATGTGAACTACCAAACCTTTGACACCTTTGCATATCCTATATTCAAAGAGTTGTGGAGATCACCCTGTGCCTGGGTCCTGCCAGAGTGGTTGTCCTGAGCCCAAGGAACAAGGAGTAACAAACAGCCAAGGGCTTGGTTTCTCCTGCTGGTTAAGCTCTTGGCACCACCCCACCTGACGTGTGGAAGTCCATGGGTTGTAGTACATGGTTAAAAACTTCAGGGTTTTGAAGTGTCTTTGGAAGTGGTAACTGTCCTCTGATTTTGCATTACTGAATACCTGAGTTTGAGGTGCCTCAGTGGACATTGTGGATTCTTTCAATAGAAGTGAAACTCTTTCAGACCTGCAATGAGATTTATGTTCCTAAGTGAAACAGCTGGGAGAAGAATGAAGTCATCAGGGTGGTGGGTGCAGGTGGTGTTTCCCAGCAAAAGGAAAATGTAATTTCTGGTTCAGCCCTGATCCTGCTCACATCGACATTAAACTTCCAGCTCTTCCTTTCTGAGCTTTGCTTCAGCTTTGAAATCTATGTTGGGAATGGGTTGTTTGCACACACATTCTATAATGGATTGCTACATTAGAATAAACTTATTTTTAGAAATTCAAGCATAAAATTTTTTTTGAAAATAAGTCTTTGTTACAATGAAGAGAATATAACCACACAAATCCTCTGAATGAAAAATCTTAAACTGAAGTGCAAGAAACATAAAGGTATGGGGCAAAGCCTTTGGGCTTTATTGCTGTACTTCATTACTGTCTGTTTACATTACTTGATTAATAGTACTACAAATTGCTTTAAACAGTATTTGCTTTCCTTTTTTTTGTCAGGACAACTATAGCAGAAAAACGTACAGATTATAGCATACAGTTGCAAGTAACTAGCAAAGGATTGAAATTAATGCTTTTGTTGCTATTTGAAGAAAATGGCAATTTACTGTATTTCACACATTTTGACCATTTTGAATTTCCTTTGAAAACTGAATATTTTGGAATTGATAATATGGAAAAATCCAAAAGAGAATCCTGCATTTGAGCTGTTGGACACCAAGGAGCTTTAAGCTCTTACTGCTTTGTGAATTCAGTAAGAATCACTTGTTTCATGATTATGGAGCTCTTTGAGATTAGAAAGGCAGAATCACTAGGAATATGTAAATAATTCATTTGAAAACATTTCCTGCCTTGTAGTAGCGCTATTAAAGTTATACTTAGAAGGATTCTGAAAACAAAAGGGACCCTGATAGAATTATGAAATAGTAAAAAATAGCAACAAACCCAATTGCCAAATAAACCAAAGCCCCACAAACTTCCAATTCCTATTTTACAAGTGGAAAAGAAAATGTTTCTGCACATTGCAGATGGATCTCTTTGCAAGTCTCAACTCTTCTAAGTGGATCTTTAAAGTAAATTATTATATTTTGCTACTTGAATAAAAACAGGAGATGCACATCTACAGTTTGAAATTTTGCTGGACAAGACACTTCAGTATTCTGTGTCAGTAAAGGAGATACTAAGATAATATTTGGTTGCATTTCTGAGGGGTTGCACTGTGCCAGAACATAGCCCTGTGCAGCAATCATACTGATATAGGAAGCAGATTTCTTTCCATCCAACATCTGATCTCAAATGTACCACAGTTCAGCTTGGAGATGGATGGTTCAAAAGGAATGCTGGCCCAAAGCTTGTGAAGTGCTAGCATTCAAAGACAGTGAAACAGTCTCTGACTTCAAAGCCTTTCAGGATCTAATGATGAAGAGAGCGTCACTGTCGGGTGTTCAGCAGAAGGAAGGGTGAGGAGCTCCCCAATTGAGTGTGACTAAAAGTGCTCTGCTGAGGTGAGGAGTGGTGCCCTGGCAAGGAGAATGGCAGGAGCAGCCACCACCGTCACGGCACCATAGGAGCCGATCCATGCAGCCACACGCCTGATGCTGAGCGCGCTGTGTTCCTTCTCTGCATGTTTTGGGAGGTTTACTTTGGACTAGTTTTTGTCTTATGCTATGGCTGGGGTGGTCATTAGCAGGTAGAGGAATGTGCAGAATGTGCCTTTTGTGTGAATTTCTTCCAGAAGCGACCCAGTTTGCACACACTCAGACTGGTTGGCAGCATGAGCCAAAGCAGAGCAAATGGAGGTGACTGAGAGATTCCCCTGAAAATGGTGAACATCTCAGTCAGTCTTTAGCCCATGTAATTTATCCAGGTTTTAGCTGGAATAGAGTCAATTTTCTTCCTACAGCTGTTACAGTGCTGTGTTTTGGACTCAGTATGAGAACAGTGTTGATGACACACTGATGTTTTAATTGTTGCTGAGCAGGGTGTACTCTAAATCAAGGACTTTTCAATGTTCCATGCTCTGCCAGTGACCAGGTACACAAGAAGCCAGGGAGGGAGCACAGCCAGGACAGCTGACCCAAACTGGCCAAAGGGATATTCCATACTGCAGAATGTCACGGTTAGTGTATAAACTGAGGGGAGTTGGTTGAGAATCACCAATTGCTGCTCAGGGACAGGCTGAGCACCAGTCACTGTGTGGTGAGCAGTTGCATCACTTCTTTCTCTTGGGTGTTATTCCTCTCTCTCGTTTTCATTACTGTAATAATAATAATAATAATAATAATAATAATAATTTTTTAAAAAACTTTGTTTCGGTTACTAAACTGTTCTTATCTCAACTCATGAGGTGTTTGGGGATTTTTTTTTGCTTTGATTCTCACCCCTTCCCCAGCTCCCTCCCCAGGAGTTTGTGGTGTGTGTGAGCTTTCAGGTAAGCTTACTGATTGCAAACTATTACAGCTGCTTTCCTTGTTTTCCCCGAGTACATATCAGAAAAACAGCTGGAAAGATGTATTCAAGGTCTCAGTATTTGAGTGGTTCTTTTGGGCGTATTTCACATCATGATACTTCAGTTGTTACGGTTTTTTTAAAGCATATATAGCATATTCTAAAATCCATATCCATTTGAAGTCCTTTAAAAACCCATAGAAGAATCACTTTTTTTCATGCTTGTACTCTTGGTAATGGTATTACCTCAATATCAAAACTTCTACCTGTGGTATCTAGTTGACAGAAAGGAAAAAAAAGACTTTCACCCCTTAACACATTTGTTTGCTGAGATTTGTTTAAATCCCTCAAGTGCTGAAGGATTTACAGTGTTTGAATTGGACAAAGGTTATGATCAATGGCTGTAATTCAATCCCACAAGGAGCCGGAAGTGTTTATATAGGTAAATTGATTGAAAAACAGGTAGAAAAATGGTTGGGATACTGTCAAGAGTGAATTATAGCTGTGAAATACATAGGAATATATACCTAAATACTAACTTATTAACAGAGGAAGCAGTGGAAGACTTTAGAAGTGGGTTAGGGTGGGTGAAAAGTAGATCAGTAGCTAGAGACTTGATGGTGAAATCAGTGTGTATCAGCTGAGGGAGAGCAGGACTTGGTGATTAGGATGGAAAAAAGTAAGATGTATGAGCTCTCAATTTCTCTTAGAATAAAAATTACAACCACAATGAAAGCATCATGAGAAGCTGTGTTTCTAGCCAAAATGAAAGTTTTCCGCCAAGTTGAAGATGTTTGGTCGCATAATCATCAACTTGAATTAAGATGGTTCATGAACATGGGATAATGAAAAAGACATCAGTATAATAGAAGATATGGCACAATGTTTATTTTTTTAGAAGAATATTGCACTCTACTCAGGATCAGAGTTGTATCATGGTAGGTGTTATGCAAACAGAAAGTCTCTGCCCTGCTCAATGGCCAGACTCATAAAGTGAACTTCACTTAAAATCAGTTTAGATCAGAAGTGTCTTTGTTCAAACTGAACCAGTCAAATGGATGCGTGCAGTACTGGATGAAATGTAATGGTCTCTGTTGCGCTGTTCAAAGTAGATGGCCTGGCTGGCCCCTTTGGCCATTAAAGTCTATGATGTGTGCATTTAATAACAATTTAATCTTCTAAGCTGAAAGTGTCCTTGGTTCAGGCAGCTGCTGTAGTGCTTTTGGGTGGAATATAGACGCAAACTAAGAGAGACAGAAGAGTCAGAAATGTGTGATTCAGCCACTCGGTGTTCAGGTCTTTGAAGTGTCAGTGGCTTGGCCAGCTACAGTTTTCAGAGAAATGGTTGACTGTAGAAAAATACCAGGAAACCTGCTGAATGACTTTGATGACTTTGATTCTAATTTGATTTTTGGTATTGGAGCATAATTAAAAATACATAAAGTTCTTAACATGCTGTAGGTAAAAACCAATAATAACTGCACTTACTATAAGACTTTGAATGGAAGAAAAGGAGAATCCTTGTCCACTGTGGCTTAGGAAGGATGCAAGGATTTTCTTATATTGTGTCTCTGTTAAATCAGAAGGCACTGTTGATGAGTGGTTTTATTTACAGTGATCAAATTTTTCTCTCTATTATGATATCTTAAGGAGTGGCTGTAAAACTTTCTTTTCCAGGACCTAGCATTAACAGAAATATAATTTTTTACAGTTGGGGAAACTTTTCACTTGGATTTAGGTATTCACCTGTGGTCTTACTTCTCAGTTTCATCACTACTTTAGCATGTCAAGAATAATGAGGAAAAATATCTGAATCAACATACAAATAAGAAAAATAAAAAAAATTCTTTAAATACGTGTTTCAAATGAGTTGTAGGGTGTGTGATCAGAGTTACAATAGTCAAATATGTTAGTAGTGCAGCCACAGTAATCTGGTGAGTGCAAGCATATGTGAGGAGTGCAGTACTCCTTTCCCAGTCTATTTCTACTTGGCGTGTTTAGAAATGAGCCTTAAAAAGTATATTTCTCCCTTTTTTACCATTCATTTAAAGATTGTTATAATTTTGTTTTGTAAAGATTTCAAATTTATTATGCAGTGGAAAAATACATTGGAATGTCCTTTTTAAATTCATCACTGATATTCATGGATTTTCTGTCTCTTGCCTCTGTGTTTTGGCTTAAGCTCCCTCTCATGAGCTATGTAAAGCCTTACCTTGAAACCTCAGGATTTTGCAGTTTTGGATTAAAGAGTCCCAATTAATTCAATTTTTTTTCATGCATCACCTAGGAAAAAGTCCCTACACAATGGAAATTCCAAGGACCTTCATAGGTCACATGAAATAAACGCCTCCCTTTGCCTTTCTAAAATTCCCATCAAATGAAATGATAAGTGAAGAAATTAATTTTCTTCTAAACTTATCCAGGGGGGTGTAGCTACACTGGGGAGGTCTGATGACTATATTTATGCCAGTTCTAGAGGCAAAGCTTTTGATTTCTGAATTGTTTTGGAGCGTATATAAATGACACTTCACTTCTGAAGGAAAGCCAAACCAACATCACTATCCTCATCAGAAATGAAAATAGTAGAATATTCAGCCTGCTGAACTGCTTCCAACCTGAAGGCCAAAGTGATCTGAAGCACAACCATCACGCTGGAATATCTAAATTGGCTGTCAAGCAAGTTTGATGGGATATTCACTCTTTTTAACTGCAATGTGTGCTCCCAGCATGGATCAAATTAGATGGCAGAGGAGAGACACTTGTTTCCGGTAGGTAGCTGAAAACTATTAAAGCTGGTTCGCCTGTGTGACACTTACTTAAGGGGCTTAAATACTTATTTTGGAGGGAAAAATCATATCTCTGTGTATGCCATCCAGCTGTATAACTGGTTCTGCTAAAGTGCTTCCTATAAATGGGTTTTATGTCTGAATAACAACAGCTGTATCCTAACAGACTTGTCATACTTTTGCAAGTAGTGTTCTTAGCACATGATTATTTCATAACGTAAGTTCAATATTTATTAAATTGTCTATTGTGCAGATTTAGATCACTAAACCCAGTTCTCTGCAGTAATGCCAGCCACCAGCAATCTCAGTTGTCAGTTTAGATTCAGTTTAAGGTTGTTGGTAGTTGATCTTATTTTTCATCAAGTAGCAAACTCTAGAAATGCTTTTTTCCTAAATAGAATTTAATGCTGTTTCAAAAATTTCACTTGCACTCTTCAGCTGTAATGATTCAATATTTTGTGGTAATGTTAATAAGATTTGTTTAAAGAAAGTTTTAATTACATTTAAGCTGAAAAAATGCTGCATTTCTTAACTAGTCTGTTACTGAAGTTTTTTTAATTCAGTGGAGTTATTGCCAGCAAAGAAGTTTGTTCCTAATAAGTTACCTTTTTCCCCCTTCATGTTAGTAGACCTAAACCTGTGTGAGTCTTCCTCATTCAGAATGACTGCAATAATAATTTTCTCTAACAAAAATCACCTGAGGAACTTTCCGTGGCCTGAAACAATAAGGTCTTAAAACAGAAAGGAAAGTAGTGCTCCTGTATATAGTGTTATTCTTCCAGTTGTCATCTTCCTAATCACCATAACTATAGAGAACGTTTAATCACTAATAGCTGATGTTGTCCATAAATCTGGAAGAATTGTCTAAATAAGTGCATCCCAAGCTTTAGTAAGGACTATTTTTAACAGTTGTTGTTAAATTGAATTGACATTATAAAGAAGTGAATAGAGCCCTTTTACTGAGCAAGGTTTATACTGCAATTATGTTTCAACAGGGCTGAGATTCCTAGTATCAGACTAAACTGTTCTTCATTACTTTTGTCAGCTGAGGATAGGAATTTGGGCCTGACAGGCAGGTGGCCTCTACTGTGTGCATTGACCAGCTGCTTAGAAAACTCAGATCTCACATGCTGAATTCATGTGAGAATTCATTCACAAGTTGAATGCTCAGTTTATAGCTGCATAAGGAGAAAAGCAAGTTGATTTGGACTAAGGTTTTTAATACTGTGAACTAAAATGAAATGGTAGAAATATTCTAGAAGTATCTTATTTCCTTTCTCTACCAGTAAATTGAAGGTTGATGGCATTCCTTTAAAATCCAAATGTCTAAATACTTCATTTAAAATCAAACAAACACCACCAACACATGCTATTCCTGGGTACTTTTGAAGAGTCTTAATCTTCAACAGTTGCTGAATGACTGTTTTGGGAATGAAAAGTCGGCTCTTTTCTGTGCTCTAAGTAAATAAATGCATTTGTTGCATCTAATGTATCACAGTGTTAATGTCTTCATTGTTCACTGTGGTGAAAATCTTGCATGCAAGCCCTTGAATGGTGCTTAACCTAAATCTACTCACTGGAAGTGGTTTTATTTTTGCTTGTGTGGATAATTTTGTGGTGCCTCACTGAGCAGAATCTACAGCATGAATTAGCTGTATGGCCAAATTGTGGCTGCAGAGGGTAAATTATTAAATCCATGGGTTACTTTGCATGTTTGTTCCGTCAGGTGGAAGACTGAACTCTAATAATTAAAGATGTACTTCTGAACTAGTCTCAGTGGATGTTCGTAAGTGACTGGTAAAGTCTTGACTTCCCAGTGTAAAGAAGGCTCCTGCTGGTCATCAGTCCTGCTTTGCTCATGATTCAGAACAGTTGTTAGCACTGAAAGCAGTCCAGCCTGGTCCTTGGGGTCACAGGGTGGCTTTGGAATAGAAAAGGGAGGGATAAAAGCATCAGTATGTTTGTTTTCTGCACGCATGGACTGGTTGTGCAGTAAATGGGACATAGGCTGTGGGCGCTGTGTGTCAACAGCCATCAGGTACCTAGAAAAACTGCAAGTCTTGTGGGTGACATCTGAGGGACTTTTTTTAATACTCATGGTTTTTAGAACATAAATATCTCAAAAAATTCCCCCAAACCATATAGATTTTCATTTCTATGAATGCACAGAATCACACTGTCAGAAAAATTGTGACATTAAACCTGTCTGTAAACCAAAGAGTACAAAGTGATCATTTCAGGGCATGGTGTGGTTCCTTTATCAGAGGAAAATGCTGCTGTTCCTATTCACTGTTACTAACAAGAGGGTGACTCAATCCTACAAGCATCTCCCTTTGGTAGGCAGGAGACCTTTTGTGTGCATGCGCTCTCTGAGCAGGTTTTCAGTTGAAAACACTCCCCAGATGGGGTTTTAATGTCAGGTTTGCTCTTAGAAACAGCTTTGGCTTAATGGAAACATTCAGGCAAACTTCATTTTGCCATTGTCTCTTTTTGTGTGTTCTGTGTTCAACAAATTGGAAAGTGGGAAAATATGTACCAGGGACGTCTGAAGATCCGTCTGCTTCCTTCATCAGGCTGTGGGAACATGGAAGTTGCTAAAAGGATAATGAGCCACCTGAGTTGCAGCACTTTGGTCACTAGATGTAGAGTGAAAGATTGCTTTTTCCAAGAGAACACTATTTCCATTCCTAATCTCCACTGCAATACTGAGGTGCTGTGTACTGTGGATTGCTGTCCTGTGACTTTAGAGCACCACAAAAATATGGAGCGTGACAAAACCAAGGCATCTTCCTCTGAAGGACAAACCCTGCTGAATTAATTAACTCTGCTGCTGCTACAACACACTTTTCCTATGGAAGATGTGTGCTGTAAGGGGCACATAGTACAAAATGTAAAGAGGTGCAAATCAGAGAGCAGCTTCCATTACTAGTCCTAAAAATACATAGCAAAAAACATACTTCAAAATGATAAAGAAATGGTTGGAAGGATATAATAACATTATTACATGTATTGATTTCCAAAGGAGCTATTGCGTCAGGGTCTCACTGTTCGTGGTCTCATTGCATAAGAATATGGAAGACAGAACATTTTTTGTCCCTAACAGTTTATAGTTTAAATTATGAGATGATGTGATGAGTGAATGTAACAAATATGAGGGGAAGATGATAAAAATATAAAATGGAAAGGACTGTGACCAGAGATATTTTTATATTTATGTGTTGAATAAACTGAAGGTTTGAGGTGGGTTGTTAAAATAGATGTTGATTATGTCCATAGTCTCAGCTGGCCACTTGCCTATCCAATACGAGCTGGCAATTGGATACTGAGGAAGGATTTGAAATCAATGAATAAAAAGTAAGAAAATACATGAAATTAAATTATATGCAAATTAACCCTGAGATGAAGTCTGTGCCTCCCTTGCTGTCTGTGTTCTCTTGCTGTACACAAACTTTTTCAGGATCTTTGACAATGCAGAAGCTCTTGTATGAACAGGAGTTTTCACTTTCTGACTCTTAATTCTGGATTATTGATATGGCATTGCAATGATAACAAAAGGCACTGGAATGTGTCTGTTTCTCATATATGTCTATGAGAAGGGTGCTTTGGTGTCTGATAAGGCCTTTAGTCATGCTGTTCCTCTTCTCAGTGTTCAGAAAGCTTTACCTGTTCCTTTGCCTGGAACTTTTGGAGACAGAACAGTCCAGGTCTTGTTTCTGATGTTTTCCAAGTCTCTTTCATTCAGCTTTGTGATATTTTTCTCAGCTTATAATAGACATTTTTATTAGCCTGGTGTATTTTCCAAAGCAGGGTGTGGAAGCATTCATTTCCACCATGGAAGCACTTTGACATGCAGCAGCCCTGCCCAATGTCCAACATTAATGGCACATGCAGAAGGTTTATAGATTGCTCCAAAAGAAATGTTTTAGAGGCAGGTTTCTCTTGGCAGGCCTTTCAGCCACACCTTGTTCAAGGAAAGAAAAGTCCGCAGTAGCTGGCAATTGCAATTTGATATAAAATACATTGGCTTTGAGTGACACTGGGCTAACATATCATGAGATGACATTTCTGATTTGTCATTTCAGCCATGTTAGCTCTTAGGTGTCAGCTCATAATTATTTATAAAGATTATTTTAATGTGTTGGGGTTTAGTGCACTGAACTGCATTTATGAGTGATCACAAGGGCACCTAGAACCTGGATTTCTTTGCTTGTTTCAGTCCAAATAAAAATAAGTAAATGCACACAACCTAGTCATGGTACCGTCTGTTTTTAAAGACCTTTGGTTAGAGAGTAGCTCTGTAATTTAGGTGTGAAGTACTGGAGCTACTTGGAATCTCTCAATCCCAGCCCTAATTCTCATAGCATAGAATGGCAGTAACAAGCTTGATATATGTTTATTGCCTATTCTGTATATTGTTTTTTCTGATGGGTGTAGTGGTTTGGTCCAAAATACTCATTACTGTTTATCTTCTGTGAGATAAGAATTAGGAGAAACGCAAAGCAGGCACCAAACTTGAAAGAATATAAAGAAGTTTATTAACAGACCTAAAAGAAGGAAAAAAAAAAAAATTATACCACCTTCAGAACTCTCCTCCTCCCCCCACCTTCCTCCCTTCTCCCACTGACAATGTAAAAAGACAACCCTTGAGATGTTCAGTCTGTTTACCACTTCCATAATAACCTTGTTCAGTCCATTTAGAAAGAGAAGTCTCTTCTTGCTCATGCTATGAAAACATTATCACAACGAGACAGCCGCCCACTTCCAAATATTGTTCAGTCCATTTAGGAAGAGGAGTCTCTCTGCCTGCGTGTGAGTCCTTTCCCCCGACTTGCAGCTTTTCCCGCCACTGCTTTCGAGGGTCCACTCTTGAAGTTTTTTGGGGTACAATTTTACGGTTGAGCCGTTCAGAAACAAAAACAGAGGCCCTTCTCCTTCCCTGGGAGCAAAGGGTCTTCATCATCTTCATCTTTAGGACTATCTCTGGGAGCATCTCTAGGGACTGAGGTTTTCTCCTTTCCCGTTTGGAGCAAAAGTCCTCATCTGGTCCATCTCTCCCTGTCCAAACTTCTCATGAAATTACAGCTGCGTCAGCATCTGCCTATCTCAGTGCAGATGCTTTTGCTTACGAGTTGAACACTCCACCTCCCATATCTTCATGAAATTACAACAGGATACTCTGATATATCATAGCTTCACAACAGAATTTCAGCTTTAAGCATCTCCTCTCTCTCTTCCCTCAGGTTTTCAGCTCTTCACAGCAGTAAAAGGGTTAATCTCACCTCGGCCTTGCAGCTTTGCAGCTGGAATGTTGAATTTTTCTTATCGCAGTGGAGAGGGGGGAGAGCCGAGCCGCTCCGGCTGCCCACGGCAAGGCAGTGGGGGGGGGGTTCCATGGCTGGAACAGGTCCATCGGCTTCAGGATGGCCGTGGCCCGGCCCAGCCTGGCCCAAGCAGGGCCTGGCCGGGCCCGCTGGCCCCCACACGGGGCCCGCAGCCACCTGTCCCAGCGCCGGAAACGAGAGAGAGCTTGGGCGGGGGGGGGGGAGTTTGTCTATTCTTAAGTGTGGATCACAGAGGTGATCACAACTTTAAGTGGCTTAAAGAATTGTCCATATTCAAACTGGCCAGCTGGTAGGTTCTATCAGGTCCCAGAGGAAGCTGTCAGCACCCCTTAGCAAGGACATCCCTTCTGGGACTATGCTTGCTAACCTATGACAATGGGCTAATCTTAAATTTTCATTGCTGTTGCTGCTGCTTTGTAGTCACTGAGCATTTTGAATTGAAATGAATTTTTGCTACCTGATGAAGCTGAGTGAGTCCTATATCTTTCTAGTTCATACCTCATCCCTGGCAGCTGCAACTCATTGGATGCTTAGGAAAGGAAGGAAACAAGTGGGCAGTGATTGTTTTCTGGGTAGTCCGTGAATTTTAAAGCAGTTTTTTGAAGTAACTTATATTTTTTACCTTGGCATTCTTGTGTTTCCATGATGTGATTTTGTATTACATGAAAAAATGTTTCTTTTTTTAAGCTGGGTGGCTGATCATATCATTATGTTGTATGATGAGAAACAACTGCTAACTGTTACTTTCACCTTCTCAAAATAGCACGTTCTAGCTGTCCTTGTTTATCTGAACAGAAGTCTTACTGTGTTTGATATTTCTGCACACAGATGTTCTTCTGTGCATTTCATATTTCTTATTCTTGTGTCTTTTTAGTATGTGGTTTATTTCTACCCCGGACTTCAGGTTGTGTTTTCAGTCCCAGCGCTCCGGAGACTTGTTTGGTCACTGTTGCAGTGCAACTAATGAGTCTCATGGCACACCCAGAGGCACAAGTTCACCTCTCATATTGAACCTGCATGAATGCTTCTGTGTGCCTGTTAATTTTGGCTGGGGGTAACCAAAGGTGGCTGGAGATGATGCAGAGAAAATTACTCTCCTGTGTTTTCTTAGCTCGAGAAACATCATCTGCCTGGTAAGCATCTGTATTTGAGACTGACCTGCTTGAATATTTATTAGGATTATATAGCTCAGTGATGTATCTAGGAGATCTAGCGGAAACAAGTAATTCTGCAACTACGAGCTCACAACAGCATGTATTTTTTCTAATTTAAAATCTCATATTGTCTAGGATTTACCAATAAAGAAAACAAACACCTTGTAACTAGAATATATATGTAGAAGGAGATAGTAAATTAAACAGATATAATAGGAAGGATTTTTCATGATACTGTTCTTCATAAAAAATCTAAGGCATTTTAACCTTTTTCATGCTTCCTGATAAATGCTGAGATTAATATAACTTCATTTTATGAAGTACAGTCTAGGTCACTACATGGAGCCCAGAGTGCTCTTTCAAACATTTCAAATAGCTTCTGCCTCAAGCAGAAGCTTCAGCTGTAGTAAGAAATGTAGCTCTAAATAGAAAGGCTCTATTTACAAAGATGTTTATTAATTAAAAAAAAAAAAAAGATAAAGGAGAGATGCATTCTGTCTTCACTTCTGGCTTTCAGAGAAGAATAAATATAAGGCATCTAGGCTCCTCTAAATTGCTAGATTCCCCCCCCCCCCCCCCCCCCCAGAAAATTGGTTGTAGGTGTGACAAATATGATTTATCATCCCTCTGGACTGCATACAGTTACTTGATTGATTTCAGTGTTGTGAAAGACAAAGCCAGCCCCATGTTTTATCATTGTACTCCTCTATGAGAGATCTTGAAGATTGGATGAAATACCCCAAATATAAAGTATTTTTATTATTATGGATTGATCAAAGAATAGGACTGCGTATACTTTGTAAACACTTCCTCTTGTTCCGAGCATCGCTGATCTCATAGTCTCTAAACACAGGTAGTTAAGGTTCATAAATGTCTTTGTATTTGAATGGTCTGTTTTGTATTCTAGTCTTGTGATTTTATAGCTGGAGTGAAACCCTGGCTTCAGCAAATTTCATATACTAGCTTATGTGCTGCACCAAATGATTTTGGATTGATGCCATAAAACGGATCTGTTTCATATTTTAAGAATTATTTTATAATCATAACTAACTGTTAACAATTTGTAATATACAAAATTACTACACAGACAAAAAAATCTATGAAAATAACTTTTGCTTGACAGATTTGGTTGACTAGGGAATAAGAGAACCCCTTTTTCTGTTAATTTCTCTTTCTACATGCAGCCTAATAATTAATGACAAACAGTTTTTCAATACTTGAACATTCAAAATGTATACCTGGGTATTTTATTCATCTTTGACATAATGACAGAGCTGTCTTCCCCACTCTAGATATGTTCCTTTGTGTGAGGCTTAAGAGATGTGTTTGGAGTGAAACAGCCAGCATATTCTGTTCCCTTTCTAGCCCTAGTTTTTATTTCCAGAGCTACCAGTCAAATACATTCAGGAAACTTCATGATGAACACTTGAAACATGTTCAAAACAGTACTCTGATCAATTATTTTCTGCCATTCCAGAATTGCTTTAAAGTAGAGAATTTTTTTTCAAGTTTAAAAAGTACTTTCAGGAAAAGAAGCTTGTTAGAGAAACAGAGTTGCATAAAGAAATTTATGACCCTTGAGCAGGCACCCAGTTGTTTGGCTTTTACCTTTTGTTTCTGATTTGGAATGGATATTTGAAGTATTGCTTTGTGTTTCTCTACAGGTAGATCAATAAGCAAATGCATTTGTTTTTGACAAATGACTGAAGAAGAAAGAAGAAAAATTCTGTTTCTGCAGTCACATTTGAGCTTTCAGTTCCAAGGACACAGCATCCAAGAGCCTGAAAGGTACCAACCAAAAAAGTCAGAAAGGCAATTTATTTTATTTTTTTATTTTTTACTTTTCTCCTTGAAGTAATGCCTACACTGAAGGGATAGTGTTTCCATCATCCAGAAACCTCAGCCTTTGTGGGAAAGGGAGCATTTCCTCTGCCTGCTGAACAGTATAGAGGCTGGGAATTTACCTTGCCTTTGACTTGCATACTCTTGCATGCAGAGTCAGTCACTTGCTTTTCCTTTTCAGAGTAAGCATAGATGCTTATAATCTCTCCTCATTTGGAGGAAGTCAATTTTCTATTTTCAGAACATGGTTTATTTGCTCTCCACTGCTGATCAACATACAAAATCTCCAGTTCTCTGGCAGATGTTCTGTCGCTTGCCTCATCCCCTGAATTTGAGTTGCAGGGAGAGGTGCTCATTTGGGAGCTGTTCCATAGTAATTTCTTTTTGTGAAATGATAGGCTAGGAAACTGTGCTAAGGAGGACTGCTCAGGAGGTCACACACCAGTGGCAGTTGTCAGGACGCACTGTGAGCTGAATACAGCCAGAAATAAATGCTTTGTTACAATGCACTGTGGGTGAAGCTTAGTAATTCTTTGTTCTGGCATACCTATTTCTTATTAATGCACCACAAAATGGCATATCTTAGGTATGAACAGCAGTAAAAAGAGTCACTTAATATGATTTTTTATTTGCTTTACTCAAGATTTGAAAAATTAAAATACTATAGGGCCTGGAGGGAGAGAACAGTTTTATCTACCTGCATTACAAAAGGTTACAGAATGGTTTTCAGAGACAATAATGAAAAACTGAAGAGTCACATCTTCAGGATGTGCAAGCAGGTACAGTATCCAGCTTGCATGATAAAGGATTGTAAATAGGGACTAGCTGGGTAATCCTGCCTGAAAGAGAAGGCTCACATGCCATCAGAGGTAGGTAGAATAGGATTTTGCCTTAGTGAACTGGAAGATGATGGCAAGACCAGTAAGTTATGAGAAAAACATAGTCTTGCCTGCTTACTAGAAACTGCCACAGTTTAATGACAGACATGAGCCTAACGCCAAATATTTCCAGATTTACAAGCTGATTGCAAACCCCTCTCTCCATTTACAATGAAGTTTTGGCAGGGCTGAGCCTGTATCTGGACTTCTCTTGTATCCTTAGTGTGGTCTCCCACGAAATTGTGGAGAAGGGTGCAAATACCCAATTTGCAGTTTAATGCTCTGAAGAGGTACAGCTGCAGTAACAGATTTTGCTGTTGACACCATCTTTTTCTGCTCCACTAAACCCTTAATCTCTCTGTGATATGCCAGCAGTGGGCAGGGACACTTTTTTATGGGGACACCCTTATATGTTGGGACAAGAGTGAATTTATTCACTAATTTATTTTCCCTTCCTAATAAATGTATCAGATTCATGTTGGCCTAGCAGGCACTGCCCCACTGCTGCTCTTGGGGCTGTCCCACTGAACATCTCCTTTCTTGCCACGCAGAAATCATGCTGCAGAGCCTGGGACAGTTTATGTTCAATTTGAGATGTGGCCCTGAATTTCCCTGGTGATTTGTGGCAAATTGTCTACCTTCCTCACCTGTGAGGTGGAGGGAACCATCACTCCTTACCCCAGTTCTGGCCCATTTGCATCAGTCTATACCACATGTGTTGTATCTCCTCCAGTGTAGCATGTGGAGAAGAGTGTCTCATCTGGTTTCTCCAAGCTTGCCTGCAATGACAATGAGCAATGATGAAAATTCTCTTTTCAGGCACGATTTGTAAAGGTGTATTTTACCTGAGCAAAATCTTTGGATTATAATGGGAAAAAATATTTCAGGTAGCCTTCTCTAGCATACTGATGCTAAAAGTTCTGGGTGTTTGGGACACTCCTAGGTGCTAATTCTGTTGTGTTCTGGATTTCATCTTGATCCAGTGATGCTAGATTTCCATCTACCATTTGATACTACCTTCAAATCCTTGTGCTTCCAGCAGTGCACCTGGAACTGTTCCCACTCCTCTATCACAACATAACCTCTGCTTCAGCCTTCAGGGCTGGGTGTGGTCTGTGTGTAAGCGCTGCAGTACAGCATACATAAGGTAAAAAATGAAATCTTCCTTCTGACTGCATGGATGGTGCCAGGCTCCTCCAGCTTCAGGTTCACTCTTCTGTTCTGCTGTTTGCTATAATAGTCAGTTCAGATGCAGCCACAAAAAATCTGCCATGAGCAGCTCCATCCCACTCTTCAGAGTGTGAAAACCCCTATTTAAGTTATTTGCAGTGTTGTGGGTATCTAATTATTTTGAATGTTCTGTTTATGCGTGCTTGTGTTCCCTCCCAGTGCAGCTGGCATGGCTGTGCCTGAACTGACTATTACAGCAAACAGCAGAACTGAAGAGTGAACTCACATCAGGAGCAGCATCATCCATGCAGTCAGAAGGAACTGGAACACTGCTTCCAGCTCTGGGGTCCCCAGAACAGGGAGGGCATTGACCTGTTGGAGTGAGTCCAGAGGAGGCCACCAAGATGATCAGAGGCATGGAGCACCTCTCCTATGAGGAAAGGCTAATTGGGTGTGTTCAGCCTGGAAAAGAGAAGGCTTTGGGGTGACATAATTGTGGCCTTTGAATCTGAAGGGAACCTACAGGAAAGATGGAGAGGGACTTTTTAAAGGACACATAGTAACAGGACAATGGGGAATGGTTTCAAACTGAAAGAGAGCGGTTTAAATTAGATATTAGGGAGAAATTCTTTACTGTGAGGGTGGTGAGGCACTGGAACAGGTTGCCCAGAGAACTTGTTGATGCCCCATCCCTGGGAATGTTCAAGGCCTGGTTGGATGGATCTCTGAGCAACCCAATCCAGTGAAAGGTGTTCCAGTGCAACAGGTGTGTTGGAACTAGAAGATCTTTACGGACCTTCTAACGCAGGGTATGTACCAGATGGCATGATGTACCAGAACTTAAAATTGGTTAGCCTTGCTTCCCCCTGCCCAGTGAGCACTTGGTATGTTTTAGAGGTTTAATTTGGTTTGCATTTCTGTTTGGTGGCTCCTGAGTCCTGTAGATACGGCATCAGCTTGTCCCTTTTTCTCCTGTCATGCTGGACATCTGTTCCGCTCAGTGGGACAACAGAAGGATTAAAAGGGATTAAAGCTGGGTAAGGTGCTAATAAGAAATACAGGAAAGAAGAAAATGTCACATATAACTCATTAAAAGGTGGGGTGGCAAGGAGGGAAACACAGCTGTATTTTTGTATGGAAATCCTGACAGGTCTATCAGTCAAGATGAAATCTCATGTTACACAGTACAGTCTTTGTAGTCCAGAAATTCCCCTACTTGCTCTGCTGAAATCCCTGAAAATAATTTTGCAGATCAGTTTCTCTCTCTACCAATATGTCATTTTTGCTAATAATGGACACTTTTAAAGTGGAAATGAGTAATGTACATTTTTAAGCTGAGTTCACAGAGGCAGCATGTCTGCCAAGGAGAAGTGAGGTTGTTACCTGCACTCCTCTGATAAATGTTGCGGGGTGTGTAGCAACCGCGGAAGGCAGGTCTTTGCAGCGAACACTTTTCCTTGAGGATTCATGTTGATTTTGAAGTATTTCCACCAATGTTTGCCATATTACAGATTGAAATTCATTGCCCATTGTCTCTGGGCGGGCTTTTCTTGTCCCAGTCAGGATTTGCTAACATCAAGCTAATTGCTTTCTTACAGTTGGAATAGGGAGAATGATGTTATTTTGGGGGTACTTTGCACAGTTTCCTGGAGCAGGGCCTGCTGTGTGGAGTCTGAAAGAACCTGCTGCTCTCCAACATCCACCAAAGCTTTTCACAGAAGTCCTATGGGAAGTAAACTCAGTCAGTAATGGTTTTCCAAACATCCAAATATTTTTAAAGCATGTGTACTAAGCTACTGGCACCTACTGAAAATATACTACTTTATAAAATGCATTTCAGGAGACCAAATAGTTTTTCACAATTTCCAGTAAATATTAGAAAACTGTCTACGCCACTTAACTAGGCCACAAAATGTTTCAAATTTAATGAAACAGACATGTAGAAACCTCAGATACTGGTTACATTAAAGAGATGGCCTGTTGATATTTACAACGACCGCAGCACCAACAGGACTGAAAATATAAATAATTAGTTGAATTTGCAGACACTTGGCTGAATTGAAAATTTAATATAATTTCATTGATTCTCTGTGTAGCTAACACGCATTTATATTTATTTGAGCAGAGAAGGGGGAGAGAAAGCAGAGATGGGAAGCCCTTACCTTAAAGTAAATCAGATTGCTTTTGACTTAAATTTCTCTAGGAATGCTGAATAGGTTAATAGTCATTGTACCCAAGTAATTACAACAGAAGAAGCATTGCACTATTAAAAATAATCAGTGTCTGGGATTTATTTCTGAGCATTTGCCTTATGTGTTCATATAAAATGGTCTGAACAATAGTAACCAATATGTAATTATAGGTAGTTAAAAGCCGTTATAATGAAACAATAGCTTAAATGTGAGATCAGACTTTACAATTTTTAAAATGAATACACATTTATTCTCATTGTAATTTATGATAGTTCTAGTTGTAAGCTCTCACTACACTGAATCTTCTTTTCAATTTTCCAGTTGATTCTAAGCTTACGAAACCCAAAGACTGAAGTGCTTTGTGCAAACTGTGTATGCCTCTGTCTATTATTATTATTATTGAAAAGTTATGGAGGTAGGGAAATTCTCATCTCTTGAAATTATAAGTTTTGGGCACACCTTTTAATGGAATGTCTGTTACAAAGGCTTCTCAGGTTCTGGCTTGGTGTTTGCAGCAGAAAGGCTGAGGGAGCCTCTGATGGCACAGTCGCTTGTGCTGGTCTTATGAGACGACAGGTCATGCCTTGTGATTGTAGTTATCATTCCCATTAGCCTGTTTAAAGACTTTACTTAGAGAATTTCAATTTCTAGCAATTTGTGGACCAAAAAACTTCCTTCCCAAACTATATAGAGAGCATAGGAGCTTGCTTTTGTAATCCCGTCTTGGACATCTTAAAATCACTCCATGGACTCCTTAGGGGTTTGGAGGCTGCAAATTGGAAGCCCATAATTTCATTTATACATGCAGTGTGGAGCACTGATCGCACAGTATTGTGCCTGGGGAACAGCTGGGAAACCAGGCATCTCAAGGAATGGTGGTTTAACACTGGATATTTGCAGCAATTATCACCATGCTTTTCTCCTGCCCCCTCCCAAAGCCATGCACAGTTGTTCCAGCAAAACTCTGTGGTGAAATATGAAACATTTTATTTTGTTTCATTTTCTTTTTGGGCTAGCCTCATTATAAAAGTAAAATGTTGCTTATGGGACACCCAGTAACAGGTACATAAGAACAGGTAATTCTCATAAATAGATGTGTTTATTTTCATGGCACTGCAGCTGGGCAATTAACACATCTTGTTTTCTGGGTGACACTGACGTCACAATTTTAACCTAAGAGACATTATCGATTATCGCTTACTTGCTGATATATATATATACATATATATATATATATATATATATATATATTTACTGAAAAGGATTGCAAATTGAGCCCAAAATGACAGACAAAATGTTTTTTTAGATACGAATTTGGTCACAATTATGTCTGTAAATGAACATAACAGATGTGAAACTTCTTGAACTTCAAAAGACAGCTTCTTTTGGAGCCCTCTATGGATCACGTTTGAGGTCGTTAATCATTAGCAGGCAGCAGGGAGACTGTAATTTTGCTTTTCTTCAACCTAACCATTCCACTATGCAGCCCCTTTTCTCCTCATGTTGCCACTTTTACTTGAGGTGATTACCAACATGATCTTTGAATAAACCTACTGGTTATATGTTGCGGTGGCTAAGTCCACTTTACACCCCCCAAGTTGCCCTAAAAGTGATCTCCCCCTACAACACCGTGCCAGAAAGTTCTTCCTTTGTCTAGATTCTGCTGGTCACTGGCCCTCTCCCCCCTCCCATCCCTTTTCCCATTGGCCCCTGTTATGTCACTCAGCCTTGCCTCTGCCCCCTGGCCCTCAGACCATTGGTTTTGGATGCTCTGCCCGCCTTTGGGAGTTTTCGGGATAAAGCTGGTGTGGGCTTTTGGTCTTGTGTTCTTCTTACCTCTGTTCCCTTTGGGTGTGTAGCCATTAAACACCTCAGAATCGCATGCAGAGAACCCCTCTTGCCTCCCTGTCTCCGGTTCGTGCACAGACTGTGTGTGAGGGGCTGTTCGCGACCGCCTGTGAAGGTGAGATCGTGGGCACGTGTGGGTGCTGGCAGAGCGCTGCCTGAGCGTCTCCACGAGGGACCCTGTGGAATAAACGCGGCATCGAGCCACCGAAGCGCTCATTCAATAGTTACACAAAAAAAGATGAGCATCTGAGTAAAGCCATAAAATCTATGTTTATAAAATGATCTCTCTGGACTTAATTATCACTATCCTGCTGCATGCTCTGATTCTACACTTGCTTATCCCTTGACTTCATTCTCTTGTTTGAGAATACAGCTTCTCATAATCCACACAAGCCTTGCAATATATTTCACTCACTTGCTGACATTTCACTTTGTTGTTGATACTCATCCCTAGGTATCCCAAATGCCTGTCAATTAATCAGTCGTAAGTCTGCCGAGTGTTATTAGAACCAGGGACTAAGCACCCAGCTTTCAGATGAGGCAATATTTATCAATTCATGTGACTCTCACTATGAAAAAAGAGAAACTGTACTCTGTCATTGCCAGAAGCCTTTAGGGTATTAGACTACAAGGCAAACTCTGGACCAAATCCTTCTGGATATGCTGGAGATATCTTAAAACTTCTGTGAGTTTTGGCTCCTTCTAGCTTGATCTGCTGATTTTTCTGTCTCGTAATTAAAAAAA
This sequence comes from Corvus hawaiiensis, assembly GCF_020740725.1. Classification (NCBI taxonomy): domain Eukaryota; kingdom Metazoa; phylum Chordata; class Aves; order Passeriformes; family Corvidae; genus Corvus; species Corvus hawaiiensis. The sequence continues at coordinate 26,703,382 of NC_063215.1, forward strand.
GGCTTGGAATACAATGTGGCCTTTAAATGCTGTTTTGAAAATTATTATTTCCATGAATTTTAAGAACATAAACTGGCTGACGCAACTGCAGAGATAATATGGGTTAGCTTTTCTTCAGACTATGGAAGAAATTAAAACTGAAAACCACTTTTGGGAATCCTCCCCCCTACTTTTCCATGCACATTTTCATGCTTTCCATCAGTTTAACACATTGTAGGGGTTTTATTAGTGGAAACAGCCTGTTTCTTCTAGAATATGCAGGCTTCTGAAAACGAAGAGCAATGATGACCATGGATGGAGTGTGAGCTGCACGGCACAGCGTGACACCTGAGGCAGGGTATTCCTTCTGCTGTTTGCTCCCACCAGGCTTACCTGTGTCATAGGTGAAGCCAAGTAAGCATTTTTCTCTCCTGTAAGAAATATCAGTGTATTCTGCTTAAGAGAGGAGCTTCCCAGGCAGTGATTTATTTTCTGATCCCACTCTCCACTCATCCATTTGCTACCAAAGCCCCAAGCTCTGGAGAAATTACTGGCTATAGCTGAACAAGGGTGTTCGTGTGTAGCAAATATGTTTTCTTTAGTTGTCTAAATATTGATGTTCTCCGTCCTTGTTCCTGAGCAGTGTCCTAATTAGTGGTGAAATATTTACTTCCCCAGAACACGTTCCAACTGTGCTTCATCCAAGGAGTCTTACCTATGGCTCTTGTGTAACGTGCATTTCATGAAAGAAATGCCGTGCTGGGTCTGTCCAAACATAAGGTAGAGTTTAAGGGATACTTAGGGTTACATAGGCCCCAAGATTTATGAACCCAGGAGAGACTGTGAAACTTTTGCTAGCACCAGTAGCTTGCAGTGTCTAAAGAGGTGGAGTGACAGATGTGTGAACACTCTGCTGATGTTTTCTTATTGCTCCTTAGTGTTTGCAGGGCCCACGTGCATGCTGCTGACATAACAAGCAGGAGAAATATCTCCAGTTTTTCATTCATTAGTGTTTCAGCAAAATTCCTGGCAGACTCAAGGTCTGCCTGGCCGGTTAGGAGCCAAGGCTGGCTCTGAGCTGCTCAGCTGTAGAAGCTGATATCAGCATTGTCGTTCAGGGGAGGAACAGCCAGACTTTGGATTCACGGGAGGCACAAGTGGCATGGGAGGGGAGGTCGAGGCTTTTAAGAGCTTTCTTCTTGTGCTGCTGTTTGAGGGACAGGAATGGACAGGTTTTAGGCCACCCACCATCATACATGAGCAGAGGCAGGTGATGAAATGGTCAGCTCTGTCTGCACTTGAGGCTGTCTTCTTTCAGTGAAAGATTCATTTAAATATAGATGTTTCTAACCTAAATGTGAGTTGCTATGATTTTCCTCTTTGTCTGATAGTCCAGAGCAAAATTTTAATGTCAGAAACATAAGAAACTTGCAAATTTATTTTTTTAAACTTATTTGTGAAATGTCTTTCTCAGAGGGAATGGTTTTTGAAGGAAATTCGTGTTCTGAAAGAACCAGAAGGGAGATTTAATTCACATCTTTCTAATTTGGGATACATGTTCTGACAGGTATAGAAGTAATTTCTGAAAAATATATGACCCCTAGTTTTTTTCCAAATCACTTTTCATCAAGGTGCATGAAAAAAACCCAGACCTGAGACCTTTGAAATCTTTTTGCAAGACAAGAAAGTCATTCCATCCAGACTTATCTGGCCAGTCTACACAGTCCCTTGAAGGTCTTTATGTGATAAAATCTCTCATGGAACAATGGAGCCTTCAAGCCTTGGTTGTAGCAACACAGAACATTTACTCGCTATGGTATTTGATGAGTAATGATACTCAATGAGTACTTGACCACTGGTTGCTGTAGGGGTGGAACATCAGTGCAGAAATCTGAGGCAAAGAAATGTCCGTCATGAAGTTGTCAGAGTGAGAAAAACTAGCTGTATAATTAGCAGAGATGTAATTCAGATCTCTGAAAAATCTTAAGTGTCAAATTTGTGCCTAAGAACTTTTTATCCACTTTGTATTTCCTCAGTCTGGTTCTAGGCAGGCCAGAGGCGCAGCCTGAAGGGAAGTGGCAGTGGGGTGACTGCTGGTACTGCCAGCAGCTGCTGAGGACTGTTTGTGCTCCAGAAAGAGTTCTGTTTGTGCTCCAGAAAGAGTTGAAGGCCACAGCTGGAACCAGACTTGAGAGTGAGGATATGTACCTGCAGACACACATTGACTGTGTGTACATACACTCATGCAGCTTGTGGTGGGGGTGATTGATCGTGGAAGCAGCAGCTGTGCTGGCAGCGTGTGTCTGCTGAGCCCTGCAGCAGAGATACTGATAGAGATTCTGCTTTTGTTACCCTATTTCCTCAAACAGCCCAACTAAGCTGATAAAAGCATATCTGTACCTGCTCTAGGTAGGCAGACCTAAGATTTGAGATACAATTTGAATTCACTTATTTATTTACCTTCATAACCAACAAAGCAAAGCTTTGCAGGACAACCTCAACCTTGATAAAATGACCACTGCACTGCTAACCTTTGCAAGGTGCAGTGCCATATTTTAGGCAAGGCTCACTTCATATTTATTGGGATGTTCAATGTAATGTAGTACCACAATCTGTCAGTCAATAAAAATGCTATTTCCTCCCCAGGCTGTATGTGTTCTCACCTGTTACAACAATATTGAAATGGTGCCAGTTGCATCGTGTTTGTAAACAGTGCCAGATTGGGACTGCATGCTCCATTCTGTAGGATCATGTCTGTTGTGTGGTGTGGGCATCACTCAATTAACCAGCTCCCTTTGTTTCCCTGGATTTCTCCTCGATGTATATTTCTGGGGAGGCAGATCCTGCAGTCAGCTTTATTTGTGGTTCAGGAAAAAGACACACTTCAGTGCCCTCACGCCATATTTATCATTGTCTCGCCTGCCTTGCAAAGGTAGCTGCAGATGTTGTGATGGATAGAGGATGACTTACAGAAACCACAGTTTTGCTGTGGTTTCTGTAAGTGCTGCTCTTCATCTTTGAGCAAAGAGACACGGTGTAATTTCTTGTGGCTGTGCCACACAACAGAGCTCTGATCTCTCGGCTCTTCACTGTCTGTGTAAATAACTATTGCCTTTTAAAAGAGGTTTTGCCTGATCAGGTACTGAAGTTGCTGTGCTGTGGTGTTTGGCAATGGTTCAGAAGCAAACCTGCTTCTCACCCTCCCACCCTTCTGGGGGTAAAAGTACTGCAACATCAGGTGGGGTCATTTATAGCTTAAATCCCCCAAATAATGTAGTTGCAAATTAGATATACATATCCAGGGAAGAAGATAGTAAGGATTTCAGTTTAATAGAGAGCTTTGTCATTTAAACTGAAGGTAAGAACTTGTTTTTTATATTAATGTGATTTTGAACTGTTGACAGTATATTATCATTAGAGGGACACACTGTTAGGTAAGAATGTAGTTGTGCTCCCTGAAGAGCAGAGGTCAGTGTTGTCATCTTATTTGCTATCCCACTACATTTCTTAGTGCAGACTTATTCTGTCCCCATCTGCCTTGTGCTCCTTTTAAACAAAGCTCCAAACAAATGAGTCCAGGTAGACATATTTTTCCTCCTTATTGTCAGTGGCAATGTTTCCTTGGTGCCTCTGGTGAGGAGAACTTTCTCAGCTCCTTGTTTCCTCCTGTCTCTGCGAGAGCAGAACTCACCATGGGATTGGAGCAGTTACCAGTGGCTGCAGCTGCACCCTGCTCTGGGGTGTTGGCACTGCAGAAACTGGGGTGCAGGGGTGCAGGACTATTTCATGCAGCTCCCTGCTTGAAAGGTGTGCAGAGACTGATGGAGGACAGGTATGATGACTCAGACTGGAGTAATTCATCTAATCCCCTGCTAAATTCACAGCACTAGGAACTGACTTTTTCTCCTGAATCAGATAAACTAACACAAAATGTGACTGTTCCCTACTGGCTATGTTGTATTAAGAGCTGAAAAAACCCCAGAGATTAAATAACATTTCCAGAAATCAATCTCAGTAGCTATTTACTGGGGTTTTCTTCCCCATCTAATATGCAGTGAAGATACAAAACCCTAAAACTGGTGTAAAAAAACTCAGAAGATGAATATTCTGCTTTCAGACACTGGCTTCCATTACTTTTTTTAGAAGAAGGAGGAAATAGTTATAAAATTACAATGAAGCAACTTTGACATATATAAAATATATAAAATAGCTGGTGTGCATTTTGTTTGCTCTTTACTGTTCTTGGTTAGGGAATGAATCTTTTCACTGTAAGGCTTGGTCATAGGTTTTAACAAAACTAATTTGGGATCAGCTCAAATACAGCGATGTCTTCTCACAGCCAGGAAACATCTCTTAATCAAGAGACATAGCCGTGGAAGAAATTCTGATCTCCCTCAGGTAGCAGCTTTAGAAAACTCACCTTTCAAGATTTTTGATAAAATAGGTGGGTCTGTGGAGTCAGTTAAATAAGGTTATAGGTTTGGATTAGAACAGCCCCCAAGAGTGATCTAACCTGCACCAGAACCGGTGCAGCCCCTTTCTTCCCCAAGAAGGCTTCATAGCCGGACCTTTGGTTGTCTCTGTGCCCCAGTGTGCAAGGCAGATCAGGTCTGATGGAGAACAAAAAAGCCAAGCTTCCTCCCATCACTTTTGAAAGGTTACTCCCTACCTCCTGCTCCCCATGTGTTGCCAGATGTGCCTGGTGACTGTTAAGTAGGAGTTATTTTTATTTCCCACCCACTCAACAAAAACAAAGAAACAAAACCCCCCAAAATAAAAAAACCCCACATGCTTGTCTAAAGAACAGCAACAAAATGTCAGTTTTCTTATGCAGGGAATAACTGCTGTTGGCGAGATGCACTTCTGGTGCATTTGTGCCCCTGTGTGCAGTCAGGCTCGTGGCTGCTCAGCCAGGTGTATATCCATTAGGTTCATCTGTTTCGTGTAGGCAGAAACTCACGTGCTCTCGACAGGGGCTTGTTGTGCTGAGACTGTCACTGTGAGTAATGGCTGCTCCTGTGATAACTCAATGTAACTCTTGGATAGTGAATGACTTACCGAGGTTTTCTGTAGAACAACTGTACAGCACAAATTCAAGTTTTTATAAATGGGGACTGGTGTCTGTTGTGATAAATCAGATTATTTGTTTTGCCCTGTACTTCCAGCATATTCAATTTGCACCACAGTAAGACAAACTTATTGTGATTACAGACTTATTTTTGCTGTTGAAGGTGGCAATGGTGAAATGCACATCTAATGATCTTGCTTTCAAGACTCTCCAAAATTTCTGGTCAGCTTGCTGCAGGGCATGGGCTGAGCCCTGCTGTCTTCAGGAACCATATACCCTCTGCTGCAGAAGGACTACCAGGTTATTGTTACAGGTAAGGACTGAGTCTTTCCTTGCATGCGTGCATCCTTTGCACTATGTAAAGCAATAGGTTGCACTGCTGATTCTGGAGCTTTCTCCCTGAGTGCCTTTTTTGGGCCTTTGGGACCCAAAAAGCAATGAAGAGAGACTTACAATAAAGTTAGGTGGGAAATGGAGCATGTTCATGGTCACAGAGTGTTGGAGTGAGTTTGAGGAATGACAAGACTGAGACTCCTGAGCAATTCTCTCTATTTGATCCTAATTGCTGGAGAAAGGATTTTGTTCTGGTACAGTCAGTAGTGTCAAATGAACACTGTGTTGCACATCTTTTTCTTTTTGGGATGTAGTATAGTACCTTTCTCTAATTTTACTAATGTAGGCAGTCAGAATATAGAGGTTTGCTTTCTCCCTTCAGCTGTGGCCTTTTTATGACATTTCCTAAGCTGGTCTGGAAGGAATTAGCACAGGGCATTGTACATAGCTCAGTCCTCTTGTGACTGTGACTGGCAAATCTGACTTGCATGGGATGGGATAAAGTAGCTCTGATGTCTCTTACACAAGTGGCGGTGGGGTCCCCCAAAACAAGTAAGAGACCGAGAGGCTAACAGTCTGTTTTGTTTCAGTTTGGGGTTGTATTTTTTTTCTCCCTAGAGTGGACCAGTGTGTTGACATTTGTAGCCTTAGCAAATGATGGTGTCTCCCACATTTCTAGGTTAGTGGGATAGTGGAGTTGGGTGTGCTGGGAGTAGCCTCTCATTCCTAACGTTACACTTGGGGAGTATTTGCTTAGTAGTGGTTTTGAGAAAAGAGGCTTGGACAGCCTGATGTGCAGGGCTGCCATAGAGTGATGAGATCACATTTTTGCCCCGAGTGCTCCCTCTGATTCCACAGAAATGTCCCGGCATGCTGGCAACAGCATGGGATGGGCAGAAGATGGGACAAATATTTGGTCTTTTAAATTCTTCTTTATTTATCTCTAGTGGCTTCTAAAGAGCATTTCGCCCCTCCAGGCTTCCTCCCCTTTTCAATTCTACTGTTTTGAGGGGAAAAGACTGATTCTTTCCTTTCCTTTTGGGAAGTAGTTTGGTTATAGTTTAGTGTTACTTCTCTCACCTCATATCATAGTGTTTAGCAGATGAACACTTACCTCAGCACCCAGATTCCCACTGCACAGTCCGAGCCCCTGGATCAGACAATTTCAGCAGCTGTAGACGAAATAGTTTCTTTTCCCACCCCCATAACCTTTCTGCAGTAAGCCTTACCCATTTTATTCTAGTGCAGATGGTAGGATGGTTGGTGTCTCACAGGGGTAAAGCACTGGCTCTCTTCAGCTCCATCTCTGAGGACCATGCAGTCAAGTGTTTTCAGTACCCAGTACAAAGGGTAAAGGCTGCATGTAAAGTTCACTGATGTTTCTGAGACTTACTGTTGACTGCCTGACTCCCAGCCCTTTATTTGGCACAGGTAGCATGTGGTGAATGACAGCACAATAGACTGCAAACCAGCTTCCATATTTTAATCTGGTTTTTTTTCTACAAGGGAAGGGAGATTTTTTTTCCTGGCATTCCTCCACAGCTTTGCACAGCCTGAAATTAAATTGCTAGAGCACTGTGCTAAGAGATTTTAATTTACATTTCAATAGTCCAAAGTAGCAGTTACTAAATCTCCTTGTTGGAGTAAGCTTAAGGTTCTGGTTAGTCACTAAAGTTTTTGGTATTGGGGAGAAATAGGTATTTATCTGTGAGGGTTAAGGTATAATTTGTTTTGCTGTGGAAGGGTATGAGCACAGGAACTCTGTCCCTCTGCTAGAAGGGTTTAAAAAGTACCAACCCATGGTTTTTAGTTAGTTCCACCTCAGCTGAGGAGAGACACAGGAGAAGCAGACTTGTCTAACCTAATGCTGCTCAGCCTGGGTGAAGAGGATCATGCAGTTCCCCTTCCCTCCTGTACCCCACTGTGCGTGATTTATTAAGTTAATGGAGACAAAAGGGGCCAAAAAAGGTCAAGAAGCATAGTTTGATGCACAGGTAAAGGAGGCATGTGCCTAGAAAATCAGGGATATGAGAACAACCTTGTTTCCAAACTCAGTTCCTGGCAGAGCCTGGAGAGCTGCTGCATTGACCCCTGGGATGTGAATGAGAGGGGCAGCCCTGGCAGCCCTTCCTCTCCCTGCAACTCCCTCATCCTCTGTCCCGGTGCTGAGACCAGATGAAGCTGTCCAAAGGTGCTCCTGGGCTGGCCCCTCCTCTCAATGCCAGCCCCTTTCCATCCTGCCTATCCACAGCTACTCTATCCTATAGGACTGGATTGCCTGTATCACTGACAGGCAGCTCGGTAGCTCCACACTTGATGGCTTGGGCAACCTTAAACAGTGTATTTTGTGCTGAGGTTATTGCAAGAGAAGACATAGCAGCTGGTGGAAAATGCTGAGATATGTTCACAGCACGGGTGGCATGAGGCATTCCGTCCTGTCCGCTGCCTGGGCAGCTGTGAGAGGCAATGCTGCAGTGAGGACATGGGTCTGGCAGGCAGAATGAAAACCAAATTACTGTAGTGGAGAGGGAAATCTGTTCCTGGTTTACTGATGCTTAAAAGAAGCTAGACTTCTGTCTTCTGCAGTTATTTTTCTGTGTTGATCTTCTTCCTTTTCACAAGGAAAGTTTTCCCTCACTACCCAGACCTCCCTGGTGCAAAGAGTGTGGTGGTGGGGAGTTATGTTCTCACCCGACAGTGGCTTTTCCAACTTGTCTCTGTAGTGTCCATGCCAAGGGAGAAGGAGATGTACATGTGGCCCTGACAACACCTGATGAGGATACCCTAGGATGTAGGGCAATTCTGTAGTGTATGAAGCTGCTGCACCTTTATTTTTAAGTCTCTTCCTTGGACTGTGGCACACCTGTGACTTGCTCCTGTGGTGCAACAGATGTCTGTCCCATTGCAATGCCAAAATCTAGAGGCACATTCTAAAAAACCTGAAAAAGAAAAGGGTGGACATCCCAATAAAAATCCTTTTAATAAGGTTAGTCTGAAGAATCCCACTGCACAGCTGTTCTGTGGAGTTATTCTCTTTCTACCTTTGTTGCATTATTTTTTTTCCTTTGGTATGAAAAATGTGTTTCAGTACTGGGGAAAAACAACGCTTCCAATGAAACAATGCTGAGCAATGCTGATCTTACATCAAAATGACTTTTGATATGAACAGTTGAAATGCTAAAGGTTGTATTTCCAGAAGCTGAAAGCACATATTAAATGGAAGAATATTCACCTCTGCTTTAGCACAGTTTCCTCAAGCAGAAACAAAAAGGTAAGCTCCAAGCATCCATCTGATTAGAAGCTAAAAGGATCTGATTTTACCACTGAGCATGCTGTGTAAACAAGTGAGCATGCCTTTATCTCTCTTTATACTTTGTGTTGTGATCTCCTGTCCTTCTCAAGATATTTTCTGTGTCTTTTCTGGAAAATAAAAGCACCAGTCCTATTACCCAGATGCCCCCGTGTGCCACCTGCTCTGTGAATCCCACAAGGTGTTTCTCTGTGTATTAGAAAAATCAGCTGGGATGACAGATACAAGTACAGTATGTTTACTTTAAACCTAAAACCCAAAGTCCCCAAACCTAAGCTGTTCCTTGACCAGGACCATTATTCCTTGAGGGTCACCTTCCGGATTGCCCTGGGAGCAGCTGCAGATGTTGACAGATGCCATAAGTGCTATCTGACATTATAGAAAAAGGAGCCAGGTAACAACTGCAGGTTACTGTAAAAAAGTGACTTGGTTGCTTAAAAAAAGGAAAATTATAGCAAATGAATATATGAGGCAGTCAGTGACCTCTGATACTGTGTATCTGACTCCCTTAATGCTTGACAAATGGTTTAAGCTCAGTGGCTGGCTTTGGAGGAATGGAGCATGCACTCAGCCCAAGCATAAGCGTTTTTTCCAGAATAACACAGAAGTTAATGTGCTACAATAGAAGCATCTGCTTTATTTAATGACCCATTTCATCATGTGATTCCTTTAGCTATGAAATGCCAGCAGTTTTCAAGCAGGCTAGGAGTGTCTCAGCACTGGTGTGCCTGTTATTTATGAGGGAAGAAAAGAAGTGAATGAGAACTGTAAATTATTTCTGTGAATGCTGGAGGTGTCCTCTTCTGACTGGGCCTGGCATGGTGGCCCTTGGGGCAGCTTCTTCTCATGCCAGGCACAAATCTCTTCCTTGCCCCTTTCCCTACTCTCTACTGTTCAAAAATATCATGTGTTTACAGGTAAAATGCCAAAAATGTTTTGGAAGAGTTCTGGTGTTAGGCTGCAGACTCTGCAAGGCAGTACTGGAGCTGCCCTCATGCAAAGCAGATGGGGGTGGGCCATTTGGAGATGCTGCTCTAACACTTGCCACTCCTCTTTGCTTTATCCTCTGCCATGGAGAATAAAAATGGATGAGTTCTGCTCTTACTGTCCAGAAAGTAATCTGGTTAATAATAAATGGTGATTATAAATTATGCTACTTTATGGAATATACTGGAGCAGATGAGGCCAGTTGCCTACAATCCCACATTTTCTTCATTTCTCTAGAAAAGTTATATTAAAAGAATGAGGTACAGTAAAATATAATTATTCAGCAAGTGTTGCTAACTGTAAGAGAATGCAATGCAGTTGTATCTTTTGTATTTAAAGGTGAGAAGAGTTCTCTACATATTTCTCTAGCTTGTTCTTTATAGCTTATTCCTCAGACACTCCCTTATAGTCCTTTCTGGTAAGGACACAGTTCAAAACAGCCACAGCAGAATTCCCAGCAGGTATGTGCAAAGCTGCATAAAAAGCATAATATCCACAAAGTTACTTTTCAAACTGTAGTCTGCCTATGCATTTGTTACAGCCCTACTGGGGGAAAAATAGGAAAAAACTGTTTTCAACAGACAATTGGAAGTAAAGTTCTTTACACCACTGCTTCTCCTACCTCATCTGAGAGGGTTATTCAGTCCAGATTGTTTCTGTAATCCATTTCCTAGCAGAGCTCCGTGAGTGGCTGTGTGGCCTGGGTGGAGGAGGAGGAGTAATGGAAAGAGGGGATGGCCTTTGCCTCCCAGTGTCACCAGTGATGCTGGGTTGAGTGACCCAGGCACCAGTGGCTCTCCAGCTGGTTGGGGCCCCAGGGGACCCTTCTGGCAGGGGGAAGTGTTCTGCAGCTGATCCATGAAATGACTGTAAGTAGACAAACACATACTCTTCTCAGGTGAGTGTGTTAATGTGTGACAGAAGACGAAAGTTGGCTAAAAACATAAAGTAACTTCTGGCCTAGTTAAGCATAAACATTTTTTCCTGGTAAGTTTTCTTACAGTTTAACATTTTATCTGGAAGTTTTTATGATGTCCTTTCTTTGCATCTTGAGGAACTGTACTCATTTTTTTCTCCATTATTGCATTTCTATCAAACAGGCAAATATATTTTCTGTATGCTTCTCTTCCATGTAATGTCCCCTTTTTAATTTGTTTTTCAACATGCTGCAGTTGCCATGAAAGTCTCTTGTGATCGCTGCATTGGACCAAAGTTCAGAGTTGGTTGCTTTTCATCAGAGACTCCGCCTGGCCTCTGTTCATATGCTCACTTGCTACATTAAGTAGATAAAAGCTTTTTTTTTCTTGAGTCATTATTTATCTGTTTCCCAGGTTCCCAGAGCCTGGTAATAAAGCTGTGTTAGGTTACTTGTTGTTTTTAAGTAGTGACATACCCTGTTCTGCACTGACTGGAAGTAGAATAGCCTCAAAATAAAGGAAAAAAAAAATGCAAAACCATATGGTGACATGACCTTGAAGGGGATCCCCTCTATCACAAATTCTCTCTGCCCCTTGTGTATAAGTAGGGCTGCTAGGAACAGTAGAAATGGTGTGTTTCTCAAAGTGTCCAAGGAGAGTAATTGGAATTTCATTCTCTCATTGTTACCTGTGATACCCAGAATTCATGTCTTAAAGGGCAGTTTATCTCTGGAGAGCTAATATATAAAAAAGTGGTAAATTCTTACAGAGCAGCTTCATTTCCTGTGTGTATACAGATTTGGATTTAGTTTTGCCTATTGCAGATGAATTTCCTAATTTTTTTCCCTGCATATTTTCTTCTTTTTCTTGCCCTGGAGATGCACCTGGAGAATATTAAAGTGGATTTTTTTCTGACTTTCCCAACACAAAAGAACCATTAAATAAGATCTGGATTTTGGTGCCAAGTTGAGTCCCCGCTTACATCTGTGGAAGAACACTAAAGGCACAGAGAAAGCATGTAGCCTGTGAAAACTTCAGCGATGGAGGGTGTGTATGACTCTGGATAAACTCAGAGGGAGCTCTGCGTTAGTTGGAGTCAGAAATACCCATCTTCCTGTTTGTGAAACGACAGCCTCATGTAAATCATGAAGACGTGACAAACCCTTGGATGCTGCTCATGCAGAATTGGTCTGCGAAGCTGAGTTGTTTTTGAAGTAAGTGTTAGAGACATACTGGGATCCCACCCTGAAGTGAATAAAACTTTCAGGCAGATGAAGAATACTTCTTAATGTGAGACCTTTTCTTCTGCAGCATGCAGTGTTTTGTTGTAGAAGTTATGGTCAGTTTTAGATATCTTTTAACTGTGTTATGAATTACATCCATAAGAAAGAGGAATATGGAGCAGAACATTTCCCCTTTCTCCTGGCATAGGTCCATAGTTTCAGGGTAAGAGGCATGAAGGCAAGGACAGTGAGTATTTCTTTGTATACATTCAAACTTTTTTATTGATAAGGTTTAATATTATGCCAACATAATGCCATTATTCCAGTGGGTAAAGAAGAGTCTCCATTGCTGTAGAGTAGTCTTACAGGGAATGAAACAGTAAAGCAGCACTATCACCATAAAGGAGACCTTTGATCTTCAAATTTGGTGGTATGCAGGGTTCACTACAGGAAAAGGAATTCTTTGTCAAGGTTAGTGAGAAGTGAAAATAAATCCGTGTAAGCTTCTGGAGTTTTGGTTTATTTTGGTTTTTTGAACAGCACAGACTTACTAGGAAACTTTGTTAGTGTCTAATACGCAAAGGAAGCAACTGGTTTGTGCCACAGTGTCAGAAATCAGGTATGCAAAATAACAACAAACATGGATTTTGTTAGCCAGGAGAGTGGATATTCAGGCATCTTTAAGGTTCCCTTAAGAAATATAAAAGGTTGTTTAAACTCACATAAAAATCATATCAAGTCACAGGTACTGGAATTGAAAAATGTGTATTTGTAAACTTTTCCAGGCTTACCTGCAAGCTCTCAAAATATCTATGAGATGAGCAAAACTCTTGTGTTTTGACTGAGAAATCTATTTCTGAAACTTACAAAAAAAGTTGCTATTAGAAAACTGATTTACTTGTAGTAGACTCCTGTGCCTGGGGAAAACTCTGGTTTCTCAGACCCTTGGATTATTCTGGCAATGAACATTTTCCACCCAGGGATGAAGGGTTCATGAATCCAGCTGGGCAGAGGGGAGGCTCAGTTGTGGTTTTGCTCAGCTGCCAGCTGCAGCCCAGAAAAGCTGTTCCTCCCTGCTTCTGTTCTAATCCATTCTGGACAAGCTGCAGAGAGGGGAGAGCAACTTACAGAGAAACTGCAGCCTGATCTCCTAGCAAACTGAAGCTTTAATAACTGAAAGTGGAAAGGAGGGAGGAGGGAAGGTGGGAGAAGACTGTGCATCACTTGTCCATCAGGCTGGGATTTGGGGCTGCCCTGCCTCCCCCAGCAGAACTGCAGGCACCACTTACCCTCCTGCCAGAGTGCATGGCATGGGTTTGGCTGTGTATTGATAGCTGTATTTCTAGCAGGACATGCTGAAATTCTCGTTACTGTTTCTTATGACGAGAAAAACAGTTCATGGCTCAATTTTCCCTGCCCTGACCATCCCAATTTAAACTTGTCAAGCTTGTGTGCAAAACATCACAGCCTCATGGACATTTGCAGGCACAAGTTTTCTGAAGTAAACAGAAAGCCCTTCTTTGAAAATTGCACTCCTAATCCATTTTTCTTCAGCATAACGTCTGCTTTAATAATGACTGTTCTCTCATCAGTTTTCATCTATGGAGAACTGAAGTAGACAAATGTATATTGATCTCTATTAACTACAAATTGTTACAAGTTGCCACTACAACTTGAGTGGAATTTTTTTTTTTTTTTAAGATTAAACCATGTGGACTTTACCTTGTTGAAAAGCAGTGGTAGCCTCTGTTCTGGCTGTTCTTTTCCATATGGGTATTGAACTACTGTACTCTCTGGTAGCACTGATATAGATAAGATTTACTTGTAATTTCCTTTCTCATTTGTATTCAGGTACATTGCACATAGTTAATGGTGGCTGATATTTGCTGCTTCAGAAACAAAATGAGAAGCTAAAATCTCAAATTTTCCATATCTATTTCAAGTGATTGAAATGGCAAGGACAAAAATTGCCCTCTTCTGTGGACAGTGGTTGCATCAAATAATTAACAGAACTTTTGCTACTTAGTTTATCGGATCATCTGGAAATGCTTATTAGATATAGTGGCACAGAAATAATGGATATGACAGATGCAACCCCCTCAATCATGAAATATGTATGTCTCAGACAAATCTGCAATGCTAGAGGACAGTTCTGAATTTGTGTCTCTGTTTCATGTCTGATTGCAAAGAATGCATAGGGGTGTTTTATCAAGCACAGAGTTGTGGGGGGATCTGAGACCATTGGCTAAGGAACAAAGGAAAAACATAATATAACTACACTGGCAACATGAACAATGGCATTAAGTAGACCCTCAGCAAGTTTGCCAACTGCACCAGCCTGCATGGTGTGGTTGACAGGCTGGAGGGAAGGGAGGACATCCAGAGGGTGTTGCTGCCTGTTCCGAGCTTCCTCTCCCCCTCCCCAAGACAAGCCAGGACTTGCCTTTGCCATGTGCTCCTTTGTTCCAAGCGCGGGCAAAACCAAATGTAACTCAGACTCTTTAGCAGTGTCTGATTGGCCGCTCACCCCGGGTCCACCCCCAGTCCACCCCTTTCCCCTTCTCCGAATAAAAGAAGGGCCCGAGAGGGGGCCTGCCCTCTTTGGCTTTGCAATCCTTCTGTGAACATCTGTGTGTTTCTGTTTCTGTTTGAAAGCTTCTAATTGCAGGAATTAGGCAAGCTGAAGACTATATTTCTCCCTCTTTGCTTCTATTGGTGGTATCAGCTTTGCAGCTACTATTTGCTGCTTTTAGAGCTACTGAAATGCCAGTTAGCCCGTGCTACCTCTCTAGGCTGCCCAGGGCTTTCTAAGGCACTGAACTACGAACCTAGCCGGTAAAAAGCTGTAAGTATTTCCACAAGAGGGACCATGGCAGGTTTGAGATGTGGGTCCGTGCAGACCTCATGAAGTCCAACAAGGCCCAGTGCAAGGTCTTGTGCCTGGGCTGGGGCAATTCCAAGCACAAGTACAGGTTGGGAGGAGAATGGATTAAGAGCAGCTCTGAGGAGAAAGACTTGGGGCTATTGGTTGACAAGAAGCTGGACATGTCTCAACGCTGTGCACTTGCAGCATAGAATGTAAATTGTGTCCTGGGCTGCATCAAAAGCAGCATGACCAGCAGGATGAAGAGGTGGTTCTGCTCCTCTACACTGCTCTGGTGAGACCCCTCCTGGAGTGCTGCATCCAGCTCTGGGGTTCCAAACATAAGAAGGGTGTGGACCTCTTGGAATGAGTCCAGAGGAGAACCACAAAGGTGATAAAAAGGTTAGAGAACCTCTCCTATGGAGACAGGCTGAACAAGCTGGGGTTGCTCTGTCTGGAGACAAGAAGGCTCTGGGGAGACCTTACAGCAGCTTTCCAGCACCTAAAGGGGGCTTTTAAAAAGGGTGTGTAGTGATAGGGCAAAGGAGAATGGCTTCAAACTGAAACAGGGCAGAATTAGATTAGCTATTAGAAAAAAATTCTTTACTATGAGGGTGATGAACACTGGAACAGGTTGCCCAGAGAAGCTGTGGATGCCCTGTCCGTGGAAGTGCTGAAGGCCACATTAGATTGGGCTCTGAGCAACCTGGTCTAGTGGGTTGCACACCTGCTTTTGGCTTGGGTTGGAACTAGATGATTTTCAAGCTTCCTGCCAACCCAAACCATTCTATGGTTTTATAATTTTTAGTTAAATTCTTGTATATACTCTCTGAAGCAACTGATTGTGATATAATGTAACTCAGTAAATGCTAAAAGACAGAGCTAGGTGTTGGCAGTGTCCTGTATCAGCTATATTTAGGGGGATAATTTGTGTTCAGTAGAGATTACTGGTAGGTGCATGTGTTCATATCATCATAATGATTTGCCTAAAGATGTCGTTGGGTGTGTTTTTCTTTAATTAAGAAGGCTACCTGTTACTGCTTTTTCTAACAGCTTATTCCAGCAGAAAGCACTTTTCTGCCTAGAATGAAACCCATGCCTAGGAGCTAACCACAGTTTCAAATAACAGAGGCGTTTCAATATGTTACAGAGTCCTGCATATTGGCTAGCTGCTTCTCAGTTAAAAGATTTATGATATATATATAAAACACATGAAAACTGGAGCCACCAGCTGTAAACTATTAATGCAAGAGTGGTAGGCTTGTGCAATCAGGTAAGTTCAGTTGCTGTGCGCTGTCGGGAAAGAGTAGATTCCATATTATTCAGATCAATGCGCTTCAGTACATTCTGTTAAAACATCCCAGTTTCCAGGCAGCCTGTAGTCTCTAACCATTTCCTGAAGCAATTAACGAAGTATAATGCAAAGCAAAGCAGAAATGAAAACCAAAGTGAACTATTGACTGTAAAACATGGAGTAAATCTCATGTCACTTCTCACTTAGTCATAGCTTAGTGCTGTTAATCATCTACTCTTTGTTGCATTGTCAGGTGAACAGCTGAGATTTTAGGTGATTTATATGCCTGTTGTTCACTTGGCAATTCAAATGCCTGGAAGTGCATGTGCTCTGCTGCCAAATGTCAGCTGGGAAGAGGTAACCTGCAGCTTTTTGTGCTCTGGGAGTACCCTGAGCTCCTCTTGAGTCATCCCCAGGGGAGGTATGACCTTTTTCTAATTTGTTCATAAACAACTGGCTGTGCAAGTACCACCATACTGTTAGAATATCTCATCTTTCCAAATCCTTCAGCATAACCCTTTGTACTGTAAATATTTCCAGTAATATATGACCAAGCTGTGGGGTCATGCATCTGGTAGTACTGGCATTGGAACTTACAGACAGAAGGCTGAACACAAGCATTTTGAACAGCTGAATTCAAATGTGTTTGTTTGGAAGAAATAGATCTAAAAGATGAGTAAAAACGAGGCCATGACTCTCGTGTGGACAGACTGGATAATACATATTGCTCTTGAAAAGGAAAAAACCATTTCGGTCCTTCCATTTTTCTTATACAAGCACAGTTGGGCCAAATTGTTCCCTCTCTGACTCTTCCAAGGGCAACAAGTACCATAAAAGATCATCTCTCTATTTCAGAAGTATCTCTAGCACAGCTTAAAGCAAAGTGAGAATGTAGATGTTTTATATATGCTTAGAAACTGCTGTTAGATTTTGTTAGATGCTAAGTTCAGACTTTATGCAAGTAAAAGGAGCTTGGCCTTTATCCTGCCACAGGATAGGAAGTGTCTGTAACTGCTGGGTGCAAGCCTCACACTGCAACCATCTGGTGCCACAGAAATGGCTTTAAATTATTTCTTTTCTCCAAGAAGCTAAAAAGCTCTGTGACACTAAAAAAAAAAGGAAACTTTTTTAGCTGTCATTACTCTTTTGGTGTTTTCCCTTGAAGTACCTTTATGTCCTGAACTTCTCTAAAACTCAAGTTCTCTCTCAGTATCTTTAATGTTGAGTCAGTTTTTTCTGAGTACCTCATGACAGAATTTGTGAATGAAAATAATGCCAAGAAATATCTATTTGTTTCTTACCATTTCCTAGCATTGTGCTCTCTTCAAGCTTAGAATAGTCTAATGCTCCCCTATAGATAGCAGTTTATGAAACTTTTTGCAGAAGGGAAAACTGCATGTGCCTCAGTTGTCTGGTTCAATTTAGCACTTTACAATAAGTTGTCTTTCAAGAGAAGAATAATACATTTTGGCAGTTACTCTAATGGGGTAATGATGAGCTACTGTTGGATGGAGCAATGCATTTTCTATTCTCTCAGAGTTGTCTTTTGTTGCTATTTACTTTTTGGGTTGCATTAAGTTATTTGTTAATGGCACTAAACTCCTTGTTTGTTTGGGATGGGTAGTTGACTAAATTGCTTTATCTGAAAATAGATGCAATGGTATGAAATGGCCTCAAGCTGTGCCAGGGGAGGGTTGGACATCAGGCAGAAATTATGAAAGGAAAAAGTTGTCAAGCATTGGAATGGGCTGCCCAGGGAAGTGGTGGAAGTGTTCAAGAAATGACTGGACATGGTTTATGGAGTGGCTATGGTTTAGTGGACAAGGTGGTGTTCGGTCAAAGGTTGGACTTGGTGATCTTTGAGGTCTTTTCCAACCTTAATAATTCTGATATTCTATGGAATTTGAAATCTGTTGCTGTCTCGAACTGTGATGATCTCCAGAAGATGAGATGTGCTCTAAATATCACCTTTTTAATGTTCAAGTAGAAAAGATATTACCATTTAATTTTTGAAAAAACCATATTCACATGCTAACATGCAGCCTGCAAATCTCCATGCTTTTATGAACATGCTTGACAAATTTCAGCTTGCCTTTCTGGATTTTGATTTCTTTTCAAGCCACCAGCATATACAGACTTGTAAGTCTCCTGTATTGAGGGTGTCAGTGACTTGAGAAGTATAATTTCCTGGGTGTTTGCTATAGAGTCCTCTATATCTTTTCAGACCATTTTTCCCTTTCCCAAAGGGAAAAGCCTTTTTTGTTAATCTGTAGTAGTTTTTCTATGTTCTTAAATGTTTTATTAGCCTATTTAATCAGTCCATTATACAGCGGTATAAAAGTCACTTGAATGATCTGTTCTCCAATAGTCATAACTTGGCTCAACACTAACAGGATAAACAGGTCCATAGATCTTTCTACATCACCACCTATTTATTCTTTTCCCAGACCTGACTTATGGGACAGACTTTATTTATTTCCTTATATCTGAGCAGCAATGCCATTTACCTCTGCTTGGTTAACAAGTCTGTGTGACTGCAGAACTCTTCAGTCATGCTTTGATTATGTTTATCTTCGAGCTTTTCACTTCACTTTGTCTTTTCATACGTATTAAAGGTGGATCTAGAGATCATGGAGGTAAATTTGAGGCTTTGCACTGACTCCAGTGAGCCACATTTCTGTACCCATGGGAACACCCAGACTTTTATATGAAATATGTAAGTTGGCCATACCTTTGTCTGTTATCTGTTAAGTAAATTAATAATTAACATTCGTTATTTAAAGTAAAAGCATGTCACTCTGAGATCTGGTGAATATAGTGTCCAGATAACAGAACCTTTTTTTGAGTTAGCTCATGCCATTCAGATTCGCTGACTCTTGCCTTTCAGAAAAGCTCTCTTAAACTTTTAAGTGGGTTCTAATTCTTCATGCAGCTTCCTGCACTGTAGCAATATATTTTATTAAAGTATGCTTTCTTCACCATTGACTGCTGGGATTAAATGCAGTAACATTAACCCATCATTACACATTTCAAAACCTGTCAAATTCATGTACCATCTGAAGGGACACTTTCCCCAGTTCATATATATAGAAGGAGTTCATATTTGTTCTGTGAGTCATTTCTCACTTCTGAAATTCATTCCCTGCTATGTGCAAAGGTTGTGTTAGGTTTCTGCATGTGGTTTCAGATTTATGGCTGCAGTGGTATTGCTAATCACAGGAGACAAGTCTGAGATGGAAAAAGGAGTTAAGAATAGTTGGCAGCTCTCTGAGAAGCTATATTAAATCTTCAGATATTAATAATTTCAATGAAGAGAAAGAATATGAAGTACTATAAGAAAAAGGTTAGCTCAAAACAAATTCTAAGTGTAATAAGAGTACATGTGGAGATTTGACCAAGTTACTAAGGATGATTTGTAAAGAATTAAGTAGGAACAAAAGAAAAAATCCAGAAAAATTAAGACATGCAAAGATAAACAAAGCCAGAATGTGCAGTATAAAATAGCTGTTATATAAGTACAACAATAGGAAAAAACCCATTCCACTCAGTGAAGAGAGAAAGTTGTGGACAGATGAAAAGTAAAATATGGAAATATTTAAATCTTTCTTAGCTCCATTTCTCAGATTATCACTTGACAAACTGCTATTTAGACAGGCAATAAATGGATGAAAGCTCAGGTTAGACCAGTTGAAAGACAGATGGGAGAACACTTAAAGCAGTTTAGCAAATTATCTGGATCATAACACCTGTGCCAGGATTGTAAGAAGTGGCTGAAATTAATCACAAGTCATTATTAATCTTTGGGTGTTTGTGGAGGATAAATGAAATTCTGAAGGAATGAGAACTTGGTACCTATTTTTATCTTATTAAGAATACAAGGGTTTTATTCTTTATTCTGAAAAAGAGAAAAACAATTCCCAAATATTAATTTTTGTTCTCTCTGGATAGGAGAGCTTTCAGTGTAGCAAGGCAAGTTTGGATGAGACAGTAAAACAAAATAAAATTCCCTAAACCTTTCGAATGTTAAAGGGGTACATATTTATGGAAACAGGTTGCTTAGGGAGGTTTGAGAGCACAGTCGTGGTGCATTGTTAAGGTTAGCTTAGACAAGCATGTGCCAGGAGCAGTGTGGGGATGTTTGATCCCGGTTACAGGTAAGAAATGGATTATATTGTCTCTCAAGGATCCTTTCAGAGTAGATACCTGCTTTTTTATAATGTCATTATTCAAAATATCTATTTTGAGTGTCCCTGTATCTTCTATTATTTACTGGTATATAGAAGTCCTTGCAGCTGGATTCTGTTGTTTTCTCACCTGATATTTCGTATTTGAAAACTAGACCTTTTAAAAATGACCACTTTTTGGTTTTTTCCCCCTGAAACATAAGAAAAAGTACCAAAACATTGTGCCTCTTCTGAATGACTAAAATTAAGCAACGTTAAAAAAAGTTCATGAAGAATTACCCAAAATATACTGGGGGAAAAAATCTCAAGGGAACGTGGTACTAGGCAGAAGGGATTTATAAAACAGCTAGAAACAATGAAAATCAGTGGTGAAAACAGGTCAAAAATGAGAGGCATGTTTCAATGGCTATATAACTATCACTTTTACCTAATGTGATGTCTCTGCCTGACCCTGTGAAAGGAACATGGGCAGTGTGAATCCACAGCGTGTTGGGAAGAATGAGCGTGTAACAACCCAACCTGCTCTTCTCAACAGCTTTCCAAGGGTTCCATTTCTTAAAATGAGAGATAGTCAGCCAAATATAATAGGCTGCACAATCATCTCTGCTCTTTTCCCTTTCTTAAGCCCTTGGTACATCCTAAAGCCTAGTTGGACATCCACTCTGCCAAGGAAACAACCTTCAGTGTATGCACAATTAGACAAATAGTATAAGGTCTCAAATTATAGGCATGCAAAAAAACCCAGAGAGAGATGATGCACATTATGAAGACCTGGGGCAGAGTTCTTCCTCCAATCTATATGGTCTCACCTGTGGAGATACCCCTCTGCTACCCTCTGGGAGAAACTGGCAGCAGCTTACAGGACCTTCTCTGCTCCTCAGCTGCCTAACAGGGCATGCACCATGTGCTGGCCAGAAAGACAGAGTCTCTTTCTCCTTTACTGATTATTGCAAAATTATACAAGGCCTCAAGCTTTCATCATTTTTTTCAATATATTTTATTTTTCAAAGCTCCAGTGCTTTCCGGGAGAGTTAAGGATTCCTGCATAGACTACTTATTAGACTGTTTATAATAGAATGCTGCTTTTAGTCACTTTTTGTGGACCTAGAAATATGAATTTCTTCGGAGTCTGTAGGCCATATGAGGAAAATCACTGCATTAACCACACAGTGTAAAGGATGACTGCAGAGGGCTGTACAATTTCTGCATTTAATACCTGTCCTTGTGTTGTGGGAAACCCAGAACAGAAATCATTGTTCCATTGTGCTAACTGCAAAATTACCAAATCTTCAGTAAAAGATGGTTTCTTTCTTGAAGAGCTTATAGTCTGTGTTTTAAGCCAGTGGAAAGACTCAACAAGTGGTTGGTGCACAGTGTAACACAGATGATTATGTGCAATTAACCTGACAACGGTGGTCCCAGACTGTCTTCTGCCCTCTCACCTTCTGCTTAACCAGGGGCTATGGTTGTTTTTAACATGGGGTCTCAAATTTTCTTATCCCTCAGGCCTTCTCCCTTCTTCAGAGCCTTTAATTTCCTTTCTGGACTCTTTCATTTCTTTCTAAGTCTTCTCCCTGCAGCCTTTTTACTATTTTCCTCTGACATTCGTATCCTTTTTAGCTTGGTTTGCCAAAGTAAGGTATATTGCATTTCAAACTTCCAGTTACAGGAAACAACCATTACTAACCTCTCTTTGTGCCCCCTCTCTTTTTGGTTTGCAACATGCTTGTTTAATGTGGCTGCCTGTTATTTCTCTAAGTTTATGATTCTTAAAGCAGAGACTTGGGTTTTTCACAGCACCTGCTAATAAGGATTTAAATTTGTTGGCACCAAGATGCCTGTTACAGACCTTTCACTAATGATACTAAAAATAGAGTCATTCGAAAGTTTTTGTTTTTGAATATAAAAAAGTCAAACTATGTGAAAACTTACTGCAAAAGCATAGAGGGTTTTTTGGCGGGGAGGAGGGGAAGTAAAGAGAGTATTCCAATTTTACTTGATGCTGGATAGCAATTTAGAGAGTTTTACCCAGCATTATAAACATGTGTTTTATGTTTAACTTCATTTATGATAGAAAAGTCCTAAGCATGGCCAGGGTGCAGTGTAATTCCAGCTTGAATTGCATTGATAAAAGTAGGACCAGCCTGAATTTTTTTCAGTGCTGGATTTAATTCACTTTGAGTGAGTCTTACACAAGCAACACTTAAAGGATTCATACCATGCAGTTCAGGCAATATATTTTGGCTAAGCTGAAGGTGTGAAACAATAGTCACCATCCCTGGAGGTATTTAAAGATGTGTAGATGTGGCACTTGGGAACATGTTTTAGTGGTGGGCTTGACAGTGCTGTGTTAATGGTTGGACTCAAAGGTCTTCTCCCACCTAAGCAATTTAATGACGATATGTTTCTATATGTCTGGAACCTCAGCTGTAATTACACTGTTGTTATCATGCAAAAGATCAAATAAAAAAGATAGAAATTAAATAAGGATCTTTGTGCAAGTTTTGATAGTGTCATTCTGCTTTTGTTTAGAGGTTGAAGCTTCCTGCCTTCCTGCCTTCCTTCCTTTTCCACAGATTCCTCACTGCAAGCATATTAAATATAACATGGGAATGACCAAAGCAACTTAAGTTTAGATACTGCATTTCCCTGCCAGCAACTTATAGTAAAGCAGGTGTGTATGCAAATTACACCTATCTTAATTCCAGAGATCACTATCTCAGTCAATTACTTTAAAATAACTTATATCGTTGAAACATAAAATGTGATGAAGAAGCTTTAATGTTGGATAAAGAAGGTGTCAGTAACTACCCAACCAAGGGCAAGACTGAAACATATGGTCACATTTTCCCAGCTTTCATTGACCTCATGGGAGCTCTCAGTAAAAAAATCAATGACAGGGTCTTTGATATATAAGAGTAAGAACTGTGTGCATGTGTATTAGAGGTAATAAGATGTGTCTTGTATTACAGGTGATTTGCTTTTTGGGTAAATATATTCTAAAGAGAATTAAAACCAATGTTTTCTCTACCTGAAAAAGAAAGCAGTGACATTTTAAATGCAAATGCATCCAACCACCTCCTCAGCCCCCATGCTTCTACGTGGAAAAGCCCAGAGATTGAAGCATTGAAGTCCACGTTACTTGCTTTTACTCCCTTATGCAAATTTCATTGCTTTCTTGTACTCCTGCCTTCCTCAAAAGTTAGTGCAATCCCCATTACTCTCAAGACCAGTCTCTTCTAAAGAGACCTGTCAGAAAAGGCACTTGGCAGCCTTGACAAATAACTGTCAAGACTCTGATGTCACAGAGTGGAATAATTTGAAGTTTTAGTCTTTCATTAAGCAAGACCTATTACCTGAGCCCTTCTGTCCACAGTTGTTAAATGCATGTATTTAACCCATGATTCCTCAGGTGGCAGATGGCGTGGTTAAAATCATGCTGAGCACTAGCTACTTTCAGAGATCCTGTAAATGCTTGCAGTCTTGGAGTAACTTTTGTCCCCTCTCCTTGAGGGACAGAGGAAGTCTACAACTAGCAGCATTGGCTGAGAAGGGATACTAGAGTATTCCCAGAAAAACACCCCTTTTCACATAGTGGGCAGGAAGGATTCAGTAACTGCAGGAGATTTTGCTATGGGAGCCAGTAAGAGTAAACCTCCTTGCATGAACCTATATGCCATGTATTCAGGCTGCTGGTATAATGCAGATGCGTGAATCTGACAGAGTTTCTTTCTTTTTTTCTAAATTCTTTTAAAGTCCCCAGTTTCTATGTTCCTTAAATTTGGTGCCATCTTTTCCCTGTCCCATCCCTTTCTTTGTTATCATAATTACAGCTGGTTCAACAACAAAATATTTAACGTCTTTCCTTTCTGCTGGACATTGAAAGTATTGATTTAACATGTGCCTTGTTGTGTTTCTTTTCTTGTTCAGGGTTTATTGAAAGGCAAACTGGTAGCTGATACGTGCATTTTTTCTGTTCTCCATATATGAGACTCTGATAGGACAGGTAAACAACAGCTACTCTGTTTTGTTGTACAGAACAAAAGAATGTTGCCAAGATATATTCCACTTATATCTCTACAATCGAGTACAATAACCTTCCTCAAGCATTTCTATTTGTTGGCAAGATCCTGTGAGTAGGAAGCATTTTCCCCCTTCATATCTTCTCTTTCCATTTCCTGGATTTTATTTGCAAACAGTTTGACAGGAACATTCTCCCCATACCTGTAATATTAGTGTTACACTACTACTTTTAAATCCCACCAGGTTCAGATGAGAAAGAGAGAAATTTAGAAGCACAGTCTGCTGTCCAAAGAGGGTCTTTACATTGATATGTCATCACCCACTGTTTTAACAATAGTCAGAAAGGCTCACAGGAAAAGGTTTTTCAATAGGAAAATCCTATCCTAATAGAAAACACTTTTGAACACCAAAAATACAGTGCCCAGTGATTTATACATGATGTATCTCCCTCGAAGGGGATATGAATTGAATTATTCCTCTATAGAACAAGAAAAACAGTAAAAAGAGCAGTTTCAGTTTGCTGTGGTATGTATGCATCCTTTTAGTGTACCTGTCTTTGTGGTTTATTTTTGACTTTTTCCCCTCATTCGATTTTTTTCCAGTGAATTTATGCATGCACTCATGTGTTGTCATAATGGCTTTGTCTGTTTTGTTCTCACATCATGCATGTTTGAAACCAGTTAAATATAAAAGGGAAGAGAAAACCTCTGTGGCAGGTTTTCCTTCATGTTATTTCAGAAGAGAGTGGTTCATTGCTATGCTAATGGGGAGCACGTGGCACAGGGTAATTGTTAAAAAATATTCCTTGCAGACACCCATCATCTTTTATTGTGGTATACTCAATATTCTGCTCACAGTAAGGATGTAATTCACTCTGGGCAATAAGACACCAAGCTGAATGCTATACTAATTGCAACAAACCTCTGCAGTGTCTAGCTGTGGAGGTGTATGAATAGAGTCCAGTCCATAAACCACTGTGCTGTGGTGTGGGTGCTGGCAGTAACATGTACTCAGCTGAGGAAGATCAACTATGAAGTGAATTTGTAAGAGACAGACAGGTCCCAGAAACTCTGATTTCATTCTAACAGGACTGGTTTACTTAGACTCTGTATGGCGTATGTGTATAGAGTGAATAATGTGTGTATTAAGCATATGGATATAATACTGCTCTACAGAACTGGAAAATGTCCATATTCTGGCCAGAATTTGTACTATCCATGAGGCCAGACTAGATGATCATAGTTGTTCCATATGGCCTTAAAATTTGTGAGTAGAAGCAGAATTGTCCACAAAACCTACTAAAAACTAAGCTAAGCAGACCTAGTTTTCCTTTCAAACATTAAGATGAAGATATTGAAAAAAAAATTATAAAAAGACCTCTTGGAGGGATAATATAATTCTGAACTACTTAAGGGTGTTTTGTGACTTGTTTAGTGCTTTCAGTGCACATTCAAGGTTCTCCTATAAAAGGCACTGCTATGCTCAACTGCTGAGTATTGCTATTATTAATGAAGGTCCATAATGGTTCTAAATTTAGACTTATAGTTCAATATAGAGTTTAAGATCTTTGCTGGGGTTACAGCCATGAAGGTCTGCATGTAAGCAGTCCCTGTCAATTACTGACAGTGACTTATATAGGATGGTGTCTGCTTGTGTCTCATTATTTTGATTTGAAGACACTGTACCATAAACATTCAGAATTCTAAAACCCCAAGGGAAGATGAACATGCTGATAACATGAGCATAAAGCTGTCAAAGGAAGAAAACATTGAGTATATCTCCAAGCAGGGCTTTTGCTAAACCACAAGCTGAATGTGCCCTTTGAACACTGTAACACATATTGTGGTCTAAATCTTAAACATACACATCCTAGCAAAAAACTTCCACCACCCTATAAAAATATTAAAAATAACACTTTCTATTGTGCTTTTGTATGCTATATATTTAGAATAGCCATCATTTGAAAAAGTAAAGGTTAACTTACTTATGTCAGTGTTTAAGGCTTCCTAGAAATGTGGGTTTAGAATTAAGAATTTTTGTTAGTTTGTGAAGCTATGAAGTATTTATTAGGCCACACATGTTCATTGCTTCTTTGGTCTTAACTCCAATGTACAGAGTCCCTGATGCTGGACTGTAGTATGAAATTCCTTTAGGGTGTGGAGACGTGAGCAGGTCTTTGAGAAACATGGGCAGCTGGCAGGCAGTGATGACACAGTGCTCGGGATGGAACAAGAGCAGCAGGAAGGGGACACAGGCACCATGGCTGTGTCCATCACGTCCAGTGTGGTGGCCCCATTGCTCTCCTTGGTGAGGAGAAGGTTGTGCTCAGGGAAAGTCTGCCTGGTGGGTGTAATTCTGTACAGCAATGCCTGCCCTGCAAGGGTCAGACAACCTCCCATTTAGCACAAGCTGAGTGATATCTCAGGGTTTCTTCCAGCTGTATTTTCTGCAGATCTCCTCTAGAGCAGCTCATATGGATTTGGAAGACTAACCAGAGAAATCTTGAAAATGTGGTTAGTACTGACAGTGTGTCACCAGTGTTCTTCTTCCAAATACTTTCAAGTCAATCTTCTACTTAAGGTGGAACTAAAATGACCCTCCTATGTGTTTATGAGAAATATTGTGTGTGATGGGGGTTAATGCACAGTGTAAAACATAGTACAAAGATACGTCATCCTGCTTCTCCTGGGAAAACAGTTAATGAATCCATGTTTAGTGGTTCAATACTTTTTGTGTTGCATCAAGCTCTTGTGCAAAGAAGAGGTACCTGTCCTTCCATCCTCTGATTTATTGGAGAAAAGAAAAAAATATTTGAATAACACAGATACCCTTCCTTAGTAAAGGTTAGACATGCTGTTGACTCACTCATGTCCTCAAAAATAAGTATATGAATCACTTTTTCCCCCATAAATGAAACATTTTTGGTTTTATTTTTGGAATTCACACTTTGACTTATTCAATAAAATATAAATAGGTGCTAGTGTAGCACATGCTCACAGCAAGAATAAAATGCTGTCACAAAAGTGATTTACCACACAGGAGCCTGCTGTTACCATTTCTTTGCTCTGCAGGCTCATGTTGCTGAAAAAAATGCAAGTCAAGCCTAGGTCTTTGCAATCAGAAAATAGATGGTTGAATTATTTAACATATGAGAGATTGAAGTGATATGAACACAAAAGGCCTGCAAGTTTCTAGTCTCTGGAGACATTTGTAAGTCCTGTATCCATGAAAGTGATATACTGTTTATCTAGATTAGGCTGCCAAATGAAATACATATTTATGTATCTTCCATTCCAGGCTAAGCATCATGTCAAAGATGTCATCAGGAAGTATGAACAAACACATAGTTATAGTACCCATTATCTTTGTGGTTACATTCAGTTTTTCTCTCAAGGAAGTTCATTTTCCATATCTACTAACTGGTGGGTGATTTCTCCCTGTCTTTGTCTCCACCCATGAGTGTTTCAGTGTTTTATCTCTCCCCTGTCCAGATGGGGAGGGGTGTGACAGAGTGGCTTTGCTGGGTGTCGAGTACCCAACCAGGGTCATCACACCACAAAATTGTATTAAAATCCATGTCTATAAAGAAGGAAAAATTGTGGGGTTTTTTTTGTTGAGGTCAGGCCAGGGACAGAAAGAAACAGTCCTGCCAAGAGAAGGAGGGTCCTACTTAAGGGAACTAAGCATGTGATTTTGTGCAGGTCTTTACAACCGTGTCTGTCTCTCTTCTCAGGCTACAATTTGATCACTTTCCAACCTGCTTGTTCTCCATAAGGGTGAAGATAGTAAACACCCGTGAAATGGCTATAAACCATCCATTGTGTCTGTAGAGCAAATAAGGCATGCCAGTGTGATGACAACCTCCTCAAAGTTGGCCACAGAGGGCTTCAAGCCCTTCACACCAGGAGTGTCTTCACATGTAACAGCAGTGAAGCAGCTTCCTCTTCTTCCCTCTCATGCCTTTGTTATCCACAAGCATGGCCAACATCCTAAAGGTCACTGAGCTGCAAAATCACCTAGAAAAAAGAAATCCTAGAAAAGGAAGTAGAGAGAACTGTAAATAAGGAAAAAACCAAATTCTTAGATGAGGGAGTGCTACTGCCCTGGAGGGACAGATTCTCCTGGCCTCCACCACAAAACTCCTGGCCATTGCTTGTCCATTGACTTTTCTCACACAGCTATTGTCTGGAAAGGTCTCACATTTTAGTATTTTACTGAGCACATTTAAGTTAAATGCTCAAAGCTGCTGAGCACCCAACCACTGCGACTGAAAGTATTAAAAAACATGCTTAAGATAAGCATCCAGACTCTGGAAAATATATGTCTGTAAATAAGGGATTTATCCAACTATGTGTTGACATTTGCACCTTGGCTTCTTCTGACCCTGTAGTTATTAACTGTGTAATGGAGAATTTGCACAAAGTGATTGCTGTCTATAAATCCCTAATTCAACAATTTATTAACTTTTAAATCCTTGACTTTGCAACCTGACTGATTCTTCAGAAGAAATGTCTGTGTAGTCTTCGGTTTTCAGAAAGCAGACTGAAATAACAGAAATTTTCTCAGGAGAAATTGTCTGTTGACAGAGCCTTCTATTGCAGAGATCTTTGTCACTTCAGCAGCAGAATAACTGATAGCAGTATCAGATTGTCATCACCTGTTTACTAGCAGTAAAGGAGAATGAAAAGTGCCCTTTCCAAGGTGCTTTATAGCCCATAGCTGATACCAGGTTTGGGAAATTAGAATTATGCTCTGCATCTTGAAGAGAAAGATCCTTTGGTGGTTAGAGATCCTGCTTTGCTACATCTATCATGATCTTTTCCTCAGTCCTCTGAAGTCACTTCTCTTTTTTAGCTAATCTCAGGCTAGACTAGCTTCTCCTGGATCTTTAGCCATTACTTGTCCTAACCTAGTCCTTCAACTGTGTCCTTATTGTCCCTGGTTTTGCATCAAGTGGTAGCTTTCTCCTTGTTGCCTGAGTGCCAGAGTTGGGAAGGTTCAAGACCATGCCCTGAATTTTTGTTCTTGTGAAAAAAATTTAGTAAGTTTTTATAAGAAAAGCATGACACACTGCTATCTCTGGATATGTCCTGCCACTTGTAATTCTACCATGGAAGCAGAATTTGCCCATTTCCACTGAGCTGCCTCCATGTGGTCTCTGTAAGGATGGGACATCTGGTATAGTAGCCAAAATCTGTGAGAAAACACAATATATTTGGGGGTTCATGTCCTAAATTTGTTTAAATGTCAAGTTGTTCATGTCAGCTGAGAAACAGAGACAATCTGCCCTGCCACTCACTTTCCTGTGCATCCTAATCTGCTGCAGCATCATGGGAAGAAAACCAATGCAGTGAAGGAAAGCATTCACTGCCCTGTTTCAAAATAAGGCACAGGAAATCCCAAATTGTTCTAGACCATCCCAAAGGAGTAACTCCTGAAATCTTTGCTTTAAACATTTCTTGTGCTGTGCTGAAAAAAGCAGCTGCCAAACCATTTGCAGGCTTGGTGTTGAACAGTGAACTCAGGCTGGGAAGGGGCAGATCACTTAACAGTGACACCACATAATTTGTTGTTACTGAAGTCCGTATTTATCCTATTAATAAAGAGTTTGGTGTTAACATTTTTGTGTAAATGAGGATAATTTATTAAGTGAAAAAAAGAAGAAACTAAGGAGAACAGATTGCTCTAGAGGGCAAAGAAATATATCACTGCAAACATACATAATGAATGCAATTTATAAAGCACTTTTAATTAAAAGTTTTAAACTTGAATTATATAATTTGATTGCAAAAGTTGAGCATGTTTTATTAAGCCAGACTTCTCAGCTGATCTTTGTACTCCATTTAAGAGAAAATAACTATTATGTTTATAGCTGTCTCTTTGTCATTAAGAAATCATTTATTTATAACTTACCAAAGTGGTGTAAGCAAAGCATTTGGGATCTGTGCTTTTGTTCACCAGTTTCCTCTGAATTAATTTCCATCTGTCTAGGCCTTTTAACAGAGATAGTTATTCTTCTTTATAGGACTGATGAATAATACTAATTCTTGCATACTGCTTTTTATAGCTTTTGAAAAACTATCCCTTAGCTTGGGAGCATGAATGCTTATATTCCTTCTTCAAACATATACTATACATTATCATATGTTTAAAGACACAAATAGCAAAGGAGCATCTGCTGCAATGAGGAGTCTGATGTCTTTAGATGATTTGCTTTGAGCATATTAGTGACGAAAGTTGTCTCAGCTCTGTCCCACAAAACCTCTGGTTTTCATAAGAGTTTTTTGCACAGAACAAAGCAAAACTGCATTCCCAGCTTTTGAAAACATTGAACAATTTGAGAGGAATTTGGGTAGAGATGGTAAATGCAAGTGCTTTCTACCTTATGGTCTTCATTGTGACCAACAAGTGCCCACCTGAGATGAAGCCATGGACAGCTCTGGGAATGATCCATCCCCTCCTCCTTAATTTTAAGGTTCAGTATCAACAAGAGAGGAGGTGCTGAAACTTGGAATAGGGGCTGGATGTCCAGTCAAGAAATCAGCTTGATACTGCTCTGAGATATTGAGCTTTAACAGAAGGTACAAAATGTATTGTACTTTCGCAAAAGCTGACCTGGGGTTTTTTTGGGTGTTTGTGCTGTGTAGCCACCCCCTCTGATTGTTTCTGTGTAGTAAAACAGACTCATTCAGTTAATTTTTGGATAAAGATGGTATACCTTGTATTTAGTATGCTTGGGAAGTGGTAGGTGAGGCAAAGAATTTGTGACTCGTCTCACTTACGAATATTCCCTCCTCCTGATTCCAAGAAAATTTAGATATTGAATTGTTCTCTGAACAGCCTAACTTTCTGGAGGTGGATCTGTGGGATTTAGCTTTGAACATGTCTCTTGCCAGGTTTAATAGAATGTAACACGATAGCCCATAGCAGCTCTGCCATGAGGTTTACCCAGCTGACTCTTTGAAAGCTGAAGAGCAGAGGGACCAAGTCTGTCTTTGTACACTCAAAAAAACCCCAAATTCACCTGTGACACTTTTTTTAGGGAATGAGCAGATTTTATCCTTAAAAACATTTGAAAATTACAAATAGGTTAATCCACTCTTAAAATAGTTCTTGTTTCCGTGTCAGGAAAAAAAAAGATGCTAGACCTTGCTAATGCTGGCAAATAGCTCTTCTGTTGATGTAAATTAGAAGTTGTGTTTGGCCACAAGAAAATGAAGGGAGCTATTAAACCAAGAAAAGAAGAGGACTCCTGATAACCTTTCACTGAAATTTGGGAATGAGAAAATTAATTGTCTAACCTCCAAATTAGAAGCCCTCTGTGTAGATCCTGAGAGTTCGTTGTTTACCTTTCATGAAATGCTGAAGTTTGCAGCTTCTTTCTGAGACAGTTCAGGATTTCTCCCAAAACCATTTTTTCAGTTTTAGTTAAAAATGATAAGGTTTATTTCCTGTCAATTTTAGGACCTTTATCTTTCCCATAGATATAAACAGGTTTCAGTTTGCCAGTTGGCCCTCCTGATTACCAGTAGTTCTGCTTGAGTAATCTCACATCTTGAAGAACTGGCATAAGAATAATATAATTTCATTTAGTATTGCAAGTACTTCTTCCTTTTTTCTTCCATGTGGTTTTTCAGAGTCAGGGAGCAGTTTATGATCAGTGATTTTCCTCCTACATCATCATTTTGCACTGTCATGTGGGCAAAGAAAGCTAGAGAGCTGTCTTTGTCCTTTTATAGTGCTGATGATCAACATGCTGCCCTTTGTGAGGCCATCATGCTCAAGTACAGGATCCAACACTGTCTGAAGAAAGCTGCCAGCACTTGTCTTTGAATTGCTTTTCCTCTGCTCAAGACAAATGTTGACACTGCCTTTTTGACTTTTGTAAGGAGACCACAGTCTCAGCTGCAGCTGCTGTGAGGAGCAAGTAAAGCACGAATGTACTCAGACACTGCAAAGACTGCTTATGCACATTCCAAATCCTCTTTCAGGCCATTCCATTAAAGTTTCAGAGTGCTTTGGTTTTCAGATGACAACATTTGATGTGAGGAGCGTTTTTGGGGTTACTTCAACCTTATGCTAATGTGTCAAAGATATGTATCTTCGTGTGTTTGTCTTATCCTTCTCCCTACCAAGGTGCCCTGTATTCATTCAAGGCATTGACTGGACCATCATTCCCAAACAATAGGGATATATCCTGGTACCAAAAGACAATTATGGGAACTGGAAATACTATCATTAGTGCTTGGACAGCATGATTTTGCTGTCTTTCCTACAAAGAGATGAGAGTTTTTATCTTAGCTTCCGTTTTATTTCTTAAATCTTTGGAGTTTTCGGCTGCCAGGAGGTGGTGCTCACGTACTCCTCTTGTTCAGGAGCCTGTGACGCGTCTGAGCACACAGGAGTGAGAGGCAGTTCGATTTTGGCAGACACGTACAAGCTATTCGGTTACAGTATTTAGTTACATTTTTACATCAGTTAAATTTCATGTCACTGAAACTACCTGCTAATACTGTGCTGCTGTATTGACTCTGCTGTGAGGGAGAGCTGGACTGCTTGTCTTTTGCTTCTAAAACACATTACACCAATTTCCAGGTACCAGGTCCCTCATCTGCAGGGTGGCAGTCTTGACATCTAGAAACTCCCTAAGAGAAGCATTAGAGATTAAGCAACCAATAGATATGAACTGCAAGTGTGAGTTACTTATGTTGTAAGTGCAGCTGGTTTGGGAAAGGGGTTCAGAGTAATGTAGCCAAGTTTGAATTGCAGTACATGGGAAAGATGGTGATGTTTCCTTGGTACCTCCCTGTGCTGGTGTGTTCACACTGGACCTGGAAATTCTATGCAGCCCACTTCATCTGGTGAAGCAGACAGTGTTTCAAGTTGATAAAACTAGGGTCAGCACTATCTTTTACTCACCTACAATCATCCAAACAAATCCCTGTTACAGACTTGACCTCACAGAGTTAGAGCCCATTTTCTGTGTGACAATCTCACACCGCCTTGGACCTTGCTGGGCTGCTGCTCCAGGCCCAGCTAGTCTGTCACAGCTCCTTGGGTTGCTGCTGTGACTTCAGACAATATCTGCTTTACTTTGCACTTCTGTGGGATGATCAGGCTTTTGAAGCTCTTCTTGTTTGTGTTCTGCACACTCAGCTTGGCCCAGAGCACCAGGCTCCTATTCCTGCAGCTCCCACCACCTCCTGCTTGCCTTACTACCCTGGACCTGGACTTTCCTGCTGCTCAGTGGTTGCTCTCCTCATTTCTGCCCTTTTGGTTCTTTGATGACTAACATAAATGTCGAAAAATTCCCAGCTACTTGTAGAGCTTATTCTACAGAGACCTGGTCAGTAGCCCATAATCACGCTGTCTGGCACAAGCAGAGCGGAAATATTGAAGAGCCAGTGACTGTCTGGTGTATCAGCTCTTTAGGTTCTCCTCAGATGGTCTTTGACTAGACCCAGCTTGCATTTCATGGTGTACAGTTAACTCATTTCTCTTTGTGGTTTTCCTTCTGTGTTTTTATTTTCTGACATACAACAATTCTTCATTTAAGTTTTCTTGTGCATATTTTCCCTATAGGCAGAACTCATCTTCTGTCTGAAGGTCTGTTTCACAGTCCTGCTCTGAGGCTTCTTGTCTGTATTCAAAATGGCATAATCTGTAACAAATGTACCATGTAAGTAAGTTAAAAATACATTGATCTTTATTCCTGTCTGTGAGTGCTTGATAGGCAGAGAGATATTCAGAAAGCCAGTGTCACAAAACTCCTGTTAGCACGAAAACTGAACTCCTACTGTTAAGCCACCAGTATAAAAGACTTGACCTCCTAAGGGCAGATAAATCTGTGTGTCACATAAATTCCCTC
Organism: Corvus hawaiiensis; assembly: GCF_020740725.1. Lineage (NCBI taxonomy): Eukaryota > Metazoa > Chordata > Aves > Passeriformes > Corvidae > Corvus > Corvus hawaiiensis. The sequence goes on from NC_063215.1 coordinate 26,737,431, forward strand.
TCTAGACACTAACTCTCAGATCACCGCTTTTCAAGTACTTCAGAATTTCACATAGGTATTTTTTTCTCTCACATAAAGGCCTTTCTCAGCATGGCATCATGGCATTTACTCCCTCCCTCTGTTGCAAGTCTATACTAAAGTTACCTGTAAATTCAGCCTTGCAAGTAAGTTTAACTTGCAGAAGAACGCATTCTCTTTGAGGAAGTTTATGGCATTTTCAGACATTTAGTTCTCTTTCAAATGGCCTCATTTAAAGTACTGAACTATAAGGCAGTCTTGAGCAGTGAAGCGCAACCTTTCCTGTTTCTGTGCAGACAGAAAGAAGCTGATGCTCTGATTATTTTCATTCAGAAATGCATGGAGAGATAAATACAGCAATAGAAATACCAAGGACCTGGCTGTACAACAGTCTATTTTGGTAAAGCCTTCTCTGTAAGAAGGATTAAAGAACTGTGTCTGGGATCAAGTAAAATGTGAGCATTTGATTGCTAAATGGGAGAGGGAAAAAATCACTGTGTCTGATAGTCTGCTGAAATCTAGAAGAATTCACAATATCCTCTGGGCTTCTTCTGCAATGCAAAGAAATGCATTTGAGGGTTTGGGGGTTTTTGGCTGTTTTTTTTCTTTAAAAAATGTTTAAATTTTTAAACCCACTATTAATTAGCTTAACCTGGTGGTTATTCTCCTGCCTCTCCCCAGCCTGATTTCTCCCATTGCAATACAGCTTTTTCTTTCATAAAAAAAAGCTTTTTTTTTTTTTTTTTTTTAATGGGTTTTGGTTGAGTAAGTGCAAATAGCTTCATTCCTTTTGTGTCTGACTCACTGATGAACTCAGGTATCTCCAAAAAGTTATTTCAGGAAATATTTCAATTAAAACAGACTTACTTTTTCTTGGCACAGTTCATCACTAGATCAAGTTTTTGAAGTCATCTTGTCAGGTTGTCTCTAACCCCACAATGTAAGACTGCTGCAAGTTACTCTCCTGTATCTCAGCATCACCCCAAAAAGAGGTGTTTCCAGGCAGCTTTCTCATTAAGAAATGGAAAAGCTTTCTGTCCTTACCCTCTTGCTGGATTATATTGTGACAGTCCTATGTCAAAAATATGCCTCAGATTGCTTAGGGTCAGGCTTTATCTTGAAGTATGACAGGAGCATGAAACAGGATCTCTCTGGAACTATGCCATGGTTTACTTTCTGCTGAGAGACCAGAATAAATTAGTCTAATTTACATTAGGAGAATATTTAGTTTTGATATTAGGACAAGGTTTCTCTCTAGGGTAAATGCAGCATGCATAGTCATAGAGTGTCTTTTGTTGAGCTTATGCAAACAAATTGGATGTGTGGGGATCTGGAGACAGGGAACCGTGTGTGGTACAAGGAGGGATAGTTTTCAGCCTGGTGTCTGCCTCTGGCTTGCCTAAGAGTTGATTAGGGGGCTAGGGTGACTTATTTTGGTGCAACAGTGGTCTGTTCTGGGCCAAAATGTCCTCAGCTTGCCCCTGCCACATGGGTCCAGGACTGCTGTAGGGACAGAAAGAACATGCTGGGTAGGTGCAGCTCATCCTGCACTTTGATAAACTGGGTTTTCTGCACCTGAGCCTCGGTCCTCGCATGCCAGGAGAGGTGTAGGAGATGTCAAACTCCCCTATCCTCGGAGGAGGACATTCAGTGTCTCACTGGGGGCTGTCCTACAGGACCCCTTGAGCATATTCTGGTTCTATATTTCTATGATTACATTACATGATAATCCAGAAAAAACTAAAACTCCATAATATATCACCTATGACCCTGGAAATGGTAGTTTTACAGAACTGCTTTCCTGTGTTCTTCATTCAAGGTGTATTGTGTGTTCATTATAGGATGTCAGAATGACAGTAGCGTTATTCTCTTATTTACAGTTCTTCCTTTCTCTTCAGCAGTGAAAATGAAAAGGAAATCAATGCCATTAAAGAGAATAATGACAAACTCACCTCCTGCAAGGTCTGTGCTCTTATATATTTTTTTTCTGAATTCTCATTTCTGAATGTACTTGTACAAATGCGATGCAAGAATGGAGGAAAACTCTAGGAAAGCACCACTGCAAAAGAGAGAAATACTGTGGTAGGCCACTGGATCTGCAAAAGGCTGAAAACAATCCCATGTCCTGCATCCCCCTCCACACCCCTGGCCTTTACATAAGTGTGCTATGTGATTAGAAATGTCAGGGAGGAAGATCAAGAAAGATCAAATTAAGTGACACAGGAGACAAGGGGAGCTAGTACAATTCAGTAGCAGTCAAACAACATTCAAACTTCAGTAACATCATTGTGTCTTTCAGTCAATCTGTGCATCACACTGTGAAGCCTCAGATCAAAGAGCTGTTAAAAACCCACCAAGGAAGTTCTCCATCAGGCAGGATCTCACATCACATCTCACAATTTATTAAGTCAGAGCAGCACCAAATGCTGAACTGTGCCAGCAGGGCAGTATTTCATTGCCCTTTCTGTGCAATTCTGAACTAAAGCCCTTTCATTAATTTCCAGATTGTGAGCAGAGTTTGCAAGCACAACATCTGGAAACCACTTTGGCTTTCAGAAGTGAGAAGGCTGCAGCATGACTCTGTATTCTCTGCAAGAGCCTTGTTCCTCTATGCTGCATTGCTCAGTGAATAATATTGACTGCTCAGTTCTTCCAGAGTTTGAATTTTACTGAGGAATGAAGCAACAGGGATAGAGGGCAATGTATTTATCCAGCATGATGCCTTTGCTCTAATGAGTGGGGCAGCCATATAGCATTTAGAGTTGCTGACTATAAAGGATGAAACAAATCTCATTTGCATACTACTCTCAGGAAGGGTTTCGTTAGTGAGGTTTGCCCTCTTTGTACTCTACCAGTCCCTACCTCTCCAGCAACCCCACTGGGCTGATGGGAAGCAATTTAGATGGGCTCAAAAGCGGTTCAGTAAGATGAAAATTTTCAATGGATAATTACAAGGCCAATATTTCATAGGTCTGACTGCTTTCTAATTAACATACTTCGACTAGATCTGCCTGCCGCCAGAGTAGAGCCCATTAAGGAGTAAGCTACCAAATTATGTAGTAAATACAGTGAGGTAACTTCATCCAAAGGCAGGCTACCTATGTGTGATATAGCTTGGAGGTGCTCTATTTTGTCTGAATGAAAGGACAGCTAAGCTAAGCTGAAATGAAGAAGTTGCAGTGGCAGGTGTGAGTGTGACCTGGGACCTGAATGCTGATCAGCCGAGAACAGCAGGGCAGAGAGTGTTGGGTGTGGGCTGCAATTTGAGATTAAATATGGCAAAGAGCACCTACAAAAAATGATGGTACTGGGCCAGGAGCAGAAAGTGGTAGCTTTTGACATGGTTCATAATCACTACAGTAACAAAGTTGCACAGCCGTGTACTGACCTGCTGCCTGCACTCATGGAGTTAGGATATCTATGTTTCCCAAAAGAAAGAAGAGTGTATAAGGGGCTCTTCTAGGCAAAGTCTTTCCATTTGTGTGAGACAGAGAGAGAAATAGAAGGGTTTAGTTAGTCCCTCTTGCTGAGAAAAAAAAGTGCTGTTGGCCTCCCCATTAAAAGCACAGAGTCTGCAATTGTTTGTGTAATAATTTCATTACAGCACATTCAGGTACCAGTTGGTGATGCTCCTGATGTACAGGGATTGCACACCTTGCAAGGGAATTGGTTGAGACTTTCCTAGTAAGCACTGGATCCTGTATCCTCAGCACATTTCATACATCATGGCTGGTTTTCCCTGGCACAAAATATTTCTGTTTCAGCTGCACTACCCAAGAAATACACCTGCTCCTTTATCTAATCAGCATGATCTCTACAGAAGGGTAAATAGCCACACATTTACCTGATGCAGCAGATGTTAAACATGTTTGCAAAATGGCAAGTAACGCTTGAGAATTAGCTTTGCAAAATCCTCTGTAAATGTTATAAAGAAATAAAATAGGTGACAAACACAGCTTTATGCAGTTTTCTCCATTCATCTGCACTTGTTCTGCTTATAAGTAGCAGAGTCCTGGATAATCTGCACATGTAGGAGTGCATATGTATTTACATGCTTTAAAAGCCATTTGTCCTGAACTCCTGTACAGCCACTCTGTGTTGGGTGTGTATGTGTGCAGGCGTGAGAGAAATACATTCACAAATATAGGGGTAGATTATTTGCTTTGTGTATCAGTGTGTGGTATGTAAGGTTGAAAACAAGGAGGAAAGTAGAATCACTTGCACGGTACTGCTGCTTTTGAAATACTGCTACCTTCAAAACACTGCCAGATCTTCAATTTGATGGAAGACTTTGCTGAAGAGCAAGATGGGAGCAACCGACAGTTTAGTGGTATCTTGTCTCTATGAGAGGAAATGTCTCCTGGGTCACAGTATCTGAGCTCAGCAGTCACTGGCAGCTGGAGAGATGTGCTTAAGGACCTTAGTTGTAATTTCACTGGAAACAAGCTGTTATGTTTTCTTTTAATATAATAAGACATTCATATTACAGAGAATGTGTATCTATATCTATCTATATAATCTATATCTACACTGCGTGTCATTTTATATGTATAGCATATATACACATGTGATCTTTTAGGTATATGCATATGGACTCACACTGGTGTGCATAACTGAATCATTTTTAAGGATAATATAAACCTGTATAATTTTTTTTAAAAAGCTATAAATAATACAAAAATAAGTTCTGTTCTATAGTATCAGATGTTGGGTTGTACTAATGGATGCTTCCATAGGACTTTAGAGGTGTGTGTCTTGGGATACATCATGCAAACATGCTTACCTTATATAATGCATGATCGCAGGATTATATGTGTTTGACATAATTCTGTAATGCAGTGTTGTATATATTTTCAGAGTAACCTCTCCAGACATCAGGCTAAGCTGTTCTCAGCAGACGGAAGGTTGAAAGCTAAGGCACAGCCTGTGCTGTTTACTGCAACACTGCTCCTATAGAAGAGAGACCTGATGTTTAAAATCTGTAAAAAGATGCTTCAGCAGTTGTGCTACCACCCAGTGAGAGTGGCATTCCCTTGCTGCGCCCTTCAGCCACAGAGGACCGTAATTGAATAGCATGCAAATCCTTTGCTGCCTGAAGTATCCAGGCAGCAGACCCAGAGGTCCTTTCAAATCAGGGTTTTTACAGTTTTTTCTAAGTCACGGGAGATGTTGGTGCTCTTCTGCTTCGCAAAGACAGGCAAAACTGAAGCAAAACCAAAAAAATTGTGCAAGGAACAAGTCAGGAAGAAGATCTGCATAGCAGAGAAATAGGGACAAAAAAAGCTGCTTGTGTCTTTAGTATATAGTAACACAAGTAACACAATAATCACGAAGACTTCACCTTTTTTTACCATAGGGGTGTTACTGGCCATCTCACACATGATCCTACCTCAGCCCTTTCAGAAAATAAGGGGGTTACTACCCTTTCCTGCCATCTCTGCCCTCAGACCCTTGTTTATATGTGTCTTGTCAGGGGGTAGCACTGGCCACTTAACTCCCCTGCATCTGATGAGGGGTGGGAAACCTCCTGGTCTAATACATCTTATCTAATATATTATACTGTATTTTCCTTTGTCTTCTATGCAAGTCATTATTTACAGCTGAATCTACCAAAGCAGGAGCTCTGTCTACCCTGCTGGGAAGGTGAAAGTAGCATTACGTTGCTTGTGTGTTGAAAGTTGTATGTGTTCTAGATGATCTGCCTGGATAGGTACCTCACTGATGTCACTGGGAAGTGGATGAAAAATACTGCGCTTTTTTTGGCTGCATTTTGTGTTGTATATACAAAAGGTTGCACGTTGTAGAGTGCTGTGGAGTCAGACCATTCTTCTTTGTTTTTCACAATATTTTCTGAGTTTGAACTGTAAGCTGTGATGCTCTAGCACTTGCATAAAATCTGCAAAGTATGGATTTGTGAGTCATTGCTGTTTCAGCACGATTTAAAATCTTTCCTTGACCAACTGGTTGAATGATTGGTACCATCCATTAGCTGAATTTAACTATGGGATACCCAATAAAACATGAAATTCAGTAAGTATCTTGTGCTCAGAGAGTTCAAGGACATAGCAGAGGAAGTACCTCTGATAAAAGGCTGTGTCCTTATGATGAGAGTTTTCTGATTAATTCCTTTCCCGGTCGCTCATTATCCTCCTAAGCACTGGTGGGTGCTGGATACAGGGCTCTTAAGCCTGTATGGTTATTTCTGTTTCAGTTTTGATTACAACCTCTTGCAACACACTGAGGTAGTGACATTCTGTTCTCCCTACCTGCAGTTACAAAAGAGAGGGGAGCTGAGTCAGACTGAGCAGAGTGGTGACTGACATGGCACAAAGCAGCCTTTAGGGTCCAGAGAGACCACAGTGCTCAGGGGCTCAGCCATACCACTGTTGGATAAATAACAATACATCAGGCCCAAAGAGAAACATATTTTCTTAAAGCTGGCAGAAAAACCTGTTCTTTCCTGGTTTTCCAGGGAGGTTTTGTTGGGTATGACAGTGCTGGAGCTGCTCCTTGTAGATAATAGATTTAGATGTGTGACAAGCTTTGTCTGGCATCAGTGTGTGTCAATCCTTTACAGGTGGGTTTTAAAGATGCACCTTGTTGCAGTGGGGATACTGCAACACGCATATATCAAACCAGGAGTCCCGTGGAAAGGAAATATATATGGACAGACAGATTCTTGCTAGCTGTTTCAGAGAGATGTTTATTTCTCCAGCCGCATGGCTGGGGCTCTGCCGAGGAACTGTTCCAGTCACGGGACTAAGGGTCCTTCTGCCCGCGCAGGGAACACAAACCAACCAACGGGAACGAGGCTGAGCAGGGACAGGGAAGCCCCGTGTCTGTGCCCTCAGGGCCCCTCTCTCAGGGCTACACGGCAGGGGAGGGACCCCAACACCTCACCCGTTTTATTTTAATAAAAGGAGAATGAAAACAACTGGATAAACATAACAAGAACAGTTTCAAAACAAAACAAGCCACCCTCCTGAGTCTTTAAATGTCCAAACAGATTCTGTGGAACATCTTAGGGCTGACAGAAGGGAGACAGAACTCTGAGCATGCTTTGTGGGGAAACTGAGGCAGGAGAGGGTTTAACTTCTTCCCTCCCCCTTTTCATCCCCCACTCGGCATTGGAAAGGGATTTTTGGGGAAACAATTGGCAAAAGCATGGTTTTGTGAGGGAAACCATGGATGAAAAAACGGATTGGGAATACACTGGGGGTAATAGGACATAGGGTAAAAGGGAAAGGTGGGATTAGGAAAGGGAAACTGTAGGGGGGGCTTACAATGGAGATACTGTCTAACATGACTACGATTTTTTGCATATATACTGCCTTTTACAGGAGCACCATCAGGCCCAGTGACCTGCGATGCTTGTAACCCTTTTCTCCCTAGTACAATATTCAATTCCACCACCTCTCCATCTCCCAAGCTTGGGATGCATTTTTCAGGGTTATTCTTTTTAATAGCAGTTCTATGCACGAATATGTCTTGCTGGTTGTCACACCTTGTTATAAAACCATAATTTTGCTTAACATTATACCATTTTACTATCCCTAAGGTCTTAGTTGCTATGATCTTTTCCTTTTTCCGAGTGGCTGCTGTTTTCTGTCTCGCTGCGTCTTTGCTGTCTCTTTCGGTCGCTCCCGTGTTGGAATTGTCGGGGCTGCTCGTGCCTGCGCGCTCTTCCCGGGGTCGCGTTCGGGGCTGCGCGGGCCGGGCCGGGCCGTGCCGCTCAGTTCTCCGTGCGTCGCCTCCTCTGGTCGCAGCTTCGCTGCCGCTGCCGGGCGCTGTACCCACGTCTCGGCCGGGCCCCCGAGCGATGACTCCCCCGCGCCCGGCTCCAGCGCGCGTCTCGGCTGGGCGCGGCTCCGTTCCATCGCCACCGCCGCCCGCCGCCGCCCGCGCGCCGCCCCTCTCGGCCGGGCGTTCCCGGGGCTCGCTCCACCACGCGCTGCACGGGGCCATTCGGGCACCGCCGGGTCCCGCCGTGCCTCGCTCCGCCACCGACACTGCGGCTCGCGTGGCTCCGCCCGCGCGCGGGAACTGCCTCGCTGCTGCTCGCAGAGCGCTCGGTGCACGTGGCCTGGGCCGCACGGTCCCTGCGCCAGGCTTCCCTTCGCCAGGACACAGCTGACATTGCTCAACAGTCTCGGTAACTAAATAATATTCACGAAAATATTCTTCCATCGGCATATATTTTGACTCCAGTATTAACTGTGTCCAAACGGTTTTCCAAAAGCCCTTGGTAAGAATTAAATCCCAAGAAACATAGAAAAAGTTCTTAAACAACCATGCCAGGAAGTGTTTCAGTTCTTTTTGAGCTTGAATCAAGCTAAAATTTACAAATCGTTGTTCAAGAATCATTTTAAGTTTAAGATAAATGTCCATATGCGGCTCTGAGAGCCAAGAGTCTTCCCACGGTTCCTCCATAGTTTAGATACGGAATAGCAAAGCAAAACCAAGAAGAGGAATCCAAAGTTTCCAGGGTTTACTCACACAAATCAGTCGCTTAGGGATCGGGGATCGTTCTGCTCTCAAATCTCCACCATTTGTTGCAGTGGGGATACTGCAACACGCATATATCAAACCAGGCGTCCCGTGGAAAGGAAATGTATATGGACAGACAGATTCTTGATAGCTGTTTCAGAGATGTTTATTTCTCCAGCCGCATGGCCGGAGCTCTGCCGAGGAACTGTTCCAGTCACGGGACCAAGGGTCCTTCTGCCCGCGCAGGGAACACAAACCAACCAACGGGAACGAGGCTGAGCAGGGGCAGGGAAACCCCGTGTCTGTGCCCTCAGGGCCCCTCTCCCAGGGCTACACGGCAGGGGAGGGACCCCAACAGCACCTCAACTCATTTACTCCATTGGATGATCAAAGACCCAAGACTACACAAAGGATTTCTGAACATTGACTCTTTGCTCTGTTAGTTATTGCCCAAATAGATATTGCTTATTCTTCTCTGTCACAGAATTTCTTTGTTACTTTAACATTTGCATTGTGTACTGTTTTGAGTTTAGACTTTCAGGACTCTTCAAAAGCAAAATAAAATGGCATTTCTGCCTGATTAGGGATCCACCATGAATACGATTCTCATTCTTCAGTTAAAAATGTGAAATGAAATTGTTAATGAATCTGCATTTTCACTGCTGTGCAGGTGTATTTTATAAGCTAGCCCAAAAATACTTTTGAAGATCTCAGGTTGGATTCTGACTTAGTAGACAATTTCTCAGACTCACAGAAGTTCCAGTGAATTCCAGCACCTTGCTATGATAGTTTGTGGCTTCTCTGAGTAGACAACAAACAGTCTTCTGTTCTACTGGGACAGAGCTCTGCTGTGCCACCCACTGGGACATAGGCTGCCCCTCATTTCTTCTCCTGACTTTATCTTTGCAGCCTAGGAGCTTGGCAGCTTCCCTGCAGCAGGAGGGAAATGACAGATCCAGAAGGGCTCCCTGCTCCTCCCCACTGTCCATTAGCTGCGGGTACTGCCCACGGTGCTGCTGCTGTTACACCAGCATTGAGGTGTACCTGGTGATAAAATGACTGACTGCTAGGACTGTAGGACCAAAAATAAGGCAGACAAAATTTTCTTTAGCTCTCACCAGAACACACAAGCTCCATCACCATATATTGGCTATTTAATATTTCCAGCCTCTCTGAGTTGGAGAATGAGTTTTCAGAGTCTTGTCTGAGTATCGCCAGCCCTGCTCCAGATGAGGAGGAGTGCCTTCAGTTTTTAGGCAAGCCATCAGTTTAATCTGAAAGGCCCAACAAGCTATTGCAATGTCATTTCTTCAAAAGCCACACCCAGCCGTTCTACCGGAATGCGAATTCTTCCTCTATTTTCCACAGGAAAGGAAAGCAAATTTTTGAGGGTGACTTTGAAGAGCATTAATTCACTGTTTTCATTTTGTGTTTGGGATATTTTACAGGCCCATCCATAAACAATTGCTCTTGGATTCCAGTTTCTATTTTGTTCAACTACACATGTTTTATGAAAGTCACACAGAGCTACGTGTACAACAAGATGCCTGCATGACAGAAAAAATGAAGCATCAGAAAGATTAATGTAATGGTAAAATATGTGCAAAAATAACAGTACTTTGCATGTACATTGAACAGATGAGTTGCTCATTTTACAGTAGTTGACTATATAAGGCTATTTATGCATAAATCACTTAGTTCAGCCTGACTTCTGCAGTGATGGGACATAATTGATCTTTAAAAGTTTTATGAAAGAATCACAGTCTGTGAAATTAAAGGAAGTTCAGTTGTTTAATTTTGCATTTCTATCAACTGCCAGGAATATCGTGATGGTAGAAAAATACCAGTTTTCTCCTAAAAACTTTTTATAGATAGTATTAAATCAGTAAGTATATTAATGTATTACTGCAAAATATTTAGCACCATGGTATTTTCATTTAGTATCTGGAATTTATGGAATAAAAGCCAGCAACATTGTGATAAATCGATCCACTTCCAGGAGGAATGATGGTAATATTTCATCAGCATCATACCTGAATTGCAAGACTCTTCTTTTGGAACAGCATCAGACAACTCAGGCATAGGAAAGATCTGGGTCTTGTGACTATGGGCTACCTGCCTTTTGCTTAAGAAATTGCTTGGTCAGTCTGGGATAAATGGGGAAATATTTTTCTTCTTTCCATCACTTGAGAGCAAAAGGACAAGGGAAGAAGAATGGGTAGAATCACACTGCTCTTCCCCTGGTCAACATGGGTGTCACAATTTGGCATAAATACACTACAGCAGTAAACCTCTTTCTTCTGGAATCCAGGAAGGATCAAGAGTCTCCTGAACCACTGTATCTATCCCACAGTTTAATGGTGGTACAGCACCACTTGGCTATTGAGTGTGTCCTTGTGACAAAACGAAGGCATCAGTTGTTGCTGTACTAGAGATTGTGATTAATGCACTGACAATAGCTGCTACTACATGCAGTTTTAACTGAAGTACCACTTTCTTCACCTCCTTTTGCATCTTAGTTTTGAAACAATTGCTCAACAATTTAATCTTCCTTCTTTTCTAGGCTCTTTATAGTAGGAATTATAATGAGAAGTCCCTGCACAGCCACCCCTTTATCCCTTCAGCTGTTTATTTTTGAATATGTGTCAAATACATCTTCTGCACATTTTTCAAAGATGGTTAATGTTTTGAAATTGGAAAAGCAGGCAGAGAGCTGTGAGTCAGCCTGGCTATGGCAATGGCTTTAGCTGTATATTATGTACTTTAATGTGTAGCAGGCTTGAGCTGATGAGGGAGATGGAAACTATTCCCAAGGCCCAGGTACTTTCATGGACATGAAAGATAAATTGCTTAACCTCTTAGAAGGGCCTCATGTGTTGCAGTGGCTTGCCTCAGACCCCAGTGGTAGATGAAGGAACTCTTCCTGTGTTTTGGGCCTGCTGGGTTTCCAATGGTTGTGCACAAAGGCCTCTGATGATTTATTCTTATCCTCCTCTGTGATACTCCCAAATCCCTCTGGGTCCTCCTGATGTCCTGATGAGCAGCTGGCTTATCCTTAGCCCTTTGTGTAGGGATGAAAGAGTGTCCTGAGTTGCAGTGTATCCTATTGCCATCCTCATGAGATGTTGAGATCAGGTGGGGCAGTGTTTCCTTGCCTCCTCCCCCCAGACTATCTTTCTGTTAATGGCCCATCATTGTCCTGCCACATGACTCAGAGATAACTCCCTCTGGACTATCTTCTGTTAATGAGCCTAATCAACACTTGGCCTCATGACTCATTACCCCATTGTGAGATGCTCCACCCAGAGGGAGGAACCAAGCATTCCATCCTGGATATAATCTGAGATGCTGAACACCAGAGACAACACCTTTCCACTGGATTTCCAGAGGACAGGAGCTACACAGCGACCACTGGACCTGAGGAAGAGCAGACCCTTTTTTCTACAGGATCACTGCTTCAGAGGACTGCAGCCACCATTCTACCAGACTGCTACTACTACCTTGATTAACAGGGTGGCTGTTAATTAACAGGTTGTATCCTGACTCTGTCAGTTTGAACCATTGTTTTCTTTTAGTTTTTTTTTCCTTTTCTTTAATTTCCCCATTAAATTGTTATTCTGACTTGGTGCCTCCCACTGGTTTGTTTTCAAACTAGTACAAACAGTCAGGGTTGAGGACTCTAAGGAGGATTTGCTGTGCAACTGAAAGGGAATGATCTCAGACCTAACATCCTGCAAAAGGCAGTGCATACAATTACTATAAATTATTGAACCAAAGTAATAAAAACTACACTTAATGCATCGAGTAAAAGAGAATGAAAACAGCTATCTCTCTCCCCCACAGTCTCTCTTATTCCTGTCACAATCTAACATGGAGTTCCCACTGCAGAGAAAATTATAGCAGAAGGGCTGTTTAACTTAGACAGGGGTCTGTGTACACAAACATCACAGCGTGTGATGCAGGGTGATTGGTTGTAACATGGATAGTTTTGTCTTTGGTTAAACCTTCATGCTGTCAGATGGTATTTCCCTGCTTTGAATGGTAAGTGTCTTCTCATGTTGTTAGGCAGCTGCAATGCCAGTCTGATGGTTGTGTGATTTGGGACATTTGTTATGCCACTTGCTGCTGCAATGAAGTAATTTTAATTCGGTAGATTCCTGAAAAGGCTTATTCTGTGTAAATGACCTAGTCAGGCATGTGAGGAATATGCCCTCCACCTTGTTTTCCCAATGAATCAATGCTAGTTGAAAGAAGAAACAGAGGGTTTTCTATAAATCTACCCTGAGAAAGTCACAACGGATCTTCTCTCAAAAATCATATAACAGGTACAGAGTTGATGTCAGAAGGAGATTTCAAAGAAACCTGAAGTGTCACTGTGTTCAGACTAGTGACTCAGCTGTGGGGAAAAAAAAGGTGATGACTCTGTAAATAGATGGGATGAATGACACTGAAGGCAGGAGCACGAGCTGTAGGGGTATTGGCAGATTAATAGGTGTAATTATCATAATTGTACGGGAATCACTTGAGTCACAGCATTATCTGTCAGGTAAGTGAAGAAGATAATTCATAAGCCATTGAAAGGGATCAAAGTAGCCTGTAAAGAAGCTTCCAAAAAGGACAAAAATGAGTTGCATCAAAGAGCAGTTTCAGTACAATTACATGCAAGTAATTGTACAGTTATATGTAAAACATTTTTCTGAAAATTTTTCTTCCTTCTTTGAATAAATGTTGAGGCTGTATTAACTGTGGGCTAGCTGTTTGGAATAATTCACCCTAATGATTTTGGCATTCCCTACAACAACCAGAAGAAAAATAGGAGGCCTGTTAGTTTTTAGTTTTATAAGATCAAGCCACTAAGGACAGGGAAATGGCCAAAATAGATGACAGTGTTCAGCCTGTGTACCTTGCTCTTAGGTCCATGGTGCTCGTAGCTGGCTTTGTAACAAGAGGGTTGTGTAACACACTGATGCTGCTGTTTCAGAATTATTTTCTGTCATGGAAAGGTGTTTAACTAAACTAATGAGAAAATTGGCTTGGCGGAGAATGGCAGTCAGAAGACATATCACAGGTGTCCTGTCACATAGGGATCGAGAATGGGCAGACATGTCTAATTATTGCCCTATATTGTGGCTGTAGGAACACCTTCTTGCCAGCCATATGCTCCAAGCAATGATCATGTACACCGTTCTCTGTTTAAGTGGGTACTTTATCATGGAGAAGCCTGAACTTTATCTTGTAAGTGCATCTTCCTTGAGCTGCTGTCGTTGTTGAGTGGCAACATTTTGTTGTTTACTGTGGTTGAGACTCAGTAGCACAACAAGCTTTGATAGACTATGTCAATTGTTTTTTTCTCTTCTTGATAATACCTATTGTATTTTTCAGTACTCTGTAAAAAATGAAGGCTCTTTGCTTATAGCGAGAACCAGTCAGAAGAGAAACATGACACACAGAAAATGGATATTGTTTATGGATTTGATAATGTTGGCTCAAATGTCTGCATAAAAAGTTCCTTTTTGACTTTTGTCAGAATCATAGTCACATCAAATGGCTTTTATGTTTATACCTTGGGTAAAATATTCACCTCATGGACTTTGCCAAAACTTTTAAACAGAGGTAGAGGTATTTATGATCCACCAGAGGCTCAGTAAATCCCAGAGAAGCTGGTGCCTTTTTGAATGCAATATCTTTTCAGCCTCTGTTTTCCAGGCTCTGCTCTCTACTTTCAAATTTGGTAATTTCCTCCACACAATTCTGGTTTTATTCTGCTGAGCCTGCACCATGGGAACAAACTGGCTTTGCTTTCTGCACGGGTGGGCTAAAGTTTCCTTGGAAAGTGTGTCTGGGAGTCACTGACACAAGTGCAGCCCATGGTCACAGCATCCCTGCAAAGTGCATGTTGCTGTTCTCGCTTTACAGATGGCTAAATGAAAGCAGAGGAATGAAGGGATTTGCCTAAGGCCACATAATGAATCAGTTGCTTGTGTCGGATTAGTTACAGCTCAGGACTTCCCTGCTGCCAATTGCCAACCCTGCACTCACTCCACTCTTTCCAGTGCCACAGGGATTGTTTTAGAGGACATGTAGATGGTCCTACTCAAGACATAAAATAATCCTGCTACGAATTGTTTTAAGAGACTTTGCTGCCCTTATGCAAGGTGGAAGATCTGGGGTAAATGGTTTCTGCTTGCATGATTCTTGGCACTGTGAACTTTATGTCATTGCACATTTTAATGACATTTTTCTAGTAAAGTGAAGGTTGACAAAAGTGTGCTAAGTTAAGCCATAGAAATCTGGATTTCTTTCCATATTTTTTATTTACACCCAAAAAGTAGCATTATGTGTCTTGATGCACAAACCAAAAGCTAGGGTGAAAGCAGGCCTGTCCATCATGCAGTGTGGGATAGTTAATCATCTCTTGTAAAATTGCTGATGAAGATTGGCACAGAGCAGGGCGATCATCCTGCACATGCTTCCTCCTGGACATGTGCTCGCTGCTCGGTCTTTGGTGTAAATAGTACAGCTAGCAGTGAGCGTTTGGAGCACTCTGTGTCCACCAGTACAGCTGTGTTTTTGCTCCAGCAGCTGAGAGGGATTGCAGGAAAGGGTAAATGGAAGTACTTGAAATGGGAGTACTTCTGTGTTTTGACAAAACCAACAGAAAATGTGACATGTACATGCGTTGAAAAGAAAACCTGCAGTTAAGGTGTGAGCAGAGCTGCCTGTGGCATGCACTGGAGTACATACCTAAACAGAACTTGTTTCAGGAATAAGGGGTAGCAGGGAGAAGTCACAGAGGCAGCAGAGAATATCCACAAGGCAGGGATGCATGGCAAGCAGAGGAAGGAATGGATTTGCTCCTGCAGGGTGCTGAGCACCTTTAATGCCCACTGAGTTCAGAGGTGAAAGGGAAAATCCTGCAGTTATATCTACGTAAAATGTGTCTCAAATTCTCCGGAATTTTCCTTCTTATAGTTACTGCCATTTCATTGCAGGCAATCTAATGTGAGCAGATCCACTGCACTTTTTTTCTTTGCAATGCTAAATTGTTATATCTTTCTGATCGTGTGTTCTGACAAAGCTCATCCAGAATTACACAGCAAAAAGGGGTGACTTTTGATGCTGTCACTTTTATTGCCTCACTGAATAATACAAGACAATTTTTCATCCCTGAAACACTTTTTTCTGGCTGGTCCACATAATAATGTCAACTCTATAATGCTTTTCTCCCTAAGACTGACATTATTAAAATATTCAATGTCTTAAGTAGGATTCTCTTCATAGTAACACCTTTCTTTGAAAGGGCTCATCTTCAGGTCCATATAAATATCTACTATTGTTTGTGCACACGAAACACAACTACTCAGGCTTCATGATAATTTTATATACAGGATATAAAGATGAAGTGTTCACCTATGTCCACAAAGAGTAAAATCTTCATCCCCTCAGGCTCTTCCTCACTCCTGTTTCAGTCAGTGGGATGTGAGCAGGGAGGGTGGGATCAAGCCCTACAAGAGCCATGGGAGCAGCACGGCCACATGCAGAAATTTCACTTGTGTTGTTCCCAGCTGGAATGGTGTGTGTTTCTCTGTGTTTGAGGATGTGGTCACCCTTAAACTGCCTTGCTGTTTGTGGCTTTTCTTCATAGCAGTGAGATAAATCAGAATGCTGTGTGAAAAGCAGCACCCCCTCACACCTGTACAGACTTGTGACACGACTGGGATGGGTTTTGTTTGTCCGTGCATTGCATGGAGGCAAACACACACCATTTCTGGCAGATGTAATCTTGCTCTGCAGTCCTGCTTTATGCAGAAACAAAAAAGTGTTCACTTCTATTGCACTGTTATGAAATGTCTGAAAAAAGCATGAACTAACCAAGCAAATGAAAACTCCATGTGGACAGTGTTTAAAAAGTGAACATTACAGATGTTTTCTTCTTGCAAGGTGATGGATGATTAGCTGCACAATAATATAAGTTATTTATTCATAAGAGGATTGAAGGACTGTTTCTTCTAGTGTGCACAGGCTTTTGATTTTGCATAGCTGAACTGCAATATATTGTTGGCTGCCACTGCTCTGACACTGTGCAAAGCCTTAATTGCAGCCACTTCAATGGAACAGGTTATCTGTAAGCTGAAGACATAACTTCTTCAGCAGAAGATCTGCTGCCATTAAAGATATGAGATTAGCTGACACAAATCCTTTTGGGTAGAATGTCTTCCACTGCACAAACCTCAAGTGCATCATACGTAAGTGCAAGTGTATACAGATTAAAACATCAAAAATATTTAAAAATATGCATATGCAGCTATGAAATGCTATGTTTGGAAGTTATGCTGTTAAAACCAGACAAAGTTAGAACTATACTGTAAAAAAGTATTGATTATATAAATACAACATCAATTAGATATCTTTTTCTGTTATGTAATCTCTGTATTTTATATGATAACTTTTAATGAAATTGTGCAAATTTATTGTAGGCCAATTCAGTTTATACACGAAGCATTATATTAGCAAAAGGCCTGCTTCATACAGGAATTTCTAGGGATCCCACTGTGTGGTTTTATGCTTTTTAAAAAAAATACAGTTTTTCAGAATTCTTGTTTGTTTTTTTGTTTGTTTGTAAAAGTATGAAACCAGTCCACTTTCAAGCCCCAAAGTGACCATGGGTTTCTAAAATATGGTGCTGAGAGCAACTTCCATTACCAATTCTCAAGACAAAATTCATGTTGAGGATTGAATGCAGGCAGCCCTCTGGCCATGCACGGAGCTGCTGACATGTTTAGATTAAGCCTTTTTTTTTCTTCAGGGATGTAACATTGTCTTTCACTTACTTCCAGAAAATGTTGTGTATTGCCATGGCAGCTCACTGCTGGGCTACTGTTTTGGAATGACAAAGCAGGGAGGTTAGAAAAGCAGCTGAACTAGTGAGTTGCTCTTAGAGCCCAGAGCTCTCATCATGGGAGCATCACACATCTCTGTGTTGTTATTATTATTATTATTATTAGCCCCAAAGAAGCCTGAGGTATATACCAATGCACTTAGTGCTATACTTTCAGAAGCATTAATACTTTTTTGTCAGAGGCACTTCTCTGTCAATATAATTGTTCTCATGGTGGTGAACAAGCTGCAGTCCAACAGCCTTGAATACTGAACAAACTGAAAAAACAAAGTAAAAGAGAAAAAGAATGTTTTTATACCTGGAAGGAAGAACACATCTTAAAATTGCACAGACTAAATAAAATGAAAGGAATAGAATAGAACAGAATAGAATTGGTAAGTAAATATCATCCACATACTGTTTTAATATATATCCAGCTGAAAGGACATGCAGAAAAGTGTCTAGACTCTCAATTTGTTTCTTTTCTAAATAATATTGTTGCTGTGCTGATGCTGTATGGAGCCATAGTATCTTGGAGTTATAAGAAGCCTGATCTTTAACTACCCTGTGACAGGGAAGTCATTGATTTTTTAAGTGCTGGAGATTCAACATCATCAGTTCTGTGAGCTGCTAAAGGGGCAAGTTATTGTCTGCAGCCTTTTCTTCTAAGAAGCAGTGTCTGAGGTAAACAATATGGGTGAAATAATGCCCAGGAAAGTACACTTCAAATTTATAGCAGTACAATTGCTAATACTTGGAAGTGAGAGTTTGGGGTTAAGGCAGGAGCTACTGAGGGGAAAGCAGTCCATGGTAGTGTTCAGGCAGTATCAGGTGGCTTGATACTCAGACACTGAGTTTTGAGGGTGGGGAAATGCATAGGCTCTGGACCAAGTAACAAATATATCAGGTGAGTCATCTATTGCCTGTTAACATTTATTTCTATATTTTATATGGTTAATACATAATATTATTTCCTATTCTGTTCACAATTTCTATATATTAGGCTGAATATTGTAAGCATATAGAAAACCAGTATGTACAGCTGTTTTCTATCAGTAGGGTTTTTTGTTTGTTTTTTGTTGATGTGTGTTATCTTCTGCAGAAAGAATTGCTTAAGAATGTTTTACAGGAATGTTTCTGTCTTATTCAGTACTAAAGTAAATTTTATTATTGCTGGAAATTTCCTAGCACTCAATTTATTTAAAAGTAATGCATTTCCCTTGATGGGATTTTACACAGGCTCTGAGATATCTAAATGAATCTTGAGAATAGCAAGTGAAAAATATCAGTCTGTATTCCTATGATCCCCCACTACTCGTAGTGGGCTGTTTGCACTGGTTCAATATGTATATCCAACTCGCAGAACAGAGTTCCAAATAATGCAGTCTTTGGGTACAAGTTCAAACTGCCTTACACACCCAAAAGTCATTCTAGGCACCGTCTTTGGAAGAAGTAACCATTATTGAACTCCCAGCCTTCTTTCAAATACATCATGCAACCTGGAGCACTAAAAACTTTCTCGTGTAGATGGTGTCACAGTGAGTAATTATTATAGAAATGTTAAACCTGGGAATGTCTGGGTGTGGAAGCACTGAGGGAAAGTCAGGAGAAGGACTATGAGAATGGTGTGTGTTGATGGTCAGCAAGATGTCAGCACACATCCACCTGCAGCTTCCCACCAGGACTGGGAGACAAAGGGCAGTGAGCAAATCCTAATGGAGGTGGGGATGGAGAAACTGACAGTTCCTAACAGATGCAAAAAGGTTAACCTAAAGCCAGTACACGGTCACCAGCATAAGAGGAGCACAGAAGATGTAAGAAGGATTTGACAGCTGGAGTCCCTTTTTCCCCATGTCATTGCAAGGACTCCTAGACACAGCACCTGCATATACATTATTGCCTGGATGCTGGACAAATGGCTTGGGCTCACACATTTTAGTGTTGTGAGTATGTGGATAGGAGAAGATGAGTATAAACAACTGAAACTGGTTTTGTTTAAAAATAAAACCATCTGCCTACCCTGTATGGTCCATCACTGTGATTCCTATGTGGCTGCAAAAATATTGCTACATTATTTCCTACAGTGTTGCCTGCTGTTCTGCAGAATTAATGTATTCTGTATATGACAAGAAAATCAGATTTTATATTTAAACAATGCACTTATTGTGTCTCTCCTTGCAAAGTATATATTACAGTAAATGTGTGGTGTACTTTTTTAAAATTTTGGGTTGTATTTATAAAGAACTTTGGAGCTTTGTAACGTGTGGGTGGATCCTGTAGGAGGTGAGCTGAGTACATCTGGTTGTGGAAGGTGATGTCAGGGTTCCTCAGTGCAAAGATACACGGGGCAGAAAGCAACTGAAGAACAGCACAGGTTGGAAGAAGGTGCAGGACCAGCTATGTCTGGCTGCAGAAGGGCGACACAGAGTGGGGCTGGGTTGGTGGGGGACATGACCATGCAGAGAATTGCTGGCCCAGGGATGGTAGGAATATGCCATACTTGGAGGAGAGGTAGTATTTCACTGAATCAAGGAGGGACTGGAGGATACATGCCAGAAGTGACTGAAAAGGATGAAACGGTCTGAACTGGATGAGATTCCAAGGCTTGGAGATGGAAAAGATCAGGCAGCTTTTCAGAATCTTTTCTGTATGTCTGTGAAATAAACTCCCTTGGTTTTGGATAGGAGTATATAAGGACCCATATATGAACAGAGAAAGGCATAGTAAGTTTTCTGTTGTGAATAAAAACATGCAGAAAATTATAGACTATTGAAAGAACAATAATTTCTCTGGAGGAAAAAAGAATTAATGGTGGCAGAATTCACATTTTAGTGCAGAAACTGGTTATAGGATTGGGTGTAATATGAAACAATGATGCCTTATACAGATTGCATTATAGAAATATCAGTCAGTTTCTGATTCATAAAGCTGAAACAGCACAGGACTTGAGGTCAATGCTAATGGTTCCTTCCCATCTCTGCTGGATAACCCTAAGGTTCTACTGTACTGTGGTGGGCAAGAGTGACCTGCATGTTTGTGTCTGCATGTGACTTCATTGATCGAAGTCTGTAGCATGCTGTGTGAAGATTTCAAGCTTTTGGTCATGCAAAAGCATCATGAAGCAGTGAACAGATTGGATCACGTGGAGACAAAAGTCATTGTTGTTTTTTTTTGGCAGCTATAACTTTCCCGAACCATTTTTTTAAAATGGTGAAATAGAAAGGTGACATATTTTTCTTTTGATTTGAGCACTGATTTGCAACTTAAAATGTAATGGTCAATTGTTTTTTGTCTAAGAGTATCTGAAAATGTCTCAAAACTCAGTTTAGAATAGGCTTAAATTCGCTCTACAAGGGTCTCCACATTTCTCTGCAAATTTTTAAGGATTTATAGGCTGCAAACACCTGACATAGAACAATGCTGGTGAAACCAGACAACGTCTAATTTTCCCCTGGCATTTGTAAAAAGAATTTAAATGAGGTTGGTAGATCTGCACACTCATTTTGTTATGACAGGAGATTTTATTTTTCAGTAATATGCCAAGAAGTATTGAAATAGAATCAGTCTAAGAAAACCTGCGAAGCTTCCTATATTCATTGGTCTAGATACATAATTTAAAAATAATGTATCTTGGATTTCTGCTATTTTCAGTTACTGCTGGCTTATATTAGAATCATGGGAAGGACTGAATAATTAACAAAAAAAATAAAATGTTATTTTTCAAATCTTTTGGTGGATATGATCAAGCTGGAAAGGAAGATGCAGTTAATTTACTTTACCCAAGGTAATCTGATAATTTCTGATTTTCTTTCTTTTCCAGTTACTGTACCTGCAGCCACAGCACAAAAATATGGAAACATTCAAATGTGCCACTCTCTACTTTGGTTTAATTCTTTATCATGAAGAAAAGCTTTTATGTAAAATTATGAACAGTTCTATTGCTTTTCTATCCTGGCCATTGAACAAATCCATGTAAGCACAGCTTCCTGCAGTTTTACGTCACAGCTGCTTACAGACAGCCAGGCTGTGCCTATACTAAATTAAATACTAAATGTGTTCAAGACAGTCGAACCCTCTGTCACTAGAGACCAGCTGACTTGAAATTACCTTCTAAGCCTTGCTTCTCTTCCAGCTTCAAAACTCACTTTATTTTGGCTGTGAGTCCTGACCTGCCTAGAAACACTTGCTCCTGCCTGTTCACCCTTTGCACAGTACCTTTGCCCACTGTAGACAAACCCTGATTTCTTGAGCTTTGGCCAGGCCTTTGATGATTCCCTTATCTTGACCTGTCCTGTATTGTGGTTCCTGGGCTGCTGGCAGGACCTGGGCTCCAGCCACATCCAGCATCTGCCTTAAGGTGAGGTAACCAGTCAGAAGAGGGGACTGCAGATAGAGTTGTGCAGTCCTGTATACGCTCTTCCTCTGTTGTGCTGAACAGGTTAGGAAGGGTTTGCTGCTTTCATTATGTTTGACTTTTGCCATTTAGGACAGTGTGGGAGAGACAAGCTGGCAGAGGAACTGCCCAGCTCCCCAGATGGCTGGGCTGTGAACCATGTGTGATAAGCAGGTTTTGTAAATCTGGACGACTGATAAAATTTGCTGGTAGGAAGAAATGTGTCCTTCCACAGCTACGAGCAAATTACATTTCTGGCTCGAAAGTCAGGAATCTGTTTCCAGTGAGACACTGTTTCTATTACTAATCCAACTGTGCTTGGTGCTGTGGTGTATGAACAGCATGGAAATTTTTCATCAAGAAAAGTCTGACACCAGGACAACACTTAATCTTACCTGGTCTGGACACAATACAAAGACAACTATATGGGGGGCTTGAGGATTTATTCTTTTGTTAATAACAGAGAGATTTCTCAGGACATCTGTGCTGGTTTGGACAAATTTGGAAATATATCCTCTGAGAGAAGGCAGGTTACAACCACCCCTCCATCACCAGCTTCAGGAAAAAATGAATTTTCCTCGAAGGAAAGTGAAAGAGATAAAAACTATTTATTTAATAAACACACCAGAAGAGCATAATAATGCTAAATAATGAAACCTCTCGCTGTAGGGAGAAAGCCTGGGGAAATTTCAGAGTCCTTCCATAAGTAGCCTCTCTCCTCCTCCTCGGAGCTGGGATGGGGTGGGGCCCCCTCCTCCAGGGCCTCCACCTCAGTGGAAAAAGTCCTGATGTGTTCTGATGTTGAAACAGTCCAAAAAAGAAGAAGGGAAAAAAAAAAAAACCCAAAGTCCCAGGAAAGCAAAGTTCAACTCTCTCTCTCTCTCTGGGGAAAAAGGAGCTGAAAAACTGGCCGAAAGCTGGCTGGAAAAAAAGCAGGCGGGGTGTTTCCTGCTGCTCCTCTCGCCGCTGCAGCTGAACGCAGAGAGCCGTCTCTATCTCTGTGTCCTTGAAACATGAAAACAAACTGCCAACTGCTTTGAAAGCTTTGCTCGGTTCTCTCTCTCCCCTCTCAGGCTCAGTTTAAAAGCATAGAAAGACACAAAATTAATTTCTGGGCATAGAACAGCGATATGGGATACAACATCATAAAGTCACCCCAAGACATTATCTTAAGTTTAAACCAAATTTCAAGCTATAATCTGTTTCTAGGAGCTATAATATTTTTTTTTTTGTAATTGATGCACTATTTGATATTTAGCATTATTATTAGTGTATTATACATATACACATACTTTTAAAACATATTTTATTATACATGCACATGTACTAGTAATATTATTATTATATTAGCATTTTCCAAAAAGACTGTGAACTTCTTGCATTATGGGAAGTCTTGGCATTTGGTAAGGTATTTGTTGAGCAGATTCCAATGCTGGTGAAAATTGTTCTGAATGTAGGAATCTTTTCATACAGTCCAGAGATTTTCAGTGTTTTGCATCAAGTCTACTTAGGACAGAGTATGATACAGTCTGAAATTACTGGCATTTCCCTTGGAGGCTCTTCTTTTTCTGAGGGAAGCTGTAATATCAAATGCCAGAAGGATGGAAAAACTTTTTCCTGTGTTGTCCCCACACCTCCACACCTCTGCTGGGATGGTCTGACTACTACAAAAGTTACAAAACCAGGATAAAGAATACGAGGGTTATGGTTATCCGTATAACTTTTAGTTTTTATACACAGAGATGTTATCTTTAATTACATAAGCAACGTTTGATGATTAAGGAAGTGGAGTGCTGTTTTGGAAAACTGGGTTTTATTCCTGCTTCTATAATAGAGCTGCTGTGTGGCACGGGGTCAGTGAAATTGTTGGGCCATGATGCGTTTCCAGTGTGTTACTCTGAGGGACCAGTCTGCTTAAGTGGATAATATTTAACATCTTAACTGGGCATTGAGCTTGCATAAAATCTGAAGGATCACACTCCTCTTTGGCTAAACTTGGTGATCAGTGATTAATGAAAGCTTTTAGCAATTCTAACTTCACTATCTGTGCCTCAGGTCCCAACTATTCAGTGAAAAGAGCTTAGCATCCGTCTCACAACAACTGCCTTGTGGAGAGAAACTAATTAATGCTTCTACAGTGTTCAAATGCAGTGCATCTCAAAGGAAAAATCTAGAAGGAAATAAACAATTTTGTGATCTGGGAAAAACCTTTGTATATATATTTAATAAAAAAAGAAGAAAAAAATCTGAATCACAAGCTGAACAAGAAGGTTAAAACAAAATACTGAATAACAACTGCTGTACTGAATGAAGTTGTGATTCCACGGAGAAAATGCAAAGAGGTAATGTAATTAAGGATTAGAAGAGAAGATCAAAGGAGAGCATGCTGAAGGTTTTTAGATGTGTGACAGGCTGATGCAAACCCCTGTTCTTCATGTTGGGATGAGAGTACAGGAAAAACACACAAAAATGCAGCAAGAGAGAGTAAGACTGGTATGGAAAACTTCCAGGTGTGGAACATTTTCAAATGCAAACATGAGAAATATACAGATTTCCATTCTCCATGTTCTTTGCCAGTTTCTTTCCAGTTTGCTCCTCATTTTTTTTCTCTTCTTGTCATGATAAATTTTGATTTTTGTCTTGTCTAAGCTGAGCTTCTCACCATATCTGTATACATCCTCCTTGCATTTGAAATCTATAAATCTCCCGTGGCTTAGTCACATCAATCTGTTGCCTGTACTTTTCTTTTGTCTGTAGTGGAATTATTTGTGTATTAACCATTAAGAGTTTCTTTGAGGAACTCAGTCTCTTTAACAGGTTTCCTCATTCAAAGAGAAGACTATATCTTGATTTTTTTTCAATATGTTGAAATCTGTCTTCCTAAATACTGTTTTTTTAGAATTTGCCCACTCTCCTTTCTTCTAAATGTGTCATTTCACTCTTTTTTTCCCCAGATGTCCTTCCCTTTGGCATTGCAATAACTTCCCCTCTGCTGTGTAGAAACTCCTGAAGATTTTCTGTGCTATTTACTTTCAAAAAAATTGTCTAAAGAATAATCAAAACGTACATTTTCAAAAGATATTATCTGATGGTTTGTCCTGGCTTGGCTCTGTGTGAAAAGCTCCACTGTTACAATATCTGTGGTCTTTTCCCCTTTGAAAGACACTTTCCAACAGGTCAGCTAGTTTTGTTGGTGACCTAGAGAGGTAACATATTCTCCTTGC
The DNA here is from genome assembly GCF_020740725.1 of Corvus hawaiiensis. Taxonomy (NCBI): domain Eukaryota; kingdom Metazoa; phylum Chordata; class Aves; order Passeriformes; family Corvidae; genus Corvus; species Corvus hawaiiensis. Next base: position 26,762,431 of record NC_063215.1, read on the forward strand.
CATCTTCCCTGATGACAAGGTAATATCTATGTTATATTAAGTAGTCCTGTGACTTCAATTAACCCACAAAATTTCTTATGTGAGTTAAATGATCTTTTAAATAGGCTTGAGCCCAGATTTGTCTTTCAATTTTTGGTGCAAACGTTTATTTTCTTTCTTAGCATAGGTACATTTTGTAATACTTTCCTGTTATCATGGTACCAAGTTTTGTTAACTTTCGTGTTACCTATATACTAACAAAAAAAGAAAAAATATTAATTGTTCTCCGATTTCTTCCAAGTAAAAGAGAATAAGAATTAACAAAACAAAAAAAAAAAAAAAAAAGGAAAAAATTGAGAGAATGAAAATGTGGCTGGCTGGGTGAAAAGTGCAAGAGGAATAAGAAAATAGGGTTATGATTAGACCTTGACCATGACAAGAACATACAGGAAATCACAGAAATGTCTGTAATCTCCACCCAAATTATTATAAGGAAAACAGACTAAAACAGTGTCTCCATAATCCTTCATTTGAGCTCACAGTTTGAAGAAGTACTCTGATATCTACAATATATGAAATGAGCCTGAACACAAAGTACTGTTCTCCAGAGGGAAGTATCAAACACAAACGCAGAAAGGTGGAAATAAGTAGACAACAGCACTTCTGATAAAGGCAGGGGATTATAATGCAAGAGGTATATAAGACAGGCTAAGAAACGATGTTGTTGCCAGGAACCTAATCTCATCCCAGAATTGTTATTATAAGGAAGAGATTATGTCAGACAGGGAAGGTAATTACTGAACTCCACTCCGTGCTAGCGAGGTTATCTGGAGAACCATGTCCATTGTTCTATACTGAACCTCAGAGAAGTTGTAAACACACTGGATAGCATCCAGAAGAAAATCATTGGCAACTATGAGAAATTTATGAAGCCCAAGCAAGATAAAAAAAAAAAAAAAGGTTGAAAGAACTGTGGCTGTCATTTTGAAAGTCTGAAAGACAAAGGAGGGACTGGGGAATTTTCTGAGATGCTGAAGAGTTTTATAAAGATACATGTGATCAACTATTCTGCATAGTCAGTGGGAAAAAGAAAAAAACCCCAGCAATTTAATTTGAAGGAGAGATGGCTGGAAAGTTTATATCAAAAATTCTTTCTCATTGTTAAAATTGTAGAACTCCAGAAGAGGCTGCTTTAAGGATCTGATGACATCAGAGATTTTGAAGAAGAGCTGAAACAAATGCTGGGGATGCACTAGGAATACTTCAAAATATCTCACCAGGCTTAGTCACCTTCCAGCCCTTCATTCTTATGATTTTTGACTGTCTGTTATCTGTAGTCACAATCTGTAAGTTTAAAAGAAGGCTATGATATCAAATAATTTGCCAAAGAGCCTCATTAAACCTAACATTGCAAGATTGACCATTTTATCATTGGATAAGCTCTGTAGAGCCCCAGCTTATTTTTGAGAAAAACTACCTCAGTCATCTCTATCTGGATTACTCCTATTTTTTCATCCCAGAATGAGTATTTCTGCAAGCATGGGTTGGAATCAGAATCATGTTCCCCATGTGCCCTCCAGAATCAGAATTCCCCTCTCTTGCTCTCCATATTGCTTCTCAGTTCTTCGCATTTTGCTGCACATGAGACATGAAAAGTGCCTTTAGTTTTGTGTAAGTTTTTTCTTTCTTTTATAGATGCACATGCCTCCTCTCTGGAAGGGAGAGGAGCAGTGATCAGCTCCCCTTTAGGCTGAAAACTGTCAGATGGGTGTCTCTTCTCTCTGCTTTTGGGAGGTATCCCAATGATAGAGCTGCAGCAAAAAGAAGGGAAGGCACCACTCCTTTCCTTTCATTGTTAGCCTGTTAGTAAGCCATTCTGCAGCAAAATGGAGGATAAAATTACTGGATGCTTGTTAGATCAAGTCTCTTTTGGGCTTGGATTCAAGGATATTTGCTTTGGAAGAAAATCCCAGTCCCCCCTCCCCCCCCCCCACCCCAAGGTAGACTTCAGTTAATAACCTGTTCAGCCACAATGACAGAGCTTCTAAGCAGTAAAAGACATGGGCGTCTGTGTGCAAGATTCTAGTCAGAAAATTTGAGGGGTTTATGGCATTTCAGGCATACAAATGCTATTTTGGATGACAAGCTTACTGACTTATTTTTCTTTTATTTTCTGTACTTTGCAGCAAAGACAGCATCTCCTGCCATGTTATGTGGAATGTCTGCTTATATCTGCAAGGCAAGGGCTGTTTGGATTTTCTCTTTCTTCACATTTATGTAGTAGCACACATATACCCATATTTCTAGAATATGGTACTTATGTCACCCTGTGTCAAGTTGCATAAATATGCTCTGCAGAGAAGGGAAGGTGAGAGATCCAAGCAGTCTTTTTGTACTGAAGTATGAAACACTCAGTCTATAGCCTTCAAAAACCTATTTTAGGGGCCTAGAAAGGATTCCCAGTTTTGCTTAAATTTTCAAGGTTAGTGAGCCTTTCATAATCATCATTGTATGTGTGTAATGAATTTATTATTTTAATCCTGGAATGATTCAAGCTATTATTTTATCTCATTCTTACCAAATTCTTGGGTTTGATTGTTCATTATTCTTGTAGTTGAATTTATGAAAATTACTGTATTGTTTTATTTGACAAGAAAATTCATTAATAGCATAAAGAAGTTTTCTGTTTCAAACTGAACAAGAGAATTCAGTCCTAGATGAAAGATAGGCAAAATGAGATATCTGTGATCACTTGTCTTAATCTCTGAGAGCAGGGTTTAGATCTCTGAATGTTTAAAAAATGCATACCAACAATACTTCCTAAATAAAATGAATGGGAATCTAAATATGTATTACTGGGAAGCAGCAAACCTTTTCTGTGTTTAAAGAACAGCTTTCAGTTGCAAATCAAAGTAATAGCTACAGCAGAAGAAGGGAAAAATGCAAACATCTTGGAAAAATAAGTAAACCTAATAAAATAGATAGGACTTGTTTGACTGTTTGGGTAGTGTATAAAGAGTTAAATATTGCAAGTAAACCTCTATTGGCAGACAAAACCCCTGTAAAACTGTGAGGACCTGACCTACTAGCACTAAACTGTGATCCAGCATTCAGAATAGCTGGTTCTGGAAATATAGTTACATACAGAAATAACCTCTGTGATTTCTAGCTGTGAAATAGTCCTAAAATAAATTCTTATAAGATTAGACGGACCTCTGATATAGCATGTTATCAAATTAATACAATGACTATTGTTTCAGTTAAGGTATTGCATTATTTTCTTTGTTTCGCTCCCTAAAACTTCTTTCTCTCTGAAGGAAAGCTGAGCAGTGTGTTACATCAGTTACAACATGGCATGCACCGTGGTCTGGTGTCTGGGATTTGTTTATTGCCTTGTTTTTCAATATTTAACCTTATGAGTCAAGAGCCATTATGTGCCCAATTAACTTTGGTTTATATGCTCTGTGTGTTTTAAGTGTGCAGTGTTGTTTCTTGAGAAAAATTACTTTTCTACAAAACTGTGATAATTTCATCCAGCACAGGCCACACTGAGATTATTACCTTATCATGGGTCAAAAGAGAACAGATGTTGCTACTGAATATAGGGTCGGGAGGGACAGATTTGGTTACAGAAGGCAGTAATACCTTAGCTTCTTTAAAACTGTACCACATACTTGAATGTTATTCAGGGGCCTCTACAAGATAGAAATAGTCTAAGTTATCTTGGCCTACCACCTTTATTAATTGGACCTACCTTTTAATGGTTGTCATGAAATTTGTAAAGTTGGTGCCTCTAATTTCTTTTGGCCAAGAAACTTGAGAGATCAACTTGGTTGAGAAATCAGACTACAGAAAAGTGCCTTGTATATAAAGTAATTTACTTTTGTATATTCTTTGTGAAATTTCTTGCTAAGATGATAACACTTAAAGAAATGTCTTTTAGGAATCTATAAATACAATTTTTATGTTTTTCAATTTCTGCTCTTTCAATACAGTATTGTGATACAGTCATTACCTGACCATTACTAAGATTTTAGTGAGATGGTCATTACTTGGAATATAACTGCAACTTTTACATACTACATTTGTTTTGAAACCTGCAGTTCATGATATTGTCTGAATTTATGTATTTATTTAGATTTTTGGAACAGTAAACATTCATTTGAAGCCAGAACTTTTGACATAATATAGAACTTATCATAAGTGCAGCGCTGAAAGGCACTCCTGCTGAAAAATCATTCCTTTGAACATTTTCAGTCTCACCCATTCTACCATGTACAAAGTTCTGAAAAAAATAAGGTTGTGTAATGTAATCTGGAGGTCATCAGAACCAGGCTATTTCAAGGTACAAGGAAAATATGAATTTTAAAGGTGTGGAGCCTCCCCTAAGAATGGGCTGGATCCTCCTCCTTTACTTTCAGTTTTTGAAGTTACAGTCTGATTTCCTCTACTATTTCCAAGTGAGCAAATATGGCCTCAGAGAATAGACAGTCTCCTTGAGGAAGCCTACACTTGCCAATAAATATGAGTGCCTAACAATCTAGCCAAATGCTCTACCTCTAGGCCACTCCATCACCACTCTTTTTGCTTTTGGCTACTTGTAATTAAAAGAATTACTATGTGTATAGTGATGTTTCAGGATTCTTTCCAAATAGCTGCAAGACTAAATATCTTTCCTTTTGAGGGGAATGGTGTAAATGTAATGACTGTCAGTACCAAAGTGAGTAGCCTGAAGACCTGAAGAACAGACTCATTCCAGTCATAGATAAACCAAAATTTGATTTCTTATCGGTAACAAGACATCCAGCTGAAAAAAATAGAAACAAAACTAGTTGCAAGACACCTTCAGACTCTTTTTCTCCTCTGTGAAATTTAGATGAGAAGTGTCAAAATTATATGTAATGAAACTCTCAGCTAAAAATATGATAATCTTTTTAATGCCACAAAGACTAAGCACATTAAATGGTGTAATAATTTGTCATCCCAAGAGAATGCGTGTGAAAACTCATGGAAATGTGATAATGGATACTGATGCTGATGTATGAACCTTTTCCAAAATGTATAACCTCTTCCTCTGCCATGCAAAGAAACTAGTGAGCATTACATGTTCAGGAAACTGATATAATCCTTGACATAAACATGCTTTTTAAAATTTGGCTAACCCCTTTCTCTTTTTGTTTAACTGTCTTTGTATGTGCTGGGCAATGAAAATTGAGGACATGCCTCCTGAAGAGGAAGCATTTTTCCCCACTGTAGAGCTCTTTGTGCCAATTATAATGTCATACAACTGATCTGTACCTACAATTTGTAAGAAGCAATATATGTGCCTTGGGTATGTAAACAACTTCTCTCAATGAGACAATAGTGCACCTCCATGCTCTCTGCTCTTTTAAGGAAAAGTCACTAGAGAAGTGGTGTTTGTCTTCTCTTTATTGTAGCCAAGTAGCAACTGGGAAACAAGAACATATAGCCCCTTCAGAAATACACCCATGAGTCCCAAATCAATGATGAACTAGAACCGTGAAATTTCTCTATGAGAGAAATGTCCTAAAACAAGTGATGAGACAAATTTATAGCTAGACAATAGGTCTAGAACTTGCCATATTGGGTCTTCAGTAAGAACCGTTGTTGCAGTGTGTAGTTTAAGCCTTGGACACTTGCTTAGCAATGGAAAGCTACCAGGCTCTCTAGGTGGATCCTTTCCTTTACCTAATGGAACAGCAATGAGCCATATCTTCAAAAAGAAAAAAAAAGAAAATAGCACTAAACAAGTAAGGCTTTTGTGATATATGCTGAATTGTGAAGATTTTTGCAGAATGTTTTACATTCTAACTGAATGCATAGGAAGGTATTTCCTAATCCTAAACAAATAGGCACTCTTGAATTTTAAGTATTTACAGTTATTAAAACCCAATTAGTAGTCAACAGAAATAAAACAAACAAGTATGAAGAAAGGGTAAGTAAGAGGTTTTGTACCACAATCATCCTTCATGGCAATGTTGGTTTACTGATCCTCAAGGACTGTTTAGTCCATAAAGATTTTCACAGTTGCAGAACACATATTAATAGTTACAGGTTTATTTGAAACTTAGCTCAGTGGTGGAACTTATGTTCCCAAAATGACTTTTTTTTTTTTTGCTGTTGTTTTGTTTTTAATAAAAAAAAAGTCTGTAGGGTCTCCTTGTCCAAAATTACTATGGTGACAAAGCAGATCTCTGAGCATAAAAGTGTATCTGCAGCAACCCAACAGGACAGAAGGTTACGTGTTCAGCATTGAATTTCTATTCTAGGCTGACACCATGGGAATGAGTTAATATATTCACATGAAAGTATAGACCACTGTAAGAGTAGCAGACAAGCCAAACCATGTGTGCTTGGCCTGGGGAGTCCTTAGCACTGCAGAAAGGAGAAGACATCTTATTAGCAATGCTTGTTAAAGTCTGCTGGAATGCAGAAATACAATAAAATACATTAATAACTATACCCAAAAAGAGAATGTGACTTAGCATATTTTATTTCCTTTTATTCCTCACATTGGAGATGAAGACAAAGTGAAAACTATATCCATAGAGTCACATATTTTAACCTTAAATTGGTCTCTATCAGACATGAAATCTTTTTTACTACATAATCCAGAGCATACCCACCTGCCCATATCCCCATAGCAGTTGTTGTGGGGATGCTATTTTCTTACTTTGTGCCACTTTCAAAGAGAAGGTTTTTGAGCCTGTTGTCTTTGGCTGAATGTGTAAGTGATTTTGGAACCATGGAGAAAAGAGTAGAAAAACACACTTGGTGCAAATGAAACTATTTAACTGGGCCCCCACCTTGTGATTGCAGCTTCCCATTCTTGCTCTTTGCTAACAGACTCCTTTTTGCTTCTGCCTAGACTTGCCCAAACATCACTTCTTAGTACCACTGATTTTCATCATTCGCCTAAGAGTTGACTGGCAATTGCAGAATGTGGATAATTATGTCCTAGTCCCAGGAGTAGCTTAAAAAAAGTGGAGATGTGGAAGTTTCTATTTTTCTTCCCCTTTTCTTTCTGCTGAAAACTTTCTAAACTATGTCCATCCCTAGAGGGAATATTTCTCAAAAAATGTAATATACATAATTCATCAAGTTGAAATAGAATAGCATAATAAAACTGGGGGAAGAATATTCTCTAATAGAATGCAGGAAAAGCAGTGACATGGTGACATTATTCATATAGACAAGCACTAGTGAGATGGAAGTTTAAGAAGCTGCCTCTTGCTGTAGGCATGTTTTAGTTTGCTGTTCAGTACAGCTTTCCAGTGGTTTTGTTGTTGTTGCTGAAGAACAATAACAAAAATAGCCACTAGGATCATGGGATAGAAAGAAATCTTATATTTTGTCCCCTCTGAGAGACTTCTGATGCCTCACCTGGAGCAGGATCAGTCTGGCTGTGTACCCAACAAGGTGTCTCTCTGCTGCAATTGTGTTTTATTTTAGTAATGGTGGGTTTTAGCAAAGGTGTCTGTGCATGTGCGTAGGCCGTAGTGACTTAAAAAAAACAAAAATAGTTTTTCATTCCTTCAGGTGTCTAGGTTCTGGCTTTAAGCTTGGCACTTGCAGTCCTGTACTGTTGTCCTCTCAGCCCCTTATTTTCAAGCAATGTTTCAAGTTCCTTTGTCAGGTTTTTGTCAATGTACAGTCTAGTATTTCCCCCAAAGGAGAGATTTTCCATTTTCTTTTGCTGCTTTCATTAACTCTATGTGACAAATGTGGTAGGATCCAATGGGTGAAATAATCCTGTTTCCCCATCCCTTGCTCAACCTCCTATATTTGCACAGTGTAGATGCTTATGACTACCAGACAGCCCACCTCTTGCTCCATTCATCCTTTCATCCATTTCATTATCTCCTGGATAAATGATGGCAGAAGACCTCTAATTCCTTTTATTGCATTTATTCCTCCTCTCGTGTCCTCAGAATCATCTTTGAGGACAGAATATTAAGACATGCTTGTAAGTTTATATCTAAGCCATTTTAGAAACCACTGTGTTTGAATTTTCCTGTGTCTGTTACCACTAGTATTCTTTAACCTTCTTTTAACTTCTTCATTTTGCTAAGAAAGTTGGAAGATTTATCTTCCAAACTTGAAGGGCTTCACCCCCGTTTCTATGCCCATTTTTTTTTTTTTTTATATTGAGAATGAGGTAAAAGAGAACCAGAAAACAACACTTTAAAGTTTTGAGTGCCCTCTCCACCCCTCCAAAGAATCTGAGAGCCCAGAGAGACAGCTGTGTTTTTTCTGTGGAGATTTGTTTTCCATTTGATCAGGCTAAATCCATCAGAGTGAGCAAAAGGTGTTTGAGAAGTAACCCAGAATTTAAACCATGCTTTTATGTGAGCTTTATTTTTTTCCTTGAGGATTTATTTTCTTTAATATTATGAAGGACCAATAGCACTGTCAACTATAGAAGATTTGATCTTGTGGTGCACTGTGCCAAGTTTTATAGGATCAGGCAGGGCATGGTGAGGATTTTTCCGGTCGCATTTTATCTTCGCAAATTTATAGCATCAGCATTCGGTGCTTGGCTTGAGCAATGAGGGCTCCCAGTTTCCTCTGCATTCTCTCCAGTAGAAGAACAGTCTACCCCTGCAGTATCCTTCTTCTGCTTCCCAGTTCCCAAGTTCAGGTGAAAGTCAAGTCCTGAAAAACTCTGTGATCTCTGCTGGTTGTCTTTTCTTTAATGGAATTCAACACCAACAATTTGTCAACTTTGGTTTTGTTCACTTATGGAAAAGCAAAATTGGTTCCAGGTTCAATGTGATAACATTTTGCTGCTTGGAAATAATGCAATTTTGATCAATACCATGTTAAAGGATCTTGCCCTGACATAGTAGACTGGCTTCTACTGGTTTTGCTGGAGATTTGAAAACCAGAAAAGTTCAAACATAATATGTATAGAATCTGGGCACAGAACTGTGTCAGTAGATCAGTGACATACTATGTGTTATGGCATGATGGTACTCCTGTAGTGGGTTGACCCAGGCTGGGTGCCAGGACTGGGAAGAGAAAATATAATGGAGGGTTCATGCGTTGGGATAAGGACAGAGAGAGAACACTCACCAAATACTGTCAAAGGCAAAACAGAGCAGAATCAGAGATATTAATTGAATGTATTACTAACAAAATCAGAGCCAGATAATGAGAAGTAGAAACAGATCTAAAAAACATCTTAACTCCACCCCTCCCTGCTTCCCAGCTCTACCTCCTTCCCCAGTGGTGCAGGGAGACAGGGAATAGGGCTTACAACCCCAGTTCATCACAGGTTGTTTCTGCTGCTGCTGCTCAGGGAGAGGAGTCCTTCCCCTTCTCTTTCATGGGGTGCCTCCCATGGGAGACAGTTCTCCATGAATTCTCCAGTGTGAGTCCATCCCACAAGAGACAGTTCTCCACAAACTACTGCAGCATGGGTCACTCTTCCATGGGGTGCAGTCCTTCAAGGACAGGCTGCTCCAGCATTGGTACCCCACAGGGTCTCAAGCCCTAGCAGGAAACTTGCTCCATCATGGGCTCCTCTCTCCATGGGTCCCCAGGTCCCTGCCAGGATCCTGCTCCAGCATGGTCTTCCCACAGGTTCACAGCCCCCTCTCAGGCATCCACCTGCTCTGGCACGGGGCTCCTCCCTGGGCTGCAGGTGGATTTCTGCATTCCCGTGGTCCTCCTTGGGCTGCAGGGGCACAGCTGCCTCACCATGGGCTGCACCATGGGCTGCAGGGGAATCTCAGCTCCGACACCTGGAGCACCTCCTGCCCCTCCTTCTGCACTGACCTTGGTGTCTGCTGAGCTGTTCCTCTCACATGTTCTCACTCTGCTCTTCTTAGGATGCAATTATATCTGCATGATAACTTTTTTCCTTCTTCTTAAATATGTTATCACAGAGGCATTACCACCATTTCTGATTGGCCCAGCCTTGGCCAGCGGCACATCCATCTTGGAGCTGCCTGGGTTTGACATGAAGGAAACCTCTGGCGGCTTCTCACAGAAGCCACCTCTGTAAACCCCCTGCTACCAAAACCAATACAATTGGCCACACAAACCCAATACAATTCTAATCTCAGCTCAGTCCATCTCTGTTATAAAGATGACACATAAATAACAATTATGGAAGAAGAAAGGAAGAAAATGCAGCAGATGCTCATGGTGTGGTAAGAAGAGAATGGAATGATTTGATATTTTTCAGTTAGAATCTGGGGTTCTGGAAATACTTCATGTGCTGGTGAGGGAGGAACAAGTTCATCCTTTTTGTATGGGGGAGATCCTTGAGTTAACTGGGTAAAATCAGCTTCATGATCTAAGGGATTTCTGCTTCCTGTTCCACAGGAGACAAATCTGGTGGCCATGGGGACTGGTTTGCCTTAGTTCCTGGAGGAAAGGAAGGAAAGCCAGATGCTTTAACAGGCTGTGGACTGAGCGGACTACAAAGCTCCTGTTTTTCTTGTCACAGAACTTATTCCAATCCCAAACTTTTATTTTTTCTGCCTTGTCAAGCAGGCTAGGAGCTAAGTGTTGTCACAGTGAATGCTGCTATTTCTGTCCTGTGTGTTAGCTGGGATAACTTTAGACAAATGTCCATTATATTACACAGCTGTGCAGGAGCAGTCATTCCAGTATGACCTTCAGATTGACCAAACTTCTTGTTGCTGGCAGAGTTCCTGTGGGACAAACTGTTGCTGTGTTTTGTGGAGTGTATCATAAGTCTTCCTTCTCTCTGCCTGCTCACCCTACCTGTACCCAGTGTGCTGTGCAGAAATGAACTTATGGGACTACTAGATGTTTCCCCATACATGGAGCATCTTCCACAGAGTCTTGTTTCTGTAAAGGGAGCAGAATGAGGCTAAAGTCATGTTTTCTTAATCTATAACAGTCATCAAAATGAATCACGATATCAATGTATGGTGATAAAGTTCTATGGGGAGATAGGTTGCAAATGCTGTCCTCTATTTATCATGTAGTAATCACTCCATATGGACCTACAAGGCTAGGGAATGACCTAATGACACTGTAAACTAGAAGGCATCCATGCCTGTAAAACAATGTTCTTTTTCTCAGACATTTGCAAATGTTAACTGGTAACCTCTCATGATGACCCTTTGAGATGCTTTCATCTGTGTTTGACAGAATGGGAAACAGATAAAAAAACTATGAAAGAATGGAGGAAAGGTCAGAGAGTAAAATTTGTGAAATCATGTACATCCCTGTTCTATCTTTCTAAGTCAATGACCTTTCCTATGTCCTTCAAAGCAATCCATAGTAGTTTTACTTATATCTTTAATGTTTCATTCAACATAGTATAAGGCCATGAATAATGAAGTTTACACTATACAGGCAGGGTAGCTATTGATTTACACAAGGTATGCCTCATTTATTAATCTGTAAATACTATTCAAATATATGCATGACAAGAAATTAAATCAATACCTGTCACTTCTCTTTTCAGTCTGCATGCTTTCATGAGTGTAAATTTGACATTAATATTAGTTTACAGGAATGTACTTGCTGAGAAAGCAATGATTTACACTGGTGTGCAAATTGCTCATATGAGTGGAGAGTTTTTGAAAACTGTGTGTGTAACCTGGACCTGCTGTCCCATGAGTGCCATTTTACAGATGATCTTAGATCCATTCATTATACTGATTGTTAAAGTATAATGAGGGAAAGGGAAATCTCACTCAATTTTTAACATCTTGTGGATGGTCTCTATCTGACAGGCAGAAGAATTAAACATCAGGGTTGGGTAGAAAACATGCTGAATAGAGAGTTTTGGCTGGAACTCAGGGACAAAAATAGAGTTTATGACCTTTGGAAGAAGAGGCAGGAAACTCAGGAGGACTACAAGGTTGTCAGGAGGTTATGTGGGAAGAAAAATAGGAGGGTGAAAGCCCAACTAGAACTTAATCTGGCCACTGCTATAAAAGACAATAAATAATGTCTTACTAATAAGTAATAAATATATCAGCAACAGAAGAAGCACTAAGGAGTATCTCTGTCTTTGATTGAACGTGGGGGGAAACAGTGAAAAAGGATGAGAAAAAGGCTGGGGTACTTAATGCCTTCCTTGCCTCAGTCTTTAATAGTCAGAGCTGGATACCAGCTGTCTGAGCTGGAAGACTGGGATGGGGAGAAGAAGGAAGCCCCCATGATCCACGTGGAAATGGTCAGTGACCTGCTACACCACCTAAACATACAGATGTCTGTGGGGCTGGATGGCATCCACCCAAAGGTACTGAGGAAGCTGACGGAAGTTCTCACTTATCCACTTTCCATCCTTTACCAGCAATCCTGGTTAACTGGGGAGGTTCTGAGTGATTGGAGGTTAGACAGTGTGACACCCATCCATAAGGTGAGTTGGAAGAAGCATCCCGGGAACTACAGGCCTGTCACCATGGCCTTGATGCAGGGGAAGGATATGGAGCAGATCATTCTGAGTGCCATCATGTGGCATGTACAGGACAACCAGGGGATCAGGGACAGCCAGCTTGAGTTCATACAAGACAGGTCCTTCTTTACTGACTTGATCTCCTTCTTTGACATGCTGGCCTGTTTAGTGGATGAGGGAAAGGCTATGGATGATGCCTGCTTGGACTTTAGTAAAGCCTTTAACGCCATTTCCCAGAGCATTCTTCTGTAGGAACTCATGGCTGCTCACGACTTGGACAGGTGCACTGTTGGTGATGGGAGGTAAACATCTATAAAGAATTCTAGAAAAAAATATTTTGGGGGTTCTTCCTAGCTCTTTGCTATATAGCTTTGGGCATTTCACTGTTTACAGAATACCTGATAATTTCTTGATATAGAGTGGGACACTGAGAATCAGTGTCTGAGTAATGACTATTTCGGTGGTAGTATTTATAGCTTTTACTTACTGATATATTAGGGAAGAGACATTTTCCATATCTGAACAGGTTTAAGTTCAAGCATGATCTGATACATGTTTTTTGTGAGAAAATGAATGGCTTTTTTTTTAGATAGTTGTATGTAATGGAATATCTGCTAAAGGAAGGTATTGAGTCATGTGATAGAAACACCATGAACTAATTCAAGATACTTGTTTTTAATAAATGTATGATTTTATTTCTCTAAGTTGTTTTTTCTTCTTTCATTTTTAAATCAGGTTTTCATCTTAGCACCTTTAGATATTCTGAAACAAGAAAGATAAAAAATTACTGAACTGGAGATTGCGGTCTGAGCATTTTCTGCATTACTATGAGATTGAAGTGTTGTAAGAAAAAAATCCCCAAATATATTTTTAAAGCACAGCTTTGAGGACTCCAGAGGTTCAGTTAAGCATTCAACATGAACATCTGCAGGTTTGAATCTCAGACTTCCCTAATGTGATGACCTCATTTCTCTACAAATTGGTCTTTGTACTCAGCTGGTTATAGGTTAGTTAAAATCAACCTCTCTCTGCTAAGAGTCGTACTTCAAAAATTCCGTTAGAAGTTTTCACACTGAATACATTTCCACCTGTCAGTTCACAAGAACCCATCCCCATATTCCAGGAACAAAAAAAAATCTGAACTAACTGTTCATAGAGTTTTATGACTCATTGAAGCCCAGAGCTATGTGAAACTGGCTTTAATTTCTAAAAATCAATAATACGTTTAAGCTGTGTGTGCCTCTGATAATCCTACCCCAATGAAGAAGCAAATGTACTCAGTATAAGAGGTGAAAATAGATTTTCATTCAATTTTAGGCTGAAGTAGTGTTTCTGAATATAGCTCTGATAACAAAGCTCAGTTGTTAGGTTTAACTGAAACAGTTGTGTAACACATTGCAGGCAGCTGAGCTGCTGCAATGGAAGAGGAAGGCAAAACCCTTTTGGCAGGGTGTTCAAAATAAAAATTAAGACCTTCTGGAGGTGAATTACTTCCTGATGGGCCAATAATGCTATGAAATCTGTTTGTTTTAAATATTGCTGGTGATAGATGGAGCCCATTGTATGCCACAGCCATTTGATGGTGTGTGATTCACAACACAATTTCCTTCCCACTGCAAGCCTTTTGTGTCAGTCAGAGAAAAGAAATAACAATCTATCCCTGGGTCTGTATTGTCCTGTTTAGACCACTTTGGAAAGCTACAAAGTGTCCTGGATAATATAGACTGAGTGATAGGTTTTCATAGCTTTTTTTCAGATATTGTGAGCTTCTCATGCAAATCCAGTATAAAAAAATAAGCATACCTATGTTATTGATATTCTACCATCCCTGCAATGAAAAATTCAGCAAGAACATATATATATCTATAAAAATGTAGACATGTCACATTTCAGAAGTCTGCATTTGCATTGTTCATTCCTCAGTTAAACATTGCAGCACATTTTTGGTGTACATCCCTTACTGGTTTCTTAAAACAGTGAGAATTAACATCCCTGTGGGCTGCACTCATAGAATAACTTTGTCCTTGGCTATCTCCGCAGTAGTTTTCAACCCTTGGTCAGATGTCCCTTAAAGCATCCTTCTTGCTTTGATACCAAAAAGAGGTTCTCAATTTGCCACATCTGTCAGTATTTACTTTTTAGCCTGCCAATAACTTTAGCACTTTTAGTTGATTTACCATTGATTCTTCATTACCAGAGGAGTGACAAAAGATCACGAGTGCACTCTACCAGTGAGTTGTGCCTCTCCTGTAGAATCACCTCTAGACATTGTGGAGGATCTCTGTCTGTCTGTAATGTGTAATTTTGGTAATTAGAACAAGGTTAATAGCAAAACATTGTGATACAACATGAAAGCATCACTTTTCTGAGGTATTTTTTAGGATATGTTTAATTCTTCAGGCTAACTGACATGAAGTAATTGAAGAAGCAGTGAAAAAGGAGTGAAGCTAAGCATCGCATTGTTGTTTTTTGCATTGTTTGACATTGTCTAATCTCCAGATGTCACAAAAAGAACAATGCTGCTACAGCAAGAAAGAACTTGTGTTTGCTATAGGGAAGATGATAAACAGTTTTGACTTGAGTTCTGTGAATATATGTTTGCATAGGAGTCAAGGAAATTCAGAAACTGCTGGAAGAGTCAGAATATAAAGCTGGTTTGGAGCAGAGTTAATTTCATTACTCCATTAATCTTACTTCTGAGCTTGTTTAAAAGAAGCAGACTTGCAAATGACTTTGAGTTCTGCAGGAAGATAATTTTAATTTTATGGGCCACTTTTACTCAGAAGTAGGCGTTTTGCAGATGAAAGCATATGGTGTTGGAATTCTCCGTTTCTGTCGTGAGGACTGGATGATGCCAGCACACTCTCCTGCCTTCAAATGCTATGGCACTTTGTAGAGTTTCTGCCTATTAATAATGTACTTTCTTAGAGAAGATCTCACTATAATACCCAGATACTGTGGAAAACTTGTTACTGGATCACAGTGAGATTAATAACTACTCTCTAATACTCACCAGCCTCTATTAGCCACTACTGCTCAAGAGCTTTAACAAAGATTAACTGCTTTCTCACGGGCCTCTGAAAGCGCACAATCAAGAGCTGTATATAATTTTGTGGACACAAAATACTAAAGATGCTTCCTTTAGGATTTTAACATCTACCTAGGAACAAACAAGCTAGAAAACAGAACTGTGTCTCTTCAAAAGCTCCAGACCTCCTGAGGTTCAAAGGCTGTGAAGGGTTTTGGCATCACTTTCCCATCCTTTGCAAGAAGTAGCAATTTTAATCATGAATATACTTCACGGAGCCTTCAGGTCTGATCATTCAATGACATATTTTGCCTACTGGTTCAATCATGGTTTTTTACAGTAGTTAAAACTAAAACCAAAAAAGTTCCTCACAATCATGACCTTGCAATAATACCAGACCTTTCCTTTTCCACTGAAATAGGAAAATTTGGGTAGTACATTGCTAGTACAGGAGGTATTGTAGCTTACTCAAGATATAGGGTTGCAAAGCAAATTTATTCTTGCTCATATTCTTTGTAAAAGTTGTGTTGGGTAGTTTGTTCTGCAGTTCTGTACACTATTTTAGTCTGTTCCGGGCTATGTGACGTTCACATGATATAGTGGCAAGTTTCAGCTATGCAGTTCCTTCAAATAAAATTAGAGGACTGACATGCATTAAGTGTGTCTGAATTAATAAAAATAATGTTTTATGGATATACTTAATCCTTCATTTATCAATTAAGAATTCCAAGTGCTGGGATATCTGTAGTGTATCCAATTTAAACTTGTTCTTAAAGAGGAAAAGTTGTTTACTTCTTATATGGGTATTTAATAATGGTAAACTGATTATGGAGTTATTTTCTCTCTTTTCCAGTTAGCTAAATCTTGCCATTATTACTACCTCTCACAATTGTAACCAAAGCTGCTCTTGCAGATCCTGCCATTCATGAGGAGAATTGATTTCACCTGTACCTTCTAAGTTTTAAAATCAGTATACATTTTTTATTATCTGTTCTCTTCTATGCCAGTAAAATCTTTCGTTTATACCTTTTTTTTAGAAATGCTACAGTAAGACAAATCACTGAGACTATGATTTAATTGGAAACACCAACTGTTTATCTAATATCCTGTTGAAAAAGCAAGACCTATACATTTTCCTTGATTCTTGAGGAACATACATTTGCCTGCTACAATGTCTGGTACATGGTATATTGTGATTGTCATTAGTTGTTTCAGTTGCTGGTATCAGAATAACTCATATAATTATCTGGAAGTACAGAGCTGTTCAGTACTTGTACTAAACAGAGAGTATTTGAACACATTAATTTTCAACAAAATCTGTGAATTCATCAGTTTCCTTTATGAATTAGAATCATATATCAAGGAATATCAGTGCTGTTTTGTGGTTTAACTGCTATTATTTAAACAGCTCTTGCGCGTTTTGTCTTGAAAACAACACCAAATGCAAATATACTTTATAGAAAATGGTAAAAAATCCTCTTTGCTCCTGACATGAGGATTCAGCCACAATGAAAAGTAATCTACCTTCTGGGAAAGAATGATTTTTTCTGCATTTTTCTCTAACTTGCATTCTCCCTTCTTGTGCCTACTGAAACTGAGCTGAGTAACAAAGACACCATACACAGCATTCCAGTCATTACTGCTCCTGGTAAAACGTACAAGGCTAATTTATGACCATTTACCTACATACTTCTGTCTTTAGTGATTTTAATTCCTCTTTAATCAAGTGAGATCTTTTATTCTGAGGAAATCTCTGTCAATGTCATAAACATTGACATAGTTAAGGGGGCCATCACAACACCTTCATGTGATCCCTAAAGCATTTTATTCAGTGTTGCATTAGAGTGTGCCATGGCAAGGCAGGAGGTGGTTACACTGGGTGCCAGCCCTCAGGGGCCTGTTTTATTAAGGAGGGCCCTCAATACTCGGTTAACTGAGATCTCAAAATGTTGAGATACAAAGTGGCAGGTCACATGTCAGCAGCCAGAAGGATACACTGCTGTCACCTTTGCTGTTTCCTGCACATGCATATGCACCTGGGGGGTACCAAGTAAGCGCCTCACTAACAATAATAAGTAAGAGATCAGTAAAAATCTTCAGCAAAAACTCTGGCATATTTTTCAGCTCAGCTTTCCTAGGAATTCAGGAAACATTTTGTCTTAGAAAAATTGGTACCAGGTTTTCCCCATTCAGCACTAATTCTCTGTCAGTTCTCTCACCTTGTCACCTGCCTTCCCTGCATTTTTACCTGACCATCACCTACACTTGATTAAGAAAAACTGTGGTATCTTAGGTACCATTTTATGGCTGATGATGGTAAGTGCTCCTGGTTTAATCAACATTGTTAACTATTTAGTTTCTTTGCTGGACATTCTTTGAAGTTTGTGGTAAAGGTTTTAGTTACCAAGGAAACAAACTTCTGGTGAATAAAAAAATGATAATGCAAATATTGTCTTTAATGGGAAAGAAGAAAAGCTATTTTGTAATTTTTGTAGCAAAACTAATAGAAAAGGAGAAGTTATGTAATTATTGTCTCCTACTGTATTTCCACACTGGATAAAGTAGCCATGTTATGTTTCCAACTTTGTGGAAAACAGATGACTAAGTAAAATGGATCATTTTCCCCTTACACTGACTTAAGTGGCACTGCTTGCAAAAGACATTTTTAGTCAGCATTAGAAAGGGTGACAGAATCAAGCAAAAAACTGTAGTGCCATGAAGCTATTAGATCATTTTGTGTCTTGAAGAGAGAGATCTTCCATTCAAAGGAGGCTGGATTTAAAATTCTTTCTGTTATTTATAGTGACTCTTTCCACAGTATGGTGTGTTTGAAAAAAATTGCTTGTTTAAAAAAAATCATGGGGAGTCAGTACACAATCTGGCATAAGTAACTCCCAATTAAAATAAACAGAACCCTGAGTAGGAGGAAAAGAAATTCAAAGAGGAGAAACTTAAAAAATACATGAAATGAAATTTTAAGCAGTCAGATACTAGTGCAATTAAAATTACTAACCTGAAATTAGCATTCTGCTGAGGGAAATATAGTAATTTAGGGGACCAGATAATTTTTGGTCATATTAATAGTGTCACATGGTCATGAACCATTCCCTTATCTAATATAGTAACACTCTTGCAATATGGAACACATTTGCCTTTTTAATTACTTAGCTGTTAAAAAAATTACACTTTTATTCCCAGTGGATAGTTAACAAATTGTGACTTTTGCTTTGCTTCATTAGAATTGGGTGAACGTGACCTTGACATACTTCTTGGAGCTTCATCAAATGCACTTATGGCAGAGGAAGGAGTTAATGACTGTGAATTGCTGTGTGAATTTTCCAGCATTCCCCAGAACCTTGTAAGCTGGCAGATATTTTTTTTTCACTGTCTCTTCTACTAATGGCTTTTAACTTTCATACTTCTGCTTTTTATGGGGCAACTTCAGTTTGGGTGTAATAAAGGGAAAGGTATTATGGAAATAAGATAAGTATGTTTAAAAAACTTAATCCATATCTACCTTGTGACAAAATAAACCAAACACAAAGCATACTACTGAAATTTCTGCCTGGAGGTGGTACTTAAGAATACAAATTGGCAAAATAAAACCCCAAATGGCTTAGGATAAGCTGGTTTATGGCTTCCACAGTTTGCATAGCCATTTCCAATTGCAATCTGAATAGAAGAAGAATAAAAAAAGGAGTGCCATGCCCACCTACTGTAGAACTATATATACCCAGAAAAAAATCCAGTTCATGTAATTAGTCTTTAAAATGCTGCTTAAGAATGAAGCTTTTAACTCTGCATAAACCAAGGCAGGGAGATCTATGATACCATCCCAACAGAATATGACTCTCGTAATTGTATGTGAATGTGCAGTGCTATGGGCTTTCCAGATTATTAAAAGAGCCTCTTTACTGCAACACAGATTCAGGTTATACTTTGACAGGACTAGAAAAAGTTCTCCTTGTCTTATGGCAAAGAACCATGCCCCAGCTGCCTTGCTCAGGCTCTCCTGCTGGTGTCAGAAAGGAGCATATAGGGTCAGTGGGGTGAGATTCAAGCCCTGTTCACCTCACATTGACATTAACAGCATATACGGATTTTGGGATGTGTCACAGGTTTGTCAGATCTGTCAGATCAAGGTTTTTCTCCCACGAGCATCCTCAGATCCCCAGGTGTTATCTGATGCTGAGAGTTTTGCACTCTGCCTCATTTTTTTTCCCCCTCTGGTTTCATTATAAGTAACCACATTTTCAAAATGGAGATTGCTCTATTTCTGTCTTCCAGTGTTTTCTGTGGGGGCATGCACACCACCTACTTGCTCCGTGTGATACTGAAAAGATGTAATGAAAGCACAACTCAGATTGGGGCACATAGTACAGGCTTAATGAGGTGGTTCTTCTTTAAAGATTGTTCCAGAAGGGCAGCCATATTTTGCCACAGTGAGTTAAGATAAAACAAAATAAGCAAATGCCTTGATTTCACCAAAAACCCATGTACTCTTGATTGCTGTTGGAACCAATTGGTGATCTTCTGTAAACATTTCAGGATTCAGCTGGAGGAATTTCTAGAAAAGAGACAGTGGTGCCCTAAGTAGTCTTAATTCAGTTTGACATCTAGTAATAGGCAACTACTCCTATCACAGGCATGTGATCAATTCATCCCTTTAGTCCTTCAATTCAGCTCAAACAAACCCCACTTGTGTAAATTCTGTGTTGGAGTTTGTGCTGGGCCATTATCCTCTGTACCTGTCAGCAGCTCAAATGCTGTTTGCCATTGGCTGCTTGTGGTCTCCTGCCCAACCAAAACGCCTCTGTATACAGCTTTTACTTTTTCTCACTGTGGGGGATGGACTTATCCTCTTAACCAGGCCATTTTAGTGGTCTGTAGCACACCCTGTTATTAGACTATCTTGACCTTCATTAACACATAGATTCATAAACCGATATGTGCAGAACCTGTTGCACAGTGCCCTCATTTACTCCACAAGAGATGCTTTCTCTTTCATGTAGCACACCATATCACCCACTGACACCTTTTTTTCCTCAGACCTATCCCAATGATTTTACCATTCCAATCATTAAAATTGTTCTTTTTTAATTTTGGTGTTGCCAGTTAAATCACATTTCTGCTTATCCACTGGAATTTCCATTTCACTCTTCTTATTACCCTGGCATTTGGTATCCAAGAGACCAAACAATTTCTTGTGTTTGAGTTTGGTGTCTTTATAGTTCTGCTGGTTGGTAATAAATTGATTGTGACTTTACGTCCCTTTGCAGCCCTCTCTACATGTGTTAGCTGTGTTCCAGCTGGTCTCCAGCTAGGGCTATACTGCTTACATATATGATGCAAGCTTTGCAGTTCTCACAGGCCTACCATGCATGCTTTCTTTTCTGCTCTGAAAGGAAAATAAAACATAAAGAAGGCAAGTCACAGCAGCTGTCTCCCCAGTGGCAATTTTTACTGACTGGTTTAGAGCTATTGCAGAGAAAAGATCAAAGTATCTTTTGCATCTCTCCTGGTGTCTCATTCATCTGCATTAGGGACCCTCTGTATATTTCTCATCATTACCATTCTTGTGCATTAACAAACAGGGAATCAGATTCCCCAGATTATTTTTTAGTAAATTTATTGAATCCAAATGAAACACCTCCAAGTAATAATATTTGTTTTATATTTATATTTGGGGTTTCTAAAATGTTCAGGTTTTCTGAAACCTCACTTTCTAACTTTTCCTTGCAACAAAAAGAGCTAGAAATCTGTTCAGGCTTTTTTTTTTTTTTTTTAAATGAAAACTGAGACTTTCATTTCAGGAACTGGAGCTTGAAGAAAAATACTATTATCAGGAGATAAATAGCAACAGTAGGGAAGCTGGCAATACTGTTATCTTGTGTGCATCTCAGGAGTCATGGCAATCACATCCCAGCTTCTTCTTCAGAAAAGTTTGCCTGTTGACCAGAACAGATCTTCAGCCTCAGCGTAGCACCTGGTAGCTTGGTGAAACCGATTCACCTTGGTCAGTTCCCACCTGGGGTGGTCTGGAACCATGCACATACTGAATAAAATTATGAAATTTGGACATTTTCAAACTTGGAACAGCAGTTCTTTGTTCTGGATCTGAATTTCAGGCATGAAATCTGGATCTGAATTTCAGTTTGTATGTCCAAACTGGTTTAAGTCATAGTTCTTGTTATAAACAGATCTAAATCTATGGGGAAGAGAAAGACATATTTGAAATGCAAATGAAAATTCTGTCATTCTAACTCTCCCTAATGAAAATTCAGACCCTGCAGCAAACCCACACAGTTTCAATGTTGTTGAAGAGAGTTTCTTCATGGATCATTGGCAGCTATTCCCCGTAGAAGGATGTTGGTTCAGTGGCAAGAGAAAGTGACTGTCTAGCTTCTCCTTAATACTCCTTTTCATGATAGTACAGCTTTATTGTCTCCTCCTTGCTCTTTCCTTGTCTACTGTAGTTTTAGGAAGTTCTTTGCTGTGACCAAACAAAATACGTTACCACTGCTGAATGCCTGGTTCGGATCCTAACACACTGGCATGCATATTACTTGTGGAAATGTGAAAGCTGACTTGCTGAGAAATACACTAAAGCAGATTTTCTCTGCTCAGTGACAGTGCAAGTGAAGGAAACCAACATACAGAATGTGGGAAGTAGGTTTTTTTTTATTGTGCTGGGGACCTGTACCTATGACTTTGACAGTTGAGGGTGCTCAGCTGCTCTGAAAATGAGCCCCAAATCTTCTGCCCTCAGCAAGATTTTATTGCTTTAGCTCTGATTGATGGGTTCAGGGAACTGGAGCCTAAAGATAAGTCTTTAATGGATCACTAAATTGTGACTGCCAAGCAAATTATTGTGTATGGGTTTTAGAAATTGTGCTACCTAGAAGACAGCATATTTCAGGAGTGAAATTTTACGCTGCAGGGAAAACAAAACAACAGCATTTTCAGTAGTGGTTTTAATGGGTGATTTGCTCAGAATGTTTACTTGCTGCTGTCTCCTTTCTTTGTTCAGTCTTCAGCATCTCTCCTTTCTGCCATGTACATGTTAGTGAGGCCATTTTATTACCTTTCTTATATTATTTTGCAACTTTAAGATTTTTTTCCCATAGTTATTAACACTAAAAAGAGTACAGATAAATTTCTTATTGAAAGAAATATTCACATATGTCATATAAGGGAGTTGTTCTTTATGTGTATTTTGACAGCTTTATGAAGAAATAGCTTGGACACAGAAGTTGTGATCTCTTCTTTTGTCACTGTTTTCTTCAGAAACATTTATGTGCAAAATTTAAAGGCTTAAAATAGCTTTTCTACACTGGGGTAACACTCACAAAACAAGGTTTTGCAGCACGCTCACAAATCCTTTATCTGGATATGGAAGTTATTTTTGTAACAATATTAGTGTCCAATACCTCTTTTTGTGTTGAGCATGTGTTGAATTGCCTTTGACAAGGATTGGAAGCAATTAAGTTTAACAACTGTAATAACGTTTCAGGTATTGCTTGTCTATGAATCGTATCTATTGCTGTATAATAACAAACCTGGAAACAGTACATATCTAAAGAACTCACAGTCATTAATCTCTATATTGACAGGTCTGTTTAAAGGTTCAGAGGATGGCTGGTTATGTTTTGAGCAATTTTATGTGTGTGTGTGAATTAGATTGCTTCTTTGTCATTATTTTTACGACCTAATTTGTATATCAAAGGTTTTTTCAGTTTTGTGTGATTTATTCCTGATGCAAACTTGTAGCCATAATAAAACACACTCATTTGCAGTTTAGAAATATGTAATGGTGCCCATTAATTGCAATGCATAAGAGAAAATATTTAAAAAAATTTAAATTTTTAAAAACCTGAAACTGCAGTTAAATATGCAGGTAGAAAATGAATTTATGGAAGGATTTGAATAAGAAAAACCTGGTAAAAATGTGAAAAATTTCCTCAAAAACATTAGGAAATCAGAAATCAGCATTTGGTAATAAAGCAAAAATAAGAATTTGTAAACTAATTTCCATTTTGCAATAAAAAACAAAAGGCAGGTGTATGTAATGAAGCACATGACAAATTTTGCTACAGATTTTGGCTTAAAAATGGACATGAAGCTGACTTTGATTAGCTAGAGAAAGAGGAATATCTTGCTTCTGCAGTTGAAAATATAATTTTTGTGTTGCTAATGGTAGTATGAGTTTGGATGAGAGAGAAGAAAAAAGGTTGCACAGTCACATTTCATTAAGCCAACAAAATACTGAAAAGAATAACACACATTTTCAATGGTAGTATAGTAGACTTCTGGGTACCTTAGATGACTTCCAGTTTTACTTTGCTTGGGTAAGCATTTTGTGATCATTACAAAGCCCTCATAGCAATGAAAAGTGCAGAGGAAAATGAGTGTCTGAAATGAAAATCATTAGTTTGCCTGGGATGTCTTCAAGAGAACACAGAGATACTGAGTTTTGCAATGTATTGTCCTCCAAACTATAAAATTTGTGCATAACAGAGGAGTAGTAAGTCCCACTTATAGCCAGGAAAATGAATCAAGACTTATTAAATGAACAGTGATGGACAAATACGTCCTATAGCGGTCATTTTACTTCTGTATCTTGTGCTTTTATTATCAAACGTACTGGGTGATGTGTTGTCTTCTGTGTTAAACCCCCAAAATTATAAGACGCTGTTTTAACTGAGGCAAGGACTTTATAAAATAAATGTTTAGCTTAACTTTGCTGATGACCTGGAATGGTGCCAGACTTTGAAATCTCCCTGTCCTTCAAATAGCCTTTTTGTGTTTGCTGGCTTCTGAGGTAGAATAAAAAATATTTTTAGTGCTAGGATTTCTGAATACAGCCTCATGTTCCTGAAGGGCTCCTGAAGCATGGATAAAGAAAGAAACTCTTCTTAGACAGCCTTAGAGAGGGGAAAATGTTAGTGGTCTCTCAGCAACAGATGCATCTGACTATTGCAACACTGGCTTACTCAGTCTAAGTTCTCCCCAGCTTCACATACAGTATATATAGGCAGACGGAAGAATAAAATTACATTAGAGTCAATACTGCAGAGTAAAAACTGGGAGTGCCAGAGAGGAACTTTTTGTGAAATTCTACTCCTTTATTTTCTCCCAAACCATTTTAATGATATTGTCTTTATAGCTTTAACACTGTTAGTACAGGCAGTTTCATTCCTGGAATGGGCAGACAAGGTCTGTACGTGCCTAATCAGCAGATAATTTATGTACCCTTCTGAGGACACATAAACCTGAAATATGATACGTGTTGGATGCACACCTGGCTTCTTCAGACAACAGGAAAGAAAGCAAAACTCCTAATAATGCTTATCTAGAAAGTGCAGAGTAACACTGAATGCAAATAACCCAGATGAAAGACTCCCTGGAAGGAGGTATCTTGACATCTGCTCTACATCCTCTGTCCTACAAGGAAGTTTAGGCTTACATGAAAACAATTAACAAAGACAGACGAGAAGGAGAGATGCACAAGTGAAACCTCACAAAATACAAGAGGAGGGTAAGATGATGGTACAGGCATCACAGATGCCTTTTTCAAATACAGCTAACACAGATTTTGTTGGAAGAAGGAGAGTTGTCCTAAAAGGAGGTAGGTCACAGTCAAAGATTTTCAGAAGCAAGGAAATCTGTACTGAGATGGAGACCAAGCATGGCATAAGATGAACTACCTGAAAAATCAGTGTTTGCATATAGTATGGTAGCATGCAATAAAAACAAAGAAAGCAAGAAAGCTTCCAAGAATTTCAGTGACGCTTTGGAACATGTTATTACAAGTATCTTAATCACATGTTGGAAAATGTTAAAAGATAAAAACCAGGTTGCCTTCAGGATGTCAAAAACTTTCTAAAGAGTTCAAATATATGTTCCTGGCACCTGCTTATCACCTGCATGCCCCAAAATGTAAATTTGAAGTGTGTGGCTACGTGCAATCTAGTTTGTTACAGGAACAGTATTACATCTGGATAAACATTCTACATTAAAGGATCCTGTCCTTTTCACAGCAGCTCCAGGTCTGGGCAGAACTATGTATTATAAAAGGTGCTCAATAGCCCGGGCCAGTCTCACAGCAGCACATGGACACCAGAAGGGCCAACCATTAGGGGCATGCCCAC
The DNA here is from genome assembly GCF_020740725.1 of Corvus hawaiiensis. NCBI lineage: Eukaryota > Metazoa > Chordata > Aves > Passeriformes > Corvidae > Corvus > Corvus hawaiiensis. Next base: position 26,787,998 of record NC_063215.1, read on the forward strand.
TTGTTTCAGCTTGCACCGTTTTGCCGGACTGCCCTTAGGATACTCAAGGTAGCGAGGCCTCATCCATCCAGTCACACTTCCACTAAGTGGCATTGAATGTGGAGTATATAGGAATGTTTCCAGCCTGAGCTCAGGACTGAAAATGCCTAGAGACATCAGGCTGGGGGGTGTGATCAGCTCTACATACTGCAGAACTAGAGGAGCAGAATGGATTGAGAAGGTCCAGTGCTGTCCATTTCCAAAGAGAAAACCAAATTGCTCCAAACTGTGTTTCTGTCAAATGTTTATGGCTTGGCTAGCCAGCACCTGCACAAAATTCAGCTATTTCTGTGCAGGGATGGGCAGCACCTTCTGCCTCAGAATCCTGTTAGCACTGTGACCTGCATGAAGTGTTAAGTTCTGAGGCAATATTCTGTATCCCAGTAAATACTCTGTTGATTGACTTCTGTGTGTTTGCATACAGGTGGTAAGCAATCCAAAATTAAAGCTATTCTCCACCCTTGCCTTTGACCAATAAAGAAACCTGGTCTCAAGGTGTGCCAGTTTGGTCAAATTTAGAAATATATCCTCTGAGAGAAGGCACAACCACCCCTCCCCCAGCAGGTTCAGGAAAAATAAATTTTCCTTGAAGGAAAGTGAAAGAGATAAAAACTATTTATTTAACACACAAACGGGAAAAGGATAATAATGCTAAGTAATAAAACCCCGCGCCCTGCTGAGAGAAACCTGGGAAAATTTCAGAGTCCTTCCGTAGATCTCTCTCTCCCCCTCCTTGGAGCTGAGACGGGGTGGTGGGCCCACCTCCGGGGCCAAAGCCTCGGTGGAAAGTCCTCCCAATGTATTCTGATGTTGAAACAGTCCAGCAGAGAGAAAAGGAAAAAAAAATGAAGTCCCAGGAAAACAAAAGTTCAGCTCTCTGAAGGAAAAAGAGCTGAGGAAAAAAACTGCCGAAAGCCGACTGGAAAGGAAGAGCAAGCCGGGTGCTTCCCTTCCCTCTCACTCTCCTGCCGCAGCTGGGAAAAAAGTCTCTATCTCTGTGTGACCTTGAACAAGCTGCAAACTGCTTTGAAAAAGTTTTGCTCAGTTTTTCCTCCCCCCTCTCAGGCTCAGTTTAAAGACATAGAAAGGCACAAAAATTAATCCCTGGGCATAGGGCAGCGATATAGGATACACATCATAAAGTCACCCCAAGACACAAGGGCATCAGGAGAAAATTTGTTAATAGAACAGAAATGGGAATTATGTTTGTGTCTGTGTCTGTGGTTGTTCATACTCTTTCACAGTGGGCTTCTTTAGTTTCTGTGCTGCATACTGGGTACACAGAGGCCCATGGATGACTGGTCACTCAGCTTTGAAGAAGTCAGCTTTAGCTTGTTTGATCTGGTCCTCCATATGCATAGGGGACAGCCTTTCCAATGATGTAGTTCCACAGTAACAGGTTATTTTTATACTGAGTTATTTTTGAAAGATATTTGATAAGCTAAAACCCCATCACCTTTTGTTCGCAGTTTAGTAATATTCAGAACTTAAAGGGCTTATGTACTGTGCTAAAACCCCCTACTTTATGTTCTTATGAAATGTGCAAATACCCCTTGAAGCGAGCCAAACAGCTGAAGGCCAACTGTTCTTTTCTCAGGAAAGATGATTACGTAAATCCATGTATACGTAAAAAAAGAGAGGATGCACATGTGAAAGACAAGGACGATGTCTTTCAACTTGTGATCATAATGGATTTAATAGAGTTAAATATTTATAGACTGTGTTACTTAATAGAGAAGAATAAAATTTGTGTTATTGGAAAGTATAGAAAAAAGGCACCTTTTTACACCACAGAAAGTGTACCTGAGCTGGTGTCTGATTTTGGGAGAGGAAGAGTAATGGGAAACACTGAATCCCAAGACCCTCACACAAGTTATGAATGTGATTTTCTTTCATGTAAAGCTCACAGAAAATTTGCTGTATTTAAGACTGAAAGTTTAAAAATCTACACCATCACCCTCCCCCCGGCAAACAACCGTGTATTAAGTATCACAGACATTTTGAAGTGCTACCAAACATCCTTGTGTAGTTGGCAGTTTCAAATGTCAGATCTTTGCTAGTCCATCATATTTTGAAGCTGGGAAACTCTTGATCAGCTCTTTTGTTCAAACAGTGAATCATTTAATTTTGAGAGTTTGAAAATAAATGAAAGCTGTCTTTAGATAAGACTGAATAAGTGTCGTCTTTGCACTTAGTAGAATCACCTCTTGCTGCTCAACATGTTGCCTGTCTTGGCTATGCAATGGCCTTTTCTTTTGTTCTCTTTTTAGTAACAGCCTATTAGATGTTTTGTTTTTAATGCAATTAACACGGCAGTTGATTTTGGAGATGAAGAAGAAGAATCCAGCCAAGACGAAGGTCAGGCAACATATTGATAAAGATCCCAGTCTAGATTGTTTGTTTATTTCGTTAGAGAAGCCTGCAGTATATCCTGGTTAAATCTAAATGTGAATTATAGTCTTCTCTCAGCAGATAGAAATTCTCCTTTGATGTCCAGTTGCTAATTTTTAGCAGAGCTAGCAGAGTCGACTATGTCTGTTTGTGCCTCCTGGCTATGCGGGTTGCCCTAATTCTCATGTTAGCAATCAGTAGGCAGAACTGTTGAGATTATCTTCCTTTGGAGTAAATCTGTTCTGCTTTTCTTTACTAAGGAAAAATGATGCTCCTTGCCCTTGGAGTGGAGTGGAGTGGAGTTCACTTCTGTGCAATTCTGTCTTTAGCTGGATAAATTCAAGTGTTGGTTAAGGCTTAGAAACCTAATGCTTCCCATTGCCTGGACTCCTCACTGCTTTGCTGTTGATTTGTACTGTTATACTGGGTTTAGGCAATGTTAGAAAGATCAATTGAATATCTCTGGGAATCCTTTACTGGTGTAGCAGCAACTTTTTCTTGGTAGTGAGCATCAAGATACAGCTGGCTGACTAGTTCCAGGTGATTTTAATATACTTTAACTATTTGCTTTAAAAAAACAGGATTTTTTTTTCTCATGGCATGAGAAATTAGAAATTTAGATATTAGATATTATTTAGATTTAGAAATTAGATAATAAATTTAGAAATTAGGTAATTTAGAAAAGGTGTCTCAAACCGGGACTACTGTATTGGCTTTATCCATGGTCTACCAGGGGGAATTTAGACAGCAAGGGTGCCTACAGACACCTGAATCAGGTGTCTGTAATTAAGGCCAAAGAGAATCTTAAGCATTCTATTTGTGGAAAGGCCAGAATCTGGACCATAAAGTCATACACCGAAGCTTCAAGGAAAGCTTGACCTCATGTTCAGACTCATGCCTTAAAAAATCTGATCCCTTGGGAAGAAAGAGGTAACATTCTTTAAAGTAGGTTTTTATCCTTATCAAAATGTATTTCTGCATTCTGGGGTTCTTATATGCTTGTTTCTAACACTTCTTTTCAGAAAGGACATATCAATTCTCTGCTTCTGGTTTGTTTTCCAGCAGAATTCAGGCTGCATGGCTAGAATAATTATGAAGGGTGAGATACAAAGTTTAATAAAAAAAACAGCTTGGGAAAAAATATTCCTATTGCCTTTGTTATCTTTCCTGACTAAAAGGTTTTGCAGGTACTCATCATATGAAAGCTGAAGCATTAGACCAGAGGTCCACTGAGCATCAAGTTCTCTTTCTGGCAGAAATTAGTTAAAAAATTTTGATACATGCAAAGAAAGGAGAGGAAAAAATGCACCACATCACAGTCAAATGTAATTAGTAGACTTCTGTTTTGGTTCCCATTAATCAACACCAAATTGAAATAAAGGTGATTGTGAAAGACAGTATAAAAGAGTAAAGCTTTAACATGGAAACAAAAGGCTTGATTCAGCACAGTTATCAGTGATTTCATTCTGTATTCTACCATACATCACCATCGGGTTTTGTTGTTTGTAATGCAGTTTTGTTTCCTTGCAGTTTGAGTCGTCACTGAGAAGAAACCATTGACGGGCCCTTGAAATCTTTAGAAGAAATATATTACTTGCATTTGGAGAAATTATCAATGATTTAATTCTTAGAAGTGTCCTGTAGTATGGGTTAAAATTTTGTAAAAAGTGCTCACCGCACCCCTGGCAATCCATTATTTAGAGGGTCTGTTGCAGCGGGGATTTCTGCAACATGCATGACAGCGAGGCCCATGGAAAAGAAATAGGGACCGATTCTTGATAGATTTTTTTCAGAGATCTTTATTCTCCAGCCACATGGTCGGGGTCCAGCCCAAGAACCCTTAATCATGGGACCAGCAGGGTCATCCCCTCGGCAGGGGAACACAAAACAACCAAGGGGGAACGAGGCTGACCAGGGAGTAGGGAAACCCCGTGCCTCCACCCCAGGGTCCCCTCCCCCTGGACCCCACGCCAGGGGGGAGGAACCCCAACAAGGGTCCTTTGCAATTTTACTAGAGTTATTCTTCCCAAAATCCCTCGAACACTATTAGACTGAAATATTTTATTCTTGTGAAGAACCACGCCCTGTATATTCTTATAGTCCTATATATCCTGATAGCTGTTAGCTATTACATTAGCTGATCGTAGTTTAACTACAGTTTTCATAATCTAGTATTAATGAATATTTTATTTTATGTGCTATATTACTTTGCCAAATGACACTGCATTGCAAACGAAACTGTGAAGTTAATTACTGTGCAGGTTTTCTTAAGGTGAAAAGGAGAGAAATTGCTTTTGCAGCAAAATTTGTCTATAGAATTTGTTATGTCATTACAGGATAATGCCAACAGCATAATCCCTCAAGAAAGCAAAGCAGTTCTAAGGCTTGTCCTGTTGTTAGGGTGTCTGATTAAGCACTTGTAGAGCTGAATCCTGGCAAGGCAAAAATCCGCAGCTTTGTAATTTAGGCTTCATTCAATTGTAGAATGAATGGTAGACTTCCATAGTCTTTGAAATATCAAGACTTTTTTCATGTTTGTATTTCGACCTACTCAGGTACTAATGCTCATTTGAAAATATATTCTTTCCACACATCCAGCCACTCCAGGCTGCAGTGGCTTTCTGCAGGCAAAATTCAATGGAGGAGGCTCTTTTGCTCTCTACTGCACTCCAGGGATTACTGATGTTGGCAGCTGCTATGTTTTTGGAAACTTCAATCTGCTCATGATGCTTTCAAATGTCTTTTTGCTGAAAGCAATTTGAGTCCAATTTAAGACATATATTTCTGCCATTACAATTGACATAGGTTTTAATTTCAGACTGAAAGAGCATTGATTTATCATTCGGCTTTTTATAGTGCTTTTATAAAGGCTATGTTCTGCCTGCCCTTCTAGGAGAAGGAGCACTTTGTGAGGCTTTGGGGAAGAATGATAGGTGACTTTGATTCTGAACTGGGACCTACCTGCTAAGAACCCCTCTGTCAGGATGTCTTAGCCCTGCATAGCCAGAAGATGGGCTCAGCTGTATCTGGACAGGGAAGAATTTCTGGTCAAGGGATGGCTTCCTGAGAGCTTTTTTCAGACTCTCTGTAGACTATTCTCTGTGTCAATTCACAATATCAACTAATCACAGCTGAAATGTTGCGTAGTAGGAGGCCTCTCCTTTAGCTGTCTGGGCAGAAATGAAAGCTTTCTGTCATCATAGGTAACCCTCCTTCTTTCATGTTTTAATAATGTAGAAATTGAACCATCATTTAGATAATAATCCTTCATGATCAGTCCACCCATTTTTCCATTAAATGGTGAACAGTATTGGGTAACCTCCATTCCTGTATATCCATTGCTTTTGGTATTCAGGCAAAATTGCTAGATTTTTCTTGGTTAAGAGATACACTCAGTTGGTGGCATCCCAAATAGTATCTCCATCTTTCTCTTACATGAAAGTTTCTTTATTAATGACAAGAGACCACTTTTTAATCTTAAAAGGTGATTTTTTAATGAAGGAACTGTGTTCAGATTGATGCTTTCAATTGACAGAAGAATTTCAATAGTATTGTACTTATTCATCATGTAACAGAGCTTCATAACAACAAAAAAAGGAAACATGAAGTGGATAAGACCATCGGGGAATTGTATGTTCAGGTGGCAAAAGGCAATGTAATTATTTCAGGCTCCTGATGACACTTTTTGAAAATACATGGGAGAATGTGGCTGGAGTCTTTCTGCTGACAAAGCCCGACTAAAAAAGCTTTGAGATTCTGGGTCCAAATTTCTTGCCTTATTTTTCTGCTTCATGTTAAATTATGAAAAAGAACAAGAATAATGGCCCCAGGCCCTCCAGTTGTGTTGCTGTCGTCTGCTCAGCATGGGAAATTAAGCTCGAATTGTTCAAAATCTGGACTATGTGAGGATATAATGGCAGAATTTGGATGCGCTTAGTCAAAGTTCCTCTCAATCATGCAGCATGCTCTCCCATTGGTTTGAAGTCAGAAAGCTTAAGTTGTTAAAAAAATTATATGCAAGCTCAATCAGCTCTTCAATCTAGATTTTGAATAGCCAACAGACCAGCTTCCAGTGATTTCAGACAATTGCTTGGCTCATGCTGGAACAGAATCACTGATAAATGTTTCCAATTGTACACTTCATTATGACTTTTCAATGCATCTTTAACTTCTTGGAGCTGGAATTCACTGTGTGCATTTGATTGCAGCCCACCGTCCGGTGCTGAAAACCCCTGTTTCTTGGTATTAAGACTCCTGGTATAATTAGAGACTATTCATGGCAGCTAGCAACACAAATCCTTTTCCAGATGTTGGAACTTTCACAGCATTGCTTGTAATTTTTTTTAAAGCAATTTGTTGCATCTCTCAAAAAACTCAGAGACAGTCTATTACTGTTGCAGCCTTCACCTTATTATAGCCAACTTTTAAATTCTTTTGACTGAATTCTTAAATGGAAAATAATTAGGAAAGGTGGAAAAACTTCAGCTGAAAACATTTGCTTATGGCTTTGTGCATCTCATTGCTTTTCTCTAACTAGAAAACGTGAAGAGAGACAGTACTGATGCATTAAGCCGGGTGAAATAGTATTTTTCAAATATTTATAAAAATTCTGCAAAGCTTTCTCCAGCTTAAAATATGGATTCTTTCAGTAATTAGTGCCGATACCCTGCTAGGTCTGCCATGATCTATTTTATTGTTTATAGAAGAAAGGTTCTGCAACGGACTGAGGCATGGGTAACCTTAGATACTTCACCTAAGACCTCTCCATTTGTGTGATGGATAATTGGGGATGATAAAAACAGGATCACCACTCTGAAAACTGACACAGGTCTGTTCCAGCTCTCGCAGGCCCAGAAAATAAAGCATCTCAAATTGGTTTCAGGCATTTCTGCTCTGCTGCAAACAGCAGCTTCTGGCTGTGTGCCAAGAGTGTCATTGAGAATGGTTTTCCTGCAGAGGGAAATCATTACAGCACGGCACAACTTCCAAGTGCCACAGCTATCCTGTAGGAGCTGTTGTCTAGATGCATGTCCTGCTTGGGGGGTGGAAAAGGATTTAGGGGGAGAGATGATACCGGGCTCTCTCTGGATGTCACCTTGATTTCATAAAGCACCAAATGGACACCAAATGGATTTTCCCGTGGTGTGCCACACAGAACCCATCCATGGAGACATTCCCAGCATTTGAAGGGACATAAGATTTATTCTCATCTACATTCTTACATTTATTCTATTTTTTTTAAGCATCTATTTTTAACACCATATAATCACAGAACACCACATTGGAAGGGACCTCTAGGATCATATGATCCAACCTTTTCTGCCATAAGCACAGTCTAGACATGACCCAGCATTGTCCAGCTGTATATTAAAAGTGTCCAGTATTGGGGAATCTGACATTTCTCTGGGAAGATAATTCCAATAGGTGCTGTTTTTATTATGAAAAATATTCCTACTGTGTCCAACTGGAATCATCCCATGAGTAAATGGTACCCATTCCCCCATCTCTTTTCCAAGTGACTTCTTTTAAAAAGGATTTTTAGCCACTCTTTAAATACTGGACCATGGTGATAAGGTCTCCCTTTCTCTTCTCAGTGTTGACCAAACCCAGTTCTCTCAGACTTTCCTCCTATGGCAGCCTTCCCAGTCCTTGGATCATCTTTCTCTGGAATCTCTCCAGGCCGGAGACTTTATCTGACAAATAAAAAAAAAGTGCTGATAGAATGAAAATATCTTGCATTTGTGCAGACATATGAGCAACTCTTGAGATTTCTACATCAAAACTTATTGCAAATGATTTCATAACCATCTCCTCAATGATATAGCTTGACTCTCTTTTATGCTCAAATGAAGCGGATCCAATATGATACAAAAGTCTTTAACTGGTCATCTCGGGGAAGACTCTTGTATGGGAGGAATGATATCACAAAATCAACCCTCTGGGACAGGTGACCCAGGGTTTATGGAAAACAGACTGTTCTCATATCCTTCCAGATGCCAGGACCTGTCTGAAATTTGATCAGCACAACAAGCTGCTCAAACATACTTTCTGCTCATGAGGCTCTGCCAGGAGTCTTCCACATACTAAGTCAGTTCTATTTTCTGCATGTTTGGATCTCCATCAACAATTTGCTCTGCAAGGTGGTCTGCTGTTGAAGGCATGTCATTTAATAATTTCTGTGAGCATGCAGGGTGAAATTGCCTATGGGTTTTATGGCAGATGTAAGGATATTGAGTGTTGGGCTTGGGCTTGCCAGGTGCTCATCTGGTGGCAGTGATGTAGACTGATCACATCCCTAAAAGTCTAACTTCTGAGCTGTAATGATGATGGTACTGAAGAGCAAATAAAACATTTTTCTTAGAGGCATGTGGAGGTAGCCAGGAACACCACCATCCTGGCTCAGTAGAATGATCCCACACTGGCTAACCGTGGGGGAGAGTTGTTCTCCAAGATCATGTATCACCAAGTAAGCCTATGGACTGCTACAGGAAGGCACAGTTTAGTAGTCCATACAGAGAAGTGAACAGGATTTTGGCAGGTTACCAACATTTAAAATATCACTTTACTTCTCTCTTACCATAAACTGAACCACTGGCAACTTATTGGTAGAACCTCCTTACAGCCGGACTTTGCTTTAGATGGTGTCTGCTAGTTGGCTTTTGAAATAAGAGAGAAGTACAAGAGTTACAGAGCATTAACCCATAGGTTTCTGATTTTCTGTGGGAAGTACTGGAGTTCTCAGTGGGCTTTGCAGACAGTTCAGTCTGGCTAAGCACATTGTGGATGCACGCAGATTCCAGAGCTTTGTGACTGAATTGTCTTTAAGCCAGGAAAACAGCAGTCTTTGCAGCATTGCTCTCAACATTGCACTCATAACCCTCACCCTTGTCCTTTGCTGACCAGCTCAGTTCTCAAATGGTGTCTGTGGAGGGACTGGACACCTTGTTTTTACCACATATATTTTTCACTTCAACTTCCTTACAATGTCAGATATTCCTTAAGGATATCTCTAGAAGTGGTTGTGGCTTCTTCCTGGAAGTGTTTGCATCTTTCTTGGTGGTGGTACCTTGGCATATGCCAAGATAATTTATATAAAGTTCTGGAACTTTTCTGAAGAGTTTGGTTCCCCTCCTCTTACTCAATATGGCCCAGTATAGTGGTATAAAGCACTGTGCTTTTGCCACAAGAAGAAATCAAACATCAGCTTGGCCCTGGGTGGGCTGATGTACTAAATATACTGACACAGTTGTTAATATGTGAATATGAAGGACGGTTGGGCTAGATGATTTCCAAAGGTCCTTTCCAACCCTACCAATTCTGTGGTTCTGTGGTATCAGCCTTACAGAGGTGTCAGAAGATGCTGTGTCTCTGTTGTTTTTAACTCTTTGTCCTTCTTAAAATAGGAGTGCTGCCTTGACAGCCAACATAAACCAGTTTGAATTGTGTAGTGCTCTGTGTGAATCTTTACTAGAGCAGTATGTCCCCAAGGAATAGACCCAATCTTCTTTTGGCTATAGGACGTTACTAAAACATGACATGATTCCTTCCTTAGCTCAGAGCAGTATGGGGAGTGGGGTGTTACTGTGCTGCCACATCCTCTCAGGTGAGGGATTGGCATACATGCCATAGGATTGCTTCTCCAGAGAATGCATGTCAGACAGTGTGATTTTCTGCCTATTTGTAAGAAAATATGATTGGAGATTATGTAAATCTTAGTGTTTTAACTGTTTATGTAGCTGAACAGACAGAGGGATGTAAACAGACTGTCACTCTAAAATTGCAACATTAAATTACTCCCTAAAGCAATCATCGTTGTTTTTGACTTTTTAAAACTCATACGACACACTGAAAAAAGAGGGAAAAGCCAAATGCAGAATAAAACTGAAGCTATAAATCTGCTGAAGTTACCAGAGTTATTCTGAAACTAATTATAACTGTATGCAAAGCAAATGAAGTGAGAACTGAATTAATGGAGACTACTACCTCCCACAAGCTAATGAGGCATGCTTTATACCAATAGCTCTTCAAATTGAAAAATTAGCCATGCTGAAGAAAGAAAGAAAGAAAGAAGGAAAGAAGGAAAGAAAGAAGGAAAGAAGGAAAGAAGGAAAGAAAGAAAGAAAGAAAGAAAGAAAAAGAATTCGAGGAAGTTGTTTAAGAATAGTATAGAAGACCAGAAAAGCAGTAAGATCCCTGCTGTTCAATGTTCTCCCTTGACATGCTTTTCTAAGTATGTAGTTGGCTTTCAATTTTTTTTCTCTGCCTAGATAGGCACTTTTAGTGCCACTGGGCTAAAGAAAACAAGAAAACTGTTGATCTGGGGCAATTTTTTCCCAGTCTTCCTTGGACATTTTCCACGGTATTTCATTTTAGAGCTATGTGCCCAGTACTCTGCAGTAGGAGAGGCAGTTGAGTTGGCTGAGGCTGCTTCTTTTCTTTCATGTATGTGACAGAACCTTTCACCCTGATACAGAAAAAGCTTATCTGTTTTCCCCCCATGGCTCTATCAAGCCGGAATCTTTTGCCTTGTGGTGAATTATCTCATCTGAAAAAGATCCTTATCCAGCAATAAACATCCTGCCCTGAATGCATGGGAAAGGATAAGCAAAATTTTGTGACTGAGGCACAGTGCTTCTACAAACTATAAAAGACCACTATAATTTTCATAAAGTCAGAAATCTCTTACACACTCTCTGAGTGTTTGGGGAGTGCTCCTTGAAGTCAAGACATCAGCCTCGAGTTACTATTCTGGAAGTTGAGTGAAAGGAGACTTCTGTACACCGCTATCATTTGTTGGTAGGTGACACTGGCTCCTAATCTATACTATTTCTTCACTAGCTGTAATATAGGTACCTTTATTATTGTGCACTGTCTTATGAACCTACTAGTAGTGTTTCTTTTGTTTATCCTGTGTAGTGAGAAGTTAAAGTCTCATGTCTGTTTTTCCTTGTGTCTATTCAATAATTCAGGTTGTAATAGACCTGATCGGTCATTATTAAGAACTTGTGAATGAGAGACATTAGGGGTGCAGGTCACCTCAGACAGAGCTACTGCCAGAAATCTGAGTCAACAGCAGACTTTTCTAAGCTCTCATCTCCATTTGTTATAAAGTATAAGAAAAAATGATTGTTTTTGGCTTGTGTTCTGTGGTCCACTCCACCTGCTCCCCATCAGGCTTTAATTTCTTCCTTTTTGTAATTTTCTATTTCATTTTATTTGTCTGTTATATTCTTTTTCTGTCATAAATCAAAATCCCCATCTTCTTTTCTGTGTTGCTGTGCATCTACAGCCATATTTTTGTCTGGTGAAATGGGATATCTTTGCCACTCACTAGAAAAAGTACTAATAACAAAGTGTTTGGATCAATATCTTATCTGTGCAGAAGATTTGTAAATCTGTGCTTTAATGGGGTTATGTGCCCCACTTTCATTGAACAGTATATATATCTACTAGATCTTATTTACACAGGGAAATCTAATTTCAAAAGCAATCAAAGTATTACACAGTCTTATTTAATAACACAAGCTTATAAATTCGGGACATTTCCTTGAAATATATACTACTTTTAAAAGGTTCTTGAATAACCTGCAGCCAATATTGTTGAGTTGCGTTTTTTGCTAAATCAAACTGGAAATTAAACATAAATGAAAAAATAGGAAGGTAACCAAAATTGAAAAGAGGTATATAATAGTAGCAAGGAGGTGAAAAGAGTGTTCTTGACTACAAGCTACCACAACTCTCAATTTTCTTACTTTGAAAAAAAAAAAATATATATATGGTAGAGTCTCATAATTAGATTACTAAAACCATCTTTGGAACAGAAATCCATTTCACATCTCATCACCAATGAAACAAATTTTAACAATTATAAGATGCCAAAGAATCACTTTTTTGATTTCAGTCCTTATATAATTGCTCAAAATGAAGAAAAACTATTTCTGGTATTAATTTCATGTAGAAAAGAGGGTTGGAAGGAAAATGGCAAATCCTTCTTATGGGCCAGAGCTGAACCAACTCTTTTTAAGCAATTCCTGACACACTTATATTTTACCTGTTTTTGAAAATGCTAAACTAAACAACCGACTAACCCCTAAAATTTCTGTTATGAAAATGTCCCTACTGAAATTACAAATCATACCAGTGCTTGATTAGTCTTACTTTTAGAAAGTTTCCCCAAGATTTAACATGTTAGTACTGGTTCAGGTGAAATGAGAAATGATCTTTTAGTGCCAGATCTTCTTATAAAATATTAATAACATCTGAATAGTTGTTAATCATACCAGTTAGTTTCCCCTCCCCTCTGCTATACTGTGCTTATTTGCTCATCTGTGTCCATTACAAGCTTCTTTTATGTTGTACCCAAGGGTGTGAATCCCTGGAAATTGTAGAGAGAAAACTGGCCATCATCCCCTTGTTATGCCTCTCCAAGGAATCTGTCTTCTTCAGACAAGTCATAGCGAATGTGAAATCAGATTCCCTTCAGAAGCACCTTGTTTACAAAAAATAACAGTGCTTGGCTGGACATATTTACTTTGCGACTTATAAGATGGAGAGTTGTTTAGTCAGTTCTTTTAAATACAAGTAAAGTTAAGGGGAGGATTTAATTAGATTTATTGGTTCTTACTTCCTAATTGCCACATCTTCCAGAGCAAGACCAACAAAAGGGAGTTGCAAAGTCTTCATTGCTACATTGTAGAATTAGTTTAATTACAAATGTCACTTCTCTAGTCCTAGTGTATTGCATTTTTAGATTTTAAAAAATAATTTATGGCATTAAGGTCCACTTGAGACTGCTGTGTTAAAGTAGAACTGATTGGATAAAAGGTGTGAAAAGAGCAGTATTATTTACACATGTTTGTGAGAGTGGTATTCTTGTAATTGAATCATGTCTTTGCAAGGTTCTTTATCACATTACTTCTGAATTCATGGACAGTGACATTATTTCAGTATAATACATGACTTACATGTGTTTATTTACTCCTTTTCATCCCTTCTGTCATACTTCTTACTAGGCTTTTGTGACATAATAAAAAAAAAGGCTAAGTCATCTTTCTGATGGGGCTTTTAAACAGCAAATTTACCAGTGTTGGCTCTGACAACAGGGGAGACGAACAAGAGTGTTCCTGTTCTTCCACTTTTGAGTTGGTTCAAGCTCTCAGGCTCAAAGATTTCTACATTGCTAACTTTGCTTGGGGGAAAGCCTTGGCCGTATTGATAGAACTGAGAAAATCAGTTTTATATGAAGACAATCTTACTGCAAGAAAAAGGCATGGGTATACACAAGCAACTTTAATTAAGGGAAAGCATTATTTCTCCTCCACAGTAAGATTAGTTCTAGTTGCCCACTGTTTTAATGGAATCATAAAATAAAAGTGTAATCAGCTTTACCAATTTTTAAAATTAATCTGAAATACTACTACTGGATAGTAGTAGGATAAGGATAAGCTTTTTCCAATGCTTATCATCTCATTCACAGAAGCAAAACAGTTAGTCTTTAATAGTCCAGAGAACAACTTTTGAATAATATCCAGAGGATGAAGGCAGTTCTTTACTTTTTTACCTTACTGGTTGCAAAGATATCATAGATGTATCTGTTTATCAACACATACACATTATATAAGTAGACAAACAGTATTACACTCCATTACACTTTCTCCCTGAACTTCTTCCTTACATTAAAACTTCTGTGAAAATATTTTGATCACTTACATATCAATTCTAAACAAACTCATTTAATAAGCTGCTGGTTACATTTTCCCCACCCCAGCTATTTGCTTTAAATGCACTTTTTGGGGGGGGGGGGCAGTCCTTTGCTTCACAGAAGCCTTGGCTTATCTATGATTCAATGTATCTCTGATAAATAAGGCTGTAAAGGTCTTTAACATTTGTAAGTGGCACATTTTTTTATTTATAGACCTGACAATCCCATTTTCTCCTCAAACAGCTACATAGACGATGTTCGCCACAACATTTAAGGAGAAATAGCTTGAAAAGTATCTCTAAAAATACAAAAATTATCATTTTTCAGATAGTAAATTCTTAAAAATTTGTTAGAAATAAGCAATTAATCTTGCATTTCCAAACCTAGGAAACTTCCATTGAGTTAATGTTAGTGGAATGCAGGTATTCAGAAAAATGAAGAAAAAACCCCAAACATTCTGAAGACTGCTCATACCTTCTGCTGTCAGTCCAGTTCTAGATAAATCCTCTATTTGTTTTAAGTGTTGTCACACAGATGTCTCCCTAAACTTTACCTTGCTTGCTGTTAAACTTGGATGAAAAGAATAATATCATGTGTCTGTTGTGGTCTTGTCTTCTCTATTTATACCTTGGCCATCTCTTGAAAGGCATCCCTGGAGAGGATTACCTAACCATAAACATATTGGAACAAGGTTTTAATAAATGTGTTTATGCCTTTTGATATGCTGTACCTAAACCACTTTTAAATTTTTTTCCTTGCAACACAATTTCAAGTTTTTGAAGTGTGCCTTCTTATTTTAAATAACCTTCTTTACTGTGCTGTTTAGCCATGCTGGCTCTCTTCTTTTGATGTTTCTACAAGCATTTTGGCAAATGATGCACATTTGTTTTGAATTTCTAATGTGTTATCTGCCAATGTTTTGCAGTTTTGGCTTTGCTGTTTTTTGTTTGTTGTTTTTTTTTCTCTAGAAGTCTTTCTCATTTTTAATGTAATTATTTTTGAAATTAAGCAGTGCTATGGTGTCTGTATATCTTTTCTTATTTCTTCGATAGATAATTGATACTTACTCGTCAGGGTTTTTGAAAGTAAATTTTAAATCAGGTCTGCAAAGCTGTGATTTTGCCTGAAAAACATTCTTGATTTCACACTTGAAAAGTTACATCTGTCCAGTCTATATTATAGTAGATGGAGTCTCATTACTGGGTTTTTCGCC
The DNA here is from genome assembly GCF_020740725.1 of Corvus hawaiiensis. NCBI lineage: Eukaryota > Metazoa > Chordata > Aves > Passeriformes > Corvidae > Corvus > Corvus hawaiiensis. Next base: position 26,803,342 of record NC_063215.1, read on the forward strand.
TTAGTTTCTAATCACCTTCACCCTCTCTCAGTCACTATCACTGTCCTAGCTGAGCAATCTTGATACTATATTTTTCCTATTCTGTCCTTGAATTTCTATGCCTATAAAGATTTTATGTTGCTTGTTATTCACCCATTTACCTGATTTGATGACTATTTACAGATTAAACTACCCCAAACCAGGATAAAGCATTTTTAAAATAAAATAGGCAGTAGAAAAGAAGTTAGTCAACCATCTCAAAATCCCATCATTTTTAGATGAAAGGCACTTTTGGTAAAAGCTAGAAGGCTCACAGAAGGGTGATACTAGAGTCAAATTGCTAATATAAATTGTAGCTATAAATATTAGTACCATATGCAAATTGTGGTAGTGTGATATGTAATTCTGTATATTGACATTTACTGTAATTATATCTGTGAGTTTCTTCAAAGCTTCTCCAATAGAAAATTTTCTAAATATTCTTAAGGATATCTCTGTTATGGGGAGATTCCAGGCTAAGGAGATGACAAAAATATCAGTGGGTAGACGGCAACAATAGTCTAGAAATCAAATAAAGCATGTAGGAGACATAACAAAGATATGAGAGTGGTTAGCAATAGATTTCCTGTGCCTCAATTCTCTTTAGTCCAGAAGGGAAATAGGAACAAGACTTTGAATCAATCCTGTTGCTCTAGTAACTGGAGAAACAATTTCCCCATTTCTAAAAAAATCCCCAGAAACAAAGAAATGAAATACAGCAAAAAAAGGTAAGTAAAAGGGAGAAACTTGACCTAAGTCAGAAGAAGAGCAAGGCAGGAAAAAGTTAGCCCACCTCTGGGATAGCTGGAGAGTTTTACAAGCAAGAGTATGCTTAAAATCAGGGGAGGTAAGAGGAAAACTGAAAGGTTTAGAATACCTTGAGCTCTTTCCAACAGATAACAGTAATATTGCCTGCTGTTTCCTGCAAGGGAAATTGAAGTGCTTTCTTGCTTTTAAATTTAGCAGTATTAGTGTATTACTCTCAAGGAATTGAAGCTTGAATGAAAAATCCCAATGTAATATGCTGCTTTCTGTTCCCCATTCATTGGAAAGGAAAAAATATTTGTGTAAGGCATCTCCACTGAAGTTCTCTGATTTGTCATACAGCTCTTAATGGAGGATGTTTAACTCATCTTTAAGTTCTGCTGTTATCTTCCTGTAACACAACAGATAGCTACAAAGAGAAATAGAGGAAAAGAAGCAATCTGGGACATATGGATTTGTTGACATTTGCAAGACTTAAAAGACTAATATTTTTGTCAGCCTTCCAGACCATGGACATACAGTCAGTCAAAACATTTATTGTGGGTGCAGACTGAATTTACCCATCTGGTATCACCTCATTCGTCTCACATCCAATCCTTTTTTCAGGTGAGTGCCACTCAGCAGCATCTCATTTGGTGCATTGGTTCCCTCCAGGGTCCTCAGTAGTTCAGTGGTGATGGCAACTGCTTGCTGGGGTTCTGGTAGTACACAAGGTAGTGAGCTTGCTAGCAAAGTGTGTCCTCTTCAGCTCTTCCACTTGTGGTGCTGTGTTAATTGGCATTTTCATTAATGGCTCCAGGTTACCAGAACCTGTTATGAACTTAGAATTGCTTACTTGTATTTGCCCTCATAGTCAACATATACTGCCTAAACCTAAATTCCTATAGAATCTGTGCATTGGGCAAGTCTGTCAGTCCTAATGGGAAACAAAAGCTGGCATGAACTTCATGGAGCAAGGCATTAGCCTGTTCTATGTGTGGGCTGAAAAGCCCATTGCAGTGGATCTGCTGTGCTGAGTTTGGTAAAGGATATTACAAAAAAGACACCAATTCATAAGAAAGTTTTATTGTTTTTTATCCCAAAATTTGGCTCTAGAAAATACAGGTATATTCAAATATCCAAGCAATAGTTTCATATTTCTTTTACAAATGGGCTAAGGGCTGTATGTTTATAATGAAACCCAGTTTCCACTAAAAGAATCCCTCATCATGAATAAGTTTAACTTTTCCCATTCCAGTCCAGAAACACCAGCTTTACTGGTCCTCTTAATTATAAGGATGAGCAATGATCCCCTGAAGCAAAAAGGAGTTTTACTGTATGACATTCAATGATATACCATATTATGTCTCAGAGGAAACTGTATGTCATTGTAATTCAGTGCTGCACATTTTCTGCCTATGCATTTTGAAGTGAAGAAAATTCATTCTTCATTTTATCAGCAGAGGTAAAAATACTTTTGTTAAATTAGAAGAGAAAAAACATAAATAATTTAAAATCTATCTTCTTAATACTTGCCTAATTTTAATGAAATTTAAAGATAAGCACATTTTTATTGAAAGGATAAACTCATGAGGCAACACTCTTCTAGCCTGATTTTTCATCAAAATTTGTTATGTTCAATTAGTATAAAAAATAGTATAAAAATGTATTATATATCTTTTTCATATATATATTCAACATGTTTATTAGGAGAGGTAAAGTAAAACTCTGCAATAATCTCAAGGATATAAAATATAAATAATTAAATAGCTGTCTTTCTAGACAGGATTAGCTATTAAGAAATTTAGAGATAGAACAACTTAGTGAAACAAAGAAGGTTATTCATAGTATAAAATGTTTCTATTTTGCTTTGTCAATCAAAATTCCACTTCGTAATGTTCAGAAGCAAATGCATCATTATTTGGTTTCTGTTTGCATCAGTTGAAAAATCTTATCTTGGTACTCAAATACTAAAGGATCTAATTTAAACACAAATATTTGCATCTAAATAATTATTTTTAAATATTTTCAGAGCTCTTTTGTTGATCTCTGGCTTTTCCAAAGCAAGATTAAATAACGTATTCCTTACAGAGACATCTTAATTGGGTGAGTGGCAAGGGAACAAAAGCACCAGAGTTCCATGAGTCTTAGAAAAAGCAATGTTCCAAAGTAACTTCTTCAGTCATTGAAAAAAAGGAGAGGAAGACAACAGACAGTCTCTACTTTGCAATTAGTCAGGCCTTACACAACAGGAGTTGCAACCACTGGGATAGCTGTAGTAGTTCAAAGCAAATACAGGCTACTTCTACACAAGTTGGGTTTACTTTGGTTATCTGACAAACTGTAAACTGTGCATCACACAGGAAAAACGTTTTTCTTAACTTTGAGGGCCTATGTACCCACTGTAGCCAAGAAGGCAAAGTCAGAAAGGTATCCACAGCACGTGTTTAAACATGGTTCAAATGGAGAATGTCTGAAATCTTCTGTCAACCTTCAGACTGTTTCATAACAGAGCAGACAATCCATGAAGACTCTTGCAGTCTCCCAGAGGCTGTCTTGCTATAACACTACAGATTTCATTTTGGGATATCCACAGTCCAATGATGAAGCGGTGAATGTTTCTGTCAAAGAGATTCTAACAAAAACTACAACTGCTTTTCTCTACTTAATATTTCTTTTCTTCACATGCTAAGATGTAAAGATACTGAAATAAACTCAAAGATAATAATCAAAGAAATCAAAATTTTGGGCTTATTTCATTACCACCCCCCCACCCCAATCACCTAGTAGGAAAAGTGTTTTACGATCTGAAAAGTGTGGTTTCTACATACAATTAATATTTTCAGAAATTCTGTCAAAGTTATAAGAATTACGAAGCTTTCCTTAATTTATAGAAGCTGCATAGGGGAGTGTTACAGCTCTATCAATGCAGCACAGTGTCCAGCTTAATTGGTCCCAGTGGCTGCATCTATGATATTAAGCTGTGAAGAGTTAGGGAATACAGAGCACATGTACCCAGCTTCGCAGCATGCTGCCCCTGGCACGGTTTTGGCCTTGGGTCATCTCGCAGTCTTCCAGAAAACCCCCAAACCATGTCTGAGCTTTTGCATGGGCAAAGGAGCATTCTCAGCAGGCAGTTTGGAAAATCTCCCATGTTCTGGTGGATAAGTAAGTCTAGCTGTGTGGATGCAATCCATGAGGTATCATTCCATTAGAGACATGTGGTGAGTCCCTACTGGGGGTGTACAGCTTCTGATGCCTAGCACAAAAGTTGTGGCTTCCTGCACTCTGTGGTTTTACTTCTTCTGATACTGCTTTCTGTAGTCCCACTGTGCGTGGCAGACCCAGGCTGACATTTCTAAATTCTTGTATTTGTCAGGCAGTAGGTCTCTCTCCTTGTCTCAGTTTCTTACTCACACATTGTGCGCTAGAGCCATTGCATTCTCCCACCCTAATTTATAGTGTTCATTTACAGTGTAGGTTGGTTTTAGACTGAAATTACCTACTAAAGAAAAAAAGGGTCATGTAATTTGGTGTCATTTTAGAAGATGGAAACATACACAGGACACACAGTAGTAGATGGGTCCTTTGTTCACTAAGGAGATCTCAAAGCAATCACAGACAAGTATTTGTTGGGGTCCCTCCCCTGCCATGTAGCCCTGGGAGAGGGGCCCTGAGGGCACAGACACGGGGCTTCCCTGCCCCTGCTCAGCCTCGTTCCCATTGGTTGGTTTGTGTTCCCTGCGCGGGCAGAAGGACCCTTGGTCCCGTGACTGGGACAGTTCCTCAGCAGAGCTCCGGCCATGCGGCTGGAGAAATAAACATCTCTGAAACAGCTAGCAAGAATCTGTCTGTCCATATATATGTCCTTTCCACGGGACTCCTGGTTTGATATATGCGTGTTGCAGGATCCCCACTGCAACAAATGGTGGGGAATTGTGAGCAGAACGATCCCCGATCCCTAAGCGACTGATTTGTGTGAGTAAACCCTGGAAACTTTGGATTCCTCTTCTTGGTTTTGCTTTGCTATTCCATATCTGAACTATGGAGGAACCGTGGGAAGACTCTTGGCTCTCAGAGCCGCATATGGACATTTATCTTAAAATGATTCTTGAACAACGATTTGTAAATTTTAGCTTGATTCAAGCTCAAAAAGAACTGAAACACTTCCTGGCATGGTTGTTTAAGAACTTTTTCTATGTTTCTTGGGATTTAATTCTTACCAAGGGCTTTTGGAAAACCGTTTGGACACAGTTAATACTGGAGTCAAAATATATGCCGATGGAAGAATATTTTCGTGAATATTATTTAGTTACCGAGACTGTTGAGCAATGTCAGCTGTGTCCTGGCGAAGGGAAGCCTGGCGCAGGAACCGTGCGGCCCAGGCCACGTGCGCCGAGCGCTCTGCGAGCAGCAGCGAGGCAGTTCCCGCGCGCGGGCGGAGCCACGCGAGCCGCAGTGTTGGTGGCGGAGCGAGGCGCGGCGGGACCTGGCGGGACTCGCACGGCTGCGGGCAGCGCGTGGTGGAGCGAACCCCGGGAACGCCTGACTGAGAGGGGCGGCGCGCGGGCGGCGGCTGGCGGCGGTGGAACGGAGCCGTGCCCAGCTGAGACGCGCGCTGGAGCGGAGCGCGGGGGGGTCATTGCTCGGGGGCCCGGCCGAGACGTGGGTACAGCGCCCGGCAGCGGCAGCGAAGCTGCGACCAGAGGAGGCGACGCACGGAGAACTGAGCGGCACGGCCCGGCCCGGCCCGCGCGGCCCCGAACGCGACCCCGGGAAGAGCGCGCAGGCACCAGCAGCTCCGACAATTCCAACACGGGAGCGACCGAAGGAGAGAGCAAAGACGCAGCGAGACAGAAAACAGCAGACACTCGGAAAAAGGAAAAGATCATAGCAACTAAGACCTTAGGGATAGTAAAATGGTATAATGTTAAGCAAAATTATGGTTTTATAACAAGGTGTGACAACCAGCAAGACATATTCGTGCATAGAACTGCTATTAAAAAGAATAACCCTGAAAAATGCATCCCAAGCTTGGGAGATGGAGAAGTCGTGGAATTCAAAATTATATGAGGTAGAAAAGGGTTACAAGCATCGCAGGTCACTGGGCCTGATGGTGTTCCTGTAAAAGGCAGTATATATGCAAAAAACCGTAGTCATGTTAGACAGTATCTCTATTGTAAGCCCCCCCTACAGTCTCCCTTTCCTAATCCCACCTTTCCCTTTTACCCTATGTCCTATTACCCCCAGTGTATTCCCAATCCGTTTTTTCATCCATGGTTTCCCTCACAAAACCATGCTTTTGCCAATTGTTTCCCCAAAAATCCCTTTCCAATGCCGAGTGGGGGATGAAAAGGGGGAGGGAAGAAGTTAAACCCTCTCCTGCCTCAGTTTCCCCACAAAGCATGCTCAGAGTTCTGTCTCCCTTCTGTCAGCCCTAAGCTGTTCCACAGAATCTGATTGGACATTTAAAGACTCAGGAGGGTGGCTTGTTTTGTCTTGAAACTGTTCTTGTTATGTTTATCCAGTTGTTTTCATTCTCCTTTTATTAAAATAAAACGGGTGAGGTGTTGGGGTCCCTCCCCTGCCGTGTAGCCCTGGGAGAGGGGCCCTGAGGGACAGACACGGGGCTTCCCTGCCCCTGCTCAGCCTCGTTCCCATTGGTTGGTTTGTGTTCCCTGCGCGGGCAGAAGGACCCTTGGTCCCGTGACTGGAACAGTTCCTCGGCAGAGCTCCGGCCATGCGGCTGGAGAAATAAACATCTCTGAAACAGCTAGCAAGAATCTGTCTGTCCATATATATTTCCTTTCCACGGGACTCCTGGTTTGATATATGCGTGTTGCAGGATCCCCACTGCAACAAGTATTTGTGTATTTCCTTTCATAAGTTTATCAAGCTAACAACTAATATAAAATTGGTTTGTGTTCTCTCTGCTCCAAGAGAAAGACTGCCTCAGAACTTCCCTTTCTGGTCCATTAAAACATTCAGATGCAAAGAGAGAATTTCACATTGCTATTTGCTCGCATGCCTGCAGTATTTTCTAGCTCATATAGTTCCTTGTTCCTCTCTTGATGTTTACTGCCTGCTGTAATTTTAAAGCCCATTTCCACAGGGTCTTATATTTTGTTGCCTAAGCAGATTGAACTGTACATTCACCTGGCCCCTGTGCGAACAAAGGAGGAGAATTTCCTCAGTTAGTGGTTTAATTTTTTTTTCTATTTTAGATTTATTCACCACCAGCTTGCCACTCTTTCGACTTGCACAGTCTGCCTTTCAGCTTACATTTGCTCCTTCTTGACCTATGTCTTTGGTGTACATAGTCATGCTGTGGAAGCACCTGGAAGTTCAAAATGTGTCTTGAAGGAAATTTAAAAATGCTTTTGGTAAAAGAGATCATACTGTTAACAAAGAATTATTTCTTGTCATTTGGTGTCCAGAACAATAAAACTTAGATCACCACTAAGTTGAAATTCTAGAAAGAAATGGGTATAGTAAAGCAGATGTTATACCTGCTTTGATATGGGTTGCAAGATATAATATGATGTTGATGCTTAAACAAATTAGCCGGTAGTTGTTTACATTTATCATTTTTAGACCATAGGCAGTTGAATTGGCTTATCTGATTTTATCTTCTGAATTGTAGCTTAATTTCCCACAAACAGATTTCATTTCCTCTACTCAGTAATGCCCAGCAGAATTTTCTATTTGCTTTTGTTCCTCAACAAATTTTAGGACAGTGACAAGATATCTGAAGATTTCTCGGGCAAAAAGACAAGATGATCTTACATTTAGGGTTCATTAAAGGTTACATTTTTTTAATAAGAAAATTATAAGTGATCTCATAGCCCTCCTTTTGGAAATGTAGTATGCTATATGCAAAATAAAGGCAGCATATTTTCTTATTTTCTGTCTTCTACTTAGCAAACAATTTTACAAATACCATTTTCCCACTGTAGTCCTCTTTAGCTATTACACTTCCATGTCATTTGGTGAAGGCTTAAGAAAATATCTTCTCTTTAATAACAGAGATTGAACCCAGCAAAAGTATAGTTGCAAATACAGCAGAAGACACAGTTAATGATAGTAAGCGACCCTTCTGTTTTCAGTGTTAGGCAAAATGCTGCAGCGTACTCCATGTTGGGTGTGCCTACATATACTCTCCAGAGGACTAGGAATTTAGAGATTATTTCTTTCTTTTGGGGTAAAAGAAATGGGAACAGCCTACTGAAAGTTCATGTGGCAAACTATGTTCTGGTTAGCCAACTGCTAACAAATTAGGTGTTAGCTGGTGCTCCTTACTAATAACTAAAGGATAAGGGATGGCAATAATTTTCCCTGTCTCATATGTTCTGTCTTGCAAATAGGGAAGTTAGTTCCTTGCTCTTTCATGGTCATAAAAAAAATCATATTTAGGGTACATCTACAAGGATTATTTTACACAATTATCACAAATTTGCTTTGCTTATTTGCCAAAATAGCAGCGTATTAGTGTGGTTCAATCAAGAGAGGTGTAGCTTTAATTAGAAATTAGTGCCATACTGAGTCAAACATGGAATTGCATATTAGTGTCTATCTGCAATTTGTTGTTTGACGTGTAGGCAGAACATGCTTCTGGTACTGTATGGACTCTACTTTCTTTATCGAGTCCTTAGTCTTTGGACAGACTATTATTATGTTACAGTGAATATTGTTGGAAGAATATTACAGCAGGTAACTGAAAAGAAACTGCTGTTGAAACATGAATTAGTTTACCGAAAATTATCATTATATAAATATATGTATACAAAGACATAATAGACAAACAGTATACAATATAATTAGATGCTGAAACTGTCATTTTTACCACATGATTCTGGAAATAATGTTACCCCAAGACAAAGAGTGACTTTCAAAGATGCAGATGGAAACAATTTTTGAACATTTAGCAGATCTGTAATTTAAGTATTGTTTGATGTGGTAAATAGGTGAAATTAAATGACAGTTGTCCCTAAGAGTATAAAGAAAGAGATGATAATATCTATCTAGCATCATGACTACTTTTCATCTGCGGCTCTCAAAGAGTTTGGAAAAGGAGGTCATGAAAACTTCAAAGGTGTTTGGAATTATTGAAATGTGACAGAATGGAAGATTTGCCATATTTATATTCTACAAAGTAGTTTCTGAAGTGCTGTAGAGGATAACACACCTAAGACTTGCCAGTGAAAAAAGTATTACAGCAGACAATACTCACAAAATTTAGTGGAGAAAAAGCATCTATTTTAACATTGTTTTTCACAGCACTTTTTGTGGACATGGGTTTTTTTTAATTTAACAGAATATGCCTGTTCATGTATTTATCTATCTGCTAAGAGAGATTAAACTAGTTTTAAAATATAAATGAAAATAAATATTCTTTATAAATCAGGGTTTGATGCCAAAGAATATTAAATATATACTTAATTGATTCTTGTATTCTGAAGAAAGAGATATACTAGTGAAAAGTGAGTTCATTTTTTTCCCCCTAGTGCTTGCTGATTGCATTAGAAGTGGGGTCCCTTATCAGAAGTGACTAGAGTGGGGCGTTTCCTTCTTGTCAAAAATCTTGCTTTTCAAAAATTTTTTTCTGGCCCAAATAATTCTAAAAGAATGCCATTGGTCCCTTACTCAGGTAAATTATCATTAACAATATATGTGAGCTTCCCTGCCAAGTATTTCCACAGGCAGCTTCTGAGGTGGGGTATCCTCAAGATTCCAGCTGCTTGGCATTACTGTTCTGTAAATTCTAATCAAGGTTTCTAGGATAACTAGAAATAGAGAGTTTATGTGAGATTACATGTCACAAGATAGATGTTGCAGTTTGACTACAGATGTCCGTGTCTTCCTGTAGACAAAAGAAAGAAACAACAAACATTTGTTCTAAGATGGGTATATAAGGGGCAGAAGATCAAATTCCATGGCTGTTCTCATTTCTGTTTGCTGGATAGACAGGTTTAGACTCACATGCTATTATTAATAAGTGAATACAAGCAAGATTACCCCTTTAATTTTTTTTTCTGTATTCTGTGCAATTGTCTTGGCGGGGGGACTTGGTTCATTCTCTGGTCTTTAGCCATTTGTACTGTTGCACTTGCCCCAGTCACAGACTACATTTGATTAGGACTGGAGACCATATCCTGCACCAAGCATATCACCATGCCATAAGGGTGGGTTTGATAAACTGCACTAGGGCAGTGGATCCTGAGGCCATTTTCATGGGATCCAGACTAGATGCTCTTGGACTCTTTTGTTAGGTTTGTTAAACTGAGAGTGTTCCAGTCAGAGCAGTTCCTACAGCTCTAGTGAATGACATACATACATACAGAAAGGGACTAAAAGAGTTTCATGGCTTTTGAAGTTTTAAAGTCTTTTCCAGGGTTAGATGCTGTCTTGTCGGTTTCCCCCGACTACAGTATATAGGTAGAAGTACCAAAAAATCTCTACCCTTTTCAGCAGAAGTCAGTGCAGAAGCAAAGTGCAGAATTTTAAGGCCTCAGAATGTAATAAAAATTGTTGACAGTAATGAGGATGCAAAAGTAAATGGAATAGTTAGCAATGGAATAATTGGTACATACCTCAGCTTCTTACACATCAGCTCCCTATTACTTGCAAATTTGCTTGACAGCCAACTAACTGTTAGTTTAGTGCGGTGAAAACCCATGCTACAAATACCAAACTGGTTCAAAGACCAAGATGTGTAGTTTTGAATTACAGCTGTGAGTTATTCTCTATCCTCTTACTCTGGTGATGGATGAACTAAGATATGTAAGCATTCTGCTTCAGAACATCATGAAAATCCTGGTGCATTTTTGTAAGGGACTAAAGGTTGTTTCAAACCTATCAGCTGAGGGATGCTGTCAGTTTGTATTTACCACAGGGGTTTCTGGATTCTTAGCTCATTTTTTATGCTTGTCAAATAATTTGCTCTACATGCAAAACCTCACTACAGACACATGCACTAAGGACAAAACCAGTTTGAATCCTTGGGTAGTTATTTCCCCTGGTAGTTTTCTCTCTTTCTATATAAATTTTTTTAAATACAAGCCTTCTGATACTATTTTCTGATTGCCAAATTCCTATCCTTTCCTGCCTATGGACCTTGTAGGACTAAAATATACAGCCAAAATCATCTCAGCCAGGGTTGCACTTCATTCCTCTTGGTCAGCTCAGATAAGTCCCCTTATTGCATGAGGCAAGCTCTCCTCTGCTTCAAAGCAGGTCTCCTTGTACTGATTCTCTGTGAAATCCCAGGATGCCTTTACTTATTTATTTAGCTGGCATTAGTCATCATGTAGGGTGCATTTAAAACATGAAAAAATATTCTGTATTCCCTTCTTTTCCATTCTTTGCTATCACTCAGACTAGGACTGAAATAACTATGCAAGGATTAGCAATGGGTTGCAGTGCTGTTAAACATGTTACTTAATTTTAAATGGAGACCTGCAGTCAGACCTTGCTCTGATGACCATAAAGAATATCCTCGTCTTAACTGAAAGCATAGAGAACTTGGGAATTTACACTATAGGGACCGCCTCACAAAGCACCTACAAATAGTAGTCCATCTCCTGTTGTTTTGTGTACAGCTGAAGCTCTAGACCTTAAAAAAAAAAAAAAAAAAGTGAACTTTTTCTTACATCTTACACTGGAATATGATTAAAATATATTTTAAAACTGAAGCCAGCAAGTCTTAGATTTGTAAGGTCAGAAAACTTCTGGACAACAACCCATACCTTCACTTCCCAAAAGTTCTTTGAAAATCCTTAGGTTGTCATGGCTTTGTTCATACTTAAACTGAGACTTTTTTGCACTTTTCATTTAATTAAAAAAAGTTATGTTCACTAATATAAGATACATACTTATTAACACTGAAATAGTGTTTGGGTTACACATAAAGAATATCTTTGGATATTAAATGACTTTATATACAATTCAGTAGCATAGGACACTGTACCCATACAGCAGTTGCCATGGAAAAATGTGAATATTGAAAAATATGAATATAGAATATTAATATAAAAACTGCATTATGCATTAGTCAGTCTGCTATACAATATTGCTATTCATAAGAATGGACCTTTTAGATTAAATACTTGATGTAAAAAATTGAGCAAAAGAGAAAAAGCCAGAAAAGATAATTTGTCTTTTAGTTTCTCCGATAATACATATCTACACAGTTTCTCAGTTGACTAATTCAAATCCATTGAATTAACGGGAGCCAGGACAATGATCTCATTAATTCTGGTAACAGTCACCAACTTAGACTGTGCCCAGGATATGAACACAATCGAGGAAAAAATGCAGAATTTTTTTGCACCAAACCTTTAGTGTATATTTAAGCACGTGCTTAGCTCCTTTCCTAAGCAGAGAAGGTCTTAGATTGTTCTCTGTCAAGTCTTATGACCCTTTGGTATTGACATCTGTCTTTGGACAATTTTAGTGTTTAGGAGTTGATTGAAAATTTCAATTTCAATGTTTCTTACTAACTGGAAAATTACACAGTCAAGATGGGATGAACCTACTGCTCTCTTCTGACTGCCTTGACAAAGTTAAGCATAAATGCTTTGTTTAACAGGGTTTCTAACTTGGGTGAAATCTCCTGGGGTCAAGCAAGAAAAATGTCCACAATAATTAAATCTTTCTGTAACAACACCATTTTTATGATTTCCTAACTAATGTGGAGAAATGAAAAGTCACTCTCTCATATAGAATTTTACAGGCAAGAATTTACATTTTTAAACTTTACACAATACCAGGTACCGTTCATATCTAACATTGACTGGCCTGACATAAGCTTGCAAACAACTGCAGTCTGATTAAGATTGTTTCCCTTTAGAAACCTTCAGGGTTTTTTGGTTGTTTTCTTTTTTTCTTTTTTTTCTTTTTTTCAGCTTCTGGTGCATTAGAATGTATGCCCAACCCTATTGAATTTGTAAAACTTTTTTTTCACAGGTGTGAAAGCAGCAGTAAGATGGCCCCTGGCTCACAGACCCTGCTGTGCTGCTTCTCCATGGGGAGTCTCCACAGATTCTGGCACCTGACCCGAGGGAGCCTATGGTTCATGCTGTCCCCTTGGACAATGCTCCTCTCCCTCCAAAGCAACCTAGCTCTTCTCTGACGCTGTAACCAAATCCTGAATGCTGTCTCAGGATCTTACAGAAGAGAAGTTTACACCTTTTTTTAGAATCTGAATTTTAAATCTAATCATTAGCTCTTTATCTCTTCAAAGAGAAAAATAAATGACACCAGTGTTTGGTATATCCCTAAATGGATTTCATGCGTATCCACATTTATAATAGCATTTTAAATATTCTGGCACATCTTTTTTTAATGAACCATATCAATTGTTTAGTTTTAAATCCCTCTTTTTGCATAAATGGCTGGAAATGTTTTTCCATCTGCAAATTCATATTTCTGTAGTAAACCCCCTAACTGGGTAGTCTGTCAGGTAGATAGCACTCAAGAAATTGTTCATCAATTTTTTCTTCAATGTAGCATGTCACTTCGCTGATTTTTTTTAGGGATCATTTTTAACTTTGAGAAAGATAGTATTTGTATGTCATCTCTGTTCTTTAGTTATCTGTCTGGAATTAGTACCGAAAATCTCATTTCACATTTCTTAGTTTATTTAAAAAACCAAAATGCCATCCATCAAGTGATGAATGTTCATTGTTTGGGGTCATAAAACATCACTCTGTGTTAGCTTCTAAGATGAACAGAGAGAACTGACTCAAAACATAGTGCTGCAGAGGTTAGAAGCTGTGAGATGTCCACACTGACAGAAAGACTGAAAATAGTAAAGAAGATTAGAAAGGAAGAAAAACTTCCTAAAAGTCTTTGACAAAAGCATATATACCTTGTTCTCAGGTTTCATGTAGTATTCCTGTAAGAAACAGGACTGAATAGGGCAGAAACCCCCTCAGAAGGGATTGTTGCTCTTTCTTACAGAAGCTGCTCAAGGATAGAAGGTCACAGGAATGGCTTGACATGAGAAAGAGATGTAATCAGAGAGGCACAGCAATGAGGTGGGTGCTTGCACTTAGTACAGACACTGACAGGCTACTGGAAAGTGAAGGAGGGGACAGAAGGGCTTCAGGAGTCATGGAGGGTGGAAAACATATCCCATGGATCAGAGAAGATTGGGCAGATTTTGTTGCATCTCAGAAATTCTGTCAGTTAGGCAGCTGAAGCAAAGTCAGCAAATAGAGGTTCATGGGGCAAGCCTATAATATCCAAGAACAGCATGGTATAAAATAACAAGCTATTCATATTTTACCTGATACAATTCCTTAGAGTATTTTTCACTTAAGAGTGACCTATGCTAGTTTATATTCTAAAATATAACTCAGTCTTTTTTGAATTTGAAAACCATTCTGGTCTTCCAGGATATCACTGTAAGAAAAAAGTCCATACAGAGTTGTCTCTCAAACCTATGGGTTTCTAGCCCCCATCAGAGATAGGGATAGCGCAAGTCTTTCAGAAAGGGTCATCCTGGAGAGTTGAGATGAATATTGCTCTGAGCTTGGGAGAGCACGAATCACTTCTTTCAGGAGGACTCACAGATATCTGGCCTGCATTTCAGTGTGTATTGGGTTTATAGGGCAAGTTTTTGATAGTGGAAGGGTGTGGGAGGGGAGAGAGCTGCAAGTGTGACTTCTGTTAGAAGATTCCAGAAGCTGCCCATGTTGGACAGAGCCAGTGCCTGTCAGTTCCAGCTGCTGGCCAAAGCTGAGCCAAACAGCGATGCTGGGATCAACATAATAACACATTTAAGAAAGGAGGAAAAAAAAGGTTCACCACAGCAGCTGTTAGAGAGAAGTGAGAATGTGTGAGAGGAACAAATCTGGAAACACCAAGGTCAGTGAACAGTGAGGGGAGAAGATGCTCCAGGTGCTGGAGCAGAGATTCTGCTGCAGCCCGTAGTTGGACCTGTGGCCCTATGGAGCGAGGAGCCGTGCTGCAGCAGACTGTTCCTGAAGGACTGTCTCTGATAGAAAGGGCCTGTGCTGAAGCATTCATGAAGAACTGCATCCTGTGGGAAGGTCTCACACTGGAGAAGTTCATGAAAGACTGTCTTCCTCAGGAGAGACCCCATGCTGGAGCACGGAAAGAGCTTGAGGAGGAACAAGCAGCAGAGATGATGTGTAATGAACTGATTGAAACACCTGCTCACCATGCTGCTAGGCCACTCAGTGTGAGGAGGCAGAGAAATTGAGTGCAAAGTTGAACAGGGAAAGAAGGGAAGGGCGGGGGATATTTGGGGTTTTTTAGAATTTTTTAACTTGTTCTTATTTCTTGTTTTCCTACTCCATTATTGACAATAAACTAATTTGCCCAAGGTGAGTTTGTTTTGCCTGTAATATAATTTCCTTGGCATTATCTTGACCCATGAGCTTTTTGTATTTTTTTTTCTCCCCTTGCATTTTTAATAGAGGGGGAGTGATAGAGCAGCTTGGTGGGCACCTGGCAGCTAGCCGAGGTCAGAGCACTACACAGCATGAGAGTGTCAATACTTATCATCCTCTTAAGAGAGAGAGTCATGAAGGCATTGAAGCAGGCAGCAGCAAGGGTGGTAATGTGGAGAGCTTTATTAACTTACAAGACTACATGAGTTTTTTTTGTCAGGTTGCTATTCTAAGAAGATTGAGGAAATTATGCTTAGTGTAGGTGGTTTTATACAGCTTCCAGTTGGTACAGATGAGTAAGGAATCTCTCAGATTGCTCAAAAGAGAAAGTTTTTAAGTATTCTTTATGCTGAGGACGTATGGATTGTCAAAAAGCTGGCAAGTCAGTTAAATTTTGGAATAACATTTATGACCTTTGTTGAAACCATATTTGAAATTGAGTAATCAGAAAAAAACCCCGAGAAATAAGTAGTGGTTGTTGTGATAGGGATGGGACAGCTTCAACAATTGAGGCCCATCAGTTCCACTAAAGAGGCCTGTCTGCTAAAAAATGTAACCTCAAATAGGGTGCAAGACCAGGGGACTTAATGGAGTACAAGAAGGGGCTCAGTGGAGCGGTATGAGTTGGATTCTATTCAAGGTTATGATGCTTAAAATGAAATTCCTACTTGTGTGTAAAAATTCAGTGGAGTCTAGTTAGTTCTGGAATTCGTGAAATTGATCCTGTTGTCCACTGCAGGAACCTAAAAAGCGCCCATTTTTGCTACCTCACTCTAAAATGTCTTGTGTAATTGCTATTGGAAATAGCTGCTTTCTCTCTCATGACCAGAAATGTGATTTGCATAGTGAAATCCCACCCTATGAAGTGAAAATGTCTAGGAGATATCATTCTAGCTGAAATAGGCAACAGACATTGATTTTCTATCTATCTCAAATTTGCCAACAGAGTAGATTCCGTGAATCTTTCTGATTCTTCATAATCACGCAGCTTCTGTGTAGCAAATCTTTTTACAGTGGATATAACTTTGTGCTTTGAATAAGGTACAAAGGGCTTTGCGATTTTGCAGATTTTGAATTTTAATTTATGACAGTTATGTTTGCCCTATATATTTCCCAAAATTTTTATTTATTTCACATAGAACTAGTTCAATTTTTTCTAATTATAGTAGTCATTAAAAAAAAGACTATGTGCATTAAAAATGTGACGAAGATGGTAAAATATTAATTTGTTTATGGTGAGATTTTCTTTTAAGATTATCTAATAAGATGCTCCCTATTATTTTGTAAGGTGCTCTTGAATCTCATTTGAATGGCTGCTGTAAGGGTATATTTTAAATGGTAATAGAAACTAGGCACAAATGTCCACAACTGAGCCTGCTAAGCTGAGAAAGTAACAGATCTGTTGCACTGTAGAAATAGGGCTAACGCTAATCTTGCTCTTATGTAACCCCCATACATAATGCATCCCTCTAAATATTCAAATAAATTGGTCTGGAATAACCTGGACCTCTAAAATGAAAATGGGTTTCTTAATATTTTACTATTTACTGTTTATTTTTTCATGGGTTATACTTATTAGAAAAATTCTGAGCTGAGAAGAATAAGTAGAATTAAATGATACTTAATTTGGTTTTGGCATTACTTTGTCTTCAGAATGAGCAACTTTTTTTTATGGAAAAAAGGTGATTTCATTCTATATGGTAGACTACTTCAGTTTACCATATGAAATACTGGTGAACTCATTGCATCTCTGTAGACTATTACAACTTTAAATTAGGTCTTAAAGACTTCATAGTACTTATTAATTTAAATAAGCCTAACAAGATCAGGCTGTAATTTTATTTTAAGTGTGTTAGTTGGTTATCCACAGCTGACAGGGACAAATGAGTTACACTCAAGGCACTCTTTCATCTCATTGATCCATGCTAAAAAGACTATTAAAAGTTCTACTTAAATATGTTGTGGGCCTAAAAACAAGTAAGTATATGATAAGATTAGATAAGAACTGCAACTATTGCTTTGTTTAGACATTTTTTAAAGATGTGAACACTAGAAACAAACAAATAGTAAAATTGCTCATGGCATATGTAGTAAAATGTTTATGTTTTCCTCCACTAAAAGAGATTTTGCATCACATGGTTCAGCATCTTGAAGTGTCAGTAGCCAGTTTAGATGAAGAGATAACAAGCAAAACCCATAAATTAAATTTGCTTCCTTAAATGTTCCTTTGCAGGAACATGGAGAAACTTTAGGAATAATTGATAGTGACAGGATGAGAGAGATAAAAAGAGATGGACTGGGAAGTATTTAATGACTCTTTGTGGTATTACATCTGTCACACTTTTTGTGCTACATTAAAGTTTCATTATTTTCATATTTCTTGTGTTCATATTTTCCCATCCTCTTCTTTCTGCTAAATTTACCAAGTAATACAATGTGGATAATAGAGAGCTATTGCTGCAAATGTCATTGAATCTGTTACTGGACTGGATAAAGTACCTCAGCCATGCATTCCTTTTCATAATGCATTTTCAATTAGTGGTTTTGGAATTCTATACAAAGTAGACTCACACTTTTTTTTTTTTAATAATTGTGTATTTCTAAAAAGACATATCGAGACTTCCATTATGCAACTGTTAATAACATGAATCAATTTGCTTTGGCCAAAGAAAATTATTGCCCCAGCCTGTTTACTGAAGGAGTTTATTACTCTAAGGACTTGGTTTCTACAAGCTCTTAAAACAAATGGTTTACCTTTGCTCATCTGAAAGATGGCAGACATAATCTGAGAGATTCAGGTTTCCCTTCTTTCAATCTTGTTTCTTCCATCTATGTTTTCACCTTTGCAGCCTGCACACATAGCTCAGTGTTTTAGTTGTTTAGAATAACATAATGTCTTTTGCCTGAAGATGTTTTCCTAAGATTTTAAAATTTTTTAAGAAGATATCTATAATTTCTAACAGCGTTTCTCCTAGATTCTTGAGATTCTAATAAAATTCTGTTCATTAGTGAACATATTGTTTATGTTTTAAGCTTGGAAAGCAAAATCTGATTTATTAGTAAGTAATATTATTTGTAGATTATGGATTTTTTTTATGGATGTAGATAAGGATTTGTTGTGAAACTGGAATGCATATTAAGTACATGGAGATAATAAATGGAATACTGTGCTTCACCGCCAACAGGACCCATAGTAATGCAGAATTCTTCACTCAGCTAAGTTAAGTAGAAGGTTGACTGAGATAATAGCACTGGAGGCAGAAATCTAGACTGATGCTCTCCTGGTAAAGCTTTTTTACTTTTTATGTAACAAGACTAAAAAGGGCTCTTGTCTTGTTGATAATTATGCAGTATGATTCTTTCAGTGACAGACTGCAGTTTGCTATGATCTCAAATATTTTATCTGGAGAGCCTCTGAAATGTTAAAATACACCCCATATTTAAGTGCCCTTTAGAACAGAGAATTGAAAACAGCACCCAGAATTCATGAAAGCTGTATGAGTCATATTCAGCCATGGGAGCTTCATAGTTACCTACACACACTTTATGACTTTTGGATTATAGCTTTCTCCTTGCTCCATTGTCCACAGAATACAAAATTTCACTATGCATTTTTAAATCATCATATCTCAAGTCATTCCTCTGTCAATACAATAGTGTAATTCACTAAGAAAATCATTTACAGTGCTCTGTGATTTTGAATTATCTCAACCTGCACTCACACAAGCATGAATAACAGATAAAACTGTTTCGAGGATTGCAAGATTACATCTCCTGATAATTTAGAGAGCTCCTGATAATTTAGCTGCAAGCTCTCTAAATTAGAGCCTCAGGATCAGGCGAAAACAGGAGGAAAACACCCTTCTGCACAATGGGTAGCATTTTAGATTGCAATTTATGTAAAGTACATTAATTCAGTTAAAAGGTGCTGAAATACAGAGACTGCTTTTGCAGTTATTTTCATAGATATAGTACAGAAGTGTTTCTGCATTATTTTTTGCAGACATAACCATTGAAATGTTGCAGTAGCATTACTGTCTTTGAAAACTGTGTTTTAAAATTATGTTTTACTGAGAAAAAAAGAAACATGTGGCCTTTGCAATTTACAGGGACCTGGTTATAGAAACCCTTCTGTTCAGCAGAACAAACTCGTCCTTAGAAATGTACCTTTTCTCTTGACATTTGATTTCTCTCCTATTTTACTGTTCTTTCCAACTGCCTTGTGTGACAAACATTGAGGATACTGGCTCCAGAGAAACAGCTTTGTTGCAAATATGATTCTATGCACTGCATATGGAGCTGTTTTGTATGCAGGGTAGGTAGAAGCACTGGTTCTTTACAGTCACACAGAGACATGTATAAAAGATTTTCACACTGATTTTTTTTTTCCCCTCGAAATTAACCTTCTGTATTTTTCTTACACCTATTTCCATGATTCATCCCAGATCAGACTGAAGATTAAAATTTCCTTCTCACCATGGGTCCAACAGTGCATCTGATTTTCAGTGATTATAATTTCATTTCTCTCAGTAATAATTTTTTAGTTATTCAGCCTATTTTTAACAACTGCAGATGGAAACAAAATGGATCTGTAGAAGAGACATTCATTAGCAAGTAAGAATTCAGGGACTGGAAAAGTCTGTCTGATTCACAAAGCAGAAATGGCATTTAGTATCCAAGTCCCCTCCTAGACAAAATTAGCAAAGACTGCAGTGAAGTTAAAGCCTGCTGGTTGCAAAATTGGAAATTGGTTTCCTGGGGCTCTCTGTAAACTCTTCATTACTTTACTCAATCATGGTTCATTAGTAAGTTAACAGACAGAAGACCAGCACACGTTGCGATATGTTTAGAGTCAGGACTTCTATCTCCTTGAACATCACTTAAAACTTGAATGTCACAGCAAATTAGATACTGTGTCAAACTGCATCTTCTTCTCAGCTGCAGTACAGACAGTGCATAGATCATGGCCACTTAACCTCTTGAAATTGTCAGGTGCTTTTTATCACACATTTCATGGAGTACCACTTGTGTTTTAATTCAAAGTGACTCTGATGGAGCAAACAAAAGACCTCAAAAGGTGCCCAAAATAGAAACAAGTTAAAAAACCCTTGTTAACAGTTTCATGTAAAATGGATTTAATGTCTCTTATTAACCAAAACCTAATCTCCTAGAAGAAAACATCCATAGGTGATATTATTCCAGTTAAATGGAAAGCTAAAAATAATTATTAGGTTCCTAGGAAAAGTTCAAATTTTATTTACAATATAATTTTGAATTACAGCTGAGTGCCAATTATCTAGAACTCCACCTGAGTGCCTGAGTCTCTATTTTTTATTAACCACCATTCATTCTTCTATGATGCTGCCTGACTTTCCAGAAAAATATTTACTCTAAATAGTTCTAGTCATTGAAATGAACTGTATAGAAATTTTTAAAGACTTTAAATACTTCTTTGCAGCTGCTATTTGGTAATCTTTTAATGCTATAATTTTCACGAGGTATCATTAATTGTGAAAAGAAAATGGAGGCTGGGTGTTAATTGAGGCAAACTGCTTAAAATTACCTGTGGTGTTTAGAGTCCTTTTAATACAATTAGTTCATGGTTTGTAGGGTTAATGGGTATAACAAGTGACACTCTTGGTTTTGTCCCATTGCATCAAGTGCAGATAACTGCAATGGCCAGCATGACAGCCACCTTGTGATGGTGTTTATGATTTGGACTATTTGCTAGCCAGAGGTGCTAGACCCTCATTCCCTATGCAGTTAAGGAATAAATTCATTATGGTGTCCAAAACAGGAAGAGTAGCTACCATAATTGCCCAGTCGGAGGGGCTCCATAGGGAGCCAGCACACAGCAGTGCATTTCCTCGTTGCTCTCTTGAATGTTAGTGCTGTTTCAGTCTTAGTACCTAAGCTGGGCACCCATTTTAGGTCATGTTATGGCTACAAAAGTATGTAAGCTGAATTTTTAATTATCCATAATAGTGACGCATAATATTTGGCAGTGTCTGGAGAGCGATTGAATACTTCTGAAGTCCCTTTGTGGGAGCCTCATGTTTTTTGACTTTTCTGGGCCTACTCAATGGGATTACTCTATTTGCTGTTTAGAAGTGCTTTCTGGGTTCAATGGGCCCCGTGGCTCGTAGCTGGGTGTTCAGTTGGTTCTTTCTGTCTACTAATAAACAAGGTACTTTTGGGAATCTGAGGATCAGACTAGAACTACATAAAGTAGTGTGAGTGGTGAGTGCCATGGTACACCCCAGAAACATGATCTTTCAGCCATTTGTGTCCCAGCCAGGACACACCACAGCTCCTTTCCAGCCTGGGTCTTGGATCCCCTTTGTGTGGGGATCAGAGAGAAAATTCATGGGTGCTTGGATGTCTCTCTGGGAGTGCACAAAAGGATGAAGGTGACATAAGACTTGAATTTCAAAAACTGATTTCTTCAGTTGGTCCTTGGCTTGCCTTTGCCTTGTCTTGGCAAATGCTGTCATTATCACAAGAAGTGAATATGCTGTGCTTCCATTGCCACGGGTATGCCACTTACAGATAATGTTATTTATTATCACAAATTCAGTAAAATATGGCAAACAGCAATTCAGAAAATATGTTTCATACATGGTGCCTAAGGGAAGAATAAAATATTCTCATGAAAATCTGTATGATTTTCACATAATGAATTTGTCAGTGTACACATATGCTCCTATCTTTATGGGGTTCTGACATCTGTTTGATGGATTATAACCTAATTTACTCGGGAAGCAACTGACCTGCTGAGGGTTGGCCTTTCATTATAAATGTTAACAAAAGAAATAATCCCTCTCTAATTTATTGCCAGGATTTCAGTTGTTCACAAACCTGTCACAGAGAAATATGTAGAAACTAGAAAAATTGCACAAAATAAACCTTATTGAAAAGGCAGATTACCACAGCACAAGTAGGGATGAAGTGACTGGCAACTAAGCTGAAAACTTGAAAACTCAAGGTCTGATGACTATTAGCATTGTTTCATGCTGATTTCATATTTCACTTCAGATAACATGCAGAATCAGATAACCCATACAAAGCCAGCATAAGGGACAAATGAGTGAGAGTCAGAGCAGATATGGTGTCAGACATCATGCTGTGGGAAATCACGTTGCTGAGAAGTCCCTGGCAGAAAAGCAGCCACCAGTGAAGATGTCAGATTCACAGAAATAAATGGAAGGCATAAGAAAAGGGATAAGATACATTTCCTTTTGTAGCTCAGGTATTTGGGCTGAATTAAAGTCTTTCTTTTACTGCTAATCTACGCATAATGTACCTGTAAACTTATTATTATATAAGTTCACTAATTTTTTTTTGTACAGGTCCTGCTTAACAGTTTTGGTTAATAGCATTTTACCTAATGTAATTATCAAGCAGTACATTGGAAAGTATTTGATGTGGGGATTATGAATGTACAGACATCAATAAGATTTAAAATAAGTAGTTCTGAAAATCACAAATTTGTCTTTTTCTTTCCCCTAGAATTGTGATTTTTCTGCTCGTTGTACTGATATTACTGGTCCAATAGTGCATTATTATTAAAAAAAGCATTCTCTTTTAATTATCAATTAACCTTGATTAGAATGAAAACTCAGATGCCAAGAAGTCTACACTAGAAGTTCATTTCTGTATTGGATTAGGTATAAAAATCCCATATTGGTTTCTCCTGAAGTAGTGTGTAAGCACTTATCAATTCTTTATCAGTAACTGTAAGGAAAATTAATACATAGTTATACTTAGATGTTTGGATAAGGATCCAGGACCTGCATCATTCTCTGGGGTATGGGTGACAACAGCCTGAGAAGACTACAGGCATCCTCATTAAAACCTGAGGATATTACTTCTTTGATTGGCAATGTAACATGTCTGTTTTCAGAGTCCCATGATCCCCTACAAAGGCTAAGGCTGTATCTCCATTTGCAAGTCATCTGGCTGAGTAGGGGCAGAGCATAGGTTGAAATCATTGCTGCCAGGGCCGCCACATTAGCTCTATCCTGAGCCTTTTATTTTTGATTGAATTCAGTCTAGTCGCCTCAACTGGATGTCTTTATCAGGTATGTGGTTTAAAACTGCTAAAAGGATAAACACTGTTTTGGACCATTATGTTTTCCACTCCCAGAAGGTGATGAAGCATGTTTGCTATGTATCTAAAGTAGAGGCTTCCAAAACAAACCTTGTTTGTGAGCACCACACCTGCTCTGGGAAGTGAACCGTTCAATGTGTTAAGTGTGGATGGTGAGTGATAAGTGCATGTTTCAATTCAAATCCTACAATTGCTCTAAATCAAATGCTAAAAGATTTGCAGCCTGAGGGGTACAGTAAGCTCTGTTAGGCATGGATAACTCTCTGCTTTCTGTATTTATTTCAATGTTTTTCAAACTGCAAATCATGAATATCGGAACTTTTCCTGGTAATCCGTAGAGTTTTCTACCTGAGCATCTCCCAGGATTAAAAGTATTGGGAGTTCCCGTGATTCCTGCTTTTGAAAAACAGCATAATACTTCAAAGTTTCACTGTCAGCTGTCAATAATTAGTGTAGCACTGAGGGGAAATTACAGTAAACTTAAATTTGCAACCTTTTGTGTCAGTATTAAAGTGAAGCCAAACTTCCTGTAGGCCTTAAAATAATATCCCTGACGTCCTACAGGCAAGGTTCTCTGCTAATGCTAGCACAGATTAATCTGTGTTACTAAAAGCATTGGATGCAGAGATATTCAGCTGATCAGTGATTACAATCACTGCACTATGGGTAAAGTGTGTAATTTATACCTGTGGGAAGTACTTCTGCAATAAAGCATAAAACTATTAAAGTTTGCTTGAGTAGGTGTTACCATTGCGTGGAGAGCAATGATTCTGTAGGCTGGTCACGTTTCACACATCAGAGCAGCAGCCTGGTCCTGGTAGTACCTGAATTATTTGCTGAACCTGAAAGAACCTATTTACATAATGAAGTCTTACACTGTGAGTCCAGGTTTTAGAACTCAGTATCAGCCTTATGGTCAATCATTTCTGAGGTTTTTATTTCACAATTTGCTAACTTATGTTTTGAAGAAATGAACAATTAAAGTCCTAACGGGAAATTCCATTTCTATCCCTGTATTACTTAAAGCAATCAGTTTCTTTGCAGCTTGTTGCTTTTAAAAATTAAGATACTGAATATGAAAACAGGTGGCAAAATAAATCTTTTGTTATTAGGGAAATTTGTATTGGAGAAAATAGAGTAAATTTGTAGCTAAACGATGTGTGGAGTGTGAAAGGCAGAGCAGCCTCATACAGGATGAATACTTCTATAATGCTAGTCATAAAATTATATTCTGAGTGATGTAATTTTCTTTTCTGTTGAAGACTGACAAGGACACCAAAAGTACAGTATTTTAAAAAAGAAAAAAGATAAAAACTTTCCTTAATCATATTATACTTAGCAGAAATCATGTTAACCTGAAAACCCAAGATTGCTTATTGCAATTACAATTATAGATTTTCTTCTGACATTAATTTCTTCTGACATAATATTTACATCTACAGAAGGATTTGAAGCCACAATTATCACCAGAGCAGGATACTAGAAAGCTATTATTAGATAACTCATTTTCAGCAAGTTCACTTTATAGCAGGACCCTGATAGTTACTGTAACAGTTGTCTTTGCCAAAAATTTCACAGAATAACATGGTAAATTAGAGATATCTGTAACCTCTGTTCCAATGGAGCTCCTAAGCCACTATATGCAAGCTCATGACAACTTTTTTTTGTCAACTTCATTGTCTCTTATGTAACAAGGTTTGCTCTTTTCTATACAACAATTTCATATAAATTGGCTCAAAGATCCAAATTCAAATAAGAAATGGTATCTCACTGGGTGATGAGGTCAGCAACATCACTGTGCCTACCTACCTGCTATTATACAGAGCAAGAAA
Organism: Corvus hawaiiensis; assembly: GCF_020740725.1. Lineage (NCBI taxonomy): Eukaryota > Metazoa > Chordata > Aves > Passeriformes > Corvidae > Corvus > Corvus hawaiiensis. The sequence goes on from NC_063215.1 coordinate 26,828,463, forward strand.
ATATTTTGAAGATAATATTTGCCTGTGTTCACGTAGCTGTTGTCTATCTATTAGAGCAAAGAAAAAAAAATTAATTTTCATATATTCCCTGCTATTTCCCAGTTGCTTCTCTTGTATACTGTGTTGTTGCACTTTGAATGAACAGAGTGCTGGCAGCCTGATGGACATGGTAACCACTGCTGAAAAGGGACACTTCTCTGATCTTCCACTTGGTCAGAGGCTCCCATTTCTTTCCTGGTAACACTGCTGCAAATCATATCTCAAGAGTGAGAAGTTTCAGAAAATTCTTCACCTTTTTTTTTGTATTAGTTAAGTGAAGACTCAGATTATTTTTGTCACTAGGCCAAGAGATCAAGATCATGGCTACAGGTAGAGAGAGGGAAGGGCAAGGAAGACAACTTCCATAGTGCAAACACTTAAAGAATGACCTTTCCTTCAGCCTGAGGTTGTATTCTTCAGCTTGGTCATGAAAGGGGAGCAACCTGTGCTCAAAATTTAAGATCTGTTTGGTTTAAATCTCTGTGATTTGAAATGTCTGAGTCTTGGAAAACAGAAAGTGCGACAGTGTACTAGTCAGGAATGTGACCCTGGCCTGCAGCTAATTCACAGCACAGACAATTGTCTTTACATGTGATTTGGTTGTCATGCTAATCTGCATTTTTTTAACAATTGGTTACTTGTCATATGCAAGACAATTGTCTATAGCGTATCTTGTAATAATTATGAAAGAAAATATTCGTTGCAATATTAGTTGCCTTTCATAGTTGAAGTAGTCTTTCAATGCCATTTGCTTTGGTTGAAACATTAAAGGGTAATACACGACATGAGAGTTACCATATTAAAGTCACTTCTAAGCCCTCCAAAAATCACTTTCACATCTTATCTTAAATAAGAAAATATAATTTCAAACACATAGTAAACAATTTGGCCTTTGAGAGTAAGTTAAAAATCAATTTGCTGAAAAGATTCCATCTTAGCAAGGAGATATTTTCTATTCAATATTTTCAGAGATGACATTTCATCTGCTGTTTCTTTGAGTGTGAATGAATACTAAAACTTGAGAGACAAGTTTTGAAGGGAGGCTTTTTTTGCTCATGTTGAAGGAATTTTGCTATTAGATAAAAGGAAACATGGCATAAATATAAAGAAAAAAAAAGCAGGAAAAATATCCCTTTGCTTGAAAAAGAACTTTTGTATATGAAGAAGTACACAGCCAAGCTTTGAAATGTATGATGCAACTGGAAGCAAGGCGTTATGCGATGGTAACTCATGAAGTTTAAATATATGGCTACTACAGTAGAACTTCCTTGTGTATTAGTGCTCTGTGATGTTCTGTTTCCTGAGAGTATCTGAAAGTCAAATTCACTCTAAAGAGATCTTAAACCATCATCTCTGTTTATATAATTTTCTACTGAAGCTTTCTGCAATGCAGATTGCTTCTCAGAGCCTTGCTTCTAAATGAACACAGGGGTTAGTTGGCAGAACACTGTATTCACTAATATTTGAGGGGTAGGAATAAAACATGGTCCCTCTTGACATGTGTCCTGTATAACTACACACTGAATTTTTATTTGATGCATACTAGTATCATGTGAAATACTCATAAGGAAATCTGAAATTACGTGGAAATGAACAGATTTCAGTTATCACAGTAAATCTGCTCCCAAAAGTGAAAGATCTGGCAGAGTAAGTTTATGCATGTTTTTTTTTTCCATGTAATCAGGCAAAACATGACATATGTTAATAGGGCTCAAATGGGTTTGATCACAAACCTCAAAGAAAAACACACCAAAAGCTATTCCATGAAAAATGAAATAAAAGTTCCTCATTTTTACCTTACCCTTGTACATTTTGATTTTCTGAATTTGTGTGTAGAGATTTTATATGGTAAAATTGTGGATATACAGTCAGATAATTCAATAATTTAATTTTTAATTTACAAACAAAGGCAAAAAGATATTGTCCCTTATATGGAAACACATTAATATATTTGTGTGAAGAAATTCTTAAAAATTTCAGTAGGTTCTGGACTCAAATATCTTCTTTGTAATGTTTATAACTATGATTTATGAAAATACAAATAACTATATTTATGAAAATAATGCATGTAAATGTGCATGCTCACAGTCAGAAATTAACATTATAGGAAAATTTGCTCGCTTCATTGGGTTTGTGGCTGCTCTGCTCTATGTTATAAATGCAAAAAATACTCTGAGACAAGACATGCTTAGTCATAACCAACACTACATAATAAAAATATCAAAGATATAGGAACCAAACTTTTCATGAACTAAATATCTGTGGTAGGAATCTGGGAAGGACTTAAGAAGTACAGTAAATATACCTGTCTGACAGCTGACAGCTCAGTGCTTCAGCATGCTTTATGTGGGAATAGCAGCTGAAAACTGACAATGTGTGACTTGTACCAGTCCTGAGAACTTTTTTCTGTACCATGGCTGGTGCTAACCTAGTGTTTGGAGTTACATCACAGGTTGACATGACCTATTGAGCATAAGCTCTGAAAGGAGCTGAAAAGCTACATGTAGACATGTAACGATTGGAATCATCATGTTGCTAATTTTAATCAAGAGCCCTGGGAAGATACTCTTGTAGAAGGATTTGAATGCGTCTGGGGAAGAAGGGAGACATGGAAATTTGTTCTATCTGCTTACCCAAGGACAGAACAGTTTTGCTAAAATTGTTAATGGAGTACTATATTTATGAAATCTTTGCCATTTCTTCTATTACTTCAATCTGCATCTGCCCAAAGACCTAGCAAAAGTTAAAGAGCATTGAATTAATAAAATTGCGCCAGATTCATTTTTATTCCAAGGCTGTGAGTAATAAAAGATGGCATAACCTTCCCTGGGGCTTTTCTCTGTTTACAAAAAGGACAAAAGGTAAAGACATATATCACAGCCTTGTGCTTTTGGAACTATCCAGGTCAGTCTCTAAGTTCTGAGATGCACAAAGTAACAGAAATAATATACATTGCTGATTTGTAGTTTCTATAGCAATACAATTCCTTAAAATGTCTTCTGAAATCTGCAAAGGTTTTGCTGAACAGGATATAGAAGGTCTTACTATTCTTTCACACAGGAATTGTCAGTGATATATTTTTACACTCTACACTATTTGTTTGCTGGTGAATCATAAATTAGAGAGAATATGTTCAGAATATTTTTGAAGCAACGCTTAAGACGTATTAGACATTAAATGGTGAATTTATGTTGAAGCGACATAAACCATTTACTAAAATTTGCTTTGAACGTGAAACTACATTTTATATCTTGAAACATAAAAGGTGACTGGAAGAATAAGCATGAATATCCGTTTTTTTCTATATAGATTGTTCTCAAAATGCAAAATAATTCACTCTTTGTTAATACCATTTTTTGTCCATACCTTGCAAAACAAAAGGTGCCTTTGAATATACCAGGAAATACACATCACCTTTTTCACATCATAGAGAAGACTGGTTGTAGAGAGGATCTATACCTTGATTTATCTCCTGTTGATTAGCGTGCCTAGATGTAAACATGAGTGTTACTGTAGATGGAGGACTATTAAATAGCATGCATACCCTATTCAGTCTTGAGGTAATTGGAAAAGAGCAGGTCTTTAGCAGAAGTGAAAAATGTATTCATAAAAGAATAATCACAATAAATCCAGAACAATTTCACAACTATGTCTGGAAACATTCTCTCTCACTGCTGAGAAGTCAGAGATGCTTGCTAAAAATCTTCATGCTGAGTACCTTTGTATGAGCTCTTTTTCCTTCATGCTGGGCATGTAGAAGCTTTTAATTTGCAGCAGTTGCATCAAAATTCACTGAAGTCAGCCAAGAGCTTAGCCATTAAGTTCAATGGAGTTTGGACTTGGTCTGTAATTTAAGTAGTTTGGTGTTAATGTCCCTACTTTTGGTCTGTTGATGTTCTTACTAATTCTAAGAAGAGAAGTCTACATTTTGTATTGAATGAAGTAATGTTTTTTCTTTTCTCTGGGACAGTGGTAATTGGCAGTCTTGTCCATCTCACCCTGGGGATACTGCTCTGTAATATTCCCTTTTTTAGGACCTTCAGAAGTGTTAATGTACTTCGGGACTGTGGTACAGTGTAAGTGGAAATTCAAAGTGGGTAGACCTATATGATAAAAGTACTAGTGATGGGAGAATAAGGCAAGAAATAGCTGGCACTGATGCCTAAGAAATTTTTAAGTACCTAGTGAGGAAGACAAACTATTGACTCTGAAAAGAAAAGCTGAAAGTCTTGGAGGTGAGAAAGAATGTAAAAACCTTGCCTGTGAACACTGGTCATTGTGGTGTGGTAGTAGTGGAGTCTTTAAATAGAGAGATTGAAGGCAGTTCTTTCTTTTAAAGAAAAGTGATTTCTAGCACTAACAAGTTTTACAGCTCTCCCTGAAGTAGATCTTACATGCTGAATTCAAAGTAAAAATAAATTGTCATTGGTGTCAGTGATAAACTCAATTAGAGTAGTAGCTTTGCTTTCTTGTGAGAACGCTCTTTACAAAATAGTGCTTTTAACTGTAGCAGAGTTACAAGCAGCAGCCTTCTCCTTCCGTCAATTACTGAGTCATAGCAGCTGGGTTAAAATGAGCCAGTTTTGAAATTTGGATCACTGTTCTGATATATGTCAGTAGCAAAGAAACGGAAAAGAGAGAGGGTTTCAAACATGATCTCTAAACTGTACCATGTATTCAGTGAAATCCTTTTACTCTGTCTCAGCCATCAAGTAACAAGAGACACTATAAACAAAAAGTGAGAAGCAAGGAGTGCTGACTCAATTACTATTCTGTTAGAAAAGCCTCCTCCAGAGTATGAAATACCTCACGTCATGGTCACCCCAGTCAGTTGTTCTTTATGCCAGTCATAATCCAAGCTATGTCTGCCCTGATTCTTTGCTACTTTTAGTCTGATAAATATTATTTTTCACTGAGATCTAAAATTAAAATCCGACCAAAAGAAGAAAAGCTGGAACATTGTTTTTTAATGCAGTCCTGTGCCCTGAAGTTGAAAAAGTGGCAAAGTACCAATTAATTACTACCTTTGCTGCTGTTAGCTACAGAGAGGAGTAGATGCATAGAACCACCTGGTGCTCAGGATTCAGCAGCTAGTGGAAATACTTGCTTTTTCTATTCTCATTAGCACCTGAAAGAGAATGGCTTGACAACCAGAGAAAAATAAATTGGAGTTAAAGCCACTTTAAATGACATTTTCTCCACAGCTATAGTAGTACAAGATAGTGAATGCTCTCTAACTAGACAGATGGTGAGAATAAATTCTCCAATTCATTTCTGAATGGAGTTAGGAAGACAGTGAAATCCTGAACAATGCATAAGAAAAGAAGTTACACTGGATGGTATTCACAGATGGATGGAGCATTGCTGCCAGTGGAATAAGGAATGATACTTTATCAGGAAAAGGCAACAATAAAACTTCTCCTCCATCCCACCTCATAGGTCTCAGAAAAAAAAGACTTCCCTCTTCTGCCAAGGAAAACTATAAAGCATTCAAATTCTTCAATTCTTTCTTCAGTGATAGGGAACAAATGAACATCCATGTGCATGGACAAGCTATTCTGAAGCCAGAGCTGGTGGGCTGACATACTGAGGAAACAATTACCACAGAAGAAGGTATGAATGAAGAAAAGTTACATGAACATAACTTTTCCATATTTCATCTTGTTGATCACTGGGAAATTCATATATTTGGTATATTTTCTTGTTATTTAAACTGTAAAATATAATATAAATTTTTTTCTCTGCAGTTTCATGGGAATGTTTCATCCTCAGTAAGAGTGCTTCAAGATATTTCATTAGTGAGTCAGGATCCTTGTTTTTCAGGTCAGTGTCATTCAGCAGGGATTTTGATTAAAGCTCTTGCCTTGAAAGGCAAAGTAAAGTGGTTGCTTCTGTCTTACTGGTACAAAAAGCACAGGACAGCTCTGGCCTAATGGAAGCTATGGTAAGAGCTTTCTTGTGTGCAGAAATGAGGAAGAAGACAAAGGGATTGAAGAAGGAAGAGAAAGATTCTTTTTTACTTCAATCCAAGAATTTATGATGCTTGGGCTATAAAATAGCCTTAAGGTAAACAATTCCCTTAGTCTGGGAAAAAACAAGCTTAAACTTGGGCTAACCAAGTTCCAGATTGTCAACAACCCTCACAGAGAGGCTCTGATTTTGAGAGAGTAATGTATGTTCATTCACATTAACTGAGATTTGGACTGGTTTACATTTCTCATCAAAATCTTAGATGGGAAACTCCCAATAGGATATACTGGAGAAATAGATATTCTTATTAATAAAACATACTCAGTAAATGAAGAGAAGTTTGTGCCTATGAAAACTGTCAAGAGAAAACCCATTCTTCTCAACATCAGTTCTTCTATGACACGTAAAATGGACTCAGGGATTGATTTCCATTTAAGATACTCTCCATTGAGAATAACTGGAATTGTTAGCACAGCCATGTCATGAAAGGGTACCTTTGGCAGGCAAAGAAAAAGGACAAAAAAGATAGCACTGACAACAGGGAAGATGAAAGCGTAAAAGAAGCAAACAGGGCAGATTAGGAGAGTGGGTGGAGAGGAGAAAGATGGGGAAAGTTAAGTGCTTATTATGGGTACAAGTGTCTGAGAGATCTGTCTAGGGAAAGAACAGAGCTGAGGGTTCAGAAACAGGAAGGAAATTGAGGAAGAGTAAAGAATTATTTAACCTCTTGGATAGAAATGGGAAACTAAAGAAAATATATTAATACTGTTGTGGTTTCACAATGGATAGCTATAGGATATATCTTATAAAATAGATGGCACTTATAAATAAAAATTAAAAGGGCTGGGCTGTGTTTGCATGGCCTTAGCAATGTAATGGGAGTGTCAGTCAACAGACCACTCAAAATACCAATGCGTTTTTTATAGCCCAGAGTGTCTTTTAAGTTCAGAGTCTCTTTTCAATGCAGTTCCATGAATAACTGTCAAGGTTATTTGTCAAATAAAGGTGAGGTGAGTATTCACAGTGCATCTATGAGGCTTTGTCTTTAAAAAAAACCCCAAACAAGCAGATAGAAAAATGCACAAAAGACAAGCTGCTGTTGAAAGTCCTGTTTTGTTCTTTTAGAACTAGATTGTAGTTTCTCCAATAAAGACAATTATATGCTAATACATTTCTTTTCCCTGCTTTTTGGCTAAGAGCAAGCTATTAGTTTAATATCTGATCTGCTGCCTTGTCAGTAGAAAGTATGCTGCTTTTGATGGCAGATGGACTTGAAAATCTAATAACATTTTCTGATTATTAGCTAAAATAATTGTCACAAATAAATATTTCTATAAACCTACAGCAGTTTAAGATAATGAAACATAATGACCTTAGATTTAATGTTAGAAATATGAAATCATTGACTGAAATGAAATTTCTGTTAGGTTCTTTGTGGGTTTTCTGTTGATCTACATCAGATTCTTTGCTACTGCTTTCAGGAAAGTAAGTAATGTGCTAATCTCATGTCTATAATTGCCTCATTTTGAGAGATTGCTTAAAAGATTCTTATTTCTATAATCTAAGTCTAAAAATTATTTGTGGATGTTTAAAGTGTTAATTTTTTTAAAAACTCTGATATCAATATGAGTGCATATTCTTCAATATTTCTTAGAACACAGCTTTATACTAGCTGTTTTATCTTAGTGGGGATTTGCCAGTAAAACAGTTGAAATAAATTTTAAAAAATTAAGAATTAGTTTTGTTTTGATTAACAAAACACGAAACACCATATTCTAGGGAACTAGATGTTCCAGATGATCTAGAACTTCTTAACTCAGGCCTGGTTAGAGTTCATAAGCTGTCAGCCCTCACCAATCTACCTGACTGTGGCAATGTCCTCCTTCAAGATGTGACCCATCTCTCCTGCACTCAGTGGGGCTAATGCAATCCTGAGTAGCATGAACTGGGTTGGAAACTTTGTGGTCAGATGGCAAGAAGTTCCCAAGGGACTTCTGCAGACAGCAGCTCCAGTGGCACAGTGGCTGCTGTATTCACTAACCCCAAAGCTGTGGGACTTCTGTGGTTCCCTGTGCCCAGGTTCAGCCAGCAGCAAGGCTGAGTTCATTACTATGGATAGCCGTGCACCTAGACAACAGATGTATGGGTCTTGTGTAAACATCAACAGCGTGGGCTGTCAGTGCTGCTCCTCCCCTCCTGCTGGTCAGGATTGAAGTCTGCTAGTGGTGTGTATACATATACACACACATAAACATATATTTATACACACTCCAACTGCTGACCTTAGCCACCCAATCATCCCAGCAGCTGGCCTCAGATCCCTGGTCTTCCAGTGGTTTGCATCTGCCCATTTGAATGCTCTGAGCTTTGCAGCCTCACTCCTGGGGTTGGTACTCTGACCTCTACACACACATGCAGAGTCATACCGGTGTTTCCAGTAAATTGTCCCAGTTCTGTTGGAGTAGAAGCAATGGAGTTTCTTTTCCTTTAGGATAGGGCCAAGTGAATAATTTTTTATAAAGCTAGACAGACAAAAGAAGTTGACAAGCCCCAGGATTCACTGTGAATAATTCCCTTGAGCCATGAAATATACCAGAATACATACTTCTCCACTTTCCCAGAAATGAAATCCTGACAATGTGTTGAAAAAGGTTTCTTCTAACATGGAACCATACCTTGCTAAAGGGCTGTGAAGCTGTGTATTCTGAAAAGCTGAAAAAAGATTATAGACATGACCCTATTATTTAAGTATCAGAATCTGACATTCAACAGAATGTCTTACAGGTCCTTGTCTAAAATGGGCACACCAACCATATTTCTGAAATTAGAAATCCCTATTCTAATGGAGAATTTGATTACATTTTAAAATGTGCTTGCGTGTCTCTTGTTTGCTAGTCTGGATCTTTCCTCTCACAAACACTGTGAAATAAACTCATCTTGAATTTACAGAGTGTCTCACAGAAAAATGTAGAGTGAATGCTAATGAGAAAGCAATGAACTCAAAGTGGCAACTTGATTTTTGTAGTATGTTTTGTATTGGGATGTTTTATATGCCATCAGTGTACATGCCTACATATTCTTTTTCTCCCCATAAAATGGATTTTACCTCAGCAAATAGGATTATGGCAGCATATAATTGCTAAGAAGGACATACCTTGTTTAGCTATAAACTGCCTTTGTACATAATTTCAGGAACAAAATGCAGAAATAGTGTATGCTCAGCAGGCCCATTTTATGTTTTCCTTCAGCAAATAGTTTACAAGCTGATAACATTTCACAGCTCTTTTTTTTCTTTCTACATAAAGCAGTTTTAGAGAATCTGCAATTGGTTAAGACTAAGCAACAGCAAATGACAAAACCAAGGCCTCTTGAATGAAAATGGGTATTGCCACATTTCATTCAGACTAAAGTATCAAGATTTCTTCAGTTCAGATTGCAGTCATTAATTGTCCCATGTTGACACAAATTTTAATTCAACTATCTAGGAAGCTGATTTAATAGAAATAGTGTAAACGATAGGAACTCAAATTAGAGTATGTGTCTCCTCTTGGCTCATTTTGTTACAATAACAACATTTTCATGTCATATTGCAGCTGGATATTGCATTGTAGGAAAGAATTTAAAAAGACAGCGATTGATCATTTTATGATTCTCTATGTGTATACATCTTTGTGTGACAGAAATAGATTACTATGACAATTTCCATTATAAGATCTCATATTCAGTTTCTTCTGTTTTTGCTGAATTTTGTCTATTTGGACTGAATTTTGCCACGCTGGACATCACAAGTAAGACTTCTCCCTTGCCAGAATGACTGACTACAGCATAAACTCTTATTTAAATTAACATAATCTATTTTAAATTGAGGAAGGTTAGTTTCACAAATTTTATGTGTTGCTGGGAAGAAATTCATAGACTCATAGAATGGTTTGGGTTGGGAGAGACCTTAAAGATCATCTCGTTCCAAACCCCCTGATGTGAGCAGGGAACCTTTCACTAGATCAGATTGCTCAGAGCCCCATCCTACCTGGTCTTGAAGACCTCCAAGGGATGGGGAGCCCACAATCTCTCTGGGCAACCTGTTCCAGTGCCTCACTACCCTCATAGTAAAGAATTTCTTCCTAATATCTAATCTAAACCTGCCCTCCTTCATCTTAAGACCATTCTGCCTTGTCCTACAGCTACTTGTCCTTGGTGAAAAGTCTCTCTCCAGCCTTCTCTTAAGTCCCCTTCAGGTACTGGAAGGCTGCCATAAGGTCTCCCCAGAGCTTTCTATTCTCCAGGCTCAACAGTCCCAATTATCTCAGCCCGTCCTCATAGCAGAGGTTTTCCAGCCCTGAGATCGACTTACCCTGGACTCATTCCAACAGTCTTTTATGTACGGGGATCCCCACACACAGTATTCCAGTTAGAGTCTTGCAAGAGAAGAGGAGAGGGGGATAATCACCTCCCTTGACCTGCTGGTCACACTTCTTTTGATGCAGTCCGGGGTGAGGTTGGCTGCCTGGGCTGTGAGGACACATTGTTGGCTCAAGTCCAATTTTTCATACAGAAGCACCTCATGTCCTTCTCTGCAGGGCTGCAGGAAATACTGAGGACAATGAGTGAAATTCATGTTGATCCTTTATTCTATTTACTTTTTTTGTCATCAATACAAACCCTGCTGTGAAGGCAGTTTCAAGAATATTTGTCATGGAGACTATCTTAAAATATGTTGTAGAAGATACCAATTTCTGCAGTAGTAGAAAATTTAATTGCAAGTCAAAATTGAGCTGCACCAGGACAGTCAGTTTTTTGCTGTAGCAATGTAGATTTCTCATTAATAAGGAAAATAATATAGTTATAGAGGGATTTTTTTTAATAGGCTTAATTAAGATAAAGCAATGCAAGGCTCTTAAAGCTAATTGAAGGATAACATTTTTTTACTTCAACCTAAAGAAGAAATTCTTTAACAGTCAAGTAAAAAAATGTTTAAGGTTGCTAGAAGGTGAACATAAATGTGAACCAGATTACTGCAGATTTGATTAGTCTTTGATAATGACATCTGCCTACAAAGTGATGTCTTGCTATTGTGTATGAAGGAGAAAATTGATCTATCCAGTGTAAAATCAGATTCAATTAGTGGAGCTAGCATATAGCATATAGACCAGGGATCCAGGAATAGTCCCTTGGCATGTTTTGATGTGAGAGTAAGGTGCAAGAACAGTTAGCAAGCTGATATTTGCAGGCTTCCTAATCTTTCATCTTCTTTTTTTTCTCCCTGGTGGGATACAATAGAAATCTGCCTTAATGCCAGTGGTGCCCAGCCTGGCAAAGAGATGTGGTCCCTCCACTTTGGAATCTGTGCATTTTAAGTTTACTATAGACTTACTCCAGGTAAAGCTGAAATTACTACAGGGAAGCTGAAATGACTTCAAGTTCCCCTGTGTTATAGAGGTTGGTGGTAAGAACTGAAAGCAGGACAAAGATAATTTTCTCCCAGGAAAGGTTTTTCACAGAATGTAACTGAGCCACTCCTTTGCCTGGGTGATTTTCAGCCTTGAAAAGAGACAGTAATTTATTTGGGTAGCTGATATTGCCCTCACATAGTTTTTCAGACAATTTTCTTATTTTCGCTATCTCAGCAGAATTTGTTCATTAGCCTTTTTCTTAACAGATAGGAAACTGCAGTATAGTCTCAATAACATTTGTTTGTCTTACATTATTGTGACATCTGGGTACATGTACCTTTTAAAGACTGCAGAGATATTGGAAATAGCTTTCAGTGAACTAGAGTGCTTTGATAAGCAAGTAGCAAGCAAACTCATTAGAAGAAAGCCACCCATAGAAGCAGAGCTGTACTTGCCCTTGCAGAATAAATACTGCAGCGTAGCATAGCATTTACATTGCTTCCAGTACCCGAGCTAACTCATTTAAAATTAGGTCAAGTTGTTCCAACATTACACTGCAATCTAGAGTGAGAACATATGTCTTTATTTATATCAATATATAACACAGATTTTGCTGGCTGGACATTGTTTTTCAGGGTGAATATCTCACTGGACTTTTTGATCTTTTTAGCTGCTGAACTGCTTTTCTTCCACCTCTGCAGTCTAAACTGTTTCACGGAGAATGTTGTTGACCCTCAGTAAACCTTCTAGGCAGGTTCCAGCTACCTGTTGCATTACTTAATCTAGTTTTTTTGGTATTTCTTCTGTCAATAGGTTTTGACACACTCTACATCACAACATTCTTTGTCCAGGCTTTCATTTCAATAATACATCTACAAACAGGCTCTAGCCTTGTTGGAGCCTATGATTCGTTTATAGTTTTTTCTCTCCCATCTAATCATCAGTGCATATCTCACCTTCCTCTTTTTATTCTGTCTTGTAGTTCAAACAATTTATCAACCCTGCAGTCTCTGGAGGTCCTGTATTTCCATCTTTTCTTTAATATACTCAATTTTTTTCTCTTTGTCACTGTCTGTGTGATGTCTACAGCATCACCATGTACTTTTTAGAAATGTATCCAAATATGTAATGGTAAATGTATCTAAATTTCATGAAACACCTTTGCAATTGCTGTAAAAGAAGTTGCAAAACTCCTTCTGTGTCATTAATTGTCTATTTAATATTTCCAGTAATCAAAACCTAATGTTGCCCTAGCTTGTCCAATCCTCACAACTTTTAGTTCACAGAATGACCTTCCTGCTCTTCAGGAAGAAATCGGTCTCCTGAGCCTTTATCATTCAGAGATGAAAAAAAAAGCAAGCTGCAATGCAACTGATATTTTTCATTGTAACAAGGAGATAGTCTATTAGCTAGTAAGTTTTTCATAATATTTATGTCAAGACAATTTATTTTTATTTGGCAGACTGGTGTTTGGGGGATTGTCATAGAACTTACGTGGTCTGGATAAGAAGTCAGTGGCTCAAGGAACTTTCACTGTTAGACTATTGAAGGTGCAAGACTAAAGCAAGTAAATTAGCTTCAGAACTACAGTCACCAAGACGCAGCACAAGGACAAAGTTGCCTGTGAACAGAGACCTGTAGAGAACCACATCGGACCTAGCAGTTCCCTATAATGCAAAGGACTTTACAAACCTGGGGTAAGAGACCTGGAAGAGCATATGATGTGTTTATTCTCATCTTGTTCATACATACATGTTCACACATACATGTGTAGTATCTTTTAGGTAAAAAAAAGTCTTGGGCTCTAAAGCAGAGAAGAACAGGCAGCAGTTCTGGCAGTTGCCTGCTCTCTTGGCCAAATTCGCTGTCTGGAGGAGGTACTTTTCATTGCTAGGCAAAGCCTGAACATGCACTGCAAGAGCTGATGCCTGGAGACGCAGGTGCAGTGGACAACGGGGGCAGAAGGTACCCTGGAGCAGAGGAGGGACCTTGCCTGTACTTGTAGGTAGTTATCTTGGGAGTGCACAGCAGCTTTCCCAGCTTTTTTTATTGTGGCTTGGGGAAACTCTAAAATTTCCTAGATTAGAAAGACATTTCCTAGACTAGAAAGAAAGGCTGGAAGAGTTTATCCTGCAGACCCTTGGTGGGTAGAAGAGTGATTCTGTGTTTTAGCTTGTCTCACCCAGTAGATGGGTGTTTTCCCTCTGTAAGAGTAACCACTTTTGTTTACTGCAGCCTAGTTTTAACATTGAAAGCTTGAGAGACAAGCCTATAATAATGGCTGTAAAATGTTTAAAAGAATGTTTTTCACATATAATATAGAATATATATACATGTGCACAGAATACATTTAGCTATGATTTTTACTGTTTTGTAGATAGAATCTAGAAATTCAGAAAGCTGAAGGACACAAGTTAAAGATAAAGAAACAATATTAATATTTCCCAGTTTTAATGTTATTTCTCATGCTTCAAAGACATCTTGTATTGTTATGTTGAACTGGACATTTTATTTCCATGAGAAAAAAGTTATTAAAGATTAATTATAGGAGCGCAGGGAAGACATAACTTTGAATAAACCAACTACCAAAGCAAATTATAGAACACGGAAAATGTAAAGGACATCTAAAATGGGGAAGGTCATCTAGTGGCTTATGCATTAGACTTTACTTGGAAAGGACATATCTTTGGCCTGTAATATATTCAGTCCAGAGCAGAAGCAGAAACCCACCTAGACAGAGATATTACTGAATGGAAGAGAAAAGGAGACAAGGGCACATATGTGATGTAGAGTGAGGCCAAACCTTTCACAGTTTATTGAGCCGGGTACAATGCCTCACTCGTGTAGCTGTTTGAACTTTTGGAACACATCTAGCAATAAAAATAAGTCCTCAACCTGAATAAGGTGCCATATCTGATTGGAAAAACAGATTAAGACCTTGCAACTACTCAGAATTCTGACTAGTCACCAACATATGAATGGATTAATATTTGGAGATAAGTAAATTGTCTAAGTTAAAGGTTTTAATAATAACCTGTAAGCATTTTAAAGCATTATAGATTATCCCAGATAAATTTTCTACATGATTAAAGCATTAAACTAATATTTTTAGTCCAAGGTGTGAGACATTTATTGAACCAAACAGATAAAAACATATAGTATCCACATCTCTATATATAATGCATTTTTTGTTTTAAAAGGAAAAAGCCTATTACATGGCCAAAATATAAATGTTTTTGTCACTATTCTCTGTGGGTTGTTAAACTGAAATTGCAGACTTATGGTGAAATAAATATATACTTTGAAAAGCTTTCCATTTAAAATTGGAAAATAACCATATGAGCTTTGGCCCACAGTGAAATTTGTCACTGATGATAATCTAGGTTCAGTGCATTTAACTTTTAATGAATAATTATGTATGTAGTTAGTTATTCTATATGATTTTCTGTGTTGGATTCAGTTAACGAGCAGATCCATTTACATAGTGATAAATGAATTCCATAATTATTTTCTGAAAAAAACACCAGAGGTTTAGAAGGCATGGACCTGCTTGTGCTGACTTCATGTCAGAAAGTATGAGCATGAGAGCATTTTCCATGCATTTTTGTACTTTTTTGCATTTTGACGACTAGCTTTTTTCAAGTTTTAGTACTGACAGTTGCTTTTCAAAGGCATCTTCATATAAACATTTAGGTTTTCTTAATGTTTTTAATAATCATTAAAAAATCCAAAACACTAATATGAGGTTTTAGTTCCAAGAGACAAGGAATGTGAGACTGTTAAAAAATTCCTTCTACTTGAATGCACTGGCCATCAGCCCTCTGGAATGAAATGACCCTGCCTTGTCGAGAATTCAAAACAGATCATAACCACAGTGAATTTTCAAGTCTGTAAACATTTTGATCCATAGTTTAGAGAAGTTCTGAGAGCGAGACATCCTAGGAATCAAATAAGAAGTAGGGCCTAGATAAAAGGCTGAATGAAATTTTATTTTTTTACTAAAAACATGATGGGATTGAGGTTTTGATTAGATTTTTTGTTGTTGGTATTCTTTGTTAGAAAATTGATTTGATTGTGTATACAAATTTCTCATCCATAGAGCAGGAAATATTTTCAGCTAATGTTAACTATGGGTGACTTGCCAAGGATCCTTGATGAGCTGAACCAGAAGAGCATTTTTTAGTGGCTGTCCCTTGGGAGCAACATAAATATAGACTGAATTAGGGCTGCTGGTTTTCAGAAAGCCAGACCCTATCTGAAGTCTAAGTGCCTGAGTAGGGTTCTCGAGGAGGTACCTCCTTCAGATGAGAAACTGCATTTGGAATTCTGGGTCTATGCATTGGGTTTGTGCAACAGGGTCCTGACAGTAGCCTGCAGACCCATGGAGACAGGAGCCCATGCTGGAGCAGGTTTCCTGCTATGGCTTGTGACCCCATGGGTATCCACACTGGAGCAGCCTGTCCTTGAAGGACTGCACTCCATGGAAGAGTGACCCACCCTGCAGCAGTTTGTGGAGAACTGTCTCTTGTGGGATGGACTCACATTGGAGAAGTTCATGGAGAACTGTCTCCCATGGGAAGGCCTCACACTGGAGCAGGGAAGGACTCCTCTCTCCGAGCAGCAGCAGAAACAATGTGTGATGAATTGAGCATAATCCCCATTCCCTGTCTCCCTCCACTGCTGCAGGGGATGAATTAGAGCTGGAAAGGAGGGAGGGTGGGGTAAGGTGTTTTTAAGGCCTTATTTTATTTCTCATTATTCTGCTCTGATTTTGTTAGTAATAAATTCAATTAATATCACTAATTCTAGTCTGTTTTGCCCATGATATTTGGTGTGTGATCTCTCCTGTCCTTATCTTCACTCATGAACCCTTTGTTACATTTTCTCTCCCCTGTCCAGCTGCAGAGGGGAGTGATAGAGCAGCTTTGGTGGGTGTCTGGAATCTAGCCAGGGTCAACCCACTGCAGTCTGCCAGCAGTTTTTCAAACTTCCACTATGGTTTTCTCAGGAGGGATCTGCTTTTTGCCTTCATGTTCTCAGACAATCTAACTGATGAAAATTTATCTTCAGACCAGACACTGTGTCTTTATACCAACATGATGGTTTGCCTGAGCTTCGGTTGCAAAACTGGTATCTGAATTCTGTTCATTTTCCTGGACTTTCAGATCCTTCCCACATGATAGGATCTTCATTCTCCCTTTTGATTATTGATTTTCCTTGTACCTGAAATTCTTATTTCAGATCATCTCACTCCAGCATTTTCAATCCCACTACTCATGCTATAATATATTAATGGAAAGACACATTTAGCTTCCCAGAGTTGTGGATTGGAAAAGTCTTGCTAGACTTTGCATCATTTCAGGCACAGGAGTAGAAGGCACAATCTGGACACCTGAACAGGGCCACTAAATAATCCACACTTTCTTTTGCCTTTTTATCACTCAATTTAAAGAAAAGGAAGCTGCCAATTACTTCTGTTCTTATCTTCCTTGTGATATAATAGCAGTTATCTAACTGTCATTATTGCAAGATTTGTAACATTCAGTATTTTTGTTGTTTTAACTACCAGTTATTCGTTGCAAGGGAGTAGATTAGTTCATTAGTTTAATTTCTATGTATGGTTTTTGGTTTAAATTATTATATAAATAATTTCTATTAACTAATAGCTTTATTCCTTCCAGGGAAAATCTAGGATTTTAATTGGAAATTTGGAAGCCTACGGTCTGCTATCTTGTATGAGAACATTTATTAACTGCAAAGCTTTCAGGTCTGATATCTGACCAGTTTAATTGTCACTGTAATTGATTTTACCTTTGTCTTGGCACAGTGATTGCTTTGTAATTTGTTGATTAATGGCTGTCCCCTGGTTACCCTGCTTATCTAGGCCTAAGACATAAACCAGGTTTGCTTTGACTCTGACTTGTCCTAAAAAATGTCAAAAACTATTTAGTTCAAATTTATCATATGGGGAAAAAGGAGACTCAGCACATTTATGTCATCCTCAGCCTCTCAGCTCAGCAGATGGAGAACTACAACTGGCTTTGCAGAATGCCTGTTTTCTTTTTTAAACAGATGCATGGGGACTTGGCTTTCCCTGCTTCTTGGGTGGCCTACATCATTTACCTTGCATTTACCTTGCGTTTACCTTTGGCAGGGTGGTAAAAAAAACTTTTATGCACAAGCCACAGGCAAAAATTTGTGCCCCTATATATTTACTGAATATTCCTTTTCTTGCCTAAAGCTGAGATGTCAAAGTTGGCAGTGTAAGATGTGAGGCTAATTTTGAGTTTAAACTGAGATTTATCTGAGATTATGATTTTGTTTGGATATTTTGTTTGTTTTGTTTTTTGGTTTTTTTTGTTTGGTTGGTTTTGTTTTGTTTTGAAATTTTTTACTTTGTTTTTGTTTGCTTTTCATTTTTTGGTTTGGTTTTGGTTTCTTTCTTTGTTTTGTTTTTTTTTTTTTTTTTGTTTTAACTGCAAGCCCTCTCCCCATGTCTGTTTGCAGGAGACTTGGAAATTGTGTCCCACACCTCTGTTTTTTCTCCACCTCAAATTGCCTGCTCTTTCAGAGCTCTGTACCTTCCTCCAGCACAGAAAATCACTTGGGCTTTCCATTGCCATTTGAGCATCCTGCTTCTGTAATTGGTGGGGCAGGGAGGAGTTGTGTTGTTAATCAAATATGGCCAAGCAAATGTTGAAAAGCACAGATAGGTAATTGGACCTATTTCTGTGTTAATCATTTCAAAACACACAGGAGCAACTCCAACACAGTAATTGAGAAAAGCTAGTATGAAACATATGAAAATGGTGAATCATGGTATTCAGTGATTTTAGGAAATGGTTATAAAAGGGAAAATCAAATTTCCCCTTATGAAATAAGAAAATTAATGCACTTTATAAAACCTGGAATTTTCTTTTAAACCTGCATTTTAACGATGTTGAAATCTTTAATGCCAAATGTCATATCTGCAAAAGTGGTAAATTTCAAGACTGTATTAAAAACTTAAGGGACATTTACTTTGGAAATGATGTATGACATGACCTTCAACTCTTCATAATTTAATAAGGATGCAAGGCTAACTAATTAGACTTCAAAATGACAGATAAGTGCTAATTATAATACCTTTTGAGTAGACAACAGAAGGTCTTAAAAATTAATGTTTTAGACAAGTGGCAGGATTTTGCTACTGCTAGCAGAAATACAGACAATGTCTGCTAAAAAAAGAAGTATTTTTCTCTTGGTTAATGCCCTGTATGCATGTTCGTGAAGGGTTCCGCTTTGCTTTTCCCTGAAATGTCCCTGGCAAGGAATCGTTCTGGTGGGTGCAGTACAGCACTCCAGCAAGCTTACTCCTTTCACCCACGTGGCTGTTAGGCGTGGATCTCACACACACACTCAAGCCAGATGGCTCAGCATTACCAGAGGCAAAGAGTCAGAAGGGCTCTCCCACATGGCATTTCCACGGACAAGGTTTATTATATCCTGCTGCGAAGGGAGACCAGAGATGAAAGAGAGGACCATGCAAGGTCCAGGGTTTTTACAAAGGAGTGGGGAGAGCATCAGAACCAATGATCTGAGTGCACGGAGGCAGTACAAAGGTGGGACTAGGAAAAGGGACCCAATGGGGAAGGTCTGGGGGCGTGTAGGGGTACGAGTCAGTCAAACAGACTAAGTTTGTATAGCGCCACAAAGCCTGCCAGGAGAGGCTTTTCCCTTCTCTCCATGAGGTCAGGGGGATGTTCTCAAACCTCAGAATCAGTCCACCAGCTTACCCTTGATATTTCGGGGCTCTTTGGTCCCTCTGCCATCATAGCTGCTGGCTCAGTGACCTCAACATGTGGTCCCACTGATGCCATGATGATTTTTTGCCTTTTCTTTTATATACCTTTTCTATACCCTTTTAGATGGTTTTTATGTATCCTCAGTGCTTTTAGCATGCATACTTGCAATTCCTTAAGTCCGATAATTTAGCACAGTCCTAATATTCTGTTAAGCTACGAGATCAAACATCCTGGAGGCCTTGCAGTTGCAGGCCAGAAAGCCCTATGCGACTCTGAGAAACCAAGGTCCTCTCCAGAACACATCCTGTAAACTAAGATAGGCCCATCCAGGGGGGAATTTCTCAGGATGGGGGGATATCATGCTAATCATTCAAGCCTCTCATTGGGGAATCTTTGATAGATATGCTAATTTGCAAGGTCTGTATATTGTATACGTGATCTATCATGTGTGTGCATTTCAGCTCATTCCACCTGGACCGAGTGGTGCACTTTAAGGGTACTTAAACAAATACCAAGGTAGAAAACCCTTCTCCCTTAACTGCGTTTGGCTCTTAATTTTAAGAGCAGGGAAAGGCAACACCACCCAGAAATCATCCTCAAGATGCACCTCAGTCTGAGTCCAAGACTCAGTTCTAAAAGATACTACAATGAGAAGATAATAATCTTCATGACTTCTTGATTCCCAGTTAAAATCTTACAGAAAACTGTGGGTTTATATTGTTATTAAACTTAATAGAATTGGATTCCAAATATGAGGAATCTGATTTTTCAAAGTAATTTCTTTTTCAGAATAAAATTTCCTTAAGAACAATTAGATTATTCTGCAGTTCATGTTTCTACAGATAAACTTACAAGGTGATCATTCAGGTATTCACTATGATAAGTGAGTTTCTTGGTTTTATCATATAACAAGACCTTATGTTCAGAAATGTACTTGTCAAATTTGGATAAGTGTGCATTTGGATTAAATTAAACAAAAAAACTCAAAAAGAGACGCTATCGGAAAAACCCCACCAAAAACCAAACCAACCAACCATGTTACAACCTCTCACATTTATGGAGGCATATGAAGCAAGGAGAAAACTAATGAAAGATATAGCATAATATTCTTCAATCCTACCCTGTCTTTGTTTGAAAGACAGGTGTCTGCTAAGGAAGGCAGGAGCCTCCCTTGGAATGGAAAATGCAACCCCCTTCCCTCCAAAATATTATAATTTTGGAATTAAGGGGCTTTCAGGCAAAGATATGAGGAATAGGAATAACAATTCTTTATATATATATATACACATATATGTATATATATGTGTATATATATATATATGTAAAAAAAGGCAAACAAGCAACAATAACTATGGCAGTAACAACAAACAGAACCAGTAACCCAGTCCCAGCCTTCTCGGCTGTCAGGCCCTTTCCCCTCGGGTGCGGTTCCGCTCGCAGCCGGCAGGGGCGCTGGCGGCTCCCGGTGAGCAGGGCAGGTGCGATGGTTCCCCCGCGGCTGCAGGGGGCGCTCCGGAGCGAGCTCGGGGAGCACGCGGCACCGGCGGATGAAAAGTTTGCTTCGCAAACCCCCTGGGGCAGCCGATCCCAGTGCCCCAAGCAGGACCTCCAGGAAGAGCAGGGACAAACATGAAATCCTGGGGGATAGATGAGATGTATCAAACTCCACAGCTGCAGTGGAAACCCGGGTTGTCTCGGCAGGCAGCGGGTGCGGGGCTACAGTGTGGCAAAACTCAGAGTGTTGCAAAAATTGGGGGTACAGGGCAGCCCGGCTCCCAGTGGGGCAGGGAAAGGTGGGTTTGAGATCCCAGGGTTTTCCCTGAGGCACCTGAGCAGATGGTGAAAAGGTCCCTCTTTTAGAGAGGTAGGGTGTTAGGGTCCCTGTGCAACAGCCGCTCCAGTGAGCAAGCTCCACTCACGGTAGAAGGAAGGCAGCAGAGAGCAGAAACCTGCAGCAGCAACAAATTCTCTCCACAATGACAGCAGCCTTTCTCCCCCTCCAAACACTGGGAGAACAAGAGAGCTAGGGGCTGTAACCAACCCCTTTTTACCAGTTCAAATCTCACAGCATCTCCTCCCTACACAAGAAAACCCCAGGTGAGAGAGGGTCACCAGCTGGACCCCTCCCCCTATGGCCAGGTCTTTTTGTCTCTCTTAAGTACCCACTAATTTGTCTTTTAGCAACACATATGGGGAAAATTCTTTTAAACAAAAACCAAAAGGAGAACTCCTAAAGCCCCAACATACCCTTTTGTAAAATATTCTAGTTTAGTATTAGGTTTGAATGGCAGGTTTTGGTATTGGGGAGGGGACGCAGGGTTGGCTTCTCTGAGACACTGCCAGAAGCTTCCTCCGTGTGTGACAGAGCCAATCCCAGGCAGCTCCAACAGGCACCTGCTGCTGGCCAAGGCTGAGCCCATCAGCCATGGTGGTGGGATAACATAGGAAGAGGGAAAAGCTATGGTGCATGAGAAATTGCAGCCAAAGGAGAGTGGGGTAAGAGCATGTGAGAGGAACAGCTCTGCAGACACCAAGGTCAGTGAAGAAGACCGGAAGGACGTGCTCTGGAGCTGAGATTCCTCTGCAGATCATGGAGATCCACGGGGATTCAGAGGTTCACCTGCAGCCTAGAGAGCCCCACACCAGAGCAGGTGGATGCCCAAAGAAGGCTGTGATCCCATGGGAGCAGGCTTATGGCAGGACCTGTGTATCCATGGAGAGAGAGGAGCCCATGTTGGAGCAGGTTTGCTGGCAGGACTTGTGACCCCATGGGGACCACAATGGAGCAGACTGATCCTGAAGGACTGCACACCATGGAAGGGACCACCCTGGAGCAGTTTGTGAAGAGCTGCAGTCTGTGAGAAGGATTCAATTTGGAGAAATTTCTGCAAGACTGTCTCCTATGGGTGGGATCCCACACTGCAGTAAGAGGAGAGTGTGAGGAGTTCCCCTGAGAAGGAAGAGGTGGCAGTGTGTGATGAACTGACTGCAACGTCCATTCCCTGTCCCACTGGGCCACTAGGCTAAGGTAGAGAATTCGAGAGTGAATTTCAGACCAAGAAGAAGGGAGGACTGGGGGAAAGGTGTTTTAAATATTTGGGGTTTTTTTAATTTTCTCATTACCCTACTCTGATTTGTTAATAAATTAAATTAATTTTTCCCCTAATCAAGCCTGTTTTGCCTGTGACAGTAACTGGTGAGGGATCTCACCCTGCCCTTAACTTGACCCACGAGTGTTTTGTTATATTTTCTCTCCCCTTGTCCAGCTGAGGAGGGGAGGGGTAGAACAGTTTTGGTGGGAACCTGGCATCCAGTCAGTGTCAAACCACCACAGGGGTCAAGAGTTGTCCCAAAACTTTTAGCCTGTTTTCTCCAGTGAACAAAACACTGTTCTCCTGTCTTGGTTTACCACCCTGAAATCCTGTGATGATGAATAATGCTTGTCTAAGCTCTTTTTGAACAGAACAAAGGTTTATCAAAGAGCAGAGACCACCAATTTTTGAGGTTTTTTGCTGTTGTTTTTTTAGAGGTTTTATTTGTTGTTTTTTATTTATTTTGTTGTTTTTGAGTTTTTGGGTTGTTTGAAAGAGCGATTTGTATTTACCTTTTATTTTGCCTTTCATTCTTCTAACAGGCAATTTCTGAATTTTTATTTCCTGTGCCTTGCTCCACACAGGAATTTGCCAGACTGGACTGTTTGGATAGATATTTGCTATTCCACTACATTTTTAGTTTTAGCATGACCTCCAGTGCATATAAGAGGAGCAAAAAGGAAATAAATCAGAATGGAGTTTGGGAATTGGCAAGTGGTGGGTTTGCTACCACTTACTAGATTGACAGCCAGAGAGGAATTTGCTATCTTGCTTTTTTTGAAATTTGTTATTTTGCTATAGTGCTGAAACTAGACAAAAATGTATATACAGGAAATGTCTATACAGGAACAGTAGAGTAAGATAATATGATAATACTCCACAGTGCACACAGGTTCCTCTATACTTTTATATATTCTGTAGGAACATAAACCCACAAACCCATAACCCACTAATGTCATATCTGATTTAGTTTTCTCTTGTTGAAGAGACCACTATAAGTTTCTGTAAATATTTTCAAAATTCTTGCTCCTATTGTACTCCTCTCCTACAGTGCCCATGCAAACCTTTTTTTCATTTACCTTCACATTTGCTACTATCCTTTTCCTCTTGTCCAAATCTGTGCCACAAAGTATACTATGCACTACTTGCATCTTCTGATTTATTCCCATAATACCAAGTTTTTGCATGAAAAGGCCCTCATTGGAAACCCCTGAGTCTCTTTGAGAACTCACTGATTATATGTACACTGTAAAAGAATTTACTTCCTTGTTTTTCCCCTAATTATCCGAATCTCATGCATACTGTGTTCATTCCTGTACTGCCCTTTGGTGTGAATCATAGAATCACAAAGTATTCTGAGTTTGAGGGGACCCACAAAGATCATCAAGTCCATCTCTTAAGTGAATGGCCTGTGTGGGGATTGAACCATCAACCTTGGTGTTATTAGCACCGTGCCCTCACCAGCCAAGTGTGTTTCTGGAGGTAGTTCCCAGAACTGTGTCCTGTAGAGATGTTTTCTGACAGAGACCCTAAATGCCCCACAGTCCTCTATTTGTAGCCTAATACTAGAAGAACTCTGGTTTAGAGCCCTGAGAAGTAAACCTCAGGTGATTTCAAATTATTTTATCTTCAAAATCTCACAGAAATTATTATTAAAAGCTTTGGGTGACTACCTTAGGAAAAGAGACTCAAGCCAAGTACTAGGCTGTGTGGAAGTGGTCAGTCCTGTGGTGGTTTGTCCCCCTTCCCTTCTTCCCCCATCATCGGGCCTGATCTCAGAAGCTCCTGATAAGCCTTGACAGAACTGTATAACCAGTGAAGTGTCCCTAGACTGTACCATGAGCCATGAACCTTGCCATCAAACTCTGTAAAGCCACATTTTCACAAATTCCTATTAATCCCTGCTTTTGCCAATACCTTTGACAGTGTTTCTTTAAATGGCCAAAACACTCATTCAGTGACAAATCTCTCCTAAAAGGTCCAACCCCCAGTCTGTACGTGATTGATTCTGTAAAATTTGGTCAAAAATGCAGATAACATACTAGAGGAAGTGTCTTTATCTGTGTAATAAAAGGCATTGCATCCAGCAGACATTAATAAAGAATATGTAGTGTGAACAAATAAAAACTAATGCAAAGTTAATTACCCCCCCAAGTTTATACAAACTTCTTTTGTGTGACTTCTTATTCTCCAGGCCATTTCTTCATGTCACCATCATCATACCAAACACATCATGTTCTTGTCACTAATTATTTACTTTTTTCTCTAAGTTGTGCCATAAACTTTGGTCTACAGCACAATACCTGGTTACAATTAACTAAATTCTTCTACACACATAAAATTTTGCAAGAAGAGTGTCCTAATTTGTAAACTTTAATAACACATATCTTAAATATCTTCACTGAAGAAGATATTTAAACTAGTTTTTGCAATTAAATACATTTAACCTTATTATTATCTGTGCTAGTTTGAAAACAAACCAGTGGGAGGCACTAAGTCAGAATAACAATTTAATGGAAATTAAAGAAAAGGGGGGAAAAAAAAAGGTAAAAGAAAACACTGTCAAACTGACAGAGTCAAGGTACAACCTGACACCCTGTTAGGCAGGGTGGTGGTAGCAGTCTGGTAGAATGGTGGCTGCAGTCCTCTGAAGCAGTGATCCTGTAGTAAAACAGTCTGCTCTTCCTCAGGAAGTCCGATGGTGGCTGTGTAGCTCCTGTCCTCTGGAAATCCAGTGGGAAGCCCGTGTCTCTGGTGTTCAGCCTCAGATTATATCCACGATGGGATGCTTGGTTCCTCCTTCTGGGCGGAGCATCTCACAATGGGGTAATGAGTCATGAGGCAAAGTGTTGATTAGGCTCATTAACAGAAGATAGTCCGGAGGGAGTTATCTCTGAGTCAGGCGGCAGGACAATGATGGGCAATTAACAGAAAGATAGTCTGGGGGGAGGAGGCAAGGAAACACTGCCCCACCTGATTTCAACAGCTGATGGGGATGGTAATAGAATACACTGCAACCCAGGACATTATCCCAAACAATCAGAAGTAAAAGGAAAAAAACATAAAAATAATCTCTAAAACCATCCAAAAATGTTATAAGTATTTATTTTTAATTGGCCTGTAAAAACAAAACAGCACTTGGCATCTTTAAGGGTAATTTCTACAATAAATTCAAGAATGCTGTAGAGTCCCACTGGAAACATACAAAAATACTTAATCCTCATTTGTTCATACAGAAAAAAATATATTGGTGTTTGCACATAGGTTATTGCAACAGTTTTATGCTTATGGACTTAAAGTCACTTATGGACTAAAGAACAAAAGAAGGAAGATTTAAGATGAGTGAGCAAAATGAGATCACCATGGCAGAACAAATAACAAAGCAATACCTCTGAAATTTGCAGGAAATGGACAGAAAGGAACGAAATATTGGGAGAGTGATGATCTAGATATGAAGGGAATGAACAGCCTATAAGCCATCTTGAATACCAGCAGAGAAACCTAGAATTAGAACTGCAGGTAGATGACTTCTGTAAAATATAGTAAATTGTGCAGAGAAATGAAAAAAACCACCCCAACCATTTATATCTGGTCTTCTCAGTTTATGAGTTATTAGATAAAATTATATTATGGTCTGTAACCTAAATTTCTAAATATAGAAACTATATCAAGCTTAGAGACCCCCTCCAGCAGGGATTAGTGAGATGGGACAGCATTCAGGGCAATACTCTGCTCTTGTTCCAGTCTTACAGTTCTTCATCCAGATCTGCTAACAGCTGGTGCTGGAGATGTGGTACTAGGATGGATGGGCCTTTAAAAAACACAGTATGCTCATTCTCATGCATTCAAGGGGTGCAATTTTATGAGAGTGTGTATTTTGTTATACTGCTCTGAAGGTAGCTTGCACTGGAATGGCTACTTGCCACTTGAGAGTGAGAGAGGTATATAAGCATAAAGGTGTGTTTTTACACCAGTATAACTGCATCAAGTGGAGACGAGAGTGGTGAGAGCATGGTTTTACAGTGTATTTAAACTACCAGCAATAGATTTTTTTTTCTGTTTGCAATCCAGGTTTAGACAAATGGAAATTGTTTCTGCAAACAATAATTTAACCAGGAAATGTAACGTGATATATCACGAACAACAGCTTTCGCAGCTCACTAAGCCCACCCGCCTCAGTTCCTGCTCTTGCATGTCAATTAAATCACCTGTGCTCTTTTGGGAGGTAGTATTTATCACCTCTGTTGGGCATCTACAATCACTAGAGAAGCAGTAGTGATTCTTACAGCAAGAATCATAATAAGAGGCTTTTGGAGGCTAACAAAAGCCAGTAATGTGCAATTAACTCCAATCTCATACTGCTCTTGGCTTTTGATGTCTGTAAGTCTCAGCAGATCCTGCCTTTAATCTCTACACATGTAGCTTTAGCAGCACTTCTCAGGGGAATATAAATTGAAAGGGTAGAAATGCAACACGGGCAGGGGAAAGAATCTGTGATTTACAGGCTCTCAGAATCCCAGGAGTACTAAACAGGTTGTTTTACATGAAGAAACAGTGCATGGGAACATCTGGATCACTAAAGGGAGACCCAGATAAGAATTACAACATGGGTGATGTGTGAGCTGGCATGGGCAGGACGTTGGGATAACAACAAAACTGCAGATGAAATACAAAGAATAAACTCATTCCTTGCCAACTGTGGGATGCCTGAAGCAGGATGTGGACAGAGGCACACAAGCAGGGATGCAGGCACCATGGTCCAATGTAGAGATCACACAAACTGCTGGTTCCTCCTGTATGTCAGGGATCCACACAGGTGTAATGTTCCATTGTACTTTGATCCTTCCCACAGCAAGGCAGGAACCTCAAGCATGTTCGATAGGGTACCTCTACATCTATCACAGGCCTATGTTATCTAAAAACAGCAATGTTGTACTTGTCAAATATGTAAGACTAAACAACAATTAGTATGATGTATGTGTTTTTCTATACCCCAGCTGCAAGTCATTTGAGTGTGTTTACAATCCTCCTTGTCAATCTGCTGTTATTTTCCCACAGGTGGGAACCTGTTTTACCTGCATGGGTGAAGTGGCATTGTCAAGGCCCTACAAAGCAAGCAGGGGTTGAACTCAGTTATTATTGCCTGTGTCAGCATAGGACCCAAAGCTACTCCAGAAGTGAGGTTGCAGGCCACAAACATATTCATTCAAAATGGATATTCAGCCATTCCCAAGCTTCACTGTGAATGCTGTCATCCAGAGGCAGTGGGATAGTTTGGGGTAAAACTCATGCTTGCTTGGCAGATGGTTTCTTAATAGCACCAACACAATCTGTTGCAGTAGTGGCTGAAAAAGATGAGGGTCAAATGGAATTGCTGTCCTGTAAAAATAGCAGTGTCATGTACCAGTTTGTTAGGATGCTTTACTAGTGTACACATATAAAATTAAGATTTTTTTTTCCGCCTACAGAGCAGTATGGGACTATCTGGTGAAATAACAAAATGACATTTTGGGCCAAGTCAGGAACCAAAAAACCAAAATTGAAATTTCAGAATAATATGATATTCCATATTGAACGAAGGAAAAGTAAGTTCATTGTTTGCACATCCTTTCCCTTGGCATAATGTGCCAAGTTCAAAAATCACCTTCATATCTTTGCTTCAAAATAAGTGTTAAAAATATTCTTTTACAAAAAAAAAAAAAAAGGAAAACAAATGACACAGTTTTGCCAGTTGCACAATTTTATCCTCTCTGCTGCTGGAGGCTGCACCCTATTGTGCTGGTACAGGGGGTCAGCAATGCTCTTAGTGGAAACACCATGTCCTCTGGCTCAGTGTGTGTTTCTTGGGCTCATAAATTTAATCTACCCAAGTGGCCTAACCTTTACCAATACAAGCATTCTTTCTCAGAAATAAGAAAACTGGTTTTAATAAGAGAGGTTTCTGATTTTCACCACCTAGGTCTCCAACAGAACTGTGATGATAAAATTTAGTCACTGAGGACCTTATTTCTAGTTTGGCTGGTTTGATTCTGTGATCTCTCATTATAAATATTATACATATTTCAAAGATCATTGAATACACCTTTTTTGTTTTTGTTAGAAATATTTTACATATTTCAGTGTTTGCTTCTTTGGTCTGTGATGTGGTGACAAAATTTTTCTGCATTCTCCAGCTGATGTTTATTGAAAAAACAGTTATGTGCAGTGGCTATTGCAAAGTTAATGTCATATTACCATGTTTTTAATTTCCAAAAAAATAGGTTTTGTTTAATTGCATTTTATAATTTATTCAAATGACATTGATGAAGTATTTACATTAGGAAATTCTTGTAGGATACCTTCCAATCATATTTATGAGTAGCTTGTCCTTCATAAACAACCTTAAAGGGTGGATGTTAGTTTACAATGATGTTTTGATTGCATTATTATACTGTCAACAATGTAAGCTGGAATGCCAAATTTGTTATTTTTACATTTCTTAGTGGGTACAAGAATCAATGTATATATCTTATTGCAGCTGAAGTGTCAGTCACTAGTCTTGTGTTTAAAAACTTTCCTTTATGGATCGTTCAAATGCTCCTAATTTGGGGAATAAGCAGCATTTGCTTCTGCAGCTCTTCTCTGCTCTGCTGAAAGATTCAGTGATATTAATGTTTTCTGTCATGAAGGGACAAGCAGGAAATAGCACCCAAAGTGTGCAAATTTTATTCATCATAACATGAAATCCATAGTGCTGTCTCAAAGAGCTATAACGGACTCTATTTTTCCAAAGAGTATCTATTTGATAACTTAATAACCAAATTACAAAACATATCTAATGGCAGAGCTATTAGTGAGAATGGCAAGTTGTCAACAGTCCTTAGCATGAGGTTATAAACTTTCAGATTAGGTTAAAAAAACCCTCTCTTAAAACTGTCTTAAAATACTTCAACCAAATCCCCCAGGGTGCTGAGCATCCTGACAGGTGTAGCTTGTAGAATTCAGCTGAGTCGTGTAGCTTTTCAGACCCTTGCCTTTCATCGATTTACAGGGGAATATCATCCATATTTTAAAAAATGATTTAACCCATTACATTGTTCTGCTGAGGCATTCTCTCTGTCATAATCATGACCTGAAAATAGAAGGGTGTAAGATCTTGCCATGTGATCTGCCTCTGCTCCTCTTCTAAATAATGAATAATTGCAAAAGTAGTCTCATTCCCATTGACTAAGACAAGTGGCTGAACAGATGAAAATAGACTGGTGGTAATATTCTAGTTTAATTTTTGAAGCTGCTGCTAGCTGGACTTCCATTGTCCTTTTAGAGACAAATAATTTCTGGAATAAATGTACACACATAAGTAAGTGTTATAAAAAGGTACCCCAGTACAGATGAGTGATAGCAACAGCTCCTCTGGCATTACTGGATTGTGTGGTTGTCTGTTGTATCACATCACCCTGTACAGGTTTGCAATGCTGCTGAGCAGAGAAATGTCTGCGAGCCTCCTGCTCCTCACCATAAGCCTCCACCTCTGTCTCTCAAGATACTGGTAGCAGGGAGGAGTAACTGCCGGGTTTTGTCCCTGCATCACTACGGAAACTCATGAAGATATAATGAGATTGAATTACAATTTCTTCTCTGTCCTGACTGCTGTGACAGCACAGAAATGCTGCACAAAAACCTTCAGGTTCTGAGGGTGTTGGCAGGCTCTGGTGCTCATGTTGACCTCCACCTTCTGGCACTTGGAGCATTGATCCTGGTTTGTGGTGAAAGAGGACACTGTTTCCAGATCAAGCTGCTGCCTGGCCTATGTAGTGATCTAACTGACATTTACATTCCGAGGGAGCACATAAGGAACACGGCTGTTCTGAGAATAACTCCAGGGAATCTTCTGCAGCTGATTTGCATTCAAATGCTGGCAGGTAGAAGTTAAGGTGAAAACCATGAAGGTTTACACATATTTAATACCTCCAGAAAGTGTGACCATAACATAATCATGCCACGGAAAATTGATACAGTGTTGACATTCAAGTGGCACTGCAGTAATTGCTCTCCATCCTAATTGTTCATAAAACTGTCAAGTAGCCAAGCCACTGTGCATCACTTCGCATTGATGCCAATTCACATGCACTGAAATTTTACTGTAGAAATTAGCGAAAAGTCTAATTTTGCTATATTTTTAGCCTCAGAACTTGAATACCAACTAGAATCAGTGATTCAAGGAAATCAAGCATGAATGCCTAATGTGTTCAGAGTTCATTCACTCCTGAATGAGGTAACTGAAGTTGTCTTTTCTAACACTGCATTAAACTCATGTGGGAGCAGGAGAAAAGACAGTGAAAATGGGTCCCCTTGAAGTGTCTGCTTTCCTGTAAGTTTATATGAACCTGTTAAACTGGAATAGCATTTTTGCATTTTAAGCTGTTCTTAATGGATATATTGTTTCTGCTGAGACCCTTTGAAACACATAAATCAAACACTATAGAAATGAAGCTTTACCCTCAACAAATAGAGATCTCAGAAGTTTTGTTAGGTTCTCAATAATGTATTCCCAATAAATAAAAAAAAATCGGGAAAATTATGCTGATTTTTTTCTCATACTGCTGAAGTGTCCCTATTCCTTGTTTTGTCCTTGTACAGCTCAGGATGAGTACATCCAAGCAGTACCTGATCTGAAAGTATACTTTTACTCTAAAACTCTCTTTATAACTTGCCTGAATCTGTTAAAAGTCTGATTCTTCATGGTTTTGGGTTTTTTTTGCCTAGAAACTGCAATGAGTTTCATATCTGTTGTTGCCTGAATTAGTAAGGTAGCCTTGTAGACTGACACAGCAGCTGTGCTTTGCCAGTCACTGAATATCACTTCTGCTCAAAAGCTCAAAGGATTGTACTTCTTATGCTTTGTTCACACTTGTCCTTCTAGCTATTTACAGCTCAGCAGTTATGCTGTCTGCACCACCAACTCTCCTCTTCTGATCTACATCAATGCTCTTTCTGCCTCCTTTTTCTGCTGGCCCCATAGTGCTCTCCTCCCTTCTGCCTTGAAAGCTGTCTTGTCCTTCCAGCGTGCCTGGACTGTTTGGATCTGTATGGTCAGCAGGGATTAGCACTTTGTCAAAATGTTCCTTCTATCCTCCTGGCTTTTCCTTAGCACTTGACTTCAGTTAGCCTTTTTTTACTGAT
The DNA here is from genome assembly GCF_020740725.1 of Corvus hawaiiensis. Lineage (NCBI taxonomy): Eukaryota > Metazoa > Chordata > Aves > Passeriformes > Corvidae > Corvus > Corvus hawaiiensis. The sequence goes on from NC_063215.1 coordinate 26,859,900, forward strand.
GGTACCCTTGGTTTGTCTATGCTTCCAAGTAGCTTAATCTTATGCATGTCATTTATATAGGGTTTTTTTTCCTAATTTTTAACTGAGCCTTTTATTTTCCAAAAACATTCTGCCTTTTTTTTTTTAACGATTTCTTTCATGCTTTGTGCTGTCCCATTTTTTCCCCAGTGAAACGCTTCTTTCATTATTTGCCCTGTTTGTAAGAACTGTTTGTAACTTGACTGTGTTTCTTCCTCAAATACTGCTACTTATCTCTAGAGAGGTTCCTGTAAAGAGCTTGGTTTTGCAAGGCACCATTGGAACTGTCAGAACAGTTCTCATACAGCTTGTCAGAATTACAAGAATTCTTGTTACATCCATTTTTTTTTGTTGGAGTTTAGTATGAAATTCCTATTTTTCCATATGTAGCACACAGTGTTAGCTATATTAAGCAATTCTACAGATAGTACCATCTAACACCTGTGTCACATCTGTCACATCCGTGACTCTGCCTTGCGTGCGTTTGACTGTCTGATGAGCTTTTCATATTGACCAGTAATCTCACCATGGTTTCTTGACTTTCCCACTTATTGTTTCCATGACTGGCTGTAATGTCACCTGTAAGGTTCATATTTTCAGTAATTTTCACACTTAGACAGGCAGCTTCCAGGTTTTGGAGGCAATCCTGGATCCCAAGGCACCTTGATGACAATTTGAACATCCAAATAGGTAAGAGAGTGATCTGATTGAAATTCCAATGAGTAACATTTTGTGGGGGAGAGGAAGACACTCGAGAGTGCTAAAAAGGATGCAGTTTGAAAACAGAGAATATTTCTAACTGTAGCAGTCTTTTAGAAAACAGGAAGTGATGTGCTATGAGAATGGATGAAAAGTTGGTGTTTTTGAGAAATACTGAATATAGCACAGGCTATATTCATAATTAGCAGTAAATGCAACAAAAATTACCCCTTAAACATAGCGTTCTGTTTCTTCTCACCAGAGAAAACTGAGAGGGACAGGTTTAACATGCTTCATGTCAAATATTTTAAAGCAAGAGAAGAATGCTGTAGTTGACAGAGGCAAGGTCTTGTGGGCATTTGTATGTGCAGGCTGCATGCAATGAGACATGGGAGCATATTCCAGAAAATGGAACAACAGGGGACCAAAACTGCATTTGCCTCCTTTAATCAGGCTTGGAAACAGAGCCTTGCTCATTAAACCATTCTGTATATCCACAAGAGACGTGCTGTGAACAGAGATGCCTCTTAGAAATATCCTTCTCACCTTAGTTGTCTTCACTTTTGCCAGTTGTCACTGTCTCCCTGTCCTGTTCCATAAAGGATTTCTTGCAGTTCCCTGACATTGTACTCTCCTTACAGCTTACTGTAATCTATAACGGACGAATTTGTTCTAAGGAGAATGAAATGTTGAAAGCCAGCTGTGTTTGCAATGTTTCTTTTTTTCCCCCTTAATTCAATAAATGACCTTAATGTTTACCTTCTGTTTACAGAGCTGCACTTCCCTATGTGCTACTGCTTCCACCTACCTAAGACCATTTTGAAGTACAGTCAGTACTTACTTGCCAGTGTTATTGAGTATATTCAATTAAATGCCAAGAGAGAATTTCAGCATTGACTCTTCTATGTTGCTGAGATATTACCACTGTTGTACTTTAGATAGTTCTATGGCCGGCTGTTATAGGAGTGAAAGGATTTCTCAGGAAGAACCCTCTTCTCACGGAACAAGGAAGATAATAACATATGATGGTCTTGCAGTCATGAATGCTCATCACCAATATGAGCAAACTGCAGTTATTATTTTTGTGTATAAGAACAGTTAGGAATATGCACAAAATATATAACATTCACCAGTGATTATGTTCAAAAATAAAAATGTACACAAGGTTCTTTAAATTAGGAAACATTTCCATGCAGAGTACTGTCGCGGTCTCCGGCTCAGTGGTGCCGGATGGTGACGTGCCGCGACCTTCCTAAAAGTGTCTCCAAGGCAAAGCCGCTCGGCAGGACCACCACCCACACACGGATAGCTCCAGAAAATGGGTTGATGGCAAAGAGATGGGAAGGGTCTTTGTATGGGGTTCCACAGGAGTAGTTTAATGCAGCCACACTCATGAAGGGTTCCAGGGACTAACACAAAGAACACAGGGGGTTCCAGGTTTATGTACAGGAGTGGAGGGAGCATCAGAGACCAGTGATCAGAGGACATGTGAGTGGTACACAGGCAGGGCTAGGGTATGGGAGCCAATGGGGAAGCTCTGAGGGAGTGATGGGGCAGGGGCCAATGGGGAAACAGGGAGTGGAGAACTTTCTAGGGTGGGGACACATAAGGTATAAAGGAGCTGGGAGGCCAACGGCCAACTGAGGAAACAGAACTGGGGTACATTAACATAGCAAAACAAAGCGTCCTGGGGGAAGCCTTTTCTGTCACCCTAATCTGGGGAGGAATCTTTGGTACTAGGGACTGTCACACCAATGGACTCTCTTTGTCCCTTGTACCACAGGCCCACTGGCCTCCACAGAGCACTTCATTCTTACCTAAAAACAGAATGACAGCTTTAAAAAACAATGAAGCTGTCTGGAAAATCAGCCTACAGTATTTTAGCTTCAAGCTGCTGGTTTTCTTTTCTTTCAATCTGGGCAACTATTTACTTCACAGGTGTTTCCAGAAACATACACGAAGCTTCAAATACTTCATGTTAAGATGATAAGAAACACCTCTGTAGAGAGAGCTATATTTTGGAGGAAGTTGTCTGGTTTATCTGGATCAGACTCCTTGAAGCAGTCCAAAAAGTCATGCACATATGTAAGTAGAAGAAGGACAGACTAGTTTCACTGTTTTCGTGTGCTCTACTTCAAAACAGTTTGTCCATTTTTTTAATGTATTGGTTTTTTAGGGTACTGTGTTGATGGAGATTTATCTAGAAACCATTCTCAGAGCCATCCTGCTGCTCCTTACATGCATGTATTAACCTTTTGGGAAATAAATTTTCTTCCCTGTCTCCCTCCAATCCTTTCTTCCTGCCTTTCCTCTTTCCTGCCTTTCATGTTTTCCTATAAATCCACTGGTAATCATTTAGATCATTATTTTTGAGTGAAGAAATACAATTGTAGGGAATAGATAGAAACTTCTCCTGAGGGCAATGATATTTCCATAGAACGGGTTTATGCAAAGTCTTCATTTGCAGCTAAAATTATATAATATTGTAAATATTCTGCTTTGAAATACTAATTTTAGCATAGATTCTTCTAGAAGTAAATCATCAGAGATGAATGCACCATCCGCGTTTATCTCCCAGTAAGAGAAGTACTCCAGTAGATTGGGAAAGGGCAGATATCATAGTACCTATCTGTAGAGAAGTAGATTCCAGAGAATTATATAGCAGGAGCAATTTATTAAACAATCAATTTGAAGGTACCTGGAGAACAATAAGGTGGTAAGAGACAGCCAATATGAATTTGTTAAGAGGAAATAACAACAAACCAGACTAATTTCCTTCTTTGACAGGATAACTGGTTTAGAGGACGAAAGGAGAAGCAGAAGATGTGATAATTCTTGACTTGAGTAAGGCTTTTGATGATATCCCCTATGGCACTTTCAGGGAAATATGATGAAATTGCACATGATGAAATTACAGTAAAGTTGCTGCACAAGTGGTTGAAAAACTGTAGTGGGATAGTAGTTATCAATTGCTGCCTGTCAAACTGGAAAAGTTTATCACATGCAATATGGCAAAATCCTAATCTGAGCTACAATGTGAGTCAATATTTTCACCAATATTTTTAGAGTGCTGGAATAAAGAGAAACCATTTATTTCAGCATCCTGGAGGGCCTTACAAATGTCTTCAGAGGCATGAGTAGAAGTTAGCTGAACTGAGTAGTATGAATGATGCCACCTCCTTCTCCAACTTTCCTCCACATCCTCTGCCATTCAGTGCCTGTGATGGCAATGTATATTGAAAATTAAGGTCTTCATTTAGTGATATTTTTCATCTTTCACACTCTCTTTCTCAATAGTCTTCACTAGTTCTGTACATTTAAGTCCATTCACAACTCTATTTAAAAGGAAACCTGGAGCAAGCTGTTTTTCTTCTTTTCCAATGCTTTTCTTTACCTTTGGATTTGAGATGTGAATTGACATCAGCAAGATGAAATTTAACTGCAAAATAAAAAAAAAATTAAGGTGGAAATTGAATGAATGGAGAAGGTCCTTCTATGCTGGAGCTCCAGTCCTGTATGTTATGATGCAAACCAGTCAACAAACATGGCAGGTACTTTTCCAAACAGCAGGAAGATCATGTTCTAAAATATTAATAACAGTATCATATGCAGGGAGATAATTATTTTGTATTAGCAGTGAAAAGACCCCTTACATGCTAGATAAATAATTTCTCATAACTGTAAAATAGCTTTCTATTTTATGTATCATGTCAGAAGTAAATCTGTCACTCCTATTGTTTCATGTACATTGACAGCCAGTCACATTGTAGTCTCAGATAAAGTTCTGTGCCAATTTTATGCACCGTATTTTGAGATGGATGCATGCAGGCTGGAAAGAGTTGGGAGAACAGCTATATTTAAAAAATATGGCTACCAAGGAAAGATGGAAAACCTTTGGTTTGATGAGTCTGTACAAAAGAAGACTTTACAGAGAAGATAGATGGGATCATGTGTAAAACATTTCTTATGAAAAGACAATGTCTATTGGTCTCCACATCTTTTGAGAGCAGGAAGAAGAAGTAATTTGATTTAATTGACAGTAATGAGAATTTACATCAGAATCTTTTCTTGAGAAAAAACCATTACTCTTTTGAAAACCATACATAGGAAATTTGGGAAATCCACAGAGCTGTATATCTTTAAGTATGCACAGTGGGAACCCGCACCAGCCACAGGAATCAGGATGCACTCTTGACTTCAGTGAGTGAATAAAAATTACTGTTTGAGTTACAACTTGCCAAGGTACTCTTTACTAAACACAAACTAGAACTAGGAATTCTAAGTGAGGAATGCTTAGATCTGCCAGATGAAATAAAAGAATTTTCAATTTTCTTTCCATTTCTCTCTGCCCACACTGGGGCGGGGAGCTTTCCTCTGGTCTTGTTTCCAGGCTAGAAACTTCCAGTAGATGCCTGCTTAGCAACATGTTTTCTATGGTCCCTTCTGGGTCTCCTGGAAAGTGTCCTAGTTGCTTCTCCTTCTAAGGCCCAGCTGTGGTCTTTTAAACCAGATACTGTCTGGAATCCCTCGTGTTGTGCTCATGCTGCAGTCTCTCTAAGCTATGCCTTTCAATCCCCATGTGCTCCATGCTACACTCAGACAGTTCTCCTGTCTGATCATACCAAATTTTTCCAGGGAAAGAACTTCCCCTCCAGACACTCTCAGCTGACCTATTTTATTGTAATATAACACACAGTGAACTCTGAAGAATGAAATTGCCTTCAAATGATAACAACTGAATAGATAAGTAGCTGTAGGAAGGCTTTAGATACAGTCGATTCTGCCAGAAAAGAGGTGGCAAATTCAGTGGTCTCTCCCAGAGCTCCATTTCTGAGTGTTTCTGGCTGAAAGAGTTTAGGAAGCTGCAGCCCTCTGTCTGAAAGCAGAGCATGTTTGTGTGCAGCTGCGATTCTCTTTTTGGGCTCACAGGCATGGTGCCACATTACCAAAACTCTTAGACTGCAAGGTGGACTCTGCTCAGATAATGTTCAGGGCTATGCATATTGATCTGATGAGATTATTCACTTGGTATCTGTAACCACAGCTTGCAATTTCTATGTCAGCTTTGTGTGAAATCTCTGAGACTGTCTCTCATTTGCTTCTTGTTGGTGTCAACAGGTGCTTTTAACAAATATGAAAGCTATTAGCTTTCTGATGTATTTTCTCTCATTCCCTCATTAAGAAAGTCATTAGAAAGCCTTTTGGTGATCTGTGGCTTGCTGGTGAAGCCATCCTAGCTTCCATGACTATATTGTATAGGCAATAACAGTCTTGAAATCATTTGGAAAATTAAGCTTCCTATGAAAGGAGATTATCTTAATGACAGCATTTAGTGTATAGTTCAGATGAAAAAAGTCAAACTCTGAGTTTAGATGGTTTGACCAATGCTACCGAACACGTTTTAATGTTGTTGTCCTTGTTTACACTAGAGTCTCATGCTACTTAAATGAGTAAGGCAAAATTAAACCAGTGTCATTTCCTAAAGTAGATGAGGAATTTATACTTCTGCTTTTGTTATGTGTTCTGCCTTTTCATGCACATGCTAGGTAAGTCTATATTGAGCTATTAAAGCAGTAAGAGAGAGTGAAAGAGACAGGTATTACAAGCGTTTTGAGAGCATTACATGATCGGGGCTTTTAAAGAACAGAATGGTTTAAAGTTTAGAATATGAGCACATTGCTAAGTGCCAGTTGCTGTGTGGAAACCCTTCATGTGCGCATGCTCAGCCTTCAGTTACTGGGAGGCAACCCAAGCCATGGTAGCTTGCTTTAGGTTTTTGACATTTGGCATGCGTATGGGAGCAGATACCACTGACTGCTCAACATGCGATTCCTTGCACAGCAAGTTGTGCAGGAAATTCACCCAGATCTGCTGTGTCTGTGTAGAAGCTTGATAGCGTGGTCCAAATCAGTTGTGAGACAAAACAGATGAACAACAAGAATTTTGTAAAACTACTCAGCAAAACTGTCCTTAGAACATGGAGCTTTATAACGGAATAAAAATGCTCTTCCTGACAGCCCTTCAGAAATACTACTGGTCCTCAGAATGATCAGCTAAAGCCAGAACTTGTCCTCTCTCGCTCTCATTTTATAAATGCAAAGGCCTCTTACTTACACTACTCTTTGTGCCTAGTAAGATTGTTTTAGAAGTAATAGTGTATGAATACCAAAGACTACATAAGTGGTGATGTTATCTCGAGGAAGACTGAGTTCACAAGCCCTTGAGCAACCAAGTCCAGGTTGCTGCCTAAGTTCTCTTGCACACTTTTTATTGCCGCCTGTTGAACACATTTTATTTCTTGTCTATTGAATTATTTGCTTTCAATGGTCTTTGTACACTGCATCTTTCCTAGAACAGAGAAGAATATTCACATGATGGACTTGAGTTTATATCTGTAGCTCCTGGAGCTAAGAGTATCTGATTGTGCATCTGAGTATGCGTTACTCACTCTGGAAACCAAGAAGTAACTCAATTATAGTAGGAGTGTTTGTTCTTCAAATGCCCTCCCAAAACTCATCTCCAGAATGGATTGGTCAATTCCCTGTTGTGATCTGCAGAGAATCCATTGCCTCAAAGTCTGAGGGAACAATGATCTTCAGGGCTTTTTTTCTTTTGTGCAGTAATTGCTAAACATGAGCTGTTAAAGTTATATCTAAATGTTCAACTATGGTTTTATGAAGTATTTATGATGTTTAGCAATTATGAATAAACTATGGTGAACACACTTTTAACTGATCAAGTCTTTTTAAAGAAAAAATTTTAAATTATTTCCCATAACTGTTTAACCCTTTTCACAAAGGAAAAATTGGTTAACAAATCTTGAATATTTTCTAGGTGAAATTTTTGTTTTACATTTGTATTAGACAGTTGCATTTTTAACCTGACAGCAGGAAACAGGTTTGAAATCATACTTTAGTTTACAGGTAGGTGCACTGTAGGTAGAATATTAGTGTGTTGATACATCTATCATTCATCAAAATCTTACAGAAGTATAATGTCACCATTGTTTTGTAAAACAACAGTCTTTGTAGGAGGTATCTACTACTGTAAGTGATTTGGACTTACTACTACTGTAAGTGATTGGGATAAATTGTATGAATTTATACTTTTCTCTCTACAGCAACCTCCTTATAAGCATGAATTCTGTATTCTCTTTCACAGTCCCTAACTTATAGTATAGGTCTGCTCATCTGTGTGACAGCCTGTCTGCCTACTTAACTTAACATTTATGTGGGGAGAAACATTTTTGTTGAAGATATGTATTTTGCAGATGTTTTCCAAAGTTACCCTTTCTGTGTTAACAGCACTATGGGGATCTGTGGTGGTGGTGGGTGTTTCTTTATATCTACTTTAGCAGTCCTTTCCTGGAGCATGAACTTTTGTACGACAGTGCTCTTGCCTAAGACAAAATAGACATAGATAGGAGATTTCTGAAGTCCTGCAACATCATTCTATGTTTCCATATCACCAAAAATGTTTTCTGTTCCTCTTTGGCTACAAAATCAGCAAACCTGATTTCATACTGGATATGGAGTGCTGACTTGCAGGTGTCAAGCGAAAGTCCCAGGGTCTGTGGTGGTTCCTGGAACAGAAACCTTAAGACAAACAGAATAAATACACCAAAAGGCATACAACTAGTCTGACCTCTGCAACTGACAGTCTGCATCTTAGAAAATTTCTACTGTTTTAAAAGGCACCTAATAATGGATTGCCTACTCTCACCTTCCACCTTCTGAAAATCTCCTTTAAAAGAATTTTTCTTGTGTTTATATGAAAAATGTGTGTATACATTTTATATTGTATAAAAGCAGTGGTACTTACAATAGACACTGGAAAGTCACAATTTCTTTTATAGTGCATAATTTCCATAGTGGCGGCTCGGAGTGACTATTGTGCATTTCCAGTTGTGTCCTTGAAGAGTAAAATTGTTGTAGGTCTGGATGTCTGATAGCTTTATAGTCATCCTTGCTGCTGAATCTGTGCTTTTACATGGCCTTTGTTGTTTCAGACTATGATAAAGTAAGTTTTATGTAGAAAAATTATAATTGTAAGCAAATTATAAGATTGTATTTGGTCTCCTCTAAGAAAAGTATAATAGTGATTAAAGATTTCCACTGATTTTACAGAAACTGATATTGATTGCCTAGAATATGAAGGCACTTTTTTATCATTCCAGTTTTGGTGCATTTTTAGAAGGGAATCATACCAGGTTTCCTTGATGGTTGTAGTGCCTGTGTGTGGTATGTTGTAGACAGTATCTGATTCTTCACCACTTTCTACTATAAGAAGTCCTTTCTTTAGAGTATTTTCCAGTCCTGACTAAATAAGTGAAGTGAAAAAATATTTTGGACACTTTGGTATATTTAACTGCTTGTCGAAAGAAAATTTAGAGGACTTCAATACTGAGATATTCAGAGTTCTGTCTAAAGACGGGTGGATAGAGAACAGTCAGATTAGTTACTATTCATCCAGAAAGGAGGAGTACTTCTAGTTGTAGGCCATTGTGAAAGTATGATGTTTATAATAAGTAACTTAGAAATGAAATTTATTGTGTAGCCATTCTTTGGACCTTGCCTGTTAACCACTGAACTGTATCACCCAGTTCAATATTATACATACATCCCTCACTACATATTTATCAACTTTCTGAGTGATTTAATGTTTTGTGCCTTGGGGTAAACTCCCAGTTCTCTGTGGAACTTTTTGCCCTCTAAGTTTAACTGAGATCAATGTTCTGAACATTATTATAATCCTCCCACTCAAGATAAAATTATTTGCAGGAAATATTTCAAATATCAAGATATAACTCAAGCTAGGTTAGAAGTGTGGGAGGATGAGCTGCAGAAAGGATTAGATCCATGTCAAATATGCAAGAACAGGCTGAAAAACAAGCACAAATCATAGTAGATAAAATCACAGCACACTCCACACATAAATAAAACACCAGACACTATCCGAAGAAATACAACAGGGAGTTTAGTTGAGTTCAGAGTTAACATTTTTCCAATTAGATGCCAGATTTTAGCAAAACTCTATTCTGACCTTTACCTTTTAATTTGATCATTTATACAGCACAGATTTCCAAAGCCACTGCAGTGGTGGTGTTGATTTTTTATTTTTACTGTTTAGATATACTGAGAGCCAAAAACAACTTAAGAAAAAAGATAGGAAGAACAGCTTTGAAGCATCCTGGGAAAGAGAGAGATGAGCTGAGGATTGGATTTTTTTTTTATTGAGGCTTCTCTGATTTGATAGTTTTATTTGGAGTACCAAATAAGGTCACCAGATGATGGATGTATCACTTCTTAGTTAAATTTCCATATTTATCCCATGTAACTACTTTATAGGTGTCTGTTTGCACTGATCTCCCAGAAATATCTCAGATCTTTGTGTGTATTTGAATACAGTCTGACCTAGGATATTCCCTCCACTGCAAGGGGACTTCTCTAATATGCCCCCTGTCTGCATCATTTCTCCTTGTACTGCTGCTGAGCCTAGTGTGCCATGAATAATTCAACCTTCCACACCTTAGTCCTAAGGAGGGGAGAAATTAATAATACTTCTGAAAGTTTTGCACCTCCTACCACTGTCACTTCTCAGGTTTCAAGTCTCTTCTAGATGCTCACACCATGATTTTCTGCTGACAACCCAAGGATGTTTGTAAACTGCTCTCTCAATTGTGGCCTGCAGAGTCCCTCAGCAGCTGAAGATGTCATCAAAAGTGGGAAGGAACTGGTTTCAGCCCATTGCTGAGGTGAATGAGGTAGCAGTGGTGGCAGCTCTTAGCTCTTTGCCCTGAGAAGAGCAGTGCATAGCGGTCGCCATCAGGCACTGTCCCTGCCGTGTTGGTGCATACTGGTCTTACCCCAGTCCATTTTAATCCTTTTTTTTTTGTTGACATGCAGATGATACACAGAATACAAAACTGGTGCTTCTATAGCCCTCATGTATTATGACCACTTGACAGCATCTTTTTGGTTCTCTTTCATTTAGAATAAGACTTTTTTTGTTTTGCATAAAAATTTCAGTGGTGATGTGTTTCACAGGGACCCGTTTGTTGACCAGGGGTTTCAAGTTTTTCTGTCATTGAAACAATTTTGAGAACCATAGCTAAGGAATGAAGAGGTCTAGACACAGAATAAGCTTTGCTGCAACAAAGCAGGAATTGATAAGTTCTATGACTGAAAAAATAAGTACATCATAAAATACATGACAACTGCTTGAAAATTGTTCAGGACTGCATGATTTTTATTCTTTTGTGTTTTTTCACAATTAAAATGCAGGCAGGTATTGATTTGTGTGTATGTGTGTGAATATTTCTCCTCTCTTACAAACACCTTCTTTAAACAGGTTCTTTAAGCAGGTTTCTACCATGTGAATAAGTAGCTGTCCTCTGTGTAAGACTGCAACTTCCCCAGAAGTCTTTCCATTCAATTGTTTAACCTTGGTAAAGAGAAAAGGTTGATATAGTTAAGGTTAATGAGCCAATTATTTAAAAATACCAGCCATCAAAATGCTTTATTCTAGTTAACTATGTACATTCATTATAGTCATCCCAGCCTTCTGTTTTATTGCTGTTCTTATCAACGAGCTATTATCAATAACGGTCCTAATTGCTCAAGAATCAAGATATCCCAGACCACCTAAAATATCTGGGTTATGAAGTAGTTCAGAATGTGTCCTTTTGCCATCCAGCTACCTAGTCAGCTAACTAATTGTGATTTCCTCAAGCAGAGAAGAAACAAAGACTTTATAATAGGAAGGTGTTCAGTTTCTCAGGTTGTGGGAGCAGTTTTTGTCTCATGTGCCCCTGGCTGCTATTGCCATGTCATAGCTCTCCCCTCATTCTCCCTCCTTATTGCTCCTTGCTAACTCTTACATCTACACACAAATCCCTCCTGCCTCTTCTGCCTAGGCAAGCAGCCTTGTGTGCCATGGAGAGTTTGCAAGGTGAGAAAGGTAAAGAGAGATGTTCCAGCCTTTTCCATTCCCTGGTTTTCACTCGGTTGCTAATTTTCATGACTTTTAGGAATCTCACAGGCTTTAAAATTCCTATGGCTCTGTCATCTTAAGTTGAAAGTGGCTGCACACTGAAAGTTACTGACAGACACAGAAACCAACAAAAGATGTATCTGCACACGTACGTATGTTCACACATACTGGGTCATATACAAATGTGATTGCATAAGCCTCAGAAGAAAAGAAAAGCCACTGGTGAAATCTTTGGGTTACTGGAAAACAAACATAACCTAGGAAGACTATATTGTCACTTTCCAAGTCTCAGATGTGAAAAGACAATTAGTCTCTTTGCCCTTATACAATTTTAGCATCTCTGCATGAAGCAAAAGACTAAAATGAGACATGAGTAACACCTAATAGACAGACATAATTGAGTAGAAAATAATGACTAGAATGACAAGGAGTTTTCATATGGATGCTGTCTAGATGCTGGCCTTTGTCACTGAAATACAAAACACTTCAGAGCACTCAGAAAGAAGGAATATGATGGTGGAGCTTGCCTCAGTGCTGATGCATAAAGTGGATGGATCCTTGAATAGTCAGAAAATCCATTTTTCAGCAGAAGTGTTTCTCAGACGTGTTGTGAACTAAAGAATGTTGGTGTAAAGGTAGGTGCCAATTTTTCAAACTCATGTTTACTAAAGTCTTACAAATCAATCACAAAACACGAAGTACCAAAAGTCTGCAGACACTTGCTGACAGCCAAATGAAAATTGGTTTTAATTAAATTCTATTAAACATCAGTAGTTATATTAATACTTTTTTACAAGCTACAAACCTTATAGTTTTTTCAGTAAAGGTTACTAGGTTTTGCTGTCCAAGATTTTTTTTAAAAATGAAAGTAACCCCATACATATGTTTTGAACTTTTTCTAAATTGTGAAAGTGTTAGGTGATTCAAGCCACAAATGGAATAGCTAAAATACAAATTCATATTTATCCTGTGTTTGTTTACTTCACAGAAATGAAAACACCAGACTAGACAAATTCAAAGGGACTTTTGTACAAATAGCTTTATTGATTGCCAAAAAGCAAATAAACTGGAGAGTAGAATTCCCTTCACCAAATGACAAATGCATTATAAATCTCAAAGACATTTTTCGTCTTGAAAGACTGCAATGTAGCTCCTAGAAAATATCAGAGAATATTGATCAAAGTGTTTTATCCAGTAGCATGTTATTTAGCAACAAGTAAATTCTAATCTGAAATAGTTTTAAAGCAAAATTAAAAAAGCCTTTATTGAGGTTGCATTTATATTCCATGTCTTTCCTCTTTTTCTCATGATTATAATTATTATTGTTTCATAAGGATTACTGCATTACTGTTTTGCAGTTTGGTTACTTCAGATTTCAATCATTCATTATGTTGTTAATTTTCAGCTGTGAAGTCCTATAGTATTATTACTCTGTAAATTGGTAAATTGCTTAATACATTTATAATAAGTGTATTACTGAAGAAACAATTGGATTTTAATTAAAAAATGAACCCGCACAAAACCCCACCCCAAACAAACAAAAACAAATGAAAGAATTTTTGGTTTTGTTTAATGGGATTTTTCTTAACAATATTTACTCCAGATCCTTTTCAAGGACAGATTCCATATCCTTTAGATATCTTTCAAAGAGGAGCTCAATTTTACATCCATGTCACCATTTGTGATGACTGAGTATCTGGATAGTCTAGTAATTTTCAAGCTTTCCTGGTCTGTAATATCTTCTATCTAGAGGCAAACATAGCTAAGAACAGCCTTGACAGAAAATACAAGTAGGGAAGGAATTTTAAAACAAAATTTGGATTTCTAAATATAAATATCATATTTCAAAATACAGGCAAAATTTGTATTGCACTTAAAACGTCTCAGCTTACCACAGCAGATTCATATGACCCCAGTCATACACTGCCTATGGTATCTTACTCTGTCTCAGCACGGGAGCCATTTGCACTTTTCAGTTGAACTGGTTTAAAACGAACTATTATGCATGGTTTCTTAAACCTGATTTTGAGAAAGCATCAAAAGCAGACAAAAGAAGTACAGAATCTCACAATAATGACCTTTTCTTTGCTGTGGTTACTGTTTTAGTGCTTTTCACAGAGGAAATCAAGCCAGCCAGTCATGCTTTTTTGGGCCTCTAATACTGCCCGAGAATTGGACACACAGACATAAGATCACCTTTACTGGCTTCATATTTTTACTCCCTCTGTCTCACTGCATGAATCTCAGCTGCTTGTGAAACTATGTTTACCATGAATTGAAATTAAAATTCTTTGCCTTTTGCTCACATATTTATTTCTGCAGATGACAAATAGAACCAGTTCACAAGTTCTAGTCTGATGTATTTTTTAAGGAGTTTGAAGTGCAGGTTCTTGACTCAATATAGTGTACAAGAGCATCGTCAGGGAAGCATTTTTTTCAAAGAAAGTCCTAATCCTTCAGCTGACAGTTGAAAGAAATGTACCAATAGAATTATTCACCTTTTTATGCACACCTTCAATTTCTCTTGTAGTAAGCAAGAAAGGGTGCAGTTTTTCACTGAGATCCCAAATGCAGCAATACATTTTACATGCAACTAACAAGATTTTACTTACAATTGATTTGGGAATAATTAGGAAATGCAATTGAATTTAAAACTGCTGACTGACAGGGAAAATAGAAATGTGCCCTTAAAGTCTATAACAAAATAGCCAGACTTGGCATTCATGCTAATTGCAGTCTACTCACTGAATTATCTTCCTGAATATGCCATGATTTCAGTGAGATACGACAGGGTAAAGATGCTAGGCCAGACAAATGCACTCATTTAGAATCATATTCTACCAATCTCCCCTAATTACTATCTAGAAGGTGTGTATGTTTATTGCTTTATTATGAAAGCTGCACATCATAATCACTGATACACCTCAATACCAGAAATGGTTAATTCTGAAGTATTTAACAACTCTTTGTTATTTGCCAATTTTATTTAAAAGTAGATGTGAAATTACTGAAAATCTAAAAAGACATTTTCTTCTTTCAATAGTACTTATCCCATGATTAACAACCCATAAAGCCAAGTTTACTTTTGCTTGTAAGGAGGGCTTTTTTTCTAGGATTTTCACTATGTTGGATATATTAGAAACTTTTTTGAATATAATAAAAATCTGTTTGATTTTAAAAAATTAAATGAAGAATGCATTAGCTGATGTAGAGTATATATTTCTGGCACAAATGCAGCATTCTAAGGACTTTAATGACAGCATTCCTCTATATTTTATTCCTGTGTTGTGTATCCGACATTAGTTACACAGATGTTGCTCCAGCTCTTTTAACAGGAGCAACAAAAGGGTATGAAAGTGCTAATCTGATAAAAAGATTCCCACAAGGAAATAAAGAAAAGCTGAAAAAAATAAAATACTGACAATCAGTAGTCTCCACTGAAAATGTGAGATCAATTTCTTCTGAAAAGTCCAAGTGAGGATGAAGTACATTCTGTTCTCCTGTATCCTGTTGTTATTTCTATGTGAGAGAAGTCAGCAAGGAGAAACAAGTCTCAAATGCCACATATTCATGAGATGATCATGGATTTTGCCCTGGATTTGCTGAGAAAGGTCATTACCTGTGAAACAATTTAAAACTAATATTTTCTATGTACCTTTCTTATGGAGAATTCTTATTCCTGGAAGTATTACTTTTCTCATCCCTTAATATTAAATACTTGTCTTGTTCTGCAGACTGGGTGCTCTAGGAAAAAGAAAGAACAGTCTTGCATTGACCTTAACTCCCTTCTCTTTCATGCCTGGATGATGGATTGCTCTCAGTGATTCCCAGATTGTTCTCACTTTTTCACAGAACAACAACTCCGACCAGACTCTGAGAAAAAATACCTATGTGGCAGAACTACCTAGTAAAGCAGAGGAGTTTTGTTTTGTTTTGTTTTGTTTTGTCTGCTTCAAAGCCTCTAATACCATGAGAGCCATACATAATTCTCCTGCTGTCTCGGTCTCAGAGAGAACAAACTGTCGTTAGACGTGGTTAATGTGAATGGAATGTGTCCTCATGTCTACCTAACAAGCAGATGTTGTTTTCTCATCCTACAAGGCTGACTAAAGTGTTACTACCCACACGGGTTGTCAGTCCCAGTTTTGCAGCTCACTTTCTTGGTACAAAGTGTTTTGGTTTCTACTACTTTAACCAACAGTTTGCTTTCCTATCTACTTAAGACATGGCCAAATTTAAATACGGATCTACTTAAACTAACTTTCAGTATGGATGAATTTCTCTAAACAAGAAGTAGTCCTTGCTCTTCCAGCCCAAGCTCATGTCATCTAAAATTCCTGTCACATGACACAGTGAAGGTAAGAGACAGATATGTTGTATGTAGCCCTTATGTGTAGAGATGGTGTTTTAAACACCTCCCCCCAATATTTGATGTGTGTACCAGTTTTGCCCTTAGAGAAAGAATAGTGGTTTTGCAAGGTGACCTAATTAGGAGCTATTTCTTGGCTGTAGGTTTACGAAGAATTTTGGAATTTGAGTTAGGTTTTCAGTTTTCTGAATTAGCAGAGAAGGTAAAAGTCATGGCAATTTCCTACCAGCAACTTCCCAGTCACATCACATACAGACAGGTTATAAGTTGGCAAGGTAGTGTTCTCTGCCTGTTAATGGCTGCTAAGAACATATCTGTGAAATGACCTTATACAGCTCTATTCACAAAACTGTAAAACCTTTACAGCAGAAATTATGTCAAAAAAATTCAGGCCCTATCCCCTTAAAAAGTAGGTCATGGGCTGCCTAACTATCTAGTGCTATTTTAGATGAGAAAAGATTAGGATATGCCTGTGCTCCAGGTGCTACTTTTAAAAATGAAAAAATTTCTTGTAGACCCAATGTCATGTCTCCAACCCCATGTCAGTGTTCTGGATGCTGTATGGCCTCCTGCATCTAATCTTATGTGTACACATTACCTTGGGCCACTAGTAATGAACGGGCACATGGAAAATCACTGGAGGAAGAAAGAAAAGTCCTTTAGCAGTATGAATTATACTCTTTCAGATATTCACCAATATATGCCATGAGCTGTGTTCCTTTCCCCATACCCCATCATAGAATCATAGTATCATAGAATGGTTTGAGTTGGAAGGAACCTTATAGATCATGTAGTTCCAATGCCTCAATGGACAGGAACGCCTTTCACCAGACCATGTTGCTCAGAGCTCCATCCAGCCTGGTCTTGAACACTTCCAGGGGTGGGGCATCCACAGCTTCTCTGGGCAACCTGTTCCAGTGCCTCACCACCCTCACAATAAAGAATTTCTTCCTAATTTCTAATTGAAACCTGTTCTCTTTCAGTCTGAAGCCATTCTACCTTGTCCTATCACTACATGGTCTTGTAAAAAGTCCCTCTCCATCTTTCTTGTAGGCCCCCTCTAGGTACTGGAAGGGCACAATTAGGTCAGACCTAAGCCTTCTCTTCTCCAGGTTGAACAAATCCAATTCTTGTGGCTTTTTCTCATAGAAAGACACTCCATTCCTCTAATTATCTTGGTGACCCTCCAAAAGATCGATGTCCTTCCTGTGTTGGGAACCCCAGAGCTGGATGTAGCACTGCAGGTAGCGTCTCATGAGACGGGTAGAGGGACAGAATCATCTTCCTTGACCACTGTCTCATTTCCAAAATTCCTGGGGGTTTATGACACTGGTGCAAAGCTTTTTGCCTCATTTTTTCCCCATTGTTTCCTAAAAGATTTCAAATTTTGTAGACTTGCTTGTGTGTCATATTTATAAAAGTCTCTTTGTCTAAAGAAAGGAATGTCCAGTCTACCCTGAATTCTCCCTTCAGTCTTCCCTTCTCTTTTAGCATTGAACTAGCTGATATTTTATTTATAAAATAAATACATTTTATTTATTTATATTCACATCATATTAACTGTTTTTTCTGTATACTCTTCTGTTACCTTTACTCTCTTTTGTCATATGTCTTCCTATTTTTTCTCACTGTTGCACCTATCCCTTTCATTTAATTTCTTTGTTTTAGTATACCACGTCAAACAATCTTTATTTCTCATTTTTGCAGCCTAGGTTTTTTCCTTAGCACATTGTCCTATTTTTCTTGTTTCTCCTATTCTCCCCCCTGAGCATTTTTACAGTGTCCTTTGTCTGTCTTTTTCTGTCACATTGTCCTGCTTCTGCTCTCTGTTTTCTCTAGAGTGTCATTTTGGTGTAAAATGTATTGCATGCTATTTATTCTCTACAATTGGGGGTGAACAGACCTGCCTGTATATAGAGACACATTTACACATAGTATCCCTCAATTACTTCCAAATTGTCACTATAATTTCAAGAGTACACTATATTTATAGTGGTTGAATTCTCCAATGTTTAATGTACTATAAATCTTTCATTCTTGTTTATTTATACTCTGTCACAAAGAGGCAGCATTTGAATTTTCTCTCCCTCATGTGCATTATTTTAATGCCACAGGGCCAGACTGCAGCTAGGTGAGGATGTGCAGGTGTGTAAATTAGGGGCAATTGAGTTCTTAATCGTGGAGCTCCCAGAGTCCCTGGACAGGAGGAGTGCTTGGCTAGTGCAGCCAGCAGCACCAACACATGGGAGGTGCAACAGTGGTCATCACTCTTCTCCATGAGCTAGCAAGCTGCAGCTGGCACCAGAAAAGGATATGCAATGTGTGTCTATCCTAACCCTGCTTCAGTTGCCATTGGTTCCACAGGACAGGTTAGAAAGATCTTAAGCATCCCTCAAAGCCTTTGGTTGGTGCTGTGCTCTGCAGGGAGTCTGGAGTCTGTGCCCCTGGGGTCTGGCATTTGTCAGGCATGACAGTGACTCAGAAAGGCACAAAAAATGTATGTCTGGTGTAAAAATGAAGACAGTTTTCATGTTGCTTGGTTAAATGGCTTTGAAATACAAAGAAACGTACTATATTCTGATGCTGTAAGAAAAATTAAATTTTATTGCCCTGCTTCATTGCTGAAGATGTGTAAGATGAAAGTGGTTGGTGCAAAGCCAAAATTTCCTTGAAAATATATGAGATGAAAATATGTGGGAGTGAGGTGATAGAATGGGCACAGTGTTTAGTGTATTCACAAAAGGGCATAATTTAAAAATTTGCCATACCTTGAAAAGTTCATTGGAAAGAGACCTTAGGAGGTCACCTAAGCAACTGCCTTACCCTAAGGTAACCTATTTTTTTTTCCATTTCTTGTTTTCTAAGATCTGCTCAACTTTATGCTAAAGACCTCAAACAATGAAGATGCTGCAGACTCAAGGTTATCTATTAAAGTATTTCAGTCCTGGTCATAAAATGTTTTACTAATGTCTTACCTCTATTATTGTTCTTTGTAACTTCAGACATTTTCTTTTCATATCAGCTAAGCATTTTGAGTAGAGATCAATTTCTTCCTTATTGCTGCAGCCTTTAGGGAACTGGAGAAAAATTTCAGAATTCTTTTCTCAAACATTCCTGCTTTATGCCAAACAACATCAGGTTTAAGATTTGTTTTGGTTTGGGGGTTTTTTGTTTGTTTGTGTGTTTGCTTGTTTTGATTGTTTGGTTTTTTCCCTTGATTTTATTTTGTTTATTTTAACAGATTGTTCTTTATGCATCTGATATTTTGAAGTTTTTCTAATTGTTCTGTTTCCTAAAACTGAACTCATGCTCTTGCTGTACAGAGCAGGTATGATACAGCAAAGAAAGTATTTCCAAAGAACCAACAAGTTGTTCTGCAGCCTGTGGTTAGCTATTTCCATTTTCACATGCTAGATTATATTCTGGGCTATTTGTCTACTCTGTCAAGACCATTTTGAATTGAACCCTAGCCTCCAAAATAAACACATTCCCATCAGCCTCCCGTTAGTTTAAAAAAACCCCAGTCTATTCTGTCATTTTTGGTCACAAATGGAATTGTTGAATAAGGCTGGATGCAAAGCAGAAGTCTGAGGACCTCCTCTTCAAGTGGCATTCTCACAGCAGACCTATTCCAGAATGATTTAATCTTGCTCATGTTTTCTTACCTTGTTAAAAAAAATCCATATGAGAATCATGATATACAGGATAAACTACTTATTTTGATTCCACAAGATATGACAATGTTTTACAACAATATTAGGTTGTTTTCTTTTTTTAAAAATAAATCGTAATCTTAGATTTTCAGTTGATTTGGGGTTTTTTTCATGTAAAAATTCTCATTATACTAATTGGGCTAAAGCTCCCTACTCTCTGTTTTCTCCCTTTATCTCCTCTGTTATTCCCCTGCCATACACAAAGTCATACAAATGAATGCTGTAAGTGTGAGATTGCTTTTACTGCATCTTTATCCTTGGATGAAGTTCTGTTCAATTTTTTTTTTTTTAAAGTTAGGATAACTTTTAAGTATCTAAATTACCACAGTCATTTGTAAACTCTTAGTTTCATGTTCTAGGATCATTAGTATATTCTTTTGTCAACAGTGTGATGAGGACTTTTTTCACTGGACTCAGTTGTGAATTCCTCCAGGTTATGAGAATCTGCAGCTACTGGGGATGTTGTGCTGGCTACATTTCTCTTGTGTGCTGTTGGAAAGAACACTGTACTTTATTTGCACTGATCACCTTCACCTGATGATCTGAGGTGGCTTGAAACAGACTTTGGGTAAATTTGCAAACATCAGGGCTCCTGTTTCCCAGGAGAATTGTCAACTACTGGCTATTTTTCTATAACATGGGACACTTGATTTCCTTTTGCCACTACCCTTAAATCCAACACTGATGTCAGGAATTGCCACAGCCATAGCTAAACCATCCGACAAATCAAAGTACATTCGCCTGGTTTAAAAGTGTTCATGGGTAACTTCATTATCTGAAGTCCTAAATATCTTGCAGGCATCTTCTTTTGCTGTGCAGTGTGTCCATAAAGTGTGACAAGATCAACTAAAAGATTATTTCAAGATCATGTGCATGGTGAAGTTTGAGTCAAAATCTACCAAATTCAAAAAAAATAGACCCCAAAGCAATAAACACTATCTCAAGCATTTTGTTTTCTAAAACTTCAGTTACAGAAGGATATTGTATTATCTCACTTTCTTAAGGATATAGACTTCAGAGATACTGGCTTCTATTTGTTTATTTATCTGTCTATAACTTTACATAACCCATTAGGATTTCAAGTATTTTTACATTTAAAAATTGAAATATATTTAAAATAAGCATATAATTTCTATCATCAGGAATACTTACAAAAGCTAGAAGATGGATATCATGGTTTAAATCCTGCCAGCAATTAAGTATCGCACAGCCACTTGCTCACTCTTTTCTCCTCTCCATGGGATAGAGAGGAGAATTGAAAAATGATAAAACCAACAGGTGGAGATAAGAACAGTTTAATAAATGACACAAAGTAAATAATAATGATAAAAGTAAAAAGAGAAAGAGGAACAAAACCCGAGAAAGACAGGTGGTGCACAATACAGTTGCTCACCACCGCTGACTGATGCCATTCCCAAGCAGTGGCCAGCAGCTCCCAGCCGTCTCCCCTGGTTTATGTGCTGAGCATGACATTGCCTGGTATGGAATATTCCTTTGGCCACTCCAGATCAGCCCTCCCACCTGTGCTCCTCACAGCTTCTTGTGTGCCTCTTCACTGGCAGAGCATGGGAAACTGAAAAAGTCTTGAATTAGAGTAAGCTCTGCTTAGCAACAACTGAAATATCAGCGTGGTTTTACCACTGTTATCCTAAATCTGAAATCCTAAATCCAAAACACAGTACCGTACCAGCAAGGAAGAAAGTCAACTGCACCCCAGCTGAAAACAGGACAATGGAGCAGCATGATCTAATACTGCATTTGGAGCAATGCTTGCTGTGTTATTTTCTGCAGGTATTTCCTTCATCACTTTGTCCTGTGACCTGCATGTTCCAGTCTTCCTTTATACCTACTTTATGCTCCTTATACAAAGATGGTGTGATCTGATCCTTGGGGTGGTCCTGTGCAGGGCCAGGAGTTGAACTTAGATGATCTTTGTAGGTCACTCCAACTCCGGGCATTCTGTGATTCTTTGATTCTGTCTTATGACCTTATTCTCAGCAGATTTAAATTTTGGTAATATTGATACCTGATATTGAACGCCTTTGTTTTTTTCAGCAGCTGCAATCTAGAAAATAGAATTGCAGTGATATAGAAAAATGAGATGAAGTAGCAATTATTGGATTTTGATTTGCTTACTAAAATGTGATATTTCTATGCTCTTGTGTAAATTTTTATCTCTTCTTTGAAGCCTGAACATTTAAAAAATAGCTATTATTTCATTTAATGCAAAATGTTTCACTTAACCTGCGAAAAATTTTCAGGGAAGATATCAGAGTCTACCACGTATAAATATTTGCATTCAGGATACTTATGTTCTACTGGAATCACTATGAAACAGTCCTTTGTGGCAAGCTATGACTGCATTTACAGTGTAAAGCGGCATGGGAGAACTTTTAATGGAGAGAAGAGGAAGTTAAATCAGGAAATAATTCAATCCAGCTTTGTTTCATCTTCTTGTGTCTGTTGCTTTAGGGAAGTGGAAAGCACAACCTTATGGAGACTTGTACATACTCAGAAGTCTGAACCAGATATGTACTAAAGGGGCACAGTTCAAAGGCTCATATAAGAAGAGCAAGCCTACCACATAAGCCTCTTAACAGATTGCAGCTCCTTTGTGTGTTGCTAGTCTTCTCACATACTTGTTTCTGTGTGTTTGTTTCTTTAATGTACTTCTATTTACCAGTAGACTGATAAAAACTTCTAGCTCCTCACTTCTATCTTAGACCAATATTTTATTTGGCTTCATAAAGTAGATATTACAGACAGATTTAGTTTGTAATAAGGCTACGAGCTGAGAAAAATGTGACCATTTACAGTATCCAGAGACCAAAAGAATCAATCTTTGAGCATATGTGACAATCAAAGGTTTATTTACTGCATTTACTGTACAATGTACTGTACTGTACAAATGTGACCGTTGTGTCAACATTTATACTGATGAGCCACGTAATCCCCACAAGACGTTTGCTCCAGGGTGTGGGGCCTCCATAAGACAGCTTTTAAGCAAGTGGAAAAAGCTCTGATATCATTCATTACAGCATAGGACACATGATCATGTCATGGGTTTATGATTATAATATTGTCACCTTAACTATTCCAAAGACAGTTCCATAAGAAAAAGTTTCATAATATTAATAATGGGTAATTCATTACGTCATAAAAAAGGACCCACACAGTCCACAAAGTGTTAACAGAAATGAGCAAGTTGAACACTATTTAACTAAAAATGGAAGCTTTACTAAGTAGCCATGAATTTATTGCATCAGTTGTTTATTTAAGGTCATCCAGAAATAATGGTAACATTTCAGTAGTCTAAATAATTTTGTTTCAGTCAAAAAAGTGAGCAGTGAGATGAATTTAAGCCCTCTAAATCAAGACTTTGATGAGGTTGAATTGCTTGTACATGTACAGCAGCATCAAGAACTGGGAGACCATAATCTTAAATCTGTCTGAAGGAAGAATGATTTGCAAGATGTTTTTGTTTGCTTGTTTTAGCAATTCCCAATTTAATCATCAGACTGCATATGTTCTGAGCCTTTTCTGTCATAGCATGAAGATCTTTCTATGCAAATGTATTAAATCCATGATGTTTTCTGCCTTTACTACATGACTCTGCCATTTCATCAGAGTAAGGAGAATGACAATATTCATTAAGAATATATAAGACATTAAATGGTGATGATAACCTATTGTGATAAACATCACATAAAGATCAGGAAATGACTGTCAATCTAGGCCCAAGGAAATCTTAAGGCTGCAGAGCGAGCGAATCTCTCTTGTCTCCCCTCCCTCATACTATTCATGTCTTCTCTTTTCAGTGAATGCAATGAAAGTTAGAATGGTACAAAAATAATCAGTTCTTCTGGCATATTTAAAAGTGTGATTTCAAGGACCTTTTCAGAAAATCTTATTGCCCTATTCAGGCCCTGAATATTACCTTCATGTTCATGCTTTCAAATTTTTTTTTTTTTTTTAAGGACTGGGGATTTTACATATCCAAATGCAAGCTCTATTTCAGCACATATCCAAAAACCTGGATCCAAAAATTAGGACACCTCACTGTAATTCCTTAATGATTCACCATCTTTGCTTCTCCAGGTAAAGATGTTTAAAAGTCGTTGTTGTGGGAAGAGTGTAGATTTGTTGCCTGCAAGTCTTCATGTTTTCTTTGTAAAGTGCATTAGAAAGAGATTTTACTTGTTCACGGCTTCTTGCTTTGGTAAGTGATTGCTCTAAAGTCAATCATCTGTATTGCCCTATACTATTCCCATAATGTGACTATCATGATGGCATCTCCTTTAGCTCCAAATGCAATTTTAATGCTGTTATCTAGTTTGCTTGTTAGACACAAAGCTTCAATGGGTATTTTTCAGGGAGGGAAACCATGTCCAGGCTTCTATGAGCAGGAGGGAAATATACAGAGCCTGACTGGCCTCGTGCCTCTTCTTGCAATTATAAGACTAGTGCTTTCAACTCTCTATTGCCACAGTGTTTGTTTTTTACAGAGAACAAAAAGCTCTCAGCTGAAGTTGAATATTGTAAGTGCTAACAAATGCAAATAATAATTGCAGGTTTTTTTCAAAACAGGAACCCTTCCTTGATAATGTGACTCTGTGTTAAGTGGACATAGATTGATGAGGCTGTAACCTATTCATTATTATTACTGCCAGAGAACAATGCATGCTGCCTAATACATCAGAGAACAAAAACTGTGCTATGTGGATAGCCTCTCCCTCCCAAATACATACTCTTTCCCAGTCAAAGTATTACAGCAGAATCAGCCCTTGTGTTAGGTGCTACATGAATGCCTAAAAAAAGTCAAGATTGATTTTTCCAGAGTTTCCAGTAGAAAAGTGATGGTTCAGCTGATGTGAAGAGTATATTGTTCTAATATGCTCTTTGACAGTATTTCTGGCGATAAATTCTACAGACCTTAAAGATGCAACTGAGGGATACTCTTCAATGCTTCAAGACACTGTTTAATTTAAATTTATTTTGGTTGATGGAATTTCTTTCTCAGTACATGTGAACCCTCAATAGGAGTTAAAAAGGATACACCCTCCCCGCCCTTGAATATGAGAAAAACAGCTCATGTCATTTGCTGCAGTCAATTGTTTTGTGTTCCAGAGCAAGTTATATACAAGCTAATGAAGAGAAAAGTAGTTAAAGATTTTTATATACCTTACAAGCAAAAAATATCAAGTAATTTTGGAATATACTTCAACAGAGCGATGTATATTCAATAGGTTTTGCTTGCAGTTGGTACAAAGGTTGATGCAATTGCACACTTCACCTGCAAATGATAAGTGATTGCTGCCAAAAAACCCATGACTGTTTTTTTAAACAAGAAAACCAGTCCTAAATCAAAGTTTCTTTTTCCCAAATCTTGGTAATTGCAAGCAGTTTCCTTACTGACAACTGAGAGGAATTTTCTCTTTAATGGGAAAAGAGGTTATGTTTTTCAAATAATATTTAATTTCCTTATCTAATTCATTTGGCATAAACAAGATACAAAAGCTTTTGCTGCCCAAAAACTCCTAGCAATTTCTTTTTTACATCAAATTATAGTAGCTTTGAAAGGAAATAATGCATCTGCAGATGGTGCTGAATTGCATGAAATTAATTACTACATGTGCAAGTTCTCAGTAATTAATTCCATTGAGGCCTGTAAAATCCATTGTGAGCTGAATTACATGCTTTTTAGCCTTTCCTTTTCTACCTGAAAGTTGCTGTATTATCTTTTAAGCCAAGTTTAAAAGTGATAAGGAAAATATATTAACTTCATCCAAGAAAATGCATTCATTTTTTTTTTGTCACACTCACAATGTAAAGAAATCAAACTGTTACGGATCTTGTGTTAATACAGTGACCAAATATTTCTAAATGTCTTCCTGGGAAGTAACTATCTGCTACTGATGTACATTCTGATGTGGTGGACATTCAAAGTTCCTGGGATTGGTGTTCAGTACCCAGTCCGTGCAAAGGTTTTAGTATAGTAAACACAAAGATCGTAGACTTCAGCACTTATGACCATTTGTACCAAGCTTTTCATGCTTTTTTTAAGAAGCTGGGATGAGAGGATGTTTTCAGGACATATACCCTCCAGATCTGATGCTACAGGTAAGGCAGACACAACAGTCCTTAGACTGTGAATCCTGGCAGTGCCCAGATTTAAGCCAAGTGCTTGACTGATCCAGTCAGTAACAGACCTTACACAGATAGAGGAGACATTAGGGAGCTGTGTAGAAATACCGAGGGGGTTTGGAACAAGTGCAGGGGATTGAATAGGATTTTTAAGGATGAAAATTTTAGGATGATAAGACTAACCTCACGGTTAGACCTCAACCTGGTTTAGGAAGGAAGATATAGACTGCATGCAGAAATTCTGACAGTGATGGACTTTGCACCTGAAGGAGGCTGTAAAATAGCAAAAAAGGGTTAAGAACTCCACCAGTTGATTATGATCTGTCTCCCAGTCTGATGAATTCTGACTAGTCTGGACCCTGGAAGGACAAAACTCACAATTAATCCCATGCTATATAAAACCCCTGAAGCCAAAGCCACCCTACTATTTCCAACCAGCCATTTTGTCTGGATTCAGTCCTGTGAAAAACTTCAGTGTCATGTCAGACTTGCTGCTCTGGTGGGGTCTGTACAGGTAGGAATTCTGCTGGTCTAATCTGACTTCACTGTTTGCGACAGCTGAGCTAATTTGCCTGGGATACGCTGGGTGCAATTGCCAGAGGCTGTGCTTGAGCAGACATACATAGATGTATATTGTTTTTTGCAGTAGTTTGAGCCAAAGGACTAGTTTACCATTCAGACTTATGGAATTTTGAGTCTCACAAAAATAGAAGATGCTGGGACTGTGATCTAATTTTTTTTTTCCCACTGACAGTGTAGGAGAGCCCTGTTACAAACTGAGCAATAACGTTTTCAGCACATTTGTTTCCTGATTGTTTGTTGTGTTATTTTATCAGGGAGGTTCCTGAAAATCAAAACATTTCTGATTGATGTATGACTAGAGAATATGGTCTCATTGAAAAAAAATTAATCCAAACAATTAACTTTATCAGTTTGAATTGAATTTTAGCTCGTCTCAAGCTTTAATATTTTTTGCATTTTATGAAAATCGAATAGAAAGGTGGGGCTAGGTTTCCAGGTGGAAATTCTGGTACGCATAGTAGGTAAGAAGTATCTCATATGCTGTCTGCTACCTTGCACTTAAGAGTCTGACAAAGAAAATGAATAAAACTGTCAATCTCCAAAGTTGCTAATGTACGTGTATACCTTATGTCTGACACTCCCTCAGAAGACTGAAGGTGGAAAGAAGCTCAGAGAAGGGAACAGTATTTTCTCTTCCTCAGGCACTGAGAATATGTGACTTGCTGGCCTTTCTAATTTTTGCAGAGCCATGTGTGCTTCTGTAACCTTTCAGTCCAGACAGCAACTGGGTAAATGCCAAGGAAAGCATGATCTGCTTTCTAATCAGCAAACTGGCTACTGCATGAACAAGGACAGTGAAAAACAGAAGGCTTTTTTCTTCTATAACTCCAGTATGGTGGTTATGGTAACAGAGAGCATATTGATTCAAGTTTGGTATTTTTCTGTTTATCAGATACAAAGCTCACAAAAATAATTCCATTTTTGTTAGCTGAATAAAAGGGTAATGATGTGATTGACAGAGATTTAGAAGAACATCATAAAACTGTTTTAATAATCATAATGAAATACAGTTTGGATATTAGGATTTTGCAGAGACTTCTAGCAGTGGATTTCACTTTTTTTTTATTGTGTACTTGATAAAGAAAGTATTTTTGCTATATGGGAAACATTTGGTTAAAGAGCTATTTATATTAGTTTCTGTATTGTTAAAGGCATCTATATGTCACTGCTGAGTTATGAGAGAATGATAAACTGGGATGCGGGGGTCAGGATTGCCTAAATACAAGTATGTAGTCCTATTTGAGATGGTCTGGAATATATAGAATAATTATACAAGGCTGGCAAACATGGCAATGGACCAAAGGGACAATTTTGCTCTGTTGGAGTTGTAGCTGGAGGCCGAGCATTCTCTCTCTCTCCCCCACCACCTCTTTTTTTTTTTTTTTTGTGTTTCTTTTATGGGTGTGCTGTGAGTTTCCCTTGAGACCTCAGGCCTTGCCATGTAGCAAACGCCAAATACCTAATTTAAAAACCTCCCACTCCTGTTTGAAGTACAGCTCCTAGTTTTGTGTTCTAATACTGATGTTAGAGTTGCTTCATCTCTGTCTACCTGTAGGTACATAAATGTTTGCAGCACACAGATTGCATACGCCAGTGATGATGATGCTGGGACATAAATCTTGGTGTTAGCTTCTCAGTCTCCTTACAGGATGTGTCCTAAGGACACATGCTTGAACAATGCTTTTAAAAAGGTCATTTTGTACCTTGATATACTTTCATTTTTCCTCCCTAAAGATTTAATGGGTTAAATATTAATTGAGTAATGGTTTGCTTATTTTAATTAAAATGTCAAAATATTTGTGACAATACAAATAATTTTTCTAGCTAATATCTTGGAATTGAAAATGATCTAACAATTCTAACAACCTAACTTTTTTTTATCCCTAAATCTTCTTGTTTGTCTCCAATATGACCTTGAGCAAGTCATCTAGGCTTCCTGTACTTTGACTTCCCTACCCCAAAAATATTGATAGGCGTATTTGTCTCAATGATTAATTTGTCTTAATTAAAAATTATCTTTGTTCATATTGGAAAAGTGCTTTGAGATTCATGAATGGAAACTAGGATATAAATACAAAGTGTTTTCTGCTGCTAAGAAATTTTTTTGTCAGAATGACAAAGATGCAAAAAGAGAGATGAATGCAGATATATATCTGTATAACAGCTATCCTGGCCTCCTGGGAGCAAGTTAACATTTTTTCCTGAGAGGACTGATCTGCTCATAGATTAGATAATCAAACACAGACCAGCAAGATGTTTTAAAGGAGAGCCTTGTCTAAAAATAAAGATTCTCTTTGGCTATTCTGTAAACATCAGCATGACATGTGAAAGGCCTTGATAAAGCTGAGGATTAAGAAAAAGGCAGGGATGACTGTAATGAATCACATTTGCTCTCAGTAGCACTCATATAAAGCCAGAAGAGCTACATATTAAATAAAAAGTCTTCACTGAGGACAACCTTCACCTTGATTAAAATGCGTTTCCTAGATGAACTGTCTTTGGGTTTATACCCCATGAACTTGAAAACAGAATTGGGGGGAGATATAGAATCTCTTAAATGCTCTAAATTTTTTGTTAGGTATCATAGAATAATACAACTGCTGAAGTTGGAAAAGATCTTTTAAGATCATTGGGTCCAATGGAAACCTAGCACTGCCAAGTCCACCACTAAACAATGTTCCTAAGTGCCACACCTACACGTGTTTTAAATACCTTTAGGGATGGTGACTCAACCACTTCCCTGAGTGGCCTATTCCAATGCTTGACAACCTTCCAGAGAAGAAATGTTTCCTAATATCCAAACTAAACCTCCCCTAGCACAACTTGAGACCGCTTCCTGTTGTCTTATTTTTTGTTATATGAGAGAAGAGACCGTGAAGAGGGAGAGGCCACAGCTGTTTTTTCCAACAGGTGATATTTTTCTGAAAGTGAAATCTATCTCCTTAATGAATCCTTAAACAAAGCATTATAAGAAATCCCCATAAAAATACATTCACATTTCTTAATTTCCCCTTTTCTGCATTGCTGCTAACTGATTCCCCTGCTGCTCATCCATATGGTCACCAGCAATCTGGCCAGGGGAGATCCTGAGGATGTTGGGAGGGGCTGCAGGGTCCTGGGCTGATCCTATGGGCAGTGGGAGCCCTGGAGGTGCTACCTTGATCTAAGGGAAGGGTTTGGGGCACAGCTAGGCGGGGGAGAGTGTAGGCAGGGAATAGGCCAATCCTGTAGAAGTTGTGTCTTAGATGGGGTGCTGGTTTTTATAAACATAGGAAGCCCTAAAGCCTGAGAATGAGAGCAACAGGATCCACCTGACAAAATGTGGTGAGTGCCTGTTTGCCAACAGAAATGCAAAGGAGGACTGAGACATGCTTGAACAGCTTGCAGCTGGATACCTGCAATGGACAGGTACAAGCTCTTCAGGAAATATTGTTAGGGAAGATAGAAACAGGGGGGCTGGAGGAGGTGCTCTCTGCATGAAATAGCAGCTCAGTTATGGGGAGCTCTTGTATAGGACAGACAAGAGGCTGAGGGAGAGCTCATGGGTCAAGACCAGAGGAGAGGTAAGCAATGGTGGCATTGTGGTAGGAGTCTGTGGTCAGAAATCCGATGTTCTCTGTGGGTCAGCAGACAAATCCTTCTTTAAATAACTCAGGTAAGTTTCTGGATTGTCCTCAATGATAGAGCTGTCATTTGGGGGGTACCAGACAGGGTGGAGCAGTGGGCCACAAGAAACTCATATGATTAAAGGAAAAATGGAAAGCATTTCACCTGAGAAGGAAGAACCTTCTGCAATGGCACAGCTGGGTCTGCCTGGGGAGCAGCTCTGCTTAAAACTGTTTAGCTCTTGAATGGTGATACATGAGCCAGCAGTATGCCCTGGTGGCAAAGATGGCCAACAGCTTCACAACATACATAAGAGAATCATGACCAGTAGACAGAGGGAAGAGACTATCCTCCTCTTCTTGGCATTTGTTAAACCTTGTTCTACTCTGTACTGGTGTGGCCACAACTTGTATACTGTGTGCAGTTTTGGTCACCACAATATAAGAAAGACATTAAGCTATTAGAGAGTGTCCAAAGGAGGCCACAAGGATGATGAAGGGTCTGGAGGTGAAGCTGTATGAGGAGCAGCTGAGATCACTTGGTCTGTTTAGCCTGGAGAAGAGATTGAGGGGAGACCTCATTGGGGTCTTTAACATTCTCATATGGAGAAGTGTAGGTGCAAGTACCGATGTCTTCTCTCTCATGACCAGTGACAGGATTCAAGGAAATGACAGGAAGCTGAGTCAGGCGAGGTTTAGGTTGGATATCAGGAAAAGGTTTTTCACCCAGAGGCTGGTTGGGCACTGGAACAGGCTCCCCAGGGAAGTGATAATAGCACCAAGCCTGACAGAGTTTGAGAAGTGTTTGGACAATGCTCTCAAGCACATGGTGTGACTCTTGGGGTGTCCTGTGCAGGGCCAGGAGCTAGACTTGATGATCCTGATGAGTATCTTCCAACTTAGTATGTTCTATGATTCTATAACACAGCTTCCAATTTTAGGCCCTCAGTACGAGAAGGACCTCAACAAACTTGGATGAATCAGCTGAGGCTGCCAAAATGTTTGGGGGCTGAACACTCACCCTGTGAGGAAAGGCTGAGGAAGATGGGATTGGTCAACCTGGAGAAGAGATGGCTGCAGGGGAACAAAAGAGCGGACCCTAGTGCTTACATAGAGGCTGTTGAAGCTGCAGGCTCTCCACAGTGCTTCCTGGTGGGAGGATGAGAGGTAAAACTGTAAGTTGAAAGATAGGCTTAAGTTGTTTGTAAGGAGAAGGTTTTTCCCCATGAGGATAGCCCAGCGGTGTAGCAAGTTGCCCAGCAATGTTACGTAACCTCTTTCCTTGGTGATTTTCAAGACCAGACTAGGTAAATCCCTAAACAACCTGGTCTGATCCCATGTCTGGCCCTGCTTTGAGTGGAAGGTTAAACTGGAGACCTACTTAGGTCCTTTCACACCCAAATTACACTACAAGTCTATGATTCTAATAGAGAAATAGTGAGAATGCCACTTTTGAAGCTTTAATTCTCATTCTGGAAAGGCTTAAAGTGACTTCAATTTGTGCCAGGCAGGCATCATCTCCAGTGATTCAAATACCTAATTTCCACTGATTTCTAAGTGAGGCAGGCACTTTGATAGGTTTGAGGAATTTGAACTAAGGGTGCTTCCTTTAAAAAAACCCAACAACTTAATTGTACCTATGGCAGTTCTCCTTTACTCATCTTTTCTAAGAAAATAAGTGGCTGGTGTGAGGAAAATCAGCTTCCAGATCCTGCAGAACTCTTGAAATAGAAAAAAAGAGATAAATCTCAATACCTCTCCTCAACACTGTATGTTCATTGTATGTCTACTCTCAACCAAGCATTCTGAAAAACTGGTTACCTATAAGAAACAGAAAGTTTTCTACTGGTTTTACGTCACAGCATCATGTGCAGAAAGAAGAACCATTCACAAATACGGGTATTTGAAAAAATGCACTCCATCCATTTGCTGATCTTTCTCCTACAGGCAAAGCAAACCAGACTTTTACTAGGGAAAACAGTTTTCTTTTTGTCATCAATATTAACAGGAACACTTTAAACTATATCTGCCACTTTGTGGGAGATCAATGTATGGAAAATAAGGCCAGCAGGAAAATTGGAAGACAGCAGTAGGAAAGGAGAATTTTTTTTTTTATTACTGCCATCCAATTACCTTAGATACATTTTATTCAGAATCTAGGGAGTAACTCTGTTAGGCTCAGAGGGCATCATAGGTGAAAGGGTATAAGGAATATTTTTGACCTCTGAGCCAACAGGAAACTGACACTTTAAAAAATATTGCCATTTTGCCTAAATCTTTCAGTTTCTTGCTATTATCCATGGCTTAAATATACTTAAAAGTGGGGACATGGCATGGGGAAGGGTGTGTGTATGGGTTTAAGCATGTCAAAGTTGTAGAAAACTGATTTTCTAGAAGACAGTATAAGGTTCCACATCAAAATGTAGGTAGGTATATGTCATGGCTGAACATAAAGGTGAATAAAGACAGTTGTAGAGGGAAGATTCTGCTTTTTCTGCTTTGGGCAGGCAAAATAGGAGTAGTTTAAAACCCCAAAAGATTAAAAAAATCTTTAAGAGAGAGGTTGAAGGACACATCCTGTTTTAAGAGTACAACATGGCCTTAAGAAAAAGCACAAAAAGGAAGGTGACTGCACTGAGTGAAAACCTTGGAATGTCAGGTTTATTATTCTCTGGAAGCTGACTCTTGTATCTAGGGGGTTTGCAAATTCTCCATAAAAGTAGCAGAACACATCAAATAAATCAAAATGAACCAACTACTAACTTGGGCTTCTAATTGCCTTGCTGTGAGCAAGCTGGTCAAAAAGGTTAATTAACATCACAAACTGGCCCATGATTTTGGTAAAATGATTTAGATGTGGGAAATCATGTTCTCTGTATTCAGGTGTGGGCAAGGACAGTTAAGCTCTATTCAGTCAGTGAATGAACTTGCTCCTGACGCCTGAGAACAAAACTCTGACTTGTTTACATTGTCTTGAAGGTTAAAGCATTGGAGAAGATAAGGTGAAAACATTAATGTCTTGAAAGACTCTTAGCAACCTACCAAACTGGAAGACAGGGAAGAATCTGGAGCAATTCAATTAGACAATAAACATCTGTATCTGCAACCGTCTGTAGACCTTTGAAGTTTGTAGTCATATTTTGGGGCTGCCCTATCAGTTTGTCTGAGATGTAAAAAGGTTCTCAGTCATTTCTTTGCTGCACTTAAAAGCCTCAAACATTTAGTAAGATCACTACTGAAATCACAAGCATGCTGAAGACTGCAGTATTAATAGGCTCTGTATAGTTTATGTGAAAAAAATTACCACTCATAGCTGACAGGGACTAAGAATGTAGTTGCCTTTGATTAGATAATTATTGAATTATAGCTTTTGTTACGTGCAATTTCAAATACTTGAACAAGTGATGTATAATAATCCTTATTATAATATTATATAATAATTATATTATTCTATATAATAATGATATATTATAATCATATATATTAATTAATATATTATATAACCAATATATTGTATAATTAATATATTATTGTATAAGATATTAATTATACATTATATAATTAATATATTATATTATATATAATATATCTAATAATTATATATTATAATCATGTTATTATATATTATATTATATTCTATTTTATTATATTATAATATATTATTAAGCTCTTATAATAATCTAATAAGAGCTGACCAGGAAAGTACCCAGCACCAGATATATTGTAGTAATATAAAAACTTGAAGGAAGTGAGGTTTCCTCTACTGATGTATATATAAAACCTATTCCTAAAGCATAAAAATAAGCTATTCATGTGCCTCGTGATTGTATCAAGTTAATTTAATTATGTTGTTCTTATATAGCTTTATTAGGAGTATGCCATGACATATTTATGTTTGTTACCAAACCCCAACACAATAGAACTGCAACAGTCCTCTCCAAGAGATCTGACTTGGAGATCTCTAAGCCCATTTTCTACTAGTATGAATCTCCACTATAATGCTGATAGGAAGTGGTGCAGTTCAAGGAACCCTGGAAACAAACCAATAAAGACGGCTTCTTTCAAGCATGGTACTTTCTGCTTCCTTTTTGAGTCACTTTTTGCATGTGCTGAATTTTCACAAATATGAAAAAGACAATCATAATCTGATATGAATAGGTCAAAAAGAGTGTGGTTACTTTGGGCAAGAAAGGCTGAACAAATACTTTTTTCATGAACAGTGGTCTGCACTATTTTGCAACAGTAGAAGTCAGGAAAGGACACACTCTTCTAAAACATTTGTAGTGAAAGATGGATTTCTCCCCTCTCTGTAAGGAATGGTTTTCTTTCTTCCATACTATTCCTTCTTCAGCTTATCATGCTTACCATCAGATCTGTGTGGGTTTAAAAACCCTATTCTTTCATCTAAACCAGCACCATCTGTGTTAAATAAAAATATATCAGCAGGTTGCATTTCCTCTAATTGTTTTTGGTATTGAAGTTCAGAGTGTCCAGCTATCCCACTGCTACTTAGCCATCTCTCCTCAGTATTCTCCTTAATTAAGACTATTGCAGAACATTTGAGGCACCTGGTAAAATATTGAAAACCTTTAATGACTTCTTCTTCTTCCACACCTCCCTTCTGGATTCATCCAGTTCAGTAGGGCTGTAATTTTTAATAGCTG
This sequence comes from Corvus hawaiiensis, assembly GCF_020740725.1. Taxonomy (NCBI): domain Eukaryota; kingdom Metazoa; phylum Chordata; class Aves; order Passeriformes; family Corvidae; genus Corvus; species Corvus hawaiiensis. The sequence continues at coordinate 26,894,686 of NC_063215.1, forward strand.
TACTTAGATGAAAAGCAGAATGACCTTTGTCCTTCTCTGGGAGAAGATTAAGACAGGCAGATTAACTACTGCCTTGGCCAGTCTGGTTTACAGAGAGTAATGAGGGAGATACTATAGAACTGGAGCCTCCTGTGATGGTTTCTTGAACTAACTGCTGATTGCTTGAAGGAAGGATAAGAGGTATAATGATTTACACCAGCAAACACCCCTGAATAGTTCATATTAGCCAGGGGGGGCATTTGTCCAGCTTCTAGGCCATATGTTCAGTCAGTGCATGCTATTACACAGAAATGAAAGAAAATATGAAAGACATTGATGTGACAGATGGCTGCTTATGGCAGAGAATGGCTTGAATGTTCTGCCACAGCTTAAAGACAACAAATATATGAAGTGACTTTACTAAAGGAATACAGTAAAATACTGCCATCTTATATCATACTCTCAATAAGCCTTTGTTTGTTTCTTTACTTCAGGTTTTCTGAAGTTATTACATAGAACTACTTTGAATTCAACCATTTTAGAATTGAGTGGCAAAATAACCACTGTCAACAAATTATTCCTTGCAGGATTTATGTTTAGAAATAGTTTTTTCTTTCAGAACCACTGGTCTGAAATAGTCCTAGCTTTTACTTTACAAAGCAACTATTTCAGAATCCAGTTAGGTAAAAGAAAATTATTTCCATACCTAAATTCATCCTGTGACTGTCATGGGAATTTCTGGAATATCTGAAAGAGGAAAGCATTTTATAGTTGGATTGCAAGATACAAATCTGTGTCCAAAAGACCATTGGTCTTTGCAGTGATTTCACTTGTACACTTGCTCTTGTACCTGATTCAAACTGGCTTTATTGGCTTTATTGACACTCATAATCGTTCTTCCTCAACTGATAGAGCACATGTGAGCACATGTGAATAAAGGCCTGTTCTTGGGGCTCAGGAGAAATAGAAAAGATCATAATAGCAATCTTAAAAGAGAAGAGGTAAAAATTGTGCAGAGGTTAAATTTACAATTACTGTGCATTTGTGGTATGCCTCTTTGCCTTCTTTGGTATGCTTGCTGTCCTGTCTCCAAATAGAATGTATTTTTGTTTTTCTCATATTTCCATGTAGGTGATATCCAACTGATCATTTTCCAAAGAGACAGCAATTTTAAAAAATACTGATATTTGAAAAATGACCTGTTGGATCTCTGTTTATGCACCATAGTGGAACCACACATTTACTATTGAGACTCTACTTGCATGTTTTTTCCTTCCATGTTTCACAAATAGAAGACCAGAACCCACCCTAACTGCACTGTAAGTGCACTTATTTAGAATTCAGCCTTTCTGGCAATAACTGATATTCAGTTATTAAACTACTGTTCCCTGTTGGATTAATTATATCAGAGTGCTCGTGAAATTTGCTTGATTAACCCACAGAAAATGTAAGCACATGAGCAGCAGTATGGGTTATTTTGAATTCAGACAAGTTCATAGTCTTTTTTTCTAGATTAAAATATGATCACGTTTCAATGAATCATTGACAGTGACTAAAAGCTTAAAATGGAAAAAGAATTATAGTACTGTATGGAACAACTGTACAATTCAGAGACCATATGCGAACTGTGACATTGACAGATGTGTTCCCCCAGTCTATTATAAGGATAACTTAATTGGGAAAATAAAGATACACTTTATTTCCCTCATGACTTGCCATATTTCGATAATGTAAGAAACTTCTTAAAAATAAATTAACAATACTAATAATTTCAAAAATAACACCAAAAAGTAACTTATTCTGTATTTGCCATTCTTAGACCCTGTTCCAAAGACTTGGAATGGAGTTTCTGGAGCCATTGTTCATGTTTTTCTCAGCAGTTTGCTAATTTATGCTGTACACCCTCTGATGTTTTTGTTCATCAGATTGACTACAAGCATGTCTGCCAGAAGTGTAGTCTGAGCATTATTTGCTTAAGCATAACCAATGATGACTTCACCTAAATACAGATTTTTATCTTATCCAGTTATCTGAACTTAAAATCATTTAAATATGACCATTGGTCATTAAATATGACCAATGCAAAAATAAAAAATATTGCCTGTGTTTGCAGAGCTATTACTGTGTCTGAGGGCCCTAGGGCTTCTACATAATGTTCTGCTTTCATAACTTGGTTCCTTTCCCCATGAATCAATATTGGCACAGTAATTTTAAATTTCAAAGGTGTAATTGAAGGTCTGTGGTAAGGAGTGTCACTGGTGCCAACCTTTCTAAAGGTGGGGTACAATAGAGGAAAGGGACAGATAACTTTTACTGTGTAATTCTAGCATTCAGTCATGTTTGAAGTCTCTCTAAGGATTAATTCATGTTTGGAAACAGTATTCCCAATATGTTTTCATATTTCTTTTTGGGTCTATCACAACTGAGATTTGTTTTAAATAGGAAATTTGGAAGTATTTCCCCTGAGATATGAGACAAGCTTTGCACCCAGATTTTTTGAAACAAAATTGCAGGAGCTGATCAGATAAAGGATGAAACCTATCACAACTAGAAGATGTTTTGTGGAAGTGCATGCACTCCCAGAACCCTACTAAACTGTCCCCTAGCCTTCAGCCTGTTTCAGGAGATCCCACACGAAAGTTAGCCTTACATGTTGTTAAATTACTCACTAATAAATTAACTCAAATTTGATTTTTGTTTTGGTTATGTTATGTTATGCTATGTCGTTGTGATTGAGAGTTTAAGGACGTGAGCAAAGAAAGACTTGTCAGAAAGATCTTGTACTAGAGAAACAGGTATAGCTGCAATAAAACAGGCTTCCCTATGGTTTTCAAAACATGAGTCACAGGACAAAAGTTAATAGTTTTATTTTTCATAATAATTATTTTTAATTTCTATTGGATATTACATGTAATGAACTCAATAGAAATTGTAATTTGTTAGCACATGACAAATTTTACCACATTATATCTAAGGCTAATTTTACAGTGTCTCATAAGCAATTGTTTCTGTGTCATGCTAGGGTTAATAGAATCCTCCTCTTCCTCTCTTTCCTCCCTCTTCTCCCCATGTTCCAATCAGCTCTTTCTCTCAAGCTGTCTAATTACTTAAGATAATCAAGCTAAGCTCAGACCAACTCAACTGTAAGGCTTCTGCCTTTTTTCCAACTATGTGCTGTAAAGCTGTCCTTTTTCCTCAATTATGAAAGCTTTTTTTTTTTGTCAGTAAAGCCAAAACTTTTCCACAAAGCCTTGTATCTCATATTTTTACAACTGTACTGAAAATTCAAAAATTATAACAAAATAATAAAACAAAAATATTTTATCAATAATTTAATAATATATATATAAAAAATTCTGGTTTCTTTCTATGTTTTACTAGATACTTCTTGACCAAAAATTGCTTTCCTTTCAAAATTAAATAGTCTGTACCCTTTCAAATTAAAATTTTGCCTCCATTTTACTTCCACTCCACTCCTAATTTTTAATTTTCCTTTGCTTTTGTATGCTTTTTTGATTGTGCTTTGAGGACAAGGTATTTTGTGAGAAAACCTCAAAATGGTATCTCAGTCTAGAGGTAAATTAATCTTTAGCAAGGCCACAGAAACACCTTAATACTAACTTTCTCTAGTACTGGACTAGTGTATAATGATCTTTGAAAATGTCACCATTCTAACTGGTGTTTGTCCAGTGAGGAAGTGGGGGAAATGCGAAAAACAGAGTGCTTTGATATGGTTTTGGTTAAACTGTTTGTTGTAGTAAAGAAAACAACACTAAAAAGCACAAATATTTTAAAATAATTTATGATGAATTGCTAATAAATCCATTTTCAAATATTTTTATTACTCTGCTTAGTGTACACCAGTGGTATTTTGGACATTGATAGCAAATATATTCCTTTCTTATTGACAAGACTCTTTTTAGAACTGTAAATACCTTCTTTACTCTTTAACAAAATGCAACATTTGCCTTTCAAAAGAAAGTGTCACTTGGCCCATATGGGTGATGACTCTATTGGGCATGATGAAAACTTTATTTCCTTGTAATTCACCTTTGACAATAAATTACATCACCAAGCTATTCACAAAAAAATTTATGCTTTTAGATGATAATTCCACTGTAGGATTTAGGATATTTTGGATACTGTAGAGAGTCTTGGCTTGGACCTTGTGCCTCTGAAGGCAACAGTGATTTCATCACTGTCTCAGTTTAGAGATAAGTTTAGGAGAAAACCACTCTAGAATGAGTGTTTTCTCTAAAGAAAAGGGTTTCAGCAATCCCTACCTGCCAATAAGAAATGATTATTAGTGGATGAAAGTCGAAAAAACCCAACCATTTATTGACAAACAGAGTAACTGCACAGCATGGGAAAAAGTGAGTAAATACTAGATATTGAATTGTCAGAGCTGAAGCTGAGGTGGCCATAACACGGCTATAGCCAAAGAGACAGGTGTGGAGAGAGCAATGTGGAAGCAGAGCTGTGTAAACATTGGAATGGGTTTTCTAGTGGCAGAGTCCCAGAAGATCTAGGCTTTGAGGGCTTCAGAACACTAACCATAACCCAAACCTTAACTGTAACATCTAAACCCTAAAATAAACCGAAAGCCTAAACCCAAAATATAATGCTAGCCCCACGCCTAAAACTAACCCTATCCCTAAATCTTACCCTAACACTAAACCTGAACCTAACCCTAAACCTAACCCTAACACTAACCTTAAACTTAACCCTAAACTTAACCCCAAACTTAACCCCAAACATTAACCCTAACCTAAACCCTAAACCCTATCTCTAAACTCTAATAGTAATCCTAACCCTAAACCCCAACAGTAACCCTAACCCAAACCCCAAACATTAACCCTAATATTAACCCTAAACCCTAACCCTAGGGAGAGCAGTAAAAGCAGCCTTTTGCTGAAGTTGAGGCGGCCATGACATGGCTAGTGGCAAGGAGTAAGGTGTGGAGGGAGCAATGTTGGGGCAGTTCTGTGCTACCCTTGGCATTCCTTTTGTGGTTCCAGTGTCCCTGGAGCTCTAGGCTTATGGGTTTGAACCAGGTTATGAACCAGGCTGAGGCTGGTTCAAAGCAGAAATGTGGGGAGGGAGTAATGTTGGGGAAAGGCCTGGAGCCCTTGGCATGCTACTGGTAGTTGCAGTATCCCTGGAGCTCTAGGCTTCATGGATTTCTTGACCTTAATCCTAACCTTAAGTGTAACCGTAATTCTAAGCAGAAAAGTAAAAGCAGCCTTAGCTGAGACTGCTTTCAAGCAGAAAGGTTTGGAGGGAACAATGTTGGGCCTTGCTGCCCTTGCCATGCCTTCTGTACCAAGACTGACCCTGGATCTGTAGGATTTGCGGTTTATCCAAACCAAACCCTAAGCGTAACCCTAACTCCAAGTGGAGCATTAATAGCAGCCTTTTGATGAGGCGGAAGTGGCAATTAAATGACCGGTACCAAGGAGATAAGCGTGGAGGTAGCAATGTTGGGGCAGTGCCGTGCTGCCCTTGGCATGTATTTTGTAGTTTTTGTGTCCCTGGAGCTACAGGATTTGGGGTTTTTCCAACCCTAACCCTAACCCTAAACCTAACCCTAACCCTAACCCTAGGCGGAGGGGTAAAAGCAGCCTTTTGCTGAGGCTGAGGCTTCCAGTGCATTGGTGGTGACAAAGAGGACATGTGTGAAGGGAGCATTGTTGTGTCACTGCCATGTAGTCCTTGGCTTGCCTCTTGTAGTTGCAGTGCCCCTGGAACTCTAGGCTTTCTGTTATTTTTACCCCTAACCCTAAGCGTAACCCTAACCCTAAGTGGAGTAGCAAAAGCAGCCATTTTCTGAGGCTGATACAGGAAACACTTTGCTGGTGCCAAGGAGGAAGTTACGGAGGGAATGATGTTGTGGAAGTGCCGTGCTCCCTTTGGCATTTTATTTTGTAGCTGCAGTGTCTTCGGAGCTGTAGACTTTGTGGATTTTTGAAGCCTAACCCTAAGAAGAGCAGTAGAAGCAGCCTTTCTCTGAAAATGAGGAGGCCATTTTTCGTTGTTTAGAAACTAGTTTAGGAGAAGAACACTCCGGAATGAATGTTTCCTTTAACAATAAATGCCTCCAACAATCCCTTTCTACCAATGAGATATTAACACTAGTGTATGAAATAGAAAAACACCCCAACCATTTATGGACAGAGTGCCAACACGGCATGGGGAAAAATGGTGAATAAATGCTAGATATTTAATTGTCAACCTCCCCATCTCCCCCAACCCCCCTCCCCTTACACACAGACACACAAGAATAAGAAACCCCAAAATGCCAGAGAAAGAGAAAAATAAAACCACAATGGCTGCAATTTGGTGTGGAGGAGCAAAAAAATAGTGCCAGCTTTTGTCTCAGGGAAGGAAAAAACCAAAGGGTCCTCACAGCAGCTTGGGCAAAACCAGAGGGGAATCTGGTGAATCTCTGATGTTTGTTTCCTCTTCACAGCAGATGAGCCTGGTAGATTTAGTGTCCCTTATTTTGCTGGGTTGGCTTTTCTGAGGTCTGGGGCCAGGATGGAGCGGCTCCTTGGCTCCCCACTGGTCCCCCAATTCTCCCGTCGATAGTTCTCTCATGCCTTGGACTAAACAAAACTGAACAGTTCAGGAAAAAGCAAAAGCAGCTGAAGAATTGCTGCCGCAGTCTCCAGGGCGAGGGAAAGGAAAGTAACTTCTTGCCTAAGCTAACGAAAAACCCAAGCTAGCTAAGGGACAGCGATGCTGTCCACAGGGCACCACAGATGCCTCAGAGTGAGCCTTTGAAAAAGCCTGGGCAATAGTCCCAAGGCTCCCCCCTCCCCAGACCCACCTTAGAGCTACAGCAACCATTTCTGGGCATAAGGCAGACAATCAGGGAATAGAAACCACCCTCCTCCCCCCAAGACAATTATTGATTTTCAAGATGAGAGCATTGTTTTCTGTGAGTGGATTACTTGCACCTCTTTCCTGTTAAGGAACGAATACTTGGAATTGTTTTCCTTATCTCTCTTTAGGCCTGCAACCTAAATGAATATGTCACATGTATTGTCATTCTTACTTTAATGCCTGGTTCTTGAATGATCATCTAGCTGTGAATTATTTGGTAAGCATTAGATATGAATCTTCCCTGAATTTTTGTAATATAGTCATCTCAGTGATGGTACTGGGTATTTTGTGGGTACCATCTGTCTGGAAGAATGATAAAGCAATGAGGTTTCTTTTTTTTCCCTAATGTGTCCTATGCAATAATTGGATGAAACTGCAGCTTCTAAAAGCAAGACAATTAAACACTTACCAAAAAAATTTTACCAAGAAATACTGTGATGAAGCATAAGAAACAGTAAAGTTCAATGTCTGGAGATTTGCTAAAAGTTGTCCAAAAGGCATTCATCTCATAAAGTTATTTAAAGAGTTAACAGGGTCCCATTTTTTAAAAAATTAAACGCTGTGGTCTCTCTCCTAATTACTTGAAACAGTCAATTAGTTCCTCCTTTTACATCTTGATTTTAATTTTGAATTATCTGGTTTTGTTAAATATCTGTGCTTTGAAGTCAGAGGCTGAAAATATCCAGTGGTACAATCACCTGGCTGATGATGCACAGTAATGGTGACATTATGGGATTTGTCTTCACCTGTTTTGTTAACACTATTACATAAATGGGCTTGTTCTAAATCACAGCCATCAAAGTTTTTTAAAGAATAAAACCAGCTGATTACACTGTATTATTCCTGTAACTTGATCTAAAGATGATTTTGCTGAGCACGCAAAATATTAAGCAATAGAATGAGAAGGAGCCTGAAACCTTTTGCTGGACAATAAACAGTATTAAAAAAAAAAAAAAAAAATTCCACCCTGGCTTTTGACCTTAGAGTGCTTCTTTCATGGTAATATAATATTCCATTAATAGCAATAGAGCAGATAGATAAATGGAATCTTTTCATGTTGCTCAAATAATAGTTCTTTTAAAAATGCAGTCTGAGCTAGTGAAACATTTGCAATACAGAGGAAGATCACACATACAAAAAAAGAAAAAGACCTTAAATGAGAGTTTTTTACCGCTGGGCAGGGAAATGCTAATGACAGTGTTTTTACTAACTAAAGAAATCCTTCTTATTTTATTGCAGATAATGCATATTAAACATAGAGCATAGTCTAAGATTTTTAGGAAGATAAACTTAGTAGTATCTACAAAAAGAAGGGAACAGAGAAAGTCTGAAGATACAGGAATGAAACTGGGATGCTGCTTCTTTCATTACATACACCTGAAGGTCAATAAGGGAGAAAAGTATCCTACAGTTTTCAGTTAAGGTCCTGGTTTCCCTCTCTTATCCATAACACTTAGGCAATTTAATTTGTCATAGCAGGGCTCTAGAAGTGATCCTTGAAAATGTGGCATGCTAGTTTGCTCATACTGAGCTTGTTTCAGCATATTTGAAAAAATATTTCCATCTTGCTAAGTGCCAAGGAGGGTCAATTTTAGTTCAGTGGATAATTGAAGGTTCACTGAGGAGCAGTTTGAGGATATGCATCTTTTGGTTATGCAAGAGTTTATGTGTGCTTGTCAGAGAAAGTAAAATTAAGGAAGTAAGCAATGGCACTGAATGTCTCAATTCTTATGGCAGGACTAATTCTGTATGTTAAGTTACATTATTGCTCAACAGAAAGAAAAATTTCTGTCAATCACTAGGGTTAAAGCTAGATGCTGAAAGAAGAATTTCTGGATAGAGAGAAATAAGGAGTAAAGAAACTGAGATATATTCTGAGTAAATCAACTAATATGAATAGGCTACTTGGAAATGTCCTAGTTTTCAGTGTTAGTTTTCAACAACTTGAAAAAATAAGTTTTCAGTAACTTGAACTAATTATGTTTTAATGGTGAGATTGTGATGGCTATGATTGTTCAACCCTATAACATTAGCTTAATGAAATTTACTTTCTTATTTCTTATTTACTAGAGATACTGTACTTAAGAACTGTATATCTATTGAAGTAATGCATCCTTGTACTTACATCTGATGCACAAATAAAAGCACAAACACTAGAATTTATATTAATGAGGATTTATGCTTTTAGCAATGAAAATAGAATCTCTTTGCACAGACTGAAAACTTATGACTCCTAAGTAAAGTTAAATTGACAACACCAGTATTTTCATTTTTTTCTACATATAGCATTTGGCGTTGTAGAGCAATAGAAAGTCATATATCACATGCTGAAATTGGGAAAAAATTTAGTTAAACCACTTAAAAAAATACTTAAATACATTTCATCTCTTTCACAAAAAAACCCCAAACCTGAAAAACATACAAACAAAAAACTCCAAACTAACAAAAAAACTCCAAATCAAACCAAAAAAACCAACACGCCACAACTATTTCATTCAAAATAAATGAGAAATTCTTAGGAAGTCAGGTGCTATTCTGTGCATTTTTCTCCTTTGGAGTTGTAAAAATGCATGCAGAAATAGAATCTGACAATTCTTCTGTTTAGAAAATTAATAATGTCTGTCTTCTACCTTTGATAACACAGTGACTTAGATGTGAATTAACCCTGTTTTATCTTGCTGTGTCATATAAACATGTATATACTCTTGTTCCCATGTGCATATACACTTCTGTTTGCTCTTCTACAAACTCTCTTTAGTCCTCTAGTAATCTTATTCAGTTTTTTCCAATGCTCATTGAAGTTTTATTACTTGTTTTTAGAAGTTTTCATGGAAATATCCTTAGAACCTGGGAAAATTCTTGGTCACCAGGAATCCAGAGGGACCAGACGTGGGTCTTTTTAAAAGCATAGCCAGCTATCTGAAACATAACCCTGTAACTATACCACAGATTTCTGATTATTTTCAGTCTCCCATGAGCACTACTAGCTTGTAAACAGTTCATAATCTCATTATAAAGCAGGGTTAGCAGGAGACCAAGAAGATCTGACACTTAAATCCGAATTCCCATTCACATGCTGATCCACATGCATTGCTTTGCAGAGGAGGTTTCTCTGGTGCTGCAAAGCAGGTTCTCTGGCTGCCTTTTAGGACACTTTCCCTTGTTGAGTATGCAGGCAACATTTTCCTGTTCGTCAGAAGAATGAAGCAAACCTGATTAGATTTGTTCTCAGTCTGGGAGCAGGAAATTAACTTTGAAAATGATTTAAATGTCTTGCCTGGGGAGGGCCCTTTGCCACTTTGAGTTCAATAGTTCAATTTGACAGAGCTCTCTGCCAGATTTCTAATGTATAATAGGTAGGTGTAAGGGATGAAAATTAGGTGGTGTTTTTGGATTTATATTAGCTGAACTTTTATATTTAGTTTGCTGTGTGTTTTTGTTCTACTATTATCAGAAAATCCTGCTCTGAAGGGCAATTCTGGTAAAGAGGCTTATGGCTACATTAGTTTGCAGTCAAGCATATTTGAAGAAGGACACCTGACTGAAGACCTGATGCCCCACAGGCTTGTCACTTTTGACAACCTTTAGTCTGGTTGTATGGACTGAATGCTTTTTCCCATGTTTCTGTATTTCCATCATAGGCAGAGGCAGACAGCATTCAGAACTACTTTGTCTATGTTCAGGCACAGAAATATTTGTTTAATTCCATTCACTATATTCCCATACAACATGCCAGTTGTGATTAACAAGCAGTACCCAAAGCAAAAGGAAGTATAATCATAGAATCATAGAATAGTTTGGGTTGGAAGGGACCTTTAGAGGTCATCTAATCCAACGCTTATGTACATTCAGGTTCTTCACCTGATCACAAACCTGATCTAGTCTTAGAGGGGGAAGCATTTTGTTCCCCCAGCTCCCATCCTGCTGTCCATCTTCTTGAGAGGTGTGGAAAGAGGTTGCTATTGAAGAGTGAGGCAAAAAAGCTCACCTCAGCCTTCTTGTTTGCACTTTGTCAGTCTTGCTGATCTGATGGGCTATACTTACTTTGACCTTCCTTTTCTATCTGACATACCTATAGAAGTCCTTCTTATTACTCTTTGCATCCCTTGCCAAGTTCAGCTCTGTCCACATCTTGGCCTTCCTGACCTCATCCCTATATAACCAGGCAGCATTCCTATACTATTCCCAAAATAATTATCCTTGCTTTCTCTGTCTGTATTTCCTTCTTGCCCTTTGATTTGACCAGCAAGTCTCAACTCAGCCATGCCAGTCTCTTGCCTTTCTTGTCTGATTTCTTGTAGCTGAGGGTCCAGAGCTTTTGTACTCTATGGAAAGCATCATTGAAGATCAGCCAGCTCTGTTCTGCTCCCTTATCCTGAGGACAGTTTCCCATTAGTGTCTATTCACTAAGTCCTTGAACACATGGAATTTTGCTTTTCTAAAATTCAGGGTCATGACTTTGTTCTTCACGTGGCCCATATCCCTCAGGACTGTGAACTCCACCACTGCATGATCTCTGTGGCCCAGGCTGCCTCCAGTCTTGTGAGTGAGCCCCAGTTATCTCACATTTGAGACCATCAGTTCTGTATTGCATCCCCTCTGCTAAAGCTATTACCTTGGTCAGGAAGTTGTCCTCCATGCCTTCCAGGAGTCTCCTGGATTGCCTACAGCTCATTGTGCAACTTTCTCAGCAGATGCTGGGGTGGTCGAAGCCCCCCGGGAGAACAAGAACCTGTGAGCACGATGCCTCCTGTAGCTGGAGCAAGAAGGCTTCGTCAGTAGAGTCCTATTGACAGAGATCAACCACAAGGTTCCCTTTGTCGCCTCTGTCTCAAATTCATACCCACAAGCTTTCAGTCTTCTCAGAGCTATTCCTCAGGGACAGCTCTTCACACTGTATCCATTTCCTGATGCAGAGGGCAACCACTCCACACTTCTTTCCTCCCCTGTCTCTTCTGAACATTCTGTACCTGTCGATAGCCACATTCCTGTCATGAAATTCATCCCACCAAGTTTCAGTAGTGGGAACTAGGTTGTAGGTAGTACAAGAACAGGTGACATGTTGTGGGAGCTATGAAATTATACAACTAGGTTTTGTATGGCAAATGTCCTTACAGCTTCAGTCAAGTTAAGCTTACATGCTTACATCCTCTTTACCTTCTGACATAGTGCTGTGATCCTCTGGAAGAAAAGCTGGGAGTTATAATATTTGGCATCACTACATTTGGAATAATTTAGGCTGTAAAAGACCTTAAAGATCATTGAGTCGAACCACCTGCCTCCTTTCATATCCTGAAACTCCTTGCAATTTCAAAGAAAGAACAATTTTACTTGCGAGTTTTGTGTCAGTTTTGTTGGGTTTTGGTTTTTTTGTTTGTTTTTTGGAAAACAAATTTATGCATTCTCTTCTAGAATATGAAGATATGAGAATTTAAGGAATTGGCTAAGAATGCATCCTGAGGTGAAGGAATTGAGTCCTCCCCTTGTAGTACAGTTTGCATGAAAACTCCAGTGAGGAATGGGAAGTAAGAACCACAGCTCCTTAGTATTTCTACTTTTAATGAAGATGGTTTCATACTTCTTTGGAGATACCACTCTTTGATGTCTAATTCTCTGGGTACAGTGTGGAGGATTGTATCTAAAAGTAAGTGGAATTTCATCAGCCTCCTAAGATCTGAGGCTGAAGTCTTCCATTGCAATAGTCATGTTCCATCATGAATGTAGCTGTGAATTCCAGAATGCAACAGATAATTCCTTGGTTCTCTGACAACTTGAATCATCATTGCCTTCAGTATTTATCTATCATTCACTTAATTCCACGGTTCATTAGAGAAATGCAGTCTCTGAGATATGTTCTCAGTTTGACCAAAATTAAATGGAAAGTATATAGACCAAATTCACAGTCAGACTGCACCAGTTATTCGTCTCGAGTGCCAATGACTTATTTATAAGTTAGTCTGAGACGGTAAAGGTTTAGGTAGCAGAAATACCAGATGCAGCTGTAGTATGAAAGGTGAGATGGCAAGTTTAACAGCAACAATCACAAGCCAAATACTGTTATGGTAAAGCACTGTGAAGTTCAAAGGGGACAGGCAAACACAGCACTTTCCACTAATAGCAGAAATGAGAGATGTTGAACCGAATGCTTATACATGGTGAAAGTCCTGATATGGCAGCAGTATGAGAGCTGTGAGGGAGAAAGCAGTCACTAGACATGATGTGGAGAGGTGTCTTGTAAGACTGGAGAGCAGGGTGATGACAGTGAAGGGTCTTTATCCACTTGTTGCAACAAAAATCAGAGTAAGGCTTATCAAAATATCTGTGTACACAAATGTGTCTTGAAGACAGGAGGAAATATTAACTGAACATTTGCTTGCCATTGGTTACACAACCTAGTCAGTAATATTTACTCTCATTTTACTCTCATTTAGTCTTTTTTTTCTCTGATTAAAGCAATCTACCTCATAGTCCCACCCCACTAAGGGGTTAGCAATAGCAGAGCTGCTTCTCAAGGGAGGATGAGCCAGGAGTCAAGCAAGGGCAACCATGGCACAAGCAGGGAGTGTGAAATTACTGACCAGAACAAAATCTAGCAAGACTCGTGTGGTAATGGGAAAAGGTCCATCCACAGTCCTAGACAAGGTGACTTAATGAGTTCAGGGTCCAGCCAGGAAAACTTGGGGATAAATCTGGAAATCTGGGTATAGTGGAGGACTGAGGGCTGTCCAGCAGACAAGGCCAGGCACTGGCCCTGCTGCAGCATCTCTGGTGCAGGGACTGGCAGACCCAGACTGGGCTGAAACGTGGTCCTGGGCTGCGGACAGGGGGAGTGAAGGTGCTGGGGGTCTGCACAGGGACAGAAAGGGATGGTAGCACTCTCAGGGTTCTGACAGCTTGACTAAAAATCACCTCATTCCATTGACAGTGGTTTTGATTGTATCTAAGCTATTCTCAGTGCTTATTCTCTGAATGTTTCTAGCTGCAAAAGTGATTACACTTTTTTACTATGAATGGAGAAGAATCAATACCAAACATTTGATCAGAACTTTCTTGAGCTTTCAAGAAAGTTACACATGGCTCCAAGTCCTGTATTTAAGAGCACTCCTCTTTGTGATTAGATTATAAAATATTTCTAATGATATTTCTATAATTGTATGGTTTGTAAAATGCAGGAGACAGCGTTTGGAGAAACAAAGCATATAAATAGTGATGTTTCCTTTCGGAAGAAAGATGGAGAAAAATAAAATGTTTGTGTTCCCTTCAAAAACGAGGAAAGACTTTTTTTATCCCCTCCTGTTTGTATGGGATATACTCACAGGGACAGTCAGAAGATTTTCTTTGTGCTTGGAGGATAAAATTGCCCAAGCAAGCTTTTGTTCTAAAGGTGGAGTTTTTACAAAATATACAGACTGAAAGGAGGGGAACGTAAGTCAACATAAGGGAATAAACTAATTATGGCTGACTGGATCTTGAATATTTATAATACAGCCAGTAGCAGCTCCCTTTGGGCCCCTTGTTTACCAAGTCTGTTGAATTTATATGCCCTGACAGGACACATAGTTCTGAAAAGAGCTATGTGCATAACATCAGATATGGCTGGAATACTTACAGGCTGTAAGGCTTCATTCACTAAGGCTGTGTCTTTCTTAAAAAATACAAATTTGGCGTACCTTTACTGCTGAAAGTGTTTGCAGTAGATATCTAAAAAGGAAAATGTAGGAAGCTGAAAAATGGGACCTAATATTTTGACAGAAAGGTTGACCTTTGCTCCCAATTATGCCAGGTTTTTGCCTTGAAGCCATTTCACTAAGCAAGGCACTAATCCCAACAGCCTGTCAAACCCCACATCACATTTCTGCCACTTTTCCTTGTTGCTGGAACATGATGCAGAAAGCACCATTTTGTCTTTGAGGGCCAGTACATAAGCAGGGCTTGCATCAATGGCAGAATTGATGGCAGAAACAGACTGAAATGAGACTCTGCTTTGGTGTGGGATCAAGCATCACACACCTTCAAATGGGATTTATGAACGATTGTCCATCCAGGTGGCAAGTGAAATCTGTTTTTCCCACTCCCCTACTATCTATACAGTAAATTGCCAACAAATCTTCCTGTGTGGCCTTTTAAAAGTAGGGAAGACCAAGCAGGGGAAAAAGTGTTTAAAAATAACCTTTGAAAAAGAATACCTTTGAAAAATGTAGTTGCACAACAGATTCAATTGATATGAGATTGTGCTGTCAAAAAGCTTTTTCACCCAGAGCTTTTTCAAATACAGCTGGACACTGAGCCAAGTGGAAGTCACAGGCATCTGAAGTGGGAGCACAATAATTTATTAAAACAGTCATGGTTGGCCTGTGCTGATCTAAAATTCTGGGGTGAGGGTTGTATTTTGGAGGCTTTGGCTCATCACACATCCCATGCCTCATCTGCATGGTGGCTAATGAGGATGTCCTAATTGCAAGCCTTCTGATTGACAGCTATGAGAATGGCACTCCAGCACATGTTGCACATGTAATGAGTAAAAGAGAAAGGAAGTAGAGCTTCCTCTCTCTTCTCCTTCATCTCTTCCTCCATCTAGCCCAGTGGATGAGTGGAGGTCCTTGCAAAGGAGGATGATGTATTCTAGATCTGCAGAGTGAGCTTTGATGGGCAGATATAGCAACTGCTAACAAGCATAGAGTGGTGGCAAACAGCATCTCTCTAAGGGCAGGGTAAGAGAGAAGAGGGGCTTTGGAGAGTAATCAGCTGGCTGGTGGGCTTTGGGGTGGCACAGAATTGTGTCACTGCTGGTCAGATGCTGCAGCACCATTGCTGTGTGGGTGACAGAACCAGGGACAGACTGCACACAACACACAGTTTAACAACCACACTCAATGATACTGTACTCTATTTGTACATATGCCCTTGGAAATGTGATTTTTTCCAAAAAGCCTTCAGCAAGGGTGTTCTGTCATTTGAGGTTTTTTTGGTTTTGCTGGCAATTACCAAAAGCCCTTCAACGGAAACAAACAACACTCTGTCCTTCATGGGTTTAAATGTGGGCAAAGTCATGAGATTTTAAACTGGTTTTATTTTAATGATGTTTAAATGAGGACAAAGGAGTAAAATCTGACAAAAACATTGCTTATGCTACCAGCATTGTAAAAGTAGCCTGAAAGTTCATATTCTTGGAAGAAAGTTTGTGAAACATATTCACAAAGCAGGAAATATTTTACCACTTCACTCTGTTAAAAAGTGTGCCCATTCCTTTCTGATTCATCAACGAACTGGGCTACCTGATAGGCTAAGGCTCGGGCCCACTCAGCACATTGAAACCTCCTATGAATGGTGGGGGGAAAATGAGTCAAGAAAAGATGAGAGACATTGCTAAAATTGGTCCTTAATAGAGAAGAATGGGTGCCCAGCACAGGTATGTTGTGCAAGACTTCTGGCATTAGCATATTTCCTTTATGCTTTAATAGCGCCATATATCACATTTAAAATCTGCTAAGCACATGATGTGAGATTGTTTACATCCAATATAAAACAGATTTAGAGAAGCATGCTGCATGAGGAAATGACACTGGGCCTCTGTGCATTAGCTCTGCAGAGTGCTGCACGCTTCTCAGGTCATCCTGACACTTCTGTGACAGCATTGACCTGCTACCTATGGCTGAGGATGTATCTTAAATGGTCATTAAATCTAACTCTTTACAGAAAAAAAATGTAGGTAGTAATTTCCAATTTAAAAAAAAGAAAATTAAAATTTTACTTTTTTGGTTTTTTTTTAAAGGACATACAAAAACGGGAGAGAAAAAATGTAAAGCAGTGAAAACAGAATCATAATCATTGCTTATTGCATATATCTGGACAGCAGTGAAGAGAAAAACAATGCATGTCTTCCTAATGTGAGAAGCAGTATTAAAGACGTGCTATTTCAGATTACTGATGTTGTACAGTGTACCAACAGAGAAACCCTTCTGCATTTCACTGAAAGTGGAAGGAGGTTAGCACTTTGCATGAGTGTGTGTCGAATCCCATAGCCATCCAGCACCTAGTTTTTTCTCTCCCAAATTATATTTTCTTGCATAGAAATAGAAAAAGAAAACAGTATGCTGTAATCCCGTTCAAGTATAAGGTATTGTAGGTGGCAATGATCCTGTGGGTTCCAATTCAGACACCTACGTGGGCAGGACTGTTACCACCTGAAGCCTCAGTTCTGGTTGACAGTTGGCAGTAGAGAAGCAGCACATTGATTTGCAGTATTAGCAGAAAGCTCAACTATTTTATGGAAATAGAATATAGCCCATGGTTTCACTCAAGAAGTGTTGGAAATTTCCAGGTTTAGAAGAGAAAGCTTGTATTGTTTGTTTATACTGGTTGGTTTGTTAGCCTTGGTCTCCAAAATTTTCACTCTGTCACCAGTGCATAAATATCACAAAATTATTTATTTACTCACACAATTCATTCCAAATACTGCCACATTTTGTCTGCTGGTGTCATAATAATAAATCTGTTATTCTACTCAAGATTTATCCCTTGCCCAAAAGAACAATGACATTATATTTCACTGGCTATTCCAGCAGAAAACATCAGGCAGAGCATGTGGAATTGTTATGCCTTCTGAAATATGTTAACTATAGCTACATTCTGGATTTCATTCCACATACTAGACAGGCAAGCTCTAGTATGCTTTTCAGAGAAAACAAAGCAGACAATTGCTCGCTTCTGAACTACAAACTATGAATGCAGTGCTTATTTTCGCTCTCGCTCTCATTTTGCATCCTTGGAGTAAAAGAAAACTCTTCAATTCATTGCTGAAGTGTGCTAGATGTTTGTTTACTTTGATCGGATGAAAGGATGATATTTCAAAAGTGTGTACCCATATATTCCAATTCTGTAGAGTTTCTGATGCTGAAAGACTCTGTGTTGGCTTTGGGGATAAAATAAATCATATACTTTCAAGTTGGCTGTTTATCATTCATGCAGTCTCCTGTTTTTAGAACTCCCTGAACTAAGTGTTTATAACTGCTTATTTAAGACTGCTTTTCAGAGTCTTCAATATAGCATAAGAATATGTTATGGTTGTGACTACTCTAATACATTAGTTCCTGAATCTTATTATGGGGTGAATGTTTTAAATGTTTTTTTCTTTCATCTTCTTCAGCTGTGTCAGTAGTAATTTCCAGTTTATTTTCTAGGGGGTATTAGAAGACCTACTGAGAGAAGACAGAGTGAAGTTATTTCTCATTCTAAATGCAATATATTTTAAAATAAATTTCAGTGTTTTCGTATTGAGAAAAAGTAGAAGCATAGCGATACCAGACACTTTTAAAATGTAAAACTTCATGTAAAAATTTCAAAGTGCATCCTTACATTTAGACACAAAAAATCTGTCTAAGAAACTAAATCACCCAAATACATAAGAAGGGCAAAACCAGCTGTGTAATGAGTGTAAGAAACTGTGGCAATATTTCAAGGCCTAGTGTATTGCACTATCATACCTCTTAAAAGCTGCACTTTTGCTTTGCATATTTTCTTCTTGGTCTGTGTTTATTGTGTTGAATAGCTCATGATTATTAAAAAAATTTAGTTTGACAGTTGTGAGGAAAGTTATAGCAAGAAGATGCCTTTTAACCTGCTGTGGCATAGTTGTATGCTTACCGAATCATAGAACATATCATAGAATGGTTTGGGTTGGAAGAGACCTTAAAATAATCAAATTCCAACCCCCATGCCGTGGGCAGGGACACCTTCCACCAGATCAGGTTGCTCAGAGCTCCATCCGTCCAGGCCTTGAACACTTCCAGGGATGGGGCATCCACAACTTCTCTGAACAACCTGTTCCAGTGCCTCACCACACTCACAGTAAAGAATTTCTTCTCTATATTGTTATGGATCAAGTTGGAGCTTCAGACAAGCCCTGCCTAAAGCTAAGATTTCGGCAGCAGCTTGAATTTAGGTGGCCCACACCTAAATTCAAGCCAGCTCGCAAGTTCTAAAAATGGCAGATCAGGTCTAGTATAAAATGAGTTATTCACTGAATATACAGGAGATATCAGAGAAGAGGCCTTAAACAGAGTTACTTACTCCACAGTAAGTAACTACTAGTGCAAGAACTACTAGCAGATTACATAAAACAGTGCACAGCATTACCAAGGTACCTATATTATAGCTAGGAAAGAAACAGTATAGATGAGGAGTCAGTGTAACTTACCACCAAAACGACGATACTGTACACAGAGTCTTTTAACTCAACCCTCCAAGGAGTAACCACAAAATTGGCGTCCCAAGAGACCCCTGCACATTTGCAGGGAATGTGCAGAAGATTTCTGCTTTGTGAAAGTTTTGTATAGCTTTTAAAATGAAGTGTCTGTCAGTCAGGAATTGCAGTTTATTTTTCCACATCTGCTTCCACAGCAAGATGTTTACCATCAGCTGAAAACATCAATTCCATGGTGCCAAAATAGCTCATTACAAGACAACTGTCTTGACTGAGTTATTTCACCAAGGCTCATGTGAGGCACATGTGAGAGTGAAGGCCCTGAGTTATTTCATCAGCTAACAAGCAACAGAGAAGCTTTCCTGTGGGGGGATGAGATGCCCTGCTACATATATCTAATCTAAACCCATCTCCTTTCAGTTTAAAGCCACCCCTCCTTGTTCTGTCACTAATGCTCTTGTAAAAAAGTCCCTTTCCAGCTTTCTTGTAGGCCTTCTTAAAGTACTGGAACCCTGCTATATGCCTCCTGAATCCTTCTCTTCTCCAAGCTGAACAGCCTCAACTCTCTCAGCCTGTCTTCACTGGAGAGGTACTCCAGTCCTCTGATCATCTTTGTGGCCTCCTCTGGACCTGTTCCAACAGGTCCATGTCTTTCTTGGGCTGAGGACACGAGAGCTGGACACAGCACTCCAGGTGGGGTCTCATGAGGGCGGAGCAGAGGGGCAGAATCCCTTCCCTTGACCTGCTGGCTGCTTCTCTTTTGATGCAGTCCAGAATGCTTTTGGCCTTCTGGGCTGTGAGTGCACATTGCTGGCTCATGTTCCGCTTCTCATCCACCAACACCCCCAGGTTCTTCTCCTCAACTATTAATTTTCTCCATTTCATTTCTTCTTTGCCTCTGTTTCGTGAGTTCTTTTACTCAGAGTTCAAATTAAAATACAGGAGACTGGGAGTTTATCTTCAGACTTAGCTGTTTATTATATCTTATCTATAATACAGCTGCACAGAGTGTGCCTCTAAGTTAACAAGGTGAAAATGGCCCCAAGTTTTCTAACTTCCATGGTCTTTTAAGATCCAAATTACCCAATTATGGAATGCCAAGTAATTTATTTTTACTTATAATCCAATGACTAACTATTCATGATCCGCACTGTGGGTTTTTTGACCTAATACTGGAACACTCAGATTTGTGAAGAAGGAGAAAGGAAGAGCTAATCCCCACCCAAAGTCCTCCATATTGTTACATATATCCCATAAACCTAATTTTTCTACATCTCTACATATTCCACCCAGTGATATAACTTTAATTGCACAGCAACAACCTCAGTGTTATCACACAATCTGGGAAGCCTTTCCCAAGGCCTCAGGTCAAATGCAGTGTGCTTCTGAGGATCACTGTCTGTCAGCACTGAAAGGCTGAAATTCTCAGAACTCAGGGTTCCAACACTCAAGGATGGTCTCAACCCATTCTCCAACCAGCCTGTACTTGTGCTTGGCATTGCCCCATCCCCATGCAAGACCTTGCACCTGGCCTTGCATGAGGTTCTCACAGCCCCACCTCTCAAGACTGTCCAGGTGTCTCTGGATGTTCTCCCTTCCCTCCAGCCTGTCAACCACATCACACAACTTGAGGTTGTCAGCAAACTGCTGAGGGTGCACTTGATCCCACTGTCCATGACACTGACAAAGGTGCCAAACAGCGTAAGTACCAGCCTCTAAGGGATGCCATCCTTCACTGCTCTCCACTTGGACATTTTGAGTCATTGACACCTTGAGTGCAAGCATCCAGCCAATTCTTTGTCCATCTGTTAAATCCATGTCTCTCCAGTTAGAAACAAAGATGTTTGACACTGAGGAACAGTGTCAAATGTTTTGCATAAATGTTAGATGAGCTTTAATTAAAAAAATAAAAAAAGCCCATCCCCACTTTTTATACTTTAAAAGCCAAGCTCCTCATACATGCTTGTAAGCAAGACACTTTTTTCCTTGATCCACTTGTTTTCACTTGAAGAAATACTGTAACATGTACATGGCACAAGAGGAGAATTAACTTGGTGTTATACAGGAGCTGCAGCCAGTAAATAACTTCATTCTCTCCTATGTGTTATATTATCTGTTCAGACATGTGGTTAGATTGGTTGTCATAGACCTACATATCCCCTCCTCATGTTTGCTGTATTACTAACATTGCCAGCATTGTTTTTTGTTTTGCTGTTTAGACATCATGTTTAGGCACACTGTATTCCTCCTTCAGCTGCATGCAATTGCATACTTGGAAGAGTCAAGTCTTATGTAAAATCATAGGGAAATCAGAGAATGTCACAAAAAACCTCTTTCTGTTTCAATGAGAATGCTGTGCTGTACTGTTTTAGTGAAAATTCCTGAAGCATGAACATGTTGTTACTCAGACTGAATTTTCTCAAAATCTATGCTCTGACAGAAGAGGCTGTAATTGAGCTGAGATTTTTTTGTCTGCAATATTTTAAAGGTTTTTTTAAAGTCTCCAACATCTGTACAGCTCCTGTCATGATAACTGAAGTGTACACTAAACTAGTAATTAATGTTAGGAAACCATCTGGCAAGAATATTTCTAGGTTTCGTGTCTATATAAAATAGATCAAGAGTACCTGCAAAAACCAGTGGGGAAGGAAGAAGAGCAGAAGATTCACTGGTTCAAATTAGCTGAGCAGAGGGTGTGAGTGAGCCATAAAACAGACCATGCTGAGTTCAGTGCAAAGGTGAAGCTCTGTTAGTGGCTGGTAGCAGAAGCACAAGGACAGTATCCAAAAGATGACAGACACAGAATGATCCTTCCCTTAGTCCACTTGCTTCTAGCAAAACTGAGTGTCACTGCCTCACTAAAGGAATGCTCTATGGTAGTTGGGTATCTTTCCGATAGTCACAGGGAAATTCTGCTTGATTCCTTCTCAGCACCAGAGCTACAGGTGATGCTTCAGCATCGCAACGAGTTCAACATTTACCCAGACCTGCAGCCTTCATTCCTATTCCTATCTACAAGTAGTGGCCAGAATCAAATAGAATGATTTGACTGATACCAAAGATGAGACAGGCTTTTTAGGCTAGTACTGTAATAGCCAAAGAATCTCTACGTGCAGCTCCTCGTTCTTCAGAACCTGAGTTATGGATCTTTGAGGAGACATTTTAAGGGTTTTAAACAGTGTGTACTGTTGGCATTGAAGTGGCTTTAATGCAGAGAAAAGCTTTAAAGATTTTTCTGATTTTTTAAGTAAAACAGAATCCAACAGCTCTTTGTGAGGATAATTACATGGAGAGGGTTTGTCTGAACTGTGTTTCAGAGAAATAAAATACTCCTTAGATAACACTTTATGGTCTGCAGTTTTTGGAACTTTTAGCTTCTCTGAGTGAGATGCTTTAACCAGAAATAGGATTATGTAAACCCAGTGCTTGATAGATCCCATTTTTAATACACAGAAAGGAATTATTCTGTTTAATGTTTAAGATCACAAAAAATATGGGCATTACTTGAAAAAGTAGTCTTAAGGACCTTCCTTTTCTTAAGATAATAAAAGTAAATTTGGCCAGATTTTACTGAGCATCCCTATAAAATTCTGATGATCCATGGAACTTTAAAGGAGAAGAGAAACAACTGAAACCACTGGTACCACCATTAGACATTCATTTGACTTGGGATAAGAAATAAGATGAAGTAAAATTAGGTCTTTCCTTTAATAATACCCAAGCAACAGTGCTCAGGATATAACTAAGCTACACTAGAAAAGAAGATGCCTGTTAGAGCACATGAATGCAAGAATTGCTCCAAAGGAAAAAAGTTTTGACTATTAAAAACAATAGTATTTATGTAACATTATCAAAAAAATTTGAACATTATTTCTTTTACATAGTGAAAATGTGAATGAATGGTACAAACAAAATTGTAGCCATGATGTTTCATAAATTAAAGAAAAAAAATTAATCTTTTTTATTTCCTGTGAGAAAACATCAGCCCTAAACGTGCTGTTAACAACTCATTTCAGTTCTGGTCTGCTAGAGTCAGAGCTTGTGAAGGTCCTGTTGTGCATCGTAATGGCTGAGAAATTGAGATTTAATGGAAAATTGGTGTATATGAATGGAAAAATTCAGGCTGTTTTGCGGGAATTAGATGCAATTTAATTTATTTTTCTTCTTGTGACATATTAAAAGCCATCTAAACCACCATAAGATAGTCTGCTTGTTATTCTGGACATTCAAATGATGAAGAAATTCAGTGGCAGGAAGTTTTGTGCTTAAAAGCAAATTATTCAGTAAGATCAAAATTATATAGTATCTGTCTCCACCCTTCTGCTGATCATGAGTCTGGCTTGCCAGAGTTCCTTGATTAATAACTACTACAGTTTTAGATGTAATTTCAAAATACTGCTTTGGTTATTCTAAATAATGAAAATAATTGGAATGTTGCTGAAGTGCTGACAGATAATTCAGGCTAGGTTGGCCTTTTGTGTTGGTATCGCTGATCAGGATACAATTTTTACTGGTAGCTGTTAGCAGAACTCTCCTATTTAATGCAGTATTTTTATATAAAAAAATAAAATATGTGTTGAATCTAATAACTTCAGTCTCCTTAATGTGAGGCAGACCTGGAAGCAGTTGAGGTATGACAGGAAGGGGAAAGTAGCTAGAAAGCACCTGAGTAGTATCAGCATCATACTAATGCTGACTGTACTCATCCCCTTCCTCCTCACCCCACCACAGACCATTGCTGGGTAACAGAAGGCATTTATTTCCAGGCTGGGGCACAAAGACCTGCCACTGGTAAACATTAAAGGGATCCAGTCATGTGATTGGTTTTCAAGAGCTGAAGTTAACTGAACTCACATTAGTCCACTAAATTATACCACTGGGATAAACTCCCTAGAGAAACAATTAGTGGTTAATTTGTTTCAAGTATGATATTTTAGAAAATGGCATTTGTAAAAAAATAAGATACCATTTCATTATATAGCCATTATATCTCCCAAAATGGCAGGCTTTGTCACTAAATCAGACTGGATTTGGTATCTTGTTCTCATGCCTCAGGAATAATGTCCTTATTTCAGATCTTGTGACATTTGGAGTTCAGGAAAGAGGAACTGAAAGTACTGAATTATGTGTATACCAATTTTGCTAGCATCCTGCACAGACTACAGTGCTAGAATGTCAGAATTTAGTGGGTCAGAATTTTTAATAAAAGAATAGACAGAAATTGAGTATTACAAACATGAGTCGGGTGTTTTTTAACTAGGCAGCTTAGTACTTTTTAAGAGACAAAGCGTAAAAGAGGAGAAAAGAATCTAATGTGAAAAACCCTTAGAGACCTGAACCTTCAGATTTTGAAAGGAAATCTGGTGACATTGTTAATGTTGACTAGAATATTTATAATATATAAATACTCAGTAAGAAATATGGAATAATATAAAAATATTGCAAGGAGACTGAAAGCATCTGGACCCTAATTGTAGTCTTCCCTTATCTCCTGTTTGTTTGCCATCGTACAGACATGGCTGCACTGGGCTCACTTACATCAATCTGGGCTACTGCCAGTCTTCTTGGCAGCCTTATCCTTCTCTCCAAAGCAGCACAGGCTACTTTTCCCAATATCTATTTGGCTGACAGAAGAGTTCCATTCCTTTCCTGTATTCCTAACTGGAGGGCTTGGGAAATCATCCCTGTGACTCCTTTTGGACAACCAGAAACCAGACCAAATATTCCCCTTTTACTTTCTATGCTCAGATGAGTAGTGAATAAAGAAACTAGGTCTCGTTGCAGGGGAAAAACAAATCTAATCCAGTCATGCCTGGATGATGGAACAAGCCAGAAGGTCTCTCAGGATGGGGAGTCAGGAGTCACAGATTAAAAAATAATTACAGCAAAAGACTCGTGATGCAAGGTGTTCTTAGGAACTTTCTCAACTTCTTTTTAGCTACTGGCAGGAACTGCAATCGGTAAGACTAGCAGAGCATAGCAAGTCTTTACAAAATCATTTTCCTTAGCTAAACCTTCTTGCACTGGAAATGGTAAAAGGACAGTTATCGTTTAGCCCACAAAGCTGCTACATTTTAGCCAGAATGCAAGAAAATGCGGAGAGATTTAAAATAAGTAACAGGAGTTCAACATTTGGGGACTGGATTATACTAGGCACATCAATCCTGCTTTTTATTGTTCAGCTCAGGGTCTGAGCACTATATATAAATAGGGATGCAAGGTAGTTTCTTCTGTCCACTGAATGGCTCAGGCCATTGTGCAGGTAATGAGAACAGTGTGGGATATAATTCTGGAATTGCATCAGGGACTGGTGGCTGATGTGATAACAAGAAAACTCCCACCTTCCTAGTTAGCCTTGGTTGCAGGTCTCTTTAACCCATGGAAAAACTCTGCATCTTCATGTAGTCATGCAGTCCTGTGAAATTTCAGAGTCTGGGCACGAAGAATATTCCACTGACTTACCCCTCACCTGCCTCCTCATGTGTTTGTCCTGTTGCAGACACAGTGGAGCTGCCCATGGACCCCGGGTCACATGCAGTCAGTCAGCAATGTTTGGGTCCCATGGGCTGGATGTATTTTTAATACGTGGCCACAGCATGGCAGAAAGGTGCCATTAGCTGCATGTGGGGTCAACAGCAGTGCTGTGGGTGCAAAGAAATGTTTCTAACACGTCCATTTATATATCTGCTGCAGTTTAAAGCAGCAGGTATTCTTCTGCCCTAGGAGAATGTGTGTACAGTGCCATGCTATAGGACTGGATGCAAGACTCTTTTGTGTTTGGAAAGAGAACATTCTCCTCACCTTCAGTGATACACATGCAAACCTTCATACCATGGCTTTTAGCTAGGACCCTCAGCTCCCTGCATAGCACCTGGATTCCAAAAGTGCACACTCGCCCCCAAAGACTCCGAGTTATGAAAAAAACCTATACTGGCCAGGCATTAAGCCCTGAGCACTGCCTTGCAATTATCTGTAATGGGAAATTTTTCTTGAGGTACCTGGCAAAAACCTGGGCCAGGTGAGCTACCACCTGGCAGTGCCAAGGCCTGTCCTGTGGGACAGGACGAGTTTGGGACCTAGCATGTACTTAGGGATGTAGACACCCTTTCTAGCAGGCCTGATGATTCTGGCACAAAACATCACGGGATCAGTTCTGCTTGCTTTATAAAGAGTGAGTTGGCACTTGTCAGTGAGCTAGCATCCTCTAAACTGGAGATGTCCTTCATACACAAGTAGTTCTCTCCCTCTAGAGCAGTCCTAAAGGGGGACTCTGGATGGCCAGGGAAGCTTTCAGCAGGCAGACAAATTCTGCTCCTTCTTATTTGTATAGATAATTTGTCTTAAGACCAGTAATGACAATAGTGTACTTGTTATCTTATTCTTCCCTTCCCAAGCAAGCTACTTTTGGAAGGCAATGTGCAGCTCAGACTGAGGGACCATGCTACCACAGTCTGATTTCAGTCAAAGGGTTTATCCTTTGTATTCCCACATCTTCTTGTCTTTTTCAGTTCTACCTAACGAGAAAGCTGTCGTAGCTAAAGGCAGGAAGAAATCTGTCACGTACACAGCTCTCCCACCAGCACGCCTTCCCCCTCTCTTCGTCTTGCTCTCTCTGCTGTAATTGGGCTAGAGAGAAAACATTTAGCAATTTCTCTCCCTCTTTCCCCTCATTAGGCTAACGATGACATATTCTGTTTCCAGAGTGTCTGTAGGAGCACAGTATAGCAACCACTGCTCATTATTAACACTGGAGGAAGAAAAAGCTGGTGGCTTGATCCGGAATTTATGTAGATGCATGTAAATGAGAAGATATTTCCTTGGGATCAGATGTAATACACAAGTGAAAAATCAATGGGGAGAATTTCAGAATCTTGCTTGGTGGTGTTTTGAGTGCTGATGTTATCGTATACCCTTATTGTTCCTAATGAAGGTACACTCTTCCTCAGGTACAATGATACACACAGACAAACCTTGGGCTTTTTACAAAATTTTTTCAGTGCTTTAAGATTTACTTTGCCTGATTTCAGCTATCATTTTTCTGATTTGTTTTTCTCACTTTTATCTATATATTGACAAATCCATGTGCAATAAACTCAACACATGAAATTCGAACTGTTCTCTTTCTTTTTATCCAGCCTTCCTACTTTTTATTTACTTCCTTTGTTTATTGTCCTTCCTTCCCTCCTGCTTGCCTGCCTTTATTTCTTCATTTTGGAAAAAGGTAGTAATGAACTCTAGTAACATCTCTATACTTTTACTGCTAATTGCGATCAGATTTATCACCCACTTTTAACTTCTTTTTATTACCATTTAAACATTCTCAAATCCTAGTCACATTACTGACCTATTTGTCTATAGAGCTAAAATAAAAAATATAAACTGATAATTAACCTACAAACAGTACAGGTTTCTATACATCAAAGGAAAATTAGTTTTAACTGCAGATTTGGACAAGATAGGCTGAGGTGACACAAGAAACTGTATTTAATGCAACTCTATTTAAAGCAGAGTGAATGATGTATAAATGCAAAATGGATATATTCAACAGTCACTGCCTGCAACTCATTTAAAGGAATTATTAAGAAATGAAAGCGCCTATAAATGTGAATCCTAATATTATATGTGTCTTTTGACTTCCATCAGAGGTGTTTAAATACTTTAGGGCACTGATTAGTTAGCAAAGCCTCATATTATGTCTGAGAGTGAGACAAATAATAGAACCTTCATACAAAAGAATAAACTGAAGCACAGAGTAAAAGTGGCTAGTAGAACATCACAGAATCACAGTTGTATCTAAAATACACTAAAACTGAGAAAATCTTGGGTGAAACCTGAGCTCCACGTGGGTCACGTGTAGCTTCTCCTTTAGAACAGCATTTGGTTTGATCCCCTTTTGCCTTCTTCCACCCCAAGGGAAAGTTCACAGGCTCTTTTGCTGGCCAGCATCAGGTGGCAGGCTTTGGTGTCTCTGAGGTGTGTCTAACTCTCTGTCCAAGGGTATCACTTCCAGAGAGATGTCACAGTAATGTTCAGGCTCACAGAAATTTCGGGCAAATAGAGTGTCAGGACCTGACTGTGTTCCCGTGAAATATGTGCAAAACTAAGGATGGCGTAAGTGAAGGATGAGCTGAGCCCAGTGTCCCAAACCAGCAGAGCTTGCAAGGAAGTCTCTGTGCAGATCCAATCACTGGCCTCTCTGCCAAGACTGTCAACAAGGGTGCCAATTAGTGCCAGTTGTGATGATGATTTTTGTGATGCCAGCACCTGTCCACTATGAACTGGACTGTGACCACCCTCACATTTCCCATTAGATGCTGAGCAGCTGTCAGGTGGTAATAGAGCTGAATGATGTATTAGCTTCTGTGCACATCAGTAAGTCAGACAGGCTGTATTGTCTCTAAAATGCCTTTCATGTCAAATTATTTTAATCTCTGTTTAATAATGCAACTGACTTTGTTCCTTTGATTTGAGTCTGTTTTCTAGCTCATGGATTATTTATTCATATAATGCCAAGTAACATTGTGTGACAAAATAAAACAAATTCAAATGCAAGTATAACAAGAATTTGAGCTGCAGGCACAGAAATCACACTTGCAAAAACGTGCTTACATAGCCTTTTAGCGGCAATAAATTCAGTAATTATAAACCTATCTGACTTCCTGCACAATGCAGCTTGATAAACAGAAACCTGTTCAGAGGAGTGTTGGCAGTGGACCTACACAGTTTTTAATGCATGCAGATTTGAATACTGTGCACCAGTTCAGTTTGGAGGACAAAAGCAGCTTTTTATATGCAGATGCGAACCAGGTACAAATGCATACATGTGCTGAAATCCTGACCAGGAGCCCACTGCACCCAGGGGAGTTAGTGTTCCACATGGCTGTTGTCCCAAACAGGCACAGGCCTGCACCGTGCTGTGCACACAAAATGTGCTATGCACACAACATGACCTCCAGGTCTGTGCTGTGCTCTGCACATCCTCTGCCTGCAGGATAAGCTTGGTTGGCTGATTGTAATGAAGTAGCCTGTGGGCAGCTGCCACTGGGTCACACCACTGTACCTCCTTGCCTTTATCTAAAACAGCAGCAACAAATTCCCATAAGCGTATCTATCTTTTTTTGACTGTGAAAATGATTAATGGAGTTATTTTGTTTTAGGAAAACCTTACAGGAACTCAAAGACTGAAATATTGGGTAACCTTTACATGGACAAGATCTTCACTGGATACTGAGCCTGCATGGAAGCCCATTCACTGGTGCGTAACTTGGGCTTCCTGGCATCTAAAGGGATGTAAGATCATCTGTGCTAACCTTTTTTTCTTTAAAGTGTTAGCTGCAATAAATGGTATTTTAAACCATATTTCACAGAGTCTCGAGTGTCCTGCTTATTGGGATTACAATGAACCAGCAACTCCTGGCACAAAATCCTATTTGTGGGAATGTGTGTGCTGCACATGGCCTGTTGTGCTTTGATGTGTCTCTTGTGATCTTGCCTCAATATGACACCTTTCCATCAGCCTCACCTTTTTTTGTTTTGTTCTGCTGATAATTTATTGAATATACCTCACAGATGATTATGTGATCCTTTACTTTAAGATGTTCTCATGGGTTCATGGACACAACATTTTATGCACAACTCACATTCACCTTCCTCACTGAAGAAAGACTTAAGGGAAATGCCCAACAATCACATTACTTATTGAAGATAACTGATGAAAGGAGGTGTCTCTTAAAGTTCAGCCTCAAGCTTTTGTATCAGTTAATAAGATGCACTTGATTATTTTGGTAATTCTTTAAAAAAGACTGACCACGTAGTGAAAAAAATCCATTTAAAGAATAACTAAATAGGGCTGCACAAGGTATTCAAGGTGTTCCCCACGTTAAATACTGTGTGACACAGTAACAACATTTTGCATAATCATGAGAACTGAAAAGAGTGTAGCAAACCCCACTGCCATCATCTTCATCATTGGACTCACTCTCTAGAAAGCCTGGAGTTGTCTGTGTGAGTCTCCCCTCAGCACCCTGGATTCTCCATTCAGTCATGCCCTAAACATGATCCTTAAAAAAATGGATACAACCACATGTATCTTATTTTTTTCATAGCAAAAATATATATGGTCAGAGTTCTCAGTAATTCAAATGATAAAAATTCAGAGATTTATATTGTGAATAATAATTAGGAACTGAAAAAATAGTTTTATTTATTATTTTCCGTATGCTGCATATTAGATGGCTGATATGTTTGGTTAGGAAGCAGAAAGGAGCTATTTGTAGTCATTTCAGTTTTAAGGACTATTAGCTTAATAACAAGGAACTTGATAGAAAATTGTATCTAGTGGATTTTTTCTAGACACCCAGAAAACATTAATTTCTGTAGGCACTTAGGAAATGAACACTCATTAGGGATTCTTTTCTGTAGTTTTGCAAATCCTTTGAAGTTTCAAAATAGGTTGCACATTGCCAATGCATTGAAAAGCTATCCTGCTTTATGGTTGCAAAACAAAGGATGAAAAATACATTTACAATCTCCAGTGGAAAATAAAATCACCTAAAAAAAAAAGGAAAAAAACCCCCACAAGTATAAATATACATACTCATACATTCACTCGAGATACTGAAAACATATTTTGGATATGGTCATTTTGTCTCTCTTGGGAAAAGCAGAATGGCTTTTCTCAGCAAGGTGCTGCATGTAACGTACCATGGAGAAGTTTTTTGTCAAATGTATCCTCCAGATGGTGCGGGAAAAAGAGGTTCGACATGATTTCTAATTGTGAGCTTGTGTAAACCCATGTAGGTCTACTTCAGCCAATAATACTTCAAGACTTTTTTTTTTAGTCTTTGGAACAATATAAAATGTTTTCTTTAATAGTTATTAGTATCTTTAAAATCTAACTTGTTACACTCTTAGGTACATACCAGATTTATCATATCTCATGTGGATTGCATATAAGTAACTAACACAAGGGCATGCCATATACTTAATTTTTTCCTTTTTAAGCATAGCATTTGTTTAGTTGCCATAATAACTTTTTACATGAGGACCCTGATGGTGTATTTTAGTGTTAAAATACAACATTCAGTTCCAGAAGATTTTTTCTCCCGTTAGACCTATAAACCAAAAGGAAGAGTCTTCATGCAGATAATGATTTAAGGTAGGAAATTCTGACAGTTCTTATATTAAAACAACCTATTGGATATACTGCAAGTTCCTTTGCCTTCAAAGAGTTACATACCTTCAGGGACTCTCCAAAGCAGGACACATGCAATGTGTTGTGTGTTGGAATACATTATCTCTGTTCTTAGGTTATTCAAAGAGAAGCTGGAACATCTGTATTTTCAGCAGTGTTGATGCAGTGCATTATTTGTTGCAGTTCAACACATTATGTAGCAAAACTCGGTGTACTGTGCACCTTCTGTTAACATACCTTCCCCTGTTTAAGACTAGAAAATATTAATAGAAAATGGGTCATATAAGCAGGAAAGTGTGTTGTAAAGGAATTGAAACAAATAGCATGTGTGCTGGCTCTCTGCTAGGCTTAGGTTTTTGAAATCCAGACAGAATCCACAGTTGGACCATTAAAGCAGAATGGGATTTATTCTGTATAGTTTCATCATCTTGTTACAATCTTTGTCATAGAAAAGGAAGAGAGAACCTTGTGCCATTTTCAGTTCTTGTTTAATATCTTCTTCACAGGAAAATGCTGCCAGGATATTAAACTCATCTGTTCTTTTGGATAATAAGGATGTAATGTACCATTCTGACCTTTCCAAATGCTGTGTTTCAAATTACTGTTCATTAGATCTTTTTTCTTGATTAAAGTCTCACTAACCTGTAGAAACAGAACGAAATAAGATCTAGTCAAGACATAGCATATCAAGCATGATCAAAACAAAACCACACATTTGTATAGCTCAAGGGCTATAACACATATTAACACTTTGCGGGCTGTACGATTCATTCAAAACAAAGAAGCTAAAATGATGTCTGTTTAAATTTTTCACATGCTAATTTAGAATAGAAAGCTGAAGAACTTTTATTTGGTTCAAAGTTTAATTATGGGAGTAAGAAAGACTCTATTTCTGGGATCCTGTAGAAAAGTTTCAGAGATGAAGTCATAAGAGAACTGAATTATAATCCTCAAATAGAAATGTAATTAAATGATAAAATATATATGACTGAGGGTCAGATTCTGTTAACCTTATTCATTTTTATTTAGATTTAGAAATAGATATTAAGGGCAGAAGAAATTATGCATTATTGTCTAGTCTAACCTCCTGCATGGTCCCAAAATGTTATCCATCAGCCTCTGTAGCTTCTGAATGAGATGTAGCCTATCTTTCTAAGAGACCTATCTAGGTTGATAGCTCTAATGGTTGAAAGCTCTCATTGTTAATTTGGTGATGGGGGAACAGACTGGAATTCTTGGCTCCAGCTAATTACACATTCCTTACTCCTAAACTAAAGGGTTCTTTACTGTCAGTAATACTTTTTGCATGTAGGCTGAAGGCTGTAGTCAAGTTACTTCTCTTTCTTCAGTCTTTTCTTGACTGAATTAATAGCTAAGAATTTATTTAGTATTTCACTATTGGTACATTTTCCTAATTTTTTTTTTCAGAATTCTTTTTTGTACATCTTTTTGACTTTCCATACCTTTTTCAACAAACCATAAAAGTGAATGGCTTTCCAGTAAGTTTCTCAAATGCGGTGAAAAAGAAGTGCCAATTTCTGAATACTATTTACCTATTTACTCTTACAAAGATTACATTTGTCATCAAGTAGCATCCCATTCATAGTTCATATCCAACTTACATCTACAGTGACACTGTGTCCTTCTCAAAACCATTATTTTTTGGAATAACTCAGGATTAAAACATACTTAAACCAAAATGAACTATTAATCTAAACAAAAAATTAGACACAAGCTGTCCCTTCGTATACAATTAAAAATAAGTCATACACTACTCCACTGTGTTCATAGTTTAATTCTTTTATCTGTAAGTGTCCATATTAATGGGACTTTAAGCTTAAGTTTAACACTTTAGGCTGGTTTCTACTTTCTTTTTAACAGTGAAGTGGTTTTGCCTACAGTTTAACCTCTGCCGAGGAGAACTGGCCAGCCTTGGGACTGATGTTACAGAATTACGTACACACTTGGTGGTGATGAAATAACTGCTAATGGTGCTCCTGAGAGAATAACTCAGCATGGGTGTGGATGTTATGACTGCCTCCTGAGGAACTGCACTGTCTATCAGAGCAATTGCTTAGCTGTTGTTTACTTTTTCTGTCTGCGTGGATCAGTAAGCATTTTAAAACCACTGGGTAAGAATCTCTCTATTAGCACTTATGAAACCAAAAGACACATTAGGAAATACATATATTGTTGTAACAAGGAAATCACCCAGTCTGGGCAGCGGATTTCTTTTAAGTGGTGTCTCTCACACCCACAAGTACTAAGAGATGAACATGGGGATGCAATGACAGGTAACAATTCATGTGATTCTCTGTAGGAAAAACATTAGTATCATCAAGAAGAGCAACAGCCTAAAGTTCCATGTATAACACACTTCCTCAGATACATTTTTTTCCTGTACAAAAAGTACATTTCCCTAGAAAAGAAGCAGAACTCCAGGAAGTAGTTGTAGCTGCAGGTTATACCAGTTGATTTCTGCTACAATGCTGGGTCCCAGGAGAAGGCAAGTCATCAGTCAGGAAGGGTTTACAATGAATCTAGATACTGTATTAACTATTTTCTCACTTTCAATTCATACAGAAAGTTCAATATCAAAAGGAAGTAGCAAAGCCAAAGCAAATAATTTAAGATCCTTTTGTAGATCTCATATCCCTATGGATGCACATGTGGTTAGCCAGGCAATGCACACACACACATAGTGACCGAAATGGGAACTTATAAACCTTTTCAAGTGTCTACATATTTGAACTAACAGTGTGGCACAGCAGCATCAGCTGACTTGTTCTGCCTGTGGTGGCCTTCAAGAACATTCTTACTGCAGGCACTACAGACTACATGTATGAACTAATTACCATAATGTAACCTCAACTGACTACAGAAACCATGAGAATCTCCTGCTGAATATCAAGATTCCTTGGAGGAAACATTTCTCCTTTCTTGATAAACTGCAATCCTTGGTGTGCTTTCCTAGCAGGGCAGTACATGGAAAAAAGACTGGAAAACCACAGCACTTCACATGGTTACTTTCCCTGTCTACATGTAGTATCTGAATCTGTTTAGGGATCATGAATGTTTTGTTTTGGGCTATTATAAAACCATACAATAGAGCCATAAGGCTCTTCCTTTTCTAAGACTGAGATTGCTGTCACTCACCCTGTTCAAAGTGCTGCATGGAGAACGACACAAATATATTTTATTGACAGCAGGACCAGGCACCTTCATTTTTCATCCCAATATTAAGCCTACATAAACTTCAGCGTCATTGATTTTATGTTTTGTGTCCACGGGACTCTGAAAAAAGGGCCCAAAGAATAACAAATTAACAACTATTTAAAATGAGGAGGAAGAAAGAGTGAAGTCTAATTGAACAAGTGTGTAAAATTGACAAGTTATTTTGACAGCATTAACAAGTGATAGCTTGATTTTCAGAACATTGTCTTTTACTTTGAAAAATAAAATTCAGGTAGTAAACCTAGTTTTCTTGACAGGCCCTTGAAGAATGGATAGAGATTTTACATGACAGGAGATTTTATTGTGTTTATGAAACATTTTTTGTATCCCCAAATATTTCACCAGTAAGCCAATCCCATTAAAACTAATTTAATTTTATCAATGGATTGTAAAATTAAGGTTTTTCTTGTTTTTCCCCCCTTTTTTTTTTCCTGGTTTCTTTTCTGCTTTTTAAAGCCCTGGGTTTTTTGAAAAGTCATACAATTTTCTCAAAAATTAAGCAGTTGAGCTTCTTAAGACATTAAGTATGTATGTATCCTTATAGGAATCAGCTTTCCTGGTAGCTGGATAGATTTCCCAGTAGCAGGAAGACATTTACATATTCAATTTTTGTTTGAAGTTAGATGTCAAGCAAGTTTCTTAGGACTCAGTTCCCCAAATCCCACTTTATGCTTGCTTGGAGAGCCATTAGATCCTTGTATTTGCTTTTATTTCATGATAATTTCCTTTAGTTTTTGTAAGCAATGAAGCAGTCCTTAATCACTGATCCCTTTTGATAAAAAACAAGCCTTTTAATTCCTGCAGGGTATTTGCTAACCTTGCAGTGCTCAGCAAAGTGGCTTGCAGGTACACCTTATGAATAGAAGTAGTCAAATTGCACAACAATGATGAAGTAGACTTGGCTACTTAAAATGCAAATAATTAAAAATTCCAAGGTACATTTTTAATTCTACAAATATCATTTGCAAGGTTTTTTTAAAAATCTCGCTTTAATATTCACAAATAAAAATACAAACAAGAGCAACAATGACAAAATATAAGAACCCTGAACAGATCCTACTAATGGTGGCTGTGATTGACCATATTTTGCATTTTGTGAAATTAGGAAGAATTCTTTTCTCTGCGCAAGCAAAGAATGTTACATTCTGCAACAGAGACAAATCCAAGATTTGAGATTCTCTATGCCCGTATTGTGGCTGTCA
Source organism: Corvus hawaiiensis (assembly GCF_020740725.1). NCBI lineage: Eukaryota > Metazoa > Chordata > Aves > Passeriformes > Corvidae > Corvus > Corvus hawaiiensis. The sequence continues at coordinate 26,930,381 of NC_063215.1, forward strand.
CAGACAATCTCTCAGATCAGAAATCAAAGGTATTTTTTTCACCTATATTTGTGTCCTGCTTGCCTGTCACAGTCCAGGATGGCATATAGATTTGTAAGGACACAGACACCCACAGTCAGACCAGCACTCTCAACTCTTACATTCATTTCATGGCTACAATTAAAGATGTTCAGACCTTATTTTTATGGCCTTACTCAGGTGAATAAGTAACTCAGGGTGACAAAATCTGGAAAGATATGAATTACATGATAGTAGAATAATAAAAGCAAGGGTGAAATGTGCTAGTGTACAAACTGTAAATACAAATGCACTGCACTATGCCAATTCTAGTGTCAAGGTGATGGCCATAATATAACAAGACTTTATATTGTTTGCTAAGACCTTTCTGGCAAAAGTAAGGGTGCAGAAAAACTAGATTTTCCATGAATGATATCAGTATATCAGTTATTTCAAATTATTAATATTAAAAGTCATAACCACTGAAAATACCTTTTCCTCCTGTTGGAGACACAGAATAGATCCCCAACAGCTGAAATTTACACAGCTCGTTATTTAACACGGCAAGAGCTACTGTCCTTTACCCCAGGGTTAAAGGCATGTCTGGTAAAATGACATTCTCTTATGAAAAGGGAAATAGCTGAATATTGACAATAGGATTCAGGGCACATTTTTTATACTGTCAAGAATTTTGGATTTGTTATGACAGAGTAGGAATGAAGGCAAACCCTTCACATTTGCATAGACAAGAAGTAATTATTTTGATAATTTTGAAATCATATGAAAATTCTAATGCGCAGACCTAAAATTCAATATGCAATCTAATTTGAAAGCCTTCCCTTCTTCTTACAGAGTATAATGAAGTCTACTATGTACAGAAATTAATAACATGAAAATACAACATGAAAGAACTTATTAAAACAATTAAAATTACACTTAGGGGTATTTTACTGATTTTTTATTGTTTTGTAGCAGTTTCAAGGCAACAAACTTTTTTTACGTGGAGAATTCCAGCCTTCCCTGAAACTTACGTAGAATTTACTTCCCAGCCAAATAGATCTGTGAAATCCAAAAAAAAAAAAAAAAGAGTGTACTCTGAGTACCTGTCACAAGTGTGTGTAAAGCTCGGCAGAATTCAGAGGAAATGTGACTGCTTCCCTGTCGTCTTGCCAAAGGCAACAGCTGGTGAGTGCCTCAGGCTCCAAAGAGGTGCTGGTTCAGAGATGTCACTGCCAGCTCCAATGTGCAGTTACCAATCCACTGCCCTTGGGAGCACAGGCTGCAGGAAACCCCCTCACCAGGTAGGTTGACCTGGAGCATTTAGTTCTTTCACCTCCTGCTATGGACCTGGAGAAGCTACAACAGCTTTTGGAGACCCTGGCATGACACTGGAAGCAGCGGCTGGAGTGCGGCTTGGGAAGAGTAAGACTGAAATCCATGAAACCCCATCTTGATCATGGCTCATCCTACTGGGATGCATAAAGCCTAAAACCATGGCACAAACCAGAAGAGGCAGACATTCCAAGATCACTGCTTGTTCCTCTGGTTCTCAGCACCAACACCTGAAACTTCATTCTCATTCTTCTCCAACTTTTCAGTGCTCTCCAATAGCTGGGTATTTAATCTCTTCAAGAAAAAAAGCACTACCCAAAAGTAAGTTACTTAGGAAAGGAATTTCAAATTTCATTCCCTCAGCACTACAATTAAAGCAGTTTGCTCATTGTTATAGCTTTAGTTTGTACAATGGAATATTCTGTATATGCTCATTCTGTGTTACATATATATGCACTGTAAATATGACAGTGATTCTGGGTCTGTGCTAAAACACCTAACAGTTACTGAACACAGTTCCTGGTGCAGTGCGATGCTAAAACTCTATGTATATAAAACCAAATAGATTTCAGTGATGGTACTCACAAGCTTATGTTTTATATTTCCTCAAGTTCTTCCTGTATCAGATCAATATACTCTTTTAAAGGGGTAAAATAAATATCCTTTTATTTCTCTGATTCTTAAGAGTATCAAATCTCAGTTGCTTCATATTGCATCACCTGTGTAGCATGGAACTGAAGACTTGATTTCAAATCTTCCCAAGTCAGTGAGCATCACTGATGGCTTGTGCTGGCTTGAATTTAATCACCACTGTCCTTTGTGGTCACTATGCCAAAAAGTCACTGCATTTCCAGTCCTGAATAAAGAACGCTAGTCATGCACACAACACTGAAAGTGAAAAAATATGTACCAGGAGGTCAACAACAAAGAATGAGGCTTTCCATTTTTTTGTTAATCCAAACATTTGTGTTTCTAATTCAGGGATTATGGTTCAACAGATGCCAACTGTTTACATTTCAGGAAAGGTCCCTCTGGTATGTATGAAGGATTTGTCCTGAAGTGAATCTGCTTGATCTCTATAAATATTTGGAGGTAGCGTGCTACTTTAATGGAATTAATAAAAATCGTGGAGGTTTTTATTGGTACACAGACTATACTCCACAGAACACCGTTGAAGTTGATGTAGCCCATTTATTAAACCTTCTGCTGTACTGTAATATTTAGCACAGCATAATTCTAGAGAGAGATCTTACCACCTATACACCTATGACGAGACCTACTGAGGTGAATAGGATTGCTTATTGTAATAAGATATGACTTTATATTTTACTTTGTCTGTCTGACATTGGAACTTGCTTACAGGTACCAATTCCTGGAGTTGTACAAAATTAATCAGAGTACTGGGAGAGAAAAGAGTATCTCAGAAACCACAATAGGCAATTCTTAAAGGCTGATGATTTAATGACATCTTTTATAGCTTATGGTAAGTCAACCTTCTGTGGTTTTAGTAAAAAGCTTAAATGAGTTCTCGTGTTTATTTTTCACAGTTATTACATTTATCACTCTTAACTGTCCTTTGCTTTGGTAAGGATCATTCAAGTATTTTTACTTATATGCCTAAATATATTATTGTTTTCTCTTGTGTTGCCCTTCACTCTCCTTTTGTCCTTGACAAAATCAGTTTTGCTGTCCATTTTTCCAGTTCTCACAGAGAACTAGCTGTGCCAACCAATTTCCATGTGATGGAAATACCTGCCCTTTTGTTGACAGGACAGACACATGCAGGATTGTACTGAGGTATCTGCACATCTGAAGCGTATACACTGCATTCTTTAAGTGAATTATTTGCCACGGTAATGTTATGCTTACCTCATTCTGCCAGCTGAATCCACAGATACTGGGATGAGCTGAATGATTTTCTACAGTTCACAAATTACAAAAAAAGTGGTTTTTACTCAAAAGTATATTTATGATAATGCTAAACATAATGCAATATTACAGAAAATATTTCTGGCATACAGGGCAAGTAGAAATTCTAAGAAGGAGATCTGGAGCACAAGAACAGCAGATACATAAAGAACATAGAGAACATAGATTACGTTTTTGTATTTAATTCAGGATAATTTTTCCCACGTTTTCATTATATGATGCATTAGAAGAGCCTGCAAAAGTTTCACAGTCCTTGCACCCTCTTCTGAGGTTCTCTGCAGAGATAATTCTTTCTGATTTTATAGGAAAACTCAGAGTGAGTACCTAAATACTCAAAATATTTTCCATTCAACTACCAATTAAACAACCAGTCATTACAAAAAAATCTTTATCTCTGCACCATGTCAGTATTGTCGTATCTTAAATATCTCTCTGGATCAAGGTCGATTGGGAGAAGTTCAAAAGCTGGATGAGATTCTGACAAAAAGCAATAGGAATAATTGGAAAGCCATAATAAAGGGCTAATATTGCACCACTTTGTATTCATATAAAGATTGATGCCGAATATACTTTAATTAGACTAGAAGAATATGACTCAAAGTGAGATGTCAAAATAGGAAGTGCATAAAAATATAAGCAGGATAGCACTGAAAAGACAATTAAGACATCTCAGAGATTATGTTAAAATGGGCAACTGAGAAATACACCAATATGCAACGTGCATTTTGACAAAATGCAGAAAGATGTACTTCCAAACTCTGGATACTGAATTATATTCCTTGATTTTAAATTCATTGGACTCATAGAAAATATCTAGAAGTCATTGTGTCCATTCCAATAGAAACATCTGGCTGATGCATAACTGATGTCCAAGAAACAGTTAAATGGGAAGTACAATTACAATATTAGATTGATTTATAGCTCAGTAGTCTGCTTTAATCTGAACCTAAAATACTTGAAAAATTCTAGTGGCTAAATTGTCAGTGCTGCCTGTAGACGAAAATTTTATTATTAATTAAATTTAGAAACAAGCAAAAGCAGAAGAGCTCAGAGAAAAGCAATTTTTTTAAAAATGCCAAATGAGCTTGAAAAAATCACTATGCCTAATTCCTAGTAAGCACTGAACTGAAATGCTTCTAATACATGTCATAAATATGTGTTTTTGTGCAATGGGGACAACCATAATTCTGATGAAAACATTACTCCCTAATCCCCCAAAAAGAATGAATATGGCAAACCCCACTTTAATCTTCTAGAGGAACCCAAATGTTGAATTCTGTTCTGTACATTTAACACAGGGGGAAATTCTAGAGCAATGTGACATCTTTTTTAAAAAAAAAAAAAGTGTAAATTCTTCCCCTTTGAGACAAAAATGAGGCATCAAATTCCTGAGACTGGGGATGAACTTTCTCTGTCGCCAGTTATTCCTCCTGGGTAACCTATCCCTACATTTGTGACCTTAGCTTATGTTTGGCACTGGTTATCCAACAGGCCATCTCTTTCTGGGTGCATACTGCAATCTGGGTTTATCAGTGTCACTGCTTATTGAAATAAGTGAACCAACATGCTAAAGCAGAAGGCGATTACATAGCGCAGTGCAGCACACGTAGCCTTTATCTGTGCTCCATTTACTGAGAGATGAGGGGGTTCATGCTGATCATTTTAGTTTTTAACCCCTATAAGAGTGTGATTCCAACCTGTGTTATTTCTTATTTATATAAACACTAATAATTCATTGCCTGTTTCAATACTATGGAAAATTATGCATGCATTGCCAGCCTGTTCTTGACTATTGCTTAAAAGGAAACCAATAAGCCAAAAGCTGCGTTCACTTTGAAGGCTTCAACTTCATGTAGGTTTGATGTTAAAGCTAGAGAGAGTGCAAAATCTGTTGCCCTGGCAAGGAAACTTCCTGTGCTAACATCTAGCTTTCTGCTCATGTCTAGGCACAGGAGTTTTCAGGAGCTGCTCCAAGTCATCCCTTCAAGTCTGCGTTGTCTCCTGATTTTGAAGCACCTCGTACTCCTTGGGTCTTTATGGGTAATTTCTATGCAAGCACTGTTAGGCAAGCACAACACCCCTTGTTCCTTGCCTGAATTTCAGTTGCTCCTGCTAGGCAGCATCCAAGACACATGGCTTCTTATTTTTCAGAGAAAAAAGTATTCCATCTTGCTTTGTGTTTCCAACTGCCATCTTGAGATTCCAGCCCTTCTAACTCTCTTAGCACATTTATCTCGTGACAGAGGATCCAGTTGCTTGTACTGAGGAATTGCTGTCCTAACTGAAGTCTTTGAACTTGCAATTATCTTTTGAAAGTCTTTACTGCACCATCTATGTTCAAAAAGGTTTTATATATTAAAATGACAAGTTTAGAAGTACATTAGAGGAGACATCCAGAGTATCTAAATATAACTATGGAAATGAGTATTAAATATGACTTTACGAGAGGATGAAAGTGCATGGATTGAATTTCCATCTTGGATTAGGATTGTAACCACAATTTATTTACACTGCATGCTGGTTCTGTCCTCTTAATTTTCTTCACTGTCCCATGAAGACTGGCATTTTTAAGTTGCAAAAACCTATGTAAAAATCTCCTATCAACTCCACAGGAGCTATGATTAGCAAAGGTAGGTAACAGAAAGGACAGGAAACTGCAGCTGTGTGGGAGAGAGGCATTCCCCAAGAGTGCCTGAAAGACAAAACTGAGTTTATTGTTTCAGCAGTGGGAAATCTGCTCCTAAGGCCTTGAAGAAGAAGTCCATTTCTTTAGTGACTGGTCCACTGTGCAATATGGAAGACTTTGGATCTGCATGTGTCAAGTTATTGCCCAATTTTAGACATTTTTGCACAATGTAGTTCAAAATAGATATTTTTATTCCAAAGTCAGGAGACATCCTGTGCATTATCTCTGCATTATCAGAGACAGAAGGGAAGAAAGAAAGGTGACAACACTAATTGGATTGATAAATGTTAGGGAACTGAGGAAAACCATGACAGGAGAGGAAAATCTCTTTCAGTAGACTGGAAAGTAAAAGAGAAAAGCTGGTAAAAGTACCCAGCTTTGTCTGTGATCAGAAAAAGCTGCACTTCTCACATGAGATATTGAAAAAATAGGTCCTACTTTCTCATATAGCAGGAGAAGTAGAATCAGGGTATTACTCACTGGGATGTAGTGGTATCATTTTATGCAAAAGCTTGGATCATTCTGTGTAATTGGCATCCCATCCAATTTATTAAATTCAAAGAAGGTTTACAGAGAATATATGGAAACACCTGACCTTTCTCTTCTCAGGGTGGGCTACAAAGAAATGCATTCTGTGGAGGATTCCGAGTGGAATTTTTGGCCCTGCCAACTCAGCATAGTCATCACAGGTCTCAGAGGCTCCAGCCCTGTATATTTGCTTTGCTTGAACACAGTAGACAAGGACTCTCTATGGACACTGCCCATGCTTAGTCTGTCATCCCAAGAGCTCCTGAGGAAAGAACTGATACTCTGCAATAATGTGCTGCTGCAGCATCTTACTCTGCTTCAGTTGTGTTGGCCATTCCTACAGCTTGTGCTCAACAGAGTACTTATGGAGGATGCAGCATACACCAGCTTCTCCACAGCCGTGTTCAAGTTCAGAAAAATATGTAAATAAAAGGCTTTGGTTTTTATACCTCCCCCCCCCTTATTTCACGTATTGAATCTAAGGAACGATTTATTCTTCTGGGCAATTTGTAGAAAAGTACAAATGCATGCATGGAGTACTAACAGACTTGCCAACTTATTCCAAAAAATGATGCACCTAAACAATAGCTGGGCAAATATTCAAAGAGGCATCATACTACTACTACTACTACTAACAACAACAACAACAACAACAGGAAGGGGCAACTGAGGAAGACTACAAAGGCTAGAAGGTGGTGAATGCACAAGGCGAAAAAATTTTATGGCCTGCAAAAACATCAGTAGTAGTGATGAGGCATAAATCAAAAAGTAGCTACTTGATCTTTAGGCTGAGGTTACAGGATGACAATTAGAAAACTATGTTTTCACTTCTAAGTGGTTTTGTCTGATTGGAAATCACCAAGAGACAAAAATTTGGTGCTCAAGATGACTTTTAAAATGAAATCAAATTTCAAGGAGAACTGTGACTTGAAATGCAACATTTATTTCTACCTTATAAGGCAGTGTTAGAAGAAGTTCCCTCCGTATCTTCCTCAATAGCTTTTATATTAGCAAATGCTCATATACTCAAGGGCAAAATCACTGTGATAGAGAAAGAGAAGGGGTTCTTTTAATTTGCTTTGCTGTTTTGAACATCCAGTGACCTGCAAAACCTGGATAAAACCCATTGGTTTATTCACTCACTAGAAGGATTTAGGAATATCTCCACTTTTACAGGAGTGATAACTGCCAGAGCTGTGAAATTTGGTAATTATTGCAGATATTATGAATAAACATTGGTACCACTGATGTGCCTCGTATATGCTAACAATAGGTACAAAAGTTATTGGATTGCATAATATTGACTTCTACCCTGGAGAAGACTTAGGATCTTATTCCATGGAAATAATGAAATGAATGGAAATCAGTTAATAGGATTAAACCCACTGTAGAGAGATGTGAAGCATAAAGCCACAGTTAATGACTCGTGATCTCTCTCCCCCTGTCCCCAGTCAATACAGTTTCTTTATTCCTCTTTGGTCCATATAACTCATATATATTCCTCTCACCTAGTCGTTCATGACCTTGTTCAAGTACTTGGTCTTTTCCTTAAAAACTCAGATGATGTTAAGAGTACTTTTTTTAAACAGCAATGAAATGTATTATACATGTGGGAATCAAATGAAAAATATTAATTCTAAAATGGTGCCTCTATTCACTAAAAATATTTATGTAAATCCAATTTAATTTTCACATCTTTGGTTCGAGCACTCCAAAAGAAGATGTGATGCTGAAACCAGGGTATTATTTTGGCATGCTTAGTCCTTCACCTGATTGTCTCTGATCTCTTAATATCTGCACTCTGGTTCAGTATCACAAAGCAAAATATGTACTGTTCTTTCCTCAGCTGAGCCACTTGCAGGATGTTTCAGAGTATCTAGATTAAGACAATACCTCATTATATAAATATGAATCTCTGGGACTTAACTCGTATTTCAAGGGACAACAGAAACTTTAAATGTTTCTCATACTAAAAAGATCTCAAATTCTGTATTTCCATTATGACGAGATTCATACCAAACTCTTACTGAATAAATAACATATGTAGTGTTATTGAATAAAAAGAATGGCCTATCTAAATAGAGAAGAATTGTTGTTTTAAAGACAATTGAATCTTGAGTATTGCTTTAAAGACAGTGCCACTTTACTAAATCATACTGTAGCTTATGAAAAATATTGCAATATATTTAAAATCTGAGATTATAATTAGCTTTCCTTTAGCTGACAAAACTCCAGAAAATACACTGATAGATATATAAAGGTAAGTTTTTCTTCCAGATCCTGAGATTTACAAAATAACCTAATGGAAAGCAAAACACAGAAGTCAACTCAACCTGTGCTCAAAACCAGTGCCTAAAGTTTTCAGGCATAATTAGGAGAGCTCTGTGGAGTTAACCTGGTAACACTGTGCTAAATCTTGGAATTCTTCTAACTGGAACAAATTTTCAGACTATTCAAATTACTATCACTCTCTTGGCACTTGTGCAATAAAGTTCTGATTTTAAACCCATAAGAATTCTGCTTCAGTAGTATTGCTGTGGATGAAATATCACACTATTTACTCAATATCTTCTGAGCAAAATACTATTTGGTGTGAGGAGTGACTACAAAGTAACTATTAAGAATTATATCATAGACTTGGCGGTATCTTTAAAAACTGGAGTTATTTTTTGGCAATCCTCTTGCTTTCTTTGCCATTGTCCAAAAGACACAAATTGAGCTGGCAGTGTACGCTTGTGGCCCAGAAGGCCGATGGTATCCTGGGGTACATCAGGTGATCCTGCCCCTCTGCTCAGTCCTGGTGATGCCACACCTGGCGTGCTGTGCCCAATTCTGGGCTCCCTGGTACAAGAGAGACATGGAGCTCCCGGAGCAGGTTTAGTGGAGGGGAACACAGATTATTAATGGAGTGGAGCACCTCTCTTACAGGGAAAGGCTGTTGAGCCTCGAGAAGAGTCAGCTGAGAGGGGAACTCATCAATGTCTATCAGTATCTGAAGGGAGGGTGACAAGAGGATGTTTCCAGGCTGTGCTCAGTGGTGCTGAGCAATAGGACAAGAGGCAATGGACAGAAATTGATGCACAGGAAATTCCACCTGAATATGACGAAAAACTTCCTTACTGTGCAGTGACTGAGCACTGGAATAGATTGTCCAGAGAGGCTATGGAGTCTCCCTCACTGGAGATATTCAAGAATTGTCTGCACACAATCCTGGGTAATGTGCTCTAGGATGGCCCCTCTTGAGCAGGGAAGTGGGATCAGGTGACTCACTGTGGTCCCTTCTAACCTTACCCAGTCTGTGATTCTGTGAAATTCCTTCCCTCTCCAATCTGGGCATGTGGTTAAATCAAAGGACATTATCTTTGCTGGGAAGGAAGATGGCAGTACAGTATCCTAATTCTTTGTGAGAGAAGCTGGGATTTGCACTTCAGGAAACTTTCAACCCTATAGGAATGGAGGTCTATGACAAGGGTCTGGCATACACTGAAAGCCTTTCAGTCACTCCTATCCCACTCGCTGTCTGGAGATGATTCCAAAAGAAACTGCATTCAGTTTGCCTTGAAGTTTAAGAACAGTCAGAGAGGAGGGATGAGCAAGGCCATGCTCTGCCCAGATTAATGGTTGTCAGTCTGCTTGTGGACCTGTCAAATGTAACTATGCAAAGTCTGCTAAGAGCAGGAAGTGGATTTGATATCAAAGGCTACATACAGGCAGCAGCTCTTAACTCAGGGCTTATGTAAGTGCATATATATAAGGACAGAAGCCTCTACTTAAACCAGCCAGTCAACAACTCTCTTTCTGAACTGTGGTGTGTCTCCAGAGATCCTTATTCAATTATTAATGCATCTGCTGCTAATTTCATCATGCAGAGTGTGAATTTGTCTTTCCACATCGAGCTCTAAGGGAAGTTTGTAAGAAATATAGAACTTGTCAGCACGTAAGAGTCAATACATTACTGCTGTGCTGCAGCCATTTATAACAAAACTAAAATGAGCACTCACTTGTTTGGCATTAATTTAATGTCCCACTTAGCTCCTATCAGACGTAAATAGCTGCTTCATCCATTTAAGCATTTCTGTTCGTGCACATAATGAAGTACTCTGTACCTGTCAAGTAAGCAGAATTCATAACTGAAATAAGAAATGGATGAGAAAATTCAATGTTCTTAATATTAAGCCTCTACAAGGGTAGCACCAGACTCTTTATGGCTTCTGTGAGATTCACCTTTTATTCCACTCTTCAGAAACCATATGAAGACATGACATATACACATGCTAGCATGCCAAAATGTTTCTAAAAGGGATATCGGTTCAACTTCAGGCACAATTAACAAAAGCTGTAGTTGTCGAACACACGCTATTACGAAATAAAATACTTAGCCAACCTCTCAGTATTTAATTTTTTTTTATGTTCTCCATTATAGAAAAACACAATTTAATTTTAAACAGTATTCTAGTTGTGATCATACTCTCTTGAGGAAATTTTTATGAGAATGAACAGAGATAATGACTACTATTAGTCACTGTCATTAGCATAAAACATTAGAAATGACAATATTTGTAACAGGCTACGACATGACAATTAAAATATGACTTTCTATCACTTGTGTATGCTTTGGCTACAGCTGGTTGCTATTTTCTAAAGTTAAACTGATAGAAGTCTGGTAATGGTATATTTAATAGCATGTTCATCATCAGATCTAACTGTTTTCCACCACAGGGTATGAAGTTTTATGTCCTCTATCAACCCAAAACAAACAGCCCTACTGCTTAATGGCTCTTCAATTAATGTTTATGGTGCTACTTTTATAGCCTAAGTTACAAGAAAAAAATCCAACAAAATCCCGCCAAGAAGCCATTTAAGAATTTAAGAAGCTTAATGGGACTTCAACGAATACCAAAAATCACTAAAACATGTATGAGGTCCCACAGTTAAGGATGTGAAATAGAAGACACTAGAACGACATTACAAAGACATTAGAAAACAGAAATAGAAGACATTGACAAATTCTTCTAGGACAATGTTATAATTGCCATTGGAGGGGGAGAACAGACCTTCATGTAGGGGAAGATGATTGAGGGACTTCAGGTTGGCTGCCTTGCAATTGCTGCTCATGCTGGGTTAAAACAGAGAAGACCTGCTCATCCCAAGTCATGCACAGGTCAGACTCTGTTGCTCAGATTGCCAACTTATTCCCCTGAGAGTGATTTGCCCTCAGTAACCCAGATGCTTGCCACCTACTCATAATTCTTTTCCCTATTTAGCAGAGCTCATGCTGATTAAAATGAAAGAACAGTTCAAAGACAGGTTTCTCTTTAACTGCCTTGGTGCATACTAATTTTTGTCTCTCCCTTTTGTACTAAGCCTCTAGAAGGCAAAGTAAAACTACTGTAAATATGTTTTCACTGGAGAGCTGCCATTGTTCTAAATTATGAAAGCAAATGATTTCTGACTTGGGTTGTTAATTGTACGTAGCAGTAATATATTAATTTTAAGCTGCCCATCATAATCCAGACATCCTGATTTCTAGCTTTTAATGATGCATTACGAGCCTTTATTTCTCTGACACCCAAGCAATTAATCACTGACACTCCTCAGTCCCCCAAGGCAGCTGGACATCATTAGACAAGGAAGAATCAGACCTGAGGGGTGGTGAAAATTTCTCTTCAGGAAATACTTGGGTTTTGCACCATAAACTCTGCTTGACATTCATTTCAGCAAATATATTTTAATAGAACCACTGTTATTTTGCCTCTCCTCCCAGTCTCCCAGGAGTTTTTGTAGCTCAACATGATGTTCAGAAACAGGCAAAAAAGGCTCTGTGAAGTTTAAAGGCTGTCAAGCCTTCTTGGCAAATTCCCTACAAGAGCACAGCTGAGAAATGACAAACCTATCACCTGACTGGCTGGTGTTTAAAGCTGACTGCTTTTGATTAGGAAGCAATGAACCTTCCCTTCTGGAGTTCATTCTGTGTTTCATAAGCACCTATTCACTGAAAATTATGCATTCAAACTGATTTGAATTTGATTAGTGTAACACTCCAGTTTTATTATTTGTAGTAAATACAGGCATCTCTTATGGTTTTACTGCACATTTAGGAGAATGTCAGGATAGTTAAAGACTTACTTTTACTTCTCATGTGTTATTGCTTGACATTTAAAACATCCAAGAATAATATATGCCTGTACTGCAGTTACTCACTTGTTGTGTGCATTGCTCCATACGTACTCACACTCTACTTCCTCTCTGCTCCAGAGGGAAGAATAGGATGAAGGCAATCCTGCCTACTCAAGGACAAAGTACTGTGTTCCCAGCTAGAAGTTACTGTGAACTGCAGCAGCTAATGTCTTTAATGGAAAACTCCTGTACTAGACTCTGTGCTGCAGACTCTGTGGTATTTCAACAGGCAGCACTGAGCAGGAGCAGCGCTGCTACCAGAGGGGCCAGCACTGAACACTGAATTGCTCTTTCAATGTCAGCCAGCTTCAGGAGTTGCAATGTGAATGCTCTGGGAAGCTTGATACACTTTTATCTTCTGAGAGCCTTTCAATTATATGTCCTTTCATATCATTACATAACTTCCAATGATCTGCACTGTGGACCTCAGTAATAAAAATCCATTTCATGCCTGAAGAACACAACTTCTTTGGTAAGTCAGTTTAGACCTAGACGAGGAGCAGTGCATTTGACCAGAAACAAATGCTGAGTGGAGTCAGCTGGTCAGGTCAATAAAAGCTAAAAATAGTATTTGAGTCTGAGAGAAAAAGAGAACTCAGGACACAGCCTAGAGGCTAGATTCAGCCCTGGCTAAACATTTATCTCTGCATCAGTGTTACAAGGAGAGATCAGTCACCCAAACTTACACGCTGCAGAGGGGTTAGATATATCTACAGAACTCACCAGTAAGGTCTGGGAGTAACTGAGAGCTTAATGTCATTATTACTAATATGGTCCATAGTGTCTTATGTCTATTAGCTTCAAGGCTGAGTATTCACCAACAGTTACTTCTACCTATCTTGAGACAAATGCATATACTTACACAATTTACCTCCTCATTTACTTACCTGTTCTGTACACCATCATTATAGTGCGTAACTACAGCAACATCAGTCATTAGGGATGCTTTTACAAAAATAAAGGAGGCTCACTTCAGCAGCAATTCCAGCTAATAGTGAAACATTTCTGTGATACGTGTATTTTCAGTACTTCAGCTTTCACTAGTACCAGCTGGCTGTCTCAAAAATCTGTAACATATTAATTTCAACAGTATCTGTATAAAGATGCAAGACAAGAAGTACGAAAAAGCTGGTTTGGGTCAGGATATTTAGGTCTTTTCTGCCAGTGATGACGCCTGGTTTTTGAGAATCCGAAGCTGAGACTAGTGGAAGCTGCAGGCTGTCAGTACTTCTGAAAATGAAGGTATGTCTTCAGTGCTCAAATACAGAGAGAAGTATCTAATCCATCTTTTGAAAATGTTGAGAATTATTAACAGAAGTGCCTTCTCCTAAACAAATCCTACTTCTTTACTAAACAAGCTTCTGAAATGAAGGTATGTCTTCAGTGCTCAAATACAGAGAGAAGTATCTAATCCATCTTTTGAAAATGTTGAGAATTATTAACAGAAGTGCCTTCTCCTAAACAAATCCTACTTCTTTACTAAACAAGCCATTTGAGAACAAAGCCATGAGAAAAAAGAATTAGCAAAAATTACAGAAGTACAGAAAATTAACTTCTGGGAAATTCCATAGGCTACTTTCTACAAGGTGAATGAGTAGCACAAGAAGGTCCAAGTGAAGCCTTGAATGGTCTGTTCACAACAAAGCTCTTGTGCATTGGCCTGTGCTTCTCTAATCCCACTTTTCAACTTCTTGCTCGACAACGGAGCATTGGGCACAGAACAGGCTTACCTCAAACTCCAAGGACTAGCATATGCCTCAAGCCTTGTTCTTCTCAGCTCTATACAATTTAATTAATGATATGACACAATATAAACAATCTGTAGCTTTTAATGAAAGCAACTCCCACAACTGAAATTTAAAACTTTGTTCCTTAAAAGTTTAATTATTAAGGTTGAGATAAATTTCGCCCAATCTCAGTTACCTAAAAGACAGCTACATAGTCTACACTAGGCATTTAGGCATATTTTCTAAACAGTACAGGGCATTTCATTCCATTTGGGTTTTTTTGACACATACCTGAAAATGGGTTAAATAGTCCTTTGAACCTGAACTGAGTATATACACATATATATGCAGCTGGAAAACAAAAAACCAGAACATGCAAGGAAGTAATGGAATCAGATGAACTTTGGTATTTTGCTACGAAGTTCTGGCTTGCCCAGGATGGGGAAGAATCAGACTTCCCTTTCTTCCTCTATAGACTTTTGTTTGTCTTCTAGAAATATGAGTCTTCCAACCTTCTGAAATATTTTATCACTTATTAAAATCTGCTGTTACCAAGTGAAAAGGAATTACTACTCTCAAATTTCCAAGAACACTAGGTCATTTTCTTTAGGCAAAGAGTGAAAACAACCTACTTCCAAGTCCTCCTTGTAAGCCATTTTAGGAAATATGGTATAATGGTTAGCAGCTTGGGCTCTAAGTGAAGGTATTTTAGTTCTGATGAAAAGCATTCTGTGTGATGCAGCACAGTTTCCCCCTTCTTCTTCCATTTGCTATATGCAAAGCAAAAATAATAACAAATAAAAACACTTCTAAGAGCCCTAGAATACTATTTACAGAGTTAACACATTTAAAAATAATCTAAGTAAACCCTTAAGAAAGCTGCATATTTTCACCCATTTTTTGATCTCACTCACAGCCTACATAAAACTGGAGTGTGAATACTGTCACCTAGGGTTTATTTCCAGCTCTATCTAGGAAAAAGAATCTTGAAAAATCCACTGAGTTTTTTCTCAAGTCTAGAGTTGTGTTAGGCTTGAATAGCTTCTGGCCGCATTCTTTTAGCTCTTTCTCTGTAGAGAAAAATCTGCATCTAAAGCAGGGCATAGTTTAAATTTTTATCACCATTTGCAAGAGCAGATCCAAAAGTAATGTGGGCAGAAAAGCGTCACCTCTTTTAGAACACACGGTGACAGGGAATGGGGATCCCATATGAGGGCTTCATGCAGTTCTTCAGGGCAGACTTCAGGTCTGTTTTCTGGTGTGCAGTCAGAAGACGCAAGGGAAGGACTGTGGTTGCACCAGGGTGTAGGAAATGAAGGTGTGTCCAGCTACAGAGGGACTCCACATTAGTTTTTGATATTAATTTTGTGAGCTGAAACCTTCTGGATGCACTAGCTACCAACAGCAAAGGCTGACAGTAGTCTTTTGTTTCACATTCTCATTTCTAATAACTAAATGCAATAATTGCATTTTTCTATGACATATGGATGTATACAAGTTTATTACAGAAAAATACAACTCAGTAGTTAGCTTGAAGGATTTAGGAAATGTTAGATTTATAATTTCCAATATAATTACATAATGTCCTTTAGTATATACAAGAGGACACAGCCTTTAACTGCAGGACCCCTTACTACCCTTTTCTCCAAAAGACCTAACTCATTCTGGATATAGGATTGAATTAAATATTTGTTTCTGTCTTAAACTCTAATGGTATGACCCTTGTTTGTTTTCTCTTTTTCATCCAAATGGTTGCTGCTGTATTTACTTTCTAACAGATTTTCATTGTGCATAATTTGTAGCAACAGTGCTACAGTAACTGAACCATACAAACCTTAATAAGTGGACGTTCACAGCAGCTTAATAAAGATACCAATATCTTCAGAGATTAACAAGTGGAGAACAGAGCAAAAAACCCCAGGATCTGCAAAATTTGGTTTTCACATGACTGTCTCAATGAATTCGCTTATCCCAAGGGGAAATGATTTCTTCAAATATTTGGCATTTTTAAAAACTATTTCTATGTTCAACACACTGCACAAATATAGCTTATTTATTATTATGTTAGTTCTGTGAGGAAGATTATTAACTATTATATTTCTTTATGACAGAAAAAGTGTAAGAATTTAGATACATCATCAAACTGTCCTGTTTCAAAGTAAGAAGCACCCCAAGTGTCTCTGTATAAGTTCCTTTCCAATGGCAAACAAAATATGAACTAGTTTAAAATAATCCTATTTTTTGCAGACTGAGGTGACCTAATTATCTGACATTTGACATAAACTAAAACCATATAGAAAAATACTACAGCTCACCTGATAGACTGGAAGATCACTGTAAGTCTGAGTGGTGGCATATCCTAGAGAGGGTGGTAATGGTAGGTCCAGAACTCAGGGCTGTGGAGAGTCCTAACCTGAGGTTCAGTCCTTCAGAAGCCAGTGATTTATTGCAAATGATGTTGAGCACTCTCAATTCCCTGAATACCATTCAAAAGGTACAGTACTTCCCTAAGGCTCCAAAAATCTGAAAATCAAGATAAAGTTGGGCAGACATATTCAATGAAGAACATAAAATTAGTTGTCACATTAATATTTTAGCTTAAATGACCTATGTAGCTTCACATACCATCTCTGTGACACAGGGTTATAGTTTGGATGACAGAAAAGTCTTGGAAGACATTACCTTCCAAATTCTGCATGCTATGAGATAAAGCAGTTACAAAAAATAACAACAGAATTTGCTACACATTCCTGTTCCGTGCAAAGCACAAGTAGAATGGGAAAACATATGATCACATGCTTAGGGTCTCTAAAATGATGACTGTGAACAACAGAGCAAAAAAGAGGGAAAGGAACAAACGAAACACTGGTATCTCTAGATTTTGGTTTATTTTTCTTTACTTTTTGAAACTTTTAGTAGAGTTACTATATAAAACTTTAGCTATCATTTTAGCCTAGATTTCTCACCTAAATTCTTAATTTTTATACTGCTACAAATTTATCATGTGCTGCCTCCATACCTTTTCTGTACCTGCAAGCATCTACTTGAGATGAAGGCTCATTGTCCAAGCACAGTAGTATGAGTATGCTTTTGGCAAAGTAATAAAAACATAGTGGGGGTGAGTTTTATGAACACCAACACTCTTTATGCAGGTATTACAGAAGAATAATTATATTCTTCCAGAGTAAATTAATTCTGAGTGCTGGTATGGATGAGAATGGGAACTCGTAAGAACAAGTTGGGTTGGAGTTGTGTTCCTTTTCTTGATAATATTAACAGAATCAGTCCCATGAGAGACCAATTAAAATAAGTTCTTATTAAAATCAATGAATTGCTAGAGAATTTAAAGATTTAGGCTGGAGAGGGAGGCATTTTTTAAGCACATTAGTTAGTCTCTTCAGTCAGCCAATGGAGACAAGGTACATCCAGAGAGTGTTTTAGAGCATCTGGTGTAGGTATTCTGAATTATTTTCTGTAAGCAAAGATCACTCCACTGAATGTATAGATACCCTGGCTATCTGCAGCAGCAAAAGTAGCTATTTGAGGCTTGGTGGTGAATGTGCTCAGTATTTCCCCAAGTGTTGCACCAAGGTAATGTCACATAGAAGGAAAAAATCCTGATCAGTGGAGTAGGGGAATATAGGCATCTTTTTATAGCTTCTAGCAAGTTAACTGAGTTGGCAAACAACAACCTTGTAGACATCTCATGATATTCTCCAAAACAAATAGATTTTCATGGAAGAGTCAGAAAACAATTTTTGGGTCACTCAGGGGAGTTCCTTATATCCTAAGCAAGTTTATGATACAGGAAACCTCAATTTGCAAATTGTGTAAACCTTTCCATAAACTTGGGAGACATTTTTCTTTGATCAGGTAGGTATAAACATCAGGCTTGCAAAATAAATGGTTAAAGTAAGCCAAGCACTCTGAAGTTAGTTAAATATCAGTTACAGGTCTGTGAAACCCAAATTCAGGTCTTGTCATGTATACATTTGATGTAGCCAGTGTCTGAGTTAAATTTTGTTACGTTTTCTTTTTTCTTTTTTTTTTAAATCATTGGGTTTAAAATGGTTGATTTAATTTTTTTTTTCTGCTTGATTTCATGCACAAGAAAGGGCACTGAAAGAACAGCTATTTGATATTTCTTTTATCCTCATTATTCAATGTGTTTTTCCTTTATTAATTTACTGAACTCTATTCAAAACCTTAATTTTTCTTGACAAAATTATGAATTTTGCAGTTGGCTTTCTGCATCATTTTTGGCTATACTATGTGAATACCTCATTAGTGCAACTAATTGTTTATTGTATTCCTGAGTTAAAATAAAACATGCAACACTGTTACATTCCCTGGGAAAGCCAAGGCTTGCATCTAACCTTAAACAGCACTTTACATAGGCACAGCTGATGATGACACTTGTAACTGATGAAAATCAGATCCAAAGAGTCTTTGTAAGATCTCAAGACAACAAGAAACACAACATTAGCAGGCAATGTTTGAGCAACTTTGAGCAACTTGCCTACCCTCACACAAAAGTCTGCTGATAGAGGTGCTGAAGGATCATATAATCCACTCCTCTGTTTTAGTCAAACTGAGCTGTTGGTCATTAAACACCCTCCACTTGTACCCCAAATCACTGGGAATGCCAGCCAGTGGTTCTGTGGCTAAGAGCCTATTTGGGCACACAATGCTTTTACATTACCACAGATATCAACTTGTACATTAGGCAAGACAGTGCAATTAAAAATACGAGCATTGAGAAAATAAGTCTGAGATAGGATCATTCTGGTGTTGTCTAATTTGCTAATACAGACAGAGCTTTTGCTCGTTCTACATATTTCTCCTGACCCCTCTGCCATGCACCCCAAACATCTTTTTCTGGATCTGACAGAAAAAAGATTTTTTATTTTTCTGAAATGTTTAGCATTTTGACAAAAATCCTTGGTTTGAGCAGATACCTATCTTGGAAAATTTAATTTGAAGTGGACACAGTTCCATTTATAGAACATCTTAATGGTAGATAATATGGCCAGCCCTGCAAAAAGTATACTTACAAGAAAAATGAGAGAAATGGAGGCATCTATGAGAGCTATGGATGAGAATGACTCATTGAAGTAAGTTCAGATGAGGAACCTGGTATAAAATGTTTTTATACTAAAAAGCTAACAGCTCTCTAGATCCTCAACATATTCTTAGGCTTATTTTTGGTTGACTATGTATTACAAAATCAGGTGCCTTATTTCCATTAATTTAGCTAAGCAGACTCCAAAGTAGAAAAACCCAAACAAATGACTGAATCTAAAATTATCCCTAAAATGGTCTAAAATAGAACTTCCATTATTTCTAAAACTGTCAGCACTACAAAGTTTAAGAATATGTAGGTTTTTAGGGTCCGATCCCACTGTGCTCAGTGCTGTGGGATGGACATTGGGTATTACCAGGAGTCTCAAGCCCTTACCAGTGTTTCAAGATGTCTTTCTTGCTCATCAAAGACATACAGCATGAGAAACTTACCATGGCAACAGGTGATGCAGCTATAGAAAAACAGGGTTATAAAGGAAATGTATGAAGATAATAATAACAGGCTTCTTCACTGTAAATCTGGCATATGTAGGTATGGTCCCCATACACACACATTCTGCTGTGGCTTCATCCAGTTGCCTGGTAAAGTCCAGCAGGCACCAAATGATGACAGTGCAACTGCACTGTGGACAAGGGAGTTCAGTTCTCTAAACAAATCCCAGCTCAGAATACATCCTGTGTTTCATTTCCTGATGCAGCTTCTTACCCTCACCTGCTGCTTTGCTAATTGCCCTTTATTACATCACTGTGACCTGCTGAGTGACCTTAGCCAGATCATGCAGCTTCACCGTTTGTCTAACACTCCATTACAAGGCAGAGATTAAAATACCTGCTGCCTTTAGTAAGCATTTTGAGTTCTATGCAGCAATTTTCTTTTGAGCACTGTAGGTGTTATTTCAGCTTTGTAAGGACTACGCAGCACTACTGGGGTTCCAGTTACTCTTTCAAATGAGCACTAGATTCCCTGAAGCACGTATCCCACAGGCCTTCACAGTCTAATGGGCAACCCATTTTTGCCTTAGATCTGCAAACAAGTTCAGTGATACAAAAAGTATTGTGCCTCCTTCAGAAATTTGATAGTTCTCATGAAAATAAAGTGAATGGATGAACTTGATCACCAAGTTGAGATTTGAGCGAGCAACAGTCCCAAGCAAGTACCTTCAACTAAATATTTTTCTTGCATGTGGGAAAATTGGTTATGATAACATAAAAAGTAAAATCTTGATGTGGTACTGTATCTGAAGTATTCTTTCTGGATCAAAGTTATTTCACACTGCTGCTAAGCAGGACATGGGCTGGAATGAAGCAATCCAGTCCTTAACAGGTAAGTGTTCTGTTTGAATTTAATTAAATTATAAAACTGACTACAGATCACATTCTGAATTTCATATTCCCTTTTCAGTCCTTGATGTCAGCATGGATTTTTAGTATATGAAACCTGGGTAAGATCTTCAGGATTAAATTCTCCATCAGAAAGCTACTTTGCTTAACAAGAATTCAATGTAATACAACATTCCTGTCAGTTGTTTGTATCTTTACATCATGAATTCTGAAACAGATATTAAAAAGGTATTAAATACTCAAAAAAAATATCATAGAGAATAATAAAAAGAACCCTATTAGTTTTAAATACTCAGAGAATACCACACTGAATTCCTATATTATTAGCGAATAGCAACATTTCATTTGTATGACAGTGTCCTTGATTATCTTTTCAGCTACAGTAGGTATACGAAACATTATGTTATTCTGTGAAGAAGAGAAAAAAAGGGGAAAAAAGAAAAGAAAAAGAAAGTAGCTGCATTGGCAAGACCTTTTCACTGATTTTTGCCACTGGTTGTGCAGGATTGTTATAAAGTTCAGGAAGAAATATAATGAATTATTAGCTGAGCAATGAATATGGAATTTGAAGTGAATATAGTAAATAATGATGCAAAATATCTGCACATTTTGTTCTGTTTACTGTGCAGAAGTAAAGAAAGCATGCCCACCCAGAATGCTGAGTCACAGATGAGCAGCTCAGCAGTTTGTACCTCTGACTTGGTGGTGGTAACACAGCGTGAAGGTCTTGTAACGCAAGGGCACGTAACAAAGGTATTCACTGCTTTCCTGTGAGTAAGCCATCCATCATGAGCTAATGCATCCAGCAGTGCCAAACAAGATATAAGCAGCTATTCTCACACTGTATAACAAGAAACTATACCTCCATTAAACAAATAAGGTACAGCAGCAACAGAAATAAACAAGAAACATTGTTTTCATAATTAATTCTACTCTTATCAGGACACGAAGCATTTCTATTTTCCACCTCATACACCCAAATGCTGTGAATTGATATTAGGAAGTTCTGATTGTTTCCATATAGCATATTGAAAAATTCTTAGGGCACATGCAGGATATAGATGATCAACTGCACGTCTTTTTCTTTCATGTTTTTCTTTTTAATATGTGAATAATGACCATTACAGCACGGGTGTGATCTTCCTCCAATAAACCTTCCTTCTGATTTACATATTTGATATATGTCTGCAATTGCATTCTCAACAAGTCTTCCTATTCTCCAGTAAAGCATACTAGGTTTCAAAATTAATTCAATTATTTTAGGAAAGGAGGCATTTATGTCTTTCAATAACTACCCAACACAGCCTTTTAATAGGATTTACGTAAGAAAAACAAGCCTTTAAACCGTGACATGTTTTCAGTAGAAGTTTAGAAACCTGAATTTCTTGTGCTTAAGTTGACAAAAATTGCTTCTCTTTGAGAATGAAAACTTTGTTCCAGATATGCATGATTTAGAGATATATTTCAACATGTTCCGCCAAGATGTAATACAAATTACTAAGTCAACCAGAGATTGTGAAAGGACAGAAAATCTTTCCTGTACTCATACTGGCAGGCACAGTTTAGATTCCATGGTTTCAGAACATAAATACTGTATACAGTATGTCTCCACTAAAAGATACTGGCATACTCATGAGCAAAGCTCATAAATTGTCCAATAGCTATGTAGATCAGCAAATCTTTCAGTAGGAATCATTTTCCTGATGCCTACAAATGAATTTGAAACTTCTGGTCCTGACCTACAGCACCAGAAACAAAACCAGTGGAAGAAAAATGAAAGGTTTGATGATTTCAAAGCTTTCTGTCGAGTCTCAATGGTAAACAGTAATGACTAGAAAAATTTAATTAGCTAAAAACAGAGTGATGATGGTGATCATCTTTGAAACCATAATGCCCTGAGAAAGTTACCTGTGTGCCTGTTCTGTCCCAGCAGACCAGTACAGTAAAACTGATAACATGTGACACTTTTTCTGGTAACTCTTGGGTTTTAATAACTGACGGAGGTCACGGAGTGCATCTAAGTTTTTAATGGAGGACAAAAAACTTGAGAAGACATTAGGATTATTTTTCTGTTCAGCATTCAAATATTTTTCAGTTTTTCTGCTGATTTTACTTGTTAATTAGTGTTCTTTTTGTACTTTGATGAATCTGTTGACAACAGAGGATGACATGAAATAATAAAAAATGTGTTCTTTATTCTTTGGACATTAACTACAGTCAACCCTTCCAACTATAGCCTTTCTTTTTGTGTGAAAACTTTGTAACCTCTTAGTGAAATTAAAGTTTTATTTTAATCCTACCTTGAAAAAAAATGCATCTACAAATGAACTCTGTCCTCCTGACCCCTAAAAAATCCATGGTTTCTGATATAGGGATAAATTGGTTCTTTGTCACAAAGGATTCATTTCTAACCTATTCTATGATTCTGACTGTATTAATATTTTTCCCCAAACTACTTTATCTTCTTGCAATCTTGAGCCATTTATTGAAGTTCTACAATATTATAAAAGAATTGGGGTAATACTTATTAAAAAACCAAAACTATTTGCTTTAACATCTTTGCTAAGAAGTTAGCAAACAGATTGTGTAAGATTATAACCTTGTTTAGATCTGGTATTGCTTTCACAAAAGAAATTACAGAAGACAACAGGAGAACAATTTTCTGTCAAAATATGTAGTTGTTTAAGAAACTCAGGTAGAGTTTCTCAGTTGTCTTTTCATTTTACACAGTATTTTTCCATAAAAGAAAGGAAGTGTACCAGTAAACTTTACAGAGTATGAGGTATCCCTAAGAAGGTTGCACAAAGACCGATACCAGTGCTGTCCCTACTTACCCTTTATATAGTCTTGAATTAACGTGTTTCTGCATGATAATGCAATACAATATGAAAAATACTCTAGGACTTCCTTTCCTTAATAGATCACAGGCTTCTTTCACCCATTATCAAAGACTTTCTCTCCAATGTTCAGCTTATTTGATGATTCTCCTTTACCTCTATTTATAATTCTGTAGCTGCAGTATTTGACTCTCGCAAAACTTTGGACTTAGAAAGTTCACAAAACAACACTCCTGCTGTCAAACATGAAGGAAATACACCACTAATGTAGACAAAATTGGTTTCTATTTGAACACAATACATTGGTTACTTGTTCTTGATTTCAACCTTCAGATAATAATCCTGGATGATATTTCATGAAGACTACCATAAATCCATATTCTCACAATAAAATTATAAGCCTTTCAACCAATGCACTCATACATGTTAATCATCCTGATTCTAATGGCAACTTGGTTGCTTTACTAAATTCCTGATATGTAGCTCAGTACCTCAGTCGTGGCTGTGGTTTGGCAGCTCCCTGGCAACAAAGAGACACAGGCTATTCCATCCTGCTGTGCTCAATCACAAGATCTGCACATTTATTTCCTCAGCCCTACCACAGACACACTGATGTTTCTGATGCCCTCACTCACCATCACTAACACCAGTGCTATGCAGTTTGGAAGTCATCACATGTCTAAATAAAATGGAGTAATTATGCTGGGCTGTGGAAGGGGTGTGGAGCAAGGGGATAGAGATCTCTTGGCTTTATGGCTGTAGCTCCGTCACTCTGAATGGAGGTTGAGGACCTCACTGAGCTACAAAAACATTGCCAATATCCTCTGAGGTGAGGTCAGATATACTGATATACTGTATTTCCTGAGTTTCTTCATTTATTCATCGGAAGATTAAAGATCTTTGTTTAAACACTGTAAGATAAGCTGAATAGGAAAGAAAGAGTTACATGGTGCTACTTCATTTTCTAATAAAAGTTGCTGCTCTAGAAACACCTGATTTTTTCAGTTAGAATGGCTCTTGAATACGTACAAGAAGTCTGCTAAACAAAACATAATTTGCTGATTTAACTACTAAAAAAGTACTAAAACCTATATTGCACTATTTTCTTCTGAAGATCAAACTGTTCTATATATGAGGTCAACCTGGATAACAAAAAAAAAAAATCTTAGAAATATTTGAACAGAAATTTTGCATTTTTAACTTGTCTTTCCTAATGTTTTCATTTATTTCTTCTGATATTTTATATCGATTTTTCTTCCTATTACAAACAAAACTAATTGGTATGTGAATTAAGCCAATTTGGTTGGTGACAAGTGTCTTGGAGTGATCTGTAGCATGAGTGGAGCTACAGGTTTTCTGGTGGTGCATATAAGTTTTCAGAATTATGTATATATATATAAGTTATATGTATATATTATATATATACATATAAGTACTCAGAATTATGGCTGGCCTGACTGGTGGATGTGTGGAATATGTCACAGCTTTCCATGGAAGACCTGAAGACAGCTGTTAATTACAACAACCAGACTCTCTTGTTACTCTCTCAAAAATTAATAAAGTGGATTATGTTTTTCCCAAGACACAGCTGATTAACTGCAAGGCTTCTTCAGAAACAGTAGTGAAATATACTTTTAGTTAGCACTGAACAGCACATGCTGTCATTGGTAATTTTTCATACTGTTTTCCTGAAAATCAATAGAAAAAATGTTTGGATGAACATTTGCTTGCTTGCACTGATTTAACCTACTTTTTCTAAATAATCCTTATGTAAGAATATTTCACAATGCATCATTTTACCGACACTTTCTGCCATTTTTTTTAATATACACAAGTAATGGCTGTAAAGTGGACTTGGAGACAGGAATATTAGAGGATGCTGCTCTGCTATAAAGCTGTATTTATTGAAGTCCATCCTCAAGGAGTTCACAGTAGTTACCCTCACATAAAAACGTGATGCACAAGTGAGAAATTAATTTTATCTACTTTGCTCTGGATCTCACTTACATCAGGTATGACCTGCTCACAGCTTTGTGTTATTAATCATTTCAGTAAGGCATATGAGTATTTCCTTATATAGTAAAATCTATAATACATAATAATCTAAAATCATGGTTATACCAGTAGGAAACTATTTATAGCAATGGAAAGTGTTTTTCTTTTCTGTAGAGATACATACTGACTGAAGCAAATTTGTGTAACTATGTGCAGTGCTACACTCACACTGATGTGACTGTAATATGCAGACAAACCTTAATGCCATGTTACATCTCTTTGGTCTGTAGGGTGGTTGTAGCACATCAATAAAACCAATTTATAAAGATCTTGAGGCAACTCTTAGGAGAGGAAAATTAAACCCTTTATATCTTGTTATACAACACAACTTGTGGTTTCTAAGTAACTGTTGAATATCACCATACCTGGAAAATGTTACATCATCCAGACCACAGTAATGGGAAAAGATGCCAGAGTAATAAATGTGTCTAGGACTGTGTATTTGTGTATATCTTATCTAGTTTAACAATGATGACAAGAATTTGTACTTTTTGTATTGTGATTAGGTTCACACTTCTGAGTCCATGGACTAAGTTTTAACTTAGCTGAATTTTTTTTGTTTGTTTCCAGCAATGACATTTGTCTTCAGTCAAAAATCTCATATAGAACCTGAAGTCTATTTAAGGAGGTCATTCAAGATAAACTTTCAGGTTTAAATGTGTTTAACAGAGAAATATAAGTAATGGCTCAATCCATGCCATTGCATAGTGATACCTCAGTGTCCCTATCATTCTGAAGCATATAAAAGAAAAACCTACCAAGCATAAGAATAAACAACAAACTTCCTGTCTCTATACAGATAGATTTTTTCATAGGAAGAAATGTTAAATATTTTCAGAAGCAAAGACAAGCTAGTATTGTATTTTTCTTTGCTATGTGACTAGCCAAAATGTAGGCATGTTCTTAATAAAAAGAAGCTCATGTTTTTGGCAAGAGCAGTTGTAAAGTACACCATCTTAATATTTACCATTTAAAGGATAGATGACAAGACTTCTTTAATTTAAATGAAGAGTAGCATAACATATATGCAAATGTTTTGATTGCCATTATACCATAATCACTATGATGATACGCAGAGAAACGTTGCTGGAAAGACATAGATTTTAAAATGGTAGCTGAATACGTTCTCGTGCATTAATAAAAACAAATGCACAGATCAAACAGCAAATAGGAAAAACCCCTGAGATGCAGTGGAGCTTACCTGACCACTTCCCAGCAGATCTGCTGCTTAGCTGTCCAATGCCTGTGAGTCCCTGAAATAGTGAGACAGAATAAACTCAATGTAACCATCATGTAGCCTACTAAATTCACTTTAACACTTCAAAGGACAAAACATACTCATCATAAACTATTCAAAAAGAGCTAGCATGCAACTCCAGCTGCAAGAGATTTTGTTCACAAACTGAACAGCAATCGGCCTGTACTTCAGTCGCATCAAAAAAGTAAACCAATCACATTGACAAAAAGCCACTGTAAACAAAAAGACTGTATTGAAAGGATTAACAGTTTTGGCATCCCTACCATCAAGTCTTCTGTTCTTTTTTTCTTTTCTTCATCAAAATTTAGGTTATATATTTGTTGTTAGCAAGAGTTGCATTACTATTATTGTTAATTTTAGTTCTGTTTATTACTTTGAGGGTTATATATTGTAGAATAATTTTGTTGTCACTAGTTAATGTTAATTAGTTGTTTTAATAGCCTATATACCTATTTGTTATCTTTTGGTAGGTTTACTTTTTTAACTATCAGTAACTTAATAACTGAGAATATTTTACATTACTGTTGCATACTCAAAATTACAGAGTTACTATTAGTGTTACCTGTTTAACGTTTAGTCATCCTTTGAGTCCTGCGACATATTTCCTTAATAATCATCAGCCATCAAGTCTGATAGTCTCAAAAGAAATATCAGCCCTCTAAACTGCCTTCAAGGGCGGTGATATTTAGCACTGAAAATTACAAATAAAGTTTTTGAAGTTGAGTACCAACAACTGGGCAGTGACACTGATGATTTGTTTATCAAGACAAATTGTTATATACTACGAAAAATGCAGTCAACGCACTCTTCTGAGTGAAAACAAATAGGTGAATCTATGCAATGCTTACATGTTGAATGGGATATTTAATGTGCGGGGAAACTCAAAGGTTGAAGAACTAGCATTTAGACAGTCTAACAGTGGTAAGTGGTAATCTTACCTCTTTAAACTCCATTACATTCTCACGAGAGACATGCTAATACAAACAAGTCAATCAGAGTTTGTGTTTAGCAAGATCAAGCTTAAAGGATAGTTTAAAATCCATTTATTGTTCTAAAGCATTTTTTTCCATTAACATGTTATACATTAGTGGATACTAACCATGATTCATGTAACAGTTTAGTTTGTTAACTTTTATATTATTTAACAACAAGAAGTTATTAATACAACTTTTAAAGTCTTACACAAAAAATCTTAAAACAGGCTTGGGTTCATTTTTGTAATTTTTATATAAAAAACATTTTAGGCATCTCTTGAAAAAGAAATAAAGCAGGCATTTAAAGCTAGAAAACAAGTAATTCCAAATTTAGTTTGTTACAAAAGGTTTCAGCTTTATTGACAAATTATGGCAAACATATTTGACAAAATTATGGTTTCCTATTTAGAGAAGCTTACACATGGAACTTTAAGTGATTTTTTTTAACAAATACAGGTTAAAACACTGAACAACTTCAGTTAGCTACATACATACAGTAGCTGCTTGTTTTCAACCCCATTAAAACAGCATTTAAAATTAAATTTACAAACTTAATATCGAACATCTTAATCTAAACTAACATATATTAAAAAAGACAGGTTAAAACATCTTATCTACAGCTTGATTATTGTCTGGCTCAAAAAAAAAAAATCAAAAATCATATTACAGTCTTTCAGCAACCCTAAACAGAAACTTAGCCTTAGCTAGTATGTAGAGAGACTCAAGATCTGTAACAGTGTCATGCTTTTTAAGTTACACACAGCAATGAATACAACCAACAGAACATCATCTTTGAATAGTTTATAGACAATGCTTGCCAAAGGTTTTGTTGTTTCTGTTTTTTTAAGTCCGTGTTATAAAATAATACTAATGCCAATGTCACGCAAATGTTATAGGAAATACAAGTAGTACATAGGATAATAATGAGCAGTAATCCCTAGGATAGAAAAGAAATGGACTATTACTTGTCTTGTTGCTGTTTATGTGGAGACCACAGGCTATTAATTGTCTTTGAGATGAGGTCACAGATGAGGAGGACCTTCAATATCTACCATAGGGGTGTTCCCTGTAACCCCCTCTGGCTGACCTTGGAGGTGGTGCCTTTAGGCTGGAACGGGTTGTAGCCCATTCTTCTTGTGCTAAAAACAGAAGAGAAAAACAAGTTTTGTAAATATCTAAAATTGAAAGAACAAAGGGATGCCACTGATAATGGCTGTCAAAATTCTTGAGGGTTCTGGCTGAAAGCTGTAGAAAATCAAAATGAGGATGGTGTTATCATCCATTTCTTTATCCTCCCACAAAAAAACTTACAGAAAACTAACCTACTTCTCTACACAGGAAACCTGTCTATCTTAGGAAGAAAAAAAAGCCTTACTCCTTCACTTTCAGCAGAGAATGAATAACTACTGTGTTGGTGGTACAGTCAGCTCTGGAAAAATCACTGTGTTAGTCTGCCAGTTCAGAATTTATTTGATGTTTTGAGTTTCTAGCATTTAAGTTAAAGCAGGAATTTGAATAACATTTAATGCTGCTGGTATGGTAACAAAATGAGGAGTTGAATCATGAAAAGATAAGAAAGATATGTTTAATTTTTTACTTCCATTTGAGACCAAAAGAAAGAAAATAATGGAAGAAAAATGTGAAGTTACTACATTAGGCAAAAGATTTTACTTTGCAGTATCTTTAGAACACTTTTTCAAATTTGGTGAATCAATTATGCTCAGGACACATAAGGTAAAAACTGTAAGTCTAGTTCAGTTTTTACAAAGCTTCTACAAATCTTCTTCTTCCTTTCTGGTGTGATATTTCTGGAATTTAACCCTCCCAAAGGTGCAATCAGGAAACTCCCTACAGTGATGGTCCAGCAGTTGAACCCAAAACTTGAATTATCTGCTAAATGAGCCAGTGGGTTGTCAAATGATTTCTGGTTTTGTCTTCCTCTGACTTTAACTGATCATACTCAGAATGATTGAAATGGAAATGCACAAACCACAGTGTATCATCTTATATCACGCCAGAGCGCAACATTGCCCGGATCTTGTTTTTGCTAATGACTGCTGACTTCTGTGGCCACTGAGAACATAAATAGCTGTCACTAGGCAAAAAATACTAAATGGTTAAATCAGGTATCAAAGATTCCTTTTGTAAAAAGATAATGCTATGTGACGATGAAAAATGAAAATATAAAACATAAAAAGCCTGTTAAAATTCTGAAAGCTATTTTTTCTCTGCAAGATGTCTTCTCTGCAACTCCACTTCATTATCTAGTTGCCTTGAGGTATGAGGGCAATAGCAACTGTAGAGCTAAAGTGAGTTCAGGCTAGCATATATGGAGTGGGCATCTCTGGAAAAGATTTGGCAGCAGTTGATCTTGCTATGGAACAAGAAACACTCCTGCTGTGATTTTTTGGTGCACTCCATTTATTTTCTTTGAGTTCTTCAGGATGTTCTCTTTTTGAATATCAGGGGTTTTATGGTCACATGAAACCAAAGTTTACTGTGGAAAGCTACTGCCTAGAGGGTTGAAGAAGTGGCAGCCAATATGATATAGTTCTAAATCCTCAGGTCTCTCATTCCTACAGGGAGTAAGTTTCTGTATAGTGGATTTAAAAATCCTGTCTCTGCAGTATGTCTCATTACACCCTTTAAAAATGGCATTTTACTGTAAATTTTTTGCAGCTTCAATTACCCTTTGCTGAAGTGGTACTGCATTTGCAGAGAGGCCTTGGGGACAAGAGAGATTTATACGGAAAAGAGAAACTTTATTTAAATAAATGAAAATGACTGAAGTAGTAAAAATATCCAGTAAATGCACGACACAAAGACAAGCCAATTTCTTGTTTCTCTTTAGTCCCCTCAGCGTTGTCCAGATTGAAGCACCTTCATATAAAGGTGAAATGTACAGTCTTTTTGGCAGTACTCATGCAGTAAAAAATGACTATATTACCAGCTGGAGGAAACTGTTTTTCCTTGACTGTTCTTAAAGCAAATTGCTCCTGTGACCGTACCAGCTCCTGATACGGAACAAAAACTGAGTCATAATTTGTGGTACAAGTCTCTTATGTTCTTTCTTTCAGTAATATGGTGGACCTATTTGCTTGATTTCAGACTTTAACACCATAATTGAAATATGATGCGATAGTTGACAGCTAACAGCTCCTGTTGATAGAGCCTACTGTATTAACAGGTGAATCCATAGCCAAAGCAGATGTTGAAGTTTTGGGACTACAGCCTTCAACTGAGAAAACCCTGGTGTTTACCACTCATATAGCAGTAAAGGATTATATATTTATTGTGGAGAAAGCAAGATGATAGGGAGCAGCACTATCAAGAGTCTCTGAACCACACCGTGTAAATATACTACAAGATGCAGCCACACCAAAAAAGAAATCAGATTGCTAGTGGTTTTTTTCCTAGGGGGGGTTTTAATAAACAATGAACCTGCGTGCTAGTAATTAAAGGTCCCTTGACATGAAAGCTGCTCTTTCATGCCTCCCTTCCAGAAGTCCAAGGTAACCTTTTTCTTTCAGCACCAAGGGAAGAAAGGGAGTTCCTGAGAATGGAAATCTCTATTTTCAGGAACAGTCTTAAAAGCTGGAGTCCTATAGATTACCTCAGCAGTCACACAGAGATTTGGGCAGCTCGTTGGGTAGTAGAAGGGTTGAAAGTTTGATTACCAGACTGAGTTTCATTGTGAGAACAGGAGAACAGTGAGCGAGCCTGGTCTTTCTCTGAAACACTGTGCCAAAAGGGGAGGAAAGAGAACCTGGACATTATTTCATCATAATAAAGTGACATATTAATGAAATGGACAGGGATTTCAGGTGAAGAATGGGCAATAGGTGTAGCTTTGGAGAGAGAAAGGTAATTGGGAGAACAAGTGAGACATTGCCCAAGAGCTGAAGAAATGTGCAGGGTGGTTGTTGTGTTTTACTGCTGATTTCTTTTCCTTTTTCTGATTCCTGTGAAGAGAAACCCTGTGGAGTCTGAACTTCCCCTTCCCTCAGTGACATGTAGACTTCCATCCAGTCTTTCTGCTCTAGCAGACCACACTCATTTCCTGTCCTTTTCACTTCTGACTGTCTCCAGTGGTATCAGGTTTCAAAGACTATGGTTAAAAGGAAATCCACACAGGCAGATAAATAACTGAGGGCAGTTTTTCCAGGAATTTAAGGAGAAATACTGTATGTTTTACTTTCAGAAAAACTGAAAGTGCAAGTTATAGCAGCATGATGGAAAATTAAGAGAGTTTATAGGTGAGGAATCTGAGAGTGCTTGGGCTAAAGGATTGTGTGTGATATGAAGTGTTATAGCTACTTTGGTAAGAAGTGTGAAGACATGGGCACAGCCCTTTTGATTACACTGCATATGTCCTTCAGTCTGCTATACGCTCCCTGTGAATTGGCATTTGAAGCTCACCTCTAGGATATAAAATTGTTCTTATTATCACAGGCAATCAGCACCCTTGGCTTATGCCCGACTGAAATTGCGTATTAGTGTTTTTGCACTGCTTCTTATGGTTCAGATGGACTCTTGTTTACTGTGTTCATTGAGTTACAGAAATCATTTATTTCAGTATTTATTACAGACATTATTGATACCTTACTTGAGGCTTTGAAGATTATTTTTTTATCAACTGCTAGGAGACTCCATAGCTTTAATCTGTTTAAATACAGAATTTTAGTTAGTTTTTCTTTTTCTTATTAGAGAGTCAGAATAAAAAAAAGGTCATATAATTTTTAACCTGAGAAATTTCTTTGAATATGGGATCAAAATGGAAACATTTATAGCACAGAGAGGGATACATATGGAGTTGTTTCTGTCTTACTATTTTACCTATGCATTATTGCAAGCACAGAAAAATTCAGTGGTCTATCCATATGGCTATCATCACATGCTTAAATGTCTTCAAGTAAAGATTTGAGAAAATCACATATTCAGACACTTTTTTTTTACTCTTCATTTAGCATTCTGCAACCTCATAATGGAATTTTCCAGTACTGAATAAGACTCTTTCACAAACACAGAGAGGGAAACAATGCAATAACTAAAGGGCAGATCATAATCATGGATGAGTTAAAAATAAAAATGTATCTTAACGGTGATTTACATAGGAGTATATTATTTCCTAATTATTTTTTATTTATAGTCATTGCTTAATTCTGGTATTAATCAAGACCTGACCACTTTTTCTTCCCAGTAACTTATTTAACATCGGAATACTGCCCACAATTATTGGGCACAATTTTATTAGCTTCTGGTCAATTATTTCAGACAGGCGGCCAGGAAAAGATTAGAAAGCTGTTCTGAGTAGATAGTTAAGATGTATATAACAGCAAGTAGTGTAATGGTTCAATTTGATTTTTCATTTACCTTTTGGTGTTTTAGAAACAGAAGTTGTTTTTAATTCAGAATACAATAGTTTTCTTTCCTGTGAGAAAAAAAAATCTCTTTTATTGCATACATGTGGAGAGAGCACACTGCACAGGAATTGGGATTACTAGCTCTACTCCTTGTTTGCTCAGTGACCTTGGACAATTGTTCAATATTTTGTGGTATGGCTTCCTCACTGGTAGAATGAGAGAGGAGTACCTCCCTCCCTGGGGTGTTCTGAGATGTAGTTAATTGCCCGAGCAGTAAGAGAAAAGTGATATAGATGTGCTGAGAAGAAGACCCAATAGAAACCAGACATATAGCTTTAAAATGGGAACTCTTAAAATTAGAATGCCTTTCTTTGGACAATTCAATTTGTGCTGTATTTCTAGTAAGCCTCCATAGAAAGATGGATGGAGACAAAATACTGCTTGCAAATGGTTGGAAAATTTGCCGTACACAAGCTAATGACCGAAGCTCAACTAACTTTGACAAAGACAGTATTTCAGCCAAAAAAATCCCCACAGAAAATGTAGCTGCACTTTTCTCATGTCATAACTGGACAAGGATATATTATTTTAGACAAAAATGCAAGAACAGATTTTGTTTGGTTTTTTTAAAGTAAAACATGCACTTTTTTTCACTCTTCTGGTCTCTTTTTGCTTATCTGCAAAGCTTGCAAAATACACAGGATTTTCTGACTTGACATATATGCATTTTATTATTTTGTGTGAAGAAGCGCTGAAATTACTATCTTTTATCACGTGATTCATGATCTTGAATCACAAATGGTGCCTTTCTTATTTGAAATTTGGAGTTTTGAGAAGACAAGAAATGTTTCCAAAACACAGGCTCAAACCAATTAAGCTTACTTACACCATCTAAGTACCCTTTGTTTTACTATACCTGCTGTATGAAATATATACAGCTTAAAAACCAGAAATGAATGGGAAACCTTGTGGTTTAATAGTCTAGTTCCTGAACATGGCTGTAGGTCTTCAAAACACCCCAACCTACTGCCCCTATGCTTGATGGTACCTTCTCTTCAGGAGGGCTAACAATTTAAACTGCATGGCTGCTCCAAATCTGCTTTTGGGTTGTGAGCTTCTCTGGCTTAAAGCGGTAGTGGAGGATCACAGCAATCCTCCAGCTGACAGCACTGGAGCAGACGAGAAGTGCTTGCACAGTCCCCTCTGCCAGCCCTCCCTGCAGGTGAAGTAATGACAGCGAGAGGTGCAGGAATGACCACTGGAGAAAATGATTTCCTAGAAGGCTTCATCCACTTCTGTAGTGAACACCTGCCACAGACAGGGAAGGAGCAGCATCAGAGTACACTGGCAGCTAGTCTGGGAAACCACAATGCCAAGAGGAAGAAGGCTCTTATCAGTGTTGTTGTGAGGTGAGTGTGAATGTTACAGTGTAGAAGGAGTTTTATTTTTCACTTATTTTCAGTAAAAATTACTTTTCTATTACTTTATGGTCATGCAACATGAAACATGCACTGATATGCTGCATCTGGAATTAAATAGATGCACATCAATATTACAGGACTTTAGTCTTAGATTCTCCAACACTACAGTTCCCATGGTGCAAGGCAGTGAAACTACCATTTGAAATATTACATAGGAAAGTTTTGCATGATTTACTTATTCTGTTATAGAAAATGATTTATAATTCAGAAGTAATAGAGGAAGCACAGTAAGTTGCTATAAATTAAAACCGATCTTGTGCTACATGTGGAATTTTTTTGATTGTTCTAGCATTACTGGAATTTTTTTGATTGTTCTAGCATTACTGAACTACAAAAGTTTTAGGATATACAGACAGTTAAAAGAATGTGATGAGTTTATATATGGAACTTTCTAAAGAATTATACCCTAATTAAAACTCTGATTTGACAAAACAGCAATAGCTCTAGAATCATCCCCACATTAGTCGTCATAGCTGAATTCAAAATGTGGTCCTTTCCCTGCAAACTTTCAAAATCACGCTCTTATGAAAATCACAAATCTCTTCAGAGGCAATGAATGCCACTTGGTATATAGCTAAGGTGATTCCTCCAGTAAAAGAATTGATAAAATTTTGCAGAAAATCAAGAAAATGCTTTTGGCAGTTCATTCTGTCCCACAGCAGGAATGCTGCTATCAGTAAGTATAGTAATGATTGAAATAGATGATTAAAGGAGGTCAATTTATTTGGTGTATCTTCTGTCCCTATGCAGTAAAAATCTTCAATAACTCCTGTTTCCAGTGGAATGAAAAACTGAGTACTGTACAGGAAGACTCAGGAGTACTTCTGAGTTCCCAGGGCTGGGTGTACATCTTCGTCATGCTCAGCAAGAGACCGGAGGCCTCAATCAGCCCAAAATACAAGTGGTCATGCAGGAACATGACACACTCCTCAGAACCATGGCACATGTAGCAAGGTTGCTAGCAGGGACAGCTTGGGGGGCAGCAGGATGCAGGTGCTGAATCAGTATTAGCACCCAGTGCATACCAATAGGAATGAGTGGCAGAGGAAACAGCCGACACTGAGGACCTGATATTCACAATATGACTTCTACAGGTATTTTTTATTTCAGACTGGCCCTAGTTTGAGCCTCTGGAAGTGAACTCTCACAAACAGTTGGGATTGCATCTTTTGCTTTAGTTTCAAATAGAATTTATGTACTTTGAACCCACCCAGTGATGTGGACAAAAGACCTATAAATGCAGACAACTGGTAAATCTGCTTATAAAGAACACTCCTACTTCCATGCTAGTGTAGAAGCAGCCAGCATGTGCTAAATAGTCAGCCAGGTGCTCTGTCAAGACACCACAAAACTTCCACCACAATGGTACAATCTGTCTTGATGCCTAATTAATAATAAGATGGATAAGGAATTGGTTGGACATCTACATCCAGAGGGTAGTGCTTAATGGCTCAGAGTCCTGATGAACATGAGTGACAAGTGGTGTCCCTCAGGACTGGGACCAGTGTTATTTAATATCTTCATTAACGACATAGGTGAAGAGATTGAATGCACTCTCAACAAGTCTGCAGATGACACTGAGCTGAGTGGTGCTGTTGACACACCTGAACAACAGGACAGCATCCAGAGGGATCTGGACAATCTCCAGAAGTGGCCCATGGGAATCTCATGCAGTTTAACAAGTGCAAGGTTCTGCACCTGGGTCAGGGCAATCCCTGGTATCAATCCAGGGGATGAACAGATCGAGAGCAGCTCTGCCGAGACGGACTTGGGGGGTGCTGGTGGAGGAGAGGCTGGGCATGAACCTCGCAGCCCAGAAAGCCAAACGTGTCCTGGGCTGCATCAAAAGCAGCATGACCAGCAGGGTGAAGGAGGGGACCTGCCCCTCTGCTCTGGTGAGACCCCACCTGCAGTGCTGCATCCAGCTCTGAGGTCCCCAGCACAGGAAGGACATGGACCTGTTGGAGCGAGCCCAGAGGAGGCCACCCAGACGACCAGAGGGATGGAGCAACTCCGCTGTGAGGAAAAGCTACAAGAATTGGGATTGTTCAGCCTGGAAAAGAGAAGGATTAAGGTGAACTAATTGCAGCCTTTCAGTATCTGAAGGAAACTTACAAGAAAGATGAAGAGGGACTTTCTACAAGAGCATGTAGTGACAGGACAAGGGAGAATGGCTTCAAACAGAAAGAGAGCAAGTTTAGATAGATATTAGGAAGAAACTCTTTACTGTGAGGATGGTGAGGCAATGGGACAGGTTGCCCAGAGAAGTTGTGAGTGCCCTATCCATGGCAGCATTCAAGGCCAGGTTGGACAGAGCTCTGAGCAACCTGGTCCAGTGAAAGGTGTCTCCACCCATGGCAGGTGGGTTGAAAACAGATGATCTTTAAGGTCCCTTCCAACCCAAACCATTCTATGATTTTTTTATTCATTCCATGATAATTTTAAGACCCAAACACCAAGGGAGGTTTTCTTTAGTATGTTGCCATGTTATTTTCTCGGAGACACCAAATGTATACACTCAGATGATACAAATGAAAAATTGGTGCATGCTAGTAAGACTTTGTTAATTAGTGTTAGTAAAGACACTGTAATCACAAGCCATGTGAAGTCAAACACTGTAATGATGAGAATCAGACCTATGTCTTACATCTGCAAATTAGTCACCATGAATTATTTGAGCACTTGACTTCCTATGAGGTTTGAACCCTCCACACATGCTTTCCTCTGCAAATTTCATCATTATATACTTGCTTTTACTTGTTCAGCAGAAACTATTATTATTATTGTAGAAAAACTTAATTTACTAGATGATACACTTTTTAGGACGAACACAGAGTGAAAAAATAAACAATATAATAAAAATGTAGTTGATTATTGCTGTACATTTTTAGTTGTTAGCTATAAAGGTCTATAAAGAATTGTTTTATGAAGTGCCATCTCTGTAGAGCATTACTTAGTAAACTAATCGTCATAACAATTGCAAAGCTCTTTTATATAGAGTGACTGGCAGGGAATTATTTGTGAAATAGTTAAATCATTGTGGCAGCATTTTACAACTTAAACGATGTCTTACATTAAAAGGAATTATACCGAGCAGTTACACTCTCCATTTTTAATTAAAGATGGAATTATCCTAAAACCAAATACCCAGTTCTGTACAAGTACTTAAAGCTAAACTGGAGTAGAATATGCATCAAAAAAGCCATGGTCATTTGAGAAAATCTTAACAACTGAAAATTTTTGGCGAAGACACAAAATATTTAAATAATGTCACCTTAATGCAATGGCAGAGCATGCAGTAAACAGCCTTACAAGCTTCTCCTGAAAAGCAGCAGTAATGTGACTGGAGTTCATTTATGTCTTCCTTCTTTGTGTAGGTGGCAAGCTACAGATTAACCTTCCTAACTCTTGCCTAAGGCCTTTGGCAGACAGCATTATCCTAATTTAATTGTGGTGGTTTAGGAGGTATAGACTTCAACCTGTCCTTTCACTCTCTATCCAAGTTTTCTGCTTTTTTGGTAGCAGCAACAAGAAGTCTCTGTGTACTGGTCTCTCAGATACTGCAGTTCATGACCTGACATAAAAACATAATGGCCATTATTTTCAGGTAATACACAAGGCAGGATATGCACCAGGCTGTGAACTGTGGCATCTGACAAGAGGCACACTCTCACTACTCTGGCAGTCTCCCTTTGGAAGCAGGGGCAGAAGCCTCTTGAACCTTCTGCAGCAGCAACTGGCAGAACTCACTGCTGGAGTCTCCAGCCTTTGGGAGAACTAAGACAGAAAGAGCAGCTGATAAACAAAGTTTTGAATGCTCTCATCAGTGCAAGGGCAAAAAAGGATTCGGATGAAAAGAACAATAAAGCAGGTCAGATGTAATGAATACAGCTTCTTGGTTATGCCTTGCCAGCAAGCCATACTCTTCTCTGTTATCTCTCTAATGTGGCCTAATACAACACAACACTTGAGTCAAGAATGCTCTTTCTTCTAAAAACAAAAACCAGGGAAAACGAGAAAGAAATCAGAACATGAATTGATTACAAAGGGCTTTTCATTTACAGTGATCCTGTCCTGAGAAGATGCTTTTTGGAGCTGGGCATGACATTTCACATGGGCAGGAAAGATTCGTAGTTACCAAACTTTAGGTGTACATTTTATCCTAATCAATTTATAAGACAAATCATTAAATTCATGTTTTCACTAGATATATCTTCAGATGACAACAGTGCCAGAAGGGAAACCACAAAATTACTAAAGTATAATGAGAGCAAAGAATATAAACCTTTTGTTCATAAATTAATCCAATTTCATGGCTTCTCTTTTAAAACCTAAGCATCAAGTTAACATGACAATGTTACCTTAGTTTAGACTTATCTGCAGATATCAAAACCTTCAGTGACAGAAGTATCATAAATGTTTGTTGAGTGTGATTAGAGGTGAGGATACTTTACCTTTTTGAAAATTTGTACAATACTTTAAATTACTGGTCTTTTATTTTTAAACTGCCTTCTGAAGGTATTTCTTTACAACTCACATGAGGAAGCCTATAAGGGCTACATTCCCAAGATTTTCAGGCGTATGTCCTAAATTTATGTTCCTCAGCCTGGAACAATGATCCTCAAAACTCTCTAGAAGTAGCTGCACAATCCTGATCTTATCAAAAACTTGTAGGAATCTCACAATTCCTGAGTACTGTATTTCCATGTGCTCAGAGACTGCTGCAGGGAATGCTTTGAAGTGTCTCTACTTTGATCCTTCTGAGAGACTGGGTGACAAGCATGTCAAATCACAACAGAGCTTAAGTGTCTAACTTCATGAGGGGGTTCTGTGCTGTGAATTTTCATTCATGGAACATCCCTAAGTCATGGAAAGCAGGGCAATTTTACATATACCCCTGATCTTCCTATTGTCTTGGGAGATTCCTTGGCTGAATTCGGAGGGAATGGAATTCTTAGGATGTTACAGCAGTGAATACTGTTTAGGAATCCATCTTGCCCAGCCTGAGACAAATGACTTAGACTCTTCCTTGTTTAGTACTTCCATTTAATCAGAGAGACGTCAACTTCCTGAGAATTAAATGGTGTTCAGGTGGGCTCTGCTCTGAAATACCCCTCTGATTTTTGCAACCATACGGTGAACAATCCATAAATGCATAAATCTTACGAACTTCTGAGGAAACAGCTCCCCCAATCAGAATTCTCCACAAGTTCTTTTAAAAGGAGTACAGAAGAATCCATGAGACATAAACCACTTCCTACTTCTCAGGAGTACAGATAGCAAGAAAAGTCATAGCAGGCAGCTCATATAGGAGTACTATTGTGCTCTATAATACTTAACAACCTACAGAGAACTCAATTTTATACTTTAAAAAGATTGTAAGTACAAAGTAGCACTACTATTTCACCAAATATTCTTCATGAAAAATGAAAAACCAACCTTCTCAGGACTGAAAACAGTCCTCCCTAAAGGTAAGTTGGAAGAAAGAGGATGCATGGGAGAAAGTAAAAATGCCAAGCTAGTAAATTTATGATAATTCAGATATTGTTACTGGAATGGATAAGGGTGAAAAGACAAGTTGTTGCACAAAACACCTAAGAGATGACAAGACATCAGTTCTATATTCATGTACCATTTTTCTGTGCTCTTATTCAGAGTTTGGGAGAATTCAGGATTACAGAGGTGTGCCAGAAATAATTGTAAAGGAGGAATATAGCCCTGTTATGGAAGGCAAAACAAGGCGTGAAATTGAACTCAGATGAAAGAAAGACTGCTGATTTCTGCAGGATAGTGAAAAATGAAGGGGCAGCTGATTTTATACAGTGGGATGGATTCAGGAGACTCACAGTGAGTTGCAAAACATCCTGAAAAAGTAGAAAACCAAAAACAGAGAATTAGGGTAAAGTTAGGTGAGGGTGAGAAGGGGTGATGTCTCAGATCAGATACAGAGAGAACATCAGTGTATGCAGCAAGAACTCAGAAACTGAGGAAGTTAAGCATGTATTCTATAGCTCTATAGCTCTGTGTCCTCAGATTACCTCCTCAGATAAATATTGGTGACTTAGGAATGACTTAACTTCCTGCACAGATTTCCAAGGCTGGAACTGGCAAATGTACTAATCTCCTAAAGTAACTGAACCAACAGTAGCATAAACAATTGCATATAAATGTATCTGCTTCCAGAAAGTAGCAAAATTGCAATTAGAAACATTATTCAATTTTATTCCAGGTTATTGATAACACTCAGATCTTTGTATTCAAATGCCAGCTCAGAAAATAAAATAGTTCAAGCAAAAAAACAAAGCAAGTCCACAGTTATCAGCCACGTATTTTAAGACAAGTCTAGCAAAGCAAACCCAGGCATATTGGGTTTGTTTCAGCTGCTGAATGAAGGAAAAAAGGAGCTTCATGCAGAGCATAAATTCAGTCATGATGCCACTCTGTGAACACTTTGTAAGCCTTAGCTAATTAGTCCATTCAAAATCCCTGCTGGGAAAACAAATAATATTCTTCTAGTTTTACAAATGAGGGATTGGAACGCAAGTGACACTACTTTAAATGTCCTGCCCAAACACATGGAGATTCAGCATGGTGGAGTGTAATTAAAAGTTAAACAGTGGGTAATTCTTACTGCTAAGATCAGACTGTTCTTTTCTGCATAGCCCAAAAGCTTAGCAGTGCATTCAGGACAGCAGTGGAGAGGGGATCTATAGACGGGAGGAAGGATCTTCCACTACAGCTATTAAAAATCTATGTGCAAAAAGGAAACAAACAAAGGGTAACTGAACCACTCACATTCATATGGATAAGCTATTATTATTACTTGCCTAGCACTGAAAATATGCTTGACTGCACATTGCATCATCCAAATATATTGTAAGAACTGACTGTACAAAAAAATAAGTTATTTCTGATTATGCAATGTAATAATTTTGACAACGTCTCAGTAATGTCTATTTCTGTACCAATACAAAGGAAACTGCAAGTTTGCATTAGTGACATTTGCTTCACAGCTGCATGAATAAAATTATTTATTTCAAGCAGCAACCCTTATATAACCCCTTAGTGTAACTTTCACTTGCAGCATCATTTCCAGCAGCTCTCATTTTCACAGTGCTGTGGAAGTCACCATGTAGACTTAGGATACTTTAGAAGCAGTAAATCAGGCATGACATCTCTGCTGAATATATTAGAGTCACTCTTTAAGCTGACAGTAGTCAGCTTTGCTGTTATTTCAGTGAATGTCTCAGAGTGACATTCACTGTGCCATCTGATGATACAATGTACTGATAATTATTAACAGGAAAACATGGACTAGACTCTAGTTATTGAAATATATCACTAATAGCAAACAACAGATCTAGAAAATGGTTTGGACTCATTGGAGCTACACTTCTCTTCCTTTCATGCTCCTGGTACCCAGGAAGTGGAACTATGCCAGCTCACCCACAGACTTGGTGGGGAAGTGCAAAGACTACAGCCCTTGCTCTGCTCATACTGCTTAGTGTGGCATGAGATACTCCTTTATCTTGGTGCAGTAGGGGTTCCCATGGTGATACAGCACCTTCTCCTTCTTTCCACTTTGATAAAGTCTATATTTCAAAATCTCACAAACCTTACTGGTTGAAATGATGCACATGACAGCAGCAGATGCATGGTATTGTTAGGACATCAAGCAAACTGAAATTTAACACTGTGAAAGATATTCAAACCCTAATAGAAACTTTATTGTTGCTGTTAAACTGACCTGTGACTATGAGTAATTTGCTTTGTAATTTTGATTGAAATTCATCAGTTCAATTTTCTGGTCCCAAGTCAAAACTCACCCTAAAGTCACACATATCTATTTTGTTCGGTCTTTGTAAAATCAGAGAAATAAAGAAAAGTGTATGGAAGTAATTTCTGAATTGCCAGTGACAGATATTTTTGTTTGATTTCATGCATTTGCTGAAGATAGAATAGATCTTACCGTAGCTGTCATAAGCCTCTTCGCTTGTTCCGTGACCATAGTCATAATATTCAGGCACACTGTAACAGATTCAGAGAGCCATGTCACTATTATCATGGGTAACCAACTCAAAACAAAAACAGAGATCACAAAATGAAAGGCATTTTAACACTTTGACATGACAGCATAGTCCAGCTAGTTTCAGGAAGAGTGAATATTTAAAAATATGAAAAAATGTATCAGTGACAATAACAGCTATAATAGAGTACATCACATTTCTTATCTACTGAGCATAAAAAAAATTTGGTCCTAAATATGTAAACCTAGGAGATGTGACAAAGATGGAGAGAAATTTTATCTGCAAAAATGAGGTCTGAAAAAAGACCACTGTATAATTCACTGTTGTTCAACTGCCAAAAGGGATATTAATCTCATTTGCCTGTAATTATAAACATTTATGCGTTATCAACTCAGCATAGTTTATTTTCACAAACCTGACTGTATTGTATGGTGTGGAACCTGTAAACTACTTATCTTTACCAAAACCAGACAGGTTTCCAGCTTTGATCCTGAAGACGAAAGCATGTTCCCACTACCTGTAGAGAGAACTTTTGATTCTCCACAGCCTTTTTCCTTATGTAGTTATTGGACATCCATGGAAAATTTTATACAGTGATCAATAAAACACATATGGAAAGAAACAAG
The DNA here is from genome assembly GCF_020740725.1 of Corvus hawaiiensis. Lineage (NCBI taxonomy): Eukaryota > Metazoa > Chordata > Aves > Passeriformes > Corvidae > Corvus > Corvus hawaiiensis. The sequence goes on from NC_063215.1 coordinate 26,973,801, forward strand.
GGTCTAGAAGTGCAAAATTCAGTCTCAACTCACTTTTTCACTGTTTTCAAAAATTATGTATAGTCATATTAACATGTTATCAAAATATTTCAGATAATAGTTACATCCTAATAATCAGCAATTCCCAGCTATTAAGTAGAGTGGGCATCCAGAAAATTCAACCTCTGAGACATAATTAAATGGAAAGGGAATTATTCACACTTTTTCTTGACTGCTATTATTATTTATAGTTTGCACTGTGTTTTGGTACCTGGTACCAAATTCAAGATCAGGCTACTTCTATTCTCAGGTACCAGGTAAACATACAAGAATCAGTCTCTGCCCAGAAAAATCTACAAACTCCATGAACTCCACTATATTGTATTTCTTCAATCTGCAGTGAACCAAGCAGAAAATGTAACACTTTCTCTGTTGATCTCTGTTGTCACTTCTGCTTCTTTTTCCTTGGACACTGTGTGAGACAGACTTGCAAAATGAACAGAAGCAGGCAAGCAGCTCAATAGTGCTATAACATTATTGCTCAGGCCATTTTCCATATTGGACTATTGTTTTAAAAATATTAGTTTACACTTGAGAGAGAAGCTTAGTTGACAGTGGAGTGCAAGTAGAAATATTTCAGAAGTGCAATAGAGATAAAAAATCAATCTATAACAATTATTTTCTTAACCTAATTTTGACCTTGTTCACAAACAGCCTGTGATTAGATTTTTAATTTCTTGAACTTAATAGCTATTCATAACTATTCTTGGAATAATTTCTGAGAATGATTCATGTTCTCTGTCTCACTCAAGAACACTGACTGCATGTATCTGATAACTGACAGTCAAGCTGTTTTGATTTGGGTCATGTCATCACCTGAATGGCTAGGGACAGCTCTCATAGTTTTCAGCTACAAATATCCATGGGCTTGGTTTGGGGTTTTTTTTTTGAACTGAAAATATAACCATAACGCTGTGCATTAATTCAGGAGTTTAGTGAGAAGTCATTCATGTGAGTGAATGAATTACAATGACGTCAGTATCTCAGAGAGATGAAATTCATTTGCTAAAGCAGTTGCAGAAAACGGACATAGGAATAACATGAATGAAATGAAGTTAACACTTCTGAAGACCTCCCAATGCCAGCCAAGATCTATAGGAAACAATCACTATTGAGACTTCCTGGATAATGGAAACCATTCAGTTGCTTGAAAATTAATCATCTAAATATACAAACCCTCCCACTGAAATGGTGCAAGAAACAAACAAGAAGGATACATCTTCTATTTGTAGAACACAATATTCATTCTGTACTATTTTGCAATTATTTTAGTAGCCAATTAAAGGAAGTAACAGGATTATGTAAGGTGAACTAAAGCACTGCAGCATCAGGGTTAAATCATATATCTAGTCATACCTACAAAGCTCACAGTTGAGATGTAAGAAATGACTTGCACTGTTTAGAACAGACAGATGACATACCACCCAGCTCTGGCAGACAGCCGTATGAAAAACTAATTTTAGAAGCTGCATTTTGGCATCCTGCCTGCTTTCCTGGGTAGAGGAGGGTGTTGGACTAGTGAGTGGTGTTAAAAGAAAAGAAACACAAGAACTCCCATCTTCTGCCAGCAGATAAGATCTAATATTTCTTCCTGATACACTTTTGCAAACCAAAGCACCTGTTTCCAAAGGTTAGCTTTAAAAAGAGGCCAGTCCAAAGGCCAGTAACTTATCAACAGCAGTCCTGCTTTCAGTGTCACTGATCAGGGCCTTGAGCTATTACCCATCAACATAATATCCAGCAGAACAAAAGACTTGCAAGAGCAGGTAAGAGATTCATTGCTACATTATTGTTGTTGTACATTTTTATTTGAGAAAAAGCCACACAATCATAGAGATAATAAGGATGTGAGATAAAAATCCTGCAGTGAGCATTCCGAACTGAAATCCACTACCAACATAATACTAGGTTAACACAGAAACCATCAAAAAATAAGAAACAAGCTGTATTGTATCTATAAAAAGGAAGTAATTTGTTACATACCATGTATTTGCTGTCTGTGAGCACAATACTTAACACATTCCCGAAAACACGTAATTCATAACACAATACGTGACTGTCATCTAAGTTCTCCAACTTTATTTGCCTACACTTCTTTTTTCCTTTATTTCCCTAATACATCTTTTTCATAGATTTGAGCCAAAACGGCATTTCAAATTCCTTGCCAACTAATATTAAAAAGTGTTTTGAAGTATATGTAAGTGAAGAAAACTTATTTCTTACTATGAAATACCAGACTTAAACTGGTATTTTGTGACCCAAACTGCTTATCCATTAGTCTGCTCTATTTTAAACCTCTCTGAATACTCACCATAATCTATTATACTCACTATAATCTATTATATGCATTTATATGCATTTAGTTGTAAACATTTTCCTCTGTTTTTTAGCCAAGTGAACAATAGGCAATATTTATAAAAATTGTGTGATAGGTTATGGCTTTACAAACATGAGGTTTATTTTTAAAATTATTGAACTACAGAGAGATGTAGCTCATTTGCATTATGGCCAACTGAGAAGGAAGCAATCAGCAAATGCATTCAGCATAAATAAAACTTGTTTATATAATTTTATCGTCCTCAGACTGTTCCTGGAAAATATAGTGATCATGAGCTCTAGAAACCTCTGACTCTCTTGGCAGTGCTAATTGGAAACAAAACACCATTATCTGTCATTAGCATTCATTACTTTCAAGCAACATGAAGTGTAATTTACTTAAAGTACATGCACCCACCTGAAAGCAGGACGCAACACATTTTATAAAGCAGACAGGAAGGATTAACTCATTACCAGCTACTCAGCTTTTACCTGCACTATACTTTAACACCAGATTTCTGAAACACAGAGGTCTTGATGTACCATGACTTACACTTTAGTAACCTTCTACATGTAGCACTCAGGGAAAAATTGATATACACAGGGGTATGTATCTTACAAGCAGTTTAACTGGGTTTGTATCGATGTAATTTTTCTCTATAAGAAACATTTACAACACAGATATATGACCCTGTCCTAATTCCTATTCTGTGGGCAAGGAGATTAATAATACATATACTGTAAATCTTCATAATCTTTACCTATTCATGCTTATTTTTTTTTAACTTTTCATTTTGGTTAATGTTTTTGAATATCTTCTTTTCAAAGATTTGGAATCAAAGTTTCCATAAACTGTGATCTGTTCTCTTCCTGCTGATAAAGCCGGGTCAGTTTCCAAAAAACCCCCAAAACTCAAACCAACACAAGATGATTGTTTTTGAGAGATAAGGGTCCTTTAGTGCCTTCCAATCTTTATTATCTAGGGCTCCTATGATACGATGAAGGCTCAAGTACAGAGACTGTGTCTAAACGGCAACCTTTAAAGCCAACAAAGACTTTTAACCTCTCGTTAACTGGGACTTTTTCAAATTTATATTAGTGCAAAAAAATGAATTCCAATTTAACTGTGTCAACACCCATGGGAAGCCACACAGCTTTTTGCCCAAAAAGGCTGTAGAGAATAGTGCTTTAAAGTGGTTTAGGCTGAGAACCACAAACAAAAGTGTTAAGATTGAAGCCACAGAACCCTGACTCTTGGGTCAACAAGCTACCCAAGGGAAGCATGATGTTCACCACTCAGAGGTCAGTGGGGTTAAGTACAGGAAAACATGACATTAATGAATAGACTGCATTAGCCTTTGACCAATCTCTTCCTGCACCTGCAGGAAGCTGCTGGCAAGAGACCCTGGGTTAGCAACATTACCATCTGGCTCCCTGGCTGCTCTTACAGCTGCAGTAATATAAGGCAGCAGAACACTTCAAGAACTGAAGAACAGAAGCACTTCTTGTTCCCTTGTGCTTTTTCGTTGTGCGTGGTGTTTTGTTTTATTCTTCCTTTCTCTCTTTGTGTTCTTTGATTTTATTTGGTGAAGGATGCATCTAAGCTTTTATTCTCAAGCGTGGTTGCAGACATACAATGGGCTCTCTAAAGCCAAAGCAGAAAGGTACAAGAAAGAGATCATCTTCTTTAAACAGTAACACATGAATCTGTACAGAAGCGTGTTCCAAGATCCTAAGAAACTGAAAGTCTTTGAGCAAGACCTGTTAACTGAGATTTAGCCATTACATTTTCCTGCAAATACATTTTTTTTTTCCTTTCCTAATGGTACTTTTAAACTGGGAGAGTATATGTTAGTATAATACAAGAATATTTTATTGGGAAATGTTTGGGAAAGAGCTGGTCAATTTAGTAAAGAGGCTTTTGACAAATCCTTGGAACTGTAACTCTGCCATTAGATAATAATCAGGCTTCTTCTGTGAAATACATGAATTGGTCCAAACTAGAGATTCAGCTGATGCCAGTGAAGTTCCACAGTTCAGACTCATAATGAAATAGGCTAAAAACTTGTACACTAGCCTTTGAAGAGGTAAAATAATTTGAGATACTTCCATCTTTGTGTTGTAGCACTCAACAATGTGAGAGTGAACCAATATTGTGGTTTTTGGATTGGAGCTCTTTGAGGAGGGATTCCCAGCCTTTGTCAGTTTGCAATCAGCATCTATACAGAGGTACAGATAAATGAACCTTTATCACTCCTTAGAGATATATCCCAGTTATGGTTACCTTTAGACAAGATTCTTGAGTCAAGCTAATGCCCAGGACAGATCACAAGAATCCCTAGAAGTGGGACTTAAAATTTTAGAGGTGGAATTCAGTATTTTAGACAAGTCTCTTTTTCACATCCTCAAATAGATCCTTTGATCTCGTCTATATACAATTATCTCCTTCTTTTCCTATGTAATTTCCGTTCAGTAATCTTAGGCATTTCCAACTTCCAACGTCAATAACTGGTACAATCAAATATTCAGTTCCTGTGCTAACAGGATCCAGTCTAACATTGCTGCAGTTGTTTCATGTAAGACTGTGTTTGTAAAGCTTCTCCCTCCTACATGAGGGAGGGAGCCAGCAGGATTTAACATACAGTTGGCCATGAAAGAAAAGCTGTTTACACAAAGCAGTACACTTCTGCCTGGAAGAGAGGCGAGCAAGATCTGCATTCACGTGAATTACAATATATGAAATTTTTACAAAATAATATCTCATAGTGGAAATGTGAGAATAAAGAAATAATCCTTCTAGGAATCTGAAACTTACTGGAACATTTTTACTTAATAGAGCACTTAATGTCTACAGGGAAGATGACAAATCTTTTGAATATAGGAACTTACAGGATCCAGCCTTAAATCACAAATATAGTCCTTTACTCAATACTTCTTTAGAACTAATGGAATAATATGGTGAACATTTTAGTGGATAAAGTCTCCCTTTTTCTGAAAGCTCAATTTTGATTGTATCCAGTATTTTTATCGGAGAAGAATATCTCTATTGCCATACCCCTGGATTTATTCAGTACCTTACAACATGCCTGAAGTGAAACTAGATTCAACTGTCTCCAGCAATTTTGTATGTTTGATTTTATGCTACTGAAAATAGGAATTTAAAAATATTATAAACAACAAAGGCAGTAAATTTATACAAGCTTAAGATTGCAGAGCCAACATAATTGCAAGATGACTTCAGGTTCTGAACTTTTTGCAAAATATGACATAGAAACCAATCTGCCATTTAATTTCACATGGCAATTTCTATTTACCTATTCTACATTCCACAGTCATTTTCTTATAGACACAGAATTATGACTGACTATTTCAGAATATAATACAAAATGTCTGCAGACAAAGTATTTGCAAAGGTAATGATGCAACATTTTAGGAATCCTAGACAGTTTCAGAGGAGAAACTTCCCTCCAGTTCAGAGTAGTGAAATTTGCTTCCACTTTGCTCATTTAATCAAATAAATGACAAGTGGCATTTGAAAAGAGTTTCTGATTATGAATGCCATAAGTGGATTGCTGTGAAAATACATAAAATGTCATATTCTAGGCTTGCTGCCTTGATTGATTTCAACAGGTTGGAAATAAAAAGCAGGGAAATCTTTATTTACGGACAGGCGGATATAAGCACAAAGCCAAAATGAAATATGAAAAAGTATAGATACAATGCACAGTGCTTAAAAAGTGAAAGAGTGAGTAGTAGAGAAAATAATAATGAATATCTAAGTTTGCAAAAAATCAGTGTAACCATTCTACCTATTTCAGCTTGGACTATATTTATGTGTCGATGTATTTTACTACATAGCGATACTTTGACAGTGAGACAGAAGTGTGCAAACCTCTGATTATATCACCAAAACATTCAACTATGTGATAATCTACTAATTCAATAATGGTTATTCACAGTCGTGTCTGACCACTGTTTTTAAACTAAGGACAAAATTCTTTCATTTAACTATGGGTAGTTCACAACTAATGTGCTGGAACTTTTCACAAAGCAAGTAGTCAAAAACAGTGGCACTTCTGAGTGGAGTTCACCAAGGAACATGTACACCCAGCTGAACCTTATACTGCTGTCTTCACAAGTGTACTAGTCTGTTATTTTACTTGCAGCACTGCTTGGAGAAACTCATCTTTGGAAACAGATATACAGACAATATCTTGATATCTGGAGGTCAAACAAGGATAAAGCAGAATGAACTGGAGCTCAGGCAAATATATCCTGCTGATGTAAATAATTCCTGCAGATACAACTGGATAAAATACTCTTCCTAAATATTTTTGCAGCATGCTCTGCACTGATGTGATTGTACCGTAAGCCACATAAGTGACATGGACTGAACTGTGGTCCATGTTGCACTCCTGCATATCAGATCAGAAATAAGTAAGTAATCTCTAAAGCTCCTGTACTAGCAGTCCATACTGCAGAAAAAGAAGCTGTAAACACAAGCTGTAGAGTAGATAACATGAACTTTGTAACAGAAATAATAACCAGGGAAAAAAGTTTCTTTTCAAAATCAAGAACTTGTCATATACTCAATTTCAGTGGCTAAATACACTCTTGAAATTTTCTGTGAGTATGAGTCATTAGAAGAATGCGCATCAGAACTGTAGCACCTATTAGAGGTTGAAGGGATAGGTATTCCTACAAACATAGTTACTGGGATAATAGTACACTGGTATGGTCATAGCATCTATTTTCCACAGCAGCACAGTGGACATAGGCAGCATTTTTGTCCTTTTACTTCTGTTACTAGTATTGAGAAACAGATACCCAACTGGACTTTGCACATAACAGCACAGCTTTAGGTATTATCGTACCTTTTGAATGAAATACAATTCAGTTAGGTGAAAGATATCAGCCAACTTGAGTGTCTCTGTTACTTTCTCATCTTTTCTTTTTCTCTTCTTCAGTCCTCTAAGATTTTAGCAATTATCTAACACAATGTTTGTCAGTCTTCAGATCTTGTAAGAACTTAGAATTTATTCCAGATATATTAATGACATCTTTCTTTATGTTAAAGTTTAGATTCTGTACTATCATTAACATCTTAGAGGGGAAATTTGGAGATGACATGGCCTATAATATGCAATTCTACATCAGAAGCAGAAGTTTGATTGCCAGCTCAGCAGATGCAGAATGGGTTTGCAGTGGGAGTTTGACAGACCAAAAAGAAGTCATTAGCCCAAAATGATCAGCATACCAGCATGAAACGTCTGTCCAGAGGACTGCTGCCTATAGCATTACATAAATTATTTGCAAGATTAACCGTAAATATTTTGCCAAGAATTGCTTCAAGGTCCTAAAATTGGGTCACTGTCATTAGTGAGGATGAGCACAGGCAGGCATGAGAAATGCTTTTTACCTATGTCATCTTGCAGTCACAGCAAGGATGACAACATGCCATCACAAGGCCTGTACTGCTGTGGAGTGGAATCTGTAACAGCAACGTTGTGCACTATTTTCATCTGTCTTTTATCACTGAATTATTTATTCTTCTTGTCAGTAAGTTATGGGCTTCCCGATATCTACAAGTCTATTTACAGCCTAAGGTGGGAGTTATAAACTCTTTCTTTAGAAAGAACACACTCGGCAACTAATTTTGCTGCTGAACTGTTTTTAACAAAAGCCATACAGAAAAAAGGCAGAATAAAAAGCCAGGCAACCAGACCTGAAAGCCATTGCCAATATACCATATACCTGTTAACAAAAACCAGAATGGATTGATGGATGAGTGTTCATGCCAGGCATTGTGGAACAGGGAAATAATATCAAACCCAAATTTTAAGCTTAATCAGAAAACCATTGTCTTCCTTTGCTCTTCACTGTTAGGCACCATTGTTTACACTACATATGGCTGGATAAGTTAGGCACAAGCGGATTAAAGAGAATATACCCTTCCTGGTTCATCCCATGACCGGCCAGTCAGTCCCAGGTTTCTGTGGTATCTCTTTTGGCTGTGAGACACAGACATTCTTTGAAATGAAACTACTGGTGCTGGCAGAGACACAAAGGTCAGTGGAGATGACTGCAGATGTGGTAGCAGAGCTGAAGATGGCTCTGTTGGCCATCACGGTTCTCAGCTGATTCATCAGCAAATTATCCATTTCTACCAAATTATTCTGTTGGTCTTGGCTGAGGAGTCTAGCCACGCTTTGCATGTGTGATCCCTAACAACCTCTGAGTAACCAAAGAGGCTGATCTACATCTCCTCACAAAACTTTGCATCCTTTTCTCCCGGTGATCTAGTGATCTCAGCCCATGAATCCTGGAGAGTGGTGATAGTTCAACAGACTTAGAAGTTCCTGGTAAGAAAATCAGAAAGTGTATTACATTTTGAAAGCTTAAAGGATTCTCCTACATTTTCTGTGTTACCTACAGCCGAGTTGGAAATTGACACTTCTACCATTTTGTATACTATACCTATATTTTTAAATAAAGTTGTCAGACTAGAGGTTTGGTGGCAGAAAGGTTTTGAGTCTGCTCTACCTGACTTTCAAGTACACAGGGAGTAGTGTATGAACTTAACAACTACTGAATATCTTTTGGTGTGTCTGGACAGGCAGATATTCTTATCACTGAGATCCATCTTCACATTACATGGAAGGGAGGGGAAGAGAGAGGAAAACAAGGTTTCATCAAGAAATTCAAATTACAGTGCAATATTGCCCATGGGAAGTATGTAAGATCTGGTGTCTTCTCCTGCCCACTGAAATGGTTGTTTCCTTGTTCTCTTTGGTATTGGACAAAGCATTTGTTGCAATTACCTTAAAAACTGTATTTTGACGTCCAAATGAACAAATTTCTAAAATGAGCAGGGTTTCTAAACGTCCTCAGAAAATGTGTAGTCTTTCACAGAATCCTGTAAATCCTGCTTACAGACTCAGTTGGGAAGGACAGGTGGCTGTCCGTTTAAATCTGTCCTGAGGTTCCACCTCGTCTTCTGGGTTGTCATTATGGGACAGGAACATGAGGAGGGAAAAGGTGGCTGTACATCTTCTGCTACTTCAAGCAAGACATACCTCCATGCAATATAGACTGTTTTGTCACAACCCATAATTCTCTTATTTCTAAAATAAGCCTCCCCAGCTTGATAAGGTACAGGTGGCTCTTACCATAGGTAAAGTCCTGCTTTTCTCTTTCTTCAGTTTGCTTCTTGTGTCCATTTCAAAGTGTGCTTGAGATGCCTCTTAGTTTGTTCAGACACGCAGACTTACTGTGGCTTTCATTCCAGCCTGATTCTGAGACTCTGTCATGCCTCTTCCACAAGTGACCCCATCCCCCTAGTTTCAGCCTAAAAATCAGACTGCTGTCATGAAGGACAGCATCTTCTGTCTGGAGAAGTTCATTAGGGAACTCCACTAGAGAAGGAGAAAATGCACTGTTGGTCCTGCAACACCATCCCTGACTTTTAGTACAAACTTTTAGATAATTATGCACTAAAGAACAGCATCCGAATGGTCTTGGGAATTGGTATTTTTGGTGCTCCTTGTACGAAACCATAATCCCATGTTGTAGCACTGTGCATGTCAATACTGTGCTCATTTTCCCTGCTGTTGGCAGAGCTTGGTTTGCAAAATTCTAAATCAGACCTCTTGGACAACAAAGGACTAGGGCCTCCAAAACGAAATATATATGGGCAGAAAGACTGGCAAATGGGAAGTAGACAAGATATGGAAGACAAAGGCAGGGGTAACAGGGGTGGTGGTGGCAAGTTGCCCAAACTCTATCTTCACTCTGTGCATGGGCTGAGCAGGGAACAAGGCATGACTTACTATGAGCTTTGCTCTAAAGCAAACTGAATTCAGCCTGAGCTCAGGACACCCACCTGTCTGTTCATGACCCTCCACCCCAACACATTCTTCTTTTTGAAGCAATGAAGAGAATAAGGCTTGGCCAACATGCACAGCGAGACAGACAGTCAGACAAGAGCATGTCCCATCTCTAAGAATTTCTACATTGATTCCTTAAAAAGTCATAAAAAGCAATGGGATAGAAAACGAATAGAAATCTTGGTACTCTGTATTAAGCCACTAACTACAATTTCTTCTTATCTCATGCTTTAGAAGTTTAATCAATCCCTGCAGAGGGAAGCAATGATAATTTTCTGGCTGAGCACTTGTCGGCAAGTTTTTGTTAATTTTCTTCCTCTAAATCAGACACCGGATGAGAGGAATAAGTACTTTGAAGCAGTACTACTAGTCTTCTTTGTTAGGTGTGCACTTGTTATGTCTTGCTCATATGACTGGAGCATACTATTAAGCAAGATCTGAGACCTGGAGAAAACATTCTTAAATACACATCTAACCAAATATTTTGGGTACATATATTGGTACAATATATTTCATTATATACTATTATTATTTCTATTTTTGGCTTAGTAGGCAGGCATTTCTATGAAGCTAAATGGCCGATGAGGGGACAAAATACAAATTATGTATCTAATGGTCCATTTGTTCTTTAAATTTTTGAAATGAGAAGTGCGTAGTTCTGGAAGTGCTCTCTTTGAAATCAATAGTCTACTTGAGGCATTAAGTGCCACTCAACATGGGTAAGTATGACCACATGTCCTGTCATATATTTCAAAAGAAAATGTTTTAGCTGCAGATTTTATACAGACTAGGTATCCTGGAGGTAGCTCAAATTAGTAGAAAACGTATCTGATGACTAAGCTTAATAGCTGTTTAATTGACTAAATTATGTGACTATAAATTTTCTTTCTTACATCAAATTATCACTGCTAGTTCTAGTTGCATTGTAATACACTCCTCATAAAGTCGATATATTTGTCATTTAGTTGCCTGGGACATCAACTTGCAAAGAAATTACAGGTTAATTCAGATGATCTAAAGCAATGTCATAGCAAGAGATTTCCAACTAATTACTGTTTTTACATCAGAAGTAATATCTCCTGTGACAATTCACTCTTGTAGCAAAAAATGAGCTGAGTTTTTTTAAAAAGGTTGAAGTACATTTGACAACACGAATACCTACCTACACAATGATATGATGGGCTCAGCTAGTAATGTATAATTACTTGAAAGTGTTAAAGTATACTTGATGGGGTTCACATTTAGGTGCGACAAATCCTTTTAAATATACTTCACTGGATACAAAAATACTTATGAAGTATTTTTTATCCACTGAAGTACCACTCACTACAGCAGTTCTGGAGCTGAACGTAATTCTTACAGACATTTTCATCAGCCAAGCATTCAATGAAAAAGATGGCTAAACAAAAAAAGCAAGTTTAAGGTCCTCTGGCTTTGGAGTACAGAACTCTGTATGTATACATCGCTTTCTTGCTCAGTGATAGTCACACTAACTCGGTTAAAATCTGTCTTTTCCTGTTAAAATTTCATTTGCCTTTCCGCAACCCAAGCAGTACTTTTAGCAATGCATAAGAGCACTTTCTGAATATTTGGCTGAAGGACCCTTTTCTCCTTTAGCTTAACTGTGAAAAAGATGCCATTCCATATTTAATAAACATTCTCCAACTGTCAAATTAATGGATGAGCGTGTGAGGTGTATGTATATAAAAAAGGGATCATTTTTGTTGCCTCATCTTAGTTACACAAATCAATATAAGATGTGAATGTAGCTTTTTCCTATTATTCCACATCATAAGGGCAAAAAATAAATTTCCAAACTTATCAATTCTGAGAGTTGCTTAGAAAGTAACTGTTAGAAAACAGATAGTTTCAGCCTTACTTCTGGCATGCAACTCCCTTCTGTAGTTTACCTTGATGGTGGATGCCAACCAGGAACCGGTATCCACCTTCACAACTATTTTTTAAAATTTCCTTCTGTTTTTTCCCCCAAGACATTGTAAAAGCCATAGGTATGAAATGCCCTTCACAACTTATCAACAGTAAAGGATAAAAAAACGGGACAAACAAGTTCAGAATAACATCAAATAAGAAAATGGTGTAATCGCTTGTAAGAAAAAAATACACTTAATTTGCACCAATTTTAAAAGCACAGTTGCTTTCATTTTTGCTTCATCTGAATCTCTGTATATAAACTCTGACTGTCACTATTACTTTTTGATAGCTTTCTGAAGTACTCTGAGATTTTGTAAAATTTAATGTGCAGAAGAAGCCAGTAAATTTACATGAAAAACTAAGAGAAAAAAGTGTACTTGGAGAAATAATGTAAAAGTACAAATGCTTACCTTTGTGTTTGTGTGGCATAACTGTTATCATATGCCTCATAGCTTGGATCATCATATTCACCTCCATATCCATCATCGTATCCCTAAGGGGAAAACAGAACACCACAGCTTAGAAGAATGATAAATCAAAGCATATTATCAAGCTGTAAAAATAAATTGCATCAACACATGCATGGCATGTTTGCCCACGATAATGTGAAACACACAGCCAGCTGAAGAGAACTGTGAGTCGTGAAGAACAACCTGTACATTGCAAGAGTAAAGAAATCAGTCACTCATTTAAGAACTCAGCTTATTCACTGATAAACTGTGGTGCATTGTCCAAACCACAGTGCTTCAGTGGGATCTGTGTAGAATACTGATGAATGATAATAAAACCAACAATTTCCTAGCAGTTTGTTACATAAATGGTTCTATAAATACCTACAGGTGAAATGAACAAATGGCAGGTCAAATATATTGACTGTTCTACACTATTAAGAAGGGTGATGTGATAAAACCTCAGTATTCAGTCTACTAAAAAATGCAAAGCAACAAACAAAACAAAACAGAACAAAAAAACCCACAGCACCCCATAAGAAACAATATCAATCAATCAATCAATCAAGGAAGTGATTTCTATAAATATCAAGCATATGATTTTTATAAATAATGCAGAGTAAGCCCCTTTACTTTCACTGAGCATCCTACTCCTTTTAAAGGCATGCTTTTCTGTGACAAATTAACCAACACTTTAGTACAGGTTCCTCCCATCTAACTTAAGGTCCTCACTGAAGGGCTCAGACAGATGCTCTGTTTGCCTAAGCTAGAGGGACACAAGTGTCTTCAGAAGGTCATTCAGCTCATCTCATGCCTGAACTTTCCACTGAGGGAGCCATGGGCAATTGTGATCCATTGTAGCTGTCTCTGAACCAAAGAATGCTCAGGAACCACACAGCAAATAAGTAAAGATAAAATCCAAGGGATGACTTTTGATATGCTCTTTTCATATGACAGGACACCAGAGTAGGTAAGAAATGCAGTATGGAAACTCTTTCTTTTTCTTTCTTTATGATTTTTGGTAGCCAGTATTTTTAGTTAAATTGGAACGAAACATTTTGTTTTCACAAGGAAGGGATAACTGTTAAGGGAAATGCTAAAGGAAATAGGAGATTTAAACATCTTTGACTCAATTATTAGTAACAGCAAAAGGCAATCTTTTCCCCCCACAAGCTATGCAAAATTTAGTCAGCTTGAGGGGAAAAGGGATGGCATGAGGCAGCTCTGAAATAACAGCAGTCCAATAAACAATCAGTCCAGTACACTACCATAACCACCCAGTGTTAGTTTGGTACTTCATCATTTCTGCTAGTTAAACTCCCTAGCAGTATTGAAGAAGACTTCACTGGCACTCCTAAATTCAAGAAAACATTCTATGGAGGAAGCATTCAGGTCTGTCCCCTTAGGTCAAGCATATTAAATTTGCCTGTTCCTCTGGGCTACCCAGCAGTGAGGGTAAGTGGATTCCTGGTGGGAGATTGCATCCCTGTGGTGCTTTAAGTCCTGAAGGAAGGACAGGACTCTGGACAGTGACTTCACTTCTCAGACTGTGTCAGCTGTAGTAAGGGAAAGCCCTTCTGGGCAGAAGAGAGTGTCCATTTTGGAACTGGGAATCTCCTCTCCCAGAATCTGAAGTCCGCACAACTCCATCATCTTCCATTTTGGGTGGTAGTGCACTGTTTTGACTTGTCTTCATTACTATAAACTCATAGCAAAAAGTACAGCTAAAAACATATCCCTGTAGATGACAGTGATGTATTTAACATATAGCTAAATACACAATCTTGCTTCTGGGGACAGGATAAGAGGAACAATGCACCCCAGGAGACATGTTAGTCAGACTGATTAGTATGCTACTGGGTGGGATCCCTGTGAAGATGAGGGTGATGGGAGTTCCTATATAAAGTCGAATAGCTAGAGGACAGACATTTCAGCCTGCACACCCAACCATCTGAGAGAAATGGAAAGGCAACAATTACAAATTAGCTCTCTCAGTTTCTTGATGCCTGAGGTGGATCAACGTTCAGCATCAGCAGGGCAGAGAACACTTGTTAATATTTGACACCACCGTGGGTTCACGTTACAGATTTTAACAGCCTCCCTAAAGGCTCAGAGCAGGTCAATACAGTGCAAAAGATTCAAGTCAAATGGTTGGAAAATAAAGTAAAAAAGCACAACGTACCTTTAATAAAGAACAACTATTTTCTGGATAATGTTCTTTTGTTTGTTTCAACGTGTATGAAAATTACCTTCTAATCCTACAGGTGATGTCTTTGTGTAAGGCACACACCAGAATTTACTGAAAGTTTAATATGATGTATAGTACCCAGATACCCACCATGCCTTTAAGCATCTAGAACTGAGACCCAAAATAGCTCCTTTCACATCCTCAAAGTGTCTTAAGCTCACTGAGCAGTTTTCTCCTCTTTAACCTTCAACTCCCCAGAACCTACAACTTTAATGTTTGAAAGTATTTCTTGCATAGGCACTTTGAGAGATGAAACACCCAGCTCCCACCTAGACCCTGTTGAGTCCAAGGGTGTCCAAATTCACATACTCTGCTCTGTGTGATGAGAATGGTGTTCCAAAAGCAGTTCTGTATAAATCCAGAGGCCAGAACCCAGTGTAACCTAAGAACCCTAAGAACCCAGAACCCTAAATGCAGTGTAATTTTTCACTCAGCACTAGACTCAGCACTTCATGCACTTTCTAGGTCTATTAGTGCTTCTATAAAAAACAGACAAACAAACAAACTTTTCCTGTGTAGAAGTCTTTTTGACCCATGGTAACTGCCACCACCATTCAGAAGAAAAAGCCTACTGCAATGAACTGGAAAATATGCAGTGGGGAATTATTAGAAATATTCAAAGTCAAACTGATAGCCACTTCTAGGCTAGGTTTTTGAGCCTGGCTACCTTTATCTCAGGTATTTCTCAAGAAAACAACTTTCCAAAACATAAAAAAAAAACCCCAACAAAACCTTTTTACTTTGTGTCAAGGGAAAGGACAGTGAGTCTTCCACAGACTAGGATTTGCTCTGGCCCTACAATGATACATCTTGGATGGGAGATAAAAGAACAGAAATACACATTTGAAGCTGCAGTGGCACTAAGAATGTTCATTAACAATTATGGATGATTTTGAGGAGCTTTGGTATTGTTTAGAGCTGAAAAATAATAACAAAAAAAGCTGGAAAGTAAAAATTTAAAATAGAACTCAATTCAAAAAAAGACTGATTTGAAAATGAGCTTATTTAAGTATTTACTAGTCTCTCCCCACAAAGGGAAGACTGGAAAAACTCTTAGGAGAATCTCACAACAGCATCTGAAATTAGCATTTATAAGACTCACTTCAGGAGGAAATACTCCCTACTCTACTACTGGTAACGAAAATTAGTCAGGGGAAAAAGGATGTAGAAGCAAAAAGGGACATAATTGAAAAAAGGCTTATATTCTACTACCTGAGAAACAGTTAAGTACCAATTTGATTCAACACTCAAGAGACTATTGAGAAGAATTTCTTTTATTTATTTAGATTTACTCAAATCCTCTTCCATTTTCAGATGCCAGGAAAGACATTAGAAATAAAAACAAAATTTTAAGTATCATTACTTACAAGGGTATCATAAATAACACAATCAGATCTCTTTAAACATGAATTTCCTTCTTAGTGTTAAGACCCTGTTTCAAACAATAACAGCCCACACTCTAATGCACCAAGTTTAAAACACCTCTTCTCTGAATAGCCTTAGAAAATAGCATTTTCACAGCATGCTCTGAAAAATGGTAGGTTTCAACTCTGTGAAACCAAGAAGGAAAATAAATCTAATACTTCTAATGAAAACTGTCCTACTCACAATATTTTATGTATTTCCTCATAATACATGATAAAATAGATTGTAAGAGAGTTGAAACTGATTTGTTTTTTACAGAAAATAGCCCAACTCTTTCTAAAGTAGCAAACTGCAAAATATCTAGACTTTAAAAAAGAAAAAACCAAACACAAACAACAGTAAGTCAAAAATAAAGTGAGTTATGCAATTCAGTGTTTCAGTTGGCAAACACGTGCACATGAAAAATACCTTCAGTCAGAGAAACAGAATAGCCCTTCTCATTAGCTGCATCCTGCAGTACACAAAACTTAGTCCTGTACCTCAGTGAAGGTGAAGGTATAAATATCCCCCTCTAGCTGTACCTCTTAAGTAAAAGCAGTTGAGGGACCTTTGCACATTTTCAGTTTTCTTCACCTTGCTTCTATGCTGCTGTCTCACTCTCTTTTCTGCTGTGACTTGGCCACATCTGTCTGTGCTTTCTCACACATCCACATCACCTTAGCTTAGAAAGCTAAAAGCCAGTCGTCTACCACTAAGCTAGAGTAGATTCCCATAAGACTCACAGGGTAGACATAAAATATTTTTCAGAGGATAATTCATACTATTGACACATATTTGAAAACAAGTTGAATTGCTCTTTAAATGAGAACTTTCTTTCCAATGACTATAAAGGGAGCCCAGGACGGATGTGTTAGATTTAGATAACTGATCTTAAGTTAAGCAAGCTAGTTTGTAATTTGGAGGAATTTATTGCTCATATTGAGAACAGTCCTAAGGGAAAGAATTTGGATGTGCTGGTTGATAAGGAGCTCCACATGAGCCAGCAATGTGTTCTTGGAGCCAGAAAGCCAAACACATCCTGGGCTGCATCAAAAACAGTGCGGCCAGCAGGGTGAGGGAGGGGATTCTGCCCTACCCTTCCATCCTTGTAAGACCTCACCTGGAGTACTGCATCTAGTTCTGGGGTCCCCAACGTAAGAAGGACATGGACCTGTTGGAGTGAGTCCAGAGGAGGCCACCAAGATGATCAGAAGGCTGGAGCCCTTCTGCTATGAAGACAGGCTGAAAGAGCTAGAGTTGTTCATCCTGGAGAAGGCTCTGGGAAGACCTTAGAGCACCTTCCAGTACCTTAAAGGGGCCCCCAAAAAAGCTGGAGAGGGACTTTTTACAAGGACATGTAAGTGACAGGTCAAGGGAGAATAGCATATTAAGCAGTTGGTAAGGCTCTAGTTGCCCAGAGAAGCTGTGGATGTCCTGTGCCTGGAAATGTTCAAGGTCCAGCTGGATGGGGCTCTGAGCAACCTGGTCTAGTGGGAGGTGTCCCAGGCCATGGCAGGGGGTTTGGAACAAGATGATGTTTAAGGGCCCTTCCAACCCAACCATTCCGTGATTTTATGATTCTAAGGTGGGGGGGCAGCTCTAAGTAGATGCAGAGGAACACATTTCTGTGTATTAATTTTATATAATTTAGAAAAAATAGAAATTTTATTCTACCAATTACAAAGAGGGGTAAAAATAGTAATTACTTAATATTTGGATTGTTCAGTGTTGAAAACCTGTAGTTAGAGCAGATAAATCTCACTGAAGTACCTGGGAAGTTAGTTTGCTGCTGAGCAAGGGTTCCCAAAATTGTAATTTATATTTGGAAACTGAAATTCTGACTAAATTATTCTGTAAGTACATACACCTATTATTATAGATGGCCATGGATCCTTCAGCTATACCTCCAGGGTCAGAAAAATGAAAAACTAGATATTATCTATAATAACTATTATCTATAGTTTTTTGAAGATGATTGATATATATATATATATATATATATATATATATCCCCTGCACTTGAAGATTTACCAAGCATTTTGAAGATGAACTAAACAATAAGTAGAGTGGCACAATATCTGTCAAAATTATAATTAGTAGTAATAATAAAAAAAATAATGCTGAAATTAAAATGGGAATACCAAACAATTGAAAAATCAGAGCTCTATGTTAGGGACTTCATAAATGCAATGTATGAACTAGAGTCTACAGTGATGACACAACCCAGAGCAGACAAGCTCGCTAGAACCAATGAAGTTGTCTCAACACACTCGACCTCTTAACAAGATCAGTCTTCTTCACACCAGCAATGGGAACCACCTTAATAAATGACTGGTAAAACATAAAGAGAGGAAAAATTTACATATGCTCATAGAAGTATAATTTAAGTTTCAGTATAATCACGGTCATGGCAATTTTACAAATTCAAAGCAGAGAACATTCATGTCCTCATATTTCAATGGTTTAAATAAACCTCATTCTGAACAATTAAGGCAGTAAGAATGAGTGAAATTGAACAAGTTTACTACCCAGATAAAGACAGGGCAGAGGACATGAAAGCAAATAGCTGTGCAGTGCCAAAGCAGGCACAGTAAAACAGAATCTCAAATACTTTCAAAAAATTGCTGTGTGTTATCCTAAACGTAGGCTTAATTTCTTTCCTATTTTTTTTTGTATTTTTTCAACTAAATTCAAAATGAATGAATAACACTTAAAATATGTTTTGGTGCACTGAAAATCAGAACAGAATGAAAAAGTAAAAGAAAATCAAATCAGAGACTTTTCTTACTCCTTCCATATTTGCCAGACTAGAGTACAGCACAATTTGCTCTTGCAATTATTATACTCCAGCATTCATCCGATTAACATCTTTCTTCAAATCCTTCTGTTTGCTCTCTTACGCTCATGAAGCCACATTGAAACTTCCAATCCACGTGTCAAAGCTCTGTACAATCAACTGCTGCTTACACCCATTTAACTTCTTGCACTTTCCCCTAACTTTGCTATCACTGACTCTGAAACCCTTTCCTCTCCCATTTACTTGTGACGCTTTTCTTGTTGCCTCTCCCTATGGAACGGCATCCTAACCAGTGCAACAATCCTTTACTCAGTTCCCACTCCACAGGAATGTCTTGCAGAAACATCTTTCTTCTAGTATCAATAAAATTACCTACTTTAGTAATAAGCAGCAAGTGGAGATGAAAAATAACCCAACGTTATCTTCTTTGTGTATCTGCAGTAAGATGCATTTTTGCATTTGTCTGTGACTCTGAGATTCCTGAAGAAAGGGTTTTTTAACTGCTATTTTTACTGATGATGTGTACTGCTTTACATAGTACTTGAGTGATAATATATTACAGTAGCAAGTTGCACTGGTGACATTCTATCACATAAATGTCATTTAAATGAAAGATTTCTTTTTCCTGTGAACTGAAATGAATAGAGTAGAAAGCAGCCTTTGGCTGCCAAGGGAGGATGGGCTGCAATACACTCACTACTGGTTTTAGTATCTTTATCATAGCTAGTATTTCTCTGCAAAATTTCCAGCAAAGCAGATGGTGAAACTCTTGTGCATTCTGATGCTCCCCCAGCTGTAGATAGAGAGCAATAGATGGAGCTGGCATAAGATCTGTCCACGGAGCAGTAGGATTTAGTGAATCAGAGACACAGAAATAATTACAAATATCTACTAAACAGTGACAACTCTTCTGCCCAAGTTTAGTAACTTACCGATGGTTTAAAGCATCTCACTGTGCTTTGACTTGCTAGACACAATGTCTTATATGTTAAATAAACTCTGTAATACTAGGAAATGATATTTCTAGGCCTTGAATGGCTGGGAATTCCAAGAAATTTTACTTTTTATTTTCAAGCCCTTGAAAAGTGGATAGTCCATCTCAGAGCTTTTAAATGTTCAAGTAAATGCTGTGGTACTAGCAAAGAGCAGAAATGCTTTCATAGGTGCTTTACAGGACCTTAAACTGCATTTAATTTTAAACCCAATTTCACTATGAAGTATTATTAATGCTGGAAGCAGGCTAATACAACCTGGCCAAATGCAAGATACTGTGCTCTAGTAAATACATCCTCAAATTTTATAAGCTGCCTATGTCTCCAAATTTACAGAATTCCCTAAAGAAAAGACTTGCAGGAGTAATGATGATTAACAGCTATACAATTTTACTGCAGCACTGAAGAAAAAAAGCTCCACAAAAATAACCTTACATTTTTTATGTCAAGAAAAGAAAATACATAGGTTAATTCTTTGTGCAATCCTATTGTTTTTGATCCACTTTTATCCTCTATTTAAATATATTTAACCATTAAGGATTCCATGAATTAGTAATACATAACAGTTAACAAATCTTCAAGTGCTCAAAACCCAAGGCAAATAAAGATTTATTTATTTATTAATCCTGAAGCTGGTCTAGATGAGTGTTCGGGCATTCTTATGTTGGAATCATTATATCCTAATATTTGGAAGACACCCCATACCTTTGTCATAAATTTGATTAAGCCCTTGCTTAATCAAATTCCAAATGTCTAGATTGTTACAATTTGAGTTCGTCACATATTTTCTGTAATCTAATTTTATAGAAAAATATTTTTAAAAATAAATTTGGACAATGAATTTTAAATTGTCTTCTGTATGTGATTTATGAACTTTGCATAATTTTTGAGTTCATACATAAACATTTTAACTCTTCCAATAATTTTTCTTATCTTATAAAAGACCATATAGGAGTATTTAGAAAGCATAACAATGCTACTTCTTATTTAGCATCGGTTCAAGCCTTACAGCTAAACAGTATTCCGCCAGTACCATGATAACCTTTGATTATATTTTTTAAGCTGTAACCTGAATAATGTGTTATATATATATATATATATGTATGTTTGAATTGATTAAACTTTTCTTTGTATTCAGTTTTTAAGTGCTGATGCAATGAAATTTACTGTGAAAAAAATAATTAGCATTTAAAAGTTATGAAAATCAGTCACTACAGAAACTATATTTTTAGTCAATACCACTTGCAGAAGAGATGACCTCATTGTTTTTTCTGCTTATGACAATGATTAATCTTATTATACAAATGTTGCTTGCATGTCTGCTAATCACATTTGAACAAAAATGTTCCTGAAAATTCTTCTTGATCCTGTGTACTGTAAAGGAGTAAAATCCAAAGTACCTACTCACAGCATGTTCTTAAAAGTAATATTTAATTTTCTAACAGATATTGTCCAATAGGGAAGTACAATTTAGCAAGGATTAAAGGTACTGCAGTCTTTTATTCTTGGATTTTAAAAATATGTAAGAAGAGTGAACTCAATTAGCACAATCTTGTACAGGAATTATTCATAAAGGCCAGGTATAATTAAAAGAAAACATGCAGAATACAATGGGACATCTCATTTGTGAATATAAGAATGAGCAAAACAGTAAAGAGTAGTTAATACTTATTGAGATATTTAAAGGCAGACTTTAAATTGTTATTCCCTCGAGTTTGAGCACGCAATTAGAGAAACTGGGGATGGGAAAGAACAGATCATCTATTAGAAACTCCTGTCAAACATGATTGCTCCTTTCAGCACATTTTTTAGTGCTTTCTCTAATCAAATGCTAAATATTGCTAGGAGTAGGGATTCCACCATTTCTCTTGGGAGACTGTCTGACAGCCTAATAGATCTTTGCGTCAGACACCTCTGCTAACTTTATCCTATATGACTAAATATATCTCACTGCACCAATGAAATGCTTTCTCACAACTCAGTCTTGTCAGTGTTCTCCAATGTCTGTGTTATATTCTTTCATTTTCTTTTACAAATTACTCAAATATAAAGATTCAAAGTCAATGCAACCCTGACATAGGCAGAGATATACTGGTCAGCAGACAGCACAGCAACCAGCAAGGACCCCCAAATCTTCATAAAAACCTCATACAGATCCTTGTCTTCACAAATAGGGTCCAGGAAATGGCTGTACTGCAAAAGATGTCTGGTTGTCTTTGACTGTAGTGGATCAAGATTGTTAAATACTACTATTAAGTATCCTAAAGTGAAAGCCTTCTAAAGGAAGTGTCTGTCAGTGGTGAGCGATGAGCTGCCTGAATTAAATCCTTCAAGTCTGATGGAATTTTATTGCATTAAAATCCACCCAAAAAGTCATAGCAAGTCTGTATAGATCTCAGAATATTATTTTCACAGCAACTCATTTGACTTACTCTGCAAGCCTTTGTGCTGCGCACCACATCAAATTTGTTTTTTTTTTTTTTTTTTTTTTTTTTTTAGGTGATGGAAGTGATACAGATATGGATCAAACAAAATTCCTATTGAATAGAGAATAAAAATCCTGTTACTGTGTATGGCATATTCCAAGACTCTGGTGCAGCCTGGCTCTCATGCAAACAAGGATGTGTTGTGATCCCGAACACCAAGAAGAAGGAATTGTAATCGTTTCCCCTCTTAAATGATACACGTTTTCTACCATGCACTTGCAATGGCTTTGGTCAAACTTAGTCTTTACCTGCCTCCTATCACTCATGGTTGAAAACTCAGAAAACTGACCAGGTATTTGATCCATGAACTGAGTGAAGTGTGTTAAAGGTACAGAAACAGGTAAAACTGACGTACTGAAAACACTTACTGGTATCTCTAGGCTAATTCTTTTAATGCTTGCCAATGAATAAAAGGACAGAAGAAGCAAAAGAAAAAGTAAAAAAGGCCAACAGCTCTGTTCATTGCAAGACTACTCTTCTCAGAAGAGTGACTCTGACCTTTCCTGGTGCAGACTGCCAACAAATTAAGGACAAAAAAGAACTAAAAATATTGATGGACTGCCAATCAGAACAGTATTGATTTTCATTTATCATATACAAGCAGAAGTTCACATCTAATAATGCCTCTTCTACTCTAAGCACCGTGGTGGAGACACCAGCAGCAGAGTTCAACCTTCTTGAGCATGCCTAGGGCTGGATTCCCAAAGTGTACAGATCATCCTGGGCCATGACTGCTCCAGCTGCTGGGCAGTCTACTCATGGTGTCCAACAATGTAACTGAAAATGTAATTTCTGGTTCCATTAGATAAAGAGTGACAGGCAGACTCCCTGTTAAAAGAAAAAATATTATTGGAAGAGATTTTTCTCTGGCCACAGATGTGGAGGCACAATATAGACTGCAGTGAACATTTATCTGATGTTACCTGAAATCTTGTGTTGTTGCTGGTTTTTTGAATGAATAAATTTTACTATTATTCTTTAGATTTTCTCAGTAAGATCAGAACCCTTTTAGCTCCATATTCAGAATTGAAAATAATTTTGTGTGATTTTAGCTCTTTTACTACGCCTGCGTAACAAGTCAATTTGTATTACTCTTCTAGTATTAACTGACATAATCTTGTTTTTATTGTTTATTGTTATAATTTTCCGCTTTCTTTATATTTTATTTTATTTTAATTTTATATGGGGATATTTTTATTGTATTAAATATAGATTGTGATTTATCATAATCAATTCCATTTCAGAAAGAAAGTAGGGAAGTGGGATGAAAAGAATTCGTTAATTGCTATTTCCTTTTGAACAGTGCTTCAGCACTTTACACACTCATCTTTATCTTGTTTATGCTATGATAATACCTTGTCCTGGATAAGATAAAAATCTACGCGTGTCTCAGATCTTCTTTCTTTTAAAGAGCAACAATGTTAAAAGGAATTTTAAAATTGAATTCTTTGAAATTTATATCAGGTTTTAGACAGCAAGCTGAGAAGGCCACTATGTCAGTTTTAGAAATACTGAAGGAAAGACTGTTCACAGCTAAATAATAAAGAAGATATGTCAGCACTTACTGCAGTAGAAAAGGAGAAGCATACAGATACATTTTTTTACTATCAGTTCAGAGAAGATGCCAGCTAACTCTTAGACTTTGCTTGAATATTAAAAAAAATCAGTAGAAGGTTATTCTCACCTTCATAGAATCACTGAGGTTGGAAAAGACCTCCAAGATCACTGACTCCAACCTTTCACTAAACATCACTATGTCAATTAAACCACAGAACTAAATGCCATGTCCAGTCATTCCCTGACCACCACCAGAGACGGTGACTCCACTGCTTTCCTAGGCAGTCCATCCCAATGCTTGACGGCCCTTTCAGTGAATAATTTCTTCCTAATGTCCAATCTGAGTCTCCTCTGGCACAGCTTGAGGCCATTTCCTCTTGTCCTGTTGCTGGCTGCCTGGGAGAAGAAACTGGCCCTCACCTGGCTACAGCCTCCTTTCAGGCAGTGGTAGAGAGGGATAAGGTCTCCCCTGAGTCTCCTCTTCTCCAGGCTAAACACTCGCAGCTCCCTCAGCTGCTCTCAAAGGACTCGTGCTCCAGACCCTTCACCAGCTCCGCTGCCCTTCTCTGGACCCACTCCAGCCCCTCAATGTCCTTCTTGAATTGAGGGGCCCAGAACTGGACACAGCACTCGAGGTGTGGCCTCACCAGTGCTGAGTACAGAGGGACAATCATTTCCTTGATCCTGCTGGCCACACTATTGCTGATACAGGCCAGGATGCCACTGGCCTTCCTGGCCACCTGGGCACACACTGGCTCATGTTCAGCTGCTGTTGACCAGCACTCCCAGATCCTCTTCCATCCGGCAGCTTTCCAGCCCCTCTGCCCCCAGCCTGTAGCTCTGCATGGGGTTGTTGTGACTGAAGAGCAGGACCACTATTCCACAATGTCAGTATTATCTCCTCATTGCCATTGTCCTTGTTCTGTTAATGCACTGGAGAAAACAAAGACATTGATTTAGCTGTGATTGCAATGGTCAGTGACTCAGGAATCCACATTAAAAGAAAATCTTCATGATTCACAGAGGCAGTGTCAGTGCTTTATACAGTGGTTCATAACAATATTCAGTTGGGTTTTGAAACAGGAAATCCCCTGGACACAGGGTTGTGTTGGTTTTTCCCCTGAGCCAAGACTAGGGTTTAATGCAGTGTTAAAATGTATACATGATTACAAAAAACATCTAAACACTATTTAAAATTTCAAAATTAATTTTCTTTAATTAACTCATTCCATTTTTTCAGTTTAATAAGATGTCTTTTGCATAAGTTCATAAAACTCAATTTTAAAAGCTAAAGATACTAAAACATAAAAGGAAATAAATCCATAAAAATATACTTCCTAGATGTAGCACATTGAACACTGAAGGGAATATGGTTTGAAAGGAAACTGACTATTTTTGTCACCGGTTATTTTCTGTATTCAAATGTTATCATAAGCAACATCCAAATCAGGTTCATGAAAATATTTGACACCGCTGAGTCCCATCATTGTGAATCCGAAGAACTCTACTTGAGGCTGAAGTAGATTCGCAAAACCACAGCTGAAATTTCACTGACTTAAAATCTCCACCAGACTCTCAGTCTGTTCATGTATCTAAGCAAAAGGTGCTGATTTATCGATGATGTTGACTTCTCAAATGTATCCTTCTAAAAATATAAAAAAATGAAACTCTCCTCCTAATTTCAGTATTTCTTTACATATCAGTAGCCAGTCAAGGACACAGATCTCAGTTAGGTCTCCTGAACACTGACTTGCCTATTTAGCATTAATATTAAAAGCAAACTAAGTCATTTGGGCTAGCAGCATTTACTGCCTTTGTAAAATGTTTGGAGGTATGTCAGTAAATTGACAAGTAAACTCCTGAGCATCACCTTGAACATCTGGGAAGCCCAGAACCTGGGCTCAGAATTATAAAATGGAGGAAGGACACTTAGAGTACTTAAAGTATCACTGAAATAATACTAAATTATTAGTACGAAAATAAACATTAAGCATTGCATCACGCGTGATTAAAAGATGGCCTTCGGCTTTTAAACTGTAGTCATCCTGCCAACTGAAGAAGGCTGTGTTTTAATTTTGACCTTTAGACAGACTGATGAATATATCTGCAGTCAGTACTGGAGTAAAAATCAGAGAAGCTAGAAAAACTGAAAACATCCCTTGCTGAAATTAGAAGCAATATTCTTCTTGTTGATTTTATCATCTATAGTGTCTAAGGATCAATGGGGTTCCTGTATTTCAAGATGTGGCTTGGAGAAGCTGAATGTAATTTGAATTTAAGTCCATTTGGATAAGCAACGAAGTTTTCTCCTTTGAAAGAGGTCTTTCTCATCAGTGCCTGCTGGAGGTCAAAAGCACAGTTCAGTGGAGTTTTCTAGTTTAAGACTAACTGATTTTGGTGTCAGTGTGCATCCTGGTTTGAGACAAAATTCGGAGGAATGTCCAAAATGAATGTCCTCTGACAGAAGGCAGATGTCAGCTGCCCCTCTCCTACCAGGTTCGGAAAGAATTATCCTCGGAGGAAAGTGAAAGGGAAAAACCCCCTACTTATTTAACAGACACAATGCACAATGGGAAAAGAATAATGCTAAATAATAGAACCTCTTGCTGTGGAGAGAACCTGGTAAATTCTCAGTGTCCTCTCTTTGGGTGTGGTCTTTCTCCTCTTTGGAGCTGGTTTGGCATGGGCCCCCCTCTGGGCCTCAGTGGAAAGCTCTCACAGTGAGTTTTGGTGTTTTGAACAGTTCCAGAAGAGAAGAAGAAGCTGAAGTCCCATGGGAAAAAAAAGTTTAACTCCCTGTCTCTCTCCAGAGAAACAGAGCTGAAAGCTGGCTGAAAAGCAGCAAAAAGGGTGCTTCCTTTGCTCTTGCAGCTGCAGAAGCACACAGAGAAGACAGAGTGACCTTGAAGCACAAACTGCTTTGAAAAATTCATCTGGCTTTTTTTTTCTTTCTCTCACACCCAATTTTAAAGACACATAAAGGCACAGGAATCATGTCTGGGCACAGAGCAGGCGATAGGGGATACACATCATAAAGTCACCCCAAGACAGTGTGAAAGCTAGGTACCTCACATCTGACCATAGGGCAGACACTGAGAGCTCAATTCAGCAGCTACACATAGTTATCTATTGTCATTTTAGACACATGAACATATCCCAGCTTTTACCTCCTAGTCCAGCAAGCCAGAGGTTTTTCCTGGGTATTATATGACATCAAATATTCTCTGTGGATGTCTTGAAGGGATGAAGACCCCTACAGTGTCTTCAAACGACATTAAAACCTGTGTCCAGGCAGCCCAACTGAATCTGAATTGAGAGACTTGCTTGGAGATGAAGGATGTAGCTACATTAGTGTTTTGAGTTGGGAGCTGCCTTAAGCACTGATCCTCCAAAACTGAGGCTAACTACCAATATGTCTGAAGTCTCCAAGCATCCAAGACTTTGAGATTGATATTCCTAAAACCTTTCTTCTGGGCAGCCTTGTGGCTTCAATCTTGGCAGAATTGAACAGCTCAACAACTATATACCACTAACACCTATTTACTGTCCAGTAAGTTCTCCATTTATCATCCAGGAAGGTTTTGAGCTAGTTAGCATGCCCCAAGAATACCTAATACATACATCTATGAGTCTGCCCAAAACCACAGCTGATACCCCTTGTTTCTTTCCAATAGAGCACAATACCACCATACTTGCATGGAGCACCAAAATTATCTGCTCTCTTCCATTGGCATTCTGCAGGAAAGATATAGCTCCTCTTTATTCCTTAGTTTTCTAGCTGCAGAAGATTCAGGGCTGTAAATCATAATCATCCCCAATGGACTTCACAAATATAAATAGATAGTTATACCTATTTCCTCACAACTGAGCAAAATTCAAGCATGTTATACGAAGTTTCTATAATATTGCAATCGGGATGTTAAACACAGTATTTTAATATGGAAAAAAATTGAAAAAACAATCTTTTAAGGTTCTTGATTTCCATTCTCAAAAAAATCTTTCAATCTGAGATGTAAATCTTGGTGTTTAAGCACATAATATCTCTGTAAAGGTTTTGTGCATTTACAGATCATCTTCTAAATGTCTTTTGCATTGTTAATTTCATAAAGAGAAATATTATTTTTCTGCTTCTGCTTTAACTTTCAGTGAGAAAGCAAATGCAAAAACCACTGTATATTTCTGTTTCCCAAATCATTCTCTGCTTTTCCTAGAAGCTAGCACTGATCACAGAAATCACAAGTAGGAAAGAAAAATATTTTTCTGCATGAGTAATCTGTCTTCTGGATTGTTCAATCCCTGTGGCAAAAACACCACTGATGTTTTGGTCTGTATAATTTTATAAGTTACAGTACATGAACAACAAGCTATCCACTGAGCTAAGAGCACTTCCGCCTTGAAACAGTGGGAAAACTCTCATAGACTTCAGTGGCATCAAAATTAAAAGAACAAATCTAGAATCTTTTTGCATTTTTAGATCTTTTGGATCATTTTGGAAATGTAACTAGGTATTAGTATGGAAAGTAAAAATATGTTAAACTATAGTTTTCATTATTTACAAGAAAAACGATCATATTAATAATGTAAATAATTATACTGGTTCTGTTTACTGTATTAATACTGCATATTCAAGCAAAGCTATGATATAACACATTATTACTATTCTGGTTATACAGATGCAGAAAACAGAATTTAAAAGTGTTAATGTAATTAACATGCTCAAAACCCAAGTGAAAATCCATGTCAGAGCAATGAAAAAAACTCAGTCATTTGGATCACATCACCACCTTCCTAAGTGATATGAGTCATTCCTTGCTCATACCAGCTTTAAAAGCAGATTAGATACTGATGCTATGAGAAAGGATGTTTCATAAACCTTTTACGAATATCGTATCAAACAGCTTCCCCAACTCAAACACTTTAAGATCCATGATTAGAAGTCCACAATAAGAGGTTATGTCACCTTAGAACATGCAACATATTGTTGCAAAAAGATGTGTTAAAATTGCACTGAAATACATCTCTGTGTTTGTGAGCTTAAGGCTTTGTTCATTACAGCCTGCCCTTGTACAACTTCACCCTTATCTCGTAACACTTGATGAATGCTCAGACTTTTTCTTCAAGTTTTGAGGAGTTTTAAGCTAATCTGACTGACATAGTATTCTTTTGCTTTGTCAAAATGTTTCCTTATCTGATTTTGCTAAGACACAAAAGGCATAGGCTGGCCTTCATTTAGTTGTTCACATATTTGTAATAATGGCACAACAAAAAATGAGTAAGATTGCAAGATGATAAAAAAAGTTTGTATACTTAGTGATGCCCATCAGTGTGTCTGAGAGCTGACAGAACATCTCACAATAATTATTTGAGGGAAAAGTTTAACTTCTCTGTTTGTGAGAGAATTATGGTTTAACTAAGTATGTCGGGTATTTAAAAACAGGTGTCTTTTTTCATTTTTATCTTCTGTTTTTCAAAATTGTTTCATCCAAAGGGAAGGATAATAAAGAGATCTCTACCAATACTGTGATTACTGTCACTCTTTACCTCTATTTTATCTTTTAAATTAATCTCTCATCATATCATATTCTCTTCCATTACTGGATGACTACAATCAGGATTGAGACAGGAGCACTGACGTATCGATATCTGAAAATCTACTGCTCTAAATATTTATGTGTACAGACACCTTAACACTACATTTCAGAGGGAAGTCATTAAATTTGATCAGGAAGTTCAAACATCCCCTCCTCAGAAACAGCCTGCATAGAACCTTCTGCTTGATCTAATGCTAACACTTGTTTTTGGTTAGTATTTTTAAAGTCACGATTATTTCCTAATACTTTGTTTTAATTTAATTAAAATATTATTTCTTTTTTTGAGTCTTGTTTCTTTCTTTATATTTTTCTGTGGGCATATTTTAGACTAGTATCTTTTGTACTCCAATGTTTTTCTACCTAAGAAACACTATCAAGAGAGTTTTTAGGCCTTAGAATGTCTGTCCAACCATTCCTGGCAGATGCTGGCGTAAAAGCAAACAAGCAATGGAAAGAAAATAAAGGGAGCATATGATGAAAAAGCAGAACTTCTTCAAAATTTACCAAAAGATGAAATAAAGTGATCCTTTGATTTAATCACAATACATTTCACAGCTTTAAAGGTTTTCTGTCCAGTTTTCCTTCCAAATTTTTCTTTCAAAAAAGTGAAACCTTTCCCTTGAAATTGAGATCCTTCTGTGAAGACATATGACTGAAAGCTGGTCTTTCTGAAGAACTGCTATTAGACAGGTATGCATAAAAGTTAGAAAAAGCTTCAAAGAAATTTCTTTATTTACAAAATTAATTTGCTACCCGCACTGACTAATACCTGCTAATCAAATTTCTTTCTGGCAAATTTCAAGGAACCATGACCATTTCATTTTTCTTGTCATAATAACAATCAACTTTAAAACAGTGTGGACTCCTAAGTTAATACAGGCTCCACAGGGAATAAATATATTAAAAAAATAATTTCCCTTGGAGGTGTGATAGTAAAGTGAAGGAAGTAAAGATGATATTAATTGTTCCTTTACCAGGTATATCAAAATTAAAGAAACTCTTCAAACTCTCTAAGTCTTGGAGGAGCCATGGCTAGAGACTGCCTCTTGGAAGGAGGTGCTCTCTGCTGGAGGAGGAACACCTCTGATGCGACTGTGGGTGTAGGCAACCCACCCTGGGGCTGGGACCCTCTGAGGGACCGTGGGCAACCCACATCAGGGCAGAAGAGAAAAAAAAACCAAGGAGCACCAAAGAAAAACAAGTAATAAGGATTGAAGAGCAGAAAGAAACTACCATGTCGTACGAATTACATTGAAATCAACAAAGACTCCGCAACAAAGTCAGTCATCCTCATGAGACAGGATCATCTTCAAACTGCCACATGTCCTAAACTTACTTCTTCTTCATACTTTGCTGTTATGACTTCCTTTCTTCATCAAAGAGCACTTTGAACTTTTCTCTTTAGTCCTAAGCATCCTAGGGAGCCATTTAAAAGTAAAACCTCCAAACAATAATTTTGCTAATCAATATTGGTAAGCTGGAAAGATATTTCTTGTGTAAATTACCTAAAGTAGATCAAGGTGAGAAAAAAACCAGTGCTAGTTTCTAAATACAAGTTAGAATAAACAGAAAGATACTTTCAAACTAAAAAGCCATTGCTTTCAGGCATGTTCCAATAGAAACACAACCCAGCAGTTACCTACGCTATAGACAATAGGTGATCTTGCTAAAAAAATAAAGTATGTTGTTACCTCCCCTGCATTGGTTCAGCCATTGGATCCAAATCAGCCTTAAAGTACCACTTTTCCAGGTTAATAGGACATCAAAACCACATTGTTTTGTTACACAGTTGGCTTCTAAAAACTTAAATTATAACCTCTTGTTCTAGGTTCTAATTATTAGGAATTTTTTATCTCATTAATATTCTACTGTAATAAGCCATATGAACAACCAGGAATGAGATGCTTATCTTTATCCCCGCGAACTTAATTTAAGAGCTTCTATGTTGAACAAGGTTGCTGAAAGCTTAAAATACTGATTCATAATTCAAGACAGTTTAGTTGAAGAGATGAAGGGAAGAGCCTGAGTCTGGATGAAGCAGATGCCTGAAAGATTCAATTTGTTAAGTAGAATCATAGAATCATTTAGAATGGAAAAGAACTTTAGGGTCATCATAAAACAAAAAATAAAAATATCTGAAAACAAGATGAAAAGTACAAAGTAATTTCTAGTAATTTTTAGTCACATAAATAGTGAAGGTGATCTTAGGAAAATCAGGGGGAAAGCAAAATCTCACAAACAGACTAAAACCAAGGACTAATCTCTCCCCAAAGGCCTTAAATCTAGATTAAAAAAGCTATTTAGATACTAACACTACTGATCCATACTAAGCCCTATGAAAACAAGGGGTGTTAGACATTCTAGTGTTTCTGTGTATGTCAGGCTTAACATCATAAAATGTTAAAAATCAACACAAGAACTATTCTGAGAAAGCAGTCTGCTTGAGAAAAAAATCCCCACAAAAGCAAAGTAAGCCATGATATTTTGTGGCATGGAAACCACGTATTTGTGTTTCAGCAGAGGTAACAGCCACCTAGAACAGGCAGTACTCTTTCAATATTCATGTATGCAAGCTGAGGTGCTGCAAAGGTGCACAGAGGTGGCAGTGCAATTCATGTTGCCATTTTGATAGCAGCTGCCACCTTCCATCATGCTCTCAAGCAAAGCACAGAGCGGAAGCCCTTACTTGATCATATCTTTGTGACTGCAATTTATTGTCATGGACTAAAATCACTGAGGCCTAGCAGGTTTGGTTATACTGATTAGTGACTGTGTGACATTCAACTGTCTGTCCACCAGACATCCTGGGCCACACCAAAGCTCCAGCTAGTCTAGTATGCTGCAAACAGTAGCAACTATTTTTATAAAAATTATAAATAGTATAGACAGAAGTACTATGTAGAATAAATAAGGAGTGACGATCTCAGAGATAGTTTGAGGATTCGTCTGTTGGCTTTTAAGCAACAGCAACTTAAGGAATTCCTATGTCAGTGGTTGGAACTGTGCATCATGGTGGACCTACTTTCCACAAATGTTTGCAATAATGTTTAAACTGATTTTAAACTCATTTTTGCACCTGTAACATCCTGTGACACAGATTCCAGGAGTTATTTCCTGTGTGAAAATACACATCCTTTTCAGTCTTTTAATTGGATTTATACTGCTCCAGATACGGGTAAACTAAGGGATTCGTGCACACTTTGTTATCTTTTATTCAATAATCAAGCCCACAAGAAAACTATTCCCTATTTAACAGGATGGCTTAATATCTTTAATAGTTTTCTTTTTTTTTAAAGAACAACACCACAGTCTTCTCAGAAATGTCTGGGCTAACCTTCATCCCATTTTTTTTCACTGCCCCTAGATAGGCTGCTCTGATTCTTTCTGAGCACCACATGAATACGTTTGTGTCAAAGCTTTTTCTTTGTGTGTTCATCTGTCACTTTTGTTCTTCCGATCTTCTACCAATTTTCCAGTGGAAAAGTCCAGCTTGCTGACCTCTAGTTCTCCAGATTACTCAAAATTTTTGTTTTGATAAATTTTGTTTATTGCGTTTCTATAGAAGGGGTGGGTGTGTGTGTGTGCGCGTGCATGTGCCTGTCTGTCTTTCATGTAAACAGGTGGATGTCCCTTTCCACTTCTGTAACTGATTATCTTCCTGGGATTCAACTGCTTCCTGGGATTCAGCTGCTTCCTGGGATTCAGCTGCTTTGCAGAAATGCCTGGTAACTGCCATGAGGAAGTGTGCTGCAGAACAAGACTAGCCTTTAATTTACCTTTTGTTCATACAGAAAGTTGACAGGTCAGTGTCAATTTTTGAACTTTCAGACTTATTGTTAGCTACACTTAGAAGCTCTTCAAGCTTTTTAAATTCTCTGCATCTTCACATGATGTCCATCCTTCCTGGTCAGCATGGATCACAGCAGTGTCTTAAAGCACAAAAAAAGGTATCCATGAATGTGTATGTTTCAATTATCACAGGTGTCCAATTGTGAGATATTTCTGTAGTGCCTTAAAACCATCCTTGTCTTCTTTCTTTAACTGCACCTTATATATTTTACGCAAATCTGATGTCCTCTTGTTTTCATGGTAGGAAGTCTGAGGTCTAATTAAGTCAAATCATCTTGCATAACAAAATGAGATCATTTTATATTAAGCTTCAGTGTATGTTTCTTCCTTGTTCTAAAATGGTGCTTCTATGAGCTGCAAGACATTTCTAACCCCAGAAATATTTTCTCTAGCCAGAGTAGCTTGATTAGTTTCCTACTTGTACTGACAGTATATTCGTGCCTAACCTATGTGCAGGGGTTGAGGAAATTACCTGTGAAGCAGTTGTAAAAAACTCAGATGCAAAACTTATTCCTGGGGGATAGCAGCCTTGCTATCTCCTCCTGCCAGGCACGCTCATTACCCTGGCATGGAAGGAAGCAGGCTGGTTACTGATTCAGTTCCAGTTCTGCATTTTCCCCTAGAGTTGGCTCAGTGGAAGTCAGACAGCTGACAATCTCAGCCAAGGAGAACTGCAGCACAGAAAACTGTAGCATTGCCTCAAGTCATTTGACTGTGCTTGCTTCCTCACAGTATTTCTCTCTCCAAGGTACACCCCACAAACTTCAGCTTCAGACAGGAGTAAAAAACAGATTGAATTTAAAGCACAAATGCAACTTATGATCATAATTCATGAAACACACAGATAATGCAGTTTGTAAAGATAGCAAGTGAAGAAACGATAAATAAACTCCTGTCAAGAGTGAGAAACATATTCTCTAATATAAAATGCAAACAATATGGGAATATTTCTGTGTGCGTAACAGCCTCATTCCATTTCAATGATGCTTCCTTGTCTATCAAGACCCAGAAATGACTGCCATTGCTACCACATGATAAGCAGACAAGAAAGCATTTAAGATGAAAAAGATTAATCTAGCAGAAAAGTGCTAACCGCAAGAACATTCAAACGGGGTATGTCTGCACCTTGAATCCTGTCTTCAGTTCTCAGGCCCTTACTTCAAGAAAAACATTGAGGGGCTGGAGTATGTCCAGAGAAGAGCAATGAAGCTGGTGAAGATTCTGGAGCAAAAGTCAACTCCACACGAGTTGGAAACCACTCACGAGTTTACACAGAGCTGGGGGTGTTTAGTCTGGGAAGAGGAGGCTCAGCAGGGACTTCATTGCTCTGCCTGAAAGAGGCCGTGTCAAGGTGGGGGTTGGTGTCTTCTCCAAGGTAACACATAACTGGACAAGAGGAAATAGCCTCAATTTGTGCCAGGGGAAGTTTAGATTGGATATTAGGAGAAGTTTCTCCATAGAAAGGATTGTCAACCACTGGAACAGGCTGATGACAGAAGTAGTTGGGTCCTCATGTAGACGTAGCACTTAGGGATGTGGCTTAGTGCTGGACTTGGCACTGCTGGGTTAATGGTTGCACTTGAAGGTCTTACAGGTATTTTCCAACCTAAATGATTCTGATGTAATCTGTGATCAACTAGAAGAGAGTCCAAATAATTTCGTTATGTGAGGAAGGGTGCATCTTTTGCATAGGAAAATTCAAGAGAATTAAGGCAGAGCTCTGTGCAGAAAGATGGAATTGCAGAGTATCTGGAAAGAAGTCAGGATAGCATCTGCTAGTCTGTCAAAATTTTGTCTTGCATTCAAGAAAAAAAGAATTGTTTTAGAAAAGGTTTCAATTGTTTGATTAGAAAAGTTAATCCCAAGAGCATAAAGCTATTTTTCTTGGCTTACCTATTTCTGCTTTTTTTTTTCCTTCAAAAAGCCACAATTCACGCTAATATATTCCTAAGCAAAAGGTGAAAGTACATGGTGGTGCACTGGAGACAGGTCCTTTTATCAGAATCTGTGGTTCTGGCTGACCTAGTGAGGGCTTCTCTCTGTTCCTTTAGGCTTTCTTGAAGCACAGCACTACAGTAAGTGCTGACACTAGAATTACATCAAAAGGGAAGTGACAGGAAAACAGCCCATTAGTATCTTTTCTACTGATCATATGTCAGCTTTTTATCTATAAAAAAAAGCTTTTTATTTTCATTTTAAAATAAAAACTTTAAAAAAAAAAATCAATGTTTTCTCCAATTCTGTAAATGAGTCAAAACAAAAACAGATGAATGCTGTAGAGAAATTAGCAATACAAAGACAGCAGAATATAGGAAATTGTAACAGCAGCATCTTTTTGACTGAGGGTCATAAGATCTAAAGATTACAGCAAAGGAGCTAAACTAAGTTTACTGAATGCAAAAACTCAATACACACACGCAAACAATGGCACTCATGAAGGTAATCCTTCCATTCTTGTCTTCACACCACCTTCCACACAGGAGAAACTTTGCATTTTTCCACTCAGTGGTGCTGACTGTAACTCAGTCTTTCACCTCAATTTTACCTCTATATTCAAACAAATGATAACTAGGAAGATGAAAAGAGATAAAAAATGTTATGAAAATCTTAGTTATTCCAGTCATTCCTGTATCATTTGGTATACTCTAGACTAGTTTTATTAGGATTGTGCTTTGGGCAAAATTTCTCAAGCATATTTGACTACTAATTAACTTTGGTAGAGTAGAAAATGTGTATTTAAGGGAGGTAAAATTAGGTCCTTATGAGCATGGGGAAAGTTAAAAGCTTCTGCTAAATCAAATTGGATTGGAGATCTACTGAAATTTTGGCAAGTATGTTTCTCAGATTAAGTAAAATTTTTATGACTGTAACACATCTAGTATACTGAATGACTGCTAAATTGGTGGCATGCATCACAGTACAGGCAGGAAACCAGCACAACAGGAATCCTATACAAAGAAAACTGACTGCTTTCATACCATTTTTGGTAGGTTTTCTTTCCCCTTCCAAAAAGGAGACAAGTATGTCTTGCAGAAATATTGCTGAGGGAATAGAAAATGGAAGTTTATATTTTGCATTAAAATATAGTTAGGAAATTATTGAGTTTTAAATTTAGGATGAAAGCTTAGCTATCAGACAACAGCTAATCTATAATGTATAAACAAAACAGCTCACAAAATGCAAAACTATATCGTAAGGGAAAATTCTCTTAGATCTACATGACTGAACTTAGTTCAGACATGCTGCATTTCCTCAATATACAGAACTCACACTGATATCAACAGGAGGTCCACGGAGTCAGCAGGAGCACCATAGCTGAGTCAAGATTTCTTGTGACCCAGTTTAGGTTCTTCCAGCACTAATACATTATGCAAATTGGATGTAAAGAAGAGTGTCTCTGTGGTATTTGTACATGTACATGAATCTGGGGAAAAAACCTGTGGAATTAAAAATTCTAACTTCCAGAATGTAGGCACATATATAGCCTGACTTTTAATTAATTACACATTTTAATGCATTTAAGAATCACAAATTTTATGTAACAGCTTAAATTAAAATATGTGTTTGAATATGAATGTCTGCTGTACATTTAAGGAACAGAAAGAGATTCAGGGGTAGAGGGCTTGGAAAAATGGTAAGTTACTATGAATAAGATACAATGTGAATTGAAAGACAGCTGTTCCATAGCAGTTACCTATGGGCATATGCTCACCCTGAATTTAACATCTGTTTCTAGCTATCAGAAAATTACAGAAACCTGAACATTGGAAGGCTGGATCTCAAGATTGTCTAGTACAACAGATCGTTTCCAAGAACCAGACTGGTTTTGAGTATTGCCAAGTATGGAGACTCCACAACCTTTCTGAGGAAGCTATTACACTGCTTGACCACCTCCATAGTTAAAGTGTATTTTATTTAAGTGGAATTGCCTGTATTAGGGTGCACTTACAGCCTTTACTGGCCCTGACCTGCTCACCTGGAAGCTCCAGCCACACCCCTGCCCATGGGCCCAGGAGCCCAGTTTCAGCTTGGCCTTCTTTCCCTGCCTCAGTGATGCCATTGGAGAGCCAGTCTCTAGTTGAGTCACAGCTGTGCTTGTTTGGGGCCCTCTTCATCTGGATCCCAAGTGGTCCCAGCCTGACCTTAGGTCTGCACTGTCACCATGGTCTTGCCTGACAGTCACTGAGCTGTGTCTGACACTGTTCATCCCCACCAGACCTGATCATGTTCTGTAGATTGACTCCCCAGTTTGACCTCAGATCTCTCTCTGCTACAAACTGATCTGATGATCGGGAGTTTTGACTGAACCTGGGCACCATCTCTGAGTCTACCTTTCTGGGACTCTGTAGGACTGGGCTCTGGGTGGCAGGGCCCCCACCCTCCTGGCCATGATACTGGCCTCAATTACTGGCCTCAAGACAGCCCTTGCTGTTCTTGACACTTTATTTCCACTGTCAGCTCTGTGCCTCCGGGAAAAATTTATGCCTTTTAACTTCTCTTTCTCAGGTATTTAAGCATTGATAAGATCTCTCTAGGTCTTTTCTCCAGGCTGAACAGTTCCTACCCACTCAGCCTCTCTTCATATGTATGTCAGTGTTTCAGCACTTTAATCACCTTCATGGCCCTTTGCTGGGCTCACTCCAGCAAGTTCACTTCTCTCACACTGGGGAATCCAGAGCTGGCCAAAGTACTCCAGGTGTGTCTCAGCAGTGCTGAATAGAGGGTCACCTTCCCTGACCTTGGCAGTGCTCTGCCTAATGCAGCCCAGGATGCCACTGGCATTCTTTGTGAGGGCACATTGTTGGTTCATGGTCAACTTGGTGTTCACCAAGATCCCCAGGTCCTTTTTCCTGAAAAAATTCAGACAGTTGGCCCCAGCTTGTCCTGGTCTCACATGAAATGGGAACCTGACTTGAAATGTCATTGCTGTCCTCTTCGGCAGCAAATTCTGATTTCAGCTAAGCCACTGCTGGATTCTCCATCAATGATTTGTGTTGTTGGGTCACATGAGGGTGGAAAACCTCATGCAGATTTACAGAACTGATGTGCAGGCACTGTTAACTGGAAGTAGGAGAATACAGCTGGAAGGGGAGGGAAGTCAGGTTTCAAAATGGGGCTTGACATTCAGTTTGTAGAAATTTTGCCTTTGTGCTCAATTAACTGATTAGCCATCTGCATAAAAATGAATTAATGAATGCTCAGGTAAGTTGGAAGACCATCAGAAGATAGAACTGTAAGTAGTATATAACACAAACATAGGGTTTCTTTAGATATCTATGCCCTCAGATATTTGTATTTACTATATGGCACATTCAAATATCCAGTTCAGCTTGTGTTAAAGCTATAAATGTCAAAGAGAAGATTGTTTGATGTAACTAAAGGAATCTTTCTTGATAATAGTGTTGAATTAGCTTTCTTGAGTAGGGATGAAAAGAACAAATTAAATTTCAATTCAGTCTCTAAAAAACCCACTCTCACTTGATCATGTCTATTGAGGAAGTGCTCAGCTCAGTGGGCAGCTCATTCAAAGAGACTTTGTCCTCAAGTAGCTAATTTTCTCCTTATTTTTTGCTTGAAAATATAAATAATTATTTAATAGCTGATATTCAACCACCAATTAATTTTAGCTTATATATATTTTCTTTTCTTAAACGTTTATCGATTTTCTCATGATATGCACACAGCTAGCAAGCTTCTCACTTCCACTAAGCATATATAAGCTTAAAAAGGAAAAAACAAAAAACCTCCCAAACCCAAACCAGAAATATACTAAAGAGAAGACAATGCCATAGGCAGGAAGCTTTTCTTAAAATATGCAATTAATAACTTAGAAAATTGCAAGCTGTCTTAAATTCAATCTCAGCAGTATTTTAGGTGTGAGTTTTGCCTAGACTCAGTTTAATTACAATAAAATTCCACTTCAGCAGTCAGTTTCAGAAACACTATTGACCAAAGAGAAAGTGTAATCTTTCTTTTATGACACAAACCATTTATTAATAAATATAAAGCTATATAACAAGTAGCAAAGGAGTCATTACATGTGACCATGAAGATATGTGCTCATTAAATGTAAGAGGGAGCAAAGTAGTGAAATAAAAATTACAGTGTGGTCACTTCCTCAGTCTCTGAATTGTGTCCTTTTCCCATCCAGCACACTAGATCAATAACTAGAAGCTTTTATTCAATTTATGATATATAGTTATTCTGCGGTGGTTATTTTCAAATTGTGGGCTTTTTTGCCTTTTTAAAATTAAGTTCATGGTTGCAACCCTATGTATACATTAGAAATTTATTTATCTACCACATTGTTACCTATGTACAGCTTGTTTTCTTATCAAACTGAGCCATTGCTACACATTGCTAATCCTTACCTGGAACACATGATAATAATAACATTAGTCTTTTGTTTAATATATAATACAAAAAAAAGAAAAAAGGAAAGAAAGTATTAACTAATGGAAGAAGGAATTAGATGGCTTCTTTGAAGTAATGTTGCATCTAACAAACCTTGTATTTAAGCCATGGTTGGAAGATGATAATCACCATTGTTCCTGCAAAATTCTTACAACTTGTAGGTATTACTTGCTCAAGATCCTAGACCAACTTTGAGAAGTAAAAATGCAAACAACAATGCAAACTAACATATGTTTAACCATTGAACTGACTGAAGTATCTTATTCTTTCTCTTCAGCACAGTAGACACACTTAGTAGGAAAGAGACAGCAAATTCTGATTTATATAGTTGACTCATAAGGAGTGAAGGAGTTTCATCAATTGCAGTTGATAGTGGTACCAGTGATTTGGGCAAATTGGATGCACAGGCTAATTTCCTCATTAACTGACTCAGCCAAATCTAAGGCTCATGAGAGAAGATTGATCTAAATACCTCTTGGAAGTGTAAATGAATTTTTGGTGAAGCTACTGACACTAAGATACTGTTATAGATAGGAATCCATCAGACCACATCACTGCTTTGCTGGATGAAGGCAGATAGGAATGCTACAATATTCAAAATAAGCTGGAATCCTAATTTGTCAAATATTTGGTTAAAATAATTCATACCCCCGTGTCTGATTAATGTATGCAAGCAAGGTATGACAATGATACATTCATTTATCCAGCCAGCTCTAAAGGAAAAATACAATATACTGTATTTTCCACATATTGATAATTGCAAGGACTGTAGGACTATGATAAGTAAAGACAGAGAAGAGAAAATCAGGACATTGTTCCACTACAGATCACTGGCCTGAAAGATTTTGACAACATAGTAAGGAACATTTAGATTAAAATAAAGGGAAGTTAATTAAATACTATTATCAAGATTGAGGAAGGCTTCCTGAAAATACACAGCCTTATGCTTCAAAATTCGTAAGACATGGATAAAGTTAGGGCTGTAGTATATGTGACATTCATAGCTCTTTGTGTATCTTTGCAGCTTTTCTCTAGATCTTAGGAATGAAAACCCACTACCAGTCAATGCCAAACTGAGCAGTACACCTGTATAGATCAGGAACAGACCATCCTACACAGACATGGCAATTGTCAGGACCACAAACACGAGTTTGTGGAACTGATTGCCTCCAAAGACTGTCACTCAGTATCAAATAAGACAGAAATTGATGGAAAAAAGGTTGGTTATGAACAGCAATTCTGACCCTTTTTTGAGACTTCCCAGAAGAGGTGGTAACGAAGTCCTTATACTGGAGCACCCTATCAAAACTTCTCAAGAATCATTACAGAATGTTGTGGGCAAAAGCTTATTCATAATCATTAAACAAAGTATGGAAAGGGAGGAGGAAATGGTAATGTCTTTTTTCTTGTAGGGTGATTTTTTCCTTTATTTGGATTGTAGATTCTTCTTCAAATCTTTTGATTCCATCACTGCTTTTTACCTGCCTGATAACTTTGACATCTACACAATGACAGTCATGATACAGTGTTCTTTTAGAGACAACATACATTCTAGAATTTCTTTTTTTAATTTCTTATAGCCTACAGAACTTATGAATAGAAAGTGTTGGCAACACTTAGACTTCATCAGTCAGTCTATTCATTTTTCTAGTATGTAAGGCAAATCCATTGGGATGACTATCTTTTTGAATAATGATCAGGGCAATCCTCTATGTCTGCTGTCCATCTCCAGCCCCTCAGGAGGCTATGACCCATCTCTCTAGGCTCTTCTGTCTTCTTCTAACCTACCAAAATAATGTCATGGATTTGGGGAGGAGGTCTGTCATGTAATATGCCTCCAGATACCTCATTTTCAAGATACCACAAGTAATTTTTCTGATGGATTTGATGGTTTAATATCACTGCAGTTTTTTTTCTGCAAGAGTTTCAAAACTACTTTATGCCATGTTTTTAAGTTATGACCACTTAAAAGAAAAAAGAAGCACAGTTTTCATAGGCAAGGAAGGCATCTGAACTTTCAGAGGAAATTGTAAGCTACTACTCCCCCAGATGCCAATTCAGTTCCCTGATCTTAAATTGTCTTGCCAAGTCAGATTTCCTGAGAAAGGAAGAGCAATTGCCTCAGATCTCTCTCTGGGAGAGTCAGGAGATAACTCAGATACTGTACAGTACTTGTGTAGTGGCAAAACAGATTTTCTCATTGCTTTGAAAGCTGAATTCTCTGTT
Source organism: Corvus hawaiiensis (assembly GCF_020740725.1). Taxonomy (NCBI): domain Eukaryota; kingdom Metazoa; phylum Chordata; class Aves; order Passeriformes; family Corvidae; genus Corvus; species Corvus hawaiiensis. Next base: position 27,015,987 of record NC_063215.1, read on the forward strand.
TAAGAGCGTTAAGTCCAGTATATAGTGCCAAGGATGCAGAACCTACACCCACTCTGAAGTTTAGAAAGTCTTCTAATTAGGTAAAGGTTACTGGTTTGTAGAACAGTTATCCCTGTGTTTTTCTAAGAGCTGGATGTTCAAAAAAACCTCATATATGACCATATTAGCATATTTTTTCTCAAACACTCCACATCCTATGTAATTCTTCTCATTATTTCTGTCAACTTATCAACCTCCAGTGTGTGATATGGACATCTAAATATTCTCTTAGAGAATAGGGCTGGGGTTTGTACTTCCCAGCATGTCCTTTGATTCAATTCAACTTTCTTTCTTTTTTCATTTATCTTAGATGTATAGAAAGATATGTTGCAGCTAAATGAAGCACAGACTATCCTACCTCTCTGGATACTTTTTGCCAAAATGGTAGGTAACAATAATGAAAGCAGAAGCTTCTAGAGGCAAACCTCACAAGGGAATCTTTCTATTGATTTCATCAGCCAATGAACTGTCATGCATTTATAATGCAGGATTTTTGTGCGTATTTCTATTAAGACTTGCACTCAGTCCTTGTAAAATTTCAATTGTAGTTTCATTTTCCTGTCCAGGGCTTTTATGAGCATTTCCTAGTAGAAATACTTCTGTGATGTTTCATATCACTTGAGTAATTTCTCAAGGAACATTTATTATATGTGAGGTACAGCAACTAGGCATTTATGAGACTTGCATATGACTCAGAGCTTGGAAGTACAATTTTGTCCTTGCTACATCCTAAGAAAAACCTATGAACTTTTAGCATTGCTTTCTCTAAATGTAAGTTCTTTTATATTTTACATACAGTACGAGTGAAATATTCAGACTAATACAAAAAATAGTGTAATAACATAAAATGCTGGCAGAACTCAGTTTTAAAAAATGGAAGAGTTATCCATTAAGACATTGCTAATATTTTTTAAATTTCAGATAATTTAGAATAGATTCTTCAATCTGCTTTATTGAAGACCGGAGTTGGAATTTGGAAAACGGAAAAAAGAAAAATCCAGATCAGACTCAACACCAACTCATGTGGCAGTGCTTCAAAGAGGTCTTGTTGTATGCTTGTGGAGGTAAGAAGTCAAAACCCACCAATATCTGACAAATGTTTTGCGATCCTTATGGGCAGGCAGCAGTAAAAGAAGTGTGATAAATCAATAGAACAAATTGTCAGGCCAGTACTGGCTTGCATTGTGCTGCTTCTCATTAGATGCAGCAGCAACTGCAGAGAAGCTATTACAGCATTCAGCACTGTTAATGAGACGTACTACCACAATTAGTCTGCTGACAGAGTATACAGTCTGCAACTTGGTTACCCTAAAACATTTTTCCATGTAAGAGAATTCAGCAAAGACAAATTTCTGATAGCTACCAAACACTGAAAACTCTCCTAAAATATTTGTTGTAGTCTGATATAAACATCACCTTTGAAATCTGGCTCTGCTTCAGATAAACCTGATCAGTAGTAAGATCCAAAGCCAGTGTTTTATTGATATTTAAGCCAATGCATTTGATAAGGCCCTTGATTATCTCCCTGAAACTCAATGTCAAGTTCAAGCATTGGTTGGACAAAATGCCAGTTTCTAAATACTTTTCTGAAAAACCAGAATGGAGTTTATTTGGCACATCACTGTTTAGACAGGTTTGTATCTCACAGTAGTTCCTAGTTTAAAGACTATAATCTATAACCTGGGTACGAATAATATGGGACAGAAAAAGGGTGACATTTCAGTTTTCTTTTTATATGGAATATATTTAAGGAAATCTCAGGAAAATCAATTTAATGAAATTCATAGTGCTTATCTTAGTATACCTGCACTTTTAAAACATTTTAATTAAGAAATAGTTTCCTACTTGCTTCAACTACTGTTTAGGAATGTTTGGACTCTGATCTTTAGGTGTGAGGCTAAAGGCTGATACAGCTTTTTGTGATATTTCTCCATAGAGAAATTCAGGTATCTCTCTCCATATCTGAAGATTTCCAGCAGATTTATGAGCTTTTAAACACAGAAATCTATACTTTTTTAATTTACATTGATTTCTTTTTCCATTCTGTCCTTTATTTTTTGACAGTCATTGCAGTAACATACCATGCTATACAACATTCTTACTCTGTTTTTCTATTTTTGCTGAAAACATCTGGGCCCTGAGGGCTCCTCCTGTCCTGACTCTCCCTGTTCAGCCCCCAGGGGCCACCAATTGTCCCAGCAATGCTGCAGCAGAGCCAGACTCCAGAACTCCCCACAACCCTGCCCCACCTGGCCCTGGGCCCTGCGGAGCTGGGTTCACCTGTGGGACCATGTCCCAGCCTTGGGAGACGGGCAATGCCCAAGGGCTGGGTCTGCCCCAGTGTGCCCTGGCTTCCCTGCTCCTAGCTGGGGATGGGATGGGCCCTGGCTCCCAGGCTACCCCAAGGGAGCATGTGCTGCTGCTGGCCCCTCCCCTGCTCCCTAGAGAAAGTATACTCTACTGTTCTACTGTCATTATTAATACGCCACCCTCCTTCTTTCTCCTTAATATTAGCTTTTAAAAATACAAGAATAGCTCCATTTCCTGCATTCAGCTGTTCATGTTGTTCATGTTTACCACATGGATGTCTGGGTGCCTTCCCATGTAACTAACTGCACTGGCAGATGGGTGTATCAGCTCTTCGACAACCTTCCAGACAGATAAACCCAAACATCTACATCCGTGTTATTTTTCACAGGTGAGAAACTCACATCCTCTGCCTCCTCTTCTTTCTTCCCCTGAGCTCACCCAGTCTCACCTACTCTTCATCATCTCTCCTTGGCCATGGGTCTCTGGCTCAGTATCCAGCTCCCCTTATGGAGACTGCTCCTGCTCCTCCCTGCTGTCCTGTCTTCCATTACCAGCAACCGGTCCTTGTTTATGGGCTTATCAGGAGACCCACCCAGATCATGCCACTTCTTTGTCTGTGTATCTTCACTACCTACTCCATCCTGCTGATCAGCTTCCACCCTGGCTGGCTTGGCAGCTGTTTGCTCACCAAATTTTCCTACCCTCACTCCTCAACAAAACCACACTGTCACCCAAGCTGTCCACAGCTTTTTCCTTGAGTCACCCCTGCACTACACTCCAAACACTGCAGAGCATTCTTCACTCCTTTTATTCAACCCAAACTGAAGAGTCTTAAAAATCAAATACTGCTTCTGAATGCAAGTTTGAATATGTTTTAAGAAAAAATGTAATGCAATGGAAAACTGCAACCCTTCCCCCATAAAACCCAGTAAAACGAAATCACACATATGCACCCACAGAACAAAAAAGCCAATAAACTTAGCTATTCCTGAGACAAAGCCAGCAAAGTCCTTCTACTCTGTTCTATTGCCTCATAGGAATTAAAAAATGTTAAAATACCTGCCAACTTCCTTTGTTTCTTTAATTACAATTTTGCTATTAGAAGCATGAGATTGCTGAACAAGCATGAACAGCATGTAGATCACAAGAATAGGAAATTACGATTTATCCATGATACACTACTGGTTTGCAAGATGTTTTGGAGGAATCTTTCAAAGAGAAGAAAAGGACTCAGTAAAAGCTTGATCCCTTTTGTGAACAATGAAACTACACAGGGATGACAAAGAAATACCGTGATTATTTTAGATAAATGGTGAACATCACATGAAATAAATAAAATGGATTAGTCTACTTCTAATATATTTAGCTTGATTGTTTTTCCTCAGGCAGCTTATCTCCCGCTTTAAAAAAGAAAAGGCAGCTAGGGTCAATTATTAACTAGGGTCAAATATTAACCATAATTTGTAAGCAAAACAAACTAATTCAAGTCGTGGTTTTGTACACAAGGCTATGGAATCTCAGTCTAACTTTTACATGGATTTACAACTCATTGGTGCACAGTAAGTATAGCCTCCACTTAATGAAGCTGAGTCTTTATGTTTTTAACACTCATTTGGAAAACCAATTAACTCGGGCTCTATTGAACAACTTGAACAGGAAATAAATCAAATGTTAAAACATTGGTGAAGAGCCAGACTTTCTGTAATTAGAGTACTGATGTGCCCAAGGCTGCCTATGTGGTGTGCAGCATTATAGATTGACAACTTCAACTGTCCAAAGCAATTAAAATTGTATGTTCCCCTTGCTACACATGCTATCATCCAGCAAAACCACTGTATGATATTTACTTTTCAAATTTGGGTTCAAGTTCTTTATGATTTATAAGAACCATAATATTCCTTCTTCAATCTAGAAAACTAAAACAGCTCTAAGGTTTTAAATTACATTCAATACGAATATTCTGCAGGAAATCTACGGTCTGTTAGGTGGGAGACAGCATAAATTTCCTAGACAACATTAACAGGTTCACTGACCACATGCAATGTTTTCAATAAATTGGAATTTATTGTGGCAAGCCTTGCCATGTATTTGCTATGACTTTCTTTGCTTTTCTGTATTACTTGAATGTACAAAGAAAAGGTTTACTGAATCTCAAGAATAACAATCAGTTGTTCAGGATTTCTCCAAATGTTTAGTATTACCTCTAGAGTTTTCATTATTTGGACTTTTCCTGCCTATAAAGAAAAGCAGACGTGGGAATAAAGTAGAACACATACTCTTCTCATGACTCTCTGTTCCCAATGACTGTCAGGGATTCTGATTTGGCTTAGCTGGTGGTCTGAGTTATTCACCTGTCCCTGAAGCTGAGACAAAAAACCCCCCAAAACACTAAGATAGGTGTCTGTAATGATGGGCTCTACATACAATCCTTAATAACTTGAACATGAAGCAAAATGTGTTACTTATTACATTCACTACTCAAGTTTCTTGGTGTGCACATATTTCATCTTGACTACCAGATACAAGTCTTAGTTAAAGATAATACAGGTGCTAATAAATTCTTTGTAAAAAATCACATAACCCGCAAATTGCATTCTAGAGAAACACCTCACAGTGACAATACAGTACATCCACAACCTATTTCAAGCACTGGAGTTAAAAACAGAGAAATAAATGTCATAAGTGGATGAAGAATTCACTATAGCTGAAGTACCTTCCAAAATTCAGGCTCGGACTTGCAGTGACTACTATGATTAAATATAAATGTGAGAAATCTGTGGATCTATACACGGTATGTGAGTACCTGATAGCAAGAAGGTCCCTCTCAAGGGCCATTACCATGCTGGTGTACTTGGACTCTGAGGTGTTCAGAGTGCCTGGCCAGGTTTCTGGGTCCCAAACAGTTGAGTTTCCAAGCGAAAGAGTAGAATTCTCTGTCAGCCTTAGCAACAAACTGTGGAAAGGGAGGACTAGTCCTTGCCCCTGAATTGAGGCTGGATTAAACACTTCTTCAAAAAGTGGTTACAAGCACTTCTGATAAATTTATCAAGCTGGGGATAGTACCCTGTGCCAGGAAGATAATAAACACAACACTCAACAAAAGAAATTCAATTAGAAGCCCATTTGATGCAACCTCAGTAGGTTTCAGAGTGCATTGCAAATGAAAACATAATTAAAGTTTTGAAAAAGAGTAAGAGAAGAGTAAACATTACACAGGTTTATGATAGATATACTATACTGCAGTAGTATAGACCTAGAGTAGTTCGGCTAAGATGTCCTTTTCACTGCTTCAGTGAATTGGACAGGCATTCAGGTACAGGCAACTAGAAGTACCAATTACATCTGGTTCACATTCTCTGTAGTTTCTGTGTCATTACTGGTACTATATGCCTACCAAATCTTATGTTTGTTTCTTTCTTATAGATCTGGTGTAATTCAAAGCAGCTCTGATAGTCTTACCTTTGGTTACTTGAAAATGAATGAACAAGCAGCTTATATTCTCCCTCAGGGGATGAAGAAGCCAAATGGCCTAGGGACACCTGCTGGGAAAATTTCAGCCGGTAGTTCCTTTAGCACTTGAACAAACCAAGGTATCAAATTATTTCTTTAGAGCCTGCTACAAAGCTTGCATGGGTAAATATAGGCAACCTTATTTCAAATATCTTGAAGACACTGTTCAATACTTAAGATAGAGCATAAAAAGGGAAAGATTTTTCAGTACGTGATTAGATCTACTCTGTCTTACAGCTACATGCCCCTCATATGAATAAATCCCACTGAAGTCCTAAGAAGAGACCCCCTCCTTCTGACCACAAATCACACACATCTACTCAAAGCTGAAAATACTTTATCTGTCATTGGTGAATGGAAGACCAAACCAGGCTTCAGAAGCTTTAAACACTGCAATTATTAATACTAGGAACTATTTATAAAAGGTAAGAAACTTGTCTAACAGAATAAGATTTTATTTCTGAGAAGACTGGACAAATATGGATAACTAAGGTAACAGGACAACTAGAAGTATATGCAAAAAGCTTTTTTTGCAGGCATAAAGCATTTCAGCTCTTCCATGTAATTTACTGAAACAATCAAGGAACCTAAGAAGCAAGACTTGATTCCCCTTTTCACAGTCTATAGCTGAACATTATACAAATACATAAATGATACAGCTGTTCCACATACAACTGTTTTGACTATGGGCATCAGAGTTTTGTCCATGTTTCCTGCATACTAAGTGATTATAGCATAGGGATGTAGTATTTTTGGCATTCCATTCTAATGAAATTTTGCTTTGCTAAGAGACCATATACATTTTTGGACAGTTTAGCTTATTTTGAAATCACTTTGTTCAGAAACCTTCCATAAGTTTTGAGTATCACTTCCTTTCTTAATATTCAAAATCTCCTTTTTCTGATAGCTCAGCCTCCAAAAATATCAACTGTCTGCAAGTAAATAAAGAAAAAAAGTTAATTGTAATAATTTTGCTAACATGACTGCTGATGCAAATACTACTGATTATTTCACAGACTTTTTGATCTGATACTCATACCTATTTAGTATTTAATTCGTAAGTTATGTCACAGACTAAACTCAGGTGATATTTTCGTAAGAAGCAACTACATAATCTGTGAGAATTTTATGTGCTTCATTTCTAAAGTTAAGACAAATTTAATACTTATCCTTTCAACTGCATTTTTGCATGTATTGAAATAATTAAAACCCCTAAATATTCTGTGTCTCATTTTCATCCTTCAGTACAGTATCTGCTGTGAGGCAGCAAAAATAATTATAAGGTGTTTTTATTATTTAGTAGCTCATCTGTAGCAACAACTTGAATTAGTGCCTGTACACTAGGCAAAAAGTGAAAATCCAACATATTTTGTATGCCCTTGGACTCCCAATTTCAAGAGGAAATCATTAACACTAGTTTTTTTTTTTAGATTCTGACTCATTGTATCTTTAGTTAAGATCTTTGTCCACTGAAAGATATTTCAGTTCCCCTACTCTTATTTTTTGACTTGTTGTTCTTGGTTATTGAAATTCATTAATTTTGACAAAGGCACAGAATATTTCCTCTTAGCTTTAGGTATGTGACTGGAATACTTAGTTTGAAAGCAATGTTTTACATATCTTAAACTGTTCACTGAGAAAAAATGGAATTTTCACAGATAATTTGGCCCATCTAAGATCTGATTTCTTTTCTGTGGAGTTGCTATGGAAACACATCTATCCATTTAAATATGAGTTCAGAAATGTTGAAAAAAAAAAGACTCACAAGAATAATTACCAATAATCACTATCAAAATAGAAAGATGCAACAGTCACAGGAATTTATCCTTTGTCCAGTACTATTCAGTATTTTATTTAATTACTTGGGTGAGTTGTTAAATATACAATTGCATAGACAACTTCAAGATGGAATGGTAATACAAATATGTTGAAAACGCAAATTTGTAACTTGAAAGTCATCTTGATGTATTGGACATAATGTTTAAAATCTGTTGTCTAAAGCATACTTTTGGACTTCAGGTTTCTGTAATAATATGAGCTTAAGCAACAGGTTACATACATTATCTGGCATCTTAACTATCCAGGCTTCACTCCTCTCAGAAATCTTTTCTCACAGTTACTATTTTTGCCTTTTCTCCTATTGTACATGTATGCACTATTTTACTGCTGATTTCAAGAAAAGAAGCAGAAATTGGCTGTAATGGCAGATGTGGGAACACCACCACAAATAATATGACTTAGAGGAAAAAGAGGAGGGAAAGGAGTAAGAAATAGAAGCACATGAGAAGTACTCTGCTTCTAAGAGCAGAATGTTTTATATTTCATCTTTCATGTCCTGAGTCAAAGATGAGACATTTCCAATTAATATGAAAGTACACAGAGAGAAAAAAAGGATTCAAGCAGTGGGATGATATTGTTGAAGATGCTAGAATATTTATTAAAAGGATTAGCACAGCAAATCCAATTTTAACTTGTACCATACTCCTGAATGAATTAAACCCATGTAGCAAAATTCATTATCCAGAACGTCTGATGCAGAAAATTATTAATTCGATTCGCATTTAGTATACTAGCAGGGAAAGCTGATTTAAAATAAAGAACTTAGGAATCAATGTTTTAAGTCATGTTTTACCATTTTTCTTTGGTATATGGGAAATGACTGGAACTTCTATTAGAGTTTGTACCTCTTTTCATGATAAAAAACTTCTGGTAATACTGGAGAACTAGAAAAATACATTAAAAAGAACCCCTTTCACTCTTCTACAAAAAAATGTATGTTTGAAATTACAATCAAAGGGTGGGAAAGATAGAGAAACCTCAGCTGAAGCAATTTCAACACATTTTTATGATGTGGTTAAATTTCACAAGAAATGTCCATAAGACACTAAAGAAGAGATGGAGCAAATAAAATTCAAAAGATGAGATAGGCAAAAAAAAAGGAAAGGAGGGGAAGTATAAAGAAGTATCAGTAGAAAAGAAGAGAACAAAAGAACCAACGATATAATTAATATTTACTTCTATTCTTTTAGAACTTCAGATTCATATTTGAGATACCTGGAATAGCTCAAACCTTACAATATATAGTGCAACATAACTAAGAGCATGACCTTTGTCCTACCCAAGAGAATGACATTAAAAAAAGGTCTATTTTTTTATTTAATATGAAACCAGAAGTTAGTTGAAGAATAGACAATATTTACTCCCCATGAGGGCCATAAGGCAATAGGTTGAAGCTTCGCCACTTAATGGTATTTTAAAGAGCTAATCAGACACAGCACTTGATCTCCTGAAGTAGATTGTAATTTTCTCTTAACAAGGAGATCTAGAGCAAATCTAGAGTAAAAATGGGGAAAAAATCCCCAAACCCACAAACCTCCTTAAATTTTGTTTAATAGTGGTAGTGGTCAGAATTTTGAACTATATTTCTAGATTATTCACCCTACCTAGCAGAAAATACATTAATGCTTGTTACAGTCGCTGAAGAAAATCAACTCTTGGACCATGCTAAGTGGCTTAAAGCGTAGGGGGTCAATTGGGACATCCCTACCCCTCTCCACCAGCACCTGAGGAAACCAGGGAGACAGAATGAGTGTGTGTCTGCAGGTAGAAGGGCCTCAGAGAGCTTGTTTAGGACCCCAGATATGATTACAAGAGTGTGCCCGCAAGTCATTTGTCCCTAATCATCCATGAGCAGCATTAATGGTGTCAAGAGAGCTTCTACAAACAAAAAAAAAGACACTGAAGGTAATTTCTAAATATGCTTATCCATATGGAGCACAAACAGTGTATTGGTACAGATTTTTCAAACACTTCCACTCAATTCCGGAGTGATTTTATGATTCTATGTAATTTAAAATAATCAGACATGTCAGGTGTTGACTCTGAGGTTTATATCAAAAGCTAATTTTTTTCACAGACTTAAGACAATGCCTGTTTTTCAAAATAAATCAGCCTTTCTTTACCACAGCCTATAAAATAGACTTAGAATTCATGATTATCTTAGGTATTTAAATTTAATTACCAAATTACTGACAGGCCATTTTCTCAAGGTTGCAGCACCACGACCATTCACAATGCTGACATGATGTTCTGTATAAGTGCCTTTCACAATGACCCATTATTGAGCTAGTTACTGATCAGTTTCAAGGTCTTGTGAATATTCAGTTGTTACATTTTAAGTGGATTTAAAAAAATCTAAACTCATTGCCTTTTGGAAACAATAAACTAATGTTTTCAGTAATTTCATGGATGTACAAAATTACCCAGATTTTAGAACTTGTCTGCTCTTTGGAAAATGCAATCAGCAATTTCAGGCTGTTGTAATACCCATAACAGACTAGAATAGCTTGTCAAACAACCTGTGCAACTTCTCCACTGTAGTTAGTAGTCATCTATCCAAAATATTTGGACCATCAACCAAACATGTGGAGAAAGTGGAAATTAAATGGCATTAAGCATCAAAATAAAGAATGACTCAGAAAAACCACCAACTATATTTGTTATTTGTGATAAATTGGGTTTGCCTGGACGGGTTTTGGCAGCAGGGAAGGGCTGCAGGCAGGAGTGGCTTCTGTGAGAAGCTGCCATAAGCTTCCTCCATGTCTGACAGAGCCAATGCCAGCTGGCTTCAAAATGGATTTGTCACTGGACAAGGCCAAACCATCTGTGACTGTGGTAGTAACTCTGGGATAACAGAGTTAGGAAGGGGGAAAAAACCCAGGAATTGCAGGTAGAGAGGAGTGAGACTATGTGACAGAAAGAACTCTGAAGACACAAAGGTCAGTGCAGAAGGAGGGGCAGGAGGTGCTCCAGGTGCCAGAGCTGAGATTCCCCTGCAGCCCATGGTGCAGCCCATGGTGAGGCAGCTGTGCCTCTGCAGCCCAAGGAGTTCCATGAGGATGCAGAGATCCACCTGCAGCCCTTGGAGGACCCTATGCTGGAGCAGGTGGATAACCAAACGAGGATGTGACCCCATGGGAAGCCCATGCTGGAGCAGGCTCCTGGCAGGACCTGTGGCCCCGTGGAGAGAGAAGCCCACACTGGAGGAGGTTTGCTGGCAGGATTTGTGACCCCACAGGGACTCACACTGGAGCAGGCTGTTCCTGAAGGACTGCTCACCATGGAAGGGACTATACTGGAGCAATTTGTGAAGAACTGCAGCCTGTGGGGTGGATTCATATTGGAGAAGTTCATGGAACACTGTCTCCCTTGGGAGGGACCCCACCCTGGAGCAGGGGAAGAGTGTGAAGAATCCTCCCCCTGAGGAGGAGACAATGTGTGATGATGAACTGACTACAACCCACATTCCCCATCCCTCTGCACAGGCTGGAGGGAGGAGGTTTGAGACTGAAGTTGAGCTTGGGAAGAAGGGAGGAGTGAAGGGAAGGTGTTCTAAGATTTAGTTTTATTTCTCATAGTCCTACTTTGATTTGATTGGTAATAAATTAAATTAATTTTTCCCAAAGTCAAGCCTGTTTTGCCTGTGACAGTATCTGGTGAATGATCTCTCCCTGCCCTTATCCCGACCCATGAGGCTTTCATTATTGTTTCCCTCCCCTGTCCAGATGAGGAGAGGAGTGCTGGAGTACTGTCAGAAAATACTATGTACTGAAATGCATTTGAAGAAATGAAAGCATTCCCAGAGAACTGCACCAGACAGATTCAGCAGCAGAAACTGTCACTGACAGGTAAGTTGGAGTCAGGAAGAAAATGACTTTGGATGGTGTAGTTAACAATATATTAGCAACAATTCCTGTAGTCTGTGTTGCCTGAGAAACAGAAATAAGGTGAAAACCAGCAAAAGCTATTTCCTGAACAAAAAGGACAAATTCTCTGAAAGCCATAGGGGGAAGAAAAAAAGAGCTACTAGGGAGGTTTTTGAAAATCTCAACTCCTCCAGGCTGTAAGAATTCTGCTTACACTGAGTGACACTTTCCTTGAGGACATGTGCACTGGCAGTTTTCTCAATGCAGTATTCAGGTCATCTGAGGCAGGGAAATCACTTATGCACCCAAGGAGCCTCAGCTCTCCTATGCAGACAGCTTTGATAAACAAGATTAATGTCTTTTCACAACAAGAAAGTACCTTCAAACCCTGACTTTTCAAAATAGTCTATCACTAATTTAAAAAGTGGGTTAGCAAGATAAGTAGCACATGGGCGGTAGGGTTAATAATAAAAATGCCCACATGGTGAAAGGAATTCCAGCCACTAAACAGACCTGATAGCTGGTATATAGAATACCATTATATAGATAGTTGGTATATAGGATGCCATTTGTATCACTACAAATGTAAAGCCTTGAAAATCATTAGCACAGCCATGCAGAGTTCAGGGGAGCATTGGCGCTGTCACAAGTACTACTAGGATTTCTTAAAGCACTAGCCTGAGAAAATTTGCTTTATATTTCATATGCAAACATAAGCTTTTCAAATCTTCCATAAACCTTAGAAATTAATTCTGACCAATGAAAATGACAGCAACAACAGTAGACAGCTGTCTAAAATTACCTGAAAGATGTTAACTTCATTGCAAGTAGTTAAATTGAGATGTCTTATTTCTGGGTATTAATATCTTGCTGTCAGCATTCAAACTGTGGCAATTTTATGAGTTAGCAAAATTTCAAATGTTGTTTATCGAAACTGCTCAAAGACATTGGATAAAAATAAATTTGCAGTCTGGAGGAGAAACTGTGCCCAGTAATAAATAAAACATTTTCAGCTCCACATATTATAAACCTCATAATTAACCTCTATCTTGAGACAAAAGTATTACTCGAATGCAAACAGGACAATTTTTATTATTCAGGAATATAAACTTACAAATATATTTGTAAGAAAGGTGCTAATTAAGTCTATCATAGACAAAATCAAATCTGTTATCATCACTTACTGTTGGAGCTATTTCATGAGTTATATTCAGAATTAAAAAACTACTGGTTGGAAAACTATTTATTTCCAGATATGCATAAATGTATCAAATTATTGAATATAAACAAAGACAGCACATTTATTAAACAACTAATTTTTTCATATTAATGGGTGTATAATCACCCACATAATGGAGAGTATACATTTCCAAGTCTTTACAAATTAATTTAAAAAAAAAAGGGGGCAGAGGACGATACAGTATTAAGTTTACGGAAAACCACAATTCCCTTGGATTTTAGTGACACATTTTCCTGCATGTGGATAACCTGGAGCCTGCATACAACTGTGTCAAGTATATTCACTACCCTGAATCACAGAGGATTTTGGGGATGTGCAGAATATTTCACAAATGGTCTTTTGTATTATACATGTTAGGGTCAACTGAATATTTGCTTAAAAAAGGAAATTAAATAAGATTAAATCCTATTACATAAACCTTGCTTGCTTTATAATGCCTTATTAAATAGGGGTAAATAGGATTTATGCTAATCCCAAATTTATACCATTAATCCTGTTTTACAGTACATTTATTTCTGAACTTTTTTTCTCCTACTACAGTCCTTTCAACATTGAGTTTACAAGACATTAGTGTAATAAAATAGCAAGGGTGACTGCTTGAAATGAACATCTTGCCCGATCTATACAATTACAATTTGTATGGTCATTACCTGCCACAAGAATGAGTGATGCGCATTTGACAAAGACATGGCAATTGGTTAGCATTGCCTGCTGGCTTGAGTGACACTTTTATATTACCTTTTTTTTTTTCTCCTGGAGTCTTTTCAAAGCTTTGATTTCTGATTAAATTCTGGGACAGACAGTTGCTGCAGCCTCTAAAATATACTTTTGAAATAGCTTTGATAGTGTTGTGTCATTCATATATTCTGGCACATCCTTTTCTACATACTGATTATTCCACTCTTTACCTTATACCCCTGTGTTCACAAATCACCATCACTAATAATGTTGCACAGCAAGCAAAGGGCTGCTCAAGTGCACAGCACATGGTCACTGGGTACAGACACATCCAAATGCAAATTAAACTAAACACCAGCACAGACTCCTACAACATCAGTCATTCTGGATTTTGGACACGGCAGCATTAATGACACATAAAGCTGCAACAAGGCAAAGTACACCACCAGCCATTTTGGTCTGAAATTGCCTTGTATTTTAGAAATCACCTTGATGTAATAAGCCAGCACTGCAGTTGCAACACATCCCAGACTTCGCTTTTCCTCAAGGACTGGGCTGTGGAGACCAGGTACCATGCACATACACACGCACATTCCCTGAGGTGTGTGGCTGTTGTTTTGGAAGTGTTGCATCGTCACAGACTGTCCAATGCAACATGTCCTTAGTTTTGCTGTAGACAGGGAAGTTGCCTGTGATTGCAGCTATAAAAACAGCTGCATCAAGGTCAGTAAGTCAGCTACCTCTAAGCCACTCACACTGATGCAATCCTGCTCTTTTCCATGCAGTTTCCTTCACTTCTCAATGGTGCACAAATGATTAAAAGCAAGCAGCACCTGACATTTCTGTGGCTGTTTCTCTGAGCTCTTCCTGACGCTTCTTCTGCACAATGGACTTTGCATCTCAACATTAGCTTTTGATGTGTTTTCAAGTTATATCTCAATTATAAATATATCACAAAGTACCCAGTGGCATTGTGTCCTTCGTAAGATAGATAGGTTGAGGTTTTAACTGAATGGAAAACTGTCAGGGAAATCTAGGATTTGGAGAGAAAAAGGTAATGCCAACAGTAACCTCTTATAATTAATTTATGACCCTTTTCATTACTTTTCTCACTGTAATTTTGACTGTGTCATTTATTTCTGAAGTTCCTATTTTGCTAAACCTACTCTTTACTAATGCTTTTACTTCATGATTATATCCATATATTTCAGTGGCAACATGCATGAAGTAATATTATGAGAACACTGGCATCTGGCTCATGGCTTTTTAGCATGGTGTAACCACTTCAAACCAAACCATTCAGGAAAAATGAATCCTGTAGTTTTTTGTCATCTGTTTTGTACAAGTATTGTTGTTTAATGCATGAAATAATTTTCATATTTTTTCTGTTAACAAAATCTATAGCCAATTTTTTTCCTATGTCTATTAAAATGATAAATTACTTTGATTTCAGTCTGAATTTATTTTTGGCTTCAGTACAAAACAAATGAGAATTGATAATGAAGTTGAAGGCTTTTTTCCTAATACACTAAGTATATTCAGCTTGAAATAAGTTCAGCAAATCAAGCTACTACATATGCACATTTAAATAAAATGGTGCAGAGGCACACATTTTTGTGTGCATTATATAGTAAGCCATATTTATTGTATATAGTATGGTTGTCATAATTGGAATTCCAACTTGGATTTATGTTGTTTTCGTCTTAGATGAGTAATTAAAAATTACAGTCTGTTCTTTTTTAGTCTGTTTCATTACAAAAAATATACAACTCCAAAATAACTTGAGTTTAATCTCCTCATACTGAAGCTAATGCTCAACTGCCTGTAGCACTGTAAAGAACACAGTCGTTACAAGGAAAAGAACAAATGCTAAACTACATCTTCTGTTTAAAACAATTCTTACACATGAGCAATTCATTGAAAACAAAACCCCATAAATACATTCAGATTTAATAGTTACTCCTTTCAAAATACCCTGTTCAGCATGTAGTATGTCTAGTACTAACAGTGCTCTGCCAAACATATAAGAGGCATGCAGTAAGCATACAAATACTGCAGATAGATACCATGTATGTCAGTAATGACAGTGACAGAAGATATGGAGATCATGATAAGGAAGAAGATCCCTTTAATGACAGGAAATTTCTTCAAAGAGATTTCAATTAAGACAGGTTGAACATTTGGTAGAATCTTTATATTAACTCAAAGCAATTTTGGGTATTTGTCCTGGAAATACATGAATTTTCTATTTTTACATTTGTAAAATGTTAGTAACTTGTGTTCATACCTGAGCCTTATTCAACCCTTTTTTCCACTCCTATCCTGTGATAGCTACCTAATTACAAATAACCAACACAGCGTTAAAATGATAACCCACAGAAAAAGAAAAGAGCATATTACCTTCAGTGATGATAAAATTTTACTGCAGCATTGACCCCTTCTGACTACTGACAGTTTGCAATGACTGTCTGGACTGCTCTCAGCTAGATTCTTTGCTCTACTCCATCAGCACCTGAGGGTCCCCAAGGGCTTCTCAGAACTCAGAAGACAGCAGAAGAGGCCCCTCAGATGTAATCTTTGCAGAACATAAAAATGGATAGTCTGCTCCAGTCTCCTCACTAGAGCAGGGCTTGCTCCTCCTTGGAGTTTTAAATCTGGAAATCTCATTTCAAAGACACTGATATTGTGTTACATACTGGAGTTCACTGTTACATATGGTGGAGAAAAGCAGTTCTGAATATACAAGTATCAAACCTTTGACTCCTTGCCACGTCAGTACTAATTTCCAGCTGCCATTATTTGACCAGTACCTTTCTACATGGGTTCTTATTTCTGACATAGTTAAGTATTGCAACTCTTGGTCTTGTAAAACAGACTAATATAAAGCAGTGATTTAGATTCATTGCTGGCAGCATCTCAGTGCCTATTTCCCAGGACTCTACTAAATCACACTATACTTTACCTCAGTTGACAACTTTGGGGTTGTATTTTATTAAAATTTTAAAATACCAGCAATTTCTCTTATAACTGTAAAGCACCTTGTATATACGGTCAAAAGTGGACTCTGTAGAAAATATATTCTTTGTGGAGAAAAACATTTAAACATTTTCTTTGCATAATTTTTCCAACAGAAGACAGCTTTTATTAAAAAACCAAAAAGTCCAAGCAAAAATATCTAAGAAGGACTAGACTATAACTCCATTTACCTCCATGTGACAACTGATATACTGCCAAGACAATACAGTCTGCTTGAGACTAATTGCCTGTTGCAAAAAGCAGCAACTCTTAGTAGCTGCTACTGTCCCCCAGCACTGGGGCTTGCTGTGGATAAGGCTGTAACAGATAAGAGTGTTCACCTTCTTGAGAAGTGGCCAGTTTGGACAATTAATAAAAGTACAAGAGGACTTAATTTACTTACATGCCTAATAAGAAATCTGAAAGTACATATAGTCAATAAAGAGAGACAATGATTCTGAAGAAAGGGTCTGGCTTTTTGTTCCAAGTAGCATCCGAGGAAGTACATCTGGATGAGCATTATGGAAAACTTATGCAGTATAAGAAGTATTGGACTGTTTTCACCTCTGAAAATAATTTTATGCAACCATCACAAACGGTCTCAATTCTCATTTCTGAATTTAGCTGTAATAAACCCATGCCTTCACTGGAACTGCTCCACATGCACAATATTGTGGGACTAGGAATCAGACTCCAGCTATTTAATTGACAAAGAACCCCCCCCGTCCTTGCTCTTTGCCCTATGCTCTATCAGATTGTGTCCAGTCAAAACCAATGTTGCTATCAGCAGTGATGACTGGCAAGATAAGATCACTGTAGCACTTGTTTTCACATATCTATAAATGGTTACAGATGTATTGTCTGCAAAGCACACCTGCTGCAGTGAAATGTCAAAAGGCAGAAATTTCTCTTTTAATGAGAAAATGTAACACCACAAAGTGGTCTCCACAAAAAATGTATTTGGACTAAAAACATGCTTTATATGCTTTTATAGTCTCTCCCCCACTCATGTTTTGGCATGAAGGCTTCAAGACTGTAAATGTTCTGGAATGAATAATATTTTTTTTGTTATAAATAACTATACTCTTAGTGTAATCACAATGTATTTCTGCATTCCATGAGTACTAAACCACAAAAACGTTTATATCTATGTTGATGGAAATTGGTCTTATACAAATATCCATGTACACAAACCAGATTTTTGCCAGAAAAGCAGTAGAATGGCTGTATGCTGAAAAAAGGGCTGTTTTCACAAATAGTAATGATCTCTAAATATCAGAGAGTAGAAGAAACACAAGCTTTTGATCAAAATATCTTGCAGAATATTTGTATAAAATGACAAGTGTATCAGATTCTTCACCCCTTTTCAATGCCCCTCACATGAGATTACTAATCCCTAGCCTGTATATTTCTTTTTTTTTCTTTTATAGCAACAGATCTGTTTTGACAGCTTCCAGTTGTGGTTTGAAGTTTCTGGAGAACATGACTCACAACATTTTAAAATTCCTTAGGTTGAAGGCATTAAGGATTACACTTGCTTTGAAGTACAAGTCTGCATAACTGCCTCTTTGGATACTTGTCTAGAACTCAAATTCTAAAAACTGCCATTGTCATGTATCATCTAAGCCAGGAATATGTAAGTTTTCATAACTAAAATTCATCAGATGCCTGAAAATCAGTTTCTTGTCTTAATGGTACCTTCCTGATACGATAAACTCCAAAACCAATCCACAAGGTAAATTCTTTCCCTATAGCACCCAAATCCAATGTGTGATTCCAGAGAATACCACTTCACTAAATCCCACTAATTTTTTATTTAAAAATTCAATTTTTAGACTTTCTATGCAAGATGCAGAACACAAAAATGTGTTTCTTTCCTGCTTGGGGAGATTTAAACATCCCAGAGGTACAGTATGGCACTGGGATTCTCTGTCCCATCTGCAGCACCTTCTGAGTGCTCTGCGCTTCCTGCTGCTGGCTCCAAGGGTGTGATGTGCTCCATCCTGGCTCTCCTGTGTGGGTTTGAGGTGCCTACAGTTAGGGCTACAGACACTAAAATGAAGGAAAGTCTTGCTAGAAAGAGTGGTTCCCAAGTGCTGAAGGGGTATATGATTTAGATGGGGTTTCTTGTTTTAGCATGCTCATCTTTGTATTCTGTATGGAAACTTTAGTATCTCCTCTGAATTCCATGGAGCTAACCATACCTTCCCTATGGCATTTAAAAATACTGGTCATTATCTATCAAAATAGAAATTATCAATAATTTACGGTAGAAGCAACAAGCCAAAATAATACCATTACATGTGTGTGTGGACTCCACCTTACTTGATCATCATCACACTTATCCCATATTGATATAAAGAAATGTAAATCTGATCAGACCCTTGATTAGTGTGCATGGTGTACTGTAAACTAATAGACATCTCAATGTAAAAAAATGTTAGGCGTGTTGTGACAAAAAAGATACAAGGCATCTCAGCTGCAGCTCTTCTCTAGGAAATGTTAAACAGCAAAGAGAAACAAATTTTACTTACGAATGGACAATTAAATACAGCCAAGTTACTAAAAATAATGCAATTTGGAAGAAAAACCACAGTAAGATGCTGAGCACAAGCAACATGGGGACTGAAGAATCATTGTGCAAGTTTCGGGAACTGTGCAAGTAGAAGCCTGATGGGTGTGGGGTCAAGAGATCAGAATGTTATTGCTTTGTTATGATTATATATTTATTTTATTAAAAATGGCAATAAATCAATTTATGGTTTGAAAGCTCTGAGGTCTTGCTTACCATTACTGTCTCTGCACTGAAGATTACTGGCATAGTGATATCACTCTGTGATGTTATTTGGTTATTTACTTATGTGTATTTCTAGTACTTGAGGTTGGCACTATCTAGAAAGGGCTGGAAATACAGTATTCTGCTTCACAGATGCCCACTGCAGATACAACCTCTCAGTTACACCATGAAAAGTGCTAGCACTGAATTGCAGACTCACTATAGCAGCATTTATTAAAAAACATACTCATTTGAAGCAGTAATTGTTCTGCTGCCAGGGCACAGCCCTTCATAACATCCCTTTAACAGTATTTTTATGAAGATAGAACTTCAATTTTTCCAGTAGCTACAAAGTGCAATGCATGAGTACCTTTCCTCATTTGTTTTTCATTATGTACCACTACCCAGAGGCAATCATTAGCTAATTTGCTGATTTACAGTTGCAGTTTACTAGCTTTAAACAATGCTAAGTCATTATGATTCCATTCTTAGTGCTATGAGAGGAAAACAACTGTCCTTTTACTATAAGCTGCATAACAAAGTCCCTCAACTTATGTGCTTCTAGCTTCCCTCACATCTAAAACTATTATGTTGTCTTCCTTGCTAGAATTAACCCTAAATGGTGTTTAGTCTTCTTCTTTCTCCTATACTGCAGAGAACTCTTATTTTGCCACCTATCACAATCCAAATGAGTTGACCACGGAAAGTAGCAGCTATTGCTTACTCATTTTCGCCATGAAATCCATGGTGAAAAGTAAGTTGGTTACTGCTGGGTTTTCCTTAGCTGCCCGAGACATTTTTCTAGCATATTGTAAAATGCAAGCAAATGAATGAAAGTGTTGCATGTCTGTTTAATTGCCCTAATACGTACTGATATGTGATGAGATAAAATGCTCCTCTGCGTGCTAGCAAAGCAGCACAAGAAGATGATGGCAGGTGGGACAGCTCAGATGCCACCCTGCCCAGCTCCTCCCGTCCCAGGAGGGCGCATCCAGCTCCTGGAGGGCGGTGTGTCCCTGGAGGGACTGCAGAGCAGTGCGTGTCTGTCAGTGTGTGCCTGTGTGAAAGGGCTCTGAGCAACAGCAACTGCCGAGGGGCTGGGATTTCTGGTGACAGGAAGGATGTCATCCTCTAGACAAAGACATCCTCTGGTGAAAATAAAGCCTATTGTCTTCAGTATCTTCCATGTACTGCCTCTAGGAAGACCCAAGAATGAATGAGTGGTTGGTTAGGGACTCTCATAAAGTTAAAACACTTTCTATTGATATGATTTTAAAATCTCTTAAACATAATTTAAAACTGAATGCAATACGTTTTTCTCAAAAACATCTGAATGAAAGGAAGTTCTGGAAACAGCATAAACAATTTCTACGAAAAATCTTCACAGCCTTCTGGTACAATTTGAAAACCTGAAGTTGGAATTTTTGTTTTTAATCTCAAAAAAATGTAAAAGGTATGTGCTATGAAGCTCTACCAGACAGATAAATTTTATACTGCCATAAGATCAATCTCAGCCGACCTAACATGTTATAGTTACATGTGTTTTAGCATAAACCGTGAAAAAAATAACAGATCAAATCTGCTGAGAAATATAAGACGTTTAAGAACCTCAGTCCTACAACAGCACTAGCTTGTCAGTTAAACTGCAACTCATTTTCTAAGTGCACTGAGCTAATTTAAACCACAGCAAGCCAGGTCTAAACCACTGTGGGATGCCCCCACAATCAAGCACAGTCCTCTAATAAAACATGCACACACCTTTCTTTCCTTTGATCGCTTACAAACAAGCAGTAGGTACTTGGTAAAACACTTGGGCTTATCCAGACACAGTGTGTTTTGAATAAGGAGGATTTTTCCACTTAAAGGCATTTGGGATACAATTTAGGGACTTAATTTTAAAAACGAAGAGCTAATCTAAAATGACTGGAACTGCAATTTAAACTATAGTCTGGATATCTTCCAGTTGTCTTAGGGAAATTAAGGAAAGAATGCAAATAGAATGCAAATATTCTGGAGAAGGAAAAAAAAGCCCAGCATGTAAATCTGTCCTGTTGCTGATGAGATACTGCAATAAAGGAAATTATACCAATTTCCTTTGGAAATGTAACACATTCTTACCTAAATTAGCAATAATTAAATAATGAAATAACAAATGTGACAGCATGCCTAGTTTCATTTTTGGATAACTCTCAAAAACAGCACCTTTCTGTGACAACAACGTGTAATTAAATTAATGCAAACTTGTGGAATAACATTTCATCTAACGCAGAGATTTATTTTGAGGCTTTTACATTTTGGTGTTCAATGACAACACCCCCCCAAAAAAATTCATGACACTAAGTTAGCCATAGCTATCTGAAAATAAACAACCTTTTAAAAGACGACATGATTTGATACTTTTCAGAAGAAAAAATGAAAGTGTAAAGTATTGCTTTGGTCACTGTTGTTACTAGCCAGGATTCTCCTCTGACTATCCTAGGTACCAGACAACTCTCACATTTTCTAAATGTGCCCCTGTGACCTTATTTGTTTCCTTGTTAGTGCCAGACTTTCTCAGGAATTACTCTGATATTACTGGTGTATGCTTCAGTCTGTGTATGAGCCTAAGAATGTCACCTTTTCTTTACCTGCTAGTTTAAAAAATCACTTGAAATGTAGATAATTTACTGCACAACAGATGGACTTTGAACTTCTCTCACCATTTATATGTGTTCCCTCCATTCTGCAAAAATTTGCCTTCATCCTTACACCTACATAAAATGTAGTAAGAATCATCAATTCCTCAGTCTGCCTCCTCCTGAAATTCTTCAAGGGCCGGAACATAATCCTCTTTTCTCTAGCAATAAAAATGTACCAGGTTTTGACTCTTTCAGATTACTATAGTGCTGATGATTCATGGGACAAACTAGTCTTTATCCCAGCTACTCTAGCAGCTGGTACTTGCCACGCATTACTGTCCTCAGTTTAATGTATACTAGACCATTATCAGAAATGTGGTGGACTGCTCAATATTATTTCAATGACTGAATACATTCGTGTGTTTCCATACATATTTTGGAGTATGAGTCACTACCTTCCTTAAATCCTGCAGGGGAAAATGCAGAACTTTGTTGAGAAGGATTTTTTTTAATTTTTTTTTTTATTTATTCCCTCCTATGCATTTGATTAGATGACCTTTTGAAAGTAAATGCAAAGTCAATAAAAAGTGTGAGGATACCTGGATCTGACTCAGTAGCATACATTCAGATGAGGTTTAGTGCAATGCTGTTTCAACACTGCCATAGGGCTTCAGATGGCTCAAAAGCACAGGCAGAATATTCTCCTACTGGCTCAAAAGCTCCAGAACTTAAACACATGCAACCACATCCAAATAGAATTTGCAAGTTCAGATAAAAAAATTTAGTATTGAAATAAGTGTTAAAACTGAGCCCAGCAGAATGGCAGGTAAGTCCCCACTTATCTTTCTCTAGTGCTGTTTTATTTTGCCACTCCTACTGCTGGTTGGTACACTTAACTGGAAAAAAAAGGGAGATGTTAGCAAGGGTAAAGTGCTCCTAGCAGTAAATGATACTCCAAGGGCTAAATTGCACATAAAAGAATAAAACTGTTAATTGTTCAAAGCATTTCAAAGGTTATTTGCATGCCTAGGGATTTGGTAGGATAACTAATATTAGAACTGTTTGGGAAGGAGGAAGATGTTTACAGCCCTTCTTGTCTTACCTTGAATCTCACTAACACAGCTTTGTTTTATCCTTTAGATTCTTTCATTTGCATTTTTGCGTCTGCATTATACCTCTGTAGCAGAAGTTGAACAGTCCAGATAATAGTTGTGCCACTTACATCAATAAAGATGTCATAAAATCCAGCAAGTTTCTGCAAGCTGCCTCCCACATTACAGTCATAAATTGATCTTGGATATTGGTTTGAAGAACAGAACAAAAAACATTTTAACATCAAGTGGTTACTGTTCAAAGTGGCAGGATGACACGCTTGATAAATGAGAATCAGAGAGTGCACATGAAGTTTTCAACATTTTGTAACAGACCAATAAATTTCACATGAATGGTTAGTGCATAATGAATATATTTAGGACATTAAGTACAAAGGCCAGGAATTACGGCCAATTCATGTGACAAGCACCAATGGGTACTTTCCAAATCCCACCAACCACCTTCACAGAGTTTAAAAAAACAAGTAAACAAGCATGTTCATCCATTGCACTTTCTTGTACCAGAGAAATATATCTGAAGGTCAACCTACATTATTATGCCAGTTTTAAGTATGTGATTGAAGCTCTTTTAAAAAAAGGCCAGTCAGGCCCAACAATTTGTAGGATAGTGGCCACAGATAGTACTACAGTTTGAGCCTAAGAGGAATCAAGTTTTTCAAGAAACTGGTATGTTTTGAGAAAGAACTAGATCTGGCTACTCAAAATAGTCATAGCCAAATAGGTTTAAGTGAATGGATAGTCTAAACTGTTGCCTGGTGACAAGTTAAAAAGTGAGCATCTCATTCCTGTTAACATCATAGGTTGTAATCTCACAAAAGAATGTATTCTTAAAATTTGATAGGAGATAGAACTAATGGAAAAAAGAATAGCCTACTAAAATATTTCAGGAAAATAATCCAAAATTTCTGAAGCTGAATGAACAATTATTTGCTAATAATCCTAGATAAAATGCTGTCCTCAGCCCAAAAGCTATGTCTCCAGAGGAAAAATTTAATGGTATTTCTAACAATAGAAATGAATATCACATAAAATGTGAAGGTCTGCTTGTTTAATTTTTAAATTTTGAGAAAAATCCAATTTGGGATTTTTCTGGTGTTTACTGGTGTGAAATAGATGCAGAGAAAGATGTACAACTTCCTAATATGCCATGGCTTCAATTTTTCAGGCATACAAGACCTAATCCAGCAAGGTATTGGCTGTTAGGAGACTTCCTGCAATGCATCAGGTTGACTGAACCACTCAGCTTCAAAAACTTCAGAAATACACATTCAGAGAAGTGGTGAGATGTATTATTATGGACAACTGACCAGTCTTGTTCAGCCATGAATATGTCTCACAGCACAAGTACACATGGCCAGTTCTGCCCTGTGGTTAAGCTAACGGGACAACCATGTGAGAAACTGCTGGACATTGCAGACAACCGAAGAAAAGCACACAGTCAGTCCTGACGTGTCCTAGACTGACAAGGCAACAATGCAAGAACTACCAAAACCCACAGAGAATGGAGGGGGAGAATCAGATACAATATTAAAATCCCCTTTCTTCAGGCATGATTCTCCAGCCTGTTAAGTCTTTTGGTGCCCACTGAATTTTATTTGGAATTGGAAGAATTCAGGGTCTTTCCATGTCTGTCATTTCTTATTTTGCTATACTCCCAACACCTTCTCTCATGTTCTCCTCTCCTGTCTCTTGTCCACTCCATTATTTTCATTCTCTTTTCTCCTCTTTATGAGTAATCCTTTTCTCTTAGCCCAGGTTTAGCAGGGCTTATTGCTTTGTTCTCATTCTCTCAGCTGGGATTTTAATCTCTCTCTGTTTCACTGAGGCATGTTATTCCACTGCTCCAAGTTCTTCTGTCTTTCCTTAGACTGCATTCCTTTATTTCATCACCATCTTTACCTTTTTCTTTGAAAATTCAGGTTTGCTGCCCTTGCCTGTTTTAATCATCTGCTTTCTCTATCTTATTTTTATTGCTTCCTCACATCTCTTTTCCCTTTTTGCTGCAAGTTTTCATTGAGGTTCTTCCTGTTTTCTAAATCAGATTCAGTACACTTGTACCAATTCAAATCCAAAATAAAAAAAGCTGGTCCACTGCCTGCTCAAGATGTTTTCTAGCAATTTCCTTTCAGATCCTAGAAAACGGTATAGTCTGGAGGTTTATTCTTGCCAATTCTCTTTCAAAACACTTTAATTATCAGTGAATGTATAATTTGCATGGATGCAAAAACAGTCTAAGATAGTCTTGCAACTGTTCCCTTCCTGAAATATCTGTTTGCTACAGTTTTAGAAAACAGAATAATTCTCAGGATAAAACAGTTCTGACTTGCAAGCTGGAAAGAGTATCACTCTCAGCATATGTCATTGCTTGCAAGATATAAATACTGTTCTTGTGAAACTAATCTGATGCACTGCATCTGTAAATTTTTTTCCATTTCGTTACACTGCAGAGAAGTTTATGCAATCTAATGTGATTTGAAACAACTGCATGATAAGTCTGTATGGAATGCTAAGTGTTTTGGGAGCAAGTGTTTCTTATATAAATGACCTTTAGAATATAAATAAAATACCTTTACCAGTATTAGAGAAACATGCCAAAATGACTGATAAACAACCCCCCTTTTTTTCCTACAGTTTTCCTTTTAATAACTCATTTACTGGGCTGTTGTAGTATTGACTGAAATACAAGGAGGTTTAAGTCTGGGGCAAATCCTGAAGATTCTGACATCCCAAATGTGAATTCTGATTCCTCCTCTTTGTTGAAGATTTCCCTACCCAAGATCTAACCTCAAATTCTCTGTCTATTCTTTAATATTTTAAGCACTATTTTCATTGTTCCCTTCCTTTGTTTTCTACTTTATTATGTCATTTAAGCTACAGATGTGCCTTTTAAGTAAATTGAAAATGGATCTGTTGTACAGATTAAAGATGACTTTTTAATTATGTTTCTATTGCTTAATGAGTGTATATTTGTGTGTTTTCATACAGAAAAGGATGGAGTTTTGCATCTAGCTGTGGTGCAACTGGGGAAAGGCTGTTTGTTAAATAACTCTGGTGTTGAGATTAACCTACATCAATTCTTTCATTTCAGTGCAAGAAGAAAAAGTTCTACAGGAACATTCTGTTAAAATTAGAATGATTATTAATTCACTACACCTACTTTTTCTTACTAATGACTTTGATAGTAATCAGACTTTCCAAAACAAAAAAATCTTCTGTTCAATTTAGATTTAGGATGTGTGAAAGTTCAGGGGACAGGGAGTGTTATCTTTAATTCAAAGCAAAATCACTGTTTAAAATAGGGGAATAAAGCAACTTTGTGCCTGGTGCTTGATGAACAGATTCCTTTAAGAGAGTTTTTGTTAAAGTTAGTTCCTAAGAGACCTAAAAATGATGTATGTGAGTTGGATTTGCTTTTTGCAAGATGTTTGGCTCTTGATTGTACCAAGTTTTCAACCAAGCATCCTTCCAAAATAATTCCTTAAGGACTGGACCCTGATACATATCAACAGCAGTGAGCTTTCACTTCCTCTTTCCACTTTCAGAGCCTGGTCCACACTTTGTTAGAATGTACTTGTCTTAGTCCAGGCTTTGCTTTTTGATGACTTGATAAATAATGCATGGGAACTACAATGCTAATTCTGTAGGTTTGGGTAGGTAATTAAGAGAACACAATATGAGAGGTCTCTGTACTCTGGCTATTTTTCTCTTCACTGTAGACTCCTTTGAAACCAACAGCTATTTTTAAAATATCTTAGATATGTGCTGAAAAAGGCTCATCTGGCAAGATGAATGTGCTTTTTAATACCACATTCACTGTGACAGTGATGACACACTGCCTACAAACTGCAGCTTGCAGATGTACGTTAGGCATTCAGAAGAGACCTCTATATCATATATCTTATATTCTACTTCTCAAAACTTAGATCAAAGACACCAAAAATGAGATATGCACCATCTATAAATTGAAGTAGAATGCTTCTGCTTGACAACAGAGGAGATGAAACAAAAATATGAAGAACAGAAAACATGGTGTTGGAGCATGACTGAATTTTCTGTCTCACCCATATCATGAAATGGCTTTTTAGTAAAGTCAGCAGTACCAAGAATAAATTCAGGTCCAGAAGATCAAAAGGTTCAATATACAGATAGTAGTGTGTTGCATGAATCAGCAATATCTATGGGGGATGACTGGAAGAAAAGCAACCCTTGTATTTTTTCTGTCAGAAATCTGTGATGAAGGAAAGGTTGCATGGCAGCAGTAAGGCTGCCAAGAAAAACACCAAGCACATAGTTCTCAGTTTCTGTTTTATCTTCTTTTTTTTTAAAAAAAAAGTATTACAAATGCATCATTATCCATATTGGGGTTACTTGTCCCAAAAAGAAAATCTGCGCAGTTAATATAAACACGTTTTTAAAATAGTCAGACATTATGCTAGTAACTTTCATGTGCAGATTATATGACTCACAGCAGGTGCAGGTGTGCAGGAAGCATCTCAGTGATTAGACAATATTAAGACAAGTTGTGAACAGAGATCTAAATATATTTTCATTGCATTCCCACCTACTTTGTGTAAACAGCTTTTATTAAAAACCCATCTTTCTCAGAATGCAAAGTTCAATAGAATTTATTCTTCTGTAGGAACTTCTTGTGGCTTGGTTAAAGACAATTACAAATGTATCTGATACTTTCAAACATCCTGCTCATAGACATCAGTATACTCTGAATGGGTCTAGTTGAGAATTTCATAGTTCCTGAGCTTCCCCACCTATGTATTCACTATACATCTAAACAGGGTGAGAGAACATGCTGGAACACCACACTACAATGCCATAATGGTGGATATCTGCACCACTCGTTCTTACCAAAATCTGACTAGTGCCACATGCACTATCTAAGTCCTCATTCCTGTGCATACATTATAGCTCTCTTTCTCTCTAGAGAGAGCCTTGAAGCTGCTGATTTTCTTATTCCAGATGCTGACTGAACTGAAAATTTTCAAAGACCTCCTGATCAGAGGCTGGGCTGCAAACTTCCATTATCAGAAAGAACTGAATTTTCATGAGGAATTAAAGCCTTGCAGCCTCTAGCACCAACCCACCATTAAGTCATGACTTTCATGCAGGGTCTGGTAGTGCACTGTAAACCACAAGTGAACTTTGCCCTATTCCTGAGACAGAACCTCCTCAGGGAGCAGCCAGAGATGATGAAGTGAGCTTCAGTATGAAGCTGTCACAACCTAACTTTCTTTCCCTCTCACTGCAGTCAAAACTTACTAATTTCTTTAAATATAAACAAGTTCTAACTCAGATGCAACTAGTTTAAATTATGTTCATCCTTAATGGAACAAAGGACTTCTATCTAAAAGAATTAGTCTCATTTAATATGCTTACTTATGGTGCTCAGTCCCCATGCTGATGACGTAAAGGACCAACATACCACTAGAGAAAATTCCTACACACAGTGGAAACTCTTTCAGAGAACAATGTGTGCTTATGTCTCATAGCTGTACACTATTAAAAAAACTCTGGAATCTTAGATAAACACAAGTGAATAAAATCATAGCACTTCACAACGGAAGATGGTTGAAATTCTCTGGTTCCCCATATATCTTACTAAAAAATATTGTGAACATTTTAGCATCTCATTAAATAATTTTGTTATTCATTATTTCATTTATTTCATTTATTTTCCAAGCTGTTTATGGGCCTTTCTCAGTTCCTATTTATTTACTTTGAAAAGGATCTGACATATTATTTCAGTCTAGATTAGTACCTACAGTATCTTACAATTTCTAGTTTAATAGGATTATTAGTCTTACACCTGAAGCATGACGTTCCAAACCACAACACCATTTTATTATTAAGGAAAGAAATTACAGTCATGTTCTGAAATGACTGTCACTGTGAGACTGGCTCAGTTATCTCCAAGGCATGACTTTATAGCTTCGAGAACTGACAGATTGTTATGTCCTGAAATTCATGCAGGGAATTGTATTGTGGCTGTAAATCACAAGGGCAACTCAGACAGTGGCCAGCACCCTTTGGAATAATCTTTACATTCCTGTTTTGCTCAAAAAGCTTCTTAGTTGAAAGATTACCAGTGATGAGGTTTTTTCTCCAGGACTGGTAAAGGATAGCTCCTGTGTCTTCAACAGCTGCTTAATAAAATTTAAACAAGGCTTTTTGTTGGGCATTTATCTGTACTTGTACTCCTCCAAGGACTATAAAGGGCAAACAACTCAAATCCAAAGTCAATTTGTCTTTTGTGATTTGCTTTAGGCATATTTAAATCTAAACTGCTAATCTAAAATCCTGGAAGCAACTGTACCAATTAAAATAAATAAATAAAGTCATCACAGCTGGATTGTACAAACATTTTGTCAATTATTACATTTTCTGCTTTGTCTGACAGAGATACCCTGCCCTTGTTAACTGAGTCTACTCAACAATCTTGTTGAAAGAGCAGGTTGCACCACAGTCCTGGGACAAGTCCTTTCTTTACTGCTTGGCACACATTGAAATGTTACTTTGAAATTTATGGCTTCTATTGCAGCCTCAGCCTATATGGAGTAAAAGAAATCCCCCCTTCTCTTGACCTCCAGCTACCTACCGGAGTAACATCAGCAACATCTTGGAGCTTCATCCCACTGTTTTTCTAATTTCATCCTTGGAAAAAATGTATCTGCTTCACGTTAGCTCCTTCTTGATCATCAAGCTTGAAACTTGTTACTGCTGCTCCCAGAGGTTCTTAAGGCTTTTAAGCCAATTGCTGAGAAGAGTAAGATGACACAGCAACATTCTTGATCATTTGCTGGGTGGCCCAACTAGAAGTACCTCGGTACCAAAGCCTGCTTCAGCCCACCCAGCAGTAATTTTCTTGGAAATAGCCAGAATACAATTGTTCTCACTTTTCTTATTTTTTCAGAATAGCCACTTTGGATTAACAGTGATTAACTCATGGAGTTTTTGCCTTATTACATTGTTTACACTTCTGAACTCCACTCAGGAGATGAAATCAGACCTACATGACCACCTGCCAACAGAAAATGTGACTAACCTTATCACCAAGAGCCAAATAGATAATATATATAAATACAGTCTTAAGCACTACGATGATTAGACAACAACCCTGAGAATCCTGCTGGTTTTGTTAATTTAGTGTTCATTTTCTTTACCTCTATATTCTCTTCCTCTCAGTGGATGAATTAAGCTACAGCAACATTTTCTTTCTTTTCCGAATTTTTTACAGTGACCTTCAGAATTTTTTTTCCTTAATAAGGAAATTATAAAGCAACCATAAAGTTCTAGGCTGCATCAGGCAGATGTCAAGAAACAAATAAGCATTTGGTTCATAATGCTTTGAACTTAGAAACAAACTATATCCTTAGATTTTTCATTTTATCTTTTTAAGAAGGTCAGCACATTTCAGGACAGTTCAAGAATACAACCTACAGTAACAGAACTTACCGTGTAAAATTAACCAGCACCTTTAGAAGAGCTACGGTGTTCTTAACAAAACAAATTATTATGTCAGCAGGCATCATTTTGAGAGGATGGAGAATATATGAAAAATTCTTGAAGATAATTTCCTCCCCAAAATAATATTCTAGTTTTATATCACAGCTACTCAACACCTAAGTCACACAAATTTGTACACTCATACTTACTGTGGCAACACAGATACACAGCTCTAAAGGAAATGTTCAGTGAGATTATCCCCAAAATAGGGAGGGGAAAGCCTCATGTTACTGAACCTGGGAAGTTTATTTTGACAGCTTCCAGCATTCATTAATTATTTCTGCTCTACAGAATGTTAAACGGTTTCTCAGACTTTACTCAGTGACCTGTTTGCTTATCCTCCAATATCCTGATCAAGGATGGATGAGCGGGCATTTTCCAAACAGAGTGGAAGCTTACTTCTTTGTACCAATTCCCTTCCTCCAACACAAACAACAAATGACTGTGTACTCTGTACACAACTACTGAGGTCCTGAGGAAAGAAAGTAGGGCCTTTAAAAGTCTTTTCTTTCAAAATTGAATTTCACCTCAACAACATCCTCATTTAGTCAAGGACTATCAAAACAGTATTGCCTCTTTCCTCCTAGAAAGGTCATAGACTTTGTCAAAACAGATAGGTAGGATTTTTTTTAAAGAGCTCGAATAATTACCCCCCCCCCCACTCCCCTGTAAGTTTTCTACAAAATGAATAGTGTGTAAAAAATAATCTAAGTTATTTAGAACTGACGTCCTCTGTTCAGAAGTAATTTAAGGACTTAGAAGCCTACTTTGTTTGCAAATTTTGTAATTTAGGATCTTAAATTATTGGATCCTGGATAAACAAAGGAAACATACTGGACTTAATTACATCCAAGATGGATGCACTTTCTTGAAAGATATACAAGAAAACTTAGACAATTAAGAATGGTACCCACAGTGCTGTACTGTTTAGTACTCTTCAGCTGTCCTCTTGGAAAGGATGAAAAACGAGCATTGAATGAACCTTGATCCTCTCCAAGACTTAGGTGCCATTGTTTGCGTTGCAGGAAGGCAAGTCCTGCTCCCAGAACTCAGCCTGCTGTAGTGGAGAGGTATGCACGTTATTTCTGTAGACATTCTGCAAGAGACTGAGTCTTTTAAAAAGAATCCAGAAGAGTAGAATAAAAGTAGTCCCTTCACTCTTTTTTTTTATCCAGGATTTCATTCATCCAAGATGTGACACACTGACTTACAGTTTCTCCTCTGCTTCATTCCTGATGCTCCCTACTCAAGGGGATACCGCAACACTGGACTGCAACAGATTCTACCCAAGGAAAACACTCTCACTTCCCTTCATACTGCACTGTGCATGGAAACAGAAACAGTTCACATAATGGAAGGGTTGTCAAGCATTGCAAGGGGCTGCTCAGGAAAGTGGTGGAGTCAACATCCCTGGAAGTGTTCAAGACATGGCTGAACATGGCACTTAATGCTATGATTCAATCGACCAGGTGGTGCTCGGTCAAAGATTGGATTTGATGACCTTGGAGGTCTTTTCCAACCTTGATGATTCTATCATTCTATGACTCCAAGCACTGATTCAGCCACAGAGTTCTTGGCTACAGCTACAAATGCAGTAACCTCCCTTGTAAATATACATCACAATTGTACACAGTAAGACCATGCAAATACAAGACAAATCACTTGCATGAGAGTCTTTTTACCCCTTAGAAAATAACAATTGAAACCTGAGTGAAATGAATAAAACTCAATGAAAGTTACCTTTTTTCCCCTGCTTGTGCTATGTTTAGCACGCACAAGCCACTTTTGTTGCTTTTTACAAAATGGCAACATGTAATAGGCACCTCAAAAGTAGTAAGTTAGAAAAGCTCCAAATGGCTTTTTGGATTTATTTGTTTAAGGTGTTTGCATGAAAGGTGGCCTTACAAGAAAGTAAAATGGCTGTTCAAGGAAAGTGAAAAATGACCAAAGTTCTTCTGCTTCTAATTTATTTGATAGATGCACTCTGGCTCAAAAACTGCATTTCAGTAATTCTCTGTTTTTTCTTATTTTTATTTTTCCCATTCTCTGAGCTGCAGTGTCCACACTTTATTTTGGCAAAATTTAACTAGCAATGAAACACAGGTCCCATCTGCATGTCCCCTACAGCCTGATTTACACAAACTTGACTTGTTTATAATATTTTTTTCTTTATTTTCATATTATCTGTGTAACTGGTGCAGTTGTGTCAAAGTAGTCAGAAACCTCAATTTCCAAAACTAATTTTCATTTATAAGCACTTATTCTTTCACTGTCATTTATAGCTAAATGAAATTAAAATAGCCTGTTAAGCTTTCACATATATGAACAGTTTTGGCAAGAAAAGCAAAGCAAAGTAAACCAAGACTAATTCTGAATTTTTTTTTGTAAACAGGTAATACAAAGGGAACTATCTACTCTTAAAAAAGATTTGTTTCAAATCTTAATACATCTTAATTTTGCATGTCAGTTAAATTTTGCAAGAAGTGTTTGTCCAAAAAAGTAGAATGATTGATGGCACTTGGTTGGTAAAATAGGAAAGAAATACAGTTTGAATTCCAAAGTATTTTCTTTTAAATACATTATTTTTTCAGAAAACTTCCTGCTGCAGCACGTGTGAGGAGTGGTATACACATGTAAAGTCTTCATAAAGACAAGTTCATGGGCTACATGACATTGTAGAGCTCAGTCTTGAGTAAAATGGTGCAGCATCAGACTTGGACAATTTATTTTTACAATACCCAAATATGCACTGTTCAAATGTATTCTTGCTTGTTTTACAGTTTAGTCCTCAGAAAGATTAGTATGTAGTGTTCATAACATAATTTTTTGAGGTTTTCTGGGAAGAAAAAAAAAAGAACTGAGAAAAGGAACTGGGAAAAGTAGTGTGATACTCATACATAGTAAAAGAAACTAAAATATGAAAATAAATATTAAAATAATCCAGTATAGTACATAATTTTATATATTTGCCCCAAATAAGACTCACTTTTGGTATATCTGGTTGTTTGATTTTTTTCTTTTCACTTCAGCTTTCGAAAAATTTAGATGTCAGAAGTCGCAAGACTGTACAGTTAGAGACAATATTAAGGGACTGGAAAATCCAAATAAAAGATAACACAATATGGAGTTTCTGACCTTTAGGCTTCTGTGTCCCCATTTAGACTTAAATTGCATCTGACAGACACTGTGTGATGAAAAGAATTCATGTTAGTATATTATCTAATGATTTATTAGTATTTTCATTACAGAACCTCAGTAACTGGCCCAGAAAGAGTTGGAGGATAGTATGAACACCAAAGCTACAACTCAAACACCTTGTTAGGAACTTACACATAATGTTACGTACTCCACTTGCACAGATATACTGATTTTAAGAAATATTTAAATGCAGTTTAATGTTACTGCATAAAGTAGTACAGGGTCATGCTTGCGTCCTTGTGTTCTTATGATCCTGCTATTTAAGAAGCATTTACTTATATAATTTCACATACTTACATAATTTTAATAATATAAAACCCCTACTACACTCTATGATTTCATATGTGGCACTCCACAGATTTTTATGCCGTAACAAGAGCTACAAAACAACGTAAGTATCTATGAGTAACAGCACTTACAGTGATTGCAAAAGTTATTAAAATGCAGGCAACCATAATTTCATAATGAAAAAAACAAGTCAGTATGGAGAAAGAACATTTTTCATCTTTAGTCTTTTACTTTATTGTCCTGGAGTTTTATACTGCATCTCCTTCTTCTAGCGATTGTTGCACTCTCTAAGAGTCCTGTAGGTCAAACTCAAGATAACAAAATCAATTTTCACATTTTTGCTGCAGTTTAAAGAGTTACACTAAGTCTGCACCTTTGATAAAATATAACTGATCAAATTGTTTCAAAAATGAGCATATTTGAGAAGTACATTGGTCTACCTATATGACAGAGGTATTCCTATGAATATTCCAGTCACTTTATTACCACCATTGCTAAACAAAAGAAGAGTGTCCTTCATCCAGTCCATCTGATTGCACACGTAAAACTATTCTTTTAACTTATTCCTTTAGGACACTTGCTTGTATCTTTTCTTCCTTTCTATATTTACATTTTTTTCCCCAAATTGTATTGTTAGGAAAGAACAAAAATGCTTTAAATTTTATGTTGCTGATCCTTCAGACTGATTCTTTACATAGCTACTCATGCAGGTTGCTTGCTGTAGAGGATCTCTGTGCAGCATCAAGTTGTTATAAACAGATGGAAGAAATGGACCATGTTTTTCTGTGACGTAGCTATAGATTATATATATATATATATATATATATATATATAATTTACACGCATATCTGTATCAGAGTGTAAGCACATTATCTTTATATTCACGCAAAGATTTACTGGAAATACTAGGACAGTTGGAGTTGAAAACCTCCTCCTTCCAAAAGCAATAGATAACAGGACACTCACATGCTGCTGCTGGGGAAGAGGCTGCTGTGTATCAGCAGATATCCTGTGTTCTAGGCACAGCTTGAATCAGCTTTGTCTATAACAATATACACTCAGGGTATATATACATTCCTAGATCTATGAAAAGAAAAGCTCACATGTATACTTGAGCCTTCCTCAAATACTCAAAAAGAACAGGCATGTTGCTAGAGAGGTGGTTTAGTGCCCAATCCATGAGATAATTCATCCAGCACAAACCTTTTTCTTCCTATGTATAACTGAAATTCAGAGCTGCAAATGTAACGAATACAATGAGGAGAAAAAAAGTTACAGGCATATAAGGCTTCATTTCAGGCCTTTTATTTTACCAGATACATTTTCTCTTCTTCCATTATCCTGAATAAGTAGTAAGTGTATGGATATAGGCAACTAGCTAAAAGGCCCATCAGCCAGTGAATGAAACTGAACTGTGGTCTGTAATATTTGTACTTTATTTTAAGTGCAATTGCTAAATATGTATCTCTACAGTTTCATGCACACGTATTTTTTGCAAGATGACAATATCACAAATGTACCAACGAGAAAAACAGATGAACTCTTCCAGCAGCAGGAAGTGGTTTTTAAATACATGGCCCTAAAATTCCAGTAAAACTCAAATACTATTTTCTAACAACCCATGTAACTTTTCAATTAAGATGAAACAGTTCCTAAACAGTGCATTTTACTACATTAATCACGCTTAAATTTTAGCTACAATGCAAATTCTTAATAAATAATCATAATACACAAATTAGAAGTTCTCTGTCATCTGTACATGGAATCTATTTATATAAGGAGCACTCTGTAGATCTACTTTAATAAAAAGTCACTCATCTGAGTTCACCAAAAGGCTAGACTGAAAATCACAAGTACAACTGGTATGCTGAAGGCAATGTTGGTGTGATAATGTTAAGTGCCATGGCCTCTTACTCTCCAGAGCCCTTCCCAAACACAGAGCTCAAGTCTTCTGTACTTGTCTGGCACAGCTGGAGTCTCTGCACTTACTGAGTGCAGATGTGTCTGTCTCCCCTGGAACTGATAAACCTTGAAGTCCAAAATTATTTGTTTTTTAGTACCTCAGTGGACTGAATCTGGTTAAGAAACTTTTTAAAAAATTTTTTTTTTTGCTTTGCAGTCTATTGGGAAAGGATAACATGGGTGGAGATACAGACACCTGATCATGTTTAGCCTGCAAATGCCTGTAGAGTTATTTTGTACCAATCTAGACTATCAGATAAATACTCAAGTGACAAGTTGTGACTGAGCTAAGTGACAGTAGACATGTACTTTTGGTAACAGGCTCCTGAACAATCACATTGTTCAATGATCAAATGGTGCATTGCATGATGCTGACAAATTTGGCTCTGTGGATAACACTGCATATATTTTTTATGTAGGATCTTATGAATACAACTGCATGCACTATGAATATTAAGGACCATATGCAGGCTGGATCATCAATTGAGAGATGCCCTTCACTTAGATCTCTCTCTAAAAAATATAAATATTTATTACATTGTACTTGTATTAACATAATTTATAACACTAAAACATGTACAGCTGCATCAGCATTTTCCTTTATACTCTCTCTAGCATAGAAAATAATTTTCATCTGAAAACTTGGTAACTCATGTCAAGTAGAGAATTATTTCTGCCAAGTAAGGACAGCATGAAGGGGATGACAGAACTTATCCTCCACAAAAAGTATTTCTGCAACATTAATACATAGAAGTAAGGGTTTTATGTATTTTATTAGTGTTTAGTCCATTGAATAACTATGATTATGACAATCAAAACAATTCAAATCAAGAAAATAACATAATAAAGTCTGACTTAGACCTCACTATCATCAATATGTGAGCAATTCACAGCGGTGATGAGTCTGAAAGCAGTATTCACTTTTATTGCTGCACTGCTCTCAGGACAGTTCGTCTGGTTTCATGAGGTAAGCCTTATTTATTCAGACTAAGATCTTTCAGAATAAGATCCAAACTTCAGTTTGCACAGGTAAGCAAAAAACTCTGGAACTGCAGGTTCCCAGACACCGAAGATTTAGCGCTGACTGTGGATTCTGCTCTTAGAAAAACATTAAAAACTTGCCATTACTTTAACTGTCTATTTATGTTTCTGGATTTTTTCACAATAAATATATTTATACTTTCCATGGACAAAATTCTTCAACATCTGAATAAATTCACTATGCCTTCATCAGGCTGCCATGCTCAGCATCCTTCTAAACCTCGACAGGGTCGTTCAGATAATATAAACATTATCCTGTTTATTGCTATTGTACTAAAAATAAAATTTGATTTTTCAAGTCACAGCAGATACAAGCTGAATAGAGTTTAGCTCTTTTTCTAAGTGCCTTGGGCATAAGTAGGTAATCAATCATATTTAATCAATATGTTGTTCAGCCATGCAGATTCCCATGTCTATAATTCCAGCTTTATTCAAATGATCTTTAGTCTCAGTACACTCTTCATTGATTGTTTTTTCGCACCCAGAAAAGGCACAGAAATAGCTACATTTAAAGCCTGAAAATACCAGTTTAGGGGAAAAAAAAAAGAAAAAGAAAGCAATCCCTGTTACCTATTATTATACCCAATACATTTCACTATTTTAAGGTTTGGAACAACCTTAAAAGTCTTCTTAGTTGTCCAGGCTTCACTCTCATTGACAATGTCCTACTATGATTATAGGAATAGGCTTCAAAAATACCCATTGCTCACTTTCCATATTTATTAAAGCAGTAACACAGGAGCAAACATGCCATGAACAGGAAGTTTAGGTCTTTATCTACAGTTTCCATCTGCATCCAGGAATGTCAGACTGAATGGATTCAAAAGACCTAAGAATTCCCATTTAAATTATTAAGCAAAGCCTCCGCAACTGCAATTCTGTGGATTGCAGTCACATGTAAATGTTGATTATTCTTTTTAAAATCTTAAAGTGTGACAAAATGCCTCTTATTGTCAGTCTTTTCATTGTCTAGGTTGGCACTGAATAAGCATTAGCATAGATGTTTCAGTTTGTTTGAAAACTACTGAAAAATGTAAATAACCATTGGTCTTAGAATAAACAGTTTCATGTGGCATTTGCTTTCATATTAAATTATTTGAAATGAGAGGAAGAACAGCATGACATTAAAAGCACAATCTATCTTATTGTGTGGTTCTTTTCCAGTGACTTTGTAAAAGCACGCTCTCCACTTATTCCAGAAGATAACAAGAATCTACACTTGGCTGGTTTGATCAGTGAAATGAGAGGTGAGAGAGAATATTTGCATTTAAAATGGCTCTTTAATCTGGCTGTCCTAGACCTAGGAGCTGTACCAGCTTCACAGTGTCTCGACAGACTGGCCTATTTCTTGCAAACAAATTATTTATTTGTTTGTAGAAGCAAGAAGCTCATCTAAGTATTCATATTAAGATGAGTGGCTTTCTGTGCAAAAGTCCTCTTTTTTATCCAAGAGTAAAAATGCAAGTGGAGGTAAATATAAAAGCCATGTGTATTTTAGTCCCAAATGTATTCTGTTTTGGTAATTATTTCCCTCTGGTGTAAGGGAACAAGTGATTAAGTCACTTCAAAACTCACATCAGACCTCTTAGCAAGGCTCACTGTAGCTTCTAAAAAAATGTTAAGAAAAATATCACTGCACAGTTCATTTCTAGCTTCTGATTCATAAGGAAAAAATACAGATCTAGAGTCAAATGCCCTCCAAAACAGGATCTGAAAGCACCAGTTATTTTGGCTTGGATTTGGATCAAGCAAAGCTTCCAAATATAGCTTTAATCTTGAGAGGAAAAGTCTGGATGCTCAGATAAAAATATACTGTGTGGACCACTGGCTTTGCCCAGTCAAGTTGCCCCATCCCTACAAGTGCTGAAGGCCAGGTTGGATGGGGCTTTGAGCAACCTGGTCTAGTGGAAGGTGTCCCTGCCCCTGGCAGGGGGGTTGGAACTAGATGATCTGTAAGGTCCCTTCCAACTCAAACCATTCTATGATTCTATGATTCTATTATTTATTGCCTCAATAGCAGCAGACCTACTCAAGTACTCTTCATTTCTGTATAAATTACGAATCTCAATCTGTCATGCTTATTGCCTGTTTCATAAGTTGACAACAAGACTTTAGCCTTTAGAGGACCCTCAGGTCCTTCTCCACAGAGCTGCTTTCCAGCAAGTTGGCCCCCAGCCTGTGCTGGTGCCTGGCATTATTCCTCCCCAGGCGCAGGACCCCTGCATTTGCCTTTTTTGAGTTTCAGACAGTTCTTCTCTGCCCATCTCTCCAGCTTGTCAAGGTCCTTCTGAAGGCTTGCACAGCCCTCTGGGGTATTGGTCATCAGCAAACTTGCTGAGGAGGCCTCTGCTCCTTCATTCAAGCCTCTGATTAATAACTTAAACAATACTGGGCTCAGTATTGATCCTTGGCAGACACCACCAGTGACAGGCCTTCAACTAGACCCTGTGCCACTGATCACAACCTTCTGGGATCTGCCATTCAGCCAATTCTCTATCCACCTCCCTCTCTACCCATTAACTGTTCTATTGGGTTTGTGTGGCCAACTTTTGATAGTGGCAGGGGTACGGGGGAGGCTTCTGTGAGAAGCTGCCAGAAGATCTCCCCATGTTTATCAGAGCCAATGACAGCCGGCTCTGGGACAGAACCACCACTGGCAAGGGCTGTGACCCCATGGGAGGCCTATGCTGTTATAGGCTCCTGGCAGGGACCTGCAGACCCATGGAGAGAGGAGCCCATGCTGGAGCAGGCTGTGCCTGAAGGACTACACCCGGGGGAAAAGTGATCCATGTTGGAGCAGTTTGCGGAGAACTGCTGCCATAGGATGGACTAATGTCAGAGAAGTTCATGGAGGACTGTGGGAGGGACCCCATGCTGGAGCAGAGGAAGAACTCCTCTCCCTGAGCAGCAGCAGAAACAACCTGTGGTGAACTGACTGTAACCCTCATTCCCTGTCTCCCTGCACCTGGGCAGGAGGCAGAGATGGGAAGGATATGGGGGGGGGTGCGATGGGGAAGGTGTCTTTTTAAGACTTATTTTGCTTCTCATTATCCTCCTGATTTTGTTGGTAATAAATTCAATTAATATACCCAAACTGAGTCTGTTTTGCCCTTGACAGTATTCGGTGAGTGACTTCTCTCCTAGTTTTTATTTTAACTCATAAACCTTTCATTATATTTTCTCTCCTGTGTCCAGTTGCAGAGGGGAGTGATAGGCTTTTGCGGTGCCTGGCAACCAGCTAGTGCCAACCCACTACAACTATCTTGTCTCAACCCAAGAGTTTTCTCACTTTCACACTTCTGAATCTCTCCTTCAGCTCACCAGGGAAGTGAGCACCTGCATGGGACTTAGTTGTTGGCTGGGGTTAAAACACAACACCAGGTCACAAACCCAGGACCACCCCTCTTGATCCCAGAAGCTGCACAGCAGCTGCCAGTTACACTCTCCATCCAAATTCACACCTAATGAACTACTTTTGAAGTGAATAAGGTTCACATAGTAACTACTTTCCCTTTGCATGTATTTTCTAATGTCAGTACCTCCTCTTCCTGTGGGTAAGAAGTTCCTGTAAGATACTATCTAGGCTACACCCAACATAAAGCAAGTTTCAAAGGCAAGTAAAAAAAAAAAGCACAAAGTAAGTTACTCCCCCTTCCCGCTCCAGCCCTCTTCTTTTCTGAAAGTTGTTCCAAATGTTTTTCCCTCTGGCTAGGCTTGACATTCAAAATGTTGCACATGAATATATTCACCACAATGACAGGACTTTACTTTTCTTGAGAAACCTTCAGACACCTGCTTTATGGATTCTCAGAAAGGCCATCAGGAAACCTCAAAATATTTATATATTGGATAATCCAAACTTTTAAATATTTATCCAAACTGATTGGAACAGTTAGATGTTTCAAGGTCAAACAGTCAATACAAACTCTGATTAGTAGTGCTCAGCAAATGGGTAAAGATTTTTTTTCAGGAAATGCTGTCTAAACATTTAAAAAAATCTGCTGTAGCCATTCGATTCTATTTCTTGAATTCACTTTCAGATCAACATTTAAGTAACTGTATTTCACTAGAGACAAGAAAAATAAAGAATATGGATACTCACAATCAATGACAGGGCATTCATATGTACCACTAATCAAACTAATGGTGCTTGCATGTAGTAGGAAAAAAATGGTGTGCAATACTGTAATCAAAAATGAAAAATATAAACTCATAAGGAAATTCTAATACATTTGTGGGTTGCTTAGAAGCAGAAAAAAAAAGTAAATTGGATAAATTATTCGTTATAAATTAGTTTTTCATCTGTAGGATTAAGTGTGAAAGAACAACAATTACATATGACATCTGCTGCAGGTCAACAAATAGATCCACTTGCTTTTAGTATCCAGCCAGATATCTGATTTATTATGTGGTTTATTTAGAAAGAAAAACTGTGTTGATTAATTTCTGCAAAAATAAAAATATTTTCCCTAAAACATAATTTACGATATTATACGTAGATATGTGACAGTGAACTTTTCCTTCCGCTGGCACAGCATCAGAGTTCTAGTTATTGTCTCAGTCCATAAGATACCGAAACGATTTAGATTGAACTTATGAACTTTCATAAAATGACAAGAAATTTTCATTGCAAACTGGCGCATGATAGCAATCTCATATACTCCTAGCTCTGGAATATAGATGTTGAAAGGACACAGGAGATGGAAGGAGCTCCAAAACATGTGAATTTTGTCCTATAAGGCAGCACATTTTTTTGTTGCTATCTAAGAAGGGGGAAAACCCCCACAAATACATATGTTTATTGGACTAATGTATTACAAACTAGACTGACTCCTTTAATTGTATATATATATTTTGTGCTCCTGAGAGTGTAGGCATTTCAAAAATATGTGGAACTGGCTGAATGCCTTCCTAGCCTTGATAATGCAGCTGCCTCAATTTCTCCTCCTGCTTTCCATGTATTTACTATGCACAAAAAGTGCAAGAAATACTCCCTAAAAGATGTTTAATACCCTACGACATTTACTAGTACTGTAAATGAAAAAAATTACTTCAATTATAATCTTAATCTTACATTACAAGGGTTCTGTATCTGCACAGAAAGGAAGGTCTCATACATTTTGATACTAACAGACAATAATATACTGTCTGTCATGGAAGGGTATACTTTTGAAATTCCATTTCTTAGCAGGAATTTTAGCTCGTTTAATAATGAAAACTGTGTTGAGGTAAATAATACAGGAGGGGACTTTTTTCTCCTTCCTTTTTTGCTGCTGTTGCTCAGTTGTGATTCTCAGAATTAAGAGAATGTGCATCCCTGATTTGAAGCGGCTGTGATCTAGTTGCTACACCACAGACACACATGGCTGTGTGAAGATTTAACAACAAAGACTAATTTCTGTTTAATTTTCCTATCTTCAGTTCTAGGAAGACTATTAATTGAATAAAAGTGCATCTTTCCCTGGTGGTAGGATTAGGGAACAGATCAGATGTTCATCTTACTCTTGGGCTTGCCATAGCTGGAAAAAATTCAGACATCATATTTGATAGCACTTTCTTCCCTATTTGGGTATCTGTTGTTATGGTGATAGTTCCAGGAGGAAACGTTAATGAGGATGACTTGAAAGCTTTGATGTGTACAGCACAATTACTTTAACACCTCATAAGAAAAGGTGACAGTTAGTACTGCTCCTGGCTAAAGATGCATCATTGTATCAGCTTTCATGAAAACTACCTGAATTTCTATTTGTTATGTATCTGTAACACAATGCTGAATACAAATACGTAATAAAAAGGATTTGGAACGACAACATGCCCCCCATTTTCTCACAAAGGATATAAGCTGTTTTCTTAGGAACTTGGTTACAGTAAAAACTGACTTTAAGTATAAAATTTTAGAGTATCTGTATTGCTCTTTTGTGACACCCCAAGAACTATCCAGCATGATCTCTCATATCCAAAACTAAGCTGTGAACAAATCTATGAACTGACATCACCCAGCACGGGCCTGCAGACACATTGCGTCACCCAGACTGTCGTTCACCTGCTGGGGGAAAGCATTAAAGACAGAGCGGTTATTGGCCTGGATTATTCCATCTCAGAAAGACTTGATGTTCATCACAGAGCTTGGCTCACATGTTGTCAATGAAGGCATTTACTTACATAGTCTTCGTAGGCCTCGTGTGCGGGCGGCGGGGGTGGTCTGTAGCCCGGGACGGACGGGGCGCCCCTGGCTCGAGGGGTGGGAACGCCCCTGGCCACCGGTGGGACAGGGAGCGCTCCACGCGTCACCGGCGCTCCTCGGGGCGCCTGGGCACCTCGTCCAGGCAGCGGGGGAGGAATGGCACCCCCACGGCCCCTGTGGGGAGCAAAAAGGAATGGTCACTCTGGTGTCTACAAGGGAAGACATGCGTGTGCTACCCCATTTTAAAGGCTCTCACGTTTTTACTACTATTTAAAGCATCATATAACTCCAGGCTTTTGGCAGCTACAATGTCAAGCACTTTTAGGCAGTATCTCAGGCAGAACTCATATTATGGAAAGGCATTATTTTTAAACCATCCAGTACCTTTTACACCTGATCCTCTTGTTGCTTGTACTAATAAAATTCTGAATCATTTTAACTCACAGGGTTGCAGAATTACTCCAAGCAGTTCTAGAAGATGAAGAAAATGAGGAACCTTTTCTGTTGCTCTCAAATGATTTTACAAGAGCTGTCATCACTCTCATTTTCATATTTATTGGTGGGTAGGAGAAATGTATTGGCAGAAGATATTGCAGGACAGCAGAAACTTGCAAGGCAAAGTAGAGGAAGAATATAAAAGGAGAGGAATAACTTTTCTTCCTGTCTAATTTAGTTCGGCACAAAGGAATGGCTGCATGGGATTCTGCTTTCCCCCACTGCACAGAGAGAATAGAGCATATAGACAAGCATGGAGAGAGGTTTAGCATCCTCCTGGCTATTTATGCTGTATCTCCCTTGCTGTACTAATTAGTAAGTCAGAAGAAGCTGTTACTGTTTAAAAAGACTTGTAACTATACCATATGATGAAATAGAAGGGAGATGTATCAGGGTAGCAGCCTGTGGGTTTTGTTTCAGAGCAGTATGCTCCTGGGTGTGCTGTCTTTTTGGAAGACTGTGAATGTCAGGTATAAAAACCATGCATGACACCCATATCCACAGTTGTGAATGGAACTCAGCTCTCCTGTAGCAGTAGGAACTGTGGCTTGCTCCCTGCTGAGACAACCAAACCCATTGCATTAGCTCGTGATGTTCATTACTTTACTACAACTTTGAGTAACTGATTTTAGATTTCCAGAATCAATGAATAGTTTGTGTTGGAAGGGACCTTCAGAGATCCTCTAGGCAAAACCCTGTACCTTGGGCAGGGACATCTTTCATTAGATCAATAAATCTTAGAAATATCCTTTTCCTGTCTTCATAATCTGCTCTCATTTGTTGTTTATTACTTGTATACCACCCACTATACCCTGTGAACTGTAGATCAGAAAATCTGGAACAATGTAGACCAAACAGGTTATCAGAAGACAAATATTTTGGTTTACTGACTAGGATATGTATGTAATTGTCTTTTTTTTTTTTAAACTATGGGTTTTTTTACTACTGCTTACACTTTGTAAAGCTATTGACATAATAGTCCAGGTTACCACA
Source organism: Corvus hawaiiensis (assembly GCF_020740725.1). Classification (NCBI taxonomy): domain Eukaryota; kingdom Metazoa; phylum Chordata; class Aves; order Passeriformes; family Corvidae; genus Corvus; species Corvus hawaiiensis. The sequence goes on from NC_063215.1 coordinate 27,060,669, forward strand.
CCTTGAAGGAGCTGCAGGTGGCACACGGATCCCTCTTCCTCGAATGCCCCGTCCACGTGATGAATCCTCAGAACCATTCAAATATGAAAGTTCTCTCAGCTGCTCCTGGCGAATTTCATCATTATAATCCTGAAATTCAAAAGGTGAAACTTTCTGAAACTTCGTATTTTGGCTAAGCTGACAAACCACCCAAACCAGAAACTCCATGGATGGTATTTGGGTGAACTGCTCTGCATAATCACTGGTACGCTGAAAAATTGTACAAGTGGCAGTGGACAACTACCTATAATATATGGACAGAAAAATGTATATGTATGGGTAGTGAAGGTGGTCATAAAGAGCATGAACATGCAAAATAAAATACAAAAGGCACAGAAGGCATAGACACAGAGAAATGTACCTGTATGCAAAATGCAAATGGACTTTCACATGCAAAAGGTACAAATTTCAAGCGACTTGTAATTAGACAAAAAAATGTGTTTCGTAAGTATTTTGTATTTTTGGCAAACTTCCCTGGCTACCTTTATGCACTTAAAACACAAATTCTACCTTATATTGCACATTAGCATGACTGGATGATTTAATTCAATACCAATTAGCATCACTGAATGTAGCCTTCAGTTATTTTGTATATCCTGAAAGAAACTCTCTCTTTAGGAGTCAAGTAAAAAAGCTGTGTTTACTATAAAAAAATTGTTAAATGAAATAAAATAGGCCCATTCCAAGACAGCAGGGTATCGACTTCAACACTGCAGTTTCTGTTGGCTCAGTAAACAGAACACCAGATGAACTTCCTTTACTTACTGATCCAAAGTAGAATCACAGACTCATAAAATGGTTTGCGTTGGAAGGGACCTTAAAGATCTAATTCCAAGGACCCTGACATGGACACTTTGTTGGCTTCCTCCTCATTGGAATGCATGACTGGAGAGAGGTGATCCTTGAATATTAACGTCTATTGGGCCCCTCTTCCTTCCAGGGCTCTATCCCACGGCATTCCACCAAGCAGCTCCCTGAACAGACCAAAGTCTGCTCTCCTCAAGTCCAGAGTAGAGTTTGCTGTGCACTCTCCTCCCTGCCTTAAGGAACTTGAACCATCATTTCATGGGCAGCCCAGGCTACCCCTAAGCTTCCACTTCCCCACCAGCCCCTCCCTGTTGGTAAAAACAAAGTCCAGCATAGAGCATCTCCCCAGTGGCTTCTCTAGCACTTGGATAAGGAAGTTATTCTCAAGGTATTCCAGTAACACATTTGCCCTGCTGTGTTGTTCCTCCAACAGAGGAATGTTGGGGAGGTTGAAGTCCCCCACTGAGGACCAAGGCTTGCGAACGTGAAGTTGCTCTTTTCTGTCTATAGAGTGTTTCATCCACTATAATAGATAATAATGGACTTTTTTAACTTATTTTACAACATTTGTCAAAAATTCCTTTTTTTTAAAGCTTCCTTCCATTGTGTCCAGCTTTTTATGGGCTGATGACTGTACAAAAAGTCCCCTGCAGCAGCCAGCTCACCGACAGCACAGCTGTGTGCCAGCTAAATTATTGTTTCAAAACAGAAAGGATTATTGAATTTCAGCCCTTCTGTCCTTCCATGCTTCCACAGGCAACTGAACTGACTGTCATGCAAGCACCTGAAAATGCATTGCAAGTGACACCTCTTTTAGCCAAGTTAAAGACCAAGCAAATTGTGAGCTGGAACTGAGGCCTTGCTCATTCCTTCTTCTTCCTAAGGAAGTCCAGGAAATCTGTTTAAAGGTATGATCCTGATCCTGTGTTCTAAGAGAGTGTAGGCCTGGTCACGATTTCCTTTCTAAATTTCTAGAGAGTGTAGCTGGAGAAAAATCTACTAACAAAATTCAGAAAAGAACCCTATTTATACAACATAGTGTGTGATAATTGCAGCACAACCATAATTAAAACCAAATCCCTAATCTGCTAATAATATAATGGCTTTCATTTCTTACCATCTCCAAGTTTTTTTGCACATTTTTCTATCCTTCTAACACTAACAGTTATAAGCCGAAGACATCTTCTAAATCAATGTGCTCCGTAAAATACAGAAGGAAAAACAAAATCAGTGAGATCGCATTTACAGCAATTGTTGGAACAGGTACCATCTACTGTGCCCTCTTAATATCATCTGTTATTCATACTGGCTTTACAAGGATTAGGACTTCAAACTTGCTGATTGAGTTTACCCTCCGGATTCCACACTGGTGCTGAGACTGAACTTCATTGATAATGCAGGTACATTTTGTAAGAGGAAAATGTGGGCAAAAAGAAAAAGAGAAAAGACCTGCAAGGGACAGAAATAGGAATTTCTGTGTTGCTGCCTTAACCTCTCTCTTTTGGAATATTGCTGTATAAATGAATTCTACCAGAAATTGCCTTCCTCAGGTAAAAATATAATTTAAAATCTTAGTATTGACAAACCAGAAAATCCAAATCAAATTTATAATATGCAACAAGATCTGCAAAACTTCACCATTCTGTTATGCAATGCCCTTAGTTTTAGCCTGCAGGTTATTTGCTGCGTGTTAAGTTAAGAAACTGTATTTTGAAATGATGAGGTAAAGACAGCAAAGTACATGGAAGATGCTGGGACAGGTCTCTTAAAAGAGAAAGATTTCATTAAAAAATATAACTCTATGTAGATAATTTATCTTATGGGCTCCTTAAAAAGCATAGTAAGGATCATAATTTCTAAACCTGAAACCTGAAATTTTCAGCAGAAATGCTCATTTTGCCTCTTCCATTAAACAGAAACATAACACTGAGTTAATGTTTCGTAGCTGCTACAAGTATAGCTAGAGTAAGGGCATCTATCCTGATGAATATTTAATTGTATTTGAGTTCAGAACCTAGCACATGAGCAAAATTATGCTGCTGATGTTTCATAGATGTATCTAGTCTCAAGAAAGAGTACATGATGTTGCAAGACATACCTATACTGGACCAAGTACAAGGAAGTAGCTGCACACTACAGTAGTATATTTTGTTTCAGAAAGAAAACCCCAAAAACCAACTTATTTTTTATGTTAAAATAAGCTCATGAAAAATGTCCTGCACTTCATAACTTTTCTTATAGCTTTCTAATAGTCTTATAGCTATTCTTACAGCTGATAATGTACATTAACCTATATGTTTTGCTCTTATTTATATCGTTAAAGACATTACTACCTATAAACGGCTTTTCTATTTACTGCTGATAAGGGGGGTGCAATTGACTTGTATCATGGTGGTCAGTGTTTACTAACACAGTGAGCCAACTATTCACCTAAACATACATCTTGACTTTAGGAAGGCCAACGATTTACAACATCAGCAAAGTCATAGCACCCAGGGCCACCAAAAATTGCTGTATTTATGTAAATGCCTAAAAAACCAAATTACATGTTTAGATAAAAAATTCAGTAGTCCAGAAAACATCAACATGTTTACCCCAAATTACCACAATTACGTTTATTAATGAAGGTTAGGAGTGATTAATTAGGTTGGTTGCCTTGGCTGTTGTAGGAACAAAGGAAACCCATGCCCAGGTTTTCCAAAGGAAATCAGTCTGGCTGATGGCAACTCACCCAGGGGCCCTTCTGCCAGCAGTGACAGGAGGTGCAGCAAAGCACAGAAGCTGCTAGAGAGCTCAATAAACCATTTGGGTAAAAAATAGCGAAGTATGAGGCACGTTGCAAAACCTGATCTGAATTAACAAGAACATGTAGTGACAAGGGAGGAGAGTTAATAAAGAAATCAAAGGGTAAGGCATAGAAAGACCAAAAGGATTTGGGGAATATATATCTATCATTACCATAACAAAGGCTCATAGAAGTCAAGGATAAATCAATTCCTTCAGGACTGTGATCTCCTGTCCTGATGTACTCTGCACATTTAAGTTCTATTATAATTCTATTAATAAATATCATTACTCTTATCTGTGACAACTGACTTTCATTCTTACCAGATAGTTAGGGGAAGAGTAATTTAGGTTAAATTCAAACTACCTTGAGATATACATGGCAAATCTAAAATGATAAGCACAATATTTCACACTGACAATTTTGAAGCATGAATAGGGCACACTCTTTCACTCCTACACTGTAATATCCTCTGAAGCTCCGTGTTGCCAGCATAGAGCACCACATTCCCAGATATATGTTTGCCCATCCTACCACACTCTCTTCCTGTGCTCAGGCAGCAGAAAGGGAACAGGAGATGGATTTGGACTCCTGCAGAATTTCTGCATCCTGCCCAGCTCCTAACATCAGCAAAAGAGTTTCAGGGCTCTGTGTACTTGCACAGATTCACTGAAGCTATACAATCTTCCCTAAATTCTGTTGGTGCTGCCTTGGGGCTATTTTCAGGCAGCTTAAATTCCAATCAGGCTAAAATTTCCATTGAGTACATGCTTCAGAAAACTCACAGCCAGAAAATGGGGCACAGAAGACACAGTGAATTTTAGGTGGAGATAGGTGATGGGAATATAGCCCTTTTGTGTGGTTTGGTTTTAGATCCATTCTTATTTTGGACACTAAAAGAGACATTGTCCACATGTCCCCTTCTATATATGGGGAAGCACTAAAAAACACTGTGAAAATAACTGGTGATGAGGAGTTCCTGGAGTCCCCGCTTCTTTGTGTTCTCTGTGGCCTTACAAGGGTGAACTGTGCTATGCCTCAGCTTCAGAGCATAGTGAGAACCACCCATCTGGACTCATGGGGTCAGGATCTGCAGTTCAGTACACTGAAGAGGCCAAGAACCCTGGAATTCCCACTTTTTAGTTGAGTGCTTTAATATCAGGCTGTTACAAAAAAGAATAGTAGTGGCTGCTCAGTACTAGAAGTACTTGATGAACTAAATCCTGAATCGACAAGAGATATTTGGCATTTCCTGTTACTTTTTTGAATTTTAAAATCCTGTTCTAAGACTCCAGTTCACTCAAATATAAACATATTGAACTTTTTCCTGCACATACCAGTAGCATTTATCAGTGTCAGCTTAGGAAATTTAGAAGGTAGGTTGGATAACTCTCTCCATCACCTAGAATTTGGGTGAGACAGTGCCTCAGGTGGGCATGTAAATTAATTGCTGCACCGGGGTCAGGGCAGCCCCTGGCATCAATCCAGGCTGGGGAAATGAGGAGATTGAGAGCAGCCCTGATGGGAAGGACTTGGGGGTGCTGGTGGATGAGAGGCTGGACATGACCTGGCAATGTCAACTTGCAGCCCATAAAGCCAAACCTATGCTGGGCTGCACCAAAAGCAGCGTGGCCTGCAGAGCAAGGGAGGGGATTCTGTCCCTGTGCTCTGCTCTGGTGAGACCCCACCTGCAGCGCTGCATCAGCTCTGGGGTCCCCAGCAAGGAAGGACACGGAGCTGTTGGAATGAGTCCAGAGGAGGCCACTAAGATGATCAGAGGGCTGGAGCACCCCTCCTATGAGAAAAGGCCGAGAGAGCTGCGATTTTTCAGCCTGGTAAAGAGAAGGCTTTGGCATGATCTAATTGTGTCATTCAAGTATCTGAGGGGAGCATATGAGAAAGACGGAGAGAAACTACTTAAAAGGGCACAAAGTCACAGGACTACTTTCAAACTGAAAGAGTAGGTTTAGATTAGATATTAGGAAAAAACTCTTTACTGTGATAGTGGTGAGGCAATGGGACACGCTGCCCAGAAATGTTGTGGATGACCCATCCCTGGCAGTGTTCAAGGCCTGGTCAGATGGGGCTCTGACCAACCTGGTCTAGTGGGAGGTGGTTTGAACTAGGTGATCTTTAAGGACCCTTCCAACCCAAGCCATTCTATGATTCTATGAACTGCATCCTTAAGCTTCATGCTTTGTCTTTCTAATGCTATTTGAAGTTCATTGCAAAACATGAGATTCACCTGTAGCTGAGCCCATGCCCAACCAAGCAGTCCCTACAAAGTTCACCAGAACTGTGGGAACTGGCTCTAGCCCACCCTGCGCGAGTGTCTGATGGGTATGACGTACGTTCTCAACAGTATATGGAGGAGCTCAAACCCCACAGCTGTTTTGATGTTCCTCCATAACACCCACACTCTCTGAATCCATGTTTAATGTATATGCATCGTTTCCTGGTTACCTACAGTCAAAGCCATCTGTTAGGATGGCTCTTTGCCCATTCACAGATTGTTCTGGTTATCGCACCAGAGCATAGGTGCCAGGTAATGATGGGTTTAGATGGACAGCCTGCAGTGCACCACAAGTGACAAAGCTTCTGCCAGAATGACTCCAGTACTGCATTAGCAACACATACCTCGTTGCATTTGCCCATATATATCAGCACTCAAATAAGGCCATTTTGTATGCACGTAGTTCTCTGGCAGTCCCCAATAAATACATAAAAATATAAATATAATCCATCTGAGCCCAAGGAAGGAATTACTTTCTCTAAGCAATCAGCAACTTAGCCAGATCCACAGCCATAAACGTTACGCACTTTAACTTGCCCCGTATGCAAAAGGTGCTGTCTTTATCTGCTTACAGTCTGTCTGAAAAATAAACCTTAATTGTTTGGATCACCCTTAGAGATTGAAACACACAAAACAGACCATACATTTCTTTCAGCAGCAGTTTGAATGTGTTGCAGCCAATATGAGTTTCAGCTTCTAAATGCCTATGGGCAGAAAGCAAGCAGACATAAGCTAGAGCCATGAACACTTGCCTTTGAGGTTAGTTGACAGCTGGGGGATTTGTCAGCTTGCCACAGAGAGCACTCACCCAAGCGTGGATGTCATTTTTCTCTTTGAGCATGCACAATTAAATCTGCCTGGCATCATCAGCATGGGGCACCGCTCTCTACAAGCAGTGTGGAAGGGAGGGGTGTGTTTTCTCCTCAGCATCTGAAGAGAAGCTGCCAATCCCAGGGTGGAAATTATACATAGGCAAAGTGCTAAGAAACTTTGACCCAGATATTTTAGTCTTTTTCATAGAACAGAGCAAAATAAGTCTCATCTAATTACATAATCAATCTAAATTTTGCTTTTCATACCAAAGAGACCTTTCAACAGAAGATTATTGCAGTTTACATGGAAATGCTGTAAACCACACAAAATAATCACACTGAAGATGGGTGCATGACTTTTGAAAAACTGGCAGAAGCCTGTATTAAATTTCAGCCATCTACCCCAATTTGTTCCACCCCTCTTGCTCACAGGCCCCACACAAATGGATACTGTGGTCTCTAATTCATTCAAATGACAGCTATGCTGCCACAGAAGTCAGTTAGCTGACAGCTCCCTATCCCTGAATTTAATTCCAAGTGAGCTCTGGCTGCCAAAGACTTGTGCTTATTTACAGCTGTCACTTGAAGGAAACATATAAGGGAATTGGTAATATGAACAGAGGGCATATAGCAGGCTGCAGGAACAGTGGTGTAGCCACCTAATCCTAAAGAAATTGTTATGGATTCCCGCTGGATGTTTACACTGGCTTCTAGGAAGGAAGGGATGTGATATGGCCGGTCCTTTTTCAGGAAAATCCACTTGCTTCAAAGGAGGCAGGGAGAGGACTAGGGCTGCCACTGTTCTCCAGCTGGTTGCTGAAGCTCTGCTACTAATGAGACCATTACCTGCTCTTAAGGCCGGAGTAACTGTCTACTGTAATTTACATTGAAGCCAACATAAGTAACAAGTTATACATAGTACCTATGCAACTTTTTTTATTCCAGCTGTGCCAGGTGGGACCCAGATTGCCTGCTGCTAACCCACTGCTGTAGGTTTGCAGCTCCCTAGTCAAGGATAACAGGGACAGCAACAGCAGCCAACAAAATTCAGACGTGTTTACTCTTGCTCAGTGCGCCTGTCTCATCCAGCCTGGCTACAGACACGCTCCCTCAGTCCCATGTGGCACAGTAAACATAGCATGCTGCTCGACCTGAGACTAGAAAGGGCAACCAAGAATGAGAAGTCTGGGCAAGAAAGTATCTTACTACAGGTCTGTGGAGTGTCCTTTCTTTTACAGCTTCTGAATCATTTCAGAACTTTAAAAAGTCCTATTAGGTGATAATCTGTACAGGTTGATAGCATATAATATATTGTGACTGAACTTGATACGCGATACAGGAACTAGTTTTTAAACCAATTTTAGTGGTTTTTTTACTTATTGCAATATAGGATTACAATAACATGAGCTGTTCTTGGAGTAAGGACTGTCTTGGCAAGCACTAAGTCTATTTTACAGATGCAGAGCAGAAATTTCTTAATAATGCTGCTAGGATATACTGAAATCCATTAATAACCATAATTCAGGAGAAAATATATCTTAAATTTCAGTTACCACAGACCCAGCTGTAACATCCTGGCAGCAGAAGCTGGCAGAAGGGTGATTCATTATAGTCAGCACTCTCTTGACAGCTGCGGGAATGGTAGCATGGCCTGTGTGCTTGGTCCTCCATTTTTCTAGAAAACAGATTGCTCCAGACTAACCCAGGTTCTGGTCTAGATTCTGCTGCATGCAGGACCCTTTAGGAACCCTGACTATCTCTTTGATCATCCAATTTAGCCACAGTCTGTATCTATGAAGTTTTTTTTGTAGGCTTAGAAAAAACAAGATCACACAGGTCACTGATGCTCTGACTGGAGCAGCATTGTCTCCACTCCTGAGGGCACTGCATCAGCACCATCACTGCCTGGCACAGCTGCTTGGCAGAGAACAAACTGGTGGCAAAGCTGTACTGACAGCAAAAGAAAGGATGGAGACAGAAACTCCTTCTGGGAACCTCAGGCTGCCATGGGGGCTTGGCATTGGAAGGCAGCAGCAGTGCCTGGGCATTTTCTCCAGCCAGAGGGTGAGACAGAAAACACAGTATCTCTATTTCTCATGCACTCCTCCTTGCAGTGGTTTGGTTCAAAATATCCATTACTTACTCCCCCCTGCTACCTGTCTGAAAGCCGGAGGACAAGAGAGCTGTCCCGGGCTCTGTTTGTTCTTAAATGTGGATCACAGAGACGTGTCAAGCTTCTTAAGCGTCTTAAAAAGCTGCCAATATTCAAACTAGCCAGTTGATAGGTTCTGTCAGGTCATAGAGGAAGCTGAAAGCACCTCTTTGAAAGAAAATCACTTCTGTGGCTGATGGAGCCTTCTCTACTAAAAAACCAAACTATGCTAAACCATAACACTCCTAAACAGCAATCTGACTGACCCAAACTAAACAGCATAGCACATCCCATCCAGTGCCAAGATTTTTTGCATAGTAAGGGAAAAAAAAGGAAGATACACGCTGGGAAGATGGTCTGTAATAACATCATAAAAATACAAGAGCAATTTTCACCACTGGAATCAAAGATATTTTCAATCTGCTTGGTTTGAACTGCTATAATCTAAATTATTTTCACTGCTGATATATTTATGGCTAGCCAGTGTAATGGTACAGAGGACAATCACAGGAGAACAAGCAGGCATGTGAGGAGTCCCCCTCTCCATACTAAATTCAATAAGCATGAGGAAAAGACAGTGAAAGAATGCTGCTATTAACCCCAGGGTTACTGTCTGAACCATCACAGAAACTAAAAATATTAAAAATAATATAGATTTAGCTTTCTGAAGTTTATGCCTAAGTTCATGTGAGAAAGTGAAAGTGAGAAAAAATAGTGAAAGGAAAATAACAAACAAGAAAAGCTGAAATCATGTCAGTGGAAAACCAAAGCGAATGGCAAGCTCAACAAATTAGCAACAAATAGGTAGGTTTAAAAAGGCTGATTTAATAATCCCATTAGAAAGGTATACAGCAGGCGTAAGATGCTTTAAGTTTGGTTTTTTCAGAATGAGATTTGAGACAAAAGGAAAGATTATTAAGGAAATGACAAGGAGTAACAAGAGGTAGAAAATAACTTACAAAGAAAAGCTTAGACCATGTACCAAGTACAGATATACTCATTCCCAAGTGTCTCTCTGCTCTCCTTAAAATACATGGTATATGAAAGATTGGGAATCAAGTGTATAAAACTGAGTAAGTAATTAATGCAGCCAGATCTAGGTGAAAGTCCTGTCAGAGTTTCAAGCTAAACAATTTAATATATAGCATGACAAAAATGTAATCAGTTCTATATTTGTTATTTAAGTTGAATATATTTTATTTTGCTATTGCACAAACCTTTTAAATGTTTATTCATGAGGATATTTATAGTGCCTCCTTTTTTTCTCTGTAGCATGTGCTGAAGAAGGTTTCAGGCATTTTAACAGAATTCAATACTTTTCTATAATTTCCAAGAAATGTGATCAGTAATTATACATGGTACTGAAAGGGAAAGAGGGGAAGGTGTGGATACAAAAATGCTGCTAGCGAGGATTTTCTTGCTATTTTCTAAGTCCATGAGAGACTTTTCTCTCTCACAGAAGAGGTAGCAGAGTTATGTAAATAACCAAACACCTGCAGCCTTGAGAAGCCTTGTCTATAGTACAGTAGAAAAATATTTTGACTATGGATGTTTTAGGATTCTAGCCAATCACCCCAAGGGGTGGCTGATCCTTTGTCCAATTAGACTATGAAGAAAAAAGTCTATAAAAGAGTTTGTAAAATAATTAAATAAATCAATCTTGCTGCACAATTCCTGCCTGTTGGATCTTCTCTCCTCCTCCCTACAGCTCTGGGACACGGTAATGTACCTTAGGGCATTTATTTTTTTTTTAATAGGAAGGAGGTAAAATGGGCTTGGAAAACACATGTTCAATTTCTTTCCATTACACATTATTATACTGTTATAGACATAACAAAGTATTTTAAAAGTGACCCTACCTAGCTCCTTCTTACTGCAATCCATCCAGTTTTGCACTTGCAAACATTTTAACGTTTTAAAAACAATACTTACATTTTATAATATTTCTAATATTCATATAATATATACATATATTTACAATATTTAAATGGCATGTAAGAACATATATGGTTGTCCTCCCTGCTTATTACGAATATGAATCACTGAAATGTATCAAAATGTCTAGGTCTCTTTGAAGCTACTAATCTGGATCCTTATCAAAGAAAAGTCTTAATAAATTTAATTCTGTGCTGTGAGTCAGAAATCTACAAAAAGGGAATTATTAAGTCACTTTTTTTTTAATTCACAGAGATTAATTATTTTTTATTTTTCATATGTTATAGCAGAAAAGGCACGCATGAGGACTGGTGAAAAGGAATGCTCATAGAACTTTTTCCAAGCCAGATGTTAATCACTCTTTATATTAGAACTATATTCTTCAGTCTTTCCTGAACAGCTAAACCAAGAAATTTCTGTAATTGTTTATTAAATCTGTGTGAAAGCAAGAAATACGGCATATACTGACAACTGTTTATTAAGTCAATACTATTAATTAGTAATATGGCTAATGTTATCCTGGCCATAAATTTCCTTTCCTAAAGTCACAGTCTGAATTGGGATAGTGAAAATATGGCTGAATAATTAGGAAATGAGACTTAAGGTCTCACCTTTTCTTTTTTATCCTCAAAACACAAGGCCAGATTGAGGACGTTTTCTATGAGTAAGCACAACTTCTATGCCCTGAAAGACTTTGCTGAGCTCAGTGCCACCTTAAAGGTGAACTCACTAATTCCATCTGGAAAGAGGATCCCAGCACCTGCTAACCGAGTGCCACATAAGCTGAATTTTCCAAGCAGATTTCCCATTCAGCACAAATGTGGAATGTTTGTTCAGAGCCCATGTGTGAGTGCCACTGACTCCACCCGTGCTCAGGACAGTTACCTCACTCATACAAACCCCACAAGCACACCCTGGAAACCAGGCACCCAGAACCTTGCTGTCTGATGATCTCAAGTCTCACCCGATTTCACTCCAGAATCACAACTGGGGTTTAATATCAACCCTGTATTATTGACCATGAAACAAGATCCCACTGATTTCAGTGTTTTTCTGTGACTAAAAGCTGGGGCAGGTGACAAGTTGTGGAGATACAGGAGTTTCAGTCATACAGCTAAAAATGTGACTTTGTTTATTTTTTACCTAAAAATAATCGGTAATGCTTATAATAAGCCTCAGCTGTGATATGAATACAAAAACTTCCACCTGAAGGATGATTCCTTACCTGTCTTCTATGCTGCTAGAAAGCCTGTGGTGAGCTATCAACATCAAAACATCAGCAAATAACCATCACCCTACTTTGCATGCTTCCAACCAAAAAATTATATAGACTTATAGTGGAATTATGTGGAACTGAATACAAGTGATTGTGAACCCATTAGTTCCAAATTATTATTTAACTATAATTAACCCAGTTCTACATTATTGATTTTAGAAGCATGGTGGAAATCTATGCTAGACATTCCTTCTGGTTTTCCATTCAATTCAAGAAAAATGTTCTAAATTTAATTAAATGTTTCAAGTTTAGGACAACTAAATACCTCATCTTTCAATATAATAATTCACTTAATCATAGAGAATATGAGTGGACACTAAAGAAATAACAATAACCCCATCTCTTGGTTTTTTGAGGGAAAGAGTGCTATAAATGGAATGAACTGAGACTAATTTATTTCTTTTTTTTGTAATTCGAATGATCAATTATTTTAACTAAAATGTATTTAATTAAAAGCAAAATATATTTAATTTAATTTTAAATGTTTGCCATGTGTTTCAATGATTAAACTGGATAGGTAATGGATATCAATGTCTCATTATGCATTTATATTCAGCATAGCAAGCCAAGGCAAACACATATGACTTCAAGGTGCTGAGTATTCTCAGCTTCCAGTGGCTGCAACTAATCCTACTTAGCAGCAAAGGTAGATTATTTTATTGAACTTAAGCTTTCCAGACCTGGGGTTTATGGGATTAAAGTCTCCAACCCAGCTCTCTGCTGGGCAGGTCTCAATAACCCACAGTTATTTACACTCATTACCACCTAGGCTAAGTGGGTTGGGTAAAAACCTCATGATTCTCTGGGATTCCTTAAACCTTCCATAAATAACCTGGGTTGAAAATTTCTGTGTTAACCTGAAATTCTGATGTCCAGGCTTTCCTGCTATCATGCCAGAGCCTCACTAAGAAATGATGAGAATTAACATACCTGATACTGCTGTTAAAAACCCAGAGCGTTTTCATCACTCAACTTTGTGATTTCAGGCAAATAACTGGGAAATTTGAACTGGTCTCAAGTCTGCTCCTGTAAGTCTGTTCACCAGCATATAAACCATTACCTTTATTTACCTACACACAGTCACAATGAGAAGACAGATACCAGACACCTCTTCTTGCCTGTACTCTTTCCTTTGAGTATCCTTTTATTTGTCTCTGCTAAAGGAAGAATTTGACACTAATTCCAAAAAATGGTCTCTGGACAATCACCATTATCATCTTCATCCTAACTCCATGACTGTGAATTTAATTTTATTTTAAAATATTTGGCAAACTCTGTCCTCTGTCCCAGGATTCTTCAATCTCAAGAGCCCCAAAAGCAAGCCAATCCCAATCTTTTACTTCCTTCTGTAGAAAGAACAGGAGCAAAACAAAAGCAAAACTTTAGTTAATTCATTTAATTTCAAGTGGTTCTACCTTTTCTCTGGAGATTCTGGACTCTGCTGTAATAAACTGCTGCCCTTGAATGTCTTCTATGCTCCTGAAGTACAGTAAGAACTGTCCTCCATATTCTTATGAAAAGTTTTTTGAAGCAAGAGTAAGCTGAGAGAGAGCTGTTAGAAGAACCTTTTTTAAATACCACAATACATATTACTGATCAATAAGTTAGTTTTTCTCTCTTACCAAGCATAGCCCATAGATTTTTCAATATTTGGAAACCTCCAGACAAGTCTTAATACAAGCCCAGACTTACAAATGCCACATTTCTCCAACTGTCTGAGAAGTGCACCAGGTCTTTGCATTTAAAGTGGAAATTTCACTTCACTGATTGCCTTCATGTGGGTTGATTTCAGACTGGCAGAGATCAGTGTCTGGGAGACTGTTTATATCAGTTCTTGCTGAATATTTAAGCATAAACCTAGATATAAAGAAATTAAAGATACAGCACAGAAATCTATCCAGTATCTTTTCAAACACTGCCAGGTGCTCTGCACAAACCAGGGGCACTTCACATTTCTCCAGGTTTTGTTCTATTGGCAAAGCAATCTTACCTTCATCTCTCTAGGGCCATTTCCCAGCACCAACTTAAAATATCCAGAACAAGGCAAAAGGCTGTATGTGCTACAGAATGCAATGCAATCCACCATCAGCTCAGTTTTATACACAACACAGGAATGTGAAAATGTTGCCTTTTCCCCTTATCTTTTCTTAAACCAAAGCATCTGAGGAGAGCTCAGGGACTGGTTGAAGACTCAAGCATGACTAATTAGAGTATGTCTTCCTTATCCCAGTGGGACTCTTGGCATTGTGTAATTTCAGAATTTTCTATTTCCCCAAACATCATTTACAGTTAGTACAATTATAATTTTGTTTTCTGTTTTTGGAAAAAAACACTTGTTTCTTCCTAATTAACTCCTATCAACACTTTTTTTTTCCTTCTTATCAGGGCCGTAAGTTTGAAGATTTGGAAAAGAGAATTTCCACACATTACCAAGAAAACCCCCTAAACCCCATTAAGAAATCAGATTATCAAGCACTGGTGAGTATGTATTTGTAAGCAGAAAATAATTTTTAGAAATATGTGAGCAGGTGAATTTGTATTTTCAAGGGTCTGGGAGTGGGCTCAGGGGTTGTGATCAGTGGCCAAAAGTTCAGCAGGAGGCAAGTCATTCCTGCTCAGGACTCCAGGGGTCGGGGCTGGGTCCAGCACTGCTCAACTCCTCTGCTCATGAGTGGATGACGGAACAGAGCACTCCCTCAGCAAGCTCACAGGTGACACAACAGGGAGGAGTGTCTGATACACCAGAGGGTTGTGCTGCCATTCAGAAAGATCCTGCTGTGCTGAGAAATGGGCAAAGAGGAATCTCATGGATTTAGACATGTGCGAGGTCAACAATGCAGGCACCACCACCTCCTGGAGTCTCAGTGGCCTGAAAGCAGTTTCCTGAAGCTTTGCAGAAAAGGACTTTGGGGTTCTGATGAACAACAAGCTCACCAGGTACCACCAGTGTGCCCTCAGGCCAATGGCATCTTGGACTGCATTAGGAAGAGCACTGCTAGGAGGTCAAGGGAGGGGATTGTTCCTGTCCACTCAGCACTGGCAAGGCTACAGCTGGCTGTGCCCAGTGCTAGAATTCCAGGTAGAAAGATATGAAGCTACTGGAGTGAGTCCATCATAGAACCACTGAGATGATTAAGGGACTGAGGCATCTTTCACATGAGGTGAGGCCATGAGAGTTGGGGCGGTTCAGCCTGGAGTGCAGAAGGCTTAGGGGGATCTCATCGATGTGTAAAAATATCTGAAGCGAGGGAATGAAGAAGAGGGTGCCAAACTCTACTCCATAGAGCCCACTGATAGGACAAGAGGAAACAGCTGCAAATTAAAACATGAAGTTCAATCTGATCATGCAAAACGTTTTTTTTTTTTTTCTTGGTTGGTTGGTTCTTTGGTTGTTTTTTTCTCTGAGGATTCTGAACAGTGGCACAGGTTGCCCAGAGATGTTGCGGAGTCTCCATCTTTGGAGATATTCAACAGCTGTCTGGACACAGTCTTGGGTACCTGGAGGTGGTTGAACCAGATGACATCTGGAGGTCCCTTCCAGCTTCAACCATATTCTTATTTTGTGAAAGGAAATCCTATGTTATAAATTATTTGATGGCTTAAAACCAAGTTTCAGGTTCATACTAGGAACCCATACAAAACTCTGCTGCTGAATGACTCATTTCTTATGCTGAATTACACACTCCCAAAATGTGGGCTGAAGTAATTTTGAGTAAGTCTGTTAAACTGTCATCACATTCTCCTGCAAATGTAAATTAATTCACATTCACAGAATCACAACTCCTTTAAGATGCAATTTAATCTTCATAATAGTTCTATTTCTTTTAGGTCTGGGATTTTCTTGCCATGCAAGTTTCAGATCATCACATTAGAAAATGCCCAGCTAAGACTTGCAAGGGTTTATTGCCATGTTGTATTTTGTTAAGGCAGCCTGCATTTACAGCTATGTTTTGAAAGCACATGGTCATGCAGCCACAAAACCCTGGAAACACAAAAAACTCTTTTTGCACAGAGCTGTAAATCTGCTTGTTCCATGTGCAACTGTGTGTGCCCGTACTTGTACTCATCTTGTATTCACAAACACAGATTTTGCAAGGAACTACTGTTCTAATGCAGCATTTGGTGCTCGAGGCACGAGCTCTGGCGTGCCCCAGGTCAGAGCGAGTCCAGCTGCGTTCTTCTGTGCATCGCTGAAGCGACTTCGGCACCAGGAAAAGAGCTGCTGGCTGGGCTGGCTAGCTGGCTTCTCGGCAGAGGGAACACGGCAGGAGCCGATGGGATCGGCTCACGTTAGCTCGGAGACAAAGGAAGAGAGAGGCTGTTCGGGTCTGGCTTCTAACAGATTTATTGTTAGAAGTTCCGCAACCCGAACAAGCTGGGAAGGGATGGAATGCGATGCGATGCGATGCGATGCGATGCGATGCGATGCGATGCGATGGGAAGGCCCCCTCAGGTTTGTCCTCAGTTTTATAGGGAATTTGAAAACCCCGGTGAAAGGGGAAAACAACCAATGAGTTACAAGCCAGGGGGAGGATACAATTTAACAAGAACCACTGGGGTAAACCGAGAGGCGGGAGTTATAACAAAGAACCAGTGAACAACCGAGAATTTTCCCGAACCGGGGGAGGTGGCTTGGACCCGGGCACTGCCCAGGGGGTGCGGCTTAGGCTTCTGAGCCACCCCTCAACCCACCCTCTGAGTCTGCCTCTTCGGGAAACTCCATCCAGGGGAGGGGCTGGGATTGATTGGCATCTCGCTGCTCCAGCCCCGCAGTGGGCTGGGTCACATCAACACTGTTCGTTGCTGTGAAAATGCATTTGGATTTTTCAACATGGTACATGTTTCCTTTTCCTGTTTTTAAACACAGTCATAAGTTAACAAAGTATCAAACTTTTTGATTCAATGCAGGATGTTTTTCTAAACTACAGCAACAAAAGGAAAAGTCTGAAGCTTTTTTATTTTCAGTTCAAATGGCCATTTCAAATGCAGAAATGTTGATGAGTCATGTTAGAAGCATACAAAGTTTTTGGAAGTGGTATTTGGCATACACCACTGGCCGCCAAAGAAACATTTTCACAGACAAGCAGGTCTGTCTGCAGTTCAAGGCAAGATTTTAAATGGGAGCTAATTTTTACCTTTTCCTTTTTATATCTTTGAATTATATTAAGGCAGCTTCATAAACAATTCTGTTGCATGGCATATAAAATCTAAGAAAGCCTAATTAAATTCATATGCTTAATGAATGCATTAAATTTAAAAATCAGACAATAAAAAAATTCAGCACTGGATTATGCAATTTGTTTCCTGGGAACAAAATCCCTGGATTCTGTTTTGTTGTTCTCTAAATTATATGTATTCTAACTGTATATATTTCTACTCTGTCAGTTGATACAAAAATGTGTATACTGATCCTCTGTACTGCCAAATAGTTTTTGGTTTCATTAATGCCAAATACAGTTGTTCTATAGCAATTAAGGACTAAAATCCTGCTTTACGGGAAAACTTCGGGGTTTAACACTAGGAGAAATATGTGCAATGTTTTCTGTATAAAGTTCAACAAATAGCTTGTATCTTAGTTTAATGGCAGTGATCTGAGCCTACAGGCTACCCTAACTAGGAGAGGAGGAGTGCTAGAACATGATTTTCACACTAGCCTATGAGAAAGGTTAGATTCTCTTTTGTCCCATAACGACAATGGTTTTGTTTCTCATTGTGGAAATCTGATATAATAGCTTAATTATCTGCAAAACCAGTATCTTCCAAGTTCATCCTCTTTGGTTATTGTTTTGCTCCATGATTTGTTTGCTATTCAGCCCTGAGTGCTGATGGGGAAAATACAATATATTGCTCCAGTGGAAACTATGGAATGTAGTTGTCACCAGTGATATTACAAGCTGCCTTTTAAAGCAGATGTTGGATAATGAATTTCCTGCATTAAGACAGCAGAGTACTGCAACACCCAGTTAAAGTTAATACACCAGATGTATAAGTTATGGAAAAATGCTCATCCATTTAAGACACTGAAGTGATTAAATAGGTTTTTGAAGTAGAAGTATGATATAAATCATCATACATTATCAGTACTTCTCATTTTAGCACAGGTACCACATCTGATATAAAATTACAGTTTATATCTTTCATATTCATCTGGCACAGACCAAGAAGATGCAGTAACAAACCAGTTCACCAGTTCCTAATTTGGAATTAATTATATGTATCTAGAGTTGAGTTCTAGCACAGTCCAGCTCCACAGAAATGTCTAAGGAAGTTTTCATGATATCACACGTTTTTTGCCCCAGTGTACTCTTTCGTTCTATATACACTATACAGCTGTTTTGAGGATTTATCAAGATTAAAGGGTGAAAGGAAAACGGATCTCAAACACACTGCCTTTCAAAATGAAAACTTCATTGCACAGGCTTCCATCTGGATCACAGATTTTTCTTTCTCTCATTATCACATTAAAAAGGGGTTTTTTTAGTTGTGTGAACCATCCTGTAACAGACTGATTTTTTTTCTTTTTTTTTATTTCATGGAATAAAAGATTAAGTTCTATATGATGGATAATATGGTAATTATTTTAGAAAATATCAAATTTAATAATATGCATTTCTTATCAGACAAATTCAGCTTTTTCAGTGTCACTCAAGCCTGAACATAACAACATGATAATGATGTTTTGTGCTATTACCCTGAATCACTTAACATCCACTTAAGCTTTCAGATAACAAAATACATAAGGAAGAGATTTTCCTCCACTGTTTTAGCATTTTCTGCCTATGATTAAGTACACATGATTACACTGTTGCACTGATTGATGCCAATTCGGCATGAGGACATTTTGCAGCAATTATGTTTGGTTAAAGTATTCAGTATTACATGTCATCCCTCTAGACTGAGAATGTAGAGCTATTTAAAAGCTGGAAAACATAAAAACATATATATATATGTATATGTCTACATATATGTACACATATGCACATATAGAGAAAAATACCCACATATGAAAAGACTTCCAGATGATTTGTGTGTTATTATAGATATGCACTCTTTTAGAGAATTTGTCTTGTCTGCATAATACAAATAGGAAAATCAAAAAATATTAATCAATTTTCTATTATCAGTTTTTAAGACAGAATTCTAATGACTTAGTGAATAGCTCCTTTTTTAAAAGCTACACAAAATATTTTGGTTTAGCTCTCTGCTGGTCATATTATACTTACTTTAGAAACTTAAAGGAGTTTTTGCAATCATAGTACCCATACTCAGACATTAATTATTTGAAGAAGAGCATTAAAAGATACTGCTCTGTATCAAATACAGTTATTCTATCAGAATCACTGTAGTAGAGGAGGAATCTGAAAATAATGACTTTTTGTGATGATCACTGTAACTAGAAGTTACTTCAATCATCTGTTGTTCACTTACATATAATGCTGACATTCTTCTTTCTGAGTTTAACTTTAGTCTTTATTTTCTCAATTAGGTTTTTTTGAGTATTTTCGAGCTACACTAACTGGCACTGCTCTGCCCTGCAACAAGTGAATTGCTCCATGTGTATTCTTATTTGTACGATGTAAAGTTGGTGCTGCAATTGGAGTTTATTCACATTTATGCAAATCAAAACTAAGAAAGAAACACAGTTAGGACTTGTTGACTGACCCTTCTATTACATGTTTATTTTTAAAATTGCTTCCAGTTTTGCAGGTATTTAAAATCTTACTAAACATGTAAACAAAGTAAACATTTAACTGAGTAACGTGTGGATGTGCAATGTCTGTCTCTGCCTGAAAGTGTAAATTGTATTTGTCTTCAGAATAAAACACACCTAAAATACAAGAATATGGGAATGGTTTTGAGATATGTCCTCTGGTAGGGATATTTACCTGAATGTGCAGGAATTTTCTTTAAGAAAGACAGGGTAATAGTAGACCGAACAAACTCATTTAGAGATCATCTAAGACAGTCTTTAACTAAACTGGACAAGGGAGTCTTGAGTAGACTGGAAACCTTAGGGCAGAAAATGTCCTCATGTAGGGACAGATATGTAGTATCTGATCTACAAACTTATTTTTTAATTTTGCTTCTGGTTTTGATATTTGCCTTGTTCTTTCCAGTAGGATAGGTGTATTTAAAATAGATCAATTTGCCTTGTATTTAGTGGTACATGTCTGTGGCGGGTTTAGTGTTTTTTGTTTTTTTTTCTTTTTTTCATTCCTTTAGGTCAGAAAAAATTGGTGGTTTATTCAGTAACTATATAGGAAAAGTGTCAGCTATACAGCACACTAGCCATCTAACACAACATGGTTGCTTATTCACCCAGATCTCTTAAATCGATTAGCCTGACAGGGAAGGTACGTGAAAGCTTTCAAAGGCCAAATTACAAAAATTAAAATACAGTCTAAACTACTGAACACTTCCATGTGATGTCTGCTGGGCACTGGCCATAAAATGACCTTGGCAGAGCTATTTACACCAATGTTTTAGATGCACGATTTAACCTGGAACAAATAAAAAGGCATTTATCACATCAGAGTCTGCATAAGTAATCCCTGTCTTTCTTGGACTTTGGCTCCCACTCAGCAAAGTTCAGAAAACTATCAGGAATGTTTAATAATTACAGTTTCTGTTACTCAAACAGAACAGGTTTGTTACAATGAAATAAAATGCTATGTCTGAATTCATGGAAATGAATCAGCTGACAAAATATATTTGCTACAAAGGTTTCATAATTATTTTCGGAAGATGACCACAGTACGTGACATCTTACAGAACAAGAATAGTTATTAGTATGATAGAGTTACAACCCATTTACATTCTACAGTATTGTAATGCTCTTCCTTTGCTTACTTAAACATCTGAACAAGCATACACACGTTTAAAGGCAGCCTAAACCACAGGTTTCTTGATTTTTACTCCAAGGCTGATAGAATATTCATCATTGTACTAAATGCAGCAGGAGAAGTAGCTGCTTCTTATGTATTCTATAGGAAGCAATACCATGTGCAAATACTTGTCAGGAAGTTTCTGTTCAGTGATACAGAAAAGGTCGAAGATTGGTTTTCATTACAAATTACATTTATTTTTCTACCTAACAGAAAAATCTGAAGAAAGTAAACCAGAGAAAGCAACATCTGACTTCAGCGAATTCTCCTAACAAAAATCAATCTGAATGCTTTTAACACAAGTTTGAAGAACAGCATATCAGAAGTTATTAAATATTCTTCTAGTAACCACATGAGGTTGTGATAGTTCCAATAATCACTGTCTAGCACATCAAAGAAATTCTGGAGTCATAACTTCTTATTAGAAAAGCAAATGTAACATTTCTAGTCTTTCCCCTGGAAAGTCAGAGCTCATAGTGCAATCTGATTGCTGCAAAGGTATGTCAGTGAAGAAGGTTGTGTTATCGGAGAATTTCCTTCCCACCCCCATCAAAACACTTGTGAGAAATCCAGTTAAGAAAGTCCAGAGGAAAAAAGCACTATGTCTTCCTTTAACTCAAGTCATATTCTGTTCTGTTTGTGGGAAACTCTGAAACTGCTACCTTTCTAGGTCTTGAATTTCTTCCCACTTCTTTGTCCTGGACAGAAAAAAATCTGTTCACTGTACTTGGGCCAGGAAAAATTTACACTTATATGAACCGAGAAAAGGAATTTAGCTTGGAGCTACTAGAGATTATTCAATGGGGAAAGGAGAGAGAAAAAAGATGGTGGGGATTATCTGGAGGGATAGAGAAGACTTATCAAAATCAGAAAGAGAGGATTCCAGCATAATCTGCTCCTTGTGTTAACAACATGTGCAATCGCTTGTACTGGCAGCTTGTTTGCTCTGATTTTTCACATTATCCAAGGGCTACGTGTGTGAAGCTGTGGGTATGCATTTACAATGGTTAGTGAGTACCTTGCAGTATCTCTGGTGACACTATCCTGCAATCTCTGCTTCCCATTTATTATGTAGTAGAGGACTGTGACAACTAGCACAAAGCCCGTGGAAGCAGTATTATGTGCTCAGGTCTGCTCCTCCTATATGAATGCAGTATTAGAGGATACATGCTGTAGTTTCCAACCTTAACAAAGGACTAGAACTCCTAAACTGGAACTGCAGTTTAACACATACACATACAAGCAAAAAAAACTATGAAACAAAACATAAAATGAAAACAAGGAAATTTTTGTTCATTTTTGGTTTAAAATGTTTTTACTAGTTAATTGACTTGAACCATGAAAATAGTAAGTAACAATATTCTTTAATGAGTTTCTTCATTGATTGTGTGCAGAAATAAGTTCCTGCTTGTATATTTAATATCTGTTTACTTGAATTACTCTATTTAATACATGTTTATGTGAGAGGTTTTTAAATAAGGTGGCTGAGAAATTTAATATAATGAAAAAAGACTTTTGGTTAGACATACCACTATTTTGAAAAGCATTACAAACATTAGAAAGAATCACTGTATGCATCAGATGATGAACGAAATTCTTCTTATTATTAAACTTGTCACTAAACCTAGAGGCTGTCAATTATCACTTCTATCATCTGGCTATCACTTTTTATTAACATTAGTAAAAGAGAAAAAGAGACAAAAGCACTGATGTTGGGGTGCTGCAGCTGCTGTGGTCAATGAGAAAGCACCAGTGGCCTCCAAGGGGCACATGTTCCCAAACACCAGTTCGCTTCCCAAGGCTTCTCAAATGCTTCCCTTACCCACTGCTGTGACAAAACAAGGTAACCTAACAAGTTTATTTTCTAGTGAAAAAAGGTGTTATTATGGCTGCTGATCTCTGACAGACAGGGGTTTTTTTCTGCTTCCCCACCTGCCTCCTGATGCTGCTGACATCTTAAGAAACAGCCTATTCTTTAAACGCTCATCTCAGCAAAAATTTGTGGAGACTTGCTGTTCTTTCCCTGTTCTGCAGAGCACATCAGTTCTGACAGTGACAGGAGCTGGAATGACCCAAGCACGGAGCAACAAAGAAATAACTTGCTGATGTTGCTTGTGAAGGTGTGTGAGCCTCAATGCTCCGACTATTTAGAGGACACATGTGCAGCCTCCTGTTTCTCTCCTAAAATCTGCAAGAAAATAAGGCCAGTGATATCTTGCAGTTCTCAATCAGAAAACCACCACTTAATACATTAAAAGGACTGGTATTGATAACAAATATGCAACTGCACTAGGAAATGGAGGCAGGACAGTCGTAGAAGCCAGACTACAAGGATGGCAGAAGACTGGGATGGCAGAAAAAATATTGGAGCTTCTGAGCATAAATCTGAGCCATCATATGGTAGAATTAAAGCTGAAAGCAAGCGTGAATTGTCAAACAAAAATCTCTGTAGCAAAATGGAGGCAGTGGCCGCCATCCAGTTCTGACAGCTCCCCTCCTGCAGCCCCTGCAATCACGCTGACAGGGTGGTGTCTGTGGCCATGACCAGCGCTGGGGCTGTGAGCCCTGTGCAGCACAGGAGAGACATAGGGCTCTTCCTGAACTGCCATGCATCTGTCTGTCCCATGTCCAGGTGGAAAGGGTGTGAAGCCTGTATCTTGGTGAAATTATCTTGCTATTTATAGCAGCATACAGTGGAATTGCATGACACCCAACAGAGTTATTTAGACTCTACAATAAGGATAAACAAGACTGAAATCTGGCTATTTTTCTGAAGGTCAAAGAAAGGGTAGGCACTTAAACTCTATGCTAATCAAACCCACAAACGATTTAAAATACTAGATGAAAAGTATACATATATTTACACTGAACATAACTTAAGGTGTTAAAAACAGAAGAAAAAGCAGAGAGGGAAGAAACAGATGGTGTACCAAACGCCACAAGCGAGTAAACAAGGAGACATAAGAAACAAAGTCACCACAAAATCAAGACCTGTCAAACAAGTACTGACCTTAGCAAAGGCACACTCAACTCCACGGGCATCTCATAGTGCCACGGGGGACATTACTGAGACAAGGCTTTGTCAGGATGTCGCTGTGTCACAGTGACTCCAGCAGCACCTGTTAGACTATCTGTGTCCTCCCCAGCAGCTGCTCTCTGCCACTGCTGCTGTCTGACCTGTCGGTCTGCAACAAGTCTGGCCATGGGTTTTGCAAGGCCATAGATGTGTGGGACTAAGCTCCTCTTCTTTTTCCAGACACCTGTGATCACTCTTCAATCTCATCTTTTTCATCTGGTCTATTTTATGCCTTCTGGCAATTTTAAATATCATTCAGCTTTCATGTTGTTATGTCAGTTCCACCTGTTATTCTGATCTTGCCACTCTATTTCCAGGAAGACATGATTTTTCTCTATCAAAAATTAGGAGGAGTTTGCTAAAGGAAAGAATTAAACATCTTTTCTCTCTCGTGGCATCTACGATGGCCATGGAAGAGCACCACTATCTGAGATCAGTGAAGGCCCACACACACCACTAAATTGGGTTTGGCATGGCCAAGCTTTGGTAGTGAGGGGGCTACAGGGGTGGCTTCTGTGACAAGCTGCAAGAAGTTTCTTTATGTCCATTAGAGCCAATCCCTGGCAGCTCCAAAGACGGACATGCTGCTGGTCAAGGCTGGGCCAACTGGAAAGGATGGTAATGTCTCTGTGATAACATATTGAAGAAGGAGAAGGAGAAGGAGAAGGAGAAGGAGAAGGAGAAGGAGAAGGAGAAGAAGAAGAAGAAGAAGAAGAAGAAGAAGGAGAAGGAGAATGAGAAGGAGAAGGAGAAGGAGAAGGAGAAGGAGAAGGAGAAGGAGAAGGAGAAGGAGAAGGAGAAGAAGAAGAAGAAGAAAAAAGTTACTGCTCAGATATAATTGTGGCCAGAGAAGAGCAGGGTGAGAATATGTGGGAGGAACAGCTCTGCAGACACCAGGGTCAGTGCAGAAGGAGGGGCAGGAGGTGCTCCAGGTGCTGGAGCTGAGATTCCCCTGCAGCCCATGGTGCAGCCCATGGTGAGGCAGCTGTGCCCCTGCAGCCCAAGGAGATCCATGGGGCAGAGATCCACCTGCAGCCCACGGAGCAGACCCACTCCAGAGAAGGTGGATGTCTGAGAGGAGGCTGTGACACAATGAGAGGCCCGTGCTGTTATAGGCTCCTGGCAGGGACCTGCAGACCCATGGAGAGAGGAGCCCATGCTGGAGCAGGCTGTGCCTATAGACTGCACCCTGTGGAACAGTGACCCACACTGCAGCAGTTCATGGAGAACTGTCTCTTGTGGGATGGACTCATGCTGGAGCAGAGGAAGGACTCCTCTCCCTGATCAGCAGCAGAAACAATGTGTGATGAACTGACCATAACTCACATTCTCTGTCTCCCTGCACTGCTGGGGGAAAGAAGTAGAGCTGGGAAGGAAGGGGTGGGGGGAGGTTGTTTTTAAGGTCTTATTTTACTTCTCATTATTCTGCTCTGATTTTGTTAGTAATAAATTCAATTAATATCTCTAATTCTAGTCTGGTTTGCCTGTGATAGTGTTTGGTGAGTGATCTCTCTCTGTCCTTACCTCAACTCATGAACCCTCCGTTATCTCTCTATTTTCTCTCCCCTATCCAGCTGTGGAAGGGAGTGATAGAAGCTCTGGTGGGTGCCTGGCATCCAGCCAGGATCAACCAAGTATAACCACTTACAGTGGAGGATGGTGCCACTCCATCACAGGACTTGGAGCTAGAAACATGGCATCCAGATATTTTAGCACGGATGAATCATCATTCTTGTAGGAAAGACAAGTGAAAGGGAATGGAAAAGAATAAGGATTCCTGAGGATAGTTTAATATTAACAATCTTTCTAAAGACGACTTTTCCTAAAGCTTGCTTTATTCTTCTATAAAGATTCATGAATTTTTGTCTCCCAGTAAAACAGTGGACACCATAAGCATAATAATACGTTGTTTCTGCCCAGTATATCCTTTTCATCTTCACTAAAGAGTAGATTTTTTTCCTCAAGATGATGGATAAATGACCTGCCAATAGCCAACTTGTTGCCAGGCCTATACCCTTGGCCTACAAGCATTTCAGTAAGTCTATTATTTTTAGCATAGTCATCTCCCTGTTTTCTTTTTCATAGCTAAGTGGTTTTTTTTCCCTGCCTAAGTGGGTCACTTGCATCATCATCATCATCATCATCACCTGCTGTGCCTGTTTGATCTAGTTTGTCCATGGACACTGTTTCTTACAAAAGAATCTTTGCTGCACTTCACCAACAGAAGGTTATGATAAGCTACATATCTTTACACATACTGCAGCATATTCATAAATGAGGCAACATTTCAAGAGGCACTGCTTATTTTAGCATCTCAATATACTATAGTCAATAGTAGTCCTTGTCTTCCTTGAAAACTATTAATGTAAGACTGACAACAGAATTATAAGTCATTACAAAGAAAGGAATTAAGCATACTATTCAGTTTCCTGCTCTCTTTCCTCTTCTGATGCAACTGAGTTGTTATCACAGAGTCTTTTCTCAAAATTTGAGAAGGCTGTTAAGTAGATATATTAAACAACATTATAGCAGAAAAATCATTAGTTAACACAGACCTTTCTCATACATTTATTAGCTGCAGCTTCTTCATTACCAGTTGAGGTCAACAGACTGAACAAGTAGATCATATTACCCACTTAGAAAGCTTTTTATATTTCAAGTTCTTGTACCTAATTTATCCTCAAACTCCTTATGAAATAGGCACAGTAATTAAGTATGATTATGCTAATTTTCCTAATTAGGTAGCAAGTGGCATCAATGTTAAATATATTCCATAAGTTTATACAGTGAATCAAAAGCAGAAATTCCTACCTGACCACAATGTTTGACTACAAGTTCCTTAGCATCTGGGACGTTACCCACAAGTTCATGGGGAGCTGATTTGGCTTTTCTTTATGAAGAACATATATGGACACCAGGAGTAAAACAGATACACCAGCATCACCATTAGCACCCCCTTAAGATGCCAAAATTTGCTAGTCACGTGATACAGAACCCCTATGGGTCTGTCCTACTCTTTCCCGTATCCAAACCATCCATCTGATCCATTTCAAGTTCACTAAAAAGTTTACATAAAAAAAAGTTTTGCATAAGCAAAATGCAAAATATGGGGAAGTTTAAACTTTTGTAGCGGATGTACAAATGCAAAATGCATTCTTTTATTCCTACTAATTATTACAGCAGCCTTTTTTTTCCTTTTTTTTTAGCATACTTATAAAAGTAAATACTAAGAGGCTTGAAACAGAAAGAGGAATCCACTCACAGAAGCACAGCTTAAGCATCACTTTCTGCATTGAACAATGGGTCAAAGATGCCATTAGCATAATTGCAGAACAGCCAGTGAAGCTTTCAAAAATGTGAGTAGCAGCATAAAGGGCAGGTATGTTTTTTTATAAATTAATTTTGCCTGGCCCTGAAGAGAATAATCATAAAGGGCTCATTTTTCTCTTCTTTATTCAATCATATCAGTTAAAATATCAGTTTACAAAGCACATTAATGTTTCAGTTGGATCCAACAGAAATAGTAATCATTGCCTGCTCTCTTGGACTTTTACTCCTTGGTTTCTATTATCCCATCAGTAGGTCTTAAAGCCAACCAGCGTTTCCAGACTTGAGCTTTATAGGGAAACTCTTCCAGATCTCACATTGCTGAGTTCTGGGTAGTTGTTGTCTGATTCACACATCAGTCACATGTATCACAAAGATGAACACAGAAAATTTTCTTTCTCAAGAGTAGAAAATAGAGCATACCTAACACCTCATTAAAGCGCAGAGATGAAAGAAACATTTTTCATAGTAGAAATGGCCATCCTATTTTCTACAGTTCTATGTTTTATTTTTAAACAAAGTTATGAGTTAGCCATTTGTTAAAGGAAAAAAGTTTTGACACATTTAGATCCAAATTTGTTACATCAGATATTTCAAATGATTCAAGAGAGATGAGTGACTGACTTACAAGGCTGAGTTAAAGTGACAAATTTGAAGTAGGGTTCTTATTTTTAGTGGCAAATCTTAGACAGATGATTCCAGTTATGTTACTGTATGATACAATAAATGATTGAAAGAGAAATCAATTTTGATAGCATTATTAGTCTCACTACTATGAAGACATCAACTTCCTCTATTAAGCCACACCAGTTAGAGGCAAAAGAAGCTGAGGATGCATGTTATTAAACACCAAAACCCAAGCTAAGCATCTTCAAATTCAGTTCCTGAAAGTCTTCATTCCTATGTGGTCAGTCTAGTGATGAGAGATTTAACTTGCACATCTACATAACACAAACACATCTGCTTTCTTTGGGGATAGTGAAGGAGGAGAAGGAGGAGGACGAGGAGAAGAAGGGTTGAATTTCTAATGGGTATCACCTGGTGATGGGATCTATCTGCATCCCAACCCTGGCTTTCCCCTCCTCTTCAACAGAGAGGGTTCAGTCCCCTGGGTGGAGGTGGTGAGACTCCTGCCACACAGCCCTTACCACCGGGTGCCTGTGTCCCAGTGTGCAAAGGAGGAGGTTTACCTTTGCTGCTTACTGTCTTTAATGAAATGTGGAAGAGAAGACAGGAGCTTGGTGTTAGGGCATTCAGAGGAATCACCTCCTTTGGTTTTGACACTGTCATATCAATGGTCTTCGTTTTCAAGGTCTAAAACATGGACATTGCAATTTCTCTGTTGAGATCCTATTCATTATTTTCAGCATCAATCTTTAAGACTGAAGTGTTATCCATATTATTTTTCGCACATGGAAAACCTTTGTTCACAGGTAAGGCAGCATAAGCAAGAAGCTCCTGGCTTTTTTTTGGTACTCAATCCTTTTCTGTACCTACTTCATCTCTTTCAGAGGTATCTAGTATCAGTCAGAGGTAATTTTTAGCCTTACTTAAGAAGTACTTCTGAAGACAATGTGTCCTTAGCTTCAGAATGTTCTAATTAACAGACTGTCATGGAATTTCAGAAACGTCTCCTGGGGCCAGTATACCTTCAGATTGCCCCACAGGGCAGAAATCCATCTGCAGCCCCTGGAGGGACCCCACACTGGAGAGGGCAGAGTGTGTGAGGAGTCCTTCCACTAAGGAGGAAGGAACAGCAGAGACAACAGGTGAAGAACTGACCATGACTCCCATTCCCCATGCCCCTCCTGCCACCGGGAGGAGGCAGAAGAGAATTCTGGAGTGAAGTTGAGCCCAAGAAGAAGGATGAGTGTGTGTGTTTTTAAAATTTGGTTTTTATTTCTCACAATCCTACTGTGATTTGACTGGTAATAAATTGAACTAATTTCCCCAAGTCAAGCCTGTTCTGCTCATGACAGTAACTGCTGAGTGATCTCTCCCTGTCCTTATCCCAACCCAGGAGCCTTTCATTGTATTTTCTCTTCCCTGTCCAGCTGAGGGCCAACCCTGCTAACACAATACTCTATAGACCAAGGTAATGGATGAGGTGGACAATGGATGGGGAAGAGTTTCTGGGGACAATACAACTTTCCTTCCCTTCACACAAATATACAGTGAGGAACTGTTCCCCCATTAAAAAAATCAAAAGTGCTACAAAAATAAGTTTTATTTAAATAGTTTTAAGAATGACAACTTTGTCCTTATGTCTTCTGAATTTCTCTCTTCTCAAAAAGCTTGTAATTTAGGCACAACAATTTCACTCAGACTCACCATTGGGCAATAACAGCACCAAGAAAATGTACAGAATATTCAAATTAAGTTACCCAGTAATGCTAACAATCAGTCATTTAGATCACTGCTGCTTAATAACTGACTGTAATTTTTCTGATAAAAGTATAAAACATAGGAGATTTATGGATAGAGCAACCACAGGCTAAGCAGGTCTGATATTGGTTAATAAAATCTGAAAATAATTAGAAAAAATATTCTCCATGCCTTATTTCTTTTGGCACAAAAATAAAGGAAAATTAGCCTATGTAGTTAGTGCCAAGCTGGGTAGATTTGAATGCTACTTCCAAAACGAGGTATGGAGCTTATGACAACCATCTGCTGAGATCTCTACCCAATCCTGCCCAAGAAATTAAAATGTTGATCAAAACAGTTTCTTTGCAATAATGGAAAATTTAACAGTAGATCTGTTACCACCACTTGAATACTACTATGTCTGCCTTCTTTTTGTAAATGTAGATGATAAAACAAGACTTTTGTACACGAAAGATTAAATCTGCCCCTTTCCTTTCCATTTTCTAGAACACTGAAAGCCATAGACACCAAAACTGAGAGGAAGGCAGAGTTAGCTCTAAAATTGTAACTACAATCCTGACCTTTTTCTGGCTTATCTGATCTTGAAAGCAGCAAAACTTATGAAGTTTCCTTTTCCTCTTTTTTTCCAAGGTTTTCTTGAGCACAAGTTTTTCTTTTGGCAATAATTCACAACCAATGCAGGCTTAAATGGTATAAGCTCTTATGCTTGATTTCTGAACTCCAGGTCTACTGCAGTGCTGTGAGAGGCTCTGCATTATATATCACACATGCCCAGTACATATTTACAGCATCTGGTGTTTCAAAAAATGTACCTGTTGGTGTTGTCTTCAAACAGCAAGAAGAGCAAACTACAGAAGAGGAAACACCACAGCTGAAGCCACAGCTTCCCTGTTGGAACTTCTGCCCTGGGAGTCTGAGATCAGCTTGCTTGATGGAATTCAGAACCACATTTTCTAGATAGGTAGGTGAATCATCAATCCATATACTAGGAGATGAGTAGAATATTATGGAAGAGTGAAGGCACATACCACTCTTCCTGTTGTGCTAATATGACCTGCAGATAAGAATTTAGTATCCCATAAGATGGGGACTACTCTCTGGATATGTGTTTTAATCTCAGGATTTAATGTTTAACAACCTTAGCTAAAAGTTTATTCTTGACAATTAGAATTTATTAAAAATCCTTGACAAGAGAATTCCTGTACTTTGGTTTATGCTTCATGACTTCTTATAAATTTATATCCAATAATGAGGACAGAGTGGAAGGGTCAGCCTACCAAAACTCCTGGCTTCATCATCTTGTTAGAGCTTCTATTTTTTTTTTTTTATTTGGGGAATATTTTCAGTTTTTCCAAGCTTGAAATACGGCATGTAGAATAATGAAACACCTATCTGTATTTCTGGACTACTATACAACTCTCACAGTTCTCTACAAGCAACTGGGGGTGAAGGTCTCCCTTGTGGCACAGCTACAAAATACAAAGTTAAATTTCTTCTAATTTCGTCTAAGTTGTTTAATAACTATGAATTTGGTCAATGAATTAAAATGTATTTAAGAATTGCCAGAGAACAGAGTGGAGAAGTTACTCACTGACAAGAGAGAACTGCATACCCCTATAGTTCATCCTTACAATTACTTGACTTAGCACTCCCCAAGGGATTTCACAGCTGCCAGCAGTGTTTTGAGAACATCGTAAATAAAAAAGTTTAGGATGACTTTGGTATGTTCTCTGTAGCCTTAAATGCTACATTTAAGAATTTTACATTATACTAAAACTGCTAAAAAAATATTAACGTATATATTTAGAAAAGTACACAGTAAATATTGAAGAGGGTAAGACTGAGGTTTACAAAAATAATGAAATAATTTGACCATGTATATCCTGAATAAGGAACTGTATTACAACAAACCTCACCCCTCCCCCTGCCCACATCCCCAACCCAAGTAGCAGATGGCAGTCCATTAAGCTAGGAGGAGTGAGGCTGGACCGGTGAAAGAAAGTATTTTACACAACAGGTAGGGAATTTCTGGAACTTTTCTTCACAGAAACACACAGAGGCACATGGTATCTGCAGATTAAAAAAGGGATAAGGTCATAACCAACTGCTACAATTTGGAGGTGGCATTAAAAACTCTCTGGTGAAATCTGGACTGTCTTATTCCTTTCAGGATGCTGACGAAAATTCAAAACAGCTTGTAACAGAGCATAGCAATTATTTTTAGCTTGCATTTCTTTTGCTACTTCAAAGTAACAGCATTTTCACAAGCTACAGACAAAAACAATACAGTAAATTTAATATCTGTAATTCTGATTTTGCAATATACTAACTATTTTTATACTTCTTTTACAAAGCACACAGATTGTTTTCAAAAGAACAGTCAGCACTGGCCCAGGGATAGAGATTACCTGCATTATTCTTTCATTGTTAAATCCCACAAAGTTATAATTGGCATGTTTGTATGCTGAGTGTTTTCCTATTGATGGTACTACTCAAAGGAAAAAAAAATTCAGAGCAATTAAAGTCAGGAAAAACTCCAGCTTTCTACAAGGCTTTTCTTCTTGAGCGCTGGAACTCCCTATCATGCCTTCAGAAGCTTCCATTTCAAGCATTATGCTTTATCCTTCAAAGGCTTTACTATTATTTTCCTTGACTTTTTTGCAATGAGCTCAATTCCTAGGAACACTGATGTGTCCTAATGGCCTATATAGCAGTGAGAAGAAAGAAAAAATTGCAAAATGCCATATTTCTACACTTTTCCATATGAACAAAAGTGAAATTTGCATTTGCCCTGAATACAAAAAGCAATTAACGAGTGAAATTTGGCATTGGGTTTTTTTAGTGATAAATTATGTGTTTACAGCTAAAAGAAACATTTCCATTTTAAATTGCCTTGCACAGTTTACTTGCAGAAGCTATGTCCAAAAGGATATGCATACCTGGCTAATCCTTGGCAGCTAATTCCTGAAATTCTGCCTTTGCAATTTTGTCATTTGTTATTTACACTTTCAAGCATTGTCATCAATATAACTATACAACACATTCAGTCAACAGAAAATGAAGCAAAACCTATTTTACTTCATTTATCTTCAAAATACACAAAGGCAAATATGAGCTGAACATTGATCCCTCACTTCTGAGGATGATACGTGTCAAATCCATGATCCTTGACCAAAGTGTGCCGTTTTCCAATTTTGATTCTATGTGTTATCGAGGGTCTGAGGAACTGAAAAACTTAGGCAAATCTTGAGAGTTAGCAAACCTCAAGAACAGACATGAATGAAAATACTTTTATCTCAGCATGATGAGAGTGACAAGAGTGTGGTTCAGCTGTTTTCAAATTATGTGACAGTGCTGAAGGACTACTCTAGAGAATTACTATGTTTTTTAATATTGCTTAACTCAATACATCCCAGCCATGTCTGACAGAAAAGTCACAGCATAAAAGACAGAAAATGAAAATTTCATTGTGACAGAAAAAATTTTCACTCAGGAAACGTTTTCAAGTTTTTTTATTCCCAGCTGGGTTGAGAGAATTATAAGTTAGCAGAAACCTCTTATGATACTATCTATTGTTAATGTTTTTAATATCTCCCACAGTAAAAGCAATCAAGCTACTGACTTTTTCTTTCCACTTTCACTACAGCTTTTATCTGATCAAAACATAAACAGAGATACCTAAGCCACCCAGAAAAGATTAAAAAGGCTTTTCTTTTCTTTCTTTGTGAGTCTGCGTACCTCCCGGTCGTTTTGATTATCAGTTTTGCACAATAATGTCCCTTTGTTGTATGCTACGTTTTTAATATTTTAGAATTGATTACCTTTTTCAGTGTTAGTGTGGGGATTATTCCTTGTATATGGGGCTCTTGGTACTGACTCCTCTCAGCTTGGTCATGGACAGATTGCCATAAAAGAAGATGCTAAAAACGGTTAATTCAAAAAGTGGAACGATCAGAGTTGCTGAAAGAAGTAGAGCTCACTGAGGCATCCATGAGAGCCCCTTCCACCAGGCAAGGCCCCCTGCTACCCAACACATCAGGGAATGAAAGTTGAGGGTCTACATGCTTTGTCCTGAGACTATTTTGGAAACCTGGTTGTTGTGAACGACATATGAATGATATACGTGATTATGAACAGCCACTATGAAAACCTCTGTATCACAGAAAACTCCGTCTATGCATATTTACCATGCTGGCACATTTAGGTCATACCTCTGCCAAATCACGGAGCAGGATGAATTCCTGCAATATCCTGTTCAGAACCAAGACCAAGTTTGCTTGATTTTAAGCCTGTGTTAAGTAAGCAAGCAAGGGTAACAAATCATACAAGGCTTCAGAAAGAGTCTTGACATTTTTTGACATGGAAGTGTAGGCAAGTTCAGGCAAATCATTTAAGATGTCATGACAAGGCACAGAAAATGTCTGGGTGCAGAATTGTATTCAGATACTTTATTCCTGATTTAGAACACATCTACAGAAGAACTTCGCTCTCTACCTGTAACTGATTCACTTCTACCTCCTTTCCTAAATATTCTTTTGTAGTCAAGATTTTATATTCTTGGATGGAAATCATTATAATCTTATTGATTAGTAAACTCAGCTACATAACATTACAAAGGCAACTCTACTCACAGTATAATTAATAAAATGAATGAGCTATCTTAGGCTTTTAACTTCAAGTGCTCCCCTACCTCCCAGCAACTTCTATCATCTTGTTTAATTGATGTGATGTGAAGTATCAGGGTCACACACAACTTGGAGGCAACTCAGTTTCATGTTTATTAGCAGGTCACATACCCAGGAGCACAGACCCAGAGAGGTCCTCTGTCAACAAACTAAATTGCACCTTGAAGCAAAGAGAAAAGTGACTAAATATTGAATATAATCTGAATGTGTTTGGTGTGGCAGAGACATTCTGTGCATAACTCTGTGTCCAAACAGATCAAAAACTCTGGCTCCACATTTCAGCTCATGAGACTCTGCAGAGATCTTTTGAGATCAAGAAGCAATGGCAGATTTCAGCAGCCAAAGTACTAACTCATGGCTGCATCACACCTCAATGAAATCTTCAGCCCAAAAATGGACATACAAACACCTTTGCTGCCTTTCTTTATAAATGACATTTTCTTGGCAAGTCCAGAAGAAATCACTTATTTCAGTGAGATACCTGAGAATGCTACCCATAAACCATAATTTTTGAAAATTATTTAAGTAACAAAATGAAAACTATCCTTTATTAATGAAGGCTGTACCAGTACACTTTACTGAATCAGGACAGAGATAATTACGAAATCTGGTTAATTAGGACTTTTCCAAGGAAGCTGAATTAAACCAAATGAGTTTTGACTGGCAAGGGACAGTGGTTAATTGGGATGATAATTCCACTTAATTGGTATGCCTGCAGGCAGTTAAGTGGTCTGTGAGGCTCAAAGGCTAATAACAGCCTTTCTTTCCTCAAAAGACCTGTACCCATCCAAAATCGGTACACCAAAATGGTTTTAATGGCCCCATGTACACATTAAGCATCACTCAAAAGTTCACTCTATTCAAGAGGTCATCATCACAGAACTTTGAAGGAAATTGGAAGTACTAAATTTTCTCCAAATATATTTCAACTACAAGAAAGGAAATAAAAGACCTACATTTTTTCCTTGGTGCTGAAATACTTTACTGCTGAAGTTTCTCTCAGCTATCAGATTCCAATATTGGAAAACAAGAAAAAAACAACAAAACAAAAACCCCCAACAACAACAAGAAATTAAACAGAAAAAAACCCCCAAAACAACAGAAGAAGAAAATCTAGTACTACTAGTACAAAATTGCATTTGCCATTCAAAGTTACCTAAATCCCACCTTGCTGCCTCCACCATAAAAGCCCCAAGGGCAACTCTCACACCCTTGGTCTCAGTTTCCTGTTCAGTATCCTTTCTCAGTACACTGGCTGCTGTGTTTGGGATCCCTCCCAGCCACCAGCCCCTGTCCTACCCAGCACACTTCTGTACTGCAAGCCTGACTCAAGTGCCTTGACTATTTGGCTCATAAGGCAGCAGAATGGATTTACTATCACTATACGATGGTATTTGGGACAGCTGAAATGCACAAAATGGAATGTTCATCTACAAAAATTAAAGTTTTGCTTTTCCTTGAGGAAAATAGTATTTTGAGGCTCCCTTGCCCCAGAAATGAGTTCTCATATAGCTTTAAGGCATCTTTACAATCTTTACTCCAACTGAATTTTATTTCATTTGAAAGTTTCTGACACATAGATGTTACATCTGCATTAGTCTCATTTAAGAAAATGGGTGAAAACCAAATTTCTTATAATTTTCCCCATACTATATCGTAGCAAAATGATTAACTTAAAGTAATAAAAAAAAAAAGATAAAGACTTAATGCAAAGTTAGACAAGCATTATTATAAATTCCAGCTTTTCCTGGAGCTTAGGAAGTAACAAGGGAAAGTCAGAGAGAAAAACAGTAAAGAAAATCGCCAAATATCTGAAAATTAATACACTGCAATGTGCAGTGTATCACAAGGAAGAAAGTAATGAAATTATACAGAGTAAATGTTCAATATTTAATCAGTTACACTCCAGTTAAACAGACAATCTTTAATTTGATACACTAATAACCCAGTGCTGATACAAAATCTTACAATATCGACAACTGTACACATCCCTGTACATGAAGGGAGATATTATTTTTACAACATTCATTTTGTTTAATTTGTACAATTCTGTACTGACCAGTCATCATCTACAAGAAGTTTTCTACATCTCTTTGGTAAGTGCAATCCTACAATTTGAGTCAGTGTATTGCTATGCCCCTGTCTGGCTCGAGATCTATGTATTTTTAAAAAGGATTCATATAGACTATTATGGAGTTTTGGGGGAAATGTATGTGGGGACAGATTTGCACTCGCTTTCCTATAAAGTACCTTATTTCTTTGCACGGAGGGGGGAAATAGGAATCTTTTCCAAACCCCAGGGACACAAACTTCATGAAAATTAAATGTCATTAGCAGCACTCTCAG
Organism: Corvus hawaiiensis; assembly: GCF_020740725.1. Classification (NCBI taxonomy): domain Eukaryota; kingdom Metazoa; phylum Chordata; class Aves; order Passeriformes; family Corvidae; genus Corvus; species Corvus hawaiiensis. Next base: position 27,097,472 of record NC_063215.1, read on the forward strand.
ATATTTCCCGAGGATATAATCTCCAAATCAAGCTTTCTAACTGGAAAAGAGACTGTTCAGTTGTTCAGTGATTTATATTTATGGCCTTACAATGTTTAAATTCAACTAGCAGTTTTACAAAAGAAGAATATACCTAAGCAAACCCTATTAATGAAAAAAATAAGAGTGTTTTTTATTAAAATACATGGCTTCATGGCAATATTGAGCTCCATCTTTTCTAACTTAACCTAAAAGAAAATAAATTACTTCTCTGATTTTAATTCAACAAGTAACTAAAATATTCAACAACTCCACTAAAATATCACAGCCCTGAGATATCTAAAGCCTGGCAGGGGATCTTGTCTCCATTTGCAGATCTATTCTTTGTACTGTTGACTGCTCCTCTGAGCATGGTGAGAGCTTTTCAAAGCATGCAGAAATTACTGTAAAAGAGCCCTCACTTCTGGGCTCTTTATCAGTGCTGTGACATCTGCCCATGGACACACACCTTTACTCCTTATTCATACACATAAAACCCTTTCCTGCTATACACAGCTCGTGGTCAAGATTCAACACAAATGAAAGCAAGTCTTGTATTTCCCGGCAACATAATCTCATGGTCTCAGTCTGTTAACACTTTTACTGGAGGAATTCGTACCCAGTGGAACTCTGCACTTAACCAACTGCAACAAAAATTTTGGTATGATCCTAGGTAAAAACATCATTTAGTTATTTGCCTTCTTCTCCAGTTTAACATACTTCCCACAAACTGCAAGTATCACCATGTAGCTTTAAACTGCATTATATTGCTTGGAATTGCCAAATTTTCTTACTATTTTCCCCAGACTCAACAAAGAAGTCAGAATTACTGTTGCAAAAATGTAGTGAGACTCCAGTTTGAGAAGCAGAAGTAAAAGACCCCTATGGAAGGTCTGGGGAAGAATAAATATATACAAAAACAGAACAAAGATGATCAGTGAAGTTCTGAAAAGACCGTAATCAAACTGTCATTCCCAGGAGGAGGAGTCCCAGCTGAGGCAGTCCCAGAGCCTGATAAAGTCAGGCACACTAACTCACAAGAGAGTTCATCTCTTGTTCTCCAAAACCATTTAATATTGATATCTATGGAAAGAAATAAAAAATATAATTTAGTGTCTTTTTCTCTGAGTCATCTGATATTTTCTACTACATTTGGATCTTTTCTGCCAACTGTGCTTATTCCTGACTCTTTACCATCCCTGCAGTTCTAACCCTCTCCCAATAGCCCTGACTTTAAGAAAATATGGCAACTACTGTGTGCTTTTGTTTAATTTTTTTTTTTTTTTAATTTTACAGCCAGGGACAGTTATTTCTCAACCAACATGCATGAAAAGATGACATTGTTATGCTGGTCCTTACAGTATCTCTGCACGTATTGTGACATTTTACATAGTTCTTTTTAATAGCACTGAGCAAAAATTCAAGTGGGAAATCAAGCCCTAGCTGGCCTGTCAATCTCTGCAAAATTAAATCTATTAATATTTTATCAAAAGTGTGAGCATGCTGTAATAATCGTAATTTCTCTTTGAAATAAAAAAACATGCACATCAATATATTAATGGCAGTGTGTAATTTTTACACGGCATTTACCAGTTAGTGCATATGTCCTTCTAGAAAATGCTTCCATCACATTTAAAATGAAAAATATAAAAATAAACAATATAAAAATTATTGTTTTCTCATACACTTTTGAATTATTTTTTCATAACTAAAATAATAGAAACATTTATAGTACTCTTCATTTAAAAGCTGCTTTTCCTGAAAATGTAAATTTCAGGAAAAATTCAAGGCATCTAAATTTCTCATAGATGCTGCAACCACGGATAGTATCTTTCCACTGCTATTCATAAGTTTTTGTTAATTCATTTAAATTAATTTAATTTTCATTATTTAGTCTCCTTGGTTTTCTTTAACTTTCCCATTTGGTATTTTTATTTTCTCCATTCTTTTCTCCTTTATATGTGGTTTCATCTACAGATGTGTGAAACACCAGCTTAGAGGATCTAAGAGAGAATTCACTGGTAGGATCTAGCAACTGGCACACAGTATGTAAAGGCGTCCAAAACACAGGGCAGAAAAGATCCTTCTTATAAGCACTATCTCATGGGGGCTAAAGGAGATAGGAAGACGGTAATTTACTGCAAGGACAATGTTCACAGGAGTAGAATCAGGTTCTTGGATAACAGGAGTTAGAGCTTTATTCAAGCAAAGGTTGGAGTATTGGTGTGCATGTGTTACAGACCACTCCATCTGTGCAAGAAAACAAAATATTCCTTCTGCTCTTACTACCTAGGAAGAAAAATATGTGCAATGGGACTGACTTTGTCTTGGGGATATCTGCTAGATATCATAATATTTAACTGCAACAAAACTGTACTGTTGCTAAAAGGGGCAAGGTTGTAATTGCTGTTGAAGAGCATCCTACAAGCTACCCTCATAACCCAAATGCCAAAGACATTAAAAAAAGTGGCACTGGGCAATACAATATTTAGGTTAAATGCCTCTTTCAGAAAAAGAAAAAAAACAATATAAAAATGACACTAAGAAGGGTGTACATGTATTTTTTTTGATGTGGAATCTAACAGACCAACATTATGGAATAATAGACCACACTGTATTATAGCAACATACTTCCTAGTACATACAGAGATATATATCATTATATGAAATTCAATACATATATAATAATAGATAATAATACACACAAAATCAAGTAGATTCTCTGTTCCTGCTGGCCTTAAACTACATAAAATCACTTCTAGCTCAGAACAGATTAAAGAGCTGAAGTACAGGTTGAGATTTAATTGATATACCATATAAATAGCCTTCAACTACAGTAATTTAAATAAAAACAGACTAGGCTTTGGCAGAAAATGAGATACATTCAGATTTTGTTTGTATCCCATTTTAATACTTAGGATATGACTCAGCTGTTAGTTTGAAATGTGACAGAGAAGAAATTATTCTTAAGTGATGTTGCAATACATGACTGCACTAAAAAAAACCCAGGCTTTTGCAATCCAGCAGAAAGTATGATTTCTGACCATGCAAAAAGTTGAGCTCTGAGTGAAGACTGATTAACAAAATTAAAGATCTCTTTAAATATACTGCAACATATTCACACTGTTTGGGAGACAGATGGAGATGGAAAAACCACATTCTTGTGCAGATATGCAATAGCATATCAGGGACTCATCCCGTTGTGTAACATGAATCACCCACTGTAACAGACAATATGTGGTAGTCAAGGAAACTGCAAGGATTCCCACTGCCCAAATATTTTTTTCAGAGCTTTGTATTACCTTTGCCTTTAACTGCATCTGCCTTCAGTCTGGTATGCAAACTCCTACTCCGGATGCAGCTCATTTTACAGACTCACATTAATCTATTAAGTGCTTTTCAAAGCACAATACACGTGTAGACCAGCCAATAGCCAAGGCACAATCTCTCTTTCTGATGTGTTTATAGGCCGAAAAGAAATCTCAATCCAAATCAGAGCAAAATCTTTGTTTAATTTAGCATTGGTTTCTTTCACTGATTTTAAACTGATCAGTTTAAGGGTAATGACTGGGCAGAGATAACAGTTGTTTATCTTGTGATTTACCATGATGTTACACATGCAATTCCCCTTTCTGACACTGAGGGAATTTTCTTAGCCCTTCTGAGATAATAGCTCTGGTTTCCCAAACCCGCTGTAACTACAGTTATTTTACAGCTCTTGGTTGCTTTTCTCCGTCTGTTTTAGCTCAGTGGCCCATGTGTATTTGGCACCTAAGGAATTTCTACAGGCTTGGGACTCATGACTAGATTAAAACAACTCAGGAATATGTCTTTAGAACAAGGTGTTGTTTGTTCACTTCCTCAAAGTAATAATGATGTAAAGCAAATAATGAAAACAACAAATGGCTATCAAATGTTACTCTAAAAGTGACTTTTTTTTATTCTCTGCAAAGCTCTCCATGACTTTTTGAAGCCCGTATTGGTTGGAAAAACTTCACCTTTTGTCTGTGTTTTTCTGACAGCTGTTCCACTGACAGCTCTTGGACAGTATACGTCTACTCATTGTGTTTTATCAGAATCTTAGAGACCAGCTTTAACTACCGTTCAGTGTCTTATTTCTGCATTTTAACGGAGTTTATAGAAGTGTTGGAATTGTAAAAAGAAGAGAGGCCCGGCTCCGGTGGGGGGAGTTACTTGCAGACCAGCCAATATGGTTGATAAGTGCAAAACTCCGTTTATTAGCAATCCAAAGGCACTTATATAGTATACCAGCTTGTTAACTCCTAAGTGGCTTAAAGCTTATCAAAGCACATTTCTACTTCTACATAATTGGACTTACATTGGCAAGCTTCTACAGTTATGATTAAAAGAATTCAGAGTTCACCCTCCTCCCTCCGGGTCTTATCTCCACAGCTGTACCTTTTCAAACTCCCTTCTTGTTGTCAGCTTGGTTCTCACAGAGATTTTTCTCACGGAGAGTTTTTCTCACACACAGGCCTTCTGCTTGCAGGCTCTTGCTACAGTTCTTTTATTGATCCCATAATTCTATGAATGATCCATGTCCCTGATCCTTTAATAATTCCCAACATAGAAGTAAATCAACAATCAAAAGGAAAATTCTGAAAAAAAAGGACTTTTCCATTGTTTTCAGTTCCTTCTTGTACTGACCTGCTCAGGCTTAACTCCGTGGTAAGTATCCATTATAAACAGACCCATTGAACATGTACCTTAATCAGAAATAGCCACAGATCCTTCTGAGCTTGTATGCCTTCAAGAATTTCTCACTTCCTCCAATCTGGCTCTAAAAATTTTCAAAAGTGATGCAACTGAGTTGTTACTCACTGGGTCATTCACAAGTTACACCAACATGGAAATAATGCAGCAGTTGAGTTGGTGTTCAACAGACACAAACCTTGTTCTAGCATGTCAAAAGCAGAGAGTTCAAATGTCTTTCCATGTTTAGTAAGTAAGAAGTGAAAAAAGAAACTGCGTGCATCAAAGAGTTTTCAAACAGCTGAGAGAAAACACAAGCTAAGAGGTAGGTAGTAATTGTACTCAAGTAATTTAAATATGCAACGTGAGTTATTTCTTCTTAAGCATACCTTTATTGACTCCTGCATCTATCCTCAGCCTTCCTCTCTGAAGGAGCTCCTGTCTCTACTAGCTAGTGATATTCTGGGCCATCATTCCCAACTGAGTCCCATTCACAGCCTTGGGACTGCCTCACTCTTTCTGCATAATACCCTCAGTCAGTCCTGATGAAACTGTATCACTAATCTCTAGTCATCATATGAGTCTTCAGAAAGATTATGCTTTGTATAGACTTTCTTTCTAAAAAAAAGGGCTAATTTACCTATGAGAATTTCCTTCTGTTTTAATCCAAGTCACAAACAGTTTCCCTTTGCAGTTAATGACATACGGGCAGCTCTGGAATGCCTCCTCTCCTACTAAAAGCCTTTTCCAGTTTCACACTTAGTTTATCTGAAGGTTTTGTCTCTCACCTTGATGTTTCCAATGTGAAGTGTGTAAACTTAGAAGGCAGGCAGCTTATAAGATGCATCCTAATTATCAGCATTTTTTTCTGCTGGTGTAAGTGGGCTGATGGCTGGTAACGTACTTTGAGACACCAATCTCACGCAGGAAGTCTCTTCATCTGTTAAATGGCTACAGGTTTTGCTACAGGGTCTAAGTATTGCACCACCTGTGTAGGTCTCGCCCAAAAGAACCTGCTGTGTTGGAATGAAATCATCTACTATCAAGATGCAAATCTCCATCTTCAAAATTTGATACACAAAGCAGGTTTGGCAGACAAAGAAGTTTCACACATCAACTCCTTAAGAAAATTGCTACAGACACATATAGTAAGAGAAATGTTCTTATTAAGAAGGTTTCACCCCTGTCACATCATACATGTGGATAGATGTTTAACGGAATTTCATGTCACTAACGCAGTTTTATCAACAAACTCTCACTGAACAGGGATTGAACTGGGATTTGTTGACTAATTTTTCATCATGACATAAGAATATCAAAGTAGTGCTTAGATTATTTTCTCTATTTTTTTAATTCTGCAATCTTTTCCTGCTATTCAGTGAGGGACTCCTGCCAGGCTGGTCGTGGCACAATCACCACACAGTCAGGCTGCTACTGCAACTTTTTCTTTCACTGGCCACATTTTTATTCCACTGCTTATCATTCCAACACAATTAATCAACTTTTGACTCACTGGTCAACCCCAGCTGTATCTGACAGATGTCCTGTAGTCCTAGAACAGTCAGTCCTTCCCAGTTTCATGGAAATGCTCATCTACACCGTGAGGAAGATACTGTACGTGCCCTTACTGAAGAGCAAATGCCCACATAAGGTGAGCCAAAAAAACCCACCGAAGAACAAAGTGGTGACTGTCTGGTATACATAAAAGCTTCAGACTGAGAACACTCCCCCTACCTGAACAACCAAAATCCAAACATGAAACACAAAGGATGAGAAATCAGCCATTAGAAAGTAGTGCTGGTGCTCTTAGACCAGTGCACTATGACTCTTCTCTACATTCCTGATTTTTTTCCTAAAACTAACATTACTATACTTGTAACTGCAAAAGTATTGCATCATTTTGGTAAAATACAAGTATACCACACTTTATTTTTCCAGCTACACAACCGATATTTATGGAAACATCCTGATTTTTCTGCATCATTAATGACTGATAATGCTACCATCTCCAGGGATTGATAATGCTACCATCTCCAGATTGAAGTCTGTATATTTTTAGGATTCCTTTTATTTCTACTATGTTCCCTGAACTCATTTGTATTATCCCTGCATTGCTAACAAATATTTCCTTCACAACTATGCAAATAAATATGGAATTTTTATTTTATAAACTTGATTGCCATTAATCTGTCTTCTGCGTCTTTCCTGATTTTTACATAGTCATTGTTCCTAAGTTTTTGCCATCCCTTCATCACTGAGGTTGAACCAAAACTGTATTAAACGAAAGCTGGGGGTTTTTAATGTCAAAAGCTGTTTTCATAGTCAGCTGCCAATCTTTCCTTTTCAACTTGATATTTAAATTTATTTTTTCTTTCAAAAATCTCTCATGCCGATGAAGTTTTGTCATAGTATTCCTTGCCATTAGGAGACTTAAAACCTTTTGAAACATCAAGACTATATACTAATATATATTCTTTACTTACTAAACCCTCATGTTTGCACTGTACATGCCTGTATACATGAATGTATACAGGCAACTCTTATTGTCTTGGAGAAGGACACTCTGTGGATGAGTGTATTTTTATCCTTCATGCAGATTATTTCTAAACAAATTTATATCATATGGCTTGGTACAGAGCAAATGAGACATCCATTTTCAAACATCTCCATCCATGGAGATCAAAACTCTCATCAGCCACACCAAAAGTTGTCAAACGCTAAAACAGAGCACTTTGTTGATTAATAATTGTCTCTTGGTTACAGGAGAAAGAATATTAGAAATAGTTGGACTGTTATTATAATTTTCTCTTTTCTGAGGCGAAGAGTTTATTGAGTGAATAAAAAATCGGGTCTGCTCACCATATCTATAAATTTTATTACAAATTTTGAATAGTGAAGTGATAGTATTTCAATTAAATTATTCAAAGCAATAAAATCTAAAGGTTATTGCAGAGAATTGCTGAAAGGTCTCATTATACTCTATTACTAGAAATAAAACTGGCAGAAAAACTGAGGGATGATAAATGCAAAGTAATGCTATGAAAATAATTAAACTGAAGTAATGATAAACATCAAAATACTGAAAATAAATATGTCTTAATTAGCTATTATCATTCAACAAAGAAGCCCTGGATTTTTTACAAATGCCGTTCAAAAACATCAAATCAGTGGAAGCAGGAAGAATGGTAAACAGCACTAGAAAAAGCCCTGACACTAAACTACAAAACAACAGAAGATCCATTCCATTACTGGACTGCTTCTTGACTACCAAGATGAGCTACTGTATGCCATCCTGGCCATCCCATCCCAACAGAAAAATGAAAGAGGCAAGCTAAGGAAGAGAGAGAAACATAGTCAGAAGTATGTCATGGAAAACCAGAGCTACCTCTGCTTCTGTACAATAGAAGTTGGGGGCTAGAAAAGAAACAAATCCAGAGCAATGTAAGAGTGAGGATAGGTGTGAAACTATCCTCTGCTTTTAATCATGCATGAAGATGAGGACACTTACTAACTCATATGAAACTGCTCTAAAACAAACAAGAGGAAGTGGAATTTGGGGTTTTATTTTTGTTTTTACACTCAGTGCATAATTGAACTGTCAAACACCGCAATCTTAAGTTTTTCTGAGGCCAAAAGCTTAACTAAGGTTCAAAAAAAGCCTTTGACAACTCAGGGAAGAGAAGTAAAAGTTACCACAGGGTATAAGGCAAGATGGTCTTGGATGCAGCCTTGAAAAGATTGAATCTTTGCTGGAAGCTGAAAGAACACAACTGAGGTAAGATTACTCTGCATTTTTGCTTTTTCTTTCATGCTTTCCTAAGTGATCATAACTCAGCATCCTCAGAATTGACTACACTAACTTTTGCTACATTAAAAAAAAATATATATATAAGGTTTACTAATAACACCAAAACCTGCTTTCTCCCTTTAAAAAGGAAAACTATTTTAAAAATAAATAAAGAAAATAAAAACAAACCCCAACACACTGTAGGATCTGCAGTATGGTTTTCAATGTGAATCACAGCATGAAAATATCTTTTTTTTATTTAAGTGTATCTTCACAAATGGATTCAACCTTAAAAATCCAATTGTCATTTTGCTGGTATATGTGAAAGAGAGAAAAGTAACCTGCAAGTTAAAGTAACCTGATTAAGCCAATAACCAATTCGTTGAAAGAGCCAAAATAAGTACCGCTTATCTCCTTGCTTTCAGTCTTATTTTTTTAACCAGACATTATCCTTTTCTTCCCTCATATTGATGTCTGGGAGGAAAAAAAAAAGTTACTAATATATGTGATAGGAACATGTAACAACATCTTGCACATTTTTTTCATCATGATTACAAAGTAATTCTTTGAATGGAAACCAATTATTTTAAATACACTTTCTGTGCCTACTTTTATACAGAACCACATGGAATTTTATTTTCAAACCCTAAAGCTGCAGCCTCTTCACTGGGTCAACCAACTAACCTTTATTGTTGAGTTGACTGACCAAATTTGTACTCACAAGCAGAGCTCTAAAATGAAATGCCACATGTGCAGGAGGTCTGGTGGTCTCACTAAGGTGAACAGTCTAATGTGCAATACCACAGCAAACTTCTTGCTACATATTACAGACCAGCAATGAAAAAACCAGAAGCAATACTGTGGGATTCAAATTTTTCTGCATGAATCTTATCACCTGCACCAAAATAATAATCCATTTTATAGCTTTACAGCAGAAAGAACCAGTACTCGATACTGTATATCAATAACTAAATAAAAAAATTCAGTCAGTTGAAAAATAATGGAATTTAATTTTCACTTGAAAAATTTGAACATTTTTAGTGTACATCTCCACCCCCAAGTGTTCAATTTGAGGGAAAGATTTAGAATTATTTTCATCAAGCTTAAAATAAGTGATTTAAACAACACAAGCGCTGCTCAAAATCAGCCAGTATCGTTATTAGGAAAAACTTCAGCATCTATGAAAAGTCAAGAACCACAGTCCACAAGTTGTGATGACTCTCTTGAGTACACTGATGTTTGAATGTATTCATAATAATTTGATTAGTTAAGCAATGTTTAAGAAAAAAAGCTGTGAAGAGGTAAAGTGCTATGACATTTTAGGCCTTGACAGAATCACTGAATTTTATTTCCTTGATTATCAAAACTTGTGTGTGAAATTGCCAGAGATGTTGCACACTGGGAGAAACAGAACCCAGAACAACTAAAACAGCTGCTAAAATTTTTCCTTAGCAGAGTTTTAAAATAATTACTGTACTAATTATTTATTACTGCAAGTATTTTTGCAGAATGTGCAAGTGTAAATTATTCACTTTGACAGGCATAAAAGATGTATTTTAGAGATGCAGCTGTGCTGCTGCTCAGTGTCATATTTAGGGAAATATTTTGCCTGTTGAAGTTCTTTGAAAGACGAAAAAAAGACTGGCATCCCCTCACCCACACTATAGCTTATTTAGAAACAAACATAAGATTACAAAACCATGGAGTATGAAATGGTATGTAAATAGAGATTTCACATTATACTCTACCACAAAAGAAATTCAGATGGCTAATAAAAAATGTGCAAAACAAATCTCATATAGCTAAAACTGACAGAATTGTTACTGTGTGCTGTATGTACACAGATTATCTGTAACTCTGCTCTCTACCATATATGAGTTCCTATACATTCTGTAAATGTATGTTTGAAGTAAAAGAATTTCTTTTGCAATATTAGACGGAGAAAGACCTTCAAGCGACTAAACCCTACTTTAAGATGTTTTAATTGTTCCCACTGAAACAAACTGGTCTCAAAAGTTGTTTTCAATTTCCCATAGACCTCAATTTTTTCATAAATAGTTCTGGTATAAATAACTTCCAGTGTGAAATTAGTAAATTTTTATTTCACTGAAAGGCTCTTCTTCCTTAGTAATATTTCATCTTTAATTAGCTGGATGAGTGAGAACACATAATATTCTTAAATGATTGGTTAAGAAAATTATTTTAATCAATAGTACGGAGCAAGGTGAGCTAAAGGATTGAAGTTAAACAGTCAGTAAGGTATTTAGGCACCTACAAGGAAGTCTGGAAGACACTGCAGCCTGAATTAAAAACAGCATTAAACCCTGCATTCACCTGCTGCCTCACCACAGTGATTTCTAATAACAGAATCTGATCTGATCTGATAAACACCCTCAGAAAACTGTACAGGCAGATGATCACCAGGGATCATCCATCAACTGGACTGCATTACATGACCATGTGTTTATTCCCAGCCCTTGAGCGGTGCCAATATGCCTCATTTTAAAGCAGATACAAGTGGCCAGAATAATGTATGCAAATATGTTGGACAGCAGCTTTTAAAGTAGTAATTGGTTCCATTTCTGATCATCTGACCACACAGTTGTAAACGATCTTTTTAAAGTGGTCATGTCACCGCAGCTGCAATCTGCCCTCTACATAATAGCTCCCTATTACAGAGCACTCATACGTAAAATAAATGATCAGTATCTGCTTCCCTCATTCTCCCAAGGGATGCAAACCATGTCAAATAAAAATGCTTTGCTTAAAGGGATAAAAATGTGAATCAGAAAATGATTCTGCATGTGTTAGAAAGCACAGAACTCCTTAAGACAGTACAGCTTCTTATTACATGGAAATTAAGAGCTTGTTCAGAAAATATATTTGTATGTTTGGATGTACATCAAAATTATCTAAATCTATCTAACACAACTGATGTAGAGTTTCATTGATCATTAACAGTGAAAAAATTTAACTGCATTTAATAGCTAAGAACCTTTAAAAACCAGCAGATTTTAAAGCTTGAAAAGCTTCTACGCTCTCCTCCCCTCCCCCTATTCCCCAGTCTCCCCTTCTAGTTTGTTGACCCTGCATCCCATTTTGAGGCACTGAGATCTAACATCAGCCTTAGGTTCCTCACCTAGACCTAGGTCCCTGGCAGTTTACGATCAGAAGTACCTGGCTGTCAGATACATATGGGTTTTATCAAATCTGTGTCGGCCACAAAGGCAAATCTGCAAAACACATCCTCCTCCTAGGCATCCCTACAGTTTGTACTTTCCACATAGCTAATACTGGATAATTTCCATTTTGTTAGCATCAGTTCCAAATGTGATTGTTAATGCAAAACCTTGACTTGGGGAGCACATTCTGGTTTTTGTTTTTACTGTGTTGACAGAAAAACATTGGAGCAGGCAGTTGTGTTTCAAAACTCTGAGATTAATCCTATTTACTTAATCATGGGTCTTTTGATCTGTCATATTTCAATTATATTCAAATTTTCATACTGAGTAAACATCAAATAAAAACGGAGCAGTTTCTAGCTAGTAATTGGATATGACACCCCACAAAGCCTTAATTTTGCATAAAACCCACCAAAGAACTAGTGAAGACAGTTAAAAAATCAACCAGTTAACAACGTCCCGCTGACAGCACCCACACAGACCTCAAGCCATTTGCAAAATGGAAGCCACAGACACAAACGAAGCAGCTTGGCTTTGGGAGTGTGTCAGCTACCAAGGGCTGCAGACACTGGGGTTCAGTCATGCACCGAAAAGCCTGCTGGAGGGAGCCCAGCGCACCACCTGAGACCAAGCTGCAGCTTTGAAATGTGTTAACTTTTGGGACAGACAATGCCAAAAGGGGTTTCTAACCCTGGCTTGGAGGTAAAATTTTCACTAGCAAAAATATGGATACTTATTATTGGGTTGAAGGTTGAAGGTAAAAATGAAGTAATCACATTTAAATCAAAAGTAGTTGTTCATGAAAACTTTGCTTCATTTAGTAAATGTTCAATTTTTTTTTCTCAGTCCTGTTCTACATTTATCTACTTTTCTATTATGATTTCTGAGCATTTATCTTAAAATTCAGTCCCATTAAAACTTCTGGATAAGGTATAAAAACATTATTCCGTTTCACTGACATGATGAGTATAATTTCTGAGGGCAATATTTCATGAAGTCTTCACAAAAATCATAAGCAATGTGAAAACTCATTTGAATAGTTTATTACACACTTGATTTGGTATAAATAAAACTGTTATATTCTACTGTTTTATCCCTGTCATGCAATCCCAATATTCATTGCTGCAATAAATTAGGTCTTATAAACAACAAAACATCATAAAACAAATTCAAGAGATGCTGCAAATAGGGAACAAAAAGGAGATCATCTAGTGCAATTTTCTTGAGGGCAAAACCCTTGAAACATGTTGCAACGAGTCAGTTAATAACTGCTTTGTAAATCTGAAATGAAGCAGAGGACTAACAACTAACTACTAACAAACAAGTCATAAAGTACAATTGTTACTTGTTCGGAGTGATTATGATTCCCTAGAGGGAAGAGGGGCACAAAAAAACTGATTAATGTCCAAGGATCACCTCTGCCAAGCTCAGGAGTGAGCTTCATCATAATGAAGAGGAAGTCAGGCAAAAATGACAGGAAGCTTATATGGATGAACAAGGAGCTCCTGGACAAACTCAAAAAGGAAGCCAACAGAGGGTAGATTCAAGTACAGGTAGCCTGGGAGGAATACAGAAATTGCCCAAGCAGCCAGGGATCAGGTTAGGAAAGCTAAAGCTCTGACAGAATTAAAATTGGCCAGGGATGTCAAGGGCAACAGGGAAAGTACATCAGTGATAAAGGGAAGACTAGGGAAAATGGGGGTCCTCTCCAGAGCAGAACGGGAGACCTGGCTACCCAGGACATGGAGAAGGCTGAAGTAATCAACGACTTCTTCCTTCATGGACAGGTGCTCCAGCCACACCACCCAGGTCGCAGGAAGCACAGGTGGGCACTGGGGGAATGAAGAATTGCCCACTACAGGAGAGGATCAGATTCGAGAACGTCTAAGGAACCTGAAGGTGCACAAGTCCATGGGACCTGACGACATACATCTGCTCATTCTGAGGGAACTGGCTGAGGAACTGGCTAAGCCACTACCCATTGTATCTGAGAAGTCATGTCAGTCCGCTGAAGCTCCCACTGACTGGAAAAGGTGAAAAGTAACCCCCACTTTCAAAAAGAGAAATAAGGAAGACACAGGAAACCACAGCTCTTTCAGCCTCACCTCAGGTCAGAAAGATCACGGAACAAAGCCTCCTGGAAGCTTTGCAAATACACATGTAAAAGGAGGAGGTGAATGGTGACAGCTAACTCGGCTTCACTAAGGGCAAATCATGCCTGACAAATTCAGTGGCCTTCTATGATGGGGTCTATTACTGCCACTGTCAACCATGTTCAGAATCTCCTAATAGAGAACCTGGCTTTATATTTCCTCCAGTGTAGCTATTATACTTGTGCTGGAAAATGCATATCATTCTTACAAATAAATAATGTGTCACACAAAATATATGCTTGCACAGATGCTGAATATTTACAAAAAATTTTAATCCTACTCCCAAAACACACTGGTCCCTCTCCCTTATTCACCCAGGCTGAACAGAATACATGATGGATGTTAAAAATCCAGGTGCCATCATCATTGCACCATGCTAGAATGCAGGAGCTCTCTTCCAGAATGAAAAGGACATAAGAAGATAACTTTAAACAGGAAACTCTTACAGAAACAAGCTGAAGTTTAGGAAAGTCATGAACAACTGGAAATATGGTTATCCAAAGGACAAAGACTGGCAAATTTTATAATTGGCCCTGTTATCACTTTAAGTTGCAACACTCCAGACTTTTCAGGAACCTGTTACTTAATGATAAATTTTGTTCCAGTGTTAATGGCTTGGCAGATCTTCACCATTAGCTTGCAGCCAAAATGTCATTTTCCATGATATGCTGCCAGCATTACAATATTGACCTAATTTTTCCCAATTATTATATGTTCATCATAAAGTCAGAAATCATGAAAAAGAAAATGCGTTCTTGTCTCACAGTTATTTCAAAGAATTTTAAATGATATTTTATCACCAGTGTTCCTAAACTGGAAATGTCATAAGGAGATGAGAAGGAAGAATCAGAAAGACAGATTTAAGATTTAACTGGTTTAAAATGTGGCTCATTTCTGGGCACTCACTTGATGCCAATTAACTTTTTTATTTAAAAGAAATACCCAGATGTTTATTTTTAAGAATCTTAAGTTACTTAGTTTGTGTTCTTACAAAAAAAAAAGTTTATTTGCTCTTAAAAATTTGAACATTTAAATAGTCTACTTCATTATTTTGCTTGTAACATATTCCCCTTTTCCCCCAACCAAGAATCCCACACCAAAATAGCATTGAAATTCTGCCGTGAAATTATTCATATGCCTCACCTGAGTATCTCTTATCTTGGCTTCATATTACTCATAACAAAAAGGCACTTGTTGAATCCTTCCATTATCAAGAGACCTGAACAGTTACCACACTAATTTTTAAAATCAAAAATAGAAACAAGCTCTCATCATATTCTTTTTAAGGGATGTAAGTTCTGAACATTCTTAGAGCATTAAGAACTCTCAGGACAGACCTCAGAAAACAACTCATGTAATTCTAGTACTACTTTACTTAATATTTAGTATGCATATGCTTCAATTCTAAGACAAATTTAGGTATGAAAATAGCACGGAATAAATGTATAAATGTGGAAAAAACAAATTTCAGAGAATTTGAAGAAAATCAATAGACATGAAAGTAAGTATTTCAGAAAGTGATATATTTAGTAAAAATCAAATTGAAAAAGTTCACAGCTTTAGAGTATGTTTCTGCACTCTCCTAGCTGATGGAAGATTACTAAACTGTGGTCTGAGTCATAAGCTGAACAGAAATTTCTTAGGAATGTTTTGCTCATGCTGTTTCCTCCACAAGAAATTCATTAACTTCATTAGCAGGATATTTAGATAAATTGTTATATGTATTAAAATGTCTTCACAGATTTAAATATTCAAAAATCTTGAAAGTGTACTCTCATATAAATGACTAATGTCTGCAATCAAAAGACAAAAGTAATCTACCAGTTCTGCCAGAAACCAAGAAAGGAAAGCAAAAAACATTGACAAATGGAAATAATAAAATACCTAGAAAATACATCAGGGCATCACCTGTGACACTTAATGGTCTGTTTGGCATCTCCCTGGGACAAAAGAATGAAAGATGAAAGTTCAACAGAACAGGTTGAAGGGGTTTTTCATTAGTCTAAAGAAGGAACAAACTCAATGCAACAAAACCATAACCTGTCACAGAAGAATGTTACAAGTGACTTACAGGAACCAGGAATTTTTTTATTTCTTCCAAGGCATGACTCATACGAGAATACGCCTCCCCAGGTGGAGCAAACACTTCAATTAATACGTGGAGCTCATCACTCAAGTGCGCGTATTTGGCTTCTCCACTTTTCCTTAGTTCTTCCTCCTATGAAGAAAGGGTGGATTTGTTTTTTAGAACTGAAAATCTACTAATTTTGCAGTGATTTAGCACCCACAGATAACATGACAGAAGGACAAACTATAAGCAGACTTTTAAATCCTTTGAGAAATAAAAGTCTAGTTCAAGCCACCTAAAGATTTAAAAATCAATTTTGAGTGTTTGATTAATAAACCCAGCATAATTATCATCTAAAACAGATTTTAATCAGCACAGTGAAAAAATGCTAAATGCTCCAGAAGGAAGTACTGACATAATAAATCCATAATGGAAAAGCTGCATTCATCTGTCTGAATCTTAGCTCTTAAAAAAAACCCATAAAATAAAGATGCATTTAAGCATTTTGGAACACTATTGTTTAGTAAAGTCTTTAGGTTCTTCGATGAGTATCTGCAGCCTGTACATTTTAGTGTCACCAAAGGAAAATATGCCCTAGGACTTTTATCTGAGACACAGAATCACAGGATGGTTTGGGTGTGAAGGGACCTAGACTATCCAGTTCCAGTGCCCCTGCCATGAACAGAGACATCTTCCACTAGCTCAGGTTGCTCAGGGCCCCATCCAGCCTGGCCTTAAACACTCCCAGGGATGGGGCATCCACAACTTCTGTGGTAAAACCGTTCCAGTGTCTCACTACATCCATAGCAAAGAACCTTTTCCTAATGTTTAACCTAAAACCTACTCTCATTCAGTTTAAAGCCACTACTCCTTGTCCCCTCACTATGTGCCTTTTGACAAAGTCCCTCTTTGGCTTTCTTGCCCTCTTTTTGTACTTGGAAGGTGCCATAAATTTACCCTGAGCCTTCTCTTTTCCAGGCTGAGCAACCCAAATTCTCTTCATAGCAGAAGGGCTCCAGCATTGATCATCTCCATGGCCCTCCTCTGGACTTGCTCTGACAGATCCATGCACTTGTCATGCTGAGGGACCCTGAGCTGCTCTCCAAACTCAGTGATGTCTGAGTTTCAGTCCCAGTCCCAATACAGGGTACCTATGCAATGCAGTGTACACCAGCTCAGATGGTGAATCACCTCACCTAGATACAGCTCAACCACCTTTGGGTCCAAATTTCCTAGCTATACAATAAGCCTAATAATCCTACTTCACGTTAGAGTAATGTTCTG
The DNA here is from genome assembly GCF_020740725.1 of Corvus hawaiiensis. Lineage (NCBI taxonomy): Eukaryota > Metazoa > Chordata > Aves > Passeriformes > Corvidae > Corvus > Corvus hawaiiensis. Next base: position 27,114,677 of record NC_063215.1, read on the forward strand.
AAATGTCAATCTGCTTCCTTACACAAAGCTTTGAGATAACAAATGTAAATTGCAAAATACATTCATAGTAGTTACTGCCCCATAAAAATCAAAGGCATAAAATAGTGATCATGTTAATGGCACTGGCTATGACAATGTAATGAAAAATCTATGCCATTACTACACAAGATAGCCATAAGTAATGCTAAAGAAATGATGAGTTGAACTCTCAGTCTTCAAAAATATTTTGATAAATGTAATTTAGAAGAATATATGTATACAGAAAACATTATCACAGAAAAAGAAGCAAACTAATTGTCTTGAAAATGGTTAAGAGGTTATAGCTTTTTAGTATATACTAAACAGTTTATGAACATTTAGCTAAGATATAAAAATTGTAAAAACAGATTACAATTCTTACTGATTTAGTTTATTTAATTTTGCATTAACTTCACTTATTTTAGCCTTGACCAATTTACACCAATGTTTGCTACCAAAAACATTTGCACAATGCTATGCTCCTAACAGTAAGTATACAGTTCTTTTTATCTATGTTAGAAGATCCAGCCCCAGAGAATACACAAAGGCTACATCCTTTATCTCCAGAACCCAAGATCTGGCTCCATGCTAAGTCAACATTTCACAGATTATAATAAAATCATAACTCAATAAATGTGAACTATTATTTAATTTGAAAATTGACATAATTGTTTTCAACCAAAACTAAAAAATTAACAGAAGACATAATTGTCACAGTATTTTTATTTTTAAATTCTCTTTGGCATTTTAGCTTATCACTGAAATCTCATTGAAATCATAAGAACCATAGCATAATATAAAAGCCCATCGTGAGATGTTACAGTACCTTTCCGTTTTCTGGAAAAAAAATCACACATCTGATTACTGCTTCTGGAAAAATGTGGTATGGAGTATTTCAGTAGAATTAAGTCTTAATAACTATAAAGTTACATCCTAGTGATTGCTGGAAGTTTCTTTCCTGTTGCTTTTTTAAGATTCGGAGGGAAAAAAAAAAAACGCCAGAAAGCCCCAAAAGTTATCTCTCAGGAAAAGACTACCAATACACTCAGAAATTGGACCTTTGTGTTCAGATGTAGAAAAAAACAAAAGAGTAATATTTAGCTCATTATTTTGAGGAGGATTTTGTACAGCTAAGACATCAGTAACATGATTTTATAATGCATACCTGTCATACAGAAAGTTAGGAATATGCTTCTTCGGTGGTAACAATGGTAATTATGTTTCTCTTTTATTTCCTGAACAAACTCAGGATTTCTTAAAACACATCATTTGATAACCTGCCTCTTTGATGCAGCACATGCTCTCTGTCACTACTTGGCACTTATTTCTACAGCTGTTAGAAACTGCAGGATGAGGCTGCGAGATCCTACACATTTCTTTCTGAGAATACATAAGGGGGTTTCTTCTTGTGGAACACATAGGGTTAAAGACTGAATTTTCACACAGTATCTCTTCCCATAATAGGGTAAAATGTCACAATAATGCTCCTTTTATTGCATATTTGTATGTGGATACAGAGAAACTTAATTAAGGAAAACTACGGATGAGTAAGAACTCACAGATCATGTGAGCACTGTACCAAGCTCTGCTTCCCAAAGCCAGTGAATATGAGTGAGTATTTGGGGACTGAATGTAGTCTTTCATTTAATCGTGTGTCAGGTATCAGGCATCTACCAAGCAAACAACAGACGTGACTCACACTGCTGGGGAGACACTCGTTGGTACAGCAGGTGATACCTACTGGCAGCTAATACAGCTTCCCAAGTGCAGTACAGATGAACACACTCTCCCAGGAGCACATGAAGATGGACAACACCTGTGCAAATCTTCATTAGCAAGCAACACATCCCAACTGCACAGCAAAATGGTCAGTGCTGTGGACCCAATATCCATACTACTTCTATTTAGGATGACAGTACTGCCCCTTGTGTAGCACAGCAGTGGGTTTTGCCTCCTGCTAGTCATGGTCTGGTTGCAATAACTGAGTTCCCTTTAGAAGCCAGAGAGCCTTTCTGGAGCCCAACTTTGATACAGTTTTTTAGGAGAGGAGTCCAGTTAAAACCCTGTGAGTTCTGCTCACTTTAAATAATGGGAATTGGGAATGATCAGGAGGCTCTCTTCTTAACTGTGCTTCTGAGTCAAACAAAAACACTGACGAATAAACACCTCATGTAGCACTGGTAAGGACTGAAATGGATTATGAGACTTTCCAGCACCTGGTACATTAAGGCAGAATAGGTGAGATCATCATAAATCTGTTTGATATGGTGTTTTTTACAAGGCTATCTGGGTGTGAACGGCCTTGCAGGGCCCTAGTGGCCTCTAATGCACCGGTGCGATCACCTGTGGACTTTGGCTGTTTCTCATATAACTCTGCCTTAATCACCTCTGAGGTTCAGCTATTCCCCATGGTGCGGGCTGTAACTTTCGGTAGATTCTCACGGCTTTTTACGTTCTACGATTCCTTACATCATGTCCAGCAGTTTTTAAGACCCTGTTGAGCTTGCACAGCCTTGGCCAGTGGCCACCCAGCAGCCAAGTTGTTCTCTCACACCCAAGCACAGAAATAACTGCTTAAGCTTACTCATGTATACATGAAATTAATCACAGTGGAAGGTGATGTGCATCGAAAGCCTGATGGATTCTCTGAATCAAAATGAAGTTAAGTCTCAGGCACTGGATCCTAGGGTAGAAAAACAACAAACCTGGGACCTGATCAGTTCTGCTTTATAAAAGGAACGGAATAGATTCCCAGGGCTTCTGGATCAGTGATGGCAATCTCTTATTATGGCCTCTCAGGTTCATAGTATGGTTCTTACTTAGTTCATGGTGACAATGTTTTACTTCAGTGTGGGTTGAACACAGCAGAGGAAACACACATCACCCTCCAGAGGCAACTGCCCCTCATCCTGATCCTCTTCCACTCTGCTCTGCATGTCAATTCCCTTCATCTCTCAAGAGGGACAGAAGCCAGTTCCCCTCATCCTATGTGCTTCAGGCTTCCTTCATTCCTTCATTTGCTGCCTTAGAGTGTCTGTTACACAGCGCTGAAGTCCATCCACCCTCATTGTGATGCATGGCTCTATAACCCACTCCCTCATAAGGATAACAGGTGTTTTGAAACACCTACTGTGTTTTATAAATTCCATTTGACCAAAGCAGGGAAAATGACTTATAAAACTCTATAGCAGAAATATTAGGAGTACTGACCGCTGTAAAAGTGAAGTATGGGAGTGATAGGAACGTAAAGGCCAAGAAAAAGGATTAATTATCTCTGGATGTGAAAGGAGTCTTAACATTTTAAAAGGATGTGTGTTAACAGAGAACTGCTTTCTGTCTGTAAGCCTGGCCAAAGTGCTTGAATAAAAATACCGGAATAAAGTTGAAAGAAATGGAGTTTGCACAGAAAACCAAGTTATCAGTCCAGATTGGTGAATAAGAAGTGTCCTCCTAACACTGAAATAACAGGGTATCAAAGAATAATAGAAAATAAACTTGCAGTAGGAACTGTGTAGATTTCAGAGATAAATTTCATCAATACAATACAAAGAACTTCCCATAATGAAACAAACACAGCTACGAAAAGAAACAATGGGTGCTTGAGGAACAATATGCGAATTGCAATGGATTTCATATCTTGTAAGAATTTACAAAGAAAAGCATAGTGCAGAGACTAGACAAAGATGATAATAACAGGGCTGCTGCTACACAGGCATTATTCATAAGATCAATGGGCAATGCTACAGAAGAAAAATAATGAGCATGCAGTTTGACAAATGCAAACCTATTAATTTTTAATCTGGACATAAATAAAAAATATCAAAATGTTGTCTGCCACACCAATTGTAGTAAAAGTAACAGTGAATTAATTTCTTGGTGATACTGGGTTTGGAGTTAAAAACTTTCAGGTCCAAGGTCCCATCAGCGGAGAAACAACAAACAAACAAAAAAAAAAGAGTAACAATTCGATAATGGATAAGGCACTGGAAAGGGATTCAACAGAGTACAGAATGAAGCTAAAAGACCTTAGCTGTTCCTTGACTCTTGTTTTTAAACCAGTTATTCTCACTCCAGGAAGAAGAATAAAGAAGGTGTAGGTGGTGAATGCATGAGGAGAGCTCACAAAGTAGTGCAAAGAGAGTGGGTGTACAACATCTGCAGTCAGCCACAGAGACCCCATTATGAAACGTAGGCATTAGAAAGAACATTGTCTACATCAGAGGAAATTACTGGAGATACAGGTGAAAACAATTATTTTTCTATACTTGATTCATTATTAAAATTTTCATTGTTCCTTTGGTAAAACGGAGCAGAGAATTGTGTACACTCAGTACTGTCTTGGGCAAACAGGTCCTTCAGTGCTTTATTTCCTGATGATTTTCATAATGAAATACAATAAAAACTTAATGGCTAAGAAGTACTAAACCATACCTAGATCATCTTTTTGTTTAGAGCAGTGAAAAGGAAAAAAAAGACTAATCAGCAGAAGAATGTGATGATGAGACAACCACTACTGAAAGACCACTAACACCTGACATAAAGGTTAAATGAAAAAAACATAGAAATTCTTTGGGGGGGGGGGGGGGGGGGAAGTTTAGGAAAGCTCAACACACTAAAGTGTTATTTGCCAAAACTGAGGCAACAGACGGTGACCACTGTGACCAACAACTAGTGATCTATGCTTAAATTCCCTGCCAGAAAACTAAGAGCAGCAATAGAGTTCACAGACCTATGAATGTTTCTACACTTGTACAAACCTAAGCAGAAGCTAAAAACAGCATAGATAAGAACCACCTGGGCATTAGACAATTGCTCCTAGAATTAATCAAGCCAAAGATGTTCATTGAATACAATCAATGAATTCCAAGTTTGCAAAGCTTATGTAGGAAATCAAAGACCCTCAAGAAATGCATGATTACCATACCTAAAAATGCTTCCTAGGATTATGTTCATCTTAAAACTTACGATCACAGCTCGGGATCACTTCAATTCAGATGCCTTCAGATTCAGGAAGAAGACTTTGCCTTAATTAATGAGGGTAGAAAATGTCATGCTTTTATTTATGAGAGGCTAATTAGCAATTTGTTGCAACCAAGTTACAGTGTAGGTTGCCTGAGCTCCAAACAAGATGTTACACTTTTACTATGGGCAAAAACATAAAAGAAGTCTTTTTCTTTTTTTTTTTTTCCCTTAATCAAAGATTTATTAGAAGTCTAGTTCCATACTAATGATTGCAGCTCAAATTCCATGCAGGCAAAAATGACACATAAACTTTCTAGTTTCTGACTCTTTGCCTGGTGTTACGCTCACCTTCCACTGCCCCGGGGATCCTAAGGTTAATGGCTTCAGTTGGGAGAGGACAACACTGATGAGAGCTGCAGTACCCTGAGTTCTTTGGTGCAAGACATTGCATTGGGTTTGCATGGCCAGGTTTTGGTAGTGGGGAGGGTACAGGGCTGGATTCTGTGAGAAGCTTCCAGAAAGTTCCTCAGTGTCTCGCAGAGCCAGTCCCAGATGGCTCCAAGATGGATGTGCCGCTGGCCAAGGTTGGGTCAGTCAGAAATGGTGCTAACACCTCTGTGGTAACATATTTAAGGGGAAGAGGGAAAAAGTTATTGCTCAGATGTAATTGCAGCCAGAGAAGAGCAGAGTGAGAACATATGAGAGGAACAGCTCAGCAGACACCAAGGTCAGTGCAGAAGGAGGGGCAGGAGGTGCTCCAGGTGTCGGAGCTGAGATTCCCCTGCAGCCCATGGTGCAGCCCATGGTGAGGCAGCTGTGCCCCTGCAGCCCAAGGAGGACCAGGGGATGCAGAGATCCACCTGCAGCCCATGGAGGAGACCCATGCTGGAGCAGGTGGATGCCTGAGAGGACGCTGTGACCCAATGGGAGGCCCATGCTGGAGCAGGCTGCCGGCAGGGACCTGTGGAGAGAGGAGCCCATGCTGGAGCAGGTTTCATGGCAGGACTTGTTTCTCTGTGGGGTACCCATGGTGGAGCAGCCTGTCCTTGAAACACTGCATCCCCCAGAACAGTAACCCACATCACAGCATTATGCAGTTGCCTGTGGGATTGACTAATGTTGGAAAAATTCATGGAGGACTGTCTCCTGTGGGAGGGACCCCACACTGGATCAGGGGAAGGACTCTTCTCCCTGAGCAGCGGCAGAAACAACCTGTGGTGAACTGAGGGGACTGTAACCCCCATTTCCTGTCTCCCTGCACCCCAGTGGGAGAGGAGATAGAGCTGGGAAGGAGGGAGAAGTGGGGAGAAAGGTAGTTTTAAGGTCTTACTTTGCTTCTCATATCCTGCTCTGGTTTTGTTAGTAACAATTAATATCTCTAATTCTAGCCTGTTTTGCCCTCACAGTATCTGATGAGATCTCTCTCTGTCCTTACCTCAACCCATGAATCCTTTGTTATATTTTCTCTCCCCTGTGCAATTGTGGAGGGGAGTGATAGAGAGGCTTTGGTTGGTGCCTGGCATCCAAACGAAGTCAACCCACTACAGACACATAATACCGATGGCAATAATTTCTTCCTCCTCTCTCCAGGAAGCACAAGGGGTTATTTTTAGGATGGTAAACATGCTATATACATTGTTATTTCTCCATCATTTAGCAATTCAATTTCCCATCCAAATTCATTAAATAAGGTAAGTTTTACAACTGCTGTGTATGTTTCCTTTGCTCTCTTTGTTACTCATGATTTTACCCAGACCCAGTGTTGTGTCCCTTTAATGACTTGCAACTGACCTTGGTGACCAGTCCCCACTTACAGTCCTGGAGCCTTCCTTATCATCCCATGCCTTTGCTTTCAATGCCTCCACTTCCATCACAACCCTGTACTCCCCTCTGCTACAGTTTTATTCTAGGGCCATAGCGGCACACTCCACACAGAATGATGACTCATTATCGCTACCATTAATTACAGATATAGTACAAACCTAGGTAAAAGGTAAAGCAGCACAGGCAAGAATTACTCAGCCATTAGACAAGGGCTCCTAGAAGTCAGCAAGCTCAAAGGGAGCTGGGGGCAGACCCTGAGCAGTCCAGAGGATGGCTGGCAGGTCCCAGCCCTGTGCTACAGTTTTAGCACAAAGCCTGCAACCTGCAACAGGTGATGGCAACACCATATTTACTGGAACACAGGGCTACCAGTGGCAGCGGAAAGACAACATGAGGAACTAAATTCCTTTGATGACCAGTTCTGAAAAGCACTCTTGGGATACAGAGATTTTTTTTTTCAGCTACATCTGTCTAATTTTAAACCTAAATATATAGCTGGATGAGGCCTTTTGCTTTCAATGCACTTCTTAGTTCCACCAATGCTAGATTATACACGTGCCGATTGCAGGGTATAAACAATCGCTTGGGCTCTGCCACAGTGTAAACTGTGATGGCTACAGCTACAGCTGAAGATGAGTCTCTGCACAAAAGGATCAAAACTAATGAGCACAGACTGTATTCCCAAACCTCAACATCCCTTTAGGAAGGGCTCCTCACTATGATACAGGGCTTTGCTCAACTACACCCAGGCTACTGACAGCCAATGCCAAATCACCACATTCAAACAGATAAATACAGTTATTTAGTGATTTGAAAAAATGAAGAGTAGAGAGATATAATAAAGGCTGATGACTTTGTAAGAGCTTTAAGAGCTTACTGTGTCAAAAATAAAGCAACAAGCCTTGGGCAGAAGAGAAACATCATTTGAGGAAAGCAGATATGACTTCATTTACACTGGTTGGAGGAAAATGTACTTTCTTTTCCTCTGCTGTCCTTTTTACTTTCCAGAAATCATTTTACTGGTTCTCTTACAGCAATCTAGCTCTATCTCATTATGTTTGGAGCCAACAGTTTTATAAATTTTAATCCCTTTTTTTTTTTGAGAGAGAACATGAACAGTCACCTTAGAGTGATACAAATGTTATAGACACTAGAAAACTCTACTAATGTTTTCGGTAATGCAACAAGCTAGCTGATGACAAATTAACAGTCATCTTGCAAAGAAGGTTAACTGTATTTATGCTATGAATTCCGTAAACTGACAATAATTTATTTATCAACAATTCTTATTATTCAGGAAATATTAATCTTTGTATCTGTTATGTATATAGTGTTCTCAAAAGCTGTGTTTAATAAAAACCAGTAATGGTTATTTAAAATGTAAAAACAGGAAAATTTAAATTAAATATATGTATCACCTTTTTGTTCCTTATCTGTCATTAAGTTTCATTATGATTATATTAGTCCTACAAGAACACTTTTTTTTTTTTCTCCAAAGAATAAATATCACTTGTATCACAAGATTTGCAAGGGATATTCTGTTTTTAAGAATAGGGACTTGTATGAAAAGAAATGTTTTGCAGTTCTCCAGGCTCTGAATGAACTGTTTTGCTACACACTGTTGAACTGAAATATAAATAAATTCCAGTTGTAGAGTCGTCAAGTACTTAAAAGACCTTGGTTTTGGTCACTTGAAGGAAATAGTAGAAAGAATATTTCTACCATGGAGAAAATTCTGGAGGGAAAAATCCATGTGTAAGCTATTTTATGCAAAAGAAGAACAAAACCTTGTATTTTGAAACAATCCATCAGAAGAGGTCTAATGTGTGCACTTAGCTTTGACTATAAAAAAGCCTGAAACTTGTCTTCAGTAATTAATTTATTTATATTTAAACCCAATTTCATGATGAAGGCTCCAAGTAAACACTTGAAAGTAAACATCTGCTTAACCACTCACTTGATGAAGGATACTTCCCCAATACAGGCCTAGAGAACAGATCCACTGGTGCATGTAGGAATTACTTCAAAGCCTAATTGCTACTGTAGGTGCCAACATAAAGAGACCTTCAAGCCTTTCCCAATCTAGCTGTGTAACCTACTCACTTAGCTTATAGCTGCAAAAGAACTCAAACACCCAGGATTTAGGCATGATTTGGATCCTAAACACCGAATCGTGGCCACCTAATTTCCTGTTCAGTTGCTTCCTATCCCTGAAATCTACAGATGCCAGAATTGTCCACAGTAATACTCCTCAGACTGAAGTGTCTGGGCAGCAGCACCACATGAGGGTGAAGGAGATCTGATAATTCTTTCATGCTTAAGCTTCCCTGGGATTCACTAAGTAAGACAGGTGTTCCCAATACACTCCTATTGAATACACAAGGGCGCTGCTGCCCTTTTCCTTAATGAGGTAGCAGTTGGAGAGCTCATCAAGTTACACATTATGGAAGTCAGGAAATAGGTGTTCATTTTAGAGAAGTTGCTAGATGAATCCCACAAGAACCATTTGGGAACGTGTTCTGTTAAACTATTCATAAGTGATCCAGAAAATGAGTTGAAGAGTAATAAAAATTCTCCAGTGATAAAAACCACCTCTTTCTGTGTGCACAGACTCCAGATAAAGTTATTTCAGGAGAAAGATCTTGAAAGCATTACATTCAGATCTACAGAAGGAATTTGCTCAGTGTTTGTTCAATATCAATTGTTCAATCAATGTCAATAAGAATTTGTTCAATATCAGTTAATAGGGTATTCTCTATTAGGCAAGTTTTAAGAAAGGAAGATAAATGAAACTGCAAAACCTCTACTAGACCATTTTGGTGTCCCAATCTAAAAAAATTTAGAAACAAAACAGATCAAGATGAAAAGAATGATTACGAATACGGAAATATTTTCATATGAGATGCTAAATACCAAACTCTTGGCAACCTTGATGTCCCTGTAGTTAAGGATGTCCTTAAACAATTAATTCTTGGAAAGCCTCTCAATTTTCACTAGTTTTTATGTTCTTACCCAAACTTTTCAATCTGCAACTTTCAGGAGTTGTAGACTGAGTGCATTCTTATGTTTTCCTGTCTCATTTGGAACTGTGAACTCATGAATGTGGGGCACGATGTGTTGCATACATAGAGAAAAAAACCCAACATGTGGATCCATTATGTTTTTGTTCTGTGACAGTTGCAATTGCTTGCTGATGTATCTTTTATCACCTATCACATAGATATGTATGCTTAAGGTGGTTATGTGACAAATATGGAACCCACTTCTGATGTTAAAGATCCTATTACTAATTAGCATTCAAATGAGCTCCAAGTAATATTACAGGTGCTTCATCTAGATAGCAAGGCAACACTTCAGCCACTCTGATTGCTCATTATAATCAGAGCTGAGAGTGCAGAGGAGAGCGATTTACAGCCACTTTCAGCTGAAAATTCAGGAATCCTGCCTGCTGCAAGGTGTGTGGAGAACTGTCGGCTGCCTTCACCTCCTCACCTCCTGCGGTGGCTACCTCCTCCACTCCTTCCACACATCAGGACTTTCTGAAGAATAATGTTGTTATGCCTCTGACAAACCCTTTCAAATCCAACTGGGAAGCCCCTGCAAGCGGAAGGTTTAAAAGCTCAAACTGATGATCCCATTTAACTCCTCACTGCTTTTACTAGCAAGTCTCCACCATTGTGCAGGAATCCATGTTTTTGCACCTTGAAACACAATGGAACCTGTAATACAGGAAATGTACTTCCTTAACAGTGGATACAAGGGAAGTGACTTCTCCCTGATTGCCATATTGGCCCAGGCAGGGTAATGGAGACGGTTTGGATTCCAGCAGTTTAAAGACCTGTCTGATAAACTGTATTATAAAGTTTATTTTTCTGGCTGATTGTCAATAATTATTTCCTTAAGGCTGTCCCTTGATTAACCACAACATTGCAAACAAAAGCAGTAAATGTATTTGAGTATCCTACCACAAATTTAGAAGAGACCATTATTTTCTTGCATCCCCTTGATTCTCATGCAGTGATGTGGAAACCACATCAGTGGAGGGAAGCCACAATGGCAGAGACAAACTGAACTCTGGGGAGTGGAAGAGGGAAAGGAAGTTCATAAATAATTGGAAAACACTGTACTCTAATGGCATTTACACAGATGAAAATGTTTCAGTATGAGCTGACTGAGCTGACTTTAAAAACACATTATCTTCTAAAAAAGTACTTCAAATAAGATGAATTAAATAACTGCAAAATCAACCAATGTGCCACTCCTCTTCACAAACATATCCTTTTTCTGAGGCAGAATTTTAATGTCTTGCAAATGATGCACTCCCTCTCCCATGTGAGTCACACATGATTTTGCAGGTTTCACTTTTTCTTTTCTTGTAGAGTTAGGTTTTGCAAAATGATAAAAAATACAAACACACTTTTCAATGGCAAAATTACTTGTTCCTCTACCATCTAGAAAATCTAATTATTCACATTATATTCATTTAGACAAATAAATATTAATGAGATTGCAAGTTCTTGGATGATTTCTCACAAAAATGCCAGAAATAGTTGACAGATGATGAATATGTTATAACAATATTACATATATCATAAAATCATAGAATGAATCATAGAATGGTTTGGGTTGGAAGAGACCTTAAAGATCATCTCATTCCAACAACCCTGCCATGGGTAAGGATACCTTCCATTATACCAGGTTGCTCAGAGCTCCATCCAAACTGGCTTTGAATACTTTCAGGGATGGGGCATCCACAGTTTCTTGGGGCAACCTGTTCCAGTGCCACACAACCCTTGCAGTAAAAAATTTTTTCCTAATATTTAATCTAAACCTACTACCAGTTTGAATCCATTCTCCCTTACCCTGTCACTACATGCTCTTGTAAAAAGACCCTCTCCATCTTTCTTGTAGGCTCCCTTCAGGTACTGTAAGGCCACAATTACATCAACCCTAAGCTTCTTTTCCAGGCTGAACAATCCCAATTCTCTCAGCTCTTCTTCACAGGAGAGGCGCTTCATCCCTCTAAACAACTCAGTCGCCTTCCTCTGGACTTGTCCTTCCTGTGCTGGGGAACTACCATGATTTTATGTCTGACCAATTTACTGACTGCAAATAAAATAGTTTGCAAATAGATTCTCGGTCATCTCAGCTATGATGGGGATTTGCTCTGCAAAGATGAAGAACACATTTTCTAATCTTCTCATAAGGGAAATCTGTAAGGATATTAGTCCATTATAAGCCGTAAATGAATCTGAGTAAAAGACATGATTTTTTAATGACTAGTGATTATAGCTATTCTAACTGAAATTTACTAAAAAGGGCTCATTTTCATGGAATGTGCAGAGTACTCAGACCATGTACAATTCAGGTAACAGCAGCTCCTTGGCAGTGCAGTCTGGACCTGACCTGAACTTTGTATCATGAGAGAGTACTTTAAGAAGCTATCACTTGTAGAGAAAAAGTAAAGGAAGCCAAAATGACTTCTGTCAAATTCATTTATTTTGAGATAACTTGGCTGAAGTGATGATGGCAGCATTTGGCTGGGGTAACCATTGTGACCCAATGGAAACTTCAGTGTTCCTCACTGCAAATTTTCAGAATACCTTGTTTACCTAAGAACAAAGACACATCCTCACTGGAAGGCAGACTGACTCCCTTGCAAAGTACACACAAATCCCAGAATCACAAAGAAAGTAGCCTGAAGGATGGCATGGGCTTTCTTCCAGGAAGTCCAACGTTTGGAATTTCACACTACTCTTTCTAGTACCCCAAAGAAAACACCAGGTATGCACTCACTTCAGAGGAGCTCACCCTGGGCTGAAGATGTCATTGGTACTAAACTGGCCATGCCAAGATGTCAGTGACTAAGTGCAGCCAGGGCATTCCCTCTAAAAGTTCACAGCACACTGCTCCGGGTCCTCCACCCAGAACTCCCCATCTCCCATGAGCACTTGCACAGCATCCAAACCAGAATGGACTATCACCAAAACCCCAAACATACATACAATTGAAAGAGTAAAATAATTTTGAAACTCGGTTTAAAACAGATAATTGTACTCCAGAAAAGGTTAAGTACCTGCAGTCTTCAGAGTCAGCTAATTTTACTGCACTAAAAATTAATATTCATTTTGCACTTAAGTTTTATCATCCAGATCATCCTTGGCAATTTAAAGCACTCCTCCAACCCCCTTTATGCGCTCAGATTTATGCAAGAAGAAATAACCTTGTGCACAGGCTTTGAGTGTTGCAAAATTTTCATTACATAGTAGCCATATCTCATATAATCACAAAATATGCAGATTAAATTAATCTATTATAAAAAATTTTGCCTAGTGTCACCATCAGTTTACCACAAAAATTTCCTTCTATTAAAAGCTTTTTCCCAGGAAACACTGTAACCTGCCTCTGGCTGAAAATGAAGCATTTTATTTGTTTTCCAGTTTTTTACTGCTTTAGCACCTGTGGTCTCCCTTGTTGCTCATTTTCAATACCAGTACAAATGAACGTAAAATAAAACTGAACAGTAACCCTGTTTATTGCAGACTTTCTCCATAGATTTGAGACAAAAGATGAGGATATTTTTATCATTGTATGAACATCCTCAAATGCTATGACTGATATTAAATGCTGAAAAAAATACATTTCTTGTTTTTTCTTCCCTCCTAAATTGGAAAAATAAAAAATATTTCCTAAATAAGGAATACATGCACTACAGAAACTCAGCAAAGCTTCAGCTCCTAGCAGACTTAGCTCATTCTGCTACGTTTTCTATCTAAATGTTAAGGGGTTTGAGCCAAAGTGTGCAAAGACCAGATTACTCAAGTTCTTTAAAGATGTCATGATCTCCCTCCCCAGGCTGTGATCAACCCCAGGTCTTTGCCAATGTGCTGGATCTGAGACAAAGGTCCCAGTTTGAAAAGAGAGTTATAGGACAGATAAACAGTTATTTGTGTCCCTTGAGTGGGATTCATTTACCTTGACTTAGGCATCCAGAAGTTAGATATTTAAGCCTAAACAAATCACATGGAGCTCTCAGTGGAAACAAACAGGGTGACTCATCTGCAGCTGAGGCTGGTGTTCAAGATGACTTGGGAGTTTAGTTGAATAAAGCAGTCTATGGATCTAAGTATCTTTCTGGATCTGTCCAAATCATATTAATAAAGAAGAAATCAAAATACAATTGGTAACTATGAAAATGTGAAAAAAAAAGCATGTAGCATCAGTTGGATTCTTTTATAAAAGTTATTAGGATGAAGGAAAAAAAATGGAAAGTACTAGAGCCATGTTAGACAAGTTTAAAGACTGCTGGCAGAGCTTTGGAAACTGACTGACGGATTACAGACATCATTTTAAATGCTCAGAAAAAGATAATATATCCAGAATGAATCTGAAACATTGTATATACCAATTTTCTCTTCCAAATACATATTTAAGCATTACCCATTTTCACTGGGCATGCTGAGTGAAAATTTCAGTATTTTACAACTGACCTAGATGTTGCACTGCTGGTGACATGGAGAGCAAAGAAAGGAGGTGGAAACCTAAGCAATCAGGCAAATGCTGGCTGAGATGTTACTATTACCAGCTTCATACCTATTTTTTCTGAAGCACAGTGTAATTCTTATTTCAATCAGAAAAAGTGATTGCAAAAGCAACACTGGCCAACAGATTCTGGTATGATTTAAGAGAGATGATATATCTAATTATGAGAAACTCAATTTGTCCTGTTTTCATTTTATGTAAGTTACTGAGGGGTTTGACAGTGATGGAGTTCCCCAGCAGAAAAGCCACATGGTGCTCAGGCTCCAGGGACCTGTGGGAATGCTGCTGCACCATAGCAGCTGATTAATTAACCCTTTCTCAGCTGTCATTTACCAATTATATCCTTTCACAATCAGTAAATCTGTCATGAAAGGACAGGTTCTGCTCCTCTGCAGTCTGAACAATGGCACTGTGGCCATCATGTTATATTACTGCACTCCCCTAAGATGCATGGAGGAGTCTAGAAAAAGCACTTGAGATGCCTCTCTGGTAAGCAGAGCATGACAAATTTCCATTAACTGTGCTCCTTGACCCCTGGCCATGATGGGGATTATTACCCCTTGGCTCACTTGCCTCCAGTCTTCCACTGTCCCTCTTTTGCTCCTTGCGCCCTGTCCCAGGAGCTGCAATGCCTCCTCCGGCACCAGACTGCACATGTATTTCCCTGGCACATCACTCCTTCATAGTCACAGAGAGACCTCCACCTGCCATGGACTTATCCATAAAATGGCTAACAAGGAAGGAAAGATGCTTGCCTGCCTTTTTTTTTTTCCCCCTCTCCCTAGTATCTCTCTGAAACCCATTCTGTCAGAGGTTTTACTATGCTAGAAATGTTCAGTGGCAAAGAAATCCTCTTGTCAGCCATTCCTTGCTGATGCTGTTTTGGCAGACTGCATTCACCAGTGCCTGCCTCTGCTGGGGTCACCTGGCCCTGCTACCAGCACCCAGTGAGAGAGGCATGAAGACAACTGAGCATCTGTCCCTGGGGCACAGGGTCCCCAAGAGTCCACTGCCCACAAACCCTCTAATCCACTCACATGTGGGTTTTCAGTCTTTCTGCCACTGTCTCCTCAGACACAAGGGAGGGTGACAAATGAGACGAACCACTCACTATGTTTGCCATACAGACAGGAGCTCTGATTCTTCTGGGTCTGTGGAAATGCAGGTCAGCAACTGTAGCATCCTGCTGTGCAGGAAGAGAAATTAAATGCCCCTTTCAGGAGAATATTATGGAAAATGAATGTAATCTGCATATAATGCAGCAATGATCCTGGACTATCTAAAACCAACTTCAGACTGCTGGCAGGATTGAAGTCCAGAACCTGTTGGTTTTGTGCTTAATTATGTGCTCTTCTTTCATTCCAATCCTGAGAATATATTTGACCAAGTATTGCTAGCATCTTCTATCACACAGAATGGTACAGTCTCTGGACAATGAGTAGAAAGGACAGGTTAACAAACTGAGGTCTGCCAAATTTCCTTTGCACAGAAAGCAGAAAAAGCTGGGTTTTCAGATTATGCAAGTATTGATAGGAATGCAGAAATGCAGTGGCTTTACCTGTGAAGTTCAGAGTACTTTTCTTTAGATCAGAACATGTGACTGAAATATTTGTAACTTTAAGGAGGTCCATTGTGCTTTCTTCTTGCTTATCTTATTGAAGCTGTATTGATAGTAACAGTAAGGAAATATTTAAGAAACAGCTGTGATTATATCTATTTTCTGAAATTAATGTAAAGCCAGCAAATATTATTGCTATCATTATACAATATTTTGCATGCTGGGGCTGTGTTAGAAACAGAAAAAAACCCCCAAAACAACAGAAGAAGAAAATCTAGTACTACTAGTACAAAATTGCATTTGCCATTCAAAGTTACCTAAATCCCACCTTGCTGCCTCCACCATAAAAGCCCCAAGGGCAACTCTCACACCCTTGGTCTCAGTTTCCTGTTCAGTATCCTTTCTCAGTACACTGGCTGCTGTGTTTGGGATCCCTCCCAGCCACCAGCCCCTGTCCTACCCAGCACACTTCTGTACTGCAAGCCTGACTCAAGTGCCTTGAACTTTCTACTTTCCGGCCAGAGGACAAAGGATCAGTGCATAAACAAAGCCCAAGATGAAATAAATCATCACATTTGCCAGCACATGAGGCCCGTGAATCCTGCCTAGTTTTGTAATCAACCCATGCTGTACCTTCTGAGCCACCCACTGTTTCTCTCACTTTTTGAATCTAAGCACAGCATGCAGGTGTTTTAATTCAGACTAGGTCTGCACTGAAAAATCAAACCATTCTGGTTCCACATTCGAAAATCTGCATCCTCTAAGTTTGCAACACTTTTGGTCAACATGATTGACAAATGGTTTGAGCATACCAGTCTCTTTTAGGATCTCCAGTATAGCTCATTACAGTGCTCATCTAAATAGTGGGGATTTTTTTCTTGCTCGTTTTCAGTAGACTGTTTTGTATTTTATTTCTCTTATTTCCATTCATTTTCTTCTACCCTGATGGGTAGAACATATCTGCAAACATAATCTTGGGGGAATCTTTTTATGTGTTTCCCACGTGTGTTCATAAAGAAACAGGTGACTTGGAAACAGAATCCTTCTGTTCCCTGCTCACAGAATTTCAGCTTTCATTTTCAGGGGAAAAAAAATTAGAGGTCTAGAAAGAAAGAGTACATAAAATGCAGTAACAAAGGTAGAAAACAGTAAGTTTCTCTTTTTTGGTACCTTGTTTACTTAGGTTTGTATAGGCAAACTGAAGGCCTTTAAGATCTTAACTGCTGATTTTCTGCTTCTAGTGGATTAGGAAAGGGATGTGACTGGGCTCTGTATAATGGATAATGGTGGTTTTAGAGCACAGCACCAGATTTTCTCACATATTTTTTGGCTTTTGAGGAGATAGCTGCAGCTACTTCACTGTTGCCTGATAAGCTCTGGTTTCTGACAAATTGAAAACCACGAGACATTGATCAGGCACGGCTAGAAGGTTGAGCAGTATTGTTTTGCTGACTGCTATTTGATTTTGTGCAGGCTGCTTGGTGTCCACAGGAGCAGCCTGGCACAGCCTCTGGGGCAGCCTTGCAAGCGAGCTGGAGACCCAAGCACTGACATCCATGTGCCACCAGCAGTTCTGGGAACCAAACTTGGAGGAACAGCTACGAGAGTTGTTCAACAAAGCACAGTCTGTGCTGGAGACAGGTTACATCTGCCACTGCCTTTATCTTTCACCAGTGGCTATCAGATCTGGTGGTCATGCTGGACACCACCCATTTGGGCTACATGAAAAGACACGTCACTACCACATTGCCTTACGAGAGGTTAAAACCAGCAGGCATACAAGACTCCTGAATGGAAAAATGAAACAATACAGTGTGGTGTTTTTATCTGCAAGCCGGAAGATAATGTAGGACCCAGTACCCATCTGGCTGCACCTAGAGGTCTTTTTGCCTCCCAACAAAAGAAAAACAGAGGCAAGAGACATAGGAATCCATGTGAAAGTCTTCACAGGAGGAAGCCACGAAAAAAGGTCTTATTTGGAGTTAGGATTTTTAAAGGAAAGCTTGAGTTTCTGAACAAGAAAACTGCCTGTTTATTTCCTATCATGTTCAGGTAAAGGGCATATGGCACATATTTTCTGTGAACAAACTGGAGAAATACTACTTATTTCTTCCTCTAAAAGATGCAGAAAGGACATTATCCAACCACAGAGAACGAGTAAGAAGTTCTGGAAGCACTAGGAGAGTTCTTGTTGGTGCAAGGCTAGACATTGAAAGACAAATTTAAGAAACAGCAATAGAATATTGTTAAGAATTACAGCCTGACTTCAAAATTATGACTTACAAAAGTCTAAAAGATTTTAAGAATTATTTTCTCTTTGAATATGCTTTCCTGCCCTTTGTAGTCCAGCACATTCCACGGAATATGATGCCACAGATCTTCATAAACCTGTAAGTATGTTGGACAGCTATACTCGTCCATTTGCCTTTGTGCTTTTCATCTGAAAAATCATGTTTTAAGCTCATGTTTCATTAGTTTTGTCATTACTTGAAAATGAAAGGCAAGGAAGGACATGATGAGCTATGTTGAATGCCAAAGGTCTCAAAGAGCAAACTGGGTTGCACCAGCTGGTTTCTGAAGGCACCTGATGTAACTAGGAATAGACAGAAACTTCTTCTCACAGTGATCAGAAGGCACAACTCATCCTCCCAGCAGTCACCTTTTCACTTGGCTGAGGAGAACATGTTCAGATGGTGTGCTGTACCCTCAGCCTGGGATGAACTCACATACAGCAGCTGAAAGCCAGGTGCTGCATAGCTGCAACAAGCACAGCAAAACACTAATTCTGCCTGCTGAAAGGTGCGTGCATTATCTCAAGCTCAGCACAGAGCTGATGTCTTCCATTCACAGTTCATTTCCACTAACTGAGCAGGAAAAAAAGGAAAAATAAAACCCCAGAGCCACAATTAGTCTTGCTGTCTCATATTTTGTGTCTCTCATGGCACGATTAGAGCATCCCTTCTTTCAGAATGACTCAAAAGAAGTGGAAAAAGTCCATTTCCTCCTTATTTAGCAAAGCTCCTCAAGTGTGTCTGTCTTCCAATTCATGGGTACATGACTCTTCTACAAAGCACAGCTGCAAGGCTGTCTGTCCAAGTCAAATCACATCCATACTTCCCAGAGGCAACTACTCTTTTCATTCAGGGGTTGATTCCTCCAAAGATAGTGCAACTTCTAAATTTCAACTGGATAAAAGTATCAACTGTGAAACCCCACCTCTCACATAAATTCAGACACTTGAGTGTGCCCACCATCTGCTTGGCTTTAGGCACAGTACCACAATCATTCCTACACTGAGAACAGAAAAATACAGAACACATTAGGTTATCTTAGTTTTCCTTTGGAGGCCTGTCCTGCCTTCTCAATTAATTATATAAATCCTGAATTAAAGGCACTCGATCCCCCTACTGTGACTGGATGACTACTTTTCAAAAAATCAACCGTGATACGTCCTTAAAAGCACATGCTCTGAATATGGACTTACACTGTCACTACGAATTTAGGAGAGAGTGAGATTAAGGAGCGAAAGGAAAGTAGCTCCATCCAGGCAATTTACAATGGCTTCTCTGTGGTTGTGAAGTGAATATGAATTAGTAACAACATTTAAGATTGTGAATAATAAAAGAGTTGCATTCCAGGTTCTACCACAGCTTGAAATGCTCTTATTTTGAAAACGCCACTTGTGCTAAGGTTTAATTAAATGAAAAAAGAAAAAAAAAGACTTGTAAACGAAAAAGATCTGAATACAGAGGCAACAGAGAGAAATCACAAAGGCCAGAAGCAAAATGTACTGTTATCCTCTGCATTATGCACCAACACAGGAGCCCCAGGGCTCAGGATCACAGTGCTTAATGTATTAATTTTTTCCTGGCCAGTCCCTGAAAGCATCTGCATACACTATTTCAGGACTAAAAGGACTTATGCAATGCTCTGCTAGGCTTATACAGATAAGATGAGTACACTTTTCTTCTCAGCCAAATCCCTCTTTTCACAGACATTGCATCTCTGAAAGCATATCTACAAAATTAACACAACAGTAAAACTGCATGTGGCCTCAGAAAATATAAATGTAAAAATCATACACAATATTTTACTAGATATATTGCATTAATAAATTTATAGTTTAGAAATACTGAAATTCCCACCATTATGCATTATTTAATATAATACTTCATATTTAATTCTGAATTTCTAACTATCTATTGCTGGGCTCTATGTAAATTATACTGCATTGCAAAATAAACATTTTTATTTAGATTCTCTTGTAATGTTCCTGGCAGAAGTACTAAGTCATTTACTTACATCTTTGGAAAATGTTGTGTGTGTAAATGTTGGTATAATCTGGCTTCATGTTTCTAAGCCAAGTAATAAATGAAGTGAGTTGTTTGTTGCAGTATTTATAATGAATTTTGCTTGTTGCAGAATGAGACATATTGATCAAAAATCTTTCATTGAAAACAGCTACTGCAGCCAATGCAGCATGGATGAGCTTAGGATTCAAGATGGAATAGCTACAAAGACAAATCACTAGGATGCTCAGAAGTACTGGGAGTATCTTTCAGGAGAGACATTTAAAATAGCTTGTGCTTTTTGCCTAGTAGATTTAGAAGGGATATATGTTCTCTATAAAAAGAAAAAAGAAAAGAAAAGAAAAGAAAAAAGAAAAGAAAAGAGAAAAGAAAAAGAGAAAAATTAAACTGAAGGACTAAATTTCTAACTACCAGAGATTATTTTTATCTGGAGAGAACCTTCAGATGCTAGTAAAGGGAGCAGAACTCATTTTATGAGTTTAATCAGGTCATTAAAATGGCCATGTAATATGATTACAGACAGAGCAGGAGCAAGTCCCCCTCTAGAGTAGGGAAGTGTGATCTGACACAGAGTTGTTACGGTCAGTCCTAACATCATCCTTCCTTGGGTTAGCACTTCAGCATTAAACATATGCTGAAGCTTCACTGATTTCTTTGAACATTTACAATCTCTGTTGCCTACCAGCACAGTCAGTCAGAGAGTATTTGGAGCTTCAGGCAATGTATGAGATAGCTGCTATATCCTTTTTTGCAGAAGCAATGCCTTGCCAGAGTGCTATTAAGTTACTTGATTATTTTTACTGACACGTGAACTGCTTAAATATGAAATGCTTTTGTTAGGAGAAAAATAAAGGCCAAACATACAGATTAGTTTTGCATTTTTCAAAATATCTGTATTTTTATTTCCTCCTCTATTTGTATTTTACAAAAATAATAAATATATACGTATATTTACGTATATATATATATATATAAAATTTCTTTTTATTGCGCAAATTCCCATCAATATGAAGTAAATAGTAAAATGGATGGTAGTGCAGCAATAACATTAAGGCACATACAATGGGGTAAAATGAAGAATGAGAAACTCTAGTAAATCTTACAATTGAAGCGTGTAATTTTTAAATTTAATGTTAGTATCAGAATCAAATTCTCTCTAAGTACTTCATCAAAGTATACTTAAAATGCACACACAGATACAACTATGTAATTAATTTGCACTGTTCACTGCAGGACCACCAAGTGCCTGCCCAGGTTTCCTTGGTCACTTTTTCCTCCTCCTCTAACTGAATCCTTCCTGCCTGTGAGCTTTCCTGGGCCAGCTTCCCCATGAATCCAAATGAGATGGCCGCTGTTGCCTGTGCAGAACAACCTCCTGGCTGTTCCAAAATAAAGCTGATGTCACCACCAGGGATTGACAGTGCTCAGCTCATGGCCTGTGTGTGCCTGAGCAGCACATCCCACCCTGCACCTGCACATGGTGCTTCACTCTGTTCGCCCCTGTCAGTGACCAGAGGTGGGCTGTCATTTAAAGCAAACCATTTGGCATTAACTGTGCAGCCTATTCTCACATCTGACTCTCAATAAATCTGTAAAGCCAAAGTGCTGAATATAAAGTGGGCATAATAGACATTTCAAGAGATTATGCACATGGTCATTAGTGCTTTGCTGAATTGCGATTTTGCACCAATTATTTTGCTACTGAATTTTCCGAATGTCCATTGTGACTTTCTATGTTCCTCATTAGGCATGGCTGACAGCTCTCTGGCATTAAAGAATGATTCTTTCCATTAGATGATCACTGTAAGTATTGTATTATCAAGATGAAAAATAATACTGCTATTTTATATAGCGTGCCTGTATATATGACATAAAAATGAGTTAAGCAACTATGAGGCCACTTCTGTAACCTGCAAACGTCATTGTCCTTCAAACCTGTTTACACCAACAAAACTGGCAGCACTATGGATTTACAGTATGTCAGCCAACTAAAAGCAGAGCATTTGCTTCTTTTGCAGAATGGAGTAGTGTTGTTTAAGATTAGACCCATGTTGAATACACTTTTCTATTTTCAACATGAAACAAAATAATGAAAAGTAACAAGATTTTCAAGTGTATTCTACTAGGATATCACAATGTTATATAGGATATAAGTCACATTATATGTTTAATATTTTAATTGTATTTTTACTTACATAAAATACTCAGAAAATAAAAATAATGAAAAATAGGATATGGTTTGCAAAATTTTACTTTTTTTTTGATTCAGAGGCAGTAGATATTACATAAATACATGTATTATAGTATGCTTTTCATCTTAGCTTAGCTTAGCTTTGTACAGAATGATTCAAAAAACTAGTCTTCCTATAGGGTGAAAACAGTCTTAAAATTGAGGCCATGTTAGTTTTAAGAAATAAGTAATCCAACCACCTAATTTTGCTACTTCTTTTATTTAACGTTTTTCCAATCAACAGGCCAAGAAAACAGGCACTGGCTGCCAGCAGCTGAAATTGTCAGGAATAAAAAGACTCAAGTGCCTCTAAGTTTCATTTTGATTTCCATGAAGGTATTAGAAAAAATATGGCAGGAATTTTAAAACACTGTATTCAAACTGGATACACTTTCTCCTACTTCAATTTTGCTTATTTAATCACATTCAGCTGTCAAAGTAACTCTACTTACACAAACTGCCTTTCCTAAGCTGATAGTGAAATATCTTTCATTAATAATATTATTTTGTACTACATGAAAAAAAGAATCCCATTATATTTATACACGGATGTGGTTTATTTCCTCCATGTTCTTGTCTGTTTTAATGAATTTTACGTGAAAAAAAAAGTGTTATTCTCTTGCTTTCTTGACTCCATTTCACTTCATTTATTACAGAAATGAACATGTTATAAATAGTTGGGTTGTAGGGTTGTTGTCTGGTTGGTTGTCTGTTTTCCTATCATTTTCCAGACCTCGGGCATAGGATGAAGACCTGAGAGCGTGTGTACTCTAAGCTCAGCTGTGACAGGAAGTCCTCTCATGGTCCTGCACCAGTCATTCAGCAAGGGGTGATGGATTTTGTCAGCCTGAACCCAGCACACCCCACAAGCTGCTTCAGTAACAGAAGAGTCTCGAGGAGCTCTGTCTCAGGGAGTACTTCTGAGAGCCAGTTTCCTTCCCTAGTTTCCATCCCAACAAAGAATTGCTTTGATGCTACCCTCCACAAGCAGCAAACCATAATACATCTGGGTTTGCTTCATCTGAGCATCACCCTGGGGAACAATCTTCCCCTACACAAGGAGATGGACCCTCCAACTGGAGCCACACAGTCCAGGGCTAGGACAGCTCTCCATCCCCTGATGAGAATGTACAACCTGATGAGTTTGCTAATGTTGTTTTTCCTCATTGGTTCTCACCAGCTTTTCAATCCCAAAGGGATAATACTAAATGGTGTGGAAGGAAAATAAGGGGTATGGAGGGCAATTTTGTATCTTCATATTACAGAAACAAATTTTGAAATGCTTAATTAACATCAAAGCTAAACATTTTCCCTTCATTTGTCATTTTAAGGTTTCCTTCTTTACAACTACTCTTCTGGTCTCCCTGCCTGGTTCTGTAAAATGGCAGGAGCTGGTACTAAAAACTGTACAACTTTGAAAGAAGTATTTGGATCCAAAGTTTTCAAGTCTGCAGTACTACCAAGAGGTATAACTGACCATTTATATTTCACTGTTTTTAACAAAGGTTTCTTTCAACTTGGAACAAAGAGGCAATAATTCTGTAACTTGCTATTAAGCCAGCAGATTGCAAAATATCCAAGAAAATAATACATTTTTATAGAGAATGACACTTCTAAGAAATATCTATGCCATACCTTGGAATATAGGTATTGAGCTCAATTTCACCCATGAAAAAAGTCAGTAGGGCACTATAACTGAAACCTCAGCAAAAATCATCCTAACCAAACCACATTTTTAATAATAATGGGTAGACGACTGGGAGGAAAAAAAAAGGCAGGAAAACATTTTTAACTAGAGTACTTAACATAGCTATTAATTACATGTAATAGTAAACAACTTAGTGGGAAAAGCAGCTTTAATAGTTCCTCTTCATTTTAAAAATAAAGTTTTCAGTTAGAGGCAATACTAATATAAATGCAAGGACAATTTAATTCACAACCCACATAAGCATTGTTTAAATGGTGTTAAGTCAGCATCTCACAAAATGCCTTGAACAAATAATATGATCTCAATGCTATAGCACATAATTCTATAATGTACAATAAAGTCCATTGCTATGCATCACTGCAAGCCTCCAGCATACACCAACAATATAACCTGAGTAACAAAAACAATCAAGGCCCTTTTCAATTAAAAGTAATGTAAAAAACCCCAAACAAAACAACCAAACAACACAACAAAACTATGAAAGAAAAACAGCAATGTGAATCGGAACACCCATTATTCAACCTTTTCTATTCTGATGACAGCTCAGAGATCCCATATGGATTAAACGCACTGGGTGCTGCCCTAAGAATGGCCTCGATACTGTGGACTCTAATGAATGTATACAACTTTAAATGGACAAATATCCCTTTGAACTTCACATGATGACTTCATAAAGTATATAAAATCACCTCCAACAAAAAGAAGAAACAGGGAAACACTCACTGGAAATTTTGTTACTGAGTTTTAAAAATCCTTCAGTAACCAAAATAACAGAGAAAAACAAAACAGGCCATAGGGCCCACCATATGGCACAAATTTAACCCTGTCCACTTCCATCTTTGTGTCCACAAATGTCTGTCAGGGGGATTACTTTCTCTCAAATATCACTAGTTTTCTGTATTTGGTGTAAAAATTCATCATACTTGAACAAAGCATGCAGGTGACAATAATGTGTGGAAGATTAATAGAGATGACAGGCTGCCATCCTTAGGGGAAAGAAAACTGCTGTTGCACAGTCTGTCTTTTGTTGAAAGCTAATGGGAAAATTTTCTGCTTGTATGTGGAGAAATAAAACATAGGTACTCCTTAAAAGCACACACTGCCTAAGAAAATGCTGTGTAACACATAATGTTTCCACATTCATCTTTAAACAAAGCAATATGAATTGGAGCACTGCTCTAGATGAGATGGCCTCCACCTCTGTCTCAGGAGAGCTTTCAGACTTGGCTGGGGGTGGTCTGAGGACTGTGGGCTGAAAGCCAGCAAGAAGAGTGGCCAACAGCAGACCAGGAAAGTGACAGAAACACAGAGTCACAGGGGTAACATCTCTCATGGCAGAGTTATTTTCTATATAGTGATACATTGAAGAGGGGCTACAGTACTGAGTACTTTCCAAAAGCCCTCATTAGTCTTTACATCATGTGCATTAAGATGATGCATGCTTTCTTCTTTTAAAAAGACTTTCCTTGTAAATATTTGCATTTGGTAATGAATATATGTGAGTTTCACCACACCAGTGCGGAACCTGGATAGTACTAGGTATGGCCTGGCTAAGAGACCCTTTTTTCTAGAGGTGATTAGGAGAAAAGGTTATCACTGACACCTTATTTGAACAGTAAAGCCAGTTTGTAAAACTGCTGAATGCAGCCAAACCTCTGCACTGAAAATTAATGAAATAGAGCAATCCTAAATACATTGGTTATTGATCTTGTAACAATTACTCATGCATTCAATTATTACTTCTTCCTGGACTTCTACCTTCTGAGCCCACAGGGAGTGGAGCATTGCTCAGGGCCAGGCACAGGGACCAGCACAACCCACAGAACCTGCCAGCTCCAGGTCTGGCAACAAAGACACTGCCTGCTCTGAAGAGGCAGAAAGAGCACCGTGCAGCAGCAAAGGATGGACAACTGCCCACTCAAACAACCCTGTGTGTTAGCTTTACTTCTGCATTAAACCACAGAGTCCTCTGGGGAGAAAAACTGGAAGAAGCAGCTCAGAAAATATGCATCAGTATGACAACAACATTATCCACAGCAGTGATCATCCATGCATTTAAAAAGCAGTCCATAGACCACCTCTATCCTTCATCCTCCATTCTTCTCATCTGAATGCAACCAAATTATTCTGGGGCCATGGAAGTACTACTGTAGGGACCTTGTCCAGCTTCTGTGTCCCACAGTGTCAGGTATCTCAAAATCCTCCCTATGAAATGGATGCGAAAGGAAGTGGCCCCAGTGCAACTCCTCATCTCTCCTCTCTTTTTCCTTTTTACCTTAAATAATTAAAGAATATGTAGACTGTAGAAATACGTTCCTTGGACAAAGGAACTCTAAGATGACAATGAGGGGAATCGTTAACACCTCATGGGACAACCTGGTGAAGTGCATACTTGGCTGGTGTAGGTCTGGACCTAGTCCAAATTGGATGCAATGCCACAATGTCAAAACTGGACTATTTAGAAAGACAACAGAAATCTCCATGTCACAGCGTGCTGGGTGGGCTTACATACTCTGGGCCCTGTCATCTGAGACCTAACTTCATGATGCTATTTTCCAGAGGATAAATGCCATTATAATTTTGTTGAGAAGTTTTTCCTCCTTTTGAGAAGTGAATGGACCCATACTTAACAGGTTTTGAAATTAATATCCCTCTTTTTCTTAAAGCTAAAACCCAGTTACTTTCTAAGTACTTAGGAAAGTCCAGTATGTTGGCTGGACTAGAAGGTCATAGCAATTTAAATATCTAAAGAATAAAGAAATGCTGCTTAAATTACTAACCTTTCTTAAGTGATTTCTTAAATTGCCCAAAAGTTATCTGGTCACTAGAACTACAACAAAATAGGAAACAACATACCAAGTTGTACAAGCAGGAATTAATGAAATCTCACATGCAGAAATTTCCAATATAACTACTATGTTCCTGGGTTCACCAAGAGCAGGCTGGACAAAGGAAAAGCCTCCTTTAGACAACACAGGGCTTAACAACTTCCAGTTTTCTAGGATCATTCTAAAAAAACGTAAAATATTACTAGTCTTGTCTGAAGTAATTTTTTTTTTAAAGGGCTTTTTTGCTCATATTAGGTTGCACAGATTAATCTGTTAACATGGCAGCAATGGCACAGATTTTGGTTTGAAACGTCTCTAATTTATGGGTACAAAGTAGAACTATGTAAATAATCTGCAATGAGTATTTAACTTACTGAATATTGACCTTTGCCTTTTTCTCCCAAAGTACCTAGCAGCAGATTCCTTGATGTCAATGCCTTTTACTTGGGATCAGCCAGTGAGCCGAATTTCCCTAGTGTTTATTGACCAGAATGTTATTTCACTTTCTTGAGTGGATGAGCATTTTAGGCATAAGGAATCAGCTAAAGTGGATTACCAAGGGTATTTCTGGATGTGATTCTAAAGTTTTCTAGCAGAATTTGATTGTTCAAATACTGAGGAAGCTCCTAGAAAAGGGATGAATACAGAAGACCTATTAACTCACCCTGTGCCTGCTCCACTGGTTCCCTGTACTGGTGTGGGCTGGGATAAAGTTAACTTTCTTCACAGTGTAAGGTATTTTGGCAATCTTCTGGACCGTGCTGGAAACAGTGTTGGCAATACCAAGCTGGTTTTGCTATTGCTGAACAGTGAGCCAAGGCCTTTTCTGCTCCTCACCCTACCACACCAGTGAGGAGGCTAGAGGTCCACGGGAGTTGGGAGGGAACACAACTCAACGGGGACAGCACATCCCAACTGACCCAAGAGACATTCCATACCAGATGGCATCACGTTCAGCATATAAAGCTGGGGCAAGAAGAAAGAAGAGGGGGACATTTGAAATGATGGTGTTTGTCTTCATAAAATGGTGTGGTTTGGAAGGGACTTTAAAGACCACCTAGTTCCAACCCCCCTGCTGTGGGCAGAGACACCTCCCACTAGACCAGGTTGCTCAAAGCCCCATCCAACTTGGCCTTGAACACTTCCAGGGATGAGGAGTCCATCACCTCTCTGGGCAACCCATTCCATTGTCTTACCACCCTCACAGTAAAGAATTTCTTCCTAACATCCAATCTAAATCTACTCTCTTTCAATTTAAAGCTGCTGTTCCATGTCCTATCACTATATACCCTCCGAGTCCCTCTCCAGATTTCTTCACAGGTAATCCTTACATATGATGAAGCCCTGCTATCCTGCGGAAGGCTGAGCACCTGGGAAGTGCCCATGGGAAGTGGTAAATTAATTCCTTAGTTTGTTTTGCTTGACTGTGTAGCTTTTGCTTTACTTATTAAACTGTCTTCATCTCAACCAATGGGTTTTCTCATTTTTACCCTTTCTGTTCTGTCCCCCCATCCCACCAGTCGGGGAGTGAGTGGCTGGGTGGTGCTGAGTTGTTGGCTGGGATTAAACCACAACACTTTTTAAATAAATACCCAGCCTACCTTTCCCCAGCACCCTGCCTTGTAGCCAGGTGCTTTAAAACCATGTGTTCTCATGAAGACGTCAAACCTTCGAAGTCCCCGTTGACACTGCTGGAGTGCTACCAGCTTTTCTGGAAATGAAGTGATCATGGTCCTTGGTCATTAATTTTTTTCTGTTTAAGTTAAGTTCTAATTATTTTTAAAAGGCAAATCCCTCTTTTAAAATTACACAAGCATTTTTATAATACTCGTTTCTAGGCTCATGAACCCCTATTTCTCATACCTCACACCTTTGTTTTTTCTTAAGGAATTCAAATTTGACTTGAAGATGTAGTGTGAAGCATTACAAAAAATGCAAGGGAAATAATAGTATAGGCACAGCATTGCAGTGGGGAGGTCAATGAGCCTGTTGGAAGACTTGTGGGTTGGAAGAGGATAATGTCGACCTGGCAGATTTGCCTTAGAAGAAAATCAGTGAGCAGATGCAAAACAAAGAACAGGATCTTCTGACCTAAGCATGTCTGTTGTTTGGGAGGACACCTCCAAAGTTATCCCTTTATTACAACACATTTCAAACTGCCAGAAAAGAGAGTGAGGAGAACAGGCCTTTGTCTTTCGTATGACCTTACACCATGGTTGCAGAGATGTGGCACATAAGACCACTGCCAATATAAATACTGGATTTCATGGCATGAAAGTTGTCCTCAGACAGAAATACATCTCAGTATATATGAAAAGGCATTAAAAATCTCTTTCACCACCTCTGCGCTAAAAGGAATGGCAAAAATCAGTAAAGATGATTACTCAGATGAATACTCCAGCTTACTTAAAAAATAATGTTTTTATCCATACCACTCAGACTTGAAAGACAGCAGAGTATCTGATGCATGCTTGAGGACAAGAACTGTTCAAAACTAAAGCAAGCAGAAAAATGTTTAATTCACAAGAATGGTTTATCAACCACACTCCCAAGAGTCATGAATATTTTCCTGACTACAGGCACTGAAGATATGCTTTGTTAGTTCTTTATAGTTATTCCACGTATGCAAAAATAAATGAATTAAGCATTCTGTAATAGCTTAGAAGTTTCTAGAATGAGTGTGTGGCCAGGAACCAGTGCCTTCCGTCTACTGAGAAACAGAAACTCAAAATCTGGAAGAGCTACTCCCTGCGACAGGCCCAGGTGAGAAGACACTTCTGACAGGGCTTTGATGTTTATTTGCATATTCCGGTTTTGTGGGATGGTGCCTCGTATCTACTGAATTACATCACTTTAAGCCATCTTCTGCCACCTTCCCTTTCCAGGATTTCCAGAATTTCCCAGTGGGACTTTAATGGCACTGCACACTGGTCAGGAGGCTGCAGGCAACTGTCAGACTGGCTTTTCTTTCCTCACCAAGGAGGAAGTGCCACTCTGTACCTCTCTTCCTAAGCAATAAATTCTTGGAGGAAAATCTGGATTCTCGTGTGGAATATTATGCTTTAAAAGGCAATTTCCTCAATGAAAGTGCAAACTCTGTGAACTATGCAGAGCCATGTCTCCTTGCATGTCCTTTGGAAGATGGCACTCTGAGGCTGTGGACAGGACAGGCGGCAGAACAATGACGCAGCGAGTGCTGCCAATCCCCTGTGGGTTTTGGTAATGTGAACAGTGTGTGCATGTGAAAAAACACTGAGCTGTGCTTCCTAACACTGGCCATGTTATCCACAGCACCCTTTCATAGGGTTTGCTCTGGAAATCAAGAGCGACAGCTTGTGAGAACTTGGCACCATGCCTGCTCTTCTGAACCCCAGGCTGCCAAAGCCCAGTGATTAGAGAAAAGGGCTTTTAAGCACAACAAGAAAGGACACAGCAAGTAAGACAACTGCTGTGTACACAGTAGCAATGCTGGTGGCCTGAAATGAACACTGCTGAACAGTTGGCAAAATGTCTAGAAGACTGAGAAGTTCAGTCTAGCAGCAAAACTGGGTATTGAAAATACTGAGAAACCACAGAACCAGATATTAAAGCAACTCTGTTAAACATGCAGACATGATGAAACTGGCATTCAGAGTATATATCAGAGGTATAAGAAGGATTTAGAAATTTCTAAACATTATATGAAACAAAGGAACATCCAGGTAAGGGTAACTGGGTGACAAATAAAACCTAGCCAGAAGAAATGAAAAAGAATTTAAGGAATCAGCAGTAGTCACAGAAGTAACATGAACCCCCTCAATTTTGATAAAATCCTTGGTCCACAATCCTAGCCATATGCCAAGAACCATATTACAGACAAGACAGGCAATTATCCAAACAGCGCAAGGCACAAAACATGGAACATGTCAGGACACACCAGTGGATATGCGAAGTTGAACAAACATAAAAGGTGGGAGTAAAGTATGTGGGACGTGAAGGTCAAAGTTCACAGTACAGGGCACATGAGATACCCTCAGGCACTTTAAATGGCACTAGACACTCATGTTTAAGCAAATCAACACTCAACACTGACCAGGGAATAATTCAGCTTGCCTTAAGACAGACGTCTGTATTTTGTTAGATGAAGAGATAATTGCACCCTAGTGATGGTGCTCATTAAATCACCACCCATTCCAACACGGGTTTATGCACTTTGTTTCCATATAGCCAACTACATTTATGCCTCTGAAGCAGAAGCTGTATTTATGCACAGCAGGAATTTAGATGAAATAGCCAAAACTTTGTTTGGTCAGTGGCAGGGCAGAAGATGGACTGCAGAAGCGAAAGCAGAAAAGGACCCTGATAATAAAACCATTTCCAAGGCTTGAATGACCTTGGCAGGTAGAGGGTTGTTTATTTTTTCCCAAATTACACATTATTCAATCTCTAGTAGACAGTATTCTTTTTGGGTGAAATCCACATACACTTACTAGCTTCATTAATTTTTTTTAGAAGTCTATGTTTTCTGATGTACCATGAGAGAAACAACACTATACCCATATTAATTCAATTATTCCTTTTTACTGAGGTTAAGTATGTTGGTCAGGATACTTCTTTTTTTTCAAAAGTTTATAATGGACAAATGATGTTATTAAAAATATGATTACCTTCTGTTTTCAGAAACATTTTTAGTTCCAGAGTTCACATAAAAATTGAAAAGAAAATTATATGCTGTCCTGCAGAATATTTTATACCACATTGCGACCTACATATTCTCCAAGAAAATATCACTTTATATTTCAACGTTCTTTTTATATTATGTTGCAAAAGTACTTCATGATGTCACTTTTACAAAAGCTACTTGACAAGTCTTTCCTATCCATGTCAAAACGAACTTGAAATGCAGTATTTAGTATTTAAGGGCTGATCACCCAAACCAATCATCTGCCAGAAACATGTTAATGAAATATCTAAAAAGAACGCCCCAACCACTTTCGAAATTGTATTCATATTCATAGGATTTTGGAGCAACAGAAAAATAAAGTGAAGCAATTAAAAATGGAGATATAATAACAATTTTCATTGTAGAAGACAGTCAAAAGTTAAAAAAGAGATAATAAGATAATGATATATAATTACATAATAACTGCTATTTGCGATTTATTATGTTCTTTTGCACATGATCATAATCAATGAGAGCCAAGTAGCCTTGGCTAAAATATTTTTTATTTTTTAATGAAAATTTAGAAAACTATAAACAGTAATCTAGTACTTAGGAACTGTTATTCTTACTTATGAACTACTACTCTTACCCATCTTTGGTAACATTGAGCTTAATGTCTGATTAAGGTAAGAAAAAACTTACTTTTTTTTGTACAAAACCCTTGTCTTTCTCAGGCTCAATAAAAAAAGTTCTCTGCAGTGATGACACCACAGCCTGTCAAAAATTAATCCCACTCAAGCCTATTAATGAGATATTGATATGCATATGAATACATTAAAAACTATGGTACAGGACAAAGAGTGGGAAGATTTGGAAATAATAATAATAATAATCTAACTAGGTAAGAATCGTGAAAAACTGAAAACTATATTACTGATTTTTTTTCAGACATAAAATGAGACAGTAGAGATTTCCTAGACTGGTATCTATTTGAGCAGTAAAAGCAGAAGGGAAATAAATGACATTGGAGATTTTCTTCTACTGAACCCCTTCCAAAGTCACTGAAGAAGCTACCTGACCATACCAGGACTTTATTTAAATACGGGCTCAAATTCAAAGTCAAGCTTTATGATCACACTATCCATGAAGATAGACATAAACATTCAGGCTGGATATTGCAGATCCAGGTATCTTTATGCCTTCGCAAATTAAATCTGCATTTTTATCATAGAATAATAGAATGGCTTGGGCTGGAAGGGACCGTCAAGATCTTCTAGCTCCAACTGCTCTTTTTGGGTAGGGACACTTCCATTGGACCAGGTTGCTCAAAGTCCCATTCAGCTTGGCCTTGAACACCTCCAGGGATGGGACACCCACAACTTCTCTGGGCAACCTGTTGCAGTTCCTCATCACCCTCATCATAAAACATGTCTTCCTAATGTCCACTCTAAACCCACCCTTTTTCAGTTCAAATACATTGTTCCTTGTACAGTCACTACAGGCTCAGGTAAAAAGGATTTCTGTGTCTGATTTGTAAGCCCCCTTTATACATAGAAGGCTTCTCAGAGCCTTCTCTTCTCCAGGCTGAGCAGCCCCTGCTCTCTCAGCATGTCTCCATAGGAGAGGTGATCCAGCTGTCTGATCTGGTCTGGAGCCACTCTAACCTGTCCATGTGTTTCACATGCTGGGAAGCCCAGAGCTGGGCACAGTACCCGAGGTGGGGTCTAATGAGAGTGGAGTCACAGGCAGAATCTCCTCCCTTGCCCTGCTGGCCATGCTGCTCTTGATGCAGCCCAGGATGTGGCTGGTTTTCTGGACTGCAAGTGCACATTGCTGGCTCATGTCTGAGTTTTCATCCCACTATTTTACTATACTCCACAGTGATATATTACCATTGCTGGCTAAAGAAGTAGCTTGAGGTCGTTCTTATGAAAACGGGGTGTTGCACACATTGAAGTAGTAGTCGCACCACGTGATCTCAGGCACGGACCTGAGCTAGCTCAGTGACAACACTGATCACTGCTGGGCTAGGCAGCAGAGCCAAACAGCCTCTCGTGAAGGAGGGCAGAATGCAGCAGTGAGATCACCTGCAGTGATGTGAATAGCAGTGCATGAAAAAGGTGAAGTTTCTCCTGCTTTTATGTCTGAGCTTACTGAAACTTCAGAGACATGCACATTGTTTGCAGAACTTAGCATATCCATGTCAGGTCCACACCAAGGACTGTGCAGGTACAAAAAGAACAACTATCAAAAGGGTTAGACATTGTCCAGATTAAACAACACTTCTGAACTGAGAATAAAGTAATAAACAAGACAGAAATAAAATTCTACCTTAAAAAAACCCCCAACAGGAAAGACCAACAAACCCCAAACACGTAAATAACTACAAGCAGCTCAAAGTTCCAGCTAATGACTACAGCAATCCAGTCACCAAAGGCATCTAAAACAAGTATAAAAGAATAAACAATATAGAATTACCACTTTATGTGTAGCCTCAGCATTTTTGGTTTTATCCCCTGAGATGCCAAAAGCTGACAGAATAATTGCTAACATTTCCAATCACTCAGATACACTCATACTAGTCCAGAAGCACATGCATCTTCTTAATGACACTCAACTGTGGCCAATTCAACATATAAAGGATGACTGTTCTATTTTTTAAATTAAAATGAGAGCATACATCACAAATCACTCACAGAAACAAAGGAACAAACTATCATAAATATGTCATGGTGAATGGAAGAAATCCCAGTTTTTCATGCTCCATAATATTTGAGTCTTAATGTAATAATGCTTTCTTTAAGTCTAAAAACTCTTTTCTCTAATTTACAGAAAATGAAAGAAATAAATCAAACTCAAGATAGAAAAACCCATTAGATTGGTACCACCTGTTACAGCTTTGTTGCAGTTCTTATCTAAAAAGATTCTTAGATTTCCTTTCTGGGATCTGGAATCTCTTCTAATATTTGCCTACAATACTCCTCCTAAACTTTCACCCCATACATAAAATGTATTCTAAGACATAAAAGAGTTGTCCTTTTTTTGTTTTTTTCTTTCTAATGATATTTCTTCATACAATTCAACAAGAAATCTTTCCACATATATCTTAGCAAAATTTAATTAGGCATGCTGAATGGAGACGTTACATATGCTTCTGTGCTAGCCAATGTATTATGAAAAGTTATTTGATACTGTATTTCATAATATACAGTGATAACTTACATGTGAGCGAAACAAATTCTCTCCTCAATCATACTAGCTTTTTCAATTATCCAAAAATATTATTTGCTCCTCTTTCTCCTCTCAATTTTATAAACCACTGAATACCATTCCTAAAGCCAGGAAATGACACTAGATGAATTAATAATTCATTGTAATATGACAACTCCTAGATTTCACTGCTGTACTACATTGTACAAATAGCATAAAACAAAACGTGCAAATTTGCCCTTATTGCTATATAGTATAAGCAAAATTTATAGTTGTGACATGGAGAAGCCCAGTTTGGAAACAAAAGGCCATACAACAAATAACATGGTCTATGATCTACCATAAGTTCTTTCTCACTGAAGCCCATGTGAAAAAAGTAAGTTAAGTTTATATATCAGGGTTCTTTTCTGCATTCTTGCTCTACACTTGTAAAATCCTTGCATCTATTTTTAATTACAGACTATTCCCTTCATTAATACATTGCCAGTATACATTTGAAATGTATTTCTGTACATGTATTAAGCCAAAATTCCATACAGTCCTAATGTTGAATAACATCTTTTTTGCTATACTTGAAGTACTTTCGGAACCTTTTTAATAAACTATTCTAGCAATCCATAGTACTGATATATTTCAATTAAATGAATGTAACCATTTTCATTTAATCATGAACTTGCATTAAAATTATTGTAGATGGTTTGTACCTATAGATCATAATGCATATTATATATTCTATACACTAAGCAGAAGAGTAATAAATGGTAAACCCTAAAGAAAAAAAAAAACCATAGGAGTTACTGTATGTGAACCTCATTTAAAAACCTCCACATTTTATAAGTTCATCCACTACATTTTTAATAATTTTATGCAGAATATATAATAGTAATGTTTCCCCTAAAAACTTTAGAATAAGAAGCAGTGATAACTGTCTGTATCATGAAAGGGAAATCTGTATCATGAAAGGGAAATCTGCAAATCTGCGGATTCAGTATGTCACTCTGCTAATGTAATAAGAAAGACAGGAAAGAAGGTGGCAGAGAACAGACAAAACCAAAGACAGCCATTTCAAATACAAGAATTGTAAAACACGGGGACTCATATCACAGAGGCATGGACTCACAGAATGGTTTAGGTTGGAAGGGACCTTAAAGATCTAGTTCCAACCCCCCTGCCATGGGCAGAGACATCTTCCACTAGACCAGGTAGCTCAGAGCCTCATCCAACCCTGAACTCTTCCGGAGACGGGGCATCCACAAGTTCCCTGGGCAACCTGTTCATGTCTCACCACCCCCAGAGGAAAGAATTTCTTCCTAATATCTAATGTAAACCTGCCCTCTTTCAGTTCAAAGCCATCACCCCTCGTCCTGTCACTACAAGCACTTGTAAGTAAAGAGTCTCTGTCTTTGTTGTAAATGTACTTTGTTGTACTTTGTTTGCAGCCATCAGCTAATGTAAGGCTGCAATTAGGTCCTCATCCCAAATTATCCAGGGTCTGGATCATGAAGGGGGAAAAAAAAAATAATTCAAGGTTTACTATCACATCATTTTTTTACCACACACTTGTCAGCACCATGACTGAGCCTTCTACTTAAAACTAGTTGAAGAAAAAGCTTCCCATATCTAACGCGGTGATGATTGCAAGAGATTAATTTCTGTAAAGCATGTTTTAGCAGTTGCGGCTAAATCTTCAAAAGAACAAACTAAAATATTAATTCTGCTTGCAACAGGTGACACCCAGGGTCTGGCCTTGAAATAGTAAAACAGAATTAATAATTTATTGACAAACTATTTAAGAGTACACATTTGCTACATCAATTTAAAGAAATGTGCAATATTACTTTTGGACTTACATATGTAACTGTGGATCAAGTCTCTTAACAGCTAGAGACTCAATATAACCAGTGCTACACTGGAGTTGAGAGTTATATGGATGGCTAATTACATTTTTAATTAAGGAAGTACGACTTGTTGGACATTCCCTAGATCTCCTTATTCTATAAACAGACCCCCAGAGAAAGACTAACAACGTAATACAAAGGAAACATCCCTTTTCTTTCTCTCTCATGCCAAAAAAAAAGCATTTGGTAACAGACTTTTTCAATATGAGGAGATGAAGCAGGACCTGCAGCTGGACAGAAAAACAGAGAAGTTTTTATTTATTTTTTCACCTCACTTCATAAAAATGACTCTGAAGTGAATTCTTTACAGTCTATAGACACCCCCTAAATCATTCCATCTGTTGGAGCACTGAAGAACAAACACACAGTGCAGCCATTGACTTCCTCAGCAGGGTTTGTAAGCACATGAAGAAGGAAAACTTGCCTGTAAGGCCAAAATCCAGCAAAGCATTTGCACATTTATAAATTTAAAAAATCCCAGCTGTGTTCCTATGTCTTCTAAACACAGTTTATGAGAGCAGGGTCCAGTAAGTGGTGGGGTTACTTCTAAAGACTTGTTTTCAAAGAAATGTCTCAGAGACTGTGAAAGGCAGAAGATGACAGGAGGCAGGGATTAGGGTAAGGCTTTGTGTTGATTTTAATCACTAACTTCTACTCCTCCTGTCTCCTCCACGAATTCTGCAAAAATAAAAGTTCATTCTATTTTGGATTATAAATGGACTTGATCTGATTCAAACCAATGGAATATCTGAGTTCATATATAGATAAAATATTGTATCAGTAAAAAAATAGGCAAAAGAGCCTGAAAGCCTTGAGCACATCCACAGATGTAGGGATAACAGCTCATTCATCTAAACTCAGAAAACTCTGAATTTAGTGCAGTAACATGCTGCGTTTGTAAAAAGACTGGTAATTAGCAACAGATTAATTCTCTGTAGACACCTCTAAATTAGATGGACAAGAGCTGTTATCCTTTACTGTGGGGAAAGTAAGAATCTGAGAAATAAAGTCAGAGCTGCACAGTGGTGGAAACTAAAGGAAAACTTTACAGTCTTGCACACTCCAAATGGATATGGACTCCATATTGGATTGAATTCATGTTCATCTCCAATCAAAATAACAGAAACCAGAAAAATGAGGAAAAAGTAAATAATATCACTTGCAATGCTAATTTCATACCTTCTGATTTCACTGCATATTCAAAATTATAACTGTCAGAGATGCACATATGCCTTACTTTAGCTATGTTTGATAAAACACAAATGTATCTCACACTCAAGCATTCTTGGAAAGAAGCTTGTCAGAGAATACTTCTCTGTCAGAGAATTTTTTTCTTTCAGAGAAGATGAAAGGAAGATGGGGTGGTTTTTGTTGTAATAAATGGCTATAAACTCAAATTAAATCTGTACAGATTTCCTTAAAGCTATTATTGAGAAGCCACAAATTATTATTATGGATTGCATAACAACTGTACTGCGATGAAGTTATATCTCTAAAGTTATATTGATGTTGGGTAGATAAATGAAAAAGGAATGCTACACTACAACAGTAATCAATCTGAAAAATGATCCAGAGACTAACCAATGTCTCTGAATAAGAGAACATTAATCCCTGATGGAGATATTACAGACTAAATAATATCTAACTTAGCAATCTAAATTCTACTCACCATCTTCTTCTATTATGTTTCTTGTGGAATTGAATTTCAGGGGACTCCACAGAGTTGTTGCTCCAAGTCTGATTTTTTTTTTTTTCATTACTATATTTAATTGTGTGCACTGTAATTTAATTTACTGTAATGCTGCCTCTATTGTGGCAATGCAAAATTCCTTGTAAGAGTAGCCCATTAAAGTTTATTAAAAGTATTTATCATGATCCTCAAGAGTACAGATAACATTATGCATGGAAAACTGGGATTTAATGTAATTGTTACAAATAATTCAAAGCAGTTCCTTCTGCGTTATCTATATGTAAAACAGGAAGAACAATAATCGTAAAACAAAACTCAGCAAGATCAAACCTGGTTTTTATGAAGCTGCACGGAGATAAATAAAATACTTTGGAATGTAAGTCACTGTTCTGAAAAAGTACAGATGGGAAAAAACATCACTTGGAAAAGATAGTCAGTCCCCCAAATTGTTGTAAGCAATTGAGTTAATTTACTTTAATTTCCTTGTCTCTCTTGTTTTATCTTCCCATCTCTATACATGAATGCGCTGCTTTATTTCTTCCCATGTTTATTTTTTTTTAAGAAAACTCACTGCTTGACAGGCAGTTAATGCCAGGACTCACCCTGACAATGCTGTTCAGGATTGCAAATGCCACGTGCAGGAGA
This sequence comes from Corvus hawaiiensis, assembly GCF_020740725.1. Taxonomy (NCBI): domain Eukaryota; kingdom Metazoa; phylum Chordata; class Aves; order Passeriformes; family Corvidae; genus Corvus; species Corvus hawaiiensis. The sequence goes on from NC_063215.1 coordinate 27,153,742, forward strand.
AGGGGATCTCCCAGCTGGGTGCACAACCAAACACAATCAAACCTCTTGGGAGACACGAGGCACAGGAGTGCCCCCGCGGACAGTGGCAGAAACAAGACACTGTCAACGTGCACCAAGTGGTTCTCTCTCCAATGGAATATGAGTGAGCTGAAACCAAGAGGAGTTTGGCACAGGTCTGCATGTGAAACTCAGACTTCTGGGTGTCAAATGGGCACCAGTGCAGACACAGGGGAGACTGAAGCTGAGTCACTTGGCAGCATGTTTCTAATGCGTAATACATGTGTACATATTCAGAAAATCTTACAATATTCCACAGACAAAAAATTTAAACTGCTTTCAGGTAAAAAAATTACTAAACATTTACAAGTTGGCAAAACTGAAAGCATGTTAATTTTCACTACTTCAAATAATACATATTTTTCTTTGCTAAGGGCTATCTTTAATCTTTACCCTTCCCACATTTCTCTCTTGCCCCTTCTTTGCCTTGCCTTCTTTAAAGTTTCATGGTCTTCCATCACCTTCAACTCAGAAAGAATAAAGCTGAAGCATTACCTCAATCTTTTGCCCTTTGGAAGCAGCCTAATTTTGTAGAAAGCAAAGAATGTGTCCCATCTTTTTACACACAGCAGTGTAAGTCTTACAAATGTCCCGTCAGAACAATGAAATATGTAAGTCTGTTTTAACATTACATTCAAGGGAGGCAATGAAGACTTTTAATATCACCACTGTGTTACATCAGTAATAAAAGAGCATCTGCTTGAGGTCTGATGTGGTTCTTCTGTGATGACAATGCAATTTTCTTAACTATCAGCTTCAGAGTATGAAATTTTTAACACAGAGCTAAATTGCCCTCTTGGCTATTCTGTTTTGAAAATGTCATCACTAATTACATGGAAGCATCACATCACTCCGTGAACTGTGCTAGTAGGAGATACTTGAATTGACATAGCTTGTTGAATCCTTACAACCACTCAAACACCTCACTCTTCAGATTGGAGCTCTAGTTTAAAAATTAATAGAGAACTATTTGGAGATTGCACTTGAATTTCATTTACTCACTCAGGTAGATACAAAGAGTGATTTATTCCTTGCACTGGTCATTGGCAAAACTGCCACTGGCTTCAGCAGTACAAGAAATGCACTTGGGACTCCGAGAGTGTTAGAGGAGATCTTATGGACCTCCTTAAGCATCAAAGAAAAATACTTCAACAATTTTCAAGTTTTATTTAAATTACAAACATTTAAAGTACTTAAACGAGTGTCCCACTTTCCTGGTTGTTTTAACCTGTCTTGGCATGTAACCAATCTATGAACTTTAATTTTTCATCAGTACTTAATACAGGTCTAGGGTAGGAAGATATGGTAATCTCAATTTTTCTGCCAATTTAAATTTTCAAATTTAAAATAAAACCTTGTGGTTCCAATACTCTATGTGTATGAAGAAACTTAAGTCTTTTTTATTTAATACCAAACAAATTCACTAAAACTAGAATATCAAAAAGGTCAGAGACTTCAGTTCAGTTTCTTTTAATAAGCACACACTTGCACAAATTGTTCAATATTTATAGCTTTTTTCAAGAAATCACAGACAAATAAGTTACAGAATCAATGAGGCAGACTGTTTCCAATATTTACAGCCCAAAGTTTATAGTCCAAAATTTGTCTCTGAGGGACAAAAAGGCCATGAAGTTTTTTCATTTGCTCAATTTAGGATTCTTCTCTCCTGGGGAATCTTTACTGAGCAAAACACCACCAGAGCAACCTTCACCAAGGTCTTTTTCTGTTACCTTTGCCTCAGGGAGACACTGGATAAGAAGTGATAAGGAGATAAATATGATGCTCCTGTGACCCAGCAATTCCTGATGGCTAATTCTTGACTCTGATGATAGTCCAGATCCTGCACCACTAAAACAAACTCCAGTGACTGGGGAACAACATTTACCTTGTGCAACAACCTGTGTCCCTTTTCAGAAACTGACACTGTGTACATGTGAGTATCTAATTACACGAAAATTAGCTGCAGTAAATTGGGCTCTAGCTATAATATTAGAATGCTCTAAAGTCTGCTGACACAAACTCACAAGTACCATTTTTTTACAAAAGTGCAACTAAAAAATTTCCAGCTGCCCTGAGGGCAGCATCAGGTTGCTTACTGAGACACATAAACGACTTCTCTAACAAGACAAAAAATGTCCTGTTCACATACTCCTGCCATGCCCAGGCAGAAAATGCAGAGAAGAACTGGAACCTGACTGGAGAAGTCAACAGACTGCCCCAGTGCCCAATCTTCAGACCTAGATTCTGAAGTGCAGGTCAGAGCTTACAGGCAGCACAAACCACAAGTCACATCTCCAGAGAAAAGATTTTTCTAGAACTTGAGAGACTCAAGCAAGGTGAAAGTCACTGTTCCAGACAAGGAGCTGCACTGCCTCATGTATGGGCAGGAAGCAGTAATTTGGTGGGTTCTGATACTGGTATCTTTTTCCAATCTAGGTACCTTTTTCCAAACCAAAGAATGGTTTGGTACTGATGCTTTGTCTTTACATGCTGCATAAAACTCAGCAGGGAAAAAAAAAAGGTGGTATATCACCCCCATTTAGGATATGGAATGATCTGGAGGCTTATTTAAGTATGACTTGAGAAGGCAGCAGGTTTTATATCAAAGTGAAAGGAACACTGTTGACTAATTTGGTGATAATCACAAAGTAATTTTACTTCAGCTATACTCCTCTTAAAATGTAAGTGATGTCAACTCCTTTTAAAATGGAAGTCCTACCAATCTGTAGAAACATTTAGGAAATGGGTTACAAATCGATCTTAACACTTTCGAAGTGACTGTGCATCTTTTGGGGATAGAAGAGCTGAACATTAAATAGCATGGGAATTTAAAATGGTTAAGAGACAGACATCCCTAGTCACTCTGTAGGAGAAAACAGAAGGAACTGGCTAACACAGAGAGACTTAATGCTCAACCATGAATTGGAGCAATATATCACACACACATCTTTCTTTCTCCACATATACATACAGATAACAAAGCTTACAAAAAGCTTACCTTAAGCCTAACTCCCCTAAGCAAAGTCAGAGTGTTACCCATCCAGTCAAAAAAAGCAGACCCATTCTTAACCCAAAAGGAATTGCGTAAAAGACTCTTTTCTCTGCAGCAAGATGGACTATGTACTTAAATGAATTCTAAAATTCAGAGAGGGACGTCATTGTAAATCTCTGACATAAATACAACAAACCACCTTTGTAAGGAAAAATCCATGCTGCAAAGAAACAAATAAACTTGAGAGAAATGGAAACAAATGGATTTCCAAAATTTTACAGCACAAACTGTAAGAGCCAGGCACTACTCTGCTGCAGATCATTTGAAACTGCATAAATTGAAGGAAAAGAGGCAGTTGCTCTTTCTAGCCAGGTTCTAAACCCAAAGTTACCAGGAGATGCCTGTTAACACAGATAAGCTTTCTGATATATATGGAACTAATAAGGCATCTCCTGGATCAGGTATGAAGACAGGACCATTTGAATATCAAGAAGGGAAGAATTAACCCTATGGAGCCAGTTAACTCTTTTGGCCCAAGGGCCTCATATTTTTGAGCTTGATTACACTTTAGCCAGCAAGTCAGACAGATAGTTAACTAATGGAACCTGCAAAAACTATTAAACAAAAAATGTTCCTTTCTGCCAGGAATGTGGTGCTACAAATGTTCTTGGGAAAGGCAATAGTCCCATAGAGAGCAGAGAGGCAAGAGGCATAAATATTAAAACATGCAGGAATATGACAAGAGATTAAGAGGTTTATGACTCCATATCTAGAGAGAATCTCACTGAACAAACATACTCTTTTTGTGCCAGAGGGAGGATAAATGACTGAAAGCACACAGTTTACTGTAATATCCAAAAATACAAATTTAGTTAAAAGGATGTGGCTGAGAAGCAGAGAAGACGACTTGTTTTTTTCTAGGTGTTGCACTCTGGGTAACATGGGAGTTTTCTGAAGAAAAGAGAGGAAAAACCTTCTGGAAACAAGCTGATTTGCACAGGTGCGAGGAACTGGTGAAATGTAAGAGGGGGCAGAGAATGCAGGGACATAAGACACCTAAGAGAAGCAATGGAAAAAGCATTTTTCATGAAAGTCTCATCCACATGACTTCTCATGAATGGATTCTATAGGCATCTCTAAGTTTAGACAGCAAACAAAAGAATGAAAAGTACGTGCTGAGAAGGTGATGCACAAAAGCTTCCCAAGGACTAGGAGCCAGAGTAGTAGCTCACGGCATAGTATCGACAGCTTTCAGGAAATTCTAGTTTCTAGACAGAAATTACATAGATTTTTCTTGAACACTCCTGCAAAACAAAGATTTATCAGCCAATATACATAAGCTGATTTCTTTTAAGGTACAAAACCCCACAAAAAGTCTCCAGATTTTGGTAATTTGTATTTAAATCAATAAGAAAGTACTGTATAAATTATACTAGTGCGCTTGTTTTATGACAACAAAACCGCTTTAACCAGAGCAAGTTGTATTTTCCTTAGCAATGTAGCAATCCACACCATTATTTATGCACAGAGTCAAACACATTTTCTTTACATTTTACCAGTATTTCAACCTAGAACAGCCTCTCTGAAATGCTAATTGTAACTATTACCCATCCCAAGATCATTCTCACACTCTTTCACTTGGAACTGGTAACAGTGATGCACATGGATCAGATAATTCCTACCTCTCACTGTAATTGCACAGGGATTTTGCTTTCTTTTGAGTCAGTAATGTCTAAATTGGATTAAGATAAATCGCCTATGAGCCTTTCACTACAGACATTGCTTTCATGACTGCTATATTTAATGCCAGTTTACCTCAGAACTTCATTTTTTACACCAGTCTTACAGAATGAGTTTCCATGAGGTTCATACTCAATTTCAGATTATTCTTAAGGACTAAATACCCTATGAAGAGGAAAAGAAAATACCCCAAATTTTGCTGACATACTCATGAGTGAATGTAGAAACTGTCGTGCTGGCACTGTTCACTATGATCAGACGAAAATCAAATGACAGGATCAGAAGAGTGACCAATCTCAAAATCAGAAGACTTAGTCTGTCTATTAATGTGTTTTAACATCTTTACACTCCCCTGTCTGGGCAATTGATGCTCTTGGCAATAATAATCTGAGTGGGTGGTTGAGAATGGAGTGAGTGGGCATCAGATGTAGCACTGATGTGAATTACTGCTACTTAGCAGAACATACACTCTCTCATCCAGGGAAATATTTTTTAATTATTTCATAAGTTAGACATAAGTAATTAAAATATTTTACCCGTCAATACTTGGAAATAAAATCAATAGTGTATTCAAAAATTATTATCTTATAATCATAACTGAAGTGTCACTAAATGTCTGACTCAAATGTCATAAAGAAAACACTGAAAAATTAAATACAATCTGTGTGCCTAATTTGTCTGGTTTGTGGGTTTCTTTTTTTTCAATATTGCAATTGCAGACCTCATAATGTCTATGTGATTGCTGATATACATCACCAAGACCAAATAATGCCAACCAAAAAATCCTGATTGGTCTTTCCTTTATTTTGGCATAGTATTGCTTTCATAATTTTAGCTACTGAGATTAATGACAGAGGTGACAGAAAGGAAAGAAGAATAATGCACATCACTACTGAAGGTCATATACACTTAAAATACAGTGAAATTAGCATTATTTCTGTGTTGACCATAATACTACTGTTCTACAGACTCTAAAAGAAGATACCACAATGCACTCAGTATATTTGGGTCAAATATAGATGAAGCTTCCTTAATGTCCTGGTTTTAGTTGGGATAGCATTAATTTTCTTCCTAGTAGATAGTACCCTGTTGTGTTTGCGATTTAGTACGAGAATAATTAATACTGGTAACACACTAATGTTTGGGTTGTTGCTAAGTAGTGTTTATCCCAAGCCAAGGACTTTTGAGTGTCTCATGCTCTGCCAGTGAGGAGCTGCTCAGGAAGCCAGGAGGGAGCACAGCCAGGACAGCTGACCTGAACTGGCCAAAGGGATATTCCATTCCACAGAACATCATGCTCAGTATATAAACTGGGGTGTGGGGGGAACTGGCTGAGGAGGAGTAACACTTACCTGCAAATAAATACTATGGGGCATTGACTGGGCTGTGATTCCAAACTGTTTGTTTTTTATTTTATCTATAGCGCATTTTTACACACATTTAAGCAAAATGTCCACTTTGTTATCTTTTCCTGGAACTATACCCTGAATAAATACTCAAAATATTAAAAAAAAAAAAAAATCTCTAAAGAAACAGAAAACAAAAGAGAAAACCCATTTATGTATACCAGTATTACAGCAATAATATATACAAGCTGTACTTTCTCAGGAGAAAGAGACTTCTCTCAGAACAAATGAACTTAAAACTGGTTTCTCTTTTAGGTGAATTATTTAAATAACAGTGGTAATATTGCAGCTGTGGAGGTCCAAGCAAGGTTGGCATAGCAAGAAAAAAATTATATTTAAGCAATTGATATAACTGGAAAAAAACAAATTAGCCATGGACTAAGAGTCTATTATAGGCCTTTTAATTAGGTCATTAATAAACAGACAGGCAATCTAAGTGTAACACCTAAAACAACATATATTTCAACACTAATGGCAACCAGAATCCAGATACAGTACCTTAGCTTTATCCCTCATGGATCCTTTTCCCAGGATGGACATTTTTGCACCTGTTTCTTCTTGTAATCTCTTTAAAGAGTTTCCTCTTGGTCCAAGCAATTTCCCAACAAAATTGAACTAGAATGAAAATAAAAGAACTTTTTAAGACCCACAGGTACTTTTCCAAAAACTTAATAAATAAACATGATGATTAAACAAGAAAATTTTACTTCCCTTTAAAAGAAATACTCCGACTTAGCTCTGAGCCTAACTGACAGAGATACAAGACTGCAGAACCAAGATATTCACCCATCTAGTGTGAAAGACAGTAAAAGCATTCATGGTTTATTGGAACCCCAGGAGGCGTCTCTCTAGGACGAACAGGCCAGTGGCCACTAGGATTAGCAAACTGCTAAACAAGATACTTGTTCATGAGATGGTACTGGGGAAACCCAGAGAATGCCCAGGTTCTTTCCCAAGTAAGCCACCTCTACTGGCAAGTAACATATCCTGCAAATTTAGAGCTTTAGATAGATTTTTAGGAATTGATGCTTCACACATCGACTTGAAAACAAGCTCTGTTTTGTGTATCGGCTTCAAATACCTGTTTTGCCAGCACCAGAACAAATCACAATCAATAGATCTGGTAGATATTCAAGGGCATTTTCTAAAAGGATTTTGTAGAACACTGGGCTTTGTCTGCCACGCTGCTAATATTCCTAATCACTGCACACTTCATGTTACTCATCAAATAGTTTTTTCTGTATGAAGAGGAGAGATGCCTACAGAAAATCAAAAGACAGAACAATCAATAAATGGGGTGCTAATATCATGTCGACAAAAAGTAGCAAAAAGGGGGGGAGTCTATTATGTAATGTGCTTATTCTGTAATCAATAGTCTCTTCAATTTATTTTTTTTTATTTTTTCCAGCATCCTTTAAAACGCTGTGGTATGTGGTCTTCAGAAGCTGACTGGAAATCATCAGCACTTGCTTAAGATGCTTCTGAATTATGTTCAAGTCTGAACAGACAGTATTCTGGTCTGGCTTTCAACGAAGAATAAGCATAGCCAAAGAAAAAAGGGTGTAATTGTATCAGCACTTCCTTGGTTTTATTTTGGAGAGAAAGAATATGACAATAAGAAATATAAATCAAGAAAATGTTGCTGTCAAAAATACACACAAATGTCTATAAAGATGTTATAATATATTTTGTTTCGCACTACCTTCTGTTTTGAAAATGGAAAAAATGTGGAAATATTCTTGTTTTCACTTTAACCAGCAAGAATATAACAACACAAATGCATCAGCCATGTTAGTAACACCCAAACTCTGAATTATGCCAGGTGCTCCAAACCCCAAGCTGGCTTTTAGTCCAGTGTCTTAATTAAAAATCACTTGTACTTCCTTCAAATACTGGTTAAACTATCTAAGAAAGTAGTATATAATCACAGGAAAAATAAATATGTAAGGCAAAATCTACTGCCACTTAAACCAAAATAATTGATTTCTGCAAAATAATGTGTCTGTGAGGGAAGTAATAAGTGGTAACATTTGCAGGAAAATTCAGCATGATTTGAAGCTCCAAAAGCAGATTTTTCAAGCTTGTGTGCTTGTACTTTTTTTCCAACTCTACTTGTTGAATTAATAAAAGTTATCAACTCTTCAAAATAGGGTAGGATTTAGAATCAATGATCCAATCAAGGTATCAACAATCCTATGTCTTCAAACTGTTGCCCTGTTTCTTCCAGGGCAAACTTCGCTTAGAAGAAGTTGTTGGCTTCAAACTGATTATTCAATTTTGTATGAAAATAAACCAAACAATGAGGAAGAAATGGCAGGAACTGAACTTTAATACTAGACTTAATGCATTGATAGATATAAGATTTCAATAATCACCCATCCCCTGTATATAAAGGTTTACTAGAGATGGCTGAGCAAACAGCAGAGCTTTTGTTCCTCTGCAGGGACCCCCTTACGGACAGAAGGGAAGGTGTCACAAGTTACAGCACCAAATCTTTTGTAACACTTACACATCACCAATCAGACAAGAACCATGTCCTGCTGCATCCTTTCAGTGTTTCTTAATATTAAGAAAAGCTACCCCTCAAAAGGTGAAAGAACGATAAAGTTATGTAACTTCAGAGGAAACTATGAGAAGGCCAACCAAAGCTTGATTACATTTGTTCTCTGAATGGAATAAAACTATTAAAATACACTCTGTGAAGATTTATGTTGGCCATTTATATTTAAGCACTTCATAAACTGTCTAATCATTACCTTGACATATTGCTGCAAAGGAGCAGCATGGCCAGCATAGGCCATGTTACGTACTAAGTGGATTTTAATCACTTCCCAAGAAATAAGTGGCTGGGGATTTTAATTCTATTGATTATGCAGCAGACAGACATTTCATCCACTATCTACAAAACACATATCAGGAAGGAAGCAGTTATTTACAACTAAAAAACTGACGTGCTCTTAGTTTGGTTTTGTCTAAAGTTGCAGAAAAGCCACGGCACTGCACCAGGCATCCTACTGTTGTGCTCAGTCTTTCCAGCATCAGTCTGGGGCCACTGGATATCCTCAGCACCATCTATAATCCCAAAACTCCCCAAGGTCTGAAAGTACTGGTAGAGTGACTTTAACTCAATTACTCAGGAAAAATTATATGCTTTATATTATGGTCACACAAAAGTAAAAGCAGCACATAAGAAGGAGGACGTTGCAGTGAACAGCACAAATTTTAAGAAATCTGAAACACATTTCTCTTTGTTTTTTAAACTAAGATATGCTAGGCAGAACCGATCTTAATACTGGAAACTTTAGGCTCCAATTACAGCCACACGCATGCACATGCAACCTGAGCATAGAGACAGTGAAGGAAAATGTGGAAACTCAGGCAGTTGGACTGCACATAATGGTGAGCCTTGCCCACAAACACACATTCCTGGTACAGCAGCTGTAACTGCAGATCTTATTCTGCAATCTCAGATCCAATCCAATTCTGCCATGTGTACAAATTTTCTCCAAATAATAGCAGCTCTAAGTCTCTGGGATAATATCTGGTCATATTAGGAGAGGATAGCTGAGAAATGCTGACACACAGAAGACAGTATTAACAGAAAGCTTTCACTGCTGGGGAGCAAACAGACTTCCACTTGAAAAATATTGTGTTACTAGATGTTTTTATAGGTGGCTTAACTTTTCAATCATGTTTATGAACATGAACTAGGCTTTCTGTTTGCTTGCAGAAACCCTTCATGGTTTACGGCAGAGATTTTGTTTATTATCTTCTCAGATTTTCTTCTCATCTGTCTGGGGGAGATGATGCATGTCTTCAGGGGAAAATGATCAGGTGAAAGCAGGGGATGCTTTACTTACAATCAAATGCACATGATGCTTCATGTATCAACAGCTGTGCAATAAACCTTCTCCTCTGCAAAATAAAACCTGACAGAGAATACAGGTCGATAGATCTTTCCTTTATCTACAGCCAGTATCTCCAGCATCTTCCCCACCCAATATATACACACAGTTTCAGCAGATTTATCTGCATCCTGATTACTTTTGCACTTCACCCCACCAAAGCAATCAGACAGTTAGGTGCTCAAAGCCAAAACTCTGGCTCCTCAGTTTTCATCAAAGTTTTTGTTCAAACTACCTCAGGACAGCATACCACAGGTATAAAAAATCTTAGGTATAGTTTACAGCATTATCATTCAAGCCTCAAGCTAACTACAATGACTGGTAGAAAATGCATGTTTACATTTGGAGGAGTATTTGTTTCCCTGTTTGATGCAGCCTGAATACATTTCTACTAGAATGGTAACATTTCTTACTTTATAAAATCTAATTTAATAGGGTTTTATAACCAGACCCAAGGAATATGCTTATCATTCAGAAAAAATGTTTGTGTCAGTGACTGTTTCTGTTTTGTACACAGATCAGTGTTCACAGCAGTAACAAACCTAGATAAATAACCAATAGGATAAGACAAATGGTTCCAGCTGTAAGATAAAGCAGAACAAAGTCCTGAACTGGGAGAAGAAATTAATTTCTTCTAGAAGCAGCAAAACAGAAATGGCCCTGGCTTGACAACATGAAACAGGTTTGTTATTTCTCAGCGTGTTTTGTTCAGCGTTGCTATCGGTTCCTTTGTGGAGAGACAAAGTGTCACTCCATTTTCAGAGCTACTTTTCCTCACAAAATCCTGTCCTTATTCATGGAGAGCAGGAGGGGGGTGGGGGTGGGGAAGAATCTTTCTAAATTCAGTCCTGTTCTAAAGAAAAGGGGAGAAGACAAAGACAGTCATTCCTGAATAAAACCTTACTGCTTGAGACCTGCCTATAATTAAGGTCCTATTCTAGGATTTCTGATAGTTCATTTAATTTAGAATAGCATTTATTTTAAAATATCTCATCTTTCTACATGCACAAGGGACTTCATGTTAAGGAAGTACTGGACTATTATGAAGGCAAATTTTATTTTTCTCAACATTTTGTAAGCATGACAATGCCTGTAATAACATGCTTTAACTTTTGGTCAGCCCTGAACTGGTGAGGCATTTGGACTGAGCATTGTGGGTCCCTTCCTACTGGACCTATTCTCTTCTATTCTCATCTATTGCTCAGCAGATTCTGCAGAGTTCAGGTTTGTCTCCCTCTATATGTAGCTGCTTACCCCATGCAATATCCGGTAGTTTTGGCTTTAGCAAAATTAATTTAGTGTTCCAGATAAACATGCAATGTTATTTTTTACAACAGCAATGTGATGTGATACTTGCTGTCTCTTGGAGAAGAGCTTCCGAAGACACCTGTTTGGTAGGACTGAACTTTGCAGGGCTCTACTTTAGCAGGGCATGTCAGGAAACAGCAAACAGCAGAAGCAGAAAATGAATGTACTCCAGAGAGGCCCTGGAGATCTACTCCAACGAATGTGTGCTACTGCTTTCTTACAGTGTAGTATCACAGAAGTGTCTCTGCAGCGACCCCAGAACCAAAGGAGAGAAGGAGAAAGCTGCCTTTTCCTACAGAGCACATTGGGTCTCATCTCTTTGTTAGGCTTTGAACAATAACCCAATGCCAGGCTGTGCACAGAAAAATTAAATGCTCAAAGGGAAAACACAGCTTCTTGAAAACTCTAGGCCAAATTAATTTCAGGTTTAAATCAGTGGAATCACTTCAAAAATAAATTAAATCTGATTAACAAAGTTAGAATTATTAAAGCTACTGTGACTAGAAAATTTACCTAAGAAATAAATGGGGTTTTATTACATCTTTTTTTATCTTGAGAAGTGCTGGGAACTTGTATTTATGGTGTGCTTGAAGAAGATGCTGCAATACTTGTATGGCTATTTACTAGCTCATTGCAAGCAGCTATATCTACAGTGAAAATATATTTTTGGCATAATTCCATGAAACAGATGGTCAGCAACTCCAGACAAAAATCTTCTAGATGTAAGTCTACACTGAGATAGGAAAATATCCCCTCACTTTACACTTTTAGTAGTTTTCAGTCAGAATTTTGGTAACAAGTTGTGGCATTCAAATGAAGTAATTTAAATGAGCCTTAAAATGAAAATAAATTTTCTGATAAAAAGAAAAAAAATTGGTGTCTGATATACCCTCATTTAGTTAAACTTTCTTAAGTCAGGAAAATTTGCATGGCTCTTTCTCTAATACATACATTAGTGGTGTTATTTATTAAAATCTGCTCATCTGTAAAACACCCAAGCATTTTATTTCATGTGTTTCTATTTTTAAATCTACTGTGAGGTAATTGAGGAAAAGCCAAGGAACAAATTAAAGTTGTGGATCTATATTAAGTCCTCAATTAACAAGTTGCTAATTGCAAAGGGTTTATTATTTAATTAGAGAGGTATCCAAAGAGATTCATTGTACCAGGCACTGCACAGCCATGCAGGAAGACATGATCTTGACCCTGAAGAGCTGTCAAGTATGCCAAAAAAACCCAAAACAGGCATTGCTGAATGTATGTAGCTACTATTGCTTATTTGGATTGTGAGGAAGTGACTGCTGAAACTACTGCTATTAAAATCATCAGGCTCAGTTACCAAAAAGGATATTATTACTCAAAGCAGGTGCAGCATCAGCGTCTGCTGACAGAAAGACCAGACCAGAGCCTGCTTTTGCAACTCAGAAAAGAGAGAGAGGATCCTAGTGTTCAAGGCAAGGCTGGATGGGGCTCTCGGCAACCTGGTCTACCAAACTGGTCACCAGTCACAGGTCGTGACTGATCCCAATCCATGTCTCTAAAAGGTCGGGAAGTTCTTTGATGGCTCGCCACTCCTTACTGGGAAACTGTGCGAGAAGAGCAGTATTTTTAAAAACTGCAGAGTATGCAGACTTTATTTTGTACTGAAGTTGTATTTTATTGACTAAGGCAAGAGGGTTCTTTAGGACACAAAGCTACCTGGCTTTTAACATTTATTCTATCCAAGCTTGAAGTAGTCAACTTTTACTATTTCCAGGAAAATAAAATACAAAGTAAGTAAAAAGAAATTCTTGAAATTGTGTGTCTAAGACTGGCTCATTTGCAAGACATTACCTAAAATGGTATTTATACAAAGGCCAACAACTCGGGCTGCAGAAGTGCACCACTGAGCTTTTGCCGAAGTGCACGAAGAAGTTTATACTGAGTATACTCACAGGTATGGAGATAGGTACCAAGACTACAACACTTAAAAGCACAATCAACATTTGGCTAATTGGACTTATTACTCCCACAGATACACAATTTACCGGTCACAGTAATAAACACCATCTGCTCTTTGCTAACTGGCAGCAACCTAACAACTTTTTTCTAACTTGAAGAGTTTGTAATGTAAAAGGAAGATCTAAATAAGTTTTAATACAGTGGGACTTTCATGCATATCATCTTACTCTTACTGAGCTGAATATGATTTCATATTATGTGAAAGATTTCTCTTTGCCAGATGTTATATTTGCCAAGATAAGCTCTAAGTCAACAAGAAACAGGGTAAGTTAGGGTTGAATACCCAACCATAAAAATAATGCATCTTTCCCATATATGTTAGTGGACTACTCAAATGTAGCATAAAACACAAATTTCTTATCAGTCAAGGAAATTATAACAGTTAATTTGGACCCAGTGTGTTAATGAACTGATTTAACATACCTCCTTATAGTATCTAATTTTGTAGACACCATTGTATTAAATCACAAATGGCTTATGTTAATCTAATTAAAAACTCTGTTAGTCAACTTGATTTTGCCTTTTGCTATTAAAGTAATTATACTTACAGCAGCATTTAAGTATCAATTTACATATACTGAGTACTACGCAAACAATTTTATCCTCAAGTCACGTTCATAATCAAAGCAAAGCATTACTTTAAAGTGATTGACGTATGCGAACTCACATAGCTCTGCGGAAATTAAACAAGCCTGTGAAAGCACTCCAAAATATTTTATGAAACTGTTTTTTTCACCTTCCCCTGCAACATAACTGTGCTTCAGACTTCGTTAATGTAACACAGAAAAAAGTACTTTCAGGATAACACCTTGAAAGATCAAGACATACAGTATGTGACAAATGAGATGGCAAGCATGAGCTGGAGGGCCTGAGTGGCTTTGAATAATGCAGGCTGTAATAACCAACAGTCTTGCTATTGAGATACAACTCCTGGATGAACAAAACTGCAGTTTGGATGCCCCTACCTGAAAAAATATTAAATGATCTGCTAATTTTTTCACTTGCACCTTTTTTCTTATTCTCGCACCCCAGGCTAAGATCTGATTCACACTTAGAAGAATATTATAGAAGTAATATTGAATTCTCCTCTAACACAAAATTAAGAAATGCCTCAGGTATATTTAATAACCATCTCGTTTAAACTTAATATTTATTCCATCACAATTACCTTGCTTTAGCACATCTACAACCTTCAAGAAGGATGAATGTGTTCGCAAAATACATATTAAAGAGAGCCACCAATATGAAGGCAGGGAATATTTTTGATTCACCTTGTCAAGACAATATGTCCCGAGCTCCAGCTCGTCAAGGGAGCTCTCCTGGAAGGGTTGAAGTGACACAGTTAGCCATACCCAAATAATAGACTTGGTATCTAGGAAGATGATTCAGGGTTTGAAACTCACTTTCACAGTGGCACCTGACCAATATGTGTGACTCAAGTCTGTGTGCTGAATTTTCAAGCACATCAGTCCCATTTCCACACTCTCCTCTGCCTTGAGCTGCTGTTCATCTCCAGTTTAACTGCCTCATTCATTCAGTAACTGTGTGAACTTTGGTATCTCACACACATTTACATGTAGAAAAGCCATAAATTCCAGGTCTGGAGCTCAAGGCCTAGGTCCTGCAATGAACAGAAGAATAACTTCTAGTCCTCTTGGGAACCTGCATCTTCCAGTACTCTTTCATGTTCCTCCAGGAAATCACTGCATTCAAGTGTTACAAATGAGGAAATGTTTTGATTTGCAACCCTCAAGCATTTATACTCCCTGTCTGTCTGCAAATGCAGTAGGCACTGAAACGAACTAAAACGATGACAACAAATATGTGACAAAACTACATGAAACAATAAGGAAAATTAACTTCCAACAGACACTGAGGGGAAATGTCAAGTGCAAATTTACATGGAACATTATGTTCTCTGTAAATCTCAAAAGTGCTTTGAAGCTTTTTTATTTGATAAAGACCATACAAGTCTTAAACACTTAGATTATAGCAACATAAGAGGAAACAAACGGATACATTCTTAAAGGTAAAAACTAAGGATTTGTTCCATTTACTGGCAATGTTTTCCCTCCGCAAATTTATTTACAGAAAATTTTATTCCCCTTAAAACTGAATACACCTATAAATATTACGGCACCAAAATAAGAACAAAACAGTGCACTTCAACCTGCAGCAACAATGAAATCAGTGAACAACTATTCACTCATGTAATCTTCTCCACCTAAAACACTATACAATGATGTTGACAATTGAGCAAACACATTCTCACATTGACAGCACCATCCTCAAATCACAAAGTGGTATATATTCTTATATCATTAGATTAATATGAGCAACTGTTTTATGAAAAGATTATTTATTTTAAAATCAGTGTGTAACATAGAATTTTGTGTAAATCATTATATTCATAGAGATTTGCCTCAGATGACAACTTTCGCCCTTGCCATGTCTTTTCTTATGGCATGTGGCATTCTGCATTTTGTTATAATTACAACAGAAAATGGATATTCTGAAATGTAATTTCCAGACTAAGGTTTGTCAAATGCTTGTAGATGCAGAGTATGGGCATTACGTGTTTGGTTATTCTAAGGCCTGTACATCCCCCACTTAGAATAATGAAAGCAGCTGTCTCATTAATCTTTAGCAAATACGAAAGAAATTAACTCCATGCTTGCTAACAAATATGGATGCCCAAATCCTAAAGGGGCTTTCAGCTGATGAATTCCAGTGTCACAGCAGTCAAGCCTGGTGAGCCTAGAACTTTACTATTCTCTCGTAAACATCACAGAATATTTATAACCACGACACAGAGACCTGTACTGGTGGCTCTGAGGAGAATGTGCATCCTGTGGACCCCATATGTCTGTGCAGACTCCAGAGACACATTAGCAGCAGCAATTTGGAGTCCTTACATTAAAAAAAGAAACAGCCAAGGGATGCAGGACAGAACTTCCGGAGATGAAATGTAGGTCATTTGGGAGGTGAAAGCTGCGACCTGCGCGGCAGCAGCCTTTGCCATGTTCTCATTATGGCAAGTGCAGTCTCAGAGAGATGGGGATGCTCTGAGGCAAAGCTACAATCACGGGCTGAAACAGAGGTGTCAGGACGAAGAACTGGGAGACACCTGGAACTGAGGCCACATCCAGGATAGGAAGAGTCTGTACAAAAAGAAAAGACCTGCTTTGAAGTACAAGGGATCCAGCTGTGGGTATGCCTAAAAACCAAAGAGATGGCATATGCAGGGTATGGAATAATATTTAATTCAATTCTTAAATTCAAGAAAAAGATATTTTTAAAATCTGACATTGTATTCAAATAAGGGAAACAAAAAAGACCATAAACTATCAGCCAAAAAAAACCCAAAGTCAAATCCACACACAGCAAGTAAGAGAAAACTTTGAGCAACAACTTGGAGAAGTATAAAAAAAGAAAATAAAACATTATTCAGAGACTTGGAAGCCAGACAGAGAGCTGGTAGGGCTAACAGATGTTCAGGCTATAAAAGGAGGATTCAAGAAAGATGAGGTCAGAACACAAAAATAAAATACTTTTTCTCCATCTGGGTTCATAATGGAGGAAACTGCGACAGGTGGTTGGGAGGAAGGCAGTGCAATAAAAATTTTGTAAGAATTTCCAATTAAATTACTACAAATCAGAATAAACAATACATTTAGTGAAGACTAAAATAAATACATTAGACAGGTAAAGAGCTAAGATGGCTATTTTAAAGGGAAATAATTTCTCAGGCATCTGTCAGTGTTCTCTAAAGAACAAACAAACCTGGACAAGAAAACAAACTGATAACCAGATACCTGATTTCCAAAAGACCAGGCTGGCATGGTATTAGAAGGAAGGGCCTCTCATGGAAACTGAAAATGTGTTTAAACACTGGAGAAAATTTGTAGTAAATTGTCAGTATTCACACTGAGAGGAATTAATTAATCGAGTCTTTCAGAGATTCAGTACGAGACTGAAGCCAGACAAAGCAATGAACAGTGAGAAAACAGACGTTACTGATGATGCTAAGGTAAGTCAAGGCTCTGATGGCTGGACTGGCTATAAAAAACTACATCTTATGATACTTGGTGATACAATTACAGCTGAAAGTCCGTATAAATAAATACAAAATATATCAAAAAACATTCCACCTTTATAAACAAAATGATGTGCTGATTCTAAGTCCTTGGAAAGTGTATCAAGAAAAATAATACCTCAGGGGGAAACAGGAGACCCTTGCAAGCAGCAGTCTCAGAACCAGCACAAGAAAGCTTTCTGCACAGGAATCCTCCAAATTTGAGTTTTAAGAAGGATTGACCAGAAGATTCACCAGAAGAAATGACCCTGAGCTCAGGAGCTTTGTTGGAAGTTGGGGTAATATTTTGGGGATGTATCTCTGCATAGTTTGACTTGACTCTATTTTGGTTTTAGGCATCCAGTGCTGGTCACTGCTGGAAGAGCTAAACCACAGCAGAAGTCATGCAGGAAATAGATTATCATGTCATTTGCAATATTTTGCAAGAGTTTGAAATAGTCAGATGTAGTGAAGCAAGTATTACCATCTTTTTATAAATCACATGCTATGATCATCAGGTGAACTGTCATCAAAATGTTGCAAAAAGTCTTAGAAAAAAACAAAACAAAACGCACCAGCATTTTGTTCATACTGTATTATACTGCAGAAGTAATTATATGTTTATGCTAAATTTCATTTTGAGATGTATTACAGTCTCCTTTCAAACTTGAGATGTACATACAGAATTCTTGTATTTTAGTTCAAACATAATTGACTGAAGTTTATCAGAAATATATTTTTGAATATATTGAATATATATTTGAATATTAAGCTCTAAAGATGCAGTTTTGACAGTGATCTGGAGTTGTATCTAGAGATTTTGTTCAGATGCAAAGACAGCAATTTGTAACAGTGATGGCAATTAAATAAATTATATTCTTCATTTAAATAAGTTATCATCCCTGAAAAATTAACTACAATCCATCTATGGTGGCATGTTTTCTTCTGCTATTCAGGAAGAGATGTCAATGTGTGGGGTTTTTTTTCATCCAGATAGAATATGACAAATTAATGAATTCCTTACATTTCTTCAGACTGCAACTTATAAAACTAGGCTGAAGGCCTAATCCTACTCCTATATTTGTCCAGGAATTCTCATATTTTTAGGATGAAGAAATGGATGCAATGTAACTAATATGGATGTCATAGAATTATTGCTTAACACACTGGTTCTCATACAACTCACACTCATATTGGTCTGCTTCAAATGGAAAAAAAAAAAAGGAGAGTGCAGAATGGGGTTGTCTCTGCTTTTTCCTATTGATTTACTAAAAACATAGTGATTAATGATCTGACATATACTTTATAAGACATAATCTAAAAAAAGGTTATTATTCATCTCCTGTAACCTTAATTTTCAAAGATAGCACTTTATAGCTTTTCAGTGTAGATTTAGACTTAATTGCTAAATTGAAAGTCATGTATTTGTGAAATAGCCTTTTCAAATAGTAACATTAATTAAAATTCCTTTTTAACTTTGTCACTGAAAAGCATCACATTTATTTACAATATGACAGAATTCACCATGACAGACTAAGTGAAAATGTGTTTGTTATTAGATCAGATTAGATATAGATCTAATATATATAGAGAATATAGATTAGAGATCAAGGTTTATCTGTAAAATAAATGTTTTTCAAATATTTATTCTAGCTTTATAGATGTCTTGGGGTGACTTTATGATGTGTATCCCATATCACTGCCCTATGCCCAGAAATTAATTCTTGTGCCTTTCTACGCCTCTAAGCTGAGCCTGAGAGGGGGAAGGAAAACTGAGAAAAACTTTTTCAAAGCAGTTTGCAGCTTGTTCAAGGTCACACAGAGATAGAGACTTTTTTTTTTCCCATCTGCAGCAGGGGAGCAAGGAAGCACCAGGCTTGCTACTGCCCAGTCAGTTTCTGGTCAGTTGTTTCAGTTTCTTTTTCTCCGGAGAGAGACGGAGAGCCGAACTTTTTTTCCTTCCCTGGAATTTCAGATTTTCTCCCTTTTCTACTGGACTGCTTCAACATCAGAGCACATTGGGAGGACTTTCCACCGAGCACAGAGGGCCTGGCCCTGGGCCAAGCCCCAGCTCCAAGGAGACCAAAGGGAGGCCTCTAACACTTTCCCAGGTTTTTTCTCTGCAGTGAAAGATTTTATTATTTAGCATTATTTTCCTTCCCTGTGTGTTTGTTCAATAAATAGCTTTTATCTCTTTCACTTTCCTTTGAGGAAAATTTATTTTTCCTGAACCTGGTGGGGGAGGGGTGGTGGCCTGCCTTCTCTCAGAGGATATATTTCTAAATTTGGCCAAACCAGCACAATAGTGTTTTGTGGCACTTACAGGCCATAGGCATGCGGTAATTGGCAAATTCCTTAAGAATTATTTTTGAGAGGTGCTTATAAAGCGATGAAGAACTATCTACTATTAATATTAAAGCAAACAAATTGGTTTATATAAAATTAGAAGACACGGTGAAGATAAGAAATGAGTCAAAAAGAAAGTGAGTCAGATGTTTACAGCACAGGATTTATGGGAAGTCTTCAGAAAACATGGCAAAATATTCTTTTACTAACAATTACTGTTAATTTGCACAATCTGAGTCTACCGCATACTTTGGAAAAAAAACTTATGTCATTACATAAAGTTAATGAAACATTCAGTGTACTCAGTTTCTCCTAATTTTCATATAAATGGTTTCAAAGTGCTCTTGTAAACTGCTAAATGACAGCTTTCACAGCTAATCAATATTTTTTGTTTTATACTGCAAAATTTTAAATGCCATTATCAGTAGACCCATATGTATATAAATAAGTCCTTGTATCTTAAATTAACTCCATCAAAGATTTTTTACTGTAACCTCTAATTTTTTTATAAGCAGAGCACAGTCCCCATTGACCTGAAAACTAGAAGTAATCAATGTGCCAATGTCTCCAAGCAAAATTTAGTACAGCATCTCTGAAAACAAATCAAGCTCTAAGCAGAAACAGTAATTTGTTAGGAGCTATAAATACCTTCCCATTCTATACAAAATGGTTCCTTATAACTGAGATTTCCCCATACTACTGGAAAATACAAGCCAGAAAAAAAATTATTGATTAAAACAATATTTGGCATGTTTTCCCCTTTAAGTGTTTTCTTTCTTAGCTCTTTGTCTTAGCCTGTATCATTAGCAGTTCTAACACGTTTAGCTAATTACTATGAATCCTTACTTGTTTAAAATGACTGTACACATCTAATCAGATCAGTTTCCTTTCAGGTGACATGGCATTTTCAAACCCATTATCATGTTAAAAAAAAAGCCCACTACATATTTAAAGTATTAAGATAGAATACTATTTAGGACAAACTTCAGAAAAAAAGACTATGTTCTAGTCTTGCCAAACAATCGATTTCTGTTTAAATTCATTTATTCTATTTTGGCACAATCAAAATTAGCTTATATAGATATATACAAGGAGGTTATAAATTGCCAGGACTTAGTGAGATATATTACAATGGCGAGCAGTGTCCCAAAGGAAATAGTGTATGAACTATAAACCAGAGAATTACAACTTTAGCTGACTAAAATATACATTATACATACGCAACACAGGACTGTTCTCTATGTTTCAAATATTCATGTTGATGCATTACAGCTCATTTAAGTAAAAATAATTGCAATGCAATGACCATGCTGTCATTTGGATTATGTGTCTGCACAGATTTGAAGAACCCATTCCCATTTCTCCTCACTGGCAGAAGTGGGCAGAGGAATTGCTCTCAGTTCCGTGGTCAAGCAGCTTCTGCTTGGACTTTGGAAATTATTAAACCACCAAGCAGAGGGGGCTGCACAGACTGCGTATCTGCATGAACACAGTGTCAGGAAACAAACCCAGCGCTATAGCTGGACATGGGCAATGCCAGCGTTGTTACAACTGTTCAGGCAAGGCCTTGGGCCAGTCAATGCGCCCTCTCCAACAGTATCCAAGCAGTCCTTATAACTGGGCCAGGAGTGATTTCCAAGATGCATTTTTAATGAAGTCATCTTTTACAGAGATAGGAGATGCAATGCTAAGGACATGGCTAGACCGTACCAGCAGGCCACAGAGCCGGCAGGCACTGCCACTGTTGGATTTGCCACATTTGTTTTGGTTACTGCTCAAATCCAAGAGCAAAATATTTATCTTCTCTGCTGTACTGAAGTTTCATCCTGATTAGATTAATGCTGTAAGACTCTTAAAACCCTGTGACATGTTTGCATTAATAAAGAATTTCCTATAACAAAGTCATTCAGTGTTTCAGGTATTACACATAAATATTAATCAGTTAAATTTTGTTCTCTGCAAGGCTAAGACAAGACTATCGATTACTATTATAAAGTTAAAAGGGAGAGGGAACTAATTTCTTAGCCTACAGTACTTTTTAAAAACTGTAAGAAAAGTTAACTTTCCAAACAAATGTAATTAAAGTGTTTTGAGGGAAGAACAAAATATGACCTTCCCCTTTCTACCCAGCTAAGCCAACCACCATGTTAGTGGTAGCAGCAGATTGAAAAAGCAATTTGGAGTGCATCACAAAACCTAAGGAGTTTTTCCCACCCCATTTTACAAAAACTTGGTAATAAAGTACACTATCTTATTAAAACCAAGGATTATGTGAAATGAAAAATATGCAATTCAATACAAAACACAAATAGAGGCAAAGACCAAGAATTCTATGGGTCAAACGAATGCTAATTAATGTATTTTGGGAAAAAAAATGAAGCAGTATTTCACAGAGTCTGAATGACGCATATTTAACCTATTACAAATATCAAAATGAACCTACTAGAAATATTTAGATGATTTGGGAAAACTGTGGATGACTATATGTCATCTTTGTCTTTCTGTATTTGCTGGGTAGAGTCCCTCTCAATACACTAATAAAGAAGCTTAGAAGCCATGGCATGGAAAATTAAGTTCCTTGTCATGGACTATGCCCAAGACAAGAGTTAAGGAAGAAGATAATGTTGAGATGGACTGCCCCATGCCAATATTGAGTCTCTCACTAAAGATTTTGTATTCTCCAAATCAGTTAGGCAAGCAAAAGAGCTTTACTTTGGTCTGGACTTCCACGGGAGCACAGAGAAGTTCTGGCTGCATCAGATTACCTGGGAGAAGTGCTATAAACCCACACTAGGCACCTGTGCAGAGCACAGACATAAATGGCACGGGCAAGTACCACAGAAACAGCAGCAGCAGAGCAAGCTGCCAACAGGCTGCAGGTGGAAGGCTGAGCCCAGCACCCATAAAGGCGTTGTATCTCGTGCAGTCTGGCACCAGCATCAGCCGCAAGACAACCACCTTCACTGCACGCAGTCCTCCTCAAATACCCACCTGAGACAGCCATTGTGGGGACACCACACAGCTCAGGATCATGTGTTGCATCACATCTTCTCTGTACTTAAAATGGCAAAGAAAACCTAGCATAAACAACTGCTAGATGCGCCACGGAAGAAGGTGCTACTTAAGAGACTGAGGCTTTGTTTACAGTGGTATTAAAAATGTATTTAAAATAAATTATAAAGTGGAGTAGTTAAATTGCATTTAGCTCTTGTTTGGACACGTTTACTCAGAATTGATGTGGTCCTAATTTGAATTAACTTCTGAACCAAATAAATACAGAACTAATTAGGACAACAAAATTCATTGCACTTAATTCTCTTTAGAATCCCTGAGCAAACATGCTCCTTTCATGCCAAGTGTAGAAATCTAAATCTTATGCCTTTTTTTGTTTGTTTTCTAAACGCAGTGAAACTGAACACCTTATAAACCCTTTCTGACACTGAAATCAAGGCTGTCGGTTGAGCAGAGGTGATTATTCTGCAGTCCTGAGTGACAAATTAACTGTTATTTCAAAGACAAAATATCACCTTTCCACCAGAGCTAAATGGGGCATTTTTCAGCCAGATGGTATAGATTTTGCAGAGTTACACTGTGCAACAGAAAATATTTGGGAAAAAATTAATTACAGCAATCACTGGTGTATCAACTGTAGTATTACTCAGATTCTTTAACATTTTTTCATATTCACCATATTAACCTCTCCCAAATTCAGAAGTATCAAATATTTTGTTTAAATAAATACTTCTTACTTCAGTGAAACACCATAATTACTGAGATGAAGACACTTTAACATAAGGCAAGCATGCTCTGAGGATATCAAGCAACATTAATGGAACTTTTAGGGAGAAAAATTTATTTGTGGTAAACAAGGAAGCAGAGAGGTACAGCTATGATACCTTAAGCTTAAAAAATACACAATTTCTCTTTCATACAGCACATATCCTATAAAAACCTGATGACCTGTACCGCACTCCTTAAAGAGCACGATTTTCATGACCAAGCAACCTATTATAAATGCTTGCTTTCTTTTCTAATAGGGATGTCATGACACTTAGAGAAAAAACGTTAAACTGGAAGTAGGATCTCCCCCCATGACAACAGAAACAAAACCTGTCAATATGCCATACCGAAGGCTACCATGAAAATGTTTTAAAAAACAAACTATCTAGGAAGTCTTGTTGCTTATTGACTGCATTCTACACCACTTCGGAAAATTTAGTTTTTGTTTCAATTCTAGTACCTTCTAAAAATTTCTTCAAAAGAACTTCAAAATGGAACCATTCAAAATAAGTAACTCCTGCTGTAAAAGAAATTCCTTATTCTTTCTCTTCTGAATAAAACAAAAAAAAAATAGTGGAACTCTATTATTAACTTATGAAGAAGTTTATAACCTATTATTCAGGTATTTCAAGAATGTTAATGATTTGAAAAATTATTTGAAATTTTATTTTCTTTTTTTTAGGTTTATGGGTTTTATTATTTCACATTATTTTATGAGTTTATGAATTTAAATTACGTATCTGAGGTATTTCCTTAACATACCTTCTTCTCCGAGAAACAGATATTTCAACCTGTACTTGCTAGAAGCTGTCGCAACTCAAATACTACAACATATTTCAACTATGATTTTGTTTCATGTTTTCAGACAATAGTAATGTATTGATATGAATGATCTATGAATGATCTAATATGTTTTAAATGCAATTACAAAATAAATTAGAAAGATTTTTCAATATTTAAAAAAAAGTAGTCTCCAAAACAAGAGAAATTCTTCTTAGCAATTATGAAGTGCACCATCAGCAATGATACCAAACTGAGAAGTGCAGTTGACTCTTCTGAGGAACAAGAGGCTTGCAGAGGGATCTGTATAGACTGGAGAACTGGGATATGATTAATGGCATGAAATTTAACAAGTCAAAATGCTGGATTCTGCACTTGGAATGGACTAATGCTGGTCACAAGTATAAACTGGTAGAGGAGTGGCTGGAGAGAAGCTCTGCAGTAAAAGATCCATGGGTGCTGGTCAGCAGCAGGCTCAGCATCAGTCAGCAGTGTGAGTCTGGGCAGGCAGGAGGACAAACCCATCCTGGGGTGCATCAAACACAGCATCACCAGCCAGTCAGGAGAGGTGACCATCCCACTGTACTCAGCATTGGTGCAGTGTCACCTGGAGAACTGTGTGCAGTTCTGGGCCTCACAATTTAAGAAAGATGTGAAGGTCTTTGAATGTGTCCAGAGGAGGACTACAAAGCTGGTGGCAGGGATGGATGGTATGTCTTAAATGGAGCAGATGAGGACTCCGGGCTTGTCAGGTTTGGAGGAAAGGAGGCTGAAGAGTGACCTCATTGCTCTGTACAGCTTCCAGGTGAGATGAAGTAGGGAGGGAGGTGCTGAGCTCTTCTCCCTGGTATCCAGTAACAGGACCCATGGGAATGACTCAAAGCTGTGCCACTGGCTGTTTAGACTAGACAGCATTTCTTTACCAAGAGGGGGTCAGACACTGGAACAGCGCAGAAGCTTGATGTCTCAAAGCATCAGATCCTTCTTCTGAAAACTGTCCAGAACAGCTGGACATGCTGTTCAGTAATGCTAATTCATTAAACCTTTCCTTCTTTGTATGACGGAATATTTTCAGTAACTTTTTGAGCATTCTTGACAAGCGTGTTTAACCAGATACCAGACAACATAAAAGCAAGTAATTTGTGAAGGAACTGCTTTATTGGAATGCCAATGATTATCACAGAATCAGTGAGATTGGAAATGACCTCCATGATCATTGAGTCCAACCTTTGACCCAACAGTACCATGCCAAATTGACCACAGCACTAAGTGCCATGTCCAGTCATTTCTTGAAGACTTCCAGCGATACTGACTTCACCACTTCCTTGGACAGACCCTTCCAATGCTTAAGAATCCCTTCCATGAAAAAATTCTTCCTGATGTCCAACCTGAACCTCCCCTGGCAGAGCTTGAGGACATTTCCTCTTGTCCTGTCATTGGTTGCCTGGGGGAAGAGGCAGACCCTCACCAGAGGGGCCCAGAGCCAGACACAGTACCTGAGGTGCAGCCTCACCAGTGCCAAGTACAGAGGGAAAATGATTTTAATACAGCAATACAGGATAAAGTTCCACCATATAAATATACATAAAACAGACATTCAATTGTTCATGGCCACTAAAATGAATTCATGTTCAAGATCTTTCATAAGAGATCTTGAAATCAAGGACTTCTGTAATAGGAGAGATCCTTTTAAAAGAACAATAGCTGTAAATGTGCTCTTTTTGCCAACATTTCATTTTCTCCTTCAGCCCCACACTACACTAAAACCTGTGCTGTCTCCAAACACCAGACAGCTGCTACTAATCTGGGGTGACACCACTAAATGGCCTTGCTGATTTACACAGCACAGTTTGTTTCCTTCTACACCTGCTCCCCACTGCTTCAGTGGCCTTAGGGAAACTGTCACTGGTGAAATCCATCATGCATAACAAATCCAGTGTGGGGTAGGAGAAGACTGAGCAGTAACCTCTGCATACCCTCAAACTAGCCCTCAGCAACGAGAGCCCTGGAAGAGTAAGTTATTCCAGCATCCACTGACATAAGCTTGTGCTCAAACATGCACACATCCTAAGATCCTTTATCCAAAGCGATCTGGACAGTTGATAATAAAAATTAGGAGAAACAATCTCTTAGAAATCGAAGAATACCACACTTCTCTTTGGGATGGGTTCAGTAGTTTTTTCCTCATTATATCAAGAACCACCCAGGAAAACTTCGTGCCTCTGTTTTCAAGCCACATTTGTTTGACATGTTCACGAAGAGATTAATGTACAGTCTGAATAACCTGATACTAACTGCTGTTAATAAATATTGAAAATAAATATAAAAAATAGTAAATATTACATGCTGGTATGGTATGCATTAAAAAAACATTTTTCAGATATTGATTAATGACTGTCAATTATTGTGCCTATTAGGAAATTATTGTTTCTTAATATCTAAA
This sequence comes from Corvus hawaiiensis, assembly GCF_020740725.1. Classification (NCBI taxonomy): domain Eukaryota; kingdom Metazoa; phylum Chordata; class Aves; order Passeriformes; family Corvidae; genus Corvus; species Corvus hawaiiensis. Next base: position 27,180,575 of record NC_063215.1, read on the forward strand.
AAAATCTCACCATCCCTTCTTCTGACCAACCTATGTACTAATCTTAATATGTGGCTAACGGATCTCATGTTCCCAGGACACAAAGCTTGGTTAAAAAAATTAAACAGAACTTCCAAAAAGCTGAAGCAGAAGTCATAGAAACTAACAACTACACACAGAACACTTTTTCAAAACCTATACATTAGATATTTACTTCTTGATAGACATGCTTTTAATGTATAGCTAATTTAGCATGAAGAAAAGCTTTTAGTAGCTCTTCAGCAAATACAGATGTCAAGATTTTGAGAGAAAAATACACATGTGCGCTGTTATTCATTTATAGCAATCAACACAAGGAAAGAATGTAGTTGGGCAGGTCTTCATTTCAATGATTTTTTAACAAACATTGGGGTTTTCCAAACTGGTTTAGGGGCTTTTTTTCCCAAATAGAGTAAAAAAGAGTTGTCTCTGCCAATTAGGCAGTATGAGTGATACATAGTCCTAGAAACAATCACCAGCTGTGCAAAACCCCTCACACTAGTAAGTGAAACAATCTTGGTACAAAATAAATACTTTGAGAAAACCTTCTCAAATTGATCTGCTTATTGCCATGAAATAGTTCTGCTCAGATTCATTAATAATCATATGGAATGTCTCAGTATCTATAAAGAGTACTTGTAAAATATGCACCTGCCATTTGGGACCTTCTATGACCAACCAGATAGGTGTGTGCAGCGTGCCTCACAGTTCAGCTGAAAACAACTATCGTCTAGATTTCATTAAATGAAACATACTGATAAGTGAATGACTGCTAAAAGCACATATTGTGGCTAATTAGGAGTGCAATATATAGTCATTTTTTCCTAGCTGGACACAATTGTTCTTTGTTTCCTTTCACTTTTTAGTAATTGTGAATTTCAAAGAAGTTGTCTTTACAAGAAACAGTCTTAGAGGCTAGTAAGCAAGTGGTAATCATCAGAATTACGTACTCTTTTTTCTGAAAATACCCAAAGTGTTTTCAAAATGCTAATAAAATTTTTATTTCTAGGAATCTGAAACAAGCAAAAAGGAAAAGAATCTGTAGTAATGAAAACAAAAAGAGCCATCCTCAACTGGCCTGTTGAACTTAAAAGGTGTAATTCTGACAGGAAATACCCTTTGCTATGCTGTCATTATGGTGATGCTCAAACAAAGTGCTGATTGCGTGGCTGTGCACTAGCAGTATCACTGTATACTCACTGTGTGTATGAGGAACATTATGGCTAAGAGGAAGACCTATTTCCATCAGCTGGAAAACAAATTACTGATACAGCAGGTCACTACTAAGTATAGCAGGAGTACTTTTATGTTGCCGAACTTCTACAAAGAAACTAGCACAATCCAGGGGAAAAGTCTCAGCTATATTGTGAATTAATAATGACAAGAAACTATCTTAAATACTTCATGACATCTGAAAATTTACTCTGGAAATCATTATTTGAACATACAACAATACATAATGTGCACCTCAAACTTTCCAGTTCTATGCTATTTATTCTATTCTAAAACTGCATTAAGATTAGGTAGAGTCATAGATTTCTCTGTGGTAAGGTAGAGACAGAAGAGCACACCCTGTGTTCCATTGTTAAGCTATCCAAGTAACATGAAAATCAGTTTTAATAGAAGGTCTTCCGAAGAAGGCTAATTATGAACATGTAGGGATCACCTCCGCTATGTCTTTACAAGCAATCTGCTTTCAATATTTTTCCTCAATCAGCTGCACAGGGTTACCTACAGAGCTACCAGCAGGTAGCAAAAAATTGACAAGATGAAGAATGCATTTGCTAACAGGGAATTTACATACCCATAGCTCATACATCATCACAGCTTACCCAGATTTTAATGACTCCTCTGAACTGACAAGATGAGGATGCTCACACTCTGTGGGACTAATCAGAAGCAGCAAAATGCTTCAGTGACCACAATTCAACTGGAAGTTGTGTAAGTGGTTATCTTGCCTTAAAGACAAATGGGGGGGTTTGCTTATTGTCTCTCAATTATAACACCCACTGAAACAAACCCTGTTAAGAAGGCATTGAAGGCATGAGGAATTAAAATGAAAAAAAAAGAAAAATAATCTTTGTGGGAAAGAGCTATAAAGTTATACAGAGGGACTAAACATTACATAGGACTAAATATTATGTAGAAATGTCCTGCTGCTGCATTCATCCTCCTGTAATAACGAGAGATCATTATACAAGATGGAAATTTCTGTCATGTGACATAATGTGACAGATTACTTGTCAACAAATCTTTCTAGGTTCAAAATGGAATGAGGACAGTTTATTCTTGTTGTATCAGTTGAATGTATCAAGTACTGAAAATTATATCTTTATTTCTTCAGAATGAGAGTATATTTCATTTGGTATAATCAAGAAGAGAATAAAAAGTATGTCAAGCTATAAGAGGTTCCTAAAAATATATTAAGAAAAAAGATACTACTTTCAAGGTTAGCAACTACTTAGTGGATCAGTCTGCTTGGGGAAATTTATTTTAACATGGCTTAAAAAGCAAGAATCACAAGCTGTGGGACCAGAGTCATGAAACTGCCCAGAGGACAGGAAATTCCTGCTAATGGCTTCTGTCTACTAAATATAATATTTCTATAGCAACACTATCATTATCTCTTTGATCTACCCTACTTAGAAAGGCAGGAACTTTTAAGTCACCAAATCTTTATGGGGGACTGCAATGGACAGACAATTTTTGGCTGACCTCAGTTTCAGAGGGTATATAGACTAAACCCATTCAGGTACTTCTTGAACAGACATCAGTGCAAATTGCAGGTGCAGTTCAGAAGTGGCATATGGTCCCTTATTATTTCCACAAATATGCTGCTACTGCAACAATATATCTTTAAAAGACATTGCTAACTCTGTATGAGGTCTTAGACATATTGATGTTTATAAATCTGCAAGATTTGATTGAAAGAAATATACCACTGCTCTAATCTCCAACTCAAAAATTACTTTCCATTGATGCAATATAGTGATTTCTTTTTCCAGTACTAAATAAACTTATGAATAATAAATCACATAAGAATCTTGTACAGAAATATTAACACTTTTTTTTTGCCTTCTTTCTAATGCATAAAGAAACAACTTTTTTTTTCATTTCGATAAAGATAAAAGTGTGCCTGAAAAGAATGAAGGTGCCCATATGCAGGTCATGCATAGAAATGCTACAAATATTTAGTCAGGACAGAATACTACATATAGACAAGAATCCATATCATCTGCTGTTAGGAAAACATAAAAGAAGGGTTAGGTATCATAAAGAGACAAACTGGTCTATCTGAAATGACAGATGGGAAGACAAGAGTGTGTGAAGGATAACTAACTAAAGGATGGACAAAACAAACACATAATCAGGTGTCTGCTATATAATGAATACAAAAGTAACAGGGCAACACCTGTTATGCAGTCTGGCTTCCATAAAGTTTTACAACTAGCAAGAAGCCAAGAGAAAAGCTGTGCCCTTGATATTACTGGGACTGCATCTGCTGATGACTTGGCACTTCACAAGCAAGGCACTGCTTGAGACTGTGCATTTCACACATGTAATTTGCTAGGCACAAGTATGGGCAGATGTTTTGTAATATTTTTAAATATATCTGAAAAAGCAGGGAATGAACTTCCTTTAAACTGGGAGAAACCTGTGTGCAGATCACTTCATGCACCTAAAAACCCAACACCATCAGACACTTACCTATAGCATCCTAACAGTTTGGAAAACCAGCCATACTGGGTAACTACTTTCCAGTAAGAGCATCAGCAAACAGCTTTTAGAACTGCACTAAGGGATGCTAAGCAAGAGTACAGAAAGGTCTGCAAAGAGAGAGAGACCTGCAGTGGTGAATTATCAGCTACTTTATTGCTGAGGGGACAACTGCCGCTTTGGTTTGCGTGTCCCGTAACGCAGAACAGCTGATAAAAAGGTAATGCATTATGTATTACTCATCATGTATTATTTAACTAAATTCTAGTTTATGGCCTCAAAAACTGCTCTCATAGTTTATGTCTTACTGGGCAAAAAGCTGGCATTAGCAGTGGCCAATGGCAGGTGAAGATGTCCTGCTATCCCCATGCAGATGCAGAGCTGTGACTGCCTGCTCATGAGTGCTACAAGGCAGTCACCTGTGCCTCTTCCTCCTGCCAGAATTCATTCAGGTCTGATGCTTACAACTGCCTGCACGCAGAGGCAATGATGGGCTTGGGGGAGAAAAGGGGTGATTTTCAATTTCCAGTAGTAGATTTCCCTAAACAGTGATATGAAAACATGTGGGGGTTTTCACAGTCACACAGAACTGAGAAGGACCACGTGGATCATTGAGTCTGAATGCACACTTGTACTATACAGTAGCTCACAAAGTATCTCTTTCTCCTACACACAAAAAGACACAAAACAGTCACCAATGACTTATGATAGACTTAAGTCGTAGGACAAAAGATCAAGAGCCAGAAATCATGGTATGTGCAAGAGGAACAAGAAAACAGCAGCTGTCAGAAAAATACAACCATTAGAAAAATCTTCCAAAATATTTTAAAAGGATTATGGAAATAATGCTGCCAGCCCTGCTGTAGCTCATTTTAGCACTACACTTTGTACTAAATCTGTTTTCAGCTCTAATAGCTGAAGTCTGTCACCCTGTCGTACATATTGATAACTCCTATCTTACAGTGTATATTGATATCAACCTAGAGTTGGCAAGACTATTTCTATAGCACATAGGGCTTGTATACCATTATTCAAAAACAATGGAAAGGAAAAATAGCAAATACCCTTTGTTACTGGCACACCTTGTTATCCATAAAGTTTAAAGCCATTTTTATGGAATGTGGTTTTCAACAATGTCCTGTTAACATACCTAAAAGAGACACTGACATACTTCAGTACTTTTAAGACAGAAGAAGAGAAATATGGAGTAGCAGAAAAGCGTTACTAGAGAGAATACCTCAACAAGAGGTGGGAAGCTTTAGAAAAGAATCTTAGGATCTGTAAGAATTAAGGATGCACAGGTTTGTTAAACACTTAGAGCTTCTCTGCTCCTTCAAACTTCGTCAAAGGAGCCCAAGCCTGTGATCCTCTGACTTTGAGTAGACTGTCCAGCTTAGTAACATGAGGTCCCGAATTTTCAGTATTTGTTATAATATTATTTCTAATACTTACAGGAAAGCTTCAGCCCTCAATATAATGCATTAAATGTCAAAGGAAAATGATGGAAGAGGTGTGAAAAGTGGAGAAGGAGAAAAACTGTCTTACAGCAGAAAGACTAGAAGGTAATTTATGCAATCAACTCATCGTTATGAGTAAGTGTTTGAATCTTTCCTTTCCTTGAAGACACTAACGGTATAGGTAAAACATTCAAGAATCCCCAAGAGCTGTGCATAATATGTACAAAATGAGGTTGGACGGAGTGTACAAACTGGAGGTACTAAACCATTATTACAAATCGACTGAAATAATCAAATCATAAACTTGCATATCAGAATAAATGCCTGGTAGTCATGACTTCTGCTTGCTTCAAAGGGAATATGAGCCAGGTTGTATTTGAAAGTCTACCCAGAATTCAAGATTCTTTGTTTCCCACAAAATTATCTGGTATAGATCAAAAATGAATATTTCAATAAATATCCAGAGTCTTGTGCTCCCAGCTAAGTGACAATAGATCTCTCCCCATGGACTCTGGTTATACATGCCAACATGCTGTGTCGGCTCAAGGGAATAAATATTGTGATATTGAACTGTTGTTCATTTATACTATCAAAGACTATTTGAAAATACTATTTTTATATTCTTGCTGCAGAGTCCTTGCATACTTTCTGTAGATTGCATGAGCATATCTGATGTTGGATATCAAATATATATAGTTAGCTTAAGTTGTTTTGAGGCCATGGAATGAACTACTATTCACATACACATTCCTATATGCATACTGCTCAATTACAGAGGAAGAAATGACATTCCCTACATGCACACACTATCATTTGTAAAGTAGTAACATAAAAGTTAGAGACCAACATTTAAGCTTCCACACAAGTTAACTGTATTTTTTTACTTTCTTGACTTATTTGTTCTGTATAATTACTATGCACTTCCTCAAAACATTAACAAGAGACAACTTTACTCTTCAACAAGAATGATAAATACAATGTATGTGACTCTATCACCTTATGATTAATAGGGTCTTTTTTATTCATGAAGTCAGATGTCAGACTCAGTTGAAAAATGTGTATCATCTTATATGTATTTATTCCAAAACCTACTACAATTGCTTTCCACTGCTACAGATGGATACAATAACAACCACTTTTCACTGTTTTTTGAATTAACACAAGATGTATGTCAAATGATGACCTTAAACTTCCTGAGTTGAAAATTTCATTTAAAACTTGACAAATACACTGGATGCCAGAATAATACAGTAATAACAATTCACATGCAATCTACTACATCTTCTAACCACACTCCTCAAAAAAAGTCCTTAAAGCTTCAAAATAACCATTGGCCTTCTGTTGCCTGGAAAGAAAAACTGTACAATTCTTCTATGTTTTCTCATCATCTTCTAATTTTTTAAAATTTCCTTTTAATTTAAGACCAGTACACTATTTTCCTTTATGACTTACTGCAAAGTTAGTTGGTAATAATTATTGGAAGAACTGTTACTTCTATTCTTCTGTAAATTTCTGAGAATATTCCCTCTGACATCCAGGCAAAATTCAGGATGTGCCCATGATCAGCTCCCCACCAAAACAGAGTACCTCATTCTCCCTCTAAGTTATGTAACAGTAATAAATGACTTTTACAGAAACATTGTAATTGAAAATTCCCTAAAAATTAAGGTGGGCAGTTAACAGGTGTATCACAGTATCTTCTGGGTCCTGTACTTGCTGGTGTTCATTGTAAGCCATTGTACTGGCTGATAAATGGCCAACTTTAACTTAGCTCATTTCTTGAACAACTAACAGACTACAGAGGCTGCAAAACGAAGAAACTTCAAAGCGAAGTTATATGTGAATGAATCAAAGTCTGTATTTTTTCACCATTCAAGCCCTGAGTGAAGTATTTGATATTTCTGACACACTTCTTACGTACAGATATAGCACCAGACTGAGATAGCCTGCGTTTTCCCCCGATTTTCCTAGTTAAAAACGTATGAAGGAGGCAATTATTCAGAAAACGAGAAACAGTGTACTTACTGAAGGAAAAAAATTACTTATAATTCACTCATTCAATGTTAGAGACTATTTTTCAATAGATTTCAAGTTACTTTAGTTAGCAGAACAACATCTTGATGCTACAATTACTTCTTTCAGGCAGAAATTGACTGTTGAAGAGAATGTGTTCACAATAAGCTTGAACAGTACCTCACAGCAGACTCTACAGTACCCCTTTTTTTTCCACTTTCCTTGCTTTAAGTGAAGTCTTTATTCTACAAAAAAGAATCTATTTTTATGCATCCAAAGAATGCTTGCAGTGTCTTCAGAAAAACACTACGGATCACATAAAAATCTAAAATATATGCAAATCTTTGCAATACCATTATCAAATTCCTAATATGACATTAATCTCAAGCTGTTATACTTGAGAATAATTTATTTTTGAAATGTCACTTCAGACTAGTACCTGTTTCCACAGAGATCCCATTTGAATAAAAAAACCACATCCCCAAAACCCAACAAACTTTGTTGTGGTAAGTGTCCTCAGTGACTTGTTTGTTCACTTTATGACATAAATGCAGTCTTCATATACAAATCATGCTATATAATAGGTAACACCAGAGCGTTAGTATTTCTTTTCCTTAAACATCATATGTTTTAAACATAAAAATGTGATGAGAAAAAAGTTTCTGTAGGCTACTTATCCAAATATAAGTAATAATATGAATAGCTACAGATGTAATCAATCCCTGTAAAAACCAAAGAGCAGTGATGATTGCAAGGCATCAGACTCTGGCAACAGAATCTCTGATTTAAGGGAAAAACTTCCTCAAAGTACTTCAAAACTGCCCAGTCTTGTTCTCCTGTAAAAGCCGGAGTCTGGTTTTGGGATGTTACATCCAAGATGTGGGTATCATGAATGTACTGTGTGCTGGATATGTCTATCACAGCTGCAAAAACAGTTCAAGAGCATCATGTAAAGAAAGGAGAGGGGGGAGAGGGATAAAAAGACTACATTTTGCATTGCTGTATCTATTTAATCACACTGATAAAAACCCAGCCCACTACACAGTAAGTGAAGAAGAAGCAATTAAATCTCAAAGTAACTTCCAGAAACCCTTTTTTTTTTTTCCAATTTTTACAAACACCACCTTTACAACAGCATACACTGAGAGCAGTCAAACCAGCACACTGGGGAAAAAAACCCCAAACTGCTTGAAACTGAAGCTTGACCCTTAGCAACACTGAAGCCACTACTGCCAAAGTACTAAAGAATTTTTCAAATAACAACTGAAGCTAACAGTGACTGCCAGAAAACACCAAGCATTAAGTGCTGCTGGTGTAACAACACAGTAACCTGAATTAAAGATGACTACAACTCTCTTTAGTCTGTTCCAAGCCTTGGTTGCAGCAGTTGTAATATGGCTCAGATGCCTTTCTTAAATGATTTTTTTGTTTGTTTTTGTACAGGACAGCACTGCACGTTAATAAACTAGTTTTCTTATGATTATCTGTTTGGCAGTTTGTTCAATCTTTGCATACTGTCCCTATGCAACACAAATCTTTCCCACGCTGATGATGGTAAAATTAGCCAAATTTTGTCAGCTGGTATGTCATGTGAATTGCTCATCTTAAAAGGTCCTCCTACGTGTGTGCACACATGTGCATTCTTTATGCAACAAACATTTGGTTTCAAGTCTCCAAATAGTTTATTATTCCATAGTAACTTTCTTTAATTTTATACAGAAATTTGGAAAAAAAAGTGGACCTATGAGGCTCTGCTTTCAGAAAATGTGCAAGAAGCAGGGAATAAGATGGTGGTTCCATGGTGTAAGAAGATACGTGGGTAAACTAACTTCAAACTAACACCGTTTGAGAAAGAGATGAGCTGGAAAGGCTTTTCCAATGGCTTTCAATATTTTTGATCAGGTTCTGTATTTAGGTGGTATTTCCAAGAGTGCAATAACTACTTTTTCTTAGGTGTTTCCATTTCACTAAATTTAAAATAGAAGCTGTCTGCTTCTGAATAAAAAAAAGAAAAAAAATTTGCTTTTAGGGAACCTATTTTACATACAAACATTTAGGATTAAATTATTTACCCTAGAAAAGCCTTTTTCTCTAATTCTTTAAGTAAGCTTCTGGTCTTAGAAGGATGAGGGAACATTTTAACACCGAGCTACAAGCAACAGAAATGCTCTCAGTTAAAAAAATGCTTTTACTGAGTGCCTCCCTCTAAAACTGTACACCGTACAGTCTGCTCACGTGTGGGTTTTGGGGGAACACAGGGGACATAGCTGAGTTGGAATCCTTTTTAGGATAACCCCTTCTCTCCTTTTCCATCCCTCTCTGACTGGGATGAAGGGACTTGGACTTGTCCCACTGTTGTTCCAGCAGTACCTTTAGCCAAACATGACAAGCATGAAAGGGCACTGCATTCCCAGAATTTTTTACAGTTTCTGAAGTACTTCAATGACTGATCACATTCTTCAGTGATAAATAAAAGTCAAACTGTTTTCTCGGAAGTTATTTTTAAGTCTCCTTCCCCAGAAAATAGCTATCAATGTTTCTGGTACCAGTTAATTCACCCCTTATGATACCATTTGCAGTAGAAAGTTCAAATGAATAGATGCCTCCTGTTATTAGCATTCATTTTCTTGTGTGACTAAAAAGATGTTTTGAGATTACAGCATTCCTAATACCTCAGAAATGCAAAAAAATAATACATTATTTAAAAATAGTCTTGTTTCTTCATTGCACTGAATATCTGCTATTAAAAGTGATTTGTTTGGCAGCTTTTTCTTGCCAGCTGCTACATGAAAGCAACCAAGTCTCTGCTATATAAAATAGCTCTTTATACTGGTACCACTTTTATTAATTCCTCTCTCTGTTTTCAATGTAGCTTTTTGATAGTGGGAGGAAAAAAAATGGGTTTTTTTCCCCTTTTTTTAATTTCTTAGGTTCAGATGCTGGGTTTCTATATAATCTAAAACCCTAGTAACATTATCCTGGACAGAAATAAGAGTATTTCTACACCTGTGAGCACTTCTTGGTATACCTGAATCACTTCTAAATTCACTACTTGCATTCTGCTAACAACAAAGATATGTAAGAGCACTGAAGTTACTCAACCCACTCAGAAATCTGAGTCTTCAGTTGCCAATGCCTTAGTGAACTCAGAGCTATTGCAACTAGATTACTAGGGATTAAAGAAATGAAAACCTGATAAAAACCCCTGCAAGCCAGTTTAACGATACTATGTTTTAATGGGTTGCAGCCAAGTACTATTTGAATGCCTCTATCTGTACAGCCTCTCCAGGCAACCTGCTCCTTGGCTTCACTGTTCTCATGCTGATAAAGTTTCTCCTTTATCCAGTCTGAACATTTCTTGTTTCAAGCTACACCTGCTCCCTCTTATTCCCCCAAGATGCACCATTGTGACGTGTCTCCTCAACACCTTCCCTGCAGACATTAGGGAGGCAGCTTAGTCCTATGGAGACAACTCTGCTTCCTGACTTACTCAGTCCAGCTCCCTCAGCCTCTCCACACAGAGTAAGTGCTCCAGCCACTGGTGATCCTGGCAGTCCTCCTCTGAACTCGTTTGTCTGTGCCACTTTATATTTGGAGAATTAAAATGAGACACAGGCACGCAGGCAATCATTCTACTGGCAGCAGGTGAACACATTGGTTGCTCTATCGTCATTCCTTTCCCAGCTTATATATCTTACCTTGAATGTGAAGAAAATCTTGGCAGTTTCACTCTATAACAGACTGAGTGAACTTTCTGACTAAGAAGACAAATTCAGCATTGTGGAGCACTAATGGACCTAGCTCTGCTCCTGCAGACACAAGTGACTCCATGCAGTTGGTGTGTGAGCTTGAGCCTGAGCCTAACAAAACACACCCTTGCAGAGACATAGCGTGTTCTGGTAATCTGCTCCTGAGGAGAAAAAACAGAATTTTCTCTCTCCATTGAGGGAACAATCATGAGAGGATTTGTAGAGATTCCCTTCTCCTTGTCATCCTTCAAGTATACCCATGAGAGAACACTTTTTCTGTACCCATCATCTTATTCTTTTCTTCTGAAAAGGAATCCTTAAAAAAAAAGACAGAAAATATCTGAAAATTTGAAAGCTTTGTTTCTGTTTTCCACTTCACCCATCATCTCTTCCCTCCAATGATATTCCAAACAACATGTTGTTAAGTGGTATGAAAGTCATCTTGCCTTTTTATGCTTGTATCATTTTTGCAATATCAAAAAATGTGACAAATGCAATTATACTTGAAAGAAATAAACCATCTCTTCTTGCAGAGGCTGAAAGAATAATAAAACATGATTTGTACTAGCACTAAGCTAATTACAGTGACACCACTCCTGCCTCTACAGCTCTGTTAGTGTCAGTGCTTACATTACGAACCCCTCATTCCAGGGTTTGTAATTCTGCTCTGCGTGAGTTAGCTACTCTTACAGGAGTGCACAACACGGTTGTTAATGGCTTCATTAGCAACACTCTCCTAAAAATGGCTTAAATTTGAAATTACTCTTCAATTTTGTAACTCCCTTGTCTGCTACATGGTGTAAATCACAAGCAAATTGTGACTAAACCAAGACAATTCAGTAGGAAAAAAACCATTCAAAATGTGACTTATATGCTTGGACTTAAAAGTACTTATTTTTGGTAAGGTTGGAGACAACAGTTGTTGTATATAATAACCACCTTCACCATCTTCCCACCCAGACATGCTAGTAGGGATTTTTGGAAAACTGAGGTTTTCACTAAAGAAATATCTAAATACTATCATGAGTAAGAAGAGAGTTTCATAAACAGCAAATGTCAGGTGATGTATTGTCAACAAAGCCACCATACATTAGTGTTTTAAGTTTCATATGTGAACACATTTATATAGAAAAATATGGTGTGGTTTCTGGTATCCATTAACGTACTTGGATACCTTGGAAATCTGCAGATAAGCTGCCCACTTAAGTATGTTGATTATTTTAGGCAACATGACAAATTCACTGGACATGCTTCACTGAGAATGCAGACTCTTGGGCCTGAAAACTAGCAAAACAAAAAAGCACTGTCTTGCATCATGCTGGGATATGACATAAAACGTGGTCTTAATTATATCCACTTTCTTATGTATATGTAAAGTTACGCATTTACAGTATCTGGTATATATGCGAGTAACTGAGGTGAAATTTTACAGCTTACACAGAAAGAATTCTATTTCTTCCACAGGCCAGTTTCACTCAATCATAAAAATAAGTATTTAAAGCAAGGTGATAAGGAACAGCTTAAGGTTATGCTATCTCAAACAGTATTCCCAATATACCAGAGGGAAAAAAAAAAAAAAAAAAAAAAATACAGCAAGAATTCACTGCTGGTAAAAGCAGTAATAAATTGCTCTCTTTAAGAAAAAAAGGGCTTTTTCTGGCTTTCTGCTACCCACCAGTTTCTTTCTCAACAAATGACAGAGAAATAATTTACTCAAATCTAACATTAAATTTCTTTAATTCCTAAGAAATATGTTCATTTTTATTATTATTATCATTATTGAGAAATTCTCTATAGCCTGTATAATTTTTCTTTTCGTATTTCATTAAACATTGTTTCAGTGAATTTTCCTTGGGTAAAAATAACCAGGTGAAGAAGATTTAATTCTCTCTTGCTGAGCTGACATAGACAAAAAAGAGTTTCTCTCATCAGACAGTATTTACCTTAGTGCTACCCCCCCCTTACCTCAGCGGCAGGATTATGATCTCAGAAGGTAGATGGAAACATATTTTTGATATGGTTGTCACCTGTTCTAAATTCATCCCATTGGAACAAAACTGTGACTTCCTATCAAGAAAAGTGACAGAAGACTTATCTCCTCCTTGTCTTCTTTTAAGAACGTATGAGTGACAGAACTATGAATTCCTACATTTCTTGAAATAAAAGAGGGATGGCATGGTTTCCTCCCAGTTTGTAGTATTTTTCTTCTGACTCACAATCCCAAACCACAGATATGTAACAGTTTAAAAAAACCCACAGACAACCTGTGGTAACCACAGATAAACTGGTGTTTTACTGTTAATTGAAAATCTAAATCTACCAAATGAACATGCTTGCACAGTTGATTCTTTGTGTTCCTGAAAATGTTTATACACTGATGCGACTACCAAACTAACTAGGTTGAAAATTGAAGGCATATTTTTAATAAGTCTTAATAAAACACACACATTTACATATATTCTAATGTAACATGAAAGATGTATTTATGAAACAGATTTCTTCACTATTAGAGCATATCCTTTGCATTTGCATTATATGAAGGTGTTACCTGTTGATTTTGTTTGCTCAATGTGAGTAAAAAACAAAAGGGAAAGAAGGTGTTTGAGGTCAAACATACTCTAGGCTAAATAGCTGCAACTCAGCAAGTAAGAGCATTTTGAGTGTGAATTCCTTTCACCATACTCCTCTATACAGCAACACATAATTATGTTTTAAAGTTTTCTGATGATATGTGGGAAGCTTGAGAAACAGGGAGAAAGCCACCAAAATCCATGACATTATAAAGGAGTTACAAAATCATTCAAATGACAGTCCTGAACTGGAGGAAAACCTTGTCACTGAACTAACTGGTCCAGAAAACTCACATTCACTCTGTTTGCAGCACACAGGCTCTGGAGAAGGCTCCCTGTACGTCCCTGTTACTGTAATTGGCCTTCTCCTGTGTGAGGAGACAAACTACCCAGAGGGCCATGTAATTGCCAAGCCTTTCATAGGGAAGCAAGGCAAGGTGCATCTGTCTTGTGCAGTCTTTTTCTCTAGTAACCACTGACCTCAAAGCTTGACTTCAAGTCAGTTTGAAATAGGAGGCTATTTCAAAGACAAGTAAGATCTTTGAAGTTTGGAGAGAGCATAGACCTGGATAGAAGAACACGTTCAAACTTAAGGCAAAGGCTGTGCCTTAAGCTCATGCTGTAAGAGATCTGAAAATCCATAGAAGACAAAATTTTTGTGATTATACCCATCAGCAAAACATCAAATCAGAGCTCATAGCTAAGCAAAAGACACAGATGTGCACAAAAAAAGCTTCCTTAGCTCTGAAGTTCAAGGAACTGCTTGTGTACTTCGGTACCACTGAAATGTGAATTGTTCTGTGATGAGCTGTATTACCCCCTGTCGAGTCATTAGGTCTATTGCAAAAGGATCAAAGCAGAGCATTAATCTCTTGTGTTCATGTTTTATAAGCAATTTTCAAAAAGTTTAGCTAACTTTAGATGAGAGTTATTACAAATTACATTAATGACTACTTTGAAGTGACCTTGTAACACCACTTGAACAGAGAAAAAGCCTGAAGAGCCACCAAACAGGTTTCATCTTCAGCTTCAAGAGGTAAAAACATGCTTCAGGAGTGTTTGTGTAAGACAAAACAATATATTTGCTTTCAGGAACTGATTAGCCCACATAGATTCTGCAGTTACAGCACATTTGATCAGTTTAGACTAGAATAACAGAGGCATATGAAAAAATGACCAGTAACTACCTGTTGCAGTAATTTTGAAGCATTCAATGTGCATTTTTTTCCTTTAAATATTGAATCTTTTTTAAATGTTTCAAAGGAAGTAAATATTCATTTTAATAGCAACTTTAACAGGGTTCCAAAACATTCTTTAAACCCTACTACTTTGCTTAAAGTTTTCCGTGTACTGTTCTTTCATTCTCTGCTAACACATAAGAAGAATGTAACATTAAAAAAAGCATGACATTTATACAGTACTGTATTTCCTTATTAAAAATATTACTATTGTTATTATTAAAAATATGTATATGAAATAGTACTGCACCTAAAATAAGGAAAATCTCACATCCTATATGATAGCAGCATTTCAAATGGAAAAGCTGTATTGAATATGGCTGACTGGAGTTAATTTTCTTCATAACAGACAGTATGGTGCTGTGTTTGGGACTTGTGTTAGAAACAGTGTTGATAGCACAACAATGTTCTACCTATTGCTTGTACACCTTAAGAATTTTTTAAACTTGAATTTTTAAGGACATAGAAAAGCCCAGACATGTAATAGAAGCAATTTGCCATAAAGTCTTTTCTTCTACTGCCCTGCAACTTTAATATGTTGATGTTATAAATGCTAACTTATGTAACTGGCAACTAATCCTCTTAAAAGCTAGCGAGAAAACAAATAGTAACAAGTCATCCAAACCTGATCACAAATAGGTGAACTTTTTGATCAGACACATCACTGGCTTAGCTCTGCTCCTGCTGAAGTCAAGAGTACTGTGAAAAATCTCACTCTAACCAATAGTTTGCTTTACAGTTCTTATGAAGCATAGGTACAATTTGAAAGCTTTATTACATCTGATTCACTGTGTATTTAGACACAAAGTTTAATTTTTACTGTTCACTACCTTTTCTAGTCCTTAAGAAGCAACACAGATAAGTGGAAGCGAGTTAGTTTCTATTTCTTATCATAAACCACCAACAGACTTGCTTGTTGAACTCCCCTCAGATTCCAAAAGCAGATTCCTTTGAAAACACTGAACTTGTACTGATGATACTGAAGACAACATTTAGCCCCCAAATCATTCATTAATACAAAGAGCCGAGAAAGAAACAATGCTGCTGTAATTGCAAAGAAAACCTCAAATATCTTTGGATGTAGGTGGAGCATATGTTGACAATCAATCATACTCAACCAGTGTACCATTAACATGAAATCATGCTCCTGATTAAAACTTGGTTTATGCAGGGTGAATTCCTGCCCACTCTCAAACTTACTTTATTAAAGCAGTGTTATAAATTATATTTTTCTTCCTCCATCAAATAGGAATAACAAAGAAGAATAGAGAGAAATGTAAGAGTTTTGGTGGCTTAGAAAACAAGAGTCATGACAAACATTCCCACTGGGGAGTGGCTAGGACTTGCCTGTATTTCACAGAGTTGCTACCAGCTACCAACTTCACGATGATGATGTTTCTATTTGTCCTGTTTTCTACCTATGTTGTGTTTTTCAGAGTGTCAGCTCCTTGGAGAAAGACCAGTGTACTTCTCAGGTGTATTGAGTACAAAGGGTGTCTCCATCTTAGTTTTGGCCTTTGAGTGCTCTGCAATACGAAATGGTAAATTATAACTACTCTAAAAGTCTGCCTTGAAATACGGAAGACAATACCACATTCCACTGTAACAGCACTGAGTAAGTCCCAATAAATCACTAGGCAGCAATTTAGTGTCCTTGCTTGTAATTCTAAGAATGAGTTAAAGGAAGAAAACAGTAAAGGATGAAGGCTGAACTTTGTATTTTCATGCATAAATAAAGATACTCCACGAGAACTCTTTCAAAATCATGTAATCAAAGAAGGGAAAAAAGTCCTAATGTTGGGAATATTTTTTTGTACTACTTGTTTTTAACTATGTTAATGCTGTTTTAATTGCATTGCTAAAGATTTATACAGCCATGGATAGTTACATGAAACAGAAAGGCAAATCGCTACATTCTGTCTGGGATATGCTTTATTCTCTACAATCAGGAACAATTTTATGAAAGAATTTTTATAGAGGTCCGTACAGAGCATAATTTTTCAGCATGATTAGGAAGGTAGTTAATGCTGTGGGAGCTGATTTCAACAGCAGTGTTATGGAAACAAACAAAGCATTAATGAAAATGGGGACAGAAATTACTTTTATACAATAAAAGGTATTTCCTGTAACCATTCAAGAGCTCTGCAAGATTGGCATTGACCCTAGAAGCATTAAACTCAGGGCTCATTTCCTGAACTTACCTGGAAAAGGTAAGTAGAGAGATGGATGAAAGATCAGGTCCTAAGTAAGTCAGGAAAAAAAGATTTGTGTATGGTATTTTTTCATGTACTTTACTGAAAGTACAGCTGAAGTATTTGTCTGAATTTTCCAATTGCCTGTTGTCATGAAATGCAGAACAGAAGATTCATATCTGGTTTGGGTCTTGAGCACAATTAGAAATACTGAAAAATTGCACTGAATAGCAGAATTGCTCCACTCACAAGAAAATTTTGGAGAAATAGAATGAGGTTTTGAGGTTTGAGAGGTTTTGCCTTTTCTCTCAGCTAAAGTACAGGAAGATATTGAGACAAACAAAAATGAAGGTAAATCCTTTTCCAACTTTCCTCTCTTCAAGTGTTCATATACTTGATTTCACTTTTCAGAATTGGTTGCACAGTTCATACAGAAGTGATTTAAAGAAAATACCTTGGTTACAGCTATGTATTTGAAGCAAAAAAGTAAAAAATACTGAAAAAATCTAATTTGAATTTTGAAATATTTCTGCTAGTATATTTGAAAAATAATTAATGATCAAAATTAATGAGCAAAAATTAAATATTAGAAAACTCAAAGATCCTTCTTATAATATCTGAGTGCTTAATAGGGTCTGGTCTTACATCACTGAGTAATATTTATTCAAGTATCTTTTCATTAGATTTTTATGAACCTTAAGTACTAAAACACTTTATATAAGTTTTCTGGAATAATTTTCTGTATATCAGCGACTCCAGAAATAGAAACTTAATGAAAAAATCAAATACTAACAAATTCCAGATTAAACAGAGTACCTAAAGAAGTTCTTGCCCCTATTATTCCTGGTATTGTGTACATCAGAGATTCTGAGACACAATTACGCTTGAATATGAAAATTAAATTGGCCTCAACTAAAAAGGAATTTTGAAACTTCCCCATACATTTATAAAGTAAAAAGCAGTATTTTCCTACAAAGATGCATGTTCAGTTATTTCATTAAGACTGGGTAGGGGTAGAAATCTTTCAAGATATATGAGAAAGCATTCTTTATTTACACAACTATTTGCAGGATCAATTTCAGTACAACACACTTCATGTAAATTTATAATTTTCCACTTTCCAATGTTAAGGCTTCTCTTTTAAGAACTCAGCTGAAATACAGAACCACCAAAATCTTTAGATTTAGTTTGGCATCAGTCTAACTTCTACTATCTTGCCAAGCATAAAGGCTTTTCTTGTTTTACCATAGGAGACAAAAAATACTGGCAGGTCAAATAAAAATCTCCATTCTGTAGTTAGAAACTTAGCTCTTTTTTCTCCTATTAAAAATGTTGGAGGTTGTTTTAGTCTCCTGAAACATCTACAGGATTAGTGACATATCAAAGGTTCTGCCTTATCCAACAACAAGATACTTATTTCATTAAAACAATATAAATCACAGAGAGAAGTCCTGGCTACTTATTCAGCAGACTAACAGCCTGGGTCCCACTCCCCTTAGAAATTTGCTATTTTCTTGTCAATCCATTTAATGGACATATGAGTATATCTTACTATATCATATTAATATGGTAACATACAGATGTTTTTGATATTGCTGAGCAGCATTTACCATGTCAAGGCTTTCCTGCTCCTCACCCCACCTGACCTGTGAGGAGGCTGGGAGTGCTCAAGGAGTTGGGAGGGGACACAGCTGAGACAGCTGACCCCAAATACCAACGGGGTATCCCAAACCATATGGTGTCATGCCCAGCATATAAAGGTGGGAGGAGGAAGAGATGTTTGGAGTGATGCTGTTTGTCTTCCCAAGTCACCATGACGTGATGGGGCCCTGCTCTCTGGAGATGGCTGAACACCTGCCTATCCATGGGAAGCAGTGAAGACATTCCTGGTTTTGCTTTGCTTCCATGCACAACTTTTGCTTTAGCTACTAAACTGTCTTGTCTCAACCCACTGTCACTGTTCTGTCTCTCTCCCATCCCACTGGGGTAGGAGTGAGTGAGTATCTGCACGGGACTTGGTTGCTGGCTGAGGTCTAACCAAGACAAAATGCACTGCAATTTTTAAGACTTTTATACACATACTGTTTATTTTTGACTCGTCAGGTATTTCATATATCTGCACTCACAGAAAGCAAAAGAAATTAACAAACTGAGCCATTCCTTAATGGCTGAAATCCAGCTAAGCTGAAGCCAGGGATAAAGGAGGCAGAATTTCACCAAAGACAGCAACATTTTAACTTTCAATGTGTACTAGACAAGTTTGCAAACAAAAGCTTCCTGTTTTATGTGCTACATAAAGCTAAGGCTTTAAACAAGCTCTCAAATTCTTAAATTGTGCAAAGGAACAAATTTGCAAAGCCCAGTTTAGATGCCCCTTAAAAAAGTTATCGCAGAAAAAGGTAGGAACTACAGAAAACAACAGAAGCCAAGCTACAGGTAAGTGAATGGCAAAAATCTGTATTGCCATGCAAATGACAGAGTTTCTCACCAAGCAGCTAAACTGTCACTTTTGTTTTTTAGCAACAAGATAATTTCAGATTTCTGTTTCTTTCTTTTTTTTTAAATGACACACTCTTTTCCCATATCTGATTGAAATACATCATTCAACTGATGTGTGCTAAAGTCTTTTTACACAAACCCTGAGGTATTTTCATGCAAGTCTTAGTTGGAATTCACATATCACAAAAGTAAAAAAAAAGGCATTATGGGATAGAAAGAAGGATCGACAAACACAAGACACTGTATCACTGTTTCAAGAGAAATTTTAACTGCATTAAAAGATCTGCTGGATAATGGAGTGTGTGTGTGAATGAGATGCTGTTTTTACCTGAGCTGCTAGTATTTAAGATAATTAATCTCAGAAAAGATCATTGCTGAAGTATCAACCAACACCCCATCTCTATTTTAGATGCCTGTTTTACAGCAGAGGGAAGAGGCCTGTGTCTTACCCGAGTAGGTAACGTAAGACAGCTGTTGCTAATCACAGCCTTTCATACTCTTTTCCTGTTGTCTGCACCAGACTGTGGACACTTGAGACAATTTTTTTGCAACATCAAGAGCTGTTTAGCCACTAGAAGCCTTTTGTGTTAACTTTTGCTCAAACCTTAAAATGCTGCTGCTGACTCTACAGCTGTCATTGAAGCTTAGCCTACAGACCATAACAAATTTTAAGGCCAAGGGTTCCCTTGGAGCAATTTATATTTCTACATGAAGTTAAAGTAAAAGCAAACGTCTTCCAAGAGCTGCCCTCATTCCTAAATAGAGAGCCTGTAAACTGTTGTTTTAGATGGTGTTTAACTGGGTAGTTTTTCCAAAATTTTATACACTTGGACACTTCCGATTTACAGAACCCTGCTTAACCAGCACTGCTCAAAAAAGCTTACCAGTAAGCAATGAACGAATGATTTTAAATAATATTCTTTCAAATATAAATGCCTCTCAAGTGAAATCATATGGTAATTACCTTAATTGTTTATAAATACAAGTCTGATCAACTGCTCTTACTACCATATTCTACCAACTATATAAAACTAATCCTCTCTTAATTATTTTCTATTTTTTTTCATTATTTATAAAGCAATCTGAAGCAACCACTGTGTACTGATTTGACTAATGTATACAATTATGAAGAAAAGACAAGACACTACGTAAAGCAATCAGCAGTTTGATATAAACGGCAGATGCAATCCTTGAAAGATGGTTACTAGAGATGGTACCAGGAAACCTGCAGTTCTGGGACTAGTTCCTTGCCAAACACAGAATACTGCTAGCAAATCAACTACAGAAACCTTGCAGGAGATTATTCTGCATTACTGAATAAGTATTTAATGTCTATCATACTGATTTTTTTTGCTCCACCGCTCAAAAGCTGTAAAAAATGCCTTATATCTTTTACTACTCATTAATATGACAAGTTCATTAAAGTAAATGAAGCTAATTTAATCATATTCAAGTGCTATATTGGATAGATTATAGCAGTTTGTCTTTTAAATAGTTTATCTTTCATTCTACTATCTTCATCAAACAGTATTCTGAATAATTATCACACTGCTGCTATGAAGTTACAGCAATATTACATCCTGACTAAGAACTTCAGATCACCTACAGCCTTTACACAAAATATCACAAATAAAGGCAAAGCACCTCAGGCTACGCAGCAAGAAAGTAATTCCTTATATCACTGTATGTGTTTCTAAGGTCTTTACCATTTGCATTATTACATTATCTCAGTTTTATATTCACTAGTCAGGAGGCAAATGTCAGCTGGAATCATTGAATCTCAATTTTTTTACACCTTTCATTTTGTTTGATGAGCTTTTTACCAATTGTAATTTATTGCTCTGATGAAAGTATAAAGCAAAAAGCTCCAAGTGTAATCAAGGCTAATGGTGAACCAAATACCATGTGATAATAAATCAGCAAGGAAAAAATACTCTGGAGACAAATGAAGATGTTTATCATTTCAGTATGAATACTATTATAACACCTGTTTATGTAAAATAAAAAACTGTACAAGAAAACCAAACAAACACCCAAGTTCCACAAAAATCAATATTCTCTTATAAAAAATAAAAACCAAAACTTCCAACAAGCAGCTGAATTTTGCAAGAAATAAAATCCTTTTTCTACATCAGAGTATGTATAAATGAGAACTAATAAGAAAGTCTGAGGTGCTAAGACATTTGATTTCTATAAACAGTAATGAACATTGTCAGTCACAGCCTGCAGTAATCCTGACACTTGATCTTTTAAAACTTATTAAGCCAGAGAAAATCCCCCAACTCTTCTACAAGGAAGCTTCTCAGAGTTACTGTAACATTTTTTTCTTTGGTAACTGGTATTTTATTTTATAAAAGGATGATACATGTGATAAAAAAGCAACTGAGAAAAAACCTCAGCAATTTGCTTAAGGACCATCTACAAAACCTGAGTTGCAAAAAATCTCATTCACTTTAATTGCTTTTCTGAAAGGCCCTGAGACAGAACCTAAAACATGTAATAGCTAACAGGTAAATTTAAATAGGAGCTTAATTTCTTTTTTTTTTTTAATATCACAATGCCTGCATATTATGAGTCAATAAAAATGGTTAAGTGCATAACTTTTTCATCATTATGTTAATAAATACTAAACACACGTTAGACTAGATTTACAGTACCTTTGGATATTGTTTGACAGGGATCAGAACTCTCTCCGACAGCTTTATGTTTTTGTTGCTGATAACATCAAGATATTTCTTTTCTTCATCTTCCTTCTTGCCTTCTGAACCCTGAAATTTTTCCATTTCTGAAAAATATCATGAAACAGAACAATCAGTGACATGACATTTGTCATCCTTAGGAAGTTTAAACTTACACATTGCTATACAGGCTGTGCACTGAACGCCTGTGCTGTTTGCACTCACGTGACAGGGACTGTTGTCTTTAAGAGAACCTGGACTGTCAGCAGTGCTGAGAGGCAGAGGTGACAGTCCACAGGTCACACTGCACAACTAATTCTTCCCCGGCTGAAAGGGAAGCCAAATGATCTCAGCTGGAGCAGGAATAGATAAGGCTTACAATTCCAGCCATCAGTCTTTTTAAGGTGATAACATCATCACAGCTTGATGCTTTTTGCAAATGTCACCTCCCAGAACTAAGCTGGATTCTAACTGCAATGGGTAACTTTCAGTACAAATACCAGAAAACTGAAGAAACTTCTTCTTGTTCTGAGTTTCCTTTCAAATACCTCTGAATTAGTTAAGGTTCTACAAAATAAGGTAAGAAATAAAGCTAACTCTTGCTCAAAAAGATTCTTCAATTAAGAAATGCAGTAAAAAATTGTTAGATAGATATATATAATTGCTAATTTGTAGAACTCTAAAATTTACCAAAAGGAAAGAAAAAAAAAAAGAAATAAAAATATATTCAGGTAGAATAGTTTTAAATTCTTTATTCCCTAAAGCTCTATAAGCAATGGACAACAACAAATAATTGAATTCATCATCCTGCAACGAACATCTCATACGGTGCCTGAGAATACCCTGACCGCACAGGTACTATTGAAAAAGCTGCTTGTGCAGCAGTGACATTGTTGAAAGCACAGAAAATGGCAATGCTTATAATGAGCTAATTATATCTTAATTATAGCTGAAAAGGGACAGCTGTGGGTCTCAGAAACATGCTGCTTCAAGGACTGGGAAGAGAGAGTTGAAAGGAGTAACACAGCAACAGCACGCTCTAACGTTCACATACAAGTTTCTTTGACTTCCAACAAGCATAAGGAAAAATGTATTGAAAAGAACAGCCCATGTCATGATTTGTTAATAAATGTTTATGCTGCCTTTATGAGATCAAATAATTTATTTAAAGCCTGCACCAGCAGACAGTTCTCTAATATTACAGTCATAAGATCTTTTAAAACATTTCAGAGAACACACCTAGAAGACCTCAGATGGGATACATGTTCAATAATTTACAAATAAAAAATTATTTACAATCACTAAAAGCATCAGAAGAACATTTCATTATCGTAAAATACTTGAATACATGGAAAAAAATGTGGTATGTTGCATTCAGTGGAAGATCAATCTGAAAAGCAGCAAGTATCAATTAAGTAAAATACTTCTTTTGGGCAAGTTTAATAGATAGAAAGTTCTTTGAAAATAAATCCAATGCAATTACACCAAGTGTTGTGCTATGGGGGTACAGAGGGGAGAGACAAAGGTGCATAAAGAGGAAAAAGTGTTCCAAGCACAGTAAGTACTAAAATGAAATTAAGGAATTTCCCAAATGTCTTGTGAACACAGTACTAAATGAGATAATTCTAAAAGGCAAGTGGGGAAAGTCAATCCACATGTACACATACATTTCACTAGAACCACAGAAGTTTAAGTTGGAAAAGACCTTTGAGGTGATCAAGTCCAGCTGTTAATCGAGCTCTGCCAAGTTCACCACTAAACCACATCCCTACGTGCCACATCTACATGTCTTTTAAATATACTTCGAGGGACAGTCATCCCCCCAGAGCTAGTCACCACCTCCCTGGTAATCCGCTCCAAAGCTTGGTAACTGTTTATGTGAAGACATGGTTCCTGCTGTCCAACCTGAACCTCCCCTGGCACAGCCTGAGGCTATGTGTTCTCGTCCTGTCACTACTTGCCTGGGAGAAGAAACGAACCCCCACTTTACTACAACCTCCTTTCAGGCAGTTGAAGAGAGCAATAAAGTTCCCCCGAGCCTCCTTTTCTCCAGGCTAAACAACCCATCTCCCTCAGCTGCTTCTCATCAGATTTGTGCACCAGACCCTTGCCCAGCTCTGTTGCCATTCTCTGGACATGCTCCAGCCCCTCAATGTCTTTGTGAGGGGCGCAGAACTGGACACAGCACTCGAGGTGCAGCCTCACCAGTGCTGAGTACAGGGGAACAATCACTTCTCTGGTCCTGCTGGCCACACTATTGCTCACACAGGCCAGGATGCCATTGGCCTTCTAAACAATTAAACTCTTTCTCCTGGAAAGCTGAAGACACTTAAAAGTCAGTATGGTCAGTAGGGAGGGGTACTAAAGGTTAGGACAAAATGCTCCCCTTTGAATCATCTACCAGGCCTTGCAACCAGTCCCAGTCTTGCGCTTTGTTTTTGACTGAGAGTACATGGAAATTTTGGAATGAACGTGGTGCCTTTACTAAAGTTAATGAAAGACTACTTCAGCTGGGCTTATCAGACTTAGGTGAACAAGAGTTTGTTGATCTACCAAGAATGAGACAAACTGTGGCACTTCAATTGGTTTCACTCCATGACGAGGACTGAGCTCTAAACCCAGAAGAGCGAGTCCCAGCTTATTATGGAAGGCACAAGAAACAGCAGTGGGGAGTCGAGTTTCGTCCAGGGAATGAAAGGCAACAGAGCCCATTTCAGGGGAGGTCCCACAGCACGTAAGTTCAAACACAGAGAGAGAAGCAAATGAGAAGGGATTGTGATGAGGGCCAGGCTGTAAGCCCAGAACTACAGGGGCACAGATTACTGCAGCAGAAGGCAGCAGGGACATCGCGGACATCAGGTTTCCGCCAGGGACCAGTGGCAACCAGCCCATGACCACAGCCACACAGCTTTTGAGTATCATCTCCAAGGAAGGAGATTCCACAAGCACCCTGACAGGGCTTGGTCACCTTCACAGTAAAAAAAAAAAAAAGGTCCCAAATAATTAGAGGGAAGTTCTGGGTACTGGGCACCCCTGGAAGAAGCCTGGCTCTGTCTTCTTTGTACCTTCCCTTCAAGTACTGATATACACCGGAAAAGATCCCCTATGGTGTCTTCTCCAGACAGCCTGGAGGCAGCATTCTTAGCCATTTCCTCACAGGAGAGATGCTCTAGACCCTTCATCATCCTTGTGAACCCTTAGTCGACACTCTCCAGTATGTCCATCTCTACTTATGCTGGGGAGCCCCACACTGGACAGACTGCTCCAGTGGAGTATCACCTCTCTTGACCTGCAAAGTTGACTGAGGAGTAAAAAATGCCTCGAGATAGTTTATTTCTGAAACAGAATATAGGGCTGGGTATGATCAGTGAAACCTGTGAATTTATATGAAAAATGTGGCATTAGGATTTTGCTTGACAGTGGGGCAGTTGTGTGAGATAAGCCATCTTGGAAGTTTTTATTCCTTGGGGCTGGAGCTTGTGTCTTCTGGGTATGGTCCCTGAAAGCCCCATGATGTCACCAGGGAGTCATTGTGACACGTGTGACAACAAGCCTTTTGGATGCTTGGGGAAGCCCCGAAAGGCCACAGTGTCTGGCCTCCTCCACTAGGGACAGACATCTCCAGGGGGGTGGAAAGGATGCCCATCCCATTGTGTGCTTTCTGAGGGCACAGAGAGGATTTGCTGGACAAGGACACTAGCAGGGCCTGGGGTGCTGGTCCCAACCTGCCATGTACCCAGGCTCTGGCTGCAGCTGCTGAGAGGCCAGGAATCCCTTTCCCAGCTTCCCAGCTCCTGCCTGCACATATCAGAGGTCAGTTACCATCCTGCCTCGAGAGCTAGAACATGCCAAGACACCCCAGTGTCAGTAGTCTGCCCCAGGATGGTTCCTGGCACTGGTGGCAGCCCAAGTGCTGTCCTGTGGCAGAGTGGGCAGTTCTTTAATGCTCAACTTCAGTAGCTTTGCTGCTGGCAGCAGACTGTGTCCCCAGCACCAGGGGACACATCAGCTTATCTCTTTGGTTTGCAGGGCGAAATGGCCTTGGAGGAAGACTTGGCAGGAAGTGGCACCTCCTCCCCTGCTGCCAGCACCAGCCAGGTGTCCCAGGCCACACGTCCACATGCTTCGGTGAACCTAAGGTGCCCAATCTGCCTGGACACCATTAATGACCAAGACTCTGTGAGCTGGCGTCGGCACCCTTTCTGTTTTTACTGCATGGTGGAGTGGTTCCACAGAAAAATGGAGGGCCTGATACGCCAGTCGTCTTTCCCACACATATTCCACATGGTGGGAGGCAGTAACTCTGAGGTGTACTCCATCGGGGAGTCCATCAGCTCTGCCAGCCATACTCAAGGAGGGGAAGCTGGGCCCCGGTCTGCAGAAAGGTGGTGGTATCATTCCTCAGGATGCCAGCACCACAAGTCTTACAGCAGAAGCCATGGTGACAGCTGTGGTGGTAGCCGTGGTGGCAGCCGTGGTGGCAGCCGTGGCAGGGCCCAAGAGAAGAGCCAAAGCAGGTATCCAAGGCGGCATCACGATGGCCGTGGCAGGGTCCAGCAGGCCCAGGGCTACAACCACTCAAGCAGTGGGAGACGGCAGCAGAGCAGGGCTCAGAACACTGCCCGTGACAAGGGCCAAGCTCCAAGGACCAAGCGGCCTGTTCGTGCCTTCTCAAGGAGGTGTAAGCGCCGTCAGCAAGAATACCAGGTTTCCTTCATAGAACCGAAGGAAGCAAGGAGCCGATCCCAGCAGAGGTCACGCAGCACTGCCAGCCAAACATTGAGGGAGCATCTAAGGAAGATGGAACGTGACGAGGGACGAGCTCTAAGGCACGACTGGTACATCCGTGCCTCTTCAGGGAGGAGCAGGCACCAACAGCGGGGGTGCCAGGCTTCTTACAGAGAACTGCAGGTGACAAGGAACCAAACCCCAGGGAGGCTGCCCCTGAAGGAGAATCCAAGGAGGATGAAGCGTTATGAGAGACAGCCTTTAAGGACTGAACAGGGCATCCATGCCTCCCCAAGGAGGAGTGAGCGCCTTCAGCGAGGACACCAAGCTTCTTTCATCAAACTGCAGGTGACAAGGAACCAGTCCCGGGGGAGGTCCCACAGCACACGGCACCAAACACTGCGCCAGAATCGAAGGAGGATGGAACATGACGAGGGACAAGCTCTAAGACCCCAACGGGCCATCCCAAGCTCCTCGGGGAGGAGTGAGTGCCATCATCGGGGACGCCGGATTTCTTTCACTGAACCACAGGTGGCAAGGAACTGATTCCTGTGGAGGTCTGCAGCTGTGCCGGGCACAAGCCTGGTAGCACACCCTACCAACAAGGGAACTACTGTATGCCCTGTTACCCGTGTCAGGAATGATACTACTTTAGACAAAAACAGCCCCTACTAATAATTGCAAAAATAAAGTCAAATCCAATGCTCAAGGCTGGGGCCAAGCATCTACTCTCCATCACAAAATGCATCTGAAAATCTAGACACCCTTGCAAGGCCTTTTCAGGTTAGGAGGGTAACAGGCATGAAACTTCAGTGCTGCTTTTGTCATTCTGTTCTATGTTACACATTTGTCTGTAAAATGTGGTACTGAACATTTAGTATGGGGGTGCTTTTGCTCCCTGTATTGGGTTTCCACAGTGTGATCAACTTTTTCTCTTTTTCTCCTTTCTGCCCTGGTACCAAAGACACCAATGACTTACTAGGAAATCTCCTGTCCTTCCACACCTGTTTTCTTATGCTTTATCCCAAACATCCCCCAAAGTAACTTCTCCTGTTACCACTCTTCTCACAAGGTAGCAGTGAAAAGTGAAGTCAATTTACAATTACTCTGTCTCAAAGGCACTGCCTATAATGCCAATCCAAATCTAATGCCTGGTAGCAAGCCTCTGAAAAGCCTTTCCTTCTCCTTCTCCTTTAGAGACTTTAAAAATAATCCCCAAAGCCTTCACAGAGAAATTTGCCCTCATGGTATGCCCTGTACAAAGCCTCAGGTTTAATGCCCAGAGTGGCAGTACAGGCTACAGGCTCTTCAGACCATGGCCAAAGACTCCCAAAATCATCAAAAAACAGTGATGTGCAGAACTGTTACATTCAAGTAAAACTGGAGCAAAAAGAGGAGTCTTCTCAAAGGACAGAGGCAATACATTCATTACTGGAGCAAGACAAACTGTATTCAATTTTTGTATTGAACTACAGTCAGTGTCTGCTGTGTACAATCCTCATGTCACTTCATGACTAGTACAACCACAGAAAAGAAGCATTAAGACAAGTCTCATGAAGGAATCCAGGCCAGGATCAAGCTGCCAACTTGTTGGCTCATAGCACTGACATGCAGCTAGTTGCTTTAGTTGTCAATTGTGACTTGCCAACTTGGAAAACTATGGTCACCTGCAACACATGCTACAAAAACAGAACCAATGCCTTTAGTGAGATGTCACACTCATTGCACCCCTCAGGCTTGTGTTTAGCTTGTTAGTGTTCTGTGATGTCACTCATAAATCCCCCAAAGGAAACAAAAGAGGTGGCTGCCACATGGATAATTGACTTTTGGGAGACAAACCTGGCTCTTCATGAGAATATGGAATCATTCAAACCTTGCCATGTCATGAAATCTGAAGGTGCTTTCCTAGCTTGAGTGTGTTTTGAGTCACAGAACCAGAGAACAGTGGAGGAAGAAAAGGACCTCCAGAGGTCATCTAGTCCACCCTCACCTGCTCAAGCAGAGTCACTGAGAGATGGTGGCCCAGGACCACAGCCACACAGCTTTTGGTTCCATTCCTGCACATGTCAGAAAGGACAGTCGCTATCCTGCTCTGAGAGCTGGAACATGCCAACACACTCCAGTGTCAGTAGTCTGCCCCAGGATGGTCCCTGGCACTGGTGGCAGCCCAAGTGCTGTCCCAAGAGAGAGTGGGCAGTTCTTTAATGCTCGACTTCAGTAGCTTGCTGCTGGCTGCAGACTGTGTTCCTAGTGCAGGGGAACATGTGCTGCTGCTTACAGAAATCTATAGGCAGTACAGGATTTTGTGACCAGCTGTATTAGGTTTGCATGGTTTGGTTTGGGACATGGAGGGGGCTGCAGGGGTGGCTCCTGTGAGAAGCTGCCAGAAGCTTCCTCAGTGTCCAGCAGTCAATCCCTGGTGGCTCCAAAGATGTATGCAGTGCTGGCCAAGTCTGGGCCAATGAGAAATGGTGGTAATACCTCTGTGATAACATATTTAAGAATAGAGAAAACAAAAATGGTGGGGCAGTTGTTATTGCAGCCAGAGAAGAGCAGAGTGAGCAGAGCGGAAACATGTGAAAAGAACAACTATGCAGACACCAAGGTCAGTGAAGAAGGAGGGGGAGGAGGATGCTCCAGGCACCAGAGCCAAGATTCCTCTGCAGCCTGTGGTAAAGACCATGGTGAAGCACGCTGTCCCCCTGCAGCCTATGATGATCCATGGGGATGCAGAGATCCACCTGCAGCCCATGGAGGAGCCCCAGACCAGAGTAGATGGATGCTTGAGAGGAGGCTGTGACCAGGTGGGAGACCTGGGGTGAGTGAGAGGGACCCATGCTGGAGCAGCCTGTCCTCAAAGGACTGCATCTAGTGGAAGAGTGACCCATGCACCAGCAGTTTAAGGGGGACTTTTGCCCATGGGATGAGCTCGCATTGCAGCAGCTCACAGGGAGCTGCTTTTTGTGAGATGGACTCACACTGGAAAAGTTTGGGGAGAACTGTCTCCCATGGGAGGGATCCCAAGTTGCAGCAAGGGAAGGACTCCTGTCCCTGAGCAGTGGGAGAAGCTACGGGTGATGAACTGACCATAACCCCCATTCCCTGTCTCCTTGCCCTGCTGGCTTAGGAGGCAGAGCTGGGACGGAGGCAGGGCAGGGTGGGGGAAGGTGTTTTTATGGTTTTATTTTACTTCTCATTATCCTACACTGATTTTGCTATCAATAAATTCACTTTGTATCTCTAAGTTGAGCCAGTTTTGCCTTTGATGGTAATTGACGAGTGTTTTCTACCGGTCCTTAACCCATGAACCCTTTGTTAAATTTTCTGTCCTCTGTCCAGCTGCAGAGGGGAGTGAGTGAGTGGCTTTTGTGGGTGCCTGGCATCCAGCCAATGTCAATCCTCTACACCAGTGCAAACAGACTGTCCATGATCAACAGCATTCCTCCACAGAGCACAAACACAAGGGCCACAATGGTACTTTTTCTGCATCACTGATCTTAGATAAAAACAGAAAATAAAGCATTTCAAGAAGAAACTCTATATATTTTCCACTCACTTTTGCTTTGAGCTAACTGAATAGCAGGGAGACTCAGAGCTATTCAACTACTTCCTCCAGTATCAATCCTCAAACATGCCTCATTTTTGCCATTTACCATTAACACAATACTCTTGCATTTGCTTCTGTACAATACACATGTATCTCATCCCTCTTAACTGGAAGAAAACATGCACATTTCAGTCATGCAAAAAGAGGTCCCCACTAGAGAAGTATCAGAGACAAAAAGACATTTCTACCTGTATCTTTTTAGAGGTATTATTCCCTATGAAAATTTATCTTCAGCTATCTCCAGACTTAGAGCTGTAAAATTCTAGAAATATTCTCAGCCTGCTTATATGGATTTTTTTTTGAGGGGAGTAGCTGCTTCTTCCTTCATGGACTTATAAAATGGAAAGTTAAATTAGCAGCTCTTTTTCAGTACTCTCTGCTTTACTCTAACAGTGCCAATAAAATTATGTTAATCATATTTCTCTTCAAAGTCCTTGACACCCATTACAAAACTTCTCTCATTAATATATTTTTTCTATTAAAATTAGGCATCCCACAGTAAAAACATCCTTTTGCTACACTTAAGAGACATGTCAAAACTCTTCAAAAAATAATGTTCTCCCTGTCAGTCTGTCCAACCCACCAAAAAAATTTAAATCTACACAGTCCTCTCTGCTGTCAACATTTGCCTCCCACTTAAGGGAATTCTGCAGCCTATCGTGCACCTTACCTATCTGGCTTTTCTTGCCTTTGCATTTGCAGTACAGGTACTGTTTCAATCACGAATCACGGGCTGCTGTTAACAAGGCCAGGCCCACTGAAACAATCATATGTTTCTATTAATGGGAATGATTTCCAGAATGGGAGCATCACCAACTTCTTGCATGCATGTATATGTATATGCATGTGTATATGTATATCAAGCTTATCTAGTACTCTGAGAAGCACACTTTTTATGCAGGCTAATGAAAGAATGTTTGACCTGCAAGAGGAAGAATGAGACAACTCCAGTTAAAAATAACAATCACTAAATCACTGACAGTTCTAATCTAGAGAGAGCTTTTTAAATTTGAAGTTCATTACAAAATTACACAGCTGGAACAGTGAATACCTACAGTGGTGCTAACAAAAAATCCCAGCATATTTTTAGAAAGAAAATACTGAAAACATACATGAAGACTCGATTTCTGTCTAAGGCATTACATTTTAATTGAAAGCAGGGCTACTGGATTTGAGTCAGGAAAAAAAAAAAGCAGATGGCTCAATAAAACCAGTTGGACAAACTAAAATGAAGTTAATTCATGGGAAGGGAACATCCTAAGAAATTTCCAGTAATGAAAACTACATCCAAACCCCTAAGAACAGGTAATTTAAAAGTAAAAACATTGAGTGTCTAACAGGAGTTGGGAGGGGTTATAATGACAGTACAATCAGCCATAAGCACTGAAAAATTAGCCACAGGCTCACTATATTCACCCAGAAACACACTCATGTATCGTATCAACATTCCTTGACTTTATGTACACATACTCATTAACTCACAAAGCTAGCTGGGGTGGTTCAGGGAAGATATGGGAGTAATTTTTATTACATCAGGCAAGTAAGGCAATACCTCTGCCAGTGATGAATGTAATGCCTGTTATATAATTGTGGGTCAAATCTACATGTTCATGTCATCTGCTGTAGACAGATACAAACTGAATTTGATTACACTCAAAATCACCAAAAGCATTGTTACAGTATTAACTCGAGCTGAATCACCTCGGCTCTCAAGCAAGAAAAGTGGCTAGTAAAATAATGCTCAGAAAGAATTCTGAAAGACAAGTCAAAAAGGAATGACAGAGACATGCAAAATCAGGCACAGTATGAGAAGGAACAAAAATGGGTATTTAGTGTTTCTCAGGAGGAGAAAGCATCTGTCACGTTACAGATTGAAAACAAAAAAAATACTTTTATGTATAACATGTAATTATACTGGGGAACTGCTGAAAGCATCCATATTGATAAAATCAAATCTTTTACAGATTCTTCCCTTATGATTAGATTCCATGATGTCCCATAAGGCACTGAAGGTCTTTTCAATTTGGGCACATCTGAAAATACAGTCTCCACTAAAAGTTTAATTCATAATGCAAGTATTTTTTATTGTTGGACTTTATGACCATTATCATCTATCAGGCTGCCTATTTTATAGAATATAGAGAAAATGTAGAAAAGTGACCATATCCTTTAGTAGGTACTCATGAGATGGTATGTATGTGTAACACTGGGGCCAGATTTGCCCCCTCTGTTCCACAGAACAGGAAAGACATTAAAAAAGTGGAGCAAGGTCAGTGGAGGCTACTCATGGTGGTCAGAGCTGGAGCACCTGCCCTGTGAGAAGAGGCTGAGAGAACTGGGCCTGTTTATTGTGGTTAAGAGACAGCTCTGAGGGGTCTAACAGCAGCTCAGCAACACTGATATTCCCACAGTCAGGCTCTTCACAGCAGTGTGAAACAGGGATGAGAGAAAACAGGGAAAAGGTGAAAATAGAAAGGTTCGGACTGTATATAAGGAAAAGTTTTCTCAACACAGCCCAGCAGGGCTGCAGGTAGTCCAGATATGCTACACCATCTCCTCCACTGGAGGATTTCAGGTTCCATCTGGACAAATCCCTGAATAACCTGGTCTGAACCCTTCAGACTTATCCTTGTCTGTCAAATTTCTGGAACTTATCCAAAAGACTTAAATATTACTGCAGAAAAAGTTAGAAGACAGGAACAGCATGATTGCATAAACCCTGTATCCTTAGCAAACTTTTTTAACAAAATGTACTAACATAGGTAGAAAAGTAATTAAAAAATCTAAAGAACTTCATATTTCTAATTTAATGAAAACCAAAGAGAATTAACAAGGAGACAAAGGAGAAAATGAAAGTGTGCAAAAACTTAGATTTCCATCCCCATCTCTATACTGGCAACTGATTTTTACTGCCTGGTTACTACTTTGGCTCTACCTATTGTGTAATCAGCAGCTTGCAAAGGTATGCCACAGGGTAGTTTCATGTGCAAATTATACTATTGGTAGAAAAATAATTACCTAATGTATCCATCTACTGACCTGTGCCTAGATCAGTATAGATTAAAAAAGCTATGAAGACAATACTAGTAGTGTTAAATAACTAGAGAAGTCCTGAAACAGAAATATTAGTTCTTACTAAATTTATAAACATCTGCTCAGATGCATAGCTTTCCATGGAGAGTTTTAAGTCTGATTTCCAAGTAGTTCCTCAAGACAGTAGTCCATATAATCCTAGTTCAGTTGCTGAATAACTCCTTGATACATTATCCCAGGTAATTCTAGATATATACCAACTGTAATCACAAAAAAAAAATACTATTTATGATGAAATTTGCTGCAGGAAATTGATGGAGTCTTTCTCGCCTCAGTAAAAATAACCAACAGCAATCTTAAGGACAGCATCAGCAAGTGCAGTATAAAGAAAAGATCTGGGATGTATTTTGAATGTGATGGCTTACTAAATAGAGTTGGGGACAACATTTAAAGAGTGACAACAATGTTAGCTTCAAGATACAGTTTTTTTCTTCCTTTGGAAAAAAAAGGACTATTATTAGGATTATAAAAGGATTATTAAAAGGACCAAACAATTACAACATTGATTAAATATATTTTTCATCAAATTGTTAAAAAGAGAGCAAGCCACTGGGTAAGATTTTAAAGACTGAAGTTCTTTCAAAAGTGTCTTTGAAGTCAAACACGCATTTGGGGAGTTAACCTGCATAGGCTGTGTTGCAAGTTTGGTGTTGGCAGCTGTTGTATTGCTTTAACTATGGTGTGCAGTTCACTAAATAGCTGTTCCCAGCACACTTCTCCCTTCTTACCTCTTTCCTTCAGAGCAGCTTAGATAGTATTATGAACATGCCACCAGCTGGATGAAAGGCAAATCTGAAAGTTGTTGGAATATTTTTAATTTAATACTGGGTTTCTTTCATCTGAGAATGAGACTACTTGTAAGAAGAAATAGGGAGCATGAAGATTTACTCAGACAAGTAAAAAATCAAGCAAAAACCAACAAAAACATCACAAGTGTATTTATTTGTAAACATATCTCTAGGTGTCCTTGAATTTAAAACCCTAGCAAACTGTGTTGCTATGACACGTAAGAAAAGGAAAGTAGCTTTTTCCCAAAGATTTTTGTAGTTTCTACTGTGTAAAAGTCCATTCAAACAAGGCACTTCAGGACACACTGAAGTGTTCTCACAGATTAATCTGAAGAGAAAACATCAGTGCTGTGCTACATACTGTGTGGTGTGGAACAGGTAAGTAGGGGTGAAAGATGAATCGATCACTGAAATCGCAGCTAAGTCCACCGGTGACATACTCATTACCTATCCCTGACTATCTGAAAGCTGTTGGTATTCTTGAGCGGGTTGCTCTACCCAGCTGGAGCAACCAGACAAAAGGAAGCTTTTCTGTCTCTTCACACTTTCTGGGAAGTTTCTTCACTCTCTTCAGTCCTAGAACTTATTAGTGATAATCATGTCTGCTATTCTGTCCTCAGAGCAAGAGAGAGATATGAACCAGCAGGCATTTTTTTTCCTTTCTGCTCTTACTTAGCCTTTTTCAGACTTTTCTGTACTGTGAGGTGGAACAGCTACAGAATAAGACTGATGTCTAGAAGTTCACAATATTGAAAACTATGAAAATATGCCATATGCTGAAGTTAAGAACCAGTGTAAAATTTTGCTTGAAGTTCAGACTTCTCATTGACCTCTCCTGGTTTTCCAGGTAGCAATACTACTAATGAGCTAATAATCTCTGCTCAGACAGTTACCGAAGCATTTGAAAGGAGTCTACAAACCTTCAAAAGACTAGTTCCATTTATAATGTCACTTCAGATCTTGGGCTCAGAAAGTTATCTGTATCTGAAAGACTGACAGGAAAAACTGAAGTTCAGAAGAGATTATGAAACCCCAAGTAAATGCAAGGAATTGCTGAGAGGTGGGAGAGATTTAGCACCTCAGAGTATGACCTTTGCTTCCTAGTGTGCTCTGTCAGCAAAGAATGGCTCTGACTGCTATACAGACAGGAAAATACTGTGTGTGTATATATACTCATATATAAACCAAATAGTTATATATAAAAAACCCAAACTTTTTATTCATAACTGGTAAAAAAGCACAAAATAAGGAAACAAAAGATTCAGTGATGATATGAACAATTATTTCTACCTCTGTACAATGACATTATCTCTTAAACACTCACTGTTTCATCACCAAAGACTTCATTTACATTAAAGTTATATCCAGGTGCTTATTGAGACTACGTAGCCAACATAAATATTAAGCCAAATGTCAAGTTTAATGATGTTCAGAGTTTCACTGCATGTTATCAGGATTTCCTAGTTCATCCAAAAGATCACACCATTTCCTATCACAATGAAAGACGACTCACATTTTACTTTATCTTACTTCAGACTGAAAGCAACAGTTACAAATAAGAACTTTTTGATAAACTGATATTTAAATTAAAGGACTAAACTAGTGATATCTAAACAGTACAATGGTATGTAAGCCTTCACTCACAAATCCACTTTGCTTTAAGCCTCCACTTGGAAGTCTGTACAAAGAGATCCTTGCTCCAGAGGATCAGCAGCACACACTAAAAAGATGATCAACCTTTCTGCATAGCCTCTTCAGAAGAAATTGTCCGCAGTATCTAAAAATATATGGATCATGCAGCAACATGAATCAACACACTTGTAAACATGCAGTGAAAACGAAGCTGAAATGAAGAAAATGTGTAAAATTAAAGATATTTTAATAATCTGAGGAAGATCTTATTGCAGAGCCTCCTGTGGATTTTTCTACATTGGATTTTTCAATGGATTTGACAGAACACACTTATGCTCCCACCACACTCAGTAGGTTTTTCCTCACTCATACTGCACTTCAGGCCATGTCTAAGTACTGGCTGCTCACCTACTGATCTGCAGACGTGACAGGGACATGTGAACAAGGTGCCAATGCTTGGGCCTACTCCATTTAATGAAATAGCTGTAACATAAGGATACAGAAACCAGTCCAGTAACCTCATCAGAAGTAGGAGCAAACTACACGTTAGTTTTTGTTAAGTGCCCCTCAGTGTTCTTGGCTATGATTCATTTATGCAAGAAAAAGCATTTGGCAACTGAGGCAAGATTAGGGACATTCTTACAACTCGATGTAAACCAAGAATCTGCAAACTATTCAACAAAAAGCAGGAAACCTCCATCCTGCCTGGAAATAGGATAGTCTATGGCAACCAAGAAAATTCCAAGCAAGTGAATTTGTATTCCTAGGGAAGAAACCACATTAACATCAGGTAATGTGATTTCATTACTCTGGGTTATTTGACACAAGGAATTAAAACTCATCCTAGAGAGGTATCACAACTGATACTGTGGCAAACAAGACGTGCGTTTTTCATAGATTTCTAACCTTGCCTTAAGAATACTCATTTTCTTTGTACAGGCCACAGCAGTAAATTAAAACATACTGATGTCAAGGAGACTTGTTTCCTTTCCTGCACATATCCTTTGATTCCTACAACTAGACTTCTAGAAATCAATTTTAAAAGGTGAAGAAGACATGTTTGAACCTGTCTGCAACCCACTTCATCAAAGCCTGTTATCTTGTCAAGGGGGAAAAAAAGGGCCCAGGATAATGTTTTCAAATAGTACGAGTACAGTGTATGCTTCTGGCATACATCTAAAAATCAGTGATGGGAAGCGTCCTTTTTTTCTCCACCAGATCCTTTGCTTCTTATTCAATTGAAAAAAAAAAAAAAGTATCACAGGAATCCAGAGTAAGCAGGAGTGCTGCCAGGAAACAAGCAACCTGAGAAGCTTCCAATAACAGTGGAACCTGCTTGTGATGGATCTACACAGCTGCTTAATTTTTTACAGTCCAGGAGTAAGTCTGAATCCTTGCTGAGCCCTTACACAAGTGGTTATCTATAAATAACACCTAGGCATACTATTCCTAACTCCAGCTAGCTGGAAGACCCCACACTGGCCTAAATGGCCAAATATCATTTTTTCACCCTGTCAAAAAGATGCATTTCTTTTTCTTAATGCCAAAGTCCTGCAGTTATAACAGCAACACACCATAAAACCAAATATACTCTCAGCTCCCACGGATGGCTTTTCATCATTAGAAGTCAAAGCAATGGCACCCGGTTTCAAGGCAGTTCCTAGCCCAGGGGATAGAAAAGCTGGCATAAAAGTCTATGCCAGACTCAGGAGTTCACTCCTCAAGCTCAGTGCACCTTGCTGTATTATCAGTGTGGAAAAGACAGGGACCAGTTCTGTGGGAGACAACAGTTCTTCTGCGAATCAGCATCTCCAGAAGACTAAGGAGTATTATGGCTCTTTTCCAAACACCTGACATCAGGCATCGCGTTTACCTTGACATTACGACAAAATGCTAAGACAGTAACTAATGAATTTCTATTTTCTATAAATTTGAAATTAGCCGACATATTTAGAAAATATTGGGGGAAAAAAGCCTGGCAGACAAAAATTTAATTAATTTAATTGTACCAACTAACTGTATTTCCTTAGAAAATTTTTCTTAAAATTACCATAAAAGTCATCCCAGTAGTCATTTTGCCCTATAATTTGTGAACACCTAATACCTGAAAAATGCAGAAGCACAGATTACATGACTGAGAGGGAATGTAATAAAATTACTTTTGACATAGGAGCCCATAGGCTGCCACTATGCAGGCTCTTCATTACCCTCCTCCTTACTAGCATACCTATCATTAAACTGTTTAGGGAATAATGTACTGCTGCCCAGTAAAGCACTCTGAACCCAGTGAATACTTGTGCAGAACTGGATAAAGAACTACAATATAATTCTGGAAATTAATTTGGAGCACCAGTCTTATGAGGAGCAGCAGAGGGACCTGGGGTTGTTTAGCCTGGAAAAAAGGAGAATCAGGGAAGACCTTATTGCTCTCTACTACCACCTCAAAGCAGGGTGTGCACAGGTGTGTGTCCATCTTTTTTCCCCATGTAACAACAGATAGGACAGGAGATTGTGCCAGGGGAGGTTTAGATTCAGTATTAGGAAAAATGTCTGCACTGGAAGGGTGGTGACGCATTGGAACAGGCTGCCCAGGGAAGTGGCAAAGTCACCATCCCTGAAGTGTTCAAAAAATATGCAGTTGTGGTACTTAGGGGCATGGTTTAGAGGCAGAGTTGGCAGTGCTGGTTAATGGACTCAGAATCACAGAGCAACTGAAGTAGCGAAAGACCTCTATGATTCTAAGTAAACAGAGACATTCAATTTCATCTAAAAAGTGTAAGCACCTTTCAGCTTGTTTTGTTCACCAATTTGAATGTTGGTGAATCTTGTTACCCAGAAACCCATATAAATTTGGTGTACGCCCTGCTTTTCTTTAGGAGCAATTCATTCCCTTCCATTAAGGTAATTGGCAGTTAGGCCCTTATTCTGAGTGTGGAAAAGAGCACCTGCCTTACTTAAAATCATCAAGCAAATGAAAATGCCCATAATACTCTTGTGTATCTGGGAACATCTTTTTCTTCTTTCCTGTCTCCTACTTTATATGACACCTTCACAATTTACCTCACTATTACTGTTCATTAACAGGCATACAAAAAACTCCTTCTCCTAGCTCTGGTGAAACAGTAGTGAGATCTCTGAGACTGGCCGCATTTGAGAACTGTCCTACTTCACAACAAGCATCCTAATTAACCACGTCCAGAGGAAACTGCTTATGCTGCTGCAGATTAGGTATCACGAAATATTTAAGAAACAGAAGAAAATACAGTTCACAATGAAAATGTTAAAAAGGAAATCGCTCAGTTTGCCTGAATTTTATGTCTCAGACTAACAAGTCTTCTCATCTGGTTACATGTCTCTTGCCAACCATCTCAGCAGCTGGTAAAAAAAAAAAAAATCTGTCAATTTGTGCCTTAGGGTGTACAGGGCAAAGAAAGAACTTGGACAAACCCACACTGATTCAAACACACTGAAGGGCTTGTCAGCTGCCTTGATTAGTACAGGAAACAGCCTCCCAAGTTCAGAAAATGCCACAGGCTCATTCTTGAGGAAGAAGAAAATTTCCAGAAGTACACTGTGCCGCAAGACAATATGTTCCATTGCAAAACAGCTCTGCTCAGGCTCAACCCAACCCAAGAACTGCAACTTGATGCTGAGCTAATAAGGAATTTAATATTTTTGGGGAAGTGCTTCTTTTTTCAACAAATTGGAACCATTTCATATAAAAAATACTCCATCAGGTCTTGGCAGGTATAATGCTGGGGTGTTTTTAATGCTGGCATTTTTTAAATTATGATAAAAATCCTATCACTTTCCCTTTGCTTTAGGATGGATGCCATCAACAGCAACAGCTGATGGTACTCATATTTATCATTTCAATTTTATGGAGTAATGAAAATGTAAGATAGATTTTTGTTTCAGTAAGGAAACACAAAGCACTCTTAGTATTGGAGAGAATCACAAAATGTTTAAGGGTTGGAAGGGACCTCAAAGATCATGTTGTTCCAACCCCCCTGCCATGGGCAGGGACACCTTCCATAAGACCAGGTTGCTCAGAACCCCATCCAGCCTGGCCTTGAGCAATTCCAGGGATGGGTTATCCACAACTTCTCTGAGTAATCTGGGACAGTGCCTCACCACCCTCACCCTCAGTAAAGAATTTCTTCCTAATATGTAATCTAAACCTACTCTCTTTCAGTTCGAAGCCATCACCGCTTGTCCTGTCACTACATGCTCTTGTAAGAGAGGTAAAATTGTGGATAATCACTGGGGCATGTCAGTTCTTGCCCACACATAACTTCATGGCTACCCAGCCGTGAGTATTAATGTCCATTTTAAAAGTATTTGTTTAAAAGGATGCTTCAAGAAAGGATATAGGTCTTTTCATGCATCTACAAAAACAGCAAGTGTGAGCAATTTCAAAAGTAACGTAACTAAATAATTAAAACATTAAACAAAAAAGAGGAGCAGAATAGACAAGAAACAAACTTAAATCTGCACTTTTATTTTCTTCTCTTTTTTTCTGAAACTGCCAATGGATTGTATCTTTTCTTGGCTGAAAAACATTTTCTTTAATTCCAGAAAGCAAAATTAAGTATTGTGACTGCTTCCAAAATATTGTACAAGACATGGTATTAGACACTACAGATATAGCTCATTTTCCATTATAAAATATTTCTAGAACATAAGCCAGAATGAAGCTAGAAGGCAAGGAATCTGGAAATCTGGAGAGAAAGGTGTCAAGAGATAGCCAGGAGACACTCAAGGAAATATGAAGCAGAAAAACAAGAAAACAGATGACAGGATCAACAGAAGTAACAAACAAACAAAAAATATAAAGGAGAAGAAGGGCAAAAGTTCATGTCATGCTTCATCAATCTTCAACAACAAATTATCAGGAAGGACATGAGAAATCAAGGGAACAAATCTGAAGACTACACTAAGGTGGAGAATAAGAAGGGACATCAGAGAGGAAGAACAGAATTGTTTCTGAATGGGAGCTAAAAGAGAAATGGGCAAAGATAGACCATCTCACTGATTAGGCACACTTTGAAATCTAAATTTTAAATATTAATTTTGTCATCTACCTGAATACATAACAGCCTCTTCTTAGGGACTTTATATATCAAGGTTTAAAAATAAAAACTAAATGGATAAATAAACTCCATATAAATGGAGAGTTTGAGCACAGGCTACAAGTCAAATGCCAGTGTAGTACTTCCTAGGGTATTCTAAAAAGTCCAAAACATCCAAATCAAACAAGGTCAAACAATACACACAATAAGTGTCCTACTTTAAAAATACTTCTACAATTGAAATTACACAGGCAGACATGAAAGGAATTTTCAATAAAATTGTTTTATTTCAACTACTGTAGGGAAAACAAAGTCACGTTACATTTGAATCCATGCATCTACCTACCAGTATTTTAGGGAAGTGCAGGAAAAAACCATCATTCTTTAATAAAACCAAAAAAACATCAACGACTTGCTAATAGAAAATACTATTTGAATGGCATATTGGTAAGCAAAAATCCAGATTTTGAAACATTAACATACAAATAAAGTGACATGGGATAATAACAGGCTTACTATTTTTTCTGCATTCTTTTCTAGCTTTTCTGCCTAGAAATTGATGCTGCCACCATGAACACTCCAGTGACTTAGCCCGCATTAATCAAAGGATGTGTGTTGCTTTATTTCAGAAGATGCATGCTGCTATAGAAAACATCTCTACCAATTAAAACTCCTGCACACAAATTAAAGGCTAGGCTATCATTATGATATGAAGACAGATTCCAGTATCTGCAAACAAAAAATGGAGCAATTATTCATGTAGTTAACTGAAAATCTAGAAATAATGTAACTTCTCATAAGTGGCTGTCTGGCTATCTGCCAAAAGAAAATGGAAAATATGCAGATTTACCTTTGTGATCT
The DNA here is from genome assembly GCF_020740725.1 of Corvus hawaiiensis. Lineage (NCBI taxonomy): Eukaryota > Metazoa > Chordata > Aves > Passeriformes > Corvidae > Corvus > Corvus hawaiiensis. Next base: position 27,222,487 of record NC_063215.1, read on the forward strand.
ATACTATATTTTGGGTATTGGCTATTGTCCTCTATTAAACGTCTCTCTCTCATGCCATATGATAAGTCATTTCACAGATACAAATTCTATGAATTTGAAAATAAATGCTTCAGGAGAAATTACGATGGTTTTATTAAAGAAGAAGCATCTGAGAAAGTTTTATGTAACAAGTCCATAGAAACATTTCACTAACAATCAGATCAGTAGCAGTGCAGAACAGGTTAAATGAAAGACATCATGGAACTGAAGCAGACTTTCTACTTGTGTGTCAGCAGCTCTAACAATTGTATGCCATGGGATCAGCATAAAACATGCTGTGAAAACCCCAAATTAAAGAGAAATATAAAAACAATAGAGATATGTTCTAAAACTGACATGTTTAAGGAAAAATTAACTTAACCCTGGGTTTTAAAGATGTTTAAGTTCTTAATTCATCCTGAAATTAAGCATTCAGATGAGCAGGTATCTTTTGAAGCCACATCTTTAATGCTTACAAATATAAGGCCAAGACTGGATCATGAAGTTCTCTACAGACAAGTACAGCACTATATCCAACATTATGAAACCTGCCCATGATTCACAGCATTGTGCCAACATATTCTCATTTGCAGGATGAAAGGGCTCTTCTGAGGTTCAGATTCCACTAAATATGCTTTGATCTAGAAATACACCATTAGAAAACCAGTGGGAATTAGACAAGAAAAATGCATGACTTTTCAGCAAACATGGAATAATCCATCCCCTGATTTTCCTTGCCTGTTTTTCCCATTATGCAAAATCCCAACCAAAAAATGGCATCTGAGCAATGAACATACCCCTACAAGACTCTTCAGTACTATAGTTTAAAGAAAGGAGAGGCCCAGTCTTATTATGTTTATATTCTTATTACAGTATTTATTGGGTTTGCATGTCCAGGTTTGGGTAGTGGGGGGCTACAGGGATGGCTTGTGTGAGAAGCTGCCAGAAGCTTCCTCCCTGTCCAGCAGAGCCAATCCCAGCTGGCTCTAGCAAACATTACCAGCTTTCATTTCAGGACCAGTTTATACACTGTTTTTCCTATTAAACCTTCAATAATAAGAGACAAAGTTTAAAGAAACACTCTTATTTGTAAAAGTTGTTTTCTAACATGATACTGACGAACCAATGCAGTTTACAGGTGCTATCATGGAGGACCACCACATGACAAGAGCAAAGGTATTTCTCCTTGAGGATCTTCAAGAAGAGTGATGAGGGGTGGCTCAGCAGGCAGATCTTAGCTGGGAGATGACATCTCAATAACAGATGATGAACGACTGGGTGGGTGGCAGCACATAGAAAATGCTATGAAGAGATCTGAAGAGAAAAACATAACCTGCTTGTTGTAGGAAAAAAAAGATAAAGATCATGGGTCAAACTTTTAAGTAAGGACGATTACAAGTGTTTTGAAGGGATACAAATCAGGCAGATATAAGCTGACATCCTGAGAGAAGGTTGTAGAAGCAACAAGAGAGGCAAATGTGAAAAACTAGCTGGATAGATAGACTAGATAAATAGATAGACCAATCTTTCACTGCTCACTTGTATGCTTGTTGCAAGCAAAAGAGAAGACAACCTGATACCCCTGGCTGTGGGTATCACCCTGAATTGTCTTGTAAGTATTTGGCACTGCAGGCAATGTGATATTCCCTAGACAGAACCTGAGATCAAACTCATCCTTAAATATTCATCTTGCGTTGCCTTTTGCACTACAAGCAGGAGCTATTCCTAATTTTAGAAAGCTTCTCCCTTATATGAATTGTCATAAATACAGATGGTTAAAAATTAAACTTTTCCTTAGCAGAATGTCAATATATTTATTCTATTAATAAAGTCACTGGTTTTATTTGTAGTTCAGGAACATTTTATAAATGCTTTACTCCTTCACCTGCTAGCAGATGTATATCTTCAATACACCTAAGAAAGACAAATAGACATGATGAAGAAATGATCCTTTTTCTTTCTTTTCTTCAAAGCTCCATCGTTCTGTATGAAAAGCTAGTAGTGTAGGTATAACTCTACAATCTTAATGATGAATCAGCCCTAAAAGTATTTTATAGAACATAAAGTATTGTGGGCACAGTACCAGTGAAATTCTGAAGTGCATTACATCATTCCTTATTTTGCTGGGACAAGCTTTCTACTGTATATTCAGGATTTGTTCTACATGCAAAAGGTCGTCAAACACAATGGAATTTTTGTTTCATAAATAGAAGTATTCTTTACTAAAGCATCCGGTCTTCTGATGTACTTCTACTAGGCAGTCAAATCTTTGACCTAGGGCGGCCTTAAATAATGCCAGTAATTTTGTGTAAGGATTGTTAAGCAATATAAGTAAACTCAGCTGCTCATTTTGCATGAATTCATACTGAACTGAAGGAGGATATATGAGTTTATCTGTTCCAGCTAAATTAATTTTGAATTCAAGATTCAACTGGAAAATAAACTAAGAGGGTAATGATTTTTTGGGGGGGGGTGTTTGTTTGGGTTTTTTTTGTTTGTTTGTTTAGACATATTTATTTGTAATAATTGTGTTAGAATTGTAATTGCAAAGAAATAAGCTGAAGGAAGCATTGGTAAACATCTTAATAGACTACTCTTGCTATTAGCTAGGTGAGATGTGTAAGTAAATTACAAAACCAATAATATAAACCTTATAGCTGTCAAATATAGCAAATGTTATGAATTATTCTGCACTGTGTTGTGTTTGGCATAGTCCAAAACTGATTAAGTAATGCAGAAGAAAGAAAAGGACGTCACAGTAGATATTAGTCCCTTATCAGAAGAAGAGTCTGCAGTGGCAGGAGGCATAAAATAAACTAGGCATAATAGCAGTTACTTCTCAAGAGAGCCAAAACAATCACGGCACAAAAACTGGCTGTCAATCTACACAGAAATATCTTCTGTATTTTTGTTATTTTTCCTTCTAATTCAAATATGCTGCTTTTTTTCTTTTTTCATTGTATGCAATGATAGTGAATGAATAAATGACATAAAAATTCAAAGATCTAGGGTTGCCTTAAGAGTGGTCTTGAAAAAAGTACTTCTTCTAAATCTTCAAAAGATCAGTACAATTCTTATGGAGATTATTATATTCTTGGTTTGCTCCTGTTATTCCTACCATAAAAGCAGCACTGCTGAGCAGTGCACTGGATGCTCACTCTGCAGAGCTTTCTGCTTGCTCTCTGTGGATCACAAGTTTCACCATCAGTCTCTAGTTCACACACATTAGATTCTGATTACTCTCTGTTACTACCCTCAAAACATGCTCACTTCGCCTAAGTGTCTCCACATATATCACTTAAATCCTGCTAAGGATCATGATGCCTGATTTTCTACTCTACTGAATACCAGATGCTCTAAAAAAAGATAGGAGGTATTCGCACTCTCAGTGCTACCTTATTTCCAGCAAAAACCAGGACAACCCCACTGAAGGCTGACATTTGGCAGCCACCTGTATTATACACTTCCAGAAGTCCCTAAGCAAAATCTAAATGATTCCAAATATTCCAATATATGTTTTCTGTACAGTCTGCATTTTATTGATACCATATAGACAGATTGCGCTATCTTAACACCAGTGCTACTGAAAATAGCCAAGGCAGCTGGAATGCCAATACAAAATGTGATGATGTGGCATAGAAGTGAAGAACGGCAAGATACGTTACTTAACAGGATGCTCCTACTAATAAATCTGTTGTCTCATCACTGCCTTTTTAACTTTCTGTTATAAAATACACTCCTCTAATCTCTACTTTTACTTCAAAAGAAACCCTCACAATATTTAGAAAAGTATTTGTCACATGAGATATTCATTGTCCATGTTACCTATAACTTGGCTTCATGGAAAAGCTGATACAGAGATATTTTGATTCAGAGAGCTCCATTTTAATATACCATTTCATCTCCAGAGAGTCAGGGACTATTTGACAGATTCTAAAAACTGCAATTTCAGGCAGTATAATTATCACACTCTCACTAGAACCACGAGAACCAACCTCACATGACAACATAGGTATAAATAAAACTAAGAATAGTCCAATCCTCAAAGAAGAGTCACATGACTAAGCATTGTACGAGTCTTTGTGTACCAACCCAAGGGTAAGCTGAAATAGTGAATTTTAGCAGCAGTTTCAGGCACAGACTATGCTTTGAAGATGGTTTCTCAGAGTGTCTAGGATCTTAGCAGATACATAAGAGTAACTAAATTTATTTTGAAAGGAGTACGTGTACAATCAGTATTTCATACAATGATGTTATTCTCCAAACAAAAAACAAAAAACCAAAGCAGTTATAACACCAGCACAAAGCACCGACTATCACAGTCTCAGCACAAAGGGATGAATAAGCAGATTAAAGTCCACTACATCTGTGTACACAGATCTAACAAGCATCTCATGGTATCATAAGCATCATAACAGCCATAAATAAAGTATCTGTCTGGGCAACCTACAGCTCTGGTCGCACGAATCGCTTTCCAATTCTCATGATCATACAAAGAAATATAATATAACTACTGTATGCCTTCTCCTTCCCAATGGCAGTAGGTCTACACTTCACTGAAAAAGCATTTACTTACGTTTATTGTGATAAGGTTAAAATAAATTTCACTGCTATTTTTATGTATTCCTCAGCAACTAATTTGTCTTGATTAACTGATGATGAAATCTTTATACTGTTATTTTAGAAACATTTCTTATAAACATCAATATGGCATTTTTTATAATGAATATAGGCGTCGTTAAATACATTAATGTATTTTAACATCTTTTCACTGTCCAATGCAATCCAATGCTGAAGCATATTAGGTTATTAAAACTTCAAAATGTTTATTATCCTTGAAAAATTATTAATCTTATCACCTCACGCATATATAATATTATGTAAGTCACAGAAATATGTTATCTCTCTGATTTTAAATTAATTCTTTAGGTTTTATCAGTAAATCTTTACACCTACTGCTGAAGTATACAACCAAAATGGCCTTCATTTGTTTGAGCATATTCTTAACTGATAGCAGGAGTTCTGAAGAAACACTAACACAAAAAAAATATACAGGACCTTAAAGTAAATGTCAAAGTAAAATGAGCAAAGTAACTGGTGGGTCATTTACTAACAAGGAGAAAATACCCTGGAAGAATTAAATGCAGGTACACGCCACAATGAAGATAAAAAGACATCAAAACACAATGACAGGAGATAGGAAAATCCTAGGACTTTTCAGTGAATTAAAGAAATAGAGATGACAGCCATATGGTCATTATTAACAAACATCAGCACTCAAACATGCTCAGAGGAATACTTCTAAAGCCAGCTTTAAATGTAATCCCTTCAACCCGAATTACAGAAATTCACTATTGAGGTTCTCCATTTTTTAACAACATGAAACACTGACACAATTAATGAATAAAGCATCTACCACCTCAAATGGAAGCCATTTTTGAAGACATATGTTTTCACAGTACTCATTACATGCTTATCAGGGCACAGCTGCAAGGCAACTTGCTGCAAAAACCAGGAGGCAGACGAGGCAGCAGAAAGGCATGCGAGGGAGGACAGCAATAGAATATAGCACACATGGGGAGGAGAAAGCCCTGAAAGGGGAGCACAGCCAATGGGCTGGCAACCTGCAGCATGTCCCCCTGCCACTTCTCTACAGCATTCATTTTCCAGCTTCAACATGCTTTTGGCTCCCTTCCCATTCCTATAGAATGGACTGTAGAATACAATAGACTGTTCCAGTTGGAAGGGACCTACAATGCTCACCTTGTCCAACTGTCTGACCACTTCAGGCTCGACCAAAAGCTAAAACATATTATGAAAGATAATTTGCTAGTGCCTCTCACTGACAGGCTTGGGGAACCAACCTCCTCTCTCTCTAAGAAGCCTGTTCCAGTGTCTGACCAACCCTCTGGGTGAAGAAATGCTTCTAGATGTCTGGGCTGAGCCTCCCCTGGCACAGCTTTGAACCACTCCCACAAGTCCTGTCACTGGATATTGAAAGAGATCCTGATCAAGTTGTCCCACTCTCTTCTGACTTGTACAAGCTACCCCCTCGTGTTTCACCCTTCCAACTTGTTTGACACTAAAAAGATTGGTGAGGAGCAGAAGGGAGTGGCAGCCTGTGAAAAAGTCACAAGCATGTATGGATATGATGGATGATTTTGAAATGATGTTTTAGTGGTTGTAATGAAGGAGGTATTCTCATTTCCCAAGCTGATTTACACTCAGTGCAATCACGGCAATGGTATGAAACACTCTATGAGAGCTGCTAACAACTCGTGAAAGAGCATGTATTTAATTATTAAAATAAATTCTAATAGATAATTTGTAGATTTATATATCTAGAAAATAAGTACCTAATTTAACAACTGCTCTATTAATTTTCACTACTTAAAAGGAGCAAAGTATCTCTGAAATACCACTATTAAGGTAACCAGAGGACATATGGGAGACAGGCATAAAGCCACTTGCAAGGCAACAGATTATTTTTTGACCTCTAATTTATAACACTAAATAGTCTCATTTTGTTATGATCATTGGCACAATGGAAAGCCCACGCTGCTCTTATTCTGCAGATTCTTTCCTCTTTCTGCTGCGTTACACTCACACAGATGCACACAACCACATCTCTGGTGAACCAGCTCCTCTTGAGATTCTCAGCAGCTAAAAAGCCTCTGAGCTATCACTGATCAGGAACAGTCCTGGACTAAATTTTCTAGGATGCTGTCAAGTTGTTTTTATATATGCCACAATGGGATTTCATCATGTTGCAATTAACCAGGAATTCATTTAAAATTACTTAAAACTTACAGAAGAAAGATCATATTTCACCAAGTACCAATTTATTTCATTGACATAAAATTCTCCTAAGACTGCCCCCAATCCCCATAATTTTTGACTGATGTTCACAATACAACATCTTCCTCTACAGATACTCAAATGAAAATATAGATGCCCAACCATCTTTTTAATGTGTTCACAATGACATAAACAGAGTGCACAGCTGGGAAAAAAACCCACTAAGCTGACCAGCACACACACAATGTTTGCAGAATTCATTTACTGAACTGCTCTTCAAGCTGCCCTGAGGGGGCTGAACACAAGGAATCAAACGTGCAGAACTAAGAAGGAATAACTGAATGAAATGACAGAAGCTTGAACTATGGGAAGAAATTTGCAAAAATACCACTGGAGAATGAGTATTTCCCCAAATCAGCAGTGGCACAGAGTAACCAGGGAAACACACTGTGCAGTTTCCATCACCTGGTATTTTCAACATCCATCTGGACAGAGAGATCTTATAACAACACACCTGATTCAATTAAAGGCATGGCAATATAGAGCATGTGACTTTTCAAAGAGCCTTTTTTTTGTAATTCAACATATTATTAATATTTTATGCTGCTGAGACATTTTTATTTAGACAAAGTTTGCATTGGGCTTGCTTTAATATAATACATTGCATGTACTTTCACTGGACTGGAAATAAGTTAATGTTGGTTTACACATCTTTGATAAACCAACACATTCATAAAATATGCACTCGAGAAATATCAACCTGAAACATTAATGTATGTGAAGATACTCAGATAGCTTTTTCACAGGGAAAGAACGCAGAACTTGGTAGAAATTTGGAACATCTAAGAATTCAGTAAAAAGCCAAACAATAAAATAGTATCTTTGGGTGCCCATTTAGAGAGGCAAAGTAACTTTTAACAGCTTAACAGGCTAAAGTAACAGTGGCACCCCAACTTTCTGTAGCAACACAATGCATGAGGGAACTGAGCCTCTCACATCCCCAGCTCCTGAGCCACCCCACAGGAGTTCACCTACAGACAGTCCTCTGTTGAATTACCTCCACTGCTTACTTTGTAATGCTACAAGTATCCTGGAAGTTAATTAGAATTTCCTTGAAAATCACAAATGCATATTTACAACATACAAAAACACTTTCCCTGGAAAAATTATTAAAATATAGTGAAATGAGTACAATTCCTTCCTGAGTGGCAGAGGATGTAACACAGGGAAAAAAAAGCAATCAAAAACCAAAAGTATTTCTCCCTGTGCACAGTAATAAATGCAGTTTAAAGTCGTCATGGAAACTTAATAAAGGCAAATGGATTTGAGTATAAACAACTAACAGCAACACAGGTATGAAAGGTTTACAAGTTAGTTTTTTCTCACAAAAATCTAAAAGTAGTATTTATTTTTCATATATTTTCTGAAGCTATTATTATTTTGCACTTAATCAGTGAAGGAGTGTGGCAAGAACTATTCAGCGCTCTTTGGCTGTGTTAGATAAAATAGTGAAGTAGTAGCCTGTTTAAGGGTTTCAGGCTCCAATAATGCTATTGCCAAACCTAGAACAGGGTCTTGCTGTTGGCTCTGCAGGAATTAGCAGCTTTACAAATTTCTACACCCCTACGAATGCAAAACAATCACAAGACAATGCCCAGAAGTCTACATGGCTTAAGCTATCCACCCCAGCAGTCTTTATCTTCTGAAAACATTACAGCATTCATTTACTTATTTTTTAGTCGTGGTCAAAGGTCTATACATTTCATAGCTAAGACTGAAACAGTGTGGATTAACTCTTCATAGTTGCTGAAGTTTAGAGAAGCAAAAGTAAGCATAGAAGCAATTGCTGTTCTTCTAATTAATCACCACAATTACAGCATGGGATACAGAAATCATGGAATAGAGTCCACTTCCTTAAATGCAGGCTGCCTTATTTTGTCTAAGCTTTGGTTAAATAGGTCTGCAAGTGACTGTGCTAGAATAGGTATCTTAAGTCTCTCTAGTCGGAGGAAGAAGCAGCAGACGCAATGGAGTATGTGCAAAGATGGGCAGTCCACACAAGTGAGACAACCCTCTTTTTCTATTCATTCTATTCTTGCTGCGTAGAATGAGACAGAAACTGATCCACTCAATTTCCATGCCCACTGCTCCCTGATGAGCACTCAAGAAACTAATGCTAAATACACCACAGGATAGAATTCCAGGGTATGAGAGCAGTGGTAATTATCCTCAATGCAATTTTTCTGAGCATTTATGTATGAGTGCATTAACATTGACAGAAAGCTTTCAGACTGAGGAGGGAAGGGCCCCAGGTTGGAGTCAGGCAGTGCTAGGAGAAGAGGTGAACTTGGTTGCCATTTCGGACTTAGGAGGTTTCTAGGCAGACAGTTTCATTCATTGAGTAGCTCCCTCATCAGTCTGCAGGGATACACATATATACAACTACAAATTCTGAGTAGATGCTATTTTAGAACAGCAAAAGGTGTTAATGTCTTCTGATGAAGTCATTGCACAGCATTATACAGTTTCCCTCTAAAAGAAGGAAGAATACACAAAGAATATGGTATGAAATGCATTTTGGGGAAGAGCCAAAATGTTGAATCAGTTCCAAAAATCCTGAAAATTGGTATTTTTTTATTCCTCAAAAGCTTTTGTACTAAAAAAGTGCAACACTGAAATGAATGTATAAAGAAAAAGAGATCAGCAAAGAGAGAAAAAGACTAGAGGTCTTTCTTGGGTAGAACTATGAAATCATGCCATCATATAGAGATATACTTAAAATTATTAAGAGAGATTCCCTATAGATTAGACATCCCGCTACCTCAAACTCATACCACTGAATGTCAGAATAATAAAAAACAACCATCTATCTCTTGTTCTAACAGGGACCTCTACTGTATTACAAGAACTATACTTTTACTAGAACTATTGTATTACTGGAACTATAGACTACATGTAGGTAATTTAAGTTTTATTAAAGGTAGCTCTGATTTAAACATGTCCTCTGGCAACAGTCAATCTGAAATAAATCCCCAAAACAACACAGACCTCGTAGACATTTCTTTTAAATATCTCTGAGATTGTGCAAGTCAGCTAGAGCTACAAGGAAATTTCTATTAAAACTGCAACATATTTAAGTAAGTGATAAAAGAATTTCTTTTGAAACTGTTCTGACTCACACTTGACCACAAAAAATTCTCCGAACAAATCACTTCCAAATCTACTCTTAGTTTTCTGTATTTTTATTTTACATTAAGTCTTCAAGGGATGTTAAATGACAGCTCAATCATATACTATCCATGCTTAGCTCACACATAAACATTCTGCTGTCTCAATCAAAAAAGGATTTCCTTGCCATTCTGTTAACACAAAAAGCCATCAGTACAACTGGTCAGTGTTATCTACAACAAAAAAAGCACCAGACACCAAACAACTTGACCAACATATGCTGGAACGAAGTGTTGTACCAGTGCATCACTGCTCTCCACGTGGTAACAGCAGGGTTTCATGATGGATCCCACTGAAACTGAAGTCCAGATAAACAGTACCCTCACCCCAGTGGGAAAATTTATCATGGAATATTTTTTATCTTTTTGCAATGTGATAATTTACAACACTATGCATTGACATTAAGACAGAAAATATAAAGCAGTCACAAAAAAAAAAACAACCCAACAAAACGACCATGCTACAGTTCTAACACAGGTTGATTTCTCAACTCCCAACTTTAAACGATTGTCAAAAGACTACAATACTTATCACTAGTTGATATCTCTACTAATTACCTAAAATATGTCAAACCATATTGTTTTGCCTGAGTTACAGATTCATGTCATCCCTGAGGGATTCATATCCTCTTAGTCAGAAGGAAAGCAAGTATTTGTGGCTCTTTTGGCACTAAGTAATTACCCAAAACTGCAGCTCGCTGAACAACAGGTTGATTGAAAGAAACAAGATTACTACATCAACAAAATCTGTTTTCTGTATTAAAAATATTAAATCTCTGGGAAGAAAAAATGGAGAGCTCATCTCTTCACACTGATTAACTGGGACAACTAGCTTCTACATTAAGTAATCAAAAAAGGAATGAACAGACTGTCTAATCTGAAATGCACATTTGGTATCCTTCCACCACAGAAGTGAGTAATTGCCCAAGATTCCCTGTGATCACCGGTCGGTCACCTTCAGCCTTTCAAGCACCTTTATCTTACCAGACAAAGTTTCACAACTGAGCTGTCACAACTTAGGGACAAACAGCACCTTTTAGATTCTTTTTCATGACTGACTGCAACTATTCAAATTCGTGAACTTAATCTCATACAGAGCCTCAGCAGAATAAACCCTATATATCAAACTCTTCGACTAATCAGATCAATAGAAATATTTAAGTAAATTAATGTAATTTTTCCAAAATGCATTGCATAATGAAGAAATACCTGTTAAAGAGTTTGGAAAGTAAGTAAACCTCACAACAGTTTAATAGCACCACTGGCCTGAGAACGCAGCTGATTTCAATGTTTAAATTCAGGTGAAGTGGGAAGATGATGTCTCAGAGGGACAGACTCAATGTTTGTGTACATTATGTGGTGCCATTCATGTTATACTAGTTCTAGATTCTGTACCTGATTTGAGGCTCAATATTCATGTTATAAAGATAAATGTGTTGGAAATACCAGTACTGTTTCTTTATGTAGATCACAAGACAGCAGCAATGTGATTAATATCAAGATGCTTCCAGTTGACTACTCAGGGAACAATCTTTTTCCTTAGAGAAATCTAGTTACTATAATTTCTTTAATTCAACTATCAATTCTTAAGGGTCCATCAACAAGCCACCAGTATTTCTCACAAACCTGTAACTCTTAGTAGAAGATCGATACGCAATTTCTCTCATCTTGTGACAAGCTCAGGTCCTTCCCATTCTGTACCATAAAACTCTGAAAAATGACATCTTTATTTTAATCAATCTTTACAATGATAAACATTCACAGGGTAATTTGTTCTGAGTAGGATGCCTGCATGTTGTGTGAAAAGCAGATTGGCTCTGAGGCATTTCCTCTTTGAACTAGTAGGATTTACAAGATTTAAATAACATAAAGCAGTCTTGTGCAACATATTGAAGTCAAACCTGAGCACTGTCTTAGTGTATCAGTGACATTAAGAAGTGCAAAGAAAAAATATGGTATATTTAGAGTTAGTTGGAGAGACTGAATTACATATATTCATACACTTGTTGAATGTGCCAACAACAAGCAATAGGTCTCAGCAGTATGTACAATCTGCCTTTAGAAAACCTGAGTTAATAGAAGCAGACACTGAGAATCTTTACTTGAAGAGTCAGTGACTGGCTTGATATTTTAGAAAAACTCATGGATGCTTTTCCTTATGGATTATATTTGAATAAACTTTTTCATCCCCAAAATGCTAGTTAACATATGATTATAAAGCAATTTTCACTTCTGTCATGACCACTGCTATATTTTCCAATTAAACTGCATTTTATGTACTGGAATATATGCCATTTGCATTATCTTTCACGTTAACAAAATTGTATAATGACATAAACTTCTGTAAAGTCTATCCCACGTTCATTACTAAGTTTACCAAAATAAGCAGCAATGAATGGTTAAGGCTTGAGAAGTATCCCCTGTATACTGAGATAAAAGCCTGCCCTAAGGTTTCCTGGTCTTAAAATGCTGCTGGAGAGTGGGCCAACTGGGCAAACAGGCCTCCCAAGGCTGCAGGCAGCTCCCAGGGACGGGCCATCCTACCCTGGGAGAGATGCCTGCAGGGTACATCCAGCCCAAAGACAGGGAACACTCATTTTTGGAAAGCTGAGTAAAAAGCACTAATATTTGTTCAAATAAGGAGATGAAATCCTAAAGAAGCTACAAAGTTTCCTTGTAATTTTGAATTCTACAAGGTCAAAGATTGCAAACCTATACTTTTCTAGCTGAACCTGCTTTATACAAATCTGTTGGCCAGTTCTGAGAATAAGTAGACCCAGCTGCACTTAGAGAAATTTAGAAAGTACAAGGGTCTCATTGAATCCTCATGACTCAAAAGGAGAGACCACAACCTGATTATACAAACCACTGTAACAGATCATAGAGTTCTTATTTAGACACTGAATTGACAATGTTTAGATATTGTATTAGCAATAAATCTAAACACAATCATCCACACAATCATTGTGTCTTATTTGTCATACACGTCTGAGAACCTCCTCTCAACTACTCTGCCATATTAAAACTGATGCAGAGCCTTTCAGGCATATCAAGCACAGCAGTTTGGCCAAGTCCACTAGAAGAAAGTATATGTATTCAAACGAACTAGAAATGGACATCTCATACAAGTTTTACAAGCAAACAACGGCAAACCCACGCAGGAGGGGAGGGATTGGGCTCAACAAGACAGTATTGGAAAGATGAAGATAAAATAGCGCTGAGAGAAAGAGAATGCAAGGGATCTGTAAAAGATGGAAAAGGAAAGGATGTAATATGTAAAGTGTCTGACTGCTGCCCAAAGTGCGTGCGTGCCAGGGACTCCACATAGAAAAAGGCAAAGATAGAAATCAAGCAAAATACGACCGTAGCAGTCAATAGTCAATTCAAGGACAGAATGAGGAAGTCAGAAGAAAAAACAGAAGCTACAATAACACAGTCAGAACCTTTAAAATTCATAGTCTCACCTAAAGACTAGGACAGAGGCATTTGGAATGACCCTGAGGACATGGAAAGAATCAGAACAAGAGGAACAGAAACTAGTCTATAAGCAGACCTATAAGCAAAACAAAGACCACCAAAATTATGGGTGATGGAGTAAATCAAACACTCATCTCATATACACCTGGGAAGCTAGCAAAACTACAAGAAAAACAGAGCAAAAATCAGGGGAACACGGAGGCAGAATACACCTGCTCAGTAAGCCTGAGAGGGGGATAGAATCCTACTGCCCCCAGAGGAACGTGAGGACTACTGTGGTCCAAGAGTATTTCTAACTAGACTAGAGGGTAATAAATCAATAATGTATTTAGCACTGCATACCAGGAAGGAGGAAGAGACCCATGAGATTGAGGGGAGCCTAAAACTTTAGTGGCAAAAGGCCCAAATGAAATTACAGAAACTGTTACTAAAGCAGCTTCTCCGCAACTAATAAACCCATGGGGTCCAGAGAACTTTGCACAGCCCTGATAGGAAACCTGGGATATCTCAGGCCAGTAACAAGAGGGCCCCATCTGTCTTCAAATAAAGGAGGAGAGAATGGAGCAAATTCTTGCTTGTAATCTTGCTCAGGCTGCCTCTAGCTGTCACCTGGGGAGAATCAGGGGAAGTCTGTACACACAGGTTAGGAAAGGTGGAAGGCAAGTGTTTTAATCTACAAATGCTAAAGTTGTCTAGGCCATAAGACTGGCAAGACCAGTCCTTCCCCCAGCTGGATCCAGGATGTTGGGGTCCCTCCCCTGCCGTGTAGCCCTGGGAGAGGGGCCCTGAGGGCACAGGCACGGGGTTTCCCTGCCCCTGCTCAGCCTCGTTCCCATTGGTTGGTTTGTGTTCCCTGCGCGGGCAGAAGGACCCTTGGTCCCGTGACTGGGACAGTTCCTGGGCAGAGCTCCGGCCATGCGGCTGGAGAAATAAACATCTCTGAAACAGCTATCAAGAATCTGTCTGTCCATATATATGTCCTTTCCACGGGACTCCTGGTTTGATATATGCGTGTTGCAGTATCCCCACTGCAACAAATGGTGGAGATTTGTGAGCAGAACGATCCCCGATCCCTAAGCGACTGATTTGTGTGAGTAAACCCTGGAAACTTTGGATTCCTCTTCTTGGTTTTGCTTTGCTATTCCGTATCTAAACTATGGAGGAACCGTGGGAAGACTCTTGGCTCTCAGAGCCGCATATGGACATTTATCTTAAACTTAAAATGATTCTTGAACAACGATTTGTAAATTTTAGCTTGATTCAAGCTCAAAAAGAACTGAAACACTTCCTGGCATGGTTGTTTAAGAACTTTTTCTATGTTTCTTGGGATTTAATTCTTACCAAGGGCTTTTGGAAAACCGTTTGGACACAGTTAATATTGGAGTCAAAATACATGCCGATGGAAGAATATTTTCGTGAATATTATTTAGTTACCGAGACTGTTGAGCAATGTCAGCTGTGTCCTGGCGAAGGGAAGCCTGGCTCAGGGACCGTGCGGCCCAGGCCACGTGCACCGAGCGCTCTGCGAGCAGCAGCGAGGCAGTTCCCGCGTGCGGGCGGAGCCATGTGAGCCGCAGTGTCGGTGGCGGAGCGGGGAGCGGCGGGACCCGGCGGTGCCCGCACGGCCCCGCGCAGCGCGTGGTGGAGCGAGCCCCGTGAACGCCTGACTGAGAGGGGCGGCACACGGGCGGCGGCGGGCGGTAGTGGCGGTAGAATGGAGCCACGCCCAGCCGAGACGCGCACTGGAGCAGGGCGCGGGGGAGTCATCGCTCGGGGGCCCGGCCGAGACGTGGGTGCAGCGCCCGGCAGCGGCAGCGAAACTGCGACCAGAGGAGGCGACGCACGGAGAACTGAGCGGCGCGGCCCGGCCCGCGCAGCCCCGAACGCGACCCCGGGAAGAGCGCGCAGGCACCAGCAGCCCCGAGAATTCCAACACGGGAGCGACCGAAAGAGAGAGCAAAGACGCAGCGAGACAGAAAACAGCAGCCACTCGGAAAAAGGAAAAGATCATAGTAACTAAGACCTTAGGGATAGTAAAATGGTATAATGTTAAGCAAAATTATGGTTTTATAACAAGATGTGACAACCAGCAAGACATATTCGTGCATAGAACTGCTATTAAAAAGAATAACCCTGAAAAATGCATCCCAAGCTTGGGAGATGGAGAGGTGGTGGAATTCAAAATTGTGCTAGGGAGAAAAGGGTTACAAGCATCGCAGGTCACTGGGCCTGATGGTGTTCCTGTAAAAGGCAGTATATATGCCAAAAATCGTAGTCATGTTAGACAATATCTCCATTATAAGCCCCCCCTACAGTCTCCCTTTCCTAATCCCACCTTTCCCTTTTACCCTATGTCCTATTATCCCCAGTGTATTCCCAATCCGTTTTTTCATCCATGGTTTCCCTCACAAAACCATGCTTTTGCCAATTGTTTCCCCAAAAATCCCTTTCCAATGCCGAGTGGGGGATGAAAAGGGGGAGGGAAGAAGTTAAACCCTCTCCTGCCTCAGTTTCCCCACAAAGCATGCTCAGAGAGTTCTGTCTCCCTTCTGTCAGCCCTAAGATGTTCCACAGAATCTGACTGGACATTTAAAGACTCAGGAGGGTGGCTTGTTTTGTTTTGAAACTGTTCTTGTTATGTTTATCCAGTTGTTTTCATTCTCCTTTTATTAAAATAAAACGGGTGAGGTGTTGGGGTCCCTCCCCTGCCGTGTAGCCCTGGGAGAGGGGCCCTGAGGGCACAGACACGGGGCTTCCCTGTCCCTGCTCAGCCTCGTTCCCATTGGTTGGTTTGTGTTCCCTGCGCGGGCAGAAGGACCCTTGGTCCCGTGACTGGGACAGTTCCTGGGCAGAGCTCCGGCCATGCGGCTGGAGAAATAAACATCTCTCTGAAACAGCTATCAAGAATCTGTCTGTCCATAGATATTTCCTTTCCACGGGACTCCTGGTTTGATATATGCGTGTTGCAGTATCCCCACTGCAACACAGGACACCTACTAGAACACCTGTGTTCAGTGAAGGAGGAAATCATTTGTGGAGAGAAGGATAAGCTTTAGAAATTCCTAAGACTTAAAGCATGACAAAGTAAGAACTTGTGGTGCCTGGTAGATTCAGTACAAAAGGCCGCCCCTGAGGTGCAACTGCCCAGCCCTCAGGGTCACCATTCACCACTGCAAAAGGAACTGTCAAAGGTAAAAAACCCAATATAGTGACTGGAATAGGTTCCCCAGGTGACGTAAGTTACAAACACAACAAAACCCAGCACAGAGAAAAAATAGCCATATTATCTACTTACCTCTGAGGCCCCAAAGACAGAGCCCTCCCCTCCCAACTGACCCAGGACCTGCCAGAGACTGAAATATTATAGTTTACGACTTACACATTTTCATGAAGGACTTCCAAAATTGTATTACAAAAGCTGCAGAGAAGACTTATCACACCCTGAATGAGGCTCTGAGAGGCCCTACACACTGCTCGATGATGAAGATAAGATAAACATGACTCAGGTCTGGGCTGGGGGAGAAGAATACATTTCAGAGGGATCAAGCTTAGCACCTTTGGGGGTGGAGATCACGGCCCCAGGGCTGTCAGCTGCCAGGCTTGAACAGACCCTCGAACCAAAGGGTGGGGAGAGACAGGTTTTGGGTGTGTGTTGGAAAAGCCTCTGGTGAGAGGCGCAGTGAAAGCCCATCCTCCACTGTGCAGAGGAGCCCAGCTGAGGGGTCCCTTCACCCAAGCTGCATCCACATGAAGGACAGAGGGGCTGACATGGCCCATCAAAGGGGCCCTACAAAGGGGTCCCCAGACCCTGCACCAGAGCACCAGAGAGGATGCAACAGACCCTCAGTGTTGCAAGGGACAGTGTTAAACCGGCTCCTGCAAGAGGAGGCACGTGGGCATTCCCACCTGGCCAAAACACGTATTAATGCACAGGATTCTACACTCTTCGGCGTGTGACAGTGTGTGACGGCGTGACAGCAGCGACGGGGGACCCTCACCACCAGCAGACCAGATGGAGGGGAGCAACGAGACCTCGTTGGGACCCTCGGATGGGTGATATGCTTCCACCTAACCCCTGTCACCTCTCCCTGTTCCCCCACCCCCCACGCACACTTCTTCCTCTATTTCTTTCTTTCCTCTTTCTTTCTCTTTGCCTCTTTTACTATTAAATAAAATACATCAATTTTTTGGCAGCAATATCTAACCTTGTTTGGTTTTAATCTCGTTTTTGGGTATATTTTGAACCTTCCAAGTTCCTTCCGGTTTATGCACAGACACTTGATTTTCTCTGCTCTTCTGTGTTTAAACCCGATCATAACAGGAGCTAAGACAGCTCTCATGTCAGACAAATGCCTTACGCCTGACCCATAACTGGAGAAACATAACAACAGTGGACATAGGGAATAATCCCATTTAAATGTCACACTGTTAAAATTATGAGCCAGTTACCAGGGAAAAGCAGCCCAGCCCAGAACAGTGGACCTTCTAAATATAGGCCAGGCACCCATGATATTAACATGCCAATGAGTATGCAGAGCCTGGGAGGCCCTGGATTCTTCAGGATCAGTGCACCACATTAGCTCTAGGTGGGTTTATCCCACCCACTGCCCTGACAGCCTCACTTCAACTTCCCACAGTGTAAGGCAGCTGATTCTTGCTGTAGGGATGGTCACCCTGCCCTGCCAACACTCTGAGTTTATACCAGACTGTTACTTTGACTGTTTCAAAACAACAACTCTTCTGTTTACGTAAGACGTCACTTAAAGCTTTAGGATCCCCTTAGTTCCTAGGCTGCCAGCCCTGGGAACTGTAAGACGTGCCAGCCTGGATAGAGCCAAATGAGTATTTCTTAAAGGGAACAGAAGACATGGATATTTTAATTCATTTCAAGCTGTTTATCCTGGGAATTTTATCTTTTCTGTTTTCCTTCCTGCTAGTTTCTCACTTAATACTTACTGGTTATCAGGCATGTCAATATCAAACAGGAACTCAAGTCACATATGCTACTTGTTATAAAAGAGCAATCTGCACTCTCTTATACTCACATACAGTATTAACAGGATCATTTTTGAAACAAAGCTTCATATATTATTCATTACTCAAATCAAACATTATTTTCAATGATTTTAGTACAGATTTCACCATACAGATTTTAAAGTATATTTTACATGAAATAAAGCCTCAAAATCTTGGTAACTCCAATTAGGAATACAGTCTCAGACATAAGATAAAATTTAAAAGTTAATTGCACTATATAAATATTTTATTTAAGGGCAGATTGGTGCAATTCTGGAATACAAAATGTCATCAACATTCCACTCCATCAATTGCTCAGAGTTCATACAATTTGGCTGCAAAGACTTCACTAGACTGGAATAACCACAAGATATTTAACTGATCTCACTGATTCTGTTTACATTTCTATAATTTTTAATTTTTATTATAACTCTGAGAAAACTACACTATAGTACCCACTCTGCCCTTCCTTCAATTGCGTAATCTTAAGCCTCTAACACAGTCTGAGATACCAAAGGACATCTCATCTGTCCTGAAGCAGCCAGTGCAGGAGCCTGCAAATCTACACATTTCCATGTCTTCCTTGCAATCCTTTCATGGATGTCTTAGACCTGAGTGAAATTCAGCTTCAGATTATGATACCTAAATTTTGACGTCTACTGAAAATGCAAGGATTTGATTAAATTACCAAAATATAGTGATTTACTACTACCCAAGATGTTGGATAGCCCAGCTACCACTCTGGAAGGGGACCAGTCTCCCACAGGCCCTGTGCCTTAGTAAAGAACTAACTGCACCCAAATGCTACACAGAGCAAGAAGCGTGTCATCCCAAACAAGTCACTCTGCAAGGCAGAATGTGAATGTGTGAATGTGTCATCCTCACTTTGCAATTATCCCAGCATCTGAAAATACTGTATCAGGAAGGTATAAACATGCCCTGTGACATACAGAATTTAACGGTTTGCCAGTTCAAATCTGAGAGAACAGTGATAAAGGAGTACAGCTACCCCAGCTAGAGACAGGCAGAGTCTGGACAGCCCATACCGTATAGGCAGATACTGTCTGGCAACTAATTCAGCAGGAAATGGTCATTTTAAATGTACTATAATGGAGGAGTTTATGGCACATGCATCTAGTGGCACAGTTCACTGTTTTATGGAAACAATGATCTGTTAGTTACCTCTGAGATGTCAATCATTAAAAGCGTTTTAATAATTAGAGTTTCTTCCCAATGTGTTTTAATCCTTTACTGATTCATAAATTATCACTTTTTTTGGTGGTATATATCTATTTGAGAAGGAAGATGTCTTTCTGGTCTTACTATTTAAGCCTGATTTCTACTCAGGGTTTCAAAATTATCTCATCTAGAAAGTCCTCATAATCAAGCTGAAGCTTTTGATTAGTAACATTTACTTTGGGATATTAATATCCAAAGACAAATTCCCACTCAGTTTCCTAACATTTCGATTAATCTTCAAATATATTCCAGGGCAGTTCTTCTAAGCACTCTTCTGTAAAACAGCAGCGTCTCCCTCAGAGCATGATGATTTCAGTTCATTTTTCATTCTCAAAAAGCATTAGAGAACTACATTCTCTTTGTATATGAGATAACTTTGGATGGCACCTCAGCTCCAGTCCTTAGATGGGAACCATTAAATTCAGGAATTCCTTATCTCCTGGGACTAGAAACTCCAGCTATATTCAGTGTTTAAGATGAACTCTTCCCTGTTAAGTCTATTTCTTTCCAGTGGTTTGAATTATGTTTCATATGCCAAGAGAAAGCAGTTTTAATGAAGTCGTCACAGTCTTTGTAATAGAAGAGGAAAAAACTTACAGTTCCCTGTTCAGCTTGCTGAGAAAAGAACCTTGACTTTATACTACGAAGAAACACCACAATGTTTTCTTCTAACAAAAAACGTTCCTCTAGCAGCAGAGTGTTCTCCAGGCCGATTTAACGCCTCCGAATAGCTGCATTACCATTCCTGCTGCATTACCATTCCTTGGTCTCCTAGATACTCAAAATTCATGAAATTTTAATAGGATTGTGGTAGCACAGAACTTGAGTTATCTGCCTGCACTGCTTTTACATTTCTTGAAAGAGAGAAGCCAACCACTCCAGACACAAGCAACAGCTACAGGGGACAGTCAGACTTCAAGTGGATTGGGAAATATCCCAGTCAGCCAACTGTCACACAGAACATTTAGACAGGTGGGAAATACCTCTTCATGTATTTTTAAATCATCAATCATGACGCAATGTACTGTATTTTTTTCTAGTCCATTACCTTGACTTAAAATTTATTATCACAGGTCTGTTTTAACATACTCAAAGATAGATTGGCCAATCTATGCAAGACTTATAAAAAATTCTTGTACTTTATTTTAAGCAGTATTTATTCTTAATTTTAGCAACACACTGCAAGTGAAATATAATTTTCTCCCTGCCCCTTCCCCAATAAACGGGCAAGTTCATAGTGACTACAAGAAAGAAAGCCAAGTATATTTACAGTTCAAAATTAAACTTTTTAAAAATCTCTTTTCTCACCATAATAAAAAGTCACTTAACTAAAGAACCAACACTCCTTGGTAACATGTATTTCAATTTAACTTTTTTTTTGTCTTCTCAGAGAAAGAGATTGTCCAGAGCTTTTATAGCAGCCTGTTCAAATTATTTGACCATTTTTAGGACTTCATATTCTATGTTTCAGGTACTAGTATAAAGAAGATTTTATTCAAAGCTTCAGTTCTTAGTCTACTCAGGCTGCCCCAGCAATTCACTTCAAATCAGAAAATCTCCTTGGAGTATGACTTTGTATCCAAAGTGACTACAGCAATTCATAACTACACAGAGAAGGATGTATGGACACCACATCCATCTGTAGCCAGGAAAAAAACACCCAGGCAGCTGCTGAACTCTCACAGCATGTTTCTGGATTCTTCCTGACATACAGCACAGTTATCTGAGAAGTACATACCTCCCACTAAACATCCTGGGACTGGTTTGGACACAGTTGCCAGTATTCTAGTCAGTTCAGACAAATATAAATTAAGTGCTCATGTTTAGTCTTCCAGATGCTATGCACATCTTGACATAAATAATATTAGCAGGCCAGAGCAGTATACAGCATTATGCATCTGTAGAAACACAACCACAGTAAAGGTGTATTTTTCCAGCTGTGTTGTTTAAAACTATTTTAAAACCATATGTAACAAACTTTATAATGTAAACAAAAATGGATACCTTTTTTCAGAAATCTGTGTTTTTGGGATAACTTTTAAGTGTCACTTTAAGTGCTATAAGATACCAAACACTGCATTCCATTTGACTGCTTATGAATCATCTGATCAAACAAAAAATGGATAGAAGTTATGTTCAGAACTGAACAGTAACCTACTTTCAACGCATGAGCTAAGTGACCTTAGCTCATTGTAGTCATAAATAATATGTATGGACAACTGTGGCCATCAGCAGCATTATGTCTTAGAAAGATTAGCAGAAGTTTCTGAAAAGCAAAGCTTTCCTATCACCATTTCCCATTAAAAACATCCAGAACAAGGCAGAGATGCATCCTGCCTAAGGAAATTATAACCTAAAATAGAGCAAAAGTAAAACCATATTTAAGTGTGTGCATGTAAAGGAAGAAGGGAGAAAATTAGCAAACTAGGAGAGAGATCATACGTGCTTTGCTTTTTAAACCACTCATTTGAATTGCAGAAGTTCTGAATCATTTATTAAATAATACAGAATAACAGAGATTTTAAGGGGGGAGCAGCAAATATGACAGCCAAGGGAAACAGGGTGGAAAGAATCACCTGAAATGCACTTAAGAGCAAAGCAGAAAAATGTCATGACGGAAGTATGAAAGTTGTTTTGTTGGGAATGGAGAGGGAAACCATGTGACGAGTATGAGGAACATAGTATCATGATGTGGAACTGTACAAACCTGACAGCAGAAGAAATGAAATGAAAAGGGACTTGACATTATCAACATCTTAATATACACCAACTGACTAAATATACTAAGGCCAACAAACTTCCTCTGGCCCCAAGACCAGCTGTCACATACAACTCACATCTGTTCGCTTAAACTATGGCAAATGTCAAGTTTGTGCTCAAGGCCCTCTCTGGGAGAATTGCAGTTGGACTGCCCCAAAACCGTATCAGAAAACATCCTACAAACTTAATGGGAGCAGAAGTGCCAGTCCTTGTGCTTTAGTATTATCCCATTTCATGTAATACTATGGATACAGCTTTTGTGTATTAAAGGAAGAAAAATGCAGAGGATTACAGAACATACACTCTTTGATTCCCTCATCACTTTTCCACATTCTGCACAGGCTCTCTAGCAGAGGGCCATTCCAGTTCTCTTTAAAGTGATGAGGTTTCAGATCCTTCCATTCAAGCCTCATGCCTCTGGCAGTACAACAGGCAAACATGATCCAGTGCACAATGGTGGCCCGTAAGTGTTATGTTTTCAGTCTGTTTCACAAAATCTCAAAGTACACTCCAACTATGTGAATTCAGTCAGGCATCAGACCTTGTGTTAACAGTTATGTACAGGTACAGGGAAATAACCCCATCTGTATGTTCCTCTGCAATATCAATGTGGGACTTCTGAATTACAAAATGATTGGGATTACTTCACAACCTACAGTGACAATGTAAACATGGATATACAGAGTAAGCTTTCAGGTGTGTTCCAGCACCTGACTGTTCTCAGTGAAATGACCAACTGAATCCACGCTTCTCAGAAGTTATGATACACTGAAAGAACAGCAGTTTGGAAGACACTGCTGAACCTTCTACACAGATGCAGTCTGAACTTCCATTGATCATCAACTTGCTTAGTCATTTCCAGCTGAGAGAAGGAACAGTACCGTTTTTCCAACCTGACAGCATTTTTTCCACCAATCTTATATAAAAACATATAAAGCACTCTGCAGTGGAGAGAGTCATCTTGATTTATTTGTTGCTAGGTATGCAGTACTTACAGAAAATGAAAGTCAAACCTTGTTTTTTTTATTAAACACCCTGTAGAGTTAATTACTTCCACAGGGTGACTATAGTACATAATTATTTTATTTTATAGGTTTTAATGCACTCCTTAATTTTACAACTGTTTGTTTTACTATTTTTTGGAAAGGGTAAAAAGATACAACCAATTAATTTCCCAGAATACCTCACTAAAGCCTGTCTTCAACCACTGGAATAACCTCCCAGGGACATGGTAAATCCCCATCACTGGATGTTTTCAGTACATGATTGGTCACAGTGCTAGGTAATCTCAGACAGGCTCCCTTTCCCACTAGAAGTTAAACCAGATAATCTTTCAAGGTCTCTTCCAACTTGGGCTGCTCTATAACTTTCTAACCTTCCTTTAAAATAAATTAAAGTTGCTTTTTCATAAATCATTGCAAGTCAGTCATGATGTAGTTAACTGCATTTTGTCCTTTCCTGGTTCTTTAAAAGGACTAAATGTACCAACTGCTTCCAATAAAATAAATGTATTTTCATTTTTCATCCTTGCCAAGTAAAATATTCTGACATTATAATTATTTTCTGTTAGCAGTTAGTTACATAAACACAGTTGGTCCTGTAGTACTTCATCTTGCACTAAATACCACATTGAAGGATAGGTTCCTGTCCAAAAAGCCTTACCCAATTAAGCTAGTTGCCCAAATCTAGGTGCATCTGAATGTGTCACATTTATAATCTGGAGCTTCATACAGATCTGGACAGCTGTACCCAATCAGAAATTACACATAAAAGGAAATTCTGCCCTCGTGCAGCTTCCTCTTCATCACAATCAACAGTGTTAACTCTGGTCCTACTGCTATTTCAGAAGCAAACTACTTTTCCTGTTGTTTTCAGCATAATCAGTTTCTAAACCATACCTAAGTTATGCTACTTCCTCTGTCACTATTCATTTTCTTTGCAGCCTACTATGAAGAATCTTATCAAAGGCTTTGTGAAAATCCTAGAACATTATGTCTGACAGGTAACCTTTATGTACTTTACCTGCCTTTTTTCAAAGAACTCTGACAGAGGGAAAAAGAACACTCATCCTTAGAGAAATTCTGATACTTTTCCCCCATCACACTACACAAACGTGCTACTCAGTCTTTAATTATAATCTTCATCTTACCCGAAATTCTCAAGAAAACTCCTAGACTGTAACTCACTATCTCCTGCCTTCTCCCATCAGGACAGGTATCCCACACTACTGACACTGCAGTCGTCTTTAACAATTACTGGCTGGAAATACAATGTGCTCTACCAGTTTTCCATTTTCATAAGTGGCTTGATTCAGAGTACTGAAAATGTGCATAATACTCTAAATATATATGACACTTCATAGATACGTCGTAACAGGTCAAGTCTGTACTGTGAAATTTAGAACCCACTAAGTAAGGCCATTTAGAGAAACATTATCCAGATCTAATTCATTGCTGCTTTATTTCATATGGGTATTTCTACAGAGACAAATAATATTTGATTCAGTCCAATGTTTTATGAAACAATAAAACTTTGACTCTCAGTTTAGTGAAACAAGTAATATACAACTAGAAAGATGTATTATACATGTATGCATATGTGTATAACTACATGGAGTGTGTGCAGATATATATATACACACATATATAGTTATACCACCAATACAAGCTTCCATAAAATGAAAGACTGATAATTACTTTCTGAAAGATTAGGGCATTAATGAAAACAAAAAGGAAAGCATATGTAATAATAGCCAATCTTGAACTACTGTGTTGCAAATGAGATCATCCACATCAAAATATACTCTCAAAGCTGTTTGTTCAGTACAGTATCATGGTAGTTTTCACATGCGCAATTTAAAGATCAGGCTTAAAAATGGGATTGATTCCTTCTTAGAAAACATGAAGCTCATGCTCAGACCTTATTTTCATGAGTGCTTGATAAGCTAAGGGACACATACTTAGAGGTAGCATTCCAGCATTTTTTTGGTTGGTTGCTTGCTTTGTTGCCTCACTGGTGTCTCTCTGGCCTATTGACGTAAGAGAAAGTGGCTTGGAGCAGAGGCGAAGTGCCTCTGCAGGTCCTGGCAGATTAGGAAATAGTGGCCTTCTCTGGCAGCCATTCCTGGAAATGCTAGCTGGGGGAAAGTGAGCTGAACCAGCACAAAAGAGAAACGAGCTGGCAGTTTCCCCTCCAAGCGAACTAATATATATGTGACTCCTGGGGAGGAACTATTTAGGAGCAAAGAGCTACAGTATCTGCATAGTTATGCCAAGATGCCACCGCTCACTGGAAGCAGATTCTACAATTTTTGCTGGTGACTGGCTGCTGAACTACACTAGTTTATACCATCTGCTGTGATACCTTTATACAGAACTGCTTTACTGGGGCGTTTTTGGGAGCTGTTTGGCTAACTATTTTTTCTCAATTTTTTATAGTTTTTTGTATCCCCACACTACTTCCAGAAAAAAAATGGGGGAAAAATAAAATAAAAAAATAATTGGCTTGCTTAAGAAACCTTAAGTGTGGGAAAACCAGCAATAACTGACCATGTGGAGAACACACACTGACAAACCCCTCCTGTGTACAAGCAGTATAGAACTGAATGTCTGCATCGGTTAAGTTCTGGCGACAGAGTTAGAAATGAGAAGGGAAACCTTCTCTGGCATTGAGAAGCAGGTGGAAAAGAGGAAAGTATTATCTGTTTTATCTGTTTGGGTTATTTTCATAATACTAATTTTCATAAGTCATCACTACTCTCAAAATTTTAGAACAAATGTGCTTGTAGGTATATTTGGGTAGAAAAATCATTTAAAATCAATACCTCATCTATGTTAGTCCAATACTATAGTTTTTCTTCTCCTTTATACTGGAGTTTGGTGTTTTAAAACACATGAAGGATGACACCTTAGAAGCATATAACTATCAAAACCAAATAATTCACAGGTATATTTTTGTTCTTACAAAGTCAATTTAGATTTAATAGCAATGAATTTCAGAAATGGTGCTATTCACTGCTTTTTACCATAAACCAAGTCACACTTTTAGATTAAGCTGGAATTAAAGGAAACATTTCTACTAAGTACATTTCTGACTAGCACAAAGGGACATTAAAGACAATAACAGGTAACATCAAGAAACCCAGAGTTCCTTTTTTCTTGCAGCCTTTGTTAAAAAAAAAATATGATTAACACAGCAAGGTAGTCTTAAAATGTGAAACATCTTGGAATAGTTTTGGGTTAAATACTACCTAGATCAATCAGATTTTAGTTCTCAGGCTGGTTGAACATAATAGAATTTATACTAATTTCATATAGGTAAGACATGGCACAAAGCTCAAGCAAACAATCCTGACTAAAATAGTACTTGCTTAACATAAGGCAGATTCCTTCTGTGGCATGGCCCCGGAGCTGTGTATCAGTTGGGATTCTAGTCAGGATGAACGTCCTTGTACTTCTTCAGCTGTCAGAAGGGCCTCTGCCATTGGGGCCAAAGAGATTTCCAACTGCTTTGTCGCACCTAGCAACAAAGCAAGAGGAAAAACGAGAAAAGGAAGGCAAGGAGACAGAAGGAGGCAGAAGTCTTTGCCGAAGAAAAAGGATCAGGAGACATCACTGTAAGTGACTTGGAAAACTGGCTGAGATAATGCTAATACTGCTAGTAAGTATATTTGAAAACTCAAGATTTTTGAAAATTTCAAAAGACTGGAAAGGCTAAAATACTACCAAGATTCAATGGAAGAAAAGGAAATAATAAGAAATTCAGACAAAATTATAAATTATTAGTAGAAATTAATAAAGTATCTCTAAACATTAGGAAGATACCAAATAACTGGTAACTCAGAGTAACTACAAATCATGGCGTATCTCCTTTTGCAACAAATTTCTAAAGACCTCTAAAAATACTTCAGCTTTTTAAACCAAGTTATCGTCTAGATGACAAATGCTCATTTCCATTGAACATAAAAATCCTTCTTGCACCAGTACTCTAGAAGGACTATGGTTTGTCATGCTTTCAGCAGGATGTCTGGGAAGATGTTAGCAAAATACATTCCTTCTATTAAAACTGTAGATAATTTTTTCAACTGGTAAAACCCAAGGAGCAGTTTACCAAAACTGAATTTAGAACAATGCATCAAAAATGAGTCAAAACACGTAAGAAGAGCTAAGAATTAATTTTGTTTACTGTGTAAGAGTTCTGTCAATAATACCCAGATTTTAGGATGAAATTGCATGCACACCAGAACTTTTAGGCAGCCCATCAAGCTTCAGAACCACACTTAAATTTGAAAGAAGACTGCACAGTCGGAAAATAAAATTGAAAGATTCATACTTTCAAATTCTTTTTTTTTCCTAATTCCTTACCATTTAACCTCAGAATTGTAATTTTCCACTGTTTTGGTGGACTTAGAGATGATCTAATGGGAATTTTTCAGGCTGAAAATCAAACAGAGCTTTACTAGTACAGTTTGTAGAACATAAAACTGACATTTGACTTATTCAAAATGCAATTATCTTTTGGACTACCAAGAATATACCAGCTTAATAAAAGCTCAGGTTAAGGAGCCCGTATTTATTAGCATCATTGAGATAATTGCATTTGACTTTCTTTGCTGGCTGTAAGAACTTTCAGTAGCAATTTTATTATCTGACCTAAATGTTTAAGTGTTAAGCAAAACATGACTCAGGCAAGTGGCACTTTAAACACTTCCTGCAGCCCATCATGCCTGAAGAGACAATAATACGTTTTTCAAATGAAACTCTAGAGATGAAATGCTGGCCTGATTCCTGCAAGGAAGAACTCCAAGGTAAAGAAGTCAAGACACTGTTAGGGAAAAAAATAACAAGAAACTGAATATGAAGAGTGTTGGGGTTTTAGGAGTTCTCCTTTTTTTTTTTTTTTTTTTTTCTGTAAAAGGAATTTTCCCCATACGTGCTGCTACGGGGACAAATTGCTGGGTACTTAAGAAAAACAGAAGACCTAGCCATTGAGGGAGGGGTACATCTGGCTACTCTTTTGTTTCACCTGGGTGTGTGGACAGTCAGCTCCCAGCATTTGGATGGAGAGGGAGGCTGTTTTGTCGGCTGCTTTTCCTTCTGCCAGAGAAACCCCGGGATCTCAAGCCCGCCTTCCCTGCCCCGCTGGGAGCCGGGCCCGCGGCCACCCTGCCCCCGCCGTTGCTTTGAGCCTTCGCTACGTTGTAGCCCTGCTCGCCCTGCCTGCCCAGACCTGCGGGGGTTCCCACAGCAGCTCCGCAGTTTGGATACATCTCGTCTGCCACCCGGGATTTGTGCTCGTCCCTGCCGTTCCAGCCTGCTGTTCCTGAGGGTCTGGCCGGACACGGGGATCGGCTGCCCAGCGGTTTGTGAAGCCTTTGTCCCATCCCTTCCCGGGATCCCAGGGCACCGGTGCCGCGTGCTCCCCGAGCTCGCTCCGGAGCGCCCCCTGCAGCCGCGGGGGAACCATCGCACCTGCCCTGCTCACCGGGAGCCGCCAGCGCCCCTGCCGGCTGCGAGCGGAACTGCACCCGAGGGGAAAGGGCCTGACAGCCGAGAAGGCTGGGACTGGGTTTGTGATTGTTTGCTGTTACTGCCAGAGTTATTGCTGTTTGTTTGACCGGTTATACACATATAGATATATAATTGTAAAGAACTGTTATTCCTATAACCCATATCTTTGCCTGAAAGCCCCTTGATTTCAAAATTATAATAACTCGGAGGGAAGAGGGGTCACATCTGCCATTCCAAGGGAGGCTCCTGCCTTCCTTAGCAGACAGACACCTGTCTTTCCAACCAAGACAAAGAGTCATATGCCAAACAGGAGCAGGCACCCAGTTGGCAAATATTATCATCAATAGAGATTAATGCAACTCCAACCTGCATTAGTTGTAATACAAAACTATTTTCCAAGCTGCTGCACTAGGTTAATATTTAGCATTGCTGAACCTGGCGACAGAGTTGCGGTGTCAAATGAATAGAATTCAACAACACTAATCTCATTCTAAGCAGAAAATTATATGCTGAGGGATAGCAGAGATCCCACAAAGCAGGCATCCACAATGTGTAGTCACCAAACTGGGGCACCCCTCACTTCTGTAGCATGGCTTATTATCTGAGCAGGAAAAACAAGCTGCAGCCACTCCGTGTTTGGGTTCTTGGTAGAGCTTACACCATTCCCTTTCTGCATCCACCCACATGTATTAGCATGAGAGTCCTAAATCACATGTGTTAGAGGCAGTAATGCTTTATTTGGTCTGAAGACTTGCAGTAGTCCACATTCACCCCACAAGTAATGAACACCGTCTTTAGAGTGCACAGTGGAACACAGGTCTCTTGGAATTTAATCTCCAAGATGCTGGCCCAGAACAGCCTTGCAATTTTTCTCATCTCATTTCACTCATTTTGCTTTTGTGATGCTTACAAAGTCCCAAACTCAGCTGCCCAACATTTCTGCACACTCTTGTTAACAAGAAACAACTTTACAGTGCTGCAATAGCAGAATTTTATTAGTAGGTATCCCATTTTAATCTGTTTACTCTTTGAGCAAGTATGTTGTCTGTGAATCTTCCATACTCTCTTACCAAAAGGTTAATGTTCTGCTTGTCTTTTGCTTACTGCTTACCTTTCATTCCACAACAACAGTGAACCAATGTAATGCTGTGTTACCTTGCTTCCCAAGCAAAGAGAAAGCCGTATATACCCTACAGCAACCACAATATCAGACAGCCTTTAACTGATATAAACACACTGATGAAAACTTTTTTCAACTTAAACAAAAAAGCGAGTCACTTGCAGGTTCTATTTCACGATTAGACCAGATACTGTATAAAAAAGGAGAACTACAAAAAAGTACGGTAACACAACCAACAAAGCTACTGAAGAGTAGAAGAAATTACAATGCAGGAAATCAAGTGCTAACAAAATAATACATTTCAAAGGAGGCTGCTAGCTGCATCCAGACAACTGGACTGAAATGGATGAGCTGTGGTGGGTCGACCACCAATGCTGCTCTATCACTGTCCTCTGCAGCTGGACAGCGAGAGAAAATGCAGCAAAAGGATCCTGCGTTAAGATATGGGAAGGGAGGGATCACTCACTAGCTACTGTCACCAGCAAAACATACTTGATTTGGGGAAATTAACTGTATTTATTACCAATTAAATCAGAGCAGAATAATGAAAAATAAAATCAAATCTTAAAAACATCTCCCCCGCTACCTCTCCCTTCCTCCCAGTCTTAATTTTTGTTGAGGAATCCATTCAGTGCTGGTATCTTGGCGAGCTGCTGCAGTGGGAGTCACAGGTTAAGCTCTGGGAGCCTGATGCAAGAGGCTGGGAATTGCCAACCCTGTGCACAACCAAGGGCCTGGGGACCTGTGGCCCAGCCTGGCGACTGGACATCTGAAGACATGGCAGGAGCCAAGGGTTCCAGACTCTCCTGTGCTTAGACTGTGGGAGGATAAAAGCCCAGGGCATCCTTTGTTCAGGGTCCCTCCTCAGAGGCACCAACTTGAGCTGTATTTTTTTTTTTTGCTACTGGACCAAGATTAAATTATTTTAAGGATCAGTTCATCTGAGACTCTGCTGTGGGAAAGCTGGGGTCGAGCCAGCTCGGAAGCCTGGTGTGACTGTGAGTGTGGGGATGTAGCTGTGAAGGGGCCTCTGTCCCAGCTCAGGTGTGCAAGTGTGGCTGACAGAGGGGCTCCTGGAGGGACAATTAGGGAAGTTTTTTCAACACTTTACTCCTGATTCTCTCCCTCATCCCCCCATCGGAGGTGCCAGGCATTGAGGCTGGTTCATCACACATTGATTCTGTCACTTCTTCCTCTTCAGGGGAAGGACTCCTCACACACTTCCCTTGTTCCAACATGGGGTCCCTCCCATGAGGGACAGTCCTCCACGAACTTTCCTAAAGTGAGTTCTTCCCATAAGCTCCAGTTCTTATAAACTGCTCCAGCATGGGTCCCTTCCGTCTTGTAGTTTCCAGTGCATTACACTACAATACACATGTAACCACCTTCTTGCTTCTGTGACTTTACTGAAACCCTGTTTTTGTCCTTAGACTTTGCTGCTGCAAAATCTTTTGTAGTCTTATGATTGCAAACAGCCATATGAGGATCCCTCCTTCCCTATTCCTCAACTTTCTCACCTGCTCTCACTTTTTCTCTTGCAATTTATTCCAGCTACATGCTGTATTGTTTTTATTTCCTTCAGGCTTGTACTCTTACACTAGTTTCCTTTCCAGTTATTTCAACCTTAATTCTCTAGCTTGTCTCCTATCTCTCTCACATCAGCTCCTCTATTATCCCAACCTTTACTAGCTGTTTAAGGATAACTCAGGCAATGGCCAATCAAGAGGTCTGAGGTTTTGTAGATTTTTTTCTTTAAATAGTGTTTGTTCACACAATTCAATTCACATGGACTTACTTGCTCTTCAGGGAATTCATTCAACTAAGCTCTGGTGCCTTTGACACATGCTGGTTTCCTCTGCTCAAAGACTTTTGTTTCCTAGAAAGCAAACTAATAATACCCAGCCCAGCATTCTCCCTTCTTTTCCTACTGTCCTTCCAATCCATTATCAGTTTTCTTTGCTGCAACCCTGTAATAACTCGAATATATCAGAGTGTGTTTAACCTGAAAAAACAAAGGATGCTGTTTTTTAAAAAGTGCATTTGATAAACATGCATGTTGTTACCATTACCTCATCTCTGAAAATATAAGCAAGACGAATGATGAAAAGAATGAGTAAGATACATGTTTTACAACTTAATGTGTTTGACATTTGCTGAAATCAGAATAGCATGTGTGGGTACACAAAAGATAGAATAAAATCTGAAGGGGGCAGAAGCAGCTTGCTGTTTAAGAAACAAAGAAAAGCCTAGAAGATGACAGTGTTGTTGTAAGAGGTACATTAAGAACAACTGGATTATTTTGCAAAACAAAGAACAGTGCAATCTAGATCCTGTTGTTAGGGCAGGAAGGCCTTCCTATCCAGGCCAGGATACGCTGGTTATTGGTTGGTACACTTGCAGAGATAATCAAGTAAACTTCTAAATACATTAACTGAGAGAAAGGATGGGGAAATCATAGGTTCAATACTTAATTACAGAAGACCAAAGGTTACCAAAGCAAACAAACCTGTTAGAGATGGCACTGGAAAGCACACTCATGGATATATGTCCACAGGGAAGAGACAACTAAACCGAAACTTTGAATGAGCAGGTAATATGAACAGTAACAACTGAATAGGAGGCATCTCCAGGACAGAATCCAAGACTTGCTGATGGCATTCACAGGCAACTGTGTTTAGCAGTAATCAGTTTCCTGACAAACCACAAATTATAAAAACATTAATATGTACTACCACCGTATACTGATATAGCACCTCACACCTACATCCTAGAGCTTGTAAACCAAGTGCAACAATGGCATCACATGACATAGGACAATTCAGGAAAGGGAAAGCACAAAAATTATGGAAAAGAATGACAAAAAGATAAGTGAACATTAATTAAGAACTTCTAGGTGCAGGATCCTCACTATACGGTAGAAAAAAACTGAGCGACTTATTATGCACATATATATACACAGTAAACAGTAGATACTACGACTATGCACCCCCCCCCCCCCCCCCATCCTCTATGTATCTTAAGCAACAGGCTTCCATCCATACTGTTCTGGGGAAGAAAGCACAAGAGGGCTTTTGTACCCAACAGGACCACTGAGTGAAGAACCATGGAAGAGATGACACCCAGAAAAGATGGTTAGTGGGCATGGGTTATTCAACCACTTCAAATGAAGCAATACCAACAACCAAAGAAATTACGTATTTTAGTCTCTAAAGAAAACTTCTTTTGTTCATTAGCAGTAATTATTCCTCAAACATGTCTTGCCAAATTTTCTCAAAAAGGCATGTGCTGCATCATCTCTCAGTCTGAAGTTCATGCAATTTACTAACACCATAGGATTACTTCTGAAGTACCACACAGAAATAACAGACTTGAACACGAGTTATACCTCAATTCAGGCACAAAAAAACAATCTGAAAAGTTAACTTTGAACATCAATACCCATGTTTTCTAATGACTGGTTGCTTGTAAAGTTGTAGGAAACAGGTGAAAAGATATCCGTTTAGGAATGAACAAAAAAGGACATCAAAGACTGAACTTTTTTCCCCCGCAGTTGTCAGGTATTTTTCTTAAAGTGATAGCAATAATGTTATGATAGCTGAGATTAGCTGGCACCTGAAAACTCTTTTTTAAAGGTCTCCAATAAATTGTTACTGTAAAATGGTACTATTTTTCTTTCAGAATAACTCTCACAGTAAGATCATTATCTCAGCAGTACTGAGACTTGCCTCTGGACCAAATATCCCTTCCCAGTCCCTGTACCTCAGGCTATAAGCACTTAAATCATGAGAGATGGGGAAGTTATAGAACTCAGAGGTCACAAGCTTATGGCCTTTATACTACTCAGCATTCAAATGAGGGACTAAACTCCTGAGGGCCTTTTGTCAGGCAGATGAAAAACCACCCTATGGACTACTATAGGCAACAGAGATGTCTCACAGGTTATGAGACAGTTTTACCTTAGTTCACTCACTTATTCAATGGAAAGAAATGGATTGTGAGTTGCTGTCTGGACTGAAAGCTCCTAGGACAAACAAAGGGCCCCACTGAAATTTGTAATGATTGAAATTATACACTCCAATATTGAATAATGGACAAAGATAGTGTTAAAAAGTATCCAAAACTTCATGTCTTGGCAAGTGATCAGCTCAAAAACACGTTAGTCTTTCAAAATCTAAAACCACTTTGATATCAATAGCAGCATCATACACAAAGTGAAGCTGAAGGCAGAAGCAATACAATGAATGTACTTTCAACAGCTTCAGAGTTATGAGAACTTGCTTTTATTAAGCAGTATTATGTTAATTAGCAAATATTTTTAAGTTATAAACCATAATAGAAGAATTTTCCAATGTAGGGATAGGATAACACTATTAATACAATTTTTGTTAAGCTTTGGGAAAGGTTTTGATGCTGTCCTCTGTCTCTACCTGCTGGTAGAGATCCCAGAAGCCACCTGTGCAATAGAATTAGGAGTCAAGAATATATTTTTGGACTCCACTGCAAAAATGTGTCATTCTCAATCAAGAAGCAAAAAGAAAAAACTTGCCCCAAATCCTCAATTTACTTCCTTTCATTTACACATCCATGAAACATTTATGCTCAGGAAATCAACAAAATATTCTCAAAGCAAAAACCCACAACAGTGAAGTGTGGTCCAATTTATTTCTCCTGGCAAATTGTATTGTGAACTAGCAAAGTTCAGCCTGAACAGAATCCTCCCCAACAAAGCTGCTGGTTATGAAAAGAGTTACTTGGAACAGCAGTTGAGCATATATCAGATATTTAGCTTTGGCATCTAGACTTAATTTTTGCCACAGTCTTTCTTCATGCACAAGCCCCACATATGCAGCCAAAATGTCCAATCATAACCTTCTTGCTTACTGCAGAGACACCTAACAAGTTTGACATAACACACACTTAATAATGAGGTTTTCACTGATTTTCCTCCTCAGGAATTTTAGTGGCGTGTTTTAGAAAAGGTTAATTTTTTCTGTGTTACTTTTACCAGAAAGCTTCCAATTTTCTTATCTGTGCCTTCTGTTCTAAGCTAAGCAACATCTGAACTCATTATTTTTATTTGACATTTATTACCTTCTTAAATACTGTCATCCTTAATTCCACCACTACTAGACTCTGATAGAACTAAGCACTTTCAACCGTGCAAGAATATCAAACAATTTTGAAATAGGTTCCTTGCCATAAAATATCAGTAACAGCTCCCAAAACCCATCTCCAGAAGCTTCTGACATTTTTAATAGTTTTTATTTAACCCAAGCAAAGGTAAGAAAACATGAAGCTACTAAAACTAAATTTCAGTTTTATTTTTCTACCCTGTTTAAATGAAGATTGACAGTTGTAGAGCAATGTGAACAATACCTACGGACAAAGAGAGAAACTGAAATTCAAATCCAGGGAAGATGCTCAGGGCAAAAAAAAAAATCAAACCTGTTTGAAGACTCAGTATTAGGTTTCAATGAAACAGCCTGAATTTGACACTTTAATAAATCCATCCACTTAGGATTGTAGCTAGAAAAAGGTGCCCTATAAAGAAGCCAAACCTCACATTCAAGGAGCTTGGAAGTTAAATAAAAAGATCTCACATGGAACTCACATGCTGCAGCAAACAACAACCCAAGGTACCCATTACGTCCCAGGAAGATCCACTTTTATAGGGCTGAAGACAATAACATTTAGATAAATTAAACAAATCCCCAGTGATTTGGAACATTCCTCAAAAGAGTTGGAGAGCTGAGTTACGACTCAAGAAACAAATGGAGGATGTTCAAATGCAGGACAAAGATTAACACAATAAATTGAACAGAGAGCACTGTAAGAAAAAAATAACTAAGCTGTGTGTCCCGCAAGACAAACGGAAAGACACCAAAGTGCCTCGGGATAGTGAACAGTGTAACAAAATCCCATCCCACCTGGCCATCTGAAGCAACCAGTGGTGACCGCTCCTGTCTAAACTACACAACAAGCAACTCTAAATATGGAGTAAAAAGAAAATAAATTATTTAGTAAAACAATCTCCATTTTCTATGTATTCTAGAATAAGCATGACCAAAACAGCCACATGGCGTCTTGGAGAGTACTGAAACAGGCCCCCTGCAGCAGTTTAAAAGCCAACAGCTTCTGTATTTTGATTATAATGAAAACGAACTGCCACCATACGTTAACAGCACTCAATAAGAGAGACAAATATCAGAGTAGATGTTCTTATCTGAGGTAAAAGTGACCAGAAATCAGTATGGAAAGATATGGCAGTCACAATTCCTCAGAAACTGAGGAAAAACAGAGTCGAGCAAAACCCATAAATAATGTGGTTTCACATAAAACAGGAACTCCTACTGCCAGTGTTGCTAAGGAGAAGAACAATTATCTAAAGATGGCTAGCACAATAAATTTTCACCTGCTATATTTAAGGTAAAACATGAAGGCCAAGCACTTTATGGACTCTGGGCAAAACCTTGGGTAGAAAACAAAAATTTTGTTCCAGTTCCCAAGATCGCAATTTCTAAAAATATGCTAGAAGGCATGACCATGACTGCAGATTATGAAACGTCCATTAAAATTTATCAAACCAATATTTGCACTGAGGAAACCACTAAGGCTTGTAGCCTGTGTCAAAATCAAACAGAAGGAAAACACTCATCATTGTCATAAGAAAAATATGTCTCTGGAATGCTATGGGCAAAATTTTTATTATGTTGGTTGGGAAAGTGGGAAAGGCACAAGAGAAATCAAACCCTAAAGCTGTAAGACTGTTGTGGTTGGTTTTTTTCCTAGATGAATGTTCTCTCCCTTTCCTAAAATAACCTAATGAGAAGATGCTATGCATAATATAATCCTGCATATCAATTTTATTAGTTTATTAATCTGCTGTATATGACATAAGATGTTCTGTAGTAGTCCATAGTTCAGTGTTTTTTTGATATATATGGAAGTATGGCTTAAGATGGATTTCAAATAGTCAGTATCCCCAACTTAAAAATGTGAAAAAATAATGTTAAAAGTATGCCTTAAAATGGTTCTGGAGTTTGATTCTGAACCACTCTTAAAGAATGGTACAAATCATGAAGAAAATGTCAACAAAAATTCACACTGCCTGAAACTAATGCAGAAAATTATCTCCCAGCATATTAATTTATATAAGGAAAGTGACCAAATTTATATAAAGAGAAGTGACCAAACACCAAAGTCTGACTGGAAATGCCAGATGTACTCGGTATTTCATTTAAGTCAAACTGCTGAAGTCCATCCTTGAGCCCCAGTTCTGGTCTTCATCCAGCTGCATGCCAGGTCAAGCCTACAACACAGCAAAGCTTCTCTCTATCAGGAATCCTGGTTTTCTTGAGAAACAGAAGCATGGGAGATGGTTGGGGTTAGAGGGAAGAGAGTAGCACTGTACTCCAACAAGCGGGCTGCCCTGTACAACCAGAGGAAATCAGACTATGGTGCTCACCCTGAACTACACCTGCCCCACAAACAAGATGCAAGCAGCACATCAATGCACAATGCAATGCACATGCCAATGCAAGCAACAGGAAGACAAACATTTCACCTCGAATTTCAGTTAGGTCACACATTTTGTGCCTCTGACAGCTACAATAGAGTCTGCTGCAGGGGTAATAACTTTATCATATCTTGCATGGCATTGTATCTTTTCCTAATTTTCACTTCACTTTTTCATTTTAAACCAGTGTATGGACCTGAATTACCCTTTACTGAGTAATATCACAAGTGCTAAAGGTGCCCAGAAAAGCCTTCCAATAAATAAATTGTAACATAGCCTTCCAGTGTCTTACAAAATGTGTATATATATTTTTAAATCACATATTTATTAAGATGGGAAACTTAACGTCAATTCAAACTTAAATGACCCAATTTGAGTCATTCAATTGCTGTCTTTTACCATGAAAGCCAGTAAGATGCAAAATCCAACATTATAGCAAAACAATTTTACCTCAGAATTACCAATCAAGACTACTTCTTTAATCCACTGCTTCATGCAATCTTTTTACTATTTGTTGTTCAAAGTTGTTTTTATCCTCTCCAAACATTTTGTTTCAGTTTATGGATAGCACAGCAGTGAGTTTACAAAACACAGGACAATTGGCTGCAAATCAGTGCTCACATCACTGTGAGAGCTGCTGCTCTCTAATCTCCTGCAGACTCCACAATTGAACACTTCCTCAATATAATCTTGGCACATCTGAACTCTCTTCTGTGCAATTCCATAAGGCTGAATAAAATGTCCACCACCATAATCTCATCTTTGGCCCGAGAACTTAGTGAGTTGTAGCTGATACAAATAAAAGTCCAAGTTCAGAGCTCCTAACACTAGTACGCTCCATTCCAACGTTTAAAGATTGTTATGAAAAGGAAGAAGGGAACTCCATATCTAAAACTTCAATCTGTTCAATCTTAGAATCCTACCTTTTAAAATAAAAAGCATAAGTAAATTATCAACTGGCTAACCACAGTGTTCCAAAAGGACTGTAAATATTACTAACATGGAAGATCTCAGTTGTTGTTTAGTATAAAATTGGGAGAATCACTGCAAAATAGATTGTTGTGTTTAATTACTGAATAATTTAACACATATATATGGATCACAGACACCTACACAGTGTGTCTCTGAACACATGAAATACAACAGTATCAAAACTATGTAATTCTTAACAGAAGCTTTTCAGAAAGAGTTGAATTTAATTTTATTTTTCTTAGATAAACCAACAGCATTTTCAAATGCTTATTATACTACTTTTATCTATCCATTTTAACAGAATAGAACTTAACTAAAAGCTTCCAGAAGTCCTCATTAAATGCTGAATATTTTGTGCTTTCATCAGTTGCTTAGACCTAAGGTAACTGAATATTTTTCACCTGTTGAATTTGTATTTTCTTCGCTTATTTCATTTTCTTCTTTATGTCTGTTTCTCAACTGATACTCCCTTTTCTACTTCCCCTACAATCTTCCCATTATTTTGGTCTCCTTTTTATACATTTCCTCCATTTTCTCTTCCCTTTCCCCCATTCTTCCTTCTAACTCCTTTTTCACCATTAAAAAAAACCCCAACCTCTAAATAAAGGCTGTGAGAAGGGACAGAGTTGAAACATCAAGAACCAGAAAGTTGCTGGCAAAAATTCATAGCAGCTTCTAATTATTTTATATTTGTCTTCAAATCAGGACATCTTAAGTGTTTGGATGGATGCAGAATCACATCAAGTTCCTGCTTTGTGTCAAAACCAAGCTGCTCCATTTCCACTTTATGCTGAAAACATCTCCTTCCACTTCTACCATAAGAAGCACTTGGACAGCTTACAGTACAAACATTCCTTTAAAAAAGCATTGTAATCAAAATATTTCTAGCAAAAACTTAGTCCTGTCGTCCCCCTTGCAACTGACATATCATTTCAGATTATTCATACGTTTTGGAGTAGCAAGAGACTTTTCGTGCTGAACAGATGGTTTGTGTGTTTTAACAAGCTGGTACTGCACGAACATCTTCTTGTCATGCAGCTCAACTGTATATCCAGGCTAGTCTTCAGAAAAAGAAGAGTAACAAAATAGGTAACACAAACACCTGTTTTCCCACGTTCACTGCTGACCTTGGATCCCTTTTACACAGATGAGTAAAACCCTTCTTACAGACTTATGCACAACCTGATCTGTTGGTGTTCACACTAAACCATTTGCAGCAAGAAAAAACCAACCACTTCTGTAACAGCAGCAACAGCATCTGGACAACCCCTAACAAATCAAAGAGAATCAGAACATTCTGCAATATTGTATTTACAAAGACAGAATGATCTTGTTAAATAGGATCAGGAAAAGGAGTCCATGCAATATAAGAACCAAGTGTGGAGGATTACCCACCAATGGCTTTTGAGCATAGTAATAAACTGATATCATTCATATATTTACTTGGATCTACAAGTATGAGGAAGATGTTATTTCAAATTTTACAGTGGGCTAAATCCTACTACTTTGCATACATGTATTAGTGAAATAATTGCAAATCTGTATCTGTGCAAACGCTAAAGCTATTAGATAGCTCTACAGACCTATGGAGACACCAGGATAATAAGCATCATTTACCAAAACTAATGCTCCATTTGCTTGCTGAACAGCTGTCTGAAGACAGGAAGGGGAAAGGTCTCTTGGAATTTATTTTATCAGTCCTTTATTTGCCCTTCAAACAACAAAAGAAGAGACAGTAATTCACTTAAATTTGGTGCTGCTCCTTTCAGGAGAATTGAAGAGAAATCAGTTTTAGTTAAAATGGGAAAGTGAGGGAACTAGCTCCATTGCTGCAGCAAATCAGTGTGGTCCTAAGTATTTAGGAAGAACAAAGTCTCACTCTTGCCCCAGCTAGAGCTCACACTGACCTCAGAGCAACCCCTGACAACACCAAAAGGTTCTTTCCACAATCTCAAAAAAGACAAAATGCAACAAACAAGTTCGCTTAGAAATATTTATAAAAATCAGCAATATCAGCGTACATTAGCAGAAACACAGACATAAAAATTTACACTGTGAGAGGTAAGTTAACTTAATTTTTCAATACCCAAAAGCCATTTTAAAGCACACACACAGTCCCTGATTTCATGGCAAGTTCTCTAACTTCAGGTATTTGAAAGAGATCTTTGAAACATACACTTAAATCCCAGGGAATATTAAACTAGGGGATTTGTTTTCTTTCTCCAGTGCTCAAACCTCTTAGAAAAACTATTTTTCCTTGATTTGCAGCACTGCTCTTTGGAAGTTGACTGATTATGAGCCAGGGGCTTTGATCCCTACTTTTGCTTTTGCTGAAGACACACCTGCCTTTACCAGTTAGTGAAGCTAAAATGCTTCTACTATGAAACAAGTAGAAGTCTTTTTTTCCAGATCCAAAGCAGAGCAAAAAGGTGGAATGCAGGTTTTAATAAATCTAGACTAGCATGCAGTATTGCTTTTTCTAATAGTTACACTGATTGCCAGAATTCAAATTATTTTATTCATCAAAAGCTTTTGACTTTTTTTACATCTATCAGTGTAACCTTTACAGCAAGAGATAGATGCTAGAGTATCTGATGAGCACTTCAGCAGGTGCAGAGAAATTCTAAAACAGCAGTGACCTGCCCTGTGTCTTTCAGCCTTTGCATCATACTAACCCAAGAACAGTAAACAGGAATGCCCAGTGCAAGCAGAGCATTTGAAGTTTTTAAGATGTCTTTGGTTATATCATATGCAGCCATGTATGACAATCAAAAATTTTTACCATCTTAATTAAGTGTGGATGATCTTCAATATTGCCATATTAGCATTATTAGAAGTCCTGCTTGTTAATTTTTTCAGTATTGAAACTAAAAAATTCTCTTTTAAAAGTAAAGGTTGTGAAGTCAGGAACAGGCATACATTATTTCAGGAGGGGTTTTTTGGGGGGGTGGGGGAGTTGGGGGTTTTTAATCTGCTGAAAGTCTTGAATAATTCTTCTAGTTTTTATTAGTTTCAGCCCTTTTAGGATAAAGAAAGAGCTGTACTCATTTCCAGCAGAATTCTAATTAAAATATGACAGGATTTACAGAGGGCTGTAATAACCAGGATTATTTTTGCCTGCAAATGTAAAAAAGAAAAATTTTGTACTAAAAATAATAAGAATAATACACATTTCCTATTTCATGTCGAGATCTCAAATATTAGAATGAAATTCAGCATCAGTCTACATCTTACAGACGGGAGTTTTAGAATGTGTTCATTGAAGGTATATTGTACAAGCCAAAACTCCAGGTACTAAGCACATCAGATCTTTACACAATTACTAAGGTTTTCCATTTTTCTGGTCAGACTGCACAATCTTACTTGTTTACACAGCCAAAGATTAAACTGCAGCATCAGTAAAGTTTCATACTTTATACACTTGATTTTAAAAACTGTCTGCTTCCTTGCTTATTCTGATGTAGTGCACTGATTCCCACCCAAGGACTGAAAAATGCAAGGTGAAGAAAAGATGAACACACACCTTCACAGTGCTTAGCAGGATCCACCTGCAAACCAGCCTTTTTCTTCCTTATTGTGTACGCTTTCTTAACACCTCAAATCCTTACGAAAACACTCTTCCTACTATTTATTCTCAAAGTATTTTAAAGACAAATGTATATTCTAAAATCAGTGACAACACTGAATTTTCCTTCACATTCAGCAGTCTGTTGGAGAAAAGAGATTTAAATCGAAACAGTTAAAAACTGCATGTTTTTGAAAAGGCACTCTTACCCCGAACTGAGGTGCCAGGTGACTGCAGAGACCCTGCCGATCCAGAAAACAACTGTTTCATATAAGCAGCATGTGTAGCCTACAGTACAGCTGCAAGGCACAGGAAGGTGTAATGTATTCCCATTTTAAGAAAACTTGGAGAGGAACTACCAAACAGCAGCTGCATTTATGCCTTCTAAAGTAAGGCCCAAGATATCTCACACTTTGATCTTGAAACCGGTGTCCTTGTGTCATGAAGGAACTGTTTAACTCTCATGGCACTGCTTTGGTGGGCTAGGCAGATGTTTTACCTTTATTAGAAGACTCATGCATGGGTCACTGCTGATAATATCAGATTTGATAGACAACTAAATAGCCCAGCATGGTCCAGCAAATCTGGTTGTCAGTATATACTGTCTGCATATTGCCTAAATGTGAGAAGTATACATCCAATGAGAAGAATTTTATTTATCTGTTGGACCAGACTAACCCTCTCCCAGAAGGTGCCAGGATATGAAGATCTATTTTGGCATGTGGAGCCCAATCATGCCACCTCCTGGTTAGGAATGGCCACTCCATTCTACACATTACACAGGTGTTCAGTGCCTAGGAAGTTAACAGTTGACTGGAATTTTCTACTCAGCTTTCCAGGTATTCTGCCTTCTCTTGGTACTAACTAAAAATAATAGCAATTTTCCAAATTCTTGAATTTAAAAATGTCTACTTTGAGGTATAGAGGAAGAGATTGACAGTTATAGCAGTTGTACCCTGAATGTATATATATACACCAAGGAGACTAAATATGACATACATTTACTTAAAGAATTCCCAGGACAAGTAAAAAATACTCTTCTCCTTCAAGGAAAACACTCATGTTGCTAAAAAACCAGCACTTGGTTGATGAGGCTCTGGCCATCCAGATAAGCCTCAGCAAATGCCTTTGACCTTCCCTTGAACAGTTGGCACTAAATTCTGCTATTTGCAGAACTGCAACTTTAGCAGCTCCACTGATTCAAACAGCACTCTTTAAAGAGCAAAGCACCTTTTATTTTAAACCAGGGTATCAGAATCTAACCTTCAATTACTGCACTCATTGTTGCCTCTTTGCAAAACAATTTACTGTGTTTCAAAGTACATGTTTTCTAAGATCACAGATCAAATAGTCCTAAGTTGCTTCAGATGTCTGAAAGAGAATTTTGTTATTTTTATTTTTTAAAATCACATCGATAATTTCTTTTTTCTCTCCTCTGAAGTAAGCCTGCCTTTTATGACTAAAACGCTGGGGTCAATATAAACATAACAGTTGCCTTGTTATACTCATTCTAACATTTGTAGTATTTTGTTTTCCATAAATCTGGTTATCACTTGGGCTTCATCTCCATTACACTGCAAGGCAAAAGTATTACTAGAGTTATGAACACAACATGGTGTCATACCACGACAAAAAAATTCAGCTTTAAAACAACAAAAACCAAAACTCAGTTCTAATACCTGCAGTATATTCTATCAATTTTCATGATTACAAACCTATTCGCTATACCAGTCAGTCGATTATATTTGTATTACAAGGACTGCCTGATAGCCCACTAATGGCAACAGAAAAATTCCCATTAACTTTAGTTAACTGTGAACCAAG
This sequence comes from Corvus hawaiiensis, assembly GCF_020740725.1. NCBI lineage: Eukaryota > Metazoa > Chordata > Aves > Passeriformes > Corvidae > Corvus > Corvus hawaiiensis. The sequence goes on from NC_063215.1 coordinate 27,266,528, forward strand.
TCCATAATGCCTAGCACATCACTACTTTATAGAAATCGTAAGTATCTTGTATTCATCTAGAGTTCGCACTTTTTATTGAAAAGGCTCCAAATGATCAATAAAAATCTAGTTTCTAATGAAACCAAGATACTTAAAATACATGCTCTGAATATCAGCATGCTTCCTGAGACAAGCTACCAGGAATTTACAGCGCATTTCTTGAGACAGCAAAGCAAACAATGATTAATACCAACTATTTTGTGAATACAGATTTCTTCTCACCTGATGTAAACATCAGGAAAAAAAGAAACAATAAGCAGAATAGTGACCACTTACAGATTAATATTAATGCATGAATTTATGCTAACATTTTACATTAATCTTACTTTAGTCCAAAGGCTTGTTGAGACAAGTAAACTCATACATTTGCAAGCATATTTTCACAAGTAGTTTTCAATGAAAAAAATTATAAAAATTAGAAAGTATCAGAGGCCTGGTTTTAGCAGGTCATATGCTTCATCAACAGCCTTTCACATCTAGGGCTAAGGATATGGTTGTTATATTCTGTATTTCCAAGACAAATAATTTTCATATAGCAACCTAATTATCATCCCAGGTTTTTAACACAAACACACATTCATGAACTAAAGCTGCATTCCTATATGAAAAGAAAATCAATCTCCAGTAATCCAAAGAAACCCCAAACCCACACATACCAGTATATTAGTTGAAATCCTGAATATAAGACAGAATGAATTTGCATTATGTCAACAGCTTTCTACTAGCTGTAACAACTACTGCAGGCTTGTATGAAAGACTGTACTAATGCTCACGAAGTGCAAAGGCTAATCTTTTGAATAATCATGTCCCATCCTACAAGAAGCCTGTATGGGGATGATAGCTGAGCTATATGAATCTAATTTACACCACTTGGAGGTTTAACAAACTCATGCTATGCCACATGGAATGATCTAGGGACTTAACTCAAGATTAAACTTAAAGGCCTGATTCTCATTGCCTTCAGAATGCGAGCTGGAATTCTGAGGTCAATTGCACTGTCATTATAGAGAGAGAAATTAGCTACCTCATTACCCAAGTAATGCTGATATTTCCATTGGGAGAGATGCTCTTACTTTGGCCAGCTCTTTCCAATAGGTCTTTTTCCATTATGTTTATATTACAAAACACGGAGCTGGCTTTAAGAATACACTATGCAAGATATTCCAAAGCTACACATATATAAATAAACACACACACACACACACATATACACACACACATACATAATTTGCTTGACCCCAAAAATATATAGACAATTAGCTGACACTTTAGCCTATTAAATATAATGCTGATATAAAACCAGTTTTGAACTACCAAACAGCTCCAGCTGGTTGTATCTTTTTATGTCATCCACACCTTCACAGCTAAAGTCACACACTTATTTTTATCTTCATAATCACAGACATCTTACACAAAGCAACAAATATTTACATACATGCAAAAGTAATACATACAAGCAGCTCATTTTCTTCCATGGTAGGAAGCAGTACCAGAACAGAGAGGCTCTCAGTTCTCCCCAGAGCTCTAGAGTGTGCTGCATTATAAGCGTAAGTTGGGTACAAAAGGCACTGCTCAAAAACTGCTCTTCACTTTTGACATTTTTTATCTGACCAAGCATTACCCGACCTCATACATTCATCAGGACATCTCTTGACTAGAAGCAGAACAATCTTACCTGAGAAAAGAACTACTGGTAACCAGTTTACAATAAAATAGTTTAAAACTATACATGAAACAGGGACACTCTTCCAGCTCTTGTAACAACCTAGTACACAAAATAGTTCACTTGATACAGAAAAGCCCTTTACAACAGATGGAAATTAGCCTATTCTTTAGAGTTCAACTACCTATTGTAATTAAAAGGTATTAAATTTTCATTACTGACTGGATTATATTATCAGAATACAGATGTTCAGTGCATTTTGCAGAAGTTTGAAAAAACTTAGGCTGAGGAAAGCATCATCAGCCACTCACAAGTTCTTCTAATAGATGACTTACAAATGACTTTTCCATTTCTAATAGTGCAACAATCATGTAGGATCTACTTCTATATGAAACAGGTAATGACCCATGGGGAAATAAAGTATCTTCTGATTAAGGCACTCGATTAGCCATTTAGAGACTAGGTTCATTGTCAGAATCCACCAGATTCCCTCAGTGATTTTTAAAGAAATTGGTTTTTGCCTCCACATCTTGTATCTATCTAAGCAGCACTAGTACCTTTTTACTCACTTTTCTTTATGTTGCTTGCTAAGTACGCAAATTCTCTGCCATAGGAAACGTCCCTTTTCTGGGGGTTTCACCACACCCAGGTAAGGACTAAGTGATTTCTAGTCATCCCTCACTGGTGAGGGATGAATAGCTACTGATTCAAGTATACATCTGACACAGGTCAACCTGTAGGACACAGACCTACATCTTAAAAACATAAGCAATTGTTGGTTTTAATATTGGTTAAGTACACCAAAACACACAAACAAAAAAGAACAGAAAAGAACAGAAATCCAGAGCCTCAAAACAATGTTACATCATGGATATAATTCACTAGAAATTATTCACTGCTACAGAGATCCATGCGCCACCATCCCATTTTCTTCTGGCACCCAAAAAAAAAAAATTCTGCCAATTTTATAAATTTCTATTTACATCCAGCAGCAGTGCATTAATTCTCATTTTCTTAAGTAGTTACACTCTTACCTTGGTCAAGTGTTTTAACAGTCATCATATGTTAGACTCTAGAACAAATCTCTCGAAAGCTTGACAGATGGTGTTTTGAAGGATAATGCCAGGTACCTGGTGTGAATCTGACATTAGCATTCTCTCAGACAACTCACCTTCATCTTTTAAAAAATTCAGTGAAATAATACATAGTCCTCTTTATGCTAAGAAGGAATAAGAAAACTATTCACTTTTTCAATCACACAGTTGCTCAAAATGCAACTTCTGCATGAACTTGATGCCTAAAAAAATTTTTATTTTCCTTTTTTTTTACTTTTCTTTGCATACTTCTGGTTTTGTCCTTCCTGCAATGCTCTCCTTTCCCAGGCACGCACGCACACTCTCAGTGGATACTTCCCCCCCCCTGGGAAAAGATCGAATTGCAAGGTGCAAAAAATATATTCCTCTAAGAAATAAGGACTTTGTTTATGGTATGATTATTAGAAAAACAACTGTAAAAAGCAGCATGGCTGCCTCTTTAGCAGCAAGGCAGCGATGACAAAAGGGTAATTCATGGGTCTGTATTCCTACCTAAATTCAGTATGAATTTCAGAGCTATCAAACAGAAGCACTCCAACAAAACCTGGACTCAGTATCTTCACTCACAATCAATAGTACATTAGGGAAAGACAATATAAAAACTGCTGACAGAGGAAAAACACGTATGGCTTAGCATGGTAAGTTTGAATTAGTTATGATTTTCCTTAAGTCATAAACAGAACTTGAGAAATTATTTGCCACCTCTGAATCTGAGTTCATTTGAATATGTGACTCTCAAGGGCCTGACCATATATTTCTTTGCTTTAGTCTCATTTAAGAGCTTGATAGGTTGTCTTGATTTATGCATCATTCTTTACTACTTCTTCTCAACATTAGGTTCCAACTTTAACATGTTTTTTTAAAAAGACTATTATAAATCTAAGAAGAAAAACCTGTGTAAGAGGAACTTAATGGATTACACTTCGGCAAAAGTTGAAATTCCGTGCCACGAGGCCTTCACTCAACCACTAGATTGAGCAGTTATTAAAACAGAGACTAAATTATAAACTTTGTAAAAAAACCTCTAGCTGAGGTCCAACTAAACCTGCAGTCCAACTAAAGCATGGAAAGCAGGTCCAATTACACTGAGTAACAAAATGTATAACCAGTGTATTCTGATCCCCGCACAAAACCAAGAGGAAATCATCATGTCCTGGATGAAATTGTCATGAAACTGGTAAGCCACATCCAATCAATGTCTGACATCGCGCAGTCGACTAACACAGCGTCGCATTAACGGCATAATAGTAATACCATATAAACCTTATTACTTCAGCGTGGAAAACAGGATATAACGAGCGTAATGAGACGCCAGCATCGGTCTTTGTGTAAGTGAGCCCGGGAACCAGGGGAGCGCTTCCCGCAGAGGCGAACCAGCCGCGGCAGAGCCGGCGCACGACGAGCGAGCGCGGGCGGCGGGGAGCAGGGCGCTCGCTGCTGCTGCCGCCGGGAGCTGCCGCCGGACGGGTCCCCCGGCGCGGGCTCCGGGTCGGCTCCGGGCGCCCGAGCCCCCGAACGGCCGCCGCCCCCGCCCCCGCGCGGCCAGGTCCCGCCTCGGGCCGCTCCACCGCCCGCCCGCCTGCCCGGAGACCCGAGGTCGCCCCGTGTCGCCCCGCCGGGGCCGCCGAGCGCCGACCCCGAAAAGCGCCCCGGCCGGGGGAGCGCGGAGCGGAGCCTCACCATCTTCCAGGAGGCGCATCGCGTGAACAAAGCAGGGATCCAGGCTGTCCTTCTCGGCCATCAGCTCGGGCAGGTACTTGTCCTGCTCCATCGCCGCGGGCACGCCGGGCGGGCTGCGCGGGATCTCGGCTCGCCGCTCCGCGCCCTCGGCCGCCCGCTCGCCGGTGGCCGCGCCGGGGCCGCCCCGCAGGTGCCGCCGCCCCTCCCGCGGCGGGCGCTGCCCCGGCCCCGCCTCCGCCTTCCCCTCGCGCCGCGCGGGGGCGGCCACGTGCGCGGGTCGCCGCGCGCCGCTGCTCGCGCGCCTTCACCCCCACGCGCCGCTTCCTCCCGCCACTGAGCGACCCTCGGCCACCGCCGGCCTTAAGTAGGGAGGCGGAGCCAGCCGGGCCGCGCCCCCGCCGCTCCCATTGGCGGATACGCCCCGCCGGGCGGGAGACTCGCCGCGCCATTGGCTGTCGCCGGGCGGGAGGGCCGCAGGCGGGGCCGGGCCGGGCCGCGGGGCGTGCGTGCAGGTGTGTGCGCGCGCGCCCCTGTCTGTCTGTCCGTCTGTCTGTCTGTGTGCGTCTGTGTCGTGGTTTACCGCTGACATTCCCTAATTTATTGCTCCCACTAAAAAACCGCTGCCACTCGCTCCCCCCACCCTTTTTCCCCTTCTCCGTGGCAGGCTACAGAGGAGAATTGGAGGAATCGAAGGTAAAGATCACGAGTTGGGATAAGAACAATTTACTGGAAACAGCAATGAGATAAGAAAACGAACAATAACAGCAACGATATTAGTAACAAAAGTGTACGAGAGAGGCAAATGATTCTCATGCAAAACGCTCAGAATCGGGGTTACCCCCCCGCTCCCACCCCGCACTTACCGGACCAGAAGGAACCCCTTCTCTTCTCACAGGATGAAACTCCCTTCCCCACAACCCCAGTCCTGGCAATGACCTCAGAGGATAGCAGAGCAACCTCTGGGCCCTGGCCATGCCTTCTCTGGCTACTGCAAAAATTAACTCTGTCCAGGCAGGAACCAGGACAGCCTGTGTGTCGATCTGTGTGTTCATGTCAAAGCGTGTGCGTGTGTGTGCCTGTCTGTGTGCAGCCGTGTGTCTGTCTGCCCGTTTCTGTGGGAGCGCGTGTGTCCGTGTGTGTGTGAAACTGTGTGTGAGTGGGCTGCGCGGGAGAGGCTGCGCTGCGGTGCTTTGTGTATGTCTGGGGGGAGTCTGTGCCCCTGTGCCCGTTGTCCACGCGTGTCTCAGCGCGCCCGTGCCGCCGGTGTCGCTGCGTGGCTTATCTCCTGGCAGCCAGCGTGTTGCGGCCGCGGCCCGGCACGTGTGGCCGTGCCCATGTCCCTACGCGCGGCCGTGGCCGTGGCCATGTCCCGACGCGCGGCCGCGGCTCTGCGCCCGCCATGCCTCCGCGCCGCCCGCTCGCTGCCCCGCCCGCCTGCCCGCCCCGCCTCGCCCCGCGCCGCCCGCCGGGCGCTGTCCGCGGTGCTGAAGCCGGGAGGCGGCGGCTCTGAAGCCGCGAGGCGGAGGTGCTGCCCGGCTCTCCCGGCGCTGCTCTCTTCCCTCCCGCCCCGGCGCCCTGCGCAGCCCGCGATACCTCCCCCGAGCTCCGCCGCGCCCCCCGGGCTCCTCGGCCCTCCGAGGTCCGGGGAGACGCCCCGCTAAAGCGGTGCTGCACCGGCAGCGTGGTCGTGCCGGAGCTGCCAGACAGCTTCTCCCCTGAGGATGTGATCAGAGCATCAGCGACCGGGCACCGCTGCTCACAGACCGCGCCGAAAATGTCTGGTCGTGCCTGCTGCGCGCAGCTGGAGAGGGCGCAGCAGGGGCCCGGAGGTCCTGTGGGGAAGGGGCGATCTCTGTCGAGGAATGCCGTCCTGCTGCTCCAGGAGCTGCTCTCTGCAGCTCCCACGGCCCCGCCTGACAGAATTACAGCTTTTATGCAATTAAAGTGTCTACAGCTGGGGTAAATAAAATTGATTTTAATTAGAATTTAACTTTAAGTATACATTTACTTTAGGTTGTATTTATTCAGGATTTCCCCCCAACAGACCATACAGTAATGTGTTTTGATTTTGAAAGTAAACAAAAGATGCCTAACTCAACTCGTTAAAACTCCATTTGTGGGACCTCAAGAGCAAGCAGTCTATGGCACCATACAGCATTTTGTGCTCAACCCCTATGGCACATTCTGTCTTAGTATGTACCACTAATACTACTAACTTAATATTTATTCTAATGAAATAGACAGTTGTAGCAATAATACATTTGTAAATGGCCTAATAGTGTTCATGTCAAGATTTTTTTGGTGTGGTGCTTAGATTTTGTTTGTTTGTTTGTGGTTTTGTTTTGGTTGGGGGGAGTTGGCAGAGGAAGAAAGAATGAAGAAAGAAAAATCGAGGCAAAAACTTCTTAATGGCATCCACAAGGTTTTGAATGTGTTGTACAGACATAAAATAAAATTACAGACATTACATAAAAATTTGGTCTGCGATGTTTTCAAAATCCTAAGGTACATGCAGGCAACATTTATGCAATTTCCACTCAGCATGCAGATAATTGAGGTATTGCAAGTGTTTACAAAAACATGTAGACAATGTCGGTGACCGATGCCTTATTATTCTATAGTATTTCCAGAAGCGAGTGGTATAATACCTGAGAACCAATCTCCCTGCTGAGACAGAATAGGAGCAGGAAAATGGTTGATTTCAGCAAACTTACAAAACACTGAAGAAGCAGAGAAGACTGAAAGCAGAACTGAAAGGTTTAATAGTCAATCAGATTTTACTACAAATTTTGTGTGGGGATAAAAGGAAGACATAAATCCTTCTTTAAAAAACAAATGAAACAAAGAAAAGCACAGAACTAAGATAGTTTATTAATAATTTACCCTGATTCAATTTACCGCATGAATAGTTCTCCTTTCCTGTTTAACAGCATAGCAAGAAATGGCAGTGTTTGCAACACAGCTCAGAACTGGCTTGCTCAAGAGATCACCTATGTCATCAGATTGCACTTCTGCACCTCTGTTTTTCCAAATAATTCAGGCTGGTGCTCCTCTAGTTCAGAAATAGAGAAGACTGGTGATAAGTGTGTTCTCTTAAAGCAACTTCAAGATGAATGTAAGCCATCCCCTCAGAAGTAATCCTGGTCTGGTAGCTTTCAAAACACAACATGTATATGGAAAATGAATTTTGGGGGTTTTCCATCTGAGGTGTTATAAGAATAGTGTTACTTTAGTCTGTTTAATTGTACTTAACCTACTTAGATCACAGGAAGCTTCTATTTAAACACCTTTAAGTTTATTAAACAGTGGGAAGTACTAAATTTATTAAACTGTTTTCTGGTCAAAGGAGTAGACAGCAGGTTTCATTGCACATCTTTTCACAGCAAACTAGACAGAAAAAAGTTCCCTGTAAGTTCATTTTTCAAAACTTACAAAATTAAATTGACTTTCAGTGATACTTAGGTTGCAAAGCCACTGAGATACCTTTCTGAATTTTACCTTATACCTCATTAATAAAAAAAAGAGGCATTAAAATCTGTCAGACAGGAAATATAGACCTCTAATGACATCAAACATGACTTCATTGCTAGTTGGAGATAAATTTTTTTCACAGTTACTAAAAACCAAAGACACATTTTACAACATTTTAGTTTGAAGTGTCAAGCCAAATTGAAGTTTATCTGTACTATATTTTATTGCTAAGTCTGATATTGAAGTGGATCACAGCATACCAGATTGCAGTTTATTCAAAGAGAGAACGGGTAACAATCATTATGTATTTTTGCCAGTGCTGTCCAAATGCATTGTATTATCATGTAGAACTGAAGTCAAAAGGCAGTGGAAGCAAACAATTGAAGGAAAACCTCCAAACTTTGCAAATGCTTCTTCAAAAATTATTAAATCTTTTGACAATATGCAGTAGAATGAATGGTCAGTGTGAGCACAATTACAATGAATTACCCTTCTGACACATACAATAAAGTTGATACAATAATTTAAATGAGTAGGTAACTATATGTGTGTGAGTATACGTAGGACCTCATACATCAAAAAATCAGAATAATCAGGAGTTTTTAATTTGCTTTCAAATTTCTTTACCAGTTCATTTGCTTTAGGTATGGGTAAGGGTTATCTGGTTCCTGAACTAACTGCAGATGAGCATTAAAAAAATAAATAGGGACTTTCTTCTATAATCTAAGTAACCATCTCCTTCTCTGAAAGTAGAATTATAATTGACAATATAAGGAATAAAGAAGCAGCAGTACATATGCAAAAAAAGAGGGAATGGCCCCACCTCCTTTACTACAGTTTGTTTAATTCCTTCCTGGAATACAGGCTGTACCCAGGCTCCATCTGATCTCTGCATGCTGGCCTGTGGATACCAGTTCTTGTACCTTGTGGCTTCATGGTTTGATTATGGGGCACCTGAACATGCACAGGCTGTCAGCACAAAGCTTGTTTCCACATAACAACACTCAGATGGTTGTACTGGGCTTTGGCCAGTGGTGGGTCCAGATGGAAGTGGCTACACCCTCTCCTCGTAGAGGTCAGCCCTGAAGACTCCTGCACTGCCAACAGCTTGACGTGTAATCCAGAAGGGAAGTGTGCATCAGCAAGTGCACAAGTCACTGTAGATCATCTTCAGACTACTCCAGGCACAGCAAAAGACTCAGCCGTATATGGTCCAACACACAGATGGTTGATCTCTGTGGTAAGTCTCTGATTTCAGCAGAGTTTTGGTGTCTCCACTCATACAACTGAATAAACACTGATTTTCTTAAATAGGAACATTTCTTACAGATTAGTCATTAATCCGTACAAATCAAATAATTCAGCTGCAGTTTAAAAATATATCAGTACTTACTTATTTCCTTTCAAGATATTAAATAGTTTCCTAAACTCGGTGTGCCTATGACCCCAGGAGAGTTCAGTGTGAGTTCCAGGTGTAAAACAAATTCTGCCTTATGCTATAACTGGGTTTATGACACCCACGTTACAAGTTCTTAGTTCATCAAAACACATAAAATAAAAATATGTATGTTACAGCTCTAGTTCATATTAGCATTCTTGCAATGTTGTAAAGAAGTAACAGAAAATGTAACTCAGGGTAAATACCATGGAAGATAACATAACTTCACTGAAAGATCTCCATTATTAATTTGGGATAATTTTAAACAGAATAATAAAATATAAAATAGCAACTGAACACAGAAAAAAATGCTTAGATAGAAACAAACAGCAAAGAATAGAATGCAGTCTAGAATGTCTATCTTCTTTCTTCCTTGTGATGATAACAAAACTGACAGAGAAATCTTGACTCTATAACATAACTATAATTTTCTCCTCTCCACATGGAGGTAAACACCAGACCTTATATTTTGCTTGCTTATGTTTGAAGTTCTACTTATACTGTTGTTTCTGACCTTTATATTATATCTTATCCATTGAGGGTAACTCAAAAGCTTCCACAAAAATCTTCTCCATGATCATAGCACAGTCTCCATTCACCTGTCCTCTCTAATCTCACTGCAATCAATAAGCCTGAATTTCTCTTTCAACATCACCCCCAAGATTTAGAGCTGTTCCTTTTCATAGAAAACCTCTGTTTACATGGCTTTCTGCTTTCCTTTGCACATGATGCAAAATCATTCCTTTTAAACCTTTCTTTTACTTTTTCCCTTTCTGCTTATTGTTTCCACTGTCCTTTCCCAGTATGCAAGTCTCCCTTTAATACAAATTTCTCCCTTGAAGGATAACAACAAGAAGCAGAAGAACTAAGGGACAAACTGAGGTACAAAGAAGGTGATATGTGGTTTAGAATAATTGAGTTACAGTTTCCAGACTCCTAGGACTCTTCTTTGAGCTAATCCTTCAGTTCATAGTTATGCGCCAACTATTCAGCACAGCAAATTAGAGAAATTGGTAGTCTCACGGAGCTTTAGGCATGCAAAAATCACGTCTGAGTCTAGTCCAGTCACCACAGACACTCTTTACAGTCAGGAGGTTGAAACAGGCTCTCACAGCATTTATTCATCTGACCTGCAAGTACCTGTCTTTGGTTAAGATGAGTCATCCTATGCAAAATCTGATTTCTCTCCACTGGATATAAAGTCAGTAACTAGATTAGATGTAAGCATCTATCTTGTAGATAACAACATTACTACAAATGAATTTCAACAGATTTCAGTAGTGTATGACAATAGAGTCCTGAGGACTTTCTCATTGTATAACAGATGAAGGAGCAAAAAAATAAGTCTTCCAAAAAGTGCACGTGTTTGCATGACAGTATGTATTCTACTTCAGGCATATAGAGGCAGAAAGAGAGAGCATGCTCAAAACAAAATGACAGAATTTATTTGAGAAAAAAAGATGAGAGATGCATACATATCATTTATTTAAGATGTAAGTAAATGTCCAAATGCACAAAGAAAATACTATATCCAAATGAGAATAAAATTGTTTAGAGGATGCAAAAGATATAAGATAGAAATAAGGAGATTATGTTACACATAGGAAAATGTATAATGAATACAACAAGCTACTTTTACCATTTCATTTAGCAAGTGAAATTTCATCAGAATTAGAAAGCAAAGAAAAGGAAACTTGTAGGTATGGATACAAGAAATCTGGTAATACAATATAGTTCTGCTTTCCTGCGGGTTTGTTTTGCTTTGTTTTGGGGATTTGGTGGGGTTTGGTTGGTTGGTTGGTTGGTTTGGGGGTTGGTGATTTTTTTGCGGGGTTTGTTGGGGGGGTTTTTCAGTGCATTCATAGATTTTTATCCAGTTTTGGTTTAAGTTCTGTTCAGAGAATATTTATCTGTAATTGATTAATTACCAGCTTGATTAGTTAACTTTGCTTACTTAAGAAGGATACAATGGAAACAACTGTCTGATCTCAATTATTTTATTGATCAGGTACACAAAGCCCAAATCCAGGCGATGAGATAAAATTATTTGTTATTAATCCATTGGTCTGTTGCAATTTTGCAAAACCTGAAATGAGGCAAATTTGGCAAATGATTTAATATAAGCCTATTTATACATTTACAATGTAGAAGTCTAGAGAATTTAGCCAGTTCCCACTTACTCATCAGAAGTGTAGAAGTATAAATGGAAAATTCCAGACAAATCACTCACAGATGGTATTCATCTGGCAATCTTAAAATGAGATATATAAAACTACAGGACATTCAGCTCATCAACAAACTGAACAGAGAAGAAAATTCTCCACTAACCAAGTTTCAAGATACTTGATGATATTAAAAGGTCAGAAAGAGCTCAACTAACTCTCCAAACCATAGTCAAGCATTATGGCAATTTTGTTCAAAAGGAAATGTGACATGGGGAAAAGTGTGACACTATACAGCATCTTTATCAATTCATATACTCTTAAGCATAACGTTATAGATTTGTATATTAAAAGCCCATTTCAAGTGTATAATACTAGCAAACTTACTGTTTAAAAAAAATGCTACATGCTAAATACAGGATTAGAAGTCATTACCCTCCAGGACCTTTGAAGAGAGAAACTTTGGAATATTAAAGGAACCTAAATATCTCCACTTTCTTTATCCAGAACTATTTTAGGCAGAACATTTCAGTAGGAACCTTAAGAATCCTCTATGTATCTAATTCAGGATTAAATGCAGGTGTCATCACCAGTATGGATATAAACAAACAAACAAAAAACCATGAAAAATATTTTCTTTCAACAATGTATATTCTAGTTCAGCAGATGAAGTAAAGTAATATTCATCCCACTCATAAGGATTTGTCTGTTTTTAAAGAAGTCATAGAATCAATAGTTCACGTATGTTTCAGTCTTACTGGATCACAACACAAACATTTTCTTGAAATATCGCTGAATAATAAAAAAGCAGATGTTTATAAGAAAAAAATAATTTGAAAATCACATTAGAATTTTATTAGCTGTAAATCATGGCACAATGTTATAAATTATTTCACAATTTATTTGATCAAAACTGAGCATATCTGAATGTAATATTTTAATGCGTAACAGGAGACAGATTTCCAGTTCCGAAGAATAAAGAACGGTAACAGCTTTTTTAGTCATTTTTTCTCAAAGTTCTCCATGAAAAGGCTTTCAAATTAACAGGTTTTCATTTAGATAAGAGCACTTTGACTCCTAAATATTCATAGTCCACAATGAGCATTTGCATCCATAAAATTTAGAATAACCAATATGAACCCAAATTTTAAAACCTTCAGATCATGAGGAATTTCAAAACTTTCAAAACTTACCCTTTCTCCTTGCTTCTTAATGTTAGCAAAGGCATTTAATGCTTCCAAATGTTTCTTTTTTGGAGAATTTGCCAGAATTTGGTTGAACTCCTCATAGGTCTCTTAGAGATGTGCATAATAAATGCAGAAGATAAGGACAATCAAAACTTAGGAAATTTAAAAAGCAGACAAACAGATAGCAAGTTTGTGGTTTTGGCAGTGCCTGACTAGCTCCAGTAAGAGTAAACAGAGTAATAAGAACAAAAATGTTTAAAGCTCAGCAAATGTTGTCAAATCTGCTCAAAGTGATGGAGTTTATTTGCTGTTTGTGCCAGAGCAAATGGGTTTGCTTTATTTCAGGAGCTGGGCTGTATTAGTCTCAACTATTGCAAAGCTCAGTTCACCCATGGAGCAAATGCATGATGATTCATTCTTTTCCTAAATAGAGTATTAAGTGCAGTCTCATCTTGCAATTATTTCATTTTCCAAATAATTCATTCCAAAGCTCTAGGATCTAACTCCATGATTATATAATTTCTTTCAGAGCAGATGAAATTTCAGGATAGATCATACCACTGTTACCTATGTTTAAGCACTGTCCCAGTTCAGTCAGTATCCTACTAATTTTATTTAATGACTGAACAACAATATAGCCTTCTGATCTTCATTTTACAGGATTTTGCTCTATTATTTTAAACCTTGACATCTCAAGGGTGAGTCAAACTTACAGATTTACCAAAAAAACCCCAAAAAGTATTAATTACTATGCATTTCTATAAATTTCATGCACTGTACACAGATAGGAAATTAGAAATTGTTAAATTAAAAACTTGTGAGAAACTTCACACGATAATACTTTCCAAACTAGATAAATGTCAGCTGCCTAAGAGTTCCTCAAATATAATTACCCTTTTTTTTTATTTTTAAATACATAACCTGACGAATTTGAAGAGATTTGTTAAAAAATAATTTTTAAATGAATTACGCCAAACTTTTCTCTGCTCCTGTATTTTCAATTCTCTTTTTCATATTCAGATACCTTGTTTTAAACATAACTTGCTCATGACAACACAACAAAACAAACATTTTAAATGCAGAATGGACATATATTGAAGACCTTCAGAATCATTTCACCAGACTGCCCACACCATGGAAGTCCTGTGCAAGCACAGAGTAACTGCAATATTTACAATATTAATTGAGTCCTTTAATGATGTTTCCAAAAGTTCTCTTCTGAAGCCCACTTAAAAAAAAAAAAAAAAGAAAAAGATATTGTCATCAATGCAAGTTTTTAAAATTTTCAGTGATGTTTTTCTCTCTTTTTTTTTTTTTCTGGCATCCTTACGTGAATGACCATTGGTTTTAATATGAGTATTGTCATTGACAATGGACTTTGACTCAGGCACAAGGCCACTGCAGCAGATGTACTCCAATCTGCTGGAACTGCTGTCATGCACCAGCACTGCATTCCACTGACTCTGGATGAATTTTGTGCTGGTCTTAAAAATTAAGGAGGATGAGTATTTCTCTGCCATAAAAATTGAAAGAGATTGGGTTTTTTTCTTCAGGCAGACTTATTTAGGCACTTATTTTTCGGAACTTAAATATTTTTCAAAAAAACATATGTTGAGGCATCAGACTATGTCAGATTGATGATTTCATTAATTTATATTCCCAGTAATTCAGAACAATTGCCATTTCATTCATCTTTTTTCCTTTTCCATTATATAAATTTCAATTTATATATCAGATGAACTGGTCATGCTGTTAGTCATCTTGACTAGTGACTTTTTAAAATAATTCCACATGTCTTTGTACTTGGTTTGTGTGATCAGATTTTGGTAGCAGCAGGTCTATAGGGGTGAATTCTCTGAGAAGCTGCCAGAAGCCTCTCCCATATCAATAGAGCCAATGCCAGCCATCTCCAAGACAGACCCACTGCTGGCCAAGGCTGAGCCCATCAGTGACAGTGGTAGCACCTCTGGGATAGCATAGTTAAGAAGGGGAAAAAACCCCACGTTATTTGTGCAGACGTAATTGCGGCCAGGGAAGAGCGGGGTGAGAAAATGTGAGAGGAGCAGCTCTGCAGACACCAAGGTCAGACAAGGAGGGGCAGGAGGTGCTCCAGGCGCCGGAACTGAGATTCCCCTGCTGCCCATGGTGCAGATCATGGAGGAACAAAGACCCACCCACAATCCATGGAGGAACTCCCACTGGCTGTGGGTCACAGCCCGAAAGCTGTGACCTTGTGGGAAGCCCATCCTGGAAGAGGCTCCTGGTGGGACCTGTGGACCTGTGGAGAGAGGAGCCCGCGCTGCAGCAGGTTTGCTGGCAGGACTTGTGACTTCATCGGGACTCACACTGGAGCAGGCTGTGACAAACTGTAGCTCACGGGAAGAACTCACAACGGAGCAGGGAAGAACTCCTCTCCCTAAGAACGAAATAGTGGCAGAAACAATGTGATGAACTAAACTAACCATAATCTCCCATTCCCTGTCTCCCTGCACTGCTCAGGGGCAGGAAATAGAGAATGACTAATAAAGCCTAGGAAGGAGGGAGGGGTGGGGAGAAGGTGTTTTATGATTTGTTTTACTCCTCAATTATCCTGTTCTGAATTCAGTTGTTAATAAATTGAACTAATTTCCATAAGCCAGCTCTGTTTTGGCTGTGACATAACTGTTGAGTGATTTCTCTCTGCCATTATCCCAATTTATGAACTTCTTGTTATATTTTCTCTCCCCTGTCCAGCTGAGGAGGGGAGTGATGGAGTGGCTTTGGTGGGCAGCTGGCATTCAACGGTCTTCTATTTGAAGAGTTAAAAAGTTCCACTGTGCTTGCTTTTTTTCCCTTTATATATATATGTATATATAAATTAAATAACTGGACTTCTTATGTTTAGTCTCTACACTGCTGCCTGTCTTCTGCTAACCAAACTGCTTTTTTATCCTCTTGTATTAATCTGTGTCCTGAGAATCCTGTAAGAAGCATGTGTGTAGCTGAGAGAGACTGCTGAATGTTAAATGCATAACAGCAAAATAACGTTATATCTCCTTTTAAGCTCATTTCTGCTTATACTTTTTTCTACCATAAACAGCAATTTCTACATTTAAATGCAAGAAAAATATGGGAAGACAGGTGTAAGGAAGGGACAAAATGAGGTTTCTTAACAAACTGGGAACTTAGGTAGGTACGTAAGAATAAGCTTAAAGCTGTGCTGAATAATGTACTGGCTCTTTCTCTTCAAGAGAGGGTAGATGTCTTACCAAACTACTCAATTGTTCTCTGTAAGACACAGAGAACTTAATCTCTTTTAGCTGATCATATGGTTTTCTCATGTCAGTAACGCATCTGTTGGAAAAAATAATCAATCCATATTCTACTATACTGAGGTTATGTGTTTCTACTGAGCACAGATTTGGATACATTACCATAAAAAACCTAGTCTCTGATGGCTGAAAGCAACCCCTAATTTAGCAGAAAAACTGCACATATTCCCATAAAATAGGGGAATTTTTCCAATAGGGCATTGGAAAAAAAAAAAACCTGTCAATTTTGCCAGCTTCCCTTGTTTCAGGTTTACAAATGTCCTGGTTTAAGCAGAGAGGTTGTCCTGGTTTAAATACAGTCTATTTACTGTAAGGAATACTTCACAGGGTTGGAAGTAGGTAACTTCAAGAAAGACCAGATACCAGCTATAGAATTTCTGCATTGACTCGCTTACCTTTCATTTTCCCAAGGCGCATGGCTTTGGGCATGTGAATCTGATGGCTGCATCTGATTAGATAGAGATAAAATCCTTTGACAGAAACAGAAAAAGTTACCCACATTTCTGACTTAGGACTGTAGTCTATGTTTGATTAGAAGTCACATTATAATTTATAAATCAGATTTTATTTACTTAAGGAAGAAGTTTCCAATTGTTAACGTGTTGGGGATTTTCCCCCTCAGCTTATGCTTACTAAGAGCATGCTTAAAGAGAGACACCACTGCCTCCCTATGCAAGAGACTGTGCTGCAATCATCAAATTGTTGTTAACTTTCTTAGGCACCTTAGAAGAAAGTTAACAACATTGGAAATAGTGGATTTTTTTCAAATCCTCTCAACCTCATCAGGTTCCCTGTTCCTTTGAATTGATTTTATCTGGTTGCCTTCTGACCTTTCACAAGAAATTTATTCTGGTTTGGCACAAAGGGGAAGGATAAGTAGCAATTGGAACTATCAGTTATCCAACACTGACTTCACCTGTTCACTAAAGTTCTTTGCAATTTTTCAGCACTCCTACGTGATGTTTTCAGTATTTTCAAGAATTCAGTTTGATCACTTGATGGCAGGAAAAGTCCTATTTTTTACATCAGTAACTTGGTAGATGATAGATTTAATGTGCTGTTATCAGGTTTGTTTTTAAAAAGGCCCTATAAAAATGAAGGAAGAGAGCTTCAGACTGGGGTGAGAGGAGAAGAGGTGGAACTCCTGTGAGTTGCTCACTGTGGCTCCATATGAATTCTTCATCAGTACTGGTGTTCTACTGTGTGCTTTTACCTGCTAAAGGCTGCTCACAGGCTAGAAATTCATCTTTGATAGAAGGAATAAATAATTCTAGGGTGGGAGGAGTAGAAAATAGACTTTACTCAAAATCTCGGTATACATATTGGGAAAAGGGAAAATAACTAATGGCCCAGAAAAAAATAGGTATCTTCTTGTTTTTGTGGCTCTTCTTTGACTATTTGGCAGTTTTTTCCCTATAGTCTATGCTTGCTTTAGGCTTACGAAGAAATTGTTTTAATTTAAGAAGCAGCTAGTCTGACTATGCTATTCTTTTTACTTCCTCAGATACTGTTAGTTTATATGAAGTCAATGTCCAGCTAAAAAGGAATTCAATAACTGTATTTATGCCAAAATAACTTATTGCAGCATCAGATAAAAACAATCCAATTAAAAAGTAAAAAGGAATAATCTGGTACCTCATGAGTCAGATCAGATAAACACAGGTAAAAAGCTGCCAAAAATGGAAAAAGACCAGTGGTCTTGGCCGTAAAATTACACTCCTCAGAAGCTAAAGCAGTCCCTTCTTCACAGGCATCCTATAGGCATTCAGGTCTGGTCTGTGTTTAAAAAAAAAAAAAAAGAAGAAGAAGAAGAAGAAGAAGAAGAAGAAGAAGTGTATTTCTTTCCTGATTAAGCTCTGCCTTGGGTTCTATTACCTTAGTTTTTTTCAGTGGGTCTCCTAGGAACAATGTATATGTTACCAAGACATAAGCATGCACAGGGTCCCTCATGTGTTCCTTGTATGCTTACAGCTATCACTGACAGTGGCTTTGAAGCCTAGCAATGACTGCCCTGGGTCTGTCCTTCTAAATTTATTTTTCTTTATTCTTCCACTGGGTGCTGCAGGACAAAATTATTGTATGCTATTTACTGCATTTGTATTCAAATAGTTCTGTAAGACCTTTCCATCTGCCAATGCTTGCGGTAGCTGTGAGAGCTATCCCCAATACTTGGCAGTCATTCTTCTATTCAAGAGGGAGAAACTAAGTACATATGAGCTATCAGTGACCTCAGCATGATTTCAGAGCCCCCAGTTTCCAAAAGTGAACTACAGGTCCAAGAACACTCCTAATGTAGGTATCTATGTAGAAAACATTAGAGTGGCATTGCAAAGCTGCCACAGCAGCAGTGTGGCAGCTGACTGTACAGCCAATGCTGCAGTTCAGCTGAGAAGGATGACTCATTTCTGCACAAGCAGCGGTCCTTTGAACTGAAGATTTTCAACCCCCACGGCCGGGGTTAGCCCCTTGCACAGCTCTGTGACAGTATTTCCTCATTGAAATTCTGGAGTCACGGTTGATCACACATTCAAGATGATAAGAGTCTACCCTGCAGAGTGGAACTGCTTCACTCAGAAGTCTTTTTGTTAGTTCCTATCAGAAAGCTAGCATTAACATGTCCTAAGATCCTTGTCAAGGCAAAAGCAAGGTTTTTCTGAAGAATATTCTGTTGGTGGAGGTGAATGAAAGCCTAGGAGACAACCATACTTCACCCACTAAAACATGATTAAAGAGACAAACTTATAGGTAAAAGCAATTGTTTTATTCAATCTTTAGGTAGTGAGACATTTTAAAGCACCTGAATTCAAAACCAAGACAGTAGCTAAACTGCAAGGGATACTGCCGAAACATTGATTCTTTAAATTGCTGATAAAGATGTCTCAAACATCTGTTAAGAACAAAATAAGCTTTAAGCCTGTGAGGACTAGGAGAGAAGTAAAGGTTGCACTGGCTCTCTCACAAAAAGGTAACCCTACTGCTGGCTAAAGAGGATGAATCTTTAAAACAACTGATATTTGTACCTAAAATACAGAGCCTTATGGGGTTTAAAACTTTTAGGGTGTTTTATATCTACACTCCCATCTGACCCATACGCCTTGCTGCCCCTGGTCTGCAAGCCATCATTTAGTGGGTAAATGCCTTGATTTTGATCTGATACAGATGTAGGTATTAAAGCAAGAGAGAGAGAAGTTTGTATTTCTGATTGTTTATTTTGTAAACTGAAGTAATTATTTTTTCACATAAATGTGACAGGAGGGCTGGCCTGATTTTAAGAATCTAAAAAAGTACTCCCAGAGCCCTGCCTTTCTACCACATGGAAAATGCCCTCAGGGCATTGGAAAATTTAATAATAAACTTTAGTAATATCTAATATTATAATTAAGTAGAAGCTCACCAGATTAGTCTGAGCAATATCACATGATCCAACTCATTATAAAATGTATTAATTTGGTTAGACTTGTAAGAAGTAACAAAAAAAGACTCCTGGAATGAATAAACTTACTAAATGAGTTTACAATGTGTGACAAATTGAGAAGATTACTGCACGGTCTCACAAGTCTATACAAAACTAAGTAAAAATTAATGATAAACAAAAATGTGCTCCCTTTGTGGTTTATTTCCATCCAGCTGCATCCAGCTATGAAAGGGCTATCAGACAAAACACTAATTAGCAGTCTGTTCGAGACAGTTTTAGAAAGTAATCCCTTGGCTTCCAGTATCTTTTGATACTGTCACAATTTCAGGAAAGTGCCTGGAACTGCATAGTCCCATTGCTGCTTAGGGGCAGGTGCCAGTCTGGAAGTGTGCAGGCTTGCTCTGCAATATGTGAAGGATAGAGCAGCTGGCAATGGCATCGGCATGGACTGAGTGTGACATTGGCAAGGCTGTGTCTTATCCTTTGTCTCCTTACAGTCTTCAGCAACTGGTTCCCATGTCACAGAGAAGACTCTCTAAAGCCCTAAAAACCTTTTCCTTGAAAAGCATTCCTTTCCACAGAATGTGTGTGGTGGTGGCAGCAGTCATAGCCATGTAGCCTCTATGATGTGGAATATAGCGCCCACCGCCTTTCCCGTGTATTTACTGATTTTTAGGAAAGCCAACCAAACACTAGACTTGCAGACTCCTACTATTGTGGTCTCTTCACTGTCTTCTACAATAAGGATTCCTTAGAATCCCCTCTGTTGAATCTCTTTCCTGTTTGCAGCTGTTACACGTCTGCCAGACAAAAGACCAGGCCTGTGACTTGTAGCCTCATGATTAGGGCACTTTCTAGAGAAGACAATGCACTTCCACCTCTCACATGAGCAAATGCTTAACCCCTAATACAGAGACTATCATGAAAGGAGGGATTACAACTCAGGTCTCTTCTTTCAAGTGAATGCCCTAAACTGTCAGGAGTAGAGTCTGATTTTCCTTTGGCCCAGGAAATACTGATGATACTGGATTCTTCAGGAATTTTTAACAAAGCTTTTCTTTATAAGAGTTTACAGTCTAATGACTATGCAAGGCCAACATGTATGTTCTTCAACTAAAGACATACTGATTTAGTGTGTTAGACACTCAACTGCTGAAAAAAGGGCATCATGTCTTCCAATTGTCTTTCAAAAATGGTTTGATGACTGTGATCAAGGTCAGGTGCCAAGCACCAGGAAAATATCTGTGAAATGAGTGCTTCTGTTTATTTCAGGCCTATAAACCCAGTTCAGAAGGGGACAGGATTTAAAGTATAACCTACAGAAAATACTGTTTAGCTTTCCAATCATCATATTAGATTACTTGTTTCCACTAATGAAGTCCTTACTCATGGATTGCACAAAAAAATCTAGATATACTGATGAGACCTAAAGACTCTGCTGTCAAAATACAAATTAGATAATATAGAAAATAGCTTTTTTAAAAGTAGATTGTGTTTTAACATTCTGGTATTCATTTAGACATAAACTACACCTCTCAAAGCCAGCAACCTGACCTAAAGCTAGTTAGTGCTACATTCCTTAGTGGAGAGTTAACACCTTTAGAAGAGGCTTAATCTCATTTATCTTATCTGCTTTGACTGCAAAGTGAGCTTCAGTTTCTTGTTACGGTTTTGGGCAACAAGTTTGCATATACTACCATAAGCTAGATGGATTCCAGCCTCCCTGTCCAACCTCAGTAAAACCATGTCAGATCACCTGTGATTCACATTCACAGGAAGAATTTTTCAGGCCACTGTAAGCTACAATTCAGGTAACTTCAGAAAGAACTGAGGCTGACCATTGGTGAATCAACCTAAAGCCATTTTAAAACCATATCTGTCCTGAATATATCTTAACCTGGGAACTTTGCACCCCTTCCTCCACAAATATCAAAATCAGAGGATTCAACCTATGAAACTAAAAAAACCCGGAATGCTAGTAGATCTAGTAGCTTGGGTGAGGATTATTCTGTGGTCCTGTTCTTAAAATTCACAGCTCTTTCATCATTCTCTTTAACTATTCCTTTAGAGTTTGAGAGATCACTTAAGACATTCCAGTGATATTGATCCTATATCCACTTTAAGTCTTTTATACCTGGAGTTTTGCCCAGAAAAATAGTGTGTTTCAGTGATCTCAAAGCCCGTATCAAGCCTTTTATTGTAAAAGTAGGCACTTTAAAAATTTTTTTAGCTTTCTTTCTTTTTCTTGGCATTTCATAATATTGTTCTAAGGTTATATTCTAATCCTTAAAAACATTGTTACACAAATAGAGTAAACAAGAATTCAGACTGGTTCTGGGTACTATGGTTCACTTGAGAAGAAAAAAAATTAGAGCTTTTACCCTACTCAGCTATCTCAAGCATCTACTCACTAATTTGCTTTGCTCACTAGGTGTCCACTTTCCATCCCAGCCAGCAGATCATTGCTGGTCTGGGATAGTTAGACAGAAAGTTTTGCCAGTTTGTGTTGAGCTGCTGCTTGCATTTTCTCACTTTTTTTTTTTTTTTTTTCTGGACCCCTTGTTTTTGGTAATCCTTAGTTTTCAACAACAGCTTTTCTTTCTGGAATGCCAAGTGCCCAGTTTTCCCAGTTTGTAATACTAATAAGAAGAATAATCTATATGTAGCAGAAAAATTCATGGTCAGGCTTCTGACTGGTGGTTCTGTGACATGTTTCTTTATTAACTGGAGGATTTAGGATGTGCAACTTTTGTCCAGATATTATCAAAATTTACAGGTAGCATGTAGCATTTGCAGCTACCAGATAGTGGGCTTCTAACAGCTAAAACAAATAACAAAATAAAATGTATATTACCATTTTAAAAATCTAGTAGACATAGTAGATAATGCACCCAAAATTTCTTTATAAAATGTCAGTGCATTCCTGCATATTTCAGGTAATTTATTTTCAAATGTTTTGAGAAATAACATAAAGATTTCTCATTGCTCTTACATGTAATTTTATGATACCTTGCATATATAATATCACAAAATCTTGGTGCAAATAACAGTGCTATCCTAAAGGGAATAGAAAGAAATTAAAATTGTTTAGTTTTCCAGTTCCAAGACAGCCTAGCATTACAGAATGAATACTTAGATCTCATTTTAGCAGATGCATAGTGATCTTCTGTTTTGGATAACTTAGAAACACTTTCCATCATGAAACATTATTGGACCCTTTTCTGGGGGTAGCTTGTTTATCTACATTTTTTGTAGAAAGTCTGACAGGGAAAAGTTCGGGTGCCAGGAAAATACCAATGGCTGATGCCAGGAAATTATCTTCAGATTTGACTGGGCAATAAACTATGGAGAATTGCTGTTTTCCTGTTGGGGCTTCCATTATTGCTTTTTGACTGGCAGCACACCAAAGCCACAGACAATCTAAGCATTGAACCCTGCTCCTCCTGCAGCCACAATAACATCCACTGCAATGAGAAGTACTGGGGGTGTAACCTCAACCAGGGCAAAGATAGTGTGGTGGTTTAACATTACCCAGAAATTAAACTCCAAATAAGTCACTCCCCTTCTCCACGCCCCTTCCAGCAAGAGAGGGACAGAAGCAGAGACTATGAGTTAACAATTTACTGAAGGAAAACAGCAATGGAATAAGAAATGCACAGTAACATCAGCAATATTTAAAACAAAAGTATATAAAAAAGAGAAGGTGCTTTACACACACAAAGTAAGGTGTTCACCACCTCAACTTAGTTCTACATGGCCCCTGGGCCAAAGACAAGATGGCAGCCATTCCCACATGGTTCCACGTTCTCCATCTGGTTTTCCCAGACAAAGACGTCAGGCACTCCCCACAGCAAGTTCTCCTGTCCTCGAGCCTGAGGCAACAAAAAGGAATGACAGAAAAATCCCCAAAAAGCCAGATCGTCCGCACTTCACCACACATTTTTTTCCTGACCACTACACACTGCTGGTTCAATTCCATGCTGCGCTGCTGCTTCAGACAGCTTCCGCCCCACTCCACCCGTCTCTGCTCAGCTCCTTTCGGCTCAGGTCAGACTTGGCTTCCCCTCTGCCACTCTGTTCTCTGCAGCTGCTTCCCACACCAGAACCACTCCTCAGCACCACGTCTTGGAGCTGCGTTCACCACCTTTTCAGAACCACATCTCCAAGCCACATCTTGCAGGAGTGGGAAGGGGATAAGCAGCGACAGAGGATTCGGTCCACAGAACTGATCCTGGTAGCCTCCCTGATGGAGAGACTGAGACAAAATGCTGCACTTTTGGGGGTACGTTCCTTTTCCTTCCCCCTGAAACCACATCGCCAGCAATGATGTCAGTGGTATAGAAGAGCGACCTGGCCATGCCAAAACAGCATTAAGCTCTGCCCTCTCTCTGCAACCAGGACAGATGGTTATCAGATAAAGAGATATGGGCGATTAGAGAGATCTGGGAGGAATATCTAGAAGGTCCTGCTTGCAGCCTCTTCAGTCCTGAAGATTAATAGGGACATGAAGCAGACTTAGACAAAAAAAATGTAATAGACAGGAGAGCATTACACGCCATTGGACAACTGACATGAATGAACATGGATCTTTCACAGCATTTCATAAAGCATTTTATATTCCACTTAATTTTCCAAACATGAAATTCAAGTTGCACTTACAATTTTGCATTATTTCTCAAAGAAAATACAGTGCTTGTGCCATGATTTACAAAGGAGATACTTACTTTTCCAAAACCCTTTTCTAGTGGCTGACTTACATCAGGTGCCAATCTTTTCCCACTGCTTGTTAGCACAGCTAATCCTACACCTTCAGTCATAGTGATCAAGGTCAGTGGCAAGTGTCAAATCTGAACTGATGCTGCATATGAAAGAGAGGGGGAATTGGTACAGTTGCACAAGACAAAATCTGTCATGTTTACTAGTTCTTACTTCTCTGTATTGGCATAGGCTGCTGAGATCGAAAATAGCCATTTATTAATTCAAAAATCTGTAAAAATATCTATGGATAAAGCACATTTGCTCCTGAAAGGACACAGAGATGTGTCCTTTTTTGTAAGGTCATTAATTTTCTCCATACAGTTTCACTGAGGTAGCTATAATAAGGGCAAACTCAGGGGAGTGGTTAGCAGTAGCAGGCTTAACAGGAAATGAAATATCTAACTCAGTGGAGAATGGACAGTGGCCTCTGCTTTACTGCTATTGATCCAGTCCCACTGAGGTCAACATATGTGAGCTTACAAATATTCACATGGTTTACATTTATTGCAGTTGTTCCAAATATGTCGTGACACAAAACAATTTCTGCATTTTACCTTGTCCCACTCCTAAGTTTTACTTGCAAGATACAGAGGTCTACTTCATGCTGACCTTTTCCAAACTGAAGACTATGTATGGAGCAACTTGACAAATTAGTAGAGTTGGTACTGTAGGATTTCACTGATTTGTATTTTGGAATGGCTCCATTACACAGATCCAAGTTATTTCCACTATTTATCTTCCCTCTTTTTTATAAGAAAAAACTATACAAAATGGTTGCTGCAAATATCAATCATTTCCTTTTCCAAAAGAGTTGCAAACATACAACAAGCAGTTTTTATGAACCAGTTTTCATAGACTGTTGAAAAATGGTTGGAACATTAAAAGGGGTATTCTGATTTCCAAGGTGAAAAATTTTAATATTTATAGTCATCTTCTCTTTAACAGAGTCCAATAATTTAGGATGGCTACAGCATGAATTTCAGTAAATCGGACGGTTTTGATTTAGGATATCTAATGATAGGGAATCCACAATTATGTTAATAGTGTGAATTACTAAATTTAATTTTTACTTTTAGTGGGCTGGTATCAACATTATGCTTTTTGTCTCTAAGTTATATTATTTATCATGTAATGCATGCAAAAAACCAGAGAATAGCCAGTACCAATCCTCCTAACTCAAGCTGGTCAGTTGATACCAACTGATAGGCAAACCTGAAACCTTGCAAAAAGGGTTCATCTAAAGCTCTGTTGAGAAGATGGTATTATGCTGAGCTGCACAGTTTGATTAAAGCCACTTCTTCGGGAAGAGATTTAAATTTAATTTTTAAATTTAAAAAATAGAAAAAATGTGGTATGATTGATTAAATTAGAAGATAGCAAAAGAGAAGGAATTTTCCTTTTTCATTGGAATAACAAAAAAAAGTGATGAACACACATACTATATGTGTTACAATTGCCTTCTGTATTTAATATGACCTATGTCTCTTATCTCCTACTCTGAAATATTTGAATTGTAGAGTAATTTGATACTCTTCTACATGCAAATGAATGCACAGGGCTTTGTTAGCATGAAAGGGCTGACTAGGCTGTGGGCATGACAGGAAGAACAGAGTGTCTGAAAATGATCATGTTAAAACTGCCCTAGGGGAAAGTAGTTTGAACTCATTTTAAGCAGCAGGGAAGACTGGGATGAAAAGACCAAATCCCCTTCAGCGTCAAGACAGTGCATGCTCTGTCACATTGTAATTTCAAATGTGAAATTTGGAATGCCAAGTAGTTGGAGTAATTCAGTTTCTTGTCTCAAGTCTGTGTGTACTGAGACAGGAACAAATAAGGGATATTAACAGTTAAACATTTAGACTTACTAGCATGCCTTGGAAATATTTCTGATACTATCCAAAAAGCCTATATGGTGATGCTGAACCACTGAAAACTGTACCTGAGAAAGAAAAACCCATCTCTAACTGCATTGCACCCTGTAAGTGAATATTTTTATTAATATTTAGGATAGAAAACACTAAGGTTTTAAAAGCATGTGTAGTGGTTTGGTCCAAAATACTCATTACTGTTTATCTGCTGTGAGATAAGAATTAGGAGAAATGCAAAGCAGGCACCAAACTTGAAAGAATATAAAGAAGTTTATTAACAGACCTAAAAGAAGAAAAAAAAATTATACCACCTTCAGAACTCTCCTCCTCCCCCCACCTTCCTCCCTTCTCCCACTGACAATGTGAAAAGACAACCCTTAAGATGTTCAGTCTGTTTACCACTTCCATAATAACCTTGTTCAGTCTGTTTAGAAAGAGAAGTCTCTTCTTGCTCATGCTATGAAAACATTATCACAACGAGACAGCCGCCCACTTCCAAATATTGTTCAGTCCATTTAGGAAGAGGAGTCTCTCTGCCTGCGTGTGAGTCCTTTCCCCCGACTTGCAGCTTTTCCCGCAACTGCTTTCGAGGGTCCACTCTTGAAGTTTTTTGGGGTACAATTTTAAGGTTGAGCCGTTCAGAAACAAAAAACAGAGGCCCTTCTCCTTCCCTGGGAGCAAAGGGTCTTCATCATCTTCATCTTTAGGACTATCTCTGGGAGCATCTCTAGGGACTGAGGTTTTCTCCTTTCCCGTTTGGAGCAAAAGTCCTCATCTGGTTCATCTCTCCCTGTCCAAACTTCTCATGCAATTACAGCTGCGTCAGCATCTGCCTATCTCAGCGCAGGTGCTTTTGCTTACGAGTTGAACACTCCACCCCCCATATCTTCATAAAATTACAACAGGATACTCTGATATATCATAGCTTCACAGCAGAATTTCAGCTTTAAGCATCTCCTCTCTCTCTTTCCCTCAGGTTTTCAGCTCTTCACAGCAGTAAAAGGGTTAATCTCACCTCGGCCTTGCAGCTTTGCAGCTGGAATGTTGAATGTTTCTTGTCACAGTGGAGAGGGGGGAGAGCGGAGCTGCTCCGGCTGCCCACGGCAAGGCAGTGGGGGGGGTTCCATGGCTGGAACAGGTCCATCGGCTTCAGGATGGCCGTGGCCCAGCCCAGCCTGGCCCAAGCAGGGCCTGGCCGGGCCCGCTGGCCCCCACATGGGCCCCGCAGACACCTGTCCCAGCGCCGGAAACGAGAGAGAGCTTGGAGGGGGAGTTTGCCTATTCTTAAATGTGGATCACAGAGGTGATCACAACTTTAAGTGGCTTAGAGAATTGTCCATATTCAAACTGGCCAGCTGATAGGTTCTGTCAGGTCCCAGAGGAAACTGTAAGCACCCCTTAGCAAGGACGTCCCTTCCGGGACTATGCTTGCTAACCTATGACAGCATGTGTGGCTTTTTATTTAAAAGTGTATACTTGAAGACTTAAAAAGTTTTGCTGATAACACATGCAAAGATGTCTTTGCTGACATTTATATATATTTGACATGCAGAACTGCAACTGCACTTACACTTGTGTATATATAAAAAAAGCCTCATATAGGTCTGAATGCTATGTATTGCCAGACATTAATAAAAATATGTTTTAGCTTGACTTTCATTGTTAAGTGTGAAAATAGTACTGCAACATGCTACCCATCAATGATTGATTCCATGCATTTAGTAATGAACCTTTTGCTTCTTGGTTTTCTGTTATGATGAGTTGCTGTTTTAATGAAAACCTCAGCCAAAAAATTCAAGCACTTTCACCTAAAAGCCAAATTGCTGAGAACTCCTTACAAATCAGTAAACCAACACAACTTTTACTGGCTGTAATGATCAATGCATGGTGAGGATACTGAAAACCCTGGAGGACTGTAAGGTGGGAAGAACAGACCAGACAGTTCTATGGTAATATGTGTTATGCACTTTTACCTTTAGAAATATCTCATTATAACCTCAGCTTGAAGCACAAGTTCTAACACAATACTATCCCTACTTATACAGTTGTAGCTTATATTGAATGTATTGGATTCTTATTAGTCTTCACTTAATTTTTGTTTAACAAAGATCTTTTTCTTTAAAAGTCCACCAGAATTAGAAGTCAATAATTATGCTGCAGGGGATACATATATAGATATATATATAAAAAACATGTCCATATCTACCCTCAACAATTTTGCTGACAAGCTGTGTGATACAATCATAATGCTGGTCCTGCAGGTGGTTCAGGGCAATCCCAAACACAAGCAGAGGCTGGAAGGAGAATGGATTGAGAGCATCTCTGCCAAAAAGGACTTGGTGGTGTTTGTGGGAAAAAAGCTCAACATGACTTGGCAACGTGCTCTTGCAGAGCAGAAAGTCAGCTGTGTCCTGGACTGCACTACAAGAAGTGTGACCAGAAGGTTGAGGGAGGGGATTCTGCCCCTCTACTCTGCTCTGGTGAGACCCCACCTGGAGTTCTGCATCAGCCCTGGGGTCTGAGCACAAGACAGACCTGGACCTGTTGGACTGAGTCCAAAGGAGGCCACTAAGTTGATCACAGAGCTGGAGCACCTCTCCTATGAAGAGAGTTTGAGAGAGCTGGGACTATTTAGTCTGGAGGAAAGACTCTGGGGATATTTTACAGCAGATCCTTTGGTGTGGGTAGGATGAGGGGAGACCTGGGGGCAGGAGTACTGTCCATGATGGTCAGGGCTCCCCACGGAGAGTCGACAAAGAAAAAAAACAATGTTCCCACCATCCCAGCCAGAAGCAGGGCAGCTGAGGGCACCTGGGTAGCACCAGCCCCAGGCGCCTTCCTGGGGATGGGCATAGGCAAGAACAGGGACAGGCCAGGACATGGACCCATGGGTGTGCCTGGAGCAGCAGGACTCATGCCTGGGCTTGATCCAGCAGGATCCATGACCAGGCAGAGCCAGGCTGTGGGGAATTGGAGACTGGCCCTGCTGGCATCACTGTGGCAGGGGCTGCTGGACCCGAGGGGCTGGTGTGGGGACCTTTGATGTAGGCAGGATGAGGGGAGGCCTGGGGGCAGGAGTGCTGTCCATGATGGTCAGAGCTGGTGGTGCCCTTAGGGACCCAGAGTACTGCTACAGAAGAAGCAGCAATTCACAGATATAGGATTTAATCTTGAAAATTCTTATGTCTTCCTTTCTGGGATTGCACATTGCTCACCAATAACTGCTGAGATGTAGGCCTGCAATTTCCAGAAATGAAATACATATTGATCTGAAAAAGCAGTGAAAACACTCTCATTTGTTTGACTTGGCAGAGACTGATCAGCATAAATGTCCTGAGTCACTGCTTACCTATGCTGAATATCACCTCCATCTGCTTAAAAAGCTTGTTAGCTTCATAACTATTTTATGAAAAGTTAAACATTGCATTTGAATATCTATAGGTTACTAGCACCCTGCACTGCTGGGTAACTGTTCATCCTGTTAGACTGTGGGAAGGGTTTGGGGCAGAGCAGCAGCCTCATCCAGCAGGATAGAATTCAGCTGGGTGCAGGGACTGGGGCCATCCTTGTTGCTAGTTAGCATGGGGTCAGTGTCCAAGTGCACATGGTGATGCTTTGGAGCCTTCTGGCCCAAAGAATGGCCTTGGCTGCTTATTTTACTAGAAGTGATGGAGCCACACAGTCTATTTATCTCCTTTACTCTAAACTACCATCTCTTATTCCTTCATACAAATGCAAACCACCAGACATTTACCATTTTCAAGTGCTAATGAAATTAAAATTGAGCAACTTTAAAAGATTTTGTTATGTTCAAATAGCATTGTGTGTAATGCTTTCTCTACCTATTTGAGCACAAGATGTAGGCTCTGTCTTTAAAACTGCTGCATAGTTGTTAAAATGCTCCTAAAATTGTCCGGGAACACGACTCTTCCTTGCTGTAAGACAAGAATGGAAGGGTATTGTTAATCTGCATTAATTGAATTGCCTTTTTTCATTTGCAAAAATATGCACCTGCTGCACATACCAGATCGCTGAGTCTGAACTTTAAAGACTTAATAGTAGCTCATCCTGTGAACTGTTTAATATTAGAATTTGTAAATTGTCCATTTACCTTGGTTTGAATATGCACTTGCACTGATCATGACAGTAAACAACGCAGATCTTTTTAACTACCAAATAGATATTTTTTAATTTATGAAGTTAAAATAAATAGTTAAACATACAGCCAGATTCTTTTGCTTTCCAAGTTGCTTAAACCTGTGCTTTGAGACAAATTGTTTTTATCAGTTAAGCTATAGTATAAAAAATCTCAATTAATCAGTTGAGCTAAATTAGGAAAGACATATATAATAGTGTTTGAAGTTTCACCATACACATTGCTTTCAAATGAAGCGCTGTGAACACTAATCACAAATGTGTACAAAATGGAATAATCACATTAAGGAATCAGAATACCGTACTTGGTATTTTCTTATTTCGATGCACGGTGAATGTCAGACACAGTAAAATACATTGCAGCTGCTTGACAAATAATTTTACCTTCCTTAGCAATTATTGTGCACAGGAATACAAGAATGAACACAAATCAATAGTTCTGTTGTATCCTTTGAATAACCAAGATGGATGAGAACATGGTGACAGTCTGCCTAGGCAACAAAAGACATGTCTTCAGTGAGTAACAGGATACATATCACAAAGTTTTCCTCTGTGGGTTTAATCAAGTACATTTCTTTATTGAGTTTGGTAATGTTATACCTGTTTTTGACAAACTATTTCAACTGTTGGTTTTTCTTTCACTATTATTTCATTCAAAACATTGAAGGTATTTATTATTATCTTAAATTATTGACCCATTTACTTCTACAAATGTCCTTGTCTTCTGACAACCTTTCTTGCCCATGAATACTAGGATTGAATTGTTTCATAGCACATATTCAAAATAAAAAAAATATAAACAAGTCCAAGTATTTTAGATTTTAAACAGTGCACATTTTTTGTTTTAATCTTTCAATAACAAAATCAAGTAGTATTCAGGCTCTTAATGTGCTGACCTGTGGTGATAATTCTGAAGTTCTGAGAGTATAGACACCTGTCAGTTCCAAAGCTTTCTGCCCTTTTTGGAGCCTCAAGTGTGAGAGTCAGCCAAGCATCTTAACTATTTAGGAATAATCAGTTGTACAGATAAAAGCTGAGGAAACAATTTTCTTTTCTTCAGGGCAGTATTGTAAGATGTATCATACCCCACGCTGAAGCTGATTTCTTGCTTTCCCAGAAGGGGAATCAGGAAGTAAGTAGGAAGGTGGAAAGTGGGTTTGCTGCCAAAAATGCCTTTGCTATAGTCCATAAAAAGCTGGCTTGCTCAGTTTAGGCCTTGTGTTGGGGTGCTACACTTTAAGAAAGACGAAGATTAATTGAAGAATCTAGAGAGCACTGTGATTTATAAAACATGATTTCTGGGAAAAATAAAGGGTGTGGAATTCTTAAGATCTAAGAAACAAGACTGGGGGAGAGAGTAACTTCTCAACCTTGTTTGTGGAGAGCAGTAACAGAACTAATAGACTTACAGTTTTCATTACAAAAATTTCAATTTCAAATTGAGAAAAGAAACTGTATAAATTGTAGATGTCCAGGTTTTCCTAGGAAGGGGCTGCAGTGGGGGTCTGTGAGGAGAGGCCAGGTGTGGGCAGGGCATGGTTGGTTCCAGCCGCCACAGGGCATGGCTGAGCCCATGGATAAGGTGGTGGCATCTTGGGGAAATGTATTTAAGACATTAAAACAACTGAGAGGTGGGGGAATAACAAAGTCAGAGAAGATGGTGCTCCAGGCACCATCCCAAGAGCACATATTCCCCTGCAGCCTGGGAGAGAGCATGCACTGGAGCAGATGGGTATCTCTGAAGGGGATTGTGGAAATCCCACGACTGAGCAGGAAAAAAGTGGAAGGAGGAAGTGGCGAGAAGGAAACCACAATGTACTCACCATAATGCCCATCCCTTGTGCTGCTCCATGGTTAGGGGTTTGTATAGGACTCTGAAATGAAGGAGTGAAATAGAGACTTGGAAAAGGGTGAGGATTGTTATAATTTTATTTTTTTTTCTCATTACTTGAATCTATTTTAACTGGCAATAAAATAAATTGCTTTTGCTGAAGTCTGTGTTGCCTCCAAGAGTAATTGGTAAGAGATTTCCCTGTCTTACCTCAACCCATGACCTTTCTCATCCAATTTTCTCCCTTCTCCCTGCTGAGTCAGTGAGCAAGTGGGTAGGCATTTTACTGTTATGCAAGGCTAGCCCACCACAAGAACAGGTAAACAAACTTTCTATAATGCAGCAGTGAAAATGGTAAAAGGGAATGTCTGGGGAGGCTTTGGCAAGGGCTCATCTAAGATCTTTGAAACAAGGTTAAACCAACATCTACCGGCATAAGCTAGGTAGCATTAATCTTCTCTCATACCAAGCTAAACAATCTCAGAATTCTATATGTTACTTTGCTGTGATCTGGTAGTAAAGAAATATTCAGAAAAAATATATAAATTACTTCTCAGATTTTTTTTTTTTTCTTCTGGAGCGTACTAAAGATCACTTTAGAAAAGACAGCTAATCTAAAAAGCAGCAGCTCCATAAAATGTGATGAAGGTTCAATTGGAATCAGTCACATCGAACTACAGTGTAGAAGAGTATGGAAACACTACTCTTTTACTTTCATAATCTGATTTCTTTAAATACCAAGAGGCTGCACACCAAATAAACGAAAACCTTAAATCTGTTTCAGCAGATGTCCTGCTACCTTGTAATTTTATTCTTCCTACATAGTTCAGGAAAGTTAAACTAAAAGATGGAAGGATACTGGAATAGTGATAGGAATATAAAATCCACCTGGAGAAAAACTACCAAAAAAAAGCCTAGCTTGTTCAATTTCACATGACAGCTGAAAGAGCTTACTAAGCTCATCACTCTTAATAAATAACATATGTGGTTAAACATAAATGCAAAAAATGAGTCATTAAAAGTAAAATATAGCTTTAGCCTACAAAATAGACAACAGTAAATCACGAATATTAATGATACATCCATTTGTGCTGAAGAAGAGAAGTTTTAACCATTAGAAGAGTGACAATATCCAAATACTTCATTGTAGCCTGCAACAGATCACGTGGCCTGTGCCTGTAAGACTTAAATTAATTTACTTTGCTTAGATATTTAGAATAATTTACAATCAAAACATCAGCAGATACAAAGCATCTATCTCTACAATACTAATCAGAGATACTGAAAATCATAGCTTTTAAAAAAATATGAAAATTGGAAATTTGATATGCACAGTGCATAGAATCAGAGGCAGTTATGTTTCATAGATTCTGAAGAAAGACGCTGTGTCTGTTTTGTTGTCTACTGAGATGTTATGATCCATTACAAAAGAGAAACTTTGCCCATTAAGAAGAAGAAATATACCTACTGCATTTCTTTCAATTATTACTTTGATATAAATATTTATAAAGCTGGACATTTTCCTGCATGAATTAGATGTAAATCATCAGGTTGTAGCTTAGCTGGATAACAGATACTTAGATAAGGCTTTTTTTATAAAGCAAGTGGAATTTTGAGAAAAAACTTTAATAATCATTCCTTATTTTGTGTTTTGTTAGCTGCTCATGGTTGAATAGCAAATAAGTAAAGTACAACAGTAGATAAAAATAAGGTAATAACTTTGGTTGAAATAAATCTCAGGAAGAATCTTTTGGTTTAATTGGAAAAGTAACAAATCTATGTGAGCCCACAGGAAGATTTTAGAAGTTTACTCTCTTTCATGTACACATCATTACAAGTTTATTGATAATGGACTGATTCCAGAAGAACTGTCAGTTCATCAATTAACCACAACACAATCTAAATTTGTTAAATTTGAGTCATACTAATTTATTTGCATAGTTTAATTGAGTGATAATCTTTCCAAATTAATAGCTTTTCAAAGATGGTAGTTGAAATGAAGATGTTCTTCTAAAATGTCATTCCAACCATGTAGGCAGTCTTTATAGTCATATACAAGTCACTTCTTAGATTTAAAAGGAAAAAAATCCATTAATTCAGAATACTTTTGTGGCTATTTTTTCTGACTCAGAAGAGGCAGTTAAAAATACCAGAAATGCTTGTGACAGTATTTGCCAATCACATTTCATCTATGTCCTTTGGAACAACTCATTTTTACAAACCATGGTCCTTGCTGAAATGTGTATCACAGAGCAGAGCTAAAGAAATGGTAATAATGCAGAACTACCAGGTGTAGTGGGTTGATGCTGGCTGGATGCCAGGCATCCAGCAAAGCCACTCCATCCCTCCCTTCTGCAGCTGGATAGCAGATAGAAAATATAACAAAGAGCTCATAAGTGGAGATAAAGAGATAGAGAGATCACTCACCAAATACCATCATGGGCAAAACAGATTTGAATTAGAGAAATTGATTTAATTGCTAACAAAATCAGAGCGGGATAAAGAGAAGTAAAATAGAACCTTAAAAACACCCTCCCCACCCCTCCCTCCTTCCCAGCTCTATCTCCTCCCCCCAACATTGCAGGGAAACAGGGAATGGGGGATTATGGTCAGTTCATCACACATCGTTCCTGCTGTTGATCGGGGAGAGGAATCCTTCCCCTGCTCCATTGTGAGGCCTTCCCACAGGAGACAGTTCTCCATGAACTTCTCCAGTGTGAGTCTATCTTGCAGGCAACAGTCCTCCCCAAACTGCTGCAACGTGGGTCACTCTTTCATGGGGTGCAGTCCTTCAAGGACAGGCTACTTCAGTGTGGGCCCCTCTCTCCACAGGTCTGCAGGTCCCTGCCAAGACCCTGTTGGTCTCCCACGGGGTCACAGCCTCCTCTCAGACATCCACCTGCTCCAGCATGGGTCTCCTCCATGGGCTGCAGTTGGATCTCTCCATCCCTGTGGATCTCCCCATCCCTGTGGATCTCCATGGGCTGCAGGGGCACAGCTGCTTCACCATGGTCTTCACCAAGGGCTGCAGGGGAATCTGAGCTCCGGTGCCTGGATCTTCCCCACTCCTTCTCTCCATACCTTGGTGTCTGCATTGTTGTTCTTCTCACATGTTCTCACTCCACTCTTCTCCGACCACAATTACAACTGCACAATACCTTTTTTTCCCTTCTTAAATATGTTAGCACAGAGATATTACCATCATTTCTAATTGGCCAGCCTTGGCCAGTAGCCTGTACATTTTGGGAGCTGCCAGGGATTGTCTCTGCAGGACATGGAGGAAGCTTCTGGCAGCTTCTTGCAGAAGCCACCCCTGTAGCCCCCTCACTACCAAAGCTTGGCCATGCACACCCAATACATCAGTATAGGTGAAAATGTTACGTGGATATCATAGATTATGGCAAGGGTGCTATCTCTGAATTGCCCCTTTACCATGATAAGCTGGCCTATGCATGTTGTCTCCATGCATGTTTACTACATGTCTCCAAACACCCATGTCTGCTTAAAATACAGATTCTTTGTTCAGATTAGAAGCTTAATTCAATCAGGCTTTGCCAAAGTATAAGAAAGATATAAAGCTACTAGATAGCATCCAAAGGAGGGCCAGTGAGGGTGGTGAAAGGTCTGCAGGTGAAGCCGTATGAGGAGTGGCTGAGGTCACTTGGTCTGTTCATCCTGGAGGAGACTGAGGGGAGACCTCATTGCAGTTACAGCTTCCTCATGAGGGGAAGAGGAGACACTGATCTCTTCTCTGAGGTGACCAGTGACAGGACCTGAGGGAATGGCCTGAACGTTTGTCAGGGGAGGTTTAGTTTGGGTATTAGGAAAAGGTTTTTCATTCAGAGGGTTGCTGGGCACTAGAACAGGCTCTCCAGGGAAGTGGTCACAGCACCAAGCTTGACAGAGTGCAAGAAACATTTGGATAATACTTTCAGGAGCATGGTGTGATTCTTGTGGTGTCCTGTGTAGGACTTGGACTTGATGATCCTTGTGGGTCATTTCCAATTTGGGGTACTCAACAAGTCTATGATTAAATGAGAGAGTTTGAGGAGATAGTAAATATGGAATCATAACCACAAGGTATCAAAAATTTGTGCTGTAGTCCTCTCTTAAATCTATGGATAAAAAATGTTGTACTGTACAGCTGAGAAATATGGTGTTATTTTATTCAAACTGCTATGATCCACAGTTGTGCAGAACTGAAAGACTGAACAGATGGTGAAAACCTACTTAGAACAACTGCACAAGGTAAGTACAAATACTGTTTTAGAAAAATCTCCCATGCATGTCCTGTTGGAATCATGCTCCTCTAAAAATATATACCATCAATATGCCACACAAGTTTTGTATCCATATGAAATTCTTGGTTATGGAATGGGAGAATTAGAGAAAATAACAATTGCAGATCATTGAGAATAACTTCAAAGTAGAGTTCTCTGTGTATCAGAAGTCACTCTGTTTGAAACTAAGAAATTACTGTTTTGAAGTATATTATCTTAGATTATCTTAAAAGTAAGCAGACATGTTATGTTACATGGACTGCAGGGTGTGGATACAAAATCAATCAGAATCACTGCTGAAGACAGAGATATCTTGGTGTTTTGTCCTGTGTTAAGCAATCGTATGTTTTGACTGATGCATGAAAAAGTGCAGGCATAAGCTGTGTATTCATGACATTCATGAAACAGCATGCTTTCTTGTCATCGGGGTAGATCTAATACTGGCTAGTTTGCCTTTTCAGCAGGTAACATCGCTATTTCTAACCAAGAAAAAGCTGAAGGTTAGAAACTGATTAGAAGGGAACATGGGAATACTGTGTGCTTTCTATGAGTCATGGAAGATTTCATGAGCTCTTTCAGAAAACTGCAGGAGTACGCTCATCACATGCATGTCTCTTAAAGTCAGTTTATCAGTGCTCTCTGGGCCAAATGGCAAGAAACTGACTTCAGCAATATTCTGCCATGTAAAGTCTTCCTGTTTCAACAAGGAATATGGAGATGATCTCTACAATGTGGACTGTTACATGGACATTCAGTAGGTGACTGGATCCACAGTATCTAAAGGATCTCACTCAAAGGTGCATCTGTAAGATAATTCAGATGAATTACATCTTGTTACCTGTTTTTCCACTAGTAAGGAGATCTTAGAGGCCTAAATGACATTTAATCAAGGAAAGATAATGAGCTTTTTGTTAATGGTGCACTTACACAATGAATATATATTTTGATTCCTGATAAGATCTCTTACCAACAGATACGCAAAGCTTGAGTGTTGTAACACAAAAACACATAGGAGGTCTTATCATTAAGAACATAATTATTATTACTATGTTACTAGTATATTTTAGCAAAGGTCCTAATTTAAAAAAAAAATCTGCATAAATTCTTTTTAAAAGTCATAATTAGAATTTTTTGCCTCATGTGATAGCATGCTTAAATATCAAACTCTTGATTCACTGATTACCCATCTGAAAGAAAAGTTCTATAAGGGAAAATACTGAGCAGCACTGTCTCAGCAGAAAAGGGGAAGATCCATAATGCATGTCTCTCTGTAGGCCACTTGAAAATTAAAGTTTGATTAATAAATTTTAAGATCAAAAGGGATTAGTATGACCAATTTTTTTTTTGTGAGATTCACGTGCTTGTATTTGTGCATTACATATTTCCACTCAAGAGATTTTCAGAGGTAATACCCTTCTATCCATTTATTATTTACAGAATTACAATTTTAGCTTATGATAACATAGTGTTTCACTGTGCAAGAGATAATGGAATGAAATGGGGAGTGGGGGAAACAAATTACTTAGAGATTGTTAGTAATGGCTCTACTTTGCCATTTACTTCCCATTTAGTTTGAGAGGTCAAGACAACTCTGTGAGCCTAAGCAAACGAATGTAAACTTACATTGTAATCTCCCCTAATGCAGAAAATCCTACAGGCCTGTAAGTATGCAGCAAGACATTTCCTGAAAACATCAAGTTGACAGAAGGATGTTAGAAAAATTAGGGTTTTCTATGCTGGAAAGCAAGGGAATAAAAGGAGTTGAAGCATCATGACAAACCCATAGTGGTTGAGCTAAAATTTGGTTCCTGTTGAATTGACATCTAATGACAAATTCATGAGGTACTATTAGCCATTAATAAGACAGATTTGTTGCAGGAAGATTCGATGGTGCAGTCACATAGAAAGAAAATGGCTTTAAAGTAAAGAGAAATTTTATCTCCCAACTTTTAACTTTTTTAAAAGCTTCAAAGCATTCAGATACAGCTATCAAAATCTTTATTATGTGGAAAAATTGGATCTCCTGATTTTGAAATTTAGTTATGATATTTGTAATGATTTAGAAGCTATTTATAAAGATCACTTTCTGTGGTAAGTACGTTTGTTCAATTCACAGTATCCAAATATTCCAAAATACTGGAAATGAGTAGCTCTCTGGAAATTTAAAATGAAATTTCTCTGTAAAATTCAAGTATATGTTTATTAGATTCCAAGAGATTGTATCATTCTGTAAAATAAAGCAATTGACATATTATACATCAAACTTCAGCAGTACTTGCAACTTAATGGGTATTTTCTAATAAATGACTATTTCAGTTGTGTAGTGCAAGAGTGAGTTTCTGTGACATCTTCTAGAACTAAAATAAGTGCAAATGTTTAAATATATCCATTGCATCTCAAATTCACAACTGAAAATCATGGTAAGATGTTTTAAAGGGCAGTGGTGAAAGTGGGTATTTGTAACACATTTCTAGTTTTGTTGCAAATAAATCAATAACTGCAAAAAAGCTTTAGCTATCTCTTCAGAAGTCCTACCTTTGCCATAGAAAAGAATCTGTGTTTTTCAGTTTTTTAATATCCCAAACTGTAAATATAAGGATGATTTCTTGGAAGCCTTAAAGAACATTCTAAGGTGGACTCCTGTTAAAAGTTGCTTAGGTCTCAACAACTCAAGTGGAATGAGTGGAAGTCCTATTGCTCCCATAATTTGTCTTTTTCATGGCAAGATGTGTATGTTAATTCAGAAACTCTCCATTAGGCCACATTTGTGGTCTTTTTCTTCCTATCTCTTATTTGAATCAATTCCTTAATAATTTTAAGGTTTTCTATTTGATTTTTTCCCTAGCCTATTTTTCTTAGTATACTTTTCTTTTTTGGTAATTAAATTGAAAAATCAATAGATGGAAAATGTGATTTCTGGTTAGTATAGCTGCTAACAGATAATTTATTTTAAGGTCTTCAGATTTGTGTGATATGACTTACCTTCACTACTTAACAGTTTAAAGATCCCCGTCAAACCTAATAATACCCAAGGTTAATCTTTCTGAGTAAAATCCAAGAAAAGGAATTTAAATGGCATTTAAGTGAAAGGGCTTTTCCCCCCCATAAATACAGGATGCTTGCTGCTTTGATTTAATATGCATTTCAGGTTTTGAATATAAAGTTTGAATTGAATGACAACTGTGAGTTCTGCTTCTGCACAGCTCAGCACCTAAAGCCATTTACAATTCAGAAAAGAGCTCTGCTTTGCTTAGTAGGTTTTCTCAGACACTACTTAACACATGTCACAGGATCAGACTCTGAACACCATGGCAACATCCCAATTTTTAAAAGTTTAATAATTTAGAGGCAAACACACATCTAAAGGAGACTCAACCTTATGAAAACATTCAACCTCTGCTACTTCTTAGCTATGTACCTTGAAAGAATCTATTCTTAAAATAGTCTTTCAAAAATGCTATTTTGTTGCAGAGAAATTGTTCACTACTGCTGAAATTTGGCTGATGTGTAGCATGGAATTCAAGATGGAGAGAAAGTGAAAGGAAGAATGGCTAAAGTCTGTTCACACAAGTCACGCCTGGAAGATAAGACTCTAGGTCACATCTTTTCCTAAGAAGTTCTTCAGTAAAATACCGACTCAGAATTGGAAACAGAGACCAGTGATTTCCCAGGCAGTATGTCCATTACACTATAAACTGGTGTTCTCATTTCTGTTCTCACACTAGCCACTGAAGAAGAAATTTACTCTGTCGACCCTATTTGAAAACATCTGTTTTTTCTGTGGTTCACATAAGATACGAACACTCCTATTACATGTTCCTGTTTTCCATAGTCCATGCATGAGGTCAGAGACAGTCAGAAAAATGCTGTAAAGCAATGTAATCTTTCACATTGAAATGTCTAGCAGACAAGCATCCACACTCACGAATAGAATTTGAAATTTTGAGCTGGGAAATGTAGTTATTTTCCCAGGAAGTGTGAGAAACCATTAAGCAGCTCTATGGCAACAAAATTGTCCTCAAACTTAATCTTAAAATTTTGATTTTACACTTTCACCTCAGAAGAGCTCCAGACTGGGAGTTTAAGAGATTAGGCAAGGAATACAGGCTGCTGATTGCCCTCAAACCCTATGATTTGCATTACTGATTCCATGGAGTTCTGACAGAATTGCATTTCATAGACTTAACAATCAGCAAATAGTGTGGTTATTGGAACACACTATATATATAAACTATCTATGGAAAAAAATAAAGAAAACAGGAATTGTAGACTCATGTTCAAACAGCTCTAGAACTAAATTAATAATTTTCCTATTATGAGTAACCAATTTAGTAGCTGGATTATTGTACCTTAGGCATCATTGAACAAAACTTCACCAAAATCTTTAGAAGCACCAAGACCGAGAGTTTATGAATCTCAGTTGGCCTTAGAAGGCAGATAGAAAAATGTACGTCCTTGGCATACATGGAATGGAGTTTTAAATATCTGAGCAAATTTCATGAAAAATTCAGGCATTAAGGACATTTAAATATTTTGTTGGATTTAACCCCAGGTGTGTAAGTGGTGGCTACGTCCTACAGGGGATTCAGCTTTATTGACTGAATTATGAGTGGCAGATACTACGGAAGATAAAACAAACTCTTTCTAACTTAAAGATTCCAACATTGTAGAAGATACAAATGAATGCATAATTATTAAATATTTGCTTGGCTGGGATCCATCTAAATTTATAGTGTTTAGATACCATTCTGTATATGAAAGAGTGGTATTCATGATGCAGTGAACGTACTGATGGGAAAAATAATTTCAAATCAGAAACTTGTTGACTATGCTGTCAGTTAAACTGTCAGTGTATATTGTTAAATATAACATTTTAACTTCTATTTTCTATAATACCTACTAATATTATTTCATGCTTACCAATGGAAGACACTAAAATAGCTCCTAATATCTGCCAAGGTAAAATACTGAATGATAGAAAACCTATCTTGTGTACAGTTATTCTGGCCAGTGCTTATTTCCTAATTAGTTTATTCACTTGGTCTTTTGCTTTCTTTAATCCTGACTCCTCATCTTTATAGGGTAACTGTGCACAAAATGAATCCATTTCAGCTGCTTTACTTATGTTCCTTATGTTCCTTGAAATCCCTGCATAAATGGTCTTACACTGAATACATCACCTTGCTGGTATTTGTATGCTTGAAAGCGTAATCTTTCAAATATACTTTATGCTAAAGAAATGCAAGTGTAGTTTTCTTGCAATCAGTAAAACTGGGAACCTGAAGGGATATTTTCATAACTTTACTACCTAGGAAACGTATAGGATGCACCTAAGTCCTCATCACTTAATTTTTACATTAAATTTACATTTACACAACATTATATTCTCATGCATTCAACTGAATGCCTTCTAGTTTTTAAAAAATATTATTCTTAAAAGTAATCGTTTGATACAAAAGTGTGAACACTGATATGTTACTGTGGTTTTTACTGCTACAAATCAGTAGGAATGTACTACAATTCAAGTAGGTGTATAGATAGTAGTCATATTGTACTCTCAGTTGGGTCATGAAATCAAGATTAATCTGTACCTTGCAAGAATAATTTCACACAGTATACCGGCTGCTTTGAATTAATTTATGAATCAAAGACTGACCCAAGCTTCTTCTCCCAAGCTTTTGACATAATGCAGGAAACCTCATCACATGAAACTCTTGACATTACTTGTGAACAGAACAGAAAAGGAAAGAATTTCTATTATTTCAATGAGAAAGAAAAAGAATAAATCTTATTTTTACTACTAAAAAATGCATATAAAGAATTTTGGATTTTGAAAGCTTTGTTTAAAATAAGTGATACTTAATTGAATTAAATTTTTACACTGCTACTCAGTGACAGAAGTCCAAAATGAAAATATGTGGGGTTTGGGGGATTTTTTTAGATAAACAGATCAATAAATATATCAGATACCTCATGTTTTACATCAATTAATTGACATACAAGAGAGGTGTCTATGATACTGCATATTTTTGATGTGTCTGTGGCAAGAGGTTGATGTTTTAACCCCTCTAAGATAAATAGCACATTCCAAGTTCATTTCCTGCACTGACATTTGAGACACAACTGCAAACACATTCCAGTTTCAGCTGGAGTCAGTGACAAAACTCCCACTGACAGGGTTTCATCCTTCACACTTAACTGTCTGGGCTACTCTTAGTTGCATAAAGTGGTAACAGCAAAGTGGAAGCCTTTTTTCAGCAACATTTTCTCAATATTCTAATTTGCTGGTTTTTTCAATTCTAGTAAATATATGACAAATATAAAGAGGAGTCCAGCATAAAATTGTATGTCCCATCCCAGTCTAGTTGGAAGTTCAACATATTCCTGCTAGTCACTTGAATGATGGATTACTTCACAACACCTTCTGATTCACTGTGGAAGAATGACTGGTAATGATGCAGAATCTAGCAGAGATGTAACAGGCTGGTGACATCAATTTGCAGTATCTGGACTGCAAAAGGAGGCTTATTCTCCCTCTAGATCAAGGCAATGATGAAAATTGCACAAACACGGAAATAGCTGTGGAAAATAGCAAATGGAAAGAATGAAAGGTATATCATGTTCAACAGATGTTTTTCTCATGATAAGGGAAAGACAAAGGGTAGAAGGGTTGGCCAGGCCAATCTGAAGGCAATCTGAAGGATAAAAAAGGACATATTAATAAATATAAACACGCAAATAAACAAAATGTCTGCTTTAGCTATAAATAGCTCTGTGTGCAATTATACTCTTTGCAGGCTACAGGATGTTGTTTGTGAGCCACTGCTATTATAATATTAGAGACAAAAAGATCAGAAAAGTTTCAATGTGAAAGACAGCTGCTGTCCCAAAGAGATTCAGCCCTTTGGACATCAGTGAATAAAGAGCAGCCATATACTAATAAACAACCTAGTAAACAAGGCAGCACACTTATGTAAGAATTGTAGAAAAAAACACCAAACCAGTAGAATAGGGAGAGAAATATCAGAAGTTTTACACAATAAAGAAAGAACTGACAATTATTATTTTATGGATATACACTGACAATTTGCGTTGTGCCTTATATTTCTCAAGTACCCTGATCTTCTAATCATTTATCCTACAAAACACTACTTTTCACCTATGAATTGCAGAGAACAAATTAGTTTTTCTCCAGAAATATTCTTTGTAGCTGACCTTGACAATCATTAACCAAGAGAGGAAGAAAAGCAGAACTGCTGCTTTAATTTATCACTTTTTTTCAAATATTGTCTCATTAAATATTACCTTATTATTTTTTTTTTTCCCTGTATATTCTCTATATTTTGTGGACATTTTCCTTGTACAATTATATTTACAGCAGAATGCAGTGTCCTCTGGATAGTTTTGCCAGATATGCAATGAGAATTCCTACATATTTTTTTATCAGATGGGGATGTTTCTGAATTCATACTATGAAGGAGAAGGCATCCATAAACGTTTTTTGTTCTGAAAATTTTAATCTACTTGTTGAAAAGTGGGGGGAAAAGAATGCAAGTCATGAGAATTTTTTTTTCCTTTGGTCTCAGTAATTCCCTAGGATGGTGTCAGTTATTTAAAAATAAAAAGTTATGGAGTTTTAGAGATTTACAAGAAAATGTATTACTTGAATACTGCACTCATGGATTTATCTGGAAGCTAAAATTTGACTGCTGTAAATGGTTGGTTTTAAAAGATGCATTATTAATTTTAACTTTTTATAATATTGTGTTATGTTTTGACAGCCAAACAGCAAAACCTCAGCATGAGCAACTCCTGTTTTTATTGAAATCAACAGACGGAAACCATAAATAATTGTTTATATCCTGCTGGTAATATCAATTAGCTAGCATCATACAGAAACTACTGTAAACAAGTACAGGGTATTGTATAAGATATTCAAACATTTGAGCTACACACAAAATATTCAAGTTTAAATGTACCCATGACATAAATTTTGTCTTGTGTGCTTTTCAGGGTTAGCAGAATTTATAATGCTCAAAGGCCATTCTATTAAGACTACTTCATATTTTTATTTCTCTGTGCTCAATGGAAACAGCAGACAATGTCAAGCATGCATTTCAAAAACAGTCATTATGATATTGAAGCTTAAATACAATGATAAACTCTGAGATACTCTGGCATGGTGCAGCCAGGAAGTGAAATTTCATCTGGAGCAGCAGCTAAATATTCGCGCATCACACAAACCACAAAGAGCATCTCAAACCCCGGCTGAACCGCAAAATGAAAGGAAAAGATGGCAAGTGTGCTGGAAGATATTCTGACGTTTTCACATCTTTGCTACCTTTTTTTCTGCAAGGAAAATGAAGGATGGTCTAAATAACAGACCATCAGCTCAGTGCCTCGGAAACCTGGCTGTTTTCCTCCTCCACTTTTCAGTTGGCAAGTAAATCCCTGTCTTTGCACCTACTCAGACAAGACACTGTGCAGTGAGGATAACTGTTCTAACATGGACTGTGTTAGCACAGGTTGCAGATGCTTCACCTAAATTAATACACTGTGCTGTTCACTCTGTCTGAGTTGTTGAATA
Source organism: Corvus hawaiiensis (assembly GCF_020740725.1). Lineage (NCBI taxonomy): Eukaryota > Metazoa > Chordata > Aves > Passeriformes > Corvidae > Corvus > Corvus hawaiiensis. The sequence goes on from NC_063215.1 coordinate 27,311,467, forward strand.
ATTGAAGTAGATGGGTCTTCATTCCAAAGAGATGACCAGTGGTCATCAAAGATAATGACTGCTCTTAGTCACCACTGAAATCAACATGAGCATTTCAGAAAATAAAACTGTGTAAGAAATTGAAAGTACTTGAAGCTTGTTATTACTGGTGAAAACGCTAACATACAGTATTTTTTTCCCCCATACTACAAGAATCTATGTCTATGCAGGCTGTGTCTTAAATTTTCTGCCATTGTCTTTGGCACAGAAATGACTGAGACAGTTAAAATAGCTTTAAGCTATCTTTACAGTCTACTAGATTGATGGTGTACTCATTGAACCAACTTAATCTGCAATCACCATCCACATTTCCAAGCCTCTTCTCAAAGACATTTCAATACTCAAGTTTCTGGCTGTTGATGCTATGAGAGCATTTTAAATCTCTTCATTATATTGTTATGTTGTAAAGATGGGGCTCTGTCATGTCAAAATGGCACTACATTTATAGCTATCAGAAAGCAAATAACTAAATTCATTCTCACAGAAAAATGTTCACTGAGCTCCTGACATCAACTTTAACAATCAATGCTACTAACTTTAGTAAAGTCAGCAGTGTCATAGAAACCTGTTGGGTTTTTATTTTTTTTTTTCCAAAATCATGATAATACAAACAAGGTTGAGTTCTAACACTGAGGCTGGTCCTAACATTGTCACAATCCAGCATTACCAATACTCCCTGGATGACACTGTAAGAAGATTCTATTTCTTAAAAAAAAAAAAAAAAAAAATTTAGCAATTCTATGTTGTTAAAAGTTGGCTTCATACCACACTGTGCTTCTTAAAAAACACAGTACACTTCTGATTTCAGTTCTTTGAACAACATTCAGTGATTCATTTTATGATCTTTTCAGCTGCAAGGATTAGAACTGTGAGGTACTATTCAAGACCTTGGAGTCTGGACTGTACAGAGCAGTAGTGCTCAAAAGAAAGAGAGGAAACTCAGGGAAAACTTCATGAAACTCCTAAGAACTTAACAGGGGAGGAAAAAATCTCGAGGAAGAAAACCTGATACATAGTGACAACAACTTACCTTCATATTCTTAATCAGAATCACTGCCAGAGGCAGTATGTCTGAGCAAAACGAACATAAATGCTGTGAATTTCTTAGACAGAAGATCTATTGTTTAATTTCTAGTAAGTCAACCTCTGCTCTTTTGCTCTGCAAATCAATGTTTTATCACTTCCAGGATTTTGCTGGTGGTAGATATTCTGTTACTCTGGTCAGGCTACAAATCTTAGGATCCACTCCATACATTTCTTTCTAAGGGTCGTCCTACATATATAACGGAATGTGCTACACATTGACAGCTCTCTTGATGCTGTATTCCACTCAAATAATCTCTGAAGACCCGTTTCTACTTGGGGCTTTATATCCAGGAAATAACCGTCTAAAATCTGCAGTGATTGGAGGAAGCAATCCACAGAACCCACACACAGGCTATGACACTGCTGCAGTTTTCAGGTGGCTTTCGTGTTCTGGGTGTCTGGTTCTTTTACACAGTGAGTTCTCCAGGCCAGGACACATTGCTAAATTTGTAACCTGTTGTCACCAGGAGCAAATCAACAGCAGAACAGCTATCCTGTGAGTGGAAATCAGTGTCAGTGTTCAGTTAAAAAACAGATTTGCCTGTACCCAGGCAAGTTACAAGTACTGGCTGTGCCTCTGTTCTTTTGCTTTTAAATAAAGCCAGTAATAATCTTTCCCCTTTCATCTTTCCCCTTTACTTGCATTTCTAGGAACAAGAACTGCTTTGTCTGTATTTCTCAAAATCACTTGTCAGACTCATGTTGATATTATGTTTGGGACCTCTGCAATGCACTATTTCATAAATAATCAACAAAAATTTCTATAACAGTTCTCTTCCTGGGTAGTCAATTATTCAACAGTTTTCATCTTCAGATTTAGACTAAAGCCTCTTTCTGTTCTTCACTCTCTTCTTTCTTTTGGTCTACTGATTTAATTTTTAACTGGGATTTTAAACTGGGAAATATATATATATTTAATATATATATATGTATATATATGTGTGTATATATATGTATATATATTTAATTTTATATATTTGAGAAGCATCAGAACTAGTGTACATTCAAGTGATCAAGTAAAGGTTCAGCTTCTTGTCATAGACTGAAGGCAAACAGTATTGCAGTAAGGCTGAAAGAGGCACAGGTGTGCCCAGTTCAAGAAAAATTTATCCATTTCTTCTTATTGCCTGTAATGAAGGTGTTTAAATAGTACTCAAACTTACAACTAAGCTAACATTAAATACTATGATATGAAAGAGAATAGGCATTTTTAGGCATTTAAAACTTTATAAATCAATATTTATTTTGACAAAAATTCAGGAAAGCAGCAACATGAAATTAAGGTTCTGACTTCAGCTCTTTGAACAACATTCAGTGATTCATTTTATGATCTTTTCAGCTGCAAGAATTAGAACTGTGAGGTACTATTCAAGACCTTTGAGCCCAGACAGTACAGAACAATAGAGCTCATATGAAAGAAAGAAAATTCAATAAAAGCTTCATGGAACTCCTAAGAACTTAAAAGGGAGGGAGAAAAACCACCAGAACAGAAACCTGATATATGGCGACAGCAACTTACCTTCATATTCTTTATCAGAATCAATTATTTAATTATTCCCAAGCAGTAATGGCCTTTCAAGCATCTAAATATGTCCAGGTAAAAGACATAGGAGCGCAATTTCTCTGGGGCTGGCACGCCATTCAGAATTGGTTTTTTCTCCTTGTTGATATTTTCTCCGAGCGTATTTGGCCACCCTTCACTACATTTGTGTATTAGTGAAGAGTGTGGCAATGGAATTACAAGGCAGGGAGCCATAATCATCCCTGCTCTGGTGTGGGCTTAGGAACAACACACAGATCTCCCCTGTGGGGTTTGCTTCTCACCACAATTTAAAAGCTTTGGGATGCCTTGCAGCTGCTCTGCCTTCTGGCACCTCTCTGTCCTTTGTTCCCAAGGCATCCCTCTGGCTGGACCCACCAAGCAGGCAGCAGTGCTATCAAGCTGCTCTCCTGGCCCTTACTGGAAGCGCTGCTCAGGGGAGGAGAGACACATCTCCCAAAAAGGTAATGTAAAGGTGACACTAGAGAAGCCCTCTGATGCTGAGAATAATAATTTAAAAAAAGATAGAGAATTTATTTGTGAGCAGTCAAGTTCTTTGTGAGAGTGACTCAGTGGTTACCTTCAAATAAATCATGCAGTGCAGTCATTTCTACAGGAGATAAAAACTCTTGCTTCTGTTTGCTTAGTTTGACAGACTTTGTAAAAAATACTATATTCCAGATTGCAGGGCTGCTTAATGTATTTCCAAATAAAAAAAGAGAAATGTCAAAGAAAAATATTTCAACTATTTTTTGTTGATTTTTTTTCCTCACTTAGATCCCAAAACCACAAAGCACTTATGCATGAGGTTAAAATTAAATGTTACACATGTGGTTAAACATCATCCTGAATTAAGTCTTGGCTCTTCTCTTTTCCAGGAAGACTTGCCTAAACTGGTGTTTATAACTGGTGTTTATAACTGTAAGCAGATTCATAGCTTTTTGTAGCTGTTATCATTAGTGTGAAATGTAGTTATGAATCTATCATATCTACTCAAGCTCTATTGCTCTATTTTGTTTTCTTAAACAAAAAACAGTGTTCATTCTATTTAGTGACTTGGAGTCTGAATTTTTTCCTCCATTATACTGATGCAATAGCATGAAATAACAGAATAATTAAGTCTATCTACACTGTAAAAAGTGGGAGTGCCTTTCCAAGGTTCAGCGCAGCTTCTTATTAGCCCAGAATATTCTGAGTTGGAAGGCACCCATAAGGATCATTGAACACAACTCTTAAGGGAGCGGCCCATACAAGGATCAAACCCACAACTTCAGCATTATTAGGACCATGCCCCAACCAGCTGAGCCAATCTCAGTGCTGTTTGCCAGCTTGGCCAGCAACCACACACATTTCTCTTTGGTGTCTGTGAAGGTGCAGCCCAGAAGTGCAGAAGGGCAGAGGGAGAGAGCACGTGGTCAGGTCTGGCACGTGGCAGGACTGTAGGAGTCACTGGTTCTCGATGCAGTTTCTCTGGTGGATCTTGCCCATGTGGTGTGAGGACCAGGCACACACCAGGACTGAGGGTCACCAGACTAAGGCCAGCAGAAGTTTGTATATGCACCCTGATGAAGTCACTCCTTCACTGCAGGTTGGACTGGTGTTGACAGACAGGATGAGCATGAGGAGGACCTACACTAGCTGCCATTCAGTAAAGAAACTCTCATTCTGTCCCATCACTCTAAATCCTAGAGAAGAAATTCATGGCTGAGGCAGCAAACATTTCAGTGACTGGGTTACACTTGTTATTAAATGCCATATTTTATTTAAATTCAATATTATGACTGTTTAAATAAATCCCCCCCATTATTTTTTCCAATCTTCACAGGAAAACAGAACTGTAAAATATTATGAGGCACTAGCAAAAGGGATTTTAACAAAGTTTCAACGGTACAAGCTGCTAAAATTAGGTTATATTGCGAAGATTATTTCAACTGTATTTCTGTGTTAATTACTGTTACTGAAAAAAACCATTTGTGGCTTATGTATCCTTGAACTAGGCTTTTTCCATTATTATTGTGTCTGTCTACAGATTTAAAAGATTCTATTTTAGTCTGGTCCTGAACATTTTGTTGGAATTCAATGGGCCCATGCATGAGGAAAGTGTTTACAGGATCAAACATCTCTTCTGTAAAAGTTGGCTCTGTTTTTAATGGCATGGAACTAAAGTAAAATCCTAATTAAGAAAGTGTTGCAGAATGTAGAACATAATAATGAGTCACTTTGGTTGCAAGAATAGAGTAATTGTAAAATAATTTGTACATTCAGAAAGAAATTCTTCCTTTGTTTATAAAACCACTTGCTTTTACTTCTCCTTTTTTGTACTGTATTAATAATATAAGTGTACTTTAATCTTGCTTTATTCTTTTTGAACAAAATGGCTTTTATAAATATTACATTTTGTCATCACACATTAATGCCTGTAAATGTTCAATGATTACTGAATTTTTATAGCTGACTTCCCATTTAGTGTTGCCTTTATTATCTGTCGTTAGTTTTTGTTTAGTATTTCCTGATTAGTGATTTGATGGCATATTTATGTATGTTTTGTCTTAAAAAATCAAGTTTTGATCCATGTTAAGGTGTCTGTGCAAGAAAAATATAATACACCAAATTTTATTTCTACTTCTCAGAAAAATAATGTATTATGATCCAGAAAACACTACTGAGAACTGAAGTCTTTCCCATATTCTGCAGTCAACAGAACCAACAGGTCTTCTCTGCAATTACTGTGTCACAAAGAGAGATTTAATTGACTGTGCTATGGGGACCTTGATTTCCCCAGACCTTCTAAAAACAGCATTAAAACCAGGGTTATTGTAGCAATGAAATGTTGGACCTCTGATGCAATTTCTAGACTACACAACTCTAAAACCAGTAATACAAACTAGAAAAATCCAAGTCTCTTGGAGGCTTTTTGCTGAAGTAGTTACTGGGTATTCTGGAATAGCTATTCAGCAGGTGTGTGCACCCATAAAAGCTGAAGTAAATTAATTGGGAACATAAGGATACATTTCCCATTTTGAGTGTAAACAACTGTAACTTGGTAATTTATTGTGCATTCTGGGTCTCAGAAAATGACTCTCCTTTTTTTTCCCTAGACAATATAAGCAACTCTTTCTTCAGAGATTCTCTTTCTACCTTTGTTTTTGTTTATTTGTTTTGCTAGTCACAGTTCAGCATCTCATCCAGGACTGCATCATCCTAAGCCTAGTGAAAACACCAAACAGAGATGGTCTTTGCCCCACAGATCAGAAATTGGGAATTTGAAAGTAAGAAATAATGTAGAGACAGACAGAGAACTAAAATCTGAGGAAACTAAGAAGCTCTAGAACTTTACATAGTAAATGCACCTAGCTGTAGTAAAAATCCTTCATTTATTTTTCCAAAAAGAGAAGTTTCAGGGACTTTCAAAAGAAAGCAGGAAAGTTTTATTGTAGGTATTGTCAGGGAGTTCACTTTAAACACTGGGGAAGAAGGAAGGAAGATATTTTGAAAAACAATTATTTGAAAAATGAGATGGGTGAAAGACTCAGGGACAGGGCTGACATCTTCATGGTGAATGTGACATGATAGATAGGAGAGGAGAGATCATGGAAGACCCTGAAAATGAAAAAGCCTATTATGTTTTACATTATAAAGCAGAAAGAATGAGTGAAGCAATACACTGTAAGAGGTGATATGGTCAAAATGAAGACTAACAATAGTCTTTGCTTCACTGTTCCGAATAGATATGAAAAATACTGGGCTTTTGGGAAATCAGAGAGACTTGAAGTATCTAAAGTTTTTGCTTTGTGATTGAATCTTTCAGAATTGTTCAGTGCAATATACACCAGGATATCTAAGGAGATTTTTTTAAAAATAATGGTCCCTGTATTACAGTCCCAGGAGGTCTACTGAGAACTGAAAAGAAGGTAACAAACATGAGTAGGGGTAAAGAGAAAAATCTGTTTTACCTGTGTTTAACTCTGAACATTGCTAAGAAACATACCAATTAAGATCTTGGCATGCAGGGAGGTGTTTAGAATAGAATCAATTTTGAGAATTATCCACATATAGATGGTAACTCAGTACAAGTGCTAACAAATACAGCTTTGGCCCTAAAGTGTTGTCTACAGACTTACTTGTAAATCACCATGAAATTCATGCTTTTCTTGATCCTTGGTTCTTCCTTCTCCCTCTCCACAAAATAGCCTAAGTATAGCAATACAGATTGCTTAGAGCTCCTTCAGCCATCATCTATTGGTGCACCTGAAGTGAAATTCAGCTGTGTGTAAAATGTCAGACAATTTAAGCCACTTTGGGTATTAAGAGAGGAGTCTACAGAGTGCTTGGACTTTCAACTAGTCTATATTAAAAAGAAAAAATAACTTTTCTTTTATTCTGAACTGACTACCCCTTCTGGTATTTTGCCAAATGCAACAGATACATTACTTATGTTATTCAGAGGGATATACATAGGGTCTTAAATGCATATAGACAAGATCTTGTCACTCTTTGTCATGGAAGTAAAAATCTCCTAGAGTTTTAAACTCCTAGAGTTTAAAGAGTTCATTGGTGCACTGATTCCAAGCGTATAACAACCTATAAGAAGACCTCTGCTTGCCTAGTCCTAGTTTTTCGTGTCACTACCCCTTTGCATTCTGGACTCTGCATTACCTATAAAAAACACACTGTAGAGAACAAAGTTAATACCACTTCTAGCAGCAGATAAAATAAGGGAAACACACCACTTTCCTCTGAGCAGAAGTTTAGCACAAGCACTGCAAAAGTTTGATTGATTTATCTGAACACTGGTTTTCTTGAAAGAGGTCAGATTGGTACTTAAAGCTGCAGCTGAGTATTGTTTGAGGCCATTGATTGAGCCATATATTGTTTCAGGAAGTCTTCCAACAGCAAAATATTTTTCATGGTCGGCCAACTCCCAGAAGAAGGTGCTCTGTGACGTTGAGCACCTACTGGCAACAATATAAGCTTTTCAAAGGTTAAAAACTCTCCTGTGGATGAATGTCTACCTTGCTTCATAAAAACTATTTTTTGATAACCTGACAGTGTCTTCTGATAAGAAGTTTTCGTAGCCAACCTACGCCAGGAACACTTGACATCAGACATTACAGTGTGCCACAACAGAGCATGAGCCTGTGTATCAACAAAGGTGCTGGGTTCTTTGGAGCTCCAGCCCTTCCAGAAACCAGGGATGTTTTGCCCAGACAAGATGTCTTTGATTGCACAGGTGTTCATGCAGCTGTAAAGAGTTTCCTCTCCCTATGCCACATCAGGGTAATAGATTCCCTCTGGTCCTTCGTTAGGATATAGAACATTTAATTTATTTCACTGTCCCTTATTCACCACAACCACTGATGATTATATTCTGCATTAAAATATGAAATCACTTAAAATACAAATTTCCTGAAAGGACAAATCAATAGTATGACATCGGTCAATTAGCTGGCATGCACTTGCATGAAAGAAGAATTTGACGTACTGGTTATACCTCCTGAGCCAAACTGTTTGCATAGTTTTATGTGGATTAATTCCACATTGGTGATTAAGTAAATCCTTATTAATCCATGTGTTTGCAATAGCTGATATTTGGGGATTCCCAGACATTTCTATACTTGGTCTTTGAGTTTACCATGTAAGATAAGTATAAAAGGGTGAAAAAATCAAGGTTGATAAAAAATTTAGTGATATTAGAAATTCCTGGAACATGGTGACATTTAAAAGGGGTATTAAATATCAAACACTTTAAAAACACATCCTGCATTAACTTTAAGCAGAGTTTGACACTGCCAATTTAGGATGGAGGGTGTGAAATGGAAAGGAATTTAATACCAACCAAAGGAGGAAGGCAAAAGAAACCCTGCCCATCTCTGCTTACCATTGAAGTGCTTTTCCGCCTTCATTCCACTCTCCTTTTCCCCTGAGTGATCAGAAAGAGCATGTGTGTGTGTCAAATCATTCTGGTTTCAGTTTTCTTTGCCTGTTCTTTTCCTCTGTCCATTTTGCTGGTCGTCATAGTGACAGTGACCTCAGTCGTCTTCGTCTTTCAGAGTCTTACAAGGATTTTTTAAGCTTTCTCTTGTAACAGTGCTTTGCAATGGCAGCTTGTCCAATTCTTTAAGTGTTACTGCATTTCTTAATCTATTTGTCCCAGCAGTCTTCCCCTTTTCTGTGCTGTGTCCTGATATACTATTCAGAGCAGGCTAGAAGTGCTCAGATCACCCCAGTATCATTTTCTTTCTGATAAGACTTCCCACCATTAATCTTTCTCTTCCTAACCTTTGAGTATTATTATACTTTGGCCTTGTCTTTGGCTAGCTTTAAAGTGATATTTTTATATCTCTTTTAGAATAAATTGACTTCTGACTAGACAGTCAGAAGTGTACTATCTCAAGCAGCTTTTGCCTGCTTTTTTTTTTTTTAAATTTCAGTCCCTTCCTCTAACTTTTGCTTATGAAAGAGTCTGACCAAGCCTGCTGTACTAGACAGGGCCAAGGTCAACCTTAAAACCACAGAAACATGAGATGCCCCTTGGCTTTTCCTCAAAACTTAATAGGCTATAGCAGAGGGGCTCCTATCATCCCTCCCTGTCAGGCTACTACTCTAACAACTGCTGCTTTAAAGGAACTAATCATTGGCAAGGAAGAACAAGCTGGGTGCTAAGCGCCCACGAAAACCTCATGATGTTCAAGAGGCCAGTGAAGGGTTCTGCATATGGATCAGAGCAACTCCAAGTACAACACAAACTGGGCAGAGAACAGATTGAGAGCAGCCCTGCAAGAGAAGGATTTGGAGGTGTTGATTAATGAGAGGCTGGACATGACCCAGCAGTGCTCACTCCCAGCCCTGGGGGTCAATTATCTCCTGGGCTGGTCCCAAAGCAGCATGGCCAGCAGGGAGAGGGAGGGGATTCTGCCCCTCTGCTCTGCTCTGGTGAGACCCCACCTGCAGTGCTGCATCCAGCTCTGGGGCCCTCAATATAAAAAGAATGTGGGCCCATTGGAGTGAGTCTAGAGGAGGCCACAAAGGTGATGCAAGGCCTGAAGCACCTCTCCTGTGGAGACAGGCTGAGAGAGCTGAGGTTGTTCAGCTGGGAGAAGAGAAGGTTCCAGGGACACCTTATAGCCCCTTCCAGTACCAGAAGGGGGCCTGTAAGAAACCTGAAAGGGACTCTTTAAAAGGGTCTGTAGTAAATAGAACAAGGGGGAATGGCCTTAAATTGAAAGAGAGTAGGTTTAGAATAGACAGACAGGGAGGTGGTGAGGCACTGGAACAGGTTGCCCGGAGAAGTCGTGGATGCCCCATGCCTGGAAGTGTTCAAGGCCAGGTTGGATGCGGCTTTGAGAAATCCATTCTGATGGAAGGTGTCCCTGCATGGCATGGGGGTTGGGACTAGAAGATCTTTAAAGTCCCTTCCAACCCACAACATTCTATGATTCCATTATTCTGTGATTCTATGAATCTATAATTTCATGATTCTGTGCTATGTCAGGGGTGAGTGGGTCTTCTGTCACTGTATTCAGGGCTTATCACAGGGAAGGAAAGTGCATCCCTTTTGGCACAGAAAGTTGTGACTCCTTCTTGGACTAACTCTGTTTGATAGATTTGACCAAAACTTCTTTGAGTAAGGATTGAGATTTCTATGATGATTTTCATATAGCACTCAGACAAGTTTCAGAAACAAGTTTTGTCTGTATGTTCTGTTAGTCTCAATTCAGAAATTGACAACAGACCTGAGGCACTCATATTACAGTTGCATCAATAATGCTACAGACAGCTTAAACAAGAAAATGGGTACTTAACAGTGGTTCTTTGGTAACCCTTTAAATCACAATGGTGTATATGATGTAATTGTCAATCCTCTAAACTATTATGGAATTGTAAACTACGTGGTAAGCAGTCATATGCTTCTTTTCCATAGATTCAAAAGTATCAGATCTGAGCTAGCTTATACACGTAGACATTTTAAAGATTTTAGGTATTTACTTAGTACCCAATCTTAAGTTTAAAAAAAAAGTATGTATGATAAATATATATGAAATGTATGTCTTAAACTGAAATACTGATGATAGGTGTACACAAGTGCAGCTTCAATGGATACTTGCAGCACTCTAGTGGCCGTTCTTCGTAAATGCAACACCAAAAGCTGGAAACTTCTAAAGAAAAAAACCACACCCTAGCAACAAAAATTAAAGGGCTACAGAGTTAGACATGAAAGTTCTGAAAAAGAGCAATAACATACTGTGTGCACCTAATTAAATTTAGTCAAGCAAACCTGTTTTAATTTAAAAACATCCTTGCTTTGCATTAGAAATATAAAGAAAATAGTTTTCGGTGGAACGCATTATAATTTGTGGTCCTTCTATCTTTTGGTGTACTATCTCACTAGTTCAAGAAAACTTAATTACTGGGAGATTTACATAACTCACTTTTCCTTCATCCCACTGACTGTAGGAGGGAAATAACAGGCACAGCACATCTGCATTAGTCAATAGATTTGTGATGAGAAGAATGTATAATATACAGCTCTGATTAACAGAGTTACTGCATGTGAATGTGCTACTGCTCTTTTGTAAGCAAGATGCTGCTGTGCTAACATAAAGTAAAATGTGTGTGACAGGAGGGGATTTGTCTTAATGACTTCAGAGATCCTCTCCAATTTTAATTTCTAAATCTAGATATAGATGCAGCATTTGTGTTCTAATTTGTGTATATATTTAAAAATATACTTGCTTCCTCCCTTTCTTTCCTTGTTCTCTCTCTTCTATGAACTTTGGACTATATAAAATATACTGTAATCAAGGCTTGAAAAATGCTAAGAAAAAGGCATGTTAAGAAAAAGGCATGTTCCCCTTGGCAAATGTCATCATGTCTGCAAAGGTCAGGCTTTTATTTCAAAACATAATTTTGCCTATTCCAGGCAAAATTATTTGCCATTCTAATTATTTTTGAGGATAATTGTCTAAATGTGAATTAAGTGTCAAGAAAACTGTCTGCCTAAGAGCTCAGACACCTCCCCACTACTGTGTGCACTTGGATGTGTCAGCTTTTGCTGGTGTTCTTGCAGACCCTCTGGTCAGTCATGAAAACTGACAGATCATTTCCCCTCCTGGGAGTCCCTGAGCATTGTGCACACAGGCAGAGAAGCATTTCCTCCTGGGAGAAGCACACAAACATTGCTCTCTGCCAGGCAAGCACACACTAGCAAAGAGATTGTGTTACTATGCTGGTAGCAGCCAGGATGAGAGGGAAGAACAGAGAGGGTTTTCTTCAACTTTTTAGCAGTTAGAGAAAAGGCTGGTGGTCCTCACTTGCCAGGAAAGCATTGCAGCATCATAGAAAATCAGAGAAGTCAGATTTCTTATGTTCTTTACTACATGGATGTTTCACCTGTACTAATTTTCTCACTATCCTCTTTCCAGAGCATGAGAAAAGCTCAGAGAAGATTGTCGGTGCAAGGCCCTTCCAGCATGTCTTGTTGCAAATATTTCTACCTCTGAAAAAAACCCTCTTTGAGATCAATAACAAAGAAAAAGGTTTCCACCATTTAAAATTACATATCAAATATGAAAGAAGGAACAAATGTAACTCTGGAAAACATAAATTCCTTGTTTGATGGCCTGTCATTTTGTCGAAGAAAATGACAGCACCTACCAAGGAAAAAATCCAGTACAGAGGTAAATAGTTTATATTTTATTTACATGTTCTTGCTATTTTGTCTTTGAAAATTCCCTGAAGTATAAACTTTCTCCGTGGTGGCAGGAAGTGCAGGATACCAGCTGTATCCATATCAATATTTTATCCCTATGTAGGAGGAAGGCATGCTTCTGAAATGCACCTTTTCTTTTGGGGCATATCTTGTCTCATACATTTTGGTCCTGTTCACTCAGGGCTAGTAATCTTTTGGGCTGTAACTTCTACAAAAAGAAAAGAAGATGTACTTTTCACCTTGTACTAGAATTCAATCCCACACAATAACCCAATACAAATACCACAGTATTTACCTATATAGGTAATCATGGTCAAAGTACAGTCTTGCAACCAGAAAGTTTTTTTCCCCAAATTACAAAGGTTACTTTTATAAACTGATCCACAGGATAGATTTAGTTTTCCATTTGTATCCACAAATCTACCATGTGAGAAAAGCCATGGCTTGTTAAGTGTATTATCAGAGCTAAAGCATAGCTCATTTCCCTGGACACTTCTGCAATTTCCATACCAGCTTCCACAGGGCTGCAGAAGGTGCCAATGAGTGCAGTGGGTGACAAGCCAAGCTACTGACTCCACTTGTCCCACCCTGTTCACACCTGGCTCATGCTTGACTGCCCCTGGATCATGAAATGATCAAGGGCACTGAGCAGTTACCCCTCTGCACAGGGGGAGCTTGGAGACAGCTTCACCCAGGAAGCCTCTGATCCTTATTCTCAGAATAATACCTCAGACTATTGTATACTGAATCAGAAGAAAACAATATGGTTGTATGACATTTTTTCATTTGAGGCTTTAATCTATTAATAGGTCTGATTTTAAGAGAGAAGTATTCTGTTAAAATTCAACTCCTTAACCAGCAGAATTATACCACAATAAAGCCACCATACCATTCTGCAGCAGGGCTCAGACTTAAAGTTTCCTTTGATACTACAAAACCTAAAGACTACAGATTGATGACCAAGCTTACTTTTTTAAAATTCTTGTATATTTGAAATAAAATTTGACTTGTGATCCAGTGCTGAAGAATTTGCTGTCAATCATTTTCTGTTTAATTTATATCATTTAAGTAAGCAAAGTACATACCATTTTAGTTACTGCAGTGTCCAGCTCAGATATAAAGTTGAGTGCAATGAATCATTTCCCTTACAGCCCATTTTCAGTGCAGAGCTGGAGACTGACATTTGCTGCAGAGCTGACTGAGAAGTTCTGTAGACAGCTTCAGAAATTTAGCTACCGTGTTGGCAAGGTCAGTGGTTAGTGCTGATGCTGGTCAATGGTCCTCAAAGTTCCTAATTCCTAGGTGATTGAAATGTTAACTAGCTCTTGTCAAAAGGGGAAAAAAAAAAAAGGCCTGGAACATGATCTACTGCATCTGTCAACCTAACATCTTGGTCACTTTGAGTTTGGCACCTACATGAAAGTGTTTATTGTTTCATCAAAGGTTTCATCAATCATTTTAATGGGGGCATTCAAACAGAAATTAAGGTTTTGAGACGCCTGCTTAAATGTCCTCTTAGTTGCTAAAGTTGTCATGGACATTCCTAGATTAAGTATTAGTCTTGGTCATTAAAGTGAAATAGGTATGTAGTGGGATATTTTCACATAAGGAAGAAGTGGTTGATTTAATTAACGAAAATAATACAAGATAATTATTTTTGTAAAATGTTTTTTAATAATGACACAGAAATGAATGAGAATAAAGCATCAAGAGGGGCTTTCAGGATACTAGCATTGTTATGGTTGGAACGAATATAATTAAACATGAAGTTGGAAAGCACATATGTCCTATACACTCCAAGCTCCCTCTACTGAAAGGAAATAAACACTTTTAGCATTACATTAATTTCATAGTAAATTATTTTTTTACTATGCTATTTTACAGGAAAAAATATTTGAACATGATTTGATAATTATCAGGAGTTTTATTTGTTTGATTGGATTATTTATCTATAGATAATTTTTTGTCTTTTTACTTCGAATGAAACAGACGTAATTAGACTGCAAGTACACCTCCTGATTATTGGAAATGATTCATACATGTCCAGTTGTGGATTTGGGGGAGGTGATACATCTTATCAAATGTCACCATTTATGGTGAGATCCTCTATATCTGAGCCAGTCACCTTTTGCATGCTTAAACCTAATCAGAAAAATGAGTATCTTTTTGGGTCTAATTCATCTCATACTAAAGCAGTCATTGAAAGCAGATCAAGATGGCTGTTACCCCTAAAGTGCTGACTTCACTGCTACACTAAGAGTCAAGGGTGAATGGCTCACACACACTCATATATAAAGCTTGACGAATAAATCTATCCAGTGTGAAAATGGTATTCTGAGTAATGTAGGTGTAATGCTAACCAATAGAGTATGTTATATTAAATATCAAGTGCACAGCAACAGAAATAGTTCAGAAATAACAGTATAAATTATATGACTTCGAAACTTAAAATAAGAAGAAGTTCCCATGTGTATTTATGAAAGAATTCAAAAATCAACTAATTAGCTCAGTTTAGTAATATATAAAAGGTTGTGGCTAAATGTCTGTTAGGATTTGGTTTTCATGTAATATTAATTGGGAAGAGTATTAATCAACTATTAGTACTGTGCAAGCATACAATATTTTCTGCAATAACATTCTCACCCTCTATTCATCTATAGAGAGAAGGATGAACTGAGCTTAAAAATGTGTTTGATTAGCCTGTCTTTAGCTCCATATGGTACCTTGAGGGTCCATAGTCCCAAAGATGATAGATATCCAATAGGTTGTTTAAAATAATGTATTTTATCCATATAATTAAGAAATTAACAAGACAGTGATGTTTTAATCTTCCTTGTTGAAGGGTATGTATTACCTTCTAAATCTAAAAAATGCATTTTCCTCAGCAGAGCTTTCTTCATGCCAGTCAGGTCAGACATAATCTACATCATAGTCCGTCTCACCACACTTAAGTTAGCAGAGTGGACATGCAGAGAGACAAACCAGTGTCTTTGCTGAACAAGTTTGGCAGTTTTATCTTCTTGTCACAAATATAAAACTCATTGTCTTACTTGTTTTGCTGCTAAATATTACTAACTCATTTTAAATATATAATATACTGGATGTTTTACATATTAATCAAATATTGAAATATCTCCAAAGAACTTTCCTGTCAGGGTGAAGAGGGTGTTTATGAAGGATGCAACATTCCTTGCAGAAAGAGTAGAATAAGTGCTCTTTGTCCCTCTGTTACAGAGGATGTAAACTTGCATTCTAAAAAAAATCACCTTGCTTTTCAGAGCTGATACTTTCGAGCCTGAAATTATCATATTGCAATGATCTCTGCTGAAGGTATATAGGCCTTCAACTCCAAGATATATTACTAAGGTGTGTATCTCACCTATGTGAAGATAAAAGATTCATTCTTCACAAACACTGCGGCAACATATATGGAGTTGTGATATAAGGATGAAAGCCAAGATTTTTTAAAGTTACATCCTTAGTACAGACAGTTTTTTAAAGTTTTTTGTTCTGTGAATGCCCACGATGTGTAGTGGTAATTCCCCAGGTAATCTCTGCATGGTAGAGGCAGTTGACTGGTTTAAGATACTGAGCATTATCCCATCCAAAATTTCATAAATTATATATATTTTTTAAACAATTGGTATGTGGGTGTCTGTGCAACAAGACCAAAATGCTGGGAACCCACAACAAACTGAGAAATTTGTGGCATTGCAAAGTGCAAAAAGGATTGATACTCAAAAGGTTATAGCATAATTCAGGCTGGGAGTGAGCTCAGGAGGTCTCCAGTACAAGCCCTTCTTGAAGCAGGGACAATAATATGCTCAGGTTGGGTTGCTCAGGGTTTTATCCAGTTTGGTCTTCGAAATCTCCAAACATGCAGGCTGCACAACTGCTCCACTTCTGGGCTACCCTCATGGAAATGTTTTGGTTATATCTGTAAAAATGCACACCTTCAGTCAGTGCAGGCAGTATCACTCCATCAGGCTTCAGGGTGAGCTTTATCAGAGCATCTGTTTTACAACAGTTATCTCCAGCTGGTTTTTTTCTGGTCAGCCATTTTATATCTCAAACATACATTGGGATCTGTGGAAAATAATAATTTTTCAGGTTGTGAATACAAGTTAAATACAGATCTAGACAGGCTTAGCAAAATTTAGAGTCCACACTATCACGGAGGAATCTGTTTCAGGTTTCAGCTGCAATTAAGATGTTTTATTTCATTACTAAAGTCTTCTCAGGAACCCATCAGTCTGGATCAAATTTCTTTAACAGTTTTGGAAAGCAAAAAAATACCATTTGACATCTGCAAACCTCAGAAACTAGGTGGTCAAAATCCTCCTTGGGAAAGTGGCATTTTGACAGCTTTGTACAGGTATTTTTTTCTATTTAAATTAAAGAATAGACAAATCTCTTCAGAAATAAAGATACCATTCCTTTCTTTTCCTTGAGAACTTGAAGAGTTAAACATACATAGTCTCATAATGGATGAAGCACAATTTCACATTTGTCTTGGGGTGACTTGATGCTGTATTCCCTATTGCTGCTCTATGCCCAGAAAGTAGTTTTATGCCTTTCTGTGCTTTTAAACTGAGCCTGAGCAGAGAGAGAGAAAACTGAGCAAACTTCTCAAAGCAGTGCTTTTCAAGGACAGACAGAGATAACACACTCTCGCTCTCTGAATTTTTTTTTTTTCTTTTCCCCTGCTGCTGCTGGGCTGTGGGGAGAGGAGCAGAGAAGCACCCTGCTTGCTTGTTCAGCCAGCTTTCGGGTTTTTTTTCCTCCGGAGAGTTGAACTTTGCTTTTTTCCTGGAATTTCGGATTTTTCCCTTTCTCTGCTGGATTGTTTCCAACATCAGAACACAGGCTGGGACTATTCTCCACCGAGGGCCCTGGCCTGTTGCAGTGGGGATACTGCAACACGCATATATCAAACCAGGAGTCCCGTGGAAAGGAAATATATATGGACAGACAGATTCTTGATAGCTGTTTCAGAGATGTTTATTTCTCCAGCCGCATGGCCGGAGCTCTGCCCAGGAACTGTTCCAGTCACCGGACCCGAGGGTCCTTCTGCCCGCGCAGGGAACACAAACCAACCAATGGGAACGAGGCTGAGCAGGGACAGGGAAGCCCCGTGTCTGTCCCTCAGGGCCCCTCTCCCAGGGCTACGCGGCGGGGGAGGGACCCCAACACCTCACCCGTTTTATTTTAATAAAAGGAGAATGAAAACAACTGGATAAACATAACAAGAACAGTTTCAAAACAAAACAAGCCACCCTCCTGAGTCTTTAAATGTCCAAACAGATTCTGTGGAACATCTTAGGGCTGACAGAAGGGAGACAGAACTCTGAGCATGCTTTGTGGGGAAACTGAGGCAGGAGAGGGTTTAACTTCTTCCCTCCCCCTTTTCATCCCCCACTCGGCATTGGAAAGGGATTTTTGGGGAAACAATTGGCAAAAGCATGGTTTTGTGAGGGAAACCATGGATGAAAAAACGGATTGGGAATACACTGGGGGTAATAGGACATAGGGTAAAAGGGAAAGGTGGGATTAGGAAAGGGAAACTGTAGGGGGGGCTTACAATGGAGATACTGTCTAACATGACTACGATTTTTTGCATATATACTGCCTTTTACAGAAACACCATCAGGCCCAGTGACCTGCGATGCTTGTAACCCTTTTCTCCCTAGTACAATATTAAATTCCACCACCTCTCCATCTCCCAAGCTTGGGATCCATTTTTCAGGGTTATTCTTTTTAATAGCAGTTCTATGCACAAATATGTCTTGCTGGTTGTCACACCTTGTTATAAAACCATAATTTTGCTTAACATTATACCATTTTACTATCCCTAAGATCTTAGTTACTATGATTTTTTCCTTTTTCCGAGTGGCTGCTGTTTTCTGTCTCGCTGCGTCTTTGCTCTCTCCTTCGGTCGCTCCCGTGTTGGAATTCTCGGAGCTGCTGGTGCCTGCGCGCTCTTCCCGGGGTCGCGTTCGGGGCCGTGCGGGCCGGGCCGGGCCACGCCGCTCAGTTCTCCGTGCGTCGCCTCCTCTGGTCGCAGCTTCGCTGCCGATGCCGGGCGCTGCACCCACGTCTCGGCCGGGCCCCCGAGCGACGACCCCCCCCGCGCTCCGCTCCAGCGCGCGTCTCGGCTGGGTGCGGCTCCGCTCCACCGCCATCGCCGCCAGCCGCCGCCCGCGCGCCGCCCCTCTCGGCCGGGCGTTCCCGGGGCTCGCTCCACCACGCGCTGCGCGGGGCCATTCGGGCACCGCCGGGTCCCGCCGCTCCCGCCGCGCCTCGCTCCGCCGCCGACACTGCGGCTCGCGTGGCTCCGCCCGCGCGCGGGAACTGCCTCGCTGCTGCTCGCAGAGCGCTCGGTGCACGTGGCCTGGGCCGCACGGTCCCTGCGCCAGGCTTCCCTTCGCCAGGACACAGCTGACATTGCTCAACAGTCTCGGTAACTAAATAATATTCACGAAAATATTCTTCCATCGGCAGATATTTTGACTCCAGTATTAACTGTGTCCAAACGGTTTTCCAAAAGCCCTTGGTAATAATTAAATCCCAAGAAACATAGAAAAAGTTCTTAAACAACCATGCCAGGAAGTGTTTCAGTTCTTTTTGAGCTTGAATCAAGCTAAAATTTACAAATCGTTGTTCAAGAATCATTTTAAGTTTAAGATAAATGTCCATATGCGGCTCTGAGAGCCAAGAGTCTTCCCACGGTTCCTCCATAGTTTAGATACGGAATAGCAAAGCAAAACCAAGAAGAGGAATCCAAAGTTTCCAGGGTTTACTCACACAAATCAGTCGCTTAGGGATCGGGGGTCGTTCTGCTCTCAAATCTCCACCATTTGTTGCAGTGGGGATACTGCAACACGCATATATCAAACCAGGAGTCCCGTGGAAAGGAAATATATACGGACAGACAGATTCTTGATAGCTGTTTCAGAGATGTTTATTTCTCCAGCCGCATGGCCGGAGCTCTGCCCAGGAACTGTTCCAGTCACCGGACCCGAGGGTCCTTCTGCCCGCGCAGGGAACACAAACCAACCAATGGGAACGAGGCTGAGCAGGGACAGGGAAGCCCCGTGTCTGTGCCCTCAGGGCCCCTCTCCCAGGGCTACACGGCAGGGGAGGGACCCCAACACTGGCCCCTGGAGGAGGGGGCCCACCCCGTCCCAGCTCGAAGGAGGAGTACCAAAGGGAGGACTCTGACATTTTCCCAGGTTTTTTCTCCACAGTAAGAGATTGTATTATTTAGCATTATTATCCTTTCCTTGTGTGTTCGTTAAATAAATACATTTTATCTCTTTCACTTTCCTTCGAGGAAAAAGTTTTTTTCCCTGAACCTGGTAGGGGAGGGGTGATCTGTAGCCTGCCCTCTCTCAGAGGATATATTTCTAAATTTGACCAAACCGGCACAACATTACACAAAATGTCAGAGGCTTCAGAACACCCAGATTTAATAATAAGTGAAATGTCTTCTCACACCCATTGTTTTTGGAGACTGTGTTAACTTTTCTGGGTGTTAGGGGCCATAAATGTGAGCTTTCAGAAAAAAAATAGAAATAAAATGTTATTAAAGTCTTTCACCACGCTGATCAAAAGTAAAAAAGAAAGAAAAAAAAAGAACCCCCAAACTCAGCAATTTGCTATTTTTCACTAAAAAGCTGAAAGAGAATCTCCTAAATGGGGTGTGATATTTTTTAGTTCAAAATCTTTATCTGCGAGATACTTTTAAACCTATTGATTGCAGTAATCTGATCCAAAGAAATAGTGGATATTTTATATAGAATGGAAAAAGTCACAAGAAGAGACTGAAAGAAAATCCTCCAATGACATTCAATAGTGCTGTAATCAGATAATCAACGTAGAACATACTGAACTGACCATACTAGGGGGTTTGAAACTCCATCACTGCTTTCAAGGACTTTACTTTAAATCTTGAGACATTTTTCTCCTTTTTATTCACCAGTATTTAACTTTTACTCCTAGGAACCCCTTCACAGAAAGATACTTTCTCATCAATGATATGAACCCCAAAAAAATTATCCAATTGAGGTCATTTTGTTGAAAATGCATCCATGAGACCTACTCTTAATATTGCCTGGAAATTTCACTCAATTGCCCACAACTAGAAAAACTACCCTTCCACTAATCACCAAATTTATTTTTCCTACCTTTGAACTACATTTTTATAACGAGGAAATTTTAAATTAATGTTCAGTGAATTTTATAGTTATATGCATCCATATAACCAAATCTATTACATGGTTTTCATATTTTAATCTTACTAAATATTTCCTTATTGCTTTTTTTTTCCCCCTTTGTACTGGGAACATCCTCAAAAGACTTTTCTATTACACTTGAAGTACAGTATACTGCTGTAGTGGTTTTGTGTGGCCAGGTTTTGGCATCAGGAAGGTCACCAGGGTGTCTTCTGTGAGAAGCTGTCAGAAGCTTCCGCCATGTCCAATGGAGCCAGTGCCAGCCAGCTCCAAGATTGACCCCCCAGAGGCCAAGGATGAGCCCATCAGGAACAGTGGCAGAACCTCTGGGATAACATAGTTCAGCAAGAGAAAAAGTTACAGTGCAGAAGCACTTGCAGCCAATGAAGAGAGGGGTGAGATTATGCGGGAGGAACAACTCTGCAGGCACCAAGGTGAGTGAAGAAGCAGGGGGAGAAGGTGCTCCAGGTGCCAAAGCAGGGATTTGCCTGCAGCCCATGGGGAAGGCCATGGGGAGGCAGCTGTACCCTTGCAGTCCATGGACGTCTGTGGTGCAGCAGGTGGATGCCCAAAGGAGGCTGTGACCTCATGGGAAGCCTGCACTGGAACAGGCTCCTGGCAGGACCTGTGGCCCCATGGAGAGAGGAGCCCATGCTGGAGCAGGTTTGCTGGCAGGAGTTGTGACCCTGTGGGGGACCCATGCTGGAGCAGGCTGTTCCTGAAGGACTGCACACCATGGAAAGGACAATGCTGGAGCAGTTAATGAAGAACTGCAACTTGTGGGAACGACCCATTTTGGAGAAATTAATGGAGGATTGTCTACCATGGGAGGGACCCCGCTCTGGAGCAGGGGAAGAGTGTGAGGAGTCCTTCTCCTGAGGAGGAAGGAGTGGCAGAGACAACGTGTGATGAAACGACCACAACTCATCCTCCTGTGCTGCTGCACTGGGAGGTGGTAGAGAATTATGGATTGCACTTGAGGCTGGGAACAAGGGAGGGATAGGGCGAAGGTGTTCTTAAGATTTGGTTTTATTTTTCATTATTCTTCTCCCACTGATTGTTCATAAATTAAAATAATTTCTCAAAGTCAAGCCTGTTTTGCCCATGACAGTAACTGCTCTTATCTCAACCCATGAGCTCTGTGTTACATTTTCTCTTTCCTGTCCAGCTGAGAAGCATAGAGTATCTTTGGTGGGCACCTGGCACCTAGCCAGTGTCAACCCACCACAATTACTTTTTTCCCCCAAAATGTCTCAAATTATCTACTCTGAAAATAAAATATATTTTCTTTACTGTTGTTCACTGTCATAAGGTTTATCATACAGAAAATTGATGGGTTTGGAGTATATGATATAAAAGCCACTATGAAAAATAAATTGCACTGGATTGCATTAATGCATGTGGAGATCCT
Organism: Corvus hawaiiensis; assembly: GCF_020740725.1. NCBI lineage: Eukaryota > Metazoa > Chordata > Aves > Passeriformes > Corvidae > Corvus > Corvus hawaiiensis. The sequence goes on from NC_063215.1 coordinate 27,333,486, forward strand.
CACTGCACTGCTACATAAAGAGCAAAGCAATCTGAATCAGAGACATAAACAATAAAATAAACAAATTTTCCAGGGATATTAAATTTGAAAATTAATTTAAAAGATTAAATAAATATCCTTATTTTTCTTCTGGAGCCTATACTGCTCATATTTTTATTTGCAAGGGGCTGTTAAAAATTTAAATATCCACCTAATTAGACTTTCAGAAGCACCTGGCTATTAAATTCCTCATTAGTTGCTACAGGATTTTGTAAATCCTACTACAGTTTTGTCTGCATCCTGAAGTGTCTGAGTATGTCTAGAAGCCTCGACTGAACTACTACTTGCATTTATCACAGAATAGAAAAGATAAAAGCATTAAGTCTAAGTTTCTAATTAAAATGTCAGAATGAGATATAACCAAGATACTATAAAGTCCAGTAGCAAAGACTGCTTCTCCACCTAAACACTGTTGTGCCAAGTGTGTTTTTTTTTTTTATCTGAGTCACAAATGCTGGCTCATTGTGTTAATAAGCATGGTCAAATTAAAGTACCTGCTGCCATCCTATTGCTGGTAATATGCAGTTTTCTGAGTGACTTGTGGGGTGCCAAAGTTTTTCTGTGATTCTCACAGAGACTGTGATTGCTTGCTTTCCTGTAAACAAAAATTTGAGTGCATAACAAAAGACTCCTCTGGTGCAATTTACAGAACAAAATATGTTACCTGATACCATCTAATGGATCTGTGGAAATGATAGCATATCCACAGAGTGGGGGTGCAATATATAAAAGAAATGCTATATATTATCACTATTGGCTTTTTGCTACTGCTATATCAATTTTCTGAGCAGTCAACAGCTAGCTTTATGGCATGGTAGAGGGATGATAAAATGACTAAATGGTATAAATGTGAATTAAGAGGAAGAATAAATCATTATTTGAAATTGGCTTTATAATAATTAAATACTATATTATCCCTTCTTAAATTAACTGAGATTTTATGTGAATTTGCCAAATATTTTAATGTAGATCCCTGCTTTTCTAAGTGCGAATTGTTTGTGTGGTTTCAGTGCCAATCTGGAAGAGATTATATTTGCTTTCCAGAAAAATTTCAGGATATGTTAGTCAGAATTCTCCTCAATGTTAATATTATGAGAAACGATAAATTATGTCAATAATAATAGAGTGACTCATTCTACAGTGTTTTGCAAGTATTTTTGCAAATCTTGGCAAATTTAAATGTCCATGGCTTTACTAGACTTCACATTTCTCTCATTTGTTTAATAACATATGTACAGATGGCGTAGCTTAAATTTTGTGCATCTTTGTGACCTGGCAACACATTTCCTCAGGATGAAGTCCCATCATACAGTCTCTCCTTACACAAAAATTTCAATAACCACAGCAGCAATCACAGAATTTAGATTGTAATCAGCAGCTTTATCATACCTGTTAGATCTGCAGTCATTCACTTAATTTGAAGTTCATTGAAAAGTTATTATGGTGAAAGTCAGGTTTATCTAAAGAAGAGAGTGGGAAAATCACCAAATGGTTCAAATGAAAGTACATTCTGCCTACTACCAATGTGTTTCTCTCCTCTTGAGAATGCCTAGCGGTCTGATGTGTCCTTTATCACCAAAGCCTTTAGAAGTGTTAGCTCTGAAAAATGTAGGGCAGCTCTGCAGAAGCTGTGAGCCTGACACTGGACTCATTTGATGTGGTCTGTGAGCTGGGTAGTACTAGATTAGCTCCACGCAGTTCTGCCTGCTGGCTGTACTACCCACAAATATCCAAGAATACCAAAACCATATAATTGACTACAGCTGGTAAACACTTTATGGGATTTCACTGTGTTTGTCAATTCCATTCCAGGTAGCTGGTCTGAAGATAACATCTACACAAATGTCTGGTCTATTTTGAATCATAAGATTGAAAAGATCCCATGCCAGCAAGTTCCATCTGTCAAATTTATGTTTATTGGACCATGAAATTTGTCTAACATCTTGAGCTTTTTGCAGAGTCTATCTTCTCATGTTGAAATCAATCAGATTATACTGACAAGCTGCTTCTACTGAAAAATTGACAGGGTTCAAGTAGTCTATTTAAATTAAAAGAATGTCCACTTATGAAGTAAATACCACTATTTGCACAACTACTATATATAATATGTGAAATATATAAACATTCTTATCTTCTTTATGTGCTCTTGCAAATTCCTTTTGCTGAAGGTTATTTGTGTGCAGAGTACACATGGGACTGGCTGGATCAGAATCTAATACCAAACAGTTAATACAGGAAAAAAACCATAGTTTTCTCTACTTTGCAGCATAAACTGGAATAATTTTGCAAAAGTCCTGAAAAAATACAGAGTATTACTTTTGGTATACATATACCTTTCCCTTGTTACATCACAGAGATATAATTGGAAAATTTTATTACATTTCATTTGGATCATTTAGGATCAAAGACAAAACAATAGCATTAAGTTTCTTTATATAATAATTTTTTTCTAAAATTGCAACCCATATGAAATAAAATAATCTGTTCCATTCTTTGAAACCCCCTTCAAAAATAAAAAAGGGGGAATTAGACACCATAAGCTGATATACTTCTAAAGGAATTCTAAATTTTAAATGAAGGCAAAAATTTCAGATTCAGAACCTTATTTAGATGTCCTCTGGAGCTTTTTCTCATTCATCTTATACTAACTGAAAGACTACAACAGGATCCTTCTGAATATGTAAATTATCCTGTATTATTAAGGTTCAGCAGCTATATATTCTAGATTTAGCTGCTAGAACTCAGCTCAGGCAATAAGACCAAATCAGATCTTAACAATTTACATTTTTATAGTTCTTGCTAAAGCAATTCAGAATTGACTTTTACTGCCAAGAGAGGGCATAAGATAGTATATAAAAATGTACTTAGTGCACTTTGTGTAGATCTTCCTTTTAAACATGGGTCTTTCTTAAAAATAATTTTAAAAACATGGAATATAAACTACTCACAACAGAAAAACAAACAAACAAATAAAAAAATCCCCTCTGCTCAACTGAGGATGAAGTTCAGAAAGAGTTACAATATTGCTGAGATGAAATTCACTGATGAATAACAGGGGAAAATCAGCAACAGAAAACTGACAGAAAAGGGAAAACCATAATGGACAAAGGAACAAAATCTGCAAAGGTTCTTATTTAAAATGAGAGTAGGATAATTGATGTTCAAGTAATAACAACATTCCACCTCTTAGTGTCAGATTTTCTAGCATAGAGTGGAAGAATGAAAAATATTTATATTCCTAATAGGTGACATATTTTATTACATATCCTTACATGGCAAAGGCTTTTAGAGCCCTCTCTTGGAAAGCTCAGACAGGTCAGAATATATGTATTAGTTACACAGGTTTCATTATTTTGACAGTTGCATTTCTATCTACTGCAATGATTTCTGAGATGAAAACTTCAGATCAATATTGCAAATTGTGCAAAAGTGTTCAAGGACAGGCAGAATGGAGCTCTGAGCAACCTGGTCTGGTGGAAGGTCTCCCTATCCACTGCAGGGGAGTTGGAATTAGATGATCTGTAAGGTCCCTTCCAATCAAAACCGTTCAATGATTCTGTGATTAAAGCTAAATAACTTCTCAGTGCTCCATATTGCTTTGGTAGAGGTAGAGTACAGGGCAGTCCAACAGCTGCTGGCATTCATATGCACCCAATGAAGATCTGTAAGCAGTTTATAACATACATAAAATTTACATGTCAAAGTCTAGCCTTTCTGATCTAATGTGCTTATCCTATATGAGGATCCTATATCTATCCTATATAGACTCTAAATGGCATTTTTTTATTCCAATCTCTTGAAAAATAATATTAGGTCTATGTAGGACTATAATCTGTCAGCTCCAGGGTATCTTTGGGATAGGACACATTTCCAAAAAGAGAAGGCTTGTGTGATTTAGTGGCATGCAAAAAAATCTTTTAAATTTTCCAAAAAAAGGTGTCCAGGTGATGTACAGAAAGACAATATTCTCAAATTGTCCTCTTTAAAAACAACTCAGCCACTTCCTACAGAAGAAAAAATGGGAAATAAAGCTATCTCCAAAACTTATTTATATCGTAGCTTAAAGATTATAAATCAAGTTTATCCTCACATAAGAGCATAGAAGTCTCACTGAAGCCCTGTGGATTATAAAGATAGAATTGTAAGAAGACTGACATGGAAACACTTGCTCATCATGAACAATGATACTGATTTTATGCTAGAAAGGGATTTCTTCCCCTGTCCTCACAGACAGATAGAAAATCTAGGGTCATATAGGCCAGTGATGAAGGTTCCTCAACCCAGACACTTAAGGCATGCTTCTAATTGTTAGAAAAATTGCAAATTCTAATGCCTATTTAGTTTGTGTTTTTTTTAAGCAAAAACCCATCACGCCAGGTGTCTGGGTGCACAGGTGCATGCACAGAACACAGCAGAGGCTTATAACTACAGTACCTTACCAGGCAAGGACAGACCCAGTTATTCATTCTTAAGACAATATTAACAAGATGAAAATACTTGTTTTTTACACATGAGAAAATATGAAATAAATAGCCATAAGCTTGCAAAGCCCTTATTAGTATCTCCTATGTGGCCTTCATTCTGCTAAGATTCTCTTGACACACGTCTACTCCTCCAACCAAGAGAACAGTCAGCAATATTCACACTGAGGGCTACTGTGAAAGTGCACAAGAGTTCTGTAACCTGTTTACTGAGAATTATTTTTTTCACAGAAGGCCTATTTTCAGCTTTTATTTTTCAATGTCTATTTCAACTTCACTGCAGAAAGGAGAGTTCAAGCACATGGTTATAATGAAGTCAGTCAAACCACAAGGGAAATCTCAAAGCATCGGGGATTTCAGGATTTTCCAACATTCTCCTAACTTTCACAATTTTGTCCTCTGGCCCAGCTGTCACATATACATCTGTGTGTTTGTGTGACAAATAGACCTTAGCCTATAAAGTTTATGTCCGCTATAAATCCTGTACAGGGTGCTTTCTGCAGCAGTACCTATGGCATCAAGGTGCTGCAGCGCCAGGCTTGGTGCTAGCAAGTGCCCACGCTTAGTAACAATCAGAGAGGCTGTATGAAGAAAAAAGTGGTAAAATCATAGGCTGAACAATCCCAGTTTTGCCCAAGTTTTTTAATAAACCAAGTTTCCTAAATCTCCAATCATCTTCATAGTTCTTTTCTGGATTTTCTGTGCTATACCTACATCCCCTTTTAAATCCCATGCCCCAAACTAGACAGGTATTTCTGGCTGTGATCAAAGAAAGGGCTGGTGTTGTAAATTACAAAAAATATTAATTAAGATATAACAATATTAGCTTGTCTTGAATTTAAATCTGCATGTACTAAAATATTGTAAATATTTTGTGACATTGCGCTCACATAGCTAAACACAAAGTATGGGCATTTTACAGGAGAGTGTGAGAAATTTGACCACTAACCCATCAGAGATCTGTGCAGCTGCACAAAACAGGCATTGGAAAATGTGTATGCAGTGACCCAAACAGCGAATTTCGCAAAACAATGAATAAAAATAAAAAGAGCAGACTCTGCAAATAAGCCTGGTGACCAAGAACCCCCCAGATCCATGGCCTATCACTGCTAAATGTGCAGCATCAGCACCCTGGTGCTGTACACTTGCAGCTCACGTGTGATACAGGTGTTAAGGATTAACAGTTTTATATAGGTAGAGATGAGTAGCAATAACATAAAAGAACTAACTCTTAATATTAGTTAATATCACTAATAATAATTTAATAAATTAAATAAACTGTTAGTGTTGCTGATGAAATGTCAGTTTAGTAAAGTTTTGCTTTAAAATCATTTTAGATTTGTCAGACTTCTGAAAAATGCAGTCAAAGCAATCTCAAATTCCCTGGTACACTTCTATATATGTTCATTTGCAACATAGCTAAGGCCTTATCAGCAACACAAAATGTGTGTTTCACACATCTTATGGGTTATATATAAATGCAATGAAGATTGCTTCCTTTGCAGCATGAATTGCTTAAGAACTTGTTGGGACCCATCATGAATGTGCATAATTAGCTATTCCTGTTTAGATGTGCTATCCTGAATTTACTTTCCTGAATTTCAATCAGTTCTTGCAACATAATTTCAGATAATTAATTGCAATATGTCATTAACATGATAATTCTGCAACAAGTGTACTGATCCCTCCAAAATATTTGAGTCTATAATTTTTTGTAAACATTATTTTAATAAACATTGTAGAAGAAGAAATCCTTAACAAAGGTCAAACTACTTAATTTAGACTAATTTGCATAGGGAAGTATACAAGAAAATAAACAGTTTCAGAAGACTGTGTACATCACTTTGTTGCAAGTTTAGACCAACTGTAGATAAAAGTTAATATTTTTACTGATTTAACATCCTAGCAGCAGAATACTCTGCCTTTACATGCTTTTAGAATACAGCTTCCAGTGTAGCTATAGGTGTATCTGATTCTCAAGAATTCAAAAATTATATCCTAATGTATTTGCAGGGAAGCAATTACTCTAATGTCCATAGTTATTCTTCCGAATATTTTGAGTGAGGTACTGTGAATACACTTTAGCTTAGTTTTGCAGGTATGGCTCTCTTGTACCAGCCACCTCAGGATTCTCTGTTATATCACAACCTTGTCCAATTAATATATATTCCTACCATTACAACAGTCAAATAATATGTTCCATTTTCTTATTCATTTTTGTACATGTGCAAAATTTTCCTGCTATTGTGGAAAAAAGTACTGTAGTGGAAATATTAATGCAGGAACAAAGAGTAATGCTAAATATATTCATGTAGTGCCACGTGCTAGAATATGCCAGGGCCCTAGGAGATCAGAACAAAGCAGCTATTTGCCTTTAATTGTTTCAGGCATTTGTATTGTGCCATCTTACTTTGTAAAATTTTCATGTTCGCTATTTTTTTCTGCCACATCTTAGGAAATTTTGGCTGAGCTTCTTATTGTTTATATTTGGTTGTTTATTTCAGAGGTGTGACACTTAGAAGACAGAGGAATTTGCAACATTATGTTTAAGATTTGGGGTAAGAATTACAAAACTTCTGCTGAAACAATGAGGCTAGTGATGGCATAAAGGATTTGGCTTGTCAAAGCAACAAGACTTTCCTGCACTTTGCTAGAAACCTAACACTTAAGAATTGAAAAATTGGTGTTTAAAGAGCTAGGAACACTCACACTTACTCAGGGTAGATGTTGTATGCAGTACATCATTTGTCATGGTCAGACTCTCATAGTTAATACATGAGTGATGTTCTACAAATACATTTTGCCTTTCAATGTAATTCCTGTGAAAGCAAAAAAAAATCAGTCTTACTGCTTACTCCTAGTTCCTTGACAGGAGAATATCATGGGTTTAGTGCTTCTGTGCCAATTAAAAAAGTATTTTTTCACTTAGCAATTGAAATATAATGATCCTATTATTTCATGAGGATAGTCAGGCATAGAAAAATTTGGTGCATATGCTGCATTCACCTACCAGCCCCCATATCGTTATTGCTACTAAATACTCATACAATTTTTCAGAACAACCACCTCAATGAAACCAGAGCTCCAAAATGTAATATCTTGTCAGAGATAGCTGTGACTTTCACATCTGTCAGTTAACAGAGCTGTTTTTTAATAAAACACAGCATCTCAAAAGAAGTGGCTTACTTTTCAGTCCCATAGTGACAACAGAACTAATGGAAACTACCCAAATATGTCTGAAATCTCAGCCTTAATTCAGTGTGAAGTATGGAAAAAATTCCAGTTATTTGTTGCCTGAAAAGAAGCAATGCTTGCACAAATTAAAATGGGTAGAAAAAGCTACAAACTATTTTAAAGGTTCATTTACCCTTCTCTTCCTGTACTTGCAAAAGGAAGATAAAGTTTTGGGAGTACTATCATCTATGAAAAAAAAATTGGATGCTTCCAATACTGCACTTTTCTGTTTCTAATGCAAGAACATTGTGTGAATTCTGTACTCATTTCCATATGAAAATGATGGCTGGGTAGAAACCCATGCCTTTTAAATAAGACATACATTTAAAAATTTATTTTGGAAATCTGACAATTTTAATTGAAGGGTTTATTTCTAAAAATCTTAGGAGACATGCACAATATCCACTGTGATCAGAAATGTAATTATCTCATGCATACCAATTCAATTGCAGCTGACAAATTTAACAACATGAAATATGTTTTAGTTAAATATGCACTTCAAAATTTGAAAACCAAACCCAAAATGTTACATAGCAATACCATAGGTCAGGCTTGTTGCAAAATCTCTCCTTTTGGTGAAATTTAAAAGTGTGATTTATTTCCCTCAGCAGTAAATGGATAAGACATCAAGACTTAGGATTGTTTGGCTTCCTTGTATTTTCTTTTGACTGTGCAGGAGTTGCCTGAATCAATAAATAATAATTATCAGAAGCATTTAACTCATGTTAGTTTCACATCAAGCAGAAGGAAAGCAAACCAAAACTCTGTAATCCTCTTTTTTTGTTGTTTGGTTTTTGGTTTTTTTTTTTTTTTTTTTGCAAAGCACATCTAGTACTCTGTTTATTCAATGTGCGATCAAAGTTTCTTGGACTATCTCTTAGGGCTTCATGAAAGATGACTAAGAAAGAAAAGTGCTGTTTGAGAGGTATGCACAGAGAATAAATTGTTCATCCCTTAATCAAAGAAGCAAGGAACTTCCTGTGCTAGGTAAGTGGGAAGAGAGAGGAACATGAGGTCACAAACTTCCAGGCAGGTTGCAGAGTCAGACACTCATTCTGGTTGCAGGGGAAAACAAAGACTTCAGATAACGACGACAGAAAGACTGGGAAAAAAATCATAGAAAAACAGATCAGCAGAAACCAGAAATATTCAGAACATCTGTGCCCTATATCATCCTTCCATCCTACAGTTGTTCAGAAGAGTCTTGCAATATTTGCCAGAGTTTTGATGAATCAGGCACTGGCACTGATTTCAGATCAGAAGGCAAAGTTCACATGCATCCATTGAAACTAAAAGTTTTATAAAATGTGCAAGATAGACTTGAAAAAACTGGTTTTATGCAATAAAGTTGATTTTATTTTTATACATAATTAGCACCAGTAGTTGGACAAAACTGAAGAGCATGAATTAGTTTTATCATGGCGAGAGCTAATCAGACTTTTTTCTGTGCCACCATGAAGCTAGTCAGAATTTTAAAATTTCATTGAGCTGCTGATTTATTCTGATGTTTAAAACAAGCCAACATTAACATTAAGAACATTAAAAGATCCATAATGGCTAAGTTGTGGAGTTACTAAGTGCACTACTTAGGGCATTCTGATTAACCAAGTAAGAAACCTTTTTTTATCAAATGCCATTGTTCTTTATATGAATTAAAGAGTATTACCCTTAAAATGAAGGCTTACTGTGGTGGCTGGTTAGCCTGTGGTACAAGGGACAAAGAGAGCTCTTGGGTAAGACAGTCCCTAGTACCAGAGACTTCTGTCTGGTTGGGGTGAGAAGAGAAGCCTCTCCCTGAATGCTTTGTTCTGTTCTATTAATGTACCCCAGGCCTGTGTTCCTGGTTGGCCACTACACCGCCCCACCCCCTTGCTGCCTTATATGTTCCATGCCATAGAAAGTTCTCCACTCCAGGTTCCCTCCATTGGCCTTTGCCCCTTGCCACTCCCCCAGAGCTTCCCCACTGGCTCCCATTCCCTAGTCCTGCCCTTGTACCGCCCCTGTGCCATGGATCATTGGTTTCTGGCGCTCTCTCTACTCCCGTACTTAGACCTGAGGTTTCACTGTTGTCGGTCTTTGCGCCTGGAATCCTCCACAGTGTGGAAGCAATGAACTGCTCCCATGGAACTCTCTGCAGAAATCCTTCCTGCCTCTTTGCCGTTGACCCATAGTACTGAAGCTCTCTGTGCTTTTGTGCATGCATTCATGTGTGTAGCTGATCCTGCTGAGCGGCTTTGCTAACGAGACGCTTTTGAGAGATTGCAACACCTCATGCTCCGGCACAGAAGCTGCAGAGCTCGGGCTAGCGATAGATCATTATTTTAATGAAAGATTAATGAACGACAACTACTGTCCTTCAAAGAAAGAAACAGCAGCAGAAATTGGTATTTCACATTTAATCAATTGCAAGTGAGCAACTGCTTTTGTTGTTCTCTTAAGGTCATTTCAATACAAGTCAGGGACCATGTTTGCAAGCTTCACTTAGATAATACAAGGCATGCAAAAGCAGCTTATCTTAAACTTCAGCATCACTGCCCTTAAAGAGCAGCAGGTTGAGATATGGATATGTGAAAGAAAAGAATTTTTCAAAGTCCACATTTTTCTTCCTGCATTAATAACACCCAGGTTCCCATACGATTATCTATAGCTAAGGCAACAGCTTTTCTCAGTTCCGTGTTTCAGTAAGGCTGTACCTTGGAATACTATCCTAAACAGAAACAATTTTTGATGTCAAGAGTATGGTTAAAATTGGTTTTCATAAATATACGCTTTATGATACATTTGCTAGACCTTCTAAATAACTGCAGGTACAATTTAGGATTGATTTGTTACTTTGGTTGGATTACAGCAGTAACTGCATGTCAGAGAATTTCTGTTTGCTGCCTGACTTGGTTGTTTGAGCTGCATTAGCTGAAAGAAGACTGGAGTGCAAGAAATCCAATGCTTTTGTCTTAACTCCTTGCCTTTCAGATGGACTTAGTCTTTAACTACCCTTCACAAACCTGTCAAATACTAGGCAAGGAGATTTGCAGCCTTGCTCAACCGTGCATTGTCAGAGCTGAGAAGTAACTTAGGATTTCTTTTTTCTTTATCTTCCATTTTAGATGTTTACTATAGAATTAGAAAAACCTCTTTTATTCTTTTTCACAAAAATAAATACTTTTGCTGGCCTAGTTTAGAATCCCACTGGCACAGATTTCCTGAGTTATTGTAACTCATGTTTATTATTCCCAAATTATACATCACAAGATTATGGCCAAAGTTTAGCTTTAAAAGTAGATGAGTACAGACTGCAAAATTTAACGAGAGTCCTCGTTGGTATTGGTCAAATGAATCATATTCTGAAGCCAAGTTTGTTGTTTGTGGGCTATGCTGCTTCCATGATGGGATTAGCAAATTGATAAATAAATCACCCTTGAAGTGTGAATATATAAACTTACAGTGATGTTTTATTGGTTTGTTTCTACACTATTTTAACTTCTGAAATTTCTTCATAAGAACATTTTCTACACAAAAAGATTTTGTTTGTTTTATTTCAGCATAATGGATTGTTCTTTAACTTCAGATATGCTAATTTCAAAAGTAAGGGATTAGATTTTATGTATACACCCATTACAGAGACAAACCAGAGACAAACCCATTATTTTCACAGGTGTTGGGCATTCATTCAACAGAGAACACCAGTGCACCAGAGTTACAAGAAACATCAAATGATAGGCAAGGTGTTAATATCAATATAATCAATTTCCAGACCTGTGAAATGTAGGCTTAGTGATCTTGACAGGAGTGAGTTAAAAATGGCTTGGACCTTTATTGACTTCCTTGTTTTGCTGTAACATTTTTAACTCCAAGAAATGCAGTCCTCCAATGCTTAGGAAGCCACAGCTTCTCCTGCCCCCATCATATTGTCTTGTTGTTTTCCACATTGTGCTAACTCCCAGTTCAAGAATGAAAAGTTCATAGAAAGGACTGGGTAAGGGAAAAATGGCCAGGAGATTTTCTTGTCCATGCAGGGGCAAGCAAACAGAAAAGTAGCACTCATCCTTTGAGGAGTGTGGCTTAAACCCTTCAAGCAAAATTATTTATTTATTTATATTATTTATTATTTATTTATTATTATTATTTATTATTTATTATTTATATATATGATGAGAAGATAGTTCATATTACATATTTGTTACCTGTTAGAGAGAATGGGCTAGGTAGTACCTAGCAAGGTGAGAGTTAAGACCATTATATAATAAAAGCATGAGAGTTCCCTGACGTGTGGACTTGTGTCTTTGTTCAGCCTGACTAAAATTTATAACGAATGAACATCATGCCCCCTACCAGGTGGATTGTGATGTGGCCTCAACTTCACTCCCACATTCTCTGCCTCCTCCTCCCAAGCTGCACAGGAGGATGGGGAATGGGGCTGGGGTCAGTTCACAACAGGTTGTCTCTGCCGCTCCTTCTTTCTCAGGGGAAGGACTACTCACACTTGCCCTGTTCCACTGTGGGGTCCCTCCCATGGGAGACTGTCCTCCAAGAACTTCTCCTATGTTAGCCCTTTCTCCTATGTTAGCTCTTCCTATAGTCTGCAGTTCCTCATGAACTGCTCCAGCATGGGTCCCTGCTGCAGGGTGTAGTCCTTCAGGGACAGACTTCTCCAGTGTGGGTCCACCATGGCATCACAAGTCTTGACAGTGTGTGCTCCCCACTCCATACCAAAGGTCCTGCCAAGAGTCTGGTCTGGCATGGGCTTAGCACAGGATCACTGATTCCTCTGGGCATCCCTCTGCTCTGGCATGGGGTCTTCCACAGGCTGCAGGTGGATCTCTGCTCCACCGTGGACGTCCAAGGGCTGCAGGGGCACAGCTACCCTACCATGGTCTACATCAAGGGCTGCAGGGGAATCTGTGTTCCAGCTCCTGGAGCACCCCCTCTTTCACTGATCTGCAGAGTTGTTGCTCTCAACATATTCTCAACATATTCTCTCATCTTTGGCTGTAATTTTCTCCTGTGCTGTAACTTCTTTCCCCTTCTTAACTGTGTAATCCCAGAGGCACTACCACCAGTACTGATGGGCTCAGCCTTGGCCAGCAGTGGGTCTCTTGGAGCCATCTGGCATTGACTCTGTCGCAAATTGGGAAGCTTCTGGCAGCTTCTCCCAGAAGGTACGCCTGTAGCCCCCACCCCCAATGCCAAAACCTGGACATAAAAACCCAATTCACAAATGAAAATGATGACAGACACATTCTGTGTTCTTCTTTGCATGGGATCAGTTAAATTAAAGCTCCTGCATGTCAAACCCCTTTTCCTGTTAAATTTAAGATGGCTGGAGAACGTTAAAGATAAAATCCAGATCTGTGTTTTATCATTGAACATATATTATACTTCTTTTTGTATCTTTCATCACGGAAGAGGGCAGGGAAGAGAAAACTAGTGTCTTGGGGTGACCTTATGATGTGTATCCCATATCGCTGCCTATGCCCAGAAATTAATTACTGGCCTTTCTATGCCTCTGAACTGAGCCTGAGAGGGGGAAGAAAAAACTGAGCAAAACTTTCTCAAAGCAGTTTGAAACTTGTTCAAGGTCACATAAAGATAGCAGGTTTTTTTTTTCCCAGCTGGGGCAGGGGGGAGCGAGGAAGCACCCGGCTTGCAGCTTTTCCAGTCAGCTTTTGGCCAGTTTTTTCCAGTTTCTTGTTCTCTGGAGAGAGGCTGAGAGTTGAACTTTTCCTTCTCTGGAATTTCGGATTTTCTCCCTTTTCTACTGGACTGCCTGATTGCTGTAACATCAGAGCACATCAGGAGGACTTTCCACCGGGCACAGAGGGCCTGGCCCTGGGCCAAGCCCCAGCTCCGAGGAGACCAAAGGGAGGACTCGAACACTTTCCCAGGTTTTTCCTCTACAGCGAAAGATTTTACCATTTAACATTATTTTCCTTTCCCGTGTGTTTGTTAAATAAATAGTTTTATCTTCTTCACTTTCCTTCGAGGAAAATTTATTTTTTTCCCGAACCTGGTGGGGGGGAGGGGTGGTTGTGCCTTCTCTCAGAGTATATATATATTTCTAAATTTGGCCAAACCGGAACAACTAGTAAAAGGATTATGGGAGAGTCATTATCATAAGGAAATGAATCTGGGTTTCCTCACTGACTCACAGTTCCTCTGACTTATCAGTGGATTAATTACTCAAATCAAATTGAATGATAAACTCAGTCTAATATAAATTGCAGAACACATTATTTTTAAATTTTTCTGCATTTCAGTCTTTTATAGATCTTCGTCCCAAAATAGACCTACTTCATTTTCCTTGTTTATGAGAATGCAAACAAGGCTGTGGAACCTATAAATAACAGTAACAACTGTTGGTAGATGAAGTGTCATGATCTATCTTGCAAACAATCTCCAATATCAAATTTTTTGAAAGAACTAGACTACAGTCTAAACACAGGCTTCACTGACTTTGAATCTAGAATTTGAAAACACAGGTAAGTGATGGCTATGATTTGCTACAAATATCTGTCATGTTATTTTCTCATACAGCAGTGTAATTAATAATCCCACCTATGATTTAAAATCCATGCAACCTCTGAGTCAAATAAAGACTTTAAATCCTTCTCATGAACACATGTCTTCTACCATATGTATTTTTAAAAGTACACACTGGATATAAACTTACTACAGCTTAAAGTACTGCAAAAGATGAGTAGTCCATATGGATACTGACTTACACATATCACATTCAACAGCTAAGTGCACTTCAATATCATCATAAGTCACATCAGAATGCTATTTCAAGCACTGTTTTTCCCCTGGCAGAACATCTCACTTCACAATACAGCTCAGGAAATGTTTTTTATTTAAGATCTAACAAGTCCCTGTGGTGACCTAGTTCTGACAAGTTACCTGAGTTACTAAACCAACCTTTTGACAAAGCCAGAAAATGAGACGCACAAGATAAGGTCAGTGTTCTTGTGTTCCACACACTGTTCAAAAGGTCTCATAAGACTCACATGAATATGTCTTGGACATAGTACAACTGAGCAATAAATAGATGAAAGAAGCAACAGAGACAAAAGTTAAATACTGTTTGTGGTTCCTTGAGGAGGAGTACTACTTCAATGAGTTACAAGCAGCCACTATTCTGCAGCTTCACTCAGCTTCAGCCAGGCCATGGGACCAATACAGTATCAGAATAGGGGAAGCATGCTTTCATAATATGCTACTAGCCATGTGAATGATTTTTTTTTCAATCAGTTCTGCTTTCTAGCTCTTGATTTTCTTGATACACCTCTAGAAACTAGTAAAGGCTTCTAGCTAGTAAAATTTACTTGCTCAAAGTTTAGGCCATGTCTCAGTAGCTGTTTTGGTTTTTTATAGCAGAAGAAAATGGTTTTATTGAAGAAAATATTTTTATTTGGCAGATAAGTGACAGAATTTTGTAAGTTGTAAATTCCACAAGTCATCTTGTTTGAGATACAGAAAGTTCAAGGCCCACAGAAGTAGTTTACTGAGATGAAACAGTGATGGTTTTCACTGGGATAAAGTTGATTTTCTTCACAGCAGCTTGTATGAGGCTGTGTTTTGGATCTGTGCTAGAAACAGTGTTGATAATTCAGGGATGTTTAAGTTATAGCTGAGCAGGGCTTTCACAGAGTAAAAGTGACTTTCTGCTCCTCACCCACACCAGTGAGGAGGCTGGGGCTGCACAAGGAGTTGGGAGGGGACACAGTTGGGACAGCTGACCCCAAATACCAAAGAGATATCCCAGACCATATGGCATCATGCCCAGTATATAAAGGAGGGCAGGAAGGAGGAAGAAGGGGATATTTGGAGCCATGATGTTTGTCTTCCCAAGTCACCACTGTGTGTGATGGGGCCCTGCTCTCCTGGGCATGGCTGAGCACTTGCCTGCCCATAGGAAGTGGTGAATTCCTTAGTTTGTGTTACTTTACTTGCATGCACAGCTTTTGCTTTACCAGTTGAACCGTTAAACTCTACCTTCAGCCTTGAGTTTTCCCACTTTCATCCTTCTGATTCTGTCTCCCATCCTGATGTAGGGAGAGTGAGGTTATGTGGTGCTCAGTTGCTGGCTGGACTTAAATAATGACAAATGGATATCAACAAAAATACTCATACAGTACTTTTTTACATATTTACATTGCCCACGTGGATTACATTACTTGTTTACATTGAAAAATAATGTTTTTCAATGTTCAGCAAAAACTAAAATAAAAGGAATTACATCACAATTGCTATGATTTAGCCTAATAAATAATTTCTACTACAGCTTAGGTCATGGGCTTTTTTAAATTTTAATTTTAGTTTTTATAACTTGTGTGTTTTCCCTCAAAAGAAGAGTAAAAAAGTAAGCAGTTAAGTAAAATAGTCTAATTGTATCTTGGTTTGCCATCAGAAACAAGATGCTTTAACTTCCTTCAGTGTACAGATAAGCTTCAAAATTTTTACATAAACTCAGTTACAGGTGGGTGGTGCAACTTGGACCAATGGGCAATGAGAAAACTGAGATCTGGATATTGGAGAAAGCCCAGTGTGCTGAATGACATCCCAGGACAGGAGGCACTGCCCTTGAAGTCAATTGAATAAAGTCCTCTTAAGAGTTGCCTCTAGGTGGGCAATCAAGAAGAGACATTCCCAGTACCAAGACATTACTTTTACAGGGCATTCATGGGTGCATCCACAACCCTGTTGAGGATGTTGCCTGTTGTAGGCCTCTTAAGGGAAAGTCCAGTCATGGGCTTGTGGTTTCATTCATGTGTGTCTGTTTCACATAAGCAACCATATCAGTGGGGTTGTAATGTGAGCCAGCCAAATGACCAAGCACGTGTCTGGTCTGTGAGGAGAGCTGCCTCACTGCGAAGTCCAAAAAAGCCAGCAGCTAGGTTAGTATAAATCTGGTTATTCCACTGAGAACAAATGTGGAGACAAGTGCCATGATCGTTTCCTTCTCTGCATTCTCTTTCTCACCATCTTCAATCCCCAAAAGATCAGGATCTTGTAAAAAGTTCAAGCCATTTAGTAGCAAACGCACATGATTACTGCAAAATACACTATGTATGACCATTTAGAGGGTTTACAGTGTTGTATTGCTACTTCACTTTTTGTTGGCATTGTCTTGCTGGGAGTTAGGCATACCTCCCAAATATCAACAAATCATGTTCAATAGCCATGGAACATGTAATAATAGAGATGAACATGAGATGTATCCCTCTGCAGCACATGCGCTCACTACATCAGCTCAAATATTATTGCCAGATACATCCCGAAACTCACTTCTTACCACCTGTAGCCACAAGCATGAGAACTGCATTTCCTTCAGCTGGATAGGTCCTCTCCTGTGAATGAATAAATAAATTAAACAAAGAAATTTCAGAACACAAATGATCAAAACATGCAGGAATAATTCTGTTTGTTAAATGCATATCTTTTGAATGCTTTTTCAATGGCTGGTTTCATGCAAGTACACAGGATAATTCTTCTTTAGGAATGTTGTCTACATATCACTAAACTGCTGTTCTTACAACAGGAGATCTGACCATGGGACCCCATGTATTGTTATTTTTGTTAATTGAATATTCACAAATTGTACTGGGTAACAGGCTCTGGGCAGCACTCCTTGACAGGGGTGACAGGGTTGGACAGGGTGATCTCCAGAGGCACTTTCCAACTTCAATCATTCTGTGAAATTCCAGTGTCTTTCCATGCTGAGATACATGCATTCTGTTGGCTACAGAGGTATTCCTTCACACAAGTGCAAGGTTATTTTGTCAAGTGCTTTCTAAGAGCAGATATTCTTTTGTATACCCTCTTTACAGCTCTTCACACTCAAGGAACAAACTGCTTTTCTTCTCTCCTGCTCACAGAGAGAGAAAATCCCTCTTTTGATTCTGCTTGTGCCATTTCACAGCATCTAGTCAATGGGACAAATTGCCCTGCCTTTCTTTCTTTCTTTCTCCCTTTCATGCCAGTCCTCAAGGTCTTTGAAATCCTTTTCTCTTACTAAGGTAATACTCCAAACATTGTCAGTAATGCAACAGACTCTATCTGAACTCTCTTCATTTCCCTGGCATGTTCAGCAATTCTTACCTCTTACAGGAAAGGAGGATTGCCATTTCCACTGTTGGCAGCATTAATTTAAAAATAAAAAGTTCCAGAAAACATTTGGTTCTCTCCGTGTACTTTCTTCTCCTTGTGTAACTCTGGTTACACTTTTGTTCCATTTAGTTGTTTTGACTCAATTTTATGTATTTTTAAGCCTAACTGCACTCTTGGTACCAGGCACATACTGTTATAAAGAGAAGATGAGAAGGATGTTAATAAAAATGTCAGATTCCTGCTGGCCTCACTGCTCCTGTTTTTGTCCATGTGCCCCATCGGATGTATCTTGGCTGTAGACACTGCTACAGAGAAGGTAAAGTACACAGTGTGAGGTGTTGTGCTGGGGCAGTGCCAAGCTCAGTGTGGTGATAAAAGGCACATACACTGCAGAGGCACTGGCAATAGACACAACTCACAAGCTGCCCACAAAACTAAGTGAAATGCATGACAGAGAGGAATAGGTGTGGCAAAACTTCTTGATCTGGTTTTTATAGGGGAAATTGAAATCGCACTCCATAAACTTGAGATATAAATCAACAAAGGGGTATTACTGTGTACTGGAGACACTCTTTCCTCCTAGAATTCTTTTGGCTAAGAATTGGAGATGATTCTTAAAATGGCCCTGTTTGGAAGGGGCCTGGAGGAAAAGAAATAATAATAATAACAATAATTATTATTATTATTATTATTATCATTTTTATTTTGGTTTTATTTTTTCTTGTTGATATTTGCTTGTTTTCCATTAATTTTCAGCTGCTAGCTTTGAATCTTAGGAAAAACCAAATACAGCTAAAAAGGGGAAGGGAAAAAAAAAGAAAATTGAAATCCATGAGGTCATTGCAACAGAAGCAGAGACCATCTTTGCATTAACTGTAGGACTAAAAGCAAGGATTTCTGCCCCTATATTTGATTTACTATATCATGTTAGGCAGGTTATTTCACTGCATTTTAGTTTCCCCACCTTTGAGGTAGTGGAATCTTGTGAGGGATAATATATTTCTCCATCACTTTGAGACCTTTGGATATAACAGGCTATTGCGCTGAAGTAGCTCCTTATGGGACATCACACAAAATTAAAAAGCAACACTGAGAGGTATATCCTTTGGCTATGTGTTTTATTTTTCATTGTCTAAACAAATCAGTTTACATATTTATGGTAAGTGTTGCCTTCTACATCTTGGATTTTTAACTTCATCCCGAAGGAGAAGGAGCATTTGAGGAAAAAAACCCTAAGTAGAAATTTAATTTAGGGAAATATATTGAAGTTAGTGTGTCTTTCTGTGGGTTTCCACTCAACAACGTAAAATATTATGTAGGATGGGGGTCAGAAAACTTTGGAACTCAAAAATTCAGTCCCTTCTGTCACTCAGCACTGATGGGGGGGAATTAATATCAGTCAATGCCTAACTGGGCTCAGACCATCATGTGCATGAACTGTTGCCACTAGCTGGTGGAAATAAGGCCAAGAGCCAGGAAAAAGCCTTGTGAAAGCTCTTGGCTAGCAATCAGTTCCACCCATTGACATCTACCAGTTTTGTGTTACAGACATAGGTATTTGCCAAACTAGAGACTGTTGGTGTTGCATAGAACCTTTAAATAACAAGCAGCAGCAAAAGCCACTGTGTGAGAAGCAAGAGCTGTTACCAGCTGCAAACTGTCACAAAGTCAGGACTATTTTGCAGCCTCAAAGGAACAACAAGTATTCAAAAATGATTGCCTTAGCAATTTTCCACTAAGGATCATGTTGGCATAAATTTGCCATCAAGACAGTCACATTTCCCAGCCACCTAGAACTGCCTGTTTGTGGCACGCTTGAGGGTGGAGGCGGGGCCAGCCTGACTAGACTGGGTAGCTGAGGGTCTGTGTCAAGCCTAAGCTCCACCAAGATCAGGAAACTTGACCTCCTCAGTGCACACTGAATGAGGGACTTAACAATGCAGCTTTAGAGTCATCAAAACTTTAACTGCTGCTTCACTTTAAAATACCTGGAGAATGAGATGGGCCTGATCTGCACCTCTGTAATTTGGTTGTGTAGGGAGCAAGGACCTGGAGCAGGACCCCCTGATGTGGGGACTTCATGTGATCAAGGGGTATGAACTGTACAGCAGACTTCCCAGACAGTCCTACAACTGCAAGATTTTTGTGGGGTTCCTTTCACTTCCATATATAGGTTGAATAAGAGATCAAAGAGAAAAAATTACAGTCTTGCAGGTTGAGATTTTTCCCTGGCTTCAGAGAAAATCACAAGTTTTAGCCCTTGATCACAAGATTTAGTGCTTGGTCTGTTCCGGTACCATACACCCTGTATCTTACACTTGTGTAAAGTGCAAAACTATAAAACCAGTAAACGTCACACAGTCACTATTTTAGCCTACCAGTCACCCACACATTTTGAAAGAAATGCCTTGAAGAGAGGATTAAGACCTTTAAATCTTGAGTGGGGAAAATTACCTGCTCAGAGCATTTTATAAATCTCTGAAACCCTAGAAAATGAAAAGGAAGGATTTAAAACATTTTTCCTCTATGTATTCAGCTGGCAAGGCTGGGAAATTAAGGTTATGTTTAGTTGAAGTCCAACCTGTAAATCAGTAAAAATTCTTTCTTTTGGAAACATTGTTCAATGGCGTTCTGTATTTAAGAACCAGCATATGCATCTGGGCTTACAGCTGGCAAGTTAAGCTGTGTGAATGTGCCTTAAAAAGAGTATTCCCCTTGATGGCTGTGTCTGTGCCCAAGATCCATGTTCCAACCTTTGTAAGAAAGCCAGTCATTCCATCACGAGCCATAACCTGAATTCTTTTTGTAGCTTGACTACTGAGACTGCCTTGATTTTTCTCAGGTTTTCGCTTTTCATTTCGTGCAATTAACCAGAGATATTTGCTAAAGGAATCTAAGATCTTTCTCAGCAGCCCCACACAATCCTTTCTAGCAGAAGAGATCAATGAAAATAGTCTAGTTTCTTTGAGTGAGCTGATATACTTTCCACCTCATTTCAAGTAATTTCTAAATATTGCAGAACACTGATGATGAAAATAGAAAATAAGAAATACACAACATCCCCTGAAATGTCAAATAAATCCCTACATGTCATCATCAGATAAACTTGTTCATTACAAAAAGGTATCTCGGCAGTGAACATGGGGACAAATCTGCATTTAGGCAATTTATTGAGATTTAACTAATTATCTGAAATGCACTCAGGTACTACTTTATTATTTTTCATCTATGGAGTTAAAAACTCAATCACTACTACTACTACAAAAAAAATGTTGACTATTTAGTAATAGACACTTGTATATTTACATATTGATCTATTTTTTATATAAATAATCAGACAAGAATATTAACAACAGCAATAACTAGTAAGATCTGTTCTTTTAAGACTAAAAGGTGTTGACAATACTCCCAGTACTAAGGCACCTCTTTTGTGACTGAAACTGTGAGAAGTACAGAGCCAACACAGTGATTTCCACACTAGGGCAGTGTTATTCCCCCCAGTGTAGGCACCTATTAATTCTAGATCTCTTTCCTAAATGATTTTGTTTCTGTGTTTCCTTTGGGAGACTTGCACAGCTGGTAATGCAAGAGAAGACCTAAAAAACCTTATTTTGAAGTTCCTTTTACAATTTTACTACCTAGCTTTTTACACAGCCCTGTTATTTCTTTTCTTGTACCCATTGATACCACTGAAATATTATTGGCCCCATTGTATATTCTTTCATCACCTTCAACCTTATACTTTTAAATAAATGGGCTTTTGTGCTCTAACCCAGAAAAGCCTTGCATGTGGTTTCAATGTCTGTGTTTTGGGACACGAGCAGTTTCTATATATACAAGATTTAAAAGCAAGTGTATAGCGAGGTATTTGCTAAATTAAAGATTTGGTAATTTTTATAAAGCTACAGGATTTCTGTTAGGTAGGATCTAACAAATGTTTTCATTTTTTAGGTTTTCTGGTCTTTCTTATTACTTTTCTCCAAAGTTCTCTCACACTATAACCAATATTTTATATGCATATATAATGTTATTATATGAAGGTGAGGTTTAGTTTTAATTGAAGGAAGATGTCAAAGTTTGATTTCATTAAAACTGAATGAAAAAGTGTTTCCCCTCCATGCTGACAGGAAGCTTAAATGCACCTTGCAAAAATTTAGAGAGAGGTAACTAGAGGTTTTGAAAAAAGCCTTGAACAGAGTATTTGTTTTGAAATAAAGATGCTGAAATGCCATTGAGTTTTTTTTTTTTTTTTTCTATGTTACATTGCTATACACCTACCTTTTTTATAGTTATGTTCTGCTTTGTCCATTCCAGGGATTGTCATTGGGTTTTTTTGGTTGGTTGGTTTGGTTGCTTTTCCATTGCAATAATTGGTATGTTCCTTAAAATAGTCTCTTTTAAATCATAAAATGCAACCTTTTTAATACCTCTTCCTAATACAAGCTTTGAGATTTTTTTGCTTTCTTGCATGGAGTCATGTTTTCTTTCCCCATATAGCTTCAAATTATTGTCATCTTTGTTTCTTCTTTGTTCTAAGAAAAATGTCTGTTAACTATGTGCTAACTAGTAACGCTGTTGCAAGCTCCTCCTCTCTTTTCTTCCAAATTTGCACTTGTATTTCTAGACTTATTTTAATTTTTAAGTAATTCTTATTTTATAACTTTCTGAAACATACTCTGCTGAACTAACTCTGTTGGCCTTGGTAGGACTGCTTCTTTTCTGACCTTGCTAGGCTTGCCTGATTTAAGTTACTTCCCACTACAAATAGGGTAGAAATTGAAAGATGAGTTGATGTGAAAAGAGAAAATAGCTTAGCATTTTTTACAGGTTAAATAATGAAAAATCATTATTATATAAGAATAATGATTTTTTTTTTTTGTCTTTTGAAAGTATTAGTGAAAAAGAAAAAAAAACCCCAAGTGGAATGCAATTGCTAAGTGTCAAATACTTCCAGTTTTTGCCACAAACCCCTAAGCAGTCCATGAATGCCTAATATTTACAAGCACAAAATTCTCACAGGACAGCAGTGTTATTTTAGATTTTTTCCTTCTGCTGTAATAAGCTAATTATAATCAAATTAGTGTACTCTGTAACTTGAATAGTCCTGATGCAATACAAAGGAAGAACAGTGGCAGAACAGCGGTTTGCAACATTAGCATGCCCGGGCATTGAGTACCATGTTCTCTAACCCATTCACAGCCTCATAGCTAGAGATTTATTTTGACCCTTTTGTGTCCTTTACAAAACCACGACTTTAGAGTAAGTTATGATCTTGAAAAAACACCAGTAGTTATGGATTGCTGCTCAACTTGTCAAAACAAGGCAAATGAAGCCTAACCATGGTGAAATATTAGTCTGCTTCTTCACATTACAAGCCTATATATAACCACAGATGAAAACTGGAAAATGATAATTGAATGTCACAGTTTTGTGCTGTTATACAAAGTTCAGAGATGGTGTCTCCAACACAGGCTTGAGTATCTTTAGCAGGACAGGACCTTGATTAATGCCTTGTCAAGATACTCTGGACTTTTCAACAATCATTGAATCAGGAGAAGAGATCTGAACACAGGTTTCTCTGTCTGAAACTTAAATGCCTAAATTATTTAGCCATCACTTAACCAAGACCTGCTTCAAATTTTCTCTACAATCAGTTCAGTTGTATTGCTACTATTTTATGCTTCAACTCTTTTGGATTCACAAATTTGCAGATGTTTCTTCACCTATTATCATATCTGGAGTATATGTAAAAAGTGTTCTTAGAATATGAATTCCACAGAGCTTGGTCATAACTTATAGTCACATAATAAAACATTGTTTAGTATAAATTTTTAGCATTATCTCCTCTCTGATGAATTCTGCATAAAAAAAATTTCCCCAGGAATATACCAATGGTTATTTGTTGCTAATTTCTCAGTAAAAAAATTAATAAAATAATTACTGTACTAGAATTCAAACTTCTCCTTACCTGATGTGTCTAAGAAGTAAAAATATTTCTTGTGGGCACTAAGGGCTAGAAGCACTCAACATTTCTTGAAACTGAAGTGTCTCACACTTGCAGTCGGTCCTAGTTAGATTTCTCCAGCACTTCTCACAGCTGTGAATCTGTCTGTGAATGTCAAGCAGATCTTTTACGTATTCCATATTTTTTGTTCCATAAGAGCCTTTCACACCTTAATGAAAACAGTGTGCCAATTAGCAAGTTACTCTCAGTTGTGTCTGCATTTTCTTAATTAAGCCTCAAAAAAATAAAAAGGAAAGTGAACTCTGATAAGATTATGTTTTGACAGCACTGTCTATCCTGATCTACTAGATGAAAATAATATATTCCAGAAGACTGAAACAGAAGCAAGTTAACAAGTTCTTTCAAATATATTGAAGTTTATTCCTCCACTGTTTTACAGCTTACCACCTTGCATCTCTTATCTTGCAGCCAGAGGGGTAGACAAACATTTAAAAGCTTTACTAAGCATACTAAAGATCTCTGTGAGAAAATAGCTGAAGTGAGAAGGTGTTTGGATGGAAAGAAGAACAGCCACATTTTGGACTCAGAGCCCACAGTGGGGCTGAAACCTTATCAAAGTTCAGTCCTACCAGCTACAGAAATCTTACCTCACACTACAGTGAGTCTTAGATCATTTCACACCTGTCTGTGTAGCTCATATGCAAAGAAAAGCAAGAATGAATATCGATTCAGTGAAACATTTGGGACTAGTGCCTACACTTTGAAAATATGTGGAGCTGAACTCTATTAGAAGAAAGTCATGCTCTTTGAAGGCTCCATGGTGCAAAACTATAGTTTCCAGAACATAAGACACCTTTTCAAACCACCCTGACATTCCTCCATGCACATACTTTTCTTGCTCAGGGTACGTTCTCATCTTAGAAAAGAGGATAATGGGGAAGTAAGAGGATATTTCCTCCTTTAGTATCAATGAAGAATCAGAAATCCAGAGAAAAATCAGTGTTGCAGCTGCTCTGCAAATAGTGCAGAGCCATAACCCTCATATATGCTGGAGGATGGTGCTATTAGCAGTTGCACAGACTCAAAGCATCATCTTGTTTTGCTACTGCAAGCCAACTGTAGGCACCAAAGATACAGATTTCCAACAGTTTGCTGTGCCAAATCAAGAAAATTTCTAAGAGGGAGTGATTATGTTAACAAGCAGTTGTTTATTTTTTCGATGTTGGTTCTGGCAGTAAGGAATTTAATCCTGCTCTGAAATGACTGTGCAGCAATCCAACAGAAATGCAACCAGTCACAGCAAAGGGCAGCACTACACAATCTGGGGTTAAAGTTTCAGTGTTCAGCCACAGAACACCAATGTTACAGTCCATGATGATGACATGTAAGGTCCTGAACATTCAGTAGGTATTTTCCATTGATTTCAGGAGAGTTGGGATTTTAGCTGAGATCTGTAGCTTCAAACAAAGCAATTGTCTCTCTTTAAAGGTACAGGATGTCTCAAAGAAAGGGTTGTTACCTTGCAGAAAAAACATTGAAAGGGTTTTTTTCAGGTTACCCAATAAAATCTCCACCTAGAACAGGCCCAGTTAAATCCAGTTGCCCAGGGTCTTGTCCATTAAAACACTGAATGTTTCCAAAGGTGGAAACTTCCTAATCAGTCTGAACAACCTGTTTCAGAGTTTATCTAGCCTCATATTAAAACAAAAATAAATAAAATTCAAGGTGTCAGATCAAAATTTTTGGCCTCCAGAAGCTATCCTCACCAGCAGCACCAGCCCACCAGAGGTTCCTACAAGAAGATACAGCTTCTAGAAAATGTCTCTTGGTGTTCAAGCCTGAAGCCACTGTGACAACTTCTAGTTAGTTTTCTGTGATATCAACCTCCAAATGACTCGGTTAATAATGAGAAATAGGAAATTAAAGTTGATACTCATGATGCTGGAAAATTCGTTCATGTTCTCATAGTATTTTTTTATCATTTATGATAAAATTAGAGCAAAAATTTTGCTACTCAATGAAAAAGGAACAACAACCTCTTTTGAAAACTGCTACTTTTTTTCTCCCTCATTTTATCATAGCCATGATTTCTGAGAGAGTCAGATGATTTTATAAAGTTAAAAATATTTAAATATTTAGAGCAAAAATATTTAAATATTTAGAGCAAATTGTCACTGTTTCTATGTGCCTTCCAGAACAAAAATCCCAGAACATGAATGCACTCACTGCCTAAAGAAACTTTTTTATCATTCATGTTGTTCAGTTGATGTCTTATATATGACATCTGGAGAAAATCCATTCTGCCTGACACTGGTTGGACCAAATGTCTCTTGAAATCACTAGGTAATGATATGTACATAGAAGTATAATTGTATTTAAAGGTAAAATCTTGGAGACAGGGAAGACTATTCTAAAAGCCCTTTAAGGATTTCCTAAGTCAGGAATATTTTTAAGGGGCTCACTGAAAGGCCAAAACAGATAATTTTGTCCTACAACATGATTTGCTGCAGAACAGCTCTGAAAACAGAGCCATTTATCTGTTTTGGTGTGACGTCATACTGAACTAAAAATCTCTGCTGAGAACTAGACTTCCTTAGCTGAATCACCGTTCTCCATTAATGCATACAGTGTCTGCAGCACTCCCTGCTCCCAGCTAGCCAGCTCAGGTTGTGAGAAGTGTGAGCTAGATTTTCTGTGAAAACAGCAATGCAAACAGACCATAAAAAACTTTTCCTTTCTTATGTCACATTAAAATTTGTGGGATTGTGGTTGGGAAAAGTAGAGCTGATGGCTGGCTGGCCACTATATCTGTCTCTATCACAAAATTAAAGAAAGAGCAAGCACTTTGCAGAGTTTGCTAATTCCCTTGGTAGTGTTTCATTTTTTTTAAATGAATGAGAACAATTCTTGGCACACTACTAAAATATTAATAGCATTTGAAGGGTGAAAAATAACCCCACCACAGTCCTAAATCACACTATAGAAAGTTTCTTGTTAAGAGTCGCTAAAATATGGGGAGAGAAGATCAAGAACATCTTATTTGCCCACTGAGGCAACACATCTCCTGTTTGCTTGAATGCACAGGTTGTTTGCTGTGTACCCAAGACACACAATAGAAAACTGTGCCATTACAGCTCATTAGTGAATTGAGCAAGGAAGTCAATATTATAATTTGCCCATCTTTTTGTGAATTAATCTCATATGATTACAGTACTGTCTCCCACAGTTTTGACCCCATCATAACCCTTGCTGGGAGAACACTGACACTGGAATTTTAAAAAGCTTTTGCCAGCATATGATTTAGTTGTAGGACAAGGAAGTGATATATTCTAGTGCTACAAAAGCTGACTTCCAGATTGTGTGCACTGTATTGCTTTCTAATTTGCACTTCCTGCATGGATGAAAGCACTTGGCTTTCAGTCTCAGATCTCCGAGTCTACCTATGAGCGCACACAGGGAAGAGCAATGCCAGCCCTGGAGCATCTTTTTGCTGTAGTACATGATTAGGAAGAAATCAAGTAATGTCTGACAGCCTATCTTTTATCATTCTTTTGACAGATTGGGGAAACATCTACCTTAGCTATGGAGCCTTCAGAATAATTCAATTCCTCCTGAGTCAATTCTCTGTTTTTCAGTAACTCTGGACAAAACCGTAATAAAATTTCAAGGACTCAATGTACAAAAAACATATTAACAACAGAATGGTATATAACACTGGTATAACTTGATGACATCAACAGAGTAGCAAGAATCAATGACAATAGGGCGAGACTCACTGTTGATTGAACAGAAGGTACTGACTTGCAAAGCACAAAGAATTTACTCTCAGTGCTTAGAAAGTGCTTGGAAGCTATTCAATAGTTTGAAGAAAATAAATTTCATTAATAAGTTTAAAGTGCTGTAAAGATCTCAGCATAGATTTACAACTATTGATTAAGGCATCGTTCTTCTTGAAGTCAACTTACTGGTAATTTATGCATAGTGTATGTCAAAATGAAAATTTACATTTAGAAAGGAATGTTTTGTAACAATCAAATAAATAAGCTCTCCATATGGCTAAGAATCTACGGAAAAAATTAAAAAACCCTTTTATTTTCTATAGATGTATCTACTCTGATTAAGGATGAAGAAATGATAACCTGAGGGGAAAAGAAGAGAGAAACAGTACCTGCAAAAAATCAAAAAGCTAAATCTCAAGGCTCATAACAGATTTTTTCTTCCTGTGCATTTAATTCTGGACGAAATGAAATGGCATTTAATTCCTTTTTTTCTTTTTTGTATTTAATAATAATTACTCTTGAGATATCTTTACATTATGTTGTAATCTCAGAGATGTGCACAGCATGAACAACAGGCAGGAACTCTGCAGAATTTTTCTGTGCCTCTATTCACGTTGGTGGGCTCCTCATGAACTCTGGGTCTAGGAAAGTCTAAATTTAAAAGAAGAACTATATTTTTCCTTCTCCTTTTCCTCTGATTTCCTTTAAAAGAGTGGAGATTCTACCTGTATTCTTGAGAATGTAATGCTGATGATAAAATTATTGTTTTGCAATGGATTCCCCACAAATGAACTTTTGCATCATATGCAGCCGCACTTAAAATTGGCACAGGAGTGTCCCAAATGACTTCATACACAAGAAACTAAGATGCTGTGTTATGCCTTTCTTCCTAATGGTAGAAATGGTAGCTGAGAAAGGAGGAAAAAATTTAAGGTATTTTTTTTTCGTGTGGTTCCACTGCAACCTGCACTCTGTATATTATGTTCATTTGAGATCATAGCTTGTGAGCTGAGACCTTGTTCACCTTAATGGTAAAAAGTAGATGCAGAAAGGAATATTTTCCATAGGGTCTACTCCTAACACACACATAAACATGAACAAGTCCTTACTCTTTGGCTGGTGGATCAAAAATTGCATCCTAATAGAGAGCAGCTAGAAATATCCATTATACTGCCAAATTGCACAAGCATATTGAAGCAGAATAAAAAAAAAAAAATTACAATCTTCATAATTTTTGTGATAGCTCCAATACAGACAGAACAAATTGACTGCTGCTGAAAGCAGGTCTGTGTCTTCCTAATTTGGTTAGGATTTAAAAAATGAAACCTTTTCTATTTAAAAAATTAAACTTTTCATGACCAAAGTGAAAATCTGAGCCTAACCTTGTTCTCTTATTAATACAAGATGACAGCTGTCAGTGATGTTTATAAGCAGGAAACATACTTTTTTCTTACTTGAAGAATTTCCCCTTAACCTACAAAATTCTCATGATTGTGAAACGTTGGAAAATAATATAAATTATGTTTGACAGCAAGGGCATAAAGAAGGCATATAATCATGTAGGATGCTATTTTTTTTTAATATAGATATTCCAGAAATAGGCATCTGAACTTTTACTCACTCAGTTGTGTGGCCCCCAAATTCAGCAACATATGTTTGTGTTGTAACCCATGTGTGGTTGGTTAAAAGCTATCATTTTTCTGACTTCTGCTGGGCAGACTGCAACTGGATGGCAATTTGCTGTGATGTATTTGCCCACAGAAAACAACAAGAGGTGGTATAATACAATTTGGTGCTGTGCAATGTTCTCTAAGGACAGGCACAATCACTACAACAATAATGATGAGTAGCAGAACATTGCATTAACTGAGTGCATTTTTACCTGTTTATGCTGAATCGTGGTAACCATGGTACAGAGAACAACATAACCACATTTCCCTTCTTTTTAAATTGCTCTAGGAACATAAATATGTGAAAAAAACCCCAAAGCAAAACAAACAAAAAGAAAATAATTGCATGGTATTAACAAATAAAATGTCAGTTCTTTGACAGGAAAACATCACTCTGCTAAATATTAAAGTGTTAGGGTTCAATAACACAAAGGAAGGCTTTTATGCTTGAACCATAAACATCTGTCTGATTTCCGTTAGCTTTGACCACTGCCAAGTGTTTCTGAAACTAAGTCCTCAGTAAACTGTCCTTCTGAGATACTTGAGCAAAGACAAAACAATAACTTAATGACAGTGTAAGTTTTTTTTTGACAGTTTTGAGAGCAAGCAGCATCAATAAGGAAGGAAAATGGACTGGTTCCTGCTGCAAGATGTGTTATCTCTAGAAACAAAAGGATTTAGCTCTAGTAACAAAAGGATTAATTACTAATTATCATCGAAGTTCAGATGAATGCACATGTGCTGCTGTGGTCAGATAGATACAGAGGGCTGCTGTGCTCTCACTCTCTGGAAATGCTTGGGACACCAAACTGCCTCATTGTTTCTCCTGATGCTCTGCCCTATGTCTGTTCCATCAGCCTGGAAGCGAAGGTGTGCATCACTGGTCTGAGGGGTCTGCTGCAGAATGTTCCCTGCCAAGCATATTTGATCCTTTACATTTCCCTTTTTATATTCCAATACAAAATGTAAAACTGTAGTGGGTTGAACCTGAGTTGATGCACAGTCTTTTAGACTAATGATGTTTCTCACAATTTACATATTTAAACCGTGTGGAAAGGTGGGAATTTCCTTTCGTTCCAGCTCGCCTGCCGGAAGGTGAGGGGGCCTTGGAGCCTCTGGGCCCCGCCGGGCAGGGCCGGGGTCCCGTCCCCTCCCACCTTTTCCCAACTCTGCGGCACGGAGCCTGGGTCACTGGGGGGGGAACTGTCCCAGAGCCGCAGGCGGCTAAAACCAGCCAAGGACTGCCACACAGCTAAACCCAGCCATGGACTGCCACACATCTAAACCAGCCATGGACTGCCACACAGCTAAACCCAGCCATGGACTGCCACACAGCTAAACCCAGCCAAGGACTGCCACACAGCTAAACCAGCCATGGACTGCCACACAGCTAAACCCAGCCAGGGACTGCCACACAGCTAAACCCAGCCATGGACTGCCACACATCTAAACCAGCCATGGACTGCCACACAGCTAAACCCAGCCAAGGACTGCCACACAGCTAAACCCAGCCAAGGACTGCCACACAGCTAAACCCAGCCATGGACTGCCACACAGCTAAACCAGCCATGGACTGCCACACAGCTAAACCCAGCCAGGGACTGCCACACAGCTAAACCAGCCATGGACTGCCACACAGCTAAACCCAGCCATGGACTGCCACACATCTAAAGCAGCCATGGACTGCCACACAGCTAAACCAGCCAAGGACTGCCACACAGCTAAACCCAGCCATGGACTGCCACACAGCTAAACCAGCCATGGACTGCCACACAGCTAAACCAGCCAAGGACTGCCACACAGCTAAACCCAGCCAAGGACTGCCACACAGCTAAACCCAGCCATGGACTGCCACACAGCTAAACCCAGCCATGGACTGCCACACAGCTAAACCCAGCCAGGGACTGCCACACAGCTAAACCAGCCAAGGACTGCCACACAGCTAAACCAGCCATGGACTGCCACACAGCTAAACCCAGCCAAGGACTGCCACACAGCTAGACCCATCTGGCGCGGCTTCCTGGGACTGGCGGCTCCCTCTCCTCTCCACGCGGGGCCAGCGGGAGCCAGCGGAGCCTCCTGTCTGCAGCCAGCACACCTCGTGCCAAACTGAAGAGGACACCATGCAGCCAGCAGCACAAAGGGAGCGAGGCTTTCTCCACCGTAAAGCCTGAACAAGGACACTCTTCAACATGGCAGTCTCAGAGTCAGAGAGGAAGAGAAGGTGAGTCATGTGAGAAGCTGAAAATGGCGATGGGAGAAAAGAGGGCGGTGCCGTGATTCTCATGTGTAGCTTAAAAAACTTCTTGCATGCCATGGTAAGAAACTGTGATATCACAGACTGTTTGTCTCTTTAATCCATTTGGAGTACATGGGGGGATGGAAAATTCACGTGTGGCCTGTGAAGATTGTGAAGAGTGCCTATGCCAGGCTATATAGAAGCAGTGAGAGGCTGTTAGAGACTTGTGGCAAAGAAAGCCTTTGTGCTCAGCCCAAAATAACTCATCCTTAAAAAGATGAATAACCCCATGTGATGGCCCATGTTTTGCAGTGTGAATGAACTGTGAGATTTTTCCATGGGGGAGATGTTTTACACCACAGCAGATTGTTTCTTTCCGGGCGGGTCTGCTGTTGGTGGCAGTTTGGGAACCACGTGAAGCAGAAGAAAACCCTTTTTTCCTTAAGCATAAGAGAGAGACTTTTCAAGAGCTGCAACACTGACTAAAATCCCATGTTCTGTTATCCTTTGTGCGAGTTGGGTAAAAAGAGAGAAGTGCTGAAAGTGGGGGGGGTTTGCTTTAGTTTCTTGTTATTTCTTTTTACTTTTAATTCTGTTAGTAATAAAACTTTTTCTTTGTACTGCAACCATTTAAGTTTGAACCTGTTTTTCTTTCTCCTAATTCTTATCTCACAGAAGGAAAATAATAAGTAATAATAAGTAATAGATATTTTGAACCAAAAATATATTCTATTTGAATAAATTATTCAAATATTATTATTAAATTGAATATTATTAGAATATTCAAAATTATTTTCTATTTGAATAGAAAATAATAAGTAATAGATATTTCGAACCAAACCACTACAAAAACACTGGGGAAAAAAAAAAAGCTATGAGGCTTGGTGATCTTTAATACTGGGATTTAGGAATGAGCTGATCCATCATGAATTAAAGAATTAATACATTTCTTACTTGTTTATGGATACTGGACTATAGCTCATGGCCGTCAACAACCAGAAACTGTCAGCATGCTACCATGTATGATCAGTCTGTGGGAGAAGAGATGAACTCTGGTCTTTACTGCATTAGCCTATTTCTTATTCAGTGTAGTGTTCTTAAGGAAGCCTGAATGCACTGTTTGTTTTTGTTTGATATTGCTCTGTATACAAAATCAGTAAGAGTTCCATTTTCATACGCATTCATCACTGATTTTATTCTATGTATATATTAGAGGCAGAGAACAGTCAAACTTAAACGTTTGAAATGTTTATTAAAGTTGTAAAACTGGTCATGCTCTCGGTGTTCGTTCTTATGAAAGAATCCTACATTCATATAATTAGCTCTATGGCTCAAGTAACATTTGGAAGGAAGAGACATTTGTGTGTAATATTTAATGGAGATTTTTTCTAGCATTTGTGTGAAGACCCTGTGTTGTTCTAGGCTTATGATAACTAGGGAGCACATTTCCACGTAAACCTACACACACAGGCACAAACTGAAGGAAACACAAGCTAAAGAAAAGTAAATCTTTTGACTTTCTTCTAAACCACATGGTGCTCTGAATGAAGAAAATAAGTAAATGTAGCTGAAATTTTTTATTCTAGGTACTGCAATATTGAACATGAAGGATACTGTGCTAAAATTGGCAACCAACCAAGATTTTAGGCTTCTAGGGAAAAAAAAGGTACCAAAATGAAGGCAGCAATACACTTCCAGAGAACAGGCAGTTTGCCATCTGAATCACTCTTGAAGAATGTGATTACACACTGTTTTCCTAAGTAGAAAAGCTGGCTCAATAAATTTCTCTCTTTCACTCAGTGAGTGATCCAGACCTGATTTTCACCCTCTACCATACCAAAGCACACTCTTCGCCCACCCATGAAGAGTGAACTGCAGAATCCTGATGGGAATGAGAACCTGTGTGGACCTTCCCCGCAAAGAAAATGTATTGTGAAACTACAAACTTATTCTCGGCTTGATCATGCAAATAAGATTTGGTGTGGCTGTGTGATACAAACCACAGATCTAGCCTGATTCACTTGCCTAAAGCTATTAAAGAGTGAAACAGAGACAGGGTTATCAGCTAAGGGACTGCAGTTGTATCTACAGAGAAGACAGATAATTTCCCTGTAGTTCTTGCATTTCCAGTTCTGAGGACCTAGACTGAAATTCTGTGAATGCCTTAGATTCTGGTTTTAACAACACAGTCAATCCAGTGTTAATTTTGCAAGGACCAAACTGAAATATTGTATCCATATATGCAAGGGTCAGCCAGGTATAACTTAATTGAAAAAAATCACAGATTAACATTTTATTGTTACATATTTCTGCTGTGAATGATCTGCTAAGTGAGTGGTACTGCTGCTGTAAGTGGTTCAGGTGGGATTCAGCTCACCTCTCCTAACAGTCTTCCTTCTCTTCTCTTTTTAATCAGTGGAGAGATAAGCCCATTCAAAGAAGTTACCCATTTAATCAAACTTTAAAAGTAATTTACAGTGAGATTCGAACACAATGACCATTGCACCAATGACAGCCTAGGGCAGAAACCTCAGGTGCAGACATCTACATTATAGGTATCTTTTCCATTACAGCCTACTCGCACTAGAAGTTTCGTGATATGAATGGAAACATTCTCATTTACAATTCCCCTTTAACAATCTCAGGATGATTTAGTTAAAGAATTCCAGTTTTGGTCCAGAATTGTAGATTGGTAACTTGATTGTCAGGCCAAATGAGCCTTTTTTTTTTTTTAAGTAGGGGATTTTGAATTTGAAATAAAACCATTAAGAAAAGAAACTTCACTATGTTTTTCAAATTTGAAAAGTGATGTTTGTGGAACCATTATGACTTTCCCTAATTTTTTTTTTCTAAGCATAGGACCAATTTGACAAATACTTTCTACTGCTCTGAAACATCTTTTTCAGAAAAATAAGCCATCCTGTTGATAAAAACCAAAGTAGAACCCCAGAAACAAACAGGCTGTCCTCCCTCTGTCACCTCTTCATGAAAAATGTTTCTCTAATTATATCACAACACATGCAATGATAATGTACTTATAGAAAAAAAGTTTCCCTTGGCTTTATGGTCTTGCATGACCAAATAATTTCACTGCATATGTCTAGATGCAGTTACTGAGCAGGCAGTTACTTAATTGAAAGATTTGGAATTATTTGATTTCCAAATGTTAATGGATGATTAAAGGCCATTATTCTTTTTCTCTGGATTATTTATGTTCGTAGGTATCTGTTTATTGATTTCTTTCACATTTATGAGGTGTTTCTATTTCTTGCCTCCAGGCACACTCAGAATAAAGAATCTGATAGTTTAATTTTTTATTACTTTCATTAAAGCAATCTAGTGATAGCTATACGAGGTCTGGTATTTTGGACAGCTTTGATGTCACATTTAAATATATCTGGAAAGAAAATCAAGATCAAAGCACTGAGCTAATCAATTTTTATTACGTACAGGGAGATTTGAACAGACAGCAGAAGTCACTAGCATTACTTTGCCAAACCACATCCAAATTAGCAACACACAAAAACTCTTCCCACCAGATTTTCACCGAAATACATCCATGGTGAAAACTCTACACAAATTATTCCTACCTGTAACCTCAGAGAAGCTTCTAAAAGTAGTGCCTGAAACTCCAGTAATTTAGAAAGTCTTTCATCTTAGCCAGTTTTGGGGTTAGCTCAGCAGACACAGCTGCTGCTACATCAAGACAAAGTGCCATCTCTTGTGGCTGCCCATCTGTATGTACTCCATGGCACAGGCTGCCCTCCAGCCCCTGAAAGTAAAGACGGGAATCACTGCATTTTGCAGGCTCCACTCTAAGCTTGCAGTAGGTGGTAAACTATGGCTGCTACTGTAGTTGTGGACTAAAAATCTAACTGCACAGTCTGAATATCAACTGATAAGGAAAAACTTGGGATTGAGTGGACACTTGAGATGTACGCTTTGGAGTAGCTACTGCTTTTCTTGTTTTCTGCCTGCTTAGCCATCTCAGCTGAGACTTGAAAATCTGCATGAGACAACAAATCACAGCCTTCAAAGCCCACAAAGCTCAGAAACTAGACCCACCAAAAGATCTTGTTGCACATTATGGGTCACCTCGCTTTACTTGTGTCACCTGTAAAATTTTAGCTTTCCTTCCTAAAAAAAATTATCAAAGTTGTCCTAGAAAATACTGGTTTGAGGTCCATAATTGCTATATTTTTAAGGCCATTAAGTGTACCATGATTTATTTGCTTGTTGGATGGGGTTTTTTTCACTTTTTTTCCTTTTTGAGTTTACAAAAAGAAGGGCAAATTGATAAATAAGACTGATGAAACTGTTATCTGGGAGTTTTATTTATGTGAAATTTATCACATCTGCACTTTCACTATGATAGTGCATGTCCATATTGGTCTATTCAAGTGAATGTCTAAAGCTGAAGCATGTGCCAATTTGTGTACATCATATCACAGAGCTACAGAACCAAGGTAGATCCTGGCATGAACAGGAGGAGAGGTGCAGAGTTCTTTAGTGTGGTGCAAACTTCCATGTGTTTCTAAACTAAATAGCATGTTTCTGATCATTTTGGTGTGACCAATAAAATTTTATGAAATGCCTTTGGAAAAGGATCAGAATTTATTTTGAGAGTTTCTTTCTAAAACTGTAAAGGCACATCAAAATAGCAGCTTGCATTTATTTACATGCAGGACTAAAAGTCAGTGTATTTTTGCTTGCAGTGACAGTTTCCACAAAAGATGTCATATTTATATGGGACAGAAATGAAGACTCAGAGAGGAAGACAGGTAAAGGACACAATCACGTTGTCACTACCTGTGTCTCACTTCCAATGGGAGTTCTTTTATGGGATTATCATGTATAAAGCTGAGCATAGGAATAACAGCAGAAGGTCACAGAAGTTAATGCATTCAGTTCCCAGATGAAGAGTTTCCACAATAGCAGTGTTGGGAAAATATATCTGTAATTTTCCCACCTCTTCTTACAGGCTTGCATCAGTGGACCCAATGTGAAAGCAGCAGCTATCGCAGATCATTTCAGCAACACGGGAAATCCCTTTCCATAGAATCACAGAATGGGTAAGGCTAGAAGGGACCACAGGGGGTCATCTGTTCCAGCCTCCCTGCTCAAGAAGGGTTATCCTAGAGCACATGGCACAGGATTGTGTCCAGATGATTCTTGAAGACATCCGGTGAGGGAGACTCCACAACCTCTCTGGGAAATCTGTTCCAGTGCTCGGTCACCTGCACATTAACAAAGTTCTTCCTCATATTCAAGTGGAACTTCCTGCGCATCAATTTCTGCCCATTGCCTCTTGTCCTATTGCTTGGCACCACTGAGAAGAGCCTGGTCCATCTTCCTGATGCCTTCCCTTTAGATACTCATACACATTGACAAGTCCCCTCTCAGTCATCTCTGCTCAAGGCTCAACAGGCCCAGCTCCCTCAGCCTCTTCTCTCAATAGAGATGCTCCTGTCCCTCAATCATCTTTATAGCCTCCTCTGGACCTGCCTCAGGATCTCCATGTCTCTCTCATCCTGAGGAGCCTAGAACTGGACACATCACCCCAGATGTGGGCTCACCAGGGCTGAGTAGAAGGGCAGGATCAGCTCCCTCGACCTACTAGCAATGCTCTTCCTAATGCACCCCAGGATAGCACTGGAATTCTTTGTCCCCAGGGCACACTGCTGCTTCATGGACAACTTGCTGTCCAAGAGGACCCCCAGCTCCTTCCCTGCAGAGCTGCTTTCCATCAGTTTGGTGCCAAGCCCCCACCCCCTTTTGAAGGCTCCTGCTCCCTGTTTGAAAGCACTGCAATCACACAATCTAAAGTGCCAATCTGATATAATCCCTGCTCACTCTACACTGTTTGTAGAGGATGATGACAGGTTAATTTTATATCAGCAGACCTCATGCCAGACCAGGGGTTGCTGCTTTATTCCAGATCAGTTACTGTTTGTCCTCCCAGCAGATATAAAAGCATAAAGCTGAAATAAATGCCATGACACATGTTCTGGTTCACTCAGCAGATACATGATGAAGGGGATCAGACATGTCCTGCTGCAATCTGGCAATGCACAGATCTGATACTAATCATCATGGACTCGTGGTGTTGGAGGCATCAGGACGGCTGTGGCTGGCCCCACAGCGAAAGCTGGAGAAAGGTGATTCTGTGGAAGAAAATCATCCAGGTGTTGAAGCTGAAGGTCTCACATTTGAAATGTGTATGTATTTATGCAGCACACAGACTTACAGTAAAATAGGAATTGCTGAATAATGTCACAAGTTTTGAAATAAAGGTTTATTATGAGTTTAAAAGACCTGTCCCTTCCTAATGCAAATACTCACTCATTGGATTATTCAGAAACAGACCTGGGCAGTGCAGAGAAACTCTCTGCTGTGCCAACACAGTGTTCAAACTGAGAAGTATTTAAAAGTATTGACAGAGACTGCCCTCTGCTTTCCCTCCTGTGTGATCATCTCTCTCTTTATAAAAAAACCGTGCCAACATTCTTCTTCCAAGTTAGAAAACAAATTCTAAAAACTACTATGAAGGCATTTGGAAAATCAGATTCTGAGACAGTCAGAATCCAGCTATACAGCTGAGTTGTAATGAAAAACGTGTGTTTCTGTATATTCAAAAATATTCTTCAAGGGAACCTCTAGGGTACATATACTCATCTCAAAACTATGATGGAGTTGGACATGGTGATACTCTTCTAATCAACCTTGTCAGTCTCCTCCCACTCTTTATCACCATTCATAAGAGTACATGTGTAGACAGAAAAAAATGGTTTAACCTTCTTGCTCTTTTGTGGAAAATGTCAAGGTCATCAGCATTTTCTAGTGAAGATCATGAGCACATTGTGATAATATTGTTTTGGGACACCATCAAAATTTATGAAAGCTTAGTTATATCTGACTGTCTCATCCTACTACTTTAGCAAGTATTTAGAATTTGCCATTAGTACAACTACCTTACTGGTGCCTCCAGAAGGGTATTCCAATGGGAATTTACTAGTTTGTGTGCTTTAGATATCTTTTCAAGGTCTAATTTTTAATATTTTCGTTATGCCAGTGAATCAAAATTATTTTTAAGATTTATCCTGTTTTTTATTTTCTTCTCAAAACCATCTGCCAGCAATGATTATGTAATGAATTTTTGAAATTGTCAGAGTTGAATATCAATGTCAAATGTCCAATTTTGTAGCTTCCAAAATGATTTCCTCTGATGTTTTATACCACATAAGTATTATCTGAAAATTTATTTACATGGATAAATAAAGCCACTTTCCTAAAATATGCTGTTTTACTAATAGTTAACATTTTCTGTTATTTAATATTTTATAAAATGTTTCACTATTGTTACCCTCTCAGATACATTTTTAAGTTATATGTCCCAAAATTCTGTATGTTTTATTATAGAATATATACAGTACTCAGCATTTTAAATAACAAGCAGTTCAAGTAACATATCAAATTACTTTTGAGTTCACTGAAAAGAATAGTTGAATATTTGCCTATTTGTAAACCTGAAGAAATAAGTTACCATTTCATTTTAACAGCATGATAGGTTAGAAATCTTTTCCATCTTGAAATGCTAAATAGCAAAGAGATTACTTGGCACTTTTTTCCCATTTCTTTTTGTTCTGTGGAAGATTTTATGCATAACTTTTTTTAAGCTTGACAGACTGTTGAAATATTTTAAAATGCAATTCTGTTCCTAAGCTTCTAAACAAATAAAAAAAAATCACAACAAAATTCTCAAGGCTCATACCCACTGTGATTGTGTGTGCCATTGACTTTTTACTGATTATAGACTGCAGTGAAATTTGAAAAATAAGAGTTATTCAGTTATTGATATGATGGTGTATTAATGCTTAGATGAACTTGTCAGGAAAAATTAAGGTTTGACCATAAAATATTTTAAACTGCCAACTCCTTCTTCTTCAGGCTGCTGTGCGCAGCTGCAACCTCTGCTCACATGAAAATGTCTCCAGGTCTCTTTCTTCTCTTCTTTAATATCAAATACAGGGTCATGTCTCATTTTATGTTTATGTTTCACCTCAGTAGCTTAACATTTTGCCAAATATCAACTTACCCAAGAAAAACTCATAGCACATACATTCTCCTCATCAGAACACCAGATGTAACATCTGATCGTACGCTATTGATGCTCAGTGTTTTCAAAAGGACACTGATTATGGCAGGAGTCCAAAAGGAAATGCCTAAAGTTGCATGCCTGGCTCTTTCTTTTCAGCTGATCTTCCCTACACCAAACATGGAGAGGCAGGGATTTGATGGATGGACTATTCAGTGGATAAGAAATTGGCTGGATAGATGCAGCCAGGGCACACCAGTGGCCAATGGATCTGTGTCTAGGTGGAGGCATGGCTTGTGGATGAAAAGCTGGATGTGAACCAACAGTGTGCACTTGCAGCCCAGAAAGTCAGCTGCATCCTGGGCTGCAACAAAAGGAGCTTGGCCTGCAGGGCAAGGGAGAGGATTCTTTCCCCCTTCTCTGCCCTTGTAAGACCCCACCTGGAGTGCTGTGTCCAGATCTGGGGTCCTCAATACAAGAAAGACATGTTTAAGTGGGTCCAGAGGAGGTAAAAAATATGACCAGAGAGCTGGAGCACATCTGCTACAAAGACAGGCTGAGGGAGCTGGGGTTGTTAAGCCTGGAGAAGAGAAGGTTTCAGAGACCTTACAGCAGCCTTCCAGTACCTTAAGGGGGCTTATAAAAGGGAGGGGGAGGGAATTTTTGTACAGGGAAATAGTGACAGGACAGGGGGCAATGGTTCTAAACTCAAAGGGGCAGGTTTATATTAGATGTTGGGAAGAAATTCTTTACTCTTTTGGTGCTGAGACACCTGAACAGGTCAGAGAAGTTGTGGATGCCCCATTCCTTGAAGTGTTTGAGACCAGGTTGGATGGGGCCCTGAGGGTCCTGGTCTAGTGAATGGCATCTCTGCCCATGGCAAGGTTGGAGCTAGATTACCTTTAAGGTCCAATCTAACACAAACCTTTTTCTGATTCTACGATTCTGGAAAAAATACCACAATATCTGAATGATAATTTTCAAATAATTTCAAAATTCTTTCAGGCTGATATAAAAGAAGATGTGTTTGATAACAAGAATGTTGTTGCAAGCAGGCTATCATCTGTGCAATACATATGAGTTGCTTACCCAAGTATTTTGAAAGGTCTTTCCCAAAAGGACTTCTCCAACCTTTTTGGGTAACTGCAATGTTCTGCTTCTTGTCTCTTCCAGAAAATAGAAATAGAAAAAGCATAGGATGACCTATTTTGTTCCAAACATATACTATTTTCTTACCACAGACAAATATTGCTTAAAGAAATACAGAAAGCATGAGGCACATGCATGACACACAAAATCATACAGGCACTTTGCAGCCACATGTTCCGCTTCTTAACCTGAAGGGCAATTACATCACACAATGAAAGATTAATTTTCTGCCTACATCATAGAATCACAGAATATGCTGAGTTGGAAAGGACCCACAAGGGTCATTGTGTCCAACTCCTGGCCCTGCAGAGCACCATCCCAAAGAGACGCACCATGTGTCCAAGAGCATTGTCCAAATGCTTCTCGAACTCTGTCAGGCTTGCTGCTGTGACCACTGCCCTGGGGAGCCTGT
Organism: Corvus hawaiiensis; assembly: GCF_020740725.1. Taxonomy (NCBI): domain Eukaryota; kingdom Metazoa; phylum Chordata; class Aves; order Passeriformes; family Corvidae; genus Corvus; species Corvus hawaiiensis. Next base: position 27,374,653 of record NC_063215.1, read on the forward strand.
TCCAGTGCCCAGCCACCCTCTGTGTGAAGAACCTTTTTCTAAAATCCAGCCTAAAGCTCCCCTGACACAATTTCAGGCCATTCCCTCATGTTCTGTCACTGGTCATTACAGAGAAGAGATCAGTGCCTGCCCCTTCTCTGTCCCTCATGAGGAAGCTGCAACTGCAATGAGGTCTCCCCTCAGTCCCCTCTTCTCCAGGCTGAACAGACCAAGTGACTTTAGGCACTCCTCATATGGCTTCTACTCCAGACCTTTCACCATCTTTGTTGCCCTCCTTTGGACACTCTCTAATAGTTTAGTATCTTTCTTGTATTGTGGTGACCAAAACTGCATTCAAGGTGAGGCCAAGCTAGTCGAAACCATCCAGTATAACAAAAGAGTTGGGAACACGTGATCCGAGGAGAAGAAAGAGAAGGTCATATCTTTGACAGCAGGTTGTAGACAGATTATCTCACAGAATTTTTATGTACAAATTAACCAAGGTAAGTCTGCAAGGACGTAGATCTACTGCCTTTGATTATATCGTGTGTGCTTCATCAAAATGGCTAAAATTTCTGAGCTGTATGGAAACCAAGGAGTTAAGTGTATTCCTCTCAGTAAAGGGAGATTTGTATTCTAAACCTTTTATAGTGTCAGTCACTTTTATTCAGTGAAGGGCAGAAAACAATTTCTAACAGCACAGAAAGTTTTTTAAATAGTTACTCAAGTGCTTCCTGGATCAAAGATGCATGATGAATTATCAGGTAACTCTCCGCAACCATTTTTTCACAGAATTTGGCTCAAGAAAATTGTTTGATAGTAGCTTGATGACACTTTGATCAAGAATCTATTGTTAAATTGATTGTTAAATCATTGACCAGATCTGAGCAGTGGAAGGTAAGAGCTTGCACACTAATCAACTTGAAATATAAAGAAATAATTTTTTTAGAAAGATGAAAACCCATATGCTAATACAGAAATGATTAAAGCATGATTTATCTCTGTAAAATTATATAGTAGATGTAGCTCTATGGAATCTCAGGATTTTTATGTTAATGGGATCCATAGCACATTAGTAAATCCACAAGTAAAATGCTGGGTTTTTCTTCAGTTATGGCTTCTAATCCATCCTTTCATAATCAAAATGGATTGTTTCTATCTTCTCTATGATCCTTAGCGATATACTAGGAATAGGCCAAATTCTGCTCTCGGAGACATAACTACAACGTTAAACCTCAATCAAGCTGTAACCAACATCTCAGCTCATAAAGTGATACTTAACTGTGAAAGGTGACATAGAGCTACACTGACACAAGAAGAAGACAAGGAGTAAATCAATGCCATTCTTCCAAAGTGTTTATGGATGCATCACTTCTTTTTACAGAACAGTTTATTCCCTTCCAGGTTTTGGATAGTTGGACTAAGGAGGAGTGATTCAAGCCCCCTCTTCCATCCAACCTGGACTATTGCATGTAAGGGAGAGTTGAGGATTTCCTGCTTTAATGACTAGTGCTTGAGCTGCTGCTCAACAAGGCCAAGTAGTCAAGAGAATGGGTTCACTTCTGCTTTACAATCTCCAAAGCCAGGAAGATGATGATAGACCATTTTGCGAATACTTGGATCTACACAAAAGAAGAAACTCAGGCATGTTTGCTATCCAAACCTAAGTGATATAAGAAGAAAGATAATGATATCAATAAGTGAATGGCTATGATGCTAATCAGATAGAGGAAAATGTCTGATGGATTAAAAATGTGACAGCTTTACAAAATCACATTTCAGTATGTAGGATTTTATGTTATGAAGAATGAGGAAAAAATGGTCCTGAAAAAAATTCAGTGCTAAGGCAACTGAGGAATCCCAACCTATTTTTCAAAGACGTTCTTCCTTGTGCACATGATTGTTCATCTTCTCTCCTTGTGCTTGATTTTGCAAGGATGAATGAACAACTCCACAAATTTGGAAACAACTAAAAAAAAAAAAATCTACTTTACAGAACTGTAAGTATTTGCAACTGGTTTATATTTCTAGTTGGATTTTTTATGTTTTTTCTTTTTCTTTGCTATTTTTTTGTTGTCGTTTACACAGCCCTTTCCCATACACACATCCAGATCTAGATATTTGTCTGTGCTTAAAGATAAATAATGATAGGATTATCTGACTCCAGGCAAAATGCAAATTGTTTACAAATCTGGTTACTGAATGACAGTGAACACAATTGGATTTATATTTTTTTAAAAATCAGAGGAGAGAAGGCAATTTCTCAAAGCACTGATGCTGATTCTCTGAACCATGTGCTGATTCTAACCTGCATACAGAACTGTTGAAGTGACCTGCTAATGTAGAACAAGGACAGTGTATAGCTTTGAATAAACTGCTGACAATAAACAGTGGTTGTGCAATGCCACTTCTTGGGCACCTAAGCAGATTAAAACATCTTGTTTTGACAGTTACATTGTGGTCATTTTTGTATTTCTTTATCAGCAGGCTCATTTTTGTACCGTGATTGACTACAGATTTTCTAGTTAGGTTGGTAGATTTAACCAGGAGTTTTAAAATAAAGATTTGCAACCATCTAACATTTCAGAGGCAGAGGAAAATCGATCACTTACACAATTTAATAGATAGCCTCATCTCGTTGTGTAATTCTCCATTTCTCTGTGGTTACTTTGAACACCATTATTCGGTGGGCTGTTAAATGGATCTCAGCTACCCTGTGGATCACTGAATTGCTGTTTGAACAGAGGAGACATTCTGTCTTTGAAAGAAAGCTCAAATTATCACTCAGATATGAAAACATGTCAGCACATTGATATTTTAGGTTTAATGATTCCAGTTCCATAGGGTATGGATTACATAAGAGCCCCATAGATTACCAGATAACCATTAACAGAATTCTGTCAGTGTTCTGCACCTGATAACAACATCCCCAAATGAAACCTCAAGAGTTTTTAACAAATTAAGGTCAAGTCTTGAATTACCAGGTTCATTTTTGTTGCAACCACTCCAGTTCTTTGCAAAACTGTTTTACCTGCACTTACTGCCTCAAAGCAAATACAACACTAATTCTGTGTTATCAAAAATGAAGGACTGAATTATTGATTAGACAATTTAAAATAGTATGTTGATTTATACACTTTTTGGAGACAAAAGAGCAGTTGGATCTGTAGGTGATATAAATGAAGAGTTGATACGAAGCTCACCAGTGTGCCCAATTTACAAAAGATGAGTTGTAACAAGTGGCCACAGTTCTCAGAGCCCTAGCTGTCAGGGGAGATCCCTCCAAGTTATAAACACCAGCAGAGCTTTTGCTGTTCAACTGAAGCTGTCTCTTCCATTTTTACTAAGGATGCCCTTTAAGGATTTTTTTGGGCTTCTTTAATGAAAGTGGGGCTCAAAGAGCAAGTGAATATCACAGGGTGATGATAGCACTGCTGCTTTCAGAAACATACTATTTTTTATATTTTCTTTGACCATAGGAGGCAGAAAAAATGTTCAGTGATACTTCTGCTCCTACATGCTACATTTCAAAGTATAAGCTGAGAGAAAAGGTTCAAACCATAACTCCTTCCCATCTTGCTACATGCCTCATTGCTTACTCTGGGAAACTGTGTGTGTGTGGGGTGTGTGTATTCACTTTTGGTTACATGTGAATTGAAGATGAACTCTTTGTTTTTGATCTTCCTTCAAAAATCCATTGATTTTTTTTTTTTTCTTTCTTTCTTTTTTTTTTTTTTAATTTCTGTGCTGGTAATAAATACAGCTTTTTGTAATTTGAACTTCCGTTCTCAGGTACTAGCTTCCAAATCACAAAGCACATTCAGTCAGTGTATTCCCCTCTCAGCAAAGTTTCCCTGTGCTTACTACAGCTTTCCTAAATTCCTGCAGTCATTCAAGCCTGAATACATTGCCTTCTGGTCATGGCACTTTCAGTACTGTTTCAGCTCTAAAAATAATACATAAGAAATTTTTCATTGCTAATTTGTTTTCTGTAATGGTTCTTAAGTCACTGTTTTGTGTGTGGTGTGTAATGTGTTTTGCTGATGTATCAATGATGCAGAAGTTGGAGTTTTGTTTTAGAGTGCTGTTTCTGAGTTGTCTCCTAAATCTGTTTTTCCTCTGGAGACCCCAGTTCCCTCAGCTATGAATGAAGCAGGAATCCACCAACCCTGCAAAGTAATCACAAATTAATTCTTGCCTTTGCCATGTAATTGGTCTACTTGCCGCAAAATTTAGATGTCTATCTATTGTCACGTGGATCTTAAAGATTCTGCATAGCTACAAAAAGGAAGAACAAAGGTCCAGTTTTCAAGTACTTTTAAATAAGTGACAAAAACATGTTTTCAAGCATGAAAAATCATTAAGAAGCTAAATATAGTGTAAAAGAGACAGTTAAAAGATTAAGCAATTAAATTTAAATGTCTTAAGGAAGTGTTTATAAACATTACCAGAGTTTTCCACTGCCAGATCAATAGTGGGGAAAATTACTCAAAATATATATCTGAACCTGCAGCTCCCAGTATGTATTTCCCTTTTATATCTTATTGCTTTCAGCAAAAAACACAAACAACAACAGTAAAGGCTGAAATCCATCTATTTTGGATCCATACATGGATCAATGATACAGTAGTATTCTATGGTGGGCAGCAGACACTAAACTTTGTAGGTCCTGAGTAGATTATTTACATGTGTACTGTGTATTGTGTTGTTTAGTGGTGCTGTAAAATTACAGTCAACTATTTTTTTCAGGTATTTTAAGGATACGTAGAACAGAATAATGTTTCAAACGCATCTAAGCTGATAACATTAACGTAAACAGCATTAGACTTGATTCACAAAATGTTCTTGAGAAGAAATGCAAGGTAGTGTCTTTAAATGATAAAAAAACCTGAAACATTTTATTTTACTGGTAAATCTCCCAAGTTTTACATTTCTATAAAATTGGACTAAAATATTAAGAGCTTAAAGAGAAATGCCAGGTAGAGGGACTTGTTAGTGGAGAGTGAGCACTGGAGTGCTCCCTCTCAGATTAAGATAACACTCAGAAGGGAATCTGTTTTGAATTGCTTAGTCTGAAGGAATAAATGCCAAGGGAAAGATAAAATGGATTCTTGCTAAACAAAGGTACAGCAAGTGTAGGATTTTAAGACCAGTATAATAAGCACAAGAACTAAATGAGGATCACAAAGGGAAAGATTTAAAGAAATGTGGGATGTAAAGAGAATAAGAAATTACTATCACATTAAAACATCCAAGCCAGTCCACAGATTGAGTGTGGACTTTCAACAAAAATGAAAAGCATTTATGAAAAAGCACAAGGAAAGAACTTCAATGCAAGATTTAAATCATTGACAATAAAATCATAAGCAGTGGCTTGAGCTGATTAAAGAACCAAAAGAAAGAAGGAGTCAAGAGTAGTATAAATGAGTGATTAATACTGAAAGAGTGTATAGAAAACAAAGGCTCATATACAAGAAATACAAATAGAAAAGAGTCCAAAAATACACACTGTAAATAGTTTTCAATGGAATATAATATTTAATAGCAGGACAGAAATTTGTCACTGTGCCTATATTTTAAAGTTTACAACCTGAAGTTATTCTTCATTTCTGTATGATGAAAATGATATGCTGATATATTTAGGAATCCAGATACCCGTGTTTTATAGGTGTCTATTTCCTTTGACTGTTCTCCACCAAACTGTTATCTTTGTATTATCAGTAGACTTTCCATAATATTCCTGTTGGCTCTACATATGTAGTGCCAATACAATTGAGGCTACCAAGACAGATGTTTCATTGGCTTAGTTTCCCACTTGAAAAAAGACATCCACTGTATACCAATTTTCTTTCTTCTTTGATCTGTCTTACGTGAAAGACTGTTAAAACTACTGTTGTTCTGATTTTTACCTTCTCTGATTTTTCACTGTGTACCCGTGTTTAGGATAATTCACATCCAAACCATACTAAGGTTACCCTTGCTGTCATAGAAACACCACCGAATTTTATTTTCCTTTCATTTCTGGGCAAGAGAATGGGGGAAACGTTTCATTAGCATGTCTGTGAGGTTGTTCTCACCTACCATATACTGGACAGGGGTAGGAATCACTTTAAATGTTTAAGTGAATTTGGGGTATGTGCACCCTGGGAGGTATTTTATTAAAAAAAATTAAATTCTTCCACAATGCCTCCCCAAAATCACTAGCACTGTGGTGTGCTAATTGAATTTTGTGTACTATTTTGAGAAATTTCATGGATGCATAAATGCTTCATACAGCTCTACTCAAATATATACTGTAAGGGACAGAAAAAACTTTCTTACCAAGAATAAATACCCATATTCACCTTAAAACATTAGAAAAATGAAGGTTTTGTAATGTATGGTTATACTAAACTTCTTCCTTATACCATGAAAAATATAATCAGATGGAGGGGTGTGAGCTTTCCCTTTCACTTGAGTTGAGACTAATTAGATGCTAAGCCATACTGCCAGGCAGACGGATTAGGGATGTCTTTTTTTCTCTCTTCCCACGGTTTTCTTAATTTTCCTCTGCTTTCCAAAAACTGAACACTGGTCCCAATTAGTAGCAATAAAATCAGTCTTTATGTTAAAAGATTTTTTATGTTATCATAAGCACTTGGAAAGGAAACAAGAGCTTTCATCTCTTCCATTCTCCAAGGCATTTCATACTTTTCTCCTTATAAAGAGCCCATCTCTGCTTTCTGGTCTAGTCTGCCTTCATTATTACCAGTGATTCCCAGACTTATTTGCATCAAAAACTTCCTCTAAGAATGTTATAGGTCACAAATCTCTTTCAAGCATTCCCACCTTGTATGTTTTCCTCTCTGCCTTCTCTTGAATCAGTTATTGAGAAAGCACTGTGCCTAAGTATTTTTGTTTTTAACAGGACCTTTACTACCACTGTTTTATTACAGTGCTTCTTTCTGGGTGTCTGGTCTCTACCAAATGTTGGTCTGTGCATTAGAAAGTGACCATTCCTCCTTCTGCCATGATGGCTACAAAAATCCAGCTGCCCTCTAAGTCTGGTCTGTGTACAGACTCTCAAGGCTTCGGAAGGAGCTGTCTCTTGTCCATTGTCAGTCACAAAACAGATTATTGAGAGGGTTAATATGCTTTTTCTCCTGCTTTGAAAATTAGTATAGCTCATCTTGTGACAAACTTCTGAGGTTCAGCAAAGCTCCTCTGAGGCCAGTTTAAACTTTACTGAAGTCAATGGAAAAATGGTGGCTAGCAGTAGAATAAACTCAAAATAAGTTTCTGAGAAGTAAAATGAATAGAAACAATCATGAATAATTTTCCAGAATGGATATGAGTGTCACACATAAAAACAAAAGAAGGGAAAATCCTGAAGTACAGGATTCAAGGCAAAATCAGAGTCCTGAGCTGCAACAGAACTGAAGGAGAAGCACTTGAAATTTAGTGGTGAAAGAGTAGAAGCATGAATTAGTAGCAAAATAAGAAGATATGTAAAGAATGAAGTTTAATGTAATGTCTTTTCCTTTAGAAACTGTTTCTAGGAGAATAGATTCTAAAACCCAGCATATAGAATAATGAATAAAGGATTTAAATTTCCAGGGTCACACGTTTAAACATAATTTAAGAGTATACTTCAATGGAATTTAAATCAATGTTCATGTGGAAAATTACTAACCCTTCCCTTCTTTTCTGTTGTAAACTGAATTTATGAACGGTATCTGAGAAACATAAAACCAAATACTTAATTTCAGTTTAACACATATATTTTGTGCAATGGAAGCAAATGGATCTTTCTCTGTACTAATTACACAAAAATTGGAAGCTAATATCTCTTTCATTTACATGAAGACAGTATAGAAGTCATACAGTTTCCTAGTTTTTTCAAAGTTGGAGCAATATCATTACTTTCTCCTTCAACAGTGTCCACTGAAATAGCAGAAGGAGACCCTGAAGGTGAAGAAGATCTTGGGCCCTGTTTCACAGGAAGATTTAAGCAACAGCTCTGCCCTTAACTTCATTGTGAGCCTTAGCAAATGTAGTAACTGAGCAAGTAAAAAGATGCTGCTTATTTTGTCCATTCACACCCTGAAGTCACTGACGATTCTGAGAATAGAACTGCGGGGTTCCGATCTTAGGCACCTCTCAGAGACCTCCAAGCCACATTAGGTTGGTCATCATCTGCATTCTGCTGGACTACAGTGATGGATCCTCTGTCCACTATTTTTAGCCTTGACACACAATATTTGATTTTATGGGGAATTTCTCAAGCTGGATCCTGCTTCTCAAGAGACCAAAGTTCATGCGTACCTTTGAACACTGAGATATTCAACTGACCATAAAAATAATTTCAATGACCATAAGTATATATGTGAGTGACTTTCTGAACAACACTGTGGTGCTCATGAGCAAGATCAATCCTCAGATAAAGAAAGAACTTAAACCGCTGGAATGTGTTCTTAAAGGTACTGGTAAAAACTTCCTCAGAAAATAACAAGTGAAAATCTACCTATGCTAAAAACCAGTATCAAAAGTCTCATCAAAATCTCATTTACTTATTTCTGTAAATAACCCATAAGGATAGTCTTTGAAATTCAATATACTGTCTTTATATAATATTCTTATCTAATATATTTTATATACTCAATAAATCAATATAAATACTTAATTGATTTTTGAAATGCAAATATATATAATGAAACTAAAATGAGAAAGGAAATAAAAGTTTGAAAATACTGAAAATTATGTCCATGTACACACAGCGAAAAATAAAAGTAAGCAAAGAAACTTTGGGCTACCTATGATCTTTTGAAAGATAAGCATAATAAAGGTATTCTACACATCTGATTTTGCACTTGACTGTATTTGTGTGAAACCTGTAAAGAGTTGGAGGACAGAGCCACCTGTGAGATATAGACCTGAGAGTGCAGTGAAGCTTGGGTAGCTTTTGTTCCCCTTATAGAAATCCTTTTCTTTACCCCTTGATAAAGCTGGCCAGTTCTGCTGACTATTGTGTGAGGCACTGATCACCACCTGCCCATCGTTTCACGATCCTTTGATATTCATGTTTCTCAAGAAAGAGCTAAAAAATCAGCCTCTGGGAAGCCTGCAATGCAAGAGCTGCAATTTGCTGGAGACTTACAAAGGCTATTTCCAGTACCTGGTGTGTGTTCTGATGCCATGATGATTTTTTGCCTTTTCTTTTATACCTGTTATACCTTTTTTACAACTTCTGTATTCTTAGTGCTTTTTGCCTACATTCTTGGACTTGTTTGTCAAGCTAAGAGACTAAACATTTTAGAAGCTTCGTAGCTAGGGATCAGTGTGCCCCAGACCCCAAGGTCCTCTCCAGAACACATTCTGTAAACTAGGATAGAACCATCCAGCAGAAGGCTCCTTGGGGAGGGGGTCTCACTTGAACCTCTCGCTGAAGAATCTTTGATAGATATGCTAATTAATAAAACCTATAATGTTATACCAGATCTTTTAGGAAAGGCATTTTGGCGAGGTGCATTTCGATGCATATGACCTGGATGTAGTACACCTAAGGATCCTTAAAATAAATACCAAGGTAAAATCCCTTTTCCCCTTCTAACCATGTACGACTCTTGATTTTAAGATCAAGAAAAGGCATCAGTTCCAATGGGGACAGGTAGAACTTCTCCCTGGTTTAGGGGAAGAAGGGGCCTCTCATACTGCAATACAGGAATGAGGATAGGTGCCTGTGTAATGCATTCCTATAGTGATTTTAAATAAATGCCATAACAAAATATACCTGATTTTGGGATTTTTTTTCACATTTCTATTTTTGCCACTGTGGTTTGACTTGAATTAAAAGGTTTCTGCAGGGGAATTTACAGAGTGGTGTAAGTGGGTGGTATCCTGAGCAGTAAGTCAATTACTGCTCACAATTCCAAAGAACACAAGGTACCAACTGCTCCTTGATTGACTCACATATGCTTCCAAATGAAGTCAGTAGCAACTTTATCTCTTCAGGGGGAATAAACCATGCAAAAAAAGACAGAATTTGAGAAATACGAATGTATGTATTTATTTAGTGAATGTATTTCTTTGTTTTCAAAAATCAAACACAAGATAATTTCACTTTTTGCGAGCAAAGATAAAAGAGAAAATGGGCTTTATACACACTCTGCATGCATTTCATAGCACCTTACATCTGTAGAATTGTGTATAATCCTTCTGCGTAATGAAAGTGAAAGGCATTGCTTTGACTTTGCAGTGTTGTGTTTTCAAAGGCCCGTTCTGGAAGGTTTGCTTTACTTCAGCCAATTCGGTCACACTGTGTGCAGAGCATGAGACAGTCAGCTGAGGAATGATAATAATTCTTTTCCCCCACAGGAGCCCAGAATATGCAGCCCCGTGCCAATAAGTAGCAGCTCCCAGAAAGACAGCATCCAAAGGAGGACAGCTGAACCCAGATTCCTTGCATTTAAAGCACTCAGAACTGATGCATGGTGTGAGATGGCAATATTTTCAACCCTAGCTTTCCTTGTCATGCAAAGACATTTTTGTGTTTCTAGTTTTTGTCTCTTTTGCTCTGCATTTAATTACCTGCTAAATATGTATTTTTTTCTGATGGAATTTCCTCTGGTTTTAAATGACTGAAAACCACATAGCTGTAAGAGACCCAGAATAACACATCAGCACAATATTCCATAGGCAGATGGTATGCTAGCCTGACCTTGTTTATCACTGGACCACATCCTGTGACAAGGTTTTTTTGTAATGACTGCAGCAGTCCCAGGCTTTCCACGTATGACATTCCTCCCTTCTTATTCTGATTACACAACTGTCAGGTCAGAGGGACATTTTTAACTGTTGCCTTAGTATTGTACTACTAATTCTGCTGGAGACCTTCAAACTTTTAAAATATAGATTTCAATCAGTGAATCAAGAGATATTTTTGGAAAAAAACCACCACATTCTAATGAATGATACCACAATATTGATATAGACCTTGAAAACAGCAGAACTTTTAATAAAAGGAAGACTTTTTTTTATTATTATTCCTTTCAGGTTAATAAAGAACTTGTTTCAACTACTTGGCTATTTGGTTTTTATTTGAAATATATTTGGATTTTATTGTCCCGGAAGTTTCAAGCCAACTAGATCTGCAGCATGTATAAACACATCTTTCTTATACATTAAAAATAGAAAAAGTACCTTTTATATCACATGCTTATGTTCTTTTTTCCACTGAAAAAAAAGTAGAGGTATTATTTACTACATGTAACATTTCTTTTCGTGTTCAAACATCTTGAACTCAAACTATGCATACATTTCAAATTCAAATGACATATATCTTAATGTTTCTTCCTCTTATATTTTTATTAGCTTTTTTGAGTTTCAGCCTCCTCCAAAATTCTACTAAAGAAGTAGGAGTTCCAATAGAAAGTAATTTCATTTCATAAAATAATAATAATGCTTAGGGAAAAGAACATTTATCCTTCCTTCTACAAAAACTTCCTCTTCAGTTTGGCTAGTCCAGATGCTGCCCTTTAAAAAGAGAGAAGGATGAAGCTCAAAAGCTGGCAGATCTTTGCACATGGTAAGGTCAGCAGAAATTTCAGCAGACTATACTCTTTATTTTGGCAGTGCTTTGTGTGCAGACATGGCCTCAGGTGAAGTCAACACATCTGCACTTTAAAAACACAGTGTAATTTTTCATCCAATCACTAGTCTGTGTAAGTGATGGATTTTAAGCTTTGTGTCAATCCATAGTACTTTCTTTTGACTTCAGAGTACAGATCCAACTCCCTAGGAACTGTGATACATGAAGATTCCCTCCTCAACTTTCAGGCTGGAAATAATATGTAGAATATATTTGTTTGATAATAAAGCATGAGTCACAAAAGGTAACTCAAAAGATGACCCTAACAGACACTATTTTGGACAAATTTTGTCAGAAATGTTTCCTATCTAATATTAGTATCAAATGCATATACTGAAAAAATATATATGCAGAGCAGAGACATCTGAATTAACAAAGTGGAGTGACAGGATGTTCAAATGCTTTTTCTATAAAATATCAGATTTTTGGGCTCCATTCTGTAGATTCTCATCTTCAGCAGACACTCAGACTTCCCGCAGACCAGAAAACCCTGCCAGTTCCAAGTCCCTTCTTCAATTGCATGACCCTGGTCACACTGTGATTATCCTTATTCTCTCCTCATACGAAGGCACAGCAGAAAGCTGCACAAACAGAACTCCTTGCTTTCATCTGTAGAACTGAAGTATGACATGTTATTATCTGTTTATGCAATGCTACTTCTATTTTGGTTGCTTAGTTCCTCCTATGCTAGCATCCTGCTTTCATTTTTACTTATTTTGCTAATCTTTAGCTGCTCAGGCTGAAATTTCCTGTGCTGGAGACGTGTCTCAAAATGGAAAGTTTTAGGAAAAGAGATTTAACAGTTTTTACACCGAGATTAGTAAAATTATTCAGCAATATTTTTACTTAAGACTCTATAATTATTTCAGATTTTTCACCAGAAACTTTGATTTGATAGAAACTGCTATCTTGGTGTCTAATTCTTTAAGTGACAATCACCCTTTTATGTCAAAATTATTTTCTCTGTAAAGAACGACATTCTTCACATAACTTATCTAGACTCAGTTGAGAACAGTTGTTAAATTATCCAGTGTTTACATCCCTACTCAAGCTAGTTTGTGTCAAAAGGCATCTGTCTGCATCTGGACTGTAGATGTGTTATCCTACAGACAAGATGTGCAGAATTTTACTGGACATACTGCTTGTAGGCATTATCTTGTGGTTTACATGTTTTTAATACAATGTTTAATTGTGATCCATAGGGTGTTTTTTAAGGAGAAGTGGGGCCTGGGCAGTATCTCAAGTCCATTATATATGGCACTTGGAATATTGCTAGGATTGTGCAGTGAACAAAGCTGCTCAGTGGGAAAATACTGCCTCAGTAGCAGAAGTTGACTATGCAAGATGCAAGGTTTTGCAAGAAAATAAAGCAAACTTGGAAAACTCTATCGCATATCTGCTTCAGACTTCCTACATGATGAGCAAACTCTCCCTCAAACTGCATGTTTCATAGCTGGCCATCAACTGTTCCTCATATCTGGTTGCCCTGCAAATACTTCAGGCTGTGATTTGCAGAATAGATGACCATTTTTACATGCAGGTACTGTCAGGGAGAAAGCTGATCTTGAGTAACAAAACCTCTAATCATTTTACCCCCAGTCCTGTCTTGTACCTAACACAGTTTCAAGAAAAAGGGTGGTTATAGAGAATTCTTAGTCAAGCTGGTTGAAAACTGCCCCAGAGAATATTAACTATGTAATAGTTTGCAAGAAAAAGCCAATTCTATCAAAACTATAACCAAGGACAAGGTTGCCATGCCCTGCCTACAACTGTGGAGAATTTCTTCTTGTTGAATAATCAATCATTAGAATATCTCCAAGTCAAATGTTACCATGCCGTGAAGGAATCTGCCTACACGTCTTCCCAGTACATTAATACTTCTGGTTTACCCTTTTCGTGGCAACACTAAATTAAATTAAAGATTTTGTTTATTTAAATTATGTTTTCATGCAGTAATTTGGGTTAGAACTGTGCAAAAAATAGCTTTTAAATGAAAGTGATAAAAAACCCCTGACATTGCTCTATCAGCCATTATTATGAAAGATAAGGTCAGTATCTTTCCCATGTCTCAAGAGAAGAAAAAAACCTACCACAACTGTAGTTTTAGAAAGGTTTTGGTTACCAGATATTCATGTTTGGTTTATATTTATGTTTTTATATTTGCATTTATAGATATACACACATGATATCCATGCCATCTAGAATACTCTTTTTAAAAGTTGTGAGGCTTGTTCTTCACATGGACATGAATATATCTCAGTGCTTGGACTGCACTGAGAAAATTTTAAGGGAATATCTGTGTTGCAGTGGGGATCCTGCAACATGCATATATCGAACCAGGAGTCCCGTGGAAAGGAAATATATATGGACAGACAGATTCTTGCTAGCTGTTTCAGAGAGATGTTTATTTCTCCAGCCGCATGGCCGGGGCTCTGCCCAGGAACTGTTCCAGTCACGGGACCAAGGGTCCTTCTGCCCGCGCAGGGAACACAAACCAACCAATGGGAACGAGGCTGAGCAGGGACAGGGAAACCCCGTGTCTGTCCCTCAGGGCCCCTCTCCCAGGGCTACACGGCAGGGGAGGGACCCCAACACCTCACCCGTTTTATTTTAATAAAAGGAGAATGAAAACAACTGGATAAACATAACAAGAACCGTTTCAAGACAAAACAAGCCACCCTCCTGAGTCTTTAAATGTCCAAACAGATTCTATGGAACATCTTAGGGCTGGCAGAAGGGAGACAGAACTCTGAGCATGCTTTGTGGGGAAACTGAGGCAGGAGAGGGTTTAACTTCTTCCCTCCCCCTTTTCATCCTCCACTCGGCATTGGAAAGGGATTTTTGGGGAAACAGTTGGCAAAAGCATGGTTTTGTGAGGGAAACCATGGATGAAAAAACGGATTGGGAATACACTGGGGGTAATAGGACATAGGGTAAAAGGGAAAGGTGGGATTAGGAAAGGGAGACTGTAGGGGGGACTTACAATGGAGATATTGTCTAACATGACTACGATTTTTGGCATATATACTGCCTTTTACAGGAACACCATCAGGCCCAGTGACCTGCGATGCTTGTAACCCTTTTCTACCTCGTATAATTTTGAATTCCACGACTTCTCCATCTCCCAAGCTTGGGATGCATTTTTCAGGGTTATTCTTTTTAATAGCAGTTCTATGCACGAATATGTCTTGCTGGTTGTCACACCTTGTTATAAAACCATAATTTTGCTTAACATTATACCATTTTACTATCCCTAAGGTCTTAGTTACTATGATCTTTTCCTTTTTCTGAGTGGCTGCTGTTTTCTGTCTCGCTGCGTCTTTGCTCTCTCCTTCGGTCGCTCCCGTGTTGGAATTGTCGGGGCTGCTGGTGCCTGCGCGCTCTTCCCGGGGTCGCGTTCGGGGCTGCGCGGGCCGGGCCGGGCCGCGCCGCTCAGTTCTCCGTGCGTCGCCTCCTCTGGTCGCAGCTTCGCTGCCACTGCCAGGCGCTGTACCCACGTCTCAGCCGGGCCCCCGAGCGATGACCCCCCCGTGCCCTGCTCCGCACGTCTCAGCTGGGCGAGGCTCCGTTCCACCGCCGCCCGCCGCCGCCCGCGCGCCACCCCTCTCGGCCGGGCGTTCCCAGGGCTCGCTCCACCACGCGCTGCGCGGGGCCAGGCGGGCACCGCCGGGTCCCGCCGCTCCCGCCGTGCCTCGCTCCGCCGCCGACACTGCGGCTCGCGTGGCTCCGCCCGCGCGCGGGAACTGCCTCGCTGCTGCTCGCAGAGCGCTCGGTGCAAGTGGCCTGGGCCGCATGGTCCCTGCGCCAGGCTTCCCTTCGCCAGGACACAGCTGACATTGCTCAACAGTCTCGGTAGCTAAATAATATTCACGAAAATATTCTTCCATCGGCATATATTTTGACTCCAATATTAACTGTGTCCAAACGGTTTTCCAAAAGCCCTTCGTAAGAATTAAATCCCAAGAAACATAGAAAAAGTTCTTAAACAACCATGCCAGGAAGTGTTTCAGTTCTTTTTGAGCTTGAATCAAGCTAAAATTTACAAATCGTTGTTCAAGAATCATTTTAAGTTTAAGATAAATGTCCATATGCGGCTCTGAGAGCCAAGAGTCTTCCCACGGTTCCTCCATAGTTTAGATACGGAATAGCAAAGCAAAACCAAGAAGAGGAATCCAAAGTCTCCAGGGTTTACTCACACAAATCAGTCGCTTAGGGATCGGGGATCGTTCTGCTCTCAATTCTCCACCATTATGTTGCAGTGGGGATCCTGCAACACGCATATATCAAACCAGGCGTCCCGTGGAAAGGACATATATATGGACAGACAGATTCTTGATAGCTGTTTCAGAGATGTTTATTTCTCCAGCCGCATGGCCGGAGCTCTGCCGAGGAACTGTTCCAGTCACGGGACCAAGGGTCCTTCTGCCCGCGCAGGGAGCACAAACCAACCAATGGGAACGAGGCTGAGCAGGGACAGGGAAACCCCGTGTCTGTGCCCTCAGGGCCCCTCTCCCAGGGCTACACGGCAGGGGAGGGACCCCAACATATCTGCACCTCCATTCTTGTCCAGTGGTGAGAATGAGTATTACAATAGTTCAGTAGTGTGAGGAAGGTGACAGTTCCCTAACCTGACTGTATTTATGATTAAGCTAGTTCTGTTAAACAGTTCCATCTGTCATAAAAAACAGATCATCATTCTGAAGAGGTTATATGAAGTGTTTTATTAAACTGAACAGCAAAAAATTTGGATTATTCATCACACTGAACACCCAAAATGTGGGTTACAGCAAGCTCATATACATTTGGATGAAGCCATATTTTTTAAAAAACAAATTTATTTTTTTGCTTTGCTCTATCAAGAGGCATTATATAGATTTACCAATTGCCACAGCATGTGTTCCAACTATATTTTACAATAAATAAACACACAATTGAGACTCCCACAATAAACTATTTTATGCTTCTTTTTAAGTGGAGCTGCTGGAATAGAAGACATTTTTGTTAGGATAACTTACCTGTGGGACTGCAAACTGAATTTACTTTAACAACATGTCTTTAAAATGTTCTCTTACAATCTATCTGTATATTATTCTAGGCAGAATGGATTTAGAGGACAGAAATTTTTGATTGTATGAACTCATGTCCTACCTATAATGCAAAAAATTGTTATTTTAGTATATATGTAATATATAATCCACATAACTAAAGACCAGACAAGCATTTTGCTAATCTAAAAAATATTTTATCAGTCATAAGACTTTACAGAGGAACTGAGTATTCAGAGGAACTTTGGGTTCGTTAACTGGGAGAAGGCATTACTTGCTTTTTATATAGCAGCTCAAAACCTTCAATTTGAATAGTCTTTAGGAAGAAATTCTCTACTGTGAGGGTGCTAAGACACTGGAAGAGGTTGCCCAGAGAAGTTGTGGATGCCCCATTACTGAAAGTGTTCAAGGCCAGGTTGGATGGGGTCCTCCATGGGCTGTGTGGATATCTGCTCCACCATGGCCTTCACCACAGCCTGCAGGGGACTATTTGTTCCAGTGTCTGGAGCACCTCCTGCCCCTCCTGCTCCACTGACCTTGGTGTCCACACTGATGCTTTTCATACCTCAGCCGCGCCCTGCGGTGGGTGGTTGGATCCGGCTGGAACCGGCTGTGTCCGGCTGGGGCCGCCCGGCCTCCCCTCACAGAGCCCCTGCAGCGCCTGCAGCTGAGCCCTTAGAACCCACCCTCAATATAAAGCTCAACAAACAACTTGCATTATTTAAAAGTGAGGAGCCTAAGAAATAATAATTCAAATACCTCAATTTAATTCTTTTCAGTAGAGTTCCATCAGTATATTTCAATTCCAATGTCTCTTGAACTAGACTGATTTGCTGTGGTTTTTTATTCAAATAAAACAACACTCATGGTTTTACTACATCCTTTTTCTATTACTTACTAGAGCTTCAGGGCCTGAGAAAATTATGGTCTCTCCTAAGAACTGTAGCCTCTGTTACAAGACAACAGATCATTTTTTATTATATGCTGTTCATTTTCATTTTCAGACTGTCCTGATAGAAGACTATCTTTTTCCATTTACTGTCCTGGGGAAAAAAAATTAGGTGCCATTAGCATGAGTCCCTTTAGCAACCCTTCTGGCTAAAACTGAACTTGCTTGAAAGCAATCTCCATTTGTATGTATTCCTAAAACATTTTCACTGACTCATAAGCATCACAGGCAGTTTTACCTTGGGCTGTGAATGGAAGTAACAGCACTGAAGAGAAGCCACTGAACCCCCACACTCAGATGTGAACTCTTTCTCTCTCCACAGCACTTTGGTTCCAGGTTGAGATTGTGCCCAGATTGTGGGCATAGGGCATGAAGAGGGCTTCCACCACCTGTTTGAGACTCAAGAAAAGCAATGAATTTATTGAAACTGGTTAGAAAATCTTTGCTGTGCTACTGATTTACCCCAAGTCTTCTCAAATTTGCAGCAGTGGGACATTAGTCATACTGCCGGTTTCTCTATTTCTTCAGTCCATTACAGTGGTTTTCAATCTTTTAAGGCTCTTCACTTTAGCACAAGATGTTGAGAACATATTGAGATCAGGAGTGTGTGGAATAGATGATCTACAGGTTCCTTTATTTTTATTACAGATACCTGCTGTGGAAGTTAGTTAGCTCATGTAATCCCTATTCTTCTGTTGAATCCTTAAGAGAGGCATCATCAACTGAAAGCATCTTCTGTTCACTTCCCTCTGCTGTAGTGCTACTTGGCAGTTGTCCCAACACTGACTGATTCAGGGGTCTGGGAACCAGGTAAGACAGAAAACAAAATTATGTTGTCTACCCCAAGTACACAATCCCAAGATCACTAAATTTTTGAAGGGAAATGTAAGGAAAAAGCTTTCTATTGATTTCATTCAGAGCCACAATTTTACATTTTTTGCTTCCAGTCATATTTTCAATATGATTGCCGTATGCAATTTTGAAAATAACATGTATAATGCACTTACAGTAGTCATCAGAATGGTTAAGGGTTGTTTTCCTCTTAAGCCACTATTTTGAAGCCTTTACAAATGGAAAATTATTACTTGCTTGGATCACCTTTCTTGAGGCACGTTTTCAATGCCAAGGTTATTTCTTTTCCTTGACTGAGAAAAGGTTTGATAAAATTAAATGTTTCTGGTTTAGAACTATCTGAATGGGAAAAATAACAGTTTCATGCTTTGGAAAAATGTTGAGATGCTTATTTACACTAAGTACTGTGAAATGACTTAATTTTATCTTCAAATTTGTCACTCACAGAAAAGAAATTACATTTTAAAGGAAAACTGTTTGAGGAAAAAACCATTTTGCTTGATAACAGCTTAAAGAGTAAGATGGAACAGTTCCCTCAGTTTCTAAAAGAAACCAGATATTCTTTATTGACATTAAATGAATGTGAATATATATGCCTTAAATGAAGTTCTTTATATTATGTATTGTTTTGTTGTCAATTTTCCTGTTATATAACTTTACAGCTACTCATTATATAGAAGGCAGAGCTAATAAAAAATAAATGATTTTGAGGTTATCTTTTTTCTTCTTATAATAACTTGTCTTTTGTTGCATATAACTATACTATGCCTAAAACATTCACGTTGAAAAGGCCTCACCCATCCCCAGAACGTAATCTTGTCCCTGTCCTAAATAGTGACAATTATCATTTAATTATGTAGTATACCTTATTACAACTGTTACAACAAATTAATAAAGCTATCAGTTGCAACAGCTCTCTCTGTTATAGCACTTCCTAGTTTCTGAGTTTTTTTACTTTGTACTTCTGTCATCCTTTTACGAATCTGCTATGTTATATGCTTAGTCTGACTAGACATTAGAATTGCAAAGCTGCTATAAATTTTCTTTAGATTGCTTTTTTGCATAGTACTTTTTAGTTCATAGAGGTCCCTGCTGTATAGAAAACCTGAAAATGTGGCCTGGAACCATGTGGTAAGTTACTTCAGCTAAAAGTTCTCATACTGGAAGTATGTGATAAAAATAACAGTAAGATTAGAAATGGTTTGGATAATATAGTTTTAACATGTCAGCTTTGCATTGCTTATACATGCACTAAGCATCTCATCTTTCCCTGTTTGAAGATCCTAATTCCACTTTGTATGACCAACCTACATCACACTTTTTTCAGGCTTCCTATTTTTAATGGAATAGTATCTTAATCCTGCCTTAATTCTTCAAAGTTTTTTCTTCTCTTTGAAATTCCTTTCAAATTATGCATTTCAATCTCTGCCACACAGACATATCTTTCTATCTGAACTTACTTTCAAGTGACAAAAACATGGAACTGAAATTCCATCCCCTTAAAGTCAGTAGAAGATTTGCCATTGCTATTAGTGACTACACAGGATTCATCTGTAATGCATGCAGAGGAAAAATAAACAGCTTCATGAGACTTTTGGAAACCTTCTTCCATCTTGCATAATGTCACCTATCTCCATGCCAAGCCACGTCTCATTTACCAAGATAAGACTAGCACAGTTTTAGCACTAAGTATATAATGGATTTCAAGTTTCAGAGAAGCAGTGTTGCTTAATTCTGCCAGTAAAGTACCTTATCCATCTGTTATACATTTTATAAAGATATGAAATGACTGTTCCATACATACCACATGTTCCTTACAAATATATAATTCCACATTTAAATGCAAAACTTCAGGGAGAGAAAAACAAGTTCAGACTTTGGTTTTGATCACTGAGATTTTTCTACTGAAATGACTTTGATAAGAGTGAATTGCTTTTCTCTGAGGGAAGTATAATTTTCTGCAGTATGCTTTGACTTGGAAATAGTGGAAAAAACCAAAAGAATAAAAAAAGAATAATTTTAGTTTATCCAAGGACCATATTCAGCAAAGCAGTTAATCACATGCTAACACTGAAAACATAAAAATAATGGGCAGACATTCATAAAGTTTGGTATACTCAGAAATACTTTGGTGAACAAGGGGCACAGTGTAATTATAGCCTATATTAATTTATACACAGGTTATTATGGACAAAGAAAATGTCCTATGATGGGAGTTATTAGTCCATGTCTGTTGCAATAGAAAGTTGGCAACAGACTTAGGGCTGTAATAATAGCCATGAAATATACAGTTAGGCTCCAGTTTTGAAGTGCATTCAAATAAAGCAATTCCCAGTGGAGAAAATTGTGAGTAATTTTTCTGGTACCCATCTGTCAAAGGTACTGTTGCACTATTCCCAAAGAGATTATCACTTCTGTGTAAATGACAGTATCCACATTGTAATCACTTATTTTCCTATTTATTTCCTTTTTTATGGAAAAGACACATATGATATCCTGGTAGCTGTATTAAGTTTTAATTACATGACCATTATCTGTGTTTTTAAATCATCTCCAAGTTTTGTTGTATCAAAACATTTTTATTGATGTAATTCAACTAAGACTCACTATAACAAGCTTTTTCAGGGGAATAAACCTAATACCAGGCTAAGGTGCTTCTTGAACTCTAGAGAATTTTCTGTAAATGAAACTCTATTGTGGAGCTATTTTATTGATATGATTATCACCTTATTTTCCTTGGCAAATTCATGCTTTATCCTCATAAAGAATTTGTTAATCCTGTGAAACTCTCATTAAAGCCAAAAAATCAATAGTGTTTAAGAAATTCTGAATAGATTCTTAAAAAGTCCCAAGGAAACCAAAGTCTGTTGCTGACAGAAAGATTCAACTTTTTTCCCTTTAGCTAGGCCTAAAGGCAGTCAAGCCAGGTTCTCTAGTTGATATGAAACCTTCTGATACTGTAGAAATGCTTGAATGCATAGGAAGACTGTTTAAACAGTTTTGTTTTACTGCACTGACGTTAGCAAAGTCCTTTTGATGTAAGGCGAAGTGCAATGAACTTCAGTCACAGGCAAGCAAAATACACCAGAAAATGTGCCATGTAAACACCAGCATGGAAGTGTTGATGCATTAAACAATAGCTTTTCAGTTAGTATCTTTGGGCTTTAACTCAGCTTTTGGAAGAGGCTGGACCTAAATCACTGAAATTCTGTTGACTATGGCCAATTTTTGTGCCAGTTTAATAACTGTCTATAGGACTATGTTAGACAGTTTGTTTAAATGGGATATTCAGGAACCACTAGATCTTTTTGTATTTCATCAAACAAATTCTGTTTAAATACTATGAATAAAATTGTTGATCCTCTTTCACTCACTCTTTTTTCTGAGTAAAATATGTGTGTATTTTAAGATGCCCAGTCTTTCAGAGGCTCTCAGCCTGAGACAGCAGGAAGCTGGGTATCAAAACCATGAGCCCTATGAAATCTCTACTAATAACAGGAATTTAAAGCAAGTTAAGGTAAGCAGGGAATATTCATGCCACACAGTATTTAGGGACTTCATGTAACGCCCTGGATTCTGTGTATAGCCAGAACACAAAGCAGGATGCAAACTCTTGCTTTTTCACATTAGTGGCCTAGTTCCTAACTTCAGCTGTGTAATCTTACACCCTCAAAGCACTAAACAATCTTAAGTGTAAGTACTACAGCAACTTCCACAAGTAAAGAAATGTTTTGAAGGTATTAGAATAACCAGTGTTGCAGGTATCAGAATCACCTCTCTGATGGGTAGCTTACCAAACTTTGCACACAAGTTATTAGAAGGGGCTGGGGCTTTTAAAATCTGTATTATTACTGCTCTTAGAATTTGCTTTTCTGTGTCATTTTTCATACCTAATAATCTAATGTGAAAATTCCAGTTTGACTTTTCAAATGTCCTTTATATTTTTTTTAACAGTTCTTCTGAAAGACTACTATGACAGCAGTTCAATAATGAGGTTAACCAGACATGGAAAGAAGGTTTTCAAAAGATAAGAGAATCATCTTGGATTTTTCATGGAAGATCTATGTAATCAGATGAAGCAGAAAAGGAAGAAAAAGAAAACCGCTGATCCTAGAACTTGGTACTAGAGTACCAGGGAAATATTTTGCATTTTAATTCACATTTCAGAGTAATGGAATCTGCTGCAGCCACATATAAAGCAGACCTGAGGAATAAGAGGATAAGATTTCAGTATTCTCTCATGCTGTTTCATTGTGTGATATTAACAGTAGATAACATAAAAATGTACTGTTTTTATGAGCCTAGCAGGTACTATAGGTGTTCTGGTTAGATACGTACCAAAATGTGTATTTTAGTATATCATAGAAGCTATAGCAAATGGCATTTTAAATAGAGATATTTAGGAATCACAAATGCATTTCAAATCATATTTTCAACATCAAAAATAGGTGGAAGTTCAATGAAGCCTATAGGATTTGAAAGTCTTAGAAGATAAAGCTGAGTATTGTGGAACTTGTAATGGTCTCTTAAATAAAATTCTGTTAAACACTCCTAGTCATCTTAGTTTTGAGATTTATTTAATAATATTCCTCTGAAGTTATCTGCATTTTGTGGTGACCTTTTATCTTTCTTCTAGAGTACTTCTGCATCTACTCACAAAGACCTTTATTTACATATTCCCCATGGAGCTGGATCACTGCTGCATGCACTGTCTCCTCACACTAAGTAATTGCAGCTTTAAAATGTTTACTTTTGTGTGGGTGGTAGTGAAATGTATAATTGAAGGTTTCTTTTTAGCAGATGTTCTCTTGCTTTATAGCAAGGACAATAAAAATTTGAGGCTCTCCAATGCCATCTAAATATCCTGGAATTCAATTTAAAGCTTTTTTGGTTGAACTATTATACTTAGTTACTTCAATCAACAAATAATAATAAAAGAATCCTACCAGTTGCTAAATTTCTAATACAGCAACACCTGCTTTAATGGATTAGGATATTAGGATCATCCATTTGCAAATGCATCTGAGCAGGAGCTGGTGCCTGCTAGTGAAAAGTTCTGCGGTTTGTTTCTAAAAACAGGGATAAGACTTAGAAGATCTGGATTTTGGTCACTTTGATGGACTTTGTACAGTCCATATTGGAGGTGTCATGTCTATGTGTGTTACTGGAAAATAATTAAACTCTTACTATCAAACCCATCCATAGGTAAGAACTATATGCCAGAACATACAACAAAAGGAAAACTGAGCCACAAACAAGTTTTAGTCATATCATCTTGATACCAGACCAAATAAAGCAATAGATGCAGGAGGATCTTGGTGCAGCTTTAGTGAATTCCTATTTGACATGATATTGTGGAAAAAGTTGATGAACTGTTCTAGGACAGGGTAATAGAGGAACATAATGTTATCCCCTGTACTCAGCACTGCTGAGGCCACACCTCAAGTCCTGTGTCCAGTTCTGGGCCCATCAGTTCAGGAAGGACATTTTGGTGCTTGAGTGAGTCCAGAGAAGAGCAATGGAACTGATGAAGGGTCTGGAACACAAGTCCTGTGAGGAGCAGCTGAAGGACCTGGGGTTTAGCCTGGAGAAAATGAGGCTCAGGGGAGACTGTGTTGTTCTCTACAACTGCCTGAAAGGGGGCTGTAGCCAGGTGGGGTTCAGTGTCTTATTCCAGGCAACCAGCGACAAGACAAGAGGACTCAGTCCTAAGCTGTGTCAGGGAGGTTTATATTGGACATCAGGAAGAAATTCTTCACACAAAGGGTGATTAGATATTGGAGTGGCCTGCCAAAGTAGGTGATGGCATCACCAGACATAGTGCCATGGTCTAGTTGATATGGTGGTGTTCAGTCATAGGTTGGACTCAACAGAGTTCTTTTCCAACCTAGTTGATTCTGTGTTTCTGTGATGTGGGATGCATCAGTCTCAGCTTCATTCTGTCACCTGTGTTGAAGTATACACAGCCTGAGGCTGCTCAGAGCCACAATTCATACTAGCTTGAACAGCTTTGTTACTGGGGAAAATGAAAACCAGAAGAGAAAGGAAGCAGGAATGCATGTACTGAGGAAACTCAGGCTGTTCTTTGAAAAAGAGGATACACACGAAATGTTCAGACTAAGCTGTGTCTATATTGGAAAGGTTTTTTAATTATACCTGAGCTTATCATATTTTGTCCACCAGAAGAATAACTAATCTAGTACAGCTATAGTAAATCCTTTGTGATAAAATTAGAAGCCAGTTATAAAGCAGAACCATAAAAGCAAGAAGATGAATATTGAGCTTTCAGAGCAGTTGACATCAGGTATATTATAGTTCCAGTTGTTTCTTAGGCATTACTTGATGCACTTCTTGGTTAAGAGAGTCAAGGACCAAACCAGTGCCATTCTTGAAAGCACTGTTATTCAAAAAGAGAACCCCAGCCTGGGTTGCTTTTCCTCCAGTTCTACCAAAGATAATTGCATGTCCAGGAGCATCAATATTTTTCCAGAAATATTTTGCAGGAATGTTCCCTTTCCCTTTGTCCCGTAAATTATTTGACCCTTATTTTCTTGAGATCTTGGTTATTAGAAAAATACAAACAAAATATTATTTAAACTTTTAGGAAGGGTTTGTCTTTTGACATCCAAAGATTCTTGGACGTGTTCATTTTTTATGCTAGGTTTGTCTTCCTACTTGCAAGGTCTATTGAATTACCATATCTTTTTCTTCCCAGACAGTGTGATTTGCATTTATTATTCTTAAAATAAAATATCATTAAAAATAACCAGCATAACTTTGTGATAGTCTTATAATACGTGATCTCCTGCTGTCCTTTTAATGAAGATTGCAGAGGACCACTGATGACTGATGTACTATATGGAGTGGTTCCTTTTAAACTCTTTTCCAAGGTAACTTCCCCAATCACCTCTTGGCAGATTCAAAGGTTCAAGCTGCCACAGCCAGGTGGCTATTTAATCGTATGGGGACTGACAGGCAAAATAATTACTGAAAGAAAACAGAGATTCATTAGGGAACATGCAGGAAATTTTCTTTATGGATTCACCTCATAAACCCATTGGAGCTGTTGCTACGATAGATTCTCCTGCACCATTTAACAAGAAAAGAATAAAATTTAGGCTAAAATGAGTCTGAAACTGCAGCAGGATACAGTAGCATAGAACAATAACAGATGTGTCTTTGCAGCTCTCCCTGTTTACACGTGACTGAGAAATGGTAAATTTTTGAGAGATGCTCAAAATGGTCTGCATTTCATGTAGCCACAGGGTGTGATTTTATTTTTTTTCTCTTTGAAAGTCTAGAAATGTCTCTCAAAGCATCCTTGTATTATGGCTATGACCTGAAATGTGAAAATGCCATCATTTTCACATTTGGCTTAAGTGCTGTTATTCACTTTTTACAGGGTATCTCTAATAGCTGAATTCAGTTGAACTACAAATAATGGGGTTATACACATTCCCGTCTATTCACTTTGCCCGAAGACTGCAAGTAGAAAACAATTTCACTTAACATGAGAGAGTTGCCCTTGATAGGCAATTGTGTGTGATAAGCTCACGTGCTGTTGCAGCTTTAAGCTGTCTCATATTTTTCAGTATAATAGATTAACAAGGACCATATTTTTACATCCTGAACCACTCTTCATCTAAATACCACAGAGCAGCAGTTTCTCTTTTTAAGTACAGATGATTTCAGATAAAGTATCACTGCAGAATTTTGCCATTTTTTCCTGAAAATTTTAATAGATTAAATTCCATAGCAATCCAAAATAGCAACAAGACAGTAAAGAAACAATGACACATGCATTCTAATAAAAAAGTGAGTAGTATTAATGCTGAAACTGCTTTTCTACTGTTGCCTGCACCTAGTCTGCAGGCAATCAGCATTCCTTGTTCCCCATCTCCCTCATCTCCATGAATCCTTTTATTCACATTTCCTGCAGCAGTTTACACCTTCTTTGTGTTCTCTCCTCCTCACACAGCCAGAGAGATCTTTCAGAAATAAATATTTTTGAATATTTAACAAATGTTAAAACCATCAGATTGACATGGGACCTCATGAAGACTCACTGAAAAAAGCCAGGGAAAAAAATTCATTTTGGGGGGCAGCTCTTCATTTGTGATTTTATAATTTCTTTCCAGAAGTACCATCATACTTTTCTAGCCCCTTCTTTACACATCATCCTTCTCCTTGTGAAGTTATTCTCCTTTTTTTTCTCCCCCATTTATCCTAGGTATGTCTCAATACTTTTTCTAAAAGTTACTATTCTTATCTCTATGTGAAAGCTATTAATTTTTTTTTTTTTTTGGAAGGATATCTCTAGCTGGAAAGCACTGGAATGTGAATTTAATGGTCTCAAAACCCATATAGCATATTAGAGAACATCATATTTATTATATTACAAATCTTTGAAACCAGAAGACTGCTTTTGTTTTACTCAGAACATGATTTCCTGAGCTTATTATTGCTTCTTTCCTTGATTTGATTATTCATCAAGTATTTCTAATCAGTATAAACTTTGTCAGATTTTTTTCCCACGTTACCTGGTATTTCTTCTTTTCAGTCTCCCTCTTCATCCCTTACCTCTTGCTCTCCATCTGTAATAGCATCCCTCCATTCTTCACAAGACCATTTTCTGTCTTCTAAATATTGTCCATTTTTTGGGTTGGTTAATTTCTTTCATTGTTTACATTAAGCTTCTCATTTTTTACTTCAAAGCTGCTTTGGCATTCTAGACACCTGTTCTCTGAGAAACTTTGTTTTTGAAAATGTTGATTCAGCTCAGGTAGTATTTGGAGGTACTGACAAACACTTTAATTCAAGAGAGACTCAAGAGTTGAACTGCTGAAGACTAAAGATCTGATGCTCAGCAGAGTATCTTACTGGATGTCTGCTAAAGTGAACTTTGGAAGGAGCTCTTCTAGTGATTTGCCTCCAGCAGGACTTTATGTCACTAATAAAAACTCTTTAAGCCTTCCAGTTCAGCCAGTTGTTAAGCTACCTACCTGTACACTTATCTGGCCCACACTTCTCAGTTTGTCTAATTTGTAAAGTAAGTTACTTACTCTGTCATGTAAAATGCTACCATTAAGGTCTTGGATTCAAAGTTTGCATCATTTTTATGGAACAAATAATATCAGATATATATAAAGAGAGGATGAGTATCCTCTAAATTTGACCATGTTTCCTCACTTGATACATTTTTTTATATGATACATATATGTTTTGTCTTAAACTCTGATTTATACAGAAGTGGCAACAAAAGTAAGTCTAGGCATGATGTAGCAGTCTGAGCAGTCAGGATGTGATGGAATTTTTTGACCTTCAGAACACAGATGAAAACAGATTCAAAGGGCCTCTGTGACCAGTGACAGCAATTGGAAAGCCAATACATAGACTTGAAGCAATGTTTTTCACAACACAAGAAATAGACAGGACATTTAAACATTTAAAGATATCTACTAAATTTAAAAAAAAATCAATCAGCTAAACTAGGTTAATAGCTGTAGTGGCATATAAATTTCTTAATTTTCAGAAGGTTTGAGCTATCCAGGAACAAAATATCTGTCATTTAGTAGGAACAATCTAATGATCTTGGTTCTATGCTGAAATGCAAACACATTTCTGCAGCTGATCTTTGTTTTTAATATCTGGCCTCATTTATTACTAGGTTTTGGATAAATCAGTCACTGTGTGGCCCATGTGATTCTCTAACCCCTTGATTAGCCGAATATGAAGAAGTATCACACTTAAAAAACCCCGAGCATTTATGAAATTAAAACAGTCTATTTTCTATTGGTTTAATCTCACAATTTATATCTAGTTGCAAGCAGAATAAGCTGTGTTACTTCTTCATAAACAAATTTCAGTATAAGTTTAGATCTTCAGTTATAAATGCTGTCAAATATTTTGAAAGCAAATGGTGAACCTGTCAGTTAAGCACACCATGGAATCCTTTGTACTGCCAGAAATGTACTTGACTATATAAATAATAGATGTAATAAAGTATTCAATATGCAGAAAAATTGTCACAAATTCAGATTATTACAGCTGCAACTTTCTATAGACATTTGCATTATACAACTAAATAATGACAATATCCAAATTTGGCTCTTCACTGGAAACACAGGAAAATTTATAAATGCTGTGGATGTCACAGTAAATGAAGGCACAAAGCATTCATGTGTTAAAGGTCCACCGTTCTCTGTATGGAATTCTCAGGAATTATTCTGTTTTCTCATTTTGAATGTAGAGGCTTAGACTGTGCCAGGGATTAGAGTTTCTAAGGAATTAAAACTGATCAAACGTATAATGGAAGTCTCATGTGATCTAAATGAAAATAATATACTAGAAGAACTCAGTGATGTGTTTGATTAAATTGGTTGCATTAAGGACACACTTCACATTTGTTTAAACCCTGAGGTAACCCCATTTATTACTCTAGCTGGGAAAACTGTTGTTAGTGAGAGAATGTGTTCAGCAGAAACTGTAAAGCAAGCTGAATTTATAAGTTATTAAGTCAGCTAGCGAAGCACCTGGCTGGCTGCAGTCAAAGGTGGCTGGGTAGGAAAGAGGAAGAGATTGC
Source organism: Corvus hawaiiensis (assembly GCF_020740725.1). Lineage (NCBI taxonomy): Eukaryota > Metazoa > Chordata > Aves > Passeriformes > Corvidae > Corvus > Corvus hawaiiensis. The sequence continues at coordinate 27,403,686 of NC_063215.1, forward strand.
CTGAGAGTATGCCAAGAAATAAATGAAATTTGGTAATGGCTCAGTGAGAACACATTCATATACTGGCTGGAAGAAAGAAGTAAAACACTGGCAATAAAATCTCAATCTTCTAAGTGCATGCATTTTGGCCAATATGTATTCCCAGGAAAAAAATAACTTTCATGTAATACATCCTTTAATAAATTCTCCTCCCTGTGGTTACCTTGAATCCAGCCGGATGGTTTCATAAGCACCTTCAAGAAGATGGAAAGGAAACAGAAGTCAGACACAAAGCCGAGCTTGAACAGCTCAAAAAGGAAGGCACATCAGTCTAAGAATACAATCCTCAAGACCCTTGCCCAGCTCATATCATATTTTAAGAACTTTGGTTTGCAATGACAAGTTTTCAGAGGTTTTAAATGATACATTGTTTCATCTATTAGTACCAGTCAGGGACTACACCATAGTTTGGGAGCAGGGACAGGAACAGTAACACAATAATGTAACCATTTGCATACAGAATTATTTCTTTGCTTTTTTCTTCACTGCAGCCACATTTCCCACATCACTGTCCTACTGGGGTAAAGGTCACATATCAGTAGTCTATTCAAGTTTGGTGTGTTCATACCAGGATCAAAAAAGAGGACTGGGGTGCTGCTACCTCTTTTTCCTACACTAAAAAAGAAAAGCATGTATTTTACATACATTTGAAGTTAGCTTTTCAGGTTGGTGTGATTACAGTAACCCTAAGAAAGATAACCTTGGGACTTCACTGAAAAAAAAAGCAAACCCAGACAAAAGGCAGACGGGAGGGCACCATGTCCTGGGGGACATCAGGCACAGCATCGCCAGCCAGGCAAGAGAGGCTCTGCACTGAGGCCGCCTCACCTCGAGTGCTGGGGACAGTTTTGGCCACTGGAATATAAGAAAGACATTAAGCTATTAGAGAGTGTCCAAAGGAAGCCAAGAGGATGGTGAAGGCTCTGGAGGGGGAGTCTCAGACTTACGAGGAGTGGCTGAGGTCACTTGTTTTTTTCAGAAGAGGAGATTGAGGGGAGACCTCACTGTGGTCTTCAACATCCTGAGGGAAAGCAGAGGGGCAGGTACTGATTCCTTCACTCTCAGGACCAGTCATAGGACTTGAGGAAATGGAATGAAGCTGAGTAACGGGAGGTTTAGGTTGGATATTAGGAAAAGGTTTTACACCCAGAGGGTGGTTGAGCACAGGAACAGGCTCCCCAGGGAAGTGATCACAGCACCTGAGTAGGGCCAGGAGTTCAACTCAGTGATCCTGATGGGTCCCTTCCAGCTCTGCACACTCTATTATTCTGTGAAACAAAACCCCCAAGCCCACAAAACCAAAACCAACCAACTAACAAAAACAAACAAACAACAGACACAACCCCAAAAAAATCCCAAACAAAAAGACCTCAACCCCCTACATCATCAAGTAATTTTGATTTTGGTCTCCACCTGGCTCACAGAACATTTTTAAAAATTTGCACTCCGTTTGGTACATTAGTGCAGGCTAAACATTTTTCACAGGTGAAGCAGCATGGCAGCCAACCCATGATAGGAAATAAAACCTGAGAGAAATAGTTTTCTAAAGTCGCTTCTGTAACCTGAGAGAGATCTTGTTTGAAAGATCTTGAGTGATTCCAGGGCAAAATTAAAAGCAGTCAATGATTGTTTATGTGGTAAGGAACATGAGGAAAAAATATTTTAAAGGTGCTTGTGTTTGTATTTAGCTCATTGCAGGACAGAAGGTGTGATCTGAGAACAATTTGGGTGAAATTCCCTGCAGAACTCTGGGTTAGAGCTGGAGTCAGTTCTCCTTCCATCTATGTGGCATACGGAGAAGTGCTAGAAATCCCAGACATCAATATATTTAGCTCTAGAGCACTAAAGTTGGTGAACAAACTTATTTTTTTTTAGATGAGAGTTAGAACATAAGATAATCTTAAACTTTCTGTGTGGAATTACCCAGTACAGAGCTTCAAGATTTTCTGTAGCTTCTTGATTCATGGGTTGGCACTCTGTGAGCTCTTTTAAGACACCCATATTCCCCATGGTAAGGTACAGTATAAAATATGTGCAGTGTGGTCCACAGAAAATGGGCAGTCACTGACCAAAGTGTTCATGTGTACTTAGGTTACCTGAGATGCACCGAGGATAAGAATTGGACTGTGTGAGGTTTGGTGCAGTACAGAGGGAGGGCAGCTACAGTTATCAGCAATGCTGTGCCTTGTAGAAGTACTCTGCTAACACTGGCAACAATAAAGCTGTGTTAGCACACTCCTGTGTTAATAAACTCCAGTAATAAATCATATGAGAAATAGATCAGGCCAAAAAAAACATATAAAACAAGTGTCGTGGTTTGACACTGGCCAAATGCCAGGCATCCATGACAGCTGCTCACTTGCCCTCCCCTGCTACAGCTGGGCAGAGGAGAGAAAAAAAAATTAAATGAAGGGTTCATTAATTGAGATAAGGACTGGAAGAAAACACTCCAAGGGAAAAAAAGGCTCAACTTAGAAGTACAAAGTGAATTTATTACTAACAAAGTCACAGGAGGACAATGAGAAGTAAAAGAAGCCCTTAAAAACATTTTTTTCCCACCAGCCCCTCCTTCCTTCTCACTGACAGCGCAGGGAGACAGGACATGGGGGTTTTGGTCAGTTCATCATCGAGATTCTCTTCTGCTGCTCAGGGAAAGGAGCCTTCCCCTGTGAGACCATGGGGTCCCTCCCACAGGAGACAGTTCTCCATGAACTCCTCCAGCGTGGTTCCATTCACGAGCAGCAGTCCTCCCAAAACTGCTGCAGTGTGATTTCTCCCACGGGCACACAGCCCTCCCAAAACTGCTGTGGTGTGGGTCACTCTCTTTCCACGGGGGTCAGTCCTCCAAGGACAGGCTGCTCCAGCCTGGAAGCAGGGGGCCCCTCTCTCCACTTGATCTTCCACTGGATCACAGCCTTCTTCAGGCATCCACCCACTCTGGCACGGACACCTCCCCCACGGGCTGCGGGTGGATCTCTGCATCCCCCGTGGATCCCCATGGGCTGCAGGGGCACAGCTGCCTCATCATGGTCTGCACCACGTCCTGCAGAGGCATCTCGGCTCCAGTGCCTGAAACACTCCTCCCCTCCTTCTTCACTGACCTTGGTGTTGCCATGTTGTTTCCCTCACATGTTCTCACCTCCTCCTCTTGTCTGGCTAGAAAAAAACTGTGCTCCTCTTTGTTTTGATTTTCTTCTTAAGTATGTTATCACAGGGTTGTTACCAACCTCTCTCACTGGCCCAGTTTTGGCCAGCAGCATGTCCATCTTCAGAGCCATCAGAGATTGGCTCTGCTGGACAGGGTGGAAGCTTCCAGCAGCTTCCTCACAGGAGCCACCTCTGTGGGCCCCCTGCTACCAAAGACCAGGCCAACAAGTAACAAAACCAACTAAACAAGTAAGGAATTTTGTGTCAGTTCCAGGGTCTTAAGATACTCAAGCATTACAAATTTGTTCTACTGGCCTTTTGCAGTCACTCCAAGAACTGTCCACTTAATTCTGAAATCTCTGAGATCTCTGAGAATCAGAGCCTAACCCAGGTAATTTCAACTCAAGCTGAACTAAATTTTCAGGAACATAACTCGTCTTAGGAACAAAAGTTTGCTGCAAAATGAGAAACAAAAGATTTTCATGGGACAGATTTCAGACAGAGTATGTTACAATTCAACTAACTACAGTGTAATTTTATTAACATGGCTGAAACAGATACCAAACAGAACATGCAATCCAGTTCCTTGTTCAGTCCAGACTTCAGGAGAGCTGATTTCATTCCTTTCTTAAGACTTTTTCATGCTTTAAGGAAAATATTTTGAGCCATTCATGATCAACTAGAAACCTCAGAAATATATTTCTGTTTTTGCTCATCTCCACCTGTTTGGATACTGGACAGGGTCAAACCCAAATACTGTATTTTGTGAATAGCTCAACCTGCTCTTGAACTCCCTCTTTTACTAAAATCCCTATGAATCCTTTTGTTTGTTTATATGAATCTTCTGCATTTACCACATTATAATAAGTAGAATATATGACACATTTTGTGGTTGATTGAAGGAAATAAGCAGAATTTGAACAGGTTCTCATGAAAACCCTGAGGAAAAATACACACTCTAAACTCATATCACATGGGAAATTAATGCACAATAATTTAGCTGTTCATTTATACACAAAACACTCATCTACTTAAATATCAGTCCACCTCTGCTGAATGACAAATCCATTTGTTTCAATAAAAGCAAAAAAAAATTCAGTAGAGCATAAGAAACAGGAAAAAAAGCAAAGGAAAAAAGAATACCAGAACACACACAATAAAGACTGAACCAATTAAAACCAATTATATCTGGAAAAAGTTTGTGCAAAGTTCTCCTAAACTACATTTTTTCTCACAAATTGCACATTAAAATTTTTTGCCTTTGACTATTCAGGCTCTTGCCTTTCCAAAAGATTCCCCTCATAAGATAATTAAGTAAGGCCAAAGATTTACTTTAGTTTCTGTATGTTTGCAAATAAAATTTACCTCATGCAGAGACTAAGATTTGGCTGGAAAATTGGAAGCTTCAGACTGCTTGAATAATTAAAAAGAAAGAATTATACTATAAATATTTTCCCAGCTTGTGTTAGTTGCTTGACACAAAGAGAAGAAAACAAAGTAATAATTTGTGGGGTGGAGGAGACTTTTTATTTCTCTGTGTGCTCTTGAGCTACAGAACAAAAGCTGGTTCATTTTAATCAGAAGACAATTCTGTTCTAATGCCAAAATCTTGATAGGGCCTTCATTACCGGGACTGCCTCACATATGTGACCTTAATTTGCCTTCATAATCACACACAAATAAAGGTATGATTCAAAATTCATGTTCTTATCAGCTATAAAGTTTGTTACTCAATTAAGGTTAACTCAGGGCTATGAGGAAGGTATCTGAATTTGACTCAATAGTGTTCCAAATCATAATTTTTTTTTAAAAAAACAGACAATTATCAGGTTCTTGTAAAATGAGTTTTATATAGAACAAGGAAAGCAGCCTTTAAATAAAAAGGATACCAACTAAATCTTTTTCTGTTGATCAGTAAAGCATTATAAAAGGTAATATTGAAGAAAGGCACACAACTTCTGAAACTTTAGATGTTATACAGATCAGTAAGATAATATTTGTTTCATTCATATTTGGAATGCATTAAACTTAATACTTACTTCAGTATGCTTGTAAAGATAGGCAAAGTTTTTTCTTTCCTTAAAGTAAAGATACTAAACACATTGTTAAACTAGCTGCTTCCTTAATCAGTATTCTGATTAATTCATGTCCAGACATCCTTGCCTTCTTCATCAGATATTCAAAACTCAAGGTCCAAAGTGTCTAAGATAAACTTTTTTTTCAAATGTCTTTGAACTTTTGTATTATAGGACATAAAAAAAAATACTTGTGTGAAGGGTTATAATACAGATGTGGTGGTGTTGTCGTGAGTTTAAATTCAAACAAAATGCTTATTTCCCACTGATAGCAAGCTTAGAAAAATCAACCAGCAATAAGAAAAGCTTTGAAATCTCTATCTTTCTTGTGATCTTTTCTTGTTTCTCAGCTCCATCATAAAAGATCTGAAGACAAATTACACCTTCTCCTGTAGGTAGAGAACACTATTTTCTTCTACTATTGGCATCAGCATGTCCTAAGCTACAGTCTTGTTTCTACTGTGTAACTGAATGGCTTCATAAATTACAATTTAGGTACAATTCTACTGATGATACAAGTACTAGGAGAAATAGGACTTAACTAATTCCTTTCTGAATGTGAGTTACCAGCAATAAAAAAGCAGGGGTGGAGAAAAAAATGTCCTTTTTTTTTCTTTTTCTCAGCAAAGGTAGACATAACTTCTAATACGAACCTGAACAGATGAGTATGAAGAATAAAAACACCTGCCATATCATGGCTCTCCACATATACAGACTTAATTGGATAAATCTGCATGCTATATCTTTTTAGAAACATAATTATTTTCCATTTAATAATAGGTGTAATATTTTTATTTATATTCCTCCTTCTTTCTCCAAAAGACACAGGGCATTTAATTAATTAGGAGATGGAGCATTTTGTTTAATTTTTTAAAAAATAATTAATAACTAATCTGTTGAACTATCTTGTTAAAAAGATTGTTCCAAGTCTAGTATTATAATTACAAACCAACATTTCAGTGTATATTCTGAGAGATTATTTCCATTGCTTAGCTCTTGTTGTTTTTGGCAAAAAATGTCACAACACAAATGACAGTCTGCTGAAAACAGACTTTAATTCTGAAAGTGTAATAAAGGAGGCCCAGACTTTTGTTTCATTGCACATTAGTGTTAGAACCAAAACATTTATATTTTGATTTTGATAATGAGAACACGTATAGTGATAAGAGCAGCAAGTCACACTTTTGTTCTGTCCACACAGTGAGAGGTCCAGATATGTGTATCTAATCTTCCATGTTTTCCTGACTCTAAGCCAAGACAGCTACTTGCAGCAATTCTATAGCCACACAACAGAAAAGGAGGGAAAGGATAAGAGCCACAGCAGGGAAACAATCCATTTCCCCAGCTGGAACTGTGGAGATATAGTGCCCTGGTAATGCAGCTAAGCAGTTTCTAGACTGAATCTGGCCATTGTTCAGAAAGCTACAGCTAGATTTATGAAAGCAGAATTCAGTTTGAGACTAACATGGGGAAACATAGGCGTGGGATTGAGTTGTAGTTTAAGATACATACATTTGTGCTAGGTGCCTACATTCCATTAGATTCGATAAAGATTGGGGTCATGATTTGATTGAATATATGGGTGTGCTCAGGGCAGTTTGAGATTATAAGAGATGTTTAGGATAGTCAGATACGGGTGGCAGAAATGAGACCCTTTTTGGAGCAGTGGTCAGAGGTCAGATTCCCTCATGTAGGAGTAATGAAGTGGCCTTGAACAGCACCAGATGTTGAGGTTTAAGCAAGAGAATCCCACCCCCAGTCTGCACAGCAAAGGGAGGCACAGCCAGCTCCCTTTCTTTATCTCTTCCTCTCTTGAACTTTCCCTTTCTCCCTCTCAACTTCTTTCCCTTTCTGTCCCAGACGAGCCGAATGGTTTAAGATACGGCAGTATGCATTCATTGTTGAACTTCACTTGTGCTCTCTAAATGAGTCAAAGATGAGAAAAATCAGTTATGTTAGTCTGTGACCCACAGAGGAGTCATGTAATATCCTATAATCCAAGATGTGTCTGCAGTATCTGATTTTTGCAGGACAACTACCTGAATGATGTAGGTTGATTATGACTGGCTGCCAAATACCCACACAGCTGCTCTATCACTCCCCTTTTCAACAGGATGAGGGGAGAAACTAAGGTAGGAAAGCTCCCTTACCAGTTACTGTCATACTCAAAATAGCCTTGACTCGGGGAAAATTAATTAAATTTATTGTCAATTAAAAAAATTAAAGTGGAGTGGAATGGTGAGAAACAAAGAAAAAAAAGCCTCTAAACCACCTTCCTCCCACCCTCCTTCCCAGGCTTAGCATCATTCCTCCATTCTCAACTCTTCAGGATTCATTACTGCATCATTTTCAGTCCTGTCACAATTAATTACTTTAGCTGGCAATTTGAAAGATTCTCAATATGTCATTGAGAGAAGCAAACACTGTAAGCAGTTTAAATGTTCTGGGCTCTTGAGTGTCCAAGAGTGATTGCACAGACAAACATAAATAGTTCTTGAATAGTGAAATTTCAGCAGTCTAGGAAGAAAATAAAAATTTTATTTTCTCTCATGTAATAGTCTGTATTCCAAAATTATGGCATTCCTTGCAGAATGAAATATATTCCTGTGTCTTTAGAGCCTACATTGATCCAGGACTCTTCAGTGAATGTTAGTAATTAATCAAAGCCTTGGCCACTGCAGCTGTCCTTTGGATGTCTGATTTAGCTTGCAGATACACAAAACTGTTCACCAATTTGTAAAAAAAGAACAGTATTTGATTTACATTGTATAAAAATTTCCTCATGCAGTACTTTTGGGCAGAAAGTATAATTTCCTCTCCCCATCTCTCAAAATGTTTTTGCTCAAGCTCCTTCTGGGCATTTTTACACTGTGTGTGTGCAACACCTGAAGATAATGATCTTTTCCAAGGGATGACAAACAGGTCAGTGGATCCTCAATTAAATCTTATCATCTTAAAAACATGCAAAGTCTTTGTTTTTTCCAAATCTTTCTTGTGCCCATCTGATGGTATCTCATAGCCAGAAGATTTCATCTACTCCTGATTATTCCTCACCTGAGGCCATAATCTTGTTTTTTGATAAGATAAAAATTTTCACAGCAACAAATTCTGATGCCAAAGGCACATAATGATTTAGGTTAGAGAAAAAGTATCAGAAACAGTTGAATTTGCAAAAATTGAGAGTACTTGCTTACATATAAATACCTCACCAATAAAAATGTATAAACAAAAGGTTTCTACCTTCACCTAAAATGGGATGTACTACTCCAAACTACCTTTCAGCATCAATGAGCTTTTCAGCTTACACACCAATCAAAAGTTAGTGTTCCATTTTTTGCAAGTAAATATTTGTAGGAAGTTGAATTCTCTTGAGAATTAAAATATTTCTAATAATGTTAATTAAAACTTTCCCTAAATGTTGTTGAAAATAAAAGTATAGCTACATATAAAAGCAATAACAAGAGTAACTTATACGCTGGTGGCCACAGAAATTTTTAATCTTTTACACTTACACTGTACATAAATTTTCAAGTATGGGAAACACTTTGGTAGGTATACCTGTGGAACTCTCTGACACTATACCATACATTTATAGTACATTTTCACTACAATAACTACAGATTTCAGGCAGCTTTTCCAGGTGTAACACCTGAAAACATAGAACTCTTTCCTGATAAGTGGTTCTGAAATGCCACAGAATTAGGTGTTTTCACATCATATGCAACAAAAATACGCTCATTTAAAACACTAGAAAATATAGTCATGGTTGTGTTTGTCCTGGATATCAAATCATATTGGAATTTACAGGAATGAAAGAACTGGTTGGATTGTTGCAGCTACTGTTTTAAAGGAATAACAATCAAGTTTCTATTGTAATCTGACAAAAAAGCTCTGCTTAATCAATGACCAACTCAAGCACAGCTGCTTATCAAACTGGAATAATAAATGATATGGTTGTTTTATTTTAGTCAGTGCCTAAGAAGTGATTCAGGAGGCAATTCTTTGCTTATCAAAACACACACCACATTATGCAAAATATTGATTGACTCTCTGAACTAAATTAAGGAATGGCTGAATCAATCAGGATGATACACAAGTATCCTTTCTAGTAAAGAAGGCATGCTGAGCATCAAAATACAAAAACTTCTGGCATCTAATAATTAGTGTGGAGTGATATTGTGTCATAAGGGAGACCATCTGGGGTAGTATTTTTGCTATTTTCACAGTCATCAGAGCCTTTTTGTGTCACTCGCAGTGATCAACACCTGCAGAGGGGCACCCCTCCTAAGGGACATCAAGGATATCCCTTCAATTCTCCTTCCCGCATTCAGGACTTCCAAATTGGATGCTACTGTTCCAAGAACTGCATCGCTCAAATGTTAAGCTGCACCAGATAATCTCTCTCTTTGAGTTACTCTGTCAGTCTGCAGGTGAGTACAGAGGAGACTCCAGGGAAAGAGTGTACCCAGGGGGAAGCCCTTCTTGCAAGTTACCACCAGTCCCTGTCCCAAGCTGGCAAAGCTGGGAATGCCAGCTCAGTGAGAGAGTGTCAGGACATGCCTGAATTGGTGTACTGAGTTCCACGTTTAGTGAAAATTCTTGAATTTTGTGAACTATTGAGTGGGGGGAAAATGTAATAATAATGAATTGCAAGCACTTATTCAATTGACAATGGCAGCTTAGTTTCAATTATTTATAACGCTTCATAATGTGCTTATAAATGTTCTGTAGTATCATGTCTTGAAAATGTAATGAAGTCTTAGTAAAATAAAACCTCATTATAGCATTCAGCTATTAATTCTGTGTTGACAAAATGAAAACATAATCTGTTTTTATGAGCAATGTGTTTCTCATATATTTTCTACGGTATTTGTCTGCTTCAATTCTTCATCAGTATTGTTTCTGACTTTTCTGAGTTTTAAGTGTATTATATTTCCCTTATTCCAAAGGAAATTCACACCTTCTTTTTGCTGTGCCTATCAAAATCTCTTGATCTGAAGATTAAAAAGAAGAATTTATAGTACCTTGAAATTAACTTCCTCTGTCCCTTCTTTATGCCTGCTATGTCTGCCAGTTCCACTAAACTGTTTTTGAACCTATCAATGAAAGAAAAAAGTAGCATAGACACAAATAGTTAGACACAGGAGTGTGGAGTTAGAATTAACTTTGTATAGGCATCACAAATCTAATTTTGTATTCGATTTCAAATTTCTAATTTCAAATGCATTTCAAATGCATTTCAAATGCATTATGCCAGCAATCCTTCAGTTTGAATGTTCAAGTCAGGATTTATGCCGGGCTGCCCTGCCTCAGGGCACAGTCTTAATTTTCTAACTATTTGCTGGGTGCCTGGATATAATCTTGGAAGAATTGTATAATCAGTAAGAAGAAGAAGCTCTTTAGGGTGCCACCCTGAGAAATTTTAATGCAAACATGGAGCAGCTAAATTCAGCAAATAGTGAGGATCAAACAGAGAGGGTTCTGATTCCCTTTAGCACAGCTTAGATTCTTTTTTCCATCAAGATCCATGACCTGAGGATAATTACCTATACCTATTTTGTTGGAGGACAAGGTCAGACATAATTTAATTCTTTAAAGCAAGCAAACACAAGAGGTAAGACAATGCCTAGACTTTCATGATGCTGAAAGTCTGTTCACAGTGAACCATGGTAACACTTTATCAGTTGGCTATACTAGTCATCAGTTTGTAGGAAATACTATCTGATGTTATGAAGTCCTGCAAGAAGAATATTCAGCACCTTTCACCATATAAGACCATTTTGTCAACCTCTTTTTCCCTCATAAGTGCATAAAAGTATTCCCTATCAATACCACTGAATGGTTATGCTCTTAGTAGGACAACAAAGAATGAAAAATCACATTCTGTTGAGAATGCCTGTTGTACAACCAATACAAAAGGCTGCATAGAAAGGTATATAGAATAGATAGACTCCTCAGTAGGTGTAGGGACATCCTCTTCCTTTGAACCATGCCAATGCACTTCAGCCAAACCTCATGCCCATTATCTTTTCCATCTGCCCATTGTGCACTTTCTTATTACTCTGCCATCTATGAAGAATAAAAGCAATAAGGCTACATAAGGCTTTTTTGCCTCTTTTGTCTGACTACTAGAGGCTAGTCTCAAATCTTAGAGTAGGAAAGCAAGATGTAGATTAGAGCCTTGGTATAACACAGAAACATGTTAAAAAAGTTGTTTTGTATAGGTAAAGCTTTTTTGTGTGTAAAAGCTACCTTTTGTGCCCTGTTAATAATCATGTTGTTCATATCTTCCCAACAACAAATGAAGAAATTTTTGTCCACTTGAGAAATTGTAATATAACTATAGATTCTATGTGCTTCAAAATAATGTATAATCAGTCAATATAATATTCTTAAATTATTTAGTAAATGCACAAAGATAGATCATTTGTTTGATGATACTGGAAGCTCAGCAGTGGGTAAAATTGATTGAATGCACTTTGAGCATGAATAAAAGAGTTTATGATTTATTGACACTTTGTAGATTAATCTGAGGCCTCATTAAGCAATGAAGCAGAATAGAAAACCTGATTTGAAGGAATGTTAAAAATGTTCCTACAGCAAGGAAAAAGAATTAGATCCCACTTTTTGACCTTAAGTATTTTTGGCAACTTTCAGTGGTCTTGAAAGGTAACATCAGTAAGCAATCACCTTTCAGTGATCTTGAGAGGTAACACCAGGGGAAAACCCAGTGTTCTTTTGGCCAGATTTTCTAACAATTCTGTTGTTTCCAGATACAAAGAAAGCATAGAAAAAAGATAAAACAAATAAAAAATGAAGTCAAAATACATCTGATTTAGCATATGCTCTTAATTTAAAAAAAATAATTACAAGTTCATCCACCTATGGCCAAATTTAGTATGTCAGATTTACCAGTCCAGTTTTCCTTGATAATGTGATTGTTCTGCATTTTGTTAGGTGATTTGAGTGTGATATGTAACATTGACTTCTTGATATTTGCTATCTGGGTTTGAATTTTGTAACTTGAGGATTTGTTTCTCTCACATTAAGTCACAGGTCTATTTTGCTTTCAGTGGACAATAAAGAGAAGAGAGATTATTTTTCTGTTGTATTCACAAAAGGTGCTTAGAGGACACAGACAGATCTTTTGTCACTTTCCAATGAATTTTAGATTTTAGCTTGTTTACTCAGCTTGTACTAGTCCAACAGAAAGATATGTAAGACAAATCCCTTGTAACAAGTAATTTGGATATCAGGACCCTAAGGGCAGTCATGCAATAACAGTTGTTAAAAATGTTCATGATAAATAAACCTTTTATTTTCTCATAATGTTGTTGTCGTGGCAAGTGCTTAAGCACTTTTACTGTGCTGATAGTTAAAAACAATCCCCACTATGTATGCATATATATTTATGATATACAGTAACATAATATACAAAATAATACCTAAGAATTACACCAATAAAATACAGAGTGGGAGTTTTCTACTGGGGCTGATATATTCAGAATGCATGAAGGGACAGAACATGACTCCCAAAACTCCAAGCAAGAAAACAGTAACTCCTCATATTTCCTTACTTTATTTTATACAGAATATTAAAGAGGCTTGCGAGGGCCCTCACCCTGGAAAGAAATATGGTACAAAACCTCAGATTCTATTTCCTTCTACCAGGTCATCTTGAAAAATAACAATTTTCTTTGAGAATTTGGTGCTCTTCATTTGCATTAACGAGTGATATAAAACAATGTAATCTTTTAGCTTCTCTTACTGGAAATGTTGGACTCGAATTTTGATTGGGAAAAAAAAGACTATCACCAGCTACTTCAAGATGATAAAACAAAATGCCATAACATACTGCTTTATCTGTGGATGTTGCCTGTGAAAGAAAAATACAATAAGTTTGCAAAAACAGCAGTAAAAACGGACAGGTTATGAAGGTAATGTTTGAACACAAGAAAATTTTGAAGTTCAGAGAAGTTTTTACTTTACTCAGAAAAGTTAGGAGGGATTCAGGCAAGAGGAAGAAAAAAAGCAGAAATCATGAAAGACATCCGCTTAAAAAGTTGGAAAATCAATTAAACACAAAGAGGCTAATCCAAGTGAGAGACTGTTAGAAATGAATAATTTGCTACTTTATGTGGAAAGACAAGACAGTAGAAGAGCGAAAAAGACAAAGAAAATAAATATGGAAAAGATGAGTAAGCTAAGCTGTGGAGTGAATCAGAGCAAGTTAGTGGTAAAGGGCTATATTCAGGTATAGGATAAAGCGTCCTGCATCTACTGGATTACATATCACTGCAATCCTCAAATTCTAAACGTGGACTCTGGAAAAAGGCATTTCATTGGGTTTGTAAATAAAATATTTATTGCTTATTCCTGTATAGATGTCTTGGGTTTAGGGAATGGATGACAAAGGAGGATTTCACTATTTTTCTTTTTTTTTCTCATTTCCTTAATATAAAATAACTATCATCAAGGATAGTGTGGTGGCAAAATTATTAATATACAAGATATGAGAGAAATTTTTAAGTTCATCCTAACTAAAAAAGTCACTCTTTTTGACTAAAAGCTGTCAGTGACTGTTTCTAAGCTAAGGTGACACTGGGTGTGCCACTCCTACAGGCTCCACCAAGAGCCATCTCTCCATATTGTCACATCATTGACTGTTTTATTCCTTCTTAGAACTGTGGCAGTAAACAAGTTGCTTAAGAAATCTGTCCCAGGCATGGATACCTGGCTTTTTAAACATTGTAATGATTTTCTTTTTCTCACTTTTTTCTTTTTTCTTTTTTCTGAAACATTTCATTATCTGGGTCTCTGCAATCACTTGGAAGAGAACAGAGAAGCAGAGGGAGAAATGTAGCCAAAATATTCTCTCATTATGATCATAGATAATAAAGTTTCTGTCTGACCTGTCCTGAATTCAGTAATGAGGGGTGTCCCTCAGGGAACTGTACTGGTGCCAGTACTGTTTACTGTCGCCATCAAAGACACAGCCAGTGGGATCAAGTGCACCCTCATCAAATTTGTAGATAACACCAAGCTGAATGGTGTAGTTGACACATCTGAAGGACAGGATACCATCCAGAGTGATCTAGACAATTTCAAGAAGTGGGCCCATGGGAACCTAAAGAGGTTCAATAAGGCCAAGTGCAAGATGCAGCCCCAGTATCAATATAGACTGGGGAATAAGGGGTTTAAAGCAGCCCAGTGGAAGAGGACTTGGGGGTGCTGGTGAAAGAAAAGCTGGACATGAGCTGGCTATGTGCACTGGCAACCCAAAAAGCCAACCATATCCTAGCCTTGATAACAAGAAGTGTAGCCAGCACATCAAGGGAGATGATTTCCCCCTCTACTCCACTCTCATAAGATCCCACATGGAGTACTGTGACCAGGTCTGAGGTTCCCAGCAGAGGAAAGACATGGACCTGTAAAAGCAGTCTCACCCATGAAGAAAGGCTGAGAGAGTTGGGGTTATATAGCCTGGAGAAGAGAAAACTCCATGGAGACCTTCCTGGGGCTTTTGGGTACTTAAAGTAGGCTTATCAGAAAGATGGAGATAATACAGCCTGTAGTGATAGGACAAAGGGTAATGGTTTGAAACCAGAAGGAGATAGATTTAAACAAGATAAAAGCAAGACATATTTTACAATTCGAGTGGTGAAACACTGGAACAGGTTGCCCAGATAGCTGGTAGATACCCCATACCTGGAAACATTAAAGGTCAGATTGGACAGAGCTCTGAACTACTTGATCTAGTTGAAGGTGTCCCTGCTTATTGCAGAAAGGTAGGACTAGATGACCTCTGAAGATCCTTTCCAAACCAAATTATTCTACATTTCTATGAAAATGTACTTGTGTTATTATCCACTGGGATAATATAATATATCCCATATTCTCCAACAATAGGAGTCATCTTGTTTGACTTCGGTGTTTGTGTCCAAAAGCTGTTATTGGAAAGTCTCATAGAAGAAATGGGCAATGTTCCTACCATTTGCCTGGGGCTATTTTAGCTAGTATATCTAGATGTAATTCATATAATACCATAAATTAAGAGGAATAGGCACCTCAAGAGTTGTTAAAATTGAAATAAATAGTTTGATATTAAACCAGAATTAAATAGTTCAAACTTTACTTTTCTAGGACTAAAATGGCAACATGACATCATTGAATCGTCAGTACAAGAAAGAGAGAATTCCACTGAATTATGATTTTTGGGCAATCCTGAACACATTGTCTTGCAATCAGCAACTTTAAGTCTATGTTAGGCCTGGTCAGATGGCTTCTGCCACAAACAAAGGCAATATCAGCACTCAGAGTGACACAGACCATTATGATACAAAGAGAATTTGAACTTCTAGATCGTTATAATATTGGAAAAGAATTTCAACTGTCATGAAACATGATGCAATGAAGTAAGAATGAAAACAATTCAAAAGAATATTCTGCACAACATTAATTCCTGTAGAGTCAGATTTCAGTGTCCTATCAGTGTCCTTTTAAATGTCTGATCCTTCTGGGGTAGAATTAATTAAATCTCTCATCGCAAGGTAAGCTCAGAGAAAAGAGACAATTCATTCACTTTTACCATAAAAACCTAATGTAAGGTACAGCAGTTTGTAATCCAGTGGAGAAAATCCATATGTATATGTTGTAATGATTCAACAAAAAACAATGCACTATTCATGGCTATCTTGGATGGGCAGCCAAACCCTAGTCTAGATGATATTTAAAGCTCTGAATACCTTTTTTAACAGAACTTATTGAAAACACCTAAATGAAACAGATTCTATGAGAAAATGCTAGCATGGAGAAATTGAACACTTACACATATGAATATTGAACCAAGAAGATCAGAAATATACTAATTTTTAACATACATTCAATATAAAGCATTATTACATACCAGCACTGCATCAAGGCATCAGGAAATGTGAATAGAGATTACTGAGTGAAATCTACTCTTATGATTCTTTCCAAGTTTATTGGTTAGCTCTTTTAAGGGTACATATGGAGACCTATTAATTAACTCTTTTTCCTTCCTGATATGCACCCTTATCCAGAGGATATCTCATCAGAAAACAAGGTAATTATTTTGCATTAATTGTTAGAAACAGATGTTAGCTTTAATTTCATTAACATTCTCAAGTATCATAAATGTAGCTGCAAACTACAAACAAATAACCATTGTATTTCAAACTTCTTTATTCTTTATTTTTCTCTCGGTTACACTGAAGACTTTTACTAACATCATAATTATATAATATACATCATGTTGTGGAAAGATTTTTTTCCTCCTTTTAATGTTTTACTTGTAGGCTTTAACAAGTTTATAGATATCAGCCCCCAGTGTTATGATACAGTTTTAATTTAGAGGCAGATGACCGTTATTGCGCTGTAATTCTTTCTTGCAGATTTATGGAATCATAAACCTGATGGTGCTTTAGGGACGCTGTCAAAAGGAAGCAGCAGAAACAACAAGGGAAATGTTGGAAAGAAAAGTGTTGCTGGATACTGTAGAAGTTTTCCTGCTTTGAGGGCAGAATCAGGATGCCTATGCAAGGGAATGATAATCCTGGGATATAGCATATTGTGAGCAATATTATTATAAGTTTGCCAGTATTTCTTGCTGAGTTACTGTTTATATGGCATACACTCTTCTTGTCATTCCATGCCTCCCTTTCCTGTTAGCAAAGTTTTGTGCCAAGAGTTTTCTGCTGTGCCATGATTTTCTAATATAATGAAAAGCATCTTTAGGTTCACCGTAGGTGTCTCATAAATTTGTCTCGCAATAAAATGCACAAGAATGTGACTAAGATGTTTTTTATTTTCATTTAGGGGTTGGGACATCTTAGTAGATTTTGTACATTTATTATGCCTGATAAGTTAGGATTCTTTCTAGACACAGTTGTCTATTTAGACATTATATTGCCCATCTATGTACATTTGTGTTTCAACAGAACTCTAGGAAGTTTATATCTCATTTTCCCACAAAGTCAGCAGCATACAAAAGGATTAGAAATGCAACATAAAATTGGATCTTGTCAATAAAAATTTTGGTTTGATTTTGAGAGTGGTCATATTTACATCAGTAGCAAAAACATTATAAATCTTTTTCCTCATTTATAGCATTATTCTGTGATCATCTGTATTCTTATCTGATCAACTAAAGTGTATAGAAAGGACATCAATCATTAACACCAAAAAAACGTATTTCCAGGCATACTTTCTGAATTTAGAAACAAGATAAAAGCTTTATGACTCAAAGAAAAAGAATCAAATGCTTTTTTTTTTTTTTTTTTAGCCACAAGCATCATATTTACTCAAAGGATTGTAACTATAAAAGCAAATATCTCTTACAGGAAGTTAGGACAAAAGCTGTCAGAGAACAGGGTAGTAAATAGCCCTGAAATTGTTTTCTCTTCTTCATTTCAAAAGCTCGAGGCAAAGAATGTTTGACCTTTTACAAATGGAATGGTTTCCTGGAGGCCATGGTGCTGTATTGAGTGCTGCTGGTCAAGTGCAACTTGATGCAATCATTATGAACGGTGAAACTATGGCTGCTGGCACAGACTCCTGCATAAGAATGATTTCTTATTCAGTGACATTTGCTTGTTTGAGTCTCCCAAAAATTGGAATATGTCTTTCTGCTTCCTCCATTCAGATGTATTGCCAGAGTTTTTTGACAGGCTTTGCAAATTAAATAGTGTGATTGTTCTATATGACCCAGAAAGTGTAAAGGGATCAAGGAGAGAAATGTGAAATACGAGCAAAAAAGCTGCTCTTAAACCTGTGATATCTATAGTCCATTAGCTTTCACCTTGACATATTAATGAAATATGAACGATATTTCTATCCAACTTTATATTACAACTTATGAATATTTTAATGAATGTCATATAACCCATAGGCTAAATTTTGCTCCCATTGAGAACAATGGAAATTTTTACTATTGCTCTCAACAGACTAAAACTTGACTCCACTTTACAGTCAATTCTTCTCCTGCATTTGTTAATAATTCTTGTTTGGATACTGGTTTTTTCCCACATAGCTGGTGTGTAGATAACTAATTCATTAATTCCAGTTTGGTTTTTTTCCATTTTCTCATGCTTTCTTAAGTTTCATTTTTGATGTGATCACTACAGAAGTCAAACAACCAGGTTGTGCAAAAGTGGAGAGTATTTGAGCATACCTATATATACACCCCTACCACTATTAGGAATTATAGATTTATAAAGTAGCTAATCAATTCTGTCAGGCAGTGCTTCTTTCAACTTTTTGTCTGTTTTAACAATAATTTTGTTACACTTACTCTAGACTTACAATGGAAACTCACAGGAGCAAGGTACCATGTGTTACATGATCCTAGCCCTTAAACTGCAGCACAAGTGCTATCATAATAAGCTCCACAGTGGTAAAAATAACACCTAAGCTAAAGGCACATGGTAAACCCAGGAATTTTTTAACATACTGAAAAAGATGGTTAGTTGAGTCCATAGAAATGTGCTGTTAGAAGTATATGAGAACTGGTAAATTTCATTTTCTGTCATAATGGTTTAATTATTAACTCATTATTTTCAGTTGTGTTTGTGAAACCACAAACAGAGTTTCTCTGGTCTCTTTCTGATAGTGATTCAGGATTCACAACCTATGTGTCTAACTCCTCTGAAAGACCCTATCAGATAGTTTTGCTTAGAGCACTAATTTCACCACTAAAGACAGAACTCATTATGTCCTCACTGAAAAAATGTGGTCAGAAGAGATTTTCTGTTTATGCAACCCACTACTTAAGTAGCAACATAGTGCTTAGAGCACTTAAAAAAAAAGTGGGAGAATAATTTGGGTCTCTACAATCAGTACCAAAAGTACATTAAAAAAAGGACAAAGTTCTGTTGGTTTGCCTACTGTGCTGTGGCAGTTTATGAATGCAAGTTTGCAAGTAGATTTCTTACTGGAGTAAACCAAATAGTTCCCTCTAATAAGAAATTTCAGTATGGATGAGAGAATGGTTTGCATTTGGGTCCATTCTCCGTTTGTTGACAGCATAGTCCTTTACAGCCAAACTCCTATAAATCCCAAGGCTATTATGCAGATTGGCTCCCTGATGTTCACTGAAAGTCAGGAAATACATGTGTAAGTGTCTCATGACCAAAATATAGCCCTGACAGTCATCACGTCACAACTATGCAGAGAGGCATGTAGAGACCATCAGTCTCCTATACATAGGACAAAAGAAGCAATGTAGTTTTCAAGATGATGTTACTCCATCTAGGCGTACAGTCCACCTCACGCTTTCACATTCTCGGAAACAGCAGTGGCATCTCTGCTTTCCCCATCAACAGAGGCATGAGATCCATGTGCATGCCAGTGTACAGCCATCCCAGACTCATTTAGTGCCAAGATGCCCATGGGGAATCCAAATGTGATGGCTGGTCACACAAAGTCTGTGACTGCTGCTGAGGACAGCTGAAGGATTTTTAAAAAGGCTTTGTCTTTCAGAGCCAAGAAAGTCACTGTAACTGAACACACAGCACACACCAGCCCTTGAATGTCTGGTTTGTATAAGTAATATGTTGGAAAACTCAAGAAAGCAATGAACAACTTCTTGGCAATTTTGAATGCTGTGGTCAACACTTCCCATATCCAGAAGATTTGAACCTGCTTCAGGATGGCTAACTTTGTCTGGTTCATCTCAAAGAATGAGGATAACACAATAATGGGCCTCAGATACCGTCATGGTTTCCCAGTCACATGCATGTGAAGAGCAGCAGAAGTGGAGCAGGAACAGAAGCACTGTTCCAACAGAAGTGGCAGTATAAATAACAGGCTGTACATTTTCACCAAGGTTAAGCAGAATTTTCCAGCATGTATCAAGTATGTTAACAGTGCTAACAAGTTCACATGTTATCCATTAGGTAGACTGACATGTAGCCCTTCTTCTTTAGGGCATTTATGTTGAAATATCCTTTAATATTTACAGAGGAACTCTGAAAGAAGGATATTAATTGACAGGCTCACATAGTAGATACTGAAGACTAATCCTCACTAACACTCAATAAGCTAATCAAGCAACTGAAAGTCAGATGGGGAAATGTTGATTTCCCTTGCAACTTGCTGACCTCTGTGGTATTAGGATTAGTTTTTTATACTGTAAATATTTTCCTCTTGCATCTTGTTTTATACCTCAACAATTGTATTTTATTTCCTGTTTTTCTTTTCTTATGTGGTTTTGTCATGCCAACTTCCTTAGAAAAAGGTCCTGAACTGAATTAAACCTTAAATCAGGAACAGCAGTAACTCAGGGCTGAGGTTCACCTGGTGAACATGATGTATGCTAGAAAAGCCCCAGACTTACAGATACAAAGTTCACTGGAAAACTGTTCCACCTGTCATGAAGTATGGATGAGACCAGTATGATCTGGTAAATGCTTACCTTTGGCAGTTTGCACCTACTTCAGTTTGTACCTTCAGGCTCAGGTATCAAGACAATATGGATGAAGTTGTTCACTCAAGATCTGCCTTAAGGAGCCTCATTGCCACTCAACTTTCCCTCACATACTTTGGGAGATACTGTAAAAGCATTGCACACTTAACAAACTCTATTTGTTGTTTACAGCACTGAAGTAGCTTCAGCTCAATGAAGAATCATTCATGAAATCTGGCACTTACCTTTGGAGTGCTGCTGTGCTTGGTGTGATAATAGGTGTTTATTTGTTAAGGAAACTTCCCTGTCTGTCCCGCCAGGAGCCCCTCTGTCAGTCACACTTGCACACCTGAGCTGGGACCGAGGCCCCATCACAGCTACACCCCCACACTCACACAGTCACACCAGGCTTCCGAGCTGTGCTCGACCCCAGGTTTTCACAGCAGAGTCTCAGATGAACCAATCCTTAAAATAATTTAGTCTTAGTGAAATAACTAAATAACAAACTAGCAGCTCGAGCTGATGCTTCCGAGGAGGAACCCCGAGCAAAAGACCCCCTGGGCTTTTATCCTCCCACAGTCTAAGCACAGGAGAGTCTGGAACCCTTGGCTCCTGCCATGTCTTCAGATGTCCAGTCGCCAGGCTGGGCCACAGGTCCCCAGGCCCTTGGTTGTGCACAGGGTTGGCAATTCCCAGCCTCTTGCATCAGGCTCCCAGAGCTTAACCTGTGACTCCCACTGCAGCAGCTCACCAAGATACCAGCACTGAATGGATTTCTCAACATGTATAAACATGTAAAAATCCTCTCATTGTATGTCTCATTGGTGAATACAGATCTATTGTAAAATTGTAAATCAATCACAGCTGGTAAGTCAGGTTAAGACCAAACTGGGTTTAGGTTCAGGTTTTTGGGTTTTTTTTTACCATTTCTTCTAAGGAAGGTGTTAGTTTGAACATTTTAATTTAACGATGTGGCTAGGTTGACTATTTGGTTAAATTAGTAACTACTTGAAGCCAGTCTATAACACACTATTTTATATGTGCTAGAGATTTATTTTCAATATTAAAATATTTGTTTGGGACCTAGTTTTATTTTTTTTTCTTTTAATAGAATGCATCCTGATTCAAATATACTCTCTCTATTCCTACAAAACTTGTCTTAGGATGTATTGGTACTGCTATGGTCTAAATTCTAATTGATAAAACCTTGCTGAGAAATGGGTGTGAATAATGGTGTGAATTATCTTCTATGCCAAAATGTAAAGAAAAGACTGAAACAAGTGGCATCCTATGTGGCTGCATTTGGTCTGGGAACCTCAAATCTAAAAAATGAAAGAGGTAAAATTGAGTATAATTTAATAAAAGGCATACAGAAACCTTCGCCTTTCAGTGGCTTGGCAGAGAAGCTTGTGAGTTTTAACCCCTACAAAAAAAAAAAAAATCAATTACCTCTTCAAACTTCATAATTTTTTTCTGCTAAGAAATTGCAGAGACTCTGCCTTGAAAAATAAAAATAACATTAATAATTAATTCAATATTTAAAAAATATTTTCTCCTACTATTTTAGATCAACTGTTAGAGAAAATTTCATATAGTTTAAAAATGTCCCTTCTGAAGAAATACCATTAACACTTAAGAAGCAAATTTGAAAGGGTCTAACTTATTGTGCAACATCTGCTGCCATCAAAAGCATCAATATTGCTATATATGTTTTCTGGCACATCATTAAAATCCAAATATCACTCTAGAGATAAAATTCAGTTTGCTTCTTGTAACTTTAAAATGAAAAGAAATCCTTCTCAGAGGAATCTTACTGTAGGTTTTTACAGAAAATGTAGAATACATTTTGTTTACCTCAAAGATAAAAAAAAAAATTTTCAAGTTACTGTGTACAAACTTACTCCTCTGCGTAGCATTTGAAAACTCCTACTAAACCCCCCTGAAGAGAGTCAGGAAGATTAGGCAAAAATGATTGGAATAGACTCTAAGTATTTTTCCTGAAAGAATTCTACTGTCCTTTGTTATTTTCTTTGATAAGCACTTTGATTTCCATTCCCAAATCCATCGGAAAAAAAAAGAAAAAAAGAGTGATGTTTGCAGCAACATATTGGCCTAGGATTTGAGTTTGCAAATTATATGCAAACATTAAGAAATACCTGTTAGCTGCACTGGAGCTTCTTCTAAGATAAGCATTAAAGTATATTGTATTTGAGATTACTCAAGAGGGTGCAGGCAATCTGCATAGATTTGCTACTGCCTCTCAAAACAACATGAAGAAACATTCAACTGCAAAGTCAAAAAAGGCAGTCAGCTCCCTAGGTGAACTCCTGACTTAAATTTCCTTATAATTTGGCTTTTCCTTCCTCCTTCTGGAATACTTCGAATAAGATATGAAAGGAAGATAAGGATTTCATCATTCAAATAGATTCCACACTGTTAGATTTCAGCTTTTCTCTGTAGCTTTTAGAATCCATAATAGGAATGGTGATGTGTTGTGCTCAAGTCACCTGAGATCTGTGAAAGTTTTTGGTATGCATTAGGCAGCATTAAGTGGCAGAAAGTGTGGCTTTGCTATCCATGGACTATGCAGCCCTGTTCCACAATGGAGTGGGCTGTAGATGGCTGCTGTCTTTGATGTGTGAAGCTTCTCCAGGGCTTTCTACCCTGCTTTTCATCTTAGACATGGAACATTGTCCAGCATAGATATTCATGTGCTGGTATAATAACTCCCACTGTACTACTATGAAGCTGAATATCTGTCACATGAAGGCTCTTTCATTGCTGGTCTTCTGTTCATTAAATTGCTAAAAAACCCCATAGCACTCCACCTAACCTCCTGCTCCCCCACTTTGCATTTACTGTATTTAACCTGTTCATTTAAAGTGGTAGGTTATGTAGTTGGTTGGGTTTTTTTCCTTTCTTCAGTCAGACAATGGGTTCTGGTGACTTTGGTTCAGCTGAACTATTGTTTTATAAAGCCTAAATTAGACAAGCAAACAGGTAAAGAGGAAAGCTAAAATGACGAGAAATATTTGCAAAGACAATATGTAAGGCTACATGCATTGGTTATGCTTTAATTAAAAAAAAAGAGGGCGTCTTGAGGTATTGATTTTTTTATCTTGGCTTTATTACTGCTACCTTTTTTGACTCCCTGTATGCTTCCTTAAAACACCAGGCCCTCCATTTTCCACCACTTGTGCAATGGTTCTTCTTCACAGCACAACCTCCTTTTTTCTTCTGACCTGCTGCTCTGCCTCTAAGGACATGTCTGTTCCCTTGTGGTACTCTGTTTGTTGGCTATGGAGTCCAAGCAGCATGATAAGATTGTGAGGTAGCAATCCTATATATGGGAAATGGAGTTGTACAGGTGAGAAGATGGGATCCTGGTGGTCTACTTGGCCCATTAAAGCTTGTGATTAAATTATGTAGGTGATAGGTACATCTGCAGAGCTGCATTTTTAGAAGTTACCACTTCTATATTTAAATTAAAAGAAAAAAAATGAGACTAGGGAAAATATCTCCTCTTACACAGATGTGTGGATTGCCACAGAAGTCAAAACTGATTTTGCCAATATCTCTGCTGGTGTTGTATGACTAGGTTGCTGTTGAGAACTTTCTCACTGGGGTATTTTCTTATGAAAAACTGCATATTGGGTTTGGAGATGCTTCATGCAGAGATTTGTTATCTATGAGAAGGCTTTCCCTTTAGCTCTACTATATGAATATAGAGAGTTCATAAGCTATTTGCTGGATTCATAAACCATATCCTGAAGAAAAAAAATACTGATCTTGTTATTGCCTAAATCATGCACATGCTTGCATTTACCATTCTGCTCCATTTGTGGCAACACAGGTTGGATTAGAGCTGTAAGGTTTGTTATGGGAATAAAGGGATATGTCTTGAGTTCTGATTCCTATGCTTGACAGATTTGTCTGCTATAAAACATCCTCAGAGTATGGCAGTTCTCACCAACCTTTAGGAAGAATATGATTATAGGTTTATTTTTTGTTGCTGTTGAACTATGCTTGGCTTAAAGTTCCAACTTTTTTTACATCTAAAATAAAGGCACCTGGGGCCATAATTTATTCCAATAACTTATTTCCATTAATAATTAGAGCCTTTTCTGCTATCTAGCAAAGGTATAAACTCGTCTGATCGAGTTTTTGTATTCTTTCAGCTGAATCAGAGATCCAAATATTTAATGACATGATACAAATATGTGTCAAAGGGTCTTTAAGTCTGCAAACTTCATAATGGACCATAGACATCCCTACCTGGAAGATTCAGCAGCACTTATTCATTATACCAGTGTACAATTATCACTTAGGATTTGAATGCTGGGGGAAAAAATAACCAGCAAAGGCATGTAATACTTTAGGTATATTCTTCGGAGAAAGGTAAGGACTACTTTTTGTGTTAGCAAGTGCTTCCAGAGGTTGAATGTTTTATGCATTTCATGGGTTTTGAAACAGAGTTGTCCCTGTTAAATATTTTCCCTTCAAGAGGGAAATCTGCATTTAAAATTTGACCAGCTGCTAAACTGTCTGCTTCTTTAAAGCTTGATGTGTTCTTTGAGTTTGGTTCCTGTCATGTGCAGAAAGATGGTCACAGAGCCACATCTTTTCAAGTTGTTTTTCAGGTTTGCATGAGGTTTAAAACATGTCTTGTGAGTCTCTTCATTGAGGAGTTAAAATCTGTAAAAAAAAATCTGATTTTAATAATCTCATCTGCTATGCAGAGAAAAGTTATGTGATATATTTCAATTTTCAACAGTTTTTTACTAGGGCATCCAATTTCCTTCTAGCCCCTGGTTATTACTCTTTCAGAACTATTTTAGTCTATCCTATCACTGATTCTTATAATGTCTAGTACCACTTAAGCAGGAAACAGCTAAGTTATAAGTACTATTGAGTAAGTCACATACATACACTAAGCTGAGGCTTCAAAAAAGTATTAGGAACAGCTTTAAAGGAACATGATCAAGGTTAAGCAGCTCACATCTTGACAGTCCGAATCTGAAAAGAAATGTTCTGTTTTATTGGGAAGTACTTTAAAAACATAAAATACCATTTGGAGAGGAAGAAGGGTCAACCTTGCAATGTCCCTGTAATGCTTCTCAGGTAGTTTACATTAATGACCCATGTCTAACAAATTTCCCAATAATCTTGAATAGGAACCTCGGTTAACTTTCTGTTTCATTTTATAGTTTTCAGTTAAGCACCATTTCATTGGGTAAGATTATATTCTGGTACATGTAAAATAGCTCTGCCAATGCTTCATAAAAGCAGTGTCTTTATCTCATTTTGTGTAATGGAAGGAGGTCTTCTTTGTTAATTAGATGCAGCACAAAATGGACTGATCAAATTAAGTTCTGGATATTGGTCAGACTGGTCACACAGAGAATGCTGGGAAAAAAGAGGATTCATTTTTCCAGATGCTATGTGACAAAGGACAAGGTTTTGCTGTGCCTTCTATTTTTACAGATTTTCAATTCTACCTGTATTCATATGTAGAACTTTTAATGAAACTTAATTTTTATTGAAGAGAAGATGTTTATACTTTTAAAATAATACAAAATATAATTAAGTGATATAAAAGCAAATTTCTATAGCTCAGAGCTCTCTGTAAAGTACTTTGAAATTTCTTAAATAAACTCAAGTGACATAAAAATGCTCACTGTTGAAATGCATAGATAAAAATAGAGACCTTAAAAAAAAGGAATGAGGCATTAAATACTACAACAATACAGGGTTTTTTTTATCAAATGTTATTGGGTATTTGCAGGGGGATTCATCTGAGTTAACTCAGACGTCTGCAAGTTATTTGTCTAGACTTAAAAAGACAACCTAGATCACCGTCATCTTCAGGATATAGTGACCTTCAGGACCACACAAGGAAAATATGCATCTTTAAAGGGCAAAACACTTCCTGCAAGGACTAGAGAACAAGACAGGTTGAATGATTTAGAGTGATCTTTACCTCCATTAACTGTATGGATATCTGTACAGTGACCAATTTGGATTTAGACAACAAAAATTTAGATGTTCAAAGATGAATATATTTCACCCCTATGTTCTGAAAATGTACTTTAAAGAATGTTTTCCATCCATTATATAATTTATTATGCAAGAGTGATGCAGAAGTAAAGCAATCCAGTCCTCATTCATTCATTCATTCATTCATCTCTAATTTACTTTGTTCTGCATCTACTTGAAAGTGCTCTAATAAAACAAATAATTCTGGAATCTGCTACCTCTCTTGAGGTTTCAGGCTGAGATTTCAGGTTCTTGTGATATGATGACTGAACTGCTCAAATTTCCTGTGCAAGCTCAGCCACTGAAGTAATCCCAGAGCCCTGATATTTATATTTATTCTTATGCAGGTTCAGTCACTGAGACTAACAGACCTTTCATTCTGTCATGTAAAGGACAAATACAAATGAACCATATACAAAAATTGTGTTTCTACCTTTTGTAAAATCCATATAGTCCTAGTGACAAATATTTTAGGGTAAATTGTGCGGTGGAAAAGTCAAAGTAATCTGTGCTGTGAGAATTTGTGCTTATTAGAAGGAAAATACTGTGAAAAAAATTGTCAGAAAGATAAATATAGAGAAACTATCAATGTAGTCTTCTTATCTCTTTCTCTCATTACTCTTTTTATCCTGATTGGCAGAACAGACCAAGAATACCCTTCAAAGTCATAAGCTGCTGAAGTAGATTTTCTACGATGTAAGAAAATGAAATATGTCTTGACTGAAGACAGATTCTAACCAGGAAAAACAAAAGAAAAAAAAAGAAAAAGAAAAAAGGAAATTCAGTGCCATTCTGCTCTTAGATGAAGCTGTAAGTGTTACTTACAGGATATATGTTCTGTTTTGAAAGTCTTGACCAGTGCTGGATTGCAAAAGGTGGTATCATGAACTTCATTTCCCACATATATGATTCATTGCTTTTTCTCCCTGAGCAGAGCCATCATTTCTCTAGTCCCAGGCAAATTAAAAGGAATGCACAGGGGACAGTATGTGAATTCTACTGCTTTTTCCTCCCAAAATGAGGAGAAAGCATATTTGTCTTTCATGTTCAAAGAATAATTTTTATTGCTAAGGCAAAACCTCACTAAAGACATGTGCTCTTTAGTTAAATTAGATTTTTGTCTCTTCCTCTGAAATCTTAAAACAATGATAGCTGTGTTTGTAAGCATGTTTTTAAATATCAGGATGAGAAAGCTATTATTTCAGAGTTCCTTAGACTTTAAAAAGCAAATATGTAAAAATATATATACAAAACTGAAACAGAATCTTGTAATCTGTGGGACTTGTTCCCAAAACTGACCTAATTATCATCAGCTTTCCAAAGAAAACATCCAGATCTCAGGGGAAGCCATGCATTTCTGCAAAAGGCAAGGGATAACTAAATTGTTGATATTTTGGAACTACTGTAAATTCTATTCCCTTCCCTTTCCTATTTGCTTTCCTTTTCAGATTGGGAAAGTAGAAATTGCTTAGAAATGTAATAGATGAAGGATATGAGCCATGATAGTTTCTTATTCATTCATTTCTGGATGACCTTTGCATGTGAAAAAGAATCCTAGAATCAGAATAAATGTGTGGCTGAGGTTGGGTAGGACATCCATCTTTTTCTGCCAAGATTCTATCGAGCTGGTCAGCTTCCAGCAGATACTGATACATGGGGTTGTTCCTCCAGAGGTTCAGGACCTTACACTTGACCTTGTTGAACTTCATGACATTCCTGTGGAACCATTTCTCCAGACTGTGGGTGTCCCTCTGGATGGCAGCCTGACCCCCCTGGTACATCAGCTGCTATTCACACTTAGGTGTTATCTATAAACTTCCTGAGGATACACTCTGCCCCAAAAGCCAGATCCTTAATGAAGATGTTGAGGGGGATTGAACCACTGCTGACCTAGGGAGTGGCCAGTCACACAGTTTTGAGTCATCCTGTACTTCACTCATCTAGCTCATATTTCATCAGCTTCTTCATTAGGATCTTATGGAAGAGTGTTTTGGAAACCTTACTGAAGCCTAGGGAAATAATAAACAGTCCTTTCTTTTACTTAGTACTCCTTCTATGTTAATGTGTATCAAACAAAATTAGTTTTATGGCCTGGGCTTGATTGACTAGCAAGGCCGAGGAAAAAGGGATCTGTTGGAAGACATAGACTTGATAGTAAATTATATTCTTATCAAATGATGATTATAAAGACAACAAAAGATAAAGAAGACCTATCTTTTGTTTGCCTGTTAGCAGAAATTTTGTCCTAGACCTCATATTTCATGGGTGAGTCCTAAATACACTTAGATGTGAGATAAATGCTGCTTATCTTCAGAAATAGTGTTTGCTCAAGGTATGAACAGGACTGGAAGTGTAGTTGTACAGGCAATATGACAGATGAGATGTGTCTTGAACTGTGATCCCAAATCCTACTGCAGTTAATTATCTGCTTTTGAAGCTCTGAGTCTCACCAGATAGAAATGAGGTATTGTATTACTGAACCAGTGGATGTCAAGGGCTACTCCAGAGTCATTTCAAGGCCCAGAGAGAAAAAAGTGCCGTACTCTATTTAACACAAGATAAACCAGCACAAATCTACTATGATAAACAAAAAGGCAATAGACTGTTTTCTAACGTATAGGTCTCCATATATCAATTACTTTCCATGAATTGCAAGATAATCTGTTATCTCCACAATTTCAAGCTCTTTCTTTTTCTAAAAATAAGTGTGTAAAATTTACTGAGATCTGGGCAATTCTTTTTGTTAAACAGCGATGTAAAATCCCATGCCTGTATTTGTCAACATATTTCTAAGACTTGGTAATTTACCTGAAAAACTTATGCGTGACCTAAAAGAATTTTACTTTATTAAACTGTGTGAAGTTCTAACTTTTCTATAAGTTCTACTGTGAAATGACAGGTGATTATAGTTTTAAGTTAACCACTTCTTAAATACATAGTCTGGAAATATATTAATCTCTATTGAAGACTGAAACAATCTATAAAGAAAAGTCTCAGATTATTAAAATGGTTCTCTTGCCTTTATCTTCTTCTGGCCAGTGTTAAATAAGCTGTAATTTTCCAGGAAATTATAGCATGTATAGACATCATTAGGGTTAGATAGCAGATAAAAAATCCTAATTTGTAATTTTGACTCTTGAATCTATACTGAATCTCTATGTACAAATTTCCTTCTTGAGACAATGAGATTTAAGGATGCTTCTTCTGACACAAAGATGCAGATATTTGTTTATTTTTATCTTGTATACTTCTGATGCCATTAAGATTTTTGCCTTTTCTTTTATACCCCTGTTATACTTTTTTACAACTTCTGTATTCCTAGTGCTTTTGCCTACATTCTTGGACTTGTTTGTCAAGCTAAGAGACTAAACATTTTAGAAGCTTCGTAGCTAGGGATCAGTGTGCCCCAGTCCCCAAGGTCCTCTCCAGAACACATTCTGTAAACCAAGATAGAGCCATCCAGGGGAAGGTTCCTTGGGGAGGGGGGCTCACTTGAGCCTCTCATTGGGGAATCTTTGATAGATATGCTAATTAGTAAAACCTATAATGTTATACCCAATGTTGAGGGCAGACAGAGATAGACTCAGCAGGGTGCATCTTGATGCATATGACCTGGACGTGTACACCTAAGGATCCTTAAAATAAATACCAAGGTAAAATCCCTTTTCCCCTTCTAACCATGTATGACTCTTGATTTTAAGACCAGGAAAAGGCATTCCTTTTCCTGTAGGTGTTTTAAATGCAGATGTACGAGATAAGAAATACTGATCATCTTACTGACATAATAAAAACCAGCAAGCTTTTGTTCTCAGACTTCTTCAATATGATTATGCTTTCAACAGTACTGATAATGTAGCCAAAGATAATTTTTTTTTTTTTTATTATATTAGTAGCACCTTTGGGGAACATTAATCTCTGAATAATTGAGAAACACTGGCTAAGCTGTTAGCTTTAAATGACACATTAGTAGCTGTCATTTAAATTGATAGTTAGATCTGTAATTGAGAGTAACAGTCAGAAGGTAACTACTCTGTCGTTGAATTTTTACTGCTTTATTAATTTACTGACCTCATGCACCTGGCTGAGGTGTATAATCACAAGATATCTGAATCTTTTTACCAGATAAGGGCAAAAATTGTGATTTTGATCCTTTCTATCATAAAGCTTCCTATTCTGTTTTGTTGCCAAATTTTGGATGGCTATGTATATGGATATTCTTTCTTTCAGTCTGTCTAGCTAGCTGTCATCATGTCTGCACAATTTTTTTATGACCTTCAAGGTAGGACTCTGACTTGCTTAGACCTTGTAAAGAATCAATAATCATTCCTTACAAACAAGAGGAACATTCCTTACAAGAGGCAAATAGAAAATATTCTATAAGACAGTCCTACCATATTGTAGCACAATGCTCAGTGCTTTAGAATTTTTTTCAGTATTGCTTTGTTTTGCAGAAACAAATATATAGGTTTGAACTAATTGAATGAATTTTTATACTCTCCTAAATGTTATGCAAAATGGAGTAAAAGACACTTAGACATTAAATTCTGTATTGTTTCCATTTGGCATTAAAAATTACCATTCTGGACCAGCTCATCATATTTGCTCTTTTCTCTGTTTCTGGACATAGCATAATTCTTAAACCTGCTGTTTGCACTGTTATGTTTGTAGAGGCATTTTATAGTGAGCATTCTGTCAAAATTTAGTATTTGACCACTGTGAGTGCTGACATTTTTATGCTTCCACTAAAATACTCACATCGACTTCAGACCTGCATGTTATAAACAGAAGCAGCCGCTCCCTCTATCCCATCAGGATACCAAGATGGTGTGAAGAGATGCAATTCAGGGTCCATGTACTTTGCTACTTTTGTGGAAAAACATTTAAACAGTAGGACTGGTTAGTGTACTCTTAGCTATTCCTAATGTTTTAGTGAATATTCTGGGGAGAGTGTCATAATGTTCCTTTGTCTATCTGCTGCACAGAGATGTTGGTCTCTGTCCAATTTTTTTCTATTTAGTTTAATGTTCTCAGCATGTTAACTCACTCTTTGGAGTTTTGGGCAATGTCTAGAACACATTAAAAGTTCATCTACATATTTTAAAGAAAGATATTGTATCTGAAGTTCTTTTAATATGAAATGAACCTTGACAGTTTGCATTTTATGTCTGATAGCTTGGACTCTAAGCACAAAGCACAAAGCCTACTTACTAGCTTCTCTAAAATTAACCAAAGTAATACAAAGGGAATGTATTAAAGTGAAAGAATTGTTGGTTTAGCTGTCACTAACGTGTAGAATTATTTTCTGTTACATAATTTATACATGGGCTGCTAATGCCTTTGCAAAGCCATCTTGGCTCTGCAAAAATATTAGTAACTTGGATAAAAGTTTCTGCATTTCTCTATTTTGAATGATTCTCTCGGCTTTCCAAAACCATTTTGGCTAAGGAATGTAAATAATATGTTAACACAGCACAGGCCTTGTGACTGCAAGATATCACAGAAGCTTGCATTTATTACTAGCTGTACACGCACCATTTTCTCCTGAATGCTACTTCCACAATAGGCAAGCACAGAGAAAACATATCTTGCACAATTTAATGGAACATGACAGTAGCAGTTAAGCCTGCATAGGAATAATTATCTCCACCCAGCATCACACTCAAGTCCCTCCTTTGCATTGCAGCTCAGCTGACAGCCATTCTGTTCATTTGCAGCAATATAGGTCTACCTTGGCCAAGTCATCCACGCAGCTGAAGCCATTTGGCAGCATTCCACTTTTTATTTCAGTTCATCTTAGTTCTGCATAGCATTCTGATTTAAAGACAAAACAGCTGCAAACCTGAACCATACCGTACCAAAAGGTTATTGGGAGGGCTGCGTGAGAAAAAAACATATTAACAGGGATTTGCCCTCAAGTGAGACTATTTGTATTTAAGTTCTATTTGCATTGATAAAAGACCTATTGCTCCCCACTATTTTCAATAATCATATGAAATAATGAAAAGTATGAAATAACATCCACTAAACATAAAAGAGTGGCATAATAAATGATGAAATTATAAATAATATAGGAAAAGGAGCTGATACACAGAGTGATATGGATCATTTAGTAGCTGATAAAGGTTTTTTTTTAACATTGCCATATATTCAGTAACAGATCTAGTAAAAACAATTCATAGGATATATAGGCTGTGACCAAATAACTCAGCATAAAGCTTTGTGGAAAATAAAGGATAGTTACAATAATTTCAAATAAAAAATAGAATACTTGGGTTCAAGAATAGACAGTCATTTTACTGCTGCATATGAGTGCAGCTAACATTAGAGCAGTACATATATAGTCAAATGCATCCATTCCTAAAATGATGCTAAAAGCCAGAAGAAGTAACTCAAAAAGAGAATCAGTCTTATGCTAGAAATTTTGAAAAAAAGCATATACTTTAAACCTCAGTTTGTGTGTGTCTGAGGAGAACTGGAGAAGGAGGTGAGTAGATCACACGGTGTATGTACCTTTTCAAGGAGGAAAAGTCAAATTCTGAAATCTTAGCACTCTGTGCGGAAAAGGCATAAGAAGAACAAAATTCTAGCAGCTGAAGCCAAAAAAATTACATTTGAAATTGAGAAACATGCTTTGAATAATAAGTATGCAAAGCTGCTCATAAAAAATACCAAGATAAATAATGAATTCTCCATCTCTTTCCTTCAAATCAAATATTTGCCTTTCTAGAAAAAATGTTTTGATCAAATTCAGTTCACAAGAGTGAAGTGTAGCAAGATATTAATCTTTCTGTCTCTAAAAAGTATCAATATGAATCTGTGATTACTATGCAAGTAATCATGATCACACACGTGATGTTTAATATCATAGACAGGCTTATGTTTCCCCACAAAAAAAAGGCATGGGATCACAATGGAGATGGAACTGCTCTTAGTCCCTAGTTGCTGACATGGCCAAAAATCTCAGAGCATAAAATACCTGAAAGTATGAAGTACAACAACATTATTTTGTGACAGTGTCATACTAATATTCTGCTTATGCAAAGGGTGTCTGCAACAATATGCGAACATCCCCAAAATTAAATGGAACCCAGGCAGGAAGGCTTTGCTACGTGTACTAAGATTGCGCTGATCCTTTAATTTATCAGTTGTGGCTAGTAAATGTTTGTCAAGCCTGACCCATTTAAAGGTCATCAGCAAGGAGAGGTCCTCAGATTACCATACTATTTTCTGTTCAAATACACTAGAAATGTTTGCAGTCTGTTGGAAAACTCTCATTGAACACATTGCTCTCTGTGTCCTATCCTGCATGTGGAATACATAATCAGAAAGGGGGTTGGATGAATAAGGAGCTGATAAATCACACATAGATTTAGGTAGTAGGTCCTCCTAATGTGTCTGAATCAGGACCATGAGAGATTTTAGTTAGGGACAGCTATGAAACAGAAGATGTGCCATATGTCTGAGTATAAGAACAGTCTAGAGCCAGATAAGAAAAGATACCATCCTGAAAATCCTTCTGTTCAGTTTCCATCTAATGCATAAGCTGGATAAGTGCCCTTCTGTTTGACCTGAAACAACTGATGCCTGTACTACTGATTTACTGTACCATACAAATATCCTAATAATGTGCTTTTTACCCAGACTTGATTTTAAAAGCCATGAAATCAATACTTCCACCTAAGTCCCATAATGCAGTGAAGGTGCCCATGATACGCATAGCACACACCATGGCATTCCGAGATGTTTCACCAATTCTTTTGGAAAAAACAGCTAACTGTGCCAGTGATGGCTATGTGTTCTGTCCTGTTCTACTTACATCTTACATGACTTAAATTTGCAGCAAATCATGTAAATGTTATGGCATCTGTGAGAGAAGGATGCCAAACTCTTCTAGTCATTTTTACTCAAGAGTTGTGTATATTGATATTTGAATAATAATATTTGAATATATATTATTTCAATAATAATTGTTTATTGAATAATAAACAATGAGACTCAGTTCCTGGAACAAATACATGAATGCAGAATCCCTTTTCCAGACTGGTTGTACTGATAATAGGGGTAGAGATGGTATTCTTCTCACTTGGCTTTTTTCAGTCCCCTGACTCACGAATCTGTTGTACTCTGCTCCTCAGTGGTATAACTTGAACAGGAAAGATGAAAATTAACCAATATAGTATTTAGGGTTTGTTCTTGAGAGATTTGAAGGGCTTGATTACCCTTAAGAGGAAGAAATGGCAGAAGGCATGTCTCCTTTTGTGGGTACCCTTCTCCTACAGTCTATTTTATAAAAGATGCGTGACCTACCCAACAGCTGCATTTTTAAAGAAAATATAGTCAACTAAAAGAAAATGAAAAATAACCCCCCATCCCCCTATATCTTGCACTAAATGCAAGAAGAAATTGAAGGAAAAGATGTTTTCACATCCCTTTCCAAATTCTTCTGTGAGTTTTTCCACACTGACATGTTTTCTTCAAAAAATAACATGTTCAGTGAAAACTAAATCAGAGTTGAACATCACTAGAAGAACTGATCTGTCATAATATAGAATCAAAACATGGTGTGACAAGCTAATTATAGTCCACAGCAAGAGGAAGCTTAACTAGCTAATAAGTGACAAGTACACTGTGGCTTTATGCTGTCCTATTTTTTTTCTGTTTCTGAAGACACTTATGAAGACCATGGTCTTCTGTAGGATATTCCTTACCATGTTCCGTTATTACTGAAGCTTTGGCAGTGATGCAGCTTTTTGCTGAGTTATACATGTATGCTGTAAACCCATAATTCAGAACAAATCTAGAAGTTTTTTCTTCTTCCTGGTACAGCTTGCTGCTAAATTGACTGGATTATCAATTTATTGTAATTAACAATGCATTTCCTTTCTTTGAAGTCATACTAAAGAAGCATCATGGTACCTCTCCATAGCTACATTATTATTGTTGAGGTTATTTGTCATTAGCTTCTTAGAGGCAAGGAACCCTCACCTGTGGTTATTTTATGTGCCATTTTCAAGGCACACGTTACTGGAAAATAGTTTCAAGAAGGCAGAAAATTTAACATGACAAAGTTATAAATTATGTAAATTTCCTCACTGATTATCTTCTTCACTGACCACGTGTGCCCTACTCTTTGTTTTCCATTCTATGATGAGAAGTGAAAGAAGTGTACAAGAACCATACATCACACTGCGCACCACTAAATGGGAGAATGACTATTATCAAAGTACTACCTTCAAAACTCAGCCACAATGCTAACTAGTCTTGTTGCCTAAAATTTGATGCCCTGAAGATTTAGCTGCACTATTCGGAAGCAGAATATTAACATTCATTAAAGAAAAATGTAGTCATAAAAAATTCATGACTACAGGAAATAGCTTAATCATGAAATGTGAATTTTGGAGAAAAGTGGGACACGTACAGCCATGCTTGAAGAGCATCACAAAGGTCTCGAACCATTACAGAACTTTGGTTCAAAGTAAAACCGCTTTGATGATTGTACTTGAGTTTTCAGACTATAGTGCAACTCATCGTGTTTCTATTCTTCTGTCCCATGAGAAAAAATTAAATATACAAGTAAAACCATAAGGCACATGAAGCAATATCAGCATTTTCAAGAGGATCTGTTTATTGCATTACCAGCTTTTTTATTCATGAATTTTGCTCTAATCATATTAGTATCAAAGTTCATTATTTTCACTGATGATAACATTATTCATGTAATTACTGATGATCAATAATTAATTATAGATTTTCAGTATTATTAAAATAATGCAATTTTTTAAGACTGATATAATACTAAATTTAAAAAATGCATGATGACTAGGCTTTTCTTCTGATACATATATGAATAATATTCATTCTGAGGGTTACTTTTACTATTTCAGCACAATTTTATACAAGACATCCTTTCATCTTTAAATTCAAAAATGTAATGATTTTAGGAGGCATAAGAAGTGGGTCCTATAGACTATTCTTTTCTTATCCTTATATAATATCATGTAGATTGAATTCAGAACTATCAGTTGGCCAAAAATGATGTGTGAAAGCTGAAAGTTCTATATCAGTAAGCCATTACTAAGAGAATAATTAGGTGAAGAAAAGATAGATATATTGGGCTACAGAGAGCTTGTAGCCAAATGAGGGGGGTGTTGCAGACAGAGAAGTAGAAGCCTGCTAAGATACAATTGACATTTCCTACCTTGAACCCGGCAGGCAGCTAAAAACCCCACAGCTGTTTGCTCACTCCCCTCCAGTGGGATGGGGAGAGAGTTGGAAAAAAAAGTGCAACTTGTGGGTTGAGATAGAGACAGTTTACTAATAGGACAGAAAAGGAAGGGGGAAAAATAAGATAGAACAAGCAATGCACAGTGCAATTGGTCAAGACCCAGACCAATGCCCAGCTGGCCCCTGAGCAGCGGGCCCTCACCCCACAGCCAACTTGCCCCAGTTTTATTGCTCAGAATGACACCGGATGATATGGAATACCCCTTGAGTCAGCTGTCGCACCTTTGTCTCCTCCAGGTTTCTTGTGCACCTCAACATCCTCGTTAGCAGGGTGGCAGGAGGGACTGAAATGTTTTTGGCCTAATGTCAGCCCCAGTCAACGACAACCAAAACATCAGTCTATTGTCAACATTATGCTCACCTTAAACCCAAAACACAGCACTGTACCAACTGCAGGGATGAAAATTAACTCTACCCCAGCTGAAAGCAGGACAAACACGTAAGTAGCGTTAACAGGAAACAGTAGAAGCCCTTATAGCACAGTAATGCTACCAAGAGTAAACTGGGCCTAAATACATGAATGACACATAACCAAAAAGTTGTAAATGAGGACTTGTGTCTCCACTGAACAGTAGAGTACAGTAAAAATCAAAACTTGTTTTAAATGAAATCTGCAAGACAAAAATTTTAAAAAAGAGTGATCAGGGTAATTAGGAAAGTAGTCTGGTATAATTGCAGTACTCTTGCAGAATGAGTGGGAAGCAAACTAAAAGAAGCCCTTATCTGAAAAATATTAACAAATTTTTTGGAAGCAGTTCAGATCCTCACACTTTCTTTGGAGAAGGAACTGAAAAACATCCACAATGAAAAAGCTAAAACCGGTAAGAAAGAGGTCACCCACTACAGTACTGACCTCCCCCACTGAATATCATTCCAGCCTGGCCAGCCTAGCCTTGAAGACTAAGGCTGTGAGGGCTGTGACCTTCACTGCCAACCACAGCAGTACCAAACACTGATACTGAGTGTAGAGCGAGGTTGTCATGGACTAATTATTTAGATACATAGTGACAATGACAGATAATGAGTTAGAACTAAGCTTTGGCAGCAAGTGTGGAGTTGAATGTCAGTCTTCTAAAGTGCTGTTCTGAAGTCTGAAACTGGCCTGATTTATTCATATTTTTATTCTTCCACCACAGTGATCTCTCATTTCCTGGGGCTTTTGGATATGTGTAGCCATATGCTTAGTTGCCAAAGGGCTTTTGCAGAAGGTCTGAGGGGAAATTATTGATGTGTCTTGTAACTCCTATGTAGCCAGAAAAAAAAACCAACCCCAGCCTAAACCAAATAAACCAGACAGCTGACTAACGCCAAATGGAATCATATGATCATTAAGATCGGAAAGCACCTCCAGAGTAAGTGGCTTCCACTCACTTAAAACACACATGACAGTGAGGCTTTCTTCAAATTTCTTGTTCTTCCTTGTCTTCCCAAAGGATAACATAAAAGATGTGATGGGAGCTGGATAAAGAATAGGAAATTATATGAATCCAAGTGATGGAAGTGCCAGAAAAGCTGAGATGCTGTGGAGGAGCTGCAACATTGAGGGGAAAAACAAGGAGCACTCATGACAGAGCAGTGGAAATGGGTAAAATAGAGATTAGTTCAGTTTAAACTCTTAAAAGTTTAAACTCTGCATTTCCGTCATTAGAGTCTGAAGGAAAGAGAGATAAAGAAAATGCTTCCTTGTTTGTGGAGATAGAGACAAGGAGATCCCTTACCAACTACTGTAGTGAGCAAAACAAACTTTACTTGGAAAAAAAAATTAATTTATTGCCAACTAGAATAGATCCACGTAGTGAGGGAAAAAAAAGAGAAAAAATTTAAAAAGCACCTCAACATCTTTTCCGCTGTGATTTGCTGGCTGAGCTTCACTCCTTCACTCCTGACTCTCAAGAAGTGTTGGGGGCTGAGGGGAAAACACCGACAATACTGGGGCATGTACACCCCAAAATGCCCCTGATGTAGTTTGCCTCTGCCTTTTTGCAGAGGTCTGGCCTGAAGTTTACTGTACAACAGAACTACTGTGATTCATTCAAATAGTGTTTTAATCAGATCCTACAAAAAACACCCAAATAAGCTAACCTGTTTCCTTACAGCTTGTTCTGCCTTTTTTTCTATGTAAAATGTAGTAAATGTTAGAAGTGATTCCACAAAGCTAGATTGTATAGCTTGCATTGTACTTCATGTGATTCTTTTCAGTATTTTATATGAAGTATAAAATACTTCACAGTTAACACATAAACACAGTTAACTGTGTTTCTTTTTCTAATAGACTGTTTTCACACAAATACAAAAACCATGGTTTTATAGGACTGCAACCTTGAAAAACAACAATCACCAAACAGAGAAGTACGCCATAGTTCTCTGGAGGTTCTGCCAGAGAGAGGTATTATCAGTGAGTACAAGAGGGACTACCAGTTATAAGGGTAAGGATTAGTCAGCTTTCTTTAGATCTGTGGAGCTGTGA
Source organism: Corvus hawaiiensis (assembly GCF_020740725.1). Classification (NCBI taxonomy): domain Eukaryota; kingdom Metazoa; phylum Chordata; class Aves; order Passeriformes; family Corvidae; genus Corvus; species Corvus hawaiiensis. The sequence goes on from NC_063215.1 coordinate 27,443,158, forward strand.
GGTGGTTTTATTTTAAAAACTCATATATTGTATGTTACAGCTACAGCTTTAGCCACAGATGTGCACTGGAGGTTATGGATCATAACACCACCCATAATAGGCAGCCAGAGGTCACCTATTGCTTCCTTGTCAGGCTGACTGGTTAGCTGAAAGGAGCTGTGATGCTACTGAGCAAATTCTAAATAATTTCTGATAAGAATGACATTTTGGTTCTTATTGAAATGGATATGTTATCATTTTTCAGTAAAGCTTTATAAACCTGGCTAGGTTGTTATGAGATTATTACTAGGGACACAAACTGCTTGTAAGGTGAACCTTAAATCATGAATCTGTAATACAGTATTTCTAAAACAGACTATTTTGGTTTTGAGTCTTGGAAGATAAACAAGATGCATTTGCTACTATTGCAGTGCACATTTTAGTTTTAATTTGAATTCTCTAGAAACAATAACTTTATAGCCATAAAGTATATAGTTACTTTAAATACATACATGTATATATATATACACATACACACACACATATATATGCCATGTATACATTGCAACAGTTGTCAAAAATAATATTAATATCTAGACAATCATACCACTCACAGAAGAGGTTTATCATGGAAAGACATTTCATGATACTGTTTAGACACAAGTCAAGCTGGTGCAGTAGAACGTGTTCTTCATTCACAATTCCTAGCAAATGGACTTTTAATTAGACAAATTCTGCAACACCTGTGACCTGGACAAGCCTTGCCACCTTTTGTGATGTTGCCATGTAGACCAAAAAAAAGGTGATTTGTCATCAAAATCCACTCATTCCCTCAGGAAGTCTCTGATATATTTAGACTTACATGAAAACTAAAAATGAACTCACCAACAGCCTTAAGTGCCCTTGACAAAATAAGTCCTGAGGGCAGGAATCTGAAATAACCAACAATAAATTGCCATCTTTTGAACATCTTCCTACATGACTAGTACAATTACAGGTCTGTTCCTTCCATTGCAACTATTGTGAAAGTTAAATATTTCAACAATAATGCTAGCTGGCAGTGTGATGCACTAAGAATATAATAGTTTTAATTCCATAGTTCTGCAGTTCTGTTTCAATAATTTTCTGCATCTCAAAGCCCCCTCCCTGTTTTCTCTATAGGGCTACTGTTCTCAGCATAACTGGAGTAGAGAATGGATGAGTTCAAATCTGGCATCACAAAAGATACTTGCATTAAACCACTGTCCTGTTTATCTGTAAGACACAATGATTTTTCTGGATTTCATGTAAATATTTGCCTTAAGATTCTTTTCCTCCTCAGAGAGGTGGGGCACCTGTGATAAACATGCTCTGCAACAGTCTGTGGTGCTGCTTTGTCCTTGAAAGTGGCAAAAGGGCATGCAATTGTATGATGTGAAGGGCAGATACAGTCAAACCATGGCTGAAGCTGTGGAGCTGTATGACAATTACCCACCTTGTGACTGGGGGTCCTTATACCAACCCAGTCAGCAGCAAAGACAGAATTGGAACTCTCTTGGCTACTTGTCACTCTGGTTGACATTACCTCCATGTCTTATAATTTGCTCTGAACATTAAGAAAACAAAACCTGAGTTAAACATTTTCATTGCTCTTGATGGTTACAGACATGAAGGCATATGTTTCTATATCACATGGGAAAGAATCTGAAAAAGACTACTTTTTTGTTGCCCTAACTTTAGTGGCTTTTAGATAATCTGTCAAAATACTCTTTGTGTTGCAGACATTTCTCTATCCAGAAGCACAGTCTACTTATGCCTTTGCTTTTGAACACAACCAAATCAATCTGTCTTCACAAGAGAATTGGGAGAAGCCTGTAAATCATCCCTTTTGAAAGAAACTTAAAAATAAGAGACAAGTGAAATAACCTAATAAAGCATGATTTGATGAAAAAGAGACTATTTTTCCCTGGAACCAGGGCTACCAACAGAAAAATGAGAATTCTAATGAATTGTGTTCAGACACAAATGGAGGATATCAGTGATGGAAGAGCAAACACATTTTTGTATATGTTTTTCACCATGGGGTAGTTATATTGACTCAAGCTGAGGAAAAAGATATTATAAATATATATAAAAGACCACATTTAAAAGAAATTCTAGAATCCTGTCATGACAGTGTGGTAATTTGATTCTTCTTGCTTGTCTTTTCCATTGTAATTAATTCAGACACCAAAAATAGAAACTTCAAGCTCCTGCCTCAGTGTGAATCTTACCTGGGTCAAAAAAATAAAACAATTCATTGGGATATGCATACAATGAAGTGCATGATAGACGTGCCTGCTCCATCTTCAAGTTAGTTCAGAGGCACTGTCACTGCAGCAGTGTGGCAAACTACAACTTCAGACTTGCATGTGCAATGCCTGTATTGGCTCTAATACTTGAACCCACTCATTTGGGGCTAGACTGGGTGTCCCTGCACAGCACTGTTTACTGGAGCGCCAACTCCTCAGCCCTGACCTTGTGAAGATGGTCACTGTTTTGCCCACAAAGGAGAGAGGTCCTCTCTCTGACCTGCCCAGAGCTTTGCTTTGCGCAAAGCAATAGGGCAGGTGGTGCTCCATCCCGCTTGGCAGCCTGAGTGACAGGATTGTATTGACCACAGGGCACCCAGTGAACTCACCAACAAAACATCAAATGAAAAAATGAAAACTAAAGTAATTTTCTAAGGGCACATGTTGAGATAGCACTAGTGGTGCAACAGGGAGCTGGTAAACAATTTTTTGTGAAATAAATAAATGTTTTGCCCGATCACTGAAATCCTACAGGAAAAGTGTAAAATGTATAGTAAGAAGAAAAACAAAAAAGGAAAATTCTTAAAATTTCACAGAACTTGGACCATGAGACTGTCTCTAGATTTTTGACAGCATTGGCCATTAGTCATATTTTAATGAAACGTTGTGATATAAATCTGATTCATTGTCACCCACAGTTCAGTTAACTGAGTGTTCAATACCGCTGTATAGCTACTGTGTCTGAATACAATTCAAAGAAGTCAGATAATACTTTCATAATGAAAAAGAGAAATATTATTCTCTCTGATTTTTCTGGGTTTTTAGTGGTATTTTTAAAATATATTTTCTCAATATCCTACACAAGTTTTGAATACTTTAAATGTATTTATCATTTTTAAAAATTACTGGTGTAGTCATATGGTAAATATTACTTGCCTTTGTGCAGGAAATCTGTAAAAAAGGTTCATATTTTAAAGTGCTATGTACTTAGGTTGATTGCTGAAGATTTGGAAGTATTCCACAATGGTAAATGTTGTTATATCCAACATGGATTTTGATCCAAAGCATCCCCCAGAAGGTAAAAATCAATCTAAGGCTCTAGATTTTCTGGGTCTGTAGTGTGAAGCAATAGCAAGGAAAAAAAAGAAAAGTTATTCTTAGATAAATAGAAAGAGGATTAAAAAAATGGAAGTATAGTGCTATTTTTGATTCTCTATGATATTAGTGAGACCTCTACTGTGTTCTGTTTTATGAACTCATTTTAAAGCAGCATTGATATATTGGAAATGGCTTAAGAGCTACAAGAATGATAAAAGTTCTAGGGGGGAAAGAGCCTTTTTAGTGAGATACCTACCCAGTTCAATCCCCTTTGCTTAACAAAATGAAGGTTAAGAAACGAACATGATCATGATCTGTAAATGTAGATCCTTCCAACACTGGAGAGAAGTTTAATCTATCAAAGACATTAGAGATCTAGAGCCTGAACACAGAGCATATGTCAATTGAGACGAGAAATGAAAGAAACAGTTTTACAGTGAATCATCACTAACCAACTGAATTAGTTACCCTGATGCTTGATAAGTGTTCAAATAAAGATTAACATCTTTCTGAAATGTATGTCCTAGCTGAAATAGAAATATGAAGCTTGACATGCCAATCAGGAAAACCAGGGGTGTTAAACATGTCCTATGATTACCCAAGTGTAAATTAATCTAAATTGTGAACTAGTGTTTTGTACAATTATTGTCCTGGTAACTGGCTTTGTTGCAAACCAGTTTCAAGATGAGACTTTGTTTGTAAAACTTATTTGATCTTTCATTCCTGAAAGTGCACAAAATATTAAAACAACCTTCCTAGTAGACTTTGTTCTGTAGCATATTTCCAAAGTTAGGAAATTTGAAAAGACATCACTGTCACTCGTTTTTAGATAGTCTCCATTTATTTGTCTTAGGTACTAAGACAGAAGGAAGATTGAGGGCAATTATGTCTTATTTTTTGACTAAAAATTACAGGAAGTGTAGAAAATTTCTTGAAAAATGCCATTCACCATACTGATAGTATGCAGGTTATCACTGCTTTGTCCTTTTCTTTCCGCAGGGTCACACTAGACTTTTATTTTATTTTATTTTATTTTGTTTTATTTTTAAAATTTATTTTATTTATTTTATTTTATAGACTTACTTTATATACTCTTGTATACTTACTGTGGTGGCATAAAAGTTTTAGCTAAACCCTCTTGTACTGAGCTATACTGTCTTGCACTTTCTTGGATCAGAAGCAGATAAACCAAGCAACTTAAAAAGACAGACACCACTCTAAAGCAGTAAAATTGTTCTGCATAAAAAACTTGTCTCCCAATATAGTCTGGACAAAGGTACTCACTTGAATATTAAAATTAGCATTAGAATAGGATGTTTGCCATGGCTGTTTTGATGAGATAGAGGGAAAGACTGCCTTTTGTTTCCTCTTTCAATGACGTGTTTCAAGATCAATCCCACATTTCTCTTTTACCTGTCTTCCTTTTTACTTTACTGGTTTTGATCTCACTGATTCTAACCTGCTATTTTCTGTTCACACCTTTCTCACTCTAATTTCCCTTATATATATATACCAACCATATGATACTCTGTTGCAGTGGCTAAGTCCAGTTTACACCCACCATGTTGCTTTGAAAGTGGTCTCTCCATAAACCACTGTGCTAGAAAGTTCTCCCTTCACTGAGATTCCACTGGCTACCGACTCTCTCCCCCCTCCCATCCCTTCTCCCATTGGTCCCTGTTATATCACTCACCCTCGCCTCTGCCCCCTGGCCCTCAGACCATTGGCTTCTGATGCTCTGCCCACCCCTGGGACCCTTTGGGATAAAACCACGCGTGCGTTTTGTTCTTGGTTCTTTGTCACCGCTTCCTTCGAGTGTGTTGGTTTCGTTAAATGCCTCGGAATCGCATGCAGAGAACCCCTCTCGCCTCCCTGTCTCCGGTTCGTGCACAGACTGTGTGTGAGGGGCTGTTTGCGACTGCCTGCGAAGGTGAGATCGTGGGCACGTGTGGGTGCTGGCAGAGCGCTGCCTGAGCGTCTCCACGAGGGACCCTGTGGAATAAACGCGGCATCGATCCACCAAAGTGCTCTTTCCATAATACTCAACAAGGGAAAGTGCCAGATTCTGCACCTGGGATGGGGCAACCCTGGGTGCACAGACAGACTGAGGAATGAGACACTGGAAAGTGCTGTGGAAGAGGTCCTGGTCAATGGCAAGTTGAACATGAGCAAGCAGTGCCCTGGCAGCCAGGAGGGCCAACCCTGTCCTGGGGGGCATCAGGCACAGCATCGCCAGCCGGGCAAGGGAGGGGATTGTCCTGCTCTGCTCTGCCCTGGGGCAGCCTCACCTCAAGTGCTGGGGGCAGTTTTTGGTGCCAAATTATAAGTAATGTATAAAGCTTTTAGAGTGTCCAGAGGAGGGCAATGAAGATGGTGAAGGGCCTTGAGGGGAAGCTGTATGAGGAGCTGCTGAGGTCACTTGGTCTGTTCAGCCTGGAGAAGAGAAGACGAGGGGAGACCTCATTGCAGTTACAGCTTCCTTGTGAGGGGAAGTGGAGGGGCAGGCACTGATCTCCTCTCTGTGGTGACCAGTGACAGGATGTGAGGGAATGGCCTGAAGCTGTGTCAGGGAGGTTTACGTTGGATACCAGGAAAGAGGTTCTTCACCCAGAGGGTGGCTGGGCACTGGAACAGGCTCCCCAGGGCAGTGGTCACAGCACCAAGCCTGACAGAGCTCAAGAAGTGTTTCAACAATGCTCTCAGGCATGCGGTGTGACTCTTTGGAATGGTGCCCTGCAGGGCTGAGAGTTGGACTTGATGACCCTTGTGGATCCCATGCAATTCAGCATATTCTGATTCTGTTATTCTTCTTTTTTCCATATTTCCTCTCCTGCTTTTCTTTTGCCTTGTCTTCTGCCTTACTGCTAGTTTCCTGGTTCCTTTGCTTCATAGTTCAGTCTTTAAAGCTTTAAAAATTATTCTAGAATTTCACACTACTATGAATGATTTACATAATATGTCATCAGTGGGTGAAATTAATTACCAGTGAAATTCTCATGGCATAACTGAAGTTGTTCCTACATACAGCAACAAGAAGGCTGGCTTATTATTTTTAATATCATATATACTTTCTCCATGGAGGATACCAAAACATGGAGGCAACCCTTCGAAAACACAGGAGAGAAAATGCAGGTTGTATAATGAAGTGATTTTCTTTAATAAACAATATAGATACATATGCCTCCTGAGTTCATTCCTAGTAGTACTGAGGGAGGTAGCAACATAGTACAAACATGAGCAACTCAGAAAAAATTGTGATTTGTTATGCTTCTTCCTTTTGATTCCCCCAGGCTATTATTTCAACACATTGTTTTTAGGGGGAGGCAATGTGTTTTTTAATATGAATTATGGATAAATCTGAATTGTGGGAATTAGGCTATAAAGAATATTTATTTAAATTTTAGAGAAACACAAGACAAGAGATTCAATTTTTCTAATGTAATGTGTCATAAAGTTGAGGGGATGCTGAATTTTGGAATGAGACATTCAAGATCTTTAAACAGAGATATAAAGAAAGCTGCTGTACTAGTATAGTATATTATTAGCCCCCTAGTGAAAAAAAAAGGAGCAGAGAAACGTTTTTCTGTGTGCATCAGTTAGGGTGAAAAGAACACATAGAATTTTAAATTATTTTTTTTATTATTTTTTGTAGAACACCATTTATACCTGTGTCGCTATGGAAATAACTCACTGTGGATTCATACTATTACTATTAAAAGCAGCATTTCAGATAAATTCTTGATAACACTTCATGCCTCACAGTTCCTGGGAGTCTGAGGTGACTGGTCAAATGCAGTCTTCCAGTTTATTCAGACTCTTCTGGGATGTTCAACACCTTCAGCAGTAGGAACATCTTTATCAGGTCTTCTCCAAAACCTGCTCTATTTGTCTCACTACAGAACTATCTTGTGTAAAAGCTGTTGGTCCAGGGACTTGGGTATTTGAAAGCTTTTACTGTACCCCACAGAGCCATCCCTTGTGCTTTCACAACCTTTAAACTCATTGTCAAAAATACTTTGCAAGTAATTAATAAAGCTTTTAAAAAAAAAAAAAAGTTAGGCTTTATGGGGAGCACTTTTCCTTTCGCAGAGGAAGTGGGAATGGAGTGATGTTACAGCCCATTAAGCTAACACAAACACACGTCTAGTTTTTCACCTATTTAAAGGGTTGCAAAAACCCTTATAAATAAATTAATAAAAATCATCAGCAGGATGAAAAATAAGCAGATAACAGGTGTCAGCATTAATTCTAGACTCTGTGTTTCCTACACCTTTCCCTCCACACCAGTAGTGTAGCTGCAGGTTTGCTGTCCCTCACTATTTCTGATTTCTGACTTTCAGTATCAGGAATGAATCTTGATGCTAAAATCAGTGAATTGTGCAGGTTGTGCATGTACTTTTCAACAGTATTTTTGCTTGTCTTGGGCTTTCAGAAAAAACAGTTGTCCAATCTAAAGCAATGGTTTTCAAGATGTAGTTTCTGGATCTGTCAGAGGACCAGGATTTTCTGCAGATTTTTAGGAGAGGTATAAATAAAAAAAGACAGCAAACAATAAAGCACAGGGAGTTAGAAAACATAGAAACATTTTTGTTTCTGAATTTGGTGTGTTTTCTCACTGCATGTGAGACATATCCCTTGGAGCATCAATATTGTCTAGCTCAGATAAATTGTGTGCATATCAGTGTCTCAGACAAGAGAGATTTGTGGAGAAATAGTGCTTTTAAAACATGTGCACACATGTATACATATAAAATATAATTCAAATTTAAAAGATGGCATATTGCCACAACAACCTCTATTCTTTGTTGTTAATGGTTAATTTCCATGTCAGTAAAACTGAGATAATGTTGGTCTTTTCCTTCTCTTCTTTTTTGACTCTAAGGTTTTGTTCCTTTATCTTAAGTAACAAGACTAAAGAATCCAGTAAACACGTTGGAAAATTAAGTAACATACTGATATTTTTCAAATAGAATACCTGGACTTCACAATTCATTTTTGGTGGAAGGATATAGAATATCTAATTCTAACATTTAAAAAAAGTATTAAAATAGGTGGTTAAGGTGAAACTATATTATGATAGTGTACTGGAAAAAAATTCGGTGGCTCAAAGATCCAGACCTTGGATACATTAATTATAAAGGAGTTCTGCAAAAGGTAGAGCACTGTTCTGATTAACTGTAGGGAAGTATCCCATGTTTGATCAGTTTCAGAATAGGGAGTTGCAGAGTTCCACAGCTCTGCAAAAAGTAAGTTATGGAGAAATAACAGCTGAAAACAGATGTGAGAGAATACCAACATTCACTGGAAGGCTTTTAATCACACTGGGTACTATTAATAGCTTCCCTGAGATCACAGGAAGAGATCTGTGAAGTAAGACCTGAAGTAAGGAACAGGCTGCCAAAGATAAATCACCCAAGTTTTTCATCAGCCATCAGTGTTCACAAAGTGAGATGCTTGTGACATTGGTTGTGTTTGTAGCAAAAGCCATTATCTCTCCACAGTTTGTGATCTTCAGTCTCAGTATTGTTAATGATGGTGTTCATCTCACCTGACATTGCATCTGACAGTCATGTGATAGTTACTCTAGTTTCCTAATGAAGGACAGAAATAGGCACCTCTGGGATATTAGTTTTATCCTAATGAATGGAGTCAAGATAATGGGAAGTTTTGATGGCATTTCTTCAGTGGCAAAGGAAGTCTTGGGAAGAGGCTGGCGCAATTTCCACAGAAACCTGGTGTTCTGAGGGAGTTCTGCATTTCTCACCCTTTGCTCCCACACTATTCCCAGTAAAAGCTGTTCTCTGCAGGCTGAAGGTGCACTTAGTTCAGAACTCACACTGATGAGGATCCTCTTTGGCAGAGATGTGGAGAGGAAAACCTGAAGCATAGAGGAAATTAGAGGACAAAGGTAAGACCCCTCCCTGAGCATGTGTCTTTGCACATACAGCATAAGCACCTTTTATCTTGATCTCGTATAAGCTCTGAAGAATCCTGCAGTTACATTGGCCAAAGTCCATGTCCTTTCTTCCCAATGTCTCAGTCTGCCTGCCCCAGTCTCACTGTATCTGGGGGTCTCTCCACAACCTCCAGCAGACAGGCGTAGATTTGTTGTTTTCATTTTGAATGTGGTGGAAGGGGGCATTGAGCAACTGCGTTGGCCTCACTCAAAATTGATTGCTGCAGATTGCTGCAGATGAGGTTTTTAAAAAAATAACACAAGTACCTTCTGATACTAGCAGATTAATTGTGATAAAAGAAACATTCCCAGATGTCCAGGGTTGCCCTTTCTAATCTTACATCTGTGATCATCTGGAGATCATGACATAATTTGGTTCCATCTGAAACATTCAATAGGGAAAACCAGATTCTGCAGACTCAATCATATGCTGATTTAATGCTTTCAGAGTATTGACACTTTGGCTGATGTGGATCTCATTAACGTTGTCAAGGCCACATCAAAGCAAGTCAGAAATCTGGTGGAAGAGCATCTCTGCCAGCTTTACTCTTGTCATGATGCTACTACTTGCTGAAATTTCACAGAACTACAATGAAAACTATTCAAAGGGATAAGGGCAGGCATGCAATTCCTATGAATGGAAGAGCCATCCTACAGTACAGTCTATACTTGTAATGACTGTACATTACTCATGCAATTATGGCACTAAACCATTAGTATTTGATGAGTGAACAGGAGGAACAGTAAGAAGAGGAAAAGGACTCCTTTCATTTCCTTCTAACTAGTGTCTACAAAAGAATATTTAAGAATATTTATGCCTCTCTCCTGGTCCTCTATATTTTTTTTTTTTCACTCTCAATAGGCAATGGCTAGCCCACTGTACTAAGCACAGGACTGGAGGGAGGGAGCACTGAGGAGGAAGAGAGGAAAGTATTGAACAGAGAAGCAATGTTTCTAATGAAAGGATGGGGCTGGAGCAACAAACCAGAGTTTTGGGGATTTGCAGTCTTAAACAGGTAAGTAATATCTTCCCTCCATTGTTTCCTACCCTGAGTATGAGAAGCTTCTCTTCGGCACCCTCACTAATTTCCAAATAAAAATGCATTACAGGGACCATGCTGTAGTTATTCTTTTTATAGTTTCACCACCAGGGGAGGGAACATGATAACATCAGAAATAGTTTTGTTACAAGCTCTGTGCTGAAGGGCTAATGGGAAATGAAGAGAATACAGTGTTCCCCATTCTCAGGTCATATTTAATAATTTGTATTTTATTTCTGTCTTTGCTTAAAAAAAAAATCAGAAACTCCCTGGTAATTTAGGAAGCTAAATAACATTTTAAAAATGGATTGAAAACCAATTTCACAGTTTTTAGAACATCAATGTGGCAGGATTATCTACTAGCTCTTCTACTGGAATTATAAAAGGAAAACGTGATTATAATTGTCTAATCACATACTCAAAACACAGTAACAATAGAATATTTATTATGTGCTTTCATATTTTGTTTTATATGTTAATTGTATATTAGCAGACTTTTTATATATGCATATAATTGTATGTCTGTATATGCATGCATATATAGAACACCCAGATTGGAAGGGACCCTGAAAGCTCATCTGGTAAGTGTGTATATAAAACTTCATATTTTTCTGTCTAAAATACATATACACATGTTCCCAAGAGCCTACATTTCTTTGAAATTCATTGGCTTTAGTTTTCTAAGTTTACTTTGGAGTCTTGAAATTCTAATCTTTGCTAGGTTTCTATGAAAGGTGAGAACCACTGCTCCATAAGTTGAACTACATTATGATGGCTCTAGCTTCACACTTGAGTTCTATACATATTGTCTTGTAGAGATGCAAAAAAGTGAGTTTCTATGAGAAAAAAAGGGCACTTTTCTTGCAGTGAAAGGGCAAGTTGTAGAAGAGTCTGAGCATTCCTGCAGGTTTACATCCTTTGAAAGATATCTTCTCTTCTGTATATGACAAAGCTTATAATGTCTTGCAAATCCAAAGGTGGACGGGTTGGATACCAAAATGATAAAAGGAAGGATGATCTTGTAGCATTTTTAAAGGAGGATGTTCAATAAAATACTTTAGTTCCCTGGCAGTTGCTTTGTTGTACAGGAGGTATTTTCTGTCTGAAATAATTTTAGCAAATGCTGTACCATGGTTTCAGAAATTTGTGAGACAGATTTGCAAAATTCCATAAATTACTCTTTAAGTTCTAAATGTGACATTCAATTGTTCTTAAACTGTACAGCAGCACTGAACCCCCTGGGCAGGAGAAGTCCAGCACCAGACACTACAACTGTCTCCCCTGCAAGCCGGGCAAAGACTGAACCACTGCCAGGTAAGAGACTGCCAAAAACCACACGGCTTCCCCCCAGCCCCCTCCCCCAGAACCATTCCAATGGTATACCAAGGCATTGGCCTCACCTTTTGTCTCTTAATAGAGGTCTATTTTCCATTTCCATGACAACAAATGGGGAGAAAATTCCCTGAAGGACCCTAACGCCAAACAATAGGGAAGATTTCCAAAGAGCAAGTAACGAAAATGGGCAACATGCAGCTTCATTCCTATGCAAACTACATAGAACTTTTGCCTAATGTTTTTATTTATATTCTTCCATTTACATTGCTTAGGTACTGGCATTTGTTTTGCAGCTTTCAGTAGTGCTTTCAAGCCATAACTACTCCATAAATTGCAAGTGTTCCATATAACACATCACTGTAAACGACAGATGACCCCCAGTCTACCTTCTCACTAAGAAGAAGACAGCAGCGCTCTGATAAATAAGATTACGTTTTTGCCTTGAAAACAAGATTTTCATGTCTCTTGTAAGCAGCAAGTTTGAAAAATAAGTTTGAAAAATATCTGTAGCAATTCATCTGACCAGAAAAAACTTGCAACTTTCTTCTTCGAGTTAGTTTGCCTTTCAAATTAAAATAGGGCGCACGCCTTCAATTTTATCAATTGTCTGCAAAGCCACTGCGAACAGATTTTTAAGACACCCAGATATCTGCTCCACAATGTTAGAAAACTGAAGAGTCACTGAGCCATTGATGTCTTCTTTCTTCTTCCCATAATATGTCCTCTAAGAAAAAATCCTCATGTCTTTAGGAAAAGTACAAGCTCCTTTGACCTAAAAACTGGGCACACAGAATTGCTAAAGTTTAAGTAGAACAAGAAACAAGATTACATAAGGAAAGTGAAATATTAGCAGAAGTAAAATAATCAAACTTCTCAACACATTTTAGTATATTTGATTCACCATGAATGTAGATGAATAGATGCATGGGTAATCAGGGAGTTTAACTGTTAGTGTATAAATTTTTATTTTCAAATAGTGGTGGGTTCATTCATAAAAATATTAATTTCCATTATTTGCTTACTGTGTGTCTCTAGCGTCCTCTTTTTTGAATATTTTGACCTTGATGACATGGAATATTTCAAAGCCTCAGGTCTCAGACACCCACATCTTCCCTTTTTCCTGAAATTCTAGTTCTCAATATCTAATTTTGATGGTTTTCTTAGAATTGATTTTGAAATAATCTCTATAAACAGCACTTCTATGTCAGTAATTGACACCATGTGCAAACGTAGTTACACAGAACGTAGAGATGTTCTTAAAGTGGAAGGGATAAAGTATTAGGCCAAATAAGCTTTGAAGTTACCACATATTTGTTTGTTAAATAACCTTAAAGAGACTTATTTGAATCCAGGGTACATGGCAAAGCTACAATAATCAAAGATACTGAAAAAAAAGTAATTTATTTTTTCTCTTCTCTGGTTTTATTTTTTTTTTATCTCTTGTATCTTATGGCTTAAATGATACCTTATATCAAAACCCATCAGTAACAAAAGTCCATCTAGTTTTGGAAAACAGCTGTAATACTGAGGTATTAATTCATGTAGTTACTGTATCTGGATCTCAACAGAGTCATATTACAACTACATATCTCAGATCTAGACACTTCAGATATTTCTCCCCCCTTTTTGAGACCCTTTTGATACCTTGGTTATTTTTCACAGCTATACCATCCATATTCTAGCTCTATGTAGATACATAGATGGATATAGATACATGTAGTGTAAAAGATCCCCAAATGCAATACACCAGTCTCCCACCATTCATGCTCTTGAAAATAGTTGTTAATCATATTATTTAATCCACCAGAGACAGATTTGTAAGTATTGTGGTAATACTAGTGATGGATGAAGTAAAGGAGAGGAGAATAGAATAGGAAGGATGCCAGAACCAGGTCCTTCATTGTGATACAATCATTTTCCCCTGTAAATTGTCCATGCATGATTCTTCTTGTGCTTCTCTCCTTCTCTGAATGAAAAGGAAGAGGATGGAAAGTATTTCAGCCCTCACCAGTGCAAGCAGAGTAGAACGTTTATTACACTAGATTTTAAAAACATTGATAGATATACACATCAGTTGTTGCCAGATGAAACATAACATTTTAATGTATACTCTATTTATTTATCAAATATCTTTCTAATAAAATTTTTGAGGGGCAGCTGTGGTATCTCTAAGTAGTATTTTTCTCTCTGAATAGGAAATCAACTTGTAAATGAATACAGAACTTCACTAGGTAGAATTATGACATGACAGACCATTTCACTGTCAAAGAACTACAATTTATGGTATTAAACATCAGTTCTTTTACTAAAATGGTGATGTAATGAGAGCTAAGAGCATTTGACAGATTTCAGGGGAAAAAAGGGCAGTTAGTATCTGTTTATGAAAGTGAATTGCCCTTAAAAATAAATTGATTCTTCAGTGTTCATAGTATTTAATCAGCAGACAGAATAATTGATAGCTTTATTGCTCAAGCCAATTATCATGTATGTACCTATCCCTATGTTATGAAGATATTCCTAACTCTTCAGTCTCTGCACTTAATAATCCGGAGCCACAATTAGCTAATGATAAAACCAGCTCTCTCATAAATTGTTTTCCAGGATGCAATGACACATGAGATATTTGTTCAAATTTATCTGCAGCAATATGAAACTGCAAGGCTGTGTTTACATCAGTGCTGCTGTAGATGACTGAATTCATTCAAAGCAGAAGAGAAAACTGGCTATGTCTGCAGAATAATGTTATTACTCTTGACTCCCTGCTAGCATCTTTCTCTGTTTGATCCTGTCCTCACAAACCTGTAATCATCAAGTCCCAGGCAGCATGCTCTTTAATGTGAAAATTGAAATAGGCTCAGAAGATTACTTTGGAACTCAGGTACCACAGGATTGTGCCCGGCTTTGGGATGCGACACAATGCAGAGACAGGCAGCTGTAGTGCTGCTTAAATTGTGGACATATGGAATGGGATCAAAACAGTCCAGTAGGCAATGTGGGAGTGCTGCCAGGAGGATCTTGCAGGAGAGTGTTTCATTGTCACCTTCACTTCATGGAGATAAAAGCTTAGCAGGGAGCAAGTGAATAGTTCTGGTGCTGATTACAGAAGGCAAGAAGAGCTCCTGGAGAGAGGCTGTAAAAATAGTAGGTTAAAAGTCCTGAGTGACACTGCTAATTTGGAGGCTTTAATCCTGTGTCTAGATTTCATTATTGATGACACCTTTGTAAGTAAAGCATTTCTGTAAGGACCTATGTCTCAATGTTGGAAACTCAATTACACATTGTGTGAATGTGGGTTGATTAGCTAGTGACCTTCCACTAAAAGGCAATGGCCCTGGGCTTCTTTTTAACATCGTGAAGGTGGCATTTTGCTGTGAATACTCACTTGCTAAAAAAATATGCTCAACGTGTTTTTAAAACTGTATTTCAAGGCCAAATTTAGCTGTTCTTATCTGAAAAGTTCCAGTGAGGCACTGTCCAAAAAACACTGTCTCTTTTAAATTAAAGACTTCAGATGTGTATATGTTCAATATCTAAGTAAAATGATGCTTTGGTAATAGGTTTTTTATTTCACTGTGCTAAGATTTCAAGCATAACCAGTTCTCTGTTACTGTATCTTACTGAATGGGATAAACAGATTGTGTGGTGATTTTAGGAGCTCATATTCTCCTGTCCTTGACTATGACTAAACAGATAATGGCACTTGAATTGGCATTCATATGATCAAAGTGTATAGATATTTGAAGACAAATACATAAATGAGGAATTATAATTACATTTTTGGCTGTGCTTCAGAGAAGATAATTCTGCATTTCAAGACACTGAACACTCAGGTAATGTCAAATGTAACTATCATTAAAGTGAATCATCTTCTAATAAGTGTACAGTGCCTATGACATTGAGAACAGAGATTGAAGTGGGCTGTAAACTTTCCTCTTGCTCTATGTTTATTGTATACTATTATTCCGACTGCTTATATACTATAGAAATATTGACTTACTTAAATGTTTCTCATGACAATAAAAAAGTCTCTGGAAAGCTGTTTATCAGGAAAGATTGAAAGCAGCCATGATGTTAAGACTTCCATTTTATCATACCTGTATTGGCAGAAAAAGTAGAGCAGGTACAGATGAAAACATCATATAGAATTCTACTGATGGCTATTGCATGCACAGAAAAGAGGAGATTAACAAGACGGATGGAGGAAGACTTCTAAGAACTGTTTTCTTTAAAAAAACAAAACAATTGTATGTCTGTAGGCTAAAAGTTTATGGGGAATATTTTCCTCCCTCATTTGGAACATGACTTTGAGACTAGTTTATATAAAATTCAGATTAACTAAAATCATGAGAAACCATTTAACTGTGAAGAAATTTTTTTAACTTTTAATATGATACATGAGATTTAAGAGAAAATGGAATCTTAAACCAAATCATCTGTTGGGCAGCTGCTACTCGAATGCATGTAGCATCTCTAAAAATCATGAAGAAGAGGATCAATTCATTAGCAGTGCTGCACTTGTTCCTTGATGGGGAGAGAAGGCAAACAGTATTACTTTCCCAATAAAGAAGTCCATCTTGAAACACCTTTTTGCAAAATTTTATTTTCAACAAAACATTGAAGTCTTCATTAAAATTGTCAAGAAAATTCACATTTCCTTAAAATTTGTGGCCATCTTTTATAGTTGGGCTTATTAGTCTTTACTCTTACTCTTACTCTTACTCTTCTTGAACAGAAAAGGAGAAAGTAAGTTTGACATTTCTCCACCTAGATGGCTGAGCATAAGGAAATCTAAATGTTCCTAGGTTAGCCAGGGCATTGACATCTAAATCATACCATCCTGTGCAGATCAAAATCCTTCTATATTCTGAGCAGAGACTGTGTCCTCATTCCAGGTTACGGTACCAAAAATTATTAAAAATAAGAGAAAAATCCCATTATATACTATTTTGTACCTGCAGTTTGAATACACACCTGACCCCCATTTTAAGAAAGATATAGTTGAATTTAAAAAGTTGCAAAGAAGTCCTATGAGAATGACCAAAGTCCCTGAACACTTCTGTTACAATTTTTCATAGTTGATAAAAGTCTGCTGTTTTGTAATTCAGCAGTTTTTGTCTGTCCTTCAATGTACTTTGAATAAAATTAGCTTGTATATAAATAACCTCCTGCAAGGTTATTTTATATAACGAACTCTTCTTTAATGTCCTCACAAGATATCAAAATAGCATCATCATTTTTAGGTCACTTGTCATATAGAGGGACAATTTAAGCAGGTGCTTAAGTTTAAGCATACGACTGCTCTTTGGTGCATTGGAACCTTGATGAACTTCTTTACAGTTAAGTAATTGTCACATGAATTTCCTGTTTTTCAAGTGATAGATAAGCCCCAGAAACTGAGATGGTTAAGGTCTTTTTGATGGCCTAGTACTTTATATGGAATGAAACAGGAACAAATGTGAAGGAATTTGGATAATATCAGTCTTACTAATATTAAATCTGTATGTTTAATTTCACCCTGTCAAAGCAAAATTAGGTTTTAGGTAAGTCAGAATGTTTTACTTGACTCTTCACTCTTCTAATCTCTTTCCACATGATTCTTTTAATGTGATAATGAGATGGTGTTCCATATAAATATCTCATTACATGTTCAAAACAGTGGCTACTGGTAAAAGTTACTTTAAATGTCAACAAAATGCAGTTACTGTGTGTACAATGAATATACCACATCGATGTGGAAAAACACAAGGTAAAGAGTTGGTAAAATGTTGTTTCCAGGGCACATCATCATGTATAATATATAATTCTAAAACAAGAAAGGTGATTTTCATTCAATTGTTTTTTCATTGACTTCAAAAGTGTCCTGAATTAGTGAACAAAGGTACAGATGTCCGCAAAGTAGAAGATAAAGGACTCTCCTGTCTGATGTTGCTATGAAAATTCACTGTCTTGATGTGGGAAAAGAAAGCTTATGCAGTTCAGTTTATTTAGTAACCAAGCAAATCAATAAAATACAACATATTAATTATTACATTTATTCTTAAAAAACAAATATGCAGCCTGGTGTGTATCTATCTGCCAGCAGTATCTGTTTATGAAAGCTTTTTATTGTTCTTTTTTTACTACCTGATTTTGAGCATGCTTTAGTGCCCTTCAATCTTTAGTATTTCTTCTAGCGCCGAGTATTTGCTCTTCCTCTGGGACCCCCCTGCCCTCACTGCAGCACTTCAGCCTTTGCCCAAACAGGTCAGTGCTGGCTGGGCAGAGGGCACAGAAGTTGGGACTTCTGTTCATTATTCCTCTCTTCAGTGCTCATGCCTGCTTCACCTTTGGTATGTTCTTTTCACTCTGTTGTTTTTTTTTTTTTATTTTTTCCAACTCAGGTTTGTCCAGATTTACTTTGTTTTGCAGTTCGATAACCCCTGATACCAGTATGATTTCTCCAGACCAGTACTGGTGCATCAAGAATGAACTGAGCCATCAGTGTTCATGTCTTTTTTTCTCTTTCATTTTAGTTTGTCTATTTCAGTGAGTATTTCCTCACTCTCTGTTCTTTTGTCAAAATCTTTGTTCATCTCTGATTCTCAATTTATCCATCTTTTTCTGCTTACCTCTTTTTGTACTTAACAATGCCCTTTTTCTGGCTCACAGAGGGCTCTTCCACGGGTGGCTTGTATGAATAAGAGTCTGAAAGACACTCAGGCTTAGTTCTTTTTCAAATGAAAGCTTGTATAACTTCCTGTTTATTTTTTAAAGTTTTTTTCAAGCTGCTTGTTATCATTATTGAATATATTATCAAACTGCGCAGTGTAGAACAGTATTGATATATTTTGCTTACAGGTAAAGCAGGCTTTTCAAGACATGACTGTTTAGGTGTCAAGATGGTCAGTAACAGAACTTTTAAAATAAAGAAAATTTCAAATTATTGAATCATTCATGGAGGTAAAATAGATTAACTAAAAATCCAGTAGGAAAAGCAAGGGGAATTTAAAATATTTGTGATTTAGTTTTCTCCGGCTAAATTCCATGGCTCAAAGTCCAAAAAGAAATCATTAATTAGTGGAGTCCCTCGAGGGTCTCTACTGGGACCAATACTATTTAACAGTGACATGAACAGAGGGATGAATGCACTCTCAGCAAGTTTGCAGATGACACCAAGCTGAGCTGTGTGTTTGATTTGCTTGAGGGACGGGATACTGTCTGGAGGGACCTTGTCAGGCTTGAGAGTTGGACCCAGGCAAACCTCATGAGCTTCAACAAGACCCAAGTGCAAGGTCCTGCAGCTGGGTCAGGACAACCTCTGGTATCAATCCAGGCAGGAGGATGAACAGATAACAGAGCAACCCTTCCCAGAAGGAGTTGGGAGTGCTGGTAGATGAGAGGCTGGACATGACCTGGCAATGTCGACTTGAAGCCCAGAAAACCAGTTGTGTCCTGGGCTGAATCCAAAGCAGCGTGGCCAGTGGGGTGAGGAAGGGAATTCTGCCCCTCTGCTCTGCCCTTGTGATATCCCAGCTGGAGCACTGCATCCACCTCTGAGGTCCTCAAACACAAGAAACACCTGGACTTGTTAGAGCAGGTGGAGACATTGGCCACGAAGTGATGAGAGGGCTGGAACAACTCTTCCATGATGAAAGGCTGAGAGTTTGCATTGTTCAGCCTAGAGAAGGGTAGGCTCTGGGGAGACCTTATTGCAGGCTTTCAGTACACAAAGAAAGTTTATAAGAAAGGTGGAGACTTATTACCAAGGCCTGTAGTGGCAGGACAAGGCCCAACAGTTTTTGGCTGAAGGAGAGTATGTTTAGATTGGACATGAGGAAGGCATTTTTACAATGAGTCGTGAGGCACAGGAACAGGCTGCCCAGAGAAGCTGTGGATGCCCCATCCCTGAAAGTGTACAAGACCAGGTTGGATGGGGCTTAGAGTAATCTGGTTTAGTAAAAGATGTCCCTGTCCATCATAGACAGGTTGGACTGGATGGTCCTTGAAGGTCCCCTTTTACTAATTTTCTCCATTTTGTTTCTTTTCTTCCTTGCCTCTGTTTCTTGAGTTCTTTTACTCAGAGTTCGAATTAAAATACAGGAGACCAGGAGTTTATTTTCAGACTTAAATGTTTAATATATCTTATCTATCTATTATATCAGCTGCAGAGTGTGCCTCTAAGTTAACAAGGTCAAAATGGCTCCAAGTTCTAACTCCCAAGGTCTTTTAAGGTCCAAGCCACCTATTTAAGAATGTAATGCCAACTAATTTGTTTTTACTTATAATCCAATAACTAACTATTCCTGATCCGTACTGCAGATTTTTTGACCCAATACCAAAACACCCAGATTTGTGAAGAAGAAGGAGAAAAGAAGAAGAACAAATCCACATCCCAAATCCTCCGTATTGTTACATATATCCCAGGAACCTAATTTTGCTACATCTCTACATATTCCACCCAGTGATATAACTTTTAATTATACAGCAACAACCTCAGTGTTATCACACAATCTGGGAAGCCTTTCCCAAGGCCTCAGGTCAAATGCAGTGTGCTTCTGAGGATCACTGTCTGTCAGCACTGAAAGATTGAAATTCTCAGAACTCAGGGTTCCAACACCTTCTAAGCTGAATCTTTCTATGATTCTGATTCTGATATTTTGCAATTTCTTTAAGGGATTTTCAAAAATAATTCTGAAATATGCTGTAAATCCATTCAGATAGTTGTAATTCAAACGCACTGCTTAGAGCTTCTGCTCCTTTCCGTGTTTATTCAGAAGGTAGAACTGAGTGGTATATGGCACAGTTATAAAAACTGTAGGTGCAGGTTTCCTACAAGTCCAACCAACAATATAATTTGTGTTCCTTTAACAACCAGGCCTTCCACTAAGATGCATATCATCATAGCTAGGATGAGGACTATATTTTCAATGAATAATATGTTGGATCATGAAGGATTTGGGTCTTAGAATTTTTCATGTGTCTATACAGATTTCTGCAGACTGGCTTTTTATTTTAAACTCCGTACTGAAGTCTGCCTACTAGCATGCAAATACACTTCATCTGGTGAGATATTCACAAAATATTCACTTTGATCATTCACTGTTAATTATTTGTGGAAGCTGGCGATAAACATCTACTTTACAGACAAATTGAGCACTGTAATTGGTTTTGGCCAAATGTATAAACAGGGTGTCTTAAGAAAGACTATGGAATGTGATCTTAGGTTATGCAGGCAGAACTCCTCATCACTGCTGAATGGTTATGTGCTTTGGTCTGTTCTTATGAAACCATATTAAGCTGGTGACTGCAGCATTGTGCTGGGGGATTCAAGTCCTAGCACGACTACTGTCTTGCTTCTTAACATTTAACAACTCACATCACCAGCACTTCCCTTCTTTCTCTTTCTTCCATATTTCTTTTCAATTTGCAGTTTTATTTTAATCCATTATTTTAGGCTAGAGGCAAACTGCAAATATTGCTCTTAATTTAACTGGTGTCTCTTTGCGTCTGTTTTTACCAACAGATTTGCCTCTAATCCCATGCAACTTTTGACTCATAACACTTTTTTTCATCATCAAAATAATTTTTAGACATCAAAATAATTTCTGATGTAATGCCCATTTTTTATGCCTTTTCGTCCTTCAGCCCAAGCATCATTACATATGCTGTGCCCATTTCATTAAAAAAAAAAAAAGCAGTTAACAGTAAAGTCCAAATGAATTAATGTACTTGGCAAGTATAGTAAGACTTACCATAAGTTCTTATTCTTACATGTGACTATAATTTTTGGAAATGAACAGACAATTCAAGATCTTGATTATGTGAAATGAGTAAGGAAAATGACTGAAAAGAAAGAAAACAATCTTATTGCATGAGAAAAGATTTATTTGTATATATATACAGAGATATACATAAATGTATATTAAAATTTGTGCTCTGTGGATACAAATTATCCAACATGGTTCAGCCAGAGTATTCTTTTTTTACAATGTGGGTATGGTATTTAAAAGTACAGTTTTGTTTTTTTGTTTCTTTGGTTGGGTCTTTTTTGCAGTATGTGTTTTTTCTCCACTTTAGACGGAGTGAGTCCATAAAAAATGAGTGAATTTTGAAAAGTTGTCCATTATAATGACATTTTGACCTCAACAAAATCGTAAAAGTATAGAATAATTCATGTTGGAACATACCTTATAAGGTCTTTCATCCAAACTCTTCCTCACAGCAGGGTCAAAAAAGAATTGAGACCAAGTTGTTCAGGATTTTATCCAGTCCGGTCTTGAAAATCTCGAAGAGTGGAGGCTGCACGATGATCTGGGAAACCTGCTCTAGTATTTAACCATGGTCATAATTTTGTCCTTATGCCAGAATCTCCCTTTTCAACTTTTGGTCATTGCCTCCCAACCTCCTGACGTGCCCAGCTGTGAAAAGTCTGTCTGCATCTCCTTGCCATCTTCCCCAGGGGCACTGGGGATCTCCTTAGATGCCCTGGAAGCTGTCGCTTTTTCAGGCAGAACAAACCCAACTCTCAACCTCTCCTCACAGGACTAAGGCTCCAGCCCCTGACAGTGTTTGATGGAGCCAGTGCTGGATGGAGCTGGTCTTGTGCACACTCTTCAGCATTTTCTGTGGGGGTCCCCAGCTGCACTGCATCTCCTAGATGTGTTGTAACATGGACTCAGTATAGGGGAAAAGCTGTTTTCCTCCATTAACTGGCCATGCATCTGTAGACACAGCCTAGGATGCTGTTAGCTTTCAGTGCTGCCCAGGCACACTGCTGGCTCAGGTATAGCCTGCTGTCCACCCTTTCTTAGTGCAGATACTGCTAATTTATTTAGAGATCAAGATTTCCATACCTCCACATTGTGAGGTTTGTGTTTTGAAGTGAAATTAAATGAGAGGTCCCTTTGGAATGATTTTATTTGGGGAGTGGAAGGCATCTTGAATGACATTGTAGAGTTACATTTTTTTTCTCAGGATAAATATCATGCCCAGAATTTTCTCCTTCTTTAGAAACACGAGTTTTGAATTTTTCTGTACTTTATGTAAAATCTTTCATACTTTCACAGGATTTATAAATTAATTTAATCCACTTATTGCCTAGCAGGTCTGGAAACATCAACTCTTCAGTAACTTTCTTGGGTTCAGCACCATAAATTTCAGGCTGTGTCTCTAATGTGGGTTCTTGTACTTGATTTTTCTTTCTTATCTGAATTTTTTAACTTCTAGTCTATGAGTCTGAGCATCTCTAAACAGGCCTTTGGCAAGCTGTGGGGAGACTGAATTTATGTGAAACAATTTGGTTATTTGATGTGTTCAGTGTTTGTATGTTCTGTTAGCAACTCTGTGTACCAAAGTAACATTTACCCTAGACTTTGATTTGAAATGGAAGAAATTAATTGTAGGACCTACCTAATTGCAGAACTACTTTAATCCATAAAGATTTCTTTCTTAAGATAAAACCTAGGGTTGAATACAAGCTGATTACCACTGGAGGGAGATTAATCTTTATTTCTTTATCAGGTTTACCCCTTAGCCAGGGAAGTGCTCCCAGCACAGGTCACATAATTTGAGTATAGAGTTGTGATGCAGGGTTGCTAGAGAAGGAAAGAGGAATTATGAAATAACCCTGGTTGCTGAGCACTGTTGCAGTCTGTGTTAGGTAGGGAGAAGTGCTAGCACTGGGTATCACAGTAGCTCTGTGTGTGTGTGCACATGCAAGAGGTGCAAAGAATGAGAGCTCAATGAGTGCTAAGTCTGCTGCAACCTTTCCTTCTCCCTTCTTCTCAGCATGTATATGGCTAGGAAAAGAAGTAACACCCCAGTACTGCCCAACTATGGTCCTTTGCAACAGGACTTACTCTTGAAAACCTTGGTATTCAAAACTTTGAAACACGGTTTGTTTTTTTCCTTAAAATTCACAAAGCACAGGAATACATCAAGTATGAAGATGGTGAGGGGAAAAGTCTCTCAGAAAGTGGGCAATGCAGGGAATGAAGTGTGTCTAGCATTGCAATCAAACAAACCCTTGTCATGAAAATTCATCTGCTGGGGAAAATCAGAGCATCTCCTCTGAAATATGTAGCAGTGATGAGTGATATTAGCTGATGATATGGTTCTGTATAACTTTATGCATTTTTCTTAGTGTAGGTCATCATGAGAGTGTCCAAAGAATAATTTTCTCGGTAATTTGTTAATCTTGGATTAATATATTGTATAGTTTTGTGATATATTTATAAAAAGCCATGCTATTTTTTATCCTAAAGACAACGCTCATCCATCTATCTATCTATCTATCTATCTATCTATCTATCTATCATCAGGCTTTTGTTTGCAATAAATTTTAGACACTTTATCAAAAGTATGTTTGATTTATGCAAGTATATATGCATTATTCAGGATGAATGAGGAGTGTTCTAATGCATTTCAGAAGGCATTTTTTATATCCTATTTCTGAAAGGAAAAAATAAATAATGTAGAAATGTTTAAAAGCTGTTTAAAATTCTAGACATTTTTCCTTTGAAATCTGAGTTTCCTATTCTGACTTCATTATTATCAAATTCTGCTGTCTAGGAAAACATGAGAAATGCAGTGAAGTTTATTTTTCAGTCATTGCCTAACATGCTAGGACAATCTTGGGCCTTGGATTAGAAACTTGACCTCAGCTCACCAAGAAAATTAGATTAAAGCAGAACTTCAAATCAGATGCCTCAACTGACTATTACACATGCAAACTATGTATATATTCAAAATACCATGATTTTGAAAAAATTTGAATACAATGACAGAATATAGACAAAAGTTGGGTTTTTAGAAGACACTTAGGCACTTTGGTGCTCATTGCTGCAGAGCCTTAGAGACGGATACAAAATGTGACATAGGCAACAAAGGTAAGAGTCATAAATGCAAGTGATATGTCTTAATTTTAACTGTCCAATACCAGATTAATTACCCTCAATTACGTTTATGGCCATGATGAGGAGACCTTAGCCACATCCTAGGTATAAGAAGGATATCTTTTAAGAACATGCACTTAGTTTTTCTGCATCCCTCAAATTTCCAAATAATTTTTTTTACAATCTCCCCACTTCCATCAGGTGAGAAGATAATACAAGGATGACTAAAACTGCTGAAAGAACTGTGAAAGAGAAAAGCAAATGAAAATGTTGAAAAACAGGTGTAAGATGATCATCATGGGGATGGTGACTGTACAAAAACAAACAAACAAAAAACCACCCCAAAACAAAGGGAAAAAAATGCAGCAGAGACTGGAAAATGTGCTGCCAGGTTTTGAATAATCCTCTGAAGAGATGTCCTTGTTCAAAAAGCCCAAATCCTGAAGCACTTACTTGATCATATCGAGTTGGCGATTTGAGAGAAAAGAAGTAGAAACTGATACAAGGCCCATTCAGAGCCAAAGAGCAGGTAAATAGGAGAATAACTGTCCTTTCACAGGTCCTTTAAGCCAACCATGCAATTTGTGAGATTTTGTCTTTTTTTCAGTATTTGAAGTTACCTGTGCAACAGAAGATGGCTAACAGTATGAAAGAGAAAAGTGCAGCAAGAACTGGTAGTCACAGGGAAAGTCGTGAGTTCCTATGACAACTGAGGACTGTCTGGAGGCTGCAAAAGAATCATGTCTTAAATATATGCTGCTTAAAATGATGAAAGAGGATATTTTCCTTTTATTCTTGAATTTTCATTCAGAATTAGTTGCCTGCTTAATACCAAGTTGAATACTAATAACATTCAGTACCATGACAAAATCTGTGGTTGCAGCTTGAGTTTTGAGTTTTGTGAATAATGTAAAACTTATATTCCACAAAAATGATTAATAAAACTACCATAGGGAGAAAAGTTCTGCATGTTTATTCATTTATTTTAGCTTCCTTTGCTTTTAAAAACCATAGCTTATAAATAGTTCACTGTAAAGACCATAGGCTAGGCTGATAAATTTTCATGTGTTTGTCATGGGGAAAATATTAAATTTCATGCTTTGTCACAGATTAATAGGAAAACCATATTAGTACTATGCAGAAAATGTATATAATTTCAGAGTCATGCCTAGAAGAAAGACAGATAAAGTAAGAGTTTACATAAGAAAAGAATGGCATTACAATGTTGAGACATCTTGGAATTTCTGTATGGTAAAAGAGAACCCCATAATATGCAGGGTTTGTCCCTGTTTTATGTATATATTGACAAGAAAGGGCATTAAATCTTCACATGCTTTCTGTGTGACTTATCTCCCCTAAATACCCAACTGTTTGTCATCTAAGATAATTACCCTAGGTTCTTCTTATAGAGAGAAATAGGCATTTCCTGAAGGTGTTTTTCACTCAGACTCAAATTTAAAGATGAGATTAAGTGCCTTCTGCATTTTTCTGCTCCAATAAGGTCAGTCTCACATTTTATGTGGCCTGTGGGATGAGTGATGGTTCTATTCTTTTTCATACAAGACATTAGAAAGTGTCAGATAAGGCAGTGGAGAAGAACAAGAACAAACCATGAGGAATCGGTTTTTCTAGATGTTGGAACAAAGAATTAGTGCTTATCTGTGTCTAGGTACCTTAAAAATTTTAAATTACTCAAAAGGTAAACTGTGATATAAATACCATAAAAGAACATAGTATTTTCTGTTGCAAAGACTTAGGGAAGAGAACTCAACGTGGCAAAAATGGAATTCCGTATGAATATGAAAAATATACTTCAGTATTTCCTAAATTATTAATATGTGTTTTATGTATCACACATAATTTCTCTGTAAAGATCTCTCATTTTTCTTATTGGAATTCATCAGTATATCATAATAGCTTTGGGGTTTTTAGTCACTTTGAAATAATACATGGTCCAACGTATTTTATCTCTATTTCTTTCTACTGTATTTCTGGGATATTTAATATTTTTCTCTCTTGATTTCAACATTGCTGCTCTTGGGGTACTATTGTGCTATGCTTCATCAGTCGAAGCAATAATCATATAATCAGCAATTATATCTTCTCTGGAAATATCACCAAGTGCCTCATAACTCTCTTTCTACAATATTTCACTGACACATTTAATCTCAAATGTTAATCTAGAAAACTGATAATGTCCTCCTGGAGATTTAGAGGTACCTAAAAGGAGATGTACCTGTCTAATTTCACCTGCCAGACCCCATGTTTCTTATCTGAAATTGTAACAAGTTGCTTGATTTTTAATTGATGTTGCAAATCTTCTGGTGTCAGTCCTGAGCAGTGATAATAGCCATGGTGCCATTTAACCTTCTGGTGTTAAACATACTGAGTCTTTTTTTTGTTCCTTGCTTTTTCTGCTCCAATCAAAGTGCTGATGCATTCTCTTGTTATATCAACTTGACCTCTTTTTTACTGGCTAAGGACAAAATTTTGATACTTTCAAACACTTCAAACATACTTTATTCCATAGCTTGTTGCCCTAACTTTGCTGTTGATTATAGTGAAACTACTCATCCAGCCTAACAACTGCATTTTAGGTATTTCAAGTTCAGCAGAATTTATCTTACTGCAAGTACATGTGCGTAATACAACTTTTATTTCATGCAAATATGCTCAGATTCTCTAATTTCTTTAAATATATCATGGTACACTATGACAGTATCTTCTCTGGATGTTAAATTTATCATTAGATGTCTCTCACCTATATACTCAGCATGTTATGGATGGTCATTCAGTTATGAAAAATCGTCATTTGGCTGTCACTTCCAGCTTTTTTGGCTGTAATTTCCAGCTTCACCATTTCTTTTGATTAAATGGGGTACATCCTCTGCTGGTAGAAGTAGATGAAATGTCAGTATTCACTTTACCTTGCAAAAAATTAGCTTTTGTGATTTCAGAATCTGGGTTCTTTTAGTACAGAAGACTGTTGTGCTATTCTCAATGCCAGCTTCCAGACCAAATTTATCACAACAGCTGACAAGGACTTTAGACTTATTTTTGTTTTATTTTCTCCTTCAGCCCTACTGGTTGCCCCAGCATGAGTAATATGCCAACTCAGGACACAGAATAAACTGTAAGTATTTAATGGTATAGAGACTTCATGGAGCTTAATATTGCAACTCTCTGCATTCCTCTCTTTAATAAGAATTTAACCTTTGCTCTCCTCCTACTTCTAATGTTACCATGAGGCTTTTCTAACATCATTGCACATGCTATGAGTCTTCTAATACCAGTAAATTCTGTACTTCTGTTCACATAGAGTTAAGATTACTTAGGTATATACATTGCTTACATATCACATACTTCCAAATTCATCAGATAAATTAGTACATCTTTGAGATTAGGTGCTATTTATTGAGAACAGAAGTAATTGTTAGGGGAAAGAACATTTTTTTAAAGGAATTTCAACTTTTAAACCCAGAATGGAAATATTACTTAATAACAGCAAGGGATTCTCCCTCTGGGCCTTAATTAGAAGGAAGCAATACTTAAAGTTTTCAAATTAAAAAAATAATGGCTATTGATGGTAACAGACAACAGGCAACATAAACAGATTTGGTAAAACAGAATTTATTTTCTTCCTAGGCTCTTTTACAAATCATTAAAACACTTGCTCAACAAGTTTCCAAACAAGCCTCTTTCTGATGACAGTCTGTGCAACAAACAGAAAACATGGTCATTTTGGAATCTTTACTACCCTGGAAGAGATGTACACAGTCTTTCTGGAAAAACTGAGCAGCATTCGTAGATTATCTTCCACAAAAAGATTTAAGAAAAAGAAAAAAAAGCTGTATTACAGCAGCACTCTCACCACTCTCATATATTTACTAATGAAAACAATGTTTATGACTTTAAGGTGATGACAAATACATGAACTGAGAGGCTAAATTCAAAAAGGTTCATGCTCCTAAGTGATTTTACATAGCTGACACGAGGTAATAAAGCTGAAGAAAGAAGACTGACAAAGCATTGCATGAACAAAGATGGAACTAGATTAACCCCACAAACACAGAACTCTTAGGGAATAGTTTTATTTGTTCAAGGACTAGCTAACATCTTATATCCTGTAGAAGGCTATTTTCATTATACCAGGGTTTTGCAAAGTCAGGATGGTGGAGAACAAGATAAAAGTCCATTGCTGTGATGAAGGAGACATGTAGGCTGAAAAAGGGTAGTATCTTTTGAAAGTGCTCTCAAATTATCTATAGCTTCCTTCACCCCAGTCCTGCTAAGGAGAGCAGCTCCAGAAAACCCTTATATCTATGGCATGGAGCTCTTTTTGTGTTTATCCTCAAAGAACACAGTAGTTTTGGAAACTATTGATGTCAGCAATCAGCTCTGGTTAGTAATATGGCTCTGGCTGTGCTTTGAAGATGCATGTGAAACCTTGGATCTGCTGAGGCACTGGTAGCTTTAGAACACTCTCACCTTTAGCTTTGCTGCTTCTTCCCTTCTGTGGAAAGCTCTGTGGTTTGTCAGTCATTCAAAAGGTCTCTGAAAAACTTGCAGCAAAAGATAGCTGCCAGAGAGCAACTTTCTCTGCTAAAAAAAAAATAAAAACCAGAGCCAGAAGCTGGACCTTTCATGAAAAAATGCTACAGATAGTTACATTTTTGTTTGGGGCGGCTGGCACTGTAGGGATTGGATGTTATGAGTGCCTGGCATGTAGGAGGAAATGCTAGGAGGGTCCACAATCGACATATAAGTGTAGATAATTCTAGTGAGACTACAAAAATGAGACAGTTAATGATTTTATGGGTAAATCATAATTCTGCAATAGAGTTGGGGTTTTTTTTGGTTTTGTTTGGGATTTTTTAAGAGAATGAACTTTCTCTCACATTGCCTGTAATGAATAGGCAAAGGGAGCAATTACTATCTGAGGTGGCAGAAAC
Source organism: Corvus hawaiiensis (assembly GCF_020740725.1). NCBI lineage: Eukaryota > Metazoa > Chordata > Aves > Passeriformes > Corvidae > Corvus > Corvus hawaiiensis. The sequence goes on from NC_063215.1 coordinate 27,472,660, forward strand.
TGTCAGTGTGCTTTGAATATTTATCTGAGCAGAAGCTTCTCATTTGGTCTCACTGTAACCAAACCCGAACATGTTGCAGTGCTTGGTTTGGTTATCAAGGCTCAGCCTTCCCAGAGAGGTCAGTGGGCCTGCTTAGGGCAGAGCAGCCATTCTGCCCTCCCATAGTCCTTTTTGGACAGCCCGACACTCTTGCTCTGGCTAGCTGGGCTCTGCAACACAGTGATAGAAAAGGAGGCAAGAAGGGTCTCTCCATCGGGAAACTTTATTGTTACATGTTGGTCTGCTGGTTCCCAGAGGGAGAGTGACCGAGAGAGACCACCAGGTCAGGCAGCAGGGGGGTTTTCTCAGAGTGCAGGGGCGGTACATGGGTAGAGTTGGGGTACAGGAACCAGTAGGGAGAGCCCAATGGAGTGGCCAGGGCTAGGGGCAGGGGAAGGGGGGGCCCACGTGGAAGGGGCAGACCTTTAATAGGAAAAGTAGTGGGGAAAGTACAGCACTACATGAGCATTCCAATATTCTTTTTCCTCACGTGTCTGCTACTTCTTGTTCTTATTCATAAGATGCAGCCTTTCAATACTTAGAGGGGACCTGTAAGAAAGATGGGGAAGAACTTTTTAGCAGAGCCTGTTGCAATAGGACAAGGGTAGATTTCGATGAGATAGAAGGAAGAAGATTTTTACAATGAAGGTGGTAAAATACTAGAACAGGTTTCCAAGAGATGTGGTGAAAAACATTCAAGGTCAGGTTGGATGGGAGTCTGAGCAAGATGATCTAGTTGAAGATGTCCGTGTTCATTGCAGAAGCAGTTGACCAGACCCAATCCGTAGGGAAGTTTGTTGCCTCCCTGGGGCCTGGGTAAGAGACGTCACCAAGGAACTTCCCAGTCTGGTATGGCCCATTGGTTATTACCAGCTACTGGTTTCCCAGAGGATTACCAGCAAAGACCCAACAAGAAGGCTGCAGACAAACAAGAGCATTTTCAGTGCCTTGAGACAACTGGTCAAGGGATCTGGAGAACAAGTTGTGTTCTCTTCTGTCCTGAAAGTCCTGGATAGGTCAGAAGAATTACACCTTAGCAGTGCCATTAGCAGTGCCATTAACAGTGACATTAGCATCTTTCTTCTCCAAATTTTCATTGGCATAACTTTCATCGGGACAATTTTCATTTGGGTAATTTTTTAATGCATTTTGCCTTTAGTTATTAATATCAGTTTGTAGCCTGTGCATGCCTGTGGAGTTAAGTTGCTGTCTATTTCATGTGTTTGCAGATTTGGCAGGAAAAAATGAAACTGTATCTATAAGTTCTGGGATAGCTTTGGTTGCTGATGATTCAGCCCTTTTCTGAATATCCAGATTCCCTTTGTCCTTTGTTGTCCAGACATATTTTTTTTGATTCAACAGGATGAACTAATGCCTCAAAGATTTCTGCCAAATTCCTGTCTAACCTTTTATGTGCAGAGCAAGATGGAACAGGAGGCATGGCAGGAGTTTGCTAGAATAAATTTCACCACCTTCTTCCAGAACAGCTGACAACAGAATTAATTGATACCAGTTGTTGCACTTTCAGGAGGGGATAGAGAACATGTAAATTCTTACAATTTCTAAAAGAGATCCGTGAAATCTCTAATGCACGCAGAAATTCATGGAAGGTCAGTCGGGAAAGGTGCCCTTTGTGTGCAAGATTTTTTTTTTTTAATACAGTTCCAAGCCTTCCCTTGACAGGAAAAAGATTAACTCTGTTGCATTCCAGAGAGTTGTGCAGATTTGTCAGTGGTCTGAATACATCATCAATTCCATGGAATTGACATAATTTATATACAGCGTAGAACACGATCTTTTATTGACAGCATTATAGCATCCATTGTTTCAGTGTAAGAAAACCAATATGTTATTTGATTTTTGTTATTAAAATTGTTTAGTAACTCAGGTTCTTTTTCAAAGTCTCTTAAAAAAAAAAAAAGCAATTGTAAAGTATCAAAATGCATATGGCAGATGACATCACAAGCACTATATGCATCACTTCATTTTCCGAGTGGATAATACCACAGATTAAGAAAGGAGATCTTTCCCAAATACCTCATATATGATTTTATGGAGCCCATATGGAGGGCTATGAAGTTATCCTTTCGTTAACTCTTACTTACTCATAACACTAAAGTCTGTCTCCATTTCTGGAACACCTTTACCCTGAAATACCAGTAGCAGATAGAACGTCATTTGGTGTAGGTATGGATGAGAATAAGAATTGAAATATTGCTGCTTGCCCTTCAGATTTGTAATGGCCAGTGAGGAGGTCCTGTGATCACTTGATTTCATGGAAAGGGATCAAGAAAAATAAGTTTGACAGCCAATATGGGCAAGCATACAGATTTTTAAATGAATTGTTAACTTTTTTTTTGCATAAGCTGGTCAGTTTATTATACAAATATTTGATCTAGTTCTTGATCCAGCTCAGTATCTGAGATTTGCAATGCAATGCTAAAATGTGGTCATAGTTTTTCTGGCAGATTTCTTGGGGTATGCATAATACAAATGATGCAGAATGAATCTATGAAATACGTGGTCAAAATTTCAAGTCTGTTGTTTTGTGCTATATTAAAAAATGTGTTATTAAAGAGTTAGTTACAAATGGTTCTTGTACAATGTCAGCATGAGGATAACATAGATAAAAGAAATAGCATTTGAATTCTGTATAACACATTTCATGAAGTTTCACCAACAAAACCATCAGATGCCAGCACTGACCTCTTGGCATATGTGCAGTGAAAACACGGATGTCCTCTATATCAGTAGGTGTACAATTCAAGGTCTAGTTGACTGTTAACAATCCTACATCAAACTTGGATTGTACATATATAGTTTTCATGGCTTTGTCCTCACTTATTTTGATGAAAGTAAAAACTTTATTCAATGCACTAAAAACTTGAGCCTCTAAATCAGGTGAAGAAATTCTCTTCTGTATGGGATTCTCTACTGGTGGTCCAGCTGCATATGGACTCAAATGACTGTGTCACAGAGGATGAGTAGTGATGCTCCAAAGGCCTTCAGAGTTCTAAAAAGGATGTAAAGATTTTAATGGGACTGGGTAAGAAGTGATTCACCAGGGGTCAGACAATACTTTCATTTTATTGAGTTAGAAAATATTTTGGTCTGTTAATCAAAATAACATGAAAGTAGCTGCAGATTTCCTTACATTATTCTAAGAAATATCTAGAGTAAACAATCAGTATTTAACTTTCTCTGAAAAAATAATTCTTACATTAATAATAGCTGCTATAATGCCTGTGTCTATTTATTTATGAGGCATGAGACAATTGATGTTCTCAGTCTGTCAGTTATTCAGATGATTCTTTCATAGATAATATCTGCTGGCTTTCATAGTTTATTTTCAGGTTGTTAACTTTATAGTTTTCTGAGAATACTACACAGTTATTCAGATGATTCTTTCATAGATAATATCTGCTGGCTTTCATAGTTTATTTTCAGGTTGTTAACTTTATAGTTTTCTGAGAATACTACACAGTATACAAACAGATTTTCTTTGCATTCAGCTTAAACTTAAGAACATGGCTGATTTATTCATTAAGAATTGCTTCTTTACAACCACCAATCTCTCTCTGTCTCTTAAGAATTGACTTCCATGGGAAAAGTGGTTATAAACAGCCTTTCTTTAAAGGGAAATGCCAAAGTAGGATTTTAGGGAGACAAGTGAAGGGGTAAAAAAAAGAGAGAAAATAAAGCAGAGAAAGTCAGAAAGAGAATAAGACGGCTAAGGCCTTGTATTAGTTTGTGTGGCAAGTATTTTGTTGTTTTGGGGGGTGGAGGCAGAGCAGGCTGGGCTACAGTGATGTGTTCTGTGAGATGCCAGAAACTCCCCCTGGTGCATCTGTCACTGGCCAAGGGCAGATCCATCAGTTTATCTTATCTGCAGAGAAGATGAATTAAAAAACCTCCACCTGTAAGTATACCAACTTGCAACAGAAAAAAATGTTCTCTTTGTCAGGATTTAACCTAACAAGGGCAAGAATTTGATTTCTGTATTACTGCTGTTTTTTCTAAAGCTTAGGTGAAAGTGTACTTAGAACTGAGATATATGTTCTTGTTACCCACATAACATTTAATTCACTGCATTATTACGCTTTCTTCTCCTAAGCTTGCTAGCTGTAATCTAATTTAAATCATATTTTCATATAAATTTCTGATTTAATCTTTAAATAGCCAGCTGTAATTTCCTCTGATCACACTGGGAATGTCAAAAATTGGGTGAATCCAATATTTGCCATTCCTGCTCATTTCTATGCTTTAGGAAACAGACATGTGCTCTTCAGGACAGTATTTTATAATCATATGTATTTATTTAAATTTTGTTTATGCACAACTTTTTAAGCAATAGCTGAGTAAATTAAATCAGGTTAAGATCTATATGTACAAAAATTCAAGGGAAATGTTAGCATAGTAAGTCTCTGCTCAGGGTCAAAAGCTTGGACACTGCATAAATTCTGTTAGTTGCTCTGCACTCAGTCCAGCAATTAAACCACAGAGGCAGAATTTGCACGTGAAAAGCAATAACCAATTAACAGACATAACTGTACTGTGGAAAAGAAACATGAGAAATACAAATAAAGGAAAATGAAACTGCAGGGCGTTTGGAGGTTTATGAAAGTAAAATGAGGAAACCTCACATCAAAATTTAATTTTCAGAAAAATAAAACATAACCAAATGAAAATCTTGTTTACCTTGAAGAAGAAGAAGAAAGGAAGAGGAAACAAAAATAATCTATGGCATAAAGAAATTTTAGGGGTCACTAGTGGTTTGCATGAACAGAATAAGGAAAATATCTAATTAAATCCACACTGTTGGCATGAAAGAGAAGCTGCTCCATATAATATTTCCAGCTATAGAAATTACAAATATTATGATCCTTAGAGCCAAAGTAAACATTTTTTTTAAATTAAGACAAAATAAGGGCATTTACATATAAATATTCTTTCAGGTTTTCTTTAATCTGCTCAATTACAAAACACTTAAATCTGACAAATAAGTCAGGTTTATAACAACTTAGAAGAAAAATACTCCAAGCATCTGCTGTTTTTTGGGAAATGTGGCCCTCTTCACTGTTCATCAATAAGGCTAGCATTTGCATACATTTTTACAGAGACTCCTGATCTATCAGCTGATCTTGTGTGGTCTCCACAAGAATTTGAGTAAAGAGAAGAACAATGAAGAAATACAAATTCGTGCTTTCTAAAGGAGTTAGATTTCATTTCTCTATTTGTTTATGCAAAGATTCTACAGACAAGTGGAATTGTTTTTATGGTTTCCTGGAATCACTGAACCAAAGAATCATTGAGGTTGGAATGGTTCAGGTTGGGTTCTCTCGAGATCCTTGGATCCAATCCTTCTACACAAGCAGGGCCATCTGGAGCCAGTTGCCCAGGATTTTGACCAAATGGCTTTTGAGTATCTCCAAGGATGGAGACTCTACAACCTCCCTGGGGAACCTGTGCCAGTGCTCTGCCATCCTCACAGTGAAACAGTGTTTTCTGAAGTTCAGACAGAACTTCCTGTGTTTCAGTTTGTGCCCATTGTCTCTGGTCCTGTCACTGGTCACCACTGAAAAGAGCCTGGCTCTGTCCTTCAGGTATTGACACCGATAAGGTCACTCCAAGCCTTCTATTTTCTGCACTGAACAATACCAGATCCCTCAGACTTTCCTAATATGAGAAGTGCTCCTGTCCCTTAATCATCCTGCTGGCCCCTCAATGAATGTTCTCCAGTATGTCCATGTCTCTTTTGTACAGAGAGCACAGAACTGAGCACAGCTCTCCAGGTGTGGCCTCTCCAGTGCTAAGTAAAGGGGAAGCAACACCTGCCTCACCTGCTGGAAATTTTTTTGTCTACTGCAGCTGAGGATATTATTTGCGTTCTTTCCAGCAAGGGTGAATTGCTGACTTATGTTCCAACCTGGTGTTCACCAGTACTCCCTGGTACTTTTCTGACAAGATGCTTCACAATTGGTTGGTCCTCAGCACATATCAGGGCATGGGATTGTTCCTCCAGAGGTTCAGGATGTTGCACTTTCCTCTGCTGAACATCATGAGGTTACTGTTGGCCTTTTCCTCCGGTTTTTCAAGGTCCCTCTGGATGGTAGGTTGACGCTCTGGCAAGTCATTCATTCCTACCACTTTGGTGTCATCTTCAAACTAGCTGAGAGTACACTGCTGAGGTTTGCTTGAGAAGCTGAAAAAGAAAATTTGAGATACTCAGCTGTAGTCAAGTAAGTGGAGCAGGAATCTTTTCTCGAACAGAGGTGAACAGGATAGGATTAACCACCACCTATTAATCTACCCTGAAGGCAAGCTGCTTGTGATGTCTCATGTGGCACAGTGTTAGAAAGGGAAGAATTAGTGACCTTTTCTGACACTGCTTCTCAGGGTTTTAATCCAAGTACTTAGAACAGTATTACTATGGTAGTGATTTAGAAATTTTAGAGTAGCAGTATGTTTAGAAATACAGCTGTCCATCACATCCATATTTTGGGTTCCTAGCTGCACATTGTGTCTATAATTGGGATCCTTTATTAGCTTTAGAACAACTAGTGGACCATGACACTGCCGTGCTAAAAATTAAAAGTTTCTTAATGTGTTTCTGACAATAGTTATATTATTCTGTGTCAAAGCTGATCTCCAAGTCCCAAAGACACAGCATTCTTGCTAAGATATATTGACTTTTGGGAGGGTTTTCAGGACTAAGAGGATTCCCAGCTGCAGCCATCAACAGTGAAAACTGTGAAATCTTCCACTTTCGAGTTCCAGTATCTCTGTTAAATGAAAATGATGAAAGCAAATTGATTATTTCTATTATCTGCCATAGAAATATAAAAAATGTTCCACTAATGAAACAAGACTTTATTCTTCCTCAACTCAGTTTTTATTGCCTGGAACTGAATAATAAACAGAAATGTCATAAAGTATCTTTGCTATTTATATTGTTCATACAGTATCAAATCAATTGTGACAGACAAACTGCTACAGTTTAATAAACAAATTAATTAGTACCCTGAGGCATAGCTCCTATTGTATCAGCTGATGCTGGAGAAGTGGTGTACCTGCTATCAGCAATCTCTCTAAAAGAGTGTTTGTGTCTTATCAGCATTCTTCTTTTCTTGTACAGAAAATCTTTCACCAAAGGGAATAGGAAATGGGCTACACTGAGATATCATTTATATGCCTTCAAAACTCTGCTTGCTGTAGTCTTTAAAATTATGAGCCTTGTATCTTCATTTCCCAAACAAACATGGCTTCTGTAATTACATTGTCCATTTGTCTGTCACTTGTCTTCCTTTTAATAAAATGAGTCACCTAACTGGGTTCCACCAAATTTCACTGAAGCCTCATAAATTCACATGATTTGTGTGAAGATCACTAGTGGGATAAATGTGTGATGGAGGACTGGGAAAGGGAGAGGAAGAGGGAGACTCAGCTGGGATTCCTACTGAGTGAAAAGCTGAGCTGAGTGGACAAGGCTGGAAAAGGAAATAGCTAGGAGATATTGTAGGATTATATAGGGACATAAGAGAGAATGTAAACATAAAGAAAAGAATTTGTCTGTGTGACATACCACTCAAATCAGTCTAGTCTACAGAAGTACCATGATTTGAGGCTTCCTGTTAATAGCAGTTCTTTAAGAGGGGATAGAATACATAATATTCTATGTATGAATATGGTGTAATTATTACATTGTGTCTATGTGATGAAGTCTGAAAACAAAAAGTAATTAAAGTGCTGTCCTTTAGAAGATGAAAGCTGTGAAATTACTGTGTATCATAATGAGAAGTTCCAATTATAAGTGTAAAAACCACTTATCTCAATTTATACTTTTGTAATAACTAACACTTAAAGTGTTTTCTTTCTTTTCCATCTGATTACATTCCAAACAAATTACTTTTGCCCGTTTGGACTTGCCCACATTTTGTACTCTTTACAGGGCTGATATACACTGGCAGCTACAGCTGAAATGTCAAATTGGAATACAGCTACTGTTTCTTCAAGGAGATATTTCACATATCATTTAAACATTTAAAATACCAAAGAGACTGCTTAAGTCCTTGGAGTGTGTATTACTCAAATGACATAGAAAAGTTGCCGATATCAAAGTGAATACTAAACAAACACCAAGTGAAAAATCAGATCATTTAAAATGCAAACACATAAATATGAAAGCTGGAGATAAAAACAGTGGGAGTGCACAAACCTGCACATGCTTAGAATAAAGTTTCAAGAATCCATATGTTACAAGAATAATGTAGGACCACATGTCCATATCTCAGTGATTTATAACAGAAGTAGTTGAAATACCTACCAACAGTTCTAAATCTCTTGTTCAAGTCTTTAACCATCTTTTTAATAATACCACTTTTGCATGCTTTATTTAAACGCTCAGGGACTTTTTATTGAAACCACGTTCACGAATATGCTCACTCTTACAATATTTTGAACAAAAGTAGGGAAAAGCTATGCACAGATGTTCTCCTTATTGGGATGCTTTGGTTTGGGTTTTTTTTCTAATGGGGATAGGGCTGCAGTTCATGACCAGAAAACGGGACCAAGAACAGACAAACATTGCCTTGGATAAGGAGGTGAAAATGCTGGCATAACACCACAGGTAACTCTCTGTTTCCTCTCCCCAGGCTAGCTCTTTGATGAAGCAAAGGGCAGGGTTCTGTCTTTTGGGGACTCAGATGCATTATATTGAATTAAGCCTCAAGGCTATTCTATCTAGAATCTAGAATTAAAACTTCTATAGTGCTCAGCCAATTTTGTAAAGAGTTGGTTTCTTGTAAGCAGATGTGTCAGGCATGCAGGAAACAGAGTTTCTTAAAATAGCATTGACACGAAAGCTGTTGGGTATTTATTGACATTCTCTATACCTAGCATTTTTATACAGAGTTCTGATACAACACCTTCACTAATTTTTAGCAGATACAAAAACATGCATTTGTTATTACCCTGACAGATACCTGTCATTAGAATGTGGTGGCTCTGCTGTGTTTTCTAATTCTTCAAGCTGACAAGAAAAGCTTCAATTACGACCTTTTCCAAATATTTGATAATTTCTTCAACATATCAGGCATAGATATAACAACTCATCAATCTACTTAGCTTCTGGTGAAGCAGAAATAAACAGTCTGTAACCAGAGTTTTCCAGATGTTATGCTCCACTCTTGAGACTCCACAAAGTAGTCTTCCTCAAATATGCCCAACTAAATTTAGTAAGAATGTGCTAAACCAGAGGTTCAGTCAAAAACAGTCAGAGAGCAGCTGTTGTGCCATTGCCAGTAATGATCTGCATAATTTTCAGCTTTCTATTTCATTCCATAAGCCAGTTGCAATGGGACGTGACCATTATCACAATGGAAAGCTCTTTTACCAGAGTTAAGCTGCAGCAATGCTTTCCCTTACGCAAAGTGATGTATTTGTTGAAATGTAAACCTCCTGGGGAAAAGCAGCTCTTGTTGCTACATACATTAATCATTCAATTAAGAGATCTGTCTTTAGCTTCTGTGTGTACAGCCTTCCTAATTGACTCCCCATTTTTGGTGCATTCATTTCTCGCAAGGTGGGTAAAAAACTGATGTCTCAGGGACCCTTGACTTGCTTTGCCTTACAGTCTGTATATCTGAGGCTTGACACATCATGTCTGTGGTGCAAAAATAAGTTGGGTTCAAGGCCAGTCCCACTGAGAGAAGCACAGAGAATATTTATAGAGAAAATCAATCTGGCTGATTACCATACCATCAGGCATATCCAGATAACCTGTTGCAGGCCTCCTGCTGTGACAGGCAGGTAGAAAGATGCTATGGAGAAAGTTACTTTCCTTGCTCAGAGCTGTCTACACATAGTCCCTCTGTCTCTCCTGTGCATATCCTTTCTGGGGAATATATCTTTTTTGGTGTTGCTCTCTAGTGGAAGGGAGCCACGCAGATAAGAAATCCACAGTGCCAGTTGTTATCTTGGGCAAAAGCAAATCTGGGAAAATGCTGACTGACAGGCTGCTTTGCTGCATAATTAACCCCTTTACCCACACCTTCAATCAGTCCTGTGTCAATGTCCCCCATCCATATCCATAATGATTGTGCACACTGGCTCCTGATTGATCAGGAATGGTTTACTCACACTGGAGGTAAGGACAGCCCCTCAGAAAGGCCATTGATTAAAAAGACACATGAGCCAGCTTGTAGAGCTTCCACAAATTTTTAACCTTTATCTGTCTTTTTATTTACTTACTTATTTTTGTCCTCTTTTGATTTTGTTTGAACTCTCTCAAAGTGAATCAGTGCATGGAGAAATAGAAGTGCCTTTTAACAGACTGGGATTTTAAGTTGTCTGTTGGAGATGTTGAAATACAGATTGTATAGGCTAACTGTGGGCAACCAGGAAGTGTTATGTGGTGTTTCTTTACGCTGGCTCAAGAGGGAAGTAGCCATGTTGAAATGTCAACAGCAGGTTTATTTCCAGAGAACTTCAAATCAGGAACGTTCTGGGTCACAGGTTTGTTCTCAAGTTTCCATCTAAGGGGTGCCAAGGTTATGCCTACAGAAAGTCATCTTCCCGGTGTCACATCAAGTGACATCTATTCAAATATGGATTTGAGAATACCACATCCCTATTTGCAAAAGTCAAGGGGGAAATATTTAAAGTAGTGACCATTTAATTTATTCATTTCTTTAGATTGTTTAAATATTCATACATCCAAAGCTCTGGGTGCACATGCAAAATGTTAACAGAAAACCCAGGAACATAATGAAATCATATAATACATTTCTCAGAGCTACTTTGTCAGAGGAAACCTCTGCATTCTAAAAACCTTATTGTTCTTCTGAGTTGTTTGATTTTTTTCCTTCTTTTTCTTCAACCTAAATTTAGTAGAGAACTTTAGGAAATGTACTTTGATTTTTTGAATATCGTATGTAGCTTTTAATGGAGGAAAAAATGAGAGAAATGAGAGATGAGATGGAAAAGAGAAGGGGAAAGATGAAAAGGGAAAGAGAAGGAAGAGAAGCAGAAAAGAAACAAAAAAGAAAAGAAAAAGAGAAAAAGAAAAAAGATAAAGAAAAAGAGGAAAAAATGAAAAAGGATAAGATAAAAGAAAATAGGAAAAGAAAATAGGAAAAGAAAATAGGAAAAGAAGACAAAACATACATCTGCTGGTTCAACATACGTAACAGAACAAAAGTGTATGTCCTAAACCACTTTGTTATTTGGATAGAGTTTTATGATCCATTAGACAAGAACAGTCTTCAATCATGAAATTTGATAAACAGTTTACCATTTCAAGCCTCCTCAAAAGAAAATTCATCTGACCTGATGAGACAAATCAGGACCACCGTGGTGATTTAATGGAGCAATCAGCAATGTGTCAAATCTGATTGATGTGTCCTTTCAGAAACCTGACAGGTGATTTGATCCCCACTAGTGCAGAAAAATCTTCCCCAAAAGACCCTCTTGCTGACACAAGCTGTGGAAAGATTTTTCCAGTCAACTGTTTCTTATTTTGCCCTTGAATTGAGGTGATTTTTCTGTCCAACTCCTTTGCTTTGACTTGATCTGAATAGTATTGTCTTGACCTAAAGGTATTATTTATAATAGAACATAGCTCTTACCTTTCAAAATGTCAGACATCAAGTGATGAAAGTTATTTCTTTGATAAAGCTAAAATAAGAAAGTAATAAATATAATTTGCATAGAATTCCAGTTCTAATAGCTATAAATGCATAATAAACCCAGTGAAATTCACCTGAGGAGTCCAGAAGAATAGTTACCTTTTTTCTGGATTTTAAGTGAGTTACTGTAGAATGACTGCAGAGAAAGGCAGAGGATAAGCAAGAGAGATAAAACAATTAGGGGCTCATTTCATTTCAAAACTGTTAACAATAATTTTATGTTAAGTGAGTATTTTGTTTTATAAAGTATGCATATTTAAAAGCTTTATTTTAAAAAATCATTAAAAATTTAGTTTTAACTTGTGTCAGGGAAAAACTACATTGAATTGCCTTGCTGCTTCCAAATCTGCTTACTTAAAAGATCTCTGGCTGCCCTGCTTTACAGCCCGTTGTGGACTTGTTTGTGGACTTATACAAATTCTATTTGTATAAATTTCATGTCTATATAAGATCTGCAAGTAGTTTCCATTAAACAGGCATGAGCTTGATAGGAGAATTGAGAAGAGAAAGCAGAATTCCTTCTATAAAAGCTTGGCTCTACATGATGATGTTTATTTTTCTTTGTGAAGTATAAAAAAGTCTGTTTAAGCTCTGAGCAGTTGAATAAGGTAATTATTTGCAATGCATTAGCAGTAATATGAAATTTCATATAAAGTATGCATGTTCTGAATCAAGAGTGTGTAGGGTCATTTCTTTTTAATGATGTCAGTTCATAATTAAAATTGACACAAGGGGGGTTATTTTTGGAGGATTGGAGCTAGTCTTTAAATGTGCCTGTTACAGATCTTGTGTCCAATCCCAGTCTGACTGCTTTATTAAAATGTATTTGGTGTACTACCCTAGCAAAAATCAATTTTAACACCTTTTTGCAAACAATTTCCTTTCTGTTAGAATCATTTCCCTTTGTAATTATAAAATCATCGGTGTAAGAAGATACAATTGGAGTTTGAAGAGTATAGTTTATTTTTTTAATTACATTTAATGAATAATTGAAAATTATATTAATCTAATGAAAATAAATTTGAATTTATGATTGTTTCATTTTAATTTTTATTAAATCCATTTATTAGATGTTCATTGCAGGAATACCTATACATGTTCTACAGCCTGAACTTGTCTTTAAATAGCCTAGATAGGATCAAACTAGTCTGATGATTTATTCCTATTGTCTCCCAGATTACATGTACATTAATGTGGTCAGTTGGATGCCTGTGTAATTTGTGGTCAGTGTAATTTGGTTTCTACTAAAACTGAAGACACAATTCCTAGTGATGTAGGGAGGTCAATACTTTGTCCATGGAAATGCAGAGCATAATTAGCTAGGAAGGTCTTTGAGAAGAAATGCTGCTTTCATCTTCTTCTGACCAGAAAGATAAGGATGACCCCTGCCCCTCATTAGCTTCCATAGAGTCTGAGGGTGTTCCTCATTTTCTCAGCAGCTCACAAGTACCATGGCATAGCCCCAATCCAAGAGCCTATTAAACGTACACGTACGGCTCTTGTTGGCTCTGTGGACATGGGATCAGACATGTTCTATTAGCCCTGAAGGTCAAAGGCAGATTTAGCTTTTGAAGCTATTGAAAATTGTTCTTTGATGATGAAGAGATGATGCTCTAAGAGATTCATCTCTTTTTATCCATATATGAGTTGAGTGTCTAGTCTAAATTTTCAGGAGGGTTTTTTTTAAGTTTGGCTGCTGTATCTACCTTACAAAAAAAAAGCCTGTAGGTTTTCCTTTTTATATACTGAGTGAAAGAAAAGTTTAAATGAATGGTTAGGTTATATGACCATTATGGTTTAACCCCAGCTGGCAACTAAGCTCCACACAGCTGCTTGCTTACTCTCCCAGACCTCTGTGAGATGGGGGAAGAGAATTGGAAGGGTAAAATGAGAAAACTCATGAGCTGAGATAAAAAAAGTATAATAATTGAAATGCAATAATTTAAGAAAACAATATTAAATAATGAAAAGGAAAATAAAAAAGACATAAAAACAAAACCCAAGAGAGACAAGTGATGAAATTAATATAATTGTTCACTGCCAGTCAACAAATGCAAAGCCAGTCCCCTAGCAACAGCTTCCTCTCCAACTTTTCCTCTATTTTCTTATGGATTGGGATATCCCTTTGGTCAGTTGGGATTAGCTGTTCTGTGTCTTCTCCCAACTTCTTGTGCGTTCCCAGCCTCCTCACTGGTGGGATGCGATGAGGAGTAGGAAAGGCCGTGACCCTGTATAAACACTGCTCAGTGATAACTGAAACATCCCTACATCATCCACACCGTTTCCAGCACAGATCAAAAACACAGCCTCATATCAGCCACTATGAAGAAAATGCTCCAGCCAAAACCACTAAATTGACTAATTTTAGATGGGATTGATTATAAGGAACAAATTCACTGTGAAGGCAACTGAAATTTCCAAAATAATTATCAATTCAGGTGCTGTCAGGTTTCCTATAACCAGCTCCAGACATCCTGTGGGCTGCAGAAAACTACTCTGTGGGCATTGGTGTATGCCAGTTGGCTGGATCTACTGGTGGGCACAATCTGATGATATTTGGAAGTGCTATTCAGGATGTTGAACTGAGTCCAACCTCTTCTAAAAAAAAGAAAAAATCCTCTCAGCTGTAATTCCACAAAGACTTACAGCAGGAATGTTTTTGATTACAAAACTGATGTAGAAATATTCTTACCTCCAAACTGGCTAATTTGGCCGTGCAAATAGTCATTCTAGAATATAAAAACACTTCCAGTGCCAATCTGAGACAGATTATGAAATGGTTCTGATGCAGATTAAGGAAATACACAACATGATCTCTGGATAGTTTTAGATTTATGTGCTTCAGGATGCTGAATATTCATCCCTGGTCTTACAAAAACCATATTTAAACTTAAGAAAGTCAAGGCTATATCCCTAATTTATTTTTCTTTTAGGGAAAATAGGGTTCAATTTTTATTCAAGCTCTGTTGGTAATGAAAAGTGGATATTCTATCATATAATTAACAACCTTACTACGTGTGGCTTGAAACTGTCATTAAACACCCTTTTTGTTTTATCACTGCACATCAAAGTTATGTCCTTGCCTTGGAAAATCTGTCTCTCTTTCACTCTCTGAGTGAAAAAAATTGATTAGGAAAAGAGATTTATTTACAACTTTGCTAACTAATTTTCTATGGACTTTGCAGCAAGACTGCATAGCATAAAATCTTTGTGTGAAAGAGTCTGCATACTCCTAGTTCTCTTTTGTTAAAATTGTAATCCTGATTAATGATTATGGGATATGAAATTATTTCTGTTCAGAAACCTATGCATAGGAATTACCTGTATCTTACATACAATTTGCACAGAAAATTTTTTTTGAAGTGCCAGAAAATGATGTTAGCATAATATTTAAACAAAAGTCTAGGAGAAAAGATGGCATTTTCTTTCTTACATTAATTTATTCATTATTTTGATACTGAGGGCACTTACCTAAAACCAAAAGATTCTTGTTTAAACTTTTAACAAATTTTGTTGTAACATTTCTGTGAGATTTAATTAAGGTGTGTGAGATGCTCTGGTACCTGCTTCTGATAGTATTATATAAAACAAGGCAATAGCTGACAAGGTGGGTGTTCATATTCATGCCCATATGATCAGCTCACGCACACAAAAAAATAGTTTCTCTGTTTGCCAGTTAGACATAATTAGCAATCACAGTTGGGTAGTAAAATAAGCACCAAACCCTTCCAATTTATACTGTCTAAACAATGTCATTTTTCAAATTTCTGTCAAGAAAAAGCATCAGAGATCGGTTTATCATATCATTTAACAAGATACAAGGAGACACTTCTTCCTTCAAGGTTATCATATGCCATATGCCTTGCTCTATAGGTTTGCCAAAAGTCACTTAATGCCATATGTCCTGAGCCATTTGTTTCTCAAATAGTACCTCAGCCATTGCAGATGCTCTCTGATATAAATAATCAGAAAATCTAACATTTGTGCTTTGCTGCGATTTTCTGTGTAAGTATCATGAGAGATTTGTACATGTTAAACCTTTGTATTGATTCCTCATAAGACAATTTTCAGTGGCACACATAGTTCTACCTCCTGTACCACTCAGAAGAGAGGGTGGGTTTGTCTGCACAGGTAGGTGAATACCAACACAAATAAGCGACCTCACCCTTCCCTAACAATACAAGAACTTCAGAAGGCTGAGAAAACCTTTCAAACAGCCTTTAAGAAATGGTGTTTAATCACAAACTGCTTACTGGTGTAGTGAATTGCTGGAAGAAGCAGAAGGCAGGGACCATCCTTCATCTGTAATTCTTTCTTTCCTACAGCTGTTAGACAGCTGCCTTGTCAAGCAGATTCTTGAAAATTCAGAAAAAAAGGTCCTGTGCCACTGCATAAGGTTCATGATGCTTTAAGCAGGACCTTAATTTAGGGCAGAAGCAGTGCAGAAGGCCACACACCACAATAAGCTGTTCTACTGAGGTATATCAGCTTTCTCAAGAATTTAAATTAAGGATTTGTGGAAGCAAGAAAGCATCTTTGAGGAAATATGTTATTAAATATTTTTAAAATCCTAAAACCTTGCCTTTAAAGAAAAAACATTTGAGTATATTTTATTACAAGGGTTTTTTTCAGTTTTTGTTACTAAATTCATATTTTATTAACTTTCATAATTTTACCTTATATCTGTCTTTTAGACTAAATACTTCTTAAAATAACATTCAAAGAAAATCTTATTTTCAAACCTTGGAAAAGATGTATAACAGAAAAGAGATACAACTGTTGCTGTTGCCAGTGATCCAATCATCAGAGCACAATAGAGATCTCCATTTATGTTTATTTTATAGGTCTTTGGTTTAAGCAGATCTGTTATAGTCTTTGAATTTGAGAAGAGAGTTGAGATGCTGCTCACCTCCTTTGCAGGATGCTATATGTATTAATTAGCTAAGGTTTGTTTAACTCTTTGAAGGTGAAGAACTCTATTTAGATACTAAGCACTACTTTCATGTAGGAAAATAAGTTAAATGCTGACTAAATGGCAGTGCTGGGGTAACACAGCTGTTTGGCTTGAAGTTACAGAATCACTCTTCCCATTCGAGGCCTCACAGCATCCACAGTACTGTCTCTCCAGAGTGTGAAAGTGGCAGGTGTTTTTGGCCATTGGTGGGGGCACTGCAGCTCTGGAAAGGCTGAAACAAAATGGCAAAAACACAGCAAGTCAGATACTGGTTACATGCACAGGCAGGAAGGCAATTAGAGTGTCAGAAGAAACTGTGATTAGAGTTGTGGTATCATTTTAATGTATTCTCGTGTGCTTTTGTCCTATGCTTTCTGTGCAACCACGTGTATGGGCACCTTCTTTTGGTCTTGTACTACATACAGGGAGCTGCAGTAAAAATGTTACTATTTTCAGGCTATTGTCCCTTTTCAGCTTAAGCTGAACGCCAGATATTTACTGATTTACACCCCAGACAATAGAGAGTTGGGGACTGCTAACTCTCAGCCTCTGTGACAGATGCATGAGCAGCACATGCTGTTCCAGCCCCAGAAATGCAGCTTCCAGTGTCACACAGTTGCATTTTGCTTTTATATTAATTAAGGACAGTATTCAGTTCTATATCAAAAAATCAATGCAGATGCCCTTAGGTATGGAAGGCACCATTGTTATAGTCATATAGCAGTGGAATTTGGTTAAGGAAGTCTTGGATATCTATTTAATTGGGATTTTGAATTCCCTGACTGCATTGACTAGATTTTCACTGATTATAACAGGAATCAAAATACCTAGTGTACTTGTAGACGTTTGCAAATAAATGTGTAAATCCCAAACAACCGCTTTTCATAAGGGCACAACATCAATTCTGTAAGTTGAGGTGTTTTGAAGTATCTCAGAGGTGGTCTTGGAGATCCCATCTAGCTTCAGATGATGCTTCAGAAGGGTTAGATGCCAGTATAAAGACAACTGCACAAAAAAATGCTTAAAAGTTCCAAAATCTTATATAATGAAGCTGTAAGTGGCACTGAGTTTTTGAGATGACATTGTGTAAAGTGTGGTTAATTTCATTAGAAATAGAACCAGTTAAAGTCTTAAAGAGAAAACCACAAAGTGATTTCATCCAGAATCAATTTGAATCCACTCATGGGATAATATGGGAATACATAATATCTCGTGAGTTTCTAAATAAGGAAAATAGTTCTTATAATATTGTGTTTTGTTTCGGTTTTTTCCTAATGGCCTTCAAGTGACAACAATAAGCAGTTAAAACATGCAGTTTTGTCCTAGGAAGACTGACTCTGACAATGATGACTGAAATATGCTACCCCTGACAGGGTTTTCTGTAACAATCATAGAAGGCAACAAGTCTGAGCTGTTTGGGTCTTGAAACCACTAAAGAGAAGGGAAAAAAATTAAAATTCAAAAATCAATATTTTCAATACTACATGTCTAGCTGTACAAAATCATCATAAGTCTTCTACAAAATCAGAGCTGCCAAACTTCAGGAAATGCTGCTCTGCCTTATAACATGTCTTGTTCTACACAAAGAAGAAATAAATGGGCCTATACAAGGACATGTCAACAGAAAATTTACCATCTTTTAAAACAGAGAGGTCTGAAGTCTGCGTGAAAACTCCTTCATAAACTCTGATAAGTTACTACAGTTGTTCAAGGATCAAAAGAATTTGTTTAATTGAAAGTAACAGGATCTGTACTGCACAGCACAGGATGCTTTGGATGCCAGCAGACTGCTGATCAACAGACTTTCTGTAGCAGCAAAACCATCAGTATCCCAACCATAAGCAGGTGATTATCTGTGTTTTAAATATGCTAATGTGGTTCCTGGCATCTTTTTGACCAGCATGACTGTCTCAAGAAACTTGTGGATATACTCAAGTTGTAGTAATCAGTACAATGTTTTCTAGACTGTCAGCTTTCTAAGTTTTGGTGGTTTTTTGTTGTTGCTGTTGTTGGGGGTTTTTTCTGCTTGATTTTTTTTTCCCGGAATCTGTGTAAAAGAACAATTATATAAAAATATAAATCAGTGGTCTGACACTGAATTTTCTAGGAAATTTTGCATTATCTTTATTTTTTAACTTTTTTTTGCCACTGAAAAAAAGGAATTCTTAAAAAAAATTGAGTAAAAATGTCTAATTAAACAAATTATTCAAAACACAAGACTACAAGATGAGTATATTTACATTTTTAAAAGAAAAACATAAGGTAAAGAATAAAAGAATTCTGAGGCTACTGTGAGAATTTTCAAAGGGATAAAAATATATGAAATGAATTTTCTGGCTGAAATAAACTTAAATATATTCTTTATGGGCCCCAGAGAAACAATCCTTTGAGAATTTGCAAGCAGATCAAACTAGAAATTATTTCTATTTTATAAAGCTAAAAAAGAAACCCTAAACAGCTGCTGAAATTAAATATGGATCCCTGCTGCTTTATAGGATTAGTAAAGATGCGATGAAGGAAATGTAGCTCACCTGGAATTTTTTCCCACTGAACGGAAGCTCTTATCATTGAAATCACTGTAGATATGCACAGCTGTACACAAAAAATGTTCATATCATGTCTCTAGACCTAATTCTGAAGGCAGAAAGGAACATTTATTTCTTCCTGCTGGTGAAGAAAGGAGTGCAGGGGCTTCAGAATGGTGCTATTTAGCTGTTGCTTGCAACCAAGTCATGTTTTAGGAACAAAGCATGAAAGCTGGCTATAACATCAGATGGGAAACTCTTGAAAAATAGTGACTCATAGATACATTAAGAATTTTTGTGTACAAGTTTAGTCCTTGGATGCCTACAGTGGAAATATCTGGTACAACCAGAGAGGTGGTCTTGAACATATACCCAGATTCCTTAGCTCACCAGTAAGTGTAATGAGATTGTGTTTAGTGACAATTCCATGGAGCTAAAAACAGTCAAAAGGAGAGTCAAACACTGACAATTCATGCGATGGAAAACATGGCTTACCGTTTTTGGTTACAAGTGTCATCTATTCAGTTTAATGGGAAAGGCTGTGAGGACATAGATATTTGACAAAAAGAAAAGACACCCAATGTGGAGAGAGTGAACAAAAGGGAGAAGCAAACAGAGGTGTTTTAGTTAAATAACATCATGACATCCCACCAACAGGTCAAGTTTCATTCCATTTGACTTATCATATCTGGCTGTTCTTGAGTTGCATCCAGAAGCTTATGACCAGAAGAAAAAAAGGATCACTTTGTCTGAGGCCCTAGTTTATAGAAATATAAGAAACAAAACCAATTTGTTTTGCAGCACTGAAATTCTTGGGTTTTGGTTTGTTTGGTTGGTTTTTGTGGGTTTTTTGTTTGTTTGTTGCATTTGTTTATTTTTTTGTTTAGGGGTTTGGAGGGTTTTTGTTTTTGGGGGGGCAGGTGTGGGGTTTTTTTCTGGTTCAGGCAGGTCTTTCCTGTCCTCAAGCCTACACAGTCTGAGAACGTGCAATTTCCAGTTTCTCTCATTCCCTCAGATCTCAATGTTTTTGGGATGTTTTTGTAAGAATCAGCGTTTTTTATTTTAGTTTATCATTGAAACCTTTCTCAGGCCACTGCACTGACAGCAGGAATTGAGCAGATGTCAAACTATAACTGGATTGTTTTGCTGACTGCTTCCAAAATTACTTATTTGAATGACCACACTTGATTCTTTTGGGTTACAAGTCTTTGGCAGTCACTGAAAAAATGATTCCATAACAATCAAACAAACACGGGCAGAACAAAGTGCCAAACAGCTTCTTTACCTCTTCCCACCCTGCAGGTTGCTGCAGATAACACTAGTGACAGTAACAAGTGTGAGAAATGGAACTGCGCTCATTTGTACCTTTTTGCCGGATCTTTTAAACTGAAGCAGCTTTGACATTTCTAATGGAAATTTCAGACCAGGTGCTCCAGAATGTGATAATGGTAGTTCTGCTCTTGGCAATCCTGTTTCACCAGGTCAGAGAAGCATGGAAACCCCATCAAAGTATGATACTGGGACAGTATTCAGTTTTGAGTATGGTGTCAAAGTAATGGTCTGCCTTCTTTTGTTAAAAAAAAATTGAATAGGGGTTTCACAAGAATGAAGTATTACTTTTTTGTCTTCTATTCAAACTTGAGAATTGTACTGTCTGAGTTGTCCAGTAGTTTACATAAAGACAAGTACAGCAAGACTGATTTTCTGAGATAAAATTTGGGGGGTTGCTTTCTAACAACCTTTCACAAATACTTCCTTGGGAAAAAAAAAGGAAACAAGAGTAAATTTCTGTGTGGGTGTTCCAAATGTTTTGTTTAACACTTACTACAAATCTGTGCCAGAATGATTTTCAAAGCAAAAGGTCTAAAACTGTGCTGGTTTTGGGAGGAGACAGTGTTGGGAGCTGACCCCAACTGACCAAAGGGATATTCCATCCCATATGACATCATGCTCAGCATATAAATGGGGAGAAGAACGAGGAAGGGGGGAGACATTCGGGTCTTTATTTTTGGGTTATGGTGTTCATCTTCCTACATAACCATTACACATGATGGAACTCTGCTTTCTTGGAGATGGCTGAGCACCTGCCTGCCTACGGGCAGTGATGAATTAATTCCTTGTTTTGCTTTGCTTGTGTGCATGACTTTTGCTTTACCTATAAAACTGTCTTTATCTCAACTCACGAGTTTTCTAATTTTTCCCTTCAGATTCTCTCCCTTATCCTGCTGGTGGGGGAGTGAGAGAGCAGCTGCATGAGGCTGAGTTGCTGGCTGGGGTTAAACCACAACAAAGACAATGTGGGCAATGTCAGTCAGGTTTCTTTCTTTTCTTGCAATTGTCATTCACAGCCCATGAACATATATGGGGAAGTTCACAGGTTGGAGAATTACTCATTGCTTTCAGTCATTCTGTGCTTTGTATGAGTTGGCTGTGCTTGGTTACATCTTCATGGTTTTCTTTGAAAACAAAGAGATGGAATTGCTATTTTACTTTTTAGAATGAAAGGTAGGACTTAAGAAACCAGCAATTTTTTCTTTGCAACGGGTCCTAAGCACCTTAAATAGTTAAATTTTGCTTTGACTGTGGTAATGCTGTGGTGATTATTCTTTGACTCAATGAAACACTAAGTTTGAACTGTAAAACATGCATATGAAAAGAAATTTTGCTACTCTGAGCACTTAAAATACAATTAATTTCACTGAACCTTACCTCGGAACAGCCTTAAATAGGACAACCTACATTTCATTTTAAAGTCTAACCCTGCATCACTGAAGTATTATATGCATCCTTATTTGTCTACTCCTTTTCAGTATTTTCAGATTTACTTCCTTTCTATATATAGATTGTCTCATACATACTCTTTTCAGTTAGTTGTCAACATTTTAGAATTAGTGCAAATAATTCATGCAGATTTCGGGAAGATTGGACTAGCAAAAGTCTAGTCCAGGGATATTATCCTTGACAGATGTCAAAAGTAACAATAACACACAAACCACTGAATATAATTGTTCTTAATATTTTCATAATCTGAAGCCACTACGAAGGCTTTCACCATATTTGTATTAAAGCACAATAGCAGATGGACTGTGTGCAATCCTTTGCATAGCTGCAGAACTGTAATCCTTCTTAATATGGCAAAGCTTTGCTGACTTTCTTTGTGAGGGTAGTACATGTGGCTCAGATATACAAAGCTATTACAGTATAGCAAAATACAGCTATACTGTAGCCTGTCTTTTCGTCCCTGTTTCCCACCCATTGCTACAGTAACTAGACACCTAAATCAGAGGACCTGTGCCCGAAGTCCTTGAGGGGTGATTTCAAAAGGTTTCTAGTAATTTGTCATAGTTCAGAGGTTCACTAAATTACTTTTAGAAAGCTTCTAAATAAAACAAGGGGATAAAGAAAGATGTGTTTCTTTTAACATGAAGCTCCTCTTTGCAATCTGCATCTGGCTTAAGTCAGCATAGTTGGGTTTATTCTTCCTGAAGCCTTGGGCAAAATTCCAGCAGTGTGACCATGCTACATAATAAAAGGTTCCAGCTTGCCTCCCTTAACTGCAGACAATAGGGAAGGATGCACACAGCCTTTTATATACTGTGTCCTTCAAGATTTCTGTATCACCATCAAAAATTTTTGTCCCTAGGGTCTCTCTTTCATAAGAATTGAGAATACATTTGCTCTGAATGTACTCTGAAAGTTGTGAACTGAGTGTACCTGAGACAGTGCAGAATGTCATTATTTTGTTCTTCAGTACAGTTAATACCTTTGCCACAAAAATGACTAGTATCCAGTCTTTCACTAAATCTGAAAAGGGGAAGCTTCCCACTGAGCTTGTAAGCTGTTATTTCCTCAGCACTTAACTATCCTAATTTACTACTATCCTAAGTTTCTCCAGTACAGAAGAAGAAACAGCTATAATTATCATCATGACTAAACAAGACTTTTTAGTTCTTTCAGCTGAGAATCTGTTGTACTGAAACGACAGCAACTTTTTTGCAACGTGATGATAGCATTACAGCTGAAAAAAAAGAAACCCAAACAAACCACCCTGATGTCATAGATCGTATTCAGTACCGGTAAGATATAATTTTATTTCTTTTCTTAATTATGCTGCAAGTGGAGCTCCTCACTATGGAACATGAAGTTTTTGTCAAGAAATAGTATTTGAATGATGAAAGATTTCATGCTGGCAAAGCTTACCACTGCTAGCAGAAAAAAATATATAGCAGTAATAACAGCTTATTTTACTTTGAAAAAAAATTCCTTCACCATTATGTTTAAGAAATACCATCTTTTACAGAAGAAGTACTTTCCATCAAATAATTGGGGTTTTCTTTGTCTTATCCTGTTTGGTTTTGTTCATGTTTTTCTGACATTAATAAAATTTGTTTCTGGTTTTGGTATTTGTTGGTCAGCATGTGACTATTCCATATAGATTTTGCTGTCTAGCAAGGTGGATATCTCAGGCTACTCCAGGGATCTACTCCTTATCTGTCCATTACTTTTAAACTGGACAGAAAACATGTCTGCTTATCCTGAAACTCCAAGGTAATAAATGTTCTCCAAGCTTCTCAGAGCTTGCAGCCCTCTTACTCACTGCAGATAATTGGATTTGACTCAGATTCTGGTCTTCAGCATGATGATTGATGGTCCATTGTCTGGATCTCATCATACTCTCATGACCTGTACATCCAAAATTTATCTGACCTTCAGCATGCTTTCCATGCCAAGTCATACAGCCTGTGAGCATCTTGGTTTCTGCTGACAAAGGTATTTACCAAGAAACTGCAGATTTCTGTTCTTGTGTATAAGTGGTGCCACCTACAGTACATGGTCAGACAGCCATCCTTCCTCCTGGCCACTCCACTGCCTTCCAAGAAATCCTGTGACAACCTAGAAAAGCTAATGTGCCATGAATTCTCTCTCAGGCCACTTAAAAACCTGGGCATCCCAGATAAACTGCTATTTTTGTTTCCCCTGTTGCTAGTGTGGAAAACTGGTTGAATGAAAAACTGCACTGACTGTAGAGGGAATGCAAATAAACACTTAACCTAGCCACAGCTATTAGAGTAATAGCTCTAATAATTACACAAGGTAACTTCCATCCTTACTTAGATATCCCATTTTTCTCACTATTTTCTGTTGCCTTTATTGTGACTAATTTGTGTAACTGAACCTAAAATTTCATGGGAGCAGAATGTCACTGTATTGGGTCTGGCTGAGAAGGAGTTCGTTTTCTCCATAGCAGCCCTCACAGTGCTGTGCTCTGCATTGGTGGCTAGAAAGGTGTTGATAACACATCAGTGTTTTGGGTACTGCTGAGCAGTCCTGACACAGCATCAGCACTGCCTCTCCATCATTCCACCACCACCAGCAGGCTGGCAGTGGGCAAGGTCTTGGGAGGGGACAGGACTAGGACAGCTGACCCAAACTGACCAAAGGAATAATTCATACCATGTGATGGCTGCTCATATATAAAAGCTAAAGAAAGGAGGAGGAAGGGGGGGCATTCTTTATTTACAATGTTTGCCTTCCAGAGCAACTGTAACACATGCTGAAGCCCTGCTTCCTGAGAAGTAGCTGGACACCACTTGCTGATGAGAAGTAGGGGCTAAAATCTTCGCATTTTTTCTTTGCTTATGCATGTGCAACCTTTTGCTTTAGTAAATGACCTTATGTCAACCCTGAAGGTGTTTTCTGTTTTCTCTTCTCTATCCTACTGAGAAGGGGGAGTAATAGAGCTTCCTGGTGGGCCCTTGATGTCCAGACAAGGTCAACCCACAGTAGCAACCACAGGGGGTCTGCTGTGGGACTAGTTTAACATCATCAGTGACCTGGATGGGGCAATTAATTTATTTAAATAATTCAGCTTCATCTAGACAGGTTGAAACAATGGGTCTAGGTTAACCCTATGTCATTCAGAAAGGCAAAGGCAAAATCCTGCACCTGGAAGGAGGAGCTCCTTGTAAGAATCCATGCTGGGGCTGAACAGCTGGGGACCAACTCTGGGAAAGGCCCTGGGGGTCCTGGTAGGCAGAAAGATGAACTGCCAACAGTGTTTGAAGGTGTACTAACAAGAGCATGGTCAGTCAAGTGAGGGAAGCATTATTCACAGTTTTGGGTTCCCCAGCATGGGAAAGACACTGGTTTAGGAGAAGCCACCAAGAGCGCAGTGCCTGGAACAGCTGCCCTGTGAGGAAAGGCTGACAGAGCCTGGCTTATTCAGCCTGGTGAAGGTGTGACTTCAGAGGGATCTAACAGCAGCCCAGTCAGTTCTACAGGATTATAAAGAAGACAGTTCTAGACTGTTCTTGATGCATGTGGAAAGCTGAGAGACAGCAGACATAGATTTAAACCAGAGATATTTAGGCTGATTACAAAGAAAAACCTTTTCCCCATGCGGAAAGCACAATAGAGGAGCAGGCTACACACAGTGGTTATTGCGTCTTCACTCTTGGAGGTTTTCAAGGTTTGCAAAACATTCTAAATAAATTAGCCTGACTCCTTAATTGACCCTGCTTTGAGAGGAGGTTGGACAGGAGACCTCCTGAGGTTGCTTCACATATGAATTATCCATGATCTCATGAACTGGCCATAATGAGCCTTTAATGAAAGCATGTCTACAAGGGCATGTTATCTTCTGCCATATGGAAAAAGATGAAACAAACACGACATTGATACATGCATCTGCTCTGCTGAAGCAATGTTTATATGATGCCTTTCTTGGTTGTTACAACAGCAAACCATTTTTACTGTGGATAAGGGAGATGTTTGTTTGTTGAACAATACCTATCACAGGATACACAAAAATATTCCGCATATTCAGAACTCCCTATTTCCTCTTCAAATGTGTTTCTAAAGCCTGAGAAATGAGAACATTTGCTACAGAAAGATGAGAAGAATGCAGAAAGCAGTGTCTAGACAATGAGAATCACACTGTGCTTACCTTAGGAAGCTGCCAGTATATGAACAATGAGTTTGGAAGAATAGTTCAGGTCATAATGAAAAAGCTGAGGCAACAGCAGAGAAAATGGAGGAACTTTAAATTGAAGAGTCCTGAAGATTTGTTCTAGTCAGTGTTCTGTGTGATTTCTAAAGCTAATGTGCAACACTAGTCACCTTAAGTACGTGTTTAGGTGCACTTGAAATCAGAAGACTCCAATGAGGTTGAATGAGAGGATTATGGTTCATAGTCATTTGAACAGAAGCTGAAATTTTATTATGGTTATAGTAATTGGCATATTGTTATGGATTCATTTTTTAATTTGGCATCCATTCAGACTTCATTGCTCATGCTACAGTAGTAGTATGATGGATTACTGTGTTTTCTCCATTATTATTAAACTTAATTATTTTTGCTCATGTACCCAGATGTGAACAACGTCAAGAGTTCTAATCTAATAATACAGACTGTTTGGAAAATATGTGCTGTCAATTAAAGGCATTTTGTAATAGAAACGATAAAAGAGTCATTAATGAAAAGTAGTTTGCCTCCCCAAGTACTGACTTCAGTTAATCAAAGGTGCTTTGAAATTGAAATCATCAATTAACTATGCTTGGTTTTGTACTGATCAAGCACTTTCAGAATTGCTGGAAATCTGTGAAATTAAGTTATTCTGTAAAAGAAATCAAAATTAATGTGGATTTTTTTCCGAATACATTTTATTCTTTCCTTCCAATAATGTACTGTATATACATTTCTGCCAATGTTTAAGTGGAAGAAACAGGCAAGACTAAGCTGTGAAATTACTTGTTGCACTCCATTTATAATGGCACCTAATTTACAGGGTCATGCAATAGATAATGAAATACATCTGTCCAATGTTTATAGGTTTTTTCTTATTTTCCTGTAATGTTTTAACTGGCACTCTAATGCTCAAAACAAATTTAAAATTAAGAATGTAAAAAATCTGTTGAGAAACAGAAAAGCTATATGATCAAATCCCTGGTATGATTGTTTTGCAAATGAATCTTTCTGACAAAGCTGTGTGTCTCTTCAGTTCTCCAGCATGAATTTGACACAGGGAGAGTGTGATGCAGGCCAGTAGAAAGTGTTGCATTAGCTTCCGTCTTTCTGCAGTAGTTCCAGACCAGAATTTCTAGTGGCTGAAAACAGCAATTTTACCTGCTTCATGGTTTTTCTAAATTTGACCAAATTATTTTTCTTTATTTTTAAGAAAGGGCTTTCTTCTGAAAATGTGTTGGGTTTTTTTCCCCACCAGAGGACTATGAGCTTATATTTTAAATTTCATGGGTATAGAGGCCCAGAGAAATTTGCTTTAGTCACAGAGTGAATTGTGGTGGTGCATCCCCCTGCCCCCAGGGCCACATTATTTTCTAAGAAATGTTCATTAGGTCTCAACAGTGAGGAAAGAGCACCTGAAGTAAGCCCCTCTTGAGATTATCAGAAACATTGTTTCCAGGATCCAACAAGTGTCTAACGAGCACCTGTTTTTTAATGAACAGCCTTGGAAACTTATTTTTCTTTTCTGAATAGCAACCCAAGTGGAATAGTATATTTATTATTGAAGCTTCAAAGAGAGTCTTGAATGGTGACCAAGATGGAAAAGTTCTCTAACTAAAGCCCAGTCTCTTGCAACCGTATAAACAGCAGTCCAAAGTGAGACCCTTTGAGCTCTCAAATCCCAGAAGATAAGGGGATAGTGTGTGTCTCAGACACCAATACCAGATGGCTGTGGAGTCAAGCAAGGACTGCTGGAAACAATAGACAAGAACTGCTGGTAATAACCAGGGACTGTTGGTATTTACATGACATGAGAAGAAAGATTTGGCTGGACAAGGGAAGCCAGGTGAAGGCAGGGCAGCACTTTTCTGTGATAAAGAACCACAACACAGTACAGTGCAAGTGTAGGGCTGAGGCCAAGAAGTGGGAATGGGTTATAGTGTGGGATTAAGACCACCAAAGTTCCCCAAAGCCATTTCCAGAAAGGCCTGAAAGAATGGACTGCACATGATAACTAACTTACACAGAAAATGACAAGCCTATCTTTGGGGTGGAGAAACCTGTGCAAAGATACCCTCCCAAGCCTGGGTGATGTCCCTCAAGACATCTCACTGGCTGAACCAATGCAGCTGGATTGATGTTTATCAGGTGGATCAATGCTGGAACCAGGACTGGTGATCTATTTTTCTCTCTCTTTTCCTCTTTCATTACCTTTTTCTTTCTCCCTTTCTTTAATTCATGTCTGTAATTTCTCTTTTCCTTTCACCCTACCCTTTTATCTAAAACTCACTGCTATGTGCTTATATCTTAGTCAGGAACTAATATTGCAATTTCTATGCCAAGTGTGTCATTTACTAATAAAACTTTCTGAGTGTTTGTGGACCCTCTGTTGTTGTTCCTCTTACGAATCTTAGGTGCTTCCTCCCCCATAAAGATGGGTGGTCACAATGGGTTCATATATTTAAAGCTTTATAATAACCTTGCATTCTTTATAATTTCAGTCTAAGAGGGAATTTTTTTTGCTGCAAATAGTTTAGTAAACAAAATTCCTCAATACTCCCTAGTTACTGAAGGATAAGCAGCTAAATTACAATGCCTACTCCAGCTTTTAGTTTAAAAAAAAAATGAAACAGGTACAGAACAGTTATAAATATTGCTAGCTGGAGTAAAGCAAAGTTTAGTTATGCATAAATTCATGGTGAATTGAAAATGGCAAAGAGAAAAACAGTCAGAAAATTGATCCCAGGGATACAATCACACATCCCTCACCCAGTAAGGAGTTTTCCTAGGTTTACAATGCGCAACTTAAACTACAAAGGTCTTCATGTAGGACCTTTTACATAGAAAGCACCAAAAGGCTTTGCCTTTTCCTGACAGTAATAGGAGTTGAAAGGGCTCAGCAGTATGACAGGGAAAATGTGCACTTTTCATTTCTCAGAGAGTCAATCGTTCTGCAAGGTCACAGGCTGACAGTAAAAGATTTTTAAAAGCTTTCAGCAAAAGGGATGAATAAAATGCTTTTCAAAATTTGTGTTCATTTCAAATGTCATAGCTGTAACATAATAGTAATTGCAATAATTTGCTGTATTTCTACCACGTTAATAACAGCATAGCATAAAGAAACAATGACAAATGCATTCTATAAATGGCCACGCATTTACTGTAAGTATGTCTATGCTCTCCACAAAGAATGACAACAGTGTTCTGTGTGGGTAAATAAACAAAGACTGTACATAACCTTGGGGTCTTTGGGAATGAATGGTTTATCTTGATAGATTTGAAATGATTTGTCAGTCATTTTACAAATTTTTAAAATGTTAATATTGTATTTTTGCTACAGAAATCCATAAGATGGTTTTAAAAAGCTATTGCAAATCTATTACAATCTATTATTTTAAGTACCTTTAAGTACTTATAAAAATTTCTGTCTTTCTACATTCCTTACTACTTGCCTACCTTATTTCTAAACTCTGCAAAATTTCTTCATAAAATTACATAATGTAGCATTAATTATAAAAGCACGTGATATGACTGATCATATTCACACATATATGTTTAGCACAGCTTGACTATAATCTTAATTGGAAAGAGCATGTTACTGAAAGCCAGAGTAATCTTAGCTCTGATATTATGAGCCACTTTACATTTTTTAGACTAAGCCTGTCATTAAGGTGACATATCAGCTCTCATTATGTTAGTATGTCAGATTATAAAGCATAAGAGATTGTGACATGTCAAACCTGGTAGGACTGAAAAAGGAAGAACTTGCTAATACAGTATAAAAGTTTCCAGTATTTCTCTTCCACAAGTATGTCCTGTTGTATAAAAACCAAATATAAACCGATGCAATTATTACTTGCCATCACGTGTAGGCCCTTGCCAGTTTCCAATATTTTCTCTTCACAGTGAAGTACTTCCTTGGTGGATCTTTTCTCCTATGTCAAAGGAGAACTAGAAACTCTGGATCATAAATCCCTAACTCTTCCATTTTGTGCTTGTGTCCCTATTCTGCACCCTGAAGAAACATCTGCCAACTTTTTTTTTCTGAAGTTGAATTAAAATGAACATCCTCTAACAGATTTTTTTTCTGAAGACGTTTAAAAGCTCCTGGGTTTGTGTTTTGTTTTTGGTTTTGTTTTGTTTCTACTCTTTTTGGGTTTTTTTCTTTTTTTTCCTTGGGCACAATCCATTTCCTTCACAGAAGGCTAAGATGCTACAGCAGCAGGTAGAGCTTGGAATCCAAAGGAACAGGAAGTCTAATACACCTCCTCTTCTGAGGCACACTTCTCTGCAGGCCATCTTCTTCCTGTCACTACTCTGTCTCCAGGTACCTAATGGTAGCCCTTTATACTTCATTAGGACAAGCTGCTGAAAGTATTTTAATGTTCAGATTATTGGAATCAATAGCTAAATGCAAGTGGGAGGCTGTGGACAAGACACACTTAAAATCAAAGCAAGAAAAGCAAAATAACCAAGCAGGATGATGTCACATTTTACAGAGGTATTTTGGTTTATGTTTTAATTGTTTCATCCATGACTGCAAAGTGTGCCAAAGATCAAATGCTAAAGATAAATAGTGATTTGACAGTGTAGAACCAAATACTGACTGCCAGAGCTTAAGGGGACTTCAAATTGGCAGGACACCGGGAAGTTCTTTAGCAATAGAAGGAAACTGTGAATGCATTGCTATTATAAGAGAGTGAAAAACTTAATTCAGTCAAAAGTAACTTGACAGAAAGAAGACAAAAAGAAACCAGGACAGATTTAGAAGCAAAGATTTTATGGTAGCATAACCTGCAGTTAACAAGCAAATTTACAAGCAAAGTGTTTTGGCGAGATTCATGGACTTCATTCTAGTCATGTTTTGTTCCTCAGTTTCACAAGTTGTACAGGTGAAAGTATAAAATGGCTGACAGTAAAATCTGAAATACAGAAAAATTACATTTAAAAGTATTTTGACAAAATAAAAACTACTTAAGTATGTAAGGTCTGGAAAAATCTTTCTCGTGAAGAGTTACAGCCTTTCTATCTATTGAATGTATTCAAGAGAATTTCAAGTGTAAATTTTATCATGGCTAATGAATACCTAAGTGAGAAAATTTTCTGCTAAAAAAGGCTTCTCAGCCTAGAAAAAAAGAGACATTTTAAGAACCAGATCCTGGATTCCCAATTTAGATATATTTAGACAAGGCAGAAGGCCCTTGCTTTATAGAAGAAGAGTTAGGTAAGAATATAAGAAAAAACCTTTGTAGTGTTCTACCATGTTCCAAGCCTTATTTACTCTAAATTAATATCTATTGTCATCCTTTAAAATGTGCCATAATACAAGTTTCACCAGTACCACAGGAATCACTGAATTCTGCAGCCTGGGTTATACAGCATCTTACACTGGGTGATTTACATCATCCTTAAAAATCTGCAGTCCTTATACTGTATGAAAAGATCCCAAGCTGTAATGCAAGTAGTGAGTGCTGTTAGTTAGAACTACTTGTTAAAAATGTTGAAATTTCCCAAATTGCCTGCTAAACAGAATAATACTCTGCACCTGCTGCAAGCTTATGTCCTCTTGCTCCTGCTCCCGTTGCCAGGAAATCCTTTCTCCAGGCACATCTTTTAACAGGTGGCATTTCTTTTTCCACCTTCTTACCTACATGTTGGGTTGGCAATCTCTTCTCCTGGCCTGTGTCTTGTCCTGGTTCAGATTCTCCCTCTCTGCCTCCAGACCTGCTTGTTGTCATCTAATGCCAGACCAGTAGAAAGGTGTTTGGCCCCAGAACTGCCTTCTTGCTTCTCAGGAGCTTACATGATTGCTCTTTCCATTACATTTGCAATGCCAATATTCTGCTAAGCTCTGCCTGAAGGCCTGTGTGTCATTTCTCAGACATTATATTTGGGTAAATTGGTGAAGATTATATATTTTTGTGGAAGTTTTACATTTAAAAATATCTGCAAAGATAATGACAGGTCCAGCTCAGGGAAAAACCATTAGCATCCCTTTTAAAAGATATTGAAGTTCTTGGTTAGCCTTTAGGAAATGGCTCTAGATCAATCAAAACAGGATTTTGGACAACAGTAATGCCATAAGCATCGTGCATTTGCATGTTGGCATCTGCTTTGGTAGTAGGAAGACTCTTCAGGTCATGAATTTGGGAAAATTGTTGCTATTACAGCTTCCAAACTTTGCAAAAGATGGTTTCAAAAAGTTTCTGACATTTGGTTTAAAAAAGAAATAAGGGAACTTTTTTTAAAAAAACAACAACAAACCAACAATATTGAATTGTCCTTTAAGAACTACAGGTCGTTTAAAAAATAACATCTCTATTGACCTGTGCAGAACACTTGTCCTAGGAGGACGGAAAAAATTTCACATCCAAAAAGTGAATCTTTCCATTGAATAAAACAATATAATTTAAAAAAAGAATAAAAAAATTATGGAATTCACCCAGTACTTGTTGGATCTGAACCTGAAAGGAGATCAAATGTAAATAGGTATTATTCTAATTAATAAATAACCTGCAATCTCTATGCTATAAAACCAATTCAACAATTTTTAAGGAATTATATCTTCACATTAGTGGTATCTTTAAATTTTCAGGTTACTTATTTCTGAATACGACATTTATCAGGACTTGCAGACAACCAAATGAAAACTTTCTGTCTACTGACAAATGAGGTAATTAAAAGCTTTTGGGAAAGGGTTTCATTAGCACAGAATACTTCAGATACAGTATGAAAACAAAGCAGATGAGAAATAGTCTTTTCTGGATCAAATATTAAAAAAAAGATATTAAAAGAGTTTTATGGTCTGCAATGAAGAGACTGTGATCCCGTTTATTGTCCATTTTCCTGTTCTTAATAAATTTACTTTTTTCACCCTTACGTAGCTTGTCAAGTTCCCTAGGAAAAAGAAAATATAAATTAATGCTATAGTAGTTTAACAAGGATGTTTGCTTTGTAAACAGAGAAACTACGTGGGTATGAAAAGAAAAATCATAAAAACAATCACCAGCATAGATATCTGAAATATTTTCATTGATGTCATTGGTCATTATTTCACGCTCACATACGCTGTCACTGTTTGCACACTCAGAGGGTGTGTTTACCCTACTTGCCAACCCTGAGGCTCAGCAGAGTGAATTATGTAACTGAACAGAAGTGGATGCTTTTTAAGGCATCTATGGGAGATCTTCCTTTTAGCTGTATAGCACCTCTGCTCAGCTGAAGATGAGTCTTACCTTCATGATTTAACCTAAACCATGTTTTTAAAGAAAAATAAAATTTAACAAGTAAGGATATGATGAAAGATGGTGTTTTCCAAAGGGAGGCTTTTCCTATTTCACACGTCACTGCTACATTACCAGTCAGATTTTTTAGAAACTGTACCCAAACCCACAAGTTTTAACACCTCTGTACTGACAGTCTCTTAGTTGCGGTGTTAGAGTTGTGAGTTGCGATTGTCCTTGCTTTTCTTTGGCAGATACCTCATGTCTGGGAGGTCAGCGTTCCTGCTGACTGCTGTGGAGATTAAGACTAGATGCACAATGAAGAAAACTGGAGTTCCCTCTTTGCTTATGCCATTGGGTGTTTTCTGTATCAAAAGCAGATTTTGAGGAAGATTGATACATTCTTGAGCCTATATGCTGTCAATTATAACATAACACAACACTACTGTCTCCTCAGATTATAAAATTTTGTTACTAGAAGGAAGCACCTTCCTTTCTCCCTTTGAAAAATGTGGCTTGGAATAATGAAGTTTCCTTTCCTTCAAGAACTGCCTCGTTAATACTCAGAGGAGACCCTTAAAAACTATCCTTAGTTTAGCCAGATCTTAGCAAATCTGCTTACGATGAGGCAGCAATCTCTTATTTTGCTGTAATGGGCATTGTGGACTCTAGAATCTGAGTGTTTATTTAACAGCATGGCAGATGCACCAAACACACAGCAAGTGTGTGTAGAAGGAGCACCCTCTCTTGGCAGTAACTCAAAGACACCCTCAAAAGTTTTCTTTCTCTCCTACCCACAACAGCTTATTATCTCATAGTGAGAAAACATTTGCATTTTCAACCAAAAGCCTGTTTGATCTTTCATTGTCCCTTAGATGTCTGCAGCTTGACAGGAGAATTCCTCTCTCTGAAGTTTTTCTGGACCATTGTGCCAGTTTGGCCAAATTTAGAAATATATCCTCCGAGAGAAGGCAGGTTACAAACCACCCCTCCCCCACCAGCTTCAGGAAAAAAGAAACTTTTTCCTCGAAGAAAAGTGAAAGAGATAAAAACTATTTATTTAACAAACACACGGGAAAAGGATAATAATGCTAAATAATAAAATCTCTCGCTGTGGAGAAAAAACCTGGGAAATGTTAGAGTCCTCCCTTTGGTCTCCTTCCTCCTCGGAGCTGGGACTTGGCCCAGGGCCAGGCCCTCTGTGCTCGGTGAAAAGTCCTCCTGATGTGTTCTGATATTGAAGCAGTCCAGCAGAAAAAGGGAAAAAATCTGAAATTCCAGAAAAAAACAGGAGTTCAACTCTCCATCTCTCTCCAGAGAAAAAGAAGAAGCTGAAAAACTGGCCAAAAGCTGGCTGGAAAAACAAACTGCTTCCTCCTGCTCCCGCTGCTGCTGTTAGAAGCCAGAGGAGTCTGTATGTCTGTGTCCTCGAAACATGAAAACAAAACTGCAAAACTGCTTTGAAGAAGTTTTGCTCAGTTTTTCCTTCCCCCTCTCAGGCTCAGTTTGAAGGCATAGAAAGGCACAAAATTAATTTCTGGGCATGGGGCAGTGATAGGGGATACACATCATAAAGCCACCCCAAGACAACCATTCAGTCAGAAAACACTTTTACACTTTCTCCTGTTGTATTTGGTTTTCCTGGCCAAGTTTTGGTGGTTGTGGGGCTACAGGGATGGCTTCTCTGAGAAGCTGCCAGAAGCTTTTCGAATGTCTGACAGAGCCAGTGCCACCTGTCTCTGAGGTGGACCTGCCACTGGCCAAGGCCAAGCCAATCAGCAATGGTGGTAACATTAACACCTCTGGGACAACATATTTCAGAAGGGGGAAAATGTGGGGAAAAATCAGACATAAGAGTGGAGTGAGAACATGTGAGAGGAACAGCTCAGCAGACACCAAGGTCAGTGCAGAAGGAGGGGCAGGAGGTGCTCCAGGTGCCAGAGCTGAGATTCCCCTGCAGCCCATGGTGCAGCCCATGGTGAGGCAGCTGTGCCTCTGCAGCCCAAGGAGGACCAGGGGATGCAGAGATCCACCTGCAGCCCATGGAGGACCCTACTCCAGAGCAGGTGGATGCCCAAATGAGGCTGTGACCCTGTGGGAAGCCTGTGCTGGAGCAGGCTCCTGGCAGGACCTGAAGTTCCACGGAGAGAGAGGAGCCCATGCTGGAGCAGGTTTGCTGACAGGATTTGTGACCCTATGGAGGACCCATGCTGGAGTAGTTTGTTCATGAAAGACTGAACCCCATGTAAGGGAATGCTCTGGAGCAGTTCATGAAGAACTTCATCCTGTGAGAAGGACACACTTTGAAGAAGTTCATGTAGGACTGTCTTCCATGGAAGGGACCCCCATTCTGGAGCAGGGAAAGAGTGTGAGGAGTCCTCCCTTAGGAGGAAGGAGTAGCAGAGACAATGTGTGATGAACTGTCTACAATCCCCATTCCCCATCTGTCTATGTTGCCAGGGGAACGAGGTAGAGAATACAGAAGTGAAGTTGAACCCAGGAAGAAGGAGGGGTAGGATTGTGATTTTAAGATTTGCGGTTTATTTTCTCTTCACCCAACTCTGACTTGATTGGTAATAAATTAATTTCCCCAAATACAGCCTGTTTCTCCTGTGACAGTAACTGGTGAGCGATCTCTCTCTGTCCTCATCTTGACCCACAAAACTTTTATTGTAATTTCTGTCTCTGTCCTTCAAGAGGGAAATGATGGAATGGCTTTGGTGGGCACCTGCCATCCACTCAGGGTAAACCCACCACATCTGTCTCTGTGTGTTAGATACAGAAATGTGGTTAATGGCTTAAACATTGCTATGAAGCACTCCCTGAATATGCCTCCTGACTGGAAGTTTGGACTGTGAGTTAAACCAGTTTTCTCAGGTCTAGAAAGAAGTAAATAAGGCTGAGGAAGAAGAATGTATCTACCAGGAAAGCCAAATCCAGCAGCTCTCCTGAAAATCATCTCTGGCTGTGTTTGGGGCGTGGGAGGCCATAGCCCACAGGTTCATCTGCTGAGGCCAGGTTTGCACACACTCCCTTACAACCAAGACAGGAGGAGGAGAGTTTTGGATGTGTGGTGTAACCTCTGGTCAGAGGGAGTGAACACCCATCCTCCCTTACACAAACTGGCTCAGCTGTAAAACTCCCCACCCTGGGAAGGGCACATCCATGGGACAGTCAACTAAGAAACAGCTGAGAAAAATGTCATAAACTATCAAAGACCTCCAAGGTGCCCCCTGACTGATTCCTGAGGCCTTGCACGTGATGCAAAGTGATGCAACAGATCCAGAGTCTGCTGCAAGAGATGGTGTCAAACTTGTCCCCTACCAGGGAGGTACCTGGGCACTCTCACGTGGCCCAAATGTATATTAGTTCATTAAACTCTGTTCTGGGGGACCTGACCACCAAGAAGACCAGAGGAGGACCAACGGGAGGCCATTGGGATCCATGGGGTGCTAATATTTTCTACTTAATCTGTCTCCCTCTTATGTTCTTTCTCTCTCCCCCTCCCCACTTTTCCTATTTCTCTCTCTCTCTCCCCCTCACATTTAGTGTTAAATAAAATCCATCCTATTGACTTGCATATGGTCTCATTTGCACCTTAATTTGGGCAGAGGCATCTCTCTAACAATTTTAATAACCAGATTGTAACACAGTAATATGACTTATGCTGGTAGAGGAGTGCTAAGACCACAGTCTGTCTGTATTGCTTTAAGACAGTCTAAAAGGCACCAAGGTAAGCCATCTACAACAAGAGCCCTACTAGTAACAAGCCCATGTCTGATATTTTCCTTGGGTCTGCCTCTCCCTTTAATGTCTTTCAACTGTGTTAGGAATATAGACAGATTTTTAAAAAACATTCCTTGTACTTTTCAGACAAAACAATTAATCTTTGGGACAGGTTTGGGGTTTTTAACAGGTTTTTTTCCACTCTACATTTTACATTATATTGTAGCAATATAAAGTAGTTTAAAACTTCATCTCTCAGTTTTGTGCTGAGAGACAACTCAGGATACAGGTCCTTCTTACTCTGTTCCAACCAGGCAATGAATTCTAAGAAACCAGATTTCTGATCCCTCTCAAGCATGTTGCAGGTTAAGAACTATGTATTTGTCTTCCAAATCCTTCGAACTTGTACCATTTTTGTTGTTATTGCCCTCTCAAATGATGAAGGATAGTATCATTCAATGCTGACAACAGCACTTTGCCAAGCACTGTCCTGAACCATCAGAGAAAATTGTAAGTGAGAAAGATAATAGTCTGTCTTAGCTACTACTGTGAGATGCTAGGAGCATCATTCATTACATGACCTCCTGATCTTCAACTCAAAAAGAAGTTATTTGCTTATTTTCTTAGCATCCTTTTGAGTGGGAAACAATAGCAAATACTTCTGCAGCAAAGTACTACAGCTGAATTGCTTCTAAAATTATTCCATTTCCATGACTACTTCTACTTGAAAATACCAAAGAAATACCTGTAAAAATTAATGTGTGTAGTGTTTTCCTTTCAATTGTTTTGTTAAAGTACAAGTTTAAGAATGTGAGTTCTGCAATTTCCAGACAATTGTAATCTTGGGGTTTTTTCAATATATCCCTGCTAAGGTGTTTTTTTTTTTTTTTTATCAGGGACTGTTGTGAATTTAAACATAGAGTTAATTCAATTTGACAATAGCAGAATCTCTTCAGCCTTGTAAAACTGATAGCTTTCTGTTAGGGTGTATCTTAAGAAGTAAAAAGTTATTATATTAATTCCCTGTGCCTGAAGCAGCCTCTCTAAATGAAATCTCTCATTTGAGTAAATCTCAAACTATTTTGAAAAACTACTCAAACTGTTTGCTGTGGAGAAATACAAGGCTTTTAAAAACTGAGGTAATAACATTTACTTAATTTCTTTAGAGCTTATGTGAAAAAACTCCAACATGATTTATAAGAATCTCAAAGAGGCCATCTGAGGAAAGTGTCACCACCACCTGGTGCAGGAGAAAAAGGTAGCAGCCTCTCTCTGAGAATGAGGCAAGGATTTTTGTCGGAAAATCAGTCTAGAATGTAGCTTACCTTCTATTCAAGGTGCATATTTTGTTGATCCTTTTGCCAAGTTTGAGGTAACTTTCAGTGTCACACCAGTGACACTTAAGTCACTGCCCACTGGAGATGACTCCTATAAGGAGCAGGCTGACTGCTAAGGAGGCAGCCTGGCTGCTAACAGACCTCAGCTAGAGGCAGGTTCACCTGCATCTGGGTCTGCCTGCAGAAGAAGATCAGCTGAAGCCTGGGGCTGTTGCCTTATGCAAAGATCCCATTACTTACCCCAGTGATAGAAGCTAGATCCTAACCCAGCTTTCCTCTGGGATTTCCCCAGCTGAGCATGAAGGAGCCGGGATGAATATAAGGGAGGCAGAGACCAAGGTGCTGGGCATGAGGGGAAGTAACCACTCACACTACCAAAGCTGCCTTAGGCTAGCTGTCTGGGATTCCAAATCTATCAGGAAAACTTTGGAATCAAAAATTAATAATTAAGTCCAAATCTTCAGGCTTTGACTGGTGAAGAGAAGATGGTATTAAGTGAGGAGAATCTGACAGAGGGAATGCTCTTCCATTGGTAAAATTAATAAGGCAGGAAGTGTCTCAAAACGAATTTAATTCCCTCTCCCCTCTGTCAGAACACTGATTAATACAAGAGATACAGAGTGATTAAGATCGCTGCAGAAGAAAAGGATAATATTAAGTCAAAAGATAGCTGTGAAACAAAAGCATAAATGAGACATGAGCATACTTTCTATTAACATGTGCTATAGCACATGTTAATGTGCTGGTTTTTATTTGTTTCTTTGTGATTTCTAACTCCAGAAGACATATTTCAGTAGCAACCACATGCAAGATACAGTCTGAGAGTAGTGTACTGGCACCTCTGGAGAAGAATCTACCTCCTGCTACACTGTCTATAAGTTTATATATACACCAGTGAGAATTCTGATTTTGTTGACGGACATATGATAATAAAAAACAATGACATCAGAAAACTTTTACTATTCCTATTTTGTCCTTTTTTCTGCTGACTACAGGATTTGTTCCCCTACTATGAATGCAAAACCACTTTTGATGGGTTGGAATTGTCCAAAACTAATGGCTGAAGCTGGGCTTTAAATCCTGTTTAATGGTTCAGAATGAGTAAGAAAATGTTCTCAACATTTAAGGTTGACAGGGACATAGAAATTAATGTTAGTCATTTGTCTAATTAATATCTCTATTAATTCATTGTACACAACATACCCATGCTCATACATACAGGGATATCTGGATTTTGTTAAGAACATAACTCCATGAGCTCATTAGAAAAATAGGGTCTCACTAGTATCACTGGTCCCTTAACAAGGGGAAATCCCTTCTTATGTAAGAAACCAACATTCTGTGTGCCTTCAAAAACTATTATTCACACACAACTTTTCAGATTCAAACATGAAAATTCACCCTTTCATTTTAAATTTTCCTTTGTGTACATCACCCTTAGGGGAAATTAATGGGAATATTTCTCTGCTGTCTTGCAATATAGTACCAACAGCACAAAGCCATAAATAGTATACTGTAGTAGTTTTACATCACCTTAAGTGCAAGTTGACTCCATAACCCAGATTATTGTCCCTTAACAGATTTGTGAATTCCAGACTGCATCAGTTCTACATAGTAAAAACCTGTTTGCTGTGTTACTGACATCGGTATGTACAGGATGATGTCTACTAAGACAGGAGGGTGCTAAGGGATTTCCGATCTCTTATAGTTCTGCAGAATGGCATAAATCATTCACAAGATTGAGAAAGAACATCTCACATTACAACAGAAATAGAATATCTCACATTACAAATTGAAAAATTGTACCTGTAGGATAATGCTCACGATTCACTGATTTAAACCATACAACTCCAGAAATTGTGTTTTTTGCAATAACATAGTCACATTTTATCCAGAAGCGTGGACAAGGCTGCTCTGCAGCAGTTAAGTATAGAGCACTGGTTATTGTAGCCTATTAATATTTTCTGCAACTTCAATAAGCTTTAAAAGTACAATACTATTTTAAGGAAACTCAGAATGAGCTGTATCTACCCCACTACTAAGAAATTAAAGGTTGGCAGCAGCAATTCACCTCCCTGCCTCAAGGGATGAGATCAAAATAGCTCAAGCTGGAGTACAGTATCTCTGGAGTAGATAACAAGAAATTTTGCAGTATGAGAAAAACTCATGAAGGAAGATGAGGAAAGAGGGGTTAGAAGGAATCTAAGATCAATCTGAGACTGAGGATAGTGGAACTTGGGGAAGCAGTAGGGCTGGGGGAGCCACAGAAATGTCCAAGATGCAGCTAATGGGGAAACTGGGAACACAGATGGTGAGAAAAGATGGCACTGCCTTAAGTGTTGGGTTATTTCCTTTAACAGCAACACTACTTTCAATTTTATTCTTCCAGCCAGCCTCAAAGCAGAAATCCAGATGTCTCCCATTGGGCTTTGCATTGGCTATATCATTAAGACTGCTGTCCTTTGTCCTGATGTGCTCCTTGGCTGTCTGGGAACCTTCTCTCTGTTAACAGATCCTATTGCACCCATTCTCTTGCACCTCTGCACCTTCCTTTTCTGAGAATTCTCCTTTGTTTTAGTGCTGGGTTAAGCTTGGTTGGCTGTCAGATGCCCACCCAGCTGCTCCCTCACTCTTTTTCCTCAACAGAATAGGGGGAAAATACAAGATGAAAAAGCCTGTAAATCAAGATAAAGACAGGGGCATCACCTACCAATTACTGTCAAGGGAAATGCAGACTCAGCTGGGGGAAATTAGTGTAGCTTATTGCCAAAAAAAACAAAGTAGGATGGTGAGAAACAGAAAAACACCTTCAATCTACCCCTTCCTACTTCCTAGGCTCAACTTCACTCCTTTATTCTTGACTTTTCTACTTCCTACCTGCCTCATGACTGGCAGGGTGGCTGGGGAATGGGACCTCGTTGTCAGTCCATAACAGCCTCTGTTATTCATTCAGTATATAGAACTTCACAGATGTCAGTAAGACTCCTGTGTAGGAAATAGGGGAGAGGACTAGGAAATTGGGTTTAAGTTGAAAAAAGAAAACAAAGAGGGAAAAAAAAAAAAAGTATCATTCCCTGGGTAAATCTGACAGTTATTCCTATGATTTCTTTTCAGAAAGACTGAAAAGGGAATATTCTAAAAATATATTCCTGGAAAATGGATGAAGTTATGAGGTTCTTTTATGTATTTTCACAAATGTTCTTGAGAGTGTTACTTTTGTCCTGGCAGGTAAAATGAAAATTAATAAATGACAGTTTTCCTATATTTTCTTACAGTTTATAGTTCAGATGAATTATGTTTATTTAATATATTCTTCACACTTCAGTTTTATGTGCATTCACAGTAAAACAGATGTTCTCCTAAAAGTCTGAAACACTCCAGAAGAAATTGCCTTTTGCACTACAGAATAAATTATAATTGCCAAAAACTAGGGAATGAACTTTATGATTAACCAGCAGACAGCATGAGTACATGTATGGTTAATTTATGATCTTGAATCCAGGAGAAATATTTCAAGAAATTTTTTCACTTTCCAAGGAAAAAGTTTTTGCAGCATGCAGTTTTATAGTTTAAATGCTGTTATATTTTGTTGCCCAATGATTGAGGAAACTGATATAGAGACATTTATATATTGGTAGATTAGACTTGCAGAAAGCCACAAAACGTAGTTTTCTTCCTGTAACTGGAGTGTGAGGAAAACTTGAAGCCTTCAAACAATAGAAATCTACTTATGGCATTTCTAGACTGATTAACCTCTGTTTGTTTGTTTTCTTCTTATTCTAGAAGATTCATAAAACATAATTTCACTACTTGTCTTAGAGTTTTCTATTTGTTTATGTGACAACCTGGCCAAATGTTCTATTGAGCTACTTTTTTATGAGTTCTATTTCACAAGAAACTCAATATCTTCTTTCCAGTAGCAAACAAAAATTGGGTTGGTATTACATTTACCACTGAAATAGCTACAGCTAATTCAGTTATAGTTAATGGATTTCATTAATCCTGTATAAATTCTTTAGCTTCTTAAGTGCACTACACTAAATAGTTGCACTTTAAAATATTTAGTTGACAAATTTCAGTAAAATTAAGCATTTACACTTCAGCCTAGTTTATATAAACTGTAGATTATGGTTCAAACCTAAGCTATGAGTATATAGAATATATATAGCTCAAGAATAAATAATAATAATTTAAAAAATGGAAAACAGTGACATTATTTGTATGTTTCATAAAATAAGCCATGCACTTATTGGTCTCTATTTCTGTTAGTCTGGAATTTCCTCTTACATTACTTTTCTCATTCTTTCATAAATTCCTCTCAAATATGGAGATACATACTATACATTTAAATAAACTTAACCTGATAAACCATTTGCTGAGAAAGACAGGTAGATGTTTTCTTCAAGCAATCAAGATGGGGAGGGATTTAAATGTTTCATGTAATGTAGAAAGTTCAGCATTTAAAACCACATCCATGCAAATAACTTACATTAATTCGTCCTTGTTACAGAACCATTCATGGAAGAAAGAGCAAAGCATGAACTTTATTTTTTGGAAGAATTCATCTCACATTAAATTTGATCTATGCAATCCATATATCTTTACAGTCTATACAGCAGTGCCTTTTTTACTGAAAAATTATCTGTCATACTCCATAATGAGGTGCACTTTCACAAGTATACTGTATAGATTTTTGTAACAGCACCTCATTGGTTTTGTAATCCTTTTTCCTTAAGAGCAGTCATCCTTGTATGAAATGTTCAATACTTTGGAAAACAGAAAGGTTATATGGCATTCAAGTTTCTTTTGTGGTCCTTCAGACTAAAGAGCCTGGAAAGTTTCTACATCTTACTGCTTATGTTTTACTCTCTACAGATGTTTTCCTATTATACACTGACAGGTACAATAAAAACACCTCTGCTGTGGATCTTATAACTAAAAATAAAGCAGTGATCTAATACCACTTTTTATAGGGTGGGTTTTTTTTTCCCCAGGTTGAATATCCTTAGTTTCAGCTTCCACATTAGAAGAGGTAAGCCACTCAGATCATCTTGGTCAACAGCAAACAAAAACTTTGCTTAGATTTGGAGAAGTTTGGGGGAGTTCTGTTATACCAACTCTACAGACAGGAGAGAAGATTATTTTGTATTAACAATAAGCCCTGACATCAGCCTAATTCCCACTTTTGATGCTAAACACAAAAACATGTTTAAAGCCATTTTTTTCTGCCTCTGCTTTATTTGGCAGGTTTTTCATCCACATAAGCACCGATGTTTTGACATTGCTGAAGTTCTGCTTCCATTTGCATTAGAAATTCCTTCTATTCTGACATCACTCACAGAGCTAGGCATATCCCACATTAAGCACTTTTTGTCCATGCTCACCATTGAACATGATCCACAGGATCTTAGAGCATTGTCCTGATCCCGTGCTATCCATGAATTGATGTAGAGACAACAGACTCCAGGGCTCACAGCTTTTTGTCAAACTTGACCAAGTTCCAACAGTTTAAGTTTCACTTCCATGTAAATTTCACCTTAAATTCACTCAAATTCACATGCAAACTGACTCCTGCAGCATTTTGACAAGCTAAGCACACAAATCCAATCAGGAAAGTAAACCCTAGCAAAATATATTTAATACATTT
Source organism: Corvus hawaiiensis (assembly GCF_020740725.1). Lineage (NCBI taxonomy): Eukaryota > Metazoa > Chordata > Aves > Passeriformes > Corvidae > Corvus > Corvus hawaiiensis. Next base: position 27,516,759 of record NC_063215.1, read on the forward strand.
TATTACAGTTATTTGTTATAGGGATGAAAGTTATATGTGAATTTAAATGACTGTTTGCATTTCTAAAGGTACTATTTTCTGTTAATCTCATGACCTCCCTCCATTGTAGAACTGCAGTAACCACTTAGGGATAAGCAGAAAGAAGCCATACCTTCATCATGTCATTTTGGAAGACAGGAAAAGTTATAAAAGTTAATAAAAATTATTACAATTCCATCAATCCAGAAGACATAGTGAATATTTTCTTAGTTGTGACTCTCTTTTCCTGGGCAATGTGATGCTCTGAAGAGATGTTCTGCTCATTGCCTGACTCTGCTGTTGCTGCCAGCTAAACCACAACCTTCTGAATTCCTTCTATTTCCATGCTCCACGTGGAAGACACTTAAGGTATTGCGAACGTATCATACATTCAGAGCCTGGTGATTTCACACATGCACACATTTCCAGAGTCCTAACCACAAAGTGAGGCAATCTTGAGACCAAAGCCAACTGAGAATATATGTCCCTATATAATTTTCTTATTAACATTTTGCAGAAGATATTAAGACCACATGGGAGTGAGTTAAAACATAACAGAAAATTAACATCAGCTGAACAAAATCTGACATTTTGGGTAATTTTTCTTCTTTCTAGCTTTAGATTGCTGTTGTACATCCATGCAAACTCAATGTTCTTCAAGGCTGTCCTAGTTTAGCAACTGTATAATCTGGCATAAAAATTATGTGATGATGATCCTGTCTTCCTAAAGTCAGATGAGGAATAGCAGCATTTTTTTCTCAAAAGACTTTGAGATCCTTCAGAAACTGCTGAGGAGGAAACTCTGGGAAGAGAACATCTTCAGCTGAGATGAGAAGCTGGAATTTAAAACTTTTTATTAGCCTTGGATGCATGGTTCCTCCTCAGGTCTAGCAATGAGTACTACTCTAGGTTGGATGTTTTTTCCTTTTTTTAATTTAAAAGCTTAGTTGTTGAGCCTTTTCTGTAATCTGTCAGATATAGTTTGCATTTCATTATACATGTTTCAAGCTCTGGGATATTCTGAGTGTCGTAAAGGAAGAAGTGGAAACTTCCTCATTCCGTTCAATGGAATATGTTTCACTTTGTCTTAATGAGTTAAAGAATAGCAGTGCTGGAAAAGCAATACAGGTACCATGATATAAATTAACAAATTTATACAGGAAGAAACATCAAATAAATGTGGACTAAATATTACAATAATCTTTACCACAGGAACCGAAGCCTATGTCTCTTCTACTCTATCAAAACATCTTAAATGTCAAATTACAGCAATAGTACACTTGGTCTAGTCTTGAGACTTCTGCAAAACATTCTAGTTGTTATTTTCTTACAAAAGTGGGGCAAGTGTTCCCCAACTGAAATTTGAATATTAGCTTCCTTTGTGTACCAAGGCATGTGTTTGTCCCGCAGGACTAGATGAGGCAAGTCTGATTCATCTGGCCAGGCGAATTACTCCTGAAGGTTCAAGATTCATGGGAAATCATTTACACTTCTGATCCTTATGGTGCTAAAAAAATCATCTGTATTACATAAATTAAGCATAGAATGATGCAGCTTTTTCACTACAGCCTAGCAAAGACCTTAAAAGAAATGATTCCTTAGTTCATCTTAATGGGTAAACAAATTTGAAATCCTAATTAAAATGTCTGCCCCCTCATTTCCAGCTCTTCAAATAATGATTAAAGAGCATAAAAATAAAAGCAGAGATCACATTATGATAATGTGATTTTATCATGAGTGCATTTTGGCATCATATATAGCTGGCCTTGGGTTATGAGTGGTTTGAGAGAGCACAATCACTTATTTTTCAGGCTTCCTAAGGGATAAATTTTACCTCGAGAACTGTCTGATTTCTACTCCTAGTTGTCTGAATTTAAATGAAAAAGAAGAAAAAATATCATTGGAAGTAGCACTCTTATAGAGTGCTTTAATTTACAGGCAATTTGTGTAATAATTTTCACTGTCTATAAGAACCCATACTATATTTAGACTATGAGCAGTTTGCATTTCACATACAGCTAATGAACTCTCCTTCCAAGATATAACTTGTTTGTTAAGTGTATAAAAATAAACATTTTGATATACAGAAAAACTTCTGAAAGATTTATCTGTGCTATGATATTTTTATAATGGCTTCATCTGTGGATAATGTATATGCACATATGTTTCAACTATGTATTTTCACTATGCATATTCTATTTCTGAAGCAGTAAAGTATTTTATAGAAATGTGTATTACAAGCAACAGAATTCAGTCATCTACCCAGTTATCTATAGTGATGCAAGATCAAGTATATTTAGCATAGACCTTACACATCTGTTCATGTCTTCCTATTATGCAACTAGTTTAAGCAAATTGAAAGTGGATTACATTTTTCAAAAACTACTAAGTAGACTTAACCACACACATAAGAAACAGTCAATTTTTGCGATCATCTGGAGTTTTATAATTGACATAAACTATTTTTTTTAATGCAAATGTATTTACAAAATAATTTGGTAATTTCCTCTGTTGTCATCTTAAAAACTTAGCTAAGACTTCAAACTGAGATATTACTTACATTAGTCACAGTAACTTCTTAGTCACTTGTTACAGCACTGTGAACAGCAGGAAGTTAACCCTACAAGTGCTGGGTACAGGGACAGGCTTTTCTGACCCATTCTAACAAACCCTCAGCAAGTTTGCCAACTGCACCAGCCTGCGTGGTGGGGTCAACAGGCTGGAGGGAAGGGAGGACATCCAGAGGGGCCTTGACAGGTTTGAGATGTGGGTCTGTGCAAGTTCAACAATGCCCAGTGCAAAGTCTTGTGCCTGGACTGGGGCAATCCCGAGCACAGGTAAAGGCTGGAGGTAGAATGAATCAAGACGAGCCCCGGGGAAAATTACTTGCCGTTGATGTGACCCAGCCCAGTGCGGGGCTGGGGCAGCGAGATGCCAATCAATCCCAGCCCATCCCCTGGATCGAGTTTCCCGGAGAGGCAGACTCAGAGGGTGGGTTGAGGGGTGGCTCAGAAGCCTAAGCCGCACCCCCTGCAGTGCCCGGGTCCAAGCCACCTCCCCTGGTTCGGGAAAATTCTCGGTTACTCGGTTGTTCACTGGTTCTTTGTTATAGCTCCCGCCTCTCGGTTTACCCCAGTGGTTCTTGTTAAATTGTATCCTCCCCCTGGCTTGTAACTCATTGGTTGTTTTCCCCTTTCACCGGGGTTTTCAAACCCCCTATAAAACTGGGGGAAAAGCCTCTCGGCGGGATCCCAGGTTAAGATGATTGCCATGTTCAGATTGTGGAACTTCTCACAGTAAACCTGTCAGGAGCCAGACCCGAACAGCCTCTCTCTTCCTTTGTCTCCGAGCTAACGTGAGCCGATCCCATCGGCTCCTGCCGTGTTCCCTCTGCCGAGAAGCCAGCTAGCCAGCCCAGCCAGCAGCACCCATCCTGATGCTGAAGTCACTTCTGCGACGCACAGAAGTAACACAGCTGGACTCTCTCTGATCGAGGGCATGCCAGAGCTCGTGCCACGAGCGCCAGAACTGCGTCACTTGGGGGTGTTTGTGGACAAAAGGCTCAACATGACTCAGCAATGTGCTCTTGCAGCCCAGAAAGTCAACCATGCCTGGGCTGCATCACAAAAAGTGTGTCCAGCAGGTTGAGGAAGGTGATTCTGCCCCTCTAGTCTGCTCTTGTGAGACCCCACTGAAGTATTTTTCTGTTTCAGATTTTTTACAATGATCACTTATCTCAAAAGAATTTTTTTTTTCTTCTGAAAGTCTGAAGTCATTTTGAAATAAAACTGAGGTATTTGAAATTGAAGAAGTTCTACTTGGTTATAGAAAAACTAATTTTGTGATGAAATTCTTTTAAATTACTTTATTCTAGTCAGTCTTTCAATTTTAATTTATTCCTTAGATTTTCATATACTGTGAAATGATTCCATGTATCTATATTATCTATATTGTGCTTAAAAGGGACACCGACTTCATGAAATAAATTATGATCACTTAGTATAAGCTATGTTCACCTAAATTACAGCTCATTTTCCTTCATAATTTGTTCAACTTCTTATCAACACCTATAGCTAAAGGCAGTCTGGATGACCCCTCAGTGGCTTCTCAGTGTCATGAGAAAATCTCATGAGATCAGAGCAAAGCATATTCACAGCTGTAGTACACAATCTTTTGGGGTCAGGACAGGATACAAACCTCTTCTGGGTGTCCTCAGCATTTGTGGTGACCAAGATGTGTGGCAGAGTGTTGCTTAGGAGAATTGACACAGAAGAAAAAACAGCAATAATTTATTGTTTCAGGAAAGCTGCTTCTACTATAAATACATCTAAGAATTCTTGCTTACCCCTCTGACTCAGACACTGATATTTAATTAGCTACTATAAAGCAGAAACATCAACCTCTGCAATTTTAGAAGAGAAATTAGTTGTTAGGCAGACCATCCTTTTGTTTGTTCAAAATTCAGCCCCTCTGCCTATCATTTTCTCTCTGCAATAATTCAGAAAAAGCTGAGAAGCTAAATTACAAGGATTTTTCTAAATGACAAAGCATTGTAATGCAAGTTGAATTATCACTAACACAACTTCTGGCAATGTTTAATAATTTAAAAAATGTTTTCATCACAAGTGCTTTGAACACTGATGCAATGGCCTGGAAATATAAAGACCAGTTCTACGTGACAGTTTTCAGGAAATTGGTAGATGAAAAATATTGCTTATATTAATCTTAAATAGCTTATAGACTATCAACATCCAGGAAAGATCCTTACACTCTTCAGCATAAATTGAAGTTATGTATAATGTCTGGATGGCAGGAAAACAGATGATCTATGATAACAGTTCAATCAAAATTGCATAAAGTCTAATGGTGCTCTTAAAATACAGTATGGTTCTCCTAATGGCAGTTCCACCCCTGGAGTGAATTTTGGACAGATTAGCTTTCTGATGGGAAACAACTGAATTCTTGAAATGAAATGTCAGAATTTAAATTTTTACTTAGTAAACAATCCATAATCAGCTACAAGGCTACAGAACACCTGTATTCACATCCCATCAGCTCACTCCAGCTATCACTTACTGTGTCAGAAATTTAGGTGGCAAAGTACTTACTCTCTTTTCAATTGAGACTGTCAGAGGCTTTGAGGTTTCTTAATCCTTAGAAATCTCCTTCTGCTTATATGAGATAAAATAATGATCCCTCAAGACTATCAACTTTGTCTCTGTCCATCTTTGTAAGAAGATGGATAGTCATTTCATGCATTTCCTTATGAAAAATTCTTGGCACTATTTCTACAAGGTCCATTTTAACTGTCTTAGCCATAGAACTGTGGGGATCTGTTAATCCATTGTTTTTCCTATTTCACATGTTCCCCCTTTTCCCTGCCCTGGCCTTGGCCACGCCCTTGATTTCTCCCTTTTTGCTCCTGTACCCCAACCCCGCCCAGGGACTGCCCCTGGGCCCCTGACAAAACCACCCCACACCCAGACCACATTGTCTCTCTACCTCTGAACGTTGCAGGGACAAGATGTGATATTAAAGCCATGTCAAACCGTCATGGGAGACCCTTCTCTACCTTCTTTACCACCACTGCATTGTAACGCTGCTGGCTGCCAGAGCCAGATCGAGGGGCTGCCCAAAATGGACTCCGGGATGCGACTGATCACACGGCCCTAGGAAACCCTCGCTGAGCTCTCAGGGAGCAGCAGCCTGCTAGGCAGAGTCCAGCAGTTATAGCATAGAACAAAGATTTTTGTTCTGGCAAATGAATTTTATTTCAGAGAATAAAAGTAACAACAAGATTAATCTTTTTTAGCTAACACATTGAACAGGAATATAAAGCTGTCCCTCCACCTTTGGTGATCTGACACTAATGTTTGGCACTGACAGCAGGATTTTTACTTTAGGATCAGCTGATTAGACAATTTAATTCTGAAATTTAGACGATTTCACGGCAGAATAAAGGCAGGACTGGAGCAGGTTTGAATGTTTTCAATTCACTTCACCCATTAACACAAGCTTGTGTCATCTCACTATCACTGCTTAGTATATATTTTGTCTCCCTTCTCTAAGTTGATTCCTGCATGCTTCAAGTGTTCAGATGAGATTCAGAGCTTAATGGAGAGCTATTAAATGCCACTGTTGTGAGCAACAAGACTCTCTGATCTGACTGCTGACAACTATGCCATGAGTGCTCATTCCCACAATCTATGCAAATAATAGTGAATTGAATTTCCTCTGCATGCTCACCTTTTGGAATGATTAATGATCTTAGAAACAGCACTTTTCCTGTAAGCCATCAGCCATTAGTTATAACAAAAGAAAGCACAGGTTTCCAGCTGTAGAGAAATTATGCCCCCAGAATACATCAGTAGTGGGGACAAAATTTTCAGGAAACCACAGATGCCCAGGGAAGCCTTCAGAAAATAAAAAAGATATAATTTTGACAAGGACAGTGGGATTTTGGAGACAAAATCTGAAAGGTGTCTGTCAGGGAGCAACAAGAGCAGAAGTTATGAGTATTTAGCTCTGTTATGACCACAACCTTGATGACTCAAACTCTTCAGAGTGTAACATTACCTAAAATATTGTGTGGGTGAGACCTCCATGTAAGTAATGATAATAAGTATAGCGAGGATGACAAATGAGTTAAGAGAACAGATAGCAGCCTTAAAAATGCAAGTATATTTTAAGATGTATGCATATTGCATATATCAATGGCAATCACTGACCACCATGGTTAATGGTCCCACTCACATGGTTCAGCCATAAATGAAACAGCCATGTATTTTCCTAAGTGAAAGGTAAAGAAAAAAGCCTAAAAACATCCAGGGATGTTATTCTTATAAGGCAGTAATTATTTTTAGGAGGCACGCAATTATGTTTCTAAAATCAATAAAATGAAATTTGTATAACAAAAATACAGGCTATACCTTAGATTGAAATATTTTCACTGTGATATCTACCAGACTGTGGACCCATGTATTAATTCTGGTCCTACTTCAAGGAAGAAGAGAGAATTCCCATCTCTTTGGCTGCTTCTTGTGGCTGATAAAATAAGATGGAAAAAGGCTTTAGAGAAAATGCACTTGAGTTTTCAGCTCATTTTCCTTGTTATAATCTCTTTCTACACCCTTTTTCTGCTGTTAAGAGTGACTTATTGAAGGAAAAAAATAGTTTTACTATGTAAAAATGCTTCCTAGGAAAAGAGGTAAAGGCAGATAAATGCAACTTGAAAGACATTTGGCAAATGCATTTCTGTTTCTAATATTAGCCTGACATTAAAAGGATAATGGAATATGTCCAAAGTGTCACTGTACCTCTCTTCTTGATAATATAACTCTGAACAAGTTGCCAGATAATGCAGACTTAGGACCTTCCAAAATAACTTCTTCCGTGAACGCCTCTGAACACCTTTTACATGTTCCTAAAAATGTGCAATGGAGAACTAGGTGGTTCAAAGATAGATATCTATGCCTATCAAATATTGCAGACATTTAGCCAGACATATTTGGGAATTAAAGTTTTCTAAATGCAAAGTAAAAAAAAATTTCCCTGGATTAGATATAAATAAAAGGCACAAAACATTTAGCTGTGCAGAAAGATCAAAAGGCTAGATAAGACAAGCTGACTATGAAGAAACTGAGGTGAAAAAAAGTAAGTGGTCAGTCATTGAATTCTGAGTTCTGTAAAGCAATTAGCTGATAATTGATAAAGTTAGACAGCTACATGGACCAGTCATCACAGTGCTGTTGCCTGATGCTCCACTTTTTTGGGGGTATAATGTGCATCATTAATGTAGTTAATGTAGTAGTCATGTAGTAGACATAATGTAGTAATGTAGTAATGTAGTAGGCAAAAGTTATGGGGGTGGCATTCCCCCACCTCTTTCCCCTTCAGGGTCTTCGAAACTGTGTCCCCCTGTATTAAGCACACATAAGTGTCCTCTCACTTGAAGTTCAGGCTGAGAAAAATTCACAACAGCCAAAGACAACTCAAGTCACTTTTTCAGTGTAAGTTCAGGGTTCACTGAAGCCTTCACAGACTGAACTCCACAGTCTGGGCTTCCTTTAAACCTTGACAGGCCCAGTTTACATGAGGAGCATGCTAGCATATTTTATCCAGTCCAGGATCAAGGCACCACTGCAGACACTTTGCGAACACCGAAGAGAAACCCAATTAAACCATAAATATACCCATAAGTCAGGGAGTATATGCTCTAACACAAAATGATAGGCCCACTGATAGGCATATTACAGGTAAACTAACAGATAGTAGTGCTCCTATCACGTCAGCAGCTGGACACTCAGTTTGTCAGTGCACAGCTAATCACCTAATCTTTCCAAAATGCAGATGGAAAGAAAGAAAACTTACTTACCCATTGTTTTGTGATCTGTAGAGGAGTCAGTTTTGCCTAGATCTTCAGATGCCTATGGGAATAAAAGCTGAGTACTTGATTTACTTTGAGGACATAAACTTTTTCCTGTTGCTTCCAGCTGTTTTCTTTTCTATATCTTGAGACTCCCTCCTATTATTCTTCTCTTGTTTTAAGTATCTCTTATGCACTAAACTCACTGCAGCCCTTATTTTCACAAAACCCTTTACAATAGTCTACACTCTCCACAAATGCAATTGTGTTCCACATTACATTTACCTGGAAGATAGAGACCCTGTAGAGTTCTTTGCAGCTGCATCTCTTCCTTCTAATTTACAAACAAGGCAATTACCACCAGAAGATACTGCCTTGTTTCTTAGGAAGGCTAGAAATGAAAGGAAGATTGCTTAGGTCTGCAAGCCACTATCCTCTCACTTTAACAACTAAGCAAACAAATTTAATATTCTTACGTTGTATAACCTTGCCATCACAGGTTGATTATGTAGACTAAGCTACAAAGACTCTTAGCCTGTTCAAAACTAAACCAATAAAAATGTTTCTGTAAAATTCTCACTGAAACTCAGACACACCATTTGCTATGAAACTCTATTATGGAATACCTATGTACTATTGATATTCTTGTCTCTAAATATTACGATTACCCAATACTTAACATTTATTTGCCATAATTGTGATGGAAAACTGGGTTTTCTCCTTCTCTTGGAAGACTCTTATGTGAGTCTGAGCTGGCACACAGAGGGCTGATACTTTATAATTTATAGTAGATAAATTCTCTGGGATGTCATAAAGAAAATGTAATTGAAGATATCCCCTAGCTATATTGCTTTACCTTGTGTTATTGACATGCTTGCAGCCTATTCAATGTTCTTTCATCTAACAGTGTTAATTTTAAAAGCAAATTGAATCTTTTTAAAATTCTATTTGAGTAGCCAATTAGGTGCAGAAATTTTGCTTACGGCTTCTGGAAGAATCTCTATAAGGTGTCCCTATGTTAATACCTTCCCACATTGATTGCATAATGCAATATGACATTTTGTGTTAATAGGCTTTTATTAAGCTGGATTCAGAGGTTGCATCTCTTGGAGATTAAAGAAGTTGTATGATGCAGTTTTCTCAATTTGGTGGTGTTAGAAAGAATATAGTAATCTAGTTGTGAAAAGAGATAGCTTTCACCCATTTCTCAGCAGACACTTATTTTTCATAATTTTTACCTGTTATCAGACCCAAAGCAAACCGATGTGTTTCAGTAAAATCAGCAAGCCTATATTTAGTTGTTATTTCAGTAGTCAGTGAAAGTTTTCATTCCACTGATGACAAATCTATGATTTCTGCTATTCATTAAAAGCCAGCTATAAAATTGTCACATATCAACTGCAATATTTAACATAACATACATTAAGAAATTAAAATCAACTTCCTAATTCACATTTCTGATGTATGACTGTTCTAAACCGTATCCAGTAGATGACTTTGGGTTTCAGCATAACAGTCTTAGCTATGGTACACAGATAAAAGGCTCCATTTCCCAAGGCAGCTAATGGAACACTGCACTGGACATATAAGGCCAAAGTATTCCAGGCAAAGTAGAAGGAAAAGACTAACAAACCAGACAGTCAAGTATCACTGAAGGGCAATTCATAGGTCCAGTTCAATGCCTGGAAAGCGTTGGGTATGTCCAAAAAATAAGCTTCCTGCTACTCTGAGTCGACATCACATAAGGACCTTTGCATAGCTGGCCAAGAAAGTAATAGAATCTTCAAACTTATTCTTCAAGGTTTGGAACTACACAGAGACAGTTTTGGTAATAATGGATACACAGCCTAGACGCTCCTCCCAAGGAGCTGTTATTTGATGGATATCAAACAATTATTTATCAGCTAGAGCATATTAACTGGCATGCTTCACACCTTGTCAAATCACGCATTCAATGACCAAGTATATCTGACACAAAGAAACTTTACCTCCAAAATCTTAATAATTAGAAACCTTAAGAACTGGTTAGAATAATTAGAAATCTTAAGAATTAGAAACCTTAAGAGAATGGAAGGAAATAAGAAAATATTATATGTACCTTTTTTACTCATCTTCTTCTGACTTTCTCTGGGATGGTAAGGTACAATTGATGATTTTTTAGAAAACCTGCTTTCTTCTTTCACTAAAACTTGTATCTAAAGGAATGAGTTTTTTTGTACGGGATGTCATCAGAGGAATGACCTGAAGATTTGGGTAAATGCCTTCTGTTGGATACTAAAGGGGAAGGTCTTTCAAAACCAGACTACTTTAGTTTCTTGATAATCATGGGTATGTGTCAATATAAAAAAGAATTTAATTTCTTTTTCTTTAGAAACTTAAATTTCTAGAATTTGGGTGCTGATCCCTCTGCCTTCCTCCCTCATCTGGTATATTTAAATCTTTTTGAGCTGATGAGAGTTAAACTGTTGTTAATAGCCCAGTTTTGTCCGTTTTCATACAACTAGCACCAGAGAATTACGTGATCATTTATGAGTCATGAAGAAATGTAGTAATTACAAGATAGTAATAAAGTTTTTGAAATTTAACAATTCATCAAAGCTAGCCATCAATATCAAGCATTAATACCACTTGTGTCAACATGAGGCCCTTCTGATGTTTTCTTTGAAGGTAAGATCTGCAGGGAGGAATAATATATATTCAGACAACAGACTGTCTGATGTTGCTGAGGAAAAAGCAGACAACTTGGCTGAAACACAAACCCTTATTCAGGCATGAGAAAAAAAAACCATATTTCCAAACTAAACACAGGCTGAAAACATTAAGTCCAAACTGCAGGGAAGAAAAGTGGGCTGTTACTTGAGAGAATATTAGCTGATGGATAGTTGATAAGGTGGTCATTTGTGAGGGAAAAGAAAAAAAAAAAGATGGTAATTTATTGCTTGTGGAACTAGAAGGGGCTAACCTGGAAGGCAGAGAAAACTACAGTATGTCATAAAGCCATTGTCTGTTGCATCCAGTCCTGTGTAGCTAACCTTAGGTACTCAGCACTGATTTCTCTCTCTGAATCACTTTACTCCTTTGCCTAAGGAACTTCAGTCTTTCATTTCCCAAGAAACTTATTTCCTTAGGCTGCCATATCCCCCACTGCCTTGTTTAGGTAGGATGCAGTAATTTTTATTCTGTTTTGCTAGTAAAAGCTATGTTCCTGCACAGACAGATGCCATGGTAGGGCTATCCTAAACTAGTAGGATCTTTTTTCATACTCCATACATACTGAATGTACTAGCTAATTTTACTTAATGTAAAATATAAATGCCATTCATGCATCTGGGTGTAGTTTACAGTGATGATTTCTGTCTTTCAAGTAGTGGTTACCATGTGGTGTTCTGTATCAGCAAAGATATTCTCAGGGACTTTTCAGTTTACATGGATAAAGCTGTTTAGGTATTAGCCCGAAAAGGATGAAGATATGCTTTCCTGTCAAGAACAGCTCAGAAGAGCTTAGGAATGAGAATGTTATGCCCACATGCTGAGATAAGTAGGGGCAGATTTTGACTGACTAAACATAGTCATATTCATACTTAGCCCAGTCACTTGAATCCTCTAAGCATTGGTCCAAATTTTCTCCTTCAACATATTCCTCAGTATGCTCACCACCCATGCCCCAGCCCATAGTTTTGATTCAGGTTGAGTTCATCTACATCCACATTAACTCTCAATGCAATACAGCAGAAATGGTGCTGTAAAGCAAAATGGTGTGACCAGATAATCCATAATGTGTGTGTTTTAGGGAGACTCTTTCTGAAAATGTTTTGGCCCTATTGATTGAAGGCCTGTTGGGTGGAATTCATTAGGTGTGCTGTAGATGTGGCTCAGTTTCATTTCAAAGAAGTCAAATTTATGTGCTCTGATATTAGTTTAAAGCAAAGCATGATCTATAAGAATGATTGGAGATTTATATCTGAAGTGTAATTATGGCCTTATCTGGAACAGTAAGAGAGGTAAAAATAGAGTGTAAATATTCCACTCTAGCTAACTGGACTTAGAACGGTAAACAGGTGATAATGAAGACAAAATTGAAGTTATGGTGATATTGAAACAGACATTCTGCCGCTTGACAGTAATTTTAGTGATTTGGGAGTCATTAGTTTCTGAGCTAATGAGGAAATAGTTCCTTCTCACTATAACAATCAGGATATACTTAGTACCCTGTTTGCTTCCAAGAAGTGGCCCAATTATGAAATTTGATTTTTTTTTATAGCAAACTTATTTAAAATCATCCACCCTTCTTAATTTTGAAATTAAATTAACTAATTTCATCTATTTCCAAATTAATTTTTAAAGCACATATATCTTAAATCCAGTGGAAATAAACAGTATAAAAACTAGAAGTTATTTATTTTTGAAAGGACTTTAAAGCTGTGATTGTTAGATCTAACAAAATTCTCTTGTGCTGTCTGTCACACTGCTATAACAAAGGTAAGTAGAGACCTGAATGATGGATGTCCCTAGGTGAGAGAATATACTGTCAGGACATCTCTGTAAAGAGGGGTAGAAAGGGGGAAGAAGTTCCTAAGCCTAAAGAAAAGGGAAGTGGTTCCTAAACCACTGCAAGAGGGGTTTGACATATATAGGGACATTGACATGCATATAAGGAAAAGATATGGACAATATGGAGAGACCTTCAGGGACACCATGGGTAGAAACAGCTGAGGGATAGCTAAGGACTGCAAGCAAATTTCTTGCTGCACTGAAAGAGCAGTGGGCATTCATCTCAGCTTGTTTCTGCTAGTGGAGTAAGAAATGGCTATGGTCAGGAAATATAGCTGGTCCAAACACCAGTACTTTCCAGCTTTTCATGCAGGTGGGATGATGTGGTTAAAGACCATTTGTATATTTATTTCTGCTTAGTGCTGAGTATGGGTGCTTAGGCTATGTGAACCTGCTTAAATTTGCCTAGCAGTGACACCCATGATGGGTACATTAGTTCTTTCAGCCTTCAAGCAAAAATTCAGGCTACTGTGACAACATGAAATGTCTCTGCCAAAAGGCAGTGGCTACCAGCTCACAGCAGTTATTTCTGTCCAGTGCCAACTAGTCTACCTCTCACCCTTGCTGCAGCCATATATGTGATACACTGCCAAGATGTAGTCTGGATGTGTTTCTCTCTGATGGTGCTGGACTCACTCATTCTGTCTGTAATATAAAATGTTGGAACCTGAGTTCATTACAGATGAGCTGTCTGTGTAGAGCATAAAAATTCTTTTTGATGTAGTACTCAATCTATATCCCTCTGTTTGATTTGCTTAAAGATTTTGTTATTCATATCATCACATTTTTATTAGTGCAATAAAAAAAGAGAAGTTTTTAGCAAACCATCTCCCCAGTATGTTCTCCATGTATTTCAATGGGTATATTACTTTCTTTGTGCTTTTTGTGTGCATCTCTGGGAAACAACTAACAACTGCTGCATGGTGACAGAATTGAAAAAAAAAATTGTTGTTCAGACAAATCAATACTGAATATTTATATTTTGAAAGCTAAAATAACTTTAAAAAGATATAAAAACTGCCAACCCAAGCCAAAACAAAACAGCTCTCCAAACATGTCTGAGAAGTGTTTACAAAAAGTGCAAGTTACTTGTTTTAATGATTCAAGGGGAAGATTTCATTAACAAAATGCACATGTAATTATCAATATTTCAAATGGTATGATGCTCACGATACAAAACTATTAAAACTCATTAGTAGGGTACAGCTGTTTAATGTACTTTTAAACTGTAGCCTAAATTGATTGTGCCTTTTTGTCTATAAACCAGCTGTCCATTCTTTATTAAGGCATCTGTCAGTCCTTCATAGAAAAAGATAATAAAAATGAGTACAGAACAAATTTTAACTCAGAACCTTGCAAAACCATTGCTTTAAAGGAATATAAAAGAAGAAAAGAAAATGTAAATCAGATAACTATAAAAAATAAAAACACATGCAATCTGCATTAAATTTAATCTGGTTTATGGCAACTAATTTTATGAGCTTTCAGATGACTCATTAATCTCAGTATATATTGTTCTACTAATAAAAATATTTTCTTCTACCTTTGTTCCATAACAATAAGGATGACACTCTGAAAATACTAACCCCTCACTCTCCAGGAGGAATTTAAAATTTAATTATAATTTGTTACTTCAGTCTTGGTATTAGCACTGAAAACAAGGTCTTGAACCTCTCAATCTTCGTTAAAAAGGATTAGTGGTATTTTATTAGAACATTGTTTCCCCCAGATTCCAAGTTAAGAACATGAATCTGGTTTTGATTCTCCCAGTAATCAAAATTAACTGCAAATGTGCAAGTATAGTTCAATTAATTCATGCTTCTGGTTCATGGAACTGCAAGCAGGAGACAAGGCTTTAGTTTTTATGCAAGATCATAATTGTAATCTCATTAAAATCTCTCTCTGCTCTTCCTTAACTGAGGAGGAGAAATGATTGTGGTGTGACCTAATTTAGATTTGAAAGCTAAGTGTAAGATGACAAACATTTGCTTGCCAAACTATCATTTTGTGCTAATCTTTTTCCTGTTAAATGACGGATGCCTGTTCAATAATTTAACACTTCAATAAGAAATATTTTTGTGAGCCTCAGCTCCATTCTTCTCTGGAACAATGCCTTGACACTAGGCAAGGTACTATCCATGGGGTTAGGGACCAGACAGCCCAATTGTGCTTTGACTCTGAAAAGTTCACCCCTGCTTTGTTCAGTAACCCAAATCCTCTTTGTTGAGGAATACTCAAGGTGAAGTTGGGTGAAGGAATGGCCACATGAGAAATTGCTAGAGGACTTGAGCTCCTCTATTGTGGAAGACACTTGCTGGGGCCATGGGGCCCATGCCAGGCCTGATCCTGATCCATATTCATGAATGTGCTGTCACATCCCAGTTGGATCTTGGTGCCACTCTGATCCAAAGCAAAATGTCAGTACACACACACCCACCCCCTCCCTGTGGATTAGGGAAAATTAAGATCTGCAATGAGAGTGCAGGATTGTCACAACAATTCCAGTGGTACTCCAAAGACCTGTTTTGCACTGAGTGCACACACCTCAGTTCCTCCTCATTTAGTCTCTCAGGGGAAGAAAGGTGTAAATTCTGTTGCTCAATCCATTTCAGAGCTGCACTGAAAAAATCCAAACTAATGCATTGTACATTAGAGAATGAGTCCAATGAGAGCATAACACAGTTTGTGAGTAAAGCTGAAAGAATAAGGAGCTATAAAAAGCATAATAGGTCTTTCTCATGTATCATTTCTGCAATTATATTTACCTAAATGTCTTTTAATTAAAAAAAAAAATAGGAAAAACAAGCATTCTAAAGGTGAAATGAAAAATGTTCATACTGTACTAATAATACACATTGAGAAAATTATCAGCAAAGGCTAATAACTACTGTCTGTGGGTTGCTGGAAGGTACAGAAATGCATTGTTATACCCCTAGGATCTAAGAAAGAAAAAGAAAGAAAACGACTATTTCTGTTTTGTTTATGTTGACAGCTTCATTAATATTTTGAACTGAATGTTCACATTTTGATTGAAGTTTGTATTGAGCAGGAATTTTAATTTATTATTTATTATTTAATTAATTGGCTTTTCTGATTAATAAAAAGTCCTTAAAAAAGAACTCATTGTGTTCTTTCATTTCACATCTTTGGTTGGTTTTGCTGAGTTCTGATACCTGTATTGTAAGCAAATGAATAGAAAAACTTAAAGCAAATCAATACCACCACATTTATCTTTCCTCTTTTCATTTCCTTAGAACTGAAAATTTGCTGGTTTTCCTTGAAATCGTGTTGCAATTCCATCCCCAGTTAATCCTCTGGGACAACAGTACATGAAATTAAAATCATATTCACACAATGAATTGAATATGTATTTCATTGCCACTTGTTCATATTTAATTAACCAAGACAGAATACAATTTTTACACAATGGATTTACAAGGCTGAATAAAACAGGAAGCATAAAACCAGCCAGGTTCAATTTTTAGATTCTTCACTGATTTTGGTTCATATTTTCAGATATGCCATATTGCAAAATTAAAAGTATACCTCCTAAGAAGAGGAGAAGTAGGGAGAAGAGCAGCCATCTAAATTATTTATCATGCAGCATTATCTTGAAAGATTCATCATTTAGGGACCCCAAGGATTCCTTTAGCAGGGAGAGGGGGCTAATTTAAAGTATTAATGAGTAAATGGCATTTCTTTATTTCAAGATTGAAAGAAAGCATTGAATGCTTTTATTATCTATAGGTTTTAGGTTAAATTGGCTTTGGGGTTTTCTGAGTCTTACTGTTTTGTAATGGGACTTGAAAATTCAGTGGGACTTAAAAATTCAATGAGGCTTGAATTTTGTCAGTCCTGCTCTGTATGCAGCTGGGAAACTCAATATCAATGAGATGATGGCTCCACCGTGAAAGAGGCAATAGTCTCATTTTTTGTACTAAAATACTGTTCCAGGGCCAACGATGCTTTAAAATGCGTTATAAAAACACATTTTGATTTAGTATCTAAGATTGTGATCCAACAACTTTTATTCTCTGCATAATTGATTGAATGCCTGGTCAAGTCAATGGTTAACTTAAGCTTGAAGCAAGCCAGGAGCTGGCTCTTCAATGTATGGATCTGATATTCCTCTTCCTTACCCTTTGGTAAATCAAGACGTATTTGCTTACACATATGTCACGGGTTCGGTTTGTAACCGGGCAGAAACACCAATTTAGTGTAGTGGTTTGGTCCAAAATACTCATTGCTGTTTATCTGCTGTGAGATAAGAATTAGGAGAAATGCAAAACAGGCACCAAACTTGAAAGAATATAAAGAAGTTTATTAACAGACCTAAAAGAAGGAAAAAAAAACAAAAAACCACACCTTCAGAACTCTCCTCCTCCCCCCACCTTCCTCCCTTCTCCCACTGACAATGTAAAAAGACAACCCTTCAGATGTTCAGTCTGTTTACCACTTCCATAATCACCTTGTTCAGTCTGTTTAGAAAGAGAAGTCTCTTCTTGCTCATGCTATGAAAACAGTATCACGACAAGACAGCCGCCCACTTCCAAATATTGTTCAGTCCATTTAGGAAGAGGAGTCTCTCTGCCTGCGTGTGAGTCCCTTCCCCCGACTTGCAGCTTTTCCCGCAACTGCTTTTGAGGGTCCACTCTTGAAGTTTTTTGGGGTACAATTTTAAGGTTGAGCCGTTCAGAAACAAAACCAGAGGTCCTTCTCCTTCCCTGGGAGCAAAGGGTCTTCATCATCTTCATCTCTAGGACTATCTCTGGGAGCATCTCTAGGGACTGAGGTTTTCTCCTTTCCCATTTGGAGCCAAAGTCCTCATCTGGTTCATCTCTCCCTGTCCAAACTTCTCATGAAATTACAGCTGCGTCAGCATCTGCCTATCTCAACGCAGGTGCTTTTGCTCACGAGTTGAACACTCCACCCCCCATATCTTCATGAAATTACAACAGGATACTCTGATATATCATAGCTTCACAGCAGAATTTCAGCTTTAAGCATCTCCTCTCTCTCTTCCCTCAGGTTTTCAGCTCTTCACAGCAGTAAAAGGGTTAATCTCACCTCGGCCTTGCAGCTTTGCAGCTGGAATGTTGAATGTTTCTTATCGAAGTGGAGAGGGGGGAGAGCCGAGCCGCTCCGGCTGCCCACGGCAAGGCAGTGGGGGGGGTTCCACGGCTGGAACAGGTCCATCGGCTTCAGGATGGCCGTGGCCCAGCCCAGCCTGGCCCAAGCAGGGCCTGGCCGGGCCCACTGGCCCCCACTCGGGGCCTGCAGCCGCCTGTCCCAGCGCCGGAAACGAGAGAGAGCTTGGGGGGGGAGTTTGTCTATTCTTAAATGTGGATCACAGAGGTGGTCACAACTTTAAGTGGCTTAGAGAATTGTCCATATTCAAACTGGCCAGCTGATAAGTTCTATCAGTTCCCAGAGGAAACTGTAAGCGCCCCTTAGCAAGGACATCCCTTCCGGGACTATGCTTGCTAACCTATGACAACGTAATTGCTTACTGTGAGCAAGCAGTGGATCAAATCTGGCAAATAAGTAAACCAATTGTACTGTAAGATATATATACCTCAACCTGAAGCTTGAAAAACATTTAAATCCGAATGCCAATCTATTATATATTAACATTTGAAAGACTGTTTCCCTGTTGGGGTGGCTCAAATAAATTGTCCTAATATAGTACAATTGAAAAGAAGAATGCTCTTATATGCTATTCTGTCAAGAGAGATTAAGAGATCAAGAGAGATTAAAGGGCAGTGAAGTTCACTTAAGATGCTCCTGGACAGTTAATGGCATTGCCTGAAGAACTTTTTATTACAAGAGCTGTCATATATGACGTGTGATGGACCTAAGATCTCTCCCTTTCCAAATATTCTCCCTTTCCAAATCTGAGCCTGAACTGGAAGGCTGAACTGAACTTTTCTGTACACATCTCCCTTTCTTTTTCACTGTACTGGGTCCTGACTAGGGAAAGGCTGCAGAGGTGCAGTATCCATGTTTATATTTATCATGCAGTGTTTGTATTATGACAGCGGCAGCTTGATAGGCTTTTCATTGGTGACCTCCATCCCCTCTGAGTGATGCCGTGCAGCAGTGAGGTGCCTTCCCTCCCAGCAAGTGCTTTGTGCTTAGTGTGGTACAGTGCTGGGCCACTCACTGTGTACACACTGTCTGGCCATAGCATGGGGCAGAGGCAAGACTGAAAAAAGGTTGGGAATCTAAAACGCTGATGGGGACAGACCCCACTATCTCTGGTGCAGGACAATTGCATTGCATCAGTCCTCGGGTATGTCACACAGAGCTGTGTCCTCATTGTGCTTGGATCATCAGTCACAGAGTAATTCAAGTGTGGTCTGCTCTTGGGCAAAACAAAAACAAGGCCAGGACACTTCCAATTGTGTAGCATCTCACAGAGCGGAGACTGCAACTATTGGTAAGAGATGATGCTTTTATCATGGTGTGTTGGAAAACTCAGTCTGAGGAGAGGAAAAAAATATTTTTTTACAGTGTAGCATGTCAGAAATTGCAGTAGGAGAACAGATAACTCAGGTCCCAGGTCTCTGTTCCTCCAATCCCCAGCACAGGGCACAGAGGCTAACAATTCATTGGGACAAACCGTCACTAATCTCCTGAGATCCTAGGCAAAGGAGCAGAGACTAAGTCCAGTGAAGGGTAGATTATCTGGAATGCCAAGGATGAGTGTTTTTTTAATATTGCCACGTTACTGTCTTTTATAATAAGAATCTTGTATTTTTATGACTCCTCCTCTGACAGGGGAAAAACAGCAAGCCAATTATCTAACTGTTTAATAACAGAAATTTGCCCTGTTTTATGGTTATATCAATCTGCTAGGACTGTTTTAACTAATGGAATATATTTTAGGCTGTAACACAAAAATAGTAATTTACTGTGTCTTTTTTTCCTGTCTCATCAGATCATCTTTCACTACTTTCTGGAACAATAAAGCTTTGACATATTTTGTAAGTGAAATCCTTAATGGGGAAGACAATTAAGAGTTCATTTCAGTAACTTGTCTGTTGGCTGATGATGTAAGTTTTAGAACTGAACAGATAATGCGCATTTTCATTGTTTTTCTTAATATCTAGCTTATTTCTTATAATAGAGGCACCATGCATTTTACCCTGAAGTAAACCTAATGAGGAATTAGACACCCATCCTTGTTTGATGTTGAATATTCTGCGTCTCTTTTGACTGAATTAAACAACTATTGTGTTTTAGTACTAAAACTCACAAAATATTTTGTTGGAGATATTATAAAACCATGTTTCAGTTACTTTTATTGATCTGCTAACGAATCAATCAGGATTTTTACTGAAACAAAATCTTCTAATTTTTAGTTGAAATTATAACACACCGAGCATAGGTAACAAAACAATTTTAAACTATGTCAAAAGGTTTAAGAATTTAAAAATAATCATATGGATACCTAAGAAAGACCCAAAGATCTAAATTCCTCATAGGAAGAAATTAAAAATGTTTCTAATTTAGCCAGATTAATTTTAATTCTGTTTGACCTTGTAAATTATTTCTCAGTTACATTCCTGCAAGTAGTTTTGCTGATGTGGGAGACCATGGCAGTTAAGTACAGGACTGTGCAAAAAAAATGGGTTAACGCCATGCAAAGGTCTGGAAATTCCACAAAATCATGCAAATCATAATTTTCTACAGGGTTTAATTATTCTAAAATATATGGTGAATGCGAATAAGAAGCAAATTATTTGTTGCCTAAAAAATGTTTTCCAGGCTATTTTTAATTTGTTTCTCTCAAATGAAATACAATGGACAAGGATTTGTTTATGTAATGTTCAATAAAATTTTTTTTAGTGTGTCTATTTCTTAGTTTAAGGTGATGGAGAAAATTTCTAGCTGAATGTGAATTATGAAATTAAATATTTTTCATCTACTATAGATATTTCAGCTGCAAAGAGTTCTCTCAAAACAGGGAACTACCTTGGAAAAAAGGAACAAAGCTCTTAAAAGTAAAAATGTTCTTTCAATGCAAATTCATTATAATAAAATATCAGCCACGATTCTTCTGTTTTGCTCTGGGTTTTTGATACCAGAATCAACTATCACAAACAGAGAATTGGAATGGAAGTGAAGTGTTTGGTCATGTGTAGTTCTTGTCCCTATTATATATAATTATTAATTATATGTGTGTGTGTGTGTGTGTGTATATATAAACTATACATTATATTTTACATAATTTTTTCTCTTTTAACAGGAGATCAGCAATGTTTTTAAGAATCTCCCTGTATTTCCAGAGATCGTTGTATAGGCTAATACTAGTTTGTCCCTTTTCAAATGTTATTTGTCTCCATTGGTAGCACAATGCACAGCTGATCATTCTAATAACTGTTTTGCCTGTTTTTTTCCAGCCATTTGTTATAGTCTTGATATTTGGGGAATACATATTTCACTTGTTTTCTCTTATAAACTATTACTCTCATTTGCTTCTTTTATCTTTCCAAGTGTTTTTATGAGGAACATTGTCCATCACACCTGTTTAAAGACACGTTTATGCCACTCAGAATGTTGACTGGGAATTTCTATTGCCAGAAAATTTTCTGATATAGTGACTTTTTCAGAGAATATGTCAGTCCATCAACATCAAAGTGTTCTGTGAGAGAGTGCCAGCAGTGGTCTGAGGAGCTTTCTCTGCCAGGAGGGGTTTTGGCTGGTTCACTGTCCAGCTGCTGCCTAATGTGATGCTGAGAAGCCCTGCTCTGCTGGAAATTAGGTCCTCAGCATCCTGACTGATCTGCCAGGCAGGATCCTGGGATCCCAAGGACCCCAGTAGCAGATTCTGGCTATATTTGGCAGGTGGACCATTATGGATCTGGGACTTGAAAACCAGGAAATTAAAAATTTTCATCCTTAGGTAAGAGGGACAAAAGGAACTGGGAAAGCAATTCTTTACATTCTCAGTAATTCAGCTGCTTGAGAAACTTGGCAGATATTCTGCCATATGCTGTGTGATACTGTTCATGGAGAAAGCCCCAAATCTCCAGAGTTTCCCATTGCAATCTAATTTTGATAATATTTCCTTATTTTATTTTTTTTTTGATAGTTAAAAATTTCTATAGCACATCAAATAAGTCCATTGCTAAAAATACAGTCACACTATTTTTTATATTTTTGGGGAAGTTTGATATTAGTGTCATTTTTTCATCCTTTCAAATTACTTATGCACTTTCTTCTCTTTCCATCTCATTAGAAGCAACCAGATTCTTGTTCTCAAAATATATTAAGTAACACTGTAACATTTTCCTTCTTTCATACTATTTTTTTTTTTTTAAGTGCTTTTTCTTTTGCCTATTCCTATACTAATTTTACAATTCTGGGAATTCACTTTGTCCTTTCTGGGCCCTTTGCAGGTTTCACAACAGTCTCCAAATTCTGGGGCTGGTCAATGAATTAACTATGATGTTTTCATATTAGGAGAATTTTTCTTTGTTGGTGACTGAAGGGTGATCTTCAGCTTACGCATCACTTTTTTTCCTTTTGTAGAACTGTTTGCACTTTTTTTCCCTGGGCATGTCTGTGCTTGTGTTCCATAATCTTTTATCTCAAGCATTTCGCTGCTCTATGATCAAGAGATTAGTGCATAAAACACAAATATCTCATTTTCAGGCTTATCAGTAATGCATTATGTAAAATGGAGATTAGACTAGTGCCTCCGAGTATCTGTGCTTTGTAGTAGGAGGTGGAAGTTTAAAAGATGAAACTGACCTTAGGGACAGCTGTGTGTGTATAAAACAATCTGACCCTCTGACTCTTTGAAGCTTGAATCTTTTGCTGCCTAAAATCAGACCAGCTCCAGAGAAAGAAAGGAAGTTAACAAGGAATTGAAGAAAGTAATTTTAAGATTTAGAGATGAATTAAAGACATGCCTTTGAACTGAAAACAAAGTATTTGCATTTGTTTCATAACATTTAAAATAGACTGTGTTAGATAATACTTACAAGATTTATAAAATTAGTAGATTGTTGTTACTGCTCTTTTATAGCCAAACCAAAGAGTACCAGTGTACATGTTTAAAAATCCAGGAGAGCAGGGTAAGTGTAGACTTGATAGACTTAAGTTTATTTTCAGTATTTTAGTGAGTGGGGAAAACTCGTATAGCATGAACAAATGAAAGTATTTTTTTTTTATTTTCCTTTATGGAAATATTCTTCTCTTTTACTGTTCTATAAGAACAGGCTATGAAACACACTTTTCATGGGAACCTTCTCTCCTATTAAAAAAGATGGTCTCTGCTGCTGTTTCTTGTAATTTTCCAGAAGAGAAGGGACGGTGTTAGGAGGAATGGGTAAAAAGCAGAACAATGGCAATGTGGAATATAAAACAGTGAAGTGACATTGCAGCTGGGAATAATTCTTGATAAGCCTGTGTGAACTGCAGGCCAGTGATCTTCTAGCTTGGACTGAGTTACCTTGGTTAGAAAGTTAATAGAAACAAATTTACTCTGTGAGTTCTAACCATGAGTTTGTGGTTGTTCCTACAGCCTGTGTGTGTTGACACACATTTGGAGGAGTTACAGGATATGGGAGCAACCATGCCATGGCTGGTGAAGAAGCTGGGGACTGGGGAGGCTGTGTCAGAGAACAGTTGGTTCTGTGGGGGGTTGTGCTCAGCCTCGTTCTTTACCTTTGAGACAGCATAAGAATCAACTACCAAACAATTGTCAGATACATAGCTCTGCTCTGGCTATGGATAAATCAGTTCCTCTGATTTCTTCCAGCTGTTGCTGGCAGTGCTTTGCTTTATCAAAGGAGCAGCCACAGTAAATGAGTACTATTCTTTTAAAATCTTGAACTTATATTTACAGCAACTAAACATCTTGCCTCCAAGTTCTACTTGATTCTGAGGTAAGTATGGTCTCATGTTTTGCAAGAACATGTCCTGTCTTTAAAACTATGTCCTTTCTTCATATTAGGACAAGAACTCATCTCTTCTTTCTCTTCTTCATCCTCAAGCTCTGACCACCTAAAATTCCTGGACAGCATATAATGCCATCAAATGCAGCATGAACTACACAGCCTCCATGTGGTCTGTTACCTTCAGCCCATGCTGAAGTATCATTACCTTATGGTTACCCTTTTGGAATTACGTATTTGCATGAATTGCAAGCTTGTCTTCCAGGAGCTATATTGTTATATATAGGTATACTCTCTCTATATATGGCTTCAGAAGAATTCAGTCTGGTTTTCTAATCCTTTACCTCACTTTTTCCATTCTATTGCACTACATTTTATGGCTTTTGTCACCAATTTGCTGGCAACTGCAATTAGAATAATAGATTATTTTTTTAAGGGTAAAAACATAATGATGCTAACACATAAATTAACTTCCAAAAGGTCCTTTCAATCACTGTTACCACCAAGAATCCAAGACTTTTCTCTTATTTGATGCAATCAAATATAGATTGGGCCCTCTGCTTTGTCTTTGCTCCTAAACACTGGGTTCAAGTGCTGCAGGGCTGAAAGGAACTGATTAAGTCAGAGCAGTGGCTGGGGGTAGTGTTCTGGTGTGATGAATGAGACTGCTTACATAAGTAAAAGACAGAGATGAGACAATAATACTGGGATCAAGTCACACCCTTTAACATGGCAGCTTCAAGTAAGGTCCAAGGCATGCCTAGAAGCTGCTGTAGATTCAACAGACACCCTGGCTTTTTCACTACACTATGATGAAATACTCCAAGACTAAAGGGGTGGAAAGACACTTCTCAGACAAGTTTGCATTGCACTTCCCAAACATGTAGCACAGAGTACCATAACAGCAGCTAAATTCTGTGTCCAGTAATGTGATTGAAGTTACTGTCCAGTAACTGATTGAAGAATTTACACAGAATTTACAACCCTTAAGACCTTACAGGCAAGTCTCTATCGGATTATAAATCTACCTGTGGCAGAGGGCAGTAAGTCCCCAAATATCATGTCTACAGTGTGCTTGTGTTGCCTCCCAAAGTAATTATTCTGCAGGGATGAGAAAGAATAGATTCCCTGACTGCAGCTTCCCTGCAATGGCAGAGGCCTTGGCTGGCACAGGTGAAGCAGCACTGCAGAAGAGGTGATTTGTATTTATTACAAGGTTTGCACAGACTCTTGTCTCCCTGGAACAAGAAAGAGACTGAGAAACTCTTTACTTTCTTTTCTACCTTGTCTTTAATGGAGAATATCTATCATTCATTCCTCATGCTGATATTCAAGTCAGCTCTCTGCTGCACTGGTAGGTACTGAAGATAATGATAACTAATGGTCATCACTGAACTCACTTTATTCTTGAAAGTGGAGGGGCAACTCATGTGCCTTTTATCGTCCATCATAGCCTTTAAAGTTCCAGGAAAAACAAAATAAAGCTATTATCACCAATAGCAATGATGCTAAACCAATCAGAAAGCTTTATTACTTTAACAGCTTCAAGTTCACTATGGAATGATTAAAATTTTACGTATCTAGAATTTAGAACAATTAAGTTACCTGTGATAACAAGCCTCTATAAGTCTTTGAATTTTAAACATAAATATATAAAAATATAATGCTTCCTGCTTTACCAAGCTAGGCAGTCCACAACAATCCTTTATATGCTTTAGGAGAAAAATGTTTTTTAAAGCCACATCTTCCAGGCTCCAGATCAGAGTTATATTCAGTTATTCCAGGGTTTCTCAGCTGCATTTCCTTTATGCAGTGTCCCAAACAGTATCTCAGAAAGCATGAGGTGCAGAGACCATTACAAAAATAATTTGTTCTTGACAAGCAGGAAATGAAACAACCTGTCTTAACAATGTCAAGTCAGTTAGACTTGCTCCTGACACAACTACATCCAAGGTGGTTTTACAGTGTGTCAAGTGAAAAGGGATAAAGGGAAATATTGTCTGTCATTGGGGTTCAAGAGAAGTGTTAGCATGTATTAGATTTTATTTTGTGATTTTCCTTTTTAATTATTAGTCTTATTTGCAAAGATTCTTGCTTTATAAAACCAAGAATTAAACTAGAATTTTGTAAAATATAGTGCAGCAAGAAAGGTAAACAATTCTTTCACCTATAAATTCTTTCACTGGAGGTGTAAAACTATGGCAAGGACTCAGCATGGAAAAAACACCACTACACAGAATTCCTCCTTTGCTTACTACCGGCTAGCCTCCAGTGTTGAGAATTGAAGGGAATAACATTTAAATTTAGTAGCCATTCTGATTACTGGTGAAAAGCATATGAACAGCTTCAGTGATTCTGATAGAATTGCAGACTTTTCAACAAGTTTACGCTTAGTACGTTGATCTCAACATTTATGTTACTCTGGTGTGTCATTACATGGACCGCTTCAAATGGGAGTTCAGCAATACCCTTATGGACAGTCTGAAGCCTCCTTGCTCTCAGACCTCCTCATTCCATTTCCTATCTTACACTTTGAGTGCCAGGACATAATATCAGCATATACTAGTCCTATTTCATATCTGGTCACAGTTTTCCTGTCTAATCCTAGGCATTTGGTCCTGCACTACAAAATGCTGGTAGGTGAGATTCTGCCTGACAAAGTCCAGAGCAGTGTGCTGAGATTACCAGAGTATTAAATCTCTATGTTTTGCTGTATCTCTAAGCAGAGCTAGCAGTACCTCAGCCTGAGGGAGTGTTTTGTTGCTGGATTTAATGAAGACAGGGTTTCTGTGGCAGCTGGTGTGGGATCTGTAGCTCAGACCCAGGAAGCCGTAACCGGTCCGGAGAGATGGTCCCACGAGGAACTGTCTTCCCGGGGCCTGTGCAGCTTTCCCTCAGCCACAGCTGGAGTGCCTGTGCAGAGAGGTGCCTGTCTCAGCAAGCTAACAGCTCCTGTAGTGATTCTCAGCTCGTGATTTCAGCTCCTGCTCTGCGAGGCAATCTCCAGGCCAGACCAGGAAAGAGCGACGAGAGGCCCATGTGGCATTCCCACATAGGCGACTTTATTGTCTTGCACCCGCGAGAGGTGGCCAGTGACGGGCTTGCTCTCCCAACTGAGCTAGCCGGGCTTCTTTTATGGGGAGACGGAGGTGGGTGTGAGAGGGTAAAAGCCAATGGGTTACAAAGGATCTACATAGGGTCTCCCAGAGGATCACGGTTCTTTGTCCTCTCTTGACGTAACTGAAAGGTGCTGCCTTTTCCAGGGGGATTGTGTTGGGAGGTTATGCAACCTCCTTATCAGTAGGCCTCCCTCCAGGGCAGGGGCTGGGCATATCCCACAGGTTTCAGTCCCAACCCACTGTGTTCCCCCAGTTTATAATGGTCCCAAAGTGGAAGGGCTCAATCTTACCGCTGTCCGTCAGCAGAATAATGTAGTGCCAGCTCTAACACTGGGTTAGGATAGTAAGGACCTACTTACTTCCAGTTACTTCTTCTAGATCTGTCTGATCATCTATACCAAGATTCCTTCAAAAGGTCAGGACATTCCCAAGTAGAAATAAAAGGTTAAAGTCAAGAACAAACATACATCTTAAATATATAATTCTACTAGACACCATCAACTGCTTTAGCACCTTGCTATGATCAAAACTAATAGATCCTGCTCACAACTCTTCTTCCTTCCTTATGGGAACAGTGGGAGAGATGAGATGTAAGGAGGAAGGAAGGATGAGACCTTCATCCTTCAGCAAAGCAGACAATCTGATCAGGGTAGCTGCTCAGGCAACTTCAGCCCTCAAAATCATTGAAGGTCTTGTTCAAGGGAAACCTCTAAGGAAATTAACTTTAAGTATGTCTTTCTATGATGCAAGCTATTTCATACACCTCTTTATTTAAGACTATCAATATATATGCAAACATGTATATATGCATATATATATACACACCTCTCAATAAATAATTTCATTTACCTCACTGCCCATGAAAACTTTATTGGTGTTGTCATGACCTTAGAAATACTCCATAGAAATCTTTGATATCAAAACAGCTAAGCCTCATAGATTTGGTAAATATTAAAATATGCTGACTGTCTCTGACCAACTAAGACTTTTTCAGCTATTCTAAACACCTTCTAATCCAGCAACTTGCTTAGTTGCCTTGCCCTATTATTCTCTTAAAAAACAAATGCATTGTTCTCTACCAAAGACAATAAATTTCTAGTTTTATCTCTATTAAGCCAAAGATTCAAAGACTAATGAGGGTGTGGGGTTTTGGTTTGTGGTTTTTTTTTTCTAGAAAAGCTGAAATGTGGAAATAACATTAATAAGGGCATTGATCATTGGAAAAAATGTGAAAAGGACATTCCAGTTTTACCTGTGTTCTGTAAATACTCAGCTTCACTATAGACCAATTTGTCAATTATTGTAAATTTATACAGATCCATTTAAACCATTTTATGTTCCCTAAAGTTCTTTTCCAAAAAATGTTTCTGAGAACTAGTGCAATTCTAATACATGGCCTGTCATCCACAGAAAGATTTATAGAAAGTATTTTGTCATGACGCTTTTCTGAGTTTTTCTTTTACCCTAAGAAAGACAAGCTACAATTAAAATCTTCAAATTAAACAGCTACTCTTATTTAAATTAATCTAACAAACAAAAATAAAGTACTATTTGCAAGTACAAGTGAATGAACAAAAGTGAAGAAATATCTGTTAATTGGTTTTGTGAATTAAAAGAGTGTGTTCTTTGTACTTGAAGGAGAAGCAGAAAATTTCAAACATTGATTTCAGAATAGAAGCTATTCCCTTTATGGTCTGGAGAGTACCCATCAGAGAACAATAAATTTCACTCAGAAGGATCTCTTTGCATTCACGTCAAAAACAACCCAACCCCCTCCCCCCCCCAAAGAAATCTAGTCAGAAAATAGACTTCTTTGCTGTGCCTGTATTATCTCCAGTTTTGAGGCCTCTTCTATGTTTACTGAATTCTGAAAATTAATAATAATAATAATAATAGTAATAATACTGTGGTAAATAACTTCAAAACACCCACAATTAAATATATACACTGTTGAAAGTCTAGAAACTATAAAAGCTGGTCTGTAAAACTGTCAAAGTATTCTGGGGAATGTAATCAATCAGGACATTGATTAGTTTTCCCTTTGCAACCATTATCTTCAGGTAAAGAAATTTGGAACTTAATGAGCTCTTTAAACCAGAATTTTGTACCCAGTTAATTTCTGTTAACTTCAGTAGTGGTGCCTGATCATGGGAATCGACCTGTGTTCACTTGATTATCTGTTTAGAGCTATGTTGGCAAAAGTCAAAATTATCTATTATAATATAATAATCTAAAACAGAAATAGTGCTTCTGTATCTGAGTTGCTCTAATTTACAATGGCATAGTCTTCTCCATGCAGGGCTGTGACCACTTAGCAAGTTGTCCCAGACCAGAAAATACTGAAAATACACATTAAACACCTATTACCTGATCATTCACACCCAGAAACTCATGGAACCCTAGAATACTTTAGGTTGGAAAGAGCCTCTGGCACTGAACCCATTGCTCAAAACAAACTGCAAAGCTACATCAGCTTGCCAAGGGCTCTCTTCAGTCAAGTGCTGAATATATTCCAGGGTAAAAGTCTCACAGACTCTCAGGGCAACCTAGTTCAGTGTGAAAAGTGCTGTTCTGAAATTAAATCAGAATTTCCCTTGCTGCAGCAATCTATTCTCTGCCCCTTTCCAGGATGAGTCTGCCATCTCTAAAATTGTTATGTACTTGCAGACAGCAATTAGATTCCCCCTCAGCCTGTTCTTAAGTTGCACAAACCCAACTCTTTCAGTCTCTTCTTTCATTCTGCACACGACTCCTATAGTCGCTGTGTTTGCACCTCTTCGGATTTTCTAAGCCTTTCTTGCACCAGGAAGCCCACAGCATGCAGCAAATATTGCAAGATAAAATTCTTCACCGATAAAATGATGAGAAATGAAACATTCTACCCACTGCACTCACTCAAATGTGCCTGTGCTTACTCCCTGTGGAAGTAAGTACCTGTAAAACAGCATTCAATCAGCTTATTTCCAGAGTTCATCACAGAATCATCATATAGCTCAGTCTGGAAAGGACCTCAAAGATCATCTGGCCTACCCTTTCATGGGAAAGGGAGTCTAGATGAGATTTTCCAGCACCCTGCCCACTCACTTCTCTAGTTCAGAGTATCTCCTCTGCTAAGCCTTGAAAATGAAACTAGACCAAGAGAAAACTGGCCTTTCACACTCAGGAGCAGGTGCCACTTTTCATGTGAGTTCACTACCAAGGATGTGAACTGTCACAGGCTGTGACCTGGAGACATTGTTGGGTTTAGCACCTATGCAGCGCAGAAGTGCTAAAACTTCTTACGTTTCCAGTGTTAAACATGTTCTTACATTTCCAGCATCGAAACTCCATGGACAGTAAAGTAAGAGATCATAATCTTTTAAATAATTCCTTGAGGATTCACAGACAAAAGTGGAGCACTTCATCTGTCAGCTTCACCCTCTGTCAGACAGAGGGTAATGTGATCTCTTAGCAGCCTCCCAATATTGTCTCACTTGAGCTTTCTGTTGGGGTTGTTCTGAAGTATATGTGAAATGCAGAAAAGTGAAGTGCAGGAAATTAGTTTAGATACATGGCTAGCAGGTAGTTTTAAGTTGTTGTAATTTTAAAGGAAAAATATTAATTGAAAAATCATCAGCTTTCTGCTTTCAGCTTCCAAAAGGAGTTTCCTAATCATCCTGTTTCCATTTCAGATCCACAGATGATAAGTATAATGTTTTAATTTTAATCCTGGCAGACAACTTGCAGAAATGTGATTTGATTGAACTCTGTTGTGACTGAAGATCTCTTTTGAAGATCCAGCGCCTTACTGAGAATATTGAACTCAAGTGAATAAATAAAACACGAACATCAATAGGAATGAGGAAACTCAAAGTTAAATAAGATGTTATAAGACAACCACAGGGTATTTAAAAGTGTAGCACAGATTTTACAGTGAAAGAAAAAAAGAATGTAATTATTTTATAACCACAGAGGCTGTTAATAATTGCAGGAGGCAGAAGAAAAATTAGTTGCCTGTTTTAAAAATGTTTTGTGGCCATGACAAGATAGGATAAAATGACGCTGTGCTGCAATTGTCATCCTGATTTACCTGACAGGAGGATCTGCTGCAATGTTTTGTAATGCTCACAATGTATGTCCTACAGAATTACATTTGACTGTACATTAAGAGGCAAACTGAGAGGCAACTATATTTGTTAGACCACTCAATGTAGCTGGAAATAAATGGTCTTGCTTGCAGGTCCATGAAATCATCTTCAGGCTTTTTAAGGAAGTCATATCCCACGATAGTTGCATATGGAAATACAAGGTACTCAGCCATTTTGACTATGCTTCTGGATTAGAATAAGATCATATTTTGGGTAGGACTGCTGCCCCTGCCCATGTGAAGCACAGGGCTTGCTTTTCTCCTTATCTCATTTGTTTTGTCATATGCAACATGAGTTTCTGTTGTTCTTTACAGAATAAATCTGTGCAAATGACACAAATTTTTGCAGCTGGATCTATGCTTCTCCTGCCTTACAAGCACTCCAGAAATCACTTCTGTTTCATTTTCCTGTGTACAAGTTTTTATTTACAGTGTATTGAAAACAACCATAAAATATGAATCAGATATATTAAGATTCTTCCATACACCAATAAATTATGGCCCTGATCCCTCTGGAGGAATGACAAAAGCTGTTTTCTGTGCTTCACAGGGAATACATGGAGAAAGAAGTAGATTACTAACCACAACTGACTAATATTTTTTTTCTTTTGGTAATCCAATTTATTCTGAAATACAGAGCAATGACCATCACTGATACTTTGTCATTGTCATCATGGCTGAGGACATTTTTTTAAAAAAATACATCTAGTTATTCCAATAAATGCAAGAATATTTATGGCTGTCTGCCTCATTCTTGCAATGACCAGTGCCTGATGGGACTGACATTTTGATGTAAGATTTTTGGGATCTTCCTTTGTAATTAATTATGATGAAACCTCCAGTGGAAGTCCCCAAAAGATTTGGTAGACCTAAAGGCTGCAGTCAAGACAATAAAACAATGACTTGCAAAGGATACCTAACACCATACTTACATTATAAACACCTTTAGAGGCAGAGTGGATTTAGGACTGTAACACAACTGCTAGACAGTTTTTGATCCTAGAACATATCAGATGTTCTAAGATTAAAAAAAAAATGTTAAATGCACCTCTGATCATCCATATAAAATATTCTAACACTTTATGATAATATAGCCAGAAATATTATCTGAAATGTCAAGTTTCATCTGCCTATAACACACATACTCATCCATGAGCTACAGAGACCTTTTGGCTGCATTTCACACAGCACTTGTTTCAATGTACATGAAGTTTTTGAAAATTGCCTTGAGACAGTTGACTTAGGTTAGGGAATTGTTTTGACATAAAAGTGTTGCTAAAACATGATGACATGCCAGGGGATATGCCAGAAACTGGAAGCAAGTCTGAATTGCATAGCACAGCACTTGGCTAAGGATCAGCTTGGGGGCAAAGCTCTGTAGCTTGACTGAAGTGCTGGCAACCCTCAATGTGCTCTGAACTTAAACCAAGGACCAGGCAAGCCTGAAGTGCAATGAGACAGATGAAGGAGGACTTTCATGTAGATAGCTTTAACACCAAGGTAAATTTTCCAAGGTGGGATTCTCCCCTCCTCTAATGCTTAAACATGAACAGCTTTATTCTCCAGTGGGAATTTAGAAATCCTAAGCAACACAGCCACTAGAACTTCCTCAGATTTAACAATACAGTAAGTCTAAGTATCCAAATTATGTCTAAATTCAGATAGCATGAATGCTCACCAAAGTTCCTTTCCTTTTCATTTTTGCTCACAGTAAGAAAGAACAAGTGACGCTCAAATATTGCTTGTTGAGGCTGGGAAGGAGGCTTATAAAGCAAAATGAATATTTTTCCAGCTTCCTCACCACTTACATTTCCCCCCCACCCCCCGTAAACCCCAACCCCTTAATTCCCAAGATTTATTTATCCATACTCATCCTTCATGGAAAAAAAAAATTGCATTGATTCTCCTTTTTGCCTTTGTAGGAAAAACTGGGTTTGTATTTTTACACTAGGGTAAAACCCCATGGCAAGCAGAAGTGAACCTGATAAGGTTAACCTCAGGTAGTACTAAAAGAGAGTTTACCAAAGACATTGCAGAAGCTTTTTGCTTTCACAGTTTTTTTGCAAACAAGCCAACAATTCTCTTGAGAGCAAAACCTGTCTAATACTGATCTTTTTGGTCAGTTAATCCTGTAACAACAAATGAACATTATGTTGACATTCTGTGCATAGTTATTCCCAGTTGTTGATATTGTCACCTGCTTTAAGGTATCATGCTGAACACAGATTCAATTTCTAAAGCACCTGAAGGTACTGTCAGTACTGAAGAAGCATGTTAAACTTGCTATCAGGTAGACTACAAAAAAAGATGGTACAAAGCTGGGCTGTAAATCAAAAATTAGGCATCCTCAAAAATGTTTGACAGGAAGTAATGCAGCTGCAGGGTCTTACTCAGCATAAAATCTGCTGTAGCAGTCACAGTGAACATAGAGGACCAGAAAGTACATTCTGATTGTGTTCAGAGAGGAGATTTTTTTTATACAACATATTGATTCCTTCCTGGAAAATATTTACTTTTTTATTTCCTGAAGACTGCCACAGAAAACAGTCAGGTTGCCAGTCTGGGGCCCACTTGAACTATCTTTATGCCTTAAGAAGGTTAATTTAACTACATACATCCCCTGCCGTGGGGATATCAGTGTTTCCCTCCGTAGTGTTTGTTATTTTATAGAAAAGGTGTGATATTCAATCACATTTGCTCTGAAAATATTAAACTCCTCCTAATCAAATTTTCATGAATTAACAAAATTCTAAGCAAACATCAATGAAGCATTTCAATTCAATTTAATGCTAATGAGGATATCCAGTAGAACTTCTTTACCTTCTTTGGCTTGCATGGATTTAGTATCAAAAGAAACCCCATTAAGGTACAATGTATACATATGCTTTTATTATTTTGTAAAGGCTTATGTGATGAGGGCTTGACAAGAAAGCATTACAGAGATCTATTACCCTCATGTCCATCATTGTTTCTATTAAGGAATCTGAGAGCCAGCAGGAGGACAAAGGGGTCTTCATGAGTACTGGAATGGTATGCATATACTTGTATTTTCTTTAGTTAAAAAGGTAACTTGGCATTAGAAAAGAGTTGTTTTATGGTGTTGATTGCTAAGTACATCTGTAACCTCTAGAAAAGATAATTGTATCAGCAAAGGCCACTGTAATTCTTTTTTCTTAATGTAACTCAAATAACCTGATAATTGCTATCTGACTCATGGGATACTATTATGTATTATGTAGGCTACTCAGTTTCTAATAGTAAATATTCATTAAGAACGAAAAAAAAAGAAAGAAAAAAACCCTAGCATATAAACATGCAATAAAAAATTGCTGCTTCATAGATACCTTTGCAGGTTTGTCATGGAAGCCCTTTTTACAGACATCACCCTTTTCAGATTAGGTTTACTTTACTCTGGGCACAGTTTTTTAAATAACTCCAAAATTAATTAACCTTTTTATTTTTAATTTTTCTTGTTTTTTTCTGATGTTGTTCTGGATCTGTGCTATGAAGTGAGGAAGGGAAATGTAAGGCAAACTGAAGCAGGGCAGCAGTGGGGTGGAGCAATTA
This sequence comes from Corvus hawaiiensis, assembly GCF_020740725.1. Taxonomy (NCBI): domain Eukaryota; kingdom Metazoa; phylum Chordata; class Aves; order Passeriformes; family Corvidae; genus Corvus; species Corvus hawaiiensis. The sequence continues at coordinate 27,551,412 of NC_063215.1, forward strand.
TAACCAAGAATATAAGAATATTCTTTCCACATGTCCAGATAAAGCAGTAGAGTGTCAACAAAAAGCTCACAGGATCTATAGTTCAGTCTGAGCTACTGCATTAAACAGAGTTTAAAAGAAATATGAGACATTGTTTTCTTATTTAATGTCCCCAATGGACTGACTCTCTTGTAGTGGAGTAACTCATAGTTCCCCTAGAAACAGGTGGGTATTTGTGCTAGGAACACCTGATGGACCAAAACTCAGGCTGTGTCCTGACTTACATCTGTCTACAGTAAGATGAAATATGCTGGAAAGTCAAAATCAAAGCAGATAAACTCAGAAATTGCCTTTTGTAGAATAAAATATACCTGAGCAGGAAAATAGGTCTAACTGTTGGTACTGATCATGCTTTTATAGAAGCAATAATTTTTCTACTTAGTTGTTGGGGTTTTTTTTAACAGGCTTGCAACATAGACCTTATTGCAGCCAAAAAAAAATCTATATACTGCAACATCTTGTTCAAATCTATATATACAGAAAACACCTCAATTTCTGTGATAGATCAATGTTTCATATGTTTCATATAGATTCACTTCATAGTCTAAGTGCAGTAAGAAGACAGCTGTTGGAAAATACGTTGATCTTACAAACTGTGAAAGCGTAGAAACAATAATTCAGGATTCTTTTTGGTGTCAACAAGATTCCTCAGCACTTCAACAAATCTGTTCTGCCTTCTGCTGATCCTTGCATTTTGCTTTGACTTGCTAAATGAAAGCCTTTCCCTCAGTGACCAAAATGACCACAGTACATGAGTGATGCTTTTTAATTTCTCTCTGTTACTTTGGACATGTATTAGAAAACAAATGGTTATCATTTTACACTTATGGAAGCATAAATAAGTGTGCCACTTACACAAGGAACATCCACAGTGAATAGCTTTTACTAAATTCAGCAGAGCTTTTTGACCTTGGAAGCAAGTACTGCGCTTTGTAAGATAACACATGAAAACAATTTCAAAAGAAAACGTATTTCCAGCTCATCAAGAGTGAAAACTCAATCTATTTAAAAGCTGCTCTTTTTTTGTTTTGTTTTGTTTTGTTCTTCTGCACAAATCAAAAATACACATGTATCAAAAATATGTGTGCAATAAAGAAAGGTGTAAGACTTACGGCTTTGTTTTCCTACCTTGACTCCAACAAAGACCAGCATGCTGTCTTTGTTAAAGACTATTATTAAATGTATCCAGTTGCAAACATAAAATGTTGGTTTTGTTTTTATTAGGGTTATAAAATTTTATAGGTTAAATGGAACATAAAAGTGTCTCAGTGACTCCAACACATTTTCTTGGGAAGAGTCAAAACGAGCCCAGTATGCACCAGAAAGTAAGAGCCAGCATTCTTCTTCAGTTGTACATGCAGCTCTGCTATTAAATATTCTGCTTGGGTTGCTTAAGTCTTTCCAGCTGTCTAGGCATACATAGAAAGAATGTGGTAGAAAAATGAAGCTGTATTTTAACATATTTGGCTAAATTCTAAATCAAATACTATCATCAGAGAGTTACATCTTGCTGTTAGGTTTGATGAAGACAGATTTTGGATCATTATAGTGAGAATTGGTGCTTTTGGTATCTCACTTGCAGTCCTGACAGGTAAGTAAAAAACATAAGGGCCCAAAATTTCAAAGCTATTTGGGCTCTGTGGCCTACTGAAATGGGTAAAAAATTTGTTAACTAATGTCTAGAGAAATAAAAAATAGTATTTTATATTATATGTATTACCATGCTGTTCAACCACAGTATACTAATAATGATGTGTAGATAATTCCATTTTTCTAGTATATAATTTTCAGTTCACTGTTTCCCCCTTTTTTTTAAGGAAAAACTGTCAGTTACCCACCACATTCCAGATCATCCAGGTACACATGTAATTTAGTGGACTTGTCAACACACATTACTGGGAAACTGAACCAAGTTTTTGTTCATTTTCAAGTCGTGTACCAAAGGTGGAAAGACTAATGTTGGCACAATTGAAATAAAGAAAACCAGCAGAACTGTTTTATAAATTTTATCACCAGAAGGCAGAGCAGCTGTTACTACATAATAGCTCTGCCTTTAAATTCTTTAACATGCTTTTCCTTATATGGTAGGATATTTACTGTATCCAGACTGGATATCACCACAAGATGAATGTTTTGAGCCCATCAAATGTCACTGCAATGTACAAATGGACAACAAAATACAACAAAGATTTTCACAGATGCTGTGATGATAAACGCTTACATTGTAATTATTCTGTTTTCCTATTTTGCAGTTTTCTCTTCTGCTTTCTAATTCCATGTTTCTTTGTTTCTGTAATTATGTACAAAAGAGATCAGACACAATGTACAAAATAATGCATAATAATCCATTTTCTTCACACTTGTGTGTTCTTCTTTTTCTTTTTTCCCTTTGTATAACCTCTATATTCTTTTAATACAATGTGTCCTATTCATATATCTATATATATGTATATCCAATTTGAAAGACTTCTGAGAAAGGTTTTTTTTTAAAGGTGGTCAACTGGATTAAATTCTGTTTTCCTAAACCAGTTGTGCAGGTACACTGTGTAAGTGTAACTATATCACATTAAAAAAACCCTCCAAATACAACTGTACAACATATTCAGTGGTTTACACTGGACTTCATGTGTACCTATCGGTGAACTGGAAACTACAACATGAGAAGTTCACCAATATCTTCAATGAAAAAGCAGATTGTCTATAAATTCTTCACTCTAGTTTAGTTGTAAGCCATGCTCTGTTCCACTCCAGTTGTTAAAACTTCAAACTGTGATTGCAAACAGAAGAAAAAACCATGGAAGAGTGTCACAGAGTTAAAGATTTTGAACTGAAAATAGCCAATTATTTGACATGCTTTCGAGCAGTTCTACAGAAAAACGAGGAAAGCTAATTGTGGATTTTAATTGTGACAAACAATTTATGGAAACATGTCTAATCTAACTAATTCAATTTGATTTAATATTATTATTCAGTGTGATTGGAAAAAAACCCAACACTGTAAATATTTATAGTCTGATTTGCGTTAAGCAGTGTGACTTGCTAACAGATTACATTTCATTTTCAAAAATGAATACTACAGCATATCATTAGAGCATGCTTTCAGTACTTTATGGAAACCAGACTGACTAACCAGATCTCAAAAATCATTACTTCGTGTAAAATTATCAAAGAATTTCACAGTAGGAAAAAAATACAGTCTTCCAAAGGAATCCTCCTCGCTCCAGCATTTTTCAACACCTTCCATTTGATAGAGCAGTATCTCCTCCTCAAAAGGCTGACTGTCATTCAGATCTGAGCCAGCTGAAATAAGGGAGAACTTCGATAAAATTGTCTTTTTCCAGGAGCATGCAGCCCCATGGAAGACTACCAGTACCAGTCCTCAGCTCCTCCTGCTTCTCCCTGCACCCACAGTATGAAGCCTTAGCTGCATAAAAGTCTCATATTTTCTTCCTCTTTTCCCTCCACCATCCTTTCTTCCTTGAATTGAGTCTTTCTTTGGATCTCCATATTAGGAAGCAACACTCTAATGAAGAAGTAATTCCAAATTTTGGACAAAACTGTTTGAGAACTCTCCGGTCATTATAATTTAATATTTTAAATAATATTTCTCTAATTCTGAAATCTCTGACCACAGAAAGAAAAAGGATCCTCAGTCTCTCAGCCAATTTTTCTGCAAAAATAATCTTACTCAAAAGAGATATTTTATCTTAGTAAATAGTATTATATTGTCTGAGCTTTTCTCTCTCTCTGGTCAATAATCTCCAGGGGTCCTTTGGTATAGGTTAGGCTTCTGAAACTTAGGAGGACACTGAGGAGAGACCTAGTTACTAAACAGTCTTCTGAGGCTCTGGAACTACAGCCTGGTAGTGCAATACAACCACTTTGCTGCATTTTAATGCAATGTACAGTGGCTGCCCTCTCTTCTTAGTATTGCTGACAATAAAGTGCACCTCCCAGTTTCCAAGGCTGAATGACAAAGGTATAAATGGACTTCAGCACTTTTCTACCCAGTCCAGTATGCATTGCCAGTTTGCCTGTAAAGTGAGGATTTATTTGAGCACAAGCCAGCACACGTAAGTATTGTCTTTCTATTAACAAGTAAATGTAGAAGAGAAGATTTGAAGATTTTTACTTAAGTACTTTCAAACTATAAGGTAGGTATAATATATGCACTATTGACTGAAACACATTCCATTTCCTAAGGAGAAAAATATAATGGCAAATCCACCCACCACACAACGAAATTTACATCATCCACAAAAGAGAAAAAAAATTAAAATAATACATATGAAAAAAATTTAATCCATTTTATATTGTACCATTTATCATAGAAATCTAAAAAATAGTGTATTTAAAAAAAAAATCCTGTGATTTGAAAAGAAGTTAATAGCTTTGTGTTTGAGAGTATTGATTTTTTATAAGAATCTGATCCAGAATCAAGGTCTTACATTTGCTTCCAGCATCCAATACTGAAGAGAGATCCATTCCTTCAAATAAACCCTTAGATATTATTTATTACTGATGAAGGAAAGCACAAAAACATACAGCCACTAGCTACAGTAAGGAGAAAAAAAGGCAGCCACAGAAACCATAATCTACATGCTCACACTACCAATGAGATTTTAGTTTAAACCATCCATATCTGCAATTAAGGTACACAAAATGTATCTATGATCAAATCTGCACAGACTGAATCTTTGCCCATAGGCACAGCTTCATTCACATCAGTTAGCTGCTCCATGAATACAAGTATGCAATCAAACAGAATACTGTCCCTAATTCTTGAGTGAAGTCCTACCTAGACAGAAAAGAAGGTTGAAGCACAGACTACAGGCAGAATAGCAATACATACTCCTCACAACCACGTATACAGTCTGCACAAACCAATGCCTTTCTATGACAAAAGGAGGAGGTTCTAGAAAGCAAAATGGGGAATACAGCCAACAGCTAGGAGTGTCAGTCACTCCACATGACACAATGATGATGGTAAACCCTTCTGATGTTATTAAAGGATGTGATTTACAACATTTAAAAAAAATTTAAAAATTAAAAGAATTAAAAGTCTGTAATCTTACTTTCTTTGTAAAAAGTTAAAAATTAGATTCTTCCCTGCAGATGCCTTCTAGACCTATTTCCTCTGCTTTAGAAATTTTCTCTACATCTTCTGTAAATAACTTTTTTTTAATTTTCAATTCAAACCATTCTATGATTTATGATTTTAGGATTCTATACACCTTTGTAAGAGATACTTTCTGAAATACAATTAATTTGTATTCTAATTCACTAAAATTGATAATGACACCTGTTAAAAACAAAAATAAAAATGCTGTGTAGCTCATAATCAACCACAACACTGTGATTTCCTCATATAGACTAAAACTTTGCTGAGATTCTGATCTGTGCTTTTCTTACTGCTGTTAGTGCTCCCAGTAAAATCTTACTAATCATTCACCAATAGATTCTGTAGTGGATGACAAGAACAAAAGAAATGTAAAATTTACTTTTTTCATTAGCAATACTCTTGCACAATTATTTCCCACAACAATAAAAAAAAATCAAAGAAATAGTATTTATGTGAGTATTTGAGGAAGGACTTAGCACCTTAATAGAATTTCACTGATTTTATGACTTCATCTAGTCAATGGAAAAATACACGTGATTGGATTATGTTACAGGGCATGACCATCTAGCCTGTTCTCCAACAAAACACAGGCTACAGAAACCCTTGAATTAATTCTTGTTTTATCTCAAGCATATTGTTTAATAAAATATCCAGTATAGATTTATGAATATTCTCCAGAGATGGAGAATCCATTAGCTGAATGCTTACTACAGACAATTACTTTCCCTCTTTCCTAGTTCTCTGCTAATAGATTTCCATTCACAGGAAATTATTTATCGATTATGCTGGGGTCACCCCCACAGACCTGTCTTTTATTAGAGAAACTGTTTGAGCTATATATTTCAGTGAGAGCCATGTTTTTCCATCCCTTCATCATTCTCAAAGCTCTTCTCTGAACCTGCTCCAATATCAACATCCTTCCTATGAGGGCCACAGTATTACAACAGAAATCACTGCAATTTCAATACAAAATACGCTCACTTGACATTTCCTCAGAATATTTAGTCCTTTGTATCCAAAAGGGGGTTTTCCTCAAGCTTATTAGGTAGTTCAAATCCATTTTTCCAGTCCACTGTCAAAAAAAAAAAAAAAAGGGCAAACTAGCCAAGAGCCCATTCTTCTGGAACTCCATATGAAGCACATCTCAAGGTAGATATTGCTACCTGCCTTGCAGAAGTGTAAGACAGATTCAGCAACCCTATTACCTTTTTTAAGCCACTTTGTAATTAATTGGAAGGTTGTTTTTTCAGTATAACACTTATATTTCCTTATTCTCCTATTAATCAGTGTTTATTTCATTATCCTACATTAAAAGCTAATTAATAGAACCCCATCTTAGCTCAGACTCAGTCATGTCAACACAGTTTACAATTAGCATGGTAATATTTTCCTTCCCTTTTGAATACTGTGACATCAAGTCACTTCTCAGAGGGCTAAACCAACATCCCAACATCAGCTGCTGGGTGGATGGGTACAGACCATTTAAACAGATGAATCAGATGTGTTAGGTTTCAGATGGAAGATACAGAAGACTTAAAATGTGGATAGGGACTTAAATCAGGCTGAGCTCCTTCTTCAAGTTTTCCTGCTTAAAAATGATACAAGGAGTAGAAAATGAGTGAGTTTACAGCCTTTTTATGTATGTTCTACTTTTTGCTAATAGCAATGGGCTCCCATAATTTGAAGCATCAGTTAAGCAAGACATTCTGTGGTACTGAGAATTAATTTCCAGTATTTCCTATGTCAGTCATTTAAAAACCCTTTTTATTATCAAGATACCTTACACACACTTCATTTTAACCATCCTAAAATTATATCCTGTCTCAAGTCTTGTGAGTCTATTACAAGAGGTTGGAACTTGGACTTGGTGTGAATTCTGCTATCAGAGCCTGAGAGAGCTCACCTTAATTCCCAGCAACTATAGGTACAGACAAAGCTCTGTAACATTAAGGTTCACATCAAAATTCCAGCTTCTGTCACTCTCATAGGCTTGTCCAACCCATTCAATGTTTCACATCAAAGCCTGAAGAGTGTTTTTGCCTGAAAGAGACCAAGAGATGTAAATGAGGCATTTTGTGTGCTTTCTTGAAAAGGCCAGTTTTCTGTCTCAGTCTCAAATATCTGCCTAATACCATCTAATGGCAGAGACTATAATATTAGACAGAAATGTTTACTGAGTCAGGAGTAGAGCTCATCCTGCTTTCCATGTGCATTCCTTGGCCAGTTGTGAATCTCTGCATCAGGAATACATATGGCTCTTTTACCCCGGGGTCTATTTGCAATATGTGCCTCAAGTCAGGAGGCTGGAGCTTTATTTCTCCTCGGAAGTAAAAGTAGTTCTTTACCTACCAGTAATTGCTTTATCCATTGAACTACTGTGTAGAAGAGAGGGAATGGGACCACTTGACCTGCTATAAAAACGAATCTCTGGGACTGAATTAAATCACTTGCACATAACAGAACCTTACTAGATCTCTTTTTAGACCACTGTAAGTTAGAGACTCCCATGCCACTGTTGGTTGAAGTGCTCTGCAAAAAGTAGTGCTTGTTAAAAGGCTCCTAATTCATTTGCTAAAGCTTCTTTTGTGAAAACAGTTTTGTGACTTCCCTTGGAATAAATTGTAACAGAAAGAATTTCATATTAGCAGTAAAAGAGAATTTTTAATTAACCATTCTACCCTGCTCAGGTAGCAATATAATCTTTCTGTGTTTAGACGTTTCTGGACATTGCAAAAACATAACCTTTTCTGAATCTAATTACATCTACAAAGCTGGTAACTGAACCTAATTCTTGGGTGCATTTTTCATTATTATGGATATTAAAAATCATCCTATACTTTCAAAGATTTTTTTAATACAACTAAAAAGCAGTCCAGACCTTTTTATATCTGCTCTTAATAATCTAAAGGATTTTTATAGCTAATCTATTTCCTGTATAATTTCTCCAGACTCACTTAACTCTATTTGACAGTTGTGGAAGAATTTGTTTCTGCCTGGGACAATTTGTAGCCGTACATGTATCCATCAAATTATTTTATATATATATGTATATATGTATATGTTTATGTATATGTATATTGTAGGTCAAAGTTGACCTGAATAGCTGGCATGGTTGCCATCCACAGTCTTTCAGAAGACCCACATGCGGGATAGCTGCCAGTGTTTTGTATTAAACAGCTGAGGTTTTTAATGTTTCACTTCATTTCCAAAATCAGGAGGTATAGGATACATAATGAGGGAAGTGACAGAAAAAACAAGCCTAGAACAAATAAATCTCAGAAGCCTGACTGGACCTCAAAAGGTGTTGTTTACAGATGTTGCTGTTCTCTCTCTGCTACCAGTAAGTTTTGTGAATCCAGTGGAGAAAAAGTGTTTCCTCGCTCTCCAGTGAGATCTCCATGTAACAAAGACATCCAGCACAGTCTGCACTCATACTGTGGTCTCATCTAGTAGTAGTTCTTGCCATTGGGCAAATCTGTAGCTTGCAGTGGAAGTGTGCAGAGGTTTGTATTGTTCACATGGAGAAATATCCAACCCACTCCAATGGACTCTGCCACAGGGCACAGCTGACCTCCCTGGATAAGGTAAGGCCACCTCAAACCTATGGGAAAGCATATATAAGAGATAGCAAAACACTTCCTGGCAGAGAGGAGTCAGGTTAAAAAGTGTGAGAAACAGCCCTGCAGACCCCTTGGTGTGAGTAGAGGGAGGGGAGGAGGTGCTTCAGGTGTTGGTGCAGAGATTCCCCTGCAGCCTGTCAAGAGGAGCCAGGCCACAGCATTTCATGGCCTACAGCCTGTGTGAAGGACCTAGACCAGAGCAGGGGCAAAGTGTGAGGAGGAAGGAGCAGCAAAGAGGAGCTGTTGTGGTCTGTCCACAGTCGCTGTTCCCCATTCCCCTGTGCTGCTTGCCATGAGGACATAGAGGAGTCAGAAGTGAGGGAGCAAACTTCCTCCTGGGCAAGGGGGTGGGGGGAAGAGAAAGGATTTATTTTAATTTTTGTCTTTGTTTCTCTTTGTCTATATATTTTTTACTTGGAAATAAATTAAGCTAATTTTCCCCAAGTCAAGTTTGTTTTCCCTATAATGCTCACGGGTAAGTGATCTCCCTGTCTTTTTCATCCCCTGAGCTTTTTCAGCTTATCTGCCCTCTGTTCTTCTGAGGAGGGAATTGACCGAGTGGCTGGGGAGTCATCTGGCCCTATTACTAAATAAATTACTAGATAAATTACTAAATAAATTACTAAATAAAGCTGAAGGATGTGCATCAGTTGGAAAAAATGAAGAAAATGATTAATTGTTACCTACCAGCTCAGTGAGGTAAGATTCAGTGGTGAGAAATTATTATGCAAACAAATAGATTAAGATTGTGATTTTGGGCAAATACAGAAGGACAGTGTTAAAATTGTGCAAACAATCATCATTCTTGCTCATTTTTTAAATAAAGGTGGTTTTACCATACCTTTTAGGATATCTTACAATTATCTAGCTCTCTTACTATATGTATACTATGTACATATGTATATCTATGTATCTGTTTACTAAGATATCTGTTCGTAATGCTGTTATTCTTAAATATTTATGTTATTCACATCCTTAATTTACTACTATGCCAGAACAAATATATTAGAGGATTTTTCAGTAAATTCTCTACTTCTGTAATGGAACAAATGCTTCTTTGACAGCATAATTATTAAAAGAGAGCTCTAGCTGTTTACAACATTTCAGATATTTGGAATGTAAATGCATGTCCTGCAGACAGCTAATGAGATTGTCAAATGTAATTTAACATGTCTTTGATTCTCAGAGATAGCTTCACCATGTTACTGCTATGTCTGTATACTGGAGCTGAATTTATCTGTTTGAAAGTGACCAGCCAGGTATGACTCTGAGCCACCAAGATATATTTGCACTAAGAATGCTTTAGAAATTCAGGCCTAGCACTGCAGAGGTTACTCTTCTAATCTCATTCTTTGACAAAAAGAGTCTTTCTGCAGTAATTAATTTTAACACTTTGACCAATCAGTTCTGAAGTGACTGTCACTCTAGGCACTTATCCTCTCAGCTAGGAGACCTTGCAGCTAGTCATCATTAGCTCTTTCACCAGACTGTCATTTAGCTCAAAGTTCCTATTTTTTTCTCAAACTCTGGATCTGGGTGTTCTAGGGTTTTTAACTAGCCTAGAATAAAACTGCTTAAGAGCACAGAGGCTGATTTACCTCATTTTCACTAATACATCCTCAGTACAATGGAATAGGCAATGAGTTTCTTTAGCTGTGAAAGAACAGAAGAATCAAAGTTGCTGTCAGTAGAAGTCATCATTACTGAAAATAAAGGTGTAAGTAGCATTATGTTTTTACAGCAGATTCAGAGTCAGCTATTTGCAGCAGCATAGTGTCAGAGTTGAAATGAATGCGCTGCATGAGCATGCATACAGTCACATGGTTATCAGGTGTTTTGAAACTAGCAAAATGCCTTTTCCTGCTATGTCAAGAGAGGCCTTTCAGTCAGTCTTGGAGTTCACACAGAAAACTCCCAATTCTTTAGTAATCCATTCAACAGCATATGAGTACTAAATTCAGTGATTCTATTTTAAAACCTATGTGTGTCTGATGTTGCACATTTTCATTTCCTGGATCTCAGTCTGTGAAAGGTTAGCCACCTCTGCCACAAGAAGGATTTGCTCACCAGTATGACAGAAGAAAACCAGAAAAACCTAATCAGAAAAATAGTAATTTATAAAACTTCTTTGTTTCTGCTAAATGAAGGTTTGAGAATTATAATTTATTCTCCACTTACCTGAATAATGGTAATATCTTGAATAATGATTTTATGGTACGTCCTAAATCTGTAGAATGGCGCAACAGATTTTTATGAGCAAAAATATATCTAAATTAAAGGAGCGATAAGACCTGACTACTATGATTGTGAAGTGAGAAGGAACTTGAATCTGAAATGCAGTTCATGAACAATAACTTCTTCCAACTTATCATTCAGTATTTGTCATATATGATTCATTCCCCTAATAGAAAGCTTAATTTTCCCAATGAGACCTGACAGTTTTCTTGAACTAGTTTCACAGATGATATATCTGCCATGAGTATAGATTGATGTGTCTCAGGTGGCATTACAGATACAATTTTCTGTTGATCTGAGAAGGAAAGAAAGAAACAAGATCACAGCTTTATAAAATGTTCATAGATTTTTTTGGCAGAAAATGAAAGAAATTTCAAACTGACCTTTGGCGTGAAAAGAGACAACATTTCAGAGCACCTTGACCAGTAAACAAACTGACACTTTTGCAATAATACCTACACTATGTACATTGAAAGATTGCTTGATGTTTAAATTGATCATCTGACAATAATATGTCAAGATGTTGTTCATAAGAATGCAGTTCATTCTGTCCAAGAGTTTTATTAAGAATATTTCAGAATTTTAAGAATAAAATTCATAATGGGTACATGCCTGAATATCAGTACACCACTGGGCTGTTGCACATGCAAATAACTGATCTCCATTTAGAGATCAGATATGAGTTGTTAAAGAAACCAAAAATTAAAAACAAAAGGAAAAGCATAATTATATTATTATTAAAGTGAATATTAAGAAAAAATTAATTCATTTCTCTTGTGTTGGATAAGCTTCCTACGTATGTTAATAGGGCTTTTTTCCCCCACAAAATAAAAAGCAAGCACATATCAGATTGTAAGAAATGCAGGATATGGATGAAGAAAAAAAAGATGTGTAATCACTAATATTTTAACAGGTCTAGTTCTATGCTGAATTTTGTTTGCACTCAGAATCTACCATTTGCAATGCTGGGCATCTAAAGAAGCCTTGTGCTGAAACACTTATCTGAAAGATTCCTTTGAACGAGACCTTTTAAAATTTCTTTTCTTACAAACAGGGAAAAATATTACCAATCTATAAGATGAAAGAGAATATAGATATTAAACAGACATATATCATCAGACTTCCATATGCAAAATTTAGCTTGTAAACTCCAGTTCTATACAATTATATTCCTTCAGTTGAGTAAGTTCCATTGTAGTGTTGAGTTTGAAGGTATTCAAAATATTTTAATTCCAGATGACAAATGGTTTGCAAATATAAAAAAATGTGCTTATCCTTTAAAAAAATGTAATGCTTGGCTTCCCCTGTAAAGCAAGCTCTTTCTGGACATTAGCACTCTTCAAAAACGGGATAAACTCATAACAATAATATATTCTACAATGATCACCTTGTCTGTGCATGGCCTGTAAGCTGAAATGCTAGTTTACCTCAATGAATACTTTAGCTGCAGAGTAGCTTATGTAAAATCTTGCTTTGGCATTCAGCCATATTTCTTTTCTGCATTCAGCATGAAAGCCACATTTTAAACCAGACACTGTCAAACAGCAGAAGGGCTAGATAAGAACTATAAAAATTACTAAATCCTCACAATCTACAACCTATAGAACAGGACAGTTTAGTCTGTTAAAAAATGAATGGAGAACTGTCTACAGTTGTTTCAGGTGATATAATGAAGCGAACTAGGGTCAACATGGAAAGATAAAAATAGCAATGGACTTAATTTATAGAAGGGGCACTTGGGGTAAATAAAACTTTCAATTGAGCATGGAAACTGAAAATAATTTCTAGGAAAAAGTGCAGTTTCACCATCCCCTCAGATTTAAGGTCTAGGTAAGTTGTTATTCTTTTCAGGTTTGTTTAGACATATCTAAACTAATCCTAACATGTTTCACTCCCTATCAGGGAGTGAAAGAGTGGTTCTGCAACCCAAACCAATTTGTGATTGCTGAATTGTAAACTACATTGCTGAAACAAGTCCTGTATGTTAATATCATCTCTGTTTTATGACATCTGATAACTTTGTGGCTGAATGCTTGAAGGTACTCATTAATTTTATTGATATAAGTACAAATTGCAACCTTTTCTTTTCTGGAACAGATGCACCTTATTTGACTTTTATAGCTTGAAAAATACTTAAATGTAGCTTAATGTAGTGATATGCCAGGTTTCTATAGCTGCCAGCAGGACGTTAAAATGTATAAATTTGGCTAGCCTTTCAAACAGATTTGACCTCTTTACCTTAGTATTCATGTATTTCTAAAGTGTGCTCAAGATACATTAATTATCTTATGCACCTGAGATTTATGTACTTTAGATAAAGCCTTTAATTTCCTGTGAGAAAACAGAAACAAAATCAATAACTATTTCTAGTTCCTATGCTTACCTGGAAAGAACCATTACTTAATAAACAGAAAAGATAGCCCAGCATTTTGTCCTGTGATAAAATGATAAGTCTGTGTCATATATCTTTCTGAGACTATCACACCTTTGAATGAAACGAATGTAAATTCACTGCTAGGACAGCAAAGGTAAAGTCTGAGACCAAACAGGCTGAGCATTGGCAAACTCTTGTGAGAGTTATACATGCACGCAAGATTTTGCTGTTCTCTTTTCATTTAGCTATATCACGTTTTAAGCTAATTGCCAAAAATTTCTATGAATACAAGTTTGTGTCCTTTGGTATGGTCCCATTGTTTTCTGTCATTAAGAGTATTCTGATTTGCTATTCTTCGTCTAAGCACAAGCCTAAAAGCAACTGAGAATAAAAAAAGTATAATAAATGTTATACTGCTTTAAACTTTCTGAGTTTATTTCACAAAAACCTAAAGTTCATTTTTCTTTTATGTTGGATATTTTTTCTGTTTATGACTTTTCTATTAATGTCAAATTAAGATTATTAATTTTAGATGTGATTGTCCATACTTATTCTTTTAAATATTTTCTAATAGATAATAAAGAGCATTAAGCCTTCTGCATATAATCCCTATTTTCCTATGCAAAAAATTTACTAGAATTTGGTAGAGACTAAAGACCACTAAATATCTTATTTTTTTTCTTTTGTTATTGCCAAATATCACATTAGAACCTAATGCTGGATTCTTTAAAGTTGTCGGAATCAGAGATGCACAGGTTTTGATGGTACAGACAAGAGAAATGTCCATTTGAACTTATGATGTAAAATACAACCATAAGACTGTGAAAGGTTCAGCCACTTTGTCAGGATTTCACTTGAAAACTAATTTTAATGTTTGGAATTCTCTTTAATTTTGTGTGGAGCAGTTTGAATTATAACTGTTGCACCACCACTGATACTTACTGGTTTGGTATTGTATGTTTTGGATTGTCCAAGCCATGTTCCAGATACATATATTTGTTACATTTCTTTTTGCCACTTTATTGTATAGTAAACTCCAGGGCTATGGCTTAATCAGTATGATAAAGCCACTAATGTTTTTGTGTGTCAGTGACATGTGTATTACAATTTTTGTGGCTTAGTAAAATGGGTGATAAATGTGTGTGAGGTTACACCAGCTGTAAAAGGGAAAGAAAAAATACAAACATAGATTAAAGGAAATCTTTAGAAGCCTTTGGAAACATTATTTGTACTAATGACACTTGAAAGAGATGATTTAATGTATGAAACTAAAAGAATGATCGATGACTGGAACCCATTTCTTACGAGAATGCATACTACCTGACATGGCACTAGCTTGGTTTTGATGAAACAGAAAAGCTGTTTGAAGTCAGAACCTGCCTTAATAAGCACTCCCAAAACCAAATAGTAAAATACTAAACTCATAAGTCTAAAACATTTGTGTCATAAATAAAGAAAAAACCAGCAAGTAGTACATGAAAGTGATGTGTTAGCCTGTCTAGAATCACTGATATAGTGAAAGCTTGACATTTTTTAAAAATTATTGTCAACAGGTATTACAGTTCCAAGAATGCTCTTTTGAAAAATGTATGTTAAAAGACTTTTTGAATATTTATTGAATTCACTGTACACAGCTCTATAAAGATTCAGCTAATGCAACACTCGTTTTCTTTATACTTTTAGCTGTCATTGTAATAATGACGTATTTTTTTACTGTAAGGTAACAGAGTACCCCACACAGTCATTTGTACTCCAAAGTTTGTCAAGTCTGGTTTCATAAATGACAGCCTCGGTTCAGAAGTTCTATTAATTCAAGATGTGTTTAACTCACTGAAACCTCTAATGTTGAGTTAATTCAGACTTTGCAGCAAAAGCTGACTGGACACATGATTCCCAGAGTTATCTTGGAAACTACGTATGTAGAATGTTACAGTAGGAAAATACAGTTATACAGTATTTGTGAGATAAGCTGTACATTAATGAAATAAGAAAGGTTTTTTTGATTCACTCTAAGTATCTGTTTAGTGGAAGCTTAAAGATAAACCCATCCAGTGGTGTCCCTGCACGAGACACAAACTTAATTATGGAGACTGATCTGCTCGAGCATGCAGGTAGATGAGTTCTTGTTACTTCACCTGTGCAAGGTGATGACCAAACTACAGAAACGTGGAAAAATATGCACATGGTGTAACGGGACATACCTGTACTGAATAACCAAATAAGTCATGTCCTTCATTCACAATGAAAATTCACCTACAAATGTAAATTCAGTCTCTTCTTCACTGGATATTTATTTGTGAATTCAGTTGATAAACTCTCCATTTGAAAGTAATCTTTTCTCATTTAATTTAGTCCCACCAATCTGTATGTTTTTGCATGCTTTCTAACAAGATCACATATTTGTCCAGGGATGGCTATTGAAATATTGAAAAGCTTATAAGGTCAGTATACTGTATTTGTAGAATGCTTTGTTAATGTTCATTTTAAATATGTGGAAAACTGACATCTCAGAACATGAATTTTGGTCTAATATTTATTAGCTGGCAAAGTATGATCCATTGTCCCTGCAAATAGAAAAAAAAACCCCAAAGACACAGCTCTTTACCTGACATTGGTGGAGCATTGAGATAATGTCTCATGCTTCCTCTTCTGTAAAGTTGCCCTGGAATTGCAGGACACATAAAATAGCTGCCTACAGATCCTTTCCTAGCTACTTACAGATCCTCTTAACAAACTGCTGAAATAATTCTGTTTAATATAATATATTAAGCAGAGGGTAGAAGACTGAGAGCGTGTTTTTTTATGCTTAGGAGAAAGAAACAGCATGAACCCTTCGTTCATAGACTTCATTGTGGGAAACCATCAATGTCTGGAACATAGGATCTTCTACCCTAGGTCCCCTCTGAACACTCAAGATCCATCACTGGAAATTTTCTTGCCAGAATGGCAGATTTATAATGCAGGGACTAGTAGAATTCCTTAAAGGCAGAGGTGGCAAATCCTGACTAGACTAGATGTCAATGTACCCATTCAGGTGTACATGAACCACTCAGTTTCTGGGGAAAAAAAAAAAAAGGAAAAAAAAGACCTTCTAATCTGCTTCTCACTGCGGAAAAAGGAGCACTGAATGTTTGTGTTGAAAAGATTTATAGTGAAAATTTGGTTGATTTCTATCTGGGAAGCACAAATTATTATTAGGAGATGTGTACCATGTTAATGAGGAAAATTAATATCTCATTAGGGTTAACTAACTCAAAAGGAAAATAGTAATCATACCAATTTTGTGAATGTCCTTTGGTATCTATAATAGTAAATGGTAGGTAGAAAAAAAGAAAAATCCAAGAGAGAGTACAACATAACAGAATGATATCTACAAAAGGAGGAAGAATAATATAACTACAGTGAAGTAACTAGTGTGATAGAAAAGAGATCAGCCTAGGTTTTTTTCATTTTAATTTTACCTTAAATCTAAATAGTGATCATTGTTACAAATGCTTAAAGTCTGTAAACTTGCCATTAGGTCACGTATAACACCACCACTGATATCAAAGTCTCTATATATGTGTCAGAGGACATATGCATTCCAAAAATGCAACTTGTTATATTTATCATATTAGAAGTCTTCAAAATCAATGAAGAGAACTCTGTGTTTAAGAGGGAAATGAAGAAAAAAATACAAACAACATCTTGCATACTTGAAAGGCAAATGAAAGACTGAGACTCTGAGCAGATTTTTCTCTAATATGACTGCAGATTTTTCATGTTAATCAACACACAGCCTGGAACATTTTATTTTTGAGACCAAATTTCTTGCTTTGCCAGATCACTGAAGAACAAATGACTAAACCTAGTTGAATCTTTGCATCATTACAGTCTAGTCTCAACAACTCAAACAAATGCAACAAAAACATCATTGCAAATTTAGGTGTTAGAGTGGCACCTTAAAAAAAAAAAAAAAATTTCTATTAAGAGAGTAAAACTGGAAAGAGGGGACTTGTTAGTTGATCCATGCTTAGGTCTGTTAGACCAACATCCCACCTGACTGCTACAAAACACTAAAGAATGTTCTTGCTAAGCCCAGAGCCAGAGTAAAAAGGATAAATGCATGAGCTGTAGATGCAAAGTAAGGGTTAAAACAAAATCCAGAAGACTCTGTAGTCATTGTGATACACATTTTATTTTCTACTACATGTTAGCACGAGTTCTTCACTTATCTGGAAAACATAGTTTGCTTTATCTCATTGTTTGGAGTTCTAATTGTGAAGAAATAACAATTTCCTCCAGTCTGAATTCAGCTAAAGTTATGCCATACTATGTATGTATTGAATCTATTTCCCTTAATATACTGTATTCTCTTTCTTTCTTCCTTCCTTGCATGTGACAGAAAAAGCTGCAAAACTGAGTCACATCCTTGCTTTTTGTGGGTAAAATACTGCAAATAAGTATGTGTGAGAAAATAAAGGTTAGAGAAATATTCTAATAAACAGGGTCATTGCAGAGGCAGAGTTCCTCAGGAAAGTACTTAAAGTACAGAAAATCTGTTTTATTTTGATATTTTAATGACAAAGACACTTAAATATAGTTGATCTGGTATTAATAACATTATCCCTTAGAAACAAACAAGAAAAATAAACCCCAAAAAACTTATGTTGAGCACAAAAACCATTGGGAATATAGCCTCAGGGAGTACCAATCCTGTTATAAGAATCCTTCCTGTCCTGTAACCTGAAAGTTGGTCAACAGAGTTGTGAAGAAATTACTCATCTCATACAAAACAAATGATATTTGTCTTCATTTAATAAAGCATTAAATCAAAACATTGCATGCAATTGGAATGGTCTGGGATCTCACTCTCAGTGTAACTAGTGACACTAAGGTTGTTGAACTAGATGTACGAACAATAAAAAGAAAGTCCTTGCCTCAAAGAAGTTAAATCTACATTTAAAAAAATAGGAAACAAGCTGATGGAGCATGAAAATACAGACTTAATGAGGCAAAGAAGAGACTGCTTCATGTCTTAACATGTGAGAAACAGAACCCGCTCAACAGGGATGAGGAGTAACTTCTTGATACTGATCCCTGAATTGCACACATAACTATTGCCCAACATAAACATGCACAGAAGAGCACACAGCAAACTGTCAGCAAGTCAGCAATGATCAGGAAGGACAAGCAGACTGAAGGAACAGATTACTAAGAACAGGTTACACACCTGACACACGCCTAGGCTATGTGAACATTTTCTATAACTGGACAGTAAGTCTCTCCTTTGTCATACCAACAAAGCATCTAAGCAGAACTGACAAAGGTGAAGCCAAAAGAAAGATGTTATGTGGGTTAGAGGAAAAGAAGGAATATATCTAATGAACAGTCTCATTCACTGCTTGCAGTAAATGCAAATACTCTTAAAGACATTATTTGGAGGTTCAGGAAGGTAGGCTAAGGGTAAGCACAAATGAACACTGAAGATCATATGAACCACGGTACTAAGCCTTTAATTTTGTGAGAGGCTTGCTGGGGGCAGAACAATTGGTTGTTTCCCATTGTCCCACACAGTGAACTGCTTGCAAACATCAGTTTACAGAGAAAAAAGCTATAGGACGACCTGATCCATGGTGTTGCCCCTAAATCTGAGATCTCAGATATTATTCTTTAAAAGATACAGGATTGGAACTATTTCAGTAGAGTGTCTCAAGATTTCCTGCTGAGGAGCTGAGGTTTGAAAGCATGGAAGTCATGAGAATCCCAGTTAGGTGCCAGGCAAACACTTTCCAGGCCTCTTACCATGAATGTGGCAGTCACAGGGGCTACATCATACTGAGTCAGTTGATAATGCTTAGGAAAGCAAGGAAGTGAAATTTTTCATCCCACTCATAAAAGCTAAAAGTCTCTTCTGAGGCACTATTTTTTTTAAATCTTGACTTCTTCTAGTCATTTCTTCATTACACACTTTTGTACAACTTACTTTGCTGTGATTTAATTCACAATTGCTAATACATCAAGAAAAATTTCTTTTAAGAATGTTTTCTTTTGGTGAGCTGTCCTAGAAATAGGGCTCCTCTGATGTCCAATCATGTATGCACAGTGCTCATTTCTATCATAAAATACATGAGATCTCTAATTTCAGCTTTGATGCATGACTGTAAAAGTACTAAGATTTAAAAGCCTTGAGGTGATGTTGAGTTCATTATAGGAAGCTGGCAGCACTTCTTCCACCAGATAAAAGAAATTTAATTACTGGCATCTACAGGAGACAGTTGTGTTGACTTTGAATGATTTCTTTTATAATCTAGCTATTTATAATTTCTGTGCTGTGCATTTTCCCTGAATGGCTCTGGTACTTCAGACAAGGTTTTCAGCAAGAAACCATCATAACAAGAATATCTTTCCTTTATTTTCTTATCAGAAGAATAAACATTAATTGGATGTTTGAAAGGTTTCTGAAGCCTAATGGCAGAATTTCAAAGGTCTTATTTATTAGAGATTTTTCAGCCAAATTCCCAATGTGTTCTCTCATTCCTGACTTTTGGCTCATGTAGAGCAAGATCACCAGCTATATAAAATGTTGTTTATTCTGTATATAAAATATTTCATCAGATTGAGGTTGCATCATAAATGGGTTGTAAAATTTTGGGGTGACATATTCAATAAATTTTTTACCAGACTTGGTTATGTCTAAGAAGAGTTCTGTAGTCTATCTACTTCTTTTAAGGAAAGAGGGAAATATATATATATACACAAAGTCTGGCTGGCCTTGTTGCACATATTTTTGACTACTGAGTCTCAGGAATAAACCCAGCTATTGAAAGCTCAGCCAAAGAACAACTCCAAGTGCTGGTATTGAGAAAGAAGGACTGTATAATAATTTCTTGCAAGCCAGAGGGTAGGGAAAAAGTAGAACTTAAGCACTCATTTTGGGATGTGTGTATATATTTGCTTTATGTGGCATCTTTCGGGAACTTAAAGCATTTTTTGGCCTCAGTCCAGAACAAGCTGCACAGGTGTTGAATAGAAATGGAGGTACATTGTTCCTTGGTTTTAAATATGATGCTTTTCTGAAATGGATCTTTCTGAGCATGATGTGAATATTGATCAGACTAAAGTTATCACTAATTCCTAGATTAAATTTCTATCTTTAACAATATAGGTGGAATTTAAACAAAATCTGTTGCTCTGCAATGGGAATGGCATGCATACTGCCAGTCTTCACAGCCTGTTGGTAGCTCTATGCTGCAGCTGACAAGCCAATTTGGGCAATATGCTAATTTATTTTAATGGAATTTTTGCTTGTTTAAGAATGCAAAATGATTCTTATTATGATTAGTGGCATTCTGAGTACTCATTAGATGAAAGCATTAAAAAAGCTTAGAAAATAGTTTTGAGTAACACCTAACAACTGAATCAGAATCACAGAATCACAGAATGGATAAGGTTGGAAGGGACCAGCAGTGGGGTCATCTGTTCCCAGCTCCCTGTTCAAACAGGGTCATCTTAGAGCACATTGCATGGAAAAATACAGCCACTATCTTCCGTACTGGATCTTGGACACAAGCATTCAGATCAACACAGAGCCTATCAGAGAATCATAGAATCATTAACATTGGAAAAGACCTCCAAGATCATCAAGTCCAACCTTTGCCCAAGTAACACCATACCCACTAAACCATATCACAAAATGCCATGTTTCCTCATTTTTTTGAACATTTTTTGAACAACCCTACACAATGTTGGGATTTGAATTTCTTTTACTGTTTCAAAGTAATTATTAAACCAATGAAAGGGATTGGGACTGCTTAGGGATCAGCTAATTTTATTTACCATCTTTAACTATTGCTGTAAACAAAGGCAAATTTTTCAAAAACTTGTAAAAATCCAGTCTCTTGTTCCTGGTTGATAGAGTTAATTCAAGGCCCATTGTTTTTTGTGCAAAGTTCAGGTTACTTTTCCCATTTGCACACTTTGGGTTTAATGTTGTTGAATTTTATTACTTACTGTCAGAGATCCTGTGCAACTGTTCTAGGTGGTACCTATTTGTATCATTCCGGATAAGTTTGCATTATCAGCAAAGTTCTCCAAGGAGA
Organism: Corvus hawaiiensis; assembly: GCF_020740725.1. Classification (NCBI taxonomy): domain Eukaryota; kingdom Metazoa; phylum Chordata; class Aves; order Passeriformes; family Corvidae; genus Corvus; species Corvus hawaiiensis. The sequence continues at coordinate 27,572,883 of NC_063215.1, forward strand.
ACTTTCTAAGGATATTAAAGGATTTTTTCTAGGGATACTAAGAAACAGGCTGTTACACAGACCCCTTGGGGTTAAACTGGTGCCTCTCCTTCACTGAAAGAGCTGTTTGTCTCTTCCCATCTTTTTGCTAGCACGTTGCAAGTTTGAAGGAAGTGAACTTGGAGGATGGTATACAGGCATTTTTGGAAGAGTGCTGTTTTGGGATATGTCTTGAACTTTTGAAAGGGTTTTGATGTGATGTCATTGCCTGAAATGCATTAACATTTGATCCATGCCAGAGCATCTGGAGGTAGAATGAAACTAGACAGTAATATGAAATGGAGAAGCAGATGTTAGATGGAAGAGTAAATCACCATCTGTAAGAAGAGCAGTTAACACAGAAGTACAAATGTTCTGGAGTTTAATAATGAAAGAGGTAAGTGCAAAATGTGAACCAAGAGGGTTGCCAGATGTAATAAAGTCATGGATGGAGAAGCAAATCCACCTTTGCAAAAAGTCCAGTAAAAAGTAAGAGACACTAAGTGTAAGGGCTTGGATAAGGTGGGAAAGACTAGAATGGAAAATAGAATAGAATAGAATAGAATAGAATAGGAGTAGAATATTGAAGTTGGAACAGACCTGCAATGATCATTGAGTCAAACTACCTGACCACTCCATGAATGATCAAATATTAAAATACATTATTACAGGCATTGTCCACACATCTCTTAAACAGTAACAGTCTTGAGGCATTGATTACCTCTTGTAAGACAATCCTGTTGATACAGAAGTAATTCCTAATATCTAGTCTAAACCCCCTTGGATACCAGGGACAAGAGAGGAGCACCTCTTTCTCCATATCCCCTTCTCAGGAAGCTGTGGAGAACAATGAGGTCACACCTCAGCCTACTTTTTGCCAAACCAGACAAACACCTAGACAAAATGGTCTAGGCCCATTCAGCTTGGAGACAGACAAACTGGGGGCAAGATTGTAAAGGAATAGAATATCATTAAGTTCATGGATGAATTACTAGGGAAAGATTTTCACTAGTCATAACTCAAGATTTAAAGGAGAGCAAGTAGATTTACAATATTTTTTAAAATTGTTTTTCATACAATGTGCCTTTATTATGAAATTCAATGCTACAAAATGTTACTGATGAAAGGATAAAATTAATTTGTCAATTGCTATTAAACAAAAATGTGTAGATGTAACCTCTGACTCCAGAATCCCTAGGCTTGGAGGCCAGCAGACAGAAGTCAGAGGCTGGCCCTGTGCTTTAATTTTTCCCCATTGAAATTTCAAGTGTCTGTTTTAGAAGATGAGATATTGGGATAACTGAATTGTGATTGGATGCAAATTTTCAAGATACGGAAAAAAAATCTTTAGTGTATTAAAACTGAGGAAGTGTTTGATGTTAGTGAGAATTGGAAGAGTTTTAAAGTGAAACTATAATCATTATTAAGAAAGTCAGACAGGAAATACAGGTAGAACATTCAAAACATTATCTCAAAAAAGGAAAATTAATTATGTGCACCATTCAAATGAAAGGAATACAAAGCAGATGATTTCCATCATGCTGTATGTCCCATTACATTTCTATTCAGTTCCAAGTACATTACATTCTGTCCTTTTGTCACTTGTTACATCTTTAGTTGTAATTGTTTTTCTGTTTCAGGGGATTTGTAGGGTTTTTTCTCTGTCTGATTGTTCCTTTACTTCACACTCTGTCTCTTTCACATTGTTTTATCTTTCCATTGCTCTGTTTCTTTTCTCTCCTCATTTAAATAATCCATCAAACAACGGCATTACATGTGACCACTATTTCAAGTTTGATATTTTTATCTGATTTTAGCTCATGTAGATGCAGTCACCTTTGCACTGTTATTTGACTAACTTGCTTCCTGACAAGTACCATAAGAGAACTACTCTTCTTATCTTGCTGTGTTTGGGCATTTTTCTCAAGTCCACCATTTATTTTTTGAAATATTTAGGGAAAAAAATTTACTAAATATATGAACTACTATGCATTAAAATTTTTTTATATTTAAATTTAGAACAGATTTTCAAAACCATAATTTTGTACCCACAGATTCTTATTCCAGTGGTTTAATTTTACTGGGTGCCTACCCTCTAAGTGTATTCAGGAGAAGCAAAGGTTTTTTTCTGTAGAAATGGGTTTTGACAGTTCCTTTCAAGTCAGAGTGGAAAAGAAAACAAAATTAAGTATTGCAAGGTGTGAGTAGTTTTGCTCAAACTATTCCCCAAGATACAATACAAACAAGTTAACTTTCATGAAAAAGCTCAGAGTAAGCCTCTGAAACTCAAAATGCTTGATAAATTTTAGGTTTATTTGTCTAAGGAAAGGAAGGAGAATACATTCATGAGTTACTGCAATGAAGTTAATTTTGTTGGTGTTCCAAAGAGTCTCTATTATACACTGTACATATTGACCATCTGCTGAAATCTCATACCTAGTTAAAGAGTAAGATTAGATCAATGAGTTCTTTTATGCCCCAATTAGATGGAGACACAAGTTGCATCTATCAACTTCATAATAAATAGTAATAACAAAGAAAGAGCCTCAGAGCCTCTAAGCTGTGAAATAGAGGCTCCAATAGTTACAACCAAGAGGTTGTGACTGCACAAATCTAAAAATCAGAGTGCAATTTAGCATGAGGATTAGCCCCAAAATCAGTAGGTGATTCCAAATTTGCAATAAAGTGTACAAACTTTCCATGGAATAGATTTAGCCTGGTCTAGTGATGTACATTCCTTAGCTGGGGAACAGAATGGTAACTTCTTGTGATTAGAAACTTCATATCTACTTTGATTTAAAAAGTCTTTTGATTCTGTGCAACCCAATGCTTGCATTTGCAGTTGTAACAGCTGGATGCCCTGAGGTCATATTGGGCTTGATTTTTTAATATGCTGTATCTGACAGAGAGAATTAACAATTTAAGTATTTTTTTATTTGAAAGAAAAATGATTGCGTAGTAAAGTGACAAATTCCTACCAAGAAGTACTTTTTATGTGCTACCCCAATATTTAAGCAACAAAACCCATAATCAGCCACTCACATAAAAGTGATCCTGGATCTTGGTATCTCAGCAGAGAGCAGAAGGTGTAATGATAAAATGAAAAAGGCAGGCTTGGGTTGTGCGAACCTTTAGAAAGAGGAATGTTCAGGAGATCTGGATCTGTAACATCTGTTAACCTACTCAGGATTGCTAGAGAACTAAGAGTTCCCAAATTCAGGAGAATTAAAAATGAACCATTTGCATATTGCATTGCTGAGAAGCAAGTGGGAAATCTAAGGCATCACTTACAAACACTTTCCATATGTTGATTTAAAACAATATTATCTTACCCAGTGGCATAAGGCTGGCTCAGAACACACTAAACAAATACTACTAGTTGGCTGTAAATTGACCTACCTTCATGTTTCTTTTTTTGTCCTGAATAAGCAAACCTCAATCCTTAGCAGACAGAAATCAATCCAGGTCTATCACAGTATTTTGGATGATCTTATATCCAAAGAGTGCTATAGCAGAGAAGTCAATAGGAAATGACCCAAATAGTAAAGAAAGAGGATTGACACTGGTATTTCAATATCTTAATGACAAATGAGGAAGAACTCCTAACAAGGGAACACTCAAGGATACAGCTGATAAAGTTTATTCTACCAAGGAGGCTCTGGGGCTCAATAGTAAAGCTGATAAGGATAGAAAGGCTGAAGGTTCATCAGTCTGTGGAAGTCCTTGGAAAGAAGCAGCACTGCCCCAGAACTCCATCTTTTCCAGAGACAGAATTAGCTGATTTAATCTGTCAAAATTTATCAATGAATAATTAAGAGAAAAATGCATATAGAGATATATTTATATACTATAAATTTTGAGCTGAATAAAAATGTTTTCTTCTGAAGATAACAGCTTTTATCACTGTAATCAGACATTGACAATACCCAGAAGAAAAGAGATGCAGATGCCAAACTATGTTAATCATGTTAATTTGTCTGAGAATATCACTGCACCTTTGAGAAAGGAGCAACTTGGTCTTGGGCTGTTGCATTTGAACTGAATCTGAGTGATGCAAAGATTTAAGAAGAACCTTACAGCTCATGATCACCCCACAATTATGGTATCGTTTCCTGCTCCTTTCCAGACCAGGACAGTCCTTTTGATTTTTTTATTAGATGTGATGTAATTCTTGGGTTCATTTTGGGAGCCTTGATCTAGCTGGTTTTGTTCTGCATATGAGAAGAGAGGATCTCTAGTTCTAGCTGTTTTGGGGGGTTTGCCGTAGAAGCATAAAAAGTAAATGTGGTGTGAAATAGAAATACTGGACAAAACACTGGCATATAAGAACAAACTTTATTCAGAATGGTCAGAAAAGTTCAAAAAGTGATGCCTTAGAGTAACAACTATGAAATCTTTTCTATCATTTATAAAACTGGTCCAGCTCTCTGAAAATCCCTTGAGTTTAAAGATAATTTTTTGTACTGAATCATTTTGCATATTACTAGTTATAAAACTAGAAACCATATTATCAACCGTGAAACTAAATAATTAGTTTCTTTATGGACCTGCAGTTTTTGCCAGATGAAATAAAAACTGTCACCAAATGCAGACGCCATTACGAATATGACAGGTCATTTATGGAAAAAAGGTTGTGTAGAATAACATTTGATAATTTGCTGGGAGCATTAGCATATAGATGGCTATGGAATGTGAGAAATATTATCAGAAGAATTCTAATCTAAATTGCTGCAATGTCCAAATAGGATTTAGTGTTTTGTTACTCTAATGCTCATAGCAATTCAGACTTAAACAATTTATAGACCTAGCATTCAGCTGTGAATAAAACCATGCATTCTTTCTCCCTGTTAAAATATTGAAAGCTGTTTAGTTGAGAGCATAGATTATTCTTATTATACAAAGATATGTGATCTAATGTTCAGAAGTGACTAATAACCCTGAGGAGAAATTAAGGTTTTTTGCCCCAATACATTTGTATAGCAGAAGAAACTTTTTTTCTAATCATATTTTCTAATCATGTTTGACTAAAACTAGTAGGAGTGCTTTTACAGTTCCTGCATGCAGAAGATTAGGTCAATATTTCCTGAAAAGGAAGTATTTTTCTGTAACTATGCCCCATTAGGGATTATGTTAGATAGAAAAAAACCCCAAACCCTACTTATCTGCAGAGCCAGTGTCTGTGAGAGGGACATAAAAAACAAGAGATGATACCATTTGATGTGTAAATGGAATGGTTTTATGCAGGCCACCCTCACCTATGGATGAAGGTGATTCATTGAAATGGAGACCAGAAATTTCCTGGGCCTGAAATCAAGATTATACCCAACCCAATAAAGTAAAGGAGCAGTAAAAAGTTGGAATTCTCTTCCTGACTGCTCAGGGAACAAACATCCTTCATGTCTCCCACTGCTCGCATGGGCAGTGTAGTTCTTGTCAATTTTGAGCTCAGTGCTAGGAGCCCTTTGTCAGATCAGAGATAACACCTAATTTTTCATAAAGATGCTTGAAATTCTTTCTAAGAACTTCCACAAGAGCATTTTTAACAAAACCAGCACTCTTAAGAGCTGCACATGTGTATAGTACTTTGATATCTTTGTTCTAACACTCAACATGGGAATGTAAATTCCTTTGCCCAAATGCAAATGTCTTTCACAAAACAGTAAACTTGAAAAATCCCACAGTGCATGGAAGTTATAAAGATTACGAACTTCACTTCTGCCGGTTAAATAGGTTGCTCTATCTCCTCCAAGTTTATGATTTCTAATTAGAATTTCTCTCCATGAGTTTGTTTGGGTTCTGTAGGCCTTATATTCAATACTAATATAATTGTATTCCTTGAGTTTTAAGGACTTTTGTATTCTTTCCAATGTCTGCAAAGATATAGGGAATATAAATTTCTGCAGTTAAGCACATCTTGAAAGAGCTGCAGAGTAAATATAAAGAAACCAGATTCCTTCCAGTTTATTTAAAAGAAAACTCTCTTTAATCATGCCTTTCAGTAATGGGAAGTAAGGATTAATTCCTCAATAAATGAAGTAATTTTACTTATTCTTGCACGTAAGTGGGTCAGAAAACACATGTAATTTCTATGATGGGCAGGATCTAATTCTGAGATGATTTGGAGGAAAATTAAGCTTTTAATTATGAATGTAATTTACTGTGAAAAAATGTAATATCGGCTTCTGATTTTCATCTAGACCAAAAATGAATAAAACAGTAAAAGTTTTTTTCTATTACTTCCCTTATTTAGGACAGGAAAATTATTTTATGGAGGAAAGACTGATGAAAGATACATGCTGATTAGATTTCTTTGTTTAGATTTTTGTTTTTAAGAAGGTGGTTAATTATGGAATCAAGTCTTGCAAGAGAAAGAAATATCATAATTGACCTTTGAGGCATGCATCTCAATTACAACTGGTATTTGTATTTCTGGAAAAACACCTACCTAGATTACAGCTAGAAGAGCTTTCAACTCATTAAAAATCCAAAATGTTTTAAAGACACTTCTATAATTAATTAGGATCCCAAAATTGCTCATTTTGAAAATACTGGGCTACAGTGCCTGTTCTAAATGCATGGATCCATCTTTTTGGCTGCAATTTATCAATATCTCAAACAAAGCAACACCATGTGGTCTTGGGAAAACAAGACTCTTCTCTAGAAGTGCTGTTGTTTTCCTGCAGCTGTAATGTCTTAAACTGTGTGTCTTTCTCTACCAGGTAACCTGAAGGAGTACAAGATAATAAAGCTCCTGTTAATTTGAACGATATTGCATGCTCTCCAAATTCCAGACATCTAATGGTGAATCCGTATTATATTGGGAATAGGGGAAAAAGGTAGCTAGATACAAGGAATTGTGAAGATGAGACACCATTGCATGTTCTGTCCTCAAAGCAAGCATAAAAATATAAAATGAAACATCTTCATTCCTCTCTGAATAGGTCAACTAATCCCACTGGTTAAATGTTAAAATGCGTGTTAAGTGACTTCTCTTTCAAATTTTCCAATGCAAGAGTAACAGAGAGTCATTTGACTTGATTACCTGCTGTATTAATTGGTGTTTTGAGCATTTGAATGTGTTGATTTATTGATTCAATTTAAATTGTGACTTTGATTATCACAGTTATGGGCATCACCCTCTGCCACTTTTAATTAGTTCTCTGAAACTGGAGTGCATCAAATTGAGAATGTGTTTGTTTAGTTTTAGTAGAAGGATGAACAAGCAAATATAAAAACCATAAAAACCATGAGTTTGGATTTCCTCCATCAAATTGACACATGGGTCATGTAGTCAAGGGCAAAGACAACATTAATGTACTTGCAAGCTCCTTAATTCACTTTCTAAATGAATATTTAGTCACTCATATTTTGACTTGGTCAATAGAAATGAGAGTGGAATATGTTTCTTTAAAGATTAGATCATGTATATGAAATGTTAGATGTTCAGATATTTTATGATGTGTTCTTTCATTGTTTTAAAGGAGCCTGGTTTTGGACAAAAGTTTTTTTCAAATAAAATTAGCATTTTAATAAATTTTCTTTTTTTCTGATCAAGCAGAAACTAAAATGAAGTTATCTTTGGGTAAAAACTCTGAAATCTCCCTAAAACTTGCAGAAATATCGGCATCAGATTTGAAAATCACCATTGTGAGTACTTGGGATTCTCTCAGAAAATAATACACTGTACTCCGTGATGTAATGAATCTCAGGAAACAGAAGCTGGACTTTCAGGCCCACTCAAAACAGTATTTTAATCCATCAATATTGCTCTTCTACTTTGGCCTCATTGTTACTAACAAGGATGTTATGTCTCCATTGCATCTTCACAGAGCATGGCCATGATCCTCAGGGAATAGTCTAAGTTCACTCCAGTAACAAAAGAATCTTTCTAACTGGGAAATCACAACTGTGAGTAATCTTCTGGCTTTAGGTGCCAGAGGTGAGCTGGGAAGGATCTACTCTGTGTCCTTCTCCTGTCACTTTTCTGAGACATGAGGGTTGTGTGAGGAACAGGAAACCAAGACTTCAGAGTGCCTGATGGGTTTGCATCCTGGTCTCATGCAAGAGCACAGTAAGCACAACTTAGCAGACTTCTTTATCTTTTTTCATTTACTCAAATATTCATTTAAAACTCCCAGCTGCAACAGATAAAATAGTGCATCTTATTTCAAAGCATCTCAGTGCTCTTCAACACCACCATTAATGACCTGGATGCAGGACTGGAAGGGATACTAAGCTAGGTCACAGACTATAGAAAACTGGGATAAGCTGTTGAGCCCTTTGAGGGCAGGGATGCCTTGCAAAGAGACCTCGACAAGTTGGAGGACTGGGCAAACAGTAACCATATGAAATTTAACACAGGAAAGTGCCATATTCTGCACCTGTGATGGGGCAACCCTGGATGTACGGACAGACTGGGGAATGAGATGCTGGAAAGCAGTGCCACAGAAAGGGACCTGGGAGTCCTGGTTGATGGCAAGTTGAGCATGAGTCAGCAGTGCCCTGGCAGCCAGGAGGGCCACCCCTGTCCTGGGAGCATCAGGCACAGCATTGCCAGCCGGACAAGAGAGGGGATTGTCCTGCTCTGCTCTGCAATGAGGTGGCCTCATCTTGAGCAGTTTTGAGTGAGCTTCCCTGTGGGAAGTTTTGGGTGCCACAATATAAGACAGATATTAAGATTTTAGAGAGTGTCCAAAGGAGACCACAAGGTGGTGAAGGGCCTTGAGGGGAAGCCGTATGAGGAGTGGCTGAGGTCACTTGGTCTGTTCAGCCTGGAGAAGAGACTGAGGGGAGACCTCATTGCAGTTACAGCTTCCCTGTGAGGGGAAGTGGAGGGGCAGACACTGATCTCCTCTCTGTGGTGACCAGTGACAGGATGTAAGGGAATGGTCTGAGATTGTGTCAGGAGAGGTTTGGGTTGGATATCAGGAAAAGGTTCTTCACCCAGAGGGTTGTTGGGCACTGGAACAGGCTCCCCAGGGAAGTGGTCACAGCACCAAGCCTGACAGAGTTCAAGAAGCGTTTGGACAATGCTCTCAGTCACATGTGACTCTTTGGGACAGGGCTCTGTAGGGCTGAGAGCTGAACTCAACAATCCTTGTGAATCCCTTCCAACTCAGCATGTTCTGTGATTCTGTGATTCTATGACATGCTACCGAAGAACAGTTTATGGTGACCACCTCCCACTGCTCTTCCCACCCTGCAAGGGGTCGTGAGGAAGCATCTGAGGATGTATTTCAGCTGCAAATGATGATGGGCCAGGGTCAATTTCTAACAGGCATCTCAAGATTTATCACTTGTCAAAGTACAACAGCACTGTTATTTATTCAAAGAACCCTAATATTTTGCCTAGTTGTTAAGTAGACAATGCTGCATCATTGTAACATCATTACGTTGTAGTTTTGTTTACAACTTTTGGCTGGATTTCAGACTGAAGATGAAAAAAACCGTTGTTTCTAAAGACATTAGTGAGGCTATTGAGCTATTCCTCTTCTCTGTCCCAGTGACAGGGCCCAAGGAAGTAGTCTGAAGTTTTGTCAGGGAAGGTTTAGGTTGGGTATTAGAAAACGGTTCTTCACCCTGAGGGTGGTTGGGCACTGGAACAGGCTCCCCAAGGAAGTGGTCACAGCATGAAGCCTGACAGAGTTCAAGAGTGTTTGGACTATCCTTTCAGGCACAGGGTGTGATTCTTGAGGATGATGCTGTGCAGGGCTGAGAGTTGGACACAATAATCCTTGTGGATCCCTTTCAACTCAGCATATTTTGTGATACAGTGATTCTGTGGTTCTCCTTTCTTTCCATTAATTTATATTATTGTATTATGCAGTGCTAAAGCACCAATTAGAAAACTTCCAGGTTCTCATGATCATTAATCTCTACTTTTCAAAGAGCTGAGCTACTGTTGTGTAAACCCAGAACATTATTCATGAGGCTCTGGCTGAAATGGCATTTCTTTCAGTTTTCAACAAGATCAACTGTATCCTTAATGAACAGGAGCAAATGGGAAATAAATCCAACAGAGGATTTTGATATTGAATTTGAACAGACTTCAGTCTATCAGTCTTGGCAAGAAAATTGCATAAAAAGAGAGAAATAATGTTTGAATTATGCATGCTGAAAAGAAAGAAGGAAATGTGTCCTAGTTGCATGAGAACATTAGGAATATTTCAATGCTCAACTTTGCTGTATAAACCAAATATCACTAGGTACATCATTCCTACTTCATAGCATATCACATCAGATAAATATAACTGATTATTATGACTGCAAAAAAACTTCAAATTTCCATGAAGCCTTGCTTTGTATCCTCAAATAAAATCTCATTGATTTTTTTTCCCCTTGGACCCTCTAGTATGTTTAGAACATTACGCAACAAATCTGAGACAAAAAATGAAAATAAAACAATTTCCCTCATCTTAAAAGGACAAATTTAGGCATACTTTTTCATTACATTCTTTCTATTAAGCCAATCTTTGCTGGGAGATGGTGAAATTCATGATATAATAGGAAAATCTCCTTTTTTCTCAAATTCCTTTTCAGAGTAAAAGTGAATCTGCCTCCATGATGACCAGTTTTCCAGGATAGGCACCATACCATAACACTAGACTTACTCACTGCTGTTAGTACTCACCAGTAAAAAGACAGCAGGTTTTTGCATCAAGTAGCAGCCAGGTTGAGAGGGTCATTGCTGTTTAGTGCTACCCTCCCACCCAATATACACACGGAGTTAAATCCTTGCCACCAATATAGGAGTTCATAGGAAAGCTGGGGAGGCACCAGATGCCCCTGCAGGGCTGCAGCAGAGGTTTCTGTCCCCCTCACTCTGGCAGACAGGTGCCCCTTCTGGAGACCTGAAGCTTCCATAGTCTCTGTTCTGGCTGTACTGGACTTTTCTGTGCTTCCATGAGAAATTTACCACTAAGCACCTGATCTTTCAGCAGAAATAGAGAAAACCTGGCCACATCTTTCAGCTCCTTGAATGCCTTTTTTACCATACTAGTATTCAGCAGCAACTGGCTATTCTACATTCCACTCAAAATACATTAACACGTCAACCACTTTTTTCTGTTAATCGTCTTTTCTCTGTACTACGACAATCACAGCTCCTTTATGTTAGTCACTGTGTATTTTTTTTAAGGTCTATTTACTTGAAAGATCTTGCCACGCAGGCATAAAATAAGAAATGGATAGCAAGAAGATCGGAGAGTCCTGAGGAAACAATGAAGTTATTATAATTAAGGAAGGAAAGATGCTAATGTCAAAACCAGCCATTAACCCAAGCAGCTAATTTGAAGTCTGAAACCATATAAAATCTGCACATGAGGGGGGATCATACCTGCAAGATTCTGCACGCTGGTTTGTCTGAGAGTGTGTTGCTAAAACTATATTCCCATCCCTCTGCAGATGAGTAAAGTTATTTTAAAAGCAAATTAAGTTTTCATAATTTTGAAGAGATGAAAGTGACTGGAGAAACTAACACACATAGAAAGCACTTCTGTCAGTTGCTGAATCTGCACCTTTCATAGAAAAATTAATTTGGGGCCTAAAATTTCATTCTGTTGGCAGAGTTACTCTGGCCACGGACATGACCACACAAGATATTCTTGCACCTCACTCAGATTTGTCATCTAAAGCAGAATAATCCCTCATATCTGATTTGGCAAACCACCAATGAAGGCTTATTCTCAGAGATGTGCAGTGAATTTATATAAACAAATAATTAAATAGATGTGAAATAAAACTAGGAGACAACATACATGCAGAGCTGTCACCAGCTAGATTCACTCTGTGGCATTCACAGCTTCCTAAGAGGTTTGGTTTTTAATGGTCTTTGCATCTATGCTTAGGTAGAGTATGTTACTGAGGCACTATTAAGAAGAGAAAGAAAAAGAAAACTTCTGTATTGGGGGATTTTAGTTCCAGCTAATTTGTGCAATATTGCCACATCATTTGTACCCAATTCAACGACAAGCTCATAAAGGGACTTTATTACACTCTGTGCCTGCAACCAATTAAGGGAAAAAGAGCCTTTGTTCAGCTAATCATCTGAGTGTTATCAAAATGATCCTTCTGGGCCCCATTTAAAAGTCTAAATACCTCTGGCGGTTGAAGTGTACTGCATGTAAATAATTGAAATTATAAATATCTCTAAACAAATGAAATTGCTAGTGATCTGGTAACTTGCCAATAAACTCTTGCTCAGTGAATTCACTGAGTTGAGAATGAAAAAAGAGATGTTGTAATCGGACAGCATACGGCAAAGTTATGTTTAAAGTTTCCAAGTAGTGTTTTGTTTGCTGACTTCTTTTTAAATGGTGTGCTATGGAAACTGAGGGTATATAATTCTGCTTGTGGTAGATGTTCCAGGCAGCAAGAAATTAAAGGAATATTCTTCAGCTGTCTGACTTTATGTTTTTCTTTGTATTTTCAGGCCCCAAAAGTAATACCTCAGGTGTCGAATCTAGAACTTTCAGTAATTTACTGCAAGAAGTAATTTTACATTCTTTAAGAGATCACACCTTCCGTTTAAAAGAATCCAAGGAACTTAATGAATTAAACATTTTACAGCTGTAGACTCTCAATTTTTGTTTACTTGTACTATAAGTAGTAATAATATCTTTATATGCAGTAATATTTGATGTACAAATATATCTGTTTATTTATTCATCATAAATAGCCAGAGCTGAATTAAAATCAAACAGGCAAGGAAAGGACTTTTCACAACATTTATGAGATTGTTATTTGGTCTGGAGTGATAGTTTATGGGTCCAAACATTTTTTTCTGTGCACTATTTGGAAACATCTGTGGATTTTGGTATTCAAAGATGTGAAAATTCACTTCCACTTAAAATGCTTTACATTTCAGGTGCTTGAGCACCATTTTAAATAATTAATTTCTTTTTATATTTGAATGGGATTTTTTCCAAATTTTTTTCTGTGAAATTTAAATAAACACACTATTAGTCTCAGAGAATAAAGAAAACCAGACCCCATTCACATATCACTTCATTTTTGTGCATCTTTGATTAGAAACAGTGCTTGCAGAAATGAGATTTACAACATTGCATCAAATCCTGGTCACCTACCAATGACTGTACTGGATGAGAAAAATGACCCCCCATTATCCTATCCCCAGCTGTAGCATTGAACATGAGTTCTAGGGAAAAGAAAAACAGCGCACATTTTTGGTATCTCCCACTCAGCCTTTGCCTGTTTTATGCTGAGAGGGGTTCACGAGACTGATGTTGAATTGTCATTTAGTTCTCTTTACTGGATGTCTCTTCCAAGAACTTTTTAAGTATCCTGTGATTCTACTTCCTCAAAATCCTTTGGAAAGGATTTCTACAGGAGCAACACTCTCTGCAGGGCCCCAGCTCTTCTACTGACAGAGGTAACGAACAGCTTCTAACCCTGCTCCCTGTGTCTCCCATAATTCCACCCATCTCTTTCATATCCCCTCTACATCAGCTCTGGGCTGGGCTGCAGCAGACTCCAAGTAAGTCCTGCCTCACACAGAAACTGTTTCCTATTTTTGATCATTCCCATCAGCTTTCCCTGAATCTCTTAATGTGTCTTTTACTGTGATAAAGGGATCAGAATAGCACACCATGGGCAGGGTGGACGGATGGGGGGAAGAAATAAATAAATTTATTCCCATGGCATAAATGATCTCTTTTTTCCAGAAACTATAAGGCAGAACCTCAAGTGTCCCTCCTAAGTGCTAACAGCACATTTCTACCAATGCATTATTTTGCATAAAATGGATTTGCATCTCTTATTTAACTACCTAATCATAATATTTCATAAAGTCCTTGGTAATTCTTCACAACCTGCCCTGGTCTCGTTACCCTGAATAATTACAAATTACCAGTATACTTTCTTCCCTCACTTTACACCCTATTTTATAGATCATCACAATGTAAAATTTCCCTAGACTTCTTCTGCCCAAGGTGATATGACAGTTCATGATGGAACAGGTTCCCAGATCTGTGTTTTTCCAAGTCGCTTCCTAGCAATACACTCTCCCATCACCATTTGCTGTCTGTTCTCCTAGTTATTGTTGGTTTTTTCTGCATAAGGTCAGCACATGGAAAGGAAATATATTTATCAGGCTGACTGAGAGGAATCTTCATCCTGGGCTGTAGTGATGAACGACTTTCCAATTGCAAATTCTTGCAAATTTTGATACAAAATGTATTTGATACATTAAAGTCACACTTACAAGTCTGGGAATCTTGGAAACAAATTAATGAACTCAGATAAAAGTCTGCCTTTAAAACTGCAGTAAGACAAGTGTGATTTCTGTTATTGTGGAAATGGTAATTACTTACATTACATCTTTTAAGCCTTGGACAAATTTTGGTGCCATTGGTTGAGACAAAATGATATTTCTTGAAAACCTCTGAAAGACTATATGCTGGAAGGGCTGCTATTCACCACTATCAACTGTCTGAATTAGTCTGGCCAACATTCATATTTATTTCTTTGCTTCACAGGATTCTTCAGACTGCTGATAAGATTATTTTTCTTGTCTCTTTTGCTATCAGTATGACAAGATAATTTTATTCTTTCTGTTTGCTTTTTTGGTGCTACTTTTATTACGTGAATTGTTTTCTGTCTTGTCTGTTGGTTTTGACAAACATTGACATCATTATATGGGCCAAATTCAGTAAATATTTTTTTTTTTTAAGTGGAGACTATCATAGTTGTTTACATCTCTGTGTATGGTAGAATTAGGTAAAAAAGTTTCATCATACTACCATTAAAACAGAAACACTGGGAAAAAAATTAGATAAAGAGTTCTATAAATGTAGCCTTTGCAGGGCTTCTGACTTTGGTTCTGCTACTGTTCTTACTGTTGTTGCAATTTTATGATACATTTTAGCGAATTAAATTTTTTGACTCTGTAAACATACAATATTCAAATTATCAGGAATACGATAAGGAAAGAGCCCCCTATTTAAAAAAAAAAATTGGTGAAATAGTTCCTCCTTGACATTTTGACACTGGAGGAAGACACTGATTTCATCTGTCATGAAATAATAACTCCAGGGGTCACATCAGATGTGACAGAATATAAAAGAATTCAGTGTGACTTATTCATCTCATTCCTTCAGAAGCTGAACAAATCCATAGGTCAAGGTTTTCAAAGCAGGGTTACACAGGTCTAGTTCTGATACATATATATACGTATGTATGCTGAATAAAGGTCTTTGACCTTGTGTCCTAACTCCAAAATTCCACAAAGAGTTACTGAACTGAGGAAGAGGTTCCAAGCAGACCACACACAGAAATGAAGTCTTACTGACCTGCTTTTCAGAAGATTATTGGTTCAGAAGTTCCCACTGAAACCAGCAGGGCCTACTGAGTGCTTGGCAATTCTGACAGTGCCACTTTCTATGGATCCAACAAGAAGTCAGGAGTTACATGAAAGATCTGATAACACATTCCCTATATGCAAAGAGAGGATGTGGGGATTTCTGATTTCATTTAAAACATCTTTACAGATGTTTCAGAATTATTTGCCCATACTGCACACAATTTTCAGTTAGTGTGTTAACTCTTAAAGCTAGATTCCTCTCTTCATTTCTGCCAAACACTATTTTCATTCTCCTAATCTAAATTGAGCTGTGTGATGCAGCAAAGTACATTTCCTCAATGATAACTGCAGACTTACATAATTTTTCTCACATCCTAAAGTCTAATGTGAAGGATACATCATGAAGCACATAGATGGGAAAGCAAAATTAAGATGAAAATGTCATTACTTCACTTCTGGAGAGAATGTAATTGCAAGACTTGAAGAAATTTGAATATTATTTGAGAAACTGGATGACTGTGTGCAGAGCTCTGCAGGACATGACAAATATACTTGTAACTCTCTTCCCATTGAAAAAGGTAAAAGGAGTTGGCCGTAAAGTGAAAGGCATCTGGGGTTCATTTACATTATTCTTACATGGTTCTCCACCTGACCATGATGACAATAACTGTTTTTTTCCCCTGGAAAAAACACCTGCTTTAATTTAAGTTGCATAGGAAAAGGAAGTTTAATGATGTTCAAGACAAAAATTAACAGGAGTTTAAGTAGGCAAGGGATAGAAAGTTTCAAGAGCCAGGGTTCAGTACTGGGTTCAGAGACAGTACTGACCTACTTGTTTAGACAATAAATCCTTATTAAGCTGTCATAACTACAGTCTCAAGAATCAAAACTGATCTTGTATGTATATGTCAGTGAAAAATGGAAGTAGTTTCTCCATATTAAACAAGTAAGGAACTGAGTAATGGAGAGGTTAAAATGGCCTTCCTAAGGTCACACAGGGCATCTGAATAGGGACTTTCTCATGGCTCTTCTTTTTACTGTTTAGGCTAAAGTCTATTTGGATTAGGAGCTGAGGGTTTTTTTCTAAATCCTACGTATGGCCTAACATAATGTGACCTTAGTGCATGTCTGCACTTCTGCTCAGCATAAAAAAGGTGAAATCCTAAATAATGTAATTCATCAGAAAGTGAGAGCTAAGGAAGTACTGTAGAAGAAAACTAGAAGTCTTGATTTAATTTTAAATGTTTTTTCTTTTAATTACTCAAGAGAAAAATCAATTTAGGCCATTCCACACTTCATTTGCTTTGGAGCATGTAATTTTAAATTCTTGGTTTTGTACTTTGTCTCACTTTTTGTATTACTTCTACTGGAAAAGTATAAAACATAAGTTAGAAAAAATATGAAAATTACTTAAACTTACCTTGCATTGTTTGAAATTTTTTCATGGAAAAAGAAAGAACACTTTTCTAAAAGTAGAACAGAAAAGAATTATTTTTCATGGAAAAAGAAAGAATCTACTTTTCTCCTCAGTTACAGGTTTTCCAGGCTTTCTAGTAGGAAAAATTAAGAAAAGGGAAATTTGAAAATACTAGTAATAAAATTATCCCATTATTACTAGCAACATACATTTTCAGAATTCCTTTATCAGATGTGAAAGGCTTGCAGCCTCTTAAAGGGACTCCACTTGTAGTCTGCTGCTTCTGTGAACTTGTTTGGGGACAGGCAACAACAACATTTTGGAGTCAACTTAGAAAGAACGACAACCCTCCCAGATGTCCCCAGTTTTGCTGAGTATGTTATCCATTCCTGGTGATTGCTAGCACCTTCAAAGGACTCAGGATAAACAGTTTACAGAATAACACGTTACTGATAATAAAAAAACAACAGGTTAAGGTTCGATGGTTGCCATTGATAGTGACTGACTGCAGAAATGAATTTATCACAATATACAGACAAGCTCTAATCACCAGTGAGTTAGCTCAAGGTAATAATTTATGGTGCATGGAGTGAGGTTCTTCTTCAATAGCTGTCCCTATTAGGCTGGGGGAGAGGCCTGAGGAAGGGAAGAAGTCAGGTTCAAGCTGTCAACTAATCCCAGAAGGTATGATTGAGTTTTCCTTAACTTCTCCCCATGCTTAGATTACTTTTATACTCTTTCTTTACATTTAGGTGGAACCTGAGTGACTCTGGTCTTACATACTTTCATTACTGATTGTTGTAAACTTCTCTCACTTCAATCACAAGATATTGTCAAGAAAATGTGGAATGCATGCTCAGGGAGGGGTGGTCATGTCTTGCAAGTGGGTAACTTTGGGATGGAGCTCTGTGTTAGTATTACAATTTGGTTAAAATGGACCAACTTCACCTAAGAGGAGCAATTTCACCTCAGTTGTTGATTCAGCAGTAGGACGTCTCCTATCTCCCTTGGCTGGCAGGTACTTTGTGGTTTTTTGGCTATGTGGAAACATCAAGCTCCCCCCTGAGAGGATTACAACAGAGCCTGGCCATGGTTTCTCCACTCTGCTCCACCCTCCATCCCATCCCTCTAAGCAGGTGCTTAATTTTGCAGGCTGTGTTGTGTGGGGAATCATGGTGGAATAGACTTTGTGCACGCCAGCTGCGTTCCATCCAGGAAGCAGCAACTGCATTTCACTGTAACACCTGTACTGTTACAACTACTGTTAGAAAGTGAGTATAACTGCCCAGTTTTCTACCATTTTACCACCAGTCATCTTCCCACAACATGAGACCATCATAATATTAGACGTGGTACAGATACATGGAAATAAAGTCCTTCCTCTCAGACTACAACCCTAACATTCTCCTTCATCTTAGCCTAGCAAGCATGCTGAATACTTTTTCCCCAAAATATATTTTTATATGGAAAATAATTCATTTATCTGTAGAAGCAAATAAATTATTCTGCCAAACTGATCTATGGAAAGGAGAGCCATGAAAAAAAAATCAAAACAAGAAGCAGTCCCAGATTTCAAACACCTTTGAATACCAAAATAGTCCAATGAACATAATGTAAAAGCACACACCATCTGCAAAATTCATATTTCCTATAGACTGATTGATGTAGAGAGTGGATACTTGGTTCCAGACCATGTGTGAATGGGTGGCAGGTTTTGTTCTCTACCATATATTTAACAAAACCCACACTGACATTTTCTAGCATTGTCATGTCAGCACATGGCATTATGAATAAAGATTAAAAAACATTTAAGGCATTTAACTGACTCAATTCCAGCAAATGACCTTTGCTGACATTACTTCAATGCTGTTTGACAGTGAAAACAAAAAATTAGGTTCAATTGTTTGCAGCCTGTCAGCATTTTAAATTAGTTCAGGAACAAATCTGATTTTTAGAAAACTGGCACCTTTCCCTCTGATGCCTGAAGAGGCCACCTAGAAACAGAGACTAGACAAGAATAAGGGAATAAAGGTAGGTATTTATTTGAAAGGCCTTCAAAGGTACACCCTGGGGAGCCAGAGGCTATTGCCAAGATGGACCCCAAGATGGACGGCAGGTCACGAGTTCTTCACACTTTATACTTTTGGTTCATTTGCATATCAGGGTTAATTCTCCAGTTAAAGCTTCAGTTAATTATGTAATTCCCCTCAGCTTGCCCCCTTTTAGAGGCTTTGGTTTACATTTTGGGCCTGGGACGGTCTGGGTGTCCTTGGAGAGCAGGCACGGAGAGGCTTTGTTATGTCTACCTAGCATGAGTGAGCAGAAGTTAACAGGCTACAAGAAACTTCAGAGTTACACACTGGGCAGTACAGGATTTGAAAAATATGAAAGTTAAAACCTAAGGCATCACCACTGGCCTGGATAGGGAACTCTTGAACAACCTCAGGCACTGAAGGAGCTAAAGGAGATAGTGATAATGCTTTATCACCATCTCCTTTATACCTTTACCAGAGGTAGAGGTATATTTATCTCCTTTTAATACCTTTACCAGAAAGGTTTTTCTCCATAGGCTGACTGATCTGCTGTCTTCTAGCTAAGCTGAAACTTCAACATGCTGATACTTTTTTTGTCAGAGACCCAACTATATCTCCAGTTTTTCTTTCCATTATTTTTGGTCTAATACCACCACTTGACACTTCCAGGTGTTTGTCTCAAGCTATGTAACAACACAACAGCAAGGTGAAACTTCTGAGCTCCTTCTCCTCCTGTATACTACTGGGAAAGAATTATTTCTGTGTTCTTACATGGAACCTCCCACTTACCATAACTACTTTTGTTTCCTTATATTTGCTTGTTTTGAACAAGAAACCATCATGAATAAACACCAATCCAATTTCTCCTGGCATCCTTCTGCTCCTTTCACTTCTGGCCTAACAAACTTGGAAGAGCCCTTTTTTCTGTTTGTACATTTTCATTTTCATCTCACAAGTACTTAAAATATGTTTTTAAGCTTTAAGTCCTACACAGGTTTACCTTTCAGACTTACATTAGAATTTCTGTGCCTTAAGTCTCATTGACAATTAATATTTTTCTAAATTTGAATATTCTTGTCTGCAAGGATCAACGAAGTTGACTCACACAGCATCAACTTGCATTTCTAATACCTGCACAGGTCATTACACATCCTATTTAACCCCTAATGACAATGATATGCGTGCATGATCTTCTTTTTCATTATCCTTGCCCATCTCCATAAACTGTTCTGTCTTGGTAGAGAGCTGCCTGCTTCAGTAAAATTTTCTCATATAAAACTAAAGAGAATTTAATTTATCATATTATTTTAAAAAAGGATTTGGGCATGCAGAAAGATGCAAATTTTCCAATGAAAACTAAAGACAATCAAAGGCATGATGATGTGCCATCTCCCTATTAGTCTTTTGCTAGGAACAAAACTGGTTTTCAGCTAAAACAACACTAGCAACATGGAAGGTCTAATACATCACTGTAACTTTAGAAGGGTTTGTTTGGGCTTGTCTCTCAATTTTCTTTAAAATTTAAGTTAGAAATTAGAGTCTGTTAATTTTTAAAAGATAATTTAACAAAGAACCCTCATTTTTAGTTTAAATGAGAGCCCTGCTCTGATGGATGCATATCAGCAAAATGGAAGTCCCTTTGTACTGACAACAGCTAGATGGAAATGCAGAGGGGCTGATTACTGATGTTTGTATGCTTTAGGTTTGTTAAATGCTGCACAGCAGCTCGGCATTAATAGCTGTGCTGCCTGGTAGCTTTGTCTTTGTTAAGCTCAAGTTACTGTTAAACGTAGTGATTTTTCAACTCCATGGCATTTTTAAGTGTGAGTTGGTACCAGGACATGCATCCTCTTTTGAAATCTGTATGGGATCTCTCTCTACCTGCTGTGCCTACTTTCAAAGCTCAATGCTATCATTAGGAAAAGAAAGTTGTTTTCTCTTTTGTCTGTGTGCTCTACTTCACATCAATTTCAGCAAAAACCTCTCATGACTCTTGCTATAAATTGATCCTGTCAGCCCTGCCTGACCTTCAGACCTCACAAAGTTGTATTTTTTCAAAGTTTAAAACCTTTTTTTATGACAGATCGAATAACCTGGGACACATTTGGACCTATTATAATTCCATTGAAACTATTTTATACCCATAAGGAATGAATTTTTAACCGAGCAGTGCATTTCTCTAGCAGTCAGTACAGCCCTGCTCGCTGCAGTATTGTACAGTGTGCAATCTGCTTTTATCCATTGGCTGAAAAGAAAGAAGGAAAAGGAGGAAAGTAATTCCAGGCCTCACCTGGTGGTTGCTGCACAGACAAAAGTACTTTATTTGACACTTCTTCAGGTGGCTGACTTGGAAGATTTGCTGGATTTGCATGGACCTCATAGCTGTATACAACCTACACTGTTATATCCTGGAATCCATCTTGCTCTTCAGTTTGTCTTATTCTGCAATTTATACTTTCACACTTTAGTAGAAACATCTGTTTATAATACCTGCTCCTGCAAGAGACAATTTTTATATCCTTTTCCTAATGGATGCCTTCTTTAGACTTCTAATTGTAAGGTCTGTTACTTGGTACAGCTGTTCATCAGTTTTTGTTAATAGAGACAAAACTGAAGTGCTTTTTTGCCACTCCCTACATGTCTTTGATAAGCAGTATACTTAGGTACATTTCTGTATTTCAACTCCAAATTGGGATATTTCCAATCTTAAATACAGGGTTTGGGCTTTACCTGTTACTAGGAGAAAGGTATTTTTATGATTAAATAAATATTATCAAGTAGTGGTTTTGCACAACATTTTTTTAGAATATATTGTTATCAGATACTAAATATACTGGTAGGCAAAAGCAGAGTAAAAAAGGGGCTGAACAGAAAAGAGAGGGTTCTTGAATCCCAGCACAGGCACAGTAGCTTCTACAGCTCCTCTTCATGGGACACAAGCTGCTTTTGTAATGTTAGAAAGCAGTGACTTTATCAGTGTTCTCCTAATACCTCCTGTGAGCACAGCATTCCTGGAAGAAAAGAGAAAATGCAGCCTGCGAGGCTCTCCAAAAATACCTCACACTGTCTTCACAAAGAGGAAGAACATTTTTGACCGGTTTCCAGAATGTTTCTGAGTAGCTCTGATTTTTTATTATTATTGTTGTTGTTGTGGTTGCAATTACTAACTTTCTAGGGTTTCTTATTTGTTTATTAGTATTATCTCACACAAAGATTATGTCTGAAAATATGTCATATGTAAGAAGGGCATCTGTTATAAAGACACTGTTAAAATAAAAATCCTGGAGTTTCTTCAGATGGCTACGTAGTGAGTTTTAGAGGTTACAATCAGACAAATACCATTAACTTCATTGCTCTACTTCTTTCACCTCACTCTGCAGGTCTGTTTAGACAGGATTTCAGTGGGAATTTCTCTGGAACTGGAATACTGGAGTCATGCCCGCTTTCTCTGCAAAGGCAAAAAGGCGCCTCAGATTACTAAACACGTCCATTCATGTACCAATGGATCCATGCAATATTTGCTCTTGTATTTGCTTTGAGAATGTCACAGTAGCACAGATGGTGCTCATAGGTGCTTGGCTTTGGTAAGTTGCACCTGCATTTATGTTCTTAGAACATAAGGTCTCTGGCCATTTTATTTCTTGAAATAAGTTTTCAGCCGGTGGAAAAGTACTTGCTGTTTGCATTGGGGTCCTTTTATGGCAGCAAACTACATCTCTACAGGAATTTGGGGCCACTTTTTGATTTAATGATGCTAATGGGACCATATGACTTTTACTGGCAGTTGGAAAATGAGGCCACAGTCCGATGTGAAAAACAAAATTGCATTTTGTACTCAAATGCTTTTTCTCGGTGAACTCAAAGGAAGCCTGCAAAGACAAATGTTCTGGCTAGTAATGACAATCTATCTTTTTAAATTAAAATAGAACATGTGTTTTATAAAGGAGTTAAGGAAAATAAATGATAAAATATGCTAAGTGCTGCAGCTAAATTAAAACTCTTTTTTCCAGGTGAAGCACTTTAATTTATTTCCCTAGACTACAAGGACTTTTTGACTGCCTTCTGCTATCAGCTAAGAAAAAGGAGCTTTTTATTTTCACAGTGGCACTCCAAGCTTTCCCAGATCTCTGGAATGAGTCATCCAGATGTTAAAGGACACAGCAGGACTCAATGGGGTTTGGAGAAGACTGGCAAGTAGGTAAGGTCATAGCTTAAAGAGCAAGGATGAGTCTGTCTATGTTTGAGAAGACTTAGGAGCTCCTATAACTAGAAGAAACTTCGGCAGCCCCTGGATAACTGCTGAATGAGCCCTTTTTCCAGGGGAAACACTCAGATTTGGTGCAACTACTAGAAGTAAATGTCTTATGGAAATCCTGCTAAAATTTCCTTTCCTTTAGATAACTAATAAATAATAAGCTTTTCCTTAGTGTAGTGTCTTTTTCCCAACTCAGAGAATTTTACTGTGTCAATCAAAAGACTTTTTTAATCATATCTCAACCCTCCACAAAATTCTGAGAAGTATTAATTATAGTCTATTGAAATGTAAAATGTAAATTAGAGTTAAAATAGCAATCAGAAGGATCATATGCATGATTTTTAACACACCTTGCACAAAACACATTTAAACTTAGCAATTTAGCAATTAGTTCAATTTAGCTGATATTTTAAAGACTGAATTAATAACAAAGATCCCTCTTTCAACATGATTCCTTTGTCAGTATATTTAAAAATTGAGACACTATCAATGAAATCATATAGCCTTTTGTCTTTCCATTTTTTCCTCCAGTTCTTCAGATGTATATATTCTTTCAAAAGTTTTTATAATGCTTGAAAATTGTACAGAACAAAACATACATAGTTGCCTGATTTCCATTTTGAACAAGCATATGCAGCATGTGTTCAGATTTGTACTCAAGTGTTTAATCTCTCCAACACATTCAACTGTGGGAGTTATAGCAATGGATAATAGGGAAATGTAACTTAAAATGCAGAGAAAAAAAAGTGTCTCATGTCCAGCTGGTAGCAAAATTAGACATGCAGAATATAAAAACCTCTGTTCTTCCTTTTTCTTTTACATCTGCCTCCAAAACACACAAGCAGATCAGCAGTTTGTTTCCTTGCTATTTCTCAGACCAGCTGAGTGTTCTTTCAAGACTAACTCCATGCTTTCTTGTAGTTTACCTTCACCCTAATATCTTTTCATAGGAGGATCATGTCTATTAATTGCTTCTCGGAATCAGCATCCACAAAACACACTGCACAAGCAAGTCCAAATCTACAGAAAATTAAATATATATCAAGTTATATCAAGTTACAGACTCAAATGTAAATGGACAAGGGAAGAATATCCAGGCCTCACCTCTTAAATGAAAATTTGGTAAACCACCTATATAAAAATGTGTTCTCTATATGTGTGTGCATGATATTTATGTATGATACCTTTATATTGTGTTATATGAATTCTCAAGTGTTTATGAATGATGAGCCAATTAGCCTGTCTGGGGAAATGGACATCAGTGTTTTTCCACACAGTGTGAACTGCAGATATATTTGTTTTTTCAAAATAGAAAAGAATTATTTTTTTTAATAGCCAAGAAACATAGAAGTTATAAATAGCCATGCATGTCATAAATCAATGCATCTAATATGTTATTGGACATACATGTGACCAAAACACTCCCCCTCCTCGACAGGAAAGGGTGAGAAAGTAGATGAAAAAACTCCTTGGGGAGGTAAAGACAGGGAGGTCACTAACCAGACCCCCTACTACCAACACCTTGACAACTACACCAAGTACAGGATGGTAGTGTGGAACAGGGTGTGTGAAGGGACAGCCAGACCCCTCTGAGAGAGCCTTCCCCTCAAATTAATAATGCTATGGATGAACTCCAGGACAACCGTGAATCAGATCAAACAGTAACTACAAAATTAGAGACAGATTATTGAAACTGTCTGCAAAGCACTATGAAAGAAATGGAAATTTCTATAAGGTGTTGATAGAGGCCTTGGAGCAGGAAAACCCTGATGGCACTGCCATCCTCCCAAGACATCCCCGTCCTTGGGCTGGGCTCAGCACGTCCCTGTGGGGTGTAGGAGCACCTGCACCTGGCAGTGACCCACAGTGAGGGGGCGTGGGGACACCCCTGCTCAGCAGGCACATCAGGACACCTGGGTCACCTGTCCCTGGCACCACCCATGGGACCTGCAGCCACACAGAGGGGAGGGAGGTTGCCTGTGCTGCCAGAGGGTGCAAGGGTGCATGCAGATATAGGGGGGCATTACCTATGGAAGGGGGTTTGGAAATCTGTAGGGCTGTACTAATGATTTTCAAGCATCTGGAACTGTGGTTTATCTGTTTTGTCACCAATATTGATCCTGAATGTATAGTTCACTGATTGCCAGTTCACTGATTGCCAGTTGCAGTTACCTCTGTCATTAATAAATCAACAAAACACTTTAATCTTTATTTGATTTAAACCACATGAGGTGAGTAGTTTTTCCCCATGACACATATGATCTATCTCTACACTCGTTCAGAGGCCTGAGACCCACAGAGGAGGATACAGGACCATGCCTATGTCCATAAATTAATAAAGGTTCTTAGCTTAAATTGTCCAGCAGTGGCAGGGTTAAAAAACAGTGGAATATGGAGGATATTATGATCTAGAAAACAGAACTTATAACTCTATTGCTAGGGAGAGCAATATGAGAATAAATTACACAGTATGTTTTGCAAACAGCAAGACTCCATATGTTTAGTAGTTACTATTTTTTCAATTTATTGAAATATCACAACTTCCACCTTCTATTCACTGTTGATTTATAAAGAAGTTAAAACGTTTGTGACTATTTTGGCTTCTGCAAGCACAGAATGGGTTTCACTTATTATTTTTGAATGTCAGTGCTTTGTTGCTGAGTGTGATTTCAAACTGGCAAGTTTGGTTGTCCAATGCTACATGGAGATGCAATGGTAACCACCATGTAGAGCAGACAGATTCAGCTTTCCCTAGGAAAAAACCAGTCCTGCAACAGGGCACAGAGTCAGCCCAACAGAGACATTAATGAGGAGAAAAATCTGAACCATGTTTCTTACTCAGAAATCAAATTTATATGAAGAATTGTCTGAATATTTATCAGACAGAAGAATCAAAAAAGCCAAGAAAGATAACTAAATTTTAGAAAATACTAAAACTGATCAAAATTCACATGGAAAACTTCTGCCCTGAATCATCCCTAATATAACAAACTTTCATGTGAACAAAGTTTCTCAGTGCTTCTAGAACACAGAAACAAAGAGATCCTTATTGACATCTCAGATACTAAGTAAATATTGTGGGGATATTCAATAGTTATTGAATAATGAGACCTTGTCTCTTAAAACATCCTTCTGTCCTACAGTAGGCTTTAAGAGAAATGTTTGCATGAAGAACAAATATTTTCTGTCATTACTTTGTCAAAAAAAAAAAAAAATTTGATTCTCTCTGCAACCCAGGTAATAATTTAAATCTAGAGCTACCAAACCCAAAAGTGCAATAGTTTTGTTTCTTGCACATATATCTGTCAGTAATTGTGACCCAGAGTATTCTACATGAATATAAGAATATAAGACATTTCAATTTAGAAATAATTTAATTTCATAAATTTAGTCTTTAATAAATGCAAGATAAACATTCAAACTTGAGGGGTTTTTTAAGCAGTAACATCCAACATTTCTATTAAATAATTAATAAGAATATTTGCTTTTATTTTGGACAGTCTGGTTTTGACAGTTTCGTAGGGAAAAACATATCTGTAATTAATATTTTTTCTTACCAGTTTAGTTCTGCTGCACTTCAACCCTAGATAAAAGAGCTATTCATTGCCTGATGTGCTGAAAAATCTCAGTTACAAATGCCATCCCTCCTTACAATCTGAAATACTATAATTAATTAGTTAATATTAGAGCAAGATAAAAAGGTTTGGTATTCTGCTTACATTCAGATGTGAAAAGAGGTGGGTGTTTAATTACAAAAAACACCAAACAACTGGAAAATGCACAACTGGACAAGATTCTCTTGTAAAGGGGCTTCTGAATGCAGTTGTAATACTTCTGTCTAATGCCTAAGGTAAATAACAAATTTTGTTGGATTTTGACATCTGGATTCTGCATAGTGCCTCCTACAGAGTGAGAATTTTAGAATTGCTGATGTATTCATACAAATGAGAGATACTCATAGCTTCACCCCCCCCATCTGTTTCTATTCTGATTAAAGTAGAAAAAAAAAAAAAACAAAAGGATAAAATTACTTGTCAAGACCAAATTTACTGTTATTCTTTATATGCATGACAACTGCTGATGAATCTGGATATAGCTGCCACTGATAGCTGAATAAAGTGCCATTGGAACGATGGGCAGTACTATCTGTGGCATGTCTGCAGGCTCTCTGGTAAATTCAGTACCAAAATGCTGTAAACTAATTCAGCACCTTTGTAGCAAGAGAAAGGTGAAAATAAAGTGTCAGAATAAAAATGAAGTACTATGTCTAAAAAAATTGGTCCCTTTAAGATCAGTTGGCTGTTCTGAAGAAAGCTTAAACTAGTTTAAACCAACTTAATCTCACCTTACACTTGGCCACAGGTTCCCAGTCTTTTCCTTGTGTCAGTACAAGACTTTACGCAATCAAGCACATGGCTACATCCTACTGGCCCTACTGAAAGAAATATTTTTCTGCATTAGCTTTTAGCAGAATGAACTGTCTGAGCTGGCTGACTGGAAAGCTAATGGGAGTCATGCTGGCAGAAGTGCACAGCAGAAACACACCGTGGAGAGCAGGCTGAGAAAAGTCCACTCTGAAATCCCAGCCAAGTAGACCAACTGGAACCAAGTTGGCTTTTTAAACTGGCTCTGCTCTGGACTGTGTAGACTATTGTATCATCCATGTCAAGCAGCTCCTGTGATATTGTGATAAATAATATGAACAAGTAGGATAAATGTATTATCCTCTGTCATGATCTGCTTAAGAACTGAACAGTATGTACTCTATAAAAATAGATCTGGGAAGATGGAAGGGTTTTTTGTGTCGTAAAAACAGTTGCTTTTGAAAAGAATTGTTGATGAGTATGCTAACACAGCTGAGATTAGGAGAGATCTTGTTAAGAAAGGAACTTTGCAACAAGCTGAAATTTTGTATTTTTATTTTTTTAGTGTCACTGACATGTGAATCTGCTTCTTAAAGAGCACAGGTTTCAAAGAGCTCTCCTTAATTGTCTTATTCAATTCCTTGCCATTGCAGTCACCCATTCTACATAGTTGCTTTCAGTGTTTATCAAGATGAATTTTTCCAATAAATTTGTTAGGTTTCTTATCCCCAATACTTCTATGAGGAGAGTTTTAGCCTAGGTTTCAGTGATAACTAACAGTAGACAAAACAACTGAGTATGTTCACAGAGTTCTCAAGTATTATTTTCAAGCACCAGGAAAAGATACCTCATTCTCTCTTCCAAATCACAGTAAGATCTCTCATGCTGACATTCTTATCCTTCCCTACAGTTTCTGTAGTTAAAAATGTCTCTTCTGTATTTCTGTTTCTTGAGCTTCTCTCTCATAATTTCTTTTAGTTCTTCCAGAATCTCAACTTCAGTGATCTTTTTTGAAAAATCAGACTGGAATTTCTGAAATATGTAATGTAATAAATACTGATGATCCCATCAAATTAGAATATGGCATCAGGATATCACCAGGCAATTCAACAAAGGTTTTTCAAATGAGAGTTTTAGAAGCAGTTTTAGAAGATTTTCAAAGAAATATTGTCTTAATTTTCTCAGATACAAATATGTACATCAATATCAGAAAAATAATTGTACAAGTGCATGTTCTTGAAGCTAGCAGGAGGTATGGCTTAATCAAAATTGATTATCATTTTGATTATCCTTTCACAGACTGTATTTCCGTATCAACATAACTAATAGTATGCAATACTAAATAATTGGATCTATTTTGCAATTTAATCAATCATAGAGTCAATTATTTAAATCAAATGTATCAATTTCTTCTCCAAAACACTTAAACTGCTTGAAAGACCTGCAGAGAAATGGTTACAAAAACATGAAAAGGAAAGTAAGGAAATTCATATATGCTATACATCACCACATGCATGCAAAATGGTTCAAGATGTTTGTATAGCTCATGCTGAGCTATACAAAAGTCAACAAAATCCACTCCTCCCTAGAATTATCAGTGTAGCAAATAAAAGAAAAATATGCAATAAAAAAAAAACCTACCAAAAATATAGCTATTAACCTCATTTTAGTACAACAGAAATTACTTTTAAATCAAATTTTACTTTAATATGTAATAGTGGCATTAGATACTGCTAGACTGTTATGCAATGCTTCTTGTTATTCTGTAAAGTGTGTATCCGAAAACTGATATTCCAGAATTACTCAGGAAGAGAAAGTAAAAAATATGCACATTGAAAGAGAAATAGTCTTGGTCAGAAGAAAAAGTGGAAATTAATCTTCCTGAATCCCACATCTCTCTCTTCTATTTGCAATCAAGCCAGCCACTAAAGTGAGTTCTTTTAAGGCTTTTGGTTCATAATTTATAGCACCGACTATTGTTGGCTCCCAGGGAATGTGAAAAGAAAAAATACTTTCATGGCATTTTAAAAGAATAAGTTGTGTGTACTTTGCTCTTCTGCACAGGCTACGAGAGGATTTTCATCAAGTTCCACAGTCCTGAGCTACTTTGTACTCCTATTTTTGGAAGCAGAGCATTGCACCTTTGGAAGATGTAATTTCCAAAACACTTTGTCTTAATAAATGTGGACAGTTAATTTACTGTCCATTTTATGACAATGAAGTTCAAACACTTGAAAAGCATAATTCATAGACAGATTTCCCTCAGCCTGCCCTCTACATCATCTACCTTCTTCATCCATGCTTCATCCAGGCATAACAGAATGCCAAGCTGCTAAAGTTGTAATTGTTTGAATTTAAAAATCGACATGAATCTTGACAGAACAAATAAAACACGTTATCTCTATGAGGTGTACATTTCAGCCAACTTAAAAGAAATAAAACCTTCAAAAGCTGCAATGCATCTTTCATACCTGTAAGAGAAACATTACACTCACACCTCATGGGTGAAATACTCCGTATTTATGTTGATTCATTCAGGCATACTTGGGCATTCTGGAGTGACAGGGCTAACTGGACTATTTTTTTTCTCAAGCACATAATTGAAAACAGAGCTGAAACACAGTGAGCACAAACTGTGATAATTTTAACTGGGAATTCAAAACCTATGCTGCAGTGGTGTTATGAGCACCACGACATTAACTAGGGAAGTGCTAACAGCAACTTGCATGTAGCATGGTTATTTGGATGCCTCTGCTGGGTTTTGTTTTAAAGAAAAAAAAGCTGAATTCCACATTACATTTTGGCAGTTTGCTTCATGTCCTAGACACTTAAAAATAAATATAGATCTTTAAATTTGTGTTTATCAGTGTGTGAAGTATTAAAAATGCAAAGAAGATGTGGTGGAAGACACAAATACTTACTTTTGCATTTTTTCTACACAGTAACTTTTTCACTTCCTGAAAGAGCCTAGATGTGTTTATTTTTCATGAACTACCACAGAAAAGATACACATAAGCAAACCAAATCACTCTTTAATGAAGATTAATCAGCTTTATGTTGCTTCAAATCATTATAAATATTAAGAATAAGTTTCTGGACAAAGACTAATGAAGAAAAGTGCACTGGAGTGCCTTTTCTAGCTGAAAACCTGAGTATTTGGAAAACAGGGTGATTTTCAGCCTTATTGCCTTGTTAATGTCTTGTCTGACATTTTTCCAGCAACACACAGTAGAAGATTATTTAACAGGACATGTATAATCTAAAAAGAAACACACTTTTTATTTGAATTGCCATTATTGATCCAAATATCAGGTCTCCAGTCTGAATACATTTAGCTTTGTAAGGAAAACTATGGTATCTTACATGTGTAGCAGATAATTCAGTAATGAACAAGTGCTAAATAGAGTTTGCTGGAGTTGAAGTGGTAGTGACAGAGTTTTTACACATTAGTTTCAGCAACTGAGTGTAACAGCATTATTCTTGTCACATAGATAAGGCATAAAAAGTAGATTAGACTGGCAGGATTAATCTGTCCAAATGAAGTTGCCTACAGTATGAATGTCTGAATTGGAGATAGACCTTTTGGGATCTCTTTATAGTGAATGGAGAGAAAATAAATGCACTGGAGTGCAATTGACTTAATGCTGAACCTAAAGTCAGCACGTTCAGAACAGGTCAGATGCATGAAAATCAAGAAGGACTAGGAACAAGCACAACTATATTAGAGGTAGACACAGGCTTTGTACTCTAATGTAAAATGAGATTATTGATGTCCACTTCATACAGGAAGGACCAAGACTGACATAGTCCAGCCACATGCCTCAACTTCAGCGAAGATAATGCCCAGCAGAATTAGCTCCATGGAGAAAAGACATTACTCAAAACAGTTCCATCTGAATTCTGGGAGTTATTGATTCCCATACAGCTGGGTTTTTTAAGAGAATTCAAAATTAATTTAAATCTAAAAGAAAGTAGTACTAAACAAGAGAAGAAACATAGACATGAAAAAATATTACTCAGATTGAGAAAACAGCTTGGCAAAAGAAAATATGTTATATGTCAAATGAATACTCTTTCAATTGCAGCTTTCTTCCACAGGTACGCAAGAATGTCCTCTGAATTACACAGTTTAGTAAACTGTGATTATACCATCCCCAAATCAGGAAATTGGGAAAATATGGAAAAATGTCTGAAGGCATATTGGAATGTTTATGAAAGAAAATAGAAGAGAGTCAAATTTCTAGTGTGTCTATATAATGGTAAGCCTGACAGGACATAGGACCCACTTTTCTCATTTAGAACTAATGAGCAAAGTCTTTTATGTCTGGCTAGACATCGAGAAATTGGGACCAGCAGAAAGAGTTTGTATGTTCAGTAGTCTCACTGAGGATAGATAGCATCAGGTTCTGGGCTAAGTCTGTGAAAAAAGATGGCTGGGAATGATACAGATAAATACTGAACCCTTTCACTGAAAAGAGAATCTCCATCTCAGCCACCGATGAGGGAAATTACTGTCTTTGATCTCGTCAGTAGCAGTTCAGTCTGCAGTTAGTATGTTCATGAAATACTGAGAATCAAAACACAGATAAGGACACTATGGCTCCCAGCAGGGTATATTATGTCAGTAAAATAACATGGGAAACTATTGCTCATCTCACATGAGAAATATGTGTTAGCAGAAGATCTGATGTAAATTTCCTTAGGCGGAAATCCTGCATCACTGCTCTACCTGCCAACCTGAAAGTCACTGGCCAAAATACTTAGCCCTAGAGTTAAATACTATGCTTTTTCATTCAAGAAATTTCTGTGATGTGTCAGAAGTTAATGTGTGAGTGTGTTTGTACACATGGTTCTTTCGAGAGAAGGATTTTGCTAAAAAAGCTGTAAAGGGAATTTATGCTGGCAAACCCTCAGGAGGAATAGAGGGAAAAATATTTCTACAATACTAACATTAGTTCCATTCCTGTGCTGGGGTTTGTGGGTGTACTTTAGTGAATAAAGACATTGATAAAGTGGTACATAAAGTCCCTGGATTGAAAGCATAATGTGATATCACCAGGAACAGAAACATATTTGAGATTCAACTTTTCTAACACACTTATTAGCATGATTCTTGCAAAAATTTCAATATGAGAAACACTGACCTGAATACAAAATTATATAAATAAATAAATTTATTTATATTTTATTAATAATTAAAATATTATTTTATAGTTTTATTAATAATTATTAATATATTTTTATATAAATATATATAAAATAAATACAAGTTTAGTGGCTATTCGTCATTATCTTGCTCTATCTCCAAGTTAACCACATGCAAGGAGTGAGACTGTACTTGAAAACACCTGGAGAACATATGTGTTTTCAAGGAACAGCACAATTAAGCTCTCTCCTTTTATCAGCAAGAGGCTACACTTTTACTGCATAACATTCATATATAGCTTTTCTTTTATGATCATCAAAAATAGTGTACAATGTGCAGAATCTACCATGAGAAATATGACGTGTGCATTCCCCTTCTTCACTGAAGAGATTGGAAAGAGATGGAAATCCATCCTAATTTAGAATCTGCTTTTGCCATCCTCAACATTTTGCACTCCATGTGCTGTAACTCTTGCTTTAAAGCCTGTCAAGTTTGTTTACAGAAGCATCACCCCTAGAGCAAGCAGGATAACCAAAGTAACCTGGTCAAAATACAAGGAAGAAAAAACCTCAAATACAGGATGTTGGGGTTCTGCAGAGGGAACTTGGATTCCTTAATCACTCAGTATTGTTTCTCAGGGGAAAGTTTCTCATCTGTCCCTTTTTTTTCCCCTCTTCTTATCCACAGATAGAGCCCCCTTGCCTTTGCATGCCTACTCTTTCCATCCTTCCCTGCTCAGGCATTTGAATGCAGTTCTTCTGTAAAACACAAGCAATAAACTCGGAGGAGGGGGAAAAAAACCCCGACAAATATAGATAAACAGGAATATTCAATTTTCTCAAGCACTGCACTGATAATTTTCCCTCAAATGTCTACTTTTTGTTCTGTCTGTCCCTGGTTGCTCTCATGGTGTTGTTGAAAACTTTCTAATTTGGAGCCAAAGAGGAGGCCAGCTGACTGCAGACAGGGCCTCACCTCCATCTGCCTCCTGCAGCTTCGGCCTTCTCTCAGAGAGGTGGATTGCTTAATAACAATTATATTGTGCCAGTGTTCGCCTTTGCAAGTGTAGCAACTTTTGGGAGAGCGCTTTTCAAACATAAGGGATAAGTACAATTACAAAATGGAGCAGTCTGAAGCATTCTATTTAATTCAGTAAGACGTAATGGCAAATGGTATTTTAAAAAAACCCCAACTTCTTAAGAAGGTATAAAAAAATCGATGGAAATCTATTTCCCTAGCTCTGGTTGCATCATTAGAGAAGCTATGCTTTTTGGATTTCATATCTGTGGGGCTTTACTGGTTTGATCCCAATTCAATCTTATACTATTCTTCCTTGAGGAAGGAAATAAAACTGACAAGGGAAAAGAAAAATTCCAAAACCCCCCAAACAAATCCCCGAAAAACCCCAAAACATCAAAGCCCACAAAATCTCAGAATATGATGTTTAGTTTTGCATTTCCGTAAAATATTTGCTTACTGTCAAGGCAATAAAGGTCTAATAATGAGAGACATTAAATTTCAAAAGGTGTATTTTTCAATGGTTATATTACCTCTTTTCTTAGTTATTTTGTCAGGTAAGGCAAAAAAATATGTCTGATAAAAGATTTGAAGCTGTAATGCCCCTATTAATATGAAGAAAGGCAAAATATATAAGCTGTATCCTACAAACAAAAAAATTTTAAAGGATAAAGGAAGGAAAATATCACTTTTTATTTTACTGCCCTCAACATGTCATTCAACACATGATATGAAACCAGCTTTCAAACAGAGAAACCTACCCAGATCTGTGAATGTGTTTGTTTACATTTTCAGAACAGAGCAGGGGAGCCCAAGGCCATCAGGCAGGAATGACAGGCGTGCCATGCCAAGAGCCTTGCTGCCACACTCGAAGTCCCTTAGCTCTCTCTAGTGGATGGAAAGGAGATTCTGCTTGCTGGGCAAAAGTTGCTTAGTGCTTTTGCTGTATATTTGAATACAATACAAACACCTTCTCTTTTCACTTTTAGTGTAGCTATGCTGTCTATAAATTGATTAATGCAATAGCAAAACTGGCTGTATTATTTTATATTACTTCTGTTTTACTCCTCTTGCACAAAAACAGTGAGGTGGGATTATAGAGAGAAATAATATTTTATTAGGCAACTGATATTATTAGACAAAAGCACAAGTCACATAAGTTCTTTGGAGTTAAACAAGAAATTTTATGTTTTGGACCAAACTAGATCTTTACTGAAAGGTATTATTTTCCTCTTTTTCCCCCTCTTTTTTCTTGCATTATCAGTTTCTGGTTATGAATACTTTGTTTACAAAGATACTGCCTGTCTCCTCTACACACAGTCTTGCATAAAAATCATAATGACAATAATACCAACATAAAAAGTAATATTTTTAAACTTTTCTTAAGGCAGTTTAATACGGCATCTTTGTCGTAATTTTTACATATTATACCTATTAAGACAAAATGAAAGACAATAGGAGATGAAAATGTTTACACATCTATTAGCTAATAACAGTGTTCCCTCTTGAAACTTAGCTGTAAATCCAGTCCAGGCTTCCACCTACTCCTTCCTGCAAAAGCTTGTGCAAGGAGGAAGACCTGCATGGGGGTTGCAGCACTTGCTGTGGACTCAATGGATGCCCAAAGGCCTGGCATGAGGTGAGGGAGAAAAATTTTAAGAGGATCTCCTAACACTACAAGTGAAAAATCACACTTTTCATTAAATTTGAGAAAGGGGTTGAAACTAATTGTTAGGTCCCCTCACAAAAGCAAGAGGAGTTCAATGAGATTTCATGGGAGGTCCCCTCTATACCTCACTGAGCAAGTATGCTCACCCGTTTCTTAATAAGATATTTGCCAGACTGAAGGATGTGAAAGCTCAATTACATTCTTCGTTATCATCACACACTGCACAAATTTATGCGTATTTAGGGTCTCCCAAATGAACCGATGAGATGTTTGCCATATGAGCTATTTTTTAAGGCTTACAGGGAATTTATGCTTGTGCTGAATGTAGCTGCCAACTTGCTTACTGGAGTGAGAAATGTCTTTCTCTTCCAAGAACTCTTGTTTAACTCTGAACAATGTTCAGCTTTTCCTTTTGATCAGTAAATCCCTCTGTAGTTGAAACTTTCTTCACTGCCAAAGCACTGATCTGCTGAAACATCTTGACTAGCTTCCTTTAACTTTTGCACAGAAGAGCTTTCAATCTAGAAAAAAACCTCATTTGAGAGGCCATCAACTTCTTGGTGTATTGTGATTTCAGCAACGGACCAGCATTGTAAAAGTTTTGGAAGTATAACTGCAATAAAAATTACTCAAATCTAAATAGATCAGGACCATGTCAGGAAAGTAAAAGAGAAGTGAAAGGAAATGAAAGATCATTGGCTTAGGTAGATTAGAAGAAGATATGTTGTAAGAAGAGACAATCCTAAATTAAACACACCTTTAGGCAATGTAACATATACACCTTCACTCCAACTAATTAAAATGCACTGGTAAAAATCTTTCTTTCCCCATGTAACGACCCAGTTTAAACCCAGAAAAGCAAAGCAAGCTAAGTCTCTGTGCATAAACCAGAAAGAACTTAGAAGGTTCAAAATATTCCCAGAAACGAGATTAAAACCAAACGAGGTTAGATGTTGATGCCAAAAAATGGATGTATTTTATTTAATAGTAAAAGAGGCAAAGAGAAGGGAAGAGAAAAGAAAGAAAGAAAGAAATGGAAAAAAGAAGTGTGCGTGGGGGGTGGGGGAACAGGGAGAGGTGACAGGGGTTAGGTGGAAGCAATCACCCATCCAAGGGTCCCAACGAGGTCTCGTTGCTCCCCTCCATCCGGTCTGCTGGTGGTGAGGGTCCCCCGTCGCCTCCGTGGCCACTCCGCCACACGCTATGCCACGCCACCACACCCCAGAGAGTACAGAATCCTGTGCATTAATACGTGTTTTGGCCAGGTGGGAATGCTCATGTGTCTCCTCTTGCAGGGGCTGGTTTAACACTGTCCCTTGCAACACTGAGGGTCTGTTGCATCCTCTCTGGTGCAGGGTCTGGGGACCCCTTTGAGGGGGCCCCTGTGATGGGTCATGTCACCCCTTCTGCTGTGGATAAGCTTCCCCCCCACCCCATCAGGACCCCTCAGCTGGGCTCCTCTGCACAGTGGAGGATGGGCGGTCACTGCACCTCTGACCAGAGGCTTTTCCAAGACACCCAAAGGCTCTCCTCCCCCCACTCTTTTGGTGCAGGGAGTCTATTCGAGCCTGGCAGCTGATAGCTCTGGGGCTGTGGTCTCCATTTTGGAGGTGTTAAGCCTGTGCTCAGTGAATGTCCCCAGCCCTGAGTTGTTACTTTATCTTATCTTCATCAGCGAGCGGTGTAAGGCCTCAGTCAGGGCACCATTCAGGGTGTGATAGTCTTCTCTGCAGCTTTTGTAATACAGTCTTAAAAGTCCTTCAAGAAAATGTTTAAGCCATAAACTATAATATTTCAGTCCCTGACACCCCAGTATAACTGTGCTTACATAAAGATTTACAACAAGAAATATAGAAAACTGTACTGCTAAGTGTTGTGACTTTTTTAGTTGATACAGTGATTTTTTTGGATGAACTGACACAGCTTTATAAAAGTAGACAAGTTTTATTTATTGAGAATATATGTCATTAATTTTAACACAGAAGTATTTCTAACAAAGATACTCCTCCTCCCAGGCTTCATACCCTCACAACCTGCAACTAGAATCACCATAACATAAAAAGGTTCTAGCATGGACCTAGCTTTAAATCAATACTTTTTAAACCTTTCTTTCCAAGTGTTTTTCAAAGTATAGACACTTTGAAAGGTCTTTCAGCAGAGATAATGGTTCCTGTAAAGCAAATTTCACCTTAATGTCCTTAATTAGCTTTAGCAGACCTTTGTTTAGACCAAAGATCTTGAGAGTACCATGGAAGCACAGATTTTAATTAAGTTAATCTATTTTGAAACAGTAGACATACACATCATAGTTTTCATAACATGGAATTTTACCTACAATCAGTCTGAATAATTGCTGAAGGTCAGAGAGCAAGCAACTGGCAGAGATGAGAAGAGGCAGTCCTGTTTAGTGCTTAACTGTACACCACTCAGGTCTTATCATTAATTACTGCTTTTGCCTGAAGCTGAAGAGAATGTCAGAGGAAGTCTGGTGAGAGCAGAGCACAGTCTTGGCAAGAGGGGATGCTCAGAAAAAAAATGTACTACAATTAAGATATTACTATGCTGGGGCTGGGAACATTTCTGGGGTTTTTTGGTGCAAGACAGTGATCCACTGAAATAATATCAATTCTAAGATATTGTGATATTTTTGATAAATACTAATATTTATCTGTCCCATTAATATTGTATACACTTTCAGGTCTTGTTGATTTAGCTTGTTTCCTAAATCAAAAAATATATACCCATTTAAACAGTTGATGTTACATAAGCAATTAGCTGAATTAAAAGCTGGAATGAAAATAGGAATATTTTCACCATTTTGCAATTCAATGATTTCACAGTCAAAATGCTACAACATGAAGAAGGATTGTACAACTGGACACCTTAGTGTACTTTGATTAAAACTTTCAAAATTCCTAAGACTTTTTTGTCCCTTGGTGAATTTTCACAGAAAACCTGAAAAGTCTAAATATAAGTAGATAACAGGAATTTTTTCTACAGAGACTGCCACTTAATTGAATGGTAACTAGCATAGTTGCAGCTACACCTTTAAAAATGAGGAATGAACCCATCAGACTATTTCTTCTAGATTAGGAAAAAAGAAGTTTAAAAGCCTCTACAAATCCTCAGTCCTTTTGTCTACAACAGGAAGTAGCTGTGCATAATGCAAGGATACTGATGAGGCATTTATCTGATATACTGAAACACTGCTACTTAACAGCTTGCAATGTATCAGCCTCCCAAATGGAGGTTCAAGCTATGATGCATCCACATAGACTAATTTTATTTGCACATTTTGAAAATACTCACTAGAAAACTCCCAGGGAGGTGAAATGCTCCTGGTCTTCAGATGAGGCATTTCCAACATTTATTTCTTGGACCTTTAAATGACTATTCCTTACATTGCTGCAGGGATATCATTTCACCCCCACCTTTTTAAATTGTATAAATAGCTACATAGATTGTAACCCATATATTCCTGCCTCCAAGTGCTATCTCTATTGCACCTTGCCTATTAGGATTTAGTCATTACTAGAGACCATGGGCTTCATTCCCAGATTGTTTGTGACTGCAACTTCTCTTCATGCTTGCCTCCAGACACACAACTGCAAATACAGTAAAAAATAACTGCATTTCTTACAACACTCCCTTACATCTCTTACTATCACTCTGCTTCCAGTTGTAATTCCTGATTTGTAGACTACTGCTGCAGGCACTCCTGCAACACAAGTAATGAGTCATGCAGAGAAGTACAAAGTGCCCCGGCAAACAGGGGAGATCAGTTACACGCTCAGGAGCGCTGCAGCCAGTCAGGCAATATGTAGAATTTAGACAGTGGCAATATATCTAGGGCATAGCTGAAGATATAAGCCCTTCCTCTTTCACCTAGTCATAGCACAGCTGGGGAAGATAGAATTCATGACTGGAGCCTGGGCCATCCCAAGAGGGCACTAACAACAAATCAGCAAGAACAGCCTGCCAAAGGGAAATCAAGCGTGGGGTCCCTGTCTAAAATATGCTAAATGAAGGGAAAGAGCACGTGGTAGGGATTGAATCCCTTGCATTGAAAAGGAAACAACTCAGCAGTGAGAAAGGGGAAAAAAGGAAAGAAACTCTCTTTTTAAGGCTCAGTATACACGTGGAAGTTGATATATTGGCACACTTCCGAGTTGCAATATACATGGAAAAACTAGCATACCTGATTCCACCCTCTCTCTAAGACAGATGGTTATGCTAGTGAAGGAACAGCTGCCAGTGTGCCTCAGGCACAGATGTGCTCTTCAGGGATATGTCTAAACTGCTAATTGCAAGAGATCTTCTGGACACCGGGACCTAGCCCACACCCTGTGCTGTCCTTTACTGGGATGAATATTGATCACAGACTGGTTTGGGTTGGAATGCACCTTTAAGGGCCATCCAGTGCAACCCCCCTCAATGAACAGTGACATCTTCAACTAGATCGAGTTGCTCAGAGCCCTGTCCAACATGACTTTGAATTTTTCTAGGGACAGAGCACCTACAACTTCTCTTGGCAACCTGTTCCAGTGTTGCACCACTCATTGTAGAAAACTTCTTTCTTAGGTCTAATCCAGATTGACCCTTGTTCAGGGTCAATCAGTTCTAAACCATTACCATTACAATGATGCACACTAGCTTCCTCTCATCCTGTTTCACCTCCGTTTCTGTGAAGGGATGGAAACCTGGGCATCCACTGCCAGTAAGGATCCAAACAAGTTATACTCTTTTCCCATTCTGGATAATTGGGGAACAAAGATTCTTTTCCTGTTGATTCTTGTAAACACAAACATATATATGTGTCATGACTTATATTCACTTAGCTCTTAATGGGAAAAATGTAATCTACTCTGCTAGTAAGCACAAAAATCACTCTTCATCACACCTCTGACAACATCACTGTGTTAGTAACACCTTCTAAGACATTATTTGTACAGTGCTGGTTTCAGAGACCCAGGGCTTCCCCTCAAGTGCAACAGTATAAAAGATGAGTCTGTATCATAAAGGGTGAGAATGCCAAAGCCCATTCTTCCTGAGAGCCATAACTTGCAGTAGACTCCTCTGATTGTATATCTTCAGGTTGCTGTGTAGAAGAAAGCAACTAAGTAGACCACACATGAGGATCAAATTAAGGGCTGAACTGTCGGAATAAATTCTGTCATCACCATGGTGTAATTACAGAGAAGCTCTACTCATGTTGGTGGATTTAAACTGATATAAAACGAAGGTAAGTAAAACAAGGGGCAATGCTCCAAATAATAAGGAGTCTTCCCACTCCTTGGGATAGTATTATGTAAAATTAAGGCATGCAAGAGCCGAGTGTGAAAGAAAAGTCTCTGAAGAAAGAGTGCCCTTGCATTTTCACAGTATAAGGTCCGATATGCAAAGAGCTGAGATTGTAGCCTACTATGTCAGGAATGGGGTTTAAAATGTCAGATGAGCTAGAATAAATCTTTTTAAAGATAATAATTTCTTTAATTGTTATTATTTACTCATCAAAATGATGTCTTGATTTTGAAAAAGCAGAATGGGTGGGGTTTTTCCACTTCTATCTTTAAAAATATAGAATCTTACAAGGCAACAGACAAGAGTTCAAAGACGTTAAAAGATATCAAGGACCAGAATGCTGTGATTATTTGGGGTCATTACACTAATATAAGTAAGATTCCATGTTTCTCACTGGAGGTGAGATTTGTTTTCTGTAAGAATATTACGGTTTTTTTCTTAATAATAGTGTCTGTTCAAACTGGTTTTAGAATTAAATACACACAGATTGTGTCTACACTATAACAGGTGAAAGAGACGTGATATTTTAAAACAAAACAACATTTGTGTCAGACAGAACTAAAAGCTATCTCTGTCTCCATGCTGTAGTGAGGAATGGCTATGCAGTACCTCATTGAAAATCCTGAACAAAGATAAAAAAATGTCAGCAGTTATTATGCACTTAGTTGGCAGAACAGCTCTTAACAGCAGAAATGACAGGCAAGAGTGATGAAAAGAGGATATTTAAAAACCTTTTAGTTTTACATAATCTGTAACAGAATAATTAGTCATAATTGTGATAATTAATAGTGCTGATTTTAATTGGTATTAGAGAACATATAAATATTAAAAAATTCTATTCTTGCATGGGAGAAAAAAGCATGTTTAAGACACAGTGATCCACACACAGAAGACTACAGAAATACATTTTATTTTTCTTCTTTCCAAGACCAGGATCCAGCAAAACAGAAGGAAATTAATGAGAATAAAAATATTCTTAAAGTTCTTTCCTGTCTTAGTAGGTGGAAATTACATTTCTTTTTTTTTAGACTTAGTACTATGTTGCTTAATTATCCATTTATTCATGTTCCCATCTCCACTTGTAACACTGCTGTAGGGAAAAAATTTTATGGTTCTGTTCCAAATAGTCTCACTTGAATAATTTGGTTTTACTTAAAAAAAAGGTAGACAGATATTAGCAGTACTTTAAGTTTGCAAGTCAGCAAGAAACACTGCAGAGTTAAACCTCAGACTAATTTTTCTTCTCTTACGCAAGAATCTTTAAAATAAAAGCCTCTTCTGTGTTCACCACTCTTGGAAGTATACTTGTAGCCACCAGGAAAACTAAGCTGGATACAAATGTGAATGCCATCAAATATGTGAGTCTGCTCCCTCAAACACTGAAATCTGGTCAGTAAAAACGGCAAATTACCCAACTGTATTGTCTTTTCATTAGATATCTCACCTAAGAAACAAATTTCATTGGATCTTTCGGGAAATGTTTCATTGCTTCAGGAATTGTGTGCTGTATCCTGAAATTTGCTGGATTGACATTTGGCAGTTTGCACAGGACTGCTGGGATAGTCATCTATTGGATGAGACAAAATTAAGATGGTGCCAATATTTGACTGTCAGCTTGTATGTGTGCTGTTTGGAGTTTCCCAAATTTAAATCAAATTTAAATTTGATTATTGAAATATGTTTTGCCCTTTGAATAAGATGTGATGTGACAGAAGCAAGCTGTATGGACTTTTCTTCCATTTATTTTGCTCTGAGTTTGTGGGCATTTATCCTGTGTATGGCTCTGTAGGAAGAATCTGTCCAACTTCATTTTTAAAACAAATTATGCGTATGATGTGTGGGGAAGCTATACTGTGCTGGATCCAGTGGCCCAATGGAGGCTGAGCAGAGACACCCAGTAGGCACATACACACAGAACACAAATATGCACCTCATACATACTCCTGGAACAGTCCTGAGAGGGGCCCAGGGAGAGTGTCCCTTCCTCTGAGTCCTTGTGTTCCAGTATGCCATGGGGTTCTCTCCCCCTCTGGGGTTGTGAGGTAGGCTTGTGGTGAGCTGATGAATCCTGGATAGCCCTAGAAGGACCCAGAACAGGGCATTATTTGGATTTTCCTCCATGCACCCTTACTTCTCTGTGTTTCTGTGTATATAGAAGAGCTTTTGTGGCATAACATACAGATGCTGGTGCTTACACAAACTAATTTTGTGTCTAGTCTTTGATCTGCTTCAGGAAGTGCCACACTGAGGATGTGTGGAAGACAGAAAATGTTAGAAGAATTTGCCTTTGGGATCATCTTTGACAAAACCAATATTTCAATACCTCTTCCAATGTCATTTCCACAAGGTCATGATTTTATGAAGGAACAGGTTTCCAGCTCACACAGTGCACCCAGAGAGACACATCCTCTGGTGTCACAGAACAGTGGTTGCAAGAAAATGCAAGGAAGATACTGTGTGATTAATTAACTGGCTTCAACAAGACAAAAC
Source organism: Corvus hawaiiensis (assembly GCF_020740725.1). NCBI lineage: Eukaryota > Metazoa > Chordata > Aves > Passeriformes > Corvidae > Corvus > Corvus hawaiiensis. The sequence continues at coordinate 27,615,912 of NC_063215.1, forward strand.
AGACCTTTTTTTTTGTCATTTGTGAAGGTGCATAATGCAGTACACAAGCAGTATGAGCTGCATGGTTGGTTCTGACAGGATCAATGGAGATATCTGTCCCACTGCAATCAGGCTAACAGGTGATAACATACATTTCTGTTCATGAAAGCAGCAAGGTGGATAGTGCAGACTTTTCAACCATGTATTTTCCTCTGAGCAAATAACCCAGATCCACAAAAGTGATCCTCTGATGCTCTGTGGCATCTCAAGAATTAATTAAAATGATACAAGATGACATTGGCATTTCCCTCGTCATGCCACACAGCTCCTTCTGAAATCAGTACTGAGCTTTTGGTTTTAATAGTACAACAAGCAAAATGACAGCACAGTGATGTTGCTGGCATCCAAAAGTCTTGCTATGACAAAGGCTACCCATGGGCTCCCAGAAATGACCTGTACAGTTTCTAAATTTCAGGAATATATTAATCCCTTTTATTCCTTCATAAGAAAGCAATAAACAATGTATAGATCAGTGGACACTGAAAGGGACTTTGGCTGAGCCCTGATCCAAATGATAGGTTACATTGTCATTTCTGGAGTCAAGCACAGAGGCAAGGGGATGACAGCAGCACTTCAACTGTAACACTCATGGGACAGAGCAAGGATCTTCAGGCTTCTCAGATCCAGCAGTACTCAGCTGAAGCAGCAGTCGAGCAGATGGAAAACTGCTATCTGCTGGATGCCATTTTAGTACCAGCCTTTTTTGGCTCTGGTGAGTTAGGAGAGATCACACATCGGTCCTATGGCATGCAGTGACTCTTCCAGAGCTTTGAGTGCTTGGAACCAGACCCTCTTTAAAATGTCAGATTAATTCATCGCTTAAGTGTACAACAACTCTGGAGAAGCCAACAATTAACTGAGTGACCACTGGTCTCTATGTGGCTTCTTTAACTAATATTTGATGTCTCAGTGCAATGATACCATTTGACACTGTTGGTCATGTGTACTTCAAGGTCAAAAATATGCTCTGAGTGGGGAAGCTCCATATTAACCCTGATAGGTTAGTTGTTTACAAAGTAGCTTTGTAAGCTATCTCCAAAATAACTTCCACTTGGAAACTGCCTCTAGAGGCATCCTTCACAACTACTTCTTTGTTGATGGGTCATGGCCAAGTATTTAGTTGGATGAAGGATGAAGCCTTTTGCCTGAAGCAGCCACGTGATCTCTGTTTTCTTTTGCTTTTCCACAATCAGCATCAGCTTTTCTTTCTCATTCTTCTTATGGTTTTATTTGATGCCTGTACATGAATGTTCCCTTTCCCCTTCCAACCCTCAGCACACTAAAATTAGAGTGCAAACAGTTCTGTGTGTGTATATCCTTAAGAGCACTGCCCTAAGTTTTCAATGAAAATATTAGAAAATATTAGTCACAAGAAAATGTGACTGATCTGAAGCTATTTGTCAAAACAAAACTAAGGTAAGTTTTAAACTGATGTTTTACAGAGTCTCCTGTGAATGCTGTTTTCCTGGTGTCTAGTGAAGACTTCATGGAATGGTAAAGTATCCCCACAGGAGAACTGAAAGTTACTTTCAACTATTTACTTAAATGCATATGCTGTTACAGCAACCTACAGAGCCCTAGGATTAGTTCATCCTCACTGTCAAGCAAGTTCAGCAGGTCAGCAGTGGTGGAGCAATGTGCAGAATACCTGTGCTAAAGAGACCACCTCACGGCCCTTTGATGTTTAAAAATCTTTTGTTCATATGTCCCTGTGTGTTGCAAAGCTACCACATTTCTAAGCAGATTTATGAGCATCCCAAAGGAAGGGAATTTGAATCAGTAATAGGTGGCCACATTCCATGTACATCCTCAAAGTCAAACTGATTTACCATTTTACCTAACTCTTCCTGTCAATGACAGATACCCCCATATCACTACAGCAGTAGTAATAATAGCCCAAGTAAAGCAAGGTGCTTGCTGGGCCTTGCTATAACTTAGTGATTTATTTTATATTACATGGGAGCTTAAAGGTGAACCTTATCGTGAATCTCCATGATTTAGCACATATTACAGAGACGCTTAGCATGTAATTCTGTTGTAAATTTATATTGATTTGCTGTACAATATACAGAACCTTATGATGTAGCTTCATTGTGAGGTTCTTCTTGCTCACTTCCAATATCATGCAGCTGTGACTGTAGCTCTGGTGTGAAATGCTCTGATTTACAGGGGGCACAGACTGCTGTGACCCTCAAATGATGTGCTCACTGAGTCCCACTGGAGGATAAGGCTGGACTTTAACAACCCACTGATGCTACCATATGGCAAAGTATCTGAAGCCAATGAAATACTTAAATATAAAAAACAGGTTTAAGAACATGGAATCTGGATTAAAGCACACTTGCTTCTGATCCAGACACTAACAAGGTGTCATAAAACATGATTTGTTCACCTTTTCCACAAAAATCCTAGTATCACCAACACTAAAAATCAATTACTCCCCTCTCCAAAAACTCCAAGATTTTTATCTTATGCACTGTCTTTCACCTAGGCTTGTCTTAGGCCAGGGGCACAAGTGTTCAAGTGACAGTTTGTAGGAAGTTGACTGCAGTCAGCAGCTAAGCAACCCCACAGCCGGTCACTCACCCACCCTTCCATCAGGATGGTGGAGAGAATTGGAAGTGCAAACACAGGAAGAATTTGTGAGTAAAGACAATTAAACATGTACAAGGAAAAAACCTCAAGTGATGTAAAGAAAATCACTCACCACCTCCCACAAGGAGATCAGTGTGCAGCCAGTCTCCAAGCCACGACTACTTTGAAAAGGCTCCGTAATAATAATAAATAATAAATCCAGATTTATTCCTGATCACATTATATTGTCTATGATATCACTTTTGTCAACTTGGGCCAGCTGCTGCAGCTCTGTGCCCTCCCAATTTCTTGTCAAGCCCAGCCTACTTGCTGGCAATGCAGAGCGAGGAACAGAGAAAACCTCGATGCTATGTAAACCCTGCTCAGCAGTAGTTAAAACACTGATGTGTTACCAACACTGTTTTACTCACAAATCCAAAACACGGCACCATATGGGCTCTTGTGAAGGAAATCTACTCCATCCCAACCAGACCCAGTGCACTGTTGTACAGTAGCTAAGAAAGCAAATTTCAGTATAATTGTCATCAGCCTTAATTTTGAGAATTAAACAGTACCGTACAAAAAAGAATGGAATATTTTTTGCCCTTTGGCAATTTCTATCTGTGGCAACAAGCAATAGCCAGAGGTGCATGGGAGCTAAGATCCTAACTGAAGTGTGCCACTAAAGTGCCTAAAATTCTCTGGGGTGAGTTTGAGCCAAATAGCCTTGAATTCAATTTAATATTCTACAGAAAGTCCATGTAGAGTGTGTATGGAAGAGGCACAAAACAGTGTCAGTATTAGCTGTGATTCTGTAAGTGGTAACAGCAAAACAAGAAACCCAAAATGAAACAACAACAAAAGCAAAAAACTAAGGATATAACATTTACCAGGACAGAACATCATAGCCAGTGTGAGATGGTAGGAGGCTCTCTTTGTGGATGTTGTTATGATGAGAGCTTAGCATCAGCAAAGAAATAAAAAAGCACTCTGAAATCACAGAATAAATTGAACAATTGTTATTGTATACCTTCAATCAAAAAAAATTGCTCTGTAGTTGCAAACTCATCCAAGTGATGTCTCAACTTCAACCAGTCATTCTTCATCCAGGAGCTGGTCTTTTTTCTCAGGTGATGAATTACAGTGAAAGCATTCTCACCTGCTCAGTCCTCTGCACATCTTTCTCCCATTGCTCAAGACTAACACGTATTTAGTAGAATTGCTTGCAAATAGTTCCTCTCCTCTTTACTTCCTTTACTGCCATACCCTGGGACCACATCTGTAGATTTTCCACAGATGGTGTATTCAAATATGTTAAAACAGGAGAGTTTCAGAGCAGCTAAATTAATGCTCTGCAACAATCTTGCAGGATCAATTTTTATTTCAAGCATTTGAAGACTTTTGAACATAATTGAGCTCTTTAGTTAAAAAAAAACCAAACAAGTGAAACCAAAAAGCCATGAAGGTGTTGCAAAGAAAGCTTTGGAGGAAAAGGATTGCTAAGACTGGAATACTGCAACTTTGTGAAGAAATTCAATATTGAAAAATGTGGTAGCAGGCTTGCAAAGCAAAGCCATATAGATATATATAGTCAGAACCACTGAAAAAATGGCTATCCCACGTGCTGACAGATATCTAGAATGTGTATCTAAATTTCAATAATTCAGATTCTGCGTAAAGTTATGTTTCTGCTCAGAAATAGAAAGGTGGTTACAATAGGTACATCTAGGGTGTGTTTATTCTCTATGCATTTACAATTTTCCTCCAGCAGACAGGAAAAAAATAACACAACAGTATAGGTAAAATGGAAGTCCCTATAAGCAAGCAGACTTCCCAAAGTGTTTGAGTAAGATGGAAACATGAAAGAAATTCCAGTGATGGCCTACATTAAATTACAAAAATGGAATACTGCCATTAAGTGACTTGTACTTTTGTTGCAATGTTATTAAAGATGATACACCTAAAGATGATACACACACGTGAATGTAGATACAAGCCTTTTAGTAGATTAATATTTAAATGCTGTTATCAAGAATGAAAACCATTATTTTGGATCTCTGGTCCTTTACTGAAAAGTCCATGCAAATTCAACAGATAATTAAGCTTAGCTAAACAAATGACAAAGATATGCATTAGTTTTCAGCTGCCACACTATCTTTTTTAAAAAAATATTGTAAGTACATATATGAAATATATGGGGTGGATTTTAATGGGGTGTTTTTCAGCACAGCATGACAGTTTGAGATCCCAGAGGAACCCTGCACGGTGCACTGCTGCCCTCTGGCTGGAGCCTGAAAGAATAAAATTTGAATACTCACTTATGTACATGGTATCATCACCTTGACATGCTGAAGACATATTAGCTAATAAATTCAATTCTCTTTTCACATCTCATGAAACCTGAAGTCTGGTTAGAAACATAGCATTTCCAAATTGAAAATAAGCTACTGTATGGAGGTGTCTGTAGCTTTTGTATTATTTTTCTGATCCTACATCACAAAAGAGACCAAGTCATGTTGTGTAGCAGGGGTATGAGGTACCTTCATTTTTCATTGCATACATTCAACATAAAATTTACCTGATCAATGACAGTATAGTGTTTCAGTGCATTTTCACTGTGTCCCTAGTGTTCCATTACATGATATGTCTAACTGTAGTTGTACACCAGTTTTTCTGGCTGCTTTGTTAGTCTGTGTCTTCTGGTCTGTTTCCTTCTGGCATACATTCATTATTGATAGATTTTTTCCATTAAAAATAATGTGATTTAGCTAATTTTTTATCTCCTAAAATACATAAAGTATTTTCCCTTCCTATAAACTCAGCTAAGACCACAGTCTAAGAGTCAGTTCAATGATCACACAGCAACATGAGACCCAGCAAACAAGGAAAATGAGCCATCCTATTATACCTGTAAACACTATGAAGGTACCATGCATCAGGATATACTATCTCAATATATCATAAGTTACCCTTTGGAGTCCCTTATCAAAACAATGCCACTTTCCACAGACATCTCCCTCGTTCTAGTTTCATTCTCTTTAACATTCTGACATATTCCAGACTGTCTAATCTAAATCTTCCTTGATGAAAACCTGCTGTTATGTTCTAACTGCAATGGACAGGAAGAAAAGATATTATTCTGCTCCTTAGCTACATCTTTTACATGCCTGGAAACCATTAGTAAAACCTATAGTCTGTCTCCCCTTTCTGAGCTGCACACAATAATTCAGTTATTCCTAGTAAATAGGTCCTAGCTAGATGTGTTTATTTGCTTAGGTCCCCAGGATTTTCTCCAATAAACCTGAATGTGTTTGAAGTGTGTCACCTCATTATCAAATCCTGAGAAGAATTTAATTGAGCAAAATGATCGGGTTTTTGTTCTTGCAAGCTTACCCTTGTTAATATTTCCTCATCTGCCTCTTCAGTGAAATTGCTGAGCAGGTGAAATGAGCACAACCCAGACTCCTCTCTGAACAAGCAAAAACTGAGGCGCTTCACATCTTTGTCTCAGTGTAGTGTCCTGCATTTACTCTTACTCAAGTACATATTTTTCCCAGAATGTTGTTGGTAACAGCCTTTTTTCTTTTTATCTTGCTCCCTGACACAAGTAGCAAAACCAAAAACAACAACAACAACCAAAACCAAAGTTTAATGGTTTCAAAGACAGTATGCCTGTTTCATTATCTGTGATTAGAGAAAACAATGAACACTAGACTGCAGGACAGATTCCCATTGAATCCTATTTTATATATTCTTCAGTTTTGACAAGTAAATATTTTATATTTATCCATTTCTCTTTTTACTTTTTTTCTTTAAAATTTACTTCATTTCTTGTTCCACTGAAATCTAACACTAAATTCACTAAATCATGTTTGCTACTAGTTTCAGACAAATTGTTTTTATTAATAAACTACTTGTGAAAAATATCACTTATATTTATCTCTCTCTCAGGCATACACTTTCTGTGGAAAAACTCCCACTTCACATTATAAGCAAGACTGGTAATGATGCAAATGCTAAATAGGAAATACAACTTATGGGATATGGAATATTCTTTCATAAGAGCTGATATACCCTAGATGTTAACTATAGTCAGGGCTTCTAACTTTTCTAGAAAAAAGTTATTTCACTACTCTGAATGATATTTATTTAATGACTATTATTGGTATTGATCAAAAAGGCTTAAGTAGCCCAGGAAGTGTTTAGTTACCTGCATTTATGGAACCACAAATTTTTATAATGCCTTTAACATGCTGGCATTGTGAAACCTACCTTCCAGAATGTTAGACAGCTTACGTGTTTATAGAAGTCCTCCTTGTAATTCTTCTGTGTTATGGAATGAAAGCTGGCACAGGAAAACATAGAAAAAGCAGTCATGATGTAGCTCAATGTCAAAAGTACTCCCACTTTGCCAACAAAGATATAAATACACAGTCTGCTTAAAAAGATTTAAAAATGCTTTATTAATATCAGGAATTTCTTATTTCTTTTCTATGCAACCTCTGACTGTAGTCTACAACCAGTAAGTCAGCTTCATAGGGCCCCCCACTTAAATGCCTCTGTGCCAATGTACATAGTGTGGGGAATAAATGAGAAGAGTTAAGGATGTGCACATGCCTGCAGTGCTGTGATTTTATTAGTACCACAGAGACATGGTGGGATGGCTCCTGTGACTCTTTTAGCAGAAATGGTATGGGCTGAATTACATAAAAGAGCATTTGTGTACAAAAGCACCACGAGAAGGACTGCTGGTGGGAAGCTCAACACGACCCTACGCTTGCAGCCCAGAAAACCAAACAGCCAGAAAATCAAAAGCAGCATGGCCAGCAGGCCAGGGGAGGTGATTCTCTCTCTCAAGTCTGCTTTCATGAGACCCCACCTGGAGTGCTCTGGGGCCCCAACATAAGAAGGGTATGAACCTGTTATAGCAAGCCCAGAAGAGGCCATGAAGATGAACAGGAGGCTGGAGCACCTCTCCTGTGAAGACAAGCTGAGAGAGCAGGGGGTGCTCAGCCTGGAGAAGAGAAGGCTCTGGGTAGACCTGACAACAGCCTTCCACTACCTAAAGGAGGCTTACAGGAAGGCTGGAGAGGGACCTTTTACAAGGGCATGTAGTGATAGAGCAAGGGGAAAGGCTTTAGACTGAGAGACGGTAGGTTAGAGTACATACTATGAAGAAATTCTTTACTGTGAGGGTGGTGAGGCACTGGAACAGGTTGTCCAGAGAAGTTGTGGAGGCCCCACCCTGGAAGTGTTCAAGTCCATGTTGAATGGGGCTCCAAGAAAACCTTTTCTAGTGGAAAGTGTCCCTGACTATGGCAAGGGGTTTGGAACTAGATGATTATTAAGATTCCTTTTAACTCAAACCATTTGATGGTTCTATGATTTTATGATCCTGGAAAATCATCAGGAGCTTATGCAAAATTACAGATGCCTTGCTTTTTTATTTTATAACACTGCACATATTTATATTATCTAACTAGCAATGCTCTAGACATTGACCTCAAACCTGTAGAAGAGTGAAGAGTATTTTCAGGCAACACTTGAAGATGAAATGTTAGTGATACAACGGTCAATAATAATTAATTTCAGTTGGGCAGAGTGAAGTAAATATCTTTTTCTTGCGGTCTTTCTAAGGGACATGCATGAAAACTTAGTTGGGGATACATGCAACTTTAAAATTCATAACTGCTCGTGTTGAAATAAATGTTTTAATGCTTTCCCACAGAGTTGGAGTTACTTTATTTTTCACTATATAGAATATATTTAAGAAAAAATATTGAACAATATATTGACAAAAATTTGGGGCACACTAGCTTCAGGCTCCATCTGTGAACTTTCTAATAATAATAAAAAAAAGGGTATTCATTTGCCAGAAACAAGGAATGTTTCAATTTAATGTCACTGTCATCAAGTCATCAAGTCACTGTCTTTTCAGAGTCTATGTCATTGAGGACTACTTAGAAAATACCTGTAGATTTATTTTATTGATTTACCTTATCTTGCTATAACTGTTTATAACTTGTAGAGCACCAGTTCTAGATAGCTGGATTTTTTGTTTGTAAATAATGTCTTTCTATTAATCTAATCAGGTAGTTGGACATATACAGAAAAAGGTTTAGGTCTGATGTTGATAAGAAAACAATATGGATAATATATGTAGTATATATCATAAACTTCATGTTTATTAAATTCAGTTACAGAAGTCCATTATATATTATCTTTTTAAAAGTGAAAGTATACAGTGGCAGTTAATTATAAATCCAAGACAAATGAAAAAATGTCTTATAAAGCCACACCAACAAATAACTGTAAATCTGTATGACTGCTGGGACTAAATATTAAGTATGGTAAGTAAGCTGTCTGAGCAAGGAAATAATTTTTATGTGTGTCTTCTGCCAAAACCTGGGAAAATGTAAGTAACCAGAAAGAGAAGAGAGAGGACAGAGTTCCAGAGCCCCTGAAGTGTTAGGGAAGCAAATTAGAAGAATTTTTTTCAGAATGGGAGGTTCTGCTTAAATGCAAGGCTAGACCTGGCCAATGCAAATTAGCCTGTAGCAAAGAAAAATAGTCCTATATATGCCCCAAAATTGCTCATTCAAAAAATATATCATGTGAGTAAGAGAGAGAATCAAATTCGCCCGCCAACCAAAGACTGAGACAAGGGAATTCATCATGATTCTTTAGATTCTTTATTTCCTCTTGCTACCTGAGTAAAAAATGAGTTCTTTGGAATCATACGAAAAGCTTTAGCATACCAGGTGCTACATTTGAAGTATAGGACTCTGTAGAGGAAGAATGGAATATCCATCAGTAGGCAAGTAGAGCATTTCTGTTCACACCTTTCTAATTCTGCAAGTTGACAGAGGCATTGACTGAATCTTGTTTTTACTCCACTGATGACCAAACTCTTCTACTCACAAATTCCTACACATAGATCAAAATATTGTGACAAGATAAAGAACACCAGAAACTACTGGTAATGTGGAGGTGGTGTATGAAACAAGTGTTATCTTTAATAATAAAGGATGAGAGTAGGAGCAAAAACAAAGAGCAAATCTAAACCCCACCTCCTCCCTTTCCTAAAAGATTATTTTTCTTTATACCAGCTGCCATTTCTAATTTTAGGATTGGGTCTTCCGTCTGTTTTAACCATAATTTGTCAGTCTCTGAATTTGCATCTTCACTCTTTCTTTCTGGTTTTAACTTACTCCTTCTGCTCCTCTCCTCTCAGTCATCTTCTGCATACTTGATAAAATCAGGTTTCCCAGTAAAGTACAGTTTAAACTCTAAATCCTTAGGGTTTTTTGCCCTTTTTTCCACATTTGCCTTTTAACTCTGAATTAACCCAATAACTATCAAAACAGACATCAAATGAGCTAATTTTTTATTGCACAGTGGCCTGACTCTGCTGCCTTTCTATGAATTATTTTGTCTTCAAGTCACCATTTGATTTCTTTTAGTATCTTTATTAACTATAATTCTTGAAAAATCCATTCAGCAGCAGAATTCATGATTTATAGGTTACTATATAATCCCTCTTGTATTTTTTATTTATGTCCATTAAGACACTGATTCCTGCCTCTCAGGTTCTACAGCCTCAGTCCTTTGCCCCTCTCTCTACAATGCTCATTGTTCTAGCTTAGGTTTTAAATCAAACTCAGATTCTTCTTGTTTAGCAACCCATCAGTTACTGAATAGGCTGGGACAAATCCCATAACCATGCTGTGTTGGGGTCCCTCCCCTGCCGTGTAGCCCTGGGAGAGGGGCCCTGAGGGCACAGACATGGGGCTTCCCTGCCCCTGCTCAGCCTCGTTCCCGTTGGTTGGTTTGTGTTCCCTGCGCGGGCAGAAGGACCCTTGGTCCCGTGACTGGAACAGTTCCTGGGCAGAGCTCCGGCCATGCGGCTGGAGAAATAAACATCTCTCTGAAACAGCTACCAAGAATCTGTCTGTCCGTATATATTTCCTTTCCACGGGACTCCTGGTTTGATATATGCGTGTTGCAGTATCCCCACTGCAACAAATGGTGGAGAATTGAGAGCAGAACGATCCCCGATCCCTAAGCGACTGATTTGTGTGAGTAAACCCTGGAAACTTTGGATTCCTCTTCTTGGTTTTGCTTTGCTATTCCGTATCTAAACTATGGAGGAACCGTGGGAAGACTCTTGGCTCTCAGAGCCGCATATGGACATTTATCTTAAACTTAAAATGATTCTTGAACAACGATTTGTAAATTTTAGCTTGATTCAAGCTCAAAAAGAACTGAAACACTTCCTGGCATGGTTGTTTAAGAACTTTTTCTATGTTTCTTGGGATTTAATTCTTACCAAGGGCTTTTGGAAAACCGTTTGGACACAGTTAATACTGGAGTCAAAATATATGCCGATGGAAGAATATTTTCGTGAATATTATTTAGTTACCGAGACTGTTGAGCAATGTCAGCTGTGTCCTGGCGAAGGGAAGCCTGGCGCAGGGACCGTGCGGCCCAGGCCACGTGCACCGAGCGCTCTGCGAGCAGCAGCGAGGCAGTTCCCGCGCGCGGGCGGAGCCACGCGAGCCGCAGTGTCGGCGGCGGAGCGAGGCGCGGCGGGAGCGGCGGGACCCGGCGGTGCCCGCCTGGCCCCGTGCAGCGCGTGGTGGAGCGAGCCCTGGGAACGCCCGGCCGAGAGGGGCGGCGCGCGGGCGGCGGCGGGCGGCAGCGGCGGTGGAACGGAGCCGTGCCCAGCCGAGACGCGCGCTGGAGCAGGGCGCGGGGGGGTCGTCGCTCGGGGGCCCGGCCGAGACGTGGGTGCAGCGCCCGGCAGCGGCAGCGAAGCTGCGACCAGAGGAGGCGACGCACGGAGAACTGAGCGGCGCGGCCCGGCCCGGCCCGCGCAGCCCCAAACGCGACCCCGGGAAGAGCGCGCAGGCATGAGCAGCTCCGACAATTCCAACACGGGAGCGACCGAAAGAGAGAGCAAAGACGCAGCGAGACAGAAAACAGCAGCCACTCGGAAAAAGGAAAAAATCATAGTAACTAAGACCTTAGGGATAGTAAAATGGTATAATGTTAAGCAAAATTATGGTTTTATAACAAGGTGTGACAACCAGCAAGACATATTTGTGCATAGAACTGCTATTAAAAAGAATAACCCTGAAAAATGGATCCCAAGCTTGGGAGATGGAGAGGTGGTGGAATTTAATATTGTACTAGGGAGAAAAGGGTTACAAGCATCGCAGGTCACTGGGCCTGATGGTGTTCCTGTAAAAGGCAGTATATATGCAAAAAATCGTAGTCATGTTAGACAATATCTCCATTGTAAGCCCTCCCTACAGTCTCCCTTTCCTAATCCCACCTTTCCCTTTTACCCTATGTCCTATTACCCCCAGTGTATTCCCAATCCGTTTTTTCACCCATGGTTTCCCTCACAAAACCATGCTTTTGCCAATTGTTTCCCCAAAAATCCCTTTCCAATGCCGAGTGGGGGATGAAAAGGGGGAGGGAAGAAGTTAAACCCTCTCCTGCCTCAGTTTCCCCACAAAGCATGCTCAGAGAATTCTGTCTCCCTTCTGTCAGCCCTAAGATGTTCCAGAGAATCTGTTTGGACATTTAAAGACTCAGGAGGGTGGCTTGTTTTGTTTTGAAACTGTTCTTGTTATGTTTATCCAGTTGTTTTCATTCTCCTTTTATTAAAATAAAACGGGTGAGGTGTTGGGGTCCCTCCCCTGCCGTGTAGCCCTGGGAGAGGGGCCCTGAGGGCACAGACATGGGGCTTCCCTGCCCCTGCTCAGCCTCGTTCCCATTGGTTGGTTTGTGTTCCCTGTGCGGGCAGAAGGACCCTTGGTCCCGTGACTGGAACAGCTCCTGGGCAGAGCTCCGGCCATGCGGCTGGAGAAATAAACATCTCTCTGAAACAGCTACCAAGAATCTGTCTGTCCGTATATATTTCCTTTCCACGGGACTCCTGGTTTGATATATGCGTGTTGCAGTATCCCCACTGCAACAATGCTGAACAAGAAATTCCCTGCCTTCCTCAGTTCTAAACCCCACCCCTCATCACTGTCCCCACTACTCCCACTTTTCTGCATGTTATAGTCCTATGACAGCTGTGTAGTTGCTCTTCATTTCACCTTCTCTTTTCTTCTTTTCACCAGCAGGTCTGCCCAAAAAAACTCCACCTGTTTTTTAAAACCGTGTTAATATTATTTCATGAATATATCAGCTTTTTACTGAAGGCCATGAATGTACATGGACAATAAAGTGTAATTACCATGTACTATACAAAGGAGGGGGGGAAAATCCCAAAGCACTAAAACATTTTTAAATATATGTACTAATTTCAAGAATCTTAACCATTCACTGTATGCATTTACACAGCACCACTACAGAAGAGTGCTCCTTCTAAATAAAATATCCCAGGCATTTATTCCTTTCACTATCCATTTCTTCAGTTTCTAACTCATAATGTTTCATAGCAATAAAGTATCGGATAAAAGTTTCGCCTAATGCTTCCTTAATGCAAGAATCTTTCTCAAGAGCAACCAGAGCATCTTCTAGTTTCAGAGGGATTGATGAATGTTTCAGATCACCAGTGTGATTTTCTTCTTCGAGCATGTCATCATAGCTAAGTCCTCTCTTTACTCCATCTAGACCTGCAGCAATAGTAGCAGCAAGGACCAGGTACGGGTTTGCTGCAGCAGAACTTAATTTATTCTCTATGTAAGTGCCTTTTCCACCATGACATTTGACATTAAAGGCACAGCTGTTATCATTATATGCCCATTTTGCATTTACAGTCTCTTTTGATTCTTTACTGTATTTAGAGTAAGGCTTACGGCAGCTGGTGGTAGGAGCCATCAAGCAGCTGATAGCTGCCGTGTGTGCCAAGAGACCTGATAACCAATTTTTTCCAAGCTCTGAGAGCTCCTCAACTCCATAACCAGCAGAAAACAGATTCTTCTGGCCATTCAGATCCCACAGGCTGTGTGATAGAGCCCCTGAATTGTAGAATCCTGATTCTGAGAAAAAGCTAGCCACATAGTTATACTTCTTAGCCACTTCTTTAAGGCCTGTTCTAAACGTGAAGGCACTGTCAGCAGCATCTAGGCCAAACGCTGGATGAAAAGTGATCTCCATTTGCCCAGGCCCACTGGAAGAAGAAAAGCTTTCAATGTTGGCACCAGCATAATACATTCCTTCAATGAGCTCCTGAATGAAAGTCTGATCATGGTTATTTAGTATCGTGGCTGCAGGAAAGGATATTGTCTTTGAGTTTACAACCTCAGTAATGCCATAAATACAAAATTCATAAGTGAATGCAGACTGCAAAGAAAAGCCATTGTCCTGAAGCTGGCTCAGCTGTTTCTTGGCAATGTGCCTTGGGGAGGTCATTAGTGGGGTGCCCAACACAGTGAAGGAATCACATATCACTCTCGCAGTCTGCTCAGTCCAGGGTAGTATTCGAAATGTTGATAAATCAGGGTTCAGGATTATGTCACAATTGAAATTGGTTGCATTTATGTAATCTAGTTCATTATCTTTAGGATTCAGCGTCAGTTCAAGGTAACTTCTGGGCATGGCAACACCATGAATTGCTTTCTCCTAAACACAGAGCAGAATGACATATTACCAAATCAGAAAAGAGCTCAGTGGTATTTTTATGTATATAAAATATATTAAATTCAGATTCCCAGGTAGAATGACAACATTTTCATAAAGAACACTAAAATGCAATGATCACTGACATGAAGGGTAAGAGACAGTTATTGTGTCCTTATAAAGCAGAACAACTTTCTGCAAGATTGGTATGAAAACTATGGCATCAATTACCACAATGATCATTTTTTAACTTTCCATAAGGAACTAAAAAAATGTTCAACACTTTTCTTGCATGGTCTTTAGACATTTATGGGTATCACCAGTTAGGTGCAAATTTTGCAAGTCAAACTTTTATCTGTAGTTAGTCTATTTAGCTTCCACCCTCTGGCCATTTTGTTTACATAGATGCAAGTGACCACAAAAGACTCATATTGATACAGTTCAGGCTGTAACTTCACTTTGAATGCCATAACATGCACCTCACTGTTTTTCAGATGCAACATTTAGCAGAAAAATCTCACTTTCTGGACTTCAAAAGTTTGGGGTAAATGCAGGGAAGCACTTCCAGGTGAGAAAAACTCATAAATATACTTTCTTCTCCATTTGAATAGAAAGCTGCAGCTGATGAAAATGAAATGCAGGTAAGACCCCAAGGAAGGATCATCTACCTTCAATCAAGCACCTTTACAACTTACCTTATGACCAAGTATTTTTCTGATGAAAGCTGCAATTAGGCCAAGTTCCACCAAGTGAAATTTGGCTCCGGTTTACATCTTACCTTTATTCTTCTAAGCGAAAAGGTTGCCATTTGTGTCAGCAGAGGAGACAGAACAAACCTAGAAAGGGGCAAGCTCAGAGCTGGAAAAAACCCAATTTTGCATATCCAGATGACAAACTGCATATGGTAGCTTCTCTTAATATGAATGAATGAATGAATGAATGAATGAATGAATGAAGTCTGTCTTCTCTTAAGCAGGTGGCAGTAAACGGTATCAGTATGTGTGACACCCAAACCAAAACTGCACACTCTGGTGAACTCTGTTCCAAGACGTCTAAGCTGTCCATTTGGCACTGAAAAAGGTGTCAAAGGTGACTACCCTATAGCAGTACTTCTCCCTTCTCTGACCCTGCTACCTAATTTATCCTGCTTCCTAATGTGATTTTTATTTCCTGAATCATTACTGTGGCAAATATTGCTGTTAAGTCATCTTGCAACTCAGTGATATTTTCCTATGTGATTGATAACTATAAAATTTCTCATAACTAAAATGAACTTATCTTCAGTCATTTTATTTCTTTCAATGTTTACTCCTTTCTTTTTTTGCAATTTAGAGATGTTCAGCAAACTAAAATTTTTATAATGTATTGAATCTGAAAAGATATTTCTGAGGGAAGAGATGATTAGAACATCAAAAACTGAAATTTTTAGCTTTATCTAATTAGATTACTATTTGGAGGAAAAGAGGAATAAATGATTGGAATGATGAAAGAAGTCTAGATCCTTCAGGAACATGAGCAAGGGGAGGAGGAAGATAATTTGTTCTAAGCTGGAGTTGCTGCCTGCACGATGGAGAAAATATAATTTAAGGATGGGGATGAAAATACATAAAGGTTAAAAGGAAAACACATAAAATGGAAACAAAAAAACTTACGTGAAAAAATCGAGAAGGAACATTCTTTGATCTTGACACACCATGGAGGTCTATTGATTCAAATCTGACAAACTGCACGTTGTCCCTGGCCATCTGCTGCTTAATAAATTCAATATGAGAGAATAGGTGAAGGAGAGTTGGGTTTCCAAGGCCGTTTACATCAGGGTCTCTGTTGAATGCTAGAAGTGAAGAGGAATGTTCACATCAAACAAAATGAAGAAAGCTGGAATACGGCTCTTCTCCTAAAAAGTGCAAAAGTGGGAAATTGTGGCATAGAGTGTAAAAACAGAAATGAGAAAAAGATATGGAACATGAAAGAGATTTTTAAATAAACACATGTATTTTTCCCTGACATCCTGTATAAAATCTCTTATTTTTTGGAATGGTCTGTAATTTAAACTTTTTTCCAAGTTAAGAAGAGAACATGTGGTAAAACCAGGAGTTTATGAGGTTTGTTGAGTGTTTTTAGGAGCAAAAGTAGTAACTGGATACCTATTTCCCATGGAAAACTGACAGAATACAGGTGCTGTTTCTTCTATGACTTTGTAAAGTGCGTTGATACGGAAACATGATGAAAAGGGCACTTGTCTCCTACTAAACCTTTCTTGAGGCCTCTTGAGGAGGATTGCAGTCTCCTCCAGTACAGGCAGTGACTTTCAAGGGAAGTTTATGCATTTATGCATTTGCTGTTATGGAGTTATCTTCTTAACTGTATTGCAGAAGCTGTAGGGCTCTATAAACTTCTTGACATGAAGGTGATAACACCTGAATATAACTTCTATAATGGAACAGAGAGATGGGCAAAGTAACTTCCTTTCACCAACCTCTTGATCTCTCAGCCTGCTTTCTTTTTGGTATCTAACTATTGTTTTTACTCAAGTTAAACTACACAAGGCATTAACTTCCACTTAGTACAATAAACTAAGCAGACCAAGAGTAAAATTTTATATTAACATGCAATAAACTGTGAAAAATATATTTCTTTTTGCATTTCTGGGAGAAAAGTCCTCCATTCTTCCTGAGCATGTGGTCAGATGAATTTTTGCAGGTATTTCAAAACCACAGCGGAAGATCACCAACAGCAACCATTCACCACCAGCCTTCAAGTGGAAGTTTAAAGCTTCATGCTGAGGTACTCTGAAGGTTGGTGGGGGCAATCCTCATCTCTCTGGTAGCAAATTACCCAAACTAGAACAGGTCTCCTCTAGCAGTAGCCAGTAGGTACAAACACATCTTTTTAACCTCTCCTTTGGGGCAAGCAGGACTGCCAGTTGTGGGGCTGTAAGAAGGCTCACAAGCTGGCCCAGTACAAGGCTATCAGATTATTCCCTGAGAAGGCCACAGATTCAGTTGTAGTCATAGATGTCTCAGAATCCTTGACTATTGCTGGATATTACTGGATCCTCCAGCTTCAGACGGCAAGGAGGATCCTTTAGGACAGACAAGTAAGAAAAAGTTAGTAACTGTGCTCTCTGAGGTATGGCAGCTGAAAGTACAGAACAAAATTCAAGTAAATAGGAGAACAGAGTAAAAATTGAATAGACAAATCTAGAAAGCAATTCTGTCATATCTACTTCTCATGACATCTTTCCCTTTGGTCTGTTTCAGCTCTAAGCTCCTTATGGAAACAGTTTTTTTTCCAAAAGTCTTCTATAAACACTGGGGCAATATGTCCTTTAAAAGATGAATATTAAATAAGGAAGCCTGGTTTAGATGTTTTGTGTAACACTCACTCTGTTACAGGTGCTGCCAAAACACAATAGCAAGCAGGGAGGACTGGTCTTGTCTTGCTTATGCCAGCAAGTAAGTTATTTGAATACCACTTCAGTCATCCTGTAATGTTGTTTTATAGCATAGATGTTTGCTGGCATTTACCAGATTCGACCTCTTCATGAACATGACATTTATTTAGAAGTTTAATAACAGGTATAAAATGTGACTGTTCAGTAGAGTAACAGAACTTTAAAAGATTCTGAAAATCTTCCAAATTTTATATTAAGAGAAGTTTTTTTTCAACTCCAGGGACAGAAATCTGAGGCTTTTACCTTTAAAGCAGTGATCAATGCCTTATTCCATACAAGTTTCATTTCCTCTGCAAAGATGGTAGACATTTCCTGTCAACCACCTGTCACACTGAGATTTTTATGTCTTTGTGTTATTCAAAGTGAAGCTTGGCTGACAATCATTGACATCAGTCAGCTTTTGATGTAAATCTTGCAAGAATTTCTTAAAATGTCCTGAAATGTCATCTGTTAAATTTCCATCTACTGAACAAATATTTTTCAGGTAAAAACATACAACTCATGAAAAAACTGTAACTTTAATTCTGATCATATTAATTCTTTAAAACAGTATTCCTAAGAGATATAGATTATATAAATCAGTATCTAAGAAAAACACAAATGTTACAGGAATTCATATTAATGCTGCATAAATTCATTTAAAAAATAAAGCTACAAATATACTTAAACATCTGCCAATATCAGGTAATTTTCTAAATTTTATATATATGTGTTGTCTTTGAGCTAAAGGTATTTGAATAAATATATAATTACATGATGTGAACAAACATTAACAGAAAATTCATAAACAGAAAATGTTTCTAAAGAAGATTAAGACAGAAAATATTAATAACTAAAGAAGCAAGAAATTGTCTTCTGCAGTTGGATCTTTTATGATCAAAGATATATCTTGTTAAATTATGAGACTAAATTATACATATTGGTCTAGTATTAGATTAAAATTAATCTATATGCCAGTGTAGACACCCTGCTAGTCAAAAGACACTTATTCATTTACAAGAGCCTTTTCCCAAAATCTTTTAGAATCAACAGAAACAGTCATGTAGCCTTCACATACTTTTTAGAGTTCATCTTTTATATCATTTGCAGATTAGCTTTCTCATTGAAATAATGTTTCTGTAAATTGTATGATAGATAAAAATGTCACCCTGACTTAATATCTCTGATTGATTTTGGGAATATGAGAGGGGATTTGTTTCTGAAGTAATAATTACTGAATAACTAATGACTATTCACTTTTCTACAGCACAGGACCCAA
Organism: Corvus hawaiiensis; assembly: GCF_020740725.1. Lineage (NCBI taxonomy): Eukaryota > Metazoa > Chordata > Aves > Passeriformes > Corvidae > Corvus > Corvus hawaiiensis. Next base: position 27,634,817 of record NC_063215.1, read on the forward strand.
AATATATTTTCTTTGGAGCCACTCAAACTGCATCCATGATGCCAATAATTATTTAAGTTTGGAAAGGCATAGGAGGGAACTGAGTACTCTGTCTTTACTCACTTCATATAATCATTATCCAGAGCATTAGTTACTGTAGGTAAAATAGCTAATAAATAAGTATTTGACAGGCCTTGCTGATTTAGAATCACAGTCTAAAAGTTTTACATTCTTCTGAGGCAGGATTCTGTTCATGAGTAAAACTTTTTCTCTAGGTTTCTGAGCCTCTAGGAAGAGGGGCATCTGCCTTTTCATTTCAGAAAAATCTTCTTAAAGAAACATGTAAATTCAACAAGATGCTCAGATTTTTGTTCAGATTTTCATTTTAAAAAAAAAATAAAAATCCAGACTGGTCATCTTTCTTTAAGCAGATCATTAAATATCTATATCAGTTTGGCAGGACACAGAAAAGAACCTAATGTTGGTTTGTCTATGGTTCTGTCTGCATTTCCCATTTAAGTTACCATTGAGAAACAATTGGTAATATTCCTGTTTCTACTGTAATTAGTACAAAATACCTACAAACTGTCTTCACATATTTAAAACATATTAATCACACAATGAACTAAAAATATTACCAATAATAATGATAACAATTACTATTATTATTATTACTATTATTATTTATAGAAGAGTGGCATCTTTCTTAGATTATTAATATCGAAATCACCCAGATTGCTAAGAGCAGCTAGGGCAAATAGTTGACATCAGCTTTCCCTTTTCAGCAACAGGAAAGTGCCAAAACAGAAGAAAGTGCACGTCCCAGATCAATCTTGTTTTCAACTTGTTCAAAGGAACCCTTTCCCGTGATCCCTTAATAAACCACATCACAACTAAAGTACAGTGTCTCGGGCCTAGAAGAGGTGACTGTGTTAGAAATCCAGCACAGGGTGCTCTGAAGATCTATACTGACCCCCTTTATAAAAACAGATACCTTGTGTTGATGATACTCACTAGTGAAGAGTCCCACAGGGTAATCACACAACTACACTTCTAAATCCTATGGAAATTCCTGTCAGCACTAATTTGAACATGTCTGTCCTTCCTTACAATACTCTGGTTTTTATATTTAAGGACAGTCAGTTTACTTGCTTTGCACAGCATGTTATTTACTGTTCTCACTTTTGTCTTCAAACGTTAACCACCTTTATTTCTCAAACCTTATATGACAGCTTTTCCTATGCCAGATATCATTCTTACTGCTACTTTTCTATTCCCATCTGGTTTTTTGACATGGTAAGTAGACATGAGTTGCATTTGAATGCATTATTGATGTGAATAGTGACCAGAAGCGTCTTCAGTTGAAAAAATATGCAATTTCAATTTCTTTCTCACCTAAAAAAAAAGCTTTGCCAAAACTGTTTACTCATTTGATTTCTGCAGTCAAGTACATAAAAAGTTATTTCCTACGTTGTATTTTTACTCACCTATAAGACTCGTAACAGGGGCATAACTATGTAAGCATACTAGAAACTCCCAAAGGATAGGAGACAGTTAAAATATTTCCCTGATCTGTTTGACAATGAAACTTGCAATGTGTTTTCCATTCATTTCTTTTTCTCATGACAGTCTGCTTTCTTTTCTAAACTTAATTGCAAAGCAGGCTTTTTACCAGCATGACCGTGGAGAAACTCAGGTTTTTCTTGAGTTCTATAGCTAATTTAGAGACTGACATAGAGCTTCAATCAGTCATGAATTATTCTTTCCAAACTGGATGACAACAACATGACACAGCTTCTCAGACAAGATACATCTTCAAGAGTCAAATGCAAAGTAAGTTTTTATCTCTCAATAAATGAAAGATAAATAAATAACCTATATTTTTGTACATTCCAGGATATTTTATAAAAATGGCTCTTCTCTAGTGATGAGAAAATTATCACAGTTGTAGAAAATTTAGAGGATTTGAAAACAAAATATGCAGGTGTCTGAAAGAAATTTAAGTTGTGTAATACCCAATAGTACTACCTAACAGATAATCCTAAATAAGATGAAACTACAGTGGCCTATCTTTCTTCAAAATCAAACAGAAAATTTGGATTTATGGAAGGAATCACTGATCAAAGTTGCGTGAAGCAAGGCATACGCTATTGCAAACTAGGAAGCCCCCTCTGGTCTAAAAATATTTGTCCTATTTTAAAAAAATCAACTGAGAGTCATAGAACAGTTTGGGTTAAAAGGAATCTTAGAGATCATGTAGTTCCAATGCCCATGCCATGAGCAAGGACACCTTCCACTAGACCAGGTTGCTCAAATCTCCATCCAGCCTGGCTTTGAACACTTCCAGGATGGAAGAGATCACTATGCTAAATGGGAAGCAAGGTTATTTAGGGAAGAGATTTTGTACAGTATTGAAGGTAAGGACTAAACTTTTCATGAATATACTGTAGAAGGAGAGGCAGCTGGCAGACATAAAAAGCAGAGAATACATTTCCCTTACATTAGGTCCAATCTAACTGTTTTTGCAACCTATAACTATTACTATAAAAAAAGTAAGGATCTCCAGTGGGTGGGAATTATGGTCAGAATACACACATCTTTCTCACACAGAATCACGGGATGACTAGCTTACTACAAATACCAGAGATAGATGAGTTGAATCTCACCTAAAAGAAGACAAAATAGATCAGAAAGACTGGATAGAAGTCCTGTCTGAGCATTTTTATTTTATATAGGTCAAGAGGAAAAATGGGAAATCATGCAGAATCACATAGCAGGAAGATTTCAGCTATTAGTATGGAAGATAAAGGACTAAAGAGCTTTTGGTTGCTTTGGTTTGTTCTTAGAGTTTGTGAGGTAAAAAAAATATGATGAGTTGTATATAGCTCAGTTCAGAGAGAAAAGGAAAGAAAAAGACAAAAAAATATGATGTTTTTTCCAACAGAAAATAAGGGCAAACAAGAGGCTCTAGAAAGGAGCTGAGCTTCAGCCCTGCTATGCTCAAACTCAGTTCAAAATATAGAAGAAGAAAGAAAAATGTTGTTGGCATAAGCAAAGAACATGAAAGAACAGTATGGCTTCGGTTCTTCACCTTAAGAGAGCCGTAAGAATGGCACAGATTGTGTAAAATACAAAGCGGAAAAGGGTACCAAGTGAAAAAGACAGGCTTAAGTCCCAAAGTAAGACATCGTTATGGTCCAGGAATTAGAGCAGAGGCAGTGACTATGAAGTGACCACTTATATCTCCTGATTGTCCACTTACAGGTCCCAAAGAGCCTCCATTTCTATTTCCTTGTGACTGACAAGATTTACTGAGCAGAATCAGTTGGGGCAGACATGTCTCCTCCAGGTGCACACAGAGGACAGCCAAACCACATGGGGAGTTCAAATTTGGTTCAGAGTATGTGAGCAAATTTTGTATGTCAATAGAGAAAAAAGCCTAGGTTATTTCTTTGTTGAAGGATTCATCATTCTGTCCCTGGCTACTATAGTATTAATATTCTAATTTAGTAGCATGCAGAGCAGCACATGGCAAGGTTTGAGTTCAGAGAGGTCAATATACACCTACCTTACATGCTCTTTACACTATACATATAGCACACGCATGAATTCATCCTGTGTGCATGTACATGATGGTTATTTAATACTACATGCATGAAATTTCATCTTATTCTTTACTGTTTGGAATCATCCCTCTTTGTCCAAGAATGCAGGCATTGAGCAGCTTAAGAAGCACCTGCCAATTAATGACTACATATCAACTTGCAGAAATGCGCATCATTATTAGATATAGACACTTAGGCAAATAAAATTCCTAAATTCATGTTAGTGCAGTCAGTGTATTCACCTAATCAGCTGCATGTGTTAGTTTCTATCTTTCCATGGAAAAGAGATTTAGGTTAAGAGTTTTAGCTTCAGCTCCAGTTTCTCTGACACTGTTCAAGTAACATTTTTTTTACTAACCCAAATATCTGACATGTCTGCTTCTTTTCTATTATTTTTTTCCCATGTCCAAGCACTTCTTTTACAAAAGAGCTGACAAGAAATGGACAAAATCCACATACAGTAATATTTCCACATTTTCCAATCAGTATTTTGGAAAAAACATATGGATTTATTATTTTGGAGAGATGTTTACCGTGTAACTAACATGACTGTATATAAATCCTCTGAATTACTGACACAGACATATGTTTTAAACTTTCTGCTGCTGATCTCTAGAAATTGTCCCTTAACTCTCTACTTTTAGCAACAATAAAGCATATTCCTGTTTTGGCTGTATCTCAACACGTAGTAGATCTGATATATAACCTCTTGTAATTTTTCCAAACGTTTTGGATGAAGTCTTCTGATTTGAGCAAGTTAAACTATTTGAAAACTTGTAAATTATTGGGGTTTGTATTTCAGATCTACTCAGTGTTGAGATATCTTTAGATCCAAGACTTCAGGCACTCTGGTAACTGAAATATTTAATGTAATGTTTTAGTAAAAAAAAAAAAAAAAAAAAAAAATTAGGACTTGATCTTATCAATCAATAAATTACCATGGGCAGCAATGAAATACTGTTTATGCAAAGGCTCATTAAACACTGCAGAATTTTATCCAAATGTTTCTTTTCTTCAGTTAAGTTACTGAACGTCTTCAATGAAAATTAATTTTTGAACACATACCATTCTTATTAAGTGTAAACTCCTGTGCATTCCATTTACTAGTAGAAATGCACAGTGAGCACTTCAACTTTTTTGGTCAAACCCAAATGGAATCCAAATCTCATGAGTTTCCAAAACATTTGATATGGAATACTTTTCTGATGAGACAAAACAGTTTTCTCCCAGCTCCCCTCATAGTTTGCTCTCATCTGTAGGTCTCTTACAATCATCACTACCACCAGTGATACAGGGCAGGATTAATCCCAGGTAGCTTTAGGCATCTCAGAGTCAGACAAATGATCTAAGCTAATCATCATGGGGCTTCTTCCCCACTGAGTGGAAACACACTTCAGAGGTCATTTTTTCATCCACTTCTAATACCTCTTTGAAGACAAAATGCCTGGCTTTACTGACTAGGTAATAAGCTTGGATTAGTTACTTCATGCTGAGTGGCTGCAGCTGAGTTGAAATCTCCCTGTGGAATCTACAATTAATCTCATCAGTTCCCTCTACCTTGTAAATAGTGCTATGACAAAGAATAATTACTCCTATGTTTTAAAACATATTTGCTGGTTTTGCAGACAATGAGAAAACAGTAGTGTTATAAATTTGATAATCATTTCGCTCACCTTTTAGAAATGTGAAAAACAATGTAGTCCGGAGAGGGAACAGCATCAAGTGTAGGCTGCTAACTAATGCTCTAACCTTTTTATTCTAATAGATATGCATAGAGAATGGTTCGAGCGAAAAATATCTTTTCAAAGCTTTGCATTTCTCATGCAGTGCCCCGAGTAAACACTGATAATGTTCATGGATATCTTGTTCAGACTCGGTCAAACTGGGTAACACAAAATGTCTACCAAGAAATCCTGCAGTAGCTAACAACAATTGACATGTTCAAACTGATTTTTTTCAGAGTATGCATAGGAGGGTTTCTACCGATCTGTCAGGAGACTTGAAAAAAGCAGAATAAATTAATATTATTGTAAACATTTGATTGTTATTATTATATTTTGTTACATAGTTAATGATGACTAAAGTATTTTATCAATTAAGAGGTTGGTATTTCTTGTATCAGTAAGATAAATCAAAAAGAAAGATATCTATCCTGGAAAGCTGATAATGTGATCTCAGACTGATGCTCATGGAAATGTATTAATGTGATATCTATACAACTGACAAACTGGTGTTTTTGTGCTTCCTGGAAACAGAACAACAAACTGTTCAAGCCCATTACATTATCACAGCTAATAATAGTTTTTGGTTTGTTGATCCAGCTAGCCCAGAAGCTTTTACAAAGAAATCACAGCCTATTAGTAGCAATTAATTGTCTCTATAAACACTTCCAAAATGGACTTACTGAACAGCATGAAAATAAGTGGAAGTTCTCTCTGCCTCATTTGCTTTTCTTCCACTATAATTTATAAGAGATGTTTTTGCATTCCAGTCCTCTCACAGGACAAATAATTGAAAACATCATCCCTACATGGGACCAATTTCTACTGCTGGAAATGTTAAAAAAAAAAGGAAATGTTAAGAAGCACAGATGCCATCAGAGCTTTGCAGTATCTAGCAGACTTTCGGGAAGTGCTGCCTGCACTCAGTTTAAATGAAGAAATATTTCCGTTTTAGTGAAAAAGACATGACCAGTTGTGCATGGCATTTTTTGGCAGGCAGTTGGGCTTTATAAATGCCTTACTTCAAAAATATTTAAAAGCAGCATAGATGTAGAGCACAATATCCAATCCATCCTGATCACACAGAAACCACAGGTGTCAGTTCTCTTGTGCACTAGCTCTGACTTAAGTTTGCAGCTTAGCAAAACACCACAAAACAACAGGAGCATTTTGTTTAAGAGGAGAGCAGGTGATGTTTAAGTATCCTTACCGGCGTGGCCTGTGGAGGAGTCAAACTGAACCTCAGGAGCTGTGCTTTCTGCAGGTGTAGGAGCTGCTGGTAGTCCCAGAATAAGTTGATCCACATTGCTTCCCACTGGTTGCTGCTGATCAGAGCCAGCAGAGCTGAGGACCAGGACGGTTTTGCTCTGCTGCCCCACTCCCTCTTTGTGGAAGCTGAGATACTTTTGCTTTTCCTCTCCAAAATGGGGAGTAAAAGTCTCAAAGGGCCCGCCCTGTTTATCAGCTGCTTTCTCCCGGGGTTTCAAATTTTTCTGAGCAAAAGTGCCACCTGCCTTGCCACAGAAAATGGGCCCATGAGAAGGCAGATGACCTTCACTAAGCAGGTTTTTCAACTCTTGTAGACTTCGTTTAGAAATGCCAGGTGCTCCTGTGAGGGACTCGGCAGTATGGCTCCCTGGCATGGATGCAGCACTGCCCAGGGAGCCCATCTTTGTCACATGAAACTTGACAACTTTTTCTTCCATCCCAGCCTGTCCTTCTGGCTTACCCCCTCTCTGCTCACTGTCCTTTGCCCTCTGTACAGCCTCTGTGCAGCCACCTTTCTCTGCACGCCTCGCAGGCTGCACACCTGCGGACAACTTCATCTGAGCTGCTGTATCTATTTCCTCGTTCATTTTTCCCACTATTCTTTTCCCAATTTCAGCATTTTCCTGGGTTTCTCGTGTTTCTCCAAACCTGTCTTCTTTACCATCACTGCCAGAATTGGAATTGTTGTGACCTCCTCTGTCCTTTTGTACTGGAGGAAAGGTAGTGGGGTTTTGGAGAGACTGGTCTGATGGCAGTTCTGAGCAACCAGTGGTTCCTTTAAGGGGACAAGGATCTGGGACTTTTGAGGTGCAGGACAGTTCCATCTTCTCATTTTCTAAAGGAGGAATATACTTTGTAGGACCTTTGTTTCCCTTTTTCTTTCTGAAACCACATATATTGTTGCCATCAACTTCATCATTGTCACTTTCAGATGTGTTCTGTAACCAGCAATAAAATATACAACCAAACAACATGCATGAATGACACAGAACATGGCAATGGAGTACTACCACCAGCTGCTTCCATTACTTCTTGGTGATGGAAGCCTCTGTGAACACTTATTTTGAGCTTTAAAATATCTCACAGAATTCTTTTTCTTATGTTTTAGAACAAAATTGGTGAAAATACCTTCATAATACTGTTTTTAGGCAGATTTAGCATTGTAAGACATAGTACTTTGTGTGACATCATTTGCCAAACATGTCCTTTAAATGTGAAAGAAATGTATTTTAGTACTTACAATTAAGTGTATTCCTGTTCATATTAAAAGTATTTGTATTTATAAAGGAAATTTATTGCCCTGAAACACAGAAAACTGGCAATTCTTATAAATGTGAGGACTGAAACCTTAAAATAAGCAACTTTTAGATTAATTTCAGGACCTAATTTGGACAAATAACTGAACTTAGAGCAGTAGTCAAAAGGAAAAACTCGTATTTGGATGTTTAAACAGGAAAGAACCCAATGTTTACCTTTATATATGACATTGATATAGTTTATATTGCAGGGGTGGGAGCAGATTTTAAAATGGATGTAAACATGTGGAAAAGGTACAAAAAGGAACTACAAAAATTAATGTGCTTGCATTATCCCCAAAAATATCAAGAAGTGTCTGGATCACCATCTCTCCTAAGTATCCTAATCCTACCTCAAGAGTGATTAATTTGATGGTGACAGGGAAAGGGACAGGAAATCAAAACCAGACACTTGCAGATCAAAAAAATAGCACAAATTTCAATACTGTGAGTGATTATCAAGGTAGTGATGGAATTCTCCATCTCACAATGTCTTAAAAAAGACTGCCTGACATAGTTTAACCAAAATCACTGCATAGCCAATCCCAAATTATTATATTACTTATGAATGCCTACTCAAGTATGCATTGGAGAAATATTAACAGTCCTTGGTTTGCTTGGGTTGGGCTGGAATTAGCACCTGTAAAAACACTGGGAAATCAAGGGATAGCCTCTGAATGAGACCATTCTTTACCTTTTCCACAAAGGAATAATCTGCACTCTCTCCAATTTCTGATTTTCCAGAAGAAGAGATCTGCACAAAAGCAAAGTGAATGCCAGTCTGGATAAGGCAAAAGTGATTTCTGTTGGCAGACAAAAGCACGTAGAAGGAAAGGCAGCATCATCCATTGTGCATAGGGAAGGAAGCAGCTACACGGCCTACATTAATTTCATTAACAACTCCCTTTTTCCGCATTATTCCTCCCTTTCTTCACTATTTTCTCACCATGCTATTTTCCATTATTATGTAGTCAAAAGAGGTTTATGGCTTCTCTCCTAATGAAGAGCTCATAGAAATGTTTCCTCTGTCTCTCCCGCCTGCTCCAAAATTCCATGGCCGGCTGTGTGTACAGCTGCTTCGGGAGCTCACTGGGACACTGCAGTTAGTGTGGCAGGCAGCTGGCCAGCAGCCCTGCAGGGAGGATGAACCTGTCACTCCCATGCACGTATCCTGACAGGGACATGCCAGTGATGCCCACTTGCAATCTAACACAGTTACTGGCGCATTCACAACAGAAGTCCTTGGCTACCCCAGTTTTAGCCCTCAGTGTTTAATAAACCCATTTCTTCACCCAAGGGCTTTGGTTTATTCCCATAACACACCCCATAAAATAACTCTGGGTGTTTGCTGATACCCCTATACATTCACCCATGTAGAATAGACCTAATTCCTACAGCTCTCTATCATTATGGAATAGAAACGTAATAAAATAACTTCTTTGACAGGCAAAGTGAAAAAAAACAGATTATAATTCAGAATTATAATTTTAATACTTTCCTTAGTAATTAAAAAAGGGAATGCCACTGGGGGAGAAACAGTAGGGGTGGAGGAACCAGTGTCTGCCAAATGGAAAACCACAAATTTTCAAATAAAAGATTCATCATATTAAATTTCTAAGCATATAACATTATTTTTTGACAGAAATAAGGAAGAGTTCCAGCTATGAAAGTTACAGTCATTAAAAAAAATGTGTTTTGCGATTTATGACAAATATTTCCTGCCATTTTGTGGCAGAGCCTGCCATCATCAAAATATCTTGATTTAAAATTTATGAGGTTTTCAGAATTCATCTGTTTCCTTTGAATAACTTGAAATCAGTAACATAATCATAACGCCATATGCATTTCTGCTTTATAATGTATGCTGACAACTACTGAAAATTTTAAAGTTAGGTTAAGTTTTTGCCTGCTATCTATATTTTAGATCTCTGAAAAATGTTCAGCAAAATGACCAAAGGAAAGTTGAGCACATCCTTTTTTATAACACCTGTACTGAAGTCAGACAAAGGATTGTTCATGTGTCAAAAGCAAAATGTCAGAAAACTGCTTATTCACATAACTAGCCATTCCAAAGGATTTCATGAACACAAGGTACCATCCCCACATTATAATCCTTAACAAAACAAATTCCTTCTGAATAGAGGTGAGCAGGATAAGGACTGATCACTTGTAAGTTCTTTAATGGAAATGCTCCTTCGCAACAAATCTCTAATGATGGATGTATCTATAGATGTTTGCAAAGGGTATATTTTCCATGAAGAATTAGGCTGTGGTACTGCAGTTTGATTATAGACCCAAAAGAAATACTGCACCCATTACTCTTAAACAAAAACAGTGATCAGTTTTACTTTCAAATAAACAAAACTCTTACAATCATACAGAGAACAACCTATGCATTACTTTGGGTCCTCAGCAAAAGGCACATTGTGATTTTTTGAAGGAAAATTACTCTTAATTTCCAAATAAAGTCAGACATTATGGATTTTAATTTAGAAATCATTCACAGTATTTTCTGCAGTGAAACAAACATTTCTTTATTCGTTGCAAGGTACTGCTACAGCATCTCTTCATATTAAAGACAGTCATATGCATGAGCTATAACACAGACTTAGATTTACTTGTCTAGTAGTTTATGTGGTGTCTGCAATCAGAAAAGGCTCAGTACCTGGGCACAGAGGGGAAAGCACTCAGGAATAGGACTTATGAATTATGTGTTTAACTTTTTGTTTCTTGAAAGGTTTTTTTTCCCTACAGAAGATGGAGACAGTTCAGAGAAATAGTGCCTTGTATGAGATGCAGTGCATGTGAGCTGGCTACAAACCATTACTTAATTTAATTGAACCATGTGTCATGCTGTGCTGAAAGCAAAACAGTCATGGCATTAATACAGCAAAAATTTTGACTACTTTTACATTCCTTCCTGAAAGTTCCTACATTTTTGTTGCTGTGCAGCAACAGTACCAGTTTTTTTACCCAACATTTGTTTCAACATCAATTAGGTTTTTTTGCTGATTTTCAAATATTTACTTGCAACTTAAGTCAGAGGTCTTGGCAGTTTTGAAGTTTGCTTCTCTGTCTTAGCAATTGAGCATTTGGGCAGCAATTCAAACATTCCTGCCAGAAGAATTAGGTCCAAAATATAAAGAATGTAGGCTGCATTGTCCAACGAATCTGAGATTTAGTTTTTTCTTTCTAAGGTTTTATCTGATGCTATTTTTCATTGATATTTGTTGGTACTTCCCCAAGTTCTGATTTCTATTAGGACTACTTGTCCCAGTGCTGCAATTTGTGCTCATACATCGATCCTCTCTGCACTGGAGTTTGCACCTGGTAAGGCTTCAGGTAGAGTGGACCAGTGCAAGTCCTACAAGAGGCAGGAAGAGTAGGGCTGGATCACACTTAATTTCCCTTTATGGATAATCTCAACTCATACAAATAACAGCTTTACTTGCCTTCGCTACATGCCTGCTGTGTCACTCTGAGTACACAAGAGTCTGGATGTCTTTGACTATCAACAGATAAGGGCTACACTTAAGCTTTGCAGTACCATGTTAAAGCACCATTCAGGTAGGAAGAGGAGAGAACAGAGGACAGTAGCAGCAGGTGAATATTTTAGCACTGTGCAGATGAAATTGCTTGCTCTACTTAACCAAATTAAGTTCCACTTCTGGCATGTGGTCAGGATTCTGCATCTGAGGGACATTTTATATCTTGTGGTAACACAGAAAATATAAATCTAAAGCAATTCTTCTTAATCAGTTTGTGTTCATTTTTAGGCTTTGTACAGCTTTGAAGTGGAGCATTAACTATATCATGAAATACAACACTACCAAAAGGCTGTTCATCTGTAAACCTGCCCAGCTGAGAGCATTGGAAATGTAAAGTGTTGCCTTTGGGAGGAATAACAAATACTGAGGTTTGTGGTGTGTGAAACAGGTGAAAATCCAGGGCAATTCTTGAACTTTTGCCTTAAAATGATTTTATAGGTGACTGAAAATATATCTGCAGTGTTCTGTGTGGCAAATTCAGATGCTGCAGAGGGGACCTTCCATTTTTCTCCTACTTTTTGTTTGTGTCATGACTTCAGGCAAGACGGCAAACACTATTGTGGTTTATAAACCTCTCTCAAAAACAGGCTGACAAAAAGAGACATGGAAATGAGAAAAATAAACTCTCAGTAAGGCATTTGAAAGGGGAGAAAAAGAGAGAAACTGAGTTAGTTTAAAATGTGCTCTGAGTAACTGTAGATTAATAGCTGCTGAAGGGTTTCTATCAAAGGAAAAGGTGAAAGAGGTAAGCTGCAATTCTAGCAGGAGCTTTAGTACATCTAATCAACAAAATAACTCAATGTTCCTGCTACTGGCTACCTAAAAAAGTGATGCAAGAATTCAACAAAGTACGATAGGGGCTCACTCACATTCTCTTTTTTTGTTTCATATTGTTAACTGATTGTTAAGAGGTCAAATTGTGATGATCCTTCCAAGATGGTGCTACAGATTTTTCAAAAATGAAAGATTATTTTTGCAAAGAACATAAAAATGTCAAAATCTGGTAAACCTAAGAAGTAGAAAAACATGGGAAACTAAAACAAAAGTCAAACATATATAAGGTTTCGTTGACTGAATTTTCTATATATGAAAAGTTAACTGCTTCACTTATGTTTGGTTTGTTTGGTTTTTTTTTTTTGCATCATATAAAACACTGTTGAAAAACTGAAATTAAATGTTTCCAGTCTAAAAAAATGTAAAAATATTGTTCAGGAAAAGCTGACATGTGACATTATTCACATTGTTTGAACTTTTTTCCAGTTCTAATTCAAAAGTCAGTTTTTCAGAGTTACTGAAATACTGTCATACTCTAAATGCTGAGGAACTTTTTCTGTCCCACTCTAGCTGTTACCAGGTTACACTTTAGAGCACCCCCAGGTTGGTACATCAAGTTTATTTAATCTTTTTGTGTATTCAAATTTCAAATGAATTTCAAATACTTGAAGCCAAGTCAGCAGGAGGTGCTGCTTAAGACCTCATGCAACAGTACCCATAAAGCAAGTAGTTCTGCATCCAAGTGCTTTCCCTGCCCCTTTCCCTGGCCTTGCCCTGCTGCTTACCCAGCAACCAGGCAGCAAAGGAGCAGAGGATGCAGGAACAATTACCTACTGCTGGGAATTAATGCAGCTTCACTGGAGTCACTGGAGTTAAAGATTTGAACCAGGACAGAATCTGGCCACGGAGTTCTACCAAGGACAACACAGATATATCCAGGGACTATCTCCAAGCACAGAGGGGGGGTTTGGCTCTTGGGTGCAGTGCTAAAACAAGGCGTGTGATGATAAACAGACACTGGTTGTTTGTAAGTGAGAAACATGAGGATCACATACTTTGTCAAGATATTGCTGTGACTAATTTCTCCCTCAGTGACCTTGTTTGATAAAGTGGCTCTTTAAGAGTGATTTACTGCTACAGAAACCTCACTGTGAAGGATGCAAAAGTGGCATAAACATTAAGTACATCTCATTATTTTGCAGTTGGAGAAGTTGAAGCACAAACTTGCCATAGGTCAAGGGAGATGTGTGGACATGTGAGGAGCAGAAAAAGTCTCCTTCCTTCTTTGAAACTTTTAAATATACTCAAGATTGTTAGCATCCTCCATGTGAAAATGAATGGAGTGAGGCTCGCTCACAATATCACGCTACTTATTTTCACATCTGACACCTGCCTTTGTCTGTTACACCCACTCAAAGCCTTCATACTACATACACAATTACCAGATGGGCTTCTCAAGGTCACTGATTATCTTGCTGCTTCAAAGCAACAGAGTTGTCCTTGTAACAAGATTATTTGTAATTACTTTCCCTTGACTATGCCACCCGCACTGTGTAAAAAAAAAAATCCCTAAATAAGGCAGAACCTCAAAATGAATAAGCTGATCCTTCCTTCACAGTGGTTTGGGACCACAGAAGTACGAATTCAGGACCAGAATCTGCCAAAATGCACTTATATAGAAACTGAGCAACTTCGCTTGGGTCGGTAGCCTGACTCAAGAGTGTCACTTTCTAATCCAGGTCAGATCCTGATCCACAGATTGTAGTGCTTTCATTTACATTAACGAAGTCAAAGCAATGTGTTTCCCCAATAATATTAATAGGATCAGATTTAATACATCTATTTCTGTTACTTTTGATAAAATTATGAATGAAACCAATAGGAAGTTAAAATCTGTTAGAGTTGCTTCTTAAAGCAAATGGGGTTTTTTCAGCTTAAGCAAGAAGCCTTTCTTTGACCTCCATTTCCTTCAGAATTAGACCGTGCTCAACATACATGCATGAAGAGCCTTCTACATAATTCACAAGGAACAGGCACTCGCTTGAAATCTTGAGGTAGGTGCAAGAAGTATTTTATATCAGTATATCTGCTCGGAAATCATTCATGATCAGTCTCTTACCTGCTGAGTAAGATCTTCCTTTTTGTTCATGTCCACTTCATTCTAGTTCAGGTCACCATCAGAAATGGCCTAGTAAAAATCTAGTAGAAAGATATCCCATATTTATAGGCACAGATACAATGAAGGTTAGTTCAAACAGAATTGCTGTAAAGTTCTTTTCCCAGAAGGCCACGCAGATGATGAACCATGAAGAGCAACCCCAACGAGTCATGCCCAAGAGCACTGCTTTCTGGAACAGGGCTGAAGTAGTAAACTGACAAACACACATTATTAGCTGCCTGCCTGGAAACAAAGACAACTGAGCATGAAACTGGTTTGCTCAACTTTTCTCCTCACAAAAGGCTTTTGTCCTGTAACAAGCCATTCCTGTTCTGGAATAGAAGCTATTGTTACGCTCCTTAGAGGTAAAACCTACACTGGGCATTATAACAGCAGTATGTTTTTGAGGCACATGAACAGGGATTTGAAAGGCACAGCATACTGCAAGAACAACATGCAGCACCAGCCTGTTATTCTGGTTTCCATGTTCTAAATTAATAGTGGTGCATCTAGTTGTGTTAGAATTGGGGAGGAGTCTTTTTTGCATTAGATCTCTAAAAATATTTCAAAGATTAGATAGTTAAGATTGTCTTTTTTTTTTTTTAATTATTTTTCAGGTTTCATATGTATTCAAAGGACTGTTTTTAAATGACATTTCATTCATTCAAGTTCCTTTGGACGACATAACATTAAAGGATGGCCATATTGTTGTCCTTACAGCAACCCTACCTGACAACCCATCACTCAATAAACTCAAGTAAACATGATGTTCAGATTGGCATTCAACTATGCGAAAACTCAGGTTTGGCATTTTTTAATACTCAAAAAAAAAAAAAAAAGTTTGTTAAAATTACCCCAAAATAATGACTATGCATTGGGAGCTATAATTCACAAAAATCTTGGGCATCATCGGTCAAATGCATGAATATAAGTGCCCAAGTCCAAAACTGGGATTCTGAAAATCCTTCCTTTTCTTGTAGCCCAGAGACCCAACATTTGTGAATCCATCTATGCAATTTCTGTAACTGCCCCATTCTGAACTGCCCCACTTGTCACAAACCAGAGCAGGCAACAGCTGGAAATTTGCTAGTATTCAAGAAATAGGCTTATTTATAAGATTTGACCTTTTGTCACCCAGACATTAAAAAAGTCACCCAGACCACTCAACAGGACCAGGCTCCTACAAGACAGATGGGATGGAACTCAGCATTTTGCTTTCAGAATAGTTCTTTCAAAAATGTTCACCACAGAATGCCATCATACGATCAGTAGGCACAATTGCAGTTTCTTTTCTAGGCAATGGACAGGTGTCATAGACCTACAGTTTGCCAGGGCAGAGTTGCTTGTGAGTCTATGTTAGGATGAGCTATGTCCGAAGGACACTTCTGAGCAGGACTACTCACACCAAATAGTCTGAGAGGCAGAGGCCAGACAGCAACAAATCTTCTGGCTTCCCATTTTTACCATTTTGAACACAAGCAGGAACAACCTCAGTTCTTAATTTGAAAAATACACATTTCAGGTTAAAAATTTCATTTGTCAGGGCAAGAAAAATATTCTTCACAAGAACAGTGGTCAAACACTGGCACAGGTTGCCCAGACAGGCTGTGGGATATGCATCCTTGGAGGTATTCAGGATTTGACTATATAACGCCCTGAGTAACTTGAGACATGTTCAAAGTTGGCTCTGATTTAAGTGGCAGATCAAGCTTGGTAACTACCACAGATACTATCCAGAAT
The DNA here is from genome assembly GCF_020740725.1 of Corvus hawaiiensis. NCBI lineage: Eukaryota > Metazoa > Chordata > Aves > Passeriformes > Corvidae > Corvus > Corvus hawaiiensis. The sequence goes on from NC_063215.1 coordinate 27,650,906, forward strand.
AAATTCTCCTATGATTTTACATCTGATTAATTTATACATATTTTTATTTACTTCATTACATTCTTCCAAGTACTAAGCATCTCTGGCACACTTTGCATTCTCTTCTACTCTGTTCCACTAAACAGATCATAAAGACAAGAAAGAGAAACCTCTGCCCCAAACAGTGTAGTTTTTGAGGCACCAATCTTGCAAACACCATTAGCAAGAAACAATATTTTCATTACTGCTGGAAGAATCAACTATTTCCATCTCAAGTACTTATTAGGTCCTCCTAAAAATTGTTGTTTTGTTTTGCTTTGTGAACAGAATGAAAGAGGAGAGGGAGGGGGTCCTCTGTCAACATGTCCTGCTGCAAGATGCTGCTGGTTTCAGAAAAACTGTGCTGGTTGGAGAATCTGAGAATTGGATCCAGAAACTGACGAAGCCCATTTCAGATCTACCACAACACACAGACTACTGCAAAGAGCATTGTTTGGTCAGTAACACTCATCATCTTCCCACTTTTGGGAAATAGGATAAATCAAGACAAATCTACTGTATCTCATGAGAAAAATCCAGGCGTTTATAAAAAAATGGCTTTTATAGATACTTTCAGAAAGGCAGTTTCTGTAACTGAGCTTTTGCAAAAATCTACTTTCACACAGATGTGGGAGTATTCTTCCTAAAACAGACCTCTCTACAGTCTTTCAAAAAGAAAATTCCAGAGGAAGGCATCCTAAGAGGGAGAAGTATTCTGACAATAGAGACAAGGGAAGATAAAACTAATGGAATCATGTTTATTTTACATTTTTCATTTAATTCTGCATAAGAAACATTATAAGTGGTGAATTCCAACTTCCTGAAAACCTAGTTTAGCATTGGCCACAATAACAAAGGGCTAAAAAGTATGGAGTAATGTTCACTTCTTGATGAGGAACACAGCTGTGAGAAACAGTCATGCCATGCTCATCCACCCCTTGTTTCCAGGCAGATAGATGGGTTGGAGCAGACCTGCCTCTTAGGCTTGTCCTAAAATGCCTGTCCGATCTTTCATCCCCTCCTCCTTTTCCACTTCATTGCAGGAGAACCTTTTCTAGTCCTTAAACCCTTCAGGTAGGTACAGCAAAATTCATCTTCCTTGCTAAGTGGCCTTGAGATGGTTTCAGTTTGGCATTAGCATAAATGTGCTAAAAATGTTCTTTTTCCAGCTATACTGGCTAAAAAACCAGTTTTTAACATCATTGTAAGTAAACCAAATTCCTCAAGGGCATGTGTGGTGCAGACTAATATTTTCACAGCTATATATTGTTTGTGGCATCACAGAAAAGGGAGCCAGAGAAGAACAACTCAAAAAGGTGTTTTCTGGAGGAGAAACAAAGATTTACCCAAAATAATCCCTTTATTTTAGAATGTAGAACTGATACCATGAGTTTGCATAATTATTTAATTTAAATAATTAAATTGAAGCAGGGCTTCAACCACAGTTGATCAAATACCAATATAAAAGTCTAGACACTTCAGAAATATGACACAGAACAAACATCACAAAAGTGGTTACTTAATACTTCAACTACAGATACTTTGTATGCGCTATCTATGATGAATAAGTGCTAATGAGAAAGTGAAAGCTGCTCATTATCCCATTAGTAGCTCTTCAGCAGCTAAAAAAAGGGACTCAGCTTCTCTGGTGACAGCTACTGTGGCAAACAACTGCCAACTCAGGGGAACGATCAGTGGGTGAGTTGATGGCAACTTTCAGACAGACTTCACCATCATCGTGGCTTAGAACTACTTCTGATTTCATCTACTGACAAAAGGGTGGGTTTTTTCATGTATTTTCCAACAAAAAGTTATCACCGCATGTACTCTCCTCCCATTTAATTTGGTTCTCCAAGGGGGAAAATTTCTGTATTTTCTGAATTAACATCATTTTAAGCAGCAAAGAATCAGACTTTGAAGCATCCACCAGGAAATTGCTTTTTCTCCTAACTAGTGCAGGTTACATTGAACTGCTAAAAAATGTTTTTTCCCATTTCAGAAGCCTTCAAAATAAAAAGCCTATTAAAGCTGTTTAGCATTCTTATAATGTGGAGATTTCCAAATGGATGCCAGCTGACTAGTGCCAACTACCATCCACACTATACAGTACTGTACAGATATACAGGTTATAGTGGGTTTTGCCAGACCTATCACAGGAGCTTTTTTAGAACAAAGACTTTTGAGCTCTCCAGTTCCAAGGCTGGCAATTACATGGCCAACAAAATGAGGTGTTCACTAAGTCTCTCCCACACCATCATAAATTCAAAAAATTCTGAACTAATACCTAAAGGCTGGTATTACAAAGCCAGAAGAGAAATTTGAACATTGAAATTCCTTCAAGAAAATCTAACCTAATGTGCTCCTTCACCAACAGGATATATTTCTTTTACTTCCAACCCTGTGCATTGCCATCATTACTAAACAATACTATAGCTTCTATTCAGTGTCTTTTTCTTTGCATTTTTTCACAGCTGATATATTATTCAGCATCAAGATTTACAAAAGATTTCAGCTAATTAAATTCCATATTGCCACCTAGTAAAACAGATTATTAGACCTTAGATTTGCACTGATCCGTCTCAATTATTGTAGCTATGTTTCTCCTAGGTCCCCTTTTAAATCCTCCTCATACGGTTTTCCCTTCCTGCATTCTCAAAAGGTGGGCACAAATGGTGCTCACATTGAATTGGAACCAAAATAAGACCATGACTAGAAAAAGAAATCCTGTACCCCGAGCTCTACCCAATGCACCTTCCTTCTCCTCCTTCACCCCTGTGGCGGCAATGTATGCTCACTTCCCTGGCAGTCATGCTTTGCCACAGTGCAGCTGCTGGACTGGCTGAGCAGCCACAGAGCCATGCAGCAGTCTGAGACTTTTGTCCTATTTTCTGTGCCTCTTCCAGCACAGTAGCACATGGGAAGGCTGCCTTGCACTGTGGCCCTAAGCAGAGCTCATCACCCCACGTGGAACCATGACCTGTGACAAGGTCTGGAGAAGTGCTCCAGCAAGCAAGGCACAAAACACTTCTTCCAGTGAGCCTTGTGGCTGCACCTGGCCCTGCAGACTGTAATTAGCAATTAATATGGATTACAGTAAATCCAGGTAGTGCTTGAAATTCCAGTCCTGCAGAATACATCATGTGAGCATTAGTACCATTATTCCAGTTTTACAGCTACCCCTGTAATTCTGTCTCACTATGACATGCTCCCTGAGGTGAACTGCAAGAAGCTGCACAGCAGAAACTGCATAACAGAAGCCCTAACACCATCTATGGCAGCTGGGATTTTCCACATTAATATACCGTTCAAATTCCTGGCAGATGTAACAGACCTTACTTGACACATCAACGCAGCAGTGTCACTGGCTGAGGTTCTGTAACTACAGATCTTGGCACTCTCTGTAAAGTCTTCATGATTTAATCTGGAACCACACTAGTTTGGGAGGCTGTGAATCCATGCTGGAAGAAGGTTAGATGGTTGCCACTAGTTGTCAGCATGGACCGTGACCAGTGCATCATCATTCGATTCTTGTTGCCTCTTGTTACTTGCCACCACCCTCCATGTATATATACACTGAGTCTTCAAGAGCCTTTTGATATTACGCCTACTAGACCCCTTTTAGCAGAAGGTTGGAGAAAATTCATGGCATCTTATGGTCTTACTCACATGTCTTGCATTTCTTACCTCCAGGTAAACACAGCAAGGTGTCCATCATGCCTCAATCATTTCAATTTTTCCAGGATTATCCCTGCTTGCTGGAAAAAGAGGAGAAAAATGTCACTTAATAGACTTGGCCTTTTACTTAGACTTAAGAAGGGAGTTAAGATGTGCCTCCAAACAGTTTCCAAGTTGTCTCACTTTAAAGCAGATGGCCAGCTGCCATTAAACTGCATTAATGTTACAGTGAAAGGTGGTCCATGGCAATACAGCAACAAAAGGTGAAACATCCCTCAAGTACAATGGGATCAGACTGACCCAACCTCTCTGCAGTGTGAAAATATAGCCTGCCTGGTAGATGATTTGTCAAGTATTTTTCCTGAGGAACTATCAGTGGTTTCTTAGTACACAGTTATCTGTGTATCATCTCTGAAAGCACTATGTAAAAAGAATCACTGAAAGCACTATGTAAAAAGAATGAAATTTAGTATGCAATCTGAGTATACTAACAATATTCATGCCATTCATTCTCCAATCCCAAATTTTCTAATTATATGTCCAAAAAGAATAAATTTATATACATGAGATAAATAATGATAAATTAATAGTGTCTGTTACTTTGATTTGCACTTATAAATTGGCAAAATCAAAGAAATAAACAAAAAAGTACATATTTGCCCACATTATATACCTGCTTGTAAAAAACTCTTTATATCCACTAACTTTAGGGTCTTTCTCAGGTAATTCTCTGGAATCTTAAAACAAGTCTAGAGGAAATTATCTTTAAGGTTCTCTTTGCAATAACTTTTAGCATACTACAGCTGAAGAGGAATTCTGCACTGGGTGTTATGCTTACTTTTAACTTTAGTACTTCTGATGATTAAAACTCGACACAAGCTTTATTAGCCTAACTATCTAGATCTTTTGATATATTTGTGTTACTGCACCACAACTCGTTTTCTTTATTTTATTTCCTCGGTAAATCCGTTCACTCTGGAAGTAAATTCTCCTTTATGTTGTCTGCATGCACAGAACACTCTGGTTTACTTGTATTCATACTCCTTTTTCCTTAGTAGATTAGTTACACAGAGAGCATATACTCTTCTCTCATTCAATAAAGTGTACTTATCTAGGGTACAATAGATATGGTTTGAAATCAGCTTGTGCCTGGATGGATTTAGATATGTAATTCTGCCCCCTTTACTGACTCCCTTAATAATCATCTTGAAAGGCTTAGTGATTCAAAGCCGTAGCAGGCGAGGTTCAAACTCAAAAGTAGGAAGCATTTCTTTGCCAAGAGGGAATCAAGCACTGAACAGGCTTCCTAGAGAGGTGGTCCATGTAACTAGACTGTCAGTGTTTAAGAGGCATTCGGGCAATGCCCTCGATAATATGCTGCAACTTTTGATCAGTCTTCAAGTAGTCAGGCAGTTGGACTAGTTGGATTGTACATCACTTCCAGCTACAACTATTCTATTCTATTCTATTCTATTCTATTCTATTCTATTCTATTCTATTCTATTCTATATTATGCTAACCACTGCTGTTGCTAAATGAATAGACAACAAAGGTGCTTAGTCCTCCTTGTTAAAATTGTTCTGATTGATGTAAACTGACTGAAAAATCATTGGGTCAGATAAAGAGAAGAAATATAAGCTTAAATCTCTATCACTAGTGAAAGATTCTTCCAGACAGAGGGAGAAACGTATTTAATCTCTGCCTTGGTAAAAATTATATACTTTATGTTGAGGTTGTCTTCCAACTACTTTTTCTGCCAGTCAAGTTTTGAATGCTGTTAGCATAGAATAGATTCAGTGGGGTAAAATGAAGAATCTCTAGTTTAAAATATGTATTTCTATCATGTTTTCAAGGAAGCCTTGAAAGCAAGCTAGTGCGAGAAGAAACAGAAAAGATAAAGGAGTACTAAATTCCTAACCTTTCAATCCCTGCTGGTAATTTAACAGCATCAAATAAAAAGTAACTGCCATGTTCTCTAGTTACATTAGGTGGCACCATCCTCACAGATTTATTGTTTATGTAAAAAAAGCTTAAAAACATTAATTCTGAAATTATGTTCATTAATTCGAATATGAAATACCTTGATAAAGTTGATGCCTGATTTACAACTAATAGGAACATCTGACATTATTTAGAGAAGAATGAGTATTCAGTTTCCATGTAAAAGAAATCTCCATTGCTGAAAAAAAGGTGCAAGGAATAGCTAGCAGGAAAGCAGGAATGCTGATGGATTTACCCGTAAACCTTGCTCTGTAATAGGCTTATTATGAAGCCCACAGTTCACTCGTCATCTCTGAACAGCTTCTGTTCCCAGAAAAACAATAGCTAAAACCCCCTTATGATTCAACTTACTTAGCTGGGTTATGATAGTTTGCCAGAACCTTTTCATTCTTCACTTATTAATGGAGGAATTTCTCAAAAAAGTCGAGAATTGCCAATTTCACGTTCGCAACGTTCATCACTTTTACACAGTGTGGCTCTCCTTGTGTTAAAATGAAGCTAGAACTTTTAGAAATGGAATGAAGGAGAGGGTAAGTGGTGAGAGCAACCAACATCAAATTCAATTAAGATCAGCCTCTTCTCAAATCATCTCTATGGCAGGCAAGGCATGGACTTAGACATGGATATCCAGTGTCTCTAGGTTGTGTCCCAAAACCAATGGAAATAAGTAAGAATATTTACTGTCTTTTAAGGGAAAAAAATTAAAAACAAACCCTTCATATATTCTTAAACGTGTTTCTGCTAAATGTTTTCTCTTTGATGTATTTCAGCCCTTTGTAACAGTGTTCCAGGTGCCTGTAGTCCTGTTTCCATGCTGTTAACTTGCCATGACAGTTGAAAATCTCATTAGAAAGAAATTCTTACAAGACTGATGACACTAGTGCTCCTGGTCATGAGGAGAATTCTTGTAAGAGCTAAACTTTAAAACTTAATTTTTAGTTTTACCAAATTTGGAAAATTACATACAGTCCATCAGATAGAAACAGATGGATGTGAACTGCCTAAGTATTTTAGGACCTCAAAATAGAAGTGACTTTCCGTTTCATTGTTCCATCTCTAGGTTAACATACTAGGAGCTCATTGTCACTCTTTGTCATGGCCTGAGTAGCTAGAATCAAATTTATAAAGGCAAATGATGCTATTTGAAGTTTTCTTCCACGTACCTTACTGCTCTTATTGCTGATGATCCTCTGATACCAAATTTCACCCCAGTGTGAATTCATGCCATTTACCAACGCTCACAGAGATAGGTGACCCAAACAACCTGTGATGAATATCCCTCCACTCCGTTTATGTCAACACAAAAAAGCAATGACAATTCAAAGTTATGACTTTGGGTTGGTGATTTAGGTAGAAAGCATGTTAAAGTATGGAAGGCCCTAAATGCCTAGCCATGAAATTATTATTAAAGCTATCAGAATACTTAAGTACTAAGTAAGACTGGACTGATTATAGGACACACACTCTGTTTTCTTGCACATATTGCTGCTTCAGAGCTGAATTAAGGATGACTGCTCTATTTATTTAAAAAAAAAAAAACCAAGAACTTGTCTCAAATAACAGAGATAAAGGTTAGAAAATATTGCAAAGTAACTGAGTATGCTTCTTCTATTTCTCCAAAAGAAACTACATTGGTGTCACTGTTAAAGCGTTTTCAAAGATGTGCAGAAAAATCTTGCTGAAAATGCTTTTAGACAGCAAGGGTTACCAGGTCACCCTAAAGTATCTTTCTGAGTTCCTACTGTTTGTAAGAGCTTTTACAGAGCAGGTATAATGGGATTTTCAGTCAGTTGGAGAATGGTAACATGTAGCTGACTAATGCATGGCATTTATACAACTTACAAGTAATCTGGATGTATTTTCAATAGAGCAAACCATAGTAGTCCTAGAAAACTGGAAAAATCAAAAGATTGACTCCCACACACCTGTGTATTTCTTACACACTTACTGGGGTAATAACACAGCCCAGACCTAGAAGGCGGAGGAAAGAATCAGAGGCTTGTTCCACAGTTTATGCTGCTGGGACTGTATCTGCAGCTGTAAAAAAAAGGCTTGGCTATAAAAAATCAACTACATCAGTTAAAAGGAGTCAACACATACAGCAAGACATACTGCAGTACAGAATATAGTGAGTGTTCTTCTTGCTGCAATTTTGCACATTTACTTGAGCCAGTTAATAGAAGTTGATTTCACAAATGTCATTTGTCATTTGTCCTAGTGCTTCAAGCAAACATCCTTGAGGCTGAGCCACTGAGTGAAATACTCACTACCTGCTGGAGGTAAGAACTGGACAAAGTGAAGCTGAGTGCTGCCTCTGATACCTTCTAATACACACATTAAGTGCTTCTACCTTAACCACTAAAAGACCACTGAGTCAAGGCTATACAAATAGATTCATACATTGTCATTACTGTTCTTTTAATCCATGGGGATGATTTAAACTGTAACAGGTGTTCCAACAATGGTATGGAAACTTCCATGTGCACAACGGATGAATGGATTGAAGGCACACCAAAATCAGTTTGGGAGGCCCTCTAGTAGTGCACTCATGGCCCATCATCCTTACTTGCCCATAGTGGACTGTGTTTTGTACATGCTCATGTGCCAGGTGGCATTCAGGGCTCAGAACAGGCCAGGGACCATTTCTAATAAATGGTTTAAACATGCCAAACCTATTTTGGAAGGCATAAGCTATCAAGCATGAGAGCATGAGTCAAGCAGTTCCAATCAACCTGAGGATTCAAGAGCTGTTCTTGGCTGTACTTATGTACTGATTTACATTTAGTCTGACAGCCCAGTGTGGGTAAAGGAGGAGATGGTGCAGCACATAGGAGGCTATCAAATGAGTGGCTCCTATGAGCTCTGCCATGACCTTTTAAAAGAATTTGGTTGCCAGATCATTTCCTGCATCTCTGATAAGAGCAGTGAGGGACTTGCCCCTCTGTGCCATAGTCCAGAGGTGATCACTTAGCACATTTTGAATTTCTGTAAGCTTTTTGTAATAAGCTGAACAACACTGGTATAGATTGTTAAATAAAGGCATTGTGTAGATGTAATTTCTGACTGATCTTCCTCACTGCCTTATCAGGCCAGTTCACACCTAACATGTCTTCTCCAAGCAGATTAGTTGCAGTGCCATAGGCAAGTTTTCTTTCCCATATCCAGTCCAGCGGTTCAAATTTCCACTCACAAATAAGTCCCTCTACCCTGTAGATATTTCTAATGATGGATGAATACTTTTTGCAGACAGTTTCATCTTCAACAAGTACCTGACCTTCCAAATATAATCCGGAGAGATAATGAGGAAAGATTCCCTATCTGCTTAGATGAGAAGGTGCCAAATCCCCACTTCTTTGTTATTGATTCAGTGTAATTTAGAAGACAATTTTTTTCCCAGTGATCCATATAGCAGGTTGATCTAGTCAAGCATAAGAACTCTAGATGTAGGAGCCAGAGGCAAAAGTCATTACAAAAACAGCAAAGAGGAGCCTGACCTGCATTGCAGTGAAGACTCCAAGGCAAACTGCATGGGCAGAAGTGCTCTGCAATTCTTTCTTTTTCTCAGCTAAGCACTACTCTATGTTGCTTCTAGGCACAGAAAGCCAGTATAGGGTTAAAAGTGTTCCAAGACACGGAAAGATTTTCTGAGTTCCCCCAAAGTCAGTGACAGAAGCATATTTATACTGTGAGAAAAGTACACATTATACACCTGATCAGCCAAGAGTAAAGCAACAGCTTAAAGTAACAATGAAGTTTGCAAATTTCTGTGGAAGATATCTAAAAAGCTTAAAACTACAGCTTTCTCACAACTTTTCTGGACCTGTATGAATTGCAATTGACATAATCATTATGACTTCAAAAAAAAATTGGGAGGATTTTCACAGGCAGGAAGGAAGGCAGGCTTATTTTTGACATGAGAGCTATCTCTCTGCCAAACTTAAAATACCTGCAGGGTGGTGCTGGAGAATTTTACAGAATAGATCTCAAAGTATTAACATGAGCAAAGTGGCATTTTTTTTCCTAGGCTCATTTATTGAAGGAGCTGAATTATTTGGCTGAAATATTCTGGAGTTCAGTCAGAGGCACAGGAAAGATACGAAACATTTTGGCTTAAATTTGGTGCTTCAGAAAGGTATGAACAACTAAAATGAGTATTGTATAATGGGAATGGAGGCTGTTTTCAGCGGTGTCTTCAGTGGTGCATACCAAGTGGCGCTGCTTGCACCATATGTAACAGACACACAGAGTTCTCACCCTGGTGCTTCTCTTTCCATTATTGCAGCAGGGAAAATGATATTTCAGCAGAAATACCAGACTAGCGTAAAAGGTCATTAATGACCCATTCTATATAATATTCATTTATGCTCCACTTAGCATTCCATTTTAATTAGGAGCTCAAGAAGCAACCAGGAAATAACCACCATCTGAGGGCATTCGTAACATTACTCTCAAGGACATCACCAAAGTAGACCACAATCCTCCCAACAGCCTAAGAGACAAGAAAAGATTTGAGAAGTTAGAGGTGTATATCAGTCTTTCCTGTATGCCAGCTGAAGCTAACATGATGTACATGCCACTGTGACTCAGCAACACTAAACCTGCAATTTCCTCAGGCTTTGGGCATTTGACATTAGAATGACTCATAGTCCATATGGAGAGTCAAGGAGTCATGTGTACAACTGCACCAGAGTATTTTGAAAAGAATTTAGGGAAATAACTGTAGTTCCAAGGTGTTCTTTTTCTTATAACTTTTCTTAGTTATTTCAGTAACCTCTCTGTGGTTGTTTCAACAGTGAGATACAACTCCTGGTTGTGGCTCCACAACTCTTACAAAACAGTATTGCATCTCTTCTTAAAAGTTGTTACGGAACTATCTTTCCACCAGATCTTTGATATTTGGCAATACTAAAACAACTAACACACAACTGTGTTACTGTAGGGGGTCATCACTGAACTGTGGAGAAAGGGAGCTGATCCATATCCTACAGGCCTGGGCATTTCACATGCCTAGGAATGAGAAGCAGATCCCACTGCACCTGAAGAACAGCCTACCTTCAGCACTGGAGCAATGCCATGCTTCCTGGGACAACCAGGAGCGGGCTTGAGGACCTTCCAGCTCCAGTGAGGAGTTGAAATTAAAAATACATGCTAAAACAAGCAAGTCTCTCCACCCATGCTTTGAAAGGAGGCCACAGCTATCCATCCTCAGTCAAGAAGTGCCACACAGAGCACAGATTTATTCCACAGAGCAACCACTGTTTGTTACTCTTTCTCCTTCATAAGGGCATCTAAGCATTAGCACATGGACTAATATTATCACAAAAAAATAACAGACCCTTACTGTCCAAAGATCACCTACATCAAGCTTTGACATCAGTGATGTGAAAAACAAGAGGGTTCAAATCTGATGAAGGTTCTTAAACTGTCACATAAAAAAAGATTTCAGCCACCTTTTCAAACCAATAAGGTAACTAACTACAAAACTAAAACGTGAATATAATATCACTTAGGTTGCAAATTCTTTTGCTGTCATTTACAATTTTGGCTGTACAACTATGAGACTGCAGCTGGTGTGTGATCATCCATTGGGGAATGCAGGCTGAAAAATTGAGGTGTGACACTGGAAGATAGGAAATACCAGATAAATTATTTCCTGGCAACCTTTATTCTGTTTCTTGTGTAGTTGTGTTTCAATACAGTCTTTAATTATGTAATCATATCCTATTCTTCCCCTTTTTCTTTGCCTTTTAACACAGAAAATTAATTCCCACTGTAGTTAAATTAAGGTCTCAGAGGCAACTCTTGGTTGTGGTGATCCCTAGTTTCTGTGCAGCTTGATCTTTCATCCTAATCTATATTTTTTGCAGGTTTAGTTTTTATTATGTGTGAGTTTTTATAAACAGATAACATCAAAGTTAGGTGAATTTTGAGTGTCTTTTACCACAGCTCTGCAGGTGGCTAGCAAAGGCACTTTTTGCTTTTTGTGCAGCCCAGGCTTGAATAACAACACATGTGAAAAGTTTCAATGGTTCATTGGTCTGTTTCCAGAAGAAAACTGTTTCTACTAAACACTTAAACATGAAAATTTTTCATGTGGGATATTGCATTTTCACCGATGATTGTGAAAAAAAAAAAAAAATGGGATACAAGCAGCTGAGCTGCAGTTCCCACAAGACATGAAAGTAACATTCAACATAAAATCCCCATAGTTTTAAACATAAAAGTCTGAGGTTGAAAATTGATGAGGTTGAGCTCACACCTGAAGCATTCAATATTTCACTGAAAAGCCAGTATGTTCTTCAAGGGAACAAAATCAATCCTCCTACTAAGTCTGATTCTAAGTGTCAGCCTGCATCATGTGAAAATGTTACCAGGCAATGACAAGACAGCAGAGAACAAATAAAACAAAATTCTCTTCTCAGTGTACTTTAGCTTCCACATGAATTTTAAGAGAAGAAATGGTTTGTAGCTTTGCTTACTTGTATCAGCTCCTTTCTTTGTAGTTATAATGAACTTTTAGGGGTGGGATGACCTCCCTGAAGAACACTATGTTTCTGTGCCTGCCGGTCCATGTCTCTGAGTATTGGAAATACAACCTTTTTTTTTGTCTTGGCAAAGCAAGAAAATTTGATATGTGCTGTTTATGTTCAAGGCCGGTTTAAAAGCATCTTTTCCAACACATCACTGTTTAAAAATCCTGTAAGCTTTTTTGCATTGTCCTGAGGAAGTTCATTCATTCTCCTCTAGTCTATGGATAATACAATCCAGGTCTCAGGTTTGCACTTCATTGAACTGTGTGACTCAGCTGTCATGGCTACTTTTATTTTGGTGTGTCCATACCTTCAGCCTGTGCTCCTGGGTTTGCTGCAGTGTGTGTTTGGCTGCATTCAAACAGATGCTCTTCATTTTGGCTTCTCTTCTCAGTCTCATAACTAAGCCTAAAGTGAGAACATAAAAGAAACCAAATACTCCAGGATTGTGATGAAAAACTCTTAGATGTCATTAACCTGTGAACCTATTTAATCAGTCAAGAAGATTCGATGCTCCCATGGAACTTGGGAATAATTTGAGACTTACAAAGTTTTATTATGATACAAACTTTTGGCTGATGGGCTTTTATATGAAATTGTTTTACAAATATTTAGGAAAACAGATTTTTCAATGTACAGCTCTGAGAGTTTGTTATGGCTCACACCAGTTATCCTGTGCCTGGAGCTAATAAATAGCTGCAACAGCAAAATTTAAAAGGCAATACTGTAGATTCTTAAGGGAGTCTTCCTTTCCAAAAACCCTTCATGCTACTGAAATGCCTTTTTCTCCACTAAAATCAGACTTTTATCAGATGTCATTTGATATAGATTGCCTATACTATCTCATTGCTGTATTAGCTTATGGGACAGGGAACCTACTGCCCACAAGAGGCACCTCTAACTAATCTGTTCAAGAAATGGCAATTAATAATGGCTTGTGCTTGTCCTTGTCAAATCCACTACTGCGCACTAAATATGACTCTTTCAGACAATTTCTGTTGCTTTGTGGAAATATTTCTTGAGAAAAACATTCTTTGTGAGGGTTACAGGGTCATTTTGTTTTTATTATGGATCTCAATTTTATTATTATAAAAATAAACATATGCATGAAAGCAGGATTTTTACTATTTAAGGATTATTCAAAATGCCACCGGTTTTTTTGCATTAATGTAATAATTTTTATATTTGAAGAGCTATAAAACATCTGTTAACTATCTACCATAATATTAAACCATAATTCTTTTTGGTTTTTTTCCATGAATATCATAAAGGTATATGAAACATTGCATGAAATGAAAAATACTATTGTAACACACACGTTTATGATAATTTTATATGGGAAATAACTGCATGCCAGGAGGTGAACTTTTACACAACTGTTTTTAATAAAACTGAGGAAAAACCAGCAAAGCACAAAAACTTACTGACTTTTTCTGCCTTCAGACAATTGTTGTTTCCTGCAGTCCTTCTTTGGAGTTTTAATGTCATGTGTAAGTGAATCTAGGGCTCAGGAATAGGAATCCTGCTTGCAGAAGATAACAAAGGAAAAAAAATATTTTACTAGCATACTTTTGCCATTGCAAAATTGCCACAAAGAAAGAAGAATTTTTAGAAATTAATTATCTATGAGAATAAATCATATTGTTAGCTTTTAGTGAACAAAACATTATGAAAATGACTCCATCTTTTTTTGTGCCTAACAAAGCATCAGACAGTTATTAATTTACAGAGGTACAGCACTGTAATCAAAGGTACTGTCCCTTTAATCTTTACTTTCTTATAATCAAGGCCTTGAACCCAGTTTTTAATTTTCTAGTATAGTCTTCTTTTTATAAATACAGACTAACTGTTGTCAAGGACGTAAGAAGTACAGACCACATCATGTATCCTCATTATGATGTTTCCTATCCCTCAATACGAGTATAACTCAATCACCTTAAAAAAGCCCCAGTTGCTGGTGCTTGAAATCCCCATGAAAAATGGATCATATGTCACAAAATAGTGTTTTCTTTACATTGATCAGTACATCTTCTCACCTATAAAGCAAATATTTCATCATTCATGCTCTTTCCCTTTTCTTTACTAAAGCATGATTTCCATGTAAAGAATTTCCACATGATTTAAAGTATATTTTGGACTTTTCACACAATTCCTCAAAAGCTTGCCAAACTCTATGCCCCCAAGCCAAGTTTCAGGGGTATCATAGAGGAATCTTCTAGTTAATTCTTTCTTCCCCACAGGAATGCATAGAAGTACTTTGCTTCTATGTGCTTGAAAAACTAAATAACTAAAACCATTTTTGAAAAAACCTACAACTTCTTCTGGTACTGGCCCTCTGAAATTCACCTGACTAACAATTCTGCCTTTCAATTTTGAAGATAGAAAATAAAATTAGTGCAGAAAAATAGTTATTTTTTATAGAAAGAAAACCAAACCCAAACATATTTAGTTCTATGGGAAGGTAAAAATTCTGGAGCACTGAAATATCTGTTTCTAAATGTTTTTATTGTCATGTAAATTAATCTTCTTGGCCATCTCTTGTCAATGTACCTTCTTTAGAAAATCTTCTGCTATTGGTGGTTTGCAAAAGTAATTTGCCTACCAAGTTTGAAGGTCATGGCCAAGTCACCAAGTGATGCTTTCCTGCTGATTAAGCTGTGGGACACTTTCCAGTGAGCAGGTCTGAAAGCACATGCTGACCCTGTCTAAATCTTTAGCCAGCTGAAAACTGGGAACACCTCAACTCCCTGCAGCCTCCACCTGAAGGCAACCTGGGCACCTGGTCCAGAATGTGGTCCCTCTCCACACCAGCAGCACCCCAGCCTGTGCTGTGGGTCCTCACAGGAAATGCTTCTTCCCCCTTGATCAGACATAGCTGAAGCCTATGCACACATATGAAGGAGGAATTTTGTTAAAACAGCTTTTCATGACAAACAGAAGTTCTGCAAAATCTGAAAGCTCAATTGAAAAATTATTTTTTCATGAAAAACACTGAAACATGACAATTCCCTTTATCATGAACATAAAAGTTTCCTACATAATGAATTCTAACTATGTCTTCAGGAGCCTTGTGATCTAGAAGCTGTTGTTCCCCTTTGTCTCCTATGAAGCTTCCTGGACAGATTACATTTCTCATGATTAACTGGAAACATCCTTTACTATAGTGAAGAATGGTATTTCCTTATAAGAACACAGATTTCATTTGATGAGGTTTTAATTCTATTCCTCTCTTCCCCCCATATTACACCCTGTTTCTGAGGTGGAGGACTGGGACATCAAGGTCTGAAATTCATTCACACTTTACAAAGTCTTCAGGCACTGCTAGGACTTTGAAAGACATGAGCTGCAGATTGATGTACCTTCCCTACAGTAAATTCACAGTATCAGTTGAGCACCCTGTCATCTTTAGAAAACCCAAAGTGGTGCCTTACCCATAACACTGGATATAAAGTAGAAAGCATACAACACATTTTCTATGACTTCCGCACACCACCCATCGGGAAGTTCTGGATCCCTCAGCTCAGGCACTCACCTGGAAGTCTTGGATTACTTACAGAGAACAGCCACACAATTCCCCCCTTCAAAGAATCCAGAACCCAAGAGCCTCAGAAAGCCAGCAGAATATTTTGACCGGAGGGTCAGGTCCAGAGATTAAGAATACTGATGATGGGCAGAGATCACTTGCTGGTTTTCCTGCTTAGGAGCGTTAACACAGAGAATGATAAAATCTGTTAAAATGTATTCAATCTGGGCAGGCTGGGTAGATGGGCTGAGACCAACACTATGAGGTTCAATAAGGCCAAGTGCCAGGTGCTACACTTTGGCTGCAACAACTTCAGGCGGCGCTACAGGCTGGGGACAAAGTGGCTGGAAAGGGGCCCAGTGGAAAAGAACCTGGGTGTGCTGGTCAACAGTGGCTGAACATGATCCAGTGTGTGTGCCCAGGTGGCCAGGAAGACCAGTAGCACTTTGGCCTGTATCAGCAGTAGTGTGGCCAGCATGACCAGAGAAGTGATTGTCCCTCTGTACTCAGCACTGGTGAGGCCACACCTCAAATGCTGTGTCCAGTTCTGGGCTCCTCACTGCAAGAAAGACACTGAGGGGCTGGAGGGCATCCAGAGAAGGGCAACAGAGCTGGTGAAAGGTCTTGAGGGTAAGTCCTATGAGGATCAGCTGAAGGAGCTGGGGGTGTTTAACCTGGAGAAGAGGAGGCTTGGGGTGACCATATAGGTCTCTGCCTGAAAGGAGGTTGCAGCCAGGTGGGGGTTGGCCTCTTCTCGCAGGCAACCAGTGACAGAACAAGAGGAAATGGCCTCAAGTTCCATCAGGGGAGGTTCAGGCTGAAAGTCAGGAGGAATTATTTCACAGAAGGGGTTGTTAAACAATGGAATGGGCTGCCCAGGAAGGTGGTGGAGTAACCACCCCTGGAGGTGCTCTGAAAATGACTGGACACGGTATCCAGTGCCATAGCCTAATTGACAAGGTGGTGTTTGGTCAAAGGTTGGATGCCATGATCTTGGAGGTCTTCTCCAACCTAATTCTGTGAAATGCAACTCCTTTCACTCTTTAGTCAAACTACTGCTAGTTCAGTAATATCCACATATCTTCTTAATGGATGACTCGCATCCATGTCTGAATTTCCACATATTTCAGTCTGACTCATCACAGTTTAAGTTGGAATTCTTCTGTCTCACAGTTTTTGCAGCTACACTGTTAGTCTCTTCTTACTCACATTAATAGCTTTGCTATGGCCTCATGTCTCCTCCCTCTGTACCGTTCCAGCATCTGTGGGCACAAGCCAATTTTTTTGTCAGAGGCAGACTGGAAGACTTATTGCCTCCTCCATGAAAGAGGAATCTTTGCTCCTCAGAAAAGCCAGTCACAGCTTTATCACTACTTGCTGCTGAGCGTACACTACAGCTGATCTAAAAAAGCCTTGGAAGGTGCTTGAGAATTAGAGCTGCTGGCAAGGCAAAGAAGTGGCAGTCACTCCCCGCCGCCTTCATGAATTCACATTCTGCAAGGGGGATTTTCCTCTCATTTAAGCCTGAAAACATTCCTGAGAGGAACAGTTTGTCCTCAAGTTGGCATAATGTTGCATTAAACATTTGCCACTTACTGTTCTGCAAGCTGTTAAGCTTCCTGTGAAAGCAGTAAGATACCACAGAAGCACTCTTTTGTAAACAGAGTCCTACATCATTTTATGGAAGCACTGTGGCAATACTTATCTGGGAACAAAACAAGGGGAAGTTGCATCACTCTGTGGGCTGCAAATGAGGCAAGGGGAATTATTAGCCTAAATTAACACAGGAAAACAAATTATATTCAGCCAGGAAGTGCTTTACAAGGAAGAACATGTATTAAGGAAATATACAACTTTAATGCTAAGCATAAGAGATAGGACATAAAGATTAAAAGAGAGGAAGGGTGTAATTTGAGTTTAGTCCTGACTTGCAGTTACAATGCGAAATAAAAAGAAGAATACCAATGAAAATTTCCACATGCTCTGAAAAAGGCTTAGAAATAAAGGAGAAAAACTTACTAAAAAGATTCTGGAGAACATTCCAAGTGAGCAAGAAGTCCCTTCTTTTCTGACTGCACAAGGACAGCAGCATCATACTTAGCAACACAGGCCCTTTGGTTTGCTAAGGCCATTGCTATCCTTACTCAATAAACTGTAGAGCTTATTTGGAGTCTTGAATTATAACCCTAATTGCTATGTGCTTCACAAGCTCCCTACTGCTAACAATCCAATTACAACACAAAAATTAACAGATAAACACAGATGAACATCATCCAGTGAATCCATGTGGTACTTTCTAGCTTAGCAACTTCATAAAAATGGGAAAACATGCTGGAACTTTCTTATTCCCCATGACAGACATTGGTTGAAAAACACCTGCATCCTAACCACTACTATCTGCACTCTAAACGCATTTCTTGCAGGTTTCTGTTTTTCTGAGTGGATCTCAGTAAATGTAGTACAATGAGAATCCTGTACTTGTCCGTATCTCTGCAAAAATGCTCAGGCTGAATCTGCTCAAGACGTGGCAAATAAACAATGTAATAAGCAGTTAAAGCACTGCACTACTTCACAGAAGATTAAACATGCCCAGAACTTTTTTTCTACTGAACCTGGCTAGACCAAAATGTCCAGAATGTCAGTGCTAATGACCACTTTGTCTCCAAAGCACCATAGACAGCTTTCAAACTGCCTAGAGGGAATAGTGTCTGTTCTGTACTAACTCCCAAGCAGTGCCCAAGAACTGCTAGGAGGAGTCTGAGCTGATCTGGCCCAAACCAGGGACAAGGTTAATGACCTAGTATTACAGGCAACTGAGTTTATTAAGGTGGCAGATTCAGAGTAAGAGACACCTCCCATGGCACTAAACTCAAGGAAGTCATGAGCAAGAATTAATCAGAAAACAATGGTGCTTTCAAGGATTTACTTCAGAAGCACTTTAATTGGACTGCACCTCCTGTATGTACCAGATCAATACTCCAGAAAGCAACCTCCTAAAGGAGCTCTTGTTCAGCAGAACACTGTTTGGAAGGGCAAACTCAGGACTGTAAACTCAGAAACGATCTTCTTTTGTCTGTTTCTACAGCAAGGCAGTTGAGTGCTGCATCAGGGAAGGCTGAGGAGGAGGAAGACAAGGGCATCCCTATTTACAGGCAAGATTGCACCAGAAGTGCCTGACTTACATAAGCAATTTGTTCTCTTGTTTGTGTAAGCAACCCAGCTAGACCACAAATACCATCCTGAGTGCTCAGGTGAAAAGTACTTGCAAGTCATTGTTCTGAGAAAATGCTCTGAAAAGCAGAGCCCAAGGCTGTGACATCAATTGCAGACCTCTGTGTACCATGACTGGATGCTGGTGAGTCATGGCATGCATAAACCAGCAGCATTTGAGAAGCCCTTCATAACCAGGTCCAGTAAAATTTATTGTTCTTAATTTGCAATTAACTCATCTTAAATTGACATAATTGGAGAATCTGACTCACAGCCTTTTTATAAGTGTATTTTTAAATCTCATTTATAAGACAAATGCATCTTCTGTTTCTGAAATGCCATAAATATTACTTTTTTTTTAAATGAAGCTATGCTTCATTTCACCCAGTAAAGGAGCCAAACTCTAGTTTGTTAGTACAAACCCTAGTTTGTTTGTTGGTCTATGTCTGGCTGAGAAATGAATCAATACCCTTAAATCCTACCCTAAATGAACTTTTGTGCAAAGTTGTGTCTTACAGCACAAGTGACGATTTACATCAACATGCTGACTCAGATCCTGCCTGGAGCCACAAATGGGTTTATGTTGCTGTTAGAGAGACCAGAGTCTTTCTTTGGCCCCCTTCCTCCTTCTTTTTTCATATAAAACCACCAACTCTAATTCTAATCTGGACTGCAGAGCAACTTCTCCTATGTCAAGGGAGCTGGCCTGGGGTGGAGGTGGATGGGGCTGCACGAAGCAGCAGAGGCAAGAGCAGGCGCTCGCTCAGCAGCGTAAGGAGGTGTCGCTAGGCAACGAAAGTAACCATGGATACCTGCATCCCCAGCGGCCCGCGGGCTTCTGAGATTAGTCACTCATCTGGAAAAACACTTTAAAAAAAATAAATAAAAATTCATGCGTTACAATGCAACGCTGTCTCTGCATAAATGTTGTTGTAATGACGAGATTCAGTTTAATAGAGCTTACTTTACTGGGACCTGATGTTTGCTCCACCCCAAGACTCGGAGGGCTCTGGGTCATAGAATCATAGAAAAGTTTGGATTGGAAGAGAGCCTAAGGGTCATCTAGTTCCATGCCCCCTCCCCCCCCCGCCATGGGCATGGACAACTTCCACTAGACCAGGTTACTCAAAGCCCCATCCAGCCTGGCTTTGAACTCTTTGAGAGATGGGGCATAGTCACTCACTTTCAAACATTTTGGGCTGCAGCATTAGTGGCAGAACCAGATCTCTGGCCAAGGGTCACACGTTTTTAAATCCTTCATTAGGGAAATACCCCGAAGCTTTAAATGCTACAAGAAAAGCAGTAGAGCTCCTTTACATATGAATTGCCCAGGGAGATTGACTGTCCCCTCCCCAGAAGGCTGGCATTGGTGTTTGGTTGGTAGGTATGATTTCTTGCTGATTAATGTCAAAGTTGTCAGTAATCATGTGCCTACAACTAATGTTTTCCCATCTTTCACATGCTGGAGGTTTCCAATTAGCAAAGGCAGCTCAGAAAGAGCAGCATCCTGGAGACCACAGCAGCAGGACAAAGAGCAGCCAAGGTCACCAACCACCTTCTTTTCGGCTCTTGCAGGAATGTGATTGTGTAAATACACGCGCATGATTCTAGCAAAGCCAGAAAACCTCCAAAATCCTTGGCAGTCTGTGGCCACTACGCCCTGAACAAAATTCCCTCCCAGTTCCAAGCCTGGGAACCCATTCAACCCTATGCTTATGTGCCTCATTGCACACATCGCCTGCGATACTGGTACTACCAGTGTCTTTCCTACCACTTCTTTCATCTAATTCAGAATACTTGAGTCAATAAAATCAATCTGTAGTTAGCACTGGCATTCACAGGAGCATGGATTTGTCCTTGCACAAGGGGTGTACTCAAAGTGATTAGTTCAGTCATTCCTGATGGGGTCTTATAAACAAACGATTGATTCCTGGGTGTTTGAGGGATGTTGATTAGAATTAGAATTTACAGCAACAGCTCAGTCTTACTTCATCAGAAGAAATTGTAAAAACATAAGGAGATCAGCTGCTTAATAAAATGTCATCTTTCTTATCATCTGATAAGATGATAAGATGATATGCTGGCTATTTAAAATATGAATGTAAAGGAATAAGCAAACCAGACAATGATAATACACATGCTATATATATTACCTATCTTGCCTTAATTAAAGTAGTTTACTTTGTTTACCATTGGAATGAGGCAGGCCATGTGACCCACAATCTGCTTATTCAACTTCTTTATTAAAATCATGCTTTTCAGCTGTGATCACTAAGCCAAATAATACACAGTATGAGCAAAAAGCTTATGAAAATCTGTATAAACTATTTTGATCAGTCTTAACCAAAAGTTGAATTTGGCTTCAAACAATGAACCTTTTTTTCTATGAAGCCTTTTAGGAAATCCCACTGCAAAAATTCTTAAGCTTAAATGGTAGCTACTGAGGATACCATTTGCTTGCTGGAAACATTTATAAAATTTGATTTACTGTGCATGGTAGAAAAACAGAGAAAGGAGAAAAAAACCTTTTTACTCAGTTATATATTTGTGATACTGACACAGTCATAAACTACACTTTGATCAATCTTGTGGTTCAGCTTCAGTGATGTCAACTTCCTTGGACTAAAGCATTTGTAAGTAGCTCCATAATTTAATAGATTTTTCTTCATGAAGCCTAAATGTATATGCACATATATATAATGTCCTTGCACTCTCACATGTACTTGCACAGTTAGCAGAGATTCTGATTTAGCAAGCAGGAAAAGGCTTTTCCTCAATCAGAGATGTGAAGAAGGAGCAAAGTGGTTGAAGCCCCAGAAACAGGGGGTTTCATTGTAAATGATGCATTGTGGAGAGAGAAAAGTCTTAGACTAGATAGTTAGGATTAATACATTTTATATAAAGGTAACAGCCATCTAAAAACAACCCAAAAAAAGACTGGAACAAGACACATTATAATGGATGCATATTATCAAAACCTATTTGATTTAGTAGCTGGGCTACAAATCTCATCACAAATTTATTTTCACATGACTGCCCAGACTTTCTGCTTTAGCCTGGCTCAGAAATGCCTTGGCCTTTCTCATAGTGTTACTGAATTTCTTCTCCCAAACCCAGTCAAAATCACATCAGACTGTAAGAAACGAAGGAATAGATTATTTACTAAGTAAAAAACCTATATTCCTAAACATTGAAGCTGATAAAGCCTGTTTCCCTTACAAATCTGTGCCTTGAACTTGTTTGATTTTGGCCAGACAAGGCACAGGAAACACTGCTTTTCACAAACTGTGCTGCCCAAATGAAGTTTTCATTCCAAGCTTCAGGCCTTCTATTTCATGCACATTCTAATAGAGTATACATGCTTGGTGCAGACTTTAATTAACAGACTTTCTCTCCTCTAACTGTTCATTTATTTGCATGAATCTTGGGGCTTAATTATCTTTGAAACGTCTACCACTTTGAAAAAAGTAGTAGAAATCAGACAGAACTTTCCACCTATTAGGGAGGATTCAAAAAAATCACCATACATGCAGAATTACCTCAGCACATGCAGTGGTATAAACCTCATTTCTTTTTGACAAACAGACAAAAAACCCAAACCTAAAAAAAAAAATTAGAATTGTGAATTCCAAGATTGGTTTAGCTGCATTAATCTGAAGGTTGCTACATAAGACTGCACTGTAAAAGATGCAGATCTGTACTTAAAATGTGAGGAATTTCTGGACCTTACAACCTGGACCTGACCACAGGAACTTACAAAAATTTTATTTAAATCTGATTTAGTCTTCTTTGTGCCATTATCACCTGGGAAGGTTTTGAAGACCGATTCTTGGTTCAGATTCCCCAGTGATAGCTATTAATCTCTTCATATCTAAACTATCTCTTAAAGGATGGAAAGATTCTTTCTCCCATCTTCTCTTCATTATTACCTATTCACAGAAGTGTTGGAGTTGGTCCTGAATGATAAGGAGAAGCAGCACCTCTTAACTTGCTAATGAGGACAAACACAACATCAATACAACTGTGATTAGCTTTAGAAGAATTTTCTGAGGTGATAAAACTGTTTCTTTACACAAAAAGTTGTTGAATTTTCCCACAGGGGAAAAGGTTGTATATGTGTTTCTTGTACGTCTCTGCAATATTTATTTTTGAACACAGTGTTGGAGCATAGAGTTCATACAATGGGATCAAGTCAGTGCTTTTACATTTCAAACTGCATGAAATGGACTGCATTTCACCCCTGCTGAGCTTGTGGCTGAGCACAAAATAGATTTCTCCCCAGGAGAATGCCTGGAATTGTCTGTTTTTCTTAATAATTTATTTCACTACTTAATGTCCTTCAATTTAATAGGCCAGTATCTGTAATAAATTGCATTATTAACATCTGTTTTCACAACATTTTCCTCATGGGCTTCAATGATGTCCAACACTATGGCACACAGTTTGTGAAATACAAGAGTTCATGGACAAATTCAAGCACACTAGAGTCAGGGTGGCCAAAATTGATCCCACCCACCTATAATCTGGATTTTGGGGATGAATGTGCCTGGACCGGAAGCGACCTCTCATGCTGCTGAGATTCCTTCACTTGCAAGAAATATTACAGCTGCTGGACACAAACAAGGCCCTCGTCTACACCTCATCTATACCAAGTTTGTCTACATTTGGTGCCTTAGAGTGTGCCGTAGCCTGGGAGGGCAAACATGAGGACACATGTGTCTGCAGCCTTTTTTAGACAGTGTTTTCCTAATTCCTGATCTGAGCTCTGCAATACCCATTTAAGAGACATGGAATAAAAAGCACAAACAGTATTGGGAGTACATATTTCCTCATTTTATATGAGTTTTTCTCTTCCTGGGTCCATGAATTTGTTTCAGTCTTTTTGGCATAGTGGTGCAACTCCATCTGCACTGTTGATTGTCTGGCAGCCTGGTTCTTCCCCAGACTCTGAGACAAGGAAGATGTGGTTTCATCATCTCCCAAAACAAAGGTGATGGCCAAGGTCTTGCATTTCTTGGGCAAGTGCTCTAATTCCCTATCTGTTGAACAAAAACAGGGATTTCTTCAAATGCAGCTCAGGGCTGGGAGACTCCAAGGTGATGTACCTGCTTGCAGTGAGTCCCCCCATGACAGTGCTCCAGCCACTGAACAAAGTGTAGTGTAGATGACCAGGCTGTGTCTAACGTCCATCTTGCTGAAAATAGTTTTTCAATCTCAGGAAACCTCTAACTTTTCTTCAGAGGTAAAAATCAACTCTGGCTTGTTGCAGTGGGGATTACTGCAACACGCATATATCAAACCAGGAGTCTCGTGGAAAGCGATGTATATATGGACAGTTTTGTGGTAGATGTTTCAGAGATGTTTATTTCTCCAGCTGCATGGCCGGGGCTCTGCTCAGGAACTCTCAGTCACGGGACCCCAGGGTCCTTGGCGTTATCAGGGAACCCAAACCAACCAATGGGGAATGAGGCTGACCAGGGGCAGGGAAACCCCGTGTCTCCCCCTCAGGGCCCATCTCCCAGGGCTCCATGGCAGGGCGGGGAGACCCCAACACTGGCTCACCTAGCAAACACAATGGAAAATTGCCAGAGCTTGGCTCCTCAGTGATGGGCCTGCTATAGTGGAAAAGTAACAACCCCCCCTCTAAGATATTTAGAAACAATATGATCTGGCAACAAATCAAGAGTGGTCTTTTCTGTCAACTGTAAAATATTCTAAAACACCAATCAATTCTCAATTAGACTACGGGGGGAAAAAGCTTAGAAAAAATTTGTTTGCTTTGTTGATTGATTAGAGTTTTGTAGCTTTTTTTTTTGAGGCTTAACTTGTGTAGGTTGCTGACCTTGCCAGGAATGTAAATGGCATCTTGTAGGAGTGCCATCTGACTTACTTAGTTCTGATCTTTTCTTTCTATGTGAAATGCCAAACAAACCCAACAACTAAATCAAAGATTGACCCCTACGAGAATTCACTGCAAAAACGTTAGCTAACATTCTGAAATTCTTTTTGTCTGTGTAATTCACTTTCAACTTCTATATTCACTAAAAATAATACTACTGCATCATCACAAATACTACCTGCCCATGGTAGCACACGCCATCTTTCACATCTGTAGGACTGTAAACTGAATTGTTGTATGATATCTTCCATCAACATAAAGCGTTAATGTAACTTAACTGAAGGAAGAATTTTTAAGAAATCATAGAATCTTAGAATCACAGAATCAGTAAAGTTGGAAAAGACCTCCAAGATCATCAAGTCTGACCTTTGGCCAAACACCACCTTGTCAACTAAACCATATCACTAAGTGCCATGCCCAGTTATTTCTTGAACACCCCATGGGATGGTGTCCACCTCCCTGGGCAGCCTTTTCCAACATTTGTGATCATCCTCAGTGAAGAAATTCTTCCTGATGGACAACCCAAATTTCCCGGGCACAGCTTGAGGCCATTTTCTCTTGTTCTGTCACTGGTTGCCTGGGAGAAGAGGCTGACCCTCACCTGGCTACACCCTCCTTTCAGGCAGTTGTAGAGAACAGAAAGGTCTCCCCTGAGCCTCCTCTCCTTCAGGCCAAACAACCCCAGCTCCCTCAGCTGCTCCTCATAGGACTTGTGCTCCATTGCCCTTCTCTGGACACCCTCCAGCCCCTCAATGTCTTCCTCGCAGTGAGAGGCCCAGAACTGGACACAGAACTCGCGTGGCCTCACCGGTGCTGGTGCCAAACACAGGGGAACAATCTCTTCTCGGGACCTGCTGGTCACACTATTGCTGATACAGGCCAGGGTGCCACTGGCCTTCTTGGCCATCTGGGCACACACTGGATCATGTTCAGCTGTTGTTGACCAGCACCCCCAGGGCTTTTCTGCTGGGCAGCTTTCCAGCCACTCTGCCCCCAGCCTGTAGTGCAGCCTGGGGTTGTTGTGACACAAGTGCAGGACCCAGTACTTGGTCTTATTGAACCTCATACTGTTGGTCTTGGTATATCAACCTGGTCTATCCAGATCCTACTGCAGATGATAAATCAGATTAAATTTTCATTGGTGAAATGTATGGAAAATTTGATATCTGTCCTGATATTTTATTCGTTATAAACACGAGTGGAACACAATAGAGACAAGCAAATAATCTACTTTTGTATGTCAGTATCAGATATGTATTTTTACATATCAAGTACTCATATACACATAATGAAAAAGGAGGTTAAAATATTTCCCCATCTAGCCATCTTAAATTAGGAATCAGGCTCATACATTTCACCAGAGATGGGATATTGAGAAATCTGGAGGATGAGCAATTGGCAGTTGAAATTTACTTCAATCAAATTGCAAGATAACCGTTGTTTAATATTCTTTTTTGAAGTAGCTTATTTTCTGCTTGACACATCTGTTAAGCTGTAAAGTCAGAACTGTTCTTAGCGAGTGTCTGAGAGCACGGATTACTCATTACCACCTGATTTGCTATGGATCACTGGAAAGTACATTTGTATTCCACTGTATTTACACCACATCTGCAACATACATATTGTGGTTTGGGTCACCACGTACATGACAGTGAAAAGGTAGCATTACAAACCTAGTGAATTAGACAGCCATGCTCTTTTGTTAGATGGTTGAAAACATTGGCAGTCCCAGGCTGGTCATCTGTCTGTCGGTCTGTCTGTAGGAGGCTGTTGGTGAAACATGTGAGCAATCCCCAACTGACTTCAGGCAAAGGTGTTTGGGCTGATATCACCTCTGTCACGGGCTATCTTGTCAGTCTTGTCTGAAAGTGGATTAGAAATTGAATGCACAAGTGTTTTGGTAGCCAAGTCATAAAGAACTAGATAGCACATTTGGGGCCATTAATGGCTTCAGCTGAGACAGGTTTAGAAGAGACATTTTCCCACAGCCTGATTGATGCTTTCATGTAATTTATGTTCCTCATCCAAAGAGTCTGAGTTTTCTGAAGGCAAAAGATTTGTATTGGAATGTGTTTTGAGTACCTTTCTGAGGTCAGTAAATAAAACTTTTTTTTTTTTTTTGCTAAACAATCATCTCCCTGTAAGTTTTCTAAATACTTTTTCTTGGTTGTTTAAAGCAAATGGGACCACATGTGGTCATATTCATGGGCTGTGACAGTATATGGTACAAGGAACTTCCCTTCCAGGAATTAAATGGTGGTGCAATGTCGGGGTATCGCTTTCTAAGTCACCTGCACACACATGACCCCATCAGGCACGGTGCACTCCAGGGTTTATGGCAGAACAAAGCAGCCAGACTTACTGACACAGAAACGGATTAGCAAAAAGTAAAACAGTGCTGAAGAAACACCACTGCTTCTGGTGGTCAAAGAAATCACTTTAGAGCAGCTTTCCTCATCACCAAGACCTGAATACTGAACTGCTTATAAATGCTTCTGCCATAGCCACATCCCTGGACAGCATACACTGAGCTCTGCAGAACACTACTCGACTCATTTTATTACAATTTTTATTACTTTTTTCCTTTCAGAAGGAAATTTTTTTTTTTTAATCTAATGTTTCAACATGACAGTGTTAGGTTATGCAAGGCAAAGAATTAGTCAATAAAAAGTGGCATTTAAACATTCTGTGAATAAAACATGCTGACTCTCTTTTCTTATTTTTTTAAAACTATCCATAGACTATAATCTCTGCAAGGTTGCCCTTTTTTATTTTGTAATTCTGGCAAAAATTTCCCTTTGAAATTACCGGTTCTAGCTACAAACAGAGATGAAACCTTTGCTCAGGCACATTGAAACACAGCCAACACAGAAAGGTGAGCTGGAGCCCGGGGTGGCCCCAGCATAGGGAGCACCCCATCAGTGGAACACAGCCCCGTAGGAGCTGGGAGCAGGGTTACTCAACAGCCACAGCCAAGCACGGGATGTGCCAGGCCCAGGTGCACCCAGGGTCCTCAGCCAGGAGCAAAGGAGACAGGCTCAGAGAGGCATCTGAGGGGTCCCTCCCAGGACATCAGCCACCTACAGCAGAGGTCTGAGGTCCATCCAGGAGACAGGCACACCTACACCACAGCTCAGGATTAAGGAGAGAAATAAAGGGCAGGGATCCCTGAGGAAAAGGGTGAGGGTCCCAGGGAAGGCTCATCAGAGCCATTAAAGTCAATTCATGCTCTCAGGGCCCTGAAACGTCTCACCATAAAGCTGCAGCAACACTTGTAATAAGTCTTTCTTTATTGCAGCTTTCCTACAAATAAAAAAATCAGTCCAAGGGCTACACCAGTATCAGTGGTATCACAAACATTTCTTACAAGATTGAGAGTAGGAAGTTTTATCTGACATTACATTTTATCTATCTTGAAAATATTCTGAATGACTATTTTATATCTTACTGCTATATGTATATATATATATCAACACTGGACATAATTTCTTGTCTTGCCATGTATTAAACTATTATTATCTATCCCTTACAGGTGTGTCAGTTAAGGTCTATGCTGCTGGTGCTGTACAAGCATAGAAAAAAAAAATAGAAAGCCATTTTCTACCTCAGCAGAAGTTAGTTTCTGCCCACAGTAAACAAAGCACAAGGCACTATAATAAATACAGTATAAGAAATAGAGTAAATCGTAGGGAAAAATGGAAAAGGAAAGACAAAGCAAGTCAGATTGTACATTAACAAAAGGCAGCAAAATGAACCTGCATAATTTTGGTTTAAATCTTCAGTTGAGAATCATACCTAATTGTCAGAAACCCCCTTTGGATGTTTATCTTCAGCGATATTTTTGGAACACTTTCAGCTCAGTGTAAAATTCAACTCACACAGTTACTGTTTTATTTCTTTTCCATCAAACATATTCTAGTAATAAGAATTCCTGGTACTGCATTTAAAACAAAACTATTTTCTTGATTGCCCTAGGATCTGACCTGGCATTACTCAATGTCCCCTCTGCTTACTGGCTAAGGCAGTGTCTTGCAATAATGGAAAATGTATACAGATCTGCTGTTTCTGAAGAGAAGCAGCCAAGGAATGTGAGTTGTACAGCAGATACTCTGCTCTTTTGAAATGAACTGGGAACATAGATATTGCTGAGATACTCTCAAATTCTACAGATCTATGAATTTGGGGGAGGAAATATATATTAGCAACAAATGTTTAACTTTTATAGAAGATAAACATTAATGCTCACCTTAAGCATCTGATCACCACAGTAAGTACCTATTCTGCTAGATACCCTGAATTTGTAAATAGCCTATAGAAAAAGGTAGCAATAGAGAAAATGGAATCACCTCCAACCCCAGTGTACAGGCTAAAAAGAAGTTTTCTAAAGTCAGCCAAAAGGAGCCACTTGTTTCTCAAAAAAAGGGAAGTCTGGTCTCTCTTTTGGAGATTTGATTCCTTTCCTAAACCAGCAGTTAAGTTCATCTATCCCCAGAGATCAAAAGCTGAGAATTATCCATGGATGGCTTGTATTTAAAGCCACATTTTTAAGAACTAGGCAGTGAGGCTTATATTTAAGACAAATGACAACTGAGTACAAAAAGCTATCCTTTAATTTTTATGCATGAACATCAATTTGATGCCACATTTCTTTCAGCAAGGTGGAGGTGCAACCTCAGCACCCTCCACTACTTGAGGAAATTTAAGCCCAAATAATTTCGGATTGTACCTTAAGCACCAAAGAAGGGACTAACTTGATAAAAAGGGTACTTGCCATCATTTTTGCTCTAGTTGTCGTTGTACACAGAAGAACATCGTCATTTGGCCACAAAACACAATTGCGTGAGGGAACATGACAAAGTAGGCATAAACACACTTTTGGGCAAACGAGAGCAACCAGAGCTCTAAGCACTGATACTTTTCCAGAGGTGTTTTACATATATTACCTATGATGCTCTAATATCAACATTCATCACAGAAACACCTCGAAATTCAGGTCACTCTTCTCCCAGTGTACAACCTAATTATGAGGTCAAGATCTCTACTGTCTTCAGTCTTCACAGCCCAGTGAAATGGTCTGCTTTCATTCTCCAAATGCTTTATTTCCAGAAAAAGCATGAGCAGAATAATTTGTTGCTCATACCACTGTCCACAGTGGGCTGAAAGCAGACTGCAGCAGAACAGATAGAAATTATCCTATCCTGGGATTTGCACATCTTTTAGACATAGTATAGCATCAGGCCTACAATAAATTGAAAGATAACAATTATTATAAAGAATATAAATAAAATCATTAATAATAATAAATTCCCTGAAATCTGAAGTGGAAAAATTCTGACTGTTTTTGTTGGAACCTTTACTTACTTTATGCTCTTGTGCTCCTATATGTGTAGGCCCTTTCCACAGGCTAAGTGGGTCTGATCTATCCATAGCATCTGTACCTGACCGAAGGACAGGGAGCTTACAGCACTGCTTCTCACAGAAGGAGGAAAATTCTAGGCAAAAACAAGGCTTTTGGACCCTTAATGCCTTAGCCTCTATTATAGTTACTTTTGGCAGGAAGAGGATAAAGTGTACTTTAAGTCTTGGGATTTACTCATCCCAGAAATAAATATAAGGCAGTCAAAGGTGTAGCTCTACAGAGTCCAGGCCAGCACAGTCATGGATGTCAGCTGATATTAAAGAAATCAGGTATCCCTAAAGTCAGCTTGTATCCTCCAAAAATATCAGTAACAAGTACAAGGGCAACAGTTACTCAGTTTTAGATTCAAACTATTGCAGACTGAACTGCTGAGCTGCTTGTGTATGCAATTGGGTTAGAAAATATTCCACTGTACAAACTCTGGAATTCTGTATGCTTTTCTGAGAGAACAATATATGTGAATACTTACAGGTCTCCAACATTTTTTCCTGTGTGAATCAAGCGTACTGTTTTTCCCTGTTTTGCTTCTGAATTCAATATGCACATCTACTTGCCTGTCCAAACCCTGGGCAAGGCAGCCTGGCAGCCTGCACTAAAGGAGAGGCAAACAAAACTCCATGGTGTATGGCTGGGGACTTCAGCCTTTCTTAAATGAACATGGCTTCTCTCAAGGGAAGAACAAATTGTGGCTGAGTTTTTTTATATCAGCTAATCCTTTCAGAAACTGCATTGAAAGTCAAGAAATAAAACTGAATTATTATAATTATTGTATAGTTTTTCTCAAAGAAATAGCTCTTCCTTGTAATCATCATGCAAATAACAATACAAGCGATTGCTGCAAGGTAGAACAATAATTGTTTCTAATAGGAGGTTCAGCTGGTTTTCTAAATGTGGGTTTTTACATAGGAACTCAAAATCTGCATCTGACATACCACCAAGTTTTCAGCAAATTATGCTAGAGTTTCTTTATCCTCTTAATAACGTTTTTTCCTCTTATTTCTTTACTGTCTTTTCAGGGAGAGCCATATGTACATGCAGTGTTTATTAAAATGGAATCTACAGTTTTTCCTCAGTTTGTGTTGCTCTTCACACATATGCAAAGGACTACAGGTTGATAAATCAAAAAGAATTGTAAATTCTGAAAGTTTAATAAATTTTTGTGTGAATTATGATTCAGTTAAACTTTTACTGAAAGTATAAAATTTAGTCTTCCCCTTTCACTTTACTCTTCATAAGTAAGTATGTCTTTCAACCAGGTAGTAGAAACAATATCTCATGACTGCAATCTCTACACATTCTCATCTATACTGATACAAAAAGGAAGATTCTGTGCTTACTGGCCAGGAATGTTTAGGGAATAAGGCAGAATTGGGAATTGCCCCAAGTACTGGTTGAACACAAAACTGGTTAATTTCCAAATGGCAATTTTCTGATTGTCAAACACAGTGACTAGAAAAATATTAGATGCAGCGTCAAAGACAGCACTTTAGATTACAAATTATTTTTTTAGCTTTATTTGTGAAATATCAGAACATTAAATATGTTTGAATAAGTTAGGATTACTCTGGTGACAGAAGCAGACTACATTTGTCCTTATGTAACAGAGACCTTATTTAACAAGGATGCTGCTATGTCAGCAAGTCCTTATCTGTGTAAAAGCTAACAAATGCATCTCATGAGTTTTTATTTTATTATTCTAATCTCAAAATTCAGTGTTGAAGTCCACAATTCCACTCTATTCCTGTAATGAGTTCTTATCTTGCATAATGACTTTGAATCATATATGACCAAATTTAGGTGCATAACTGAAGTCCAAATGGTAAAGCACCACCATAGCGAGACTCCAGAGGTTCAATAGAGTTAATAAATAAATATCTAAACTTGTAAATATTACTTTTATGTTGAATGATAGTTTAAGAAGCAGTGCAGCTTTACTACATATCTCTATTCAGATATGTTTTCTTCTATAGATAATATTGAATTTCAGCCCCTTGAAACCCTCATTTTTATTTATGAATATTTTAGTACGGTACACCTTTAAGAAAATGCCAATTACCGATATTTGCTTTGTACTTCTAAGATGCAATTTCTTATGGATCAATCTCCAATTCCTGTTCCCCATCTAAACCTTCCTTGAGTATGATATTTTTCACCCAAGCATTTCTACACATAAACAGCTGATACTTGCACAATATACTGGCATCTTTTTCTAGACAAAGAAAATTCAGTCTCCACAATAAAGATGGGTCATAGTAAAGTTTGTCTATTGCTCAGAGATTAAAATCTTATTTCCAATTAAGAATGACTATCAGGCAGTAAAATGAGAAAAAAAAATTAGAAGGTTTGGCAAGATTTCATCTGCTTCTTTGATTAAATTTAAGTATTCCTTAACTTGTCATGTGTCACACAGTGAAGCCAAGATACATTTGGTACCTATTTCTGGTAACCTGCAGTTAAGACCATATACATGCACATTTTGTGACATCTCTGCTTGTCTGTTATCCCACAATCCCAAATGGACTACTTTTATCAATGTGACCCAGTATGTCTACCCCATAAGGTTGAAGAGGAATAAAAGACATCAAGAGAGACCTACAGGAGAAAAAAGTATCTATATTGGGTAAACACAATATCTTGTGGAGCCAAGAATATAAAATATAGAAACTGTAGTTCTGGTGTCCCAGAAAATTGGAAGAGATTAATCAGAACCTCAATCAGCCAACTTCCCATAAGTTTGCAGAGGCTATGAAGCTGATCAATCTTAGGAAACTACTTCTGTCAATAATCGAGACATATTAGTTGCAGTGATGCACACATGGACATTTATCTCTGCTTACAGTGATAGCCAAGTCCTCTAAATTGGTAGTTACTGCAAATCTCTAGACACTTCCTATCTGAATTGTGATTTTAAAAAATAAATTTCCCATCTTTCATCCTCCCATGTTAATCACCTACAGGGTTGCTTGGCCCACGGAACCACAGACAGGTTATCAGCTGAATACATTGCTTGGAGATACTCAAAAACCAGCTTTCTGCTACTTCCTTGAGCTTTTCTTCATGATAGAATAGAGACTGGCTGGTGGCAAGTCAGGATTTTTCAGAAGTGTAAGCGTGGCTGAATTCTACCCCCATGGCTGAATTCTACCCCATAGAACTATAAATTATTTATATTATAATGAACAATAATTATCTTAAGGAATCAGTATTTAATCTCCTCAATGAATTTAGATTTTCAAGACGCTTTTGAAAAGAATCTGTCAAAAAGGCTCTTTCAAAAAAGTTCAGTGTCAAGAGAGGAAGAAGAAAATTCCTCTCATGGTAACTGGTCAAAGAACAATCAACTAATATTAGAAAGAAATGGTAGATTTTTCACAAAGAAAGAAGGCGCCAGCAGAGTCCCTCAGGTATCTGTGTTTAGACATATGATACTAAACTAATTCTTAAATGATCTGGTTAAAAAATAAAAAGTGAGGGGAAAAAATCTCCAAATGGAACAAAATTAATTACAAGAATCAGCACTGGAAATGACAAGTTGCAGAATGGTCTTATATGCGCCCTTATCTGCGTGATAGAGGGGCAGTTAAATTCATCATTCATGAAAGGAAATCCATACCTATCATCGTGAAGGGGAACAAACCATAAGGTGACAAACTTAAACTTATAAATACTAGACCTCAAATGACCATGAGGAAGGTGATTCTGGAAGTAGATCTTATGGAAAGTTCTCTGAAAACATATTTTCAATATTAAGAAATGATCAAAGCCAAAAATAGAATATCAAGAACTATTATGAAACCAGTAAAGAATCAAATGGAAATAATCCATCACAAAATGTGATTCTATCCCAAAGAGACACAGTAAAATTAGAAAATAAGTATAATTGGAGATTTGGAATTAAATAAACTAAGACTTATGGGAAAAAAATGAGGAAATTGTAGAAAATTATGAAACAAAAAAAGGAGGAAATTAGAGAAGTATATAGAAACTGTTGAAGGCATAAGAGAGGGTGGATAAGGAATAACTATTGACTGTTTCCCATAACATAAAGGCAAGGTGGACCACAATGAAATTACCAGGCAACTGGTTTAGAACAAAAGGAAGTATCTTTTTGTTTGACATATAATAACACTGTAACATTCATTGCTACAGGATGTTGTGGATACCAGAAGTATAAATAGGCTCAAAAAGCAATTAGACAAAATTAATGGATGAATTAATGCAAGATATCCATTCTGGAAGTCCCAAAGACTAAGACTGGCAAAACTTATAACCACGGGAAAAAAAAATTATGTCCTTGCCTTTCCCAAAATATCTACTAGTAGCCATTGTCAGAGACAGATCAGTGAGCCAGACAGATCTAACAAAGTTGTTCTGACACAAGAATTCAACTCTTTTTTTATTGGAAGTATGAACTTCACTCCTATTCTAAAGTGAGCATTTTTTAAAGAAAAAGTCAGACTTTCTTTTCTTTTAAAGAAAAGCTAGACTTTCTACTAGTGTCTGGATAGTGGTTGGATGGTGGTTGCAAGCTAGTGATGAAATTACTGGTTTGATGCTGTCTCAAGTCTGGAAATGAGTAGAAGCTTCTGTCATTTGATGGCTGATTTGTATGATGGGGTCAGTCTGATTCCCAGAGATGAGATCATTCCATCCAAAAACCATACTCACAATAAAACTCCAAATGAAAAGCCCATTAGTTCAGTATAATTCAGCCCTCTTCATTAGCAAGACATATGGATTGGGGTACATCACAAGGCTTGTCCTGACAACCTTGTGTGTAAGGTTGGCACAGGCAATCTTGTATGCAAGATCTCAGGATGTGCTTCTGTAAACCCTCAGTAATGTAATGGAAAACTAATTTTCCAAAAATTATTGACACTATTCAGGATTATTCCCTGCACCTACCAGTTTTCAGGACTGGGGCCCTTGTCTAATTTTAAGCAGTGTATGGAATGAAAATTTCAGACTATTTCTCCTTTCCATGGAAGAGCTCCAATCTAGACCATAGCAAATGACCAGAAAGATATTAGTGGAGGGAGTATGAATGGAGCCCATGTTAAGAGACTTCATTACTTTCAGTGATGAGGCTGAACTGCAGTTTTGCCTACTCTTTTAGTATGTGTTTTCCTAATAGATAAGAAGGTATTGTGCTGTTGAATAGCCATGGGAAGGTGATGGGGTAGGCAGGAAAAGGAAAAAGAAGCAGAGATTCTTTCACATTTTCATTACTAATGCTTAGTTTATACAATGCTTCCTGAACATAGTGAAGGATTTAGAAACTATTGAAAATCAATCATAGAATCACAGAATATGATGAGATAGAAGAGACCCACAAGGATCATTGAGTCCAACTCCTGGCCCAGCACCATCCCCAAGAGTCGCACCATGTGCCTGAGAGCATTGTCCAAACACGTCTTTAACTCTGTCAGGCTGGTTCTGTGACCACTCCCCTGGGGAGCCTGTTCCAGTGCCCAACCACCCTCTGGGTGAGCAGTCTTTTTCTAGTATCTGACTTAAATCTCCCCTGACACAACTTCAGGCCATTCTCTTGGGTCCTGTCAGTGGTCACTGCCTTTGGACGCCCTCTAATAGTTTAACATCTTTCTTATATTGCAGTGACCAAAACTGCACACAGTACTCAAGGTGAGGCCACATGACTAGTTCAGAAAAGACAGTACTACTGAGGTTTCTTGCTAATAATAAACATTTTATTTTTTCCAAGCTGTGTAACTCTGTTTTATTTTTCTGCATCTTTTTCATTAGAGTGTGCTTCCTCCTTGACTATTGTGAGAAATTTAAATATGGTAATAATTATTTTGTGGAATATAATTGTTTTTCATCAATGTCATTACATAGTCTTGCTCAGAAGACAGGCAGATTGCAGGATGTGTGGATTCTGAGGTGTATTGTGCTCTGCAGAAACCATCACTAGCAGCTCAGATAACATGGATGAGAAATCAGATACAGACACGGAAGAGATTTTAGATAGATCAAGTTTAGATGGTTTCAACACTGACAAATCCACACCGACAAGGTTCCATGAGAGCAGAACAAATAAGGCTGTTTAATAACAGTTTAGCAAGTTTAAGTTGTTAAATATATTGAGAAGAGACAATCCCTTGATACCTGTTAAATTCCAGATAGTCTGAGATTTGACTGAGATGCTTTCTGCCAGTTTGTGCTTACTGCACAGCATCTTTGTAATTCAGGCACCAGAAAGTTGTAAATTTGTCAACAATGTCAAATCTTTACTTACTGCTGAAATGGGGCTATAAAATCTGAGGTCCAGAAGAACAGGCAGCAGTGGGAGGATGGCAGGAACTGCTTGCACAGACATGGCATGGGGGTTACATTTCACCGTGATCAGCATCTGAAAGACATCAGGAAGCAGCTAATTGTCTATAAATGACTGTATTTACCAGTTCAGCCAGGCAAATTCTAACCTAATGATACTTAATAGCGTGCTACACAGTCAAACAGACTAAAAATAATTTCTTTTAAAATTACAGCTTTCTCACAACAAAAGTAAACAAATATGAGAGAAAATAATATTTTAATTTGTAGTGTTTGCACATTGATGGATTTCTGAGGTTTAGATTCACTCAAATGCCACTTAACCCTTCTGCACTCAAACAGAAATGGATTGATTTAGCTGAAATCTCGTAAGAGGTTTTCACTCCAGCTATCCATTTCTGCCCTCTCAGGAGATAACTGCTTACTTTGCACAAAGTTGCAAGACCAGCATACCACTAAATGTTTTGAACATATTTTCTTAACTCAGCTGTTTTTCTAGTTTTGCTTTTACTTGTTACTTAGAACTGAAATGCATCTGCAAAAGGGGTTAATTCTGTTACGCAAATTTTTGGTAGGCTGCTCCATCTATAAAATAGGAAATAACATATTTAAATCCTATTTCATATTCTCTCTAAGGATATGAACACATCACTTTCCATCATACTTCTGTCTTGAGCCTTCCCCATTGGTCCGAAATAAGTCTGTTCATCAGTTTTATATTTCTATCCTGCTGTGTCTTCTATACCTCGTGAGGCACACAAATAAACTGTTTAATCTTGTAAATACCACAGAAGTGTTTCTGCTTCTACTTTGGCTACACTTTATTGCCTTTGCCATGTATTAATTGCTTATTCAAAATCTTTGCAATGATGTTTCCCATTCCCTGAACAAAGGAGTAAGGCAACCATCTTGCCTCCCATTTTTTTCCTGTTAGGTTTTTAACACTGTTTTTTTTGCAATTACAACCTGATGGAAATGTCAGAGCTTATTAGACATGAAATACTTCACTGGCAAAGCAGATCTACACCAAACATTTTGATAAACTGCTAATAAATGCATTCTGATAAATGTAAGCTTACATCCTGAATAGACAGTAAATATAGTAAGATATAGCTGCACATTGGTGTCTTTCAGATGCTGATACCTCACCTGGAACACCTTCCTCTACACAAGTTCCTTGCCTAGGCACAAGTGAATCAGGCAAACCACAACAGTTCCCTGAGAGCTGAATAGCATAAGCTCTGAGATACAGAGCTGGTCTAATGGAATTACACACTTCTGCTGACGCTTTTTATCTGCATCCCCTGTGAGATATTAAAGCTGTATTCAGGGTAGTAACTCAGTGCTCTTAAGTGATGCCCTGAGTGCAGCAGAGGATTAAATGAATGTTTGAAGCTGTGACTAACTTTAGCTGTTTGCCTCACTCTTTCTTTGAAGGACCACCATGGACACCTGATGATGTCAGGAAAGAAAGGGCATTTTAAAGGTTTGCGGCAAACCCTATCAAATCTTCCAGATTATATGAAAATGGCTTCATCCTTTCTGGGGATGATGACCTTGTTTCTGGCTTTTTTAATGACTTTTCTGAAGGGCACACAACCA
Organism: Corvus hawaiiensis; assembly: GCF_020740725.1. Taxonomy (NCBI): domain Eukaryota; kingdom Metazoa; phylum Chordata; class Aves; order Passeriformes; family Corvidae; genus Corvus; species Corvus hawaiiensis. Next base: position 27,689,077 of record NC_063215.1, read on the forward strand.
TCCCCTAATGTGTAAGGCTATTTGCTACAGCTGAAACCAAGGAAAATTAACTTCAGTGTCCATAGGGAGCTCTACGGCTAGCCCAGGTGGGCAGCACTATCGCTCCTCCTCCATGAGTATGCAAGGGTATCAGACTGTATATGCTTAAGCTTCTAACTTTTTTCCATTTTATGGGCACACAACTGGGCTCTGGGTGTTCTGCAAACAGGGACATCTTACTGGTTGGATTTAAAACCCATTCTGCCTCAAGAGATATAATTATGAAGCTATCACTATGAACTCCTGGCCAGAATTCTACCTCAGGTTCCATTTTGTCTATGGAACTGTGGCTTGTCTGCACAAAGACCACACATATCCCATGTATCAATGTCCCTGTCACATTACAGCCATTCAATGACTGATTTCACAGATTGAACACAGTCTTTCCTTCATGTGCAGGCACCAAGCTTGTTCAAACAAATCATCACTCTCTTCCACTTGACCTATCCTATTATCTCTGCAAATTTCTCACCCCAACCAGAATCAGTTAATCTCCAGGGAGCAATAACCCCCTCCTTGCAGAAGGATTTCTGGCAGAAAGAAACCTATTACCAATCATGGTAATGTGTGGTATGCACACTTTGCAAAACTTTGCTTTTCCAGCGACACCATATTCCAGATGGTACTATTTCTTGCCTGGGTGCTTGCCTGTCCTTGCAGTATCATGTTTTGATACACTATTAGACAAATTAATCCAGTCTTCTCTTGGATTAAGCAAATGGGTGTTTTCATATTCTTACCTGAAACGGGACACTTGCCTCCTTTGCCGTGCTAGGGTTCACCATGGCCTTAGGTACTCCAGGATACCAAGGTCAAAGACACTCCTGAGCTCACAGCAGAGCATGGCAGGAAATTAAACCAATTCTCCAATACCTAACAGAGTCTCAGGTAAAAAAATTCTAGCACTCAGTCTTTCTTCCTTAGCATGTGAAACATGGGAATGTCATTGTCCTCATTTAAAACTTTTGCATCAATTCACAGTCATTACAGCAAAACTAACACCCATTTTTCTCTAAAAACTCAGAAACTGAGTGGAATGAGGATGGGACCAACACAGGTGGTGATGAAGCTAGCATGTCCCAGCCAGCCAGTAGGTCTGGACTGCACAATTTCCATGCTCTAAGTGTCCCACTGAGCTCAGAAGTGATTCAGAGGCTGGGCACATATCAGTACTTACCTGCGAAAGTCCTTCCAGTGCAGTGTTTATGCTCTCACTCCAACCCAGGTGGGAAGTCAGATAGAAGCAGTTGCTACATCTGGTAGACTCAGCTTCCAGTGCAGCTGCCTCCTGGCACAGCACCTGAGCTCTGAAGCAAAAAGCATATAAGAGAAGTGCTGGATATGGTAGATTCATGGAAAGTGAATAGAAGATTAGGGTGTTGGTTTTGACTGGGACAGAATTAGACACAAGACAAGAATGATCACATGAAATACACAAGATAAACTAGCACAAAATCATAATACGTGATTTTTCCAAGGCAAGCAGTGACCATTCATGACCTGACCTTGCAAGTGCATATTGAATGGGTCCTAATCTGCTCTACCAGATAATCTGGCTCTGCACAATAAAGCATAACTGCTCTTATCATTAAATTTCGTATCTATGTCTAAAATCAAATAAACCATATGTTCTCAAACCTGCAAGTTTTATAAATTCATATTTGAATTCCCCCAGAGAGAAAACACAGACTGTCTTGTGTAATAGAACACCAGATTAATTTTTTTTATCACTTCCTGAAAAGTATAATATGAGAAAGCTTTTGCTTTTATATCTATTTTAAAACACCAATTTGAGAGCTTTTTCCCTGACTAACAAACTGCGTGTTGACTAACAAACTGTGTTGCCCAGAGAGGTGGGCAACACAGAGTTCAGAACCCCATCTAATCTGCTCTTGAATACTTCCCCATCCCTGGAAGTGTTCAAGGGCAGATTGGACAAGGCTCTGAGCAACCTGACCTAGCTGAAAATGTCCCTGGGGGGGGGGGTTGGATGAGATGGCCTTGAAAGGTCCCTTCAAACTCAAACCATTCTATGGTTCTATGAGAAACAATAAAGCAAGAGGTAAAAGAATGGCTTGTGTTGATGGCAAAGAACAAAACTGACAGCAACCAAACTGGAAATGACTGAGGTTTTGTCAAGACCAGAAGGTCTGTGGTCTGATAACAGAAGAATGGCAATAAAGATAATATCATGTTGTATGTATCACTCCTCTTATTCTAAAAGGAAGGCAGACTGTAAGCTTAAAGATACCTCAAATGAGGAAACATATACGAAGGGCAACCTATTCTCTAAGAATTATGAAAAGAGAAATTAAATTCTGAAACAGAAGAATCACCCTGAAATAATGTTTCATTTCGAAATGGTATTGAACAGCAGTCCAAAAACCTGTTTGATATCGCCAGTAAGTAAAAAGGCAAGAGACATAGTGAGGAATCAACAACCACATCCTTTGCCATTGACATAAACCACTGATGATCCTTGCCAGACCACTTAAACAAACATATTTTTGCTTTTATGTGGGTATGAGTGAGTGAAAATCTAGGGTTGACTGAAATCAGGGGGTTTTAAATAATTTTCTCTAAGTTCTCACTAGTAGTTTTCTCCATAAATTTCCCACAAAGCCGAGGAGAAAAACCATGGCTGTGAGCACGCTAGGACATCAAACACCTAGATTTAAGTATTACAGGTATCTAAGATGTGGAACTATTTTATTTGCTAGTAAGGTCATAGCCTTAATGTCTGCTCTCAGGTGAACTAAATTGCTTTTTTGACTCCAGCTGTGTTGATTAGATTTCCATTTACTATAATGGGGCCATAGGCATGTCTATATGCATCAAAACATAAAAAAATCTAAGTTGAAGGGTCTTAATATCTAGCCCAGTATCATTGTCTTTCATATGTCTTGTTCTAGATGCCATCTGTATTTTTGTGTGCCTCTAAATCACAGTTCAGCAATGCTTTTTTATTAATGTCCCTCTATCTTAAAGTACAGACAACATTTTTAATGTGAGCAATTAGTATTTTTTATGACTTTGTTCAAGTGACAGCATTAAATATTCTCAATCCATGCTTAAATTATGTATTTCTTGAACTTATGTTTCATTTTGTGCAGTAGAACTGTTTCACACATTTAAAAATTGACATATTCATAACTGCTCTAGTTCTTTGGTGTTATTTATGCTTAGTACAAGAGGGTTAATGTAGCCTGGGTTAATATTTTCTGAAAGTTTAACAATGTAAAGATTATGTAATGTGAAATCCAGTATATCTGGAGCAATTATTTGCTGTTTAGCTCACATAGATTTTCCATTTTTCACAGATAACATGCCATGGAAAAATGTTCAGGTATTTCCATTGAAACAGATCAGATTGCATTTTACTTTTTATAGTGAGAGTAAACTCTTGTTCTTGAAAATTCTGACAGCAATGATATCTGAAATCTTTTGTTTAGTCACATAGCAACATTCATATCTAATGATAAAGTAAATTTGCCCCTTATTTGGCTGGCGATAGATCCAGTGCTGAATGAAATACTCACAATTTCAAAATAATGTGATTAAAGCTCCCCTTTTTTTCATGGTATTCTTGCCAGCTCACTATGACTATACAGTTGTGAGAGTATACGTAGAAATCAAGATGTTGGGGTTTTATTAGCCAATTTTTACTGTACCTGTGCAGTACCTTAACTTTCATTTCTGTTGCTTTGTGCATGGTGTTTATTATACAGTCCAGAATCTCAGATAATTCAGTATGCAGACAAATTTTAACAAGTCTTGTAGTTTGTAAAATGTTGCTTTTTAAATCTTATTTACCACAGTTGATTTTAGAATGAAGCCCAAATCACAGAATGTGTCAGGTTGGAAGGGACCACAGAGGATCATTTGGTCCAGCCTCCCTGCTCAAGAAGGGTCATCCTAGAGCACATTGCACAGGGTTGCATCCAACCAGACCCTGTGCCACTGATTATAACCCTCTGTGACCTGCCATTCAGCCAGTTCTCAAGTCCTGATTATTCTTTTTGCTGTTACACACAAAGACCCTTCAAAACTTCATTTTGATTGTGTTTATGTTTGTCTTGATCTGTGTCACTTTAGAGAGCTTCAGGAAGGAGAATCTGCTTTGCTCCCTCACAGTGGTTGTGGTATGAAGCCAAAGAAAGAATGCTGCACTGGAAGTGCAGGAGAAATGGGAATGCTTCCTCCCAAAGAGGCACCCCTTTTCATCCCTTGAACTGGAGCTAGAACCTGTGGAGTTTTCCAAAAGGCTTGGCATCATTTCACCCACACACCTTTGACAAAGCTGATCATGGATAGGGCTCTGAGCAACCTAATCTGGTTGAAGATGTCCCTGCTCACTGCAGAAGGGCTGGAACTAGATGACTTTTCAAGGTCCCTTCTAACCCAAACCATTCTGTGACTCTACACCTTCTCTGCTGTTTATAGTGCTATAGTCTTGGGTATTCCTGCAGAATTTTGGTAAAGTTTTATTTCTTTTTATTTACAGAAAAGAAGCAGATGTCTAAGTGCAAGGGAAATGAGCTCTAGAGGTGATACAAGAAGCCTTCCACTAGTCCACATATATCCTGACCGTGGTGTAAGGCACACACAAATTTTAGAGTCCCATAATTATTTTTTCAAGTCTGTCGGGAGATGTATGATGCAAAAAACATCTATGGAAAATGAAAGATGAGTGGCAGAACACGAAACTCTTTTCTTTCTTGATTACAGTAACAGATTTGGCTTATCCTATTGCCATTTAATTTCGCCAAATATGCCAAAAGTCACTGTGTAAATTACCCTCAAAATGAGTTGTCCTTAGCCTAAAGTTTGAAGTGATTCTTTCGCTGTTTTGATACATCGGTATCTGTTAATGTTTAATATCTGCCTACTGTGATTTTTGAAATACATGATTTTTTTTTAAAAAGTAGATTTTATCCTCCATAAATTGTTTTTTGTGGTTTGCTCCATTTTGCCAAACTCAGTGTCTTACTTTTCAAATGGAAAAATATAAAGTATACTAAAACTAATCTAATGACTCTCTTATATCCCAGTTTAAATCTGCTCTGTTGTCTTTTCTCTTCGAACAAGTAAATAATTATTTGATAACCTGAAAGTGTTTCTATGTGTCTTTTTCTCTCCTAACTCTAACCCATATTCTGTTGATTAAAGTGCTCTCACAGAAAAGGGGAAGACTGTTCCAGACCCTGATATATTAGAATGAAAATTTAAATATACCTTTCTTTTTTGCCTCCCATATAAGTGGGAAAAAAACCCAACATTGCTTTTGAGGGAATTAATATATCCACTTCCACATAGACAGTGAAAGTTTTTATATCATTCATTGGAAATTGTATGAAAGCATCCTCTAAACTGGTCCCCTAAGAAAAGATAGCTGAGAAGATGCCTGGTTTGGCAATCCTGCAGGAGATAGTTTTCAGTGCAGGTCTCCAAGCAATGCAGTGATATCCAGTGTAAGGTGGCAGAAGCAGGTCGGTGGCAGAAGTTCAGATGTTACATGAATTGCAGGATAATGCCTCTGCAAAGTTGAAGAAGTTGCCTCTACCTGAAGGAAAGACTTTTACATTAAGCATCTTTTGGTATTAGACGTTAGTGCCTCAGATAATGGAGAGAACCATTATCTGCCCATCTTGCAGGGACTGTGGGGAAAATCCATGCCTTAAAAATTGCAAAGCTCTGAGTCCAAAAGATAGTCATTCACCTCGCTTTCTAGGATAACACACTGTGTTCAGGACCTATGAGAAAATGCTTAGTCTAAACAGATGGACAATACAAAATAAGGGGGTGGAAAACTTACAGATGGCACAGAAATATTCTGAGGAATGAAGCCAACATTTTCAAGTGTAAATTCTCAGAAACCATGCACACAGTGAAAGAAGCACCTTCTTTGAAGGAAGTTGCTCAGAAGTGTTGACTCCACCAACACAGACTGCCCCTGGTTATTTATTTCAGGTTTAATTTTAGTTTTAGGACTTAAGTGAGCATTCAAGCTTGAAAATGTTTGTCTGTTGCTCACTTTAATGCTCCAAACTAGGAGTAAGGCAGGTCAAGCAAGTCATGCCATGACTATGAGTCAGTCATACAGCCTGACTCCCAGGTATCAAGATAATTTTCATTATCTAAAGGAGAATTAGAGCATCCAGCACTTGTTATGCACGGGCATCGACTGATCATTTTGGACAAAAATTTGTTGCAGGAAAACAGCAAACATAACAGTGTATGTTGAAATAGAAAAGACTTTACTGAAAGATTCTCTTCTTTTGGTTCTCTTATTTTGCTCTATTTAGTTTATCTTTTCCATTTTTCTCACTCTATTTTTATCTCATTTAACCTCCTCCTGAAACTGTATTCCCAAATAAGCCTCCTATTTCTCTAATCCTCACTCAGTAACTCCTACAATGGTGTAAACAAGGCTTTGGAATCAGTGTACTGAAATTCTTCTGTGATTGATGAGTCAATGGATAAAGTGTATTCAGATTTCTGAAGGTGGTATTTCCTATCTCTGACTGACAGAATGAGTTCAGGACAGATGATTTTAACTTCCTCTCTGTTTTTTTTTTATCTTTTAACCTAGCTTGGATCTTTATTTTTACTCAATGCCTTACAGGACTAAAATTTCTCATTTCTCTTCTTTTCCTCTTCCTGTTCTCTTTCCCAGTTGTCTTCACAACCTTATCTTTTAGCTTTCCTTTTTTTCCTCTTTAAGAAAAATATCAATTTAACTTACACTATATCTTTATGGTTTTTATTCATATTTAAGAAACAAAGCACCCTGATGGTGCAAGGAAGGACTTTTTAAACACAGTCATACTTTTTAAAAATTGATGACAAAGAATCACACAGTATTTCACTTAGTTTATGTAGTTCACAAAACAATGTTATGCACTCCAGAATATGTACCAAAACATCTAGTTTATATGTACAGAATGAATAGACATATGCCCATATGGAAGGACGGGCAGGTATGCATGTCTGTGGATATATATTATCATTTCAAAAACAAGACTAGGAATATAAAATGGAATTCTGTCATAAAAACACATAAAGGGCCCAAATGGCTGAAGTTTCACTTTCCAAAAAGCAACTGGTTTATGATTATTTTCTGCATTTATTCAAACAAAATAGAGTGGTTATTAAGTTCTACCTGTAAATTAATGCCTTTGAGTTTTTTTCTGTGCAGGTCATATGGCAGCGCATTATTTCTTTTTGAAAAGAAGACAAAGGTATGAATATCAAGAAGATGTCAATATTTTCCCAAATTTGGAATAATTTTGCTTTTGCTGAGGGTAAATTCCATGTACTTTCAGTAAAACTTTTCCTGCAGAGTTGTGGATTCAGTCCCAGTATTTCCAGTGTCTCACCATGACAGACAGAGTACATTGCAGTCATAAATAAAGCCATCTAACTAAACCCTTTACATTTCTTAAATCATAGCATATTTGAAGGGTGCTTAATTTTCTGTGCCAAAGCATTATGAACATATGATACTTAAAATGAATTCCCAAAGTAAATTTAGAGACAGACAATCATATCATTTTGTGGAAAGAACAAAATTTTTCTAAATGTTGTATCTTCTATTTTAAAGCCTTTGACAGCATGTTTAGAATAACTACATGTCAGACAGTTATTTAAAAGAGAATGAGAAATCACCAGTGTGTAATTCAGAAAGGAACCAGAATACCACTGAGTTTGCAAATCCAGAGAAGAAAGCCCCTCTTCCCAACCAAGTTTTGCTTCATTCACAATTGCTACACAGCAATACTCCTTCTCCTGGGCAGTAAAATAGATTTTTATGGAACAGTTGGTTGAAATGGCATTTTCACCTTTCCCTAACTTATGATGAAGAAAGAATTGTTTATTTAAAACTACTCATGTAGTAGTTTAAAAAACTTCCTGCACTGTTTTTCTGAATCCACTGTGGGTCTTGGGCAAGCAAATTGGAGGATGGCTTTAGAAAATGCCAGGATAGCACAGAAAGAACATGTATTCTCTTGACGGAAGAATCCCAAAAGGAACAGCAGAGCTGACATTTGACACACACTGGTTATTAAACTACATCTCAGGGAGTGTAACAGAAGTGGATTTGCCAGCCATGCCTCGGTTAATAAAGATGAACTGCAGTAGCTACTGTACTTAGTAACTCTACTGGAAAAAAGTTAATTAGTGAGATTATATGGAAAACAATTCCATTTGCTAATAGCTTTTGAGATCACTTTAATTTAGATGTAGAATGAAAAGAAAAAAAGGTAGATTTTTTTTTTCCCAATGAAATTCTGTCGAAACAGCCCTTTAAATTTCAAGAACTCAAGTGCGATCACTAGTAATAATTAGAGAACCCTGCCAGAGATTAATCATGCTATTAAATTCTGCTGAAGATTTCTGAAAATGTACACATCTGAGAAATATTCCAGCTATGGTAAACTGGATATTTCAACATCTTTCCATTTTAATGAAAGTAGTTCTTGTTATAATGTAGAAAATTAACATGAATGCTGCCACTCCTCTCTTCCAACAGTGCAACCACCTTAGTAACATGAATCCTATTTTGCAACTTCTATAGGAAATTGGTTAAAAGGAATAGGAAAAAAATGCAATGGAGAACAGAGATATTTTGTGATCCTCTTTTCTCCTGGGTCAATTCAGATCTCTTGTTTTCAGAAATTATAAAATTTTTTAATTTGACGTTACTTTTATTATTTGCTATCACTTTTTCACTGATATTATTTTGAAAAAATGAAAATATTTTGGACTTGTACTGATGCAATTTGAGGCAGAATGAAGCCCTTAGATTTACAGGGAGGGCAGGTGGCTGAGATAACCATAGCTAACACTTTCCAGCAGAAGTTGGATCAGATAATTTAAACTTGCCCAACACCAGTTGTTTAGGATAATAGTTTCCATGCTGGAAATCTGGCTGAGCCTGAAAACTTCTAGAAAACACTAGCAATAATACTTTGATTATTTGTGAGAAGGAAATAAGGAAACCCAGGTTGTTTTCTACATAATAAAAAAAATCTGAGGTCTTTTCTTGGCAATATTTTAGCCCTATCTCACTCTTCCTGTCTTCCCCACTTCCTTACTTCGTGCCACAGTTTTGAACTTGAGCAAGATATGGACATTTAAAGGATGAACTTGTCATTGTCCCTGTGAAATACCATCTTAAATGGCCACATTGTAAACTTAAAAGTATCACTGACACATACCCTCAGAATCCTGTGAAAGAGGAGTCAAAATCCTTAGAAATTCCGTACTCACTGAACACATTTAAGTTATACAAGACTTGGAGTGATGAGTAACCTGTTCCTACACCATCTTCACAAAGTGAATGATTTAGCTCACACGCACATTCAGAAATTTTTTTCATTTTCCTGGCTGTCTCAGCTGCTCTGCCTGGGACAAAAAGTGAAAACTGCAATGTTATAACCTGTTTCTTTAAGTATTAAGCACTCACACTGTAACAGTTGTTAGAGGAACCTCTGCTCTAGACATATGGCTTGCTAAAAATACTATCTAATTTGAAAAATGAGGCCTCAGTCTTCTCAGTTAGATACATGAAATTAAAGGATCCCTTTGACCTTAACCTCTCCATACTTCAGCTTCCTTCAAATTAGATAAGGATAAAATATTCCATTGTTTCACAAGGCATAAAGTAATAAATCAATGAATTTTGTGGTGCTTCCAGATGCAAGTGATACATCTCATAGAAAAATCTGTGAGAAAGGTAATGATTCAGAGAAGAATTTCAATAGTATGCACTGTCAGCTGTAATGAATTAGGTAATATTATAAATATGTGCTTCTATGTCATAATACATAAGCACTGGAATGCCAAATTAAGATTGCAGAGGCATTTTTCATTTTGGCATTTATGAACTTTTTAGTGCTTGGTTTCTCAACCTTACTCACATTTTTATGTTTGTGCATATGTTTGTAGTCTTTAAAACAGTGAATTTTGCTGCTGCAGCACTTTAAGTCTGTAGTTTATGTTAAATTCTACAGACTCTGGATAGAAAAGGACTTATTTCTGAGTGCCACAATTGTTTCTCCTTGTAATTGTTATTAATCACTACTGAGAATATTTTGTATTTACAGTTTTTCTCACTGTATGACCTGCCTTGCATGTTTGCAACTCTTGTGTGAGCTGAAAAGTCACTGAAGAGATAATGTCCCTTACTGTTTTGGAACTTAATCTTTCAGTTGCTGACCATCAGGAAAAATAAATTATCAATACACTAATGGAGGAAGGATTCACTCTCACTACAGGCTATGAAATCACATAAATGAACAGCAGAACAGATAAAAATTTATCATTTCTTGCCCTGTTTCACCTCTAAAGGACATTTTTACTGCCCAGTTGGTTTTAGCATCACTTGACTTTGAAGGTTTGAAATTTTAGTCTGTGCTACATGTCCACAGACTTTATACCATTTTTAACTGCTGCCAGCTAAAATCAGCCATACAAATATGTCCTTGATGTTAAATCTAGAGATGTGAATGGAGTTAGCAGGAATGTGAATGGGAGTAGCTGGAATGTATTTTCAACTTTGTCAATTGCTTACTTTTACAGGGGTGGCTCTCAAGTAATAAAGGAATAGATTAACCTCGTAAGAAAGTGCCATATTTACAAAAACAGTGTCCAAGGAAAGCCACAGCTTGATACTTCAACTAGAATTGGAATACACTAGAAACTGCAGTATTCAATATCTTAGAGTTGATAGAAAGCTGTATATTCACTTCAATACCAGAGCTAAAGCCACCACAGAAAAACACCAAAACTAAGAGATGCTGTGGCAAATATTGCACATTGTCAGAAGAAGATTTGAAATGTTGTTTTATTTGTATGCTGTTCAAGCAGGCAGATTTCTAGAAACAGCCTTTTAAAAAGTGCGTAGCCAAAAAGACCGAGTCTGGACATAATGACAGCAAGTAGGTCACCAAGAAAACAGCAACACAACAAAAATAAAACAGAAATAATCTGAAGAGGAAAACTACACACAAAAAAACCCCAATAAACAAACAAACCAAAAAACCCCACTCAGGGATATAGCTGAAACAATCATTTAAATCCTAATAAAAAAAAAACAGGTTAGACAAAATAATTTCTCTAAGAGAGGTCACGATAAATCCAGATCAACAAAGATTAAAATAGAGACAGGAGAAATTCACCATAGCAAATCACTTTTACAAAGCAAAAGTCCTTTATCTCAGTGTTAAATCAGAGACAAACTAAAAGCATGCAGGAGAAAATCATATAAAAGAATAACTGCAACCTTTGGTGTAACGTATCAAAGTTAAATCTGGAATACCATCCATATTTTAGTAAATGTAAAGATCAAAAATATGAAGAGAATATGAAACTTTTGATGAATCCTGTACGTTAGAAATATCCCAAAATCCCAGACAGAAACAGAGTCCTGTGCACAAAGAAACTATTCTAAGCAATACAGTATGAGCAAGATACAAACTGAACTTGTGTTATTCACTGGAACTTTTCCAAGAAAAATGATGGGGTTTTTCAATAGATTTACTTTCCTGCTGCAAACTTATCCATAGTGAAGGTCACACAAATTATGGGTGTTATGATAGGATACATAAACGTGTAGTAGGCATTAATTAAACACAGTAAGCTTCTAGGGAACAACTAAAACACCACAATAAAAGAACAGCTTTTATACATTACAGTCTAAACTTGAAAGAAGTTAAAATTCAATTAACTGCGCACTGCATTGTGGTTCCCCATGTTATATCAATAATGGCAATGTTTTAAACTTTCCTACAAAATACGTAGAGATTTTGTAACTAACTGTAATCAGCATTACAGTTAGAAGAGAGCTTGCATCCAACATTTTAAACATTATAACAAAAATGTTCTATTTGGTCTCCTTCTAAATGCTTCATCAGAATTGCCAAAAGATGAAAGGAACTTTAAAAATATATTGAAAGATAGCAGGACTATGCCATCAGCATTGTTCTCTATAAATTCCCTGTAAATACCAACCAGCCAGATGTGCTGTTGCAGACCTGACTTGATCACATTTCTAATCTGCCTGTACTTTTCCAAACCTTCCTCCAGAGATACAAATGGTTTCATTTTGTCAGAATATTATCCAAAATCTGTTCCTCCTTTACACTTTTCTATTGGATATCTGAATAAGATAATGATTGGGATTCCATCAAGTAAGTGTAAAAATGTTTGCAACTCTAAATAGCTGCCATCTTATGACTTCAATTAATGAGAAGGTCCCTCAGTATGGTACAGAATTAACAGAATTTTGAGAGAGTGAGAACAATTGCAAACAGCACTGGACCAACTCAGCTCATGGCGCGACAAATACTTGCAGGATGTAAATCTTCTTCTTTTTTTTATAATCATTTTCTATTTACATCCTATTGATTGAAATACCAAGGTCCTGTCTCATTTAGCGCTGACCTCAAGAGAAAACCTTCACTGGATTATCTGTACAAAGTTTGCCTTGAGTCTTCAAAATCAATTTAGGGACAAAGCATGGATTGTCTATTCTTTCAGTTACTCAACGATTTATTTAAAATTATGCTGGTCTTAAAATATATTAGTATTTTCTTCTCCCTCAGCATACAAATGATTCAGCCTTATCTGGAGGCATGGAGACCTTAGGAGCAAGGAAGAGGAATACAACACATATATAAGCACTGGTATGTGAAAGATAACTTTAAGCTAACTTGGGCAAGAAGTCTACAAGCTGTCAGTACTTCACTTCAGTGCCCCTAAGGCCAGTAGTAAGACTTGCATTTGATTATGGACTTTGGGTTGAAAGAGCACTTATAGTTGGATTCTAGGCTTTTCCAGCCACTAACAAAGGTTTAGGAGGTCTTTACCTGCTTAAATGCTAATGTAGGTGAGCAATCTGTAGCAAAGAATATAAATACATGCAAAAAATTGCTGAACTTTTAGAATACTCTCTGTATTTGTAGCTTTAGAATGTTAAATAAGGGACTTGATTTCCTTTTACCAAAGAAGAAAGAAGGTTAGTTTCAACATGGCATTTTTACACACATAAACAGTTGTTTCTTGTAGTACAATCTCTGGGATTAAAAAAATTCTCAGTAAGGAAGTTTGCTAACTTTTTAATTAGTGTAGCTTCTTTCACTGTTAATGAACTATTAGCAATATTAACAAATAAAGTATTTCTTTATATACCTATTGGAACAAAACCAGCTCTCTGTGAATATCAATATTTGTTAATTTGTATAATTTACTTGCAATTAGCAGATAGCAACATCTTTGGTTTCATTTTGTAATCATATGAGAGTACAAGTTTACTTAATCTTCATGGATATCAAAAAGGAAGTTTACCCACTTTTTTTTTAACTTCATGTCTTTATTCTATTTTTCCATTATTTCTCTTGACAATGCACAGCTGAATTGAGTATCTCCCTTTGCCTTTCTCATCTCAGATCTCCAAATCACTAGACAGTGAAAAAAGGTGATTGTCAATTATTAACAGGGAGTTGTCTGTATTTGTTTTACATTTTACAAGTGCTGTATAAGTTGCATTATTCTTAAATGGCATTTTGCAGAAATTGAGAAGCTATCATTTTCTTAACTATGTTTTCGCAGTCATAACCATGGAAGAGTTAAAACCAGTAATTACTCTGGTGCTGACTCACTCTTCACTGCCTCTGAAGACACTTGTGTTAAATGAGTACAAACAGTATGTTTAAAAGGTATTTTAGCCATGAACTGAGCAGTAATGCATTGATTTTAATTTCAGTTCAAAAAGTTTGCAAATCAAAACTGCAAACACTTTTTCCATAATTTTAAGAAGAGAATAAGGCAGGTTGTACTGTTATTTTGCTGCTCTGCTCAAGTGAGAGACAAGTATCTTGCCAAATCTGAAGAGTTTTCACTGATTAAAAAAAATTTTTCTTTTGAAAATATAAAATTATATCTTTTAAATACTGTTCTGTAACATCTATATAGCAAAAGTGGGTTGCAGCTGTCTGTTCTAGGAATAAAATCTAATAGTTTGGTAGGAGCTCAAATTGATGCTAGGTCAATCTGCTTCTATCAACTATTTCTACAGCATTTTATCCCAGTGCATCCAACACACATGAAAAAAAACCTTTTTTATTTTCTGCTTCTTCTTTCAAGTCAGCATATGCCAGGCAATAATTACAGGCCAAATTGCTCCAAGCCAAACACCATAGCTCTTAGTGGCATATAGGCGAGAGAAGATTTTTCTAAGAATTTTCTACAATAAACCTTTGGAATGGTATCTCCGTTTGCAAGAGCAAGTAAGACTGGAAATTTTAGGTTCCTCACTCCTTTGTGCAGTGTCTTTTTTAACCTACAACAAAAGAAAGAAGAAAAATAATATTTGAGATGGTCATTTGCAAGCATATGCAGACCTGCTAGAACTGCACTGAATTTTCTACCATTGCAAGGTTTTTGGAAGACTTGTTTTTTTCCCTTAATGCATCTAACCATTTCACCCATGTCCCTACCCTCTTCTTAAAACAACTCAGTATTGTAACAACCATATTGTAACAACCACCTTTTGGCCCTTTCTGGTAAATGGCCTACCAACTAATTTCATATTAAAATTAGAAGCCAAAAAGCTTTACTCATCTTGGCGTTAATAAGAAAAAAAAAAAAGAGCACAGCTTTTTACCATAACTTTGTTTATTTTTACATGTGAGAACACATAAATTACATGAAACGGAGCCTGTGTCTGTGAGACTTCAGTCCCCAAAATACCAGCAGCATTACAATCATAAAAATAGGACTCTGTAGAGGCCACCCCAGTTTAGCTGAAGTATTGCTCTCCTGACACTGTCATCCCATAAACACAAAGCTCTTCCTATTCTCAGCTCCCACTTGCAGTTTATAAATAGCTGTGGTGCTTTGTACATAAACAGGTTGCAAACAAGATGAAAAGAACCAGCACTGGGAAACAACCCACCTTTTTCCTGGGGTCTAATTGCTGTTTGTACTGCTGCAATGTCCAGAGTCAAAGCCCGTCAGAGTCCTGTGTGCTTTATAAATGAACTATGCCCTTTCCCTCTTCTTCAGGACTTTGCATCATTAAATTGGGGTCCATTAATGGTAGGTTGGTCATAGAGAAGTTGAAATTTAAAATAATTTTCATTTTTTTTTCTCCATACTACCACTCCTTCATGATTCTTAAGGCAACATTTCTGACTGGCACAAAGACAGGAAGTGAAAGTTTGGTGGGATGAGGACAAAGGAGTACATAACGTCATTACAGTGATTAGGAGGTACCCAGTGGCCCCAGTGGCAGCAGGAGTGCAAAGAGGATCTACCAGTTACAGGCACTGGCAAACAGCCCATGTCATCTGGGCTGCCTGAGGAAAGGCGCTATCAAATTAGACTTTGTCTGGCCAAGACTTGTGGGACAAAGAGCAATTTATATAGGAAGCAATGATATTAAAAATCCCAATAGAAAAATGCTGGACTTCTGCCAGTCAGTGTATTCAGAGCTTTGGGAGTTTTTAAAGTGGTAAATTTCCCCTCGCAAGGGAACTGCCCTCCACATGTACTCCTTTGCTTTTATTTTTCACAAAGATGCTATTAACCTTGCAAAAATCCAGTAAGCCTATAGTCAGACAGTTCTTCCCCCACAAAGCTCAACACAGCGTCTACCAGATCTGCTCTTAAGACTGAACAGCACCTGTTTTTCCAATACAGTTTTGCTCCTGTGCCCTCCCTGTCATTGGTATTTTCAACTGGAAACCCTTAGCCTAAAATCCCATTGCATCTTCTATTCAAAGAAGATCTGAAAAGAGACCCAACAGAAATATTCAAACAGCTGGTCCCAGGAACAGCTTTCAAAACTGAGGATTTGGCAACCACATGACATATATAGCACATAACAGTATGTAAGTGACTCAGAATGACAACACAACAATGTGATACCCTGCTGCCCAGACAATAAAAAATCCTAGGATAGTGACATGTGTGAAATCCATCCTGTCCAGAAATGTTGTGTGTCATGCCAGACAACATGCCAGACAGGCATTCCTGCCCCTTCATGATCCACAGTCACTCAATTCTTGCTTGAGAGTAGGCTGGATCTGGATTTATTCCTTTCCTTCTACACTGCAGTGAAATGGCTCCTGCATAACTGCCTTGATGTTAACACACTGTTAAGGGAGGGAATGTCTTAGGTTTAATATTTGTCTTCAGCCTCAAATGTACATTTTCTAGAGAATTTCCTAATTGACATGCTAAATAAGGTTCCAAAAAGAATTCTAACAAATATTAAAAGGAGGAATAGAGGTAATTAGGAATTTACAAACCAGTCAGCCAACTGTAGTTCTCAGAAAAATATTGCAATAAACAAGCAAACAATATGAATGCCTTTAAGGGATAGCCTAAAAGTTTTTTAGAGAATCTCCGGATTTAATCCAATTTAATCTCCTTCTAAACCAGGTAAAGATCATATGTATTAACTTACAAGAAGTTTTTTGATACTTCCATATGACCTTATTGAAAGCAATCACATAAAAGTATCTTGATAAAACTAAAGAAAGAGGGGTGCAAAAACACTTGGGAAACCATTTCAACTATTTTCTTTTAATTAAAATTAATAGTTCATTGTCCAAAGGGAGAGATGATTGAGTATAGAACCACAGAAATTTTCTTTATACCAGATACTACTGAATAATGTGAATAACTAAATTATCAAATAAAAGAGTAATTTATTACCGTTGTATTTTATATTGGGTTTTGGAGAGTGTACAAGATTGAAAGGCAGAATCAGAATCTGGATGCTTGAATAAATTGAAGAATAGATTAATAGAAAAAAAAAAGAAGAAGAAAAATGCAAAGTATTATTCTGTTTAGAGTTTACCAAAAGTACAACTGCAAGATGACTTGGCAAAATTTCCTCAAAAAAGAACCTGCGAGTCACTGTGGTTCATAAACCAAAGTGAATCAACAGTGTCTCACCATTGTGAAAAAATAAGCCATACTGAGATGCACAGACAACAGTATTGCAGACACTATATTTGTAATATTTAACTAAATTAGTAAATATGTTTTAAAAGATCCGTTTTAGCCTTTATAAGTTAGGAGAATATTTACTGAAAACAAAGGCATTTATGCTGCATGCCTCTGTTTTTAACCAAATGACTAGCTGCTACCAACAGGAAGCTGGGCATTAGCAAAGTCTTCCTTACACTCTTTAGTTCAGAAGAAAAACTTTGACAAAAAGTACTTAAAAACAATTCTTTAACTATTAATACTCAATTTAGACTTTTTAAAAATTGTGCTTCCAATTTAGAAAGGCCTTAATATAAAGATCAGAAATTATCACATACCTTGTCCAGTGAGCAGGAAAACTGTTTACTTACATAAAGTAAATTTAATTTTACATTATTATTTCCATTATTATTTATTATTATTCCCTCCCAAATTACAGGGAGATGTCAGACTTTGATAATCAACAAACATAATTTATGAAAGGTGTCAAAACGTGTGGAAAATGATGCTTCCTAGGGTCTGTATTTCATGTTAAAAGGCCTGACAAATGTAAACTTTTTGTCCAAAATCATGCCTGAATTCTTTTATTTCAACACCATGTGTGGTTGAAATTATATTTTCGAAATCATATTTAAGGACTGAGCTATTGAACCTTTTAGATAAGCAGAGGAAAAGAAGGATTCAATCTGAACGCCCCCAACAGAAGGCAGTAAACAGAACCTAAATTCCTTTTTGTTTCACACTAGCTAACATTACATCCGTAGTTCGAGTAAATTCACAGTACAGAGCTCCATTAACCCTACAGTTGAGGGATTTGTACCTTCTAAATTGATATTAATCTCAATGCTAGCCTTTTAGTGTTCTGTTTTATATTATGCCAGATTGCTTAAAATGTTTGAAATATATTAGACCTTCTTGCCTTTTTAAATCCAGATATAAGAAATAAATTACTCATTATTAATGCACTTTCCTCGAATGTTTGAGACTTCTGTTTAAATCATTATGCATTAAAAAACTGATGTAACTTCATACTCAGGATAAGAAGATCAGCTACTAGAATTCAGAACAGAATTTGTGATAGGGGCAGCTGGTGTACTGGACCACTGATGATACTGCTCCATTATGATTACAAAACATAAATATCAGTGAGTCAAGGACCAAAAGAGTAGTAAGGTAGACAATTCACTAAGAGCAAAGGTTTTTTATCTTGTTGGAGAGGCTCTAGTCACTCATTATATACTGAAGACATGGTACAGTCTGAGAATTAAGGGAGTCTTCTGAGAGATGCAGATTCAAACACCAGAAGACAGATGAGAGGATTAAATTTAAGGTCTTGCACTCCTATCAAGCACCCTGACCTGCAGTATTAGGCCTATACAGGGACATAGTTGTATTTGAAAACCATGTGAAGCTCTTTTTTTTTTTTTTTAATTTCCTTAGAAGTACATAAATCATTTAAAGTCAAATAACCTTTTAATGCTGAAAAAATGAAATGAAATTATGATGGATTCTGTTCTTTATGGTTTCTAAATCTTCTCAAGGTAAGGACAACAAAAAAATTAACCCATTGCATAGGACAACTCAAAGCACCAGTCCAAGTATGGGAACAGATACTGTTCGGAACTGAGCCAACACATAGCATGGTTTTAGACACTGATGGGGTAATTTTTTTGGATAGGTGATACATTAGAGCCATTGGTAAGGAGAGTCCATTGCACTCTAGACTGGTAAGATTCAGGTTACCTTGCTAGCAGTTTGAAATATAGGTGCTTACTCTAATTGCCCATTCTTTCTCTACAGTCATGATAAATACTGCTGAAAAGCAATTTATCCCATCTTTAATACTTATGTCAGAACAGGATTTATCAGCCTCTAGAACGACTTCTCTCTCTCTCTCTCTGAATTATAGAAAAAGCCTAGATCACTCTCTCACATTTGACACCTAACTCAGGGTGGCAAAAGGAAGCTGGATGTCTCCTACTATGGTAGGTTTCTACATGAGGTGCAGTCCAAAATTAGTTAGTCTGGTTTTTCACTTGAAGGGAAATTATTCTGATTTAGCTTTAGTTAAATGTCTGAATTTGTATAAATACCAATTCATAAATTTACTTCTGATTAGGGTATTTTATCATTTGGTTTCCTGTTCTCTGTTATAACTTTTATTATGCAGATTAAGGAGTTTCCTTGTAAGTCTCTCTTAAGGCAATGATAGTTACTTTGAAGACAACATTTTACATAGTTTTTTTTCCTAATAATAACATGACAGAAGAGAGAACATAAAGATACAAATATGTAAACTGGAAAGGACAGCTCAGCTCAGAGAAATTTTGTAAAGACATTATAGGAGAAATAAGGAGCATAAGAGAGAAGACCAACTGATCCCTAAAACTAAATGCAAAACTGTCGTCTTGATAATTCAGCAGGGGGAAATAGAGCAACATATTTTCTGAGGTTGAAAACTGTAATCCTTGAAGAATGTTCTAAAGAAGACTGAAGTATCTGGGTGCACAAGATGCAGGCTTGAGCTCACAAGAATATATAAAACTAAATATGCAGTCTTGTGGCAAGTAAGATAAAGAAAACAATATTGCTGGTCCCTACAATGCCAGCAGAGAAAAAGCAGAAGGAAGGGGTTATCAAACACAAGAAAGTGAAAACCCTTAAAAATACAGAACTCGTACTGCAAGTAGAGAAAGCAGTACAAAAAAGCAGTTAATTCATAATTGTATCAATGAAGAACGTTTAGTTTCTAGAGAATGAACGGATTTGAGTGAAGCAGTGTGTGAACAAGAAAATTGTAAGTAGAGACCTTTAGGACCCTGTTTTTTCATTATTATGATGGATAAGTAGATAATTTTAAAAATTAATTTTGTTAAAGCCATGTTATCCTCATAGTGTTAGGTTGAAAAGCGTTTATCAACTGACAGGAGCAGTCATTTAGTTCACTGATAATTTTCTTCACCTTCAAGCTGTATTGATATCTCTTCCCTTTTTGTGTAACTATTCAGTATTTTTAGAAATATTTTCTCAGAAAACATAATATCTTTTTAAAATGTCTTTCTCTTTAAAAAATATAAATTTCCTGGTTATGTTCAAGAACTTTTATCCATGTTTGCCTATTTTTTTACCTCCTTTTTACTGCAGCCTGGCTAAAGAAAGTCAACTTCATCCTCTAAGGGTTGGCCAAGCTAATTTAAGTTTTATTCGTCTCCTCTACAGTTTTTGTCTGCTGTATTTTTCAGTGAGCCATGCTGACTCCTACTGATTCCATTTTTAGTCTCCTAGTCCTTCTCATGTTTTGAACAGGAATCTGTAACATGTAATTAAGGGTGTAAATTCCCTTATGCTGGAACTGTCTAAAGTTGAGCATCCCCAAGCGACTATTCCCTTGGAAAACATGACTTATGCTCTAAAATAATATAGATACTTTTGAAAAGTAATCTTTTAAACTAAAGGGCAGCTTCCAAAGGCAAAATATACTTTTTGTTTAACTGTTTGATGAGGGATGAAGTCATAGTTATTTGTTTCCAAAATTAGTATCATATTAGATTGCGCTTGAATAAAGCAGAGCATAATCTGACTTTCAGGCTATTTACTGAAACAAGACTAAGCTAGGATATCATTCTCCCCTAAATAAGGGTAGTGAAATTACATAGAAATTTGGAAATAGTATAGTAAAAAAGCCCCAAAATACGAGCAGTGGAAAAGTATTTATGGCCAGTTTTATTCATAATGGTACCTTAAAAAAAAAAAAAAGTCAAGATTCCTGCATTACCTTGCAATGTATTTTATTCAAATTGGAGAGAAATTGGTAGCCTTTCTCTTGCACAAGCTGTGCTTAGTTCTGAAAGCTTCTGTTCAAGTTGAGGCTTACTGGATCACTAACAGGATGAGAGGCTTCAGAGAACGTATGGATGAGAGCTGCATTATGAGCCTAACAACAATGACAGCAGAGCATCGACTGAACAGCATAATGAGCTTGTTTTCAGAGGCTGTCTCCAAAGTTTGTAGTGTTAATCCTTAGGAGCAGTGTCTCTAAAGCTCATTGCCTAGACATTTGAAAATGTCTCCAGACTACTTCTTGCTTGCCTGAAAATGATTAAGTAAAATTAGATCTTGAAATGTATATTGGAATTTTATTATTTTTTCTACAATGGAGTTTATTTAAATACTGAAATTTCTAATAAAATTACAAGCTACAAGAACGATGTCAGTAAATTTTGGAGTCTGGTTTCTTTTAGGAGTATATTTTATGTAGAGAAAATGCAAGAGTCTGCTTCTAAGCATCCTTAGTTATCCTAAAGTACTGCAGAAAAAATTATCAGTTTTACATTAATCTTGTCTGCATCCTAAGAATTTTCTTCTAATAACTAGGAGGCCTTTGCATCAAGTTCCTTTTGATATATTGAAATATTTCTATATCTGACATACTGAAATCTTTCTGTATCTGACAGTCTGAAGAAAATAGTGGTTCTACTGATATCTTGAAGAGCTTCTTAACTTTCTATCATCACAAATACTGTTAATCTGAAATACTTGTTCAGACCTATTTAGTAAGACTAAGCACTTAGCTCTATATCTTTCTACTCCTTTTCTCTCCCTTCCAAAGGTCAGTTTCAAGGATATGAGTTTCACTACATACAATTATCCACAGTGGGGTTTGTCACACGACAGAGTTTTCACATTTACTCAGGCAACCTTAAACCAAACTATCACCAATTATTTACAATTCCATAAACCAAATACATCCTGAATATACAGTGGTGCACTTGCTTACTTCAATGGCTATGCTGATACTCTCCAGCTTACGTACTGCCCTTCTGAGTGGTGTGTCTCCAGAAACAAAGCAATCAGATTATTTTTCCTTTCTGGCTCTAAGAACAGTGGTTATTTTAGCTTGCCACCACACACACCTGAGGTACTTCTGGCCCCTATAGCTCCGACTATTCCCCGCTTTCATCACAGACACATTAAACATGCTGCCCCAGTTCTAACTGTTTATGTTATGATGCAGGCATCCAAGTGATGTTTCATGTCTTTTGGACAGTACCAGAATGTGAAAAGAAATTACCACCATAATATTTTCATGACAAACTGGGCAGCCATGGAAACTGCTGGAATTGTTACTCTATCCCCAAGTATACAGCACTGTTTCAGGCAGGGACTGTGCAATTCTACAATGGGAACATTTAAACACAGATGATAGGGAATAGTTGCAGAGGCTCCAGAATTTTGCATCTAAACAGATGTAGAAACAAATGTGTCCCACTTTTCTCGGTGTGGAGATGTTAACTCTCATTACTAAAAAAAATTATCCATGTGGCATCAGAAATATGTTGAAGTAATAGTTTCAGAGAACAGAATTACTGCTGAAATGCATATGCCTGCAGCTGGTAGTGCTGAGAGAACAT
Organism: Corvus hawaiiensis; assembly: GCF_020740725.1. Taxonomy (NCBI): domain Eukaryota; kingdom Metazoa; phylum Chordata; class Aves; order Passeriformes; family Corvidae; genus Corvus; species Corvus hawaiiensis. Next base: position 27,711,528 of record NC_063215.1, read on the forward strand.
CTGAGTATGTGAACTGCAGGAATATTAGACAGGAATATATGGTTTTGGGCTCAATGGCAGGTTCAAGAACACTAGTTTGAAAAATTTAAAAAGGTGCATGGCACTAGGGGTAAAAAAGCGGCAGTTCTGCATCAAGAATTTTGCACAAGCAAACTACAATGTATTCAGTTATATTTTCAGTGGGGTAAAGCTCCCTACCATTAGTTTGGTATGTATTATTTTGACCAACAGTCTGCTGATCAAAGTAATATTCTGACTGTGAAACCTTGGGAAAAAACCAACATAATCATACACATAGCAAAGGCTGGTGCAGAGTTCATCTGGCAAGTTGGAAGCAAAATAGCCTAAGACCTGGAGTACCATTGGAATGTCATTTATGTCACAAAAAGTACATGTTTACTGATAGCCTGACACAGTGTACCTGCTCTAAGACACAACAAAAGTCTTTTTTTATTACAAAGACTTAGCGTATTTTTGATTTGCTGAAGCAGTTTACTCAAGCAAAAGGCAAAAGAAATTAGGGATCCAAAAGAATTCCAGCACTAGATCACGAAGGCTGACAGTTCTCAGATGCTTTCTTGTTTAAATCCAAATACAAAAGCCACTACATATTTTTAGGCCATTTTGATAATTACTTTTCCTTACAGCTTACAGCTTGATTTTTAAACATATGTAATTTTCTTCATTTAGAGCAATACTAGTTAATCTCCCTTGTTTGTGAGCTTTAGATCATAAGATTACACATACTTTGGTTTCCAAATGATTTGTTTTTCCTGTTAAATTGAACACAGGTATATCTCTTTTCTAATACACCGGCAATTATAATACTGTAAAAAAGAGAAATGTTCACTAATCAAAGAAACAACAAAAGCACATGTATACATACTAAGAAAATGTAATAATTTATATTTTTTATGACACATTCTAAATTTCCTTCTTGTATAGTAATTTTGTCATTTAATGGTATAAGGTCATATTTGAGCATGGAATACAACTGCAACAGATATTCCATTACCAACTTTAGCTTCTATTTTTCAATTTTTAATTAAAATATCAGAAATAAAATGAAAGGCAATGATTTTTAACAATAATGGGATTCCAACAGTAAATGACAAGAAAAACTTTGAGTCTAGTGACAGTACAGCATATCAGATGACAAAAGAATATAGTGAGTTATACAAGTGGATTTGAAAAATTTTCCTGTCTCAATAAATTGTTATTTTGCTGCACAAAACAAAAAAACCCAACAAAACCCACAGAAAAATCAATGAGCATTCCTCCCTAGCAACAGAGGGGAAAAAATCCAGAGTGGTGTGAAGAGGATGCTGAACAGGCAGTAAGTGACTGATAGCTGCAGAAATATGAACAGACTGAGCAAAGGGATGTCTGTTTATTTCTGGCTGCAGCACTAATAATGCAAGGCAATAAAATATGTGCCTTACATTTTAGAAACATAAATGAATTTTCACCCTCATCCAAAGTAACTTCTCAAAAAGGAAGAGTTACAAATCCCTGTAATTGCTGTATGTTCTTGTAATTGCCATTAACATCTGGTATTACCATTATCAGTTTAGCAGTTTTCATGGATAGCATTGTTGAAAAACTGTAACATAAAAAAAAATATTGCAGTATTTTAACAGCAGCTGTATAGGATCCTTATGACAAAATTTCTTAGAAAGTAATAGGAAATATGGAAAGCACTATTAGCACTAAAGGCCCTGTTTGTCATTCCTGTGACTAGGCTCTAATTTGCTGCTAACATACTTGAGAAAATATTCCCAGGCCATCAGCTCAAACAGCTTTCTGAGATAAATGTTGTGATATATCCAGAGTGTCAAACCATTGGACTGTTCCAAAAAGGGTTTGGAGAAAGCCTAATGAAATGAAATCAAAAATGTCCAGTCTTCCTAATGTACAGGTGTTACGACCCAGTTTAAACCCAGAAAAGCAAAGCAAGCTAAGTCTCTGTGCATAAACCAGAAAGAACTTAGAAGGTTCAAAATATTCCCAGAAACGAGATTAAAACCAAACGAGGTTAGATGTTGATGCCAAGAAATGGATGTATTTTATTTAATAGTAAAGGAGGCAAAGAGAAGGGAAAAGAAAGAAAGAAAGAAATGGAAAAAGAAGTGTGCGTGGGGGGTGGGGGAACAGGGAGAGGTGACAGGGGTTAGGTGGAAGCAATCACCCATCCGAGGGTCCCAACGAGGTCTCGTTGCTCCTCTCCGTCTGGTCTGCTGGTGGTGAGGGTCCCCCATCGCCTCCGTGGCCACTCCGCCACACGCTATGCCACGCCACCACACCCCAGAGAGTACAGAATCCTGTGCATTAATACGTGTTTTGGCCAGGTGGGAATGCCTCTCTTGCAGGGGCTGGCTTGACACACTGTCCCTTGCAACACTGAGGGTCTGTTGCATCCTCTCTGGTGCTCTGGTGCAGGGTCTGGGGACCCCTTTGAGGGGGCCCCTGTGATGGGTCATGTCACCCCTTCTGCTGTGGATAAGCTTCCCCCCCACCCCATCAGGACCCCTCAGCTGGGCTCCTCTGCACAGTGGAGGATGGGCGGTCACTGCACCTCTGACCAGAGGCTTTTCCAAGACACCCAAAGGCTCTCCTCCCCCCACTCTTTTGGTGCAGGGAGTCTATTCGAGCCTGGCAGCTGATAGCCCTGGGGCTGTGGTCTCCACCTTGGAGGTGTTAAGCCTGTGCTTTGTAAATGTCCCCAGCCCTGAGTTGTTACTTTATCAGCGAGCCGTGTAAGGCCTCAGTCAGGGCACCATTCAGGGTGTGATAGTCTTCTCTGCAGCTTTTGTAATACAGTCTTAAAAGTCCTTCAAGAAAATGTTTAAGCCATAAACTATAATATTTCTGTCCCTGAAAATAGGCTTTATTTACTTCAATGGGAAAAACTAGCAGATATGTTGAAAAAGAGCCTAACAAAAGAAAACTTACTAGTAAGCAATATTGTGCAAATATTTTCTGAAATTATTCATCTTTATAATTACTCCTGTAATACTTAAATACCATCTACTCAGATTATATGTTGCCTAAGGGCCAATTATGAATGTTAAACCTGCCAAGTGACTATTTCAGCATGTGCCTGTAAAGGATCATAATTTCTTCAGCCATGAAAAATCCTTCTTTACCACATCTTCAAAGTTTTAATACAAACTGGGCATTATGAAGACAATTATTTTTTTGAACAGACAGAAGCAATATGAGAAATTCACCAATTCTTTCCAAAGAACAACTGAAAAAGGGCTTCACATTGCTTGTATTTGTGAAGTCTCAGTAGTAGTTCTCTAATCCCTCTGACCCGTCCATGGCCAAGGCATATAATCAGGGTTCCAGAAAGAAATTAAAATTACTTTCTCTTCAAAATACAGAAACCAGTTTTGGAGCTGAAAATGGAAAATAATTGTCATTATCACAAAAGCAAATAGACAAGATCTAGCCCAAGATCATGATGCTATACCAGAAACCTTTAGCATACCACAGCTTGTACCTGAAGTGCTCATTTACATTAATAGTGAAAAAGTCTGTGTTATATCCTCACAATGAATTCAGAGTATTTTTTTATAAATATGCATGGCCGAGGAAGCCAAACAGATATTAAGAATCCACTGTAAACTCTTTCAGTTTTGATAATGTGCTAGAGTATCACAACTAGATCTCCTACAATAAAAATTCTGTATCCCTCTTCTAGCACATCAGCATAGAAATTTCCATAGCAGAAAGGTTCCTCTCGAGTACAGGTCTGTCCCACCAATCTCACAGCAGAACAGTGTTCCTTAGGTGCTATTTGCCAGCAGTACAGGGCTCCATGTGCGCTCTGACCACGTGGGCCCAGGCCATGGAAACAGAACCGCGTCCTGACTGTGCTATTGACTGAAACTTAGGACATAGGAGAGAAATGCATTAATGGTTAACAATCAAGAGACTTTTTAAAGAACCGAAGAAAAGAAAGAAGCTTGAAAAAAGATTTTGACTGAAGACATCCATCAAAAAATAAAGAGGAAAACATGCTAGAGCGGAGAATAAATGAGACCAAGCTGCAGAAATGAAGCTGACATAGTAAGAACTGACAACAACAAGAAACTCAGTAATTTAGAGGGTTTTTATACACACAATGAAATTATAATCAGTGGAAAAATAAAAAGAAGCACTCAGTTAAATTATTGATATTATTAAACTTTAGAAATATTAAAAGCAGAATTTCCAGTTAAGACACAATATAAGAAATTCTACAGCTTCATTGAAATAAAAATGCCATAAAGAGTTTGAACTAAAAAAACCTGAAGTAAAGCATTTTTTACTAAAAGTCTTCTTTTCCTGTTAAATTTGCACTTCAAGATGTAAAAGTCTGTATTTTACAGTTTATGATCTGTACATCATAGCACAGGAAATTTCACCCAGTAATTCCTATACTGAAGCCAGTAACTTGTATCTTCAGTAACTTCAGACCAAGTGAATTTGTCATACATTTATAAACCAATCTATCTTACTCTTCAAATTAAAAAACCTTTAGAGGCCTAGATTTTCTCCTTGTGAGATATCACTGCATCTACTTTTTGAGTTAAACAGGAAGAATCCTTATATGTCTCACTGTTTCCAGTCTTTGAACATTTTCTGCAGATTTGCATTCTCAGAAATTTATCACTCTCTCTTCTGTGACACAGCTGTGGACCTACCACTCTCAAACACAAATTGACACTGTCCTGCAGACCCTTCCATCCATTATCCTGTTCACCAGAGGATCACAGATCCAAGAGATGCCACGGCACTGAACATAATCTGAAGAGGGAGGCAAAAAAGGGTTAAGAGGTGGAGCAGTAAATATAAACAAAGGAGCAGGTAACAGGGTACATGAAAAATGCCACACACAGGCTCTACACAAATTGGTTGGGGTTTTATGTATATCAGAAGATCAGGTAAGGTCGGTGGTCAGATCTGCACATGGTAACTCAATAGTTAGTACTGATGTTATTAAAAAAAAAAATCCCTCTACTCCTCACAATTTCACATTAGACATCTAAGGATCACATAATGATCATTTTTATTGTTACCAAAGCACTGCCCTGGGTGTTCATATTGACTTGTCTATTATAATCCCTATACTCCTTTAAGAGTAACAAAAGTATTCTTGAAAACCTAAAAATCTTGCTTGTGTTTCTTGTTCTAGGTGTATGACTTTGCAAGTGTTGGTACTAAAAGCACATTTTTGAGTGAATGCAAGTTACTAAACAGCCTAGACTACTCTGAAGAACTATGCTGGCATCGTCGCTACTTGCTATTCATCAGTCTTTGCATCAGTCACACTTGTTTTTTAGAGTGATCTTTGATTACACTCCTCTGATAAAACTGTTTGAAAACATGAACATTTAGTGTTACAGCTATGCAGTTACTTTTATGCCAATCTTGTAATCTTATCAAAGCATTAAGTCAGCTTTCTTGGCAATAGCTGTTTTCCCTAGAACTACATTGATTTGCATTAATTACATTATTTTCCCTTAATTATTTTTTTGTTTTCATCTGCTTAGTCATGTATGAGTTTTCTATTAGATGGCAGTCTAACCCAGTGATAGTCAACTCACTTCACATTTTTACACACTGGCATGACACAGGCATTACCACAGCCTTCAGAAACCTCTACACAAAAGGCTACAGTAAATATCAGCAGATCAAAGATCTAACCAGTAGAACCTTAAGTGTATACATTAATTCTATACATATAGACTAGTAATAGACATGACATTGATAGCTATATAAAATCCCCAATTCCACTGAAATTTAAAATAGGAATAGTCCATATAGACACAATGAAACTACATCCAATTGAACAAATTCAGATTGTGACATTTCTTTCCAGTACACAACAATTAGGTTTTTGCCCTAATGTTATGTTACAGAAGACCCAGACAAACATTAGGAACAACTGACTGACTTTTAGAAGGACTAAAGAAGTTAAGTGTCTGCAAAAAACATGCATATTAATTACCAGTACTTTTATTTAGTCTTTGAGTAATATTTATATTAGTTGTTATATAAAGATACATATTTAAAACATAAGAGTAATATTTTGAAGTTTAACTTTCATGAATCCCATAGAAGTAGCATTCTCAAAACAGAACACATTTAGCAGCAATAAATTAAAACCACTTCAAAGTGATACATGGTCTTGGTGAGACTGCATGTTGAAAACTACTTCCTGTTCTGGTCCCTCTGACTAAAAAATAATATAATGAAACTTTTATAAGTACAGAAAGGTTGACAAAGATGATCAGAAGTAAAAAACTTTTCCCTAATTATATTAAGATTCCCTTTCTTTACAAAAATGGCTAGCAAAGCATATAAAATATTTACACTTTTACATAAAGAGTGTGAATAGGGATTTTTTTTCACTATTGTACTTAGGAGAAAAGAAAGCAATCATAAGGTACAACCCACCATTTTGATTTCTGAAACTTTGTATTCTTTAAATTGACTGCTTTACTGCACAACTGCCTACTAAAACTTTCAAAAACTCTTGAGAATAGACAACTAGGTAAGGACATTCAGTCTATGCCCACATTTTGTTTTTCATTCCCACTGCTTCAAAAAATGTATTCAAGCTTTTTCCTATTACAGCCTCTTATCATAAAAGTTGTATTTATCTTCCTAATACCACAATGGTGATGACATCTTTGCTTCTCCTACTGGTAGTATCAGTCTCTTCTGATTATAGCCCACAGATTTCTCTTTTCAAGCATTTATTTTTTTCTTATATTTAAAGTTCCTTAGGAGTCTCATCTCTTTCTGTTTCCTCAACCCACTCTGCTTCATCAGTTCACTAATTGGCATCTTTTAACTATCCACTTGTCTCTCTCTCCCCTACAAATATCTCAGATTCCTGCCTGTATTATATGAAATAGGAGACTATTGTAGTCTCCAAGCATCTCTTGCCATCTCAGATCATAAAATACAGGAACTGCGTGACAACTTGTATGACATAATTAATCACATTAGGGGGACCACATAGGGTCAATCCAATAAAAATTAATATTAAATCATTAAAATTATCCATTGCATTCTTTACTCAAAAAGAATAAATCCTTTTAGACCAGAAGTTTTCTGAGCTAAATCCTTTCTTCTTTGGGTATATAATTTCAGAGAAACTGCCAGACTTATTTTCAGAGTAAACTACTGTGCTAAAGCACTCAAAGGATGTTGCAGCAGAAAGTAATTTGATTGTAAAATCATGATCAGTTTATTGTGCAATGAAACAGTAAACAAAAGCTTGCATTGTTGGAGGAAAAAAACCCAAACACAAAAACCAAACATGGATTAAAGCAGGTAAAGAGCTGTTTAATCACAGAACTCTATTCAGAGCAAATTCCTCAAACTTTACTAACGATAGAAGATATGTTGACTTTACTTCTTTTCCCCCAAAACCTTCCTATCATTGCAACCACCAAAAAGTAAACAATATTCCAAGCAGCCATTAACCTTGAGATCGTCTTATTTTATAGCATTCTGAGCACGTTTTCAAGAAGTTTTATATGGAGAAGTGGAAACAGCTGCAAGTTCACCAGACACGTGCCCTAAGTCAGTAAATAGAAAACACAATGTAAATACAGCCTAGATCTATTTACAGCCCAGAAAAGCTAAGTACACTATCCTAGCAGACACATGGCGCCTGGTTAGAAATTAGTTTATGGCCACCTGAAGCCAAGTGGAGGGAAAGATAGTACAGACATGTTCTGAACAGGACGCCTCTCACGTGTCAGATACCATGAAAACCTCCTTTGGACAAACCACGGTTTATGCAGGTTATACAAACCCAGGACATCTAGGCAAAATCACAAACCAGCCATGCCTTTGTACGGGGCAATACTAACTTGAGGAGGCTCAGATTGGAGCGGTTTATTTTTTAGATCAAAACCAACTTCTGCAAGCTCTTATAATCGGTATAGTAGCAATAAAATATCATGCAGAAGAAAGACTTAACTAGTCAAATACAATTAGAACAGTTCCAGACAAACTCAAGCTAAAAATAGGCTGTTATTTCACAGAGCTGGCACTGACCCACACTGAAATGTTTCCCCGGTTGCCGGTGTCCAGCCAGGGACTGCCGGCCGTGCCGCTATCCCTGAGGCACTGCAGTGATACCGTCGGTGCTTCCCACCGCCGGCTCCACCTCCTCACGCCTGCTTTTCGGGAACCCCTATGCCCTGGGAGACACTTTCCCAGGAGCGAGAGGGAGCACAGGGCTAAGCGAGCCCTGTTGTTTCTCACACCGCTTCTGGCGTACTGGGCTGAGCTCCCATCTGCAACAGCAGAATCACGGCTTTTATCTCCACTTAAAAGACACGGGGTAATCTGCGGGCAGAACGTTCTAAGAGCTTCCTGTCGGCATTAAACTCGCCAGAGCGGTTTTGCAGCCCGCGGCCGAAGGGGCCGACAGATTAAACCCACACGGGGCCCGCGTTGCGCCACCCCGCGTCCCACGGCCGGCGCAGGAGCGGCTCTCCCCCCTCGCCCCGCCGCGGCGGGCACAGGGCTGCGGAGCGCCAGCCGGCCGCCGCGCACCGGCGGCGCAGGGAAGAGTCTGGAACTCTGCGTCCCGGGGGAGCTGGGGCTCGCGCCAGGCGCTTCCCGGCGAAGCCGCCTCCACCGGCCCGAGGGGGCAGGGCGCGCGCGGGGTGTCCCGGCGCGGCCCCGGGGGCCGCTCCCCGCCCCGTCCCCATTCACGAACCGGTTCCCGCCGGCCGCCTCCGCCTCTCGCGCGCGCGCCCGCCCGCCCCGCCTCCGCCGCGCCCCCCGCGGCCTCGCGCCCGCCCCAGACGCGCCGATGGCGCCTTTGATTGGGTGGGCGCGACGCTCGTCAGTGACGTTCGAAAGGCGGGGCTCGGGGCGCTCGTGCGGGAGGCGGCGCCGAGTGTCGCTCCTGGTGCAGCCGCGTCCACCCGGCGCCGCCCGCAGAGCCGCCCGCCCGCCGCAGCCGCTGTATGGTCCTTCCCCGCGCCGCCGCCGCCGAACCCCCGCCGGCAGCTCCGCGGCCTCCAGCGCCTCCTCCTCTTCCTCCTTCTGGTTCTGCTCCTCCTGCCCCCGGCGGTGGCGCCCGCACCCCGGCTGTATGATCAGGCTACAGTCTTCAATGAGTAACCATATTCCTGTGAGTGCTGCCCGCCCGCGCCCCCCGCCCTGGCCCCTCGCTCCGCTGGCCTCCCAGCTACCGCGCCTCTCCTCCCCCTCTCCCCCATCTCCTCCATGTTGTCTCTTTGTTCTGTCGCCCGGACCACGCCGGCTGCGGGTGGCTTCTCGAAGCGCCGGGCTGCGTCTCCCGTCGGGCGGGCCGCTGGGGAGCCGAGCCCTCCCGGCTGCGGCACGGCTCGGCCCCCCTCCCCCTTGGTGCTCCTCTCCTGCCCCCGCCTGCTGGCGCCCCTCTTCCCTCCTCTGCCGAGAAAGGAGGAGGTGACGACCTCTCCGCGGCTCCTGGGCGGCCCGGCCCGGGTACAAAGCCGCTTTGTGAGTCGGGCTGCCGCTTACCCCCCCCCCGCGGGGCCCGACCTTCTCCCTGCCGGGCTCTGTGCGGTGGAGTCCGCCGAGCCGGGCCGCCCGCCGGGAAGGGCAGCGCCTCCGCGGCCGTGGCTCCGCGCCCTGGGCCGTGCCGGGAGCCCCCTGCCGGGGGGAGGCCGAGCCGGGCGGCGGCTCCGGGGGACAAGATGGCTCCGCGTCGGGAGCCTGATCGAGGCGTGATGCGAACCTGTGACCGCCGCAGTCGGGGCGACGGCCCGGCCTGGCCCGCGGAGCGCTGTCACGGCCGGGACAGCGTCTCCGCGCTGGGGAGAGATTGGGACAGACAGGCCGGGAGCCCGGCACCCCGCGGCTGCGGGGCAGCCGTAGCCCGCGGCTGTCCGGGCAAGCCGGGGCTTGCCCGTGGGCGGCTGGCTGCCAGGCTGGTTGCCAGGCTTGGCTGCCGCGGCCGGCGCTCGCCCCCCGCCGTAGCCCCACGTGCGCGGCTGCGGCCGGGGCGAAGGCGGCTGGGCAGCTGCTTTGTCTCCGCCGTGCTCGGGCGGAGAGTCGGTGTCGGCTGCGAGCGAGGACGTGAGTCCTTTCCAAAATGAGCTCTATGCAGTAGAGGTGGGGTATGCCCGAACTCGGGTGTGCAGCCGGTATTTTTCGGCAGGAAAAGTCCGCAGAGGAGTCATTTAAGTACACGTTGAAGCAGACATTTCTGTAACAATCTGTCTTGAGCCTCAAAAGCTCACGAATACAGTCAAATACCTTAATTTTGACTGAAACTGCTTTCAAGACCTTGCCATCTGTCTTGTCAAGGAAGGCATTTCCTTCTGGAGGTGATCACAGTTCAGCTTCGGAAGGTTTTACTTGCCGGGTTGTGGTTTGTTTTCTGTTTTTAACTCCCCTAGTAATCTCAGTGCCTGTGCTGCCTAACATCTGTAACCACAGAGCACAGTGTGTATTTAAGCAGAAAAAATCAAACAGTGTATGGCTTGCTGGTGGTAGTACGCCCTCCAAAAGCAGGGAAGCAAAAAGGACAAAGAATTAACAAAATCAAGTCGTCTACGACGATAGAAGCTGGTAGCCAGCTATGCACATTGCAAGTGTTATGAGCTGTACAGTTTGGTGGCATGAAGGTCCTGTAATCTGGTGTTTCTTACTCCTGCTGGAGACAACTTCTCAATATGTCTACCTGCATCTGGTGAGTCTTTTGAAAGCAGTGACTCAGAAGTATGAAACCTGTCTCTTTGTAATCTCATAAAACTGCCAAGTCGAGACACCTAAGATTACACTTAAATGTCAGCTCATATTATTCCAGTGATGGAACAGCAAAGGGTTTTGAAATTGTCTTCAGAGTCATTTCAGGGGGCAAATGTAGAAGAGGCAATACAGAAATTACACATCCATGAGAGGAAATGTGAGAATGAGAAATAAAAATGAATGACAGATATAACAAGAGCCAAAGGAACAGGATGTCATTGTCTTACTGAAACTAAATGTCAGTAAGACAGGAAATAAATAGAACTTAGCCTTATCTAATAACTTCTATCAAGTGAAACTTTCCTGTTCTGACAAAATACATGCTACATAAGAATGTCGGATCTATCCCAGCATGTTGGCTGACTGTAAGTGATCACTTGTTTTAAACATTAACCAGAACACCCAAATAAGGATATTAGTGAACCATAAACTAACAACAGATTGTCACCTTTTTCAAAAAATTAAAACTCACTCTATTGGATCAATACAAGAAATATTTCTGTGTTAAATGGAAGTCCTTACTGCTTTCTTCTCAGTTGCAACTTTTTGTTAGGCGTTCATGGCTTAATTAAACTTGATGAGATACATGCAGACAGTTATTGCTGTGTGTGCTAAATTTCTCATGTTATTGCTTAAAACATAATGGAATAGTTTTTTAGTAGAATGACAGGATTTATGTAGTTTGCTATTGAAGTGACAGTGTTAAGTCATTTGGAGATTCCTTGCTTTTGGAAACCCAGGAGGTAGTGCTAGACAAGGGGATGGATTGGTTTCTGTGATGTCTAATTTTCTCCAATATCTGTTAGAGCTTCTTTGCATAATGTTTTTGTGGTCCAAGCAGAAGAACTTTGAACTGAGTCACATGGCCTCAATTTCATCATCTCTAAAAGCTGCATTGACTTGTTATACAGGAAGTTTTGAGATAATTTTTTTTTTCCCCCTTCACTGCATACTTGAACCACAGGAATATCCTTCCGGCATAGAGCATGTCGCAACAAATTTATGATAAACCTTTGGTTTCTCCCTTCCCATTGGTAAGATATGAATGTGTTTTCATAGGCAATGGGTCGCTTTCTGTAGTCTAAAATGGACAGTGTTATCACTGTGGATATCATAAGACAGGCATTTATGTGCCCAGTAGATAGGAGGTACATCTTGTCAAGAGCACCTTATGAAGGTGTGCCTCTACCTTGCATAATGACTTCGCAGTTTGTACCCCTTACTCTCCTGTTCTTCCCTGACTGCCTTAGCAGTTGCTACTGAGGTCTTGAATAGTAAGAGGAAGTCGGTGGTATTTGTCATTCAGTATCTTTTTGTTGGGTAGTAATTTAGAACAATAAACTTCCTTGCAGGTGTTCTCAAATTGTCATGAAACTTAGTTTATTTTAGTTTTCTAGTTTTAGTCCTGTGGTTTCAGTAGGTGAGTGTGTGCCAGGTCTTGACTTAAGAGAATGTGAGACCACATAGTTGGTTCTGGATATAAATGTTTTTGGTCTATGAGCAGGTGGATTGAGCAACCGTGAACCATTGTGCACATCTTCTGAAGGTAAAGGGTCATTTAACTGTGTTAACAAGTGCTTTTGTTTGCATCCCTTTTCAAGATGCTACCGAGTTGTGAACCAGTATGTCTACAGCGTGGCATAACCTTGCACCTCTCTGTTTTCCCTATATCAATAATGATCTAATAGATTACTTTCATAAACCAATTTTATCAAACGTGAGTGACTGTTTCAAACCCCAAATTAACATCCATGTGAATCTGCTTGTCAGTGAAGACAGGTACTTTAGCTTTCTGTCCCAGAGAGGGGCATGAATTTAAGCCTTTCCTTTCAAGATGCCATCCTTCTATATGAACAGGCTATTTTCTAACTTCTCCTAGCTTGCATTGTCGTAGGTCATACGATCATAATTAATGCAGCTATAATGGACAGGTTACCACTCAATAGATGGTCCTGGTACATTAACTTTAGCTTTTTTTTCCAAGTTTATTTTGATGGCTCTAACAATCTAAATGTTGGCGTTTCTGTTGGGATGGAAACTGCTACTTTTTCCAAAATCCTTCAGTGTTAAATTTCCTCAAGGAAAATTTATATGTAAATTGAAAAGAACGTGCTGGGGTACCCAACTTGGTGCTACAAATGATGAGTTGGTGTTACTCTGTTGAAGAACCTTCCGCATTCAACACTCTGCATTTGAATCTCACTTATGCAACTTTTTGCTTTCATGCACTATCTTGACTGTTTTGATAGCTTACCTACCAAAACTCTGAGACAATATAGTAATTTCAAAGCTGTATTTCCAAGACTTTTGAAAGCTCATGACATCATTTGAGTTCCCTCAAAGTCTGATGTCATCATAATTACTGCAACACTATTTTCACAGCTGATTTCTCATCTTCCAGGTCTTTTTGCTGAAGGTGGGTGAAGCCTTGTACTCTGGCTTAATGCTGTAACACAAACAGCATGCCCATGTACTACTCATCTTTAATTTTTATTTGACTCCTAGAACAGAATGAAACTAGGTTGGCAAAGCTGTCTTGGGATAGTTCAGTGTGTTGCTGCCTTAAGGAGTTGGTCTGCCTATGAAGCTTTCCTGTTAGTGTTGGTGAGAAGTGATGGCATTCACATCAAAGGAAACTGTGAGCTTTGGTCCTTTATAATGTAGCAGCAGTAGTTGCCAAGGCAAACAAAACAGTGAGGCTTAAGTATGTGCTTGGTTAGGTCCTTAGTTGTGTGAATTACTAAGGTTGTGATGTGTCTAATACTGACTGTTAAGTCAGTAATTAACAAAATGAATTCCTTTGTAAGGGTTAATAACACATAGAACTCAAATGTAACATTGCATAATCTACTTGCTTCTACTTTGTGTAAGAATTTGACCTGTGCACCCAGTTTCTAAGATGTCATTAGCAATATGCATTAAAAAGAAGGATTTTTTGCTTAACTAATTCTGTGCTGCCTGCCCTTTTCCTTGTTTACTGGTTTGTCTGGTGTCTTGAGTACTCCTAGTTGCAGACTAAGGGCAGCCTGCCTAGAAGACTGGATAAATCCTGATTACTTCTTTCTACCTACCCACCCTGGTATGGCAACATGTTAAATGTGCATTTCTCCCCAAAATTTCCATTTTGCTGATTGAAAGATTTTCACTCTAACAACTCCATTCTGTGTGCTCAAGCTCACTTGCATGCATTTATGTTTCTGACAGCTTCACTCCCTCATCCTTAACCAGGGCAAGGATCTGACTGTTACTCTTCTTAGCAGCCTTAAGAAGAGATCAATATGAGATCTTCCGGTGCAGTGCGAAAAGCAGCACAAGACCTTGTGCAGCTGTATCTGCCTAAAGCCGTCCCATCCCTTTTTGCTGTTCTGCTTCTTAAACTAATTGAAAGTGACTTTAAATAAGTTACCTTCAGTTCTTTTTTTCAGTTTGTATTTTAGCTATTTTCTGGATCTGGTCCTAGGAGGCTTTTAAATGCACACCTGCCACCTTGCTAGGGCATGGCTGGTGAGTCAGATGATGACTCTTGGAGTTCTTCCGAGTCTCAATTCTCCTGGTTCCTGTTACTCTGTTGACCTGTGACTTAAGAGGATCCTTCTTACTCTTTTTCTACGCCTATTATACTTAGAGTTCTTGCTGTCTTGCAAGTTGTTAAAGATAAAAACTGAAGTAGCTTTTTCACAAGAGCTGGCAAACTTATTCCTGTAGTCTACATCACTACCAGGTGATGGTAGTATCTCTGGAGTGGCAGCAAAGTGGGTGTGAAATTGTCATCTTAGTTTCTTTCTTTTAACTTCATTCTCGTGTTTATTAGCAGGTTGGGGTTTTCTTGTGTGCTTCTTTATTTTGTTTGTTTTTTACAAGTCATGCCTGTGACATAACACGCATGTTAAAACTCTTACCAGGAAGCTGTCTGAAAACATGAAAATAAGTTGACTAATCAACATAAATAATTTTTTCTGCTAAGTATTTGTAGGATTGATTATGTTTCTCTCTAATACCTAAGTATATTTAGTGGACATGTGGTTCGACTTGTACCTCTCTTTTGGAAGACAGAACTTGCTTCTTCTTCCCACCTGTTCCCTAGGCAGGTATAAGCAGGAGCACTGGTAAAGTAGCTGGGCACAGAATTAACGTGTCTGCTGTAAGGGTTCCACGGTGCATACAAGTACATATGGGTCGTTCATTTGCAGCATCTGCAAATAAATACACAATTTGGAGCACTTCATTTGCTATCTTAATTCCTGGTTGCATCTTGCAGTAATTATATATATAAATTTAACCGTAGCTAAGCAGCATACCACTGGACAGGAATTATCTGTTCAATAAACTTGCTATATATGTTTTTAGCTAGGCTATTACTGCTATCTCAGTATATTAATGAAGTCATGGTGTAAAAAGACTGTTAAAAGCATATAAGGTTGCCATTGATCTTCAGCCTTTAGTGTGTGAAATGTTTCTTAGTTAGAAATCCATGTGTCTCAAAAGCCTCTGTTCAAAAGCATACATTGTATTGCTAGGCCACAAAGACTGCATTTGCTTTCAAGGCCTCCTGTTTGAGTCAGGTGGATTTATACGCATTTTTTTTTCTGTAATTTTAGGCACTGTAACTTTAGTAGATGTTGTGATGTCTCTCATTTCAAAATGGAAAAGGCAGTTGTATGGGTATCCTGGAAGAACTATTCTTTTTATAAATATGGGAGTTCTTAAAACTTGTTGCTATGTTAAGCACAAATGAAATTGGTATTTTAATACATTATGGGATTTGGTGTTGCAAAAACCCTACATGGAAACTTTGTAATAAGTAAATGTATTTATTTTCAAGTAATCCATGTTAAGAAAGGTAACAGGATTCTTACACAGACCTAATTCTTGGAATAAAAAATAAACCTTGTGAAACTGCTTAGTCGCTGTGTTTTTATTTTTTCATTTTGTAAAGCTTGATGTCTTAAAAATAACCTTGTTTCACCTGTACTCATTATGCTTTCCCTCCCCCCCTCTTTTTACAGCAGTTCTGTGGTGTTCTTGGTCACACATTTATGGAGTTTCTGAAGGGCAGTGGAGACTACTGCCAGGCACAGCACGACCTCTATGCAGACAAGTGAACTGTAGAAATTCATTACTACTCCACCAAGAAGCCCCCCTAAGAGTGGTTGACCAGGATAAGAAGCGTTGAATTGAAATTGGCAGAGCATTTAACAACGGAATTCAGACCTGGATGGGGTAAACCTCAGTGCACTGCCTTTCTTTTGCCTCAGTATTACTGGATTGAAGAATTGCTGCTTCTTGTTAGGAGGTTCATTTCATTTCCCATTGCTCCCAACTTCATACTTCCAAGCACTGAGAATTTCACGTGGAGTATAGTGAAGTAGACTTCAGTTTCTCTACATCACTTCTGTATTGGAATTTTTTTTAATCCTTTCATAATCTTGTTGCATGTTTAACTAAATCAATATGGCCCGAATGAACCGCCCAGCTCCTGTGGAAATCACCTACAAGAACATGAGATTCCTGATCACACATAATCCAACCAATGCAACCTTAAACAAATTTATAGAGGTAAGGCCAGTACAGAATTCTTACTGATGTATTTTTTTAATGCTTGAACAGCATGCTGTATTTAAAATTTCCTTTACTAGATGATAGCTGGTGTGAAAACCATATGAGGAGATACTGAGGCTGTATATTGATTTTTTTTTAAATATTGGTGCTATGCTTCAAAGATCTGCAGACAAATCTGTTCATGTATACTTTGGCCTCCACAAACATCATTCTGAGAGGGAAGCAAAGTAATAATTATACTGTCTAGTACATGGTACATTAAGTACATTGTTTAGGTTTGAAAACAGGAATTATCTAGCAGAGTTATGTGTAGAACAACACAAATATCTCTTAGTGGTAGGAGCTCACATTCAGACTAGACTGAAGTGGTGTAACATTTCCTTGCACTTGCTGCATAGTGATACATATTGTGGGTCAGAACCTTAGAAACAAATAATAGGATTGCAATATGCTTTCACTGCCTAGCTTCCTTCACTATTAGCAGATCATGGTTTTAGTGTCGCTTAAGAGGATCCTCTGTGTCATAGCATCTACTTGAGTGAAATTTGTGGCATCCAGAGGCTTACTCTGCATCCAGAGCTGCTGAAGCTACTTTAAGTGCTTTGGTACATGCTACTGACTAAAGCCAGTGGCTTGGCATATATTGCTAGTACTGAATTTATCATCTAAACCACGTATTTAGCATGTTGGAACTATAAAGTGCATGGTCGTATAAAGTGTGTGTGTATGCTAATAAGTTCCTTTCAAAGCTACTTAGTGGGAAGGTCCAAGTTTGCCAAGTCCCTCCTTAGTAAGATTTTAGGTGTACTACAGCTACTTCTGCATTTGGTGCAGGATTATTTACAGGAAACAGTGAGATAACATTTGCTTGCCTTTATACTCTCACAAATATATTAGGTATGCTTAGGCAATGCTTTAGTCATTACCGTGCCACTTGCAGTGTGACTGATGGGTTGGAATGAAGAGGGATTGCTTTTTCTTTTTTTAATGTAGGGTAACAGCAAAATGGAAAGCTTAATTTTGTTATGACAACTCGGGAACTGGAATAATTCATTGTCCTGTCCTTGTAACTCTTAACATTAAGTGGTCTAGCAAACCTGTTGTTTTAAGCAGAGAGAGAGAAGGGGAGGACTTGAACTTCGCTCAGAATGCTTTTAGTGAAGTATGTAGCTTTGCAAACCAGGAAGCTTCCTGTTCCTTTAAAATGAATGATCTTTTGGATCTGGATCTGATCTTAAAGGAAAAAAGTCTGATCCAACATAACAAAACTTAGTCTGCAGATTAAGACTATGTTTGCAGAAAACCTTAAAGTATTTGGCATTAGCACCCAAGATTTTAGTCTTTTCAGCTTTCTGTGTTCTTTGCAGGATGTTAAGCATTTGCATGAGTTTACTACTGAAAACTTTGGAATGAGTTATTAAGTTAGCTTATCAAGAAAATTAAATGGTAAGTGAAGCTACTTTACTCTTACAATTTTTTTTTTTCACTCCCTAGGAACTTAAGAAATACGGTGTTACCACAGTGGTAAGAGTGTGTGAAGCTACTTATGACACTGCTCCGGTGGAAAAAGAAGGCATTCAGGTTTTGGTAAGTAGTGTAGAAGCAGGGTTCAAAGCCAACCTATTTCCTGCTTCACCCTGCCCCCTTCTCCAAAAAAAGATTATTAGACACCACCTTGTTAATTCTTATGAGTGTATTCCAGCAGCTGATGGAGGAAAAAGATGTGCAGACATCTTTTCTTGTAAGGAAAAAAGGTTCAAGTTTCGATCTAAATCATACGCTTAATGAGAACTGATTAAAAGGAAAGTATTTGTAATCTTGCTTATAGTTACACTATTAGAGAATTGTAGGTTTCAGTGGTTTCCTTAGCTGTCAGCTCTTTGTCCACTGTGTCCCTGTCTTTTTTTGCCTATGCATGCAGCTTACAAGAATTCTATCTTTATGTATTTGCAATCCCGTTCTCTAGGACTGGCCCTTTGATGACGGTGCTCCACCATCCAACCAGATTGTTGATGATTGGCTAAACCTCCTTAAAGTTAAATTTCGTGAAGAACCTGGTTGTTGTATTGCTGTACACTGTGTTGCTGGTCTTGGAAGGTGGGTGAAGCTTTAAAGATCTGTTGAATTGTCATCCCTGGTCAGACTTGTTAAGATCTAGTGCAAAAGTTTATTTGAGGCAAAAGTAAAACAGTCACGTATCCAGTATTGGAGTGACCTCATGCTTAAAAGTAGTTAAGATGGCAGGAAACTTGTATGTATTTATTAAAGGTCTTTAGGTCAAGAGATGATGCTTCTGTCACAGCTCTCACAAAGTCTACAGAATTAAGTTAACAAGTATGTTCTTGTACCCAGTATATTGATGAGTGTCCCACTGATATTTTTGTCTTTTTTTCCTAATGGATTTGTTTTTTGGTGACTTGCCTGCTTCCTCTCCATCTCCATTTCAGTAGTATTGCCAGTCTCCTTGAACCGAGGGCATTGTAACTGTTAACCGCAAACAAGTGGGTGGTTCTGGCACATCAAGACCAGCTTTCATCCACCACCTATTTGGGGGATGAAAAGTGTTTTCCAAAGTCCCAAAGCTGTTTGTCTCATTGCTAAGTGACATGAAAATTTCTAGGGATAATGCTAAATATTCTCCTCTTAGCCCTGTTTTTTCTTTCTGCTGGCACTATCTTAAATACAGTTCAACAGATGTGAGAAAATAATGGTTTTTCTACTGTTGTTCAAGACTACCTGGGAACTAGATCTGATCAAAAAGGAGCTGATATATTCTAGCCATGGATTTCAGCATGTCCAGTATAAAATTGAGGTTTCTGGTCTTGTCTGTAAGCCTGGCTTATCCACTGCATTGTGGCTTCACACATAACAAAGTTCACCGTAGTGATGAATGTTACCAAAACAAATCCTCTTCTGCTGCTTAGAATGATACCAGTTGGTTTTTTGTCAGAACTGGGCAGGTAATTAGTTGAAAAGATGGTCCTAGCTTTCTAGCATGTAAGTTTTCTTTTAAATCCCTGAACATACAAAACCACTTACACTTACCAGTAGATGCACAAGTCTTTTGCTAGTGTGTGGCATGAGGTTTTGCTTTGATTTTTTTTTTTGGAGTCATAAATTGCTAAGGTATTTGAGTTTGATTTAAGTCAAGCTTTTCTAACTGAAACTTGATTCTGTCAGAGGAAGAACACCGTGGCAAACAAGGAAATCCTCAGGGGAGTGCAGCAGCCTGTGGATTGCATCTGTTCCTAAAACTTGTAATGCTAGTTCTAGGATTTGTCAGTTCTTATTGAACTCAACCCCTCTTCTGACTTCTGCTTTGGCATCCTGACTGCTTCTAATGATGACTCATTGTGGAGAATAGAAACCCATATGCAATTCTTCCTCAGAATCAATTGATTTAAAACAAATGGTTAAAGATGACTTTCATTTTATTCCTGTTGTCCTCTCCTGTTCCTAAAGTCAGAAGAATGAAGCTAAGGTGGACCAGAGTTAATTTAAACCCCTATTTAAAGGAGAATGGCTAACTCAAAACCAGGTGATTTAATGTCTCAATGAATGGAGAAATGCCTTCTGCCTTTTCTGTTTTCCCAGAGAAGAAACTTCAGATATGCGGAAGAGAGAACTGGGTAAATTGTTTTTCTGAGTATGCTTTGACAAAAGCTAAACTGATTTTATTTTTTTTTGAACCAGAGCTCCAGTCTTAGTTGCTCTTGCACTGATAGAATGTGGAATGAAGTATGAAGATGCAGTGCAGTTCATAAGACAGTAAGTATGACGCATGTAGCTATTCCCAAGATTCAATATGTTGATACATCCTTGGGTAGTGAAGGAAATTCTGAGTGTTACTCTTGTCTTTGATGCCTTTTTTTTTTTTTGGTAAGGTATTTAATTTAGTACGTCTGAAATTGTACTGCACACAGTCAGTGTTGTAGGACTTGGACCTGTGGAATGGGTATTTTCCTGGTGAAACCAGAAGCGGTACATAATTATTTGAGGAGGTTTTATAAAAAACCAAAACAACCATTAACAAATCTAACTTTCAGTTAGATTTGCAGAGTTTTCTTTACTTATTTTATATATGAAAGACAGAATACCTTTGGAATTTAGGTTCTGTTTTCTAGCCAGAACTAATACTCGTTCATGTTGGTGGATCCTTCCTTCTTTATTAGATCAAAGTGTGCTGTGAAGTTCTTCCTAGTCTTTTCTGGTGGTCTGCTGAAGGCAAATAATTCCTTGGATTTTTTTAATCAATGTATATAAGTTGGATGAGAACAGTTTTAGTCTCAAAGTTTTAATTTCTCAGGATTCAGCTATCTTTAAAAGAAGCTGCATCCATTATAAACAGTAACAGAATACTTCTTGCATAATTGCAGGCCTTTGAAGAATTAAATTCAGGTTGTACTGGTTGTATATGAAATGAGGAATAGGAAGCCAGGTACATGCTCCAAACGGTCAGCCAACATGTACCTTTTTTTCACATATTTATGGTTTGAGAAAACAAAGCTTAATTTCTGTTCAGCATCTTATTATGGGAACTTAAAATATTTATTTACTTTCTTACTATTGTAGTATTCTTCATAATTATTTTAAGAGAATGAATAACTTCAGCTCTAAAGAAGACCATCTTGTATCTGCTCTATAGCTTCCTTTTAAAATTTCTTCTAAAGATCTTAATGTAAAATCTCTGGCTTGTGCTTATCATAGGCTAGAACACTGTCCAAAATGGTATGTACTCCTTCGAGCATGTGGTCCAGTGAGGTATTTGTGAAAGGAAGCTACCACCCTCTTTCCTGGCACTTAACTTCCAATTATCCCTGTTTTGGTTACCGCCTTGACTTAAAGGTGGCTTTTTTAAGTGACCTAAAAATATTTTTCTCTGATTGGTGATACTATTTCATTGGGCAGTAGATTAATGTTCTGTTTAAAATCTGTTTTTCTCCACCTAGGAAGCGGCGTGGAGCTTTCAACAGCAAGCAACTTCTGTACTTGGAGAAATACCGCCCCAAGATGCGTCTGCGCTTTAAAGACTCCAATGGTCACCGAAATAATTGTTGTATTCAGTAAAGCTCAACAGCCTATAGTACTTCTTTGGGAATAAAGGATGGAAACTAGAATTAAGCAGACTGCATTCCAAAGACATCAGTCTGGTATTTTTAGTAGTAAAGGAAGCTTCCTTAGGAGTATTTATTAGGCTAAAGGCTCAGTAGAAATGCAACTTCTACGTTTAGATAAATATCTGTCTATTTGGAGACCCAGTAAATGTTTTTGCTGTACCCTGTTTCTGAGCTGTCTCCTTGTTCATTAATTATCGGATGAAATACCCTTTAATCATGCCATTGAGTCTTACTGACCTAGTTTCAACTGCTAAAAATTGGGGTACTAAAATAAATCAATCTGTAGAGAGATTAGGTGCCAAAACACCCAGCATATCAGCTACATGTTTCTCCTTAAAATGAGCATAGTTCTAATGATGTGAGAACTAGCAGCTTATCTGGACCTTACTATCTTTTTTTCAACAGTCATTTCAATATGGAAGAATATGGCCTCTAAAGTAGTCTTGCCTGCTCACTGTATGTTTTTGTCTCCCACAATCGCACTAGAATTATCAGGATTTGCACAGTCTGTCTTTTTAATACTATGAACTACAGCAGTTTTTTACCCCTGCATCTGTACTTTTCTGTTACCTGAACCTCTCCATTTTACAAGTCATTACTCTAGTTATTCATGTAGAAGATCTTTTAAATTGTACAGAAGCACACAAGTCTTTAATGTCTCCAGACAAAAAGCCTTACAGTAAAATTAATGTTGGCACTTCATGTGCAACTTAACAGAGGGCCTGAAAAGGTTGGGAGGGGCTATTTAATATTTCTAGTAAAATGTTGCCTTTGTCTTGTGCAGGAAGTATAGAATATGCCCTTTACTTTAGTAAATATTTTTTTAAAATGTAGAAATGCTTTGTTATTGTAGCTAAAAATTCTTAATCAGAAAATTTCTGAAAAATCTTGTAGTTTTCTTTTACTGTACCTATTGAGAGTTGTTTACCAACTATTGCTTTGTTGAAAGTGTGATCTTTTTCTTTTCTTTTAGTTTTTCCTTCTTGAGTTTCTGCTATGACTTGGGCAGACCTCTGTAATATTTTGTATGCCTTTCAAGCTGCGTAACTTAATATTTGGATACTTGATAATTTGTTTTATTATGTAATTGATAAAATGGTGATGTGTATTAATGTTAGTTCAACCATATATTTATACTGTCTTGGGAATGTGTGGTTATAGTTCTGTGGGAGAAATACTTTTGCCAGTGTTCACCAGCTTGTAAAATCTAGTGCGAGAGCTTAAAACATCTAAATAAATACTGAAATGCACTTACGAAGTTTGCTGAAATGCTCATCACTTTCACTTATTTTTGTGTACTTTGTCAGCAGTCGAGGTGCCTAAATTCAGAATCTAGTCAGGCATCTGTTTTCTTCTTTTTTAAATCTAGGCTTGAGTGTTCCCTTTGCTGTAATGTTTGCTGTTTGTTTTACTCATAAATAAATGTGGACAAATATTAATGGCAGAAAGTACAGTATTTCTTAATGTAGCTTACTTGTGACTTGCTGTCCCCAGTACTGAAACAGGTTACTTGCTTAGTGTTCTTGGAGCTGTTTTTGCAGTAAAGCAGAAGAGTATATATGCATCAGTAAAGCTTGGAGAATGCTTAAATCAGTACCATTAGAATTCAGGTAAAAATAGTATGATAGTGTGCTTCATTTGTCAAGACTGAAGCTGTGTACAAACAGATGATGTCCCAAAAATTGTGTGAGCAAACACCTGTTATGTGAGTTTCCAGAGTGGTGACTAAATTTCCTGACGAGAACTGGAAGGTGCTCTTAGTAGCCAGCTGAGGTGATCAATGCTCATCTGCTTAAACTATGGTTATACATCTCTTCATTTCTAAACAGTGAGGTGGGAACATAGTATCAGTCAATGAGATTTCTAAAGGATTGCTTCTGGAAAAGTTACAGCCTCATAAAGAGCACTGTATTATTTAAAAATGCCTGAAAGAACATAACGCAATCTTTAAAGTAGTAAAATAAACTTTGGATCATCTTTCCTTTGGAAGCTGAACATGGTTTAAAAGGTATTTTGTTTAACGGAATACAGCTTCATTTGACTGAGGAAATTAGATCTTTTGGAATGACATCCAAAGTCAATGTTTCTGTTGTCAAGACGGACTAGATTATAGGAACAATGGCAAAGACAAAATCTTCACAAATGCTGTAACTTGTCAGTACGCTGGGCTGATTGATATAAATACTGGTTTAACACAGATTAGTATCCAATTCAAGTTAAAAATCCTGATTTGGTCACTCATGAAAGTAGGAGAAATCTGTAAAACAACTGCAAGTAAAATGCCTGGAATTTTTTTACTTTAATACAATTTCTGTACATAGATCATATTTTGCTCTGTCTTTACAGAATTCATCATGGGTAAGGAGGGTTGTGTTTCACTTAAGAGCTCTAACACATTAGTGATGGAAGTTTGGTTCATTGAACTCTAAACTTGAGACTGAGCTTGACTTCAGTTGATTTCAGTAAACAAGAGGAAACATTTGCATAAGCATGTGTCTGTTTAAAGCAAAGAGTCAACTTCTGAACTCTCCCTGTTTAGCCATGACTAAGGAACAGAAAATCTCTTCCTCTTTTGTAATAATACTGGTAGTTTTCAACAGTACTTGAATTGTGAAGATAAGAGAGCAGATGGAACTACATAAAACAAGTTGAATGAAATTCCATGTAATTTGTGTATATAATTTTTTTTTTCACAAATTCAAGTGAAGAAATGCTTAAACTGTATTTTAATTACTGTATCTTAAGGCTAAAGCCTGGCATGGAAGACAGGCTTTAATGTAACATTTAATTTTGGATGCTTAGAATGAGTGTATAACTGCTTTGCCCCCTCAAGAGGTATGTTGTAGTACATTCTTGTCATCTGCTAGACTGGTTTGTGCTGGGGACTTAATGGCTTATGTAAGGTGGTTTGTAAATGGTGGTAGTATTTACTGGATTCCTTAGCATGTAGCAGAAATGTTCATGGGAAATGGGTGAGAGGGAGAGTTTGCAATTAGTGCAGCAGAAAATCGATGAATTCCCTATATTCTGTCATGTGGTTGCTAAAAAATGCTGAGAAAAGGTAGTCAGACAAGGTACTTTGTTACTGATTATCCAAAATCAGGTATAAAATTGAATGTAATTTTCTTGAATCTGATTCTCAAAACTGCTGAGCAGTCAGTTTCAACTTAAGTCTGTAAATACTGTACTTAAATATATATGAAATGATGTAGAACTGTGTTTCAGACTGTACTCGAAACTAATTAATACTTCTGGTTGTTAATCTCCCTGTCTTGAGTTCTGGGTGCATAAAAATCCATTCTAGTCCTTACACTGGTGGGGCAGTTGGGGAGATAAGCAGTAATTTCTGAAGTAATCAGATCCATCTACATTATTGCAGAAGAAACAGTGAGAAAACATGTAATTCGGTATTGAGGATGAATCTGAGGTCAGGATCTTGGGCAGCAAGAAAAGTAGTAAAGCACTGCCCATTTACATGAGCATTGTTTATCCTTAAAAATGAGATGGGGAAAAAAATCTTCTGTAATTAAATAAATGTATTTGACAGGGCTAAATTTGAGACTGAGGGTTCATAGAATACCTTAACTGTTTTTAAGATTCTGAGTGCTTGACTGCTGCATTAAGAACATTTTTTTTTTTTTTAATATGTGCAGCATGATTTAAATAATTACCGAGAGATAGTACTCAAAACAGTATTTTAGATTTGCTGGGATTTTGCTGTATCATTAATAAGTGAGTATTTTCTGTCAGTATTGGGAAAGTTAGCAAACCAGAGATAATGTTGTTCCAAGTAGATTACTATTATCTTTTTGTATGTGTTTGTGTAATCCCACTGTAAAAGAAAAAAATCAGTTATACTTCACAAGTTGAACTCAAAACCAGGCTGAAATTTTGTGGGCTTTATTAACAGCTGGGAGGGACTTAACTGAAGAAATACAGATTTTTACACATAAGTAGAAGATTCTCTTACACTTAGTGAAAGGAATTTTGCAATTCACAGGCATATGTCTCAGATCTCCTATGCTAAGAGATACCTAATATAAGTTAGATGAAGAGCTCTGTAAAGATGAGAGCGTAGTCTGTAAAGGGAGTGCATGGGATGGCAAATTCAGTTTGCAGTGTTGGTATCTACAGGTAGATTAAATAAATTTCACCTAACTTCTTAAAGTGCAATAGTTCAAAGTGTCAGGTAAAGTATTTCTCTCCACATACCCTGCTCTTAATGTGTAATAACCATTGACAATTATAATTGATTTTTTTATTGATACGGGTTTATGCTACACATAACCACAGCAAGTGGCATTATTTTTGTCTTGATGGTCGTGTGCATGACTGCTGTAAATTCTGATACATAATGTCCTAATGCATTGATAATTATCTCAATAACAACACAAGTTCCTTATCGGTGGAAAGCCTCTTTGTGAGGTAATAGTGTTTAAATAGTGGTCTGACAAGAAACGATAGGGACAGTGCCAGAAGATCAAGTTGCCTGCTTCAATTTCTGATTCAAATGAGAACTCTTAAAGTTTAGCTGAAGAAAATCTGATACCACAGTGTTTAGATACATAATGCTCAAGACAGAAATACTCAGAATGTCAAATAGACATTCCATCTCAATACTACATGTAACCTGTGTCTGTAACAAAACCTAAATGTATGGAATGGGTATTTTCTAGTGGGCTGGATTCTTAATTTCACTTTGTTGGTGGAGGCACAGTTGTTGATTCTTATCCTTCATATAAATTTGCACATGCTTTATCATCAAGTTTTACTGATGCTTGTTCTGAAAAAGACAGAACTTGAATTACATTGGGCTTTAGCAAGAATTGAAGGTGATGAACTCTTCTTCCCTATTCATAGAATCGTATGATAGGATCTGAACAGGACAGTGCAGCTCAGCATTGTCATGCACTTCCACAGTGCTAACAGGAAGCTACATACATCTTAGTTTGCTTTCTTAATTCCCCTGTAAACCTGTGTGTCTTTAGGTAGGGCATGCAAACCCTGAACTTGCCTTTAAAATTTCAATTCAACTCTGTAACAACTTTCAGTTCATCATAGTAAAAGCACATAAAGACAAGGGGGACATAGCAGATGTGCAAAACCATGGAGTTCCCTCATACTGCAAATAAAGTCATCCCTTCACACTTGATACAGGTTTTCCACAGTAACACATCCCCTGTCTGTGTCAGGGATGGGCTACCCTACTCTCCTCTCCACGTCTTTGTAAAGCAGGACTCTTAATTCTTCCTGCCTTCTAACTGAAGTTCCTTGTAGGATGCTATGCAGGATGGGTACCTGGCAGGAGTTATACACCCCTGATGCTCTCGGATGCTACCTCAGGCCACCCTACGTGGAGTATTTCTGCACTATGTCTTTATTCAGACAGAGTTTTGCTAATGAGCAGACTTTTTTCTAGGCAGACACTTGGTGGCTGTTTCCCATTTTAATCTAATCAGAGACAATTTTATAATATCCAATTACTTTGTGTTGTTAAGGAGGTTATCCTGATGGAGAGCATGCAAACTTCCCCATTATTTGTGTTGAATTACAAGCTTTTTTATTTCTCCCATTCTCAGGCTTGATTCAGTTGTCGGATCTTGAGTTAGCTCTTTGCTGCATAAGGTTTATTTCATACCTTGAGAGTCTTTACCTCCCAAGTTCTTGACTTTCTTATTTTGTTCCTGTTTTCCCTGTCCCGAAATTCTTGGTAATTTCTATTTCACTTGTCTACTTCTCATCAAAACTTCCTTCTGGACTTCCTTAATTGCAACCTGGTTTTCTTCACTGGAAAAAAAATTAAGTACTATTCAATGGCACTTGATGTTTACATTCCTGTCTCAATTGTCTTTCACCTACCAGAGTATTTATGCTACTTTGAAGTTGGATCTCAGTAAATTCTGTTAAATGGCAAGCCCTTTGCCTTGGAAGAGGTTCTGAGCCAAGTCCAGGAAGGGAACTCGAGAGAATTATCATATATTATTGGGTTTTGAAGCATTAGGATATTTTTGAAGGAAATCCCCTGATTGTGCCATTTAGAACATAGAGTAATTTAGATTGGAAAAAACATTAGGAGGTGATCTCATCCAATGCCATGCTCGAAGCAGGGATAACTTCACAATTAAATCAGGTTATTTAGGAGCCCATATAGTCAAGTTTTTAATATCTTCAAGGATGGAGATAACAGTTCCTTCCCAGTATCTGCCCCCCAGCTGAAAACTCTTCCCTTGGAAGCTAGTTGGAATCTTCCCAGATGCAATCTCCCCGTTTCTCACATTTTTTCACTGTGACCTCCAAGACACGCTGTCTCTTCCTCTCTACATTTATCTTCTAGGTGACTGAGACAGTGGAAATTTCCCTGCTCAGTCTCATCGCAAGGGTGAACAAGCATAGTACACTAAATGCTCCAAGCCTCTAACAATCTCAGTGACCTTCCACCAGGGTTCATTCCAGTTTGTCAATATTTTCATGTACTGGGGAACTGGAGACACACTACCATATGACTGCCTTCACAGAAGATAAAAATTAAGGTAAATAGTACTGGAGTGAAATATCAGGTATTCAGAGAATTAGTAACTAGCAGCAGTTCCATAGATAACTGCCCAAATTAGTTTCGGACATAAGTCTAAAAGGCCTATTTTGTGCTGGCTATCAAAGTTTGTTTTCCTCTAGCACTCCAAAACTTCATCTGAGCATTTTTTTTCCTGTTTTACACCAGTCTCTGCAAAAAAACCTGCAACTCTATCTCATTTTTTGGGATAACGTGTCCTTTTCTCAGTCTTGAATCTGTGTATTCCATTGAGTAATTCTTAATAGCTTGTAGCTTCTACACCTTTTACCTCTCTACAAATATCAGCCCTTAGTCAAAAAATCAATGGCTAAACATCTTTTGTCTTCAGAACCTTGCCTTTGTCTACCTGGCTGTATGGTTCATTTTAAACGCCTCAGTCCCTTTCACCTGTGGAATTGAATGTTTTTCTGCTGCTTTCAGAATAGGACACGCAACTTCTGTTTGATCCAACAACCGGCAGCTGCTAATGAGTCTTTTTGTGGGGAAACAGGATGGTCTTGTCGTAAATTTGGTGAAAAGTGTGTAAGGGGGCACGTATTACTGTTCCCGTACTAACTAAAGCAAGGAAAGGTAGGCAATTAAAGGGAAAATAGTGTCAAACCAGATATTCTTAATCAAAAAAAAAAGGATTTCCATTATGGGACTAGAAAATTTTAGATTATTGGCTGTCATTGTTCTGCATTTGAAAAAGTCAATTCTTATTACACAAGAAATAGAAAAGATCTGAGGAACTAACAGTTTTAAATTTTGCTGAAAATATAATTCACAGTAACTTACAATAGACTTCAAATGAGCTAACTATGGAGCCTCGTGAACTAGCGACACTGGCAAATCCCAGGTACTGTGAACAGTGTCTGCTGTTCATCCTGGGAAAAATCATGGCAAGTGCAGTATGAAAAGCAGTTATCTAATTATTAAGGGGTGTCAATGTAGTAGACTCTTTCAGAAAATAGTCATCAGGAAAAAAAAGAGCTTGTTCAATATTGTAAATTCAGCAGATAAATGCAACTGGTGCTGTAGCACATATACTTCAATTTATTTCAGAAGTCTGACTCTGCTTTGTATGACATTTTAAGTTACACAATTTACAAAGTAAATGCAGCACTTGGGTTTTAGAATCATATAAATCAAGTACCTTGCAGACAAAAGAAAGATGTTCCTGTGAGACATTGTTTGAATAGTTAATGGCCTACTGCTGTAACATATCTCAGCTTTTTCACAGTAGCAAATACTGCCCTACAGCACGGGAGAAAACCTGTTTGTCCACCACCAAACCCAATACATTCTTTATCCAGGTAAGTATATGGAGCAATCTAACTCCTTTCCACATTTTGACAACCAAACAACTAGTAATTAACACTCAAAAGCAAGCCATGTGTAAGACCAGTGTGATCATAATCTGACTCCATATAGCATATTTGAAAAAATTCCATTTAGAACAAAAAACATGGAAAGACTCTAAGGAATATAATTCATGAACCTCTTGGGAAGAGTTGTGGCTGAATACAGACTTGGAACTATAAGCAAAGAAATTACCTTCTGCTGCTTTTTCTTGTGTTCAGGGCACTAGGACACTGTTCTCTGAAAATAAATAGGTTGCTTTCCAATGGAAACAACTTGCAAGATCTGGACTACTACCAAGTAGCTCATGTGTAAAGGGACGACATGATAAAAATATTACTAGGAAAGATAGCAGATGGTACAGTTGTAATTGTGTACACCTTGTCTGTCAGTGTATACAAAGACCTCTGTAATACCTATGAAATTTGCTATTGGGGTGCGTTTGTCTTTTTTATCTCTTTATGCTAAACTGCAACACAGGTGCTACAGATGGGCAAGTTAATTACATAAAGGGAGTGGTCACAGCAAAAAAAAGTGCACAAACTCTGTTAAACCGAGATAGGTCACTGGAGTTATGTGACTTCTGACAGTGTAAAGAAAAAA
Organism: Corvus hawaiiensis; assembly: GCF_020740725.1. Lineage (NCBI taxonomy): Eukaryota > Metazoa > Chordata > Aves > Passeriformes > Corvidae > Corvus > Corvus hawaiiensis. The sequence continues at coordinate 27,741,480 of NC_063215.1, forward strand.
CTCAATAGAGCAATGAACAATGATCAGATTACCAGCAATGCTTTCCCTGCTGCTTGTGTCAAAAGTAATGAAATCAAAAGGGCTGAATGCTGGAAAATCTGAGCAATGTAAATTGTGTTTAACTGAATTTTGCGTCAGAAAGTAATTTCATTTCTTTGTATAATGTCAACAGTATTTCAGAGGGTTAGCACCTTGTTGAAAGTCTGTGCCTAAAAAGCCTTTGAAGAAATTAGTGTAGCCAGCCCAGTAGCTCAGTTCTGTGCCATCATAAGAATTCAGGGTTTTTTTTAAAGATGCTTGCTTTGGAAAGGAGAGAGTACCTTCTGAAACTGGGAAAGTACAGGTAGAAAACTCTAGAAAGCCAACTTGTGGTAACGTGCATAATTGTAACTTTGGAAGGGCAGGGAGAAAAAGCAATGTTGAGTAGGTTAAAAACTGTCCTCCACTTCAAAACTGTTTTGTTGCAACTACCTTGTGTAGTGCCTGTAAATACTGCTGTGTTACCATGCCTTCAGTTTAATGCTTCCTTTCTTAGTGTGATGGTAGCAGGAGAAGTATTTAATGTATTTCAGCCTTCATGGCACCACAGAAGGCCCTAGAGAATACAATCTCACAGACTCAAAACAGAATTGAAAAAAAGAAATTAAAGGAAACACAATCCATTTTAACTTCCTCATCTTTTTTTGTCCATACATCATGTTTGCATTTCATTACAAAATACTAGGAATACGTAAAGGCAGTGCTGATATAGTAATTCATAAGATAATTCCAAATTTTATTTTTAGAAATAATATTAAAAATCGGTTTCTCTTTTGGATGCGTTAAACTTGGTATATGCAAGAACCAGCCTGCACTGCACTTTATGCCAGCCACCAGAACTCAAAGCAGTGTAACGAATGCTGCATTCAGCTAATGCAGCAACACGAGTCAGGAAAGACAGTCCTGCTCTTTGATTATGTGAAGACCAAATTACTCCAGATGCTGATGTCCCAACACACACACACCGTGACAGCCCCTTAGGTGACAATTTGTATGAATGTGCGCCAAAGCTCCTGCAGCGCACACGGAGAAACTGTTACGAGGAAACGAGAATAAAGGAAAACGCGCCTGCACCAAAAGGCAGCATGAGACATGTCTGCCCAGGACCGACCGACTGCGGAGACTTTTCTGTTCAATATATAGGACCGACGAACCTGGCACATCGCGAGCTGAAGGAATCTGCCCGGGGCCGCCGGCGCACAGGACAGATTAACAAGCAGGTTGTGTAACGGGGCTGCACCGAGGACGGGGGTGGCAGCTGCTCCCCGAAGACAAAAGGCCACATCACTACACACGCATCGGTCACACCATGTGCGTCCCCAGCCAAAACCCTCCCGGCCGGCCTTCCATCCACCCTCCCGTGGACCCGGCCCAGCCGGGCCCGTCAGCACGGACAGGCCCGCAGTTGCCACCGGGCGCCTCTCGCTGTTGCGGCCCCCGACTCCACCAAGGGTGCCCAGGACACCCGCGGCTCAGCCAGGAAGGCTGGTTCTGCTGAAGGGGCCTCTTCGGAGCCTGTCAGGGCCGGGGCCACCAGCACAGCTCAGCACCGGCCCGGCCCGGGGTCCCGCGGCTCTGCCCCGCCCCGCGCCCCCGGCCCCTCCCGCCCGGCGCCTGCGCAGCGCGCGCGCCCCCGCCCGCCCCCATCCCCTCCCTCCAACAGCGCCGTGCCGTGAGCGGCCGGGCCCGGCGCGCCGGACGCCGCGGGGGCGCGCACCGGCGGGGCAGCGGGCACGCGGCCGCCACCGAGCCGGGCCGAGCCGGGCGCGACCACCTGGGCGGGGGCAGCCCCCGCGCGCGCCCCCGCGGAGCTGCGCGCGCCGCTCTCCCTCCCTTTGGCGCGGCCGCCGCGTCCCTTCCCCCGCGGCCGCGGGGCAGCGCTGGGCGGCGGAGCGGGTGAGTTATCGCGGGCTGCGGCAACGAGCGGGGCAGGCAGGGAGGGAAGGAGCGGGGCCGGAGGACCCCGATGCGCTCCGCGGCCTCCCCTAGCCTTCTCTGCGCTGGGCAGGGCTGGGCTGGGCCTGCGGCGGCGGAGCCGCGGCCTGTGCTGGCCAGGCCCGGCCGGGTGGCGGGGGGCGGCCCGGCGGGACGCGGCTGCTTCCGCCGTGGGGCCGCGGCACGGGCTGTGCGCGGAGGCGGCGCCGCCGCCGGCCCATGGGTGCAGGCGACCTGCGCTCCGGCTGCGGGCCCCGGGGCCGCTCCCCGGCCGAGCCCCGGCCGCCCCGCTCTGCCTGGGCGCGGCCCCGCGGCGCCGGCGCGGTTGTCGCGGAGGCTGCGACCTGCGGGCCCTGGGCCGGCCGGTCCCGGCTCCTCGCCCGGCCACCTGGCATGGCGCTCTGGCCCCGGCCTTGCTGCCTGTGGCGGCCGCTTCCGTGCCGTGTGCGTGCGGGACGCTGCCGCAGGCTCTTTGGCCGGAGCCGTGTTGCTGCTGTGAGGTCTTCCACATCGCCTTGCCTGCCCTGCAGTTGCTGCGTTTTGACCCTTCTACTTTTGTCCCTTCTCTCCCCATGAGCCGCCGATGCCTAGTTGTCCCATATAAACCAGAGAAACAATTACCAATTTAGACCCTGCTGTTCTTGCTCTTGGTCTGACCTGTTCCGGTGGCCTCCTCCCGTCTCCTAAACTTTGCATCGCCAGCAATTTCTGTGTTCAACTCCTGTGTATAGTACCCACTGTAGGAAGTGCGAGAGAAAATGTGGTCATCAGCAGTGCTGTGGGATTCGGTGGCCTGGTGGTATTTCCACATCCTGGTCTGGGATGAGGTTCTCTTTCTGAGGCAGTGAGCTTATTGCTTGCTACTGGAATGCAAATAATAGCTCTCAGGCTTTAGAGGAGCCGTCGTTCGTGTGATTGCGAGCGCTCACTCTGTATGGTGTGCACAAGGGAGACCTGTTAGAGCCTTGCGGGGTGCGTTTGGGTGAAGAGCACTCTGTGGCATAGGTTAAGTTAGTAAAAATAGCCTGTAGAGTGAAGCGTAAAAACCAGTAAGGAAAGATAGGAATGGGGGCTGACAGGAGCTATACCATGGAAATTGTAGTTGTGGTGTCCTTTACGTAGTTGTTCATTCATGATGTAATTTTCATACATTTGCTTTTATAAAAATGGACACTAACATTGCTAAATAGTGGAAATATTTTAGAATTAAATGTAAGGATGATAAACATATGGTATCTCTTTAACACCACTAATTCATGGTTTGTTTTGCTTAATAAATTAATCTGTTATGGTTTGGGACACAATGGAAGGGAGACCTTGAAAATGTGGGTTTTTATACTTAGAATAATTCCAGTGGTGTTTATACTTAGTGTGTATCCCTCAGTGAAACTCTTCTTTTTGCTTTACCAAGTACCTTCTGCTTTTAATTTCTATAGTTGGCTTTAAAGATTATGCATATAATTATGGAGTTCTGAACACCTACATCTTTTTCAGCTGTTGGTGCCTGTTACTCAGTCATTCAGTTTTTATGTGCATTTTACATTTGCAAACTGAAGGGGTACCTAACTACAAACCATGTTGGGTAGAGTTAATTCAACACAGTTAGCTGAGGTAATTCAACACAGTGATAAGGTGCTTTGAGGAAAACAGAAACTCTAATAATTCTCACCTGCCATATTTCTGCAACCTCTCTCTTAAAAAGAGGCTCACCTCTACCACCTGTGTTGTGCTAAGAGTTGAGCTGATGAATTTTTTTAGTTGTTATTGTAATTTTTTTCCATTAATTTTTCCTGGTCAATTTAAATATTGTTGAATCCAAGCTTTAAGGGGAGAGCCATGTTATATTAGAAGCTTTTTTTATAGGAAGGGCATATTTTTGAAAGGTAATATTATGAAGTAGCAATGATAAAGCTCACTGAATTGGGAGAGTTCATTTTATTGAAGCAAAAAGTGAAAAATACGGACAGCTTGTCATATCCTCCTGAGTGGTGTCAGTATTGCTACATGATGGATGGCGTATTTCTATGAAAAACTTCACAAGGCTTAGCCATTAAGCTTTTAACTCTTGCTAAAAAAAATCCCAACAAACAAACCCTAATTCTAATAGGTGTTTCCAAATGAATGATTATGGGAGAGACACTGACAAATTCGAAAGGTATTACAAATGAAATTATTCTCTCGGGTGACTGACAGATAATCAGTGTAACCTGTTACACAGTTTAGCATTTTATACTATGTTCCAGCTGCAAATACTTGAAACAAGTATTCAGGAACCTGAGGGTGGAAGAGTTCAAGAGAATAGCAGTAGTAATGGAAATATAATCTGTCCTCATCTTTTTCTTTTCAGTGAAATGTCTCTTGGTAGTGAGCTTACAAATTCCCAAGGTATATGCAGCGATCGAGAGATTCATAAAATTATGGATGATCTTTGATTATGCCTAATTTTTGCAGTATTCAGGAGTGTTCATTGGTGGGACAGTCCAGCAAAGGAAAACAGATTGTGAATGTTTCACAATCTAAAAACTTTGCATTTCACATTTTACATTTGCATACTCCACATTTCACAGTGTAAAAATGTTTTTTAACATAACACAAGTTTTAGTACAGCACTGTGTGCCTCTGTGAGCTATAAAGTGAGGGTCAGAAAGGTATTTTTTTTTGAGGAGAGGTTATACTGTTCAAAACATAACTGTTAAGATGATTTTTGATGATACAATATGATATTGTATGATTAGGAAAATGTTTCTCTATTCTTTCTGCATTTCTTTGTCTTCTAAGTGAATACCTTGTTTGAAATTTATTTTTCCTTTCTGCTCACTGAAATGAGGTACAGTTATGGCGGGTGAATGTGTTTCGAATAGGGAAGGTTTAATAAAGCAAGTATCTTGAGCTGTCTTTTCTCTTACATACCGTGATAGCAAGTAGTAAGAGATCTGCTCTGTCAGTGAGGGGAGCAGCACATAACTTTAGATTCTAGTTAGATTTTGGGAGGTGATTATTATTTGTTATGTCTGTTGAGATTTTAGTAGCAAGGGGTTTGTGTCAGTTGGTGTCTGAAGACTTCAGAATGAGGTAAACACAAAAACAGTGTAGAAGAGCTTCTTAACAATGAATGAAATGCTCAGATTCACATTTTCTGTTTTTTGGTCTTCAGCAAGGCTTTGTTTTGGTGCCCCTAAAAGCTATATCTTAAATTTTCAATGAGAGATTAAATTAATAAATAATAAGTCGGGGATTTACATAAGGGAACAGGTGGTGTGTGGATACCTAATGGGTTGATGTTTTGGCATATAAGTTTGTCAGTGTACCTGGCCCTCCTTTACAGCAGTATTGATGTTTCGAATAAACCTGTTTGCCTACATGTTCCTGTTAGGCAGGTTTTTGCCAGTGTCCTGTTTTTTTGGGAGATAGGTGAATGAGGAAGGTTAAATTTGATGATGCTTAAAGACTACTCAGTAAACTGTATTCTATACAAGTGTTGTATCTGCTTTTTTTTTTTTTTTTTGAGAAAGGACACTGAAATCTTCTTTTAACTGTTCAAAACAAGTTTTTCTGGCTAGATGGCAGTTCATATGCTCGTAAATCACATTGCTTGTTCTGTCAAAAATATTTTGTCGGTTAATTTAGTTCTTGAAGACTGCCCCAGATTATGGGATTTGAGCCAATAAGAACCAGATGAGAAAGCACATTGGTGTGAAAGTTGTAAACTCACCAAAAAGTTGTGAAGTTGATGTCTTCTTACTGCCACTGCTACTGATGCACTATCTGGTATTGATTTTCTCTTTAATCCCATGATGTGTTTGTACTGTGAACTCTACTGTGTAAAATCTCTTGCTACAGAAGACGTGGGTCTCAGTTCTGGCTTTTGATGCTGTAATATCCATGAACACATAGTGCACGCAGCTTCTAGTGCCTAAAGCGTGGCAACAAGGACACCTGGCAACTTACCATTAATTTTCAATTAGGTACTTGCAACCTTAAAGTTTGTGTAGGTGGAAGGAGGAGGATGGTAGTAAAACGTGCATCAGGGCTTTGAAGTAATATTGTTTGGTAGGTGGGTTTCATCAAGGTATCAGTGAGTCCAGGGGGTGGTCTGACAGCACGGTTCCAGTGAACAAAGGTAGACATTTCATACCTTGAGTGCTCCTTTTGGGTACAGTAGTTGCCGCACAATGTGGGCAAGGGATTTTTTTTTTTTAAGCTGTCTGTGTTATTAGCTAATTGCATGCCAATTGGTGCTGTTCCCCTCTTATGATGGAAAGTTTTTGTCAGTTATTGTTACTTACTGATTCTTCTGTAATAGTGCTGAGTCAGCCTTTCCCATTTGTTTTGACATCTAAGGTGCTGGTCGTCCGAATAACTTGTTCCTTTTGTTTACTGTCCTACCAGAGTTTACTACTTGAAGAAATAAATGTAATATGGATATTTTTAATGGAGTCTGTTACAGTTGTTATGACTAGTGCTTGCTGTTGGTCATTTGGTGTGCATAAGCACAAGGTCCAGAGACCAAGTCTTGTGTTTTGAATGTTGCAATGCATCCCACATCATCCAGTCAATAACTAGATGTATAAAAGCTTTTAAAAGCACTAGACAGATTCAGCGAATTGGAAGCGATAGACACTATTCAGAAAGGTACTTCAGTGAAATGGAAGGAATTGTAGCATTTCTATGCTATCTTCAGCAGTTTCAGACTCACTTATTCGGGCAGGTCAATAAAGTAGATAGGTTATTCAACATCTGGGATTTTTTTTTTTTCTTTTGTTGGGTTCCTTCAGGTTTTTGCCTTGCCTTGTTCCCAATTCAGGCAATTCTTTTTTGGTTAAATTTCTTTGTAGAAGTGTTTTATTTTTTTTGAAGTCCAACTGCTGAGGACTTTCATAAACCAGATTTATTTTTAAATTGACAATCGTTAAACATATAGAAGCTTCTATTTTATGTTACTAACTTTATAAGCTAAAATATGAAAGTCAAGTTTAAAAGGTAAACTGATATATTAAATTCACCCCCTGGGCAGAGAGGGAAGGAAAGAGTGTAATTACAGTGAAACCTAACATTTGCTTAGTAAAATAAATGGTGTGGGAGTACTGTGAAGAGAGAACAAAATGTATGTAAAGGAAAATAAAGAAAAATAATAAAATATCAAGACAAATGTATCTAGAATATATCCAAATATGTAGATGAAAAATGAAACACTTTTGCATGCTGACGTTTAAAGGAGACTTAATTTAAAATGGCAGTCAAGAGTATGCTCGGACTGTCTGTCAGCTAAGTAACACGCAGGATGCTTGGTGGTAAATACAAATTGTAATCACCCCTGCCTGAGGTGGATTTTAGATAAGATGATAGAAACATGCGGATGCAGTTGGATATCTCCACTAAATTATTATTCTCTGCTGTGATTAAGCAAATAATACAACAGGAACTGAAGTAATTCTTTGCCTCTTTCACAGACAAACTAAGCAATGAAAAAGCTTAAAGGTGTACAACATCTCTTGTCCAGTTTCTAGTCTTCCTTCCATTCTAAGATTAGTTTGGAAGGATATGCTTGTTTGAGATCTCAGTTTCTTTTCTTAGCAAGTGATCATTCTGGTTATTTACCTTTTAATTTTAGAAAGTCATTTAGAACTGTTAAAGGTGTGATGAAAATATGGTAAATGGGGAAAAGATAAAAATCTGATGTGGCAGATCCTATAGCATATTTATTTCATACCAGATTTGTTGGGATTTGAGGCAATAAATTTAATAAATTTATAGCTTAATAAGCTAATTCAACAATGGAAGAAATTATTTTTTTAAGCTGAAAGACTCAGACTGTAAAAGAAAACAGTGTTGAGAGCATGACGAAATTTTGTCGTAAAAATGTGGGGGAAATTCTGGAAGTCATATTTGATTGTAGTGCTTTCTAACAGGGTTGTTTATAGTGTTGGATCACTTAATGATGACAGGTGTTGGTTGATGAGTTACTTTGTAATTATTGTAGTGTTACTTCTGTCACTGTTGCTCCTGTTTTTGCAGTGGAGGGGCTGATAGAAGCAAATCAGTTTCAAAAGTGTAAGAGAAAGGTATTTAGGGAACTGAGGAGAATGCTCTCTATACTTTAAGCTTTTCTTGATGGTGAGCTCTTCTTTTACCCAGACTCCTGTATGTTGCTGTGCTGCAGTCTCAGTTCGTGCCCTGATGCTCCAGGAGCCAGTGGGTGGGAGAAGTTTCACTGAGCCTGGCTGGGACTTGCTCCTTTGCCTCATTTATGAGCCCTCCTCACTGGTTCTGCATGCATAATACTTTTCATATTCTGTTGCTTCTGATTAGCTACCTAGTGGGAAAGCACTTGTGAATTACTGAATGATGGGAGTAGAACTGGTATGTGCGCATCTGCCGGGAGCGTTGCCGAGGCACTGGCCATTAGGGCTCGAGGACACAGCTGTGTTCCAGTGGAGTAATACATTCTTCCTTTCAGGGGTTAGAATTGTCTTTGGAAATGAGTGAGCATGAAAATCTTAACTGTGATTTTACCTGTACCTCTGGCTATTTTTCCTGATGTTCATAGTGTTTTAAATGTAAAGTAAACCATTCAAAATTTTTACACTTAAGGCATTGTGCAAGGGAAGATTTTTTTTTTTCTTGCAGCAACTGTTTCTAACAGCCAGTTGTCTAGCTAAAGAAGTGTATCTTTCATCCTCAGTCCCACAGATTCTACACTTCTATGATAATTAATCTAGTAACGTTAGAAATAATTTTCTAAAATAGCTTGGTAGTGTATGAATTATGAAAAGAATCGCACAATGCTAGGTAAAGCAAAATTTTATTTTCATGTGTTTTGCTGGCATAAACTTTCCATTTTAAAAATGATAGAAAGAATTCTTTTTGATTAGATTTTCTGGTAGTAGTATTTTTATGTAAACCCGCTGACTTTGATGCAAAATTTGGATAGAATTTACACTTGATCATAGGCTCATGCTCCAGAAATAAAGCTTTCAATAAAAATCCTCTTGAATTTTCTCTACTAGCTACTTAGGTGTCGTTGAAGGTGGCTGTGGCCACTGCATGTATAGTTGCTTTCACATTTACTTCACAGTGCTTTTAGTGTTCTGAATGGCTGCATGGTAGTCTTACAAAACTGTAGGTAATCTTTTTTTCTTCATCACATCACTGAAGACAGAGGTTAATTTCTGTCAGGAGGGATTTTTGTAGCAAGAGAAAACGTTCTTTTCCGGTTTTGCTACTTAACATTGGTTTTAATGAAGTGGTAATCACTACTTTGGGAACAACAATATTTGAGTAACAAATATATAAATGTTCTCAAATCCAGAAGAAAGCTTGGGGTATGTTATTGTAAATGTTTTCAAAGCCTCTGCTACTTTTTAATGTTGGATGCAAAAGATTTCTTGCATTCTCACAATATGTAGAACATGTTCTATTGCAGTGTCATTGACACTTGTTAATGTCAGGGTTCACCATAATTTTATCCTGTGGCTGTTACTCTTGTGCTCATGTAATGCTAATATGAAAAAAACCCTGTCATTGCAGGAAGGTGCTTTAAAGTACTGTATTGGGGCATTTGTAATTATTTCCTTATTGGAGTCACTGCATCTCTTGTAGTTTATCCTGTGTAGTATCAGATTGTTGTAACTACTTGGCATAATAATAAAAACAGATTATACAGTGCAGCATAGTACTTACTCCATTAGTTTGCTTCTTTGTTTATTGACAGATTTGGAGCTTTAGAAACAATGTTGACTGCTGTAGGTGTTAGTTAGTGTATACGTAGATGCCCTGCATTGCTTGATAAAACAGGTCAATTTTTTTGGTGAGGAAGCTTTCAAATTATGACTTGCTGCTGAAGTGTATTACCTGCTTACTAAATGCATGTGATTTGGCCAAACTTTACTTCTTGCTGTCTGGTCAGTAGGACCTTGTGTAGTGGAGTGCTTTGTTGTGGTTAGTGTGTAGAAATTGGAAAGATACCATGCTCTGCAGAGACACAGTGCCATATCTCACCATTGTTTTCTTCTGAGCTGCCCTATGGGAGAAGGAAGAAAGACTGTCATGTTTGAAAATAAAACCCCAACAACCCAAAACCCCACAAACAAAAAAACCCTAAGAAACCCCACTCAAACAAAATGAAACATTGTTTGTGTCAAACCTGTAGTTTCTGTAAATTTGTGAAATGAAATAAAATAAATGGAATAAATAGGGTTGAAATTGTAACAGAGCCTGTATATGTATCTGGCTAGGGTATTCCCAGTTGATTGCTAAAACAGAATTGTTCTGTTAATGTGTCTAACAAAAAAAACTCTCATGTGGGAGGAGGATGATGAAAGAAGGAGCGGGAAAGTATGTGTGTCCTTTTTCTGTTTCCAAAAGTTTTAACAGCCTTTTGTGTCAAAACTGATCTTTCAGACTATCCAGTATGCCAAATTAAGCCAGGCAGTCCAGCACTGCTCCTTTTTCCTTACCTGTAAGATCATATTTTTTATAGTTATCTCTCTCCACGTTGAGTATATGCTAAAGCAAAGTGTTTTGCTGACTTTTTTTCCATTCTGTTGTTTAGTTATACATTCTTATTAGTTAAGTCTCTGCTGCAGTAGTTGCACTTCTGTTGCATTGGAAAGAAGATCTAGAAAATAAAGAATTCATCTTTGAATACAATTAGTTAGGTAGACTTCTAGAAGGGCACCTAAACTTCTTCAAAACTGAAGTTTCCAAAAGGGTCCAGCTCAGAATTCTCATGTACTTGATTGAGATCAGATTTTCATATAAAATTTCTGTAACTTTTTGACTGTACTGATAGGTGAAAAATAATAGCAATGAAACCTTGCTGTCTAAAAATACTAGCTTGATATGAAGTCCTTGGTGGTTGCTCTTTGAACAGAAATATAGTTCTTCTCAGTAGTATTGGTAGTAGTAGTATGGCAGGCTCTGGAACCTTCTCAGCTCCACTTTTGTTAGTGGAAGCTGACCTCACATTTTTACATTTAAAAAGAAGAGTCATGCTCACAGTGCAGCTATCCAGGTTCACTTGTTCTTGATATCCTCTTCCTCTGGTGTCCTACCCCCTTGGGTTGGTCAAGGTTTAAACAAATTTTAGAAAGGAGTTTGGTTACCTTTGTTATACACACTCTGTAGAAGTGTGTGTAGAAGCACTCAGGTGCTGATAGAGTAGATTATATTAACCTAGCATGGAATTTCTTTTAAAAATAATTAGGGAGTTGATTTTTAGTTATGCAGAGGGCCTTACTAAGCCACAAGCATTTTTTAGTTCTTAAAATTCTAAAATACCTTAAGCATTCTTTATAAAGCACAACAGCCAAAAAATTTGCTGGTGTCTTAGGTGTTTTACAATTTGTAGCTTATTTTCTTATGGTATTTTTCTTGTCTTTCTATAGGGCTGAAAGACACACAGGAGTCTTCATGGATATAGTTGATACATTTAACCATTTAATTCCTACTGAACACTTAGATGATGCCCTATTTCTAGAATCCAACCTGGAGAATGAAGTCTGTGAGGATTTTAGTGCAAGTCAAAATGTCTTAGAGGATTCGCTGAAGAACATGCTCAGCGATAAGGATCCTATGCTAGGATCTGCAAGTGCCCAGTTCTGTTTGCCTGTTTTGGATAGCAATGACCCCAATTTCCAGATGCCTTGTTCTACAGGTAAATCTTACAATTTTTTAAGATTACAATTTAAAATACAGTTTAACTTGAGTACCAACCCTTTTTCATAATGTAGAAATAATAAACTGGGATCTCTGTTGCCTTGCTGCCCTTTGTAAGCACGAGCAGGTCTTTTTAGTTTTGTAGTGGAACAGTAGAGGAAGGTTCCTTATGTGGATCAGAAATAGCTTAGGCTTTGTCTCTCAATTATTCCCAATGAAAGTCAAGATTTGTTTAGATACTGTGCTTGATCACTGAAGTCTCTGGTTGGCTTAAAAAAATACTGTATTTCTGGATTAGCAGTAGGAGCAGGAGAGTTGGACAAATTACTGCTCTGATGCCAGGGTTATTCTGTTAGTGCTAGGCCTTCTGGTACTGAGCTGATTCCGAATTCTGGGTGCTTTGCTTTGGTTGGCTTCAAGACCCTGGAATGATAATAAAATTCTTTTTTTACTGTTCGAAATACCTGATTTGAAAACAATTTAGAGCGAAGTTTTAAATATAAATAATCTCAGAAGTTTAGAAGATAAAAAAAAGGATGATCCAATCCCTAAAATTATTAATATTTATGAATATTTGGAATAATTACACTGAATTTGATGCAAGAGACAAAAATATACTCTGTTCGTAGTAGTGTTCTTTATTTGACTGGAAGTTTAAAAAATACAATTTTTAGGCTCATTACTGAGAAGTGTTGTAGATTAATGCAGTTACATGATTATATCAATGTTTAATTTTTTTTTAGTTAAGTGTTATGAACTGTTTCTGAAAATCTTGATAATTTCCTTATATAATATATATTTTACTAACAGACTAAATTCTCACCTTCACTAAATTAGGTGGTATTACATCATGGAAAACTGTAAATCAAAGATTATATTGTTAAGGCAATGAAAAAGCAACCTATCAAGCCAAAAAAAAAAATTTGGGTTTTTTTCCTGCTTCAGTAGATTTTGAGTGTGGGTTTGTTTCCTGCTCTTTTTCTTATTGCTGCACGGGTGTTAGTTTTTGTTGAGGGTTTTTACAGGCCTGATCCAAAAAGGTTACTCATCAATATGTTTTGCTCAGCTTTAGGGTTTATACTGCACATCATTCATCAAGAACTAAGCTTTTTATTAATACTAAGCTCTTTTTATGGTGAGTTACCTGATACCTGACTGTATGTGGTGGATGCTGGTAGCAATTGATTGTATGTCCTTTAAACAGTTCAAGTGCATGCCTATAGGAAAACACATAGATAGACACATCCATCCAGAAAATGCAAGTTTGGTAAGTTGAATTACAACTACATGTCTTGGGGAGAATAGTAGCATAGAATCATAGAATGATGTGGTTTGCAAGGTGCCTCTAAAGGTCATATAGTCCAGCCTCTCTGCAATAAGCAGGGACATGTTCAACTAGACCAGGTTGCTCAGAGCCCTGTCCAATCCGACCTTGAAGGTTTCCAGGGGTGTGATATCTACGTCCTCTCTGGGCAACCTCTTCCAGTGTTTCACCACCCTCATTATAAAAAAGTTCTTCCTTACATCCAGTCTGATTCTAGTTTAAAACCATTACCCTTCTCTGTGTCGCTACAGGCCATACTAAAAAGTCTATTCATGTTTTTCTTATAAGCCCCTTCTAAGTATTAAAAGGCTGCAATGAGGTGTCCCCCTATTCTCCAGGCCAAACAACCCCAACTCTCCCAGCCTTTCTTCAAACGACGGGTGCTCCAGCCCTCCAGTCATTTTTGTGGCCTCCTGTGGACTTGCTTCACCACGTCCATGTCTTGTTCCAAGTGTCTCAGTCAGCAGTACTGATATATGACAAATAGAAGGAGTATGACAATAGATGTTTGTTGCCTACCTATTGATAGGCAGAACTATATCAGTACCAATAAAGCAGTCTCATGTTTATCTCTTGGCCTGAATCCAGACTGCAGGATTTAGATGGTTTCTTTAGTTAGGTGACGCTGTTGGTCAAACAAAGACCAAAGACAGAGCAGACCAAACTTGCTGAGCTTGCTCTGTAATTGCCACTGAGTAATAGAATGGGGTTAGAGTAATAGAATGGGGTTATCTTTTTAGCTTTGATTGAATGATTACATATTTAGAGAAGAGAACAAGATTCTTTGCAGGTGATCCTGGTTATGGCTTTGAGCACATGTAGACGTAACTCTATGACTCTCACAACTCTCACGGGCTGGATAGGGTAGAGGTCAAATTATGCTGAAATCCTTATAAAATGTGTTTGTGTAGGGTGATTGCTAAACTATAAAGGTGTAGTTAGGTTGCTGGTTTATGAACCTAGACTGAGGATATTGCTGGTCTTATAACGCAGTTAAGAAGTTCTGTTACCTCTCTGAATCAAGGTGCAAACTATCCACATCTTACTCACTGCAGCTCATAGGAAGTTTGCAGTTATGGAGGGCTCTTCCTGTCCTGAAGTAGGTATTAGCAGAAAGACCTCATGTTGATAGTAGAAATTGATATAATTGTTCTCCTTGCCAGTTAAAGGACAGAATTTGACAAAATCAGACTTTGAGAAATAAATGAAATCTAAATTCATGAAGCAATTAGAAGTGCCCCAGGTCATATTTTAGGTGCCTCTCTGCTTCTTTTCGTCAGTTTGATCAGGTGGCTGTTCTTCCAATCTGTGCATGGCCAATGCAGAAAATTAGATTGTGTAGAGCAGCTCTTGGCCATCTTAAATGTTTGAGTGGTGTGAGTGGGTGTGGAAGCATGCTCTTGGGGTTGTGTTGATTTTTTTTTTTACCTTATTGAACAATTCATTGATGAGAAGTGGAAACTCTGAAGTTTAGAATATGACCTAACTCAAAGAGCAACACACTTATTTCAACTTTGAATGGTACCCTGGTGATAGGTTTTCTGTTTTGTTCTGTTCCTGCTGGAAGACATGCTGGAAGCTTATCCACCTGTGAGCACAGCAGGTCATACTGGTCACATGCCAGTGAGCTAAGCAACTTAACATTCATACTAAATTGCTACTTCTTAGCTATCACAAACTCTGTAGCTTTTCAGGATGTCATTTACTGGGGTAGTTTGATTTATTATACTTATAATACAGGGAATGGAATTATAATTGCATATCATCTGGAGACATTTCTAGATTTCATATTAAAATCAAACTTTTAACTAATTTAGTTTATGGGTATGTTTATTAGATCAGGTACTTACTATAAATGATGAAGACTGATGCTGTAAGAATATACAAATGTGTTAGGTACATGTTTTTAATTGCCCTTTTTTTCCTGTCCCTCTGGATTGCTTCTGGGTGTTTCCATCAAGTGCCATCTGCTTTTCCTGATTTTAGCCTGTGTTTTCATGAGTGTTGTTAAAAGCAGCATTACCTCTGCTAAAATCATGATCACCTACTGAATCTTTGGAGTCAAACCAATTTTTCTGACTACAAATACTCTTTTCTTTAGCTAGTGCGATGTCTGGCTGTATTAGGCATTTCAGCCTCTTTTCACTAAAGCCAAATGTACATGTATTTTTCTTCCTACATTTGAAGTAATTTGGAATGTAACTTTGAGATTCCAGCCCAAAATTTGGTCTTCAGTTGTTCTTACCTCTTTATTGCCTTCCTTCCTCCGAGCTGTCCATGTGAACAGTTACACAGTGTTTTATGACCAGTAACTTTTCTGTATAAAATTTAATTTTACTGTATTGGTATTGAGAATCTGGAGAATGCTTATTTTGTGCCTTTTTCTGTTTGTAGGTGGCAAAATACCTGTGTTCCCCAGCTTAGGTCCTCCTGAAGTATTTAGTTATTTATGCCTTTGGATCAGTTTCATGGGTGGAGAGAGATTGGATCTGTACTGATTTGCAAAGCAATTTAGATTAGCTCTATGATTTGTAAATATGTGAAGACTCTTTTCTTAATAAAAGTAATTAATTTACATTAAAGTACTTGGTTTGGTGCAGTGTTTTTACTTTGTTGTTGAAATTTGTGCTTTACTGCTCCTTATTTCCAGAGTAACGGGCTTGTGTCACTAAAGAACCACAAATCAGTAGGCTTGTGATGTAGCTCCATCTTTATAATAAAATGGGTATGCGGTCCTCTGTCAAGATACATGCTGTATTAAGTTTATTAATCCTAGTTGATTTTCGTATGTCTTTATTCTAAAGACTGTAAAAATACCTCTTTACAACACAGACATTAATGGAGAAAGGGAGCAAATGTTTAGTTAATATTTCATGTTACTTACTATGATTCTTTTTTGCACTGGGGAGTCAGCTCAAGGTACTTGCAGGCCAATTCTCAGTTCATGGGGTTACAGGCAAACTTTAGTAAAACAGTTGGAATTTGATGTTTACTTATGTAAGTTATGTCATCAGTCATGCAATTTCTCTTAAAAATATATATATTTTTAACAAAAAGTATTTTTAATTCTGTTTCTTGAATATATGCATCACAAATGTCAATAAGGGAAAGGTTTTTCATAGAAAGTATACCATCTTCGTTTACAATCTTGAGACTTACTGACAAAATATCGCTATATATGTTTTGTTGCTTCACTGGAGTTTATTGGCTCTTCTGCAGGCTTACCTAGGTGTGTTAGTTACTGCTTTAGAATGTAACTGTTCTTTTCATTGAAGCATAATGTTATGTCTTTATGTTGTTATTCACATATAACATAGTAGAAATTCTAAAATGTTCAACCATTTCCATATAATCTGTGATGCTTATATGGAAATTGCTGTGGACTTGCACATCCGTGCCCTTAGTGTGATTCAGCTGGACATAGCATTTTACAACAGTGCAAAGCAGGAACAACAGTGATGTTCTGTTCGATGTGCTTACCTAAGCAAAAGAAATGCAGGGCTAACATCTACAGGAAAGAAATTTACTTCTACACTTGAGACTAACCTTGGTCAGTGTGTCAAGAAACTGAGTATTTCTGTCTTAGTTGTGGCTGAAAATAATCAAGGGAGGTCTTACATTAATAAAGATTTATAAATGTCACAGTTTTTGATGATGTATTTAGGGGTGTTTTCTTCTCCTTACCTCCTCTTTCACCAGAAAGTAAGGCTTATTTTCTTCAGTTTTACATTGCTGAAGAATTAAAAAATGGTCATGGTTTTGTTTTAGCATAGGGAAAACATTGCTTTAAATTTGCAAGTAGACTGTTTTTACTGTATGTTATTCTGTTACGGTATAACATATATAAAAATGAGTCAGTAGTACAACACAGTTGTTTGGAAATTTAGATACTTTATAAGTAATGGAGAAACTCAAAATAGTAAGGTGAAGGTCAGTGGTGCCTTTTCAAGTATAAATATGTTGAATGTGACTCACATTTTTCTGATTTGCAGTCTGTTCAATTGTACACTGGTGTACAATTCTTCCTATTCAGATATGTTTTTTCTTTATTTTTTCCTATTTTATTTTTCTAATTTCTATACTTATTGCTGAGATAATCTTTAGATATTTGTTACTAAGATGATCTCTTTTTGTTTAGTTCTTTCTGATTTTGCTTTTGTTGGTTTACTTTTCCTAAGGTTGTTTCTTTACCTCCACTTCTCCTTCATAATTTATTTTCCTAGTCTTCTTTGTATCTATTGCTGTTCTCTGCCACTTTCTCTCTTCCCAGCAGGGTCTGTGTGTGGAATGCTCCTCATCGGGGGCCTCATGAGGCTGTCTGTACTAGCCGAGTTGTAGCTCAGGTGGTTTGAAATTAGCAAGATTCTGTGCTTCAAATTCCTCTGTAAAATTAAAGCTACAGCACAGAGTCTTGTAAGTATGAAAATACTTTAATTCTAATATTTCAAACTGAATGTGTCCCTTCTGTTATTAATAAAGGAGAGTGTAAAAATTCATTAACTTGAGCAAGAACATTGTAAAGCCCAAGGCTCTAATGTCAGCCCTTAAATATACTCCAGAGTTGTTTCAGAAGCTGTCCTAGTAGTTGTTATTTTTCATGTTGTCTTCAATAGCTTAGTAGTTTAGTCCTACACAGAAGGAGCAGAAGTGGATCTGAAAGGAGTCTCTTTTGTCACAGTCTGTTCCCAAAAACCAATTTCGTGTTTTGTAGGAACACTATGAAAACACAAATACCAAAGTGCAGAGCTGCTGGGAGGATATAATCTTTGAGAACACGAGATTGGGCAGCTGGAGTTAGAGTGAGGGTCCATCTCATTCAGGTTTCCATCTTGGACCGTGGCCGGTATTAGATATTTAAAGGGAAAATAATGTCTAATAGGGCAGTTACAATGTCATTTTTTTTTGCCAGTATGTCCACTATGTAGCTTATAGCAAAAGTGATTAAGGAACACTCTTGAGTGGAGTAAGACCAACTTTATCAGCCTCATGCACCTTGTGTATGATATCTGTATGTTTGTAAACACACACAGATGTAAAGGTGGTCCTGTGGATTGGAAAGTGGAAGTGCACGGTAATTTCCACAAACACTTTTCCTTGTAACTGATGTGTACCATGCAGTAACTAAAAATTACGGTTAAAATAAAATGAATGACCATAGATTGTTAGCTTAAGCAAGTCCAAGCTTTCAGCTCCTGGCAGCCATCTGATTACAGAGGTTCAGAATGCTGATTGCCTGGTGCCATGATCAGCCTTCCTTAAGAGGCCAATAAAAAACTTTCTAATATTTGAACTTCTAACAGCTTGCTTGGTTACTTTATTTTTTTAATTCTTCATGGCAGGTGATTGTAGATTGATAGACTTGGTTACTGTCAGTCTTTGGCTTCAGCAGTGTTTTACAGCTTCCAATTTCTGTTATTTTAAAAGTATGCTTTTTATCGTAGTGCCTTCACAAGGGCATTGGGTTTTTTTTTTTAAGTTGCAGTAATATCAGACTTGAAAAGGACCAGGAATTGACAGATTTTCTGAGCTGGTCTAAAAATTCCAACAATTTTTAATTTAACTTCTTGCTTTTTTGACTTCTGTGATTGATGTATTTATTTATATCCATTATAAGTTAGCAATGCTTAGAAATTTGTAGCTATCTTATATGTGTTGTGTGAATTTTTCTTAAAAATTCTTCAAGGTAGGTGTCTTAATAGTGAAAAACAGGCATACTTGATTATTTGGAACCTCTGGTATACTTGTCAGACCTTCCTATGTGTTTTGTAAAATCACTTGGGTGTTTGGCTTGGTCTCACAAATTTTGCATCCCATGGGGACCAGGATTCACACATAGGAACTTTGGATAGGAGAGCCTACCACTGCAAGAACCTAACTTAGAGCAAGTGAGGAGAATGGCTGGTATAGTGACCTGACTGCCTCTTAGGAAACCTGTTTTCAAGAGCAGCCTCTGGGATCTTTCTCAGGTTAGTGGAGGGTAGGAATTCACCAAAGACAATGTTCCCCGTCTCTCCTGGGAGGTTACTGGTTGTTGCACCTAAAGCTCTTCCTAAAAGGCATTAAAGATGCAGATATGTGGTATGGGTGGGGCTGAGAGTTTTAAAATGGTATTCTGTGAGAAAACTGTGATTTTTGAACTCTGCGTTTCTGGATCAGCTCTTTCTGCTGTTTACCTTTCTTCACTTTTTCTTAGGTGGGAAGGGACAGTGAGGGGCAGCTGATCCTCTAAGACTGGGGACCTTCCTGTGGCAAAAAACCCCAATAAAAATGTGAGTCCGCAAACAAGCTGTAAGGACTATCTACAGAAGTTTTAAGCTTTGGGTGATAGCTTCTACACTGAAACTACCTCACATGGGAATTTTCTGTCCTTCATTTCTTAATTTTTTTCCCCTGTTGTTTGATTTTAGATGGCCAATTTATTTATTTTTCATTGTGTCTTCCCCCGTCTTGCTCAGCATTATATCTCCAACGCTTTTTGACCATTTTAAGTTTTAGGCTTTTTCTTGTTTGTTTTTTTTTTACAGTTATTGGTCTTGATGATACTATGGATGGAGAAGGAGTTAAAGAGAGTGGTAATGACACCATTGATGATGATGAGCTTGCTTTACCTAATAGGAATTTGAGAAACCGTGCTGAAGAAGCATCAGTCACATCACCAAGGAAATCACCACGTTTAATGGCACAAGGTGATCGTAGATTGTGTTTGCACATTTGAAGTCAATTCAGTCTTTAAAATCCCACCCCCAACAAATTATAAATTTAATTTGGTTGTGTGAATTCCAATATAGACACTTCCTTTTTTATACACTGCAGCTAGCACCTGGCATTCATAGGGTATGAGTCAGTTAGAATTCCTCTTTAATAAGTATTTAGTGTCTTCCTTATGGCTTATGGTCATTAAACTAATATTTCAGATTTTGATCCTTTTACCTACCAAAGATTAATAATGTGGTTCTTCAACAACAAAAGATGATGGAGTTGCAAAACAGCATTGGAATATTAGGTTAGCATGTCTATTTCCAATTAAAGTTTTGATTCTATTAATTTTTATTTGCATATTCTCTTTTTGTTTTAAATTAGGTTATTATAATTGCAGTCAGAACATCTTTAATCTAAATATCTCAATATACTTAATAAATATTTTATTAAAATATTTTCATTGTTTGTAGTAACTAATTGATTATAGCTAGGGGTTTTCTAACTTGTGGAAGTGGAATTGTTTACTGCTATGCTTTTTTCCCCCTGTAGAGCAGTTTGAGTTAGTAAGATAAAATTACTTAATATGGAGATCAGAATTTAAATAAGAGCCTGTGGTACAAAGCTGGTGATTATGCTGTTTAGAAAGGCACTGGAATGGTTGCTTATTTAGAAAATGTAAAAGTTGTCATCAGGTGAGAATGTGACTGGATCTCAGATTCGTAGACTGTTCTCTAAAACACTTTTAAACTTCAGTTATACTTCTAATCACAAAATAGCTTGTGCAATTTTTGTTTGAGGTAGAAAAGTAGAGTTGGTTTTGATTGTCTTTCTATCATCACTTGCATTTTGTTCATACTATTTAGAAATTCCATAACCTTTAGAATAATGAGATTTTACATCCAAACTATGTCAGTTTGAAATTGGAAATGAAAGTAATTTAGTTTTGGGGAGGTTTTTAAGTAAGTTTTAAGTTCTCTTTGTAGCCAGTAAGCTAAATTGGGGTAAGTCAGTTTTATTCTAGGTAAATCTTGTATTTGCAAAGAGAAGGAAGCAGAATAGCTAAGAGACTTTCTTTTTTCCTTCCTAGAACCAGTACGGAGTCTGCGGCAGAGCACGCTAGCCAAGCGTTCGAATGTTGCTCCTCCTGTTAATACCAAGAAATCTTCTGTAAAAAGTGGATCTGCTCCAAAAAATGGACAGAAACAAGACAGAAGTCCAGTTAAAGAGACAGATGTTGCTGCACGCTTGAAAACGGAGCAGCCTAGGGAGGTTAGGCGTAGTACAAGACTGTCAGGACAGGTAGAAGGAACAGCAGCAGCAGTAACAGCATCTCAAAGTAAGACAAAATGTCTGCCTGGTCCTGAAGATGTGAAAGAAATAAAGTCTGAAACCCCTGAGCAGGCAAAAGTTGAAGAAACATCCCAAGAGTTAGGTTGTGCTAATTTAACAGGACCCTGTTCTCCTTCTCCTGGGGAAACAAAGGAAATAGCAGAGGTTGCAACAAAGACTGATTCTGGGAGTGCTGAGTCTGTTTGTTCAGTATCTGCAGATACTGAAATGATTCCAGTTAAAAATGAAACAAGTGATGTGATTGATTCAATGGGCTTGGAAAATTCTTCAGAAGAAAAGACTGGTAATAAAGCAGAGGAATCAGAGAAGAAAACAGAAGAGCATAATAAAATTGAAGTAACTGGAAAAGATAATGATTCATCTAGTGCTTGCATGAATACAGATGAAATTTGTGATACCTTTTCAACTTCTTCCAGCTCTGTGAAAGAGGGGGTTGATTGCAGTTTAGGTTCCCACAATGTGGAAGTTCCTGATGAAAATACATTGTCAGTAAAGGAATTTGTAACAGAGGCTGGAGGTGATGACAAGAGAGTGGAGAAAACTGAAGCTCCATCAGAGAAACTATTGGACAGTACAGACTGTGATAATAAAGACTTGAAAAGCAAAGAATTTACTTCTGCTGACCCTGGAAATAGCATTTTAGAAAGCACTGTTGTTGACCAGTCAAGCCAAAATGTGCAGCAGCAGATGAGCAGTGCTAAAGTAAAAGGCCCAGAGGCATCAAAATTTCAGGATGATGAGAAACAAATTGGTATTTCAACAAAATGTGAAAAGAATGTTAGGCCCTGGCATAGTAAATCTGTAGTACAGAATAAACAAAACCTGACTGCAGGTACTCGGCAAAAGTCGCGTACAGTGCAACAAGAAATGGTGCGGTCAAGAACGAGAGCTGGTGTTGCTGTTTCAGGCCTTCACGGTCCCTCTTCTGCAAATCTGAAGCGAAATGCGGATGAGCAAGAGAGTCATCAGCATCCAAATAATCCAGTTAAAATTAGGAAGAAACAATCTGATCTGGGTTTGAAAGCAAAGAGTAGCGTTTCTGGGGTGACTGTAAAAAAGCAGACCAACACAAAGCTGAAGAAAATACCCCGAGTCCAGGCTTCTGGGCAAGCCCAGAGGTCATCAGTTCAAAAAGCAAGTGAGAAATCTCCTACTCATCAAAGCAGTTCTAAAGATACCCACCACTCTGTGCATTCATTGTCAGGCCATGTTTCACATCCTGGTCAGAAGCAAGCCAGCAAACACCAGCTTGCAACTGGGCTAAAAGCAAATAGCTCCACAAAGGAAGAGGGAGAGACTAAAGATCCCCCTGTTGTAGAACATCTGAAGGAGGATGATAAAGAAAAAAACAAGCCAAAAAGAAATGATAAGAATCTCCAACCTCGCCAGAGAAGAAGTAGCAAGAGTCTTTCACTTGATGAACCCCCCTTGTTCATTCCAGATAACATTTCAACTGTTAAAAGGGAAGGCTTGGAACATACCTCTGCTAGTGAAAGCAAACATATTTGGGTGCCCAGCAAGCAGTGTGGCTTTTGCAAAAAGCCACATGGCAACAGGTGTGTGTGGCAGTGTGTCTTAGGAATTTATTACTGGTCTTGGAAGATAATTTTTTTCCTTTCACCAAATGTTTCATGCTGCTCATGCCAAAACAGAAAGTCATAGTTTTGCAATAGAAGTCTGTATGTCATACAGTCAGTTAATTTCCTTTGCACTCATACACTTTTTTTGGTCATTTAAATAGAGCATTAGAAACTAGTTTGGCCCAAAAGTTTGAATAGAAATGTTTTATTGTATAAATACCTATTTTGATAAATGTATAATTCTTCTATGCTGTTCAATTATGCGCTTTAAACCTGACTTTTTTTCGTAGAAAAGAAATTAGATATCTGTGTTCCAGGTTGTCATTTCCTTCTTTCCAGAGACCTCTTACGTGGAAGGATCACCATCAACCAAAAAAATCAAATAGTTGCTTACATGTGACTTTTATCTGGTACAGGTGCAATTCTAATACTAGAGATACTGAGGGCTTTTTCACTTTGTGTAATCACTGCAGTGAGGTTTCATGTAACAGTAATTAAGTAGTTGACAGGGAGGGGAGAAAGAAGAACATGAAAAAGCCCCATTAAACTTCCATGTGGGCGTATCTGAAATTGCCTTTAAACTTAATAATGAGATTGCGTCCGAAGTTGATAATATCCCTCTGTGACAAAAGGTACTCTACACTGTAAGTGAGCTGAAAAAGACGGTAGGGTTTCACTCATGATCTCTCAGTCCAAGAATAAGAATGCCTTTATTACCCTTACTGTGTTTTAATATTGAAGTATTTTTTTTATTGCTGTTCTACCTGCTAACCTACCTTTTGTTTTTTTAATATCAAATTGAAGATATTTGTGATTAGTCGTTTGCTTATGTGAGAGAAAGTTTTAATAGTAATTTTTAGACACTGTGCTTTAGAACTCCATACATCAGAGTGAAATATAGAACAATTACCTTTGGCACCTGGGATTTTTTTGGCATTTGTTTGTATTTAAGAAGCCCTTCCGAGCTTTATTGACTCATTGTATCATGTTTGAAAAACAAATACATGAAAATTCATTTACTGTGCAGCTATAATAACTGCATCATTGTGGCCTACTAAAAGAATTTAATAGTAGCTTTGCTCTTCCTGGTTGCTGAGGATTGCCTGATTGAAGGGGTGCTCAAATTTAGTTCCATGCGGTTTTATTTAAAAAAAAAAAAGAATTCCTTTTATTTTTAAGACTCTACCACGTGTGTCTTTGTAAGGGTGTTTAATTTTAAGCAGATTGCATTTCCTTAGTTTTTATCATCTTGGGCGTTACCACGACAGCAGAACGGTGTTGGGTAGCCTGTATTTCAGTGAATTGTTTACGTCTCAAAAGGCTGCTTTCTGGATACAAAAATACTTCTTTGAATATTTTTAAAGCAAAATATGATGTTTGGAATTTAAACTACTTGATAGCTGTTAAAAATGCAGCTTTGAGATGAACTTGTCCTATATTCTTTCTGGTTTTGCTAATATTTTGAAGCATTCTATGGGTTTTCTTTTTTCAATGTCGTGTTAGAGTTCAGAAAGTCTTGATTTTTTTATTACTAAATCTAACCAGTATGGGAAGATGTGGCAGTGACTCAACTAAATCTGCTTATTTTAGTTTATAACATCAAAGTAGCATTACAGGAGATACAGGGATACACAACAATATAGGATTCAACAAACCCAGTTTTGCGTTGCCAGTTCTTACTGCTGCCAGAAGAATAATATAGTGTATGAATCACTAGCTGAGGTTGGATTGAGACAGCCCATGAGTTGCCACAGATGGTGATTAAGGGTATCCTCAGGTTTGTAATGTCAGTCTTAAGTGGTTTAGGGTTTTTGTTTTGGAAATGTGTTAATTTATATGTTTGCATTGCAAAGCTGTTGATACAACCTGCCCTTTCAGCAGAAGATAATCAGATTTGCTAAATGTAGAAAGATTCTTAGCACATAATCACAGGATTTTTGTATATAGAATGTGACTGAGACACAATGGTGGTATAAGGAAGCTTGCAGTATTGAGCCTCATGCCTAATAGCAGAAAATTTAAGACTGTCAGTGCATCACTTTTTATCATCACTAGTCTAAGTAATAAAGTTCTCATTTGTTCAAATTACTTTACTTTGTAGCCGTATGCTACAAATAACTTAAACCTTGCAGATTCACTTGCTGTCATTAAGATACAAGAGGGAGCAAAAGTTGTATCTCAAATGCTTTGGCATTTTGTCCTTGTTTAATTATTAGTGCAAGAAAAAGAAAACACTTTTAGTACAGTGCAAAAGAGAAGAAGTGCAAGATGATTAATTTGAGTTCTGTCTCTTGGAAACCGATCAAAACCATCAACATTTAAGGTAATGAAAAGGGGGTTTTAATTTGCTGTTTGGACTAATTTTCAAGGAATTTTTGTTTCCCTTTTGAAACCAGCTAGATGGTCACTCTTACCCTTTTTTCTCTGTTCATTGTATTAGAGAAAATGAGAAAGTGTAAGACACAAATGCTATCAAATTACTGTTCAAGAAATATCAAAGGCAGAACTAAGATCTGAAACAACATTTGTATTTATATCTTGCTCTATAGTTATTTCAACTTTGGAAATTTTTGTCAATGCTGTGGTACAAATTGCTTATAGGAAAAGAAGTTAAACTGAAGTTGCAGCCCCAAACAGGGGAAATAATTTGCCAAGAGCTTTGCAGGATGTCATGTTAAAGTAACGTACTTAAAATTCAGGATGCAGAGTAGTAGTCACTTGAACCTTTTGTATTCCCTGTAACAAATGCAAAGTCACTAACTTGTTGTTATTGTAATACCAAGCTTGGAGAATTGATTCAGGTTGAAGATAATGTGTGGAAATCGTGTAGTCAGCTTTCTTTGTGTACAGAATTCCCAAAGGGTGATGCTTACATAGGCCTTACACAGACCCAGGGTAATTCTACTCTGCCTGCTAGAACAACAGTAGAAGAATGATACTTCAGTGTTGTTTTATTTCAGATCAGTGTGTGACAAATGGAGTCAATTTATATCTTGAGGAATACATGCAGTGATTTGCTGGCCACATGCAAAGTCAAAGTATGCTTACCTTGTACCGCAGATATAGTGGGTTTGTCTGGGAAAGGGGGAATCCTGTTTTACAAACATGAGATTTGCACGATCAAAGAAGTTTACAAGTTATACAACATCTTTCTTTGTAAGAGGCAATGCTTGCTTGCTTTCTGTTAATAGGTCATCATTTGGCACCTGAGCTTTGAACAATGACTTCATGCTCTCTTTTCCATTTGTCTTGAAGTTTATAAGCTGTAACCATCATAGCTGTTTTATATATATTTTTTTCATTACTCACAGAATGGGTTGTCTGTTTCGCTTTAGGACTGTCTCAGCCTGTTTGCTTGATGTATTGTGATGTACCTTTGCTACATAACTAAAAAAATAGCTCTTTCATATGAAAACTAAACCTTGTGTTTCTGCACAAGTCAGGTAATGACAATTTAACTTTCTGTAATTTTCAACACATCTGAAAGGGTATTTTTTCAGTGCAGGGTTTGAATTGTTGTTACTCATAGTATTGTTTTCAACATGTTTGACTTTGCCAGTGTTTTCCCATATTACTGTCACATGTTTTCTAATCAGCTAATAACAGAAATCATATGCAAAAATTTTCATTCATCTGTCTGCAGATGAAACATGTATGTGTATGGATATGCATATCACATCAAAAAATGTTAGGCTGAAGTTACTACTCAAATTCCTAATGAATCCAAGCAGTGTTGAAAATACTAAGCTTTGTCACAAACAATGGTTACTTTCCCAGAAGACAGATTAAAGGTCTTTAAAGATAGTTGAATTTTAAAAATAATATTTAATTTCTTGGCATAGTGCTAGATGAAGATGGTAGCTCTGCAGACATTGAGAAATACAAGATTTCTTGTAACATCCGTCTGATGTAAGGGCTCGTGTTGTAAATTTCTCTGGTTTTCACCATAAATGTTCAAATTCTCTGCAGGCTGGAGGGCTGAACTGGTTCCTTGCTTGTACAAATAGACAAAACTTAACAGATAGTTTTCAGATTGTCTCCCTTGTCAGCAGTCTGTCTTCTTTAACAAGAAGGCGGGCTGAACTGGTTCCTTGCTTGTACAAATAGACAAAATTTAACAGATATTTTTCAGATTGTCTCCCTTGTCAGTGGTCTGTCTTCTTTAACAAGAAGTTCGATCAATTTTGGATGAATAATTCATAAAAGACAACTTGAGATACTCTGTTTCTAAGCAAATGTTCTAGAAAGCATTATCACAAAGGAAGTTTGTAACTTTAATTTATTACTGGTGACTTCCTCTTGATTTCAACAGTTCCAAGTAAGATTTTTTTAATAGGCTGTGGGAGTTTGAGGATTCTCTTCTGCTGTTGTTTTGTGGGGGCTTTTTTCTGGTTTTGTTTTGTCGTTGCTTTGGATTTGATAATCCAGTTTGAGTGGTCAGACACAAACTGACCTCAGGCTTCACAGAAAAATTAAGTGATACAGGACTAGATTTTACTTAGGGTATTCCTTTCTCCCCACATTTCAACTATGCTTTAATATAGAGGAAAAGTTAGTAATGTTGTAGAAGGTAATTAGAAAGTGCTGGAGTTGATTTAGCAAAGGTATTCCTGGTCTCTTGCTTACACATAATTCTTACAAAATTTCTTCACAACTGTAGTACAGAAGAGTACTTTGGCTGATCGATGCAAACTGTTTTTACGTGTAATAAAGATTATTATTAGCTCATTTGTATTTTGAAAAAAGTGCTAATTGTCAGTAAATTATATTGGATCCGGGTTATCATACAGTTTGCACAGCCAATACAGAAGAGAGTGGTTCAGAAAGGAGCTTAAGGCTCCAAACTTGTAGCCATCCTTAAATTACAAACACGTATTTTTTTTTTTTTTTTTAGGTTGGTGGTGCCTGGCATCAGTGGATAGTATACAGCAAACAATTTGTTGTGAGCACATTCTTCACAAGGAACTGTAATTAGAATAATGATGGTGCCTTAGTTCTAGTAAATGCTCATTAAATAGTATGACTATGCTCAACTATAGATGATGCAAGATATCATCAGTTTACAGTAACAGATGATGCTTTTAAATTTTCTGCTTCTGTTACTGCTTTCCTCCACTTTGAAAAGCCTTGCAACATTAAAAACTGTCATGCTTGTCCACCCACAGCTGTGGAAAAACAGAATGACATTATAAACAAAACAACATTGTAATGTATAATTAACAAATGGAAGGACTCCACTGTGATTTTTATTTACAGTTACATAATTGTATTAGTAGGTTTTATACAGATTATATTACTATGCTGCAGTATTGGTAGGATTATTATTAATACCAGTAGCATTAAGGAATCAAGCAAATGGATACCATAAGTTGTCTAAAATAGTTATAAAAAATGAACATAAATACAAACTGCTTATAAATGCAGTTTATAAAGCATATGATGCTTATCCTGCAACATGCAATGTGTGTAGAATCAACTGGTAATGGAGCTTCCCTTAATGATTTTATATATATATAAAATTTTTAGTGCAGATTTGTAATTAATGTTAGGAAATGTACTCATTTTTTTCAGGGTTTTGGGGAAGTTCAGTGCTTTAGGCTTTGCTGTCTGGCATATTTAATGAATTCATCTTTAGTTCAAAAAGCATAGGGTTGTTTGTCTTCCTGCTGCTTCGTTTTTGGAGAGGCTCCTGTAATATGAAAAGCAAAGAAAATTATGCTTTTAAGAAAGAGAAGAACCATATATGGGATAAAATATGGGTTATTGAAATTTAGTACTTGGGCAATAAGTTTCCAGTGTCTCTTTTGTATGCTGCAAATTCCATGTAAAGAGATCTGCTGATAGTGAGTGAGATAGGTTTGTGGGGTTTTTTTCTAGAGGATCAGAACTTGAAAAATCATGTCACTTGTGTTAGACTTTGTCAAAAAGCAAACAAGTGGAACTGCTCATGTCTCTGTGCTCTGACAAGGTAGTGCAGATTTTTTTTGGACATACACACATTTCAAGTGAGTTTTATATCAAGCCATGCTACTTCACTGATGTGGAACATACACTCTGCTGAAGCTGCCATGCCATGAGTATCTTGTCCCTGCTTCAATGTTGGCCAGACTGTAGCATCAGTGCAGCAGAGAAACAGTTGTAATGTTAATGCAAGTGTACAACAGATCTGTAGAAGATTGGTGAACAGTGCTATTAAGGGACAGAAATGGAGATGGGGGACTTGCTTTAAATACTGAAGTCTTAAAAAATGAACAGTGAGTTTACTCCTCTTAGATGAGTTTGGGGCTAGGGTGTTGTTTTGAATAGTTTGGTTTGGGATTTTTGTTTGGGGTTTTTTTGGGTTAAGATTTGAGTCCTGTTGTGGTATTTTTTCCAATTACTGTGTACTACAAACGTGAAGAATTCAAGAGAAGCAATTGCTTCCAAAATAAATTATTTTTCTGTGGCAATGCAAATTGCATTATTAATTAATTTTAAAATGCTGATTACTGGCCTGCACTGAACTACTCTTGACAGCTCCTGATTTTTTTGTCTTTAGTTTTACTCATGTATAGCTTTACAGTGAAAAACTGTGTTATGAATAAGGTGGTTTCTGCTCATTTTACAGTAATGAATTTCTCTGTAAGCTTGCTGCTGTTACATAACTTGAATGTATGTAAGTTAATTTTAAAACATGGCCCATATATTTGGAAAATTAATTGTCCAAGCCTGAGTTTTTCATTTAACAAATGAATGTAGTTTAGTACAAATAACACACCAAAGAAACTCTTCCGATCATAAGAGAGATGGTGGCAGGATTGTGTTGATTATTTTGTCTATTTTTATGTTTCATCTATTACTTTCTGATTTCAAGGTGTCTCTTTTCATGCTGAGATGTGGACTACCAAGGGGATTCTTTAAAGGAATGACACAGTAGCATACTCTATGCAAAAGTCCCAATGAGCTATAGTACTGTCTGCTGTCACCTGTCAGTTATTTTTAAATTTTTTTTCAAAAAAAAATTTTATATTAAATTCCAATGAAAGCAAGTCTTTTATTGAATGTGGCATGATTTAATATTTTAAAACATATTTTTCTTTCTCTTTCAGCTTTGCATCTTTCAGTCCAGCCTTACAACATGGGTAAAAGTCCTGCACTTCAAATTTGAAGCTATCTGCAGTCAGAAACTTTGATGTTTTACTAGTCCAAGATATCAGAACCTCTTCAGTCAAAAATAACAACTGTACAAGAGGACATCCTTGATCCTTCAAATCAGGCTTCAGTTTTTCTTGACGCCCCTATTTAGTCTGAGCCTTGCCCATTACCCAATTATAATTGTTACAAATCGTAGTTGTTTTGTGTGCAGATGAGTGAAACAGACAAAGATGTAAAAGTGGCCTTATGGTAAAAAGGATTATTTATATTGCTGGTATCAAAATCAGTATGTTCTCTCCCAGCCTCAAAAGTTGCAGCCTTGCAGTTGACTAGTATGAAAAAAAACCAAACCCAATTAGTAGAAATAGTGAATTTTTTTAAGCAGTCAGCACTAGTATTTTTATTACTATTTTGTATAACTAGGTTTAAACAAAGCATTGTAAACAATACATTCTGTTTTATACTACAGGCATCATGGACATTTCCTGATTCTCTTTGTAGTCTTGGTTTCTGAATCTTGAATTCTGAAGTTTTGTTGTGTATGTTAAAATATAGTGTAATTGAAACCTTGTTGTGAAGACTGGAATGAAGCCAAATGAATCTTCCATCTTCAATAGTTTGCTTGAATGACGTCTCTCTTGGTGGTAGTTTTAGTGAAGAATGATCTCTTCTGAGCCGAATTCATTGTAGGTTTTTTGACTTTTAAAATTTTTATTATTTATTTGATAGACCTGAAAATAAAGATCTAAGACTGGATACCTATCCTAGTGCCTTACTTATACACCATCTCTATTACCCCCTTAATATGTGTGAGCTAAGGTGAAAAATTCCATGTGCTGTCGGTTTAAAGCTGAGGATGTGCAGCATCTTGTGTATTTTAGTTTCATCTCTTCAACAAGTATCTCTTTTCTAAATATGAATCAAAAGTTTATTTTGGTTACTAAATGCTGCAGTCCATCTTCCTCATTTAACAAATTGGTCTCTGATGCCTGAATTTACAAACTGAGGAAAAAAATACATATATTTTTAATAAAAATTCAATTAATGGAAGTTGTGGCTTCATGATGGTGTATTCTTGGTTTCCTTTTATTTTTGAACAACAGGCATTAGTTCCTTAGGACACCAAAACACCTTTTAAGCATGATGCTATACTGTATGCGTTGACCTTATTTCAGCTTTTGCAGAAAATCTTACACGGGGAATTTTTGTAACCAGTTTCAGTGTTCCCAGAGCTTTACTAGTATTTTATTGCAGTGCTACAAGATGTGTCCTATGTAAAGCACCCGCTGTGTGGACCCTTGCAGTTGTGAAATAAACACTCATATTTCCTGCCTTTGCATGTTTGGCTCTAGGCTCTTGGAAAGGAGCAGTCAGCTTTGTGTAGAAGTCCTATCGCTTCTTTCTTGTTTTTCTGTTGTGTTTATAAATGCTATGGTATTACTCTGCTGAGACCATCAGAAGTAATTGCCCCCTAACATTACCTTTCTTGTTTTGCACTTTGCTGGAACATGAACCTGAAAAGACTGAGATACTGACAAAATGTGAAGGAACCTCTGCCTTCCTAATTAAAATTATGAAGTAGATGAACAGTTATTGTTTGGTAGTGACAATTAATACTATTAATGTACTTGCAGCTCAGAAAAAATTAAAAATGAGAAAATATTTTTCTTCCCAAGCTAGTTTAAAAA
This sequence comes from Corvus hawaiiensis, assembly GCF_020740725.1. NCBI lineage: Eukaryota > Metazoa > Chordata > Aves > Passeriformes > Corvidae > Corvus > Corvus hawaiiensis. The sequence goes on from NC_063215.1 coordinate 27,772,886, forward strand.
CCAGTTTCTTCAAATCTGTCAAACATCATCTTAGGCTTTTTCTTAATCTGCTGATGGACCTTTAAAACTTCTCAGATTCATTTTGCATCAAAACAGTATTTTCTTCAGCAGAATGTAATATTTTGAGTAGGGAAGGACAGAACATAAAGACAGATTTTTCTTCTGTTCTCTTGTCTCAAATGTCTGCTGTTAATAAGGATTTTCATCTCTTTGAGATACCAGTAGTTTTTGAATACAATACCTGCATCAAGCCACCTGGAACATTCATTTACAGTTCTGGAGAATGAGGGTTGTTCTAAGCACAGCCTGTAATTATATGGTTTTCCAAAGTAGGTAAGTCAGCAGATAGCAGATCCTAGCCTGAGTAGGGGCATACATATGTTAGGAATCATTTGCTTAGAATCATCTTATGGAAGAGATCTATAAGGTATTAGATTAAAGAAATAGGGTTTTCAGGTCACTGTATTTAGCTTGTTAAATGTATTGCTGAAACAACCAGGTTTTCCTGAATTACTTTTTAAGTCAGGTTTGTCTTCTGTGAAATTCAAAACCTAGAAATTCAGTAAATAATTTTTCAGTATTAACAAAGAACTTGCACTTTCCTTAATACACTTGCAGTCTTTCTGGATTTTCATCATCCCGACTATGTGTAAAAGTACATATCTTGAACATAGTTTATGTAAGTATAAAACAAAATGAAAAGAAGAAAGAAATAAAAATTAAACAAAAAACCCAACAAGCAAAGAAAAATGCACACACAAACCAACAACAACCAGCCCCAGCCCCCCTCCCCCCCCTCCAAAATATAAAAGGGGAAAGAGAATGTAAGTGGATATTGCAAGAGATCTTCCTACATCATTTGAAAGCTGTTCCTTGTTGCCAGGTTCAGTATTTGAAAAAAATAATTCCTACCATGTAAGTCTTCTGAAGTAGACTTTTTTAGCCTGTGGAACTTTAAAATTCCACATTCCCAAATACTTGGACTAGAAATTGTACCTATCGGTGCAATTTGGTATTCATAATACCTGATGAAGTTTTCAAAATGCTTCCACTAAATGGTCAGAAATTATGCTTTTAGATTAGACCAGGTGATCTTTACAATGCTTTGAAAATACTGTCTGTACCTAAAGTTGATTCTGTTTTTAAAATAATGCAGTTAAGTGACTTGTGAGTTGAAGGGTATCCTTTAAATATAGTCATTTTGGTGTTTGAAACATTCCTTAAATACCTATTAGCTCTGGATAAAATAGCTGAGTAGCACAAAAGTGTGTACCTTGTTTAAAAGAAAACAGTCACTGCAAGCTGGACAGGTGGTTTTGGAAGCCAAACTCCTGGCCCCATATTCACCAGTAAAGAGAATGAAAAACAACTTTCTAGAAATAATTTAGTAATAGTGGTCTAAGGAATGAGGTGTAAAGTAGCAACTAATTTAGACTAGGTTGTACCCATTGTGTTTGTCAAAACATTTAAAGACCTCATACTGCTGTGGAAGATTGCAGCTGCTGCTGTGTTTGTGATGAATGATGACAATCATATTTGTAGGAAAGTGAAGGTAATATTTTGCAAGAAAATTCTCAGGTCTTTTCAAACAAGTTTACTGTTTCTGAGAGTTTTTTGGTTTTCTTTTTAACATTCATAAGAACATTAATAGTAGTCTGAAAAGAAAGTTGGTAGGATTTAGAAGCAAATTAGACGAACAGTGAGGTTTTGATAGTCTCTTGGACTACTGTAAAAAGCAAAAAGGCCAAAAAAATACCTCTCAGGAAGATCATACCATGTCGTAAGGCTGGAGATGGATGTAAAGCACCAAAGAAAATTGCTTGCTAGGTAAGAACAGATTGTTGAGATGCACAAATCAAAACAAGTATGGTATATCCTGCTGAAGGTGCTGTATCTTTCATAGTCCTCTTTCACAGTTTTCACTGACTTACATCTTATTTTGCTTTCAGGTTTATGGTAGGTTGTGGTAGATGTGATGATTGGTTTCATGGTGATTGTGTTGGATTGAGCCTTTCTCAAGCACAGCAGATGGGTGAAGAAGATAAAGAGTATGTGTGTGTGAAGTGCTGTGCTGAAGAAGACAAAAAAATGGAGTGTTTTGATCAAAATGTACCAGATACACAAGTGAAACTTGAGCATAAAGAAGAAAAAGCAATTGAGTGTGAAAAACTGGGGGTATCGAAGCAAACAGCTACTTGTAATCAAAATACGACTGAAAAAACAAAGCAAACAGAGGACATTGGGAAGCACAAAGTCAAAATCTTCAGACGGGTGAGTCTTAATGGTTTAAGTTCTCTTAATTACTGGGGTTAGAAGGTTTCTGCCTGTCCCACTGCCAGTTAATAGACCATGTTTCAGATGTCTTTGTGAATCTAATCTAAAACTTAAATTATTTGCAAAGTTACTTCATTTTCTAACTGGCTTGACTCTTTCAAGATGGTATGGCTAAACTCTTCTTACATTGAGCAGGGATATGTGCATGTGACATGGATATAGAACATCCCGAGTTGGAAGGGACACATAAGGATCATTGAAGTCCTACTCCTGAGTGTGTATCTAAACCTATACATACAGGTGTATGTAGAAATGGTGAAGAACCTAACGCATTTTTCTTCCAGATTTCTAAATGCATTGTAGGACATCTGTCAATTTGTTGTATGTTATAAGCTGCAGATATTTAAAATATCTGTAAAACAATATGATAACAGTATTTTTAGTTAAACCTGTTTTTATTTCAGGTTGTATGTAGAAAAAAATGCCTAGTGCTTTGATTGGGGCCTTTCTACTTTTTAATTTTACTAACCAAAGGATAATTTGCAAAGATTATTGAGACAGTTCTTTAGTGTGTTAGTATATAATGTCATATTCATGATAACAATCATCAGTAATCCTATCTTATTTCTGAGTAGTAGTATTGAAATTCTGGAATGTAAGCTGTTCTTTTTAATTTTGGTTTACATATGCTTTCTAAACATCAGTGGCCTCTGTGGCTAAAACTGGTTAAGGGATGTTCATTGGTATCCCTGACTTTTTTAGAATAACTGCAAATTTAGTGGTTTTCCAACACAGAGCTTAAATGCAAATTGCCTGTGCTGTATCTTGAGCCAATATTTAAGAGAGATTGTTAAGCAATGCTTGGCAGTAATTTGGGATATTTTTCAGTAACTCTTTAGAAAATTATATGGTGGCACATACATCCAGGGTATACATTGTACAGTGTAAAAAGGAAAAAATGGGAAAAATGTGGTAATTACGTAGAGGTTGATTGTAGCATTCAGTAGCATGCTTACATATGTAAATGTTTATTTCAGGAATCTGGGGATGGGAAGAACTTACCGGAGTCCAGAGACTCAGATACTAAAAAAGGGCAGCACGTTCCTGCTCGGAAAGGATCACAAACTGCTGTAATTCCTCGGCGGTCCCCTGAAGATAAAAATGAAAAAATAAGTAAAGAATCCATTAGTACAGTGGAAAGGTCCACAAAATCAGGTACCAATGTTTGGGGATGTCCTCCATGCTGCAATTCACATCTATGTAACAGTAAAGGATGATAACTTTGTTTATGGCATCAGTTTTTCAAATCACATGCCATAGTGGAAGTGATGATGATCTGAAGAGCTGTTTGTTCCCATAACATTTATGATCTTTTTTTCTCATTTCTTTTAAAGTTTTTTTTAGTAGGTAAATGTGTCCTAGGTAGATGTGTGTTTGCTGTTTCAATAGTAGAGGATGCTCACATAATCAAAAGTGGGAGGAAAAGTACATCGACCTCTCTGTACTAAGCTTTATTTTACATTGCATGAGACTTTGAAATACTCTTTCATAAAATACTATGAAATGCTTTGTATATATAAAACTGATTTCAGTGCTGTATAAATTATATTTTGACTTACTGATGGCTTTTGCACAAATTGACAAATAATTTTATCAACTCATTTCAAAGGGGAACATTATATTGCTTGCTGAGTCATCAGATTTTCCTCTAAACGTCATTCGAAAAGTTGAAGGGACATACTTTCCCTCACAGCAACCTCCATCCTCTCCCCAGCTTCCTTCCAGGAAGGATTTTTCTTCTCAGATCGTTGTAATGTGAAGTTTTTGTGATTTGGGACAGAAATCTCAGCAGCAAAGCTAGTGAGATTTTGTGTGAGAACTGTGTCTTTACTCTGAAACTCAAGCTTTGAATTTTTGTCTAAAAATAAATATAATTTAGCTCTTCTGGTCTTTGGCCAATGCTGATGCATTCTAGAAATCTTTATCAGTCTTCAATTTGTTCCTTTTTTTCTGAGTATAAAGTGAAAAAATTAGTATTATTTATTTCCCATGCTTTCCTAAATAGAAGGGTACTGCTGGAAATTCGTGACATGTTCACATGCTGACACAACTGAGCTTTCAGTTGACCCTCTGAAAATTAGTAATTTGGCTTTAATGATTTTAGTTTGATTAGTTATCCATTATTTTTATTATGTATGACACAAAACTTAAAATGACCTTGCGTGTTACCTGAATCAGAAGATGAGATAATTGAAATAATTTTGATGGCTAACAGATGCAGAAATGCTACGTTTAATGTAAAATGGTATTTTAAAGTAAAGCTTATTATGCTTATATGTGCTTCATCGTATATTATTTCTCAGTTTATTCATTGAAAAATTAATCTATGCTGTTACAAAAATTCAGAGTCAAAAAATCATCCTTAAGATCAAGCTAATAAGCACTGGTCATCTTGGTTTAGTGTAGAAGAAAATACCATAGGTCAAAGGGCAAACCCCCTGTTTCTGCTAAGGAAGTTTTTATTCTGTATTAATCTAAGTAACATAAAATCCAAACCAAAGAAGAGAAAAACCCCAACCAAACACAAACCATCCATCCTGGGGTCCACTCCTTCTTGATGGTCAATTCTTAGCAGTTTAGAAGTAAAACTTCATGAAAGTAATTCCATCAGCGGCAAAAGTTTATAAATAAAGTTACTTCAGATTTTAGAATTTTTAACTGTGTGTTTTGATAGGTATGCATGAGAAACAAGAAGTTAAGAAAAAGAAAAATGAGAAAGGATCCATTAGTGCAACACACCTGCCAACTGTGCCAGCTTCCAAACCTTCTGCTGATCAGATAAGACAAAGTGTTAAGCAATCTCTTAAGGAAATTCTGATGAAAAGGTAAAGATATATTAAGAAATTAAATTACTAATTTGTGTTTATGAATATTTTCATTTGGAAGGCAGAGGAAAAACTGTTAATTATTTGGATGTATTTTGTAATTTTTGCCATTGTGTTCTCTTACAGATTGACAGACTCCAGTTTAAAGATTCCTGAGGAGAGAGCAGCAAAAGTTGCCACAAGGATTGAAAGAGAGCTGTTTTCTTTTTTTCGTGACACTGACGCAAAGTATAAGAACAAGTACAGAAGTTTAATGTTCAATCTGAAAGATCCTAAAAATAATGTATGTGTGATTTGTCTGTTGTCCTTTGCAGAAATCATTGATTTGCTGTAGATTAAAGGAACAGTCTTCAATATAGAAACATTATAAATCCTCCTGCAATTTAACCTGTTCAGGGAGTTTTTTTAGGTTTCCTTGTTTTTATAATTTTGTTTGCTCTTTGGGCACTCAGTGTCCTCTGTGTTCTTCCGCATTATTAATTCTCCAACTCCTTGCTCCCAGTGTACCTTTTTTTGTTTGGTTTTAAAGTGTAGTAGATACAGCCTGCCTAGTTTGTGTTTGTCTTTACTACTGATCTGTTATTTAGATATTCCTGTTCCCCCCATAATTCTTTGATGTTTACTGCACTTACTGTTTTTCTGTCCAGGATCTTCTCGCTGTGCTTTTTCACACCCAGATTTCTCAAGCTTGGTCTTCACTCTCTATTCTGCTTTCTATGAACCCCTTGTTCAAAATCATACCTCCTCAGCTTCTGTCTTTTGTCCTTTATCAGTTATTCTGATCAAGTTGCTTTGTTTATAGTATTTTGCCCTTACAGGTAGCCAACTGTAAATTGTAAGAACTTCTATGTTAACTTTTATCTAACAGCTAACTTCTGTTTTCTCTTTGCTCATACTGCTAAATTAGTTCGTTGTCTTTTTTTTACCCTAGGACTTCATTTAGTTAAGAAGCACAGATATCCTCTTTGGTACTTTCTTCTCTTTCTTGTATGATGCAGAGGATTTGCACCTTTTCAAAAAAACCAGCAAAATGTCTGAGTTACTGCTGCAGTGGGCATAAACTCTCTTTCTCTTTTGAAATGGTAGTTAATTATACATTGGATCATTAAGGGTATATGTAGATACATTGTTATGTAGAATAAATGGAGCTCTGGAATGAAGCTTTTTATGTTATAAAATCTAGTACTGCTTCCTGCAGTGGAGATAATTACAAACCCACACACTCCATTTAACTGTACAGAGCATGTTGCATGTTACTTCTCTGATTTATTTCCTGCTTCAAGCTGTTCTTGTCTTGATAGAAATAGTTACTTTTCTTCTTTCTTCTAGATATTATTTAAGAAAGTACTGAAAGGGGAGGTTACTCCTGACCATCTAATAAAAATGAGCCCAGAAGAACTGGCTTCGAAAGAACTGGCTGCTTGGAGACAGAGAGAAAACAGACATGTGAGATTTGTCAACTTATGTAGTTTATTTTATAACCTAAGCATGTTTAACTTCTGTTTGCAGGTTAAGTGTATGCAGAAAGAACAAAATGGATGTTGCACAAAGCAGCTCTGACCAAGCAGGAGGATGTCTATAATTAATTTAGTATTGAAAATCCAAAGATGTTAGGACAGAAGTGAAAGTGTAGTCAAGAGTTTGAAAGGAGGAAACCATGAACTTTCCGTTACCTTGCAACTTTGTTGCTGCTTGCTCTTTCTTTTTTCTGTCTCAAGAGTGAAGGCTTCTTTGTCCTTATTTTCCGCAAGATTTTAAAGCTGTTGCTGGAGCTTTATAAACACCAGTTTCTTAAAGAGGGAGAGAGATCTTTTTGGACAACCCAACCGAAGCAGACTGATGTTGTTTCTAACTTACTGCTGAAGCGTTACAAATCAGCCCCCAAGAAGTAAATCCAGAGCTGAAAACCTGATCTGCCAGTCGAAAAAGCAGCCTAAAGGGACAACAAAGAAACAAAAAAACCCAAGAAAGTGTAGGAAGTTTACTAGGTTAATTTAAGCATGACTTCTTGAAACAGAAAGTCACTCTCTAAAACTGTGCTGAGAGTTTAGAAGGAGAAACAGGAATAAGAGGACCTGTATTATTTTTATAGAAAATTCCTTTTTGCTACACATTGCCCCATTTATTGTGCATTTAGTCTGACGATAACTGCAGCTGCTTGGAAATGATCATTAAAAATTTTGTAGTTTACAAAATGTGGATTTATGTTGACAGAATCTTTGGTATTTATATTCCACATCATAGAACCTAAAAGCACGATATTTGACTAGTGTAAATTCATCTGTGTGCTCAGAATGAATGTTTGGTAATAACTGATAAGGTAGAGTGGGATGCTGTTTCAGAGACTGCAGTGTGCATTGCAGTAGTAATTATTCCTGTGTTTTTTCCTTGTCATTGCACATTGTGGCTAGACCTGTTTATGAGTCATGATAACTTTTGGTACTTTCTATGCAAAAACAGTTGTTGATTATCTTGAAGTTGTTTCAAAGACCTATAAAGAATGAAAAGTTTGTTTATTCTGTATCTATCCAAAGCCCATTTTTTGTAGTGGATCTTTTTTACATTTATTTTTATAAACATCAGGGAAATTCTGAAAACAGACCATGCAAAATACTATTCCACTGCTATGAGAAATATCTTCCAAACAAAAGTGTATGCTGCTCAAAAGATTGCTGAAGGATCCCAATTATTTCAGAGAAATGCTTCAAAATTACTATAAGCTTGTAAAATAAATAGGAATGTATCGTCTGATGGTATTTTTCATGTTACTATTTAAGCAAGGCATTGAGACTGCTACTCACTATTTTTTTTTTTTTCCCCCCCAGGATGTTTAAAAGTATGTTGGTATTTTTTGGGCAGATAAAACAATCATAGGATCCTTGTTTCCTTAGTAAATCAGGCTTAAGATATTTGGGACAGCCAGCACAACCCCTTCCTGGTGTAAGAAATGGAAATGTGCTTTAAGAGGCAATGTTAGAAATAATGCTTTATATATTTTATTTTATTGCAAGAAAGCAAAGCAGCAGTGCTGATCAGAATTAACATCTCCATTATTTTTAAGAATACCTTTAGATTTGTTTTTTGAGGTGAAGCATTAGGTTTATGTACTAAAAAGAAGCTCTTGAAAAATGATACAAATCTGCATATATTTATATCTTACCTTGTCCCTATTATTATGGGGAAAGAATGGATGTATTTTTTCTTTCTTCTTTAGTTCTTGGGAAATCAGAATTGCCAGTACTTTAATTTAGGGTTGAAGGTTTGTTTTATGACTTATTTAAATGCATGCCTGGTAAGTACTTGCTTCTACACTGTAGAAGAAGTTGGACAGGCTGCTTGCATGTTTCCTTTATGAAGCTTCTTGACACTTGCAAAATAAGAATGTCTTACTTTTCTTCCTGGAGGGTTTCCTAATTGCAATACTATTAGCTCTTATATTTCTGGATTTCCAAATTTTACTGTATGGGAATAATTACACATAGCTTCTTGTTTTCACAGACAATTGAAATGATTGAGAAAGAGCAGAGGGAGGTTGAAAGAAGACCTATCACAAAAATTACTCACAAAGGAGAAATAGAAATAGAAAGTGAGACACCAATGAAAGAACAAGAGGAAGTAATGGAAATTCAGGTAGAAAAGAAAGCATGGCACTACAGTGTATTTAGTTCATAGACAACATGGTTATAAAGTGTTTCGTTTATGATTTTGTTGTTCAGGTCTATAATTACCTGTTAGGTCTGGTTTGAGTTTAATTTTTCTTTTATCTTCTTGGCCTGGTGATTTTGTTGATTCCCTTCCTTCTATGTTGTGTCTGTGACTGTATGATGAAGTAGTAGAAAACAGAAAGTAGAAATTAGAAAATATTCTAAATGTTACCTAAAGATAAAAAAAAAAAAAAAAATCTTCACTGAAATAGTCATTGGGCACTGGAATTATCTGCCCAGGGAGGTGGTGGAGTCACTGTCCCTGGATGTGTTCAAAAAAGACTGGACATGGCAGTCAGTGCCATGGTTTAGTTGATGAGGAGGTGTTAGGTCATAGGTTGGACTTGATCTTACAGGTCTTTTCCAACCTTGTTCATTCTGTGATATTTGAGAATACTGATTAGTTATTGTAATGCATTTGTAGATTTTGTGATAGAACTTTACAGCTGAAGGAAGTTTATGTCTGAAGGGAGGATAACACCATAAAAATTTTAAGGAATATTAGGAATATTAGAAGAGGGATAAAAAAAAGGCTAACTGAAATGTGTTTGACTTTTCTTAGGAACCTAATATGAAGTTATTTGAGAAGTCAGAGGAAGCTGAAAAGGATAAAGAAATAAACGAATCTGCATCTCCGGACACCACAAGTCAACATAAAAATCATCTCTTTGATCTAAACTGCAAAATCTGCATAGGTAATTTGGGAAAGCACATGAAAATAAATAGATCATGCTTCTATAATTTTCAGTCATAAATATCAATATACCTCAAGAATTAAAATACATGTGAATTTTTACTTAGTTTGCTGACAAAGTTATGGAAGTAGTGTTTTACTTCATAATTTACAGAAGAGACTATTAAAAGGATAGTCTATTGGCATAAACTTGTCTTCTTTTTTAAAAAAATCAGCTTCAGAGAGTGAAATCCCTATAGTGGATGTACATACTACTGTTCATTCCTCATTTCTTTATCCTATGCCATTGCAGTGGCAAATTTATGTTTAATACTGTATAAACATATACAATGTATTAATTTATACATTATATAAATATATGTGAAGTATGTGAGTTTCTTATCCTATCCCACTTCAATGGCAATATGTAGTATTTCTGGTGTGTCTTCCTTGTGTTCAGAGGAAGTCCTCTTTTTGTTTCTTTAATAAAAAATGAAAGCCATTGCACTTGCTTTTGTGCAGGCCGAATGGCACCACCTACTGATGACCTCTCTGCGAAGAAGGTGAAGGTGTCTGTTGGGGTTGCACGGAAGCAGTCAGACAATGAAGCAGAGAGCATTGCGGACGCACTCTCCTCCACATCAAGTATTTTAGCTTCAGAATTACTGGAAGATGATAAGCAAGACTCATCAAAATCATTCACACCTCTCCCAAAGTAATATAAGCTGTAGAAACAGTATTTTTAAATGAAAGACATTATTAATCGTGTTAAGCTACTATGTCTAAAGCTGCTTTTTTAATGGCATTTCATTAATCCATTTGGGTACTTGGAGTTGTACACATTTTAAGAACAGAGTTCTCTGCTGGAGTAAATGATGTGCATTTATATACATAATGCTACATACATTGTTGTCATTGCAAACTTCTAATTACCACATAGTTTACTTTCCCCAAGAAAACAATGTTTTGTGGTGCAACAAGGTTTAAAAAGAGTTCATATTACAAAAAAAATCAGTATATGGATTTCATATTGCCTTTTGCTGTTAAGGCATGTAGTATGTATAGTGCTTCATTTAAATGAGTGTGCCTTTGTATTTGTGTATATATAAATTCAGAGAATTTGAGATTGCTCTAAACAGAGCATTTACACTGATAAATCAGGCTAGTTTCAAATTCCAAAGTAGTGCTTTTCTAGAAATGACGGGTAACAGCAGCTTGTTTGATGTTTTGTTGTATTTGCTGTCAGCTCTCTCTTCATTTTCTTCCACACTCTGCTACTCGCTAAAAAGGAAATTGCAGTTTATGAGACTTTCTTTCTGGTTTGAGGGAGGCTTTTTTAGAAAAACATCAACTCCCAATTATTTAGAATTGACCAGAGTTCATGCTGAAATTTTGCCTTAATCAGGGCAGTGTGATCTTTTACTAAGGACAGTGAACTTCGGTTTTTGAATAGCTTACAGCAGATTCAAGGTAATTTCCAGTGTAGACAGAAATAAACGTAGGTTACCCTGTTACTGTAACAGCACAATATCTGGTACTACTGAGCAGCTTAAAACTGCTAATAGCATGCCTAGTATATTTTGATAGCAACATGTTGGGAAATGTTGAAATGTGTAATCTTTTTCATAAGGAAACACTCAGGTTGAGAAACACTCTCCTGTGAAATTATTTAAGTCATCCCATTAATTTTTTCAGCTGCTTTGTTGACAAAACTGAGGCTTCTTTTCAAAGGGAGGAAAAATGGTTTTCTATAGGTGGAATTGGGAGGAGGCACTTACAGGAGGTGTGGAAATGATGCATAGGTGAGAAGACATGAGGAGCCAGTTTGTGGGACGAGAGAGTAGGGTGACATAGGCGTTCAGGTGGTGGACTGACAGTGGTGGCACAAAATGTAGGAGATAGAAAAACAGGATAGGCCAGCAGGCAGTGTGTTGTCATCTTGTCCCTATCAGGGGAAGATACTGCTGTCTCTGCAGCACCTGTGCGTGTTTGTGTCCTCTTCAGTAGCATTTGATAATTCTTGGACTAAACAACTCCTCTGTTTTTAAAAGATAGATTAGTGAACTAATGTGCTGCTTATCTGACTGTCCTTCCTGTACCACAGAGGTACTCCACTGGAAGATGAGAAACGTGGTTGACTGCTGGTCTCTTTTTGTTGACCCTCAAATATGCTTAACTGAAAAAGAAAATTCTTGATAATACTGCATTTCTGTGATAAAGAAAAATGATGATTTACACTGTCTTGCATGATATATCATGTTGTAAACCAAGTGAGTTTTTGTTCGTCTTTTTTTTAGGTCAGAAACACCTGGTACTGTGGAATGTGAAAGTCTGTTTCTGGCACGCCTGAATTTCATCTGGAAGGGCTTTATCAATATGCCTTCAGTAGCAAAGTTTGTTATTAAGGCTTATCCAGTTTCTGGCTCCTTTGAATATTTAACAGAGGTATTTACATTTATTGCAAAGAATGAACAATTCATTTATTAATTTTGCCAACTTGTTTACCTTATACCCTAATAATAGTATAATGATGGAAGACAGTGACGCATGACCGTTTTACTGAATAAAGTATTTGTGGGAGGACATAGGTTAAGGTCTATGTTTGTAAGTCAAGCATTCATTACATGAACCTCTGGTTCATCTTCCCATCTATAACAGAAACCTGCGTAATGGAGTTTATTTTTTTTGCCTATCTGGTGGCAGTTCTTGTCCTAACCTTGCGTTGTGACTAAATTGTCTCTAAAAAAAAAGTTTATGTAACGTTCTCTTCTGTGTCTGAGAGACAATAAAAGCATGCAACTGCTTATAATAGTTGTCTTCATGTCACAAAATATGGATCAGAGAGCTTATAAGGCTCCATTTTTCTTCTTGACAGCTACATAGGATGCATCACCTTTCTAATTAAAGGGGCTTAGGGCTTCTATTAGTAAGATTGTCTTTACTTTGCTGTAGATCTTCAGGGAAGTGCAGGCCATGCAGTAATCCTTAATACTAAAGGATTGTTATATGAGTATGATGCACTTTTCAAAACTCTTCTGCTTTATTTCAAAAAATTATTTTTGTGAAAGTCTGTTTCTTTTTCTTGGGAACAGTGAACTCAATAGTATCCATGAAGAATTTACATCTGTATATACATGCACATGTAGGTTATGTTTTCCCCTCATAATGAAGATGTTGAAAGTTTATTATATACATGGGTTGGAGCTCTCATTGTGGTGTGATCTTATGGATAGTTTGAGTGTTCCAGAGCACAGTACAGTTACATTTGCAGTTAATGTTACCAGAAGGAATAGTTTTGGCAAGGTATAGATGAACAGTATTGAACAATAACTAATTTAGTACATATCATTGACTTTGCACTGATATCTTAAAGGTCCAGAGTTTAAATTTTTTTTTCTGTTGTAACTTCTACTGATATTTTTAAATTATAATTTAAGAAACAAAATAACTAAGTATGTTTTGAATTTATGAAACAGATACTGGATGAAGGACTTACCACAATATTTATGTTGGATTCATATTTCTGTTGTCCTTTCTCATAGGATTTACCTGATAGCATTCAAGTAGGTGGCAGGATATCTCCCCACACTGTCTGGGATTATGTAGAAAAAATCAAAGCTTCAGGGACCAAGGTAAGAATTTTACATAGTAGACTTGCTGTTTAATATGCATCTTAGTCATTGTAAAGACTTGGTTTTTTTCTCTCTGAAACATTTGCAAAATAGGTGAACTTTAGGAATATCTCATGGTTATGTTGAATAGGATGGGTGGCAACTGCTGGCATTTACTTTCTTCCTACCTAACCTTAAACTGTCATTTGCTGTGTGAGAATACTTGTCTTCCTTTGACACAGTAACTTGCCATGAATGATTGGATACAACTTCACATCTCAAGTGTTACCCTTTCATTTTCAGTAGAGTTACATTGTGCAAAAAAATCCAGCTTTTTGCTGGACTTGTCCCAGTGTGTGCCAGTTGTCCTTGTGCTGGGAAACCTATAACTAGGAAGTCTTTTCCAGATGCTGTTTCACAAGTGCTGGATAGAAAGGAATAGCCATTTCCTTTGGTCTGCTGGCTACTTTGATTCTGACACCAGATTGCAGTTGGCCTTCTTGGCATGGATACATCACCCGTTCATACTCAGCTTGTCCACCAGGACCCCCACATCATTTTATGTCAAGCCGTTTTCCAGCCAGTCAGTTCCCCAGCCAGTCCTGGTGCATATGGTTACTCCAGCTCAAGTGCAAGATGTTGCTTTTTGCCTTTGCTGACATTGACAAAGGTCAGCCTTTTTTTTCAGCCTCCTGAGGTCCCTCTGAATGGCCGCCAGTCCTTCAGCATGTGCACCACTGCCCCTGCTTAGGTGCCGTCTCAGTTTTGCAGAGGGTCTTATGTCCAGACTTCCAGGCTGTTCATTAAGCCATTAAACAGCGTCAGCATCATCAACTCCTGAGCTGGGCTTTGGGTGTAATTCTGGGATCTGAAGACTGGTCTTCCACTATTATGAGTGGATATCTTGGGCACAACAGACTACAAAATGCAGCTTTCTAGTAATGTTTAGGGTAGGGAGTAGAATACTTCATTGGAAGCTGGCAAGCTTCCCTAAAACTTGTTATTTAGCTGGCTGTTAAAATATTGTCTCTTTTGTCACGCACTTCAATTAATTTTTTCATCCTAAATGCTTTCTATTTGTTTTATCTAGTTCTGAACAAATTTTGGCCATGTTTCTGCTCCTTCTGTCTCCTCTGTTCTCTGCCTTTTTGGCATAGCTTTTTCTCCTCAGCACTGCTCTTTTAAATAAAGAGCAGTCAGTAAAAAAACATAACATTTCACAGAAAAATATACTTGACCATCTTTTTCTCTCTCTTCTTGTAACCAGGAAATCTGTGTGGTTCGCTTTACCCCAGTAACTGAAGAGGATCAGATCTCCTATGCATTATTGTTCGCCTATTTCAGCAGTAGAAAACGTTACGGCGTAGCGGCCAATAATATGAAGCAAGTGAAAGATTTGTACCTCATCCCTTTAGGTTCCTCAGATAAAGTCCCTCATCATCTTGTGCCTTTTGATGGGCCTGGTAAGTACAGCTTGGAAATTGGAACTTTATTATTGTAACGCTACTTAAAGAAGTTGGCAACAGAAATATAAGAAGAAATAAAATCTTAAAATGCTAGCTATTTTGTTCAAATATGTAATGAGTTTTCCATAGTATTATTATATTAGTTTCCTTGAAAAGACATTAATTACCCCTTGCTAGATTATTCTGATATTTCAAAGACTAAAAGATTAGTGTGTGCAACCTTGTTTTATGTCTGCTACCCTCTTTCTCTAATACAGGTGGCTTTGTAGGTTTCAATGTCAGTAAACTCAGTCACACAAGTGGACTATGGTAGAAGTCATGAGTTCCAAATTGATACTCTCAATTTAAAATAGTATTTTTCATTATTTGAAACATACTAACCTTTTTTTCTAAAGTATTCCAAAGTTCCTTACAAAAAATTCTTTGAAAGTTTAAAATGTAGATGGGCAAGAAAGAAAAGGTCTGGAAATGGCTCTCAGTTGTTCTGCTTACACCTGAGTTATTTTGCATCAGTTTATCTTGGTTATAAAAACTTGTAGATGATCTCTCTTTTTGAGATAGGCAGAGCCAAAATGAAGAGAGAATGAGCTACTACTCAATTTTTTTGCAACTATAAGAACAAAATAGATAGTGAAGAGATAGGTAATAGTGTGCCTTGAAGCATGGTGCCTTTCCTGGAATGAGGGAAATGTTTCTGAAATTTGCTCTTGGTAAATCTTTGAAGAAGTATGTCTAACACAAATTGATGAGGAGACTTTGCGTTTGCAAGTGTTCTGTTTACTTTTTTTTCCTATTATACCTTGCTACCGCTGTTAGCATGTTGTAGCTATGTTAGACTAACACAATGTTTAACTTCTGTGCTGTTTCTGATGAGATTAGATGTCCTATATAACTCTCTTGTATTTTCTATTTGGAAGTTACAGTGTATGAAACAGTTTTAATTGGCAGTACTTGAAGTCATAATTTCAATATTGGAAATACATCTTTTTATTATTTTAAGTATTGTTAATGTTTAACATGACAAGCAGAACAATTTCAAATACCATAAGATTATTACTTTCAATAGTACACTGTATGTGTATGGGGGTTATTTTTGTTAAATTTATTACCTTAACCACAATACAAAGAGATGATAAATTGCTGTTACAATTTTGTACAGGGATTGAAATACATCGACCAAATTTATTACTGGGATTGATAATTCGCCAGAAAATGAAGAGGCAGATTACTGCTGTTTCAAGTGTTACCAGTAGTTTTGCAGATGAAGCTGCTGAAAGTACCTTGAGTAGCTTGCCACCAGAGAAGAAAAGCAAGCCAAGCAAACCTGAAGTCTCTCATCATGATTTGGCACTAGAAGAAGAAGAGGAAAATAATTTTTTTAATTCCTTCACAACTGTGCTACACAAGCAGAGAAATAAACCACAGCAGTCTAATACAGATGATGCTCCAGCAGTTATTGAACCATTGGTGGAAAGTACCAAACATGAACCACCAAAGCCTCTCAGGTTTCTTCCTGGAGTCCTGGTTGGATGGGAAAACCAGCCTTCTACTCTGGAGCTGGCAAATAAACCGTTGCCAGTGGATGATATTCTTCAAAGCCTGTTGGGTACGACAGGGCAGGTTTATGAGCACAGCAAGTCAGAAGCAGGTCCTAGTGAAGACATACCATTATTAAATGAACAGGCAACCTTGAAAGAAGAAACCATGGATGTTCCTGATGTAACTGCTGAAGTTAGCGAAGCAAAGACTGGTTTGGATGATCCTCAAGAATCCACTAATGCTGCTGTAACTGTGGATGCAGCAGTTGTAGGGACCTCAGGTTCTTCAAGAAGTGCTGGTTCTTTGATGGGGCTGAGTCTTAAGGGAAAACCTCCAGATGTCTCCACAGAAGCATTTTTAGCAAATTTGTCTGCTCAGTCACAGAATAAAGAAACTGAAGAAAGTAAAGAAAATGACCCAAAGCGACAGTTACTGGAAAAGGATAGTGTTGCACAGGAAGTTAGAAGGAGCACAAATTCCAGCTTTTCTTCCTCATCAAATTCAGGAAAAAAACCCAATGAGAACAGTGTTAATGTAGGCTCTGCTGAAGGTACCACTGCTAATACTTCTAAATCCCCACCATTTATTAATCTTAAAAGAGACCCACGACAGGCAGCTGGACGAAGCCAGCAGACTAATATTTCAGAAAGCAAGGACGGAGATATTAGCAGGAATGACGACCGACAAAATGCTTCAGGAAATGATCAAGGAGAGTCAGAGAATAAACAGCCTTCTGGAGAAGGGGGCTTAAACATGTATCAAAGTGATCCACAAACCAATGAAACACAGTTCAGTTCAGCTGCAGCTAAGGCAGATAACACAGTTGCATCACAAGCAGAAGATACCAAACACTCACAGGAAGATGCACTGATGCAAAACATTGAAACAGTGAACTCATTTAGAAGAGGACCAGCCGCAACTTCATCTCATTTTGAAACTGAAAACTCTTCTCGTTCTGAATTTATTTCCAAAGTCCCAAGCCCTATTGCAAGTGGCAGCTTCTCATCTGTTGGACCTCCGCAGCAGAATTTTCAGCATCCTAAATCTAATCCACCTGGATTTCAGTTTCAGGCTCCTGCACCTCATAACTTCCCTCCACAAAACAACCCTATGTTTGGATTTCCTCCTCATTTACCACCTCCGCTTCTTCCTCCTCCTGGCTTTGGTTTTCCTCAAAATCCAATGATGCCATGGCCACCAGTAGCTCATTTATCAGGTCAGCCACCACAGTATGCCGGACCCATTGCACAAGGGCTACCTGTGGCTCACAAACAATCAAGATTTTTGGGACCAGAAAATTTTTTTCAGAGTAAAGACAGTAGGAGGCCAGAAAGACGCCACAGTGATCCGTGGGGCAGAGAAGAACAGCATTTGGAGAGAGGGTTCAGCAGAGGCAAAAATGATCGACAAAGACTTTACAGTGAAACCCATCCCCAAAAAAAGGACAGACATGAAAAAGAGTGGAGCAACGAAAAATACTGGGAACAAGATTCTGAAAGAAACAGGCGCAGAGACAGAAACCAGGAAAAAGAGAGAGAGCGGAAGAGTAGAGAGGAAGGACAGAGAGACAAAGAAAGAGTGCGATCTCCACACAGTGATAGAGCTGCTGATGGAAAAAGCCCCCGAGAGACTAGAAACCCAGAAAAAAAGACAGAGAAGCCTAAAAGTGATGAACAGGCTCATGAAAAAGATAAGGAGAGGGAGAAAAGCAAAGACAAGCATAGAGAACGAGAAAGTGAAAAGAACAGAGAGAGACATAGGGACCACAGTGACAGAACTAAAAGCAAAAGGTAAAAAGATGCAGGCAGTCTTTTAAAATTATTTCAATAAACTGTTAGAGTAACGTTGTAAAACTTTGTATGACAAAAAAAAAAAAAGAGCCTGCTAGGATTGTGCCATCTTTTTTATTCCGTGTTGGTGTTTTGCAGAAACAAGTCTGTGTTTTGGTACCACTCAATGTACCAATACTCATCCTTTTTTTCATTATACCAACTATCGCTAGAAGTAGGAGTTTAATATTTTTAAGAATTTTACATTGCTGTATATTCAAAATTTTAAAGATTTCTTTTATTAATATGCAATAAAGGCTTAGAAATTTTCTTAGCTGAGGAAGTTGGCATTAGTAAAGTCTGCAATATAGTTGCTGCCTTTGGTAATTTGTGCTCTCTTCTGTTTTAAGATGCTCTGATAATTTTAAAGCTGGTTTTCATACAATAACCTTCTTTTTAAATTGCACTGTTTTTAAAGACTGCAGCAAAGCCTCAGAATCCACACATTACAACAAAACATAATATGCTCGGTGGTGTGAAGAGTTTGGATTTTTTTTTAAATTATTCAGTAGTACAACAAAAAACTCAAATGTATTTCATTATATTATATTTCAAGTATTTCCTAAGCATCTGAAGCAGTTTGTGACCAGAAATTGGAAGGCTGAGCTGCTCAAATGTTACTGCTTTAAACTGCACTTGTTTTAATAAGAAAGCATTTCTAACCTAAATTCTTGAAAATTATTTGTAGTAGTAAATTCATTTCTCCCACCATTTTCCATGCTTCAAAAACTTGAATACCTAAGCTTGTACATTACTTTGTGTTTTGCTATCCTTTTTACTGTAAAATGTAAATATTTTAAGGGATATTTTGATTCTAAAATGATAAAACTTTCTCACATACTGTGTGTGTTTGATTTCATAGCTGTAAAACTGTAGGCTAAATGAATATAGGAGGCTGAGTCACAGAATGCCACATGTGTTGTACACTTCATGGCTCGGTTTGTTTTGAGTTCAGGAGAACAAAGAGGGGGGAGAAGGGCAGAAGTGTTTGTACCCTTGGAACTTCTGGTAACTTCGTATTTTGTGGACTACCATTCACCAATGCCAAACAACATGCAAACATGAAAACAAATCACCTACTCTTATACTTAAGAGTATACTTATTAAAATACACTGGGCATCTCGTTGAGTCTATCAGAAACAGCAAAAATATTCCACTGTATAAAGAAAAACTGAGGTTTATTGTTCCAGTTTTCAGCATTTTGTTTTTCCATTCTGAGTACACAACCTTACTATGCTGCTGACAGAGCATTTTGCACTTTGCTGTAGAAAAGCCTCTTCTTTCCAGAAAGGTCTTCCCAGTTTAACAACACCTTAATTGTTGGTTTTAATTATGAATATATTTTAAGGTAAATTTTTACTTGTATACCTTTCAAGAAACCTCACGGTCAAATTGGCTAAAAATCTTGCACTGAATGAAGGAGCTGGTAGACTTTTATTAAGTGATGTTTCTTAGGCTCACAGTTGAGAAGACTAATTTTAAAAAATCCTCAGTAACTAAAAGAAATACTCAAACATCTTTAAAATAAAATTAGTCTTTTCCAAATTAATTCCATGGTCTGTGTAGCAGTAGTGCCATTGACTATATCTGGTAGTATTATACATGTGTTTTGTTGTTTAAGTATTTACACCAGAGTTCTGTAGGCACAGAAGTGCACCAAAACATTGTTCTCATTTTTGGAGTAAGCTTTAAATTGACAGTTCTGCATGTGAAGATTTTCTTTCAATCCATTGAAAAGTAGTCTACTCCAAGTCCACTGGTGATCTGCCTCTCACATGTGCATCCATCTCTGCTTTGAAAATAAACTGGAAGCAGTGAAAATTGCAACTGCCTGTATGGAAGGGATGGGAATGCTTTCTGCCAGAAATACCAGAAATAATTTGTTTAAAAGAATATGTAAACATTTTTCAAGTTTGCTGAGTGCTTTGCTACCTGCCTTGTGTATGTAAAACCTGAAGAGAGCCACAGTAAAACAGCTCTTGAGGGAGAGTTTTGTTAAGTGTTTAAATTAACAAACAGAAACAGTCTCCAGGATTTGTTCCTAGGATGTGAGTTAGTGTAATGGGAATAAATCCTGCTGCTACAGGAATAAAGGATTTTACTTCTCCATGGCCTTCAGTCACTGTCCTTCCAACATTTGTGTTAGCTGGAAGTACTCCGATTGCTTGTTCCTTGTTTTACACTGAATCACTGCTCAGATCACAAAAGACAATGTGAACTGCTTAGGAACTGGCAGTACACCAGAAGCCCCAGAGAGAACAGGATAAACCTTAAATATGCTCCCTTCTCCAGCATCACATGGTCATAAAAGGCCCTACTTAGAGAAACTGGAAGAGAAGAATCTGGGGACAGCTCAAATGCCAGGTGGGCTTCATGAGCTGCCTTTTGGGAAAAGGTGCAGAAACTGTTGCATCAGGCTGATCACTTGAGGGCTCAGAGCAGCTGAAGAAGATAGAATGAACCTCCCAAAGATGTTTGCAGATGCTTAGTAAAACATCTGGGGGTAGCTCCCATGCACTTTAGTTATCTTTAAGTCACCTGCAACTGACTTGACAGTGCTTTCATTGCGGAAGCAAACGTGTGTCACCTAGTTCTAGATGCTTATGGCCTTTGCTCCATAATGCACACCCCATCCTCACCTCCCTCTCCACCCCAAAATAGTTACTTGTTTCTGACAGGTACATGCTGATGACTTGCTTTCAGAGAATTTCCATGCAAGGAGGTGATGGTTTATTATGTGCTTTTGAGCAATAGTAAAGTGAAAAAGGAAAAGATAGGAAACAATCACTATTATTTTTATTTAATAATTTTACTTACATACTAAGCCAGCAATGAAATGAGAAATGTAGATGCCATCATACATCATGGGTGTAAGCACATTAAAATAGAACTTGCATTTTTTTTTATTGCTTCCTAAAGTAGAATATAACACAGCTTTTTGAGAAGGAATGGAATTTTTGTATTTATGTATGAACAGCTCTATTTACTTTTGAGATTAAAAATTAATGAAAAATATATTCATAGAAATTTGGTTTACTATGACCAAAACCTCTGTCTCCTAACAGACTCAGAAAGGAGGGAGAACAACTTCATTACCTAATTAGTCTTTGTGGGCTTAACAAGTAATTACAGCTGTTAAGATTTTAAAAATTCTCTGCAGTTAATGTGCTTTTTCGCTCAAGTACACCTTTTCTTCCCCCACCAATTTCAGTTTTTACACTTGACCATAATATTATAGAACTATAAAAGAAACATTCTAGTAAAATTTAAGAGTTGGAGAAATAGGTAACAGTTGTCTGTTCTCATAAAGCAACAAACAACACTTGAATGATGGTTGGCTTTATAAGCTTCACTACCTCTTTGTTTACAAAACTATTAGCAGCACAATAAAGAAAAAAAAACCTGCAGACTTTCCCATTATTTTAAAGTAAATGCTAAAGAGTATGTATAAATAATTCTAGGAGTAAAACAGTTGATCATATTTTATATGCTATTAATACTCCACATAAATTTGTCCCTTATTACTTTTTAAGTGCTTTCTTACATTGGTTGCTGAGTCATACACTGCCAGCTAACACAATAAACAGAAGGAAAAGGAATTTTATCATTTTTTAAAAGTGTCTTGGACAGTTTTTTCAATTAATTTCCAGAATTTCCATCATAAATGTTGTACCCTTCTGCTTTCATTAGCTGAATCTTTTTAGAATCTTGGAAGAGCACAACATCTTTAATTTTACCAATGAATTCCTTCTGAAAAAGCCCTGTAGTGACTGTATTGACTTTCCTGCCAATTTCAAACCCACCAAAGTAGCAAATGCCACCGTAGTTTAAAGCAGTGTATTTCCTTTGTGGGTCAATATCTTCAAAAAGGATTAGTTCCTCATCAAGATAAACCTTAATACAAGTTTGGTTTTGGACTACAGTAATGAAATGCCATCTTCCAACAGAACAGGTAAAGTATTTGCTATGCATTAGAGGAACAGAGATTCTTTCTCCAAGATTAATCACAACTTTTAAAGTTCCATTGGCAAGACCAATGGCAAGGAAGTCATTATCTTCATTTTCACTTTTTCCCATCCATGCTATTAAGCCTTCAGTTTGATTGGTAGTAAAATTTAAAGAAAGGCGGCTGTACTGGAGATCTCTTTTTCCATAAAAAGGATCTGTGTATTTAATGTAGGAGTTACCAACAAACTTTGCTATATAAAATTTGATTTTGTTATCGCAGTACTTACCTGTCCAGCCTAGTGCACATACACAGGTATATGAAAATGAAGAAGGTTGAGGAATACAGAGCGCGTGAGACCCACACATATTTTGTGAACAGTGAATAGATTGTTCACACGTGGTCCCTGTCCACTCTCTTGGGCAGGAACAAGAAAAGCCTGAGTTTTCAACTAGACACGTTCCATTATTTTTGCACACAGTGTAACCACAATCTGTTCCGTCACAGTCACCAATGTTGGCTCCACCTTTGGGGTCAGTCACAGTAAGCTTCAGTTCCCTGTTGTTTATAACAATTTCTCGAATACAACCAGTGAAACCTGTGGGTTCATTTTCTATTGCCATTGGATTGACAAGGTTTAAGGAGGACACCCCTCCGACAAAAAAATCTGTGTGTGTGTCTAGTGCATTCATTCCAGGACTAGCTTTTTGAGTAACGTTTATGCCATCCAGGTCCAGGTAGCCTTCATTACCAACTCTTCCTGCACTGAGTGAGTGCCATGTATTTCCATTTGCATGGACCTTCTGAAGGGTCTGTAGGATGACGGTTTTGTCTCCAAGGTTGTAGCGTAACTGTGTAAATCCATTTGCTAATGATATACATAGAAAGTCACCTGTAAAAAACAGTATAAAATAGTTTTAATTTTTAGAGGGGTTGCGCTGAAGAACAACATATTCATAATTCTGATGCTTTTGTGCCTGCATTTCCTTGGACCATCCTCATATCTAAATCACAAAAAGAGAAATGTTCCCTGATGAACTGCTCTTGGCCTTTTTTTTTTCCCATTATTGGAAACTGAGCTCATATTTGCCTCAAAGTAAAAAGCCCAACCTTCTGAAAAGCTCTGTTTTTGTGCAGAGACTAGGTAAGTGAGGTAGGAGGAAACAAGATCACTTTGGCATCCAGGAAATATGAATCGCTGTTCCTGATTCCACTCTCCCAGTGGAAAAGAATAAAGTTTTGGCCAAATTACAAAGGCAGAAATACTCTCAATATGCTGAATAAAGGCTTGATGGATTTGTCAGTTTAATGAACAGATTTGTCTGTACCAGACATACTCTGCTTTCCCTGAAAGCTCCTTTTCACAACAGGGATGTTTTGGGGTTAATAATCTGACATCTGGAAGAGCAGATACTCTTTTTATTGCATTGTTCTTCTGGAGGCCTTCATGACCTTAGAAGGGAGTTATCTCTTCTTGTACTACCAGTGTTTCTGGCCTTACAGGCAGTGCAAAAGGGAGAGAGAATACCACTTCAAACTGTACTTTCAAGCATGAAGAAGGAAAGCTGGGAAAGGTTAGGAAATGAGAGCTGGAAAAGTTTGTAAGAGCAGCAACGGAGTCTAATAGGGGAGGTGACAGGGAAGCAGAAGAGGACAGCAGAAAAGTCTGCAGATTAAAGTTATATTCTCAAATTTTTTGAGGTCTGCCTGTGCAATTTAACTTTTATTTATTACTTTTGGAAATAATAGACATCAGGTTGTTATCAATTAAACCGGTATATATGTTTGTTAAATTTGAATGCAAGCTTTCCTAATAGCTAGCAGTCCAGTTTTCTTAAAGATTCAACATTCCTAAGGGTGGACCTGTCAGTAGAATGATGAAGTTTGCTCTCGTGTGTTTAATTTCTGAGTATTTCTAATCCTTGAATTACATTGCCTATAGTGAAATTGGATGGCCTAATTTACTGGAGGCTTGTGAAAGTTGCTAAAATTATACCTCCCTAATCAAGAGATGTTCAGGTTGCCATTTAGGCAGGGTGGGGCTGTTTCAGTTGTATTAGTGGCTGTAGAGCACGTTACTTCATGCCTCACCTTCCCTGCTCCAGATACCCATGAAAAGAACAAGAAAAAAGCTCTTCCTTCTTTCAACTCTGGTGATGGCAGAGCACTTGCTTGTAGCTTGCTAGTTCCAGTTGTGATGATCTGGCTCGCTTGCCTGTATGTGGTGTTCTTTTCAAGGACCTTGCTTGGTTGGGTTTTTTTTCCAAAAAATTAATATAATTTCCTTCACTTGTGATTTCTCCTGCTTAGTGATGTGGCTTTAAGTGTGCTTGATTTTTCAGTGCATAATTTGAATGCACTCGTTTTGTTTCAGCAATGTACATAACCTGCTTGTCTATTTCTTTTATCAGGCCCTCAATCCTAGGGTAAGAAAGGAACATGAGGAAAAGTTTCTGAACTACCTCTTTGGCAGCCTTCAATCCTCTCTCCTACCCAGACATGCAGACTTGCATAAGGACACAAGTACTCATATTTTGCTGTCTAGGAAGAAGGAAAACATCTGACCAGGGCTGCTGTTGCATCTGGCCTGTAATCAAGACCCAAAGAAGCTGGCAGTTCTCCAAGACTTCTGGCCCGCAGGGAAGGGTTTTGGTAGCTTTGCGCATTTGATGATGATCTGTCTGTTTTAGAATCTTTAATCTTATCTCAAGAGCAAATCTGTGTTACTGAATCTGCTACCTACAGTGTAAAGAGGTTATTGCTGAGTACTCTGTTCTGGCACAAATTTGAAGCCTCACTTCAAATTGGAGTAACTTCTGCTCCTTATGAACAAAACAATTACTTTCCAGTTTCAACTCTCCCTGAGGCTCTTGATGTACTTTCTTACTCCTCTGGTTAGACCCTCTCTTTTCACAGATGGCTTGCCATTTTAGTCTTTGGCAAGAACAACAGAGTGCTGAGATAAATTTTAGGATCTGAAAGTTGATCCTAGGGTGCACTCAGTATTTCTCCATGAAGTTTATCATATCATAGGTAATACTAGGGACAACTGGCTGAAAACATCTTACAACTGTGATGTATGTTCAGTGTCCAAGAAACTTCCTCCTAAAGTGAAGGATGAGCTTATCTTTGATCCTTTTCATTTTAGCAGCCAGTAACATTTTCAGCAACGGATCTCCGTCTTCCCTGTCTCTGAGGGCCAAGTTGCACAGCTGGAGCCTGTGCAGGCCAATGTCATCATAAGAATTGTATCACCAGTTTAAACAGATGTCATTCTTGCCACTGATTTTCTCTTCTTGGCAGTCTCGGTGTAGGAGACAATGAAGCAGGGTGGTTTTTCACTATTTCAGTTTGATCATTGCTCAGACCTGTCTCATATAACCTGTGGCCAGAGACCTTTCTGAGGAAGTTTACTTTTGTTAAGCATGAAGGAGATGACATGCTTAGTTTTTCCAGCACTAGACTGTATAGCTGGTCCCCCCTTTCTTGAAAATACGACCTACACACAGGACACACAACTTTGCTTCTGGCTTTTCAGATTAGCATCTCATCTAATATGGGCTATTCATCTCCATCAGTGGTGTCACAGAAAAAGCAGAGACTCCTGAGATAGGCACTCACAGTTAGTCTTTTGTTGTGCATGCAAGTCTTTGCCCAACCTGTTGGATGCAAGGAACTGTAAGGCAATCTGTGTCAGTAAGGTTGAATCTCCTTTAGAAATAGACTGTTGTAGCTTAGCTGGGCCTTGAAACTGCAACATGTCAAGACTCTGGGTGTTGAACAAAATTATTACTAGCATTCAGTTCTGTTCTGATGCACCTTCCTTCCCCTGTCATATTCCCTGTTTCAGTAAAAGAAAAAGTGTTTTTTTATAGCCCAAATGCTAAAAGATTGTTTTCTTCTCAAGGAAAGGGAATTTTGTAGCAGGTATTGCCTTAAGGAAAGACCTGTTCTGAAGATAAAACAGCACTTCTACCTGTAAATCCTAGTTCAGGGTTTTCACCAAGTGACAGAACGTCAAAGTTGCTCTGCCTCAGAGTGGATTGTCTCTATTCCATATTAGCAGCCAGAACTCCAAAGCAGGTGTGAACTTTTCTTTGTAACCTTATTTTCATGGTTTTATTATGTGCACAAGTCGCACCAGCTGCCATATCGGATGTCAGAATTCCCAGAAGCCTAGTCAGCCCTGTGTCTTGAGCAGTTAGTTCCTAAAAGTGGGAGTTAATGAAAAGTCTCCTGTAAGTACATCCAACTGCTACTGTGAGATCTGGATTATCTGTGATAGTGTCTTCTTAGGATGAATTCTGAGTGCATCACAAAATTTTTCAGCTTGCTACTACTATGAAAAAGTATGTAAGTCTCTTCAACAAATTGGTTAGTCACACTGTCAAATTTTAAATTCTTCCAAATGGTGACAATGCCCTTTCATGTTCAGTCTTTATCTGGACATGCAGGTGTGTCTGTATACCCCCATCCAAAGAGGGGATCATGCTCAAGCAGTATCAACTCTCCATATTTCTATGTTACCATAGGAAACTCGTGTACATCATAATTTGTCAAAACTTGGTACAGTTGGAAATGCATTCTAGGAATATTGCACTCTACTTGGAGGTGTCATATTCAGGCCAGAAGCATCACCAGAGTAAAAAATGTGATAATATTCAATTTACACAGCTGTGTTGGGCAAAGATCTCTGCATTTACTGCCTATACTACCAAATATGCCTAATACGGATGTATTTCCTAGGAGGGCTGAATACAATGTCAGAGGGTCTCAGGTTGACGCACTGTGAGCTGGGATGGCATCCTGGATGGTATTTTTAACATTTCTGTTTCAAGGTCTCTTCTCTTCTTTAGTGACTTAAGTCTACCCTTGTGCTCTGGTGTGTGTGTGTGTAAGGCAAGGCCTTTATTACCTATTAAAAGAGTACCTGAAGTTTTTCCTACACTCCACTGCAAATTAAGACGGATTTCCCACTAGTTTGTATGGCCAAAGGAGCTTCCAGAACATACTTCTAAATAACTTTTGAAGTAGTGGATGCAGTCTTGTAGTCAGTTCACTTTTTTGCTGCTTTTATCATGGTCCCAGTGATAAGAGAGATGCAAGTGTCCCTGAAGGCTCTCTGTGTGTTCAAAACTCACATTAGTTCCTGGGACTGCTGAAGGTCTAGGTTCCTTTAAGCCACGTGTTGCTTGTCTTTGTCTCATCCTGTGTTACTGAGCAGAAGCCTCTATGCTAAGCTGGGGAC
Organism: Corvus hawaiiensis; assembly: GCF_020740725.1. Taxonomy (NCBI): domain Eukaryota; kingdom Metazoa; phylum Chordata; class Aves; order Passeriformes; family Corvidae; genus Corvus; species Corvus hawaiiensis. The sequence goes on from NC_063215.1 coordinate 27,800,062, forward strand.
AGAGGCTTTGATGAGCTCAGTGCCTCAGCAGCTTCTGCAGCTTAAGTGTCCCAGGAGTGTCACTGTGGTTTCCTGGTTACTGAATATCTACAGTCTTGGTTCCTTTAGTTGTTTCGGAGCCCTGAGACAGCATCTCTGGATGTATGTTTGCAGTCTCTGCCTTCTCTTGGTTTTACCTCACCCTTCTGCCCTCTGGCTCAAGCCCAGAATGCCAGTTTCTATTACTGTGGTATTGAGTAGCATTTCCTCCACTCTCCTTCCACCTTTTTTTTCAGAAGTTGTTATTGATCATTGGTGCCATCTTGGTGGCAGAGCAAACATTTGAACCTTTTATTCTCATAAGCAGTAACATTCATGGGAATCATTCCCAGCTAATGACACCTTTTACTCAGCAGAACTGTAGGTTCTGCTACGTGCTCATCTTCACTCTAAACTGACCTTGTTAAGCCACCATAGTGCAAGGCCTGTGTCTTGAGCAGTATTATTGCCTCGTGTTGGCATGATGCATCCTATAACCATCGCAGCTCCAAGAGGTATCTGCTCACTGCTCTTTCCTGCCTTGCTGAGCTGAGGTCGCATTGCTTTCATTCTTTTTTTTCATCATTCTGTTCTTCATGTTTTCCTCTCATCCTGCTCTCCTGTATGATTTTACATGGACCTGAACCACATCCTCTTACCCTGTCACCCCTTACGTATTCTTCCAGGAGCAGAACTTTTCTTATCTAGAAGGGGTTGAAATAGCCCTATCAGCCTCCAACTGAATGGCTACAATCTGTGGCCAAGGAAGATGATGCACTGTGGTGTCCACCTGAGAGGAAACCTGACCGGTAGTTGTCCTTGACATGCCTCCTGAGCATTTCCAGTAGCCAGTCACCCCAAGACACCAGAATAAGGCCCAAGGCCAAGGAGAGAAAACAGGGAAGAAGAGGAAGAGCTATAAATGGATAGAATGAGGGAATGAAGAACAGAGAAGAGATGAGCCTTATTCTCACCCTTCTGCAGCTTCTGCTGTTAATTGCTAGCTGATAATATGTCAGCATGGTTGAAACTGCCTTCCTTTAAGTATTTTAACCTTAACCTTGTCTTTGCCCTTGTCTGAGTGTGTGCATGCAGTTAGGTATCAGCTGGCTGACAACGTGAAGGAGCTTGTTGCAGCTGTTGTAGCTTGATCTTTTACCTCGGGGTGACCATAGCCAGTACCCGTAATGCACACTTAAAGGAGCTACCCATGGATATGCTTTCATGGATGATTATAATTTATTCTGCTCCATGTATGGAGTTCCATCTCACAGCTCATGCAAGACTGAAAACTGGTGTCAAGCCAAGCCTGTATATTTTCAAACCATGTAAAAAATCAGTGTGTCAATAGGTAGAGTCCAGCTTCAGTTTGGAGCACCATCCCATAGCAGGAAGGGCATAGCTGGGATCCAGAGCAACCCTACAGACCGTGATGCCCATGCAGCTGCAAGGCGTGGGCAGTTATCTATTTGTAGGTCAGAATATTCAGCATCACCTTTCCAAAATGTGTTTCTTCTTTGTGAAGAAATTTTCTGTGCTTCCTTTAGTCACCACTGTTAACCTGGCACGTTTTGGCAGCTGAAAGAGCCACCTTCCTTGAGCAGCCTCAATTTGCCAAACTTTTTTGTTTTGCTTGCCAGTGGCAAATGGGTAACAATAATATTTCATATGAAACAGATTTCAAGACAGTGGGGATGTCTGTTCTGTCACACAGCTGGCTGGCAGTTCTGCTTCCTACACTGCTGATTTAGTCCATACAAATAATTCCAAAACTAGTAACAAAGCAGAAATTATGTCCCTGTCAGCTAAGGAAATATGGCTGCAAAGAGAAAAGACTCTAACCACTGAACTTCTTGTTTTAAAAGTGGGTGAATAATCAGTTTCTTTCTGATTAGGAAAACAACACTCCTGCCTTTTGGGTATTCTAGAAATTCTGAATATTTCCAAAAGATTTTAGTCCAGTTCCATGATTCAGTTTTCATCATAAGCAATGTTTTAGAAAATCATACAGACATCACACACTTGTACTGGCATTCTCTTATTTTCATGTTATAGATTTATAAACTGAAATGCCTTAAATATCAGGAGTTAAAGTTTTTAGGTTTTTCAAACCAGGTAGGTAACATCATCTGGCTAAAGAGAGACAGAAAACTGCTGTTGCAAATGTGAGTGTTAAATTTAGCATGAGTCATCCCATTCTGTTTATTAACCTGACTTCATTCTTAGTCACCTAGCATGGCTGTTCTTTCTCATCTCTTTGGGGAGCAAACCTTTCCATCACCCTGGCCTGAACTCTGGAATAATGCAGGCAGTCTACGGCACATTCCACTTTTGTTAACAAAGGTAAAGTTTCAGTAATGCGATGACTCAACAAAAAAACAAGGCTCCTTCTAAACTGCCTTTTACCCAGAGTGCCAAGGCCTCCAAGTATATAGAGGGGTTGCTGTGTAAATGGACTGAATTATATACATTCTTCAAGCACTTGGTGGGCATCCAGCAAGCCCTGTCTGAATTAAAGGCTGTTTAATCATTAGGGGTCTCATGCTTTCATTGGTAAAAATAGGATACACTGCCCTTGAGAAAATGTGAAGTGAGCTGGCCTTCTACAGACAGTATGCTGGACTCCACATGAGTTCCGTAATGTTTGCAGAGACCTTGCCCAGAAGCAGTGCATAGAGCAAGTAGTCAGAGGGGAAAAAAAATCCCCTTGTAATTCTATCTTCAAATTTCTGAACTCAGCTCACTTGTTGGGTTGGGTTATATCCCCAGCTTATTACTAATATTACTAGCCACATAAATTTTGCCAGCCTTTGGAAATTACATTCTTAGGGCCTGCAGAAATCGGTAGTACCAGACTTAAAGTCATGAGGCAAATTCGGAAGGAGTTGACAAAGCAACAAAATGGATGACTGGCAATTAGAGGAAATTATGCTAATGGCTTCACAGGATGTTTTCCATTTCATGCCAGTTTGTGAGGTGTTTAAATGTGTGTACTGGAGTAGTGATATTTTTAGAGGAATAGAAGCTGAAACTGCCAGATCAACTTTAAAGTAAGGAGACTTACCTTTTCTAGAAAGTTCTGTAATGTTCTTTGGAAAGAACAAAGCTGGAAGAAAACGTTTCAGCAGAAGTCTCATGTTTTTTTCTTCACCTACTAAAGATGTGATTTTATCTTTAATGATGGGAGGATTATTTGATGGGACATGCCCCTGAAGGAAAAGTCCCAGTGTAGTGTTTACATGGGTGACTAACCAAGCTGATATATAACTGTGCTACTCAGTATCATTGCTAAATTAGCTTCATAGTCAGCTCATTTCTTTTAAGAAAACAGCACTGGCTAGTAAGGAAAAAAATTTCTAATTGTTTCCTATTAAAAAGGAGTTTTAGAAACAAAATCCTGTGATTTCAGCAATTAATTTATTAAATTTTACATAACTGTGTAGAAGAAGCTTTATTTAAAATGCTTTCTAAACTAATCCTCAACAGAAAGCTCTATCTCATCTGCTGGCTGCTAAGAATACTTCTGAGTCTTTCATCAATCTAATTCTGCCTGGATTTGACAGGATTATATGAAGGCAAATATAAAAAGCCAGACGATTAGCTTTTCCTAAATTTTTCAAAACTTGAGGACAGTGAAAGTGGAAGTGAGAAATTTGTAAATAAATTACTCTATATTAGATGAATTTTATTTTGAAATGGAATTGCTATGATTCTAGAAAGAGATTGAAAGAAAGTATTCCTTCTTGTGCAAACGAAACACTCAGGAACGGCAATAGAATGAGGGCATGCTTGAACTAAACCACTCCTGGCCCAAGTTAAACATACTTAGCACTCTCTTCGATGCTTCCGAAGAGATACTTAATTTCATTATATGCTAGCTGCTTCCATGACCTCTGACTATACTTTTTGAGAGAGATCCTTCTTTTCTCTCTTCTATTTTTCATGGCCCATGTAATGCTTTAGTTTGTGCAGGAGAGAACTATTCACCAAGAATCTCAGAACTTGGCCTGTAAGGGATAGAATTATAAAAGATTGATTGTAGAAGAAAGAGCCCTTTGCTAATACATGTATTTTTATTACAGATGCTCCATATATTTTTCTTTGAAGCTTCTTCTCTGTATGTGGTTGCAATTAGAGTAAGGCAAACTGGAGGTGCCAGCAGTGTATGATGCATTGTCAATCTGTTGAAACATCTGTGTACACGATAAGGTGTTGGTACATTGGGCATGTGTGTGATAATATTAATTTGTGCCTGAGTATGTTTATTGAAATATCTCAGAGCTTTAGACTTTGCACAAAGGAATATAAAAATACATGATCAATAGTTAATTTGTTTTTTGTCTAAGATGATGTTATGGATGACACATAATGCTTCTGTTTGAAAATGTGCAAGTCATCATGTAAATGCAATTGAGTATGGTAATAAAGTAATTACAAAAAATGTACACCTTAAAGACTAAATTTTAGGATGTACTTACACTATCAAAGTATGTTTTCTTGACATGAAGTTTTAGGAATGTTAACTTAGTAAAGTTTAAAATAATTCTATGAATATTTTATTTAGATCTATTTGTCACTCTGCATATCTGGGAAATGCAGAACTTGGATGTTTTACATGCTGCACCAGCACACTTTTCAACATTATATAATAAAAAGCTACACTTCTGAGAAGCCTCATTCGCTCTGTTTACTTTCACTTGTTTGATCAGTTTTTATATTGCTTTGGTTTTGGTCATTTAAAACACTGGGCCAACCCCCCAAACTGAAAATCTTAGTGTAGCTTATAAGAAGCTGTCCGTGGTCACTTTTCAGGGAGAAGTGCTTTCCTGAACCATTAAATAAGTTCATTATGTACTTGCTGGCTTTGGACTAATCTAAAACTTTGATTTTGCATGTTCTTTTCTTATGAACCTAATTATTCACAGTTCAAAACAACTGTACAATACAGTTCTGGTGTCCCCAGCATAAGAAGATATGAAATTATTGGAGCAAGTCCAGAGGAAGGCCTGGTAAGAGAACGGGAGAACCTCCCCTACAAAGACAGACTGAGAAAGTTGGGGCTGCTGAGCCTGGAGAAGAGAAGGCTGTATGGAGACCTTACAGGATCTGGAGTGGGCTACAAGGAAGTCAGAGAAGGGCTTTGTCAGGAACTACAGGACGAGTAATGGGTACAAACTGAAAGAGAGGAAATTTAGGTTAGATATTAGGAGGACAGTTTTCACTGTGAGCGTGGTTAGACACTGGAACAGGTTGCCCAGGGAGGCTTGATGCCCCATGCCTGGCAGTGTTCAAGGCCAGGCTGGATAAGGCCTTGAGCAGCCTGGTCTAGTGGGAGGTGTCCCTGCCCATGGCAGGGGACTTGGGACCAGATGATCTTTGAGGTCCCTTCCAATCTCCTAACATTCTATGATTCCATGATAAAACCCAGCCAGCATGAGCAGTGAGTTACAGAGACTGAATGCCTGAATGACTTCAATGTACTGCCTTTTTCACAGAAGTACCTGGCTGTATGATAGCAGCAAGCTGGAATCCCCTTACCTGACTGAGTCCCCAAACGCTGTGCAGTGTAGAACAGGATACCATCTGGAGAGAGAGGCTGGAACTGCAATTTAATATGGGTCTTATGCCGGATATAAAAGGGTGCAAATGACATCCATGATGAGTCATTATTTCTGAAGGATGGATCACTAATGGAAATATCTGAAAAATACAAGAGGAAATGTCTTCTGAAACATATTTTGGGAGGACTGCATTATTATGGACCAGTTATTTTGTATAGTACTTAAATGCTGTACATAATACTTCCAATTCTTCCCTTTCCACAGAATAAAAATAACCTAGATACAGAACAAAACTTAGATAATAGCAAATAAATGCCATTGTCTTCTGGATGCCTTATTTTCCTCAACAATCAAGGCTGCAGTTCTAATGCAAAATAAATGTGATTTTGTTAGCATTCATTTTCAAATAAATATAAGTGTAAATTTCACATTGTTTAAAAATTTAAATGCAAGATAGTGTTGCAAGAGTCAAAATAAACATTTATTTCGTCACCATACAGAGGAAAATCCTAGTATTTGTAATGAGGTGCTTTGTGTGTCCTAAGAATGTACTTTTTTAAGTGGGAAGTGTTCATTAATTGTTGCTGAAATTTGTTTTTAGGATAATAATACTGAGATGTTTGATAATTCAAATCATCCTATCTTATTGTGAAAGAGAACACACAGAATTACAGGGAAGATACAGCGTACACTTTTGAGCTATACACAACTTAATCATTATGTCTTACCTCTTCTCTCAGTGCTGATTGTTCATATACCCCTACAAAATCAGTCTGGTTCAACTGCCTTCAGCCAACTGACAAATTATTATACTTTTCTATACTGTTTATGTGACTTGAAACCATTTCCAGTTTTTCCCCCTGTAACAACATTTCATATTGGAGATATAATTATCACAGAATCAAAGAACCACAGAATGGGTTGGCTTGCAAGGTGCCTTAAAGATCATCTAGATCCAGCTCCTGTGCTATGGCCGGGGACACCTTCCACTCCAACCTGGTCTTGAGCACTTTCAGGGATGGGGCATCCACAACTTCTCTGGGCAATCAGTTCCAGTGCCTCACCAGTCTCAAAAGATTTTTTTCCTAATATCTAATCTCAACCTACTCTGTTTCAGCTTGAAGCTATTCCCCCTTGTCCTGTAACTACATGCTCTTGTAAATAATCTCTTTAATCATGTTAGTTAATAGCTAATTCATTATCATGTAGTTGTTAGTTTACTGTATTTTTGGGTTCACTGGAATAAATCAAGCTACTTAGATGTGCAGGGTGTATTTAGATCTGTGTGTGATAAACCCTTTTTACTATTTAGTTAAACAGCAGTATTAAATGCCTGAGTTGTAAGTGTTCCCTCCTCACTTCTCAGTTTCCCAGCTGAAGCTGTGCTGTTTCCCTTCTAAGAGGTCAGCATCTTTCCTTGTTTTGGCGCTCCCAATTTCATAGTTTTATACTAACTTGCTCTCAGTCAAATATACCTTCAGGATGTGCTTGAAGTGTATTCCGAGATACCTTTTGCTATCTTTCCACACTCAAGTTTTCTGAACAGCATCTGCTAGTGAACCCACTCACCACTCAGCAGCAACTTGCACTGCCTATCACAGATGGGCCTCAGTTATTAGGCTGGAATACAGCCAGCATGCTGCAAGCTCTTGTGATTTGTCTATTTGTCACACCACCTCCCTCAGAATAGGGTTCAAGGTGTTCCTGGTGGACTGTGTCCAGCAGGCAGGTGCATCATTATACAGGATCCAGATCTCTCACCTGTTATCAGCAAAACCTGACTATGCCTCTTGGATGGGCAGTGACTGCACAGCTGACCTTTTTATTAATTCCCCAGTAGATTACAGATAATACTTCTGAGGAAGGTACATGGATTTGATGGCACAAAATCTCAGTAAGTCTAAAAGTAAGTTTTAATCATTGGAATATCAATTATAATGGATTATTAAATGCTTGAATGATCAGAATCAGGCTTTTGATGAGCTGTTATTCAATCTATATATATATTCTCAAATCACTCCCATCCTGAGTATCGTAATAGCTGTTACGCATCCTATCAAGGCTAGGCAGTGTCTGTAGGAATATATTACATAATGTCAAAGGTATGAAGTTCCTGGCATCTATACTCAAAATTTGACAGAAATAAAAGTAGTTTTGAGAATAGCAATTACCCTGGAAGATAAATAGTAATAAAACTTGCTAAACAGATTTGGTGATGTACTTTACATCACTAGAACTTATAAACACTATCAGGGACAAAAGACAGAGTAATACTTATTATTCCATATGGATTCCTTTTCAGTAGATAAGGCCCTCCATTAGTAGTTAAAGATAAAATCTTTACTTTACTGATGTCTTCATATTTAAAAATAAATCAGTAATAAGAATTCATTTTGTACATAGACATTTTTTCTTCATGCATCATTTGTAAGTCAGTCTCCTCTTATCAGATTTTTGTACAGTGAGACTTGCATGTGGAGGAACTGTGCCACAGTGGTCAATCTTACATGAAAATATGCTGCTGCTTAAAAGGCTGCCTTAGGCAAAGTGTATAATGAGGTATCCAAAAGTCTCTATGGCAGATTCAGTTTACTTTGTCAATGTAGTTAATTTTTTGCTGCTTATGGAGGAAGCCTGGACAATGACTAGTGTGAGAGCAAAATCAGCAGGATTGAAATGCTACACTGCTTGTCACTGGAAGAAAGGAAGATTGCTTTGATAAAAAGCCTTGAAGCAGAGAAAGAGAACAAGGATAAAAGGTGATTTTATAGTATCACTCAGAGAAAGAATTAAACCCATGGTTTCTTATTACAGATAGAGTATTAAAAAATAAGACCCACAGCTTCAGCAACAGATGTCAGAATTCTTTACTAAGGAGGTATTATCCTGATTTATAGATATCAAATACAATACTCTATTTAATATACTTCATTCTGAAACTTCTAAGATGCAAATATTTTATTTTCATTATCCTTAAAAAGTAGGCTTATTTCCAGTAAATATATCTTACAAGTGTCAGAAAGTAACATATTTTGCCACAATGCAGCAGGAGTAACTATAGGAAGTACTAGAATGATTTACAATTTTCTTGTAAATGTTCTGTAGATCTTGCAAGTACTGATGATATGCATGGAAAAAAATCTGACAGGTGCATGGAACCCATATGTGCACCCATATCCCAAACCAGAATGCATTCACTCAGCCACAGTGCACAGAGGTGAGCAGTATGAAATTTCATTTTTGCAAAATTGTTTCTATAGACAGACAAACTTTTAAGGTGAAGAATATGACAATTTAAGCTTTTCAATTTGCTTTCATGGCAGGCATATACAAAGCTAACACATCAGAGGCTGAGGTACTCTAATGCTGTTTTCTAGGCAGCAAACTTTTTTTCACCTAAGAAAACAAGTTGTTCAGCTAAACTTGCACAAGACAACACCTGTGTTACATATGCTTACTCCCAAGAAACTCTGCTAAAACAAATGAGGTAAATGGATGCCTGTGCTGATCCTATAAGCTAAATTGGTAGGACCTGTGCTGTGTAACTGCTGCGTTACTCACTAGAACACCCAGCACCGCGGGATGCCTTGTAAGTGCAACAGGCATTTAAACAAATCCTTCTGGTCTGTATCTGATTAATGGCTCGGTTTTCTAAGCTGAATACTAATATCTAATGATGCTACACAGCACAGTTGGAGGAGACCACAGTGGATCACCTGGTCCAACCTCTCTGCTCAATCAGGGTCATCCTAGAGCACATTGTACAGAATCGTGTCCAGACACTTCTTGAATATCTCCAGTGACAGAGACTCTGCAGCCTCTCTGAGCAATCTGTTCCAGCTTCCAACAAGAATGGGAAAGGTAATGTGAGTCACTGCTCAAAGGAGTGAGGACCTAATAACAAAAGACATAGAAAAATCCATGTCTGGCTCATTTTTCACTTGGTAAAGCCTGATCAAGCCTCCCAAGTCCCCACGCCTGCTAGCTGAGCTTGAGCAAGTGAAACATCAGTTCCACAGTGATGAGGCAGGTGTTAAGGTCAAGCCTGCAAATTAGTCTGTGAGTCAGGGTCCAGATCAAGTGGATATTGATGCTGCTGCAGTGAATTTCAGCACACGATCAAGGGGTACTTGAAGTTACTCCTCAAGCAATGTAGGAGGAAACTCCTGCTGGGGCTCCTCTGCAAAGCTGTCTTTGAGACCAGACACCAGCCCCATCCCTCCGGGCTGAGAAATGCGCTCATATCTTTAGGCTCATAATAGGAACTTATATATTGAACTCACATTTAGACACTTAAATCTAGTTGCTTTGCCTTTAAAACTAGTTCCCACCATTAGCTAACTAACTACCTACCTGACTAACTCTGAAAACCTTCACAAAGTAGGGCGGCAAGCACATTTCCAGCAAATCATTCATGCTCATAGAGGAAGTCTAAGTAATTTCAGAGTCATCCTGCTAAGTGCTAGTTAGCTGGCTGTATCTTGTTCTTACTCAGTTGGGTGACTGGAGGGAACAGTAAGTAGATGATTGAATTTTTATTGGAACATCACATTCCATGATGACATGGCTGACTTGGTGTGAGGGTATTATCATCTCCTTCATTTTATCATACATGACTCCCACTTGCATTTATATATGACGTATTTAAGTAGGTAACTCACTTTATTCTACTTGGTGTTTTAAATTATACAGATAAATATTACAAATGCATGTTCCCTTGTGCTTGCCATGAATATTAAGTTTACTGGACTGTTAATGATAAAGCTGAAAGCTTAGATTGCTTTTCAGGTAAAGTTTAGACAACACTTTTTATCCTTATAGGACATGAATGCTGTAGTTACTATTTAAAGATTTTCTCATGTTGCCACAAGTTTTCAAAAAATATCAATGGAAACAAAGCTTGATGGGATTGACATTGCTTAAATGACTAAAAGACAATAGTGATAATAGTCACTGTGACTCAATAATAAATTGTCATTATGGTTAAACATAGAAACAAAAATTTCCAAATGATAGCTATGAAATAGACTATGCGAGTCTAACTGCATTGTCAGGTAAACCCAACATATGTGTACATGTATGTGTGCTTGACTGTGTATATAAGGTATCTTTTCCTGTAAAACTTGATTTAAATCATACTGTGAATTAATTTGTGTTACAATAGTAGTCAAAATATGTCAAGTAACATTCTATACTACGTAGAAAGTACAAAATATTTATAGTAAAAATTATTTCAAAAGTCAGGGTTTTTTTTCCTGTCAGTTTATCAGGTATTTTCAAAAATTTTCCGTACTTTTATATCAAAATAATAGAATTTGACATCAAAATAATATCTAGAAAATTGACTTGAGCTGAATAAACATGGCTCAAGGAAGTTGCTTGCCCTTTGTTCTTCAGGGAAATGGCTTTATTGCTTGACAAGTATCTCATTAAACCAAGGACGGAACAATGAAAACTCTTTACATTTCTTTCAGTTCTTCAAGAACTGTACATTGACAGGCAGTATTTGTAGCTATGGAATTCAGAGGCTAATATACAGTTGAAGAAATCTATTTATTAAATTGTTTCTTTGTGAAAAAGGCAGTAGCATTCTGTTATCATGCCTTGAAGTCAAGAAAAAATATCATAATGGATTTTATGAACATATGTGGCACAAACTATTCCTGCGAAAGAATACTGCTGAATAATTTCAAATTCGTAGAAATACTGTGATGAAAACCCTGTTTACTTTCACCACTGGCAAATGTTCTCCAATAGTGCCATCTATAGAATCTTTCAAATATTACATTGCTGTCCCCTGAAATAAGAACATTATCAGTCTCTATTATCTCACAATTAACTTAATCTGGAGTTGTAGGTCTTCTTCATTCCTCTACTAAATTATCTGGGAAATAAATACACTTAGTACCTATAGAAACTCTATCTTACGTGTAAATATATCTCAATGTGTAATGGAATGTCAGAGGAACTTTACTGACTTAAAATTTATTTTTGTTTAAGTTTTTAATTGCCTTTAGTGATACTCTTTATGCCAAGATTAGAGACTTGATTTAATCCATTAAGATAAATGGCAAGAAAAAAACCCAAACAGTAAGCCATAAATGTTTAGATATTAAAAGCGTGCTTCAGGGAGATGTTGGATATAGTTGCTGTGTTAATTTTTTCTCTAAACCTCCATTATTGGCCACTGCTGGAGACAGGATTACTGGCCTCACACAGAGACGTGGTTCTTATGAGAGGAATAAGTTGCTAAAATAGAATTTAGTAGAGATTAGAATATAATTGCAGATGGTATTTATGGATAATGTCTGTAATTTTAATGTTCACATCTCTTAATAATTACTAGTTATGTAAAAGATATTGTGTGTTCACGTATGTAACAGTGTCCTGTATAATCAAACTACCTGCAGCAAAAGGGTGTTCCTTCTTTCTCAGGAAGAATCATCCTCAACATTTGGTCTTGGCCACTGCTTCTCACAGTAATAATCACAGTGAAACTAACAAGTCTACTATATACTTGCAGGGAAACTGAAAAAAACAGGTCCTTAGAGACTTCTCCCTCTTCAGAAACCCTTTGAGACATCTAATTACAAAGGTATTCATTGGCACAAGTGGAATAAACTGGAATGTGGCATACAAAGCCATGCAGGAGACTACCCAGACAAACTACTGGAAACTCTTGTTTGTTTTGAATATTGTGTGTTATTGAAATAACTAAATTATATGCTGCTCCAGGCTGAAGCGTCACTTCTTAATCAGAAGGCAAATTAGAATTGTCTGGTACTTCAGTTGCAAACTTTTAAGTCAAATGACCAAAAGATTTTATTAGCATCATGTTTTGGTGTTGTGGAAAACATAGCTACTTTTAAAGAAACCCTAGATAAACTACTCTCCCATATTCCTCATCCTTGTGGTTATGGGAGTGCTAACTAAGAATTGACACTGTGCCAGATCATGGCAATGTTCGGTTGCCATTTATGCACTTCAGGAGCTGGGCTGGCTTTGCTGTGTTACTGTCACAGCTGTGACCTTTTCAAACCAGTGGAACAGCATTATTTGGTGCTTCATGTGTCATGAACAGTCTTGGAAGTGGTTTGAGTCCAAATGGCAATGTTAACACCAAGCGAAAAAGACTCCTGCATAAATCCTCCACTTCCCTCCCATTTCATTACAATCACTCTTGTTTCTTGGCTCTGACATCTAAAGCTTAACCATAATGTACCCTATGTCTGTGCTGACAGTCACTGCATCCTTGGTGGCTTGAGTTGATGCTCTAAGCCGGACACATCACAGTTAAAAACAGCATTGTCCTCATCTGCTCATATGCCTTCATCTCTCATCTCTCAGGTACATAGTTAATAAAGAACCTCAAACATTTTTAGTGTTTTCCAGACAAGTTAGTGCTTGATTATTGCCAGTTTATGCCTGAGTACCCTTAATAATTGTGTTCAGAATACTCTTGTTTATTATTGTGGTTCTACCCCTATTGCCCCATTTATTCACTTCACCTGTGCTGTTCCTCTGCAAACCATACTGTTGTACTGTCTTTACCAGTTGCTATTATCTGGTAAATCCCTATTTGTTCTTACCCTTTGTTATTCTACTCTGTGCTTTTTTTGCCTCATAAATCTCTTCTCACACTTTTTTCCTTCTTTCTTGTACATTCATTAGTCTTCATCCTTTAATTATCCTTTGTTTTCTCCCAGTCCCTTGGGCTGTTCTTTGCTCTCTGTCTCTTTTTCTTTTGGCTCCAATAACCACCATTAATCTAGAGATGAGATATTCAATCTTGATAAGCAGCTGTTTTTTAGCAATTTGCCACCCTCTAAAAGTGCAAACTGCTCTTTGAAAAATCTCATGATAATTCATTACTCTGCCACAGAGTAAGGTGAAATACAGGGCAAAAGGTTTGGTCAGGATCCATAGTACCTATTCATAAATGGAAAGCTTTTAAATAAAACAGAGAGGAACCCTCTAATGTGTTTACCAGGTGAAGAATTACTAAAAGGAAGACAATCTGTAAGAAATACAATTTTCTCTTGCTCCAATATAAGTCTTGTACTGGTAATGTGGCCATCATAAGAATATCCAAATGTATTCTGAAACCTAAACACAGGAGTGTTTACCTGATTAATTACCTGCTTTATATATAGCACATGTCCTGATGATCAGTATCCTGAATCCAGATGGTATTGCTTTTGAGAACCTCACTTGAAATGAGAATTCAAAATTGAAAGTTCATATAAAGAGCCTTGAACAGTTGTTGCAGCAGAAGCAATAAAGCAAGCACATTCTTACATGGAATAAGGAATTCAACAGTAACTTTCCAGAAGCTATATTCTTTTTCATTTGAGCCTACCAATTCCACGTGTAATGGGATTTTAAAACTATCCATCTATAGGGTGAGGACTGCAAATCAGGTCAAACGCAGTTCAGCTTGTCAGTTTCGTGCTTCAAACTCACACAACAAGAGAGGCTGGATCTTGACAGGCAGTTTGGAAAGGCAGCTATTTAACAGTAACTGGAGTTCTCCAAAAGTTGTACAGAAAGCTTCCTAACAGGAAGACATAAATTTGTACAAAATTAACATGAATCTAAGAGCTGTGGAACAGAGGGCGTGGACTGTTCAACACTTCCTTACACACAGAGGCACTTTGGGCAGTTGCAGGAAAAGTCTCTGAGCTTGTAGCACCTGTGTATCCACATTGTTGAATATTCATTTGTGCAATCTCTCAGAGAAGAAAATAAAGGATTCCTTTACATGAGGGTAAGAAATGCAAAACCTGCAAACTGAGGACATATTTTGAGGGTGACATGTTGAAAGAAAGCTGGGGAGAATAATCACTTGCAGATTTTTACAGTGATGTTTGCATCTTTTATCATCGTTATCAGTGCATCCCTACCCAGTAGCCTGTGAAGTCAACAGGAACCTCTTCATCAGGATCAGTAGAAATTGGATAAGGTCCCAGATGCTTCCCTCCTCTGCACCACTACTGAAATCTCAAGTGTATTTCCCATCATACTTCATTATGGTGAGCTTGGGAATTGATATAACATTGCTCTGCAATGCTTCCTGTCCCCTTGGTGTCTGACAAATCATGCTTGTGAACTTGGTTGAATGATTCGAAAAAACGGAAAGAAAAAATGGTGTTTAAAATAAGCAGAGTAAGGAAAAATACCTAACAATTCATAGCTTTAAATTACTTTTTCTAACAGAAAGGTGCATGACTTTCTTAAATCTATTTTGTACTTTGTGTCTCTATGCCACATTTAATTGATATATTGCAAAATGCTGTGGTTTTACATCACGTAATTGTGTGTACAATGTACTGTGCATTTGACATACCTTGTTCACAGTAGGTACCAGTTGTTCCAAGAGGACAGTGACATGTGTAGCCATTAGGCAGTGGCACACAGGTACTGCCTTGCTGGCACAGATGCGGAGGATCATGCTCAGGTTCACACACTGACACATTTTCTGTGCAAAATGCACCTTTCCATCCAGTGAGGCAGTCACAGCTACACAGGGCAAGTGAAACGAAAGAATGCAACAGTATTATCAAAAGAAATCAACATGTCAGTAGCAATCTAATCAAGACTTTCAAGTTTGGATACCTATATTTAATAACGTGATCCAAAATGGTTAACAAAAAAGAGTATTAACGAAGTTTGACACTGATTGTGCCGTAATCAAACCTCTCCTGATGGGAGAGAGTTTTTAAAGTCCTTGCCAGGAGTTCCAGAGACAAATGGGACTCTCAGCCTTTGCTGCTTCTTGATAGTTGTTTATTAAGTCTTATCAGAGAAACAGAGCCACTAGAGTGATCCAGACATAGCACAAAGCAGAGAATACAGGAGAAAGCCAAACTATCAAGATTACACTGCCTTTTTAAAGGTAAATCAACCAATGGTTATTAAAAATGTACATTATTTTTACTTTTCTACCAATTATTTAGTAACACAGCCAGGAACTGCGTAATTCTTCATCCAATCATCCCAAACTACTGTTACTGCAGAATATGGAGTAGTAGAAGAAGAAGAAGAAGAAGAAGGTTTGAAGAACAGCAACAATCCTCCATTTTGATGTTTTTTGCTCTATTTACTACATTAACAAACCCAAAACCTCTATATTTTTCACCCAGTGACAATCTTACATAGTAGTCTATCACCTAATTTACACTAGTGTAGTTTCTAGTTCTTCTCTAAGAATAGGCAGTTTTTTCCACGGACAGAGGTCAAAAGCTGTGTTGTTCAGGGGGGTGAAACCCCTCAAAACAGGCAGAGAAATATTCTCTGCACTCTGGGTTTCCACACAAGTCCTTAATTTACCTTTTTGGTATTTTCATTTTATTATAAAAGAAAAATGTACTTAATAGGAAACATTTTATTTTAAATATTAAACATTACAATATTTACATCTGTAAAGAAAAAATAAGAAAGAGGCTTGCAGCTTTTGTGTGTGAGTTTTGCTCTACAAATAACTCCAAAAGGCCTTGGCTTTATAAAGTAGGAGTTAAAGCAGACATTAAAAGGGAAAGGTAAGCAGCAAAAAATAGTCATAAAAATAAAACCAGCATAAAGGAATTGCTAACAATTTGAAATTTTAGCTACTAACAGGAGCCTGTCAGCAACTGCCTATCACTTAGTCATTATTAATTTTCTAAATTCTTATAACTGGCACATCAGGTGTAGGTTTGTTGAAGCACTTGATGGAAAAGAGGATAGTGGATCTGACCATGAAAGATGTGGCAATCTGGGTTTCATGTATCTATGATTGTAAATCTATACCATAAGTAAATTTTCTAAACTGACTGAATCTTTGGACTTGTTAATGTCTGACACTCTTTATGCCTTTCTTTCATCTAGGCTGGGGAACAAATGTAAAAAATTCACACTAACTTGTAAATTTAAAATTAGTATGAATTCTATAGAAATTTTTAAATACAGAATACACTTGGTATTGATGTTTAAAATACCCTCCTTACTAAATAGTTAAAATTAAATATATTAGACCTATTTTTATGCTAGCATTTAGTATCATTTTATGATTAAAAATTTTTCCTCCTGAATAAAAACACTTATGGATTTTTCCCTGGAAGCTTTTTTTCCCAAGGCTAAGAATGAAAACTCATATATTTTGATTGTGTTTTGATTGGTTCATATTTTTTTGGTTTTTTGTTTTGTGGAAACTCTTGAATTTTTCTTTGCACTGACTGAACTACATATCCTCCATTAATCTGCCCTCTGTTTCTGGGTAAAACATAATGAGGAGCCAGTGAAACCGCTGTTTCACTAAACCTTCAGATCAGACAACATGTAAACAAAGCACAGCCAACAAACCCTTCAGAGTGATAAACAGCTATTTGGAATGAAGGGGAAGAGAGGACAGGACCTTGCAAAAGCAAAAGCACCTCAATTCATCAAAGTCAGCATGAGAATGCTTTCTGTCCCAGCTATAAATGTTATGCTTTGATGCATGAAAGATACTGAGAAGGGGAAATGATTTAACTCCCTGAGTGCAAACAGCAGTGCCCCTTCCTTGTGCCACAAGGGAGGCTGCTGGAGCTGATGCTGCTGCTCTTGGGCATCACACATGAGGGTTCGTCCCCTTTCCCTGGCTTGTGTCTGCATATATCCATTTACATTTCTTTTAATTCTTGTCTTTTATGACCTAAAAGAAGTCAGGTTTTTAAATTAACTGAAAATCATTTGCACAGAGCTGACCATGTTTTCTGGCCATTACAGTGGCAATGGTCTATCAACAAATGAAGCCTATTTAACACGCCTAAGCAAGTTCGACTGGTATTGAGAAGCTTAGATCCAAAATTTCCTAATCTTTAAAGAGATAAAGGAAAAGGCAATGTTTCAAATCTTTTCCATCGTGCAGCCTGCCATGCTGGTCTAGTTTTCTCTATATCTTCTTGATTTTGGTTGCTTGTTTTTCCAGACCAGGAGAGCCCAATAGCTTGCACTAGTGACTTGACTCTCAGGGATTTAAAGACTCACTCAGAATCACAAAATACATCCAGGTGGAAGGGACTCATAGGGATCTATAGCCCAACTCTCTGCTCCTTGCAGAACTACCTAAAAGTAAATTGTATGACTAACAGCATAATCCAGATGCTTCTTATATTTCTTTAGGTATAACAGGTGAGATTCATTCTGAGATCAAGACAGTTAATTTTATGTTACATCAGGTGCCCAGCTGGCTTCCAGTTGCCCTAGAGGTATATGAGAGAGGCAGCTTTTGGCCAGGGAGACAAGTTTCTGACAGAGACCACTGAATGCTCAAGTTTAGGCAATAGGAGCCTTGAGTAACTGCCTGAGCTCATATGGTAATCAGTGATGAACCAGTATGGAGAGGTAGTGGGGAAGTCGAGCAGAAAGTACCGCAGGTGTGGATATCTTGACCTTAGTGGGCTAGAAGTCATGGGAACGGCAGGCAAGTAATTGAAGGATTGAGTAGAAGGAACGTTATGTATTACATTGTGCTTTGCTTAAGAGAAATCATGAAAGATGGTAGTTAACCAATGTTGCTAGGAAACATGAATGTTGCTGTTTTTTACTAAGGTAGTGGAAAGTTTTCTCTGAAGGCTGTAAGAGTATATAAGCCATGCTGTAGAAACAATAAACGGCTTTTGCTTGCATCAAGCTACGTCCTGTCTCTCAATCACCGACAATCCAGTGGAAAGAGTCTCAGGAACTGGAGCACTATCCATCCCACAAACCAGCACATGCATGACCCTAATGATAAAGCCCTGCATTCAATTGCCTCAACACAGACTAATTGTATTTGCCTCCTGATCCACGGTGTGTCTGAGAGACGTGTGAGCCAGCAGGTAAGACAGAAGAACTGTGGAAGACTTGTGCTCCTCTGGAGTCCTCCTTTTCTGCGCTCCTATGAAGACCAGAAGGGTATCCTAGGACCTGTGCCATTAGAATGCCAGTGTTTAGACAACTGGAAAGGCCTGGATCTCCACTGACTGTGATAGGATCCTACACATTTAGCTTGCCTGGAGAAGGTTTATGTGTCTTAGAAGATAATGTCACTGCAACACAATTTCCTATTTTCAGGCGTTTTGAAGAACATGGATCAAATTAATTCTTCTATACTTGAGATACCAGTATCTCAGGAACAACCACCAAACTGTCTTTTTTTTTTTTTTTAAAGCATATTTTTAGGTGGGAAAGGATAGAAAGGCTTTCAAATACAACTTTGATAGTGTGTCTGAAAACTAGCTGTATAATCTTGAATCTCCTAGTTTTGCAAAGGACTCTTAATAGGATGCACTCCAGAGTATGTGCAGGGCAAATTCAGCCAGCTCAGGATGCAAAAGAAACTCACTTTCAATTCTGGAAATTCAAAAACCACTTCAAGTTCTGACATATTAGTATTTAGGAAGATCAAGGATTGTTTAATTTAATGGCTTTTTCTTCTTTGCTTCTTGTCAAATGCTTAACAGTGTCATGCAGTATTCATAGAATGGTTTTTCAGGTTTGAAGTCCCTCACCAAAGCCAAAATTAGCTCTCAAACAAATAACACAGTTTCTACATAACCAAGGACAACAAATGTGTGTCACTGTTGGTTATGAACCAAAACACAAAATTTTTACAAAAATTTAGGCAACATTAAAAAAATTCATGAAGAGTAACCTTACACATGAATTATGTAAGAAATGTGTCTGTTTGTTCCTACACAAAATCCTGATCAAACTAGAAGCATTTCTTGAACTTTGTAAGGAAATAACTAAAGGTCCTAAAGGATTTGCGAAGAATTGGAAAGTTTACTTAGATCCTAAACTAAACAAAACCCATTCTTCTACTAAATATAGAAAATATATTGTTTAAAATGTCATTTCAATGCTAGCAAATATGGAATTTCCCACAGTTATGCAAATGTGGTGTCAAATCAAACAAGTATCTTATAGCAGAAAAGGAGGTGTTCAGGTCTGCCCATTCTGACACCTGAATTTGGGATTCTATGTGTAAGATGGGCATATACTCAATGGAGATCAGAGGCTTAATTCATTTATCTAATTAGTTAGACCAACTGAGATTAGGCAGATGTTTAGTGACATCTGAAACTTCTTAGGGTATCTTGTCGGACCACCAACCACTTTTCCAGGAGGAACTGAAACATTTTTCAACATCATATAAGAATCTCAGATAGTGCAGGACATCTCAAATTCATATTGGCATGTATTGGCCCCATCAGGCTGCCCAGTCCACTGGAGATTTCTGGATATAGTTCTTGAATTTGTTTTGTAGTGGAACTGAGAGATGCTGAGGAAAGGAGGAGATCCCTAAATAAGAGTGGTTTTAAATTCATGCTGTGGAAAAACAGAGCATTAACAAAACACAGTCTATCTTCAGTCTAGGAGGTAAAAATGGAGCCTGAAGAAAATGAGATTGGAAGACAATCAACTGTGTCTAAACAAAGAGAATAATGGAATGCTGCAAAAGTGTCCTATTAAATAAGGCAAATTGGATAAAAATTTTAGATAGCAAATTCACCCCCAAAACAGAAACTTGTATTGTTTTAAACCAAAACAATTAAACAGGTAAATGTCTTTTTCCTTATAGAGTATGAAAGTATGTCCTTGTGTTACAGATTGATTTTGTCCTTGCACTGCAAATTTATTTTAATTGAATCTAGCCCAATAACGAGACTACAGCAGCTCCTTTTATGGGGCACCCCACACATATGGGGTATGATTTAATTTCTGAAATCTGAGTGGCTATTGCTCTTTGAAAGCTATAGAGTACTGAGAAATCCACATGAAGCTTGGAGATATGACAGAAAATTCAAGTCCCAAGCTCTTCTGAAGCAGCAGCTGATGGCCAAACGTCTACCCAGGAGTGTCTAAAGTGACACTATGTGCTTACATTTAGCAGACTGAATCCTCTCCATTTTGTCTGATGTTCTGTTCAAACAGCACACAAGACACACTTTTTTCTTACTTCACCAACAAGAAGTAGCCATAACACCTCACAGACAATCTTGTTATATGCAATTTTCTATTTTCTATGATTTTGTCCCATAAATAAAAGAGTAGGGGATATTATTGTCCCTTGAAAATGATATTCTTTATTTTATTATTCAAGTACTTCCCCTTTGTTTTGTTAAAACACAGCAGTTGTGCTCTGTTGCTGGCCAGAATGTAAAGATTAATGCAGCATATTTCTGTTTCTATTTAAATCAAAGCATTATCCCTATAGCAACTGAGTCTACAGCTTAACAGCACTGCACACTTTCTGGCAGGGTGGTGAAAGCAAGACATAAAAATAGCTCAAAACAGCAACCAAAACCTCTGGAGAGATCTCATTTCAGCAGAGAAAATATTTGAACACAAATCCAGTTCCCTCAAGGATTCTGCTCTTCAAAAGAACACACGATTTGAAAATAGAAAGAAGTTCCCTCTGAGAAAATATATTGAGAAAGTATTGACAGCTACTGTACTTTGACAGAAATTATTTGTAAGCTACATCCGTGCCTCTTTGGCAATGCTTCACTTTTTCTGTGAGAGGAAAAAGTGACCATTACTGGTCCATGCATGCACATATACACAGTGTGAAGACCTAGCTGTCCTGAAATATGGGGACAGGAATAGAATTCAGTAGTAGGTCACTATAAATCAAATGCAAACAAGCAAACAAACCCCAGAAAAACCAAATCACACCACCACCCTTCTCCCCCCCAGTGCCCCCAAATTTTAGAATAATCCCTAAACTAATCTGAAACACTAATTGTAATGATGAAAAAGAACATTGCCTATAATACCAAGCTCACAATGTTTTTCTGTCACCAGCTGCCATTCTAGCCTGCCACCTGCTTTCCAAATGTGTTCTCGATGCTGCTGGTGGTGGTTCACCTTACAGATATGAAGGTGACTTAGCACAGCTGAGTAAGTTGCTGAAGAAAGGATTTAGGTGGGTGGATGGGAGTGGGATGCTTCAGCCCACATTTATGAATTTTGTCTTGCAATTTTGGTTTTGTATCTCCTCTAATATGGTCATAAGGGGAAAGAGGGCCATTATCCTTTCTTGTTCCTCAGAAAGATCAAATGCCAAGGGTTTAACAGCTCTGGGAGGATCCTGCAAAGTGCAGGAGTTGGGACATACAGCAGTGCAACAATCAGAAAGCAATCCCAAATCATGTTTTTTTTTAAAATGATTCCTTCATTACTGTATTTAAGAGAATATAAATACACTTATAGGGGAAATGGGGATCAATCTGTGTGCTAATCTTGGGGTCAATTTTCCAAATTTCAGTACAGCTTACTAGCTTTAGAAGCAGGTTTTTTTTGTACCAGTTTTCTTACAGGTGAAGATTTGTGTCACTGGCAGCACAACCAATTACCATATAATTCTCTCTCCAATACAGAGTTAGCAGATTGTTTTTAGATTGACAGATATGCAAATGTTTTTCTTTGTAGCACACAGAACGACAGTTTTTTGTTGTTTTAAGAAGCATCATACACAAAGGCTTCACAGTGCAAAGCCTGTTTTCTCATTCTAATCTGTCTTGCTGTCTGCAATGTTTTCAGCCAGTATCTTAACAAGTTTTAAATCAGCACTTTTCTCTTTTTAAAAAATTATGCAAATATGTGGAAATAAGTGAATATATGTGAAAGCACATAAGGGGAAGTGAGTATAATTAATCTTGGCAGATACTTTTAAAATAAAAAATGCTCATCAGCAAAGGTTTTACATCTGTGTTACAAAGTGTTTGAAAACAAGATTTATTACAATGGAAGTGTTGACACTCAATAGCAACTTGGAACTGCAAATGTACTTCCTTCTTCTGTGCTTTACAGCCTGGGCACTCAGCTCCATCTACACTGAGAGACAAGGCATGAAAGACCAGAGACTCATCTTCTGGGGAACCTCTCATGGCTGCCCCTTATGCCATGGATCAGCCAGGTGAGCAGCTTATAGATGCACTGACAAACTTCAAACAATGTTTGGACCTCCTACAGATTTAAACTGGCTCCGAACTTTGTGATGTTGGACAGTCAGTGGTTTACCCCACAAGGGTTTTTTTAATGGAAAATAATAATTTCCAGGAAAAAAAAAGTTATCTATTTTTGCCCCATCAACCACATTTGGACATTAACACAGTCAAGCTCTCCTCTTCACTACTTCTTCTCTGCTATCCCAGCCGCTCACTTAGTTTTAAAAAAATGTCACATATCTAATTCTTCCTATGAATTTCCTAGTAAGTTTGGATGCCTGTGACTCCAGTGGAGCAGAACCAGCCCATGGAATTTCTTAAAAAAATTCCCCAGAAATGGTCCTAACATAACGTTAATATTTTAATATTTTAATGTGTTTGTCTAACTGAATGAACTTTTATCAGCTTTCTTTCCTTCTTATAGCCTCCTTCTGTTATGAACACACTAAAATAACCATAATTATTAGTCTAGAGACAGTCTATGCTGTGTCTAAATATATATATACACTTACTAAACAGTAGACCCAGTTTCTATGCACTTCCCACCATTTCTGCATTTTATTAAACTGCATGGGGAATCTTCACATTGTCCAACACTGCGACCAGAATTGGGGTGTCCTTCTGGAGTTCCTGGTGATTTAAACCCTTGATTGAGGCTGGTGCGAACTTGAACATCAAAAATGCAACCTCAAAAGTAGAAAGAAAGAAAGAAATTAGCTTTAAAACAGATAGCAAAAGTCAAACCAAACCTAACAACAGAACAGTGTCAACCCTCAGTGAATGGGTTCCACCAGAATATCTTCAGTGAATGGGCAACCATACCATCTACAGGAGAAAAAGGTAGGCCAGCTGCTTTCTGTTCAGGCAAATGAGTGGATGATCAGAAGTCCTTCATTTAATGGTGGGTAAAACAAAAGAAATAATTTCTCAAGGAATAGACAGAATATAAAGTCAGTGACTAGGTGCAATTTTGTGTTTACACTCATGCTCTTACAGGAATGCATCTACATCAGATAAAAGAAGTCACAAATCCCAAAAACACATAAAACACCAAAAAAAAAGAGAAAAAAAACAAACCAGGAAAAAAGAGAAGAATATACAGCAAGATCTGCTTAATATAAAATATAATACAATCCAGACAGCACCAAATAATAGAATGCAAGCAAGGAATGTGGACTTGAATTTCTGTAGGCTGAAAAGGACCCCTTCAGGTAATGACTCAAACTCTTCCCTTCTCAAGTCCCTGCTACATGCAGATCATGTCACACGTGACATTTTAAGGTCGATGTAGGCTGCTCCTTCAGGCCCTTAATCTCAAAAAATAATTTAAAAGTGTAACATATACTAGTAAAGTAAACACTTCTGGGGCTGTAATAAAATTGTTATCAAACTTTTATTACTTTCCAGAACAGTACAGCTGCATGCAGACTACCACTGGGAAATGGTCCAAAGATTATTCTAAGCCCCTAAACACATCAAAGAATTGTTTAGGAAACCAATAATTGTCACAGACCAAATGTTTGTCAGGGAATATTGTAATAATTTATTTGTAAAGATGGTTGAGTGCCAGTCCCTGGATCTATGCTCTGATTTTCTTTTAATTTCATAATACCTTGGTATCCTGAGCAAAATGAGGAGCTAAAGCTTCAGAGTGAAGAAGAGGTATTCCCTGCTTGCTACTTCCTAGCAGCTCCTGCTTAGCCTGTGAGCTTTCCATGGACTGCCCCTTTGCAGAGTCTTTGTCACAGGTGGTCAGCCTTATGGGTCCAGCTGAAGTCATCAGTATTTCTGAATCATGTTTATGGATCCATGTGCTTATTTCTATACTGAAAAACTGAAAATGATGCCACAGAGTATATATTTTTGGATCAAATCCTAAGTGACTTTTCAAAATATGCCTCAGCATCCAAGTGATGTATAGTCACATTTAAAGGTAGCCTTAAGCAATTTTGAAATGTCATCCAGATTTATACATAAATATATATATAACTTCAAACTAAAAATCAGGTTTTAAACTACTTTAGTTATACTAGTACATAAATGTATTTGAAAATGCTCATACCTTTCTAAACCTGATTTATAGAATTTAGCTGAGACATAGTGAATTCCCACAGTGACTGAAATCACAAGAAGAGCTGGTATTCAGCAGTGCATGCCAGAGGCTCTCTGCTTAATATTACAAGCAGGGAAAGGATATGATATGGAGATTGTAAGTAATCATTACACTGATTTTAAAAACATCACTTAATATGAGTTTTTGCACGATTCACTGAAATCACATAAGGAAAAGGCTTGCATCTGAAAAACCCAATGAATGTACAATGAGATTTTTTTATAGCCACTTAATTTGTTTGGAACAAAATATAAGTAATATCTATAGCAAGATAACTATTTAACTACAGTTTCATGTAGTTGAAAGTAGCTTTCTTCAGCTATTTCTGTATTTCACACATTTTGTAGCTCTGTCTGTATTGACATATAACTTAATTCAGAAACTCATAATAAGCAATTTAAAAATAACCTACTTTGATGATTATTTGCAATCTTTGTGTTATTGCTTTTTTGCTTTTTACAGGGTTGTTTTTTTAGGCCACCTTATGCTTGGTAAATCCTAACTAATGTTTCATCTCTTTTTCAGTAGCAGATGAAGCATGTTCTGTTCTCCTGGATCTTACTGGAGTGCTAAGAAAAAGCAGCCCAGAGCTCTGCGTAAACAATGGAAAGCACAGCGAGTCCCGAAGGACTTAAAGGTCATCATGGAAAATAAACTGGCTTTTGTGTTGATGATTAGTTTAACTGTACCAACCACAGTTTAACTGTGCCATCTAGGTTAGAAACACTTTTTGAGCGCTGGTAAACAAACCATGTAACAGGTACAAGAGTGTTTTGGCCCAGCTTTCTAAGTTCAACTGAATCTTTTATTTAATGAATCACAGCAGCAATTTGAGCCTGTTGTGGCAAGCACTATAAAACCTTCTGCAGAAGGATCAGCTGATGAATGTGCCTTCTTTCTGACCTGAATTCCCTTTGCTTCACCAGTTCTGGGCCCCTTTTAATGAGAGACTGCCAACTATTCTGAATAATGGAGAGGTTTTCTGACACAGCCAAGTTTGCAAGAGGAACTCAAAGTTCCCAATTTTGTGAGTTAAACTTGGCATGAGTCTGAACATCAGAGTTTTATGCAAGTAAACTGAAATCAGACACCAAGACTGTACACCCACAGATGGTATACTACCTTTCTGTTTGCAATCTTTTGAATTGTGACTCCTTAGACCACACCTAGGCCTTTCTATTATTGACCTCTTTTATCATCAATTTCTTTTATAGCTTTCACCCCAGTCTAGCAGAGCTCATAAACCACTAAAGAGCCACGAACAATGGATTACATAAACTTGATGGATTATCATATATTACTTCACTACTCTGCTTTACTTTTTCTTTATTTCTTCTGAGATATCCTTATCACACAAAGATTTTTTTCCATAATTTCTTGCTAGAATCCCTTACTCGCTTGTAAGCACTTGGTGCTAATTTGACTAAAAAGTACACAAAGCAGGCATTTTCAAGATGTACTAAAAATGCAGCAAGAATACTGACAGAAATAGACACATTGATAAAATATTTTCTATCTGAATGCAGTACTGAATTTACAGATTTCTTAAATCCTACCTATCCTAAAATGCTTTGCTTTCCCCCTGTTTTTCTTTGCTGTTTGTGAGTAGTGGGCTGTTGGTCTAAAAGACGGCCCCCACAGTGACTCCTCAGGACTTCTCAAAGCTGTGACCCAAACACCCAGAGGGCCTGTGTGGATCATACAGCACTGACTAAAAGCTAGTTCAGAACTCACTTTCCTTCTGTGACATCTGTGGTGCAGGAACATAAAGATAGCCTGTCTTTAACCCTGACAGGCTTGCAATGTATTCTAACTTATTATGAACTTAAACTTTGACTGAAAGGCTATATTTGTATCTTTTTGGAACTCAACTGTGTTCTGGGTTTACTCCATGTTTAAAAAGTGACTGCAGTACCTGGAATTTTATTTATTTTGCAAAATCATTTATGTGAAGAGGTGGCTCTTTCAGCATGGAAGAGGTTCTTCAACATTTCAGATTTGTGGTAAGAGTTTCTTTAGCCTATTTACTCCTCCTTTTAATAGTATTTGTTGTCAAACATCAGATTACTTCTATAGCCATGCTTCATCCTGCTTATAAACAGGATCACAGGAACAATCAGTTGCTCCTCTTTCATTGCTCCTCACTTATTTCTAGATGAAAGCCCTGTCTCCATCAATTGCATCTATGGCTAGAGACTGCATCCTGCAGTCATGATAGCACCAAACATGAAACCTCAGAACTCTCCCTCTTGTTTTGTCCCTGACACCAGATTTCTCTCTGCCTCTCTCAGAGATGGAAGGGTTGGAAATTCAGCTGTATCTTCCAGCTTTTTCCAAATAATTCTCTGTCTCATTTTGTGCAGGTGAGTCATAGTGCTGAGTTGTACATGAACACGAGTCAGTTGGTTTTATACTCCCATTTCAGATTGTCCATTAATGACCAGTCTGAGTCTCTTTGGCCACAAGACTTTCAGCTACCTACACCCCACATTTACTTTTTAGATCATCTGCAGTGTGATCAGAAAACTCACAACATACCTTAATTACACTGTTACAGGAAATGAAAAAAAGCTAAACAGTTAAGTCAACCCTCTCATTTACAAAAGGTTCCTGTAACCCCCAAGGAGCCTCAAATTCAGATGAAGCACAAAGGACCTCAAAGTCCACATGAACTTGGCTGCTTCATCTGACCTCTACCTTTACCAGTTTCTTCACCTTCTCATAGGCACTCAAAGAAATTTTGCAAATTGCTTACAGTACCATCAAACATCCTTCAGCCTTTCAAAAGGATCTCTAGATGCTGATTCACACGTCCTAAATTAAAAATTCCACAACTTTTGATTATTAAATGACAATTTATTAAATAAATTTATCTTCAGTTTACTCCTCCTCTATGGAAATTACTTGAAAAAATGCTAAAGGCATGCAGGTCAGGGAGGAAATGGTCTGAAACTGTAGTTGTACAGAGTAAAAATCGTAAATTATTGCACACTGACACTGGGGACATTTAGTCTGCAGCCGTATGGCTGGCCTCAATGTTTCTTCATCCAGTAGTGATTTCTTACAAAAGGAGAGGTACACTCTGGTATTAGAAGCAAAATGGTTTTAATAAATCATGTCTTTAAAAGCAGCCAACAGCAGGTTTCCAAAAGTCTGAGTGGTTTAATCAACTATGTGCTAGATAAATTTATCTTGGCTGTCACTTCCAGGGTTTCTTTGAGTTCCCTACAGCTGTAGATTGGCTGAAGTAAAATAGTTCACAATTTTCCACTCTGTCAGTGGTATTGCAGTTCCCACTCTGGAGAAAGTCTATAGAGGTTTATTTCTGAACTTGAAGATCCTGAGAGCTGAAATTTGGGAGATTTCTGAGCTAGAAGAACAAATGAGATGCTGACTACTTAAGAAAACATCATAAGAAATTGGTCATAGGGAAGTGCAGATTCCTTGAAAGTCAGTGTGCTGACAGAGACAAGCTACTGCTGGGAACTGGAGCATGGAATGAATTAGCAAATGTAGTAGACTTAATACTGTAAATGATAGGGACAAAGAGAAAACTGTTTATGTGCTACATTTGCCAAAATTTTGCAGTAAATACAAGAAATAGTATGGTAACTAACAGTACACGGGCTTTCTGGTTTTTTAAAGATTATTCATACTGAATTTATAGAAATTTCGTCATTAGAATGTATTTGGAACATGAGGAACCTGGAAAATTCACGTTTGTGGTTAAAGTGAAGCACCAGAGATTCCTATTGATCACCCCTAACATTAGCATGTTTATAACACTCAAAAGTTCTTCACATATTAAAGTATGAGTATTAAAATACTCACATAGACATTATGCTTTATGATATGCCAATTTGCAACCTGCTAAGAGGCTATGAAAGGTATAACTACACAATCCATACTTCCTGAAAAGACAGAGATGGATGAAATGTTAATTCATATGATATTCTGAGTGAAAAGTTGACTATAGGATATGAAATTGATTTTGAGGAAATTTCAGTGTAAGAAGAAAAAGTAATAGCTGGAAATTAAGTGGTTACATGATCTTAATGGAAATGCAGAGTTTTAGTGTACAAAATTGAGTTTTATTGCTATTCTTACCTTTCATAATTACCCTCACTTTCATAATTGAGAACTCAAACTCTGTTTTACTATTGCAAAATGTTTTCTTTTCAATCGAAAGGCTTTCCAGTGCTCAAAATGAATTGAAATTTTACCTTGCAAATATCAAGCACATTGTTTCTTTGGAAGCAAAGAACAAAAATAAATTGTTATGAACAAGTCCTTTGCTTCATTGCTGATCTGGTAGGAGCTGAAAACAGATTAACAAAGCTTCAAATATCACTTTTGAGGTAAGAATTATTATCTGCTAGATAAATATTTGCAAGAGGAATTAGCTAAGTCCTGTCTAGAGACCAAGATCATAATGCCAGGAAAAAAAAAAAGATTTCTTTCAGAAAGAAATTTTCAGCATGAAAGATATTACCCAAACTAGCACTGTCAGTCACATTGGGAGAAGAATCTAAACTACTACAGAGAAAGGAAGCCCTTTTGAAGTGATGCTGTAGAACAGGGACACAAAAGAAGAGATTACATGGCAAACATTGCAATGGCAAACTTCCATTTTAGCAGAAACAGAAAGTATTAAAATTATTTAGCAAAGCCTCTTTTTGCATCATGTTTCTTAGTTATCATAGTGAAATAATGAAAAAGCCACAGGAAATTCAGCCGAGGAGGTTCTAGTTTGTTTCCTGATAAGACAGAGATTGTTTTGGTTGCCTATGAAAGGAAGATCTACAATCTGATGCATGTATTAAAAGGAATTGAAAATGGTGTAATCTTTACCTTGAAAGCCATTCTTAAATCTGGGTCCCTTTGGTAGGAGTTCTGGAGTATACTCATGATAGCCTCCTAAATAAAACTGACTGAAGACATTGAGTCCAACCAGTCTCCCAGGAGAAGTGACAGTTTTATTCTTCTGATCATCCACCTTTCAATGAAACATTAATATTTGTTACAACAAAGGAATTTGCCTTTTTTTAGGAACTCCTAGTGAAGACAATCCTCCCAGCTTTACAGGGAAGCAGAAAAAAAAAAATTAGATTTTCTATATAAAATGTGAAAAAACACAGAGAACACTTTCATCTAAAAGCTATCCTTCTATCCTTCTAAAGGAATTGCTTTTTTACCTTCAGCCAGCCTTTCTGGAGATTTCTGCCAAGATGGATGACATGAATATTGAGTGTCAGATCAAGTGGTTTGCTAATGATTGTTGCTGTGCCAGAACCTAGATTGTAGCTATATACCATTCTCCCATTACGGAGGCCTAACTCCAAGAAATCATCTCCATTCACACCTGAAAAGACAAAAAAAAGGATAACTACTTATTCCAGGATTTAGTGAACACCAATGTGTAAGATATACTCCAAATCCACTGAGAAGTTATGTTTAGCAAAATTTTAGCCAGGAAGGTTAATAGTTTCCTATATATTTCTAATATTAATGGTTTAACTTGTAAGATTATTTCCAGTATTCTTGTGGATTTAAAATAGAAACTGCGGAAATTTTAAACATTTATAGGCTTTTTGGAGCAAGATCTTTTTCATACCACAGTTAAGTTAGTGACATTGACAAAACCTGCCAACCCTGGTGGATTTAGCAGTCATTGCTGTTGCTTCCGCCTGGAACACGAATAAATTTTAAACTTTCTCTAAAATCTTAAAAAAAAAAAAAAAAAAAAAAAAAAAAAAATTGAAATTTCAAGTTGCATGTGAGAATAGGCCCTGACTTAATCCTATTCCAGGATGCTTTCAGCTATCATTATAAGTACTTCGAGAGCCTCAAAACCAGAGGCCATCTGTTGCTCTGAGGCGAGGGGAGTAACAGGGACATGGGTGTGAAGAAGCTCTAGCAGCTTCTGTCAAGCTCCTTCAGCTGCCCTTGACTCAACAGCACCTGGAGACTTTATGGCACTTGCCCCCAATTAAGATGGCTCTAGGATGTTCATTGATGGAATTTCCTTGGTCAGCCAAGTGCTTTAATTCTTTAAGCCTTCTTTACTTTCAGGTTAGAACTAATTAATTTGCCAGTTTGCCATAAATAATTTAATTTCTTTACATTTAGGCTTGCATGCTATAAGTGTTTGTGCTTTTAGTAACTATAGTGTAAAATCTCATTTGAAGGATTTTAAGTCTGACATAAAGCCCATGAGTGAGAGTTAAATTCCTGGACCTATTCCTGGTCATCCAAATAAACACATTTTTACACTGGCATCATTAAAGAGAATTCAGTCTCTCTTCTCATGCAGGCAAGAGAGGAACCACCATTGCTTAGACAAAACCTGATCAGCTTGTGTCTTTTTATCAACCCCAACCTTTCTTCGGCACACACATTTGGTACGGTAAAAGAACCAGGATACGAACAATGGTGAAAATGAAGAATGTTCTCACTCCTGCCTTAGGATGTCCTGAATTGAAATTCAAAGCCATCCATTTCTTTTCCAACTCTCCTGGGAATTCAAGCAATTCAGTGCTCAATTTCATGCCTGTACACTGTATTTCATTTGATATTTTCTTCTGTTTTCATAAGGCTGTCTTATTTTGTATTTGTTCCAGGGAAGGTCTCTTCCTATTTGTTCTTCCAATGTCACATGGTGGCCCTTATTTCAAATGTGTCTTGATGCCCCTGTTTCAAATTCATGGGAAATTTTTTTCATTTGCAAAAGTCAAACTAGGCTTTTCCCCAGGAAACAATGCTACTTGTATTGTCCTCCCACTGAAGCTCTGTACACAGCTGCTTCACAGCCAAAACTGCCGTATTTCCCTTATCTCATATTCTGGAAGTGAACATGCTGTACACCGTGCTTTTTCTATACAGAAGTTTGTTTTTTCTATAGAGTTACTATTTTGGTGCAATGGGAATATATAGAAAAAGAAAAGGAAATCCTTATTCCAAAGGATATGAATACACTGCCTCTGTAGAAAGTGTGCAGTTGCATCCAGCTGTATAGAACACAAACACTATTTATTTTTTATTACAATGATTTGTTCATGACTGAATGAAATTCCATTGCTTTTAGTTACACTGGCACATTACTGGTGAAGGACTTCCAAACTGAAAATAGCAATTCTTTTTACTCAAGTTTCTATTTTCAGCAGTGTCTGCAATGTACTTCTGTGATCTGACCTGCAAAACTAGAGGAAGCACATGAAAGACAAACTGTTATTTAAAAGGGTTTCTGAACTTTTAAAATGCTTTTTCAGAATTAAAGTGTATTAAAGAAGTGCAACAGTGTCAGCACTCTACAGAACAGACTTGATTTGAAGTGAAAAAAATTGAAGTGAAGATAAGCATAGAATCATAGACTGTTGAGGGGTTGGAAGTGACCCCAAACATAATCTAGTCCCAGCACCCACTGCCATTGGGGACGCCATTGATTAGATCAGATTGCTCAAGGCCTTATCCAACCTGGCCTTGAACTCTGTCAGGGTTGGGGCAGAATAAAATAATATTAATAGTCTGCATATATGAGACAACTTTTAACTTTAACTGTTTATTGGGACAGAATTTCACAGTAACTCACAAGAGGTTAGCCATGAAATCGATGCCCATGGTTTGGGCAGAGACAACATTGGAGGGGAATCAGGTAGGGTGCTGCAAGAGAATGCTAACTAAAAGAAATGAGATGAAATGGAGAAAGGGGAAGATGCAAATTAAATATTAAAAATACTTCCTTACTGGAAGATCACTGGCTGTGAAAATCCTCATGCTCCTCCTGTTGAGAGCATTATTGTTCAATACTCAGTAAATTTTTAAAACAAGAGCACTTTCTTGGTGAAATAAGTGATATTCTTTTGATAAGAAACTGCTTTCTGGTAGTTCAAATGTGGGGTGCTCAGTCTCCCCAACAATTTAAACTAATGAGAAAATAGCAAATTACCAACAGCATTTTAGCATCACCTCATTGCTCTGTGCTTGTTGAGTGTTGCCCTTGGCAGGAGCACTGCTGCCCACTCATCGTTGGACATGGGGCTGCAGAAATGCCCGACTGCTGTACTGCAGTGTTCACACACACACACACAAATGATATGCAAAGTAATAAAAAGCCAGGTTTCTGCCTGACAACTGCATAATAAACCCAGAATGCTAGTATTCTCATTAATAAAAATGACACCAGTAAGACCTTTTTTTTAAACTCAGTTCAGCCAAATATGATTCCAAGACCTACATTCCACAATGACTTTTGACAGTACAGGGTACACCCTGCAGGCAGGCCTCTGAGACCAATGTTAGTGCAATGTATCTTTTATATTTAAGCAAATTTTTTTGTGTTCTCTTTTGATTATTGTAACTGAAAAAGAATCAGATTATTTCATACCATTGGTGTTCTATTTTTCATGTTTGCATTTTCTCCATTCTGAATAAAGACAGTGAATTAATTGGTATAATTTTTGTTTGGTTATACTTCCTACAATTGGAAATGTTTCAAACAGGTACTTGAAATTCAGTTCCCAAGGTTGCAGAAACATGACTGAATGTGGTGGCTCGTTCATGTCATTGAAAAGAATGTTCTAGCAATTTCTTTGTGTTCGTATTACAACAGAGCTTCTTATAAAAATTTAATGATGCAGACACAGGCTTTTGAATGCTCTTTTCTGAATGATTAGATGGAAAGGTTTTAGGTAATTTCAACTCTGTGCGCTGTTTCTACTCAGCTACCCAAAAAAGAAAGACAATATTTCATCCATCCACAAAAATAAATAATTAGTGAGTGAAAAGAAAAGCTGCCTGGGAGTGAACTGTAACAGCAAGGGAAGGGAAAAGCTGCCTGCGAGTGAATGGTGTCTGTCACAGAAATAAAATGTGGCATGGGGAGTTATACCTGGATGTAGTTAAAATAATGTGAATGTAGTTCAGTTAGCAGGATCAACCAGGTCTGACCATGTCTTTTGCTGAAGTTTGGAAAAACTTAGCAAATTCTGATTTCCACACAGATAGAAGTAGAGTTTTAAATGCATTCAGAGTGGTTAATACCAATTTGTGTTAGGCTAATTTGGGTAAAAAACCTGATAAATTAAGTACTAGGGTCTCATGGCACACTAAAGTGCAGCTGATTTGCTGAGCTGCACTAGCTAAATTTGACAGGATCTTTGCAAATGAAAAGCAGCAGACTTAATTATATCATAGATAAACTGCTGAGCTGTTCTAAGGTAACAAGTTTTAGTTTGCATTGCAACAGACTAACAGTCTGACTCCTGGAAGTCTGCCACAGGGAGAAAGGAGAAGAAGCCCCAGAGGGTATAGGAACTTAAGTAAAGAAATTTAATAGAAAGGAAGACCTAAGAAAATATCAAATGTATTAACATAGCAAATGAAGACATCCTGTAAACTACTGATGTGATATCCTGCAATTGTTTTGTTAGATATATATGTAATTGCATAATGCCTCCCCAAAATTGATTTCTAATTATGCATTTTGGGAGCTCAGTATCTTAAAACAGTAAATAATAATTTCTCCCCTCCTTCATCCTTCTGAAGCATTAATTTTCTGATACTGTTCAGCATAAGTGTAAGCTTCCTGTAGGTCAAGGGCCATTTCTGCAAAACTCATGTAATGTTTTAGATATGGTAAAGCGTCTACTATAGTAGTTGAGACTTCTATTAACATACCTAAATCACTCTCCTGCTCTGATGGGTTTAGACCTAAGACACATCACCCAACCTCCATCCTAGGCTTCAACAATCCCATAGGACAGCTCCAAACCCAAAAAGTTAGGTCATGATCCAATGGCAGAAACAATTAAGATAAAAATAAGTTACTTGCTTCTTTTGAAGTATCTATGATCTATGACTACTTTATGTCTGTGTCATATTATATAAAATTTTTCTCAACTTTCATCAAGATTATGGCTTCTGTTTGGAGTAATGCTGAGATGGACAGAACACAAGTAGTATTACTATTTTAGCCCATGCCATGCTGTGCCATGCAGCTTGCTGCAGAGGGGTGCTGTGAGGAGATACCTTCAGTATTGCTAAAATCTTAGTACAAATGCTGTAAGTAAAGCTACATAACCTGCTTCTCAGCTGTGTTAATCAGACCAAGTTGAATGCTTTGCTATACAGACTGTAGCTCAACTTACTCGTAGATAGCCTGGGTTAACTTGCACTGAGAGATCTCAGAGTTTAGGGTCTCCTGTTTTATGTAAATAACACAGAGCTCAATGATCAACAATGAAATTTATGTTTACAACTGAAAAAAAGGAACCTTGACCTCCTGGTTTCCATTTATTGTGTTCAGAAACATACTACGTCACATTAACTGTTGACTTTAATTACTGGAAGCAATTATATTTCTCATTAATGAAAAGAAACATTTATACAACCTGATTGATTACTCTGTCTTTACAAAACAATACAGTTTTGAAGAAATTATTTTCCCACTAATGAAATTATATCCTAAAAATAATCAAGAGAAACCTGTTCATATTTTTATCCTACTTGTTTAATGAGTATTTGAAAGCTTGTAAGGATAAGGAATACAAATAAAGCTTACCTTGGCCCTTCTGTCCAGTGAAAAAAATCAGGTTATCTTGTAAAGCTGAGTGGTGGTTTGCCAACTGAAATTTCAAGCGAAATTCATAGTAGAAGGTGATATTTGGGATTGTAGAATAAGCTAGGAATGAGGTATAGCCAAAGACATCTGTGCCACTGAAACTTGGTTGAGTAATATTAATAGCTGGATAAAAAAAATAATAAATTCAATGTTAGGGAAAAATGTTTAACACATGTATTTACAAGTTCTATTTCCTAGTCTGGTTTAGAACTTAAAAACTTATAAATGAAACTAATAATTTGATATGTTATAATATTTTATACACATGCAGATATAGTTTGGCTTTCCTCTGAGGATAAATATCTTTACTTTTCAGCTTTTGTAAATAAGCTTATTTTAAAAAATGAATTATTGGCAACTACTGCCATCTTCTGGATTCTAGGTAACATTGTTACAAATAAAAGTACACTAATATTTACTCAAGACTCAGACTGACAAAAGAAAATACAAAAAGAAATTTTCCTGTTAAAAGAAATGCCATCTCTGATAAGCATTTGAGTGAAAGTGAGTATAAGGATGTGCTGTTGAAGTTATGGAATAATGATTCTTCACAGGTAGAGGAAATAATAAAAAGAAGCATCATAAAAGGATGAATTTTCAGCACAGTGAATAGGACCTACATGAATTACAAATAAAATCAAGCCTATACATGTCTGTACAGAAAATAGAGAGCTGGTGCTAAGTACCTACATGGCCCTGAGGGCTGGCACACAGTAGCCAGGCTGCTGTAGCCAGTTCCTGGAGCTGATGCTCAGAGATCACACAATGCTCGTATTGACAATATGGTTTAGTAAAAAGAGGAGAAAGGGGACTGACAGCTTAATCCTGAAACTGGGTATGGGACTAGATTTAAAAGATTCGAGCAGTTACCTCCAACCAACCTGTGTACCAAATGTAGCTGGATACAGCTTTATTAATGAAGGCAGGATGAGAGACGGGGGGAGGAAGGAATATGGAGCTGCACCATACACAAACCACACTGGGAAATGCTGGTAAAGAATTATAATACTCCCCAAGTAAATCTATACTAGTCTAAGTACATCCAAGCACCTGAATGTTTACAGGGTGGGAGAAACAATAACACATAATTGTGAAAATGCTATCAACATCTCTAGACTGCGGAATCCATTTCTAAATTTGCAGCCTTGGAAACCTGCTGTACTGGCACTGAAGTGGCAGACACTGCCTTGGTACCTGCATCTGAGAAAAGGTGCAGGCACAGGCATGGCAAACCTTTTCTAGCACAGACTGGGAGTTTGCAGCAGTACAGAGTGTACTGTCCAGTTTATTAAGCTCTACTCCACACATGTGGCACATTATGCCTTGCTCTTGATCTTAAATGGGAGACAGGAAATTTCCATATGGAGCAGTGATTTTGTCCTTATTAGAAGGACACTGGCAATGAGTCTGACTGAACACAACCTCAAGTTTCAGACCTTTGTGATTCATGTGCTGCATTGGAGGCAAAATGCAACTCCCCCATATTTAAATCTGATGTTAGTTTTTATCCACCCATATTCCCTTAGATTACTTGAACATGACTGAAGAAGTTTCAAATTCTGTATTTTTGCTAACTCAGGAAGCTATGACACACAGGCAGCTCCTTTACTGTGAAGTATTCTTCCTTTTTTTTCTTTCTTTTTCCCCCCTTTTGTTTGTTTCTTTACATTTATTTAATAAACCACAAAATATTTAGGAGACAAGAAAATTTTAAAATAAAGGAGTCCTTTGTGTTTATTGTCTTTTCCTGCTTCGGTTTATAATGGGAAAAGCAAACTCTCTCATGTAGCTCCACAGAGCCAGGTAATTTGGTTTGCTGGAGAGATCACTGAAGAGTCTATTCCTGACAAGTTATTCCCAACAGGGAATAACCCTTTATCCCCAGCATGAAATACGCCATTGTCTCAGCTGTTTCCTTGGAGCTTTCTGACTGGGGAGTTATTTTCTTGCCTTTCTACTCGCTCCTTCTAGCACTCCATATAAAGCTGGATTAAGATTGGCAAAGGGCCTCCAATGCAAGAAATGTATGGACCTGTTGGAATAAATCCAGAGGAGGCCACTAAGATGATCACAGGGCTGTAATACCTCTCCTATGAAGACATTGGAGAGTCTAAGAGAGTTGACATTGTTTGGCCTGGAGAAGAAAAGGCTCTGGGGAGACCTTGCAGCAGCCTTCCAGTATCTAAAGAGGGCTTACAAGAAAGCTGGAGAGGGACTTTTCACAAGGGCCTGTAGGAATAGGACAAGGGGGAATGGCCTTAAGGTGAAGGAGGGTAGTTTAGATTAGATATCAGGAAGGAATTTTTTACTGTGAAGATGAGGCCCTTCAAGAGGTTGGCCAGAGAGGCTGTGGATTCCTCAGGCTGGAGGGACACTGTGGAAGGTGTCCCTGCCCATGGCAGGAGGCTGGAACAGAATGACCTTTAAGGTCCCTTCCCAGCCAAACCATTCCATAACTCTATGATTCTATGATCTGTGACATAGATGTCTACGTAGCAGCTGACCACCTAATGTTGCACTTTATGTCAGTAGAAAAATCAAGCACATTTAGGATATGATTTCACATAAAACACCTTCCTTATACAGGACAGGTGAACGGTATTCCAAAATGCTTACTTCACCCCACTGAGTAAAAAGGTAGCATTGGGTTGTAAGTCAAAGTATTTCAGACTTCTAAAGATAGGTGGGCTGAAGTCTACTTGCTCTGTATCCTGAAACCCCTTCTCATTCTGCATGATCTTTGTCTCTGGTCTTCACCGCCATAAAGCTAAATGGTTGTGAAATTCTGAACTCATTCTCAGTGAAATCAAGGAAACACTTTTTTTCTGATTTTAAAGACTAACCCTAGGACACTTAGAAATGAAATAATTTGCAAAAATTTGCAAATATCTGGGCAAACAAAGACTTACATAATGGTAGCTTATCAGGAGGCCGGCAGTAAGCAGGGCACATTCCTCCAGAGGAGCAACTCAGACCCACAAACAGATTTAGGAAATTTCAAATTCTCTGGTTGGACTGTCCTTATTTATTGTTGACTTGCAAAAGCACTACCAGCATTTGTTAACCAGATGCCATATCCCAGCCCTGCTCCCCTCCATGCTGGTCCCTCCCTGTGCATGCACGGTGTTTGGATCCAAACTGAAATGGTGCATGAGCACCACATGGAGCTATACCTCTATCAGGCATGTGGTCCTGAAAGGGAATAATACTTTCTAAGGCAATAGGAGTCCCACAGACACTTTTAATGGAAATCATTGCACATTATTTTGGTTTACTTCTTCACAGTTTTCTCCACTGCGCTGAAGAAGCTTCTCACACCTAGCAGAAGTCAGATGCAGTGTCTAATTAACCACCCTATCTTTAGCAGGTAGGCACATGCAGTAAATGTTTGCAAATAGTCCTCCCTATGCTGGTCTATGGAGAATAAAATGTATTTAGAAATGTTAATTAATACTGAGTAAAAAGCTTATATTTCTGGCTAACTCAATCTATCTAGCTTGACAGCTAACTGCCACTTATAGATTTTATACCACATTTTTAATCATGTTTCTTCTTGACAATAAGTATTACTTATTAAGAGATCTTTATCCAATCACATAAAAAAGTGAAAGTCATCAGTAAAAGTGCATCACTGTAAAACACTCAGTCTTTGAGATTCCTTTCATGTAATGACCTTCATTAGTTTGATTTTAATGCAGACTAGCTTGCCATACTCTTACATATTTTTAACTTAGAAATTGAAAAAAAAAATAATACTCCTGTATGAAAAATACAGTGATTGGCAAAATTGTTGTTTTTTGCTTCACCTTTTCCTTTTATTCTCCATCTTTTCATTATAAAGTTATGGGGCCAAGACTGCAGAAAATTGTATAATCTTTTCCTTGAAACACAGTCCTTTTAAACTTTATTTGTAAAATGTTTGGGGCTGGTTGAAATAGTGGAGGGCACAGCTAACCTCACTGGGTTATTTTTCATTTCCTGTCTGGACATCATCCAAACTGATTCCTACTCTTGCAGTGCACAGCCTGAAGAGGTAAAGAACGGAGACGTGTCCCAATGTCTTTGATTATGAGCCTTGCTCACACACTTCAAATTAACACCGTGCTTAAAATACACACTGCTCTGACAGAGTACTGAAGTCTTTTATCAACTTTTTGTCCTTGATCTTGTCCTGTGTCCCTCTGCCAGTTCTATGCCATTCATCATTGTGCTTTTCTGCGTTCCCAGTATTGAAGAAGTAATAACGTGTGATATGTCCCACTGACTCACAAAGAAATAACGGCAAGTTATCCCCTTATATAAATGTATCAATATGGTTGATTACTTACTTCCCTAATGTTGTACATCTTATCAGAGCTGAGCACAAAAAATGGGAGTTAAAAAAACAAGCTATAGTTTGAAAAATATCTTAACAAAGAGAATAAAGTGACAAAGAAAAAAGAGAATAATGGTTTAATTATCTTTGAATTTACTGTTATGAGTTAAAATTAATGTTCCTTCAGCATTCACTGGCAATACATCTTGGACCACATC
The DNA here is from genome assembly GCF_020740725.1 of Corvus hawaiiensis. Classification (NCBI taxonomy): domain Eukaryota; kingdom Metazoa; phylum Chordata; class Aves; order Passeriformes; family Corvidae; genus Corvus; species Corvus hawaiiensis. The sequence continues at coordinate 27,839,860 of NC_063215.1, forward strand.
TTTACAATACACTGCAAAAACTAAGACAGATTAAAGGGATAGAAAGAGATGAAGACTTCAGGCTACAGAACTGCAATCAGATTATACACGTTTTTTATATTAACATTGTCTACCTGTGAACAGTTGCCAGCTCAGTATCTGGCTCCAGGATCAGCAGCCATATACAGTGTGGGATGAATAGTATGCAGTTCTCCTAAAGATCTACTCATATTTCAGAGAATCACACAATTATAGAACCATCAAGGTGTGGATACAATATTGCTGCTAGCAAGAATTTTCTTGCTTCTTTCTAAGCCCGTGGGATACTTTTCTCTCTCACGAAGAGATTAGCAGAACTTCTGTAAACTATGAACACCTGCTACCTTGTAGGACTATGTTTATGGTACAGTACATAATATTTTGACAATAGATGTTTAGGATTTCTAGCCAATCCACCCAGGGGGTGGCTGATCCTTTGTCCAATTAGACTATGAAGAAAAAGGTCTATAAAAGAGTTTGTAAAATAATTAAATAAATCAATCTTGCTGCACAATTCCTGCCTGCTGGCTCTTCTCTCCTCTCCTCCCTACGGCTGTGGGACACAGTAATATCAAGGTCTGAAGAGACCTTCACAATCATCCAGTCCAGCCAAAAACCCAGCACCACCACAATCACCGTACCCCCAAGTGTCACAACCAGATGCCTCAAACACTTCCAGAGATGGTGACTCCACCACCTTCCTGGGCAGCATATTCCAATGTCTAACTACTCTTTCAATTATATTTTTTTGGTAATATCTAATCTGAATCTCCCATGGTGCATTTTATGGACATTTCCTCTTGTCCTGCCCCTTGAGACATGGCAGAAGAGGCTGACCCCGACCTCGCTACAGCCTCCTTTCAGGTAGCCATAGAGAGCATCACTAGCTTCATTGCCCTTCTCTGGACACATTCCAGCACCTCAATGTGTTTTTTGGTGAGAAGCCCAGAACTGAACACAGCATTTGAGGTGTGGCCTCACCAGTGCTGAGTACAGAGGGACAATCACTGCCCTGGTCCTGCTGGCCACACTATTGCTGGTATAGGCCAGGATGCCATTGGCCTTCTTGGCCACCTGGGCACACGTGGCTCATGTTCAGCCAGCTGTTGACCAGCAACCTCAAATTCCTTTCATTTGAGCAGCTCTCAAGCCAGTCTTCCCTAAGTGATACACAGGCCTGCTGCAAAGACAAATTATTTGCAAAGACAATATTGAAAAAGGAATGGAAATTACTACCAAGTATTGTACTTTACAGTCTTCCAAGCTGTGGTGGGTTGACCCTGGCTGGACACCAGGTGTCCACCAAAGCAGCTAAGTCGATCTCCTCCTTAGATGGACAGAGAAACTAGAATAAAATTTTGTGGCTTGCGATAAGGACAGGGAGAGATCACTCACCAGTGCAGCAGGGCATTGCAACCCCCACCAAACTTATCTATTGTTACTTAACCCATCAGATAACTCAAGCAGGGCAAGCTGTCTTGTCGTGAGTTATTTTGGCACTATGGGATTAATGCTGGTCTGGCATCTCCCAGCTGCCAATGAACATCTTGCTGTTGAAGTGAGATCTGGGAAGATAAGCCAGATTTCTGACTGACAGACACCTCACTTTATGACCATAAAAGCCACTCCAAACTTTCACAAAGAGAAACCTGTACATTTTCCTGGAACTGTGTGGAGTTTCTCCTGTGAGAAGGGACTCTTCACAGTTACTCCCCAGGGATTAAGTGAAGGAATCTGTGCACATTATTGTCATTCCAGTGGTAAATTACATTTGACTCCTAATCAATACTATTTCTTTTACTAGTTTTAATGTAGGTCCCTTGATGTAGTGCACTGTTTTATGTTATGCTGTAATTTACTAGTAGTTCTTTAGCTTTATACTGTGTAGAAAGTAATTCTGATTAAGATCTTTCACCTGTTGTCTCTTGTCTGTTTAAGAAACTATTCATTTTATTAATAGATCTGATTTGCCATAATTAGAACTTGTAGACCAGAGTGATTCCTTAAATTTAAACTGCTGCTGAGTTCTGAGGCTAAGGCAGGGCTTGTCTGTGCTCATCCTGTGACAACTAGTTATTGTCATGGGAAAAATAGGCTTGACTTGGGGAAAAACTGCCAATCAAATGAGAGTAGGGTAATGAGAAATAAAACCAGTTTTTAAAACATTTGCTCCTGTCCCTTCCCTTCTTCCTGGGTTCAAGTTCACTTCTGAATTCTGAATTCTCTACTTCCTCCTGCACGACTGGCACAGGGTGATGGGGCATAGCGGTTGTGGATGAGGCCTCTGCCACTCCCTCCTCCTCAGTGAAAGGACTATTCATGGTCTTCCCCTGTTCCAGTGCGGGGTCCCTCCCATGGGAGAGAGTCCTCCATTAACTTCTCCAGTGTGAATCTTTTCCAAGGCTACAGTTCTTCCCAGCGTGGGTTTCCCACAGGGTCACAAGTCCTGCCATCAAACCTGCTCCGGTGTGGGCTCTTCTCTTCATGGGTCCACAGGCCCTGCCAGACCCTGCTACAGTGCAGGCTTCCCATGGGGTCACAGCCTGGGATCCTCCACAGCCTGCAGGTGGATATCTTCGCTATTGTGGGCCTCCATGGGCTGCAGGGGAACAGCTGCCTCACCATGGTCTTAACCATGGGCTGCAGGGTAACCTTGCCATGCAAACCCACTTTTTTCACTAGAAACTCTGGGAAGTCCAAAGAGGAAAAGATAAGGGGTGCTGGTGCAGGGTGGTGCAGTGCAAGATGAGGTTTCAAAGTGGTATTAAAATACTCATGAAGTCAGGAAGACTGTTGTATCAGGAGTTAGTGATCCACTTAACGGGTCATTCAGTTGTATGCCTTCCCCTCCCCACCTCCAGGACTTATGGATTCCTTTTACTTGTCCTGTGGCATCAGTAATCATGGAGTCATCAGAGTTATACTTTGGGAACTGAAATTTGAAATAATAAGTGATTTCACTGCTAAGGGATGAAAATATGATTCTGAAAAACTGTCAGTAGAGCAGTGACATTAATAGTGTGTGAGTGTGCCTATGCATGTTTTTTACAATTTTTCTGACATTCCTCACACTGGAGGGGTGGGAGAAATTAAGGCCCAGTGAAAACAAAATGACCTAGAAAATAAATTCTCTTAAACAGTAAGAAGAGCAACTCTGATTAGCATTCCCCAAGGTCTTTTATCACTGACCAGGAACCTTGAAAAGCAGATTTTTTTAGCTGAGGAAATTCCTTTTGGGCATCTGTTGTCACCGAACTGCACAATTCAGTCTGCAGACCCAAACAACTCTGAAGGTGACATTGTGTGCCAAACATAGCTGCATGGAAACAATTCGCTTGCAGGCTGATTTTCACTCTACAGAACTTGAAGCAAGTGACTATTCCCACTTCAACAGTTTGAAATGAATTTTATACATGGGGGAATACACCCTACAGAAAACCTGCTGGAATCCTTTGGACTGTGAAACATTACCATAAGTGTTGCTCAGAAACGTTTCAAGGAAGAACCTTACAGATTGCTGTGAATGTGTGCTGCGAATGACCCTTTTCAGGGTGTGTTTGCTAAATACGGTGTCACAGTTAGGACTCTGCTTCATATTGTCACATATGTGAACATATGTGAAACTAAACCACTGAAGTTTGGTCGAAACACTGTAAATGACACAATTACTCATCTTAGCAATGCACATGCCTTTGAAATCCTTCTCCCTTCAAATTTGTATTTGTACTTACAAACTGCTTGCTCTTGACTCTTGGCATAGCAAAAGGCCTCATGTTATGACCAACAGCTTCCCAGAAGAGCTCCGTTTCTTGTGAGACATATAATTACCAACAACATAGACAGTTTAGAAGTCCAGGTGTTCATTTCTGGTCTTGGTGAATGAACCATTCCTGCTTCACTTGCATTTACGAGGCCACTACAACTTCACAGTACAATGATATACTGATATTTACTATTTAAAATTTCTGCATCTTATATATCAAAATTTCTTGCATTATATTCAAGATTATATTCATTCATTATATTATTTCTTGCAATATTTCAAACATACTGATCTTATATTTGACTGTATCAATTTCTTGTACAAACCAGGAAATGCCTCCATTCTGTGTTTAGATAGAAGTGGTAACAAAAATAGAAAAAAAAAATAAATAAAGGCTGATTACAGAGATGGTAGCAATTTAACAACTGTAATCAACTCCGTGATACTAAACACTGGAGGAGATTTATAGTCAGCAAAAAAGAAAATGCAAGCAACTTTTTACTAATTTAAATATGAAAGGAAATTTATCAGACTAAGGGCTTGAATGCTGGCTGCTTTCACACAAATCTACTGAAAAGCCAGAGCTCAATAACTGGACTCAGTTTAAATGATATAGATCCCTTTATCTGCAGCTTAAAGAAACAAAGTCACTTGGGGGAATTAGTCAATCTGCCCATGTAGACAAAGTCTCTTTTCCAAAGTGTTGCATATTGATGGTGTTCTCCTCCCCTCCACCCCACCCCCCCCAGACAAGCTGGAACTCTCGGAGGCATTTAACTCCACAAATCAGCAGTCAAGTCCCAGCCCTACCCCAGGAGCCACCAGTCCGTCACAGGTCCATCTCCATAATCCCAGAGGAGCACAGAGCACGACAGCAGACAGGAACCCAAATTAAGGATTCAGAGGAAGGAACACCTTGTCCAGACCCCTCCCAGGGCTCTCAGGCTGCCTTCAGCCCTAGTACCAAGGTGTGACACACCCCATGATGAGTCAACACCGGATCACCTTTTGGACAGAGGGGTGTAACTGCCATGGGGTGTGGGACAGATTATGAGATGTAGTGAAGAGCATTTTGGAATAGCACAGGATTTATGGATGTCTAAAGGAGGAAATTAGGTGATTTTGTGGAGGAACAAGTGTGGAAAATAGAGAGATACAGAGACAAAAAGGGCCAGTCCCATGTAAATAGTTGGCTGGTCAGAATGCTTGTCTGGCCCTGTCCTCCACCTGACCAACATAGCCTGTCCTCTTCTGTTTTATATTGTCAACCCTCTCCCCTTGGCCCATTACGCTGTAGCTGCAGAGGTTCTTGAGAGACATTTCAATGTATAATGGTCAACTTGCAGTCAAAGTAATGTGGTCATCTAGTGATAACAGCAAGAAAAATGTGTAGTGAGAGATAATGCATCTTGCTGTGTATTTTTGGAAAAATGGACATGCTTTTAGGAAGCTTTTATTGATGTCTGAAACAAGCATAGTGTGTTGCAGCGGCTAAGTCCACTTTACACCCCCTATGTTACTTCGAAGTAGTGTCTCCATAAACCACTGTGCTAGAAAGTTCTCCCTTCACCGAGATTCCACTGGCTACCGACTCTCTCCCCCCTCTCCTCCCTTCTCCCATTGGTCCCTGTTATATCACTCACCCTCGCCTCTGCCCCCTGGCCCTCAGACCATTGGCTTCTGATGCTCTGCCCACCCCTGGGACCCTTCGGGATAAAACTGGCATGGGCTTGGTTCTTGGTTTTTTGTCTCTGTTTCCCTTCAATTGTGTTTGCACCATTAAACACCTCGGAATCGCATGCAGAGAACCCCTCACGCCTCCCTGTCTCCGGTTCATGCACAGACTGTGTGTGAGGGGCTGTTCGCGACCGCCTGCGAAGGTGAGATCGTGGGCACGTGTAGGTGCTGGCAGAGCGCTGCCTGAGCGTCTCCACGAGGGACCCTGTGGAATAAACGCGGCATCGAGCCACCGAAGCGCTCATTCCTTAGCACAGCATAACTCAGATAAACTCAGAGCCATTGTTACCAGCCTGCTTAGACTGCAGTATGTTCCATCTGATGCAGAAACATAAGAAAAGTCCTTGTTACTCCCAGACCTTGTCTATTTTTCTGTATTTGTATATGTTTGTCTAACAGAAGATACTATCTGTCCTTCCATTTTTGCCTCATTTGTCATATTTTAAATAGTCCTATAGTTTCCTTCACTTTTTGAATGTTATGCATTTCCCATAAAATGATGTATTTTTAACTTGTCATGTCAAGCAATTTGGTTTTTCTTCTTTTTTTTTTTCTACTTTTATTTTTTTTTCATGTAATAGTGGCAATAGTTTTATTATAACTTTTCCTTAAATACTTCTAAAGATTGCTGTTGTTCTTTGTATTGACTTCCAAGCCTTAACAGATGGCAATTGGAGCTCTGATACGTGCAAGATCTGTATCTGTGAGCTTCTTTATGGCTCTGTCCATATCTTTATTTATCTTTTGTCTTTTGTAAATAATCTCTATTGGTAGGAGCAGCCAAGATGGCATGAAATTCCAATTCTATTTGGCACATTAGTTATATTCATTTTATTAAATAATCACTGTGACATCTTGCTTGTTTTGTGTTGATGAAGACCAACTATTATTTGATAAACATTTTGATAAACAGCTTTTCTTCAGTGTTTCAGACACAAAGTAGCAAGCATTAGGTTATAATCTGAATAGTAGAGACAATATTATTTCATACCTTAAACAAAAGATGACTCATTTAAAATGTGTCCTTCTATGCCTTAATTTTTATGGACCACTTCTTTCTATTAAATTTATTATCTGGGACACACATTTTGTCATAGCAAACAATTAACTTTGCCTTCTGCTTCTAAAATAATTTAAATTGTTCTACCATTTTAATTAGGCAATCTATCATTATCTTCAAATATCTCCCCAGAAGTATGGCTTTGATGCTGCTAGGGATATCCATAAGGGTACATCCAGCCTCCACTGCATTGTGGCTCTCTTTCTCCCCTCTTTGTTTTAGAAAATGTGATGAAGGGGCCTTTTGCAGCTCATTTTAAGACTTCTGTCTGTGCTCAGTTTAATTCTATTCTTTCTAAACTCTTAAGACACAGTTCAATAAAATAATTTTTCATATTGCAATAATAGTTTCTTATGTTGCGGGCTTATTGCCTTAGATTTATACTCTGTCCTACAAAGCTGTGTGTTCTTTCCCGTTTTGCTTGCTTATGGTGATGATCCAGACAGTATTCCCTTTCCACTAATTAAAATTAATTCTTTCTGCGCTTTCAAAGACTCCAGTTTTGTAGTTTAATCAAACTACTGAATTTCTGTAGTTTCTCTCAATTTAGGCCCTCAATTTTTATGTAGTCTCTTAATTTAGAGACAGTTAAATACAAAGTGTTGCAGAAGAGCCTCATTGAACAAGTATGGAAAAAGCATTAGATGATACTCAGTGTTGACAGATGAAAATTGGGTTAGATTACAGGAACAGTCCTAGCCTTAAATACAGAATGGTGGGCTCTGACCTCACCATCAGCATTCAAAGGAAGGGGTGTTAGATGTTTTAATAAGCACTTTCATGAATACATCAGTGTACTCAGACAACAGAATGGAAGAACTGGTTAAGTAAAGGGCAGAGAGTAAAACAGAAAAATGTCAAAGACCACTGTATAAAGCAGTGGCATTAACACACCTTGAGTATATCACCTTGAATCAGCTCTCAAGCCTCATTTTAAAGAGGATGCAGTGGAATTGAGAAGGAACAAAGAAATGCAGCCTGGATGACTAGAAATACAGCAAATGAAGTCCCAGTATATTGCCACTGCAAGCTAGGAAAGGTTGCCAAGAAAGTATCATACATATTTCACATACTCACCTCTTCTATTTGCTATCAAGTATCATTGTTACATGAAAAAAGATAAAACATAAATGTTCATCTACTGAAAATTTTGGAAATAAAAAGTTTACATAAGACTTAAATATTTATATGATATGACAAAACCAACCTGATCATTGTTTAATATTTATTTGTAAAGGCACTTCATGTGCACCACTGAATAAGCTCAGAACCAGTGACTATTTTCTATGTGTAGGTTTTTCCATCATTATTTCTTGCTACATTCATTGTTAGGGGAAAAGAATACTTTGGATGTTCACACACAGGAATTTCTGACCTAGAACTATCATTATAATCAATGCTTAAGGAGTAAAAGTCCTTCCTTTGATAATCTTAGTCAAAGTGACCTATTTACTTTGCTTTATTTTCTTTTCATCCCATCTCCTGTTTCATTGCAAAGCATTTAGTAAATGTTAATTTGTCCTTATTTTTGACCTGAAAAATTAATCAAATTACGGTACATGGTGGTATTTTTATAATCCAGAAAGTATTCTTTATACACTGCATTTTTATGCAAAATGTACAAAGTAATGTGTTACAGCGAGGATTACTGTAACACGCATATATCAAACCAGGAGTCCCGTGGAAAGCGATGTATATATGGACAGATTCGTGGTAGATGTTTCAGAGATGTTTATTTCTCCAGCCGCATGGCCGGGGCTCTGCTCAGGAACTCCGCAGTCACGGGACCCCAGGGTCCTTGGCCACCCCGGGGAACACAAACCAACCAATGGGGAATGAGACTCACCAGGGGCAGGGAAATCCCGTGTCTCCCTCCCAGGGCCCCTCTCCCAGGGCTCCATGGCAGGGGAGGAGACCCCAACAGTAATGCTTCCCTAAGCAGAGGAAAAATCAAACTACAGGAGAAATCAATTTCTTCAAAGGAGCTCTCACTTGAATCTCTTAGCTTTTCTCCAGGTGATTTACTAAAACATCAGATGCTACCTGCTGGTGTTTCCCAGCTTCTCTGAGTAAAGTCTCAGCTTCTTTGATCCCTCTGTCTCCCTTTCCCTGGCTGGAACTTTTATGAAACAACATATGGGAACAGTGATCAGCTCAGCCATTCTTTGTCTGTGATTGGATTTTGGGCTGGTTTTAGGGGGGGAGGTGGTGACTTTCAGTGTTTTACCTTCAAAACATTTGACATGTTTCTTACCACAGCTTCTACAAATGATAGAAACTACGACCAATGCATGAAGGAAATGGTTCTTACCATCACTGCAGAGGATGCCAGACCTTCCATATGGACACAAGCAAACAACATCTTGCCTGGACTTTGGAAAACATGTAGCACCGTTTCCACATGGATTTTCATCACAAGTTGCAAACTGGCAGAGTTTTCCAGTGTAGAGTTTAGGGCATTCACAATACCAGTTTTCTTCATCACTTGCAAATTTAAATTAAAACAACAACAAAAAAAATATAAGTACCAAAATGCACTCAAAACAAGCAGAATAGGTTTTACACTTACAGAAAATCTGTCGCATCTGACTTATGGTTGTGATAGATCTCTTTATTTTTACTAGTGCTCCTGGCATTAGACATGCCTGATTGCCTTATTGGTGACTTGAGTTGACAGTTTCTTTTGGGTTTAATTTGATATTTTAATTTATCTTTCTTTTTATGGTGAGATATGTGACTTTTCTAATGTCTCACTAGTTGTTTGTGCTGCTGCTTTCATAGCATGGTCAAAATAACTGCTATAGGAAAACAGATCTTCTATTATGTCTGAAAAAATGAAAGTATGTGAGAACGAAAAATGAAGGCTACTAGTTTATTTTGCAAATTGAAACATCATTTGTGTATTCAGGTACTACATATAGCTTGAATGTATACAGTAGGATGTAAAAAATCCTGAAATATGAACACTTGAAGTAGTGATTATATTGAAATTGAAACAGAATAAACAGGTAATATCTCTGCTATCATATAACTTATGTTCTCAGTCACAGAAAGAATATTAGAATAGGCAAGGGTAAAAATAAGTTATAATCAGTCTTGAGGGGTGAAAAAACCAACATTTAGAAATGTGCATATTCTGGTTGTACCTTTTTTTTTTTAATAGTATTCAAAGATAGCGCAATGACAGATAAGGTAGGAAAACCAAAAACAGATAGGAAAACAAGAGTCCAAGATGTTTCCATCTATTCCTTACTATAAATATAATTTCACAAAAGGTCTTATTTGATTTTCTCCCTATGTTATGGCCGAAATTAGATGACAGCTAGATAGGTCAGTTCATGTGATTGCTCAGTATTCATGTACATCCTCAGTATTGAACAGAAACATGTCTGCTTTATACTTTATAAGGTCACATGTGCCCATGGGTATGAATGCAGAAGACATGGCGTATGTTGTATCAAATCACAGTCATTTTGGTTTTCCAATAATGGTATAAACACTAGGATGAGCACTGAGAAAATGTCAAATACATGTGATTTCTAAAAATCCATTATCTGCTTATAATATCTACGCAATCAGGTTAAAGAAGACAATCTGGAGCTGAAAGAACTTCTGTATTTTTAGCAGAGGGAAATTAGTAAGTCTTGTGACAGTCCTTGTGGAGTTGATTAGTGTGTTCCTAAACTGACCGCCCGCTGAGCTGGGGAGTGAGGATCTCAGCTTGAGAGTCTACCAGAATGAGTCTCATGGATAATGCCTCCAGACACCTTGGCAAATGAAAATTGCTATCAGCTGCAATAATAAATTTCTGTGTGTAGCCTATTCTATTTATAGATCTGCTGCAGACAGCAGGAGAGGAATGTAAATGAAACACTGCATTGCTTTCATTTGTGCAGCATTGAGAATCATGCTTTCAGTGGTTTTAATATCAACATTACACAGTTCAGCTAATTAAAAAAAAGCATTAATAAACTGAATTCTCCCTGGAAACCTACAATCATTGGTGATGATTTTTAATTATCAAATGTATTTCAGTTTGTTTATAGAAGAAAAGATAGATCACTGCTGCTGAGTGCCATAAGACACAGACTTTAGTCTTCACCTTTAAAGAAATAATTTTCATACATTCTTTTAATGACCTGTGTATGCCAACATTGGCTGTTTCTTTTTATAGTCTTGCTTTTGCTGTTGTGGAGAAGATTAAAAATAACAGGTTTCACAACAAATTGTGAGGAGTTTATGGTTAACAAAATGAGCAATGTTATGACATTTCACTATTGGTGCGGTAACATTCTAATAACAAAGAAGCGTGATTCCTGATGAGGCAGAGAAAACGGTTTTTAAAAAGTTCTACAAAATAATATGAAGCTTGAAAATATAACAGCAAACCACAGAGAAAACAAATTATCACAGACATTTCACAAGGACTAGTATATAAAGTCACAAATTTCTTTCAAAGCACACTGTCACTGTACTAGGTTAAGAAAAAGACAGGGTCTCCCATATTCTACTGAATTAATCTCAGATGGAAGGAACACATAATGCTAGAATGACCAGGAACTTCTCCCAGGTAGATTTCACAATTTCATGATAACCTGCTACTCTTTATAAATGCAAGAAGCAAATGAAAGGGGGTGGAAAATCAGAACAGTAATATCTTTTGCCTGTGCTGTACACCTGTGAATGACTCCAAGCAAAAGTTACTGGATAATTACACACAAGAGCAGAAGAAAGTGAAAAACAAGGAAAGTACCAGAATTTTGAAGCTGCAAAGCAAGAAACAAATTTGGAGTGTTTTGCTGAAATGTGTTATATGACTATATTAGTGTTTGAGTTCAGATCCAGAGAATGCTTTTGAAGAAAACCTCTTGGCTGTCCCCAGTTGGTATGCCTTGTTCCACATTGTGTCTCTAGAGTACATGAACTGAATTTCTTTCTGATGAACCTACACCAGAAGATTGTCTCACACTTCAGGTGCTTCAGCTGTATGGATTTGGCATTCAGACCCAGACCAGGTCTAGTGTGAGTCAAAGCTTCTTGCAACGTGAATAATGGGGATATTGGGTCCTCAGCACTATTTGATTTGACCTGCAAATCTATGCCTATTGAACTACATTACTTACTAATATGGATGCAGATTTATTAGCCATCAAAAGAAAATCATGCAGCCATGGTATATGTTACATATCAAAAAAACCTCCAGATTTTACACGAGAACACTGACAAAGTCCAGGAATAAATAGAGAAAAAAACCCCAAAACTGTAACTATTCAGAATCGTATGAAGGAAGAAAGACATAGTGAGAGAAAATGGGAGAAAAGACAGAAATAGTGTAGAAAAGGAATGGAAGAGACAAGAACAGTATTTCTAGAGGACCATCACCTCATGTCTCCAGGCTTATGATACAGGAAAAAAAAGTGTAGGGGAAATGAACTATTCTCTGACATTCTTATAATCATCTGAAATAGTAAGGGACATATTTTCTATTACCATTTTCCATGTTAAAATATTCCTTTGATCATTTGTCTAGATACGAGATTGGAAAGAAAATCACCAAGAAATATTTGCATGATATGACATGGTATTGGTAATTCAGTAACACAATTTCTCTCCTTGAATCACTGATACATCAGTGACTTGATCTAATGAAATCAAAGTTTTGTATAATATTGACAGCTTTGGGATGCCAACATGGGTTGTGGTGAATTATTTATTTTAATATTGCACAATACAGAGGAGACTGGATTGTAATACATTAGTAATATGGTCACAGCTGTATTTAACCAGCTGATAAAACCCTTTTTTTGACTTTTAAACCATTTCTGTTTTTAAAAGATTATAATCACTCTTTACAATGTGTCACAGACATCATCTGTACTCCAGTGACACAGTGTATTGTTTGCCCAAAGCAGAGTATAATTTTCTATATTCCTGTGCTTTTTCCATTTCTAAAGTGGGAGTACAATGACAGCACTATACATGCCCTTTGTGTAGTTTTATGCAAGAGGGCTTCCCTGAAAAGAAGCACACTCAACACCCTTTAATCATGATGTTTAAGGTCCCTTCCAACACAAAGTATTCTATGATTCTATGATTCCATGGTCGTACTGTGTGTCACAATGGGTTCAATATTTAATGACATAGGTTCTTTTAGTGCCTTCATTATATTATCTGCAATGAAGCTGTGGAAGCTGGAGGGAACAGCTCCTTCAGTCAGTAAGTAGCAGATGTAATTCAGTTTATTTTCAAGTTGTTACTATTATTTTTTCCTAGCACTCTTTTGTTTTGAATTGCTGGAAAATAAAAGGACCATCATACTTTTTCAGTTTAAGCTTTAAGTTGAATTATACTTCATGCAAAGAGTCATTAAATTGCTTTCCAGAAAACACCAGCATAATGTAAAGGCAATTACAGCCTTCCTTTGAAAGCTTTGTGTAATAGACAAATCCACAGAAACTCATGGCGGCCAGAAGGATAACCTTATCTCATCAATAATCTTAAAAATAGCAAAAGACAATATATAAAGGAGGTGTTTCTTCCTTGTGCACAGCAGGTGTTTTTTAGTATATAATATATCTGCCAATCTTTCCTTGTATTATACAGCTCCCAAAAATCAATTCAGCTTTCGTGCTGCTTTAGTACTTTTCACTCAGGTTTCCTCAATTACGGTATCTTGTCTAGCTCTGAATGCTTTTGTTATCTTTACTGTTTCGAATCCTTTTTCCCCCGTATGGAATCATTATTCTGCAAGTTCTGTCAGTTCACTTCAATTTTCTTTTCCTTTCACTGTATTGGGTTTGTGTGACCAGGTTTTGGTAGTGGTGGGGTCTTACAGGGGTGGCTTCTGTGGGAAGCTGCCAGAAGCTTCCCCCATGTCTGATAGAGCCAAAGCCAGCTGGCTGCAAGATGGACCTGCCACTGGCTAAGGCCGGGTCCCTCAGCAGTAACTGGAGTGCCTCTGGGATAATGTAGTTAAGAAGGAGAAAAAAATGCCCTGGCAACAACCCATGCTGGAGCAGCATCCTGGCAGGACCCATGGCCCCATGAAGAGAGGAGCCATGCTGAAGCTGGTTTGTTGTCAGGACTTGTGTCCATGTGCTTTGGGACACACAGCAGAGCAGTTCCTGAAGTACTGCAGCCCATGGGCCTTCCCACACTGAAGTTAATGTAGGACTGTTTCCTGTGGGAGGAATCCCACACTGGAGCAGGAGACGAGTGAGGAGCCCTCCCATTGTGGAGGAAGGAGCAATAGAGACTTGTGATGAAAAGACCACAACCCACTCTCCCCATTCCCCTGTGCCACTGTGAGTGTGGAGGTAGAGAATTTGGGAGTGAAGTTAAGACCAGAAGGAAGGAAGGGATGAAGGGAAGATGATTTAAGATTTGGTTTTATCCAAATCTCTTGGTTCTTTGCCCTACTCTGATTAGATTGGTAATAAATTATTTTTCCCAAAAGCCAAGCCTGTTTTGCCCATGACAGCCTGAACCATGAGCCTTTTGTTATATCTTCTCTCCCTTGTCCAGCTGAGGAGGATAAGAGCAGCTCTGGTGGGCCCCTGGTGCCCAGCCAGGCTCAACCCACCAAAATTTTCCAAACTGCTTTTCTTTATATGAAGGCTCTCTTTAAACCAAGACCAAATCACTTGTGAATTAAGTTGGTTTAGAAAACTCATAGGGAAAATGTTTCCAGATTGGTTGCGTGCACTCATGGAGAAACTATTTGGCTTAAAATTTTATTTGGGGCAGACTTAGAGTTATACTGGTTCTGTCATGGACTAAATAGGCCCTCACTTTTAAATGACGCTTCTGAATTATTTGATTGAGATTAAAATATTGGAGTGGGAAGTGGGATTCCAGTCCCACTTCAGAAGGAGAACATCAGTGACAAAGTGGTTCCAACACCTTGCTTCCCTGCTATGAACACAGGAGAAAAAGACCGTTGTGTACAAACTGATCCAACTCTAGCAGAAAATTAATTTATAGAACCCAAATAATGCTGTATCCATCCCAGTCAGGCAACAATGAGCATCTGCTCTATCCAATCATTATGCATGAATTTTCTTGAGCAAGAATACACTCTTTAAACAATCCCTAAACTGTGGGAAGTTTACTGGACTTGTTTGAGTTAGCTGTGATTTAGGAAGGACAGAATTTGATTTATGGAAACAATGAAGGAGGAAAAACTTGCTTATTGGCAGATTATCTATTTCAGACCATCAAAAATGCCATTATTTTCAGGAATTCAGGATGTTTTTAATTTATTTTGCAATGTACTAATTGAAATGACTAACACAGTACTAACTTTTCAGGATCATGAAGCCTATTCTGGAGTTTTTTATAAGCACTCTTTAGACTCTGTTTTCCACTCACTTGGTCAATAGGCAGGTGATTCCCCATCCCATGAGGGGTACATATCCATTAAAATGTGTGATGCATAAAAAGTTCTGCCCTGTAATATGTCAATTATGACCATTCCTGTCACAAGAGGATACACAGTTATGGTATCAAGCACTTCTAGATGCATGACACTTAATGACAGATGCTTAAGGATCCCGCAGAAAAAGTACAGCAAGCAGTGGTTGGTGAAAACAATCTATCTGGGCAGCAATCCGTTCCCTGGCCCCATCTAGGAGGAGAAATAATGATCTGTCAGGCTGGATCCATTGCAAGGGCTGTAATTAGCTCTGACATTACCCCTTTCCCCAGTCTCGGTCTTTTCAGTTAAATCTACATTTTGTCCTTCCTTGTGTTGTATGTGAAAAATAGTAGATAGATGTTGACATATGCTAAAATGTATTTATAAAAATGATTTTTTAAAAGTTGAAAGGCTATGGTTTTGATAATAAAAAAATAGCACAATATGAAACATGTCCAGGGAAGCATATAAATGTTTTCAGCAGCATAAGGTTGAATGCAGATCTCCACATCTTAGTGAAATCACATGCAGCCCAAATTCTCTTTGTCCTTCAAAAATCTATCATAATTCCTTATGACAGAAAAATTCCAATTGCTTCCAGCAGTCCCTAGGGCTTTGTTTCAATATCTCTGCTCTTTGCAGCAGGACTCTTGAGTACCATATCCAAAGCAGTGACACTGAATATTGGTCTGCACCGTATTGCTTGTTGCACTGCTTTCATTAAACTTGCATTGTATACTATTACTAATTCCATTAGAAATTTAAAACAATCTTTAAGCACAAAAACATTCATTACTGCAATTTTAGATTAATTTATAGGTTGCAGAACTACGACTCAGTATTTTCCAAGATTTCACCCTCATTACAGAGCAACTTCAGTTTGCTACAGTAATCATGAGGAGACAGATAACAAAAAAATTGCAGAACAAAATCTTTAATAGTCTGTGAAATAGCAGCATTTACTTTAAATACACAACATAATAACTTTGAACTATAATGGCTATATTCTAAATCCAGACCTGCCTACCTTGGAAAGAGAAAAAAAAAAATAGTGCAAATCTAGGTGGTCCTTTCTCTCTTTATCGGTTTCTTACTAGTATTTTTTTTCTGTTTCTAATAGAGGTTTTTTATTTATGTATTTATGATTTTGAACTTCCATAGATGCAAACTATTCCATTCAGAATTCAGCTTACAGAAAGAAGCTTCTATAACCAATTCTTCATTGTGTCATCACTACTACAAATTTGCAACTCTAATAATCAGTGGCTCAGTCCCTCTTTCATATCTACTTAGGACCTGTTACCTTTTCTCTTTTAAAAACATTCTGAATCACAAGGGTTTGATCATCAGTACTTCCTTTTAACCCTAGTCTATACACATGGCTGGAAGACATGAACCTCTTAAGAGTTCACATAAAAGGGTAAGCAAAGCTTTGAACTTGCAGGGCATCATCACCTTCCCATGGTGATTTTCCCTGTTCATACAATTAATTTCTGGTACCTCTTGTTAATTCAAACGTAAAGCCTTCTTTTCAATCCTAGGAACCACCTCATGTCCTTTTAGTTTCAACTCTGTTTCTAGCTCAACAAGGTGGAGATAATTTTACCATATGCACATAACCCAGTGTAATATTTACAGATAAGAATCTGTGTTTATAAATCTATTAAATGTATTCTAAGCTATGAATGAAAACAGCAACTACTGAAGGCTCTATAAAAAGCTGACAACATCGTAAGTGACGAGGTAAACAACAGCTGCTTTGGACTGACAAAACCTTTACCATTCACTTTGGATACTCTCTTTTCTAGCTATCCTACAAATACCACAAGAGAGAAATTCTGAAGGAATGAACTTCATGGAGGAAAACCTGAATAGAACCTTTCTTTGAGGGTTCATCTTTCCACATGAAATCTTCAACCTATTTTTCTCGGTGATTGCCAAAAAACCTTTGTATGTTGCTTGTTTATTTCTTAATGAAAACACAAAACTGGGTGCACAGGCATGTGCTCTGCTTTTCCTCTGAACAGCTAACAGAGCCACGAGGTGGGTCAAGAGCCACAACTGAGACAGAGCAAGTCCCCATGGATAATGGTTTTCCATGGAAGGGAATGACTATGAGTCATACTTTCACAACAGTATTTTAGCATTAATGAGAAAGTAGTATCTCTCCACTTTGGCTGTAAATCTTGTACGTAGTTTCTAATATTTAAATTCTATTAGTTGCCTAATCATGGGCCTTGGGAGCTTTTGGGGTTTTTTTTTTCTGATTCTTTAAGCTAAGAAAGGAGAAGATAATATTCCTCCACACAAATCATGCCTCAAATCAGTAAACTTTTGTGGACTAACATCTGTGGCACAGTGGCCAGTGAAGTGTATCCCCTTGTTTCCCCTGAATATGCATCACTGTAAATATTATTCTTTAATAACATATACTAACGTATATTAAAAAATGTACTTTTACCATAGTAATTAACGTATTAAAAATGCACCATTGATATAATCAGTAAAAAGAGCACTGCAGAACCCTGCCTGAACTTTAACACATTTTTTGAAGGAGTATTTAAGCTATAACTAAAAGTCATTTGTCTACAGAAAATATTTTTTCAACCTCATTTTTTCAACCTCAAATGAAATTAATGACTATACAGCATACCAGACTGTAGCCTCCAAAACATCAAATCCTAGCAGTGTTGTAGGCTGAGTTAATTTCTATTAACACCTGTATCTAAACCTATTAAGAAGCTTGAGGAGATGCATGAATGACACAAGCAATTGTATTTGCCATATATTCTACAAATTCATTGCTTACAGAAGATGGTAGATTAGCCAAAATTCCTTGGATGGCACAAACTAGAAAATGTAAGTTTCCTTACCAATGACCAAGGTGATTTCTTTGCCTCAGAAGGTAATTCACACCTCTGTACCTTTTCAATCTCTGTAGTCTCTTTGACTGTCCAGAGCTTTAACTCTAATACAGATAAGTCCTAGACATTTAAATAAGACTCTGGGACTTTGCCAAATAGCTTTGTACAGCCGTGAGACTAACACATCATCAGTCACATGATGTGACTGAATTGGTAGGTCACATTTGAAGAAACTGGTTTTCAGGAATCACCTCACAAATACTGGTACATAAAGTCTAGAGTTAAATCTTATCTCAGCCCAACAGTGGTGTTTCATCATTGGAGAAACATCTAATTACACTGTAAGCATGGAATGTGTGATGCTGAAATCCAGAGAAGGAGAAAAAAAATCCAAGCACCCCAGACCTTTGTGTTTCTGTAAAAAAAACTAGTAAAAATTGGCCTCCATCAGGCACTGCTAGCTGTGCTAAGTGTAGTATAAAGACTTCCCACAAAAAAAAAAAAAAAAGCATTTTCCTTTACTTCCAAAACAAAACATCTCTTAAAGCTTCTGGGTGTCTATCCCTTTTCTGTCTCTTTCTTATCTCTTTGAGATTCACCATGTAGTTCAGGTAGTTTCTTCTACTCTCAGGAATAAAAGAGGAAAAGAAAGCCTCAACACTGTTTTCTTGTTCATCCTTTCTCTGGAGTAACACCAGCTCTCAGGAGCAAGAAATTCCTGCAGCCTAGGATTTTTGTTTATACTTTAACTGAAGTGTAGGAGGTTAAGGAAAACTTCATAGATTCCATTTGTCCATGGCTCTAACCAAATTTCTAAAATTAATTCAGATTAATCTATTTCTTTAAATAACATCAAAGGTAGGTCATAAAAACTGAAAACAAAAAGCAGCTAGAAAAGTAAGTGTGTTGGAAGGACCAAACCTTGGCCTCTCTGTCACAGTTTCGTCCTCCTAAAATGAAAGGTAATGTATAGGAGAGTGCACAAAGCTTTTACAAATAGTAATTGCTTAAGGTTGCACAACTAATTGAACCATGAGAGGGGCAAAAGAAGTGCTGACTACTAGAACTGCTGAAAATATTGTCTGAAGTGAAAAGTTAGCAATCGCTGTGTGCTTTCAAATATTTTACAACATGCCCTTTATCAATAGCTTGAGTTGTTCTGTCTTGTAGGTCGACCTTTTACTTTGATTGCTGCCTCAGCTCTGAATTTCACATGTTCCTGGATGATGGCTATGACTTATGAAGGATGTAAGATGCCCTAAAAACTGTAAAATCAAATACTATAAAACTGATTGTTGGCATTTTTCACATGTGCAAGAGCTGTAACTGTTGTGGTTGTCCCATTGCTGAGAATTAGCACAGTCGAGGACACGCCTGGATAAGCTGATCCAAAGTGCAACAGAAGAACTCTGATTCACAGCTGATATAATCACAGTTTATAATTGGTACAAAAGGCCATTTGTGTACCATTTTCTCAAGGAGACCTACCTTTCCATGCTATGAGATTAGTGTCTAGCTTGTACTCAAGAGGACAGATGAGTCAGGTCATCTGACTTATTTGCAGCAAAAGCTAAATTATTACCTTGAAAAAGTAAATTATAGGAGAATATAAAATGGAAGGAAACAGTTACATCATGAGAGTACTGTTACTTGCTTCCAGATTCCCTTCAGAGAAACAACTCAGTTTCTCTTGATATCATGATGCTCACCCATTTCTTTACATTTATGTAGAAGAATAACAGGAAGTTACTCTGTCAGTCTGGCTCTATTGGCTAACTAACCTTGCAAATTTTGGGGAATGGAAATAAGCTGTTCTTTTAAATAAGACACTTGAACTTACAAATCAATAACTGAAATAGCCTAAATTAAGATTAGAAAAACATATGTAACAATCTGCATTTAATCATAGAGGATTTTAAAGTAGTTTTCTGGATAAAGCAGATGACAGATTTCATGTTATTTTCTGGATATAAAGTGTCTATAACTAAGGCTTAGCAAGGCAGTGCCTATGACAATATAAACTTTTGAAAGTAAATTAGTTTCTTCGCACTTTCTGAACATTTTTTATTTTCCAGTGTGCATCAGTATGATGTCTGTCCATGTAAAATGAAAGTACTGGAGCAATTGGTAGTAACAATCTGATATTACACTGTCTCCTTCTAATGTCTGAATATTTTACAGGTAGAGATGTTCACTGCTGGGTGGAATAAGTGGTGCTTCAGCCTCTAATTCATGTTGTACTCTTCTGACAAAAACACTTCTGATTCAGCAGCAAGAATGGTGATTTGAAAGGTGTATCCATATTTTTGCCATAAAGTTTCAATGTGTCTGTGTCTATATAGCAGAATGAAGAAATCATGAAAGTGGAATTAGATATATTTGACTTTAATATAATTAGCACTGCTACCACCTGCAGTGAGCACATGATGGGATGTTTCATTCTGACTGTTAATTCTTCAAGGAAAATGGTGCTTTTTTTCAGTTTACTAGCATGTATTGATATTACTACTCATTTTATCTTCATGAAAACTGTCTTAGTTGTGCCTTTTCTTCAACCATTATCTCTGTATTTTGCTTTATAGGCATGTCCGCTATGTATCCATAGAAACAAGCACAGAATGAACTGTGATGCCTTGTGGCCACGTTTGTTTTGAAGTTACCACATAAAGGAAGTGAGAGTGCCTTATTTAAATAAAAAAAAAGAAAAAAAAAGAAAAAAAAAAGAAAAAAAAAGAAGACAGAGCTCTAATGCAGCCAGAGGAAAGAGTACATTTTACCTTTTCTGCTTACTTCCTTTAGTCAATTTCTAATGAATAAAAGTTACAAAGCCATATTGGCTGCAATATTAATGAAGGAATTTCTTCCTTCCACTCCTTCCTCTTCATTGATATCAATGCTCCTATAAGTGAAATGCACATTAGAGCTAGTAAGGGCAACTAACACCTTAGTTAGTCTGTGAAAGAAACAATCTGCTTGTGGTTACAGAGGGATTTAACAATTAGAGTAGGTGCTTGGAATTTTCCCAGGCTTTCAGGTTCACTTGACCTAATTATGACAGCACTACTGAAAACAGGTGCTCTTGAAAAGTCACAGCTTTTCACACACTGTAACACAAATGGCCGTAATTAAAATCAGAAATTTAATTAAAATTCTCAGATAAAAGCAGGTGAACTGGAATTCCATTCTCTACTTCTGGACTGCTTATGCATGAATGTTGGAGATTTATTGACAAAAAGTAACCTTGGAGCACCAACTAAACCTTAGTTCTCCTAATTTCTGCTATATGCCTCTTCAAAGGTAGGGGCAGATTATACCAATTATTCTGATTATACTGATTATTCCTGGATCAGAACAACAGACTTTTTCACTCTTCCACAGCTGGCTTCAAAGTTCCCAATTTTTAAAGAGAAGGTGAAAAATGCTCCCAGAAATCTTCCAAGACACTTGGGTACTTAAAGGCTAACCTATAACAGGGCCTGCAGTCCAAAAGTTGATTCAGACCTGCACCATAACGTTCCCTAGGATGGTGAGAACTTGATAGAATCTCGCGTTATGTAGCATTTTTATTTTACAAGTGTAAAATTTAAAAATACAAATGTCATCTGTGCTAGCCAAATGAATTACACAACTCAAAAGTGAAAATATTTTCTTTGTTAACTGATTCAATTTTCTGATGTGCTTTCTACAGCCTTTTTAAGAGATTCAAAACTGGAAGGTAGTTCCCTGGAGTCAAGGTCCTACTACATCTGAATAACTTTCACATCAAAGAATATGCTTCCCTTGAAACTCCCACCTGTAACTGAGTTTCCAACATAATAATCTTTAACGTGTTGAAAGGTCAGACCACGGTGTGAATGTTCAGCTTGTCTGAACCAGATGACTGGTTTCATGAGAATCATAATCTTTAGCACAGTGGCAGATGCTTTAATGCAGACAACGATCTCTGTGAAACCACTTAGGAACTACAGAAGCTGGTAAAACAGCTGAATTCTTTGATGCATGTGCTTCTTCTCTTAAAAAAAAAAAAAAAAGACAAAAAAGTTCTTGCTTTACTCAAGGTCATGTAATCCTGAAAAGTTAACACTAAAAACCTACTGTTGTGTGACAAATCAGGATGTGATAGAAATCAAATGACTCCAAAATCAAAATAAGAAATATTATATTTGCATGCAGAGTTGATAATTACATTTTTTGTGTGTTGGAGATTGAAGAAAAGGGTGCTAGAAGGTGGGAAATCCTACTGATGCACAGCTACCATTGAATGGTATACTCTGCCATATATAGCTTCTATACTAAATTGATGGGCATTCAAGGGTAGAAAAGCAGTAAATGAAATATTGTCATCAAAAAAATATATAGTTTTTTATTTGCTTTCTTTTAAAATGTTTTAAATTTAATGTGTAAAATCCTAACTTTGTTAACATTCACCTTGAACATTTTATATGTGATCAGTGTAATCATGGAATATCATAACCACTAATATAAATAGTGTCAGTTTGACATTGTATCATATGTGAGATAAGGTCTTTAATAGATCTTTAACTAGAACTGATATAAACCATAGTTGATTATAAACACTTATTAACCATTTTTTTCTACTGGACTATTTCAAACATAAGATCAACACTGGAGTTAACTAGTATCTTCTATTATATGACGAACAAATTGCTTTAAAACCTCACTTTCCTATTGTACTTATGCTATGATTTCTTTTTAAAGGTGTTAAAGAGATGACTAACTGAACCATTTTAAAATATGTTAATATTCATAATATTTTCATTTGTCAAACTGCAGTAAAAATTATCTCACAGTGGTGTTTGTGGAAAGGGGATCTCTGGCATAGGTTTCTGCTAATGCAACTGAATATAGAGTATTTTCTTTGGGATTGAATCTGCATTGTAATTGTGGAGAAAGCAGAGTAAGAGCAGTTTGTGTTGCAGTTGTTGGCTTGAGTCCTCCAGGATTTTACAGTACACAAAATAATTTCTGGCAGAAATTCCTGTAACTCATGTGGCTACCCCTAAGTGTATTTTCTCTGTGTAATATAATTCTATGTCTTCTAAAGAAGTGTTTTTGCCAAGGTATCATTTATGTGCTTCCTGTGTTCCAGCACTTTGGTTTATGTTAGACTGGAAATTGCAGTACTGGAGGAATGGAGTGATTTATTGCTTGTGTGTTTCTATGGTAAGATTTTCCACTGCTGTAATTGTTCAGCTCCACAGGTGGTAGCTATGGCAGCATCACTTGTGCAGAGTGAAAACCATGCAGCTTCAGATGTTTTAAGGAAGGTTAAGTTTCTTATTGTTAAAAACAGTACTATACAGCAGACCACCTACATGTGGCATTAATTACACTGTTACTGTTAAAGCCTAGCTGATGCACAGTGGAATCATCTGTAATAAATGCTAAAACCAGAAAAAATAGATATGGCGTGATTTAGAAAACAAAGAATACTTGAAGCTGTATGAATAGAAGTTATAAGTGAAGGATACATAAAAAGTAGTTGGCATGGCTTTAAAAAGCATATAATATATACAATTGCAAGAAAGATACTGGTATATTTGTCCATTTTATCTAAGGGTCACCTTTATCTTCAAAGTGGTGCAGTTATGCCCCAAACAGGCAAGCTAATCTGTTTTACATAGGACTCCATAAATCTCAAATTTTAGGTAAGACAAGCCTTTATGAAGCTCCTTTAGCACTCTATTTGTTATTTATCAAATATCTTTTTGTATACATAGCTAAGCTGATGTGATTCAGTAAGATGCAAAGAGCACTAGAACTGAGAATTCATCTATGAATCACCAGCATAAATCACACAGGATCACAAAAGGTACATCAATCACTCCTTCCTCCTACGTCACCACCTGCCAGGGGACGCCTGCTAATGTGCACTCTCTCATTCTTAAACAGTTTCAGGCAGTGCCTGAAATAGTGTTATGTTCCATTTTATGAAGGTTAAGTATCCTGGAGAAAAGGCATCATCCTCTTACTACCCAAGCTATTAAAAAGCCTCATCCCTTATTCATCATAATTTCAACGAATACATTGCTCTGTAGCCATCGTGCACTCCTGCCCAACAGGAAATGCAGCCCTCTGAAGACGAGAGTGTACCGCAGCACATTCATACCACCTGTCACAGTGCAACAGCAGAGCTTTGCAAATGCACGCCAGAGACCCTGTGAGAAAGCCCCCAAACACAATTTATTGCAGCCAATCTGATGACAAGGAAAAAAATCCCTTCCCACTGTCCCAGAAGAAATTAACTCAATGTTCATAGAGGCTCACAGGACGCACAGCTGTGCTCTGACCTATCAATGAAAAACAGCGATCTCCCAGCAAGGGTTGTGGCTGATGAGGTAGTATCACACATGCTTTGCTTTATGAGATATGAAAAAGAACTGGTGATATATCTGAGTCATTTTTGACCTGGCTTATCAACTCACAGGAGAAACTCAGAACCCTTCCTCTGGGCAGACAAAGCTATACTCCCTTTTAGCTTATGTGACATGCATTCTTGAAATGGAATATTTTTGCTTCAAAGAACTGACCTGTGGCCAAGCACAGTGACACCAGGCTATGTCTTCTCCCTAAAACAGTACAGGGTACCAGAAGCATATGCCATTTTTTTCTTTTACTACCCTGGTAATGTTTCCAATTTTGCACTATTATGAGTGGCGAAGATAAAGGAGGTGAAAAGAGATGGAAAGCCTAGTTATTAAAATCCATCCCATTCATCAGCAAAATAAAAGATTCCCCCTCCCCTCCCAAAAAGTGCTTGCAATTAAAAATGCTGATATCTTTAAAGATAACTTTTATTATTTTTATCCAATTATTGTCACCATGACACTGTGAACATTTCACACTGCCGAGATGGTCTGCCTTATGACAGATATTAGAGAAAAACCATAGTTTAATGTTCTTCTGAGTTGAATTTCATGCAGGACTTGAAAGACATGAGGTTTTTTTGGGAACTAGCATTTGCTGGAGACTAGCTAGGTCCTGCTTGCATTAGATTTAGGTCAAAATTTCTACTTCATTTATTTGTAGTTTCTTGCTCCCACCAAAGAAGCCAATTTCTGCTGAAGGAACAGTAAGGACATTCTCCTCGTAACATCTAAACAAGACAGGTGGATGTGGACATTATTTATGATTTTATACATTGACCTATAACTGAAGTGTAATTCTCACTACTGGATATTTCATAGTTCACTGCTGTTGCAATAGATCAGAGAATTAGGTTCTCAACATTTATTCCAGCTAGCTGTACTGAAAAGTGTTAATTTTCTTCAAAGCAGAAGGTGTGGTGCTGCATTGTGAATTTGAGACTGAAACAGCGTTAAGGTGTCGGTGTTTTAGATACTGCAAGCAGTGCTTACACAGCATAAGGTTTTATGTTTTCTCACTCTGAGTAGGTTGGGAGTGGGAAAGAAGTTGGGAAGGGATTTAGTCAGGACAGCTGACCTGAACTGGACAAAGGGAGATCCCATACTCTAAGGGACTGTGCTCAGCAGTGAAACCTGGGAGCTCATCTTTCCAGAGTAGCTGTTGCATGGAGGCTGGCTGGGCACTGGTCTGCTGGGGTAAATGATTGCTTTTGCATCATTTGTTTTTTTCCTTTGTTTCCCTTCATTTATTAAACTGTCTTTATTTCAACATGCCGGTTTTCTTGGTTTTGTCTTTCCATTTACTCCCATCCTTCTCGAGGTAAGTGACTAGCTGGGCTGGGAGTTACCTGCTGGCCAGCGTGATCCCACCCCACTGAGCAAGTGACAAATTCCAAATGTGTCTGGGAGCTGCTGTGTCAGGAACTGCAATACAGGCACTCTGCAGAAGTTTGCAGTTGGCTAGCTACTCAAGGACAAATGATCTGGCCCAAAGACTGGAAAATCTGGACTTTGCAAGGGACATTAACTTCCTGCAATTCTTCTGTGTTTTGATAACAACAAACATTTGTCAGAGTGAGTTCACTAGCAGGTCAAGATTTGTGTGACAACCAGGCTGCAGCACATTTAATCAAGAAACAGAGAGTAGAAATGCTGCATATCCCTAAAGGCTTTCATACTTTAAATCTGTTCCTGCTGGTCCACAGCAGACTCCTTGCCCAGGTTCTGTGATGGCAAAGGCAGAAAACCCACTCTGTGGAATCTGTACAAATCCCAGGAGCATTCACACCAGGTGGTGAATATGCCCTCAGAAGTGACACTGAGGAGGTCTGAGCAGCCCCCTGGACCAGAAATATGTGGAGACTTTTTTGTTTTTCCTGGTGTAGTCCTTGAAATCCAGGAACAAAAAGGACCACAGGGGAGAGAGGCAGAATGCTATCAAGGGATTCACCTAAGATAGGGAACATGGACTATTATCAAGCCACTTAGCAACTCTTACCTTTGCTTAATATCAATGATCTCAGAATAGTTCTAAATGCTCTTGCACAAAGAAATACAGGTGAGTGACAAGAGAATGGACCAAATCATACCAGGAACCTGGTTCTGTGGGGCATTTTGTAATACTTACAGATACTAGTTTTGAGAAGGAGGTAATATTGCTTCACATGCCATTTATAAGAGTATTTCAGAGCTTTCAGAATTAGAAAATTGCTTCTACTATTGGCAAAAGATGGTCAGACAATGTTCTGAACTTGCTGATCTGCACTGGGTGCTAGGTGTGTCTAGTGTTTAGGACAAGAAGTGTCTAAAAGCATTTAATATTGTCTCGAGATTTTTAAGCAGACCATCCAGCAAATTACAGTGACTTGCAGGGAGAACCACAGAGAAATGCTGTACCTGGTGCAATTATATAGGAAGATAGGAATGTAAAAGCAGTTACACCAGGTCAGAACAGTGTGCATGTTTACCATTATCCTGTCTCTGACAGTGGACAAAACTTGCATCTTGCAATAAATGGTAGTTTTAATGCAACATTAAGTGATATTCATCTTCTCATGACCTGCAGGAAAGGATGTCTTGAGTGAGATATATTTCACAGTCCTCAACAGATATTTTTCTACGTGAACATGTCTGATCACTTTCTAAACCTATGTCAACTTTGAACATCTACATTGTGTGGCACTATTCCATTGCTTATGTATGAAATATTTCTTATGCCACTACCTCTGCTCTCTTTGAATTTCTGTCTCCTTTTCTTCACATGATGTACACAAATTTTTCCATTAGAAGACAAATAATTAATGTCTGTTTGTTTTCTTTTGTCTCTCGTGATGTTGTAGATATATCACTCTTCAAACATCCTTTTTCCACACTAGAAAACATCAAAGTAATCTGGAAAAATTCAATTTCTTCAATCATCCTTCTGTCTTCTTTTCCTTTAACCTCATCACTATTCTTTTTGAGAAGAAAATGATAAAAAAAAAAAAAAAGATGAGGAGTAATGGAGCCTTATCAATTAGTATTTATGCATCATTATTTTCCCCCCTCCTCACTTTCTAAGGATTTGCTCTTTACTTTCATAATTGTTGCTGAGCACAGAGCTGGTGCATTTCATTGATTATTTAAAAATTGTTTCAGAGAATATTAGAACCTTTGAAGTTCCAAAACCTTTCCTGAAGGGTAGCTGCTGGTTGAGATCCCCATCCTTCCATTTGGAAAGTTAAGATCTTCCACTCTTTTAATGTGTTTTACTTGTCAGTGTGATTTACTTTCTTTATAATCTATTTCCATACACACTTATTTATCGTTCGGTATTGTGAGAATTCTCATACAATTTTTCACAGTCATCTTAGATGGCCGTGGGTCAGCCTTTAGAGGTAAAGGATTGGGTAATATCAGCAAAATGTTATAGTGGACCTTGAGCAGGGCCAAGAACCAAAGTGCAGTGGAAAATACTGTAAGGACGGCTTACTTACCATGAAATTCAGGCAAGATAGCAAACCTCTGTATCTAGTAAACCACATGACCTAATTCTTTGACATAAGTGGAATAAGGGTGGCTTGGTTTTTTTTAATACTTCAAATTTTCAAATATGAAGGAGAACAAGTAAACAATATCATTGCACCAGACACATGCTTGTGCTGGGTTAAATGGTGTGTCTGTTATAGTGTAGTTGCAATTTTGTAAGGACTTAAAGAGCACAGTTGCCTGTCTCAAACACAATTAAGGCCCCAGAAGGACGCTGCCATGAGATAAGTGCAAAATGGAGCAACAGGATAGTGCTAACTCCAGGCCTGGCAGAAGCAAGATCTGGTTAGCCCATCCTGGGTAACGCATCAAGACAAAAATTCCCACTGTGGCAAACTATGCAACTTCTCGTACGCCTATCACCAGTCAAACAAAGGTCACCCTAAGTTACAGGGCAGATGGCATCTGTGACCACCAGTGACCACCAAAGCCCCCTTGAATATGCCTCTCTGGGTACCTGGAACCTGGACTGTAAGTTAAGCCACCACAGTGGGAACTTGAGATAATATAAAGGTCTGGGTATTATCTCAGACCTAGGGGGAGGCTAACAAGATTGGAGGAGAAGAATTTATCAATGATAATGGACTCAAAGAATGCAGAATTTACAGGGCACAAACAAAGTCAACTCAGGAACTGTGCTGAATCAGCTCTGATTGGTTTCCATCAAGGGGAGATCATGACCACAAACTCATGGTCCAGTGACCCAATAATGAATTAGGTCAAGTTAAGAAAAGGCTACTTTCTGTATAGCAAAAGTAGTGAAAATTAAGTCTTACTTATTATGAAGCTGTTTTGCAAAGCTTCTAAGTATAATCTAAGATGCTTTGAAGAAAATAGTGAATAAAATAATATTAAGTCTGTTTCCAAATGTGTTTCCATTCAAAGCAGATTAAAGCAATGTATCTCAAAGAGCTGTTGTGCAGAGATGATGAGGTTACAAACACACCCTAATTGTAAAGGGCCATTGGCCATTTCTGGAATATTAAGGAAGACATGAATATCAGTTAAGGTTGAAAATTATGATAAGAAAACATGACATTCACCTGGAATTTTGTATATGTACATTTCCATCTATCATGTCATTTTTTCTAGAAATCAGCTAATAGAACTGCCAAGGCAGACACAATTGATAACATGTAACACAAAATTTCTGCTGTCTAGTCTCAAAGTGTCAGTAGCAATACATTCAGTGTTAAAAATTTTCTAAAGGCACGAGGGTGTCTTGTTCTGATGATTGTGATATGTGTAATTTCTCATGATGGGCAGTTGCCAGTGAAAATCACTTTTTAAAACCAGTAAGAAAGCAAAGAATGAAAACTACCAAAAAGAATGAAAACTATCAAAAATGCAGATGGCTGCTGGTCATCTGCATTTTGAATAAATGCTTCCGAGGCTCATTACTGTTCACTTTCTGATAAGTCCTGCTGTACTGATGAAGAAGATAAAGTAGAATTAGAATGTCCTACAAGCTGTATGGGAAAAAATACTTGCTCTTGCTCAGATTTTCAGGCCTTGGGGAAATCTCTCAGATGTTCTCACAAAAGAGCATACTTAAGACAGCAATAGCTTCACTACAACATGCCACCTGCAAAGCAACCTGATGAGATCCCTCTGCTGCCGCTGCCAACTTGAGTTAAGAAAACACCTCTGAAAATTTTTATTAGTAAAGGAATTCAAGTTAGAGGCTAAACACAACTTTGAATCTCAATAATTTTTCAGCTAATGCAAGACAGGGTTTTTTTCAATGTTAAGGCTCTTCAGCTGTGAAACTAGTATAATTTTGTTTTTCTGGATGGGTTATGAAGATCAGCATGAAGCACTGTGGAACTATGATCCAGATGAGCCCTTAATGCATATTTAGAAAAATTCTGTTATAACAATTTTTGTTGTTTGCTCAAAGACCATCCAATAGCAGTGATTCAATGGAATGAACAAATATTTCTTCTTCCATTTAGCAACGTTTTCTTCTTGGGCTTAGTTTCAGAATCTTAGTGAACTGGCTGGAGAGAAACACTATTTTATTGTCTTTCAACAGGGAAAGATTTCTGTTTGCAATGAAAAGCTGAAAATTGCTGAATGCAAAATTACCCTTTTTATTCTGAATTAAGAAAATTACTATGATTACTTTTGTATTTGTGTTTGAAGCCAGGCTCTTAAATGCAAGCTTTCAGAAGCAAAACCAGTAATATTGTAGCATTCCTAATGTTTTGTAAGGAAAACTTATTAAAGGCATTTTCATGCAAATGGATGTGTGACTTCATTAGCGTGCTGAAAATGGCCTTAATGCCAGCCAACTAGCCAAACACCAATGGTGTAATAAGGGCTTCAGAATATTCTCTACAAGCCTGCCTGAGTTCTAAGTATGTTCCTACACTCCCAGAAAACTTTTCCTTTAAACTTTATTCCCTTCATTGAAGTCCATGGCAAGCTTTTCTAGCTTTGACGTGTCTACTTGTTTCACCACAATAAACTATTGTTTTAGAAAAAGCATATTTTTTCCCTAAAAGAATGGGAACTGGAGTTAATAGGAGCAAATTAAAAAAAAAAAAAAAAAGTCTTATATAGTACAAGATAGTCCTGCTTATAAAAAAATCAAATGCAACTCCCCAGTAGTCTGAGACTTTTAACTTCAAGCCACTGCTGATATCTAGGTCAAATCAGAAGGGACAAAAAGGATAATAACTACTCGACAGGTATCACTATTACAAGCAGACATGCAGGCTTATCAAAAACCCAAGCAGATGAACATAAGGCTATACATGATGATATATACTGGATGTAACATCTTAGGAAAAAATTCCCTTCCACTGCTTTTTTGAATAGCTGTCAGTCATTTAAAAAAAACTCACAAGGGTAGTTTGAAAAATGCCATATATCCTGAATGCAGATGATAGCAAAACCTCTATAAAAATAACTTGCAAATAAAGGTTGACACCCAGCAAGTGGAATAAAAATGGTCACCCCCTGGAAGGATACCAGAGTTTGTCTTTCAAAAGTTTTAGTTGGGGAAATTCAAAGTAAAAATGCTGCTGGAAGAAATTGGCTTAACAAGTCTGCTTTCAGCTTCTCAAAACTGACATCAAATTAAATGTGAAAGACTGTAAAGTCAACTAAAATCATTGCAGTTTGTATGGGAATGTCAGACTTCTACCTACTTCAGGTTTTCTCTCGAGTCCACATGAAGACTGTTGGTACCATGTCCATTTAATTCCCTCTGAGAAAACTGTGAGATGGTATGTGCCATAATAGCAAATCCCCCTCGTAACAGCCTCTTAACATTGTTAAATATTACTCTTTATGCCTTCATTTTCTGTCTCCTTTTCCAGATTTAAAACAAGACATGGCCCTTTCCCACTCAATCTGAAGGGGTGTTTCTGTGAAAGTGTGCTAACACTATAGGTTAAAAATTACTCTGGCAGTGCCTTGTGAAACCATTGAGGATTGGGTCCTGTTATAACAGATATTTAACACACAGAAAGAGTCAGATATGGGCAATATAATGTCTGAACACCACGGTAATGGATCTTTTTGAGCAGTTGCTCAATTATGGGGATCTCAATGACATAAACAGGAAGCCTGAGTATGTCAATAGCTTGGTAGCTTTTACAGTTCATGTGCTTCTTTCTCTGTAGGCTGGAAAGATGCAGGGATTAATATCTCACTGCTGGCCCACTCCTCAGATTTGTGTGTAAGCAGGAGACATACCTCACCCCTACATTCCTTAATACAGTTCATATTGCTAAACATTTTTTTGCATCTCTTCAGTGTTTTCCACATCCCAGAAAGATTTGTACCTCTAGATCATGATCTGTAAGATTATTTCCTGATGCTTAAATGCTTGAAAAGTTGAAGTCTGGTAATTTCATTGTAGATACAAATGAGGAATGAACCTATTTAGCAACTGAAAATCTGTCCAGCCTGTTACAAATGCTTTGTGCTTTTGCAATTTGTTATTAGAGTATAACTGACTGCTTCTGACTTTGGTATCCACAGCTATAGACCAAAGTACAAGGCAGCACAATTGAGAGCCTTCATCCATCAGGTTTCAGGATTGCGTTATGACAATTTACAATGTTTATGATTCTGGCAACTGTCTGTAATGCAAACTTCGTGGTCATCTAAATAAAATAATGTTATTTTACTAATATGATAAGGCAAAACGACTATACAGAATTTATTACATATATTATGATGCCCTTGGTTTGGCATTATCTTAATGTACTCCACTGCAATAAGGCTGTGTACATTTGCAGTAATATACTGCAATTTTATATGGTTACATAAAAGCTTTATTGAAATAATACTGCACAGCTTTTTATGCAATTCTTAAAATAGCAGAGGCATAATGTAACACCAAAATCACGGGCTATTTAATAATGCATGAGTTGTTAAAATTATGCCACTTTTGTATTTTAAATTGTCCTTTTTTCTTCATCTTAGTGTCTCAGATGTTCTCTTCTACATGGTGCTACTTCCCCCTTCTTCTCTGATCTTAATGCAAAGAAGTATCATTTTGCAGCATACTAGTGTTTCGTTTTTCCTACCAATCTGTAATGCATTATAAGAAGCTGTCAAAGAATAAAGGACTTCCTTTTGCCCTGCTTCTCAAATTTCTTTGCTTCATTTGCAAACATTCAGAAAAAGCTGGAGTAGCCAGCCTGTTTATCTTTCTGAATGCTATTTCAGACCTTATAAAATCAAGGGAATTGAGGGGTGGTGCTAATCTCATACACAGTTTTATTGTCCTTTAGACACCCTTAGATGTCAAAAGCTGTGTTTGTAGAAATTAGAGACTTTATCTGCAAGTCTAGGAGTCTGTTTTTCAGGCAGCATAAAGATATTGCTGACATCGGTGTTCACACAGTTTACCAGGAGGAAATACCCTTTCTTTTTAACTCCTGAAGTAGCCAGGCGTTATCTTAACGGCAAAACACATTTCAGTCACAAGGCGACCCTAAAGCAGTGCAATCCTTTTGCTTAGCAATATCAAGCAAGCAAGATTAAAAACAATTATCTTTCTCCTATTTTCCTAACACTTGTTAGTTTTCTAAAATATCCACAGGCGTTTGTGACTAAGCCATACTAAGCTTATATCCAGTATGATTTTTTTTCAAAATATGAAAATGGCACCTTTATGAAATCCTTTCATAGAAGTACCAGCCATTATCAAATGTTTAAAATTATTAGACTTGCTACTAAACCAGAATAATACACTTAACAAAAAGCAGCTGTCAAATTCAGATTCCTTAAAAAATAGAGGAACCAATATTGCACCAGAAACAGATTTTATTTTTCAAAGATGAGGGAATCAGAGAATGATTGAGGTTGGAAGGAACATCCAGAGGTCAGCCAGTCCAACCCCTCTGCTTGGTCACCTACAGCTATCTCCCTAGGACCATGTCCAGAAGACTTTTGTGTAATCTCCAGGGATGGAGGCTCTAAACCACCCAGAGCAATGTGTACCAGGAGTACCTTTAGCTAATAAGGTGATATGAAGCAAATTATACTCGCAGACTGTATTTTATTGCTCATTTCTCTCCTTATTAAGATAGCTATAAGGAAAAATCAAGACAAAGACAGACACTGGCAACCAGACAGACAATCACCTTAATTTCAAGAAAAATTTTAGCTGTTAATAATTACAGCAGTCAGTTAAATGGAAATTGCTTACACAGGTGAAGTAACATTAGATCAGGCCAAATGGACAGTGAAGGATATTCTCTGCATTTTGAGCATTTTCAGTGATGAAAATGCTTACTTGTCAGTTGGCTAACTGGCATTCATAATCAAATTTTCAGACTTGCTGTGCCTTGGAAACAAATGCCAAGCAAGATATGTTTTTCAGAAACTTGAACACCCAGCTATTGAACTGAATGCTTGTAATTTCTGAATGTTCCATTTTCCCAGCATTTTATGTTTATCAAACAGTTCAAGTTATATTATCTTAGATTCTACAGGAAGATTTAAAGAATATTCATGAATGTATACCTAACATCTGAAAGATTGCCCAGATCACAATCTTAGATTAATCTAAGATGCAAAGAAAGGAAATAAATTCTTTAGATGAAGCAAATGATGCTGAATAAAGATGCAGAGTCAAAAGAACTGAAAAATGCCCAGAAGATTATTCAGCACATAGAGAGAACTATGTTACACAGGGAAAAAAGTCTTTACGGTAGTTAAAAATGTATGCTATTTTTTCTCCCTTTTTAATGATAAATGTCAACACTTTCAATGGTATGTCCCCTCTTACAAGCATTTCCAGTTTAGCTCGGCTATAGGCTATAAAATGCGCTAGATGGCAGCAAAAAGCAAGAGAAAAATCCATACTGCGAAGGTACAGAGATGTGGATCAGACAGCCTGTATGATTCCAACGCGGAATGAAGGTGGAAGAAATTCCTTCATTCCTTTGGTTGTGCTTTCCATTAAGTAGTGCAATGCCTAATCTAGTTGTCCTCTGTACTATTTATTAATCTGTGTCAAAACTGAGGTGTTCACAATTGCCTTTCAAATGGGATGAAATGCAGAGTCAGTACGTGGCTCAGTGCAAAAAAGGTGGGTAACAAACTCAGTGGTGTTCATAGGGACAGAAATGACCCTGACATCTCAACACTTTGGGTCAAATATTTCAGTTAAAATGATACTCCATATTTAAATATAAGAAAATGGTGAGAACATATTCCAATGTAAAATTTTCTTTTCCAAATTATTTGTACTGTTGCCTCCTCTTTAATATATTTGAGTTTCTATAATAAGGATTTCAAAATGCAGTCATGCAGAAGATTCTCAGAAGACTTATGGATTGACCAGTACAATCTGATTAAAAGTGGATCTCCTCCCTAAAAATCCAAACAACAAAAACCTACATAAAGCTGTACCACCTAAACCTTGTCTAAAATGGTTGCCAGAATAGTGGGTATAATACAGAGGACAGCTGTAACATTACACTCTGAAAAACATTTACTAGCTGTGGTATCGTACTTGCCATGGGTCCCTTTAAGGCTGATTGCATGCACTTAACTGCTTGCCTATACCAAGAGATGCAAAAAGTTGCAACTAATTTAAAAAAGAATAATACAATTCTTGCTATTTCACAAGAGGGAACCCCTTAAAAATGTTTCTCTACTAAAGGAAGCAGGAAACCTGCAAATAGAGCAAAGGTTAAGAGGGAAGCAATACCAAAGTAAATATGTAAAGCATAGAACTGGCTATTTATACAGATTTTTAAATTTTTATCTCTTCATATCTTCCCTTCTATCATGGTACTACAGACAATGAACCATTTTCAGTAGTTCACAGTTTACATCCCAACTCACTCTCCTGCATACTCTTCTCCCACAGGGATTGCTTTGTTTAGGAGTGGAGGAATAGGGAAAAAGAAAACAGAACAGAAGGCTCTGTTTAAAAATCATGACAGTGACTGATTGAATTTCAGTTTCTTCAGTATATACTTTAACAGGTATGAAATAATCTATTAAATAATTCAGGATCAGATATGATAGATCTTTGTCGCAAATTTGTATTATTTAGCAAATTCATCATGTGTAAGAACACAACAATTATGTTGAAATGTTCTCTTTTGGTCATCATATAAAATCTGAATTAACTTGTAGACTGTATATTTAAACTACAGATCCTGATGATTATTCTGTCAAAAAAGTAACAATACATAAGAAACTAATTTCAGTCCCAGTGTGTGTGTAAATTAATAACTGATGTTACACATAATCTTTAATACTAAAGAACATAAGTTTGAAACTCCCATCAGGCTAATGAGGGTAGCTCTTCATATCCAAAGAGGGATTTAACCTGTATTTATTTATTGTAGCATTTTTCATCAACATATTTCCACCCTTAATACTGTGGTTATCCATTTTTGTTTTCAGAAAGGTTGATAAAAATTTCCTACAATATAGACAAAACTGTTCTAATCTGAACAGAATCAGATGGCTTCTGGCATCTCTGTTTCCATGCATGTGGATATACACCTATGTTCTCTGTTCCTGCCCTGCAGTTTCTATACCTTATGCCATGTACAGAACTTGCTCTTCTCTATTTCCCCTTCCCTCTATTTTCCCAGAAGGAGCTTCTTGCTGATGCAATTTTTGCTGAATTCAACAAGCTGAAAGGATATTTCTGTTGAAATAAGCACACACAGAAACACACATCCATGTTTTTTCTAAATGGCTTCTAATTAAGATTAATTTTCTTGAATTATGTGCAGTACCAACTGGCATTATTTCATTTTTCTTCCTGGAAATCTAGTTTTTCAGTGAGGGCTGAAATCTATAAAAGTTTTTACAGAGTTCTATGTGAAATTTTCCTATTTTGAAATGGTTGTTGTGCCTATCTGGATGAAGTTACACTCTCCTCTGGAGAGATGAAGATTACATTTTCTGCCAAAGGCTGCCATGAATTCAGAATCACTAAACACAGCAGATGATGGTAAAGAAATTATTTGTGGATTTTGAAAAAACAAAAAGTTTCCTTCAGCTGATGCTCAAAGGAAGAGAATCATAGCCAGTTACAAAAGGGAAAAAGTAAAAACCTTTTATTACCACTTCTAAAGAGAAGTAACTGTCCAAACACAGTCAAGAGGGAAGATTTCAGCAAGTTTTATCTAGCTAAGAGGTTTTGCTGTATTTGGAAAAAGTGTTCCAATATAACAAATGACACTTCTCAAAGGGCCAATTTTAAAACTACTTTAATTAATACATTTAATTTACAAAAAAAAAAACCAACAAAAACCCCAACTGAACAAAGAAACAAAAAATTCACTTTTAAGTACTCAAGGTAGGGATACAAATTTGGTCATAAATTGTATTCTGACTGTATTCTGTATAATAAAGTGATTGAATGCCTTACTAATGTGTGAAACTCATCATGACTTAAACTATGGAACACCAAAGCACAATTTCTGAAGTTAATAAATAAAATTGAAAAATATCCTTAAAGGATCAATTTCTGTACCACTGAAGTGTGGCTTTCTTTAGGAAGGAAAACAATAGTGGCTGAATGAGAACTGAACATTTGGACAGGAAATGATAATTGATTTGGGTGTTGCAGAACTGCAACAATCTATCTTGTTTTCCAGACAGTAGGTTACTCATGTATAAATCTGCCATGTGTATTTTTGAATCTAGCAAATTTCTAGCAAACTTCCAAAAGTTTAGCAGCTAAGGCAAGTAAGACTCATGCCCAAGGTCTCACTTGAAAGAAAATTGCCATGTCCCTTGGCATCAGAAAAAGATATTTAACCAGAAGTGATTTAGGGAGATGAGTGTTCCTTGGTGAATCAACAATGATGTTTCTTTGCCATCTGGGTCTTCTGAAAGTGTTTTATATTTGAGCACTAAACCAGCATCATGTAGCTTAAGAGTTTTGACAGTTTCCCTGCAAAACAATATGTCCACCGAACATCTGGACCTCTCATACTACCCTACAACACTTTTTTCTGAAAGGCAATTGTTTTTCTGCTCCTCTGCTTCCAATTTTAGGTAATGTGGAACTTGTTAAGATCCTTTACTGATATACTATTGCAAACCACAATGTCTGCTCAGGTAAACACATTTATAAATGCAGCTCTAAAAATGCAATGTCATTTTTTTTCCACACATTTCAGAGGCTTCATTGGAAAGAAAGTATATAGGCCTGGATTGAAGAAAATTTATTTTTCTAATATAAAAAATAAATTGAAAGGAAGTTGTTAGGAGTGATTTTATTATCATCCTTGAGGCAGAAACTATTTAGAGCAAAACTGGTAGCATGCAGGCTTCATACAAACTCAAGGAAGCATTAAGAACATTAATGATTGTTGCAGTAGAAGTCCAATTTACATTGAGTTAAAGCATGACTTGGAGTTACCAAGTGTGCACATAAATTGAGCAAGTCAGAACAGGATCAGTGTGACACCCTTGCGTATGTCAGATGTAATGTGTACTAATGCATTATTTAAAGGATTTTAATGAAAAATGAATCAGATGAAGTGAACTGTTTCTAATCTGATTTTCACTGTATCAGGCTCAGCCCTACTCTGAGATAATAAAGCCCATGAAAACTAAAGAAAAATAAATAAATAATGATCAGCAGAGTGTAAAAAACTTCAATCAGCAGGACCGTGAGTCAAGCAATAACTTTCTGTTATTAATTGATTCTCAACTTGCCAAAAGACTTACACTTTCAAGGCAAATTAGCCACTGATAAAAAAGTGCCACTTTTCTCCACCAAGAACTGTCAAGAATTACAACCCCTAGTTAGGATTTCTCAGGCAGAATACACATTATTAGTTTCTTCTCACCATCAAATACTCCCTCAAAACTGGCACTTCTCATCTGTAATTAACAAGCAGAACACAAGGTAAAATGCCACAACTCTCAGTGGTGCAAGTAATGATGTGAAATTGTTTCCACAGGCTTCAGGTCCTTCGAGAGGAATAAAAAGGCTTCACTATATAACCCTCTCCAGACCATTTCAGACTCTAATCCTGCTTCTCTCCTACAACACAATCCTCTGGGGCACTGGAAGATCGTGAATTAATAATATCGATTTCTTTTTGCGGTCGCCAGTTGATTCAGAAAACTGCATCAATCAAAATCCTTTTTTTTCCTATGGTCTGTTAGTAGTTCCACAGACATTTCAAACAAGTTGCTATGAAGAAAAAATAGCCTCAAGAATGCAACTACATTATGCATCTACATCTTGGCATCTACAAAATAAAAATATGTTTGCAACCTCGAGTTAACATTTGGCTACTTTCAGCCAAGGAGCAATCTGACTTTACTTGACCTAGTGACTTCACAGACTGAGACGTCTAGAAATATTTTGCTTGAACAGATCACTGACCTTGACTGGTGAAAAACATATATTGATGGCAAAATTCCTTGCAACATTTCATTTACCAGTTCTAAATTTTGAAACCTTTCTTGCTGTAGTCAGTAAAGACAAGGTAAGACTGAATAGTGTAGGTACCTCCAACTCTTAATGCCTTGTCTAGTCTTAGGAACTATATTCAGAATGTTTCTAAATTATGAAGGAAACAAAATCTCTCAGTTTCCCAAGGGCTTCAGTCTATATTTTACACTAATCATAATTTGTCTTAGACATTTCCTTCTGATCTGTTATGCTGGCTTGTCATATTTCAGCATCTTCTCCCATTAGCCTCAGAGAAGCTGATTCAACCTTCATGTTTTAGCACTACGCTCTTTTAAATGTTGCAGCTGGAAACAAGACTTCCAATTATTTTTATGCAAATGCATATGACAACACCCCATGTCTATCTTACCTCTCACTAATTAGATTCTAAGTTTTTAAAAGCATTTTCAGCTTTCAAGTTTTGCACCATGCTTGAAAAAGTATTATTTCTGTAACATTGGTCTTCTTCAAGCACTGCAGCTCACTCTTTCTAATAGTTTCCAGATAATTCCTCCTTGACATATTTCTGCTGTATGATATGTCTTTCCCTCTGGGCTTTTTTAAGGAAAAATGTTCTCTACAAGAAGCTCAGGAAGACATTTACTGCATAGCTGCAACTGCCAAAAAAATTACTATTACCATATTGCTGCTTCTACAGAATGAATACAGCACTTTTTTCTATAAACTCAGACATGCCAGTTAAAACTTGAATGCCCAACTTCATTTTTATGCTATTATTTCTTTTCTGTTTTATTGTCCTTGGGTCCCAAGCTAAAGTTTGACCTTGTTCTACATATTTATAAATGCATACCATATGCAGTGCCATGAATCCTTGATGACTATGTAAAAAAAAAACAAACAACAAAAGCTCATTAAAGTTTCACAACAATGGCAGCAATTATTTAACATTATATCTGTTGTATCCATAGTTTCCAAGATTATTTACTGAGATTTAAGAATAGTACTTGGCACAGAAAAGACAAGGATGTCATCCAAGGCAGCCAGGATGGCTCTACTAAGGGCAAATAGTGCCTGACCAATTGGGTGGCCTTCTATGGCAGAGTGATAGCAACAGTTGACAAGGGAAGACTGACAGATGCCATCTATCTAGACTTCTGTCAGGTCTTTGACATAATCCTTATCTCCCAGCTGGAGAGACATGGATTTGATTCATAGACTGTTCAGTGGATAGGGACTGGCTAGATAGATGCAGCCAGAGTCTATGGATGACCTGGATGACTACAACCAGAGTTGTGGTCAATGGCTCTGTGTCAAAGTGGAGGCTGGTGACGAGTGGTGTCCCTTAGGGCTCTGTCTTGGGACCGGTGTTTTTCAGTTTCTTCTTCATTGACACAGACAGTGAGAACTGGGCACCTTATGAAGTTCAACAAGGTGAAGTGCATGGTGCTGCACCTGGGTGGGGGCAATTTCAGACATTAGTACAGCCTGGGAGAACTCAGTGACAGCAGACATGCAGAGAATGACTTGGGGGTTCTCATGGGTGAAAAACTGGACATGAGACAACAGTGTGCAGTTGCAGCCCAGGAAGCCAACTGCATCCTGGGCTGCATCAAAAGAGGCATGGCTAGCAGTTCAAGGGAGGGGATTTTCATCCTCCCCTATGCCCTCAGGATTACTGCATCCATGTCTGGGGTCCTCAACACAAGAAAGACATGACCTGCTAGAGTGGATCCAGAGGAGGCCACAAAGATGACCAGAGGGGAATACTTCCCCTGTGACAACAGGCTGAGAGAGTTGAGGTTGTTCAGCCTGGAGAAGAAAAGGCTTTGGGGAGACCTCACTGTGGCCTTTCTGTACATTAAGGGGGCCTATGAAAAGAGGGGAGAGGGTCTTTTTGTATGGGCACATAGTGACAAGGACAAGGGGCATTGGATCTAAACTGAGAGAGGGCAGGTTTAGACTAGATGTTAGGAAGAAATTATTTACTCAGAGGATGGTGAAGCACTAAAACAGATTGTCCAGTGAGGTTGTGGATACCCCATCCCTGGAAGTGTTCAAGGCCGGGTTGGATTGGACCCTAAGCAACCTGGTCTAGTGAATAGCATTCCTGCCCATGACAGTGGGGTTGGACCTAGATGATCTTTAAGGTGCCTTCCAACTCTAACCATTGTATGAATGGTCTTGTGATTTCCAAGCTATACATTTCTATTTGTGCACAGAATTTCAACAGTCAGGAGACCAGCTTCAGAAAGCTATTTTCTGAAATATGCCATCTTATTTGTGTGCCTTGGAGAGGCACTGCACATGTGTACTTGGACCAAAACCACTTGAAAACAAGTGGCACATCTTATGTGATAATTATCTTGGGTTCTGATAATTGAGAAAGGGAACAAACCACTGAAGGGATGTCATTATGTACCAATAAAAACCAAAATTAATTACCCAAACTTCTATTCATTTCATTAACTAAATCTATACCACTAAGATGTAAATCTTAAATGATGTTCAGGAATGCAGGAATAAATTCTTCCAGCTCCTGAGAAACTATATGGAAGTGTCCAGTTATGTTGCCATTATCAAGTATTAAAACTTAACTGCAAAATGCAAAATCCATGAAGGTAAATTCAGGTTTTACTTAACAAAACAGTAAGGTTTGGCAATAAAGATAGCTCAATGACTCTGCAACATGTTAAGAAATGTAATTGTGAGCAATTCATTGGGCCATCAATTTACCCAATATTTAGCAATAGCAACTCAGCATGACCAGTTAGCATGTTTAATGAAAAGAACAGAAATATCTTAGAATATTTTAGAATATACAAAGATGGCAGAAGAAAGGACTTCAACCTAATTAAGAAAAAAATTATTCTCTTCAGTTATACACTGACCTCTGAAACCCAGTGCTCTCCTGTACTTATGAGATGGAACACTCATTAATTTTAATTTATGAGCCAGAAGAGTAAGAGTCAGCAGCTATCAAACACAACACTGTGTTTCTGACACTTGTTTTCCAGCAAAGAACAAGAACCTTGCTTAGAACATACTGTGCAAGAACATACTGTGCAAATGGGCAAGAAAGAACAGGATGCAGCTGGAAAAAAGGGCCATGTGGAGATAGGGCAGCAGTTTACTGGGACAAGCATCCTTGTTCAGGCTCCTGGAGAGAAGCCTAGCACAGTACAGCTCAAGCACAGGAATGAGGTCAAAAAGTGGGCAAGGCAAGTCGAAAGGGGATAAGACCACCAAAAACCTCCGAAGCCCTCTGACCCATTCCCAAGAAGGTCTAGAAGAATGTGTGCATGATAACTCAGTTGCATGGAATGTGAGAAATGTAGCCTCAGGGTGGGGAAAACTTATCTATAAACAGCCCTGGTGGAACCCCCTGGACCCTGGGCATCTTGCTGGCCAGACTGATGTTGCACCTAGGACGAGTGATCTCCTTTACTCTATGTCTTCTCTCTTTTTTTTTTTTTTTTTTTTTTTTTTTTAATTCTTTTATTTCTATTGCTACTAGAAGATAAAGAACTAACTTATTCCAATTTCCATGCCAAGTGTATAATTTACTAATAAAACATTGTAAGGTTTTTTTTTGACCCTCTGGCAACCATGGGCATTCATGAACCCTGGGTGCTCCCTTCCTCTCAGGAGTGGAACAGATGTGTAGATTAGAACAGAATTTAATTTCATATCAGCTACTCTCCCTGTTTCACATTTTATGAAACAACACCAGACCATATTTATATGACATCCTTCTTCACATTCTACATGAAATAATTAAACATTATTGTCAGAAAGGAGGAAAAACAGCAAGGCAGATGCAATCTTTCTTAGCAGACAACAAAACCTCAGCTTTCAAATATAATGCTGAATTGTATTTACTGAAGTTTGAAAGAAGAATGAAATGTGATGCATCATCAAAAGGTTAAACCCTTGGCTACACCAGCTGCCTCGAGAGAAGAGTGACACTGCTGTATCTCAGGAAAGAGAGAGGTATATTAGTGAATTTCACTGACTGCAAATATTACCAGTCAATACATTCTTGCTGCTAAAGTGTCAGAAA
Organism: Corvus hawaiiensis; assembly: GCF_020740725.1. Classification (NCBI taxonomy): domain Eukaryota; kingdom Metazoa; phylum Chordata; class Aves; order Passeriformes; family Corvidae; genus Corvus; species Corvus hawaiiensis. The sequence goes on from NC_063215.1 coordinate 27,882,565, forward strand.
GCCAAAGGTATGCTGGAATAATTAAAAGGACTGGAGGCATTTTACGGGATATGGTACAGCTAAACCAAAAATAATAATAAAAAGAAACCTAACAAAAAACTCCACTAAATCTAGCAAAAAACCCCAACAACTGCAAGGGAAGGTAAATTACTGTCCTACTTCTCTAATCTCTGGCTTTCATGTACTTCATTAGCAGTCAAATTGGCCAGGAGTCTCAACCCCTCAGTGTCAGTACCATCCCCTGTTGAAGGCAACACCACCTCAGGACAATCACTAGTACAGCATGGCTAACCATGGTTCAGTTGCTTCTTTTCACAGATCAGTACCTCAATACAAATCCACCTGGCTCACAGTAAAACGCCAAACTGGGTGATGAGATGCAGGCATATATTCCTTCATCCAACACAGGAAGTGGAACAGACAGCTTGAACAGGCACTGCCAGCATTATCTGTCAGAGCGTTGAATGAGTTCATCTAGAACTGGAAATTTATACCAGACAAGGGCAAGTTTATGTGACACCTTTCTTTTTGAACTCTCTGTGTGTGTCTAATTGGGAAAACAAATATGACAGATACCTTAAATAGCCCAATAATGCTTATGCAAGTGTATTTGGTTACAGTTTGTCTTAGAAATGTTAAATTATCATTTTCTGCATGTTTTCTGCAGCTATACATACATTATTTAATATGTCAGACTATGTTTCTCTGGTCCTTCTTGTGGTAGTTTATTGCACCATTAAGCTATATGTGATGCTTTTAAAGTCTCCTTCGAAGTTATTTTTAAACAACGGACTCTGATGATCAGATTTGTTCATAAAACTTGATCCTGTACATACTCATTTTAATCTTCATAAACAATTTTTGCAGCTCCTCTATTAATTGTTAAGTGCAAGTCTTTTTTTTTTTTTGCTGTTTTTTAATACTTCAAAGAAGTATTAAAAGATATTACTTCAAAAGTGACTCAAATGTTACCAAGATGCCTTGCTTCCAATGTTTTGTATCACCCACATTGCTTCACTCACTACACCATAAAAAGGGTGGGAATTCTCTTTTTTAACTTGAGTTGTCTGAAAGTTACACAGCTAGACCAAGCCAATAATTAACCTACATCGGACAGTCAAATATGCAGAAAAGTACTTCCAGAGAAGGATTTAGAATCATGGAATGACCTGGGTTGGTTGGACCTTAAAGAACTTCTAGTTCCAACCCCCCTGCCATGGCCAGGGACCTTTCACTAGACCAGGTTGCTCAGAGCTCCATCCAGCCTGGCCTTGAACACTTTCAGGGATGGGACATCCACAACTTCTGTGTTCCATGGCCTCACCACGCTCACAATAAAGAATTTTTTCTTAATATCTAATCAAAACCTACTCTACTTCAGATTAAGACCATTCCCCTTTGTCCTGTCACTACATACTCAGCATCCCCATCTCCACAAGAGGGTCTGCATGTGGGAGACCCACACTTTTCAGTGTTTGCAAAATCCACACTGCCTGTGAGGGACTGGTGTACATACCCTGTGTTTGGGTGTGTATAAATAAGTTATAGAAAGTTGGCAATTTGGAAATTTGTAGATATTTATTAATATTATGCAGTGTCTGGTATCGTGGTTTATCAGTGGCATTGCTGATACCGATCCTGAATTCTTAGTTCATTTATTGCCACTCTTCATTAATAAATCAATAATTAAACACCTTTAAAAAAAATCAATAAATACTTCTATCCCATCAATTAAGCAGCTTTCCTCTGTGAAAAATATCTGTAAAAATTTGAAGATAGGAAAAGAACTGCCAGTGTAGCCTGCATCTAACTTCTTATACTACACAATTCTGAACACGCACAGATTGGTGTGCTTATGCATTTAGGAAAATCCATAAGTCAAAATGAATGTTCCGGCTAATTTTACACACCACTTGGAGCTAGGAAGGGCTTGAAAGCAAGTTATCTGAATTACTGTCTGAGACAACTTAAAGTTTGTCTAAATTGAGAAAATAGGTGGAGACAGAAAAAATTGCAAATGTGGACATCCAAATAATTATTAATATTGCACTGTGGCAAATTTGTTTCCAGCTGCATCAAACACAGATGAAAGCACTTAATGGGAGAAAATCTTTGAAGCATTCAGGTGTCTAAAACCAGATGCAAAGGTTCACGGTGATGTTCTCTGTAGAATAAAGGAGAGCCCTCCCTCTTTCAGGGACTCCCACTTTCCAGAGAGAATTAATTGTTTATTACTTAAATCTGTTCTCTGAAAATAATCAAGCCACATTCTTTCTTTTTTCTTGAAAAAGAACTGTATTCAAACCAGAGAGAATCAGGCAAACATAATGCTATTTGCCAGTGGCTATGGTGACTGCTTGTAGGAAAAGGTAAAATGTTCACAGATGAAAGAGAAAACCTTCACTGTCTCTTCCATAGAATAAAAAAGAGCCAAACAAAACCAGTTAATTTGTTAATATATATTTCTTTACCCAAGTAAGCAGAGTGGGAAGGAAATTAGCTTCCTATAGTTCAGTGCATTAATTGGAAAATTGTTCTAGGAAGAGTGCTGTAACACTTCAGGGATGCTATCATGATATCATCTCCTTGTGCTAAAGATTGCTGTAATAGCTGAAAGCTTTGTAATAATTAACTCCTTCCAGAAAGCAGGAAGATAGTGAGGAGGGAAAATGTTAATAATTCATGAAAAAATCAGTATTATTGACACACTATCATCATAAATAATTAAATCAAGTAAGTCTCCTCTCTGTAACATATCCTTGAGATGTTGGATTCTTGTACATATTTATGTGGGTCTGTGACATAATATTGATTTAATCATCATTATTAAATTATTAAGTCAGATTGGGAAAACTGGCCAATTTTATACTCCTCTATGTATTCATTCTTAAATACGTGTTTATTTGCAATTGCCCTGTTTGCACTGCACTTATTCAGAAGCCATTTCAAGCTGGAGCACAAAAACATTGGTTTGCTTAATCATGAGGTAGTATGTATTCAGCTAACAGTGGGCTCTAAGGAGTACATCAGTGCATTGTATGTCAGCTACATTAAATAGATCTTAATGCCTAAAATATTGAAAGACAAATGTGACAGAAGTGGCTTTATATTAGTTTACAGCTTACAGCCTATCCCTGCTGTTATTCATCAGGCCTGTGTGGATCCCTCAGCCACTCTATAGTAAGGGTTGCAATGTCATCTCATGATGAAAAGACTTTTTTTTCAAAGGATGAATTCTCAGACTTCTCAGCAACACATACATCTATCTATGACTGCTATCACTAGAGGTAGAACAGGTTTTGCCCTTTTCTTTGTTCCAGAAGTGGGAGGCAAGTGGATATCTCTTTTTCCTGGTTTCACTTTATGTTGACATCCACTGATACGACACTCATGGCGGTAGCAGCAAGCTAGTGACACCACAGCAATTTCTGTCTACAGAGAATTCATCTATCAGTCAAATAGTACTTTATTTCTCTGTTTTCCTTCTCTTGTTATACCACCCTGTCTCTCACCTTCTGGCTGGCTATACTTCTCTGAAAGGAATAATTAAAGATCAACAAATTTTTAATCAACAGGACTGTAGTGGTTTTGGTGGTATCCTCCTCTGCCCCAACTCTTTACCTTCTATCCATAGAAACAAAAAGTTCAAGACATTTTTGTGCATGCTTCTGATTGCAGGTTCTTCATTGATTTCTGAGGATGATCAAGCCAAGTCTGGCAATGAAACAAGCACCTTAAGAACTTTTACTAGGTTCTAAATGAGACACTGTTTCTCAGATTTCCTTCCTGTTGTTTTATGTTCAGTTCTATAATGCAGATCAATACACTCCAAAGTTATTCTGGGTGAACAAAAGTTGTTGAATGTATCCAGCTGTGGAGCTTGATTAGATTTTCATTTCAGTGGTATAAATCAGAGTGACTTCACATAAGGCAAGGAGATCTCAGTACTCTCAAATGATGTAATATCAGAGGTAAAACCAGAACCAATTTCCATTTTCCTGCTTTTTCCACTGGCAGTGTTACATCCAATTCCTGCATCAGAAGATGAAACTCCTTTACATGTAAACACTGAACTGTACAATTACTAATTATTAATTATTAATTATCAGAGTATTTAGATGGAGAGGAATATGCTCTGAACATCCACTGTCAAGAAAGATAATTGGAGATGCTGCCTGAAAGAATATGTCATTCAGCCTCTGTGACTCAGATATCAGTGCATAATTGCTGTTAAAAGAAAGGTAAGTTTTCTAAAGAAATTCTGGTTATGGGCATAAGTTAGCTCAAACAAAAGGCAGGCTGGAGGATGAAGGATGTCTGGAATATGTTGATTTTATTTCTTTAATACCATAATGTGTTCCTGCAGTTATTCTTATGCCCATTCTGCTTTCAAAAGTGAAAACCAGGTCTCAAGCTTAGTTTCAATACTATAAATGCAAGATAAAAAAATCTGTTTTCTGTACTGCAAATGAAAATAAAGTAGCAGTGCCATGCAGGCTCTTGCCTATGTGCTTACACACCTCCCTATGAAAGGATACTTCCATGAACACAGCATTTCTCCTAAAGCACATAATTTGCTAAATCTCACTGGGACTATTTACATAAGAAATCCTTTATGGGAGTGAAGTAGCCTGATTGGTCCACACAGAGCACTCTTCTTCATTGTTGCATAGAGAGTGAAATCAAATCAGGAGAGCACAGGGAAAAAAACCCTCAGATACCACAGCAGTAGTGAAAAAAGATGATACACTCAAATAGAAACAAACAACAATTTTCCATCCTTCCCATGCACACAGAGTTTGTCATGCCAGTATTTACTAGGTTAAGCAGAACAGAACAATTTTTAGACTGAAGCAACCCTGTATTTTCCTTATTGAAAAAAATACTACAATAAAGCTCAGAACAAAAAATGTTGGTGCAGTCACAGAAAATGGCACACCACTGCTGGGCATTATTATTCCTGCTCTCCTGAGGTCTTAATCTAGAGAGTGCTTTTTTTGTTTTTCTTTTTAACAACTGGAGATATATAAATGCAGTGGGAGGAGGGACTGAAGTTATAGGGGACAACATTCTAAGCATCTTAAAATATTTGCAAAACACAAAACCAAGTGACTAAATATACTCCAACAGAGTACAATCTTTCTCTTTTTTTTTCTTTCTGGTAAATCTCAGAGCGTTTCAAATGTTAACTGACACAAGAACTGTCAGAAGCCAAGTTTTTTTCTCCTCTCTATGAAATTTATTTCTGCAAGCTACTGCCAGTAGGAAGATGCTTTTATGAGAAGCAAATTGCTTGAATATGCTACTGGGGGATTTACTTTCTCTGTACCCCTAGTTTTATTTAAATGTCATAAAGAGCTGGCAAAACTCAATTACTACCAGCTCAGCAGAGTCCTCCTTCAGCTCACTTCTGTGATCTACTGCTTTTTGTTCAGAGGGGCTTTAGTGCAGGGTCCATTTCTCTGGCGGGGAGCCAGCGGTACTCCAGCTGTAGGTGGCAGCAGCCCACAGCTCTTCTCTCTCACAACCTGGTGGAAGCCTAAAACCAGCCCAGGGACGCAGAACAGTGTTTTACTCAAGAGGCAGCAGAACAAAATATGGATAATAAGGATTTTTCACAGCCAAGGATTGCAGGATTTTCCTGGCAAAGAAAAGCAGTTTCTGAAGCACCCATTTACTTAAGATTTTGTTTGTTGGTTTTTTTTTTTTTTTTTTTTTTTTTTTTTTTTTTTTTGTGAAAAGGGTTATTTTGCACACACAGGCTCTTGGACAGTGTGTATAATTGTATATTCAAATTTCTCCAGAGCATAAAGATGAGATTTGACACAAAACCAACATTTCTCATTTTCTATTCAATTTTATTTTTGTAAGTTTGAGCAATCTGTGGTGGGCAGCCTTGGCACGCTCTGTTTTTTTGGGTTGGTGGCTAAGGGTGCAGTGTTCTTGTCTAAGGAAAGCTAATTGCACAAGTACCTGGATTCGTAGTGTAGCTTGATAGAATACATATGTGATCAGTGTCAAGGATATGAGAAATACATGTATATTGCCCAAGTTACTAAAAACACATATTATCAAGGCTAGCTTACAGAAAATGCTCGTCAATTTAAACATCCAGGAATTGGGAACTGCCCAATTCATATGAAAACAAGTCCACCCTAAAATATGGGCAAAAACATATTGATAAACAAAACCAATATATATGCATGTATACCAATTTACCTATGAATACACCTTATATTTTCCCCTTTATACATATTATAAAGATATAATAATGCCCAACTGGTTTTGCTACTACTCAAATATTTACCCATAAAAATTGATCAAAACTGAGGTTTTAACTACCTTAGTAGGCAGACAAAAAAAAAAGATACGTTCATTTGAATTACCACTTTTTACATATTCTGCATCTAGCAAGATTAGTTCCTAACCACAAATTTCATCTTGTTCATATTAAATCACAGCATTTTACATCAAAACACAGAAAAAACATGCTCTCCTTTTAAAACTAAGTATTATAACTCCACATCTGCTCTTAAATCATCACAACAGCTTTATAAACCTGCTTGAAAACAAACAAGCAACTGTCTATAAATAAAAAAGTGTCCAGCTATTGAATCCTGCTCCATCTCAGTATTGACTCTTGCCTTGCAGTAGCTTCTATGTAAAACATGCTCTCCTACAGATGGAATTCACTCGTACTTGCTATTAAGTGAAACACAGCAGGACCCAGAGAGCATTTGCTGAAGCTGAAAACCGACTTTAGAATTCAGCCTTGAATTTTGAGCTAGCATAACTACCATGTTATAAATCTGGATGCTAAGTCTCAACACTTTTAAAGCTAATAAAACAAACTCCTGATTGCTTTGTCTTTTTCATTGCAGTTTGAGCATACATAATAAAGTTACATTTCAATGTTAAAAATGTTTGTCCACTCAAAGAATTTTAATGCCTAACAGTTGAATAGGTATCTGTAAAACAGTTTGTCTACCTCATTGTTCTTTAAAGCAGAGAAATAGTAAGGATACTCAAAGACTGCAGCAGTATTTAAAATATGAGTGGCTACATTTAACTTACTGTGAACCCTAATGCATGTTTATATATTGCATTCTTGCTCTATGATCCCTGAAACAGCGACAAGCAAGGAGCTGTTTACTGTGTCCTGTGTCCCACTTCAGCTGTGCTTCTGCAGTTTAAGTGAATCTTAAGTAGGCAAATTTCACCCTGGGGAAGATGAGAGTATAAGAATTGTACTTACTGAATCAGAAACCTAGAGATAGCATCAGGAAAAGGAAACGGTTTGTGACTCCTTTTCTGTGTATTCTCCAAGCTGGGGAGTGGGTGGTTGGCATTTAGACCTTCTGCCTAGTTTACAGGATTGGTATTAGTCACCAGGGAGGTTTTTTTTTTTTTTTAAATGTCATTTTTTGGATAAAAGGAGAAGAGGGTTGTATCAGGTGTGACCTGAAGGGAAAAAAAGAATTCATGGAATTATCAGCTCTAAATGTATCATAAAATGTAGAGTAAAACCACCTTATGGACTGTGTGCCTGAAGGAGCAGAATGGGAGATTCCAACCATTTGGCAAATTTTCACTTTAATTTCTGCATGAAATCTACTTGGGGAAAAGCTAAGAAAAGTTTAAAAAAGGTAATCACCTTTACAATACACAATTTATTTGTTAATGGTTCTTAACTGCAAATGATTTTCAGTCCAATTTACCCTAGGTTTTTCTAAACAATTTGTTCTCTCCACTATATTAGTATTTTTTCCCAGGTAGTGACTCTGATCCATGTAACAATATCACGAATACTAATGAATGCAAAGCAAAAAATCTGGCTTGCATAAAATGATAACATGATGAAAATGAGCTTAGCATGAATTTTGGGATTTAAATCAATCTCTGAATATTTTGGTAAGGTGTGATGTCCATAATTAATCCCTGAAGGTATCCAGGAAAGAGCTTAAATCTGGGTTAATGAACTACCATGCTTAGTTTTCAACCTAGAAATATACTGCACTATTTCTGAAAATGGTTTACGGAATGGAAAAATAGATAAATTATTGGGCAAATCTGAGAACTGAAATACAATTGTGCTATACTAACATATTATGTTCTACTGCAAAAAAGAATAATTCTTGGATAATATTCAGGCTACAGATAGCAGTCTTCATGTTTTGTTTTAAGACTTGTGTTCAAAATGCTAACCACTGGTAACTCAAACCCTCTTGCCGTGAAGAATTTGTTTAGATTGAACGTCTCTGTTATTGATGAGATACCATTTTCTAGCATATTTCTGTGTATTTTCCTTTTTCTTTTCCAGACTCCATGATATTAATAATCCAGAAAAAAAAAAATTAAAGCTGTGAACAGGAGCCAGTAGTATGCCCAGGTGGCCAATAAGGCCAATGGCATCCTGGCCTGGATCAGCACAGTGTGGCCAGCAGGACCAGGACAGGGATTCTTCCCCTGTACTTGGTATTGGTGAAACCACGCCTCAAATCCTGTGCCCAGTTCTGGGACCCTCCCTCAATACAAGGACATTGGGGTGCTGGAGTGTGTCCAGAGAAGGACAATGGAGCAGGTGAAGAGTTGGTCTAGAGAGTAAATCATAGGAAGAGCAGCTGGGGGAGCTGGGGTTGCTTAGCCTGGAGAAATGGAGTCTCAGGGAGGCCTTATTGCTCCCTATAACTCCCTGAAAGGAGATTGTAGTCAGGTGGGGGTCGGCCTCATCTCGCAGGGAACAAGGGACAGGACAAGAGGAGCTGGCCTTAAGCTATGTCAGGGGAGATTAAGTTGGACATCAGGAAGAATTTCTTCACTGAAAGGGTGGTTAAACATTGGAACAGATTGCCGAGGGAAGTGGTAGAGTCACCACACCTGGAAGTTTTCAGGAAATAAGTAGACATGGCACTTAATTCTATGATCTAGTTGACAAGATGGAGATTGGTCAAAGATTGGACTAGATTATCTTGGAGTTCTTTTCCAACCTTAATGGTTCTATGATTCTAATTACTGTCATTGAGAAATATAGGCACTCACACACCTTGAACACATGCTGTTCATTTATATTTCATTAACAGAATTCATTCCGAGTGTACTTCAGTTCACGTGTCTTTTTGGGATTTTACCTATTTTCTCAGTGTCCTCATCTTTACAACTGGGATGAGATATGAAATAAAAAAAATCGCCCTTAGCACCCTCACCAATAATATACTGTAAAACTCAACAGTGTAATGAAGACAGGATGATTGTGAAGAAAGGAATACATACAGCACAGCTATAGTCAGCATATATAAATTTTTTGAGTGCACATGTATAAACGTGTTTGTGCATATTTGTGTTTTCATGAATTCCTCATTATTACAGCAAAGACCATGATATGGTGACTAAATTATGAAACTTCACATCCTATTAGTAGCTTCAAAGGCTGTTTGGAAACAGAAAAGTGATGTCATGACCAGAGCTTCTGAAACTGAAGGCTTACACATCCCTCTGCAATCCTGAGAAAATTTGCTGGGGAATGTAGAAAGAGAACTCTAACGTAGATAACGGTGATCTAAGTGATCAGTGACAATTGTGATCTAAGTCAATGACTGTTGGGGTGGATCAGCCTGCTCTCGGGCTGAAACCATCAAATGTCAGTCAAACCAGGGCCATCCACTGGGTGGATTTCCCCACCCAGGACAGTGGATCGGAAGGTGGACCAGACGAGATCACTGAGGTCTAGGTTACCTCCCCCTGGGTGGCTCCCAATCCTAAATTACCTCCCCCTGTTCCAGAAAGTTCTCCCTTTCTTGGTTTTTAATTGGTTCTCTGTTATGACTCCTGCCTCCCTGTTTTCCCCATTTGTTCTGAAAAATTGTATCCTCCCCTCTGCTTGTACCCCACTGGTTGTTTTCCCTTTCCCTGCCTTGCTCCATCCCCCCATAAAGGGGGCTAGCCCGCATCTCCTCGGCGCTTTTTGCTGGTCCCTGGTCCCTCCTGCAAATAAACCTGTTGGAACTCACACCAGAAGCCCCTCCCGCCTTCTTTGCCTCCGGGCTAACACCAGCCTGATTGATCATCGGCTGCCCGACGTGTTTCCTCTGAGGAGGAGCCAGCACACGCACCCATCTCACGCTGATTCCACTGAGCCGTCCAGCGAGGACGCTGTGGAGGCCAACGCTGTGTCCCCTCTGCCCGAGGGCACGCCGCGGCTTGCGATTACAAGCCCCTGGTTGCGTTAAATGACTAGTGCTGGACCAGAACAGGGGTGACTCATCCACACTTAGTTGACACGAGGGCTCCTGAAGTTCGTCCCAGCAAAGTGAGCCTTGCTGCTGAGCTCCTCCACAGTTTTCAGCAGCTGGTTGTACTTGGCCAGGTGCTCAGGTCAGCACAGGGCCCAGTTTTGATCTGACCAGTGCAGAGACCCACTGCCAGGCCAGCAATGAAGGTGTCTTCTGTCTCTCCAGAGCAGTGACGCACCATCACACCCCAGCCACTGGACTGGGTCAGCTTGCCTGAGGGGCCCTTCTAACTGTCGATTTCAATAACTATTTAAAACAAAATTTCTGATTCTGAGTAACTGATTTCCATCTGGGATTTTCACCTTGGGGGATTCCTGAGGAGCTCACTCCCACTAGAATTTTTCAGAACTTGATCTCATTTCTATTACAACCTATTCAACCTCTTCATAAGTGTGAAAACCTGCTAGCACATGAGTTCTTTTATGTACACGGCAAAGTAAAGTACTCATTAAAGTATTCTATGTGTTAACATATATTGAAGTGTTCCAGGTACAGATATGAGTAGGATGTCCAAAAACTCATATGACTATGACATCATATATATGATGCGTATCTCTTATAATGACATCAGCTTCCAAGGTGCAGTGGTGTAGTGATTTGTATTGTTCCACAACTAGTCTACAACAGTCTGCACTAATTATGGAGGAAACCAATGACCCAGGCCTTGTGTTGACCTCTTCTACTGTGAAGTAACCTGAGGGAGGTCCTGGTAAAGGACAATAGGATCTAGGGTTCTTTTGCCTTCATATTTCCAAAGATATAGATTTCAAAAAACCGGTCTTCAAAAGCAGTTGTTTCATACATATTTTTTTGTCCAAGACAGTCTTGCCTGAAGAGGGATGTACTAATTTTCTAGCAGGACACCAGGTAATTCTTAAATCTCTGGATGCTTTGAGAATAAAATAACATATTGATCTTCTATGCTCCCTTTCACTTCAGAGTAATACACAACTTCAATAAGTCTTCCCTGGTGAAAAAAAAAAGCCCCTTCTTCACAACATGCAAAACTAATATATAATCTGATATAACTGGAGCCAGTTGTGAGGAAGACTGTATAAGCACCTTGGGTATTGGCCCATTCCAGTGGGCAGTGAGAAAAAAATGAGGTACTAGTGAGGTTACCTTTGTCTTTGAATAGTCAGCTGGACAATTATGGATCTTTTGGCTACAGGCAGAATATCTCCTCTATTTCTGTCTTTATGCTTCCTAAAAGCTGTCTTTTAGCTAAGTTTGGCTACTTAAAAGACACCTTATCTAAATTCATTATATGCATACACATGGAGCATGAAGATCTCATGACTATAGGGGTACCACTACTTGTATTTACCTGTTCAGATGATCACAAAGTTGGCTGGTTTTATTAAATCAAAAAACCCTGGTTTCCCATAAAAGCCCATTTTTTATATATCTAAAAAACAAACTTAATTAAATGCTTTCTGAAAAAGAAATAAAGTAACCAATCCAAATCTGGTGACATGATAACCTTCTATATCAAGATGATACTTCATATCTAGACTTCTCAAATTCTGTTTGAATATTAAGCATGTTCCTGGAAGCTAACAAGATACCAAACGTAAAGAAAGTTTCTCTAAAGCATAACCAAAACCCGGGGGTTATGTAACCCCCGATAAGCTTCATTGTTTTCTTTCAATGATAAGCTCCCAAAACAAGGTTTCAGATCAATGAAGTTCTAATCCATTCAACCTCCATCAACCACACTAGTGGTTCTCCATTATGCAGTTTTCATTACTTGAAGAGTAGAAATCTGTAACTAGTAAGTAGGTCTGTATGTTAGGTCAGCAGCAAAGGAAGAAATGTTCTAACATGTATTACAGATACTGCAGATTATCTGATGGCTTGACCACTTCCCTGGGCAGTGTGTTCCAATATACAAACTTTTTGGTGAATTTTTTCCCCTTAATATCCATTCTAAACCTCCCCTGCTGTAACCTGAGGCCATTTCCTCTAGTTCTGTCACCTGTTACTTAGGAAAAGAGGGAAACACCTTGTTAGGACCTCCTTTCAGGTTGTTGTAGAGAGCGATAAGGTCCCCACTGAGACTAATTTTCTCCAGGCTGGACAACTCCACCTCCATTGCCCTTCTCTGGACATGCTCCAGCATCTCAAAGTCTTTCTTATAATGAAGGACTCAAAACTGAACAGAGGATTTGAGGTGTGGCTTCACCAGTGCCAAGTACAGGGGGACAATCCCTGTCCTGCTGGCCACACTACTGCTGATCCAGGCCAGGATGACATTGGACTTCTTGGCCACCTGGGCATACACTGGATCATGTTCAACTACTTTTGACCAGCACCCGCAGGGCTTTTCTGCTGGGAAGCTTTCCAGCCACTCTGCTCCCAGCCTGGAGGTCTGCACTTGGGTTGTTGTGCTGGACCTGACACTTGGTGTTGTTGAACCTCACACAATTGGCCCTGGCGCATCAATCCAGCCTGCCCAGGTACCTCTGCACAGCCTTCCTGACTTCAGCAGATCAACACTCCCACCCAACTTGGCGCTGCCTGCAAATTTACTGAGGGTGCACACCATCCACTCATCCAGATCATCAATACAGATATCAAGCAGGATTGGGCCCAACACTGGGTCTTGGGGAACCTTGCTAGTGACTGGCTGACAACTGGGTGTAACTCCATTCACCACCACTCTCTGAGCTTGGGTCCTTAGAAAAACTTATACTGAAAGGATTATCTGTGGAATTTTAGAAAACCATTAGTACAATGAATATGACACATTAGTCATTTTCATACATATACTACATGATACAACTTATAGCAAACAGTCTCAGCTATACTATTTGTCAGGATTCATAGTGAAGTGAAATTCTTGCTAAGAATCTGCACACTGTTTCTCCAGTTTGAGAAATTTACATGAATAAAGTTTTGAGTATTTCTATTTATGCTTAGACATCTCACTTGCCTTGGAAAAAGCTAGTATTCAATTAATTTTGCTGCTACGTTGTATTTTAAAGCTTCAAACTAGATACCCTTTCTGGAATTAAAGCTATCAGAAATGCTGATTTGGTTGTGCTGTAATTCTCAGAAATAATGCTACACAGTGTTTCTAGGCATTCAGTCAAAACATTCTGAGATGACTGGTATAATGATGGCATTTACTGGTATTTCAATACCCACACTAAAATTTTAGCAATGGTAGTTTCTCTGATTTAAGCAAAATTGAATAGAGATGATATATAACATGACGTGTAAAAAATTTTGTGCATAGCTTGCACATTATCTAAAGAGTCAGGAATTTGAAGCCCTATTTATTTTGGATTCTTGATTTTCTTACAGGCACTGTTTCAGTGTCACTTTTCACACTAATCAAATACTAAATCTATGGATCTGAGAACATAAAAAATTGATTTTCCCACAAACATTTTTAATAGAACCACCACAATACTGCCTAAATTAGAAGCAGAATGGTTTATGGTTTGAATATCACTTTTCCTAACTTGCTTGTTTTGATTATTTTTCAATTGACAGAATTTGTTATTATAACAATATTTCTAGTATAAAATTATGTTCTGAAACAAGCAAATTCTGAAGAGTGTACCTAATTTTAACCACCAGTAAAGAAGTTGTATATTTTAAAAATGCTTGTTTAAAAAGAACAACAGTTCAATACTCTCTCTATATATATCTGTATATCAAATAAAATTTATGAGTTTATATTTTGCTATGTCCCCATACATTATCATCCTAAAATTTCCTGAGGTCTTAGAGATGTTTTGTTTAAAATCTAAAATACCACCACTTAATGGTGTTGGCTTAATGGAACATGGCTTTGATTTCTTTGTCAAATCTCTCCTTCACACTACTATAATCTGAGGAATATAGTGCCCAAGAAATTAAGTATGATAAAATGGGAATCTGTTTCTGATGCCAAGAGTGAGACACGCCTTGTTCAGTGAATTCAGTCTTGAAACAGATATACAAAACTGTAGGTTAGAAAAATTTACTGTCTAATGTTCAAGGGCTAGAAGGCATTAAATATTAATTTTCTGTTCTGATTTAAGGAAAACTAATGTAGGAGAAATGCAGATTTTATTCAGAAAAAAAATTGTGCAGAGGTTTTTATATGGGACTTAAGCCAAATGCAATTCCCTCCACCACAAGGCTCAGCCTGGGTAAATGAATTCTCTATCTGCTAATACTTAAAGCTAGAAAAATTGGAAAAGAAATTTTCTTTTTTGCTTATTTGACTTTCTTGTAAAAATATGATGCAACAAACACATACCTAACAGTATTTTTGGTCATTATGGAATTATCTTTCATCCTCCTCAAGTATGATTTCTTTTTCTTAGTAAGAATGGCATTACTTTTTCCAAAGATCATAAGGAACCTAAAAGGATGAACAATCTCTCTTCCAGAAAAAGAAAACAGCTTGGAAATAAATATAAATTAATTCTTTTCTTCACCAAAATTAAATTTGAAGTAAGCAATAGAAAAAGCAATAGATTTCCAAATGCGAATAACTTTCATAAATACCAAACTCCCACTATAATATCTAATCTCATTAAAAGAACAGGACTCCAAAAAATCAAGTCCCCAAACTAGTCTTCCTAAGTAATGGTGTGTGTAACCATGAATAATAATAATCATCATCACAACAACATTTAGTCTCTGGAACTGTAAAACATGACGATCTTTGGTATTGAGAGATCTGCCTAAAAAGCACCCCTTTAAAAGGAAGTAGGTTATCTTCTTCATACAAAGCAGCACTGTATAAGTGCATTTTTTATAAATTCTGAAAAGGTGTGAGAATACACAACTCCCATCTGAAAATCTTCTTCATTTGAAAATTAACTAAGATGAAATTTAATCCCTTCGGTTTATCTTTCTGCAAAATGTGAATACAGTGGAAATTGAAATGTTAGTTCTGAACTTAATATGGATGTTAGTGATGTGAACTAGGATTTAATTTTGTAAAAAGCCCAACAAACTGATGTTTTAGATAATGTGTTGGCCTTAGTCTCTTAGTCTACAAGACATACTTATAAAAGGTTTCTTGATATATGATCAATTCTGTTTTTTCTGACTAGCTGGTACCTTTCTTACCCAGAAACACCTACATCTAAAGCAGTGATAGAAAATCCATGAGCAATTCTAAAAATTTGGTCTGAAATACTCTTGCTAGTTTTGGGAGATGCTTCAGTGTTCCTTAGTTTGAAAATGGACACTTGCTCATTCTAGAGTAACAATTCTATCTTTAGGTCAAGAAACACACAAACCAGATTTTGCAAGCTGGAAGCAGACTGCAGCTCTGTGCTAGAAATGTGAGAAAAGAATTAATAAAGGCATACAAGCCTATCCTTACATTAATACCTTCAGCTGAAAACTGACATAACTTGCAGTTTTGGCTTATGGGCACAAGCAAGCATAATGCATTTTTGGCACATGGCTGGGAAAGGATCACCAGGACTAGCCTTTGAAATGAAAAATGAGATGTAACAAATGTTGAAAAGAACATTTTAGTGTCTCCAAGGTCTACGGTTTAAGCTCTTTCTTTTTTCTGCTAAAAATTCACATTCATAATTACTCTTTCTGCTGTTTATTTTAATTAATATTCAGGATATATACTAACAGGACACCACAACATTTGTTAAGTCACTTCATCTGGTCTCCTCAGCATCTACATCATAAGACAGTCTACCACTTAACCAAGTACAACTGTAAAATTATCTTGTACTTACAAGCTAACCTAACCTTTAACTAATTCTCTATTTTTTTTCTTCCTAAAAGATGTTCAAAATGTTATCAGACAAACTTTAGCAAAGAGGTTGAATGGAATTTTTCATTTAGTGATCTGTTCTTAAAGGCTTAAGAGGAATTGCACGATTTCCCAGGATGCAGAAAACAGACAGTTTCTGAAGTGTGTTTTAAAATATGCATTTTTCAATTTATAGCCAAAAAGGTACTATTCAAATGAGACCTACATGTCTAGGAAGGTATCTCTTACATTGTCAGGAGATGAAAATTGAATATTTACATTCCTTGTATATTTTTGTTGATTAGAGATACATGGCAGTTGAAATCTGAAGATAAGTGTCTCTCCATTGAAATTTATTGCTAATTGAGTTTGATTTTTCAGTCTTGGTTAATTGATTAACATTAATGGACCCATCTGCTGCATCAATACATGGGGAATAACAACAGTAAGAATAATCACTATGAGAATAGTTTGAGACACTGCAAACATGATTGTTTGTGGAAGCAATTAACTTTGAGATTGTACTCTACACTATAAAAGCTAAGCTTGTGCATGTTTACATTTTTTGAGTCTTTATACATTTTAAAACAAATGTATTAATCAACTGCTACAAGTGTAGTGGCTGACATAATTGTCAAATCATTGGTGAGGTAATTTTGTGAGTTTATTTCCCACACACAGATGTGTCTTCTTAATTAACACTAAGCTTGGTTTGCAACATCTGGCTCATATGATCAAGGGGCCACACAGAATATTAAGAGCTTCCTAGATGTCTTGGGGTGACTTTGTGATGTGTATCCCCTATTGCTGCCCTATGCCCAGAAATTAATTTTGTGCCTTTCTGTGCCTTTAAACTGAGCCTGAGAGGGGGGAGAGGAAAAAAAACCTGAGCAAGCTTCTCAAAGTGTTGTTCAAGAACACAGTGATAGGGACTCCTCTGCATTCTTCTAACAGCAGCGGTGGGAGCGGGAGGAAGCAGCTTGCTTGCTTTTCAGCCAGCTTTCAGCTACTTTTTCTCTGGAGATAAGGGGAATACAGAACTTTTGTTTTCCTGGGACTTTGGATTTTTCCCTTTTTCTTTTTCTTGGACTGTTTCAACATCAGGAGGGCTTTCCACCGAGGCCCTGGCCCTGGAGGTCAGCCTGTGACCCAGCTCCAAGGAGAGAGACCTATGGAAGGACTCTAAAATTTTCCCAGGTTTTCTCTCCACAGCGAGAGGTATTATTATTTAGCATTATTATCCTTTTCCTGTGTGTTTGTTGTGTTTGTTTTTATGTCTTCCACTTTCCTCCGAGGAAAAAAAATTTTTTTTTCCCGAACCTGGTGGGGGAGGGCTGGTTGTAACCTGCCTTCTCTCAGAGGATATTTTTCCTCCAAATTTGTCCAAACCAGCACACTAGGTTAATCTTCCCATGCCCATTTCAAACACATCCAAATCCAATGAGCTTTGAATTCCATAGAATTATGGGGCATCAAACCCTTACATTTACTGAATAGTTGTCATTTTCCCCCCTCCGAAAATAACCAGTCTCTGGAATTCTACATTAGTATAAATTCAAAGTGCAGTAAAAGAGCTAGGGAACTTGAAAAAGTGCTTTTTAAAGGATTAGAGTATTTACATAGGAGACTACTTTGTTTTTTAATCTAATACATAATGACTATGTAAAGAATAAAAAATTTTGATTTCTACTGAACTATTCATCTGATGCAACATAGGTTTAAATACTCTTGAAACCAAATGGGTTTTGTACTCTGATGATGAGAAAAGGCAAGTAACTTTCTTTTAAGAACAACCAAAAAATGTTTCTTAGGAAACAGACCTGTCTATACTCAGCAATATGCATTGATAAACTCCAGCCTTCCTTAAAAAACATGGCAGAGAGATTTGCTATGTAATAGTTCATGGTCTTTCAGAACAAAACCCACTAATTAGTTGCCAAGCACCTGAAGAATAAAATGCAATGAAAAATGTATTTTTTTCATTTTGCCACTAAGGAGTGTAATTGAAACACCTGGCAAAAATCTTGCTATGACATCAGATCATTCCCTCAGCTCTCATGTGTGAATCCCATCAGGTCCCATGGATACACGTCCAGTTGATTTAAAAGTTCCCTAATCTGATTCTTGTCTACCAAGTGACAAGAATTCCTTTATTCAGACTTTCTCCAACAGGATAGGAACTGGAGGCCAGTTATCCACGAAGACTGAGGCAAAGAAGGCACTTCAGTCTTTCCTGAATCCTTTTTCACGAGAACTTTTTCCCCCTTCAGCAACAAGCCTACATTTTCCCAGGTCTTCCTTTTGCTGCTGATATCCTTTCAGAAGCTTCTGGTTTTGCCCTGCACGTCCCTGCCAGACTAATCTCCAGATGGGCTTTGGCTTGTTCCATATCTTTGTAGCTGGATATTTTCTCTATATTCTGCCCAGATCACCTGGCCATGCTTATATCTCTTGTATACTTCCTTTTAATGTTTGAGTCGTCAGAAGCATCTTACTAATATATTCAGGCTTCCTGACACTTGATTTCCTGCTCATTAGAATGAATCATTCTTGGGTTTGGAGGAGGTGATCCTTGAAAATCAGTTGGCTGTTGTAGAAAATCATGAAAATAATGCTACTGCACAGCTGCTTATCCCTGTTTTGCACATGCACAGTCTTCCATGATGCCTCTGGACAGAGGAGAAGTGACCTATTTCAAAACAAAAGCATTTCTGAAAAAGGCCCAGGCCAGCAGTTGGAAAGCAGAAAGGCAGGAAATTAATCCAATCATCATGAATTGTTCAGGACACAAATTCAAATGAAACAGTATTCCATAATGGCAGTTGACAGGCCAAGCAGTAGAATGACAGAGATATAGTAAAGACCAACAGAAGAAAAACAGACTCATTACTCTGAAGTACACCCTCAGTTTCACCAGACTGGTAGGCAAATTGTGTGTTTTCATAAAACTGCCTTGCTTTCATTTGTGCTCTAGTCAAACAAGACTTAGAGATCAAAGACTTGTTTGGTGTTCTTTGTGTGTTCGCATCAATCAAGAGAGGCAGGGAAGCCCCTCAAAAATTTGTTCAAGTCTCCTCAGTCCAAGAAACACACAGTGGTCCAGAATATCAAAAGGACTTTAGATTGTTCTGTTCAGTATTTGCCTTGAAATATATTTTTTTAAAAACTTGGCAAAAAACGTGCTCCTACTGAACCGTCATTGAATTGAACCATCATCCTCTGTTCTTTTAACCCATATCTCTTTCAGACTCCATTTCCTCTTTCAGCAGGATGCACCTTAACTTTCAAAGGTTCTTTGACAATACTTTTTCACACATGCTGAAGGTGAACAGGAAAGTCACTTATTAATGTTTTCATAGCATGATGATGAACATTTTGTACCCAGGAACACACCATGAAGATATGTGAGGGTACAAGACAGAGTAAAACATGGAGTTAGGCAAAAGAATGACATCTTATGTGCCTTCTGTCCAAACTGTCTATACAAAGGTTCATATTTAGTCTTCTAGCAGAACTGATCTAGTTAGTTGCAGAGGAATTCTGGCATCAATACAGTATATATCCTGTGTGGACAATGTAATTATATTTTATACCACTTTTCATGCAAACAAACAAAATATAAAATCTCTCTGGCTGGCATGAAGATGTCACATTTTCTATTTGAAATTATCAAGACAAAAGATTGGTGATTATTTCATTACAGAGAAAATTATAGTAAATTTTCATTAAGAATGAATGATAAAATGGGTGAAGTAATAACTCTTACCTAGTGCAAGTCCCACCATTGTGACATGGATGGTAATCACATATTGGAACATTGCAGTTCTCAACATTCCTTCCTTCAAGAGCCTCATCTATGATGAACAGCTCTTTGTGGTTAACTTGAAAATCCCTAATGCATCCTTTAAAGCCATATATCTGCCCAGCACATCGATGAACCTCCTCATGAACAGGAACCTTTCCAAGGAAGATTGATCCAAAGGTGATCTGCAGAAACAAAAAGAGAATTGTCAGAAAAAATGTGATTTGTGATGTTAATGTAAACAATGAAAGAATAATAAATACTGATAAAGGAAATAGTCATTACTTGAAAATGGCCAAAAACTCTGGCACTTCCTGAAGGGATTATTTTAAAAAATGTTATTCTCTTAAAAAAAAAATTCCTTACAAAGAGGATGATTTAATGTGTTTTTGTATTTTCAAATATGTAAGACAACATACATCCCATGAAACACAAATTGGAATTTCCAGCCTTAGCCACAGTGAACATGGTAAGTTTTTTACATAGATGCCCTCATTCTATTTGATAAGTTGTATGACAGAGGTTTGGTGTAGGAACACAGGAGAAGCTGTAGACTTGAAGATATTTCCTTTAGGACCTGGGACCTATGACCTATGGGACCCCAAGATAAGGGGAATACAGGAAAAAGATTTTAGGATTTTTTTATGAATGGCAGAAAACAGTCTGCTGTACTGAAGCCCAAGGAAAAAAAAAGGGAACTTTTCAAATTTTCGAAAGCCTAGAACATCCTAATAAAGGTGCAAAGAAACAACCACAACTTTTTCGCAGTTGGACTGACAAATCATATCAGTGCTCACTATGGTAATTCCTCTGTTGCCTGACCTAGGATTCAAGCCCTTAATCATCACATATAAAGGATCTGTGACTCATTTAGCACTCTGAATTCCACTCCTCAAGCTGAAGCCTGACTTTCTGGAATTCTGACATGGGGCTTCATCGTTCCTCAGCTCATTTGCTACATGCCTGCCAATTCTTAGGAATTGAAAAAAAAAAAAAAATTCATAGTTGTGCTATGTGCAGTGATGCTTTTATTTGTACAATACCATTAGTCCAGGAAGAGGGTGACGCCTAGCCCATTCAAGTCAAGCAGGAATAAACCAATGGAATCAGAAATATATCACAGTATGCATAAAACATGTGAGGGGGTTATTTTTAGTGAAGAGGCCCTTTACTACCATATTCAAACAACTGTAAAGAAGTAGAAACAGGAGGAAAACATCCCATTGATTTATCTGGAATTCACACATCCATACGATTTTTGCTTTGCTGTTTCCTGTATTGCTTTTGTCAGTCCTGGAGATATGCTGCTGACAATTTCAAATGAAATTTGGCAATACAATGAATGTGAATACTGCCAGATTATCCTCTAGTTAGTGTCTTTTGTTTTGAAGGGAAAAAGAAAAACACCTACTTATTTTAGAGCATGGATAAAATTAAATCAGATTTTTCATATCAAAGTAATTCAAAGACATTGGCTCTGCACTTGTTGAATTCATTTCAGATCACTTGACTTTATCCCCTTTCAAACAAAGCCATGAAGCACCTCAATGATAGAAAAGATTTGTAAGTAGTGTTCTCAGACATTTTCTCTCTGCTTGTGAATCTCTTTCAAGAATTAAGCAAAGCATTGGACTGCATAATAAAGTATCTGTCATTAAGAACAGTGTTTTAAACACTGCTCTTGCAACACAGTCTCTTTTATTATTTGGCTTATTTTACAAAAGCACTAACCTTGGGGGCATATCCAGTGTATCACAGAACAACTTCAGTAGGCTTTGCTCAGTTTGTAGCATCACTGGATTTTATCATAAGGTATTAAATGTTCAAGCTCATGGTAGTACACCATAACACACATTCTTTCTATAAAGCTCCTATTCTGAATTTAACTGACTTAACCAGAATGTATTCTAAGGAGGCACAAAGAAAGAATTCCTGTAAGTCTTATTAATAACATAAAAGGCCTAATATAGCATTATATCAATAACTTATCTAACACTCATGTTTAACTTTTCAAATACTAATTTGAAAATATCCTTCTTCGCTTTGAGCCTGAGTGGTAAAAAGGACTATCTTGGGCAATAATGGGAAGATATTCATTAGTCCTCTTAGAGAAAAGAAATGTTTTATTTTCTTTCTTTGATTGTGTACTTTGTAAATAGAGGTTCTGGCAGATTAGGAGCAGATCTGTAAAATGTAATAGTTAATCATGAGGATTTGACATTCATATTACATACCACGCAAGGGAAGAAATTCTGTTACAAACCAGCAGTGCGTACTGTGAGATGCACATCAAGATTAGCATCTCTAAAGATAACTGGCCTGTCTTCTAGTGAACAAACTTTTAAAGCAAGCTGTCAATCACAGTTCAAATTCTCATCTAATAACACTTTAAATGTTTCATGCAGAAATAATCTTGTGATGAGAGAATGCATAACAAAGAGAGGCAATAAAATGGAGACAAAGAATAACCAAAAAATTCAAGATTTGGGAAAGCTGGTCTTTCGTCCATTCAGAATGAGTCTTCTGATACCAGTTTCAAAATGGAGACAGACATTTTCACAGTACTATTCAGAAGCCAAGTCCTAGCAACAATACTGACACCAGATTAAATCACTGATGATTCATAGCTGTCCTCCACTAGACAGTGTGGCATGCAACTAAAAAGTAACCAGAATTACTGCTTAACAATATCTCAATTCTTTCTAATAACCCCATGGCCTTAGGTAAATGACAGTGCTAATATATTTTTTTTTAACTCTCAGAGCATCTGTGTCCTTTTCATGGACTTTGTGCAGCTGGAATAGAAGTTTCAGAGTCAAACTAAGAAATTAATGAATATAGAATGGATGCTGGATGTGAAAAGACCTACTAAAAAGAAACTAGGTACATATAATGATATCTGAAGAGGAATTACATTTCATCCTTTAGAAGAAGTTAGAGTACAAATATTCTGCTTCAAAAATAGTGCATATGCTGATGAAATTTTCAAAGAAAATAGCTATGTTTTGCAGACTCACCTGAGATGCTCGATGTGAGAAAGAAAGTCTGTGCTGTACAGGAGGGTTTCCATCTGCAGCCATTTCAATCATGCAGTAACCTTCAGGACTGCCCACAGGCAACACATAGCTGTAAGGAAACAGAATATCCCATTGCTGTTTATACTGTTGATCACAGAGTATTCAAACCTCACATGGCAAAGATAGGGTGAAAGAGATGTTCATGCCTCCATAAAGGATGAAAATCTTTGGACACTACTAATTTCAGTTTCATGCCTACTTGAACTACCCAGGAGACAAAAGATGTAAGTTTCTTCTGCTAATGTCCCTCCTCTATTTGCTTTCTTGCTATTCTTGACTAGTGTTTGAAATACATACAGAGAAAAGAAGAAAGCAATCTTTAAATACATAAGTGGGTATTGATAAATTTTAAGTGCTAACTGTGGTTAACATACAGTCTCCCTAGTGCAGAGGATTGTTGGACTTGTGACATGAATATTGAATGATGCTGAACAGCCTGGGTCGGATTTCCTTTTCCTGACCTACAAGGGGAGCAGAAATGGAATAAGAAATGAAAGGCTGCATTTCTCTGAGCAGAAAATGTACACTGCGATGCAGTTATCACTACTTGGAAAATGTGTTAGTGCAAACTCTGGTATTGAGCCTCAGAGATAAAGAAGAATGTAAGGTTAAGGGAATTTGTGAAGTAAATACTAGGGGAAGTTCAATAAAGCACCGAGAATTCTTCGGTTTCTTTCTGTTATGAGATTTGATAAAATGCTATTAATATTATCAGCAATAAAAATCCAATCCAAAACCTGATGATTTTCAAAAACAGTGGTTTTATAATTAGAGAGAAAATTTACATAAACGTTATCGTAGCGAATGCAGATTAGGACAATAGTAGTTCACAGATTATTTAAAACTGACCTCTTCTATTTCTGTAGAACTTCTTTCCAATTCCATTTTCATGTGCTTTAAAAGGGAATGTGATGGCTCCCTTTTTGGGAAGCATGTTAAGGTTTACTGACTACATGTACTCTGCACAGGAAGCTCTGCTCAGCCAAATCACCATAATCAGGTTTCCGGAGGATGGCTTCTAACAACAATAATGTTACATTTTTATGGAATATTTCACAAATGTTACACAACAAACGTTAAAAAAGATTCTGAAAAAAATTTATATATTTATATGGGCTGCCAAATTTTCCATTTCTTTTAGCTGAATAAATGACAAAGGACAATGACAGGAATCTCATGAATTGTTTTGTGTTGGGATAGATGAATTTTTATGTTAGGCTATAGACATATGAAAGAGTTAAAATATTTTAAAGCCCATTATGATCTGTACACTAGAAGCATACACTGCTAATCATAGAAATTATTTCAACATTGACAATGACAAATTTATTCCTGGAGAAAACACATCAAGACGTACCATAGTCTCAAATGGTACTTTTTTATATATCACTACCTGGTTGGTTGTGTGCAGCTGCCATGGCATGATTTATTCCAGGTTATGCCTTGAGCTTTGTGTTTCTGCTCTTGTGTCTAAAGTCTTACTATTTCATCCTCCTGTCTGTAGATTCATTATGAAATTTAGAGTCTCAGTTTTCACCTCTGAAGTTGCTGGGAACATGGTATTGACATAAATAGATATAGTTTTAGCCCCTAATGAATATTTATAAATTCACTGCAGTGCAGTGATTTCTAAGAGACCAGTGCAAAACCAATGCATTTACTAACTTGTCTCATAGCCAGTACATCCACATCAGCAGCTGATGCACACATATTAATAAATCCCACTTTCCAATGGTTATATCACTGCTGGTTCACAGCTAAATCAGTCAATAGTAATTCATTGACTTTTCAATGTACTCTGCTGCATGAGGTTGAAATGTGCTAAATTATTTCTACTTTGTAAGTATAAAACACTTTTATTATTTTTGAATCTTTCTTTAAAAATCTGAGATATTTGAATGGCATTTTCTATTACCACCTTCTGAAATGTGATCTAGACTCCTAGACTATTCAAATGAGTTTGAAAAATGTTCATTTTTATTTCTAATTTTAGGTCAAAAAAAGTCATACTGTTGAGGTATTTTCAACTGCATTCCTTCTTGAAAACTCTAAAGTTAGCATAATGTTTTGATTTTGAATATAGGAAGCCAGAAGCAATGCCTGTGGTTTTGAAGATCATCTGATTTGTACAATTTCATTATAAATTATGAATTCAGTAAACTGAAGTTTTTCTGTAATGAACAATTGGTATATTGACAGATAGTCTGTCTCTTTTTTAGGTATTTGGAATAAGGAAAATTTTGGAAAAAATACTTCCACTACTGCGTCTTCCAACCAATTCTTGAAATGTAAAATATTCTTTGAATTTGATTTTTTATTCCTACTCATATTTCAGCTGCTGGCAATTATCTAGGTGAATCAGAGTGTATAAAGGCAACTTTCTCAAATAAAAGAAAATAAGCTCATTTAAGATTCTCTCTTGGGGAAAACAAACCCATAGCCTTTCCTTGATGCTTTCTACTCTGAGTGGATACTGTAGTAGAGACCTAACACACGCATGGCAAAGCCTACACTTGACCCCTGCCTTGTCCCTGCTTTTCAGGAAGATTTCTGAAGTCTGCTTCTGTTTCTTTTTCTAAATAACTCCTTATATCACATATTACAATGGTCCAGCCCACAAAGAACAAAAGTTTAAGTGAATTGGCAAAATTAATAAAGAAGAATATAATCTAATGAAAAATAAAATACCAGTGAGGTCTGTGTCAGTTTGACCATCTTCAAGTAATTAGCCATCCATTCAGCATTATAAACTTTCATTGCAAATGCCTGGTGTACACACATTCTCACTGTTTTGCACACATAGTTTCTATTGTTTTGATCCTTTACTAGAGGAAAAAAAGTGGAAAATTAAATACAGGTGCAACTAAAATAAGCCTTAAAGACTGCTTAATACTGACATGGTCTTCACTTAGGTATTTTTATTTTGACAAGCCCAAGTATCATAAATTCATTTTGACAATAACACAGTCATCCCTACTCAGGCATATCTGGTAACCCCTTCTACCTTTAAAGAAATATGTGAGAAAAAAAGAAAAAAGAAAATCCCCCAGTATCTATAAACAACAGCTATTATACAGTGATTTGGATCATTAGATCTTAACTTCACAAAGGACATAGAGTTTGTTTTGCTTTTTTTTAACATGCAGCAATGAAATCTCAAAGAACAGAACTGATTTTTTTTGATGTCAGCCAATAGATTAGTGACCGAGTTGTGAGAATAAAACCACAGGCTACACGCAGGAACCTACTTCCCTGTATTCTGGAGTGCATGTTAGGAATGCTACCACTGTTTTTGTCAGCATTTGCTTCTTTCTCTGTAAGGATTTCCAAGGAACTAATACTTGAAATTTCTCTCTGTCTTGTCATAGAAAGGAAAAACTGTCATTTGAAATGTGAACAAAATGGATATTTTTCATGCTTATGTTACCACAAAATTGGGATGGTTTGAATTTGCTAGATTACTTAAATATGCCTAGAATAGCTTTTAGAAAGAGACAGAGCATAGAAAATTACAGTCCAAAAGACAGTTTTCTTAGAAAATTATAAATGTATGAAAAAATGGCAATTAAACCATAAATGCTGTCTCTGTCTTTATTATAGCATTTAAACCAGAAAATGCTACAATATGGACACATGAAAAACTTAATCATATTAGTTTTTTAAAACAATGATGGAAAAAAGGCATTTGAAATATTCTGTGACAGAAATGACCTGAACTAAAATACCATTCATGTTGCTCTATAACCTGGTTATAGTTTTATTATAATCTATGTTTAAATCTGTCTTAATCTTGCAACTGAATAAATGCAGTTGTATTATTTCATGCACCTCATAGAAGACTGAAATCCATTATCCACATTGGAAAAGAGAAAATGAAACTGATGATTTATTCCCTTGACATTTTTTCTTTATTTTTCTAATTAACCTCATATTATGAGATACTGACCTCACATTAAGAACACCCGAGATGAAAGTGGCTAATCACTGACATCTTTAAATTTTGAAGTATTTTTAGTTCAGTGGTGCTTTTTCACTCGTTTAGATGCTGAAGGCATTTCAGTCCATCTGCCTCGCATCTCAGTGGCATATTCCGGCTGCATTTAAAGCCAGCATATTTTTCCCTCCAGAGACAGTGACAGAAGAGAATGCAATACGATCCCTATTGCAGGATAATTTTGTCAGGCACCAGAATTCTGATTCATGCACATGACATTCATAATGATATAAAAAGGTTTCACAGGGGATTAAAGAATTGGGTGTGTGAGTAGTTATGGGAAATGTGTATACATGGAGGACATTTGGGCATGTTATGCACAGTAATCTAAAGAGGTCTGGAGCCATGTGAAGCCCAACCTGTTACTGGAGATGCTAAGATACAGGCCTGATGCATACAAATATTTATTTCCACAAATTTGAAACAAGAAGATGTTGAGCCTTCTTATTTGCTCTTGGCTTAGAATAATATGATTTTTTTTCATAGCTGCTGTGGACTTTATGTAAAGTTAAGAACTGGAATTACAAAGGATTTACTATTTTTTTACAAAAGACTCATGGACCTCAACAGATGCAAAACAGAAGTTATGTACAGTGTCATTACTAGTTGCATCTTGATTAATTATGTGTATGAACACTGGATTTCTAACAAAGTGCAATGTGTACCTCACACACTCATAACACAATTGTGGATATTAGGTATTGGATTAATTTAGGTCTGGAACTGATAGTCAGAGAAATCCTCTTAAAATAGCTAAGATTGGGGCACCTCTAAATCAAGTGTTACCTGGTATGGTCTTGCTCAAGTAAATGTTTTATCTTAAATTGTCATAGACTACTTCTCCAGGTGGAAATAAAATCATACATTTTTTTTTTTTCCTTTCAAGCTAGTCACCAGGTGGCACTAAAGGAGCACAGTAGAAAGCATGAATGCAAAGTCCTTACTAATGTCTCTTCTAATAATTGGAAAGACTGACTTAAGCTCTAATTGATAGCATGATTGCTTCAGCTTCCCGTTATATCAAGGGAAACATAGTAAAGTATCTTAAACTGATTACATATTTGACAATATGGATGAGAACAGGTCCAGAGACTGGAACTTCTGGGAGACTTTTAACTGCTTTCATGCATTATAACTACCTAATGTAATCATGTAAAAATGGTGCATTCATGGTTATGTAAACATACTTAAGAAAATTTAGTTTTTAGCAATTATATTTTTTATATAATGCTGAAGGTGCAGCCGTATTTCTAACAGATTAAGGAGAGGTATAGCAAAATTAAAATGTCATATCAGCAGGTATAAATATCCCCAGGCATTATAAAGAGAACCTTTGTTTTTATCCAAGCTAAATAATCATGGTAAGACTGTTTCTGAATAAAGACCTCACACTGCTAGCAGACCAGAGTTTCTGGTCTTCTGAAAAATTATTTTATAATTTTATAAATTTTATAATTCCACAATTGGAGGATTACATTTAGAACTACTTGCTATTTTTCTCCCTACAATCTGAAAAATGCTAGCCCAGATTAACATAGGAAAAAATCCCCACAAAAATCCCTTTGCTAAAAAAGTATTGATATTAAAGACACAAAAGAAAAGTGTCCTGCAAAACACTGAAATTGTGGCTTCATTTGCTCCCTTGATTAACCAGACAAGTTGTCAAGGAAACATCTAACCAACTGTCAAGTAGTAGAGGATTTTTTTCAAGAATGGTGATTTTACTTTTGACTGAGCATATTCAATTCACAAGTGTGAAAATATGTATTGTTCCTTGCAGTTTTAATAATCTCTTTGTACTTTTCCAAAATTCTTGCACTTACTACCTTTTTTCCCCTTAAAAATATATTTTTAAAAAATTAATTGTTATAAAAACTGTATCTTCACTTCCCAAAAATTACCTTTCAGCATACTTCTTCCATGGAAATGTTGGCATGTCTCTTTACCCTCTTCTATTTCAGTAAGGTCAAATTTTAGTGTTTCTTACCAACTTCTACTGCAACACTCCGAAGTGACAATTATAAAAATGAATGCTGCATTTTATGTCTGACATTTTATTTGAAATCAATGAAACATATTTCATAACCTGCAGAAATTCTACATCAATTCTCAAGTTTTCTAGGTGCTGTAAACTGGCCAAACAGTAAAAGTGTTGTGAGAAAGAGAAAAGGAGACCAAGGAGAGGAGTAGATAAAAACAAAGAAGATGAAAAATCCCAAATTACTATGACTCCTAAACTCCTAAAGTGTCTTGCAGTAGTCCCTTGATGTCCCTTTCTTTAGGAAAAAAAAACCAAACCACACACAAAAAGAGGTATGTGAACTTTGGGAATGCATTAGGGGATGATAAACTCCCAGCTGACCCTGAACTTGTTTGAAACTTGCTGCTCCAGCTGTATGTACATAAATCTCTGGGCCCTGATGGGACTTATCCCAGAGTGCTGAAAGATGCGGCCAGGGTCATCACAGGATCTCATTATTTGTCAGTGGTCTTGGGAGTCTGGAGAAGTCCCAGTTGACTGGAAGCTGGCAAATATTGTTCCAGTTTTCAAGAAGGGAAAGAAGGAAGACCCCATTAATTATAGGCCTGCCAGTCCCGCTTCAGTGCCTGGTAAAATTATGGAGGAGTTTATTCTGGGAATTATTGTAAAACATCTGAAAGACAGCACCATTATTGGCTGCAGATAGCATGGGTTAATGAGGGGAAATGCTTGCTTAACCAACTTAATCTCCTTTTAGGACTAGATCAGTTGACCATAAAAAGAGAGTAGATGTGGTGCATTTATATTTTAGCAAAGTTTTCTGTACTATTTCTCACAGTATCCCCCTGGATAAAATGTCCAGCACACAGAGAAGTCCATAACACATTGGCTGAGCAGTTGGCTCAGAGATGTAGTAAATCGGGTTGCATCAGGTTGGCAGCCAGTGGCTAGTGGGTTCCTCACAGCTCAGTTTTAGGGCCAGTGCTCTTCAATGTTTTTATAAAAGATCTGGACACAGAAATTAAATGTACATTAAAGTAAATTTGCTGATGACACTAAACTAGGAGGAGCTGTGGACTCCTTCAGGGGCAGAGAGGCCTTACAGAGAGATCTGGATAGACTAGAGAGTTGGGCAACTACCTACCATATGAAATTTAGTAAGAGTGAGTGCCAGAGTCTGCACCTGGAATGGGTAATTGTGGTTATACATACGGACTGGGGGATGAGAGGCTGGAGAACCGCTCTGTACGAGAGAAATCTGAGGGTTTGAGTTCATGGCGAGTATGAGCCACCAGTGTACCTTGGCAGCCAAAGGGGACAACTTGGGGTGCATCAGGCACATCATCATGAGCCAGTTGAGGGAGGTAATTGTCCCACTCTACACTGTAGTGGAGCAGACCCATCTCAAGTACTGCATGCAGTTTTGGAGATCTCAGTAAAAGGATATCAACCTATTACAGTGTGCCTGAAGGAGACTGACCAAGATGGTGAAAGGCCTCAACAGCATGACTTAAAAGGAGTGTCTAAGGTCACTTGGCTTGTTCATCTTGGAGAAAAGAAAGCTGAGGAGTGACCTCATTCTCAAGGGGAGCAGTGTAAGGGGAGATCCTGATCTCTCTCTGGTGACCAGTGATAGGACACAAGGAAATAGAATGAGCTGAGCTGCATCAAGGGAAGTTCAGATTGAACATTAGGAGAAAGTACTTTACTGAGAGGGTGGTCAGTCACTGGAACAACTTCCCCAGGAAAGTGGTCATAGCACCAAAGTGTCAGAGTTCAAGGAGCATCTAGATGATGCTCTTAAGTATGTGGTTTAATTTAAGTAGTTTTGCAAGGAGCAGGGAGCTGGAATCAATAATCCTTAGGGGGCCCTTCCAATTTGAGAAAGTCAATATCTTTTTATCATAGAATCATAGATTAATTGATTGGCTTGGTTTACCTTGCCAAATACTATCTACTTTGCACAGAAAATGTAGTTTCTTTACTTAGTGTTGGTATACAGTTTTTTCATACATTATACAGAATCTAAAAAAAACCCCAAATCAATGTTTTTGTAGAAGCATATTAGTAGCTGAAAATGGTAATATCAACATTAGGTGAAACAGATACTGTTTATGTTATGTTCTACTTAGCTTGGTTTGTGCTTCATTTACTCCAGTTCTGCTAGTCCAACAGTCAAGTTTATGATCCTTTAGTAGACTGGCTAATGGGACTCTCTAGTGCATATATTGCCAAGAATACTACAGGCAGCATACACCCAAGGATCATTTATTTCAATGGAATGCTTTTCTTCAACATATATACTTTATGAATCATGACTTTAAAGATATGTGTTCCCAGGCTGGATCTTCAAAGAAAAGTGTGAATTCTGCTTTTAATCATATCTCTGCAATTCCGTTGACTTCACAGGGACTTCATGGGTGTGAACAATACATCACTGTGCTGTGACAACCAACTGATAGACTGTGACACTTCCATTTCACACATGCAAGAATGGGAATAACACAAAAATACTGGAATAATTAGTACTAACACTTATGCAGAGTTTTGAAGTTGCAACAAAATTGAATTTTTATCAAAATCATTACCATAGTCATTATTGGTTTTGTTCATGATCATGACAGTATTGGAAGAATATATTGTTACAAAATTGATCCTGGCAGTAAACGCCAAGTCCCACAAAAACCTTATGTCCTAATCTGATTTTCAGGACACCCACTTTGTACATAGAAGAACACAGAATATATAGTGTGCTTGCTTTTATGTCCTGACTATTCTCTTGGATCATAGCAGGCTTCATAGTATATTTTGTGGGTTTTTTTGTCTGTTAGATGAATTAATTGAGATTTCACTGCTGATAAAAACCCTGTGTTTCTAAACCCAGTAATCCACCTTCAAGACTGAATACAGTTGCTTTCTCCTGTTTCTGATTGCACTGTCTCAGGTTCAGGTACCAACTGGGTATCTGCTGCACCTGAACAAGGCTGTTTTAATTTTCATTATGGCTACCTTTAACTTCTCTTTGAGCCTACAATATAACAAAGAGAAAAACTTCTACTCTTCTATTCTTTGGCGCTCCAGAGATGAACACTCCTTAGGGAAGGTGCTAGTAGTCTTTTGCACTGCTCATTCTTGCCCTCTAATCTGGCTTCTCTAATTCACTGATTTTTAATACAGATGTAATTGCATTCTAGCAATTTTATTAAAAATTATATAATGTCAGAAAAGAAAGTTGGCCTTCCTCTTTCAGTAAAAAGCCTCCAGCTAAAGCTTATGCAACAACTAATACAAAATATGTAAGACATGAAAATTCAACTATGATCTTCACTGAAAGAATATTCTGGTGTGAAAAGAGTAAAACCCTTTTTATGAAGAGCCTTTAGATAATAAGTTCTGACCAGTTCTTCCCTTAAATGGAGATGAAATAATTTCAGTGAACAAAATGGCAGTGCTCACCTATTACCTTAAAAGTCATATGCGTTCCTGTCTGAGAAATGGGAAAAAATTGTCTAGGGGTAATACGTGATACTAGGGTATTAATTTAGAAAAAGCCAAAATAGTCATCAAATGCAATGATGCAATATTATGCTGATGAAGACTGGAAGAAGTTGGAAGATTTCTGTTAAATAAGAAATAAAATTTGATTTCATGGACCATATGAACACAAACTTTAAAAGAGTACCCAAAAAATATTAACTCAGACATGTTTTACTCTCAAGAGAAACATGACTCTCTAACGACTATCAAGCATTTCCTTCTCTGCAAGTACAAGATCACTTGTAGGTAGAGTGATTTTGAACACAATGGAAAGGAGTCTTGTATCGTGTTTCTCTTTAAGAAAAATTTAATATCAGTAGAAGCAGAGTATAACTCCATACAAGAAATATTCAGTATTACCTCCTGGTGAGCAAATTAACACTGTTGTAAGCCTGGCAAAATATGAAAAAAGCACTTGGTAAAACTTCAAACTTCAAAACCTGTCTACATTGTTGCTCAGGTATCACATCTTAAAACTATTTTTATGTCACTTATCTACCTACCAGGTAACTGAATCTCATGCATATGAATAGATTGGTGAAAATAAAGAGAAACAAGAGAACAGTTTATGTACATATAGAAGCAATGGTCTCGTGTGAAGTGGCTATGAGATACAAAGTTTGAAGAAAATATACATATACACTTATTTCTGACAACAACCAATGTTCAAAAATTTTTCTTATGCATACACAACTTATGTATGCATAAGTGGTGCTTTATAGAATGGTTAAACCAGAACAAATAAAAGAATAAAGGAAAATAATAACATATCCAAACCACCATATTTTGAGGGGGGTAAATTTCCCTGAAGATAATAAAAAAAAAAAAGGTAAAATAAAAAAAATGCTGAGGGTTCAATTATCCTAACACCTCACCAAGAAAATGCCACAAAAAGCCATTGGAAATGTGCTTGAAGAGAGACATAGTAGGCAATGTCTTCAAATTATGTCTCCCTTTCCCTGAGGAGGGCTGTCACTCCCAGCAGCAGAAGGACTCTTCTGGAGCCAGCAACAGCTTGGTATTGCACTGGAGCATAGGAATGAATTATCATGTTTAACCACCTTCAGATAAAATCTTCCATTTATTGTCTTACATAAATCTGATCCTATGAATGAAAATTAGGAAGCCACTTGACATGTGAATAAAGCTGTATCAATGCAGTGCTGTACAGATAATTGCAATACTACAATGATCTCCAGTTGAGGATCTTTTCTTACCAATTACAGACAGAAGAAATACAATGATCAGTAACATATATTACTTCTACCAGACAGCACTAATTAATTTTCTTTTGCATACTCTGATGGTCTAAAATGAACTGTTACCTCCCCTCCACATGGGAAAACTAAGAGGAAAATAGGTTAAACAATGTGGTTAATGAGAAAGTGACTCTTCAATTTGAATGCCAAGAAAAGGAACAATTTATATACTAGTACAGAAAATCCTGGGTGGACTAGAGAATAAAGTCCTTCTATTGCCAACTAGTGCAAACCCTGAGGTTGAGGCTGGCATATTTGCTAATACTCAGGACCAAGAGAAATTCTGCTGTATTTCAGTTTTACACATATAAGTATCAATAAAAAAAAAGTGTTTTGCTTTCAGACTCTTTAAGGCTCATGTCCTCTAATCCTCTGTAACCTTAAGTCTTTGGACTTTGGAGCTACTCTCACATTTCTCTACTTACGACTTAGGCAAGCTTTATGTGCCAGCTTCTCATAGTGATAGTCAAACAGCCTGTTCTTGGTCTCTTCTGGTGACATTCCCAGAAGCATCCCAGTAGGAAAACCAATATAGGCAGACACTTAATCTCTCTTATAATTCAGCAACTACTGCTGAAACAACTATATCCTCCACTTGACTCTTCAATAATTGTCTATGAACATCTAATTCAGTTGAATTACATTAAGATCAACTGAAAATATGGCAAAAGAATGTAAGACATAATGTAAGGGCATACAGAGCTAAAGGCAGCCTCCTAAAACAGGATATTTAGATCCCCACTGTATTGCTTAATTCAGAAAATTATTATCTTGTCTCATTGAAGGTGCAAACATTTGTTATTACCAAAGAAATGTTCTCTATTTATGACAAGAATTATCAGTAACATATTATTTATATTAAGCATTACTTATGCTGTCATAAAGAAAGGGCCAGGGAGAACTGCAGGGAAGGGTTATGCACTATTTGAAACCCAGCTAAAACTGGGAATGAACAATTGATCTTAGTGTCTTGGGGTGACTTTATGATGTGTATTCCCTATCGCTGCTCTATGCCCAGAAATTAATTTTGTGCCTTTCTGTGCCTTTAAACTGAGCCTGAGAGGGGGAAGAGAAGAAAAACGGAGTGAACTTTTGAAAACATTTTCTCAAGGACACAGACACACTCTCCTCTGTGTTCTCCTGCTGCAGCAGCAAGAGCGGAGGAAGCACCCTGCTTGGTCGTCATCCTGCTTTTGCCTCCTTTTCTCTGGAGGGAGACGGAAAGTTGAACTTTGTTTTTCCTGGGACTTTAGTTTTTCACTTCTCTTCTGGACTGTTTCAACATCAGAACACATCGGGAGAATTTTCCACCAAGGTCGTGGAGGTTGGCCCACATAGACCCAGCTCTGAGGAGGAGGAGAGAGACCACATCTAGAGAAGGACTCTGAAATCTTCCCAGGTTTCTCTCCACAGTGAGAGGTTTTATTATTTAGCATTATTATCCTTTTTCTGTGTGTTTGTTAAGTAAATAGTTTTTTTATCTCTTTTACTTTCCTCTGAGAAAAAATTTTTTTCCCAAAGCTGGTGGGGGAGGGGTGGTTGTAACCTGCCTTCTATCAGAGGATATTCTCCTCCAAATTTGTCCAAACCGGCATACTTAGTAAGCTGTAACACCAGTCAAGAGAGTTATCTCTGTGCCTCCAACCCTCACCAACATTGTGTCTCTCCTTTTGATGGCATCAGTAAGAAAGAAGGCAAGGCCTCGTCATCATAATCCCTTCAGGCCCTCTTCAGTACAGGTAAGAATAACTGATTTTTGGAGAAATGTGAGGCATCATTGCTAAAAGTGCTGGGCACGTTACAAATCTACTTTCACAAAGCATGAGCAACTCACCTGAAGTCAATAATACAAGGCAGAAATTACTCCCACTTACCAGATTTAAGATTTGTTGATTTGTGAAGTCTAATGGCCACACAATGTAACCAATTCATTGTACTTTTAAAAAAAATTGTTTCTTTATAGATACTTATTACTTTGAACACACAAAGGAACAGAACAGGGCAGATCTCTGATTTCAGAATACATGCATAAATACAGAATTGAACAGAACTTGAAGCTTACTGTTGTTATCTAAACTGATTAAAGTTCTCTACTCATCTTTATCTGGACAAGACTCATTAAATGTTTTG
Source organism: Corvus hawaiiensis (assembly GCF_020740725.1). NCBI lineage: Eukaryota > Metazoa > Chordata > Aves > Passeriformes > Corvidae > Corvus > Corvus hawaiiensis. The sequence continues at coordinate 27,918,362 of NC_063215.1, forward strand.
TTGCAGTCTGCTTTTGATAACACATATGCTGTGGTTTTCCCCATCAGAATGAAAGTATGAGCTTTAGAACTGCTCTGTCAAAGAAATTAAGATTCTCATAATAATTTCATATGAATTTTGTACTTGAACCTCTCTAAATCAAAGCATCCAACATGAACAGCTAAGAACATTTTATCAAGCTATAACCATCTATTTTTAAAGAAAAAAGAAACTGCTTTATGGTGGTATGTTTATACACATTTTAGCTGCAATCTTGAACATACATGAAAGTACAGGATTATGATGCCTATTACCTATTTGAATATCAAAAGGTAAAATATAGATTATAATGTCAGTTGTATGTGCTTCAAGAGAAACTACCTAAATAGCCAGATGTATGTCTCCTAGTGCATTACAAATGTGTCTCCTATTTTTTTCAGTCACTTTGTTTAGTGATATTTTTGAGCTGAAATGTATTATTTGGAAAATAAATACTGCACAAGATTCATGAATATTAACTGCAAAAACGAAAAGCAAGGTAAATATAAGACATTTAGCTTGTATGTGTAAATGCATGTTCACAGGCCACCTTTTAGGAATTTTTTGGTTTTTTTTAGACAAGATAGATTACATTCATCAGACTGTAGAAACAAAAAGTATGAGGTGTTCATGGAAAAACCAATCTTGTATGATGTGAAATGTGCCACATTTCTTCATGGATAGTCAAAATCATACATAGGCCCTTTAACAAGATTAAATTTTATGAATGCAAGTCATTAAGGAAACTGTGGAAGCGTAAACAAGCACCACAATGCCTGCTACTGTGCATGTAAAATCTGGTTTTGCTCACAGATGAGGTTCTTTATTTCCTGATTTTGATGTCCAATTTTCCACTTATATATTATAAATGCAACTACACACATACTGAATTTGGAAATATTAGAAATCATTTCACTACAAAACCACCCTGTGATTAACTATTTCATTTCAGAGACATGCTTAGTGTTACTAACCATGTAGATAATTTAGATCAAGATTCAAGCACTGAAAAATGTATCAATTTATCAGAATTAATATTTCTAACTGACAAAAATTAACTTCAGATTAAGTTGTCTCTAATTAGCAACAAATTAGGTTTACCAATTACCAGTTATATTCTCTTCTTTATAGTGTTAGCCCTAATGAAAAGCATTTTAAATCAGAATTTGCAGAGTGGAAATCTCTGCAAACTGGGAGAGTTAGTGTTCATTATCCTGAAATGTAGGGAACTCTAAAGTGTGTGATCCAGGCCTGTCTCATACTCTGTCCTGCTCCCTACCAGCTTATTCTAAATGTTGCAACTCACCACCTGAGCGTGTCTGGCAGCCTCTGCAGTCAACAGTAAAATTAAACAAATTGCTGAAGTGGCCAGAATGACCCTGAAGGACAGACAATTTTTAGGCACTCTAACACCCAAGTGTTCTAACAGAGTGTTAAGAACAGACAATCTTCTATTATGGCCCACTATAAAGCCAAAGCATACACTGATTTTTACATTTGACACAGAATCACTGAACGGGCCAGGTTGGAAGGGGCCACTGGAGGTCATCTGTTCCAACATCCCTGCTGAAGCAGGGTGCCCTAGAGCATATTTTTTGTGTTTGCATCTGGATAGCTTTTGAGTATCTCCATAGAAGGAGACAATGCCCACAGTCTCTCTGGGCACCCTGTTCCAGTGCTCAGCCATCCTCACAGTAAAGAAGCTCTTTCCCATGTCAGGTGGAACTTCCTGTGTTCCAGGTTCCGGCTGTTGTCTCTTGGGTGTCTTCTGTATGTTTGTATTCATGATTATAGCTGATCCCTTTACAGCATTGCCTTGCCAAAGGTTATTTTTTGTGGTTTGTTTGTTTGTTTGTTTGTTTTTTACTGCAATAGATAAAAGAATACTGCACTCTAGAAAAATGGATGGTAGCGTGATCTCATAGTGGATATCATTTGGCTCAGAGGATTCAGTACTGATCAGTAATTAGGTTTCATCAAATAGTCTGTAAAACAAGAAGTCTTGCTTTAGAATGAAATAAAATCAAAAGAGTTGTCTTTCATTTCAAGTCACTCTTTAAATCTTCAAACACCAAAAAATACCAAGAACAAACCAAGCTTATTAAAAACTGATCAAACTAAATATATCAACATATCCCAGCCTATATATCAGATACTTGCAAGGTTTGGAAAAGAAAGTTGTCCTTCAAATTTAAATAGAAAAGGAAAAATGGAATAATTTCAAATAATTTTGTATAGCAAAAATACTTCTAATGTGGTCAGAAGAGCATCCATGAGAGTATACTTCAGACATGCCTCTAAGGCAAACCCTAGGAGGTTGTGCTGGAAGGTTCTTTTCCTCTGAAGGGCCCAATGAAATACTTATTTCCCTGGGTCACACTGAGAGCTAATGAAAGCCATGAGTACTGACTGCCAGATAGACAATGCAATGCTGACCAACAAATTTTCTACCCACTTAGCTGGTCTGGATATAAGGGTATTAGGAAAGCCTTGAAAGGAATGTTCTATCTGAATGGCACTGTATTTTAGGAAACAGCTTTACCTATCCAATATAAGTTATCTTTAGAAATTACTTTAGTCTTCATCTATGCACCTCAGAACTTTGTGATTAATAATGAATTTTACATAAAAAGGTCTCTGTAAGTCTTGTATCACAGGGAAAAAGCTGAAGGAGATGGAACAGACTTGTCCAAGATGTTGTCTGAAGAATGCCAAATATGTCAGGCAATGAGTGCAAGTTCTGTGACTGTCATGCTTTTATTGATCGTACATGAAGTTAGTAGAAATTAGAAAGAATTAATCTAAACAAAACTTGCTTTTAAAGGACATACCCATTGCACTTACTAAATTGCAGCAGTCAAATACTTGCCTGTTTTCAGTCAATATTAAGTGCTTTGGTTAATGATGAACCTGGAAAACATTGCCTGCTGTCCATCTGCCTCTCATTTGTGTGCCAGAGGAAGAGAGTTGGCAGGAAGATAGGGTGAGCAGCTATTGCACTGTTTTTTCAAATTAAAACAAAAAAACCCAAAACCATCTTCCTCTCCCCCCCCCCCCCCCCCTCAACAAAACAAACAAGCAAGCAAACAAAAAAAAACCCAACCAAAATAGGCTACTATTTGGTCAGGAAGGAAAAAAAGCCCATACACCTGTGCCTGACATATGAAAGGCAGGACACCTGCTGATGATTCAACTATAATATGTGCTGCACATAATTAAATAAACATAATAAATTGCGTGGGGAATCAGTTACGAGAAATCTACTTCATGACTACTTATGTTTTAATTTACCCTGCCTTCCTTTTGTCATCCTTTTTTATTCAGGAAAGGTTGAGGGAGCAAAGGAAGTTCTGTGTTTGTCCACTATTGTCACTGCTTACAGTTTGGGTAGGAAGGGAAGAAACAGACCTTACTTGGTTTGAATCAGATACAAACTCTACACTGACATAAAAAGAGAGTATGATTATTTCTAGAGGGAAAACTGCAAAGGAAAGAGCAAAAAGCTTATTAAGCAAAGTCTTTAATTCTCATTTTTGTTCAACTGAACATTTTGGAATCTACTATCCATGATAATGATTTAAGGCACAGTATTTTTTATAGGAGATGCTCTTTGTAGCTCATAGAAAACCATCCTCAGCTATATGGGATTAAAATGAGCAGGGATACTCTCAGCTACGGACATGTAAAATATTTCAAACAATTGAATATGCAGTTTGGAAGAATAAAATATGTGAATTTTTGTCTACTTTTTGTTTAAAGGTATGCAATGAGATTTTAAAAGTACAGAATATGTACATGAAGTTTTCCCAGTTACTAGGCAATTTAATTTATTTCATCCACTGAAGATGCAGCAGTATTATGCCATGAAAGTTGCAGGTCACAAAATGTTAGTTCATGTTTAGTTCAAGAACTTGTGTAAGGTGAGATGAAATACACTAGCTTCTTGAAGCTCATCTTGAATTTAAACAGAACAATTCTGTGCTGCTTCATTTCCTACTTAATGCAGCTGTAAATGTTTTTGGCCATTTGGTTTTCTGTATTCAGTACTCAACCTTTGGTGTACTTAACTGTCTTCCTGCTCATAACTGAGAAAAATGGCAACAGATTTTGAATAGTTTAAAAATAAAAAGTACGAAAGGAAAAAACACAAAATATCATAGCAAGAATTCTAAGTGAAAGCAAAAATACATGCTCAGAATTTAATCACTACTATAATACTACATGACAAAGGAGATAAAAGCTACCAAAAAAATCCCACAATCTTGCTGCCAACTTGTCAGAAAACACGATCAGCTATAATAAAATTTTTATGGACAAATTACTTAATTACTTTAAATCACAAAGCAATGATATGAAGTGAACTAATTCTGACATTTTTGGATACATTGCATAATGTTTGTCTTCTACACATTAACTCTTCAGAATAAGAATTAAAGGACTTTCCAAGACCTAGGCCTCTTTTTGGATCCAACTGCCATATTTGCTTGAGTCATAAAATATTTCATATTTTGTAACATCTATTGTTAATAAGGGACAGTTTTATTCAATACGAAAGTGTGCTGCTACCAAAAATAATGGTGCCCAATTGATGAAACTGTCCAGGGAGTGTGACTAGTGATCTGACCTGACTAAAAACAAAATTCCCAAATCCCCCAAAAGATAATTTTTCAGTCAGATCAGCAGAATTTCTACAGCAGTTTGCAACTAATAAAACCAAATTAATCACTCTTCTGTTCAATTGCTTGCTTAGTAAGACTGACATTATCTTTCTGAACAAAAAGGGCTTTAATAACAGATATTAATTCCAAAAGCTGTAAGATGCTGACTAGTGTAAAATGCACAAGAAAATAAAATATCACAGATATTATATTGTCTGAAAATACATTATGCTGAAATGTAACATATGCAATATTAGACAGCCATTTGCCATTCAATATGAATGAATATTCTTGTACTGGAAAGTGTGAATACCTAAATACCATATGATTACTTTTTAGATTCTGAGACTTTTTGCAATTTTTATTAGAGACAAAGCAAATGGTCATGCTGACTGAATTTGTCTATTATTAAATAGAGAATTTCACAATTATTAAAGATGGGGTTCTGGAAAAACAGAAAAGAAAGAAAGAAACAAAACCCCACAAAATAAACCCAAAAACTTTCTGGCTCAAATTTGAAGTTTCAAAGGAAACATGATGAATTTATATGGACTTTAGAAAGCATTCATAGCCCTTAGAGTGGAGACTGAGTACTTAGCAAGACCAACAATACAGCATTAACCTCAGTGCTTCACCAAACTGGGTTCTAAAATTGAAAAACATGGATATACATCTGGCATAGGCTGCTGCTGAGATTATTGTCTGCATCAAGCAAACAGAAACTCCACTTATGTGTCACCTTGAGTCTTTTTTTTCTTACATATCCCCACCTTAAATTTTCAGTAAAACTGCTTGTGTGCCTGCTTCTCTCCATGGGAATTGAAGAAATGCCATTTACAAAGTGGTAAGATAAAAGTTCCACATTCACTACTTCCATGAAATACATTCAGAAATCTCGAAAGATTACAGGGTTAAGTATTTTGTTGAAAAAAATCCATTAAAACAAAGTGATGTGTTCTTCTCTTTCATTAAAAGTGAAGGAAAAACTCACAGTCTTAATAATAATCAGTGTCTTCCTCTTTGGCTGGTTGGGAAAGAATGCTCTTCGGCCAAGGAAAGAAATGGTCAGAACATGCCTTGGCTTATGTCAGGCACAGGCTGGTGTTTAGTTTTGTATTTTTCACAACATTTGCTGTTGAACAAAACTTATACCTGCCCCAGAAGGCAGGCAAGCATAATCCTGTTATTTTCCAGATGGATGAACAAAAGAGGTTGCAGAAGATTGTTTCTGACAGTGTTGGGAACAAAACCCAGGGGCCAAACCACATGTCAGATTTACATAAAATGTATTCAAATCAAGAGAAAATGTATTTTCTGAAGGTGTTTTGAATGGCTGCTGAGTAATTTAGTAGCAGCACAGCATGCTACACTGTAGCTCTCACATTCACATCTTTCATTACTACTGGTCTGCTAGGTGCTGGCAGCTCTGACAAGACAATGTGAACCGTAGTAGGGATAAAACAATTTCTGTGACAATGTATAGATCCCTAGTCCTGGTGTTCTCACTAAAACCCTTCAGTGCAGCAGGAAGTCACATCCACCGTCACTGCAAGCAGCAGAGCACTACTGCAAATCACATATAAGCTGCAGAAGAAAAACCACAGGGACATGTATCCCAAGGCACAGATGTGAATTGGTGCCATATGAAAGCCATTACCCCAAACAGGGAAATGTACAGCAAACATGTGATACTGCACTTGAGCAAAGCCTCCAGAAAAGGCAGTCAACAACCTGAAGAATAATTTTATTTTAATGTACTCCAAACATCTAACAGTTACATGTATATTTAATACAGTTCACTTGAAGTGTGAGCTCAAATGCAGATTTGGCATTATATAAAGTTTTGCTATTTTATAGCAAAGCATAGGGTTTCCACAGATCCAGAGAACCTGTCTGCAAACTGTTAAAACAGTTACTTTATCTGGAAGTACTCTCTAATGCAGCAATATTTTTCACACCTCTGGAAAGGCCATAGCACCAGCAGTGTGAGACAATAATTGCTTTTCTATGTTACTATATGCTAACACTTCCCATGTGACTACAAGAATTCTACAATATACTCGTATTTACATTCTGTTGAACAACAGAATACAGTCTTATCCAGCACAAGACAGCACTACTTATAATTTAAATAAACTGAAGAGGTCATGTATCTGTTACAAAATTTTGACTGCACAACTACACTTGGAATGAATGCAGGAAAATCATGTTCAGTATCACTTCCCTGTTCCTTCTGAGGTGGGTTGACCTCAGTCAGCTGCCAGCTGCTCACCCAGCTGCTCTCTTGCCCCTCCTTCTCAACATGACAGTGAGGGTGGGGAAGCATGATGACAAAACTCCTGGACCAAGATAAAGCAGGGGGATCAGTTACCAATTATCATCACAAGACTGACATGGGGAAAATTTATTTAATTTATTGGCAATTAAATAGAGTTGGATGGCAAAGAAACAAAGAGAAAAGTTAAACCTCTTCTCCCTAACCCCCTTTATTTCAGGCTCAACTTTTCTCCGTTCGCAACTTCTGTATCTCCCCAAAGCAAACAGTGCAGAAGGAGGATAGAGAATATGGGTCAGTATTTAAGAACCTCTCTCTGCTGCTCCTTGTCTCTCACACTTTCCTCCTTGTCCAGTGTGGGGTGTCCATGAGTCACAGTTCTTTCATGAAATTCCCATCTGCTGCAGCCCCCACTGCCAGTGCCTGGGCACCTGCACTCTACATCTTCCTTCTATAACCTTTGCAGGCACTTTGATAAAATATTAAGTTATTAACATGTGGACACAAATCTATGAGCTGAAAAAACTGTTCTATTGCACAGCTTGGTCAGTGCCAGTTTGATAATAATGCCTTTGAAAACTTGTCCTAGATATTTTAAAATATCTATTTTTTTTCTAACTGCATGATGTCATACTAGTACAAATCTGCCTGTTTCTGGTGAAGGTCTCTTCTCTCTACTTTCTGTTATATTTACCCACAGCTTAAATTACTGTCTGCAATCAGCCTCCAGTGAAGTGAATTTTCAATAAATTCTGTATATTTCCAGCCAAGGAAAGGACAAGATCAAGTAATGGTCACAAAATGACAAAGCATCTTTGGATGAAGGGGATCACAGATTTAACAGCAGCATCGCTAATTCCATAGAAAATAGATCAACAAAGCTAAGGAGCATGGGATAGAAGGCAAGTGGTACACGATGGTGAGCAAGCAGAGAAGAAAGTTTCACAGGCACTTCATGGTCTAAGAAAAAGCCAGGTTAATGCGTGCTTCAAAGAATAAGTTAATGACAGTGACAATCTAAGAGGTGGAGTAACTTCTCCCACCTGAATTAATTATACCAAAATATAAATTCCTCACAGAATCGATGTACTACAGTTAAAGGAAGAGAAATACCTTCCTTCCTATGATGTGTTCCACAAATAAGTTTCTTGCAGACTCTCAGAAAGATGCAGTGGATATTTCTCTCTTTCTCTCAGAAAGATGAAGTTGACATCTCTTTCTTTTTTTTCCTCTCTCTCTCATGACTATCAAGGAGTAGTATTTAATACTTGTATGTGTGAATTTTACTCAATATTCTCTTTAATCAAGTGACTCAATTTGCAGCACCAAATTTTCTTACTGCTAGTATGAACCAGCTAGCCTGGAAAAAATTGGCTGCATGATGTCCTGTTTTGTTCTTTCTTCTCTGCATATGTGAAAACCATATATTAAACATTTGCCTGAAATTTCTTTAGAAAGCAAGAATTTAGAAAAAAATAAGGTTATAACAATTAAATAATAATCATTGCTCTTTCTTCTTTCCCTTAACCCCCATGAAAAAGGTTATCCAATGAACTGTATGAAACAAATATCCCCAATATACCTGAGGTCCTGTGAAAATTTTTGGTCACAGAGGTGGATTGAGTATAGCACAAAATACAGATCATGCACCAGAAGCTCAATGTCACATTTTTAAGACTTTTTGCCTCAGAACATTCAGTCTTTCAAATGTTTTTTGGAGATAGGTAAATGCTACTCCCACTTTAGAGTTGTGTGAACTAAGTAACAAGCTAAGACTAACCAAACTTTTTGAAACCATGGTGAAAGTTTGCTGATGAGCTCAGAGCTGGTTACCTAGACCAAGAAGAACTGCTCTCTTCTCAGCACACAGGAGAAAATTCATCTTAACCCCACAGCACTCTGGACTGCATGACTTCTCTGCCTGTTTTGTTGTTTGTGGAGCCCTGCCTTCTGACTCTTCTGCTGTTATTGCTGCTCATGAGAGTAATCAAAGAGAGCCAGACTGGCCTGTTGAGAGACACATACATTTTCTTGCCCTTCCCTCTACCACTGCTTTTTTGGACATTCATGCAAAGGCTGGCTGTCTACTGCTTTTTATTTTCTACTGATTTTCAATACCTACAGAGCAAATAACACTTCCTATTGCTCTCAGCTAAAGCAAACCCATAGAGAATTGCCAACTGTTACAAGCACACTGAACCAATTTTATTTCTGTATTGATCTTTCACATACAGAACAACAGGCTTGAGGAAGAGAATTAAAAAACTGCTTCTTCTTCACAGTTTTATTTTGTTGTTTAGCTCTTCAGAACTCTCAAATACAACAGTGTAAACTACCAACTCACTTCTCAGGAAGAAGGCAACATGGCACCTTCATAATATATTTGGCTCTATACTCCATGTGCTGTGCCGAATTAACAGAAAGGAAACTGTTGTCTGAAAAGTCCCCTGTGTAAATCGCTGGGTGACCAGACACAGATGATGAATTTTAGAGAATTTTATATACATTAGAAATAAATAAATAAATAAATATTGAAATTATAAAAATATTGAACACTATATCAGATTATCTTGAATTTTATTATTTTATTATTCCTTCTGTAATCCAGTGACTCCTTTTTTCCTTCGTGTCACTGATATCTGCACTGTTTCATGCATAATGCCTAGTGTCCCTTCAGCAGTACTGAAATCCCTTTGTACTAACATGTATGTGAAATAACTGCTCTTCCTTCCAAGCAGATCAAAAGGGCCACACATCCCACTTCTTCCCTGGAACAGCGGGAGTAGCCAAATATTTTGAAATCTTTGCTGTCTGTTTCACACAGACTGACCCAGACACAAGAAGATGGAAAAGTGAATCATAGGAGATCACTGTCTATGTAGAGAAACTGCAGTGAGTAAGCAATCACATCAACAGTACTTAGAATACAATGCTTTATGTAGCACACAGAAAAAACAAGACTATGCACAATTCTGCACCATTAAAGCAGTCTCCTTTAATACAGAAAAGGAGAATTCTAAAGAACTTAGCAAATTTTGGAAATTTAGGTTAAATGCAGTTTAGAATTTCCATGGTATAATAAAAAAACACTTAAGTATGCTTTATCTGCAGCACTGCTGAAAGGCGAATAATATAATTTTCAAAGCAGATGTATCCAGAAAATGGAAATTGGGTTATACAGACTATTAGAACTTTATTCTTCCTATTTTTCTTGCAGAAATCCAGAGATTTTTTGAATATTGGAATTTTAAAATTATAACACATAGCCAAATCTAAAAATCAAAGATAATGAAATGCGATTCATTATCCTTTATAATGTATACCTTAATTCTGGTGAATTCACAACTTACTGTCTTTAGAAGACCTAATAAATTGTGGCATAGATATTCAGTAAAATCTCATAGAGAAATAACTGCTGTTAGCAGCATCACTCACTAAGAAAGTAATAAATAATTACTGCAATTTTCAACAGTGCACTGAGACTATTTCTTTAATGTGATTATTAATCTCACACTTTCCTTTGGAAAATGAAATTTTCTGGTTATTCTTAAAATTACACTAGCTATTATTTTGTCATGTTTGATAAGAGGGTCTGCTAAACAGGAAGGTTTTAGAATGTTCTGAATTATACAATATTTTAGTCATGCTTTGTGAAGGTTATAGCATGAAAACCTAACAATCTATTCACATATCTAATTACCAACATATTTGTAATGCGCTTAACAATGAAATAAAAAACATACATTAGAGATTACCATGATCATTAAACATCTTATCCTGTTTAAAGACATTAAAATTGACATGATGGTGTTTTTAAGCATTCCTCATTAGTCCTTTTCATTTTACCACTTCATTTCTAGTAGGAAAAAATGCAAAGAAAATATGCTGTCTTGAACCACTTGGGTCAAGTGGACTTCTTTAAACTTAATAACTGGAATCAATGAAATTCAGAGTATGAGTATGAGGGTATTACTGAAGTGTTTGACTTAGATAAAAATGGACATAATAAAAACATTGCTCCAAACTGATAATACCAGCCTTTATTATTTTCAAATCTGGTCCTCTACATTAGAGAGGGAGAGTGGTGGAAGAACAACAAAATATTTTGGCAGGAATGCACCTTAACCACAGGAAAGATTGATAAAACCCTTCCATTCTACCACTAGACTATACAGGAACTCTCACTGGGACAGTCAGTATATAAAACATAAAGCTGGACTCATGTCAAAATGACCATTGACATGACAGAATTTTCTTCAGAACTGTGAAATTTTTTTGCTCACCATCACAAAACATTTTTTGTATTTCTTGCAAATTAGTCGAAAGTTAAATCTTCAAGTCTTTGTGGTGAATGATTAATTATTCTGCATAGCTATGACACAGTTATGCCTTTTAGGATGAATTAATTCATCCTACAATAGTAAAAACAATCCAAAATACTGTGAAAGTTAGTGCCTTTTTTGTATTTACTTGATTTTGCTTTATTATGCTAAATTGAACTTGCTTATAAATACAAATACCCTTTAGCAACACTGGTAATTCAAATGAAATATGTTACATTCTTAAAACAGAAAATATGGTTGAAAATAACAGCTATCCTTTTTCCTATAGGAAATACAGTCATCTGTAGCATCTCTTATTCTACCAATTAAAAATTTAAATTCTGGTGGATACCTTCAGGAATAGAGATTAAATGATGCAAATGATGCTCTCTTATTTTTTCAGGACATTGAAGGGCAAATGAGAATTTACTATGTCAATTTCAAGCTCATGATTGGAGCATCTCTTTGAGCTAAAATCAGCATTTACCCCCAGACAGAATTTGATTTAACAGAATGCCAAATTTGGCATAAAATTTAAATACATAAAATTACCAACAAAATTTAATTTTTCAAATTCCATGTTCAACAGGAGATTGGAAGGTGTGCCACGCTAACAGGACTTTCCAAATAATACTTTCCAGTATTATTTTCTGTGCCACTAGAGACATTTATAAAATATATTTCTTTTATCATTAAGACTTACAACAACAAAATCTTGAATTTTAAGTAGGTTTGAAGCTGCAGTAATTGCAACAGAAAAAAGGGGTTATCAATGGGATAAAAGATTGTGAGAAACAAATAAAGAGTATTTTGCAAACCAATTCTTCTATTTTTTCAGCATGTTCACCATTTAACACTGACCACTGAGGAAGGTAACCTAAAGACAGACTGTCAGCTTTTATCCTAGTGAGCAATAAGTGTCTGAGTACTGTACGAATTTTTAATTTTTGTCATAAATCCACGTACTTATACAGGCAAACTCCTTTAGATTAATACCTTACTTGAAAGTAGGTGAGATCAGATGGAGTAAATATGATTCATCAGCATTTTTCTTAAAAAATGTAAGTAATCAACAGCCTCATATTTTTTCAAATCTATATCTTTGAAATATGGTAAATATACATTGCTTTCTTATGTTGCTTCTATGGTTTCAGGTAGGTCTGAGTCACCTGTGACTCAGAGCCCAGTTCAGCATGGAGGTCTGGATGCCTGCTCCTTCAGGAAAGGCAGTTGACAGTGTTGTACTATTCTACTGTGTATTACTGAACTGTTAATACAGTTCGCATTTTAAAATTTATATAGCTATGAACATCTTCGAAAGAGGCTGAAGTAAACTCACACCCAGCCAGAGAACCCCAAACTTTCTTTGACGCATTGAATTCAGTCAGTAGTTTTAGTTTTTGGAATACACATCCTTGTAGGAGCTCAAATAGCATTTACTGCAACTCTGTAAATTGTGCATAAGAAAACACAGCAGGTATCACTTATTTTGTGAAAAAGCCTTTTCATCTAAGATAAATGTATAATGTTACCCTATGAATTGGAAGATGAAAATATTATGATACCATATACTATGAACTGGTCTGTGGTGAGCCACTTTGCAATAAACCATCCAAAATTAGTTAATGATTTTTTTTGTGTACCTCCTTACAGACAGAGTATGAGACGCAAAATAACAAGCCCTTGACATAGGATAAACATGATTTAGCAACAACCAAAGCATTAATGTGTTATCAACCTTACCCTCATACTGAATGCAAAACAGCACTATACCAGTTACTGAGAAGAAAACTCTATCCCAGCTGGAACCAGGACACCCAGCTTGGGCAGGAATGTTGGAAGGACTTCAAGAGGTCCTTTCCAGCCTAAAGAATTGTTTGATTCTGTCTTTCTGTGTTCTTGAACCATTCCTGTAAGGTCAGTTAATGTAAGAAAATCTAGTGTAAAACCAGAGTGCAAAGGGTACAGGAATTCAAACATCTGCTCTTCAAGTCAGTAGTTAATGAGCTTGAACAGCCATAGCAGTTGGTTTGTTGGCTTTGGCAGATCACTGATGAAATATTGCATAGTGCTGATGAATGAAAGCAAAATAACTTCAGAAAGTGGCTTATGTTTCTAAACACACTGAATGTTCTGTTCGTGCACAAAAGCTGAAATTGAAACAAACACAAAAGGTAATCTTTTCTATATTCTTTATGAGAATCCATTTTCTTATTTGAGTTATTCCAGATAGCATGCCACATGGAATGATTTAACTAGCTGATTCCAATGTTCCAAATTTTTGTTTTAAATTTTAATTGTATATACAAGAATTTGTATTCACTAGCTTGATGCATCTCTTATGGGACTATTTTTAAGACTAAGTAACAGATGTAGTGATTTATCTGTGTAAAACTGTAACAGCTGGATTGATGAAACTAAGATTAAGGCTTTCAGAGTACAAACATTACATAGGCATACACTGTAAAAACATTCCTACCTTATAGTGGTAAATGTGATAATTTTATGAAATTTTCAATTGCTATAGAAAATGCAGTAAACATGAAAGTGTGTAGTTGTATATATGTCCTTCTAAAAGTAATCAGAAATTTTCTTCAAAATTTATAAAAATTAATATCCTTCAGCATTTCCAGTTCTATGAAACAAAACATCTACATGGGTATAATTCATATATGTGCTGACTTAAATTCAAAATTAACATATAGAGTATGTAAAATATTCCTTTTTAAAACCACGTCTAAATGTGTTTTTTTAAACAATTTTATAAATTCATCTAATAAAATAAAAATCCTTAAATATATCCCAGACTTCTTTCACTGTCAATCTTCAAACAATTTTGAAAAGATGAGGTGCAATAAGATGACGGCGATATTGCATGGAGCTGTCTCAAGTCATTTACCAAAACACCTTTCCATTTCTCATCATCACATAATTGATTATGTTGGAACTCAGTATTGCACATATGAAAGTTAAGCTACACTATATACCTGATACCTGCTGAGATACACAACCTGCTGCTCAGATGTTTCCAAATCATCAAACAAAAAAATCCTATATTCTTAGGTAAATGGTAATGTTGGAAATGATAGCAAATCATCAGAAAATTAGGGTTTGGTTCTTTTTTTTGTTTACTGATTTAATGTAATTTTAAGTAATACTTTCACACTATGCAGAATATCCAACACCTGTAAATAACTGTAAATAACATATAAAAATATGACTTAAACGTAGGCACTGTTATGAAAACCTGTATATCTCTGAAATAATGAAATGAAATAGGTAAAGGCCATGACTCATTCTGAGTCAACATATTGTATGGATAGTGATTTACTTATTCTTTTTAGAAACAAATTTTCAGAATGCACATGCAAAAAAAAACTTTGTAGAATAGTTCAAGCAATGATTTTCCTCTTCTGTGGAAAGAAAGGAAGTAGAAGCATAGGTAAAATCATGGACACTGATAATGTAATCCTGTAGCTAGTACTTAATACATTGCATCTTGCCAAAGTTTCCATGTGAAGGTACAAAAACATGTTGAGGACTTTCTCAGTTCAGAATGTGCCATCTGCTTTTGAAGCTGAAAGACCAAATGATAAACTTCAGCAGCTTCTGTACCACTGCCTGGTCTAGGGGACAGTTGGCCAAATTAACTGGATAATGTATTTAACAAATAAATTCTTTTAAGGACAGCTAAAGGTGCCCTTCTCAGCCATGAGTAAATGCTCACATCCATACTACTAATTAAAGTGTGACAGGAAACTGGAAACAACTGCTTTCAATATGTTCACTTGGAAAATACATGAAATATAAATGTACATAATATGATGATATAGCTCAGTGGGGATGGGCACTATGTTCATTGAATTCCAGAGAAAAATTCTGAAAGTTCTGCAGGTAAATAACATGGAAAAGAGTGATGCTACACATACAGTGAAGATTTTAATTAATGCTTGCCTGGAATCTCCCGAACAGAAAAGGACCTGCTGTATCACATCACTGTATAGAACAGATAGAAATATAATTCTGAGACAAAAAGCCTAAGATGCCAAAAAAGATCAGTACTCATATTCTAAAAGCTAAAATCCACCTTTTGATTTTCTAGAAAATCAAAATCCTGATGACCTGATTATCTCACTACCTTTCTTGTTAAATTTATCTTCCTTCAGCCAGTGAATTGAAGAAACATCCTTTGCCCCCATGACAGTCATATCACTTTAACCACAAAGTAGAGCAAATTTTACATCAGGCAAATGCATTTCAGAACCCAGTCATGGAATGAAATGTGTTCGAATTAATGTTCTTTGAATAACTTTAAAGAACAAATCCATAAAACCAATCCAAACTACATCTCAAGTATGTGCTCAAAGCTTTAACTGAAAAAAACCAATACAATCTCAATTATGAAATCACAAAAAAATTAAACTCGAATGCACATTTTCAAACCAGTAATCAAATCATCCTAAAATAAACAGAAAAGGAAACAACAAATGAAACTGCATTAAAACAGGTTTCTATTTTCTTTAGGCAAGGCAAAAAAAGTAAGCAATCAGAGCTTTATTGACTTTCTTCTATAAAGCTGCTGTTTCACGAGGACCATAAAGACAATGACTGAACATTTAAAGCACATTTAATCTTCATCAGGTTTGAGAAAATGGCCATATCTAAGGAAACTAATCATACAGTTAAAAGAAAGCAGTAGCTCTAAACTATGTGAATGTATTAGTTTCCTGCACACGTGGATTTAAAAAGAAGAAGTTTGAAAAGAGAAAATCTGCTTCTATAGGTGTTATTGGATGTGTTAATTGTGGTGTTTAACAACTGGAGTCATAGCTGCATCCAAAACTGGAATTACTGTCAAATATGATCTTCAAAATTTATTCAAAGTCAAATGTAACAAATCTATTGCTCCCCAGTTGGAGAGCTTTGAAACAGTAACAAAAAATGATCATTTATTCTACTCTTTGCCTCTTTTCCTGCATTATAGGGAAAAAACCAACACATTAATTTTGCAGGTAAAGCATACAGATAGAATTATCTATCTCCAACAGCCACTGAGAACAGAAATCAACAGTTTTGTCATGGATTCATATTTTATATCTTATGATACAAGATCTTGGGAGGCTACAAATGCCTTGTCAAGTTTCCTTTTTCCTTTGACAGAGGTTAAGGATGACTGCTGAAGGATTGCAATTTTATTGCTGCTTGGCGAAGGATATACCGCTCTCTCTACATTTTAGAAGGACTCACAAGAATAATCACAAGTCATTTTGAAGGCCAAGCCTATAAACTCAATTTCATGTAAATCCCTGCCAGTCACAGTCTACAATCACACCTTGCAAGTTATTTAGTATGCCACTGTTTCAAAGACAGCAGTATAAAATTCCAGTAAACAAAGGAAATGTGTAAATTTAACTGATATTTTTTAGTGTAGCAACAAGGAGAATGAGGCCATAAATACAGAGGAGTTAATTTTTAGGTAGAAAAAGAGGGAAATAAATTTTTCAGTGTAAACTAGAACTCTATAACTAGAGTCAGTTTTGTCATTGCCATTTAGCTGCATTTTTTGCTAAGATATTATTAGGCTTTGAAACCTGTACAGCGTTTTAATGGCTTAAGTGTATGAAGCAGAGACAATGCTACCACAGCTGATGCAATGGAGACAATTATCTGACCAATATCTCACACAAGAATAGTCTCTGGCATTAAAAAACAACATAGAATAGTTTATTAGTATTGAGCTGTATAACTCTATCAGTAAGTTTTCTGAGAAAAAAAATCTCTTTATCTGCTAGATCAAAAGGAGAGGAAGGGATATAATTTTCTTTGTAAACTTTATATACTTTTACAGTCTGTACAAAAATCCTAAAATAAATACGCTGTCAGCTAATAAGATTTCAATATGTGGTTTGTATGCTATGCGACTTTGCTCCATTAATACTAGATGTTAATACTAAGCATAAAAGGAAAAAAAATCCCTGTTTTAAATGGAGAAAAAGAGTAATGTAGAGACCGGTGGCTGAGCAGGAATATAGGTTGGAAATGAAACAGTTTCTTAAATGGCAGCTCCTGTTAGCCCTCCATATATTGAAAAGAGAATTTATGTTCTAACAAGTTGGTTTCTAAAAGAAGTGGTAAAGCTTATGGGGTAAGCATACAATCTAACAAAAAAATGCTGAACAGTCTCTTCTCCCCATATCAATCTACTCTATATACTAAGATCATCAAACCACTGTCATTTTAGAATTTATTAACATTTACATCACAGAGAAACAGCTCAGAAGTAAAACAACAAAATTTTCAGAATATGCTTTGATTTTCCTTTTTTGATAGTAAAAGGCAATTTTGAGAAGTCTAATGTGCATGTTTCATGGTGACTTTTGCAGCAGTCTCCTTCACATACCATCTTCTAACAGCAAAAATAGTCCTGGCTAAAACCTCCTTTATTTTAATGATTTGTGCACTACATTCCCTCACATCACAAATGTTTACAGTTCAGGTGCAGGAATTATCTCTAGCACTTAAGCTATGTGGAAAAAAAAAAAATCTTCATTATAGTAATTTGATAATTTCTGTGGGTGTCAGAATTATTTCTAAAATGTTTCTGAAGTAATGACTGAATACTTACCATTATTTAACATTACTGATATAAATATAACAAAAAAAATCTGTATTATTTCTGTTTTACTTCTTACCTAGCTTGCACATATGAAATTCCATGACTGGAAAAGACCTAATTTGTTACCAAAGCATGATACCAATACTCTTCTTAAAATGATAAATGAACCATTCTGAAAACTATTGTTTTTACAAGATGAAAAATGACAGTAGTGACCAGCCACTCTTGTATAGTACTGATACTACAGTGGCAAATGTAGATATGACAACTTTTAAAATCGTAGTTGTTTGGATAAGACTTTTAAAATCACCAAGTCCACCCTGCATTGTGAGATGTTGTTAGCATGCCCATTTTTAATTTTTTATCTTAAACAATAAGTTAGTTTTATATTTAGCACTAAAATTCTGATGACAAATCTAATTCATTCTATGTGTTAATTAATAAGCATAAAATATGAGTCCCCCATTTGTAACCTCCAAACTTATGTTTAAATGGTTTCACTTCTCAAACTGACTTAATCTGTCTCTGTAAACGTATTTGGACTTTGAATGATTCATAAGTTCTCCAAAGGACTGAAGTAATCTGTGTGAACTAAAATGCTCTTTCAGTCAAGGAGACTACCTTATGAAAAAGGTTTCCAAGTTTGCTTTCCAATATGACTTGTCTTTTTATTGTCAAAAAAGAAAAGTGAAATCACATTTTATTGCTCAATATAGATGACTAAAACTCTTAGTGTAAGCCAGTGGTAAATTCTTACCTTATTGTGATAGGGACAAGTGTACCTTTGGTAATAGATTGGTTGAGGGATACAGTCAGAATGTTCTGAGAGTTTCCACAGCCGAATCGAACTGTTGGTCTTCCCTCCACAAGATACAAGTGAAGAAACTGCTCTCCAAAATTTCTTTCACCAGCTTTGGAAACAAAAATGGAGACAGTCACACTTCTGAAAGTGTAGGACCTCACAGAGCTATTTCACACTACTGGAACACCATCACCAGACATGACGCCTATGTGACATTGAGGACTCTTCTGTCCATATACAGGACTCTTTTTGAGTGAGTGGGAGACAAAAAATCAGAGTCTTAAGTCTCTGTATTTAGCTGATAACAGTTAAGAGTAAAAGAAAATAACTAAAAGACAAAATTGACTTTATACCACTGCAGTTGCATCTATCTTACAGAGATCATTAATTGATCTTTTCTCTATATCCAGCAGTATCATTAAGGCAACAAAGGTGACAATAAAAAAGCCAAATCCCTTTCATTCAGCTTTTCAAATAAATTATAGAAAACAAAAATTATAGGAGAACATCTCTTATAATAGATTTAAAGATTGTGAAAAATTCAGCTTTCCCAATTATTGATATATTTCAGACTTGATGAGAAGAAAAATTATTTACAGAACATCAAACATACTGTTACTTCCACTCTTAAAAATATACTTAAGGTCACTTCCACTACATAGTATATTATAAACTGCAAAAATGACAGCAAAATATTTATATTTAAGTGGTGAATGATGCATGGCTCTTCTACAAAAAAAGGACTGACACCTACAGTTTCAAATTATATTGGGTGAATTTGCCCTTTGAATTTAACTGTATTTACTTTTCATAAAAGGTAAGAGTTCCTGTTTACAATTTTTGTTCCCCTTTAACACAAATTGTTAAAACATTAATCTGTTTCTTTTGCTGTATTTTACTATATTTAATTGAAGTAAAAAAGACTCAGTAACTGGGTCACAAAATTGAATTTACTGCATGTATCGCTTGATGTACTATTGCCTCTGAGTAGGAGGCCCTGGATGCTGGCATGGGTATCAGATAGGCAGAAATCTTATGCTTGCATTTGGGGGACCCTCATGTGTGGAGTGCCTGGCTTTGGGTGTGTGAGTCTTGAGTGAGTCTGTCCATGACCCATGAGTAGGAGTCCCCTGAAGTGGGTCAAAAGGGTTGGGATCTGGGCTGGGTTTCAGCTGATAGGTAGGAGCCTGGAGGGGCTGGGTAGGAGATCCCAGGCCCAGACCTTTTGGAGGGGGCCACAGGTCAGAACATCCTTTAATAAGAACGAGGGTATACTTGGGTCTTAGAAAACCTTTCATCTAAAGATGAAATTATCAACTTTATTTTGGAGGACAAAACAAAAGACAAACAATGATCTTTTAGGAGACACAGAGAAACAACAGTGCTTGCAACTGCCTGATCACTTCCTTTTGTATAGTTCCTAGCACAAACAGTTCACAACATAAACTCCCTCCTTGAGAGCAGCTTTCTAGTCAACATTGCATTTCTTCAGTCTGTTACAAATCTGATGACCTACTGAAGTCTTTTATGCTTAGACATATTTTGTATTCTGAATACCTAATTAACTCCAAAGCTATTTTAATTTGACTGGATTTCATGCCTTTGGCTTTTACAATTTCCTTCTACAATAGTCTGATAATTCTCTTTCAAAAGATATTGCACTATTTCACTGTTTTTTAACCCTAGCATAGCTGATATATGCACATATTGCATTATTTGTTTCCTAATCTTCTCCCCTCCCTGTACATTCTGTTCTTGGCATTTCCAATTTCTACCAGTAAGTAGATCTGTAAGTCACATTGATTCAGAGAGAATGAAATGGGGGAGGGTTGTGAATGTGTATAACATATCTTGAAAGAGTGAAGTTACAGAGGAACAGTTTGTTTCTCTTCTCCCAGTGACTCTGTCTGTTCACATTGCCCACCAGTAAAAACTTGGAAGAAGGTCCTCATTATTACCAGTAAAGTAAAAAATCTGGGACAGCTCTCCCAAAGGCAGCATTACTTCTTGAAACCTCAGTGAGTGCTGCTGCTTGAACTTCAGTCTAGGGAGTGCTTTTGAGTCACACTTAGAGGTGACTAACAGCATTCTTCATATTATTTTCTAGGTGGTATGAAATCCTTTGAAAGGACAATCCTTTAAATCTTTCTACAGTGAACATGAGGAGGTGGGGAATTTTGTTCTGGCAATGTGAAAGAGCATATGCTACCTAGTATACATGGATGGAAGTTGCCTTCATAGGAAAAGCCAAGTCTTAAGCAAAACAGACAGGTTCTGGGAACAGACAGAGATCAGGAAATATCTAAGTAAAAAATCTTGTTGGATATTAGGGGTAAATTATCTGGACCTTATTAGAGATTATGTGAGGGGTTCAGGCTAAACAAACCAGATCTCAGCAATCATCCTTTCACAGAAAACTGCTAGCTGGAAGGTTATTTTTGTACATCAGTATGACAAAAAGCAAGTGGCCACGGGGCTTAAATGATTGCCTATCTAAAAGCCAGATTTTGAACTCCCATATTGAACTCCCAATAAAATATGGGATAAACTTTATTAAGAAAGAAAATATATTCTCTCACAGAGGAGGAATACTGTGAAATGCTCTGCTTGAGAATGCCAGCTGAAATAAGAGACAGACTACAACTGAAATGCGTGAAATGACCATATTTAGTTTCAGAAGGGTAAGTAGAATATGGGTAGATCTGGGGAAGAGAGCTTCTAAGAGAACAGGAGATAATTTATGAGCACAACTTATGAAAAGGGAGCTGTTGTCCTTAAGGAATGCTATAAACATGGGCTGTGGTATCTGAAATCCAATTGTCAGAAGTTATAGGATACCATATATAGTAGAAGCTAAACAATCTCCCCTTGAAGAGGTTGTGAACAGCATTATGCTGACTCTGTTAAAAGTGAAAATGATGAAGTAAAACTTTACAACTGTATCAGGTTTTTATGATCACTAGCAATTTATTTTGCTTTGTGGCTAAATATCACAATTTGCTTTGACATGTTGATGAAATTTAATCATGCAAACAAATAAAATCATTAAGGAATAGAAAAGAAATTTCATGAAGGCATTCTGTATTCAACAAATAAATGTTCTCAAATGATGGCTAATCTTTATTGGCACAAATGTAATTGTCACATTCTATCAACAACTTAAACATAAGATAACTGCAAAAATTCCAGACATTTTTAGTCCATTTACTGTTACCGTTCAGATGTTTCTTAAATACATACTGAAATAATTAGGGAAAACATCATTATCAAGAATGTAAGTAAATTTTTCTTCGTATTAAAACAGATGAAAGTATAGTAATATATAAATCACACATAGAATTCTATGACATCCTATCTCTTTCCCCATGTTTTTAACAGACAATCTATTTCTGGCAGCCTCTACAAGTCCTTAGTACTTGTTAATTTCAACCAACCATTGATAAAATTCTTGCTAATAAAGGCATCAAATAGGAAAATTATTTTTAACAACAGTATGGTATGATTTAGTGAAGTGACATGCCTAGCACATGTAATGATTCTCATATTCTGCCTATTGGTTAGCCTATAGCAGGCTTATTTGTTGTATTTTTTATATGTATTTTATTTGCCTTATTTATATTTGCATATATATAATTGCACTAACTGCTAAAAGGTGTTAAAATAATGCAATGATACTTTAAGTGTTCCCTTCTCTTTATTTTAAGGCATGTGGACATGAAAGGGCGAAGAAGGCACAGATCTTTTTTGTTCTTCACTGGCTAATGTACCAGGTAAAGACAGATGCAAGTTTTCATCCTTTTATGTTATCCTTATGATTTTGACTTTACTATTCTTCTTATGCATGCTTTCTCATTCAAATTCATTTGTATATCAGTAGCATCTTGTCTGAGATTTCTCCCTGTAATTAAATGTTTACTAATTATCTGCCAGAGAAACAGATGTAACCTCACCACCACCTGGTAAAAACAGGTGTGTTTGTAAAATGTGTGATCTGAAGGTGGATTAATTTAAAAAAAACCTAATCAAAATGTGTAACTATTTTCCAGTAAAGTTCATCTGAAAGAAGCAAATCACTGTGATATTCTTCCTATTTAAAAAATTATTTTGGCAAATAGAGAGGTTTTTGCTTTATGAATATGTGAATTTTATTGTAACCATAATTATGAAACCATTGCTAATGCGCATATATTGACAGAATCTGAAAATGTTGGGATTATTAACCCTTAGAAGTGTGTGGTTCTTGTACCTAGTGAGTGCACTAGCCTCAAGTTGACTTTCTGCCGACAGGTCATTCCTCAGATGTTTGATGGTAACACAGCTTCAAAAAAGCAGCAGTAGAAGCAGGAGTCATAGTACTATTAAAAAGGGAAAAGCTGACAACAGCAGCTTCTCTTTTGTAGTCATTAGAAGCGTGAATGAAAGAGCAGGGAGAAAAAAGTGGAGGTGAAGGAAATACAGAGGGAGCATATGAGGGAACTCACAAAGGATATTTATCTGACAGAAGAGCTTTGTGTCTGCATACAGAAATAATTTAAAAATCCTGAATATTCTGTATAGGCACATGGTGTTCATTCATAAAACACTGGAGAGATTTTTATTTACAAATTGATATAATATTTTATTTTAAATTAATGTAAAACTAAATAAGGATATTGATCTGAACAATCATAGCCAACATTTGTAATGTTAGGAAGGAATCTAATTACCAGGGAGATACAGAACAAAAAAAGAAAGAATAAAAATGAGGAAAAGAAATTGGTGCTGTAGCAAGAGGGGCAGAGATTGATAAAGCAGAAATGTAATGCAAAGATGTATCTAAACTTAACACAGTATCAGAGTTCTACAAGATATAGACTCATCCATTACTTTCTGTGTCTGTGTTCCACAGCCAGGCAGAGATCCAAGTTTCATTTATTTATTTATGTATTTATTTAGCTTAACAGAAATCTAACCTTAATAGAAAACCTACTGGTCACTAAAAGAGTGGAATATTGTAAATCAGTTAAAATTCCATTGTAGGGGTAACAAAGGGAATGAGAATGCAAGTATGGCATGGTACTGAGAACCTAGGAAGAAAAGGTGAGTTTTCACTGTGTGAAAACATGCAAAAATTATCCCAAGTTCCTGGTGTTACCCCAGCTCATGTTAGGGTGAGAATTGAACTCATACCACTCATCCTGACCCACCCTTCCTTCTTTTTGGGTGCATGAAGGGGCAAGAAGTGAGTTGTGACACATTCCATGGAAAGCTCAGATATGGGTAACTGGAAAGAAAAAGCTTCATGGTCTCCACTAATGCCATTCTATCTTTCCAGAAAGCAGAAAGGCATATTCTAAAGAATGTGAAGTCCTCAAATACTTCTGTAACAAAATCTCTGCAAACACCTGAAAAACACCATATTAACAATTTTCCATAGACAGCATGAACAAATCGCTCAACAGGTTATTAGTTTTTAATATCTAATTAGATTAGATGCAGGATGAGTATATTATCTAGAAAAGAAAATACATAGAGTCAAAGAATCATAGAAAAGTTCAGGTTGGTCATCTAGTTAACCCCTTTCAATGAGCACGGACATCTTCAACTAGATCAGGTTGCTCAGAGTCTTTTCAATCCTGACCTTGGATGATTCCAGGGATGAGGAATCTACCATCTCTCCAGGCAACCTATTCCAGTATTTTGATCCCCTAATTTTAAAAAAATTTCTTCTTTATGTCTAGTCTACATTTACACTCTTTCAGTTTAAAGCCATTACCTCATGTCCTATTGCAACAGACCCTACTAAAAAGTTTAGCCCCGTATTTCTTATAAGCCCCCTTTAAATACTTAAAAACTGGGCTGTGGTCTCTCCAGAGCCTTCTCTTCTCCAGGCTAAACAACCTGAACTTCATTAGCTTCAGAAAACACCACTTCCTCCTGGGTATAGCAGAGAATCTTCAATTTTTTTTTTTTTTTTTGTTTGAGGGTTTTTGAGGGTTTTTGTTTCACAGAGACACTTACTCAGGGCTTATGTGTAGACAGCGAGATTAACTTTGGCTGGAGCCAAATTACTTTGTAGTGATGAAGCAAACAAAATCACTAAGTGCCAAATATATTCAATGTACTTCCAATAACCTTCCTTGAATTCTTCTTCAAGGGCAAATAACTCCTCTCTTGAAATTGAAATAACTAACAAGTATAAAACATTTCAATATAAAGAACTGCCACATCACCACTTATCCATGATCCTTAGCAAATTTTGCAGCACTGTAGCTTAGGCAGCTGCAGCAACAGCCCAGATATAACATACAAGGATTTGAGATACTATTTTGAAAAGCAGTAAACATTAATTTTCAATTTGGGGCTTGAGCGTTTCCCATCTAAATAAAGAGTAGTACAGATAATAATGAAGGGCGTAACTAAATATTGCCACAAAGCTTATATTACTTTTAACCCTGGCTTATAAGTAAGTACATAGTTCAGGTGAATTCACATACGCTATTATCAGATTAATATAAATGCAACAAAATTTAATCAAAATTATTTATGGTGTATCAACAAGATTTCTTTGTGTAGAGAAACCCTAGGAAGCTGAATTGAACAGAAAATGCTCCTAATGATTTTATATTTTTGGAATAAATCTATCAAATAATCATATTTTTCTAGCTCTTCTTGGGTTGGGGAAGAAATCACCTCACTTTCCATGTTTTCCATTTGCAAGAAATGGCAAGATAAAATATATAATGAAATACTCAAATGGCAGAGAAGTCTATTTTTTCTTGCTGACTAGTGAAAAGTGTACTTCTGTCTCAGAAGTTTATGCCATATATTGAAGAATGAAATATGCAGGCAAGAAGCAACTTTTTAATGTAGTATTAACAGGCATACATCCAAGTCTGCAAGTATAATCTCTGGGGATCACAAAAGAATTCTCTGAAGTGTGAAATCACAGTACGTACTTCAAAATATGGCAAAATTGCAAAATTTAAGATAGTTCTATAAATCAAGAATTTGGAACCAAGATCACAATTATAAAAAGCAAGACTCAATCCAACTATGGAGAAGCTGTTTCTCTATAATAAATTGTTCAATACTTCTTCAACATTTGTATTTTAGAGCTGTAACACTTACAACTAAAGTCATATGCTTGTATGTTCTTTCTTGTCAGGAAGCAGCATTTTCTGTTGTAAGTTATGTTTTCCTCAGTGAGTCATAAATTAAAGAACTTTCCAGAGGAACACCAGGAACAATGGTTCGAATTTTATAATGCAGCATGCATTAGAATACCAAAAGGCTTCTACTGCACTTTAATGACTCATTTTGCTGTTGAAGAGGAAATGCCAGCTGATGTACATTAAAGTTAATAAGGACCCGAAGGAGCTAAAACTGATACTTAGCTTCAAGTATCTTTGGTACTCACTGTAAAGAATTGTGCCATTTAGAGCAGTTGTTTTCACTGTCAAGTACAGAGTTGTCAGATTGCTTGTTTCCTGCCCAGATGCAGTCCTGGTCTCAGATACAGATGTCAGAGAAGGTAGTTTCAAATAAGAATTTCCAGTGAAGGATGGAAAAAACAGTGCCGTGTCTGAAATGAACAACAAAAAGCTAATTTTATTAATTTATTACAAAGTAAAGTAATAAAATGCAAGCACATTTAAAAATATCCTTTTTTTCCCCATACCTGTCAATAGCATCATCAACCATATTATTTGCTGAGCATGCATATAAATTTATTTAATTTCAAATATTCAAATCAAATATGCAGAAAATGAAAAAGTTCTAGCATCTGCCTATTACCAGAAGTGAAAAGACCATTATAGGAATGACTACTGCCAGAAGATGCAAGTTCAAAAGGCTGTCACAGATTTTCATCTTTACAGATGTGCCAGTGCAGAACTTTTGTCCTATGATATGCCTGTGAAGTACTTTTCATTTTTATTTCTAGACAAGAAACGCAGTTTTTCTCAATTTTCAGGATACTCACATTTTCTGGGTTTGAAATTATAAAGAGGATGTCACTGGGCAGCATATGCATTTTTCCACTACACTACTCTGGAAATGAATAATTGTTAAGAGAAAATTTTTAAGTGTGAAGGCGTAACATTTACAATGTTGATTGTATTCATTACTCTAGTCGTTACGGTTTTGTTTTTTTTTTACCCTGTAGACAAGATAATAGTATCATTAATGCAAGAAAAAATAGACTAAAACTAATTGAGGTTAGGCAGCAGGTCTTCCTGATGCCTTAAGCATCCTATTTAAGCAAAACACCTTAAAGATTGCTCAGACCGATCACCAGGGATATGAGTAAAAAAGAAGCAACAAAAAAAATACTTTGAGTTCAGGTAATATTTTTGCAAAGAAGTTTTTAGTTTAATGAACTATAGCTATACAATGGATCTGTGAGTGATGATTACACATGGGCATGACTAGTACATGTTTTTGTTTTTTTTTTTTTAAATTTGTATTCATGTTATTAATGTTTTGTTTGTTTGGGAATTTGACCACTGTTTATCCTCTGCTGGTTTTATTGGGCTTAAGAAGAAAGGACAAAAGGAAAGGCCTAGCTAAACAAGCACATGTTGAAGGACAGTTGTTAAAAAGACCCCACACCTTGACAGCAAAAGAAGGGCAGGATGGAAAGCAATTACTAGTTATGTTTATAAATGACAGGTCTGGAAAAGTTAGAATTGTTGGAGAAAGTGGAAAAAACTATGGAGTGAAAAAAAGGTCAGTGACATTGCAAATCAGAAGCAGACCTACATGATTATGAGAGTGTTGTTTGCCTAATTAAATTCATACTTTCAAGAGAAACAGTACTAGGAGATCTAGCACTGTAGTGCAGGGCCACAAACATGACTGAGGGGCTGGGTCCTCTTTCACATGAGGAAAGGCTGAGGGAGCCAGGACTCCTAAGGCTGCAGAAGAAAAAGCTTGGATGGATCTTATCAATGTCTATAAAGACATTGGGATGGAAAAGAGGGAGCCAAACTTCTCTCTCAGCGGTGCACTTAATGGGCAATGTGTTGGGGTCTCCTCCCCTGCCATGGAGCCCTGGGAGATGGGCCCTGGGGGGGAGACACGGGATTTCCCTGCCCCTGGTCAGTCTCATTCCCCATTGGTTGGTTTGTGTTCCCCAGTGTGGCCAAGGACCCTGGGGTCCCGTGACTGCGGAGTTCCTGAGCTGAGCCCCGGCCATGCGGCTGGAGAAATAAACATCTCTGAAACATCTACCACGAATCTGTCCATATATACTTCCTTTCCCAAGACTCCTGGTTTGAAATATAGGCGTGTTACAGTAATCCCTGCTGTAACAGCAATGGATACAAATCAAAACCCAAGAAATTACACCTGAACACATGAAAACTCTTTTTGACTGTGAGGATGGTCAAACATCAGCATAGGTTACCCAGAGAAGTTTGTCAGGTCTCAATCCTTGGAGATTTTTCAAAGCCTGACTGGGCATGGTTGTGAGATACCTGTTCTAGGTGATCCTGCTCTGCTTGAGCGGGTGGTTGGACTTGAGGGTCTCAAGATGATGGTCCCTTCCAACCTCAACAAATTGGTGATTCTGTTATCCTTCGCAGAGAGGTGCTGTGCAGTCAACCTTAGTTATTATTCTTCAAGTGCAGTGCCTTTAGAAACCTCAGTGTAGTTCAGTATTCACAATATAGTGGTACACTGAGCAACTGAAGCTATTAAAAAGTCTTTTATTAGGTACTTTAAAAAAACCCCAAACAGTCAATTTGGAGAGTAACTGTCCACAATTTATATTCTAAGTTAAAATTAATCTGTGAAGTTTCTTTCAGCTAGGTGAAGGGAAAGGGGAGATGAATGAGGAGGGGAAGGGAGCATGGTATATCTGGGCAATCTTGAAAGGAAGGACAATCTCATCAGTCCTTTAGGAAGGATAGCTCCCTTCAAAGGAGAGACCTCCCTTAAAGACTTAAAACTTTCTGGGGAGTCCAGCACCTTGCATCCAGAAGTCTATGCATTAATGTATAGGCAAAATTACTGAGAAAAGATGGTTTTTTGAGTGTTGTGTTTGCACCTGAAGTGCTGCGCCCAAAGCATCCTAGGCCTCCATCACCACTGCTGTGAAGTCCTCTCAGAAATCAGCAGAAGAGACACAGAAAATACAGGAACTGCATCAGAAACAAATGCATACCTGGCCAAAAAAGCCACCCAGAAATGCCAAGATACAGAGCACATCCTCTTCCCTATGGTGTGCAGGCTATTAGCCTGCTGATTCTTAACAGCCATTTTCTGCCCGAAAGCTGTACAACAGCTGCAAGCTGTTGCAAGCCTACAACATCAGTAAAGAGGTCACTGAGAGCACAGGGATTAGTTTTCTGTTTGGATGAAGGGCCAAAGTGGGAGAAAACAGATTGAGTCTGTGTATTAAGAACCTAAAACCTATGGCTGTGATAAAGTACACAGATAGAATTCTATGGGCAAAGCTGCTAGTCTGGACTAAATTTTTCCACATCCCTCATTCTACTAAACTCTTAATTGGCAGAAATTAGAGTCCCATGCAGCACTGACCAAGACTGCACACTGGTAGGATCCATGAATCAGATGCAAAGAAGGGCATATGTTGAACCACAATGAGCTAATTCTCTACCACAGTATGAGAGTATTTTAGTATTGCTTTCTAGCAATACTTACAGATCTTCATATTTTAAGATGGTTGCTGGCAATAAATAATTTTGTCTTTAATTCATTACACAGGACAGGCTAACAAGAAGAAATAGTTACTTTATTCTACCCTGGGTCCACTATCTGATGCTGTCACCTCTGTCCATGATCACAAGGGACTGCTCTCCGCTGGGGCAGTGGTCTCCAAAGTGAGTGGAGTGCATGTATCCTAAAGGGTTCTCAAAATAATTAATTAGGACCCAGAAATAAATAAAAAAATACTCACATTTTAAGAGTAAAGAAGATTACAAATAATTCAAGAGAAAAAATTTGCAACAGAGACTGCATGCTTGAATTATCTGACAAACACATATTGCTAAGAATTATACTTTAACAATTTAACTGAAGACTCAGATTTTCTACTGAATTAAAAAGGTTTTCTGGGATATTATTTATGACAACTTTCAGAATAACACATATTACAATGAGAAAATATTGAGAAACATTGACAAGTTTCTATTATATCCCTACTTGACTTTGTCTTAGTCAGGAAATGGAGTAAGGGGAAGAAAAATGCAATGCAAATGCAAAATTTGGAATCAATCTGTTACCACTCCTGCCTCTAATTTTCCCTTTGCATTCTTTGTTTTTATGACAAGTTTGGCTTAGCACTGAATTCTATTAAATTCAGTGGAATTCCATTTAAAATATTTTTCAGTCCTGAAGATGTTGACTCATCAGCTGCACCAGCCATCACTAAATAAATTCAAATGAGAACTAAAAAGACTTTTAACATCACAAAATCCTAGAAAGAGAAGAAATATATTCATCTTCTGGTAGGAAAATCAGACCAAACATCTGACTAAACTTGTCTACAATCTACAGGGTAGATAACTTCATTGAATGTCCTTGCTCCTCTTCAATAATGAAAATAAATGGGTAACACTAGGATGTGATTATCCTCACCCAATCATGACCTAAACCTGCCTATTTCCCTCTATTTGCTATAAAAGAACTTGAGGGTCAATAGTTTAGCTGTAAACATGTACACCAGCAATATCTGAAGACAGGAACAATTCTCATTCTTGTTGCTTGTACATCAGAGCTAGATGGCCTCCAGAAGCATTTTCTTTAGGCAAAACCAAATTAGTACAGTAGGTCTGAGTTGAAATGTTAGAGATGTGAACTGAAAAGGATGTCCGAATATTTAATCAGGGGTTTAAACTCTGAATTTGCTGCTTATATCTTTCAATTAAAGTGGTAAACATCCTCTGAAACTTACGGACAGATTCTGTGCTTGTTCTTTTCCATCACTCAGAGATATAATAGAAGCACAGGTGATAAAAACTTTGTCGAGCAGTGCAGCAAACCTTTTCCATATTATCAAGAATGGAGGGGTTCCCAGCAGGCAGAAAGTCAGTTAAGCAGCAATATCAAGGGTCTGATGAATACATGATCTGCTCTATCCATCTCATGCTCACAGAATATCCCAGGAAACCAAATTTAACCACCTTAGAGTAATGCATTCTTTTATCTCATGTTCATGGTGTGAAGAAAATCAAAGTGAAATAAATATTATTCAGAAAATTCCTAGGGATTATGTCTGGTACATATGAAATCTGACTTGAGTGCTTCATAAAGCATCACATGCACCTCCAACAGTACAGAAATACAGTAACTATTTCCTATGAAATAATTGATTAGCTGAGTTCAGCTGTTTCAAGACAATAAAATATGAAACCAAATAAATCTTACCCCTGCTGCTGTCACTCATTTGTCTCAATGCACAAAAGCCTCCTGCCTGCTGTAACTGAACTCCTACATCACAAAGCAAAAAATCCTCAAAAAATAAAATGCATGGCTTCCTTTATCAGGCCAGCCCGGTGCCTTGTTGCTAATGCTCTCTGCTGTCAGCTGGGAGGTCTGAAATCAGATCACTGACTTAATCTCTCACTTTGTAGACTGCTAGGGCCTTTAAATGGCAGAAAGACAGCACATTCAATTTGTAGTTTATTAAGACTCAAGAGGAAGCACTGAGAGGCAATGGGTCACACAAGCAATTTAAGAGCAGGACATCAATTCATTGTCATTGAAGTAAACTGCCATACAAGTGGAGCAGTAAGAGAAGAAAAGATTTAAAAAATTTTAGGAAAATAAAGCAGATGATATTCAGCAAGCATGCATCTGCAAAGGTACAATGAAACAAAGAACAGAAACAGGGATGATCAAAGGGTTGGCGTTGCTTCCAAATGGAGAAAGAGAACAGGCCTATTCACCGTGCAGAGGAAAACGGGAGTAAGAAATGGCAGCTCCATGTCTTGGAGCACAGTAGGTAGGGGTACTCAGTTACTCAATTATTGTTACTATCAGGTCACAGGCTTGAAAAACAAAAGGAGATTCTTATTAACGTTTTTCAGAATGTTTGGTGTAATTTATTGCCAAAAGATATATAATGAAAAATTAAGAACAATACAAGAACAAGGGAAACTAATCCACCAGACTAGCAAAAATAATGGAACCACAGGTCAGGAAATCCTAGTCTCGTTGATTGGTGGAAGCTGAAGTAATGCACTTGGGGGAAAATCTCAGTTGTCCTGTTTGATATCTCCTTTTCAAAGAGCAATGGTTTTTCCTCTGAGACAGGATATTGAGCTCAATGTCCTCCTGGCCTGACCTGACTCATGATTTTTGTGTGACTTGTTCTGCTCTGTGTATCAAGACTAAGAGTGCGTGACAGAAACTAAGAGATGCAGACCATTGAACATAAAGGAAATTAATGATTTTGTAGATATCTGAAGCATATAGCAATTGTCATCACCTAGTGCCTAGAGTTACCCTCCTCTTTTGACAACTGTATTGCAATAAGCAGATCAACCCAATGTAAATATGTTATTAGATTTATTTCAAGAAAAAAAAATAGTTTATAGCTCTAGCATTCCTCAAATACAAAGAAGTTGAAGAGTTAACTGCATGTCTGACAAAACAAGATCATAGTAAAACAGTCTGATGTTAATGTGCTTTGTGAAAAAGAGAGCCACAAAAAGAAGAAAAAAATATTTTCATATTCCTATTTTGTAGGTCTCAAAATTCCTCTTCCAATCTCAAATTTTAGGAAGGCAGAATCACTTTTTAAATTTTTTTGCCTACACTCTCAGTTTTTGTACATCAGCAAAGGTATAACTGCATTCATTTATAGAAGATGAGAATTTAGTCAATTCTTGTGTCTGTGTGAGAGGATGAAAATGACCTGTGTCAAAATAAGAAGAAGCTTATTCAGTTAATGGGCAAGAAACATTCTAAACTGTCCAGATGAGATGTGCTGTGTAATTATTAAGTTCTGTAACTTTTTCTGGATGTTGCATAGACACGTAAAGTCCAGATGTGTCAGCAAGTACAACAGTCTGACATGAAAAAGAAAAAGGAAAAATTTTTCATTCATATTCACCTCAAGATTTTGTGAAAATAGAAATGACACCTCAACAGAAAAACAAAAAATAGCGAAGATGCTGTGTGTTGAAAAAATCCCAAACAATCTACTTATTTTTAGCCCAAATCCACAAACAGAATTAGCCTCTTACTGCCTGTTTTTTGATAGTTTTGAAAACAACACAGTGATTTGTCTTTTTCTGTTTGATTAGTTTCATCTCCAAAATTTATTACTTTTCTCCTAAGTGCATTGGATTTTGAAGCGGAAAGAATGTTCTTAATTGATACTTGTACCTCATCAGATGTATTTTACCACCTGCATTCAAAATGATGCATAAGTGCTTCTCTTTTCCTGAATTTGACATAGAGGAAATTGGGAAGCTATTATCTAATATTTTTTCAAGCTCAACATATTTGACAGGAAATATGATCTTCCTGCAAAAACACCAGAGTTTTATCTATTTTTAAAAAGCACCCCATCTAGGAGGGAAATGAATGTCCTTTATATCTTAATTTATATATTTCCATCTTTCCCAATTACAGGAGAAAATCTAAGGCAGACTTTTAATATGAAACCAGAATTTAAACTGGAGTTGTCATATTGCACTACCATATTTGATGCTGAAATGCTGGTTGCTTTGAAGGTCGCTATGATACATATTATGGCAAAATTTAATGAAGCAAGGCTTGTAAAAATCTTTTGAAGTTCCCTCATTAATATATTTGTTCTATAAAATATCACAGAAGATCTACTTGAACATGAGCTTTCACAGTTTTGATTCACATCTACTGAACTAATAAAAGAAGCAAATGAAATAAAGTATTGGTTTTCAGTGGGAAAAGAGGCAGCTGTCATAATATGTTTGAAAAACTGATATTTTTCACAGAAACTTGATGTACTAGAGATCATATATTACTCATTGCAATGAGAACTGTTTGATTCCACAACTGAATGGGTCAAATAACTTAACTCTCTATTGGTTTGCAGTGAGCCTCAGGTAAATGTGTACATATTTCATTTGTACGTTATAATTCTTATGTTTATCAAAATTCCAAGGCTTTTTTTTTTTTTTTTTTGCTTTGTTTTATGGGATATCAATGTGTTTTCAGTCACTTTAATTTTATCTCTGCCATCTAAGTTTCATTTTATTCTCTGCAATGGTGCTTGAACACATAAACAAACATTCCTATCCCAAAGGATCTTAGAAATACTTGAAGAGTAATTGGCTATAAAAGTTTAATTTGGAAAAATATTCAGATTT
Source organism: Corvus hawaiiensis (assembly GCF_020740725.1). Classification (NCBI taxonomy): domain Eukaryota; kingdom Metazoa; phylum Chordata; class Aves; order Passeriformes; family Corvidae; genus Corvus; species Corvus hawaiiensis. The sequence goes on from NC_063215.1 coordinate 27,952,358, forward strand.
TTTTCAGTGTGTGTCATATTTAGTCAGTTGAAGAAGAATCTTCTATCTGGATAACATTGCAGACTAATTTGTCATATGGTTGACACCAGATATTAAATGATCAATATTAAAAGTGAAATGCAAGCTGCAGTTTTAAGAACACTACATTTAATGTGCTCATATAACTAACACATTTATGTATTGCTACATTGTGTATGCAACAGATTTTTATTACTTTTCTGGGAGATTTTGATGAAATTTTGATTAGAATTTCCTGTTATTATTTAGCTCTATAGGTACATAATTTACAGAATTGTGTAAATCTAATCTAATCTGAACTTGTTTTCACAGGTTCAGGATGCAAGCAAAATAGGAATATGAAAGCAATTTCTTCTCCATCTCGTAATTATATTAACATCCTGTTATGGCTTCTTTTGGGAACCATGTAGCTAACTCAAGGGCTTGATGGAAAAAATCAACAAATAACAAGCAAAGAAGAATATTTAAAGGACAAAATTATTAACAAATTAAGTTAGTATAAGAGCATGAATTAGAATACCAGATATTTCACTCTGTTTGCCCTTTCCTTTGAGGATTCAAAAGACAGAAGTTTTTTGCCTTCTGTTTTGCTAATGTAATTTATTTATTTTTAGCCTAAATTGCAAAACTATAAAATGGAGAAGTATTTATGTAGACATCTAACCTATTCCTTTTATTTATTTCCTAACATTTAGCACTGTAATATTAGTTAGGAATTATAAAGCTAGAAATACCACTTACATATAATGATCACTTTAGACATTTACACTAGACCATATGTAATGCTGGTCTTAGAAAAGTATTTTGATTCAAAATATTACAATTGATTTTTAATATAATTACTCTGTTAATATTTAACAATAACAAAACAACAATAACAAATCTGAATTGTAGTAACTTTGATTGTTTTCTTGGCAGTTACACGACAGCAACAATTGGGGGAAGCGTGTAAATTTGCAAATATTCATGTTTGCTTAATCCCAGCATCAATAATTTCAAAGTATTTTAATTGGGCTCAGCATTGTAGGTGCACAAACTAGTTCAGCCACATGAAATTGCAAAAGAATATTACAACCAAGTAAGGAAACTTATCTGAATTAATGTAATGAGATGGCCAATTGAAAAGGCATAAACTTGCACAATTCTTAATCTTTTAGCAGCCTTATTCAGCCAAGTTGCAATACTCTCTTGCATCTTAGGTTTTATTTTAGCTACAGTCTTTAACCGTAGTGCCCTCACTCTCCCACTTCCAAACATAACTGGTAGAAGCGGCAGATGAGATGGGTGTTCAGTATTAGAGCTTTCAGTTCATCTGCTTGCTTTTCTTCCACTGATTTGGTGTGACAGTGTTAGCAAACCCTGTGGGTGTAGGTGGAACAAAAAAGCAATTGTTCAATATACCTGTACACTGCCTTGTTTGTGCAAACTCTGGTGTGGATTTTTGGGCAGGGCTTTGAGCAACTTGTTTTATTTAAAGATGTCGCTCCTTTTTTTAGGGAGAGTTCAACCAGATGACTTTTAAAGGACTCTTCAACCCAAACCACTCGATGATTCTATGATTTTATTAAAGCAGAAGTGACTGAGCAGTAGACAAGACACTAACTTCCTTTCCATAGCTGCTGCCTCTTGGGTCAGTGTAAATCCCTTCTGAGAAGAAAGGAAGAAAGAGGGGGAAGACTGTTTTCCCAAGGAACAGTAGAGCAAGCTCCATTTGAAGACAAAAGAAGCCTACAGTATGGCTGCGAACACAGCATCCCCAAGCCCATTTTTTCTCCCTTTCTATGCTACTTGACCAAAAATGCCTGCCTAAATTGAGTCCCAAAGGTAATAAAAGGCCTATGAAGAAAGCCACTCCTCTTGAACAGGTCTTTTTGCAGCCCTTTTTTTCTTACTTTGCATTGCGGGTCTGACTTTTGTCTATACAGGGAGTTAGTAATTTATGTTCCATGAAGGATAATTTTAGACAAAGATTTCTTTCATATTTTGAGGTTCTGTCTGAAAGAGCAGGAAAACAGCTCTTTGACTCTAGCTTTACTTGGGAAACTGAAAAGTGGTTACTACCGACTAAAACATCTTGTTTCAAAATCACTTCTGGTACTCTTTTCCTACTTACTGCAAAATATCACATGCCTATTTATTTCACCACATGCTAAAATCTTCCTTTTGTTTAACTGTACAGAATTAGATTTTAGCACTACTATTACCCTCTTTGCATTGGTGTAAACTCCAGCAGGTTGTTGAAATTAAATTAATAGCAAGGTGGTCAGTGAAAGGACAGAAATAATTTTATCCTACAGAAATGTATGTGCACACAAAATATTTCCTTTTCTCTGTGGCTTACTGCAGATTTGAAACACATGAGTTTCAAGATAAGCAAAACTTCAGCTTGATAGCAGTTCAAGTCCAGGTGTCCAAGTTACAGCACCAGGATATAGTTTGGAAAATGCACTAATTGAAATGACAAAAATGATGGAAATCAAATGACAAATTATTTTCCAGCATCTGCCAATAATTAAGAAACAGTTTCTTGTGTACCTGGATATTTCTGCAAAGGATCCCAGGAGGTAAATAATCATCTCTTCCCGGCAACAATATGAATACAGAAACATTTGTCATGGACTAAAGTAATCCTTGTTCCTCAACACAATGTAAAAGAGAATTTCTTAATCACGGTATGAAACAGAAATAGAGCTCAAGTGAACCTAGCTTCATTATGAAAGACAGGTACTATTAAAAAATTGCTTGATTTTTTCTATTGTTTTAGTAATTGTTGAGCTAAGGAATTCATCTTGTGGTATCTTATTTTCAATTAAATATCTATTTTTAAATAATGTGTTGCGTTCTCTCATAAATCTTTAAACTATTTGTTTCATCAATGTCAATGATTTTCTCATGTAGTGGGATGACTTCCACTTTACTTTTAGGGGGAAAAAGTGATAATTCTAGGAATTTTCCATTATGAGACCTGTTTAACATTTGAGTAGCAATTACAAAAAAAGCCTCAGCACTGCGAAGCTGATATTGAACTCTTTGTGGAACAGAGAGTAAACTTAAAATTTAAGATTTTAATGTAATATAAAATCAGGACAGTCTTCCCTGCAACTTGGTAATAAAAAAGATGGGAGGTAAGTAATCATTCTCTTACAGAATTTAGGAAATTATATGTATTTTGGAAGTGAGGACAAAGTAAACAATATGCATTTGAAATATGGATGACCCTTTCTGCTGCATTGTCAAAACACTCTTCCTCACATTAGTACAAATGCCTGTGGATGGTCTGAGAAAAAAGTCCATCATAATATGCACACTTTGCTACTGGTAAGTATCACATCTGAACTCATAGGACAGCAGTATGTTTTAGGTAAGAGATGCTTAAGTACTGATTTACACCACGTGAAGGAATTGTGCTCCCAGCTAGAAGGACAACTGAACTACCAAAAGAAAAGGAGAAATAATAATTACATTTAAAACATGACTTTTAAAAAGCCCTCAGACAGGCTTCTTAGGTTTTCATCCCTCACACCTGTCCTAAAAAGTTACCTACACGGGGCTGTCCCCCTGTATCCTGGGTTGCAGTGTATTCTATTACCATCCTCATGAGCTGTTGAAACCAGCTGGGGCAGTGTTTCTTTGCCTCCTCCCCCCGGACTATCTTGCTGTTAATGGCCCATCAATGCCATGCATGACTCAGAGATAACTCCCTCCAGACTATCTTCTGTTAATGAGCCTAATCAACATCTGCCTCATGACTCATCATCCCCATTGTGAGATGCTCCACCCAGAGGGAGAACCAAGCATTCCATCCTGGATATAAGCTGAGATTCTGAACACCAGAGACAACCTTTCCACTGGATTTCCAGAGGACAGGAGCTACACAGCCACCACTGGACCTTCTGAGGAAGAGCAGGCCCCTCTACAGGATCACTGCTTCGACAGAACCACATCCACCACTTCAGGAGGACTGCAGCCACCATTTTATTGGACTGCTACTGCCACCCTGACTAACAGGGTGTCAGGTTGCATCCTGACTCTGTCAGTTTGAACCACTGTTTTCGGGGTTTTTTTGTTTTGTTTTTTTCCTTTTCTTTAATTTTCCCATTAAATTGTTATTCTGACTTGGTGCCTCCCACTGGTTTGTTTTCAGAGTAGTACAACCTGTTTCCCCAATAACCCAACAGAGAACAGGAAGTATTTGGAGTCTGTGCTGTCCACTAGGTCAGAGCTCCAAACTCCTTACTTGGGATCCAGAAATCTTCAGATGCCATGGTGTCCAGGTCTGAGGAAGGAAATCCTACACTTCTGGACACCCATCACATCATCCAGGGGTTTACAGATTATGGTCTACTTGTTCCAGAGACTGATGAATTTCTGCAAGACTGGAGAACCACCTGTGTCAAGTTTGGAAAAGCCTTGACGAGTTTCTGATGGTAATAATCTCAAAGTACTAGGTCTCAGTAACCATCTAATTTTGTTTTTATTGCTCCAAATTGAATTTAGAAAAAAAACCTTGAAACTCCTATTTTTTTTTTTCCCCCACAGTTGAAGAACATATTTCTCCAGCAAAGCTTAAAAACTATCCATGGAACACATTTTGAAAGCACCAACTTTTTTTACTTGTAGTTTTTTATGTTATTCTCCTTTATTTATTACTTCGTCACACTGCACATTTCTATATATGCTGCTTCCAACAACCAGGAGAAGATAAAATAGTCTACTTTTTTTTTTCATTCTTGTCTTAAAAAGGAAACTTTTGGCCAAAAGTTTATATAGGAAATACAGGCATAAATCTACCTGGTACATTCCAGTGTTAAAGAGAGAATGGAATTGACCATAAGAATTTATACAAAATACATCAATTTACTTTCCATATTTAGACAGAAATGTTTTAGAAGCTCATAATTATAAATGATTTCATTATCACATCTTTCTGAATAGAACCTTCTCAAGGATATCCAGTGAGCTTTTTTCAATCGAATACATTTGTTTTTATGGGACATTTTAAAATTCAAGCTTAAAATCTGGTATCAAATAGCATAAGAAAAATGGCATTATAATCACAGCCAGGAATTTTGAGTCTGGATCCATTTTGTAGATGTGATCCAGAAAAAGAAAAGTAATGAAGATAGGGAGAAAAAGCCCATAAAAAAAGTGTTTTTTACTCATGGGTAAAAAAGGCACCTGGAATCATCTCTCAAGCCTGAGTAGGTAAAAAAAAGAAAGAAAAAAAAAAAAAAAAAGAAAAAAGGAAATGGTTTCACTTGAGTGAACTGTGTAGATCACAACCAAATGGATATTTTAAAAGTATGAATCATGTGAAAATCTACTCTTCACTTCATATGACCCTATGGAACTGCAGTTCAAAAGAGATCTGTATCAGGATATTGTATCAAGAATCCACATCACATCAAGGACTCAAAGAATTTATTTCTGGTTACAGGTGAGTGGAGCAATTGTCTGACTGAAGATGTTGAAAACTACAGAGTCCACTTGTTCTGAGACTTCATGGTCTGCTGTTCTCTCATGTGTGCCTGCAGTATTCAGCGTTTTTCTTCTTTACTGGTTTGGATCAATACTTTGTACAATAAAACACTGTGGCACACCAGAATCCAGAGTCTCAGAACAAGTAACTTTATATTGTGCTTGACATTTGCATACCTACCAATTCCTGCATCCTTCCTGACAGTCCAAAAATAATAATTTTATGCAATTTTGTTACATCCAAATTAGAGGTTTAATGTTTGTATGTCAGACATTCTCCCAACAAATTCTGAAAGATCATTTCAAAATGAAGATGCTGATTTTGTTGCAACACTTAGGCTGCCCCATTTTAATAAAATCAGAGACAAGTCAGAAGAAAAACTCCATTGTAAAGTTAGGTATTTATTTATTTAAAGTCAAAATAAATCCACCTATATATTTCACTGGAACATTACTTCATTGTTACACATGAAGCTGGGAAATCAGTAATATTTCATAAAGTAAACTGAGATGCAAACAGTTTCTCAGACTGAAGAGGCAAGCATACTTGCTGGACAAATACTAACTTTTCATTATATTTTGTGAAACTATTCAGGCTTCAATTTGATGTATTAGAATAAAGAAACAAAGGAATGAAGTAATGCTTTCCCTTTCAAAGTAAGCACTTCTGATTGTCTTATCTTCCTTCTATTCGTCATGGTTCCAGAACATATATTCTCACCCATTTCAAGACTGAGAGATTAATACTTTGCCTCATGTTTGGTGTCAGTTTTAGATTTAGCTTTGACAGTCTTACAGTCAGCTGCCTACTAAGGCAGACAGAAATACATGAGGCAAGATGTTCATCAGGATTACGTGATACCAGAAATCCCAAAGTACTGGAGCTAGAAAGTCTGCTACCCTCACTAATGGAAAGCTAAAACCACCTCCAGCTTCTCAGCTGGAGTGTTTCTATTTCTGACCCTAGAGTTGCTGACAAAACACGTTCTATGCAAGAGGGCTGGTCACATTTTTTTTTACTCAAAAGCACTGATGTCCACACTGCAGCAGCAGTTTATCAGCAGAGAAGGTTTGAAACCCAAATACTTCTAACTATGTAATATGGTATAACTGACATATAGCAAAATAAACCTACACTCTGATGTACCAATGGTAAAATAACCAATCTTATACAGATTGCTATTTTCTACTTTGTTCCATTTATCACTGACCTATGGCTGATACACATTAAATAACAGTTTATCTACCATTTTACACTAACTTATTTCTATTACCTAAGATATTGGAGCATGCTATCAAAATATAAAAAGATTAAATTTGCTTTTGTGTAGCTAAATTAACCAACAATCTAGAATATAATTAATTGTTCAGTGGGCCAGTCTTCTGCCATGTTAATTAGAATGTGTACAAGTTTGAAAACAAACCAGTGGGAGGCACCAAGCCAGAATAACAATTTAATGGAAATTAAAGAAAAGGAAAAAAAAAGTAAAAGAAAACACTGATTCAAAATGTCTGAGTCAAGGTACAACCTGACACCCTGTTAGGCAGGGTGGTGGTAGCAGTCTGGTAGAATGGTGGCTGCAGTCCTCTGAAGTAGTGATCCTGTAGTAAAAGAGTCTGCTCTTCCTCAGGAAGTCCAATGGTGGCTGTGTAGCTCCTGTCCTCTGGAAATCCAGTGGGAAAAGCATTCTCTCTGGTGTTCAGAATCTCAGCTTATATCCAGGATGGAATGCTTGGTTCCTCCCTCTTGGGTGGAGCATCTCACAATGGGGTAATGAGTCATGAGGCCAAGTGTTGATTAGGCTCATTAACAGAAGATGGTCCAGAGGGAGTTATCTCTGAGTCATGTGGCAGGACAATGATGGGCACTTAACAGCAAGATAGTCTGGGGGGAGGAGGCAAGGGAACACTGCCCCAGCTGGTTTCAACAGCTCATGAGGATGGTAATAGAATACACTGCAACCCAGGACAAATGTCAAGAGCTACTTCATGAAGTTCAGTACTTTTCTCGTTGTTGCTACTTATAAAGTTATTCTTTCAGTTTTCGACATCGGATGTTCCACAGTAAATTTCAATGGCATGTCTGTACTGGTTTTAGCTGGGATAGAGGCATAGCTGTGTGGTGCTATATTTTGGTCTTGTGATGAAAACAGTGTTCCTCACTTCTACTTTCCAGTTCTCTTCCCCACCCCACTGGGAAGGAGGGAGGGAACAGCTGTACTAGATTGAGCTGCTTCCTGGGCTCCTTAAACCACAACAGTGTTCTAGGAAAAATACTTTCAGACTCTCTAGAAAGCATTGCAATGCAGATTGCTGTCATTTCACAGAAACCAACTACTAATAACTCTGAAAAGAAGGTGAAGCTCCTTGCTCACCCTTGGATACTGGAAATAATAGCTGAGAAGTATACATCTGCCTAGAATCCCAAGACTGAACAGCAAACTTTCAAAATAAACAATAAAATCTTCATTGACTGGTAACTGCAAACATTTCTAAAAATGTCTGAAATGTCTGAGGTAACAGAGTTCAGAACAAGAGTTTCTAGATTAGAATTAAATGATGTATCACTCCCTTGATAGTCCTCTTTGTACACCAACTGTTCTTTTCCTCCAGCAAAATCTAAAACGTCATTTTAGAATGACAGGCTTGGCAAAATGCAATGCAAGGGATTGAAAAGGAGAAATAGAGGAGGTAGATAATATTTCTGAGAGCCATTGCAAAAACAAAGTAAATCACACCGTTTTAACTGCATCACTGGTGCAACCCAAGAAGAATAGCTAGAGGCTGCACCAAGAATTTACTATATTCACTTTTTGGTTCACAAGCATAGTTCAAGTAACAGTTTTAATTCTTTACATCCAGAACTATGGTCTGGGGATCTGTTAATCCATTGCTTCTCCTATTTCACATGTTCCCCCTGTTCCCTGCCCTGGCCTTGGCCACTCCCTTGGTTTCTCCCTTTTTGCTCCTGTACCCCAACCCCGCCCAGGGACTGCCCCATGGCCCCTGACAAAACCACCCCACACCCAGACCACATGGTCTCTCTACCTCTGAATAGTGTGGGGACAAGATGTGATTAAAGCCATCTCAAACCCTCATGGGGGACCCTTCTCTACCTTCTTTACCACCACTGCATTGTAACGCTGCTGGCTGCCAGAGCCAGATCGAGGGGCTGTCTGAAATGGACTCCGGGATGTGACTGATCACACGGCCCTAGGAAACCCTTGCTGAGCTCTCAGGGAGCAGCAGCCTGCTAGGCAGAGTCCAGTGGTTACAACACTATGGACCTGAACTGGGCAGAGAGGAGCCCAAGCTCTGCTCTTATATAACAAAGCACAGTTACTAACAATTCCTTTCTAATAGGACATGGTACTTTAGGATGGGAAATTTTATTTAAAGTAATTGGCAGGGCTAGAATTAAGTTTCATTTTGAGAACTACCTGCACTACTGTAATATCAATTTTCTCTAATTTTTCCCAATCTAATGTGTAATCATAAAACAACCTTACAATGTCACAGCTCTGCCACTAATGGCACACAATATCATGGTTCTCTGGTACATGAAAAAGTAAACACGAAAGCCGTGAATAAAACAATACTGAAATCATATTTACTGCTACTTTTAAATACACATTCCCCATCTGCCTTACTAATATCTGCTAGGCTATAAATAGTCAGGTAGGAAATTACTTGTTTTTCTAATCATAGAAGAAAATTTGGTGTGAGAGGAAAAAAAGGTTTAAGTGAACTATCATTCAGCATAGCTCAGATGCAGCTTAGAGCAGTGGCAGTGCTGATTTTTTCTTTTGAAAGAAACACAGTCTCAAGACACACTGAAAGGGTGATGAAATCAAAATATCTTCAGAAGGACATGTCCCAGAATAAGGAACACCTGCCCTTTTAACTTGTGATATCTAATTATTAACAAAAGTACATTCTGCATTTTAGTGCTGTTTTTTTGCTCTTTGAACAATACTTTACGTGAAGTCACACCTCAGACATTTTTTCCCTAACAGTCTCAGTGCTGATGGATTTCATATTGGAAAATGTAATTGCTTTTCTGGGTGTTACATTCATTTGGTTACAAACCTACTAAAAAGTACTGCAATGGGTGAACTGCAGGTAAATTATCCCACACATCTTTAATCTAATTTATCTGCTAAATCACTTTAATTAGTTTTGGACTGTCAGCTATTACTTCCAGATTTTTAAAACAAAAAGATGAATGAAAACACTTATTTAAAAAAAAAAAAAAATACTCCTATTCACTTTCCTCAAGTCAAATAACCTCCTACAAATTAAAAAAACAAGTAGAGAAAAAACCTCATGTCATTAGTATAGCACTTCCATTTTATAACTTGGATGTAAGGCACAAAATAACTAACATCTGTCATTTTGCAAAATGCTCTTTACCTTTATTGTCTAATGTCTAGTAGAGTCAGACCGTGAGCAGTCTTATTTAGACTGATTTAAATTCACATTTATTTTAATTCATGCCTATAAAATTTGAAATTTCCATTTGGCTTGTTTTTCTACTGTGCTTATTTATGTCAGACACAGTAGTATAAATCCAAAATAGAGTCTGTAAAGCAATGTATGATAGTGACTACTAGCACTAAGTGTGGGCAACCATTATTAAAAATATAAATTATCACAAAAATAAGCTTAATCTCTTTTCATATCTTGGACCAGAAGAATGAAAACTTTCTTTTATGGTTTTTCTTTTATGCTCAGCATGTAAATAAAAAATAAATGTTTAAAACCTCATTATATCATGCATGCTGCTTTGTTTCTGAGCAGCAAATGTTTTGAAAGTAGTTCCATTATGATTATAAAGAACAAATTGTGTGAAATAAGTAGAACATTTTCAAAATTATATCTAAATATAAAATGAATTTGTAAATCATGCTGGCATTGCTAAGAGCACACAGTGGTGGTCGTGCTGAGAGACCATGTTGGCTTCGTTAGGCTTGTTTAAAACTGTAGAAGAGGAACAAGAGAGAAAATTGTTACATGAACATAGACTAGTACCTTCCTCACCCACCTAAGTCTTGCAGGCTGACATAATTGCTTTTTAATCTATGGGAAGTTTTCATATATATTAAGAACTGTGTGGCCTCATTCTTTGGCAATAAATGAATTTAACTGCTGCTACGACTGCAACTCTGCCATGGAACAGAAAGTGTGGTGACTAAACTGAAACTACTGCTGTAGAAATGTATTGCCTGGTCTTCGATTAGATTCTCATATTTACATAAGGAGTTTTCTGGAGCCAAAACATGTTGATCCTTCTTTGCTTATGTTTACGTATCAAGGAGACAAAAAACCAAAGTCCTGATGGATCAACAAAATAAATTAATCATTTTTTCTCTTCACTTAGAGAAGAAATCCTTCTGTTTTCCCAGGAGGAGTGGGAACCAGCATCTACAGGTCATAGATTAAAGCTCTGCTAAGAGAAACATCAGAAATGGGATTTCCAAATGGAGAAATATGAAGGAGGGATCTGAGATATCGAAACTCCAGATACGAGGGATCTGAGGTCAGAAATATCAAGCTGCTGAGTCTGTTCTCAAGTGCTGAACCCTCCAACTGGGATTTACATATGGGGCAGGTAAACACATGAAGAGACTGTTATAACCATCCCATTAATTTTTGTGGCTAGAAATAGCCAAGCTGTAACATAGATGGAACTTGCACACGAGTTGAGCTGAAACCTTGGTGTCAAAAGAACAAGTTGTGCAGCCACAACCTAACCCAGGATTCTTTTTATGACAGGGCCTGAGTGGATGCTACAGAAGAAGACAGAAACATGGCAAATACACAGTGATGCTTCTGAAAAGTTTTCTGCCAGCCTTCAATGATTTGCAACTCGTGGACTTTGCGAAACAAAGGTTTTGTCTTTGCATTTAATATCTTTTAAGGAACCTTTATCTCATGAATTTATATGTGATGCTCTTTGAACCCATGTGTAGTGAGTTGACCCTGGCTGGATGCCAGACACTCACCAAAGCCTCTCTATCACTCCCTTCTGCAGCTGGACAGGGGAGAGAAAATGTAACAGAGGGTTCATGAGTGGAGATAAGGACACAGAGAGATCACTCACCAAATACTGTCATGGGCAAAACAGGCTCTAATTAGAGATATTAATTGAATATTACAAAAAAAAAAAATCAGTGCAGGATAATGAGAAGTAAACTAAGACCTTAAAAATACCTTCCCAGCTCTAACTCCCCCCCCAGTAGCACAGAGAGACAGGGAATGGGGATTATCATCAGTTCATCACAAGATGTTCCTGCCACTGTTCAGGGAGAGGAATCCTTCCCCTGCTCCGAGGTAGGGGGTCCATCCCACAGGCAACAGTCTTCTACAAACTATTGCAGAGTGGGTCACTCTTCCATGGTGTGCAGTCCTTCAAGGACAGGCTGCTCCAGCGTGGGTCCCACATGGGGTCACATGTCCCACCAGGAAACCTGCTCCAGCATGGACTTCTCTCTCCATGGATCTGCAGGTCCCTGCCAGGAGCCTGCTCCAGCACGGGTCTCCCCCTGGGTCACAGCCTCCTCTCAGGCATCCACCTGCTCCAGCACGGGGCTCCTCCATGGGCTGCAGGTGGATCTCTGCATCCCCTGGTCCTCCTTGGGCTGCAGAGGCACAGCTGCCTCACCATGGGCTGCACCATGGGCTGCAGGGGAATCTCAGCTCCGACACCTGGAGCACCTCCTGCCCCTCCTTCTGCACTGACCTTGGTGTCTGCTGAGCTGTTCCTCTCACATGTTCTCACTCAGCTCTTCTCTGGCTGCAATTACATCTGAGCAATAACTTTTTTTCTTCTTAAATATGTTATTACAGAGGTGTTACCATCATTTCTAATTGGCTCAGACTTGGCCAACAGCAGGTCTGTCTTGGAGCCAGCTGACATTGGCTCTGCTGGACATGGAGGAAGCTTCTGGCAGCTTCTCACAGAAGCCACTCCTGTAGCCCCCCTGCTACTGAAACCCAGCCATGCAAACCCAGTACATTCCACCTGTCACCTCTGTGAATCACATATATAAGAATTATCAGCAAAACTCCACATTCATCACAGAACATGCACTCACATCAACAAAACTAACCAAACAAAGCAAGACAAAAATTCTGCATACAAAAGCAAAAGAACATCATCTTAACACTGAATGAAAATGGACAATTTACACAAAATCCACCCCTTGTCCCTTTGGTGCTGTTACTCAGATGTCATGTCACTCACACCATGATGTAACTTCTAGTATCTACAGTCTCCTACAAATAAAAAGTCCCACTGCTTAGTTGCACTACATGAAGAATACAAGCAGAAGAATCCCAAATGATTTCAGTTAGGCTGAAGGTTTCTTTCTTCTCAGAACACAGAGTCTTTAAAAAGTCAAAACAGTTCAAACCTGTGGGAAAATATGAATTCCATGAAATAGTTCTTTGGACATTCTTCTAGCAGTTTGGCATTGCACTTCAAAACATTAATTCCGGAACTGATTTTTTTTTTCCTGAAAAACTTCATATTTATCTTCAGAATCTGAAAACTCAAAAAATCTATTATAACTTTCAGCACATTTCCTGAGGATAATGATAGAAAACAACCAATTCTACTGTTGCCAATTGCAAATTAAAAAGTCTTGATGAGTAAAAAGTATATAGGCATAGCAAAAGATAACAAACTAACATTTCTAATGTCAAAAGAAATAAAAGACAGTATCATCTGTTATGAAAATGGCTTCTACCAGCATAAATTTACAGTCAGAACTCAAGAAGCCCTGAAGCCTCAATTATTTCTTCACAGAGTGTGCATTCTGGTGTCACGGGAGACATTCCTGGTCAAAACTCTCATGTTCATCCAGACTCATCTGTTCTTCATCTCTCTATCTGTAAATGTAATTTAATTAATGCCCCAATTTATTGCATTTTTATTATTCTCAAAAAATACTACCATCTAATGAAAGAATTGAAGTTTAACTAACTCATCTGAAAAAGAATATCAAAGGACATACACAGAGAGAACAAGAAGAACTTGTTAATTTTAAAATGACAGAAGGAAAATCTTTTTCCAAATGAGCTACAATTTTAGAAATAGTGCAAAATGCTGACACTACAGTCATGTTCATTTATGAATTAGATATAGTAGCTTAAAATGTTACTATTCAACTGCTCATTAGTGTGCCCTCAAATAAGATCTAATCATATCAATGGTGATTCCTTTCAGTACATTTCAGTGCACAGTAAAACATTTTAATTTAAATCATCTTACAAATGAGAGTATTGCAGAATCAACTTTTATCACCACGGATTACAGTAATATCCTAAATTAGGAGAAAAATTAGACAGTAGACTTACAGTTTACAAACTCTTTGAAAAATATCTAAAAATATGCCCCTTGCTTCATGCACTCAATTTTGTGCTTCCAAAAGCTAAATAAGCATTCAGTCTTTTAGAAAACAGAAAACTTTGGAGATTTAAAATTTTACACAAACCATTAAATAAATATTGCCTCAGGGAAGGCATGTGGAAACCATGGGCTTCTAAAGAACCAGAACACCCGTCACAGCTTCATTAGCCCCAACTAAGAATAATGATAATAACCCCTAACACACACTCAGCAGAAGCTTCTATGGTCTTTGTTTCCCGTTCTTCCTTAATTAATGCTTTCTGCATTAGATTATATTTTATATTATTATAGTACAATGGCTATCATCGCTAAACTCAGTTTTTTAAGAGTTCTTACTTTCTCATGCATAAGGTATTTTGGCATGATCCTGATCAGAATTTTTCATACAAAAATAAATAACTCTCAAATATGATGAGGTTTGCAGTGGTTTTATTTCAGATAATCAAAATAGTACTATATTTATGTGAGTGTACTGTCACATAAAATAACAGGAATAAATTGCGACACTTTTTTTTCAGGATTCTGTGTTTTACAAAGAAATTTTAGTAGCATCACCTTGTGTGAGAAAGTTTCTGTCATAGTTACGGGACAGTAGATGTGGCACTCCAGCCTCTACAGATATGACATTGAATATTGATGCAGACTGACCACTGAAATTTGATGTAATAAATTTTGTAACAGACTGATTCTATTTCCTTACCTCTACCTTATACATAGAGGTGGGCTAGATATTGTATCATGGTATCAGCGGGGTATTATTTCACATTTACTAAAAATAGAGTTTCAGTTGCTCAGCACTTGGTTAAATAAAAAATACCTGAAAATTTTGACCATGTAAAATCTGACTCATGTCCAAAAGATGTTACTAGAATGCTAGAATTTAACTGTAGAGATTTACAGGAAAACAAGAAAATTAACATTCACAGATTAAGTCTGGCTAGACTCAGTTGGCTTTTATTCCTCAGAAGTAATAACCATCATCCACACTTAGAATCATAGAATGGCTGGGGTTGGAAGGGGCCTTTAAAGATCATCTAGTTCAATATTCATCACTTGAGTGAGAATTGTTGAGGGATGTGCAGACAGTTAACATTTCCATGTTGTACATGAGGCAGCTGGGAAGTAGACTGGGCAAGACCATACCTTCATGCTTCAGGGAGGTAGAGCTCTGGTTACCACACACTCACAGCACCAGGAGCTGCCCAGTCTCAAGCTGCTTATGCACACCAATTAACCACGTAAAATGTGGCACTGGGGACATCACTGTGAGATTGTGAGCTTTCAATGATCCACATAAAAATAAAACGATTTGGTGGTGCTAATTTCTGATTCAGTGTCAGTACCACACCATAACAACTTGTATTACGAATAATTTTAAACCCATCAGTTATCTTGGAGGCAGATTTGCCATGTGCTAGAGATAAATGCTTTAAATATTACTGTCAGTAATTGACTAGGATGCTAGTATTGATGGAGCACCTGTTAAAAGTGCTCTGCTCATTCAGAGAGAAGAAGCGGGGAACTTACAGTTTTGCATGAGACTTCAATCCTGAAAATCAGCCTGCCATTGCAAAGGATAAACAAATCTTAAGAATGATCTGTTTCTTAAATATCATCACAATTTCTTTTCTCCATTTTTTAAAGAAATCCGCTAAGTGCACCAATTTTATAATTAACAGTGAAGCCCAGATTTCTGTCACATAAGTATATGGCTGTGCCAGAGAAGTAGTAGTTAGGACTGGAATTAACTGTTCAGCTTGCAGACAGACACTGCCAAAAGCTAGTGAAGGTGCACTTAAAACTTCTAATAGATTTTCTTTTCAATTTTCCTTCTTTTTTTGACCAAGATGTTTAGTCAACTCTCGTGGCAGTTGTATTAGGCTGCAAAGTTAACTGGTTACAAACAGATTGCTTCCATTCCCATCAACAGAACAAAACCTGCATTTGTTCCTGAAGAAGAGCATATATTTTTGCATCAGTACTCTTTTCAAATTATTGACAGATCCCCTGAAATGGAACCTAAAACCTAAGTACGCAGTCAGTAGAATCTGTGCTGACAAATTCTGCTTTTTTGAAGCGTTCATCACTGTAATAAATAAAATACACTTTACCCCACCAAATAAATAAAAATTGCATTATAAGGCAGAACTGATGATGCAGAACTGATGACACAGAGCACTGAAGACAAGTGGAATTGGAATAATATGGAAAAGCAAAAGACAGAAACTGGCTCTGTCATTTTGTCATTCTGTTAAAGGACATATTTAATGGATATTTTAAACATAGTTACTTTTATCATAGTTACCTTTATCATAGTTACCTTTATCACTTTATAAGTGTTCATTGTTAAATCATAGGCAAAATATATAAATAATTAAAAACAATATGGCAATTTATATAAGAAATATATGCAAGTTACCACAAACACTGAGGTGCCTTATTACAGCCAGTGAGTTTTGAGATGCACTCTGCATGACAGTAGTTTTCTCTTTTTCAAGTGAGAGACTTTTCTACATATTAACAGCAGTTGGGGATTCTGCAAAGTTTTTATGATTAAGTAATGGTAACAGAAGGCACACCATAAAATCAGTTACAACATATTTCATGGTACATCATTTACTGGGAGATAAGAGGCAGTTTCCTCCTTGAGTGGAAATCATCTATGGCTGGTGTTCTACTGCAATAAGTTCTTTTATTAAAAACTCCGTCAAAAAAATTACCCAAAAAGTGACCAAAGCAAAAGTGCACCAAGTTTTACATCATAAAAATGGGGCATTTAGTAAGAGGACATTTAAAAAGATGACTGTATCACATTCCCCAAAGGATTCGAGCAAAAAATTGCCTATGTCCAAGGTTCATTTGATCGGCCTGGGTCCTAAGTCAGCTACAATTTTTTCAGAATCAGCAAATCCTTCATCTGCATGATGGTATAACCTGATATATCCACATCTTAAACTAGAGATCCCTTCATTAGTGATGGATCTGTATTTTATCCTTCAACCATATATTTCCAGCTGTTCAGAACATTCTCTAAAATGTACTTGTCTAGACAGAGTGAAAGTTTTCTGCAAACATGCAATATTATAGTCTGTGTTCTTCTTATCTGAAAGCAATTTGGAAATGCTGGTGAGAGGATGGATTCCTTTATGAAGTCACACACAGCTAGATAACTTTGGCATATTTATAAGGTGAAATGTCACAGAAACTTTATGAAAAATAGCAGAAGATTCAATTATCAATGTCTGTTATTCACTTCCTTAGTGGAGGGGTTGCCAGTAGTAATGAGATATAAAATAGGTGTAAGTTTATGTGGGATCATGAAGTTTTATATAATCAAACACAGTATTATACTATAGTATACTACATCCACTTAATGAACATTTTTATTTAAATCCTTTGGAAAGGCTGTCATTTGCTGACAATATGTTGAAAAGGCCCTGCAATAGAGGATACATGGCTGAAATAGCAGCTAAATGTATTGTTATCAAATCCAGTGACAGGCACAGCTCCTTAGGCAAATAGTTTAGGATAACTGGAATCTGAGATATGCTAGTAATTGATGCTTTTGTGGAGAAAATGACTTTGCAGGTATTGAGGTCTGCCAAAATTGCCTCTGTTATATTCAGACCTCTCTGGTACTTCTGAAGCATGCACCTTGTCTTGAAGAAATCATGTATTGAGGTTTCAATAAAGTAGGCTGCAATAAGACTTGAAAGAAGGCTTAGGTATACTAAGTTACCATTACCTTAAAAAGACTGTGTTCTGAAGTTTTATGAAGTATGGGTGGCCTCAATAAGCAGCTGCTCATGAACTAATTTATCTTTATTATTATTTTTCAGAACAAACACAAGATGATTGCACTGCAACTAGTGCTGACATATAATAGCAGCATACTTTGAATATGAAAATGAAAGAAAACTAGAAAAAAACCTCTACTGTCTATGAAAAAGCAAGTGGAGATGTAAGAGTCTCCTGTATCCATGGAGGGAAAAATGGTACAACCACTGAACAGAGAACAGTGATCCACAGGGTTTGAAAGACTTCAGTTTTGTTTGGGCTTTACTATAAATGGAAGATTGGCACTGACTGTAAGCCAAAATTTCCCAGCAGCAGTTGCATCACCGTGGGATAATCTAAGCCTGCTGTGTTTGGCAGCCTGGGCTAGAGTGACAACAAAAGGAAAGGGCAGGGCAACTGGAAGAAGTGCTTTTAGAAGTAAGGTGAGACTTAAGAATCATGTTATATAAAGTGGTTATAAAGCACTTGTAAATTATCTATCTCTTTTTATTCTTTTGTATAAATTAAAAGCTTAAATTTTTATCAGAAATTTATGAGTTGTCCTTTACATGACCCTCAAGCATGTTCACAACTTTCTTTATCTTTTAATCCTTCTGTACACCTCAAGTCTTTAAAGTGCATCTGAGGAAAAAAAATTTCTTGTTTTCCTGCGTCTTTGCTTCTATTCAGTGTTAGATTAAAGTAATAATGAAAAAATTTCTGTTGTTTTTGCCTTAGGCTGATGCTGCAGCCTCAGTGAAATGAGGGCTCATTATAAAATTTCCTGGTTTATTATTGTTAGTGTTAAAGAAATACAAATAATGTTGATGTGAAATATATGCAGATACTAGCTAAAAAAAATCCAGTGAAATATAACAACATTCACATGTGAGTTTACCATTTCAGCATCATGAAACAATAGAAAATTGCCAAATAATCCTCTTAAATAAGAATAACCTTCATTATATAGTGGAAATGCAGTGTTCCTGCTCAAGTGTTTGCACTCATGAAGAGCAATCAGGGAACCTGCACCTTCAGCAATGGCCCAACACACTACTGTCTGGATACAACACACTGCTGTCTGGATAAACAATCAGAACTCAGATTTTGATTTTAGCTTTGACTTTGACTCTCCAAAGGATGGGTTAAACCCTGTTGACTCTCAGACAACCCATTCTGTCCCTCAGTGCTAAAGGTGGTTTCATTTTTATCTGGCTGTGGAGAATCCTCCAGAGGGAGAGGTGGGGAGTGGCCACACAGTGGCCACCTGTAGCCGTCTGCTGTAGCAACTTGGCTCAGTCAGAGCCAGGTATTCCCTCTCTGCTCCTGTGACTGACAGGAGCTCTGGTCACTGAGGGACAGAGAGCTTTGGGACTCTGTCTGGCTGGGAATGCCGTCCTGACCTGTCCCACCTCCCTCCTAAACATTATTGCCTGGACACCTCCACCACCACTGCTATTGCTGCCAAGGGGCCAGGGTTTTCTGCGAGGAACCTTTACCCTGATCTGCCAGCCTCCTCTCCCAGGCTGTCCCATCTCCCCCACCATGGGCAGGGACACTGGTCCCTCATTAGTGGTAAAGGCAGGTCTGCACTAGCAGTGTCTCTGTGTCTGAGTCCATTTGGTCTCCATGTGTCAGTTCAGACTCAGACACTTTTATATCCCAATATACTGGCTGTTTATAGTGCACCCAAGGAAAGGCTACTAGAAAAGGACTTACTGACAATTATAAAGCGATTGCTTATACTGCACTGATCATATTAAGTTCTAACAAAATGAAGTTCATTGTAAAGTGTGTTTTACAGCAAAGTCCATGGCCAGCGTGGAATCACTACAGACGTTCTTCTTTGGTTCAAAACCAGATTCACACTCAGCCGTCTCCATGGTACAAGCCTGAGTGTAGCTGTAATGGACTGCATAGACACATGCTGTATGTAATATTGTCAAATGAATTATTTTTCTTTAAGGAATAATAATTTAGAATCATATAAATATTTTCAGTGTTTGAGCCTGGTTTTTAAATCTTGATTTGAACTTGTCTCCCATTCTATTTCTATAGTTTTCTGTGCAGATGTCTCACAATTGTCTTCCCTCAGGCTGTTCAGCAGAAGAGTGGTTTCAATCACTGAAGACTCTGGTCTAAGCCTTAATGATCAAAGTCTAACATCTTCTGGAGTAGTGTTCAGTGTCCTGCACTGTTAAAGCTAAATTACATTTACAGTTTCTGTGTTTTCAGATTTGAAAAGAGTATATATAGACAGACAGGTAAATGAACATCTTTACTCCCACTTTTTTAGTCACGATGTCCATGAAAAATAACCCTGTGGTGATTTAAGACTGGGCACCTTCATATTTCCTAAATTCCTTTAGCATCTTAATGCTCTTGTAAAAAATATTTCCTCTTCTTTTGTACACCTCTAGGGTACAAATATAGTGATGAATCCTCTCTGCCAGTGGCAAACAATGACAAAGGTATCCAATCAGGCAAGCAAGCAAACATGCAAGAGGGTGTTAGGGCAGTTACTTCAAAAAAACTCCTCAGTTTTAAGGATTTTAAAATTGTATTACTTCCCAGAGTAGCAATGCCTGCACACCAGAGAATGAGGAAGAGAAGGAAAGAAGTGTCCTATCTGCTGTCCCATTTTGGATGGGCACTGAGCCATTCAGAAAAACTGGCTCTGCCCAGTGATGTGTGAAGTCAGAACCATTAAGTTTACAGAGGCTCCAGAACAACTGAGACTGCAGTTTTGGTGATGCAGTGAAATAGGAAGGGCATAATCTAGGAGATCAATTACTGAATATTCCTACTAGAAGGTAAGACAGAGGCCTTACAGGCATATAACTGACTACAGCAGGCTTGGAGTGCAGTATGGTGAATAAAGTACCTAAGTAGCTATGCAGAGATATGGTGGATACAGAAAAACACAATGTACATTCTTAATTAATTGAAACCTGTCTTTTAGAACTGCATGAGCAGTGGGAGTAAAGTAAGAAAGTATTGCCTGCAACTTAACACTAGTGTTTTACTAAATGTTTGTTACCAATCCAGCAGGTCAGGCTACCTACTTTTATGACAAATTACACATTTGATCCAAAAGAAGGAAGCACTTGATTTTTGAACTGTTTGAACTAAGAAGTATGTAAAGTTGTCAGAGATTTGATCACAGGATGCTCATAAGGAGACTGTATAGGAATGTATGCCTAAAGGTTCATCAGTAATTTGTCACATGCTTAAAAATGTCATCACATGGTTTCTGTTACTGTTTGCTACATCAATACAGGTATTTACATCTTGTGTCCAACAAAAATGCAACTGATATAATTGTTATGTTAAAAAAATGAAATTTTATGCATACTAGGGAAAAGTGATCCAATAATTTTTTAAATATGCTTTTTCAACTCTTGTTAATTATTAGTTTCCTGAATCCTTCATACCTTGAAATACAAAGACTTGAAATATTTTTCTTGCTAAATGAGTCTTATTAGGAATATGATTAATATAGGAAAGAAGTTGCAGTACATTGCAAGGTTAGTTTGATCAATTGGTAGAGCAAGCACAGCCTTCTAGCCAATTTTATAGGCTGGAGATAAAGAGAGAGACATTTTTCTTTTAAACTTACAGACTATAGCCTCACTGGATATCAGCCACAAGAGATGTCATGTGGGCACTCGCAAAACACCAAATCTTAATTAGTAGAAGAGACACCAACACACATCACATATTTCACTCTATGTTCCCTTCAGTCTAATATAAAAGCAGTGCAACCCCAAAGCCTGTAAAGACCTCTTGTTTCATATGTAAACAATCTGTAAGATAAATACTTGCTCCTAAAATGCTAGGAAAATGTGCTGTCTGGTTAAAAGCTAGTCTTCTCCCATTTTGGTTTTTCTTTTAGAAGACAAATTTTCCTTCCTGTCAGGATACATAGCACTGCACGTCAAATAAAAGCATAATTAAAAGGACCGTGGCAGTAGTGACAACTTAGCTGCTTACTCTGCTGTCAAGTTTTGCTTTACTATCTTCAAACTGCTGTACTTACAAAATTGCTGGAAAAACTGCATTACTTTATCTGCTAGTGAGTAATGTTTGCACTGTTTTAGTTGTCCCATGCTCATGCATCTTTTTTTGCCTAGCACTCTGGTTAAAATAAAGCACTCCTATATGGTTTTCCAATGCAACTTTCCATTTTTGCTAGTTTTTTAAAGGGCATGCTCTCTCAGGTAATGGATTTAAGTGATTTACTTAGTGTTAGACCAGGGGGAAGAAATCCCTATGTCCCCCAGAGCAGCCACACTTTTAATCAAATATAACTCATAAATCACGTTTACAATTTTCAAGGCTCAATCAATACGATACTTTATAGTCTGTAAAAAATTATCTGGAAAGTAGTTGAAGTACAAGAGGAATGTTACTGAGGAACCACACACATCTAGGCTCTGCACACTGTCTGTCTTTAGGGACTACGCTGCCAATTTTAACAATGACTGATTTGTCCCAAAACTCTAATGCATTTATAAGCAATGCATAGTTGGCTGATAATGAAGCAATCTAGGAGGCCATAATCAATAGTACCAAAGCACAGTAAGTTTCCTGTTCCACTTTACCCTAGTTTGGTGACTATTATAAATACTTTTCTCATCAAACTTTACCTAAAGACTTTTGGGCAGAAGTTTTCACGGCTTTTCTCTGAAGCAATCTCCAAGTATGTTACAGAATACCAAGGACTTCTCAGTGCTAATTCAGTTACATGTCTTCCTGAAGTTTAATTTACATATTTAATACAACAAATTTTTCATCAAGTGTTTAATTTGTATACATAATACTGAACAGTCTCCTGTAGCAAAAATTACCCTATTACACAGTACTTCATCTAGGACTGATACATAAGTCAAAAGCAAGATCTGCAAATTACTGCTCAGATATCTGCATAACTTCAATTATATAGTAGATAACTTTCTCATGATTTCTGGACCATGCATTAGAAAATAAGAAATTAATCACCTCATTTTAGATACTTCAAAATGTGTTTTGAATGTTGCCTATTTATATATTCCATTAATGACTCAAACATACTGTGTATATTTTGTATGAAGATTTATTTCAACTTTTTTTCATGCAAAAGGCACCACAGAGTTCTTGCACTCTATGCTAAGAGAAAAAATAACAGAGAAATATTCTCTCAACCTCTTGAAGATCTAATGACAGCAGCTTTCATGAAATATAAACAGATGCCTGCAGCTGTTGTATCAATATTCAAATTGAACACATACTCCAGTGATACCAGGGAGTGCTGGAAAAGTGACTTCTGAGTGATAGACTACTCAATAGCAAGTTTTAATTCAGATGAAAATGATCTTATCAGACTGAGTTCAGACAGCTTTGCCTTTCATTCCTTTTTGAGACATCTGCAGAAAGTACATGCAAATATCTGGATGATTTCAGGTTTTAAAGCCAGAAGACTAGAACACAACACAGTATTTAAGAGCTGTTACCAGCTCTTACAACACAGAAAGCAAAAAATTAGGAAATAGTACTTATACATTAAGACTTTGCATCAGAATGTATTTCTGTTATTACTTTCAACAACTTAGATGTAAATTTCTTGTAAAGATAAGTTATAAGAATAGTGCAATCACAGCTCAGAAATCTATTTTCTTGACAAATTGCAAGTGACTTTTAGGGTTAGGTCTATGAGGGATCATGCTGTCACTCATTTAAGACAGTTCCATAGGCTAAAAATGTTAATTAAGTTCCTAGCTGTGACCGGGTCTTTAATAGCTTTAAATACTTATCCTTTTAAATAAAAACTGCCAATAATTTTACTTTAACAGAGGAGGGGAGAAATTTTTTTGACATAAATAGTGAAATTGGTAACAGCCAAACAATCTTTTACCAAATTTAACGCCAAATTGCTCTATATCAGTTTTAATAAACTCTCTATGATGGAAGGTACCAATGTCTCACTGAAATCAGAAACCTACTTGAGGTATCTCCATAAAAAATGTGAAAAGTATCCCTTACACTGCAGGTCCTATGGCTTTCTGATGGAGACAAGTGAACCTGTTTGTGATGTTTGTAAAAGGTTGTCTATTTATAGAGCTTCTTTGTTTTGTGATCAGAGATTCAAGTGGAATAGCAGAATGCTGAGGAGGGGAGCTGAATGGATTTGAACTCCAGAAAACAACTGTTTGAATCCTGTATGACATCCATGTTTTAGGAACTAATCAGAGCCTAAATATATACAGACCTAAGGCTATGTCCAAGTATTCAAAATATATATTGTCATATGGAGCCTTTGATTTTCCACTGATGGTATGAAGAGAGTATGTCTGCTAAAGTTTTCTACTATGGTTTTCTGCAGACCCGATGGGTGAGTCAAGGAAAACATGATCTGGTTTGGGGTGGTCAACTTCCAGACAAATCCTCTACTCATCCTCATGGAGAATACGGCATATAACAAAATTACTGTATTTATTTATATATTATCATACTCAGAGTCCTCTGGTATGTAGTCATATATGAAAATGTTGACAATAATATATTTCTGGTATTCAACAATTGGTACCAGCAATTGAATGGATGTACAGAGGCCTGTCTGCATGATCTTGTGCAGAAAAATACTGAGTAATTCAATTTCTTTTCAAACTTGGCAGGGCATGAATCAGATCTGATCTACAAGGCATGATGCTGCACTAATGCACACAGATGGTAGTAATTTTCCCAAATGTGTGAATTCCTATGCTAATAAAATCACATTATTTATGATTTCTTCACACACTGCTTCAAGACAACTGATTTTTCAGACAAAGTCAGAGCATGACCATCTGTCACTGATCATAAGGACATGCATAGAATGGAGCAATCGTGCAGCATCTGGTCAAAGTATGAATCAAAAGGCTAATAAGGAAACATAATCTGGAATATGATATGATAAAAGTTATCTTGTCATGAAATAGACATATATGATAGCAAGCTAATTAACACTTATAGTATGGGACTTGGATTTTATTTCACTGTAAGAGTCTGAAATCTGTACCAAATGAGATAAACTCGGAATTTAGATTTTTCTCCAGAGAAATGACATATCAGAGCTTCTACAGATCTCTTAACATGTTGAAGAAACTGTGTAACTGTGTATCCAACTTGAAAGATGATGTTTCGTCTTGTGTCAGCCAATCACCAAGGAAGTGTGCACCAAGATAAAGACTTTTAAAAATTATTTGTGAGACTGATTCCATTGAAACTGAAAGAAAGTGTGTTTATGTAATTACTAGACTGACAGGCATATTTTCATTAATAACAAATAGGATTTGTTGCCAAGAATAAATTATGGATCCTTGATGTATATGGAGAGTGCTGATATGGGAAAATATGTATTTAAAACTGTTCAGTGCAAATGAATCCTAAAGTTACATTTTCACATTAATGTATTAAATTTTAAAATCCTTGAGGAAAGAAATTTTCTTCTGGGAAAAGAAAGAAGGGGAAAAAGTCACTGATGACCTACACATGCCTGTTCCAAAGAAACAAAATTAAAAGCTTGTGTTCTGTGAAAATATATAATGAATCAGATTCTCTGCAGCTGGTCTTAGATACTGGGCAGTGGATTTAAAACTGGTGATCAGAAGTATCTGTATCCATAATCTAATGTTTCTATTGACAAGCATTCTCATGAGAATGAGTTTGTCTGTGCTGACTGTTAAGGAAAATGGGTTCTGACTACAAAAAAACTGACTCCCTCTGGGTGATCTGCTAATCCTTTGCAGAAAAAAGGGTTTGGAAATAACCTTTGTGGAATTTGATTGCTGTCAAATATGTTTCATTTAATGTATGAGACCTGACAGATTACAGCACCTGCCAATTCACTGAGCTTCCTGCTCTTTAGGGTATTGTATTAACTTTCAAAGGCAGCTGATCTAAATTATTAGACATCCCATGATTAGGAAAGGATGTAAATAAGGACCTCCTTGAGACAACCCTAGACATTTTAAAAGCCATCTAGATAAAAATGGACAAGGGAATTACCAATTAAGAAGTAGAATCACATCATCATGCTCCCCCCCAAAAAACCCCAACAACAACAACAACAACAAAAACTACAGAAGAAAGTGCAGCAAGAATTGCAGTGAGGGAACAGAATACCAAGGTCACAGAGTGAGTCTAAGGCTAATTCAAGAATATAGGTGAACTTGATTTTTAGTCTCCTATGCTATTAAAAAGTACAGTTTCTGTGTCACACACTGAATTTTTCAGACTACAATAGAAAAAAAAATCCATAACTGGAAAATCAGTTTCTTGCAGAGCATGCATTGAACTGCTTCTAGTGTCCTGACATATTCTGCCTAAACTGCTCCTAGGGATAGGTTTGTGTCCTATGAAATGACTGTAGGTTTACTTGGAGGTAGAGGCAAGGATGGTCTTTTCACTTCTTTATCTGGTTGTTCTTTCTTTCCTCAAATACACTCTGTGTTGACTGAGAAACAATTGCATTCTTTGATTTGTGACAGTTCATTTTACCTTTCTTTCAGTATATTTGGCTTTGTTATTTCTTTCCTTACACTGAACGTTGTCAGTGCAAGTACCTCTTCCACTGTTAATATCAAACAATTGAATAGTTTGCTTCAGGAAACTAATTCTGCAATGCTACAGAACATCATCTATCTCCAAAACTTATCTCTTTCAAGTCAGACTCTTTCTCTGTATAATACAATTTAGTGAGGGTATTTTTCTTTACTACCTTTGATTCAGCTCTGTAATCCACTACGTATAGCCAAAGAAAACTATTTTTGTGGTCTCTGAGTGATCCAGTTCATCTCAGAATATATGTACTCTTCCTCCTTAAATCCTTTCCCTATTGTAGCTCTGTTCTGAAATGTGTGGAGCATCAAGTTACCTAGGGTGGTGGATTTTATTCTCTGCTGTATCATGTGTGTAATGGTCCAGTGGTCACAAAAACAAGGAAAATAAGCAACAAACTCCTGCAGATTTCCAGAGGAGGGCTTATGGAACCATCAGAACAACAAAAAGTATGGGCCATAGGTTTTATGGTCAAAGACAGAATAAATAAACACAGTGACTCCTAGTGTCAAATTGTAACCCAAGTATTTGGATATACTTTCTGAAATAATCTGTCTGATAGCAGTGACAGTATTCAGCTTTTTATTCAAATTCTCCAATTATTTCCTAGCATTGTCTCTTTAGGTGGTGCATGTGCTAACAAAATTTCAACCCCAAATTTTCATGGAATTTTCCATTTCACCTTTACCATGTTATATTAATTTTGAAGATTGCAATGGCTGCTAATTAAATAAATCCCCTTGCTTGCTATGATATGATATTGGCTTTTGTAAGCCAGTGCTCTGAATGATCAGACATCCCAGGGTTAGAAAAGGAGGTAAATAGGACCTCACTATACTACATAGTGAAGTATTGATTGGAAATCTCACTGTTTTTTTTCTACATATGTTGTCCAAACCCATTTTTTTTCCCCAAATAAAGAAAGAAACTCCATAGTTCAGTCTTCATTCAGTGATGATTATAGGGAAACATTCAAGTACTTTTAAGAAAAAAGTCTAAGTAGGACTTGGACTAAATATTACTGGTTCTGAAATTGCACCCAGATTTGTACCAAAAAATACTATCAATATATAACTGAATTCAGGTTTTGTTTAGTAAGTATTATCTCATTTTCAAAGTTATTTTCATTATCAATTATAAATAACCACAGATAAAACAAATTATGTGTAGATAGGACATAAAAGGAAGGAGAATATTGAGGGAGTATTTAAAGTAAAAGCATTTTATCTGCTAAGCATTCAGTAACACATTGTTAGTAAAGAATCTCATTTTCACTTCTTGTCTCACCTGCATTCCCTATTAAATGGGGTACACAACCATTCTACTGACCTGACCTCCCCACCACAGGGGCCACTACAAACACCTATAGCCACAACCACTGTGAACACCTTTACCACAGAATGCATCTTCTGCTGACTCATGCAAAATGAGCCGGTTAGTTCAGACAAATGCTTGTCTAGGTGGGTGCTGCATGGCTCAGACTGCCTCTGAAAGCAGTGTGCCAGCAGGTACATAACATACTCACATATGCTTTGCTGCATCTGTAAAATTAACTTGATCAACTTTTAACTATTTAATTAAACTGGTCTGGACTGGAAATCAGAAATGTTTACCACATAGCTGGATTGGAAGAAGAGTGATGCAAGTTTGTAACAGTGGCCAGGTACCAGGAAGAAGACTTCCACCTAAGTGGGAGAGTGTACACATGTAAGAGTGACTCAGCCCTTGTACCTGGAGTAGTGTGTCTGGTTCTGGGCTCGTCAGTACAAGAAAGACAAGGAGCTACTGGAAAGGATCCAGCAGAGATTAATTGGGGTCTGGACCATCTCTCTCATGAGGAGGGACTGCAAGAGCTGGGCCTGTTTAGTCCAGAGAAGAAAAGACATAGAGGGGATCCCACTAACGCATATAAATATCTCGAATGCAGGTGTCAGGAGGATGGTGCCAGGCTCTTTTCAGTGGTGCCCAGGGAGAGGATGAGAAGCAGTGGCCATAAACTAAAACACAGGAAGTTTCATCTCGACATGAGGAAGAACTTCTTTACACTGCCCTCAGATGTACTGGAACAGGCTGCCCATGGAGCTCATGGAGTCTCCTTCTCCGGAGATATTCAAAACCCACCTGAGTATGTTCCTGTGTTACCTGCTCTAGGTGACCATGCCTTGGAAAGGAGGTTGGACTGGATGATCTCCAGAGGTTCCTTCAAACCCTAAGAGTTCTGTAATTCTGTGACACAGAAATTGCCAAATACAAGATGATAAAAATGTCCCTTTATTTGTACTGGGGTTCAAAAAAAAAAGGATGCTGAGTCAGCCTCTTTTATTTCTGTTCACACTGCCCTGGGGGGGTTGGCAAGTCCAAAAGGACTGTAACAGCTACAACAAGAAAAAGGGAGAATAAACAAACAACAAATGGTGGCAGGAAAAGATACAAAACTATTATGAAGTTGAAATATAGAGATTTTTGTGTTTTATACACATATTTACAATAGCATATAAATAGTTTATTGCTATTTGGGAGAACAAAGCCACAAAATAAATAAGGATATAATACAGTATTATGTGGCCTGTAACATAACATTAAGGAAGAAAAGGAGAAACAGCATTGTTCAGGGTCAGTGAGAACTGACATTTCTGGTTTTAACAGTCTACCTTTAATGACATTTCACAGTATTGTCATAGATGCTTTCGGCATTTTTCTCCCTCAGTTTTAGTTTTTTAATAGGCAGACACTAATTATAGGTTTTTTTAGAGGCTCATGAATCAAATGTTTAGAGGAAAGACACTTTTTTTTAGGGAAGCACTTCTTAAAGCAGAAAATGAAAATAGCCATGCTATGAGCAAAAAATTGTGGCATAGATAAATGAAGATCTTGCCAGAACTTATAAAAACCCTAATGTCATGCAGAGTGACTAAGCCTTATTGATTATTACAAGTTAGCATCATCACTACTCATAGAGTCCTGTATGTTTTTGGCAAGTTGTTCATGTGAAAAATAAGACACAGCAATATAATAGCATAGCATTAATCTACTGCTTCTGAAACTGTAACAATGCAGCAGGATTTCAAAGTGCTACTACTGGAGCCAGGAGAAAGAATGAAGAATGTTGCAGTTCTGGAAATGCAGCAAACGTGATGTACTTTCACAGGTACCAGAAAATGCAAACAGATGCAGGGGTTGGTGGTAAAGTTCCATTTGAAACCTCATTTTAGCAACAACAAAGTAGCATTCCCTGCACTGATATAGGATGATTAACACTGCAAGCTGAAAGAGTTTGTGCAAATGGAAAATATAAAACATTAATTTCCTTCCTTAGAGAGTTCTGAATTTTTACTAGCTTTCCTTTGTCCAAGAATTTTTTCTTTATCCTTTTAAGAGAACTTCAGCTGGATTAAGTATAATGCTGCTATTTCTCTTTATAACTGCTCATTTTATTTAGCTTTTCTAGATTCGTATTTAAAAAATATTTTCATTGTTCAGCTGCCCTATCACACGACCTCACAAATCTGTCCTGCCTGCTGTTAAGTAACACAGTAGTAATTCCTTTATCTTGTTCCCTCCTCCTTTTCTTAACTGTTATCAACATTGTAGCATATCTAACTGGGACCAAAGGCTTAATAACCTTTTTAATGGACCTAAAATCCTAAACAAAGCAAAACAAACAAACAAACAAATCGGGGTGACCCTTGAAACAGACACATTTTGAGCCAATATTTTGGATCCAAATGTTCAGTTCTGACAGAATTTATTGTTACTGTTCCTTTTAAATCTTTTGCCTCCCCAGCATCGCTGGATAAATTTTAGACCCTCAAGCATCAGCAGCTGGATTATTCATGGGAATGTTCAGGCTTTAAATCTGGGCTGACATTCTTTCCTTTATTCTCAATTGCACTCAGGTTCGTCTCCAGAAATGTCAAAAAATGGGAGATTGATTCTGATCGTCTAGAAATGAATTTCATATTCTCAATTCCTCTCTTGAGTCTCTCTGAATTCAACTTTAAAGAAGAAATTTATGCAGCCTGCTGGATTTCAAAGAACAATGAATGAAAGATCCCTTCATACTCGATTTTTTTAATGTGTGGAAGTTCTTGATTTTCTGCACCTTTTTTCTGCATTAATATTTTTATGAGTGATTTAAAATGCTTTTATACCAAGAGCACAATTAATGTAATAGGAGTTTCTGTAAAACTCCTACACGAGAACCTCTGAACAGAGAGGGCTGTGTAGTGATTCTACAATGCTCTTAGCTAGACACTCAAGGAAGTACACATGTATTTAGTAAGATACTTCCATCTTATGGGGTTTTTTTCTATTAAAACAAAAACTCTGTAATTTAAACCCCAGACAAACCTGTAGTGATAAGCCTTTTTAGTTTTGCAACTGTGTTGCATAAAACCCAAAACCCAGTAGCACACTCCCTTTTATATGAGAAAATGCATGGGAAGACACAGGTGTACAACAGGAACTGGGCTTCTGCTGTCAAACTCTAAAAGAAACTTAAAAAGCTTGTGGCTGTACTTTATCACATTGTATATATTTTACTCATATAAATCTTTGATTGATTTATGCTCTTTAATTTGCTGACATTCACCAGTTGCTGAAACCAATTGTACACAAGAATAAAAAGAAACAGCCATTCATTTATAATTATTTCCATAAGATAGTGTTAAGAATAATGCCATGTGATGGAAAACAGCTTTGGAAGTCACATGAATCTATAGTTTTCCATTTTGGTTGGTAGAAGCTAAGCCTTGCCTTTTTTTCCCTTGGGTTTATCTTTTATATTTGCATATTTTCTATAGTATTCAATATGCAAATGTCTTTTATTATTTAATTATAATACAGTAGTTTTATTTTTGCCTTGTTTAGGGCTAAAGAATCCATTAAAGAAAATTCTTGATACAGGGAAATACAATTCACGCAGGAAAATTGTTTTCATTTATGGAAGCCATTTTCTGAAGTACGAATCTAACAGTGTCTGTTTGGACAATGTTGTTGTAACCGCTGGACTCTGCCTAGCAGGCTGCTGCTCCCTGAGAGCTCAGTGAGGGTTTCCTAGGGCCGTGTGATCAGTCACATCCCGGAGTCCATTTCAGACAGCCCCTCGATCTGGCTCTGGCAGCCAGCAGCGTTACAATGCAGTGGTGGTAAAGGAGGCGAGAAGGGTCTCCCATGAGGGTTTGAGATGGCTTTAATCACATCTTGTCCCCACACTATTCAGAGGTAGAGAGACAACGTGATCTGGGTGTGGGGTGGTTTTGTCAGGGGCCCAAGGGCGGTCCCTGGGCGGGGTTGGGGTACAGGAGCAAAAAGGGAGAAACCAAGGGAGTGGCCAAGGCCAGGGCAGGGAACAGGGGGAACATGTGAAATAGGAAAAGCAATGGATTAACAGATCCCCATATCAATTCTTTGCTCTGTTTCATGATGTATTCGGTATTTTCAGTAATTCAACTAAAACACAGGGAGACTACATGCTCACAAGCTTTTGAACCTCTCCATGTTCTTCACAGAACTGATTTACATCCATTTTGAATTTAAGTAGATGAGTATATTGTGCTACTAGGAAATTCACCTTCTGAATACTAGATTTCCTGGGTAACTAAAATGCTAAACAGCTAAAATGTTTTTGTTGTATAATTTTTGCCTATTTTATCACCACAAACTGTTATTACAAAAATATAAAGAAACTACAATGATGGAAAGAAAAACTGGCTTTTTATATTACATAAAAGGAGTGACTTCCTCAGAGGGAGGCTGGAGGCTTGAGGAGACTTGCAAGAGTAACTTCCTAACACCTATATAATAAATTTTCCTCCTCTTTAAACACCAGCAGTTTAAGATTTTGTATAAATGCAGGCACCAGTGTTCCATGAAGATGCATGGAAAGGAATGTGTTAGGCACTCTTAATTAGAAATAATACGGGGTTTCATGCTTAAGTCAGAAATGTATGCTTAGGCCAGGAAACAGCAAAGCCATTTTCTATGTAACCACATTATGTAAGTACCCACCATCCTTCCAAAATGGCCACTGGCCTTGGGAGGTGACATGAAAGGATCGGCCAGGTGACATGGTCCTGAGCAGGACATTTTACTGAGGTCTCTAGAGAATCCTGATGTTCACTCCCTCAGCTAGCTGAAAGCTCCTGAGTGTGGTCTGGGAGCAGATGCAGAGCTGCCCACCTTGTATGCAGAAACGAACAAAACCCCTCTGTTTTTAATCACAGCATTCTTGAAATCAAAATGTCAAGGCAGTAGAACGTACTGTTATCCTAACTCAGTAACACAGATGATTTCTAGCTAAGGACTAAATTGACTGTGCTGTAAAAGCACACAGAGTCTTCTATGTCTCTTTCTCACAGGTTACACAATAAAGCTCAAAAACATTATTTAATACCTCACCTGCTTTATTACACGGTATCTCCTGGGGAAGAACTCAAGTGAGTCAAGCTCAGAAAACAAGCATTGCCATACTGCCAGGGGAGACACATTTTTGCGGATGACTTGATTATCAGCAAGCTAGCACAACAGAACAAATGGCTGCAATTCAGGAGATACTGAAAGAAGATTTTTCCAGAAAATGCCATAAATAGAGAAGTAAAGGAAGAAAAAAGTAAGTATTTGTCACTTATGCAACAATGATTACCTTCAAATGAAAAAGGACTCAAAGGACTGGGACATTAGCAGCTTAATATGTTGCAAGCTTTAGAAAGAATCAACTTTATACTGACATTTTCAAGTGGAAAATGAAGGGAAGAAGCTTGTTCCCTGCAAATTGTAAACTCACCATTATTTCATTTTCTGCTATCTGTTTTTGCCCAGAATAGACTTTGTTATCAAACTGTTACAATTCTCCTAAGAGACAAGAAAACATTCATTCACATTAAAGAAATAGTGATTCAAAAGACAAATGCTAGAAATGGCAAAATTTCATAGGTCTGGTCCATTTGATGAGGAGATGAAGACTTTTCTACTGCTTTTATCAATTGTTTTTTCCAGAAATGCTCATTCATGCAAGTCCTTATAGCAAACTGCTACAGCTATATCAGTTTTAATAGAATCCAAATCAAAATAAACAACTTTAAATGACACTTAAAACCAAGAGTTCTTATTTTAAATGGCTCATGACTGGATGTGAATGGATGTGAACAAAGGACAAAAGATGTACCAGCAAACTGATGACTTCATAAAAATTTTCTATAATTATTAACTTTTTTCACCGCAATCTACCAAAGCAACTTATGCCCAACAGGCTCCATAATCTGTTTCACAGAACAGACTTGTGAAATATATATTACCCCTCTGTTAAATAAGAGAACCCTATAGCTCTACAGTATAGCTTATAGCTCTAGATTATATGCTATAGCAGTAGACCCTACAGCTGTTCTGGAACTCATTGGTTGTGGGTAGATGGCAGCTGCAATCATAAATAACTATACAGACACCAAGGCAGCAGTTTTTAAGAGTTGGTTGGTGCTTTGAAGAGCTCTTTCCACATCTCAACACACTCTCTTTCTCATTATCCTATCTCTAGGTATAGTTAAGGTGCATCTTAAACTCCCATTTAATCACATATTTAGTCTTAACAGTCATAGAAAACTGTCACATCCCTTTACAACTTTATTAAGTCCTCTGGAGGAATTTGAGATGTAGGCTGATTTTAAGTGATAAACTTACATGGATGACCAAACAAGTAACAGAACGGAGGCATCCTAATTCAGCATCTGACATAGTAGAATACCTGCATCCTGAACATAAATCACATGAATCACACAGATTCCTTAAACTCTTAGAATTAAATACATGTAAAGCTTACATGCTTCACTGAATCTGGGACATAATATCTAAATTAGATGAAAATGAAATATTAGGTTGTATGAAAGCTCATACTGACATTTGTTTTTGAAATGGCAAAATTCTACAAAACTGTTCAGGAGAGCAGAAGAAGGATTAGTTTTGTTTCACCTCTTCCTTGTGAACTCAGCTTCTTTTCCCTCCTGTTTTCCTGTTTTCCTTTGATTTCAAAAACACTTCAGCGAATTAACCTACATTAAAATAAAATTGATAGAACAAGATGCCATTGGATTGGAGATATTTTAGACATCTTGAAAAAGTCTCCATAATCTTGTGAACTAAGAAGGAAAAAAAGCAAGGACCATATGCTAAATCCAGGTGATTGTGTAGCTAATATGATTACTCACAGACACTGGGTATTACGAAGTGTTAACAAGTTACACGTCACAAGGTTTGTCTTATCTGATATCAAAGTGCAAAATTATATCCACAAGTGAAAGTGCAGAGAAGAAAATTAATTTATATGACTCCCTTTTTCATTTCTCAGGCAAATAATATTTCTGTTGAATTTTATTGAATGGAATAACATGTGGGAATGGCTAGCTATTTCCTATGAAAATTGCTATAATCTCAAATAGTGTATCAAATCCAGCATACAAAATTAACTTCTGGCTAAATCCTTGATAGTTCTTAACTAGCCTACGGTGTTCTTAATTTTCAATCCCATCCCCTAAAACAAAAAATTAAGTCTGAAGGGAAAACTTCCTTCTTTTTTTCAAATCTAGCCCAAAAACTAGAGAATTCATTCGAAAGTTTTACATACACGAATACAAATCGTGGGATATCAATAGGTATCTCATTAGTCTAGACATAAGCTGTGGTTAATGACATCAAATTAATGACTGAGCTAATTTATAGCTATCTCTAAACACGTTATTTTTTTCCTGCTCACAGAGTTCTACAAGGTATGAATCATTTTGAAGGAGGACAAAATGAATGAAAGAACCCTTGAACCCTGGAAATCCAGAGGCTTTGGGGCAATCACATCCCATTTTTTCTTTCTGGGTACCTCAACTTGAAACTTGAATGTGGTGATGAAAGGGCAATTGTCCTTCCTCAACCTCTTTATATCATTTTCACTGGCTCACTTTTCTTTTTGATGGAAAATGTCACAGACTTGTTTTAAATCATACATACACAGTATAAATGTTATTAAGCAGATAAATAGTTCTACTGGAGACATGAAATTGTTCTAAATATGGTTGAAATAACAGGAATTGGACCAACTACATTTCTTTTCAAAGCCAAATACATAAAGACAAGACCCCCCAGACTTGTCTGAGATGAATGATGGTAGTCAGTGACGCAAGTTAGAAATGTTAAGTTGGGAACAATGTCTAGAAAAGTGTCTATAAAAGAAACTTCCAGTGTTCAGGGTGATATTATCAAGTATTCCTGAACAAATCAGGAATTCAACAAGTATATCCTGGGGAACAAATGTAGCAAAGTCTTTAGTGTGACTGTTCCAACCTAAATGCCTGCAACAGCTTTCCATTTTACTGCTATTTTTGCAGCTTTGTCAAAGGAGTTGACCTTTAAGTAACATACAGAATATACACGGGCAACATATCAAATTAAACAGATTTCCTGGTTTTAACACATGACATTTAAATACTCTTTTTATTGAACAATTTATAAAATTTTTACAGAATACTAAAAATGTAGAGACTTTAAAAATGTTAATCTTATAATTAACAGTCAAGGACATACTCTCTTCACACATGCAAGACACTGATATTCCAAACCGATCGCTATGATCTTTCCAGTAATACACCACCATCTGCTTTTGTGCTAAAGCAGAACCATTGCAGTTTTTTCCACTCATGCAGACAACACAGCTTAGCTAATAAAGAAAGATTGTTACATTTCATGTGAAAGTGAAAAAGCTTATTTATACAGAAAGGTAAAAGAAAAATGGGTAGTGCAGAGTACACTATCTTCATAGTATTCCCTATCTATAAAATCCTCCCTTTCTATTGTATGAAAGCAGTAATGTAGCACTCACCACTGAGTAATGAAGATTAATTTTATGTGACAAACAGATTTTCTATGATGCATTTTAATACAGTTTTTAAAATACATCTTGTACTAACCTCTAATTTCCAATTAACTTTGATAATTTGTAGTTTAAAAACAAAATGAAAAAGGGAAATACCGGAAGCAGTATTAAAGGGAACTGAGGCCTCAGATGGTTTCCCTTCCATGCTTTATACTAAATCCTCACTTTGGCGCTTTGTTATATAACCAGTGTGGATAACTTCAGTTTGAATTTGGCTAACACATTGATTTGAATGCATACATTTCTATTTCCATAGAAAAATTAAGATAAACTTCCACTTTCCAAAACTGTCATTTAGAGATATTTCAGAGGTATCTGTTTAGAGTAAGTACACTGTGTATTTAGATAAACTGGCTTGGTCTAATATAGCCGTTAGGATAATTGTGACTTGAATGTATTTCTTGTAAGGGCAGAACAACTGCTGGAGTTTACTAGTCAAGGAACAATTGAATAAAAACATGAAATTACATTTAATAACACTCATCAAGTTAAAACACATAACTGATAATGACATCAGTTGCTTTCACTCTAGAAGGTGTTCTTACACTGTAACAAAAATAGTTGTTACTAATAAACAGTGTATCTTACTTTAGCTATTAAATTAGCAAATACACCCATTCTGGTGAAGCCAAGATTTCCATAGAGGGTTTGTATGTAAGACCCTGTGCACCCCAGGTAGACTGTTAATATGCCAAGTGTACGATGAGTTTTTCGCAGAAATTTAGTTAATAGTAGGTATAAGGCAGATCACAAAGAAGATTAATGAAAATATATTGCTGAAATGTACAGGTATACATAATAGCATGTCTAAAACAGATCACAGCTACCTTTAAGGAGTCAAGAGAAAATTTCCTTGACTGGAGCACAATTTCTGTACTGCATGCATGATAATTTACTTTCTCCATTGGAAGGTCTATAGTAAATAATTATAAAATTATTGCAAATGCTCCTATCTCCTGTAATTATAAGGTCTCTGTAGATTTCTTGAAGAACTGGTCTTTGAATATCAAATGATGATTTATAATATCAATAATATTTGATTTGAATATCAATAATGATTTATAAAAAGGCAATTTCTGGTTTCATTAGACTAAGTTATCAATCTCATTGAAAATTAAGGATTAAATAAAATCACACTATGCTGCAGTTACTTTTCAGCTACTAAATACAGGATACATCAAGTCATTTTCTGATCTATAAAAAGATGCAATGTGACAGCATAAGCTCTGGGATGTAGCTGCCCCAGTGAGCTTCCAGCTGATGAGCATGTCAGATCCTGCAGCCCTGGCTGACCCAGGAGCACTAACAAAAAGGAGAAGGCCGTTCCCTGTATTGAACCCTGTATTGGAGTTTTAGAGGGTAAAAGCAGAGCTCTGTGAAAAGAGAACTTATTTCATCTTCTCCACACAAAAAGAAAAAGAAAAGAAACGTTATTCTTCCAGTGCTAGAACTATTAGACATCCTATGTGAAAATACATCATGTAAGCTGCAGAAAAGTAAAAGGCATCTCTTCCACTCTTAGGAAAAAAAAATAGATATCTCATGGAAACTGGGTGTTTGACCATTAAAAGGATGATATGATTATTCAGATGAGGTTATGTTCTCCAAAGGAGCTACTTGTTTCCTGGTTTCTTTAAAGCTTCTATTCTGTTTTATTGAATGGAATGGTTACTGGTGTATCTCATGTAGGGAGCTTCAGTCCTAACCCTGGTTACAACTGCAACTTAGTGCAAGGGTCCCCTGCTTTTAATTTGCTCTTTGGGTAGTCATAATTCAGTCATATTTTCACACATGATTTTTGAAACAAGATCACAGAAAGAGAAAGAGAAGGCGACCCCTTCATTTACACAACTGAGATAAACTTCCTTGGAAGACAAATTTCCTTGGAAGTGTAGCTGGAGGTCAGCTCATTCCACTCTATGAACTCTGCTGGCCTGCACTGGTCAAGCTGCAAAGGAGAAAATGGCTTAGAATGCTGTATTTTTGAATGAGCAACATAAAAATATCTTTTCTAGTCCATGAAATAGAAGGTACTTCCCCCAAAGTCTGTGGCATGTGGAAGTAAGTACTCAGCCCAGACAATATCATTCAAACACAGATTGTGTCAGTTATCATTAAAAACACCAAACCATAGAAGACCCCTAGAGACCGACAGATCAGCTGGAAGGTCAGAAGAAAGCAGCAATCAGACACTGGTGGAAGGAACCAGAGGAGTCTCACAGAGTGGTTGTGCACACATGCTGATAATGGCCTATTACCACAGGACGTCTGTCAGACTCCTGCTTAAACTGAACATTGCTTACTCCTGGCATAACCCTTGGAAAAAGCCAAAACCTGCTCTCATTCAAAATACCACAGATGATGCTGATAAAAAGGATGCCAACTGCATTTTTGGAACACAGAAGGAAATTCTGGCACATAAAATGCATGTAAATAAATAAAAAAAACTTTATTGAAAAGTTGAAAATAATTGAAGCACTAACTAAATCTTTTATGCTTTATGGAATCACCTTTTTTTAGTTTTGTTATTTTATGTTGCAGTTTCCACAGCTGCAGTGTATCGTAAGCAAGTGCAAAGACTATGCCCAGATACTGAATATGTAGAAAATATTCATGGGATTCAATCTTAACATTGAAAATTTTCAAATATATGATTTATTATAAATTTGAGAAAGGCTACATGGTAAAATATTCTCTGATGTGTAAGCAACACATGACAATTTTTTTTTTGAGCTGACAGTCAGTGATTGTTTTCACATATAGTGAGTGCAATGACATATTTTTAGGCAGTAATACAAGGTGATGCTAGCTCAGATACACTGGCAGTCTGGCAAGGGCATTTTTAACTGTATTTACTTTTACTTCATACCATGGGAAGTTCATTAGGAGGATGATA
The DNA here is from genome assembly GCF_020740725.1 of Corvus hawaiiensis. Classification (NCBI taxonomy): domain Eukaryota; kingdom Metazoa; phylum Chordata; class Aves; order Passeriformes; family Corvidae; genus Corvus; species Corvus hawaiiensis. The sequence continues at coordinate 27,991,427 of NC_063215.1, forward strand.
CTGTTATGTAACAACAACCTAGAAAATTTTTTTGTTCTTTTCCTGTACACCAGTAATGCCCTTTAGTGCTACGAGAATTATCTACTGCAATCCATAACCCACGGTACCTTAAAAGTTAAAACAGTTTTTGAAGCCAGCTATGAAATTTATTCTAAAAAAAGAACTTTCTGAAAAGCAATAATGAAAAGCAATTATAATTACAAAACAGAAATATTGATCAGTTTGTCTTATAGCCTTGACTCACGTTACAAAGAAACCAAAATTACAAAAAGAATTATTTTTTATTGAAATTCTAATTAAAATATATTCATTTGATTGATCTATGCTTTATGAGCAACAGTAGTAGAAGTATAAATCAGTTACAGAGTAAAAAAAAAAGCCTTTTTCAACAAAGTATCAGACACAGTGATGAAAAAAAACCACTGTAGAATGTAAAACATAATCTTTTGAGGAAATCTTCTCCTTATTTTCATAAGTTAACTTTCTTCTGTCCCAGAAATAACACACTGAAAACCATAAATTAAAACTCTGCACAACAATTTTGCACAAATAGCAGAATGTTTCTTTTAATTAACTCAAATCTGCAACTCTTAGGAGTGTGCCTGACTGATAATCACTTAAATTACACTGCAAACAAGTATTATTCAAATTGCCTCAGTGAATTTGCTCCTCAGTTACCAACAGTAACTGGGATGAAAAGCAGAGAAATATGACAATCAATACTTCTTCCCCTTTTTCACCTCCAAAGCAGAATAAGACTTGCATTTCATAACTAATAGGGAAAAAATTAAATGCAATTACCTTTCTCACAGAACCGACCAGTGAAATGTAGTGGGCAGTCACACTGGAACGAGGTGGCCCCGGTAGGCAGAGAGAGAGGATGACATGTCCCTCCATTATGGCACAGTCCTTCCTGGCATACAGATGGTAATTCAGGGGAAATCTGAGAGGGTACACCAGGGTCAGGCAAGTGAGGCACATCAGAAGAAACCACAGGGAATGCTGTTGACAGATGTGTGGGTACAGAGATTCTGAAAGGAGAGAGACAACATATCAAAGGGAAAAAACCCATGAGATCTAATTTTGTTACTGCACTTAAGCTTCAATTGGTATTAAGTTGGTTTTTTTGTTAATAGAAATTCAGGCTAAACTTAAGAAAATGTGAATACATAAAGAATTCTCAAATCAAGTCCCCATCCAGAAATCTAGCAAAAACACAGTGAAGGTATTTTTTCCTGGGAGGGAGCAAGAAATAGCCTTCATGCAGGTAGCGTGGTTTGCACGTGCTGTGGTTATTCATTTTTGGTGGATGTCAACAGCGGTTGATAAATAAGCACAGGCTTCACTTATTAAATATCTTATTGCTTGAAGTTACCAAAATTTTTAAGGCAGTTCTAGAAGAGAAGACTTCCATTCAAGTAGATCAATCATGCACAGCAGAAGGGAAGAAGTTGAAGTACAGAAACAGTATCTTTTAATTCACAGAAATGTTGGGGAGAAGGGGGAAAGGTGAAGAAAAAGAGAGACTCTTTTGGTTTAATACCACCTGTTTGTCAATCCTGTTTATTACTCTTTTTTGTTTCTACCAGAGAGCCAAACTTGTGACTCACTAAAACTGTGCAAAGGTAAGGCTTCCAATTTACCAAGCACAACAACTTATGTGCGTGATGCAAGTTACTATGGTGAGGGCAAAGAAAAAGGAATCAAGAGTCCCAAGAAGATTCATGACTATTTAATAAGCATTATCACTTAAAAAATAAGTTCTCACTGAATTTTACATAAGAAATATACATTTTTCTTTCATTTTCTGAAGTTCAAGAGATTCTATTTTTTTCCCAGACACCAATTTCTAATTCTGAATTCTAATTTGGAAACTATAACCTAATAAAATATCTTACTATTTATACCTCCTTGGTAATTTAAATATTTGTGAATATTTCTCTTGTTTTAATGTTGTTCCAAGAAAAAGAAAAAAAATTGGAAGGCTGGAGCACCTCTCCTACAAATACAGGTTGAGAGACTTAGCCTGGAGAAGAGAAGGCTTTGGGGAGACCTAATTACAGCCTTCAAGTACCTTAAGGAGTCTACTGGAAAGCTGGAGAGGGACTTTCTGTGAGAGCATGTAGTGATAGGACAAGGAATGATGGCTTTAAGCTGAAGGAGGGAAAGTTTAGGGTAGATATTAGGGAAAAATTCTTTACTGTGAGGGTGGTTAGGCACTGGAACAGGTTGCCCAGAGAAGTTGTGGATGCACCACCACTGGAAGTGTTCAAGGCCAGGTTGGATAGGGCTCTGAGCAACCTGGTCAAGTGAAAGGTGTCTCAGCCCACAGCAGTGAGGTTGGAATTAGATAATCTTTAAGATCCCTTTTAACCCAAATCTATGATTCTATAAAATGGAGATGAGGTTGAACTGAAATGTCATTAACATTTTGGGCAAAATAGTATAGAAATTAAGTGCTTAATACAATAGTTTATAGGCACCACAGTTGGCAAAAGACAGTATTTTTTGGCAATGTGTTAAACATCAATAGTGAAATTCATACTTATTTTGGTGAAAATGGTGGCATAAAGCTGATTTATTAAAAAAAATAAAAAGACCCTATATTGTCCCCTGCTGTGTCCTTCCCTTTCTCTTTGTCACCCACTCTTGTATCAGCTAAAACTTCTGCTTCGCCATATTTTAGAGTTGGGAGTACGTCTTAAAAAGAAGCATTTGAAAGTGATGATGCACCAGTAGATTGCAACTGCAGAAACAAGATAGACGGGGACGCATTGAGAGTGACATTGCATTCACCACTCCATACATCTGTCTAGCTTCTTCTTAAGTCTAGCTTCCAAATTGTTTACATATCCCATTTACTTGAAAACTGATTTTAATAATTGACTTGTTTTGAATCTGTATTTTAGAAAGTACTAAAAAACTTCATAATATTCTGAAAAAACCCCCACCCAACATAACACATCCAAGGTAAGTAAGTTGTCTCTTAATGTCACTATTAAATACTCAGCTCTCTAAATTATCAATACAGCAAAAAAAGGATACATACCCAGAGGCAGTTAGGAAGAAAAAGGAGGTGGACAGAGGAAGGAGACAAATAATTCAGGGCAAAGTAAATCTCTAAGGGAACTCAAAGAAAGCCACAGTAACTGAGAAAGGAGTGGAGCCTGGGAAAGAACAAAAGGGACACAGGGCTTGTGTGACAGTAAAGAGGATATGTGCAGGGCCATAATAGCAAGGAAAACATTAGAATGGGATACTTATGCAGGGATGCAGACTGCATCCAAAACACAAAATAGCCAAAATACACATACTGTGGTGCTTAGGAATGAGGATTTCAGGGCAGTTAAAAGCTATCTACTTTATATGAGAGAAAAGCATCCAAAAAAAAATGGTAGTCATCAAGATGGCTGTAAATAAATCCTTAAAATATTTTTGAGGCTGAGGACTTGCTGATAAAAGACCTGAAACTTTAAGAAAATAAGTGACTTACTGTTTATTTCCATTTAGATGAATAGAGTAACAACATTTCCTTTTCTATAAATACAATGAAAGCAATGTAATTGCTGGATTTATAACAATAGTTTTCTCCTAAGGGAAATAACTAACATGAACTTCATGTAGGGTATTCCATTCAGAGCAGCATTAAGGGTTCACTAACGTGTGTTATCTTCCACCAGGCTAGCACAGCAAATTAAAAATGCTTAGTCACCTGCTGGGATTACAACCTTTGATTAAAACTAAATAAACCAAAAATCTTGATTTTGTCCCCAAGCACAACCTAAATGTTGTAGAAACTCTGAACTAATAGCAGGTTTACAGAAAGATTTAGACATTTACAGAAGAAATTTATTGGAAGAAATTACTGGTATTTGTTGATTTTTCTGTTACTCCTGAAAAAAAAAAAGCCAACAAAAACTACTTAAAACCTGGGGAATGAACACGGTAAAAACTAAGCTCTTACTACTAGCTATTAGAGAGACCATTTTTTTAATGACAGCTAATCCTATCTGACCACTGCAAAACTTACTCCTCTGAACGTGGTCAGAGCTACTGTCAGATGTAAAATGCTGAACAAGAGGGAGAGCTGTCTGACTGACAGGTGCATTCTTGTCTCCACTGAAAGCACTGGTTTCCAGCTGTGGAAGTTTCACATCCCCTTTCTGATGCGAAGCTACTATTTTTCTCTAAAATAGAATCACAGCAGTGTGCTTTAAATGAAATTTTATGAGCTCAAGTAATGCAGCCTTGCTTCATTTTTTGGTTGACATTCTAATCTGCAGAGAAGAAAGAAAGGAAAGCTCTTTGGTAGGCTGATTTCTGCCCGGTTCATTTGCTAATTTTTCACAGGATGTCAGCCTTTGCAGTGTTGTTCTGGATGTTTTGCTTCTAGATGGTGCCTGACTGTGTCCGTGCCAGCACTGCTTCCAGGCACCCCGCAGCTCCCTGCCTTACCACAAAAGCAATGGAGTTTGCTGGGGCTGGTTACTGGGGCAAACATCTGCAGCTGCGCTCACAAGCCGTTCAAGCTGCTGCTGTGAATAAGCAATGACCTCGGCTCAGTGAGTTTTAACTGAAGCATTATTTGAATAAAGAGCTGGGAAGCATTTAAAGTAAAACAGTAATTGAGGTGTTAAAAGTTTTGACAAAGTGTAACAAAAATATATCAAGCAAAACTTGATTCACTGTTACTGCACAACAAGGCCACAATTTTATATTTGTTTTTTTTTTTCAGTTTCCCAGCCTGTCACCACCTCTCAGGTCCATAATGCATACGAAGATCTTCTAACTTGCTGCAAGCACCAACACATTGTTTTTAATCTTAAAATGAGCTCAAAAAGCTGAGCTTTAAAGGCCTGTGAGCTAATGTTTCATAGCTGAGTGCATGTAAGCTTGAAATGCTTGTCTAAACACATAGACGTTAGTGCAATTTGAAGCCTTGTTTATTTTATATTACATTGTTTGCCACTCAGGGGGATGTATGATGAACTGAATGGCAGGAATATAGTACTTAGTGGTCATGTTCGATGTTATGTTATTAAACCAAAAACACACATACCCAAACCAGCTGTGCTTCCCTGTGCCATACACTCTCCTCTGTTCAACAAGAGCCTGAAACTATTAGTGTGTGGAGTTAGAGGCACTGCAGTTTAATAAGTTAACAAAACCTCTGGGATGACCAGCTCTGCACTGGCCTGGCAGTGAGGGGCTCAACCTTCAGAGGGGCTTACCTGTTTGCTGCCAGTTTAGTCCCTGCACTGGGGCAGTGACCTGGGCCATGAGAGTTGTACAGCCTGAAGAAAGGAAGTTCTGGGGAATCTGGTCAAGTTGTATAAATACCTGAGGGGGGAGGGAAGGGAAAGGATGGAAGCAGATGCTTCTTGCTGGTGGCCAGGACATATGGCAACGGACACAAACTGAAATGCAAGAAATCGCACCTAAATATAAGACAGCCTATCTTTTTTTTTTTTTTTTTCAGGGAGATCTATCTGTATAATGGATTTCAAACTGAGACCTGCAAAGAGAGCAGAGTAGTCCCCCAAGTAGTTCATTATCAGGCTGATGGCAGATGTGTCTACAGAAGCACTCTGACATTTCCCGTGAAGCAGGCTGATGAGACAGGCAATGGCATGGGAGTCCCAGTGATATGATAACATCTCCACTACCTATATCTTCTGGTACTTACACACTTAACATTTTATTACTGGAGTAATGGATTTAGCCTTATCTGATATGAGTGGGATAAGGAAGTTTGTATTTTTATCTTGTCAATAAAATAGTTTGTGCTGAGAAGCAACTGCTTTTATTTGCAGTTTTCTTCTGTGGGGAAGTGTGCATCTGCCATTTTTCTTAGGTTGTGACAGAATATTATTTCAAGTGAATGTTTTAGAATTTGGAGCCAAAAGAAAGATTTTTCAAGAGCATTAGCATGCATGGTATAATATAATTTCAAAGCTTACAAAACTGCAAACAGCTGCACTTCATGGAAATGTTGGTTTAAACAGGAATAAATACCTAGCACCTTGCATGTAATTTGGCAAGAATTAATAAAGACTTTTGTAGGCTGTTTATTTCACTGTTCACAACCAGGTCAAGCAGAGTACTTTAAATGGCATCTCACCGATTTCAATGAATCCACAGAGCAATATATCTGTGTACTAACCCTCCTGGAGATACCATTTACAGCACTCAACACAGTAATTGTGAAAAAAATTCAACAGTTTACTGGATATGGATTATTTATATTCTGCAGTTTATATGTGAATCTGATTTCCTCACTCATAACAGTTTTTGTTTTATTTGGAAGAGTTGGGGATCAGTTTTCAGAATAGAGATGATTTATGCTCAGGCATATCTCTTAAAAAATTAAATTTTCAATGTGTGTTCCAGACTGTGAGCCCTGCTTCCACTCCTACAAGCCACAATATTTGGTAGCAGAACTAGATAATGTAGTTGCAGCTTTCCATTAAAAAAATTGCAACTGGAATAACATCATTATTTGCAACTGCTTTTGCACATACAGAATCTCATTTAATGGTGCAAACTCTTAGCAATGCAAATAATATTTCAATATACAGTGCAGCAAAAGATGTGAGAATGAAATTAACAGATAGAATGAAGTTACTGAAATCTCTGTTTACAAATACAAAGCAAAAATTTCAACTCCAGGATGCATAGCAGTGCTAGATATAAGAAGAAATGTCAGTTACAGACAGATGAAAGTAGAAACAGGAAAGGGAAATACATGTACTAAGACATATTCCTGTTGTTTCCTCTAAAGTATATAGATTCCATGAACTTTGCAATGGATAAATAAGTTATTGCAGCAAAAATACTTTATGTTGAAATTTCATAGCAAAAACCTTTCTAAATTAGGCTTTAAATGAGTGTTCTTTAGATGATATCTGAAAAACATTCTTAGTCCCTAAGTTTAGGACAATTGTTAAAACAATAGTTTTGCTAAAACTGAAGAACTGAATTTCTGTACCAAATCCAGTCATCTTTTTACTTGGTTTGCTTGAAGAAATAAAGGAGCATTAAATCTTTCAGTTGTTCATACTGATCTTTACTTAGGCATAAAACATTACATGTACCAATGATCCAAACATTAAACTCAAAAAAAAGGAGAGGTCGAAGTACTGAGCACTTGAGTGGACCAATATGCAAATCTTGCACTTTCTGAAGTTTAAACAAATCTCAAATCTGTCTGAACTTCAGCTTTCTCTTTTACATTTAGTCAACAATCACAGTTGGAAAACCTTTTACTAGTTTCATCTTTGCTGTTTAGAAAAGGAGCACTTGAAAGGCCTAAGTACTGCATCTTTTTGTTGATTTCTGCAACTAATTTTGTTTCTTGAAACTAGTGGTTTTGAAAGGAAATAAATACTTTCATTCTCTCCTTGATGATTCTTTCAGCAGATGAAAAATGTTATTTTGTTTTTTAACATGACACTGTACTTTTCCTTCTGAAAAGGCTCTTCAAAATTATAATATAACCATTCTGTTCCAGTCCTAAATGGCTGAGTAAATTGTACTAGATAAATTGAGTTCCTGTAACGGAGATGCTATGAAAACTATCTCAAAAATCACAATTCCAGAATGGAGTCACTATTGTTTACCAAAGATTCTATCTAAGTTCAAGAAGTAAAGAAATTCTTCCATCTCATTGATGCCATCTACAATTTAGAACCCAAAATGCATGATCAACCTATGCAATAATAATGCACAATGTGTCTGTCTGTGAGGGATAAAAGAGAAGCACTTCTAGATCCTGAATATGCAATTGATTTCCTAAGCAATAATTCATTCAGGCAAGACTTTTGCATTGTAATTTTTGGGGCTATAGTAGCCAAACTTTGGTCTTAGCCCACAGTGAATATTCTCCAGATGGGTAGTGCCCTGCTTTGACAAGAAAAAAACCCCTGAAATGCTTCAAGAGATATATTTAAAAACCAATTGATACAGTGGAAAAATACAAATCTGTACTCAGGTAAATATTTTAGCCCAAGGGATGGGGAACCATATGTGAACAATTTTCCTTTCTCCATTCAACCCAGCCAGTGCTTATTCCATGCAGGACAGAACAGACAAAGGGACTGGTTTTGGGGAGTTCTTACAGCACTGCTGGAAGCTGAGTGGCATGTTTATAATTCCACCAAGCTAAGGACAGAACTGAAGTCAAAAATCTGAAAAACCAGAAGAGTGCTCTTATGACTGGTCTTAAGAATAAAAACAGAAAGAAGGGATGTACCAACACTGGACTTGTCTTTTACAGTCTCATCTCAACTTTTTCTGGGAATATTTAGGAGATATTGTTCTCTCTGAGATACACTTATAAAATAGAGGCATTCTCAGATACTAACAAGTATGAGGAAGACTCTTAAGAGAAAATGCTTCCAGAATGGCAGGTTGGAAATTCAATGTGCCCTGATTACATTACAGATAAAGTGCAGTTTTGAGAGTACATACTCTGCTTTTAGATGTCTCACATAAGAATAGTTTAGGCCTTTAAATAATTTTTACAGACAAACTGCCTTATTTCTTTTAGGATTAGTTTCCCCATGTGCTGAAAATATTTCTTACCTACTTAATAGAAGTAGGGAAGATCTACGCTTATGGTTTTGACTGGGATAGAGTTATGGTAGCAGCTGTGGGTCTGTGTTTTGGATTTGTACTGAGAACAGCATTGGTAATACAGAGATGTTTCAGTTACTGCCACACAGTCTTTGCACACAGTCAAGGCCTTCTCTGCTCCTCACCCCACCCCAGTGAGCAGGCTGGGAGTGTACAAGGAGTTGGAAGGGCACACAGCTTGATCCCAGCTGCCCAAAGGGACACCCCATTGTGTCATGCTCAGCATATAAAACCAAGGGAAGAAGAAGGAAGAGGGAACATTTGGAGTGATGGCATCTATCTTCCCAAGTCAATGTGGCAGGTGATGGAGCAGTGCTTTCCTGGAGATGGCTGAGCATCCACCTGCCTACAGGAAGTGGTGAATGTGTTTTGCTTTGCTTGTCCATGGCTTCAGCTTTACCTATTAAACCATCTTTATCTCCACCCACAAATTTTCTTACTTACACCTTCTGATTCTCCCCCCATCCTACCAGGGAGAACTAAGCAAGTGGCTGAGTGGGGGTTAGTTGCCAGCTGGGGTTAAACCATGACATTTTAAAAATATTAATTAGGATTCCTGGATAGAAAGCTTTTTGCTATTCAAAGACTGTGTTACTGGAGAGAAATAGGAATAAAAAAAAGCATTCTGTATCACGCACTATAGAAATTACCATAAAAGCTGTCCTGAAAGCAAGATGAGACAGATACGTCGAAATTTTTAGTACAGAAGGAGTTAAAAATGCAGAGTACTGTTATGTATCATCTAGTCTTTCTTCCAGATTTAATTTCTAATTATATCTTAATGCTGGAGAATGGCTGACATGCATAAACACAAACATCATTTATTCATCAGTAATTTGGCATTTAATTAAAATATTACTGCATTCTCATTGAGTGCATGCGAAAGAGCATTGTAAATATGACAGGTCAAAAAATCCCCATAATAATTACTAAGAAAATGGAAAAAACACAGTACTTGAAACTCCCAAATAGAATTTTACAAGGTAAAAGATAAGGAACTAAAACAATAGGCCTTATGTAATTCTTTTCTGGGAGGAAAAAATTATTTTATAATCAATAAAGTGCACGACGCAAATGAGAGACTAAACAACAGCCCATAGTTAAACTGGGTATTGGGGTTTACTTAAGAACAGATGAGATTAGAGCTGTTATTCTACTTGTTTGTCTCATGCACTCCCATATGCCCTCAGTCCCCCCATGCCCTGTTATGTTCACTGGGTTTCCACTTTCACTTCTAGCAGGGAGGTTGCTGCTGGTCTGGGAAGCTCAAGTGGAAAGTCATTTTGATTCACACTGAGCTGCTGTTTGTTGTAATTGGTCTTGACTGTTACCAGCCACGGTTCCTGTGCATCCCCTGGTATTCATCTCCATGCACCTCTCTTGTCTTCAGTACCCTCCTGCACTTCCAGGATCTTTCTTCCAGCCTGCATGTTTACCTTCTTCTTTCCTGGTCCTCTTCTTTTGTCCAAGACTATATCTTCTTTTCAGGAACTCTTATTCTTCAGCACTCACTTTTTTCTCCAGAATACCCAGCACCCATCTTTCCCAATACAAACAGAATCACAGAATCAAAGAATAATTATGGTTGGAAAAAACCCCCAGGACCATTGACTCCAACTTTTGACCAAATACCACCATGTCAACTAAACAATAGCAATGAGTGACACATCCAATCATTTCTTGAACTCTTTCAGGGATGTGGAGTCCACCACTTCCCTGGGCAGCCTGTTCCAATGCCTGACCATTCTCAGTGAAGAAATTCTTCCTTATGTCCAACCTGAACCTCCCCTGGTGCAGCTTGAGGCTGTTTCCTCTGGTCCTGTCACTTGTTACCTGGGAGAAGAGGCTAACCCCCATCTGGCTTCTAACAAGGTGTAGAGAGTGATAAGGTCTCCCCTAAGCCTTCTTTTCTCCAGGCTAAATAATCCCAGGTCCTTCAGCTACTGTTCCTATGATTTACTCTCTAGACCCTGCCCCAGCTTCATTGCCATCCTCTGGACACATTCCAGCCCCTCAATGTCTTTCTTGTATTTAGGAGCCCAGAACTTGAGGTGCAGCCTCACCAGTGCCGAGTACAGAGGGACAATCACTGCCCTGGTCCTGCTGGCCACACTGTTGCTGGTACAGGCCAGGATGCCATTGGCCTTCTTGGCCACCTGGGCACACTCCCAGTTGACCAACACTCCCAGGTCCTTTTCTGCTGGGCAGCTTTCCAGGCACCCTGCCCCAAGCCTGTAGTGCTGTATGGGGTTGTTGTGACCCAAGCACAGAACCCAGCACCTGGACTTGTTGAACCTCACAGCTGGCCTCAGCCCACTGATCCAGCCTGTCCATATCCCTCTGCAGAGTCTTCCTACCTTCCAGCAGATCCACACCCAGATTGGTGTCATCTGCAAACTGACTGAGAGTGCAATTTCCTCATCCAGTTCATCAAAAAAATATTAAGCAAGACTGGTCCCAGTACCAAGCCCTGGGGAACCCCACTAGTGACCGTCTGTCACATGGATGCAGCACCATTCAGCACCACTCTCTGGGCCCAGCCATCCAGCCAGTTCTTAACCCAGTGATGAGTGCAACTGTCCAAGCCCTGGGCTGCCAACATCCCCGGGAGAATGCTGTGGGAGACAGTATCAAAGGCCTTACTGAAGTCCAGGTAGACACATCCACAGCCTCACCCTCATCCACGGGGTGGGTCACCTGGTCTATAAGAGCTCGGTCAAGAAGGACCTGCCTTTCCTAAGCCCATATGGCTGGGCCTGATATCCTCATCCTGTACATGCTGCACAGTGGAACTCAAAATAATCAGTTCTATAACCTTCCCCTGCACTGAGGCCAGGCTGAAAGGCCTGTAGTTCCCCAGATCCTCCTTCCAGTCTTTCTTGTAAATGGGCATCACACTCGCCAGCCTTTAGTCATCTAAGACCTTTACATTTAGCCAAAACTGATGATAAATGATAGCGAGTGGCTTGGTGAACTCTTCTGCCACCTGTCTCAGTGACCTTGGGTGAATTCCATCTGGCCCATCAGACTTCAGAGTGTCTAAATGGCTCAGCAGGTCACTAATTACTTCTTCCTGGATTATAGGGGGTCTATTTTGCTCCTACCAGCTGAGGCGGCTGGTTGCCCTGAGGATAACTGGTCTTTCTGTTAAAGACTGAGGTAAAGAAGGAGTTAAGTATCTCAGTCTTTTCCTCTTTCTTGGTGACAATGTTCCCCTCCACATCCAGTGAAGAACAGATATTTTCCTTGTCCCTCCTTTTGCTGATAATGTATTTATAAAAACACTTTTTATTTTCTTTCACAGCAGCGGTCAGATTGAATTCTAGTGGAGCTTTTGCCTCTCTAATTTTCTCTCTACATGACCTAATGATATCCTTGTACTCTTCCTGAGTTGCCTGCCTCTTCTTCCAAAGGTCTTAAACTGTCTTTTTGTCCTGAGGTTTTGTGAAAGCTCCCTGTTTAGCCAGGCCAGCCTTCTTCCCCACTGGCTCATCTTTTGGAATATAGGGGTAACTTCCTCTTGCAACATTTAAGATTTCCTTCTTAAAGTAAGTCCAGCCTTCCTGGACCTCTTTGTTATTAAAGACTCTTCTCTAAGGGACTTTCTGAAGCAGAGTACTGAACAGGCACCCAGAATCCACCCTCCCTAAGTCTGAGGTTTAGTTGATCTCCTTCCTTACTTCACTGGGAATTGAAAACCCTCTATTTCATGTTTGCTGTGCCCCAGATGGTCCCCAACCACCAATAGTCTCTCTCTGCAGAAATACAGTGTGAGATCAGCTCCTAAATAATGCTTTTACCTCATGTCACTTTACTGACTGCAGGCTTCAGGATGTGCTACGATTGTTTGGTCCAGACATTGTCAAAATGTACAACTACTGGTATTGATTGAAATAGGAGGTTTCTGTTTAAGAATTAAAAATTCAATTTGGATATTCATATGTGTGTCCTTTTATCTGCTGGCTGCTATTGCTTACAATTTAATGATTTTTTTTCCCCCTACATCAATATCATATTTTAACGTGTCCCAGTGTAAGATGCAATGCTGTAGATGACTTTTCCTTCTTGGAATGACTGTAAGGGTACACTAAACAATGTTATATTCTTACTAGTGGGATTTTCCTAAAGGAAGACTGTTAAATGCTGGAGTAAGTAATATTTATCTTTCATGCAATTGCAAAGCTATTTGAATTTTGGCCCAAATGTGTTTTTGTAACAAACACTCTCACTTTACCTGAGAGTGTACAAATACTGTAACAATGATGTTGACAGCACCAACAAGAACCATCAATAACAAACTAATTAAGAAATTTGATACTTATGACCTCATGTTCAATCTCTTTTCCATTCCTAATTCCCCAAGACATCAAAATGCCTCCCCAAATAGTCTTTTCCATCCTAAATATTTGAAGAAATTTCATCTACAAATAAAACTCTAGGACAGAATTCACTTTGTCAAACGGTATCTGCATAAGACCTTTGAAACTTGCCTGAACTGATAACCTTGGTTCTGCCTGTAGATGATCTATATGCAGAGAGAGGCACCTCCAGCTCATCACATTCTAAGAAAAGTAACCACCTTTCTCTGTCGACTAGAGATGGTACTAAATAAAACAAATGTGATGAGTGAGGAAAAATTCCTATTTCTACTCACTGTCACACTTAAAATCATTTGTGTTTTGATTATACAGCTGAAAAACCTCCCAAACCACTTTTATGTATTGAAAATATTTTCTAAAAGCATTTCCCATAAATCACATACCTTTACAGCAAAGAATCATGTATCTTTTACAACTGAAATTAATCTTCCTAACAGTTTAAGCAATTCAAGTTTGCAATTAAGAGACTGCTGTTACTTTAACATGTGTAACAGAATGTGACTATAACTTAGGAAAATCTTAAAATATGGAGACATAGTAAAAGGCAGCCTTATCAAGACTGAATTTTATTTTTAGTGTGAGGAACTGAAAGAAAAAAATAACAGTTCACAAACAAGAAATAAGGAAACTCCAGATGCCTTGTCAGCAGATTTCTGTCTTTCAACATGTGAGCAATATTCAAGACTGCTCAGGAACTAAGATCAAGTGGAGAAAAAGAACATGCCACTGCTCTGCATTAAACTATTGACTTTTGATTAGGATTATGAATAATTAAGGAATAGTTAAGGAGTTGACTTGTCTTGACGTGGATTATTTAACAGAAAAATGTTATAACTGGATTATTCATACCCTCCCATCTTCTTATCAACCTAAAGGCTGTGTGACAGGGCATGATCATAGAGAGGTAGAAAACATAATAAAATAAAACTATGTTATATTGAAATTAGGAGGTGGTCATGCTGTTCCAGGGTAACATTGGAAGTTTTGGATGTTTTGCATTCATTGATCCTAAGAGCTTCTCATTATCTTAAACACTACCTGGACCCAAATGCTAAGTCATTGATGATTTGGGTACTGGGCTATGACTTGGCAATAGGCAACACCACTTGCAAAACTAATTGGTCTTTCCAACTACAAAAAAAGTCTCAAAACAAGAGTAAAAAAGAAACCTGAGGCAAAACTGGGAGATTATTCTCAATGGCAGAAAATACTTTTCATTGTTACCTTCAAACTGAAACATGTTTTTCAGCCGTTCTTTCTTGAGTAACTTTAAATCATGAAGGGCAGATACATTTAAAGCATTGATATTAGTGATTTAAGAGGGTCATTATATCAAAGCAAGTCAGATTTAAAAATATCAGCCAAACGTTCATCATCATATCAATAAAACAACTGTATGAATGCAGTCGGAAGGTTAAAAGATATAAGATGTTTGTGTAAGATATGTCTTGCTTACTTTCTTAATTAAAAAAAAAATACTTGGTTTCTTTGTGAAAAATTTAGACAACTCATTTAGTAATCAAGACTTAAAATATCTAAACCACAGATTTAAATTATGAAAATAAAACCTGCCAAGGCAAGTAGATTATGCTTTGCCATCGGCAAAGGGTTTAGTGGGGCTTAGGAGGTACAAATATACCTTTTAATGCAAAAAATAGTAATTTTATTCAATTAATCAAATTTGATGAAAATCTGTTAAAGGTTTCATGGCCATATTCCCAAATCAGAGAACTTGCCTTACTCTGTTTATATTAGAAATTTATTCTGAGGGGAAAAAGTTATTTATTGTAAATAAAACTAATCTCACTTGCAAACGGAACTCTCTCTCCACTTAAAAGTTCTGAATGCTGCCAAATTTCTTTCATATACTTTAATTCAGTCAAGAATACTTTATATCTTCTGGTTTATGAAATGGATTTTATAATTGATAAATGCTGGAAGCCAGTTACTTATGTCACACTTGTTTTTATAGTGCCCAGAAGAGATTTAATTATTTCCTATCATTTCCATATAATACTTACTCAATTTTACAACATCAGTGAACTATGTTAGACAGTTAGTTCTAAGAAATTAATGCATTTTCAATTGACTAATGTCATTTGGCCTCCAGCCTTCATCCTTACAGATGTAGAAACTTCATATTGTAACCTGCTATTTAAATAAGGAATTATTTTGCAGATAAGGAATGCCAAGTCACTTTTATTTTTGTGAAGTAGGACCTAGTATGGGTTCTAGCAGTGCAGCATCATCTCCTATTTACCTCTTAATTTTAGCATGGGTGTAGAGACAGAAAATGGGGAAATCTGGCTTCAGAAAACTGGTCTGAAGCATGTATATCTCAACAAATCCATTCACTGCATAGAGATAGGTGTTTTCTTAAAATTAATTTTTTTTATGTTCATGCCCTCCTTTTGGCACTGCTTGCAATTTTAACAGCTCATGGTTTTACGAGCTGAAAACCTTCCTTCTCCCCATACATAGATTAATTACTTTAGATTCCTACTACTGCCAACCATTGCTTCATTGAAACTTCAGAGTTTCAAAAGAAATCTGTATACCCATAGCTAATGCTGTGTCTAGAAATTTTCCAATGACTTTGGAAATATGTGTGTAGGAGCTGAATGAGAGGAAAAAAAGCTCAAACTTATCTTTATATTATATGTGTAATTTTGAGCAAATTTTCAAAAATAAACATGAAAATGCATGAATACCTACAGTTTAGCACAAAGGAAGCAGCATTTCTCCATTCTCTGAACATTCTATACATTACAGAAATTTGTCTTCTGAGAGTCAGAATTTCTTTCTTTTTTATAACTATTCATTTTAAAGTTTACACATATATTCTGAATTTCTTATGCTTCTGGATTCTGCTTTTCATTTGCCACCGTATTTGAATGTTAAAAAAAATACTTTTTATTCTCACAAATATATCAAGGTCTGTCTTGAATTTTAGGTTACATTTCTGAAGAATTTTTTCTTTACCCAAGAGCTTTGATTTCACTTTTAAAGAAGGAAGGATAAAAAAGGAATGGATACCACAGTATTTAAATCTGTTCTTTTTCTGAATAGTAATTTCAACAAAGATCAATAGCACTGGGGGTTTTTTTTTAACTTTTATACTAGTGTTTTAAGGCTGCAGGGGGCACTGATGCACTGTTTACCTACAGTACTGCAGAGCAAGAGTCAGACAGGATATGATTACAGTTCTGAAGGTTACAGATTCCAAAAAAAAAAAATAAACTATAATCAATGTACGTCTTGAGAAATTAGGTAATTGTAAAATATCTATATGAATTTTGGAGGGAAATTCATGTTTCTTTCACTGGTTAATATATTTGTTTTTCTGCTGCAATCCAGGGGTTGTAGGGATAAGACTGTTTTCTTAACTTTAAAACCAAGGGCCTTTGAAGGATGATATATCTTTCTAGTCTTGCATTACTTAATATTACAACCTTAAACAAACAATCCCTATCCTGCACAGAAAATAAAATTCTGCTTAGCAGCTCTCCAGAGAAGCCCATTTATTCACCATAGAAAATAACTGCCTCATATGTGAATCAGCCAATACATATACTACCTAATTTACCAAGTCGTTTAAATAAGAATGTATTAAAATAAGAAATTATTATATTTTTAAAGAAATAATTGCATATTATTTCAGTTTATTTAATATTTTATATGACAAGACCTAGGAGTGAGGGCATCTAAGACGCAGAGATTTCTTGATAATAAGAATGTAAGACAACTTATGACTCAGCAGCAGACAGTAGATATGCAGCCATGTCTCATCATATGTTTTGCATCAATTGGTAGTTTGTACCAATTATCATCATTTATACGACAGCTATTTTGGGGGGTTATTACCAATTCAGACCTATAGTTACAGCTTTCAGCCATTGGTTCTAACATGCTGAGCTAAAGAAACCTACTCTGCATCCTGGGCTTCTCTTCATTATACAGTGTGTTAATAAGTGTGCTACCTCTGCATACACCATAATCCCCACAGTCATACTTCAGTTAAAAACCCGAGACACTGAATTACCAAAGTATCTTTCTGCACACCTTTTTATAAAAAATATCACCAATTTCTCTGACGGTTTTTGAATTATATCTTTTACCTTTTATGGTTTCTAGGTTCTGCTACATTGCACACCAGGACACAATGAAATACAGTACAACGAATATCACAATCAATAGTGTACACAGAAAGGAATGTTCCTCCTTTCTTGCTCATACACACAGAAATCACATTTATCATTTTGCTCCAAAGCTTACATTGAGCTACTTGTCTAATTAACTAACAGTAACTCTTCACGACATTGCTCTCCCTTTGTGGTTTGGCCTGTTTAAAGTAATTCAAATATGAAGCTTTGTACAAAGTTAATTTCAAAAAAGTTACTAATATTGCCTTTTTACAGGCTTTTCAACTAAATCTGCAATTTTTGAACAATTTTAGGTGAGCTTCATTTCAGTTTAAATACCTCCTATTAAGTTAATTGCATATTAATATATCAAATTTTGATTTATAGGTTCACAATACATAACATTGTAAAGAACATATTTTTGATTTCAAGAATATAAAGGATATCTTTAAAAAAATCCTGTTTTTGAAATTTTAATTCCTGATGATTTTTAGATTTGAAACAAACCATAGTTATGAAAAGCACTCTGCCAAAGAGAAGCTCAAACAGTCTTTTTAATTGTAGAAAACATACAAAATAGTGGAATATTATATGTGGTGGATTTTATTTTCTATAAAATCACACAGGGTTTTATGATGATTATTATTTCACTTTTAGCTTTGTTAAATGAGATTTTTACACACCCACAAATACTTTAGTCATGAAGTCCATGGTCTATTCACCAACACAGTGAAGGGACATAGAGTGGACACCAGAAGAAAGTTGCCAGTCAGAATAAAACTGAACTTCCAAACTTTTCTCTTTACATTCTGGCTGTTAGCAGTTCAAGGCAATTGTGAAGATTTCTTCTTACTTCTGTATAAAATTCTAAAGTCAAAGAGAAAGTATTATACCAATTCAGGTTTCCAGTAGGCAAATTATTTCTTTCAGTGTGACTTTCATTCTTACTTATTCTCTCTAATATGCCTCTCTTCACAATGCAGTCTGGTATAATAACAGGAGCAACTACAGCTCCATTACATGGCACTTTCTGCACATAACTCAGAAGTCATGGAAACCTGCTCCAGAGTTTAATTATTTCTGAGTATATAACAAAACACTTCTTCTCTATTTCCAGGTTTCTGTAATTGGAATGACAGCAATTGCTAGTACTAAAGTTGTGTGACTGTAGTTCAATACAGAAAGCATGCAAGATAATTTCTTTTACCATTTGATTGGTTTTAGACAATTCCTCATCTTATATACTTAGCTTTTCTTAATCACTGCTCATAATACATGTTAGACTAGATACATAGGGAAATATTCTTAAAGCAAAATTTTGTCAAACAATACATGCAGCCATCTTTAAAACCCATCAAGTTTTAGATGGACAGAACAAAACTGAGATTATTTTTTCTGTTCTAAGAAAGTAGAAGAAAAGGATTTTATTCTTCACACAACTGTCTGGCTAGAAGCCCAAGTAATTATTTCAGGAAGCTACTGAACCCTACCATTTGATGTCCTGTGTCACTAAGATAACTTTTCTTAAGAATTAGGGTAAAGTTTCCAAAGAGTATTTCAATGGCTATGACACATGATATTATTAATACTGTGAAAAACATATTAGGTAAAATTTTAAGAACTTTGAAAAATGGCTTTAAATTTAGCTTCTATTCTGCGAATCTGCTCAAGTTTTACAGGAAAGTTGGTACATTCTCAACCTTTTTTTTTTTTTTTAAATTCTAGGGAATACCTTCTATCTTCACATTAATAATATTATTTTGATTTTGGGGGAAGTTGTGCTGAAATCTAAAATGAAAAAGTTACATTAATTAATGAAAAAAATATTTAAAAATCATAAATCTTTACAATATATTTTCTTGTGCTTTTTTATGCTTTTACATTTCAAAAGCTAATAGTGTTCAAGCACAGTGCTTTTTTGAATGAGAGAATTTCCAGGGAAGAATAAATATTCAAAGCAATTTGGCAAAAGGAAATGAACCCTGTTGATAACCTAGAACAACCCAAATGTTGTGGCAACTTGTAGTGTTCCTGGAACTATGATCTTTGATGTAAAACACTCTCACTTGCTGGAGCTAAATATATACAGCTGAAATCCCACACCTTTCCAACCACTGAATAACCACATAATCCACAGGTAAGAAAAGCTGAAAGATTGCCATATGGCTTTTAAACTATCTCAGCAACCTTCTAATTCTGATCAGTCCTGACAGTGAGGAAGCTCCAAGCATGGAGGATTCACTGTGCTGTCCTTTGGACTGTAATGCCTCCCAGAATTTCCCCATGCTGGTCCACTGAGCTTTGTCACATCCTTAACTCTCTTATCTCCTACGTAAGAACTTGTGATGACCTACTGAACAGGCATCTGACAGGCAATCTCTCTCAGTTCCATGCTTTATGAACATGCTTTAGATGGATACAGCAACTTTATACAGTAATCACAGTTTGTGGGGCTTTGAATCTACCACTCAATGTAAAGAGGCCAGAGCAGATAGAGACTCGTCCTGTAACAGAAGTCTTTAACACATATTTCTCCTTCCTTAACTAGTTAGAATCTGAGTCATAGAAGGATTTGGGTTGGAAGGGATCTTAAAGATCAGTTAGTTCCAACTGTCCACTGTCATTGGCCAGGCCCTCCCACTAGACCAGGTAGCACAAAGCCCAATTAAACCTGGCCTTGAAAAGGTGCAGTGATGGGGCATCCACAGCTTCTCTGGGCAACCTGTTCTGGTGCCTCACTATCCTCACAGAAAAGAATTTTTTCCTAACACCTAATCCGAATGTACCCTCCTTCAGTTCAAAGCCAATTCCTCTTATCACTACATGCCCTAATAAAAAGCCCCTCTCCAGCCTTCTTGGAAGCACCCTTCAGGTACTGGAAGGTCCAATAACATCTCCCCAGAGCCCTCCTTTCTCCAGGGTGAACAGGCCCAACTCTCTCAGCCTGTCTTCATAGGAGAGGTGTTCCAGCCCTCTGATCCACTACATGGCCTCCTCTGGATTTGTTCCAACGGGTCCATGTCTTTCTTGTGTTGGGCACCCCAGAGTTGGACGTAGTACTGTAAATAAATTTGGTTCTATAATATGAGTGTTCTGCTAAAAGTGATGCACTCTGGTCCCTCCTGGGCTCACTCATCCTGTGTTTCTGTGATTCTGTGATTCTGTGATGCATGAAGGATCAGTTTATATGCAATGGTTTAGCATTTGAGGTGAAAGAAGCTTTATAAATTCCTTTAGTAAATTTAGTAGTCTAGAATAAGAATCACAAGTAACTGGAGATATTAAATATTATATGAATGAACAAAAATAGATCCAAAAGTGTGACTTGAGTGCAAAAGCACTCCATCAGTGGAACCTTTTTTTTAGCACATGAAATCAATACCTTCTAAAATAATAAAGTACGCAGGAGCAGTAGTGGAAAGACAATTACATTAAAAAAACCTGTGAATCTTATTCACAAAAATATTACATTTTTGCATAAATCGACATATATACTTGCAAATGCCTCCTTGATGAAAAATGAAAGGAAAAAATGCATGGTATCCTTTAAGACTTGTCTTATTAGTTTCCGTGCAAGTACCTGGCAATTCCAGCAGAAACTACATTCTCATTACAATTGTTCATCACAGACACACACTAACAGACAGTGATCACCAGTGAATTCTGTTGACAGAATGAAGAAACAATCTTTTGGTAGAGTGCATATACCTAAAGTTACAAAGGGATGAGTAAGGTAAAGATAAACATCACCAAATACTATTATTAATCTAGAAATAGAGAGTTTTTCCAAAGAAGATTAATGATAGTTTTGTGGTATGCTGATGAGAGATAATCTTTTCCAGAAACAAGCAGAGAAATGTAATGTTTACAAACACACATTATCTCAACTGCATCTATTTGACACATGGATTTATCTAATATCCATCATATTTTCACAGAATACTTCAAAAGACTTGTATAACATTTTACAGTGATTTTGAGGATTTATAACTGTAGGGAAGATTACTTCTGTCACTTCTTTCTTTCTTCCTGTTTTGTTTTTTTTTTGAAACACTGAAGTCTATCACTGGAAAGTCATTATCTGAACAGAAGTGCCAGAAGAGGAAGAAAAGGTAACAGAAGAAGAGAATTCATGTGCACACAGAGAGCAGAAAGGAAATTGTACAGAACAGCAAAACTCACAGAGGAAAAGAAAATATTACAAACAAATGTAAAAGATGAGGGAAATCAAGAGGAGCAAAACAAGTAAAGAGGATGAAAGCATATGAAAGCAACCCAGGCCATGGAAAAGGAGTAAGAGGCAAACACATGGAAAATGTTATCAGCCAGCAAAAGCAATAAATGAGAGAGGAAAAAAATAACAAAATATATGCATAAAGAAGATCAAATGCTTGTTATCACTCTCTATGTTAGAATTGTACAGAAATGTTATTAACATAATATCAAGCATAATGTATGTGGTGAATACAAATGAATGATCTTCCTGAAGCTTTATCTTCAGTTCTGTATTTCAGAAACATTTAGTGCAATCTCCATGTTAATCAGAGAAAACTCATAAAACCTGCTGAATAAATAAAACTAAGTAGTGTCAGTATTCTTCATTTAATAATTTTCTTCCACAGTGTTGATGGGCACTATATATTCCTTTTTTTTTCTTTTTTTTTTTTTGTGTTTCAGAATTAAGCACATAACTTTAAACTGTTAAGGAGAAAATACAAATGCAAGTAAAGTAAGAATTGATGTTGGGATGTGAGAATTTAACTGGTAGTCTCTCACATATAACAGAAGCTCAATGCTTTTTATAGGATCTTGGATTTATTCATCAACTAAGATGTAAGTGGACAGAAGAGTTTAAGCTTGGTAATCTTAAGCTTAAACTGTGATTTCTCTTTAGATTTTAAGCCAGCTTGCATGTTTGATTGACTTCAAATTTTTCAGTTCAGGTGGATTAATATGAAGAAATTCTTTAAGACAACCTGAGCCTTGTATGGACTCTTAGGATGAACTCTAACATACAGTATGCACCAACATAAACACTTTCCTTAGAAAGTGGAATGGTAACAGTAGGACTTTCACAACTGACTGAAAAATAACTTTCAGCAGATGAACTTTCTGCTTTTTAAAGTAGGCAGTTCATTCCAAAGACAGAAGTCAAACACCTTCAGATGCTTGGTGTCAGATGCTCTGAGTTGTGATGTTTTATAATATACTGAAACCCAGGAAATTCCACAGTGGAAAAAATGCTGAGAAATAGCACAGGAGACTGACTTCACAAAGGTGTTGGGATCTGTGGAGATTTTTGTAAAAATATCACAGAAAACTGTAGAATGGAAAAGGGAATATTCACACATGAGGAAGGAGATTTGGAGCTTGTTGGAAAGTGCATGAGTAACGAGAAAGTGGAACTGAGGGCTTACTGAAAACATGGAGAGTTCTCCAAAGTGTACTGCATAGCTCCTGAGAAAATTGCCATATATTAGGAAACCCATCAGTCCTCTTGATGGAATGGAGCTTGAGTAATGCACTTTCAAGAACCTCTTTCCAAAATGCAAATAGCAATCAGAGTCTTTGCTGAAATAAAGCTCAGTTTCAGCCTGGAAAACACATATTGAGATAAAATAATAAGAAAGTAAAATCTTTTAAAAAATCTACCAATTATCTGTCCAATGGGCAGAAATGAAGAACTTAGCTTATTAGCTCCTCTCTGAGAGTCCAACTCACTCTTGTACATCTGCATCCATCAGTAAAACTTCTCTTAGAAAAATAGTAAGCAGTGTTTTTCTGTTTCATAGCTAGGATTCTTTTTTTTTTTAATGAAAAAATCAGGGCTGGGATAGGTGCAGGTATATATGTATATCTATATATTTTGTGTGTGTGTGTTTGGAACCTTTGAATTTAGTACATGCTGTAAACTGTTACAGTAAACTTTTACAGCAATATATAGCAGTCATAGCTCCCAGACACTAAAACAGAAATGAACTGCAGTAAACACCAGCTTTTAATACTGGCACTCAAAGCTTCATTTATATCTGTCATCTGAACTCTATCTGGAAGTGATAGTCATTTATCCTGCGAATCTATTCCAGTAATATTTTCCGAAACACTTAAAGAAGCTTTATATTGCATTAACACAACACAAGTATCTTCCTATAGGAGAAGGAAAAAAATGAAAGCGATTTCATTTCTTAAAGAATGTTATCAGATATCCGTTATTTTCAATTGTCCTTCTACTACTACTATTGGTTGTTATATAATCTCTTTCAAAATTGTCTATATATTCATATCTCTGAGACAGGTATAATTTAAAGAGAATCTTAAAATAAACTTTGACAAGACTTACATAACAATGTAGTCTAGCATAATTCTAGAAAACTACTAATTGATACAGTTCCATTATAACCTCTGTTGAAAGCCAAAGCTACATAGCTGAGTACTTTATGGCTGCCAGTCTGCGTTCAGAGAGTTAAACTCCTTCTCCTGCCCATACCATTATTCTGCCATTTCCTGTTTCATCTTGGTTACATTTAATGGCAGGAAGTTCAGATGAGCCCTCAGTGCAGTACATCCCTCCTACCTGCTCTCTGTCCTTGTGGTATCATGTAATAATGTACCTATGAACTCTATGCTTAAACAATGATGCACATGAATAACAGAAGCATCTGGGCCAGATTAACTGAGTTAAAGCCTCATGTCTGAAACGCCAATATTTCTGAGAATGCACAGAAATCTTGCATTTTTCAGAATGAAAAGGATTATTGCAAGTTTTTGGTCTTTGATCTTATCCAATTGTCTGGTGCTGCTTGTATCAATCATCTTCTTGAATTTAAGCAGAATTTAACACCTGCTTACAAAATGACATGAAAGGTAGTTTCCATGTTGCCCCAATCTCCAATTTAGTTCTACCAAATTAAAATAATTCTCTTTCCCTTGTAGTGTATGATATTTGCATTAAAAGTTATGAATTTTAAAGTAACAAATAGCATTCCTGCTCTAATACATTTAGGACATTTTAGACAGCAGATAGGCAGACAGGTATGCCAGTGAAACTAATGTTATGGTGCAATTTAAAAAAAATTTCTTAATTCTGAACATTTTTTGAACAGGAATATAAATCTTTGAGATAAGGAACATGCAGTATATAATATCCTATGAAAGGTACTGTCTTGTCCTGAAGTATTAATGGCAATGGTTTTGAAAAGGTTAACGAACGATCTCTAAAATATGTTTTTGAAAGCTTTCTATATTCCTTGCACATATTAGATCATACTTTTGGTATTTTAAAATACAAATAGATCCAGTTAGAAAGATGGCAGAACAAATTTAAGTAAATTTCAATCCTATTAAAAAATCATAAGCTTAAAATTTACTCACAGACCCATACATTTTAAGAAGTGTCAGCATGTCCACAATAACGAAGTAATCCATGCAGCTGGGGCACCAAGAAGGGCAAAACCCAGCAGGGTAAATGAATGCCACTAGAGTGCGCTAAATATGTAAAAGCGGTGCATTTGGAAGGATTAGAAGCCTGCAAAGAGGTGATGATAATAAGTATAAGGTCAGTTAAAGAAAAACTACCACAGTAAGAACAGAAACAGTGCCACTGAGTGACAAATACAGGGATGTTCTTGCAGAAGGAATTGGATTGCTTTGTTTGCCACACTGCAGAGTGCTCTGCTACTATTAGGCAGCTCCTACTGTAGCAATATTGCATCTACAGAACCATATGAATTCTGAAAATACAATATAAATTACACCATGCTTTCTAGTATTCACTCGCTACTCATATTTGCAAAGTATATAATCCATTATTTCCCTATTAAACAACTTTCTTCAATCACTTTGTCCTTCCTTCTCAAAACAAATCCATCTCTCCCAGAAGCCTGTCGTGCAAAAGGGGAATGACAGCTGAGCTTCCTAGGTGCTTTTAGGGAAGCAGACTGTATTTAAGGACTGATGGTGTCAAGATGAATGTGTATTATACCTAAAGTGAAAAGCAAACAACAATGTTAGCTGCCAGGTGTGAGCAGGTATGAAATTCATGTGTCACTGAGCAGGAATGAGTAAGGAGAATGTCTGCCAGGCTTCCATG
The DNA here is from genome assembly GCF_020740725.1 of Corvus hawaiiensis. Taxonomy (NCBI): domain Eukaryota; kingdom Metazoa; phylum Chordata; class Aves; order Passeriformes; family Corvidae; genus Corvus; species Corvus hawaiiensis. The sequence continues at coordinate 28,016,671 of NC_063215.1, forward strand.
CAGTCCATTCCTACCAATTTCCCTTCCAACCAAGGGGAATTCAGAATAAGTTCAATTATCTGTTGAAATTACTCTGAATTTCAACAGACCAAGTACAACAATTTCCATTATTGAAACTCAGCTTTTCACAGACAGGAATAACTGTGATTTGAACTAGGATGGTGCCAGGTCTGTGTGGACTGCATGAGGCTGGACACTGTTAGGTACATCTACAGCATTCCGAGGAAGCAGGGAGGTAAAAGGAACATGTTGCTTAGCATAGAGAATTGAGAAGTCCCAACATTCTTCCAACATCCTTTTATGTAAAAGATTATATCCACAGTTCATCTATAGAAACAGTCATGTCATTTTACTCACCTAATCCATAACATATGCACCATAAGTATTTGCAAGAAACAGTCCTAGACTGTAATCACTGAGTTCTGATTCAAATAAAGCAATCTTTAATGTCTATATTATACCATATAAACCATATTTGTATGCTAATTAACTATGAAGGGGAGTATCAAATCAATAAAAAATTCAATAAATCTTGGTATATAATTCTATAGATTATAATAGATAATATAGAATTCTGTACTAATAAAAATTTAAAAGGAACAAAGCTAATTTTTTTACATGTCACCACTTTCTTGTCTATATCTCTCTCTATGTTACATACACAGACTGGGCAAAGCTGTTCTCATTGGTCTTTTTGCTTCTTGAAGGCTACTGATACTTAATGGAATGGTTATATAAACTTCAATAGGAAAAACAGTAAAAAAGAATGGTGTCCAAAAGCTCAAGGATGTAAGCACTTGTATCAGTGACAGTATTATTAAAGAGAAAGAAAGAAAACAGAAAAGATGCTAACAGTCCTGATTTTTGAGTTATCCTGTTTTTACCTAGTAATTTAAAAAACAGAACTACCTTCTTGCCTAGGATTTGGGACATCAAAGCTCTAATGCATATGCAAAATGGAGAACAATTTCCTAATCCAGTAACCAGAGACACCAGAGATGATTTATGATCCCTTTTTCACCATGATTATTTAATTTCTAATGCATAAATACCTCTTGAAGTCAAGATTATTTCAACCTACGTTAATACCTGAATGAAAGACATGAGGCGGCTTCCTCACTTGCTTTCAAGCTTATGAATTTCTGTTTTGCACAGAGGCATAGTTTCACAGACAAGAGTATGTGCCCTCATTTTGAAGGACACCATGGTTCTGACTAGGAAAATTTCTGATGAAACTGTGCAGAAAGACAATAAAGGAGACATTGCTTCTTGCTTATCTGGGGTTCATCACAACAGAGGCCAGGGTTTTCTTTTTTGTGCAGGATTTAGACCCACGACCATTTCTTAAACACACTTAGAACATATTCCAAACAAAATGCTTTGGGGAACTTAAAGGGTGCAAAGATTTATTTCTTCATCAGCTTTGGATGAAGAGATGACACTGACCTGCTGTTCTAAATAAAAATGGTGGCAGGTCTGTGCAGAGGCAACAAACTCAATTTTGTGTTCAGAGTAAGTGTTACTGGCAAAAGCTTAGACGCCTAGGACTTGGGACAGGTAGTTCATTAGACAGTGGGTTTACATGCTTTTCATAACTTTGAGTGGGATGTGTGTAGGTTCTTTAAGGGGTTAGTGGTAGCACTGAGAACAGAGTTCAGATCTCACAGATCTTTAATTAATGATCTAGCAGTTTACCACTAGCTTTCGAGGATAGTGTTTAAGTAAGCACATGAACATTAATTTAACTATTCTGTAAATTTTAGGGGGAAAAGTCATATGTAAAAAGCCATATATAATGTTCTCCAGTAATATAGGACATGTACATCCCACGACTGAAATGATACTCTCTTCTGAAAGACTTCATTATCTACAAATGCAATTCACCTCTGTTTTCCTTTGCTTTCCACTTTTCCATGTTCAAACCTATTATATTACAGAACAGAATCCTAATGTGCACCACTGCTCCTGTATAGCCTTTTATTTCAATCAATGCATGACCAACAGCTATGTGAATATGCAAAACTGAATTCAACCGGGGTTTTTAAATGTATTCAGCAACAATGCTTTCCAGCATTTTTCACAATCTCTTGCAGAGTAAATGTGGCACCAAGTCATCCATATTTGTAACAAGACTAATGGAAGTCCCAAAGTCATGAGTAAAATCCAACCAGCACATCTCCTCACTTCCCAGTCCCATATTTTCCTGCAGATCATCTTTCTTAGTACACTGTTTCAGCATTCGGGGACTGACAACTCACTCTAAATAAGCTGTCAAGCTTAATTGAACTACTCTGCAAAAAATACAATCTTTCATAAAGAAAATGCTTCAAAAGCATAAAAGAAAGCAAGGTATCTGTCTCTCTAGGGGTTTTTGTCTTTTTTTTTTTTTTAACCATTGTTGAAATTATCTAAAATGGTCACCCAGTGAAGCAAAATCATCACAAACAATTTCTTACAATTTGGAAAGGTATAGAGGGCAGTTTACCTGCAATTGTCAACATTACTTCTTCCCACAGCGTTAGAGAAGCTGAAAGGTCCGACATTATTGATTTCTGTGACTTTTATACAGCCAGTGAAATTGTAGACAGGTCCAGAAATCTACAAAGGAAAAAATGCACACAGTTCTTTTGCTTGTCATTGTGATCAATTTTAAAAATAATTAAGTTACTATAAAAATATTTGTAGGATTATTTTACCTACTCCTGAAAAACCCTCCTTGTCTCCATTTTTCCTCTAATGAAATTCTACTAAAAAAAAAAAGAATATGAAAAGAAATCACAGCAAGGTAAACAGTACTGACTTAAAAATAAAGAATAAATTTAAAAACAGAGTTCGGAACATGAAGAGAGCACTACGGGTATTGTGAAACACCAGTGAAAAGTGTGTTTCACTAACTTAGAGAACACTTTAATCAGGTTTTTTTTTTTTTTTTATGGAGGAATACAGGCCATGCAGAATGGTAAACAGGGAAGATTTGAAATTTTTAAGTTTACTATTTCCCTGCTCAAAAGATTTCTAGTATCATTAATCATATTTCAAAGATGCCTAATGACCTACTAAAAATGGGAATCATTGCAGGGGCACTGAAAATACAGAAAACAGTAAGTTGTTATGCACTGCCAAGGACCTGTTTCTAACACTAAACATGAAGTCAAGTTTAGATAGTTGCAGAAAGAAAAGTAAAAATATCTTGAGGAACAATTTGCTGAAAGCATAATAGAAAGCATTAAATGCTTTTTAAAGCCCAATGGGAGCATTAAGCCTGCCAGAAAGGCTTTAGGGCTAATAGACCATCTAAGTATAAAGGGAATGTTCAAAGAGACAAGGCTCTAGCAGGAAATGTAAATGACTCAAATCAAAATTTAATGAAGAGTAGTTCTGGGAGGTTCTCATGACAGAACCTCTTTTTAGTTGGGGGACATCAGAGATCTGTCTCAAATTGAATTATTACTAGAAAATGTTAAAAATACCTAAAAAAGTGAACAGTGGCAAAAAAAGAGAATGATCAAATAGTGTCTGCCTGGGATTCCTATGGGAAGTTACTGTGGTCATCACTTAAGATGGCATGCAAAACATGGGAATGGTAGATATGGATTTTTTGGGAGAGGGGAGGAAGGCTTGGTTTTTTGCTTTGTATGATTTTGAAAATGGGAACAAGACTAGGGCATGCAAGGACACATCTCAAACTACAGATCACTAAGTCCCAATTCCATTCAAGACAAATGATTATGAATTACACTGAAGAACAGAATTAACAAATATGTAAATGAACTTAATGTACAGGGGAATAGTCGAGATGGTTTCTGAAAAGGGAAATTGTAACTCACAGGAGGAACCCTATGTGAAAAACGATGCCTTGGCACATAGCCTTTGATTTCCAAAGGATTTCAATAAGTTTCTGTGTTGAAAGACTAAAGTAACTCAGTCCCCCTGGGATAATAAGGAACGCCTTCAATAAATTAGGAGAATGGTAAAAACAGAAGCAGAAAAATTGTAAATAAATGGTGAGGTTTCTCAATATAGAGAGCCCCTAGAAATTCTCTCTGCAAATGTGTATTAAGGTCTGTGGTCTTCAACATATTTAAGTGGCTCAACATTTTCTGCACTACTCAGGATAGCAAAACCAAAATCCTGAGAACAGGATTTCACAACATATATGCACAATATGCAAAAATGTCACAATATACAAAATTATAAGGTATGTAAGGGCGACGATACATATGAGAGTTTCTGAACAGAGTGACTCTATAGACCAGGAATCTTCAGTCAGGAAAACTCACTGTCAATGAGAGACAGAACAGAGCAGTGTGCAGATGAACAAAGAGTTTTCACAGTTTCTCAAAATACAGGATCAAAAGGACATGAAATGACATAAATCAGTGCGAAGATGAAAGCAAGGTAAAGGGTTTGCTTTTCATACAACTCAAAATTAAGTTGTGGAACTCTGCCATAGCATGCTGTGGATGGTACAAGTGTAAATGGGGTTAAAAGTCAACCATATTAAAGGCAAAGAAGAGCTGTCTCCCTCCCAGCAGACAGATAGGCTGCACAAGTACAATACAGTTGAAGCAAGGAGAATGGCTTTTCTCTGCACTGCTCAACCACTCTGGAACATAACACACCATGCCATGCCATATGCTATAAACAGAATGAACTGGCCTTCCAACCCATGGGAGGGCTCAAAGACTTCACTAACAGTTCATTGTTTATTTCCTTAGCAGCTAAGGCTTACAGGAAGTTAAGACTTTAAAAGAGATATTATTACACAGCAACAACGTGGAAAGTCGTGTACCGTCTATAAGGTGGCATTTAAAGTGAACAAAATTCAAGTGTGGCAAAGGGAAGATGGTTTCTCTTTGGAACAAACACAGAGGATTACAATGAAGCTTCCTGGAACTCAAAAAGAAACAAAAAACTCATTCAAGTACTGGATGTGAATGCTCTCCTCCAAGTTAACTTTGTTGATATGCCACAAGGGCTGGCAGAGGTTATTGATGTGGATTACAGGCAATAGAACACTCTTTCTCTTCCTCCTTTGCCAGCCACTCTGGCACGGATATAAGTGTGATGGACTGCCAAGCATTGCAATCAGCAGTCTGCTTTTGCTGCCATCTTCATAACAAAATATACCAGGTAATCTTTGAAGATGTGTTGCCCTACTAAACTTCAAATTTTAATTTTTATAAGAGAAGCTTGTTATTTTTTTCTCTGCCTTTTATAAATAGTAAATAAAATAATTTTCAAATTAACAGGATGCAGGATCTGTTGCAAATTTATTATGAACACAGACAGAAATGGCTACAGGATTCTGAGCTGGAAACTACACGGGACCTGTAACATTGTCTCCTCAGAAATGAACAATTGAAAAATGTATTAATATTCTCTGTATAAATCAACTTGTTAAAGCTCTTCTGCTTTTTTCTCCCTGAGCCTCTTATGATTTTCTCAGTCATGCCATGCATGTGTTTCAACAAAAGCCCTCTTTCTTGGGATTGTAAAAATGAACAAACAAAAAAGGAAACAAAAGAAATCAATAAAGGCTAAGGTCATATACAATAAGATTTTATGATAGCTACTGTGCCAAGTTAAGTTCATCCAAGACTCTGGTATAGGGAAAATTCACTATGTCAACCTATGATCCATTTTGCAGACTGAAGAGCACATTAGTCACTTGGTTTGGAAATCAACATTTATCTGCATATTTCTCCAAACACTATAACATTGAATATTTTAACAGCATGGTTTCCTTCCCCTCACTACTGGCTGGCCTCCTAATAATTTCTCTTACATTGTTATGTGCCTATTTTGAAGGTAATGCATTCCTCTAAAGCAATCTTAATTATTATTTTTTAAAATTATAACCACATTATAAACATTTTAGTTAAAAAATTACTTGCATTTGTTCTGCTACGCTATCTATAAAAAAAAATAATATCTTAGAGATATAAAGGAATAAGAGCTATTGATATATACAATCAAAAGTAAGCAGCTTTTATTCTGCTGTTTTAAAGAAAAGATCCTTTTTGTGTTTAGCAGAATATTAAAATGTAGACTTCACATGTAGTTGAGTTCCCTTCCATTTACAAAAATACATTAATATGCTGACAAGTTGTAACACTTAAATTGCCTGAAAATGTCAGAGCCAGAGCAACATCAGAAATTTAGTTTAATAAAATTCACTATTCACAATCTATTCAGATATGTTTGACATATAGTAACCATGCTCTTTAAACGCCCTTTATACTTGACAAAAATGAGTACAGATACTTACCTTGTAGGAAAAGTTCACACATTTATGCCGAATCATTTATTAACATCCCTTACTGACTAGCCCAAATTAAGCTGCTGTTAGATAGAATTAACCTAGAATGAGTTCCTAATGAAATGAACTTACATGCTGTCAATTCACAACAGATTCATAAATAATACAATGAGGTTTTGGCTTATGATCTGAGCATTTATTTAAAAATATGATTAACTGGAAAGAAAAAAATCATAGCACAATCTTTCCTCATTTGTCTCCACTCAAGATAAATTTTATATATCTTAAAAATTCTCACTATAGATATTACAGTGTACCAGAATACACTCTTTAGTAGTCTTTCACATCTTTGTGACTCCTGAAATATGTCTGATTTTGTAGTCTGATTAGTAGAATTCTCTTCAATAGACTGCAAAACTTTTCAAATGCAGCATTTCAAACTTAAATAAAATAATTACGGTGCACAGTTTTGAATACTCTAATAAAATTTTAACTGGTGTTTACTAAAACCATGGTGGACCGTTTGGAAATTAATAATGCAAAAAACCCCTCAACTTAGATAACAGCTTCTTTACTCCAGTTTTGTTTTCTGCTAGTGATTAGAATCATGTGAAACAATCATAATGAACTCTGAAATTAAGTAAGCCATAATCTCAGCTCTATATTCTCTTCAAATTAGCCATACAAATTTGGCTAACATCTCAGTTTTAACATGCTTGAAGCCTACTGCAACTGAATTTCAATATCAAGCCCACTAAAAAACTTTCTGAAAACCAAAAATAACATTTTAAAAAACCAATACAAAGCCACACCTAAATTCCATGGGTTGTGGTGGTGATGCTTCCCCCTAAAGAAGAATTTGTTCTTTAAAAATGTCATTTTACAACCTATTTTCCTCTCTTAGATACTGAATTACATGCAGCACAAATTAGAACTACACAGACGATCAAATTAGCAGCAAGGCAATGAGAATGGGCTTAATCCAACAGGACATTATTCCATCTTTATATTTTACTTATTGAACACTGAAACTTGCCTGCATTCAAGGCAATATGCTATATATGAGATATGTACTTTCTTCAAGCCCAAAAGTTTTCAAGGCTTTGTTAAAAATCGACATTAGTGACTCAGACATCATATTGCCAAAAAATGTTATACTTTTGTTCTTGTTGATTTAAATTTTTTTAAAATCAATTAATAAAAATTAAACCTTATTCATTTTAACTCTGGTAGTTCAAGCAAAATGGACAAGGTTAGTCTGGTTATTTTGTATAACTACTAATGAGAGAGAAATGCACCTCCCTTTGAGAAGTCCTGCTGAAGTAGACAGTGGCAGGGGAGTGTGTGTCTGTGATGTACCTATGCTGTTCATAAACACTTTCTAATATTTACTTTTAATAAAACTTTCTGTACTCAGTTGAAATTTTAAATCACAAGCATTTTTATTGTTAGATAATGGAGTATGAGCCAAAGAGATTAATGACATTTCAAAATGTGTAAGAAAATGAAAAGTAGTATTAGCTCTCAAACAAAAGTAATAAAAGAAAACACTTAAATATGGGAGAAGGAATATTGCTTCAGCTTCTGTCCTGGTACTAGTATAGAAATGGGAAGGCAAAATGGGAATATATACTGGTAAAATTGCCTACATGCTGACATATAAATAAATTGGGTGAAACACCAAGGAACTGAAATTTTTTCCATCCTGACTCATACTGACTATGAAATGAAATACCGTATAAACCTATACATAACACCAAAAGCTCGTTCAATGAATATTTTAAGGTAATAGAAGATTTTACACTGACACTGTGATTCTGAGCCAAATATCCCAAAACAATTTTGATTAAGTTATAGTAACACAACTAAAAAGGGGTTCAAGAGGTGAGTAAAATCCAGGGGTTTTTTTCATCTAACTACCTCTACTGTATTTTAAAAGAATTTACTGTTATTACCCTGAATCTGCTTTTACTGTATCTGCCATGGATATTGAATCCTATTATTAGACTTTCATGAAACAAGAATGGTAAAGCATAATAATACAGGCAGAAGAGAGGGAGAAAATAAATCCCCCAAACTGCCCAGGGTGGTACAGGTTTACATTTCTGCTATTCAGTTCTCATTTGTTCTAGCCACTCAAATCAAGGCTTGTAAAAGTTGCAACCCTGATGGTTTTGCTATGGGAAACCAGCAAGCCAATAGCTCTTCCAGCCTCCTGTGCTGTAGTGCAGGTAACTGAGACTATCCTCTCACATTGGATCTGAACTGGCAAAACCCCTCCTGCATTGTTGTGCTCCACAGTGGAAACCAGATAGGTCATCTGCCTGGTCCCAGACTGGGGGGAACCAGTTCACGGTATAACAGACATTCACATTCCTCGTGCATCATTTCTTCGTCTAAATTGACTGGCAGTCTAAAACCTGAGCATGAGTGCTCCACTGTCAATTTTCCATGATTCTGGCAGTTCTAGCTCAGCATGGTTCATTAAACCACAAAGGATTAATTAAAATCAGTAAGTCTGAAAGATTCAAGAGTACTGAGAAATTCCCTTACCATTTTTATGAAAGTTCATCCTTGGCCACGATCCTTACTTTTTAAACTTGCTCTTGGCTTGCACTTAAACAAGTGCACTGTTGCATTTCAGAACGGATGTGAAGACTCTGATGTGAGGAAGGACCTCCCTAAGCTTTATGGCTAGCAATGTCTGCTCCTTTTCTAAACAATTTCAGTGTTTATACTTATGAACATAATGAATGATTCACTTACTGCATTTGCTATTGCAATTCTTTATAAGTTCAACAACTGTAATTTATCTTTTTCAATTCTCTGTGTTTAATGTGGTACAATACCTTGCCCCTGAGAAAGATGGAAAATATATTGGCCTGAAAGGACTAGAAAATGTAGAGTGAAATTTGGAAAATGGACTTACCTGTCTTGTACAGTGCAGACTCTATCAACTGTGGAAATCAGCTCATCTCCCTGCACTTCACTTTTTCAGAGTGACACTGAAGTTACACGTTGAACACCATGCTAACACATTACAGTATTACAGCACTTAGAGAAGGGTGTTCAGAGTCCATCACCATGAACTAGTTTTCAGTCCAAGTCAGTCAACTTCTGTAGTTCTGGTTCTTGTCCAATCCATAACCAATCACTCAAATCTACAAACATTTAACCCAACAGATGTTTGAATCAAGCATATGTGTTTATATGCTGATGGATTTGATGATTCTCATGTGTCACTTTCAAGTCAGGATAGTCTATATCTAAAGTAAGATTCAGTGTGAAACATGTCTTAGTGAATTACAGATGCTGAGTTACAAAAAAGGGAAGAGTTCTAGCAAGAAGTTGTACATCTGTCTGAATTAGAAGAGATAATGCCTTATCTAAAACAAAGACCTCCATATAAAAGGGTGTCTTCAGAATGAAAAAAATACCCATAAAAATGAAAATTTTCTGATACAATAGGCTTTTCTTTAATGAACATATATGGTATATGGTATATGGTATTCAAATGGGCCTAATTTTGCCAGACTCCTAAGAAAACTGAAAATTCTCTTCTGAAGAACGGAGAGAGGAGGAAAATTTCTTCATAGATTTTCATGATCTGTGCTTTTCTTATATCATGCCCGTACACCTTCTAGAAACATATGCAACTGGTTTGTCTGGTTTTTTTTACATTTTAAATATGGTTTTTTTCCTTATAGTGCAATTTCTTAAGACAAGAGGTGTTTCAAGGTAACAGAATATTCCTCACGCACTAGGTAAGGCATATGTCAGCTGGCTCATTATGCCTTTCTGCAAATGCCTTCACTTCCCCAAAATACTCCAGAAAATCCAAGGAGGCATATATCAGGACCAGGTGAGAAGTAGTGGTTTGCGGTGTTAGGAACATGGTAACGAGGAGTGCTGCCTGACACATAAAAAGGTTTTTAGGAGCATGTGGGCATTCTAAGGTTACCAAGATGTTAGTCACATGTACTTATGTGATCAAAGGTGTATCTACAGTAGACAGATCACATAAAAATGTTAACCATGATATGACAAGAAGGTGATGAATCCAAAGACTTCCAAAATGCATTTGATTATCATACTATAGTAAAACAACATGAACTGTTGTGTTCTAAACCAAATAAACTCTACCAATAACAAAAAATTTAAAATTTTGGTTAAATTTTAGTGAAACAACTGACAGGTTACTACTCCTTTTTTGTCTGCTCTGTCTTTCAGTTAGTTGTTAGTGCCCCTGTGACAAATGTAGTAGAACATGAAAGTTCATCTATAATTCATCATAATAACATAGATTTAGATTAATGGCAGTTTAACTTGGCACAACTGAGAAGTGGACATATAACCTGGTTTTTTATCTCTTTTGAGGAAACAAAAACTTTTAGCAAAGGAGTGAGGCAAGCTGTTGAATTTGGTTACCTTATTCTTTGGTTTAGCTTGAATTTCCATTTTGAGACATGCAGTTCTGAGAGACTTATGACAATATGTGTTTCCCCAGAGCTTTGAACTGTATTACCTACTCATTGCCAAAGATTGATGTTGATTTTTGTGGAGCACTTCCTTTTGGTCTACCTCTAAATTTTATTTTCCCCACCTTGACTTGTATACTATTCATAAACTTGTCAAAGGACACACCTAATCCTGAAAGTCTCATACTTGCCCTGAGTTTCATGCTATTAGACTCCTTGCCTAAAGCATTTACAAATTTTATTTGGAATTGATAGTCCCCAGGAAAACCAGAGTAAACAAAAAGATAAGATTCACATGAAACTACATTATGCAGTATATGATCTAGAGGAGAAATCAAACCATGTTCTAAAAACTGGAAGTTCAAAGTAATCTTCACTTATAAAAAGGAAAACACATATTAAAATAATTAAACATTCATGGCAGATTCTAAACTGCTCCTTTACTTGCTTCCATCCCTCAGATCCTGAAAGTGAGTTCCCTCCTCTCCCTCCATAACATTGCTTTAAGTGTCAATGCTCACCTGTTCTGTTCTTCTCAAGATGAAATCTTACCTCTTTCATTTTTATTATCAACATACCTCAGGCTGTAATGCAGGACAAACACCACAAGGTCAGCCACTTTCCCTTTTCAGAGATTTTAATGCATTTGTATTCCTTTCCAAGCATATTCTTTGTTGTTGAAAAAAAAATTCCAAAAGTCAAAAAAAGTCAACACTATTAAAAGCCCTTTGAATGAGGTTAAAAAAAAAAAATCATGTAATATGCATCCTACTAAGACAAAATAATTTATTTTTCTATTCACTCTTCACAGAGATTACAACTGTCATTAATAACAGTATGAAGAGCTGATACTCAGAGGATTCTGAACCCTCCCTTCCACTATTCTGCAGCCATTGAAGCTTCTACAGCCACATCAAAGTACATCTGACCATGTGAATTAATTCAGGTTTCTTCTCCTACAATTCTCTTAGAAACAGAAATATTAGACGAGGGTAAAGAACCATCTTCACCAGACACTGAACCTGTATCCTATATCTCCAGTAGCAACCAGTGCAGTATGCTAGGAAAAAGAACAGTAACAGATCTCAGCATGGTTGAAGTTTGAAGGGACCTCTGGAGGTCACCTTGTCCAATTCCTCCACTGAAGTAGTGTCACCTAGAGCCAATTGCTCAGGATCAAGTCCAGACAACTTTTGAATATCTCCATGAATGGAGACTGCCATACAATCAGAGCAACTTGTGCCAGTGCTCAGGCACCCTCACAGTGGAAAAGTTCTGATATTCAGATGACACCTCCTGTGTTTCATCTTGAGGCCTTTGCCTCTTGTTCTGTCACTTGGCACAGCTGAAAAGAGCCTGTCTCTTCCCTTTTTGCATCCTTTCTTCAAATATTTGTAGAATACTGGTGAATTTTCCTCCTGAGCTTTCTCCAGTCTGAACAGTCCTGGCTCTCTCAGCCTTTCCTAACAGGAGAGATGTTCCAGTTCCTTAATCAACTTTGTGGCCATGTACACAAGTAGCTCCATGTCTTTCTTGTATTGAGGAGCCCAGAACTGGACACAGCACTTCAAATGTGGCCTCACCAGTGCTGAGCACAGGATACAGATCATCTCCCTCAACATGCCAGCAGTGCTTCTCCTAATGCAGCTCAGGATACCCTTAGCCTCCTCTGCTGCAAGGGCGCATTGCTGGCCCCTGTTCATCTTGCTGTCCACCAGGATCTCCTGGTTCTTTACTCTAAGGAATCTATAAACTCTTTCCTGTAAAACTGTAGAAATCACAGGATGCCTGATGATCTCAGGCATTTCTTCATTCATGTTAGTAGCTGGCTATTGGAATTTCACCAGCCATAATGAATAAACTTTCTTATACAAATACACACATACATGCACATGTGCATGCTCACACACACAGGCACACAAAGGTTTGCATTCATGCACTTATCTATGCAGTTAACCAGGAATCTCTTTTAACTAAACATCTGGCTAATCCAAATTCCTCTCCTCCAATCCCATTAAAGGATTCAAAAGTACTCTGCTATATGGCCATACAAGATGGACAATAGGATTGTAGAATGGACAAACAATTTTCATTTTCACAAACTGATTGTAAGACAGTATCAGTAACATTATTTTTCAGATCTTTCTTACCTATGAGCTCACAAATGCCAAACAATATAGGCTTATGTCAATAGTAAAGATATTCCTATTATTTCAGGTTTACATTGGCATTTTATCTTATATTTAATTTGTGCTATTTTTAAAAACATTTTATGAATGTAATTGGTTTTAATTTTTTCTCTCTTATTTTATTTTCATAGTATTCAGTCTGTGCTGTAAACAATTGTCTGTAAAGCAGCATTCTGTAACCTAGTACAAGAATCTCTATAATGAGACATGACACAATCATATATTGCTTTTTTCTGCTACTATTATACACAGAGAAAACAACTTGCTGTAGTTGTTTATATGGTTCTCAGAAATTTGTAATTGCAAACACAGTAAAAGTAAGTAAAATCCAGGCAAACAGAGAGTTTTAAACCACAAAACAGGGTGACAGGCACCAACAGAGTAACTCATCTTTACCCTTTTTGCTTTCAAAAAAATTACAATTAATACTAATAAAATTGGCATTGATACTAATAAAATTGGAAATTAAAGCTTTTGTGCTAATGTTCCCCACAATTCCATTTCATTAAATGATTCCTCCTCCTCATCTATTCTTTCATTTCTAAATCTCATTTCATTTAGATGAAAGAGCACTAAATAATAGTTGCATTTCCAATGTAGAACAGATGCCAGTTCCTTTGTTCCTCTTTTTTTATGCTGCACACTAAAAATCACAAATTTACAAACAACGTGATCATCATGTTCCTCTCTTAATAATGACTCTTTATATTACAGCAGCTTAGTCAGCCTCTAACTTCAGAGCAGAGTGCATTCCCTGCTGTCTTGGCAAATGTGTTGTTTGACCACTTTTCAGGCTCAGATGTTCCCTGAATGCCCAATAGGTACATTCAGATACTTAGTTTAGAGTGAAGCCATTAAGCAAACACCACTGAAAGGCTTATTTGCCAAGGATCAGTAATGGCCTCCATTTACTATAGTTTTCTATAAAATCTGCCTCTGCTACATTGTTTGCTATTGGGAAAAGGAATGAAATAACACAGCAAAAAAGCTGTCAGGAAACACAAAGTCAATTTATTGTTACTGAAATAATGGAAACTTCTATGTAGAAGATCAATGAGAATGGAAGATCCTGTACTAAGAATGAATGCAGAGAAAGATTGTTGATATTATTAGAGAAGTAGGTTCTAGGCAAAATCACATAACTGTGAGCCTAACTTCGCATGCATAATAGGAAACCAAATGCTTTTGAATTTGGTAGTCTCTATTCCTCAACAACACATTTGATATCTTTTTATTCTCAAATACACAGCCTAAAAACAAACCCCAACAAACCTTACACTGTAGATTGATAAATGTCAAGGACACTACAGAAACACTAATCACCTAGATTAACTCTGGAAAGAGCAAACGGGAATCACCATAATTTGAACAGAGTCTAGACAAACAGAACTACAACTTCAGTGATGGCTTTCTTTTTTGGAAGGAAAAAATCACGAAATTAGAGATCAGATAAAGAACTGAAAACATCAAAGATAGAAGGTGTGAAATTTTCTTAATTAAAATGGCAGGAATGTCTAGCAATCACCTGCTGGAAGAGGGTACTGGGAATAATGAATACACAGAAATCCACACACAAAGAAACAGCAAAGAATATAATATATGCTGGAAGTAGAAAGCATAAAGATGAAAAAAACTTGCCAAAAACTCAAACTGAGCTGGACCTTACACAAGTTTCAAACACATGGAGAAAAGAAGAGTGACAGACTACAAGTGAGAAACAGGGCCAAGTTACAAATACTGCAGCTGCCACTAAAACCCTTTGTCTTATTAACACTGGAAAAACAGTGTTAAAACTTCTAGGGTTTTCCTAGACAGTCATGTATCTTAATAGGCTGCACAGTTAATTTGCTTCTATTTTAAAATAACATTATGCTCCCTTAAGCATAAAATTTACACTGGTAGAAAGATAAAATATGATTTATTTCCATAATGAGCCAAAGAGTGGGTTCTGATTAAAAAAAATAAAAAGTTTCTAGGTAACAACCCAGATGGAAGACCATAGGTATAGCAGGGAAGTAGCAGACTGCAGCTTAAGCAGAGAAATTGAAATGACTCTTAGGAGAACAGAGCACAGAATCTGGGCTCAGAGATAATGAAGAAGGAAGCAGGACCAAACAAGATGCAAATTCACTAAATTTCACAAAGGCAGTGAGAGACTAAAAACCTGCCTGTAAGATCATGGTGGGAGGGCAAGGGTTGTGTCTAGCCATTTTTCTTCTACTTTGTCTGACTTCATACTAAGCTTTTATTATTAAGAGGTTAAATGTTCTATTTTCTAGTTTTTTTCTACCAAAACCTGAGATGTTACTTATTTTGAAGACTTTTGGTCTTCTTTGGTTAAAGAAAACCATGCAGATTATCATGCCCAGATAACTTCCTGCAATCTAGGTCAGATCAAGAGTCTACCAGCTGTGAGGGTATTTATGCGTCCTTTTGTTAAGGTTCAATGAGAAAACCCCAGATTTCAACATCCATTTCACTCAAAGATTAGGAGAGGTATATAACTTCATATGACTATTTTCATATAAAATACATAAAGAAAACTTTCTGCTAGCTGTCCTAGTATTTCATTATAAAGAGATTGCTAGTTCCTTGTGGAAAGAATGGTTCTTATCAGCTGGTCAAGCAGGGGTCTCACTTCTGGAAATACCTTTAGCACACCGAAAAGTCTGCTGCAGGCCTACAAATTATCAATGACAAGTAACAGAATTATAAAAGTGTCCTGGGTTGCAGTGTATCCTATTGCCATCCTCATGAGCTGATCATTGAGATCAGGTGGGGCAGTGTTTCCTTGCCTCCTCCCCCCAGACTATCTTGCTGTTAATTGCCCATCATTGTCCGGCCGCCTGACTCAGAGATAACTCCCTCCGGACCATCTTCTGTTAATGAGCCTAATCAACACTTGGCCTCATGACTCATTACCCCATTGTGAGCTGCTCCACCCAGAGGGAGGAACCAAGCATCCCATCCTGGATATAATCTGGGACTGAACACCAGAGACAACCCTTCTCCACTGGATTTCCAGAGGACAGGAGCTACATAGCCACCATTGGCCCTTCTGAAGAAGAGCAGACCCTTTTTTTTTCTACAGGATCACTGCTTCAGAGGACTGCACCCACCATTCTACCAGACTGCTACCACCACCCTGCCTAACAGGGACTCAGGTTGTATTTTGACTCTGTCAGTTTGAACCAGTGTTTTCTTTTAGTCTTTTTTCCCTTTTGTTTAATTTTCCCCATTAAATTGTTATTCTGACTTGGTGCCCCCACTGGTTTGTTTTCAAACCAGCACAAAAAGAAAACACTATGTGTGATTCTTTGTGAACACATGATACAAATTAGCCACAGAGCTCCCTCTGAGGTGACAGTGCAGTTGAGGGAATGTAGTGGGTCGAGTCCAGCTGGCAGATAAGATCCCTCCACTCTCTTGCTCCCACCCCCTCATCAGTAGAGAGAATAAGGGAATATGTGAGCAAACTTGTGGGTTGACATTAATAATATCTATATTAGCAACATTTCTTGGTTCACCAGTCTAAAACACAGCACCATACAAGCTGCTGTGAGGAAAATTAGCTGCATCCCAGCCAGACCCAGTAGGGAGAATCAATACACATCGACACCTTGCATTTATCATACAATATTTCTCAGATACATTATAACAGTAGTTGATGCAATGCTTACAGCAAGTCAGTGTGTGGAAACACAATTGCCACTAAAGGTGTTGTTGAGGTATGTGAAGTCATACAAACACTAATGAAAATGGTGACAGAGGTAAGAAATAAAACCCAAAAGTTACTGTACCAGAATACTGTAAAAACACAGCTGTGAGAGCAAAGATTTTTTTATTGTCAACAATTCAGGAGGCACTACATGGTTATGGAAAATTAAATAAACTACCTTAGTTTACCTCATAGCAACATGGACGTTTTTGGTTACTGAGTTTGTATTTATCAGAAATGGCAACAATTTGCTCCACTTGCCATCCAAAGCACAGAAGTTTAATCGGTAAAAGTAATTTTCAGTGGGATTTAGCAGCAAATTGTCTTCTTTTTTTCTGAAGAGAAACTCATGGATTTGCATTTTAATAGGATGAAGTTATACACCCAAAACTTCATGTTTGTGGCATAAACCTCTCTGCTGCTGAAAATACTTTGAGAAAAATCACACATACATAAAATAGGAACAGATGAATATTCAGATCATTTTTTATCTATTAAAATGTGAAAAGAATTTTGCATAACATGCTTTTTTCTCATGTAGATTGAGTTTTGTGTTTAGATTGCTACAGTTGATGGCTCAAAATTTACCTTTATCAAACAAAACCAAGTTAATAGACGAGTAAATTGATAGTTAAAGGAGATCAGCTCTTGATTTTAGCTTTGGGTTGAGAGGAATGCATAAAGAAACTCAAGGCAATATTTGTGCAGACTCAACAATTGCACAAAGAACCAGTCCACAAGAGATGAATCTACAGTTACCAAATACAGAAGGAAAGAGCGGGAGACAAATCTAGGGAACTACTGGTTGAAAGGGTCATTTGGGTAATTGCATGAATTGCTTGACTAGTACATATGTGCTGTCAAATATATCTCTGCCTTGTCAAATATCTGGTTTCTCCTGAAGTGGAAAGGGTCCTGCCTAAACTACATGGAAGTAATTGCTCTTGCACAATCCCCCATTCGGTTTATACCATCAGGTGTATCACCTCAAGAACTACAAAGGAAGATTAGAGGCCATGACCTGGTGCACGCTGGTACACGGTCAGCACATTACCTTTTCCAGGGGATAAACCCTAGCTCTTCTTTGTTCTTCTTCATTGCCTATAGGGAGTTGTCTTGGTTTGAAAGACAGGTGTCTGCCAAGGAAGGCAGGAGTCTCCGTTGGAACGGAAGGAAAAAAATTGCAACCCCCTTCTCTCTGAATTATTATAATTTTGAAATTAAGGGGCTTTCAGGCAAAGATGTGGGAAATAGGAATAACAGTTCTTTACTATTATATATCTATATGTGTATAACCCGTCAAACAAACAACAATAACTCTGGCAGTAACAGCAAACAATCACAAACCCAGTCCCAGCCTTCTCGGCTGTCAGGCCCTTTCCCCTCGGGTGCAGTTCCGCTCGCAGCCGGCAGGGGCGCTGGCGGCTCCCGGTGAGCAGGGCAGGTGCGATGGTTCCCCCGCGGCTGCAGGGGGCGCTCCGGAGCGAGCTCGGGGAGCACGCGGCACCGGTGGCCTGGGATCCCGGGAAGGGATGGGACAAAGGCTTCACAAACCCCTGGGCAGCCGATCCTGGTGTCCGGCCAGACCCTCAGGAACAGCAGGCTGGAACAGCGGGGATGAGCACCAATCCCGTGTGGCAGATGAGATGTATCCAAACTCAGGAGCTGCGGTGGGAACCCCCCAGAGATCTCGGCAGGCAGGGCGTGACGGGGCTACAGAGTAGCGAAGGCTTGAAGCAATGGCAGGGGCAGGGTGCCTGCAGCCCGGCTCCCAGTGGGGCAGGGAAGGCAGGCTTGGGATCCCGGGGTCTCTCCAGTAGAAGGAAGGCAGCCGAAGAAGCAGCCCCTCTCTCTATGTCCAAACGCCAGGAACTGACTGCCCACAAACCCAGGTGAAAGAGATGCACCCCTCTCTCTGTGGCCAGGTCCTTTGTTTTTCTTATGCACCCAGTAATTTGTCCCCCCTGGCCACATGTTTGGGGAAAATTCCTTTAAGAGAAAAAGAAAACAGGAGGAGAACTAAAACCCCAACAGGAGTGTAGTGGCCACTATTCATGACTCTTAGATATAATTCTACCTTGAAAAAGAGAGTGAAAGGAGGGGGTAAACCAGACTGATAAGCCATACAAATTTTATGTGTGAAACCGTTTTTTTAGGAAGAAAGTGTGCCTGTATATATTTTCAGTCCAAGTAGATAGTCTGCCATCAAGCTTGTTAGAGAAGATCCCAGAGTACACTTATTCAATGGATGATTACAGCCTTTCCTCCCAGCCTTTGGGACTCTGCTTGGAAACAGTGCAATGTTCAAGTCAGTGTCTGGAAAGAGCTCAAAGTGTTTAGATGACAGACGTCTGGGATGCAAGCATTGAAGAGCATTGTTGCATTAATTCACTTCAACGTAGTTTAAGTTTTGCTGGAATGGACTGATACCAAACACATACTCTAAGGGCTCATGAAAGTTGTCTGCTAACTGCTCAAGCCTTACTTCTCACTTACCATCTTCACAGATGATGCCATCTGTTGAGATCCGTTTCTTCCAGAAAAACAGAAATTATTTCTTTTTGTCATTTGTACAGCATGAAGTCATAAACCCATAGCTACAACTCTCAAAGGAATATACATTTTAAATTGCATCAGCTTTTAAAATATCAATGTGAAGGCATAGATCCATCAAACACTACAGATCCTGTGTAGCAGGCTGCTTGAATGTGCTGTCCATCCCATAATGCTGCCTGCTGCCAATTTCAAGATAACAATCACTTTATAAAAAGAGCTTCCAGAGTGGACCATGAATAATAGGCAAGATAAAGTGAAGTACCTGATAAGCTACCTGAGAAGGTGATATGCACATACACACCGCCACATTTTCAGGTAAATCAGGAAATTTGGGAACATGAGAAATGATTGGATAAAAAAGACTGAACATGCTCAGCAGAAGGAATCATCCCACATGTCTATAACTGTCCTGGATTTTGCACACTGAATATGAAGAAGAAACAATTGGTTAATGCAACTAAGGGAATCACAGCTGTCAAAGACTGAAAGCATCACAAAGACACTGAAAATTTTATCCCAGGACAACTCCCATAGCAGCACACACACCAAGATAAGGTATCAAGGAGATGTCTTGCAAAAATGAGCTGTAGCTGTTGTCAGGATCCTGTGGTAACATGCAGGAACTGTGGACTAATTAAGTGTCAACATCAACCACAAACTGCAGTCCTTAACATCTAGTCAACCTGGCAGCTATAGGAAAACAAAAATCCTCACAGATGATAGACAAAATCTGATCTTGCAGGCCTGCCAATATTGTTCAAAGACAAATGATCACCTGGAGTTGAACTTGCAAATTCATAAAAGCAACTTGCATGGAAGTTCAAAACAATGACATCCCTTTCTAAATTGTTCTTCAAAAGAAGGAAATAGAACCATAGAACAATAGAACAGAACCATATCTTTGCATATCATCAAATCATACCTTTGCATACCACCAAAACAGCATCTTGTTTCTGGTAAAATTAGGGTACTTTTGCATAGGGTAGTTGTGAGGGTTGATGAAGAAAAGGCCTGGAGTGATATGATAGGAAGGCATCAAAAAACCAAAAGAACTGTTGCAGCTCTTTCAGTCTTTTCTGATATGAGAGGTGTTTCAAGCCCTTGATAATCTTTGTAGCCCTCTATTGGAGATGCTCCAGTAAGCCCAGATGTTTCTTGTACTGGACAGATACAGAACTGAATAGAGAGGATGAATCCCCACCCATGCGCAGTGAGGGTGAATAACTGGCTCATAGACAGCTTGCTTCCCACCAGAAATCCAAGGTTCTCCTTTTCCAAGCTGTACTCCAGTCAGCTGACACCACAATGTACTTGCACATGGGATTATTATTCCTCAATTGAAGGACTTTGCAATACCCCTTTTTGAACTTCATGAGATTTCTGTCAGCCCATTTCTACAGTCTATTGAGGTCCCTCTGGATGGCAGCAAAACACTGTGGAGAATTAGCCACTTTCCAGTTTTGAATCAATCTAAGAACTTGCTGAGGGTGCATTCTGTTTCATCATCCAGGTCACTGTTGAAGAAGTTGAACAGAATTGGACCCGCTAGTAAATTCTGGGGCACCTTACTAGTTACTGGCCTCCAACCAGACTTTGTATCACTGATCATAACACTTCAGGCCTGGTCATTCAGACTTTTTTTAATCCACTTCACTGTGAACTTCTATATATACCTGGACTTTGCCAGTTTTCCTATGATAATGTCATAGGTGACAGTGTCAAAAACTTTACTGAAGTCATGGTAAACAGCATCTACTGCTCTCCCTTATCCACCAAGCTGGTTACCTAATTGCAGAGGCTGTGTGGCTTGTCAAGTATGATTTCCTCTTTTAAATCCCTGTTGATGACTTCCAGTTACTTTCTTGGCCTCCATGTGTTTGGGAATTGTTTCCAGGAGGCTTTTTTGCATCACCTTCCCAGTGGCTGAGGTGAGGTTGTCTAACCTATAGTTTCACAGATCTTCCTTTTTTCCCTTCTCAAAGATGGTGATATTTGTTCTCTTCCAGTCTTCAGGAACCTCTCCTAATTGCCATGACCATTCAGAGATAATTAACAGTGACCTCACAGTGGCATCAGATAGTTTTCTCAGCAGTCCTGGGTGCAACCCACCAAACCCCCGAGACTTACATATGACCAGTGTGTTTAAGGGATCCCTAACCTAGTCCTTCTCACAGAATCACAGAATTAACTAGGTTGGAAAAGACTTTTGAGATCATCAAGTCCAACCTATGACCTAACACCACCTTATCAACTAAACCATGGCATTAAGTGCCACATCCAGTCTTTTTTTAAGCACCCCAGGGGCAGTGATTCCACCAGTGGTAAGTATTTCTTGCTCCAAAGTTTTCCTCTGCTCTTAGGGACCTGGGATTCCTGAAGGCTGGTCTTATGGTGTCCTGGTTTTGGCCAGAACAGGGTTGATTTTTGCAATAGCTGGGAGGGGGCATGGCCAGGACCCTAATGTTATTCCATACCATCTCACATCATTGCCAGGGGAG
Organism: Corvus hawaiiensis; assembly: GCF_020740725.1. Lineage (NCBI taxonomy): Eukaryota > Metazoa > Chordata > Aves > Passeriformes > Corvidae > Corvus > Corvus hawaiiensis. The sequence goes on from NC_063215.1 coordinate 28,038,372, forward strand.
AGGGAAAGGGACTCTCTTTCACTTCCCAGGAGAAGGGTGTTCCTTCCAGTCGTAAAAGCTCGTGGGGCAGAGTGGTCTGGCATTCGTTTATTGTTGAGCATTTCAGCTCAGCACAGTGTGAAATGGTAGCAGACATTCTTGTGTTTTTCAGGTTGACTAAGAGGAGAGAAAGAGCTTGAACAAACTCCCTAGAGGCACTGGAATAGAAAAAACTTCTGGTATCACACAGGAATACATGATTTGCACTTTTCATCAAAGAGATTTTTTTACAGTATATCTATTCATCTGAGCATGCCCACCAGTTGCCTTTAAAAATTGAATTATATCAAACTATTTTCCTTTCAATTTATCTTTTGATTCCCAAAGCCTTCCTTCCCTCTAGAGGAAATATTAGTCTAAAAGAAAAGGAAATATTTCTTCCATACTAAACAGAAATCTGAATTCAAATCTCTTATTAGATTCTCCAAATTCAGAGTTTGTTTACATCCCTCTACCCCATATGTTTTTTTAGAAATGATCTCAAAAGAACAAGACAGAGAAATTTTCAGTGATGCCTTGGTGTTAGTCTTTTAACTTGCTGAGGATGCTGTCTGGTTAGCTTCAAGCATTTAGTACACACAAGTCTGAGTTCAGCCACTGAAATTATGAAACAATTAAAATGCTTTTGAGAAAAATACTTCCGTAGAGCCAGATTCTGAGGGGATTCAGTGAGAAAGTGGCACAACCATCAGCATTTAAGATCAGCAAAAGACTGCTTTTTTCTTTTCTTTCAGACTCAGAATCTTCTGGAGTTTGATTTCCCCATGCACACAGAGCTCTGGTTATTTTTAGCTGCATAAAAGAGCTTCTAGAGAACACAGTTAAAGCCATGCATATCAAGAATTTAATGTAAACAAGAAACAGGAATAATCTATTTGGCTCAGCATCCTGATTCTGCTGAGAGTTTTGGAGTGCAAACTCATTGCTTTTAATGTTCTGATTCAGTGTGGCTGCTTTTAGCCAAGGCCTGTTGCACAGATGGCCCTGGGCCATGAACTTCTTAAAGTTCACTGGCTTCTTTTCTGCAAGAATACAGTGCAGCTAAATTATCACTAGTTCGGGTGATCTGTAGCTCTGCAATAAGGATAATGATCTTGGTATTTTATCATTATCTAATGAGAGTGAATTACATTTTTAATCTTGCTTATAGTAATCAGGTTATATTGTGGACCGCTGATATATATGTGGAATGCAAATGCTTATTTTTTAATGTAGAGATGTTGACATTAATAAGATTCTTTCACTTTTGTGAAGCACAGCCTTGTCAAAATGATTCAATTTATATAATCTTAAGTGTCCCCTTTAATTTGATGCAGAAGATAATCAGTGAGAAAAAACCTTGATTTCTCACCAGCAATACTTTCTGGTCTGCGTACTTAACATAGTGAAGATATTTCTTGCTTTCTCATTTGAAGTTATTTTGTTATGGTTTCAGGAGACTTTATTTAAAAGTTTAATAGACATTCTATTGATATAATGTCAGTATTTGCATTACTAATATTACTATTTTTATAATATTAAATACATGCATATGTACATACACGCATTTGTGAAATTATAACTTCTCTAAACTAACTCTAGTGAAATTTAAAATAGAAGCAATAAAAATATCACAGAATACCGCTGAAGAAATACACATTTTCACAATCAATAAGTCTGAAATTATAAACTTCAAAAATACTTCTATAAATATCTTCCTAATAAAATATGAGGTGCAACCTGTAACTAGCAAAATCATGCAAATTAACATAACTTTTCAATATAGACTTATCAAGAAGCATTCAGGAAATAGTATTGAAAATCTTTATACTCATTTTATGTCTCCCATTCTACATTTTTAATATTATAAATTTGAAATTTATTAGACATACTAAAAACATTTATTGTATATTTTGATTATTTGTCTAGGTTTAGATTTTACTATAACTAGCAAAATTCAAGATTTCTGTGATCTGTATAAGCTGTTCTTGTTTGGGTTTTTTTCTTAAAGGATCACACAGTACTAACAATTATCTTCAGCAAGAATTCAAACTTGTTTCAAGTAGATAAATCAGTAATGAATTATCCAAAACACATACATGAACATACTCAGATATAAGAAAAAGAATTAACAAATCAATAATATGACTATAAGCATACTGATTAATCTAATCAGAAAAAACCAAACAAAATGTGTCACTCTCCATTATAATGCTCCTTGTGCCTACCTCTTTCTGTTGCTGCCTGTTTTGAGCTTCCCATCCCCCCTCCCAAAGACATGTGCTCCGAGTTCCTTTGTTCCAAGCGCGGGCAAAGCCAAATGTAACTCAGACTCTTCAGCAGTGTCTGATTGGCCGCTCACCCCGGGTCCGCCCCCAGTCATCCCCTTGCCCCTTCTCCGAATAAAAAGATGGTCGAGGGGAGGCAAAGGCCCTCTCTCAGCTCAGCTACCTTCCTGTAAACATCTCTGGTCGTCTGTCTCATTTGAAGGCTTCTAACTGCAGGGAATTGAGCGAGCAGGGAGCTATATTTCTCCCTCTTTGCTTCTGCTGATGGTATTTGCTCTGCAGCTGATTCAGGTACCGATTTTAGAGCTACTAAAGTGCTAGATCGCCCGTGCTACCTCTCAAGGCTGCTCGAGGCTTTCTAAGGCATTGAAATACAAGCGCTAGCCGGTATAAAGCTGAAAAGATACCTTTACATTTGGCGCCCAGCGTGCTATCTCTGAACTCCGGTTCTGAGAGACTTTCAGGGTGTCCCGGCAGCTGTGTGTCTGCTGGAGTTAGCTCTGCACGTCCTGCTGTGCCAGCTCTGTGTGGCGAGGTGTTACTTTTTGTGTAACATCGAGCCCAGAGCCTCAGCCTGTACCCTCCCCCACGCCACGTGGCGAGGGAACGGCTGGAAAGCAGAAGACCCTTCTCGCGTTTTTTTTTTCTCCGGACCTGCTTTCCTGTGATAAATCCAGAATTCTGGTGAGTATTTCCCTGCTAGTTTAGGGGCTCCTGTCTTAAGCTGGTGCCGGTGTAAACTTTCTCTTTTTTTTTCCTCCTTTTTCGTGAGTAAGGGGTTGAGGTTTCGTGTGCATTCATAATGGGATCTGAAGTTTCTGCACACCATAGAGAAATATACCACCAAGTTCAAAGTTACCTTTCTTTAACTGGGCATAAATACCCTAAAAATCTAGTTCAATCTTTTGTACAATGGCTTTTTCAGTACTTTCCTAATCTGACCTCCGAAGACATAAGATCTGCTGAATTTTGGGATAAGGTGGGGAGAAAACTCTCCTCTCTGAGGCGTGCAGGAGATGAAACAGTTTCAAAATTCTTTCCTCTCCTGTTACTAAGTTATGCTTTGCCGGAGAAAAAGGCAGTACGTGAAAAGCCACTGCAAAACCCCCCTGTTAATTCCCTTATACCCTCTTCCAACCCCTGTGTCCCGGACCCCTCTTCCCCTACGCTGGAAAACACAGCTAGAGCAGACTGCTTCTCAGCACAGGAGAGCTATCGTCCTCCTGGCTCACCTGTGTTTCCTCAGCACCCTGCCTTGGATGGGAATCCGGAGCCCATCCCAGGACCTTCCCAACCCCTCTTCTCCACTCCCTTTTCCCCAGTTTCTAGCCCTCATGTTTCAAGCGCGCGTAAAAACCCCTTCTCCCCTGATCTCTTTGTTCCCAGGGACAGCCATTGCCATGTGCTCGCAGCCCGGGAAAAAACCCCTCCCCCCAACCGCTTTTCTCCCAGTTTGTTTGTCTCCAGTAATGGCGGACGCAATGGTCCTTCCTCTCCAAACTACACCTCCCACAATCCCTTTCTCCCCATCCCACAAATCCCTTCTTGTCCCCATCCCCTCCCACTCCTGCGTCACACCCTGACCCCGCCCCCAACCCCGTCCCCACAGCGTCGTGTTTCACCCCTCCCTCTGTTCCCACCCATGGCTCAAGTGCCGCCCCTGCCTCCCACAACCCCGCCCCCGACCCCTCCCCTCCTCCGGCCGTGTCCCCGCCTCCACTCCCCGCCCCTGCCCCTCCACTCCCCGCCCCTGCTTCCCATTGTCCCGCCCCAGGTTCCCACAGTCCTGTGACTGCCCCTCTGAATCCGAGAACCCATGGCTACCAGGAAGTAACTCCAACTGCTTCTACTACACTCTCTTGTACTAGCAATGGAGCTAACCCTGACTGGAAACCCCTTTCTTATTCTGATATTAAGGATTTGTGCAAGGCAATTAAGGAGTTTGGAATGCATAGTAATTATTTTAAGAGCCTTTTAAGTGCTACTTTTGCAACTCACTTACTTGTACCTCATGATTTACTTACATTAATGCAAACTCTTCTCACACCTGGTGATTTTATGGTGTGGAAAAAGCAATGGAAAATAATTTTATCTGATTTATTGAAAATTTTGTGGCAAACTCCAGATAATTACCTGGATTTTGAAAACAATTATATCACATTAGACCTTTTATCTGGTGACAATAATATGGCGAATCCTCAAAAACAAGCAATGCTTATCCCTCGTCCAGTTCTTACTGAAATCACACGTGCTGCTGAAAAGGCCTTAACATTATTACCATCTCAAACTCCTAATTCTCATTATACCACCATCAAGCAATCGCCAAATGAAAATATTATTCACTTTTATAACCGTTTGTACGAAGCTGTCTCTTCCCAGGTCCCTAATCCTGACCTCCAACAAGCACTCCTACTCGAACTTCTCCAAGTTAATACAAATGATGCTTGCAAACAAGTCATTCTCACTCTCCCGCTGTATCCTCCTCCTACTGTTGAATCCATCCTCGAAGTCTGTACGAAGAAGGTGCAGCTGAACACAGCTGCTCCCTTTTTGAAAAGAGTGGGGATGGTTGGGGAGGTTGTGGAGAATGTTACAGGTACAGGAGAAACTCAATCGCGCGGTAACTTTGTATGCTATCGTTGTCAGAAAAAGGGACATGTAGCTCGCAATTGCAGAGCAATTATAACTGCTGATAAAAACTCTCCAAAGACTGTTTCCCCAGGTCAACAGCAGGGAAACTAGCGACTCAACGCGTCCTAACAGCTCCGCGTTCAGACATAAATAGGGCTGCAGACAAAGCAACTTGGACTTCTGGACTCAGGTTTAAGGTAACCTGTGATAAAGCACACCATTTCAACAACAACAAACAGACTGTAATACCCATTTCATTCCAGAATGTGGACCACATGCCAGAATTTACATACCTTTTTGTTATTGGGGATACTCGGGAAACACCTGCTGGGATAGAGGTTACACCCACACTCATGAAAATGGATCAGAACGGGTGTTCTAACCTAATTGTACAATGTATATATCCACCGTACTTTATGCCTAAAAGTCAAGTCATTGCACAGGCCTTTCCACTGCCCAAATACCTGCCCACAGATGGTCATATCCCAGCCATCTGTTGGACTGAGGTTTTGGGAAATGACAAACCTGTAATAGAATGTAAGCTCCGTTACAAATCACATAAAATCAGTATAATGGGAATGTTAGACACAGGTGCTGATGTGTCTGTCATTCCATTTGATAAGTGGCCTACGCAATGGGAATTGCAATCTCAGGGCATCATACAAGGGATTGGAGGTACCCAAATTGCAAAGCAGTCCAAACACACCATCCAAATTGAAGGTCCTGAAGGACAAATAGCGACACTTCGTCCGTATGTCCTAGACACCAAATTCACCCTGTGGGGAAGGGATGCCATGTCTCAGTGGGGAACAAAAATTGATATCACGCCTAGACATCAAAATTTTCCCTTGCAGGCCACTGAAGCAGAGTGCCATCCACATAAATTAACTTGGAAAACAGATGAACCCGTGTGGGTTAACCAGTGGTCGTTAAAAAAAGAAAACTTAGAGGCACTCAAAACATTAGTAGCTGAACAATTGGCTAAAGGAAATATAGTTCCAACTAACAGCCCATGGAACACACCCGTGTTTGTAATACAAAAACCGGGAAAGAACAAATATAGGCTACTCCAAGATCTTAGAGAAGTTAATAAGGTTATTGAATACATGGGACCCCTTCAACCAGGTATGCCATCACCCTCAATGCTCCCACAACATTGGCATTTAGCTGTTCTTGACATTAAAGATTGCTTCTTTCATATTCCACTCCACCCTGCAGATGCCCCTCGATTTGCATTTTCTGTACCATCTCTTAATCATGAAACTCCCATGGAACGTTATCATTGGCTTGTGCTTCCCCAAGGTATGAAAAATTCCCCAACTCTCTGCCAAGAGTATATTGCTAAAATTCTATCTCCCATCCGTGCCAAAGCAGAGAAAGCCATCATCCTGCATTACATGGATGATGTGCTGGTGTGTGCTCCCAATAATCAGTATCTCGAGCAGACACTTAACATGGTGGTTGAGGCCCTAGAGGCCAAGGGCTTTGAATTACAACCTGAAAAAATGCAGAGAACAAGCCCTTGGAAATACCTCGGACTCAAAATCACAGAAACCTCTATCACCCCAACACCTGTCACCATTAATAATAACCCAAAAACATTAGAGGAAGTGCAACAGATCTGTGGGACACTGAAGTATTTAAGGTCCTGGTTAGGACTCACCACAGAGGATGTAGCTCCTATTGCAAACCTAGTAAAAGGGGAAGGCGGTCCAGCATCCCCTAGATCCCTGACAGAAGAGGCAAGGCAGTCTCTCAAAAAGATACAAGAGCTCATTTCCACCAGACAAGCACACAGGTATCAGCCCTCCCTACCCTTTAAGCTTGTCATTCTAGGGAAGGTACCACGCTTTCATGGCCTCATATTTCAGTGGGACAAAGAGCAGAAGGAACCCCTCATCATAATTGAATGGGTATTCCTTCCACTCCAACCTCCTAAAACCATCACACAGCCACAAGAACTAATGGCAAAAATTATCATGAAGGGTAGAGCAAGGCTCCGCACCCTGGCAGGATGTGACTTTGCATGCATCTACTTACCTGTAACAACTGACGCATTAGATCACCTGCTCCAAAATAATATAAATTTACAATTTGCATTAGATAGTTACTCAGGCCAAATCTCAAATCATTACTCAAAACATGACATGTTTAATCTGCCATTCTCTTTCATCCCTCGAGAGATTCAAAGTAGAAAACCCCTCGATGCGATTACCGTTTTTACTGATGCCTCAGGAAAAAGTAAAAAGTCCGTGGTCACATGGAAAAATCCAAAGACGCAAAAGTGGGAATCTGACATCGAGGTAATCCAGGGATCACCACAAGTAGCTGAATTAGCAGCTGTTGTTAGAGCATTTGAGAGGTTCAAAGAACCCCTTAATTTGGTCACAGACTCAGCATATGTAGCTGGAGTAACTGTTAGAGCTGAGCATGCTCTCCTAAAAGAAATCTCAAACAAGAAAATTTATGATTTACTCTCAAAATTAATTTATCTGGTTTCCCACAGAGAGCATCCCTATTTTGTCATGCATGTGAGGTCACATACAAACCTGCCAGGATTTATTGCGGAAGGTAATCGTAGAGCTGATGCTCTGGCTATGCCAGCAGACATAGTTTTATCAGCCGACTCACCAAAGCTCCCCCAAGTTTTTGAACAAGCAAAATTGAGCCATGCCATGTACCATCAAAATATTCCCGCTCTTATCCGCATGTTCCATCTGTCGCGGACACAGGCAAAAGCAATAGTGGCAACGTGTCCCAACTGCCAGAAGCTACAGCTTCCATCACTGGGCATGGGGGTCAATCCCAGAGGTATTAATAGCGGTGAAGTGTGGCAAATGGACGTCACACATCTCCCTGAATTTGGGAGATTAAAATACGTTCATGTTTCTATTGATACCTTCTCTGGTGCTATGTATGCCTCTGCACATGCAGGTGAAAAGGCTAAGGACGTTGAAAAACATCTTGTCCAAGCTTTTGCTGTGCTCGGTATACCTGAGGAGATAAAAACTGATAATGGACCTGCCTACACCTCCCAGGAGTTTAAAAACTTTCGTCAGCAGTGGGGATTTCGACATGTTACAGGTATTCCTCACTCCCCAACTGGACAAGGCATTGTTGAACGTGCCCATCAAACCCTCAAGCGAATGCTGCTACAACAATCAGGGACCACCAAACTCAACTCACCTGTCCTCAGACTCAGCAAAGCACTGTTTACCATAAACTTCCTGAATGGCACCTTTGAGGATCCAAACCCTCCCATCTATCGTCATTTCCAGAACACCAGGAGACAGAAACTGCAGGAAAATCCAGAAGTCCTGATCCGGGACCCAGAGACTCAAAAAATCCAAGGACCGTACAAACTTGTGACTTGGGGACGTGGGTATGCCAGTGTATCTACCCCTCAAGGACTGAGATGGATCCCAGGGAAGTGGGTAAAACCTTATGTCACTTCCTCAAAAGTTAAGGAGGTTAAAACTGCCTCCTGGAAGAGACGCCGTAAAAAGAATCCTGATTTTGCACCTTCATGTAAACCCCCTACTGCAGATCTTTATGTTAATCCCTTAAGTTAAGTTGCACTGTTTTGCACTCAGGTTTTTTGCACTGTATTTTGTAAATCTTTGTCCTGATACTCCATACCATAGATGTCCTGACTAAACCCCTGAGTTTTGACTGGGGAACTAGTTTAAAGGCATCCTAGGTACTGTCGAGTTGTAGGGACGATAGATTACAATTATATTTTGCACTATTGTTTTGTTACTGTTCTATGCACTTTTAAGTTACTAAGAGTTACAACCCAGCTTTAAAGAAAAAAAAATAGGGAATTGTTGCTGCCTGTTTTGAGCTTCCCATCCCCCCTCCCAAAGACATGTGCTCCGAGTTCTTTTGTTCCAAGCGCGGGCAAAGCCAAATGTAACTCAGACTCTTCAGCAGTGTCTGATTGGCCGCTCACCCCGGGTCCGCCCCCAGTCATCCCCTTGCCCCTTCTCCGAATAAAAAGATGGTCGAGGGGAGGCAAAGGCCCTCTCTCAGCTCAGCTACCTTCCTGTAAACATCTCTGGTCGTCTGTCTCATTTGAAGGCTTCTAACTGCAGGGAATTGAGCGAGCAGGGAGCTATATTTCTCCCTCTTTGCTTCTGCTGATGGTATTTGCTCTGCAGCTGATTCAGGTACCGATTTTAGAGCTACTAAAGTGCTAGATCGCCCGTGCTACCTCTCAAGGCTGCTCGAGGCTTTCTAAGGCATTGAAATACAAGCGCTAGCCGGTATAAAGCTGAAAAGATACCTTTACATCTTTCCTCTAAGTTACTATCTCAAATGCTGCAGTGTCCAAGATAATCATCTGCAGCCTTTTCAACACAGATTGACTTAAAAAGAATAACACAAGACAGCAATACACTGTTACAGGAACGTTTTAGCTTTTCCTTGATGATATCACTTCTCTGTATTGTCTAGCCTTGAAGACCTAACAAGAACATGTTCTTAGATAGTAAGGGCTACTGACACACTACTGACAAAGAATCCTACAGGGCAACACTGGATACTTTCAGCAAAATATATGAAGTCTCATACGTATTTCTTTTTCGATCGATGGATTAGGCAAGACTGTCTATTATATAGAAGGACATAATTACAGTACATTGAAATTAGATTAAAACTGGTTTACTGATGTAATTCCATTACAGTTTTCTCTTTACCTGGAAAAACCTTTTTAAAAAAATCAAAAATTCACATTCAAAATATAAATGACAGAACTAAATAGGTTGCAAAAATTGTAATATGAACATTTGTGTAAGCACAACTCTCTTTCTGCCAAACCACTAAACCATTATTTATTTTCAAAAGAAAAGTAACTGCCTATGGAAAAACACCTGAATTCTAAAAAGGAAAGAAAGTAGTAAAACAATAAGAATATGATAAGCATCTTCATGGTAGAAATATAAACACTAGGATACTATGATGGAAGAGCAAAAATCATGTAAGGCATAGGCTACCCCAGAAAAAGGCAATATAAAAAAAGTAGTCAAATAAATATATACAAACTGGCACTAAATTTTTGCACTAAAATTTTTGCACTAAAATTCCATGCAGAAAGAAAAATATTATATTTGTGCTATAATATATATCACCAAGGTGATGATAGCATTTGTTAAACCCTAAAGCAGGTTAGAAGGTGTAAGGCAGAAAAGATGGTAATAACAGAGTTTAATTACTCCCAAGCAGTCTGGTAAGAAATCATGACAAAATATGCTGAAGGGACTACATTTGTAGATACTGTAAATAATTGTTTCTTGGAACCATTAGAGAAACTACAAGAGATATAACTCTTGGTTTTACATTAAGCTAGGCAAAGAATATGCTTCAATATTTCAATATATAATTATTAAAAAACCCCCAAAACATTAAAAACACTGACTATAATATACTCAAATTCAGAATTCTCCTGGGAGCAAATCACACCTAAAAATCCCCCAGAAGGTTTAACTGCATCAGAACAAGGCTAGCAAGGATAAAAACAATTGGAAAGCTCAATGGGAAAAATGCTTGCATGTTACAGAAGAACACTCTCACAGAGTTCCGTAACTACATATGATCAAGTAGGAAAAAGTCAAGCATAACTTTAAAAAAAAAAAAACAAATAAAAAAAGAGAGATTGACTGTCAAAGCAGCAGAATAAAGAAGATGGTTAATCAACATTTTTCAGGCCAAAATATGGGTGAAGATTTAAAAGTAATATCTTGTAAATTAAATCTACTATTATGCATATTTAAAAATGTTCTGGGATATATTTTATTTTAGGCTGAAAAAAGTGCTTAAGCCATAAAATCCATAGAACATCCCAGGTTGGAAGGAATCTCACAAGATCATCTGGTCCAACCTTTCATGTAAAAGGGAATTTAGATGAGATTATCTAGCACCCTGTCCAATCCCATATTGAGAACCTCCAGTGAAAGGGACTCTACCATTTCCCTGGGAAGATTCTTCTATGCTCATCAAAACTTTCTATTATGTGAAAAATAGGAAGTCTGGAATTGTGCAAAAATGTTATATAGATTTTTAATTAAATCATGTTGTAACAATACAGAGGAAAGTAGCAAATACAATACTGGCATTTCAAAAGGGACAATGAAAGGCCAAAATGATTGAGGCAAACTAAAGCCCAGCAAATCTATATTCAGAAGAAAATTCCAGAATGTTGTAATAAGGAATGTAAGTAGCAAAAACATGGGACAATATGACATAAAGAATCTAAAATTTTGTTTAAGGAAGTTATGCTTCCCTAATTATTAGTATCCCTTGAACACTTCAATGGTCCTATATAAGAGGGTCACCCAAAACCTGAGCCAACCTAATTTCCAAAAACGTTTTGACATTGTTCTCAAGCAAAGGTTCTTAAATAAAATTAGTAATTGTGGGAAATACAGGAAGGGGTCTTTTTGGGTGGATGGTGAACAAACTGGATAAAAGAAAAGACAAAAATTGCCAATACTAGGGGAGTTTACACACTGGTTAGATGCAACAAATCTTGCCCACTGAGTCTTATGCTGTTAAACACATTCGCAAATTATCTGACAATGTAAGAAGTACTGATGCTAAAAAGTGTGCTGATCAAAACAAACTATTCAGAACAGGCAAAGCATCTCTTGAGCAGAAAGACAGGACCCCTGATTTCAGGGTAATAATTAATTATATAAGAACAGAGCCTGTAGACCATGACCTATCAATCTAAAGAAGAACAAGTACCAGAATATGTGACAGTAGCCAATGAAATTTTGACATGTTGAAGTACTTTTGGTGATGGAACAAATATTTATTTAGTGTATAAAAGTGCATAAATATATAAAATAACTTGAGTAACAGTAAGTGGTGCTCTTAATTAAGATAAGCATTCAGGTGATGCAAAGACAGAGTCAAAGGATATCCTAAGTAGGACAGCAGAAAGTAAATACTTGTCAGGATCCAAGACTGTCATGTCAAGATTCAAAAAGAAGTCAGATGCTCTTCAGGATCCAAAATTCATTTCAAATCAACAAACACTCTGAAATACCCTTTCTGAGTATTGTAAATCACAAATCTGACAACAGAGCAGACTTAGAAGATGTATAATGTGTGTAGGGAAAATCAAATTAAAAGGGAGTAGCATAAATATAAGGACAAAAAAATTCATCCCATTTTTTGAAAAATACAGATTCTGGAATTGATACAAATGGGAACAACTCACAGTTACAGGAACAGCTCACAGTTTCAGCAACATAGCACTAAAACCAGATGAGAATCTGGATGACAGAGTCAACACTGCTCATTTTCATTTTCAATTTCTGTACAACAGCAGAACCTTAAACTCTAGTGCATAGCTACTACAAGCTAAACACCTGTATTTCACTATACCTAGAGGGAAGACTAATGCTTGGTAACTGGCTTACACTTAGTCTATTGTGAGCTAGAGCTTAAACTGATGGATCAGATAATTCTTTAAATTATATCAAATATGATATATCCTTTGGACAATTCCTAGGCAGATTTATGATCTAATGAAAAAAAAAACCCCTATAACCAGTCTGCCTTGAAAATGATTTTACAGAACATATAATTTTTAATAGTTAAATGTGAAAATTTCAGATATGTTGTGGAACAACAGGAAAGTGTGGACGTTCAAGAACTGGTCCCTCTAAGGTTTCAAACTACCCATTCTTGGTTATACCACTATAGCAAACAGTTGCAGCCATGTAACAGTCTATTATGCCTTGCAGTCCTGTGACAGATTGGATGTTCTTTCCTTTGTTGGCTTCCCCAGGAATCTTCTCAGGCTGAACACTGCAGCCCAGGGAGTATTAATTGGGTCAGGACAACTGTAATTTGCTTACATCCAATGATTACTGGAGCAGGATGTTAAAGAATCATGTACATATTATATTATTATAAATTATAATGTGAAAGATGCTGTCAGAGCCCAAGATTTATCAGATAAGGTGAATGCCAGATAATCAAATCTAAAACACTGTGCACAGATTGTACTAAATTCTCCCACTGCTTTGCAATGCTCTGGCAAGGGAAATGGATCATAAACTGTTTCTAACTAGACAGTTACAGAGGGGTTACTGCTGTTTTAGTCTATGGAAGCACAGCAGCTGTGACATAGAGCAAATTGCTTTTGGATCATTCCAAATTAAGGGTCTGATTCTATATTTTGTAACACCTGTTTCACATTGTCCATTTCTTCACTCAATGCCATGGAATTGTGGATGAGTTATTAAAAGAGAAAGAATGTAATTTTGTATGTTTTAGCAGTTGGTTATTAAAATGTTTAAAACATTTTTATCTACATATGTACATACTTGAGAATATCTTAAAATTGAGAGGTACATAGGGCCGTGATATCACATTATCTCTTTTTCATAGGAAAACTATATGTGTTCTTACATCTGCACAGTGTATTTTACATATTTGTATTTAAAATACAAGTCCACTAGACTATTATGGTCTCCTAGTCTGAGTCTTTAGGTGTATAATGATTTCCATCTCACCTTAGTTACAACATTAACACACTATGATCCTGAGCATATCACTCAATTATCTGTTGCCATTTCCCCATTGGTAACATATTGATGCCCACGTATATATTTGCACACATTCCACCTAATCTTTTATCTTTATTTAGAAGACTACTCTCCTGGTACAGAAGCTTCCTTTCCTTCTGAAACTTCCCTGTTTTAATACTTGCAAAGTTTAATTATAGAGAACTGCTTCAGTTGAAAAGGAATATGAAGATATAATGACATTTCAAATTCTCAATACTAAAATACTATTAAGTCTAGAAATATAAATTACTGGAGCAATTATAGCAGCAGAAATAACAGTATTACTGCAATCAACTGCTGCTGTACGTATTTGAAAACAATCTTTAATTTCACTTTGAGTGTACCAATCTTCTCTGCAGAGAAAAAGCTATTGTAAACAATTAACAATACTAAAGCTAGCATGAAATTAATTATTCTGAAACATGCCTTGAGATTTCAAAAATAATACCTTTTTTCAACTTCTGATCAAAAAGGGTTTTTTTCTGTGTGTAATTTGGTTTCTCTTCCTTTGCTGTTGATTTTTATGTCTTAAAAAACAGTGATCATTAACAGTTTTAAAACCCCAATGTTTTAAAAAGATGATGCTGTTTAACTGTTTAGCTGATTTTGCCATTTACCTGTGGCAAGTCTGAGGTATTCCCATCATATTCTTTATCAAAGAAATAGGATAGAATATAAAAATAAGTAATAAACAAAGCTGGCCCAGAACTGAGGGGGATTTTTTTCGCTGTGTAGAGACAGCAGGACAAGATGTCTGCCAGCCAGCTATTTATAGTTTAGCTTTCATTCTGACTGTTCAGCAATGCCTTCGTACACTGTCAGATGAATCCACTAAACTTTGCAAAGAACAGTTTACAGTCACAGAAACCATTTCTTGCTGTACATGAAACAGATTGCAGTGCTTGAACTTGGATGAATTCATTCAAGTTGTTTCAGTGCATGTATTTGTTACCTTGTTTGCTACCCATTTCTTCAGATCCTTCAGAATTCACACCAAGTCAAATACTTTTTCCATCTTTGGCCTGTGGATAGCTAAGAGGACTGTAGATGTGTAAGAGGAAGAAGTGGAAGAGACAAACTGTTATGGTCTGATTATAACCTCCATTTCCCATCTTCCTGTGCCACTCAGAGACAGGAGATGGAGGAGTTGGGAGTGAAACTCTGGGACACAAAGGAAGGATTATCCACTGCCCTTCCCTTGCCCACAGAGCCAGTCATCTCAACAGGGAATGTAAGCACATGGGTCAGGCAGAGTTTCCCTTTGGTAAATCCATGCTGGTTGCTCCCAAGGACCTGCTTGTCCTTTTGTTTCTGTATTTGTCTCAAGAACATAGTTGTGACATTGACCTGATTAGCTCATGCTTACCCATCTTCTGTTGCAGTGGGGATCCTGCAACACGCATATATCAGACCAGGAGTCCCGTGGAAAGGAAATATATATGGACAGGCAGATTCTTGCTAGATGTTTCAGAGATGTTTATTTCTCCAGCCGCATGGCCGGAGCTCTGCCCAGGAACTGTTCCAGTCACGGGACCAAGGGTCCTTCTGCCCGCGCAGGGAACACAAACCAACCAATGGGAACGAGGCTGAGCAGGGGCAGGGAAACCCCGTGTCTGTGCCCTCAGGGCCCCTCTCCCAGGGCTACACGGCAGGGGAGGGACCCCAACAATCTTCCTCCTTGGCTTTTTGAAGATGAACATGACTTCACATTTGTCTTTTTCCCTGTCATCAACTCTAGGCTTTCAGAGGTAATGGAGAGTGGCCTCGTGATAACATCAGCCAGGGGTGCATGCTTGTAAGCATCCTTCTGAATCCATGGCACTTTATATGTCTGGTTTACTTGAGTAGTCCATAACTTTATCTTGCTCTAGTGTTTCTTGCCACCAACCATAGACACTAGGACTGTGATCTGGGAGGTCTGATATCTTCTGAATAGCGAAGAAATCTATTTGGTATTATGGCATTGCTTCCCCAGATGTTACAGATATTCTTTTAAATACCTCACTGCTTGAGGGCAAGGCTCTGATCTCCTGAAGAGAGCTGTGGCAAAAACTAGGGAAATCAGTAGAATTGTTGCACCTTGCCTTACCTATTGAGGGCATTCTGTCTCTAAGGAATACTAAATAATAACACAGGAAAAAAAGGAAATATGTGGAAAAAATGCCCGGATATTTGAGATCCGATTAAGAAAATGTGTAGGAAATCATCAGGAGACAGTATTTTACCCTCAGGGCTTCATAGATCATCTCAAACTTCAATCAAAATGGAAGGAAGAGGAATCTAGCCTAGAAATTAATCATTTAACACGAGCCAATTCCAGTAACATGGGACTCCAATGTCAACAGTTTCTGGCAGCTAGAAGTTCCTGTTAGAAACTGAAGGAGCCTGGGGTCTGAAGTCACTGTTCTCTGCAACTTCCACGGTATGGGAAGGTAGGAGAGCCAACAGCAAAGTGAACTACTCCTTTGAGAGAAGGACCTAAAGCAAGACAATGTATTATTAGGTGAAGACTGTGGATATCACAAGGGTCATTATCCAACTTGACTCCAAGAGTGATCAGAGCACTTGTCAGAAAAAGCTGAGTCTCAGCTGGAGCAGAAATCTCCCTTGAAGCAAACTGCAGGACGAAGGTCAGAAACAGACCTGTTCTCTTTCAGGGATGATGAACGTTTTACAATAGAAGACTGACTGCCTGGGTCTAAACTGATGGGAAAGAAACTTTCTGGAGTGGTTTCCTACTGCTGAGATTGAAAAGCCCACATAAAGAGTACTTGGACAGGCAGTTCTCCATTCCCTGACAAAAAGGAAAAACCCAGCCTTTATAGACTATATTTGTCTTGTAGCCTACAGACTTTGACATGGAAGCCAAGGAAAATTGAACTTCCCTAAAGCCACAAAAACATAAAACTTAAGCAAAATGAGATGCTAAGATCAAAATGAACACAAAAATCTCAAATAAGTAAAGAAAATTAAGTGAAATAAAAGGCTGATGTAATCTCAAACAGAAAGAAAGCTGCAAGAAAGCTCACTGGAAAACTAGAGAGGACACTGAGAGTAGAGGATATATTTTTGCCTTTTTGGGGAAGTTATAGGAATATATGCTTTCCAAGTACTAATAGAGGTTAAGTATCACCAGCTTAAGCACTTGTACATGTCCCACATCTATTACCTAATTTAGATAACAAGCATGAACTGCAACATCTCACCTATTAATCCTGCATTAAGAATAGACTTGAACTGCAACATTCTCAAAAAAAGAAAGCCCATGTTGATATGACAATCTAACACATGCAGGCACATTTTTTAGCAGTAAATTACCTTTAAACCATTGCATTTCATACCTATTTGAACTTCCCTAAGGTAAATTTATTTTTATGGATTTTATTTGGCCTTCAGCTATTAAAGAGCTATTTATCATCTCAAAATTCATTCTCATATACACATTACTACTATATTCCTCAAATAAATTGCTTCTTTACCTGCTCCAAAAAACACTACATCAATTGAACTTCTCTAAGCCTTCACTATAAATTCTTTGGGGTATCCCCCAAAAATTTCTCTTCACTTCTAGAAGACAGGTCATTTAAACACTGAAAATATAATTTTCATATATCTCATTAGTATAGAATATTTCTTGAAGATACATTTCTGTAGTAAATAAAATTCTATATACAACTCAGGATAAAATATTCCAGATGAAAGTACAGTTTGTGTATGAACATTTGAATTAAGGGAAAAGTTGTATAACTATGAATATTGCTTGATGTGTTCTTTTAATGTCAGTATGAGCTACTTAGAAATACACTTTTTTGCTGAATATTTTACAACCTAAAAAGCACCTACTCACAAGAACTTTTAAGGTGGATTTCAACAGTCTTGTCACAGCATTGATTACTGTGCAATTTATTATAAGGTGAAAGCAATCTAGAAATGCTACATTATAGCAGCATCAAAAACACGCCTGTGCTTGAAATGACTCTATTTTCCTCATGATAAGATGACCTTCACTTACTGAAGAATGGAACAGAAATAAAAAGGTTAAATCAATTGCACAGGGTGAAGCCTACCTGAAAGTACAGCATAAAATGTGAAAACTGGACTACGTATGTCCAGTTTTTACAGTGCATTGGAGAAACAAAACCCCTGCAGACTAACTTTGCTACAGTTGTGGGTGACACGAATCCAAAGATCCCTGTTCAGATAAATGAGATCTGCACTACACCAACTCAGCACTAACAGTGTAATTTATTTCTCCACATGTGGAAAACATACAAACACTCACAGATAGTCTTTGTTATGTAATGGTGAACAGTTTTACATTCTGGAAACACATTTGGGAACGACACAAGAGAGTTAAATAGTCCAGGTAGCAACACAGGTTGGCTTTAGATAAGTGAAAGTCTGAGACTGACTTGGAGTTTTATGACTAGTGAGGCCACCGGCATCTTATGTCAACAATATAATTTTAAAAATTTATACATAGCTATGACAATAGCCCCTTAGATGCAGAGGTGCTCTCCATACTCTGACACCTGACAAGATGCAGAAGGCTGAGCCAGCTGCATTGCGAGCTGCATTGCACAATGGCCATGCTGCTGGGAGCTGGGCTGAGTGTGCCCTGGGTGTATGGTGCCAGTCTCAAATGAATTACAGGGCCTGAGTCTTTGATCTGTGTTAGCATGAAGAATTTGAGTCTCATAAACTGGAATAGAAGTTCCTAACTATACTCATCCTGATTTGGAAAAAAAAAAAATACTGGAAATCACTTAAGTGATGTGTATCT
The DNA here is from genome assembly GCF_020740725.1 of Corvus hawaiiensis. Classification (NCBI taxonomy): domain Eukaryota; kingdom Metazoa; phylum Chordata; class Aves; order Passeriformes; family Corvidae; genus Corvus; species Corvus hawaiiensis. The sequence continues at coordinate 28,056,671 of NC_063215.1, forward strand.
GTTATTGTGACTACTCTACCCCAAAATCCTTGTCTCCAACTCTCTGCATGACCCTGTGGGTATTCTTCTTCCCTTGCTCTGTACAAGCCCCACTGCATATTACTTCTCATCCCTGCATTCCGTGGTTACCTGAGCTGCATACAGATGCTGACAAATTCAAGCTCCTGTGCTATCTCTCATTCATTAATGCACTTTCACAGGTTAGCTTTCTCTTGCCTGGTCTATTTTTACACGTACCTGTCTATGCCAGCACAGGATGTAAACAGAGCCTCCTTCATTTTGAAACAGATTGCAGTTAATACTTTTCACGTCTTCACAGAACTAGCACCTGAGGTAACAGGTACCTTCTCTAAATTTGATCATATTTGCTTCTTTACTCTGACTAATCAAGACAATCAGGATTTCAGATAATGAATTTAGACCATAATGCTCTTTTTGTTCACTTTTGTTCCCCACATGAGAAATACACTGCAAGGGACTATACTCATCCCTTAGATGCAACTCTTAAAAAGCTGTAAGTAATTTTTATTTTTTGCATGTTTTAAATCTCTTCAGTTATATAATATTCAACATGCCAGTCCTAAAAATAATACAAATTTAAATAAAAATAAATAATAATAATAAAAAATACCTGTTTTGCTGCATAACGATGAGGCAAACCACCAACAAATATGGATCCTGTTTCAAGCCAATAAGAACTGGACCAGATATTTCTGGTTATACTTGTATTTGAAGATATCTTCAGGACTGACATTTCTGCTTCACATGGTACCATGCCCTGCCTGCACAAATTCAGAAATAGGCACATTTTACCACCACATATTGTTTACATTACTGTCTATCTGACAAATTAATTAGGTTGTTAGTAAACCAACAAGGAAAGAAAATAAAGTAAATGGCTGTTTTATATTATAGAACTATAAATATAAAAGAAGCTATTTAACAAGCTATTTGACAAGTCTTTGGGGTTTGAAATTCCATTAAAATAAAGCCATATTGTAAATCTGGGCACTGCAATTGCTAAAAAAAGCCAAAGCACACAAATGACTGAATAAAAAGAGTTAGACAATTTTTATCAATACCAAGAAGACTTTGTAATTTGAAAAAAATACATCTATTGAACTGAAATATTTTAAATATCGTTCTTTCTCATCACACACACAAAATACAAACCCCTAAAGCAATTTAAAACAAGCTGCATTTTAGAAAGTGCAGAGCTACTATAACAATCTGTAATACTTATCTTCAAAAGCATCATTCCTAAAGCTGAAGTTGGTAATATTAGGCCCTGAAATTAATATATACATTCCCATTACCCTCCCCCACTCACATATCCTCTTAAAAGTGTTGCTGTTAACAACGTGCATAAATTCTCAACAACAAACAGAAGGTACCAGGCAAAAAATTTGGTTTCTTTCAATTTTTTTTTAGTGATGTAAAGGTCATTTGCATTCCAATGACCAACTGGCAGCAATCACTTTATCTTCATGTAAGAAAGGACAGTAAAGAAATATCAGAACTAAACCAGTCTCTCATGGAGGAATTTCTTCCAGCCTATCTTTCTCTCTGTACATGAAACAAATGAGAGTTCAATCAGCTCTATATTTAAAGATATTCAAGTACCTTTGTAATATGGGTGTCACAAAAAATCTATGTGAAAGTAGTACATATAAAAAAACGCAAAAAACCCAAAACAAAAAAAGCCCCAAACCACAAACCAACAACCCACAGCTCTGTAAAAGCAATTTGGGTAGGATGCAGTAGGTAAAGTATGAATTCAGCTTATCTCTGACAATGTAAAATTACCTTCTGAAAATTCTTGCAAAAAAGAGCATAAAAAGTTTTCTTAACTATTTTCTGTCAGATAGTAATATATGGATTCTCAGATATTATTTCATAAAGTCCTCCATGTGTTTTTAACTGAGAGAATGGAGAGTTAACGTTAGTAACATTTGCAAACAGTTCTTTATGTTTTCCATGTAATTCTGTTGTGAGATACTTTCAGAACAGTATGCAAACATAGTGATATGTATTTAAAGAAAGGCCTATAAATATTTGTGTATGCAAAGTGGCTTGTCCATCCTATAGCAAATAACTTCAGATGAAGAATAAAAAATTTTGGTTTGTGGCTAAAATCAAGAATGAAGAAGAAATAAATTGGGGTTTTGATTCTGTGGACTGAAAACTAGCATCTTAATGGATCTATGCAGGGGATTTTTTTTGTTCTCCCCTCAATTTTTTTTGAACTTGATAATTAATAGCTAACATGAATGTGAAAAAGGAGCTAAATGTATCTAGAATCAAGGAAAGAAATGTTTTTCCTACCATGTTTTTTGGATATTATACAATGGCTGTATGTCTAAGCACACACAGAAGGTTCTGCAGCATGCCTTTTTCATTAATGGCTTACAAAGGAGGTTTGCTGATAATGTGTGTAACTGGCACAATCATTCTCTGTAGCTCTATTTGCAATGGTCAAGAAATTTTTACTAGTGCTCAGTAAAAGTCAGTGTGACATTTTGTATATATCATTCTACAGAAAAGAGTGGCAGTGAGACTCAAAGGAAAAAATATGATTTTAAAAATACCTAAAATTTCTTCTTTTCTTGATAAAATGATATTGTAATTATGAATAAAAGCATAATAATAAGATAATATTTCAGAAATATGTTAAATCAGACTTGTTTTAATACAGCATAATTCTTAAGATGGAGTGGAAGAGGGTCAGGGAGGGATTGACAGGCTTTTCTTTTTAACTATTTAACAGATGTGTTAAGTGAAGTACAGCTGCTCAAACAACTTCTCTTCTGTTTTTCTCTTAATTACTATTTCTTCTGCAGGTTCTGAGATGTTAATGTAGTAAGTAGTTACATGACCATGTATGTAATTCTACCACACAAACACCATATTGATGTAGTTCTTTTCACATTAGCTTTAGATATATTTTTTAGCTTGTCCTTAACAGCTTATATGACTGATATGTAAAATTATTTTTGTGTGCATACATTAAAAAAAAAAAAATGAAATTAATTCCCAGTATTTGGTGTCAGAAAACAAGTTAATACAATTCAAAGCATGAGCTGCCTTTGCCCTAAGCTTGTTAGAATGTCAGCCATGCACCTCTGATTGTGTTTGATTGAATCTAGCAGGGTCTGGCCAAATTAGAATAATGACTTTAAACCATTATTTTTTAGCGTTTGCTGATGATACAATCACTGGGTCATATATGCACTCTATGAATTTTCCATCAGGATTTTAAAATACTTTTTCTACAATCAGCACACTGGGTGCTTTAAAGGTCAAGTAAGACGACAGGGCTTTTTGCATAATTATAAATGTGGAAATACATACAGCAACTCTGAAGCACTTTTGCTGGGTAAGCTACCAGTAATTGTGCCTCAGTCCAAGCTAGCAGTAATAGTTCACAGTTTCCTCATTTGTAATCACACAAATGTAGTGATTAAATACTGGCCTATTAATTATAACCTGAAGATGAATTCTGTCTAAACGCTACTAAATCCATTGCTCAATGCCTCATGGGTTAGAAGGATGGAAAGGTCAGACAATAATTTGATAACTGTTGATATAATAGTCCCTAAATATGGCAATGTCTGTATGAAATCCAAGTCCCTTTACATAATATGTTCACTTTCTGACATTTTACAGTGATGATAAAATGACATTTTTAGGATTATCATAAAATGGTAAAATGGTAACAAAACAAAGGGAAGAGGAGGAGGGAAAGGAGGATGTTCAGAAAAAGTGTTGTGTCAGTTATGCTATGCAGCCTTGTGGGGAATAAAAATTATTTAACCTGTTTTTTTCTGATAGGAAAGGAAAATATTTTGTTCGAGAAACAAGACTGAAACTTTCACCTGTCTCTAGAAATTTCACTTGAATGTGACCATGCTAAACAACAATAAATAATTCACTGATACCATTGAACTGTTTAGATTGTAATATTAGCATTCAGTATATTAAACAAAAGCAACAAGATATTTGAAACATTTATACCAAACACGAGTTGTGAACCACCAGAAGTAAAGAAGTTTAGTTATCATATATTATAAAAAATTTCCCAATTTCCCCAATTTTATTGAAGGCAATTGTTTAATTAAAGCTGACAACATATTTCACTTTAATTATGTTTAATTATTATTTATAGATTTCTTAGCTTAAAAAAATACAACTTGCTTTTCACTCAGTATCTAGAGGTTTACATTTTCTGGTTTCATGCTTAAACTGCTCCTTGCAGTACAACATTTATTTTTGTAAAACTATGACAAAACAATAAACCTACTGTCACTACAATCAAGAGATACTTTTTATTAATGCACATTTAAAAGGTGGGATCAATTTTGACCTAGCACTTGTTTTGAAATCTTTAAGGCTTTTCAAGGGTGTTTGAGACGAATTTAGGAATGGGACCTCTGGACCTCTCTACTCAGAGAGTTTTGCAGGTGTCAGCATTAGAGGTTTTCAAAATCTGACTGAATAAAGCCCTGACCAACCTGTTCTGACCTTGTCTGGCCCTGCTTTGAGCAGGAGGTTGTGCTAAAGACCTCCTGACGTCCCTTCTGGCCTGAATCACCCTACAATTCTGCAATCCTACAATCCTGAGACACCTTCCTTCAGCAAAGAATACCCCTGCAATCCCATACTAGTAATATTTACAGAATAGGGCAGAATCTCTTGTTACCTGCAGTAGATTTACTTAGATAGAACATATACCAGTTCACTCACAGCCATTACATTTTCACTCTGCAGTAAGATGCATAATTGTAGACTGCTCTCATCCATTGGTGCTGATTTTGCCCTACTGAGACACCAGGTAATACACACTTTCATGTTGCAGATTAACTAATTAGTCAACAACATATTTTTTCTCATTCGCTCTGACAGCAGACTTGTATTTCCTGAGCCTGAAGCTGATTTCTTGGTCTGGTCCTAGATTTAACTATGATTTAACTAAACAAATAAGAACAATGAAGATAATGATATAAATTTATAATGCAAGGAGGGGAGAAAATAAACTTTGTTTCGTATTCTAAGAAATAAATAAATAAATAAATACGGCACCTCCTATTCACAGAAGTTACACTACTACACTAAATAGGTCCACAATTTGAGTTCAAATCCTGGCATGGAATCATCCCTATTTTTACAAAGTCATCACTGTTTCTGTTACAGTTACCATGGAAGTTAGGAACTAGCTCCAATTCTGAAACTCATAAAGTTCTCTTGTTAGTGCAATTCAGGAATCATTTCAAACTCACGTCACCAAACTGTTTTACCGTAAGTGATTTTAAAGACATGATCTGGGACCTGCCAGTTGGCCTCAGTCCAGAGACCAGACTTCAAAATTTTAGTTTAATTTACTACTGTAGATATAGCTAAAGAAAAAAAACATTATCTATTCCTCTGGCCCTTTCTGTCTTTGCAGTTTCTTGCTTCTAGTTTCTTGCTGCTCACATCATAGCAACCACAGATACTACTTGCGGAAATTAAACTTAGAAAACTATATGCACGTATTTAAACTTGAGTTAGATGTAAGTAAAGTGTCACTTAGTGAAAAGCTTGGCTCAAATTAGAGTACTATACTCAAGTATTCAGGCAGTAGAAAGTAGAGTTGGACCTAGACTTGCAACACTGTAATTTGAAGTGAAACTTAAAGAATGTTTCTAATAAGAAGATAGTTACACTGTGGGAATTCATATTTACATTGACTCTGCAGGTAAGAGTCTCTATAGCCTATCTGTGTTCTCCTTAATGTAAATTCTGTGCTTACGACATGTGGCCAAAGCAGCCATAGAACACTGAGGCCACTTTTAGTATCCATAAGTACCCTTTGATGCTCCATAGAAAATAATGCAGAACAAAGTCTGATGTATTGTTATTGGCCGGTTATTAGAGCCCTATTTTACTGTTTTTATGTTTCTGTCCTTGCGATAAGTTGTTTCAGAAGATAAAGTAGAAAATTTTCACTCTTATAAGTGACACTAATGATCTCTTTTGAGATCCAAAGCAAAATAAAGTAGCTATGACAGAAACATTTTTAGCATTTTTTTAAGTTAAACAGTCTGAGCAAGAAAACATCACTATACACCACAGACTTGTCACTTGCATGACTCTAAATTTTAGTGTCTGAGTGTCTGCTTTGATGGTAGAGTTCTGAGAATGTGTAGACTGTGATTTGCACCCAAGATGTGGCATGACTAAGTAAGCTTTTATCTTAAAAAGAGGCTGTAAAACAACAGTTTGTTTCAAACTAATTGGTGGTATTAAATCACTATTAACTGTTATTATGACCAATTTAGTATAATTAAATCCATTGCATTCAATGACATTGCCACGAAAAGGCAGTTGTTTATTCTCTATTGATTCATAAGAAGTTTGTGAAAGATAGCCTGTCTGGAAAATTAAAAAAATATGTGCAACATCTTAAGCTTCGATTTCATAACGGGTTTTGATTTCCATTAAGATTTTTTTTTTTAACATCGCATTGATACAAAATAAAATAACATTATCTAGCTGCAAAAAAGTGCACTAAGTTTTAAACTTTTGGTTTTTTTTAGAAGGCTTGATCAGTGCAGGTTAAGGTTTTTCTCCTGTACTCAGACAGCTATGTAAGCAGAAGGTCTACTTTCACTACCCTCAATTTCTGAAAACTAAGTGCAAGATATGAAAATATTAATGTCAAATTTTTCTAATATAACTTCTAGGCTTTGTCCATTTCCACTATTCCTTTCTCCTTGAAATCTTAGTTCTGGCTGAATGAAGAAAGTAATTGCTGTCGTGACTCCAGAATGGCAAAAGGTGTTCTGCCATGTTTGGCAATGCCAGACTGAGACGGTTCAAAAGGAGTATCATGACGTAGCATCAGCAGTATAACCCCATGATTGTTTACTGATAGAAATTCTGCTTTGGAAAGAAAATTAAATTGATCATTTTAAGAAGACAAGCTTCAACCTAACATTTTAAAGAAATTCTGAAGTTAGTGGAGGGCTGTGAATATGTATAGCAGATATTGTGGAGCCTGGATGATCTCACTGGCATTTCTTATATAGTTATAGGCATGGTTTGACTGGCAGCTTAGGCAAAAGACTCTATATGAGCCCTGGAATCATTAGTGAGGAGCCAAAAAAAAGAAAGAAGAAGAATAAAGTGGTTTAAATGTGGAAAAAACAACCAAGCCTTTTGAAGCCAAAGGTGTCCCTTTGAAGGCATTCTGAATTTTCTCCCTTTTGTTAGAGTGACTTACCCAAACAGACATGACGCCCTTCTTTAAGGAAAGACTTTATTTAGCACACAAGATAACTAGCTTCTTAAAATGTTACTATTTTTAGTAATGAAAATATAGCAGTAAGTGTGATTAAATAAAAGCCTTGAAGACAAATTTATTCTCTAACTTGAATACTTTTTCTACCAGACACAGTTAGTCCTAAACAAAATCTCCTTTCTTCCATGGCCTTACAAGGCTCACCTTAGTGCTGGCCACCTATAGCAGGCAGACTGCCCTTTTTTCTCCAGGGTTTTCTCAGTCTGCACTGTTGCTGCAGACACTCTGCAAACTCCATCCTGCCCTTCAGGGAGAAAAAGCTTATTTGCTTTCAGAAGAGGTGCATCTCCCTGCCTCCAGATAACTCTGACTGAAAGGGATTCACGTGGGATAAAGTAGAAAGCCAGCTTCCTTCTTACTAAGTAGGAGTTACAGGGTACAGAATTCACACAGCACTGTCTGAGTAAACAAGACTGCTATACTGCTTGTCCTGTTCTTTGCATCTTCCTCCTTTATTCAGTAGAGAAAAGGACTGCTTGCATCATATCTGCTGCAGTATGATGACTTTAATAAAATTTATGTCTTCAGGTTTCTGGATGCAATGTAAAGTGCCTAACAGCATTTTTCTCCCACTACAGAACTGGTTAATTATTTTCATTTCTCTATTTTCTGGGACATGTCTCAAATAACAGAGTGGTGAAAAGGTATCTAGCAGATAAAAAGATCTTTGAGGTGAGAGTGAATTACACCTCATATGTCTGTGCTCCTTGCACAGTCCTGGGCATTACCTCAAGACCTGCGATGTAGGGTTAGCAGGGTCAGAAGTGAATCTCTACCCACCTTTTATTTTCAGCTTTTTACTGAAGTACTGGATGGGGTTTTCCAGAAAGAATGAAGTGTATATATAAACTGCCCACCAATGCTGTGGGTTTAGGAAGAGGTGACCAGAGTAAAGCATATCATAGGAAAACATTTAAGAATTAGAAGGGCTTGATTTAACTGAAATCTGTGTTTTTCATAGACTTCAAACAAAATATTGATCATTTAAGACATAGAAGAGGTCAAATTAGTGGTCTCTTTGTGGTCAAATAAGTGTTCCCTTCTGGCCTGAAAATCTAAACCCAAGAAATTTTAGGAATTTTAGCTTAGATAAAAATGTTTGCTTATGTTACCTTATGCTGCTGCGTTCAAATCACATCATATATTCATCCATAGAGAGGAAAAGAAGTTCAGTAAAATATTTTTTTAAACCTACAGTGTTTGTTTTTCACTAAGCTTCCTTTGTGATAGCTAGTATATTTACTCCTTATTAATATGCATATATTGTATAAAATATATTGCATGTGAAAACCTGTGTTCTTAAAATCACTTTGATTATGAAATCAAAAAGCTCAGTACATTTAAGTGTATAAGAGGAAATACTGGATTGTGTGTACTCTATATGTTAGGTCTGCTTTCTTAAAACCAAAATCAATTCAGAAATAGAATACTGTTACAGTCTATTAGTTTTTATAAGGAAAGAATATTTAAAATGTATTAAAAAAGTCAGTTGATGATGTTACTACTTTACTTTTAAAAATAGCAATCTGAGTTATTCTGGTAAGAAAATTTTTAATGTTCTGTGAAATTAATAACGTGAACAATAGAGTTAAGAACTATTGTATAGATCACATGGGATAGAACGGGATTTAAATACTCTTTAACAGAGAACCAGCTAAAGACCTGTCCTGAGGAAAAGCCTCCAGCAAATACATAAATGATGGAGACAATATCTCTAACAGATTAGTGATATACAGCAGTCAGTAAGAGAGACATGTTGTTTCTCTACTTTTTCTAATGAAGACAGACAAAGAAAGGCAATTTCTAGCAAGGTAAATGAATAATTTCTGAATCTAGAATTAAACTGTACTTTTGTTTTTCACATAAAGACACTTCAAAGAACAGTAGAATCATTAGTTGTGGTACAGTAGTTCTACTATTGAAGTCTAAGATGTTCTCTTAAAAAAAATTCACACTAACTGATATTTTAAAAAATACCTAAGATTAATAGAAGATGACTGCAGTGATACACTGTACTTGTAACTTATTTCTGGTATTTGTGCACAAAAATGATCTTCAGCTACAGAAATCTATGCTTATTCACAAAGGAAACTGGGTATGTCTAAATTCACAGATGGTCTATCTCTTCCCTTAATAATTCTTCAGTAGCAGATATAATGAATGCATTCTCAGTATTCAACCTATGTATGGATCAGTTTGCTTTTCTGTGTTTTTTAGTGAGATCCTGTTATTCCTCTCTAGCATCTACAAAGTCATTGTTTCCACAGTGCTCTAAGCCATTAAAATGGCAGAACTATCATAGAATAATAGAAAGTTAGGTCTGGAAAAGACCTCTAAGATTACCAAGTCAAACCTTTAACCTAATATTGCAAAGTTCATCACTAAACCATGTCCCTCGGTGCCACCTCTAAATATTTCAAACACCTCGATTGATGGTGACTCAACCACTTCTTTGGGCAGCCTTTTCCAATGCTTAACAACCAATCCTGTGAAGAATATTTCCTAATATCCAAGCTAAACTTCCCCTGGTGCAGCTTGAGGCGATTTCCTCTTGTCTTGTTACTTGGAAGAAAGGACTGACCCCCACCTGGCTACAACCTCCTGTCAGGTAGTTATAGCGAGCAACATGGTCTCCCCTGAACCTCCTTTTCTTTCAGCTAAACAACCCCAGCTCCCTTAGCCACTACCTGAAATATTTGTGCTCCAGACCCTTCACCAGCTCCATTGCCCTTCTCTGGACACGCTCCAGCCCCTCAATATCCTTCATGTAGTGAGGGGCCCAGAACTGGATACAGCACTTGAGGTGTGGCCTCACCAGTGCCAAGTACAGAGGGACAATCACTGTCCTTGTCCTGCTGGCCACACTATTGCTGATCCAGGCCAGGATGCCACTGGCCTTCTTGGCCACCTGGACACACTCTGGCTCATGTTCAGGCAGCACCCCCATGTCCTTTTCCTCTGGAAGGCTTTCCAGCCACCACAAGCCTGTAGCAAGGCCTGGGGTTGTTGTGACCAGCTCATGCCCAGGTTCATTAGGTTCTTGGAAAAAAGTATAATATAAACTGAAAACTGTTATTGATTGAACATTTATTCTTAAGAAGCACCATAATTTATTTTTAAACACTTGACCACCAAAAAGAAAAATACATTTAAATTATAAGGTATTTATGAGATAAAGTAAAAAATAAAATTAGTCCCAGGAGTGAATATTATTGTGTTGGTTCCCCCTCTACTTATCTGTGAAAGGATCAAGATCAAATTAACTTTCTCTAAATGTACTGTGCATGTTAGCAGAATGAACTGCAAAAACATTTATTCTGACTAGCAAGATTTCAAAACTTTTCCTCTATTTAGTGTTTTTTGATTCTTATTTGGCTTCAGTTTCACAGTTCATAAATCAGAATCTTCTTTGATTCTGTTGTTTCAATCCAGCACTACCATTTCTGTGGTAATGTCATGCTCTGCTAGTGGACAGTAAAAGTGTCACCATGTAACAGAAATCTTCAGCCTCTAGAAAATAGTTGCACACTTTTTGAGCTACTTGTTGCAAGAGTCAGTCTATGCTGTTACAAAGTCAGTATCTTTTTCTTTTCACAAGTATTTCATAATACCCTTTTTGGGGATATTGTTCACTTTTCCTGCTCACCTGAGTGATAGTTACCATAAGAATTTTATGTTAAATTTCTTTATCTTTGTCCAAAATCCCCAAGCCAAAATGAAAAAAAAATCCTTCCAATTTTCTTCATACTTCATGACCAACTCATTCCTATTTTCCACTTTACAAATCCAGGTCTTGACATCAGTATCGATGTTTCCAATGTTTTAATTATTTTCATTCTGTATTAAATGAAAATGCCTCTATTCCTAAACTATATTCCCAAACCAGTTTGTTTTCATTGACTTAGCATCTCTGCAATGTATATTGGACATTAATGAGCAGATATAACCTACTTAGGACTTAAGATACAGTGAAATTTAGAAAATACAAAAGTCATTTTATTACCAGTGTTAATACATCGTAAATAAATTGGACCAAGTATAAACCTGTACTTTTTCCAAGTAAGCTCCATTGATCTGGGAAAAGCTTCAGACCATATAAAAATTAGAAATTATTAGATAAGTCAGCACTTGTATTTCATTCACCCCTAGTTTTACACCAGGCACTTTAGGAGGGACTGAGAAAAAGACCAACACAACTGTGGCTAAGAAAATATGTTTGTGAGGACCCTGTCAATGGCCAGTTTAGAGGTCCAGCAACTTCCTAAACCTTTTGTATTGATAACAAATATAAAACAGACTTAACCCTGCTGTGTCCAAGTACCTTAACTTGCAGCTAATGCAAGTCCATTGACAGATTTCTTGGGAGAGGCCAAGAAAATGAAAAGACCCTGATTCTATTTTATATCAAGAATATATTTCCCACTGCATTTTATAAATATTGAATACACTTCTCTAATTAAGCAGCAGCAATTGCTAATAATATCTTTTGACTCACACTGGTTTTTGAGGATATGGCCCATTAAGTATGTTTTCATTGAGTATGTGACATTTACATGGTGCATGAAACAAGAGATGAATGACTTCTTCACCCATATGCTGTTATGCTAAAAATGAAGGTCAGATTTCTGCACCTTTGTGATAAAATAAAAATAGGAATTTACAATAAAAGTGAAATAAAAAGAACAAAAGACAAACAAAACAGAGAAGCATCTGCAGGATTTGCTAACTACTTTATCATCTGCTTATCTTACCTGTCTGAAACCCTAGGGAAAATATGAGGTTTGTAGCATGTTGTGAAGGATTATAAATACAACATACTTTGCACCATATGGATTATCTCAGACCCCCATAAAAAGCTGTCAAAACCAAGCAATATACAAGCTCCTGAGTGAGCATATGTTGCATTATGGCATGATTAGAAAGATCTTTTTCTGACTAGAGGAATCAGAAAACTTTTACATCTAAAAAAGGAAGACAATCAATCATCAAAAGTCCTATAGGTAACTAGTGCAAACCTCAAATTACAAACAATAGGAGTCAAAGGAGAGGAATAAGACACTCAGAAAAGCAACTGCCAGATTTTGCAGTTAGTTTCTAAACTGATGGAGCACCCACACCAGATATTTAATCCTAATGATCTTGGACAATTAAAAAATTTCAAAGTGGATAGACTCATATTAAAGAAGTTGTACTCATGACATCTACTGCATAATCAATTTATAAGTGGACATATTTGCAAAAGCAATTGACAATTCTGATCTGAGACTAAAATGAAAGTAAGAATACTTTTCATGTAATTGAGGAAACTATTTTTATCAGTACTGAAATGGAGAATAGTGGACCAAGAAAAGGCAAATTTCTATATCGCTGCTGCAGTTTGGTTTGTTTCTGCAATTCATGTTATTTTATCAACTTGTTTTGATGACAAAGACTGAAGAAGAAACATCTTAAAGTAGTTAATGGAGGCAGTTTTATAAATGCTGGAATGAGAAGATTCTGGTTGAACAACCCCTGCATTGCCAGTAAGAAAACTCTATCCTCTCTACAAAACCAAACGTGTAAACCTTCCAGTGCTTGAGTCTAACATCTCCTTCCCTTCAAAATATCCTGCAGTAATCTAGTCCCTGTGGAATATTGCCTATATCTATTTTTCACTGTAGCTTTTTCACTTCCCTGGAAACATTCTTAAGAAAACCAAAACAATAGTCAGAAATGTGAATGAAATATCTGCAATGAACTTTCATTAACAGACTTAGTACACAACTACAGTAGTTTACACGTAAAATGGAAGTCTCAGGCACTGCTCTGAAGCAAACCTTGGCTATGTGTTGCTTTTAGCAGCCAACGCCATAAATTAGACTAATCTGATGCAAAAAGTTATATCCTAACCCAAATTATCCAAGTTATGCCTGATTTTGATGCAAATACGGTCCTTATATTGTATCCAAATTTATTAAATTATTACAGTTTTTTTAGTCACAATATTCCATCATCATGTACTTCAGCAATGCTGCTATTTTACTTTCAGCATGAATAGTGTGTTGAGCTATGAGAACTGGATAAAGGACATTGTCTGACAGTAATACGTGTGTTTATTTGCAAACATTAGACAGTGTGACATTTCTTTTATTCACATGATGAATTATTTCTGTGGGATAAAGGAAGAAGTAAAATTTTCTCCTGTAAGCAGAAAAGGAAGATACTATCAGTAATTTTCACTGTATTTAAACTTGTATTAAACAACACTCACTTCTTTTAAGTCTACTTCTTTAATTTAATATGATATTGTAGAGGCAGTATACTCTTTGAAGATGTCTTATCTTCAGTAGCTGAAATGCATTGCTTTTCCTGAATTGAAAAGACAAAACGCTTTCCATCACAGGATTACATCAAAAGAGCTCCAAACAATTAGGATTACATTAAATAGTAAGAATTAGCATTTTCTTTACAAAAAAAAAAGTATTGTTATTACCTACAATGTCTGTTCATAATACTTAACATATGCATAGCAAAGAAAGTCCCGTGTGCATATACACTGTTACAATACGCAGTATCTCCTATGTTCCCATTTAACTTTGCCAATTTCCCAGATACCATTGTTCAAAACTTAGCTTACTTATCTCACTGAAAATCAGTTCTGAGAAGATTAAATGTTTGCAAACCTCTAGAAAGTTGCTGAATAAGTTACAGAATTTTTTCACCAAAGTTATTTTAAGTTTTATTATGCTGTATGACACTGCAGTTTATTAAATGAAATGGTAACTTTATAAAACAATTAACAGATATTTCAAGACTGACTCTATCAAACTTAACTGTCAACAATATATATTTAATTTTCAATAAAGGAAAAAAACATGTAAAGTATATATATCCAGGATACAGACTTTTTAATTATCTCAAGCACATGTGAAAATGCATGAGATGACAGTGAGAAGCAACTTCAAATCTTTCTGACATCTACATCACTAAGATTTTAAGTCTTAGAATTGTAGAATCACAGAATTGTTTAGGTTGGAAAAGATCTTTAAGACCATCAAGATCAACTGTTTAACCAGCACTGCCAAGTCCAACACTAAACCAGCCCCTAACTGCCGTATCTACATGACTTTTAAATACCTCCAGCAATGGTGACTCAGCCTCTTCCCTGTGCAGACTCTTTAAGTGTTTTACAACCCTTTCTGTGAAGATTTTTTTCCAAATGTCCAACCTAAACCTCCCCTGGTGCAACTTGAGGCCATTTCCTCTTGTCTGATTTCTTGTTAGCTGGGGGAACAGACTGATCCCCACCTCGCTATAGCCTCCTTTCAGGGAGTTGTAGGGAGCTATAAGCCTTTCAGCACTTTTCCTCCCAGCTAAATAGCCCCAGCTCCCTGAGCCACTTCTCATAAGACTCACCCAATTGGCCTTGGCCCATTTGATTCAGTCTGCCCAGATCCCTCTACAGAGACTTCTTACCCTTCAGTGAATCAACACTCCAACACGACTTGGTGTCATCTGCAGAATGTCATCTTAAAACAATGTCCAGAACTATTTCCAGTCTTCTAAAGCGAGTAGAATGATTAATTATTAATTGCTCAGTAACTAGCCTGAATCCCATAAACAGTACACATTCCTGCTTTTTCAGCAGCATAAATAAGTGTGGCTCATTTCCTGAGCTGTCCTGAAATAATTTCCTGCAAATGAAAGAAGGCAACTCTTCCTTCCTTTCTTTTAAGCTCAAAAGGAAAAGCAAAATACAGAGATTAGGTTGGTTTTCTTCTGTCAGGGGCTATTGTCATGGGCTGATTTACAGACTCAAGTTATTTTCTGCTTGAAGGAGTAGGGGGAAAATGCATAGAATAAGTGCATTTGCATCATGGTAACTAGTGGATCTCTGAGGGATGAAAATGACATGGCAGTCTGAGTGCTTCAGTGCCAGTGAAAGGCTGTTTTTCATAAAGATTTCCACGTTACTGAGGGTTCAGGTACTTGTATTTTTGTTATCTTGAGGATCTTCTATCTTTCTTAAAATTAACAAAAAGGAATAACAATTGAATTCCAATGGATTTAAACTATCTAAGTAACTAGATATTTTATGTCTCCACCCCTTATCCTCTTTGTTTGTGTCACTTGAGATTTCTATGGAATCCTCTCTTAGTTGTCTTTAATGGACTCGCGGAGTACTTGAATATTTAGTCTCTATTCATATAGAAGCTGCTTAACGATTTTGTCATCTTTAGATCTCTTCTCTAAAAATTATTTTCCAATTTACTTTCTCTATTTTGATATTGAGAGGGTGTCATAACCAGGAAATAAACATAACTCTGTATGTTATTAGATTTTAGAGAATCTCACTTTTATCAGTGTCACAGAGACTGCATTCTATTTCTTCCTGGTCACAGAGGAGCTTACAATTGCTTTTAACTTCCATTAGCATGGTTTGGTTTATGGTGTTCCTTTCTGGGTGATAAGCACAACCACAGTGGATTACTGTCTTTTGCTCCTTGCATTAATTTGTGTAATGCTACTGAGTAGTCTGGACCTTGAGTGTGGTCTAACTTGCTGGAAAAAAAATATGATAGCAATGGTAGCTGAAATGCAGTAACAAATTGTGGTTCTTCTCACTGAGTACTCACTGCCGCATCTGAGGGATCAAGGTACAGTATAATGGATACACACTCCACTACATTTCCCATGGAAGGAAAGGGACACAGTGCTGCCCTGCAAAAGTTCTTCATTTAACAATATTTGGACAGATATAGCTATACAATTCCTATTCCATTAAAAGGTTTTTGTTCCTTCTGCATTCCTCCACAAACTTTTTAAGGACTAACATAGTCCTGAGAGACAAGCAGACAGCTAGCTTATTTTCTTCTTGCTGGACAAGATGATTGGACCTACTTTAAGCTGCCTAATAGGAGCTAGGCACCCAGAGAGCTCACTAGGTGCCTAACTTTCCTATAAAGTGAACCCAAAACTTTCATTTTCACAGTCAAGGCTGCGGATTCTATGAGCACGAATCTTTGGTCATTAGATACGTTTATGTAAAAAACCATGGAAAGCCTACCACTGACCTCATTTTCTTTTCATTTTATTGTCCTTCAGTTGCAAGTATTGTTACTTCTACAGGAATTATATATCCTATTATGAGTTGCAAGTCAGTGACACCAATGAAACTCATGGTGCTGTTTCTGCCTATCTATTTCTTTTCCAAGATTTTTCTATTAGTCACACTCTCATTGTTGGAAATTCAGCTATTTCCTAGGCTGAGTAGCTTGGACCTACTGCACAGCATCTTCCATGACTGAATGTTTATGTCTGCTACAGTAAATTATTTCAATGTGAATAAGTTTATTTCCACATCAGGGATGTGATGAGCACTGTCCAACTGTAGTTATAAACATTCTTTCCAAGGATAGTTGTGGCCCAGACTGCCATAAAATGATTTTACTGTACATGTTCAGGTATCACTCATACTTAATGAGATATAATATCTGTGGAATTTACTAACTGTTCAACCTATATGGTCTTTGAAACAATTATAAAAACAGTCAACAGTAAACTTACCTAATTTGCACATTATACCAGTGTCCATCGTCCACTCTAGCAGTGCTAGTGATGTTTTTGACTTCTGTGGCTTCATCACATAAATACTGGTACTATGGAGTGGGAAAAGGTTTTAATTACATTATTTCTAATAATTAAACAGTTGTAGCCTTAGAAACTTGAATTTTAAAATCATAAATTATTTCATAAAAACCTAAAGGATGTCATGTGTATCAAGAAAAATTAATGTTTCATTAAAAGTGCCGGATAAGGAAGCCTATTGTACCAGAAATATAAAAGTACACATATATGCTTCCTAGCCTGCATGAAAATGCTTTAATCTTTGTGTATTGTATAATCAGATATTATGGGTCTGATTTGCAAAGAAGTTGACCATCTGCAACCCATCTGAAATTAACACTGGCCACGGGTGAATTTTACTTACCATTTTATGGTTTCCTTGCACTTACAAACACGTAATGTAGTGTGCAGGCTTGAGCATTTTGGAGCACCATTTAATTTCCTGTGCTAATGTGAACAAGCACTTGATTTCATGGTTTGTCTCCTTGTAATTGTAGCATGATTGTGAGCTTAGAACCATTTGTTCATTGGGCTTTAAATCTACATTTAATTGACCAGCTTTGTGAATGATTAAGTGAATTCAATTAGTTTTAACATGGCACACTGGGATCTCTGAATAGGTTTGTGTCAATTAAAGTACTTTCATATTTTATGGTGCTTATGATATGTTAGAAAAATATTTTTCTGCATCATTACTTTACCATGAATACAAGTAAGATGAACTTAAAGCCATCAGCATTTTCTAAACCCTGGCCTTCCTGCCCGTGACTAATCTCATTTTTTCTGGACAAAGATAGTCACAGTATAATAAAAGACAAAAAAATCACAATATAACAAAATAAAGTAAAAGGTAATTTTCTTATTTTTCTGTTTATCTTCAGTTTATATATCTGTTTAGTATGGTCATGGTCTTTAAACATAAAGGAAAATATAACACAAATATGCTGTTTCTAACAGACATTTCATAGTTCTTACAGAAGAATATAATTACAGGTACTTTGGGAAATTTTTAGCAGGAAAGTGGGAGATCTGCTATAAGAAAAGTAACTTTTCTTTTAATATCTTTTTACAGCCTCTTTGGTATCTGCCTATCTCTTCATAAAGCTCATTATCTCTTCCTCAGAAAAGATGGAATAATTTGCGAAAGGTAAAGATATACTATGATACACATTTTACTCCTTTAAGTCTATAAACAAATATATTCCTAGTTAGTCTGTCCAAAAAGCCAAAGAAATGTTTTGGCTTTTTTTTTCTGATCCCGTGGAACTGTGATGTAAATAATAGATTAAGTAAAAGGCTTCTACTCAGAGATACATGGTAACAAAGATACCCTCTATTCCCTAACATGGTAACTTTTCCTATGACAATTCACTGAATTCCACAGCCTTTCTGTAGTGGTTTGGTTTTATGACAATTTTAATGAAGTTCCACGTGCGGAAGTTCAGTTAGTTTAGGTATAAAATGCAGTAATGTAATTTATACCACATGGAAAGACAAAACCTACATTCTTTATTTGTGTGTCTTAATGTGTACTCTTGTGAGTCATATTGATCATATTAACCAAGAATTGGACATGACAGATAGCAAGTTTGACAACTGTTTTCCTTAAAATACTGAAGATGTCAAGAATCTCTGTAGCTTTACTATATTCTACAGTAAGAAAAGGAAAAAGTACTAAAATTTTTACAGATTCTAACTTTTATTTACTTCTCCTTCAGTGGGAGATTTTGATGCCTTACCTGCAAAGTACCATTATTGATGACAAGCTGAATTAAAAAATGTCGTATTGTTTCTGGGCTCTGTTCAATATTTAGGAGAAGTCCGTGAGGATTATAGGTCTTAAATTCCAGGTGGATGAAGTTTTCCATGTTCAAATGTAAACCTTGAAATTCCAGGTAAGAATCACCATAGTAACGAGCATAACTAAAATCTGTGAATAGAATTTTGAGATGTGTAAGGATATAAGCACATTTTTCTTCTTCACACACTGCTTTCTTATTCTGGTAGGGGTAGCAAAGATATAAGATAATTTTTTACATCCATCAAGGATTCAGATATGAGTCAGAAAACGGATGTTTTCTTCTGTCAAAGGTTAACACTTAGTTGATAAAACTAGACACAAAAGTTTTAGTCAAATTATATTAAGCAGGCATATAAATCAATGCATTTGTAGCTAGGCTACAAAGATGAAAGCACTTGGTACCTATCTACCAGCTTTGGCTCAACATTTTTTTCAACGTTAGGTTTTTTAACCAAACCTAGATGCAAGAATGAATGAGTTTGAAGTCTTTACAGAAACCACACAGTATGGAAAGGAAGGAAGACATTCTACAACCTAATTATGAAATTGGCATCCTAATAAATACGTCAAATATTTTGTGGTGCTAGGATGAAAGCTGAAAATTTCCTTTGTGACTACATCTAGTTTGTCTGATTTATCTGGAAACCTTTTAACATTCAGCACCCTGTGCAATACCTGGCAAGGGCAGATGCAGCTCTTATTTAAATAGAAAAGGTATGTGAATACATGGCCTCAAGCCTATCAGATGACATATGACTGCACTTAAAAGGAGCTTCTTTGTATTTTTTATTTCTTCCTATCCCATTCTTTCTTCTCATCTTTCCCCTCCCCTCCCTTCCCCTCCCCTCCCCTCCCCTCCCCTCCCCTCCCCTCCCCTTCCTGCCTTTCTCCTCTCCTTTCTCCTCTCCTCTCCTTTCTCCTCTCCTTTCTCCTCTCCTCTCCTCTCCTCTCCTCTCCTCTCCTCTCCTCTCCTCTCCTCTCCTCTCCTCTCCTCTCCTCTCCTCTCCTCTCCTCTAATTTATATTTTCTCCTTTTCTTTTTTCCTATTTTCTTTCTTTCCATTTTCTTCCTTTCTTTTTCTTTGTTTCTTATTCCCTCTTTTCTCTCTTCTCCATTTTTTGCTGCCTTTCCTTCCTGTTATTTTTTTTCCCTTTTCTTTCCCTTCCCATCCTTTTCTTTCTCTTTCCCTTATTTTGTTTTTACAAGGGAAGAGTATTCAACATGCACATGGGTACCTATTAATACACAACTGCACTCCTGCATTTTGGTTTTTTCACTTGCCAGTATTTAAACTGAGAGCACTACATTTATCTGCTCATAAGGACTTAAAAATGTGGGTCCTCTTCCGTACATGTAACATGAGGAGTTAAGTATTTTGATTTTTGTAGAAGCAGGTATATGCTTTCATCTCACAGCATATAATTATCTGTTTGATCAGCTTCATGAGACTGATAAAAATGGAAAGAAATATTAACAATTCACCCACCTTGTGAAAAATGTTGGTGCAACAATATGAACCTGGACACAATACACAACATATAAGTGAATTATTCCATTTCACTTTGATCAAATTTCACTGAATCCTCCCTACAGGGGTTTAGAGTATCTCTGAAGGTCACAGATTTTTATTTATTATTTATTCTCTTTTTATTTTCCAAAATGGGTAAAATTTTAATCTGTTGTGACAACAACTCCAATAGCAAATACCTCACTATATATGCTTAAATTCTGAACAAAAATTGTTACAGCAGGGATTACTGTAACAAGTATATTTCCAACCAGGAGTCCCGTGGAAAGCGAAGTATATATGGACAGATTCGTGGTAGATGTTTCAGAGATGTTTATTTCTCCAGCCGCATGGCCGGGGCTCAGCTCAGGAACTCCGCAGTCACGGGACCCCAGGGTCCTTGGACCCACCAGAGAACACAAACCAACCAATGGGAAATGAGGCTGACCAGGGGCAGGGAAACCCCGTGTCTCCTCCCCAGGGCCCCTCTCCCAGGGCTCCATGGCAGGGGAGAGGGACCCCAACAAGAAATGATACTGGGATAAAACAAAAATTATTGATGTTGAACTTTTGTACATCAGTGTAAGAGTATGCTGAATTTTATCCTTTCATAACTTTGCATAAACCTATTTACAAAGAGTCACCGTGGTCAAATCTCAAACACAGATCTTAAGAAATTTTTACTACTATATAAGAATCAGCAACATATGCATACATACAACACACAGTAAAATAGACCAAAAATTTCAAGCAATACAAATCAATAACCAGTACTGCAATAAAAGAGATTTTACAATTTTAAATATATCTAATTATTAAAAGTTCTGTTTTGAACTATAAGTCTGTAGGTGTAAATTTCAGAAAATTTAATTTAAAAAATTTGCACAGAAAGTTTTTTACATTTTATAGACAGGACAATTTCTCTAAGAAAAGGCTTTAGTGAACTATTGCCAATCCCTAACCCTTGTTTGTTTTCCTTCCTGAGCTAGTCACTGAGCTCTAAATCTTTCTCTCATCCTGTTTGCCCTGAATTGCTCCTGAATAGGTTTTGCTTATCCCAAGGAACCAATCAGTCATCCCCACACTCCTGAAATACTGATATCTAACCATCTCTTTTTCTTGATCCACTTAGGAGATCAGCCTGGCTAAAAGACAGCAAAGTTGCACAGAATATCCCCTTCCTGCAGTCCTAAATCCTTCTCTACCTTCCCAATATTTTGGAGGTGGATTGTTTTTATTGTTGGGTTGTTTTTCTTTCCCATGTTGTTCAGCATATAATAAAGTTGACATGAGAGAACAGGTCAAAACTATGTCAGTTCTTCAGAGCTTTGCTAACATAAGGCACCTGAGACTCTGGATCTCACAGAAGAGTAAAATCTGTAATCATGAGGAGAAAAAAAAGGTAGGTGCAGGAACAGTTTATTCATGATTCCTGAAACTTTAATTTAACTCTGGTAATTGAGGTCAGACTGAATTATCTACTAAAATTCAAGGAAGACCACAAGCTAGTGGCATCTACCTTTAGCTCTCTGTAATTGTAGCAAGCACACAGAGCACTGCAGACAAAACTTGTTACTTTATTCTGACTGACATTCATTTCTTTTTATCTTCAAATGGCAACAAGTGATGATGCCTTGCAAGAAAATACACTCCACTAGTCCATGGATTTGAGTCCAGTTTGGGTTCATCTGGGAAATACAATTGTGCTGCTAAACAGAAAACTTTTTAAACAAATCATCTGCAGTAAAATTGCTGCAATTGTCTTGTGTCCACAAATATGGAAAGAGTTAATGAGAGAAAGCACTGAAGAATATCTAGCAGGCTCCAGGTTTCTGTAAAACCCATAAAAACATTCTACTTGAATAACAAATAGACTATCTACCTTCCCACAACAGCTATTAACATAAACCACTGGTGTGGTTTTACCTATTAAGATTCTCACATTGTTTGTAACAGTACACAATCTCATTTTATAGAACATAAGCTTTGCTTATAATCCTTCTATTGCACTTGGAGGCAGTTTTCTCATTTGACCTCTAGAGTTGGCTTCCTAGATTGCTTTGTGTCCTAAAGGAGAGTACTCATCATCCAAGCCTTTAGAACAAAAAAAAAAAAGGAAAAATTGAAACTGTATCTTATCTTTCTCTAAGAATGCCTAACAACTGATTTCCTAAGAAACAGGCAAGCCCTTTGGCCTATAAAATCCTCTCAGCTTTAGCTTGCTCCCCTGTGTACATACAGCTCTCCATGTTTTGGTGTTTACTAGACTTCATATTAATGTCAGAATGTTAAAAGGTTTGAGATTCAGCTGTAATGGTAAGCAGATACACAGGCAGGTCTGCAACCCAGCTGATAGGCAATCTTCATTAACTTTTGCCACTCCCTACTGATTTTCTCTATTCCAACAGGTATCAGCTGCATCAGCTTCAAAATGGAGGCCTGAAAGTGTAAAATTTTTTGAGAGCTGCACAATTGAGTCTTGGTTTTTAAAGGCAGATAGAGAGATAATAAAAACGTTTAATATGTTCAGGAGCATGTGCTCCTGATGGTTTTGTCTCCATATATTTCTATGTCTAATGCACCCCCTGTAGTTTGCATGGACTCAGACACAAAGAGGACTATAATAATGCTCTCCTTCTTTCTTCTGCTATTCTTTTTTGTTATGTTACACCTTGGAACAAATTCATCCTGCTAAAGCTATTGGTGTTCCCCTTTTCATGGACATATATTTCACATCTTTTGTTATTTTTTTTAAATTAGAACTATCTTACAACATTCAAAGAGAAGTCATTGTTGCCTATGGAAAGGACCTGTCATGAAAAATCAGAACAATGAATTTGCTATTTGAAATTTGTATTTATTTTTATTAAGAAGGAACACATTTCTTAACAGTGTAAGACTGTGGTCATAAAAACCACTTATGTTTGTTTAAAACTGGATAATGTCAAAAGACAAAAAAATTAGAGAAGCAAAACAAGAAAGAGCAAGGACTGTTTCACAGGGCTGTCTAAAGACCCCTTGAGCCCAACAGCTGACTTCCAACAGCTGCCCATGGCACAGCCTTACACAAACAGCATGCAAGGAGCAGTGCTTCCCCTGGGACAGCCTGTCAGCTTCCAGGGGAAAAACTGCCATGGTTTCCTCAGCCAGGGTATGCTCATGGCCCATCACACTGGGCATCCAGCCCTGCTACCACCTGCTGTGATCCTGGCTGGCAGGACCCAGTGTCCTGCCCCTCCAGTGGCCATGCCATCAGCTGCTCTGTGCTCCACAGTTCCCTCCCCCCCTCTCTGCTGCTTGTGGTGAGGTCTCTCTATGTGCTCTGGCAGCACCTCTGTGTTGTCTGGTGAGGAAGTTGTCGGGACAGACAAGGGAGCTGCCACCATCATGGAAAATTTTGCACAAACACGTGTGGAGAAGAAGCTGAGCCGGACAGAGAAAGGGAGTAGGAATGGCCAGAGGCCATGTTCCCACAGGTAGGGGTGGGCAGGCTGTTGAGACAGGAGAGGCTGGAAACTTGTGATTGACCAGTAGACATGCAGCTGATCAGGACATTGCTGAAGGCAAATAAGATTCTTCAGGAGCCAGCTCAGCCCAGACCTAGTATCTGCAGAAGGGGCCAAAGAGAAGTGACACCATTACTGAAGACTCCCTTCAATGAGATATGGAGTCACCAATACATTAGTTGTGGGAGACTGGAGGAGATTGTTGGCTTGAAACACTTCAGGCACTTGTATGGGGAAAGGAGCAAGCCAAGTCTTGCCCTGGAGAGGTGATGTCCTGCTCCACACACCCCACACCCCCAGGGCCTGTATCCCAGCCCCACAGCGGGGTCAAGCCCTGGCATATGGGAGGCAATGCTCCACACTGTGACCCTGGAGCCTCTAACCCAGGTCCTGAGTGGCCAAATGACCAGAAGTCTCACCTGGGGGGAGGGTCCAGAAAAGCTAATGGGTGCATAAGACAGAGCACGAGGTACACACAGGTATTGACCTTACCTCCTTGTGGACTTTCTTTCAGGTGAACACAAGTGGAACCAGGAGTGGTGGCTATATTTGTTCTTCTCTATATCTCTTCTCTCTTTCTTCCAATTCCTTCTTCTCAAAGTTTGAGTAACTTAAAGTCAGATGGGTTGGTTTGCTAAGTGGAATGAGCTTAGAGTTTGCTAAAATAATGCTTTGTGAAATGCTTTATGTTGATTTAATGTTGCTCTAAACTTTCACCAAAGTTCCCAGGTTTTCTGAAGTTTACCAGTAAAGTTTTTATTTGTTTGCCCTCTTGAGAATATCTTGTCAGTGTTTCTCCCTTGCACCTAACTCAAGTTGCAAAAAATCATCTTAAATCCTTTTAAGAGATTCATTGAGCGAGCTCTGGGGCCTTACACCAATCCAACCTGATGTCCTCAGAGGCTTGTCTGCCAGCTTGGCTGTCTGTCAGGGCCAGGATCTGGGATTCTACACAGGGACCAGCAGGCTTGCCCAACTCACAGGTGGTTAACCCTTGTTACTCTTCCCTGTGGTTATCAACAACACTGCAAGGGTTAGCCCAAAGCACTAAGAGTGACTGCAGAGTTCTAGGTGTTGGAGGAAGGCATGTGGGGCCCTCAGTTGTGCCATCAAGGGGGAAGTCTTATAAGGAGTTTATTGAACCTCCAGTCAGGCTCTTTGTAGACATTAATAACAGAGGGAAAAGAGAAAATATTGTTAAACTGAAACAGGTATCTTGGTATCCTAACTACAAAGAATTCATCTCCCTATTTTTAATTTTTTTGAAATTTCACCGAATATAAAAGCAGGGTTAAAGGGCGATATTAGTCATATGATGGTTTTCGTTACCACTTTTAGAAACTTCTGTTTCAGGAGGTAGGATTGGGGTTTGTTTTTTTTCACTCTCAATGTACTGAAAGTACCTCAGCTTTCATTCTCCTTACATTTGTTTTCTCTCAAAAAATCTAATTTCTTTAAAGTTTCTTATTTAATATGTCATGTTAATCACTCTCTTTTGCATTCTCAAATAAGGTCACTCTTACCAGCAAGTCCTGAAGAACAGCCACAGCAACATAATCCATGAGTTTTATTCTTTACTCCCTTAAACACAATAATCCACTTAATATTTGTAACCACCATTTAAAAGGCTTTAACTTATTTTCAAATGAGTCTCATTTAATTCCATACATTTCATTTAGTCTTTTCAGCTGAAACACCTTAAAGGCAGAGCAGAACAATGTTCTCCAACCATTATTTCTATTTACAGTTGCAAAGCTTTTTTTCTGAGATGTGCTTCACCTTTGGTTCCGCATAACAAACCCACAGTTACAGTGAACCCATGTCTTATGCTGTCACAGAAGTCTGTGCTGTATGACTAGCAGGGAATTATAGTTATGTTTTTCTCTCAAAGTTGAACTGTTCTCTAATGTGGCGTGTTAGACAACAATAAAATGTGGTTAACATCCAGAACTGTTGCCAGTGCAGCCCACAAGTAGCTTTCAAGCAAAGAAAAACAACAGTTATGAATAAATGCTCTTTACTGTTACTTTTTCATGCTTACACAGACCCACAGATTTGAGTAGACTGTGAAATTCTTCTGAAAGGAAAACATGACTGTTTTAGAGCTCCTATTATTTCACAATATCTTCACTTCCAGCCTAAAGATACATATATACACATGCACAAACACATACATAGAATTCAGGTGCCTTAAAGGTATGGACCATCAAACCCTAAATCCCAGGAATCTCCTTCTATTTTCCTGAAATTCTTGTGTCTTACCTTTCCTCACACATGCTTCAGTCATGTCTGTTGATCCAAGTTTTGATTCTTAACTCCTACATGTCCAACAGCCAGTCTGCAATGCTGTTGGTAGTGAGGTCTATACTCACCTTCCCTACTCACTCCATGAAGGGGACAGGAGGCTGCATTTTCTATTAATTTTCTGTTTTCCCCTCATTCTGTTCAAGAGTTACAGTTGGAAACAACAAGAAAACTATACAGATAATATTTTCTTACACAATGAATTTTTCAGATTTTTTTAAAATAAAAATGCTGATTGCAAAGAACTGAAAATATCCTCCTTGAACTCAAGGAAAAGGGGGGCAGAGTCTTCTAGCAATAATCCATTTAAATTATAGGAGGCACCTGGAATGCAATTAGTGCAGGAAATTGTTTTATTATGGACAGAAAACTATTAATAGTTTCTAAAGCAGGATTCTGTTTCCTGCTGAAATGCAGATTTTAAATTCAAATCTACTGCCTATGTCTATTAATTGCAGTAATAGCTTAGTGAGATTAACTGATACTTGTGTGACTACTGCCTGCCAGTCCCAGAAGGGATTTTCCATCATGTGGGCTAGCTCATCAACATACGGATAATGGAAATAGGTGTTATGTTCATGGCAGTCAGAAGTGAATAGAAGAGATTCTCTCACTGAAGGCATGAAACATAAATATATATAAATCAAGACAAACATCAGCAGTGTGTGGTTCTGCTTCAGTGAAACACTGTGTTTTTTTCCTTTTTAAATGTCCTATAAGAGACACAGAGAGGATCAAGTA
Source organism: Corvus hawaiiensis (assembly GCF_020740725.1). Classification (NCBI taxonomy): domain Eukaryota; kingdom Metazoa; phylum Chordata; class Aves; order Passeriformes; family Corvidae; genus Corvus; species Corvus hawaiiensis. The sequence goes on from NC_063215.1 coordinate 28,083,475, forward strand.
GTATTAGAGCAGAAATAAGGAACAGCTCTTACCTTGGGGATAATTTGGCTTGCTCTCAGCAGAACTTCACAAGCCTTGCTAAAATCTTTCTCCCCTGCTGCCCTTTCTACAAAGTGCTGGCACCTGGCACACAGGCAGCACCAAGCCCAGTGCCACTGCTTGCATGTTGATAACCCCCATGGCTAAAATGCATTAGAGACACCACTGGGAGAAAAGCAGTTCTATCCAAATAAACCAAGTTTTTTGTCCTTTACTCATAAACCAATATGGTTTTTTTCAGTCTATTACAACTAGACTTTGAACAAACAGAACTGAACTATTTTCAGCAAATAATGACTATTTTAAAGATTACAACAATATTGATGGTCAAAGCAAGAAGTGTTCATAACATGAACTTAATTAAAATATCCTTTATAGTACTACAGGCTATTCCAAAGGAAGTTATCTTCCCATTATTCAGAATAGAAAATATAGATTTGAATGGCAAGATAATCAAGATCTTGCAATGTATTGCAAGATTTGCGCACCTAAAGCAGAATTTTTTAAGCCTAAAATACGAGAAAAAACACGTCAGTAATTATCCTTTACCCCCAATACCAAGTCAATAATATAAGCAAGATTATTTTCTGACTAGAAAACAAACAAAAAAACCCATTGTGACATCCAGAAAAAGACAATATTTCTATCTGGCCAAATCCACATGTAGAAGAGATGGAGTTTTTGTAATTTGTTTCATGATATTCTGTTTTTCTATTGCAGTCAAAAAATCACCATTAGGAAGGTGCATGGACTATCCAACCATAGGTATTGCTTTAAAGTGACACGTACAATAATGTTGCCTATTCTGTGCATGGTATCTAGCAGGAGTATAATGGAACTCTCTGAATAATTTTTTCTTGTTCCAGACCCAAATATTCAGAGATCCAACATTTTGCTTTAGCAATTCAGCTTGAATTTGCTTAAGATCATGCAGCTATGGGAGAAGTGAAATTCAGGTGACTTGCTGACAAGTATTTCAGGAGTGTGCTTCTTCCTATTGAAGGTTGTTATAGAACTTCTTGTGAAGGCCTTAGATTCAAGTAATTCTTACCATGAAAACCACCTCTGTCAGTCACTGATGAAATGCTGTAGCAAGATGGCAATGTAAGCCTTGTGCACTAGTTATGCTTGTTCCTCATAATTTATGGTAATTACTTTTACCTGTTAATTGTGCACATGCCTCACTAAATTGACAGCTAAGTTTTATCTGTTCTGCATTTATAAGTAAGTATGCTGTATTTACCACAGCTGTGACTTTGCATAAGCTCATAATTGCCCAGTGAGTTGCAGTTAAAGCAGTCAAGTGCATGTTTCTGTCTTCCGTATGCATTGTTTTGGTCACAGCTGTGTATGACATCTCTCGGGGTGGTGGCAAATTGACAGGCTAATATCAGCTGCTGAATCTGTCTTCATCTCAGACACCTGAAGCCTAAAAACATTCCCAACTGAAGTTGTACCTTCAGACATGAATAGTATTAACAGTAGTACCATATCAAGCTGTCTTTCACAAATTGGGATGACACTAATGACCCTGACAGCAAAGCCATGGTGCTCTGAAATCGTACTTCATTCGCTCCTTCTGGCGACTCTTCTGACTAATATCTTACCTATACTACTGTGTTCAGTATTTCTGTATCCCTCTGCTTTCCTTTCCTGCAAATAGTGCAAATATGCAGCTGTCTTATGAAAGAAATATTAAAGCCTCAATTAAGAGTATGGTGAGCATTATTCCTGCTTCCTTCATCTTAAATAATGTATTGGAAGCCTGCAGGCTTCTAATGCATTCTTTTCTTGTGCATTTTCCAATGCATCCTTATTCTAATAAGAATGCACTTTTTTCTTACTTAACTTGTTCTAATGAAGACCTGCATGCACACAAAGCATCAACAAAAAAACATTCAGCAGATGTTAAAAACACGAACCATTCATGGTATTCTTCAATGATGTCCAATAAAGAAGGCAAAAGATAGATGCATATGACATGTCATTTTCACTTTCTGAATCCCAGTGGTCTAGGATCTGCTAATGTGTATGAGACCTATGGGAACTAATGTTGCCATGAATACTAAAGAATACAAATAAGGAGTGAATCATTAATAACACACCAAATGGACATTCCGATACATAAAAATCAGTGAATGTTTTCAAGATCACACAAAAAAGCTTTGATTAAAAGCAGGATCAGAAAATTTAGTAGTTATCATTTATGACACATAACCTTGTAGAGAGAACCTAAACTCAAAACTTTAAAATAAATGGTTCATAAATTATAAATATAATATATAACACTGGCTGCTTTCCCCCCTGTTTTGTATGTGCTTTAGTCCCTTGCAACATAGAAATACAAAATTGTTATTTGGTATCCTTTTAATATGGGAACTGACAGTTCAAAGGATGGGGAAGATTTAGAATGACAGTGCTGCTTAGGTAATTTATTTCAAGGTATGCATTTGAAGTAATTTATATGCTAAAAAATTCAACTTTACATTTGGAGTCCTAATGTAAGCACTGTGGAATAATTTCCCCTGTGTAGAAGAAGTTACTGTGCAAAAGCAGGCCTTCACACAAATTTTCTATAGCACAGATTCTGCATGAACCATGAAGAGAAAATTAAAGTGTGCTGACACGGGACATCTTCCAAAATAACTACATGTATGGAATTTGTTGGTGATAATGAAAAATGAGTAGCTTCTTGTGCTTCAGAGCAAATACATGTGTTTGTATAGTGCTTGACTAGTGTCTTTAGCTAAATGCAGTTTGGACTCTGAAGTAACTACATTCTTGTTGAGATAGGGGCTTTCTAAACAAGAATTTGTGCAAAGATCCCCACTTTTGATTCTAAGATCAAGTTAAACAGAAAACTAACTGCAAACCTAACTGAGGGGATATGGCTGAAAGCTAAATGACTTAAAAATGCTGCGTAGATAGCAATCAGGGCTGCAAAACAAGTAAGTTACCCATACACCTTTATCTGTGATGGAAAAAAAAAGCAAATAGGTCAAGGTGTCTGTTATCAAGATGACACAGACAATTAAGGTGACAAGAACAAGACTTTTTGCTTCTGAAGAAGCCATGCAAAATACATAATATTCAACTATGTTGAGAAGGCATATACTATATATGAAGTTTTCCTGTGCATTCAAAAATAAAGATGACAACATCAAAAGCTGGAAACACTGATCAAATTTAGAATACATTCAAAGACACATATGGAGCAAAGAAAATGGTGGTAGATGATAACAGGCTCCCCTCCTGGCTGTGTGTACGTGAGTTGACAAACTAGGAATATACTGCAGCTCAGATAAGCAAGTAACAATGAAGAAAGCACAGCAAAGGATCCTAGACAGTAAGTGAAAGAGAGCAGAGAGGAGAACTCAGGAATGAATAGTAATAGAATCAGTCACTAAGATGAGTAGAATGTAATTGTTAAGAGCTTCAGAATAAAGAGTAATATGGATGGCATTTCTGAAATTGTGAGGAAAAAAAGGCAGGATTGTGTGTGATCAGAACTCAGGCAGAAGTGCATTCAAAGTGTTTACACTATCTGACTATCTGCAACAACAGAAGAATTAATTCAATATGCAGAAGTCCTTGCCAGCTTTATGCTTATAATTGCACTGAAGTAAGATGAGGCAAGTAGGGGCAGATTTAAATTTCATGTCACACATACAAAACAGCAGTAGCTCTTCTAGCACTCATGGTGTGGTTTTGGCTCTTCCACAATGAAGAGGAAACCAAAGGAATCTCTAGAAATTCTAAGACGTTAATGAAAGGCCTAGTATTTAAAAAGATCTTTGTCTGCAAAGGGTCCTTAAATTTTCCAAATAATCTGCCTAGTACTATTGTTCAGATGGATGTATTCAGATATCTTATTTAGATTTAATTCAGAAATGTCATAAAGTAATAGCCAGAATAGAAACTGCCATACTAAAATTTATAGTTAATTCTACTTAGTCTGGAATTACTTACTTTAAGTGCAACTGCTGCATCTTAGAATCAAGATGGAATTAAGAAGATTATTAAAGACAGTGTCTACACATGGTACTGTTTATCTCTAAGGTAAAAATGAAAAGAAACCTCAATTCCTATTTTGCAGTGAATATGATTACTTTTAGGTCCATAATAGAAAAATAACCCAAAGCTTTCACAGAATCACAGGATGGGCCTGGTTGGAAGAGACCAGAGTGGGTCATCTGGTGCCATGTCCACTCTCAAGCAGTGTTATCCTAGAGCACATAGCACCAGATTGTGTCCAGATGGTTTTTGAATATCTCCAGTGATATTCAGGGGAATATCACTCCAGGGGAAAGAAGTTCTTCCTCATATTCAGGTGGAACTTCCTGCACATACAGTTTCTGCCCATTGCCTCTTCTTCTATTGCTTTGCACCACTGAGAAGAGCGTGGAAAACTCCTGACACCCTCCCTTCAGATTCTCTTAGACTTTACTGAGGTCCATTCTCAGTCATCTCTTCTCGAGGCAGAACAGGCCCAACTTCCTCAGCATTTACTCATAAGAGACATGCCCCAGCCCCTTAATCACGCTCATAGCCTCGGCTTTGTTTCATATTTCAGCTCTTACCATAAGCGAAATGTCTTCTTTATATAAACAGTCTATCTTCACATATTAGACATCTACAGTCATAGCTACTGTTGTGATGTACTCCATTAATTTCTGCTGAATATTCTACCTAGGGGATGCAACATCAACTTCTCCACCAAGTTTTCCCACACATATTTCATTATAAAACACAAATTAATTTAAAATATGAAAAAACACCTGTTCTTTTGCTTAGATTTTGTGCTGACTTTTTCCAGAGCTGCAGCAACACTCTGGTGATGTTCTTATTAATCAGAGTCATTCTCTTCCTCTGTTCTAGTATGGATCTACACCAAGAAAACTTTCTAAGAACAGAAAGAAAAGTGCAAAGTTGCCATTACTAAAAAGATTCTAGATCACTATCTTATCTTGGTCAGTTGGGGAATGACATGTCTCTATATAGAATGTGGCTTGCCCTAGCAGAGAGCAGGATGTTTCGTTCAGTTTTATAAATCTCTGTGCATGCAACAGCAATATCACTAAAACTGCAGTCTGCTTTAGGAAGGTCTCCTTACTGTTGTGAGATTGAAAGGACCATATGTCTATAATTTCAGGTCAAGTATTTCCTAATATGCCTTCATCCTTTAAAGATAAAAATTAGATAACAATAAGCCGGTTACAGAAAAAATGCTGTTTAAAATGTATTTTTCATAACTTTTATATAATTTTCAGATGATGACTGTTTATATTGTTGAAATTTATATAAAGTAGGAGTAAACCCAATGTATTTTTTACATCTTGTGCATAGCACTAAAAACAGACTCTATATTTATCTTCTAACAAATAAAATCTTTGTAAACAAGGCGAATGTAAAACACCAACTAACTTGCTTTAGACATCTCCAATATCCATGAAATGTAAACAATCAAGACAGAAATATTTGAGGAAGGACCGAGGTACAAAATTACAATTTGTATAGAAGCTGGAAATAGTCTAATTTCACAGACAAACCTTTGCAGAATTCTTAGCTGTTGCTTTTCTGTTATTTAGTCTTCCATGTAATTTGGCAATATGCCAAGTACTTCCATCTAAATGTATTTGTTAACTTTCTCAGAAATTTAAAATTCACCTCTGGTAAGCCCATGGTTTACATGGCCTATATAAAAACAATTTAAGAAAAAACATATTGTCCCCAATGCCTCCAAGTAAAGATTACTCAGGAACATCAAACCAAAAATACTGACTTATGCTTAAATACCACATAGCAACAGTCACTGAGAAATTCTTGGCAAACACTGAATTCTGTTTTGAAAAAAAACCAAATCTGCAAAAATGCATTAATTGGGAGCTAGAGCACATTATATTCACTTCTTTTGAAAGTTAGATGGGAATTGTCAGCAGATGTAGATAACAATAGGAAAAACCCTAATTTACACCAAATAAAATTTGGGAAAAATGTTTGTTGTAATTTTGGGTGCAATGACATTTCATTCACTCAACTATGTTTAAAATTCTCTTCCAAATCCTAGTTTGATTAATTAGAAATGTTAGGCGCAATAAATGCAAATGACTGAAACAAGTAATTTCAGACATAGAAAATATAAAAACTAAGAATAGCTGAATCTTACAGCTATTTGCATGATAGATATGATTTTCACCAAAAATATTCATGTGAAAACTGCTTGATTAAAGAGAAGCACTATAGTATTTAAGATTTATTGTTTTCAATCTTTAATATGCCAAAAGTAACAAAATAGTTGCAGTATATTTTATAATGACAGGAGCATGAGCTGTGCACACTTTGGAGGGAAACAGATATTAATGAAAACCAGAAAGACCCTGGAATACAAAAGCTTTGTCCTGAAAATTGATATTAGCTCAGCACACAGAAATTTAGAGCGGAATCTATTGTATGGTGGTATGCAATGCTTGTATTACTTAGGATGGTCATTACAGTGTGTCCTGGGTTGCAGTGTATTCTATTACCATCCTCATGAGCTGTTGAAATCAGCTGGGGCAGTGTTTCCTTGCCTCCTCCCCCCAGACTATCTTGCTGTTAATTGCCCATCATTGTTCTGCCACATGACTCAGAGATAACTCCCTCTGGACTATCTTCTGTTAATGAGCCTAATCAACACTTGGCCTCATGACTCATTACCCCATTGTGAGATGCTCCACCCAGAGGGAGGAACCAAGCATCCCATTGTGGATATAATCTGGGACTGAACACCAGAGACAACCCTTCTCCACTGGATTTCCAGAGGACAGGAGCTACACAGCCACCACTGGACCTTCTGAGGAAGTGCAGACTCTTTTACTGCAGGATCACTGCTTCAGAGGCCTGCACCCACCATTCTACCAGACTGCTACCACCACCCTGCCTAACAGGGACTCAGGTTGTATTTTGACTCTGTCAGTTTGAACCAGTGTTTTCTTTTACTTTTTTTCCTTTTCTTTAACTTCCATTAAATTGTTATTCTGACTTGGTGCCTCCCACTGGTTTGTTTTCAAACTAGTACACAGTGTTAGAGAAATATTGATTCTCACTGGTGATGCCACACATTGTGTCTTCATTAATTGGTTTATAAAGGTCCTCTGTTTCTTTCTCTTTATAGGATAGGAAATTTATAGTCAATTTGGTTAACTTAAAATTTCAAGCTAGCTAATATTGACTATGAAGTGAATTTCTTTAATCTTATAAATAAATATTGGAGAAATAATTTTAAAAAAATCCAGAAAAAAGTCAGAAATACTCTCCCACAATTATAAAGAAGAGCTTGTGTCTTTTATAGCCCACTCCTAAATTATTATTTTTCAATTTAATACTTTTTAATTATTTGATTCTATGTGAACCAAAACATCAAAAATTCATCTTATGTCTTTCAAATGTTCAAATTCAAGGCTTTACATGAAAGTAAAATCTCAATATCACCAATCACTAGTAATAAAATGTACATTCTCCTGAAGAAAACTTTGTGGCTTATGTTTTCATGAGGTTCATTATGAAACTTTTCCTTCAGTATAGTTTCAAATCTTATCAACTTTCTAAGGACAGAACCAAATATGGCCTGATGTATATAAATTGACTGTTGCAAAGGTCTAATGAAGATTAGCTTCCTACTCTACAGGAAATGTGTTAACACAGCATTAAATTAATCAGCACATTGAGCTTTTTCTAAGGACTTAAAATCGTCTCCCTTATTTAAAGTACAGAGCAGGCTTTTCCATCCATAAGGAGCACAGTGCTAAGCCCTCTGAAGGAATTAAAAGCATTTTCTCCTCTTCTATGTAGCAGGCATATTGAATACATGACAACAATTTGCACACATTTACAAGGAAGGTAGAGACATACGTATTACAAAACCCCTCTGCCTGGAGAAGTTTAACCTGGAGCTCTCATCCTCCTTAGACATGTCATGGATCATACACGTCTCAATAATGCCATTCTGTAGAGGTGAATGCAAAATCCCATGGGACAGAGAAAAGGAGGGAGACGTGCAAGACATTTCACTATAGCCTAGTGAATAAGGCTGTCACCTGGCTAAAAACCTCAGAGGACTTGTGTATTGTAAGAGGATTTTGACTACAACTGTATCACCTATACAGAGAAGAATGGAATTTAGGTAATCTTTTAACACTAAGAAAATCTATGCCATAAAAAGAATGCATCATTTTTGTATGGGGGCTGAGAAAATATTTGTAAGAATCAAGAAGAGGAGATATATTTGCAAATGAAGTCTGTGAAAAGCAATGGTCATTTATATCAGTTGCATTATGCCTAGAAAAGCAAAAAGAAAAAAATAACATGGCTTTAGGGGCTTAAACCTCTTACTTAGTCTAAAAAAAAAGTATAATCAGATATACTGTGCTTCAAATAATCAAAACAACTGTAAAAATACCTATCTAAAAATTCAGTTTACTAAATAATGAATATCCTTTTGTTTCCTTATATAATTCAGGGAATTACTGATTAAACAGCATCTCCTCTAGAGTGATTGTGATCAAATCTCTATACTATGTCTTCCTGCTCCTCAAAATGGGATCAAGAACTATGCAGTAATTGTGAAATTAAGCATTTTCAAGCAATAAAACAAAATCTGAAAATGAAGCAGGAACCTATCCAACGCTAGATAATAGAAATCAGGGAAGACAGTAGCCAGGACACTAAGCCCTCCTCAGCTGCCAGGTACCTGATTAAGGATTGCACGCAGATCTGGAAACCTGGATGCTGAAGACCAGAATTTTATGCTGTGTGTTGACATGCACAATTGCACTTTCAAAGAACTAAACAGGGATCATTATTCTCTTTTACAGCAGTTCCACAAGGGTGATGGTAGTGGCACTGTTCATCTTTTATGCTACAAAGCAATTATTATACTGCTCAGCCAGCAGGACACCCAGGTTAATTTTTTTCCTAGGTCTAGGACTCAATATCTGTATCTTCTCTGCATTAGTAAATATCCCAGGTACTAGATAGAAAGCTAGCCCAGAGGGCATTTTGTCCCTTGGAGTGGCAAAATTCATGAAAAACGTAAGTGAGGAGGAAAGTATAGATTTTGTAGCCTTAGATGAGGGCACTTATCTGAGAGAAGGGAGACATGGGATGACTCAGATTTGCTTTATGGTGGATGGGGAGAGGGGAACTTCTCTAACATGATTTACCTGAATAATTTTAGATGCTTTTCTTGAGATGAATCACACCCTAAAAACATCTATTTCTCTGCATCGAGACAGTCTAGTGTCAGATTCCATATTCTGCCATAGGCAAAAGAGAAAACAGCATTTACATGGGGACTAGACATCAGTGTTTTAAAGGTCTCATAGCACATACTATGTAATTAATGTGGAAATGCTATATTAACATTAAAATTGTTACATAATAAAGTTTTCCTGTTATCTATCCCTTTTCTTAGCTATTATGCTCATCCTTCCTGTGTCCTGCTGGGTCCTGTGGTTGACTCTTCAGCCTTCCTCAGGAGTGATGGGGGTGAGAGGTTGCAGGGGGTCACAGTCAGCTGTCAACATCCTCAGGTCTTCACCAGAAAAAGTGTCACATTTCTTTCTCCTCAGGCTTGGTCACTGCTTTGGGTTTTTTTTAAATGTTTCTATGTGACAGCCCTTTTCCTTCTCCCAGACTGCCAGCTACAGCCTGACAGTGGCCCCCAGCCCCATACCAGCCCCACGCACACAAAGGGCTATGCATTGTCAGGCAGTGACAGGCAGGGGGGTGTCACCCCTTCCCCAGTGGGGCCACTCCAGAGCTGATGCTGGAGCAGGGGAGGTAGTAGCCATTGGCCCCAGCGCAGGGGTAAAACCAGTGACACCCTGACTAGGCCAGAGTGAGTCTAATCCCCCAAACTGCCAGGTCAGGGCATATAGCATATTTACTGGGCTGCACTGATTACCTAGATCCCATATGGATATCATTAATCTCCAAGGTAAGTCATGATGACATCTAAAGTCTTGCTAAGGACTATAGACTCTTAAAGATCTCTTAATGATCGAGTGTAAGATGAACAGTATCTATTGCAAATTTAGTCAGCAAAGCTGACTTGTCTGATTTGATTACTAGTTACCTTAAATGTCCTTGAAAGCCAGGAAGAGAAACAAAAGGAGCTGCCTGGGGCAATGTTAGCCCTAAAACTGGTAAAAAACATACAACTGCAAGGTTCTGAGAAGCATCTCTTCACTCATGTGAAGAATAAGAGAAGCTTAGCTGAACTAAATCTTGACCTTCATATTTCTTCACAGTTCCTCCAAATCCCCTAATCTCTCAGAGGAGGAAGCTTCAAATTCAAGGAATGAGAGATGACCTCAAATCCAATAAACTTAAGAAATAAGTACTACGGTTTTCCAGATAAAATAAAGAAGTAAGTTGTACTACTGCTTTTCTGGACATTGAAATAAAGAATGCAATACTCAGTTTGTCTCATATATTCATTCAATACATTCCTCCAGATTTTATATCACTGATTCCCTCACCCCATTCTTTGCTGTTTATTTAAAATTTCAAAAATTTTTGTGTCAAAAAACTTCACTCTATTAAATACACACGTTTTAAAATTGCTAGTAATGCCAAGGTAACAAAACAGGTCACTTCAGTCCTGGAAGATATTTTAGTACATGTTCAGTTTCATCTACAGATCAATAAGGAAAAAAGGCTATTTTAAAGTTAATTCCAAGCTAGCAGAAAACTCAAGAAACCACATATTTTATAATTTGACTACACTGGGTTTAGTGTTGCAAATTGTCTTTCAAATCTCTCTTTCAGGTTTGTCAAATCTGTCACAAGAACTGCTCAGAGGTTTGAGGATGATGAGTCCCAAATTTTATCTGTGTTTTAATCTCTTATGTGATTCCTAGTAGAAACCTAATCTAAGTAAAAACACAGTCTGATTAACCAGTGTCTCATTAGTTTGTGTAAGTTAACATATCTACTTTTCTACTATTAAGAAAGCAGCCTTCTATAACTGTTTAGTGTTGACTTTAAGTATTTTGCATCCTGTAAAGGGGAAGGATTCATACCAAGCTATATAGAATTTTTCTCTATCCTCATCTATTGCTTAGTTTCTGACAGAAAGATAGTGTCTCAAAAATGTCATACATATAATACTTTAACAACATTAAATTTTGTCACAGAAGCCTTTCATTTGTGCATTCTGTTGCTCTTTGGACTTTTTCACACAGATTGTTCAATATGGAAAATCTGTAATGCTGAGGAGAACCATAATAAAGAGCTACATTTAAGATGATGAATGTTCTCACAATTAATTTTAAGGCAAGAACAAAAATGCAGTAGTAGTTCATATTGAATACATGTAATGAAATGGCTGTGGTTGCTTGGCAACCAGGATCAGGCTTATGGCAGAACAATAAATACCTACAGTAATCTGTAGAGATTTTCCTATAATACAAAGAGGTAGCTGATATTTTTTGACAGGTTTGTTAACGCACTATGCAAGTTCCATCTGTGTGCCTTTTAGCGATGAAAAGTTTGAATTTACCTGTTTAGATTAGTTGATAGTGTTATATTCACTTTATTTCTTCTTCTCAATCTGTATTGGCAAACAAGCAAACTTCAGGTGAATCTGTTGAGCAGATCTTCTATCCAGCTTCCTGTATGACTTTGAATGTTTTTTGGAGCACTTTCATTTGCTCAATCAAGAAGTAACTAACTTTGGCCACTGTTGCTGGGGAGACTTTTTCAGAATGATGTCTCTTAACGGCAGTGTAAAGGCTTCTGTTTGCTTTTACAGCACATTTCAGACATTGGTGTGTAAAATATACCCAAGTTCAAAACTTTCTGTTTTCTGCACTGTGAGGACCAAAGGACATTGCAAGGTCCAGACTTGGAGATCTGCAGGGGACTATAAACAAGAAGACCTGCATCATTATTAAGCTTAAACCAAAATGTGAACTCACCTTCAGTGTGAAGGGCTGCGGTACTTTGTGCCTGGTCTATGTGGCACACATTTTTGTAGCTTCTGATCTCCCCAGTATGAAAAAGCCCTGAGCTTGTCTGCTGCAAAATTTAATGGGAGTGGTAGACAGTGCTTCTTAGGCAATATCTATAGCTGTTCCCCAAGAACAGCAGCATGCCTTAAAGAGCTGAATCAAGAAGACTGTGACCTGAAACTTCTTCCTGACCTAGCATTCTACCATTAGCATAGATACAACTTTTCCTGTAAAGTGAGCTACTTCAGAGTTTTGGAAGAAGAAAAAGAAACTTGTTCTCAGGAGAAAATACAATATATTCACTTGGAATAACTGCAAAGATGCTCCACTGCCTCCTGTGTTCCAGATGATGCAGTTAATGTGCTGGTAAAGTATTCTCTTCCCTGAAGTAGCAGTAGATCATTTCATGACAGATTAACCTTGTAGCTGCTATTGGGTTTGTCAGGTGTGATACAATTGTGCTTACATCTAGAGGTATGAACTTCACTGAAAATGTGGAGGGATTTTCTTTAAAAAAAACGTAACTCCCTCTAGACCAAGTTGTCATCACCAGTGCAATGAAAGCTCAACATATAAAGGTTAAAAAAAAGCAATCATGGTACAAAGTTAATTTTTTTTTTTTGGTTGACGTTCATTTCTGTAATCAAATGTAGCCAACTCAGAGCCAGTGTCTGTCATAAAGTCTTCCCTCTGTTTTATCATTGAAAAGAGCTAATTATTCAGAGCCAGCAAGGATGATAAATCTACCATGGTACCCTGGTACCGGTAGGTAAACTCTAACTTTATTCTTCCTTTGTTTACAGAAGATTGTTGGTCATATAAAGGCATTTGTTCTCTCACAGACCTCCCTTTCAATTTTCACCTTTAAGTTACTGTCTAAGGTTCAGATTACTGTGTTTTCAAGAAAGATCCTTGAAAAGGAATATGAATATGGTACCACAATCATAAGAAGAAGATAATTAATTAAAAACTTACAGCTGTAACTTTCTTTAAGAGAATTTCCTCAGCAAGTTAATGTTCCCATCCTGTAGACAGGTTATCTAATGATAAAGGACAGGAGTTTAAATAACACATTTATTTCTCTTAGGCACTGAGGCAAAACTCAGTAACTTACAAGACTAAAGATTCTTCAAAGGGATTAAAACCAGACACAAAAGTGTAAGACACTGCAGAATAAGCAAGAGAGGGCTTTATTATCTTCCACCTGACTACAGTGGATGAGTAAATCTAAGGTAATGTCATTTGATTTAACTGTCTGTGGAGAATAGTATGAAACTAAAGGAAGCCATAAAACAGTAAGCAAAAGTTTTAAGTTTTCTAGTTATTCTGACACATACCCAGATATCCCACATTTCATTAGTGCATGAATAAGATTCTGGTAGATATGCATCAACACAGACCTTTCTTTTCTGTTCAATACTCTTATAGCAAAAGTGTTTGCCATTAACGGGCACATACAGATGGTGATACATTCCTTATGGCTGTTTACAAGAACAGAACTATTGATGGGATTGCAAAGGGAAGTTCAGAATTAGTTTCTATGTACTAATTCCAAATAATACTCTAAGTTTTTATTATCTCCCTGGAGTTCACTCTACCTTTGGTTCCTCATTTAACATAATATCACTGAGCTGTAATACTGTTCCACATATGAGAGGTTCAGCAATTTAACTGCTTTAGTGGTCTTAAAGTGATTATACCTATAATGCAGAACTAGAAAAAGCCTTCTGATGCTTAACACCTATAAACCCGTCATTGTAGATCACAGAAAATCTATTATAGCAGTGAACACTTTCTGCTTCAAATTGAGATGAGCAGGCAAACCTTTTATGGCAATTTAATGGTGTGAATCGCTATTCAGAAGCTTTTTATACATGTATTAAGTCCAGTATAGTACCTGAGCTTAAGAAGGTGACTAACATTAGCTAATAATTCTGTCACTTCATAGATTGTACCAAGTGCTAAGGAAAATGGCATTGGAAGACTTAGCAGAAAACAAAACAAACTATACAATAGCTACCACATGCTGTCATTTTAGAACATCACAATTAAATGACATATTAGAACATTACAGTGCATCTCAAAAAAGGCAAGGAACTGTTAAAAAGGACACTGGTTAACTTTGGATTAATGGAGGTTGAACATGGCCAGAACAGCAAGGACAGATTGACTGGATCTGCTAGATCAACTGGAGAAGGAAGGCTTACAAGGTCGTGACCTCTTTTTACTCATTGCCAGTAGTCTAAGGGGTGCAAGTTCTATTTCATGCAATAAATGAGACTGATTCACAGAAAGCTCTAATACAATTATAGATGTAAATTGCACATCAGTAGCTAGAAGTACACCTGTCAGTTTATTTCTACCCCCTACCTTCAAAATTTACTCTAAAATACACCAAATGTACTTTAAAAAAAGTGATAGTTCCCTGCATAATTTTTAAATGTGTAGCTAGTGTAAAAATAACAGTTCTTAGTTAACTCAACAGATCAGAATATCAGATATCTATTCATAGTTCTGAAAGAGCTGTTAGTTGTCCTGTAGTTTCCATGGTTTTTCAAGGCATTTCACTTAGTGGATGTTCCAGTTTTGGCTGTTACATTTGTTGAGAGTGTGGTGAAACACTCCTTAAAACAGCAGTGTCCACTGGGCCTTGAGGTCACCTCAGTTGACAGAGATTTCACAAGCTCTGAGAGCTTTTTCACAAGAGAGAAGAAATATATTGGGGATAGGATCCAGTTCAAGATGTAAATGCCTAAATGAAAGTACAGACATTCTAAATTCTCATTATTATCAGTACTAACCACATTTCAGTCACTTGAAACTGTTAGCAACACCCTCATTTACTTTTCAAAATTGAGCTGAATCTCAGTCCATGAATCTCAGTCTACAAATTCTTTCCTTTTATTCCTAGACATCCTAAGAAAAATTAGTTTAGACCTTAAGTATGATTAAATACAAAACTGGAAATCCTTTAAGCAGAATCCTCTTTTCTATTTGGAATGTCTTGATTAAATGTTGATGGTGCAATATGTGATCTCTGTTGATATACACAAGGCTACCCGATAAACAGATTTTTAGAATAGAGAAATGAATACTACAAGCATCTCAGTGAAAATATATCTATGGAAATTGAGAGCTGTCACCCTTCCTAGATATTCTCTAGTAATTCTCAGAGTTAAAATATCTTTTCACACTGAAATGTAAAACAGATTAAATCTCAGTATAGGAGGTCTACCACTCTCATGCAAATGGATTGGCTCTGCACAGTGCATCATGACTATAGTGTCAAGAATGCCACTGATGTTTTAGAGCTATACAGGGCACTGAATCATTGTCTCTGCTTATGACTTTCAGCTAAAATTGCAAATCATTATTTTTGAGACATTTAAATCCAACCTGGTATTCATGGCAGAAAAGTTTCCAGTTTCCATTTCCGACCCCCTATTTCTGAACCTTTCTAATCAGAAATGTTCTTGAGATAGACACATAATACAGAAAGGCTGAATTCTACTTGGAAGTGTTTAGTTTCTATACTTAGCTCCTCTCAGTGATGATGTACCATTAAAATTCAGCATTTGTAATAGTTGACATCTGAGGCTATCAATGTTCCCCCCGCCAATATTTTTCTCAGTAACACATCCAAGCCAGGTCTATCATATGTCCATACCATCTATCCCAGAATGTGTCCAGAATTTTCCATTTACATTGAAGAATCTCAGCAGCATCCTAAGATATTATAGGCTCAATATCTTGTCTTACTAGATACCTGATAGCATTCAGGAATAAATCTGTTCAATCAATCTACTTTAGTTGTTAGACTACCATAGTACCATAGTAGTTAAGTATTAGTTGACTACTATTTGCATAAATATATAGAACTAAATCAAACATATAGAACTAAAATCTAGGCCCCATTGTCTAAAAGAAATTCTTCAGCTAAACGAAAAACTTCATGAACCTATCTGAGCTACTCACAATTAGACAGGAATTGTATACAGAACTAACATTCACTCAACTGTCCCAGTTTCTGCCTGGGTCACGAGGATCAGCAGTTTCATTTGATGGCACGAACTTGTTCTGTCTTAGTGAACAACTGTCAGCCTTATTAATATGTGATGAATACTCAGGGGTAAATAAATGTAACTTCATGGAAGACTGTGTGCAAAACAACATCAGAGAGATGAAACTACAACCCAAGATGAACGTAGGCACAGAAAAAAAAATTAATCTCATAAAGGTGGCATTAGTTGAGGAACTTTCTATTCTCAGCATTAAGTGAGCTCAAGCAGGACTCTGCTGTAGTGACAGACACCACTATTTGTCCATCTGTAAAAAGGGATGCTCAAAGAATGCATGGCAGGAAAAACCCCACAACTGATAATTACAATGCAATCCACGTCCCATAGTCTTGCACCCCCCTTCTCACTTTTGCTAACGCTGTTTTCTGGCCCCCTTTTTTTTCTGATTTACAAGGCAAATTGTCCTTTACTATATTGAATGAGTTTGTAGAAAGCATGCAGTGACAAGACCCCTGATATAACTAGTTAATATCAGTGTTATAGAATATATTGCTTCAGGAGGTGAACTGGAAGGTTGATTGAATGAGTGTAACAGCAAGTACTTAGAAGTGCATCAGGATACAGTGTTGAAAACAACAATAAAGCACTGCTGCCAGTAGACTGTTTACACACCTCTCAGGTGCCATAAGAAACATGTAGCTGGAGAGGTTTCATAGTTGCAAAGTGTAATATTTCCCTACCCAAGCCCTACTGCTGGGGTTAAAATTAAATCTAAATTCTCCTCGATTGCTTAAACCATGATGTTTCAATAATCATATTAGTCAGTAAATTGAAATACTTAGAAGCAACAGGTTGAGTTTCTTATAATTGTAATAGCAGCAGCTTTCCTTTATTCATCACAGTTTGCATGTTGAATACCAATCTTTTGATAGTCACTCATCTACATGTATCAGAAAAACTAGAAAAATAAATCATAATTTTCCAGTTGAGCAAAGGAATAAAAAATAAGCTGGGCTATGTCCCACAACATTAATGCCTTGAAAAAAGAATGTGTTGCAAAATTATCCTCACATGTACACAACTTTTACTTTTATCAAAGATGATTTTCTTGTGGAAATTAAATAATGCTTTAAAAATGGTCAATATGATCATGATAGGTTGTGAGGAAAAGCATAGTTTTTACAGTGAAGAAAGAGGAGGAAATAAAATTCTGTCATTGATATGCACATCATTTTTTTGTTGAACCTGAAGGATTTTTTGTGAAGAATGATGTGCACATCCACAGGAGGGAAAAAAAATCCATTTTACTTTAGTGTGATCGTCCAGCAGAGTAGTACCTTTTTCTTGATAACAGCATGTTTTAAAGTCATGTTGCCAAATGTCAGGTTATTTTCATGACCAGGATACAAAATGAGGAACTGAAAAACCATACCATTCTGTGAGAGACTGAAATGTCAATGCTTAATGACTCCAAACTCCATTTGTGGAGGCCACAGGGTGCTTTTCTGAGGCCAGGTTTGCACCCCCCAAGGGGAAGAGGTGAGTTTTTGGGTGTGTAGCAGCAAGCTTCTGGTCCACATATGACAGAGGGGTGAGCAACCACTGCCAGAGGCTACAAGCTGGGCTTTGAGGCAAATAAGCAGCAGATCCTGTGAGGTGGGTGGGATAGTGCTTTTTATCATGCCAACTGTTGTCCCTCACACCTCATTCGCCTCCTTGGGGAAGGTCACATTGACGCAGAACATTCACATTCACACGTAGGCCTGATGTTATTCATCCTTTCTAATGTGACATAACTGGCTCACCTGAGCTGATCTGAGAGGCAGCTGTCAGGTGTCATAACCCATCAGAGATGCCCAAAGTGCCCCCAGACTCATTTCTGAAGCTCTCTACCAGAGAAATGAAAGCTCCTTCCCCCAAGGGTGGTACCTGGGTGCTCCCACCAAGCCCGAGTGTATATTAACCCATTGAATTACATATTTCATGGGCTTCCCCTACCCTCCACAGATCAAGACCACAACCTTCACATCGACAAGAATGCAACCATCACTTCTCAACAACCAAGTCTTATCACAGATCCATGGGTGATGGTATTGTCTACTCGTCTCTTTTCTTTCATATATTTTCTTAAGCGATATTTTTATGCTTTTATATTGCTATATTACTATAGATAGTAATAACCAAAATGGCTACATATCTGCTTTTTATTGCAACTAAATTGTTCTAAAGCAAACCTTACATATGTATATATATATTTACAAACACGGATCATTCAGTGTCCTTTTACTCTAATCCGCCCCAAGGGATCTATTAACAACAACCTGGGTTATGCTCGCCTTCTGGGGCTGGTCGTAACACCATCCTTGGAAATCTCTCTTTTCTTTTCCTGTCCTAAGTTTGCTGATCTCTTGTATGTGCTGAGACATTTACTGCCAGCGCTGTGGGGAAACGGGCCATGTTTACACATGTCTGTAAAATGCCAATCTCACTTAAGAAGCTGCACAGGTTACAGGGAAAAAAGTCACTGCATCATGTCAGTTAATTGAGTTGTATCCTCGAAGTTTCACACTGTAAGACAGTTGCAGCTGGAACCTAAAGCAAGCAGCTAAAGAAGCCAAAATATATGGGAGAGGGATTTAGAAAGAGGAGAAAATGTGCCCTCTACTACAGTGTATCCTGTTTCAAAGTTTTTGGGGTTTGTTTTCATTTTTTCTATAAAAAGACCCTACAACCAAACAAACCCCAAATATCTAAACAAACAACAAAACAAGTTTCTACAGAGATCAGGGTTATAAGTTATCTTTTATTGAACACTTCATTATGGTATCTCTCCTTCTAGTCTGACTCTTTTATCAATTTTCGTCTTCTACTTAGACATTCAACATCTCAACCTATATAAATCCATTCTCTCAGCTAAATGATGGAATTATTGCATCCCCATCTTTCCATGGTTTAAAGAAACTTGGAAATCACAGCTCTGTCTAGTCTAGCCCCCACCCTATGCAACTATGTCATGATTACAACATACTGTAAAAATCCCAAAGACCTGCTTAGGAATCCACAGTGACTCTTTTATCCAACCCCTGGACATCTCACCAAGCTTATAGATTTACCCATCATCTGTAAGTCTTGCAAAATGACTGCTTTTGCCACGTTTGAGTCTGCAAAATTTTCCTACAGAAATTTCTATTCCTATTTTCCTTACTAAATACTTTCTCTTTTTCCTAAGCCTGACTGGTTCAGGAATTTTTTTGCTTGACTGTAGCAGTATCACATTTACAGGAGACAATGAGGCAAGAGACATTACAGACACTCATAAATCCCATGATTGTATCCTTGACGGAAGAAATGATAGCAGCAATCACATGAGAGGCACTACATTTTACGTCTTTCTTAAATTCAGCAAACCCTGAGGAGAAGTTAAACACAGGTAGTTTCAGCATTCTTGATCTAACTTTCAACTGAAATAACTGAAAACAGGAGCATGTCATTCAGAGGGATTGCTGTATGCTTGCAGAAGTCCCCGCAATCACTGTAAAAAAGCTGTGTATCCCCAAAAGCTGTGTATCCCTTTACACACACACACACACTGAGTTAGGCATGCCTGCACCTCAAAAAACTCGGGCCATTCTTGACAACAAAGATGAACTGAACTGATGTAAACCTAAGCATCCCACTTGTTACATTTTATTTATGGCACAAGGTCAGATCACTTGCTTCCCTTGCTTTTGCAAGGTGACAAAGGCTGACTGCTGGGAGAATCTATTCTGCCTGACCAGTCATTGTAATGCACTAATGGATTACAGAAAATACAGCAAAAAATCAAGAGTATACTAGAGAAATCTGAACAGGACTTATCTTAAGGTTATGAAAAATCTGCAGCAAGGACACCATTTCCTTTTTAACTGTGGTGGGAAAACTTAACAAATCACCATGGGTAGTGCTTTTGTCAAGACAAATAGTTTATAAGAGTTCTTGGGAAAAGTTCTGGATTTTTTTTTGTTTTATTCTCTAGTTTTAAAAGGAAGATCTTATGGGAAAAATTTTTCTCTAGGCAAGATAAGACATAGCCAAATGCATCTTACAACCTATTTACATTTAAAATCTATTTACATTTTAAAAGGTTGAGATTCTGTGAAGAAATAAATAAGATCAAATCCTTTGTAATGCAAAATGAGCTTTTAACAGCTAACAATCTGGAGATGAAACAAGCATCAGCAGAGAAACAAATCTTTGCATGAAGGTTCAAAATTAATATATTAATCAGGTTATGAAAGAGAACTGATGCAATTAAATGTAATAAATGGACATAAAAAGACAGAAGAATGAAGGGTAAATATGGTTTAGGATGAAGAAAACAGGTAATAAAATGCAACACAGTAATGTAAAGCTATTGGAATTCAGTCTAAAGCAAAACATGTCTATTCTGATATCAATTTTTCTGATACTAACAGGGCACCTGAAGTGGACATGGAGGTAAATGCACTAGTAAATTGCATGTAAAAAAAGTGTACTCTTTAATATACTTTTAAGTGTCTAACCTAAAAGCTTAAGAATTTAATATAATTTAGCTTTAAACCTATGCTATTTAGCTAGACTAAAATAATAAAATCACGAATGCAAAATATGCAAGTACATGCTACACATGCACTTTCAGATAGCTGAAACAATATACATGTTAAATTTCACTGATCCAAAAACAGATTTATTAACTCTACCGTCATTTGTAAGCAAGTGTCTTTGAAGCAGTGTCATGTTTTCTAATTCTGTCCATACAAATTCTTTCTACAGAATGTATGTATATATATACACACACATGTACACATATATCTCCACTATATCACATCACAGGGTTTATCCAGAGCTGACACATGCACATAAGTGCCTCTAGTGTAACAACAAACTGATTTTACCTAAAAAGGCAGAATTTTGGAATATGTTGTATTGGTTGTTTTGAATACAAAGACATGACTTCAAATTTTGCTATTATGAAACCTATTGGATACATAACTAATTCTCTCTTTACAGCAGTACAGCTCTGAATGTTTTGGGATTGACATGTAGAATACATATTGTTCCCAAAGAACACCTGGCTGGGAATATCCTGATGTAAAGCACACTAGTACACATTATTTCTCTTGGAGCCTGACAATCTTCTAATGATTCTATAATAGACCAGGAACAATTTAATTCAGAATGAATTTCATTAATTGTGGAATTTTATTAAATGCTCTGAATAGTTACTGATATGTCATCTGGAAAATAATAACTAAAAAGTGGATATATCAGTTTCAGCCACATTTCCAAGCAAAAGGCTTGGGTTTTTTAAGACATGATATTATGTGCAGCTTTATCAGCTCTGGAATGCATGTGTTACTCAATTTAGTACTTACGTGCATAGAAAACTTAATTTCTCCTCCTCTTAATGCCTATAACTTTGTTTCAAATTTGTCTCAAATATACTCATAAAACACATGACATCTCCTCACAGGTGTATAAAGGTGACAAAGCAGTATTGTAGCCTTGCCTTGACCAGGACTACAATGTGAACAAAGGGCAAATTTTGGAACCCTATTCAAAAGAACACTAGGAAAAGGACATGAGTACAATGACCCTCAGCATGTGCCACGGACAACTGACAGGAGAACAGTATCAGAAACTGCTGGAAAGATGCATCACTATAGTTTTCTACAGTGCTTCGATTGATAGCCTGTGCTAAAATCTGTCTATGAAAACACCACATACATCCCTTGACATCCCGGTGATTAGAGAGCTAAGCTATAACAAATTACAAGGATGAGAGGGAAACATTTTTACGTGGATGCGGAGGACCTGAGGCACAACTGTTTTGTGTTTGTGCCAAGCTGCTGGCTAGAGCCAAGTGCTGACAGCGGCCATGTTCCATGTTTTCTATCTTGTAATATTTTTTTTTTCCAAAGGTGGGAGAAAATAACTCTTTACATGTAAAAAATCCAGAGGAATTAAGAACAGGAACTTGTTTACTTCAGTTCTCTTGTGCTGTATCACATATAAGCTCCCACAAAGCACAAATAATTAAGAATATGATGCTCTGACAACTTCTGGACATCCTGAGAGACAGGAAAATTTCTCTGTTCTCTGCCTGGAGAAAACAAAGCTCTGGGAAGACTTTGTTGTGGCTTTTCAATTCCTAAAGGGGGCTTCTAAGAAAGATAGGGACAAACTTTTTAATAGGGCCTGTAGCAATTGGACAAGGGATAATGGTTTTAAACTAAAAGAGGGCAGACTCAGACTAGATACAAGGAAGAAATTTTTTTACAATGACAGTGGTGAAACACTGTAACAGGTTTCCCAGAGAAGTGGTAGATGCCCCAACCCTGGAAACATTCAAAATCAGGTTGAATGGAGCTCTAAGCATCCTGATCTAGTGGAAGATGTCCCTGCTCATTGCAGGGAGGTTGGACTAGATGACCTTTAAGGATTCCTTCCAAGCCAGATTATCTACTACTGATTCTATGACTCTACTCTGTTCTGAACCCAGCACTGTGACTTCAATAATGGAACTAGGTACCATGTATCACAGCTATCCATACAAGAAATAATGATTACCTCTATATCTCCTTTGTAACAGTAGTTACAAAAATAGTCATGGGCTCATCAACTGCAGTGAAAAAAATATCAGAAAGGTTTTTTATAGGCAGTGCTTTCCTTCTAAGCACTTTCCTTTGATAAGGAGATACGCAATAACAAGTTATTGTGTCTGTTTCTATTACCAGATCTCAAAGCTCTTGGCTGGCAAGATCTAATGTATTAGGCACACATTCTACAGAGAGAGAAATGGACATGTGCTAAAATTACTTTTATGAAGTCAACACATCAGAAGCAGGGACTGAAAACAGAAACAAGATGGAAACAATTGATGTTTTCACTGAAAAATGATTTATATGGTCTTTTCTGAGAACCTTAGTAAGGCAGCTGAATTATTGGCTTGTACACTGTAGGATTTCACTTGACAGTCCTCAGATATCACAATTTCTATGTGGATCCATTCATCCACGCCTCTTTTCTCTATGAAGCACAACACATCTAAGAGCATATTCAATCATGACCCTACCCCAGCCACCAATACAACACATGAGACTCAAACGAGAATTTTTTTAAATGAAGCAAATAAAATAAAATGACTGCACTGTCAGACACCATGAATTTATACTTATTACCTGCCCAATTTTTGTGGAATAGACTGCGTTGCATAGTTTTACTCTTTTTTTTAAATACATCTTTATGGAAATCTAATTTCTCCATGGGTTGTTAAAATGTCTAGGAAAAAAGTTCTGAATTGTTGAAACATGCAGTTATATTTTTATTTAAAAAAAACCCAAACAAACACCTCCAAACTTTTTTCTTTCATGTTTTTTGTAAATTATGTACTTAAAAAAAGAAAATACTATGAGCATCATTTTCTCAATTTAGATATTGAATATGCAGGAAAAATCAGTAAAAGTTGGACTATTTGTGTTTGCCAGTAGGAAGGGGTTTCTGGCTAAAATTAATTAAATTAATGCAAAAAATATGCAGCTAATCCATAAACAGTACTTAAAGACAAGCCTAGCAGTAAAGTAACACACATTAATCAGGAGTTAGTGAAAAGAATTAGGAACTGAGTGGATAATACAAGGTCTTATTAATGAATCTGTTGATTACAGTTCAGGATCATGAGAAATCTTCTGAATTAGTAATGATTTAAAATTTGTACCCATACTAAATAGCTAGAAAACAGAATTGACCATCAAATGAGCTTTACTCTCTTTTAAATTTGTTCTCCATATAGACTGCAGCTGAAGAGAGAGTGAAAGTTATAGCATTGAACTACAAAAAAATCTAGAACTAATTAATCATTCCTGTGGTAGGTCTGCTCTGCTACAGATATCACAAAATTAAAAATAAAGAAAATGTGTTCACAGGGAGGGTTTTCCCCTGGCAAATACAATGTGTAGTTTATACTCTTGTGGGGTAAAGGTAAATTTGTAAATCTTTGAGGGAAAAAAAACCTGGTTAATAATATTAAATTATTTAACACAGCAACAAATGAGCTTTCTAAAACTTATAAGCAAGTATTAGTATCTAAAATGAAAGAGGGTTGGGGAGAATGGAAGCAGCTTAAACAACAAACACTTTTCTCAAATTACTCAAGTGTCTGCCATATTAATTTTTTTCATTACTTTAACTTTCTGCTGCTTGGATCCTGCACTTGAGGTGGACTCTACAGCTGTATTTGCACTCCCCAGCTGTCAGTAAACAAAATATAGGAAGATCCTGTGGGTGTCCAATAATATCAGCCTCATAAACAGCTATTTTGAAATTGAGATTGTCATTATAAGGAAAAATTCCTATGCATTTCATATTCTCCTTATCAGATATTTTTACCCATACCTTTTAATAATATGTTCTATGAATTGTAAATTGTTGTGGCGGCTAAGTCCGCTTTACACCCCCCAAGCTACCCTAAAAGTGATCTCTCCCTACAACACCGTGCTAGAAAGTTCTCCCTCTGTCTAGATTTTATAGTGTCAAGGAGAAAAAAAAAAAAAAAAAAAAAAGAGAACATAGATAAAGCTTCTAAATATCAAATGTCTTAACTGCCAGGCTCCCTTTTTCTTGAAGACGAGAAGGAGGGAGAAATGTTAGCATGGATGAATACCTATATATAGGTTTGTATCCTTTACTGATGGTTAAAAGTAAGCATGAGAAATGAAGGTTTAAATAGGTTGCCAGGATTCCACAGGCATCCTAATATATCAGAAATTTGTCATCTGTCATAAAATTTGTCAGCTGGCTACTGTAACATCTTTAGACCAGCCACAAAGGATGCTATTAGTCCCTACTGCTAACATTATTCTCATGGATCCTGGTATTTCATGGAAGAAAGGTTTGTAGTAACTTTTCACGTGTACGAAAGTATGCTTAGCGTTATTAATTGGTCCTGACACAAGCAGTATTTTTGCTGTATACAATTGAGCAAAAAGCCTTACTCAGTGACAAGCTTTCATCAAATTATCTACCAGTGAAAGCTGACAAGCTGATTGAAATTGTCAGTGAAAGGGGGAGGTGATATATAACAACACAATTTTCATCGCATAAAGTGATATTTTTAGCCTTTGCAATTTGTACTGAAACTCATTATTCTTCTCCATTATGGGTAAAGGGGAAACTCTGTAAGTGCCCAAGTCTGTGAATTCTCTAATTTTAAATCTAGCTCAAATGACTGTTTTCTGCAGGGAGATGACTAAGTGATATACAGCCACTCACCAGGCATTTGTCTCCTGTTCACATTCAGGGAAAGCTATCAAGAACTAAACTCTGTGCAGCCATTACACTGGTAAGAATATTAAAGCTAGGACTGTGCTGCATTAGGTGAAACATAATGAAGGACGTTGTTGCATTGCAGTCAGTCTAGAATTGATGTCACAGGACAGATGCCTGTGTCAGAAACAGAGAGCTACAGCACCATAATTCGGTACCGGCTCTCGGTTGAACATTTCTTGACACAACATGATCACTTGCCATCCTTTAGCCTCCTTTTGGGAATCCAAAGAGGCTGATGGTTTTTTTTCATCCCAGCAGGATTTTATGAACTGCCTGGACACACCTGTGCATAAAATGATCTAACAGTACTCATAATATGTACACATATGAGAAAACTATACTAGCAGCTGATGGGAATATGTAAAATCATTTGAAAAATGTAAGATTTCTTTTTTTTCAAAGTTAAATCAAAGTATCCAAGTGGTAAATTCAAACTAGTAAAATCAAATCATTCATAGAATCACAGAACATCCTGAGTTGGAAGGAACCCACAAGGATAAATGAAGGCCAATTCCTGGCCCTGCACAGGACAGCTCCAAGAATCACAACATGTGACTGAGTGCATTGTCTAAATACTTCTCGAACTCTGTCACGCTGGTGCTGTGACCACTTCACTGCGGAGCCTGTTCCAGTGCCCAACCACCCTCTAGGTGCAGAACCTTTTTTTAATACCCAACCCAAACCTCTCCTGACAGGACTTTGGGCCATTCCTTTGGATTCTGGTCACCAGAGAGAAGATAGTAGTGCCTGCCTCATATGGCTTCCCCTCTAGGCCCTTCCCCATTTTCCTATCCTAATGTGGACACTGACCATTACTGACCTTTCTTTAGTTTGGGGGTTGTTTTTAGTGATTATTATTGTTCTTATTACTATTATTTTATATCTATGTGCTAGAAATAAATTCAAATCAAGGAATTTCAGACAAGTGTTTTCATGAAATTATATTTCCCATTGCATAGGCAATGAAGCACATATATGAATTCTCTATTTAACAAGACACGTCTAGGTACAACAGATGCCTTCAATTAAGAATAAATCATTTTTTTAAAAATTAAAAAATTATTTCAAAGTAATTTTAATTTATTTCTTCTTTATTTCAGAGTCAGTTATTAAAAGTATTTACCTTAAAGTGACATTATAATAAGACTGTAGTGAAACAAAGAAAGTAACAGTTTTGACTCTGTAGCACTTTTCAGAGGATAATCCCCTAAAGCCACATGGCCATAGAGGATAAAGAAATATCTTATCCAAGGTTACACAGAAACCAAGCCCTGTACCTGACTTTTAGTTCAGTGAACTCTTTGCTAGACTGTGCATGAAAAAAATTCCCAGACTTTCTAATTCACTTAGAAGCAAGAAATATTGCAGGGTGTGGCATACAGTGACAAAGGTTTTCCCTCTGTGTTCCTTCATCAGAGCCCGCATTTTTGTCTCAAGTTCCCCATTATAATGCAAAGTGAACTGAGATATGTCTGTTCAACTGCAAAAACAAAAATGCTTTTGTGTGAAATGTACCAAGCAAAAAAATAAGCTTGCTACTTTCCCTCCTCTAGTTTTTTCTATATTTCAGGGTTGAGACAATCCAGAAAAGGCATATACAGTCCAAGGTTAGCAGCACACACAAAACAAATTCAGTAATTACCAGAAAGAAAATAAAACAACAAAGGTGTAAGTCACACTAGAAGCAAACTGCAGCAAATTCTTTAGAAACCAATAAATTCCCATTAGAAACTAGAAATTTTTTTAGCAAGAAACAGAACCACCTGTCCTCTTTCTCCAGGGTAAGAGAGCATTAAGATCTGAAATTGCCATTGAAAACTTGCACTTGGGACTCTTGTTTTGTAAGGGTGAATTTAAAAACATGTGTTTTCCACTGATGATCAGAGAGTCTAGATGGGATCTTTACAGACCCTTTTCTTGACATCTGTTCAATGCTAACAGCATTGTTTGATCATTCCATAAGAATACTGGAACTCAAATGTTTGTCTGCTGGCTCTATGCATAAGTAGACCATTTAGAGATAAAAAAGCCTCCCCAAAACACTGAATAGCAGGACAAAAAGTAAGACTGTGTAGCTTCCTATCTTGCAGAGGTAGAACTGAAATTCCCTGCATCGGTAGACAGTGGTCACCTGGTGACTGAAGTCCACATAACAGGGACAAGCAATTCTACCTCAGATATTGCAAGACATGGTTTTTATTCTTGAAAGCCAGAAACTCACCATGCTTTACACCTATAGAAAAAAAAAACCAAAACACTGAATCATGAAATGGAAATTTGGTTTAGATTATTGTATAGATCCAGAAAGCAGTTAGTGGGAAAAGCCAAATCTCCTTTGGCTTTCTCCCCCTTTTCTCAGTCCATTGGCAACATTAAACTCAAAAGAGCTTTGCAATACCTGTCACCCTAGCAGGCACTTCAGGCCCTTAGAACAGCTCTGGCCTGAGTCACTGAGGGGATTGACTGGAGTAATGGGTTGTTGGTTGCTTCTATCCCAGTTCTGTGCTCATCCTCAAAACAGTCCGCTGTACATAAAATGCAGAGATGAAATATTTAAAGCTATTTAGAACTTCATGGAAATTTTATACCACATATGCAAGTTCTCCTGCAGTAGTTTGTGGTCATCTGAGACCTGTAAGTGGACTTGAGCCCTATGGCATTACATTAAATATTTGGCTGAAAGAGCACCTTAACCCATTATAATGGATGGACTTAGATGTAATATGAGAAGAAATAAAGACACCAGAACAGTGTAAGTTCAAGATTTTCACAAAATCTACAACACATTATTATTATTATTATTGAGTTAAATCATTAGGTCAAAGCATTGCCATTTAGAAGAATGTATCATTTTGTTATGCATTTACAAAACTGACTCTTTAAAATTCTGAGCTGAGCAAGTATCCTTGCTAGATACTAGTATGAGGTGATGGCAAAGCAGCACACCAGTTCCACCTATATCTACTTCACTTCATATTTTTGAGTGTTTTTACCAGCAAAAAGAAAAAAAGCATTGCAGGATGGTGAAAAACACTGGCTGCACTTAGTTTTGTTTTTCTTATTTCATAGTGTACATTATTATTCTAGTCTTGCCTGAAGACTCATACAAGTTGTACTTGCCATTTTATTAAGGTTGATTAAAAAAAAAAAAAAAAAAGGAGACAGGGGAGGTATACTTCAAAAACAGATGGCTAAATTATCTTGTAAATTCTGTGCCTGGTGGTGCATGATTGTTCAAAAGTTTGTAAGAAAATTATTTCCTTGGTGGAAAGAGGTCAGGATCTGAAAGTCAACTTGATATCTAATCAAGAAAAAGAACAAAATCACTAGTAATAAAGTTTCTGCAGGTCAAGCATTTCCTTGGGCAACTTCTATGGAAGCTGACTATTCCCAAAATAGACTTTAAATTACATCTTTACAATTCTATTATCTTTCGTATGGTAGAATTTGAGGATGCAATTTGATGAGAAATCAGTTTGATAAAGTACCCTGCAAATAAAATGGAGTTCTGATGACTATATACAAAATAGTGTTGATTATAAAACATCAGACACCAATTCATTGAAAGTGTGCCAGTAATGTACATGGGAGCATATAAACAAGTAAACATAAAAGTGAGTTCAATGACTTTTTTTAATTATAGTCATTTCAGGTCTGAACTATATATTGAGGGAAAAGAAGGGCTTTGTATTTTCTTTCTCTTGTTTGTCCTTCGTCCCAAGTACTGGGCAAGGATTGCTCAAAAATATTGTTACTTATCTGTGGCAGGCAGTCTTCCAAATGAGAGCGGTAAGGTACATACAGGTATTCATACAGGGGGTTAAATAGGTGAGGTT
This sequence comes from Corvus hawaiiensis, assembly GCF_020740725.1. Taxonomy (NCBI): domain Eukaryota; kingdom Metazoa; phylum Chordata; class Aves; order Passeriformes; family Corvidae; genus Corvus; species Corvus hawaiiensis. Next base: position 28,112,707 of record NC_063215.1, read on the forward strand.
TTTTAATCATCAGCATGTTTTAATGATAACAGAATAAGCCTAGTCTTGAAAAAGAGGACTGAACAAACAAAAGCAGTTCTTAATGCCATTTTATGACTTCATGTACCTGTAGATATAGATGAACATGAAGGAAGACTTGGTAAACAACCAAAAAACTAAACCAAAGCTAATTAAGATAAAAGAATGCAAAAATGAAAGACTGCTGCCTAAGAACTGTAGATAAAATTTCTCTCCATTAATATAAAAAGAAAATGAGAACAGTGACAGGAAAAAAAAAGTAAGAAGATAAGAAAACAAGTAAGAAAAATAATGTATGTCCGGAACAAAAAGGAATTGAGTTGAAAAGATTAATAACACAATGGCAGAGTGTCAAAGACAAACTTTCTAGGGCAAGTAATTAGGTAATTCAGAAGCATTTGTTCTCTGCCTTGGAATCCTCTGGCAGAAATTGCTATGCATCCTTAACAGATCTTTCTGCTATCTCTGGGTGCATTTAAAAAGGAATCAGTATATTGGTTTTGCTGTCTCTGTCTCAGAACAGTTTTCTGTTAAGAAATTCTCAATGAACTCTCAATGACAATGAAAACTTTAAAAAATGGAAAATATTAATCAATGTTAGCTTGTGAATTATATTTTCCAATGTTTATTTACCAATGGGTGTTTTTAGGGACTTGATTGACAGTACTATTCTAAAATTCAGAAATTCCATATTAAGTCCAAAGACTACTTTGATGATTTTACTAACTTATTGTTTTGGTTATAGAAGTAAAACTGTACAATCAAGTGAAATCACTGTTTCTCAGTACAACTTTGCTTATTCTGTCCAAACTAAGAAACTGTTTATATATCTATATCTATGTATTTATCTTTCTCAAATTGTATTAGTACATGGATAAAGTTAATGGATACATTTAAATTTCCAGGTTGAACAAAATAACCACAAGACAGACCTGGAGCATAAATATATCTATAGACTTTATTGACCTCTCCAAATTTAAAACAGAAAAGAGTAAACTATTGCAAGCAAATCAACTGAACAAGAAAACAAAACAAAATAAAACAAACCTCAACAAACCAAAAGCGGAGTTGAAGGAGATAATACTATAAGTAAACTAGCAGAACATTTAAGAATACCAAGATCCTGGAGAGGTTTGAATAGCAGCAATGATTTAATAACAACAGGCAGTATTTCAAAAGGAAGTAAAAATGTGCTCAGAATATAGAAAATTTATTAGCATGCTGAAAAATGGCTATTTAATAAATTACTAATTCTAAAGAACTTCAAAGTCATAATTTTTATATCTTCTTGATTTCTGTTATATCAAATTTACTTTATTTTTAGATTTCATTGGTAATTATTTGGTGCCTTTCTTATGGGGCAATGCCATAAAGGATCATTAATCTTGAGAGCTCTGGTACTTTTTAATTTTCAACTTTTCTGAAAAAAATAGAGTATTTTGTTTTCCACTTTGTCTTTTGAAGTGGAATAGCTTCTACAATATGTACCATAGTGGATGTATTGTAAAATAACTGTATAAAAATCCATGAAATAATTAAGGATTTCTGCTCCTATTTGGAAAATATGCTTTTCTATCACACATAAACCTTTTAACAAAAAACACTTGGATGAAGATTCAGGAATTGAGATTACATGGAAAAAATATGCAGAGAAAAAGGTCAATTTTGTGACTGAAGGATGATATGCTCTTCATGAGCAGGCCACATGACCTGAACTCAAGCTCAGAGTTGCTTTTGTTTTGGGCCAGTGTGGCTCCTGAACCGCCTTAACTACCTTTGCAGGTTGGTGGTGAGGCCTGCCTAACCTCTTCTGGCAAGAACCAGATGTAGCTGGAAATTTGCATCTGTTTAGTCTCAAATCAGATCGTGCAGTACTGAGTGGCACTGAAACCCACCAGAATTTTGATCTCTAGCATGACCATAGAAAGGCTAACATATATAAGACTAAATTGTATCTTTTCAATTAATTTTGTCACTAAAATTTTTATTATTCTGTATTTGACAATACAGAATATCACTGATAATATCACCAATAAGACCTACAATGAGCACCAAACTTCTGTCAAGTCAAGAGACAGCAAAATGAAAGCTGTTTTTCACATAATTATTTTCTAGTTTTGGGGATCAGGCATTGTCTCTTCACCTTTCCTGATGTTAGCCAGTTCTTTCTTGCTGGTTACCTTTGGTCACTGGAGGATTGACCCATCCCATACAGCTCTCAAACCAGTAAAACACAGCCTTTGCAGATACACACCATGATGGTGTGGAACAATTTCTAGGAAATGAAAAAACCTTATTTTTAAGGATTTCCATACAGTTAAGTAAACTTGCGTGCAAGATGAAGGCACAGGTGGATAAGGATTGCCAAGAGACACTTCTTACAGAGAAAATGGAATAGAAGTTTTAAAAAATGAGCCAGATTAAGTATGAAGGCCTTCCTTGGATGTTTCTATATGTTGAACTAAAATTCTTTTAGGCTTAAGGTGTGAGAAGAGGTATGTAAAGGCTTCCAATACATGCACAGAGTTTTCTTTCATCTTGTGACAGCCCAGTTTTCCAGTCTGATTTATTCTGGTTCATGAAAGTCTTCTTTTCTTCTGTATTTATGCAGTAACATTACTATGAGCTTCAGCAAAGTATAAGATTATATCTTTTCCTCTTTTCCTTTTGTAAGAGTTTTGATTAGGATTTTGTCATTTCATTTAATGTACAGCTCATTCACTCTGCTTGCTCTCTTCTGCAAACACACTCTGTATTTGGATTTTCCCAAAATAATTTTTATAATCATCTTAAGAGAGAATTTCTCTCTGTGTGAATGAATCTCAGAAAGATAACACATGAAACAGAAAATTTTAATATTCAGAAATGCATCCTAGGTTGAAAGAAAAAATCTACCTATTTCCGTGTAAGCTTACTTTTAAGCAATCCTGCCAGATTTGGGACACTGCCTTGGATTCAGTGTCCCTTATAATGAAACTTCAAATTATTCAAAGACAAGTTAGAAATGTTAAAATTAGCAGAGATCTTAGTACCATGTCCACAGCTGTAGACTATTAAATCTCTCTAGAGTGACTCAGGTAACAGCACTTTAAAGCAAGGGCAAGAGAAGAGGATACAAGATATTACAACCTCAGTACAATGAATTATCAAACCTTAAAATGCTCAAAATTTTGGTGTCATTTTGATACGGACAGAATTTTATTCTTCAGTAAGAGGCAGATGAAGCCATTCTGTTTTACAGAAAATTGAGTACTTTTTGCCAGAACAGTACAAAAGGATCCAAACCGGCACAATTTTCTGTTTCATCAGACTGTAGTGATTTCACTGGAGTTTCTTGTCATATATCTATACATATAAACCTCTGGGGGCTCATACATTTAGCTTTAGTCTATAGAAGATTTTCTCTAGTCCCTTTCCAAACATGGGTAGCTGCTGATGAATGAAGAAGATTCTGTGACAGTTACTATCCTATTTAAAATGTCATGTTTATGATTAGTTTCTATTATGCATCAAGATACACATTTCATATAGCCTGACAAGCTTCTCAGAGTTGTACAGAAGCATTTCTTAGAAATTATTTTGTTGCTTAGATTCCTTTTACTAATCTTCTGGGTTCTTTCAAAGGACTAGATTCACAGAAAGATATAATCAACTACCCATTTGACATGGAACTGTTTAATGTTTACCTTTCTGGTCCCTGGCACAGAACCCCAATTCTCTTTGCAGGTAAATGCTTTACAAATGCCCCAAGTCAATTAGTAGAAGAATCACAGTTGGCACTGAAGAGGATCAGTGCAAAATTCATCTCCTGTCTCATTTTGTCTAAATAATGAAGTAGTGACCTGAGATTGAACACTGGAAAATCACTGTGATGCATTTTTGCATTCATCATTTTAACCTTAACTGATGAATTTCTAACAGATTAAAATATAATTGTTTTAATCTGTAGAGAAAAGTAGTTCTTAGTGAAACAAATTCAAAATAGAATTTGGAGTAACTGACAGAAAAGGTTCTGGTTTTAAAGCCCTTCAACACAACCTGCGGAGATCAGATACTGAAGAACTACTTTTACCTACTCCCTACTTAATATGTTTTCAAATTTTAGAATTAAACACGAGAAGTGTAAGGGCCTGTGAGAGCACAGAAGCACCTAGCTGTATATGGCTGTACTGATGGGGCTTTTACTAGGACTACTTATTTGAAGAAATCCCAGTTTGCCAGCCATCTCCCTTAAAATGAGCACTTTCTCATTCCAAACTATATTTATAACATTTTTATTCATGCTACATTGGAGCATGCTTTCTTTGCACTTCCTGCAAATTCAAATTGGAAACACCAGTTTTCTGTGGCAACTTTACATGTCTTTTGTGTAGATCCAGTTTTGTTCCATTACATATCCCCCATCCCAAGAATATGACTGATAAACAGTTTAACAGGAATTGTTCAAGAAAAGTCTGACAGAGCTCTTAGGTTGCTGGTTGCAGCTGCCTGGAAAGATTTTGCAGCTGTGGTAGAATAGAGAAGCTACTGCCATTCAGAGACCAGGAAACTGCAGGAACGAGCAAAGACAGATTGTGAACATGGTGACATTTCTCATGTAACCAGCCATTGGGGTCATATCATTTGAACAGAAAACCTCCAGTAGGTAGGTCACTATATTTTCAGAATTTCCTAATAACAGAAGCCATTATAGAGAGTTTAAGAATGGTGTATGTGGGTTTGTTTGTTTTTTAAACTACGGTGTGCATTAGGAAGTCTAAAAAGTAATGGCCAACACATTTATTAATAACCACCACATTCTGAGAGTGCTTTCCTCTCCTAAAACAAAGAGGGAAACCTTTTATTGTCACAAGAGGGTATAAAGCTGTCTGTAAGCCACGCATCACCAAAACTGTAAGTTATGTACATTGCTTATAGCTCTATCTTTACCTTTTACTGTGATTGACTGCCCCTCTTTTACCAACACATCTTTGAAAAACATTTCTATTGATCAAACTTTGCCTTCCCTTTCCCTCTTCTAATGAAATGTCAGACTTTTGTTCTTTTCTTTCAATTTCTCTCTGATCATAATTGTCTCCTGCCTCATCACACTTATAAAATTTTCCCTCACGTGCTTCTTGCATATTAAATAGATTGATATTCTAATTGTTTATACAGTGATGGTGCTGTTTTACTGGTATTAAATGCTTTACTGGATCTAGTCCTTGAACAAAGGTCCATGTTTGCACTGAAGTTCATTCCACAAAGCTCATGAGAGGTCAGGCATCAAAACACGTTCTGAAAATTGATGTACTGTGATTGGTAGGATAACCAGAATGTACAGGTACTTTTGATTTACTGCTGCTGAAGGTCGACTCTATCTGTCAGATTCCTTCCTGAAGAAAGGGGTCAAGGTCTTCCTCAATGTACTTGGTAGTTATTTTGTTCTTTTTAAGAACTGCAGTGCTAGAAGTACTGTAGCTGCTACCCATTTTTCATATATTGCTCAGAGTTTATGAAAGCAGATTTCAATCTTTGTGAACTGAGAATAACTTCAGAAGCTTGAAGTTATCACCCAGAACTAGAAAGAGAGTAGCCAACTTTTGCGAAGACTCAAATCTTACTGATGTGTGCTAAGCTGTGAACACAAAACTGACTGTATCCAAGAGAGCAGATGAAGAGGAATGCTGGGATCATTACTTTTCTGCAGTGTGATGAGGACTAGCCACATACTGCAAAATGCTCAGTGCCAACTCTGGTACAAAAAGAAACCTAATATAAGTCTTTCATCAATTTGAAAAAGAGCAGTACTGAAAAGTGGACCATTTTGAAAAAAGCCTACAATGAAACACTTCTAGGGATGAGCAGACATCTGATTCATGACTGGAGGACATACTTATATAAAACACAACAGGGCTGTGATTTAGTATGTTCCTATCTTCCAGTGGCTAGACATTGTTCAACACTAGCTGTATTTCTCTCTTTTTCAAAGAAGCTAGAAATCCTATCATTGCCTTCCACAGCTTCACTTGTGTTCTGGTTTGAACCTTTTCTCTTGGAACTTTCATTTGTGTGGATGTAGAAGAGGGGAAAGAGGCACAAACATTCTCTCTAGTTTTGTTTTTCAGGGCAAGATGTCAGTTGCCCTAACTGAAATTTCTCATCCTATTTAGAGGCTGCTTTTAATTACAACTGTATGTGCAAATACCCGCATCAATACTGATTCTGCCTTTTTTCGTATTCTGAGAGCTTAGATTTAAATCCCACTTTTCCTGGGACATTTTTTTCTCAAAATAAAGAATCTCATGTCTCTCCTGCCTCTAATGAAGACCTGGACATGATGAAGACAGTGACTGAAAAAAATGTTCTGATAATGAGAGTAAAGGATCAAGAGTCTTGACTGAGAAGAACCTGAGACTGACAAAAAGCCTACCTTGTGTATTGTATTCTATCCTTCTAGAGGCAAGAAAAAAAATCATTTGTCTACACATGTGCACACATACAATTTACCTAGATTTATAATAGGAACTATGGTTAAGGAGAAATTTGATCATAAACAGTGTGCCCGGTGGAAAGTCCTCCTGATGTGCTCTGATGTTGAAGCAGTCCAGTAGAAAAGGGAGAAAATCCAAAATTCCAGGGAAGGAAAAATTCAACTCTCAGCCTCTCTCCAGAGAAAAAGCAGATGAACCACTGGCCAAAAAAAACTGTCCCAGGAGCAGCAAGCCGGGTGCTTCCTCCCTCCCCTGCTGCAGCTGGGAAACAAATTGCTATCTGTGTGTGACCTTGAACAAGCTGCAAACTGCTTTGAAAAAGTTTTGCTCAGTTTTTTTCCTTCCCCCTCTCAGGCTCAGTTTAGAGGCATAGAAAGGCACAAAAATTAATTTCTGGGCATAGGCAGCGATATGGGATACACATCATAAGGTCACCCCAAGACAAACAGTGAGATACCTGGCATAAAACAGTTACTAAACGTATTCCTACAGTGAATGGTAATTTATACAGTGCACTCAAAGTCACAGTGACAAAAAATAACCATACTCTTTCACTTTATTCTGTTTTTAAGATCAGATGCCCACTATGACTTTTCAGCCTTCCTGGTAAAAGCTAAAATAACTCCCTCAAACCACAGAGCTACATCTACTCCTTCAGTATTATCAATTGCTTAAGTTTCTGATGCTTATAACACCAAGTGAACTGAAAATAATGCAGAAGGCTTTTGCAATATTGACTTACAGAACAACAAGTCAAGGAAGCAGAAAGGTCTCATTAGGCTTACATACTGGTACCAGTGCTATGAATACTCAGTCTGGTCCAACATCTCATAGATTGGCAGTGTAGAACTGGGAAAACATAGAAGGATGAACACCTTCTTACTAAATAGAATAGGAAGAATGGAAAAATAGTAGGACAAAGGTCTAGAAAGCTATGGGTGACATGAGAAATGGTAACAAGGCATTCACCATTTCCCAACAGAAAAAGCAGAGGCAATATTTTAAGTCTATATTTGATGATCAAGACAAACTAGCAGGAAATACACTAGCTTATTTTCATTTCCACATTTTTAAATTTTTCCAATCAATCTATACTTTTCTATTCTCCTAGGATAGGACTTGTTATGGTAGATGTTAAAAATCGTCTTTGGGGAGATGAGGAACTTTATGTTCTTTGTTGAATCTAAGTGAATGAGCAGTGCTTAATAATTGCCCTGAGCCCATAAAGAAGTATATTCATTTTCTTTTTTTCAAATGCACTTGAAATTTAAAGACTATGAAGTGCCTTGAAAAGTGGTACAGAGAAAAAATTAACAAATAAATCAGTTTTTCTCACTTGTGCAATTAAGAAGCTGCAGTTACTAGTCTTTGAAAGCAATAAATATTCCACTTTTATTCCAGTAATTTTCTTGAAATAGAACCTGTGCACTCTTTAAGATGAAGCAATGCTGTCATATAACCACCATTGCACTGAGAAGCCACAATTCCAAAGGGTGAGGGGGAAAAAAACCACTGAAGAAATACTTACAATCTGAGCAGTAATGGACAAAGACCAGTACATTATGTACATATCAGAAAATTTTACCTCCAAGTGTGCAGACTTAGCACATGCTCAGATGAGCAGCACTCCTTGGGCATCCTTTCTGGTGCATAAGCTTTACCACAATAGCCATGCAGTTTTCATCAGGAACTGCTCACAGTCCTTATAGGTTGTTCATGCTTATGATGCTGCTAGCATTGCCTAGAACATGCCTTGATCATGGACAGGTGCTGCACAGTAACTGGTTAAACGGTGTATGTGCATTTTATTGGGTTCTCTAATGCAAAACAAAAGATATACCTGCTAGCTTGAAAAAAGGGGAAAAATGAAGTGGTAAGAATCCCATTGGAATTTTCTTCCCAAAAGAACCCATCATAATGACACCACCAGAATTTGCAGGAAGATGGAGATGAGAATGACAGCACAAGAACAAGGGAAACACACCACCACCACCACACCTGTGCACACTGCTGGCTCACACGCAGCTTGCAGACACCCAGGTTCTTCTCAGCAGAGCTGCAGCCCAATCTGCCGGTCTCTTTTCCTGCTACAGGCTCTAACAATAATTTAATTCCACTGTTTCTACTTCACACACACCAGCACATTAAGTCCACTGGCAGCAATACTTCTTCCTAAGTTTGTGCTTCTTTTGGGTTCTTGTATTCTAACTCCTTCCTGACTAATCTAGCTACCTCTCTGTGACACGCAGACATCTTAATTTACACAGCCCCACCTTTCCCTGTAATTTCAGTGTTTATAGCAAAACCTCCTCAAGTTTAAGTCTTAATTTTGCATTACTTGCATGGTTATGAATTTACTTCTCACAATTTTAACCCTTTTTCAAAGAAGAAGGTTACTTGGTTTGCTCGGCCTAGAGAAGAGGACATTGAGGGGAGACCTCATTGTGCTCTTCAACATCTTCATGAGAAGAAGCAGAGGGGCAGGTACTGTCTCTTCACTCTCATGACCAGTGACAGGACTCAAGGAAACAGCATGGAGCTGAGTCATGGGAGGTTTAGGTTGGATATCACCCAGAGGATGGCTGGGCACTGGAACAGGCTTCCCAGGAAAGTGGTCACAGCACCAAGCCTGAGAGAGCTCAAGAAGTGTTTGGACAATGCTCTCAGGCACATGGTATGACTCTTGGGGTGGCCTGCACAGGGCCAGGAGCTGAACTTGATGATCCTGATGGGTCCATTCCATCTCAGTATATTCTATAATTCTATGATTTCTGTAATTCTAACTTCTTCTGAAAGCTTCCTGGACATACAAAACCTCCCAGAACTCAAATATTAAGCAGACTGACCACATTATTTATTACACAAAATTATTCTGTCTTTTAAGCTGTAACAACATGTGTTAAGACCACGTTTTTCACTCTGACTACATGTAATACTATCACCTCACTTACAAAATCAGCAGAGCTTAGCAGCCTGTTTTAATAAAGCTTATGCCAGTCTTCTGCATAATATCCCACAGATGCTTAGACAGCTTATCCTCTGAGAGGGGTACCTCTTTAGTTGACTAGTTAAACCCTGAATAAATATGCTCTACTTGCAGTCAGAATAACAGTCGCCTCTGCCACAGGAGGCACATAAAAAATTTTAACAATTTGTGTACATTGATTTGGTTTCTACTGTGTATATTTGCAACCAGAAAATTGTTGATTGGGCTACCGCAATTGCAGTTTCCCAGATGTTCAGCATCACTGTGACACATATTTCTGTAGGAATGTTCTTCTCTGTTGTAGAAACTAGAAGGTAGCTGATTGCTCCAAAATGTGGGGATCTATTAATCCATTCCTTTTCCTATTTCACGTTCCCCTTGTTCCCTCCCTAGCCCTGGCCACTCCCTCGGTTTCTCCCTATTTGTTCAGTACCCCAACCCCGCCCAGGGACCGCCCTTGGCCCCTGACAAAACCATCCCACACTCAGACCAGGCTGTCTCTCCACCTCTGAATAGTATGGGGACAAGATGTGATTAAAGTCATCTCAAACCCTCATGAGAGACCCTTCTCTACCTTCTTTACCACCACTGTGTTGTAACGCTGCTGGCTGCTGGAGCCAGATCGAGGGGCTGCCCAAAATGGACTCCGGGATGTGACTGATCACACGGCCCTAGGAAATCCTCGCTGAGCTCTCAGGGAGCAGCAGCCTGCTAGGCAGAGTCCAGCAGTTACAACAACAAAACATCAGGACAATTATGGCAGAGGCATTATGGCCTCTGCCTGCATGAAACCACATCTAACTTTCCAGAAGTAATCAAAGCCACAGATTCCTCAAACATCCCTCACTTCTTCCTGGGTCTAAGCAGTAGCATGGCTATTCTCTAATATGTTAAGCTTTAAAAGATATTTTTAAAAATATGGTAGCATGTACTCTGAGAAAAAGAGTGATGAACTGCAATCTATCACTCGGATTTACAGAGTTGCTGCATGTATTATATGAAGCTGATTTTAAGAAGTTTGAAAAGTTCTCCTAAATACATTTCTACTTGTATTCCTTTGCTAATACTGGAAATAAGTACTTTCACCCCTCCCCTCCCTCCCACCCCCCTCCTTTTTTAAAAGCAATAACTAAATTACAGAACAGCTTATGTTTCAGAATTTTGGATCTACGAAGTATTCTTACATAGGCATACTAGCAAATTTATGTAGGTTTGAAAATCCTTCTCACATCAGATGCCATAAGTTATCACATATTACTTGAGCTCTGTTTAGATTCTAAAGATGCTGAGATCTACTACAGTGATGAATATCATCTCATATAGATTGAAAGAATAGTAAGAACTAGAGTTGCTTGAGTATTCCTTTTCTAATTCATTCTTCTGTTGTGAAAGGGAAAAAACAAAGGTATTGCTTGCAATCGTAATTTCTGCTTTAAGTAAACAAGAAATGACAGAATTCACAGAATGTGATGTTTGGGCTATAAGAAGGGAGGTTTGTTTCCATCTACCGGTATAAAAAAATAAGGTAAAAATGAATTCAGTATATATTAAAATGTTTTCCGTGTTCTTTGTTTTCTATTAAAAGGTAGATGCTACCTGGAAATTAGGTCAAGTTAAAAAATCGCAAACAATAAAAAAGCCCTTGCAACTTCATGTTCTTTTTATGGAATTTTATTGTGTTTGCCAAACAATATAATTTACTGTCACCTAAGATTGACATAATCTTAATTCTTTCTCATTTCAGCCAGTGATTTTGAAATGTGAATAACTAAATCTCTCTGGAAATATGTAAGCAATTGAAATGTAAAATGAAAAAACCTAAACTTCAACTCACTGGTCAGTGTAAAGTAGGTATTGGCAACCAGTTGGCTGAACACTTTCATGCAATCCTGTTGTCTCTGTTAAACTTTTGCATTACACATACTTTAACATTACACAAGAAGCACTCTCAAAATATTATTTAAAAACTAACAGAATTATTAAAAGCACTATTCAGGTGCAATCACCATGCTTTTTTTCAAACTGCATGCATATGAGTGGATTTTTTTCACTGTTTAGATGTTTGGACAAATGACAGTTTATCCTTTATATACAAATATACAAACAGAATCTGAATATCTGTACAAATATTCTTTGGTCAGATTATATCTACTGACTTTCCATAAAGCCAATGGATATTAAAGAAATAAAATATGAAGGTGTTTTCTGCTTGATCTCAAGGTTACAAGATAGATATCAATATTTCATAGCTCTGAAATTAACTTTGTGTAGGGTTTTTTGGGTTTTTGTTGAATTTTTTTAAAGTTGTTGACAATAACATTTCAATCTTCATTTTGTATGGCACTTTACAAACAGTTACACTTTGAAGCATTGTTGCACAAAGAAAAGAATGGCATTCACATCCTGATGCTAAAATGTGCTTCAAAATGAAAGCCAATTCAGCTGACTCTTGAAGGAGGACCACTTATTTATTTGCAACAGGAGTATTGGTTCATCAGAATTAGAAATTATGGGACTTTAAGACACATTATACTGTGAATAAATTGATTCACTTTTGGTCAGACAGTTGTAGCAGAAGACAAAGAGATTCAGAGAGACAAGGGATAGAAACACTGAGTAAAGCAGTGAGGAAGGGGGGAGGTCTAAAAAGCCCATACTACCTTTTGTTTCTCTGCCACTTTGCCTCCACTGTATCTGCCCCCAAAACCCACTCATTCATTCGATCTATTTAATAAGTTTGTGGGTTGATAAAGCACTTAATACTTCTCCTTGATTTCAGAAATACCACTGAAGACATCCACTTCAGAAAATATATTGGCTCAACTCATAACTTCTTGTAAGTTAAAACACTATCTAATTTCTCATACTTTTCACTCTGCAAGATCCCAAGAATACTTAAATTTCTATATTTTGGAGTATTTTCCACAGTGATTGCTTACATGAATAGATTTTTCCATTTAAGTCAGTGAACATTTATCCTCTTTCCCTGACATTCACTTTGTCTCCCTTCCCTCTCCACCTTCAAAAGAGTTTAACCAAAGTTTACTGTGCTCAAAGACAGGCTCTTTAATGCAGAGATTAACTTAGTGGTGACAGAGGCTTTATCTTCTTTGTTCATAGTTTATCCTTGGAGGGATGACTTCCAGCAGCAAAGAGGAAATACCCATTAGCTTTTGCCCTTCTACTGCACTACTAGTGAGCAGAAACACGCAAGGAAGGAGGAGAATGGTCCTTCCTTCAAAGCAAACCTACCCCATTGGGATAAACATACCAAGATTTACTACCAGGAAAGTTTGTGACAACAGCAAGGACTGAGAAATATCTGGGAAGAGCAGGGAGCAGGAGCAAAGGTGTATTTCAGCAGTGATAGTGACTTTTTTTTTGAAGGGACTCAGTACAGACTACACAGACATTTTTGTTGTCAAACCTAGCATCTAAGTTTTAAAATAAATAAGACTTAGAGAATGTGAAAGTTCACCGTCCTTACATAATTAGCTTATTTTCAGAGAGACTCTGATTTATAAACCCAAGCATTATACAACTATGCTTTCAAGTAGTCTGTTATCTACTTATATAAGTAGTATTATGGCTGGAAAAATGATGGACGAAGTCCTACATCAGTAATAGCAAAAGCACCTCTAGGTTTCTGGTATCTTAATTTTGCCTCATGACATATGAAAGTTTCTTTTCCTCAGCATAGAAAAAAAGATCACAGTCCACCTTCTCTTTTACACGGGTACTCTCCTTATTCTCAGCCTCTTGATCACCTTCTATTTTATACCAGCAGAACACCACTTACTCTCACTCCTGGCAAAACATCTGGCATATTAATAAATTCTCCGTAGCAAATATGTAATGGAATAATTGCTCTACTTATATTTGCAGAGAAGACTATACTCATTGTTCCAAGCTATCAGTAGACCTCATTTTTGAAGAAAACTCAGAGAAAGGGACTAGAAGGGGCTAAAAATATCTTGTTTAACCTCATAAATATTATTCTTCCATAAATTTACAAGTCCATAAAAGGCCATGCTTTTAGCATTAATTCTGCTCAGTAAAAGTTAATCTGCCCATGATCAAAGAGAAAAATTTGACAGTTATATGAAAAAAAATAAGGCACCAAAATATATAATAAGAATAAGAATAATATGCTGTCAAAAGGTCCGGCTTGCATATCCTACCTTGTCTTTCCTGCTTCCTGTTCACATGAGTCTTTGCTCTCCTGCTATTTTCCATGATGGTTGCAACTCAGGAGTATTCCCCACTCAGATCTCCACTACCAACCCCTGCTTGGTCCCATTGCAACCCTTATCCAACTTCTGTCTTTTAGCCCCTTCATTTTCTTCCACCAAAAACCAGGTGTTGTTTTGTCACTTTGTTTCACAATTTAGCTTTCTTATTCTCTTCTCCATCAAAATTCCTGTGTAAACTTGATTTTCCTCTCTGTATTTTCCATCTTCCCTCTACTCCTCCCTGTTGAAGTCTGCAAAGGCTGCATGGATATAAGGAAGATCACAAACCTTTGCATTATGTTTTAGACAGTTTCCTGTGAAGTAGGGTTTCATAAGTTCCTAAGTACAGTTTCATAATTCAAAAACCCAAACATACAAACAAAACTTTCTGGATCCAGGAAGACAAGAGCTACTGCTGAATGCTTTCCTGGGGTTATGGAGCCTTCATGTTTTATGTTAAGACACTGTGAGCTTTCCCACATGGTTTTAGTTTACCCATAAATATTTTTTCCACAAATAAAGCCAAACAAAAGACAACCCTGTGGAAAAAAAAAACAACTAAGAATTTGGGTCTTCATGAAACATTAAAGCTATGACAACTACAGAGTAAAGCAGTATTGCATAGCAACACAGAGCATCATAAGAAGCTTTCAACAATTCCCAGCAATAAAAGAACTTTGTCTTAAAATGTGGGTCTATACAGCAGGTATTCATTGCCATATAAAGGTGCTGTATTTTCAAAGCCTAAACCAATATTTCTATGTTGAGCAAAATTACCCATGATCTTAAAAGGTCAACAAACAAAATGATTCCACATTTCTATGATTTCACTTGAAGTATTATTTCAATGTAACATAACATTTAAGACAAATTCAGTTTATTTTTTACCTTTCTGATAGGCAACAAACTTTAATGGCATATCCAGAAATATAGCATAGTGATGATTAGGGTTTACTACACTTTTCCCCAGCATACATGAAGCCAATATCACAAACTACTGCTATCTTCTCCCCATGAAAGATTTTGTACTCATTCTCTACTACTGTATGGACCTAGAACTATTTACATTCTGAGCATTTTCACATTCACACCTATATAAGGGGTGAAACAGAGTAATTACCTTGCAGATGTCTCAGCTTGAATTGCTCATGCATTCAGCTAATTAGCCATTAGTTGAATTTTAGCCCACTTATAACCTTAAAGTATCGAAATATATTTCTGCTGCCTGTTAATGATTAGATTATAAGGATACTTCCCACCTGTCCTATGAAAGACGTGAAACTGTTGTAACACAGAATACACAATGAACTCCCTTGTCAGGTTAGAAAACACTAAACATTTCAAAGAGTAATGCTCTTTAAGAGTTTACAAAGAAAGATTAAAGAGTTGGCACTACAGTCTGGTTGCTAAGTTTAGAGAAGAGAAGACTGAGAGAGGCCCTCACTGAAACATATAAATATCTCAAAGGCAGGTGCCAAGAGGATGGTGCCAGACTCTTTTTGTGGTGCACGGTGAAAGAATGAGGAACAACAGCCATAAACTAAAACACAAGAAGTTCCACCCCAATATGAGTAAGACCTTTTTTACATTAAGGGTGTCACAGCACTGGAACAGGCTGCCCAGAGAAGTCATGGAATTTCCCTCGGTGGAGACATTCAAAACCCACCTGGATGTGTTCCTGTGTCACCTGCTCCAGGCAACCCTGCCTTGGCAGAGGGATTGGACTGTACGATCTCCAGAGGTCCCTTCCAACCCTAATGATTCTGTGAATCTGTGGTTCTGTGACAAGCAGAGACACATTATGAAATAAACATAAAAGACAAACTGGAAAAAAGAAACTTTTCAAATACAAAATAGACCAAAAAAATCCTTGAAGAGGGAGAACACTGGAGTCTGTTTTATTAGGTGGGGATACTTTATTGGTTGTTTTTAACAGCTACATTTGCTTCTCATTTTCCAAGTGATTTTGGTAGAAATCCTGAAACCTTGAAGAACAAGTTTGTATCTGACTGAATAAGCCCTTTTCATCTACAGTTCTGTAACCACCCTGAGGGAGTTCAAAATGCTCATAATGATTTATATAACCAAGTTTACTCACCTCAGCTGTCAAAGACAATTTCAGAACAAATAATGAAACCAGCATAGCTACTGTAACTTTCAAACCTGAGACTGATTTTTTTTTTAAAAAAGCTTAGTTGGCATATTACATTTGTGACTTTAACTGACCAAACATATTCAAAACTTCCATATGGTGCAATTGTTTCATTAGCCCTGCCTTAGTTAACTCTCTGTATTCCTTTTTCACTACACAAACCTGCAGGATTTTCTGCAGGGAAAGAGAATATCAGCTTTTTTTGACATGTACAATATCTCAACAGCTGTCAAGACTTGGGACAAGTACTGCATTCTTGCTGTCACAAGGAAGCCAAAATTTTAAGCTCTGTTTCTCTAACAAGATCAAATTTTTAGAAAAGGAAGTTTAAATAAGTCCCAGGTTTCATGACACACTTTTCAGTTTCTTAATCATTGTGTCAGTTAAGAACAAGACTCCTAGAACACTTGTTCCAAGTTCTTGCAAAAAATACCTCTTTCCTGGAAACTTCTACTCCAGGGACTGTGAGAGAGTAGAAATCAACTTGTGAAACAATAAGGCCATATGCCCTTGCATGTGAAAATCCCCATTTCAGAGGTTATCTCTTGGACTAGACTTTAACTGATTTTATGCCTTCTTTGAAATACTCATGGAAAAAAATAAAGGTAGGGGAGAGGATAATATAATCAATTGTTCATAGTAGTGTTGCAAGGACCTTAAAGGAAGTGATTAACAGACTTTCAAACAAGTCTTTTTTAAAGTAGAAGCAAAACTATAAAACAATTAATGTTACTGTAAAAGGGCCAGACTATGTTGGCATTTCAAGGTAAAATAAATCAACTACTGAATTGCACCTGGATAACCCAAAATGGTTTGTTCTTATTTTTTTGTTTAACATTGATTTATGACAACCAACCAAGAGTTTTGTCATAATGAGGATGGAACTCCAAGTTCTATCACATGAAACGTGACAACTGCCTTATTGTTTGATTTCAGGAGTTTTCATTCTCCAGAAGTACTTTAAATGAAGGATTATAGAAAGGCAAGAACAGATCAAACATATGAATCTCCCTGCTAGTCCCCAGCTCTGATACAGCTTTGATGGCTTTCACACTAATAACTTCATTCTTCTCTGATCAGTCAGTAGTCTATTACATCTTTTTAAACAGAGATGGGAAGACAAACTTCAAGCATTCAAGATACAAACATCTATACTGTATCTTTGATGCTACAGAATATTCCATTTATTTTCTTAATAATTTCTAACACTTGATTTGGGATTTTTTTATGATTACACTATACTGAACTGACACTTTATACAAATATCAGGCAGGAACCCCAAAAACTGCTCCTTAGTCTGTCACTGTAAACAGAGTCAGCATCTTTTAATCTTCCTTCTGTGCCTGTGCACCATTTCAAACATATATTCAACTTCATTATGCCATTTCATAGTACAATCCCACAGTGTCCTAAGACTCTTTCTTCTACAGTTCTTCAACAGATTAACTTTATTTCCTCAGTGAACTGCTTTTCATTCCACTGATTATTCCATTTTCAAGGCATTAAAGAACTAACTGGCTTGTAGAGTTTCACTACCCATCTTCAGCTGCAATAAACATTTACTGTTTCCTACCCTCTAGTTGTTCCCTTTCCTTAAAAATCTGGTTTATGGAATTCAACAGCAGCCTTCTGGAAATTTAGAAAGCTTCCATCAATCCATTATTCACACAACAGCTAACACTTCCAAATCTTACAAGAATTTTTTGGGTAGAATTTCTCTTAAAAAATCCCCAAACCAGACATGTTGCTTGTTCCTAGCTAGGTAATATTTAGCTGTGTGCTCATCAATTCTATTCTTAAATATTATTTCCTTTACTTTACCTGATACAGCAGGGCATCAGTCTTATGGCTTGTAGCTTCCTGGAGGTCTCCTAAAACCTTTTCTGTCACCACAGTTAATGTCTTGCCTGAAACTTTGTCATTGAAGACATAAAAAATGTCTAATACTCATTTTCTCTGTTTATTCAACTATCACTCATGCAGTTTATTTTCCAAAAAAGATTTTTTGAAAACTCACATTCAAAGAAGGAATCAACCTAAATATTTTCTCAGTTTCTTGTAAGTGAAGACAGAATTAAGTACAAAAAGATGTAAAGACTCATTTCAGTTTTTCTGTAATATCCCTGGCTTCTCTGTTTTTAAAAAATCTTTATTCATCAACCTTGCTCATTGACATCCTGCTCTTGAAATACAGAGGAAAAATGTGTTAATAGAGAAGACACATTGTGCTAGTTGTTCTCCAAAGCCTTTTTGACCTGCCTTATATTTTTGTTTTAGAATTTATCATCTTTAATTTTATTCATTTAGACAATACTTAGCCATATTAGTTTCCTCTAGCACTTTTTTTAGTCCATTTCTAAGTATTCCACAATAACAGATGATCTCTATCATGGCTGCTTTAGATCTGTAAAAAAGAGCACTAAATACTCAGAGAGGAGGGCACCCAGTTTTCTAGTTCTGTGATTGGAACAGCCAGAACAGACCATTGGTTTCCATCCCTGCTTCCAGAGCTGGTCCACAAATCATAAACATATTTTAAATGCAAGTGTGAATGAGATAAAAAGCGCAGCCAGATAAGCCTTAACTGATGAGGTTCTATTCTCATTCCTTCCCTGGCATATTCCAGCATGTTGCACTGCATAGGAGCTCCTACATGCTTGTATTCTTTTTAGGTGCAAATTTATTACTTGGTGGTCTGTGATACTTGATATATGATAAATAAAGTGACAGGAGATTAAATCAACACCACAAGGCATCACAGTTGGTATGCCTTATAAACAATAAAACATCAGGCAGGCTTTAGCTAATTTGGAGACTGGGCTTTGATCATATCAAGCAGAGGAAAGTTATAAGGAATGTGACAAATAAATTATGGATCCTGGCAGTAAAAAACAGTCTCTCATTAAATCCCTTGCTTTGCAAATACTTGAAAGATGTGTGTATTTTACTTTAATTTCATAGCTAACTGCCTTTCTTATATTATTCAATAAATATACCTTCTATTACATTTACTGTTTCTTAAACCATATTTTTTTTCTCTGTATTAGAAAACAGAAAGTATGTAAAATAGAAAGCTATCCTGATGATAACTTTGACTGTCAAGGAATTGGTACCACCATTGCAGAACCCCTGGCTAGGTTTGCACTTTTCAGCTCAGATATTGTACACACTTCTTTGCAAACATTTTCAGACTCAGTAAGAATCCAGGAAAAAAGGCAAGAGTTTTTGTTAATTGGAACTCTCTAGTAAAATACTGAGACAGTATTTTTAAACTATGCATTTGTGCTTAGATCATTATCAGAAATTAAGAAAATCTATACATTGCTACTGTTTGCTCTTTTTTTTCCTGTTAAATTTAAGCATTGAAGCATGAAGGATGAGAAGTAAATTCAGTAATGAGGGCTGGTATCTTGCCTAGGAAAAAAAAAGTTGCTGATGCTTCTTGTTAAGGAAACTGTCGGGCCCTCCAGGAGCCCCTCTGTCAGCCACACTTGCACACCTGAGCTGGGATGGAGGCCCCTTCACAGCTACATCCCCACACTCACACAGTCACACCAGGCTTCCGAGCTGGCTCGACCCCAGCTTTCCCACAGCAGAGTCTCAGATGAACCGATCTTGGGGCAATAGCTAAATAACAGAAAACCAGCTTGAGCTGCTGCTTCCAAGGAGGAACCCCAAACAAAGGATGCCCTGCACTTTTATCGCTGCATAGTTCAAAGGACCCCCTGGGCTTTTATCTGCACAGTCTAAGCACGAGTCTGGAACCCTAGACTCCTGCCGTGTCTCTGAGTGTCCAGTCCCCTGGCCAGGCTACAGGTCCCTTAGCTGGGCCACAGGTCCCCAGGCCTTTGTTGGGCAAAGGGTTGGCAATTCCCTGCCCAGAACTTAACCTGCAGCTCCCACTGTAGCTGCTCACTGAGATACTGGCAGTGAATGGATTCCTCAACACTTCTCATCAGGATATTCTTCCTTTTCTGAAACAAACTCAGAACAGTTCAGAATGAATTACAGTTTGGTTATGTAGCCTTTTTTAATCAGCTTCATAAACAACCTACAACTGCATTTTCAAGGGCAATTTCTCTTCTCCTTCTGTTTCATACATTGTCAGGAAAGAGTAACTTTCTGGCATTGTGGGTGGTGTACTCAGAGGGTTGATATAAAGCCAGGGACATGAAAGGCAAAAGGGCCAAGTGAAGAAACCAAGAAACCACAGAAGAACTAGACCATCCTAATACGAGAAGTAAGGACCTAAAGGAAATGGTATCACCAATATGCTTAATTATCTTGTATAGATTTAAGTGGAAAAAGCAGAACTTCCCAGTTTGATACCATGACATAATGACATTGTCAATAGATTTTGCTAACTGACAGGTAAATCCTTATTCAGCAAAAAGCAAAGAAAACTCTTGTACCATCCAGGCAAGAGATGTATATATGTTTGATAACAATTAATCTAGAGAAATTTTTTTCAAAGGATAGTGCTAAAATCTCATCCAAATTTCACAAACAACTCCCTCTAAGAGAGGCACTACAGTATCATTTTTAACTATTGTTAACATGTGTAATGTAATGTCTATGAAAGAACAGATTTTAAGATTCTAGTAAGAATTTTCTTAATGGGCCTACACCTATACATTTTTTTTTGTTTTGCTTTTATAATGGAAATATTAGGAGACCAAATGTTAACATGCAAAAAAAGTGATCAATCCTTTCTCTCATGTTAGACACCACAATTTCAGAATATGTGGTAGGTGTGACATGCAGGTTTATTGCAGTGATCTGTAAGATCAGATGTTTTATTCAGTTGTAGACTCAGGTTTTATATTTGGTGTTTAATTGCAATGGTGCTTCCACTTAAAAAATAATTTTGCTCATGAATAAAGTAAAAGCCAATGTGATTAATTAATGTAAATACCATTGTATCCATTGTTCTGAGAAAGGACAGGAAAGTCTCTATTTGATTACTACAATGTCGGGGGTTTTGTCCGCTTAATTTTAATTTTACATTTAGAAGTATGCATTATCTGCCTAAGTAAAGCCTGTTAATCTAATTTCAAGTAAAATGTCAAGAAACCAAAAGCAAAAGGAATAGTGAAAGTCCCACAATATTGAAAGGGAGTTTATTCTGAAAAGTCACTCAATGTAGCTCCTTGGTTTTCTACATCTCATTTCAAAGGTTTCATTTCAAAGTCTAGGAAATTCTGACTAGGATCTGAAGGTAGAAAAAAAAAAAAATGTTGAGTTCTGATGAAGCATTTAAGAATATTCCAGTTTCAAGCCCTTTAATGGCACTACTGCAAAACTAAGGCAGTGGAAATGGCTGTACCCACACAGCAACTTTCTATGTTGATGAGTAGTACTCTATGCAGTTTGTTACATTAGCAGAAATCAATGTCCTCTACAGGCAGAGCAGAAGCATAATTTCATGCAAAATCTGACCTTAAAAATAACATTTATGAAACACACATATTACAATGATGGTAAATATGAAGTTATCACCTGTTGCCAAATAGAAAATGCTATTTCAAAGCTTAGTTAGTACTTATTTATTTTTAATTTTGAACCTCACAGTTACACATCTGAATTTAAAGGAATCAAGAACGGATGAATAGAAGGGTACATTAGAATATTTTTTCCCCTTGAAACACTATGCTGTTTTTCTTTTGAGCCTGCTGGGACTTTCAATTATGAAATCAAATCTCACCTCATCATCTGTCATCTCCTGGGAAACAAAAACACCTTGACCTTACCTCCCACTGCATCAAAGGATGAGTCATTTATTTGCTTCATTTCCAGAGATGCAACGCATCTGCGTAAGCAGTCACATTTTATAGGCCAATGTTGTGTTATGCCCGGCAAATTACCTTCCAAGGGATTACTCTATGCATTAGGCAAACACTTCAGTACTTGAGGATTTGCTATTGCTTTTCTTGTCATTTTTACTGTGTTTTTTCCTAACACAAATCTGAATGAAATAGTTACCAGTAACAACCTAATCAAGTTTGTTTCACACGTGCTTCATAAAGGCATTTTAATTGATTGGTAAGTGAAAGCTGCATATAATAGTAGCCTGTAGTACTACAAAACCAAACCAGTTTTTCAAGTAGGGCATTATCTAAAAGCAAAGACTCAGAAAAAAAGCATTCAGAAATTTTATAATGAACTTGTTGATTATGGGGGGATACTTTGCAATCTCAAGGTAACGTTTTATTAGTATAACTACAGTTATTTTACTGCAGTAAATGTTGGTATTGAAAGGTTTTAATTTTAAATTAGTAAAAAGCAATGATTAACCATCCATTAAAAATTAGCAGAACAAGCTTTAATAGTTCTAGAACATACAGAACAATGTTTATAGTGCTGGAGTTCAGTGAAGTGATTATTTAAACAGCTTTTACAAATTAAGTCTGAGAACATCTGTATCATTTGTATGACCCACACTTGCTTACGCTGCAAACGGGGCATGATACTTTCAGCAGTTGCTATAGCAATAACAGTAATGATTTTTAAGTAGCAGAGAAGGTGCTTCAGTAAAAGTCACTTAAAATATCCTTATCTAATGATAACTCACTGAAGCTTCATTTTCTTTTGTTTTTTCCTTTTTTCCTAATTTAAAAAACTTACATTTGATAAAGGCAATTTTTAGTTAACCACTCCAAGGCCTTGAAAAAAAAATGTATGTAAGACTGTTATACAGTATACATAAAGAAAGTATCTACATTTTCCACAGGAAAAACTCCTAGACCCTACAAAGATTTTAAAATTGGTGTAACAAAACATACACAGCTAGCTGAGGCTTAGATTCTGCAACTTGCATGCAGCAAAATCAAGTTCGTGACAGGAAGCATTACACCTAAATGCTTGTAGGATTGTACACAGAACTTGCTTTCTTATGAAATGTATGCCCACAGAAACATGAATATTTGTAGATATTTATTATGTAGTCTTATCATAACACTGAGGAGTAAAAAGCATGCCCTTTCAGCTGAGAATTCTGCTAATGACATTGAAGTAGTATCTTATTGTTAACATTAGAGCTCATGTCACAACATTGCTTATATCTGGTGTTATGGATATGGTCCAGAGCAAAGCAGGCACAGAAAACCAAAACAAGAAACCTGAATATAAAATTAAAAGTACCCCAAATGAATGAGTGCAACATCTGCCTTGGGTGGATGCACCAACAAACTTTTTATGCTTACTACATGGGAGACTCCCAGAAAAAAAAAGTCACTCTGGGAATATTATTTATTTACTAGATGGGAACTGGCAAGTTTAAAAGTATATTGTAAATAATCAGAACAATTAAAATCAGTACTGATTTTTGTACTTGTGCTTTCGAGACATGTTTTGTTCATCTATTAAATGGAAGTCTCTCACACACAGTTGTTCCATTTATGTTCAAGTCTAAGTAAATATTTTAGTGAAGTCAACTGGTTACAAAGAAACATAATTCTTAAATGCAAGAGACTTAACTACAACATTATTTAAAGTTGAGAAAGAGCAGATAATAATGGGTACATATTTTTCTCTCATTTCTGAGCCTTTATTAACTTTCCTACCAGTGCTGATGAAGTAGGTTCAACCCAGCAGTTACTGAGACAAGTTTAGGAATGTATATTATGATCATTATTTTTCAGATGTCTGAAATATTTTATAATATGGTAGAGAAATTATAAAGAAAGGAGGTTCTAGCTATCTTAAGAAAACATGCAAAGGGAAAGAACTATTACTGCATTAAAGGCGTGGTCCTGTCTACACTTACCTGCTGTATGTTTCTGACATTCATTTTACAGAGTTACACAGCACTACTTAGTGACTCACTGATTTAAGAACCAAAAAAAGAAAGATCTCCAAAGTCCAGAAGAAATATAGAATATAATGTAACTGTAATTATAAAAACTGAAAGGATAAAAAGAATTCTTTTCAGAAGTTGTGATGCTGGACTTTGCAATATTTTCCAAGACTTCAAAATTCATAAATGTGTTACGATACCCCAAAGCACAAATTCCATCCAAAAGGTGGAAAGCAACAGCACTTTATTTTATGAAAACTCAAGAATTTCTGAGTCCCAAGATGTCCAAACAATTTATTTGTTCAAGTGCTTCACTGTGCTGCTGTGTCAGGCATGTTAGTACGCTTTCGAAGAGAATAGGAAACAGAAAGGGCATGATGTTAAACTACAAGGGAGTCTACAGCCATTTCTTCCCCATGATCTCAAAGACCCCTCCTGTGACCCCAGCAGTAATTTGGGGATGTAAGCTGGAGTAGGCAGACAAACATAAACCCAAAGATGATAAAGCAGACATAAAATGCAGTTATGTTTCATTCTAAACCAAAATTCATTGCACACAGTTTCTATGCCAGTAGTGCCCAATCCTGATCAGCTATACTAGTTGATGAAAGAATAACTGAAACAAATGATCTAACTCATTATGTAATATACACTTTGTCCGTAGAAGCAGCTCAAGGAAAATACATTGAATTTATACTGAAGTGCTTCATACTCAGGTACATTCAGGTACAACTTTCACTGCATACTGTGGTTGAAGGATTCAGGTGGCTTTATTCCTTAACCAGGAGCTGGCAATTCTAATATATATAGCATGCTGTTAATATGAATAATCTAAATCTTAAAGAAAAGTTTGAAGGCTGAATTTCTAACCAAGTAATTCTTATGTTCTTAATTATGTGAGCTACTGAGGTTCATCGCCTGGACTATTGACCACATAGGAGTGTAAATTCTGAAATGTTGCCAAGTCCTTGTCATCACATATTATTTTATACAATTCCTGAAGCTACTATCTTTGAGTGAATGGAAGATAAATAACAGAGTTTAACAGTTCTTTACTTGATCTTGAGACAGTCTATTCAATGTGGAAAAAAAATCCAGTGAGGTTACAGTGAAAAAAATCTCCCATAACTAAGGAATTTTGGATGAGTCAGTATTCTAGAACTTGGCTCTATTTTTCAGTCTTGAACAGGAAACTATCTTTCAACATGATGGCTGTCCAGTAGTCGTAAATAAAACTGTAAGATTTAATGGTTCACAATTTCAGAGGTGGTCAGGATTGTAACTTAACAGCAGAGCATCATTGATAGATGATCTACTTCCTTTGTACATTTGAGGTTAAGGAAAAAGGTGGACTATAAAAGGCAAATGATTACTAGAAGAAAAAATTAATGTATCTTAGAAGAATTAATTTAAGAAATAAGTAGAAATTTAAGAGTAATTTAATTTAAGAATTTAAGAGAAATTTAAGAAGTAATTTAAGAAATAGATCTATCTGCTTCAAAGCATGATATGGAAAAAAATCCCATCACTTCTTTCCCAAACTGCTTTTTGATATAGACCAATGAAAAAATAAGTATAGTAAATGAAGTCCATTTCTAATCCTGGCAATGAAATTCTTAATTTATATGCTTTAATTTTGAAATTCAAGATTTTTAATTTAAAAATACTAAAATAAATTTAATAAAAAATAAATATTTATGGCCTGAAAAAACCTGTGTTGTAACCACATTCACATAAACCTAGTCAGCATGTGAAGCTTGTTTACCAGATGTCATATAGCCACAGCTAAAAGCTGCAGTTGAGTGTCTAAACAGATTGAGTGTCTAAACTGATTCTCCCTCTTCCAAATATTATGAGGACTCATGGAGATAGGTGGGCTAATCAGATGCAATGCATGTTGGAAAGACCAACATATGGAAGAGTCCTATATTTTCAGAGGCTGACTGTCTTTCAGATTTGGAAGTCATGATCTTTCTAAAGGTCTGAAACATACTCTACTTGTATGCAAAGGGTTTGCAGAAGCCACAAACACCAGAATAACTGAAACACCTGGTGCCAAGGTTAAATTTCAGAGGAACTACTAGAGCATTACGTAGTATGAAGTTTGAAACATGCCCTTCAGAATAAAAAACATGTATCAGATTGTCCAGTATCAGAGACATTTTTTCTCTCTTCAATAGAGAAAAAAAATTGTTTACTGGATAGTTCTTACCCCTCAAATCAAATGCAGATACAAACAGTCATGCTGAGGTTAATTCTTAAAAGAGCGTTTAAGGTATCTCATTTTTTATATTGAGGTGTATAAAAAAATCTGTATTTTCTTCCATACCACTAATAATTCTATCTTTCATTTAAAATTCTACTTCCCTCAGAGTGTTTCTATGTTAAAGTATAAAAGCAATTAAACTCCTCTCACCAATAAAAAACCTATTCTTTTTACTAATATTTACAAAGATAAATATATTCAAAATAATTCATTAAAATTGATGATTTTCAAGTGGTCTTTGGAATCCAGAGAGGTCCCAGTTGACTGGAAGCTGGCAAATGTTGTCCTGGTTTTCAAGAAGGAGGACCCTGGAAAACACAGGCCTGTCAGTCTCACTTCAATGCCCAATAAAATAATGGAAAGTACTATTCTGGGAAGTATTGGAAAACACCTGGCAGGTACCACAGTAATCAGTCACGGCTAGCATGGTCTCATGAATGGGGAGTCTGGCTTAACAAGCCTGATTTCCTTCTATGACAGGATAACTCACCTAGTTATCTAGGGAAGCCAGTAGGTGTAATCTTTTTGGACTTCAGCAAAGCTTTTCATACTGTCCCTCACAGTATCCTTCTGGACCAAATGTCCAGCATTCAGCTGGAATATCGTGTTGTGTGATGGGTCAGAAATTGGCTCCAGGATTTAAAGACACAGTGCTATCCATGATAGAAGCACAACACTGGAACAGAATTGCTGTTTGGTGTAAGGAAAAATATTCTGATTCTTTCGTTCCTACTTATATAGTGAAAGATTGGATAGGAACTCATATTTCTAAAGTGACTATCTTCAGCATATTTTATGCCCTCCAAACTTTCCTGACTTAATTACTGTGATAATAAATTCTGCAGAGCGAATAGTTCTAAATGGTCATTCTCAAATTATTTTTTTAGAGTTAGTAGCGCAAAACCTGCTTGTGATACACACAATGACTGAACTGCCATATGATTTAGTGCCTGTGATACTTTAAACTGCAGCATTTCTTTGGTATTTGAATATATGACAACTTGGTACAATGCAAATCATGATGTAAGTAAAGATTAACAGCCTTGCACCTGCCCAGCCTGGAAGAAAAAAAAAGAACTTTTACAATAAATCATGCCAAGATCAGCTAAATCTTCTTTTTTTTAGCCCACAACACAGAAAATAATGACTGAAAAGCTTAAGTTAAAAACTTGAGATGGGAGCAGCCTTTTCCAGCCAATAAGAACAACAAAACATTTTTCATTGGTATATTTTTGATCTATTTAGATATGGAAAATAGGCATAGCCTTTTTCTTCTGCAAACAGGCACTTAGCAACTGTTTAGTTGTACATAAACAGACAGTGCTAGGAACAGTCATTTAAAGCTATTTAAGGCACCTCTAATTACTGAAGCAGAGCTGAGAAAACAAAGACTTGAGAGAAATTGCTCCAGCTCCACATTGTGTACTTACTAATAGTGAAAAATGTGTTGTGCTTTTCTTCTCGAGAAGAAAAAAGAAAAGCTATGTATGAAAAATTGCTGGAGGCCAAGCCAAGTCACAGGGCAGCTTACTGTTAATCAAGCACAATTATCTCAAGAGTATTGAGTAATCAGTTTAATCCTTATGACAAATTGACCCATGTGACATCAAAAGAAAAATAGGATTGGCTTATGAAGTCATTTTATGTTTTCCATAACTGCACATAAAGATTTACTGGCTACCTGAAATAAGACAAACCCTCTGGTCAAAGGTCTGAGGTGCAGAACCCACTGTTGCTCACAACTCTACAAGCCTGTTAAAATTTGAGGTAATGAGTGGGTAAAATGGTGAGGCAACATGACACACTGTAGTAGCGCTACTGCTCTACTCGTGAGAAGATATTACCTCTTGCTTCCACCAGGGTAAATATGGAAATTTTTCAGATTGATACATTGTCAGAAGCTGAGGGGTACCCAGGAAGAGTATAGGCACCTTAGTTTTCTCCAGGCCAATAACATGTACTATTTCAAGTCTTGTTCCTAAACATGCCATCCTGAATATCCTATCCCCAGTTACCTCATGGTGTACACATTTGTTTTGTCTTGTCCTGACCCTACAATGTTCCCCATCCATCTGTCATATGGTTTTTCCTTTTCACCTTCCCCATCCTACAACTCCCTTCATTGAAAACACATATCACAACATTTTGGAAGATTTTCTTTTCCCTTCTTTTATTTTCCAAAGCACACTAGCCTCTTTACATCTGTACAGATATGACTGAGAACAAAACCAAGACTTATAGATAATGGTTAGCCAACAGTTCCTCTATTTTACTGTAATGTCCATGTAAGCAGAGACCAAAGGAAAAAAAAAATTTTCCATTAGATTTTTTTTTTTTTCTGAGCAGGAATTCACATTATTTAAACTTCAGTATAGGTCAAGTTTGCTAAGATTTTGAACAATGTTTTTCAATTACAGGACTAGAGACCTTGCACTAGAATCCAATAGTGAAACCCTCCTACTGTACTCCTCTCTTTGGTTAGATCCCAGATACTATCAGAACTTACCACTGCTGGTGAGCAGTTACTTGCTCAAGGGAATCATACAGGAACCTCTTTACTTCCTTAACTAAGCTGAAGGAAAAGCTGAACTGACAGTGTTTACACTTCCTGAATGCTGCTAAATCATCCCTAAGGATAACTTAACTCCAGGGAATGTAACAGTGTCTTTGAAGAAGAACATTTCAGATGCTTTTCATATTATACCAAATAATAGGTTTTTTGAATAAATAACAAAAGAAAGACTTATTCTGAGGTTCTCATTACTCTAAAATCCTTTATTATTTTAAACTGCAGAAGTTGATCATTATGATTTATTTTGAATATATTCAAAATAAGGTTTAAGAGCAAAGCATAATTAATTCAGTAATTGCACAAACCGCTCCAAAATGTAAAGGGAAAATGTGAGCTGCATGGAACACCTCATATATTTTATTTGATATTCTTCAAAGAAAAGTAATACTAATGGTTTTAGGCTCCTCAGAACCCACTACACAAATGATATTTTAATATTTTCAGAACATTACATTTGCTATGCTGATGAATGTTAGCCCAAATATTACGCAGTTCAGTTGGTTCAAAAATCTACAAATTAAATCAATCTTAACATAGAATGTTGATAGTATTCAAAAAAAACAAGGAAAATCTTTTGAATTACTGGAAAAATAATAACTTCCCTAACCCAGAAATACTTGTACTAGTCAATGTACCTTTTATTGTTGTTTCGTATTTGTTTGTTTTTGTTTGTTTGTCTGTTTGTTTTTTCCAATCATAAGGAAGGTAACTATGCCTGTAGGAAGTTTCTTGGAGTACTATTTTTCAAAGACAGAAGATGCGATTGAGGATTTCTCTGTTCCAGGAATAGATGATGCTCATAGATCTCACTGGCTTTGAAACTCTAAATGACAGGAGCTACTGACTGGCACAGATACTGTTCTCATACCTGAAAGTCAACACCATACCTGAAAGTCAACATCTGCTATCATTGGCAGGTATGCCAAGAGTTTTATTCCCAATGTCATGATTCTTTCTCCTTCAATGTAGCTGGGAATATCAAGAAAAATGAACCTCTGTGCAGATGGACAATGCAAAGCCTAGAAGACAGTTAAATACTACTAGAACACTTTTGATGGTTAGAAAGCAGAAGATTGTTGTCAGCTCAAAAGGGAATTTAAATTCATTTTGATACAGAAACCTAGAAAATATCAAATTGTGTAGTTTTAAAATGAAAGGTTTAATTTATTTTTAATTTTTTTCTTGTTGTGACAGTCATTTACATAGAATTCCCACAGATTTTCCTACATACCTGGCTTGCTTAGAAGTCTGAGCACAAAGCAATCAGAGTAAAAAATACACTTAAAAGTTACAGACTATCAAAATGCTTTTGCCTCCAGGGCAGCAGGTTGCACTTAAATAAAACCAAAAGCAGGCCAGGCTTGCATTAACACTTCTACATCTTCTTTACCAGAACTCTAGGGAAAATGACTGCTTGTGAAAGAGGTCTGGAAAGTTACCAAGTTCAAGCTTCTAGCAGTTAGAAATATAACACAAATAATGGATCAGTGTTCAAAACACTCACTTTGCATGAAATTCCATGCTAACCTACATAGCTAGTAACTTCACTATGTTAAAAGTAATTCCTGTCTTGATGTACCAGATACAATGTGTTTAAAAACTGCATATGATTACAGATACTGAGAACAGAGAACTTAAAATAGGATGAAAAAATAATATTCTGGCAGCACTGATAAAAGACAATAATGAATAATGGAATAATGAGAGTGATGACAAATCTAGTGAATATAATATAAAAAATTCAATATGATAAAGCATGACTAGAAAGCAAAGGCATAATTTAGTTTCAACATTTTTTAGAAACCAAGTGTACACTTTTTGCTATAATTGAATAGAACTTGATAAAGGAGAAAGCTGAAAAAGCAATACATTATGAAGAAAAACAGTGTGCAAAAAACCAAAACCCTGAGTTTTGCTTTCTGCTAGGAATGTTTAACCAATAACTTAATCAAAATTTGAAATTTTGCAGAGCAAGATTTTAAACAAAAATATACTGAATATGAAGAGTTTTGCAGTCATTTATCAATTTGAGTATTATTAATATTTTCAGAACATATTTCATATGTTAGGCAGTCTTAAAGGAAATAATGAAATATTGAACACATTTTAGGCAGCGAAAGTAGGTGACTTAATAAAGGGATGAAAATCCACTTCAGCAAAGTATTTGTTTAATGTATGTAAAGTAAACCTAGTTAGCTGCTGTGTAGTAGCAGATATGTTGTTAACATTCATATCTGGTTCCACTGGGTTTTGTCTTTCAAATATTTTTGTGAGCTCCACAATCCACATACACTACACAAACAGAAAAGTCAAAGAAATATTCAATTCCTCTGCCAAAAACAAAAGTACAAAGAAGCAGAATAGTATATATTAAGGAAAGGAGAAAAGTTTGCATCTTATCCCAGAATAGACATCTAAAGCAGATGGTGCCATTTTTCTTTATTTACTACAGTGATATAGTTTACACAGATTAATTAGTGGATAACTACAGGTAAGATGAATCCCACTCTTGGTGACTACCTTGATTCTTGCAGAGAAGTCTAAGAGTTTTTATAAACAATGTCTGAAAGGCCATTCTGTCCTAACAATTAGAGGGCATCACAGAATCCCAGAACAACTGAGGTTTGAAGGGACCTCTGGAGTTTATCTAATTTAACCTCACCTGCTCACAGTAGAGTCAGCTACAACAGGTTTCTTAGGACATTGTCCAGTTCAGTTCTAAGTATCTCCAAGGATGGAAACTGCAATCTCTCCAGGCAAGCTGTTTCAATGCTTGGCTGCCCTCACAGGAAAGAAGGAAAAAGAGGGAAAGAGAGGAAGGAAGGAAAGAGAGGAAGGAAGGAAAGAGCAGAAAGAGAGGAAGGATAGAGAGGAAGGAAGGAAGGATAGAGAAGAAAGATAGAGAGGAAGGGAGGGTAGGAAGGATAGGATGGAAGGATAGGAAGGATAGGAAAGGAGGGAGGGAGGAAGGGAGGAAGGAAGGAAGGAAGGAACAGAGGAAGGAAGGAAGGTTGATTCCCTGCATTCAAGTTGTGTCAATTGTTGCTTATTGGGCACTTACTTGCTGGCAGAGCATGGGAAACTGAAACAGTCGTACAAAACTTTGCAGAGTGCTAAGAGACATAAGGTTAAGAATTTAGATCATCCCCTCTGGACACATGAAAGCATTTCTATAACTATAAATATATATATATATATATTAATAATAAATGTATTTACAGAACATTATTTGCCACAAGCAAAGGCATGGCAATGGAAAAGCACACCTGGAGACCAGATCAAAGAATGTCTTTTTCTGCCAAATATATCTGATCTGTCATAGTCCTTTTCTAGAGGTCCCTGCTACTCTAAGCTACCTTAGAACTTGCTATAATGTATCTACTTATTGCCAGATGATAATAACTACCCTAAAATATATGAAAAGTACATAGTAACCATTTTGCAGAGAGTGTAAATTATATGGGTGGGTCATCAGTATTTTTTCTCAAGTTTTAGCAATGCAGGTTATTAACAAATACATTAAGTCTGTAAGTATAGAAGAGTACATCAGGTTTAACAGCTTGACACGTTTCTTCTACTATGGATACACCAGCGTATTAAAGATCTTACTCATCCAAGAGCATTTCTCACTTGACTTTGTAATAGTCCTGTGTCTTCCAATAAAAAAGACATAGATTTGCTTATGCATCAACATAATTGCAGCTATTACTTTTGGGGATACATTGTTGTTCCTCATCTATTTTTCCCACTATAAAACCCAATCAAAACACAACACCCCCCCCAAACAACAACAACAACAAACCCCAAACAAAATTCCTTTTAGGTCATATCTTGATCAGCTGGAAATCCGCAATGGTATGCTTAGACAACTTGACCTCTTGAGTACAGGCACAGTATCAGGAGGCACCTCTGGCAGTATAAATTTCATCTGTGTATTTATGTATGCATACTGAGAATGAAATCTATAAAGACAAGCATTCACAGGAAAACAATTGTATTCTACACCCCACAAAAATGTTTTATTTGTCTTCTGGCACCTTTATACATATCTTTCCTGATCTAGAATACTTTTTTTTCCCCTAAGAGATTTAAATCAATGATATAAAGCCATTTTTTCCAACACAAGTCCCCAAGCAAAGAATGAAAAGCAAAAAAAAAAAAAAAGCAAAATACCTCTCATTGACTTTATGGGCATTCATATTGTTTTATAAACATATAGTATAAAAATGTAGACCAAACTAATCAATATTCCCTAATACTTAATTCCAGAATTCATAGGTTTTCCTGTGTTCTTTTAATTCCGTGAATTTATTTCTGAAATGTTGTAATGTTCTAAAAATACTACTGCTTTTAAAAAACACAGCCATCATTTTTCTCATTTTGGAATGAGAAATGGCAAGTTAATTATAATACATACAAAAAAATTTTATCTCAAGAGATATACATTTTTCTCTATACCTATTTTACATTCAAAAATGTTAATTATACTTACATACTACAGCTATAGAGATACCTCCTGAGTTTATATGTAAGTGTGATGAAAGGAACACCTGAAATCCTGAAAAGACTATTGTAGTGAGGTGAAACTGTTCAGTTGCTGATCTCCTGTCAGCAGTACTCCTGTAGCAGCCTTCAACCTGCTTCTGTATTGATCTATTAGCTTGTGTGGCAGAATGTGAAGAATAGCCATCTGTGTCAGGTATGGCAGCAGGTGCCATATCAGCTGCTGCTGGATGACAATAAATCTCTTTCAAGCACCTGGCAACTTTGACAGACACTTTTATCTTTGTATAAAAACACCCCACCACCTCAAAAAGTTCTCTGAATAGAAATGAGAACCTCAACAGATAACACCAGCTGATAAAGGCCAGAAACTGACTCCACTGCAGATGTACTGTGAAGTCTAGGTAACAGGGCTTACTCATGAGAAGTTCTTTATCATACACAGCAGTCATTTGTCTCAGTACAGTATTGCTAATATACTTGTATAAGGCAGAACTTGGAGTAGGATAACAGGTATGTAAAAATAAATGGTTTGTCACTAAAATTTTACAAATTTCTGTTTGCACAGATGTGACTTGTGCCAATAAAACCAAGATATCATCATTAGGGGATTCAAACAATGACAACTTTTCAGCGTATCCATCAGTAAGTCTATACCTGGAGTAGGAAGAAGATATATATAAGACCACTTGATCCGATTGTTTTCAAAAATATTTTAAGGTCTCACCTACATTTATGAATAGATGTGTTTTGAACTCAGAACTACTATTAACTATATTGGTGAAAAGTAGTTCTTGAGAAACACTACTCTGCTGAATGTTACAGAAAATACCCTGACTTCACCAATGACAGATCTCCATATATGGATCATGAAGTTTTTTCTCCAGTATTAGCTGAACTTTCTCTGTTGTCAGCTGTTTAACAGTAGCTTATCATTTTGTCAAGTTTATATTTGTCTCTTTAAAGAACATAAGTGATGAAAATGATGATTATAAACAGATGGTCTTTGAAGGAAAATAGTCAGACAATATCAATCAAAAAATGGAAGATGAGTATGTGATTCTTGTGAAGGAAAAGGCAGAACAAGCAGTTCAATCAATCAATCAATCAATCAATCCCAACAGATTTCTGTATACCAAATCCAACATTCTCTAAAACTCATTTACTCGTTACTTGTTTATCCAAGCAAAACAGGACTCTTGCTTTTTTTTATACAAGTAATCACTTTGAAGAGGTATATAAGCAAAAAATTCTGAAACTGTCTGTAAAGAGAATGCCTGATACATGCTATCTGTAAAATAATATTTTTTAGTAAAGTGAAGAGGCCATAATGAAGGTACAATATTCACAATAAAATGCTGCACTTCTGTTGCTTTTGACTTTTCTGTAAATGCTTTTAAAATAACAGGATAGGCAATTTTTGGCTTCCCAAAAACATCACTACAAACAATTAGAATGGCAGAAACTTTGAGAGTTTTGTCCAATATATTTTTAGTCAAAAAACATCTAGATGCACAGAAGAAGAAACACTCAGAAAACATGTGAACTAGGAAAAGAGAATCAAAGTCCCCATGGAGTAAGGCAAATTATCTTTCTCTCCTGCTGACTAGCCAAGGAAGAAGGGAAGATTGGCATTAGGGTCAGAGATTACTGAACACAATATGAGGCATATAAAATTGTACACTCTGGAAAACTAAAAACCCAGCTAAGAGAAAGTGCAATTTTCCTTACTGGATGTGAAAATGCTGGGAAGAATTCTTTTGAGAGAAAAAAGTAATTTTACAGTTACATATAAATGCAATTAAGAAAGGATGTTGGAATAAATAAAAAAGATATAGAAGGGAATAGAGGAAGTAAAAAAAAATATTCTCAATAATTAAAATTAATATTTTTTCCAATATTCTTACCATTTTAGAAACATTAACAGGGAAAGAAGTTTGACATATGTGTTGTTCAGAAGCTCTTTTTACTTACCTTGGGACACCTCTCCTGTAGGAAAATCAGGAGAAACATGTTTAGACCAAAGTTCCATAGACACAGCCAGGGCTGATGGAAGGTCATTGTCTAAAATTTCAGCAGGAAACACTTCAGCCATTTCAGAGCCAATTTTTTTGCTTTGGGGCACAGTAGGTAAACAGGTGATATTGTTTATTCCATCAACACAAAGAAACCCAGTGGAGCAGGAGTGTATAAGACAATCATTGTAATTAAGCTCACAGCTTCGTCCCTGAAAGAGAGTTTTCAAAAAAAAAGGCATTTTTGAAGACAATTTATATTTCATAGTGATGTTAGTTACAATTATTACTTTCTTTTGATTCTAAAGTATTGTTTGCTTATATTAAGCTGTTTATGCTTTCAAAAAGAAATATTATGTGGAAAATATTCCTCAACTAATTTAATAGTGTAGTTTTATACATTAAATTTTAACTAAGTGATATTTTGAATCTGTTTATCAATAAAAATAATTTCCCCACAGATTACTAATTGCCAAGAATCAAAGACAGTATTGTCACCAGTAATAAAAACTGGTTAAAATAATAATCTTCAGTTAGTAAGTAGGTTTACAAAAGACTATTTGCAATGGACCTAGCTGTCTAAAAACCTATGGTTTGCTCTGACTTGCCAGCTAATGTGCTTTCTTTTTGTACATTGCAGCCCATTGTTTGTTGTCTGCTTTTACCAAATCCGCACACAGCTCCCTGTTAATACCTTGCATTCACAGATAATGCTTAGAAAAGGAAAAATATAGCAGCAATCTCAAATTGGACCAGGCATTCACTTCCTATTTTTTATCAAGAGTAACAATTCATGGGAAGTCTGAAATATCCTCCCTAGTAATAAAGTAAAAATGTTCATATTCAGTGGTCTGTAAAAAGGCAAGAAATAATTATGTGAATTAAATGCATTCTTGAAGTGTGAAATAAATATATGCTGAAGTCAGGCTTGGGTTCATTTTATTTTCACTTCTGTTGCAATGAACTAATAGCCTACGTGAAGACAGACAGCTAACAGCTACCCTAGAAAGATCCTACATATTTGGATAACTATTTAAAATAGACCCACTGTCATCCCTGAAGACATACATCTCTGACAATATATCATCATGATATAATTTTGGAGTGAATCTTCTCCTGCAACTGGGGCACATGTAAAAAAAAATTCAAGCCTTCTCTAGAGCTCAAGAAGCATGTATTCATTCCACACTTTCCTTCAGACAACATGCTTAAATAATCTTTCATGTCTACCTGGCTAATTATTCACACAGAACTTGGGGCAACATATATTTTCTGAGATCTCTGTCAACTCCATTATACTAATTTATGATATTAAGAAACAATAGGAAGGACAAGAGAGAGAGAGAGAGAGAGGAGGAAATGTAGACATGAAAACTGAAACTACTTTTTTAACAAGTAGTTTAAATTATTCAGGGTTTAAAACAGAAGAGGTTAAATTGAGGGGTTTTGAATGATTTAGATACATTCATTCTTGTTTCAATCAACTTCTTAATTTGTTTTGGCAAGCAGATGAGCTATCTGGTAAATTCATGGCATCTTATAAAATCACTCGCTGTATCGGTATTCCAAAGCACAAAGGAACAACAGGCCAATTTATATGTCAGTTTCAATGCATTTCCTGCTTGCTCTCTTCCAATTCCACACACAGAACAAATGATCGGTTTGAGCACGATCATAATCATTCTTAATCCTATAAATTTACGTTTCCTTCTGACTTTCCCGTGACAGATTAGTACATTTTTATGACTACTACATTTAATGACGAAGAGCATTTGATTACGATTTTATGACTCATAGAAACAAAGCAGATGTGGATAACCTCCAGTGTGCATGAAGGGTACATTAAGTAGTCATAGATAAACTTGATAGCATTGAAAATGACTGTAAATGCTTTAACAGTTTCCATGCAGGTGGATGGAATCATTTAGCTTGTGCAGATTTGTATTTAAAAGTAGGTATATGTCTATAGATGCTTCCAGTTAAAAAGTAAACACTTATTTCATATACCACTGGATATGCTTTTCTTCTCAAAATTTATGAGAGATTTCACAACCCATACTTTATGATCCATACTCTGGGTAGCAGTACAGACACAGACTACAGAAGATTTACGTACACACTGTAGCTGGATTTCTTTGAATACTTATTTCTCTGTGAGTTCCACTATTTCCACTCCATACGTACTCATGGTTAGGAACCAGAACCCATTGGGACCTAACAAATATACCTCTTGAGGTGTTTAGACCTTAACTTCTTATCTTTGAAACTGAAGATAGGTATGCTAAAAATCTTTCTATGTGGTGCTTCCCCCACTGTGTTTTCTTACTTTTATATTCCTTCCCAAAGCATAGTGGAATTTCAGGGACTGAAGATGGAACAATGAATAACAGAATAAAAGCAAAGATGATGCATCTTAAATTTCAGCTGCTTCAAAGGTTTGTTACTTTTCCTTCTGTAAGGCCTTGCTTGTTCTGCAATGCACTGTACAATTAATATTCAAGCTATGTACTAATAGAAAAGCTGCCCCCATGGGTCAAATATCTATTTAGCTCCATCGTCAGTGAGCTATTAATGAATACTTGGGGAAGAAAACAGGAAGAAAACAAGCAGAGCTTGCATCTGGTAACTCACCAAATACACCTTTCCAACTTTTGGCAATAAGTAAATCAAAGACTCCCTAGACCATGGTAACATTCAGAAGAGTAATTTGAATAACAATGAATCTATCCTCCTTCTAACCCATTTTTGTGCTTATTTGTACTTCTGGTCTCTACAGTGTCATGCAACACTGACTTGTACCAATAAATTTTGCACTAATTGGAAAAATAATTTCTCTAAACAAATTTTAAGCTTTCTTTATGGTGGTTTTATTTGACATTCAGAAGACTTTTTTGGGTGAGACATAAATGCTAAAAAAATCGTGTAACTGATCTTCTTCATTACAGTTGTTCATGTAAGATAAGCATAAATATTTAATGAAAAAAATAAGATTATTGTAACTGAGGGTCTGACTGTTTCCCATATAAAAAACTGTGTCCCTCAAGTGATATGTCCCTCATCATCACTTGACATTGTTTAGAAAGCCAATCTGCTTTAGAATACAAAAAGAGAGCAGTTACTGTGGTCTGTAGAAAGTTTCAATGGTATCCATTGTACTCTGTAAAAAACACCCTACAAAAATAGTATTCATTTTTATGACATAGTTTTTTCCTTCTCAGGATAGTTTCTCAGTAAATTTAGTCTGATTATTTGCATTTTTAAGATGCATTTTTGACCTACCAAAGCCTTATGGTAAAAAAAACAGACTTTACAAAATTGCGGGCAAAGAGTCACTGGAAAAGAGGGAAATTCCTCATGAATTCCTTGAACAAAGCATACATCATTCCTGTGATTCCACCTAATTCAAGAAGTATATCAACAATTCAGAGCAAGGTTAAAAACAAAAAGTTTTACATACAGTATTTTCTGTGCAATGATGAATAGCCAGGTAAAGGGAAAGGTAAGAAAGATTTTCAGCATCTCACCACAAATCCTGGTTTGCAAAAACAGGAATAACCGAAGCTGGGCTCCTTCTGAACACAGATACCATGTATGCAGGGGTTGGATATGCACTCATCAACATCCAACTCACAGTGGAGGCCTTCCCACCCTGTCAGAAAAAAAAAAAAAGCAAAGCAAACCCTAAAGCGAGACTCATTAAAATCTGCAACCATTTACTGATTGTCAGTGGAACAAAGGTATGAGTAACTATCACCCATTCTCACATATATAGAGATATATATTATGGGATGAATATGAACTTTTTTGGGCTATGGCTTCTCAAAGTAGGAAAAAAATAAAGAAAAAGAGTTAAAAAGATAAACTCTGAGATTACTGTACCAGATTAATGAGGAGGACAATTTCTGAGCAAATATACTTTTGTGTTTGAACACCTTGAGATGCTGTCTCCTTACAGGTTCTCAGATTACTAGAAATTTTATTGATATGCATTTCTTATGAAAATCTCCTTTACAAGTAAGTATACCCATACATTAGAGACTAAATACTCATCTCAAAGCTGTGTTTTAGATCATGTAATTGAAGCCTGTCTTGAACTTGCTCCTTGGAGGCTAAGCTGAACTGGAAGCAGTCCATCTGCTTGGTAAATATAAACCCAGAATTCTGTAAAATATGGCTAGTTATTGAAGAACACCAGACCTTCTTGCCATGACATTCCACCACCCATTACAGATTTGTTTTTTCTTTATTTTACTATTTCTAAACAAACTGACAAATAAACCCAACAGCACTATAAGCCCCCTAGCAGTCCTCAGCTGATACAAATCTAATTGCTACCGTTCAGATTTTGCCTCAGACTATACATCAAATGGATCCACTGTTACATTCCAGTCTTGCTTTAGCTGCCCTGGTAGAAGAGCAGCCTGCCCAGCTAAAGACTTTACATCCATGAGCCTGCTATTAGTTCCAACAGCTGCTGTTGCTTTTGAGCTATCTGAAGTGCAGTTAGAATACAGTTTACATCTCTCCATGCTGCTTCTGCACCTGAACAGCCCGAAGCTGCAGCCACAGAACCTGAACGTGCATCTATTATTCTAAGGGTATGGGGCCTGCTACTGGGACAATAGCTGACAAAATTCATGATCCATTACAGAATGCATTTGTCAGAGCTAAATCAATTCCCTTTCCTGGTATCACATGCTGTCACCACATGCTTCACTTTGTTCTCTGGAGGTTTTTGGGAAGCTGCAATCATCTGCCTTGTTCCTATTTCAGTCCTGGTACGATCCCTTTTCCATTTCATTAAATTACAACAGGGAATCTGTTGAGGCGTATATCAGACTATCTGCCCAGTTCTTTCCCATTGTTGCCTTTACAGACCAAAAATTCCCCAATCCCAGCTCCATGTTTCTACAGAAGCTTAGAAGAGAAATATAAGATTTATTATATGTGAACAGTTAAAGCCTGCAAAAAAAAAAAAGCAGATTTTTTTCCTAAGTATTTCTATATTCTGGATGATATTTTTTTCTTTTAATCCCTTTCTTCAGTTGTGCAACTTTGAAAAAAGTTACTCCTCTCAAAAGTTCCCCTGCCTCTTCAAATTCACCCCTTTTCAGAGCTGTAACCTTATCTCTTCAGCTATTTAAGAGCCTCAAATAACAGTTGAAAATATGGTATTAATTAAAAAAAAAAAGTAAAAATGATGTATATACTTAATGCATGTGGTTCTTTCTCTGTGTTTTAATCTGGTGGACAAATAATTTACAGCTCTTTCACCCCTACTAACGAATGATATTATTAAAAGGAATATAAAAGAAAGGTAGCTTATGTTTGGGTTGGAAGGTGTTTAAAGCATGTTAGCTGTAGGAGTGAGTTCCAAGGCCCCACAGAAGTTTCTCCCACTTATACCAAGAATTTCCATGTTGCACAGAGACAGCAATCACAGTCCTTGGCTAGTAAGCAATTCTTAAATGCCTATTCAAATATCTTTGTTGTATTATTTTAATAAGCTTTAAAAATGAGGGAAAAAATTGGACTTGGCAATGTATTCTATGTGAAGCACTTTAATGACTAAAAAATGCATCTTTTAAGTTTTTAAGTAACAAATATTGGTGGAGGGGTATATGGCCATATGAAGTAACAGGCGCATATATAGTACTGAAGTTAGGTCATGACTCAGATTTTTTAAGATCAGAAAGATCTTTATTATCATGAATTCTGTATGACAAAGTCCAAAAATTTTTCACTCCTTGGTTCATACATCAAAAATATAGTGTTTTTCTGAATTATCAAGTATCTTTTTGACATTAAAAAAAAGTTGCTAAAAAAATATTAAGCTGTAAGCAACGTAGCTCTAAGCAACATGTAATTACTCTCTAGTAAGCCAAAAATACTTAAAGTCTTACATTTTAGAGTATCCTTCCTTATTACCAATTAAACAAATTAATAAACTGCCAAATTGACTCTCATTACACATGTATTTGCTTCAGTATCTTCCATACTTTTTTGAATAAGATCTCTTACATATAGTTTTGTAAATTGCCCTCAGAAGAATTCAGAATGAAAAAAAAGAGTAAAATATATTAATATTCAATTCACTATGTGCTTTCTTTTAAATGTAGAACAAGAATGAGTAGAAAGACTCTAGAAAAGTGTAACATATATATGGTCACTTGACTTCAGGAGAGTTTGGTAAGACGTTTTTACTTGTAAATCAAAACAAACAATGTGAACATACTTTGGCACAAAGAAAGTAGATCAGATGTATGGAGATAGCATGGATTAACAGAACATTTATCATCCAGAATATATCTAAACAATCTCTAAAATAATTATTAAGAAACGTTGAGTCACTACTATCACAGAAATTATTCAGCAGTGCTAGTCAGTAAAATAGTAAATAGATTTAAACTGAAAAATTGAAGTTCCAGGAGGCAGGTACTCATATAATTCTTAATTTAAGAGTAACTTATGGAGCAGAATGCTACTTATGTATAGGAATCAGAAATCCTACTTACATTGACAAAAGGATTTTTATTAGCAGACATGACAGGAGACTGTGAGTAGTCTTGAACAGATTAAATTTGTGATTGCAAGACAATGCAGGCTGATTGTGACTTTTGCTTTTGTGTAAATACAAAATCTCTTATATTTTCATAAGCCACTAGACCTGTTTTAGTTGATCTATGCCAGAACTAGAAAACAGTTCCCATGTTTTAAGAAAGTGCCATCTTTCATTCTATTTATAATGTTTTAAAAAAATTCTTTTAATCCCAGCAAGCAGACATAAGCATGGGTACGTCTTACAACAACAACAATAAGGATAATAATAAAAATGTTAGTTAAACTGCTCAGAATTTCTTTTCAGTCAATCTCATTCTACAGGTAGTGAAATTATCTTGCTGTTAAATAGTGACTATTTGACTGTTTGGTCAGTAAGTTACATTAGTAAAGATCATACACAATAAACCTGTCTCTAATAATACTTCAGACTGCCTCAATGAGCTGATTTTACTTTGAAGCCTTTCTAATACGCTTACTAGAGTAGTTAATTATCTTTAGATTTCATTCAAAAAGCTTGACAAAAAGACAGTAAGTTTTTTTGTACCTTATAGTCCATATACAACAAAAGAGCTTGATATGATTTGCCAACTTACTCACTAGTAACACTGATAATTCAAAACTATCATTGTTTAAGATTGCTCTGTCATATGGCAGTTACCTTGTTGACATTTACAAGTGTATCCATTGATATGATCAGCACAGGTTGAGCCATGTAGACAAGGTGATGAATTACACTCATTAACTTCTATTTCACAAAATTGTCCAGAAAATCCAGCAAGACACCTGAAGCAAACAACATTCCAGAGTGTTATACTATGCATAAACATCATATAAAATAGACCTTGTGTG
The DNA here is from genome assembly GCF_020740725.1 of Corvus hawaiiensis. NCBI lineage: Eukaryota > Metazoa > Chordata > Aves > Passeriformes > Corvidae > Corvus > Corvus hawaiiensis. The sequence continues at coordinate 28,155,129 of NC_063215.1, forward strand.
GAAACAATGTGTCCAAAGTATGTGCATTAACAAGACATCATTTATTATTTTCTGTTTCAAGAAGTATTTTACTGGAACACTTCCAAGTTTCATGTTGTGATACATGGTGATCTTTTAAGGGATTTATGATGGCAAAATGCATCCAAAAATTTCACATCTGGATCATAATCAAGCATAACAGTCTCAGTTACAGTGTACTGGTTCTATCAATGTGAATACAAACCTTTCTTAACGCACTCTTGGGAGACTGTCTACTAAAATAATCTGGCTAAGTAACTGAACTGCAGTCTATGTTTGAAAACCTGCTTGTTGACAAAAGTGTACTATCAAATGTAAACTACAGCATAAAAGCTAATCTTCAGGGATCATGCTTTTATTATTATTCTAGGTATAAAATATTAGTTTTCTTGAAAAAACTCTTCTGTATTTTTGTGGTTGTAAATTCTATGTGATAATTGTTATCAAAATAGTCCCATATGATTTCAACATATAGTTTACAAGACTCACAAGACCTTTAATGAAGTCCAAAAATCCTACTAATCTCATTAATGAAGCACATCTTTGCCTACATACACACAGCTTTATGGATATACTCAAATATGTTCTAAAAAACAGGGTCCCATAATGGTATTAATAACATTTACCCTTTTGAGATGTGTTGTACATGGATATATTTCACATGAAACAATGTTTTCAAAAACTCCTTTTAGTTACCGGCTGGTGCATATCTTGTACGTTGTCTTGGCTCTAGTGAAAAGCATAAAGGTTTATGCCTCACTTAGAAGGAGATGAGTACATTAACAAACTACCTTTGAGTAAATCCAAGTAGTCATGTCACCTGCTCCTCAAGGTGCTACATTGAGTGAATACAACAGATATCATTAGAATGAGGTACCTGCAGTGTCTACCTTAGCTTTCCAGATCGTGAAGCAAAAGAGGAGGATGGACCATGAAACATGTATGTGTGACACCTCCTGAGGGATCATTACACTATGCACCAGGACATATATTTTGGTTTATTTTTGCTTTAACTATTAGACCATGTTTTTTTCATTTTATATCGAATACACTCTAGGTAATGGCAATTTGGAATCTACCAAAACAATGACAACAGAATAGATTTGTCAGTCTGCATCAACTACAGATGACAGCTATGGCACATTGCTTGGAAAATGTACAAACTGGGGCACACACTACTATTTTTCAAATATCTAATAATATATGAGAGAAAAAACATGGAAAACACACCTTAATGAGTGAGCCATAAGCCCACATGTTTTTTGGTTGAAAAACATTTTAAAAAATCCACTGAGAAGATACAGTTTGGTCCTTTGATCTTATTTGTAAATGTCAAAGTCCAGTAGTTAGAACACAACTTCACATACCCAACTGTAATCACCCTAGCATTCTCCTATGCTCGGTGGAATAAGAGATGCAAAGGATGATTCTGCTCACTGTAATCTTAAATAATTTTCTTCATATACCTTTGTCTTCACACTGCCTACATAGTGTATTAAGAAAAAAATATTTAAAATAAATAAATAAAGACCCAAAAAAACAAATTTAAGGGAGGAAATTCTCCCAGATATGAAAAGGGTGGAAAGAATATTCTACTAGGAAAAAAAGGCAACTAGACATAGGGAATACTGTGCCAGTTTAAATTCAATTTATATTTATCTTTATACTTTGGTGTAATTATAAGTATTTTAATAATAAAAAAGCATTTACAGAATGAACTGGAAGAAATATAAAATTATGTAAAATATCTGGACAGGACAACTACACATATGTGTATCTAAGGTGTGTGGGCTTGATTTTTTTAGTCTGTAAAAGTCAAACATTGAAAAATGCTTGAAAAGTCTTTTTAAGAACTCTTCTGTTGGCTGCTTCGATTTGGCACATTTTGATATGTGGTGTGTATACTTGCTGAGAAGTAGACACCAGTAAAGACCAGAGCAGTTTACTGAGCTCCTGTGGTCATAACTATTTGGAGCAAGAATGATTAGTGGATTAGGTTGCTATAACTCCCATGGAGAGAATCAGTAGTACTCTGTGTAATTTCCTACTCAGAAAGGCTTGAGACTTCAGAGACTCAAGGCTCTACAAAGCCTTGAGGCTTCAGAGATATAAACTGTGTAACCATGGGCCTAACTCTCTAGACACTGAGGTAGAAATATATATATATATATATATATGTATGTATAAATGTTTGGCAAAATAACCTATTCTGTACTGCAGGCTTTCCAAATATTTATTAAGTGTGTAATACCATATAGAGTGATTGTGACACCACCAGAAATAGAAAAGTTATATGCCTTCAAATTGAAATTTAGATGGAAGACATAAACCCATGAAAGCACCTAGATATCCAGTATATCAAGTCCGACATATATCAGTATGTACAAGGTACTGTTTTTCCCATGTCAGACAATCATTCAACTTATAGAATACTTTAAAATATTGGAAGCTTTTAACATACTGACATGTTATATTTTTTTGGTAAAAACTGGAATATCACAGTATTCAGTTTGCTTCTGTTCAAAAAGCATGATGAGATGTAAACGATGCTTCACAACAGCGAAGACAGCAATGCTATTAACTAAATTATTCTGAGCAATTATGAAACAACTAGAAGAAAGCTAAAACAACACCTTAGTATCAGCAACTTTCACAGATTTCCCAAAATTGCAATAAACTTTATGCTTTATTAAGAGTTTTAATGAAGTTAGCACTTCTTAGGATATGACAAGAACTTCAATAATTTCTTAACTTTTTGTTCACTCCCACCTTCCTTCATACCTACTCCTTTTTTAAGAAAATTGAATTTTTGTTCTGCCTCTTCACATTCTTACTTCCCTTCTGCCATTTCTTTTAGAACATTAGAAGGGACAGAAACAATAGAATTCAAATACAACTGACATTAGAAAGGTTAAGTAGGTATGGAATACACTTCTTGTGCTATAAATAGAAGTAAACCTAATTGAAATACTTTGGAACTTATTTCTGTGTGGTATTTGGGATATGAACATTCTGCAAATGAAAAACAGGGGCTCTTAGATAGCTTTCATATGAAGGTATGGTCACTGCAAGTCTTGTCTGTTGATTGCCATCTAGTAGAAAGCAATTTATGTCTTTATAAGTAAATGCATATAGGTTTATCAGCAAATAACTCCTAGAGCTTGTCTGATAAAGTAAGATAATGCACTGTCAAGGCTGAGCTTTTAAACTTAAAGAAGTATCAACATAAGATCAATAGTTTGGTACTGAAAGGCAGAAAAAAATAGTGCTAATTTGCTGTAAGAATAATGCATTCACAATTTATTTATGACCTGTTTTTGGGATGTTGGCAAAGATCTTTTTCTTTTCTGTCATTCCCTGCAGATTTTTTATCTCAGATGCTGACATACTGTGGTGCAAATATAATCCCTTTTGTCTTGTGCCTTTATATCAATCATTATCAGGAGTAATTATCTTAATTTCAGCATATGCCAATGCCGTATCTGAACAAAAGACTGAAAAGAGAGAATTAAATGAAGGATTTTGATCTATAACAATTATGGCTATTGTCACAGTAAATTTTTTTGTTAGTAAACTTTCTGACTCAGAGAAAATCTACAAGAATCCAAATATCAGCCAAATTTTTCTCTACAACACTGATTTATATCCTCTTGTAACTCACCACTCTTTGAGTCTGTGTATCTCATCTCTTGAGTCTATTTTTTTTCCCTGTACCCTTTTCCTTCTCTCTCCCTCTCTTTCTTCATCTGCCTTGTGACCTTTTACAGCTTATGAATAATTTGTGAATCAGTGAGATATGAGAAACAGAAAAAGCATGGTTTCTACAACAAAGAAGTTTATTAGGTTTATCTGGGAGCAATGATTAACAGCAATTGTATTTAGAAAAGAACGCTTATGCTGTAACCTTTACCCGCCTATGTGACTCAGACAACCTGGTAAAATCAATGAATTTTGTAGACCAGTATGACACTATGAAATTTTTTTGAGATACCAGTTTTTCTTTGTAAGTATTAACCTCGATGACTTTGGTAATGTTTTGCTGATACCTCTCGGTTAGGTAAGTAGGATGTTGGGCAGAATAACAGATCAATATGAAAAGCACATCTCCTGAGCAACTGTCTTAGCTAAAATAGTCTTGTAAATGTGCAGTCGCTTTTCACATAAGTCATGATTTTTTTATTTTTCAAATCTGCATTTTCTGTCCAAAATAAATCTAGTTAACTTCTCTACTGTAACAGGCCAGATCTGTCACTGCAAATTTACACTGGGATTGCTATACATTATTAACAAGCTATGAAAAGTCACTGGCTAAATGTCATGGACGCTGAGATATAGCAGCACCTTGGGATTCATATAGCAAACAGTTTAGTTTTAATCATCTTGGATCACAAGGTGCCTTGACATTTGCAAGGCAACTTTTTCCTTTTTAACTTCCAGTAGAATCATACCTCTATTATCTCAACCATAATTCTTAACTTCAAATGTGATAGAAAGTTTTACTGTCTAAATTAAAGAAGTGAAAAATCGATCAAACATGAACCTTATCATTCCTTTAATCGATGCTCATATGCCAGCTTGGAAAGGAAAAAAAGAAGAGCAAGGAAAACCAGATAATTTAACCAGCTTCAGGATTATTAGAGACATTTCCTGTGAAATACATGACCCTTATCTTAGCACTACTGAGGCATGGCCTTCATGAGAAGTATTAGCACTACAAACTTCTGCAGAACCTTTTTAATTTTAAAGGAAAAATGAGTAAGAGCACAGATTCTTTTTAAATATACATATTATTACAACACGATTTCTTAAAGCTTTAAATTTTTGGCACGGGAAATTTTTCTACGGTGATAAATAGAAATTCAGTCTTTATCATACTTTACTCTCTAACAGCTAACCTTTTGGATAGTAAATTTCAATTTACTGGAAGCCAATGCATCATTTTTGCCCTTTTAAGTAGGGTTATTCACAGACAAAATATAAAAAACCAAACATTATTTTATTTAACTGACTTTTTTTCTCAAGATATACAAGAACAAACCAAAATCCTGACATTATCGACATTAGTTTGAAAAGTGAAATGTCTCATTTGAAAGTTATGGTATGATGTTCATAAAGTTTTGAATGTTCAGATCTTTTTATTTCTTTCAAACTTAGCTGCTCTAATTTCTGTGTGTCCTATTTTCTTATCTTATACATATGTCTATCTGTATTAGCTCAATACATACATTAAAAAAAAAAAGTTGCCTAATAAATGAGTATTTATGTAAAGTACTGTCAACAGGTTACACAATGAATGACCACAACCCCCCATTCCTCATTACCCCTAAACCATGTAGGGAAAGGAGAAAGAGGTACAGGAGCTGGGACCAAGAAGTGAAGTTAAGCCTGTGAAAAAGAGATTGATGGGATCATGGGGCAGAGATGTTTTTTTCTGACCATGCTATTCTATTTAAAATTAGCAATAAATTAAATTGTCCCCAAGTCAAGAATTTTAGCCAGTAGTTTCCCTGTGTTTATTTAGACCCCTGAGCTTCTCCATCTTATTTTCTCTCCCCATCCTACTGAGAAGAAGGAGTGAAATTCCAGCTGGGTGGGCATCTGGTAACTAGCCAAGTTTAAGCCACTTCTATGGTTCATGCTTTTCCAATGATTTCTACACAAGTACTGAAATTCTCAATTTATTTTTTACCTCAAGAATTCTGTTTATGGCAATTAAGACAAGGACCAGGCCTCTTCAGGGCTTGCCAGAACCTTGCTAAGGAACCTATCTTAGAAAATAGTAATATAACATGAATTTACTCATGAATTGATCTGTATTTTAAGTATATTCTGTAAAAAAGCAACCAAAAAAACAAATAGAAAAACCAAACAAAAACTTTAAGGCCCAATTATAAAATATAATTCTCAGGTAGGAATGATTTTGGTTTGTTTTTTCCTTCTGTTTCTCACAATACTACAGTTGATGACTGTAACATTGAACTTATTCATATAAAAAAACTATTGGCAGTAGAATCTGTTATAGAATTCTTGTTTCGCTTAGCAGGTTGCTGAAACTTTTGCTATATTTGTTTGATTAAAAGTGAGATCAATAGCTATGGGCATGTTACTGTGAAGCTGATAGAATATATGGAGAGGAAGTTTTTATAATTACCTAATAAGGCCAAGCTCCTCATTGCTTTAGAATTAACTTCTATGGGCAAATCACTTCAGCTTTTTTCAAAAGTTCCACTATGTAGGTACAAAAATGCTGTTAGTGAGGATCTTCTTGTTATTTTTCTAAGTCCATGAGAGACTTTCTCTCTCACCGAAGAGGTAGCAGGGAATGTAAACAACCAAGCCACCTGCAACCTTGGAAAGTCTTGTTTATGGTATAGTAGAAAATATTTTGATAATGGATATTTTAGGATTTTGGCCAATCACCCCCAAGGGGTGGCTGGTCCTTTGTCCAATTAGACTATGAAGAAAAAAGTCTATAAAAGAGTTTGTAAAATAATTAAATAAATCAATCTTGCTGCACAATTCCTGCCTGCTGGATCTTCTCCTCCTCCTCCTCCCTATAGCTGTGGGACACGGTGATATACCCTAGTGCTCAGGCCTGCGGTAATACCACTATTCCAAGCTTTGCATCATGAATTTTAAACAACTTTCATAGTGAGCTTTACCATGGCCTTCAAAGAACACAAAAAATGTGGGTGCTGGACAGATCACGTAATCAGCTTAGCTTGGTAGAAACTGTTCCATGCAGGTTTTACTGGCTACAGATTTTGAGCTTTTATCATATTAATCTCAGATGCAGGAATTTCCTAAGGAACACTGAAAAATGAAAGTACCGCGTAAAGTAGATTGTCTGCTGTGTGGTCATCCATGTTGTCTGAAGGTTGTGGATGCTGCTGATGAAGCAGCAGACAACCTAATCAATGTGTCTGATGTTAAATAAATAAATAAATAAATAAATACATGTTCTATCGCTCTTGGAATCTGAAAAATTGATAGGAGGTAAAAAGACCATTGACTTATGTCTTATTGACTTATGTGTGCATATCATGAGCGCATGTGTGTGAACTCTTAGTGATTTCTGGGATCCTATGCTGGATCAGCATAGATCTTTTTGGTACTCTGGTTTCACTAGCGGGTTAAACTGATTGTCTTCATAAGCCAAAAGACTGAGTTGAAAGTAATATCACTCAGCTGCCTTATCACTAATACTACTGAAAACTGCTTCTCCTGATGTACTTTGAAGCATGTTTCTATGGAGAGAACTTGAGAAAGCAGCCACTAAGGAATTCACAGAAGTCTCCTGAGAGCTTTTCTCAGATTATTTTCTCTAAAACCCTTCCCAAAGGTGAGGCTGTAATTGTTAATTTTAGAACACTGACAATGAAGCTTCCCTCAAGCTACAAGTATAGCATATCATGTTGCTTTTTTTATTTCCCTTCCCTCTTCTGTATTATCCTTGGATGTACTGTCTAGAATGAAGCAAGTTTATTTACTCTAAAGTAAAATTCCCCATAGAAGGAAGTAAAAATAAATTATAACTCTCCATGGTGGTGAGGAAATGTTAGTTCTATTTTAAAGAATACTAAATGTGAATCAAAAAGGAAAAAAAAATGGTATTAGCACACTTGAATGTATATTTGATTTTAAAGTGTATTCTTCTACTTTTTCACCTAAAGTTCTGTTCCTATCATATCAGAATCAGAGATCTATAACCTGAAATAACAAGTCATCTTTTTCTCTTTCTGCTTTTTTTTCTTAGATTATGGGAAAAGTAATTCAATGAATAATATAATTTAGAGTGGTATGAAAATAGTGAGAGAAAAATTAGGTTGAAAAGAGCAGTAGCATACATAGTCCAAGAGTTCCAAGTTCAGATCTTGTAAATTTTCTGATTCTTATAGTCAGGAACTTCTCCATATTCATCACTTGTTTATATTGAGTATCTTTGCAAAGGTGAAATGAATTTAAAAAGGGTAATTAATAGTGCCATCCTCTTGGAGAACTACTTTTAGAACAGAAGCTACAAACCACAAGGTTGGGACCTTATCCAAATGTTAACACTAACAACCAGAACCTACCATAGGCTTACAGGAGTCTCTGACTGGTTAAAGACATCAGACATTTGCCACTGGGTTTTTGACCCCATCTCTACCCCTTATTATTACCTATGAATTATATTCACACTGATAAATGTAAGGAAGAATGAACTGATACATCAACACTTTCTAAAGAATGAAGGAAAGAGAAGCAGCTTATTCTTTATCCTCTTGGAAGAGTGACCCTATCAGCACATTGAGCTGGATACTCCAGTGCAAGGCATCCTTCTTCCCGGAGGAGGAATGTTGCATGTAAAACCCCCAAACAGATTCAGATTGTTTAGACAAGATAGGAGCTGGAAGCTTTGCAATTTTTCAGCTTTCTTCTGTGCTTGTAAAAGAGTTAATAGAACAGAGAACTAATTACCTCTATAGAAAAGAAAGAAAAAGACCATGGAATCATAAGACAGTAAGGACTATAATAATGTAAGTGCAGTGTGGGCTAAATAAAACTACTTTTTAACTACTTTGGACACACAGTGTTACTCTGGACATTGTCTACACTTTAATTAATGTATGTAAAATAATGATCTTTATTCTCAAAGAATGTTTTGGGACAATCACAACTCACACTAAACATTTGCTAATAAAAAGTTCCATTCTTTCTAAGGTCATTCTCATTATAAGAGACCTTAAACTTTCTCAGTCCACTTGGATTCAGCCTTTATTTTCCCTATGAGAAAAGTAGATTTTACTGCCAGTAAAAGCTCCCACTGTGCTTAACATGGACGTTCTTATTAAGTGATAAATTATGTACTTGCTAAATCACAGTTGGTGGGGTGTGACAGTGTTAAAGGAAAGGTTAATCTGTGGAATATCAGGCTAGAATGAATACAGTAAAATAACCAGAATGACTAAGCCTTGATGAAAATATATTAGAGTTAACACACTCCTTTCTTTATTTTATTAACCTACCCAATTGCAAAGTATATGCATTTCTTCACACATCACTAGTGTGGGCAGAATTAAAGGAGGAGCAGGAATGTGTATGTGTGTGTGTGCACGTGTCCTTGCAGAACTGATGAAAAGCCACCATTCAGCTGTTTGCTAAAATAATCCATATTTGCAGTCAGATTTCATATAGAGGAAAGCTATCATCTGGTCAATCCTTTCTCAAACAGAAGTTTCTCTAAGCTTTTTACTAACAGTTCTTCTACATAAAGGAATAAGTTAAGACAGGTCCTTAGCTGATATAAACTCTTAAAATATCCATTGATATATCTCTCTGCTATCCAGGCACTCATTCAAAATCCTGGATACAGCAAAACAGATTAATATCAGACACCATTTTCCTATTCTTCATTTACTTGTCTAATTTCCTTGGTTTAAATTAGCTCCTGTGTGTGTGACTGTGTGTACATGACTGTGTTGAGAACCATGAACATGAAAATGGAAGATTTTAATTAGTAGAGTTTACAAAATAAGTTAAGAGTTTACAAAATGCTACAGGAGATGTTACCCAGAGAGTTAACCCTTCTGATAGAAAATGTTCTGTACTACTTCAGTTTAATTTTTTAAGTACTATTTAAGACCTCTGTACTTCCCAACTCTGATAATACAGATAAAACATTCATAATGCAGAACTGTGAGCACCTCATTAGCAGGCTGCTATTTACTGTCAAGACCAACCTCCCTACTCCCCATAGTTTATTGCTAGAATCCCCAGGGATCATTTCACAGTTGCTGTCTCAGCTGATTCTTAGTGTTAGTCATTTTGGCTATGAATTGTTCAAAAATAAGTGAACTGTAACAAATTCCATTTCAGAATATATTCTCAGTTTTACAAATAATATCAACACAGTTTGTCCTGTGTCTCACTTTTGTAGTCCTTTAGCTCAGTAAATATGGTATTGCTGAACAAGAAACCACAGGGTTTGTTCTAACACTGCAAGGCTGTAGACTGGGGCTTATCAAGCCTGATTTCTCTGGCCTTGTCTTACGCTTGCCTGGAGCTTTGTTATAGCTTTTTTAGGTCTAGTAGACTCTTATCTAATTTGTTCGAGTTTTGCTTTTCTTTGTACAATGGTGTGCTGGTATGTCTCTTTTTATAATAATTCCAATATAGCTCAGATAGTGATAACAAGTACTATTCCAGTGACACATTTTTTTGCGCACAGAATAAATTATGTGGTGTTTTAGAACACAAGTACTGCATAACAGTTGATGCCTTGAAAAATATAAACACAGGATGACAGATGAAGGCTATCAGAAAATGATCACTGAATAACTACTGATCATTGAAGAGATGATACATTTGAAGCTGGGTGAAAATGTCTTTAGGAGTAACAAAAGACAAGCTTCCAACATACATAAAAACACCACTTACATAAAAAAATGCAGATGTAACACAGAAAAACAAAAGAAACAAGGTATAGGACATGTTAGAAAATGCTTAAAAGTGTCCCCTAGTATAAGCCCCTCACGTACCAGAAAGAAGCAGCCCCCGCTGCATTCCCTGGGCAAAGGATTCAGTATAACAATGCACCATAACCCTTTCTCCCTGAATCAAACCAATGGAAGTATAAAGTTTTTTTATCAGTTTCAAGCATTAAACTATTATTACCATGGTTGAACTTCAGTACTTGGATAACTTGCATGGTAAGTCTTAGTACTTCTCTAACTAGATTAATAATACATTTTTGGCAAGACTTTTGATTCCAATTAGACCTATAGTAAATTCTTGACTTTACATACAAAGCATGTCTCTTTTCCAGTTGAGACACTGAAGTTTTAATGTCACATACTGGGACAGGCAAATGGACTTAAAATTTAATCAAACCTTTTTTTTTTCCTCATCTCTCTCTAATATCTCTAGTGCATTCTACACCTACAGGCTCAGCCAGGTACTTCTAGTATCAAGCACTATGAAATTCGGAAACACTGACAAAAACCAATCCCTTCCAAACACAGACTGACTTACAAAAGTGAAGCAATAGTGTCACCTGGAAAAAATGCTACTTCACAGAATACCAGGTTGGAAGCAACCTGAAGGATCATCTAGTACAACATTTCTTGGCAAAACATTGTTTAGATAAGATTCCTCAGCACCCTCTCCAGCTGAATCTTAAAAGTATCCAATGTTGTCCAATCCATCACTTCCCCATCAAGATTATTCCAATGGCTGATTGTTTTCATAGTGAAAAATTTCCCTTGTGTGTCCAATCAGAATCTCCTCAGGAGCAAGTCCTGCTCATGACCTCTCATCTGTTCCATGTGACACCTTGAAAAAAGAGTCTCCACGTTCTTCGTAGCCACCCTTTGGATACCAGAACATAGTAATAAGGTCCTGCAAGCCTCTCACCTAAGCCTTCTTTTCTCAACTGACCATACTCAGTTCTCTTAGCCATTCCTCATAAGGCAGGCTTACGCATCCGTGATCATGACTAATAACTGCTACTGTTTCTTTGGCTGAAGTGAGAAACACTAAAAGTTTTCCCATGGTGGTGATCAGGGAAGAAGGCTGGTGAACTACCACAGCAAGAACAAACTGTGATATATAAAAAAAAGCCCTTCATGACTAGGAAAAACTCATTTGAAATCAAACCTGTTACATTAGATTCCCCAAAAGCATGATCAGACAATATTGAAACCTGTCCAGATTACTGGCATCCACAGCAATTTCTGCAGTGCAGATATTTTAGGAGAGCATATAGCTTCATTTAATAGTAGTAGAGAACACTGTCAAGTCAGTTTATTTATCAGGGGACACATTTGACTGCCCTCAATGTAGCTAAAACTTAAAAACAACATTTCCACAGCAAGTCAGATCATCTTTTTGAAAGGATGGACAAAGCTATAATAGTTCTTGGAGAGCTAAAAACACAATAAAAGAAATGAATGGGAAAAGAAAGAACTGTGAAGAACCATCTGTGCAAACATCTGACTCTGCTATTTGCAAAGCATTTATTCTTTATTTCAGACGACTGTTGAAGAATCATGTAGAACAATACTACATGCTGCTTCTTGGAAAGATTGCATAGGTGTCAATGGGGATGAAGCAAGAGTTGGTTTTTAACTAAGAGCTCCACACAATACTAGAACCTTAGTTGATTTTCATCTTATACTGTGTAATTACAAGATCCTGCATAGAAACAAAAAAAATCTCTAGACTTTGTTACTAATACATACCTTCCATAAAAAATGCACAGACAGTAAAGTTCTTGGTAAAAGTAAAAAACTAAAATAGATATTAAGGATAAACAAGAACATGTATAGAAACTGGTACTTGCAATTTCTAGTGTAGATGAAATAAAAAATGTCACTTTTTTCCCCCATATTTTGACATCTTTCTTTTTTCTTAGCACAGGATATTCCCCTTCAGGGCAAGCATACCTATTACATATGAGAAAGGAAAATTTACATTTTACATTGTCTAGTGTCTTACAAATACTAATGACTATCTGTGCTAAGTTACCAATGCTGCTGAAAACAGATCACATCTAGCTCCTGATTAAAGCTACGAACTGGATTCCTTTTCCCATTCCCACTTCTTCACCCCAAAATGGATAGAATGAGCATAAGCATAAAGATGGTGTTAGGTAGTGCTCAGTTATAAACTGTATTTGCAAAGTTTTTTTGTGGAAATAATGTATTATCTATCTTAATCCATCCCTTTTCTGTACCTTTGATGTTTATCTTCCCCTGTCTATTTAAAACATTTCTACTACAATGCAACTACTTTCCTATCTTCTTGGACTAAGTTGGAGGTTCTTTTCAAATCCTTATCTGCCTAAAAAGTGTATCTCCAACCATGAACGTGTGCCTTATCTACTCAACTTTGTACATGCTACTTCTAAAACTGTTTAGAACATTTATACTGACTAAAGGTTTCATTCTTGCCATCTGCAGTGTGTAGTGTATTGTGCTTATTTTTGTTTCCTGGTGTTTGGTTGCTAGCTATAGTGTTATGGATGGGATTCAGTCACCTGCATAGAGATATCAAGGAGCCATTTCAGCAATCTAATGTATTCCATCAGGCTTCCTGCTACTTTTCTGGAAGTGCTTAGCTTTCCCAGAGGTCCCATACCATAGTTACTAGCCTCTGTGTGTCTCAGATTCAGAAGGAAAATAACAGCTACACTTAACACCTACTGTACTCCAATGAATGTGATCTGTGCCTTTAACAGTAGAATACAGGCCCTATATTGACCTGACACTGCAAGGTCTCAGGATTTGTCTCAACTTCTTTGGGTCTGAACTAGATTTGCTTTGTTGGAGCGCCCATGCTGAGCTCAGTGACTGCTGCCTGCCCCGTTCCAGCTTCAGCTCTGGGGATGGCCCCTCTGGGGACAGTGTAGTACTCACTTCCCAAGTGACTGCCAGACAAATCATAGCCTTTTGTGCGTGAGTGGCTGCATTAAAGAAACCCAAGTGCACCCAAACACTCTGAAGGAAGAAGCCCCCACCACCAGCATCGCACTCCTCTTCACAGAGAAGACATGAGCATCCTCATGGCTCCTCACAGCCTACACCACATTTTGTATAAGGAAGACTTTAAATGTCAGCCTTTATTTTATGGATAGACATTGAAAGTGTGAGCATAACACCAAATAAAAGACCAACACTTAAAAAAAAAAAGGAAATTTTATAGACAACTCTAAGTGCATTTGTTAATGTGTTTTTCCGCAGTAACTAAGCAATTCAGAGCACCAGGATGCCAAAACTAGTTCATGGCTCCACTATATATCTTGTGTTCTGCTTTTCCTAACCCAACACTGATTGCAACCCTTGCTAGACAAAGAAATGCCATCAACAGGACAATTCCCATGCCTTCAGTCACTTCCACTGCACTCCACAGCTCAACCCACAGTGTGAAATGCCATAGACTACACCTGACTTGATAAGGTAAAAAGTTTGAAGCTACTGTAAAACCTTCTCTGCAAGAAGTGATATTGGAAGTTAAGATCTCATGATTAAGTACTCAGGAACAACAATCAGCACTTACATTCAAAGGTTTGATTTAACTGATTTCCTGTACTTTTATTCATTCTTTCCCGGCGCTCACAGAGCTATCATAAATATCTGTTAAGAAAGTTACCCAACAGTGCTTTTATTTATTTTATAACTTCTTCAGGCCTGAGTCTCTTTGAGTCAGCCATGTCCCTGGTCTGCAGTGCTCCACACCATGGCTGCTCACAAAGGTGAGCCCTTCTCAGGTGCACCATGAGTTCACAGCAGGCAGAAAAACATAGGGATTATTTAGATCTCCCCCCTAACATTCGGGAAAATGCCCTTTAAATGTGTCATGGTGTTGTAATGAAATGTATCTTATTTTATGAGTAGCAAGTTTGACATTTGTCTCTCCACTATAAAAATCTGCTAACAAAGAGTGAGGAGGGAAGGGGGGGACTTGGAAAAAAGGGGTAACTTCCCTACCCCACCAGCTGACCTATCAGGGAACAGCGAACAAGCAGGATCCCACCAATCAGGTAGCGGCTTGCAGAAGCCATTAGCTGCAGAAAGCCCTGGAAGCTGCAAGAAGGGATGGATAGCCACAGCCTGGATCCAGGACACTGCTAACCCAGAGCCAGGGATAACCCCGCCTCAGCAGCTGCAGGGGTTGGGAAAGGCTGCTGGACGAAACTCAAAACAAACAAACAAGTCAACCTGGCCCCCAACTCAGCTCTCAAAATGAAAGCACTAAAGCATACAAAAAATAAAATAAGTATAAATAAAAATAACCCCCACAAACAATCTGGGAGGAACACAAGGAAAAAAAAAGAGAGAAAAGGCAAGCAAAAAGTTCTCTGGGAAAAATGCTATCAAAATAAAAAAATATCCACAAACTGCCTGAGAATGGGACCTCTACCCTAAAAGCTGCTGTAAAGAGGGGAAAATCGAACACAAACCTGCCAAAATAATTCCCTTTCTTCCTTTCTCCTGCAGCTGGAAGCACTGCATGGAGCACATATATGTTGAGCCCATGGTCAGGTGCATCCCCAGAGGAGTTCTCAGACCAGATGGCAACAAGAAATTGTAAGAGACGGTCCAAAGATCCCTCATCTGCCTCACGATCATCGCTGAGGACAGAGACTGAACACAGGAGTCCTGGCCCTGCTGAGGTGGGATGTCTGCCAAGTGTTGCCTGCGGGTGTGCCCACTGGGAGCTGGTACGCATTCCTGAGGAAAATTAGTGCAGGTCACAATGGACTGTGCCGTTCTTGCTGCCCAGGTGGGAAGGACCACACTGAAGCGGAAAGGAATGACCTGTCCTGTACGCCTGTCCTGTACACCTGTCCTGTACCTGTTTCCCAAAGCAACGGGCCCCATAGCAACGGCTGTAGATTTCCCCGCCTCTTGGCCAGCTGCCCCTCGCTTCTGAAAAGGACTATAAAGGGACCTTCTGAAACAACTGAGCTCGAGATCTCCCCGCGGAAAGAAGACAAATCTATTGGCGGAAGACCACGAGGACTTCGTCTCATCTGTTGGTAGCTATTGCCCCTCCCTTTTTCTCCCTCTCTACTTTGTTTTTCTTCATCTCTCTCTCTCTCTTTCTCTCCTCTATCGCATTACTGTGTTGTGGGCACTTAATAAAGGTGCACTGTTTTGATTAAAACTGAAATCCCTTGTGTCCTTTTACACTCTGAGATCTATAAACAAACCATCACGACCCCCGCTTGTATTAGCGGATCGTGACAGAAATGTCCTGCTTTTTCCTCATTCTGTACCAGGGCTGAGCTAGGTCAGTAGAGACTGAGTAAAATTCAGACACTGTAAAGTTTCCTCTGGGATTACCACAAACATAACCAGTTTGGGGAGATGTTTTGCCAGAAGATGACGCTAACCTGTTTCTTCCTTCTCATGGATTTTGTCAGTGAATCAAATTACTGAAAATCATGTGTCCAGCTCTAAACTTGAACACTTTTTGTCCATATAAACCCCACACCAAACTTCGATCTCTCCAAGCCTTCTTCAGTACATTTTCCAGTAGTGTAAAAGAGGCTTTTTACTGACTGACACTGTCAACCTTTACAATGTTTATGCCTGCCTTATGCTACTGTTCTCTTACTCCAGTCAATTAGGAATGCTGGGACCTTGCACAACTGAACTAAGTGGCTTTCTAAGCCCAATCTGCTCGTTCTTTTGAAGTCAATAACTACTCACTAGATAGAAGTTATAAGTAATATCTTTCTCTTTGTGCCTCTTGCTGACAACAAGAAAAACATTAATTTAACTTCTTTGGCTGATTGTGAACTAAAGCCTTAAAAAGAAGATGAGTGACTCAAACTACTTTGCTGCTGTTGCCCTGCAGTTCTCAAAGAGAAATGAAATACTGCAAGGATTCTAGAACAGTGACTTTCACAGGAGAGAATAATTTCAGATACAACGTGCCAAGCCATAAAGAAATACTAGTTCAGCTTTACGCACATTATGTCCCCTTGACCCTGCTCAATTCTTAAACAGATACATATATTTACAGGACTTAACAAACACTTTGTTTCCAGCTGATTTCTCTCTGGCAAAGAAACCACTATTGAGGTGTTACTTTTTTCCCTAATGACTCAGAATCCCACCACTGATACATTTATTGTTGTCACTGTTATTATCATTTGTATGAATGTAACATCAAAATAGCCAGTTCACGATCAGTAAGTCTGTACACAGGATAAGAGAAAATGCTAGCAGTACAAATAGATGAAGCCAGAGCGATGGGAGCACAGTCAGAGAGAAGTGAGATACTCAAGGTCATACAAAGTACAAGTGAGAAAGAACTGAGGTTTTATCCCCATAAAAATTCCTGAAGCATTCCATATGGTAGTCTTTTTGAAAGTAACATAAACAACTTGCCAAATTAGAATGATCTGAATTTAGGAGGTTATTCTACATAATGTAATGTAGCTCTAGCTTAATTTTTTTCAGTGAATCTGTAGTACACTTGCTAATCTGATCTGATATAAACACAGAATAATCAGAAGTAATAATCAGTAATTGAATAATTCTGATGTTGGTGTATGATGATTTATATATCATAACAGTGCCTTATAGAACATTCAGCAGCGATGCAAATGATTAACCAACATTAGAAGAGGGGACATTGTTGTAAAAATAAACTCCTGCCCTTTTTACAAATTTTCTTTTTTTTACATATATACATAATAGCACAATAAACAATGAACTAATTCAGAACTGAGTACATTTATTAAGATATGTAATCATTTCATATTTTAACAACTGCTTTTCTCATTCTTATTATGAGGAAAAATTTAAGCCATTCCTTGTGTTTTCAGGCTGCCTTTCTTAAAAACATTCTACAGATGGCATTTTTGACTAGTGCTCTGCAGTAATGATTTATAAAAGTTGCATAGAGGCTTATGAGACACAGTTAATATTTCAAGCCTGCTTTCATTGGCAGCAGGAAATGATCCATCTATGCCAATAGTAGAAAATAGCAGCAACAAAAGTTTCCTTGGGAGGTCTGCCCTTTTGAGCACAGGGCAGTTCACATGTCTTGTAGTGAACTGTTCAATGGGTACCCTGGGTGCACAAAGTGCCTCCTCTTTTGTTTAGACTCTATTTATCACACCTCAAATTTTCCATATATCTTCAGTAAGGGCAATGTGGTTAACCTGTGTGATACTTTCTACTCTCCTATCCTCAAGAAGAAATATCTCAAATTGCCCTAATTCCTGCTTGTATTTTTATACTTTTCATCAAGAACAGTGTTGAAAATAGCTTAGGTCTTCTACAAGTTTGAATACAGAGTATACACATTGAGATTCTGGTTGAAGAAAAAACAGAAATTGGGTGTTTAGCTTGGCAAATATCTCTGCAATCACTCTTTTACATCTTTGGCTCTTCTAAGTCCAATGTCTCAGTTGAGAAAGACCCAAAATTCATTTTTCTAAATACAGGTGTCATTCTATATTGCTATATCTAAAAAACAGTCAACAAAAATTAAAATACAGTATGGGATAAAATACATTTCTTGCTACAGTAGAATTCTACTGTCATATAATAAATGTTGATGTGTTAAAGACAGAAACTAAAGATAAATTTTAAAAAGTGGAAGTTTCGTATTTTTCAGTGTTCCTTTTCTCTTTGAGTAATAAAAAATCTTATTCATAAGTGAGCATGCCTACACACACACACAGGCTTTTAAGGTAGAATAAGTCCCTGCAGGTACATAGGCTTCTTCAGGTAAATATTCTAAAATAGGAAAGTGATGAAATTTTTCAAGAGCAATCACTTTCTTTTTTTAAAGCATAAGCAGAAACTATATCTATTTGTATACATTATTAATTCTGTTTCATTTTTAAATACATATGTGCACTTACATCCATATAAACACCTCTGCTCATATTTAAACTGCCTCTATAGAAGAAAACTGATTTACCATTATAAACGCTAACATTTGCAGATGTCTGTTACAATTTTAACACTATGTGTCAGAAGAAGTCCATTTGAAAGAGTTTATTTTCTGTTCTGAGTGTTGGCTTCTGAATGAATTACAAGTTAACATTCTATGCAGATTCTCCAGAAAAGATTAAGAAAGCGCCTCAAAAATTTTAATACTTGGACATATCCAGACATTAAATCTTGTAAATTCATGAAACCTCTTTCTAGGGTAGGCACTTGATTTATGTATGCAGATGTCTGCAACTTGAAAAGTGCATGTGTGTGTTTAAGCACATGTATTGTTGCTGTGGCCAGATGCTTTGATGTAAATTGAATGCTAGATGTTCATTTGCTTCTGAATGAGGAAGTTGCAGAAAACCAGGCAGCAGTTGTCTAAAAAGGCCATGTAAAATGCAGCTGAGATGTAAATCGGCAGAGATATCAGTCTCAAGCACCTTTGCATACACAAAGAAGAGACACTGCTGTGGTTTTATGACAAAAAAAACCAAACAACGTAGACAGTTGTGTTAAATCTAGCAGTCATCAATTATAAAGTTGCAGATGTTTCAAAATCTGATTAGGGCTCACAGTCCTTTTGGTTTTAGGCCACTAATTTCAAGTGTTCTTAGAGATTTGCTAGAAAGCACAGTGTCCAAATCTATATAAATAAAAGTGCTGGCAAATTGCTCAGGATATTAACTAAATTCTCATAATTCAACCATTTTTTTTCTGGGGAAACAAAATACTTGAAGTTTTCTATGAGGCAGGGCTTAGCAGAAAATAAATATTCTGTAGCTCTCTTTTTTAGGTGGAATATTGAAACATATGTATTTTGCATTTATCAGAAATTATTATTTCAGTGTTATAATATGCAAGAGTTCTGATTGTATGGCCATGTAGAAAATAGTAATGAGAGTGGTATTATAATATTAATAGATATATAAGGCTTCAAAAAAGAAAAAGGAGGTATGGTTTAATTTAGTAATTCACCAACACTTTTTTATTTTTCCATCCTCAGTATCACACTAAATTTTGGTAATAAATAATATTTGCAAAATATTAAGTATTGCAAAAAATTAAGTTACAGGTAATTCTTTGTCAGGGAAGCTGTTTCCAGGTTTCTTTTCTTAAAGGGAAAGAATGGATGAGGAAAAAACTATTATTTGGACCTGAAGAAATAGTGAACATGTGTATAAGAAAAGACAAAAAGCCAGAACTGTAATCCAAGTATGAAATATGGATGCCCAAGGAAAAAAGTAAGTTTAGCCCTCCTTATTAATATTTTGACCTGTTAAAGATATTAAAGAAATTATTGTCATACTAGGAGTTGAGTATATCTAGTTCTATATTGCAATAGATTAAAATATTAATTTCAACATGGATCATAATCCCTAATTACATTAGCATTGGACTGTTTTCCTTTCTATCCAACCTTTGCTGTAGCCCTGCAGTCTAATGTATTCTAAACTGAGAGGGATTGCAGCCGTTAGCTATTGAGATCTGCGGAAAAAACCCCAAACCCAAAGCAGATCATAAAACTGCCTCCAAAAATTTATTTATTAAGCCTATCAATTTCTATCTAAACAAATGTGTATATAAAGCCTCATTTTTAAAAATATCATGTGTTGAGTTCACTATTCTGCCTTCAGCAGCCAGAAGGATCACTGTTTCAAGAACCTGTTCAAGCTTCATGGTTACAGACAACTACATGTCTTAGAAAATTCCTTCTTCTTTCAGCTGGTTTTCTTTATCACTTGTAGCATAATGTACAATTAAACCTTCTCCTTCCATCTTAAAAATGCAAAAATACTGTATATTATGTTTTAAAAATTATATAAATCATTATGCATGTTGTTTTAACTTGAGTACTCATAGACTCTGTTCTGATCAGCTAATAATGTATTCTGAACCGCTCAGGTGTTTTATTCTGCTAGTAATGAAGAATCCCAGAGGAAGACAATCTTCATTCAGGACTACATCCTCTCCTGAGCAAGGGTTAAGCCTAATTTAGTTATTTTGCAGTGCTAATAGAAGTAACAGACAAATAGATTAGTGTTTAAGTATTCAATGAGGCCATATAGTTCTATCTTCAATATTAAACTGTTTGCCACATAACCTGGGTATAGAAAATATTTCATTTATTTCCTCTAACCTTGTGGATACTTTTGTGGGTGTTCAGGGAAGGAGCACTAAGTTCATTCATGACTGTGACTAGCAATAGAGTTGGTAATGATGATAGATTGCTGATGAGCCATCAAATATGCTAAAACTTAGTTTTGCTTCTATTTTCATTGTATGTTCAATTCTGCTATACAGCAAGTACCTTACATCAGTATTCAGAAGGAATCCCTCTGATGGCTATAAAATGTTACTACAAAAACCATATGTGGCTATACATATAAATATAGGGGTATATTCCTCTGTATACGCACACATACACATATATATATATACATGCACACATATACTGTGTATGTATTTACACACAGAAATTCAAAAAGGTTAGCATAACAGAGAAATGTTCCATATATAATTTACATGGAATAAATATATCAAAATTTAAAAATAATCTATTAATAGATAAAATTTATTTCTTTATCTGAAAAAAAGTTTGGTAAGTAGTGTTTTCCAAGTGTTTTATGTTCTTTCTGCATTTAAAACACAGATATAAAATAATTGCATTCATTGTATGAAATACTGACTCATTCTCCACAACTGCTTGTGGATGTTGGTCTCTTCTCCGGGAAGAATCAATGGGACAAAAGGAAAAGGCATCAAGTTGTACAGGGGAGGTTTAGATTGAATATTACGAAAAATTTCTTCATTGAAAGGGTGGTCAAGCATTAGAACAGGCTGCCCAGGGAAGTGGTTGAGTCTCTATCCCTGGAGGTATTTAAAGATGAGTAGATGTGGCACTTAGGGAGGTGGTTTACTGGGGGACTTGGCAGTACTGGGTTTGGCAGTGCTAGAGTCAATGACCAGGAAGTTATGGCTTATTGGCTTAGGTGGGGAGAAACTTGTAAAGATTTATCTAGGATGACTTGACCAGCAAGGCCATTGTCCTAACCATTGAAATTAAAAAGCAATGCGTAGTGAAAACAGTGGTCCCTTGGGGGAACATGTTTGCAAACACGTAAGGCTGCAATGATGGTTGAGCCCGAAATAGAGAGCGTCAGGTAAAGGCCAGACTGCCAGCCAGGACTGGGACCAGCCAGGAGTGACTGTTCTGTTACCCCAGCCAGGTCCATGGTGCTGGACACAACCACACCAGAGGATCTGGGCCCTTGGTGAGTATGAATCTGTGTGCGCGTGTGCGTGTGTGCACACTGTAGAGTAGGAATTGCTGTACAATTGCTATACTTATCCCACAAAGTAAATTAATCTTATATTTTATGTTACTGAAGAGTGTGGTTCTGTTCTTGCAGCCACACCAGCCTTAATTCCCCTGTTACGATCTGTTCGGGTCAATGCTACACCAACAATCAATACTAATCAAA
Organism: Corvus hawaiiensis; assembly: GCF_020740725.1. Taxonomy (NCBI): domain Eukaryota; kingdom Metazoa; phylum Chordata; class Aves; order Passeriformes; family Corvidae; genus Corvus; species Corvus hawaiiensis. The sequence goes on from NC_063215.1 coordinate 28,177,072, forward strand.
AATGCAGCTTGCCTCTCTGATACAGCTTTAAATCAGTGTTAAAGAAGGGTGCCTAGTAACAGATGGTATATGGACACTGGTAATTAACTTTTTTTTAAAAGCAAAGTCTGATTACCAAACTGAGGAAGAAGTTTTTTATAAGGTCCAGTATAGGTCAGAGTATCGATTATAGCATACAGAGTCTATAGCTCTTAAAGCTGTTAACTTTTTTCACAAAACAGATGCTATAAAATTGTTGTCTCTAAGATGTCTCCACTGCCTTCACAAATTGAAGTATGCTTAATCCAGTAGGTAGTGTATACTTGGTATTAATATATAAAGCTAGGATCTAAATTTAGCAAACAAATATGCTTGTGCCTAAGGCTCAAACTATGTTGACAGGACGTGATCTGATAGAAGAAGAATTGAAGATCAGATCCTTTGATTCTGAGGATTTCATATTCTTACTGTATAAATTTCATGATTTTCTTCATTTTTTTAAACTTTAAACTAGTCATGATCTAGTCCTGTGGGCAAACCCATTGCATTCAGTGATGTGGTTTTGGAACACATCTTCTGGTTTAGTTTCATCAAAATTAATACTATTTGTGTACTTTTAGACTACTTAATTTTATGAATCAAAGCATAGTAAATCAGGCAATGAAAAGATACTTCAAAAGTGCACTCTACATAAACGAAAACATAATGTATGCCCTTCCTTATATTCCATAATATTTGATAAGCACCTAACCAGCACAATTAGTGAACCAGCTTAGAGAGAGATACAGTTTACTGTCCTTAGGGAAATGAGTCAATGACCCACACCCACTGCTTTAGACGTGAAAGACCCAGGCTTCTACCAGATCTGCCAGAGATCTGATAGGCTGTTTTGAAAGTTTTGGATACTCTAGGGCATTTGCAATGGCATTTATATGAATGCTTAGGCAACAGAACCCGGGCAAGTGAAACAGACACTTGAACTCCAGGTCTCCAGGGAGGGTTGATTTGCCTTTCTGGCTGCAGTGACTGCACTGTTTTTCATTGACTACAGTAGCAGCATAGACATCTGGCTGGCTGTATGTTTACACCTATACACAGGGACATGTGGAAATTTAAATGTATATGTTTTATTCTACAGGTAATCCCACCAACTGTCTCCATCACACACAAAAAGACACATCACCTGTAAGAGTGTCTTGACACTTTAAGTACCAAACCCAACATCGTTAATATGGCAAGCTAAGTTTTTTTCATACTAAATGGCTGGTCTTTGCTGAGAGGTAGAATGTTATTGCTAGGGTGATATGCCTGATTTCACAGAATGGTTTGGAATGAAAGGGACCTTAAAGATCATCTTGTCCTAACACTCCCATTGTGGGTGGGCAGGAAGGACCAGAACGGGCAGGAATACCACCCACTAGAACAGGTAATTCAGGGCACCATCCAATTTGGCCTTGAACTCTTCTAGAGATGAGACATCCACACATCTACAACTTCTCTGGGCAACCTGTTCCAGTGTCTCATCATCATCACAGTGAATAATTTCTTTCTAATATCTAATCTGAACCTACACCCTTTCGGTTTAGAAGGAATCACTACATGCTTGTCCTGTCACTACATGCCCTTGTAAAAAGTCCCTCTACAGCTTTCTTGTAGGTACTGGAAGAGTTCTTGTTATTACTGCCTAGTCTATCAAAGCACAAAAGACTTCTTCTCCAGAGAAATCTGCCTGACTGAGAAACAGCATATGAATGACAATAGCCTTTACAAAGTGAAGTTTGTGGCGATTTCATGCTTAAGTTAATGCAGAAGTGTTACCAAAGCATGGGGCTTCAAATAAGCTGTAGGGGAGGGTGGAGGGGAAGGCTGTGCTCAGCACCTTATGAGAAACACTTCAAATGGATAGGTGACATAATCGGTTCATAGCACCTGTGTTTAATCTCTAGGGGTCTGGGTTCAAACACAGAACATCAGTAATGGAATGTGATCCTGAACTAATCTGTAATTGAAATTAACTCACATTTGAAAATATTATAGAATCACTTATTATACTTCAGTAGAAGAAGGAATTTACTTAAAAGTGCTGCACCCATAAAATAATTTGGAAATAAGAGAGTTATGGAATACTGCTAAGAATCACATGAAGTCACATAATATTAATCATTGGGAATGTTGATGTAGACCATGTGTGGAAAAATGTGTATATGATATAAAACCTATTCCTCTGGATGGCCATTTCTAATGGTCTTATATAAGAACTTACAGCGGGAATAGTAAAAATAATACAATTTAAACAGAAGTAGAAAATGTCTTGCATTGGGAGAACATAGATAAACTGCCCCTTTTATCTCAGCATTGATTCTTTTATGAGGTTCTGTTAAAAAAGTAACAGAGATGGAAGTTTTCAGTGATTGAAATAGATTTTAAGAAGCATTAAGTAGTTTCCCAACATTCTTATTTTTGTAGTGAATATTAATATTTCCATTTCCCATGTTCAGAAACTTTTATTTGCCTTAATTCATGTGGTTTAATAAAACCAAAGGCGTGATCTGTTATTGTCTTTAGGGAGAAAAATTTTATTTTAATTTTTCAGTTAATTCACAAAACGAAAGTGACATCTTTTATAAAGCACTCTTATATAAGTTATTCTGAAGTTAGCATTAAAGTGGGGTGAAAATGAAAGGCTTCTCTGTTGACTATCCATCTATAGCATAATAATTCAAAGCATATTATTTCTTTTTTCTGCCTTTCAAAATTATAGAAGCCTGGTAGGATTCATATACACACACCAGAATTATATGTCTAGCTAGTTATCTGTTAATGAATACTATACTGCTTTCCTATTCAAGTCTACAAAAAAAGAAATAGGCTTGTTTTTTGAGTTTCTTTTCATTCTTCATGCAATTTTTGGATGGCCTTTTGTTGTTAGTGTTTTCTTTAATAGGAATATAAGTAATATCTGTAGTTCTGTTAAAAACACCATGTCCATTTTAAAACTCAGGTAATGTGTCATGGAGTTTTATTTTCTTGACTAAATGATTATTACATGTTTGTCTCAATATATACAAATGCAGGGAGAGGCAAAGTACTATTAATAAAGAAACCTCAACTATTCCCATTAATCTTCAGTACAACTGTTCAATTCTGGACATTAGTGGAATTATTCCAAGGCTACGCTACCTCAGGATTGGCAGAATTTCATCATAATACTATACGGCTGATTGGCATGGTAGTGGCAGAGATTTAAAGATACTGATTGTGTTATGTGGTTTGTTATTTTATGATCACACAATGTGGGATTAATTTTAATGCCTGATTTTCTATGATCCTGAAGTGCTCATTGGTTTCCTTGAAACAAGTATTGATGAATTTGCATGTACTGATAAATCTTCAATAACAATTTTGACCCTTAAATCTTGTCTTCCTACCAGATGTAACACATATCTTCATTATATATTAACATCTAATAACAGCCACATTTAAACTTACTTAGCTTGATAGACATATTTAACTACTCATTCAGCTATTTAAAAAGCTGTTCATCCATTCATATCAGTGGAGGAGTATTAAAAAAAAAGAACCAAAAAAAGAAAGAAAAATATTTGGGTCAGAATTGGCACCATATAAAAGGCGTCTACCTTCCTCCCTCATTTCTATATGTAAGGAATAAGCTATAGAGAATTTGTTTTTTGGCTGTGATTATTCATCCTGATCACAGTAAATTAAAAATCATTATAATATATTGATGGGTCTTAAATCTAGCAGGCTTTAAATCTGTGTCATCTAGTTGTGACTCAAGAGACAAAGGGTTATGTCTATTTTGTCCACTTAAATTTAGCCACCTAGAAAATGCCGAGTATTTTCTCCTGTATTGAATATACTTGTACCTTTAACATAATGTCTAATGCAAGGCCATTTAAGTATGATTATGGGACCATTGTTTCCAAAGCATCCACCCACAGCTAATCGAATTTTGATACATTGGCATCTTTTAGAGATTTCTGAACAGTGTAAAATTTTTTTCTGATCTTTGCATTTTGCCTGTTCAATCTTTGAACAAATATCACGTAGTTTCCTCCTAAGCCATCCTCAGAATGCAGTAAGAGAAGATTTGGTATAACCCTGTCTAAAGCATGTAAATCATAGAAGACAGACAAAGAAAATCCTAGGCTGAAAACATCCTCTGAAGATCATCTGGTCCAGCCTTCTGCTCAAAACAAGGTTGCATAAAAATTGATCCAACTTGCTTAGGGCACTCAAGTAGTATTTGGCAGAGCTACAACTCAGCCACTGTGTCCCTCACCTGCATGGATGCAGGAAGTCAGTCCTACAATCAAGACTTTGCATTTGCTTCTGTTGTAACCCATGAGGTTCCAAGAGCTCATTCCTCCAGTTTGTTGAGGTCTGGCAGCAAATGCTGCCCCTCAGCTTATCAGCTGCTCTCCCACTTTGGTTGTAACATGGTAAAATGTTCTGAGTGGGCATTCTTTCCCATTTTCCAGGTCCCTTCAATCTGCGTTAAATTTTATCAGTCCCAGTGTCAAACCATAAAGAAACTTCATTTACAACAGTTGCCAGCAACGAGTGAAACTACTGTACACTATTTTCTGAGACGATATCAAGACAGTTTTCCAGACCTCTCTTAATCTACTCATCCTTTTCTTGTCCCCTTATTTTGGCTACAAAGGTGCTGTGGAAAACTCTTTTGAACACTTTTTAAAGTCAGAGTGAATAACATCACCTGGTCCCTCACAAGGATGGAACTGGTGAGCGATGACAATCAGCTTAGTTAAAGATGGTTTGCCTGGGGAAAAGGCAACCTGGCTGTTCCCAGATAACCTGATTTCTTTCTATCGGAAATATCTTTCATGAAAACTTAGTGTACTTGGTCAGCTGGTAGGGGCTGATGAATGAATGCCTTTACATTTTTTTTTTTTTCCTCTCATACCTTCACTTATTAAACTGTGTTTGTTCTGACTTTTTGGATACAATGTTTTTGACTGGTTGGATAAAATTTTTTCAGGCTGGACTGTGCTAACTTACTGGAGGGGCAAGTGGAGCAAGTTGCAACTAACTGCAACATTACATGCGTGTGTATGTGTGCTGTTGAATGTAAACACGGCCCTGACACAGCCTCTCTCTCTGGTTCTCAGTGGTGCCTCTGTTCCACCTCAGTCCTTTCGCTTTTACACAGTTTGGCATGTCTGCAATGTTTTGCACAGGTCCTTATTACTGTTTTACAAACAGATGTTGGCAGGAGCCACAGATGAAATCAATCTGCATTCTTATCATGCTACACCATTCCATCAGTTTCAGGTATTGTTCTCCTGTCACTTTTTGGTCCACTGCTTTGTTGTACCAAAGCTAACAGTGTTCAGTTCTTGTACACCTTGCTCATCACCCATTATGGTCAATTACCCAGCTCCTAATCAAGGCAAGGTCGTGATGTCTCCTGACAGTTACTTTGTTTTGCTTAAATTCTTTCTACCTCAGTATTAATTCTAAGTTATTTGTTTATTTGACAACATTTTTTCCCCTAATTTTACATTAAACTGGGTTATTCTTTAGTGAATTCTGCTTCTTTTATTCATTATACTTTTTTTCTTGTTCCCAACAGGAAGATAACTCTTCCATGGAAGAATAGTCTCCCTGACAAACAGGAAATTTCTATGGTCTGATTTTTAATTATTCATCCTGCTATAACTGTGTTTCAGTGTGCAGATGTTTTAATTAATGCTGTAATCCTCTTGCTTAATGTCTTTTGGAATTTAAAGACCAAAATGTGAAAAAGGAACTGGGTTTGGAATTGACTTAATAGAACATTGAAGAATCTTTAATTTTTAAATAGAAAGTAGAATAGATGGATTTCAAGTGACGTACCTTGTGTCTAGGATTTGGCAACCAACTTGATATTTCATTGTCAGGGTTGTCGTGCCAGCTGCATGATGCTTAGCAAAAGACAATAGGATGTTATATTTAGTTGTCTTGCGTCTTCAAGCAGGCATTATTTTCCTAAAACTGAATGGGCTATTGAAGAAATGTGCCTAAACATTTAAATAATTTCCCAGAAGACTGACCCTTAAGTATAGATCTGTATTGTCCACGGAAAATCAATATAGATTTCAGGTTCTTAAATTAAAAAACCAACCAACCAACCTCTGGAAAAAAAATAGTACACATATTTTCTGTCATAATCAAGGAACAGTTCTCTAAGTGCATCTGAGTGCACAAGATTGTGAAAATAGCAGTGACCTAAAATTGCTGAATCATAACTTACATTTAATGTCTGGGTAAAATAATGGAAGCCTTAGTTTCTTTCATAATGTGACAGGGATGTCAAGGGACAGCAAGTAGGAAAAGAAGACTTGTCAATGTGGCCCTTATGTTCAACCGCTTTCCAGAGATCATGTTACACTGCACTATTGTTTTTGTCTTGCAGTGCGTGATCTGAGAAACTGTCTGACTGCAAACTGACATGTAAATCTTCACAGATGAACTTGCATTTGAACCACCAAATAATGCTCTAAAGACTGTTCTAAGGCTGCCTGGATCTATTTTTTGACACTCTACTTCTGCAAAGCAGGTCTATACTAAAGAATCATCCTGTGGGGTTTTCCTCAAACAAGTAGGTCACTAACTAGAGTAACAGGAGCTCTAATGTGCCACCTCTTTGATTTTGACATAACGTATACTTATAACCCAGTAAATCCCAGTTTTAAGTCTGTACTGATGACTAACCTACTCTCACAGAATTAAAAATCTTGGAAGCCCCAACATATCCATTACAGGCCAACACAAATTTTTTTTTCATATCCTTAAAGTGGAATTTTCACAATTTCCCTCCGAAGTCACAATTGCTATTTCTTGGTATAGTTTTAAGTGACTCTTTTGGTTTGTGTATTTTTGTGCACAGCCTCTGTATTTTCTATTTTCCTTTCTTCTTTTTTTTTTTTTTTAAGGATTGATGCCTTTAGAATCTTTTCTTGATAGAACATGTACCAAATGGGGGTTAAATTCCCTTTTTAGTAAGAGTATCAAGGGGCTAATCCAGTGTTACCAAATCAGCTGCTCTGAACCACCTCCAGGAAGCACATACTTCACATTGTTATGAACTGTATAAAGTAGTGTGAACAGCTCACCATCTCACTCTACTTAAACAGACATCATTTTTATATACCAGAAAACTTCTACATGGTAATTACATTTAGTTTTGTTGCATCATCATCAAAAAAGCCTTCATAGATAAGCTACAACAGACTGTTTCATCTTTGTAAGTCCCACAGTAAAGTATATAACAAAATCAGTGGAAATATTTAAAAGCTTCTTTCACATAACAGTTTGACTTCCCCAAAGACAGTAATTTAAAATGAAATTTATTGATTTTTCTCTATTTGGCTATAAATTGCACCTGCCTGTGCAATGTAAATATCATTCTTTGTACCCGACTCAACCAGTTCAGGATACATGAAATACAGCTAGGATAGACAGAATTAACAGAACCTAGAACTATTTCTCATCAACTCACTAATGTAATACACATTTTATCCATTAGTTTCAATTGTATTGGTCTTAAATAGAGTTTAAAAAACAGGTTTGGTTTTCTTCCTTGGCAGTCTATATAAGTAATAGAATATAGCAGTAATAAAACACTGTAGAAAATTCTGATAAGGAAGAGACAGATAGCAGAACTAATTTGCCAGGTAGCCCATAATCCATGACAGAGCCTTTTGAACAGAAAGACAAATAAAACAGTAAAGGAGTTAATATTATGGGAAAATAAATCTGTATTGCTCTACAAAATATATTTTCTAACACAATACATTGTGTCCTGTCAGACAGTTTTATCAGCTCTTGCCTCACCAAACACTCACAAGTAAGTGTTTCATTCTCTTCATAGAGTTGCTTTTTTTAATATGTAACACAAAACCAAGTTACTTTGTCTTTTCTGAACTATTTCAAGTTATCAGCTAAATAATTAATAAATTTGTGATAACTAGTCTCCTTTTTTTTCTTTTTAAAACTTCATCCTATCTCCAAATTCACCTATTCTCCAAATTTTCTATTCCCTTCTAAATAAAATATTCCAACAGGTCTCAATCTCTAGGTATGATGAATCAAGGACCTGCAAAAAAATTTGATGGTGGGCCAGATGAGCACAAAGACAACTCTCTACTAGCTCAGGATTTTAGAGTCTGAGTAGAAATTGAGCTTTTTCTCTATGTATTTTTGTAAAGTGCTTGCCAGAGCTTAGAAAAGACTTTTGTAGCATGAGATCAGTCAGATGTAAACTAAATTTTGCAGAAACAGCTGCAGGTAATGGAAATGCAGTTGAGGGTATATGTATCATTCCATATGTTCCTGGTATTTGACCAGGTAGACACCTCCACATGAGCTTTGTGAAAGGTTGCTCTCTTGGATGTTCTCCAGGATGCGCTGGCATCCATTGTCAGTTGGCTGAGAAGTTAAATTTCACAGCCCATTAGTATGCTACATCTGGAGGTTGTTATGTACATTCTACATAGTTGTATTTGCAGTCTACGGATGGGGCTAGAATAAAACAAAAGAGGAAAGGTCCTTGTTTTTCAGAATGAAAAAACTGAGAAGGACTAAAAACTCACTGCCATCTTTGTTTGGGACATAGGTACAGGTAAATATTTTAGCATCATAGAAACCAGGAAGAAATAGTGAGTTTTAATTAAAAAACCCCAAAACAAAAAGGTTAAATCCCCTCAATATAGGCAGTGACTTAAAATGGTGTAAAGAACTGGAATAATACAGAAAATTGAAAGAACTCTGCTTTTGATTCACTGTACTGCAGTCAGGTCATTGTGTAGGTGCAGGGTCTATTTGAATTCCCACGGAATTGTCTCCATGTCAGTGCTTGCACAGATTATTCCCACTGGCTTTAGTGTGTATACTATTTGAGACAAGTTTTTCTTATTGGCTCGTGGCAAGTGCCACTGAGCTCAAAAATTGAAAAGGAGCTCCAGTGTAAAGAACCAAATCCTTTCTAACTTATGGAATACATAGATGACAAGTCTAGCTCACTTTCTAAAGACACAGTTATTAACCTTTTAATAGAAAAGTATTGTTTGAACAAAACCAAACCCATCCTACTTTTATTCATACATACAAATTTTTCCAAAATATACCCTAATTTTCTTTTTAAAAACATAACTGTGAAAAATAAGCCAGAAAAGGTGCCCTTATGGCAAAAAATATTAATGTTATCCCAGGTTGCATTAAGAGGAATTTTGCCAGCATGTCAAGGGAGATGATCCTTACCCTCTGCTCAGCACTGCTGAGGCCACATCTGGAGTTCTGGCTGCTGTTCTGGGCTCCCCAGTTTAAGAGAGAAATGGACCTACTGGAGAGAATGCTGTAAAGGGCCACAAAGATGATGAAGGGACCAGAGCATCTCTCCTATGAGAAAAATATAAGACACCTGTGGCTGTACAGCCTGGACAAGAGAAGGCTCAGAAGAGAGTCTCATCAATGTCTATAAATACCTGAAGGGAGGGCGTGTAGAGGATAGAGCCCATCTCTTTTCAGCAGTGGCCAGTGACATCACCAGAGACAATGGGCACAAGGTGAACACAGGTGGTTCTGTCTGATCATTGGGAAACACTTTTTCACTGTGAGAGTGACTGACCACTGGCACAGTTTTCCCAGAGAAGTTGTGGAGTCTCCATCCATGGAGATATTCCAAACACATGTGGACATGGTTCTGGCAACCGGTGCTATGTTACACTGCTTGGAACAGGGCCATTGGACAAGATGGCCTCCAGAGGTCCCTTTCAAATTAAGCCATGCTGTCATTCTGTGAAACCACTATAGAGAAAAAGCTGTGTTCTGTATAGTAAAAATTACAATCCCAGTCTACACTAAATAATACAACTATTTTAGCTATTACAATTAAAAAAAAAAAAAAAATCCCCAAAACCCCACAAACAAACCCAAACAAAAAACCCCAACAAACCAAACAATTCAGTGCCACTAATGTCAATCAAGTTATAGGTAAAATACAGCTGCTACCATTTCAAATTTAACCCAGGGAGGTAAATGCACTGTAAGAAGATGAATTTTATGCTTTGAAGGCTCTATGTTCTGAAAGGCTATCATTCAGAATCTTAAACAGTGTGAATCTATGCAATCCCCATTTTAAGGCATTTTTTCTTAGATAATGTACGAGAAAAAGAGATTCAAACCAATAGAGCACTGATGTCATTCATGTTGGTCATGCAGATATGATAGGCTGAATACCAGTTTAAAGTCTGAAATTGAAACTGGATGAACACTGCAGAGTATACAGCTTCACTTGAAACTTGTGACAAAACAGTTGTTGAAATTAGTTTCTTTAATGAAAACAGATATATTCAATAGTAGATTCGAAGCAGGCAAATAAAGACTAAAAACCAGAAGGTATTTCAGTTGGTTCAGTGAACTTCTCTATAAACTAATCATAAAAAGAACAAAAATTGTAGGATTATCATTCAAATGCTTAGTCTTATCTTTACCAAGAAGCATGCAGTCATGCTACTGAGGGCAATAACCCAATGATCATGGGGTTTTTTCAGTAATTTAATGCATGAAAAAGAATTCATACAAGATGCTTACTTTATATGCACACTGGAAATTCTCAAGAAAATATTGTAAAGCTTCTTGAAAGAGCCACTCAAGAAGCTCAGGATTTTGTAAAAGACAGCATGTACTCAAAGTACCTTCCAGGTACAGCATTGACAGCATATTACAAACATGATCAGGTACAAAAATGATCATGGGATAGACTATCAGATGTCTCGTTCTTACACTTTTATGAAGCCAAAAGATTTAAACCAAAAATGGTCTATCTCTTTGTATTCTGCCCTCCATCCCTTGTAGAATATTTTCTTTCTTTGGTTTTGTCTTTCCATTTTTTTCCTTTTCTTTCAGTTGCAATATGAAGGAAAAGAGAGACTGTCTGTAGCAACTTTATTGACATTAAATAGTTTTGCATTGATATCCACATAGATTGGTAGCTGTCTGATTATTTTATGGAAAATATTAAAACAATTTTCATGAGGCTTAATGCAAGATCTGCTCTCCAAGTAGTAATCTGAGAGAATGACTTTTACAACTGCCACTAGATCTAAGTCTGGTCTTAATGCCATCAGAGAATAATTTAGGACAATATCTGAGCAAATAAGTTGAAAATAGCTACTCCATACCTAGGGAGAGACTCAACCACCGAGATGCTATGAAAAGACTGAAACACATATAAAAATAATTAAGCTTCAAAAATGAGGCATCTCCAAAAGATGTAGCAGTTATTAGCTATCCATTTCATAAAAGTAAAATATTAACATTAAAAATAAAATAAATCTGAGTTCTGTCTGTTGGAAAGGTAAAGAAGAAACAGCTAAGAACCATAGCAACTGAAAGGACAGGCTAGCAGTAAACCATTGATTTATTTCTGTATGTAAAATAATCCTGATAGTAAAGATTATCTTACCATAAACTTCTTACACTATACATAAATAAATTTATCTCTGAAGATTAGACTGTCAAATAGGAAACTTTTTATAGTCACATTTACAATGTAAGGCTTGTTGACTATGCCCTGCTAAGTGAATGGAAAAGTAAGCACTGACTTGTACAGAAGCAGGATTAAGCTGTAGTACTTGAGGCAATATGTACCATTTCTATGGGGATAATTCAAGTGAAAGATTATTATAGCAGGGGGAATACAAATTCTTCACTGAGCTTTGCTGTAGGCCTGTGTGGTTCATTTAAACGTAGCACAACTCCAGCTTTTGTAATATATGTTCCCCAAGTAAAGTAGGGCATCAGTTCAGAGTGAAGCTAAAATGTTTGTCATGTGAATTGTAAACAACAAGCAACAAGAAGAAAAATATAATGGAAGCAAAATCACACATCTCCACACTCCAGTCTGGCTACAAAAATTTAGTTTAAGCAGAAAAATCACTCACGTTAAACAATGGAGACTATCTAATAGAAACAGCACATATTAATACTGTCAGTGTGACAGATGGCTCTGCAGTACATAATAAAGTAAAAGACATTCTGACGAGAAAGAAGATGTATCTGATAATTTGCAAATCAGAATCCTGGCAGCACAGCAAGGGGAAGATAACTGAGTGCACTTTATGTTGGTGCATCTTTAATGCTTCACATTTCAAGACAATAAAATAATGGAGGTGAATACAAGTACTTGGAGAACTGAAAGGGGAAACAAAATATGTTTATCTGCTACTAATGATATACACTATAGCAGATTCTGGTTTGAAAAAATAATTCTATGTTTCTAAATAGCTCTATATTATCTATATGTGGGTATAGGTATGCATTGAAAATATTCTAATGAGTAACTTTATTCTAAAAAAATCTTTAAAGTTGTTACATTTAAAAAGTCAAAGGTTCCAACTTAGGAACAAGTAAATTTAAAACATGCTTAATTACAAGAATTTCTGTGTCTAACACTGTTGTTTTAACTTAAAACATACACAGAGATGCTCAGGATTTTTAATCAGTTTTCTCCAAAGGAAATCTCTTCCCCCAAAATATCAGATAGACTTAAATTATAAATTGTATGTTCAGATAGCTAGAAATGATTACAGTTAGTATATATTTTTACTGCATAGTATATAGCCAGTATATATCTTCCATCTTCAATGAAAAATTTCAGGGTTTATTTCTTCAAAATGTACATTCGCCAGGGAGATTTTTAAAGAAGAAAAAATGCTGTGCACAAAATATTTTGTCTGTGACATATTTCCTAAAGTTATAAATTTGTACTAATGTTTAGTAAGTTTAATGGAGTTCTACTTGACAGAATTCTTTCCAGACTAATCACTGAGACTCAAGAGAAACAGGCAACAATGATTAACATTCCCCTAGTATTTTTGCCAACATCTGTACTGTTTTGTCAGTAGACATATACAGGTATCTAGTTATGAACATCTGCTATGGACATGGATGATGAAAAATGGTCACATCAATGAATTTGTCTTTTGTAGTGAAAAAAAGAGGACAAAAGGGTTCAGAGAAGTTCAATAAAGTTTCTAAAATAATTTTTTTAAAAATTGTGTGTGTATATACATGTATTAAAAATAATAAATAACTGCTGGCAGTTGTACAACAATACAGAGGTAAAAAATACATAACCTCAGAAGAAGACAGAAACAGCTGCTACTGCGTTTCTGAATGCTGTGTACAGCTCTCAGAAAGATTTATGTTGACATCTGAGACTGCGAATTTCCATTAGAGTCGGACATGGGGACACAACTCTCATTTACTCTCCGTAAAAATGTATGAGTCCTGCTAAAGACATTTCATGTATCATAAGGATATGCAATAAAGGTGGTCTGAGAATTACTGCTCACTTGACCATTTTATGATTACAAACTAATGGCAATTATTGGGCTGTGAACTTGTAGTTACATTTAAGTAACTTATAAGCTGAACATTATGAAGTGCTGCTCTATCAAGCCTGACAAAAAGGTAGAGATGGTGTATCTCTACCATCTGAAAAATATTCAAGTCAAGACTTCAAGAAACATATATTTGAAGTTAGGTCTCTTAGTTTACATTTGGTCACTATATAAATGTACATGAAGCTAGTAAGTTAAGCCTCTAGGATCCAGGTCTCTATGCACATACAGACACCAGAGGTGACCCATGGATTTTTTGTTGACTAATACTTTTGTCACAAGTATCTTGAGAAACACAAAGAGAAATGGATAGCACTACAATGTGTAATGAAAAATTATAGAGAAATATATTGGGTTTGTATGGGCAGGTTTTGCTAGCCATGGGGTGGCTAGCCAGGGGTGACTTCTGTGAGAAGCTGCCAGAAGCTTTCTCCATGACTAGGAGACCCAATCCCAGGCAGCTCCAAGACTGCTGCTGGCCAAGGCTGGTCAATTAGAAATGATGGTAGTGCTTCTGTGATAACACATTTAATAAGAAAAAGAAGTTACTGCTCAGATGTAATTGCAGCCAGAGAAGAGCGGGGGGAAAACACGTGAGACGAACAGCTCTGCAGACACCAAGGTCTGGAGAGAAGGAGGGGGGAAGATGTGCTCCAGGTGTCAGAGCTGAGATTCCCCTGCAGCCCATGGTGCAGACCATGGTGAGGCAGCTGTGCCTCTGCAGCCCAAGGAGGAGCAGGGGATGCCGAGATCCAACTGCAGCCCATGGAGGAGACCCATGGTGGAGCACGTGGATGCCTGAGAGGAGGCTGTGACCCCATGGGAGACCCATGCTGGAGCAGGGTCTTGGCAGGGACCTGCAGACCTCTGGAGAGAGGAGCTCCTGCTGGAGTGGCCTGTCCTTGAAGGACTCCACCCCATGGAAGAGTGACCCACATAGCAGCAGTTTGTGGAGAACTGTTGCCCATAAGATGGACTCACATTGAGAACTCACATGGAGAACTGTGTCCCATGGGAAGGACCCCATGTTGGAGTAGAGGAAGGACTTCTCTCCCTGATCAGCAGCAGAAACAACTTGTGATGAGCTGACCATAATGCCCATACCCTGCCTCCTTGCACCACCAGGGAAGGTGGTAGAGCAGCGAAGGAGGAAGAGGTGGGGGGAAGGTGTTTTCAAGGTTTAATTTTACTTCTCCTTATCCTGCTCTGATTTTGTTGGTAGTAAATTCAATTAATATCTCTAATTTGAGCCTGGTTGGCCTGTGATGGTATTTGATGAGCAATCTCTCCCAGTCCTTATCTCAACCTGTGAATCCTTGGTTATATTTTCTCTCCCCTGTACATTTTTGGAGGGGAGTGATAGGTTTTGGTGGGTATCTGGCACTCAGCCAGGGCCAACCAGCTACAAGAAGGTACACACTAACTAGATTTAAGTGACTAAGTTTAGAAGATAGTCTAGTGAGACAAGTGACATAAAGATACAACAAAAAGACAATTTAAAGCAAGAGCCTGCCAATTCCATTTGACAGTATGTAGAAGCTTGGTGGAACTATATAATTTTAATTAATTTCTTCAAGTAATCTATTTTCTGACATCAGACTTTTCAGAGCTAGGAATTAATACTCTAAGTCAGAAATGCAGTAAGAATGGCTACATACGTCAGGTTTAAAACTTTGCTGGAGGTTGTATAGACAGCTGCTGTACTGGTTTTAGCTTTGTTAATTTATGTCCTCATAGCTATTATGGTACTATGTTTTGGATTATTGCTGAGCAGCTTGCATAGCCTCAGGGCCTTTTCTGCTCCTCCAACCACCCCACCAGAGCACAGGCTGACGATGCTCAAGTAGCTGGGAGAGGACACAGCCAGGACCACTGCCCTAAACTGACCAAACGAACATCCTGTACCGTATGGTGTCATGCTCAGCAATGACAGCTATGGAAAGAGGAAGGGAAGGACATTTGGAGTGATGGTGTTTGTCTTCCCATGTCACCATTACATATGATAGAGCCCTGCATTCCTGGATATGGCTGAATACCATGCCCATGGGAAATGGTGAATGAATTTCTTGGTTTGCTTTGTTTGTGTGTGCAGCTTTTTTTTCCCCATTAAACAGTCTTTATCTCAACCCGCAAGTTTTCTCAGTTCTACCCTTCTGTTTCTTTTGCCATTCCAACCCAGGGTAGTGAGCGCCACTGCGTGAGGCTCAGCTGCCTGCCAGGACTAACAGGCAGAAGTTACAACAAAGTATTCTTCTCCAGTAAATATAAATTAATTTTAAATGGACTGCTTTTTCATTTAAATTTACTATGGCACATAGAGATATTTAAAATTAATAGTAGTAAAGCTACCCTTGAAAATGTGTCCATCAGCCTTTAGTATTGCACCCAGTACATGATAGCAATTTATTTTTTGCTAATGAGTGAGATAAAGCCAGTCAGAATCAGTCAGATATAAATCTAACTGGTCAGCTCACTGATTTTTTCAATCATTAGATTTTGCACACCGTATGGTATTAGCTAGTTCCATGACTAGGAATCTGCCTGTTGCTGATTACTGTTTCTAAAGAAACAGCCTTTATCATTAGTATTTCTTCCCATTTTTGGACTAGAACTGTCATTTGATTATCTTTTTTTAATGGTATTTCAAATATAAAATTACCAGGATACATTGGATTTTTTTCAGGATTTACTAGAGCTGATGCCAGCATTCTGTATTGTCAAGAATACAGTGATCCAGAAATAATCTTACAATATATGAAATAATCTTTCAAGACACTGAGGCATGTCAGTCAGTGAGTAACAGCATTAGCACACAAAAAACTCACACAAGGAGGTGAACATTTTTGCCAAAGAAACAAATCAAACATGAAAAATAGGAATTAAACTGAGAAAAAGGAAACATTAGAACCATAAAAATGACACGTTTCTAAAGAACTGGCTGGTCTGTGTAGCAAAGCATTTTCTCTCCTAGATGGAAAAGTTAGTTTTGCATAGTCCTGTGTGACAAGTTTTAAGCTTAAATATCAAACACTCTAATATATGTATTTTAACTCTTTGCATCCTGGACTTCAATAAAGAAACCAAATTAGAGTCTATGTATAGATAAGTCCTAAAATATGGTATTTGATATCTTTGTCAACTATACCATACTTGTGCTAAAGGAAGAACATTAAGAAACTAGCTACATGGACAAAGCATGAGTAAGTAATATCCAGAACTGCAACTCATAGGACTTAAACTCTGAATGTGTAGGGAAGATGCTCCCAATATTAAACATAGAATTTTATATTTCCAGATTATTTAATCTCTACAGCAACTGATTTAAAATTTTGGTTGTAGTTCTAGCTATACATTTAAGCTAAGTTTTCTGTTGTCATCAACAAAATATCACAAGTAAGCACTTGCAAGTCAGTCCCCACTTTCCACCACATACACACACATGATTCTGGGGTAGATTTAATGATGATAGGGTGGAACATAGTTCAATTAAGGGTCAGGAAAGGTATTTAAATGAGCAATTAACAGTTCATGAACTGAAAAATTCTACAGATAATGAGCAATTCTGAGAGAAAGATACTCCAAAGTTATCTAATGAGATGACCTTACCAATAAAAGTGATGGTAATACATATAGGAGACTAAATATGATTTCAAATTAGAAATTTGAGAGAGAAAATAGAGAAAAGATAAGAAAAAAAATAGAAAGAAATCATCTTAAACAACTATGGTGGTACTCTACTTCCAAGGTATCCTTAAACAGAGGAAATAAAGCAAGCTTTTAACATTTGAAGATGTTTGTATCATTTATATAGTTTGTCAAAAAGCTTGGGCTTAGGATACATAACTGTGCTGAAAATCTAGAGCAAAGACAACAAAATAATTATTCACTTAACCTGTATTAGAGGAGAAAAGACTGTGAAAACCACTCATATATATATACAAATCTACTGAAGACCAAGCATCTAGAAGTTCTACAGTAATGCAGGAGAAAAACTATAAGGAGATATTTCTCCAGTATTTTTCTAGTGTTCAAATGCTCAAGTTAGCTGAAAAGATGGGTTGTCACTCAGTTGCAGGCCATGACATCTATGTGTGTTTCCACCTAGCAATTTGGTTTGACTGCAGGAAGATCACCTTACATTAACAGCAAGGGGATAGTAAGCATTAATTTCAAACAAGCAATTACGATAATTTCAAAGATTTATGAAGAAAAATATTATTTATTTTGTAATTAATAAAATGTGAATTTGGCAGAAGCACAACTACAAGCCAGATACTGACTGAACAGAGTTATTTTGTCTTCAAATATATAAAGATAATAAAAGCATCCGCTAGATTTATGAAACAGATGAAATAAATACAAAATATAAAGTAAAATTAAAATATATTGATTTTGTGCTTTATTTATCTTTGACAATGAATTTAATATTTTAAACTGCAATTTTACAATTTAAGCTCAGTCTTTCAAGGAATATCTGCTTTTAATAATTAGGACCAGGATTTCTTCACTTTTAATATTAGACATTAAGCTGTGCTTTCAAAAACTTTTACCTGATACAGGGAGGTAATCACCAAGGAAATGGAAAGGGAGGAAATTAATCATTTAGTCAATGAGAAAGAAAGAATTATTCAAAGACAGAACCCAAAATTAAATGCACCTGTCCCCTTCCCCATGATTCTTGTTTTTCAGAAATGCAAGCTAAAAGGATGAAAGCAAGCTGTAGTTTTCCTCATTGCTACTTGAATAATTTGTTCAGTGGTGCCCTGTAGTATCATATTTGCCTCAACACAGTATTTGTAAAATATAAAAACACTGGAAAAATACTCCAGGTACTTCAACAGCTTTTCTGGCCTTACAGCTTAGTCCAGGAACTATACCCAGTGTTTCAAATGTTCCTTTCTACCCATAAATGTTATCCTTAATAACTAATGACTTCTTTGGCTTTTATATTCCTGCAGAAGCAAATGATTTTTAGAAGAGCTTAAGTTGGAGAGGAACTGAGACTGAACTAGATGATCTTGTTTAGTCAGCAAAACATAAGAACTAGAGCTCTCTTATGACACTAAAAAATACCTCACTTTGGTTTAGCGTAATACTGTATCTTGTGGCAATTTATAATGAAGTGAAATATTTAATGTTTAATTTAAAAATATGTATTCACAAATAAAAATATGTCTTTACAAATGGAAATAATTTTTTCCTGTTTCTGTCTTCTACAGATATATTGTGTTTTCTAGTGTTTGTCTAATACTCCAAGGAGTTGAGAAGAAACTAGAGTACAAACCTGGTCATTGGAGGGGCCATAAATAGAACAGCTGACACCAAGTGCTTCTGTTGAAAACCACCCAGTGTAACTATGAAATGAATTGCCAGAAAACAAAGAAGAAAATCTCCCTCAGCAAGCAGTTAAAGGTAAGTAATGATAATATACCTACTTATTGCACCATTTTCAAACTGATCAGGAACATGCACAGCTAATGACACCATGATTCATTTTCTGCTCCCACAATGAACAATGAATGTTATTTATGAATAAAGTTTTCAGAAGTGCAGCAATCTTAATTCCACAGCTGCATCAAATGTATTTGTTTTTTGCTCTTATTATTTGAAATATGTTACATAACTGCTAATTTGCAGAGAAAATTAATGTTTTTATCAATCAGAGGTAAACCTTTGGTCAAGTATAGACCCATTTAAATAATTCATAAACAAGCTTAGCTCAGGATATGGGTTAGCATCAACACAGGAGGTAAGAACAGGCAGTTATTTACTGTGAGGGATCTATGCTTAGAACTTATGTGGTTCACTTTTCTTCTAAGAGATTTAATAAATATTTGAACAAAGAAGTGTGATGAGTATTTGACTTGAGAAATTCATAACCGAATGGTCCCCCAAAGAGTTCTTAATGAATAGATCAGCTTCTTAAGAATGAAACAGCAAAAAGATTCTATTGAGCATTTGGTGATGCTATTCTGTCTACTACTGTAACTGCTGGATACTGAGGCAGTACTTGGTTTTGTGGTTGCGAGTTTACCTGATCACCATGTAAATTGAAAGGGAGAACAGCTAAAGTGTTGCCGTGAGTCCTGAAAGCAACGCTGCATAGTGGTATCAAAAAGATGGGGATAACAGTGAGTATAATTTGAACTGCACAATCTTTAAAAGTGGAAATAACTTGTGACAAGATAAAATGCAGCTGGACAAAACTTCATATGGGCCCACATAGTGCAAATGATCTCACATGAGTTTTTAATAAAATTGACCATACACTTTGAAGAAAATGTGGAAATCAGCAGTGTTAAAATTTCAGCAATACTTCCATATTTGTATGTTTCTTTTGCTGTTTCCATTTTCTTGAAAAAATTGTTTCATAGCATTGCTAGTGATGATCCATGTCACAGAAAATGCCATAGCGGCAGTAACAAGTGCATATTCTAGTGGGAACATTCTTACTGTACTGATGGCTACTTCACACAGAAGGGAACTACTTAAATGTGAATGCATAAACATCAAAGACTAATAACACAGCAGGACTTGTTCTTTGCACCACCTTGTGTATTTAAAAACCGCTATTTCATTATGCTAATCATTTAATTCCATCTGTTGAATTCCTGCCAGCCACATGTCTAACATAATGACAGAATTTGTACTTCAGAGTGTCATTCACATGTCTACCATGCCTACGAATTTCTTCTAATGGATAATGCTATAGATGTATAAAAAAACTGTAATGCATGTCAAAATGGTAGGTGAACCATACCAATGGAGAAGGTATATCTTTTTAGGAGAAGTGACACAATATCTTAAAAAAAAGAAATAGGCCTGTGCCAGCTCTGCAGTTAGAGACAGGTGTCTCCTCCCCTCAGCAAGTAAAACTGCTCTGGCAACTCCCAAGCACTCCCAATGCAACATATGCTGCTGCTGCAGGTGTTCTTTGGCAGCACTGTGAGCTTAGCTCTTAAAAATGTTCTTGCTTAGTTATCATTTTATCAGATAGCCAACTTTCTTCCTGAGGAGAAAGACAAAATGGCTGAGACTGAACTTCAAATGTTTTGCTAGCATAGATGCAATAAATGTGGGGAAAAAAACCCTCACATTTCCAACCAACACAACTAGGGGGACAAAGAAATCTGTGTCATTCAAGAAGGCAGTAATTCTGGTAAAGAAGTTCCTTTTGCAAGCACATATCTCTCCACCAGAGGGCTTTATTGGTATGATTATCCTAAAACTTCTTGCAGTCTCTTCAGCCATAATAGACTGGGATTTTGTAAGACAAGAAAAAAGAGCAGAGTTTTGTTCTTACTTAGCTTTGAAGGCTCCTTCAAAATAAATGTATTATTAAGGTCAAGATAATCTCTAATAACATAATTTGTCAGTTTAAATGAAGATGTTGATTTCCATGATAACTTTATCACATATGTATATGAACATGTTCACAGAGCACACTCTTACAGATTATCTGTACAGAATGGTACAGATAGCTGATATTCTAAAAAGCACAATGTCAGCTGCTCAGTATCTAAAGTGAGGATTTAAAGAGATTATTTAAACATTAGTAAACTTTTTAATATTTTTTTTCTTTATAAAAAAAGGGAGAGGGATTTTTTTACATGGGTAGAGAGTGATACGGCAAACATTTAGTTTAGGTGGTAAGAAGAAATTCTTTACTCAGAGGGTAGTGAGATCTGAAACAGGTTCCGCAGAAAAGTTGTGGATGCCCCATTCCTGGAGGAGTTCAAGGCTAGATTGGATAGGGCCCTGAGTAACCTGGTCTAGTGGGTGGCATTGCTGCCCATGGGGCAGCTGGGGGAGTTGGAACAAGATGATCTATAAGGTTCATTTCAACACAAGTCTTTTTTTTTTTTTTATGGTTCTATGTTGTATTGCAAAGGGAGCTAAACTGAGAAAATTTCTTTATGAAGTTTATGTTTGCTTCTTGTAACCTTTTCTTAAAATTTCAAAATGAAAGTATGTTTTCTTGCAGAGGTCTCTAAGATTGGATAGAACTCCCTTCCTCTCCTCTCTGCATATCTGTACACTCGGGCTCTGTTAGAGGGAACAATTTGTCCACCAAAGTTCAATACTGGGTCCAATATAATTTAGTTTATTCATCAATGACTTGGATGAAGGAGCAGAGGCCTCCTCAGTAAGTTCACTGAGGACACAAAGCTGGGGGGAGTGGCTGATACCCCAGAGGGCTGTGCAGCCCTTCAGAAGGACCTTGACAAACTGGAGAGATGGGCAGAGAGCTGTCTGAAACGCAACAGAGCCAAATGCAGGGTCCTGCACCTGGGGAGTTCCACACAAAACTTTGTTACTGTGCAGGTGACTGAGCACTGGAATAGATTGCCCAGAGAGGTTGTGGAATCTCCCTCACCGGAGATATTCAAGAACCATCTGGGCACAATCCTGTGCCATGTGCTCTAGGATGACCCTGCTTGAGCAGGGAGGTTGGCCCAGATGACCTTCTGTGGCCCCTTCCAACTTGACCCATTCTGTAATTCATGCTCTGACTTCTATTCTAACCCCCACAGTGATAAGCGAGGAGGAAATAGGTAGGAAGGAGTGGAAGCTTTGACAGTATATCAGCTACTATTCCTGAGTCAGGGAGATTAAAGGATGCAGCCTACACTGCAAAGTATTTGTTCACTACAGGACTCAGGATGCTTCCCTGTGTGAGCAGAAAAAAAATGCATATGAATGGTATATAATTTATGTTGGCATTCTAGCACCATCCCAATATATTTTTCCTTATTTGTGCTAGCCTCTGAACTCAGACCATGGCTGTGAGATGTATTTCCTGTAGCATTTTCTTACTATTTTTACAATTTTGGATTAATTGCAAGCTTTTATTTGTCTGTATGTATCACATAAGTCTCAAAAGACTGATGCTGCTACATTTTAAACAGAGCACTATATTGTACGTCCCATAGTTCTATTAATTACTGTGCTTTCACTTTCAGTTTATGTTGTTTCTGAACAAGTGCAAGGTTCAGAGTGTGGCCTATGCTTAATAATTTCAAAGAGCTGCCTCTAGAAAATTCAGTGAATAAAGAATCTAAGTTAATGAAATGTATAAATAGTAAATGATAAGGTAATGCATGAGAAAACTGGTGAGTGCAGAATAGATCTAATCATGGAGATACTAAATGCTTTCAGAGAAGTACCCAATATTCAATAGTGCTTATCTTGGCTGAAATTCAGTCTTTGATACCTTTTACAATAGTATGATCGATCAGTGCTTGTAAGCCTTCAAGAAGTCTATTGAAGAGGCTTTGTCCTCTTGATTGGTGCTTTTTACCTTTGGCTATTCAGTATATTGTGCGAAGGATACAAAGTCAAACTAATAGGAACTTCTGAAAGAAACAGATAGATCCACTTTGCTTGGGGGAAACATCAATTCAAACTGGAAACAAAGATGAATGAAAATTGTAACAGAAATTTACAAACTTCAGTATTATTTAAAAAACGAAATATTAAATGTGTGTCATGTACATAGTGGTAGTGTTAAACGGTAATGGTAAATGTCAAATATTTAACATTTAACATCCTCTTTCATACCACCTATATCATAGAATCATAAAATCAGAGAATGGCCTGGGTTGGAAGGACCCTCAAAGATTTGCAATCCCCTGCAACAGGCAGGGACACCTTTCGTTAGACCAGATTGCTCAGAGCTCCATCCAACTTGGCCTTAAACATTGCTGAGGATGAATCATCCACAATATCTCCAGGCAACCTGTTTCAGTGCCTCATGACTCTCACAGTAAAGAATTTTTTACTAATATCTAATCTAAATCTACCCTATTTCAGTTTAAATCCACTCCTCCTTGTTCTGTCACATGCTCTTGTAAAAAGTCCCTCTCTAGCTTTCTTGTAGGCTCCCTTCAGGTGCTGGACGGCCACAATTAGGTCATGCCAAAGCCTTCTGTTTTCCAGGCCGAACAATCCCAGATCTCTCAGCCTTTGCTGATAGGAGAGGTGCTCCATCCTTCTGATCTACTTGGTAGGCTCCTCTGGACTCAGTCCAACAGGTTGATGTCCTTCCTGTGCTGGGGACCCCAGAGATGGATGCAGCACTGCAGGTGAGGTCTCACAAGAATGGAATAGAGGGGAAGAATCGCCATGCCACGCAATTTCAAAGTTATTATACATAAAATAAATAGTGACTGTAAATAGGGACATTGAAGAACCATTGACATCTGAACTACCTCCAGTTTATGCTGTTATATTTTAATGTAACATTTTCAATGCTCACATTTTCAAAAATAAAATTCAGGAGCTCTGAATTGAAGACTATATATATTTTCTGAACACCATGAAAATTTTTTGTGTATCAAGTGTTGTGCCCACATATTCATAGCAATGTCCAGAAGCCATTAGTCACCATTTGCTTCAGGAAATAAATTTATTTTTCCATGTAAAGGCACATTATTTTTTTTACTTCCAGTGATAAGGCTTAATATAATAATTTAAAACATATAACCTAAACTCTGTTTATGCAGTATTTAGTATTGGAAATGTGGATTATTAATTTATTTTTCCAGATAAACACTTATTTTGCAACAAAGTAGTATATATAAATATGCATATATATGTGTGTATAAATATATATATATATAGTCTTGCTGGTGCCAGTTTTTATTATGGGATTTTACTGTTGGAATCATGAGAAAAGGAGATGTCTGAAATAATATACCAAAAGCAAGTGCAGGATTCCTCCACTCCCTGCCAGCAATTGTTGGTCTCCTATTTGAAGGATAGATGCAGCTTGGAGAGGATTTTCTTTATTGTTTTGAAGCAGTTGGCTCTGAGTCTGAAGAAAACATCATGCTGAGCTACCAGGAGCTGCATTCATTCTCATTTGAAAGCAGGTCATGCATTCATCTGTTCTCTCAATTTCTGAATAACCTCAGCAATATGTGGCACACATGCTGCTTCAGCCCTCTGAAAGGACTCACATTGGTAGCATCCCTTAGCACACTTATTAGTGGTCTGGGCTGGTCTTCCTTTTACTTCAGATTCTAAGTTTCCACAATGAGGCAGTTGTGAAGTCTGCCTATGTCATTAACTGATTTTTTTTTTTTCATGTAGAAACACTCAGCGTTTCCTCAAAACAAAGTGAAAAATAGTATAATCACTGCAAATTCTGTTATTCAGAAGGCATCCACGGATTTGAAGCAAAACCAAATGAACTGTCAGCATAGTACTCAGAACAAAAGATTTAACAGTGTATTTTCATCTTAGCAGGAGTTCCATTACTGAGAACTCAATCTGGGAAGCTATTTAGATCCTTTCCCCAAAGGTGTCTGTTGTTCTGTATCAGTCAGTGACATACTCAAAATTAGTACCCAAAAAGCTCTCAAAATTAGGAAGCATTGATTTTTACTTTTAGGTCTTTTGTTTCTGTACTGTACATCAAGAAAAGAGGATTAGCAGCAGCAAATGGTAATTTAGCTACATATATCTAGTATATTGTACTGTATTCACACAGCTCTAAAGAATAAATTCAGGGAAGACAATGCAAATTGGAGGCCACTAAAACACCACACAGACTACTCCATTTTTCCCAGTTTGATTGTATAACAATTACAGCAGTGATAATCAGCTAAGGCAGTATGATGCTATTATTTGATCTCTTCTACTGATAGCTCACTGTAGGTGTGGCTGTGCTTGTGACTGAACTACAAGACAAAGATCATGTTACTGATTTTACCACTCTATCCAAATAAAGTGTCTATTCAAATATTTAGAGATTATCCAGCTGGATCTCATAGCACGGGAAATTAACCTTTTCTAGGATCTACAACCTCTGCAATGTTAAGCACACTAGCTGTTGGAGGCAATCTAGAAAAGACTCAGAAGATGGACAAGAAGGAGACAGCAAGACTAAACAACTGCTTCTGGAAGACATGCTTTGGAGCAGCCTCTTTCCAAACACATCTATTAAATATTTAATGAAATAAGTGTCAGACAACAAACAAAACAAGCAAACAAAATCAACAAAAATAAACAGCAAAAATAAAATCACAAACCAAAACAAAACCATCCAAAAACTGCCAAAACAAGCAGTGGCTTCCAGACTTCAGAATAACACAATGGATTCCTTTATGGCAATTTATAGGGAGTATTACCCATGAATCCAAAGAAAATAGTAACTGACAAAATTCACTTTTCCTTTAAGAGGGATACTACCATGATCATTTGGATTGCCTTCATTTGCTGTTCACTAACCAATAGGACAAGGGTAGACGAACTGTGCAGCTGCTGTAAGAGCATAATTTATATGCTGGTGTGTATGGGATATTGCTACCATGTGTTACAAAGATTGTCAATTTTTTAAAAGTGTGTACCTAAAGTTTCCTAACTGTTTCAGTGTAAATGAAAGAATCACCAATGAAAGTAGATACTTCTCTATTTTTCTTACATCAGTGGTCAGCCACCCACCATCAATTAAGAAAAAGAAAGGTAATTTGTGAGGAAAATATATTGGCTGTTTTAGTACTTATAACAACATGGACATTTAAAGGTGTCAGTGGCCTTGGGTGATTTATTAGCTGGAAAAAGATTAATATTATGTTTACCTTTAAGAAGAAAAAGTGTAAAGGAAGACTGCACACTATAGGCCAATCGTCTTAATCTCTGTGCCTGGAAAGGTCATGGGCAAAGTTTCTTGGAACCCATTTCCAAACATGTAAGGGACAGAAAGTTAATCAGGGGCATTTAACAATTATGAGCTTCTCAACCACTCCTCACTGGACTTACTCTCTAGACCCTTTACCAGCTTCTTTGAGCATGTTCCAGCACTTCAATGCCCCTTTTGTCATCAGGGGCCCAAAACTGAACACAGAATTCAATGTGCAATTTCACCCGAGCTAAGTACATGGCAATGACCCTTTCCCTAATCCTGCTGGCTGTGCTACTTCTGATACAAGTCTGGATGTCATTGGCCTTCTTGGCCACCTGGGTACGCTGCTGGCTCATGTCAGCCAGTCGTCAACCAGCACCTCCAGGACCTTTTTCACCAGGCAATTGATTCCTCTAACAACTGTTCTTACTGTTAAAGTCTGAGGCAAAGAAGGCATTAAGTGCCTCAGCTTTCCTCCGTTTTCACTGTTTCACTGTTTCCCCCCTCGCATCCAAGGAAGATTCTCCTTATCCCTCCTTTTGTTGCTAATGTATTTAAAGAAAAATTTGGGTTTTTTATGCCACTAGGAAGATTAAGTTTTACTCAAGCTTTGGTGCTTCCAATTTTCTACCTGCATAACGTCACGACATAGAAAATCATAGAATGGTTTGGGTTGGAGGGGGACCTTGAAGATCATTTACTTCCAACCTCCCTGCCATGGAGAGGGACACCTTTAACTAGACCAGGTAGACTACATCCTTGTAGTCTTCCTGAGTTGCCTGCCCCTACTTTGAAAGGCCACAAAAGGTCACAAACCCTCTTGTTTTTTTCCCCGAGTTCCAACCACAGCTCTCTGTTGATCCAATGTAGTCCTCACCCCCAGCACATCTTTCAGCACATGCACAGTATGAGACAGTCTATCCATTTGATTAAGATTATGAATAGAAAAAGAAAGCTTGCCTTTCTTCAAAACAAGTGAAAATAACAATATTTGTTACCAGTATTGGTGCTCATAGAATTTGTTCCACTGTCTGATTTTCCCAACTATCTAATTTTTATTTTGTCATTCAACCAGACTGTACCAGAAAAATTCTCAACAGTGCCTAATGTACCATGTCTGGTAGCCTTCCCATTGGAAAGAATTTCAGGAAAAAAAATCTGTAGATTGCTGGGATTACTCACCAATAAGCTATAAATTTAATTTCTCAGTTCAAACTGTTTTTATTTGCCAAACCTGGCAAGACCTAGAGTGAAAAACAGATGCTTCTCATTTTTTCCCCAGTGCCTGCAACTTCTCTATATTACAATATATTGCAATACAGACTATATTGTAATATAGAACATATTGTAATATAGAATATATTACAATGATACAACTAAGGCATTGCACAAGATTTATAGCATACTGTTTTTTTAAAAGTTTATCATTCTAAGCTAACTTCAGTGCTTGCATTGCCAATGTAGTGCCTAGAGTGCCACCCTAATTGCTTAATCTAGCTAGCTGTAGATACTCAAAATTGTTTAGAGGTGTACAAAACATAACACAGAACAAATGTTGTTACCAGCATGCAAGTAAAAGTGGGACAGAAAATAAATCAGTTTAATATTTAGAATAAAAAAAAATATTTTCATTCCAACAGACCGCTGGCAGTGAAGAATTATATTTTCTGCTCCTTAATTTCATAGCTTTGCAATTAACTAAGTTCTCTCAATCCTCTACATTTACTTGGAAAGCAAAGATGGCTAAGTCTGTTTCTTGAAGTCTTTCTGTTCTCTTTATTTATTGTTTGGGACAAAACAGCAATTATATTTCTCACTGTAAGGCCATCACAAGAAGACTGTTGATGAGAAATGAGAAAAATAATAGGAATACTTAGTAGGAACCAAAGTACCTGTTGTCTGAAGTACATATTCTGTAATGCTCACTGAGAAGACAGAGCACCTGCAATCATGCAGGAAACTGTTTCAGGGACATCTATCCAGAATGACTAATACTTGTTTTGGATAAACTGAGTTCTGGAAAAAATCAAAACAGAGAGACATGTAAAGCAATACACATGACTTGCACACCACTGTTAGAGATCACACCTATAACAGATGAACAATTTTTAATGGCAGACATGTGAAGGAAATATTGGAAAGGTGTTGAAATGTTACGGATACAGAAATATCCATATTTAATGTAAAAATATTTTTAAATAACCTTTGGGAAGGATCTTGAACTTACGCTTCATGGCAATCACTGCCTCCAGCCAGTTAAACTGAGACCTACCCATATGTGGTGGTAGATGAAGAGTTGGGGAAAAATATATTTT
The DNA here is from genome assembly GCF_020740725.1 of Corvus hawaiiensis. Lineage (NCBI taxonomy): Eukaryota > Metazoa > Chordata > Aves > Passeriformes > Corvidae > Corvus > Corvus hawaiiensis. Next base: position 28,205,424 of record NC_063215.1, read on the forward strand.
TCTACTGAATTCCTCAAGCATTCCTCTGAAGTCTGGTTACAGTACAAGATCAGATGAAGAACAAAATGAGGCTGAGGTCTGACCCTAAATGACAGTTCCTATGTTCCATTTTCTCTCCCCCAGTTCTCTAATATAATAATGAGTACAAAGAACTATGTTTCAATATTAGACAGAAAGTTATTGAAAATTATATCAAAAATGAAATTAAAAGTTTTACTTGAATGCTCAAACCCTGAGAAAGATTATTTTACAAGAGTTATGTGTCTTGTTTCTAGCATTAGTGCTTCCTAAGATAAGGTACTTCAGCATGAAGTAATTAATGTGTACACGGAGGAAAAAAACAAGTCTATAGCTGGTACTACCTGGTACTATATACTACATTATCTTCTGAAGGGAAAATGCTGTTTTCCTGTGTTGAGCTCCTGGGAAAAGCACCTAATTCACCAGTGCAGGTGAATGGAAACTAGGTGAACACTGATCTTTAGCTGTGTCCTACATAACTGAAATTGAGATTTTCAGCATGAAATCTTCAGGAAATAGCAAAGCATTTCAGGTAAACCCATATAAAGAAAGAATATGTAATTCCAGTTACATTAATATACACAATTTATGACACTTTAGAGAAATTCTAGTAGAATTAAATTGTGAGTAACATTCAGGCATAGAACACAATGCCTTATATGTGTATTTTTAAATTTGATTAAATAGTATTTGTAATTACTAAATGGCTTTATGTATAAAAGTATCCTTCCAGTATTACTACTCAGTCAGATGGACTTATTTATACTTATTTATAAACACAGAGTCAAATTCTAAGGTAGTAACTAATCACAGTCATGCATACTGGCATATACATGTGCTTGTAAAAAATTGTATGGCTCCCCTGGAGACTAATTCTGAAATGTCCATTTTCAATGCTGAACTTAGATGGAAAAAATATTTTTTTGCTTATTATTTTGGGCTTCAAAAATGACCAAGTTACCTGGATAATACCCTCTTTTCCCTTTTTTTCTCCCTTTCTTTTTCCCTTTCTTTTTCCCTTGTCTATGCCCTTGCCCATCTCTAAAAAGTATCCATCTGTACATCTGAAAGACAAAGTAAGCTTGCTCTTTAAAAAAAATTTTAAAAAAAAGCTCTAATTTTTTTAGACTTCATTTTCTCACCTTTTTAAATGCAGGATACAGAAAAACGAAATAGTCCTAAGCTACCCTTTTTCAATAAATGCCCTTTAAAAAACAAAACCCAGTCAATCAATCAATCAAATAAAACCTGCAGAAATTCTGTTGTTTTAAGCAATGACCCGAAATGGAATGTCTTTCAAGTTCTTTATGCTACCAAGGTCAATGGACAAGTGAATGCAGCTTAGAAAAAGCCTTTTTTATACAGACAAGTTGAAACACTAGTACTTCTATCTTGGTCTTAAAATAAGGAGTAATATTTTCCATTGCTTTTTTATATTTCTTGCAACTATTTTTATTATAAAAAGTGAGCATAGCCATTTAATTATTCAAAAATACCCTCAAGGATTCTAGTAAACTGTTGTCTTGTAGTCCGAGTTAGCAGATTTCATATGAAGCACAGCCCTTTTTTTCAAATTGAGGGCTGTCACTCAAGATACAAGGTAGTAAATTTCTTATTTTTGTAAAATGCCAGTAGGTTTCAACTCTGCAAAACAGTAAATAAGGGATTTTAAACCATAACATAATAAACATCTTCAACTGCCACTTTATATGACTTGTTAACTTAATATGACCAAATACAATAATCTTATTTTTAAATGATGTAAATTCTGCGATAGGTTTCTTGCTGCTTTTGTAAACAGCCACTATAAAATGCTAAGTCAGTTCACTCTCAGAAGTATATTTTTCATTTGTGTACATGTACTTGGAAGATACATTTTAGAAAGAAAAAAAAAAATGCCAAAAATATGACAAAGTTTTGAAGATTAACAGCAAAAATATCAAAAGTCATATATCTTTGAACCACTTGTGTAATATTCTTTAGTATTTCACATGGTATGCTGAATAAATAAGCAGCATATTATATCTCAAAATGCTGTGAAATTTTAAATCTTTTTCTAGGTCTTGGATTTTACTTATGTATTGATGTTTTGGTTAATGTTGAATTAAATATTCTCTGTGTATGACTAGAAAAAACCGAAATGTTCTGTTACAGGTAGATTCCCACTTGTTTAGTCCCTGCATCTTGTATAGTGCGGATGTGAATATGATTCCCACTAGCTATTTTTATTTGGCTTCTGTACCATAAAGTCACAAAACAACTTAGCTATAAAAACAAAACCAAAACCCCAAACCAGTATATAGATAAAGGCATCCTATGTCTTTTCAGGCAATGAATTTTTAAAAGGTTTGCTTGAAAAAGAGAATATAACAATTGGCAATAGCTGTTCAGATGTAAGATTTAAAATGGTTTTATTCTGGGACTGGGCAGATGGGTGATTTGTATTAGATTTGTGTTTTGCTTTTGGGTGTTTTTTTTTCTACTAGATTTTAGTGCCTCATTTCCAGACACTGCTGTCTGCATTTTTGTAGACAATGCTAATTCTCTAGCAGATTGCACTTTACTGTTGAATTTTAGAACAGTAAAACTATAAGGAGAGTGGGTAATTTTAACTAGATGGAGTGCTGCCATTGTAAATATCACTAGTAAAGGGTGAAAAAACATAAAGCATGCATTTATTTAAAAAAACCCCCATATATATAGACATGTTTGAGATATGTTTCTTAATGCCTTGCCTTTCTTCATGCTCCACTTTAACAGCTTCTAACCATTTTCAATTTTCCATATTTCCCTTTTGTTATTTAATTAGCTAAATATCACAGTGGGTGTTCTAAATTTTTTGATATGTTTGCATATCAAAACATATAATCTACTTAAGTGACAGAACAATAATTTTTCTCTACCTTTGCCCAGAAGGTCTAGGAGACAGGTATTCCATCAGGCATAATGTATACATTAAACATCTTTAGATACATTATTTGCTTGGTTTACATATTTATTCCAAATCCTGTGATTTTCACCTTCTGGTTAATTTGCTAATAACAGGCACAACTCCTCCAAAACGGATCTGTTGCCTCTTTATGACTATGATAGATTCCCTTACCCTTCATGCAACATCATACAAAGAGAGCAACATATCAATTTGATATTCTTCTCAAAAATACTTCTAAAAAATATTTCTAAAATAATTCAGAAAAATAATTCACTTGGAAAACTACTTTTTTTTTAATTTCATGTTAACCTTCTTATGATTACAATTCTGTTTACAGTTGAATGTATAGAGATACGTTAAGACTAACAGTAAATGCAGTTTATTAAATTAATTGTTTATATTAGCAGCTAGCAAATAAAGACTATGATGGACTTGTTCTTTTTTCCCTTATAAGCTTGTCATGTAGGTAAGAAAAATACAGGCCAAGATGTGCATTTTTATTATATTATTTCATTTGATAGTGTTACAGTTAGTATTTTTCATACGAAGACGCATTTGTCATTATAAAACCGAATAAATAATTATAAATTGTCATGAACATAATTACCTATTCTTATTGATCTGACAGTAAGAATGAGATGTTGATTTTAAAAAAACTGTGATGTAATGAAAAATCATGTATATATACATTTATACGCCTATATATGATATATAATATATTGTAATGACACATACAGTAGTATAGACACGTGTAGCATGCCAACTTTAACTATTCTCCATGGAAACTACATTTTATTAATAGCCAACTTAAGAGTAATACTGAAGCACCTGTGTTCCCTTTCCTCACAGCATCAGTGAAAATTTAGTTGCTGTTGTTACGGGAGTGTCTTGGGATGACTATCAGAGGACATTCATTTTGGATGTTCCTCTGAATTTGTCTCAAACCAGGACAGGGAGGAATAGAGAAGGAGAAAGAAAACATGCCATTGTATAAATCACAGCATGGCCCATAGCCTGGATACTGTGTGTACTTCTCTTCCCGTTGTCTTAGTAAAGGGAAAGTAGGAATTAAAAAGCCTTGAAAAAGGGTGACAAGGATGACTAAAAGTTTATGATGGCTTCTGAAGGAGGAAGGACTGGGAAAACATGAAACCTTTACCCTAGAAAGCAAGGGGCATGGGGCAATGTGGCAGTGGCCCACAAAAACAAGGGAAGTTTGGCTTGGAATCATCTTTTCATTCTCCTTTTCCACACTAGACATGGGATAAAGCTGGCAGCAGCAGTGATTAAAATTTAAAATAGGGAGGTATTATTCTATGCAACAGGTGAGACCTGTGGGTCTGTTTGTTCTACCATATTGGCACAGAACAGCTGATATGGGCAGGGATCTATGGGGATTGGGTAGTCAAAGCCCCCTCCTCAGAAGAAAGGTTTATATATGTTCAAGGGAAGATGGTGTAAGTAAGACTCACTGACTTCTATTGAGTGAATCAAAACAGGCTGAGGAAAACCCTCATTTGAGAGAACATGGGAGAATACTGGAGGACAAATAACGTGTGCACTTTTCATAGTTTTTCCCAGCAATCCCCTTAGGGCCACTGCTAGAAATAGCATACAAGATTTTATGGTTCTTGGCTTGAATCCATAAACACCTTCTTTTATTTTCATGTAACATATTATATATATAAACAATGAAAACATTAAAACATTCATGCTTCACTAAGTGTTAAAAACTAGGCAGTCAATTATGAAAATAGCAGAATCCATCTTGTTATCTACATATAAATGGAGGGGCATCTGTTTTCATAGATGAAACAGAGCGTACTGCATACATATTCACAGTTCATACAAATGTGAGAACCTACTGTTTTATGGCTTGCCAGTTTTAAGAGATTCAAAGGATCCATTGAAGTTGTTTCTTCCATATAATAGAATGACTCGCTTATTACATTTATTGCAGTGCTCTGAGAAATTTAGATGCATAGCTCTGTGTAATGTGTACTCTGCAGATTTGGTCAGGCCTTGCAAGCTGTCTATCACCATCTAAATGAAATGAAACTTTTCAATTAGCAACCTTCCAGCAGATGCTTTTACTGTTACCCAGCATGTAAGACCTGAGTGAATCTCAAAACAAATACTTTACCATTAAGTCACTTTTTGAGTTCATGGGGGCACACAGCTGTGTAAATGTTCCCCATGCTAAGCCTTTCAAAGTACAGGAGAACCTTTTGTATATCACCTGGAGAGCCAGCTGACATGAACAACTTCAAAGAATAGTTCTATTCCCTTTGGGGTAAAGGACACATGTACAGTACTGATAAATTACATTTCTGTTTAAAAACACTACCAAACCCTAAACAAGTTTGATTCTTCAAAAAAAAAAATTTGTTACAGTTGCGTAGGTTGCCCTACAAGACTGCACTGCTAGGGTCCCCCCACAACTATTTGCTTCATACTAGTAGTATATCGTTTACCTTATACATGCTCTAAGACAAGCAATTCTACATTACTTTTTCTTATCTTATATGCTTATATATGTGTGTGTCTGCATACCACAGCCACAGAGTAATACGTCTTCCAGACTCCAGTTTTGTGCTCATACAGCATCTCCATGCTTGAATTGTTTTAATCCCTTTCCTAGATCCCTGGAGAGGTCCTAGCTAATTATGAGGCCTCCTGCTCCTTGCTCAAACAGATCAAGAAAATTAGAACACAAAGGTGCTGGAAACAAGATGCTCTAAAATCTAACCTTTGCTTCCTTATCAGTAGAATAAAAGAATAGATAGGTAGACATCATAATGAATGTTTAAAAATAATCTCAGTTTATTTGGGGGAAATGTAGAATAATATATTCCTATTTTAGATTTTTTTCTAAGATCTCATGAGCTGAAAGGAAAAATCTTGGCATTTTTTTGATCAGTAATTCTGTTGATCAAATATTCACTCTTACTGTCTTGAGTAAAAAATAATCTTGTAAAGATGCTGCCAAAAAAGCTTCAGTTCTGAAACAAATTATATAGTCAAATATAATCCAAAAAGTGCATTTAAAAAGCACCAGTCTTCTTTGTGAATCAAAAGATAGGGACAAACTTTCTTATGACTCATCACACCTCTCAGACCCACAAACTTAAAGCAATAAATATATTTAAATTATGAAAAAATTGAAAAAGACAGAATGACATCAAAAGTTTCCTCTGTTTTCCCTAAAAAACCCAATTACAAAGCCCATACGTGCTACGAAGTGCTGAAAAAGTACAATGAAGCTATAATATTAAAGAACCTGATCTAAGGCAAGACCTGTACTGGGGCTGTTGACATTTTCACCTGATCAGACTGAAAGCACTACCCAGATAACCCTTCCAAGACACTATGTCTTCTCAACGTAGTCAGCAGGAAGTACCTGAAATGCACATTTGAAAAAGGCCAATACAAGAATGAGTGAGGAAGGAGGAATATTTTATATTATTATCATGCTTACATTTTGAAATTCCAAGCCAAACATACTGAATGGTCAGGGACCAAAAGATGAGAAAGTGTGGATGAGCCAACTATGGATCAAATAGAATGAGAAATTTCAGAGTATTTTATGTAAACAGTTTCTTTTCTTCAGAACACTTGGAACATACCATGAAAAGGCTTTGGAATTCCTATTACATATTCATTATATCAATCATCTGTATATTGGATTGAATTGCCTTCTGAAAGGCCCCCTGAGCCCAATGTTATCTTTATTATTAATTTGCTGATTCATATAATGTTTATTGTTGTGGCAGCCAGCACCTTTAATTAAGAAGACTGAAATACAAAGGAAGGTAGGTGGGCATCCTTTCAGATGGTAATCTGTTTCCTGAAGCACAGATTCAGTGGCAATCTGCCCAGGATAGAACTGAATTACAACTCCCAGCATCCCTCTCCTTTCCAAAGAGTTGTTTTATTTTTATATCAAGGTTTTGAAGACAGAAAGATATTTCAGATAACACACAATTCAAGGACTATCCCAAAGGGTATTTTTCATATTCATTTCAGGAAGTAGCCTGTAGGGTTGTTCATGTAATTAATTCACATGTAATTCAAGGAAAGTTGAACTGTTCATTGTACTACTGAGTAAAATATCACATACATCATAGCTGAAGCTGGCAGTGGTGCTCACAGTTAAGGCAGCCTGACACTTGCCCATTACTACACCATTTCAACTACTTCCTATTTCCTGATCTACCAGCCACAAAATTGAAACATCCCAAGACATATCCCCAAAACAAGAAGACTCTAAGCAATATTGGATTAATGTCTTTTTGCTTCCTATTCCACAGTGTGTAACAGGCATTACGACTCATTATGCATTTGAATGTCTGTGGTGTTTTGCTAGAGTAGGAGACCTTTCTCTCTTCCTTTTTTTTTTCAATTCCACTTTTCCATCCTCCATGTAACTCCTATCCTCCAGTCTGTACATGAGCATGGTTCAGACTGCTTAAAACATGTGGACAGAAGGGTCCAAAAGGAGTAGGGTTTACATTGTAACATTCATAGTACAGGAGAAAACCTGACTTTATGATCTTTTTATATTTCTTACTTCTACTTGTACACGTTACTTGGAATGGTAGCACCTGCTGAAGGATAGGAAAGGGAGTTACATTTTTTTTCTAAAGCGTATCAATATAGGAGAGGAAATCAGCTGAAAAAGTCCTTTCCCTGGTCCCCATCAGAAGAAATTGATGTATCAAGTATGTCACTTCTTTTTGCAGGATCATAACAATACCTTACATCAACCTACCTTACTGTAGTCTTACAACACTCCTGGAAACCTTTGTAATCTTGGCAACACTAAAAATTCTGATTATAATTGCTTCCAAATTCCCTGACTCTGGTTCCATGATGTCCTCCTGATGGTCAATGCTGGGCTCAGAAGCAAGTGCCAGGTAAATACCCTTACAATGTTTGGCATAAGCTCCCAAGCAGAAAAGGAGAGAAATAAAAGCAATTTCATTTAATTCAGAGGATTCATCTGTGAAAGAAGAAAGGATGCTGTAGTACATAAAACTTGAAAAAAAGGAGTTGTCTTGGGGTGACTTTATGATGTGTATCCCCTATCGCTGCTCTATGCCCAGAAATTATTTTTGTGCCTTTCTGTGCCTTTAAACTGAGCCTGAGAGGGAGGAGAGGAAAAAAAAACCTGAGGGAACTCTTCAAAGCAGTTTGTTCAAGGACACAGAGATACAGACTCCTTTGCTTCTGTGGCAGCAAGCAGCAAGAGCGGAAAAGCACCCTTTTTTTCAGCCAGTTTTTCAGCTCTTTTTTATCCGGAGGGAGACAGAGAGTTGAACTTTGTTTTCCTGGGACTTTGGTTTTTTCCCTTCTTCTCTTCTGGACTGTTTCAACATCAGAACATTTTAGGAGAGTTCTCCACCGAGGCCCTGGAGGTGGGCACAAGACCCAGCCCCGAGGAGGAGGAGAGAGACCACATCTACAGAAGGACTCGGAAATTTTCCCAGGTTTCTCTCCACAGTGAGAGGTTTTATTTTTTATCATTATTATCCTTCTCCCGTGTGTTTGTTAAATAAATAGTTTTTATCTCTTTCACTTTCCTCCGAGGAAAATTTATTTTTTCCCCGAACCTGATGGGGGAAGGATAGTTGTAACCTGCCTTCTATAAGAGGATATTTTTCCTCCAAATTTGTCCAAACCAGCACAGGAGTCTACAGTGAACATGAGCCAGGAAAGAAGAAATAGGAGAATACACAGGATTGAATTTTCAAACTGGTGATCAAACGAAAATGAGCAAAACAAATTATCAGACATTTGAGTCACAACAGAAGTCTTTGTGCAGGTAGTAGCCCACTGCAGAATTAAAAGAGTGTGAATTACTTTAGCACGTATTGAAAGGTTTGAGCCAAACCATCATATTTTTGAGTTGGCATGGGATAAACACTATTTAATATCTTCATCAGTGACATACATAGTGGGATCAAGGGCACCCTCAGCAAGTTTGCATATGACACCAAGCTGAGTGCTGCAGTTGATTCACAGGAGTAAAGTACCCCGAGGGACCTTGAACATATGATTGTATAGGAGAAGATATTTGTTTCCTTCTTAGGAATGTTTATAAAATAAGTTCTTAGTATTTAATATTTCTACAAATGTAGCAATTGAAAAGGGACTTGGATATTAAGATTTGATATAATAATGTACACAGTCTATAAAGTAGCCTAATTTTAAAGCTATATTAGAAGTATATAAGCTATAAAATTACATGTATTTAGGCAGAAGTCTTTAACAGCTGGAGAATGATGATGACGGATCTTAGGAAGTTGCTTTGGATATGTGTATGTGCACACATAGTATATAAATTACCTATCATCTAAATTTGATTGCAACTTAATTTTCCCTTTGAGTACAAAACACATGAGTACATACATATCTGTAAACATAATAATTTTAAATATTTTAGGGTCACTTTATGTTAGAAATTTCCACATATGATTCCAAAAAGCACTTGAAGATAACTTTTCAGATAGAAGGGTCTCATGTTAAGCAGTGAATGGTTTAAAATAACATTATTTTTGAGCATTAGACTGAGCACCAAATCCATTTGAGTTCACAAAGTGCACACAGTATCAGTACTGCCCTGAAATATTAACAAATCAATTTGTATTAACTAAACCAATTATATGACAGTACTTATACTTACCTGCAATGAAAAGTTCTTCCAGGTCCATCAACACATACACCTCCATTGTAACACAGAACTGAGTTCAGTGTAGACTCACTGCAAACATCAACATCAACTTCACAAAACCTGCCAGTGTACCCACTCAGGCAAGTACAAACAAATGCATTGATGGCATCTTGACAAGAACCTCCATTAATGCAGGGAGCAGATTCACATTCCTGAGAAAAGAAATAATAATAATACATTGATTACACATCTTTAAAACACATTAGTTATTCATCTCAACAGCAAGAGACTGAATCTGCAGATTAGAAAAAGTATCGGACTTTTTTATTGTCTGATAAACAGAAGTCTCTAATTTGGGACAATTTTTTGTTTATATAGAGATCCTTTGATTACAACTCACACTCACTATATTTGTTCCTACTCATTAATCTTGCAGAGATGCAAATATAGCTTTATATATGCAGTCTTACAGCCAAAAGTATGCAATTCCACTCATAATTAAATTTTTAAAGCATGTTTTTGAGCCACAGTCTATACAATTATTTCTTCTAATTTTTTGCATTAGGGCTGACTGCTGTAAAAAAAAACACATTAGCAAAGCAATTCTGGACAGAATAAAGAATTATATAAATGAATGCACACAAGCCTTTTATCAGGATTTCCTGATAAATATTTTCTCATTGTCAATTAATGCATAATATTGCAAATAGAAACGTGAAAATGTTTATGTGTTCACATAATAACAATTTCCTCTGATAAAGCTAATGTAAAAATCAGCAAATTCAAACCACGCAAATTAGCAGCAAGTTCATATTTCTCCAGAATTACAGGAGAGTTAGTGCAATAGCCAGTGCAAAAAATGTGGGTTTGCCCTTGAGCACAGAAACCTACGTTTTACCTGTACCCGAAAGGAGTTGTATTTTGCAGCTACAACCCAAATAATCTAGCTAAATCCAGTATTCTAAATTTACTTTCACACTCCCGTAACTTTAGAAGGTTTAATTCTTTAAGGATATCCAAGGGCACTCACATTTCCTGCAGGTACCACAGTAGCTTTGACAGAATGTAAATGCAGATATCCATGGAGAATTGTGAAAAAACAACTTATTTTCCTATAAGCTCTCCATCTGGGTGTATATAGGATGATTTATTAGTGAGCATTACATAAGCTAATTGAATTATATATCCCACAGGAAGATGGAGATAGTCCTACAGACTGCCAAAAATCCTGTGTCTAGGTTCTAGAAGTAGTCTTTTGCTATATTAATTACATTTTTTGTTGGCAGACAGTAGTGTCCTTTTTTTGTTTATAAAAAGATCTCAATTCTCAGTTCCAACTCCCTGACTTTTTTCTATTCCATTAACTTGTCTAGTCTTCTTAATTTGTATTCACTAGTATTCTACACTACAAACCCAAAATTAATTTATTCTCATTAGCAGAATAAATTAAATATATATCAATTAATGGATCAAATATGATTCAAAAGTTAAAGTCCAAAAAATACCAAAATCATCAAAGTAACTAAGGATAAAGCTCAGACAAATGCTCTCAGCTTTCATTCAATACACTATCACAGTTGTACCAAGTTGTGAACAATGCAAAACCTTTTTATTTTCTTTTGTGAAATGTATTGTTCTTTTAAGATTTTACAGTAAGATAAATGTCAGACAGTTTTTAGGAAAGAAATCACACCTATCACTTTCCAGTATATTCTGATGTGCTGCAGCTAAAAGTTCATCATTAGACTCACAAAAAACCAGAATACACGATACCCAGAGACTTGCTAGTCTGAACTGCTCTTAACTCATGAAAGAAAATTTGTGTCAGTGAAAAGACAGAACTATGTTAAAAATGCCACAGATAACTTTATTGCAAAGTTCATGAGCTACCACACTACCACCAAATGCTGTAGTTTGTAGTTTAAAGAACAAGGACATGAAATGACAAACTGAAGTTGCAAGATAATTGTTACCAAGTCTTGCCTGTCTTAGATCCCATGAGAGACCAATTTTACACAATGACATTAGGGAATAGCTGACTGCAGAAAATTCCCAACTACCCTGATTCTCTGAAGATAAGCTCACTGAAACACCAATCACTTTGTCTTCCTTTGTATAATGGGAGATTGAATCTTAACTATGACCCCAAACCAGACAGTTGCCAAATCAGAACAACAATTGTAGGGACTCGTGGTCCTAGAAACATTGTCTCTCTTCTTCAGTACAGTAGGAGAAAAATACTTTCTTGATCACCTCAGGTGCCCAGTTCCCAACCTAATAAGATATTTTTTAACCTTTTCTTGCTTAGAAGTGATCAGATAAATTATTCATAGGAAAATTGTCTCTGAATAACTAAGAAAAATGAAAACTACAAGAATAACATTCACAAAGATGGGTCATTTTATCTTTTGCAAAACACAAATTTCTTGATACATAGGAGTGTCACAATTACTGACTTATTCATCCTTAAATTTGTACATTCTTATATTCATGGGGTCTTTTCAATGTTTACTAAATCTGAAACTTTAATTTCAGTTTGAAAATGCATAATTTTTCATCTTCAGAGACAAAATCTTAATCTGACAGCAAACCTCTTAAGACTTTGTTCAAGTTCTACTAACAATTTGCTAGCAATAAATGTTTAGGAACCAAAAAAAAGAACCAAAGACACATACACAGACAAAAAACCCCCCAAACCAAAAAATCAACCAAGCAAAAAAACCCCACCACAAAGTAAATAATACCAAAATGAAACTCCCCTCAAAAGGCACAAAATTACTGTCAGCCCTGTGTTGGAGTTCTCAGCAGAATTATTCCATTTAGAAAGCAGAGAACATGCTAAGACCTCCAGGTCCCACTGAGCAGTCATAACACTGAGAGGTCAAGGGGCAACAGTGTCAGCTTTGGTCTGCAACTTGTTTTCTTCCTCAGAACTTTCTACAAACATTAAGTACTCTTTTTAATTACTATCTTTCAGATATCTTAATTTTTTTCAAGCCCTACTTTCATTTTTAGTTTCCTCTGACAACACAGAAAATCTCACTGTATGATTGGGTTGCCTTCGGCTCATCCAGCTGTGGCCAGGAGACCCAAGGCCTCCCTGTGGCCATGGCAGCATTGAGGCCCTGTGTCCATGTGCCGGACTCTCCAAATTCACACCCACCTGGCCTCATCACTCTGGCCCAAGCAGCAACACACTGTTACAGGCCTGGCAGACAGCTTTGTTTAACACAAGTCATTAAGATAACTCGGGTATCTCTCTGCTGCAGTCTTGTTAAAATAGCTTAGTGCGGCAAGGTTTTGATTGCAGTGGGTGGGGGGGCTGCAGGGTGGGGCCGCTTTGTGAGGGGAGGCCAGGGCTGTGCCAGCCGGACACAGCCAGCTCCAGCCGGATCCAACCACCCACCGCAGGGCACGGCTGAGCCCACGCCCGGGGCGGGGCAATGTGTTTAGAAAGGGTATAAAACTGTGCAGAAAATCATCAGAGACAGGAGTGAGAAAAAAAGTGTGAAAAAACCCCTTGCAGTCATAAAGGTCAGAGAAGAAGGAGAGGGAGGCGGTGTCCGCCAGGGATCCCCAGGAAGGTCCTGGAGAAGACCATTGTGAAGCAGGTCGGCCCCTTCTAGCCCACAAAGGACCACACAGGAACATATATCCACGCTGCCATGGGTGTGACACCACACCACAGCAGGGGGATGTGCCCCAAAGGAGGCTGCAGCCCATGGAGAGCCCATGCTTGACCATGCTCCTGGCAGGAGCTGCAGCCTGTGGAGAGGAGGCTCTGCAGAAGAACGTGTTCCAGCAGGTTGGAAGGAAAGTCTTTTAGTTTTTCATTGACAGTAAATTAAATTAATCTTCCCCAGGCTGAGTCTGTTTTTCTTGTGACAATAATCGGTGACCATGACCAATCTTCCCGTCCTTATCTTGACCCACAAGCTTCCTTTCTTATTTCCTCCCTCTCTCCTGATAAGGAGGGGGAGTGCTGGAGTGGCTGTGTGGATGTCTGGCAGCCAGACAAAGGGAACTCATCATACCTGGGTATTCATAGGCTGTAAAACTTTCTTTTCTGTCCTATTAGAGCAAGTAACCTGTCCAAACAGAGCTATAATGCCTAGCTTTCCTGTGGCCGTCATTGCCCCTTTTTCTTTTTCCCTTTCTGTTTTGTTTGTTCTGTTCAAGGGCAGCTTCAGTCAAACCAGGGCTACAGCCACCCACAGCCAAGGAAACCACAACAGAAAAGCAGCTCCTAAGGCCTCATCTTCTCATCTTTTTCTTGTTCTGAAGGGGTTTGTTCCTTCCACTGTCACCAAACAAACCCAAAAAAACTCCACCCTTATTGACTTCAGTTGGGGTGCTCTGCTTATTCCTCAACTTTCCTCACATCTTTTAGAGATGCCCACTACTCACACTTTACAGCCTACCATTGCTCCCCTTCCCAGCTCATCTTTAAAAGCATGGATGGCTTTAATAAGCTCCAATGTAAGGAAATGATTCAACAAAATAGAAGTTAAATAATTGTAATTACTTGTATAGAGTTTTTAGCAACTCTTCATGAGTCTGACACACTTTATACTCATTCAAGTATCTTTTGAGTTTTCTCATATCTGACCTCGTAGGAGTAAAGCAGGAGGGGTCCCTTTCAGTATGCATTTGTTATTCTGAGTTTGGTATTTTTTTTCTGTGCAGCATGAGCTTTCTCCATTTTGACCTAACAAGGAATCCTTTGAGTTTATGTGTTGTTAACAAGTAATGACCTTGGAAAAGATTTAAAAATTATAATGGACAAACTATCAGCATGAACTCCTGTTGGAATGCTATGGAAAAAATTGCTAATTCTACCCTTAAATCTTCAGAGAGGGGAACTATGACTTACACTATAACTTACTAAGACAGGTGATTATTTCTCTTTTTATGGTTAGTGGAAACTGAGATATTGTGCCAAGTTCTGGAATCTGTTTACTACAAAGGGTGGCAAAAAATGTAGACTATTTAAGTACTATCTAAAATACTTCACAGTAAGTTAAATCTAAGAAAAATAAGACTTAACAGAATTTTTAGGATAGGATTTTTTTCATAAATATTATTACATCATATATATAATTTTCACATGATATTGCTAAAAACAATATATACAGGTTAAAAATTATTAGAAAAATTTATGGTGTAAAGATCTGTTTCTAGCTATTAAAAGCAATAATCAGTGTGAGTTCTTTGCTATAAGAAGTCCCAGAATTCTTGATGACTCTATGAGTGTTCTCAGATTTATGTAATCACCAAAAAAATTGAGAGAGAGAGAGATAGATAATGGCTGTGCACAGTTATTTTCACAAGAACTATTATAAATTAAGTATTTAACTCCCAGAGAAAGTCAGTACAAAAATAACTACCTGGATTCCCCAAATCCAGATATATCCAGCAAGAGATAAGGTTCAACTTGACTGCTGAGAGTCAGTCACTGTAAAACCTCCTTATATTTTCAAATAAAGGCTCAAGGCATCTCTAAAACATATGCTCTAGGCAAATAAAATTTAAATACAAGTATTCATTTCCATGGAGGTGTAAGTAAATGGAATATACAGACTTCTGACAGGAGAACAGAATGGCGATTTTCTGGCGTTATTTTTACTAGCTATTTTTACAGTAAATATAAGTCCTTATTGATTTTCCTAGCATAGCAAAGCAATTTAAAAATCAAGGCAAAAAAAAGAAAGAATATTGAGATTTCTAGTTATGCAGGTCTTCTAAGGGTAGATTTTTTTAAAAATCCTTAGTTCAAACAATGTCATACAAGACCCACTACATTTATTAGAGCACAATAATTTATTCTTCTCTGTATTTCCTGTTCCTTGAATGTCATGGTGCAGTAAATCTTGTTTTTTCTAGGAAGAAAATGACTGTCCCTTAAGAGGGTCCACCTGGCATGGCACAGTTCACTGCTTCTGCTGGCATGGAATTGTTCTGAAATCTGGACTCTTAACAACTGACCTAGAAAGGCACTTTGCTCAAGGCATTCTACTTCCATATCCAAATCTGCAGGTCCATACTGACATCTGTCTTTGGAAGTGAGGTTGGTCTGTCTAAGAAAGCCCAACCTTCTACATATCTCATTATATTATCTCCAAATTCAGAATCCATAGCTTGAAATAATTGTAAGGGAACACATTTTGGCAAACTAATAAAAAATAGTGAAAATCCACTATTTTTCCAAATAATGTTCAACACTCTTTCTTAAAACAAAATCTAGAAGTACATTTTGGAAGTTAGGATTTTTTTTTTCTTTTCTGGCAGGAAGGACTTATTTTCCATTAGTCCTCCTTGGAAATGCTGATTAGAAATCCAAAGTTATTTCTAACTACACTTTAAAATCTATTTCTATGAAGGAGATTCAAGGCAAAAAAAAAAAAGTAAATGTAGACTTATTTTTATTTAAGTGACGTTTTGCTTCATATCAAAAAGGTAGTTATAAAGTGGAATGATTCTTAAGATAACTCATGCAAATCCACTATTGGGATGGGGGGCAAGGGGACGAAAGAAAGGGATAAGAAAGGAATTTAAAGATATATATTACACCACAAAAGAAAGATGCTTTCAAGAGGCATGCTTGCATTCATTTAATGATAGGACAACATTATTCTCAGGTCAAAATTGATTTTTTTTTTTAATAAGCAAGAGCCATGTGGCTAAGGGTTTGGAATGAAATAAAAAATAAAGCAGGCAGAAAGTAAAAAAGGCTGTAGATGAATGCTTTAGAAGCTAATTCAGATTTTAAAGCAAGGTTTTTTACATACAGAAGATAGTATGCATATTGTTTTAATGAATACTGAATCCAGATTTTGAAAAAATAATCTAATTTTACAGTGTGTATACTTTGGGTTAAATCTTGATAGTGTTGATCACATATAAAAGTATGAGATGAATGCTCCAGATGTATTTCTATTTGATGTTTAAAAAAACTATAAAGTGTATTTTTCTAATGAGTAAAATTATTACGCTATTTTTTGCAGTTAATATAATAGTGAATACTTTTTTTTTTAAATTATTAACTTTCTCAAACTTTTTGTTTTGGTAGATTAAATATATATACAACATCTTGAGGAATGAACTAGGAAAACTTGTGTCTGTACTTCAGAATGTTGGATTTATCCAACATATTTCAATTCAAAAGGAGTTCAAAATGATAAGAATATTTCACCTTGAAATTTTGGATTCCAAACACAAGGAGAAGAGAAAAAATAATAAAAATAAACCTAATTTTGAGACAATGATACAAAGCAGGAAGATACTGGATCAGACCAGTGCTCCATCTGGTCCAGTATTCTGTCTACAGTAGTGGTGGAGGGAAAGCCACTTTAGCAAAATCTATGTCCCATGCATCCTCTCTTCAGCAAGCAGAACTGTCTAATCAGACATGATAAAGTATATTTCCCTGACTGGTTTATTTATCATTCACTTATAGACCTGTTGTCTGTGATGTGCCTAATTTTTCTGAACCTACTAAGAGATGACCTGACTCTCCAGCCTTTTGGGGCAGCAAGTTCTAGGGGTTCTCTGCTTCCTCTGAAAGGAAGTAGTTTGTTTTCTTCCAAATATTTCTCTGTTTATTTTTTTATGTCTCCACAGATTATTTCATTACAGAATTTGCAGAAGAGATTTTCCATTTATCTTCCAGTGCAGTAGTCTTCTAAATCTTGATTACATTCCCTTCAGCTTTCCCCTCTTTAAAGGGAATAGTTTCAGCCCTTTAAATCTCCTTATATGTCAACTTTTCAATTCACATAGTATTTGTTATTCTCTGTAGCTTCACTAACTCTACCTGTGTTCCTTAAGGTGCAGGGTACAGAACCATGCACAGTAACCAATGTATGAGCCCACCTCGGTTATGTAGCAGGGAAATCATGTCCTCTGTCTGGTTCCTCATACTCTTCCTGATCATGCTGCAAGAGACGGTCCGAAGATCCCTCATCTGCCTCACGATCATCGCCAAGGACAGAGACTGAACACAGGAGTCCTGGCCTGGCTGAGGTGGGATGTCTGCCAAGTGTTGCCTGCGGGTGTGCCCACTGGGAACTGGTACGCATTCCTGAGGAAAATTAGTGCAGGTCACAATGGACTGTGCCGTTCTTGCTGCCCAGGTGGGAAGGACTGCGCTGAAGCGGAAAGGAACGACCTGTCCTGTACACCTCTCCGGTACACCTGTCTTGTACGTCTGTCCTGTACCTGTTTCCCAAAGCAACGGACCCCATAACAATGGCTGTAGATTTCCCAACCTCTTGGCCAGTTGCCCCTCGCTTCTGAAAAGGACTATAAAGGGACCTTCTGAAATAACCGAGTCCGAGATCTCCCCACGGAAAGAAGATGAATCTATTGGCGGAAGACCACGAGGACTTCGTCTCATCCATTGGTAGCTATTGCCCCTCTTTTTCCCCCTCTACTCTCCTCTATCGCATTACTGTGTTGTGGGCACTTAATAAAGGTGCACTGTTTTGATTAAAACCTAAATCTCTTGTGTACTTTTACACTCTGAGATCGATAAACGAACCATCACGACCCCCGCTTGCATTAGCGGATCGTGACACATGCCCAGCAGGTTTTTTTGCTATGCTTTGCTGTGGCTGTAGATTGACACAATGACTTCAGAGAACTGTCAATGGTCGTTCCAAATCTTCTTTCCTGAATTGTAACTGACAGTTGAATTCAGTTGTAACTGACAGTTGAATTCAGTTGTATGAGGCTATTTCTCCCTAGAATGTCACTTTCCACTGAAGCTTATCTGCCACCTTTTCCCTCTTTGTTTTGTGAGGTCCTCCTGGCAATTGTCAAATGCAAAGAATTCACTAAGCTTCTCTCAAACCCTGTTTGAGTACACATTTTACACTTTCTCCATCAAGCAATCCCACCAATTCCCTACATCCAGACTTTGATAGATGTGAAGAAATTTTTATAATTTAGAGTGCCCTTTACAAGACACTTTCCAATTTTTGTTTTAGGTTTTCGGGGTTCCTGACAGCATTTGAATTAATATGTTCTAAAATTTTTTTTTATTATTTCCATGTAGGCAAACTCTCCATTTGTTAAAATGCCATTTTTTCCTTGTGACAGCCTTAAGTTTCTGCCTTAAGCCACTCAGGGGCTTTGAACCTCTTTGTGTTCTTCAGCTGTAGCACACATTTTACCTGAGCTTTTAACATTATTTGTTCAATAGCCATTAATATGCTTGTGGGCCTCACATTTATATAGTTTATTTTCCTGAAACTAAGTAAAATAATTTAATGTTCCTGGGGTTTAGGATATACTCTGTTGTTTAGTATACATACTATGATATCAGTTGATAGGATTTTCTCATACAAGAGATTAGAAACATGCCTGTCAGTTGAATGTCCTCAGAGGACTTAGCACTTTGGGGGTGAAATTCTTCTTCAACATTCTTGTAGGTCTCATCCATTTCTTTAATTCTCCAGTTTATATTATCTATTTTTCCTATTACTTTCTATTTAAAAGACTCTAATTCAGTCACTCTGACTTAAAATAAACTTCCTGTCTCATGCCCAGGAGGTCTCTGAAATGTTACACACACTGAAATTGTCCCATGGGTCTGTAACTACAGATACTGTGCTTTGCAGAATAAGGTGGATATCTCCCTCTCCTCCTGCTCTTAGATTTACCTATCTGCATCTTGTACATAAACCACATTATTTTTGGAAGTTAACATGAGTTTAGTTTCTTTCAGGAAATTTACCCAATGCTTTTAAAACTAGTTAGCAATAGGTAAAAATACTCAGGAGTGTGAAAAAGTCTCAGAGAGGCATGAAGAGCATCCACCTTATCTGAGGGTCTTTGTACATCCGCCGATGTTTGCCATACCCGTGTATTTTGTGCAATCTGGCTAGTCTTGATGAATAAATATTTGCTTGAAGTAACCTCTGCATGTGCAAAACTGTGGTGCCTTTGTGCAGAAAATTAGATGATTTTCCTGATTTACCACTTGTTTCTATCTTTTATGAAAACAGAGAGAAAAGATCAGTAAAACAGATAAAAAAAAAAACAAACCAACCCTAGCATGTAGTCTGATCTATCAGATCAGCTTTCTATCAGATACAGCTTTCTATCTGATACAAGATGAAGCACCAACAAGCTGAATATTCTCCTGTGTAAAGACTCAAAATGTTTTTTGCTTCCTTTTTGACAGGATGAGACAGTGTTAACTGAGCATGGAAGAAGCACATCTGTCAATCATGTTTTATCTGCCATAGCAAAGAAAAAGAAGCCAAAAAGAGTAAGTAGTAATGTCTATTACTAACCATAATTGCTTTTACTGCACATAGTATTAATCCATGTTTGTCAGAGAGAAAAGATCAATTTTCCATTATGTACATTATTTTACCATTTCAAAAATATGCAGATGTCAAAGAGAATCATGTGCATTGAAATTGATTCATATAATGCATATATTTTTACTGTTACTCTTTTTTGAGTGAATTCCATAAATGAAAATGTAATGAAAACTGTAGTAGATAGGGAAGTTCCAATATACGCACTCCATAATAGATATGCAAAAGTTATAGGCTATAAAGATATAAAGTGCTTATTTTGTACCTAAAAGTATTAGACAACCAGAGAAAGTTTTGAAGTGTATTTTCTTGAAAACTCTATAGCAACATAGGTGAGGATGAAAAAATCAAGGGTAAAAAAGTAAAGAAAAATTATCTAAGTATGCCTAGGGAAACACACATGAATATATTTTATTTTTAAACTGGTTATTTGAATCATCTTAGTTGCTGACCTTGCAATGACTACCCAGCTATTCTCTCACTCTCCCTCCTCCTACATGACACGGAAAGAAAATTAGATGACGAAGCTCCTAGATTGGTAAGGACAGAGAGATCACTTACCATTTGCTGTAACAGGCAAAACAGACTTGACACGCGTAAAATAATAGTATAAGTTCTTGGAACTAGAAATAGATTTTGGGCCAGCGAGAATCAGAAAAAAAAACATAAGTCCACACTGCACTTCTTCCCAAGTTCAACTTCACTCCTCTATTTTGAAGTTTTCTACCTCCTCCTTTCACCCTGAGAAGTGCAGACAGGGTGGGAGAGAGGGATCGTACTTTACATCAGCTCCTCTCTGCTGCTCCTTCCTTCTCCCACTTTTCCCCTGCTTCAGTGTGGGTCCTCTTTATGTGCTTCAGGGTGAAACTGCTCCTGCATGGGCTCCTCTCCATGTGTCACAGTTCCTGCCTACAGCCTGCTGCTGTCTGGGCATTCCATGGGCTGTAGCACTTTCAGGACATAACCACATGTTGCAGCATGGGGTCTTCTGTGGGATGCAGTGCAGATGTCTGCTCTGGCATGGTTCTCTCCATGGACTACTGGCAAATACCTACTCCACCATAATTCTCTTCAGGGGCTACAGCTCCTACAATCCCTGCTGCAGCACCTCGAGCTCCTCTTCCCTCTCCTTCTTCAATGACCTTGGATACTGCCTGGTTGTTTCTCACACTTCTTTCCTCCTCACTCTGCTGAGCAGTGTTTTGTACTCTTTCTTAAATACATTTCTACAAAGGTGCCATCATCTTGAGTGAGAGACTCAATTCTCCCCCGCAGATGGTTGGTTGGATTTGACTCAAATGTGTTGGTCCCAGCATGGAGCAGCCCCTGACCTATTCTCATGGAGGCCACTCCTGCAGACCTCCTTCTAGAACAAAATCTTGGCTCCTACACCAAATGAAATTGCATATCCCTTAATACAAAGAAATGTACCTACAAGTGAATTATCTGGATTACATCATGACTATTTTTTAAAACAAAGGAAGTGGCTGAAGCTAATTTAGAAAAAAACAATTACAGAGCATAAGCCTACCATGATTATTGTGATGTGCATACCCCTACATAGTCAGAAAGCCTAGCTGACCACTGTAAGAGTTGCATAGGCATGATCTATGTCTGAACAGGATGAATGCAATGATAGAACCTGTAAAATATGACCCTTGCAGCATAGTGTAATCTGGGAATCACATTGCATGCAAATAGAATGACTATCAAAAAATGAAGCTGTTACTCTGACAGTAATCTGTCAAAGGTATATGTATATTGTTTCTTCCTATGAATTTCTAATCTATGCATTTTCAAACACCTCACTATGAAATATGATTATCTTTTGAATATAATTTTATGATATTGTCTACAGGTCATTTAATCTCTCGTTCTCTTCAAATGGAGAAAAGTGTAAATCATGGATGTTTCTAGACAAAATATTACCCAAGGATATTCTGTATTAGCATTGGCAACATCTGATAATCATACAGATTTGCAATATCATATCATATCATGATGGGCACTTTGTAGAGCTGGATTACTTATTTTCTGACTTTTTCATTCTGTAAAGGAAGTTGGAACCTAATATTCCAGCTAGATTTACTCCTTGTGTGAGACTTTCACGGATTTTCAACAGAAAAATTATGGACTATACTTCCTTTATGTAACATGAGACATATTTAGTTATGTAGTACCTTAAGCTGTAAATAAAAAAATTATGAAAAGTCCCTGCATTCGTACATAAGTCAAAAAGAAGTTTCTATAACATTTTGGAATGTTTTTTGACAATTCAGTAGCACAATATTAGAAGCAGATAGCCTGAAGGAAGGTTCATGCCAGACTTTCTCATGAGACCAAATGCATTTAAAAGGATCGTATCACAAGATCAGATTAAACTCTGTTTGGCAGAAAACCTAAAAAAGTCTAAATCAATTCAATACTTTCTGCAAAGTGTAGTCAATATCATAAGCTCTGTTCATTGTTCTGCCAGATGTAGTCACTTTCTCCAAATTGGTTTGCTGACCATGGGAATCTGCACAGCACAGACTTGCATATATGGATGCCTTCTTGTCCACAGCCATTCCTCATGAGAGCATAAAACTATTAATGAACTTCAGAGGAGAGAGAGGGCTGTGTATTTAGTACCCAATGGTTTTGTATCATAGAAATCTACCATTGCCTGGATTTTGAAATTTTAGACAAGTCAAGGCAACTTTCAGTGTAGAACATTGCAACTTGAGGTTTACTATTCAAATATGCAGCTAAGCTACAGCAAATGAGACTCAAACATGCAAATTAGGTAATTATACTATTCATCCTGAATGGAGGGAGAAATGATTTTCAAGTAATGTTGGCTTAGCTTGCTGTGGCTTTTCAGATTTATCATTCACCCTTCACCTTTAAACTTTTTTAGACGTTTTGTTAATGGTCTTTTCTAATGGAGTGTCATGTAAGCAAAAAATAATACACTTTTCAAAATGGATTTTAAACAACAATTTCTGTCATGCATTTCCAATATACTTACTTCAGAGGTTAACTAAATAAAGATGAGTTTCAAGTGACCTATTACCCTTTCCCCTATAATTAAAAAAAACATTTTGAAAACATACATTAATATTTATCTCACATCTTGAGCTGGTCCATCCTGGTTCACAAGAGCATTGATACCCATCAATGAGATCTACACATCTGAAATACAAAACAGTGTTATTCAGATGAAGCTCTGCAATTCCAGATTCAGCACTAGTAGTATCATTCCATGCATTTCAAAATAGTGGTCTGATGTAACCTTTTGTAATCCACGGTACTTTTCAATAGTTTTGTAATGGATTTCAAATGTGTATACTATGGGTGCTGAGGCATTTTGTAAGGACTCTGATTGTTGCATTGGAAGACGTCTTCCAATTTCAACTTGTTGGCATGTAACAGCTAAAGATTTGCTTTTAAGTATATTAAACACTAATTAATCCACACTTACTGAATGCTAGTTACAGTAATGAACAAAAATGAAAGAGAAATTGAGATAATGTAACTGTACTACATTAGCTTAAGCAGGAAACATCTGTCATCTTTAAGTGTGCTTGTACTCTTAATTACGTTCTTCCATAAAGTAAGAGCATTTTCATCAAACTTCCCATATCATTAAGTGCTAAATATTGCTAGTTAGGTATATTATCATGGAGATAACAATAGTTAAATAAAAATAGGCACCTTCCATGAAGACAAGGATTTGGCAAGCATTCATTAGCATTTATCTCGCAGTTTTTTCCAATGAAACCTCTCTTACAGTGACACTTGTAGGAACTGATGCCATCAATGCAACTTCCATTGTTGAGGCAAGGAGAAGACATACATTCATCTATATTTTCTTCACACCTATCACCTGTTTGAAAATCCAGAAATGCAACTAAGCTTTAAATTCTAAACTCAAACCAACTAACAGTATATTTATTAATATTAATATTTCCAAATAATTGCTTTTATTTACATAGATTGTTCATATAGTTCATGATATTCATCAATAAGGAATATCCAGCTGGAATTAGCTAAGGTGTAAATGTCAAAAAGGATGGTTATATTGAAAAATACATGATGATAAATGACAAATATAAAATGATGACATCTGTAATTGTGGCAAGGCAAGAAGGCTTTAAATACTGTCCTGCAAGCAATGGAGAAATTGAAATTTCAAGATTAAATTTGTTACACAGTTAGCAGGAAGTTGAATAGCACAGGTTTCCTATAGGAGGAATACAGAACTAAAATGGTATGTCTTGGTGGTGGTCTAACTATAATACTTATTTTCTCAAAATGAAATTGAAATGCAGGGGCTTTTGATAAATGATGCAAGACTAAAAAAACTCGTTCTAAAAAACTCTAAATAAAACTCTTTCATATTGTTTTTTCAAGACATTCACTAGGAATGATATGGTGGTGCACTTTTATGCTTGTGCGTGCCACAACTTCCATCTAACTGTCTTAAAATAATATTAGTATTTTACAAAATACTAATTGACAAACAACATGTGCATAGGTCTCTTTGTAGGCCTGCCCGCTGCCTGGGAGGCAGCTATGCACCACACAGCCAGCTGCTTGTGCCCACAGTAGGATGGGGGGAAGAAACAAAAGGTAGATGTGAGAAAACTTGTTGATCGAGATGACAGTTTAATAGGTAAAGCTAAAGCCACACATGTAAGCAAAGCAAAACAAGGAATTTATTTGCTGCTTCCAATCGGCAGGCAGATGTTCAGCCATCTCCAGGGTCTTGGTTTGGGACAATTTAAAAGAGAACACTCTGGAATGAGTTAAAGTAATCATTGACAATTATTACATATTCACATATGCTTTCATTACAACATAATCTGCTGAGACACTTTAAATTATATTTCCTTTCCAACTTTGTGTCTAGTGTATTCAAAAGACATGTATCATGAGATATAATTAGGATTAGATTCTGCCAAGGCTAACTCTGTTGGAAAGAACAGGAATGCCTTGTGATGGTATCTCCATATTTTTCCCGTACTAAGAAAGCATTAGCAGTATTAATAGGAAAAATGAACCTTTGCTCCTGTCAGTGCTAAAAGTTTCAGACATCTCTAGAGGGTAAAAGTCCATTTTGTCATTCTCACCCTAGAAAGAATTTCTGAGATTTTCTGTGAATAAAAACTACAATCATTATAGTAATTATGGCACAATAGGTTTAAAGATGAAAATGAATACATGTATCACAGGAAAATTAATTACATTTAAAAAAACAACTAAAAAAAGGGGTTTTTTAGGTATTAGTTCTAACAAAGAAAATAACATTTTCAATATTAGGAGCTCACGTGTTCTTGACAAAATGCACAAACTCAAAATATTTTAGATAGTTCTTATAGAAAATAATTTACATTCAGATGTTAAAATTTCTTCTTTAAATTCAACATCCATATTCTAATACCCCCTGAACAATACATCACTAATCCATCACTAATATATCTCTAGCATTAATCCCCTGGGATCACTGGATTAATCCATCCTGATATGAATAAACATTTTCATTTAAATTATTTCCAAGAACAAAAGGTACTAAATTTGCAATTTGTTGCACTGCAGACACAAAAGGCTGGAAATTGGTTATGACTATAACCTAGACAGTCTGTCAGTCTCTTCCAATGTGACTGTCATTTAATTTGAAACCTGCCTTCTTTTTTAATCCTTTTTCAAAATATGAAAACTTTTAATTGAAATAATCTTGCTGAATACAACCAAATATTCTGTAAAGTTGGTGTGAGACAGATTATAATACTACCTAACAAGCACTTTGCTTAAAATGTTGCCCGTAAACTTTTTCATAGCTCAGACTGTGCCAGATGAGTTACTGTGCTTTGAGCTCTGCTTTACAGACCATACTTACCTTGCTAGAAATAATTCCTCCACACATCAAAGAAAGGGGAAAAGTACCTCACACATGCCATGTGGGGGGGGGGGGGTGTCAGTGTATTAATGGCTACCTGGAGGCTCCCCAGCATGGCAGAATGCTGCAGGAGGCAAGGAAATGCCATAGATGTAAGACTAGTATAGAGTAATAACAGTAACGCTAAGATGAAAAGAAGACTTAGATGAAACTATTCTCCTACTCTTTCAAATCGTCCATTCATGGGAAGGATCAGTCTGTCTCATAACTTAATAAGGAAAACTCAGCAGCCTTTTCCAATTCCTACTTTATATTCAAGCCACTTCACTAACTGGCAATGCCTCAGACGTTCTTGGAGCTCATTTGCACAATTCTACAACTGCGTTCTAATCTAGAGATTTTCACATCTTCTGTCAAGTCTTTCACCTGCATCTTGAATCATGCGTTCAGTGTTGGGTCCCCAACTCCAGGAAAGGGCAACAAAGCTGGTGAAGGGTCTGGAGCACAAGTCCTATGAGGAACAGCTGAGGGAGTTTGGGTTGATTAGCCTGGAGAAAAGGCGACTCTCTAAAACTGCCTGAAAGGCAGTGAGGTAGGGGTTGGTCTCTTCTCCCAAGTAACAAGTGGCAGAATGAGAGGAAATGGCCTCAAGTTGCACCAGGAGAAGTTCAGAGTGGGTATTAGGAAAACTTTCTTCACTGAAAGGGCAGTCAGACATTGAAACAGGGTGCCCAGGAAAGTGGCGGCATCCCAGGACTTGATGCTTGAAAATACTATATATTCTGGCTTGTTTACTTCCTATCAGACTCATAAGAAGATATAATAGAACTTATAAATATATATTATAAGAATATGTAAAACCTTTATATACCAAATGTAAAATTACTTCATTATTAGGGTTAAAGACTGAGGAAGATGAAGACTCTTCAATTCTGTTTTTTTTTTTCTTTTTTTTTTAATATGAGATAATAAAAAGATTTGAGTGCTGTTTGAGAAGATTAAAAATTCAAGATACCAATTTATGAGAACATACTTGTTTGAAAAGAGGAAAAGGAAGAGCACAGAATTTTGTGCAACAATAAAGTCAAATATGTTCTACCTGAAAAGAAAAACAAATGCATGATGAAAAAGCAATTGATTGCTGAGAGCATACTCAAAAATGGAAAAGAATAATAAGTTCGAATGTTATACTAATTTATATATGATATAGAAAAAAGAAAAAGAAAGTTGGTATTTCTCTAGTAACTGAAAATTTTACATCTTCTTGAAAAGAGAAAGAACTGAGAGAAAAGGAGAGATGTTCTTTCAGAACTGCTCAGCAGCACCTAGTTCCCTTGTTGGAGTCAATTTTAGTATCAAATATTATAAGACTATTGACAACTACTTGTGACTATTCTATGAGATTTCATAATAGACAGATGTTAATCAAAAGATCAGTTCATAGGTTTCTCATATGTATAACCTATAATGAAGACAATGATGTATGTAAAAAAATTGTATAGCATAAATCTAAGGAATGAAAATTAACAAATTAAACATGAGCAGAAATACTACAAACCATATTGCAGAGCATATTCCAGTTACAGAAAGAAAATTAATTATTTGTTAAATAATTTCAGCTTAAGACTGTAAAACCCTAAAAGAAGCAGGAAAAGAGGAGCAAGAATATTTTATGCCTATGTATCTTAGAAATTTTTAATTACATTGATAATCTTGTGAAAAATCTTTCCATTTTTAGATTGATTTTAGGTCCCAGTACCATGTTTACATAAGTTTATAGCGTTTAATTAATGGGGGTTTTTAAATTCAGTTGTGGTTTGTTTCTTTTTTTAAATACCTTTTATCTAACAGTGCTCTTCATTACTGCTATAACTCTAAGAAACATTTAACTGCAAGCAATTATAAATCATCAACAGAAGTTATCATCAACACACTGTAAAACAATACTTAACACTTAGTTATTTACATCTTCATTATATATCTTCCATAATTTGGATAGGTATATATTCAAAAATGTTCCATTTTGACCATGATTGAGCATGGCAAATGATCACTCTTGGCTGACTTTCTGGCCAAGAAAAAACCCAAGAACATAATACAGAGCAAAAAATATTTCAGCTGAGCTATCTGGGATCAAAAGTGATGTAAAGACAAACTGGTGTATGGAAAAATAATGTAATAGCCTGTCATAATTAAAGAAGAAACAAGCTGGCATGAAAACGAGGTGAAAAAATTAAGGTATTTCCCCTATTACAGAAAGATGTAGAAAATACATCTTGAAAAAAATATATGTAATAATTTCTACCAGCTATTAATTTATTTCCACAGCTTTTAAATACTTTGTTATAAATACATTTTCTGAATACAAAACATAATATAAATAAATGCTTTTGTCTCCATAGAAGACACTTTTAAGTAGACTTTGTCTTTCATATCCAATAAATAACTTTGATACAGCGTATTTCAACCATCATATTTTAAAGCAACCCTCTTACAAATCTAGAAGCATACTTAAAAATAGTAACTGATGGCAAAGAACAAGTATTCATTTTGTCACATTGACATTAATCTTGTGAAAAACACGAGGTCCTTTTAACATCATTTTAGTATTGTCTCAGCCTGTTATGAGTAAATAATCTGTTAACAAAAGTTTTCTATGTATAGTACATGGAAAACTAGGGCTGATAAGGTCACTGAGCTTGTTTTCGTTGATTTCATCTTAAGTAAGATTTATTATAGCTTAGTGACTAATACCAGAGATTTAGAATTTCTATTTCTATTGTTCTTTGTGTCAGTAATAGATTTATTTCAGGCAATTATTTCACCTATTTCAAGTCAAGTTAAATTGGTGTTGATTGGACTGCAGAAAATTCGAAAGGTTGCCACCTATTTTGAAGTACCTTTTTCTTTGTTTAGACAAGGTTTGATTTCCACTCTGAGTGGGAAAGCAAAGAGAACTTTACAAGATAAGATTAGACCACAGGAAACAAAGTAGTTAAAACAATTAAAAAAATTAATTTGTGTGGTCTGAAACTTTGACATCTTTCTTCATTAAATATCAATTTGGGACCTTAGATATGCATGCATGGCTCTTGAGAACTATATCTTCCCATTTAATTTAAAAGTCAGTACAAGAACCAGAGGGATAAAATACAAAAACATCACCTGCAGCTTGCACTGTTATTGAGATATTTGAACTTTAGACTGGAGCATGATTTCTTTCTTCTCTTTGTTTGATGGAACATGATACTGATACTTTCTTGTTCCCCTAGTCTTGAGCTCTGCTTGGGTTTGCCTTTATACCTTTCCTGCTCCCAGGCTGCCAGCAATAACCTGGCAGCAGTGCCCAGACACCCCACCCCCTTAAAACCCCATGCTCGCAAAGGGCCATGGTTTGTCAGGCAGTGACAGGTGGGGCCACTCAGAGCTGAAGCTGAAGCTGGAGCAGAACAGGCAGCAGCCACTGGCCCCAGCACAGGAGTTACACCAGTGACCTGATGAGGCCATGGCAAGGTCGAGCCCTTGTACTGCTGGGTCAGTTCACAGCTGGGGCATCCCCCTACTGAGGGCAGAAATATTTACTGAATTTAAAAAAGAAGAAATCAAGCTACGCCTAAAGATATAGCAGTTAAGAATTATGATTTAGTTGACAGTTGAATAAACTTACAAAAAGGGATATAGAACAAGATAAACCTGAAGACCGCGCAGTAAAATCTATTAATTCATGTCTGAATATTGGAAACATCATAGGAAAAATAACATAGTTGTCAATATTTCCAGAGAAGGCAATGTGACATTGTCGCACTGTAGCTGGGCAAGCTGCAAACATCAATTAAATATATATGACACCTTAACTTTGATTTTAACTACGTAGGATTTAGTGTGATCTGTTACTTTATTAAAACTGAGGAAAACTTTTAAAACTAAAATCTAACTGAAAACTTGTAAGTGAAAGATAAATTTCTAAGAAACAAAGTATCTCTCATTTGAACTAATACAGTTCAATTTGGAGAAAAGAATTTTATTGGTATATTGCACTGAATATAATATGTATATATTTTCTATATTTTCTATATTAATATAAACACACACACAGTCTTACAGATAAAAAAAAATGTTTTATCCAGTCTAGTCACTGTTCATTATTTTAACAGTGTGATATAAAACGGCTTGTAAAATAGTATTGAAATAAGGGAAAATGGAAGAGCTGTACCATGTGTTAAAGGCATAAAGAAAAAAATGTTCTATCATCACTCTAAAGCAATATATAAATAGCTTTGTGTAAAAAAACATTCATATTTAATTCCATATCAGTCTATAACATGAATGCCTCCAGGATACACTAATATTAAAATTCACTATTATTATTATTATTATTATTAATTTTCTTCTTTGTTAGACATGTTTTATGTTGTATGTAATGGTCTTATTTAAAACTGAAGCATTTTAATGGATTTTTTAGAGTGAAATGACAATAAAAGACAGTTTGCTGTTCAGCTAAAAACTCAACTTCTTTTCGTCTTGGGACACAAGGAATCGCATATACTATGAGTAAAGTAATGTATTATTCACATTACAGTTTAAACGTTCCATCAAATATGAGAACAATTCTGTGCTTGGAGGTTTTCCAGACCCAACTGGACAAACACTTGAGCAGCCTGGTCTGACTCCACAGCTAACACTGATTTCAGCAAGAAATTGGACTAGAGACCTCAGAAGGACCCTTCCAACTTGATTTATTCTTATTCAATAATGAAATTTCCCCTGTACAACTTGACCCAGTAACCTGGTTAATGACAAAATACATGGGATCGGAAGTATGACATGCGTGCATGGAAGTAGATGAAACTGCAACAAGAACATGATGATGGTATATGAAAAATTACTTGTGACTAGCATGTATTTTATTATAGCCTCGTCATTTTCTTACACTTTTTAATAAAACTCTGGTCAAATTCAGCCTCTCCCAAATAAGTCCAAAAAGATGCTACCATGGCCATGTTTTTTGGAAATAAGAAGCACAACTTTACAGTAACTGTTCTAACATATAGCATGTTGTGCTCTCCAAAGTGAAACCATCTGTCAGAAGACATTGGTTTAGATATTTATTGCTGTGACTGACTGAAACGTCCACAGGTTTTTACGTGATTAATTGTTTGTTTCTATCTTACTAGTTCTATCTGATTAGTTTGCTTCTTTCTTTCTAACTAGTTCCCAGTTGTTGTGGTTTAGGAACGGTATTCCCCAATTTAGTGCTGCCACTGGAAACATGCTGCTGCTTCCCTTCTGCCCTCCAACTGGAGGCACAAAAGGCAAAGATCAAGACTTGAGAGAAGAAAAATTTACTGGAAACAGCAATGAGATAAGGAAATTAACAATAACAGCAACAATATTAATAACAAAAGGTATAAAAAAAGAAACTATTCGCATGGAAAGCCCACGATAATAAACAAATACTAGACAGTTTTCCCTGCCAGGTTTTCTCAACTAGAGGGAACCACTTCTCCCCAGAAATGAGACTCCCTGTCCTCCTGCTCCTAACAATGACCTGAAGTGGTATAGAATAACATCCCAGCCTTAGTCATACCCTTTTCCAGCTACTGCAAAAATTAACCCTATCCTGCCTGAAACCAGTCAAGAATTTTTTGGTTCACAGTAAAAGAAGCTGCAGCATGAGAAATAGTTATTGAAATATTCTTATATAATTTGAAGCTTTTTCTTTATAAATACTACAATAATTTAATATAAAAGATATTAAGTACATTTGCAACTTACACAAAGCTCAAAGAAATATCAAGGAATCACAGAAAAACAGGCTGGTGTTATGATGTATAATGTTTCTTTGTGGTGTTCTGACATCAGAGCAGTTTAAAAGTTCCTTTGTCGTCGTATTTGTAGAAGAGCAATTTGTGTGGAAATTGAGTTTTCAATCCCCTGGTAACTTTTACAGAATAGAGACTCCTTTAAAGTATGCACGATGACATACTTGAATACATTCAAAGATCCCTCCAAAGTTATACTGGATGAAAAGTACAAAGACTCTCCTAGCTAGCAGTAATAGTTAGGGAACAACTCTAGGAGTTGTATCAGGACTTTCTCCAATTTGTTTTAGGTATAATTAATGTGAACCACTGATTTTGGTGCTAGTAGCCCTAGATAGTTTAAATTCTTACCTCATAGATCACGATAATAAAATCTAGATATAATCACTTAGAACTGCAGAATCCTTAAGGTTGGAAAAGACCTATGTCATGGGTTAGCTAGCATAGTCCCGGAAGTGATGTTCTGCAAAGGGGTGCTTACAGCTTCCTCTGTGCCTGATAGAACCTATCAGCTGGCCAGTTTGAATATGGATAATTCTTTAAGCCACTTAAAGTTGTGACCGCCTCTGTGATGCACACTTAAGAATAGAAACCCTGAGGCAGACTTTCTCATTTCCGGCGCTGGGACAGGTGGCTGTGGGCCCCGTGTGGGGGCCAGTGGTCCCAGCCCAGGCCCTGCTCAGGCTGGGCTGGGCCGGGCCACGGCCATCCTGGAGCTGATGGGCCCTGCTCCACCCGTGGAACCCTCCCCACAGCGCTGCTGTGGGCAGCTGGAGTGGCTCGGCTCCCCCGCCTCTCCACTGCGATAAGCCACATTCCAGCTGCAAGGCCTAGGTGAGATTACCCCTTTTAGTCCTGTGAAGGGCTGAAAACCTGAGGGAAAAGAAAGAGGAGATGCTTAAAGCTGAAATTCTGTTGTAAAGATATGATACGTTGTAATTTCATGAAGATAAGGGGCGTGGAGTCTTCAACTCGCAAGCAAAAGCACCTGCGCTGAGATAGGCAGATGCTGACGCAGCTGTAATTTGGTGAGAAGTTTGGACAGGGAGAGATGGAAGCGATGAGGACTTTGGCTCCAAACGGGAAAGGAGAAAACCTCAGTTCCTAGAGATGCTCCCAGAGATAGTCCTAAAGATGAAGATGGGGAAGACCCTTTGCTCCCAGGGAAGGAGAAGGGCCTCTATTCTTAGAGATGAAATGCTCCCAGAGATGGGTGAAGAGAACTTTTGTTTCTGAACAGCTCAACCTTAAAATTGTACCCCAAAAACCTTCAAGAGTGGACCCTCGAAAGCAGTTGTGGGAAAAGCTTCAAGTTGGGGGAAGGGACTCACATTCGAGCAGAGAGAAACTCCTCTTCCTAAATGGACTGAACAAAGTTATTTGGAAGTGGGCGGCTGTCTTGTTGTGATAATGTGTTCATAGCATGGGCAAGAGAGACTCCTCTTCCTAAACGGACTGAACAAGGTTATTATGGAAGTGGTAAATAGACTGAATATCGTAAGGGTTGTCTTTTTACATTGTCAGTGGGAGAATGGAGGAAGGTGGGGGGAGGAGAAGAGTTCTGAAGGTGTGGTATTTTTTTTTTTTTTCTTCTTTTAGGTCTGTTAATAAACTTCTTTATATTCTTTCAAGTTTGGTGCCTGCTTTGCGTTTCTCCTAATTCTTATCTCACAGAAGATAAACAGTAATGAGTATCTTGGACCAAACCACTACACTTAAATTGGTGTTTCTGCCCAGTTACAAACCCAACCCACTACAAACTCTAAGATCATTGAGTCCAACCATAAACCTAGTACTGCTCTGTTCAGTGCTAAACCATATCCCCAAGTGCCACACTCCCATGCATTTTGAACACTTTCAGTGATAGTGGGTCCGCTGCTTCCCTGAGCAATCTGTTCTAATGCTTGACCACCCTTTCAGTGAAGATTTTTTTCTTATATCCAATCTAAACTTCCCCTGGCACAACCTGAGACCTTTTCCTCTCATCCTGTCACTTGTTACCTGGGAGAAGAGACTGAGCTGCTCCTCATAAGGATTGTGCTCCAGACACTTCACCAGCTTTACTGCCCTTCTCTGGACACGCTCCAGCCCCTCAATGTCTTTCTTGTAGTGAGGGGCCCAGAACTGAACCTAGGATTTGAGGTACAGCCTCACCAGTGATGAGGAAGTGCTCACTTGCCTCACTTTACCACAAGTTCTCAAATGTTCTCACAAGACCGTCCTACCCTCTGAATTCTTCATTTCAAGCAAAAGCGTTTCAGGAAAGGATTCTACATATGCTTTAACATTAGACACTGATCTCATAGATTATATTTATGCTACCTGTTTCAGTTATTATCTGTTTAGCTGGGCATTGTCTCAGTTCTATTAAATATTTCTGTTCTGTTAAATAATATGTGTTTGTCCTAAGAAAGATACTTACATAGTAAATACAGCATCATGATCTAAAACATAAGGCAAACCACAAAACATCACAACATCACTTCCATAATTAGGATACAATGTTTAACACTGATTCTATTTTTGTGAGGCATGGTTTCCTGAAGGAATTCTTGTTGTTGCTGTTGTTGTTGTTATCATTATTATTAACATTGTTGCAACAAGACAGAAATTACAAGAGCAGTGTCAATATTCTTGAATGCCTAAGCAAAATCCATCATTTTTAGAGAGGTAACCAGCCTTTCCATGAAATCCATAAGGAAAGTTAGGTGCTGAAGGACTTCAGAAACTAGAAAACTGAGGACAGAACTATCAGCATTTGTCTAGGTAGTATAGTGCATTAAAGAGTTAGAGTCTCTAGGAAAGATATTCTGAGCAGTGGAACTGCTTCAGCCATGTCACAATGACTTTACTGCCATGCCTCTGTGGAGAAAAATATTACTCTGGGGCTGCACCCTTCTGATACAGCCTTTTTTTTTTTCTTCCATTCCATATAGCTTGCAAATTTTGAACTGTGACAATAAAATATGCTTACCGCTGTCAGTTGTATGAGTCTAACAGATCACCTTCCTCCATTTTCACTAATGAATTAAAAATTGTGCTCAAATATTTCCAGACCTACTTGAAATGGAACAACGTTTCACATAAACTGACACAATGAATAGATGTCTCACCAACCGAGTATCTTATATTGAAAATATTTCTTCTAGGATTTTGGTTTTGTTTCTTGCTCTTTTTTCAAGTTTTCTTGTTTGTTTTTTCTCATTTGGTATAAATTATTGTTATTATTAAGCAGACTAGGTACAGAAAGAAAGAGAATTTGAGGGAGAATAAGTCATCATAATCTTACATTATATGCAAGAATTGGTTTCAAGGCTTTGTTCTGGTCAACATGGAGTAACGTATGCAAAAAGCAGCAGCAGTTGTTTGAAACCCCTTATTAATTTAGTAACTATGAACGAGCAAGAAACTTGGAGGAAAGTGTGAGACTCAAATTGAGATTTTCTCCCAATCCATGACACCGCTTTAGGCAGTGGGTACAATGCGAAATGGGTCTAAGCCCTGACATGCACATGAGTGCATGAACAGTGTCCATTTTATCATTATGAACTGGTGTTCCCTACATAGCTGCTATTCTTAAAGAGAATTCATAAATAACTTGCTGTTTCTTTTAAGCAGTCAAAAATAGAAGTAGAACTTATTTTATTCCTCTTTTACTGATTTCTATAAATCCAGAAAAGAAGCTGTTTCTGTTTGAAGATAAATAGTAATTAACTGTAGAACACCTTGATGAAATCACCTTAGAACTGCTATACTACATACATTTAAATTAGACAATAATGAGGAACAAACACTTCACATTTAGATATTCTTTGCCAAAATTTATGGAATTTTCTCCATAAAGGCACAGATCTGTAACCCAAAACAATTATATTTTACTAAACAAGGGGAGTGTACTATCATCCAAGTTCCTAATCACAGGTTTTATTTGTATATACAGTGAGAGTTTCTGTTGCCAAATACTCATTATGAACAGATTGCATATTTTGAGCATAATCTCTATAAAAAATTAGGTAATCATTGACTTTGTCTCCTTAAGGACCAGAGACTTTTTATACACTATTGAGACCTTTCTTCTTACAAATAAGATTTTCAGCTGTTCAGTAACTTCATTCCTCTGAAACTACACCTTTCTCTTACTAGTTGGAGGTCACTGCTATTTGGTATGATAAGTTTTACAGACCACATAAAGTCATTGTTTCCTCAAATAAGAAAATATGTTCTGGACTACCTTCTCCTGTTGCTAAAGCTTACTGTAAACAAAATATTTGAAATCAATTTATGAAAAAGTCACATCAAAATAGTGAACTTGGGTTAGACACAATAATCTAACTTGGTTTCTGTTGTAGCATACAGAACACTGGGCCAAACAAATTTGTTGTAGTGAAGGTCGAAGAACCAGAGAGCTCTGGTGAGACCACTCGCTGGCGGGTTAGCGAAGTATAAATAACTCACAGGACTCAGGGTACAAGAAAACTACCTCTCCCATCTGCCTATGTGGCTACATGCTTGGCTTGGTCCCCCACTCCGTCCTTTACTTCTTCTCATTGGTTCCCTTTCCCTAGTCCTGCTTTTGTACCGCCCCTGTGCCTTCAGTTCATTGGTTTGGCTCTAGTACAAAATTCTGGGTCTGCATTGTTCGCCAGCTCTTGCCCCTGGTCTCCCTTCGTGGCTGGGTGAAATAAACCTCGTCCGTGGAAATGCCATGTGGGAGAGCCCTCCTGACTCTGTGCCTCTGGTAACTCTGAGCTATCTGGCGTGTGTGTGTGTGTGTGAGATCCGTGCCTAAACAGCCATGCGGGGGGAAGGAGTAAGCTTGCTGGAGTGCTGTACTGCACCACCTGAGTGATCTCTTGCCAGGGACGCTTCAGGGAAAACGCAGTGATCTCCCCACTGAACCGCACGCACTGCATTACAAATTCTGGTACTCAATTCTTGTATTTATTTCCTGTAATTCAGTACCCTATGGGCTGAATCTGAAGGTGCTGAGAAAACTGGCTTATGTCCTTGAAAGGTTATTTGCTAATATGCCTGACAGACATGGAAACTGAGGAAGGTACTCAGTGACTAGGAAAGGAAAACTTTGCACTTATCACTCCAAGAAAAGCTGAAAGGATGATCTGGGGAGCAACAAATCTCAGTTTAGTCTGATCATGGAGACAATCCTGGTGGAAGCCATTTCTAGGTAATAGAAGAGCAATGTGAACAGAAACAACCACAGATTGAGAGTGGCCCTGCAGAGAACTTGGGAATACTGGTGGAAGAAAGATTGGACATGAGCTGTCAATATGAGCTTGCAGCCAGAAAGCCAGTCGCATCCTGGGCTGCATCAAAAGCAGTGTGGCCAGCAGGGTGAGGGAAGGGATTTTTCCCCTCTACTCTGCTCTGGTGATACCCCACCTGGAGTGCTACACCCAGCTCTGGAGCTCTTAGCACAGGAAAGGTGTGAGACCTTTTGGAGCAGTTCTAGAGGACAGTCATAAAAATAATCAGAAGGCTGGAACACCTATGATGAAAGGCTGAGAAGCTGGGGTTGTTCACCCTGGAGAAGAGAAGGCTCCGAGGAGACCTTATCACAAACTCTCAATACTTAAAGAGGACTTAGATGGGGAGAGACATTTTAATAGAACTAGTTGCAATAGGAAAAGGTGCAATGGTTTCAAACTAAAAGAGGGCACATTCAGACTAGATATAAAGGAGAAATTTTTTACAATGAGGGTGATGAAGCACTGGAACAAGTTGCCCAGATGTGGTAAGTGCCCCATCCCTGGAAACAATCAGATCCTGGCTGGACAGGGCTCTGAGCAACCTGACTGAGTTGAAAATGTCCCTGCTCATTGTAGGGGGGTTAGACTAGATAATCTTTAAAGGTCACTTCCAACCCAAACTGTGGTTCTATTCGTTTATCAAGGGACAACCCTGCCTGAATAGTCTGGTTGCAGTTTATGATGAAATGACTGGTTAGTGGAAGAAGAGCTGGAGCTCTTAGCAGTGTATGTCACTTATCCTGAGTTTAGCATGGCTTTGACTCTGTCTCCCACAATATTCCCATACCCGAGTTAGGACTTTATAGTCTGGAAGGGTGGACAACTAGATTGGTAAAAGGTTGGCTGTGGTGAATTGATCATATTCTATCAGGAGACCTGTTAAAAAGGGAGTATCCTCAACTCTGTCACAGGCCTTAGAACCCTGGGAGGCTTAAGACTGGTCTTAAGTCATAAAACCTGAGGAAAGAAACCCTTGTACACCACAGACTCTTCTATGTCTTTTGTTGCTAGGTCCCCCTCCTCACTGAGAAATAGGTCCACTTTTCTATTGGGCTTCGTTTTGCACCTAATGTATATATAAAAGGCTTTCTTGTGGCTTTGCACATTATTCTCAGGTCTAGTTTTTCTTTTCCTTTCCCAATTTCTATTACTGCAGGCCTGGGCCCTAGGGTATATCACCGTGTCCCGCAGCCATAGGGCGGAGGAGGAGAGACGATCCAGCAGGCAGGAATTGTGCGGCAAGATTGATCTATTTAATTATTTTACAAACTCTCTTATAGACTTTTTTCTTCATAGTCTAATTGAACAAAGGATCAGCCACCCCTTGGGGTGATTGGCTAGAATTCTAAAACATCCATTGTCAAAATATTTTTCTACTATACCATAAACAAGACTTTTCAAGGTTGCAGGTGGCTTGGTTGTTTACATTCCCTGCTACCTCTTCTGCATGAGAGAAAAGTCTCTCACGGACTTAGAAAATAGCAAGAAAATCCTCGCTAGTAGCATTTTTGTATCTACAAATTTCAATTCTGCACACTTGGGTAATGGCTTAATATTTCTCCTAAGTAGCCCATCCCTGCTCCCTTCACTGGATGTGTGCTTCCTTTCTGCATCTGAGCTCAGTCAGGTGTTTCCTATTCATCCTGTCGGCCATACCTTCTTGAACACTCTCTTCAATGAATAAGGAGGAGCAGCAATGGAGCAAAGCTGCTACCAGACTAAGATTTAATTGTTTAAAGTATGTCTTAAGGCTCTACTTAGTAGGCCATAAGTCACTTTGAGAGGAAAAAGAATGTTTGTGTCCTGACCTTCTCTCCCAGGAGAGACAACCAGCAGTCCAGACTTGTCACTTCAAGCCAAAGACTCAATGAGATTACACTTTACTGTTCTAGGTTCTTTCTGACCTAGCAAATCTTTGCTGAATAGTGTTCAAGCTCAACAAGTCCAGCAAAAGTGTCCTCTCCTTTCTTTACAAATCAGACTAACTTACAGCATGGACATTATAGCACTTCTCTGGAAAATGCAGAAAGCAAATTTGCAACCTTCTGATGGTGTGTTCACCAAACCTAAAGTTCCTAAAATTCTCCAAACTTACATGAATGCTCTAATATTTAAACTAAAAGGCAGACACCACTAACTCTACATTTAGCACAGAAATACAGATCTGTCACTCTGCATGTTGGATTTGTTCTCAGTGTGCCAATCAGTTTTCACCTCTTTATATGTAAGCTGCTTTAACATCTCAGGGAGCATGCCATTAGATTCCTCTCCAGTGACTAAATAAGTAGTCACTTCAGTTAGTAGTGTAGTTACTCTTCTTCCACTGGATATCAATAGCAAGAAATGCAAGCAGAGGCTTGAGGAGTGCAGATGCAATCACTGCCAGAGCTGACTGGCAGTATAAAGCTGTAAAAGCAGCTGGGAAGGTCAAAAAGATAAAGTAAACTTCGCTGCCTTTTAATCTATTAGATTTTGTGGGACTTTTTTGTTAGGTCAGCCTGTTGTATAAAAAGTAGAGCAGAGTTTTCATTGTCACATAGACAAGATGAACAGCAGGTTCTGAAGCCGATGATAAGGAAGACTGGGCCTCAAAAATTATCTAAAAGATAAAAATACAAGCTGTTATTTAAGCCAAGGTTTTGACTTCATTTAACATGAACTTAAGTACACACTTAATCACTTCCAAATGTCTGTTTGTACTCATCTCATAGAGAAGATAAGACAGAAAGGGTAGGTCTGTGCTTAACTGAATAGCTATTTAGACCTAAGAAATAATTGCTGCTCTGCAGAAATGACTGAAATCAGTGACTTCATGGTACTTAGTCATTTTTAGGCATCTTTTGGATGATAGCCAATAATTGGCAGCTGGAATGAGAATTTTGAATTTGTATATCTCATTTTAATACACATTCTAATTTAGCCATTGAAATCTTATTTTTAATGTTGACTGGAAGTGAGAAAGTGTTAATGGAGGAGCTGCAAGGCACCTTCGGTGAGAAGAGACCAGGGATTGCCTCATGATGGACACAGTTCCCTCTTTTAGTTTAAAGCCATTCCCCCTTGTCCTATCATTATGTGAAGTTTAAAAAGTCCCTCTGCAGCTTTCTTGTAGGCCTCCTGTATGTACTTGAAGGCTGCTACCAGGTCTCCCTGGAGCCTTCTATTCTCCAGACTTAACAACCCCAACCTTTTTGGCCTGTCTTCACAGGAGAGGTGCTCCAACCCTGTCACCATTTTTTTGTGACCCTCCTCTGGACTTACTCCAAAGGGTCTGTGTTGTTCTTGTGCTGGGACATCTGAGCTGGACACAGTACTCCACATGGAGTCTCACAGGAGCAGAGTAGAGAGGGAAAATCACCTCCATCAACCTGCTGGCCGTATTGCTTTTGATGGAGTCCACAGCATGGGTGACTTTCTGGGCTGCAAGTGCACATTGCCGTGTCGTGCTGACCTGACCTTCTTGTCAGCCAATAGTTCCAGTTTGGGATTGTCCAGACCCACATGCATGACCTTGCACTTGGCCTTGTTGAGCTTCACAATGTTCCCACAGGTCCACCTCTCAAGTGTGGCAAGGTCCCTCTGGATAGCATCCCTTCCCTCCAGCATGTCAGCTGCACCACACAGCTTGGTGTCATCAGCAAACTTAGTGAGGGTGGACTCGATGTTACTTTCTATGTCACTGACCCATGAGTCTTTTCATCTCTACTTTCTTTTCTTATTCTGTTGATGAGAGGGACTGACAAAACAGCTAGATGATCAGCTGGCGGCAGGACAAGGTCAACCCAACACATTTAAAAAAACACAAACTCTTTAGTCTTTCAGAGACCTTTAAATTCTTAACCTCAAATGAAGAAAAACAGAAAGTAAAGCCTTAAGAATGATCAAGTCTTTCAATGAAGGCAGTCACAATTTGGTAATCCTAGAATCCTTTCAATTTAAGCAATTAGAAACTAACAAAGTTCTAGAGTCAAAAAACTTGTATTATTAAATCCATTTTGCAGCAGAGTTGATGACCCAGACACTTATGGTTTATATTTAAATATAAAATAAATTTTTCATGAACATGAAAATTACTTCACTTGAGGCATGTCTGAGTCATCCGCATTATATTTTGATGTAAGATTATTCAGATGGCAAGATTTGGAAGTCATTAACACCTCCGTCATGAAAGTGACCTTCAGGGCAAGTGATTGTAACACATTGTGTTTAATTACTTATTCCTGCTAAAACTTTATACTTAGGATATGAAGTGAAATTAATATCGGTGTTTTCATTAATATTTTTTAATATCGAACTCATTGAAATATGGAGATATATATTTTTTCTAATTTTATTCTTGACATAATTGTGTAGTTGTGCAGTCAGAATGCAACATCAGACCATTTTGTATCAATGAAGATACAGCTGTACTCATAGATTATATTTTGCTTCTAGTTTTAGTTTGCTGATTAAATTTCATTTGATTTATAATTCCACAAACAGTCATGAGAGTTCCACTTGTTTACAGTGTATCTTCGGATTCCCTAATGAAGAACTTTGGTAACCTATCAAGCCAAAATAATTTTGAGGTAGCCTTAGATGTCCTTAGATTATGAACAAATGTATTTATGGTAACATTTACAAAATCAAAGGATTCTGGAATCATATAGAGAAAAGGAGTCCCTGAGTAAGGCTATATTTCAAAGGCTATCTTGGTGTAAAAGAAGACTATGGATGCATGGTGTTTTCTTACTCAAAATGCCTTTCTTCTATGGACCTTAAGTCTCATAGAT
Organism: Corvus hawaiiensis; assembly: GCF_020740725.1. NCBI lineage: Eukaryota > Metazoa > Chordata > Aves > Passeriformes > Corvidae > Corvus > Corvus hawaiiensis. Next base: position 28,247,120 of record NC_063215.1, read on the forward strand.
GGTACATTACAAAGCCAAGTGTTTCATTGATTGTTTCTTTAGATTTGAAGTGTAAATTCAACAGTTACTGTTATAACCACTAACATTCATTACTCCAGCCAACAAATGGCTGTTCAGAAAAAGCAAGTTTTGGATTCAGTGACTCACAAGGCATCTTCCATTTTATGTTTTTATATCTAACACTCTGGTACCACCAATGTACAAGCAGTAAGCAGTAACAGCTGTCGTCCTGAAAGAGCTATTCTACTTAGGACTTTCAGAACTGCTTTATGAAATCACTTTACTTCATATTTTGGTCCAGGAAAAAACCAGTTTCTTACATGCCCAATCATCAAAGATCACCAAAGTTTTATTCTCCAAAGTATCTGGTATAAGGATTTTAACCAGGGTGCATTAGTGGTATTTAGATCTTAGGAAGACTATTGTTGCTGCCAGTGAAATCATGACAGAATACACCTGTGCATTTTTAATCTGAACTGTGAGAATCTCTTTTAAGAGTCTATGTGATGTGCAAAGCATTAGATTTTATATTAGCAGTGTGGAGAAAAAAACCTATATTTTAATAGTTAAAAAATTATTTCTAATGTATTTTTTGTTAAACATCTATTTAAAATGAAATAAAGTTATAAATCATGTAAAATAAATCCAACATAACATAAATTCACGGAGAAATTAAAATTTTAAGACATGCATTATATGCCAAAATTTTAGAGGCAACAGAGATCAGTGTCTAAAGACTGCCCTCCCTAAGACAGTAAATTACATGATGACCAGAAAAAAGTCAGAATGTCTAATAAAAGTTAATAAATTTAAAATAAGATTTAATAATAAAAAGAAATATATTACTATAATTTGGACTAACCATTTCAACGTATTGTAATTTGTTTCCAGTTTCCATTCATTTATAAGTGTATGATACTTTAATAGTTAATGATTAAAGTTCTGGGTATATTAAAATATTTTTTTAATTCAACTGATCATTTGGAACAATTAACACTGTCATCTATCTTTAAAGGGGACTGGTCCTCGACAGAAAAGTTGTTCCTAAATTGATGAAATTAAGGAAGATGAAAGTGGAAGTACAACTATCTTTCAAAGATTTAAATGAATTACTCTTGCTATACTGTTATAAATTCAGTACCATAAATACTACTATTTTGTAGTTAGATAGTGTTTTCAAAAACTCAAACTTTCAGAGAACTAATTTAAAATTCTGTATGTTTGCCAGGGAAACAAACACTCAACATATGCGCTTTTTGCTTCATAATCCAGAAAAGCAATGTCTTGCTCTGAAAATACTCATTTTGGAGTCAAATTACTTTCACTTATTTCTGGGCCTGCTAACACTGCCTCTTCATTTTAAAACTTTAGTTCAACTGCTACACTTTTTACTGCATGAATTATTCTGGACTTAATCTAAGTGGTGCAATGCATTGTAGTTGTCCAAACAGTGTCAGTTTAGGGAGGGAAAAAAAGTTACTGGTTATAATTAAGTGATGGGCAATCTGTCACTAGAGTAATTTTTCAGTGTTTGATAGACACTTTGATACAACAGTACCCTTGTTAGCAAATAACTAACACTAAGTAGGAAACAACTGTCCTTGTAAATATACTAACAGGATTTGTACCAAAAATATCTACTTGTAATAGTCAACAATTATTACAGCTAATTGGAAAAAAAGAATCACAAAAAACCCCCAACAAAACCCAAAGTCTTATCTTTGTTGGTTATATATGTTAGGGGAAAGCACTAAAGTCAAACTGCTTTGTCAATAATGAAGAATCACAACAGAAGCACACCTGCAGATTGCTTGTTCCTTTTCAGATTACAGTCTCCTAAGTACTCATGTGCAGGTGCCTTATCTTTTATATATATAACAAGGAATTCTTGCAGAAATGTATACATAAAAGTTAAGACATCTCTTTTAACATTTATTAATTAGAAATTATATCTGCAGCACCACTGCCTAATGAACAGAAGCTTCTCTTGACACCCAAGGAGTACTACTTAGAACAGAGGCCATCTGAAGAAAATATTGCAGAGGGAGGCTTTAAAAATGTAGGCAGGAGAATTATATAGATTTTTCATTTTTTGCTGAAATTTCAAGGATAATTTTGAAGAACAGTGCACAAGTGATACGTGGACTAAGATTTGTAGTGAATGAAAGGATATACAGCTATATATATAGACCCAAAACTGTACTTGTTCTTTGTTCTGTGGAGAATTACATTCCTCTCAGTTCAGTGGATGCAAATTGCATCCTTTTTTATCTTGTACATTATGTGACATTCATCACAGGCTGGAATAGATAGGAAAAAACATTTTATGCAGAAAGAATGCAGAAATGATTCAGCTTGAGGAAACAACTGTAAATATTTCTACAGTCATATGATTCCGTGTGTTTTCATGTTACTTAAGACGGATCTATCAAAACATTATGTATAAACTAGTTCAGCAGCAGACTGAGCATTTAAGTAAAAGTCAACATCATTTTAGAGAAATTTTACTGCATCTCTAGCCATTGAATATTTCGTCATTATTGTGTAAAAACGTAAAGATTAACACTAAAGGCAACGGTGTTGATCCAACAGGTCAAGGTGCTGCTATGGTTCTGTGCAAATTCAAATGACAAGGTAGCATTTCATTGTTTACAAAATTTACTCTGCATCTATGGTAATAGTTTTTTTCCTGGCTGAATTAAAAGGAATACACATTGTTTTTCTTTGTATTATACAATAACTCATTTCAAATGAATGTATGGGTGTCTTAATACAAATAATCGAGCTACTTCAAAAGAATTAGATAAAATTCTATTTAAGTTAATATTGACTTATGCTCCAATAAGGATATATTTTTTTTTTTCTTGCTGTATTATTAAAATCATGTAAAACCCGTGAAATAAGCTTCTTGGCTGTGGTAAAGAGTAGATCATACCTGTGAATCCAGGTAGACAGAGACACCAATACCCTCCAAGCCTGTTGATGCAGCTTCCTCCATGTAAACAAGGCAAAGTTTCACACTCATTTACATCCATCTCACACAGAGACCCATAGTATCCAGGTGCACAGTTACAAAGGAATCTTTAGAAAAGGGAAAATCAGGTATGTCAACAGAAGTAACAGTGGGATCTATTGCAATATTTTAAAGCCGTATGTATCTGCTGATGCCAAGTTGGTGTCCCTAATCCTCATCCATATTAAAATAATGAACAGACTTTTCTCATTTCCATGTTTCTGAAGCAAAGACGGTGATTTACTTTTTGTTAAATTAATAGAAAAATTTGGCACAGTAATTTTAACTGAAGGTATAAGGAATGACTTAAGGGCTAATGATCTACTGGCACAAGTCTCTGAATAACTTGTGAAGTGCTGTTGAACAAACACAGGGCTTGTAGCAGTCTAACTCAAGATCAATTTTCTTCTATTTCAGTCTTTTTCCAAATGAAAAAAAAAATAAGGAGGAAAAGAACAAGTTGTGATGAAGAAATTTTCCCGTCTGTCTTCCTTTAAGGTCACATAAGAAACAAAAAACTGAGTCAGTAGCATTTACTTACTCCATTTTAACTTGTCGTGTGGTGAAGGTTCCATCCAAACCTAGAATTAACATAAGGAAATCAGGGAAACATGTTTTATTTAGTAGTAACTAACCTGTTTATGAGATCCAGGCAAGTTCCATTGTTCTTGCAGGGTCTTGATAAGCATTCATTAATCTCCACTTCACATAGGGTCCCAGTAAAGCCATGTTGGCATGAGCATCTAGCAAAAAGGATGTCACTACATTACTTTTTAGGTCATTGTAAAGATTCCAGAAAAACATGGCAGATGTTGAGGGGTGTTAATTAAATGGTACCAAAATCATGTTTGCTTTTTACTGATAATTGCAAAGTGCAGTACTTTAACAAGCACCAAAAAGTCCAGCACCTGAAGCCCAGTAAATAAGATTTTTATTATTCTTAGCTGAAGGCCACAGGCGTTGACCCCACTGTGCTAGGGCTTACTTAGAACTTGCCTTGGCCTGAGCTGCTTTTCACTTGTTTTGACACCTGCCCTGCAGCCAACTGACTGATACGTCTCATGCTATCCCTTCAGCTCTGGAATAGCATCTATGGTGAGCATGTGAGACCCTGAGATGATGTTTGTGTTCCACTCCTGAAGGATGGGATGACATCCAGAGGGACCTGGACAGCCTTGAGAAGTGGGCCCGTGGGAATTGCATGAGGTTTAACAAGACCAAGTGTGAGGCGCTGCACCTGCGTCAGAGCAACCCTTGTATCAATACAGGCTGATGACATTGAGAGCAGCCCTGCTGAGAAGGACTTGGGGGTGCTGGTGAGTTAGAGGACCCAAGAAGGCCTGAGACTGAAGATGAGAAAACCCCCACTGTGAACATCATAGTTCTCCTGACAAAGACTTCCAGATACCAGTGACTTGGAATAAGACTGCCAGTTCTTCTTGAGAAAGAACAAAATCACTGATCATAGGATGCAGACAGATGTTGTGAGGGTAATCATAACCAAAGAGACTTAACTGCAAGATTTCTTATGTAACAGCTATAACTACATCCTTCATGAAGCTTTTCTATTAATTTCAACTCTGACTGATTGTACTGTTGTAACTGGGCTAACAACAACTGTTTGCTTTTTAAAATTAAATTCTTATGATTTCAATTGGCCCTACAATAAATTCTTGGGGTCATATTTATGGTGTATATGTATTACTTTTTGCACACAAGAAGATTTAGACTATAATGTAACTGTCAAACACATTACACCCCCCCTCCCCCCCTTTCACTGAAGGTCAGCAAATATTAGACAGGCAAAGTACCAAAGGAAAAGCTAGATGATAAAAATCCATGTATCATACTGTGTATCTGTTACTCAAATAATTTTCCTGACCTGTAGTGGTTGACCCCATCCACACAGAGACCTCCATTCTGGCATGGGTGGGAGATGCACTCATCACTGTTAACTTCGCAGTAAGTACCCTCAAATCCTGAAACACAGATTTCATTAACTGTGAATGAATGAAATCTACTACTTGATGTAAATAAAAGGGTCACAGATTCTCTTGGAGGTTTGTCTATCTGAGCCCAGGACTAACTCAGACAATGAAAGTGGCAGGCCTGGGAAACCTGAGCTGCACTCAAAGCTGTTTAAGAAAAGCCTGAGAGAAGCATTAGCAATGGCTATCTCTTCATTTTAGAGCATTTAAGCTGAAGCTCTTTGCCCTGGTATCTGACTGAGCTGTGTTGCAGCCATGGCCAGTGCCTAGGCATGTGCTGCTTACCAGTATGCTGACTTTGGTCTACATACAGGCTCCCTGGATTGACTTTGGATCTGCCCCATTCCCTGTAGGCTGGACCGGCGATCTGGCATACTCTGCTGCTCCTGGACACAGCCAGTGGCCCTGCCCTGCCTGCCTCATTCAGACACTGCCAGACAGTGAAAGCCATGACAGCCTGGCACTCCTGGATGACCTTTGCTTCTGGAGGAGCCAGCCCTTTCTGCTCATTGACCCTAAGATCAGGACTACAAGTAGAAGTAACCCTGAAAGTACTTTCTCTGATTATTTTTGTTCCTTAGCTTCAACAAGTTAGTGTCCAGACAGTATATGAAGTCTTATTGTACTTTAATGAACCAGAGAGAACAGATTGGGATAGAGCACCTAGCTAAATATACTGGGGAAATGTAATCCATTTTAAGGGACTGAAAAGGCTTTCTTGGAGAGTATGGGACAAAATCAGAAACTAAAAGCTAATTCAGTAATTAGTATATTACAGAGAGTAGTGGAACTTAGAGGGACCCCATTTATTCAAAGCAGTCAGTAGCTGAGAAAGAAAAACAACTGGTTTTAATATTTAAATGAAGAAAAAATGTGATTAAGATCTTATCTGCACAGTACATTACTTGCATAATACATTACATTTGCCTTTGTAAATGTTCCAGAAATTGTACTAAAGAGAAATAAGACGCTTTTCAGTGACACATGAACCTTATTTCTGCTCTTAGACAGCATAGTACATCTTATAGCATTTGCATAAATAGGTGTTCTGCTAAATACATACTTGTGTTAAAATTCTATACATACAGTGGAGACACTAGAGCTAATTAGTTGAATTTTGCACTAATTCAATATATTTGTTTTCAATTCATGGAGAAATTAAACCATTGCAATGAGCAAACTATTTGCATTGTATGACTAATATGCGAATCCTGATTGCAGGTTGAATAAAGACCATTAATAGGGTTTAATAAAAAAATTAAATTAAAACAACATTTAAAATAGCCATTGAAATTCAGTATATATTGGTATAAATATGCCAAAGGTTTTACAGCATTTTTTGTTAAAAAAATAAGCAAAAATTGTTATATGTACTTTTTTAGATACCCAAATAAGAATAATATATATATTTTTTTAATATTATGTATTTGTGATTTTCAAAGTACTTAACGAAGGTGGGGAAATAATGAAAGACCACTGTTAGAATAATACAGCTTATTTTTATCTAGAGAAAATCATTACTGGAAGAAATAAGTGTCTTCATGAGAGTTGCAGGGAAAGCTGTAGAAAGAAATCTCTGCTGTGCTCCAATATATGATCTAAACATGAGCCCACATCAAAGCAGTTGGTATTTTCTTCTTATCAGGATTATTTCTATTCAATAATTTTTGGGGCTAGACCTGACTGAAAGGAGGTCTTAATATTTGCTGAAGGTTTCACAGCAATGTCTGCAACAAAGTGGGAAAAATAAAGCCTGGAACATATCTCAAACTAACCTTTCAATTATAGTCACTTACGCTGTTATGATGTCATTCTCTTTTTCAGAAATTTCTTGAGCATGAAGGGATACCCTCGCTTATTTCCTATTTGTAGGTTTCACAAAAAAACCCCAAAACCAAACCAAACCAAAAAAGCCCAAAACTAAACAAACCACCAAAAAACCACCAACCCCCACCCCCCCCAAAAAAACCAAAAAACAGTAAAAGAATTGTCATAATGGGGACAAAAATTCTGTCCTACTGTACAGATTTGAAGTATCTCCCTCAGCACAGGCAGCTTTGTATTCTGAATGGTTTAGTTTGTTATGTGCAAATGGGCCTGAACCAGAGCAACCATCCAAATACGTTTCTTAGCTGTAGCATGTGTAATCTGCATCTTAATGCTGCTGAACCTTCATCTATTCCTGCCTGTAGTTTGATTAAGGAAAAAAGAAAGGTAACAGAACTGTAAACTAGTACACCACAGACCAAGTTAAGTACTAGGCCTGGTTGTGTGAGTAGACAGAAGTCACTGACACACAAAATATTCAGTAGCTGTTCAATACATGCCATCCAGTGCCACTGAGTAAGGGCAGAAAAGATGATAACATGTTTCTCTAACTGGTTTAATTAAGAAATTGGGGGACGTAGTGAATGTAAGAGACTGGGACTCACAGGATAATTTGTAGTCAACTTCTGCATCTGTAATTTCTCATTTATTTGTGATGCTTGGAATTTCTAAAACTAAATTTGATTACTGAGTGGAAGGCTGTGTTGATGGGCAGGGAAAATGGAACTTCACTGAAAAGCACACACTGAAGGTAAACCAATGTAACATTATAAATATACATATAGACATATTTTAGCTTTATAAGGTAATCATGGAAGGGTTGTGAAGATAAAGCAAAACTGAAAAAAAATGTTAACAGTTTTTATACAAAATAGCTTCTTATTTTTTTGTGATATGATAGAATATTTGAGCAAGTATCTTAAAAAAAATACCACAGTTATCAGATTGGAATACATAAAATGGAAAATGGAGGCATTGCTCATTCTACTTTTGCCTGTCATCCTCACTCGTTATGAATATTTTATGGTCTTTTTGAAGTAAATAGTACAGAAGGGAATATACAAAGCATTATTTAAACACATTTTTTGAATGCAGTAGTACATATTTTTCCAGCCCATAGCAACATATCAATGCCTTTAAAAGACATAAAATAAGCAAACATATTGCAGGCATTATATTTTATCTATTTTTCCTGTGAATGGAAAAAAATAACATTTTCATCACAAAATTTTACTGGCTATCTACTACATTATGAAATGAGCAATTTAAGTATTTACTACGCTATTGTCTTATATCTACTGACGAATTATGTCAGTAGTTTTTTGTTAAAGAAATCATTATATTTTTTTCATAATGACATATACTATTAAAAATTACAGGCAACTACTTAGATGATATTTTGATCCACAATGAAAACTTGTGAACTAATGCAGTGACTTTTTCTAAGGAATTTTTAGCATTTCTAGCAATTTTAAGAGAAGATTTAATGAAAACCTGCTTTCAACTAAAATGTTTATTCAGAAACACACAAATCTTCTTAAAAGGATCCCAAAATATTTCATTCATATTTTCTGCATGTCTGTGTTGTAGTCTATTTAGAATTTATGAAGCTTTTAGAAAGGATGTTTCAATAAAAGCATATGACAGTAAGCCAACTTTAATTCAGACCTTAAATATGTTTTCAGAGTAAATTACAAAAAGAAAGCAGTGCTGCATTGTGCACACCTCTTGTACAAACAGAAGAGGTCAAACTTCAAAACAAATACTGCTGTGTTAGGATTAAGGTATTAATGAAATATTTATTTTAGGGATAATCTTGAACAGTCACCAATTACATTACCTTCAAATTCAGAAGACTAGTTAAAACGCTCATTCCTAAATGGAACTGGTTTAAAAAGAATTGGTAGTTTATTTATGTAGTGCTGATTGAAGATGAGATACTTCATGAGTCTAACAGATAAGGACTCTTGTATTTTACATGATATCCATACACAATTTAAAGGGCAATTTAATACATTAGGTTATTTTGTATAAGCTACAACTGCTGCCACACATAGCTGTGATCTGTGATACTTAAAATAAAATTTATATGGGGGTGTAATTTTTACAGAAATGCAGAGACATTTCCAAGTTGTTTCATGTGTTTCAAGAGTAAATAAAAAGACAATGAGGGGAACTGCTCTAAAATGTTTAATATGTCAAAAATATTACTGTATAAAAGTATTTTGGAAATCATGACATTACTGGCATGATAACAGGCTTACTACTGTAAAATGGTTTTTATTTGTCAAACATATTTTACTGGTTTTTTATGTCACATTAGAAAAACTGAAGGTGTAAACAGAATTTCACAAGTATTGCTGGTATCCAAATAGGTTTTTTTAAATCAAAGGGATACAGGAATTAGTTTAAAACATTTATTTGTGAATGTATTGAATATGTATAAATATATTTGAGGAAGTATCTCATAAAGGTTAACAATTTTTGTAGTAACATAACATATTCAAGACTTTCAGAAATTAACAGAGATAAAAACATTTGAAAGCTATTACAATTCTTTGTGTTTAAAAATATAGTCTTACTTCACTCTATTTTTAATTGTTCAGATGGCATGAAAGTAACTTTAATGTTATGAGGTCAAGAAACATCTGGAAAGCTGTTACTTAAGATGAGACAGATGCTATTTTTACTTCTGTTTCTCTGAAATATAGGAAATCCTGTATTTCTCAACTTTATCTATGAGCCTTCCGGGAGCTACAAAGTGATGGAATATGCAGAGTACAGAAGCTAAATATCTGCTGTCACAGTTATGGTAATTTTCTCCTTATTCCCTTGCAGAGAAATACTACAGAATTGACCTCTGCAGGTAACATGATTCTAACAGGATTCTTTTGCCACAAGCTCTCTACTGTTTTGCTCATCAGAACAGTATCATGGATATTTGTCTCCTTACCATGAACTATTTATGAACCAATGTTTGCAAACAGCAGAGATATCATAGCAGCCCCATAATCATTAGTTCAGGTACTTAGGTTGTTCAGCATTACATAAGTAGGTACATAAATCAAAATCAAAGGTGTGTAAAATATTAGGCACTGTAAAAAGGCTATTTCCCTCTGTGAATTATGTATGTGTGTGTCTGAAAAAGAAACTGGCACTGAAGGGCTCAGAAATCTGATGATAGCAAACTTCAATTGAAATAAATTCTGGTTTTCATCAGCTACTTATTATTTCTGCTTGGTATTATAAAGTTTGTACATTATGATAATTTTCACTTAGCCTTGTTTCAGATGTGGGCTGAAACATATTTTGCTTCAATTCAAACTTCTAGCTGTTGATGCCTTTCCGTGCTGGGTCCTAAAGTCCTGGTCACAGTCTTAGATTGTTGCTCCGGCCCCTCTGTAATTTGCTGGCAAAGAGACGGGCAAAGCAAGATGTGTTCCAACCCAAGACTGTGAGTTTCAAGGTCTTTAGGATCCCTTCGTGGTCGCCAGCAACTGATGCCTTTTCCTGGTCTTAAAATCAAGAGGCATACACGGTTAGAAGAGGAAAAGGGATTTTACCTTGGTATTTATTTTAAGGATCCTTAGGTGTACACGTCCAGGTCATATGCATCGAGATGCACCCCGCCGAATCTATCTCTGTGTCCGTGTCTTTCTTCCCCATCCCCCCCCAACATTGGGTATAACATTATAGGTTTTACTAATTAGCATATCTATCAAAGATTCCCCAATGAGAGGCTCAAGTGAGCCCCCTTCCCCAAGGAACCTTCCCCTGGATGGTTCTATCTTGGTTTACAGAATATGTTCTGGAGAGGACCTTGGGGTCTGGGGCACACTGATCCCTAGCTACAAAGCTTCTGTAATGTTTAGTCTCTTAGCTTAACAAACAAGTCCAAGAATGTAGGCAAAAAGCACTAGGAATACAGAAGCTGTAAAAAGGTATAACAGGGGTATAAAAGAAAAGGCAAAAAATCTTCATGGCATCACTGTAAGATGCAATAGAACAAATAAAAATAATCACTAGCATCTAGAACAAAGAGTAGGCGTCATAGAAAAGAGCTATTGAGAATAGACTGATAAAAGAGGTGAAAAAGTCCTGGAAAAAACTGTTTAAAACACGGACTTCAGAAATTACCTTGAAGCATCAAGAAAGTATTGCTTTTAGAAAGAATACATGGATATTTTATGGATATAAAGAAAAAATAGAATGTCTAATTCCAGTAAAAACTGTGTCTGTTGTTTTGCCTTAAGAGATGAGTCCTCTTCATAGATTTCCCTGGAACAATACACGTAAGTTTCCTACACCATAAAACTGATGGTTTTAAACTTAAGTCCCACGCAATTCCTTTTGCATAAACCAGTTTTTAAACTTCTCAGCTTCTACCTTTATATCTTTAAAGCTGCAACGAGCACAAATAAGGTGACAAAACTTTTGTGTACTTGTGTGCTGTAGTGACATGTTGCTGCTCCCTGTTCTTTTTACTCCTCTCTAAAACTGTGTACTTCCCAGAACTATGAAGATTAAAAAAAACCCCAAACAATTAAAAAATCTCTCCAGCAATAACAAAACAGCAAGAGGCAACTGGTAAAGAACTTAGCCTGTCTACCACCTGAAAGATTTATCCTAAGCTGCCTAGATAGTTGGCAGAGTGACATAAATATTTCTATAGCATTAGCCATTTGACTTTGTATGTCTGCTTTTGCGTGAAATGAAGTACCTCAGAAAATAATACCTCCTTAATGTAATACTGTGGACATCTAGATATGGTCACATTAATCCAGACATTTCCAGGTTTTCTTTCAACAATACATACATTATTCCATTGCTCTAATATCCCTTCTACCATAACTCATTAAAATGTTACAAATGCTGGCCAAATAATCCCTCTTTCTGAAAAGAGTATGTAATGCTTTGATATGAACACTCTCTATATGTATGCAATACATAATGTATAATATGTAGCATGTCCTGATAATTTTTCTATCACAACCTAGCATGTATATGGAAGATTGCTTCCATTGTAATAAGGAGGCTGCATAAACATCCTGAGCTCATCCCATCATTACTTGGACTAATGAGGGAAGTTCTACATCTAATTTTACAAAGAGATTCATTTCTACCTTCTAAGAAGCAGGAATTCTAGGAACCATTTGAATTCAACAATCTTGTCCTTCCCTTCCTGTTTTTATGTCAGCAACAACTCTATCTGCCATTCCTACTAGCTTGCCTTGCTGCTATACCTATATCTACTAATAGTTCTCATAAAATAATAAATCATTGTTAAAAAAAGTCTTATTAGGAAAGCACTAGGTATTTTCTGGCCCATAGTTTATGGCTGCAAATTATTTTATCTTGTTATTCTCTGCAATATTTATGTGCTGGTAGTTACACAGGTTTCACACTTTGTAAAAACTGTTAACTTTTATCTCCCATTTCATCATTAATTAATTAAACTTGTTTTTCACCAGTCCTAGCCAGAGAGCTGATCTTGCACTCTAGTTGTATGCCATCTCATAGTTTTCCTTGATTTTGAATACGTTTTTTCAGTACTTTTTTTTTGTCTTGGAACACAATTGTTATCAGAAAGCTTCACTATTTTTACCAAACTGTCCTATCTTTCTTTTGAGTTGCCTCTACAAAATTAAGAGTTTTGTGCTTGCCATTATCTACAAGAGCATGGTCTAATGCCTATTGCTCTTTGGATCTTTTTCATGTAGACTTTTTGGGAAATTAACGAATAGTGGCCGAGGCTCAGCTACAAATATTTCAACATTATTTAAATTCTGTAGTTTTGCTTACATGTCCTGCCTTGCTCTTCCGTTACACTAAATTTTCATTTCTATTATTAAGATTAATTCTAAGGATGGAATTCTCCAATACTGGAAAAGCATGTTGAAAAATTAGGCAATAAAAATTCTGCTATTTGCCCTAAGTTGTTCATTTCCTCCTGTTTTCTTTGCATTTAGTGTGTAGTATTTAAGGAGATTCAATGCTGGCTATATGATTAACAGCTCAAACCCCCATGTCATCCCATTTGCCTTGCTCAAACTCTTGCTTATCAATTACTGGCAAAGTATTTGAGAGCAGTTTTCTGTACACCTCTTGGGAAACTTGTTCAACGTCAGTGATTCCAAAACTCGTTCTACAGTAGTGATTCCAAAGCTTTTGTAATAATGGCCCTCCCTACAACATTCTTGCAACTTTGAATATACCATCATGCAGCTATAGAGATCATAATTTTTTTAACTGTTTAAGCTGCTTGTGGGGACAATTTAAGTCATGGTCAAACACTGTTCCATGATCTATGATATGAGGGCCCAGTTTTGTTACACAAATATTATAATCTATCTCCTTGGAGGAAGAAAACCTCTCCATCTAGGGCAAACAGCTCAAGAGGAGGTTTTACATTAATGGTATTTATAGAATTTTAGAAGTCTTTATAGCAAAATCAGACAACTGTATTTCCCTAATGTACATACGAGAACAAAGATGCACAGTTTTGCTTCATACTACAACTAATCATGACTTCATTACCTTCCTACCAATTTGCTGTGCTAATTACATCCTAACATCTTACATCAACTTTGATTCTGTCCAATTCATATTCTATCAGCTTTTGTCTTCTCTGACTTAGCCCAGCTCCCTTTAGTCAGTGTATATTCTCTTTTTCTTCTAAATATGTACCACCGTCAGTAGTATAACTTATGGTCCTGTTGTACCAGATATGGTGTTCTAGAGGAAGTTGTAAGAATTTGGTAAGCACAGCTACATTTTGTGATTCCTGCTACACCAGACTCAAACTTTCTAATGACTGGACTGTTAGCTACTGGAAAGTTTAATCCACATGCCATTTACTACTAAGTCAAGTGTCTTGGAGTAATCTACCTATGTCAGTGTGATTGCCATTTGTGATCAGCTCTGTAATCCTGACAAGTTTATCAGGAGAAAAAGGGAGGAACATGCAAGACAAAAACAGATAAATAATGGAAAAGAAGACAACAGAGGAATTAGATTTCCTCAAACTTTTTTCAGCTAAAAGTCAGTAATTTTCTGTCTCTCCTTTTTTTGGTAAGAGTCCTGAATAAATGGTTACATTTTTCCTAGCATGAGTGATCAACTCACTTAATGAATTATGCCTTTTACCCCTTCACAATGCTGAATTTTCGACTTTCCAAGATTTGTTAGCAATGTATGTTACTGATTCACATAATTCCCTACTACTTCCCAGAAGATTCCTAGGCGGCAAACTTCAAGAATTCTTAAAAAATCTATCAAAGCTCCCTGAGAATCCTGGCTGCATGCTTTTTTGATTCTTTAGAAACTGTGCACAAAAATGTTTGGAAAAGACAATTTTTTCTGAGGAACATTAAGAGAAGACTTGAGTTACATATCTCTCTATAGATTATTTCTGAAAATGGTTTCAAAAATCAATATCTTGTGTCAAAAGCTGTTTTTGAAAAACAGCATTTCTTAAAGATGCTTCAGTAAGCAACTTGCATACCTCCCCAGTGATGTTTGGGTTTTTTTACCTTAGCAGCTTTTGGTAACCTTTACCTTAACAGTAAAAAAACCTCAAGGTATTATATACTCCTGATTCCTAGATATTATATCCATATCTTTGTAGTTTAGTAAATTAAAAATAATAGTATTGTCATGTAGCACTTGAAATTAATATATTTGCTATCCCTTGTCCCTAAGACACCCCTACTTTTATAGGCATAACAGTGAAGACTTCAAAATCCTGCTCCAATTCCAGTTTCAGTAATTGTACTCCCCTGCTACTTAAATTTTCTAAATTTTCCGTGTAGTTGTTAATTAGTTAATTGTAGTGGTTTGGTCCAAAATACTCATTACTGTTTATCTGCTGTGAGATAAGAATTAGGAGAAATGCAAAGCAGGCACCAAACTTGAAAGAATATAAAGAAGTTTATTAACAGACCTAAAAGAAGAAGGGAAAAAAAAAAATTATACCACCTTCAGAACTCTCCTCCTCCCCCCACCTTCCTCCATTCTCCCACTGACAATGTGAAAAGACAACCCTTAAGATGTTCAGTCTGTTTACCACTTCCATAATAACCTTGTTCAGTCCATTTAGAAAGAGAAGTCTCTTCTTGCTCATGCTATGAAAACATTATCACAACGAGACAGCCGCCCACTTCCAAATATTGTTCAGTCCATTTAGGAAGAGGAGTCTCTCTGCCTGCGTGTGAGTCTTTTCCCCCAACTTGCAGCTTTTCCCGCAACTGCTTTCGAGGGTCCACTCTTGAAGTTTTTTGGGGTACAATTTTAAGGTCGAGCCGTTCAGAAACAAAACCAGAGGTCCTTCTCCTTCCCTGGGAGCAAAGGGTCTTCATCATCTTCATCTTTAGGACTATTTCTGGGAGCATCTCTAGGGACTGAGGTTTTCTCCTTTCCCGTTTGGAGCAAAAGTCCTCATCTGGTTCATCTCTCCCTGTCCAAACTTCTCATGAAATTACAGCTGCGTCAGCATCTGCCTATCTCAGTGCAGGTGCTTTTGCTTACGAGTTGAACACTCCACCCCCCATATCTTCATGAAATTACAACAGGATACTCTGATATATCATAGCTTCACAAGAGAATTTCAGCTTTAAGCATCTCCTCTCTCTCTTCCCTCAGGTTTTCAGCTCTTCACAGCAATAAAAAGGGTTAATCTCACCTCGGCCTTGCAGCTTTGCAGCTGGAATGTTGAATGTTTCTTATCGCAGTGGAGAGGGGGGAGAGCCGAGCCGCTCCGACTGCCCACGGCAAGGCAGTGGGGGGGGGGTTCCACGGCTGGAACAGGTCCATGGCTTCAGGATGGCCGTGGCCCGGCCCGGCCTGGCCCAAACAGGGCCTGGCCGGGCCCACTGGCCCCCATTCGGGGCCCGCAGCCACCTGTGCCAGCGCCGGAAACGAGAGAGAGCTTGGAGGGGGAGTTTGTCTATTCTTAAGTGTGGATCACAGAGGTGGTCACAACTTTAAGTGGCTTAGAGAATTGTCCATATTCAAACTGGCCAGCTGATAAGTTCTATCAGTTCCCAGAGGAAACTGTAAGCACCCCTTAGCAAGGACATCCCTTCCGGGACTATGCTTGCTAACCTATGACATTAATGTATTCTTCTATTCCTACATGGAAGTGCATAGCAATGTTCTGTACAGTTGAACTGTTGCTCCGTTCCACCTTAGTAGTTCCTGTACGTTGAGGGAGAGATTGTGTCTTTTAAGCCATAGCCCCAGGAAGCTGTCAGCACCTGTTGTGATTTGGCTTATTGTGCAAATGGGGAACAACCCACTATATATTACTTCCCTGATGTGCTAGGCCTTCCTGACAGCTCGGCAGGAAAAGAAACCATTTCCAACTTGCTCCAGTTTTTGTACTTTCAGCAATTTGCATATATTTTTTTCTAAATCTGCCTGTTTTGTCAATTTAGTTTGTCTCTGCTGGCCAGGTGCACGTCTATCTCTATGTCATTGTAACAAATGACTCAGAAATACTAATTCTGAGTGCTGAATCTAAACCACCATAGATTTAATAAGTATTATCATATAAGAAATTAATAATAGGTAAACTGACAGCTATCTTTCCAGTCTTTTAACACAACTGATAGACCTGCTGCAATTCATGATGGTTTTATGTTCTTTGAAACATATTCTGTTCTACTTACATTAAAGGTAGCAATAAATTCAACATATATTTGTAACTTTTCTGCAGCACAACAGAAAATGGAAGAAATTAATTATTCCGTTTCTCACCTGTTTTGCAAATGCACATTGGATTTCCATCTACTTGTGCCAAGCAGGTTGAATTGTTTATACATGGATTGTAAGGCAGCTCACAGGGACTGAAGCGCTGGTGGCAGAGGTCACCAGTATAAAATGGAGGACAAATGCATACAAACTGCCCCGGCTTCACAGATTCAAAACAGGTGGCTCCATTCAAGCATGGTTCAGATTCACATTCATTTATATCTTCACTGCAGTCTGGCCCTGTCCACCCTGCTGTACATGTGCATCTGGAGGGGGGAAAAAAAGAAAAAGAGCACTGATGTGGCAGAATAAAAATTAACAACTTAGCCCAATCACTTCCAATCATTTCTATTTAAAAAAATAAAAGAAAATTTAAAACCAAAATCAATATTATTTTTCTGTGAATAACTTTTCTTTTCCTGGTAATTGTATAAGAATGCATTATGAATAAAAGTTATATTCAGTTTCTTCTCCCACAATTTATTTGAGCAAAAGCAAAAATTCAAGTCCCAGTATCACTTGGAGAACCATCCGGTTTAAGAAATGCAGACAGAATTGTGTTTGGACTTTTTTTTAAGATGAAACAACAACACAAATTATCAAATATGAAAAGTAAGTTTTCTAAATGTTAGGGATTAGAAGGACATCTTTTCATATGTGTGAAACTAGTAAGTACTTCAACGTTTGGGATGAAATGCATCAGGTAGCATATCCAGTACACTTAAGAAAGCAGGTAGGAGGCATGAAGGATCCTAAATTCATTGTGTTCTTTCTCTTTTTTGTAAGCTTTTGTGAAGATCTGTTAGAGATAACACAAAAGACAAAACTTCAACCAAAATCTAAATTACATCTGATTGTAAAGAACCTATCTTCATGAATTAGACAATCTATTTTTATTCACAATATAAATATGAGGTTCTGTAAATTCAAAGAAAACAATTTGCTAATGATTTCAAAGTTTGCAGAGCCAAATTTCTTCACTAGCTGCAAGAAAAGAGGCCTCTATGTACTTTAAAAGTCATACATTCCTGTTACTTTTACTGAAAATAAAATTGAATTCAATTTTATTTTTGCAACTATTTGGCAGGACAAGAGACAATATGAAAGATGAACTATACCAGCTCTTGTCCACTTTGATAAAGATTGATTTCAGGTATTAAACCATTCAAATATATCTTCATAGTTATAGTTTGGTAAGAGGAATTGTTCTTAAATAAGAAACAGGTCGTGTAATGCAGAATTTGTTATGTAGTTCTGTTCTGTAAGGCACCGGTATTGCTTGCCACATGAATCGAGGGAAATTTTGCCCCTTAAAAAACCAGTCTTTTCTTTCAAATTTTTAGTGTTCTGTGTTATTTATTTGTGGAATACAATTTCCATGTAACATGAAATGGAATGCATATTACAAAGGAACTTTCTAATTTTAAAGGCCTGAGTATTTTAGCATTATGGATTCAAAGAATCAGTTTACTGTATTTTTCTCATGTTAAAAACTAATAGCTATTACTATCAAAAAACATTCAGACATTCTGAAAATAACTGACAAAAATCACATTTCAGGCCTCATCAGTTATGATACTCAAAACATACTTTTGGAAATACGGTTAAAAATAAATTTGTTTTGTTATTCTGTGCTTATGCACAACAAACACACCTGCTTTTTCTATACATGGCAGAATCCATTTATTGTCTAGAATCAACATCCACTGAATAACACTGCCCCCTCTAATCAGTGCTTTACTAAGTTTTCTCTTAAGTAGTCAATATATAAAAGCATCAGACTCTTACAAATTAAGCATCTCCAAATGTCTCACACTGAAATAGTAGAAGACTCTGACCCTACAGATCAGAACATAGATGTTAATTGTTTTACAGCTGCTCATTTTTTTTCTTGACTTTTTTTTATGAAGCTCGGAATAAATTACTAGTGATGCACTACTACAAATTGGTATGTAGTAATTGGCTATGCTCCATTTTTAGCTTAGAAAGCTCATTAAATGGAGAGCCTTTCACTTTGTATTAGGAGAACATGGTTGAGTTCTGACCTGCTTCGACTTTATGGACATAACTGAGGTGCAAAAGAGCAAACATTAAACATGTTTCATTCCCTTTTTTTCCCCTAATGAATTTCATAACTGCCTTTGAGTTATCAAAACTATTCTGTATGACTACAGGGAGCATTAGGTCACTAAAACACAGCAGCTATCTACACTACACAACTAGCCACTCCTACCCTGGCTTCATGCCACCTACCAGCTGAGATGCAAGAGTCAATATTAACACAAATGAGACAATTAATAACAGATTTTTGTACTCCTTTCTGGATTATTAAAAACAGTTACTGGAGTCCTCATTAAATGTGAAAAAAAAAATACATAGAAGTGTCTATCCTGAGGCCTCGCTTTAAGAATCAAGACAAAATCTTGTCTTAATGAGAACTGTTATTTCAACAAGGTAAGGAGGTGTTAAGACTATTAAAAGTACATAATAAATTAAGCTACTATAGCTGGTATTCTTGGAAACTATCTGATCAAAAGGAAAAAATGTAAACGGACTTTTTCAAAATGACTAATTTTTTTTCACTCCATTAGAAAAATCAAGATAATTCCTAAAATTCTCAGGGAAAAAAAAAAAAAAGACTGTTATATGCTTTTAAGAGACCATATAAGGATAAGATAGTCAATGCTGAACTTCTTTCCATTGTTCTATCAACTTACCTACAAAAATATTTTCTTCCAATAACCAAATCCAAATATTCTCATTGATATTAGAAAACTGAATCATGACTCTTATGTAGACTATTCCTTTTCATAATATAAGCCCCACATACTGCTTTGTGACGTGTAGAACTACTCCAACACATTTAAGTCAGCTTCCATAAGTATTATTTATTTACTTTCCATACACCTCTCCATAAATTGAAAAGCTTTCTTTACAAACACAAACAAAAGGAGAGGACAATGAAAATACACTAATTGTATTCATGGTTTTGTATTATATCGCCCATTTTAACATTAAAGTCAAAATTAAAAATTGCAAGATATAGTCATGAATTGTATCCAGAAAAGTAATGTTGATAAGTTCTTCTGTCTCTGTGTGATGAGTTAAGTATTAAATTATTTGGTTCTTACCTTCTTGAAAACTGCCCTTCTACTCCTCACATTACAGTGATATATATAGGTATCATCTGTCTTATATTCTACCTTAAGATTTTAAGGAATTAAATAACAGGAAAGAGTCTTAAGAATACCTGAATTGTTGATTTTTAAAAAAAGTTTCTCAGGTTAATCTAGACTCCCCAGCTCAAAACAGGTACAACTAGGTTTTTCTCAGGTCTGTTTCCAGCCTGGTTTTGAGTATCTCAAAATATGGAGGCTCGCACAACCTCTCTGGGCAATCTATTCCAGCACCTGACCAACCCCACATTAAAAAAAAAAGAGTATTTTTTTATTTTCATGTGGAATTTCATGTAGTTTACCTTCTGCCCGCTACATCTTTTCCTGTCACTGGATACCCCTGAAAAGAGTCTGCCTCCATTTTTCTCACTCCCTTTTATCAATTATTTGCACACATTTGCAAGAGCTTCACTGAGTGAAAACCGTTTTTTCAGCATGCTTACTTGAGAGGCAGTCTCTCCTGAATCTTAAGAGTTCTAAAGTGGCTGTCTATCAACTAGAAAATCCTGTTGGTGGGTTTGTTCCAACTAAGCTCAGCTAGAAGCTCTGGAAAAATACCAAAGCTTAACAAAAGCACATGGTGTGACTCTTGGGAATGGTCCTGTGCAGGGACAGGAGTTGGACATGATGATCCTTGGGGGTCCCTTCCAATTCAGCATATTTTGTGATAAGCAATAATGTAGATGAATATTCCAAAGCAGAATAAATTTCAGAAGAAGCCACTTTTTGCTTTTAGAGCTCTTCCTTCACAGCAGAAAAATACAAGAAACTGGTCTTTTTAGTCCTCTGTATGAAAAACATTTCAGAAAACATCAGTTAGAGCACTTACCTTTGCCACAGATACAGGTGGTTTTGCAGAAAAAATTGCCATATTTAAGAAGCAGCAGAACTGCTTTTTCCTCAGTGGTTCAGTCAAAGCAACAGGAATCCTAAACTGAACCCTCAGCTAGAGTGTGCCCATCATTCAACTGCTTCTCTTCTTGATGAGAAATGGCAAGACATGCAGTGAAGTTTAGGTCAGCCTGTTAGCCATACAATACATGCAACAATGGGCCATTGTACAGTAAGGATTTATGTTGTTTAGTGCATTCAGTCAAATCAACTAACAGCCTGAGAAACTACAGTACTCAGTGACAAATTCATTCCTTGTAAGCTGGAGGCTATTGGATCATCTGAAGTAGTGAAATGAGAGCTTGTTTTCAATACATACACAGCTTGAAATTTAGGGCACCAACACACATCACAAAGCTCCAAGGACATACACTTCCAGTCACTGCAAAGGCTTCAAATACTCATGTTTCTATCTCTTTCCTCCTATAAACATATTTTTTTTCTTTCATACCCGGAAAGTTTAACATGTTCGTTGTTCCACAGACAGTTACCTGACCTGTTTCACCATCTTCGACCTGCAAAAGCTGTCATGATTTTATCTCTGAAATTCTTCTGGTGCTTCTAGTTCTCTGCTCTCATATGCCACCCCTACATGGTCTCCTCAAATTTTCACCTATGCCTGTCTTCCTCTCCCCTAAATTTATTTGAGCCTGCCTTTACTATCATTGCCATTATTCATTCCTTACTTTATTCCTAGAGCTCTCCATTTGTAACCAATCAAATGTGACACCAATTAACTAACTAGAAAAAGCATTAGCCTGGGCTGCAGTGCTTATGCCCTGATGGATTTAACAATCTTGAGAGATTTGGAACAGCATATGAGTAGTCAGGACTCTGAATTTTAGGAGAGGAAACGTTTAGCCGATTAGCAGTTTAGATTAGATTTCAGTCCCATTTCAGTCCATGGGATCCCCTAGGAAACTGCTTTCAGGGAAAAGGGATCTCAACAAAGCTGGCAGCTCTTTTAAGGCATTTATTTTAGAGCACAGAAGTTCTTGATTTCCCCACATAGGAAATCAGGTAAAGAAGGCAGAAGACCAGCACGGCTTAGTAAGTATCTCGTGGGTAAACTGAAGTGGAAGAAGGAAATGCACATGCAATGAACAAAGGACATTTATCCTGGGAAGAATACAGGATATTGTCTGGATATGTATGAGTGGCATTAGGAAAGCTAAGGCCCATTTGGAGCTTAATTTGGCAAGAGCCAGAGTAAGAAGGGATTTACAGGTATGTTGTCCACAAAAGTAAGATTAAAGAAAATGTACCTCTGCAATAAATAAGACAGGAGAACTGGCAACAATCAACAGAGAGAAGACTGAGATATTCAACTTTTTTTTGCCTCAGTTTTCACTGTTAATCTTGCTTCCCACATCTCTGAAGCTCGTGTTAGGTACTGGGGAAATTAAGTCCTTCCTATCCTAGGAGAAGGTCAGGTTTGAGGAACCTGAATATACCTAAGTCCATGGAACTCCATGAGATGCACCCCAGGGGCCTGATGGGATTGGCTGATGTAGCTTTTCAGCCAGTCTCAACCATAGATGAGAAATGATGGCAGTAAGCAAGTATCTAGTGTGTGGAAGAAGAAAAATATCGTGCATTTTTTAAAAAGGTAAAAAGGAGAACTGTAGGACCTACTGACTAGTCAGCCTCACCTCTGTGCTAGGGAAGACCAAATGGAGATCAGTAACAAGTGGGGTCCCTCAGGGTCTATATGGGGACCAATACTATTTAGCATCTTCATCAATGACATAGACAGTGGGATTGAGTGCACTCAGCAAATTTGCAGGTGATTCCAAGCTGAGTGCTGCAGCTGATTCATTGAAGGGAAGGGATGCCATCCAGAGGGACTTTGGCAGGGTTGAGAAGTGGGTCCATGTAAACCTCATGAAGATCAACAAGTTCATGTACAGGGCCTTATTCCTGGATTAATACAATCACCAGCATCAATATAGACTGGGGGATGAATGGATTGAGAGCAGACCTATTGAAAAGGTGGTGGTGGATGAAAAATTGGATGTGAGCCAGCAATGCCCACTTGGACCACAGAAGGGCACCTGTATCCTGGGCTGCATAAAAGGTAGCTAAGTTGAGGGAGGTGATTTTGTCCCTCTACAGTGCTCTTGTGGAACCTTCCTAGAGTACTGCACTGAGCTCTGGGCTTCCCAATACAACACAGACATGGACCAGTTGGAGCAAGTCCAGAAGATGGTCATAAAAATGCCTATAGGCTGAGGGAGTTGTAGTTGTTCAGCCTAGAGAAGAGAGGTTCTGAAAAGACTTAAATGGGTTTTTCAATATTTAAAGGGAGCTTATAGAAAAGACAGAGATAGTTTTTACCAGGATCTGTAGTGACAGGACAAGGGAAGAGTTTTAAACTGAAAGAAGGTAGATTCAGGTTTGAGATAAGAAAGAAATTTTTTACAATGAGGGTGGTAAGACATTGGAGCAGGTTGCCCAGAGAAGTTCTGGATGTACCATTCTTGGAAACGTTCCAAATTTGGGTTGAACAGGGCTTTGAGCAACTTTATCAAGTTAAGGATCTCCCTGCCCCATGGCAGATGGGTGAGTTGGACTAGGTGATCTCTAAAGGGCGCCTTCAACCCAAACCATTCTAGGACTCTGTGATTCTATGACTTTTGCCACTGCTTGGATAAGGCCCCCAGCTGGGTGCTGACCCGACAGTTTGGGGGCTTATCCTGAGCTGGGTGTCAGTTTAACCCCTGTGCTAAGGCCCAGTGATAGCTGCATCCTCTGCTCCAGCTTCAGCTCTGGTAATAGTCCCTCTAGGAAGGGCTGATGCCTCTGGTTCCTTCCTGCTCTCACTGCCTGAAAAACCATAGCCCTTTGTGTTGGGGGGGAGGTTTGGGGCCACAATGCAGAAAGAAAGAAGTGGGCTGTGACAGGGAAATAGCCAAAACTGAGGATGAAACTAGCTGCTAAATCTGTTCTGTATTACAAAAGTAATATTATTTTTTTATTGTAGTCTTTTGTTGTTGTTGTCTTTAATTGAGACATATATAGTAATCTTTATGAATAACAGTGATGGGGTAGAATTTCTAAATGATTGAGGCAAATTCATAAGGATAATCATGACAGGGACTAAAATTCCTATTTCTTTAATTGCTGTAGATAAGAAGGCAGGAACAATTAACTCCCGAAATAAAAATGCTGTGTTATAAACCTGCTTATTCATTGACCTTTTTTGAGGTGTGCCAGAAAACTTTTGATTACCATGAATAACAGGAAGATCTTTTCCACACTAGTGCTTTTTACTTCATGCTCCTGAACTGAATCATACAGTTCAGCTCAGGGATACAACCAATCCCCAAGGTCCCCCTGACTGTTGTAAGGAGTGCTGTCCACTGTGAAAGCACTGCAGTATTGGAGCATAGGGGACCATATTTTTTTTTTAGGATTGGTATGTCTTGTTGCCTGAGAAACTCTTAAGTTATTAACTCTTAAGTTAAAATTAAATTCTTAATTAACTCAAGTAAAAATAATAGATTTCATTATAGTTTATATAAATTCCATCAATGACGGCATGTCAGGAGGTGAGGTATAAGACTTTCAGCTTTGCTTTTGAGAACTAATAGGACATCATTATTACAATTAATTTTGATTGGACTTGAGGATCTTAAAGGTCCTTTCCAACCTAAAGTGATTCTATGATTACAATATCATCCTTCATTATTACAATTACTACAAGAGTTATCAACAATTTTTTGTAAACTAAGTTACCAGCTTGAGCACAGAGACTGAACTATCCTCTCATCTTCTCAGTTTGATGCAAGAAAGTGCTATTAAACTATCACAGCTTTGGTTAGTCAATAAGGAAGTTCAGTTCCTTGGGCTGTCAATCTGACCATGGGAAGTGTGCTGGTTTGGCCAAATTTAGAAATATATCCTCTGAGAGAAGGCAGGCCACCACCTCTCCCCCACCAGGTTGGGGGAAAAAAAAAATTTTCCTCGAAGGAAAGAGATAAAAACTATTTATTTAACAAACACATGGGAAAAGGAAAATAATGCTAAATAATAAAATCTTTCACTGTGGAGGAAAAACCTGGGAAAGTGTTAGAGGCCTCCCTTTGGTCTCCTCAGGCTTGGCCCAAGGCCAGGCTCTCTGTGCTCGGTGGGAAGTCCTCCCAATGTGCTCTGATGTTGAAGCAGTCCAGCAGAAAAGGGAGAAAATCTGAAATTCCAAGGAAGGAAAAAAAGTTCAACTCTCAGTCTCTCTCCAGAGAAAGAACCTGAAAAATAACTGGCCAAAAGCTGACTGGAAAACAGCAAGCCCGGGTGCTTCCTCGCTCTCCTGCTGCAGTTGAAAAAAAAAGTCTCTATCTCTGTGTGACCTTGAACAAGCTGCAAACTGCTTTGAAGAAGTTTTGCTCGTTTTCCTCCCCCCTCTCAGGCTCAGTTTAAAGGCATAGAAAGGCACAAAATTAATTCCTGGGCATAGGGCAGCAGTATGGGATACACATCATAAAGTCACCCCAAGACCGGAAGTTTCTTTAGTAGTGAAATAAGCAATAGATTGGTTTGATTTCAGTGATGAAGTTCAGGGCAGAAAAAGATTAAACAAAGGAAAAAATAGCTAAAGAAGTTCATCCATTATCATGTGGTTTTGATTCCTCAATACACTAATGTCTGCCATGACCAAGTGATAAATATCTGTCCAAACTCTGTACAGCAAGAGAATGGCCACACAGGAAGAAATATCTCATTTTACCCTCTCACTTCTCTCCAAAGGATTAATCAGTAAGTAAGCAAAGACCAATTTGTCCATCACAGAGTAAATTGGTAGGTAAACACATTGACAGGTGACTGCACAAATTACACTCAAAAGAAAGTCCACCTGCCTTTATCAGCTCTTAGAATGAGGCTAGGAAGCTAAAATTAAGGAAAACACAATTGCTATCTTTGTCATACACACACATACCATTTTTAAATTTAACCAAGATGTAGATACTGGCTTATGAGAAGTATATACACCACCTGCGGTCTACAAGTTGAATCTGAAGTGGTGGCTGAGAAAGCATATATAAAGTACTTGGGGAATGATACCAGGTAATAGCAGACATGCACCCCAAACTGGAGAAAAATTATTTGGGAGGTATATTGCTGAGAAAAGAGATAAAAAGATTAAGTTTCTGCTATTTTAATAGTGTTTAACTGTGTCTTTTGCATGTTTGATGCAAACAGGATACCTTCAGAGGGCTTACGTAGTTTTCATTCCCTTCCAGTTCACTTGCTTCAGACTTTTAATCATTGTTCTTTTTCTCATTTTTAAGATATACTTTCTTTGTTCTGTATACTTTACTCCCATAATTCTCTGCTCATATTCTTCCCTTTGGTAACAGTATCTAAAATTTATTCCTGATATTCTGTGTATTCAGGAACATTACACTACAAAAAACCCCAAACAAACATATTTTAGAGGAACAGATAGAGAAAGCTGTATTTGTTTGTTTTCCATATATTTCTTCCATAATCCTCTATTTGAAGCTATGAGTTCACACAATCACAGGGTAACATTCAGTTCAATGAGACAGCAAGCTATATTTCAGCTTTTACTTTGAGCTCTGTTTCAGCTGCAATGCACACATATCTGTTTCAGGGAACAGAATTTTACATCCTACAAAGGGTATTTATACTTTCAACTCCCAAATTTTTAATGCTGCTGTTTACTTTTTTCCATTTTCCTGAACCACAATATAAGATACATCTTATGTCAGGCTGGATGCAACTTTCGGACTACCGGACCCCAGAGATGAGGTACACACTCATTTTCGTTTTGGATAAAACTATTTCCTTATTTACGTCAATAAGAATAACAGCAATTCATCCTATCTCTAAGGCCAAATAAAATTATATTGTTTTCTGTTCCAGTCAGTAAACATTAAAATAATTAAAAATCACTAGTAAAACTGTCTCATTAAAAGGAATGTTTGTGCTTTAAAAGCACAAGTACTGAATTCTTTGAATACCTTTAATTAAGAAAGACAATAAAATAAGTAAAAACTGTAATAAGCAAAACTGAAGATTATTGCTGTCATATGGCAGGATCACTTGGGCCATATGGCTTGGAACCAGAAAATAAAACATGGTTTGGTATCAACAGTCTTGTTCATAGACCATGACCATGGGGAAAGCTGTTGCTGAAGTTCCTTCCCATCAGTCTTGCCTCCTTAAATTCCTATTTTAGATGCAGCAGAATTTCAATAAAATACAAAAAGAAATATTCCTATGTTTTGGGAGCATTTTTTTACTCCTGCTTTACAGTTTTGGTTATTATCTAAGGTGCTAGAAAAACTGTTTACCATGTTTAAGTTTTTTAAAACAAATTGTAACAATATTTAAAAACACTGAATCATCCCTTAAAATTTAGGAACTCCCATCTCCCAAACTTCCCAAGACATAGAAAAAGGGTATCATAGTCATATGAAAACTTTGGAATGCAGCTTAGCAAATTATCACAGAACACAAGGTGAAGAGAAAGAAAGGTCTGTTTAAATTTGTGTTCTGTGTGTCAAACGATTTTCTGAGTAGTAGCATTAATTTCTTGAATTACTGCAGATTCCCATAGAGAATGTATATGCATTTTGGCATGTGAAGCTGCTCTTTTGAGTAACATCCTCTATTAACTAAACCCACATTAGACTTTCTTCTGTTCCTAACAAAACACAAAGGGAAGAGAACATAAATTCCTTTTTATCTCACCATCTCTTGTCACTAACATCAAGAGTTGCATTCTTTGCCTATGTGCCCTTCATCCCTCACTTGAACAACAATCAGTACAGCAGCAGCAAGGTAACTCAAGATTTCACCATGCAATCTGAGAGAAAATATGTATTTTGCAGCCTTTTTAACAGGCATCATCTCTCCAAAGATTTGTCAAAGAGAAAATCCTTAATTTGTGAAAACAGAGCATCAGTGAATCAATGCTACAATCAACAGTAAGTAAATGATCTGCCTCCAGTACCTTAGGTGGTACTGATTGCCTTTGGTAGAGAAAAAAAGAAGTGTTATTTCATTGTTTCAAGAATCAGAGGGAATCAGTTGTCATGTGGTTTAGACTCAGATGTTGAATAGTTGAATAAATCAGCAATCTGGATGACTCCCTATCTTTCGAGGATTTTGAATAAAAGGCTTCCATCTCCCAAGTTGCCTGTTTGCTTGTGCTCCTCTCTCTTAATGTAATGCTGGTCTTTGATGACAGCTGGGTTTATTGCTGCACCTGTGGAAACTGGTACCTTCAGCATTATTTCCCCTTGGAAATCTCTTCCTCTGTGCAAGATTTCAGCTTAAAGAGCCTAGTTGTTATGGAAAGCAGCTCAATGCCTTTTCTCGGTTTTTATTGCTCTGATATTTTCTGAGAGTTACAGGTAACTCTTACATATTTTAGTATTGATTTTGAGACAAGTCCTCTTTGACCTGAGAAAACTGAAAGGAAGAAAAATGCTGCACTGAAAAAACAGAAGCTATTGCCTGAATGCAGGTAACAGCCCCTCCAGGGGAAACATTTGTTAAATTTGGGAAGTTTAGCAATGCAGCACTGTCAATTGACCTCAAAGCTCTTCACCCCATATACAGAGATGGCACTGATTACAGAAAAGAAAAATGAACTCTTTGGGTAGAGTGCTCACAGTGGAAGGGACTTTTACTCTGCAGGAGTAAAGGAGATCTTTCCAGGTCTGTTCCTTCCACCGCAGGCAATCAAAATAGGCCAAATAAAGGTAATTAAAATTGCAATCTTTATTAACAATAATTAGCATGGCGGCATGAAGTGCTAGATAGCATGCTCCAACTCTGAAATTTTATGAAGCGCAAACAATACAAATCTAGCCCTGAAGATAGATTACCTTGACATTTGGAGAATTTGACATAAGAAACAATTGAACATAATACACACCAATTCAGAAGTCTGTGCAAATGACCTCTGCATAATGATTTGAATGGATGAGCAAAGAATTATTTGTCTCCCTCATATTTCAGACTGTTTTTGAACTCTGCAAGTCATTTAAGCAAGTTTATCAGTTTTGCAGGGCGGTGGGGAGGGTGTTTCCAATATTGTATGGAAAATTTTTCAGAATTGTTGATTGATTTTTACTTTGGGTCTACTCAAGCTCCAAGGAAGAGAATCACAGAAGAAACTGTGTGTCTATGGCTCAGGCTGACAACAAAGCACTATCTGATTCAAGAATAGAGGCAAGGGAATAAGAGAATGTATTTGAACAAATGGACTAATGTATTTTTTTTTTATTCCAAACATAGAAGACATTGAATTCTTTATGCCTAGAATCAATTAGATGCCTATAAAAAACTGATAACCAAGGGTAGATATAGGATTTAGTATGGCAGAATATATCAGATGATCATGACATCACTTAACCATATAGTATTTATGTTTATATATTTGAAGAGAACTATTGAAACATTTTCAACACTCAGAAGCAGTCATGCTAACTTCAACATTATAAATTCAGATTTTCAAAGGAGCCTATAAAAAATAAAACATTTGGAAAGGCTAGAGTGTGTCATAATTAATAGTGGCAATCTAGAAAATACTTTAGAAATAGATTAAGAAGCAGATGTGTCTCTGTTTTCACATTTGTTATTAGAATAAGAGAAAGAAAAAAAAAGGATTTGAACAAACTGACCATCATTAATATGCCAAATTGTAATCTCTTACCATTCACCTAATAGTGACAGAGGCAGTAACATTTCATCTTTCAAGACTAAATTTACCAAAGATAACCTAACACAGATCTTGATTAGGTTAGCCTAAGAATAACTATATAAATAAACCCTTAAAATTTTTTTTCAAGGAATGTTTAAATTTCCAAATATGTAAATAGGAAAAAAACCAAAATTAAGCATCTTCGAGTCAGACAGTATTTCTCAATGTTATAAACAGACAAGCAAACAAACAAATATATCTGCACTGCTCAAATGCTGCAATCACACATGCAGTAGCTATTTCTCTACTGCAGATTTTGTTAGAAAACCAAATTTGATTTGTCATGTCCTGCCAAACAACATTTCAAAAAATAGCTCTGTCCTTATAAAGATTATTGTTCTGATATAAGCTATAAAAGCAAACAACAAAAATTATTTTCAGTTGATCTGCAAGAGTCAGTTATGTCTTTATCTTCCTTTGATATCTACTGTAATAAAAACAATCCAACTTTCTTCTATGGGTGTCTCACTGAGTTATTTCAGTAGAGCAAACCTATGAAAATTTTATGACTGTCCCTTCCAGATAGGGAATGAACAAGTCCAAGAGACATACATATAACAATGCTTATGGATGCTCACAGAGAGCTGTGATTTTTGTATTTGTGGTCCCTTTTCTCCACCTGTGACCTTCAAAGATAAAGGCTCCCTTTTATAACTCTGATGGATTTTTTTCATATATCCAAACTGGCATTTGGTAGAAGAAAATGTGATGGTTACTGCATTAATCTGCTTGCTATTGCTGAAGAGTGAGCACTGGTTTATAGAGGAGCTCTAACAATGTACAATCTGTAATTGCAGTCCAAATAAACTTCTATAATGCTTCTATTGATCTAACAGAGCACAAACAGTTTAAATCCCAAACAAATCCAAAAAGACTATTAATTAAAATTTTGTTACCTATAGAAACTAGTGATGGGGAAGCCTATGTTGATTTTCTAATTGTGTATAGTTTACTTATACTAGAACCATTTAATGTATAACTTGTATATGTGTACATATATTTCATATTGTAGTGTCATATATAAGCAATTATTTCAAAGATGCAACTGTTTTAACTGAATAACTCATACTTTTTCAAACTTGTTTTTTCTAAATATACAATAATGCCCTTCTCCAAAACCAGTTTTGTAGCTCCTATCCCATTCTAATTTTTTTTAAAGAAATTATGTTATGCTATGAAAATAATTCTCTACTTCAAAAGGAAATACCTCATAATTGAAGATGAAACCTTGCTATTGTTTTAGCTGTGAAGTTATTTTAAGACAAAATAAACACATGTAACATCTTAACATTTAAACTGACACAATTAATTTACAAAAATTTTGACCCTTGATCACTTTAGAATTACTTTAAGAACATAGGTAAAAGAAACAATATCTATGAAACCAATGAAATCTCTTCCAAGAAGTGAAACATTGATTTTACTAATGACCTTTCAAATCAAAGGAAAAGGTACTGTTTTTATAGTAATGAGAATGGGATCTACACCCTGTCTTTTTATGTGCAACTCTTTATTACTGATTCTCCGTGGTTCAAAAGGATATAATGTCAGCAGCAATGCCCATAATCCTAGAAAAATTTTGTTCCTTTGTGCATGTATTACACACTGCTGATGCATGAAATATCTAATCTGTAGCTAACAAAGACAGATGGTTTTACCATTGATTTCGAATGAGCCATTTTTAAAGTGTCAACAGCATTTTTGTTTCTTTGCTTGTTTAAACTTCCCATTTTATTAAGGTTCTCCAAATTAAAAATGTGAATGTTCTTTTAGTGAGTGGTTAAATGAAGGGCAAAAGAACAAGCAGGAATGAGTCTATTATGAATCATCTACAACAGAAGCATTATAATATTAGGACTAGAAATAATGCGTCAGTGAAATCTGTCTTGAAAACTGTTTTCAGACATTCTTTTTGTGCATTGTCTATCTTATTTCAATCCATTCTACTTTTGATTCTCACCATCCCACACATCATCACATCCCACCACATCCCACCCAAAAATACTTTGTGGTGGCAGCATTTTTGTTATTGAACAGAACTGTAGCTACAAAAGACAAGCCACTGAATTTCAGTTTTAATATCATTGCTATGTAACATGATGAAGGGATGAATTATGTTGAATATGGTCTTTGTGTCCAGCAATTCAGCGAGTTTTGTCTATGAAGATGCTATGGTAGTGTCTGAAGTCTTGCTAAGGTCAAGAGAAAGAGCATCCACAGTCCTCTCATTAGCTGTCAAGCTAGTCATCTCATTGAATGCTATCATCAGGAATGCTTTCCCCTTTGTGAAACCATGCTCCTGGGCACCTTCTTTTCCATCATGTGTGTGGAAACAGTTTAAAGGGTTATTCATTCCTTCACCTTCCCTGGGACCGGGGTAAGGCTAACTGGTCCACAGCTGCCCAGATCCTCCTTCTTGCCTTTCTTGAAAGTAGCAGCCACATTCTTCATTCCTAGCCTTCTTTTTTTCTGCCTTTTCCCATTCTGTTCTCTGACGTATTTCCATTTACTGTCTTTTTTCCAATACTTAGGAACCTCTTCTTGTCAGCAAGACCTTTTCGAGATAATCAAGAGTGGCATCAGAGGGACTTGAGCCATTTCCTTCAGGACTCATGATATCTCTCTCCTATGAGGAGTCTGTAGCAGAGAATCTCCCAGTGTTTGCCATCACTCATCCTTCCTTCTGGTGTTGCCTCATGACTCAGGTTTAGCTGATTTGGATGCTTCACTGGACAGAACTTCTAGTTTCTCCTCTGCTGTGGGTCACTGAGCCTACTCTGTAGTGGCAGAGCTCAGATAGGACAGGAGGCCTCATCCTGTTGTCAAGCTTACAAACTTCTAGCCTTCATTGTAACTGGAGTCTCCATTTCCAAAGTCTTATGCAAAGACTCTTCCTGGTTCTCCTTCACTATGTTGCGGAGTTCAGGTTCCTGTATTTGTAGGGTCTTGGAGAGCATGATACTGTTCCCATCTCAGCTTCACAGCGTGCTGACTGCCTCCTGAAGCTCCTTTACTTGGCAACACAGATCCTCCTCCAGCTACAAGTGCTTCCTCCAGGCAAGGACACTATCATCATCAGACTCAGCAATAGGTTCCAAACATTTCTGCAGCTCCAGGCCTACAGAACTGCATCCTCCCCAAGGAGCTCAGTCTGGTTTGAGGTCTCTAATGGGCTGCTCTAGTCACTCTGGTGGATGGTCAGGGAAAGTGCCCTGCTGTACCTCACTATCTAAGCACACAATATCCTCAGTGGAATTTTTGGCCTCTTCTACTATGTTGGCTGTGCTCTGGGCTTGGCAGTTACATACACTCTAGCACTTGTTGAAAGGATGCTTGGCTGTCCTTAATGTGGAGTCAGCTGGAAACAAAAAGTTTGAAGTCCCCATAAATAAAGAAAAGTTGGCAACAAAGCTTGTTGGACACTGAACAGCTTATTAGCAGTCACAGACTTCTGTAGCTATCTCTTCTGGGGAGCACCAGGCACCCTGAAGCTCTTCAAAGGTTCGCAGCAGTCCTCTAATGACCCCAGGAGTTCCCAGGAAACTTTAGCATATTCTAAGCCAGAGCCCATAAACTGCTGTGGAAACGCTTTGTCTCTTAGCTCATGTATTAGCGCATTATTTGCAATGTACGTGTTTAACTGCCCTACAGCAACGATGAATTTGGATAACTTATATTGCATTTCATACATTCTCAAAGCTATGCCTGAGGTGCCTTATTATTTTAGAAACTGGTTTACACTCCCTCCATTTAACCTGTGAGTTCATCAAATGATCATTTTATGTCTCTTTGGGTGTTTGTAAACAAAATACATTATAAAACATTTATTTAAAATATATCACTGAATGATTAAATATGCCAGGTGGAACGATGGTACTGTTCATGAAGAAAAAGTTGATGAGCTAATTTTGGAAGGGGAGAAGTATTTTCCAGGTACTTACTATGTTTGGTTTCAATTTTTAATGTTTTATTGAGATTTTGAATAAAAATGTTCTTGTCCTTTGAGAAGATTGTTGAATTATGGCTAAAATATGCCCTAAAGACTGCAGAATGTCAGTGACTTCTTGGTAGATGCTGCTGAGGTGGCACAGCAATATTTTCTTGTTTGCTAATGGCAGTAGAAACCCTAAAGCTCATTTCAATGCATGATAACAAGAAGCACACTACACGTTTCCTGTTTTTGTTAGCAGTATTACCAGAGAGGAACTATAAAACCCTTACTAGGTGTGGAGGAAGCACTTGTTTGTGCCTTCACACATTTCTTTATCTAATTCCTTAGTAAATCCATATAAATCTTTTAAAGATGGTTTTGAGTAAGAAATGCATACATAACTTGGTACTAGGAGGAAGGAAAAAAACCGTACAATTCTGGATAAAAGATAAGTCAGAAGTGCAACAGACAAATGTTTTGGGAAATGTCTCTGTAGCAAGAGAGAAAGAGTTGGCCAAAGAACCCTGAAGAAATTCCAGATAAGAGTTGCTGCTTGCAATAAAATGTTTTGGCATTTGGTATCTGGGATCATTAAATACTGAGGTAATTCCCATCTATGGGAAAAGCTGCTTCTTGCTTCTGGGAAAAAAAAAAATTAAGGAAGAGTATAGCAGTAGTTAAAAGGAATGTCAGTAAAAACAGATGGCAGACCAAACACAGAATTAAATTATAATCATATAAGGACTTTAGAATTCCATGACTGTTTAAAACTCATTCATTTAAGGAGATGGGCATATCTTTAAAATACACTGTGTAAATAGGCATGCTTTTACTTACAGATCTTTCAGATGTTCACACATCCCTAACTTAGGAATCACCTGCTTCTACAACTTGGCACAGAGCAATTCATGCATATTTCTGAGAAAATGTGGAGGCTGATTTTGACTTTGCTTTTCCAAATAAATCCTTTGCAGAAGGTGAAAAAAAAAGTGAAACAGTATGCTGATTTTCTGTAACAGTACTGCAATTAAAATATGCATGACACTGAATATATCCTAATGACATAAGACTGGTCTTTTTTATAAGAGCTTAGCACAGGTAGATGACAGTTACACTAATGAAAAACTATTTTATTATTCTGAAAAGATGTGGCTTCAAATGCAAGGGAGCAAAGAGGGAAGCAATAGGGAAGATGTTGTACTTGGAAATGTACTGAGAAAGTAACAAGAAAGAGGCAGGATAAGTCTAACTCTGGTTGACAGTATGGTTATCCAAATTGTCAGCTGGCATAAATCATTATCTAAGTAAAGACAAAGAAAGATGATCATGGCATGGTTACTAATTGAAGAAGTATTGTTAAGAAAGACTAGCACAGTTTGAGATGAGTTCTGAAATCACTCAAAATACTCTCGTCTACAAACACAAATCATTCTTTCAACTGGAGTGTAAAGGGAGGTGGGAAAACCATGGCCTCTTACAGGACAGGATAAAGGACAAAAGAGTTTAAATTAAGAACATTTAAATACAGAGAACATTTTTGCACATCAGCAATAATTTCTCAGAAGTGCTTAAGGAACTCTAGCCTCAAATTTTAAGGTGACATTGGCAGTTACCAACTTTCATCCTTGCAGAACTTAATGGGAAGGGGAGGTTTCAGCATTTTATAACACAGCCATGTTTATAATAGCTGTAACTGTGGAGGGGTAAATGGAGACCTGTGATATAGTTGCACAAATAGGGTGTGAGAAAACATGCCAGAACCAAAATATCAAGGATAAGAATGAGCAGGCAGGAAAAACCTCTGTCTCCAAAACAAAAAACCCCAAACAAATAAACTAAATAACAAGGGATCCTGTTTGCAAAAGTAGTATGAAGGGGAGTTAAGACAGCATGAAGAACTGGACTTCAGTTTACACTGATATTATAAAAAGTTTTATTAGTGGATGGATTCAAGTGCTGACAAGGAAAACTTTTCTGTAGTCAATGGAAGCAAATACTGAACCTGTCATAAAACATAAAAGATAGATAAATGACATAAGAAAATATACTTAGGTAGGTCTAATTTCCTGTTTAGTATGGAGAAGTCTATTTGTACGTTATAAACAGAAAAGCAGCAGTAAGGCACCATTTTTATTCTTTATAAAAAACTCAACAAGAAGTATTGACAAAATGGTAAATAGCATGAATATCTGTGATTTCATGTGAATATACAGAAAGAACTGAGTACTTTGGAAAGGCACTTGATTCATTCTCCAAGTTCTAATATCATAATGATTACAGCCAAGTTCCAAACCATTCTACATCACTAGAAACTCCATTTCATCCATAAAGTTATGTTGCCTTTTATTTGGCAAGAAAAGTTGAATAGATTTTCACTTAAATGTTGGTAACAGCAAAGGAGACACTGGGGCTTTAATTAGGTGTCATGGGCTAGCAAAGCATAGTCCCGGAAGTGATGTTCTTGCAAAGGGGTGCTTACAGCTCCTCTATGACCTGACAGAACCTATCGGCTGGCCAGTTTGAATATGGACAATTCTTCAAGCCACTTAAAATTTTGACTGCCTCTGTGATCCACACTTAAGAATAGACAAACCCCGGGCAGAGCTCTCTCATTTCCAGTGCTGGGACAGGTGGCTGCGGGCCCTGTGTGGGGGCCAGCGGGCCTGGCCCAGGCCCTGCTTGGGCCAGGCCGGGCTGGGCCATGGCCATCCTGGAGCCGATGGGCCCTGTTCCACCCATGGAACAGCCCCACAGCTGGAGCAGCCCAGCTCCCCCTCTCCAGTGCGGCCAAGATTCAGCCGAAAGCTGCCCACTGCTGCCTGGCAAAGATCATGTGACCAACAGCAATAAGCGACATTCCAGCTGCAAGGCCCAGGTGAGATTAACCCTTTTAGTGCTGTGAAGAGCTGAAAACCTGAGGGAGGAAAAAGAGGACATGCTTAAAGCTGAAATTCTGTGGTAAAGCTATGATGTATCAGAGTACCCATTGTAATTTCATGAAGGCATGGGGGTGGAGCGTTCAACTTGTACTTGTGAGCAAAAGCACCTGTGCCGAGATAGACGGATGCTGAAGCAGCTGTAATTTGATGAGAAGTTTGAACAGGGAGAGATGGAAGTGATGAGGACTTTTGCTCCAAATGGGAACGGAGAAAACCTCAGTTCCTAGAGATGCTCCCAGAGATAGTCCTAAAGATGAGGATGAGGAGGACCCTTTGCTTCCAGGGAAGGAGAAGGGCCTCTAAGAGATGAAATGCTCCCAGAGATGGGTGAAGAGAACTTTTGTTTCTGAACAGCTCAACCTTAAAATTGCACCCCAGTAGCTCAAGATTGGACCCTCAAAAGCAGTTGTGGGAAAAGCTGCAAGTCGGGGGAAGGGACTCTCACATGATGGGAGCAGAGAACCAACCCGAGCGGCTGTCTTGTTGTGATAATTTCTCCACAGCATGGGCAAGAGAGACTCCTCTTCCTAAATGAACTGAACAAGGTTATTACGGAAGTGGTAAACAGACTGAACATCTCAAGGGTTGTCTTCTTACATTGTCAGTGGGAGAAGGGAGAAAGGTGGGGGGAGGAGAAGTGTTCTGAAGGTGTGGCATGATTTTATTTTTAATTTTTTTTTAATTATATAATTTTTATTATATATTATTATATATTATTATATATTATTTTATTTTATTTTTCCTTTTTTTAGGTCTATTAATAAACTTCTTTATATTCTTTCAAGTTTTGTGCCTGCTTTGCTTTTCTCCTAATTCTTATCTCACAGAACGTAAACAGTAATGAGTATCTTGGACCAAACCACTACATTAGGGTTTGATGTTACTAGGGCTAAACCTCAGAATTATCAATACAATAGAGAAGAAATAAAGAATTCAGCTGATGATAGATGAATCAGTCTATAAATGTTCAGAGCCATAATTTGAGATTTCACGTTATCATGAGAATTAAAGTCACAGGTTCTGGAAATATAGGCATGAAATATATGCATGAAATTTTTCTAAATTAATTTATTTGCCATGTGCCATGTGCCAAACTGAAAACTGAGAAGGAAGAAAAAGATGTCTCTCATTTTATCGGCTGAACATAAATTAACTTGAATGAAAGGGGGCTTATGTTAAAAACCATTCACATTCAACAATTCAAGCTTGACTACTGGTTCAGCACCTTTCTTACCTGATTTTTTAAAATAAAAATATGCATCTGAGAATATTTGATTTTTTTTCCTGTTGGAACGTGATTTATTTTCCTGTGATGGAATCCATAAAGAAAGATATTCATTTCTGGAAGTCTTGTTGATACTTCAGTTTTTCCAGATAGTTTTCACTTCAAGATTCAACAACTAATAGCCCCAGATAAAGAAAATGAACTCAAAATTGAAGTTTTAAATTGTATTTATGGTTTGTATTATTATTGTGTTATCACAGATTTGAATTTGGCAGGAAAATGTTTCAGTTTGCATTATATTCACTTTTTTCCTCGACAAAAATATATTTTTAAGCTGTTGCACAATAAATTACTTTTTTTTTAAAGTAACTGATGTTTTCAGCTGGACTTGCAAATATTTAAGAGAAAGTAAACTAATGAGGATTACCAAAGCATAAAAGAAAGATAAATTTATCTGTTCTTT
Organism: Corvus hawaiiensis; assembly: GCF_020740725.1. Taxonomy (NCBI): domain Eukaryota; kingdom Metazoa; phylum Chordata; class Aves; order Passeriformes; family Corvidae; genus Corvus; species Corvus hawaiiensis. The sequence continues at coordinate 28,285,060 of NC_063215.1, forward strand.
ACATTAATTTAAGTTGGAAGTGATATCAAGTACCAGTCATGGTGTGGCCAACTTCAAAGAAATTCAGAAAATTCTGAGTATTGCTGCCAGCACCTCAACTTATAGCAGGAAAATAAACAGTGCCAAAACGGCCACAGGCTAGAAAACTTTATTGCCTATCACTGTTGGATTCTCAGAGCAGTTGCTGGCCTGACTTTGGTCCAGACTAATGCCTGTCCAAAATAATGCGTGGGCACAGCTCGAGAACACCAATGATCGTTTCTGTTAGGCAACTATAATCCATTTATCCTGTTTTGAAAACTACATTTAGTTTTAAAGATATGGCTGGATGTCCTGAGGTTCAGGTAACAGTTACTGCCACTCCTTAGCTCCTGTAAGAGAAATACTTTGTCTTGATGTAGCTTTTAAGAGAAAAGTATTTACAAACCAACACATTTTTTAAATTAAGAGTAATTATGGTCTTTTAGCATCTGTGTGTACAAACAAGGACAGGTCTAATGATTGAAATGAAATTGCTTTATATTATAAAAATAAAACACTAATTTTACTTGGTGTTGCCAAGTCTCAGAGTCACTAGGTATCTCTGAAGATGCTGTTTTGTTTGGTATATCATGCCCCTGTTATATGATGATTCAATCGTATGTCTGATTTTCCTGTTCTGTTATGTCAGCTAGGACAAATAGCTGAGAAAAAAATACGTGTGGTGTTCATGGTTCAAACCAATTTTCTTGTAAACATTCTCTGTAACAGTTCAGTATTTGCCAAATCCAGAAAAAGTACTTTTTGAGAATTCTAACTTTCAATAAAATATAGAGAGTCCTTGGATTTGTGCATCCAGCTATGAATAAAATCAGAAAAAGCCCTGTTACTTTCTGCAATATATATAATGCTTCTAGAGGCTGAAAAAATTGGCTAAGTGTAAGGACAGGTAAGGATTCATGCCTGCAAAATATCTGTCTACCTAAAATTGACCTTGAGGGTGGCAGACTACTAAGAACTACAAGCATCAGAAAAATAAGAATCACAGAAGTAAAAATATTTTAAAATTGTTTTATGTCCCAACAGACTTTAAAAAGTGAAAAAAAAAGGCAATTAAAAAGATTTTAACAGGTTTTCTCAACATTGCTATACTTTCTTTTATTAGAATAAAAATATTTTATCAAACTAAGATGTTTAATACCACAAAAAAATACAGCTCTAGGACATCAAAACCATTTTTGGTTAAGTTCTTAACAAAAATTAATTAAATGAAAATATTATATTATACATACTATGTTATTTAACTTAGTCGTGTTTGGCTATTTGGGGAATTATTTCCCCATTGTCAACTGTGGTAAGTTTCCTTTCTGATTATTGTCTATATTACCAGGAATATAATCACTGTACAACCACTAGCCTATGTACCATGTGCAATTATTACACCAATCTCTATATGCAGACACATCTGTGTCTATTAAGAATTTACAGGACTCTTCTACTATTGGCATCATAATATAGACAAACCCTGGCTTGATGGAGCAGAAGCTGATTACTAGATTGTGTATGCTACTGAAATAAAATAATTTTTAAACCATAAATGCATGCATGAAGTAAAGATTGGGGTTTAAGTTAAAATTAATGTGGTTAGTGTCAAATCCTCATGCTTTGTCTGAGGGGATATAAATTTTAGTTAAATTACTATTTTGTTGGTATTTTAAGCCACAAGGTGGCAGCAATGATATGATCTCTTCATCCAACTGCCCACTACCACTACTTTTCCTCTTCAAAGCATCTCTTGTATTTATAGGGCAAATATGAAAGAAAGGGAGACTATATTTCCTTTGACAAAGTACAGCTCCAAACTGTGTTACTTGCTAAATGTTTTTAAATCATGCTTTTCTCTTTTCCTTTTTAAAAAAAATTTACATGTACAGTTTATTATATCTGCTGGCTTGACATGAAAGTACAGTGAAACACTGTATCCATGACACAAGGTGTTTGTCCATTTGGATAATAACATTCCTTCCCAAGCTGAGAAACAAAACAATAGCTGGATGCACAAGCCTGGCCTTCCTGGAACATGACCATATAGTGACAAAAGGGCAATGCTTACCGATAGCTGTTGAAAAGGTCCATGCAGGTGCCATTGTTTCTACAAGGCTCTGAATTACATTCATTTGATTCCTTTTCACAAAATTTTCCTTCCCATCCAGGCAAGCAATCACACTGGTATTTCTGTAATACATTAAGTAAAATAAACAATCTGTTACTCTTTGTATTTTAATGCAATTACAAAAGTATTATTACTAATTGTTGGAAAACATTAACAGTCAACAAAACACCTTTAGGAGTTTTTTTAAAAGCTGAGTGCATAAATAAATTACCACAGGATGATAGTGAAATGTGTGATGTACCAGAATTGTGGCATCTACTGGTATTTAGAGTCTGCAAATAGCATTGCTGCATTTTAGGTTTTTTTGTTATTAAAATTTGGAAAGAGAGACAATTATGTTTCAAAGATATATGGGCTATGAGCTTCATATAAACAGCAAAGAGAAATTATTTAATTTCCTAATACACTTTAAAAATATAATAAATTAAGAGTCAGAACTCGGAAGGGAGTCCAGATTGAGCAGTTGACCCAGACCTTTCTGTAATGATACTCTTACCCTCTCCTGCCAAATTAAAAGCTTAGAATATTTTATTGTTGCAAAGATAACAAAAAAGAAAGGAAGTTAGTAATTTGAAGTCACACTAAGTATGACTGTCCTGGAGTGTGAAACAGCTCCACTGATACCAGTACATCAAATGAACTTATCTACATGTATATTCTACTATATCTGGTCAAATGAACATTTGCATCAACCAGCTTGTACATAGTGTATTTGTGATTTATATTTTCCCAACTGCATTCTGGTTTTTTTGTGCTCATGTTGATGAACATCATTGCTACATTTGCTTGAGACACACCCATGATTTCTGTGACATAGATTTTCTAAATCCACTGGGATAAACTTTAAAAGTCAGGAAATAAAATTGAAGGGTATCTTTCTGATTTAAGATAGGGCATGGAATATGGGCAAATGGAACCAAGTTGAGTAGGAATGTTGGTCTGCTGGAGGGTAGGAAGACTCTTCAGAGGGATAATGGACAGGTTGGATCAATGGGCCAAGGCCAGTTGTGTGAGGTTCAACAAGGCCAAGTGTTGGTTCCTGACCTTAGGTCACAGCAACCACAGGCAGTGCCACAGTCAGGGGGCAGAGTGGCTGGAAAGCTGCCAAGCTAAAAAGCCCTGGGGGTGCTGGTCGACAGCCAGCTAAACATGATCCAGTGTGTGTCCAGGTGGCCAAGAAGGCCAATGACATCCTGGTCTGGATAAGCAATAGTGTGGCCAGCAGGACCAGGACAGTGACTGTCTCCCTGTACTCAGCACTGGTGAATCCACACCTTGAGTGCTGTGTGCGGTTCTGGGCCCCTCACTACATGAAGGACATTGAGGCGCTGGACTGAGTCCAGAGAAGGACAACAAAGCTGGTGAAGGGTCTGGAAAACGAGTCCTAGAGGGAGTGGATGAAGGAGCAGGGGTTGTTTGGTCTGCAGGAAAGGAGGCTCAGGGGAGACCTTATGCATCTCTACAACTTCCTGAAAGGAGGTTGTAGCAAGATGGGGGTTGATCTCTTCTCTCAGGTAAGAAGTGACATGACAAGGAGAAATGGCCTCAAGTTGCACCAGTTTAGGTTGCATATTAGGAAAAATTTCTTCACTGAAAGAATAGTCAAGCTTTGGAACAGGGTGCTCAGGAAAGTGGTTGAGTCACCATTCTCGTAAGTGTTCAAAAAACATGTGGGTGTGGCACTTGAGGACATGATATGGTGATGCACATGGTGGTGCTATATTAACAGTTGGACTTGATGATCTTAGAGTCTTTTTCAAAATTAATAATTTTATGATTCTATAGGAGACAGAAAGATTTTGTTAAAATATTTTGTTCTTTTGATATGTAATACAGAGAGGTGAACTTGGAAAGAGAAAATAATTTTCTGTGATTTGTGTCAAAGAAGAAAAAGAAAATACATTTGAGACAAATTACATTACTAGCCCACAGATTAGTGTTTCCTATTACATATTGACCCTGAGATTAGCTCAGTTAGTTACAGCATGGTGCTAACACCAAGGTTCAATCCCCATATGGGCTATTAACTTTGGAGTTGGACTTGATGATCCTTCTGTGTCCCTTTCAACTCAGAATATTCTGTGATCTGTGATAATAGCCACACTCAAGTATCTCAGTTCTCTGCATATTTATCAGTATCAAATGGGAAAAAATGAGCACTACTAATCCATACCCATAAATAAAAATCAGACACCTCTTAAAAACTGTTCTATCATCAGGTTAGGTTTTTGCATATACTAGGAATGAGAGATAACTTGTTTCCAAAAAACTGTTCAGGAAATGGATTACAAAATTAGAAGTGAAAGGAGGCTTGCCAATAGTTTTGTTTAGAAAGCAGCAGTATTTTTCTAGTCTCACTAAAATTATCTTCCAATCAAATGCTGAAATTCTGTTGTTTGCAGATTTTTCATTACATAAGGATTGTCACATCAAGCACAAAATATTACTCACATTTATGTATATCATGCACATGTGCAGAATAAACTACAAATTCTTACACATTATTTCTTCTCTGTGTAGTTTTATGGTAACTGAAAGTGCAATGTTGCAATAAACTATACACAAGTGTAAGCAGATAAAAAGGGTTTTGATAGATACAAGTCTTTACAGAGAAGAAACTGAGTCCTGGTGGACACCAGGTTGGACAAGAGTCAGCCATAGGCCCTTGTGGCCAAGAAGGCCAAGAGCATCCCGGGCTGCATTAGGAGGAATGCTGCCAGCAGGTTGAGGGACATGATCCTTCCCCTCTACTCAGCCCTGGGGAGGCCACATCTGAAGTGCTGTGTCAATTCTGGGCTGCCCGGTACAAGAGAGATATGGGGCTATTGGAAAGTGTCCAGCCAGTAATATTATTAAGAGATTGACACATCTCTCAAATGAGGAAAGGCTGAGAGAGCTGGGATTGTCAGTCAGGGCATACCATACATGAACAACATAAATGACAAGAAGCTGCAGTAGAAAGCATGCAGTGGATCAAGCAAGAGACTGAAGGAACAGAGTTGGACACCTATTTATATGTTGTTCCGCTTTGTTTGTGCTATGTATTACTATCCACTGGAGACAGGTTAAAATAAATGGTACCTTTCAGTTCCTGCAAACTGTCTTTTGCTTGTCCTCTAAAGAACACAATAAATGCATAAATGACACTACAGTTACTCCTTGTACATAGCTTTCCCTTGTACAATATATAGCACAGTATGCTTAAGAAGGGTGGATTTTACCAGCTATAACAGGGTCAAAATTTCTGATGCCTTGTACACATACCCAGAACCACATATGTACATGAGCATGTCTTTATCCAAGTAACTGAGTAAGTTGTAAGAAAGTGCCATTCAAGTGCATTTGCAAATTTTCCTTTCTCCAACACAGTAAATGAAGAAATAATCATTTCCTTAAGCCCTAGTCAATGCTACTTTACTAGGAAATGGCAGCTGAACACCTGTAAACAGAAACTACAATGAAAAATGTTCATCATACACAGCAAAGATCTGAATTATGAACAAGGCAAATCTTCAAGCCTGTCCTTTGTATATATAGGTTGAGCAGAATTTTTATCATGCAGATATACACTCCAGATATGTTTTCCATGCCTAGAGAAAAAATGGAAGCAATTTAATTTTTAAAGATACCATGGGGTTGAAGCATTTTTGGGGGCATCTTAAAGTTTTTAATTCACAGAAAGAACAAAAAATACCTCACCTGTAAACAGAAACACACAAAAGGAAACACAGAAGTTTGTTTGAAGTTCTTCTGCCAGACCAGTATTTCATGGGACACAACTCTTTTTCCATTAAGGCCAAAAAGGATGAACATATTGTAAGACTACTTATCATTGGCACATAATGTGAGATGTACTCCAGCCTCAATAGAAAGCTTCATCACAAAACCCTTGCCTGTTGGAAGCAGGGCTTTTTTTCCTACATAAAGACCTTCAAGCAACTTCATTTTGTTAGTGCTAAGAGCAGTTCATTTAACTTTGTGAAATAAATGTGACCATAAAAATGTAAGCATCTGTGAAATCATATTTGCAATTGCTCTACACCATATTGAGATCCTAACATTATTTATGCACCCTTTTTTGTTAATTTGAGGGTCTTTTCTGAGTTGCTACTTTAGGGCTTTACTTTTAAGTTATTATTTATTTAACTATTTGCATAATCATACATATTCACTAACAAAATTAGATTCCCATTTGTCATTATAGCATTGTATTCATTGTTCAGGTCTGTTTGCACTTATATCCTAAATAAACAAGCTTGTTTAAAAACAAAACAAAATAAAGCAGAACAAAACAAAACCAGGATACCTGTTCATTTTCATTTGGTTTAACACTTACTTTCAGTTTTACTATAGAAGTCTGAGCTAAAACAAGACCTATGCAGAGTGAAGTCCCACAAAAAAACACTACTTTTCTGTCCTCTGATAATGAATTATTTACCTGTTCTTCACAGGTTGTAGGAAGAGTGAATGTATTAACAGTGCTACTCCGCAAATTAAGGAAATTTTACTTCTGACATGAAGAAAGTCTGCAATTAGCTCTGTAGTTACTACTCTAAAAGACATACATGGCTTGATCAAATATGAGTTAGTATCTCTGTAATGATTAGATTGCCTAACTCACAGCAAAGGAACACCTTTGGGGCTGAGTGTCATGAGGTTTGCCATATGGTTATTAATACTGATGTTAATTGGAAGAACAATTATAAAAAGTGGCATAAAAGAATAAGGTGAAAAAAGTATGAAACATGGACTCAGAATTGTTGAAAAATAACAATTAAAAATCTAGTTTCTAAGCGGTACAGATTGGCTTTGATAAGACTACTATTTAAAAATCACCAAAATTAGTTACTGAATCTTATTAGAATCACTAACTGATGTATTCTTATATATTATTTTATTAAAAAAGCCTTTTTTCTATTTTACTCTTCCTATGTAAGTTACAAAGCCTATGTGGGGTTTTTGTGTGTTAAGCACTTAAAAATGTAAAATACTAGGGTAAATATCTTAATATTAGGTACTAGTTATCTACAGAAGTTGAGGTAGTGTTAGGTAAAGTTAGATATTTTTATTTATTTTATTTTAGATATTTTTTATGTATCTTTTCCTATATAGTTATATCCTAAAAATTCTGATCAGTATATTTATTTGTTCTTCCAAACCTACTTACATTCTTTTGTACCCTAAGTTATTATAAATTATATATCATCTGATGTAAAGGATAAACCAGGATTTTTTTTTAAATTTAAATTTTAAGCGAGGCTTACAGGAGAAACAAAGAATATTTTCAATTTGCTTATCTCTCTAACATTTTAAATAATGTATAAGTTAAATTAATTTATATTTAAAACAGCTGCTGCAAACAAAGTTTGGAAAGTTGTAATGAGTTTTGTGTTACATTGTAATAATTCTGTGTATATTGAAAGCATTTAATAAGTATATGCAAAAAAGTAAGATTTTCATCATATTGAATAGCACACCAGTAGTAAAGAGAAACTTACGTTTTCATTCAGTGCAAGTTCTAGTTTAAAATATGGCTGGTATCTAGACATGCTGCGTCTTTATAACTCTAAATGAACTGTACTGTAATTTGTAACCACAAAGAAAATTATCTTAAATGGGAACTCTTTATTTGCACTGCAGGTCTCTATACACAACCACTTCATAGAATGGTGCTTTGCTAAAAAATCATAATTATTGCTGCATTTGATATTGATAATTTTAAAGTGACATTTTTTGTAAAAGTATATTTTGGTGAAAGCTTAGTTCTCTTAAAATTGAATCCCAATTAATGCTAGTAACAGGCTTCTCTTAAAATTATTTTAGATTTCATGTAACATTTAACGTGCAAATAAATTCTGGCCTATGCCTTCACAATTTAATCAATTATCTCCATCACTGCTCAAACATGATGGTTCTCACAGTACAGTGTAAATCTTGTTGGGCTTAGTTTTCTGTGTGGAGATTCATCCATAACATGCTGAGGCATGCAAACATGCAACATGGCTGTTACTAGTAGTGACACAGATATTCCATTTGAGCATGGCCAATATTAAACATTATGTATATATTATGTTTGCAGAAAAAAGGAAAAATATTCTATTAAAAATCCAAACTTCTGTGAATTTATATATTTTAGTAAATTCAAAATTTTATTTTATGAGATGCTACAAGAACTGTGAACATTAGAAGACCCTAAGAGGTATTTAAGAACAAACATTTATATAAGTGAATGTTACAGTCAAAGTGTTTTAAAATTTGTTGATGTGAATAAGGGAAGATTTTTCTTAGGAAAGATAAAGGATTTATGGGAGAAAAATAAGATTTGATGCTGGCCCAGTCCAGCAATAATTTTATGACAACAAATCAAATTCAGTTTGAGACCTCTTACATAATTAATAATTGGTGATGGGTCTTTTTTTGTCTCTACTTCCTGACCTCTGCCATTTTTTCTGTTTATACCTTTATTTTAGTCCTCTTGTAGAGAGCCTACTAGGAAGTGTGCCAATCAAATAATCTTCAACATGACAGGTGCTGAACAGTACTGGAAAACTAAGGAAAAACAACAACAGCCTTAAGTTGTTTGTGCAAAATAAACCAAATAATCTATCTAGTGACAGACATTTGAGTATCAGCCTTTGATGATGTATCTGGTTTGACGTTTAGCTCAATTGTTTAATGACTAGTGAAAGGTCATGAACACACTCCTGTTAAACCGAAGTACTGACAGGAACTTGACCCCCCTAAAAGCTTGTCCAAAGCCTTCAGTTTGCCCCTAGATCTCAGGTAAGAGGAGAACTGTGGGGAATTAACTGTGGTATTCCAAAGGAATAGTCTAGATACTGACAGTCAGAAATAACATCTTGCTTTTGAATTACAAACCTGGTGTTGCAGCTGGTAACTTTTTAAATAAAGTAAGAAAATGCAGAAGAACAACTACTGGTTTCCATAAAACAAAGCTATCTCCTGCCTTAACATAACAGCTCATTCAAATTTAGATCTTACGCATACAACTATTATCACATCAGTACACTTCAATCACCACAAAGTGGCATTTTCCCAACCTCAGGCTCAAAAATAGAGGAAAGTTAAAGAAACAGGCTGTTCCAAAAATACTTCAAACTAAATATCTTTAGAAGGACCCAGACATTCAAAATATTATTTCATGTCAAGTCTCCTCTTTTGAACTTTCACTCATCTCTGCTTTAAATTTATAGAACATTTCAGTATAATGAAGCACATTCCAGGAAAGTCATTTGGAAGAAATAGAACATGGATCCACACTCACCTTAATTTGCAACTCTTGGGGCTTGACTGTACTCATTTTCAGAGATATGCCATCATTCTTCACTTTTTAAATTAGAACAATATGCACAGAACTTTAGTAGAAACCTCCCCCACGTAGTTAGCTCATACAGCTGGACAGTTGCTAATGCCCAGGAGAACTAGGCTACTTTGTGAAAAATTTCAGCATCTTTTCTGTCGAGAGTTTTGTCATTCTGAACCCAGTGTCACAGCTCCTGAAGGATGGTGTGTGCCTGAAACTAGGCAGGTTGGATTCCCCAAAACAGGAATTCCAGTGTCCCCAGATTCTGAGTCACTAAACCCAGCACAATTTTCTAGAATTTATCCCAAGACCAAAAAAAAAAAAAAATTGCAGTGTTTCAGATGTTTGTGTTTAATACACATCCTCTGTATTGGAAATTAAATCTCAGTGCTCTTTTCATCTTTTCTTCAGTACGGCTTTCCATTACCAAAACTAACAGTATGCAACTGCTTCATAATGCATAACTGAAGTTGGTTCATACACTAAAAACTTGGATCAGTCTGTTTATCAGGGTCACATAGGGATAGATGCATCCACACATGAAAAATTCATAGCAGCTTCTGATTACAAGAGAATTTCTGTAATACTTATGGTCTCAGAATGGCTTGTTATAAGAATCAATACTTTCTGGGAAAAGCACAAATTGTGTCCAACAGTTTAATTCACTTGTTGCATAACACAATTTAGAAATAAGTCACCAAAAGTCAAGTACAAGCACTCCTTCAAAATCCAAATTATTTAATTGAAAAATCAATGAGAGTTTACTTTTGAGGTTTTTTCTTAAAACTCTACATCACTTAAAAAATTAATAAAGAGGTCGTAGGACAAGAAATAAAGGAGATCAATTTTAATTTGCTAAGGGTTGCCATCATTTTAAAGATGCAGTTTACTAGAAGGAAGAGAGAGAGAAAGAAAAGGGAACTGTAAAAATGGAGACATCCCAGATAAATTGAGGGATAAGAGCATGTCCAGCCCTCCCCATTTTTATAAAATTATTCCAGTCTCAGGTTTTTCCTCTCTGCTTTTGAATGTCTTTGTCTTACTTTGTCTTGAGAATCAGATCATGATTTTAAGAGCACCAGTTCCAGATTTCTGTTTCTCCTTTTCCTGGAAAATGCAGGTTAGTTATAGATTTTTAAGCATACTAAAGGACTGTTGAGAGGGAATTTCCATTATGAAACATTTATACAGATAAGAGGAAAGGGAATAGTATTCTTACAATAAAATCCTAACTTAACACTTCACATTCAAATGTTAAGAACTGTCTTCCCCTCTTTCTCTTTTTTCCTAACACATAGTTAAAATGAGTTTTAGTATTATTTAGGATGAGGCAATAAAATATCAATCATTTGTGCCGTAAGTTGACTATACTGTGAGTTTAGGGAAGTAGTACTTTAAGAAATTACAACTTTGGATTTTATGGTTCTAGCTGTATTTGGTATGGTAGAGGTTAACCACTCTTTACCCATTAGCTCATATTTCATAAGAGAGAAAGAAAAGGCTTTTCTCTCCAATAGCAAGAAATTTAAAGACTTTCATTCTAATCTTGTAAGGCTGTAAAAATATTTAATCTTAGCTATAACTTTTTCTGTCTCATTTCCACTCCCTGGGAGAGCTTGATCTTATTAAGGGCAATCTTTAGCAATTTGCATTTTGCTGGCCTTCCTGCAGTTTGTATCTTATTACTTTAATGAAGTTCTATTTCTGGATATTGAAGGTGCTTGCCTACAGGACTTCAGGAGGCTCACACCTTTTAATGGTATTGCAAACACTGTACCCACTAGCCCTATTTATTAAACCTATTACAATTTATGATGCTGGTGTGTTGTTAGGTCTTTTCTTCATGCTTTGGATTTCATCAGCATATTGATGAGACCAGCAACTCATCAATAAGCCACAATAAAAGATTATTTGTGACTGAAATTTTTGTGCAAGTGTGATAAATTATTTTTCTTTTCCTATTGGTGTGATTGCAATTGTGTCACTGACCCTCTCTTTCTCTCTTCATTCACTTCCCTCTTCTCTCTTCTCTGTCTCTTCTCCCTCCTTCTCTGCACCACTAAAGATGTAGCCTGTTCTTCTACTGATGGAATTCTATCCACACCCTTGCAGGAATTGGATGAAGGGTTGGATTTGTGCAGCCATTGCAGCTAACAGGACGATTCTGAAGGATACTATAAGCCAATAGGAAAAAAACCCCAAAAATCAAACCTCAAATTTGAAGTGCAAACCTGATAGGAATGTGAGGAGACAGTGGTTGATCCTGGAGGGATCACCTAATCAGATAGATTTAAATAGGTGAAAGGATTAGAAAAATAGGATAGGCAAGACAAATAGGGAATTGAAGATTCAGAGCAACAGAAGCATGAAAGGACATAACCTCAGCCTAAGCAATCTTTACTAGCATTTGTAGATCTTTATCAAATATGATTTTGATCATCTTCTGTTAATGGGTTAAATGAAGAATTGAGGGATGCTGTGGAGAAATGTGTTTCCTGCAGACTGAAAGAAGAAGACTTCAAGAGCCCTGTGAGAACTGGAAGTAGATCACCACAGTGTATTTTCCACCAGCCACCTCAGGCAGAAAAATATATGACCATGGTTTGTCAAGACACACATGCAAGATCCCTACTCTTCCTTTTTCACCTACAGTGTCTTTTTTCTTTTTGTTCTTCGTCCTGAGGTACAGCAATGTTAAATAATTTTAAAATGCTAATATCTGGAAAATCAAAACACATACATGTATTAAACTATTAGAGAGCGTCCAAAGGAGGGCAATGAAGATGGTGAAGGGCCTTGAGGTGAAGCCTTATGAGGAGTGACTGAGGTCACTTGGTCTGTTCAGCCTGGAAGAGAGGAGACTGAGGGGAGACCTCATTGCAGTTACAACTTCCTCATGAGAGGAAGAGCAGGGACAGGCACTGATCTCTTCTCTGTAGTGACCAGTGACAGAACCCAAGGGAAGCTGTGTCAGGGGAGGTTTGTGCTGGATATTAGAGAGAGGTTCTTCACCCAGAGGGTGGTTGGGCACTGGAACAGGCTCCCCAGGGAAGTGGTCACAGCACCAAGCCTGACAGAGCTCAAGAAGCATTTGGACAATGCTCTCGGGCACATGGTGCGTCTCTTTGGGATGGTGCTCTGGAATGCCAGGAGTTGGACTTGACGACCCTTGTGGGTCCCTTTCAACTCAGCATATTCTGTGATTCTGTGATGTACAACTCCATTTGGCTTAATAAGCAGGAAGTTAATTCTCTCAATGCAGTCTCAAATAGAAGTTATCCAAAGAATACATTGCTGTTAAATATTAGTCTCACAAGTTGCTTCTTTTTCAGGAATTCCCCAGCATTTTCTGCTTCACCATTTGCAAACATAATAACCAATGCCAGGGTACTCTTTTTACAGAACTTTGGTATGCAGTGCTTGCTGAAACTCATTCCACTTGTTTGCAGCTATATAGTTTCAAAATAATGTTTTAGACCAGAGGAAGAATGAGACAGGGAGGATCTTTTTTTTATGTACAGCATAACTTTTCTTAAAATATTTTATTAAGGATATTGTGATACAAAAGAGCAAGCCCATAGCTGTCTTCTAAATAAATAACATTGCAAATTCTTTTTATTTTATATATATCTCATTAAATTATAGGTTTGCATATTTCACTTTGACCAGAAGAATGTAAAACTGCATATAGCATATAAAGCAATAGCATATAATTTCATCTTGATATGAAATCAATCCTATTCTGGGTGTAGGTTTTTTTGTTTTTTTTTTTTCTTAACTTTAACTGAAAACTTTAGTATATCATTTTAAAAAGTGTAGTATCAGGGTTAACTTAGTGGGAAAAAAACCGGACCGGTTTCTTTGAATCAGATGTTTTAAAAAGGAAGTGTATAGTAGTACAATTGTTAAAATACAAATGTAAATAACTTATTTATCTCCAATTAAATGGCTGTTTCTGAAAAGTGTATGAAGAGCTAGAAAACATAATTGCTTTAAAACCCTGAACATTAAAAGTAACTTTAAAAATAAAAATTATTTCAAAGATTGTTCCTCTCTTTTTAATTTGCATAATATGTGCATGTTTGAAAGATAATACAGCTGAAGAAAACATAGCAGAGGTCTGTAACATTCTGTACATCGAGAAATCATGAGATAATTGATAAGAAGTGCACCAGAACATCTTGCTGTTTTGGTATTTCATTAAGCATGCATACTCTGAACAAGAATAAAGAGTATTTGTTTACTGATATATAAACTGATATTTACTGATATTTGTACTGATACGTATGGAAAAAGACTATATAAGCACTATTCTGGATTAGCTGCCACAATTGTACTCAATAATAGATGAAGAAGGAGGTTTCAATTTTCTGACAAACAGGATGGTGCTTATTTGGAATACAAACCCTTAATTCATAATGTATAGTCCATCTAAAACATGAAGATGAGAAGCAAACTGGTACTTTTACTTAAATTAAAAAAAAAAAAAAAGTAAGAAAATGTTCAGAATGACCATTCCATTAGTAAGAAATTATAGAATAATAAAATACTTGAGTGATGAAGCTGGTGAAAGGTCTGGAGCACAAGTCTCATGAGGACTGGTTGTTTATCCTGGAGAAATGAAGGCTCGGGGGGACCTTATCACTCTCTGCAACTACCTGAAAGCAGGTAAAAAAATCAGGGAAAGGGTTATCAAGTACTGGAACAGGCTGTCCACGAAATAGTTAAGTCACCATCCCTGGAGGTATTTAGAAGTTGTGTAGATGTGGCAATGACTGACACAGTTTAGTCTCTCAGGACTTGGCACTGCTGGGTTAATAGTTATACTTGAACTGTAGCTGATTCTATGATTCTAACCATGGCCTGGAGACATTCCCAATATACAATTTCTCAGCTATAACCATGTAAGCATTGCTGTGACTTTTATGTTTCTGGAGAATGACATTTCTGAAGTGTCCTAGTTTTGGATGGGATAGAGTTAATTTTCCTCCTAGTAAGTGGTACAGTGCTGTGTTTTGGATTTAAGATGACAATAATGTTGATGACTCACTGATGTTTTAGTTGTTGCTGAGCAGGGCTGACATTAAGTCAAGAACATTTCAGCTTCGCATGCTCTCCTGCTACTGAGTAGGCTGGGGGGCACAAGGCTGTAAGAGGACACAGCTGACCCCGATTAACCAAAGTGCAGTTGTGATGCTGTGCACAGCATATAAACTTGGGGAAAAACTGGCCAGGGGTCTACTGCCTGGGAACAGGCTGGGCAACAGTTGGTTGGTGCTGAGCAATTGGTTTCATTTACATCACTTGTCTTCCTTGGATTTAACATCTCTCTCTCTTTAATAATTTCATTTAAAGAATTAAACTTTTCTCAGCCCCCAGGTTTTCTAACTTTTAGCCTTCCAATTCTCTCCCCCACCCCACCAGGGTGTGGAGTGAGCAAGCAGCTCTGTGGTGCTTAGTTGCTATTTGGGGTTAAACAGAAACTAATTCTGCAGTGCATTTTTCTCTCAGCTACAAGTTAGAGACAAAAAGAGATAACAAAGATATACCTTTGGTAAATAAAGACTGTGTTTGATGTGTGTTCTGCTTGACAGTTTAGAAACTGAAAGAAATTTTGGGATCGAAAATCAAGAGCATCATAAGAAAAAAAATATACATCTGACAATTGGAGTGAAATCATTGGGGCAATTAAAAAAAATAAGAGAAGATTTAGACAACTATTGTAAGGAGGAAATATATTCAGTAAAGACAGGTGAGGAAAGCCTAAGACTTTGTAAAAGTCTGGGTTTTCTTAGCATCCATGACATTCAGTACACTTCAACTGGATCAAAGCTAGTATTATATGGATGCCATGAAGATTTTTTGCCTTTTCTTTTATACCCCTGTTATACCTTTTTACAACTTCTGTATTCCTAGTGCTTTTTCCCTACATTCTTAGACTTGTTTTTCAAGCTGAGAGACTAAACATTTTAGAAGCTTCGTAGCTAGGGATCAGTGTGCCCCAGACCCCAAGGTCCTCTCCAGAACACATTCTGTAAACTAAAATAGAACCATCCAGAGGAAGGTTCCTTGGGGAGGGGGGCTCACTTGAGCCTCTCATTGGGGAATCTTTGATAGATCTGCTAATTAGTAAAACCTATAATGTTATACCAGATCTTTGGGGAGGTGGGGGGGGGCATTTCGGCGGGGTGCATCTTGATGCACATGACCTGGACGTGTACACCTAAGGATCCTTAAAATAAATACCAAGGTAAAATCCCTTTTCCCCTTCTAACCGTGTATGACTCCTGATTTTAAGACCAGGAAAAGGCATCAATATCCAACAACTATTGTGTATTAGTTACCCAGTTTAAAATAAATTTCTGAATATTTTTTCCTGATATGCATTTATTTGAGGGTTTTTTTGTCTAACCCCAAATTTAGTCTAAATTTGTATCATGCAAAATAGTTGGGAATGAAGACTCCAGAAACTCCTCCTAAACTGGTGGTGGTTTCAGTACACTTCTTGATTCATTCTTCATAATGCTGAAAGCTGTGATTAGTATTACAGTTTCCCCGCAATCTTTTTTTTTTTTTTTTCTTTTGGAAAAGGGATGTTTTTATTACTAAAAGATCACACTAAAAAGCTTGTTTCATTCACACAGTTCCTTTCTGTCCATTTGGTCAGTTACAATCAGTTTTACATAGAACAAACCCAAGATTTTTTAATCTCTCTTAATGGATTGCATGCAGGTACTAATAGAAATAGTAAAGATTTTCTAATTGACAAAGGTTTAGTGGAGAAAAACTGACAGTCTGGAAGGTAGGAAAATAAACTGGGAATACAGCCAAAACCAACAGCGGTAATATAAAGCTGGGAACTTGGAAGCTACAGGTGTACATAATGAAGGCTGAGGAGAAATATCTGAGTTTCTACATGGTAGCAGGTACTGTGAGAAGGTGTACTTGGCCTCCTGTTCATAATTATAGTTATTAATGAAGTTGACATATTTAAAGCATGTAAAAAACAGTGTCTCAATTACTGTTCATTCCTCAAGCATGAAACAACTATCACAATATGACTAAAAAGCATATGTCCACAGCCAGAGGAGACTGGGAATGTTGCCTAGGTAATAAAATGAAAATGCCAGACCCTTTGATATGCCTTTTGTGTCTTTCCCCTGTGGGTACACATGCAGAATGTGCATTATTGTTTTCTATAGCACTGGGACTTTTGCTTGCAGATGCTTTTCAGTTTTGGACTTATTCAGAAATCATTTAGTGACAGTCATCCCAGATGTATAACTAACCAGCAAGTGGCAACAGAGTAAACCAAAAAGTGCATTGTGTTTTTCTCTGCTGTACAAAATGTAACATTGTTTCTCCTAACAAATGAAAAAAAAAACCAAACCAAAATTAAAAACCCCAAAAAACTAAACTAAACAAAAGAGACCAAACACCCTCTCACACCTCTCCCTCCCCCTTCCCCCCCAAATCAGGTCAATATTTGAAACTCAGTCTCTTACACTATATTTGTATTTTAGTAATAAGATAATTTTAAAAGGAAGTTTGATATTTCTGAGCTTAGTTTTAAAAAATACTGCATATATTTTATTAGAGTCTGCAAATATTAAAATCAGAAATCATCTTATAATATTAATCTCACATGAGAAACCGCTAACAGTCTTGCAGATCCTAAAATTGTTCTACAAAGTTTGTAAAGTGCAGATACTTGTTTCAAAGGATATTTCAGATATAGCCTATGCACTCACAAACTGAAAGAAGCCAGACCAACTGAAAACTTTTGCAATTCCCACCAATGATCTTTTTCTTCCTTTCTTTTTTCTTCATTGTTTTCATATCTCAGTGATTGTGTTTGAGCAAGGTTCTTGAATACTACTTAGCACCTGATGCATCAAAGGAACACATTTCAAGAAACAAAATATCTTTGTCCTTAGTACTCAGAATCAAGGAACTGAAAATAACTCCTTACTAGGTTTTTATTTCCTATCACTAACTGAGCTACATCAAGAGAGATGTTACACTGAGATATAAGTCAAGCTCGTCACACAGTGAAGCTACCTAAAGCATCTAGGCACTCACCTCTCAAAGAAAATGTACCTTCTATACTATCTGCCAGTGCAGTGCTAGCAATTAGCTGGTTCCCTCATGGTTCAGTACAGAGCTAACAAATAGCTGGTTCCTTCATGGTTCATTTCAGTTCATAGTATACCTCTGCCAACAGGCAGATTGTCAGTAAGAACAGTCTAAATTTAGTTTCTGATGTCTTTTAGGGCTTGTGACAATATGCAGAATTTTTTTGAAGCACTAATGCTGAGTTTCATTGAAGTGGTATGATATACACTGTTATGGACCAGTAAGAGTTAAACTATTTCAGTCACTTGGCACATTTTGTCTAGCTCTGTTAAATGGATCACTGATTTTCTAGTGGGCACAAAACCAGACAAACATATGGACAACATTTATAGGCAATCAGTACATTTACACTTAATTTGAGTATCTCAGATGACTAATGAGGGACAGACTTAAAGCCAGAGATTTCCAAGCTGTTGTCCATACTGAGATACCAAACTGCTGTTTCAGAAGACTTGGCCTTTATGAATCTGTTGCTCAAAGCAATTTAAAACCAACCATGTGTTCATATGTTTCTTGTTGTCATGGTTCTTATGGTTCAGACTCATTAGTGTTTTAGTTTAGCCCAGGACTAAGCTCTGGACATGAATTTCTCAGTCATCCTCGCTTAATTGTGCTTTGCCTTACAGTGGTCTCAGTGCACATAAATCTGATAATTTTTGAAAGAAACTGAAACAGCAAATGTGCTAATGCTCTCCATAAGTCCATAAGACCTAATGCTCTCCATACGTCCAAAAAATAGCAAGCCGCTCCCTCCAAACAAATGTATAGTTTGCAACCAAGTCTCAGTACACATTGTTTCACTATAGGGTTATCTGTGTTGCTTGCTAATGTAGCATTACCCTTAGTTCAGATGTGCTATAAAATATGAGTGAAAACGACAGAATTTTTCCTTTTTTAGTTTTGGAATCTGAAGTGGATTTGGATTTCTGAAGTCTTGTGCTCTGATCAATGCATACTATATTTACATGAAATGTCCCCACTTTGGACTTCCGGTGAAGTACCTGCATAACTAAATTTACAGATCCCTTTACAGAACATTTTTTATTCAAGTAAGAAAAGCACAGAAATGTGACCTAAAGTCAAGTATAATCTGTCACTAGTAACTAAAAGTCTGATTCTATCCTGGCGCAAGTCAATCTTAAATGCTTTTACTCCAAGATTGGATCAAAAGAACCTGAGCTTCCTATCCTTGTACACTCATTTGCACTCAAGTCAAATGAGTGTTAAATAAACTACTGACACATTTTCTAATGGAGATATTTTAGTGTCACTTTCTGCTGATGTAATTTTCTCTACCTAAGTGATTTCAACAAGTGTGAACTACCTTTTTATCAATTCTCAATGTATAATATTTCTGCAATGCAATTCTAGGACTCTATTTTTGTTTTTTCTATACCTTTAAACCATTCCCATAAAGATTTATATCACTGTAGTGAAAGGTACCTATTAAACTGTAGGTGTTTTGATCAGTTACAGGTATCCGTATTGCAAAATCATACATAAGTAGACACTGGGAGGGATCTCTGGAGATTGGTTAGTTCCCCCTATCCTGTTTACAGCATGGTCAATTATAACAGGCTGGTCAGAATCTCATCCAGTTGGGATTTTGATAAACCCAAGGATGGATACTTCATATACAGGCAACCTATTTCAGCCTTACCTTTAGAGTAAAAAAGATATTCTTTACATTTTAATGGACATGGCTTTATTTCAGTTTATGGCCTTTACCTCTTTGACTGGGGTCCACTGTGTAGCGAGAAAAGTCTGGCTCTGTCTTTACTTGCTGGGGTGCAGCAGGGGTTAATGTGCTGGCACCTCAGATGGACACACAGTTGGATTAATTTCTCAGAAAAAGTGTGATAGTTTTCTCCATGATTCTGCCCTCTTTACACCTCCTTATTTTTGTGTATAGACTGAAGAGGGCCCTCTGCAGCTCTAAAATATTTATCAGAAGGTCTCTCTAATCTAAATCTGTTGCACCCTTTGCTTGACAACTGAGTCTATCACTTCTTCACTTGATTTTGGTTGGTCAATCTGTTGTCAAAGATACTTCTGTCCCTTTTGATCAAGTCAACGCCACATCTTCCTAGCCTCAATCCTGTGAGAGGGTCCCATGGTCCTGAAATATGAAATTCTGTTATCAATACCAGTTTTGTAAGCAGTTGTTGACCAGCAGGATTTATCCACACCCTCTCAAGCACTTTCTCTCATTGTCAGGATTGTAGAGAAAAACACTGGAGCACCCACGTCCTTTATCATGCTCCTGGAGACATGAAGTTACCTGTGGTGTGTTCCACGTCTGCACTGGCCATGTCACCGGTACCTACATGGAAGAGCAGCAAGAGGTGATAGTCCCAGGGCTGGACAAGCCTTGGTAGCCTCACCATGGCATCCCAAATCCAAGCCCTTAAGCAATCCTACTTAAACAACAGGTAGTACTGGCAGAAGGGGGCCTTCATTCTCAGCATGGAGTCCCCTGGTACTGTCACTTGCTGTTCTTTGTTGTGCTCCTGAGTGCCTCAGGCTCAGCTGGTTTGGACACTTTTTTGGCATAATTCCCAGTCCCTCATCTGCTAGAAGGACAGTGAACCTGTTCTGCATATTCATTAAATTAAAAAATATGATAAGATTCATAAATTCTTTTCAAGTTTTGTTGCTTCTTGGTTTCACCTCAGGGGGAGTTCTGATGGAATTCTCTTATAGTTTTTTTCTTGGTTTGTTTGTGGGGTTTTTTTTATTATTCCCACTACAGAAGGTCTAATAATTCCTGCATAAAAATTTTGGTATTATTTGGCATTTCCTCAATTAGAAAAAAAATAAGGAAATAAAAAAAAGAGGGAGAAAACATAGGCGGAATGCAAAGAATTACTTCATGTCACCTCTGTATCTCAGTCATTCTTGTTCTCCAAACAGTCAATGGTTCCACTGATCATGGGTGAATGAGTGAAAGCCAAACATGAAATTCAGTATTTTTCCCAGGGAAATTGCAGTGGAATTTATACTTCAGACTACATTATATGTATTTGTTAAGAGAGTGAGTCTACATTAATATGGTGAAGCTTTTACTTCAAATAATCTGCTTTGCCTATAAACAGACACATATTTCTATATGAATTAACCTGAAAAAGAGTACTAGGTAGAAATATGAGAGATACAGAGTCTGACTAGAGCAGAATTACTCTGGATGGAAACACATTGCAACATTCAGGGAATTGTTGGCTGGTGTTAAAGCTGTACTGAAACAAACATAGTAATGCATTTATGCAATATAGCCATTCCAAGTCATAAATTATTAAAAATGTTAGTAGAGAACTCTAAATAAGCTTTCTTTAGGTATAACAGATTGTAGTGGGTTGAACCTGAGTTGATGGACAGTCTTTTAGACTAATGATGCTTCTCACAATTTATATATTTAAACCGTGTGGAAAGGCGGGAATTTCCTTTCGTTCCAGCTCGCCTCCCGGAAGGTGAGGGGGCCTTGGAGCCTCTGGGCCCCGCCGGGCTGGGCCAGGGTCCTGTCCCCTCCCACCTTTTCCCAACTCTGCGGCACGGAGCCTGGGTCACTGGGGGGGGAACTGTCCCAGAGCCGCAGGCGGCTAAAACCAGCCAAGGACTGCCACACAGCTAAACCCAGCCATGGACTGCCACACATCTAAACCAGCCAAGGACTGCCACACAGCTAAACCCAGCCAAGGACTGCCACACAGCTAAACCCAGCCAAGGACTGCCACACAGCTAAACCAGCCATGGACTGCCACACATCTAAACCAGCCATGGACTGCCACACAGCTAAACCCAGCCAAGGACTGCCACACATCTAAACCAGCCATGGACTGCCACACAGCTAAACCCAGCCAAGGACTGCCACACATCTAAACCAGCCAAGGACTGCCACACAGCTAAACCCAGCCAGGGACTGCCACACAGCTAAACCCAGCCAAGGACTGCCACACATCTAAACCAGCCATGGACTGCCACACAGCTAAACCAGCCAAGGACTGCCACACATCTAAACCAGCCATGGACTGCCACACAGCTAAACCCAGCCATGGACTGCCACACAGCTAAATCCAGCCAAGGACTGCCACACAGCTAAACCCAGCCAAGGATTGCCACACAGCTAAACCCAGCCATGGACTGCCACACAGCTAAACCCAGCCAAGGACTGCCACACAGCTAAAACCAGCCATGGACTGCCACACAGCTAAACCCAGCCATGGACTGCCACACAGCTAAACCAGCCATGGACTGCCACACAGCTAAACCCAGCCAGGGACTGCCACACAGCTAAACCCAGCCAAGGACTGCCACACAGCTAAACCAGCCATGGACTGCCACACAGCTAAACCAGCCAAGGACTGCCACACAGCTAAACCCAGCCAAGGACTGCCACACAGCTAAACCCAGCCAGGGACTGCCACACAGCTAAACCCAGCCAAGGACTGCCACACAGCTAAACCAGCCATGGACTGCCACACAGCTAAACCAGCCAAGGACTGCCACACAGCTAGACCCATCTGGCGCGGCTTCCTGGGACTGGCAGCTCCCTCTCCTCTCCACGCGGGGCCAGCGGGAGCCAGCGGAGCCTCCTGTCTGCAGCCAGCACACCTCGTGCCAAACTGAAGAGGACACCATGCAGCCAGCAGCACAAAGGGAGCGAGGCTTTCTCCACCGTAAAGCCTGAACAAGGACACTCTTCAACATGGCGGTCTCAGAGTCAGAGAGGAAGAGAAGGTGAGTCATGTGAGAAGCTGAAAATGGCGATGGGAGAAAAGAGGGCGGTGCCGCGATTCTCATGTGTAGCTTAAAAAACTTCTTGCATGCCATGGTAAGAAACTGTGATATCACAGACTGTTTGTCTCTTTAATCCATTTGGAGTACGTGGGGGGATGGAAAATTCATGTGTGGCCCGTGAGGATTGTGAAGAGTGCCTATGCCAGGCTATATAGAAGCAGTAAGAGGCTTTTAGAGACTTGTGGCAAAGAAAGCCTTTGTGCTCAGCCCAAAAGAACTCATCCTTAAAAAGATTAATAACCTCATGTCATGGGGCTCATGTTTTGCACTGTGAAGGAACTGTGAGATTTTTCCATGGGAGAGATGTTTTACACCACAGCAGATTGTTTCTTTCTGGGCGGGTCTGCTGTTGGTGGCAGTTTGGGAACCATGTGAACCAGAAGAAAACTTTTTTTTCCTTAAGCATAAGAGAGAGACTTTTCAAGAGCTGCAACACTGACTAAAATCCCATGTTCTGTTATCCTTTGTGCGAGTTGGGTAAAAGGAGAGAAGTGCTGGAAGTGGGGGGGTTTGCTTTTATTTCTTGATATTTCTTTTTACTTTTAATTCTATTAGTAATAAAACTCTTTCTTTGTACTGCAACCGTGTAAGTTTGAACCTGTTTTGCTTTCTCCTAATTCTTATCTCACAGAAGGAAAATAAGTAAGTAATGGATATTTTGAACCAAACCACTACACAGATCCAAAAGAAGATGAAGATGCCTAACTACTTTTGAAGTCTTGGTATCGTTTCTCAAAGAAGCAAATGCGTATATAATTACTGCTTCAGAACACTTCTGGTTAACCCCAGGTTCTGAGGGGTGTATGTGCAAGTGTGTCCCTGCCTAGGGCTTCAACAGCCCTTACAAAACAAGTATGAAGGCAGGACTTGAAGTAATGTGGGAGAGTAATGAGGAAATAATCAAGGGCTATCATGATTATTTTGAAAGGAAATTTTGGTCAAGAGTTTGATTTCAATCAAACCCATATCTGGTATAATCTTGCATTTTCACAATTCTGTAATAGTCTTGCAGAAATCAATTAATATGATTACTCACTGAATGAATGAAACATTTTCCCAGTACTTTCAGAATCAATTCTTCTGTAAAAGGATAAGCTATTAGAATTAATCTTGAAAATTACTTTTTCTGGGAAATATCTCAGCATATTTCAGATTTTTATGTTATGCAAATAAAACAGATTCTATACTACCACAGTATATCTTTAATATAATTTGGTTTTTAATTTTTTTCTCTGAAAGAGGATAGCTAAGCAACAGAAATAAGAGCAACTGACTCTTACAACAAGTAACTCAGTGCCTGGTAGTATAGGACCTGGTAAATTGTCATGGGTGTTTTTCAGCTTCCTCTTTTCCATTGTCATGAACAAAATAGGATAAGGGTCAAATGATAATGAACAAATAAATAAATAAATAAAAATTGCTGCGAGATATGGACCCTGGGTAGGGTCACCTTCCAGTGGTTGTTTCCAGGGGTGGGGCATTCACAGCCTCTCTCAGCAACCCATTCCTGTGATTCATCACACTCACAGTAAAAAGTTTTTAGTCAGAATCCTTCGAACAGAATTTTAAAATCTAAAGGAGGACAGATTGCAGAACTCTAAAGTTACTAAAAGAAATGGGATAAAAATTCTTTCTCTGGGCTATTTTCCCTTCCAAGTGCTCTGTAATTTTCCCAGGCCTGAAGGTTTTAAGTAGAGGTTAGCAGCTAGAGAGACCTAGTGAAACTAGCAAATGACCTCCTAGCCTTTGGATGACCAACATTAATAGATAACTTACCAGTTGAACACATTTTATGTGAATTATTTCACATTTTTTTAATACAAACAGAAAGAAGAGACTGTTCTTTATTCCTGCAGAACTTATCTTGTTTTGAAAGAGACAACATAGCGTAATTCATAATTGATGGAGTAGGAGTAAAATTCACATTTTCTCTAGAAAAGCAAACATTCAGGTGCAAAACTATTTCATATACTTTAAGCAAAAGAAAATACCTTTCCTACTGTATGGAGAATTTATTCTATATTTAATTAATTCTTCCAATTAATTCTTGTGTGTTGTGTGGCAAGGACATATATGCAGCAAGCTTTCAGAGACTGATTGATGACCTATGAATTTCACCATTTAACTTATTTCAGAATAATTTCTTTGTGGACCCATACCTTTCCATGACCTTCTGCTCTATAAATCTGCTAAGTACATACAATTATGTACTTCTCTGCAGCTAAATGTCCTTTTGTAGAATTCTCTTCCTTATGAAACATGCCATTTTTTGCATTTCCA
Source organism: Corvus hawaiiensis (assembly GCF_020740725.1). NCBI lineage: Eukaryota > Metazoa > Chordata > Aves > Passeriformes > Corvidae > Corvus > Corvus hawaiiensis. The sequence continues at coordinate 28,309,746 of NC_063215.1, forward strand.
AGTCTCTGTATTACCACTGCCAGTCTTTTAATGCCTTCAAAGGTACAAACTCTTCATTCCCCACTTCAAACATAATGTTAGTCTCCATATAGTGCACAAATCAAATTTAGGGTTATGCTTTCCACAAGTAGGCCATGGTTCTCCAGCTTCTTCCTTATGTTGTGAAGTTCTTCACTTCTTTCCCTGCTGTCACTGATTTTCTCCGTCCAGCCTCCTCACTGTGGGCAAAACTTAAAGTGCACCATCTGGGACTACCTTCCTGTATCTTTACCACATTGATTTGCCTTCTGTTCACAAGTCTCACTGAAAAGCCAGTCTTTAACTTCCTCTTAATCTCCATTTCCTCCACTTTGTGATAGTTTTATTCAGTTCTATAGAGTATTTCAAATTCAGTTTATGAAAAAAAAATGGCTTTCACTCTTATGGTATTTACTGACATTGGTGATTGAAGCTACAAATTTTTATATATGTCTGCACCTTCTTTCAAAAAAATCAAATTGAAGCATGTTAAAATAATGTCATAAATAAAACAAATAAATGGAAATATGATACTTGTTTGCCAAAATCAACTTTCAATTAGATGAGTAAGGTGTAAGATTTCATAATCACTCTGTCCAAGTAATGTAAAATATCGCAGATCAATACTAAGGACATTATCCTAAGTCAGTAAATCAATAGTTAATTTTGTGTATTCCAATGTCTTTGACTCAATTGGACTTATTAGAGCATAAAGGAGTACACCCAATAATGACTAAGTTTTCAGTCTTTTTACTGTTATACTCACTGTAGTACAAAACAGAGGAGGGAGGCATTTCAATAAATCTTAAAAAAAACCCTTTTATTGAAGGACTATGAAGACTGTTCCTTTTTCTTTTTTTTAGTTAAATATAAGTGGAAGATGAAATATCTCAGGGATGGCAAGTCGAATCTTCAGGGCAGCACAGGGAGTTGTATTAGCAGCAAAACTTTGCCGAAGTACTGCTGCAGTTGCTAGTTTTTTAGGTGAACTACAGCTGCTGTATAGCTCTTTTCTGGGATGTGTAATTGGCAATATGAGACTTATTTGTCCAATGGCACATTCACAGTTTCACCACATAGTAGTTCAATGAAGTCAATGCATAAGTTTAGTCACATACAAGTCAGCTTGAATTTATTTGACCTGGGAACCATTGAGAGCTTATCATTTGTTATGTACGCTGTATGACATTCATGTTATGTGGTCTGACTTTTAGCTAAACTGAGGTTTCAGAACAACATCAGGGGCAGCACTTGGTTGCTTTATTGAGAGCTAAGAGAATTTCCACTCCCATAGAAATCTAGAAACTTCATTGATGCAGACCTATCTAGCCTTTTATTTCCTTGCGTCAGACCACCTGCTATCATCACCTAGGAAGAAGATCCTCCTGAAGCACCTTGAGTGCCTCTTGATGTTTTAAAATCAATTATAGGTTTGGGAGATCATTCTTTTTCTTTTCTCTATTTAGCATAAAGTACAGAAAATTCTGTTTTATGAGGAACTTAACTGTAGAGTACCAGTTTAGGAAATTGTTTTAGGTTAGTCCAAAGACCTGACTAATTTCTTTTTGGGTAACATAAGCTGTTAACAGTTAGCTACTATGTACTTTAGTCCTCAATGACAGAGTTCCTTTCAAATCTTTTCACAATTTATGCAATGAGCTAACCTACTTGTGTGTTATGTTCTTGAAATTTAAACCATGGAATAGACCTCCTGTCTGTCAATTCTATTTTTTTTGTTATAAATAAAAATTTAGTTATAGTCGCTCTCCATCCTTCACATAAGCCTTCCCTACAACCCAGACTTTTAGTTACTAAAAGACCTGAATTACTGGATTTCACCTTGTTATAAGTACTCTTTTTGCCCCTACCAATTTAAAAACAGAAATCAACCAAGAAAATATTTCTTCTTCTAGTTCAAATTGGCATTATTGTCTGTTATTTTATTGGAGAGCTCATTTCCATAACATTAAATTTTATTGAAAGGGAAATAATTGTCCTTTAAATCAAGTAGGGATAAAGAGTTAACCATAAGGAGGACAAGCATTATCGTACAACTGTAACTTTACCTACATTTTATATATTTTGTTTTACTATGTGGTAAGTACAGAGAAATAATAGCTTCCAGAAACAAAGCTCTGAGGGAAACATCTATTATCATTTTCTGCATGGATATCCACATGCACTGAAGTGACAGGATTTGCATTATAATTTGACATACAGAACAGCACCAGCAAAAACTGAAGTCAGAGCTATTGTGAAGCTATTATTACCTTTTCTTTTTTTTAAATGCAAACCCCAAAGTAATGTTTTATGTTATATAGACTATATACATGATCTGATCTCATATAAATCATTAGGGACAACATATCTTTGTGTATTGTCCCTCCAAAATACTTTGAATTAATTATTTTAATTTTTTAAAGAAAAATTTGCAAATTATTCTGATGAAACCCTACCATAAAGTAGCCATTATTCAAATGGCTGGGCATCAGTATACACATGGAAGATGTGAGTGATTTCCTTTGAATCACATGATTTGTTTTATTCTTTCTTCCTCCCCTTTCCTTTGCTCGTTAAACGGTTTCAACCCACAAGTTTTCTTCCGTTTGCTCTTTTCTATTGTCTTCACCAATCCATGGAGAGGATAGAGTAAGTGTCTGTGTGGTCCTTAGCTGGCAGCTGGATCAACCCATCAGGAATGTCATTTCTTGTGCCTGTTCTTTCTGATGCATTCTAAAGATAACATTTTTATCTAATTTTAAGGCTCTATATTATACCATATTACCAACACAAAAGATGAAGGATACATTTTGCAAGTGTCATTCTGACAATGGTAATTCACCCTTACCTAGAAGAATGCATCAAAGGTATTTGACCTGCTGGACTGCAGAATGGAGCTTTTATTAGCACACGGGTAGCTGACTAATTATTCATGAGCCACCAGAGGGTCTAATATGACTGACAGTGGCTTGTACTGTCATATAATAACTCGCTGGTATGTAACTGTTGGGTAACTGGAATTTTCAGATGCAGTAGGAAATCAGAATCTCCTTATGCTGATGTAGTTGTGCCATTCAACTCTGTATTTCACCTATCCTGATCTTCCACCAGAGAAAGTTTAGATTGGATATTAGGAAAAATATCTTCACTAAAACGGTGTCAAGAGTTAGAACAGGCTGTTTAGGGAAGTGGTTCAGTCACTATCCTTCTAAGTGTTTAATAGGTGTGTACATGTGGCATTCAGGGACGTGGTTGAGTGGTGAACTTGGCAGCGTTAGGCTTGATGTTCGAGTCAATGATCTTAAAGATCTTTTTCAATGTAAATTATTCTGTGATTCATCCTACAGTTCAGTTGTTTAATGCCACCCACTGCCTGGAGAGCCAAGGTAAAGTCTCTGAAGTATATGTTGCAATTAGAGCATATCTTGGAATTCTTTCTCGCATTCAGATCTTTGGTCTTTGACTTGTATAATAAGGCTGCTGTAATATACCTTTGGAAGAAAATGGTATTTGATGCAGAAATTATGAAACTCCTGCAATCTCCATCTGTTTGTAAATCTCTCTTCATTATGCTTCAGTTGCTTCCTATCCTCTAGTTTTTCACCTTTTAGAGGAGGATGAAGACAGCCTGTATTGTTAAAAAGTAATTTTCTAGGGGATTGTTAATTCAGTATCTGTTCTTTTACAGCTGTTGTGGCTGAAGAAGAAGGAATGGGTCTTCTTCCATTTTTAGGAATATATGTTAATTCATTAATCCTCTTTGTTGATCACTGAGGAATCTTGATGTATAAAACAGATAATATGATGTGGAAAAATTTCAGTACTCTTTGATAATGAATACAATAAGAAGGACATATTATGTGGAATAACATAGTCATATATAAACTGAATAATGCAATCACTTAGTGAACAAGTCTTTCAGGTCCCTTTCTATGTTCAACTTAAAAGATGATCCACATGAGAGTTATTTCAGAAACTTATGTAATAAATGTTAGTTTAAGAAAATATACTCTGGAGAAGAACAGAGAAGGAGAAATGTAAATATTTAATAGAAATGCATTATTATTACTATAGCAAAATAATACAAGAAATTCCCTATTTCTTTTCAAAATAACTTTTCCACTTTTCAGAACACATTCTGGTTGGGGTATTTTTTAGCGAAATAGCAAAATTATGTTGCTCTCAAAAATGCCAAAGAACAATCTTGTAATGAAAAAAATACTGAAGATTTTTTATCTGTACATTAGCCAACATCAAAATTAATCCTTCCACATAAATGATTGCTGTAATGTTGACAACATAGTTGAACAATTTTGAAAAGGCCTGAAAAGGATCAGAGTCTAATATAACACCTTGCCATTAAGTTTCTACAGTATTTTTTTACTGTAGATACTAACTATATCCTCACAGGTATTTTGAATGTAATTTCTCAGAAACAGCGAGTTTGTATGAATTTCACTGATTTGCTGTGCTGTCTTCCAAAATGGCATAGGTCTGTGGCAAACAAGGTGAGAAATATGTAGGAACTACAGGACAAAAATAAACACAAATAAATCAAGAAAAAAAAATGGATGAAAGATGTGAAGAAAAAACTAGTGTTTGAAATTGCAGTGAGCTACCATTCTTTGTCATGTTAAATTTTGCCCAAATTATTAAATCAATACTTCAACTCATTTGGTGAAGCATAGACAAAACTCTCAGGGGAACAATATATTCACTTTATTAAAAATCCATATTTTTCTCCATTTCTAATACCTTGTTTTTGGGGGAGAATGTTTTTTAAGCTGCATGTACAACTCCATTTTGTCAGTCTCAATTAAAGGATCAGCTGCACTGTGTTGCATATGTTGTTGTAAGTTAGGTTACATGTTAGGTTATACAGGCAGTTAGGAATAGCACCTGCATTGTAGGCATGAAATTTATTTGTGGAATGCTCTGTAATCTGATTTTAAGATGGCAGTATGTGTCCAGTATGAGATTTTGAAATATTAATTGCAGTCTACTGGTTGAAAAATATGCATTTACAATAGCACCCAAAGGCAGTAACAAAAGTGTCACAAACTCTGTGGTCTCCATATCAAGCATTTGATTTTGTCCAAGGTGTGGCTAGTTCTTGAAATATGTTAAAAGCCCCTCAAAATACTATACAATACAGAAAGTGTTCTAACTGTGAAAAAAAGAAACAACTCTGGAAATTAGAGTAGAGAATTTGAGAAAATTCTGTTGAAGCAGCTAAGTTTGGTTCAAGTTTAGGAAATAGTGACAATTGCAGTTTACCCTCCGGATTTGTCAGAAAGAAATGCAATTTCTTTATGCATGTACTAAAAAAACAAGCAATCAAAAACAAACAAACAACCGCAAAAATGACAAATCAACCAAAGAAACCAACAAAGCAAACCCCTCAAAACCCACACCTCTCATACACTTCAGGGTTTCTGGAACTGCAAACACCTTCAGGAATAATGTAGCAGTCAGTGGTACCTACAGGGTTGTTCTGTTCTCCCAAAGTGGAGATTCAAATGATGGGCAGCTGAATTGTGGACTGTGCTGCCTACATCCTAAATGATCTTTGGTTGGTGCTTAGATGCTTAGCTCATACCATATAGAGACACCTACATTTAGGCTTTGTAATATAATTTGAATTCTACATTTATCAGTTTAGTATTCTCACAAATGTGCTGGTAGCAACTAGAATAAGAAAGAAAAAGCTGTCCTTTCTTCCACTTTTTTTTTAACTGATAATTTCTCTGACAGCCTGAATGTTTCTTAAGGAAAATATTCTTACTGTATGGTCTTAGTGTCTCCGTTGAGTACATTGAAAACAAATTGCTCCCTGACAGATTCCTGGAAGGAGTGACAGAGAACATGGGCCACCCCTGGTGTTGAAGTTTACACAATGTCTGTCTTCTTTCCTCTCATGGAGGAATCAGGTGATAGAATGATTTAATTTCTGAGAAGATGTAAGTTATTTTTAACACATTTCATATCTCAGGAACTAATATAGCTGAAGAATTTTGAAAATAAATGCTGAAGTACTTGAAGTAAATCAGTTTTTTTGGGTAAGATACTTTTTAAGTCCCTTTGAAGTCAGAGCAACTGGCGTAAATGAGTATTCCTGTCACTTATAATGAGGTAATAAACACACCTAGTAGAAAATTTTCTGTGCCTTTTGAATTCCCTGTATAACCACATTGAACCAATAACTGCTTTTAAATGATAAAACATTCCTCTTTCCCACTGCCTATAAAATTAAAAATAAACAAAAATACCAGTGACTGGAAAGCATGATTATAAAGCCCTTGATATGTGGATGTACGGATCAAGAGGAGGTTTAGAACTCAGAAAATATTGCCTTAGATTTTAGAAATAAAACTTAACAATCATTTTAATTAAAAAAAAATATTGCTACTTACCAGATGCAGATCAACACATGTAGAATTGTGTTCACAAGCATTGACTATGCAGTCATCAATGTCTTGCTCACATTTCAGTCCTGCATATCCTGGGTTGCACAAACAATAGAAGCCATCGACAACTGCAACAGAGATAATACTTCAGTACTAAGAGTCATAACAACTAATGTAGTAAAATTAGTAAGTTACAGTTATGAATACTATCTGGAAAATATTAGGACCAGCTTTACTTAAATGTGTGAACATGTTAAAAAATCGAAATAAATTAAATGTGATCTCAAAATATCTTTTAAATATGAAAGCAGATTCATGCACTGCATTTTACTTAAACAATGGAAATATTTTGATTCAAGAGTTATAAATAAATGAGTTTAAAAAGTTACGTAATTTTACAAATAATGAGTAACTTTCCATCACAAAACTGTCACAAAATATGTAAGATTCTATCTTTTAAATTATGTCTAAATGAGATGTGGCAGTTAAACGTTTGGTTTGTTGGTTGTTTTTAATGTTGTTGTTGTTGTAAGGAATTCCTCATATTATACCACTATATTAAGGGAAAACTTACTTGAGTTGAATTTTTCTATGATGCATTTCTTAACAAGATAATGATAGGAATCCTGTCTCTTTTTCATCATTAGTGATCCACATGGAGAGGAATCTTTGGAGTGCTCCATCCATATATGGAGTTCATGACAGCAGTAATTGCACTTCTTGCAGGCCTGCATTTATTTTAACCTCAAAGGGGTCCCTGGATTCTTCATTATCGCTGAGATTTACCATAGAATCTATTCTGCCATTGTGTCTGTACACACAGCTGCTACTGTATTCATTAAACGCTCTAAGTCCTTCAGCACAGGAGCATTATTCATGTACTAAAAGCTTCCCAGCTTCCTTAGGATTCCAGCTTTCTGCAGTCAGTGCACATAGGGTAGAGGAACTAAATGTCTGCATGATAAAACTCAAGCCTGGGGCACCACAAAGACAAGCTGTTCCCCAAAAAATTGGCACTTTTTCAGCATGAAGAACTTTTAATACATCTCATCTAAATTCCAGTTCAAAAATATCTCTAAACCAATGTAGACCACATAGAAAACATCTGTAAATGTAGTAGGAAATAGTCTTTACTAGATAGAAGATGAAGTCACTCACCTTATTGCCAGATAAGGAAAGACAGTCTTTTTAAGATATTTTATTGAACTGATTTTTATTTTTATTTTAACTAGGAGAGTTTTAGACAATGATGTATTTAGTAATTTGGGCTCAGTAGGTTGATTAGATCTTCTGCAAATTTTTCTAAAAAATTGCATTTTATGGAAGTTCTTAAATCATCATTCTTTTTCTGAAAAAGGATGTGAGAAAACAGGAGAGAGATGTAGAAGAAGAAAAACACAGTTACTTAGTGCTTAACGTGTGGACCCTATGAGGAAAAGTTGGGTCAACCAGGCTTGCTTTGTATTAGACCTCAAGGAAGTGTTAATAGTGAGAGGGCTATATAACAATAACTTTAAGGATAGTTGCACAAATGACAAAACTGAAATCCTCTTAGTAGTGCTAGGAGGTATTATGAAGCACTGGCCAAAAGTTACAGCTCAGGACATTTGGATGGGATTGGAAGAGGGTGAGCATCACCAGGGTAGTTAATCAGTGGAATAGGCTGTCCCAAAGAGTTTGAGAAATCTCTGTCCCTCTTTGAAGGCTTTCAAAACTCAGCTAGAAAAATCCCTAATTGACCTGTTCTAGCACTGTTAATAGCCTAGCTTCATGCAGGGTTGATTACATGACCTCCAGATGTCTTTCAACTTTCCAGTCAGCATTTTAAGATTCCCTGAAAATTACTACTTCTACTTTCCCTTTTTTTCTTTAACAAGTGTAGAAGGTGTCTGATATGTGGTAAGAGTCTCATAAAACTTTCAAGTAAGTACTCCATACCTAGATTGCTACTAAATTTAGCCTGCCAATCCAGTCAGAATATAGTAATCAATTGTTTCTAAAGTATATCTTCTAATGAAAGAGCAAGTTACGCAGTTATGTAGCAGAAGGTACTTTATAGTAAACAGATACACCCTTTTACATTAGTTTGAAATTAAACAGAATTTCTTGACTTATTAGAATTATGACATATAATGCCTAAATGCTCCATGAGCTCTTTTTCAGCACCTGAATATTCTCTCATCAAATGCACAATGTAAGATGTTTCTGGCTAATTTAGGTATCAAAGGAGACAGCACAAATCTCATTAAAATTTCTCATTAACTACAATTCTGGCCCCCTGAACACAAAAACCCTAGTGCCGGGAGTTGAGGCATTTTGGCAAAAATAATCCTTCTGGTACAGGCTGTGGAGCTTCAGACAAACTAAATTTCAGTAAATTATCCACTGTTCTCCCCAGAGCATCTCAGCAGCTACAGACGCTTCAAGAGAAAGACTACTCTACATTAAAGTGAGTAACCAGACTGAACTCACTGTCATAGCAGTATCCATGGAGGCAAGGGTTAGAGCTGCACTCATTGACATTGATCTCACAGCGTGGACCTGCAAAGCCCTTCACACACTGGCAGTGGAATCCAAGGGGAAAAACGTCCAAATTCATTTCTTCTATGCACACAGCTCCATTCTCACAGGGATTACTGGCCTCACAAGGCCTAAACTCACAGTTCAAACCTGAAAAACAAAACAGCAAAGCTGTCAGTGTTAAACTAATGAATATATCCCTGCAGCTGCTGACTGTTATGGGCTTTATTTTCTTTATAACCCTGGTTAAAATCGAGTTGGAGAGTCTCAGAGGTACATATAAGTATATTACCATGCAGAAACATTTATTTGCTTGACAAAATTAAAAAAAAAAAAAACCAAAAAAGGACAATTTATGGGTTTTTTTATATTGGTTTCTGTGATACAATATATTTTAAAATCTTAATAGCCATCTCATTGATTTTGATAGATAGGTATCTCTTATAGCTTTTGTCTTTACCCTTGTGCTTCAAATGGCACAAAAATGGAATTTTTAAAAATGTTTTTAAAAATGATTAATGTATTTTGATTGACTCTTCCTGCTATTTTATCTTGATAAGCTGTTGCCACAACTACCATGTGAACTGTTCATACATTAACCCATAATACTGAATATGAATTAAATATATGTAACATTGTATAATTGTTCTGCTTACCATTAGTGACTGAAAATAAATTATTTTAGTGAAAATATGTACTTATTTAATCATGAGTGAATGCCTCCATTATTCATAAAAATTCCATACAATAATTAGATAAAAAGAGATTTAAAGGCCCCATAGAGTGAGCCTTAATTTGTTAGAACATAACCTAGACTGTTTCATGTTTTCCAGTACTGAAACTGGAAATGAAGAGGACAGAGACAACTGAGATCAAATGGGTTTGGGTTTGGGTTTGGGTTTGTAAATCTGCCTGCTTTTTTCACTCAGTGTGGCTGGAGGCAACTCTGTTCTTTCAGGCTTAGTTTCAGACAGAGCTCAGTGGCTTTCAGGGCTGCAGCAAACAGTGCACAAGCCCCTCTGAACCTCTGTGAAGCCTTTCCATGACTGCTGAAGCTGGGCTGTGTCTATGCTATGCTTTCTGGTGGAGCTTCCCAGGGTTTGCTCTACTCCATGCCTTCTGCACCCTTCACCAGTGCCCTTGCCCCAGCCCTGGTTGCCCAGCCGTTCCTTTCTGCAGCAGTTTTTCCCTGTCTCAACAACCTTTCTGTTCTTCAAGGAGTCTGTAACCTTAACCCAGTGATGGGCAATGTGACACTACAAGATAAAACACCTGGGTAATCATGTGGAAAATATAATCCACAAAGTTACACTACAGTGGGTTGACCTTGGAAGCTAACAGATGCCCATCCAGCCACTCTCTAACCCCTCCTCAACAGGCAGGTGAAAAAAACAAGATAGAAAACCTTGTGGACCATGATAAAGATAGGGACATTATTTACAAATTACTGTCATGGAAAAAATAGAATCAACTTGAGGAAAACTGATTGAGTTCATTGCCAATTAAAAATAGCATAGGATGGTAATAGAACCCCATGAAGCTAGAACCACCTTTCTCTACCCCTCTTTTCTTCCCAGACTCAACTTCATTCCTTCACCCCAGACTCCTCTACCTCCTCCTCACCCATGAATAGCACAGGGAGATGGGGAATGGGAACTGTGGTCAGTCCATGACAGCTCTTCTCTGATCCTCACACTTTTGCCCTGCTTCAGTGCAGACCCCCCACAGGCCACAGCTCCTGCCAGGAGCCTTCACAATAATGAAACAAACACTGTCCAAAATGTCAGCAGGATTGTAGGTGAGTTGACTGCTTACTGTAAGACAGTCATCTAAGGGCTGAATTCTAAAGGCTTTTAATAACAAGAACAACAAGCAGGAACACAACTGAGGTTAAAAAAAATCCAACAACCCTTTGACCCCAGTAATGATGCAGACACAAGAGGAAAAAACAACACAAGTTGTTCCCTGTCTTTATGCTTATGATCTCTCTGATGCAGGATGATCAGCCAACACTCTCAGATCTGGAATTCATGAAATTGCACAGCAAAAGAAGCCATATGGCTCATTGAGATTTTGCCCTGAAGTTTTCATATTTATATCACAACAGCTTGACATGAGTGAAAACCCTGCTGATTCCTAAAGTGGAATAACACAAATAAGCTTAACACATGGCTCACAATCCTAAATGGAACTGTCAGATGATCCAGTAATGCAGTACTTAATTTTCTTTACCTGGAGAGGTAGTTTTACCTTCACATCCACCTTCTGTGCACTTCCTTTTCTCTTTACACTCACTCAGGAGTGCCCCATTTATCTGTTTTTCTGCCACACTTGCTTGAGTTCGTGCACATTGGAAAGAACTGTGCTTTGAGGAATCTGTCTTTTAAGATAAATCAGTGAGCTCAAGACAAATCCTTTTTCCCTTCTGTGCAATCTCTAATGGGAGCTTGCCAAACAGATTTCTGAGTGAATGAAAACAAGCTCACTGAAGTTTGGAATCATTATTACACTACTTGAATTTCTCATTTCTCTTAAGATTATGAACTCTATCATCTCACTGTCATTATTGCCAGAGTTTTTTTCACCTCTACATCCCAAACTTCCTTGTTTCTTCACAAATATAGAATATGGATAAATACCTACCACTAGTTGTCTCACCCTGCAATTGTTTAAAAAATTTGTCAACATGGCCAATTATTTGTGTCTTTCCATGTTGTCTTTCATGGTGTGGTAATATCTCAAGGAGAACTAATGTTCCTAAGTCTTTTCCCAGTTTCCTAAAGATGACTTCATAAACTTTTCTGGATCAAGCTATCTGTAGCAGACATCCACCACAACATATCTTTAAATGGTTGCCGTTCCATTCTGCGTCATCTACTTGAGTGATGTATTAATAAAGTCTTTCCTGTGACATTAATTACATAGTAACCCCCAGGATGCTTCTCTTACTATCAGCAGCGCTCGGAAAACTCTATCTGGACTCCCCACAGCTTTTGCCCCTGCTGCTAGAGTCCCCTAGTCACCTTTGATATGCTCTGGGTCGCTGTTGGCATTGCCATTGGTGCTGTCATGGACGAGCAGCAAAAGTAAGCAAGCTCTGGTAATCACCCAAACTCTTTCCCACATTGAGATTTCTGACATGCAAATAAACCTCCTCTGAGATCAGGTCTGGTTGACTGGTACCACTCTCCCTCAGAGAAGTGTCTTATCTGTTGTCAACCATTGCTTTATTTCAGTGGTACTGGTGAGGGTGGATGTGTCAGACTCAGACAGCTTTCTTGCCCTTCCAGATAAAACCTCTCATCCAAGTAATCAAAGGAATCATCTTCCAGCCTTCACAGTTGTAGAGTCTCTTTCTCCCCATGCCTGAGTGTATCCTCTACCTACCCTGATCTTCTCCTCCTATCCTGCTGTTGTGGATATCACGCTTTCTCCCTTCAGGGTCTCTAAGAACTTCTTCATCTTCCATTTTGTTATCACTGATCCTGTGTAGCCTGTTCTTACTTGCTAGGTGCTTCCCCTGGCACGTGGAAACTAAATCAGGATGCATGACAAGGAGCTTATGCACCTTCCTCCCATGGAGTTCTGCAAACAGGAACATGATTCTTGCTCAAGCACCCCATAAGGCTATGAATTACAGTGAATTTTGTGTAGACTTGAAATTACACCAAAATTATTTCCTGAAAAAATAGATTTTCCCTCTTTTTAAGGAATTACGGAAAACAAATTACTTCTTTCATTCTAACTATAGTAAAGTGAAATGGCACAAAGAAAAAAAAATTAAATTATCCTGAGATTTATAAAGAATGACAAATTAAAATATGGACATAAAGTAGTTTACCAAAGGAGGCTAAACCACGTGGAATGATGTTAGTTGCTATTAATATTATAATAATTTTCAGTGCCTTATTTCAAACAATAGTCAACACTCTTTAATTAGATAGTCAGTGCCTTTTTCCTCCCACCCAGCTTTCATGCATATCATTGCATGAAAAATCTTTTCTTCTGCTGCTGTCAGAAATGGCAAAGGTTTCATTCCTATTCTTACTGAAGGATTGGTAAAACAAAAGGTAATGAAATAATAAGACTGTGTCCATCCCACTCAGTCCCTTCCCCTGAATCAATTAATTTTTAACTCTCAGTGTTAAGAATTAATAAGTAAAAAGACTATTCCCTTACTCAGAGAATCACAACTGTTTGTATCATTTTAACACATTTCTGAAAATCTTTCACTGTTAATTAATTAATTCTTAATGCTAATCAATACAAAGAGCAAGAAAGTAAGAAAATTGGATGAGTTAATATAGAATTTTTTTAAAAATTCTAACATAATAACAACATTCTAGCACATCCACACAAAGGTTAAGGTTGGATGGTAGTAGGCACTGGTGGTTACGCATTTGCAAAGCAAGTTCACTTGCTACTGTTGCTCTTACACCAGCATTTTTTTACAAAGCTGTAAAAAAGATGTATGACTAAGGGTAAGTCAAGTAGCAAACAGGTTATAGGTTGAATTTTTTTCTATAAAAGTAACTTAATCAGAAAACAGTTTTTATGTTTTCAGCATTTTCTGTCTCTTCTAAGTATTTGTTGAAGAATTTCTGTACAAACATTTTTGTACAAATGTTTTACTGTTGCTGATTGATTTCAATACATCTATTTTGTACTAAACATATGAAGCTTCTCACTTGATCTGAAAAGTTTCTGAAATAGCAAGTCTGTGACTGTTGACAAAAAGGAGTGGTGTGCAAGGAAAAGTTTATAAACTGTCTTCTCTCACTGACTTATCAGAAATTTTAAATTGGCCATCACAAATTAAAAAGGTAATGTTCACTACACAGCTGACAAAAAAGAGAATGCCCAACAGACGAAATGTGAAAGAATCCAGCCCAGAAATTAATTAATTAATTAAGTTCAGATGATCTTTACAACTATGCTTATTTCCATTAGACAGATTTAACCTTTTTGCTTGTTTGATTCTTAGCTACAATTTATTAATTACAATAATAGATTGTCTTTAATAGGCAACTAAAGGCCTATTAGAATAAACCTGAACAAACCCCAAAAGTATACACCAAAATGATTAAATTAAACAGTCAGCTGAAGGACAATTTCCTTTACAGTTGCACAATATATTGCATTAAGTATTATACTTCTTTATCTACGTATAAGCATACACTCATAGCATACAGTATGCTTCTCTGTTAGCATACGATATATCAAATAATGAATATTTATTTGGAAACCACTTTTTTTTTAAGGAGCAAGAAGCATATTGCATATTCAGAAATTTCATTCTGCTGATATTAATGAGTTTCCTTTTCTACTGTATTTGCTTATAATACTTCTAGGGTAGAATTTCTAAATAGCATAAATGAACACTAAAAATAGATTTTACTTTGCTGAAAAGGACTGTCCTTTTTAGGCTATTACTAAAGGTCAAAAGCCTAATTTATAAAAATGGCATGGAAAATAAATTACCTGAGATAAATTTCCATTTCTTTATGTGAAACTATTGATATTTGTTTGTTTTATTTGCTCAGCATAAATATGTACATGAAATGTTTTGATGTATAGTACTGAATGCTCCTATAATCAGAAGTGACATCTCTTCAATGTTGCTATTTTTTAGGAAAATAATTTAATAAATAAAACATTTGCTACTAACATTTTAAGGAATTAAATCTGACAACAGTTTTCAAATTCAGTATTTAGCTGTAAAAGTATGGACTGCAAAATATATCTCATTGCAGACTGCTGGCACAATTATGACAATATAGTGAAAATAAAATATCTACCAGAAAGACAAAAGTGTGTCATTTGGATGGCAATTTCCTAAATTACAACAAGTAGTCTGGTAATGGTGTTAAATATGCACTCATGAGGACAAGAAACTTTCAAGAACTACCAAGCAGGTAGCAGCACCAGCACTGTGATTCTGTGATCATAACACCACTGCAACAGCATTGTTTCAGTCTTTTTTAACTTACCTTTTATCAACAGAGCTAAAATGCACTTCTAATGTTGAAATAAATCACTACCATTTTCCAAGATAAATTAAGTAAATTGAATACTTTACAATAAAAATTAAAATGCATTTAGTTATGGGAGATAACCCAGTGTGCAAAAGCACTATAAAGCTATATAAAGACATGCCTCCCCACGCCCCCCAAACCCTGCCCCCAATCTATATGCAACTTACTGTTTTTCCCAAGATAATCCTTTTGAAATGAATGGATACAACAATTTTAATTCAAAAGTTATTTGATCACTTTAGAGAAATATGTGGGGTTTTTTTCATCAACTTAACACGGCTCAGTAGCTCTTACCCCCAAAGACTTTCATAGACTTACCATAAAATCCCAGGAACACTAAAGAGCAAGAAGTTAAATACCTAATAGTTGAGTTCCTTGCAACTGTAAATATTAAATATCTTAATGCTAAAGATAAAATTGTCTCTATTAAAAGTTCAAAAACTTGAGAAGCTTAGATGTACCTCTAAGCTTGCCATTATTTTAAAAACTGCCTGCTTATCTTGGTCTGCTATGGGACATAAAAAAAGAAAAGATCTCCAGAACTGAGATGATTAAAGACTAATAAAAGTAAATAAAAAACCAGAAGTACCCTGGATGTGGGTAGGAAATAGAAAAATAACTGAAGCACGCATATTTTCATATTACTTGAAATTAAGCTGAGTATTATAATAACAGTTTAAAAGCATAACAAGTATTTTCTTACACTTCAAATTTATAGAAAATCCATTCTTTTCTTTGGAATCCAAATTCTAATTTCCATTAAAGGAATTGCTTTGAGATTCTGTATATAAGCAGTGGAAAGGCATTTTCTCTGATATCCATACTTGAAAATTGAAAATCATATACTTTGGGTTTTTTTAATGGAAGGATATTTGAAAAACAATACTTAGCATTTTTCAAGTAAAATATATATTTCCTTCATTATATATGATAATGCAGAGCATGCAAGAGTGCTGAAATAGAGTATAAGACCCACATCACAAATTTTAAAATGAAGATCACACAGAGATGTATATACTTCTCCATACCTGTATAAATTTCTGTAAAAATATAAAAAAGAAGAAGTTGAATATATTATTTAGGTGCATTTTTTTTCTTCAAAATACACAAGTTTGTAATGAATAAACAATGAAGATATATCTGTATCCACATCTGTGAATTTCACATTTCAACATGAAAACATGCTTCACTCTTTCTCAGAAACCAAAAGAAGAATTCCACTAAGGAAAACAACAAAAATTTATTTCTACTGAAATATATGGTAATGCTTGTGTTTTCGTTCTTTATTTTAACTGCATCAGCATTCAATTTAAATTAATAGTATGTGTGGCAAACTTACAGAAAGCTTGTATCAAGCTGAGGTTTTCCTTATGGCCTAGAACTTGTGGGTGTCAGTTTGAGTTGCAATAATGGCTACTTTTAGTTCTGGTGGTTAAACTCTTCTGAGTTCTGAGATCACACTTTCATTTTCTTAAAATTGGAGTGATTTGACCGATATTATTTATAGCAATTGATATCAAGATTATAATTCTATTACTTTTATTTTTTCATAGTGGCAGATGACCCTATGCCAGAAGTAGGCTCACTATATAGAAAAATAAAGCTAAAAACATTTGCATCAGTAGTCAAAAAAACCCCTCTGAAATTTGGTAAACTTTTCTTTGAGCAGCAGCAATGCCTTCATGATTTGCAGGGCAGCCCTGGAAAAGGTAACCATGTTTTAAGTCTTTAAAAACGGTAGTTTGCACATGCTTTCTGGAAAACTAAGGGCCAGATTTCCATTTGCAATGAAGATAACTTGTATCATCTCCATAACTTAAATATGCTTCCTGAATAGAGGATCTTGTACGCCATTCCCACAGAATAACTGATGAAATTCAAACCCCTTATCAGCTGTAGGTGACTGGATTTACATATGAAGTATTCCCAGATTACTCATGGCTGCAAAAGCTTAGAAAATTCTTCTTGTGGATCAAGATGTGTCCCAAGGTGCAAAATAAAAGCAGAGTTGAATCTACAGCACTTACCTCACTGAATTTATACGGACAGAGTTAAGCAAACAAGGCTTTTAGAAATGCCTTTGTGTTCTCAGTGCTGTTCTGGAAGGCCACAGCTCTGCTACAGACCTTGTCATATCTGCCAGACCCTTGTGGATATCTAACATAACCAAAAGCACCTAAATAGACACTAGAAATGTCTAGGAAAAAGCCTTTCTCTCTGAATTCTTTCATTTTGGAGACAGAAGCAGCTGAATTTATTCATCTAGTTGTCAGCTTTTAGGAACAATACAAAACCCAATAGAAATACCAGAAAAAATTCCAAAGTCCTGCAGTGACTTCGTATATGAGCCAACAGCAGGTCCCAGCTCATACTGATTTCCATTTAGGCATTACATATCCTTCATCGTTCAGAGGCAGTGCATGTTTTCTAGGTGATTTAACCCAAAGATGGACACTCTGCTTCTCTTCCCTCAAAAAGCTCCTACGTGATGCAGAGTGCCTTTCATATATCTATGCATCAGTTTCATTTTTCCCCTAAATAAAATTTTATTTGGCTGTTCAATGTCAAGAGAGTTGCAAAACAAGATAAAACCTGATGTTGAACAGAATATAGTGGTTTGTGGTCTAACACAGAGATATGCTAGAAAGAGCCACAAGTCTTGCAAACCTGCCTTTTCACATGGGGCTTGGCACAGGAAAGACTGAGGTTTGGCCTATGAGCACTGGAAAAGTAATTGCTCCATTATCTCTACTCTAGCTTTTTGCCTTCATGAGCACTTATATTTCTTACTTATTATCTGTTTTGTAATTAGCTGTTCCCATAATAGAGTGTCCTGTGATGAAAACTCCATTATTACTCTTGTTTTCCAACAGACTTAAGCATTTTTTTTCTGCTGAGCTGCCTTTCTTACTAGTTTACTTTCTTTTGCAACGTGTTTGATGGTCAATTACCATTTTTGCTTTAATCTTAATTGGAACACATTTGGAGACATGTGTCATTAAGGCTGCAAGATATAAGTAGACATTTCCTCAGAACTGAATTTCGATTTTCCTCTGCAATTGCACATATTTGATTTAAAAGGTCATACCTATTTAGCAACATCTAGACAAAATACATACAGTGCATTTTTTGAAATGAGTAATGTAAATAATTTGGATCAAAGGATAAAAATCTTTGCTCCATTCATTAAAAACAAGTTACTAAACAACTGGTGGTTTTTTTCCTTTATTTTTTAAGGAAAAAAAAATCATGTTAACTCTCATAGGACTATCATATATCCAATATAAAGTCTTTAATTGAAACAGGATTTTTAATGCTTTCTTCCTTCTTGAGCTTTCTTTGGAAACAGCAGATTACTGGCTCAGTCCATGTGTCACAGAAATGTTGTTAGTTAGTTTTATCTTTGCCTCAAATACCAGTGTAGAAAATGGGGAAAATTTGCAGTTCTGGTGTGGGGTGCAAGATCTGTTCTTAGCTATCAATAGTACCAAATAAGAAAAAAAACAGCCTTATAAGTCTTACTTTATCTTCTGTAAAAATGAGCTGGTCTAGAAATTGTAGTGAGAACGTTCACCTTTTGCATGCTAAGAATTCTGAAAAGCAGCTTGCCTGATACAGGGACAAACTCTGCTACATTCTCAGCAGTGACTGCTCTCTATTAGTTGTGAGTAGCTTCATTGATGTGGCTATGGGATACATTAAAATGTTGGCATTTCAAAGCTGTCAACAGTAAGGTTCCATTTATTGCTATGAACTTGATTGTTAAAAGAATATTTATTATACCTCAATGCTCTTTAGTACAAAACACTAAAACCACCAATACAAACAGCATGGATATACATCTAGATGTTTTAACATTTACTAATTGCAGTGCTTTTGAATATGTTTGAATTTTTAATGGGACAACACAGTATTTTCTGATAGAGCCATGGGAGCTTTCATTCCACCTTTCGTGAAGCCATTAGGACCCCTAAATGAGATACTGCCTCACCATATGTTTCTCACTCATTTTGCTCTCTGCCAAAGGACTTAACATCAATTCTGTAATAACTGTGATTCTATTACAGAAAGGCTTCAATTTTAGAATCAATATCATAATAGAAAGGTTATTACAATAATTTCTCAGCTAGGGTACTGTAACGGAATCAAAGTCTTGATAATATTAAGAATATTAAAATACTTGATTTGTGTTGCACTCAAAACACATTTATCTTCCTTCCTTCTCCCAGTTCCAGTTGCTTTGTCAGCAGTGAATACAACAGCTTCTCTCTTCTCTGTTTCTGAAGAACTTCAGAATGTCCACTGATACAAAATGTCCCATATACATGACTATCACTGTTGTACCTCAGTTAGGATAGAAAACAGGTGAAAGTGGAGACATTTCTAAAATGCATATTTGCAGGTAAAAATATATTACAACCAAGCAGAAGCAACTGTACCAGACATACTAAGGTTAAATACTATATGTAAAGAACATCACACTGCAGTATATGTAAGTGGCAGCATGACCATTTCAGCTTTAAAGCATGAGGTGTGATAATGACTTGTACCATACAGGTTAGTGGCAGAACACTGCTGAAAACCAACAGAAACAGAGAACTGGACTTTTATAACTGGGTTGTCATGTTTGATTAATTAGAACATATTCACAAACACATACGGTACTTCTGGCATGGATAACTATTATAAATGGAAAAGCATATTATACAGACCTAGATGCTATTTTTTTCTCTGTTTAGGCTTAGTCACAGCACAGGCTCAGTGGGTCTCGGTAACTTCTAGGATTACTGTGGGTTTACACAAGAATCTCTTTCTCTAACCAGATTAATAACACAATATGGTGTAGATTTTCTTCCATTAATCAAGTCTTGAGCTTCTCCAAACCAAGGTCAAAAGAGTTATGGTATAAAAGTATAGGGACTTTGAAGTTCATTATTTTGTACCTTTTTGGGACTACAGGTAAAACTCCATGATTTTGGAAAACAGAAAATCAATTTTCAACTCCACAAGGACAAGGAACTTGGCCAAAATAGGATGGAAATACTTCAGCTATCATATTTATTAAATAGAACATTATTAGATGTTGACAAGGATGTTGTTTTATATCCGAAAGTTTTATAAGTTTATTCCATTTTCTCTTGAATTACACATAGGTGGACTGCTAGTATACTCAAGCTGTTTGTCTGAACATTTGGGAAAAGTCAAAGGTAGTAATTTCAGTGGCCAAAATTCCAATGAAACACTAGAATTTCTAGAAAGACCGTGATCTGCACTACATGTGGGGAAATCTACTCTCAGAAGAACACTGATGGAGAGGAATGCATTAGTTTTACTAAGGTTACACCAGCAGCATCAGAAGATAAAATTCTCCAGTGCTCTCTATCCACTTACTTTATGAAAACTGGATTTTCTAAAAAAGACTTGGTGCCCCCAGAAGTAAAACTTCATTCACCTATCAGACTTGTAGAGTTAATATTCACAACCTGGACTAGAGACATTTGAAGAAAAATCTAGATATATGTCACTGTCCAAGCATCATTGTTCTTAAAAGGCTTTGATGTCTTCCATTATTCTATGAAAGCCAATGGAAAGAATTAAAACATTTTTTCTAAGTAGACAAATCTGTGCTTTAAAAAACCCAGACAAACAAACAAACAAGCCCACTGCGCCTTCCAAGAAAAATACAGGAAACTATGAGTACAGAATAATACTTTAATTAAATTTCTGATGACTTTTCATATTTATATACAACTAATAAAAAAGTTTTTAAATATAAAAAGGTACTCCTTCAGGATATTATAAAAAAATGAAAATGAATAGCATCTTTACTTGCTCCCAGAAGTCTTGAAATGTGAAGAAAGCAAAAATTTGCTTTTTCCTTTTTAAAAAAACATGAGAAAATGAGGGGAAGAGAAAAGGAAAAATTAAAACTTTCTGGTCATAATCTTCCTTAGTCTCCTTGTCAAAATAAACAAAAATAGTCAAGGAAATAAACACAAAAGCAAGATAAACATATGTAAACCAGTTTCTATATATAGAATCAGTTTCTAGCTTAATCTGACAGGCTATCTTTTGTATGAATGCACCTGAATGTCCAAATCATGCTCTGAATTCCTTATTTCCACAGTCTGTATAGTAGAGGTCTGCTGTACATCTGATCTGCTGGTACATGTTCCTGATATATAATATGTTCCTAGCAGTAGTGCATGCCCTTCAAGTCAGATATTGTGATGGAACAATTAATTCATTGCAATATACTATGGAAATACAACTTCAGATTGCTTTCCAGGTAAATGACAGCATTCATCATACAGCATTTATGGTTTTCCACTGAAAATATCAGAAGCAAGAAAATCTGTGAAGATACTCAAAACCAAAGCAGGTGCTCCTATATAATTTTTACCATTAGCATAATGTTTGTACTTTCTTAACTAAGTAATTCTGTAATCTTTAATTAGTGCACACAAAGCTGTTCATTAAAATAACCTGACTATAGCCACACAATTAGAAAACATAGTTTAACTAACCATTATGTAGGCTTACAGTGGATCTGTTAAAGGCTACATTTACAGAAGTTTAATACTAAATAAACAGATGGTGTGAGACAGAGTAGAGTTTCCATATGAAACTAAGTCTACTTTTATTTATACCCATATAAATCTAGGTAAAATCAGTATAAGAATTTGATTTTGGAAGGTGTTGAATAAAGCTGTGAAGAAGTAAACAACCTCAGACATCCTGTATGAAAAATATTATCATAGAATAGAATAGAATCATTGAATCATTAGGTTGGAAAAGACCTCCAAGGTCATCGAGTCCAACCATTGACCAATCACCACCCTGTCAACTAAACCACAGCACTAAGTGCCAGTCTTTTCTTGAACACCTCCTGGGATGGCAGCACTGGTACTTCCCTGGATAGCCCATTCCAATGGTTAATCACCCTTTCAGTGAAGAAATTCTTCCTGATGTTCAACCTGAACCTTCCCTGGTTCAGCTAAAGGCCATGCCCTCTTGTCCTGTTTCTTGGTGCCTGGGAGAACAACCCCCACCTTGCTTTAATCTCCTTTCAGGAAGTTGTAGAGATTAATAAGGTCTCCCCTGAGCCTCCTCCTCTACAGGCTAAGCAACCCCAGCTCCCTCAGCCACTCCTGATATGACTTACACTCCAGAACCCTCACCTGCTCGGTTGCCCTTATATGCACATCCTCCAGCACATCAGTGTCTTTCTTGTAGTGAGGGGCTCAGAACTGGACACAGGACTTGAGGTGGGGCCTCACCAGTGCTGAGTACAGGGGGACAGCCACTGCCCTGGTCCTGCTGGCCACACTATCGCTGATTCAGGCCAGGATTCCATTGGCCTTCTTGGCCACCTGGGCACACTCTGGCTCATGTTCAACCGCTGTCAACCCCAGGTCCTTTTCTGCTGGGCAGCTTTCCAGCCACTTTGCCCCCAGCCTGTAGGGATGAATAGGGTTTCTGTGACCAAAGTGTAGGACCCTTCACTTCGAACCTCATACCATTGACCTTGGCCCACTGAATCAGCATGTCCAGATTCCTCTGCAGAGCCTTCCTAACTTCCAACAGATCAACAGTCCTGCCCAACTTGGTGTCATCTGCAAGCTGCTTGAGGGTGCACTTGGGCCCTTTATCCAGATCATTGACAAAGACATTAAACAGGACTAGCTTCGCTACTGAGCCCTGGGGAACCCCACTAGTCACTGGCCATCACATGGATGTGAGTCCATTCACCACCACTCTCTGGGCCTTGCCATCCAGACAGTTCTTAACCCTGTGCAGAGTGCAACTGTCTTAGCCATAGATTACCAGCTTCTCCAGGAGTAAGCTCTTGGAGACAGTATCAAAGGCTTTGATGAAGTCCAGGTAGACAACATCCACGCGCTTCCCATCATCCACCAGGTGGGTCACCTGGTTATAAAAGGAGATGAGGTTGGTCAAGCAGGACCTGTCTATCCTAAACCCATGCTGGATGGGTCTGATCCCCTGGTTGTCCTGTTGGTGTTATGTGATCACACTCAAGATAATCTGTTCCATACCCTTGCCAGGTGCTGAGGCCAGGCTGACAAGCCTGTAGTTCCCTGAATCCTGCTTCTAACCCTTCCTGAGAATGGGCATCACACTCCAGACAACCTCCAGTCATCTGGGACCTCCCCAGTTAGCCAGAAATGGTGACAAATGATGGGGAGTGTCTTGGTGAGCTCTTCTGGCAGTTCCTTAGTACCCTCAGGTGGATCCCATCTGGGCCCATAGACTTGTGAGTGTCTAAGTGGCGCAGCAGGACACTAACTACTTCCTCCTATAATGTTCTCGGAGAATCTCAGTTATATTTTATGAGTCTTGCCAGCAGGGCTTACCTTTTCCATTGAGCATATGAGACACTGCTAGTCTCTTGAAAGATGGCTATAGAAAGGTTGATTTTTTGAATTTTTAATTAGTTGCTTAAATATCTAAATGAATACCAAAGTCTTCTGGAAATCTGGCTCCTTTTGTAAGATGTACCCAAGAGACTAGTATTTCTAAACATGTACTGAAAATTATTTTATGTCTTCCTGCACAGAGGCAACTCTGATACTGCAATAGTCATTTACTTGTTATTGTACTGAATTTTATTCAGTAGAACATAAATTAAAACTAATAAAAATGACAAACTAAATTTTGACCATTAATTAACATAATAAGAACAAACATGAGTGTTTGTTCATGAGCTCATGAATAATGAATTTTATTCAACCATCTTCCCTAAAGGGGAAAAGTCCTGCTGTCTCACCATACCAGGAAAATTGCCTTTTAATGATTATTCTGGAATCCTAAGTAAGTATCATTATATTGAACTGCTGGAGGAAAAATGCGTTTATATTTAATTTATAAATCAATAGGTGCTTTTAATTGAGACTATCACTTGAACTAGATTTGTTCAAGAACATCACACAATTTGTTACTTTAAATTATTTTAGCAGTAAATGTTTAAAATTTAACCCCAAAATTTCTATGAAAAAGGTCACAATAACCCTTGAAATTTAAATGTATTTCCTTTAAAAGCATCAAGACAAATAATCACACACATTTTCTGGATCCAAGATACCTATAAATTGTTTTCTAAAAATGATAAAATAATTTAGAGAATGCCTTGACCAATAAAATTAGAGACAAAACTGTTTAGAAAATCAACCAATCTTTGTGATGGGAGCTTAATGGGTATATACCTCTTATTTTGTAAGCAATTGTGTTCTGTTAACAAACTGATGTTAAAGTATCAATTTTGTTTAACAAAGAAACACACCCAGCAGATGTATAAACAATATCCCCTTCACTTTACTTGCATCCTAAGGCATATATGGATGGTCACTTTGAAAGCTTTGCTTGAGAAAGTGAAGGACTATTAATGCTGTAGGAAGAGTGAAATGCATTTAGACAACTGACAGAAATGCCTTCTAAAGTTAATTATGTTTGCTTTCCCATCGCCCTTGGTGTTCATTACCTTTAAACGGAGCCACACATTGGCAGAAATAATTACCAGGTTGGTCAATGCAGGTGGCTCCATTCTTGCAGGGAAATGAAGCACACTCATCTATATCTGTTTCACATCTTGCACCTTTGAAAAGATGAAAGATTTGAATACTTACTAAAAAAATCCGGTGCCAATTTCTAATTCATTTGCACCACAAAAATCTGAGGTAACTTGTGAAAATAAGCTAACATACATCAGCAGATAAACAGCCACATTACTAATACCAGCATTCATTTAGTTCTTATCAGCACAAATACATACCAACTTATTTCTGAGTTCCTAAATGGTAACTAGTCTTCCTTGTGTGTGTAAGCTTTGAAGGCCCTTTTATATGCAGACTAATTTATCTTGTGCTATGTAGTTCACAGACACAGTCAGTGTTCCAGTTTGTTGGAATGCAAATTAAACATTACACCAGGGCAGATAAAGAGAAATGAGAATAAAACACAAGCAAATTAGTCAATAATGTCTTAATGGATGCTTTGTGGACTATCTGGCTGTGGAAAACAAGGCTTGCTATGAAAACAACTCACCGGTAAAACCAGGTAGACAGATGCATTTATATTCACCAATAAGGTCTGCACATGATGCATTATGAAGACATGGAGAGGAGTGACATTCATTTATATTTGCTTCACAAGTTGTACCTATGAATATAGAATCAGGGAAAGGGGAAAGAAGTTATTCCATGGCACATTTAGGTAAATACCAACATTTATTTTAACTGAATATAATTCACATATCAGAATCTATTTGTAATCCTTTTTATATTCAAATCTGGGTGTCTGTGACAGATGTTCATCTTCTTAATGTTTAAGTTGTTCACTAGTTTTTCAAATACGTTAAAAGTACAGTAATCAAATATTTTACTAAGGCTTAAAGCAGAAAATTTTCTTATTATAGAAATATAGAAGAACAGAAACCAAATGACATTAAGTATAATAGACTGCACTGCAGTGGTGTGAGAGGAAATATTTCTTGTGTTCATGATAAGGCAAAAGACGTATTCCCAAAAAACTGTGAAAAAGAAATCTGTTGTAGACAAGAAGAAAATTTATTCCAATCTAGACCATAAAAACTCCACATAACTACTCAAAGTATAAAAATACTTTATTGCTAATATTTTTCACTGAACCTAATTTCTTATCATTTGAAGAATAAATGAAAAATTACATCAATTGCATGATTTGGGAAGTTAAAAGCATTTAAAGAAATATTTAAATTTAAAAATGCAAGTGATAATTGTTCTGAATGTATGAGTGGTAGAATTGTAATATTTTGCACTGGGACATTTGAATTATGGATTTATTTGTATTTTAATGATTAAATATACATGATGTTTAAAACAGGGCTTTGAAAAGAAAATGGATACACTTTAAATTCCTGATCTAAGCTGAAAACATAGCTGCAGCTATTAATTCATCCATTTATCAAAGCCATTAAATTTTTTATATAAATATTCCAAATATGCCAAGAACAAAACCTTTACCACACAGCTGTTTTATCCCCTCAATTCAGTGATATTAAAGCTTCCAAATATTAAAAAACTTGCAGAAAACAGTATTTCCTATTTTCAGAATTTCACTGAACCCCACAGATCCATTTTCAACAGCCAAGACACCAATTAGCAGAAAACACCTAGTTCCATGCTGTCATGAAAACAGAACATGTAATTTAGTCAAGATACACTTTTTCTAACTGACATGTTTATGACTTCAGATGACACCCTTATATGAATACATGCATCTCATCTGATATGTTAAAAAAAATTGGTGTAAAACTCTGAGTAAATTTACAAAGTTATCGTTCTGTGGATTTTTTTATACCTTCAAATCCATCCTGACAGATGCAACTGAAGGCATTCAGGCGATCAACACAAGTAGCTCCATTGTGACAAGGGTCACTAAGACACTCATCCACTTCAATCTCACAGTTATGACCTGGAGGCAAGGGAAGGATTCATTTCATTAGGAACACACCATTGGTGAATCATCAGTGCAGGCAGCAACAACAAAATGAAATAACTGAACTTAAGTACAGGGAGCTCTTGCCAATGAGCCATAAATTGTCTTTGGGGAACTCATTTCTTGGTGATTAAAGGAAAAATCAGAGTATAGTGTTAGTCAAAGATTTTACAGATTCTTTTACAGATGTACTCAAAAAGTTGCATATTTTCATATTTTAAGGGCAATAAAATCTTGAGTTTTCCTAAAACATCACAAAAATGTAAATATGGTTTCTAAGAAAAAAATATTAAAATAGCACAATCTTTCTCTGTAATATTATTTTTTCATTAATTTATCAATTAATGGGGTTTTTTTAAAAGATCTCTATGGGACATATTGGGAAATGTTTTCGTTATGGACAAATATTTTTCATATTTTTAAAAAATGAATTATCGGAAAGTTAGATACTGACTTGTATTTGTAAATGTGCAGGGGAAAAATATTGATGCTGATTTCTAGTTGTGAACGATGTAGCTAATATTTTTTTCTGGCATCAAATTCATTATTACTGATTCTTAAAGATAGATAAAGTTCCTGACTGCTTCTGAAGGATTTTGAGGGTTTTAATTGACTAGAGAAAAACTATAAAAATACTAATCTAGTGTTATGTAGATATTAATATAAGAATTTAAACAAACATTTCAATTTAAAAAGATCTCACCAAGGATTATCACAAGTAAAATCATACAATTTTACTTTATGTTTTTATAATATTACTAAAATAAACCAACCATAGAAACAGGATATCGAATTTCATTGCATTAAAGACAAAAATACTACAGCTATTAAATTACAGATTATTTCATCTAAATGGATGCCTCTGTAAGGATGTAGAACAGCAAGTTAAGAGGTATGCAGTCTTCTCAAGATTTCAATTCCTCTGGTTGTCTCTGTCGTCCTTGACTATTGAGGGAGATTTTAGTGTATTCTTATTCCTGCTTTAGGAGCCCTGTGAAAGTCCCTGGAGTTAGACAGGATGGATCTGGGTAGCAGAGCTGATCTGCCACTCAGGGAATTCCTACTGCCCTTGATTATTTCATCATAGAGTGGATCAAAAATACCTGCATATGTACCTAGAAAGATTTTTTTTTTTTACACTGTAGTTTGAAACACCATGTCAGTATGCTGACATACCCAAACTAGTTTTAATCTAGTCAGTCTAATGACAATGGACTGAAGGGTAGATGCAAACATGAGTAGTTAAACCTGCCTAGGATCTTGGATGCATGTTTGGCAGTTGAGGCCCTTGTTACTGCAGCCTTATTATTACAGAGAGCACAAAGGAGATAAATTAAGGCCGACTTGCATATGGCTGGGAGTTCAAATCACATCAGTATAAGACAGACACCATGTCTAAAATAGTATAAAGAGTAATTGGAGTGGAAATATTGTAGTCAGTATTTTGTACAGCTGAATGCTCTTACTCAGCCTAGTACTTTTGTGTGCCAGGAAACAAAATTTGTTTCTGCCTGAATCTGAGGCACACTGCTAAATTATCTATTGCTGTTTTTGAACAAACTTCTTTTCTCTGGTTTAGGACTGACAGAAACATGTTAAACAACACTTCTATGAACTCACCTATAAAGCCAGGTGCACAGAAACAGAGATAGCCACCCACTATGTCTTTACAGATGCTGGAGGCTCCACATGGTTGTGATAGGCAGGCAGCAACATCTGTTTCACATAACTCACCAGTAAAGCCTGGTGAAAAATACAGTAACAGAAGACTTAAGAAATTTATTACATTTAATGTGAGAAAACAGACAAGTGATAGACAAATTTAACATATACTTTTCTTATGTTTTAAAATCTTATTTAGGATAGGGTAAAATATTCCAGTTTCCTTGAACATTTCAGTTTCACATACAAAGCCACTCTAAATGGAACAAAGTAATAATGATAAAGTCAGTGATAAAGATGTACTTGCAATTATAATAAAAACCATTCAAAATACAGTGGGTCTTCAAAAAAATCGATAGAATATCAAATTCTTTGAGTGATTTTATGGAAATACTCCTGTTTCTATTGATAGATATAACAATAAGCCCACTGTTGATACAAGCCTTCTCATTTTTAATATGATGTTCTGTAAGCACACTAAGAAAGCATCCTCTGTTTCTAAACAAACAAGCATTGTCCAATACATTCTGTTATAAAGCAGGTATTACAAGGACAGGTTTGGCAGCATATTGGTATTGAGTTTTTGAACCAGTTCACTTATAGTTAATAAGAAATCTAATCTTGTGAAAATTAAGCATCTCTTTCCTATTGAGTGGTACATATGCACAAAATTTAAAAAATAAATTTCAAAGATAAAATATTAACCTACATTTTACATTTTAGGTTTATTGGCCATGACATAGTTTCTTAGGATACCACGTGTCAAGGAAATCATAGTTTTCATTGATGACAGCACTTTTATTATTGAACATACACAATATATCGTTGCAAGTAAATATTCTTTGTTTGACTGACTTGTTTTTTCAAATCAAATCAATATATTTAACTAAGTGATATAAAGAAGTTGAAAAATCAATCCATGTGTGGGGAGCTCATACCTAAATGTTGAATGTAAACGCAAAGTTTCAAATTTTAGAGATTTTGGTTTGGTCATAAAAACTTAGTGAGCCAAGGTACAAGAAGTATGGTTTTCTGGTCTCCTATCAGCTGAGCATTTAAAATTTTTCTAAATATTTTTAGTCCAACAAAGATCAAAATAGACTGGACCAATTTATTATAATTTAACAAGTGCAACATGAAAAGCCACTAAAGACTTAAACCAGAGATTTGGTTCAGTGAATTAAATATAATTAATTCCAGTGTCTTACAAACTTAAATACCAAGTCTGGCTGAAGATCTGAACTTCACATTTGTCATAGGTTAGCAAGCATAGTCCCGGAAGGGATGTCCTTGCTAAGAGGTACTTACAGTTTCCTCTGGGAACTGATAGAACCTATCAGCTGGCCAGTTTGAATATGGACAATTCTTTAAGCCACTTAAAGTTGTGACCGCCTCTGTGATCCACATTTAAGAATAGGCAAACTCCCCCTCCAAGCTCTCTCTCGTTTCCAGCGCTGGGACAGGTGGCTGCGGGCCCCATGTGGGGGCCAGCGGGCCCGGCCAGGCCCTGCTTGGGCCAGGCTGGGCTGGGCCACGGCCATCCTGGAGTCATGGGCCTGTTCCAGCCATGGAACCCCCCCCACTGCCTTGCCGTGGGCAGCCGGAGCGGCTCGGCTCTCCCCCCTCTCCACTGCGATAAGAAAAATTCAACATTCCAGCTGCAAAGCTGCAAGGCCAAGGTGAGATTAACCCTTTTAGTACTGTGAAGAGCTGAAAACCTGAGGGAAGAGAGAGAGGAGATGCTTAAACCTGAAATTCTGTTGTGAAGCTATGATATATCAGAGTATCCTGTTGTAATTTCATGAAGATATGGGGGGTGGAGTGTTCAGCTCGTAAGCAG
Source organism: Corvus hawaiiensis (assembly GCF_020740725.1). Lineage (NCBI taxonomy): Eukaryota > Metazoa > Chordata > Aves > Passeriformes > Corvidae > Corvus > Corvus hawaiiensis. The sequence continues at coordinate 28,339,721 of NC_063215.1, forward strand.
AAGCACCTGCGCTGAGATAGGTAGATGCTGACACAGCTGTAATTTCATGGGAAGTTTTGGACAGGGAGAGATGGAAGCGATGAGGACTTTTGCTCCAAACAGGAAAGGAGAAAACCTCAGTTCCTAGAGATGCTCCCAGAGATAGTCCTAAAGATGAAGATGATGAAGACCCTTTGCTCCCAGGGAAGGAGAAGGGCCTCTGTTTTTGTTTCTGAATGGCTCAACCTTAAAATTGTACCCCAAAAAACTTCAAGAGTGGACCCTCGAAAGCAGTTGCAGGAAAAGCTGCAAGTCGGGGGAAGGGATTCACATACGAGCAGAGAGACTCCTCTTCCTAAATGGGCTGAACAATATTTGGAAGTGGGTGGCTGTCTCGTTGTGATAATGTTTTCATAGCATGAGCAAGAAGAGACTTCTCTTTCTAAATGGACTGAACAAGGTTATTATGGAAGTGGTAAATAGACTGAACATCTTAAGGGTTGTCTTTTTACATTGTCAGTGGGAGAATGGAGGAAGGTGGGGGGAGGAGGAGAGTTCTGAAGGTGGTATATTTTTTTTCCTCTTCTTTTAGGTCTGTTAATAAACTTCTTTATATTCTTTCAAGTTTGGTGTCTGCTTTGCATTTCTCCTAATTCTTATCTCACAGCAGATAAACAGTAATGAGTATTTTGGACCAAACCACTACAACATTTAATTTAAAAATATATTTATAAAGTAATGCCATCCTTCAGCAGCACAGGTACTGTCACGACAGATTCCAGTGTGCCATTGAGCTGCCCCATATCTGCCATTGTGTTAGTCAATTTTTAGATGAAAAGGAAGACTCTTTGGCCAAAGATGTTCAAATAAATCTGTATTTCTACAGTATATTGTGATAGTTTTAGAAACTAAACATAACCTAGTTTTAATAGTGTTTATAAAGTGCAGATTGAGTATAATAGATAATTACAAAATTTCAAAAGCTCAGTCCTCCTTGGACAATAGTCTTCAAACTAAAGGAAATGTAAACCATATTCTTAAGGCATGACTGAAGAGTTCCTGATCTGGAAGATTTTTTAACTTTTGTACATCTTGTTACATGAGGGTAAACAGCAACTTCTGACCATCAGGGTAAATTGCTGGAACACGCTGCACCTTACAAATTCTGGCTTGTTGAACAACCCTTTGAGGCATAAATACAAGGCAATGCATATTAAAACTGCCCTACACATGCAGTCATTTTCATTTCTAAATCAGTAGATGCAGAAGGGTGTCTTTAAGCTATGTTTCAATTCCATCCTAAACACCAGCTGTGCAACATTCTTGCACAGCTGAAGTTTTCCTCCTTGTTGATTGCCATTAAAAATTTAAGTCTCTCATTTTTGCCTTTGTAAACAGCTCTTAACGTCTGTATAATGAAGTACTACATAAAACTAACATAAAAAATTATGATAAAGAAATAAAATTGAAACATTGATCAATGATGGTAACAGCTATGCACAGATATATGTGTAGCTGTTGCATGTGGTTATATGACTGTCATCTAAGTACAGATAATGAATATAGAAAAGCCAACACATTTTTTTCCTTGATGAAATAAGAATTATTATTCATAATAACTTCATAGATTTGAAATCTATGAAGAAATAAAATCCTTTTATTTCTGTGTTTTAACTAATTATCAGAGTATTACAGCATGGATTATTGGGCTTTGAGCAATCTAATCTACTTAAAGAAGTCACTATACTAAGTTGAAGAGCAAAAGGTACTGGATTCAGGACTCAATTTTAATATTAAACATCTAGTTATGTGTAAGGCTTCTCATCAAAACAGATTCAGTTGCAGTACTTAAGAATATAGTATTTCCTACAAAAAGAAATGAGCAAGTTTTGATTTTTTTTTTTTGTTACAGATATCCAAAAGTACTTCATAAGTTTAGATAAGGAAAATTTAGCAACAGAATATTTAATTTTTTTTTTTTTTAATGTCCCATTTAGATTCTTGAGACATTTCTTTTTGACAAATCCAAATGCCTCATGACAAAAGTGATTTTTACTAGTCAGACTATGGCACTTAAACTCTCCAGGGAGATCACTGATTTGTGATCCATTCTGACATAGTCCAGCCACACAGTGATTTATGGCAATTTCACTACATGGCTCCTTATATTCTGGATGGCAGGTACATCTCAAACTATTAACTGAAACCTCACATTAAGGGTTATTGTCAGAGCCAGCAGGATTCGATGTGCATTCATTCACTTACTGAACAAATACTACTTCTGGGGGAAAAGTTACATGGTTCCTGTAAAAATTACATCTGAGAAAAGCTTAAACAGACTGAAAGAAAGAAATCCAGAATGTAATAAATTCATTTGAAACCTGGAGAATATTTTCATTGTCATTAGGGTTCTTACCTAATAATGAGTTGCCAATTTCTCCTTATTTGTATTGGATGTGATAATAATTTTATAAAAACCATTTCATTAATTTGATTTTTTGGATAGAGTGTTTGCAATGCTTTTTGTCATTCAACACCTATGATAATGAAATTCTGCTTTTGCTTGGGTCCTCTGGAATTTCAAATGCAAAAATTGTACTTTTTGCAGAAATGATACAAAATGTAAAAATTGTAAAAACATGCAATTAATAATAGCAGTGTTGAACAAAATGGAGGAAGAGTAATAAGGAGGAAAAATCATCATCTTTGCATATGTATTGGGTTTGCTTGGCCAGGTTTTGGTAGCAGGGTAGGGGCTGCAGGGGTGGCTTCTCTGAGAAGCTGCCGGAAGCTTCCCCCATATCTGACAGAGTCAATGCCAGTTGCCTTCAGGATGGACCCACTGCTGGCCAAGGCCAAGCCCTTCAGCAATGGCAGTAATCCTTCTGTGATAATATTTAAGGAGGAAAAAAGTGATTTCATGGATGTCATTGTCACCAGGGAAAAGCGGGGTGAGAACATGTGAGAGGAACAGCTCTGCAGACACCAAGGTCAGTGCAGAAGGAGGGGCAGGAGGTGCTCTAGGTCCCAGAGCTGAGATTCCCCTGCAGCCCATGGTGCAGCCCATGGTGAGGCAGCTGTGCCCCTGCAGCCCATGGGTCTCCTCCACGCTGGAGCAAGGTGGATGCCTGATAGAAGGCTGTGAACTCATGGGAAGCCCATGGTGGAGCAGGCTGCTGGCAAGGAGTGGCAGACCTGTGGACAGAGGAGCCTATTACAGCTGGTGGTGGGGTCCGAGGCTGTGACCCAGGAAGAGATGACCAGTCCAGGGAGATGGTCCCGAAAGGAATCGCCTTCCCGAGGCCCGGTGTCTTCCCTCAGCTGCTGGCAGAGGGGCCCTTGCAGAAGCTGTCAGCTCTTTAGTGATTGTCAGCTCGAGATTCCAGCTCAGCTCTGCAGGGCAGCCTCTAGGCCAAACCGGACCGGAGAGAGAGACGAGAAGACCCGTATGGCTGGTTCCGCACGAAGGTAGCTTTATTGTGGGTACCCTCCGGCGAAGGGAAGGCCAGGGACGAGCTCTCTCCTCTACAGAGGCGAGCTGGTCTTCTTTTATAGGGATACAGGGGATCAGCAAGGGGACCAATGGATTACAGAGGGTCTGGGATAGACCAATGGGTTACAGAACGATCTGCATAGGGTCTCCCAAAGGATTGTGGGTCTACTTTTCCTCAGCATGACTCAAAAGTCCTTTCCAGGGAGTCCTGCTGGGCGATCTTATCTCAGCAGACATCCCTCCAGGGCAGTGGCTGGGCATACCCCACAGGAGCCCACTGTGGAGCAGGTTTCCTGGTAGGACTGGTGACCCAATGGGGGAAATCACACTGGTGCAGGCTGTCCCTGAAGGACTGCATTCCATGGAAAGGGACCCAAGTTTGAGCAGTTCATGAAGAACTGCACCCCGTAGATAGGGCTCATGCTGGAGTTTACAGAGAAGTCTTCCGTGGGAGGGACCCCGCACTGGAGCAGGTGAAGGACTCCTTTCCCTGAGAAGCAGCAGAAACAACCTGGGCCATAACCCCCATTCTGGTCTTCCTGCACCACTGGGAGGAGCAGGTAGAGCATGGGAGGGAGGAAAGGGTGGGGTGAAGGTGTTTGTAAGATTTTGTTTTACTTCCTCTTTTCCTGTACTGGGTTGGATTAATAGTAAATTCAGTTAATTTTTCCAAGACAGGTCTGTTTTGCTTGTGACAGTAATGTGTCAGTGATCTCTCCCAGTCCTTATTTGAACTCAAGAGACTTACCTTATATTTTAACCCCCCTGTATTGTTGCCAAGGAGAGATATAAAGTGTCTTTAACAGGTACCTGGCATCCAGCCAGGGTCAGCCCACCACAATACAAAAGGCAGGGAGAAAAATAATGCTCTTGTCTCAGACAATACAAGAGGAAAATGTTTTATTCTGACCATCTCCTCTAATAAATAGATGTGATAGCTATATTGAAGTAACCAGTCACAACTATAAAAGACACAGCAGAAGATGCAATTTTCTCTGTTGTATCCTTCTTACATATATGGTTTCTGCAACTCAGATAACAAAACCCAGTAATTCTCGGTAAAGACAATTCAAACTTCAGCAATTAGATTAGTATAACAGTTGCCCTCTGAAAGTTTTAAAACTTCATGTTCCAAAAGGTAAGAGACTGAGAAATCATGGCAATTCAACTTTAAGAAAGTCTTTGTGTTTTCTGAAGACTGCTCATTTTCACAAGCAGACTTTCTGATCTAACAACAGCAGCAAATTGAAAAATTCAGATTGTTCTGTTCTTGCAAAAAAATCAGCTGTTTTATTTCTCAGTTGAGCTTGGGGACAAGTCAAAAATTGTGTTTATGTACACATAGTCTGAAAGAAAGTTAACAAGTTATAAGAATGTACTTTTATTAGTACTGAGGGTGTTTGTACATTAGCTTTTTTCCTACATAGTCAGTTGTGAAATAAATAAATAAATAAATACTCTAAGGCAAAAGAATTTCAAGACTTGCAATTCAATTTTCTGTCAATCAGGTTTGAAGTATTTCAAGAGTTTATATATTTTGCAAAGTTTTTTCAGCTAAGTAATAAGTGAAAAAAATAAATCTTCTAGGCCAAAAGTCTGTTTTTATCCCATAATGTCAGCAGTTTCTGATAAATAATGTTTCATTGGATATTCCTCAAAAAGCTCTACTGGAAGCTGAAAAGTAATTATTACAAGTTGGTTTGAATTTTGTATTATGCTTTTCTGATCAGAAGACTGAAAAATATTTTTTCAGAAAAAACTTCTGTGCATCATTTAATCTTAATTCAGCCTGGAGAGGAATTTAAAAGAGCAGTCAGTCCCCCTTCTGCTTACCACTAACTCAATTTGGTATCAACAAATACATGTACATTTTAAAATATTCTGGATATCCCAGAAGTTCTGCCTCAGCCATATTAGGTTGTTTACTGTAAAAACTAATAAGACAATGATGGCAAGCCAATGTACCTGACACAGGCAACAAAGGTGATTTCCTATAAGCTACCAAAGGATTTGCTCTAGGATCAATTCTGATTCCAAGTTCCCAGGGAACAGACCTCACAGGCAGAGCTTACAAAGCCAGAAGCATATCTTGTGTGGGCCTGAATCCACACCCTTTCTGGCCCTCTTCTGGGCTTTTACTAAACAGTTACTGTTAGCCAATTTGTCCTAGTCACCTCTGTGCTAAAGCAGAAATTCTTGGCACAGGCACATTAATTTCCCTTCACTGATATATTTGCAGGGTCTGCTCAACCCTGGAGATTAATTTTTAGCTTCAGTTATGCTCCAACACAGGAGAGTTAAAGGGCATTGTTATTTCCATTTCAGAATGCAGTCCATCATGGAATCACTGTGTACCCAAATATAAGTTATCTGACATATTTAAAAATTTACAAATTGTCAGATTAAATTGAATTCTTTAGAGGTGAGAGGCAAGCTGTTCTCTAACAGTTTGGTCACTACTTATTGAACACCAGTGTTTTTCTGATAATAATCATCATTCACCAATAAACTCTAGCAATATGGATAATAACAACATTTTTTTGAGTTATGTCATGATCATACCTACAGCTCCAGTTAGAGGCACAAATCTTTTGGAAAAATAAATATTAGTAGCCTTTGTGAGATAGGTAATGGTTACCAACACAATCATAACCTGTGCTGACTCTGTATGCAGAGTATATGTCTTCATACCATATTTTAAAGTACTGTGTTCAGATAGCTTTAATTTAATAAATTTAATCAAATTTTATTATTCCTACAGATCATATGACAGCAAAGTATGCAGGGCACAACTCACTGACAAGCAATACAGTCCCTCAGCACCCAAATGAGAAAAGCTGAGCAGGTCCATTGCTGATAACCAGCTCTAGCACAGCACAGTGATGACCTGCAGTGGCAAAGTAGGTTTGAGAAGAAGCCTGGAAGTCAAAGTCAGCAAGGCAAGGTCAGATTGGCAGCAGCCTGATGGTATACACTGGCATACGACAGGGAACTACATCACTTCTTGCACAAGCAGAACTCTTGGACAAATATCTCAGGGTGGAGATTTCTTTGTCCAGGGCACAACAGCAGTACATGGCTCAATCCCATTCAGCCTGAAATTTCAGGATGAGTTTTTGCAAATTGCTGCCCAGTTGTTTCCGATTTTCTATGAATTTGTTTATGACGGCCAAAGTGGTTTCATCTTTGCTTGGCTGAACCTCCTTTCTTTTCCAGAACACTGCTAGAGTTTTTTGCCTGTGTCTCTCCCAGTTTGGTGCCATCTGCACATTCAGGCACAGTATTCCTAATTCAATCATCCAGATCATTGATAAGCAACATTAATGAAGAGCATTTAGTGGACTCAAAATACTTCCACTAATGTTCTTTTCTACACTGAATCACTATCAGTTTTTAGTACTTTTTTCCAGTGGAGTTACATGTCGTTCAGTGGTAGTTTCATTGAGACACTGTTCCTTTGGTTTCCTTATAAGAATGATGATGCATTCAAGATATATAGAACCTTCTTCCTTATCAAAGTTTATTACCACCTCACAACAGAAATTGCAATGGCTTCACACATTTTGCTCTTGAGAAATTCATGTTACCTAGTGACTGTCATATTTTTGTTGGCTTCAGATGCTTATAAATAGTTCATCTCCACATTTTCTCTGGTATTTTTTCAAGAATTCAAGTTAGACCTCACAGTTCTATACTTCACTTCTGCTCTTTTCTACTTTTCTGTTTCTTGGTCTAACCACAGGCCTACAGCTCTGAAATTGCTCTGAATCCTTTCTAAATGCCACAGCTGAAGTTGTAGCCAAACAAAAAGATTTTACAGTGTGCCTTTTCATTTGAGCATTCTAGGCTCTTCTCTGACTGATAAAATCTTGAAGAATATTATTCTGGGAGTTATAGAAAAACACCTGAAAAAAACATCAGGAAAAACAGGATCCTTCTGGACAGGATGTATGGGACACATCTGGATAAACACATCATGTAATGAGTGAGCAACTGGCTCACAGGTTGGATGCAAAGGGCAAGAGTGAATGAGGTAGCATCAGAGTGGTGACCTGTCATTGGTGGGGCTACACAAGGCTTCATCCTCAGTCCTGTGCTCTTCAAAATACTCAGAAATTACTTGGACACCGGACTTAAAGGAATACTATGTAAGTTTGTCAATAATACTAAACTGGGAGGAATTGTTGACTCCTTCAAAGGCAGAGAGACCCTGCAGAGAGACTTATACAATTTAGAGGGCTGGGCAATCACTGACCACATGAAGTTGAGCCAGGGAAAGTGCCAGATTCTGCACCTGGTCCAGAGCAACTCTGGATGAATGTACAGACTGGGGAATGAGATGCTGGAAAGCAGCACTGCGGAAAGGGATTTTGGGTTCTGGTTGACAGAAAGTTGAACATGAGTCAGCAGTGCCCTGGCCAACCGTGTCCTTGGGGGCATCAGACACAGCATCACCAGCGGGGCAAGGGAGGGGATTGTCCTGCTCTCCTCTGCGCTGGGGTGGCCTCACCTCAAGTTCTGTATGCAGTTTTGGGTGACACAATACGAGACTAATATTAAAAAGTGTCCAAAGGAGGTCAACAAAATGGTGAAGGGCCTTGATGGGAAGCCGTATGAGGAGTGACTGAAGTCACTGAGTCTGTTCAGCCTTTTGCTTTTTAAGGGTTCTTCTCTTCTTGAATATAGACCAAAACAGCAGGACAGAAGTTCTGATCTACAAAGTTCTTTTAAAAGGAGTGAATCTGACCTTTCTGTAACTTTTTCTGTTCATTTCCCGCCATCTAGAATTTCTTTCTGCCACTGAGGGCTAATGAGTGCACCTCGTCTCTTTTAGCTACTTGACTTCAATAACCATTTCTATTGCTTTGGACAAGGTGGACCTTAAGCCATACAATTTAATGAGAAGATGTAGGAGAACTATTGCCCTGCAGTGTTTTTTCCCAAAAAACCCCCTTAAACCTAGGCAAAGGGCCACAATGGCTAGATAAATCTTCCAATACCGTAAGAACATTGTTGTCAGTTCAGCTAAAAGATGGGTTAGAACTAGAGAAAAAGGATTAAGGAAAAACAGACACATACTCTATACACCTTACAGAAATACACCAGAAGACTTACAGCTATTAAAACAGAAGTTTGATTACTGTACCACAGCAGGCAGCTTCAGAATCTCTATTATTTACATTAAGAAGACACAGAAGAAGTTTTTATTCTGACTGTGCTTACTGGCTTGAAATGTGTCAAGCTATCTTATAATTTTGTGGTACGATGGATTAAAACAGCTCCTAATGCTGTTTTACAACTGCAGAATAAAATAGCCACAAGGGTAGAAAAAAAAAAAAAATAAAAGCCTTACGAAATAATATCTGTTATCCATTTTCATTTTCCCCTGAGGAGTGCAAAGTTGTTAGTGTTTGCTGCTTCTTTTGGGGTGATGTCAAGATCTGCTGAGAAGGTGATATGTATCTTATAACATAGCTTGATTGTTACTAGGAAAAGGTAATTTATTACCCTTTCCTATATAACATCTTCCTGTAATTGATATGCAAATCCTGTGGCATTTATAAATTCCTTTATGGATAATGAAAAATGAGAGTGAGCAGTTGCTTAATTGAAATAGTTTACCCCAGTCAGATCTGGGGTAAAATCGTTGCTGCTAGCAGATCAGTAGGAAAAAAACCCCAATAAACAAAAACAATGACAAAAACATAAGCAACAATATCAATAATTAATATGAATTACCTAACTTCTGAATTACACAGATTTTCAGCTTAATATCTCTGAAAAAAAAGAGCAGTGAAATACGAAGCTCCCAGTAAAATCGGCACAAGCAATGGGGCAATGTTGCTATTGTTCCTCAGTTACATCTTGCAGGTATTGCATGATTTGAGATTTCATGTGTCAAGAATAAGGAGATAAGAGGATGAGCCGCTCCCCATTGTGCAATAAAATACTGGATTAAATAAAGAGATCTTAAGTTTAATATTCTTAGTTTAGAGATGAATTAATTTTTTACAGAAACTAAGTTTGATGACTTTATTAAGAAGAGAATGGTTTCTGAAGTGCCACATAAATTCAGGCCTGCATTTCCTCAGGAGTGTAAAGGTTTCTTAAGCAGAATTTAGGAAGACAAATATGAAAATAAAAATAAACATACTTTATCTTGCTGTTCATGTCCTTTATGGTATTAAGATTGGCAGGTAGTACACAAGCAAAATATTGGGATGAACTATTTCTTAGAATTTGCTGATAAGCAATCTGTTGGACAGAGAGAAAGTACATAGACATTCCCTGTCATCCATCATATATTTTCTAGTCTTTTTGTAAATTCTAAAGATAATATGAGATATAAATATGATCCTTCATTTCTCATCTGATTAGAACTCTATATGCTAATAGAAAAATTGGGGTGGGGGGGAAAGTATTTTTTCTAGAAACAGGTAAGTAAAGGGGAAAAAAATGGTGATTAAACCACATAAAGCAACAGCAACAGACTTTGTTGAAGATCTGGTAAGGCAATTCTCTTACCTGTCAGGAATTTTATACAATATTTTTACTCCTTACTAATGCAAGTAGAGCGATAGAAAATGAAAACTGAAATTAATTATTTTTTAGTACATTGGAGGACCAGAAGATTAGTTGGAAAGTGAGTTGTCAAAGAAGGAAGTTATTTTAGAGGAGGGTAGAAAAGCATAAAGACAGAACAAAAACATAGATGAAGAATTAAGTGAGTGGAAATTTCAAGGAAAAAGACAAGCATATAAAAATTATGTTTAGTAGACACAGCATACTAACACCAAGAAAAGGCCGTAGTTTGATTATCACTTTAAATTTTCAACAAAAAGTATGATTTTAATCTTATTGACCAAACTTTTAGGTGTCTATAGCAGTTTTCTGGAATGTGGTGTCTGAAAACAAATGTTATTTGCATTTCTAATGTCAGAAATGGAAAAAGATAGCGAGGAGCCAGAGATTACATCATTGTAAATCTTATTAATTTCTTATTAAATGGGAATGGGCTCATTCTATAACCAAGAGGCACTTAATCATGGGAACATATTCCAATAATGTATCAGAAAATAAAAAAAAATATAGAGATATTAAACATAAGAAGCAGAAAATTAAAAATTAGTCAGAATTGTCAAATTATATCCTTTATAAAAGAATATAACTTTGGTAAGTTGTGAAATACAGCTATGATAGTTTTAACAGGTCTTTAAAACAGCTGTTTAGTATCGACTAATCATTCCTTTCCATCCTGTTACTGCCATTACAGTACTTTTAGAAGTTAATAGGCTCAAGCTAAAGGTTGTCATAGAGATATTTCCTCACCTGGGGGATTTCTAATGGGTTATTGCAGTATTCCTCAAGACATCAATCTTTTGTGTCTGCTTTTGGTAACAGTAACTCAATGTCTTATTAGACACTTTGAAACAAATAGTGTTGTTTCTATTAAAAAAATGTCAAATTTGTAAGTCATCTGCTAGGGTTGGTGGATTGAATTGACATTACAAATGAGCTATTAATCATTTTTTTTCCCTGTATTTTAGCCTTATAAATGACAGCACATAATGAGAGAAAGTCAGCAATTTTTTTCTTGTTCTATTGCAGGAAAATTTCATTTACCACTGGCATGAAGCACTATACTGGTAAAAATAGGAACACAGGTAAAAATTGGAATTATAAAAAAGAAAGTAACTTTATTAAGTTATTACACCTAATAAGGTATCTTTTCACAATAGCAAGAAATTTGCCATGTGGTCTCTTCACCATGTTTACTTTTTCTTCATCACAGCCTGCCTAAACAGCAAAGTCTTGTAAGAGACTTTTTAATGAACTTTGCAAAGTGTGTTGCTCTTCTCATTTGTCCTTTCCTGTTTCCTATTTTCACATTATATTTTTGGGTTCCACCTTTTCCTTCTACTACACTTGGTTGCAAGTATATATACATAGTATGTGTTGATGTATAATGAATGGTTTTCAGTGCCATCCAGTGAATTTTCTTCTTCCTTCTTCATTTACTTCTTTTCATTTGCTAAAACTGTAATTAAAAGGTATATCTATTTCAAGACTTTTTAAAATCATTGTGTCTTGTTTTACATCTTCTTAATTTATCAATATTCTATATATTTCAGTCTTTCAGTGCAAAAGCTCACTAAATGTTTATTGCTATGAGAATAATATAATGAAATCTCACTGAAGTAGAAACGGCAGAGTTTTATTTGCTCTTAATACCTTTATGTCCAATTTTTAACAGATAATAAAGATTAGGTTTAAAAGTTTAAATCTTACTGTTCTTCTGGGAACATTTTGAACAAATAGAAGGTATAGATGCCAGTGTATTACAGAATACAAAGTTGTATATTACATCATAGTGAACACTTTGAATAAACAATGTCTGAGCAATTACATGCCACTGGAAGAATGACTTATTATGCACTTTTTCAGCAGCATTTTTATTTACATAAATCTCAAAGACTTTTGTTTGCATGAAACATGTATATTAAGGTTAGCATTACAACTTAAAACATGTATGACAACTTAATCCAAAAGTATGATAAAGTATGACAAGTGAGGAAACTTAAAACTTCTCTGCCCTGTCATCTTGATTTTCTAGTGAAAAACATGGAAGTAGAAAGAGGTATGTACATCTCGAAATTTGATTTACATAGAAAATTGGAAAGGCAAATTTGAGGAAACTGGTGAGTCATGATATGAACAAATTAGTGAGTTATAAAAAAACCGCCAAAAACCCCACCAAGTAATGCAAAGGCAGTCACTCTTCACCTCCCCCTAATGGCCATATGGTCTCTGAGCAAAAGCTACTTTAGAAAACTCTTTCCATGCTTTTATTGCTACTATATTATTGCATATGGAAGATAATTTCTCTTTGGTCCATTGGGGTCAGCTGTCCCAGCTTTGTACACTCTCAGATTTTTGTCCACTCCAGCCTACTCACTGTCAGGGCAAAAGAGAAACAGAGATGGGCATGATGCTGTGCAAGCACTGCTCAGCAGCAGCCAAAACATTCCTGAGTTATCAACACAGCTTTTGTCACAAATCTAAAACACAGCACTGTAACAACTTCTATGAAGAGAATTAGTTCTATCTCAAACAGACCCAGTACACAGATCCAATCAATTCTTTGTTTGGGGGGAATACCCATTAGAGATTCATTTTCTTGTGTATTTTCCAGTCTTTCTCTGCTGATAATGACAAGATTAGGGGCTTTTTTCCATTGTAAAAAAGAATGGCCCTGGAAGATTATTTTTTCTGCTTCATAATGTTGAAAATACTGTAGAATACTTCTGAATTCTTTTTCTTTATGAAAGAGGGCTCTCAACTTGTGCCAATTTTAGAATTGCTGCCTTTTTCTGCTATGTCATTTATGACTAAACTGTTACACATAATGTAAAAAACAGTTGCAGTTTAACTAATATTATAAAGGGCTCCATGAAAAAATGTAGCAAACAATCAGGCCTTCAGTGGTAACAAATGACTGGACATGATCAGGAACATCTTTATTAGAAAAATATCTTAATACACTAAGATTCTCAAAACCACAGAAGAATTACTGGGGTGACTCAAAATATATTTAATGTTTCACAAATATCAGAGACAAGCTCTAGTGTATGGATGAGCTATAAATGTAAGGAAAAACTCTTGGTAAGGACCCCTAATAATGTTCCCTGTCACTCTTTCTTTCCAGATACTGCTTTTGCAAGGGTCAGTAAAAGTGGCAGGTCCTGGAGACCCATCCGCATTAACCTCTGCTTCTCCAACATCTCTGACTTTACATGGACTCAGCCGTCATCCTGGATTAAGAGCCAACACGTATCATGGATGTGACTGCCTACACTGATGCCATGATGATTTTTTGCCTTTTCTTTTATACCCCTTTATACCTTTTTACAACTTCTGTATTCTTAGTGCTTTTTGCCTACATTCTTGGACTTGTTTGTTCAGCTAGGAGACTAAACATTTTAAAAGCTTTGCAGGTAGGGATCAGTGTGCCCCAGACCCCATGGTCCTCTCCAGAACACATTCTGTAAACTAAGATAGAACCATCCAGGGCAAGGGTCCTTGTAGGGGGGGCTCATTCAAGCCTCTCACTGGGAAAACTTTGATAGATATGCTAATTAGTAAGACCTATAATGTTTTACCACATCTTTGGGGGTGTGCATTGCAGTGTGCATTCAGGTGCATTCAACCTGGACGTAGTGCACCTAAGGATCCTTAAAATAAATACCAAGGTAAAATCCCTTTTTCCCTTCTAACCGTGTATGACTCTTGATTTTAAGACCAGGAAAAGGCATCAACAGAAGTCTCAGTATTAAGATTTTTCAAATGTATTGACCTCTATTTCCCTAAAATATTGAGTCCACTAGCTACTGCTACAAGCCATTCTGTAATCTTTTGCTATATGAATACTCAAAGTATCTTCTGTTTTAGTCTGCAGAGCAACATTTCTACAGCTGATTAGGTGGACTTGTTTAGAAAGAATGCTATCCCAGTACCAGTCAGGATGTTAGGTAGAAGAAACACATGACTTACAAATTGTGTAAGTGAATTGTGACTTGAAGCAAGAAATCAGTAATTGGAATGTTAGGCTACACATCAGGTAGTCTTTTTGGCAAGCAGAACAACAGCTTCATGTTAAAAATGCTGCACTTTCTTATCAGGCAGCTTTGAAATCAAAGCAAAAAATATCGTTACCAATTCTATGTTAAGCATCATTGTGCAGCAGCAGTGTGAAGAACTGAATGATTTTGTAAACTTTTTCCATCTGTTATCTTGATGATTCACTTTGTTTTTTGAGTCACAGCATGCAACTGTTTTTCTAAGGTCTCTCCCTGGAGTAAAAACTTTCATGTATAAGCATCTACTTCATAACAAGGGTTGCCAGAAAGGTTTGAAAGAAAGTACAGTCTTATTTCATGGTACACTAAACTTTAATAACAGCAACACCTTCCAAAAAGGAAGAATTTGATTTACAATTTCTCTGTGTGCGTGTTTACTCTTAATCAGAAGTACTGCTCCTTTGATTCAGTGTATTAGGTTGAACAAAAATTGATTTTAGGTTGTATCCATCAACTGATAGGATTTTCTGCTTCAAAATCAGTCTCCTTTAGCAATCATGCTAATCATCCAGTAATCCCATCAAAAAAAAAGAAGTATTTATGTATTCAGTTAAGTGTAGCTGGGATAATACATCACTGAGGCACAAACAGGGATGGGAAAGAAGGTGTGTAGTAGATGTAATGTTTTATAAAAGAGAAAAATTGTGCACCCAGCCTAGAACTGTCTGAGAGCAGAAAAAAAGACTATTTAGGGAGAGATTATTAGTATAGCAACTTCCAGCAATCTGTTCCCTTTGAAGCCTTCAAGCATTCAGAGGTATTAAAGAAGTCAAAGGATTCTTTAGTATTGACTTACAGACTTTTTGGTTGTGAATTTGTCTAATCCTTTACCAAACCTTCCAAATAAATTCTCTAGTTATATCACATTCTGTGGTAAAAAATAGAGAAATGCAATGTCATCTGTTAAAAGTTATGTTTCTAAGCTTCCCTCATGCTTGTCTTCTACAAACTTAAAGGGTCCTCACTTTTCCATAAGGAACTCACTACATTCCATTGAGCAATTTTGATGCCTTTCTGAATATATTGAAAAAATCCAGCATCTTGTAGATTAAAATTTCCTTAAATATCACACAAATATTGCCTGTGGTCACGTTATAAATTTTAGAAAGAGATTCCTCCTTCTTCCTCAAACTGTGCTTCCCTACTTGACCATTTCAAGGAATGATTTCCAGATGACAGACTACTGTTGTAGTAAACTATAGCTCTTTTTGTTAATTTTGTTTGCCCCCTTTTCAAAATTCAATATGCATAGGTAACCATTTTCTAGTGGAAGAATAAATTAATACTCATGAAAAAAATGATAGTTGATAAATTCTTGAATATTCATAAAAAGTTTGGCTTTGGAAAAACATTGCATATAAACAAACACTTATTCTTTTCAGCCACAAACTTGATAAAATTTAACACTGTAATTAAGATTATGCAGAACTTTTTTAGATCCGGTCAAAATGCCTACAGTCTTAAAGACTTTGTGTAGGTACAGGTAGTTCAATTCAAATTCACCTTAAAGTATTATATTGATACAGTAAAACTGGGCAAATATTTCTTATTTAATAATAGAATCACAGGACAACTTAAGTTGGAAATGATGTCTTGAGGCCATCTAGTCTAATAGTCACTCATAGTAACACCAGCTAGATCAGGTAGCTAAGGGAACTGTCCTGTCAATTTTCGAATATGATTCCATGGATGGGGATACCACAAGCTTTCCAGGAAATAAGTTCCAATAGTTAACCACCTTCATAGTGCAGCTGGTTTTGGGGTTTTTTTCGCCTTAATGTTGAATTTTCCTTTATTCTGACTTGTGTCCATTGACTCTTGCCCTGACAGAATTCTGACCTTTAAGAAAAACCTTGTTCTGTCTTCCCTGTATCCTCCCAGGAGGTAGTAGCAAACCCCAATAAAATCTCTTAGCCTTTTCTTCAGGATGAAGAGGTCCAATTTCTTCAGTATCTCCATTTTCATGGTGTGGATATAAATACGCTGCTAGCAAGAATTTTTCTTGCTTCTTTCCAGTCCCATGAGGTACTTTTCTCTCTCACAGAAGATATTAGCAGAGTTCTATAAGCTATGAACATCTGTGGCCTTGCAAAGCCTTGTTTATAGTACAGTAGAAAAATATTTTGACTATGGATGTTTTAGGATTTTAGCCAATCACCCCAAGGGATGGCTGATCCTTTGACCAATTAGACTATGAAAAAAAAGGTCTATAAAAGAGTTGTAAAATAATTAAATAAATCAATCTTGCTGCACAATTCCTGCTGTTGGATCTCTCTTCTCCTCCCTACCACTGCGGGATACCATGATATCATGGCACTTTGCTAGATTTGCCCCAGTAAGGCAATGTCCTTTTAGCAGAGAATGCAAAAGTGATACGGTACTTCCTACACAGTTTCACAAGTCTGTAGTAGGGCATCTCACCCCCCACAAGAATTTATCTGTTGTTTGTTAACTGGTCAGATAACTCAAGCAAGACAAGCTGTCTTGTAGTGAGTTATTTTGGCACTGTGGGGTTAATGCTGGTCTGGCATCTCCCAGCTGCCAATGAACATCTTGCTGTTGAAGTGAGATCTGGGAAGATAAGCCAGATTTTTGACTGACCTTTCGGTACCTCCCTTTATGACTGCAAAAGCAACACCAAATTTTCACAAAGCAGAAACCTGTATATTTTCCTGGAACTGTGTGGAGTTTCTCCCGTGAGTAGGGACACTTCACAGTTACTCCCCAGGTGTTAAGTGGAAGAATCTGTGCACATTATTGTCATTCCAGTGGTAAATTACATTTGACTCCTAATCAATACTGGTTTTTTTGCTAGCTTTAATGTTTGTCCCTTTATATGGTGCACTGTTTTTTGTTATGCTGTAATCTGCTAGTACTTCTTTAGTTTTATACTGTGTAGTAAGCAGTTCTGAGTAAGATCTTTCATCTGTTATCTCTTGTCTGTTTAGTAAATAGTTCATTTAATTTGTAAATAGATCTGATTTGCCATCATTAGGACTTGTGGGCCAGAGTTATTCTTTAAATTTAAACTGCTGCTGAATTCTGAGGTTTGTCTGAAGCTTCCACTCATCCCATGACACAAGTCACGAGTAGAAAAATAATCATCTCCAGACTTGCTAGCTGCACTCTTCCTAACACAGGCCAAGATGCTTTCCCACAAGGATGCATGACTGGCTCGTGTTCTACTTGTTGAACACCAGGAGACTCTCAGGTCATTTTTGCAAAGCTGCTTTTCAGCCAGCTGGGCACTAGGTTCTACTGGTGCATGGGACTATTCCAAAGCTGAAGGACTTGCATTTCTGTTTGTTGAACTCTGTGAGATTCCTATAGGCCTGTTTCTCCAGCCTGGTAGTGTCTCTGAACAGAAATAATAGCTTTCAGCATATTGTAATGGGCCAACCCTGGCTGGATGCCAGACACCCACCAAAGCCTATCAATCCCCACAAAAAATGGGTGGGGGAGAGAAAATATAACCAAGGGTTGATGGGTTGAGACCAGAACAGAGAGAGATCACTCACCAAATACTGTCATGGGCAAACCAAACTAGAATCAGAGATATTAATTGAATTTATCATTAATAAAATCAGAGCAGGATAATGAGAAATAAAATAAGACCTTAGAAACACCTTCCCCCACCCCTCTCTCCTTCCCATCTCTACCTCCTACCCCAGGATAGCAGGGAGACAGGGAATAGGGGTTATAGTCAGTTCATCATACATGGTTCCTATCACTGCTTAGGGTGAGGAGTCCTTCCCCTGCTTCAATGTGGGGTCTTTCCTGTGGGAGACATTTCTTCACAAACATCTCCAAAATGATTCCATCCCATGGGCAACAGTTCTCCACAAACTACTTCAACACACGTTAATCTTCCACGGGGTGCAGTTCTTCAGGCATAGCCTGCTCCACCACGTGTCCCCCACATGATGACAAATCCTACCAGGAAACCTGCTCCACCATGGGCTCCTCTCTCCAGGGGTCTGCGGTCCCTGCCAGGAGCCTGTTCCAGCACAGGCCTCCCATGTGTTCACAGCCTCCTTTCAGGCATCCACCTTCTCTGGCATGGGTCTACTCCATGGGCTGCAGGTGGATCTCTGCACCCCCCTGGTCCTCCATGGGCTGCAGGGGCACAGCTGCCTCACCATGGGCTGCACCATGGGCTGCAGGGGAATCTCAGCTCTGGCACCTGGAGCACCTCCTGCCCCTCCTTCTGCACTGACCTTGGTGTCTGCAGAGCTGTTCCTCTCACATATTCTCATCCTGCTTTTTTCTGGCCACAATTACATCTGAGCAGCAACTTTTGGTCTTTTTCTCTTCTTAAATGTATTATCACAGAGACATTACCATTATTCCTTATTGGCCCAGCCTTGGCCAGCAGCACGTCCATCTTGGAGCTGGCTAGCACTGGCTTTCTTGGACATGGAGGAAGGTTCTGGCAGCTTCTCAAAGAAGTCACCCCTGTAGTCCCCCAGATACCAAAATCTGGCTATGCAAACCCAGAAGGGTTGAAGTCCTCCATGAGGACTAGGGTTTGTGAATGTGAGGCTGCTCCCATCTCTCTACAGAGGGCCTCAACCATTTGGACTCCTTGGTGGAACAGCCTGTGGAAACTCTCACTGTAAAGTCACCTGTCCCCGCCCTTTCTTTAATCCTGACCCATAAGCTCTTGGCTGACTCTTCATCCATCCCCAGGCACAGCTCCATGCACTCCAGCTGGACATTGAGATAGAGTGCAAACACTGCCTCCTCCTCCTCCATTGCCTTGCCTGTCCTTCCTAAAAAGCCTGTATCCTTCCATTTCAACACTCCAGTCATAGGAATCTTTCCACTGTGTCTCTATGATGCCAATATCATAGCCATGGAGGCATGCACACATCTCCAACTCTTTTCATATATTCCCCATGCTGTATGCATTTGCAGAGAGCCATTTAAACTGGGTTCCTGATGAAGCTGATTTGTTGGCTGAAATTCCTCTGTGCTGTCCTTCAGGTGCTCTATTGCCTTTCTTCAATCCCTAAATACTGTGTAAACCATTGATTTTCATCCTGCATTTTGCAGATGGGTAAATTCTTCATGAAGACTGTATCTAACAACTGTTCAAAATAGTAGTAGAAAATGTTTACAGTCTGAGATTTCATGTGTACTTCTTACAGCATTTCACTATTAATTTCATGCATATGATCTCACTTTTTAAGTGTAAAAGGAAGATGTTTTCATACTTATTGTTGTGTTTGTGATTTCACGAAGCTGACAAAATGAGATGCGACACTTGGTTTATCCCCAAGGAAAGAGTAACAAAATATAGTCACAGTCTTTCAATCAGAAAAGTAAAACTAACTTATTGCATCAACGTGTAAGAATTCAGCCTTAAAAAATTATCCAAATTAGTAATAGTACTAATACTAATACTAATACTAAACCCTTCAATATTCTGCATCTTGAAAGTCTATTGTAAGACTCTCATGTCTAAAAAAGTAGTATGCAAATGTATATGTATGCACATGTATAATATGCACATACACATACTTCTATATATAATAATATCCATAAATATTATACATATATTCATATTATATTCATGCTCATATACTGTTACTTAGTGGCAGTGCTGGCTGTGAGTTTCTGTATTCCACACATCAATAACTTCCAAGCTATTTGTACATTAGACTTGAAATAGCTCGTATACATTTTTAAAACATATATAGCTCTTATAGGGACACAAAAATTTTGAACCACTCCTTTTTCCTATACCCTTTAAGTAAATGCTTCTGTCTAAATACAAGCTTGATCATCTATCCTTACATTGCTAACTTGACATTGTATAACAAGGTTTAATGCAATGTAACTGACTTAGGAGTATTAAAAGCTGCAAGTGAAAGAGTATTATCACTTCATGTTTTGCTCACTACTTTATGATTGGCTGACAACAGCTGGCCCACAATAAAGAAAGCAGGGGTTAAAAAAAAAAAAGAGTCATATTATGCAAGCGTCACATATTTTAATTAGCTGGTTATATTAAAAGATAGTACATTCCAATGTGTAAATGCTGGCCCATAGCACCAATCCACACTGAAAGGCCACACTGCAGCATATAAGTTCATATCTCATTAAGATACTGTTTATTTATTGGACTCTATGATCTCAGAGGGCTTTTCCAACCTAATTGATTCTGTGCATCTGTGAATAAAATTATGTATGCTGCATAAAGGCAGAAAAGTTGATCTACTCTTACTGACAAATTCAGATATTGCTGGCTTCTCTCATTACTGCAAGCAACTGAACTGGGTTTGCACAGCAGTGTTTCAGTGGGGGGCAGGTACAGGGGTGGCTTCTCTGAGAAGCTGCAGAAACTTCCCTCATGTCTGATGGAGCCAATGCTAGCCAACTCCAGCTGCTGGCCAAGGCTGAGCCCATCACTGACTCTAGTAGCACCTCTGGGATAACATAGTTAAGGTGAGGGAAAAAACTGAACTGGGCAACTGTAGCCAGAAAAAAGTGTGAGGATAACAAGAGAAACAGCTCTGTAGACAACAAAATCAGTAAAGAAGGAGAGGGAGGCGGTGCTGCAAGCACAAGAGCGAGATTCCCCTGTAGCCCATGGTGCCGTCCATGGTGGGGCAGCTGTGCCAGTGCAGCCCATGGAGGTCCATAGTGTATCTGAGATACACCTGCAGCCCATGGAGGATCTCATGAAAAAACAGGTGCATGTCCAAAGGAGGCTGTGACCCCTCCTGTGGGGAGCCTGAACTACAACAAGCTTGTGGCAGCACCTGTGGCCCCATGGAGGAAGAAGCCCATACTGGAGAGGGTTTCCTGGCAGGAGTTGTGACTCTGTGGGGAACCCACACCTGGAGTGGGCTGTTCCTGAAGGATTAAACTCAGTGGAAGGGACCGATGCTGGAGCAGTTTGTAAAGAACTGCAGCCCGTGGAAGGAACTTATGCTAGAGAAGTTCTTGGAGGACTCTTTCCCTTGGGAGGCACCCCACACTGGAGCAGGGGAAGAGTGTGAAGAGTCCTCCCCTTGAGGAAGAAGGAGAAACAGAAATGATGAGTGATTAACTGCCTGCACCCAGCTTCCAGCCAGGGTCAACACACCGCAGTAACCCCTATGACAACTACTGTATAGCTTGTCCACATTTTCTTTCAGAAATTAAAAAAAATAACTTTTGCTAGTAGAAAAGATGGAAACAAAATCATGCTACTAGCAGAGTTGGTTGATTTCTAAGCCTTTCTATTCGTCGGTTTGGAAGTCAGGATTTTGGGTATACAAGTTATATTCTGTAAACAAATTCTGCTGACACCACCTGCATAACAATTGTAGCATATGCTTAAAGAATACCTGTTCATCCTTCTCTTTTCAAGCAAAATAAATTACTACTTAGTCATATGCTTATGAAAAATTCTATTTCTTTCTTGAATACCACAGAACATTTCTCAACTAAATATCATGTGACTTCTTACCTGGCAAACAGCTACAGTAAAATTCACCAATCAAATTGTGGCAATGGCCTCCATTTTTGCAGGGCTTGGAGGAACATTCATCAATATCCGTGGAACAATTTTTGTCTGTCCGAAAAGAAAATTAAACATTAAAACTATAAATCATTCTGGGAAAGCAGAAAAGCTGCTTCACGGTGCAAGTGACAACTGCATAATTTAACTTTTCCAGGTTGGAAACACTATTATATTTCTGCTTGACAATTTTAAAACTAGAGATATTCATAGATCATAGCTGATAGTTAACAAATTAAATATTTTAAAGAAATAAATATGAACACCATTTGCAAAAGCATCTTTTGTATATTCTAGCATCACAACTCAACACCATAATTACTAGGGCTATATGCCACTTTGAAAAAACTGTTTTAGAGATTTAATAACATTACTAACAATAGGAAGAAAAAAATATTTCTCAAGGTTTCATGCATATTTCCAGATGAATGAAGCAATTTCTCAGATCTAAAGAGAAACCCACGAGTTCATTCAGCTGTTCCTTCATTTTTCTGCTTTTAAAGAGATTTAATTGAGCTGTAATTCAAACTTATTCAAATCTGAAACAACAAAAATATAGGTGAATATACAGAAGATACACAGAGCGAAACATTTAGAAGACAATGGAATAGGTGGCTTATGAAAACAATTAACTCATTGAGCATGCCAAACAAAATCCACTCTCCTGTTTCTCTATTGTGCACTGCATTAATTTAGAGAAATCCATAGGCTGTTATAAATAATACTGGGATCTTTCTGAACAAAAATTGATCAAAAATTAGTGGGACAACTGTATGGACTAGGAGCTCTCATGAATACCAGAAGTTAAGGCAGAGACAGAGGGAAAACTGTAACTGTCACTGATGTGAACAAGCAGAACTTTTGTTGGTGTTCTACGTAAAAACTGATGCAAGGTTCCTTGTATCACTCAAATCAGACATACCGGATAGGTAATGCATCCCGGGGACCTCAGTCTAGGGAGCTGAATTAAAGGATCATATGAGGTTTCTGGGGTCCCTCTTGGACAAACAGACCTTAGACAATTCTAGATTCATTGCAACAATAAATGCATGGCTGGCAGATGGTGTCACCTTGCAGTTTTGTCTTCCTTAACTATATGGTGTACCTTCAGCTAGCACATAAAAACAGTATGTACACAAAAATCAAACTAAATGGGCAGGAGAGAGTGAGGAGAAGACAGAGGAAGGAAAAAACCCAACACCCACCCCTTTGTACTGTTTTTCTAAAATAATTGTTTAGAAAAAAGTTTAAGGGGCTGGAAGCAGAAGTTCATAGACAAGGATAAATAGTAGGTAAGACTTCAAAAATTATGTGGAAAATACTGCACAGTCACATAGTATGCTGGATTTAGTGATTAAATACAGATCACAAATCCAGTAGAATCAGTTTAAAGAAACATTAAATTTTTTATAGCTAGTGGGTTTTTCTGTTGCTGTTTTGTTGGTTTTTTTAATATTTTAAATAGATAAAAGAACTAGCAGAATACTTAAGAACACAAGACTTGGATTGATAGGGTATTTAATTACAAAACCATAATTTTTGAAAGGAATAATCATTCAAAAATTCAGAGATATTTGAATGTAGTATTGGTAGGGGAAAAGGTAACTGCAAGTTACTTGATTCAAAGTTAAAGGGAAAAGTACTCTCTGATTATAAAGAAAGAAATGTGAAAAACTTAGCTGAGAGCAGTCAAAATCCATGGAAAGGGAGAGGAGGATGAACAACATAATAACAAAGGAAATCAGAAAAACTGCAAAGAATGCAAAGTTCTCATTTGAAACCTGATAAAGAGTGAACATCTTACCTTTAAAAGGTAATTAAGAAAGCTGCTACTTTCTATAAGTACACAAGTAAAAACTTCCTTTTTGTGGGATATTAGGAGATCAACACAGCACTACCTGGTTTTCAAAGCATGAGCAAGCCCAACTGACAAAAAAGTAGGTCAAGTTGCTAAGGATAACCTAAAAAGTACAACATAAATATCCAGGCTTGAAATCAGACCAGCAAAGGCATGTAGCTATTAGATGGTCAGGGTAACAAGAAATTATGCTGTATGTACTTCAGTATTAAAGATTAAGGAAAGCTATGGATTTCCATGCAGTGAAGAAGGATGCTCACTGATAATGGCAATCATGCAAAATTATTCAACACTTCTTCTGCCTCAATCATCAGTAAAAAGACCAGCTGCAAAGTAGGACATTATCATAATTGATACCTATGATTAAAGGGCAAAACTTTGGTGTTGAATAGAGAAGAAAAGCTGTAGAATTGTCAGATAAGTTAAATATTCAGATAGGCTGGTCTGATGAGCTAGAGCCTTGGGTACTGGGTACTAGTGGACAAAATCTCAACAGTTTTCTTTATAAGCATGTGAAAAATAGGTAAAGTACTCGAAGACTCAGTAACATCAACCTTTGAGAAAAGAATGAAATACAGAGACATGAAATTATAGATCCATTTGTGAAACTTCAGTTCCTGGAAGAAATATTAGGAAAAGTTGTTAAAGTCTTTACTTGCAAGAACCTATAAATATAAAATATTTTTTTTTAAAATGAGCCTTATATAAACAAATTGGTTCCCTTCTACTCTAAATTTACACACCTTGTGGATAAAAAAAAGCTGGCAGCATATGTCATGCTCCTTCTGTTCACTAATGTTTCTGCTATCTTTTGTGAAATCCTCATAATTGGTCTAACATAGAAACTACAAGAGAATATTATGAGGTAATTCAAATTTTTTGGAGATCCATATTCGTACATTAGTTATCAGTGGTTTTACTACCAGACTGGATCAATGAATTGCATAGATTTTGAAAGAAATCTACTGCCCATTCGGTTCCACTCATTCTTTTTCAACAATCTAGATGGTGGACAGCAAAGCTTGCTGATGGCAACACAAAAAGGTAAATTGAAGAACAGGATTAGAAATCTTCATAAATTTTAACAAATTGAAGATGGAGTTTGAAGTAACAAATGTAATCCAATCAGAACAAGTGGAAGATACCATACAGAAAATCATACGTAGGAACAAACCCCAGAATTTTGTTTTAAAACAGTTTGCTGGGATACATAAAAAGGGACATACCCAGTTAGAAGCATAGAATAATCCTTCCATTCTCATCTTACTGGAGTAAAGCTGCAGTTGGAGTACTTTGCATTGTGCAGTGAGGTGCATTCAAGAAAATTGTGGACCAAATGAGAGTCCATATGAGCATGTTAGGAATGACAAACAGCTCAAAAGCATGACCTCTTAGTATGAACAAAATGAATGGGCCTGTAAAGTCTAAATAAAGAAAATTTTAATAGAAATGTGATGACAATCATAAAATAAAAAATGTACTTTTGCAAAAGTCATCAGTTTGCTGTGTTTGTAACGGACAGGATGAGAAGTAATGCATTTAAACTGCATTGAAATATTAGACAATAGTGAACTCCTTCTAATAGTATAATATCACACTGGAAAGATTCCCCTAGAAAATAAGGCATCCTTGGACTTCTTAAAGAA
Source organism: Corvus hawaiiensis (assembly GCF_020740725.1). Classification (NCBI taxonomy): domain Eukaryota; kingdom Metazoa; phylum Chordata; class Aves; order Passeriformes; family Corvidae; genus Corvus; species Corvus hawaiiensis. Next base: position 28,364,844 of record NC_063215.1, read on the forward strand.
GATACATGGGTGAGAAAGCAACATAGTATGTTATGTGGTTTTTGCTGGGATAAGGATGGAACAGATTATAGCTATTATTTTGTTCTAGTGTTGTGATTATATAATTTACAGGGCATACACTCTGTTTATAACACTGAAGGAGGCCCAAAGACTTATGTTTGTGTAGTGAGTTGGATTGTCTGGAAACTTGCTTTGTCTCATGGTAAAGGTCATAAGTTACTTGCTGTGTGATAACTGAGCTCTGACTTTGGAACCTAGTGCTTCTATCCAAATCTCTGTCTCTATTTCTCCATTAAAGCACATTTCTGCACTAGTCATATAAAAAAGAGGTGAGTCCGGGCTTGCAGCAGACGAGAGAAACAGGATAAAAGTGTTAACACTAGCAGGAAGAGACAAACACATTCTTCATGCACACCATAAATGCATATGGTTGAAATTACAGGGGGACAGATACAAAGGCCTACCCTTCCAAAGAAAGCAGTATAGCTTTTGGCACATTCAATCTGAACTCACCGCTCAAATCCTTCTCATGAGAAAACCATAATGAGACAAATGAGGCATTTTATACTTCACTGAGTCTCTTTTTCTGTAGGTAAATGTGAAAAGTCCTTACTCTATTATTTCAACAATGACTTTTAAACAGGTACTTCTGTCAGAGACTGAAATATTATATTTTATGACTTAAACATTTTCTTAAAGGACTTTTAAAACTGTATTACAAAAGCTGAAGACTCCCACACCCTGAATGGGGTCCTGACTGAGGCCTGACACTGCTTGCTGATGAAGATAAGATAAAGTAACAACTCAGGGCTGGGGACATTCACTGAGCACAGGCTTAACACCTCCAAGATGAGGACCACAGCCCCAGGGCTATCAGCTGCCAGGCTCAAACAGACCCTCCAAGGGGTGGAGGGAGGAGAGGTGCTGGGTATCTTGGAAAAGCCTCTGGTCAGAGGCGCAGTGACTGCCCATCCTCCACTGTGCAGAGGAGCCCAGCTGAGGGGTCCTCACTGGGGGGAGAAGCTTATCCACAGCAGAAGGGGTGACATGGCCCAACACAGGGGCCCCCCAAGGGGTCCCCAGACCCTGCACCAGAGCACCAGAGATGATGCAACAGACCCTCAGTGTTGCAAGGGACAGTATGTCAAGCTGGCCCCTGTAAGAGAGGCACGTGGGCATTCCCACCTGGCCCGAAGTGTATATTAATCCACGGAATTCTGCACCCTTCGGCGTGTGGCAGCATGTAGCAGCGTGGCCACAGCGGCAACGGGGGACCCTCACCACCAGCAGACCGGATGGAGGGGAGCAACGAGACGTCGTTGGGACCCTCGGATGGGTGATTGCTTCCATCTAACCCATCACCTCTCCCTGTTCCCCCACCCCCCACGCACACTTTTCTTTCTCTCTTTCTTTTTTTCTTCCCTTCTCTTTGCCTCTTTTAAATAAAATACATCCATTTTTTGGCAACAACATCTAACCTCGTTTGGTTTTAATCTCATTCCTGGGGATATTTTGAACCTTCCTGGTTCTTTCCGGTTTATGCTCAGAGTCTTAGCTTGCTTTGCTTTCCTGGGTCTAAACCGGATTGTAACAACTTCATTTCTACTCTCACTTCCTTTCCTGCATCTCCCTTTCACAGGAGACCAAGCCTATGTGACAACTGAAATCTTGTGATAACTTTTGTTTAGCTAAACAGTACATTTTTCAATGTACTGCAGGACACTTCTGGTCACTTGAAGTTTTTAGATACAAGCACAGAAAAAACCACACAGATTATAGCTACTGAACTGTAGCTGAGCTGTATGTGGGGAAACAACAAAAGCAATTTGAAAAGGACTGCTGAAGACCTCAGCATATGAGCCCTATTGCAGTGCTGTGAGAGAAAAAATCCTCAGATGTATTTAAATAAAACAAAAAAGGAACATTGATGTGTAAAATACCTCTGCATAAAACATTGATTAGAATGTTCCATATTTAAAAATAAATGGGGAAGATGCAGGAAAACTACACAGTTTATTCAACAACTGAATAAAGCATGCTGTCGGTAAGGGCTTAAAGAGCTCCATCTGTTTCATTTAGAAGAAACTAAACCAAAAAGTGACTTGATTACAGACTGTAAGTATCTTTACAAAGAGAAAATACTTGGGTAGCAAGAACTTTTTCATTTTGTGTAGAAAAGGTAATGAAATGCAATAGCTTGAAGTTGAAGACAAAAATTTAAATAAAATATTTAATATAAACTTCTAAACCTGATGGTGATTACTACTAGAAAAAAATGCCAGTGAAATTCTGGCTTCTTTTCATGCATTCAAATCAGGGTTGAATCCTTTTGGATTCATTGTGTGCTTTAATCAAAACTAGAGTAATTAGCTTCAGTACAAGGTGGTTAATGGCCAACATTAACTGCCTTCTGGTATACAGACCTAATATAGAGCATACAACCAGCAATCTATGGATTGTTAGAAGACTTGCAGAATAAATACACTCATCTTTTAGCCCTCTCTGTGTCTTTCTTGGGAAAACATCAAAACAATTTAGTGAAACAACTATATTTCTGTGACAGCAATAGCCCACCCTGAGGCACCCGGGCTCTGTAGCATCACTGTCATCATGTGAAATGCATATATCCTGTTCTTGGAGGTTTTGGAGGTTACTAGGATAACTAGGTGTAAGGTGCTGCTCTATTGTTACCAGAGTAAATAGCCAATGCTGTTCTATTTCCTGCCTGGCTACAAAAAAAATTAATTTTTATGAAATTTTATTTTATAAAATGGCTTTTAAAACATCATTCTGCATTTAACACATTTCCTCTCCTGCTTCAAGACTCCTCAGTAGTCTTTGGTCAATTTACTATTTATGTCAAGAGAATCAAGCTGTGGTATGATGTTCCCACTATCCCCACTGCAGCCCTGAGGCCCAGTACACATGGCATTTCCATTGCTAGCATTGGGCCACTGCCCAGGTGTCAAGCTAAGAGCAGAGGCCTCAGGACTTTGAAAATCACCTTATAGATCATCTAGTGCCAAGCCCCCTGCCACGAGCAGGGACACTTTCCATGAGACCAAGTTGCATAATTCCCCATCCAACACATCCTTGAACACTTCTGGGGATGGGGCATCCACAGAAAATAAAGAAAAAATTCATGACAAAGAGAAAAGCCAAAGCGTAAAGAACAAAAAAAAGTCAACAAGTTACTAAAGATGGCACCAAGTAAGAATCCTACTTAGTGTGGTCATACCAAAACTGAGAGATCATACCTTTTATAGTATGGCTCTATAAAAGCAAAGGATGTCAAAAGGTAATTGCCTCATTGGCTAAAAAGACAACCCAGTATATACTGGGAAATATAATTTAGTATCAAAACCTCCAGTATTATGCTAGTTGGTATTGCAAAGGCAGTGTTGCACAACAGAATTTTTCCAATATCAATGATTCAGTGGATTTTTTCCAGAAGAGGAACCATATACTAGAAAAAAACTAAACAAACCCAAAATAAAACCATTCTTATCTAAGATGCCACTTCTGTCTCTCAAATTCATTAACAGAATATCTGGGAGGGATCAAAAACATGAGCTGGGGAAGTTGCTTGGAGATTGATTTTTTTATGTCAGGGTTTATTCACTGATTGCTCAGGTCATAACAGAAAATTAAGTCCTAACAGGTTTCTTGAGGCAGTTGTAATAAAAATTTTGATTAAAATTCTGTCTTGATATTCATATGTTATTTTCCAGGTGTACTCAGATGTAAAAAGTAAAATCAATGCTCACTGTGCTGTCATACTACTGTTCATTGTATGGTGTCATCCATGATATTAACATAGAAAAAAATATGGTTTTTTTATGTCAAGGAAAAATGAGGTTGATTTCCCACTCAGGAAGACTAAAAATTTCAGCCACGTGTTCCAGTATCTTCTCTGTGTTTTAATCACTGTATGAGCTTTTCTAGACATGATTGTTTTTCTTTTTTTTTAATTTGATAAGACCCTCCTAGCAACCAACATTTTTAAAATTGAAAATCAAGCCTATTCATATAAAATGATTATTTTCCAATTTATCTAAAAGTAATTAAGTAGGTAGTCACACCCAGAAAGATGTTAATGCTCTTCATATGTCATCCATATCAGTTGGAATCACTACTAAAAAAAACAACCATTATATATGAAATAAAAGGGATAAACTGGAATACAAAAATAATCTCATAACACCTTCAGAAGAGCAAAGATAAAGTAAATTTAATACAAGCTAATTAAAGTTTTGATTGAAGACTCAACTTATCTTCTGTCAGGTGGTTCTATTATTATTCACCCTCTAATTTAAACCAATCATGCTTAGCATTTGCAGATGGAATACTATTGGAGAAATGTGCCATTTGATTTCTCACATAAAAAACCCAAGCAACTTTGCTTATATTTAAAGTGACTGGAAAAAAACAATTGATTTTCTTTTCTTTCATTATCTTTCAAGTGCAATTCATTAACTTTTATGTTATTTTATCAAAAATTTTATATAATGTAATTTGCAGCATGATGAAACAGACTATTCTGCACTCTACTGAATTCTGAATTTTTTTCCCATTCAAGTGTTCTAACCTGAATTCCTTCCAAGGAAGGCAGATACACTTACACACGACATGACAATAAATATTCTCCAATAACTCAGAAATACATAGTGAATACATTTCCATGTATGCATAAATGCTGTTTATTTTCCAGCATGTTAACTTTGCACACCCCACAGTGGGAAGCCTGCCCTCAGCAGCCTGCCATTTACAGTGTTTGTGGCAACCAGCAGCCCATCTGGACTGTTCCAGCTGAGCAGAGGCAAGGAAGTCAGCCCTTCACTTCCCCATGGCCTGCTATGAGTCAGAGCTCTGCTGGCCAGGAGACTGGGCAACCATCCCTTTCTGTAGTCTTCAGCTTCCAGGTTTTGTTTTGGTTTGAAAAACATTAACGCTTTGACTAGAGATCAGACAGAGGCATGCTGTTTAAATGAACTTGATCATTAGGGGATATCACAGAAAAAACCTGGCTTTTGAGCTCCTTCTGTGAGGGCCAAAAGGGATGATTGATGTGGAACAATAAACTGACACACGAGATGCAAGCAAGACTGAGTTTCTGTGACTGAATCTAAGAATGGGTGAGCATCCACAGATCACAGAATCAATTAGGTTGCACTAGACCTCCAAGATCATCGAGTCTAGCCTTTGACCAATCATCACCATGTCAAATAAACCATAGCACTAAGGGCCATGTCCAATCGTTTCTTGAACATCTCCAGGGTTCCTGACTCCACCACTTCCCTGTCAGCCTGTTCCAGTGCTTGACAACCCTTTCCATTAAGAAATTCTACCTGATGTCCAACCTGAACCTCCCCTGGTGCAGCTGTGTCCTCTTGTCACTGGCGGCTTGGGAGAACAGGCCAACCCCCACCTTGCTAGAACCTCCTTTAGGGTAGCAGTAGATCTCTCAGGCCAGTTTTTTCCTTTGAATTGTTTGGGACAGCACTTTTTATGATTAGCACAGAAAAGAGGATGTAGTAACTCAATAATTTTGTACTATGCAGCTGTCCTGATATTAACTAAAAGCATTTATGTCAGGCAAAACATGCCTAAAATAGAATGGCTTTTGCAGGCTTACTGAAAACGAAGCTTAGAATACCATAGAAAAAGAATACACAGGAAATATTTTTGAAAGCCAAGAGAAAGGTATTACCTCATGTCTTGTGATGGGTTGAGCTGAGCTCCAAGACCTTGCACCTTGTATAATTTTGGTTTTCAAATGTTTGGTGTTGAAGTGCCCACTTGCTTAGTCACAATATCTACTACAGAATTCCTAAAGCTTAATAGTATGAGACATGATAGAGGAAACAATATAGATTTGAAAATCTATTTAAATTTAACATGCTTCAGAAAGTATATTAAAAGGCTTGCATATTTATTTATTTTCTTGTGTAAATTTAAGTCAATGTGTAACTGATGGTAGATTCTGACTTGATTCATACTGTCTCATTGTAACAACAAACATTAATGAGACACAGGCAAAAATTAGAGGGAGGATAATTTTACACATAGAGAATTCACATGGACCATGATACAAGTGAGAAAGTCAGATTAAAAATTTCATGCATATAAACTACAACTACAAAATTCAGTGCTAATTGATGAAGTAAAAATCACTTTGGAATCATGTTTTCTTCTACACAGTATTCAGTGGTGTCACCTTACTAGCATAGGGATCACCCACATATATCCACAGTTGTGAAATTCTTTTAAATAATAATTAATTAAATAAATAATTAAAGCAATCTCTTCCAACATTTAAAATAGGCAAAGGGTTTCAATGGGCAAAATATAACCCCATCATCTTTTTAAGATTAAAACCCATGCCTTCTCATCCCAAAACTATGAATTACAAAGTTCTCTACTTCCAGTGACTTATATTACCAGAGAAAATCCACTCAAATAATGAAAATGGTCAGTAATCACAACTCATAAAACTGCTTCTTCCTTCTGTATCATTGATGAATTCAACAGCATCCCACTGAGGGCATTTGAGAGCAAACTTTGATTGAAGAGAAAGTATTTACCTGGTCTTTCTCAGGAGCTGATTTTCTTGCCAGGGTAAAGGAAACTCCATGCAGCAGGTTCCAAAAGCAGCCAGAACTCTAGCGCTCACCCTTTCAGCAGCAAACAATTCAGCTGGCAGCAGAAGCTGCAAGACATCTCCCTGTTCCTCTCAGGACCCTCTCAGATGTTTTGGATGTTCGTGTCCTGCTGGCTTTCCTCAGCAGGACAGAGTTGCTTCCACCATCCAGCCCTGCTCCCTGTTACACTCATGGCACTGCCTCTTCCCAGCTCTGTTCCCAGGAAAGGACAAAGATCCACTATCTCCAGTCCACCATGGCCAAGGCCATTCAAGGCAGCCTTCCTGTCCAATGCTGCCCTTCCATCAGAGCTTTAGTGCACAAGGAATGTGATTCTAATCAGGATTGATGCTGCCACGCACAGATAGTAAACAGGAAAATAAACAAACAACCACGCCTAAGACAATTTTGTACCTGACCAGCTCAGATGCTAAAGTTTTATTGGAAATTGCTTTTAATATGATAGGAAAACAAAAGTGTGTTTAAAGGAAAATAAAATGTAACAATCAGTCTTATACGTTTAGTGGACTTTTTCGAATGTTACTTCCTTGATCAAGTCTCATTAGAATACAAAGTGTGATTGACAGGGCATTAGACAGATCTGTTGAAGAATTTTGTAACATGTGCCTTCATCAGAGCTAATTGTTATCAACTAACTGTGCTGTTTATGGTGCTTTTCTACATTAATTATGCAATTTCTCCATTGCTTAAATATTAAATATTAAGTAGATAAACAAAAATTTTATATATGTTTCCTTTAGCCCTTAAACAGCTTTTGAGTTTATCACTGCTACTGTAGCAATATCTTTGTGCACCATTTATATAAATCTTAAAACTCAGAAGAACATGGAGCATGCTTTTGCCACTGTTTGCTTTTCTATCTTGTAGAAGATAGAAGCCCAAATATCAGTATTTTGCATCAAAGACTCTTTCTAAAGAGGCTGAAGCAGTTGTTGGAAGGCTTGGAGAGAGCAGACCTAATGAGATCCACAATGACTGACTGTGAATTAATTGTACAAACAGCATGAGCACAGGCAAAAATATTCAGTGTAATCAGGAGGATTGTTGTCCCTACTTCTAATTCCAGTCAGTAGGCTGGCTTATTTTTTTTCTTATGGGAACTGTCCTGTCTCACAAAAAAAACCAATATGAAGTGAGATCAATAGCACATTCGTGATGAGAAGTCTCTCATGTAGGAAATGCAGGAGAAAATTGAGTTTTTATCATAATAGCCTATTATGCAGTCATGTGAACTTCTATGACTGCAATATAGGCCTCAAGGTATCCATTAAAATCTACTTATAACTCACTTGTAACTGTTTTACTGTTGACAGATCCTGAATCCTTCCTGTCTTGGAGTGAACAGGGATGTTATTGGCAAACTGTTGGTATCAGTATGAATCTAGGATAAAGAGTTCCTCCTAAGGAAGACATACTCTGTCCCAGGCTTCCTTGGTGATGCACACACACATTTATTTGTAGTTCTGGTTCTATAATGTGGATTCTATCACATCCCAGAATAGTGTAGCTGTATTTTCAAATGAACAGCTTTCCCTGCATAACCCAGTTCAAACTGACTGTTAGTAATCTACTACTGAAAAGTTAAGACATTTTCCATTTTGGTTCTAGCAGCATAGGAAAAAGTTTTAATAGCTTCCTCTTTTAAAATTATTGCATTGAAACTTCTATCTGTAGTAACAAATACTTTGTAATCACCTCTGTTATTTTCACAACTGATGCAAAATAGACATACTGTGCAAACTCATAACAACAAATCCAGTTACCAAAGTAAAAAGGAGAGGAAGATCTGACAGGAAATAGATCACATCCCAGTTTTGTAATGCTGAATAATAAAAGAATATGTTTCCATGGATCAAGAAAACTCACAGATGTTGGTGGGAATTACAACTACCATTACTTTCACAGATTCTAAATCTCTGTATATTGTCTTACATTCCTTATGTCCTGTCTTCCTTCTTTTAACCATTGACAAAAGATGAATGAAGAGCTTCTAAACTGAACGTCACTGGTGTTACTACCAACCTGAAATGCTCTATTTACAACTAACTTAATTTTGCCTCCTCATCCTTCACTGTTCTACTTGCTTCTTTGACCTTTCATTTCTCCATAATAGAACTCATCCATTTTTTTTTTCCTTTCTCTCCACTGGTCTCCACACATTTTGAACTCTCCAGACAAATCTGATTGACGTTTTATTACAAGATCCACTAAGTGTGTATGATTTCTTAGACTACCACTGCTTGTTTTTCTGTTACTCCTTATGACTAATGATGCTACATTTGCCTCTCTGAAATCAGCAGCTGAAAGTCAAGGTGTTCAGTGCCTGACATAGTTGTTAAGGTGACATATTTTTGGAGACAGTTTTACTGATTTCCCCATGATCCTGTTAGCCGCTTCTGGCAGAAAGCAGAGCCTTGAAGACTCTTCCTGATGCAAGAGCTATTTTCTTAAACCTGTTAGACACGCAAATAATTGTGCAACTTACAAGCAATTTATTACAAGGTTCTGATGGCACCTTTCTTAAAGAGAACAAAGTATCATTTACAAAAATTGTGTTCTTGTTACCATCTCAATCAAGTATGACTGTGATAAAATCTTCTGAAAGAAAAAGAGCACCAGCTACCTGCTCACCTATGTTTCATAGACTAGGTGTTTCCTGAAAAACTTTTTTCTTCTATGCAAAATACAGTTTTGCTTTCCATTAAGTAACCAGCAGCCTACACACACTGCTTTCATTTTTATCATATTAAGAGGGAAAGTAAAGCAGATTATCAATTGCACAGAACACTGAGTTGATTTTATTTTTATTAATGCTAAAGCACTAAAAAAAATGCTATTAATTTCAGAAAAGAAAATAAATATGTTAACTATTTAATGTCTTTTCCAGGTTAAAAGAAATCTTACCAGTGAATCCTGGAGGACAAGCACAGCTGTAGTCTGCAACCAGGTCTACACAAGTTGAATTGCTTTTACAGAAACCATAAGTGCACTCATCAAAGTTGATTTCACAGTTCAGGCCTTCAAATCCTTGGAAATAAAACCAAAGAGCGATGCATTATTCAGCTATATCTGTGCCTTATTTTTTTAAAGCATGTCTTTAGGTCCCTTGTTTTCAATTTACTCTTGTAAAAAATGATCTTGAATCCTTATGAAAAAATCATTCTAAAAGTTTTTTCTGCTCTGTCATTAGTAGGAAAATGCATGTTTTTCTGTCAAATATACTTTAAAAGGAGTCAATAAATGAAAGCACAAATTTAGGATGCGGTATGTTCATTAATCTAGTTGAACTTTTAGTTTAGCAGACACGAGAATTTATGTATCTGCTGCCATTTTGATGCCATTACAGATGAAGCGATGCTGGGATTTGGACATCTGCTCTCAAAATAAAAATCAGCTCTTAAAATCTCTCTTAAAATCAGCTCTCAAATATTTGCTTCTCTACTTTTTCTTTATTTGTTTTACAGAATCCCAAAATTATCAAGGTTGCAAGAGGCCTTCCAGGTCATCCAGTCCAACCGACAACCCAGCACTGCCACAATCACCCCTGAACCATATCCCCAAGTGCCACATCCAGACACCTCTCAAACACTTCCAGAGATGGTGAACTCACTACCTCCCTGGGCAATTATTCCAATGTCTAACCACTCTTTCAGTGACTTTTTTCTTGTTTATTAATATCTAATTTGAACCTCCACAATTTAGGGACATTTCCTCTCATCCTTTCGCTAGAGACATGGCAGTAGAGACAGACCCCCACCTCAATAAAACCTCCTTTCAGGTAGCTGTAGAGAGCAGTGAGGTTCCCCTCAGCCTTCTTTTCTACAGACTAAACAACCTCAGTTTCTTCTGTCATAATGACTTTTAGCAAACTCAGAGGTCTAACAGTGGCATTGTTTGTAGCTGAAATTGCTAGAGAATCTCCTCTCCAATATCTGACATTTCATGCTCTTGTAAATGTATTCTAATGCATGGTCATGCTACAAAATGAGTATCATTAGTGCTGTCACAGGCCATGGCTGCAGGAAGACCATGACTAATGCTAAGCTATCGGAACCCTCAGTGCAAGGCATATTCCCATAATTTCTCAAACTGACCATGGAACCAATTTCCACCGATCCTTAAGTCATAAAACTTTAGAATTACCCTTAATTCATTAATAATGTATAAAATAACAATTCTTACTTGCATTTAGAGTTTAATCAGACCCATGTCTCGCATGTAACACCTAAGCCACAAAATTACCAATGTGGATGCCAAGATTTATTTTTGTATAAGCTGGTTGGGCAAGCTTAAACAGCAAAATGATCTTCTCCAAGGTTAATTTCCAGCTAACTTCCAATATCTGTTTTGGCTTCTAATTTAAGCTAACTAATGACAGAGGCTGTACTTATGAGAATTATTTGTGGCAATTTCATCTCTTGTGATGAGTTTCTGAAGTAATCACCACTGGAATGACTGTATTAATATATACATACCAGGAATATTGTCAGCTATTAAATCTGCTACCATGAGTCCACATTTAGAAAATAGTATAATTTGGAGATTAAAATAAAAAAAAAATTTAAAACATAGAACATACTAGGTTATAAATCACAACCTTGGTTTTATTTTTAACTAAAAATCCATTTAAAAATATTCATAAAAAACCTATTTGTGAAAGCATTAAAGAAAGAAACTGTAATTTAAAATGTTTTCAAACATTTTAGGTTTTCTTTGACTAATATTTTATTGAAATCACTCATTTTTTCATACAGTACTGATAACACGGAGCAGTGTGCATTTTTAAAGACAGACCACAGGTGCTGAAAATCATATTACTTTTGTCTGTGAAAGTTCTAATAGATTTTTTTACTTGTGGCTTACTAAAGCTATTATGAACATTGTAATTTGCTATGATTAGTCAGAAATCTGCACATTATTAATGAAGGTTATTGATGACACTGTCCATGGAATTCATGTACTACCCATTTGTGTTTTCTCCACTGCTTCAGACTTTGCTAAAATCATGAAGTTCTGATTGAAAAAAGCTAGCACTTACAAGTATATCTGTCTCCATTCTTAATCTGTCTCCATTCTTAATGACTGTGGTTGTTTTGGTAGACACATTGACTTGGTGGACGAAGATAAAAATGAGACTTTGGAAAGGAATTAATAACTTCCATAGAAAGGAAATTTTGGCTTTGAATGGCTTTGAAGCCTGTGAAGAAGATGTTTTGCAAACTGCAGGCAGTTTTGAAAATTGTCAAAGATAATAAAAATAAATTATTTTGAACAACTTACCTTCAGGGCAAAAGCAATCATAGCTGTTGACATCATTCTGACAAACAGCACCATTCAAGCAGGGAGCTGAATCACACTCATTCATTTCTGTTTCACAATACTGGCCTGAAAAACCTGCAAATGAAGTAAGATAAGCTTTGATTTTCTTTGTCATTATGTATGCTATTAGCATGAAACTTTTATTTCAAATAGCGTTCTTTAACTAAACCAAAACGTCTTAAGATCCATAGTCCCCTGGAAAAGGAAACTTTAAGTCAGAGCTTCTGTATTTTATTTACAAAGGGTTAAATTTTACTCATTTCTTATTCCATATTACAAATACATCTTTTTGATGGAATAAGGCAATAAACAAAGTAGGAAATGCTTCCAGAATGCAAGAAGACATTCATAGCTGTATGAAAACAAGGTAGAAAGTTTCAGGTGTTTTTCTTGTTTAGAATAATTTTAGTATTTTTGTGGTGTAAGAATGTTTTGGTTTGGACTGACCTTAAAGATTAACTAGTTCCAAGCCCTCTGCCAGGGGCAGGGGACACCTTCCACTAGACCAGGTTGCTCAATAACTTTTTTTAAAATTTTGCCACATCAGTATAAGAAAGAGTACATCAATTATCTTTCATCCACTGTGTTGTCCTTATTACTGTGGAGAGGAACAAAATACAGAGTGCAAATATACTGAGGCGTAGCAAAGATGTCCTGTGTGAGTCAGGTCTCAGGAAAAGTGCACGGCTCAGATACAGTACATAAGGCTGTTGGGTTTGTTTCTAAAAGAAGGAAAGTGCACATCATTAAAACAAAAATCTGAAGACTAATTAAACTCGCATAAGGAAAGAGTAACTCAGTTTTCTTATTTCTTACAGGTACTTTGAAACACTGTATGGCGCACAGGTGGCGCAGTGCCGGCAGTGGGGGCTGCACAGGGGTCCTGTGAGGAGAGGAATTTGGGGCTAGAAATTTTTTAGTAGATCTACAAAACAAAACAAAACAAAACAAAACAATTAAATTAGCTCTCACTGTGGGGAAACAGGGCAGAGTTACCTACTTGCCCCTAACTTACATGTGCTAGATGAAGACAAGATGAATCGGTATTTTTGTAAATAGCCACCAAAGGTACAAGATTTAATCTGAAGAATAATGAGGAATAATAGAGACCTATATATTTAAATTTGTTTTGATGATACTCAATATTGAAGAAACTTGGGAGGGGGGAAGAAACACCAATGAAATGAGCTCATGCTTTATACATTTAAAATGTAAAATTCAGAGGAGAAGAAAATAAGAATAAAAATCTGTTTTGCATGTGAGAACTGAAGAGACAAATTCCTTTTGCTGTGCTTTAGAGCATTTTGACCTTTAGGAAAACAAAAGTGGTCAGGCATAGCTGACAACCTACTTTAATTTAACTGTTACAGATTATTTTTTTAAGTTTTAACAAGTTAGAATTGTTTTCTAGAAGTTATGTTCTTTTGAAAATGTTAACGTTTATAACCTATAGCCTGACACCTATAAGTGAGAAATAGCTACCTAGTTGGAAACTAATTCAGATTGAAAACTTAACTAACTGCAATCTGGCCTAAATAAGGTTCGGGCTGGTGGTTTTTTTTTTGGTTTTTTTTTTTTTTTTTTTTTTTTTTTTTTGTTTGTTTGTTTGTTTGCTTGTTTGTTTTTTCATTAAAAAGACAAAAATTAACAAGTACAGAAGGACTGAGAACAGCATCTTATTCTTAAAAATGGAAAAAAAATACTTCTCCAAGCTGTTCTTTTTTTCTTTTTTTTAGCATTTATCCCTATTCATAAATTATTGAAAACACCACCTTGTAGAGAGCTTCTTAGAGGAGTTACTGGGAAGTTTATTAGGTCATTTTTGAAATAAATACTGAGCAATTTTATAGGCCTTGATGATAGTGTTAAAATGTTTTAGGAACAACTGCTGCCATTTCAGGATCAGAAAAAATCCCCACATTTTGATCCTACCATGTGAAACAGTCTGAAATCTGAAAACAGAAGTGACCCATGATCTCCCAGCTCTCAACAGGACTGGTTGTGATGGTGCAACAACTCCTTGTGATGAGTCATGACCTTGTCACCCTTTCTCAGGAGTGATGTAAATATCCAGCAGTTGTATTCTGACATTCTGAGGATTTTTGTTACAGAAGGACTAGAAGGCAAGGGAAAATATCATAGGGGCAAATACAGAGCTGCAGGTAGCAGAAGCTAATTTGTAAAGGTTTTCATTAGATAGTTTACTTCATTGCTATGTTATAAACTTATGGATTGGAAGGGAAGAAATTAAAGACATAACTAGAATCTGTCTTTAATAGAATTTGGTGCATACAATGTGAATTATCCATTCTGAAAGAGCTGAAAGGAAAACATATTGATAGAATTTTATTTATTCTTGTCAACAGAATATGTCCTGCAGAGAGAAAAAAAATTAAATTTAGTTTTTATCCCAATTTTTTTCTGCTGAAGTAGAATTATTCATTTTTAATATAATAATATAATATAATATAATATAATATAATATAATATAATATAATATACTGTGATTATGTTTATTTCTTGCTGATCAACATACCAATAAATGACACTTCTTTCACAAACATTAAAAAGCTCAACAGGACTGGTTGTGATGGTGCAACTTAATAGGCTGAAGGAACATGAGGAAAAATAAGCTTCATTTGTATTATTTTTAAATCAAGAGTGAGTTGAGGAATGCTTTTAGGTACATTATAATCCATGTATTCACACTTAATTACTTGTGATATAATAACATTAAGTTAGGCAACAAAATAGAAGAAACTAGTAAACTAAAATATAAATATTTCTGCATTTTTGAAATCATACAAGTTAATCAGTTCCATACATTTGAAAATATGAAAATAAATGTATCTGTATAAGTGCTCCAAACCTTTGTGCTCTACCCTCTGACCTCATAAGATGACTTTGGCAGACCCAACACTGTGCTCTAGGAGCCAGGAAAATATTCTGTTCCTTCATCCATCCAGCTCCTCTCTCCATTAGCCAGCGATAAGGGGTATCAGAGATACACCTACTCCTGAATAAATATTTCCATGCAGTCAAGTGAAAAGCACGTGTCCCATAAATCCTTTCAAACAGTTGAGAAAATGTTTATGGGAATCTTTTATGTAAAAATGTATTAATGTCATTGTGGTTTAATCTAGAGTGATCCTTAAAAATAATATAAAATGATATAGTATACATGTAATATACATATATAGAATAGTATAGTACTGTATCCTATCATATCATAAGTAATTTTATCATAAAATAGTGGGTTTATATTTGTATAAAATAGGTAAATTGTGATCTCCAAAAATATTTTCATATTGCCTTCACTGAGTGGCAAATAGCTATGATCAGAGCATATAATAGATGATGCAGCTGTTCCACGACTTTCTTTATGCTGAAAACGCAAGGGTAAAACCCATCTGAGAGATGAATTAGAAGTATTAAACTATCTTGCTTCAATTATTGCAAAGAAGGAATTCATAACTCAGAATTTCTGGAGTCAGAACTGGAAAAACCTGTCATAATTATTTACTAAAGATATAATTTCATTATTTTTTGCCAACACACACATACATAGCAGTAAATATTTTCAGCTCTCAAGATTTATATCTCTTTATTTGGACTTCCTCCTCAGATGAGGATGAGATCTTTATTCCACTGGCGCTAGTCATAGTTTCCTTTTCTAATATAAATATAAGAGAAAGCATAAAGAGTCAAGAAAAGTAATAAGATTTACTGGAAAGTAATTTTGTGAAAGCAACATTGTTTGCAGGACTCTTTTACATATATGAAGTTGCTTTAAAAATAGACTAATTTTCATAGAGTTGTAGATATTCTGTTAAAATATATATGCAGACATCTGACTCATAAACATATTTCATGTGTCAAAGCCTTAACATTATTTTCTTTCCTGTAGCCTAATATTAAGGAATAAATCATATAAGAAAAAATATTTTCTGTGTGTCATAAATAATCCAAGAAACTCTAGGTCAAATCTAAAAAACAAAATAATTTGTTTCAATAGAAATAGGAAATAAATATAAATTTCTAATATTTGATACCTGAGAATTATGATTCCATATTCTCACTCCTAGCAGAAAGTTCTTAGTAAAAGAAAAGGGAATCTGCATTATGAATATGTCAGAAAAGTGGGATACATCCTCCCTGGATGCTTAAATCTACCAGATCCAATTCTTGCTCACTAATGGCAAGAAGTCTTTGCTATGAAATTTTATTTTTAATAATACATGTATTTTTAAAAATGAAACAACATATGTCTAACTTTTGTATGGCTCTATTAGCTTCTACTAAATTTTATCAATAGAAATGTGGTCTAGGATCACCTAGGAGTTTGAATTCAGACACTCTACATCAAAGTAATAGTTTTATATAGTGGTAAGACTCCTAGTCATTTTTCAGGGATGAAAGCATAAAACTGAAAAGTATTTTATGTTACAGTCTTTAAAGTCTCAACTCTTAAAATGTCAGGTTAAACCAGTTACTAAAGTAAGTTATATGTGAATCTATTGCACAGAGATTACGCATTGAAAAATAAGGCACATTGCGAAACTGAACTGTCTACACCTCAAGTAATGATGTGTGAACTCTCCGTGTTGAGATCACATTTTTTTATTTCTTTGTTCCAAAGGAAGATCATTACTTTATTAAAAACCTTCTCTGAGGTCAAACAGAAGCTCAGTCCCCAGAACTGGCTGGATTTTAGGCAGACAAATGTCACAGTAAGTTCTATTTTAAATGCATATTGCCAAAACAAAAGGAAGGATCTCATTAGAGAAAAGCACTGTATTTTCAAGAAGATGTAAGGAAGATATGTTTTACCTTGAGAACCCTCACTGGAACAGCCCCCCAAGGGACATGGTAGGTTTACCATCACTGGAGGTTTTCAAGAGCCAATTGGTCAGGGTGCTAGATACTCTCACCTAGGCTCCCTTTCTAATCAAAGGTTGGACAAAATGATCTTCTGAGGTCCATTTCAACCTGGGTTTTCTATGGTTCTATAACAAAAACCAAAGCCTGTGAAACAGGTTGGTAGAATGACCAGGGAAATAGAAAGCCTGACACAGAACAAAGGACTCAGAAATTTTAGTTTGTCTGGTGTAGCAAAATGTAGGCTGAAAGGAGATATGAGTGTTTCTGCTCTTTGTCAATGAGAAAAATCACCAAAAAAATGTGAAGAACTATTTAAGTTAAAGAATAAGTATCACAGGTATAAAGTGATATTATCACAAAAAAATTTAAATTACATAGTAGAAAACCTTATCAACAGACAGATTCTACTTATACATACATTCATTGGAGGTTGTCATAGAAGTACCTATCATTCTCATGAGCTTCTTAAATTTGCATAGATGAATTGTGATAGCATTTAAAATTAAAGAGAGGATATAAATTCCATGCACAACAATTTTCATATGATAACATGCCAGCTTTGTATTAAGAACACATATTAGCAGCCCAAATGTGATTTAAAAAAATTCTCAAAAAATCAAGATTGCATTTATAATTGAACTATCATTGCATCAAATATTATTAATAATAAAGAAGTCTCCTCAACTGTTAGAATCCAGCAAAAAGCAGAGAAAGGAGTTATTACATCTTAATCTAAAATTTTAAATAGTCCTGTAAACAGAAGACACAGCCAGTATTCTGGAATTTAACTGACACCTAAGAATATTGGAGTACATGTATAGAAACAGCATAATGTAAGCAAAAAGATTCACCTTCAGATTATAGTGCATTTACATAGAGAGGAACAGAGATGGTACAGGAAATTACACTGGCAACATTAATTCTGTCTTTCCAGATACTGAAATCTTAATCACTCTTTTAATACGGTTTGTGGGCATATACATACTAGGTGCATTCAAGTACTAAGAAGGAAATAATAAAGTCATGCAAGGGATACAATATAGGCAAACTGTTATGCTTTTATGAAATTCCACTGACCTAGATTAATCTAGAAGAGTTAAAGAACAAAACTCATCTACCAGATGTTTCAGTGTTCTAAATCTGCACATAGATGATTTGTTTTACATCTGACCACTCAAGGTTAAACCATTACTATCTCAATGGGGTGAAGAAGAGGAGGAGGATATCCATAATTTAGTTATCTTGTCTTCTGCAAACCATCCTGCATCTGTATATGATTTCATGTAATAATTTTGGGGTTTGAGCCCTCAGTTGTCTAAGCCTAGTATAAAAAAAAGCAGAAAACCTCAGAACAAGGAGAGAAGAGACACATTAGAATTATCTTGTACAAGTGTTAGAATTATTTGTACAGGAGATAAAGCTTTCTTGACAGCCAGTTGAAGATTGCTGAACAAATTTCAATAGGAATTAAGAACAACCATATAGCAGAGAGTACATGTATTCCATTATTAAAAAAACCACTAACCCTGTATGATTTGCACTTGCAGAGAAAAATAAAGACAGCCTTGCAGGTGGGAGACACTAGTCATACAAACTGTACTGTGGGTCTGAATAGAAAACCATGTCCTCTGACAGGATGGTTTTATAAAAACTGTGCAAGCTGAGGCTTGCTGATTTTACTTATGCTACAGCAGGAGGTCTCCCAAGCTTTTCTTTCAATCTATTCTAATTTTCCAATGCCCCATGAAATTTTTGTTTAAAGATGAAAAGCATCAGAGTGGTTTCTTACATTCCTGTAAGAAAAACTTTCCTTTCTTTTTTTCTTTTTTTTTTCTTTTACCATTAGTATCTGTCTCTTTGAGAGGATGTCATTATGGCAGAAAAATTTATAAAGCCACATCAAAACAAAGGGCATAGGAACAGCATATGGATACCTCCCGCAGATAAAAAGCTGCCATGACAGGACAAAGAGTTCTGTTCCAAGAAAGATGCTGAACATACCTGTTACCTTGGGTAGCACAGGGACAACTATTGTTTCTTTTATATCTCTAGGCCTGAGGAATCTCTGCTTACATTTGTGATTTTCAGGACTTACAGCTCAAGTGAAAAGAATAGCAGGATTTATAGCTCAAATAAAAGGAAAAAAATATATGAATTTGTGGAAGCAGTTGTAAGAAAATACAACACATTTATATAGTCAAAATTTGCCTTGGTGAAAATGCATTAGAGGAAATATATTTAAAAATACTTAAGGAGCTGTTTTTGCTTTTCATTCTTTCATTTGGGTTTCTGTTTTCCTTTCATATTGGGGTTGTTCTGTTCTTTTGTAGAGATGTCTTACTCTGTTTTTCTAACGGATTTTAAATTGACATCATTATAAAATATTCTTGATCAATCCACTGAAAAAGAAATAGAATGGAAAAATGATATTAGAAATAATAATTGTACATCTGGACTCTAATAACCAGATGGACACTTTTCTGTCAGAGACTAAAATTCTCATGCAAGTAACTGTGACGTTCTCACTGCCCAGCAGATGCACAACACGGATGTAATTTTTTTCCAGATAAGTATTCTCAGGGGACACGAAGCATTGTTAATTTCTTTTAAATAATTCAACAGACAATTAAAAAATTCACACATCCTTAGATTCCTAAGTCTATTTAAATTAGCTGTCCTTAAAGCAAACTATTCAGGATGCAATTTTACCCTAGTAAGAACCCAAACATAAGTTTAGAAATAGTCTGAAGATTAACCTTAAATCTAAATGACAAATAGTTTATGGCATGTAACATTTAAACTAAGTTGAATGTTAATTTTAGCCTCCTGCTGATAAATTCTCCATAAATTCTACAACATAAAGAACTAATGAAAGCCCCCTAATTTTCCATAATTAATAGAGGCAAAGTTGCTGAATATGAATCCCAGTGAAACTGGTTGAATTGGCATCCCTGAAATTTGGTAACCACTCCTCAAAATAGAAATCCTTAGTGTGACTATCAGAGGGGGAAAAAAAGCTTAAATCATAAATTCTAGAAGACAGTAGATAATTAGGTATGGGTAAACATCTCAAGCAGAAGTCTGCAACATGTTAGCTGCACTTATTGCCTGGCCTTATTGTAAACTTTGATAACACCATGACCAAACAAAGGTTGCATGTCTTAAATCTTCCAGTTAAGAAGACATGAGAGCATCATCCATTTAATCAGATGTTTAGACTGAGAGAACTGGGAAGGGGAGGGCCGTCCAAGCTTTCAGAGAGAGTTGGTGCTGAAAACCAGTAGCTCCTGCAAAGAAGTGGTGTTGTAGAAAAGAAGAGTGGTAAGAAAGAAGGTAAACATCTTGACTGGAAGAAAGATCCTTGAAGTGTGGTAGGAACCTGGAGATCAGAGAGATGTGTGGAGGAAAAAAAAGCCAGGGTATGCACAGAGACTGTGGTTGGTAATGCTCAAGACTGATAAGTTTGAGCAGCATCTCAGCGTGAAGCAGCATGCCTTTCTACCTGAGCTTCCCACGAAATCAAACCACGGCAGACATAGCACTGAAAGGGCATGAGTGGGATAACCAGTTGCAGTAAGAGCTCTCATCTGGTTAGTTCTTAAATAAACCCCGTTGTCCAGATTCATTGTGGACAGTCATTGCATTGCTGCCCATGACCATGGCTGGATTGGCACAAAATATGACATTTTGAATAGACTCAAATTATGTGGCTTTCCTTGACAAATAAGGTTGCTTTACTTACAATGAAAAAGGAGCATACTATATAATACACTTATATTTAGCACTCTTAGATTTGTCATTAATATACCAAATATATTTTGTTTGCTAAGTGCTCAAAGATAGTCCAGCTCATTATCATACCTTTCTGGTACAGGTAGATGGTGCTTTCTAGTTGCTTGATTAAAATGGGAGCTTTTATTAAATAAAAAAAAGATTTGGCCTTAGAGCCAAACAACTTGAGTCAGTGTAATTTTTTCTCTTATAGCAGCAGGATAATAAATTTCTCTTCCATCTAGGACCTCAGTGAACATGTGTGCAACTATGGTCAGGATAAAAAAAAGAAAAAAAAAACATTTAAAAAGGCATATCCAAAAATTTTCAAAAATTAAGTAAGTGTCCTCTGAGGGGAGCAGCTGAGTTGTATTTAATAGGAGAAATTAAATAATCATAAGTAAAAGAAATTAATGTTTAGAGTATATTTAAAATGGCTTGAAAATCAGGGCAAGCTAAAGTACAAAAGAAAAATAAATATTGCTGCAAAATTTAGTACTGGGGTGGTAAAATGTTGGTATGATCAATTTGAGACAGCTAAACAAGCAAAGAAAATGGTTAATCTCTATGATTGCTTACTACTGAAAAATATTTTCCCCTCCTATTCATGAATAAATGAGCAATCTGGTTTTACAGAGCCACTGAGTATGGGCAATGAAGTAGTTATTTTTCAGAGCACTCAAGATGTACCGTCACCATTTCCTGAAACAGAGGATTTTAACAATGATGTGACAGTTTAATGCAAGACCATGGAGACCAACTGCTTTCAGTGCTGTTACAAGGTGAGATAACCATGACAAAATGATTTCTGTATGCGTCTATAGGGAGCCCATTATGAGTCTATCATTCTGGCACTACAGTGTGAAATTATGATGGGGAAAAAAAATCATTCAAATTTGTACTGCATGACAATGATGCTCCAGCATGAGCTAATGATATATAGCAACTGAAATGCAAGTCTTTTTTTTCCCTGTATACTGAAGAAAACTCTACCTAACCCCAAAGTGTTTATTAACATGTAGTACAAGAGAACTGGATATAAAATAAATTATCAGAATTACCTTCAGTTGATCTCTACTAAGTGTAAAAATTCTGTCTTTAGGCTGAATCAAGAGGTTTCTTTGTAAATTTACCCACAACAGAAATTCATCTTGTACAGATAAAATATACAAACAAAATCACATAACTAGAAATCAATTATTTGAGTCCCCATAATCTAAAAAACATGAGTATATGCTCCTCATTTACTCAAATTTCCATTTGCTTTCTCCAATCCAGTAATTCTTACACATCTCCAACTTGGAGTTCTTTAAACAAAATAATTTTAAGCTTGCTCTTTCTGGTGTACTAATATATGTATTTATGCCTGTATTCTCTAATATCTCATTATTTGCCCTTCATGAACAGTGATTTTCTTTAAAGAACCATTAATTCTTTACTTAAAGGCTGTTTTCTTTTTTTTTCATAAAAGTCTGAATTACTCTAAGTATGTTTAGTCAACATTATAGGTAGCTAACTTACTAACAGACCTATTTTTTCTAGGACTTTCAATTAAAAAATGTGCTTCATGCTACTTCTAAATTGTGGATTTTTTTGATCACTTCTCTGTCCTTTTCCATTTTTCTAGAGTTCATTTTAAATTTCACATCTTTGCGTAATTCATATTTGGCCAAATTTCTTTCTGCTGTCTTCTCTTAAGTGAAACACTAGCCCGAATGTCCTTTTTTGCCAAACAACAAAGAAAAAAATGGTAAGAAGTCTGTTTGTTCAAGATAAATTTACACAGCATGAAAGCCTCATTCAGCATTGTTTCATATCTCTTGTGCCAGGTAACAAAGCAAATTTCTGATATTGTCTGCAAGGATTCTTGTTTCCACAATAGGTATGGGAATATGGCAGAAAGCAATGGAGTTTGAAAAGCCAATACTTCTCTATTTTCCTAGTCATGTAGTTAGAAATTTTTCATTTAAAAAGTGAGCCCAATGCTGGTAAAAACATCAAACAAGCATTGTCCTAGAATACACGCACTTAAAACAGGTACAATGATATCCCACAGGCATCGTATATGACGTGAGTCATTCAGGCTTTGGAGGAACCTCCTTTGAAAGTTAAATTTAGTTTCATTTTCCAATAGCTGTTATATTTTATTATTGAAACAGCCTAGTGGGAAAACATGGCATAGTAAATTAAGAAGAAAAGCAAAATAAACATCTCCCTGGTAGAGTACCAGAGAGAAAAGGATCATTTGAATGCTAATGTAGCTTTGGGATGTGACAGATTAAACTTAGCAAACTGTTGTCCGCACACATCCTACAACTAACTTTCACTTTAAGTTTAGCATTCTAGGTGAATTCATAAAAAAAATATATAGTCCACAATGCAAACAAAAACATCTTCGAATTGTAACCAGTTTTGGCCTATGCAAACAGAACATGGATTCCTATAAGTTGCTTAAAGATTTCTGAACATATCTGTCATAGGTTAGCAAGCATAGTCCCGGAAGGGATGTCCTTGCTAAGGGGTGCTTACAGTTTCCTCTGGGAACTGATAGAACCTATCAGCTGGCCAGTTTGAATATGGACAATTCTCTAAGCCACTTAAAGTTGTGACCGCCTCTGTGATCCACACTTAAGAATAGACAAACTCCTCCCCAAGCTCTCTCTCATTTTTGGTGCTGGGACAGGTGGCTGCGGGGCCCGTGTGGGGACCAGTGGGCCCGGCCAGGCCCTGCTTGGGCCAGGCCGGGCCGGGCCACGGCCATCCCGGAGCCGATGGACCTGTTCCAGCCGTGGAACCCCCCCCACTGCCTTGCCGTGGGCAGCCGGAGCAGCTCCGCTCTCCCCCCTCTCCACTGCGTTAAGCAAGATTCCAGCTGCAAGGCCGAGGGGAGATTAACCCTTTTAGTCCTGTGAAGAGCTGAAAACTCGAGGGAAGAGAAAGAGGAGATGCTTAAAGCTGAAATTCTGTTGTGAAGCTATGATATATCAGAGTATCCCGTTGTAATTTCATGAAGGCATGGGGGGTGGAGTGTTCAACTCGTAAGCAAAAGCACCTGCGCTGGGATAGGCGGATGCTGACGCAGCTGTAATTTCATGAGAAGTTTGGACAGGGAGAGATGGAAGCGATGAGGACTTTTGCTCCAAACGGGAAAGGAGAAAACCTCAGTTCCTAGAGATGCTCCCAGAGATAGTCCTAAAGATGAAGATGAGGAGGACCCTTTGCTCCCAGGAAAGGAGAAGGGCCTCTATTCTTAGAGATGAAATGCTCCCAGAGATGGGTGAAGAGAACTTTTGTTTCTGAATGGCTCAACCTTAAAATTGTACCCCAAAAACCTTCAAGAGTGGACCCTTGAAAGCAGTTGTGGGAAAAGCTGCAAGTCGGGGGAAGGGACTCGCATGCGAGCAGAGAGACTCCTCTTCCTAAACGGACTGAACAATATTTGGAAGTGGGCGGCTGTCTCGTTGTGATAATGTTTTCATAGCACGAGCAAGAAGAGACTTCTCTTTCTAAATGGACTGAACAAGGTTATTATGGAAGTGGTAAACAGACTGAACATCTGAAGGGTTGTCTTTTTACATTGTCAGTGGGAGAATGGAGGAAGGTGGGGGGAGGAGGAGAGTTCTGAAGGTGTGGTATGATTTTTTTGTCCTTCTTTTAGGTCTGTTAATAAATTTCTTTATATTCTTTCAAGTTTGGTGTCTGCTTTGCGTTTCTCCTAACTCTTATCTCACAGAAGATAAACAGTAATGAGTATTTTGGGCCAAACCACTACAATATCCTACATGAATTTTGAATATGATCACCCTGATAATATGGTTCAATTTAAGAACTAAAATTAGGTTGAAGCTAATAACAGGTATTAGAAAGACAGTAGGTATTTCTTCATGGAAATGTTTTGGGAATCAGCTAATTTCAGAAGCACCATAAGTCACAGAAACATATAACTGTCAGGAACTACTGAAGTAATTGAATCAGTCGTCGCCTCTTTTCTCACTCCTGAAACCTTATGACTGTGAAATAAATGCTTCTTTTGGAAGAGTTAACATTTTCTTCACATTTCCTTCAGAAATATTTTCAGTACACTGTCATAAAATTAGGACCCATGACAAAAAATTCAATTGCAGGTGGAAGGGAGGACAGCAGAATTTAAAGGTCAATAAGCTGACTAAAATCTCAGATATAGCAACAGCAGAGAATTTGTTAGATAAAATGCTGTGTGCTACAGATAATGGCTAGAAATATTTAACATTTATAAAAGAACATGACATGGAAGAAATATTGAGTACAATTAATGAACTAAAGTACTTAGATATGTGATGTGTGGTGTTACTTTAAGTAAAATATGGTAGTTCTTCCCCACCTACTTTGTGAGGGCGAAATCAGCTGTTTAACTGCAATTAACAGTCAGTGGAAATCAGGCACTTATGGCCTTAAGGTGCTTTGGAAACTATTACCTGGAAGACAGAAAAATGAGAGGAGAACTTTGTCATACTTAAGATTTCATTGAAGTACTTTTGATAAAGTAAATTCACATGGTTAGATGTAGTACTAAGACCGTAGGAAAAAGCAAGGATCAGCTACCCAGGATAGAGCTAGTGTCTGTTATCTATATGGTTTTAAAAAATTTATTTTGAGAATTACCACTATGGTGTATTTGAAAATAAATGAAACATTAATAACGCAAATAAAATCTGAGGTCATGTCAGGAACTAGAACCCACCCAAAATGAAACACAAGAGACCTGCCAGCAGATAATTTATTTATTGAATCTTTCTCACAGGGTTTGATCCATATTAAAGTTCACTTCCTATCACTGTGCGTCTTATCACCTGTGCAAGAAGAGTCAGTCTGTTATACATATAAAGTAGAAAACCACTGTATGAGATACTAAGATCTGCTTCAGTTCCTTTGTACTTCCATAGTCTAACAGGATGTAAGAATTTAGCTTTGTTTTACAAGGACTTAAACCAAATCCCTTACATCCCTTTTGCTGATTTCCATGAGCATTGGTTCAGGCATAAAGTTTATATTTCTGATTCCGAATTTTTTATTCAAAGAGGGTATACTTCAACATACTTTTCAGACAAACATTTCAATAACCTTTTCTTGTGGATGACAAAGTGCTGCCCCACAACCTGACCTTTATTTCCCATAACTCTGCTCAAGCGATAACTACCAGTAGCAGTTGTGATGGGTTCATCAGACTCATAGTGTATTTGAGGGAGACAGATAACAACACAATAGATAAGAGCTTATCTGAGGTCACTCTTGTTCCACAGAAGCACTGGTCAAGATCTGCCTCAAACCAAGTGTGGTAGAAATTAACTTCTGTGGTCAGCATGCAGATATGGCTATAATTCAATTATTTTCCTCTATAAAGAGTTGAACTCTCTTGCATGACAGTGGACTGCACATCAGGATGTCCCCCTTAATAGGGGCACCTCTCAAGATTACTCCTTGAGTTTGAGACACTCCTTGCTGCAACAGATCCTTGGTAAGTGATTCATAGCATGCTAAAATTTAAAATTTTAACTGATATAATTGATTGATTGTGCACATATAAACCTTTAGACATAAACGTTCAACAATTTTGGGACTAATAGAGGAACCAATTGCACCCAAACTCCTCTTTAGGAAGAATTTTAGAATTCAGGGGTGCCCCTCCTGAATCAAAGGGGATATCTCCCTGATTATTTTGTCTGACTTTATTGTCTATATAATGAATAGACAGCTGGAAAAGCTGGCAGCCCACAGCTTGGACAGGGGCACTCTTTGCTGGGTTAAGAACTGGCTGGATGGCCGGGCCCAGAGAGTGATGGTGAATGGTGCTGCATCCAGTTGGCAGCCAGTCACCAGTGGTGTCCCTCAGGGATCTGTGCTGGCGCCAGTTCTGTTCAATATTTTCATTGATGACATGGATGAGGGTATTGAGCCCACCATCAGTAAATTTGCAGATGACAGTAAGCTGGGAGCATATGTCAATCTGTTGGAAGGTAGGAGAGCTCTGCAGAGAGACCTGGAATGGTTGGTTGGATGGGCAGAGCCCAATAGGATGAAGTTTAGTAAGTCCAAGTGCTAAGTCCTGCATTTTGGCCACAATAACCCCCTGAAATGTTATAGGCTGGGGGCGGTGTGACTGGACATTGCCCAGGCAGAAAGGGACCTGGGGGTACTGGTTGAAACCCAATTGAACATGAGCCATCAGTGTGCCCAGGCAGCCACGAAGGCCAACGGCATCCGGACCTGTATCAAAACCAGTGTGGCCAGCAGGAGCAGGGAGGTCATTCTTCCCTTGTACTTGGCACTGGGGAGGCTGCACCTTGAGTACTGTGTCCAGTTCTGGGCCCCTGAGTTCAGGAAGGACGTTGAGATGCTTGAGTGTGTCCAGAGGAGGGCAAAAAAAAAAAGGCTGGTGAGGGGCTTGGAACACAAGCCCTATGAGGAATGATTGAGGGAGCTGAGGTCATTTAGCCTGGAGAAAAGGAGAGTCAGAGGTGACCTTATCACTCTCTACAACTTCCTGAAAGGTGGTTGTAGTCAGGTGGGGGTTGGGCTCTTTCTCCAGACACCAACTGACAGGATGAGAGGACACAGTGTTAAGCTGCGCCAAGGGAAATATAGGTTGGATATTAGGAAAAAGTTTTTCATGGAAAGAGTGGTGAAGTACTGGAACTGTCTGCCCAGGGAGGTGGTGGAATCACCATCCCTGCAAGTGTTTAAAAAATTATTGGATGTGGCTCTTGGTGCCATGGTTTAGTTGAGGTGTTAGGGCATGGGTTGGACTCAATGATCTTAGAGGTCTTTTCCAACCTGGTGATTCTGTGATTCTGTGATTCTGTGAAATAATCAAGTGTACCTTTGCCACTGAATCTTGTTAAACCACTGTCACTTTTACTATCAAACTTGGTTAAATTGCTCTTTTATATCAATAAACATATTGTTACTTCTCTCTTATGAGTGAAGCCACTCCATCTGTGACGTTGTCATATCAGGTTTTCTGTAAAGGGGGTTTTGCACCTACTGAAACAAACAGGAGACCCTACTATTTTTAATGAACTTTTTTTCTCAAAAGCTGTATTTTTTCATTCAAAGACAAAATTTATTTGTGGGGAATCAAACCTAGATGCCTACTTCTGAGTATTCCTACCACAAACTTGAGAGCAGTTGTGACTGGAAATTGCTGCTTTGTCCTTCTCAGTAATCCATTCCATCAAGAAGTGCTTAAACAGTAACTGACCAAGAATGTAATATTGGCTTACACTGCTCTTGAACAGGTGTTCAAGATCTTGTTCGAATAGGTGATATTTATTTACTTAGAAATTAACAACACAGATGCTCTCACCCACTATGCACATTCTTTCTTTTCGGCAATGATTTAATGGTTTCTTGTACAGAAGTCCAAGACAATTAAAAAGCTAATAAATAGTCACAGTGGAGGGTAAATTGCCTTTCCTGCTTTCAAGAAGCATGTGTGCAGCTATAAGATAAAATGTTGTCAGTCTGTTAAAATCTCAGCATAATCCTTCCTCATCAGATGTTTATAGCATAGTGTAACTCAACTTACTAGAAGTACTGAAGGTCATTCTTCCATGTAGTGTCATGTCCTGAGAGCATAAGCAAAAAAGTATTATTTGTGACACTACAAATACAAGGAATCATGTTAAAAATCTATTACTTTAGAATTGACTAATATATCACTTTCAATTCATCTAGGTTAAATTACAAAGATGTACAACTAAGATTAATATTAAATTAGTAATAAGGTAATAACAGTGAAAATACTGAAAAGGAAGATGTTTTAGATATGGACACTCTAAAAAATGATCTTAAATGCATGCCAACTTATTTTTCCCTATAATTGTTAGAGCATTTGTTAAAAATACTGTAAAACTAAAGAGGCAAGACCAATTTTTACTTTTAACTTATGAATTAGTCCTATTTATACAGTAATTATGAAATACTGACTATTTCCTTAGGGTTACAGATAACATTAAAGTGCAAGTATTCAATTTACAACTTTTATAGTCCTGGGAGATATGGAATCTTCATTCAAGGTTATGAAAAGAATTACCTGAGTCATCCCTGATAATTAATATTAGTTATAACAAAACTTAGAATAACATAAAATCTTTTGACATTTGAAGGGAAGAGATATACATTTTGCTGCTACATTAAAAATCCCAATAAGAGGGCTCTTAGAAATTTAAATTTGTTGCCTTGATAGTATGTCCAGAAAACAATTAGAGCAAGCTTTAGAGAGAACTTGGAGACAAATTGAAGGACAACAATATAATTGAAATAAATGATAATTTTTTTAGGAAAATAAGCAATATCAAATAAAATTGACATTTATGGCATCATCACAAGTACAGTTAAGAGAAAGCACAGTGACACAAAACCATAATAGAATTATTAGGGTTGAAAGGGACCTTAGTTCCAACACCCTTGTAATGGACAGGGAGTCTTCCAGCAGAAATACGTTTCTTTTTTTGGTTTTTTTTTGAGCTTAGGAATGTAAAATATTCTGGAAAACATATCAGTGCCATCCAGAGTAAGGGGTCCCCAGATTTACTGAAGTTAAAATTTGCTTACTGAGACACAAGTGATTTTGACTGTAGAACCTCTGTACACCACAATTTTTTAGTTAGGTATGGAAGAGATCTTTTCTTGGTCTAAAGATGTTATGTGTTTTAATAATAAAAAATATAAACAATTAATAGCAAAATCTGCACTTGGAAGTAAGGCTGGAAGAGTAATAAATATTGATGCACACATACAGGTCATAAAATTCCATGGATTTGTAAGATGAGTGTCTGAACAAACTGTTCCAAAATCAAATGCTTAAACTAAGAAAGTAGGCCACACTTGAAGGTAAGGTTTAAAACTTAGTCCAGAGATACCTACAAAGAGCTTTCGTATAAAAAATGTGATGTTGTGTGTAGCATGTCAATGTATGAAGTGAGAGATGTTAAATGTGAAAAGGAAGGTACCAGCGAGACAGTTATAGCCGTCCTCTACCCAGTGCGCTGGTTGGTATTTTAAAAATGATTTGGGAAGTCTTCAGGTCTTCAGAACAATCTTAAGAGCCTCAGTCAATCTAATCTGAACAATTTAAAATATTGCATTCAATGAAAAGATTAAAAAGACACCTCTAGCAGCAGACTTCTTCTCATTTATACTTTTTGCCCATTCCAGTAGTGAGAATAGCTTTTGATTATTACTGATTCTGTTTACTTTTAGCTATTTATTTCTAAGATGGAAATTTGTAGTTCTGCCCTCCAGCCAAGCAGCAATTCTTGCTTGGATTCATAAAAGTGGCAGTAACAGTAAGCTGTATCGTTTTCTCCATGTTTAAATGAAATCTGCATAAAATTCCATTATAATTAATCTTAATTCATACAGGACTATGTAGAAAAATATTAATTGAATATGTCCACCTTTGTAATGAAAACAGGCTTCTCAAATTATTTAAAGGGAATCAATAGACATATTAAATTATACTTTGTTTGTTTATAATTTTTATTAATATGATCCATTGACTCAGCCTGACCTCATAAAATGAGCATGCATCTGAGATGTGAAAGTTTTAGAGAAATACACCTTTATTGTTATATTTCTCTGAAATACAAAGTAACACATTTTCTAATGACAGTATTTTGGGCCTGAATCCAAAAAAGCACTTAAGCAGGGGTACAATTTAAGTGTGTGAGGAATGTTATTGATTTTAGTGGAGGCACTTATATAATTAGAGTTACTTGGGTGATTAAAAATTCTACTGGACTTGGAGACCATTGGCATGGCATAAAATTCACCTTTATGCAGAAATTCATAGTCAACAGAATGAAAAAAATCTCATAAATCTTTCAAAATAGGAACTCAAGTTAGTTTAAACTCAAACTTTTCATTTCTGGAGAGAGAAAAAATAAATCACATGGCCAAAGAGGGATGTGGCTGAGCAGCACCTCTTTTTTAAAAAAAAGCCACATGGTTTCCCCCATAGTCATCTTTCAAGCAGGCCACTCCCAGTGTAAACCAAAAAATAGTCTTCACCACTGAACCTGCAGAAGACACTGAATGAGTGCAGGAAACAGTTTTATTACATTTGAAAGTGGGAGATTTCATGTTTTGTGTTCTGGGAAAAGGCTGTCGGTGGGTAAGTGGGTAGGTTGCACACTAGAAATACAGATGTGGGTGCCCTTGAGAAGGTGCTTATGAGGTTTCTCTGAGATTCAGTGAGGCAGTAGCACAATGCCTCAGATTTCTACCAAAGAGACACAGCATGTCACTCAGAAATGGGGCCAGAAATCCCTATGTGGCCCTGAAGACTGGAAGGGAGGATATCCTGTAAGTCTGTACAGAAGACTAGCATCAGAGTGGTCTGGGGCAGGAGCTGGCTGTTTGAACCTTGCCCACACTGTGTGGGACTTGTTCCATCCTCGTGTTGAACAGCATAATCAGTTCACCATTTCTCCTCATCTAATATTCATTCTGGTTCAAAGTGGGGCATAAAGCTATAGCACAGACATTATAGCAATTTGCTGTCATTTGACATTACTGAAAACAAGTGAGATATCTGTGTCCTAGGTCTTACAACTCCGTGTTAAAAGTGTATGCTAAAAACAGATCAAAGGATTTATATAAACATTATTAGTGGCATTAATTTAGAATGCTGTGGCATTTTAGCACATGCCTGCTTATAGGGCTTATGAGTTACTTCAGTATACATGTGTAGAATTGACCCAACAAGCTTCCCTCTGAGATTACCAGAAAATGTAAATTATTGGGTTTTTACCCAATCTGATTCAACCTCAAATGCCTCCACCTTTTTTCTTCTGTTTATGGAAACACTTGCTGAATGCTTTATGAAGTCAAGCAATTGTTGAAGCAGTTTGCTGCAGCAGACTCATTTAAAGTTAAAGCATGCTTTACAATTCAGTAATTAAATTGTTCCGATATTTTTGATTCTTGTTGTTATAATCATAACTAATTTACATAATTACATAATTAATTATATGAGAAAATTGATCAGCACTACTTCTTTAAATTGTTATTTAACACATCTATAGTTCTGGAATGCAGACATACGTACACTGGCACTAGACTGTATTTACTCTTCATCTAGTCTATATGCATTTTCCTTGTGAGTCTAGAACTGGTCTAGAACAGAACTTAAATATCTATACTTTTGGAGTTTAGCGATTTCATGCTTTAATTTTTAGATCTCTGCATTTAGTATTTTGGTGTTAGAATAATTTTCTGAAATACTTTTCATGAAGTTCTATTCAAAATACATTATCACTCAAGGATTGATTAGAATCCATTCACTCTTCCATTTTTCTTTTTTTTCAGTTTTGCACCATAATGTGTATTTCTGTTGTTTTTTTTAAAAAACTGCCAAAACTGAGGAAGTATTTTTAAAATTCTTCCAGGAAGTTTTCACATCCAAAGAAACAATCTTGTTGGTAAGATATTTTTGAGTTTTGTGCATGTTTAACTTTTCTTTCTCTTACAATATTGCTTTTTCATTTTTAGTTAATCATGATGCCAATTACAATTTTGTTCAGATGTTTAAATTAATTTCCCTAAATCCAAGTGATATATTAGGAAGAAATTCTTTACTGGGAGGGTGATGAGGCACTGGAACAGGTTGCCCAGAGAAGTTATGGATGTCCCATACCTGGCAGTGTTCAAGGTCAGGTTGGATGGGGCATTGAGCAACTTGGTTTAGTGGAAGGTGTTCCTGCCCATGGCAGGGGGTTGGAACTGGATGATCTTTAAGGTTCTTTCTAATCCAAACCATTCTGTGATTCTATGGTTCTGTAGGTACAGATGGCCCACACAAATATGGCAGTTCTAGTAGCTTAGAACCCACACAGACAAGACAGACAAAAGAGGGAAATGGAAACAGGCACACAAAAAACAAACAATTTCTCATATCTTGGGCAGATTTGAAAAGTCAATCCAAGCTTCACCTGCATTATTCATCACTTTGACTGTGTTCTTGTTTTTACGAATGAGAAATGAAATGAGAAATGCAGTACAATGGCTTCAGAGAGAAAAGAGGAATCTGAAAGCCAGTAGGTTGCACTGCAGCTCATTAACCACTGATGATGTTGCAGCTGAATATCTCTGCAAGATGCATAAACATAAGAGAGGAAGCAAAAACAGTTTGCAACTCCCGTAACCCAAAGATGAATGAGAAATAGTTCAAATGTTATTGTCCATGCCAGAGTTTTCAGAAAGGCAGTATTTAATACCTAGAGATTTGCAGCTGGACTCTGGACTAGAGGTGGCTCACAGCTTTATGCAAGTGCCAATATAAACAGTGCCTAGAAAAAAATCAGCATTTATCAATAATTTTTTTTTAAAAATTATCTATAGCTAAAACAGCTATTGCCTTTCCTAACAGCTATTGGTCTTAAAATTAAAAGCCAAACACAGTTAAGGGAAAAGGGGTTTTTACCTCAGTACTTAATAAGGATCCTTATGGTGCACTACTTTTTCCAAGTGGAATGAGCTGAAATGCACACACACATTGGATCGCATATACAATTTATAGACCTTACAAATTAGCATATCTATCAAAGATTCCCCAATGAGAGGCTTGAACCTGAGAGGCTCCCCCCATCTGGAGGAATTCCCCCCTGGATGGGCCTATCTTAGTTTACAGGATGTGTTCTGGAGAGGACCTTGGTTTCTCAGAGTCGCATAGGGCTTTCTGGCCTGCAACTGCAAGGCCTCCAGGATGTTTGATCTCGTGGCTTAACAGAATATTAGGACTATGCTAAGTTATCGGACTTAAGGAATTGCAAGTATGCATGCTAAAAGCACTGAGGATACATAAAAGCTATCTAAAAGGGTATAGAAAAGGTATATAAAAGAAAAGGCAAAAAATCATCGTGGCATCACACCTAGATATATAATGTGCCACAACTGGTTTTTATTTGAAGAGAAGAAGAAAGGTATGTTATGTTGTTGTGTTGTATGTTATTAAACAAGGAATGCATTCTGTACAGGGTCAGATTTTTAAAAGATTTTACAGCATGTAAGCATTACAGAGTCTGTAGCATAGCTGAACCAAATGTATAAAACCATTGCACGGCCAGAAAAAATGCCTAAAAATGTAGATATTATGGAAGTAAAGACTGAAGACAGCTTTATTCAGTTCATTGACCTGTATGTAATTTTCTTCATTACAGGATTTTCACAGCTTTATTTTACAGTGCTTTCTCTTCTACATATGTCTACCTACATCGTTGCTTAATGCTGGTTAACTACAGTACAATTGTCTTTCTTCATTTTTACTTTCTATGTTGCAAATGAGTAGCATATCTGGGTTTTCTGAAATTTTGTAAGGACTTCTATGGCATGTATTTTTTGAACATTGCTTTATAATGGAGCCTTACTGCTTCTACTAAAATATTTACACTCATCTTATTTTAAATTACTTATTCTGGATATAGCTATTTCTCCAGTCAGATCTGTCACGTTTACTCCCTTTCCATTTGTACTTTAGCTTTTAGTGCTCCTTTTACTCTATTTTATTACGGTTAAAATCAGAGTATACACAGAAGGAGATGCAGGCTATAGCAAAGTAGAACTTTAAGTTTTAAATGCTTAAAGACCTTAAAGTCTTTATAAAAAGAAGATTTAAAATTTTATCTTGCTATGATACTGTACAGTTTGAGATAATTATAGATAGATTTATAGGTAATTATATATAAAGAGCGACTGACCCTCTGTACTTTGTTCCAGTCACACACCAATGTGATGGACTGTAATGTTGGATTTAGGGAACACAGTCCTCAGATGTATCAGAACAGCTATAAAATTAATATTGTTGCTATTTGGTAACAAGTTTTATAAAGACAGAAATATTAATCTTGGTCTAATTCCATGAACATTCACAAAAAACCAGTTTCTGTTACACATATTTTACTGTGACTAGCATACATTTTTCCAGTTATGCTGATAAGTCATTTTAGTCTATTATTATGTCTAAGCATCAAGCAGTTTGAAATGACCAGAACAAATCTCTTAAACAAAGACAAAAGCAGGAAGGTCCAACTATCTGAAGATTTTAGATAACTGAAAAGAGTTTCTAACCTGAGGCGTATAAAACCAGAAAGCAATCCAGAAGGTTTTTGATATATTTATTTCTATTGTCTATGCAAGAAAACTGACAAAATTACTTTGTCTGATAATTCCAGTGCCAACTGGCTTGTGAGTGCCAGCTGGATGGTTCTGCAGGAAAACTACAGCTCCAGCCTGGACAGAAGTGGATGCTGCAGATAAACTGGCTGGCATTGGGGTCCTTTAGGCTGCTCTCCAAAGGCTTGATCCCACTAAAGTCAATAGGATTCTCTCTGTTGGTTTAAATTGGCTTGGGCTCACATCTTAACTTCCCCAAGCCAAGGTCTCCATAGTGAAGATTTCACCTGCTAGTCTAACAGATAGCCAAAACTCAGGATGACTCAGTACTTCATTTGTTTGGGTGGTATTTGTTAAACTTCGGATAATAAGTACAGTTTTCAACTTAAATTTCTCCACATTATAATCAAAATAGCTACAACTGTGCGCAAAATCATCTGTCAGACTATCAGGTATTTCCATAATTAAATGTTAGAAGATGACTTGTCCAACCATAACTGCTAGACTTTTAACATTTTCCACACATTCTCATATTTATGACGCTTCCTGTGATAACTTGTCCTAACTCATTAGGTGGAACGTAGTGAAGACTAAATAAGATATAGGGAAGTTAGCAATTAAATTAAAAATGACATCAGAATAAGAGGATTTGTTATAGAAAGAACTGGTCTATTCTTTATTCATAAAACTTGTTGGAAGGGTCATTATTTGTGGTGGCATATAAATGCTCAATAATACTTACACAGATAAAAATTCACTAGCGTTTGCTAGAATATTAATTATGCGAAGAAAATGACACTTCAACACTCTTTTAATGACTATCTTTGCAAGATACATGCCTCAAAAATCAAAATATAAACATTGTAAGGTTTTGTATCATGACATATCTTTTCTGATATACCTTATGGATATTTTATGTTTAAGACAATAATTTCTTCAGTTACAATAGTTCAAGTATTTTAGTGTCTTCTATATGGGTATCAACAGAAATTCATCTTAATTCCTCCTGACAGCTCAGTAGCAGATAAGAATCTATAATAATCACAGCTTTTGTGTTTTAGGGCATTGTTCTGGATTCCCTGTTCACATTCCTGTCTATTTAGGTCCCTGTTGTGTAAAGACAGTAAAAACGGTTAATTAAATATTTTGCCAGGAATTCTTTTTTCCTCATTCAGTTTTTTTTCTGTACTGAATGTGCTTAATCAAGGGTGAAAAGCATTTTGTGAAGAGATTTATATTAGAAAATCAAAAATATCCAGAAAATTATCTGCAAAGTGGGTTACACCAATTGCAAGTCAGAGTATAAAGTATGTGCATTCAAAGATAAAAAGGAAAGAAAACAATGAAAAGAAAAATCTCTGACTATTTACCTTCAATGGGTACTAGGAGGATGTGTCTTTATTTAATTGTTTGTATGAGGAAAGAGGATAGATTACTGCAGTATGGATATGCAGACTGTCAGATTTGCTTCAAGCCAAATGCATATAATAAATACACTGAAACTTTATGAATTTTGTTGATCTGACATTAAATCAGGTGTTACAATTCACTAAATGTTTCTAGTACATTGCATTTTAAATAATGTGTGAATAATTATGTAAACCATATGACTAATGACTTCTCTACTGTAAGTATTTAGCACATAAGATACAAGGCTTTCAAACTTTTAATGTTTAGGACTAGTAATCTTTATTTAATAGGCAATAGAAGCAAACATTATTATCAATTCATAAAAGATAAGTATTCTAGAAAACTCTCCACTGCTGAAAGTTAATGGATATCCTTTTTTGATAGTGTTCTTCTGCCTATTTCAAACAGATATATTTTGATTTGTTTTTAATTCTAATTGCATTTAATTATCAACATGTATTTTATCTTGATGCTGTTATTATAACTAGAAGCTATAAAAATAGGTGTATATGTCTTTCACCAATGTGAATGAGAAAATCTGCATTTGAGTTACAGATCTGATCTGAATTTAAAGTTGACTGGGGGCTCTTGTAAAATGTCAGATGTCTTTATACATCTGGGTAGGCTCTGCAACAGAACAGAATTCCATAATGGAGATCAGCCATGAACAAATCCCAAGAGCATGTGTGTGGAACATCACTAATTTCAAAGGGCTCTTCTGAGGCAAAGGGCTGTCAAAGGTCATCACGGTGTAAACAGGAACTAATCTGCTGCTATCAGGAAGCAATATAATTGCACCTTTGTCAAAATTATGATAAGTATTTTCTGTGGCATAAATTAATTTGACAAATTAAAAATTATGCAAGTTAGATTTATTAGTCAAGCTAAGCAATTTAGAGCGGTACAATGACCCTTTATCCCTGCGCTGCTGACATCAATTTGTGCCTAGGTCACAGGATGGGAACGTGTCTGTGCTCCTGTTGGATACGCTTTCCCTACACAAACAGTTCTAGGTGAGTTACAATGGCATTAACTTGTGAGCGTGTAACTGGAAGAGACGGCTCCAAACATGTGGACAGAAAAAACTAATCTGTGCTCACTTATTCTGGGATAAGTTATCTGGAATTTCACTAAAGTCAACCTACAATTCTGAATGAGAAATATGTCTCACTCTTTACGAGTTATCTCTCTCCAGATAGTCCAGATCTCTTTGTCGCTACATAAAGAAAATATGCATAAGGTAGAAATCAGTTCTACCTTATTGATCATAATGAAGGGCAAGTAGAAAGCATACTGCATTGTCACCAATACCTGTAAAGGTGGGGGAAGAAAAGGAAGGACCCCCATAGTCCTTGTTCCTCCTTTTGCTGTAACCGTGAGAAATACAGGAAAAAAATAATGCAAAAAATGAGGAACTGTGCAAAAATGTCATTCAGCCCTTCTCTCAACTCTTCTGTTTTATTCAGTCTTGTTCCAGCCATTGGGGTCAGACCACAGCAAAAGTGATGGCTTGGGCTGAGACCATCTCTGTGTTTAGGAGCCCAAGCTGATAAAACAAGGCTTTCTAAACTTTCTTCCCTGCTTTTCTACTTCATACCAGAAGGTGAACTGAACAGGGTGAGGAAAAACTTGCACAAAGACAACATAATGGGCAGTCTGTGGACCACCTTAATGCAATACTGATTAAAGCAGCAAGGATCCTTGCTGGAAGATGATTTTTTAAGGATTGTTGGTATGATGGGCAAGGTTTTGTATTGTGGAGGATGACACAAAGAAAACTCTGAAAAAGTTCAAATGAGTCACACAAGATGCTTCATAGGCACTGAAGATCATAGAAAATCTGCTCTGGAAGGGAGCACCATGTCTGTGGTGAGAAGGGAGACAATTTGAAAAATTACAAATTATGCAAGTTAGATTTATTAGTCAAGCCAAGCAATTTAGAGCGGTACAGTGACCCACCTGCCCTGCTGACATCAATTTGTGCCTAAGTCACAGGATGGGAACGTGAAGGGAGAAGGGAGATACTGGCTGGACACCAATAATGTCAGACCACAGCAGCTGTGGAATTGGAATATATAAAGGAAAGTGATATGGATTGTTAACATACATCTTGTTTGACTTTTTACTTCTTTATTATAGTAAAGAAGTAAGGAAATCTACAAAAGATGATATGATACCATCACATACATGGTGTAGGGGATACATCAAATCTCTTTTGTATATTTATGCAATTAAGACTGAATTTTCATTTTTACCTGAATTGTAAACAGAATTCTGTTTACTGTGAAACTAATAGAGAACTTTTCTATAATTTCTAAATTCAACTCTTTTTCCCAGGATTTGTTCATGCTTCAGAACTGCACAGAATTATACTCTCTACAGAACTGAGCAAAAAGTCCTCCATGCCATCAGAAAAAACCCCACAACATTATTTAACAAAGTCAGTCTCAGGAATCTTGAATATAAACCCAAGGGAAAACAGCTGATGCCTTGAAGCCAACATCTGGTTGTTTCTGTTGAATGCTTCAAAGCAGGGGG
Source organism: Corvus hawaiiensis (assembly GCF_020740725.1). Classification (NCBI taxonomy): domain Eukaryota; kingdom Metazoa; phylum Chordata; class Aves; order Passeriformes; family Corvidae; genus Corvus; species Corvus hawaiiensis. The sequence continues at coordinate 28,403,576 of NC_063215.1, forward strand.
AGACTGAACATAATCAGGAGCAAGGACAGAGAGGAACCTTGAGCCTTTTTTCTTTATAGAAGCATGATTCTCACTGGTTTAAAATATATTAAGGAAAATACTATACTGAAATTTAAAGCCAAGTAAGTTAAAACTCTTCCGGTCAGGACAGTGTTTGTGAATCAATCTTCTCTTGAAGCATATTCTGGTAGACAAACCCCATTTATAGAAATATTTCAGTAGAGTTAGATTATTTTTGAAAGAGACAAAATATATACAGTCCATTTCTCCATAAGTTTACTGAATTTTCCATAAATCTGTGGGTACTCTGTTCAAGGCAATGTAAGTCTCTCTTGGTTACATTGCATAGATTCACAAGAGAAATCAATTTCACAATATTTTTAAAATTTTAAAGCAAAAACCCCTAATGTCCAGGTTGCTAGAGACTAGCTGTGCCAAACTCACTGAAACCATGCAGTCCAGAGTACCGCCAAGAGCCTTTTATATATAATTTTTCCACATATATGTTCACAGAAAGACATTATTCTTAATGTATAAAATCTCAGCCTCAGTTAAAGACTGTTCGAGATCCTTCCTACCATTTTATTCCCTGGCTACTTACTTTCACTCATTCCAATAAATTAGGTATTCTTTAGTCAGATTCAGGCTAAATATAAACTGGGTGAGGAAATTATAGAAAGAATAAAGGAATAGTCGACACAGAATAAGTTGTTTAAACGATTGACCAGCATCAAATTTCCTTCATATTCTCAGAATTTTAGCATATTTTATGATTCTATGATTCTATGCCTATTCAACGCCTTCCCTCAAACTGTGTTGGAAGGAACCCATGAGAATCATCAGTTCCAACTCCTGACCCTGCACAGGACACCCCAAGAATCACAGCAGATGTTGTCTGAGTCCTTCCTGTGTGTTGCAGAAGCAAGAAATAGCAGTCACTGTCTTGAAATAATACAGTCTGCTTTACTGCTGGGATGTAAATGACCCAGGTCTTCAGGAAGATGCAGCAACAGAAGTAAGGCTAAAACCTCCTGCCACATAATCTTAACTCCATGTAACAATCCAAGAGGTATTTTAACAGTGAAACCCTTTACCAAGCTCTTCCAGTGTTGTTTCGCTCTTGTTTTCAGAAGAATCTTCTAATCTGACTTCTTTGTAGCTCCTTTACTGTTTAAGTGTTTGCTTAGTGAGACAGCCAAGCTGCTGTGATAATTCTGTTTTCTATAGACTTTGTTTTGGGAAGAGGTACTGGCCATCCTATCTGAAAACAGATCACTCTGCAAGCTGAAGGAAGAAGGGTGGCATCAAAATACCCATCCAGCCAAATCCACTAATTTCCTGATGACCTCCAAAGGGATGGTTCATATTCTTCTGTTCCTTAGCTGTGATCAAAACATGGACAGAAATTTATATTAACTGGAACTGGATATAGTATAGAGTAGACAGAATATGGAACGTGAAGCACCAAAATCCTCTGTTGCTGCACCCACAAATTAAATCCTGTATACATACTAGTGGTATGGTTGATCATTGGATTTGTACTTAAGAAGAAATTTTAATCTATTCTGCATTGCCAGGGATGTCAAAATTTGTCAATATTCTTTTACACTAGCTTTTTTTTTTTTTTTAATGACACCAGAATAATATATTCCTTTTAACCTGTTTACATAATTTCAGGAGTTTACACTGTTTTATCTACACATTCCTTTCTGTAAACTGTCCCCTACAACTGTACCAGAGGACTGTGATGTTAAATCTTACTGATTAATATAAAGAGTAGGGTGGAAGATAAGAGTTTTTAATATAAAAGTGGAAATAGATGTTTTGATGATACTTTCTGGCATAAAACTCTGTATAATATTTCTTCTTCACCGCCTTCTCACATAATTAGAATAAAAGAGAATATCAGGAACATTTGACAGAAACAAATCTCTTAGATCATCACTCCCACTTGATTTATGCCTATCATCTCTTTTGTGTAAGCTTATTCTCATTTAAATAGCTCTCATGTAAGTGGTTTTGTGCACAACTTCCAGACTCCTGCTTGACACTAAAGTTAACATTTTAAGTTGCTCTGGACATATCTTTGACTATTCCTGTAACATTTGTTTTCTTTTTCTTCTTCTTTTCTTGGTGTTTTGTTTCTGGGGTTTTTTAATGTATCTGATATACATACTTTGTGCTCAGCTGTCTGCTGCCAATGTTTTTGAGAGGAAAATAATTTTTGTTTTACAACTGTAAAGGCCATCTGAAGTACAGATGCCAAAAGTTAAGATTGATAATCTGCCTATAGAATCCTAGAGTTGTTAAGGTTGAAAAAGACCTCAAAGATTGAGTCCAATCATTAGCCTAACTCTGCCATCTTCACCACTAAACCTTGTCCCCAAGTACCACATCTAGGCATTTCTTGAACATTTCCAGAGACGGTTATTCTACCACTTCCCTGTGCAGCCTGTCCCCATGCTTGACCACGCCTTCAGTTAAGAAATTTTTCCTAATATACACTCTATCTAAGACTGATCCCCTTCATGAACCATTTGATGTCACTCAAGATGATCTGCTTCATAACCTTCCCCAGCACCAAGGTCAGGCTGACAGGCCTGTAATACCCTGGGTCCTCCTTCTGGTCATTCTTATAGATTGGCCTCACATTTTCTCATCTCCAGTCACCTGGGATCTCCCTGGTTATCCAGGACTGCTGGTAAATGAAAGTGGCTTGGTGAGCTCTGCCAGCAGCTCTATCTGTACCCTTGGGTGGAAGCAATCCAGACCCATGGACTTTAGCATATCTAAGTAGTGTAGCAGGTCACTGACGGTTTCCACTTGGATTATGTGGGCTTCATTCTGCTTCCCATACCTGTGATAATTTATCTTGAAAAGAAAAACAGAGTTATCTTCATTCAGTTTTCTATATTTGCAGATATATTTCCATGAATACTCTTCAGAAATATTTAAATTTGTCTTCATCACAATTTATTTCAATAAGTATTAATCTTCATTTGTCACCTCTTTGTCCTGAATTCAGACTCTTGCAACCTTGTTTGCTGCCACAGATACGAGGATATGTGGCAATTACTATTGCGAACAATCTTGCTTTTTCCTCTAACAAAACTTGAGTGCCCCTTGACAAGGTCTCTGCATTCAAAATGTTGTTCAACACAAAGTGAACTTGATTATCTATTACTTAAAAGCTTGTACAGTCATTTCTACTTCTGAAAAACGTGTATGATGTCCTGAATTATTTTACATAGTTTTACAGGGACTGTATTACAGGGACAAGATCTTATCACAGATAAAATATGTTTAGTACACGCTGTAGAAAATTTCTGTTTAAACTGTAAACATTAAAAATTGAAAGGTGATCAGTAGAAAAAACTAAGAAAATGTTGAATAGAAGAAAAAATATCTAATAATTGATAACAATAAAATATTAACACACTACCTAGGTACTACTAGTATCATAGAATCATAGAATTATATGGCTTGGAAGGGACCTCAAAGGATTATCTAGTCCAACCCCTCTGCAGTGGGCGGGGACACCTTTCACTAGACTGGGTTGCTCGAAGACCCGTCCAACCTGGTCTTGAACACTTCCAGGCATGGAGTATCCACAACTTCTCTGGGCAGCCTTTTCTAGTGTCTCACCACCTTTGTAATAAAATACTTTTTCCTTATATCTCATCTAAACTATTTTCAGTTTAAAAATATTATTGCTTGTCATATTGCTGCAAGACCATTGTCTCGGTTTTGAAAGACAGGTGTCTGCTAAGGAAGGCAGAGGCCCCCCTTGAAGTGGCAGATATAACCCCTTTTCCCTCTGAGTTATTATATTTTGAAATCAAGAGCCTTTAGGCGAAGATGTGGGAAATAGGAATAACAGTTCTTTACTCTATATATATATGTATATAACCAGTCAAACAAAACAACAACAACTCTGGCAGTAACAGCAATCACAAACCCAGTCCCAGCCTTCTCGGCTGTCAGGCCCTTTCCCCTCGGGTGCAGTTCCGCTCGCAGCCGGCAGGGGCGCTGGCGGCTCCCGGTGAGCAGGGCAGGTGCGATGGTTCCCCCGCGGCTGCAGGGGGCGCTCCGGAGCGAGCTCGGGAAACCCGCGGCACCGGTGGCCTGGGATCCCGGGAAGGGATGGAACAAAGGCTTCACAAACCGCTGGGCAGCTGATCCCGGGCTCTCAGGAACAGCAGGCTGAAACGGCAGGCTGGAACGGCAGGGACGGACGCAAATCCCGGGTGGCAGGCGAGATGTATCCAGATGGGAGAACCCCACGGAGGCCCAGGCAGGCAGGGCGAGCAGGGCTACAGCGTAGCGAAAGCTCGAAGCAGCAGCGGAGCAGGGCAGCCACAGCCCGGTCTCCAGCAGGGCAGGGAAAGCGGCTTTTGGGGTCCCGGCGTTGTTTCCAGCAGGAAGAAAGAACGGCCAAAAAGAAAGAAGCAGCAGCTCCTTTCTCTGCAGCTTCTCTCTCCGGACGCTCAGAGCGAACTGCCCCCACACCCAGGTGTAGACAAAGGAGTAGCCAGGCCCGCCCCACTCCCCTTTTTGTCTTTCTTAAGTACAGCTATTTGTCCCCTAGCAACATGCATATGGGAGAAAATTCCTTTAACAGGAAAAAAAAACTAAGACTAAACTAAAACCCCAACAACCATGAATAAAGTCTCTATTTACCTTTCTTATAAGCCCTCTTTAAGTATTGGAGGACCACAGTAAGGTCTCCCTGGAGCCTTCTCTTCCCCAGTCTGAACAATGCTATCTTTCTCAGCCTCTCCTCACAGGAGAGTTATTTCAGCCCCCCGATGATACTCATGGACAGCTCCCAACCTGTTTTAACGGGTCCGTGTCCGTCTTGTGCTGGGGTCTCCAGAGTTGAGAGTACTCCTTTTGGGTCCCTTCCAACTCAGCTTATTCTATGATGATGATTCCATGATTCTATAATATTCCAGGAGAGTACTCCAGGTGGAGTCTCACAAGAGCAGAGTAGAGGAACAGAATCACCTACTTTGGCCTGGGGACCACAACCCTTGGTTTGCAGTCTGGGATCATAGAATCATACGATAGCTTGAGTTGGAAAAGACCTTTAAAGTCCAACTTCTCTGCAGTGAACAGGGACATCTTCAACTGGATCAGATTGCTCAGAGCTCTACCCAGCCTGACCTTGAATGCCTACAGGAACGGGGCATCTACCAGCTCTCTGGACAGGCTGGTCCAATGTTTCATCACCAAAAAGGATACAGTTATCTTTCTGGGATGCAAGTTTCTGCAACATTCCCATTTATTCATCCATGATTATCCTCAATTTGTTCTCTGCAAGGCTGCTTTCAATCCATTTGTCACCCAAACTGTACTGATATAGTTTGAAGACAATAACTTATGTCTCTAAAGAAATCTACATATTTGAAAAATATTTCTGCTGGTAGATACTTGACCTCGAACAAGCAATATTTCAGTATTCACTAGTTTGTTTTAAATTTTATCTTAAAACTAATTAATTCATGCAAAATAATCTTGAATTTCAACAGACAATCGATTTTAATAAAATTATTCAGTCTATAGCTGAGAATAGAATATAGGCCAAAACATCCATAGGGAAGTAGTTTTGTATCAGGCAGGAAGATGAAAGGGAAAGCAAGAAAGGAATATCAGAATGGATGTAGATACTGATATTCCTTAACATCATCTTATACTGCTAACTTTATTGAAAATAAACATCTCTAGTAATTGTAAAAATTTTAATGGCATTGATACTTTTACAACTGTTTCCACAATGAAAATCTTGGGTTCTTTAAAATTAAACACAATACCCTCATTAATTGCTGATATATGTGAAACTATTTATGCTTGGCCATAAAGATATCAATAAAAGAATCTGAAAAATTTTAAATAAAACAAATTACAGGACAAATGCCATAAGGAGATAACATACTTTTTTTTTCTTTAAAATTAATCCAGCTCATTAAACTAGAACATTTTCTGTATCACTGCAGTTGCAGGTTTGAATGTTTGTTTGTTTTTTTTAAATTTAATATGCATTAGCTCATTTTGATTTTTCTAGTGGGTACTGAAAAATCTCAATTTGCAAGAGCCATCCAGAAGGACAAAAAGATCAAGAAGAACAATTTGTCAATAACATGCAAGGAAAGGGCTGTTTCTCATACATGTTGAGAACAAATGTCAGCTGTCAACTTAATAGTTGCGGCCACAAGGCTTGCCAAGGTACGGTTACCTGTGAAAATCAGGGAGCACTGAAAAGTCCAAGCTAGATGCAATGTTCTGGTGCATTCCCTGACATCTGTAGATTAGATAATTTAGCCTCCAATTTCTAGTTCAGAGATAAAAATTCTGAGTTACAAATCTGGAGTTTCACATGAGAAGGTGAACTGCAGAAACCACAGTCCTGCAAGTCTAGGACAGGCCACAGAGCAAGGCTAAGTCCTGCACAGGTGCTATTTCTGAGTTGTTGTGTGACTTGAAAAAACCCTTCTCAGTCTTTTCTCTGTCCCTTTTTATTTGATTTCCTTCACATGCAAATCAGTGGGTTTGCAAATGCACTTGATGCCTCTAGCCATAAGGAAAACAGGTTTAAGGGCACTATAACAGCCACAGATATTATTTATGTGCCATAAAAAAAAAATAATAATGGGGCAATTTGCCTGTGTAAAAGTATTGTGGCCTGGAAAGAAGCTCAAATTCCAGGCAACACCTGGCAGGGTTGGACAGACGGCCTAAGAAGGGAGCAGGTTGACAGCTGATGAGTTAGGTCACACTGGATCATAAATGGTCTTCGAAGATAAACCAATTTTAAAACCTATGGAATAGAAAGCCTGAAAAACAATAATTTGGGAAAAAACTGCTCATTATGCTGACAAGATAATAGACACTTCTGTTCTGTGAATGTTTTCAAATGAAATTCATAATCTTTTTCATTACAGACTGTAACAATTATTAGATGATGTAGCTTTCCACTCCACTGCAAAGGCAAAGGAACCTGGATGCTCAGTGAGGTGGGATGAGAGGTGGGGTATTCCATGGCCATCCGGGGCTTTCTGACCTTGGGATCTCTTTTAGGGCTTCTGGAAAGCCCTGCAAATTCAGTTCAAGCCACAGACTTTGAAAGATTTGGATTCCAGCAGAGTGGAAAACCTGGAGAATTCCACAATTACACAGAATTTTGTTGAATTCAAGATATTTCTATGAAATATTTGGCTTCTACAAACCAGAACAGAACACATAAACAGACCTTTGCCAGGTAATTTCCAGATAACTCTTATGGTGATTAGGCTCAAAAGTTGAGAGCCCTTCAGTATCTAATTCCAATGTCTTTTACTTAAATTGAAAGAATTTATAAAAGTTCATAATTCCTTGGTTATGGTTCCATATATAGTCTATCTAGTAGAAATAAAAAATAATCCTTATTTTGTAATAACAACTCTCTGTTTTTGTGTTAAATGTTTATCTCTTACAAATTGCTCTTGGGTTCTCTGTAAAAGTGTTGTAAAAAAAATTATTCAGCTTTTCAAGATGCATTATTCTGAACCCTCACACAGTGAGAAGTACTCCTTGTCATCATATACTGCATATTTTCCTTGAAATTAGCCTTTTCATTTAAAGTACTTTATTAAACTTCATAGAGAAGACCCAACTGCTGGTATTTTTCACCTTAAGAGTCAGATGAAGATTCTAAAAAAATAAGCTAAACTCTCATCTTGACCATTTTCCAACTGAGATGTAAAAAGCACAATTTAAGTCTCTGAAATTTATAATAATACCTTGATCAGATTATTAGTTATATTTTCTTTACTGGAATCTGTTTTAATTCAGAATTTATCCCCAAGTTTATTCTGTGGGAGACAGCACAAATTAAAAAGCAGCATAGATCTGATTTAGTAAGACTGTCTTCAAACATTAAAACTACAGCAAAGTAAGAATTGAATTGCAAGCAGAAAAATTATTCTAAGTCAATTTGAAAATTTTAGAAACTGTATCACTGACATGAAAAGTCATTTAAATGCCTCCTGCCCAAACAAACCAAAACCAAAATCAAAACGAAATTATTTTCTCTTGTAAAATGACACAAGCACATAAATATACATCAGCTTATGATGATACTTAATCAGTCAAGACAGATTTCTTTTAATGAGGTTTCATTTTTTTGCCTAAGGTTAATGTGAAAGTCATTCCTTCATAAACGAAAAGTGCATATTCTGAAGCTCTGACTATTTACCAAAGATTGTTGAATCCCAGCCACTTTTCAGGATAAGAAGATAGTAGTGAATTACCACAGAGAAATAAGTATCAGATAATACCATTACAAATCAATGGCTTTACTTTGTAAGGCTCCTCCAGTGAAATATTTGAAGCGTTAGCATGTGAGATGCATAATTTGGAAAAGAGTTCACAAAGTAGCCCTTCAAGCTTTTTAAAAAATTTATTAAATAGAAGAGAAACAGTGATTTCATTTTTACTCACATCTTATAAGCTTCATTACAGCTAAAATACATACTTCAAATGTCACATAAAACTCAAGGGATGCTGCAGAAAATACAGTCACATTTGTACGAGAGCAGCAGAATCTAGCCCATTATGTCTGCAATTTCAGGCAAAATAGAAGTTGCCTCTGATTCTCATCAGGTCAGATACAGTTAGTCCTATATTTTTGTGCTATGCATTACACTGAAATGTCTTTCATTACATGCTTCTATAGTAGCTTAGAGTAGATAATTTGATAGATATGGAAAGCTGAAAGAGCTGCAAACAGTCCAGAAAGTCCAGAGATTATCTTAACAGAGCTTCATCTCTGCAGAGAAGGATGAGGCTCGTATAATTGAGACACGTTTTTCTATTATATGCCCAAGAAAATAAGTAAAAGGCTACTTGGAAACTATGAACAATTTCATCATATGCTTGGCTCTACCCTTCACACTCTACTGTAAATATGACCAGAAACCTAGAGAAGCAGCAGCTATCTTTTCTTAAAGTAAGTTTCACTGTGTGTTTTCCAGCTGCTATTTGGACTTTATATCCACGTCAGGAAAGCTCCAGGGCAACAGGCACTTTAATTGCCCAAAGAACACTTAGTCTACCTGTGGGGTGCAGTTACAAAGTCAATTCAGTTGAGATTCATTGAATCTGAATGAAAAAACACAATAGGAAACCTTATTGGTAGCTGAAACCAGCTACACAAGAATTAAGTGTAAAGCCAAGAAGTCCATTTGCTCATACTGACTTACAGTTGTTTTTGTCATAAAAATAAAAGAAAAAAAACCCCTAAGTTTCTATGTGATTAGGATGCGACAAAGATTGAGAACAGTCTTCTGTCTCCTTGTGCAAAATCCATTTATTTATTACAGTGCTAATTTGTCAGCCTTTTAGTTTAGCTGTAGGTAGGACCAAGGTATAAATTAAAGACCTTCATCCATGAGAGTGATGTTTATTTCTCATTGTGAGAGTCCAGTTTGACTGGCTCAGATGGCTATATAGAGTACTGGTAAAATGCTCATCCATCCCTGTCATCCCTGTACCTAAAGGCAGCATCTTACTGAAGGAGTGAATCATTCTGGGCTGCATGGCAATATGCATAATTATTCAGGCTGTTCTGAAGTACTTGGAGTGACAAATAGGACAAGGTTGAGAACCCTGATTTTTTGTTTTGTTGTTTGCTTTGGGATTTTTTGGGTTTTGTTCTGATTTGTTTTGGATTTTTTTGCGGTGTTTTTGTTGGTTTTTTTTCGTTGGGTTTTTATGTATACAAAGACTTAGGAAACTGAGAGAGAAAACAGAAATTCTTGTGTAGAGTTTGACAAAAGTAGACCTTTAAGGGCTTGGAAATTTAGCATTTTATTACAAAATACATGCAACAATATGTTTTCATGACACACATACTTGACAATGACTGGTGAGTTTCTTTTATTCTGATTATAATGTTGACAGGCAGTTCAGGAGAACAGCTCAAAAGTTTGTTTTAAAAATGTATTTAAGCTATAGATTCTGAGAAAAAGGGAAGGATCATTAACTGACTTCGTTATCATGACTTGTTCATGCTGTGAACATATGAATGAGTCTTCAAATGTGCTATTGCTTACACTGTGTAATTTGCTTTTTGGTCTGTATAATATTCTGTAATTTTCTTTGCTTCAGAAAACCCATTTTCTAAATGTCTCTTGTTTTGCTTTGATGATACGAAAGATAATGAAAGTGATGGAAATACTTCTCACTGTTTAATTATCAAAAAAACCCTTTAAATAACTCCCAAAACAAAAAAAGGAAGAGTGAACATAAATACCATTAAAATAGTGCTGTCTTCTGCTCATAAATATTATGCATTGCTGCACACTGGTATATATTTCTTAACAGTTAGTTTTGCATATATTCAATGTGTTGCATATGATTGAATATAAAAATATTTTGTAAGTAACTTTACCAGAAATGAAATACTGGAGCTTGATAATAGGCAAATTTCTTAATGGAAAAAATAATATTTTTAAAAGATGGAATTATTTTAAGTACCAGTTCTTCAGTTTTCTTTGACAAGAGCACCCTGTATGTCATACAGTATAATTAACACATTGTCTGGCAAGGGCTAGAGAGACAAGGGTTGGAGAGACAGCAAAAGCAATCTACACAAGAGCAGTATTCTTAATAGCTACAATGTGTAACAATTATAAGGGCACTTTGACAGCAAAATGTTTCTTTTTTAATGGCTTTATATTTAGTTCCAGGTACTTAATTCGCTCAGTTATAGGTAGCAGAGTATTTATTACTGTTTTGAAAATAAAATTCTATACTAATTTCAAAAATAAAACAATGAAGGGAAGAGATAAAGACAAGATAAAAAGTAATTTAGGAAAAAAAAACCCAAATCAAACCAATATAATTTAAACCACACTGTTCCCATTTTTATAATTTATGTCCTACAAGCTGAGTCTCAACAAGGTGAATAAACATGCTTTTCCTGCTGCCCTGACTATGGCATGTCTTGAGATCAGGATATGGATCTGACTCTTCTGACTGAACACTTTAATGTGAAACCACTGTTATTTTCGGAGCTCCTTCCCCTCCAGCATATTCCTGAATCCCTCCTGTCTTCTTCCAGAAGTAAATTGCACAAAGCCTTTGACAGAATAGAAACTGAAAAGCCACAGTGCCTTCAGACACAACAGCTTTTACCAGTCTTCAAAATCAACACACCTTTGAGGGTTATTCTGATGAACTTCATTGTTTTTACTAATATGGCTTTTTAATTGTTATGGTTTTTGCTTCTTTTCACCTAATAAACATTTAATGAGAAACAGTGACATAAGACCAAACATTTCTATTAAATGTTCTAACCTTCACAGTAGCAGTCATATTCTCCTCTACCTCATTTTACTTTCTTTACTTAAAATCTTTCTCTCAATGTCAGCTGAGGCAGCCGTGGTTCCCATTCCAGTTCCTCCAGAGGCTAGGACATGCCCTTGGGAAACTAGAAGAGGTTTACAGGATGTCTAGAGTTCAGTACCTGCAGGTTCTTGGTTTGTTGCCTGGCCGTCTCCAGCAGGGTCTCCCCAGTCAAGACTCAGGTTTAATTGTTGGAGCAATTTATTCCAGGAACTGCTCCCAAAAAGCAAAGCTAGTAAGACTGAACGTGTTTTGGCTCTTTCAGCCCTGCATAGTCCTCTGTAAAAACACCAGAAGACTCTGCTCTCAAATGTGACCCCATGCATTCATACTGTATTCTAAGTTAGGTAATACATATTTCCAGTTTCAAGTGATTGTGCTGTATTTAGGCCACAGCATTTTGTCTGGTTAAAATGCAGCTTTTAGACACTTTAACATGAAAAATATGTCCTATACATGAAGTTTGACAAAATATGGTCAAGTGCTGCAGAAGAAGCCTGTCTATTTTTACATGGATCTAGACTCACCCAGAGTGGATACAAGTCCATCCATGGTGCACACTATAGCACCAAAGGTAAATCTGGATCAGGTGAGGCAGCAGTTGCTAGTGGGTGTTAAACCAGAGACATTCAGCTCAGGCCATGGCGAAGCTGTGCCCCTGCACTGCATCCCCCTGATAGAGGTAATAATCATATTTACAGGGCTACAACCTGTGTCCTGGCACTGATCTTTTGTTATGCTAGCAAAACATCAAATTAATGAAGACACATTTGTTTTCACAGACCTTTTCTCTGAATAAATCCCAACACATTTAATGATTTTTCAATTTTTATTGAATGGAAACTCTTCTATCTCCTAAACAAGTTATTTTGCTTACACGTGGTAAATTTATAATGAGAATTTTTGCCTTTTCTTTTTTTTCTAATTTATTATAAGCCATGGATTTGGGTAATATGAACTCTGTAAAACTAAATAAATATAGGTGACATATATGAGACCCACAGTACGCTGCTGAGTAAAAGTAATAGATAACCAGTGTTGGTATAAAAATAATCTAAACATCCTCATGTGGATGGTTTTTGCATTTAAAGTATGCTCTGAGGGACAGAAATAATAATAATTAATGCTTTGCACTTACATGTGACCTATTATCTGAAGATTTTGAGTTCTGCACATTATTATCTCATTAAACCCTACAACACCCTGTGAGGGAAGAAAGTGCTTTATTACAGGTATTTTACAGAGGTATTCATTTAGGAAAAAACATGGAATCTCAGTAGCAATATTAACCCATACTGCCACATGAGTTAGAAACCAAATGCCAAAATTTTGCCCATTAAGAAAGGGAAGAAACAAATAAAGAAGTGATTAAAACTATTCTCCTAAAAAGAGGACATTTAAATTAGAGTTTAGTAGCTTTTAATAGTACTTTGGAAGGACTGTTTAAGAAGGCAAAGACAGAGAAAGGGTTGCCCAGAGAAGTTTGAGATGTTCTATTCTTAGAGATTTTCAGAAATTTACTGCACAAGATTCTGAACAACTTGCATGTAGCTGTTTTGAGAAGTTGGAAAAATTATCTATCTCCTAAAGGTTTACTCAAACCAATTGTTTTGTGATTTTTTTATAATCAATAATACACTCCAGATATTGAACTCTCAACTACATAACATTTTTTAATAAAAATTCATCTACCATAGCCATTTACCAACTACACAAGAGTAAAGAAATAACCTATTACAATTTTCACTCCAAAGAGAGAATAAATCATCGATTTCCTACAGGGCTACAGTCTCCTTTGGGCACCTCCACCTGCTCCAGCATGGGCTCTGCTCTCCTTCCGCAGGCGGATCTCTGCTCCCCTGGGCTGCAGGGGCACAGCTGCCTCACCGTGGGCTGCACCGTGGGCTGCAGGGGTTTCTCTGCTCCAGCACCCGGAGCACCTCCTCCTTCTCCTTCTGCACTGACCTTGGTGTCTGCAGAGCTGTTTCTCTCACTTATTCTCACTCTCTCTTGCTGCAATTGACCCTGCACAGTAACTTTTTCCTCTTGTTAAATCTGTTCTCCTGGAGGCACTACCAGTCTCACTGATGCATTCAGCCTTGGCCAGTGGCAGGTCTGACTTGGAGCCAGCTGGCTTTGTCTGACGGACACAGAGGAAGTTTCTGCAGCTTCTCAGAGGTGCTACCCCTCTAGCCTCTCCTGCTACAAAAACCTTGCCACACAAACCCTAGGCAAGCCTTGTAATATAAAATATTTAATTTAGGCTTAGGGTTTTTGTTCATCCTTTTAATTTTTTTAGTATTCTAGCACACATATTTTTGTTAGACCTTCCATTTACCCACTTCCTACCTATATAAAACTACATATGTGCACTGAACTGTTTGATTATTGATTTTTTAGAAAATTTATAAGGGTAGTGATAAATAAATTATACCATATATAGAGTTTATTGACAGAAGGGGCTTCAATCTGTCTGTCTCTCTGTAGACAAAAGATCATTACAGTTCACTTGGTCCTTCTAGAAAGACATATAGCCCTATTTACAGATACAAATAGAGAATACACTAGATACACTTGTATCTTCATCACTAGAGACCACTGCTGCCTGTTTTCTATATCATAGAATTTACTTACAAGCTATGACACAACCCTCCATTATTGCTTCCTGATAAACGGAACCCTTACATCTTTCTCTATAAAGTGTTCAATCAATTTTAGACATTCAGCACTGTCCACTCCAATTTTTCACCAGATTTTTAAAATGAGCAGACAGTGTGCTGTCCTGACAATGTCTCAAGTGTAAGGGAAACTGAATGTCCATACTAAACAGGCTTTAGTTTGTCTATCTTGTCTAGACTAATACTTCTAGTGGATTGGAGAACTTCATTACAACATGGCTGTGCAATGGAGGCACAATAACACACAGTGGAGGCACAAATAACTTCCTTTAGCCATGCTAACTCCATCTTCAGCATTGGCTACTGGCATTATTTAAGTTTTGATATGATGTGTATTTTTAACTTGTCCCCATTCATTACAGAAAATAAAGGAAAAGAAGTTGCCATTGTTTTAAACTTTTTTTAACAATCACATGAGTTATTGATTCTTTAAAAAAAAGAGACAAAATAGAGCATTAGATCACACATTAAAAAATTCAATCCTAAAGTGAGATTTCTAAAATATATTTTCCTGGATAAAACTCGAGCTTCTAAATTACATAAGTGCTTTTGACAATTGCCTTTTCAAACACCTTGAGATTAATACGCTTATGAATTATTCATATTAAAAATAAGTTTGCCTGTGATAGACTGCTCTCTTAAAATTGCTGTTAGCCCAAGTGTTTAGGCCATAACTCTGCAAATACTTCTCTCCCCACCCTAGAAAATAATTTTTATAGGAATATAGGAAATGAGAAATTTTATTAATTTTGAAGAACTTTGAAGTACCTACAACAGCAAATGGATATACCAGGTTTATATTGTGAGTGTTCTTTTCAGTACTGCTTTTAACAGTGTCAAAGATTAATGCTAATGTTACTCCCAAAGTACTATGACCAAGTGAAAACAGGTAACAAAGGGAAATACAGGCTAGTGAAATTAATCCAAAATTAGAATTCAGAGACTTCATAAATACGCCAAAAGCTCTCCTAAAACTATAAAATAAAATATTTTCAGGTGTCAAATTTTAAAATGGGCACTCAATTGTAATTATTTTCTTATCCTTTTTTTCTTCAATATGGGTTTATTTCTACAATTTTCCTCAGGGACAGGTAAAAACTGGTTGTGCAGGTAAAGACTAGGAACATTTGGCAGACAGAAAACCTTTTTTTTCAGTTATTTAATATCTACAGGTTTTTTGTTTTTAACAATTTGTTGTTAAAAGTGTCACTGATGGGGAATCATACTCCAATGACTAAATTATTGTGTAGTCCCATATGAAATTCTAGACACCCTTTTCTGACTCAAACTAGACTATATAGATTTTTAATATGATTATTTTTTTTCAACCTGTCCATTAGACTCAGTCTTGAAGCCTTTAAAGACAGAGGAACTTATCAAAGATTCACATAACAAGAAAAAAATAAGACAAAAAATGTCTTTTGTGAGGCCCCAAAATATAGATTAAAAGACATTTTACATGTCTACTGCTTAGTTTCTGACAAAACAAGTAAATTATATATCTTAAGAAAACTAAAACTCTTCAAATAAAACTAGAGTAATGAAAATGTAAATGTATAGTTTTCTGTACTTTAGATTATCCTGCCTACTAATTATCATAAATGCCTTAAATTGTATACAGATATTTTTTGCTGATCATGTGTTCTTATAGATAAGCCCAGTCTTCCAACTCTAACCACCACCTATACAAGTTCTGAGAACACCAGTGAATGAGATGAAGGTTCCTTAATAATTCCCTTTGTTCCCATTATTCTTATTTTTCTTTCTAGGGCAACATTGTTTGTTTGTTTGTTTGTTTGTTTTATTGTAGAAGTAATGTAGCTTTCTTCTTATTCAGTTTAACAAACAACAAACCCTATCCAGTCAACTTTCTTTTAAATGAGTTTTGACACTGCAGGAAAGAATAGAAGAAAAGGCTGATGTGACAGGAAGGTCACCCTCATATGTCAGTACATATTACTTCAGATATATTTATTCTCTGTTTTCAATTACAAATGTTGTATATTGAAACTATTGAATATGTGTATTACTTTTAAAATAGAATTTGATTGAGGTCTAGGGCTTCAACCTATCTTGTTGCTGACTTTGAATAATCTGCTTTTTTGGTTAACGATCATATGAACAGAATAAGAAGTAAAAGGTAATATAATTTACCATTCTTCTTTTTCATTGTTTGCTATACAGTGGAATTTTCTTTTCTTCTTATTTTAAAATGAGTTATGGCTTGATCTAAACCCTTCTGAAAACAGCCCTTGCTTTAGAACAAAAGGAAGGCAAGCTAAATTCCATTTCATTTAGTAACAATCAAAATAATAGAGGTCATTGTACTCAATTTCAGCTCCCTGTCATGATTGAACAGAAGCTTAGAGGCTTATGGTACTTTCTAAGAATTATATAGCAAGAAAAAATCTAGTATATAGATTTGGCACTATGGGAGATGAAAAAGTTTAGACATAGATAATACAGTCTCTTATAAATCTTGGAAGAATCACTCTCATCTCTATATAAGGTTGATATAGCCCTTTGGGTATTTACTGATATTTGGCATAAGCGCAGTAATTTTATCACTTTTAGCATGAGCTATTTGACCTTCTTCTAAACATCCATATCTTAATACATAAAGATGCAGTGAGATAATGTAAGCAAACAAAATTAAAGTTGTATTACTAGAAACTATCTTTATGGGCAAAAATCTCAAGGGGTGTTGTTAACGACTCTTTACTCATAGTTTAAAAATTCTTGACTATATAAAATATTCTGCTAAAACAGAAAAGGCTAATTATAGAGGTAGCTTATAACCAAGATTAATAATGACACCCACATAATGGGTTTGTATTAAAAAGAGAAAAAAAGTCTATTGGGCAGCAAGAGCAAAAGGGAGAAAGCATTATTTCAAACAGAGATTACACTGAAAAGAGCATTTGACATTTATAAAAAATTGATAGGTTTTAATCCCAAGCAGACTTTGTCCTTTTTCACATAACAATATGACATTTTGTCTGACCATTGTCTTCTCTTTGCCAAACATATTTTCTTGACTGCATAGGCATGAAACAGAACTAAATCCAATATGTATTTAATAAATTTGTGTTTGGGATAGAATTTCCAAAAAAATCTAAATTTCTAATTCTGAGGCAGTAGCAATTAAAAAAATTTTTATGATCAATCATTTTAGCTCATGAGTCAATTCTTCCACAATCTATATGGAGTCAGATGAGCTTACTAATTAAAAAGAAAATAAGTCTGAATTCTGGCACAAAGACAATTTCCTAACTCTTGTAAGTTAATGCATTTAAAATGTAAGTTATACATTTTAAAAATGTTTCATATGCTTAACTTTAAAAAACTTTACAAAACTTTTCCAGTATTTACAATTCAAACTAATTGCAAAGTATGCAGAATTAAGTGAAAAGTTTGCTGTTGTTACTAGTATTTCACACTTACTTTGTCAATTAAAGTGACACTGTTTTGTTTAAGTGAATGGAAACCTTAATCTTACTTTTTTTTTTTTTTCTTTTTACCACTTAAAACTAGAAAACTGCCTCACAGTTATATTAGAACTGAGTAAATGTTTGTGGGGGACAATGGTCACAATTCTAAATTTTGCAAGATACCGCATTGAACTGATGAGTACCTCAATACAAAAGAGTTCTATTAATATCTAGAGTATTGCTTATTGGAAGTTAAAAAGTCAAACCAAATCAAAAGACTGATATATGTCCCCCCAATTCAAATTAGAATATTTCATTCTTGAGTTTATAGTTTTTAAAAGTCATGTTCTCAACTATAATGAAAGATAACTGTGAAAAAGAGGTACTTTGACTGCCTTTATTCTGTTCTTGGTGCAGTGTGACAATTTGTGTGTATCTTCAAAATGCTCACACTTTCCTTCTTAAACTGTAGATTTTTATAAAGTCATCTGTTACACAGTCTAATAAATTACCTTGTTGTTAAACTCCTGAAGTGAAACATGAGAGTTCTCATACCACTATTTGGGGTGACATTGGTACCGTGAATAGGTAATAATCATACGCCAAATGGGAGATCACCTGGAACTGGATGATAAGAAATATCTTCAGAAGACCATGCCTTGAATTCTTTTCGTCCCTAATATCTGCCTCCAACCTCTTCAAAAGTAAAGCCTGGAACCATTTATCGAGAATCAATACCTCTACTCATCTTTCAGTGTTTTAAGTGGTAAGACACAAGAGATTGACAGGCATTTGTCAGAACATTGTGGGCACTAATAGCCTTTTGTGACCATGCTCAGCCTCCTTGATGCTTCCTCTGGTGCTTTGACATGGGTCCATGAACCCCGTTTAATCCCAATACCTTGTTAAGGTCATGCCATAGTAGAATGTTTCCAGCTGTGTCTCTGTGCTGTCTCCAGGATGGACTTCAGCCCTACACTGTAGGCACGTGCACCCTTCAGCCCTACTCTGCAGTCTTGTCTGCAGTCTTTCCACTAGCCCCGTTTGCTCCTGGTGAACTTTGTTAATGAATTCCAGACCTGGTTCATGCTCATTCTGTCTGGATTGCCCTCTGCTATCAGTCCCTTTCACTGACCACAATTTTCAGCCCCTAATTGTGTAACACTGTCTGCACTGCTCTCTGACAGAGTGTTCCTTTTACTTTGTAGCTTTATAATTTTAATCACAACCAATTACATGAAAGAACCTGATTTACAGAGGTTCAGATGCTGAAGTTATTTGCACTGATATAATCTATTACCAGGATAGTGTCCTAACCTCAAGGTCATCAGATATCTTGTGAAAGATTCAACCTTCACCTTTTTCTCTTACTTGGTGCAGAAAGAGTACACAAAATAAGGTAAGAAAATGTGGAGATAGAGACAAAAATGAATGGGTTTAGCTTAATGATTTATAAACTGTTTAGAGAGAGAACTCTAATGGTTTTGACAAAACTCATGTCTTTGCTGGAAATCTATAAAAAAACCTTGGTGGTGTGAGTCATCCAACCACAAGGTGACAAAAGCAGTCCACTTTGTTTCTCAGGTTATGCAATCTCTTTGAAATTCCACGTTGTGGCTGATATGCCCCTATTTTGATTGAGTCATGCTTTAAGACTTTTGCAGAATTTAAACTGTGAGCCAGCTCCTTGTATCATAGGATCACAGAAAGGTTCGGATTAAAGGGACTTTAAATCTGATCTAGTGCCAATTCCCCTGCCATACTTGGCACCAGCATCCCAGTGATACCGTGAAATTTAAGCAATATAAGAATGGAATTGTAATAAAAGCAGAAGCTGTTTTGCACACTAACTGAACACTCAAGGTGGAGCAATTTTAAGATCAGGCCTAAAGGTTCTCACTTCCTTCAAGGATATTTGAAGTCTTCCAGGTTAGCCTCTTACCATTTTGCATCTACAACGGGTATCCCAGATACCACATATCACAGTGTACTTCAATGTAAGAGGTTAATAAAAACATACTAGCTTTAACATGCAGTATAAATTACTACCTCTTCTAACAGGTCAGCCATTATATATGATATAACAAGTTCAAAACAGCTTACAGTATCAAGTCATTTTTACATCAAAAATGGAGGTTCTTAATACTGTATTAAATTGTTTTCTGTGCACTTATATGAGAACTATAATGGTCTGAAAACTGCATATCAGTAAACTCACAGAAAGCCGAAAAGATGTACATTACAGGCAGAAAGAGCGAAAGGGAGAAAGAGAACATCAATTTTATAATGCATTTGTTTCAGAGCAGCAAATGTGTTAGTGTTTACTGATATGCTGATAAGCATGAGGTATTCCAGTTTAGAAACAGAGCAAAACACAACTGTGTCTGCTATTCATGCATATACATCCCTATAGGTGCAACCTTTTTCTAATCCATAGGAAAAATTAAAGTCTTATGGAGAAAATGCTCCTTTTCTCAGAAAATCCCCTGTGAAATTATAAATCCTGCAATATTAATATCTGCAGATAGAGAAGTGTGGAATACAAATTACCAAACTCAGACACTAGCTCTAAGCAACATCAGCTAGCAAATCATCCACCTAAGATGCAGTGGTAAGGACATAATTTCAAGCTACATTGAATATTGCATGGTATAATACAAGCCATTTTGAAAGAAAATTAGATGCATAATTTCCTATACAGACTGCATGAGAAGTCCAATCAAACGAAATTTTTTGTTCTACTGACACATTTTTGCTAGACGTAGTGTCAGTTTCCTGCAATTTTTTCCTCCCACTGTGTTATTATCTTTGGTGAGGAAGAGTGCCACAGAGCCATGAGGTACATCTTGCACAAATCAATATATCAGAATAACAGCTATGAAACTCATTTACAAAAAAGACTACATAAGTTTGAAGAAGAGACAGTAGTGGGCAGACCCATAAATTAAAATTTGTAGGACTGTCTCTCACTTTTCTCATTTGCCTTACATATATTTTAATTTATAACAAAGGGAGAAATTTCATGAGATACAGACGATTGAGACATTTATAATCCCATATTAGTAATGCCAGAACTGAAAAGGTCATATAAACAGTACAGTCCTCATGAAATATAACAACAAAAATATTTTTCTATCAGACTTTCAATTCCTATGTCTTCAATATCTTTTTCTGATAAATTTTATTATAAATTCAGGGATCAAATTTTAAAAATCATGTTGTTCCAATAAATCAACATTGTTTTAAACCAAATCAGTATGATTTTTTCCCTCTCACACATGAATGTGCACTTACATAATTTGAAAAGACTTCACTGAAATTTACTCAAATTATGTTCTCTTGTTTGTGGTGATAAATATTGTGTACTTTACACTAAGCATAGTTAATTTCATTATTCATTGTCTTCATAGCTTTCAATAACCACAGTTATAATCACAGTTATAAATTTTATATAAGTAAGCTTGCACCTGTGGACTGAATGCCATTTATCTCTGTGCCCTGTTTCTTCAGATGATGTTCACTGATTATTTTCTCAAGGGTTTTTTTTTTGCTTGTGGTTTGTTTGTTTTTTTTTTTTTTTTTGCCACAGGTACAACAGTAACATGTTATTCTTGAGTTTTTCTAGGCTGAGTCTTTGGATATCTGAACTTCCTCAGTCACACAATGGAACCCACTGCTCAAAGCTGTGTCTTACCCTGTAAGCAGGAATCAGACGACCTGTAGCTCTCAGAGTTCCAGGCAGCTAGTTATGAAAACAAGTCAGTAGGAAATAGGAAAGTGATTTCTCTTCAGATATAAAAGTTCCTGTGTTGAACTATGTGTATACCAGAATGTGAAAGACAAGGGCTGAAGTAATCCCCTCTTTTAGACGGAAGCATATACTATGTTTATGCCTTATACAGATTTGTAAGAGAGCACTCATGGGGACAGGGAGAAAGCATCATGTCCCTTCTCAGCTAAATATGTTTAAACTTTACTGTTGCAGTAGCAAGCCCTGTACAGCAGGGTTACTATGAGATTCCTGTACTCTGCTTCATTCTGGGAATGAGCAGCAACAAATGCAATATTTGGGAAATAAAAATCGAAAATATAAGCTTTTGGCTGATGGCTCACACAGGGTTTTGACTATACCTGTTCTAGGTCAGACCTAGAACAAGTAGAGTACAGAAACATTCTTCTGAACAAGAGCTGAAGGCAAGTTCATACTCTCAGTGGGAACATATCAGCATTAGGCTGCTGAGACTTAGCGCAAGCTCTCTTGCATGCTTTTCTCACACTGGTGAGCCCTGAATCCCCCACTGAGCAGTGGTAGGTTGTTACAGAAAGGGCTTATACATCTTGCCCAACTCATACTCTAGTCCAATAAGTAGGGCTTGGCATTGTTGTCAGTAGTGGGAGATGTAAGCTGAGCAGGGAACCAAAACCTTGTATCCTTTTTCTGGATGAAAGGATGATTGTTTTAGTAAATTGTGCTGTTAAAAAAAAAAAAAAAAAAAAAAAAAAAGGTACTATTGCTCTCTTTTCTATAAACAGCAATGGAAGATGCCATTTTTCTTTGATGAATGTTTTCAGTCCTCATCCATCAAACCTATATCCTATCTGTGAACATTCCCAATGCTACTGTCTAATTAATAAATGAACATTAAAGCAGCTGAAATGTTAAGAAGGGACTTCGCTTAGAAATTTATTGCTTAGTCTTTCTGATAGGAACAAGAATATTTGGTGGTACATATATCTGCCTAATAGGACAAAAATTGTACAAGAATATTTTTGCCAATATGATTTTCTTGTTAATTTATTTCTTGCCATTATCTTTTTCATCAGCTGGGAACCAATACCAAATACACAAACACATAAAAATCATGAAAGGAATGAATTTACACAACCAACGGCTATGGTTTTTTACAATAAATACTGAGAAATTCAGTGCAGTGATTCACTCAATAAATTACTAGATGTACCTTATTCCAAATCTGGCAGCAGTTGATCTTTCTTTATTCTTTTTGCCTTTATTTATAGACTTTGCTTCTATGTGTGTCACATTCCTGTCAGAGACACTTTGCACCAGAGGGAAAATTCTTCATCTGAGGTACTATATTCCAGTTTTCTGCTACAGAATGTGTTAAATTGCAATCATTCATCTAGTAGTGCATTTTCAGTTTCTGTTACCTAACTATGTCTTAATTATATCCAGCAAATGACCAGCTATACAGTATGGTTCCTTATCACCAGACACACAGAAGCAAAATATCTTTATATGTACATTGTTCTCTTCTGACACCCCTCACAGGTCTGATTTGAAACAGATCTCTACAGGGAGTCTAGACAGATGCTAATATAATTGTTTGCAATTGGAATGTAAAGAGAATTACTAATAGGTTCATGGAGGCTGCTCATAAAATGACTGCACTTCTCATTACAGGATTCAGCATTTATGAATGTGTTCTGACCTAGTTTGATATACTGAGTTTTCAAAGCAAGAACTGTTATATAGCGGTACCTTCATTTAGGACCTACAGGTTGAGATACTCGAGCTCGTATGAAACATTATATAGAACTCACTGCTAGGAAACAGACTGGAATACTATGGTTACCTTTATGTAAGCTTTAAGATATCAACTAGGTATCACATGGCTGAACCAAGCATCAGCTGAAGGGACTGTGTGATGGCAGAGCCATTTTCCCCATTCTGTGCCCGGGAATAAATGCCTTTTGAAGAGGCAACACAGGGGAGATACATTCCCTAAATATCCACAGGTGTCACCCTAAGAAATATTCTGTAGTTTGATTTTCCTGTATGCAGAATAGACACTATGAGAATGAACATTCCTTAATCTTACTGCTCTTTTGCTGAATCATAATTGAAATAAGGGCTCTATTATCTATTTTCTACTGAAAGGGGCAGTTTGTGAGGTAGCATCTGCATATGTCCTTAATACATTTATCTTGTCTACATTTGCATGGATACCTAAGTGGATTCATAGGCATGCTGCAGCATAGACAAGCCCCTCTTGCTGAAATCTAAATTGCAACACCAATATCCAGTTCCTGAAATTTGCTGTGTACAGCAAGATTAAAGCATACACAATGTTTTCTTCCTTCAGCACACCCATATAAAAAACAAAACAAGTAATTCTGTACAAAGAATATATGCACATGTTAAAAAATGCAACAACATATCTGCAATATATGTTGCAGCACAGTGAAGTATGTGCACAGGAGTACTACTACATTTCATTCTAACTCTCAAGGGGAGCAGGCAGGCTGTGCCTAGCCCAAGCCAGCCCCCACCCAACCACATGCATTAGCTCCAGCCATTTCTAATCTGGGTCTAGGGAGAGTATCCATGAGATGAATCCTGGCTCTGTGTGCATGTGAAACAGTACTATGCTTCTGTGCCAAATGAAGCAAAACTGGTAGATCACCACACAGCACTTCTTTCTTTTACCTAATTTCATGCATACCCCGGTTTCATTTTCTATGCCTGCCTTTTGGGTTTATTCTTTAAATCTGAGATGTTTTCTGGGTTCAGTCATGCATGGACAAAATGAAAATATATTAAGACCACTGGGAGCTCTATACTGATTGAAACAACAGCCATGTAGAACTCTGACTGCTACGAAAAAAACTGTTGATTTGATTGCCTAATGCTGGCTAGCAACTCATTATCTTGTAATGACAAGTCTGTGCCCCCTTCACCAGAGTTCTGGATATGGAGCATTAAAAAATTGTGTAAATGACAATGAAAAGACATTTCTCCATTTCTTGGATGCTAATGAAGGAAAAGTGGGCACCTATTGTGGCTATTACACTATTACTAAAAGTTATTATGATAATATTACAATAACTTCAAAGGAAAGAAAAGCCTATCATTTAATTTTGTTTACAATTACATGTGATAGGCACCTTGCAAGAATACATACAAGCCACTATTCATCTTGAGAAACAAAAATGAGAACTCTGTGAGTCCATACTGGGCTTTGTTCAGTGCTTACTTCACAAACCTGGTATCCTTTTGACTTTGGGAAGAAATAAGGTTTGGGGGATTTTTAAGTAGGATATCCATTTGCTTCAGAGAAAAAATATTGGAGTTTTATGCCTGTTTTACTAAGCCTTCTATCTGCATGTTTATTAGAAGAAGCCTAGTAAAATAAAATAGAATTCTAGCAAACTAATCCATATCAATATTATAATAGCAATCTGCCAAGAACAGGCACCATAGATATACGGCATTTCCTAAGGAACTGTTTCCACCAAGCCTTGTTCCTCTGTACAGACATTTTTTTAAGGATGCACAATCCTTTCTACACTTCCTCTCCTTTCCCCTCCCCTCTGCTTCCCTCATTTTCCCTTCCTATACCTTTCCTATCCCCTTCCTCTCCCCTCTCCTTCCCTTTCTCTCCCCTTGCCTTCCCCTGCCTGTCCCTCCCGCTCAGTTACTCTTCTTAAATGTCTAACCTCAAGCTTTACTATATATGAGCATATACACAATGTTGAAAATTAAACAAATAATGTTGACTATCAGAATTCCTAACCATGCAGAACTGAATACACAGATCCTTTAATGCAAGTATTCTGAACACACTAAAAAGATTAATCAAAAAGGGATATATTTGTTACTCCTGCCTGCGTGGTTTATTTTCTCCTATATAGTTATACACTTATTATGACTGAGAACAATAATTTATTATCACTCTCTAAATTCTGTGAATGGAATAAGCATGTGTTTCCTGGATTTAATTTACCACTGTCAAATTGAAAAGGTATGTGAGATTATAATGGATGCATCAGAGACTCCCTATTACGTGAATAAAATCCCAGCAAATTAATATTGGTATGATGAATTAATGAATATTTACATTGCCCTTGAAATTGATTACGAGAATAAATAATCATTTGTGCACCATTTATCAAAGGAGACAGGTGTAAAAAGATGATAAAACGTATTTTTATAAATATAGGAATATATTTCATTACAACATATATTACAAGACACCACTTTCTTATTTTGACTAGAAAGCCAAATTTTCGTTTCATAATATGTCGATAAACCAGGCAAAAGTAAATGCCTTGCTGAAATGCAAAGTCAATGAAAACTGTAGAAGAGATGCTGGAGCACCCAATATGCAATTATTCTGACATATAGCAAAATAAATATGTGCTGAATGTTTTACAGTACAACTCAGTGGAGTTTATCAGATAGAAAACAACATATTTATAAAGTATATAAATGGCAGCACTGTATGAAAAAATGTAGCTGTAAAGTGCATTTTAAAAGTATTTCTAAAAGTCTATTTTTCTTGGAAAAGCCAGAAGTTGAGTATTTGATGACAAATAAATAAAACAGGAGCTTTATGAATTAAAATACTTATTTACTTCCAAGAATTTGGAAAGCTATTGAATTATGTGATGCATAAGCAGGTAAGTAACATATTAAACATACAAAAATCATATCTAGTTGATGTTTAGACAAGAATTCCAAGGAACTCAAATTCACTGACAGTGGTTAGATTATAGATTAAATGAAAATCACCTAGTGGAATCAGGAATTGATTCCTCTGGCACTGCCTTATGAAACTGGTCATCTACAGACAGGGTTTTCTCAAGAAGCCCAAATCAGTTCACCTCTTATTGCTTCATCATCTATGAATTATTATATCTTCAGTCACATTAATTTCACAAACAATTCTCCTCTTCATATGATGCCTTGTGAGTTACACAAATTACATATATATGTGTATATAATATATAGATATACTTTTTCCTGTTGTACTAAAAGGCATAATTTTTCCATATATATGAATCATATGTATGAATCTTTTAATATTTATAAATATATAAAAGGTTATGCTTTTCATGTTAACACATAAAAAGTTTTGGATTTTTTTTTTAAACAAGAGGTAGAAGCATCTAACTATGCATTTGTATCACAAAACATAGATCCATTTAAAGAATAGTATTGGTAGACAAGTAAAGTGGAACAAACTGGTTGTGACAGAAAAGAAATAAGGTTGCAAGCCATCAAAGTGATTGAATTTCCATACTTTTAAATGTAATTTCATTGATGTACTGGTGCATGGCCAGGTTTTGGTAGCAGGGGGATGCAGGGGTGGCTTCTGTGAGAAGCTGCCAGAAGCTTCCCCTATTTCCAACAGAGCCAGTGTCATTCAGGTCCAAGAAGGATCAGCAGCTGGCCAAGGCTGATCAGTGACAGTGGTAGTGCCTCTGGGACAATGTAATTAAGAAGGGTGGACAAAAACTGCTTCAAAATGGCAACAGGAGAGAGGAGGGAGAGTATGTGAGCGTAACAATTCTGTAGATACCAGGGTCAGTGAAGGGGAGAAGGTGCTCCAGGTGCCAGAGCTGAGATTCCCCTGCAGCCCATGGTGCAGACCATGATGAGGCAGCTGTGCCCCTGCAGCCCGAGGGGGACCATGGTGGAGCAGAGATCCAACTGCAGCCCATGGAGATGCATTGGAGATGCTGAATGCCCAAAATAGGCTGGGAACCCACACTGGACGGAGTTTGCTGGCAGGAGTTGTGTGATCCCCTGTCCCCCCTATGGGAGATTCACACTGGAGCAGTCTGCTCCTGACAGACTATACCCTCTGAAACAGACCTCTGCTGGAGCAGCCCATGAAGAACTGTAGCCCATGGTGAGGACTCACATCAGAGAAGTCGTACGCGAGACCCCATACTGGAGCAATTAACTCATGAAATGTGAAAATGAAGGCAATGATAGACATTTCCAATTTCATGTTGTGTGTATGCAAAAATAAAACGGTTTCAAGTATGATTGTGAAAAATATGTTACTTCTTAAAAATAGACCCAAATACATAATGATACAGCTCATGGGTAGTCCAGTTTAAACTGAATCAGTGACCTGAATTACTCAGCACAATTTAAGTGAACTCGTAATTTACTCCAGTATCTGGGATACTAGCAGAGCTCACAGCTACCTCTCCTTGCATTTTCATTCCTTGACATTTCACTTTTTTCCCAGACATTTTCTTCTCATTTTCTCTTCTGTCTAGGTTGTTTTTTGAACTACTGGTTATTCCACAGACTGAATTGGCTGACAAGCAAGTCCAACCCATTATTTTAAATTAAGCTTTGTTCAAATTTCACCTTAACATCACCACTTCAGCACATGATCTTTGAAGAACAGTATCTTTTCAGGTTGCTAGTACTGTCTGACTCTCAGCCAGTAATGTCAATATATTTAGACCAAGTACATTCAAATTTTTTAAACGAAATTAGCATGCATGATTTTTGACATATAAGGTGCATTTGTAATATGATTTTAAATGGCTGAGTTACAAAGGTCTTGGAAATTAAGGTCAATAATGAAATCATGGAAAGAAACTTGAACACAGCAATAGGACATACTGACTTCTTGATACATAAAAGAAAATTCATGTTCTCTTTTAAAAATCCTAATGATTTTTCATTATGCTTTCTCAGTATCCTTAAAGTACAGCTTCATACCCTATGAAGTACCATCTAATAGAGGCTTCATTTTATCACTATTTGTCATCATTTAGAAGGTGTCTCAGGAAAGAATATATTAAAACCTCTTCAATTCCTCTCACTAGTTCGAACCTTTTCAGAAACTCAATTTTACAGAAATTGTATTTCAAAAAATTTATATCTGCAGTATTACAGCATACAAGTACTTTACCTCAGCAGGTAGCAAATCCGAATGACTCATATTTACTTACGTAGAGGTTTCACTTCAAAGATAAAATGACAAGGAGTGTTCTTTTATTTTCTTAGCTCCCTTTCAAGGAGCTTAATAAAACCTTTATTTTTTCCCATTTTAAAAAAATAGTATCTTTAAATGCTACAGCAGAAAAGTACTAACTTAAATATGTTCCCTGAAGAGATATCAGTGCAGGTAAATTAATTCTGCATTCAAAGCAACTGCCTGTTAACTCTATCTGGGAAACTGCATGAAACTGCTGAGTTTTGTACTAATTATATTAAGCAGATCCGTTATGGAAATAGCATCAGAAAGAGTTCAGAAACCTTCACAAGAGACTTTGAGCTCATGTGTTTACATTCATATTCTAAATAATTCAGGTAAGAGACTCTTTAAATAAAGAAGACAAAAAGATCACAGACAGAAATAAATCATGTCTTTTCTTCCAAACTGGTTTAGTGGGTAATAGGGAGAAGAAGTAGACAGAAGTCTGTTGAATTGTGAAGCAACTTAGGTTAGAAGAAGGGTTATTTAATTCATCCTCCTGCTTAAAGCAGGTTTGTTTTCAAAGGCAGCTAAAGATACTTAGGACTGTGTGAAGTTGTATTTGTGAAACTCCAAGGATGAAGATTCTGCAATCTCTCTGGAAGCTCTGCTACAACTTTGGGCTAACAGCCCCTGCCCTTTTGTTGTACATGCCAGGGAAAAGTCTGCTCCACCTTCTCCACTGGACTGTAATTAAAACCTCACCTGCCTGACTTCTCTCCCCTGAGCTAAACAAACAAAGCCTCTTCTTGTTTCCTCTCAAGTTATATATTCCATCTGTCTAACTGCCTTAGTGATCTTCTGATTGATTTGCTCTCCTTTATGAACATATTTCCTTCCCTGGGACCCAGAAGGAGACATATTACTTCAGCTGTGGCCTCCTCTGTGCAATAACAGCTCCCCTCAGCCAGCTGGCAATGATCTCACTAATACAGCTGTACTGGTTCTGCCTGTCATGGATGTGATTCCCTTCATAACATCTCCTATAGTGCTGTTTTGATTTTCTCACCAAGACAGTGTTAACATACAAGTACTGCTGAGCAGTGCTGTCACAGTGTCAAGACCTTTTCTTCTTCCCACTCTGCCAGAGACAAGGCTGGAGGTGCACAAAAAGTTGGGAGAGGACACAGCTAGCACAGCTGACCCCAATAGAGCAAAAAGATATTTCATGCCACATGACATTGTGCTTAGCAGTATAAAATCAAAAAAAAGAAGGTAGAAGTGGGGCATGGGTATTTATGGTCTTGGTGTTTGTCTTCCCTACTAACCTTTATGTGCTGAGGCACTGCTTTCCTGGAAGTGGCTAAACATCTGCCTGTGATGGGATGTGGTGAACTAATTTCTTATTTTGTTTTGCTTGCACAAATCAAGGTTTTCCCACTTTCTCCCTTCTGATCCTCTCCCCCACCCCCTTGCAGAGGAGTCAGCATGTATACGTGAGGGGACTTACCCGTCAGCTGAGGTCAAACCATAGCAGTTGTCTGTGCGTTTAGCCTTTATCACCACAAGAGTGCAGTCCCAGCTCATGCTAATTGGTTCAAGACACACACCAAGGACCTTTCCTGCAGCCCTTTTCCCAGCACATCAGTCTCAGCACTGATGCAAGAGGTTTTTTTCTTTCTCAGTGGCTGAACTTCCCATTTGTCTTTGCTGAACTTCCAGAGGCTCTATTGCCTCATTTCTACATCTTTATTAGCTACCCTGACTGGCATCACCTCCCTCCAACAGCTCTTTCCCCAGTTTTTGGTCATCCATGAACCTGCTGAGGAAGTCAGATACAGTGTTGATCCCTGAATTACCAGAACAGGTCACTCAGAGGGGCTGTGACATCTCTGCCATTGGAGGTTTTCAGCTTTTTACTGGACAAGCCTCTCAGCAACTTGATTTAACTTTTAAGTTAAATGTTATTCTGACATAGATGATCTCTTGAGATCCTCCCGCAACCTTAATTATTGGTACAAATAGAAAATACAGGACAAAGCCTACTTTTTCTCAATTTTATAAATTTGTATCAGATCACTAGTTACAGAAGGAATAATTAACTATTTCAAAAAAGAATAATCAGCTTTTCCAATTTTGACAATGCTTTGATTACACCTCTGGGTAGCTTTTATTCATATAAAAGTGATTTAAAAGAGATAAGGTTTGGCAAATCCCTGTTTTCTGAGAGAAAAAGTGTGTTTTCTAACAAGAAGATAGAAGAAGTAAGACTCTATAATAATTTGAGAAATGCCAGATATTTCAAATGCTACATGAATTCCACTATATGACTGTGATGAACACCACACTGGAAAACAAATTATGTTATATACATGATGCTGTCAGGAGCCTTGCATTCTTCAATTTCTTCCTAAGTTGATCCTAAGGATAAACATATACTGGGTATAACTGCTACTGGTATACCAGAAGTTTTTAAGCCTCTCTGTGAGTTCCCATCACGAAAAAAAATATTTTCAATTCAAAACTTCCTTTACAATTAAAAATCATACCCAAAGGCATGTGTATTAATGCTTGTTCCTCTTTCACTATTCAGAGATGTTAAGAGTTATGGTTTTATTAATGAAGGAAGGGGCCTTATAGCTCAAAGGATATTCTTTGAAATTCTTTGAGTGGCTCAGAGATTGAGACATTCTCAATATCTGAAATAATTGGCTAAATTGCACACTCTCTTATCTTTGCAGTCCTGTTCCAGTGCAATGGAAACCCAGGGCAGTCCAAGCTGAATTATAATTTCATATCTAGCACACCAACACAAACATGCAGGAAGCCTAGGAGAAAGTTCAGATATACAGAAGCAGATAAAATTATTTGCTTCCAGACATCTATATTTTCTGAGAAGATGCTGTTCATGAAGTTTTCAAATGTGATTGATTTAATACAAAATAAACATCTAAAAATTATTAAATGAATCATTCTCTAAAAATACCTCTTTTCCCCTGCTTACTATGCAGCTATGTAGTTTATCCATGACTATTTCAGAGAAAGGTAGCTCAAGATGAATTAAATTAATACCATATCCAGCTGAGGAACTCATATTAGGTACTGACAAGATTGCTATTAGAGAGTCTCCACATGCTTCCACATTCTAATCTTATCTAGAAGGTCTGGTGTTCTTTGGAATATTTCACAGGGTGAAAGCCTCATCTTACTGAAGATGTCTGTATTATTATCATTGCCATTTCAAGGAATTCCAGCAGCAGCTAAAACACCTGTTTCTTTTTGAGAGAATCTGGAATACTTGTTTCTAGTACACTGTAAGACAAAGAGGATGCCATGGGCCTTGATACTTGCAGTTTGCACTGTGGCTTAAACACATGCTTGCCCAGAATCTGATTAAGGAAAACTGAAAACTTTTAACTCTTAATTTTAAAAAACCCTGCCCTTTTTTATATAATGTAAAAAGACTGAAACTGTTCATAGCTCACACATTTAATACACTCATGTTAACATGACACAGTCAAGTACTTGATAACTTTTTTTTTCATCACAGTACTTGAAAGATCAAAGTATCTTTCCCCTGCTCAAAACAAAAATTATTTTACAGTCAGGTTGCCTGAGAATTAAATTTTCAGGAAGGAGTTCAAGTATTGTGACTTACCTCTGAATTGCCTTGGCATAGTTAGTTACCAATAAAATTAGAAGCAAGAGCTCAAGCATTCACAGGTTTATGCACAAAATTTTTATTTGTCTTGGCAAGATTAAGAAAGCCATATGTTATTACGATAACACCCTGTGCTTTTGTTGATGATAGCGTAAAAGTTTGGATGCACTGGTTTCTATTTCTTTTTTTTACAATTCCCAAGACTAGAGTAAGAAAAAGAAAAGCCTAGAAGTGCAAGATTCAATGCAAAAAAACCCCCAAACACAGATACACAAAACACCCCTCTAGCCTGATCTCAAAAACTCCCCATGTGTTCTAAATGGTTTTTTCACCTCTATGAATAGGAGGGGAAATTGGTTTGATTTTGATCTTTGGCTGATTTTCTATTTCCCATGAGGGCTGAAAAGTCTCTCCTCATGGTCTAGGCAATGCTACAAGCTGAGATGTTGGGATGAGAGACACTATGCAGACAGAACTGGGAGCAGATGCTGATGGCTATACCAGAACTGGCCCGGCTATGCTTGAACTTACTTGCACAGAGAATTCCTGGCAAGTGCAAAGACGTCTTCTTGCTGAGCCCTAGGGCAAAGCATAAATAGTGATAACAGATGTGACCTGTCTGGTAGACTACTATAAGAGCCAGTGTTGTATGTGGAACAAATACTTACTGTACCTGCTTTTTTTCCAGGTCAGTTGTAGCATTCCCTTCTGTTTTCCTTTGTTTATCATTAAAAGAAAAAAATCAACATCAGCATAACTATTGCACCTACTTTGTTTTGCCTTTTCAATTGAGGAGTTATGTTGGGTCCTTTCTTTATTAGCAGTTTGGAAAAGGACTGAGGCACAGGGAAGGGGAGAAATGTATCTCCTGCTGGAAGATTAAAAAAGAGAAAATGTGCAACTCAACCGTTTCTTTCTATATAGAATGTATTTCCCAGCTAATGCAATGGAAAATATTGTTACTCTATTAGCCTAATTATTTGGTATATTTCTTCATTCATATTTCTGTGAAATTTGTGGACTTACATACGTTATATATAATGAACAGTCAGATTATCAGATCCTCACTAGGAAATGGCTCAATATAGAATGCACTAAATGATTAATTCACAATGATGATGTTTATCCTTTATGCCCAGTACTCCTTCTTCATCTTTTATCTGTATTACTGAATTATTGTATAACATTTGTATTGTCTTTAATATGCTCACTATTAAAAAATCAATGAATTTAAATAAAATTGATTTTTCAAATACAGCCTACAGGGTATTCTGTAAGAAATTACACCTTGTCTGCAGATTTTTTTCACGCTGCTTGGCTAGGCATAATGTTTGGAATTTTGTTTTTAATAAATAAATGTTTTCATTAGTATCTTAACTTTTGAGAACTGACTTCTAAAAAATACTTTCTACTTTTCATCTTCTCCTAACAAAGAAAGATTTCTTTCAAACAGAGTGAAACTAAACAGCTGAGTTGAGAGTTTCACTATCTTTTTTATCAGACATGCAATCTTCTACTTCTAGCTCAGGTTTGTTCTGGCAGACTTTTACTACAATATAGTGTGTTAAACCCATTTGACTATAATTTTTGGGTAGTGCATAATAATTGACCAAATTTCAAAATTGTATAGGCATATATCTTCAAGATGATAGTGATATTACACTAACATTGGGACCACTCAGAGCTGCCAAACAGGCAGAAGTAGCCCATATCCTACCTGTAAACAACCTACAATCAGCATGTCCAGATGCAATCAGTAGTACAGAATCATAGGAAAGTCTAGACCAGAAGAAATCTCTGGTAACCAGCTGGTCCCACTTACTGTTGACAGCAGAGCCTTAAAATCAGTTTATCCAGGGCTCTAACAAGCAAAGACATGAATATGTCCACCAAGAAATATTTCACCACTTTGGATAATTTACACCAATGTTGAATTGTTCTCATGGTGCAGAATTATTTTCCTGAATCCTGATAGAGTTTGTCCTGAAGCTACTTATGCCCACTGCCTCCTCTGTCACCAAGCATCCTTGTGAAAAGAATACCTTGATGTCCTCTTTAAGTACCTTTTAAGTGTTGGAAAACCATTTCTTAACCAAATTGTCAGAAGGGATATTGTGGGACACTGTACCAAATGATTTACTAAAATCAAAGTACTAAATTCACAGCTCTCTTATAATCCAGTGAACAAACTGTTTCATCATTGAAAGCAATCATGTTGGTTAAACCCAATTTACCTTTTTAAATCTGTGTTGGCTTTTGCCAATGAATCTGGCACATAAGAATATAAACCCACACCACTCAGTAGTCAGTCTGTCTACAAACAGCAGCTAAGCTTCCAACAAGGTGAAAAGCTGTGGCTGTCAGTCTGTGTAGACAACAAATATAATTGAAGTGTTGGAAGCAGCCTCAAAGATTGTTTCAAAACACCTTATAATCATACATATCATATGATGGGTTTATTTTAAAACCCTAAATTACAATTCTTCACTTTCACTGAAGTGGGGAAATATTATTTAGGTAGTTATTCTGTACCTTAATTTCTTTCATACTTCTGAGAATTTTATTGGGGCTCTAGAGACGTTTCTTGCCTTGTGATATTAACCCTCAATTTTTGAGGCAGAAATTAAGGCTTTAGCATTACTTTCCAAATATTGCTGAACACTATGATCAAAATTTGGTAATAATTAAATGGTAAAAGTTACTATACTATAAACTTAAAAAAATTAAACAAAGACAGCAAAGAGGATCCACTTCATTAAAAAGTGGTTAATAAAGCAACCACAAATTAATAAAGCAAATATTTTTTGCATAGTATTTTAGAATATAACTATATTTTAGACCATTCCTATATCGCTCCATGTCCAGGCCAGCATGTTCCTTGGGAATTAATCTCTTTGTTCTGATGCATATGTCCTCAGATCTTTACTTGCGTTCAAATATAATTCATTATGTTCAAATAGAGGTAACTCAATATATTAAGGGTCAGACTATTGATCCTACTGTCCCTGTGTGCCAGGCAACCAACTCTTTAAGTTACTTCCCATATTTTCAAATACCAATTGAATTCTGTGAATAATAATATAATTCATGAGTGATGGACTACTAAACATGGTGTCAATTATATACTGTGATTAAGTAATCATTGAAACTCAGCTAAAAGAACAAAATTTGCTAATAGCACAAAATCCATTTTGATTAATGTCCTTAGCATTAAGGATACATGAACTGTCCTTTTAAAAATGTGTGTAGCACCCAGTTTTAAGGAAATGCTGGAGCAGTAGGTTATTTTAACTTTTTCATCATGGCTAGTTAACAGCTTGATCCATCTGTTAACGTGAAGGACACCATAAAGCAGATGGGAAATAAATTCCTTTTCAACTGATCTTAATAAGGATAGGTACCAAAATATACAACTAGAACCAGAAATATCTGGGGGAATTTCAAGGTTTTCTTCATTGCATTTCTCTTTCCAGGCATTTTATTTTTGAATAGAGCCTGCATCTCTATTATAACTTATTGTAATTATGTTTGTTTATTTCATAAGCTATATTTATTAAAAATATTATATGTAACTGATATATATTGATATACATATGAGGAACAATCACTTGAATGACAACAGAGCTTTTATTGTCAGACTCTTCTGTTGGCCATTTAGACAAAAAGAACATTTACCAGTAAAACTGGATGAGGAGACAGATCATTCAGAGGAAATCAGAACAGGTATTCTAGAGCAAGAAGACTACAATAACAGAAACAGTTCTGTCTGCAAGATGCAAACTATGTAGGATTTAACTGATTTCAAATATTACAATTTCAGTTATCTTTCCTGTTAATACATAAAAATTTTGACCTGCATCTAGTCAGTGTAGT
This sequence comes from Corvus hawaiiensis, assembly GCF_020740725.1. Lineage (NCBI taxonomy): Eukaryota > Metazoa > Chordata > Aves > Passeriformes > Corvidae > Corvus > Corvus hawaiiensis. The sequence goes on from NC_063215.1 coordinate 28,439,292, forward strand.
CACTGACTGAGCATGCTACCTTCCCCTTACTGCAGTACAACATTTTCTGGCTCATAGTCTTATATTTTTAACAAAAAAATATTTTGCACTCTATTTTTATTATTACTTTCCTTTCATGTTCTTTCCTTCTCTTGAGGAAAGTTATTGTATTGGCTTCCTAGTTCTAGTACCTTTCCCAGCTGAATGTGTTTTCAGTGTTAACATTCTTTAGCCTGGCCACATCTATCTGCTGATGGCTGTACAGTTCTATCTGTTCTCTGACTCAGTGCTCTGCTGTTTCTTGAGGCAGCTTAACACCACTTCAGTCAGACTCATATCCCAGGATTTACACATATTATTCACATTCTTGTCACTCTTCCAAGTTGTCCTGTACTGTTTGTCCAGCTAATTTCTCACTCACCTTTTGACAATAGACAGTTCCCATTTGCTTCTGTCATTTTGTCAGGGCTAGCATTTCAATTTTAACACTCAATTGTTTCAGCAAAACAGCCTAACTTGTTAAGAAAGTTTGACTTCAGATTCCAAGAGGTAGCTGTGAGACTCAGAAGATGCAACATGTATCTCATAAAACATGAAGGCTATAATTTAGCTTTGAAATACAATCAGAGATTGTAGGTTATGAAAGAAATAAAAGGGAGCACAATTTTTTTTGCTGCTGTTGTTTGTTTGTTTTAGTTTTGGCCAAAAGGCATTTTTATTCCAAAACAATTTTTTTCTGTTAAAACATTTTTTTTCTTCTCAGAAAAATACAGATGAACTGAATGCAGTTTGACAGCCAAGATGACATTTAAGCATTCTGATATTTTTCCAGTGATTCCAAAGCTAGCTGTTCATAAAGTATTCTCTTTTTCAAAGCTATATTTACCTTGAAAAAAAATGCATGATTCACTGTAAATAACTGCTAAAGTCCATATGTTTCATCAGAGTCAAGATTTCAACTTGTCTTTCTGAGGCCTTTCTAATAAGATGCCACTTTGTAGCTACACCTACTTTTTGAACAGTTACTTCATTTTTCCCACATAAATATTTCAATAAAAGCAGTTACCTACAGTACAAAAAAATCCCAGGACTTGGGAGCATGACTGTGTTACTTGGTCTTCTGTCATCAAGAAACTCCCTTCTAATATTACTAGGGATTGTTGTTTTGTTTTTTGGGGGGGGAGTGAGACAGGAAGGAACCACATATTGCAGAGTAATTATAATCTTCATTATTTCCTATGGACTATTCTTTTGGAGAAATAGTTTGAGAAAAACAGACTTTTAAATAGGTTTCAAGTGTTTCAGAATATAGAAGTGAAAAGCTGGTAGGATCTTTCTGACATTTGTGATATTAATTTGAAAATCTGCTAAACCACATAGCACTATAGATGTAAAGAATAAAAATTCTAAAAGTCAGTTTCAACTTGACAGTAGGTACATCCTCAAGAAATCTAATTAACTCACTGTTATTCCTTCCACTGCTTTTAGGGTTGTTCTTCTGAAGGAATCACATGCATTTCACTGAGTAATCAAGTTTGGTTGGTAATGACTGTTCTTTTGATGATTTGAAATACATTAATTCTTTTGTGGAAAATGAATAATTAGAAGACATTTAGTGTAACTAATTAATTCTCTGGATTTCATTAAGTAGAATAAATAATTATTTAATTGATCAAATGCACAGCTAGCAAGTGCAATTATCTGATCAATACACTTTCATAAATGATAGTGACATTATAGACATTGGCAATTTTTGCTGATACTCCTTGAGATGTTCTTAAAACCATCTGCCTTTATAAAAAGCAACAAGATAATTAGTGTATTCAACTTAATAGAAGTCATGATAGCCTATCTTTTATAATAGGTATAAATCTTCCTGAAATGTAAGATTTTTCTATTTTTTTCTCTAGATTATAATAAAAATTTTTATGAAATATTGTCTCATTATTTCTTGAAAGTCTTGACAATTAATTTCTCCTTCTAAAGCCAGATAATATTTCGTATGCTAGAATATATACAAAAATCCATTCTTTTTAACTTGGTAAAAAGTTCTGTCCTTGCTATAAATTTGTCAGATAGTTAAAATTAGAAAATGGACACTAAGAAATGATACCTTAAACATTCAAACACTTTATTATTATTATTATTATTATTTATTATTAAGCATTTAAACACTTTATCCTGATACCTTTAAAAAATAAACTTTATGCGACAATATTATTTATGAGGTTAAGTTTATGTAATACAGCTTTTTGTATGCGAAATCTCATTAAATTCACTGAATAATTTCAAATTCAAAAAAGTCATAGGCCTAAAAGTTCTATTTCTATTCCATGGATGCTAAAGTTGTGTTCTGATGCTTCTAATGATGAAAAGCTTTGCCATTAGCTCTCCTTTTCTATCACAGTGGAGAATTCATGATAGATTTTTGTCTTAAGGTGGCTAAAATTGAGCATGTTACCTTAAATGTAGAAAAATTGCATCTATGATAAGGAAATCACAATACCTAAATATGTAATTACTACTGTCAGTCTTTCAGCTCTCAGTGATAACCCATGTTATCTGTCCCAAGCAAAAAAAGTGGAAAGTGAAAACTATTCCAAAAGTATACCTTTCCAACATATGTTCTTAAAAAAAAAAAAAAAAAAAAGGATAAGTAACATCTAAGAATGCGATTTGTGTTATTAATCATTAATATTTACAGGACACATTTACATCATACAGCTGATCTAGTCTTCCTTCTTGAGGATGAAAATCTGTACATGAGCCAGAGTGTGCATTCACAGCCCAGAAGGCCAACCATAAGAAAAGACCAAAAAACCTGTAACAAACCCCAAAACCTGATTTAAAATAGGAATGGACAGTGGGCCAAGGAAGGGTATTATCCCCCTCTACTCTTCACTCTTGAGGATCCCACCTGCTTTCTGCGTCCAAGTCTGGGGTCCCAAAGACAAGAAAGACTTGTTAGAATGGGTCCAGAGAAGAGCCACGAAAATGACCAGTGCACCTCTCCTATGAAGACAGGCTGAGTAGTTGGGGTTGTTCAGACTGGAAAAGAGAAAACTCTGGGGACACTTCATTGTGGCCTTCCTGTACCTTAAGGAGGCTTATTAAAAGGAGAGAGAGACTTTTTATACAGGCAGATATTGACAAGACATGGGTCAATGGTTCTAAACTGAAAGGGTCAGGTTTGGATCAGATGTTGGGAAGAAATTCTCCACTAGGAGAGTGGTGAAGAACTGGAACAGTTTACCCAGAGAGGTTGTGGATGCCCCATCCCTGGAAGTTTTTAGTTCCAGACTTGATGGGGACTTGAGCAACTTGGTCTAATGAAAGGCATCCCTGACCATGGCAGTGGGGTTTGAAACTAGATGATCATTCAGATTCCCTCCAACCCAAACCATTCTCTGATTGCATTATTTCAGTGCTGCATTAAATCAGTGCATATAAGTTTAAGACGCTGTGTTCAGTTTTTTCAGTTAAACCAGAGTAAGTGGAAAAAAAAAATTAAAGAAAAGGTAACTATAGCTAGTGATGCTAACCTCCCCGTGTTCAGTTCATAGCTATGGCTACATAATTTACCACAGCAGTGGATAAAGGTAATCTCTTTTCACTTTGAAGAATACCTAGAATTCTTTTATTACAGCAAAAGTCCATGGGAATGAAATGAGTATTAAATCTTGTAATGTGGAGAAACTTCAAGAGAGGGATGCACTCTCTCTTGCACTAGAGACTCTGGGTGGCCATGGGTGGCAAATTAGATATGAGTTTGCAGTGTAATATGACAGAAAAATACAATTCAACAAAGGTAACAAGTCATGGAGGATGAAGACAGTTGTCATTCTATACAGCTCATGTGGTATAGAAACACCCAAACATGCCATTCTACTGCATGTACCTTGACATCAGAGAAGTTGTTGATACACAATTTGAGAAGATAATTTGTGTTGAAGGACTGTATATTAGAAGTAAAACAAAAAAAAAGATAATTAGAAAGATGTAGATGGGTGGACAAGAGGATTTTTCACTGATAATTTCCTATATATACCTGAAAAAAGAAAATAACTGGTGGGATTAACTATTTGTTGTGCTACTGGAACTAACAGTGCTACTGGAATGCTACTGCAGCTCTGCAACAGCAGAGCTAAATTTATCTCAAAGCATACCAGACTATGCAACAAATTTGTTTCACTAAAATGTTGATATATTAATGTCTTTAATAATCTTTATAATATAATTGCATCTTATTTTATGGAATGAAAACAAGGAGGAAAAGATATGGTAAAGTGATTAGTTAATGCCAGTGGGCAGCTGAGCCCAACACAGCTGCTCCCTCAGTACCCCACAGTGGGATGAGAGAGAGAACTGGAAGAACAAAAGTAAGAAAAACTCATGGGTTTGGAAAAAGACAGTTTAATGGGGAAAGCAAAGCTGTGCACGCAAGAGAAGCAAAAACAAGGAATTCATTCACTGCTTCTCATCAGAACTCAGGTGCTCAGCCGTCACTAGGAAAGCAAAGCTCCATCATGCCTAACAGGAAGACAAACGTCCCCCACTTCCTTCTGCCCTCAGATTTATATGCTGAGAATGACATCATATGATATGGGATGTCCCTTTGGTTGGTTGGGCTCAGCAGTCCAGCTATGGCCTCTCCCAACTCTTTGTGCATCCCCAGCCTACTTGCCAGCAGGGCAGTGTGAGAAACAGAAAAGACCTTGTTGTGCAAACACTACTTAGCAAAAAACATTGGTATAATAACAACACTTATTTTGTCACAAATCCAAAACACTGCATTATATGAGGTGCTGTGAGGAACATTAACTCCATACCAGCCAAAATCAATATAAATTAAAAAAAAAAAAAAGTAAAAGTTTGGTTTGGATGACAAGGAACTTAATTTCATGAAGAGGAAGCTAAATGAACACGCTTGAAAAAAAGAAACTTGAATTTGACCAAGAAGTTCAACTAAATTTTAACTAAATCCCAGTTAGCAAAGCTGAATAATTCTCTTGGAATTGTGTGCAATCTGTGCTATGCTCTGTTTCTCTCCTGGCTGATGTACAGACTCCCCATCCAGCTGTCAAAGCATACTTTTTTTCTCTGAAAGTCCAGCTGACAGAGTTGGCACAGTCTGAGTTACAAGCTTAAGGAAGAAAGCTGCTGAATCCTCTCAGGGAGTACTTGCAGATTGTTTATGGACTGGATTCCTGTCTAGTAAGTAGAAAGAGTAACCAGATAGCCAATTTCCTCTTTAACCACAGTTTATGCAAAATAGACTGGAGAGAATAACCATGCCTAGTTATGAAGGCAGACTAGAAGTTCAGACAGGATTTCTGCACTGCTAACTGCAATGGATTAATATTTCATTGTGTGGCAGTACCCATCAGTGATAAATTTGTCATTCAAGCTTGGTCTGCAAGGATATCTTTTATCTACAACGATAAGAATCTTTTCCCAGCCCTTTTATCAATTTCAATTCATACACAGTAACGAAGTAAAACACATGTGGTAAGGCTGCATCAAGGTATAGGATTAAAAGAAATAGTACTAAAAGAAGGCAGATAAATTATACAGAATGATGACATATTCCCATGAAGTACAGCTTGGTTTATCATCCACATTCAGGTAAATAAGATCATATTTTTCATTCAATTAAAAAATATTAAGGAAGACAAGAAAATGATGTGCAGGGTAAATAAGTAAGTTTATGTGGAATTTAGTGAAAGAAACATTTCATAAAATTTGTTGATGAGAAAAATTCCTACAAAAAAGATAAAAGTCAGTTTCTTTCTCAAAGTCTTTCTAAGTCTAAAAACTTTCTATTTAAATGTTTTCCTGAGAAAGTACATATGGACCTTTTTCATCAACCTATGATTTTGTTTGTTAAATCAAATAAATTTCCATAAGCAATTTTGATTACTTACATGAGCAATCACAAATATATATTAATAACAGGAAGCTAGAGAGATGTTATATGTATCTTTTAAAATGAGTTTTTGTTTTTACAAATATTGTTTTATCATTGATATGTAAATTGAATTTCTAGGTATCATAAGAAATATGCAAAGATGAAACTGAAGCTACACATGTAACCAAGAAAGTTTACATTTAACTTATTTAATAAAAATGTCAGTAAGATGCAGTCAATGGCTCAACGTCCAAGTTGAGATCAGTGACAAATGGCATTTTTCAAGGGTCACTATTTGGACCAGCATTATTTAACACCTTTGTTGGCACTAGGACAATGGGATTGAGTGCAGCCTTGGACCACTTTGCTGACTACACCAATCTGTGTGGTGCAATTGAGATGCTTCATGGACATCCAGAGGGACCTTGACAGGCTTGAGAGGTAGTTAAAAAATGTGAAATGCAAGATCCTGCACCTGGGACAGGGCAATCCCAGACACAAATACAACTGGGCAGAGGTTTAGCAGAGGTTTGGCAAGTTCGGCAAGAAGCCTTGAAGAAAAGGACTTTCAGGTATAAGGGTGTGTAGTGAGAGGACAAGGTGGGGATGGATTCTAGTACCTAAAGGAGGCTTATGAAAACAAGGGAGAGGGACTTTTTCTACAGGTAGATAGTGACAAGGACAAGGGGCAATGGTTTCAAACTGAAAGAGGGCAGATTTAGTTTAGATGTTGGTAAGAAATTCTTTACCATAAGGGTGGTGAGGCACTGGGACAGGTTTTCCAGAGAAGTTGTGGATACCTCATCCCTGGAAGTGCTCAAGGCCAGGTTGGGTTAAAAAACCTAGTCCAGTGCTAGGTGTCACTGCAGGAGTGCTGGAACTAGAGGATCTTTAATGTCTTTTCCAATCCAAACCATTCTATGATACCATGCAGATACAATGTTTATAAAAATATCTGCACCAAAAAAAAGCATACCCAGTCACAGGGTGCATACATGAACAGGTTGTCTAAAGTGTACAGGCTATTTAACAAAAGACATACAGAAGAGTAGTTGACATAACATCCTAGAATTAGAGAAAATGAAAATATTTTGTTGACGAATCAATTAACCTTGCAAAGGGATCCCAACTCAATCATGTAGATCATCATTAAATTTGATCATAACTAGGATCATGGGTAGAGCTGCCCCTACATTTGATACACAATGCTGAGTTGTGCAGGTGCTCCTTTCTTAAGAAACAGTTATGCAAAACTGATAACTGGTGGCCTTTATGTTATTACTAATTACATCAGCATTGCTTTATTGTTTTTAAAGTGAAGTGTGTGAATCTGGTCTCAGGACTTTCTGGTTCTGTTTGGACTGAGTACCTGACTTGAGGACTGCCTATGGAGGTTTTATGCAACAACAGATTAATAATGTGGGCAGCCTAGATTCTAAGATGGCTGCAGCAGAACCATGCTATTAATTAATTTAAATTTTTATTTTTAATTGCTGGAGTCATTACATATGCAAATAGGGTGCAGTTTGTCTCAAACAGCCTACTTCAACAATTCAGGCAGTAGCTTCACTATTTCAGCCCTGAGTTATCCTCTAAAAAGGACTGCCAATTATGTTGAACTTAACAAAATTGTGTGGTGGCTTTTGTGAGGTTTCATTTTATTGAAATTTTTAATTGTGCTTTATTACAGTTAATTTTCACTGCTTGTACAGACTGCAATTCTGCCCTTATCATCCTACTACACATATCATGCTTCATGTATTTTTTTGATGATTTACATTTAGTTATAACACATACAGATTTTCCACTTGTCCTTTTCAGAATGCAGGCAGTTAAGTAAAGAAAAATATTGTGCTTTATTAAAATAGATGAACTGTTTTAGGAATCTTAAAGGTATAATGTGAAGAATAGAGAAGAAAATTATGTGAATAAAAAAAAAAATTCCAAAATTCATTTATAAAGATGAAAGGATGGCATCAGAATAATGCTAAGGAGACCTCTGTCCAGTTTTACTGCAGGATCTTTAGTCACAGAGTAAATCACATCAGCTGGTATTCGTCTCATCTATCTTCTGCTGCTTACAATTTTGTTTTCTGAATGCAAGCTCCCTCAGTTTAAACTCTGATACAAAAGACTGGTACCTCTAGCAAAATGTTCATCTCATCTGTATTAATGTTGTCTATACAACTACAAAATAGGAAAATTAAACCACAAAATATACAACTATTTCCTATTTTGTTCACAACAATGACGACTGCCCTTAAAACAAGCAAAGAAATAAACCAAAAACCAAAGCCTATTGAACTCTCTGGATCATATTAATACTGAAAATGAAAACAACCAGCAGAAAGCATGTTATATAATTGCTCCTAATATAAATCATGCATCATGACACTACTATAAGACAAATATAACAATACTTTCTGTCACATGTTTCATCTGATATTCTATATGAATAAAATGGAAATATATATCAATTTAAATAACATACAACAAAAATGATGAGCAGCAGAGGAGTAATGCAGAAATGTTTTCTGAAACATAAGAAGGGAGGTCGTCATGGAAACAGCTGGGTTAGAAATCTTTTTGGTGCCACAATTTTATTCAGCTGTTGCTTATTTTTTATGTTATTTTAATAAATTAATCTTCCTGAAGTCATTCATGATTTTAATTTTTTCAGAATAAGGTGTTATGTTAAGAACTTTTCAGATGTAAAGAAAAGATTAATGGCATATTCATCTACACTGAAACATACTAAAATGAAAATTTCCAGTTTAATCCTACTTTCATCTAGCTGAAAGACTAAAAGAAAAAGGTGAGTAAAAGAGTGAGTCATTCCCTCCAAAAAAGGCTATCATGGCACTCTACACAATGTTTTGCCTCAAGCAACCTAAAGGAAGAAGGAAACCTGTAAAAACAGTCTCACCAAATTTGAAATACTTAAATTATTTATCCTACATGAATAAAACAGGTGAGCTGAAAAGTTCAACTAACAGAACTCATCTAAAAAAGTAACTTGAAAACAAAGTTTAAAATTAAAACAAGTAAAATAAGTAAGTACCAGGTTAACCAGAAAAGAAACACAAGTTCTGAGTGACAAAAGAGAAAAAATCTTGCTAACTAGCCTGTCTGCAAGAAACAGGAATTTAATTAGTCTATATGAACATACCTGCAATAAATACAAGTTTCTAAATATTAGTTTTCATAGAGAAAAAAAGGTGAAGTACCAAAGGAAGCAGAATGGAAAGGGTAACAAGTGTCATGTCTTCAGAAAACAACCTGAAGGAAGCAATATAAAAAAACCTTAAAAACAAACCCAAAGAATTAATAGTGTTTCAACAAGCAATATAAGTAGACAAAATGAAAAAAACCACAAGGGACTAATAAAAATGATCTGAAGACTGAGCCACAAAAAAGAAGAAGAATGTACAAAGAAACTATAAGGCAATATAACACAGAGGGAATGAATCCAAGAGTTTGAAAATGTACATGTTATTTCTTGGAACAAGAGCTGATCTAAGACTCTCCATGGATACTTTTTTCCCTACTAAGTATGCTGGTTCACTAATAGGTAAAAAGTTTTTTGAAAACATTAATCTTAACAAAGGTTGGAGCACAACACACGTCCTTTAGGACTTTCTCATCAGTTATCTTCCCCTCAGTTTTCTGATAGATTGTGTGGAGAATTACATTCACTTTGTATTGAGCCAACACCATGTTATTTCCAACATCACATATTAAATCAAGTATCAAATAGTAGCTGCATATGTATCATCACTTAAATTTCCTTGGCCATTGCTTCCATTGCTGAAGATGGCATTACATTGCACTTTTATTACACTGAATTCAGAATACATATTAATCAATACTGATCAATCCTTATGCTTCTAACAAGAAAGATCACATGAGGACAGCAAGTGATGGTAAGAGAGAGTGCCCATTGTTTTCCTCAATATTTTTGGTTCTGACTGGAGGTTTTCTCTTCTCCAAGGAAAGAGGCTGGAGTTTCCTCCAATAAAATTGATGAAAAACATCAGCTGGTGTTATTTAACAATGTAAGATACCTTGCTGTGTTGGAAAACAGGTTTCAGTCTCCTTGGAATACCTTGCTTTTCCAGTGCCATCTTCCAGACATAGCAGCTATAGGTGCAGCACTTGGCTTTATCCAGTACTGAGCAGACGGTTTGTTTAGGGCCTTTCCACCCTGCTTATAGGACTTATTTTTGTGGCTCTTTCCCCATATTTCCAGAATCTTATAAAAATTTCCTTATGTTAATTGTATCAATAGATAACCTGAATTTAAATATTTTAGAACTTTCTTGCTACAAAATTCATCCTTTGTTGCAAGACAGACTAGAGGAGGCTAAAATAATGAAGGTTCCTATTTTTACTTTTCTGTTTCTTAAATCTGCTTGATGCCTTAGGTTTTAACTTTTATATTTTTCAAATCCTGTACTGCCCAGTGTGTAACTCTGAAGTTTCTTGTCGCCTGTTAGCTGCTGTTCTCTCGTGCTGGTTAGGCATAACAAGCCTCTTGAGGTTTCCACCTCAAGGTAACCAGGCCCCAAAATGTGTAAACTAAAATCCTCGATAGGGGGGAGGCAAACTTGGGGTAATTACATCATGAATGGAGGTTTTAATTGGAGAATTAACCCTGATATGCAAACAAACCAAACTTATAAAAATGTGAAAAGCCTGTGACCCAGGGTCCATCTTGGGTGTAGCCTATTGACTGCCCAGGGTGTACCTTTGAAGGCCCTTCAAATAAATACCTGCTTTTATTCTCTTAATCTTGTCTAGCCTCTGTTTCCAGGTGGCTTCTTCAGGCATCATGCTGATTCACAACACTGATGCTTGTGGGTGTGTGGTGGGTTCATCTTGGATGGCTTCCAGACCTCCATCCAGCTAGTTGCTTCCTTACTTCCTCTCCTCAGCAGGATCGGGAGAGAAAATTAGAGGAACTATCTTGTTGGTTGAGATACAGACAGTGAGATCACTTACTAGTGCAAATTATGGGAAAAATAAACTCAACTTGGAGAAAATGAATTTAATTTATTGCCAAATAAACCTAGAGTAGGATAATGAGGATAAAATCAAAAACTAAAACATCTTACACTTGTCCTGACCTGCCTAAAGTTCAGAAATAATGCTTGTAAAATGTCCTGTATAAGGTCATCAGAATATAGCACTAACCAGTCACCCAAGCTATATTATTATACAATTACTTTCCTGTCAAAAACTTTCAGAAGATGTTTGCAATTAATTGTCTTGGGGTGACTTTATGATGTGTATCCCCTATCGCCTGCTCTATGCCCAGACATGAATCCTGTGCCCTTCTGTGCCTTTAAAACTGGGTCTGGGAGAAAGAAAAAAGCCAGGCGACCTTTACAAAGCAGTTTTGTGTTCAAGGACACAGAAATAGCTGCTGCTGCTGCAGAGTGGAGGCAGGAGGCAATCACCTTCGTGCTTTTCCCAGCTGTTGGCTCCTTTTCTTGGAAGAGAGAGATAGAGAGTTAAACTTCTTTGCTTCCCTTTGGTTTCTTCTTGATCTTCCTCTTCTTCTTCTTCTTCTTCTGGACTGTTCAACAACACTGGAACACACTGCGAGAACTTACAACGGCCTGGAGGGTCGTGTCGACCCCTTCCCCCCCAAACTCCAGCTTTGGAGAGAAGAAACCCACACCCACAAAGGACTCTGAAATGTAACCAGGTTCTCTCCACAGAAAGAGGTTTTACTATTTAGCATTATTCTTTTTCTCATTATGCATTTTGTTTGTTAAAAAAATAGATTTTTTCCTTTTTCACTTTCCTCCGAGGAATCCTCCCGAACCTGGTAGGGGAGGGGTGGCTGTAAGCTGCTTTCTTTGGAGGAGACGTTCCTTCCAGAGCATTTCCCTTAATTTGTCTCAAACTCGGAAAACAGTGTCCACCTGCAAGCCACTCATGTCTTTTACCCAGAGAGAAAAGGACTTAGGTAGTTATTTCATACAATATCTAAAGACATCGTCTGATTCTATTTGATCTATTTGTATATTACTATCTCTTATCTTGAGATGCAAAAATACAGATCACGCTCTGTCACAAAAATCCACAAAAGTAGTCCCAGAAGAGTCCATTACTTAAAATAACCTATACTTTTTGATGCATGGGCTTCCTATGTTGTGTCAATAAAATTAGAATATAGTACAGGGAAATTAGAAAAACAAAACCAAAGGGAAAACCACCAAGCTGACCAACCAACAGCAACAACAAACCCACTCCCCTCCGAAAAAAAACCCAAAAAAACCCCAACATCAACCAAATTGTTTAAAACAAAAGAATTTTGTCTAGTTATGTATTTTTAAAATTTGGCTCTAGTTATTTCAGGTTTCCAGCAATGCTGAGATACATTTATGTGAATTAATGATCTGTATGATTAAACGACCTCATTTCATCCTATTTAGTGACAATATCTTATCAACATCAGGATGGACTACTGGAATAATTTCTAAGAAATATCTCAGCTGTATTACAGAGAATTTTAATGGATTATTTTTAAAGCTGCTGAAAGGAGATTTGTCATATAAAAATAACAGGTTTTTTGAGTATTAAAATTGACCACATATTAAGAAATTGAACTACTTGAAAGTAATTAATAAAGCATAAGATATTTTCATAAAATTAGCTCATCAATTAAATGCACATATTTTAGATTTGTTAAATATATAAAGTTCTGATTTCTTAACAAGGAAAAACAATTGTGCTTCTCAAGGATGAAGGAACACTATATGAAAGTTTGAAAACTTTAAAAAATCCAAATTTTGGGTCATTTTAATGAACTGTGTAGGCTGCAGAAGCATTTGGGGCAGATCTGGGTAACTCTCTAGAAGAAAAAACTGTCTTGGAAAGTTCATACAGACATAAATATGTCAGATTGATGATTACCTTAATATAGCACAGGTCGCATTGCTCATTCTATGTGCTTTTCCCACTTTAATCTCTTCTTTAAATAAAATAAAACTGGAGGACCACAAGTCTGAATCAAAAGCAGTTTTATCAGTCTATGAATCTTCTCTGACAATTGAATTCTCTTAATTCCCCCCAATGGCAATGTGCTAGTTTCTCTGCATTTCTTAAACACTCTATAAAGACACACTATCTGAAAGATCCTACTTAGTATCAGAAGCAGCCTAAGTGTTACCATAATGTTCTTGTTGAGTTAATGAACCTTGTTTTTTAATCAGGCTAATCAGCTTGCTTTCTTCACATACAACAAAATATCTACAGCATACAGTACTGTGAAGAATCCAGCCTTAAATTTTTCATGTTCACATTCTCATTGGCCCAGTTATGCATTTTCCAGATGCAACACTGCATACCATGTGTAACCAGACTAGCTTTTGGAAAAATGTATATCTTTATAATAAAAAGTGCTAATCTTACATCCACTTTGCCCTGAAATTCTATAAAACAAAAGATAAAAATCACTCTTTCCTTTCAAAACATATAGGTTTAGTCTATGTTTACTATTATACAGCATCTCTTCACTATTAAGCCATGTCAGGATCATTCGTTAAACCATCTTCATCCATTGCCAAGGCAAAGCTCTTTGTGAGTCTTTCCAGATCTGTCTTAGCTTAGCATTCATATTTCTAAAAGAAAAACTAAACATAAATTAATCCTTTCCTTCTAAATTGTACCTTAAGAGAACTTAGGCTCTCCTATACTCAAATGGCACTACTGTTATGTCATAATTTGAAGAAAAAATATTCCATGAATTTTGATCTATACAACTCCTAACTGTGAACACCCTTTTAATGTATGCAACTCCTAAATGTGATCACTCCTGAATTTTTAGTCAAAGGTAAAAAATAGTGCTGCTCACTTTTGACATGCCAGAGACCTTGACATATTTCTTGCCCAACAAAGTTATCTTAAGATGTATCTAGTAAAATGGAGTTACAACTCCTCATAAAATAATAATTTAAATAAAATTAGATAAAGAACCTCCACTGAAGATAGAGGAAAGATCTTTATGTTCATTGTAGCATATTTGATATTGAAAGGTCAAGTTTGAGAAGACATCATTACGCACCTAAAATAAGGTGCAGATGCTATTTTAGACAACTGTGGCAAAGCAGAAAAGTGCAAAGAAAACAGCTACCCACCTAATGAATAAAAATGTTATTGGTCTAGTCAGACAGTTACAGATACAAGTTTTTTCATTTACAAGAACTTGATCATTAGGGCATATCCAAATTCTCTGTGTTCCCTTGTTTATTACTATTGAATACACGTGATTTATTCAATATTTTTATTCTTTATTTATTTATTGTTACTTATTTGCTAAAAAGCCATCAACTACAGTTCCTCTGCTAAGCAGAACTTATTTTTTTCCAGAAATCCAGTAGGACACTGGCTCTCAATGAAAGTATGGAAGTATAAATTGACATTTTTACTTAAAGATTAGCTTAAGTCAGCTGTGTTATCTTTTGAAGTGATACCCTTGCTAGAGCTGAGCTAGCAGTAAAAATATCCAGTAATGTAGGTACTTGTGTTTCAGGCAATTTACAGACATTATTTAATCATAACAATGTATTTGTGAGATGGTTACATTTGTTTATCTGCACCTTCACCTAGAGGATATGAACTGGGATATTAATTAATTTAGCTAAGGGCACAAATGGAATGTGTATCACGTTTAGATTAAAATTCTCCTCTTTTCAGCTCATTGTTAGGTGTTCACCTCAGTACACAATTTTCCCCCTCTCTAATTCAGTTTGCTATTATATTAATAATGTAGCTGCAAATTGTGATATGGCAAGTCTTAACTCTTTTCAAAAATAACTGATCCTTTCTACAGATGACCCCTGGTTCACTATGAGGTTTTTTTGATCATTTGACAGATGATGATGAAGAACCACTGCTATGCACAGCATTTTATTAGGGTCAATAGAATGAAACTCATAATTTCTAGTATATATTTCCATTACATAAACTTCATTGTTCCAGATGACACACACAGAGAGAATTGTAATAAAAATTAATTGGATAAGGAAAACTTTACAGAGTGACTGGCTTTTCTTTAAAGAAAGAGGCACAGGCAATTACTAAGACAATGCCACAACAGTTTTGTTTCCTGTCACTGACATGCATTCTGCTGTATGAAAGACATGTCCTTTTAGATCTGCAGAAAGAGATGCAGGATGCTTCTGTGTAAAATCCACTGTAGACAAAAGTTTTGGTGAACACCAACAAGAGTCAAACATATGATAGCAAAGTGGCACATTGAATGTGAAAATCTCCATCTCAGAAGAACAAAGGAGATAATGTTTGTGTTGATGTTTTGTTACATCCTTTATTCAGTAGAACACTTGACAGGCTTACATGTGTCTCAGTGAAGCACCAAACTTGAAAGAATCATCTTACCTTTGAAGATATAAGTCAGTATTGTCTTCAGTTCCCAACTCAGTAGAAACTGCCCTTAAGGCACTTAAGGATCTTGTGTTATTAAAAACACTAAAGTTCTCTTAAAATCAGTTGCTCAGGTTGAGAAGGTTCACTGGAGACCTGTATTTCAGTACTCTGACATTGCCAGGCGTTACTGACCACCATCAGTTTATCTTCAAAACACCACAGTACTATAAGTACTTCTTAGCCCATAACTGCATAAAATTAGTTTTCTTGACCTTATTTTCCATAGTAACAATGAGCTTATAAATGCACATGTCAAAACAAAAGCCATTTTTAGAATTTATCAGTAATTTATCATCCATATTTATGCATGAACTTACAAGTTGCAAAATCAGTACCCCAGGCTCCTTTGGTCAAAGGACTTCTAAGGTTAGGAATTTCTAACCCACCCTTTTCTATATTTTCATAGTCAACACACAATAACATGTAAAATCATGAATTAAACAATGTATATATAATTAGCAAAATCTTCAGCATTTTATATCTTTCTCCCTAATTTTGATTGGTCTTTTTGTGTTGCTCTTAGTTCACTTGCCACCTGGCCTGATGCATCTTGGGTGACACTTAAATCCTCTAGCATATCTTCCAGCCTTATACAGTACCTTGGATACTTCAGGACAATTCAGATGCCACAAAGATCAGGCAACCAGATTGAGGTAATACAAACTTTACAGCAACGTTCAGGTCTTTTAGGAATTAGTAATTTGGCCAACTGGAATAGGACTTGAAAGATTGGGGTTTTTACGTTCGCTAAATTTCAACATTTTGCTGCCTAAACCATACATTTTTTGAAAGAATGTGTTGCTATAAGGTGTCTATGCAAATATACACTAAATAATTTAAAATCTTCAGTTCTGTCATATTTCTTTCCCAGTATGTTCCAGTACTACAAGTACTTTTTTATCTAAGTAATCTATAATTTATAAGAATTTCTTATGATAAATTAGAGAAAAAAAATCTTTTTATTAGTCTAAATAACTAGCTCTGTACATTTCAAAATGCAAGCAGAATGCTTTCACTGTACAAGACTTTATAGCACTTGAGTAGCAAATGTGGGACTTCCATACTATGCCAACTTAGCAACTATATAAAAAATATAAATGCTTACCAAAGGGGCAATTGCATCTGAAGCCACTTATGTCCTCTTCACAGGTCCCTCCATTCCAACAGGGTCTGTCTTGACACTCATTGATGTGAACAGAACACGTTTCTCCTGCAAATTTGAATTAAAAAAAAAAGGACAAATATGCTGACATGTTCAAGTCATAGAGATATATTTGTAATGAGAAAAATCTCTGGGATTTTCACAGTCTACATGGTGACTCCACTGGCCATGGTACACTGAGTACACAGGACTACTGCTAGACTTCCTTTGCGTCATGAATTTTTCTGCTTCATTGGTTACAGGGCAGTCCATTTTGACAGGCAAAGTTGGAAGCATTACAATCAGGAAAATAGAAAGCTTTCCTACTGAGATTATACATAATGCTGAAGGTTTTTTTCCATTATACAAATCTACAGCGTTCAAGCAATTTTTGTCCAGTTTTGTCAATCATTTTCTTCCATTTTGCTCTCTGACACCTTTGAAAAAGAATTTTGAAGTATCATTGCATATGAAAATCAGGTGAACACTAATTTACAGACAGTTATGTGTAATAGTACAGTTCAGCCTATGTTCTACAGCAAGTTGTCAGTACTGTAATATTGGACATTTTCTCCATGTAACACAAAGGAGGAGTATGATCAAATCACTAAATAACATTTAATGAGGCAAAATGCAGATAAGAGAAGATTAAATAATTAAGAACAAAGCTAGGAAGTATATAGTGAAATGTAGATTTGTAATCTACAAAAGGGGTAGCTTGATATATAACAGCAAAAGCTGTTTCCAGTGTATTGGGTTTGTATGGCCAGGTTTTGGTAGAGGGAAGGAC
Source organism: Corvus hawaiiensis (assembly GCF_020740725.1). Taxonomy (NCBI): domain Eukaryota; kingdom Metazoa; phylum Chordata; class Aves; order Passeriformes; family Corvidae; genus Corvus; species Corvus hawaiiensis. The sequence goes on from NC_063215.1 coordinate 28,456,566, forward strand.
ACAGGAGGGCCTTCTGTGAGAAGGTTCCAGAAGCTTCCTCCATGTCCAGCAGAGCCAATCCCAGCCAAGTCCAAGGTGGATGTGCTACTGGCCAAGTCTGGGTGGGCCAATCAGAGATGGTGGTAACACCTCTGTGATAAGACATTTAAGAAGAAGGAAAAAGAGTTATTGTGCAGGTGTAACTGCAGCCAGAGAAGAGCTGAGTGAGAATATGTGAGGGGAATAGCTCTGCAGACACCAAGGTCAGTGCAGAAGGAGGGGCAGGAGGTGCTCCAGGTCCTAGAGCTGAGATTCCCCTGCAGCCCATGGTGCAGATCATGGTGAGGCAGCTGTGCCCCTGCAGCCCATGGAGGACCACGAGAATGCAGAGATCCACCTGTAGCTCTTGGAGAAGAACCATGCTGGAGCAGGTGGATGCCTCAAAGGAGTCCATGACTCCATGGGAGACCCGTGCAGGAACAGGCTCCTGGCAGGGACCCGCAGACCTGTGGACAGAGGAGCCCATGCTGAGCAGGTTTCCTGGTAGGACTTGTCACCATCTGGGGACCCATGCCGGAACAGCACATTCCTGGAGGACTGCACCCCATGGAAGAATGACCCACGCTGAAGTAGTTTGTGGGAAATTATTGCCTGTGGGATGGACTCAGGCTGGAGAAGTTCATGGAGAACTATTTCCTGTTGGAAGGACCCCGTGACGGAGCAGGGAAAGGATTCCTCTCCCTGAACAGCAGGAGAAGCCACAGATAATGAATTGACCATTATGCCCATTCCCCATCTCCCTGCGTTGTTGGCGGGGAGCAGGTAGAGCTGGGAAGGAGGGGTGGGTGGGGGAAGGTGTTTTTAAATGTCTTATTTTACTTCTCATTATCCTACTCTGATTTTATTAGTAATACATTCAATTAATATCTCTAATTCTAGTCTGTTTTGCCTGTGATGGTATTTGGTGAATGATTTCTCCAGGTCCTTATCTCAACCCATGAACCTTGAACATTATATTTCCTCTCCCTTGTCCAGTTGCAGAGGGGAGTGATAGAGAGGATTTGTTGGGTGCCTGGTATCCACCCAGGGTCAACCCACCACATCCATAGGAATGGAAGTATATTATACATAGGAATATGGAGGTAAATCATGTTCAGTAGTGGTTGACAGTGTGGAAAGTGTGCTGGGTTTTCTGTTTATTTTACAGCAGACGATAAAAAGAAACCAAATGCTGATATACCTCTGAATTCTTTGCATGGTGAGAATAATTTGGTCTCTTCCCTGCTGCACACCTACACGCCCTCTCATAGAATCATATGAACCAAGACTGTTGGCTCTCAAAATCTGTATCTGCTAGATACAAAAGGTCTTCCTTGGAGAAATGAAGCACCAAGATTCTCTTCCACACGTAAACTTGTGATAGAAGGGCTCCTAATGGGTTTTTTTCTGCCTCTAAACATGCTCTGCATTTTCCATAAGATTTGAAGATATTTGGATGAACAGGGGGAGAAAAAGCATAGCCCAGGGAGAGTTCAGGTAACTCAGTAAACTAAAAAGCTTTCTGCTAAGAGCAGCTGCTGAGTGCTGCCTAACGTGTCATGGCACCAGTGAGGATTACAGCCAGGAGTGGCCAACATATAAATTAATGTCTAAGTTCTTTAATTTTTCAAGAATTTTCTTTGAAGTGCTGATAAGGTAACGACACTATATACAACTTTTCTGATCTAATTCTGGTATTTCACATTCCTTATGCTTTCTAGTTCAGATCCCTGATTATGGTGGGTCTCTTTTGAGGGAGAAAAATAAAAATGCATTGGCATCTGTTCTCTTCCTCTGGATAGACAGGTGGAGGGTAGCACAAATAGCACAGAGTTTCCTCCAAAAGTAAATTATTTGGCCAACAGCCATAGGCAAGCTGAAACATGTACTAGAAAAACTCCTTGAAACAGATTTCACCTCCCTCGAATTGTTAAAGGTTAAAGCAAATTCAATTTTAAGGGAAATAATAGAATGAGATCATCCTCATTTACTGATGCTATCCAAGATATCATGCTAGGGAAATTTAGGAATTCATGTTCTCAGAGTACAAAGGTAATATATGGGTAATATTTCAAAAATATTTCAGAGAGAATCAAAGGATCTATGAAGCTACTGTGAGACCATATTTTCTGAGTATTTAAGACATGAAAAAAGCTGGACAGATAAAGAGAAGCCTTTTTTGTTTTCAGTACGCAGCTCCTCTCAACTACACATTTGAAATGTATGATGAGAACCTTCTTTGAAAACCTGATAAAAATTGTTAATTCTCTACAAATTACTTTCAACATCAAAGTATGTTAACACAAATATTTTTTTGGTTTATGCTTTTAAGGTTAAAATTATTACAACACATCCAAACATAATTACTAATAAAACATAATATTTAATTAGCTATTTAATAAATCATAGCTCAAGGTCTAAGTTTCTATACACTTTAAAGGCATCATGTCACCAAATTCTGAAGTACAAAGAGAATGTTAAAAATTACCATGAGCCAGCTCTACTTCTATACGCTATAGAATATTTTATGCTGTATAAAATTGCAGTGTTCTCGAACATACAACACACAATTACAGGAAAGTCTGTCACTCCTGCAAATTGCATTGCCTGATCTTTAACAGCAACATTTTCTACCAGCACATTGATGATACACAAGACATTACTCTGCAGGAGCACAAAGGTGTTGAGAATAACCTAAGGACCTGAGTAGGTGAATGCTAAAAAATTAGCAAAGATATTTCATCCTCCTCCAGTGCTACTGATATCACTTACTCTGTTTAAAATAGTCATGTTGTTTTAGCAAATGGAGAGACTCTGAAGTTCTCCGGTAAATATAACTGCAGATGAAAGACAACAAAAAAATTAAGTTTCATAAGTCTTACGGATGCAGCCTCATTGAATATTCCTTTCCTTGAGAAGTGCAACTCTGTAAAATCACTAGACTGAAAGTTTGCACCTTTCAAACTTTGGATATTTTTTTTTCTGCTTAACTTAAAGACATTAACTTTGCACTTTATCTGAACTTATCAAATCATCGTTAGATTTTGCAGAATATCCACAAAACTGAGGGGTTTTTTCATATCAAAATAAGTTTAATTTTATACAATTCTCAAAGATAATATTCAGACATTAGAATAAAAGCCTGAAATTCAATCAGAAATTAGAATAAAACTGAAATAATTTGAGAGCTTATTTTCTTAATGTAATACACATTATATTTAAAGTATCTCTTATTAAGTGCCACCACCACTATAATATTTCTGTCTGAATCACAAACCACATGCAAGATGATCAAAATACAACGTTTCTTTTAAATACTGTTTATACCAACTTTTGTTTTATAGGTAAAATGAAATATAAAGTTGGACAATGAAAAGGCACAGAGAATGACCACAATTAAGAAAAGGATGTGTAAGAATATTATTTTGAAGTAAAACTCCTCCCTTGAGGAGATATTCAAAACATAAAATGAATCTTTCTATTCCAAGATCAGATGAAAAGTAAATGATTTAAAATTCTGCTTAATGTAAACTTAATGAAGTACTATTAAAAAAAAAAAGAATTATGAAAACCACAAGGGTTTTATAAAGTACAAGAAGTAGCCAAAATATTAACAATGTATTTGAGGATTGCCTTCTCAACACTCTTGTCTTACTGTCCACCATTTTGTAAAATGTGTAAAAGTGTAAAGCATTCCAGTCATGTACCTGATAAAAAATTGTGTAATTTTGTTTCTTGCTAAGCAACATAAGTTATTCTGTTAGATAAGAGATGTATCAAATTGAGTAATCCTTCTGCTTATTTTGAAGAAAATGCAGTTATGAAAAAGAAAGACAGACGGTCCAGGTGAGGCTTTAGTGAACTCGACAGACATTTCTTTTTCTCCACTTTGTTGTTCTACACACTTGGTCATTTTTTCTTTTCTTCAAGGTCTTTTCTGTGTAAGATATTGTAGTAGTCAAAAATCCAAAACAAATCTAATTTTATTTATGTCTATAGTGTAATTCTTTCTGTGAACACCTATTACAGATTGAAAAAAAGGTATATGATGTGTGAAACAACCCCACCCTCTTAGCTTCTCTGGAAAGAGTTTTAACTCAGAGAAAGTACGTGACACTTCAAATGTAACTTCCCAGAGCCCAGCTCATCTATGGGATTACATTGTACATCTGACAGGCTGCACTGGTACAATATGCCAGCAATAATCACTCTTCCCTAGCACAAAAAAGCCAGCCAGAGCCCCTGAAAATGTTGCACTACCTAGTGCCCTGAGCTACATACCCAGTCCAGCTTTGTTGTGTGGTGGAAAGGTGGGAGCAGACATGTGCTGTGCTTCTGGGACAGCCTTGTCCTATAAAGACAGGAACTGCATGAATGGAAATGGAAGGAGGTGTTTCAAATGCAGAACGGGTATGGGGAAAAAAATGAACCTGATTGCCTTCCTTTGTCAGCAAAACCAATGATTTCATTATTCCAGATGATCCTGCTTCAGGCAATTCCTATAAAGCAGCTGTCAGAGCCCTGAGAGCACTAATACACCCAAGTTGCCTGAAGTAGCCCCACCTAGGTCCCTCTTACACACCCTGTCTGTTGTCAATGAGGTCAGCTGTGGGCACCCTGATCTGGCCTGAGCTATTCTGTAGATGTTGTAGTTTCCAATCCTGCCTCCCTCCCTGTATCAAGAGTGGTCTTGTAAGTTTTTGGGAGTTTTTTTGGATGGATTGCTTGTATGTACATTACAGATTCGTCTCTGGTTCTGTCTCCTGCTGCTTCTAACTTGCTTTCATAGATGGACCCTAGACCTGGTCCATTGTTTGTGCTGTCTGGGGCTTGTCAGGGACCCTGTTACCAGACACTGGTTCTGACTTCCCTGTTTAGATGCTGCAGGACTGTGCCTTGCTTAGTGATGGCAATGCCTGCAGTGGGGTTAACCTCAGATTTTAGTTTGTGATTCCTCTCATGGAGCAGCCTTGATCTGGCTGCTACCTGTAAACAGGTTCAATCTTCATAAGGTGTTAGGATGTCCATCAGCTGTTCTAGACTTGATTTGCATAAGGGATTAAGTCTTCTTAAACTTACTTGTGTCAAAAAGGATTGGTTTTCACATAACTACAAGTACTTTCCTTCAAGATTTGTTTTACTTGACGGCATGGAGGATATACTATTCACATCTATTACAGAAGGGGGAAAAGATTTGAAAACATCCAACCAATGTAAAATCAATTAATAATGTACTGAAAGTACAAACACTAAACACTTCCTCAGACTCCAGATATCACATGGACTTCTCCTGTGTAATTGGGGAATAAAAATAAAAACAAAGCCCAGAAATTTAAAGTAATGGAATGATTTCAAGAAGCCCACATGCCATTTTTCTCTTTTGGACAAAAAGAAGAATGCTGAAGAGAATGACAAATAGAATATATGAACGTTAAACTCAAAAAGTCACTGTAAGGCCTGCATTAGTGATGAGCTTCAATACTGTTATTTGTTAATTACACACGGGTGAAACAGTGATGGACCATATTTTGCCATGTGGGGTACAGTATATATTCAGAATAAAAAGATTTCCCAGATCTGAACTCTACAATCAATATTATATAAATACAAACCCTCAAGAGAAACCAATGATGCAACATTGCCTATCTGTTTAGAGTTCCCAGTAGCTGCCTTCACATTTTTGTGGGCATCTAAACAGAAAAGAGTTTTAACGAAGGACATGTTTACATAAATACAGTGTTTTTCCCAAATAATTCCAAGAAGGGCTTCCTTTAAACCACAAATAAACAGAGTGCTATTTATTTAGACATACCAGTCGTCATGAAAACTGGATTTATTTGATGTTGAATATTGATGTATTGAGATAGAGTTAACAGAAAGATATGGAAGAAAGGATAGACTAGGAATTACTCTGAACGTCAACTGGGAATTACTCTGAAGCATTGTGCTACATTAGAAGGACTGAAGCAGAAGAGGACAATGTAGAGGGTTACCACACAACCGAAAGTTTAAAAAGTTTAAAAAGTTATTCATTTAATTTTTGAAACCATACTGCAAACTTCCAAGTTTGACATGTGTGAAGTTCTCTTACAAGCAGTGGAGAGTACACCAGACATTAACAAAATATCTCTAACATTAAAGTTTCAATCACTAGTAACCTTTACAGTTCAAAAGGAACAAAGTATTTGGTTTTATTGTGCAAATACTCAAGCCTTGGATTTTTCATGAACTTGATTTTAAAAAATAAGATCATGTTTTTCATGTTGACAAATCCCATTACACTGCCTAAGGGGGTCCCTAGCTAATAGAATGCAAAACAGTAGAGAAATGTTGATAGACATTAGAATGATCAATCAACTGGACATAGGAGTTAGATATGAATTGTCTATTTAACATTTTACTTCTGAAATAAAAACTGATTCTAATGTTATATTAAAGATAACCCAGAGACTCACTTAGTAGCAGGAGAGACAAGAAGTCACCTCCCACCTAGTAAGTGGGAGGTTGTTTGCAATATCTCTGCATTCTAGGACACAAAGTATGATAGCTCCACAAATACGTACAGACTACTGAGCAACAATAGCTTCTGTTTTGCTGTTTAGCTTATTTACTATTGCCTTTGATATTTCATCTGATAGTGAATTTACTATTTATGAAGAAAAATTGAGTACATCTGGATTTGTTAAAAAACTAAATTACAGAGAAACAATGTAACAAGCACACAAACATGAGATAAGAATAAATGTGGGGTTTTTAGTTTACACTGAGATAAAAATCACTGATTCATAACATGCAGTTATGACTGAACTTAAAATCTGTTTTGTACTGGAAAATATCCCAGGATCATAAACCCTCAGAGACTATGAAAATATAATTGATAGGGTAGTGATAACATTTTTATAAGTTTAAACAGCCTTTATTAATTGTTTGTGGTTTATACTCAGACAAATCAGAAGTCGATATATTCAGTACATGTAGTAATAAGTTACACCTAATGGGTAATATTATGATATTTCTTTTTCTTTAAATTTGTTTCTATGGAAATACTATTATATAATACCTCATTGTGTGATAAAATAAAGAAAAAAAAAATAAGCGTTTTCCAGTAATATATAATTATATTATTTTTATAAGCAAGTTCTCACAGTAACAGTCACAGAATGGTTGAAATTGTAAGTGACCTCTGAAGGCCATTTTGTCCAACACCCCTGTTCAAGCAGGAAAACCCAGAGCCAGTTTCAAGGAACCATGTACAGATGGCTTTTGAATATCTCCAAGGATGGAGACTCCATAAGCCCCCTGATCAACCTGCGGCAGTGCTCCATCACCCTCGCAGTCATAAAGTATTTCTAGATGTTCAGACAGCAACCTCTGTGTTTCCCTTTGCGTCTATTGCCTCTGGTTCTGTCACTGAGCACTACTCTAAAGAGCCTGGCTCCATCTTCTGTACGTCCTCCCTTCAGGTGGGATGAGAGCTGTCTCTGAACCTTGTCTTCTTCATGCTGAAGGGTTTCGGCTTCCTCAGCCTTTCCTCATAGGAGAAATGCTCCAGTCCCTTAATCATCTTAGTGTCTCTTTACTGTGCTCTCTCCAGTGTGTCCATGTCTCTCTTACTGGGGAGCCCAGAACTCAACACAGCTCTACAGGTATAGCCTCAGTACCAGTGCTGAGTAGAGGGAAAGCATCACTTTCCTTGACCTGCTGACAAAAGACCTCATAATGCAGCCCAGGCATATGCCTTCTATGAACAAGGGCACACTGCTGTATAACATTCAACCTGATGTCCACCAAGATGCCCAGGTTCTCCTCTGCAGAGCCCCATACCATCTGATCAGCCCATGGTATCCACTGGTGCATGGAGTTATTCCTCCCCAGGTGCAGGATGTGGCACTTCCCCCTGTTGAACTTCATGAGGCTCATGGCAGCCCATTTCTCAAGCCTGTCTTGGTCCCTCTGGGTGGCAGCACAATCCTGTGGTGTATCAGCCACTCCTCCCATTGCTGTGTCTTCTGCAAACTTTCAGAGGGTACATTTTGCCCCATCAGCCAGATCACTAATGAAGAAGTTAAAAAGGACTGGATCCACTACTGACTCCTGGAACACACCCCTGGTTACTCATGGAAAGCCTGACTCCACGCATCATCTTCCTCTGGGCTTGGCCACTCATCCAGTTTTCAGTTCACCTCACTGTCTACTCATCCAGCCTATACTTCATCAGCTTTTTCATTCAGGACTAGCTGCTCCATTACCTTAATAAGGATCAAGGCAACAGTGAGCTGCTTGAAGTTTCACAGGACTTCATTTCTGCCCTTATTGAAAGGTCATGTTTGTTTCCTCCATTCTTTGGGAGCTTCTGGTAATCAACATGATCTATTAATGTTAAATGACAGTTACTTTGCAATGACATCTGCCAGCTTTTACCATATTACATATCCAAAGAAAGGCAACAAAACTGGTGAAGGGTCTGGAACACAAGTCATATGAGGAGCAGCTGAGGGAGCTGGGATTGTTTAACTGGAGAAAAGAAGAATGAGGGGGAACCTGATTAACCTCTTCAACTACTTGAAAGGAGGTTGTAGCAAGGTGGGGGTCAGTCTCTTATCAAGTTACAAGTGACAGGATGAGAGGACATAGCTTCAAGTTGTGCCAGGGGAGGTTTAGAACAGATATTAGGGAAAAAATCTTCACTAAAAGGGTGGTCATGCACTGGAATAGGTTGCCCAAGAAAGCGGTCATATTGCCACCCCTGGAACTGTTCATAAGCATGTGGATGGGCCACATGGGGATATAGATGAGCAGTGATCATGGTGGTGCTATCTTAACATTTGGACAGAGTGATTTTAGACATTTTTGTCAGCTTTAATATTTTATGATGCTATGATTTGTGGGTGCATCCCAACAGGGCGCATGGGCATGCATATATCCAACTTGCCTAAATATTTCCTGACGTGAGTCTCATCCATCAGGGGTGTGTCCTTGCTTCAGACTTTTTCTCTGGTCTCCAGGATTGTGGATTTTTGAAGGACAGTCTTACCAGTACAGACTGAGGCAAAGGCAGCATTCACTACCTCAAACTTTTCCATGACTAGTCTCATTAAGAATGGTACTGCATTTTCCTTTCTCTTCCCTTTGTCACCTACACACTCACAGAAACCCTTTCTGATGTCTTTCACATCTCTTGTAATATTCAAATGCACTTGACCTTCCTAAACTTAGTGCTGCATGCTCAGAGAGTGTCTATCTATTTCCTGCCAGGTTACCTGTCCTTGCTTCCACCCTCAGTCAATATCTTTTTTTTGTTTATTTGTTCGAATTTGGCCAGGACTTCTGTGATCATCCATACAGGCCTCCTGGTATTTTCTGTCTGCCCTTTGAGACAAATAGCTCTTGAGCTTGTAAGTGGTGATAGATTTTCTTAGGCCCTTCCCTCAAGGGTTTTATCCCATGGGACTCTTCCAAGCAGATCATATACTCCACAGTATTGTCCCTGTAGAAGATATTGGGGTGGTTGAAGTTCCCTGTGAAGTCCAGCAAAGTACAAAATAAGGCTTGAAGTTTAAGCAGCAAGATGGAAATGCATTGTGTTAGATTTTGCACAGGTGAGCCAAGTATTGTTTTCTTCACTTTTTTCAGACATGCAGTTCTGCTATCATAATGGAATTTAAGTCATTTCAGGGACAATCCTCCATTTTGTTGCACATTTATTAATAAATGAGCATGAACAGGAAGTAACATCTTTTATTAAATGTGTAATCAAATGACCAAGAGATTATATACTATTACAGCTGGTGAAGGGGTCCGAGGCTGTGACCCAGGAAGAGATGACCAGTCCAGGGAGATGGTCCCGAAAGGAATCGCCTTCCCGGGGTCCGGTGTCTTCCTCTCAGCTGCTGGCAGAGGGGCCCTTGCAGAAGCTGTCAGCTCTTTAGTGATATCAGCTCGAGATTCCAGCTCAGCTCTGCAGGGCAGCCTCTAGGCCAAACCAGACCAGAGAGAGAGATGAGAGGCTCGTGTGGCTGGTTCCGCACGAAGGTAGCTTTATTGTGGGTCCCCTCCGGTGAAGGGAAGCCAGGGACGAGCTCTCTCTCTACAGAGGCGAGCTGGTCTTCTTTTATAGGGATACAGGGGATCAGCAAGGGGACCAATGGATTACAGAGGGTCTGGGACAGACCAATGGGCTACAGAATGATCTGCATAGGGTCCCCCAAAGGATTGTGGGTCTACTTTTCCTCGCCATGACTCAAAGTGGTTGCCTTTTCAGGGAGTCCTGCTGGACGATTGCAAAATCTTTTATCTCAGCAGACATCCCTCCAGGGCAGTGGCTGGGCATATCCCACAATATACTCAACTAAAATTGAGGACAACAAATCTGCAAGTGTATGTCACATACATAAACGTGTAAAAGAATATATGTAAATGAAATATGTAAATGAATATAAACATATTTGAAATTAAAAATGTTAGTGCTTAAATATTAAAAGTATGTGTAGTTAGCCAGAATGTATAATGAGAAAGTGGCAGTGAAGTTCTAATTACTTAGTAACTCAGCACTTTGGCAGTAACCCAGAAGGATCCAAATAAATGTGTTATCCATCCCAGTGGTTTAACTGGGACTTAAAAATCTAGTACTACACACACTCTCTGGACTGGAGCAAAAGCCCTCACCAGCTTGGAAGAAGAAGCTGTAAGTTAATGTTTAGTTAGTAAAAATGACACTGTGCATACTGTGCTATTTATTTTTGCCTTTGTTAGTGATACCCCAGATTATCAATAGAGAAGTATCTGGAGCATAAATTGCCTGTTCTTGATGATATAGACTAAAGGCTGGAAATGCAACACTTTGGTATTGCTGGATTCAAAATTATTTTTTGTCTCCCACATGTAGTCTGAATTATTAGTATTATTCACACAAAACAGAAATTAGTACAAAAAGAAATCATGGTATCAGGTTGTGCAGGATTTATCTAATGCAATGCAGAAATCTACAGCCCATCTCTTCCTAAAAAAGTTGTCTAGGACAGACAAATGCTCTATCTCTAGTGTATAGAAGGGGAGTCTGAACAACTCACTCAAATATAGCTGATTATATTTTATACATGCAGAGAGATAATACTGCTGGTCTCATTCCCCTCAAGCTTAGATTTTCCTGTTCTGTACCAAAACATTGCTCTTATCAGCCTGTGTATCAGTGAAGCCATAACACCTAAGAGTTCATAACTGTGAAATTAAAATAATACAACTAAAATTGTGGTTTGGAACGTCATCATTTTTTTTTTTTGCCAACAGAATCAAAGCTAATGCTCAGAACTGTACATTTAGTGGAAAGAAGGTCTGCTGGGGAAGAGTTAGGAGGCACAACCTAAGAATGTCAATGCTAATTCAGTTAAAACTCTTGTGAATCATACAAATGCAAATGTATGCATATTTATATTTATATATAATTGTGATTAAACAGTTGCATGAACATTGCTTACATAGAGTGGGACAACCATATCTGTAATACAAGGCACTTCAAAAGAGCAAAACTTACCTTTGAACCCAGCAGTACAATGACAAGAAAAGTGACCACTTAAATCTATACAAGTAGCTCCATTTTTGCAAGGTGAACTTGAGCATTCATTAATTTCAACTTCACAGAAGGGTCCTTCGTATCCAGGCACACAGTAGCAGCTGTAATTATGCAAGTGGTCCTGGCAGAATCCATATTGAGAGCACTGGTTTCCAATGCAGTAGTCTATATCAAGTTCACAAAACGTGCCAGTGTAACCGAGGGGACATATGCACCTGTTATTGAAATGAGAGGAGAGGAGAAAAGAAAAGAGGAGAGGAGAGGAGAGGAGAGGAGAGGAGAGGAGAGGAGAGGAGAGGAGAGGAGAGGAGAGGAGAGGAGAGGAGAGGAGAGGAGAGGAGAGGAGAGGAGAGGAGAGGAGAGGAGAGGAGAGGAGAGGAGAGGAGAGGAGAAAAATCCAACAAAATCAGTAGTCTGGAATATATAGGTCAATAATCACTAATAATGTTAACAATACTCTCCCTTTGAATTACCCACAAATAAATCACAATTTATTTTCAATCTTCTTTCTTCACCTTTAATTAGTCACTAAGTAACTTCATTTCACATGTACTGCTAGAAATAAATTAAAATCTTAGCTATTTATGTAGGTCAAACTAGAAGCTATATTAATATTAAGCTGCAAATGAACACATTGAAAGAGAAAACTCTTATAAATATGAGTATCATGCATTTTTTTTTCTGTAAAAATGGTTACTTGCTACAATATCTTTAGGAAGAAACAATATTAAAACCTGTTTGGGTATAAAATCAGTGTAAAAGTGCTTTATCATTAGCAACAAAAGTTACAATTTCTGTAACTAAAAAAAAATTACTGAAATTAAAAAAAAAGGAATCTATAGAATTCTATAGATATTGGTCAGTATATTTTATAGAAATAGTTCAAAATATTTTTTTCCAAAATATAGGCAGACATCTAAATTGTATAAGACTGGAGATGACTTTTTCATGTTACCCTTTCTGCCTTTTTGTTTTCTTTTGCTGTGTGAATGAAAACAAATCTGGATTATTTTATAGCTGACCCACATCTCACAAAATTAGAAAATTGCTTGTACTTGGCAATATATTCTTTGGCTGATCCTCTCCTTATCATGTCCAGAGGTGTCCTCACACAGGAGATAATTTGACAATAATCTTACATGTTCTTTATCCATAGAGATGCTATCCAGAGGATGGAAAGAACTAACAAGTTAAGAGAGTCTTGACTATAGTAATTTTCTCTACTGATCCATCTGGCAGGAGGAGTAATTTTTCCGTTATTTTTAACTGAAGTGAATGCTCATGTGGCTCTTTGCTTCTGTCCTTGCTTACTATGCCTGCATTTTTTTATGGCAGACATATGGAAACTAAATCAGGAGCTGTGTGCCTTGGAGTACGGCTAATGGACACCAACTGCTAATGGGCTTTTAGTCCATAGACCAAAACAAAGCTTGCTTGAAGTAAGCCCTCCATATCTCATACAGTGTGGTTGTGAGTTCTTCATCACCACCATTCTTTCTTTATAAATTCATTGCTACTGCAGTAATGATTCAAATAGATATAGCTGCTGTATTCTCTCTTCCAACATCAGTCATTTCTTAGCAAATGAGAAATCTTTCTCTCCTCTTGAGAGCTTCAACTGATTCTGTTTCTCATTTTTTAAATCAATGGAGTACACAAAAATAATCTCATACAGTTACTTTACTGCGCTGGTTTTGCATGAGGTAATCTTTGCAGTGGCTAGTACTCATATTTTTTTGGTTTTAATGTACTGTTTTGGATTTTTGCTGGAAAGAGGGTTGATAATATAGAGATGTTTTTATTATTGCTGAGCAGGGCTTGCACAGAGCCAAGGCTTTTTGTGCTTTTCGCACTGCCACACTGGTGAGGAAGTTGGGGGTGCATGGGAGGCTGGGAGGAGACACAGCCTGGACAGGTGACCCAAACTGACCAGAGAGATATTCCATATCACATGACATCATGCTCAGTGTATAAAGTGGAGAGAAGAAGGAAAAAGTGAGGGACATTTTGACTCATAGCATTTGTCTTCCCACATACCTGTTATGTGTGATGGGGCCCTGCTCTCCCGGAGATGCCTGAACATCTGCCTGCCCATGGGAAGTAGTGAATTAATTCCTTGTTTTCCTTTGCTTGTTTGTGTGGCTTTTGCATTTCCTATTAAACTGTCTTTATCTCAATCCATGGGTTTTCTACCTTTTACCCTTCCAATTCTCTTCCCCATCTTGATGGTGCATGAGTAAGTGAGTGACTGCATTGGGCTTGGCTGCAGGTGGTGTTAGACATTTATAGCTAAATATAAATCTTGACTTGCATAAAATTTCACTATGCATAAACATTAAAAGCAGGTGTGCTTTTAGTTACCTTTAGTTGCACATTTGCTGAATCCACCTACAATAATATGGTAAACAACCAGTCATATTAATCTTTCTGGTGCAGTTAATCACTTTATTTCCTTAATTTTTTTTTTACAGTAACAATTAGAGTGTGCACTGTAAAAATGCAACTATTCAATCATTCTTTGAAAATGTGGCTATTATCATTAACATTGAATAGAAAATTTAACTTAGAGCTCTCCTTAACAAGAAAGGGTGGATGAAGAATTTTCTGTCATTTCCTGACTATTACTAGTTTGTCGCAGCGGGGATTACTGCAACAAGTATTTTTCCAACCAGGAGTCCCATGGAAAGCGAAGTATATATGGACAGATTCGTGGTAGATGTTTCAGAGATGTTTATTTCTCCAGCCGCATGGCCGGGGCTCAGCTCAGGAACTCTCAGTCACGGGACCCGAGGGTCCTTGGCCACACAGGGGAACACAAACCAACCAATGGGAAACAGAGGTGACCAGGGGCAGGGAAACCCCGTGTCTGTGCCCTCAGGGCCCCTCTCCCGGGGCTCCATGGCAGGGGAGGGACCCCAACATCTCACCCGTTTTATTTTAATAAAAGGAGAATGAAAACAACTGGATAAACATAACAAGAACAGTTTCAAGACAAAACAAGCCACCCTCCTGAGTCTTTAAATGTCCAAACAGATTCTGTGGAACATCTTAGGGCTGACACAAGGGAGACAGAACTCTCCGGGCATGTTTTGTGGGGAAACTGAGGCAGGAGAGGGTTTAATTTCTTCCCTCCCCCTTTTCATCCCCCCCTCGGTACCGGAGAGGAATTGTAGGGAAATGGAATTGTATAGGGAAGCCATGGAGTGAAAAACGGATTAGGAATAAACTGGGGATGGGGTAAACTTAGGAAGGGGTTCATATTGGGTATAGGGTAAAAGGGGGAAGTAGGCTGTGGGTAGGGAAATTGCAGGGATGGATATTGTTTATAATTTTGTGCATAACGGCTGCCTTTGACTGGAATACCCCCAGGCCCAGTAACATTCGCTGCTTGTAAACCCTTCTTTCCTTGCACTATATCAAACTGTACAACTTCTCCATCTCCTACACTTTGCAGGTAATTTTTAGGGTTATTCCTTTTAATGGCAGTTCTATGGATGAATAGATCTTCCCCTGTATCATCTCGTGTTATAAATCCATAGTTGTTTTTTATATTGTACCATTTCACAGTTCTTGTGACTTTCGTTGCTATAACTTGTCCTATCACGTGCTTGCGTGTTCGTCGTGACTGCTGGTCCCGCGTGGCCACCACCTCGCCGACTCCGACGTCTTGGCCGGGCCCCCGCATTGCAGCTGCTCTGCGCTCTCCAAGCGGCGCTGCTCCGGCGCGTGTCTGGGCTCTGCGCGGCCCCGCGTTGCCATCGCCGCTGGCTCCGCGCCCTGTGAGCGGTTCCGCTCCGCAAACTCCACGCTGCTTTGAGAGCGGCCCCGTTCCGGCTCGGCGCTGTGCGGCTTCTCGTGTCGCTGTGGAAACCGCTGCTTCTCCCTCCGCAGGGCTCTCCGAGCCGTGTGCTCAGAGCGGCCTGCCACGCCGATGCCCGGTTCCTGGCTGCTCATGGCCCATGGCACCCGCGGCGCCTGTGGCATCGCTCCCTCACTCACGGCCACGTGGCCGGGGACCCCAAGACAGGGATGGGGTCCGCGATAAGGCGCGCGCTCCCGAGGGGGCTGGGCGCATCCAGCGCAGGCACCTCCGCCGGCACAGCTGCAGTCATGTGCTCCTGGGATGGCGGCCGCGCGGCCTCGGCCACGGGATAAGTATGATCTTCTGCTTTAGGGGTAATGGGACCATACAAATGCTCCTCAAGAGCTTCCCTGATTATAAGGTATGCACGGAAAGCTTCTCTTTGATCCCATACTTTATCCCATATCTCGTCCCAGAAACACCCCTCACAAGATACAGGAGGTTTGATATTAAAAAGTAAGTCTCGAGAAATATCGGAGAACCTTTTGAAAAGCCAGATGAAGAAATGTTCTAGATCTCCCGGTTGCAATACTTTTTTGTTTTGTTGTTCAAGGATTCCTTTAACTTCTAGGTACATTTCTTTCTGTGGCTCAGAGAGCCCCATTTCCCACGATTCTTCCATAGTCCAGAGAGAATATCCAAACCAAGATGAGAAGAGAGAGGTCTAGAGTGGTTATTTTACTCACGAATCTTCCTCAGGGATCAGTATCTTGCCCGCATTCCTCCACCAGTTGTTACAGCAGGAATTACTGCAACAAGTATATTTCAAACCAGGAGTCCTGTGGAAACGAAGTATATATGGACAGATTCGTGATAGATGTTTCAGAGATGTCTATTTCTCCAGTCGCATGGCCGGGGCTCTGCTCAGGAACTCCGCAGTCACGGGACCCCAGGGTCCTTCCCACACAGGGGAACACAAACCAACCAATCGGGAATGAGGCTGACCAGGGGCAGGGAAACCCCGTGTCTCCCCCCCAGGGCCCCTCTCCCAGGGCTCCATGGCAGGGGAGGGACCCCAACACTAGTTGTATAGCTTATCTTCAGAGACCACAAAAGAACTACACAGGAACAGATATGATGCAGAATCTAGTTTCAGTTTCATACTTCCGATACCATACTACAAGCAATGATGTCATGAATATCTTAATTTTCAATGAACTGGTGTCTGAAGAAATCAAAAACAGGTAATGAAGAATGAAATATGCTTTGTTTTTCCTAGTGAAATTATAATGCCTTTTAATTTAGTATGGGTCATCTCCTACAATAGCATAATTAAGTTCTGTATTATTATTATTATTATTTATTATAATTCAATTCTTTATTATTATCTTCAGCAATACTAAAATACTGAGCATGATATCAAAAGATTTGAGGCATGGATTGATCTTCAGTCTTCATTTGTTTCAAAGCTAAAAGGTTTCTCTACAATAAATCAGAAAAGAATTTTGTGTACAGATATATACAATACCAGAATTTCCATTTATAAGTGTATTTCTAGCTCATGGACCATGTATTTTGCCCTTATCAGAGGGACGACCTGGCTGTGCACTGGCATCTCAGCACAAGGGCTTAGCCTCTCCACAGCCTGTCTGGGTGTCACTCCCTGTGCTGGAGTCAGTAACTGCTGCTTCTCCTGCTCCAGCTTCAGCTCTGGGCATGGGCCATCTGGTGTGTGTGTGTGTGTGAGAGAGATCTCCCAGCAGAGACCAGGATATGCTAATGACACTTCCCCAGCCTCTTTCTTAAGGAGGACTAAAATTTCAACCTTACAAACTGGGGAAAAATTGAAAGCAGAAGCATGGCACCAGAGAACAGCATATGAAAAAGTTTTGTATTAACATTAATGGGAATAACAATACTTTCTTAGCTTCATATATGTCCTCTTTCATCCATAGCAAGATTTTGAGGGTAACAGATACTAGGAGAGAAAACAAATACCTCAATGCTTTTGCTACAAACATGGATTTTAGTAGTGAGTAGCAAACACTAGCCATTTGAGTATTACTGTGCTCCCACACATATCATGCAGATGATTGTATGTTATGACTCCAGAGCCTAAACCTAGTTAATGCTGCACAATAATTTGATATGCTTGCGAAATGAATGTTAAATGGAGATGCAAAGACAGGCAGGGAATTTAGCCAAAGAAGGAATGTGTTGCTAAAATGTGTATGGTTGTGGCATAGGTGCAATGTGTTGCTACCGACTTTTTATCATTAAAGGTCTCCAACAGCAGGTGTGTGGGTAAGTCAGTTGGTGCTGGTTAGTCCGGGCAGTGCAGCTGTCCAGGTGTCACCATGGACTGCCTGCACTAAAGATGTGACTTGTGTTGTTGACTAAATAACTGTGTACATCAAATGAATCTTTAAAATGACTGGAAAAAAGCCAAAGACCAGACTGAAGATGTGTCTATGCTAATCTGTGCTAGGAGATGACCTATTTTCTATATTGATACAAGAGATATAAAGAGCACTGAAGCCTTGCATTAGCAAAGACTTTTCAGAATCCCTCTACTTTGTTTTCTTAATATTTATAATTCTTATATATATATATGTTTATTAATATTAGTCCAAGCATATTAGCTGCATTTATTCAGTATTAATTATCCCTTTTTCCCCCTGAAATGTGAACTGTACACACATTCATAAGTGGTCTAAAAGGTTATTTAGTTTCACTTTGACTTTTTATATGCATCTCTATTCTCTGCAGAAAAACTGTTGTAAAATTTATTGCAGAGGTATTCCCTAAGAAATTGTGACATATATTCATCTATCTTCTGGAGTTGTAGAAAAGTGAGGAAAAGTATTTCTCCTCATTCTTTAGTGGAAGAAGCATAATTTTACTGCAGAAAACTGTGTATATCACAGTACTAACATTATATGGCACTGTCAACAAGGTCCTGCAATCAAATTGCATATATAGTATAGCATGAATAAACTTTAAAAAGAAAATTAGATATAAAAAATTAATATAATCAAACAGCTCAATTTACCCAGCTGGAAGAAAATGGAAAAAGCTGAGGATGAATAAAATAATAGGAGCTTTAAATTTTGTGATACTCAGAAATTATCTAAATTATGTTTACTTTTCACAATCTTGCTGGCATCATGCAAAGAAGTGTTTCATATTTTACATCATTTTACTCTGCCATGTGTCACTTTACTCTTTTGTACTCAGATTAATTCATTATTTAATTGTATGCACTGAAATTTTTATAGTGAATACTGAAGAATGTGTTGGCAATTCAAGTTTTACCATATACCAAAACTAATTTCTTAATGAGACATTTTCTTGCATAAAAACAAATGCAATGCTGACCTATAGCTATTGACTAAAATACATTTTTAAACTATATTACTTCATCATGACCTTTTAAACAGTGGCAAATCCTACAATACAGCTTCTTCAAAAGTCTTAATCTAACAGTTCTCAGATCTTAAGGGGCTTTTCTGGGGTTGTGATAAGTGTAGGGCTTCATCTGAACAGACTGGACTGAAGAAATGGGAAACAGGACAGGCAATGGAAACTACACTGAGTTTTAAATTGTATCTTTTCACTCAGTTGCTCCTTTTCACTGAAAAGACTATAGTAAATATCTGCTATTATTAACTTATTTCAGTTAGGATCTTGGTTGTCCAAAATGTAATGTTGACAAGAAAAGAATCTACAAAGGTGAAGAGAACAGAGTAATAAATTGCCCCTTGGATTTCAAAATAGGAAGTTATACTCCTTGAAGATCTCTTTCACCTTAATTATTCATTAAATTGCTTCTCAATGAGCCAAATTAAATCAGTTCTCTCTCTTCTCCTACACAGAACATAATCAAACAATACAGGTTCTTTAGAAGGGAAAAATTGTTGGTTTTTTTTTAATGTAGAAACACTATCTATTTACTGAGGTAATGAATCTCATCTGTCCTTTTTCTCTCAAGTATCTATAACCATTGGTCAAGAGATTATTTTGGCATGTGGATACAATTAAATCTATCGCATGGTATCTGCCAGATTCATAGTGACATCTACACCATCAACCCAGTGGCAGGAGCAGTAATTCTTTGAAGTTATCATTTTAAATAAAAGCTGATTGACTTACTTTATGGTATCTCAAACAGCACAGACTCAGCTGGTAGTCAACAATTAATTTGAATTAATTACAGGTTTTGTGTTAGTGTGATTGGGGCCACTTAGTTGTAAGAGAAGGCTCACTAAACCAAAGGAGTACAACTCCTAAGAGTTCTTACTGTAATTATGAGCCTCTTAGTATACAGCCTTGCTGAGAATTATACTGTATAAAAGTTTAAAACTCACCCTCCTTCACATAGAGCAATTCCCCATTCTGAACTCAAAGGAAATTCTCTGCATATATCTATAAATATACATCTATGTGACACTATAGTCTGGAAGAGTAATTTCAAAATAGGAGGACAGAAAGAACAAGCCATGGCAAGGAGACAGAAAGTTAGAAACATTTCATTCAGGTGAGGACTTATTTCTTATCTGGGAAAAAATGATGGGTTGAAAAATGAGAGATCTTAAAAGAGGAGGATATGCTTGAATCAAAGCTGGATATTTTCCATGGCTTCCTGTGGTGACCGGTTAGTCTGTGGTACAAGGAACAGAGAAAGTTCTCGAGTAAGACAGTCCCTAGTACAACAAAATTCTCCCTAGGTCAGGGCAAGAAGAAAATCCTCTCCCCAAATGCTTTGTTCTGTTCTGTTAATGTACCCCAGGCCTGTGTTCCTGGTTGGCCACTACACTGCCCCACCCCCTTGCTGCCTTATATGTTCCATGCCATAGAAAGTTCTCCACTCCAGGTTCCCCCCATTGGCCTTTGCCCCTCGCCACTCCCCCAGAGCTTCCCCACTGGCTCCCATTCCCTAGTCCTGCCCTTGTACCGCCCCTGTGCCATGGATCATTGGTCTCTGATACGCCCTCCTCTCCCATACTTAAACCTGGACCCTCCGATTTTTTTTTCCGTCTTTGCCCCTGGAATCCTTCACGGTGTGGAAACAATGAACTGCTCCCATGGAACTCTATGCAGAGATCCTTCCTGCCTCTTTGCTGTTGACCCATATTACTACGCTATCCATGCGTTTGTCCATGCATTCATGTGTGAGTGTGTAGCTGATCCTGTTGAGTGGCTTTGCTAATGAGACGCTCTTGGAAGATCGCAGCACCTCACGCTCTGGCACAGAAGCTGCAGAGAGCTCAGGATAGCGATAGCTTCCTTGTGTTAGCATTACTATATCAAGCTACCACTAGAAAAATACATTATGACCAAAGTTTAATAATTTAGAATTTAAGATTTCTTAACTAGGAGAAAAGTCTAGATTTTTACAATAATTTTATGTAAATAAAAAACTAATATACTAATATATAACATTTTGGCATATCTTTATCTTCTTCACTTATTAAGTAAGGTTTTGAATGGCTGCAGTAGTTTTAAAAATGGATGTCTGTAGGGTTCTTAATGGGACTTACACATTCGATTCTCCATATATTCTGCTGACAGTTTTCTTATGTCTTCCTGAAACTACTTTGCATCAAATACAGCTTTTGATAAAAATATTATATTTTATAATATTAATAAAAAATTATACCCATTTTAGGATAGAAATGCAAATTACAAGTCTTTAGACTTGTGCACTAGACTTAGGTGCACTTACATTCAGCATTGCCTCTTGTACTCTTTTGGTTTTAACCATGTATTGGAAAGGGGAAATTATTTTTGTTTCACTTGCTAACAGTAACTTGGGAAACATCATTATTTTTAAGGCAGGCAGAGTTTATTTATTTTAAAAAATGCTTCACTGTCATTGAACAACAACCATGCTCTTTCAACAGGCAGGTATTACACAGTAAACATGCTACATTTTGACTTGACAAAATAACCAGTGTTGTTCTTTTGGGGTCAAGTTGTCTGCTAACAAAACCAACCATCTGAGATTCAGATCTTAATGGTATGTTTTCCTGTTCCTTAGATAAACAGACTGATCTGTCAATTTAATTTGTCTTTCAAAGACTGAAAAAGTAAGAATTAAGTGTTTTCTGTCAGTAAACTGAGTCTGGATTAGCGAGTTAAAATCAAAAGTTCTTTATTGCCAGTTGTCTTCAGAACTACTAATTTCTCAGAAAATGCTAGTGGATTTTGTAATGTAAATATGGCTTTGTAGTTCTATCAGAATTATTTTCCTGATAAAGGAAGGAAAGACAGATTTATCAGTTTAAAAAAGTGCCAAAATTTGATGCAGTAATTTGATACAAGAGTCGATTGCAAGCTGGTAAAAAGGAAGGATGTTTACTTTGTAAGGATTCTTTGACAAAAATTCCTTGAACTCTGGTATACTGAGAATCAATCACTTATCTCCATTTGTGTGCTTATTTGGTAGTTTCAGTTATTTTTACAGAAGATACTTTAAAAATAGAGGTGAAGTGGAAGAAATCTTCAATTGCTTCTATTTTAATTTTGTACACTATTGCAATCTTTTTCTAAATAGAAACACTACAGCATACTAATTACAGTGCTTCTAAGTAGGACATGGCACAGGATAGAATAATGTCTTTCAAAATACATTCACAAACATTATGGAGAAGTTTTATTTATTCTGGATTTTGTAGAGGAAAAATAAATAATTCAAGTCTGATAAGAACAGCTGAACTCTGCTTATTGAAGAAAACCTTTCCTGTTTATTTTTTCACCATATTTTATAAAATCTCATTTTCAAATATCTACAGCATGTTACAGCTCACTAAGGAGAACACATAATTCATGGTTTTGTCAATAACTGAAATGAGAATAAATTATCATTCAAATTTTAATAGGACACTCCATGACACAGTCCAGGCTCATAAAGTGTTTGCCATTTAATAAAATAGATTATTTGTTTATGTGAGATTTTGCATAGTTGGTTTAACTTCTTTGACCAGCAAAGAGGAATATATGTGATTCCTTCCTGTGCAACACTTCAGACTACACATTTTTACTGAATGCACATCCTTACTGAAAATTAGTATTCCGTGGCATTTTATAATATGATAATTATATTACTGCATTAATGACACCCTTTAAAATTCTTTCTGAAAGGAAAAATATCTTCATATGGCATGAAATACTTTATGAAGGCTTGTAGAGAAAGGAACATGTTAGTACCTGTATTTATTGATTCCATCTTCACATGTGGCTCCATGTTGGCACTGGTTTATCTCACAGTCATTAATATTCTCAAGGCATGTGTTTCCAGTCCATCCCAGAGCACAAACACAGTGAGATCTCTGAATTTCTTCATCGTAAAAGCAACTACCTCCATTTGCACATACCTGAAGATGAGAATTACAAATACATTGTATTGCAATTAGTAATTTGCATGGTCAGGTTCTGGTAGCGGGGGGTGCTATAGAGGTGGTTTCTCTGAAAAGCTGCCAGAAGCTTCTCCATGTCTGACAGATGCCAGCCAGCTCTGGGATGGACACACTGCTGGCCAAAGTCAAGCCCAGCAGTGATGGTAGTAGAGCCTCTGGGGTAACATAGTTAAGAAGAAGGAAAAAGCTTATTTCACAGAAGTAATTGCAGCCAGAGAAGAGCAGAGTGAGAACATGTGAGAGGAACAGCTCTGCAGACACCAAGGTCAGTGCAGAAGGAGGGGCAGGAGGTGCTCCAGGTGCCAGAGCTGAGATTCTCCTGCAGCCCATGGTGCAGCCCATGGCAAGGCAGCTGTGCCCCTGCAGCCCGAGGAGGACCAAAGGCATGCAGAGATCCACCTGCAGCCCTTGGAGGAGACCCAAGCCAGAGAAGGTGGATGCCTGAGAGGAGGCTGTGAACCTGTGGGAGACCCATGCTAGAGCAGCCTGTTCTTGAAGGACTGCAGCCTGTGGAAGAGACCTACGCTGTTAACAGTTCGGGAACAACTGTAGCCCTTGAGAAGGTCTCACACTGGAAAAGTTTGTGGAGGACTGCCTCCCATGGGAAGGAGCCTACTATGGAGCAGGGGAAGGACTCCTCTCCCTGAGGAGGAAGCAGTGGCAAAAACAAGTGATGAACTGACTATTCCTCGTATCCCTGCACTGCTGCAGAGAAGAGGAGGTAGAAAATTTGGAATAAAATTAAACCCAGGAAGAAGGGAAGGAAGGGGGGAAGGTGCTTTTAACATTTGTTTTACTTCTAATTATCCCGCTCAGATTTTGTTAGTAATAAATTCAACTAATTTCCCTAAGTGAAATCTGTTTTGCTGGTGATGGTAATTGTTAAGTGATCTCTCCCTGCCCTTATCTCAAGTCATAATCCATTTTCTCTCCCCTGTCCAGTTGCAGGGGGCACTGATAGAGTGGCTTCAATGGCCACCTGGCATCTAGCCTGAGTCAACCCACCAGATACTTGAAGAGTTTTTTCTTTACATGTTGGATTTTTTCCCCAAGAAATGGGGAAAAAAGGAATGGAACTTAATGGAATAAGCCATTGATATTTAATCTTTTATGTTGTAATATTAAAAAAGATACATCTCCAAGAACCTAAAATACTGAATGGTATTAAATCAATGTACCAATTTATTGTTTAGTTGGTAAAAGGCATTTATGTTTTAATTTAACTGTAACATTTTCACAGTTGCCCTTAAAATGTGATTGTTTTGGGAAGGACAACAGTGAACTAAACTGTTATTTTTCCATTGAAATAGTAGAGCAACTGTTCCTATGCTGTATAATTTAGCTTCATATGTGGTTATCAGGAAAAAAAAAAGATTTTTTTTTTTTTTCATTTTGATTATAATGCTGATTCAACCTATCCTTGAATCTTTATATGTTTATAAATTACATCTATGCTGTGGGAAAATAAGAAGCTTCTTCATTTTCAATTTGTAGGTATTGAAAAATTGGCAAATTTAGACTGGACCAGCTTTTTTCCTTTTTGTTTTCAATTACTAATATTACTTATTAAACCAGTATTTCCTGTATTGTTCAAAAATACAGGAACTTATACATCTGAGTTAATGCTCCTTTCCTCATTTTACTTTTCGGTTCCATTTTCATTTCCATGAAAATTTTGCCAGTATGAAGACAGATAACTACATATTCATTTCAAAGCAATTAAGACCCCTCCTGCTAATCAATTGGTTTTTAAAGAAAATGGTGTCTAGAAGATGAGTTAATGCACTAGTACTTCAGTTTGATTGAGTCTGAATCTCTTTATAATGTCATTAAGATTTGGAATAATAACAGTCCTTGGCAGAAATATTCTAATATTCATTTGTCTTTGATTAAGTTTTAAGTTGACCTTAAAATGAAGAAATTTTTGTTATGCTCTCTGTACTGAATTTTAGACTTACCTTGGGATACTTATTCAATATGACAACATCTTGAAGAAAGGCAGTTCAACAGAAATGCAAAAAAACCAACCCTTCTATGTGTATGGTATAGGAATTGTTATTTTCTTTTCTTATTATTTTTATTTGTTTTCTTACTTTTGTATTCATATGTTTTGGCTGGATTTTGTCTTGACGCTTACTATTTTCTCAAAGCTCAAATAGGTCAAATAAGCTTATACTCAAGAAAACCATCCAAAAACCTTAGGCAATTAAGAAAAATATTTCAATATTGCCACAAGATTATGTTCATTATATTCTTATGTCATTTTGATATTTCCTACTGTGAAGAAAGGTGCTACGCTTTGAGATGTGAATGCAATCTAAAGCAGATTTAAATTGAAAAGAAAGATATGGAATGTATTTAAATAACAATCTTATGTTTCAACAGACCATAAACAAGTCTATTCTTGTCAGTCTGACCATCATACTTCTGTCTGTGGCAAGTACTTTAACACAAATCTGCCTTTTTATGTAGTCTTGATGAAATGTAAGAATCACTTTCTTCCAATATCAACCAGGAGATTTTATTTCAGCTAGGGAATATAATTAGTCCTTAGAGGACTTTATTCTTCTCCTATCTTCCCTTTGCAGGATTTGAGGCATATAACCCTACTATATGTCTGTATCTTCTCTAAGTATCCTGTGTTGTCATGGACTTCAAGGTGACATAAATATTGGTTGTTCTTTGTAAACATATTGCCTACTATGCATAGTATATTTTTATGGTGCATATATTTCAATAAAAGAAATGATAATACCTTTAAAACACTCATTATCAAGTTTGTGTAGCTATTTAGAAGGCTATATAGCATTATTTAGAGAGCTTTTAAAATAACTATCATAATAAAAAAGTGCAACAGTATTTTACTTTAACCCATACCAAAAACTCGAAGTCCACCCTGATATGAATGAATCCTACCCAAATTTAATTGAAAAGGTCACTAAAGGGAAGTGAGAATGATACAACAAATAAATTTCTTCTAGAAAACTTTGAAAGCGCAAAAGTGGTACTCATTTCTATATGCTGTGGCCACTGAAGAGTAACTTGCAAGGCGAATTTAGGTTTTTTATAACCACATTTTCATCTCCCATTGAAGTCTAATTAGTCTTGCTTTTTTGTTGTTGAATGTGGTTCTTATTTTTTTGTTTGTAATGGAAATGAAACTTTTGTCATTCTTTCTCTGCATTGCTGTACCATCAGCCTTCTATCTGGTACCTTCTAAACACATCAAATTTTGCAAAGAGACTTTGCCTAAAGTTCTTCAAGTTTCATAATATAGCAGCAGCAAGTAGGGGACAGAAGGAGACATCAGTGAGTAAACCTATAAAGAACAAGAAAGGCATAGCTCAGGCATTACACGGTTTGTTGTACAATGACCAGACTAGTCGCGTCATGCACCTTTACAAGCATATGTTACACAGGAAAAAGGAATATTAGCCTGAGAACATATCAAGAATGAGCACTATGTTTAGGAAACCTGTGGGAAATGAGGCTTCATCAGCTCACTGCTATTAGAGTAAGTTGTTTGATTTCCCAAAAAAATGCTGGGGAGGAATATATTGCTTTATCCTACCTCTGTGTTTCCAGTACATGGTGATAAACATGTGTAATTAAATCCATGAGATTTATCCATACACAGTGCTCCTGGGGCACAGCTTATATTGTTGAATAGGCAGGCATCAATATCGAGTTCACATCTTTCACCTTCAAAACCTGCACCACAAAGAGAATGTTTAATCACAGTTCATTCAGAATATTGACATTATGTCTGTTCAGGGTGTTAGCAGTTAACACCACTCTACTAGAGTTATTTGGCAGTTTTATTTCCTGAACAAAGAGAAAAAGTGGGTTTCTTCATAAAAATGTTCACTGCATTTGTTGAGATACATTGCTATTTTTATGTCGCTATTTCTTAACATAAATATTAGGGTGATATTTTATTTGTTCTGTTAGAAAATACAATAAATTTCCAATGGCTCACCTATAGGGCAATTGCACTTAAAATGATCTTCATAGACAATACATGTTCCTCCATTTTCACATGAATTGGAACCACAGTTATCAATTTTAACTTCGCAGAATTCTCCTGAGATAGGAAATAAAAAGTCCTTAAAAGGTTAGGAATTAATATCACATTCTTAAAGAAACACCATAAGTCATATTAGTAATATTGATAGAAAAACTTTCTTTAAATAAGATCTCTGGAATATTGGTTAAAGATCTTGTGTAAGTTTTCAGACTCTTTTTCTCTCCACTCATACATATAAAAAATAGATCTCAGTGGTTAAAAAAAAAGGCCAAACCAAAAATAGTTTTTCAGCATTTGAAACAATTTTAGAATGTATCCAGAAGGGGATACAGAGCGAAGAGGGTGGATTTTCCCTGGAAATAATTGACTGAAAGGGGGTAATGCCTTTGTATTTTCTTCTTTTTCCTGCTGCGTGAGTCAATTCTGATATCTACTCAAGATTTTTTAATCTATTATATACATCTTTCATTATGTATTTTCTGAGCTCTGTTTTGGCTAGGAAAGGGCTAGTCCACATTTATCTGAGGTAACCTTTATTGTCATTCACTGAACAACTTGCTCATTTAGCTGAAAACTGGTTTTAGCCCAGCAGAAAGAAATAATTGAACTTGTAACTGGACAGTTCTAAAAAAATGTACTGAAGAGAAATATATCTCTGGCAGCATGATATGAATCAATAATGAAGACTATCAGGTTTACCATTAGTCTTGGCAAAATGTAGATTTGACAAAAACAAGACACTTTCACTTTTTATTCTTTTTGGTACTGAAAACAATGTAATGAATTCTGTGTACACATTCTTGATTTTTCTTTCCTTGTTATTGATGTTCTTTGGGTTTTTTTCCTTGATTTTTTTTTCTTAATTTACTATTTTGTCAGCAGGAGTTTGGGGGGGGGGGTGGTTTCCAAGTCTCAAAAAGATAAAGAATAGATAAAAGAGAAAAAATCTTCACTGCTGAGAAAACTTGAAGAAGGTGCAGGAGTTTTGAGATATTTCAAAGATGAAAACTTCAGAAATACAATAAGTGTAAATTACTGATGTTTTTACCACCAAATTGTTTGAAATCAGTGTTACTTCACTTTATGGCTTAAGCAGAAAACATAGAAGAGCTGTACAGAAGAAAAATGTCTGGGAGGAATGTACAAGAAATGTAGATAATTTATTAAATCAGACAATATGTTCTGTAAAATTTCTGTCAGAAGTTAATATTCTATTTGAAATTCTTCATATGTCAAAAAAAAGGAAATAAATTTACTTCAAATAACGAAATTGTTTTAAAATTTTTAATCATCTCTCCTTTTTATCTAGAGCTAGAGACATCAGGAGAACATAAATTAATAGGATAACATTTGGTAAGAAAATTACTATGTCTCTCCTTCCGTATTTTCTGCAAATTTCAATCACTCTTAATATGCTAGAATGGAGTGCCATACTAAGAGCTAAAGACTTTTTTATGGACTTCTGTAAATGCAAAGAGGAATATGCTGTGATTTATTGGACAAAAATCTCTATTTTGGGCCAACAGGCGCTGAACCACAAGTGCAATCTCATTCATTTACAGACAGGTTGACCAGCATGCTTTTAGTGATTTTTTATAATTATTTTATCTTTCACTCCTCAGTTAAAAATTTCCCACTGATAACATCTATCAAATTTTTAACAGCCAAGATTATATTTTACTGTAATTTATAAAGCTTGCTGAGTTAAAATATTTTTAAGTAATATGTAAATAATAGAGAACATAGGAAAATAGGAAATTAGATACTTCTTGCTGTTTATTATTATTATAATATGTAATATTACATGGGAAGGTATGGGCAGCCTGACCTTATATTTACAAGACTCTCATTTGCTCTGTTTGTATTGACTCTAACCCAAAATATCTGCATTTCTGGGGAGATTCCATCATGGTTAATACTTTTAGAAAGCCATTTTCTGTAATAGTGGCCGGCAAAAAGTCATGCTAACACATAAATAGATATTTTAATTCCAAAATCAACTGAGTGTGCTGAGGAAGTTGCAATCTCCTAGGAATTGTGGGGTTTGTTTTGTTTTTCTTAATGAGGCTTGGAAGGCAAAATCAGGAGGAAAAAAAAGCTGGGAAAAAAACTTCATCTCAATATGTATTTTGGATCATTTTTTTTTTCATGTTTATTCATGAGGATGGAATTGTCTTGTCCAAGAAACCCTTATGAATAAATATTAGTGCAACCCAACAGGCTTTAAGAATTATTTTGCTATAAATCTGCAATTCCTATAGTGGCTGTATCCTTTAAGCAAACTTTATGACTTTTCCCTGCCACAGTGAGGTCAAGAAAACCTAGTAATTCCAAACTGTTATAAAATTTATTGGAAACTGAATACTGCTGAGAAATGCATAATTTATGGTATTAAAGTCTGATTAAGTGATAAATGGATATCAGGAGAGATCTCCACAGTAATCCACTTAGTTTTTAATGCCTAATTATCACTTCATAGTGAGTAAGGGCTGAGTAATTGAGAAATGCAGTACTTAGAGAACTCAAACAAGATTTTTGCGCACAATTAAGCATGTTATTCTTCTATCAGGAATAAGTTCAGCAGGCCAAGGAACAAAGGGGAAAAATACAGAAATTTTACATTAGAAGGAGGGAAAAATTTTGATTAAAGACTACTGTTGGACTGTTTATTTTTGCAAATAACCCTATATATTTTTTATATAAGGATATGTTCTTAAAAGTTAAATTGTTTAATTATTTTCCTTAATTTTCTCTTTCTACCAATGTATTTAGAGGGAACTTTCTTGTCCTCCCTGATTCTTGCTCTTTTAATTTCCAGCTTAGCTTTAGCTTTTCTAACTCCATCCATACACACATAACTAATTTCTCTATGTTCCTTTTATGCAGCTTCCAACTTCCGCTTTCTGTGTACTGTGGGATGAGACATTTAATTGCATTAACACATTAACTAAACCTGCAAGAATATACCTTGCTTCTCATCTGTGTGTTTGTTAGCTTAGAATCCATGATGAGCTAAAGCAACTACATAGCTCTGGGGTTGGTACCAGCCAGCTAAATAGATAAATTAGCGTACTTATGTCTGTACCTGATAATAAACTTACTAGTTTACTTAAATAAATAACCACAAATAACTCAATCCAGGTAAAGTTCACCTAAGTATTCTAAAGAGACTAAAACGTGACATTGCTGAAACAACATCAGTAGAGTGAAAAATCTTTTAAATGGACTTTGGGGCCAGAAGAAGGAAAGTTGTCAAATTCAATACAAATTCTAAAAGTAAACTGAGGGGTTTTTACCTGTAACCCTGCAAAACAACACTGCCTCTTCTAGCAACAGACCATAAGTTTTGCACTGAATTTACAAGGACTAAGGGTCATCAGATTTGATCTGTCTTTCCTGCAGTGATGTTTTACTTGGCCTAATTGTGACAGTAGTTTTTTTCTTCTGATCTGCTTTACTTTTGTTTATCTTTGCATGGAATAACCGTAGTTTTAATAGGTACAAGTAGATATTCTAAGTACGATCATATTTACTAGTCTAATGCAGTGCTGTATACAAATATAGGGCTGGTACCTGTCTGTAAATGTCAACCTGTCTGTAAATGAATGAGATTGCACTTGTGGTTCAAAAGACCTTGAGAAGTAGAGACACAGGATGTGATGTGAGGAACACTGGGGTGATCATAGATGGGAGACTCTGTAACAATAGACATTTCACCAGTGCCCAGTTAAAGAATGAAGATCTCTAACCAGACAAAACTGGTCTTAAGGGTAACAAAAAGAACAAAAAAACTTTAGACCCACCATAAAATGTAAATTAAGATCCAAAATAGAACTACAGTCCAATGAAGAAAAAGTATAAATAGACATATAGAAATGACCCTAAGTGGATCCTGGAGATGCAGAAGAAATCACCAAGTATGAATGTCACATTCCTTCCAGTGAAGGACTATAGATTCTGCAAGACTGCTCCCAACTGCAACACTATGAAACCATTGAACTTAAGAACTGGAGGAGGGGGGATAAAAGTGAGTATGATATCATAAAAAGGGACAGAAACTAAAAATTGTGTTAAAACTGCATTTTGACTCATTTTCTGCAGTAATTAGATTTATCCTGATAATGATTTTAATTTTAATATTTCATTTACATTATCAGTACATTTTTGGCTTTACTGCATATGTGGTGTGCTTCTGCCCTGCACATAACAAAGATTTTCAACATAATAGAATCGCCTAGAGGCTTATGTACCATAAAGTCTGAGTTTATCAAATAGCTTCCTGAGGGTTCTTAAAAAGAGTATAACTCACAGTTGCCTTCTCTATTGCACAGTGTAGTAAAGCCAGCACTTCTAGTGTGTTTTATTTTTAACTGACCCAAACATTTTAACCTATAAAAACAGAATTTGCATTCCTTAGGACTTGGGCTGCACTTGTAGCTGCTAGAGATATTTTTAATTTTATGTGATCTGCTCTAGTCTATTTTTGTATTCTGCTCAAGTCTATTTTTGTACTTCCGCTCTAAATTTAATGTTATCGTTTTTTTTAGAAACTATGTAAGTAACAACTAGTGTGCTAATAAAGAGAATACAGAGATGATCTCCACTAAACATTTTCTATTTGCTATTTCATATGGCAACAAGTTTATCAAACAAAATATAATGCATGACCTAACACTTCCGTGCACAAGTACTGGATTGTATCATAATTATTTTTAAAATTATTTTTACATTATTTTTCTCTAAAATCAAAGCAATTTTATGAAGTGAGAACTCAAGACTTTTTTTTGTTATGTTTTTTTTCCCCTGTCTTTGAAGGCAGTTATAACACCCAATTAGATTTATTGCATATGTGCACATGTGCACATGCTGAAATACTCACAGAACCATTACTTTTAACCATTTGAACCAAGAAGCTAGTAGGAACTTCAAAAACTCTTTGGCAGAGCACGGGCAGTTAAGGTTCACTCTCTGAAATATTGACATTTACATCCATGCTATTGCATTTTAGGTCATGAAAAATTCCACTTTTTTTTGTATGATTTGCCTCATCCTGAACTCAGTCCAAAAAAGGTCTTATGAGTAGAGCTCTCTAAAATTTCCAGTTCTTCCCATGTATCCTAAAGAGAGCACAGAGTGACAAGCCTGGTACAGACATTGTAAGCACTTAAAATCTACACATTTTATTCCACGTCCTGGAACTATAAATTTATTTATTTTGAAACACACTCAATCCACTTACAGTAATACTTACTAGAACCACTAGAAATTCAAAGATAGGTTTTCATGGATTCCGAATATTTCCTCATTTTTCCTTGGAGTTGTGTAGAACTTAGCAGTAAAGGTATTCTTAGATAAATCTAGGTATAGTGATAAAACTTTGTGGTTTTCAAAATAAATTTCAGTGAATGAAAAAATAATAAAAAAATAGTAGAAATAAAGAACTCATCTGACATTCACACATGTAGGTGTTCAGTCTGACAGTTGATCAAGCTTAAATTACTTGCTTCTGACATTAGAAAAAACCCTTTTATGAACAGTTAGCATAAATATTCAAATGAGGATTTATTTAAGATTAATACATGTGTTTTTTCAGTCTTCTTAGAACAAATATAATTGCATACTGATAAAAAAAAGTTATTCTTGACTATCCACAGCCAAACATTAAAAAAAGGATCATGTTATTGTTCTCATTGGTGGAGGCATTTTAGCTATAGTTGGGTTGAGGAAACTTAAAACTGGACAATCTTCAACCATAGATGAAATCTAGACAGCTTGTTTAGACTAAATTATTAAATTTTAGATTTCTAAAGTACATCATACTGAAATAGCTCACTCATTGATTATCACTACCATATCCCTGTATTTAATGAAAAAAAATTAAAAATAATACAGACATCTGAAATGGCAGCTGGCATTAGAATGAACATATTTATCTACAGTGGTATTTGAAAAATAATTGAAAAAAAAAATTTTGTCAAAGTTTGGAGGTTTAATTATATTTTTTGAGTGATTTTACTTCCCAAATTCCTTTCTATGTCCATTTTTGGATGGTGTTTCACAAATCCCTGTGAAGAAGAGTTATTCTACTGAGAGAAAGAAATTAAATAAGTTAAATCCAAGAAAAATGCGATAATATTTTCTAATGACACAGCTTTTCTAATTAACATATAAAGGGGATAGTTTCCATTAGATCACAAAAAACAAGAATTTACTGGGGTTAGGAATAACAATTCCAAGACTGGAACTCATCATACACTAAGTCTGATTAAATTTTGATTAGTGTAAGTGATTAGGCACATTTACACCATACCGTGGACCAATGTTACAGAAAACTATTTCCTTTTTTAGGAAACCAACATAATCTTTTCCACATAAAGACTACCATGTCCTAATAGGTAAAGCAGCCAAAGTCAAACACCCATGTTCATTAAGTACTGTCCCAGCTTCACAGACTAAGGGGACACAAACTATAATATGGACATTTTCCAGTTCAAGTAAACATTATTATACTTATTCTCAAAATTCATCAGCTACCATAATTTATTTACATAGAGCTGAATTTAAAGCTTTTTGAAAAGATCAAAAAGACTTCCACTGACCACAGTCAGCTGATGATTTAGTGCAGTTGTCTACTACTGCATGAATTATACACGGTCATATATTCTCAAATGTTAAATATGCAGTTAAAATTCTACCTTCTCCTGGTTTAGAATGCAATTAATCATGTAAGGGCACTTAAGAATAGTCCTTTCTGAAAGTTCCTCTGCAGCTGTTGTTTAACCACAGTCTTTAGCTGAGATCCTTTTTCAGAATGTCTTTAAATTTGTTTGAGATATATTTTAATAACCTTGGCTCTTAAATGAACTCATTATTCTGGAACATGCAATTAGACTTTTGACCATTTAATAGATTATCTGTCCTTTCTCTTAGCTGCATTCAGGATTTAGCTGGAAATCTGGTCATAAAGATTCATCTCTTGGCAAAGTCTTTTGCAGACCTCTCTTTCAAAGAGTCTCTTATCCTCTTGTGAAGGTTTTGTTTGTTTCTTCTGCTGTTGTTCCAAGTGCTCTTTATATGTCTTGTTAAAAAATCTCGTTCATATAAAAACCACAACAGGATGTTAGGACAATATACAAAACAATTTTCATTCCTGGAACAGAGAAATTTCGTCTAGCTTGATCCTTTTTCACTCATCATATGTGAAATATGAAATAATACAGAACAAGCATTCACAGAGACACAGAGAGAGGGTAAATTCCATAAAGAGCATCCTACCCAGCCCAGATAAAAAGCACCATACTTGCCAGCTCCTCTGCTCTCTGGAAGACTCTTGAACACCACACTTGGGTTCCAGAGAGGGGGTGGAGTTTTTTAAGTTTTAGAAAATTATCCTTGGCAAATTGAGTCTTAATTATTCAGATACAAAGATTCTGAATTGAGAATAAGATAATGGGTTATGAGCCTGGAGTAAAGGTAAATGTCAATGCACTGAGGCAGCAGTCCAAATTTGGGTGGGTGAGAGAAAGATTGATTGTGAGATAAGAGAATAAATTGGGTTGAAGGACACCTTTAAAGATCATTTAGTCTAAGCCTCCTGCAATGAGCAGGGACATCTTTAACTCAGGTTGCTCGGAGTCCAGTCCAACTCGTCCTTGAATGCTTCCACAGATGGGGCATTTATAACATCTCTGGGCAACCTGGTCCACTGTTTCACAACTCTCATTCTGAAAAATTTCTTCCTTATAGCTGATGCAGCCTGCTGTGTTGGCCGGCGGAATAAGCACTACGTCTTCCCCGAGTGTCCTTGAGGAATCCGGCAGTCTCAGAGAGGCCAATCCTCATTGGAGACACCCAGGAGGAGCTCTGGAGCTGCCATGCAAACACCCACAACTACCAGTGTGATTGAGAGCACAGTCACACACACAGGCACACCAAAATTGTTGACCACTGATGAAGGAGCTGAGAGGGGTCTCCAGCATGGTTATGCACAGGTTTATTCCAGGAAGGGTCCAGGGATGAAAGACCAGGATAGTGGAGGGTCCAGGGGTTTTATAGGGGGATGAACAACCAATCAGGAGAGGGCCAGGGGGCGGAAAGGGCACAGACTGACAACCAATACACCAATAGGATGGGAGAGGGGAGGGACAAGGGAGAAGGGGACCAATGGGGCATCGAGAAACAGGGAACATTCTAAAACTTATACCTATTAAACAGGAAATATACATATTGACAGGGAGATACAGAAAAGGGGGTGGAGGCCCAACGGGCCAACCAGCAATCATTGATCTACCTACGGAAACAAAGGCTTGTGGGAACTCGCCATGAGCTAGAGGGAGATGTTAAATCTTGGAGCCGGCCCACCACGAGTTCAAGGCTGCACTTGGGCCTTCTGGCTCTCTAACCACTCCAGTGGCGGCCACAACTGCTGCAACATATATCTAGTGTAAATTTATTCTCTTTCAATTTAAAGTCATTACCCCTTCTCTTAGTGCTACAGACCCTTGTAAAAAGCTCCTTTTCAGTTTCTTTATAACTGGAGTATTGAAAGGCCTCAATAAAGTGTTTAAAGAATCTTCTCCAAACTGAACAACACCAGCCCTCTTAGCCTTTCCTCATAGGAGAATTGTTCCAGTCCTCTGCACTGGCTCCATACCTTTCCTGTACTGAGGGCTATAGGACTGGATGCAGTACTCTGATGTAAATTCCAATATCATTTAATATTCTTATCTGAAATGTTCTGATCTGAAAAGTAAATTAAACCTCCTATCTGGAATTTTTACTAAATTGGTTGTAAATGCTGAGGAGAAAGGTATAATAAAAACAAACCTAAAGAAGTCAAATATTTTGAAGGAACATGTGTCTAAAGTGATATATATCTCAGTAAATAGAAATTGAAGCAAGTATATTGCAGAAAAAGTAAACCTGAGCTATTCAGAGAGTCCCAGAGTGAAGACTTAAGTTTAGAAGTTGTTGCTTGAATGTAAGTTTCTGATGTGATTCAGGTTAAAAAACCCAAATAAACAAAACAAAGCAAAAAAAGGTCTTAAAGTGCCTAAGAAGTCTGCTTATGTGACAAGAAAAATACACATCAATAAGAGACATCATTAACACAGATTAAGCCATGTTTTAAGTCTGTAAGAAAGTGGTATTGTATACCATATTTCAGAATTCATTTGGGTTGTTTGTTTTTTTTTTAATAGAAGGAACAACTACTGAGCACAAAAGTTGAGATACAGCATAAGCAAGTCTAGAATATTTAGTTCATGTATTAAAATTATTCCAGCTTCAGTGGAAATACAGTAGACTATGTCAGCTAATGATGGTGTACATTGTGTCTGAGAAAAAGTAAGCAATATGCAGCTAGCCTGATTATCCATGCTTTAAAGAGGAAAGTTGATATTCAAAGCTAAAAGATATAAGTCTGAGGTCTTTTAAAGAACTAAAACAGAGCTACGGAGATCAGCTTTGTAATGAAAACTGTCACTAGATCTACATTATAGTGTTATTCATCTTTCCAATGCATTATATATTTTTAAACATGCTATAATTATATCTACACTGCATATTTTATCATGTTTTAATTAGCATGATAGGTGGTTTATAATACAGTTGAAAATTTTTGTACCTTGGTAAGATCTAAAATGGTGTACTTGGCTGAGTGAACACAGGTTCAGCTGACAAGCAGAAAAGAATGTTTCTATGGTTATTATAGATAATTAGCTTTTTCAACCACTTCAACTTTTTCAGAAGACTTTTTGACTGATTTTACATAAAAGGCCTACATCCCTCATGTTTCCTATTGATGTGATTTTTTTTGTGGGTGTGATATATAGCTATTTGAATGTTCACTATCTATCCAGCTACCTCTTTGAATTTTTAGAGAAAACTGCAGTTTCCCTTGTCACTAAGAGGAGCTTTATATATTTGGGAATGAGAATGAATAATGCAGTGGTGTTCTCAATAAGAGTCTTAGAAACTATCCAGAGAGAAAAAAAACCTTTTAAGTTTTACTCTGAATGAGTAAAACAGGAAAGGATAGACATCAATAGCTGTAAACCCAGAAGAGTCAGACAAACTAAAGCAAATCAGCACAGTTCTAACTCCCTGACAGGTAAATCTGGGAGTTGTATGCCTTAATAAAATGAGGCATGGTAGGTTGGTAGAAGTGGGAAGCAGGAGAATAAAATGGTAGGTTGTTTTATATGCACCTGGACTTGAGGTCAGACTTTCACAGGAACACATTGTGAATAGGAAACACTACTGCTAGATCTCTGAAATTTTTCTACTTTTAAAATATTCAGTTAATGATGTAAAATGTCTCTTTTGTTTGAGTTCTGGGCTAATAGTCCCAGAAAGTCAAGTAACTCGTACTTCTCTTAAAAAATACAAGGTTGACAGAGGTGGGTGGAAGTCATTTTTGGAGTTCATGAGCAGGTGTAGCTATCTGGAGGGTTCCACATGCCAAGTTTAAGGATGTATTTTAAAGCATGTCTTCCAGGTGAGAACTTTACTAATCATATGCTTAGAAATACAGATCTTAATGCATCTATGCTTCTTAGAAAACAACACCATCTTTAAGTTAACTGTAACTATTCTTGATGAACAAAAACTCCATCAAAATTCTTTCTTATTCAAATGGGCAAAATATATTGTGCACAACAAATTAAACTAGAAACTGAACTACTAAGAAATAGGAACATACTCATAAATATCCCCCTGCACTGCGAACATTTTATTCCATTTTAAAAGCAGGCAGAACTTAAATATTGATATTACATTTCTCTATGAATTATCATGTAGAATATTTTCATAGTCTTCCGACTTTTCATGCAATTGCTGCATGCCAAAATAATAGAAGTATTTTCAGCACAAAAATTTCAATAGCCTTAGTATTTTGTGTGGAAATCAAGACCTGAGAAAAAAATTGTTGGCTTGAACTACTGTAGATCACAGTCTGCTTGGAATAACTACAAGTAGGCTACAATATCAGACATTAGCCCTAGCCCTCATTTACTTTTTAGGAGTTCATCTGCTTCATATTAAATATTATGCCAGTATGGAGAATGTACCCTTTTTATTTTTTCATTGCTTACTTCTCTATCCTTTCATTGCAATTAGTACAGTCAAATGCCCTCGATGAACTGAAACTGTTGTGTTTCCATTTAATTCAGCTTCCTATCGTCTTAGGTGAGTGGTCTTTGTAAGGATTGGTGTCCTTACAACACACCTTCTGGTGAGGCATCACCTTGAGTCCTGGGTGCAGTTTTGGGCATCACAATATGAGATGGATATAAAGCTATTGGAGAGCATCCAAAGAAGGGCCACAAAGGGCTGAAGGCCTTGAAAGGAACCACATGAAGAGCAGCTGAGATCACTTGGTCTTTTCCGAAGAGACTGAGGGGAGACCTCATTGTCATCTTCAACATCCTCAGGAGGGGAAGAGGAGGGGTAGGTACCAATCTCTTCTCTGTGGTGACCAGTGACAGGACTCAAGCAAGTGGCATGAAGCTGAGTTGAGGAAGGTTTAGGTTGAGTATCAGGAGAAGGTTCTTCCCCCAGGGGGTGGTTGGGCACTGGAACAGGCTCCCCAGGGCAGTGGTCACAGCACCAAGCCTGACAGACCTCAGTAAGTGTTCATACAATGTTCTCAGGCATGTGATGTGATTTTTGGCATGGTTTTGTGCAGAGCCAGGACTTGGGCATGGTGATCTTTGTGGGTCCCTTCCAATTCAGTACATGCTATCATTCTGATTTCTAGAGTCAGTGTAACTCATGTTTTTTCTTGGACTTTTACTGGCATTGGGAGACACCTGCATTGGGAGCAAAGTTAAAGGAACAGGCTAGATAAAATGATTTTCCTTTCACCCTAACTAATGCTATATAAACACACTTCCTAAAAGGCATTTTAAACAGCAGGTAATGTTTCTGGGTATCTGCTGAAGAGGATTAGAACAAGAAGTACTTCAGTTGTTATTATTGCTTTCTGTCAGTTATCTCTGAAAGTTCTTCTTTAATAAAAAATTGAGTCTTCTGAAAAGCAACAAGCTGTTCCCTTTTTGTTCACCTATGAATGTAAGTATTCTGAGCAATTTCCTGTAGCAGTACTTAACAAGTGGCTTCTTTTATTCTGTTATTTTACTACATGGTTGCTGATGTTTGGGATCTATGTGCACTAACCATTTCTCTTTCAGAGGTGACAATGGCAATAACATATAAAGTGCAATGAACAAAGCTTAAAATGGCATCATCTGTTGCTGAGACAGATACTGCTGTGTAATTCCAGTAACGCTCCTGTGATATAGGGACCTCCCATGATGCTACAAAAGTTCCTTTACTTGCTCACCTTTACTATAGGGATTAGAGCTGTGAGAAAAAAAAATATTACTTTTTTTGTCTATTTGAGTTTTTAGACTTAAGAGATTACCACTCTACTTTGACATGAAATAGAGACCTTCCCCAAATATTCTAGAAATGGCTGAACTCCTGCCTGCTAACAGCACGTACTGAATGGATTCCTTATTTTGCTTCACCTAAATAGCCAGAGATCTACCGGGATGAACCACGCTTCTCACAGAGATATGATGGAACTCCGTTTATTCTATTGTCACACCCATAGTTATACTCTAATTCCCCAAGCACGCATAAATAAGCAAGCTCCATACTACTGGGTTACAGCTACTGTTCACGCAGCCTTTAATAGCAAGCGATTGGTTACAGATTAATATGCAAGCAACTAACTAACATAAGTTTTTCTCTTTCTATGGTCAGCATCTCCCTCCCCAACATCCTGTCGGCTTGCCACATCAGCATTGCTCTTCTCTTTTTTCCCTAGTCAAGGACAGTTCACTAATATAGCTTGGATTGTGCATGTATACATGTCCCTGTTCACTCAGCCGTTTCTCTACACACCTGTGTGCTTTTGCTTGACCTAATGATTTATCTTTA
This sequence comes from Corvus hawaiiensis, assembly GCF_020740725.1. Lineage (NCBI taxonomy): Eukaryota > Metazoa > Chordata > Aves > Passeriformes > Corvidae > Corvus > Corvus hawaiiensis. The sequence continues at coordinate 28,496,345 of NC_063215.1, forward strand.
TCTCAAGTTTTCTTACTTTTGTGCTTCTGATTCTTTCCACCACCCCACTGGGGAAGAATGAACAACTAGGTGTTTGGTACTTAGCTGCTCACCAGGGTTAAAATATGTCACCACTGTATCCTCGAGAACAAAAGAAATTAAAAATGTGGATTTGACCAGAGAGAAGGATTTAAACTAGGCCATGTAATTTCTTTGTTCACTAGTATAAATATTGCCTTACTTAGACTGTGAAAGGTATAGGATCTTTTATAGCCCGTATCTTGTTCTCTGGGACATTAGTTATTATGCCAGTAGAGATACTTTCTACAGAATACTGTTTCAAGTATCCTACATAGTTCAATAGTGCAATCTCCATCAAAGTATGTTTATATACATTTCCCATATACCTGTAGAAATTAGCAGATCTATCTCAACTCAATAAAACAATAAAAGAGAAAAATTATGGATAAATCTGTGAACAATCTTAATGAGTGTTGAATTTTCTTGAGATTCAGTTTATTTTAGCAGTAGTAAGATTATTTTAATAAAAGGACTTTTCTGTGAAGTTAGAATGAAGTGTCTAACATGCCAAATCAATCCCTGCCAATATGAATGCTCTAGGAAAAGATAGTAATAAATTTGAGGAAGTTTATTCAAGGACAATTGGTCTACTGTGCAGGACCTGAGAAATTGCTGATATGGATTGTTGAGATGTCATAAACCATGTTACTTACAAGCACTGTTGTAGATTCAAAGGTTTTTATCCACTTTCAGAGAAGAGAAAAATGAAAATGTAGAAAGAAATTGAAAGCACAAAAATAATGACACCTATTCAACAAAAATAACTATATTTTATAACCCTTTATTCTCCTTTGAGCATTTAAACCAAACATGGGTATATTTTTCTCAGTAAATGACCCAAAATGCTTTTTACATATAAACAGAAACATATAGTTTAAAATTGCATGTGTATAAGTTAAGTTTCTACAAGGTTTTCTTAAAGAGTATGGAATCAAATTGAAGTAGGTTTATTACTTTTTAAATCAAAGTTCTGCTTTTCATAGCTGAGAATGTTACATCATGTCATATTTTGTGTTCCCTAAGATGTCTGTTCCAAGCATGATTTAAATGTTAATGCAAAAGCTACAGCTGTAGTGTTTATAATTTTAAAATACAATTAAGAACCAATAGATGTGAAACTACAATAGCTTTTCCAGTTGCAGAAACTATTTAATTCAGAATCAAGTAAATGTGCCAAAATTGCTACTACATTTCCCTTCCCTTTTTCCATCTCCAAGCACATAAGTGAAACAATAAACAGGTATAAATGACATTTTTTTATGGATCAAGACTGAAAAAGTAACTGGTTATTTAAAAACAGAAAAAGTAAAAAAAAAAAAAATTCTATTGCAATATATAGAACTCGTACAATGAGAATCCACAAGAGAAAGAATCTTGGCCTCATAGCAAGATGTCCCTGAACAACAAGGTTGTTTCCACTTGAATTCAGTCATGACTCAGTGTTTAGTAAGGTTTAATTCTATTAATTGCATATATTTATTGCCATTTATTGTAACCTGTTAAACTTTTGTTTCATGATCATATTGTACACTAGAGACTTTAAGTGATCTCAAAAGCCGTAAAGTATTGTAGTGAAACAGTACTTTTATTTACAAATCCATAATTTTAGATGTCACACCAATAAAAAAAAGTCAAGCATAGATTGAAAAAATAAAACCCTAACAGTGATAATAGAGAAGTGAAAAGAAAGGTTGATAGTTAAACCTCTGGGTTATTATCCTATGATTTCTTTTTCAATGGTAGTAGATTTAAAGTCTGTTTTCTCTGTGTATCAGTTCTTTAAATTAAATTAATTTTCATTTTTTGGGTAATAAACATTGTTTCTATATTTCAACTGGTTATTTTTTAAGTTCTCTTAATATTTTTGGCACTCATCTTTAAATTGATGTACATATGGCTAATATCTCTTTCCATAATATTAACCTAAACCTGCAGCAAATCACATTTGAATCTTCTCTTTCAGTTCCCTCTCTAGAAAAAGATTAGTGAAGGATTTTAGGATCCACCTTCAATTAGCTTCTATTTAAAGGATAAGGCTGGAGGAAAAAATCAGAAATTATTTTCTTTGTCACTTAAAATATCAATGTGGTTAATATAAGCTACTCTTTTAGGCTTCTTTTCTAATTAAAAGAGAAACACTGCTGAATAAATTGTGTCAATGACTAACAAATATCTGACACAGTGGTTATAATCCTCCTCTGAAAAACTGACTTACTGACAATACAGAGATCCTTAAAGACTAGGCTTTAGTTAAATAAAATGAACCAGTTAATCCCACACCAAATTAAATTAATAAATCACTGGTGGTCCACTAAGGAATTAAAATAGGAGGTGGAATTCAGCTCTCAAAAAGTAAAATTATCTGAGTAAATACAGGCTGATACAAACTAACAAACATCCTGAACTCTGTTTCTCTCGTCAATTAGGTATCCAGGAACTATAATTAGCTGTCAGACATGTAGCTCACATGCAGGACTTTTATACATAGACATACACTTAGTCTCAAACTGAAGCTGAAGCTTATTCTAGGTCTATTCTTACTGTAACCTTAATTGGAAGATTCAAATTAACCTGTAAACTCCATTTAGATTTCATAGGCAACACAGCGGAGGGCAGGAAATGCAGAGAGGTGTGATTACTCCTCCAAATATTTCTCTATCCCTTGTTTCTTTAAAATCCAGCATTCTTATATTTGAATATTTGAAAGGAAATGAAACTACAAATTTCTACATGATTTTTATATGCCTTACCTGTAAAATCACGAGGACACAAACACTGAAGCAAAGGTTGTTTTCTCAGTTGACTCATATCAATGCAAGTTGCTCCATCAGAACAATTATTTGGATAAATTAAACATGCATTTTCAGCAAATTGGCAAACTTCTCCTGTCCATCCAGGTGCACAGAGGCACTAGATATAACAAACACACAAACAAACAAACAGAAAACCCAAAATGAAAATGCAATGTGAAAGTTTGTAGAATTTTCTTTGAGTCTCCTATTTTAATACCAAGTAAAAGTGTGGTAGAATGCAGAGTGTTGCATCCAGCTGAGACTATTATTCATGCCTGTATTTGCACATGGTAAAACAGTTGAGAGAGGCAGAACTCACCTACCATATCTGTTGAAAAATTGTGGGAAAAAGGGACACATGAGGTGGAGGAAATGGCGAGATAATTACTGGTTGTAAGGGATAAAAATGCCAGCAGGAACAGAAGAACTGAGTGTGTTAAAAGGATTTTAAAGGCCTAGAGATGAAGGAGAAATTGGGCAGTGATGCTAACAAAGCCTACAAGAGAAACAGTCACCAACCAGTAATCAGAAAATGTAGTACAGGGTTTCTGTTATACACGCACACCCTACCTTTTAAATAAAATAAATTAAAACGGTTTATTTAGAGGAAAGGAGAAGATGTGAAGCTTATATTAGCTTCTCAGAAGAGTCCTTTGAAACACATACAAGTGCCCTGACCAAATATAATTAATAGTAGCTTCTCTTGAATCCCATTATAAGGGCAATAAAACAGTATAGCCAACAGTAGCATGCAAGTATTTTAGAACAGTGGAATGGTGTACCAGGTTCACAATACATAAACATTTTATGTGAGTGTCCTGGGTTGCAGTGTATTCTATTACCATCCTCATGAGCTGTTGAAACCAGGTGGGGCAGTGTTTCCTTGCCTCCTCCCCCCAGACTATCTTGCTGTTAATTGCCCATCATTGTTCTGCCGCCTGACTCAGAGATAACTCCCTCTGGACTATCTTCTGTTAATGAGCCTAATCAACACTTTGCCTCATGACTCATTACCCCATTGTGAGATGCTCCACCCAAGAGGGAGGAACCAAGCATCCCATCGTGGATATAATCTGGGACTCTGAACACCAGAGAGAACACCCTTCCCCCTGGATTTCCAGATGACAGAAGCTACACAGCCACCATTGGACTGTCTGAGGAAGAGCAGACTCTTTTATTACAGGATCACCGCTTCAGAGAACTGCAGCCACCTTTCTACCAGACTGCTACCACCACCCTGCCTAACAGGGTGTCAGGTTGTACCTTGACTCTGTCAGTTTGAACCAGTGTTTTCTTTTACTTTTTTTTCCTTTTCTTTAATTTCCATTAAATTGTTATTCTGACTTGGTGCCTCCCACTGGTTTGTTTTCAAACTAGTACAGTGAGTATGTGTACATGTGACCACCAAAAGCATTGTAGTGACTCATATAAGTAACAAGAAAGTTGCCAAAGAACAAGATCAGCATAAGGCACAGAAAATAGGCAGAATATATTGCTGAATACAGAAAAAAAATACTGTAAAGACACAAAAAGCCTCAAGGCAAGTAATACCAGGAGGAGAGTATTGTTTTTTGAAGGGCAGGGGGAGTTTTTTGTGGGGGACATAAAATATCACAAACCATCAGATATGAAGAGGAAGGACAGAGACAGAAGACAAGCTCAATTCAATAATGACTTCTCTCATCAAAGAGCTCACAAGACAGATTACCTTGACCTTGGTTGTTAAGAACCACCAGGGATCACAGCTGTCAGCACTAACTCTTCGGCATCAGTTCCACAGCATTGTGTGATCACAGAGAATTTAGAATGTAAATGTTACAGAGTAGCAGTATGTAGGTGTACTGACAATTCCTAACCATCTTAAAAACTACTAGCATTAAGTATGCTGTTTGTGAGTTAATGCATACAAGTTTGTTTTAAATTTTAAAACTGGCCTGACCTCTCAGTCTTCTAAACATTCCCATTACAGTGATCTCTGATTCCCTGACATACATATTTTGTAAAAATGAACAGTACTTAGGTGGTCAAGTGAAGGCTTTAAGAGAACTGCACTGATGAGAATCCCCTACTGTGAATGTCTGCATTCAACTATTGAAACAGCAGATAGCTAAAATAATTCCAAAGTGACCTAGGTATAAGAGGAGTATGATAGCCTACAGAATTAGTGCAACTTACCTTCCAAGGCCTGGAAGAACATAGTTCTCCAGCAGCTGTATACTCGTTTGTATTTTCTGCATTTTTATCCCTGCATCACTCTGTTGTGACAATACCCATCTATGTCCCTGCCATTTCCTGATTTCCTTCCCCTCAGTCTCCAGGAACACCTTTCACTGCTATGTACTGCCCTTATCCTTGATGTTATGTTTGATTAAATTTGGCACTACTAGGTAAAAGGTAAAATCAAGAAGGCGTGTTTTAGGTAACTGTATCTATGGCTTTGTCTATCTTTGTTAGTCAGTACACAGTGCTTATCCCAGACAAATGTATAGAAACATGATCTATCCTGTTTGTCAATATATTTTACATTCATAGGACTCCAGAATGATTTAGGTTAAGAGAGATCCTTGAGGGTCATATAGTCCTACTCCTTCTTCAGAGCAGGTCAAATTTTAAATGCAAGCTGCTTGCTCAGGATCTTGTCTACTTCAGGTCTGAATATCTTCAAGGATGACGATTCCACAGCCTTCCTGGGCAACTTTTTGCAGTGCTGAAGTACACTCCACTACATTATGAACCATTTCTTCTTAATACTTAGCCATAATTTCCTTTGTTGCAACTTCTGCCTGTCACTCCAGTGCTGTGCACTTCTGAGAAAAATTTGGCTCTGTCCTGTTTATCATCACCCAATGAGGAGCTGAAGAAAAGAATTATATCCCCATTCAGCTTTCTATTTTCAAGGCTTAAAAAACACAGATCCTTCAGCCTTTCCTCATACATCATATGCTGCAAAGTTTTCACAGTGTTGATGGCGCTCTGCTAGACTTGTTACAATTTTGTCAGTCTTATTTTTTGTTCATTGAAGTTCTACACCTCACAGAGTACTCCACAGGTAGCCTATCAAGTGCTGTGCAGTAGGGACTGATGACTTCACTTGATCTGCTCTCTATGCTTTCACTAATGCAAGCCAGTACTAGATGAAGTTACCTACACTTTATCGTGATCTGGTTACATTGGCCCACTCCTTCATCTTCCACAGATGTATCCTGTCAAGCCCTTTGGACACTTATAAATACCCTCTTTGCCTATATTGTTCCTGGTTTGGAATTTCTCTTTCATTGATAGTATTTCATTCCTCTAAATTTTGCCACTTGGTGCGGGACTTGGGAAATTTGAAAGCAGATATTGTAAATAAAAACCAGAGCAAAGACACTGAATGTCATCCGCCTCATTCAGCAGTGGGCATACATTTTCCTTTGTCTCATTTTTTTCTGCCACTGTACCTATACAAATGGGATTTATAAGATAGTTTCTCCTTTATGATTATTTTTCATGAGGACATGTTTGGAAATTCTCCTTGACTAGACTCAACCTTTTATCTGCCCAGTCACTAAACATTACTATTTATTGGTAAAAACTGTTTAGCCAGTATTTTCTTTCTTTACATATCTTAAGTCTATTCTGCAAGAAAGAACTTCAAATAAGTTCACTGAAGTGTAACCCTATTTACAGTGGATACATGTTAACTTAAAAAAAATGTTCTCAGAGATGGAATTGTGACTGTAGTTGTGAAAACTACATTTAATTTTCATCTAGCAAAGTCACTTTTCTGCACCTTGGATGATGTATTGCTGGCAAAACAGCATTCAGGAACTGAATCACTATTTCCAGACTATGCCTGAATCATTTTGAGGATAATTGAAGGACAAGTCTTAGGGATGCTTAAGCCAGCACTTTCCACAAAAATTAAGCAATTTTTTAAAGCTTAATTGTAATAATCTCCGAGCATACTGGTACAATAACCTTTCTTTTTTTTTCTTCCCGGTTTTCAATTGCCTGGTAAGAGGGCTTGCAAAATGAAGATGTTCATGTGTTAGGCTGCTTTGCCCCTGTTAAAGTACGTGGAGAAAATTCAAACTCAACCCAAAATTTTGTTATTAAACTAGGTATGAATGCTTTCAATTTTTGATTTATCTTACATTATTCTGTTGTGTTGTTTATTCCTATGCTCAGATTTTCTTCTTTTCCCACCCCTCCCTGCTGCCCCCCATTCCATAAATACAATCTGAGTTATATGTACATCCTCACAGGTGTTTATATTTTCAAATTTTTCTATAGGTGTTTTTGGCATTAGGAACTGGAGTGACTGGTTTATGAGAAAAAGGCTTCAAGAACCCAAAAGATGCTGTTTGGCCAAATGACAAAAAAGAAATAGTATTTATTTTTTTCTGCACTGATGGAGCTCTGAAAATTGTTTAAATGAAGAAAATAAAATTCTGCTTACATATTTTTGTATGTAAAGTGCATTCCTAACTGAAATTCTGGAAGTCACTCACACTGGAAAAATAATAACTGCAAGAAATATATAGAGATTTAGCTCATAGCTAACAAATGTGTAGCTTCTTAGTGGATTGAGGAACTTATTTGGGGAGTACATTTTACTCACTTCCTTATTCGAATTGATAGGTCTTAAAACTTACAATATTAATCTTTAACCTAAAATACACCCGGGCACATAATTGACTTTTAATTTTAAAAGACAAAATTAACTGGTCCTAACTTACTGTATCTGCCAAATTTACAGACGACACCAGGCTGAGCAGTGCAGCTGACACACCTGAAGTATGGGATGCCATCCAGAAGGACCTGAACAAACTTGAGAAGTGGGTCCCTGGGAACGCACAACAAGGTTCAGCAAGGTCAAATGAAAGGTCCTACACATCGGCTGGGGGAATCCTGGTACCAAGTGGGCTGGGGGAAAGGGACTGACTGTTACAGCGGGGATACTGTAACACGCATATATCAAACCAGGAGTCCCATAGAAAAGAAATATATATGTGGACAGATAGATTCTTGGTAGATGTTTCAGGGATGTTTATTTCTCCAGCCGCATGGCCGGGGCTCTGCCGAGGAACTCCTCCAGTCACGGGACCCGAGGGTCCTTCCCATGCAGAAGAACACAAACCAACCAATCGGGAATGAGGCTGACCAGGGGCAGGGAAACCCCATGTCTTCCCCCCAGGGCCCCTCTCCCAGGGCTCCATGGCGGGGGGGGAGACCCCAACATCTCACCCGTTTTATTTTAATAAAAGGAGAATGAAAACAACTGGATAAACATAACAAGAACAGTTTCAAGACAAAACAAGCCACCCTCCTGAGTCTTTAAATGTCCAAACAGATTCTGTGGAACATCTTAGGGCTGACAGAAGGGAGATAGAACTCTCTGGGCATGCTTTGTGGGGAAACTGAGGCAGGAGAGGGTTTAATTTCTTCCCTCCCCCTTTTCATCCCCCCCTCGGTACCGGAGAGGAATTGTAGGGAAATGGAATTGTATAGGGAAGCCATGGGGTGAAAAACGGATTAAGAATAAACCGGGGATAGGGTAAACTTAGGAAAGGGTTCATATTGGGTATAGGGTAAAAAGGGAAAGTAGGCTGTGGGTAGGGAAGTTGCGGGGATGGATATTGTTTATAATTTTGTACATAACGGCTGCCTTTGACGGGAATACCTCTAGGCCCAGTAACATTTGCTGCTTGTAAACTTTTCTTTCCTTGCACTATATCAAATTGTACAACTTCCCCATCTCCTACACTTTGCAGGTAATTTTTAGGGTTATTCCTTTTAATGGCAGTTCTATGGATGAATAGATCTTCCCCTGTATCATCTCGTGTTATAAATCCATAGTTGTTTTTTACATTGTACCATTTCACAGTTCTTGTGACTTTCGTTGCTATAACTTCTCCTATCACGTGCTTGCGTGTTCGTCGTGGCTGCTGGTCCCGCGTGGCCGCCGCCTCGCCGACTCCGACGTCTTGGCCGGGCCCCCGCATTGCAGCTGCTCTGCGCTCTCCGAGCGGCGCTGCTCTGGCACGTGTCCGGGCTCTGCGCGGCCCCGCGTTGCCATCGCCGCTGGCTCCGTGCCCTGTGAGCGGTTCCGCTCCGCAAACTCCACGCTGCTTTGAGAGCGGCCCCGTTCCGGCTCGGCGCTGTGCTGCGCGGCTTCTCGTGTCGCTGTGGAAACCGCCGCTTCTCCCTCCGCAGGGCTCTCCGAGCCAGTCTCTCAGAGCGATCTTCCACGCCGATGCCTGGTTCCTGGCTGCTCGTGACCCACAACACCCGCGGCGCCTGCGGCATCGCTCCCTCACTCGCGGCCACGTGGCCGGGGACCCCGAGACAGGGATGGGGTCCGCGATAAGGCGCGCGCTCCCGAGGGGGCTGGGTGCATCCAGCACAGGCACCTCCGCTGGCATGGCTGCAGTCACACGCTGCAGGGATGGCAGCCGCGCGATCTTGGCCACGGGATAAGTATGATTTTCTGCTTTAGGGGTAATGGGACCATACAAATGCTCCTCAAGAGCTTCACTGATTATAAGGGATGCACGGAAAGCTTCTCTCGCTAGTCCATGTTCTGTTTGATCCCTTACCTTATCCCAGATCTCGTCCCAGAAACACCCCTGACAAGTTCCAGGCAGTTCAATATCAAAAAGTAAGTCTCGAGAAATATAGAAGAACCTTTTGAAAAGCCAGATAAAAAAATGTTCTAGATCTCCCGGTTGCAATACTTTTTTGTTTTGTTGTTCAAGGATTCCTTTAACTTCTAGATACATTTTTTTTCTGTGGCTCAGAGAGCCCCATTTCCCACGATTCTTCCATAGTCCAGAGAGAATATCCAAACCAAGATGAGAAGAGAGAGGTCTAGAGTGGTTTTTTACTCACGAATTTTCCTCAGGGATCGGTGTTGTGGCCGCATTCCTCCACCAACTGACAACAGCCTGGTAGAGAGGGTCGGAGATATTGGAGGATGAAAAGCTGAACCTGAGCTGGCAGTGTGTGCTTGCAGCCCAGAAAGCCAATATTATCCTGGGCTGCATCATAAGCAGAATGACCAGCATGTCAAGGGAGGTGATTCTGCGCCTCTACTCTGCTCTGGTGACACTCCACTTGGAGTGCTGCATCTGGCTCTGGGATTATCATTACAAGAAAGACATTGACCTATAGGAGTGGGTCCTGAGGAGGGCCACAGTGGACTGGAGCAGCTTTCCTACAAAGACAGGCTGAGAGAGTTTGGGTTGTTCAACGTGGAGCAAAAAAGACTCTGGGGAGATCTCTCTGTGACATTTCATTAAAGAGGGCTGTGGAAAGATGGCTGGCTGTAAAATTAGAGGAAACTGTGAAGTTATATCCACATCCTAACAGAAGTTCGGTGTGGAAATTACAGGGTAAAATACAGTTGTTGCTCCATGGATAGAATGCAGTTGACATGCTCAAAATTTTACTCCAATCGGTGACAAAGGTATGTATGACTAGGGTCACTCAAGCTCCACCTAAACTTAGAGGAATAGTATAAAACTAAGTAGAGAATGGGGGAAATGTTAGGGAAGACTCCATTCTGACTGCTGGGATCAGTTGACAGGCTGAACCTGTCTTCTCCCCTGTAGGGGTGTCTATTGGGTAAGAACTGTACTCTATCTGGGCTGAATATTTTTATCGGGGATCTTAGCTTGTCTGCGTATTGCTTTGAATATGTTTTTGCAGTCAGATACTACCACTGATGATCCTTGAAACTCAACCTTTCACAATTTTATATTAATAAAGAATGTTATTCTGTGAACTGTTGGTATGAGTCCTTCACAGGTGCTGGCAGTCACCAGCAAAGGGGAACATACTCAGATACAGTGGAAGACCCAGTGAGGGATCATAAAGTGGGAAGACTCACTGAGGGATCTCCCTTATGGTATTGGTGTGTGTCCCTGAATGAGTCAGTCAAGCCATTCTCTGATCTAGCAGGACAGCTCAGTGAAGGATACCCATAACGGGACACTGACAGACAGGTTGGGCACAAGGATCTCAGCTTTCCTGGGGTGCTGACAGACAAACAATAAGGGCTGAGTAAATCTCCCCACACCAAGGGTTGAGGAAATCTCCCCTTTTCACATGACAAGGGCTTATAAGAAGGATTGGGACAAAACTTTTAGCAGGTTATATAGCAATAGAAGGGATAATGTTTTTAAAGTAAAAGAGGATAGATTCAGATTAGATAGGAGGAAGAAATGTGTCACAATGAGAATTGTGAAACACTGGAGTAAGTTGCCCAGAGAGGTGGTAGATGCCTCACCTCTGGAAACACTGAAGGTCAGGCTGAATGGGACTCTGAGTAATCTGATGTACTGGAAGATGTCCCTGCTCACTGATGGGGAATTGTACTAAACGACCTTTAAAGGTCACTTTAAACCCAAACCATTCTACGATACTATGATCTCTGATATGATATGCTCCTTCATATGAAACCCTGATTTCAGGCAAAACAGTTATGGGTCTTGGCAGAAATATGTCATGGCTTGAATTAATTAATTACTTTTAATAAATATTATATTCTTTCATTTGTCAGGTGAACATATAGTAAAAGAGAAACTAGAATACTATCCATGCACATCTCGTATAGATGGGGGAAGATGAAGTTATCTTTTGTGTAGTTTGAGCAGGTGCCATCTCTCTTAACATATGACTTCATAAAATAATGAAAAATTTTAAATATTTAATTATAAATTAAAAAGGCAAATTAAGAATGTTCATTTTTGAGTTTTTGGTAGTAGATGACGAAAGGGCAAATACTGAAGAATGAAAAATAATCATCAAGAAGCTCAAGCTAGAAACTTACTGTACAGTATGGGAAACAGCTGCCAAAGACACCACAAAATTTATACAGCAAATGGAGAATGTGTGTCTGATCTTACTGGAATTAATAAACAGGTAAAAAAATTATTATAATTTTTAATATAAAACATATAAGTGATGTGCTTCAGAAATACACAGTGTTGAGTTGGCTGAGTGAAATTTTATGGACTCTTTCTACAAACATTCTCCTCATCTCAAGGGGCCAGTCCCTTATTAGATAGGGAAGTCAGTAAAAAAGAAATTTGGGGAATTTCTGTATCTTTGAAAAGTGGTTTAAACTTGAGTGCAGGCTTGATTTTAACTTCTCAGAAGTTGCATTTAAAAATAAACCAGAACATTTCTGTTGGTTATATCTGGTCTGTTTTGCTGTTCATTTATGTTTAATTATATGCTATTCTACTATATAAATTCAGATCCATTGCATAAAGATATATGAAATTATTACATGATTAAAGTTTTATTTAAATATTTTCATTACATTTGCTCTTCAAAAGAAGGATATTTAGTTTATTACCTGAAGATTTCTACTGTTTATTAACTTCTGTACAGCTCAGAGATAATTAGCAGCACATATGAAAGCACTAGGGTGCTTTGATGCTGTTTATTTCAATAGAAAAAGAAACGCTGGAAAATACATTTTGATAAAGTCCAAATTAAATACTGAAGGGGGAAAAACCTGTTTAGGACGTTTTAAAATTTATGTGAACTCTTCTGCAAAATTACTGTTGCTGTGTGAAAGAAAATTGACTAATTAACTTGTGCAAAACTAGCCGCTAATGGAAGTATCTGACTTTGAACTACTGCTGTTTTGAACACCCAGCTGGAAGGACAAATACAGGAGAGACATCAATAGAATTAATCATAGTGGCAAAGTGGCTTCACAGAGATGAGACTATAATGTTCTCATATGGTCCGTGGGGACAAACAGTAGGACAGACCATAGGTTTTTTTTAAAAAGGAAAATGAAAATAATCTATTTAATATGTAGTACATAAGTATAAAAGTTGCATCTGAGAGCAGTAGATTTTGCAGTGCCAATTTTCATTGCTTCTAGCATTGGTAGTATATCTGTTATAAATATTCATAATAATTTTATCACTCTAACCAACTGCTTTAATATATAATATGACATATATATTAAATTTTATATATATATATAAATATATATTTATTTGTTTCCTTATGCCTTTTTTATACTCAGAAAACAAATGGTGATCGATACAGCGCAGAAAGCTTTAAAAAAGCCCTAGTGCATTTTTTTAAAAGAACTGAATTTGTTAAACAAGTTAATGTTTTCTCTCAGCTATATTGCCTTTCAGTTCTGGATACGTGACCTAGAAGTTATTTCTTCTCTCACACAATAAATACAAATGGCTTCTCTAAGAATAAGTTGGAGGCCTTCTTAGGGCTATGAGATCTAAGCAGTATGACATAGCTCCATTTTGGAGATTATTGCTAATTCTGCGTAGAGATGCTTTGCTTCTGGGTTATAAATTCAGCCAGATTTCTAGGGATAAAGTGTTATCAAAAATCGTTAGGACTGAAAGTGGATCCTCAGGGAAGAGCTTACCAAGAGGACCAGAGCAGCAGACTTTCCACAAAGGTTTTTCAGGGAGGCCTGTGAGGCTTGGCACTGCTCACTGCTCTTCTGCAAAGGTGCAAATTGATTCCCAGCCTGACAGCTGGCTGATGGGCCTGGTTCTGCACCCATAAAGGCAAACTCATCTGGAAGGGATGAGACTTGGACCTCTGTCTGCCTGATTGTAATTTCTGTACAAGTTCTGCTGAATGATGACCACATACCAGCTTGACACGGGGAAAAATCACAGGACAAAGAGAGGTTCCCTCCTCTCTCCTCCTTCCCACATCACCCCAGAAGGAATATATTAACTTCGGTGAAGACCATTTTCTGTGTTAGTATACAAGTCTCCTGCTTTGCTAGAGAACACAGTAGTCTTTGGGCAGAATATGTTTGCGGGGCTTTTTAACTTCAACAGTGTGCCCCATGGTGTTACTGATTATTAATGTATATTCATAATTTTACTTTATCAACCATAAATCCTCTTGGTACACACTTTGTTGTTGAAATATCTCAGATTCACAATAAAGTTCCAAATGTAAAAGTCATAACTTTGTTATATGGATGTGAGAAAAAGACCAAAAGAGTACAACATTAACAACCACAGAGCCATCTGGAGGGCAAGGTTTTAGATACCAATCTTTTCTATTATATTAATTTTTCTATCCTCTTACAGCGAATCATACTATTAAATAAACAATATTAAGCATGCATCCATATAAGAAAGCAAAATTCTGGTGACTGGGGAACAATTTCCTGAAGTGAATGCATCTGTGTACCTATTCTCGTTAACTAGTGTTCCCCAGGCAAATTACTTGTCGAAGTTAAAACCATCACTTCTTTTTGCTTAGCTTCACTCTCCCTTAACAGCATGATCTACTTCCACTGCACTGTAGGAACCCTAGTCAGAAATCAGCAGCATTTCCTGTTGCTCTTTTTGAAGGCACCAGGACATCCATTGGCAATGATTCCAACATAAAATTTCACATACAAGTGTCAGTACAGCTTCTCAGAGAAATTTCAAATATTTTCTTTGAATGACCAACAGTAGGTGTAGTGGTAAAACCCAGAATGATAACAGAGATTTTTTTCTCTTTCTTTAATGCTGCTCTAGTGTGTATTTGCTTGCCAACACAGCTCTGCTGCTCAGGCAGTATGTATAATTTGTTTAGACCTTGTCTCAAGTGTAGTGCTGACAAATGGAAATGGACCTTACAATGACATTTCTTTCCCTTCATCTTTCAGCTTCAGTTTTTGTGTCTACATAATTCAATTTCTTTGTTAGCTGCAAGCACACAGCCTTGCATGAATCAGTGGTTTGTCAGGATGATGGGAGAAAGGCATGTTGACAAAATAGACTTGGATTCACTATGCAGACCATATAAGTTTAAAGATAGTTGTTTGTAGCATAATAAGGAGCTGTTAGGCAAAAAAAAAAAAAAAAAAAAAAAAGATGAATGAGCATTTTTACACCCTGCAAGACGTGGAAAGCATTTTTAATCTGCATGCCCTTCCATAGGAAGTGTATGGCAGATCACAAATGGGAGAGTGTGTAGCAACAACTGTAGAGCTGCACTTTCTTGTCCCTCAAATGCACTTCCGTAGGTAATCATAACTGCCCTGTAAATTCTGCATTTTTATACAATTTAGTGGTTTCTCCCTAGAAAGTAAAGACAGCTAGTATGCCAAAGACTTGACAGTTTTCATACCTCAGCTTTCCCACTATTGTGTTTTCAAAACTGTGCTCATTTCCAGGCTTCCAAATTACAGTTCTGTTATTCTCAGAATTTGCACTGGATTAGTTTAATATGTTTTTTTCAGTATCTCTGTTTAGTTTGGTTGGTTTTGATTTTGAGGGGTTTTTTTCAGTTTAATACTAATGATTCAGGAAGAAATAGGGGATCTTAAGCAGAGATTATACTTTTTGCCATTATCTAAGATACTTGCTGTGGATAAATAGATAGTAAGGTGCTTGATCCACCCTTGGGACCTAGAGGAAAGCTTCACATCAACAAGTGATTTCTTGTTTGTATGCTCTCTTTGTCGGTTTTTACTGCACAGTCTTGTGTCAGAGGCTTTACTGGCGCCATTCTAAATCACTGGTAGAACTCTACACGAACCACTCCATACCCTGAGGCCGTTAGCACGTGGCAGTAGTATGATAAGCATGAAACAAACAACAGCTCTTTCTTCCCTGTCACTTGCCTTTTGGGCATTGCTCATCTTTTCCCTGTCTTCAGGTAAAGATAAGGAAAACAGATACCTACAGCCATAAAGTGTTTAAGATAATCAGATTAAAAACAATGAGAAAATACTATCAGCTGCAAAACAAGAACACTGACTTTTCACTTATAAAATCCATTTAAGAAAAAATTGCCATGAGAATTGAAAAATCTATTGAAAAGTGTGTCTGTGGGCAGATTTTTTAAAAATCTTTTTAAGAAGCAGGTTATCATATTGTCATAATAATGTAGCTAAATATTTTTATTGAATAAAACTCTGCTGAAATCTGAAATTGGTTCACACGTCAATAATTGTATAAGTATGGTTTATGTTTAAACTGTTTTAATTTAATTGTTTTCTTAAAACAGTGCCTCCTGTCTTCTAAGTAGGTGGAGTTGTTATTATAAATTTGACAAACCAGTACAACATTAATAAAAACACTTTCCTATGGTATGGATATATAAAAAAAAGTGCTGTTATATTTTCTTCAGAATTTTAACAGTGACTATATTTACTTATAGAAGTGGTTCCAACATTGCAGCTGCAAGGCAGGAGAAATTCAACAGCACTCTTATTGCAATAATTGATAAATCAATAGTAAGGAAGAGAATTTTTCATATCAGTATTTTTTGAGAGAGGAAGGTCTGTTCATGTTCAAGAATTGTGTTTGTCACCTGTTAAAATTATATGTCCAAGATGTAATGTTTTCAGCAAAGCTCTCGATATTGTCTCTCACAGGATCCTTCTGGACCAAACATTAATAACCAGGTTACATTATGGGCAAGCAACTGGCTCACAGGTCAGGCACAAAGGGTTACAGTGAATGGGGTGACACCACACTGGTGACCTGTCCCTGGTGGGGTTCCACAGGGCTCCATCCTCTGCCCTGTGCTCTTCAACATCTTCATTAACAACTTGGACAAAGAACTTTAAGGAATATGATGTAAGTTTACTGATGTCACTAAGCTGGGGGGAGCTTTACACTCCCTCAAGGACAGAGAGGCCCTGCAGAGAGACCTTGACAAATTAGAGGGATGGGCAATCACTAGCCATATGGAGTTTAACAAGGAAAAGTGCCAGATTCTGCACCTTGCTTAACATTTTCAGGAGCAATTTAGAGAGTTAAAACAAGCAGATTTAATATTTTTTTCCCAAACTGTCAGTTGCAATGAACCTCACCACACTACAGTTTCATCATCAAAGTTTTAAGTTTGTATTAATTTTAAACTTTATGTGGAGGTAAGTAACTTGATTCTGGTTAAAATAATGGCAACAGATGATCTTAATTTAAGCAATGTATTTTTAAAGGCTGCGACACAGCTGTGATTATCATCTTTGTGGGTAATGACACTCACCGCAATTAGTTATATATTCTTTTTACTATAAAAATACCCTTCAGTTATCTTACTTGATATAGTACTAAACACGGTCTCAGTAGAAAAGTAATAAAAAAATCCATATTACCCAAGTGAATTGCCCTTGTGTTATCGATTAAAATAAATAAAACCTATAAAAGTGTGCCACTCTTGTCTCTTAGAATAATGTATGCATTTCAAGTTCTGCTTGTCTGAAGCTTTTATAATTTGGAACACTGAATTAGTTTAACATGTATTAAATTACTTACAGTGAACCCTCCAATTATATTAAGACACAATCCTTCATTCAGACAGTTGATGCTGAGCAGCCTGCAGTAGTCAATTACTTCCTCACAGTTCTTTCCAGTGAATCCTGGCATGCAGCTGCAAATACACCAGTGTATTTTAGAGAACTTGCATTTTAAAAGTTAATTGTATTTAATTACGTTCCATAATTCTATTAAATAATGTTCTTGCAGTAGCAAAACAGATCTCTTATGTTATTTAAAATACTCAGAACATGTTTTCAAGAAATTAAAAATCCATTGCATTTTTCTGGATAATTTTGCTTTTTCATAAAATAATTTCTTTCCTCGATTAAAGTATTTTCACACCAATATTTCATATAATATTGCAGAAAAAAGACCAAACACCCTAGAATAAGGTAATATTTAATAAACAGTTATAGACAAGGTAACAAGGTCTTGAAAAACTATTAGAAAGGATAGGCCAACTAAATCATAAGAGAGGAAAAAAATAATAAATATGTGGTAAGTGAGAAATAAACATCAATCATTGCTAATGATTAAAGAGTAGTAAATGATGACATGCTTAATTTTGTAAGGAACAATGTAGAGAACAATGCAGAGTTGTTTTTGTGCTAGCTTAATTGTAATTTAGTGTTTTCTTTAATGAAGAAAACTAGCATTCAATTTTTGTGACTGTTTGCTAGTTCCATGTGATGCCAATAGAGTGATGGATAACTCATGTATAGTAAAAGGAACTGCAGAAATTTCTTCTGATTCATGTCAGCACTTAGTAGGAGAAAATCCTTTCCTGATGTTTCTCTACCATGTTTAAAAAAATCTCATATACACAAATAAAAAAGATGAGATTCAAATGGATAGTAAAGAAGTCTTATTCAAAAGCAATAATGGAACAATGTAGAAAAATATTTGAATATTTGTATCTTGATAAATAGATAATCCTTGTCAAACTATCTCACCATGTTCTTACAGAAACAGCATGTTCCTCTGTCTAAAGGCTATTTCTGGTATTATGGAAAGAAAAGATTTAGGAAGAGAAAGGAAATGGCCAATTAGCTGAAAATTTGTGTTTGTGAAGGAATCAAAAAGTAATAGAAGGGAATTTCTTTAGCTGTTTCTAAGGGGTAGTTTTTCAAATTATTCAGTCCAGAAGTTGGAAATGATGAAGATTATACAGAATTGCTTCTGGTTTTCCTACGTTCTTGCTCCTAATAGATATGAGATCCAGAGTGTTGCATATGTTTTCTCATTTAAAGAAAAAAACTATCCAACCCCTGGTTTCAAAATGCATGAAGCTCCTCACAGTTAAGCAGCATACTACAGTAAAGGATATATTTTCAATAGCAACTACTTAGGCAACAACTTTCAATAGAAAGCATCTGAGTTAGCCACACTTTCTAAATCAGTTAAAGATGTCTATCAGTGGGTATGGCTCTGAGTCCGAGGAATGCACAGACACATGTAGCATGTCCAGAAGCTTAAGTCACTTATTACCTTAGTTAAGTGTTAAACTGGTTGGATTTAATCAGAAATCCCTGGAAACCAACCACAATTCGTGCAAAGGACCATTTGGACAGAGGTAGATGGATATGGGAAAACCTTCTGTAAATGGTTATATGCTTTGAGGCTGGTATAGACACAATCACATGAGGACACTCTATGCAAGTAGCAATGGACCACATAATCCTCACCCTCCTCTTGAAAAAGGTGCTGCATGCAATTATATTTCTACCATTTCAAGTACTTGGCTTCAAGATTCTTGCAAAGTCTATCCTTAAAAAATTTCTGGTTCAGGTATTGTAGCTAAAAGGAGTTTTTCCTAAAAAAAATTTCCATGTGAAAGGAATGTAAAATAATAGTAAAAAGGGTTTTTTTATATTGTCTTGCCATTTATTTTTTAAATAACATCTGAAACCAAATCAGAGCAACTCGATTACGTTTGTTTTACTGATTTGTTTTTACCAATGCTCTGAAGTGAAAGAGTTCCTAGATTTTTTTTCCTTCAATCTACAATTGTTTCATTAACCAGATAATCTAGTAAACCAATTTTAGAAGCTGTTCCTTCTAAATTTTGTATTTGCTCATTTTTTCTGTTCTTGTTTTTATTGTTGTTTTGCAATAAATGTATCAATGTCAGGGAAAGGAAGTGTAAGCTAGAATAAAAAAGGTTGACAGTAAAGTTCCAAAGATGGCACTAACAGAATATATTTTCTCAGAACACCCTTTCACATTTTTTGTGACTGTTTATTGTCCTAAAGAACATGGATAATAGAAGAAGATATAAAGCAAACAATCATAGTTTATTATGATGGATATCCTTGTTCACTGCCTATTTGAATTCACCCTAAATTTTGACATTTAAGAAAAAATGCAACTATTAGATTCTTAGCACAAAGTTGTGTATGATACCAAGATTGAAAGGATGGAATTAGGATACAAGATAGTCATACATCATAACTGAAGTGGAGAAAATTAAATTGATTCTGTTTGTTACATGTTTAGAATGGAAAACAACTGCTTTCCCAAAGAAGGAAGGATGCACTGATAAGAAGCCGAGATTGTGTAGGATATAAGGATATAGGATATATGGATAGGCATAAGGATATATATATGTAGGATATATGCTTAGGCATATGGAGAACAACATAATATAGAGGGAAGCAAAATAAACTGTAACGAAGTAAAACGGTCAATTCAGCTATTATTTGAACTTGTATATGCATCTGACCTAAACACCATTACACTTATTTATGATATTAAAATGCTCTAAAAGCGTAGTAGTATTACATGTAATGTTACACCAAATGCAGTATGAAACACATGGAGTTTATTGTGGAGTGACTAGACAGAGCTATTACATACAGTATTTGACTACGATTACCAAAAATGAATCAAATCTTCTCTTAAAACATTGATGAGCATCTACAAATCTCCCAAATTAAGGCAACATTGTTAATGGTAGATTTCATTTGGCTAAAGTGAATTAAAACATGAATCACAGGCAGAAAGCGTCCAAGTCTGTGACTTTAGAAAACTGAAACTGTCTAACCACTGTTCTTACAGGTCTTCTGAAATCCTGTTAGTCAAGTAGCTAATGCAGGACATGACTTTAAAAAGAAAATTTTTAATCCTTAAAATAGTAAAGCCTGCTAACTGTTGGGCCTCTCTATCAGTCAACACCTCCTCTGCACTTCAGCACTCTGGCAAGACTGCAGCTCTCACAAACAAAACTACTGAATGTGATCTCCTTGTGAAAAATATGTAACTCATACTTCCTCAAAATGCTTTCTCTCACCTAAATGCCTCCTTTCAAGTACAGAGGCATAAATATACCCAGAATTTATATTTATTAACTATTTCAGATTAAGTGGTGGACAATTGAGTTTAATTACACAAAAAAATGAGGACATTATTTTTTGTTTATTATTAACAATCATAAAAATTATTGCAATCATTAAGTGAAGCCTTTTGGGACTGAAAGGCAAAACTAAGGCTGAATACTGGAGATTTTCAATAAGCAATTGGACAGGGTACTAGATAATCTTGTCTAAACTCCCTTTCTCTTGAAAGGTTGGACCAGGAGATACTTCAAGGTCTCTTCCAACTTGGGCTGTTCATCAAGTCTCTGTATATTTATTATGTTCTAATATTCTGTGATTGTATTGTAACCCTCTACCTCTGTACAACAAAAACTGTGAACTTGTGTAAGATGTGTCATGTAACCCGCCCTGGATATTTCTCTCTGGAAGATATGAGTCACATTCTGGAGTTCTCCTCCTTCATCAAGAATGTCTGGTGTGCAAATTGGTTGCTAGAGTAAACTGTGGATTGAACATTATTCACAGTGTTCTCTCTAGGTTGTTTGTTCCCTTTTAGGGCATTCTTAGTGCTAATGAGTTTATAACCCACTGCAATGTAAAATGGGTTCTTAATTGCCCATTTTTACATTCTGTTATATTGATCTAAATAATTACTTCCATGCTTATTCTCATATAATATTATCAAAGGAAAGACAGTTAAACTACAATGTCTTCCCACTGACATTTTTATTAAACAATTTCTATGGTACAATGAGGGTCATGATACAGACCATTTCTACCAATACTTTGTGGAATTATAGATTATTCAATATGAATAACAGGGCCAGGAATTTTTTTTTTTTTTTTTTTTTTTTTTTTTTTTGGTTTGGGTTTTGTTAATAAAGGCGATCTACATCTGGATATTAATTGTTTATGTTATGCATATTTTTAAATGTAAACTTCAACACATTGTTTTATACTAATACATGTATATTGTGTGAAAGACTGGTTATATAATAATAAATTATTAGCTTATATCTCGGTTTAAAGAACTGGAAAATGAACTGTTGTTCTGGACTATACATATCTATATGGGAAGACCTAACTGTATATGAGCTTGCATATGTGTGTTTATATGTATATCTGTATGTAGGAGTGAATAAGAATGAAACTTAGGATTTTCTTCTTTGGGAAAATTGTAAACAGTTCTACTTATATTTTAATTTCAAGTGTTCTTAATTGAATCTCTGCTGATGCACTGTAACTTTGTGCTCTATACTTCTGTTATATTTTTTGCAGATTCTAAACTCTTCATAGTATGTTGTCAGGCTTTTGTGTATCACAGCTTTCAATTATCTGCTTTTATGAATATCCTAAAATTTGAAAATTGTTTACTTCAGTAATGCTTATCAGAACTTACTCAGGCAGCAAGATAAAAGCCAAGCAAAGGGGAACAGGATAAATTGTACTCCTTACTGACATAGAAAATAAAAATCTTAAAATCTATATAAACATGAAATTAAATTATACATTGGATCAATTCTGGTATTTTCAAATGGATAATTTTTAGTGTGGCCTTTCTCAATAAAACAGTTTTCTATATGCTGCTTGAAGGATCAATTTAAAGTCTACTAATGCCTGTCTGTGAACTAGAAATTCAATAGGTTGTCTTATCTTTTCAGAAAAAACATAAACTTCATACACCCTGAAAGGGAGTGGCACCTGTAGTATAACTGTCTCAACTGTCATCAATGCTTTAAAATTTATAGATTTTATTTTATAACATTAATAATTAAACAATTTATAGCCCTTCAATTCCTTAAATCTTTTTGTATCGCTCCCAGAGTTTACACGAAGCCTAACAGAGTAAAGCACAAAAGATAAATACATTTTTTTTAAAAAAAGTTTATAGTTTTCTGTGTTCTCTGTGAATGATGATGTCTTTTCTTTCTGCAATCTGCAGGATATCATCAAGTGAACCAACAAAGTACTGAAATACATTAATTTCCAATCTTACCGGCAGTTATAGTTTTGCTGCTGAGTTATGCAAGTTGCATTATTTAAGCAAGGCAGTAATTCACATGGATTCAGTATTCTCTCACAGAACTTGCCAGTAAATACTGGCATACAGATACATGACACATCCTATAGAAGAGAGGGATATTGGAAATAATTATTTGTTGTACGCAAGACAATACAAAATTTAGTAGTTTTAGTGTTTACATCCATTACTAGAGAGGCCCTAACTAGGACAACTTTTCACAAAGACAGCAAAAAAAGCAGTTCTAGTCTCAGATAGATTACAAACTTGATTTAGGACAAGTAGAACAGGCCTTCCAGCACAGATTATACTAGACTTGAGTTTGCTAACTGGAAATATACCAGCTTTAAAATTGGCAGTTTTGTGATCTCGTAACTGAATCAAGAAGGAGTTTTATAATTAATTTAGGGTTTTTTCCTCATTTCTGATTTTGTTCCAATGTAATGTTTGCATCTGTTAAGCAGTAACAATACACAAGGTACATGAGACACCAAACGGTGGCACTAACTAGAGGAAGAAAGATCATGAGTATCCTTTTTCTCCTTAAATATAAAGCACAGAATCTATGCTTCTCTTTAACAGTGAAAGACATCTGTCAGTTCTTGCAATCTAATTTGAACAGTAAGAAAAATAAATTATTTTACAAACTAAAATATTTCTTGGAGGTGACACTCCCACCCTTATTTTTCTATGCTCATCATGGGCCTTTTGAAGTCAGAAAGTAAAGGAAACGGTAAAGGGGTTTGTTCCCCTAATGAAATAAGAAGTGCTTAGGTGTTTCTTTTGAATTGGTCTTAAAGGTATAATCAGGAAACTCCAACTCCTATTGAGAGTTTTCTATACATGTGAAATAAACTACTGCATCTCTTTGTCTACTGCACAAAATAGTATGTGCTAGTATATCCAGTAGACAAAATATTTAGACAGGATACATAACTTAGAAATCTATCAATTTATTCAGCAATTTAGATGTCTCTGGTTTTCTCTGTGTATGAGTATGTATCACCGGTGTGTGATAACTAAGCTTTTGAACTCTTCTTTTACTGTTTTGATTCTGTATAATCACTGCTATTTGCAATAGTAATGCTAATGAAAGAACATCAACAATTTATTTTGACATAATACCAGTTATGACTTTATTATCAAAACTTTGTGAGTCTGCATGAATTTATTCTATTTTACAAAAAAAAAAAAGAAAGAAAAAAAAGGGAATTAAAAAACTTATAACGCATGAAAAGCAAGAACAAGATAATCACTAGTTAATAAAGATCACATGATGCCTCATGTTTATATCAGATGATTTTATGAGGGAGAGGAAAAAAGAAATAAAATAACATGGGTAGCTCCTTATGTGGTCACCAAGCAACTGGCATGAAATGGGGAATTTAGGAGTTTTTATAATAAAAATATTATAAACAGGACACATTTAGACAATGCTATGCTTCTTCATGAAGCATGCAAAGCTACTTAAAACATTTACATTAGTATTAAATGTTCTGACACTTTCATGTAACAGATCCTCCTGTAAGGTATGTGAAGGCATATGGATGATAGGAAGGTGATTAGAAACAGACAACATGGCTTCACAAAGGGTAAATTATGTCTGACTAATAGTGGCTTTCAATGATGTAGTAATTGCGTTGATAGATAAGGGAAAAGCAACTGATAACACTTACCTTGACTTCTGTAAGACCTCTGACATCATCCCATGCATCATCATTTTTGCTAAATTGGTGAGAGAGGGGGAAAGTTGTAAATGCCCCATCCCTTGAAGTGTTCAAGGTCAGGTAGGATGGAACTTTCAGCAACCTGGTCTAGCATAAGGCATCCCTGCCCACTGCAGAGAAGTTGGAAATAGATGACACTTGAAGGTTCCTTCCAGCCCAAATCATTCTATGATGCTGTAATTCTATGATTCTCTGTTCAAATAGGGATTTCTAACATTTATACTTACATTTGGCAAATCGATACATGTACCTCTGTTCTGACATGGCCTTGAAGAACATTCATTGATGTCAATTTCACAGTTGTTACCAAGGAAACCAGAAGGGCAATTGCAAACATATCCAGACTGGTTATACTGGCATATACCTCCATTCAGGCATGGCTGAGAGGCACAAGGATCACCAGCTTCCTCACAAAATGGACCTAAAAAAGAAATAAACATTAAAAATTACAGTGTTGGAGTGAAGCTTGATATGTTCTTTGACATTGCTTTCTTACTATGTTGTGTTTCCCGGTAATTTCTCTCACTTTTTTTTTTTTATTATTTTATTTTGTTGAGGGATTGAGAGGCTTTTATAAATTGTGCTTTTCTAAAATGGTTTACACTATGAAGCTCCAATTACTGACTTGGACATCTGTAAGCGATCACCATTTATAAAGCAAAGAACTTAACATATTCCTGTATGCTTTGTTTGTTTTAGTGAATTAACGTGGTAGGAATCCCTGGGAGTGACTAACCTGATCTGTAACGAAGGAAAGATGTGACTACAGTGAGATGCTGAACAGTCACTGAATATCTCTCAGCAGTTATTACTAAGGGAAGCTAAATCCAGTGGACTCCCAGACCAGGAGGGTTCTTCTCATTCCTATTTACAGATACAGCCAGTACTGAACCTGAAAGTGCTCTCAGTAAGCAAACACACACACACACACACTACAAACACGCTGTCCATGTGAATCAACCTGAAGAACAGTGTCTTTTCCCTTAGATAAACACGAACAGCAGTCACATGAGCGTAAACATCAATGATGGCTCAAATTTTTTCCTCATCTCTGGCTAGCTAGTATTGAAGCTCAACAATGAACATACACACACCCTCATTTTCTAGATACAAAGATAAACCCTCATTTGTGAATCCCTCAGGAATCAGCATAGATTTTAAGTCTGTCTGATATCGGTATCCAGATCCTGAACCTCTTGCGGACTTGCTGTCTCAAAGCTTGGGTTGTTCCAGGTCTGGATGTCACTCTGGTTGCTGGCTAGTCTAGTTTAAATGTCTCTCACTACCCACTTGGAGAGGTGTTAATACAGAAGTAGCAAAGAAAAGAGACTGTTTACTAGGCTCTGTTGGCCTTGCAAGAAAATAATCTGTAAAATTTCCCCAAATCACCCTCCTTTATTACCTTTGAAATTTCCATATCTCTCACAAAATTCTCCCTTTACTCTCTGTGAAATTCAGTGCTTGTTCATGGTGGTCTGTGCAATGTTTGTCAGCCACTTGCCCTGTTATTTGTCGAACTCAGTAATTTCTCACATTATATCCAATAGCTTCCCATGTTCTCCTAAATTCTTGTAACCCTAGGCAGGACTTTACTAATCTGCCAGCATACCCTAACATTTATGAACTGCATAAGTATTTTCAACAATTAACTCTTTTTAATACTGTGATGTCAAAGAATTATAGCAGCTAAGAATTTATTTTCATTTACTTCTGGAAAATTATGTATCAAATATGCTTTTTGCATACACTGTACTTTGGTGCTCTGATTCAAACCACCTCCCTAATATATACTTAGAAATTACATCAGAAGATTTTTTTAGCAATTTGCTGTAGCAATAAAATAGCTTCATAATAAATCCCTTCTGAAGTAGTAATATGTATTGATTCAACATTTTGTTAGACACTTGGATACACTGACTTAAAAATAGACATTCATAAAAGAATAAATTATACTTTACAAAAAGACATATAATTTTGAAATGGTAAACGGAATACTTCTAACTCAAATTGTAAACTGCAGGATAAACATAACTAATTAATTATAAGCCACTTAACATATAAGTATATGAACCTCTAATAATTTAATTATGAATAGACTAGCTATTTAAAGCAATTGTAAGTATGTGGAACAACATTTACTAGAAGATTGAAATATCACATTCTGTCTCTATTATGTACCAGAACAGCTGATACGACAAGCACTATACAAGAAAATCCCATCAGCTGAAAAAGGGTCAAAACACATTTTCCTTTCTATCATTCAGTTCAGTAGAAATAGTTATTCCAATAAGCCAAAATGAATTGGATCTATCTTTTATGACAGATTATTCACTTCTCCTTAGCATCAGAGGACATTCAAAGAATCTATCAAAAATTTTTTTGCTATCCCTCATCACCATAGTAACCAAATCACAGTATATTGGAACTTCCAGATGTTAGGTCTTGCTCATAGGAAAAGCTAAGGAGGCCATATCTCAGAACAAGGCCATCAATCTGTATTAGTGCATATAGAAGAGAATGTTTGCAACATGAAGTGAGGGGGATTGGTCAATTCTTTCTTATTAGTCAATTACTATCTAGCAGTCCTGTTCTACTTTGGTGTAGCACTGTACCCCAGCAGTACTCATAGATGAGGTTATATAATGCTTACCCTATTTTTTCTCCATTATTAGTCACATTTGACAAGAATGGGTGTTCCTGTCCCATCCACATTTATAATCAGGAGAAGGAAAATGAGCAAAACAGTGACCCCACTTGCTCTACCCAAAGGAAAGCCAGAGACTGTTGTCTCAGTAGCTGAATGGAATAATGAGTTTTTCCTGCCATTGCTTCTACCCCTGAATCCATTCACTCCTTCACATTTTTTGTGCCACCATTACCAAGTATTTATTAGCTTTTTGTTAAAAAAAGGCTCTCAATGGGATTATTAGAACAAGGAAAGACTAAATGAACAAAATAGGACAGAACAATGAAGGCCAGTGGGGAAAACCAGATGAAAGAGTTGCCTTTGTTAATGTTATGTGCATTTGTATCTAAATGAGGAGAAGGGTATTGTTCTGCCAAAAAAAAAAAAGTGATAGTGCAACAGTCTTTTAAGAGAAGGCTAAAGTAGCTAGAATAGGAATAGAGAAAAGTCTGAGAGAGGATAAGGAAATATTATCAATCACACCATGAGAAATTCATCAAGGAAAAATGCAAGTTTCAAGGATGGCAAAAAAAAAAAAAAAAAAAAAAAGCATATTTAACTTATTACCCTTTTCTCCTTGGCCTCTCTTTGCAAAGGGAGCAAAATAATTTTTCTGTTGTTAATTTGGAAATAAAACAGTGCATTTGCTGGAAATTGGTATCCAATTACCTAAGTAGGTGGAGGAGTATTAACTTAAATGAAGATACTGACTCATGGTCTAAAACACAAGTCACATCTACCAATGTCTTTTAGAAAGAATTCAGTCTTGAGCTGGAATTTTTCCATTAATTATGTCTTTGATATTCCTCTACTTATAATTCACCGTATTCAGCATCTTATGTGAAAAGCGAGAGCAGCATTCTTTCACCTGAACATCCATGCCTGATGAATTTGACAAATCAAGTCAATAAATGGAATTCTGGAGAATTAGTGGTTTGAGATTTTTATTCTATCGTTCCCAAACCTGATGTCACACTCAATCTATTTGCTAAATAAGATTAAAATGTGACTTGATTACAGCTCTTGGATGGGGAAAATACTAAGCACTAAAGGGACCATTAATTCAGAGAGAAGCCTGTAAGAAAAGCAAATGACTGAATAGAGAAGCAGAAGAATATAATGTGAGAAGCACCTCACACAGTTTTACCAATGAGATATCTTTACCTGACTACCATGAAAGAGTTGAATTCTATGGTTGCTGATGTCTTCACATCAATGTGTTTTGAAAAAAACTACATACAAGACTTAACTATATAGAAGAGGACACATGCAATACAACCAGATTTGGTCAGAAGGGACGAATGACTGGTCCTCTAAACTTGCAAATATATTTATCTACTTTGAGTAAAGATGAATACAAACCCTTTTAAAGGTTGTGCAAATCAGGAATTATTTTGAAATTCTTATTTTAAAATGTACATATTTTTGTCATTATCAGTGCCTCTTGTTCCAATACGTTTAAATAAATACTTAAATTCGTATCCACACTAACATTTACTGACCACTTGAATGTTGTGGTTAGAAGCAAAGTAAAGAGGGAATAGGATAAAAATAGATCTTTGTAATCTGATATCAAATGCAAGCCCCAGAAAGAAGACAATGTTTAAGAAATGAACAGTGCACCTGGGATCAGCACATCAGTCCAACTAACACATGCATATTTGAAATGTTTGTACATCTTCTGAAGACCTGAGACTTAAATTGAAAAAATAAAAAAAAAAAAAGCAAGGCAAATTGTCATAACTGCATAGATTTGATACATAATCTTTTTTTTTCACTTTGATATCAATAAAAACATGGTATAGGCATAGTATGTGCCCTAGATGCTGTGCATTTCTGTTGCCAACAATTTCAACAGAAGTAATTTTTTCCTCAGTCAGACCCAAAAGAGACATTTGCTGAAAATATTGAAGCCCCATTAGTGCTCACTGATGAATAATCAGCTACTCAAAGCTTATTCAAATTCTCAGGAAGATAAATGCAGAAACCATGTTCTAATGGGAGATGGTTAATTCTGGAAACTTCAGTATGAAAAAAAATAGTTATCAGCTTGATTGAATACCCTGATTAAAGAGGAAATTCCAAGAAATTAAAAACATCATCAGTAGGATCAGTTCACCTTCGTCTTTCAATATAATGAATTCTTGTTTGGTTTACTTCAATAAAATAAAAATTGTGGCAGTTTAAAAAGCAGGAATAGATGAGTAAAGATTATCTGATAGACCAATATGAAAGCTAATGAATTTTAGTTTAAGGAACTGAAACTTATTTCCAGCATTTTCTGTTTTTACACATGAAAAGAACAAAACCCTTCACCAAACCAAGAATAAAACCCTTCACCAAACCAAAACAAATGCCAGAAGAACCCCAGCTCTTCCTTGTTCTATTTAACTGTACCCTGTCTAGTCTTCCTTTCTATGGTTTCACTGCCTTGTTATAATGATAACCCATTTAAGGAAAAGAACATTCCTGAAACCATTGATAAACATCACTCAGTTTGTTAAGATACCACATAGTGACATTTACATAAATATCTGAGGTTACTGATTAAAAAAAGAAAAACTACTGGTAAGTAGTTTCTATTTTTAATTGCAGCATTTCTGGACTTCACATTTATGCAAACATTTCTCTCCCCAAGCAGCAAAATATGTTAAAAATCATATTAGCTACTACATTTCAATATGATATAAAAGTCTCATTTTGTTGTTCCTCCAATGAAAAGTCAGTGTTTTCTAGAGCAGTTATGCATACAGCAGAGTAGACTGGTTCAGGAAACAACATAAGTTACATTCAATTATTTGTACTTGTGTCAGAATAGAGCAATAATATTTCAGGGTTAGGATAAAAAATGAAGTATTTAGTGGGAGAGAGATTTATTTTCAGCATAAATGAAGCAAGTGACTGCCACTTGATACAACCAAGGACCAGGATACACAATAGGCAGTAAACAGAATAAAGGCTCAGTATGAAGACAATTATGAAAATTTAATTGTTTAAACTATTGTTAATATTTTAATATGTTCAATTTCACATCTAGAATTATAGAAACCCACACAATATCTGTCTTATATATCATTAATATGTATTATGCAACAGAACCCTTGTTATCTTAAAACTAATTATTAAACACCTCTTTTAATTTGAGGAACATCAGATTTCAGTTGATTCAGTTATGAAAAAATTTCTATGATTAACTAATCCCTATCTTTATAAGCTCCTTAACAATTTATTAAAATTAGTCCAGTCCAGTCCACTCCTTTTTTTTTACCTTCATGAGCTTCATCAGATATCCTTCCTTTTAAATGTAAAACTGAAAAGTGTTTTAAAAAGTTGTCTCTGTAAAATGATTTTAATTTTTCTGTTTAAACACATCACTGAATCACAAGTTCTTGTCTTATTTATCTAGATCCTGAAATACATCAATATTTCTATCAGTGCACTAAAATCGTTAATCTTTTAAATACTAATACAGTATTTGCGTCTTCATATACATTTCTAATCATAACTAATGAATGATACCTTGTTTTTCCTGTATATGAAGTTTCAGTAAAGTATGAATCAAAATTAAATCTACTTCAGGTACTGTGAATCTGGGTCTTTTATGGAGTACAAATCTCCATGAAAGATTACAAGGGTTATAATTTTAATTTTAGACCAAATAGGCATCATCAAAGCTCACTCATGTGTTTTACAGAAAAGCTCCAATCAGCATACTTGAAAATAGACATTTTAGAAGTAAATGAATGAGAAGAACATTAGCTTCCATCAGAGAGGCCTATTAGAGAAAAATTACAGTACTGCTGGAAAAACTAATCAGGAATCCTTGCAAACTTTTAGTTTTACCTCTTATCTTGGCTAACCACAGTGTTCAAAAAATAGTGTAAGCTAACAGAACTGGGCTGATCCTGAGCTGATGCCACCCTGGATACTGCTATGGCAGTGTGCATACGCTGTCCTTGCTTCTGGAAGGCTGTTATTCCTTGGAGCAACAGCAGGGCATTACCCTAAGAGATCATATACTATTCCTTGCCTAAAATCACTTCCTAGTGCCTGTTTGTTGCAGAAAGGGATGTTCAAAATGCTACTGGGGGCATCAGGATAATAGCCATAATGTTCAGATTGACAGTTGTGACTTTTGTCAAGAACACCAATGCTGCCCACTCACAAAATGTTTAAAATGGTCTTTCTCTTTGCAGCCAGATGATGGTGTTCACCACACAGAAGAAAACCTGAGTGTGTCTGTTAACAATGAATTCACTAATACTTCATGGGTTTTACTACAGTAAAAATGATATGATTTCTTTCCAAACATCTTTTGGAAAGGTGGTTTTAGAAATGTAATGATTAAACAGTCTTTTCTCTGAGGCAAGTTTCCTTAGAATGTATTAATTCAATTCCTCAACTGCTCATCAAGTGATAAGACCTTGTCCATATTCAAATTTAAAGCATGTTCCTGATGACTCACATACTTTTGTGAGAAGCTCAATACTTCTGAATTTTGAAAAATTACACCTCTTAGAGATGAGGTCTCGCCTGGGATTCATGGACTAGCATTGTGCATGAGGTTTCTCAACATGGTTTCTAAAGGTATGAATGGGAAACACACTTCTGATTAAAATCCTAAGTGAAAACAGATCAAGTCAATATACTAAGCAGGACAGACATTTTCTTAATTAAAATTAAAAAGTCAATGTGATTCCAAACTACAATAGGTTGATAAATAAAAATTTTAGAAAGTAGAGTACATATGCCAACCATATTTTCTTTTAAATTATTGTTAAATCTGTGATAACAGGTTTACTTTGCATAATAATTTGTTCTGAGTGCCTTCTTGACACACTTTTTTGGGGGAAGTGATATAAGTTATATTTGTTGCATTATTCTTAATTCTTAATTATTCTTAATATAATAATTTGTTCTGAGTGCCTTCTTGACACACTTTTTTGGGGGAAGTGATATAGGTTATATTTGTTGTATTATTCTTATTCAAAATTGCTGTTTTCCATTCTTTTGGCAATAATATTTTCAAGAATTCCTCTGACAATAGGATAAATTAAAGATGAAATATTTTATATATTGACAGCGGGCAGTTCAGTTAGTTATGTGAATCCAGGAGGAAGAGTCTTAAATAAATCAGCCACTGGAAAGTTGGTACTCTTTTATTTCTCTGCTAATATACTTTTCTAGAACAGATGACAGGTGATTAACTTTCTCCTCTCTCCTTAGTGTTACCACAGCCAGCTGAGTGATGATGAAAGGTATGTATGGGCTTAAAAATCATGTGGTTTCATAAGAATACTCAAACACTTTCCTTCATAACAATTTATATAATGTGTGGCTTGGTCTTTTCTCTTGTTTGTAGTCAAACCTGTGTGAGAAGACAAAAAAAGATTGTATAAACATGTACCAAGCCACTTACAACTTTGTACATTGCCTCTAAATAAAAAATATACACCTATGGGCAAATGCAGCTCACTGCATTATACACAGCTGCAAATATTGAACTTAAAAATATTGACAAATTTTCACTACTTTCAAATTTTCAGATGGGAATATACAGTTAATTAAACCCTTTAATTCCCTCAAACAGCTTGAACCTTTGGAATTCGTATGAATTCTTATTCCCTTAACAAAATTATTTTCAAAATCAGTTTCAGGGATGTGAATAACTGAAGCCTGTGATTCATTTGTCTCCCTAGTTTCACAGTTAGTTATTAATTATTGTTAAAGATTATATATCTTCTTTTTCTAATCTGTGGTAGTGTGGAAGCAGGTATACAATTACTCAAGAAGAAAGAAATTGACATAGGGAATAGTCCTATCAAAAGATAACTTATTTTTCAAGTTTTGACAGAGGAGTCTATTCAAGATATATACATTTACTTTTGTTTTGTCCTCAGAAATCACAACTCTAAATGACAAGAACCTGCTGTTACAGTGAAAGAGGATTTTGGCTGAGATGAATTCCTACTAAATTGCTTAACAATATTCAGAAACATGACTGTAGGCTTGAGACAACTACTGAAGATCTGGGAAACAGATCTTCAGGAGATATAGCCACTTGAAATTCAATAACTGAGGTAAGGGTTGAAAAGAAACATAAATGATAGGAATATATTCTGGGAAGGTATGCCCTTAGGCAACTGCAGAGTCTGGGGACGTGTGCTAAATAAGGGGAAGCCTGAGACAGCAGCGGGGATTGAGTATATTGAAGAGAAAGAGGACAGGCAGGGTAATATAGAAAGTGAGAGCAAAAGAAGGCTTGAATCTCAGGATTAGAAAAGTGCATCACAGTAACACAGAAGCAGTAGGATGGGCTAAGTAGTTACCATTAGACCTGTTTTGATACCTTCTGTATCCTAGGAGGGAGAGAAAAAAAATGTTGAGGATAGTAGTTTTAAATAAAAACAGTTTATAACCTATATGTTGTTGGTGAGGAAAATATGTTGTTGTTTTATCTTATTTTGATATTGCTGATTTTTTTATCCTAACTACAAAATCTTAAGCAAATTGATTGCCAAAAGGTCTCAAGGGGGCTTAGTTGGGTTAATGTCTAAAATGGAGGCTGGTCCAATGGATAAAATGTGTGGTATGTTGCCAAGGGACCACATGACATCATCTCATAATCCAGATTTATCTTCTAGGTTATGCATTAATTTATTGTAAATAATTATTCTTGAGAAGAAAGCAAATCCCTAGGAGTACTTTTGGAAGAAAATCAGAAAAAACAACATAAGTATTAATTAGAATCAACTAAGTTTTGTACATCTGTACATTCTATTAGAATTGTGACAAAAAACAAAAGGTCTGCTTACTGTTCGGCTTGTAACATTATTAGACTCTGAGAACCAGCAGAATATTATACCACTTGCAAGAAAACCAACCTTTGAACATTCAAAGACATACTCAGAACGGTAACTTTTAGCCTCCAATGACCTTTGGGTACACTTCCATTTCCTGAGGCTAGATTTGACATCCATCAGCATTATTTAATGGGACAAACTGGGTGTATTCAAATCCCTGCATATTGGTCTGAGTACTGCAAGCACCTGCCAATTCTGGAAGCACTGTAGAGGTACAGTGCACTCAGAGCTGGAATAAACGCCAAGGCACTAATGTTGAAAGAAGAGTAGAATGTGAGAGTCTCTCATAAACAGATTAGTCATTCTCAAAAGCTGATAATATCACCATGGGTTTATGGCTCTAACACCATGATGTCATTTAAAGAAATGAAGGCCTGGTACGGTAAGAGACCTTGAAAATTGCCGACACAGCATGCAGTATATGGAAGTACAGGCATGGAATATCAGGAGGCAAGGCACACTCTAGGCTGTGGAGACCCCACAGCTCCAGTGAGCAGTCAAAGAAATGCAGACCTGGAGGTGAACAAAACTGGCCTTAAGGGCAACAAAAAGAATAGTATCTAACATCCATAAACCCCACCACAGATAGGAAATTCAGGTGTCATTTGGAATTACAGCCAAATGAAGAAAAAGAAAGGTATATAAGGATGTTAGCAAACACATAAATATGATCCTGAGTAGATCCTAGAGCAAGAAATGTAAAACCATCAGCACAAATGTCATATTTTTCCTGAAGAAGGACTACAGATGCTCACAGGAACACCCACCATAACACACCCTGCTGCCAGTGACAGTAAAAGGAGCAGGGTAAGGGTGAGCACAGCATCTTGGAATAGGGTTGGAAACTAAGAAGTGTGTACATATAAGAAGTTTATAAGTATTATTGTTGAAATATTTTCTGCACAGATTAATCTTGAGATTTCAATTACACTGTAATTGTTTGGCCTTATATTTACAGCATTTTTTCCAGAATCCTGTGTTTAAATGTCAATACATAATGATACATAAGGCGTAGCAAGATAATGCCAGGAATATAACAAACCCAAATCTGATGAAATCCAAGGAAAGTGAAAAAAAACTATGAATTTAAACAGAAGACACTTTTTGGGCTAATGAGAAGACCCCTTCAGTAGTAAGAGAAAATTCTACAGAAGACTGTGTTCTCTCTCACCATTTTGGAGATTTGTGCTCTGTAATACATAAAAAAGCAAGCTCATATGACCTAACTCAGCAATTTAAAAACTAGATGTTCACTGTAATCCCTGTTAGAACCAAGAGTTTAAACTGGACACCTTTAGAAGATGGTTCATTGTTGGAACCCTGAGTTCTGAGAATTTCAGCCTTTCAGTGCTGACAGACAGTGATCCTCAGAAGCACACTGCATTTGACCTGAAGCCTTGGGAAAGGCTTCCCAGATTGTGTGATAACACTGAGGTTGTTGCTGTGTAATTAAAAGTTATATCACTGGGTGGAATATGTAGAGATGTAGAAAATTAGGTTTATGGGATATATGTAACAATATGGAGGATATTGGGTGTGGATTTGTTCTTCTTTTCTCCTTCTTCACAAATCTGGGTGTTCTGGTATTGGGTCAAAAAACCCACAGTGTGGATCATGAATAGTTAGTCATTGGATTATAAGTAAAAATGGATTACTTGGCATTCCATAATCGGGTAATTTGAACCTTAAAAGGTCTTGGAAGTTAGAACTCGGGGCCATTTTCACCTTGTTAACTTAGAGGCACACTCTGTGCAGCTGTATTATAGATAAGATATAATAATCAGCTATCTAAGTCCAAAGATAAATTCCCAGTCTCCTGCATCTTAATTTGAACTCTGAGTAAAAGAACTCACAAAACAAAGGCAAAGAAGAAAAAGAAACAATAAAAAGAGAAAATTAATAATGGAAATTAATAACTGGTGCCCATGTGTGAGGACCCAAAGTTCGGAAACAGAGAAAATTAATAGTTCATTCCATCAAAAAAAACATATCTAGGACTGATTATCCATGGGATGCTCGCTTTTCTTCTAACTAAACATGGCAAACTTAAGAAGTATTT
Organism: Corvus hawaiiensis; assembly: GCF_020740725.1. NCBI lineage: Eukaryota > Metazoa > Chordata > Aves > Passeriformes > Corvidae > Corvus > Corvus hawaiiensis. The sequence continues at coordinate 28,532,127 of NC_063215.1, forward strand.
CAGGTTAGATACCAAACTCTAGACATCTGATGTTGCATAATATGCAGTCAGTCAATGAAGAATACCTCAAAGTTTGCTACACAAATGGATTCAAGCTAATCAGATAATAGTCTTTACAAGAGATCTCTTCAGAAGCATTCCCATTCTAGCAATCTCCAAAGGCTAATTGATAAAAATAAGTTTTTTGAGTCTGTTGATTTTACTGCCAAAGTGATAAAACATATTTTGAAGTGACTGATTACTGTTTGGAAAAAAGTCCCACATCTCGGAAGAAGAGCAACTTCAAATATGAGGTATTCCTATTCATTTAGGGATTTCATTCACACATATACTAACCAATAAATTTAAATGGACAATGCTTATGCAACCTTCCATTTTTCATATATGGTGGTTTTATTTGCATCTAAGATTTTGATTCATTTTGAAAAATGCCCCTGATTTAAATGATCTAAGTTTGCTTTTATTAAGTTTGAACAATTCAGCAAATAAAAACTTTTATTTTTATTTATATTAAAGGGATTTAAATCTATCAGCAGAACAAAGGAATTCTCAAAGCTTTCTCTAAGGCTTGAAAATCTTTTGAAATAATGAATTTTTTTCATAAATTCACTGGTGGTCATTATCACCTTGTAAAATAAATTTGGCTTTTGTCTATTTAGTAGTCTGTAAATCATGGATACACAGCATGGAATTCCTTTAAATGAAGACAGACAATATGTTACTTAAATGTTTGGAACAATATTGATTCTATACACTGGGTTTTATCCCTACTGGAGATAGTGATATTGTTTGTAAAATTCTGCTTTGTTGCTAATTCCATAAAATAAGCAAATGAATCTTACTAAATTTGAACTGTGTATACCCATCAGCTTTTCAAAGTGAACAAAGAACAACATGCAATTCTTTGTGTTTTCTAGTGTTTGAATTTCATTCATTAATTAAGTAGATTAGCTACTGTGTTCTGTTGACACATGGTATGATGTCAACAAACATTCAGCTACTTTCAAGAGACGTTGTGTCAAACCATCGATTTCTAGACCTTGAAATAAATCATATTATGTTATTTTAGACTGTAGGTCCTATTGTTCTTTGTATTTTAATTAATTATGAAAAATATTCTAATAACCACTGAACTCACACAATTTTGAATTGATTGCCTGCCACAGAGATTTTCTTCCTTCAAAAATTTTAATGAAATATTTTTAGAAATATCTTTGCTTACTTTCTTGCATGTAAATGTTAGAGCTACTTGCTTTCTTTGTGCTCATTCAAGTCAAGGAACTGAAGACTGGAACTACAATAACAGTGAGGAAAGGGTACACTATGTTACCAGAGTACAGCCTTGTACCTCAATTCACACATTAGTCATGTAGTCACCAGTTTCCTTGGATGTTACCTCTGGGTAGGTATGGATCTGAAGGCATTCTGAAGTACAGAGGAGAAATTTGAAGATACTTTTTAGAGTGGGAAGACAAGCCAAGTGAGGGCTGGTCTTGGGAAAGTGATCTTTGATATGATGACAAAGTTTGACTTGCTTCTAGTGCACTGTGGTGGCATCACACGTCCCACAGTATAGTGACCCTAAGGTTTCAGGACCACCATTCACTTCAGTGAATGGGCTGTATTTTCTCAATAAAGCCTACAAACTGTGAAAAGCCATAATTTGTACATAAATGTAAAAGACCCACTTTATATTCAGTGTCTGCTATTCTTAAATAATGCTGCATTTGCTGTGCTTACTTTTAGAAATGTATTCAAAAAGGTAGAAATTACCTATTTACGTATTTACTGAGCAAGAGAGGTTGTGGATAAGACATGAGTGAATATAGCCTTGTTGTCTGGTGCTTAGAGAACTCATATAGCAGCTCTGAAATGCATAATGTGGTCAAGATTCTTTTCCTTTCACAAATAATGATGAGGATTTTGTCCTTTTGTCCAGGGTCCAGAATCAAACATATCTCTTTTCCTCTGTAGTAATAGTTTCCTTGGAAGATGAAGACACTTCAAAGCATCATTGTAAACAAACTCACTTAATGTAACTGTAGATTGCTCTTAATGACACAGAGTTGCCATTTGTTTTATTTTTGAGTTTATTTCTATCTTGAAACTAAAAGTGGTCTATAATCTGTTATTCACACTTAGTTTAAGATAATTTCACCACAGATATCATAGGATGTAAGGGCAGGGACAATAGGAAGTCTGTAGTTCAACCTCTGGCTTGAAGCAAGATGAAGTCAGGCCAGGTTTGTCAGGGCTTCATCTACCCTACTCTTCTAAACCCTGTAAGATGAAGCCTATAATCTCTCTGGGAAACCTGTTCCACTACAGGATATCCCACTGCTTCCTTCCCAACTCTCTTGAGCACTCCCAGACTCCTTGCTGGTGGGGTGGTGCAAGAAGCAGAAAAGGACTTGATGCTGTGCAAGTACTGCTCAGCAGAAACAAAAAAACTGCTCTGTTATCAGCACTGTTTCCAGCACAAATCCAAAACACAGATGCATACCAACCACTATGAGGAAAATTAACTCTACGCCAGCCAAAACTAATACATCTACATTTTATGTAGAGATGGGTGCTAATGGGCCCTGCCATAGGATCAGATTTTGAGCCAGGACTCCTGAAGTCTTGCATTTCCAGTATAAAACTGCAAGAAATACTGAGGGTCTGAAAGGTATCATTTGTAAATGGTAATGGTAAATTCAGATGTGATGTGGAACTGCAACCATTACCACTAAATAGTAAGTTAATTTGGTTTTTATTTATATTACTTAATATCTTGTACTAAGACCTTTATTTTGAGATTTTAAACATATTCATCTTTCTCTGTCAATCCTGAAGAGTAAAGAAATCTGTGCAATGAATTCTAATATCCTTTTTCCATCAATGGTAATTAATCACTACCCTGGAGAGAAAGATTAGTATACTCAATAGTGGTGTTATCAGTCCTGTGACTTTGTGTCTGGAAATATTTCCCAAAGCACAAACTTCTGGTGACATGTCATTATACAAAAAACTTAACTTTAGAAAATAAAGGAAGTTTGTATCATAGGTGAAGAGAGTTCCAAGGGAAAAGGTTAAGTACTTGTTAGATCATTTTTTTACTAGATATAAAATGTCAGTATAAGTTAGTATACATTAAATCATTTTTTAAAGTATGTGAGTAAGCAGCATAAAGGAATGCCATCTGTCTTAACTTTTACTGTCTACTGCAGTATAGATTAGATGGAAGCTGCTGGAGGAAAGGGATAAAACCACTCCTGAGTACAACCAAGTTTGCAGGAATCCAGGCAGAACTTTGAGCAACAAGGTGAGCGTGAAGCAAAGAATTTGTGAGAAACAAAGAAAACAGGGAGCTAAAGCACCATGGCAAAGGGAAGAAAGACATTTTTCCTATGGTCCCACGAAGTAAAGTATAGAAACTGTTTCAAACCAGGGAACTGGATTAACAAAAGAGTTGGGGAAACTGATAGCAACACTGGAGGAAAAGACACAACAAAGGCTTTTTATTTTGATTTTTCTTTGTTATAATGTCTCTTTTAAAAGTTCATGGTTCTCATTATTGTTTTATAAAAAATAGCTTTGGCAATTCAAAGCCCTTCCATACTAGAGTGAAAATGCAGGCAGGTCCAAGTCAAAGCTCTGGTTGTTTGTGTCACTCTTGCTAACACTATTTTTTCCACTTCATAATGAAAACAGATATTATATTCTAGTATAGAATATTATTCAATTACAAATACACTCAGCATAAGTTAGCTAGAACAAAGGGGTTTTGGCTGGTCTGCTAACAAAATGTACTATGCATCCTATTCTTGACTTGAAGGATCAGAAAAACATTTAAAAACAGCAGAATTAAATATCTGATAATATAGAAAACAAAACCAAAAATCTGGTAGCACTAGCGAATGGACAATTCTTCCCGAATACTTTGTTTATAGCTGTTTATCTGATTTTAAAACTACTCATATTTAAGAGTATTAGTTTAGATTAGATATTAGGATGAAATTCCTTACTGTGAAGGATGGTGAGGCGCTGGCAAGGTTGCCCAGAGTAGTCATGATGCTCCATCCCTGGAAATGTCCAGAGCCAGGCTGGATGGGGCTTTGAGCAACCTGATCTAGCGTTCATGGCAGGGGGCTTGGAAATAGGTGCGCTTTAAGGTCCCTTCCAACCCAAACCATTTTATGATTCTATGATTCAGACTGAATGAAACCAAATGCAATCTGAATTAGTGAATTCAGCCTTATTCAATATGCAGTATTATCAGTCAGGCCAGCTCTATTCAATCTGCTACGTTATTTTCCATTGTATGAATTTTTAGAAATTAACTCTGAACTGTAAAAATTAGCTAAATGAATTCTTGAGCTATTTCAGTGCTCCATGATTGTATCACTGTATCTCATGCCACATGACTAGAGGTACATCTCCAATGACACTACTCTTGAAGATGGAACCAAACAGCAAGAAAGTTTCTGAATACTTCTTATTGTCTCACATGTTATTTAATAACTAATGTTATCCTTTTGCTGGTGTTTAGGCTGAGGATGAACTGGGATAGAAAATGGTAGAAGTAGTATGGATTTAAAAACAAGAACTAAAGGAAGTAACAAAATGGCATAGGGGACTCAGAGGTCAGTATGGTGTAGACTACGACTTCTGGATTAAAACTGTGATCTTTATAGAAGGCATATCTTCCTCCTGTGTCTCAAGTCTAGAGTTTATTTGTGTGTGTATTTTGTTGTTATTGTTGCTGCTGTTTGTCTGTTTGGTTTTATTTTCCACTACTATTTTCATTTTTGTTTTAATGATATTTTTCTAATCACAGATAACTTCCTTTCTCTGGACTGCCAGCTAAAGCCTTATCCCTCAGGCACCAAGAACTATTTGCCTGGCAAAGATTGAAGGATGGGTGGTGTGCCCTTCTCCTCAGCAGCCATCTCCAGAGATGAAGCTGGAGCAGGGGAGGCAGCAGCCATGAAACCCAGCTCAGACAAAGGTGAGTCTGAGACTCTGCACTGCTAGGTTAGTACACAGCCTGAAGCCTTCTACTTTTAATAGCAAAAATCACATATTCACTGCACTACACAAGCCTTACAGTCTCTCACAGGTGCAAGAAACTGCCAGCCAGCAGTAGTGTATTTACCCTCTAACTGGCAAAAATAAAAAAGGCAATCAGGTGTATATATACTGAAGAATTTATTGTATCCTCTTTAGAAAGCACTTTAGATTATGCATCAACCTATTGCCTTGCTATCCAAATCTGTATCTTCTTGATTTTATTTATTCTGCTATGGAAAAATTTTCAGTTGTCATTTTATGCAGTGCACTGATTTACAAGATAAAGAATCTTGTAAAGTTTCATCCATCCTCAAAGCCCACATGATCCAATAAGCCAAAAAACTGGGGAGATTGAATCCTTTTACTTCATTCTGACATATTTTCAAATTTTGTCTTCTGTTCTGTCTTCATGTCCTTGATTTTTACTCAATTAAAAACATATTCTGCTTTTTTTTATTCTTATTTTTTCCAGGATAGAGTTATTTTTATTCATAATTGTATATATGAGGCTATGTTTAGGACTTGTGCTGAAAAGAGTGTCAATAACACATCAGGGTTATAGTTATTGCTAAGCAGTGCTCATAGTGTCAAGGCCTTTTCAGGCTGTGCAGAGAAGTTGTGGCTAATCCATTCCTGGAATTGTTCAAGGCGATGTTAGATGAGGCTTTGCGCAACCTGATCTAGTGGGAGTCGTCCCTGTCCATGGCAGAGGGGTTGGAACTAGATGATCTTTAAAGTCTCTTCCAAGCCAAACCATTCTATGATTCTATGATTCTAGTATTCTAAAATTCACACAATGCCCCATCAGTGAAGAGGCTGGAGGTGCACGAGAAGTTGGGAGAGGACACAGAGGGGACTCCAACACACCCAAGGGATATCCCAGACCATATGACATTGTACTCAGCAAGAGCTATGGGGAAGAAGGTACAAGTGGGGGGACATTTCAAGTTACTTCATTTGTTGTCCCAAGTAACTGTAACATGAGGGAGCCCTGTTTTCCTCAAAACAGCTGAACACCTGTCCCCTGATGGCTACTAGTGAATGAACTTGTTTTGCTTTTCCTGAATGCATGTTTTTTTTCTTTTCCTACTGAACTGTCTTTATCTCATCCCATGAGATTTTTCACTTTTACTCGTCCAATTCTTCCTCTACTTTCCACTTGGATGCCCTGTTTCTGGGCTTGATTTCTTGGCTAACTGTTCAGTCATCCTAGTTCCTAGGAAGTTCTTTCCAACACCACTGACTCATGTCTATCTGATGCTTACTCCTCTCCAGCAGTCTTTTTCATAAGTTGCGGAACACTGCCTTTTTCTCCTCTTTGCTACATTGCCATGTGAAGGCTTCTCCCCCAAGTCTGCTCAGTTTTTGATTGTGGAAGAAACAATCTTTTGTTTTTTTTTTTTTTTTAAAGGACCTGTTAATTGAGATTGATAAACAAGAGTGTTTGTTTATGTCACCTACATTTTTTAAGTGCTCTGATGGATGGGTGCCATTATCACATAGTACTCATTTTGTTATTTTAAAATGATGCTACTGGTGTTGGTAACTCTGACTCATTTATAGTCCACTTTCTCTTCAACCTGGCCTTTGATGGCCCTGTTGCATAGTATCATTAAAAATTTGAATATTTGAATACCTTGAATGCTACAAAAATTAAGAAGCTATTGCTGATCTTGCATCTGTCTAAACATGAGATATATTTACTATTAATATTATTTCTATTAATAAACATATGGAAGATGTTTTTTAAAAGAATATTCTCTTTATCTCTCTAAATGTTCTATGCCCATAAGAGAGGTTTGTGTGCATTTGTGTAGAGAGGCTGTAGAGATTCTCTTAAGCAAAGATGTAAAAGTGCTGTAGGTATTGATGCTGTCCCACAACCAAGTATATAAACTGTGAAATCTATTTATGCATTTGCAGGTATATAATTGTGATTAGGGGGTTATACTTATGAACATTTAATAAATTGTGATTTTTTTGACTAGGTAGGTAACATATTGAAACATTTCTACTGTTAATACACTTGACACGTTTTGGGCTCTAGGTTCAAAGTTATATTTGCTTTTCTGTCATCATGATCAGTGTGCTGGAAGGCTTTCAAGGGATTTACATGCTCAGAACACTGTCCTATTATGTTTATAAATCATTATGAACAAAAATTAAAACAAGAACTGAACTCTTTGAAATGTATCAAAATTCCCAGGGTCTCTTTCTCCCTGAAAAGTGATAAAAGATCTCCTGTATTAATGGCTTGTTCAGAACTAGTGGAATTATTCTGAAATGTAAACTAAATAATCAATCAAGAATCATTATCTGACCTGCACTGAACTTTCTGTCTCTTTTGCAGGCAAGACCATCAATGTCTGGGATGGATTCCAAATGAACCATGGGTTAAAAGCCATTTGCAAACTATTTAAACTTCTTTATTTGCAGCTCCCGACATAAGCTACTGTACAGAAATAAAATGTGTAATCATGACTATATAGACCAACAATCTGTCCACATATTAATGGACAAAGCATTCAATTCTAAATTGAAATGGCATGGTAAAAGACCCGAATGTATTACAGTCTTTAATCACACAATGCTTCTTTAACACCATACATTTCTAGAAATAATAAATGTAATTCCTTTCATTTGCATTTATTTGCAGGAACGCTGGTCTTTCTAGTTGTATATGCAATTAGCTTTTTGAACACATAAACTTCAATCAGACTTCTATTCTTCTGAAAGGATGTGAAAAGATTTTTTTTCTAATGACTGACTGCCTGATGTAAAAAGATAAGCAATACTGTTTTCTAAAGGCACAATTCTATATTTTCATGACCTTGATTCATTACTATGTCAACAAAGTTAAAAAGAAGATAGTGCTGAAAGGTGCACTATCTGTTAACTTCAGAGTGATTAATGACAAGACAAGTTATCAGGTATCTCAGAGTTGAGAACCCATTAGCTTGGGAGAAAGCTGAAAAGCCAGGGGGAAGAAATAAGTCATAGTAATAAAAGGAGATGAAGAAGAAATGCAGTTCTCTTGACTACAGATGGATATGGTCTTGTAGCCATACTTAGTGCCTAAAGGAAATTCAAATTACTGCTTATGTTCACTCCAGCTTTATATTCAAAAAAACTACCACAAGTTGACCAGTAAGCATTAAGTACTTAGGTAAGAGAAAAATAACAGATGCCAGAAGCAAACTAAAGAAATTATTCTCTAGAGTGAGTTCATAAAACCAACAAGAGCAGTTCAAATATAGGAAAAAAAAAAATTTAGTAATTTTTCCTCACTAACATAATTACAAAAAGAAACCTAGACTGTATTGAATAGAATTGGAAGTGTACAATGTAATTTAAATCAATAAAACATGTACATAATTTCTTTTTCTTCAGACTCTAGAGTTCTTCAGTCTACTCAATGTACTGTCTTAAAACTGTTACAAATTTGCCTTCTGCAAGGATATCCATCGAAGAAAAGGAAAATATTTAGGATGAATCGATCTCAAGAGGAATTGCATGAAATTTGCTTTACATTTCTAGCTTCTCTTTGTTTGTAATAATCCCCATAATAATAATAAAAAAAAAATTCTTCATACAGCAAAGCTTTTTTTTTATAGGAATGAACTCCATGTATGATTTCTTGTGCTAATACGCACCCACAGAAGTTTCTGTGTTGTACAATAGTTTAACATAGTGTATAAAGGCTTCCTGTGTTTTGAATAAAAATAGCTTCAGGAACAGTTCTGGTTATGTTTCCTTTTTATAAAAAAATAGCAACAAAAAAAACCAATGATATAAGCAAAGCATTCTTTAGTTGTCAAGTGTTGATAAAATGGTTCCTACTAAGTGATACTCTATGAAATTAATTGAGTAAAGACAACCTGCTGGCTTTAAATGCCAATAACAACAGTAAGAAACTGTGAAACTGCAGCTTTTTGTACTGAACACTTATTAAGCTCTTTATTCCTGCAGTGAAATAGATTTCTTTTGGACAAACCAAGTGAAGAGTGCATGCCTATGTTCTCTCTCAACATGCAGTCATGGAACACCTAAGGGTACAGTGATCAGGTCTTTCACATGCAGATCACGGCAGTGGCAAGTCTAAGCAGGGAAGACTCAGTGAGTATGGAGAGGAAGCAGGCACTGCACCTTAGAGCTCATGAAAGCTTCTATATTGATGGCAGGACTTTGGAAAATAAGTGGTCTCTACCAAAACTGTGATAAAATACCCTCTAAACAAATACCCCCTAATCATCAAGGCACTCACACTCTATAATGATTTTGATATTCTATAATTGTCTAACATAAATTTGACATATTTAGACTCAAGCCTCCCCAGTTTGATGTCTTCTCTGCCTGTCTTCATTGGTGTAACTGAGATAATGGAGTTAAATTATATTTATTAACTTCTAATTGAAGTAACATACACCAAGGACATCAGCTTATTTATTTTTTGACACACTACATACACACATGCTACATACCCATGCTAAGTGAAGATACAAGAAATTGGAGCCTCTCTAAATTCCCCCAGAAGTTTGACAGGATATAAATGATGAAGGAAAGTCATGCATATCAGCCAGAAAGAATTCACTCCATGAATTCTTGCAGCAACAGTTATGGGACATCACAATTAATTTTAATAAAACAAAGCTATACCCACTTATTGTAGAGAAGATCATATTAGTTTCACAAAAACTTACTACACAATGAGTGTATATTAGGTCATGACATTTTGCCTTGTTGTTAAAACATATATATTCAGAAATATCTTTATTTAGAAACACAATTATAGTGATCCAATACAACTGGTGGATTTGAGACATAAGTGAGGAACTCAATTGTTTTAAAAAGACAATGATTAATAAATGTATATAATTAAATCCAGTTTAATCTGTGCCAAATAATGAATCACAAAGTAAAAAACTACATTGTAAATGTGAGTAGAGAGTGAGTAGATGTGGTTTGCCTATTTTGGTTTTTATTCATAAAACTAAATAAATGCTAAAGCCTTTTGTTCCTCTTGCCCAATAAAGCCATGATTATCTAGGAGCTGCAATTCAGTAGATTCAAAACATTTATTGCATTTCTAAATGTGTACTCATTTACAGAATGCTGTTTGACTTGGGGTTTTCAATTTTTGTAAATGATCACTGAAGTAAATCCATAAAATTATGTTGGTCACACTGGAAAATGAGTCTGATCCAAATGAGAGTCTGTAATTACAAATTATTGAAATTTGTTGGGGACAGCTTTTTGCTAGGGATGGGTTTCAAAATACTACAGAAAAATAGGATGAAATCCAGTGAAATGTGCAGAGTCTACAATTAGATAAGAATACTCATCTATGCAATAACTGACTAAATAACAGTATTTAGAAATTAGTTTCATGCATTTAAAACTTAACAATCAAAATGTGAATCAGTAATTTTTTTTGCCATTGCAAAAATTATTTGTTTAAATGGAAATACTTTCCTTATAAATAAAAAAGAAAGTATTTTCTGTAACCCATGACATGCATTTTCCTCTACGTTTTTTCCTTTAGGTATAGATTCTAATTTGGGGGTCATCGAATCATAGAATCTTAATTGGAAGGCTTTGGGTTGCCAAGCTGAAGGAAGAAAACCAACAATATGTGACTACTGACAAATCCATTCTGTACCTAAGGAACTGGTAGGCCAGACTGGTGTTACAGAGAGGCAGATGGTTATTTTACTACTATTAAAGGTAATATACTCACTATGATGAAAGAGCAAAGGAGATCAGAAAACTGTATCTTTACAGTGTCACAAAGTTGATGGCATGAAATGGCAAACCCTTGAGCTCTTGTTTAAAGAAAGGACCTAGATAAACATACGTCTAGGATAGAAAGTAAAAATAGTATACTACTGAGTTTCAGAACACTGGTCATCACTACTGTGGTACTTTAATCAGCTGAGAAGGAAAAATTGTCTTCTTATATATGCTAGGCATAGCAGTTTTCTATTTAGATCACTGGGATGTAGTTTAGAAGTTTCAGATGTCAGAATTACCTATGTAACATGCAGTTTGTTTGCAGGTATCAACCTGTAGGTTGCTACATGTGACAGGATGCCTGACAAGTGCAATTTAAAAACCAATAGTAACACATCAAAGGGTTCAGGTTCAATTACTCAGAAAAGCAGAGAAGAAGAACATAATGGAAGTCATTCTTAATGTTTAGCTTTTTAAAAGCTCAAATGGAAAATGTCAAGTAATCAAGCTATTTGCAAATACCTGGGAGACAATAAAGATACCATAAAGTAGCAAAAATAGACAACGAGTTGTAAGTTACAAATCTTGTCAAACCAGTCTGTGTTTATAAAGAACAACAAGTATTTTAATGACATTTATATTACATTTATTGTAATATAGCATTTGACTTTTTAATTTCATAAATAGTTGAAGAAAACATATTCTTGTTCTATCTCAGATTACCTGTTCAATTGAAAAAAACAATGTAAAATAGAAAGGGAAACATTATAGAAACTCCTGCTTAAAAGAACAAGAAGCATCAAAATTTTAATTAACAGGATTCACAAAGACAATTTGAATGAACTTGAGTTCAGTTTAGGGAAAAAAACCCCCAAAAGTTTTGGAATAACTTGATGGCAGCTTCCAAGTGCAAGGAAGATTTCAAGATTTTCCCTCTAAGAAAATCCTGTAATAGCTTGAATGACCAAAATACAGCAACCCTTTCCATAGACTGAGTCAGCATGGAGGTCTGCGTGGTGTTTGGAGGACTGTTCAATACAACACAATTTGGGGTTACCAAAATCTATACAGATATATAAGATTATGTATACTATTATTGTTATTATTACTATTATTATTATTATTTTTCTACTCATTATAGATATAATTTTAGTTTAGCATTTAGCATAAGGCTTTGCAGAGCCTGAGTGCCTTTATTTTTGGGGTCCTAACAGATTAGCACCTACTGGTAAATAGTTTCATGCTAGGAAGTGTACAAAAAAAAGCTGAGGGACGATGACTAGAAATCATGTAGTGGTTATCTTGTTGCAGCCTAATAAAAGGAAATATTTTTTCTTGTAGGGAATGTTCTAGGTATCCAGCAGTGGAGAAGAGGGATGAAGTAGATAACACTGACATTAATTTAATATTACATTCTTTGATTTTTTTCAGCCAGCATAGCATAGATGTCAGGCAGCATACGCTACCTCAGAGGAAGTTCTTTGCTTTGTCAAAGGCAAATGTGAGATGCATTTGGGTTCTTTTAAAAATAATTTCACCAGAACACTGTTTAAGTATAAATGTAGAACAAAGCTAGAGTAAAATGTAAAAACTGGCAAATAAACAAGCTGCTCACCGTAAATGAAAGTTTTAAAATGATAATGAAGGAAAGTATAAATGTCAACAAAATGCAAAATGGTATCACATCAAACATCTTTGCAGTGGCTTCAAATTATATATGTCCCTATGATGGTGCTATTGCACAGCATTTCAATGGAGATGATCAAATTCTGTCAACTGATGGAAAAGAAATCCTGAATTACTGGTGCAAGGCGAACAATTCAGTACCATTAAATCATTCATCTATCATTCCTGACAAAACGCTAAATGAAACTTAAGCTACCCATCAAGAAGCAGATAGTAGCAGTACCACCTCTGTAATATGCTTAAAACTACTTAACAGCTGCAATAGAGTCATTCAACAGAAACTTGCAGCATTCCCACCAAAATACAGAAATATAGGCGACATTACCGACTCAGAAAGACTGTGCTTTTAACAAAGTTCATATAAAGAACATTTTTTTCACTTGAAAGATAATGTTCACCTCTCCAAATAGAAAAATGACTTCTCACGAATGATAATGACCGTACTGATTCTCCCAGTGATAAAAATATTATTAGGAGAATTATGCTTGACAGTGCTGATCCTAATAACCTTCTGGATAATCTGCTCAGTTTCTGATTTTACTGGTTTTGTCTGGGATCAAGTCCATTTTATTCACAGTAGTTAGTATGATGCTGTGTTTTGGATTTATGATGGAAGCTGTTCTGAAAAATCAGGCATGTTTTAGTTTTGCTGACCACTGCTTACACACAGCATCAAGGCCTTTTCTGCTCCTTCTCCCACTCTACCAATATGCAGGCTGGGGGTGCAAAAGGAAGTGGGAGGGAACATGGCCAGGATAGCTGACCACAACTGACCAAAGTGATATTCCACACCATATGGTGTCATGCTCAGAAACGAAAAGGTGGGAAAAGAAGGAAGAAAAGAAGGACATCTGGATTGATGTTGTTTGTCTTCCCAAGTAACAATTACATGTGATGGAGCCCTGCTCTCCTGGTGATGGCTGAACACCTACCTGCCCATGGGAAGTGGTGAATGAATTCCTTAGTTTGCTGTTCTTGTGTGAACAGCTTTATCTTTACCTATTAAACTTTTTTTCATCTCAACCCATGAGTTTTCTCACCTTTACCCTTTTGATTCTCTCCCCCATCTCACTGGTGGGGAGTGAGCATGGCTGGGTGGGGCTTTCCTGCCTACTGGGGTTAAACCATGACAATAATCAAAGCTGGTATGATTTCTACAACAAAGGAAATTTTAAAATAATACTATGAATCAATACAAACCACTCAGTACTATCAGCTATCAGATTGCCTGAAGGCTTCAGGAAAAATTCATAATACAGGCAAGGTTTCAAATATATTTTTTTATTTCATAATGGGTGAGACACAGGTCCTTGTTTAAAGCAGACTGTTTATGTCTTCCAGCGATAAAAAGCTACAATGCGGTAACTTTTCTGATAGTACAACCTGTAAGTTGTACTTAGTTGGCAGAAAGGAATCTGTATTTGTCAGCATATGTAAGAAAGAGATTTTGTGCTAAATCAAGATTTATATAATTGTTGTGCTACAGACTGTTCTTAGCCAATCATTACGTACATATTAGGATATATGCCATATATCATCAATTCTTTTGATCAAAACAACAAGAGATTAAACCTTAACATAAACATCGAGGAAATTAAGGTCCTCATCCATCTTCACTGTACTGAAGAACTAGAAGATGCTGAAAAGTCAGTTAGATCTATGCATTGCCACTGAATAACTTAAAAATCTGTGTTAGGATTTAGCTAGGCTGACAATATAACTGATAAAATATACATGGATGACAAAGAGATGAATTCATGTTCTGTTTTGGGACATTAAAACTCATCATTCATAATTTTGAATGCAAGTATGTTCTATTCATTTTTTCAAAACCAGTTTTATGTAATGTGCAGAAGTTGAGAAACTTGCAGTCATCAGAATAAGCATCTCAGTGCTTTCTGTATGAGTCTTTATGAATTATTTTGCTGATATAAAGTGACAGAATATAATTTTGACTACTAAGAAAAGCAACACAGCTGGATGCTTTTTTAAGAACAAATACACTTGTCCAGGTGTCTCTATGTCAGGTAATAGACTGCTCCTGACATAGAGTCAAAAATGACTGAAGTTGCAGAAAGAATTAATGTAAGGGTGATATTTTCTATTTTTTTCAATTTTGCAGTATTCCATCTTATTCTTTTTGGTTTTTTCCTTCTTGTATGAATTTCATAAGCTATTATTATCAACCCACTGTGAAATAGTAACAGTAAACTTTTATTTTTGCTTATAAACTGGGGATTTGATTCCCATTTTTTTTCTTTTAGAAATTTTTTACTTGCTTAATGCTGAGAATTTTAAACACTCTGCTGTTCAAAGTGTCAGTAACTTTATTGGCTATGTCACTTTCATTATTTCCTGCAGAACTGTGTCTTTTTTCTAGAAAGACTATTATTTTTAATATTTGCTTTGTCAGTTTGTGAGACTTCAGTATGCTCTCTAAACTTTCACATCACCTTGTGGGTTTTATTTTTTTTCCTCTTAGTAAGTGTAATTTATAACTCTGTAAGTGAAATGGAAGCACAGGCAGAACCAAAAAGAAATATAACATCTCTATTTTTTCATAAATATTAAACCAATATATTGCAATGTATGCTTTTTCTTCACCAATACAACTGTGATTGCTAAATATGAATAATGACAGTCAAACCATGAGCAATCTCTGTTTGTTGTATTATCCACCTATCTGTCTATTCATCCATCACCTCACTATCCAATCACTTCCATAAAAATGAATAGTGATATAAGTGATATATTTTATGGACTTAATGGTGCCTTTGGCATGTCTCCCATTTCAGGCCCAGCACTGTGCTGAGGTAGAGAGAGTTCTTTTGTTCTTGGTATTTGCTGTGACTTATGGTTAACAAAGAATGCCATATTTCAGCAACCTTTCATTCATCAGCCTCATTGACTACCCTAGATTCCCAAACATAACCAGAATTACGAACACTCACTTTTGCCTTTTTGCAAAGAATGTTTGTGGTTTTATTTCAACTACTTCCATTCCTCTTATTTTTTGTTCTTTTTTCTCTTCTTTTGTTTCCAGGGTTTTTTTTCCCCTTTGAATACTAATTAATAAACTTAAGATGTCTTTCTCTAAATCCTCATTTCTATTCAGTTTTTTAGCTGATATCACCTTCTGAGCCCATCTTCTGGTGAAGTATCACAAACATTTAACTCAGTTTTATAGAAAAAAGTTTCTTTTTCCTGTTTTTTCTTTTTTCCCCACTCCTCCACTATGTCCTCTTTTGTGGTGTCATCCTATCTTCTTAAGTTATATAAAAAGTTATTATTAAATCTTAGCTTTAAATGCTTTGAGTTCTACACTGATTATAGTTACATGAAACTGAGTCTGGATAATGTATCTGAAAAGGTCTATTAAGAAAAGAAAATACATGCTCACTTCTGGCGCTATGGAAATGCTCCTTCTGCTTCCTACTGCTTGTCATATTTCATATATATATATTTTATTAAATAATGATTATTACACTGGCTTGTTTTAAAGTTGTAAGAGAAGCAGCATTACCTTTCCCAAAAGAATCTTTTACAGAACTGGCTACTTCATTAATGAATACTATTGACGGTATGCCCTTTCATAAAGCACCTAGCAGATGCTGAAACAATAAGCTAAAATTAACAATTAGCTAGAATTTACATCCAAACATTTTCTCATTCCCTATTTCCCCATTTTTTCACACCTTTTGATTAATCCCCTTTTTATATGCTAATGAAATGAAACACACAATTTCTCCATCATATTTTAGGCATTTAACTGAAACATACAAGTTACTATCTTGCTTACTGCGATATCTCTGTTGTCAGTGGAGAGACAGACAATTCTAGGGCAGAACAAGTAAGATCAAAATGAATGTCTCTGCTGACTTAATTTTATGA
The DNA here is from genome assembly GCF_020740725.1 of Corvus hawaiiensis. Taxonomy (NCBI): domain Eukaryota; kingdom Metazoa; phylum Chordata; class Aves; order Passeriformes; family Corvidae; genus Corvus; species Corvus hawaiiensis. Next base: position 28,548,489 of record NC_063215.1, read on the forward strand.
TTTTGCTAAATCTGAAAAGAACCACAGTTGAAAACATAACAAAAATTCCAATAGTGACTCAGATGCTAATAATAATCATTTGAGAAAGTGATTTATATACAGTGATAAGTTTTTAAACACCGGTGATTTTCATTGTAAGCTATTGCAGACTAGACAGGTATGTAAAAGTGAATAATCATAAGACTGTGGGAGGGGTTCTGGACAGTTCAAAGCAGAGGCTTTGAAAATACAGAAAAAATCAGACTGCAGTGTGATACACACTACTGGCCAAGTAACGATATAAAATTGTGTAATAAGCTCATGAAGCTGTCCATAACTTACAGCATGTCTGGAAGTGTCTTTAAAGCATATACAAGGCTACAGGCTGATCACTCTGGTATCCTGCAACGTATTACTACATACCTAAGTATTGTTCTATTGTCATTAAAGAAAATTTTATTTAGTATTTGCTCTGAAGCTTTTCTGATTCACTGGTCTCATGATCCATTTTTAATGCGTGTTTAAACCAGATACAACATTTTAGATAAGTAGACTCAAAATCATGTAGCTAATTTTATCTTCTTCAAAAGAAATACAAACATCTAGGGAATTTTTCATCTGTCATTTTCTCTGCTTGGTATACCAAACATATTAATATACCTGTACTCAGTGCCATTCTGAGTACACCTTTTCTCCTCCCTTTCTTAGGTCTCAATTCACTCCACTCCAGACTGCTACACTACACACCCTGCAGGGAAATACCTGCTCCACCACATTCTTCACCACAAGCTGCAAGGGAATATCTGTTCTGGTGCCTGCAACACCTCCTCCCCCTTCCTTTACTCATCTTGACTTCCACTGAGCTGTTTCTCACATATTTTTTGCTTTATTCCTCTATACCTGTGCAGCGTTTTGCCTTTTCTTAAGTACATTTCACTCAAGGTGCCCCCATCTCAGCTGTGAGCTTAGCCATGACCTGTAGTAGGTGGGTTGGAGCTGGCTGGAACTGCAGCTTGAACCAGGCACTCTGTATGATGATAAATATGAATAAGCCCCCTGAAGAAAGGGTATGGAGTCTAGATTACTTTTGGGTATCTTATCCTCTTTTTTTTTTTTTTTTTTATATTTTGCATCCTTTTAAATAATAATGGTATCAAGTAACAGCCCCTTCTTTTGCATGCATGAAAACTCTTTGTAAAGATGGCATTTTCTTTTCTCCTAGCTAAATGAGATTTTTAGAACCATATAATCATAGAATATGCTGAGTTGGACCCACTGGGATCACTGAGTTCAACTCATGGCCCTGCAAAGGACAGCCCAAGAATCACACCATGTACCTGAAAGCAATGTACAAACATTTCTTGAACTCTTGGTGCTGTGACTATGTCTCTGGGGGAGCCTGTTCCAGTGCTCAACCACCCTCTGGGTGAAGGACCTTTTCCTGATATCCAGTCTAAACCTCCCCTGACCTGAAGCTTCAGGCCACTTCCTCAAGACCTGTCACCAGTCACAAGAGAGAAAAAATACCTGCCCCTCCTCTTATAAAGAAGTTGTAGACTGCAATGAGATCTCCCCTCAGTCTCCTGAACCCAAAGACCTGGGAGTCCCATCCATCCAATGAATGCAGCTGCTGCTTTCCTGTTTGCAGGCTCAGCTAGCAGCCAAAATGAACATATATGCCAGAGATGCACACATGTAGGAGACACTAATGCAACCATCTACATAGACAACCCACAGATAAGGCATTGCCTTTAACATCACCCACCCAGAATTCATATGTACAAACAGCCAAATCCTAGTCCTCTTCTCTGACTGATCAGGATTGAAGCTTGCTAGTAAAGATACACAGCCTCCTTACACTCTATTTCCCAAGGACCGACACTTTTGTAAACCCCCTCAATAGTAGTGTGGGACCTCAGCTCATCTAAAATTGATGCCCAGATCCTGTGCCTCCTACCCGCCAGATAGTGCAGCTTGAAGTGTGCTGATGAACTGCACATACACACATGTGCACATGCACATACGCACACACACTCAGAGACCAGCTCAGAGGAAAATATAAGCATTTTATCTTCCAAGTGGCTCTATCACTCTTGCTCTGCTCTCCACTTGCTGGTGCTGGGACTCTCACCTGCTCTGATTGGCACCAGGCATGGGAGCCACCATTGCTGAGTCTGATGCCTTTTGCTGGCATTAAACTGACTCCCTTCAGACAAACACTTCTACGATCTGTGGTCTCTCTTCAGCTTGCTGATGCTGAGACCCTCATTTACTCCAACTGCTGGCACCAAAGACATTAGGCCCATTATCACCAATGGTCTAACTCAAATTAGTGACACCAAATTCAGGCACTTTTTTCTCTCCAGTTCTGGCACTGGGACCTTAGAACACATAGACGGGGAGAGAGTAAGATTATGTGGAAAGAGAGTTAAGAAAAGATTTAATAAAAAGAATGGATAGACTACAGTGATTCAGTGCAGGTCTCAGTGAGACGAGTACTGAGCAGCAACTGCTTGCACACTTCCAGCCTATTTTTCCCTCCTTCCTCTCTGTACCCACCCCATCTTTGTTTTACCTGTATTCCCTTTCTCTAAATGCTTCTTAATAAGTCTAAGGGTGCAAATTCTGGTATGAATTGGAGTATTCAATCATAAGAATAATGGCAAACCTAAAGCTAGCTGTTTGCTGTTATGTTAAAAGTCTTCTTTCAAAAAAGAGTGAAGAAGGTTTTGAGAGCTCAGTGAACGAACTAAATAATTAACAAAAAATCCCCCACATAATTGACATGAGAATTTACATTGCTTGTCTAATAGATCCGTTCTATCCTTGCAAACACAACTTGGACTCAGCAATCTTTACTTATTTTGAATAAATGCTTTTGAGCAATTTTAGTTTATTATAATTTTATTTGCATCCCATCAATATAGAGTAACAAGTATTTTTAATATTTTCATTCAGATCATGTGAAGTAGTTACTGCCAGTCTTGCCTCATTTTAGAAAAAAGGTAGGACAAAGTTTATAAAATCCTAAACATAATGTGCACAATCTTGTTTTTATGTTTTGTTTTCTGTGTGCAAGTTCAACATCAAGACAGAAGAATGTTTTGAGTTTTCTACCAATTTCACACAATTAAAATAGTATACAACTTATAAGATTCATAATTACACAACTCACCTTGGCTGAGAACACAATAGAGCTGCAACGAAACAACAATAGGAAATTGTCTGTTTTCCTAGAAAAACATTTGTTTTCACATGGGTAGTATTCTTTCAGGAAGCTATTCTTGAAATTGCCTTTGTACTAGCAAATATCTTTACACAGGTCCATGGGAAGACATGTAGACTTAAACCACCACATTTGGTGAGAAAATAATTGTAAAATTATACTGTATGTTAGTCAATCAGTACTACAGAAGCAGGAAAAAAAAGTTAAAATCCTTCTCCTTCTAAGATACTTATGCTTAGAAACAAAAAAGGATTCTCCATTTTCTTCTAGCTAAGTGAAGAATAAAAAGGCAGCTAGTTACACTCACAGTCTCCTTTTCTCCTTCTCAATCCTTACCATCTACTTGGAGAGTAGGTTGCAATGTATCTTGCCCTCCAGTAGTTTGACATGAAACTGTTTTCATGTCGTTATGGGTTTGGATTTACTGCATCTGGAAGGGTGTTCCTGCTGTCTCATTTCTCCTCTCCCTCACTATGTCAAAATTGAAAAGATAAAAAAGATTTTTGTAGAGAAAATTTCAAGAGTGATGTGCCTACAGAATTTGTGTGAAAGGTAAATGTTCTAAAAAGATATGGACCGGGGGGAGGGGGTTAGGAACCAGATCCAGAAAACTTTACTAATGGGATTTTTTACTTTTAAAAAAGAGGTGCTTTTTCAGTTTTCTCAGAAATATGCTGACCATGATGCTTCTACAGTGAAAGAAAGGGAAGAAAATGAGAATATAAAACAGATTTACTAGGATTTATAATTCAGCATGTCTATCCCATTTTTTAAAAAATATAGTTCTATACAGACTTATTTAAAATATCAACAAGGATCTTCAGTCCTTCACTATGAAAATAAAGATTGGCTCTTTGATCCCTCTAACTCCAGTATGCTTTTTTTTTTTCTTTTAACTCTTCATCTCAATGTAATGATTTCTTTGTATTCTATAATTGACAAGGATAAGTGATGCTTCCAAGAAAGAGACATTTGGAAAAGTTTTACTGTCCTTGGATATTCAAGAGCTAGCTTTATACTTAGCTCCTTCTTAAAGAATGCTCTTGTGAATATTAGTGCTTTTCTCACATCCATACAGTGAACTTCTGCTGTGAAGCACAAGAATAAATAGTTTTTGCCTCCTATCCTAATCCCCCAAGAAAGTGTTTACATAGGATGGTTTTAGATACATTTTTTCATACAAGCTTCTCTCAGGAAAACATCTTATTTGTCCCATATATCATAAATAAACCAATTAACTCCCTTCTTTTTAATCAAGTCACACCCCTAAATCATGACATTATTGACTCTTTAGATTATTTCCAACCTTTATTTCTAAAACATCTGTAAGAGGATGTTGAAATTATGAATACAAATGTCATGACCATTCAAAATCATTCATCCAGGAAGAGTTCTGATTCTTGTGAATTCTGTATTTGAGAACCAGTGAGTCAGTGATTGAGAGTCTTACTCTGTTATACTGCCAATAGAAGAAAGGTACTTGTGGATGGGATCTGATTGTGAAAAGCTTCTATCATTTATAGAATGTACATGAGTTCTATCAGTACATGAGTAATTTGGAAGTCTAATTTTTATATTTTACAAAACCTATTTTTAAAAAATCTAAGGATATGGCAAACTGTGCAATAATCATCTAAAATCACTGTTTTAATAAAGCAAAAATTCATACCATTATTACAACAGATAAAATTGTTATTGTAAGACAGGGAAAAAAGGTATTTCCTACCTGTAAAGCCCTTGTCACACTCACAAAGAAAAGTGTTTGGAGTAACATTGATGCAGTTACCATTGAAACATGTAGAAGGCTGGCACTGTCCAACTATTTCTGTACAATTTTTACCTATGTCAAAGGAATAATAGGAACATTGAATTTTAGTAAATATTTCGAGGGGTTGGTGAATGTCAAATTTATAGCTACAATAAATGTCAAATTTATAGCTACAATATAGATATGCAAATGGATAGATAGGTATTTGTGCTAACATTGTTCATTAGTTTGCTCCAAACTTACTGAAATTCTAAAGCAAGTCAGAAAGATATTAATCTGCTTTTATATGAGCTACTGTGCTCAACCTCACCTAATGTATAGTTACAAATTCACATATAGCTTAAAGTGCAGAAATGCTACTAGAACTGTGGTATTTATTTCTTTTAACATGAATCTAACTTACAATTTCTTTCAGCATTGAGAACAAAAGATGTTCTCATGTTGAGTGGAAATGTGAGAATATTTTTAATATGCAGCTTTCTGGAAATTACAATTTCAGTTATAAGTTGTTTATGCTATTACAGCATACAGGTCTAAATACCATATAATTATGCTTGCCTCTTGAATTATTACTATGGCATTATTCACACTTCAAAAAGTTTTAAAATTTCTAATACACTTTATATTAAGGAAGGCATCTTTTCCTCCCTCACTCTTTTGTAGCCATGCACATAATATATGGTTGTTTAGTCTCCTAACTCTTCTTGTTTACATACAGCTTATTTATGGACCAGTATTGTCAGTACAAAATGAGGGCATTACCTAAAACTCTCCTATATAGGCTAGCAAAATGTTTTAAGCATTGCTTGTTGATAACATTAAGAATGATGATTGCTTTTAACAAAATTGCTTGCAAATTTTTTCATTAATTTGAGTTTAATTAGTACCAGACACTTTTGATATTATTCTTTTCAAAGAATTTTACACAGCCTCCAGTAACAATAAAGGAAATATAAAACATACTGCATACCATCAATGTTTTCTACTGTCTAATTGCACTTTTAATAATTACAAAAATATTTTTCTCATAACATTCACTTATTCATACCTGCATAATCTATTGGGAAATGCATTAGTAACCAAATTATTATGCACTTTGAAAAGCAATTAAAAATAAATTACAGCAATCTTTATGCAACATAAGCTTCATTTGTATGAAGTGTGTTCTATGAACCTCACTCATTCCTGAGTCATCAGCTGTGTTTCATAGCATAGCATTGCTATAATGAGACCATAGATGTTCAGTCCAACAGAGGAACATTACAAGAATTCTGCTCCACAAGTACAAAAAGAGCTACAAAAATTCTTTTTGTGATGAGAATGAATGTTTCTAGTACTTTCTAAAACGTACCCAACCTCTAGTGGTCTGAATGCAGGAACAACATCCCCAAAATTTCCTTAATTCACTTTTTTTTTTTGTCCATGAAATAAAGATAAGATTAGATAAGAATTTACCCAGTCATGTTGTACTCTCTGGTATTGTAATCCGAAACCAAATTCAGTTTCTTCAATGAGTTTTGGGTAAGTACTGCAATATTTCCTAATAGGATTACTTGATTTTTTCTTTTTTCATTTGTGACATATTTAATTTGGTGATAACAGTTTGTTTAACAAATTTCCTTTGAAAAAGACTTTAGGGGACAGAAAAATCTGGATGAAAAACTAAGTATTTTGTTTTGCATATCATTCTAATTTAAGGTTTGACTTTTCAGTTAGACCAAATTTTGATTTTAAAATTTCACTAATGTAATTTGAAAGGTCTTTAAACTGAAAATGGAGGGGAGTTTTGGCAGGTCGAATGAAATGCTCATTTCAATGAAAGCATTTACTTTTTTTCATCAGTTTGGTTAACTGGCTATTTTTGGGGAAGCTTACTCCAAATTATTTAAGTTATTTGGTCTAAGAACCTGAACTGCAGAAAAAAAAAGAAAAAAACCAGTTACTTCTGTAAGTCAACAAGTACTTATTAATGTCTCATGCTTAAGTAGGAAAGAAGCATGATAAGAACTTATTCTGTTTTTCTCTACAATGCACTTATGAATGTCAGCAAGTACAAACTATCTTCAAATGCCTGCACAGTCTCCCATAAGTGACTCCATGTAAAAGAGACTCTGCAGGTGTGGTAGCAGCAGTGGGCAATAATATTAGACAAAAGCCTTGCTAGTATTGTTCTTATTGTTTTACAATCTATTAAGGAAAGTGTATGATCGTTTATACAGTGTATGATAACACTTATTCCTAGAGGAGAAAAGGAATACCTGAAAATTTTGGAGGACATGTGCATTTGTAGTAATCTCCAGAAAGTTCTGATTTCTCAGTGCAGGAGGCATTGTTGTGACAAGGTTTAGTGGAGCATATATCAAACTTCTGGCAGAATGTTCCTGAATACTGTGAGAAACAATGGCAATTATATGCTTTTTCCCAAACATGGCTTAGACATTTTCCATGCCCAGAGCATAGTGGTGCATCCAGAGACTGTTGGCAAAACTGCTGCTTCACTGTCACGTTCAGACGAAGGCCCATGTTGCACAATAGTGGACCTCTCTTGTGAAGTTCTGCAAAGTAATGAGTTCCAACACCAAGCCAGTTAGGGTCCACTTGCTGCAGTCCTCTTATCTGGCAAACAAAAATCAACTGCTCTTGAAGAAAACCAGCTTTAGGGCAGTTAATAAATTCTTCCTTGGAGACATTTACCAAATTCATTCCATAGGACTGAAAGGATGGCTCAGAGGAGATGAAGAGACTATCACCTAATTGAAGCTGTAAAGGGCATATCTGAGGGATACTGATGTTATGTTCTTCAGAGATTTCTCCAGTAATACTTTTATTCATATTCCAGCATTCAGTGTAAAAGTCTGAACAGATATTTTCCCTCGGTGTCCATTTTATTACGGTAGGTTTTGGTTCTGTTCTCCATTCAGTAGTCATTTGCCTCTCACATATTACCTGCCCATTGACAATGCAAAGTTGAAGAAAGAACACTATCATGCAAAATGCTGATTTCATAGTCATCGTTTCACCTGACCAATGGAAGTTTTCTTTCACATCTGCTTCATTCTGAGGATAACTTCAGAACACTTGTTCCTTAAGGTTCACATGTATTTTCCATGGCAGCCTAGGAATTCAAACAGAGGAAACTATTTCTGTTTCCACACCAAATACAGTTGAATATTGAAACCTCATTACAAAACAGAAAATGTCAAGGGCAACATCTAATTAGTAATGGGAAACTGGAATAAGTCAAATGAACTGATCAGAACTACAACACTGTAACAAAAGTCAGTTTTTTCCTATTTTTATTCCTGCTAAATATTTTATATGTATTTAGTGCATTTCATTGTACTTGTGTGCAGAAGACAAAGAGCTTAAAGTCATACTTTTCTTGTTCGCTCCCTCTGTTGACAAAACTAATGCTAATAAAGTTGAGATAGGGCATCTGAGGCAAAACAAGGAACTAAACAAGAACATCTAAGTTCTACTCACAAGCTTTAACCATAAATATTTTTCTGATAATCATTTAACAGTTTATTATAAAAGTAGATATTCCAAAGATGTAGGCCTGAGAATTTTAACTTCATGAAGAAAATATGCAAAGACTACTCAACTCTTATATGTTCTTATACATTCAACAAAACCCTTCATTAAATCCTTACTTTTCAAAGAATATATCTGAAAATGCAAGGTCCTTAATCATATGCTTGAGACTTTTGTGTATTACAGTCAAAGACAACAGATTACAGAGTCCTCCAGGACTATTTAATTTACAGATTAGCCTTTTCTGTCCCTTGAATATATCTAGCAGTTTTTATTGCATGGAGATGAGTGATTACAGAAAGAAAACCAAAGAAAACCAAAATAAGATGATGAAGCTTTTGCTTGGAGTCATAATGAAAATGACGAAAACACAGTATTATGTTAAATACCTTAGAAATTTTCATTAGATTTGCATTAGTTATAGTTTAATTTGTCTTAAATACCATTTTTTTTCTCTTTTAGTCTTTTTTCCCCTCAGCATCCTTATCTGACACTTTCAGATATTTAGATTCCCCTTAAAGATGGTGGCTCCTAAACTGATATTTACAAATGAGAAAATTTTTCTAAAGAATAAACTTTATCTTACAAGGGAAGCCATTCAATGTAAATAAACAATAGCATTTATAGTTTGATGATATTTGCTCACATTGTTCTCATTTTTACACAGCATGTGTTAAAATCATGTGGATGCATTTTTCTACACCTGCACACACATAGTTTTATTTGGTTTGCATGGCCTAGTTTTGGTCGGGGAGGGCTAGAGGGGCGGCTTCTGTGAAAAGCTGCCAGAAGCTTTCTCCATGTCCAGCAGAGCCAATCCCAGCCAGCTCGTAGATGGATGTGCCACTGGCCAAGGCTGGGCCAATCAGAAACGGTGGTAAGAGCTATGAGATAACAGATTTAAGGAGAAGAAAAAAAAGTTATTGAGCCGTTGCAACTGCAGCCAGACAAGAGCAGAGTGAGAACATATGAGAGGAACAGCTCTGCAGACACCAAGGTCAGTGCAGAAGGAGGGGCAGGAGGTGCTCCAGGTACCAGGGCTGAGATTCCCCTGCCGCCCATGGTGAAGACCATGGTGAGGCAGCTGTGCCCCTGCAGCCCATGGAGGAGACCCATGCCAGAGCAGCTGGATGCCTGAGAGCAGGCTGTGAACTTGTAGGAGGCCCATGCTGGAGCAGGCTCCTGGCAAGGACCTGCAGACCCATGGAGAGAGGAGCCCATGCTGGAGCAGGTTTCCTGGTAGAACTTGTGACCCAGTAGGGAACTCATGCTGGAGCAGCCTATTCCTGAAGGACTGCACCCCATGGAAAAGTATCCCTCACTGCTGCAGTTTGTAGAGAACAGTTGCCTGTTGGATGGACTGACATTAGAGAAGTTTGTGGAGAATTCTCTTCCATGGGAAGGTCTTCTCTTCCATGGGAAGGTCTCCTCTTCCAGAGCAGAGGCAGAAGCAACCTCTGGTGAACTGATCATAATCCCCATTCCCTGTCTTCCTGTGCCTCTGGGGTAGGAGGTAGATCTGGGGAAAAGGGAGGGGTGGGGGGAAGGTGTTTTTAAGACTTTATTTTACTTTTCATTATTCTGCTCTGATTTTGTTAGTAATACATTAAATTAATGTCTGTAATTCAATTTTGTTTTGCCCGTGACAGTATCTGGTGAGTGATCTCTCTCTGTCCTTACCTCAGCTCATGAACCCTTCATCAGGTTTTCTATCCCTTGTCCAGTGTGGAGGAAAGTGATGGAATGGCTTTGGTGGGTGCCTGGCATCTACCCAGGGTCAACACACTTAACACTGATTTATCACAAAAGTGCACGCGGATTATGATACTGCTTTAAGTACACGATTTCCTTAAATGTCTTCATCTTGCCCAAAATTTTTCAATTGAATTTTGGTCCATACTCTGGGCTAGACTGAAATATCAAAGAAGAACAGAAAAGATACTGTTTGAGGAAACCTTTAGTTGAAGAATTTTAAACAACTTAATGACCTGCTGGAAATTATACGATACTATTAAAGGGTCATATTCAGTCTCTCCTATTTTTATCTAAATTGGGATGAACATCTAAAATGTAGCTATGTCCCATCAATAAATTGCTGAACATGTGAACCTGTCCCAATGACCTTTGTGCAACAGAGTGGCCAGCACTATTCAAGCCTTTGAAGATACCAGGAAAGCGTGGACTATGACTAACTAGTAGTAATAACAGGAGACTTGGGGTTTAGAATATTAAACTCAGAAGGGGTAGAAACTAGATTGTGGTACTTCTCCCAGAATAGTTTTCATTTTAATTTAATTACTGAATCCCAATTCTGCCTTCAAAGAGTTTCAGTAACTCTAGCCACATAGCTCCAAAGCTAGGCAAGTATGTTAATTTCTAATTTTCTCTCTCTGACTCTGTATTTTCACCCCTGGGAGTTAACTCACCATAGAAAGAAAGAAAGGACACAGACATGCAAGAAAACTACTAGTCTCGTTGCTAAATACTCATAGTATTTCTATTTTGAGACCATTCCATTATCTTCAGAATCTCAAGATGTTCAAAGATACCATTAGATAATGGGGTATCAAATATGTAGTTTGGGTCATTTAGCATTTTGTTCTTTTAAAGTAGCAGTCTTGAACTATTATGTTGATTATAACTGCTATTACATCTGTCATTGTTATCAGGTATAAAAGTCTATGGTCTATATTACTGCATAGATTTAGAAATCCCACATTCAGCAGCCCATCTTTTCATACCTATTTCATAATAAGATTTTCTCAGGTGTTACTCAAATAGACCTTTACAAATGGTTATTTTTTTCCTTTTAGATACTTCAAAAAGAAAGCTATTGCATGTCTAATGCAGAAGAGTTCTTGCCCACTTACATTTTGTCCCTCATCCATGTAATTATGCATCATTCTGGTGTCAAATACAAATTTCATTTTTACTGGTAATAAAAATGTGCTTCCTCACAATATTTATATGGGATAAATATGAACTATTTTAAAATAAATGGTTGGTAGCATTTTAAGAGTTGTTATTCTTCACAAAAATAATTATTAGTCTTTATGTAGCTAAAAAATTATTATGGGAGCACTATAATTAATAAAATTAAATAAACAAAAACAACCTGTAAAAGCAATGAAAAAACCCCAAGTCAAGAAGACATTGTTTATTTAGCAATAAAATCATGAAGGAAAAAAAGTTATAGAGTGAAGAGTATAAAAAGTAAAACGCTGTGCATGAATTACATAATATAGTATTAACATATATTACTTAGAAAATCAGCAAAGAAATAAATAACTGCAAAATACTGATGCCATCTCATGAGATAAAATCATGTCATGAGATGAAATTTGAAAGGGATTATGATAACTGTTATACTTTACATCTGCTTTAGGCAAGGAGAAAATCTTCCTATTTATAAGCCCAGCTGGTTCCATGTAATTGGTGAAGACTAAGAAAAGTTCAAGACTCAGATTTGTATGGACAGAGAGATACTTGAAGAAAATATAACTCTTAAACTTACATAAGGCTGGGTGAAAAGCAGCACAATGCTCTATTTTGCACTAGAGGAGAATAAAGCAGGTAGATTTATGGAAGACTCCATCAAAAATTAATCCCAAATTCTCTGCATTCCAGTCCAGCATTTTGAGGATTATGTGTTCTTTCTATTAATAACTGGTATTACATACTAATAACAAAAATACAGTACATTGTAAGTGAGATTGGAGAAACACCCACAGATGATATATGACTTTAGCAACTTCTCAGGAAAAAACAATCTGTCAAAGAAGAGAATAAGCCAGGAGATGTTTAGTAACATCATGTCACCATGTTTCGGCCAGGAATGAACCTCCTCTTTACACCTTCTCACATGTCACGTGAACACTTTGTTGAATTCTTGCCCGTGCTTGAGCAGCTTTGGTAGGATGGGGCTGCAACCTTGGATCAAAATCATATGAAATAACTGAGAGGGTGCTGTTGGGGTGGGGGGGGGGGGCTTTCTGGGTGCTCCCTACCTTCCTCAGGAGCAGCATTTAACTCAAGGTCTGACCCTTCAACCTCACCTGGGCTATGCTGCAAGTGAGCTGGTACTTGACCTTATACCTTGATTACTTGGGCCTTGACCCTGACCTAAATATTTGACTTACTCTCTTGAGCTCAGAGCCTGTCTCCTCTCTGTGGATCTGTCTGGGTACAAGTGGGCTGTTGGTTGCCTCTGAGTGCCATCCTCAGACACTCTCTTTCCTATATAGGTCCTATGGGATGGTGCCTCTTGTCACTGATGTCACTGTTACTCTCTCCTTCCAGCATTCTACCCTTGCATGGCAGCCTATGTTTGCTGCTCCCCGGGACTGTGATACTGTGTTCACTTTACTTCTGATGTGTATTTAAAAACATCAAATTTAAGCATTACTTAATAGGTACATATAATAAAGAAAAAGCCATATATTACAGTGCCTGCAAAATTTGACTTCCACTCTCTGTGTTTCCAATATGCACTAATTTTCTCAATGACATACCAAGTGGTCCTTTGTACCTTTTTATTTTTCATCACAAAATGAATGATCCTTAGGAAATGATGCATTATTTATGCCAATCCTAATTATTTGCAAATGATTCTTTCCTTATTTACTAGGCACCATTTAAAACATATGGCATTTGCTGAAGCAATATTGAATATGCTAGACAGTGAATTTACCTACACCTCAAAATACAGAACCCTTATTTCTACCTTATAGTTGTACTATAAATATAGACAGAGTAGTGATGCAGACAGTGCTCAACTTGCTTATCAGGGTTTCTGGTGGCTAGTCTTACTCAACAATCCCTACAAAATGATGTTAGGTATAGCAGTATCAAGCCAGGGAATTTTACTTTACTCTAGTTTACTATTAGCTGCCGTGGTTTAACCCTGTCTGACAGCTAAGCCCCACACAGCCACTTGCTCATTTTCCCCCATTGTGATGGGGGAGACAATCGGAAGGGTAAAACTGAGAAAGCTCATGAGTTACAATAAGGACAGTTTAGTAGGTAAAGCAAAAGTTGTGCATACAAGAAAATCAAAACGAGGAATTCCCACCTCCCCATGGGCAGGCAGGTGTCCAGCCATCCCTAGAACAGCAGAGCTCCATGACATGTAGCGGTGACTTGGGAAGACTAACACCATAACTCTGAAAATGCCCCCCTTCGTCCTTCTTCCCTCAGCTTTATATGCTTAGCATGGTGTATGGAATGGTATGGAATATCCCTTTAGTCATCTGGGGTCAGCTGTCCCAGCTGAGTCCCCTCCCAACTCCTTCTGCACACTCAGCCTCCTCATTGTGGGGTTAGGAGCAGAAAAGACCTTGGCTCTGTATAGGCACTGTTTGGCAATATCTAAAACATCACTGTGTTATCAACACTGTTTTCATCACAAATCAAAAGCACAGCCCCATACTGACTCCTATGAAGAAAATAAACTCCAATCCAGTCAAAACCAGCTCACCAGCCAGCCTAAAATTCTGTTTAGTGATTCTGATAGTGAGAAACAGGATCACAGAAATAACATATACATAAGCAACCTGTACGCCCACACTCAACTGTCTGTTTGGAGTCTGTCCCATTTCCTCCAGGATAGTCGTAGGAGGCTTTGGTGCAGTATGTAGCAAACTTTTTCTGCTGCTCTGTGCTTAGTATTTGTGATACTCATTCCTTAATGTCCCTGGTATCAGTTGACCATGGCTGAAGTGTCTGAGGATGTGCATACCCCTTTGTTGTAGTGTCTCTGCTCCAACCTGTCTCCAGCCCCTATCAGCTACCCACGCCTTCCTTATATATGCTTGAGCAGGGCCATGAGTTCCTCTGGCTTGATGACACCTTTGCACAGATGGGTTTCCCCACCCAGAGACTTCAGGAAATGTCTATGAGGAGCAGAAGGTAGTTGGTGGCCTGATCTCACTAGAACCTACTACTCAAACCCGTCCTCTGTGCCTGTTTCACCCCACACAGCTCTCATTTACCTCACTCACAGTTTTTGCATGCTCAACACAACAGCATAAGGGCTAGACATCTGCCAAAAAGGCAGTTGAAGGAGTTATAGAAGAAAAACAGACCTAGAAAAAGTGTTTCAAGTGGCATAGTTTCACCTAAATAAATCAATCTATAAATACACACTCTTTTCACCTGTTGTCTTTATTGTAGTTTTCTTTCTAAGACCATGATGAAGCCCCTGACCATGTGACCGTGACTGTGGCCTACTTAAGTCAAAGAGTCTGTGACTAAAGAAAATTATCAGTAATGGGAGATTGCAGCTACGATATACACTAGGCAAATAGCACAACACGGTTTAAATAAAGATTAAATTTCTATGTAGAATCTATTAGTGTTTCACGGAGAAGTAGGTTGAAAAACACAAAAGAAAATCAACCTCTGATGTGATTCTAATTAAGAGTGTCTCTCTAGCAGTGGCCGTCATGTACTGGGATTCAACATGCCTGCAGAAAGAACTAAAGTGAAAAAAAAGGTCAACAGTTGTCTGTGGTAACCTGTTAACCCCCTGATTCTGTGATGCCATGTTCCCCCTCTTCCCTGCCCTAGCCTCAGCCATTCCCTCGGTTTCTCCCTATTGGCTCCTGTACCCCAACCCCGGCCTGATAAAACCACCCCACACCTAGACCACGAGGTCTCTCTCTCTGCCTCCAAGGGCGCCAGGACAAGATGTGAATAAAGCCATCTTACCACCCTCATGAGAGACCTTTTTCTACCTTCTTCATCACCACTGCATTGTAACGCTGCTGGCTGCCAGAGCCAGATCGAGGGGCTGTCCAAAATGGACTCCGGGATGCGACTGATCACACGGCCCTAGGAAACCCCTGCTGTGCTCACAAGGAGCTGCAGCCTGCTAGGCAGAGTCAAGCGGTTGCAACAGTTGCCCTCGGTTTCTAAAGAGAAACTAATAATGAGTTAATTTGTTAAAATAATGCTTAAAACAGGGCAATGCTGTTAAGTGCTCATAGGAAAAACAAAGATTACATAAGGATACTGTATTAAAGATAAATTAAAAATTGTGTACCATTAGTCAGGGCTTAAAAATAGGTAAAAAAGGAGTTGGTATGTTTAAATTTAAGAGTGTGGAAGGGAAAGCAAGAAGCAGACCTTACAATGTGAAATTTCCCATAAATAAATGAAATAAAACCATCACAGACTCTGGCAGATTGAATGTGAAAACAGATTCATATGGAAACAGAAGAGGGAAGAAAAGAATTCAAAGAGCAAGTAACAGTATCAAAACCAACAACAAATCTCTAAAAAGACAGCAGTAACAGAAATCCTAACAGAGGCCCTCCATGACCAATAGACATTTTAATGATGAACTTACTGTTCAGTTATGATACAGTGTCATAGTGGATCATATTCACACTCAGTGAAAACTGTGGTTGCAATACAAACTAGAGAAGAAAAATACAATATCACAAGCTACTGAAAATTACATTCTCTCTAGTCCCACTGACCACTCTGCTGAATTTCACAGGTTTGTTGTATTCACTCATGATGCTTATGATGCCTGGGGATTAAAACAAATTGCTAGAAACAGTAACAAAGGAAATTGTTAAGGAACACACTGTTTTTTGTGGTGAAATTCCTTTCTAATGTTTCTTAATCTACATACTAATTTATATTAATCATATTTAGTTAATTGCACTACAGCTCTATTAAAAGAGAAAAGACAGAAGTGGTTTGAAGTGGTTTTAAATGTGTTTTGTCCTTTAACACTGCTGTACTTGACAACACAAGGTCCACAACCATGGACAAGAAACCTTGAGCCCTTACTAGTCATAGCACAATCACACAGAACAAGGTCCTGGAAGTGACCATCAAGGATGATGATAAAGAGCATTGACATTCATTGAAACATGTATGGAGTGTTTACTTCAGTTACATTCCTTCGAACTCTTTGTCTGACTAGTGTTGTATGAAGAATGGAATGAAAACAGATGGAAGAGGATACACATTTCTCTTGTCCATCATCACGCTACCTTTCATTTGGTTTTTAAACTTTGAAAATATTTAGCCATGACAGTAAAACTTGTAAAAACTTTTTTTTAAAGTGGAAACATGATTTTCAAGGAGAATGCATGAAAAATATGATGGGCAAAGTAAAAGTGCAAAATTATTCTAAATGCAAAAGTTAAGTTTACTCTATTTTCTTGTTGTATATAAAAGCAACATGTATATTTGAACTGGATTATTACTTTGTTTCCATTTCTTTTGAGTTCCTACAGAAAGTATTTCAGAGGTGCATTTACTGTAAACTTTTTGTTAAGATCAAAAATATGCTTCTGAAGCTAACTTAAAATTGCCACCACTTAGCATGCTTTAGTTCACATAAGGCAGCAATCTGACAAAAAGAGAATCTTCAAATGAAACAAACCTGAAAGAAACACTTCAAGAATGTAGCTAGTACACCCCAGTCACTAATGGATAGTTGATCCATATCTGTAAGGCTAGTCTGCAGTAAAACCCCCAAATGAACAATAGTATGAATATCATTCAGCAGTATCAGGTAGCTTCACAGCTTCACTGCTTCACTTTAAAAATCCTCTCTTACCTCGCCACACTGCTTGAAAACATAGACAAATCTGTGAACCGAATGTGAACTGAAATAGAACTAGTTTCCTAACATATTCAAGGAGTTCAACTATATTGTATTCAATAGAATTGGTCCTTAATTAGAGCAAGGGAATTAAGACCAATCTCTCTGAAAAATAGCATAAATCTTGGAAAGAAAATTAATTTTCATCAACTCCAGATAATATACGTTAAGTGAATTCCATTCAATACTCTGTTAGAGAAACTATTAGCTTGACTTGTTCATGCTTAAGGAGACATATTATTCAAGTATGGCTTGACTATTACAGTCCATGGTGTCCAACTTTAGCTGATGATAAATAGAAAGAAAGAACAAGATAATTGGAGACTCCTAGATGTCATAGAATCAAATAATGCTTTTGATTCGAAGGTATCTTAAGGATCATCTAGTTCCAACCTCCCTACCATGGGCAGGGACACCTTGCACTTGCCCAGGTTGCTCAAAGCCCCATCCAGCCTGGCCTTGAACCCTGCCAGGGTTGGGGCATCCACAACTTATCTTGACAATCTCTTCCAGTGCCTCATCACCATCAAAGCACAGACTTTCTTTCTAACATCTAATCTAAACCGTCTTCTCAGTTTGAACCCATTACTCTTTGTCATATCACTGCAGTTCTTGATGAAGGGCCCCTGTCCATCTTGTAGGCCCCTTTCAGACACTGGAAGGATATTATGAGGTCTCCATGAAACCTTCTCTTCTCCAGGCTGAACAGCCCCAACTTTATCAGCCTGCCTTCATAGGAGAGCTACTCTAGTCGCCTTATCATGTCCCATGAAGATAAGGGGCTAATGTGCATGTCTCAAAAACCAATAGTCAGATGACTATGGAGACAACTAGGGATTGTTGGTAAGAACATGCTGTGAGAAAGAACTGAATGTGGCTGGAGAAGGAGCCCATACAGAGGTGGGGCAGCACTTTTCTGGGACAAACTCCGTGTATTGGCTCCTGGAGAAGAGCACAGCACAAGCTGCAGGTTAAGAAGCAGGCATGGACTGTTGACCAAAGACAGACCCAGTAGGAGGGGCTCAAGACCACCAAAAACCCTCTAAGCCCTCTGGCCCATTTCCAGAAAGGTCTAGAAGAACTGACTGCATGATAATGAATTTGAATAGAAAGCGAGAGACTCAGCCCCAGGGCAGGGAAGACCCGTAGGTGTAAAAAGGCATCCAAATGAAGCCCAGGTGGTGTATCTACATGTGGCCGTGACTGATACAATGGCCATGTCTATAGTAATAATCAAGCATCAATTTATTTTATCAGTTCTGGAAATGGGAAAAAACATTAATCTTCTATATTATTAAACTGTTAGGCTGGCTCTTGGAACATTTGTGACCATTACCAAGTTGTAATTTAAAGTCAGTTCTCTAAGAAAATTTTTCAGGCCAAGAATCATTCCCAATAGGCAGTCAGAGTGCAAACACATTTTCTGGAGGCTAAGAAAAAGCCATAGGCTGGATAGGTCAGCCAATCCCACTAAGCCTCAACACTAGACAACAGTGTCTGAAAATATTCAGTTGTTAGAAAAATGTCTTCAGGCCTTTAATGAAGGATATGCTTGTAATATTTCAGGGGGCTTGGAAGCACAAGACAAAGACAATATCTATGTCTGTCTGAAAAACTAATTGCCCAGAATATGAAACCTAGAATAAAGGTTTAGAATATATGAGTGCTGTTTTACTCGTATTTTAAAATCTATATGATAGCAAAATAATTGAATCTGTGAATAATGATAATAAATTAATTTGTATGACTCACAATATTAAAGGGTTTGAATGATAATTGTCAGTTCAGTAGTACTGCATTTTACTTAATCCTAGACATTGCTAATTCAAATTCAACAAAGAGATTTTTCTAAATATTCCATAGCTGCCAAACATGCACTATCAGCAAATGAAATATGTTAGAAAAACAACACAGAAAAAATATTTAGTGATGAAATCTCATTCTTAACACCATGTGTAAACAGAATTGTAGAATCATAGAATCATTTAGGTTGGAAAAGACCTTTAAGATCATCAAATCCAGCCATAAACCTAACAGTGTAAAGTCCAACAATAAGTGCACACACAGAGGGAATGCATACTCACTATAAATAACAAGGTTTATAATCTATGTTCCTAATAGGCCTCTTGGAAAATTACTAATAAATTTGACAGAAGCTGCTGTTTAATGATAGGATTAATAAAGTCATTCCATAATTTAATATATTTTAAATTAAATGTACAGCAGTATATCTAGGACACAAGTGAAATTGAATAACTGGTTTATTTTTGTTAGAATTTTGCAAGTTAGTACTTTGCAAGAATTAAATCACCACTGTGCCTCCAACTACATTCTCCCTTACGCTGACTTGGAGGGCTTGTTTCTACTGATAGAGAATTTATCTAAGGCTTTTTATTGAACTTCTTAGCCACATTCTTAAAAGAACTAAGAAAAAAAAAAGAGGTAATTAATGCTGCTTATTAGAGATATATACCATTTTCTGTGGTTTTAGTTACCTCCATCATAATTCTTGCAGGAATTCACAAAATAAAGATTATGGGACAACTATATTTCAGGGATAATGAAAAATCAGAAAGCTCACAATTTTCACCAAATGTATTTTGAAAAACCAGAGTAAATAGGCAAATGAGTCAATCCTTCTACGCCTTTGGAAATCACTTTAACACTGAATATTAGGCAAGTCCTGTCAGTAACCCGAGTTCTAGCCATCCGAATTAAGCTGCAGCAGGTACACAGGGAAAATCTTTTTCACATATGGCACAGAAAAACAAAGTAAAACTCAAAGCCAACCCTTCCACTAGTCAAGATGAAATTAATAGAATTTCAATATAAATTTTGAAGAACATATCATGTGGCTTGTATTAGAGAATTTCAGTCTATGTCAAAATGAAAGAGCTAACAAGTATAATAGAGAAATGAACTTGCAATTCTCCTAAAACATCAACTAAAATGACACTTGGATAGTAACCAAGACTCTACAATAATCCTTAAAGGAGGATTTTAGCTGATGGTGGAAAAAAAGCAAACTGTGGACAGGAAAAAAAACTGCATCAACATTATTCTCCAGACTCTCATCACAAATAATGAACACAATGTGTTATATTTTGCTGACATAAATGTCTTAGTGTTCCTGAAAGAGTATTCAAACTCTCTACTTGTGAGGAAGCAGGTATCGTCACCTGGTTCAGTTGCAGAAAAGCAACATAGCACAGAGAGTTTTATAAAACTGATGAGGTTGTGCTTGTATTTAATTGCCTGTAAAGATCTGGTTTGGACCTCATGCTGCTTTCATTCAAGTGACGATTTTATTCAACTATACTTGTGTTAGTAGACAAAGCAGAAATACTTGTAGGCTCAGAGGCAATAGGATACTGATGCATCAAAATTAATTTACATTGGTATCTGAAATTCGGGGGAGGTTCTCTTAAAGCAACACTGCTGTAACAGCAGATTCTGGATCAGTAAAAAACAAAAATTTTACTCAGAATCTCGTAATAACCTCAGAAAATTAATTTCTCACACAACTGTGAGAGATTCCTTGCTGTTCACCTGATCATTCATGGAAAAGGTGCAGAGCTTTTAGCTCTGAGGGAAGCATGCAGACTGCAATTTTCAGAGAAAAGCAGAAACTGGCTCAATGCTTCCTGCTGGAAGCACTTCATTTTCCCAGTAGGCTTTGGTAAAACTCAGTAGAGCTCAGGGGGAAAAAAAAAAGGAAAACAAAACTCTTGGAACACCTGACAAAGACGAAAAAAAATCTTTCCATAAATTGTAAAACTAAAAGCTGATAGATGGCTGCTGACCCCAATGCACTTGCAACTTTGAAATAGATACAACACTTTTTCAGGTTTTTTTTCAGGAATGAAATGGCTTTGAATTTCTAGGATTGCTAGAACAGGATATTTAGAAGTTAGAGTTGATCAGACAAGAAGAGAAGTATTTTTAAGCAGCATCACTAATACCCCTGTGTAACTGAATGGTATGCTCTTTCCTGGGGTCCAGCAATTTTCAGAGGTCTTTTGGATTGAAAAACTACGCTATTGTCTCTAGATAAGTTAAAAAATCAGTTTTTCTTGTAGTCTCTGAATCCTCCTTCTATTCTTTCCGAGACCTTCCTGGCTCTGTTCATGCTTGACAGTCCTTGCTACTGAGGTTCTGCTCACCACCTGCATTGTAAGAGCTTCTTCAAAGCTCAAACTGAGATGCAATTAAACAAAGCAGCATCTTTTCCTCTTTCCATAGAGATATCTGTATGCATCCATTAGGGCAGGGAAAGCACATAACTCTCTTCTCTACTGCCCAGCCACACTTATTTTTACATATGACATAAAACAAAACACAGTGAAAAAAATAAAATTTGCATCATCTTTCAGAAGCTGACGGAGACAGAAGTAGAAACTTATAAAATCAATTGGTCAAGCTGAGAACTATGTAAGTCCTAAAAGCAAACCAGATGATATACCGTCCACCTCTTGATAAGAGTGATTGAAAGAAAACATTTATTCCAGACTGTATAATTTAAGTACTAGGGGAAAAGTTTCTGGGTTTTCAAGTTTTATTATACTTATTTTGGCATTAAAAAATTTATGCAACATTTGTAATGAAAACATTGGAATTTTTTTTCCTAAAGTCTAGATTTTTTAGCTTGAATTAGTAATAGCATCAGTCATGGTGGTGCCTTTAGCATAGAAAGTCTTTAAGAAGACTTAAAACTGATGTTTAACATAGAGCAAACTTGGAATATTGTATTAACAATCATGTAAGTAATATCTAAAAACTCAATTCAACTTATGGTAGGTAAAATGTCTTCCAAAACTTTTCAGAATTTTGTATCAACATTCTAGAAGCTATGAAATATATATAATTCACAATAATTTCTTTTCCACAATTACGTAATGAAAAAGGTATTAGTATAAGGTATATTGATTAACTCATCAGGGAATTCACCTCACATACTTGAGATTTACAATCTAATTACATTTTATTCTCACTTCTGTGTCTTGTAAGTTTTCTGCTATTTTGTCAGCTTGTTTTGTGCATAAGCATTCTTATTCAAAATGCAGGATCTGTTTAAAACATTTTCTCTGTTGAATTCCATAACACATTGCAATTCATGAGCTATACTTGGAGATTTGAATATCCGTTTGAGGCATTTGCAATTACTTTTATTTTATGTATGATTTAATTCATGATCTTGCATTTTGCAATAGCTTTACTCTACTTTTCCATCTGTGAAGTTCAATTGTCCCAAATTGTTTTCACTTCTTATGGTCCTTTATCAGAATTAAGCATCACTGTCTCTTAAAATCTGCACATCTGAACAATATTTCTTATCTCTTCTCTCAAAAAAAGTACTGGTTTTGCAAGTTATTTTATATAAAATAAAGCTGAATTTCTGCATTATACAAATAATGCCAGCATATATATTTCTCAAATGTAGAAAACGTGACATTTCAGTATGCCTAGTCTAGAAGTTGCCTATTATTTTATTAATCCTTCTTTGCCTGCTGTCATGTGTTGTGTAAATGCAGACAGAAAAATTCCAAAGTAAACAGATTTTTAATTAATACCTAACTCCTAAGAATATTTAGACTATTTTGTGAAATTATAGCTGAATTTTTATTGGTCTTAGGTCATCTGGAAGATTGAAGTGTTGGAACAGATGAATTATTTCATTGCAAATCAAGATCTGTAGCACCTGGGCTTGGCTCCTGTGGAAAAGACCAGCTATAAAAATGACGCCTGAGATAGGGAATCAAAGATCAAAGTTGAAGTATTACAGTCAAGGAAGTGATACTTATGTCAACCTACAGTTGTAGGTTGTTGACAACAAAATATCCAGTTCCAGCTACAGAACTGTCATTTGAATTTAGAGTTCTATATTTGGCTTTCAAAGAATCTCAGAATGGTTTCAAGGAGCCTCTGGAGACCATCCTGTCCAAAACTTCTCAAGCAGAGCAGGTTGATGGGACTGTGTCCAGTTAGGTTTTGTACACACATGGAGGACTTTCACAGCCTCCCTGGGCAAGTCTCCCGAGTGTTCGACCACACTTGCAGTAACAAAGGGTTTTCTTTTGTTTAGATCATTTCCACTGAGGACTGGTGAAGCCAAAACTAGAATTCTGTGTCTAGTTCTGGGCTCCTCAGTACAATAAGAACATTAAAATACTGGGCTGGTGCAGAGAAGGGCCACTAGGGTGTTTAAGGGACTGGAGCAGGTTAAGTTGAGAGGTGGGGATCTACAACGTGGGAGCAAGAAGGCTCATGGATGTTCTTATCTATTTGTATAAACACCTGATGAGAGGCAATGAAGAAGTAGAAGACAGGTTCTTCCCAGTAGTCCCCACTGACAGGACTAGAGGGATCATCAACCAACTGAAACACATTAAAACAAGCCTCACTGACATTGTTAATATTACATTAGCCTACACTGGGGAAAGCAATTTATAAAAGCGGTATTCCTTAAATAAATAAACAGTATTCCAGGGGTGAGCTGCTTGTAGATGATACCACTTTTAGGTTTGGGGTTACGTTTCAAGGTTTTGGTATCAGCGGAATGCAGTATTCACTTCTGTTTCATCACTAGAAGTTTTCCCTGTGTCAGGGTCAATTCTGGCTCCAAGGTGGACCTGACACTGGCCATGGCCAAGCCCATCAGCGACAGTGGTAGTTCCTCACTCCATTAAGAAGGAGGAAGAAAATTGCTGTACAACAGCAGCTGGAGAAGAGAGGAGTGAGAATATATGATAGAAACAACTCTGCAGACAACAAGGTCAGTGAAGGAGGGGAAGAGGTGCTCCAGGTACTGGAGCTGAGATTCCCCTGCAGCCTAGATTGAAGACCATGGTGAGGCAGCTGTGCCCTTGTAGTCCATACTAGAGAAGTTCATGGAGGATTATTTCCTCTAGGTGACATCCCATGCAGGACTAGGGGAAGAGCATGAGGGAGCATCAGAGACAATTTGTGATGAACTGATAAGAACCCCCCATTTCCCATCCCTCTATGTTGCTTAGGGGAGGAGGTAGAGAAAATCATATTTCTCTCCCCCTTTCACCGGAGGAGGGTGAGTGATAGAGTAGCTTGGTGAATATATGCCCTCACCCATATCATTCAGTATGATTTAAATACAGACTCCTCATTTTACTCTGCCTTATGAAAAGAATGTTATGGATGTTAAAGAATGTTATTTCTCTGAAATTCTTGAAAATAACTAAATTAATTTTAATTTTAACAGAAAAACATGATGTAAATCTCATGCAGTTTTTTATTTTAATTTCTACATTTAAAATTTTTTTTCTAACTTAGTATGTGTCTTCTCTGTGTCATTACATCAATTAATCTCTACTCATTAAGTATGAGGCATATTATCCCTATAGGAGATCATATAACAAGATTCTAACACAGTGACTTGCACAAGTGTAGAAAAAATACCTATTGCCACGTATTTTAACTTAATCTATAAATTAAAAAATGTTAGAGAAAATACTTATAGCAGAGTCAGAAAGTTACTGACATTTCTAGAAAGTCATTAAAAATGTATTTACCTGCAGACCTTCAGTATCTTCCCCCTTCGCCCTCCCCCACTATTATTTCTTCATATTTTTTCATTTGGCATATCTTATTCTCAAAAGATTTCTGTATTCTCACCATAGGTTGAAAGCCTCCTAATTTCCTTACTATGTCTTACTAATTTCCCCCATTTATAGTTGTAATAGACTTTCAGCGAGTGGGATTTTTCTTTTATTTTTTTTTTGAGTTGTAAATTTGCTATTACTCTCTTCTTAGGCCTTGCCTTGCAGATGCATATTTCAACTTCCTTTGTGGATATACTATGTCATTACACAGGCACACATTTAAAACTCTTGATAGTTTGACTTCTAAAGCCAAGAAACCAAGATGTGACAGAATTAAGGCTGGAACTCTGGCCTGACATTGGCCTCTTAGTATAAATCCAGCCACACAAGTAATCCTCTTAAATAGTTCCGTTTTCCATGATCATACTTGTAGTTCAAATAGAAAATTATTTTAATCCTTTAAGCATTAGAAGTACATTAAATTCAATTCTTTCAAATTTATAGTGAAAATATGCAGATATACAGGTTAAGTGAAGCAAGGGAAACCACCTGATCATTTATTACAGAGCCACTTCAATTTTTTTGCCATAGGTTGACTGCAGTATAGAATATTTAGAGCACTACTGACACTCTCTAGAATGAAATGGAAACAAATGGACTTCTTAGAGACAACAGTCCAAAAATTTTGGTAAGTCATGGTTAGTAACATATATTCACCTGATTTGTAAGCAGGGTCAATCAAAAATTTTTTTTTAAATTATTTTAAGACATTTAGAGGAGAATCTTTTTCGATAAATATTGTTAATGTGTTAGTTCTTTTTGCATAAAAAAGGAAAACTTTTGCAAAAAATGTAAAAAACCCCTTAAAAGATACCATTTCTTAGTATTTTCCTTTTTCAAATTGTTGTTTTGGTTTTGGTTTTTTTGCATTTCTTTGCCCCTTTGCCTCCTTGTCCCTTTAAAAGGGGAGAAAAGAGAAAAGTATATGAAAAAAAGTAAAATATTTTTGGTTTTCTATATATTTTATTTTCTTCTATTAATGAAATGACAATAACCCTTCCCAAAATTCCATTTTTGTTAATTACAAATCATTAAATACTTCTGTCGGTATTTTGCATGTATTTGTTTTCTACTAGCTCATTCCCAAAATTGTCATTGGGTTCTAACCATCATCTCAACACCACACAATCAGTGTGAAGCTGAATTAATTGAGAAGTGATGT
The DNA here is from genome assembly GCF_020740725.1 of Corvus hawaiiensis. Taxonomy (NCBI): domain Eukaryota; kingdom Metazoa; phylum Chordata; class Aves; order Passeriformes; family Corvidae; genus Corvus; species Corvus hawaiiensis. The sequence goes on from NC_063215.1 coordinate 28,574,415, forward strand.
ATTTCTACATTTTTCTTTGCAACACTTAATGTATTTACCAACTTTTTGTATTGGATGTTTAATATTTTTTTTATTATAGGACAAAATTTCCTATTAGTTTTTTGCTTTTTGAATATTTGAGTAGAGAAACAATTCATATGGCTTCTCATTTCCTTTTTGCCAGAGCTTACTGTACTTTGCCTTGGCACAATGCACTACCTCTGCACATTAGAAAACAAGTAACTGTTTTAGAAGTAAATGAGCTATCCTTACTTTGAAAGGCATGTAAGGTTATTTAATATTCAAACAACAAACAAGCCAAACCGGCCAACCAAACAGAAAAAAATACACCAAAAAACCCAAAACAAAACAAAAAACCCCAGCCAAACAAAAAAACCAAACCACCCAAACAGTCCCTTGAAATCATTCAGTTTAGTAGTATAGTAAAAAATGAATCTCCTAAATTTCATATATCATAATATCTTGCTGACTTCTGCATTAATTATTGCATTCTCCCATGCCCTGTTGTCTTTTTTTATCCCACCTCCATTTCAAAAATAAACAGACTTGTGAGAAGTCTTTTGATGTTCTAAAACAAATTTTTGAAATGGGTATTTTTTTCCCAAGTCATACTATTCTTATATTCAATTTTGTGTTATTTTCTTTTTATAGTATCATTCCAATGTGTGACATAGAGCTTGGTGTCTATGGAGCACATTAACTAAGCCAGGCAGCTTCTCTAAAATAAAGCTTTGTAGTAGAATTATATGTAGGCATATGTTCCATTTGGAAATAATCTCAAACTGATGCTCATTATCTTAGACTGAACATTTAATGCACTCAAATAACCCTGTAACCTTTTCATTTGGGCTTACTGAACAGATGTAGTATTGCATTGTCATACCAGACAGAAGCTTTAACTTGATTAATAACAATAATAACAGTATAGAATTATTTGTGGCAGTTCATATTTTGACAACACAAATGTATACAATTTAAATTTTTCCAATTCTTGAACTTCCATGGATTTTTCTTACAGAATAAGTTTTTTAAGTAATGTAGACAGTATATTCTTCAGTGATAGTAGGGGAAAAAAACCCAGAAATTTCTGTTTTTCTGCATAAATAATTTTACAATCATAGTTGGCAATCAATGGACCATTGATTGCCAACAATGAATCATAGAAAAAACCCCAAAGACTACTATATGCAAGTGTGCTGCCGGCTAACTGTCAGAATAAAGTACTTCAAAATATATTTCCTCATAAGATAGTTTGATTAAACATCTAATTATTTAGACTTATCTGTTTGATAGTAATCGTTGTTACAGGACTGGCCAGTATATTATATTCTATCTTGCTGTACGTCTTTTTTGACTGAAATAGTCAAACATAAACTTAAGACCTATTTTAAAACTCTAATTAAGCTGAGAGTTGGTTTGTGGCATGCAGCAGACATTGCATAAGAGCAAGCACAATAGCTACTTAGAGGCATTTACCATATAGAATCCCTATCATTTCTGTACTTAAAATGGAATTCCAAGAGTTAGGAACTTGGTGTACAGCTAGTAAATTTCTGCAGAAATATATCTGTGTTGCGCTAGTTTTTCCTACATTTGCTAAAGAGGGCAGCAAATGAAGCCTATGTGAATGAAACTCTCTAAAAGTAAACATGGAGATTTACAACATAGGAGATTTTTGTCTGGAGAGGACAAAGCTGTAAACTTAGATGTAGAATACATATAAAATTAATAGGAAGAAAAAATGTCCTTTAAGAAAAATCTTGCTCACGTAAATGCATTTTGTAGTGTGCAGTATTTAGGACTATGTGTTTACTGGTCAGGTCTCCCATTTACAAATCTAGCAGCACCAGCGTCTGTCCGTCATCATCTCAGCACATGACCAGAAAGAGAGAAAGATTTATGCTGTTTCAAAACTGTTTATTCCAGCCTTTAACTGAGTAAACTACAGGAGAAGCAAGCATAATCTTTACAGAACTCACTTTCTCCTGAATGTCTGAAGGAGCGCTAATGATGCCTCACACATACAGGAGATCACTGTAAAAGATGAGTTTACAGAGGTAAGTTATAGGCTTTGGGAAAATGAGATTTGATCGTTCAAGCATTTCAGGTGATGATCATGAGAGCACTTAATGAATTTGAAAAAAGGTGTTAACTCTCCTGAGACAAGCTCCAACTAGCTGGGAGGTAATGATACTTATTTGCAGAAGCAATTGTGATAAGGCATAGAAAAGTAGAGTCAATTAAACTAATTATCAGAAGAGTTCATATATGTTGCTGTACAATAAATACAAAAATATATTACAAAAATTTTAAAAAGAAAAAAAACAAACAAAAATTTGAGGTTTTGTAATTTCTTGTCTTAAAAATATGTATCTACTTATAATGTTGAGGTCATGTGTTTGATCTCCAGGAGCCATTTATTTAAATGTTGGACTCATTGATCTTTGTGGGTCCTTTCAAGTCAGGTCATTCTGTTATTCTGTAATCTTTTCCCATCCAAGCAAAAAATCATTGCAGGAGTTTAATTATTTTTGTTAATAGAATACAGGTTTCAATGTACTGTGATTTCAGAATAATTCTGAATTCTTGGGTAATCCAGACTCATTGATAAGACTCTTGCGACTGTTCAAAAATTTCACAAATTTTAATAACTGTTCATTTATACTCTCTGTTTATGGAACTAAACCGAATAAAGAGGTTTAAATAATAAACATTTTATTATTTTTCAGTCACAAGCTTTCTGATTCCTATAACCATGGAGGTGGTGAAAGTCTAGTGTTGAAAAGAGGGTGTGCTTGCAAGTTTGCTTGACAAAGTAACAAAAAGATAAAGAGTCAGATTCTGAAGAGATTGTCTGCCAAAGAAGTATTCTTTAAATCCATATGTGGAAAGGAAAATGGCCTGATTAGTTGAAGCGTCATGGCAACTAACAATTGTATCCAAGGCTCGATTAACATACAAAGAAGCTCAAACTTAAGAGATACAGTGCTTTTTTTTTCATGTTATCAAGAACTCAGAGGTATTGATTTCCTGTGTTTCTGGACAAATCCACCTTTCTTTTTCCTACTGTGTTAAGCTGGAGTGCCTGGCTAGCAATGAGCGTCATTCAGCTAGGTTATATCTTGTCCAGAGACTACTTCTAAATTTCTCATTTTTACAGGGTAACTGGTTACCTAATGTTATCATAGTTTGCTCCAAAATGAAAAGCTGCAGCATTCCCAAAATGTTGCATATTCTGTTCATACCCATACTCTATAGCAAAAACATTTCTTATAGTTGAGCTCTCAGTGTACAAGACATTTTTGCACTTGTAAGATAGTCCTTGTCATGAAGGTATTTACATTCTAATGACAGAGAAGGAGAAATTAAGGGGGAAATTACAGGCTAAAATTCACAAATAGGATAAAAAAGAAATATAAGTTTACTAGACTGCATGCCTTCAAGCCTACAGAATAAAAGAAATGGCTCCTTAGAAGGCCTGAAACATGATCAGATCCTGTGGCATAGCAAGCCGCAGGATCAGGTGCAACATATAAGGAACTGAGTGAGTGAAAGCATGGGGAGATTCTGTGAGGAGCTGACAAACAGGCAGTCAAGGGTGACAATCTTAAAACTGAAGATGGGAACTCTTTACACATGGCTGAGCAAGAATAAACTTTGCAATGAAATAAATGAACTGACAGGATCTAGATGATTTTATACATGTTTTTCATAAATAACATTGTTACAAAATGTTATCTAATTAAAAAAATACGGGGAAAACTGTGGGTAACGTATTTTTGTTTTTCATAGCTTTTAACTACTTGAACCAGAGTGGAATAGGAATTAGTGTTATTTTAATAATAGTTATATTATTTGTCTGATTTGCTAATACTTTGCTATACTACTTTTATTTTCTTTATTATCTTGTTCAGAAAAAACACACAATTTAAAAGAATGCATGCCATTTGGTAAGCATTTGACACAATTTAAACATGTATTACACATACAAGAATAAACTTGCAATCCTAGATTCTGCTTTGAGTAATGAGAAGAAAATTTTAGTTATTTGTTTTTGCAAGCTTGAAACAGATTTGATTTTGTGTTTGGATCTAAGCGCCAAGGCTTGAAAATTATTTTTTTTCATCTTCATATAATCTTATAAATTATTTGACAGGTAAGCCTCATATGTACAGGCCTGGAACACTGGCATTTTGGGATTCTCTTTTTTTAATATATATAAAAAGTCATTTTCTCATAGAAATATTTGACAGAAATTTCTGTCCAGCTAATTTTGGCTGGGGTAGAATAAATTGTCTTCACAGTGGTCTTTGTTTTGGAATTGTGCTGAACACAGGGTTGATACTATAGAGGTATTTTTGTTACTATTAAGCAGAGCTTACACAGAGCCAAGGCCTTTCTTGCTTTTTGTAGGGCCATGCTGGCAAGGAAGTTGGGGGTGCATGGGAGGTTGGGAGGAGACACAGCCAGGACAGGTGACCCAAACTGACCAAAGGGATATTCCATATCACATGAAATCATGCTCAGTATATAAACTGAAGGGGAAGAAGAAGAAAGGGGGTCATTTTGAGTGGTGGCATTTGTCGTCCCAAGTCACTGTTACCTGTGATGGGGCCCTGCTCTCCTGGAGAGGGCTGAACACCTGCCTGCCCATGGGCAGCACTGAATTAATTCTCTGTTTTGCTATGCTTGTGTGCAAGGCTTTTGTTTTCTCATTAAACTGTCTTTATCTCAAGCCACAAGTTTTCTAGTTTTTACCCTTCTGATTCTCTTTCTGATCACGTTGGTGGGGGAGTGAGCGAGTGACTGTATGGGGCTTGGTTGTTGGCTGGGGTGAAACCACAAAAAAACCAGAAGTCTATATAGAACATTCCCTAAAGCCAGCAGTGAAAATTACACCTTTCCACACAGATAGGTAAAACAGATTAAATATTTGAAATTTAGATTTTAATAGTGCTCACTTTGAAAAATATTGTAACTGGAAAAGGAGTTATTTAAATAGGAATGACACTAGGGACCAGAACTTGGTGTAAACTCGTTAGACACTGACTGAGATTCTCTTTAGCACCTACTAAGGAAAACCAGCTGCTTCTGCACCTCAAAATAGACGTTTTCTCTGCTCAGTGTGACAGGTAGAGCAGCTGCTCAAGGACAGTAGTTTCCCTAGGAGAAATCTGATTACAGAAAAACATGTGATCCTAAACAGTCCATGACATATAACCAAAACTGTCACTGAAGTGTGATCAACAAAGTCTGCAAAAAATGAACAGGAAATTCTGAGCATTATTGTGTAACTTTCTACTGCACCTTAGTCAATTATAACATTTAAAGCAAATTATATCATTTTCCCTTGTTCAGATCCAGCTTTTCACTGTAAAATAAATATGTCTATTTACATCAAGGGTTTATTTATGTTCATTATTAGGAGAAACAAATAAAAATTACTATTATCTGTATTTCTGTGAAAAGCTTAGCCTAATACGTTTGATCAGCAGTCTTGAAATGACAATGCCATTCTGTGGTACCTGTTGAGATTCATCCTGAGGGAGCTGGCAGATGAAGTTGCTAAGCCATTATCCATAATTTTTGAAAAATCATGGCAGTAAGGCTAAGTTTACAATGACTGGGAAAAGGGAAACATGATCTCCATTTTAAAAAGGAGAAAGCATAAGACTCAGGGAATTACAGACCAATCAGTTTCACCTCTGTGCCAGGCAAGATCATGGAGCAGATTCTCATGGAAACTATGCTAAGATGCAAGAAAACAAAGAGGTGAATGGTAATAGCCAACATGACTTTACAAAGGAGAAATCATACCTGATGAATTTGGTGACCTTCTGTGATGGGGCTACAGCATTGGTGAATAAGGGCAGAGAAACAGACATTGTCTACTGGGATTTATGCAAAGCATTTGACACTGTTCCACACAACATCCTTGTTGCTGAATTGGAGAGACATGGATGGATGGACTACTTTGTGAATAAAGAACTGACTGGATGGCTGCATGCAAAGAGTTATGGTCAACAGCTCATTGTCTGCATGGAGACCAGTGATGAGTGGTGCCCTGAGGGGCTCAGTACTGGGGCCAATACTGTTCAACATCTTTGTTGGCAACATGGACAGTGTGATCAAGGGCACCCTCAACAATTTTGCTGACAACACCAGGCTGTGTGGTGCAGTTGACAAGGCGAAGGGAAGAGATGCCATCCACAGGGACCTCGACAGATTTGAAAGATGGGCTGATGCAAACCTCATGAAGTTCAACAAAATTAAGTGCAAGGTCCTGTACCTGGGTCATGGTAATCCCAGACAGCCCCACAGGTTGGGCAGAGAAGTAACTGAAAGCAGCCGTGCAGAGAAAGACTTGGGTGTGATGGTTGATGAAAAACTCAACATGAGCCAGCAGTGTGTGCCTAGAAAGTCAACCATATTCTGGGCTGTGTCAAAAGGAGCATGACCAACAGGTCAAAGGAAGTGATTCTCCCCCTCTTCTCTTGTGAGACCCCACCCAGAATACTGTATACAGTATTTGTCCCAACAAAAGAATGACATGGAACTGTTGGAACAAGCCAAGAGGAGGGCCAGGAAGTTGATGAGAAGACAACATCCCCTAAGAAGACAGGCTGAGAAAATTGGGGCTGTTAAGTCTGGAGAAGAGAAGGTTGTATGGACACCTCATAGTAACCTTCCAGTACCCAGAGGGGGCTACAGGGAAGCTTGAGGGGGACCCTTTGTCAGGAACTGCAGTGATAGGACAAGGAATAATGGGTACAAGTTGAAAGAGAGGAAATTTAGGCTAGGTATTAGGAAAAAAATTCTTTACTGTAAGACTGGTAAGATACTAGAACAGGTTGCCCAGGGAGGTGGTGGATGCCCCAGCCCTGGCAGTGTTCAAGGCCAGGTTGGATAAGGCCTTGAGCAACCTGATCCAGTGGGAGGTGTCCCTTGCCCATGGCAGGGACTCCTGGGACAAGGTGATCTTTAAGATCCCTTCCAACACTTCACATGCTGTGACTCTATGATTCAGTGTGTTTTGTTAAGGCTATTAATCCTTACAAACACTGCAAAGAAAAGCAGCACTAATAAGAGTTTAAATGTCCATGTTTTTAATCAGAAAACCAAATCAAATATACTCCATGGCCTGAATATCACAGTTACACAATAGAAGTGAAATGTATTTAACTAGCCCTGCTTAAAGGCACATGATATATTTGAAGTTGAATTTTATTTGCTTTCCTTCATGAAACACATCTGTTGATTTCTACTTTTTCATTGAAAACACTCCCATCTGTTTTCCTATTCTATGCTAATTCATAAAAGTGATCCAGGAAGCCAGTGCCAGGAAATAAGCCACCTTCAGCATTTGTTGACCGTGATCCTTCTGCATTGGATTTCATGGGATTTAGAAGACAATGTCATAGTAGCCAGATGTATTTACTCCATTTTACTGGGGGTGGTGGATGGGTAGGCCCACTAAATTTGTAGGTTGCTCTCCTTTTTCCACAGTGTAGATAAAATAATTGATGAACTGGGATATGATCATTACTCTATGGCATCTGCTATCAGTCTTTGTATTGACAAAATAAAATTTAGTCAATTGATAATTAGGCCAAGATTATCATATTTTTCACATCAACTATAAAGTGACTCTTGAGAATGATATCATACACATGAGAGATTTGGTTTATATAATTTTAAATATTTGTTGTCATCTTGTCAGCAAGGTGTTCTGCCTTTTTTGTGGATAGTGGACTGAATATGATAATGAATAATTGGGTGAATGTTAAGAATGTCAACCTGATTTAAATCTTGGGATAAGCAAAGGTGAACAAAGCTGATACCAATCACAAGCCAATTGTAGAATCAAATCAAAACACGGGTGAATCATGAATGATAACTTCATTTTTAACACACCTCATTTGCTATATGGTTATTTAATTTTGTGTAGAGCAATATGCAATAGCCCTTGGGTAGATCTATATAAATTGTTTCTTGATTTTTGTAGAGGCCAATAATAAATACTTAGGAAACTGCCCATAAACAGGGCTCTTTTTGTTATCCCAGCTTTCAGAGACATCCAGCCAAGGACCAGCATGAGCCGATAAACTTTGCATCTTGCAGCTTTCAAGGAATTTATTGATTTATGAAAGTAACTTTTTAGCTCTTCAAGACCTTGCTTAAAAGGTAGGCACATTTAGATATACATGAATTTATAATTTTATAATACTCCTCTCTTCTTTCTTTAGAGTTTCAAATGGAACTAGTTCTACACTAAATCCCTCAGGAAAACATCAGAAAGAAGAATATCAATGTGTAAACAAACTAGTGCTTTTTGAGAGTCAGAACATTTGCATCCCAACATAAAGAGCTTTGAAAATAAATCTCTTTATTTACCAAGGCACAAATACAATCAGAAACTCCACACCTTTTAGATGCCTAGTTACAGTTACAGAATTTATATGCCTGAACTAAAGATAGAGCATTTCCTGAAGAAATAACAAGACACAAATATTTCATTTTCTTCTATACAATCTACAGGCTTCATACACTACATTTTAAACTCCATTCTAAATAACTAAGCATGTAAGTTCCTGTACTGCAAGAGAAATCAATTCTGAATTTAAATCTGAAAATGGGATGCACAACAAATATATAGTCTTCAGTTAAAGGAAGTGTGACTGAAGACAGGAAAGAAGACTGTCCATTTGTTTGGCCCAGACCTTCACATCCTGCATGAAAACCTTCCAAGTGTTGCGGCCCTCCCCCCTGCCATGTAGTCCTGGGAGAGGGGCCCTGGGGAGGGAGACACAGGGTTTCCCTGCCCCTGGTCAGCCTCGTTCCCCATTGGTTGTTTTGTGTTCCCCTGCGCGGGCAAGGACTCTCGGGTCCCATGATTGCCACAGTTCCTTGGCAGAGCCCCGGCCATGCGGCTGGAGAAATAAACATCTCTCTGAAACATCTATCAAGAATCGGTCCATATGTATTTCTTTTCCACGGGCCTCGTTGTTTGATACGCGTGTTGCAGTATCCGCTCTGTAACAAATGGTGGATGATGCGAGCAGAACGATCCCTGATCCCTACAGCGACTGATTTGTGAGTAAACGCTGAATTTCTCTTCTTGTTTTTGTTTTGCCATTCCATATCTAAACTATGGAGGAACCGTGGAAAGAATCTTGGCTCTCAGAGCCGCATATGGACATTTATCTTAAACTTGAAAAGATTCTTGAACAACGATTTGTAAATTTTAGCTTAATTCAAGCTCAAAAGGAACTGAAACACTTCCAGGCATGGTTGTTTAAGAACTTTTTCCATGTTTCTTGGGATTTAATTCTTACCAAAGACTTTTGGAACACCGTTTGGACACAGTTAAATTTTGAGTCAAAATATATGCTGATGGAAAAATATTTTCATGAATATTATTGAATTACCGAGACTGTTGAGCAATGTCAGCTGTGTCCTGGCGAAGGGAAGCCTGCCTCAGAGTCCGTGCAACCCAGGCCACAGGGACTGAGTGCTCTCCAAGCAGCAGCGAGGCAGTTCCCACACACGGGCGGAGCCACGTGAGCCGCAGTGTCGGCAGCAGAGCGAGGCGCGGCAGGAGCGGCGCAACCCGGCGGTGCCCGCCCGGCCCCACGCAGTGCGTGGTGGAGCGAGCCCCATGAACTCCCGACTGAGAGGGGCGGCACGCGGGCGGCGGCTGGCGGTGGTGGCGGCGGAGCAGAGCCGTGCCTAGCCAAAACACACGCTGGAGCAGGGCGCGGGGGGGTCGCCGCTCGGGGACCTGGCCAAGACGTGGGCGCGGTGCCAGGCAGCAGCAGCACAGCTGAGAGCAAAGGCGGCGGAGCACAGAGCTGAGCCGCGCGGCCCCGCCCGGCCCGTGTGGCCCCGAAGAGCATGCAGGCACCAGCAGCCCCGGCAGTTACAATGCAGGTGCGAGCGAAAGTGAAAGAGAACGCAAAAACGCAGCGAGACAGAAAACAGCAGCCACTCAGAAAAAGGAAAAAATCACCATAGCTAAGGTTTTAAGAATAGTAAAATGGTAAAATGTTAAACAAAATTATGGTTTTATAACGAGATGTGACAACCAAGAAGGCATATTCGTTCATAGCTTTGCTATTAAAAAGAATAACCCTGAAAAATACATCCCAAGTTTAGGAGATAGAGAAGTAGAATTCAAAATTGTGCAAGGTAGAAAAGAGTTACAAGAAGCAGAGGTCATTGGTGTTTCTGTAAAAGGCAGTATATATGCTAAAAAGCGTAGTCATGTTAGACAATATCTCCATTATAAGCCCCCCCTACAGTCTCCCTTTCCTAATCCCACCTTTCCCCCAATATGAACCCTTTCCTAAATTTATCCCATCCCTAGTTTATTCCTAATCCGTTTTTCACCCCATGGCTTCCCTATACAATTCCCTTTGCCTACAACTCCTCTCCGATGCCAAGGGGGGGATGAAAAGGGGGAGGGAAGAAATTAAACCCTCTCCTGCCTCAGTTTCCCCACAAAGCATGCCCAGAGAGTCCTGTCTCCTTTCTGTTAGCCTTAAGATGTTCCAGAGAATCTGTTTAGACATTTAAAAACTCAGGAGGGTGGCTTGTTTTGTTTTGAAACTGTCCTTGTTGTTTTCAATGTTAAGTTTTAAATCTCTTTTGTTAAAAATAAACGGGTGAAATGTTGGGACCCTCCCCCTGCTGTGGGGTCCTGGGAGAGGGGCCCTGGGGGGGAGACACAGGGTTTCCCTGCCCCTGGTCAGCCTCGTTCCCCATTGGTTGTTTTATGTTCCCCTGAGCGGACAAGGACTCTCGGGTCCCATGATTGCCACAGTTCCTCGGTAGATCCCGGCCATGCGGCTGGAGAAATAAACATCTCTGTAACATCTATCATCTATCGGTCCATATATATTTCTTTTCCATGGGCCTCATTGTTTGATACGTGTGTTGCAGTATCCGCTCTGTAACATCCAAGTAGTAAATTAGATTGAGCTCATTGGAGAGTGCACAGTTTTGTAAAACCTTCTATAGGTGGAACAGTGTGTTCAAGAAGAGAGCTTGCAATAGAAAGGACAAGGATACACAGCTGAAAACAAATTCATAGCTAAGTCTCAGAAATTATGAAAAGAAAGAAGCTTTTGAGGGGGTACATGACCACACATTTTAGCATATAGAGCCTCTAAATTGCTGAAAGTTTGTTTGGAGAGCAAGAAGGTCAGATTCTATAAGAGGAAAATTATTTTCAGAATTGAAGCTAATCCATTTCAGCCATAGAGATGAGTATTTCACTATTTAAAGTGTCAGCTTCTTCCCATGTATTGATCTCAGAAATCAGAATCATACAGTTGTTGCTGTATGGTTAAAGGTTGTAAGGGACATCATGACACCCAGAACTCAGAGCCAGCTAGTTATTTTATCTGATGATATGACTAAGGTTGAAGGCATGCCTCAACCTGTTGAGGTGGGTCCTGCTATAAAATGAAAATTTTGGATCATGTTTATTTAGGATAACCTAGGATTGATGACACAGGATTAATTACATAGTGTAATCCCCTTTGAAAACCTCACATTTACTCAGAAGGCGCTTGAGGGACAGGTCTCATCCATGACTTGAGTCGACTCCATATGGTCCTTTAAGAAAGTGAAACTGAACATGTTATCAATTTGCAATAAAAATAAAAAAAGAAAAATTCCCAGTGCTGCTACTGCTGAAACATCTCTAAAGGGGATTAGTTATGCTTCTATACTACAGTTCTACATAATAAAAATTTAGTACTTTTAATCTCAAAAGTGAAGTCTGTGGTCTGTTCAGGATCGCAAATGTACTACTGAAAAATATCAAAATATCTACAGAAATATTTGTCAATTATTGTCCAGAATATTCTGACAGAGGATGTTAGGAACTTCAAAAATTATATCTGAGATTTACTATTAGCAAGAGTAGAAGAAATACTTTCTCAATTCTTCAGAAGTCTGATCCTCAAATCTTTAAAACACTTTGTTTCTCCACTCTTTCTTTGGCATTGGAATTCGTATTATACATTTAATCTTTGCATGGAAGCAATGTTCTAGCTAGTAGTTACATATTCTGCTCTCTCCCTTCAAGAAAAATATCTGCATCTACTGGGGGGAAAAAAAAAAAAGAAAAAGGATGTCTATTGAATAGAGCATGTAAAATCTGCTCTCAGAGCTAGTTTTGCTACCCCTGCTAAATTACACCACATTGTTAGAAGTCATACCAAAAGCATACTTGCTGTACATTTATGAATAAACCAGCCTAGATTTCCTTGATAATAGGACTTTGGGGGGGTAAAAATTAGAACCAATTCTTATAATTCTTCAGATTTTTTATCTCTTAATTTTTCCTATTATAAGAGATATAAATAGAAATACTATAAGTAAAACATATTCAAACTAAAAATGTAAAATGAAGATAATATAGAACAATTAAATCAGAAAGAGCAGGAAAGCATAGAATTTTTTTCTTTTTTTTTTTCTTTTTGAAAAGTAATTTAACCTACACTTACTGAAGAACTGTCACTCACAGATTGTTCCAGTTAACAGACTGTCACACTGAACACTATACGCAGTTCAGCAAAACTGGCACTGCTCCATAACTGAGAGGATGGGTTTTTAAACCTCTTACAATTACATAATATCCTCAGAGTCAATAATATAAAAGCAGCAGCTTTTCTCATATGGATGAGAACTTTTACCATGTCCTAAATTAAGTAATAAGTAACAAGCTCTTGCATTTTAAAATCCTCAAAAGACAAGTAACTGGATTAACTGTTCTTGCAGTGAGATTAATGTGGATCAGGTCATAAAAGTAACAAATGGGTTCCAGTGTATTCTTCGTATGAACAATTTAATGGATTATATATCTCAGATGCAAAAAGCATACCTAGCATAATTTAGTTACTCTGTATTTGGGAGATAGTCTATATTGAAACCTTAAAAATTCTTTGTCTGCCCTCATTTCTCAATCACATTTAATCAAGAACTACATTTAACAAATCCTATTTATATGAAATTGAAATTAAGAAATAAAGTACTATATGGGACATTATAATTCATGCTCAAAAAAATAAAAGGTGCCCAATTCAAGGAATAAACTTGCATATACATATCAGATGGCACTGTTGAAGCTATTTCACATAAATGACTTCTACTATTGTCAAAAATTAGGTGCTCATCCTGCTTCTGAATGTACTGCTCATTTCTCTAATGTTGCTTTTCCCAGAAAAGTTGTAATGCACTGGTTATTTTTTCTTAAACTCTAGAGATATGATGCAAATCATATCTCTAACACAGAGCCACACAGCGAATTATTCAGAAGTTGGAGAATGAGGGCTGCAGTTGTAAGGAGTTTTGCTTCAGACTGAGAATAATAGTATTGGAAGGGAAGCCACCAGGATGAAAAGTAAATTCTTATCCCAGGGATCTCACTAATAAGAACAAAAAGGTAGCAAAATGTTAACATTTCCATAACTCAAAATATGGAAAGCATCACTCATAGAAAGAATCAGAACAGGAAGAACTAACTCTGAGGGAACAGAAATGGAAATGGAAAATGAACTATATTAGTATAAAGTGCATGATTTCTTATAATGAGAGTTTTTATGCATGGAGATTCTGAGTTGGAAAAGGCAATGAAGGACAAAATCCTGTCTGTATTAATTCATCAGCTAGCAGTGTAATGGAGACATGGAAAAGTAATTTTTTAGTTTTGTAGGACTGATCAGGCCATGTACTTGTAATAGGTAAGGAGCTGGGCCAAAACACAAGGGAAATTTCACCTGGAATATTGGGAAGAATTGCTATGACCTAATTTTAGGTTTCCAGTTGTAACATCATTATTATAAGAAAAGTTTGCCTATGCAATTAACAGAAACAAATAAGCTCCAGACTATGTCATCAGTACTCTGAATTCTCATTCTAAATGGCCTGCTTTACAGTTTTACCACATGAGAAAACTATTTTAGATTCCTTAAACAAATAATATGGGCAATACTTTGCTGTATACAGTATGGGTAATTGTTTTAAACAGATTTATTCAGATGCAGAAAAGGAATTATCATGAAAATAGTCAAAAATACTAAAAGAGATTGACTTACTTATCCTGGTGAAATGAAGGATATACAGGTTTATAATTTCTCATAAATATATTATAGAGTTAAAATGCAAAGTTGGCACAAGAACAAATTGATATAAATGCAGCAGAAATAAATTTAGGAGAAAAAACCAGATACTTCTAACATTCAATCTGCCAACGGTCAGTAGAGTAAGTGGGACAAAAATATATTGCTGATTTTATTAGAAAGGTGAATCAATTTACAATATGGTTGCTTACATTATCAGGGGACTGGGTTCAGTGACGTGTAGAAATGTACAACTCCTTCCAGAATATGAGAGGCTTAACCTGAATAAGACACTGAATGACTTTCACATTCATTTTGTTAAGAGTAGTGGAGAACTGTCTTTTTTAAGTTTATGACATAGTTTTAGCTAATATGATTCCTATCATTTCCTATTTCCAGTATTTCAAGATAAATGAATTTGTACAAGGCTGATTTTTCTTTTCTAGTCGTATATAAACTTCCACAATACCCTTTGTCATTCCAAGGAGGTAAAATGAAAATACCTGTTTTCAGCTAATAAGTGGTTGACATATGTAAGAGCAGTGTTGGATTCTTTTTTAATTATTATTTTTAATTATTACTATTACTTAATCATCTTATTAAAACAGTAATGAGGAGAATTTTCATGAAAAATCTTAGTAACTAAATAGTTTTAATTTACCTTTATGGACATTAGGAGTTAACCACTACTACCTGTTGACATAAATAGCCCCATTCTTTCAGTCAAAATGCAGATCTAGATGAAAAAAAAGGACCCAGCAACTTAACATGCCATCTCAATGTTCTGACTGCATCATAAATCATTCATTTTCTCATTCTGAGACTATCCTCTACTATTCTTTCAAGGACTTATGAGAAATACAGTTTGTACCTGATAATTGTGATGTTGCTTGATAGTTTGAACTGCCAGAAGGGCTGCAAACCACAGCTATTCAGAAGAAAGCCCTGAAGGTATTTTAAAAAACTTCGATTTCTTTAACATATACTACTCTAGGAAATGTGTGCTTAGGAGAGTCTAGAAGAAATCAAAGTGAAATTAAAAACCAACAGGCTACAGTTGTTATGTTATAATGGTGCAATTATGCATAATTTTAAAACTGTAAAGTATATAAAATAAACATGTGAAATAGCATTATGACAGTTTCCCCATATTAACAACATTCGTCAAAGTCATGTGTTACTATTAAGTAGACATTAGTTATATCAGTATTAGTACTATTTCAGTCATGAATGTTGAAGGATGCAACACAAAAAAATTTCTAGGAAAGGAGAATATAGTTTTTGATCCTATTTGACATGCCTAAGCTTTCTCTGTAACCAGGTATAAATCTTTGTATAGCTGAAAACACTGCACCTTAGAGAATTATGAAAAAAAGAGAAGCAAGAATAGATTTCAGACACCAAATGATCAGCCAGAGTGGGTATACTGCTCAGTCCTGCTGCAACAAAGCCGGATCAGCCTCAGCAGTCCCCGTTAATTTGCTGTTTTCCATGACTAAGTACTCAGACAGCCTAACCACCCCCCGCCAAAACCAGCTTCATTGCTGCTTACACGTTGCTCCAGCACAGGAATTCTGCTTGAACTGCTTGACAACTGTGTGCAGCTCAGTAGCTCAATATTATTTCACTTTTAGGGCTTATATATAGCTTATAAACTATTAAACTTACAGTATGTGTGTGTTTGTGTTCATGTGTTTATTGGCGGTGATGACCTTGAGCAGCTGATCTGCTATACAGATGATTCTCAGATAACCGCTGAACTAGAAAATAAAGGTAGGGTTTTGAATGAATCTCTATTTCATGGGTTCAGTAAACATTTAAATGTTTATATGCAATTATACCCACCAGGCTTTATTCACCCAGTAATCCAAAATGGGTGTACAAAGTAGTCTTGGAAAGGAAGGTGATTTAAACATCTCAGATTAAAAAAAAAAAGAAAAAAAGTTCTACTTTCTAGGTGAGTACTTAGACATATATAATTTAATGGCAGACCAACCAATAACAGATTTTTGAATCTAGTCCCAATTTGCCTTTGCTTTTCTGGGTAAGATAAAATTTCTTAGCCAATTGAGTCCTCTAAAACAAAAAACATTCTATTTTCATTTCTATTAAAAACCAAAAAACCAAATACTGTTTCTGCCTCAGCTGATTTGATTAAAAAGGATCAATTGCATGTGCAGCTTTTACCTTTACTTGGCTTCCACTCCTTCTTTATTTTTAGTTCTTTCAGGAGAGTAACAGATTGGTCATGTCTAGGATTGCATGTGCAAGAAGCACACAAGTCAGTTTTCTGTAGTTGTTGTTAGGAGCTTTTTGCGTACGCTAAATGAAGCAGGAATCATATTTTTATGACTAAATGTACTGCTTTGGCCATCATTATTTCTTAAAAGTCATGAATTTAATCTTAAAATCTGTCATCTGCATTTGTAAGTATACCATTAAGGCCTGTCCCATTACCATTTGTCAAAGTGTTGACTTTCAAATAATATGTACAATTTTTCCAGCTAAAAGATTCAGTTAAAAAGAATGAGTACTAGTCATTGATTTATTATGCTGTTACTGGTTATATTCATTCATCAGTAACATGCTGTTAATTATCCTATGTCAAAGATTACCAATCTGTACATAAACTACAGAGTGTTGTAACCTACTTTTCTAATGTTTATCTTGGACAAAATTTTGTGTTTAACAGTATTTTGGACTTAGTATCTCACAGGTCAATTCAACTGGCCTTTAATTGACTAACTTTTCTTTCCCAAGCTCTGGTTTAACATGTATCTGCATATATCTTATGGACTGAGAGTGTGTTAATTTGCATCCTCTTCAGTCACCTTGATTTCAATTGAATTTAGCTTGTTGACTTCAGTAAAAAAGAATTTAGGAAAATACATGTGGACAAGGAGATTTCTCTTTAGTCTCCTGCTCTTTTGTAAATGATCAGAGAATCACTTTTCTGTTCTTCTGTGAAATAACCTCAGGTTTTTAATGGGACCTGTGTGGACAAATCCATTATAGCTGGTGAATACCTTCACACTACGATAAGGCACAGGTTAGCCAAAGAAGAGTGGAGGACCATTTTACAAATATACAAAACAACCGTAAGCTACTCTTTCTTATTTAATGGCTCCCATTTAAATGTTCTTTTACTTGACAATTTAGTTTCCAATTTCCTTACATGCTGTCAGATGCCTTCTTTTCCACAAATATTTGAATTTATTTTCCAATGTTTTATTTTGCTATAATCAAATTTTTACGGTAATTGCCTCCATTACGACTTCATAAATGCCCTATTTTCCTCTGCAGTTCAAACAGGCATTATTTAATTTCAGCCCATTTTTTCATTTCTGATACATTTTGTTTTGTTTTGACTAAATTTATGATAATTTCTTTCTTTTTATCAGAAGACAAACACCGCTCAGGTTGATAATATCTAGAATGGGTGAAACATTGCTTGTTTCTTTAGTTACTATTGCATTTAGTAGTCAAAGTCCACATGGTTGCTCAATATGTATATAAACTTAAAATTCAGAAATAGATAATGACAAGATACATTGACTTTTTTTTAAATTAAATTACAGTAAAGTTAGGAAGATAAACAATAAAAATGAAATTGTATTCAAAAGCACTTTAATTGCCACTCAGCCAGCAGATGGCAAGTGATGTTCAGTAAAGAAAGACAATAAGGCTGTAGATCTTGCTTGTACTATGCAAATAGTCTATGTATTGAAGATCCAGACAAACCTTTTTTCTCACCTATATAATTATGGAGCATACTCTGCTTTTGTTACTATGAGAAGGAAAAAGACAATATCTTATGCACCGCAGCATTCTCAAGGTTAAGATGTTGAAGTAGTAAAATGATTCCTTTGTAGTGAACCTGAAGGGTATTTTTATTTTTTTTTTCTTTTCATTTTTACTGGATGCCCCAATCTGGAATGGATTAGTTTGTTTATATTTTGGAGTATCAATCTCTATTATTTGCCTGAGGATGCTGAGGGAGATGCAATGTGAAAAGAGAGAAGCATCAGCAATTACTAATAACAAATAAAAATAATACCTATAAAACATTAACACTTCAGCAAAGAATTACCAAAGACAGAAAGCATAGCTGGAGCATGAAGTAAATGCTGTAATAAAAATGACAAGTGACCAGAAGTGTGGTCAAAAACAATGTAGAAAAAACATGGATCAAAGGCCTTTTTACTTTTTACAATCCAGCAAATTCTATGTTAAATTTAATGTTGGTATTACAAAACAACTTTTGACCCTAAAAATATAAATTGCCCTAAAAATACAAAATGTTTGATAGTAATGCAGTTTTATCTTTCTTGGTGCATTTTTTTTATGCCATATAAAATCACTTTTCAAGAAAGGATAATGTCTTAAAAGGCATAAGTCAGTTCTTCAAAAAAGTACCAGGAGCTTCTACTCTGTGTGTGACCAAGCACATTGCAGTGTATGCTTACACCACACAAAAAACTTACGAGAAAGATTTTCACCAAAAAAAAAATTCCCAACAGTGTCAGCCAAACAACCGAAGAATCATCTAGATAAAAGCATGTAGTATTTTAATTAGTTCCGAGGAACATGAAAGTTTTCACTTGACTTCTCCCCACATTTCTCAGAAATACTAATTAATGGCTAGGGGTATAATGTTCTCTTGGCATTATCTATAGGATGCTTGATAGTCCTCTTTTTAAAAAAAAAATGCAGTTAATCCTAATTTTTAAACATTCTTCCTAATAGAATGCATATTAGAACTGCATAAATAATTCCCATTAAGTTATATGATTAATTAGCTGAATGGAATCAAGGCAGGACATCACTGAAAGAGAAAATATGCAAATTATTTTATTGTTCATTGTTAAAATAATTTTCAATTTTTTCCTTTTGTAACAGTTAAACACAAATTCTGATGTGAATACAACAATAAACTGCATGGAGTCGAGTCAGAAGACTGAAAATTTGTAGAAAATTGATGTTAATTGGCTTAACAAACTTTTGAAAGCAATTAAAGCAGATGTGGGTGGTTTGAGGATGATGCAGATCTTTGATGGCCCATCAAAATTAACACAATCACAGACATATTTTGCCTGAGTAGCTCCTGAATGAACCACCCACACAGGACAAAGATTTCAAAAAGCCTCTGTTCAAAAGATTGCAGTGATAAGTGAGTCACAAGAGAATGAAATGTTGAACATTTTTTGGCTTCTAGCACTGTATATAGGATAAAAAACTTGAAAACTTTCACTTGTAATTTTTTAAAAGGAAATGAGGAAGAAAGAAAAAGTCTTTTTATTATGATCAGTAATTTAAAAAAAAAGTTATATTTGATGGATTTTATATACGGTGCTTCTAGAGATCCAAGAAAGTAAAAGCAAGATTTTATCATGTATTTTTGAAGCACAGTTTACATTTTAGTCATATTACTTCAGTTGTCTTTGACTGAAAACAAACAGCTTGAACTCTACATTCAAAATTTTTTAAAATTTATTCAATTTGTGCAAAAAAAGATATCAAAGCAGAGTTATTAACACTCCTGAATCAAGCCACTCTACCAGTAGCTGTAGCAGATGTCAGAATCTATCTCAGCTACTTAAAGAACTTGCCAACATTTGCACTTGCTTCAGTTTCTTTATTCCCATTCTGTTTAAATAATTTAAATGAAAATGTCTTTGCAAGACTTCAAACACTGAAGTGCAAATATTCCATTAAAATATTTCAAAACGTTTCTAGCCTTGTACAGCGTATTTTTATTCTTTAGTATCTTGTTTTAAAATCCAAATTTATGGCCTTTAACATCATATGTAGAGAAAAAGGAATTTAGAGTTTGACTTTTGGGCCATATTTTTTCTTTATCTGTTCTATTAGTCACCTGGTTCGAGGGCCAGATTCTTATCTACTGTAAATCAGGAGAGATTTCAAATGGTTTCCTGAGTCCAAGATTTTGAGGGGAGCATTATTTGTAAGTAATCAGCGCTCTCTTTTTTATGTGCCTCCTGCATGGTGTATCGTAGCACTGTAAAAAATACTTTGAACTGAGCCTCGAGCTAGCTTTATACTGAAAAATTTTAATCTTAATTAAATTTTAGTATTTTTGATTTTGTTTTACTAAAATGAAAACCTCAGTCTTTTCGTCCAGAGCCATCAAGTCTAATAATCAAACTAATTATCCACAAACAACCTGAGAAATTCTTTTTATCTGTACATATTTACTGTAAAAAGTGTAAAACTCAGATAATTCAGTAAAAAAACCGAATTTTCCTCAATAAAATTTTGTGGCTTGTCTTTTTTGTCCATTTGAACAGAATGAAAGTAGACCTAGAATCCTAATATGTACTGGGATCTTTATCATGCTGAAGATAATACAAGCCCTCTCGCATCAGAAATTTCTTTAGTTGTTTTGATTTTAGTTTAAATTTTTTGGACAGATTTTTTGACAGATTTTTTCCTTTTTTTTTTTTTTTATTTTAAAATAGAATTCACCCATTAACTATATTTTATATGACATTGCATGCCTACATACTACTCCTTATTTCTCATCTTTAGACTGTGAATTATAAAGATGCACAAAAAAAATCTGGGGCTGAATACAAAGAGAAAATATAGTTCTTGGTAAAAGTAGATAAAGCTGATATATGCTGCACAATTATAAGATTATCTGTAGAGAAATTATTGAAAATCCTTTGATCTAGATATTTTCCCAAGCACTTTCTTTTTGAGGAAGGGTACTGTTCTCTCCTGTCAAGTGCACTTGTTTGATAGCTGCATTTATAGTTGCACATGATTAATTTTTTCTAAATAAGCTTGCAAGCCTATGTGAAAATTGTAATTAACTTTACTGAAGTACAACAGTTTTAAAGGTACATGGCGTTGAACCAGGATTTTTTGAAAAGAGCTGGAGCTCAGTTTTGTCCACCATTAGTAAAGCTTTTACTGTAGTCATATCCGAAGATTTTACCCTTTTTCTGTCAAAGCGATTTAGCTACATCTCCATTTCATGAGGCCAGGGATCCTGAAGCAATCTCTAACCTGCTGTAACAAATAAATAAAGTCCTACCATTTTACCAACTAAACAGTATAAATTACAAAGTTAAATCACATATTTCTTGATGTAATGACAGATGAAGTATCTTTTGGTTTTTTATTAACTACTGCATACCTGTGAAAGCTTGATTTTTTTTTTTTCAGCTTCTTTAGTGACAATGCACTTCTGACATCTGCATCCCCAGACTTTACATCATATTCAAACTCCTTTAATTATGAAATGTATAAGTGTAGTGGTTTGGTCCAAAATACTCATTACTGTTTATCTGCTGTGAGATAAGAATTAGGAGAAATGCAAAGCAGGCACCAAACTTGAAAGAATATAAAGAAGTTTATTAACAGACCCAAAAGAAGAAAAAAAAAAAAAAAAAAATTTTATACCACCTTCAGAACTCTCCTCCTCCCACCACCTTCCTCCATTCTCCCACTGACAATGTAAAAAGACAACCCTTAAGATGTTCAGTCTGTTTACCACTTCCATAATAACCTTGTTCAGTCCATTTAGAAAGAGAAGTCTCTTCTTGCTCATGCTATGAAAACATTATCACAACGAGACAGCTGCCCACTTCCAAATATTGTTCAGCCCATTTAGGAAGAGGAGTCTCTCTGCTCGTATGTGAATCCCTTCCCCTGACTTGCAGCTTTTCCTGCAACTGCTTTCGAGGGTCCACTCTTGAAGTTTTTTGGGGTACAATTTTAAGGTTGAGCCGTTCAGAAACAAAAACAGAGGCCCTTCTCCTTCCCTGGGAGCAAAGGGTCTTCATCATCTTCATCTTTAGGACTATCTCTGGGAGCATCTCTAGGGACTGAGGTTTTCTCCTTTCCCATTTGGAGCAAAAGTCCTCATCTGGTTCATCTCTCCCTGTCCAAACTTCTCATGAAATTACAGCTGCGTCAGCATCTGCCTATCTCAGCGCAGGTGCTTTTGCTCACGAGCTGAGCACTCCACCCCCCATATCTTCATGAAATTACAACAGGATACTCTGCTATATCATAGCTTCACAACAGAATTTCAGCTTTAAGCATCTCCTCTCTCTCTTTCCCTCAGGTTTTCAGCTCTTCACAGCAGTAAAAGGGTTAATCTCACCTCGGCCTTGCAGCTTTGCAGCTGGAATGTTGAATGTTTCTTGTCACAGTGGAGAGGGGGGAGAGCGGAGCTGCTCCGGCTGCCCACGGCAAGGCAGTGGGGGGGGTTCCATGGCTGGAACAGGTCCATCGGCTCTAGGATGGCCGTGGCCCAGCCCAGCCTGGCCCAAGCAGGGCCTGGCCGGGCCCACTGGGCCCCACACGGGCCCCGCAGCCACCTGTGCCAGCGCCGGAAACGAGAGAGAGCTTGGAGGGGGAGTTTGCCTATTCTTAAATGTGGATCACAGAGGTGGTCACAACTTTAAGTGGCTTAGAGAATTGTCCATATTCAAACTGGCCAGCTGATAGGTTCTATCAGTTCCCAGAGGAAACTGTAAGCACCCCTTAGCAAGGACGTCCCTTCCGGGACTATGCTTGCTAACCTATGACAATAAGTCACAAAGGTTTCATATATTTAACTAATCAGTTAAAACAGGAAGCTTAGAAAATTTAAAATGTATGTGTATTGCTGAGATCTTAAAGACTTTTTTCTATATTTTAGCAGTTTTTCTTTGCTAAATTTGGGGTGGTTTTTTTTAAATGGATGCAACAAAACACAGTTAGACCTTTGATGCAAGTGTCACATAGATATTATGACTTTGTACTTTGAATCTATTTTGGGATGTGAATGACCATCTACTTATCCAAATAGATTTCCTTTCTTTTGCATCGGATGTGTTAGTTAAAGCTAAAGAAGAGGGCACTATTTTCATGTATTTACTGTTAATTTCTGCTACTTTAGACTAAGTACTAAAGACTAGGACTGAAGTGGTTATACAAACTGGAGTCTGTCAATCAATAAATTGCTGTCAGCACTCCAAATTTTTATAGTTCCTAACTAACCTTTCAACACCAATTGGTTGCTCCAATGTAGATTTTATATGGTTTTTATGGGAAAGGCAGGAAATAACATCGTTGCTTATTGCTGACCACAGTTTGAGAACTGATGATTAGACTCTTGTGAATCTTTTGAGTCTAACATTAATGCATTCTTCAGCAAGATGGATAACACGAACCTCCTAGATGGCTTCTATGTATACAGTTTTCATACCTCTAGAAGGAGTATTATTTTGAAGCCCAGCTTTACCTGTGAAGGAGTTTAAAAGAGGTATAAAATAACCTCTTCCTCAATCAGTATTTAAACACACAAAATTTAAGCCTTCCTTTTTAGGAATACTTAATTTCAATAGATTGTCTGTTTATTTTTTTCTCCTGGACATGAAATGTGGAGTGGTTGAGATTTTTTCTTTTTCAATGACTTTTTTTTTAATTACAGTGTTATCAAATAGTATTATGACTGCAACTTTACCAAAATTCAGCTTTTTAGCTTTACATCCTGTACCTTACCTTACCTTACCTTAATCTGTTTTACAACCAGCTAAGCTTACCTATTTGTTGGTGCAAAAGATGCAGAATGTCACTGCAAAGAGAATTATTTATGAAACTTCAAAAGCTGTTTCCTATGAAGTCTGTATTCAAATGCACAATGCAAAAAATAGGTAAGTGGTAGAGGCAGTGCTGTCATTCAGAGCCACAAAATTACAATGGTTAAGTAAAATCTTGGAAACTCAGAACACTTTCAGACAAATTTCTTCTGCATTTAGCTGGAACACCTAAGAGTCTTGACATTGCCTGCAAAATGGTGTCAGTCATTTCATCATCATTGCTGGTAGAACATACCATGTGATTATTTTCTTTTTTTTTTTGGTTGTTTGTTTCTTGTTTTTGTTTGTTTGTTTTGTTGTTTGGGGTTTTTTATGCACTCAGATTAGGATCTTGATGAGTAAAAACAACCTAATCTTTCTGGGCGATGGTGGAAGGTTGTAGCTTGAAAAGAAAGAAAGTCTATGTTGACATAAATATCTTTACATTTTCACAGGCTTCCTGCTTCTGACATGGTGCCAGATTCTATTAAAAATTTCTATGAACTGTTTCGCATCTACTTGAAAGGTTCACCATCTCCCACTCCACAGAATGCTTTGGGAATGTAGATATCGTTAACATGTAAATATTTTTTACTTTTTTTTTTCTAACATTGCATTGCACCATGGCAATCATCCAAATTATACAGTAGTAGCTTGATAAATGTGATATTTTAAAATACTGAGCATTATTTTTAACAATCACTGACCGGTTTTTTACCTACTTCCCTTACTGTCCTGGAGGTAAATTTAGAAAGGTAGCTGACCATGTGGAGACAGCTTCCTCACCTTTAGTTGTAACAGCTTGTTTATTCTTGACAAGATACAGATAAACCATTTTAGCTCACGGATGAAAACCAGAAGGAATTATTGGTAGGAGAAAAGGAGAGGCATAAATGATAGAAGACAATGGGAACCTTCAGCTAAGAAGATTTTGAATAGATTAATGCAGAGCCTTAGAACACATTTTTTTTCAACTCCTGCTCAAGTATTTTAAGGTGATTGCACATTATATGATTTTAATGAGGGGAATAAGATTTGTTACTTCAGCACAGGTACTGAATTGTACTGAATTGGTAGTACTGAATTGTAAAGAGTGTATTGTAACTCAAGTGTATGATGTCAGTAAAGCCTAAAATTCTTACTTCCCAAAAGAAAATGTATTAACTTTGTAGGCAGTAGACAACAGTAGCGGTTTTTGAAGCGGAAATACAAAACTTCATCTTTTCATCTCCAAAAACCTCATAGCTTAGTCCTCTGAGCTTCATAAAATTTCTGCTTTTCTTGTACATCAGCCAATATAGAATGGAAAAAAATCATATCCAAAATGTTCCGATTCTGTATTTTTTATTTATGCTCAGATAACGAACTTTTTACTAACTTCTACTTAAATTGTGGATACAAGTGAAAAATAAGAAGACATGGCAGTTTGTAGAATAAGTCAAACTGACAGAAAAAATGAGTTACACGAGTCATCTCTATCAGCGATTCTAATGCTGATGTTAAGGCAAATATAATAGCAATGAAGCTAAGCAACAGTGTCATTCAGATCATTTACTGAGACTCCTGATTAAAAAGTTAAAATAAAACCCGCCAATAAAACCCACCAATAACCAGATTAAGGGTTTTTTTTATGGCAGAATAAATCAATTCTCAAAGTCAAGCTAATTTTTCCTCATGTTTACACAGACTGAACTACAGAATTACAGGCCTCCCATAGCAGTCCTAACTGTATTTCTAGTTTATCTGAAGCACAAAGTATTCCCTGACCCAATACTCACCATTAATCCTTAATGTAGCCAGGTCAATACATTGTTATTTTTCCAAGGGTGAAAACCTTGTTTTATCCTACAGGTTACATTTAGACATTTTTTCAAATAGTAACAAGAGACAAAAAAGGAGAACCAATATCTCAGAAAAAAAAGCTGTTTAAGATATGGGCAAACAGGATAATCCACTATCCGAAATATTTGTTGAAAAATTCATAATCCTGAAGACTATTAGTGCCTTCTCATTGTGGAGGTTTTATTCTGGGTTTTGGGATGATGAACTGTGTGTTGTTCAATTTTACTTAGGTTTGTGGCTTAGTGACCTCAACTTTTATTTTCACAGTCCATATCTTCACACTTTGAGCCCTGGTTTCTATTTTTAAAGGGATTAAATTTCTGTGAAACATTATTCTGCTTCCAACATTTTTATCAAGACTAGAAAATGGATTGGACCCAAGACATTCCTGCCTTCCCTCCTATCCATCTTCCTTGTCCTCCTCCCTGAAGCAGTTTCTGTATTCCAACTAATGATGCAATTAAAACTTTTTTGCGAAATCCTACAATGGTGATTAAAAGGTGTCACTAGGCTCTCAGTGGTCAAATTACAGGGATAACCTATTTTCTTTAATATCAAAGTATTTCAAAACCTTGGAATGATGAAAGGAGTAAAGTGAAGTATGCATGTATCTATCTATCTATCTATCTATTAACAAAAAATCCCCACAAAAGATAGAAAAAATATAAGCAATTAATATTTTAAGGTCTTATTTTGTCCTGTAGGTTAATTGCAGATGCTTGTTCTATCATATGTATCTTTCGTTTGATAAATTCTGTTGTGCTAATTTAATGGTTTATTAAGAATTTATTACTATGAATTTCTATTATAAGCTAGGGGTTCTGAAAAATCAAATGGCAGAAGAGAAAGACAAAATAGCTAGATTTGTGTGTCATAGGATGTTTAAGAGTCAACTATACAATATGACAGAAAAAAAAAATCGAATTTTTGGATGTGCAGAGTAGCATCTCCAGAAGAAATGGATAAGTAATAATGTCATTGTGCAAGACCTCAGCTGGCATATTTCCTCAATAATTAAGATATAAGTCAGGAAAAGTTAATATAGAATCCACAGCTGTGATCAAGGACACAGGAAATTGGACCATGAATGGAAAATCGAGGTTAGTTTGTTAGTTTTAACTTAGGAAAAAAAAAGCTGAAAGGGATATGATAGATGTTTATAAGCACGAAGGTAAATATTAGGCAAGATAAAGCTAATTTTGGAAATAGATATACATGTACTATAAAAATATTGAAGCAAAAAAAAAAAAAAATTAAGAGGAGTAAGAGGACAGCCTTACCAGCACAATAGAAGAAAAATCAACAGGTGTATGATGGAGCTGACATCTTCATTAGATTAGAAGATGCAGCTGGATGAGGTTTCTCCTGGTTTTATATTTCTCAGTATTGTTATCCCATTTTCAAGTTCCATTAGGAAACCAGCATTACATCTTATACAACTTCTCATTAATGTTGGAGCTATATCAGAGGTATAAGAAGAGAAAACAGGATGATCTTGTCTTTAGTCTCAATTTCTGATGTGTAGAGTGCTCCCCAACATGGTCTTTTAGGTCACTTTGTAGACAGTTCTTTTTAAAGACAAAAATCCTATCATATTCAGATTCCAATAATGCAACACCTTTATTAAGAAGTTTTGAAGGAATCTTACCTAGTTTCTTGTATTTGACAGTTTGAATTGATATTTCCTGCAAATACACAGTTTGCTAAGCATTCACTTGGAAATATGTCAATCCATCACACTAGGGAAGGATTTCTAATAATTTCAACAGTAAAGGTTTAGATTAAATTCTAAAAACAAGTGGAAATTTTGCCAGTTTTCTATGTGCAGTAATTGACCCCATCGTTTTCTTTATAATTCAGTGGAATTTCTTTCTATATATTTATCCAAAAATATATTTAAAAATCTATTATCGAGGTGGACCTTTTCTGAGTTTCATACTGACCATAAACTTTGAAACTATGCACAGTACCAAACCCACGATGAAACAAAAAGGATCGTTTCAAGTAAAATTAACCCAAGGGTGAACAAGGAATGTCTGAAAAAGGAAAAGATACAATGGAGGACTGCATTGCAGATGATACTAAAAAATACTAAAAAATATCTTAAGAGCAATTGTAATCTCCTAAAACATTCTCATCCTAAACCAATCAATAATATATCATTTAAAGACTCTGGAAAATGAGTTTAGCTGCTGGAAGGAAAGATTTTGTAATCAGAAAGAAGGTGGATAACGGTGCAACAGTCATGAGCTCTAATGCTGTTTCAAAGAAGTAAAGTAAGTTTTTTCCATCCCTAAACTAAAAAATCCTGTGACAGGTCCAATACAATCTTTTGCTTCAGGTGGACTCCTTTTATTTCCATTAATTTGGGATCTTCTCTCTATAGAAGACTATTAAGATATATTTTTAAATTTAATTATTACTTGGAATGAATAATTATTTCAAAAGGAAAGTGTCAGATGTTCCATGAAAAGTTCCATCTCCTGCCTGGTATTCACATTAGCTCTTTTAAGACAAGTTCAAACTTCTGAAAGAACAGAAATGTCATGTGGGAGTGGGGCAAGGCAGGGAGAAAGAGGAAGAGGAGATATTTGGAGTGATCCCTCCCAAGTCACTGTTAGAAGTCATGGGGCCCTGCTTCTGTGGGGATGACTGAACTCTTGCCTGCCACCTGGAAGTGGTGAATGAATTCCTTCCTTTGCTTCACTTGTGTGCATGGCTCTTGCTTTCCCTATAAAACTGCCTTCATCTCAACCCAGGAATTTTCTCACTTTTATCGTTTCCAGTCTCTTCCCCTTTCCAGCCTCTTCATCACCCTGGAGCTAGTGAACAAGCAGCTCTGTGTGTCTGAGATGCCTACTGGAGTTAAACAATGACCATCAGGCAAATGTAATGTTAAACATTACAATCAGCCTGAAACTGTTCATAACTATTCATCCCTTAGGCTACATAGAAAGTATGTACTTTTAGTCTAAAAGACATAAGTTATATTTAATTTTATATACAATATAAAGGATAAGCAATAACGTTGCAGGAAGCAAATTAAAGATGCCTGTAACTAGTATGGTTAAGAAAGTTTGAATGTCCTATTAAATTCAATTTAATTTCAAAGGCTATCTGAAACATAACTGAGCAAGTTAACAAATACATTAAATGATGGCTGTTTGCACTTCTAGAATATTTACAGAATGACCATAATATCAAAAATAGGAGTGAATAAAGTATTTGTAAATGACACAATTCAGATACACGTTTGGACTGACTTCTTCAAGTTGGTTTGAAGGTGCTTCAGAAACCAAAATACAGTGCTAGGAGAATGCATGAAGTAGAAGCAGTCAGAAGTCTCATAGCCTCAGTAGTTCTGATATCCCATTACTTTTATAGAAACAAAAAGGGGTTTTTAGACAGGTAACTGAAAATGATACCAAGACAAGAAATATTAAAAGTTCTTTGTATTTGATCACAATGCAACATCACTTCAAAGATGAAAAGCATAGATTTATTTTACTGTATCCAGTTTATGTTTGAAAAATATATCTATTGTATAAAAGAAATGTGCTGTAGAAAATATGTTTATTGGAATTTTTTTTTCATTGAAATATACTTCCCAGACAAGTTATTTTGAACTCTAGGCTATATAGGAAGGAATTAATATTTCAGTAAATGTTCATTAAAATACCTTTTTATGAGGCTTGTGATGGTAAGACAATATGACACAAGGGAATCCTATCAACTTGTGTGAATTATTTCTTGCTATTGTTACAAGACTTTTAAAGGAAGAATGTTAAACCATAAAATGGAAACTCAGGGAATGAAGTAATTGAAGTCTATGTATACAGAAAAGGATATGATTAGTAATAAAATATTTGCCCTTTTTGTGCCAATGAAAGTTATTTTAAAAACCTATGACTCTGTGCTGTACTTTTCAGGTCTATATTGACCTATTATTTTAATGTCTTAGACATGTGACTTTAAAGGGTTTTTGTCATAAGCAACTATATTCTACAGTTACATATATGTATATTTAACTGTAATTATATTCTCTGTAGCCAGCACTATGTACAGATGTATAATATTTTATAACTTTAAGCTTTTACCACACCTTGCTAAATAAGAATGCATGTTGTTTTCAAATAATAAAACAGAACCCATAATATAGATTGATAAGTGAATAAGGATCTCCATATACAAAATTCTTAAGTGCTGGTTTCCTAATCCCTGCCAATGTGTTTTCTTTGCACTGTAAAGTTTAGGTTTTGTCTTCCATAAACTTTCAATCATTGGCACCTTTAAAAACAATGTAGTCTCTGGATTCCTAAAATGCTTACAGGACATCAGGGATCTTCAGATTACATGGGTTTAATGTGGAGCAACTGAAGAGTGACTAAAAGTTAATTGTTCATTACTTGCAGAAATAGAGACATCAAATATCATTATGTTTCATTTTGAAAACAAACAAAAAAAGACTTAATTCTACATAAGTATTGAAGTACAGCTAAGCACATAAAAGTTTGAAGGCTTGGTAAAAATTTTTGTCATCACTAAAATAGTAAAGGTAGTAGAATTGGGAAAAATGTTTTTATTTAGATTAGATAGGCAACTTTTTGAACAAAAAAGTAGAATATTTAAGTTTGAATCGAGATGACTACCTAAGATGGAGTCAAAACTTACATCAATGTGAAAGGAAATAGATAACAAATAATAAATTTACAAAAAAATAAATGAAACTATTAAGAGTCTTTCAGAGCTTACATGTCTAATATGCCAGACTTGAAAAAGTTCTATATTCAGTTAAAATACTCAAATACTTAAATATTAACAACAGAATTTACTTTGGAGATGTATTGAGTCTGGCTGAGGAGTTCATTTTCTCCATAGCAGCCCTCACAGTGCTGTGCTCTGCATTGGTGGCTAGAAAGGTGTTGATAACACATCAGTGTTTTGGGTACTGCTGAGCAGTCCTGGCACAGCATCAGCACTGTCTCTCCATTATTCCACCACCACCAGCAGGCTGGCAGTGGGCAAGGTCTTGGGAGGGGACAGGACTAGGACAGCTGACCCAAACTGACCAAAGGGGTATTCCTATATGATGTCTGCTCACATATAAAATCTAAGAAAAGGAGAAGGAAAGGGGGGCGTTCATTATTTATAAGTTTTGCTTTCCAGAGGAATTGCTACACGTGCTGAAGCCCTGCTTTTTGGGAAGTAGCAGAACACTGCTTGCTGATGGAAAGTAGAGAATAAAGTCTTTAGCTTTTTTCTTTGCTTTTGCAAGTTAAATATTTTGCTTTTGCTTTATTAAACTGCCTTGTCACAATCCACAAGTTGTTTTCCATTTTATTTTTTCTCTCCCCTGTCCAGCTAAGAAGGTGAAGTGATAGAGTGGCCTTGTTGGGCATCTGGCATCCAGCCAAGGTCAACCCAGTACAGAAGATTAATTTAATTTTGAAACTTTTTTAAATGATGTAATGTGTATTCACAATTTATGGGAATTAAGTATTGCTTCATTTCATTATGAATCAGAAAAGAAAATAAGGTCATTGTCAAAGAAATTTCAACATTGTTTTTATTAAAACTTCGATTTTACTGCAATCAGGAGCATTTTGGAGAGCATCAAGCTTTTATCCTGTCATTGGAAGCAAAATAGACATATTAATGTTTTTTTTAATGGCTTGACAAAGTGGAATTACCTCTAAACATTTCTTTAAGTTGCTTGTTCAGTATCGTAACATTGCTTAGTCTATGTGTAGACTTAACTGAGAATGTAAACTAATTCTGTAATATATCTATAGAAAAAATAATTACTAGCACAAACTGCTTTCAATGCAGTAAAATAAGACACTATCCTTAATTGTGCATACCCATATCAACTGACTTATTGAATTTATCAAATGTAGATATGTTACAGATTAGATACTTTTTAACTGGTATTCAAGTCTCAGATAATTCCTTGGGTATTTACCTTCTTGATTTTCTTTCTATTTATTTTCCATTACAAAATGACAGCCTAATGTCTGAAGTGCCACAGCCTTTAGTATTTACAAAAAGAACACAGCACTTAAAAAAAAGATACTAATAAACTCACACAAACACAAACCTCAACCACACAGCTCTATACAAGATTAACAACATCATCCTCCTCTCACATCAGTGACCTATACATGTCTCCTTAAACATCTGGGAAAATAGATAGAATTTGTACAATGCAAAATCAATACACTATTAGTTCCTTATCCTGACCCACTGTCACACCATCAGGACTGATATAACTTGGCCGTGAAGAGAAAATCCTAGCTTCTGGACTCTATATCCAAAACAAAATAGCTTTTATTTTCAACTTTTCTGAAACCCATTAGAGTTAGATACAACAATCACTTAAACTAACAATCCTATCAGTGCAATCGCATACATTAATTTCTGCCCAACTAAAATCTTCTTTCCACAATGTGTTACTTGCTCAAGAAAAGGGGAAAACTGTTTCTGCTTCTGCCTACCTGCTCAACTTTGTTGATGAATGACATTCATTTTTTCTCCCTTCCAGATGAGATTAAGCCTGTTTCATACAGTACAGTGGGGAAGGTTCCACTTTTGCTGATATGTGCATATTTCAGGATAAAGTGAGTTTTTAGTCTCTGTGGAATATATTTAGAATACCCTCTGAACAGTCCATTAACTAAAAAGTTGCATCCATACAAATATTTTAAATGGTAATGTTTCAAAGACTAACTTCAAAGGCAATGGAAAATTTTGTTAATATACATTAAATAGTGACACGAAAATGTGGAAGATGAAGCTTCTGTTAAACTAGATAACAGCATGCAGGAATTAAGATATTGACCTCTGGGAAATTTTTAATAGCATATTGCTGTATTTTATGCCATGTATTCTCCATTGCTCAAAAGAACGGGAATAAATACATGGAACAATAAATTTCTGCCTATGGAGACTGAAGGTTTTTCCACTTTTTCCCTTTGTTTTTCTCCAAGATGGATTTAAGGTGCAATTACATGTGGAACTAGAAAATGTGTTATATTTCCTCACAAACTGTAATTCTTATGTTATTTATGATGTTCTGTGAGTAAGCCGGTATAATAGGTAAATGATGCTGTAAACAGTAAACTATGCAAATTAACTGTATTTAATTAACCACTGCGGATAAAATATATACATCATATAAAAGCTGTTGGTATTTAAAAGGATTAGAAGGATAGATGAATTATGAAGTGTCTATAACATATGATTAGCTGGTGCCAATTAAACAGAAAGCTAAACCAAATGAGTAGACTTCAGAACAAGAAATGAAGATGATATTTACAAATATTGCATTTATAAAATGCATTGACTTTGGAAGTAAGTCAGAATACAGAAACAAATCAGAATAATTTTACACAAAATAGCATGGACAGAGAGTGATTTTCCACTTTTAAGTTTTCATTAATTTTTTATGACCACATTTTTCAGATAACAAAATTCAGGAAAGACTGCAAGTAGAAGCACAAGACATATAAAAGCAACGAAGAAAACACATATCAAAAGACTTAAATGAATTCAACTACTTCAGTAAGAAAAAAATCCAAATTAATCATAGTTTTTAATATGTTTCACCAGAAAAATCAAATAAAACCAAACAAATTCTAAAGGGCTTCCTAGTTTAGAGAACGGTACAAAAAGAATCAATGACTTTAACTAAATTCAGATATATTTACTGAAGGAAACATATATCTAATGGCTAACTGATCCTTTATTAAAAAGGAAATTAATTCCATACACTTTTTGTATAAACATTACCTGAAATATGTTTGCCCCAGTAAAAAAAAGGAAAGTAGTTAGCCCTATACAAGTGTAAAAAAATCCATTTACTACATTAATAATTTTCCAGCAACTTGAAACTTAAGCCCTCATCTTTTCAGAAACATATGCATACATACCTACATACATACCTACATACATACATATATAGTCAGCACTTTAAATTCTACCTGGATCATAATATCACATAGCAACATGTTGATTATGATATACTGCTATCCAATATAACGATTAATAGGGGGTGCTAGAAATAGACACTTTTGTCACTGGAGGCTTAAATTCAAATCGTCATCAGTTCACAAATTAAATTCTATTTCTTGAGCTTGTCTTAGTCCCTGTGTGTCTATATCATTAGAACAGTATGTTGCCCTGAAAAATTGGTTTTGGAGAAAGGAACTTGAAATAATGAAAGTGACAGTGTACTTGTCAAGCTACCTATTCTCTACTGAACAGAGTAAAATAGAATAAACCAGAGAAAAAATGAAATGTTTCAGGCAATATTTTGCATAGAAATTTTTTGAACTACAGTGTCATGTACATCCAGACATTCTCTTGTTACAGCATTGCTTTGGCATTTCTTTTAAAAAGTTGTAATCAAAGTTCTGGGGTTTTTTTCATTTTATATATATATGCAGTCCTTTTTAATAGTATGATATGACAAAGTCAATTCTCATTTGTACCTAAAATTATCATATCAATTATTGTTGTAGTAAGTATCCAGCTGTCACGAAAAACAAAATTAAGTGCAATGTGATGAGTGTTTGAAAAGCAGTAGTTTAGTATAGATTAGAAAGCAGATATGGGATTGAGCGTAAGAGTTAGAATCCCTGTGGTAAGGATCTACTTATAATGTATAAATTAAATTAATAGGAGAAGATAGATTAAAATAGTGGCTAAATTGCTGATCATTTGTAGTATCTATTAAAAGATAATCACTGAATCAGAGAATCAGTTTGGAAAAGACCTCTGAGATCATCGAGTCCAATCCATGTCTGAACATCACCATGTCAATTAGACCATGGCACTAAGTGCCACTTCCAGTCTTTCCTTAACACTTCTGGGGACGGTGATTCTACCACCTCCCTGGGGAGTCCATTCCAATGTCTATTCACCCTTTCTGTGAAGAAAATCTTCCTAATGAATATCCAACCTAAACCTCTGGTGCAGCTTAAGACTGTGTCCTTTTGTACTGTCGCTGGTTGCCTGGGAGAAGAGACTGACCCCCACCTGGCTGCAGCCTTCTTTCAGGCAATTGTAGAGAGGGATAAGGTCTCCCCTGAGCCTCCTCTTCTCCAGGCTGAACACCCCCAGCTCCCTCAGCTGCTCCGCAGAGGACTTGTGCTCCAGACCCTTCACCAGCTCTGCTGCCCTTCTCTGGACCCACTCCAGCCCCTCAATGTCCTTCATGTAATGAGGGGCCCAGAACTGGACACTGCACTCGAGATGTGGCCTCATCAGTGGCAAGTAAAGAGGGACAATCACTTCCCTAGTCTTCTGGCCAACTATTTCTGATACCATCAGCATACTTGGAAAGGGAATCTGCTAAGTCAAGAAATCCACACCACTGACTGGAAGGTAAATACTGTCAGGGAACTTAAACTTGATATTAAAACTGCAAGAGAAACATAAATAGGTTATATTCTATAGGCAAAAGATTAATGTCTAAGTCCTGGAGATCCTGAAAGATAGACACTGGGACTGGGAATATCATGAATTTGAATGGGGCTTAATTTTCAAACTCTTCATAAAGAGATGGTCCTCCTATTTGTGTTGCAAGAACGCTCTTAAAAGTTGTGTCTGCTTTTAGTGATCCTGAATACAAAACCACTGTGTCCCTTTTACACAGACAGAAGCAAGCAATAAGAACCCAAGTAATCCATGGAAATTTTTATGGGAAATCTATCTCACTTATAAAATACTAACATGTTTTCTCTGAAACATGATTGAACAAGTTTTAATTATTAGATGCATCAGAGTTCTTACTTAAAAATTTTAGGAATGCCTCGAGATAATATGAAAGTCATAAAGATTCCAGTTGTTTCTTGATAATGTAATAATAATCAACAAACTGTCAATCAGGCTTAAAATAAATGTTTACACACTAGATTTCAACTCTTCCTTTCAGCACCGAGTGTCAATGAATTTCTATCAGTAAAATGCTTGAACAGTGATATAATTTATTTTAAAATGCTGGGTAGCTATTTAGAGGAACTTTTATGTACTGTTGATATTATTCTACAGATTTGTGAGAAATTTAATTTTTTTTCCTGTCCAATGCACCAATTAACTAAAGTGAAAACTAAGAATTTTACACATGATTTAGTGATTTGAAGATATCAGTTAGCTTTATCAATTTTATTACTATTCTTAAAATAAATAAATTCTTGAAAGCACAAACCTTAGGAAAATACTAATTTTTTGATGTCTCTTCCAAGATGTTCTTGGAAATAAGAAATATTTTCTATGTACTCAGATATATGTATATACATACATTGAGAAACTAGACTTTTTTTTTTTAAATTTGGAAAATACAGATTTCTTTTACAAAATTTTCAGAGTCCTAAATGGACATAATGTCTAGTTATATATTACTGCCACTGGTGTAAAACATATCTCTAACTGAAACATAAAAGTAACTAATTTTAAAATTATCTATTATGTACATGTTTAAATTTAGGAAAATGCAAGACCAAGCTTTCTCACTGCATTTCACTTAAGTTATCTGAAAATTAGCTTTCCAGGTAAAGCTAATCCTGCTGGATGTCCATCATTAATGTAAATAAATAAATGAATATCCACCTCAAGAAGGTGCCTAACTTTTATCTTGGACATTTACATCAGAATGAATTGCTCAATAGAGGTGTCTCCTAGCTAAACAACTTTTCCACAAGCTTACTGACTGAAAGCAGCTGAGGACAAGAAAAGCCTGAGTATACAAACTGATCATGGAATTATAATGAGCTAGCAGTGTGGATCAGTGGCTGCAAAATAATTCCAAGGTACTTCAGCTAAAACTTTCTCCATAAAAAAACCCAGTGGTTCAGCTTTCATTATATTCTGAAATGCTGAATATGATTCTCTTTCCTCATGCTCAAGACTGATAGCATCAAACTACAAAAGCTGCTGACAAAAGCAATGACAATGATAAAGTGAGTAGGGAGCTAATCTTAGAAGAAGAAATGGAAAAAACATGGCTTGTTCAGTCTAGCATAGTATTTCTAATATACTGCCAGGAGTCAGAATTTCAGTGTTAGAAGCAGCTTGCTATACATATGAAATGTATGGGCTTCCCATAAACGTTTACATTAGCCAAGGAACTACTATTTTGCTAGAAGCTAGGCAGTGAAGTTCTTTGAATCTGAAGCAATCTAGCAAAAAGACAGAGAAGGACTATGATACCTCTTTAAAAAGAGATCAAGGTTAGAAGCATCAGAAAATAAAAAAAATACTGTTTAAGCCACAAGTCAATACCAACACAGTGGTAGAGATTATATGCTGGCTGTGGAAACATTTGAATCACAAATTAGAAAAATGTCTACTAGTCACTAAGTATGTCTAAGCAATGGTCTAATAGAAATAGGGTTGGCAACAAGAAAGAAGGGGAAAAATCAATATAAAGGAAAACCCAACCGTTTTAAATCTGGGAGGTGTGAACACTGTAATCACACAGGCTTTAGTTCTGAAGCCCAGAAGTTCCTTTGGAGAACCATGTTTCTAAATGCTTGCTGAAAATGCTATCTTCCTGTACCAGGGCTTCTATTTTCTTGAACAAAAGCCCTAAACCAAATCCTTTTTTAGTTATGCTGTAAATTTTATTCTTGTACTTTGATTGTGTGATGCAAATGAATTCTCAATCTTCTTAGTAGCAATCTTCTACACTTCAACTATATATGGAGACAAAAAATGAGAACAATTGTAGACAAGAAAAGAAAGAAATAGTCTTATAAATGGAAGCTATGCAACACATCTCCAGTTGCTTTAAGGGACATTCTTAGTGCACAAACTCATTCATAAGACAGTGCAGCAAACACCTGGAGTTATGAGTTAAATAGTGTAATATACTGTCATTTCTTAATTATCAATTGTCATCATTCATGCCAAGTAACTGTTAAGAACTCATTTTTACTGTAATATTAGCCTTACAGTCACAGGTAAGAAAGTGATCATTATGCATAGGCATTGTACAGAAGAAAGAGAGGTGAAGATAGCTGCAAAATAAGCATTAAAACTATTGAACTTCATCTGCTGTCCACAGATCAATCACTTTTTACGGTATTTGAATTTCTCCAAAGACTTACAAAAATACAATACTGTTCATTATGACCATCTCTAATACTGTCTCCATATTAAAACTTGTAACTGATTCATCTTACTTGATTAGTTTCTGACTCAGATGTTCTAAATTCTATCATAACTATGGTACAAATCACGCATGTTATAAAAGTAAAACATGTATTTGAACCCAGCTCTGCCTATGGATAGCATTAATCAGAAATTTTCTGAAAAAAAATGTACTGTTAAAAAATTCTAACACTAAGTTGGAAATATGTTATATCTAATCACTTTTGGTCACTTGAAAATAGGACTTCAAGGAGCAGAACAGAATGTAGCCCAGACAGATCGAATGCTTTACTTGCTGGAGTGCTTTTGAGAGCTGTAGCCCAGACCATCCAACCCTATTAGTATTTCAATCTCTCAGTTACCAGCTTTTATGATGATCTCCTTTGGGGGAAAAGAGTGAGATAACATTTATGAAATAACTTTTTCCACAATTTCCAGTGTTTTTAAAGTGAGGGTTTTGGTTTTGGATGGGGTTTTTCATACTTATACTTCATATTTAAATTCAATGTTCTTGAGATGATTAAAAAAAATTCTTCAGATCATTTTCCAGGTTTTCTCAATACTGTATTTCATAATGACTGATTAGCATTTTTTGTGCATGTTACAAAACATAGGTTTTAAAGCCAAAAATAAGTATGACCTTAATGTTTTAGTCTGTATCATCAGAATAGTTATTGACTGCTGACATACTGATAGTTAGGGATACATGTGGGGAAGTGAAATTCAAACTTTTCTGATGATATACAAGAATTACTTTGCAGATAACACCTTTTGGCAAAGAAGACTAACTAATAGATTCTGAAAAAGAAAAGGAACATAACTTACTAAGCGTGTAAGAAAATGAGAGAATAATGGCTAAGAGTCAGACTCCAAGATATGTGTTTTAGATAGCACAAATTATTTACTGCTAACAACCTTTCTTCCTCTCTGAATTCTACAAAACAACCTCTTACCACCAAATGCTGCACAGGCATAGGTGAAAAAGCAACAAAACAGCCCTAAAGGTATTAAGTATTTTCATTGTTTACACTTAAAGATTGGCAGAGATTCTTCGTCGTTTTGCACTATGCTGAAGGTGCATTTTACTGCTAGAGAGAAACAATTTACTTCAAAGCTGAACTCAGAAGGGCTTACCTTTCTGATTGGTAACATCTGACCTGTGGTCAATGACATAGAAATATTAAGTGCTGCCTAAGACTTTGCTATGCACCTGCCATATCTAAGTCATTCTGAATTAGCAGATTAGAGCTGGTCTCAAAATTTCTGAAGGAAAAGTTTACTTTCCTGCTATCAACATGAAATATTGAGAAAAAGAGTGAATGATCTTTTAGTATCTCAAAGAATTTGCTTTGTAGTAATCTCACTAGCCTGCTGAAGAATGAAGAGCCAGGCCTATGCTATCTGGCTTTTCAAGGCTCACCTATGGATTCCTGGAGAACAGATGCACCTAGAGGGGTCCTGTTGGTATTAACGAGTTCTGATTTCTGCTTGAATCTGAGGGTCCAGGAATTGGAGGAAATCCCTCTAGGGAGAATCATTGGTACCAATATGGTATTCAGATAGGATTTCTCATGCAAGGATCTTCAGATCCAATGTATCAGCTCAACTTCTCTTTGCTCTAGAACAAATACAGGGCTTGAATGTGTGTTGCTCAGTAAACATTCTGCGTGAAAACTTACATTACTATGGGCAATTGTAAAAATCACATTTATCTAACTAGTTAGTAGATGTTGGGGATGTTTTGGGTTTTTTTAGGTTGGTTTGCTTGTTGGTTCTTGGTTTGTAGGGTTTTTTTTTCTTTTTCCTAATGGCTAATAATTTTTCATTTCTGTAAGTCTTTGATATGCTATTTTCCCTGGTCTTTGTCTAGTCAAGACTTTAATGTTCTATTACTTGTTAAGTACAATTTGCACATTAGGTCAAATATTCAGTAATTTGCAGAGATGTTCTTCTTCCTTCTTAATTAACTATTTGACAATTCCATGGAATCATAGAATAATTTAGGTTGAAGGACAACCTCAGAAAGTCATTTAGTAACAACCCTCATTGGCCAGGGTGAGGCCAAAATTATAAAGCAAAAATATATGACTGAATTTCAGAAAAACCTTTTGTGACAGGGTAACAGGTGGGAACAGAGGCAGGAAAAATGCAAGATCACTTTTCCAGTACCTGGGAAGGAAAATAATATGAAATAGACAAGCCTAAGTTTAAAATAGACAAATGGGTGTCAATCTAGTTGTTTAAAGACTAGACTAAAAAGATCTCTGTACCATAAAGCCAATAAGGGTTGCATAATAGAAATAAAGATAGTGGTACAAATCCTGTTTAAGAGCTCAAGATAAGGTAAAAGTAAAGTGATATAGCTGTGAAGTGATGATGCAAAAAGAATGTAGCAGATTCATAATGAAAATTATCTGGTATTCTTGTGATTTACACATAGCTGGAATAATTTGCTAATATTCTAAAAGAAATAAATACATGAATAATCATATTATGATATGCAAATGGTTCCAGTTGTAGTCACATTGAAGTAAATGAGGTTTTGATGAGAAGGGTTGTAGTCTGTCTGAAACACCTATGCCCTTTTTTTAATCCATCATTCTATATTCTATTTTGCTTTGAAAAAACCCCAACAAAATAGAATTCGACAGGAAAAAAAATATAGAGAATTTACTATTATCCTTTTATAATTTCTGATTAATTCCTAACAGCTATATAGGTGAG
Organism: Corvus hawaiiensis; assembly: GCF_020740725.1. Lineage (NCBI taxonomy): Eukaryota > Metazoa > Chordata > Aves > Passeriformes > Corvidae > Corvus > Corvus hawaiiensis. The sequence goes on from NC_063215.1 coordinate 28,614,856, forward strand.
TAACAACTTTGAAATATACTATAAAAGCAGAAAATATAAAGATTTCCTGGTCTAAGATATTTGTGGTGTTAAAGTAAGGCTGTTAATATTTCTTGAGTTGTGCATAGCAAGAGATTCTGCAAATAACCAGAGAAAATGAAAGTACTGAAGAAAGTGCAATGCGCATGTTAATTCTTGTGGGGTTAAAATTGTTTGTTTTTCTCGTTATTAATTACTTCACAGAATAAATATAAAACTCCATGAAAAATTAAGAAAATAATATTCAGCTGAACAGAAAAGCTGAAATATTTGCAGGTACTGAACACGTTATAGATGCTGAATGAACTTAACAAAGGATGCCTAATGCTTTCCTCCTTTGAAAATCTAAGCAAAAGCTTTCTTAGAATATCTTATTTTAAGATATTCTTATTCTTATCTTACAGTGCAATTTATGAGTAAAAGAGTAAATTTTTTTTTGTATGTATATATACTTTCCCTTAAATTGTATTTGAAGATCTCTCTGATTTACTGTCTCCTCAAAAATAAAGAAAATCTTTAAATGCATAATTTTTTGTCTGACTGAAACACTTTAGGCCACTATTTTTTGGATGATAGCAACATTTATAGATGTCATTAGAAAGTATGTTTATTTTAGCTTTAAAATACAAAAGAATAAACTATAAGACCCTTTATCTTTGGAAGCAACAGCAATAAGGATAGGATATTAACAATAATTTCAAAATAATCTATTTTTCAAAGGAAACCATCAGTATTTTTAATGTTTGGATAATAAATAATTGCATTATTGTATGGGCTTGTAATTCTGGCAGAATAAATTCCTCACTAGAAAAAATGTCTTGGGAAAAAACATCTACATAATTAAGTAGTGTTATCTCTTGACAAGGAATTAAGGAAGATGTTTCTAGCTCCTGTCATAGCTTTGGTAGATCATATACCTTTACTTTGGTGGTTTTTTCTTTTTACGGGTTATGTATCCAGGTGTGCAGTATAATCCACAACATTACATCTGTTGGTTAACAAATGGAAGTTTCTGAAGAAAAACAGCCCAACTTATTCCTCACAAAAAGAAGCAAAATTATAAAGTATGTTATATTCTACATTGTTATCTTCTTTCTTATTCTGAACAAGAGACATTTTTCTGGGTCATCTAAAAATACTTGACAAGCTGCTCTATTATGAGTGCTTCAAGCTATACTAATTAAAACTGTCTCATTTTTTTTGTGTCTTTTTGTTGGTGACAGTGGTCTCTTCCTATATTCTCAGAATTTGGGGCAACCAGAGTTCTGCTGTTTATGAAAGACAGGTGTACTGAACCACCTAACATGAGCTCTGCACAGATAATTGAAGTCTTTTACTCTCCAGAATGTGGCTTCTTGACACACTGTACACAACACAAACTGCTCAAAATGTTTTATTTTACTAATTATGTTTAAAAATATTCCATTTCATTCTTTTCTTGCCTGTTAACAGTATCAAAGAATAGTAATAATGTATGACAGTGGCCGCTCACCTACTTATTTTCAGTCAAAACAAAACCGTGATTTGGAATATTTGAAAACATTATGGAAATAACAAGTAATTTTCCAATTTACATATTTTACATGCAGTCATACAATGGAAATTTTCATTTTGAATAAATGACAAATGTTGAGGTAATCTTCCTATTGCATAGAAAACTGCTTTAAATTTATGGTATATTTCTCAGATAGGGATACAAGACGATTTAAATTATCTCATTTTGTTTACTTATCATTTAAAATATCAAGGTGTAACGCAGCATGTGTGGGTTCGTGAAGTGTAGCTGCATTTCCCTGAAACGTCCCTGGCAAGGAATTGTTCTGGTGGGTGGAGTATCGCACTCCAGCAAGCTTACTCCTTTCACCCGCGTGGCTCTTTAGGCGCAGACTCACACACACACTCAAGCCGCATTGCTCAGCATTACCAGAGGAAAAGAGTCAGGAGGGCTCTCTCATGTGGCATTCCAAGGACAACAGTTTACTGCTGTGTACTAGTTTGAAAACAAACTAGGGGGAGACACCAAGTCAGAATAACAATTTAATAGGGAAATAAAAGGAGGGGGAAAGAAAAAAAAGTAAAAGCGGATAACACTGGGTTAAACTGACAGAGTTAGGATACAACCTGGCACCCTGTTAGTCAGGGTGGTGGTAGCAGTCTGGTAGAATGGCGGCTGCAGTCCTCCCAAAGTGGCGATCCTGTCAAAAAGGGTCTGCTCCTCCTCAGAAGGTCCAGTGGTAGCTGTGTAGCTCCTGTCCTCTGGAAATCCAGTGGGAAGGATTGTCTCTGGTGTTCAGTCTCAGATTATATCCACGATGGGATGCTCGGTTCCTCCCTCTGGGTGGAGCATCTCACAATGGGGTAATGAGTCATGAGGCCAAGTGTTGATTAGGCTCATTAACAGAAGATAGCCCAGAGGGAGTTATCTCTGAGTCATTCGGCAGGACAATGATGGGCCATTAACAGCAAGATAGTCTGGGGGGAGGAGGCAAGGAAACACTGCCCCACCTGATCTCAACAGCTCATGAGGATGGTAATAGAATACACTGCAACCCAGGACATGCTGCATCCGCAAAGGAGACCAGAGGCGAAAGAGAGTGGACCACGCAGGGTCCAGGACTTACGTACAGGAGTGGACAGAGCGTCAGGGACCAATGATCTGAGGGTGAGGGGGCAGTACAAAGGCGGGATTAGGGGATGGGAGCCAGTGGGGAAGGTCTGGGGGCGTGTAGGGTAACAAGACAGACCAAGTCTGCATAGCACCACAAAGCCTGATCGGAGAGGCTTTTCCTTTCTCACCATGAGATTTGGGGATGTTCTTAAACCTATGAATCGGTCCACCAGCATGCCTCTGCTATTTTGGGGCTCCTTTGGCCCCTCAGCCATCACAGCTGCTGGCTCAGCGGCTACAACAAAGGTGTTTATCTTTTGTTTGAAAACATCATGCACTATGGCACTGATATTGAACTGAACCTCCCGAAACGTGATCTGTGTTCTTAAATATTATGAAGTTTTGCTTTGCTCCCACATATATTTCCTCCTAAGAACAGTGTTGAATACCATGAACTGGTAGATAAAAGCATAACACCTGACATTCTAGCTATAAAAAGATAATGCCTGCTAGCATGCAAAGCAGCTTTTTAAAGAAAAATGAATAAAATACCTTAGTTGTTACCCTTTCTTAATCAAAAATAAGGTGTTTCCACTAACTTTGTCCGAAAGTTGTCATCAGTGCTTTCCAGGAACCTCCTGGACTGTTTGTGCTTCCCTCTGTGGCTTCTCCAGAAGATGTCAGGGTAGTTAAAATGCCCCACAAGAACCAGGACTTGTGACTGTGAAGCTGCTTCAAGCTGCCTGTAAAAATCCTTATCCTCTTCCTGCTCTTGAATCCTGCAGTGCTTAACCTAGCTGTCTTATGACACTGTTTTACTTGTATTGTGTGTGCATACTAACGTATATATCAGAAGTACAGAAAGGTTTATTGTATTGCTGCCAAGGCTACATAAAGCTCTTACATTCTAAAACTATCATCTTCATGGTTAGTTAGAAAAAAACTACAAAAGACAATGTCTCTGATTTGAGAGAACTTGCCCTTCTCCTTTTGGTGTTCTGCTACTAAAAGGCAAGTAAATATTGCTTAGTGAAAAAAAAAAAAAATTGTGGTACTATTTAAAAGTATAGATGGATAGTTATTTCCAGTGCTCTAGTTTCATTAAAAGAGTTAAGCAACTCTTTTAAGAGTTGCCTTAATGTGTAGTCCAATAGAAGTATGCCTCTGTTTTAAGCCAGCCACAGATTTAAAGCCATGTCTAGGTATATATATACAAAGTCAAATACTAAATATGTCTTTTTTATAGACAAGAGAAACTCAGGCATTAAAATCCAAAATACAATGAGTATTTTTTCTTCATTCTTACATTTCTTTGTCCTGATAACACTATGGAAATATTCTCTGGTTTAGGAAGGAAAAATTGCTTTGAAAATGAAATAAGAACAGTGAAATGTAGAGGCTGAGTTTAGGAAGAAAAACCTGAATAAGTGTGAATAACATATTATCCTAAGTTATGTGGTATTTCATTATACAGCCTTAAAAACATTGATGATAAGGATTATGTCCCATTTTGCAAGACAGCTCCCAATTGGCCTCAGACCAATTGAAGAAAATTTCAGAAGAAAAAACAATATGAATCTTCTATCATTTATATTTGCTTAATGATAATTTTTCTATATTCACTGCCTACAACTGTGGGTTTTCAGTCCATAAACAAAAAATTAATTTTACAAATAGTACAGTATAATGAGACCTTTCCTATAAACTTCCCATAACTAACTGTAGTGGCAGGGGTTTTCAGCTAATTAGGCTGTGCTAATAGAATGCATATGCACATTTGCAGTAGCTCAGCTGGTGGGCAATAGCTTGTTAAACCGCCAGCACACAGTTACTTTTGTCCATGTCAGAGCCTTAGCTATAAAAGCATTAATTTCCAAATTTGAGATAGAGGATTGTAGCATCTGACTCTCATAGAATCATAGTGGTTAGGGTTGGAAGGGACCTTAAAGGTAATCTAGTACCTGCACCCCTGCCATGGGCAGGGACACCTTCCATTAGACCAGGTTGCTCAGGGACCCATCCAGTACTTCCTAGAACACTTCCAAAGGTGAGGCATCCAGCACTTTTCTAGGTAAATTGTTCCAGTGCCTCTGATGCCTTATGAGGCCTCCTAGACACAGAGACTGGACAGAAGTAAAAGAATAAAATAGAATATTTTTTAAAAGAATAAAATAGGTATTTATTTGAAAGGCCTTCAAAGGTAAACCCTGGGAGCCACTGGCTATTGCCAAAAATGGACCCCAAGATGAATGACAGGTCACGAGTTCTTCACACCTTTATAGGTTTGGTTCATTTGCATGTCAGGGTTAATTCTCCAATTAAAGGTTCGGTTAATGATGTAATTTCCCCTCCGCTGGCCCCCCTTAGAAGCTCTTTGGATTATATTTTTTGGGCCTAGGATGGTCTGGGTGTCCTTGGAGAGCAGGCCTGGAGAGGCTTTGTTATGTCTACCTAGCACGAGTGAGCAGAAATTAGCAAGCTACAAGAAACTTCAGAGTTACATTCTAAGCAGTACAGAATCAGGAAAATATAAAAGTTAAAACCTAGGCACCACCTCAACATCCTCATAATGAACAATTTCTTCCTTATACCTAATACAAATCTACATTCTTTCTGTTGAAGCCACTACCCCTTGTCCTATCACTACAGGCCCTTGTAACAAGTCCCCCTCCAGCTTTCTTTTAGGACTCTTTTAGGCACTGGAGGGCTGCTATAGGGTTTTGCTGGAACTCTCACTTCTCCAGGCTGAACAGCCCCAACTCTCAGTCTGTCTGCACAGCAGATGTGTTCCAGCCCTCTAACCATCATTTTTGGCCCTCATCTGGACTTTCTCCACATCCTTTATATTTGGAACTCCAGAGTTGAACTCAGTAGTCCAGGTGGGGTCTCAGGAGAGTGGAGTAGAGGAGGAGATTTCACCTTCTTTAACCCACTGGCCACAATTCTTTTTAATGCAGCCCAGAATACGTTTGGCTTTCTGGACTGCAAGTACTCATTGCAGAGTCATGTTGATCTTGTTGTCCTTCAAGACCTCCAAGTCTTTCTTCTCAGGGCTGCTCTCAATCCGTTCTCTGCCCAGCTTGTACTTGTGCTTGGGATTGCCCTGACCCATGTGCACGACCTTACACTTGACCTTATTGACCTCCATGAGGTTCACATAGGCCCACATCCCTTCTCTCCAACATGCTGATTGCACCAAAGAGTTTTGTGTGGTTTGCAAACTTGCTGAGGGTGCACCTGATCCCTCTGATGATGCTAAGATAGAAATGCCATTAAATGAGCTTAAGCTATTGAAGTGTTTGATAATATTTATTTGTTTCCTTTTAAAGCAGGAATCCAAATTAATTATTTACTGTAAGTCAGTAATAAATAATGCCACATAGATTTTTGAGGAACCCAGGGATACTGGAAGACAGGGAGAAAGGTCACAAACTTTTGTTACTGGATACAGGACAAAATAGATTTAAAGTGGATATGGAAGTCTATATATTGCAACATGAGTAATACAGTGAATACTTCTTAAGGTAGGCCAATTAAGCTTTGATATGATGAGGTTACTTCTTTATTGGTGATTTATAAATCAAGGGGTTGTTTAACAAAATTATGTAATCCAGTGTGCTGGGTTGACCCCAGGTGGGTGCCAGGTGCCTACCAAAGCTGCTCTATTAGTCCTCCTCCTCAGGTGCACAGGGGAAAGAATATAATGAAAGGCTTATGGGTCAGGGTAAGGACAGGGAGAGATCACTCACCAATAACTGCCACAGGAAAACTAGAGTAAACATGGGGGAAAATTAACTGAATTTATTCCCAATCAAATCAAAGTAGGATAACAAGAAATAAAAAACTAAATCTGATAAACATCTTCCACTCACTAGTATTTTCATCCTGGGGTTAACATCATCCCTAAATTCTCTACCTCCTCCACATAAGCAACATAGGGGAACAGGAAGTGGTGACTGGGGTCAGTTCATTGCACATTGTCTCTGCCTCACCTTTCTCCTTAGGGAAAGGATTCCTCCCACCCTTTCCCTGCTCTACAAGCCACTGCTGTAGGCCCCCCATTACCAAAACCTGGCCATGGAAACCCAATACATCCAATCAACACAAAAACTATGTCTATATACTCAAAGTTTTGGGACATTAAAATATAATTAATTAGCAATCATTATACAGTAATGAGTGTTTGTCAGTCATGGTTTTTAGAAATGGTTTGTTTGTTTACACACCATTCTTCATCATGCTTTGCAAGCACCTAGGATGGACATCTGTATTAGGAATGTCCACGAAGTATGCTTGTACCCTGCTTATGATGTTGCAGTGTGTCTCTCTGCTTGTCTGTTCCTCTCAGTGCTCTTGGTATTTCAGAGAGACCTCTAAAAGCAGAAAGGAGAGCAGAAAGGGGTTGTGCATTTTGAAAACACATCTTGAAATTCTTCAGTTTAGCAGAAAGTAACTTTGTGTTATTAATCAAAGGTTTGTACACGTTTACTTGTACTTAATGGTTCACATCACATACAGTATGGACATGTTAACCTAGTGATTTTAAAATTCAGAGAAAGAAAAATCTCTAAACAGTAAAACATAATTTCTTAGAAGAAGTCTGAACCCTGGATGTCTGAATTTACCTCTGCTGTAGCAAAGCAGAACACACAGCCAGAAGATTCTGAACAATTCTCTTACAATACTTGTGGATTTCTGGAAACCAGGAGGGCCCTAAAATTAAGATAATATAAGACTCATAAAAACATGAAAGCAATTTTGAAGCTAAAGTCTTTATGTTAGGGAACACATAATGTTGTAGAACTTCTAGGAATACAGAAAAGTATGATCTCAGGTATTCCAGGACAAATTTCTCAGGATTCACAGAAACAGGTGGTAGTTCTTTGTTTAGCTTGTTTGTTTTTTCTTGTAAATGTCTGATTTTAAAAAAATGTTGGTAGTTCAAGATTTGAGATAAATTTTCTGTTGCTGAAGAAAAGAAATAAGCAGTAGGTACCATCATCGCTGACTTAGTGAAGCTTAGTGCTCAGTGAGGATTACAGTCAGCTGTTGCAGTGAGGATATCAGCAATACTGGAGGCGAAGTATAACTTAAATTTCCTTTAAGTATGACTGTTTGGTCTACAGGCATTGTTTCAAAACCAGGTGCCAGGCTCCTTAAACAGATATGTCTTCACAGCCCCTGGGATTTGGAAAGTGGCTTTCTGCAGGGTAATGAAAATGGTAAGGCACATATGATGGAGATAAGAAGAAGCCAGGCTTGCTACAAAGATCCTCTGGCATAATTAAGCCAATGTAAGTTGGATGTCTCTTAAAATAGGTCTGCTCTTCCCTGTTTCAGACATAGAGAAGAAATGAAAACATAATTCATGGAAGAGTGAAGCTGTATTTAGAGAGAGGCACTGGCACAGGAAAAAAAAAGTTTAAAATAAAAAGTTATGAAGAGATCATGTAATCAGAATTGATCTGACCTTTCCTTTCTTGCTTCTTAAAATGTTAACGAAAAGGATAATATCCAAAATAAATATAAAGTAAAGCATGTCTCTTGCACCAGTAATCTAAGTGAAGATAAACAGGAGAAGGAAAAATGTGAGCACATTTTGAAGAGTTGTGAGGCATATACCTAGAAGGCAAACATAGACTTGAAAGAAAAGAGACATTTGCTAAAGGGAAAGTCCCCAAAGCTCTATATGTCATAATAGCTTTATGCAGCTAAACAGCTTTTCAACTACTTTATTTATAGATTAAAAGTGTGGGGGTTTCAGTCTGTAAATTTGCTCCACAGGCTGTCTCCTCATACATCCATCCAGCAATCCATCATACAAGATTCTGGTGAAGACACATAATCTCAACACAAATTGGTAGGACAACAGACACTGATAAAGAAGTAGTTATCAGAAATTAGTGTTTAAAAGTTAGCCAGTCCTACTCTAGAAGTCATATTTTATTGCCTTGAAAATGTCAAAGATTACTTGAAATAAATATTTACTATAATGTTAAAAACATGGGAAATCAATGTAGTTCTACTTATTTCCTTTGTGTAGTACAAAAGCCCCTTGAAAATTAATATTTGGAAATATGCTACTGCTGATTTTAAAGAGCTATACAACATTAATCTGCTTTTATTTAATGCTTCCCTAACATGGTAGGTACATTTTCTTTGCTACTACAGATGTTAATCTTTGTTCTAACAAAATTTTCCCACCTAATCAGCATTATCTCTGCTTTTAAAACTAAACCAAAGTTCTTAGACTTTTGGTAAATCTCCATAAATTTAGATTTTATATATGACCATTCTAAACAAAAAGCTGCACTGGAAACTGGTAAATGCATTTTCAGTGCCTCGTAGAGAACAACTGTTCTTGCCTTTAGTTATGAATTCTGAGAATTTTAATATCAATCTATATGAAATTTATTTTTCATTATTAAAAGTTAAAATTTCTGTAATTATATAAACAGAAATTATGAACGGTTATTTAAACATTTCTATAAAAAAGGTTTAGTGTTAAAAAAATCCTCCTTTGACAGCAAATAGTTTAGTTAGCAGCAAGATGACAAGCTTATATAGCTAAAAAGAAATCTTTAATATTTGACTATCTTTTTAAAATAATCAGAAGCACCAATTATTTATTAATCGCTGTAAGAACATAAAACTGTTGTACTATTTCCAGCAGTGGGCAGAATTAGACCTAGGAAAGATCAATTAAATAAATAAAAAAAGTGGGCATATGGCAATGCATTGTTACAATAATCCCCTAATTCCCACTGCTTTGCAGTCACGAACTTGCTGAAACGGAGATCATAGCATAGCTGTTATGAAAAGCCATTTCTATTACTAAAGTTTAAGTAGCTGCCAGGTAAAAATTATCCTGCAACTTCTAAGCTGTATTCTATTTTCAGGAGGAAAAAAATCCTGTGCTGAGCAAATTTTTTTAAACTCAGTTCTCTTACCTACAAGGTCTTAATTCAGTCTTTGAGTTTTACTCCTGTAGATATAACCTTCTTTTAAAACTGAATCTGTAAAAAAATAACTATTTCTAATCTGTTTCAAGTGTTGAAGATTGTGAACGCTAACCTAATGCCTTGGGAGGTAATTGAAGATGGAGTTGATCTGAAAGTCCATTAAATAACAGAGAAAGAAAATGAAGAAAACCATCTGTTCTCTTGAGCTTGCTCACATGTAAAAATAGAATATGTGCATGTGTAAATACAAAAGTTAATCCACTCTTACATTAATTAATTACAATTTACATGTATATATGTATGTGCAGCTAAAAGTCCATTTCCGATTTTGTATTAGTGTGTGTTATGTAAGCCGTGGCTATTTAGCAGCCATTCAAGTAACAATATTTGATAAAGAAGACTGCTAAAAAATTAAATCTTCACTGCTACACTAGGAAAACCTGCAGTAACAGGTTTCAGAAAACAAGGGTGTTTCATTGTGGGTGTTGAAAGACTTTCATGACAGAATTATTTGAAAATAATCCCTCTAGGGGTTTTTGCGTAATTGGAGGCATTTTTACTCTGTCAGTCTAGTTTTAAGTTCAGGTGGTCAAATCAGGAAAAGCTATGGTCTCCAGACTGGTTTTCCTGACTTTCTCACCTTTCTTCTGCAAAATTAAGATGAACTGTGCTACAGAGAATTACTGAGTGAAGCAAAAATAGAATCCCAACTATGCAGTAATGCAATTCTTCCCTGAAATGGGACACTTTCCCTTAAAGAGTTTTTCACCCACTTGCAAGCTTTATTTGGTTCCCAGTTATAGATGAAACATACTAATTTTACTAATATACAGAAGTCTGGCCCTACTATTTCTTATATACCAGTTAATTTGTGGCAGTATTGTATGTGAGTGTGTATTTTTGTTTTTTTTCAAAAATTTATTTATTCTCAGAGGAAAGAAGCAAATAAATGTAGATCAAAACCAGAAAGCTCCACTTTCCTGCCCCACCCCCTCCCCCCCCCCCCCCAAACTTGAGAGACTGAGTGATTTGACACAGTTGAGTTGAGAGGAACTTCACTTGAAAGCGTAATTATTAACCTATCTACTCTTGTGTATGTACACTGACATGATCATAGTTATATTTCCATGCTGAATATGAGGTTGCAAAAGGAATTTTTTAGCATTATTTTATGATGTTGGAGAATGGGGCATGACATTAAAAACAGTGATACAATACAAAGATTTTGATTGCAACTTCTGTTCTGTTTTCTTTTTCTGTTTTTCAGATAGTTGTTGCTTGGAAATTGTTTTGGCTTATTACAGCTGGTGATGGGGTCCGATGCTGTGACCCAGGAAGAGGTGACTGGTCCGGGGAGATGGTCCCGAAAGGAATCGCCTTCCCAAGGTGCAGTGTCTTCCTCTCAGCTGCTGGCAGAGGGGCCCTTGCAGAGGCTGTCAGCTCTTTAGTGATTATCAGCTCGTGATTCCAGCTCAGCTCTGCAGGGCAGCCTCCAGGCCAAGCCAGACCAGAGAGAGACGAGAAGGCCCGTGTGGCTGGTTCCGCATGAAGGGAGCTTTATTGTGGGTCCCCTCCGGCAAAGGGAAGGCCAGGGACGAGCTCTCTCTGAGCCACAGGGGCCCATTGATCTTGCTTTTATAGGGATACAGGGGATCAGCAAGGGGACCAATGGATTACAGAGGGTCTGGGACAGACCAATGGGTTACAGAATGATCCACGTAGTGTCTCCCAAAGGATTGTGGGTCTACCTTTCCTCTCCATGACCCAAGAAGTGGTTGCCTTTCCAGGGAGTCCTGCTGGGAGATTGCTCAATCTCCTTATCTCAGCAGACATCCCTCCAGGGCAGTGGCTGGGCATATCCCACATTGGCTGGTAAATCACAAATGTCCTTTGAGTATAATGCTTTGTGTAGTGCATTAGATTATATGGACACAAGTCGCACTGGATTAAAAGTAAGCCTTATAACTAAAAGCCTTGGTCTTCTAACTACTAAAGAATCTAATACCTCAGTCAATTGGTGTTGTCTCTATTAAACTCCTTATCGATTTCTTAGATCAGAGAGCTTTTTGAACTACCTTGGGATTTATTTAAAATATTAAGTGAACGGGTAGCCTTTTGTAACTAAGAAAGGAAACATAGTTAAATCTCTTGCTACAGCATTCAAACTATCTTAAAATCTTTATTTATAAAATCAATCATTGCACACTAAAAATCTGGTCTAACTTATATACTTGAGTACATTTAAAGTATGAAACCTCTGAGCTCCACATATAAAATGTATATTCATCTGTCTTAGTACCAACAATAACAGCAGTGGAGTTAATGTAAACATCAACTGAATAGAAACTGCTTTCTTCTAGCTTGTTTTTCATCATCTGGATTTAGCTTTAACAGTTAAAGGAAAGAAAAGGCACCTGAGTAAGAGTAAACAGTAGAAAGCTACTTGATACTCACAGTGCTTGTCCTAATTTCCAACACAATACCAAGAACTATGTTGCAGAGATGTTAAAGATTTTTCTGTCAAAAAACCACATGCTGTTATTCGCAAGAAATAGCTTTATTTTCTATCTATAAATACTGTTACCTGACACCTTTCTCATGAAGATTATTTTCTTTTCCATTTGAATGTTTTTCTGTGGCAAATGACTGGCATCTTCAGAAAATTACTGGAATCTTATTCTTTCAAATGAAAAGTTTCTTTAAAGTTTTCTAATAATCCATGCAGATTTAAAAGAAAAACTGATATTTGTGGAAGAATGGTGGCGAACCATAGTGCTTTTGCATTTAAAAAAGTAGTTTTTTCTGCCTCTGCTTAGAGCTATGATACAGAAGTGTTTGATACAGAAGTGTTTGATACTGCTGTACCACAAGCAAATACCGTTGAAGTAATCTGGGTCCAAATCAAAGCCAAAAATCAACTAGGATATGTGAAAGCACAGATTTACATAGTAATCTCTTATGTGAATATGTCAGTAAGAAAAAAAATCTAAAAGTAATATTTGTTAATTATGCACAAGTATAGAAATTAAAACTTTAAAAAAGTATGCAAAAAAGTAACAGATACAGTATATGTTTTCTATTCTCTATTTTATAGTGAAGAGTGAAAAGTAAGGGACCAACATATTCAGATTTCCACTGGTCTTATCCTCAGTGCTGTGTGTATACTAAAGGAATTTAATTTTTGCTATCCAGTCAGAATACAAACATAACATTGCTTTAGAGAACACAGAGGTCATGACTGGACACTCAGTTGGCTGTCAATGCACAACCAAAAAATCTGTGAATATTAAGATAATTTATTATTAAAAATTATGTTCTATCTGCTTTCCCATTGAATCAGCATAACTTATTAAATACATAACAAAATTAATTTGCCTAGTCATTGTAGATATAGTACTTGATTAGTAAATAAATAAGCTAATGTATCACATTTTTAAACAAGTAAGTTACTTTTGAACTATGCTAAAAGTCATTTAATTCTTGTCTCTTGTTAAGAGGCATGAAATATACTTTAAAATTATAAAAAGAAAATAAATTCAGTTCATTGAAATATAGCTAGACTGAAAAAAAGTTTCCTTGTGCTTCCTGAAGATTAGTCATTTATGCCACATAGTAACTTTTTTCATGCAAATAATTTTAATAACCCTAAAAGATGATGTTATTTATGTATCTCCTACAATAGCACATAAAAATACATGTTAGTCCAGCAAACTCTTCTTTTTTGCAAACACATATTTTAAAAAATTTACAAATACAGTTACATTTAGAATTTCTTCTAGAAGTTGTGCAATTTTTTTCAGGTTATCTAAGTCACTGTTTAATTCCTACATACTGAAAATTGTTAAGGAATATGCTCCTATGGTGTGGGATCAAAAAGACAGTTTATTGTCCAAGATCTTTTTTTACAATAGTTCTTTGGTACCCATTGAACATGATCAACTTACCTCTCTTTGTAGAGGTAAAGGGGCATTTTTAGCTACTGGGAGAAAGAATCATACAGAAAGTATATCTAAACTAATTTGAACACGAGAAACTCTTAGCAAAAAGCAAGAAACACATTGCTTACAAACCAATTTACAATAATCTACTCAGTACTTTTAGAAAATTTAGAGAAAGGGTGGCAGGACCTATCTGTTGTGGTGGTTTGACATTGCTAGGCCCATTAAACAAGAAGGAAAAGCAACTTCTCGCGGTCTCTTCTTTCTTAAATATGTACATCACAGAGGCGTTGCCATCTTGTTTAATTGGCCTAGCAACCTGCCCGTCAAACCACGTTTCCCTAAACTGCTAAACTACCACAATGGTCATTAGTGGGAATTTAGAGCTTAAAGACAATGAAAAAGAGCTGACTAAGTCTGGAACTATGGAAATAAGAGTTCTTCAGAAGGAAAAAAAACCAGGACTGAAGCAGACTCAGATGGCATAAACTGCAAGATAAGCACAAGTTTTCTAGTCCCTCTTATAAAACCTGGCTGAGAAACTTAAGTAGATTACTGCAGAGTTCAGCTTCTCTTTATTATTAATACAGCATTATACTATATGTATGTATTATATTGCTATGGGTTAGCATAACTTTGGAAGTGATTTCCTTGCAAAGAGATGCTTACAGCTTCCTCTATGACCTGACAGAACCTATCAACTGGCTAGTTTGAATATGGAAAATTTTTTAAGCCACTTAAAATTTTGACCACCTCTGTGGTCCACATTTAAGAATGGACAAACCCTGGGAAAGCTCTCTCTTGCTTCCTGTCTTGGGACAGGTAACTGGCCTGGCCCGTATGGGCCTCAACGGGCCCGGACTGAGCCCTGCTGGGCCCAGGCTGGGCAAGGCCACAGCCATCCTGGAGCTGTGCAGCCCTGTTCCACCCGCGGCCCCTCCACAGCCCTGCTACGTGCAGACGGCGTGGCCCAGCTCCACCCTCCCCCCAAGCCCCCACCCCTTCCAGTGCGGCTGAAGATTGAGCTGAAGCTGCCCACTGTCTGGCAAAGATCATGTGACCAACAGCGATAAGCGAATTCCAGCTGCAAGACCTGGGTGAGATTAACCCTTTTAGTGCTGTAAGTTTCCTCCAGAACAGATGAAGCCTGCAGACATTAAGTAAAGAAAGAAGAGCTGAAAACCTGTGGGAGGAGAAAGAGGAGATGCTTAGAAGCTGAAACTCTGTTGTAAAGCTATGGTGGTGATCGACTATGATATATCAGAGTACCCGTTGTAATTTCATGGAAGCATGGGGGGTGGAGCGTTCAAACTGTACTTGTGAGCACCTGTGCTGAAATAAGCAAATGCTGAAGCAGCTGTAATTTGATGAGAAGTTTGAACAGGGAGAGATGGAAGTGATGAGGACTCTTGCTTCAAAGTGGAAGGAGAAAGACCTCTGTTCCTAGAGATGCTCCCAGATATAGTCCTAGAGATAAAGATGATGAGGACCTGTTTGCTCCCAGGGAAGGAGGAGGGCCTCTATTTCTAGAGATGAAGATGCTCCCAGAGATGGGTGAAGAGAACCTTTGTTTCTGAGCAGCTCAACCTTAAAATGGTACCCCAATAGCTCAAGATTGGACCCTCAAAAGCAGTTGTGGGAAAAGCTGTAAGTCGGGGGAAGGGACTCTCACATGTGAGCAGAGAACCAACCCGGGCGGCTGGCTCGTGATACTGAAGTCATGAGAGAATTTCTTGTGGAGATGTCTCCATAGCATGAGCAAGAGAGACTCCTCTCCCTAAGTGAACTGAACAAGGTTATTATGGAAGTGGTAAACTGACTGAAAATCTCAAGGGTTGTCTTTTTATATTGTCAGTGGGAGAAGGGAGAAAGGTGGGGGCAGGAGAAGTGTTCTGAAGTTGTGGTCTGATTTTTTTTTCTCTCTTTTAGGTCTTTTAATAAACTTCTTTATATTCTTTAAAGTTTTGTGCCTGCTTTGCTTTCTCCTAATTCTTATCTCACAGAAGGTAAATAAGTAATGAGTTTTTTTGGACCAAACCACTACATATATACAATAGGCATATATATAATTTTTCATTTCCTCAAAGGCAGTATATATTGTATCTCACAACTTTGAGTATTGAATCTAAAATATTTAGTTCTGTCTTTAAAACAACCATATATAATTCCTTTGGACAGAAATGAAAAAGTCTATGCTACTTGTGGTGCTTCCTAATACAATAGTTAACAATGATTTCCACACATTACATTTTTAAAAAGTTAAACATCTGTTTTGTTTTCCATAAGTTTATATGTACCTCCCTGCATCATATCAAAAGTCTAAGTACATAATCTTTACAGTATGATTGCTAACAACTATATGTTTTTTCTATAGCAAGTTCTAACAGATAGAAACTTAAAATTGTTAAGAATAAATTATTTTTCAGATACTTTTTTTCTAGTTATTGTTATTTGGAATACTTTACAGGTTTTTTTTTAAAGAATTAACATGCAATATAAAAATAAAATTAATTTTGATAAAATATCTCATTTGAAATGTTTAATACTATTGTAAGTTAACTCCCTCCAAGGGCTTAGATAAATATTATTTTTGTTGCATTAACAGGTTTTTTATAAGAACTAGCAAGGATATGAAAACAATGAAGGAAGCAAGAGTATTACAGAACTGTGGCTCATATATGCATGGAGAAAACACAAAAGGCTAAAACTCAATTCAAAGTTTAAACTGGCCAGTGTTGTGTAAGACAAGAAATGCTTTTGTATTGTATTCATTGTGAGTAGAACTTTTTTCCCCACGTTATTTTTCCACAAACCTTAAATTGTTTTAAATAAAGCTAGGAATTACACTAGAGACCCACAAAGAGGTCTCACCTTCCAGAAATAATGATTTGAATAGGAACTTTATCTCATTTATGAGTATTGATAATCTCAAGTAGGCCACAGACCTTATCAGAAATGTTGTAATTGTGAACGGAACATTAACAACTGAAAAATGCAAAAAATTCCATTATTTGAAGATATTTAAGTATTACAGATTTTATGCTTAAATGAACACTAGTTTCTGTAGTATGCAATATTTTCTGATAATATTATTTCATATTTTATATCAGCATAAAATGATTACAATTTTATGCCTTTAGTAGGTGCAATGAAAATGAACACAACCAACTATAATTTCAGAGTACACTTCATTTACATCAAAAGTTCTTTGCTTATAATGAGACCTTAATCAGGTATTTATCATGTAGCCATGATTTCAGCGTATGTTCCATAATTTTAGCAAACAGTTTTATTGGGTTAAATATTTAATAAGTAATAAATTTGCAATAAAAATTAGTACAATCATTCATCTACCTATATAATTACTTTCAATAACCTGAAGTAAATTCTGTAATCATGATTAATACTGATTAGGCAAATTTATTGGTATGGTTTGATTATATGGAAAAGATGAAACAAATGGATTTGATTTTGTAAAACACAGTCCTCCATGAGTCACACTATTTTTTTTTGTACTATTATTATAATTATTATTGTTATTATTACTACTACTACTACTATTTTCTGGTTTATACCTTTTAGAATAGAAGCTAAATTCTCTTAAAACCAAACCACTAAACCACAACAAAAACAAGTGGAAAAAACAGTCCACTCAAAAACCCACTACCCCACCCACCATGTGACTCTATCCATATCTGTTCATGTAAAAAATCATTAAATTGCCCAATTTCTTAATGTCATCTTGCCATACATTAGCATTAAAGTGGCAATTAAATGACACATTGATCTTTGCTTATTTACCAGAAATACTGAAAACTTTTGAACACATATTCACACCGGATAATACAAATGTGCATGAGTATTAAAGATGGCTGGGAATTTCACATGGAATATTCCCCACATTGGTTAAGATATATAAGAATTTAGAATTTTCTGAAACAGCTGAAGCTTTGTTTGGGACCACTTTAGATAAATGCAAGTGCTACTGGCAGTATGCAGCAGATCTGTTTACCAATGTAGAAGTAATAGAAAATGTAATTTTATGTGCTAAACTTTTCTAACAAGTCCCTAGATTATTTGCAATGAGTGACTGTTTATTCCTCTGTCAGTTCTAATAAGCTGGAGGCATTGGATTTATTTTGTGTATTGTCTACTTTCATCTTGTTTTACCTACTTTTAAGTCCTTGAATCATATTATTCCAGTGTTATAAAAATGAATAGTTTCCAAGTTTCATCCCTATTTGCAGAAAGAAAATAGTGATGATGATCTTTGCAAAAGCTCTTTGAAATCTGAGTTCTCAAAATATCAGCAGATATTTTGCATTAGTAGTGTAAATATACTTGTGTGTATTGTATTTTTTATCACAAAACATTCTGTTGGAAATGCAATTGTTTGGGCAACTCATATTTTATTTCTTCAAAATTAGTAAAACCCTGGCTTTGCGGATGATCAAAAACGATCATAATTTCCATTCTCTCATGTGGTATGAGACACTTTTCTGCTAAGCATAACAATGTCAATGAAGGTTATTAAAGGGGAAAGCCCTGAATATTGTGTTTATTTTGGAGTTTTTCATCACGTAGCATTAAAATGCGCATAACATAGAGTATTTTCTTCAAGCACTGCCTTGTACAGTGAAGCTATTTCTAATTTTTTTTTGTACAGACACACTACAAAAACATCCCTTATATTATGGTCTGACTACACATGAATGTCAGATTGAATAGTCATATATGTAATGCAAACAACCTCCTTTGACAGCTGTGAGTTTAATATGCCACAAACAACCATGTCTTTAGTAGTATCAATATGCTATTAATTATCAAAACATGCCAATGCTTCTAGACCTCAGTGAATTTAAATTTAGGAAGACGAGAGGTTACTGAATATTCTAACAGCTGATTTTCAAAGAAAGTGATTAAATCTTTTTTGAAACAATTACCTCTTATAATGAAATCACCCGCTTGTGCATGTAACATCATTCTTACCTGCTTAGTTAGAAGTTAAATCTTTGTGAAAATGAAAGCCACTATAGTAAAAAAACTTACCTATCATTCATTACATAAATCAAAATCTATGAAAAAAATTAATAAAGGAAAAGTTGTCATCAGTTTTCTTCTGTACTGTGCTAGTCAGCAATTAAACAAGATTCCTGAAAGTCTAAGTATTTGTGTAATAAATATACTAATAATTTTATATTAAGAGTCCAAGGGTCTGCAAAAAGTGAAAAAAAAAATCAGGCAGATGACCACAGACAATAGTACTCCAATATGCAAGAGAAAAAGAAAAAAAATTGTATGAAGCTATATTTTACTCTAAATGAAAAGTCATTAAGCTTCTTTTCCGTTTCTATTTTTATGTGTAGGGAATGCTTGTTAATTAACAGACATTATGAATACAATATATTCAACAGATGTAGTTTCTAGAGAATCAATTTGTCTCATATTGAAAGTAAATTCTACCATCTGAGATAGAAATAGAATCATGCTGTTCCATACAGCAATTTATCTTGAGAGTAGCTGCACCTCTATAGTCCTTGAGAGAAGAACATCCTCAATGTCACAGAAGCAACCACTGGACTTTCTTTTCAAATCAACCTGATCCTAGACAGGTTAAAACAGAATGAGACAGCCAATCCTTGCATAAGTGAGCATGAAATACCTCTGTTCTTCCAGTTTATGGATATGGCACCAGCAATGATTGTCTTTCATGGTAATACTTCAATGTGTAAGCAGTAGTCATACAGTCAACATTTTGCCTTTTTATATTGTCTGAGATCTTACAGTGATCCAGTTTGATGGAACAAGTTCACAATTACTAGGAAAATTTTTTCTTGGTATTTGTATCACAATAGTGTCTTGAAGCTTCCAGTCATTAGCCAGAGTCCCATCATACCAGCTCAAATGAACAAAATTAAACAGACAGGTAGGCCTTTCCGCAAAGAGCTCGTGACTGAGGGATCATTTGAATAAACCACAAAGATGAACAAAGGCCTAACTTGAACGCAACTGTTTTCACCTACAATGACTACTCATTTAAAAGGAAGACAAAAAAAAATTTTGGAAGATGCCTTTCAAGTTGACACAGAAATGTTTTCTCAATTCTTTCTATCACCTGACGCAGTCTGTTTCATTTGAGTCAGATTACACAGCAAAGAGGAAATTTGAGCAGGCTGTAGAGAGGATATTTTCTCAGTGGGCTCTGAGGTCAGATCCCTTTTGCTGAATGTGCGTCACAAATTCCAGGGAAGAAGACATTTCTCCCACTTAAAGAAATATGATTTGTGTTGGTCCTTAGTATTTTGGGATATGAAGTCAAGGTGGAAGAGCTAGGCAAGAAGGTAAGGACATCAAGAAGGTTGCAAACATGCAAGAGCTTCAGTGAGGCAAAAGTTGAAAGATGAATAACATCTACAGACAGAGTGCTAAAGTCTTTGGTAGACATTCTGATTCTTTTTAATCAATCCAGCTTTAACAAGTGGGTTATGTAATTCATTGGCATCTATCTGAGATACTGATAGTTTCAATTATGTGTTTATTTTTAAAATATTATATATTAGCATAAATATAATACCTTATGTATAAGAACAAAAATGTTCACCCTTTCACCCTTAAAGAAATCTAAAACAATAGACTGTTTGTAGGTCTAATTTAGCATCTCCATCTGTTTTTCAAATGTTAGCTAATTAAAACCCATTTATACCCAGGTGAAATCTTTCTACTTGATTATTTATCTAATATAAAAATACATATTCTGTACCTAAAACCCTTCACATATAAGTCTGGTAAATTAAGATTTTACTCTGCATTTTCTATACAATATTTTATACAAGAAAGCAACACAAGTAACTGGAAGAAATAGATAATATTATGTCTATGAAAACATTGAGATCATTCTCAAATATACAATGAATAAAGCATTTGTAGCTTATTTGCTGTGTGGCGACAGCCTCTCTCTTCAGGGGCTTTGGAAGCTTTTCAGCTCTTTCCTAGAGTTTTTATGTGACACATCAGATGTCTTAACATTACTGGGTTTTTCACTTAAGTAACAATTTAATTCTAATAAAAAGTCATAAGTAGACCTGTAATGTGATACTATATTGAATATATGAAATATTATATCAAATATCTCTAATGTCATGTAAAAAAGTTGTTTATTAAAGAACAAGTAGATATTTGTTTCTATTTTAAAAACAAAAGCTTTTTCTGTCCAAAAGAAAAACCCTACACAATATTTTACCAGATTTATCTCTGTCTGAAGTACACTACTTTAAATTAAAAGCGTGTTCCATGCATTTCAGAAGAGAAATTACCTCTTGATCTTATGGACAATCATAATCCTGCATGGATTTGTGCCACATTTTACTGGGGAAAGAATATGAACTAGTCTTATTGGTAAAGTTGCTCTGTCAATGGCTTCTGGTTAGTCTGTCTTGTGTCTTCAGCTGATTTCCATTATTTAGTTTGCAAAATTAGAGACCTAACAAGTCTTTTGCATAATTTTCTATATATTCAGTAAAATAATCTAATATCAAAATGTCTGATATCTAACATTCAAGGAGAAATTAAGAAGATGGAAAAGTGACTTAGTATTTATACCTTAGTATTTGGGAGAATACTAAATTTATTTATTAGAATACTAATACTTATTTAAATACCATTTTAAAATAGTTTCATGAAAGAGACTACAAAAAGGTTAAGAACAGTTACTATTAGCCAACCAAAACCATTTTGAGCCTTTTGTGTTTGCATTTGTCCAGGAGTTCCTTGATCATCCACACAAGGCTCCTGCTGGGTTTTCCTCTTTGTTGAGATGCATTTCTTCCAAGCTTGGAGCAGAGCTTGCTGTGCACTTTCCTCACTGCCCTAAGGATCTTGGACTCCACAATTTCTCGGTAGCTTCAGCTCAGGCTGCCCTTGAGCCTCACATTCCCCACCAGCCCCTCCCTGTTGGGAGAGAGAACAAGGTCCAGCATAGTGCCTTTATGCCAAAGCAGCAGCAAAGTAGGTCCAGGTTCTGGTTCTTACTCCCAAATGCAAGTTTTATATCTGATGCCTAATTAATCTACAGTCCCTTGAGCAAGGACTCCTGTTTCTTTTGAAACTCTGGCTTATTTCCAGGTAAGTAACTAAAAACAATGAAAGCAGAGAGGACAAGTGGGCGACAAGTTTCCAATACGGTAATTTAAATAATGTGTTTGTTCTTCTTCTTTTAAAAAATTCTTTATATGCAAAATAAACAGACAAAATCTTTATCATGTAATAAAGGAAAACCCATACTGTAATATGAACTAGAAGCACAGTAATATCTAACTGAAAGCTATCTAGCTTCTTGGGAAATGCATAATATAGTAGTCAGGAAGTAAAACACCAAGAGAAAAACAACATGTAGCAACAAAATGATCTCTTTCTACCTATCTTTTAGCTAAAAGATCGATCCAAAAAGTGAAGTGGAAAGAACTAAATAAATTAAAAGAGGCTCAAGTTGGTTTACAAGCTGATTATCATAAATAAATGCTATCACTAATGTTTCAGGTTTTGTTCACAATTTTCTGTTGAATGATATGAAATATGGCTTTATTATATTCTGTCCTATACTTATTAGAACTTCCCTAGTTCATCAGCTGTTTAGACATGACCTGAGAAAATTACCAATAAAGGGAGAATTCCCTTTTCTGATCACTGTTTGTGCTACCATTTAACTTTTTTGAATTTTTAACTAACTTAACTTTTTTAACTAATTTAACTTTTAATTGCAGCCAAACCAAAAGACACTGAAGTAGGTATAAAGATGCAGGCAAAGGTAAAGCATTCAGATGACTTTTAAGAGTATTTTTGTTTCTAAAAAAGAGCTACCATGTCTTTCAAATTAATTTGGCTGCTAAAAATTTATAGAATTCAACAGATTTTTTCCATATTCAGGTTCTGGTATAAGCATTTCACCTGTGGTAGTTTCACGAACTTTCTATGGATACCCAGTACATCATCCTATTGAATGGTCATGTTCAATCTTTCTTAATAAAAGAATAAGGACACTTCCTTACATGGACAAAGGGAGTTTCATACATTTCCATACATTTTCAAAGCAAAAATACATTCAGGTTGTAAGACACGTAATTTCAGTGTAGTTGTTTTATACCAAAATAATTACTAAATATACCATCTATATATCTAATATGAAACATAACTACATTATAAAGAGAAAAATAAAACCAAAAATTAAACTCATTCAAATGTGCTGGTTCAAAATTATAGTTGAATAGTGTAATGATTTATCACATGAATGCATAAATTTATATACGCACACTAATGATTGTATTTTTCTTGAAGTACTCTCTTTGCCAATTTTTTAAAGTTAAAACCTGTATTTCACTAAAATGAAAACATACTGGATTTTAATTCTGGTTGTAATCAATACATTATTACTTATTTTCATCATTTCAGTGTTTAACACACTTATCTGTGCTATGAATTTGGGGGTTTTGTTATATATTCCTACCTTTGTATGCGTAGGTAAAACTAGATATTAACCTATGTCACTTTTAAACTATTCACTAACGTCCATTGGTATTACAGTTCCTTACTTTCTACTGTTCTCGCTACAGATGACATCAAGAAAAAAAATCTTCATATTTTTTCATCTTTCTTGTGCTTTCTGTGCTCTACTGTTATTGCATTAATAAGCATTACCTAGGGTCAAACTATCCAAACCACCAAAACCAGTTTGAAGCCTGCAGGGCTGTAAAAGTTTTACATGCTTCTGTGAGCTCAATAGGACATGAAAAATTTGGTGCCCTGCCTTTTTGACAAAGATTAACAGGAACAGAAGATGGCTTGGCATGAATCCATTTTGTGACAAAAATTGCCATGAGAATACAAAATAGCACAATATTAATTCATTTTCATTAAAATGATGGTAATGAAAATGAGAAATGGCATCAGCTAAATCCATTTTCATTACTCTGTTATGATTGCAATCTTGTAGCTCTCAGCTAGTGGGCTGAGTGAAGAGATCTATATTTTAACATTTTTAATGTCTTTGATGAGAATCTCCTTGCCATTATACACCATTTCACTCTATACTTTGAATTCTTGCTTTAAAAAGATTTTAGATCAGTTTCAGTTATCTAAACTTGACAGCATATTTATTAATGATCCTTAAACACAGTTCATAGAAAGCAAAGTCATGGAGCTCTGAAGAAACTGGCATGTCATGACCCAATTTGTGAGAATGCAGAAACCTCCATATATGTAATGAATTTATGTAAAAATGCCAAAGCAGGGCATAGAACTGTAAACGCTCAGATCAAACTGGTGTTTCTATAAAAAAATTAAGTGTATTGTTAGGATTCCATCAAATTTAAAAGAATTGTGTTACAAGTGAAAAGATTATTTATTACCAGCAAATTTCCAAGTTTATTCACATGGAATTATTTTTAGTTTCTTTTTTTTTTTTTTTCTGAGTAAGCATAGAAATATTTTCTCATTACTGTAATACTTAACTTTGCTTGGTGTGAATTAGGAAGAAACAAGTCAATACATGACATTGCTAACTATAAACCTATTGTTAAGTTTTTGTATATTAACACAGAGAAATTTAAAATATATACAACTTAATATCCAGAAAGATCACTCAAAAGAAATCTCCAAAGAAACACATCCTAATTTTAACTATCCTACTTATTAACTCTATTTTTTCCCACCAGCTGGTT
Source organism: Corvus hawaiiensis (assembly GCF_020740725.1). Classification (NCBI taxonomy): domain Eukaryota; kingdom Metazoa; phylum Chordata; class Aves; order Passeriformes; family Corvidae; genus Corvus; species Corvus hawaiiensis. Next base: position 28,639,094 of record NC_063215.1, read on the forward strand.
TTGTACAATAAGATTGCTTTGGCACTATCAATAGTTTTACTTAAACTTATGTCAGCATTTGGTTTAAGAATATAATCATAATAATCATGGAATTATTATTTATAAAAGAAAAATACTAGCAAAAGGTAATTATCAATTTGTATGCATGTCCCACTCTTTAATATACTCACAATTAACACATTTTTAGCCTTACACTTTTCGCGCTTGCATTTTTGCAAAGCTTATACAACTCCCTCTGCTTTGAGAACAGGATTGACTACACTCCGTAAATACGGCCCAGTGTTTCAACTGAAAAAACTGAGTAGTCTAGTAGATGCACAGCTAATTTGAGCATTCCAGCTGGAACTTGGGCATTTGTTTTTTGGCTTTTTGAATGAGCTTCCCTTAGTGTTCATGATCTCTAAGATTTCCCCTTCTGTCACTGCAGGACAATCTCTGTAAATGAAAAATCCAGGATTTTCAAATTCTTTCTTTGATATTTTTTAAATAGAGAGGACAAAGTGCCTGACTATCAAATTGCCTCAGCATATAAAATCTTGTTTGTGATTATAGCTAATAAATGCCTTCCAAATACAGGGTAGAGACATACGATACTCTCTTTTCAACGTTCTCCCTATAACATCAAGAAATTTGGTGACCAAAAGCTTTTGATAAAGTGTTAACAAGGACTTTCTGCCATGACAGTGTATCACAAGCCTTCCTGAGACCAGGTAACACAAAAGTGAGTCAGGTCTATTGCAACCTGGCCATCTCCTGCAGCTCCTTTCTGTCTGACCTGCTGAATACAAACTGACCAACATGAAAGTCAACTTAAAAAGCAGGAAAATAGACATCAGCCAAAGACCTGTGTGGAAGGTTTTTCCATCATGCATTAAGCTTGTGAAAACACAAACACCTTAAAGTTTTAGAATACAATTTTTTTCAGGAAAAAAGATATTTACTGCAGTTGCAGTCTGGATCCATATGCTCTTCTACCATCTGCTTCCTTTTTTATAAAAATAATTTATGCAAGTTATATTCTTAAAAGTTAAAAACAGTATAAGTCATTGCACTATATATCCATGTCTTTTTGTGTGTCTGAATTTAACTTTCTTTTTCTTTATGATAGTTTCTGTGAGCTATAGATCATTGTATCAGTCAGATTTTCTTATTAGTCTGAGTGCTGTCTGCCTTTTCTGCAGTTGAAAGTGGTACATTTTCATCAAAACTAAATATAGAAAAACAGGAGAAACGCACAACTTTTAAAGTGATTTCACGTAATTTATTGGCTATGCAGTTCTTCAGAGTTCTCATGACAAAGAACCAGAGAATAAAACCTAACTTATTAATTTACTCATTTCTCAAATACATAAGAGTAAAAACAATCTAAGAATGATTAACATAATGCAATATTGAATTAATCTTATAGTCTTGCCTTGTCCCATATACCTTATCCTAGAACATTTGATCTGACTTTTCATCCTGAAATCCTAATAACATTCATAACTGATCCATTATCTTCAAAGTGTAATCACCGTTACTCTTCTTTTTTCCTCATTGCAGTTTCTAAGTTTTAAAGTAAAAAAAGCAGATAAAGTCTATTGATTCAGAATGGTATTAAGCAATAGCTCTGCTCCGTACTTTATATCATCTGAGTAATTATCTATTTTTCAAAAGAAAGTTGTTCCATCTTCACTTGAGAAGTAGTTTACACATTCAATTGCAGTGACTTATCAAGCAAGACTAAAATTCTAATACATTATATAATGCCCATTTCAAACTTTTATTCAAAAAGACCCTTGAAATATTAGCTCCATTGGCCTTTGTCTCTTTTCTTATCCATGGAGTATTTGTGCCATGTCTAGCTAACTATCTGCTAAAAGATGTCAGGATGCTGCCTCATAGGAGCTAGCTGATACAGTTCCCCTAATGAAAAAAATGATCTCTCCAGGCAGTGACATCAGACACTATCTTCAAGGTGATTCAGGCTCTTATGAAGAGTTAGTGCTATAAAATTGCATATATCATTTCTTGAAAGTCATATCTAGGGCAGTTTTTGAAGAGAGCTGTGCCAGCATAGACAGCAGGGAATAACAGCACTCAAATCTCAACGTAGTTAAAATAGAACTACTTGAACCAAGCAAAAGCTGAGTGGTCTGGGCCATCTGAAAATTGGTCCTGAACACCCAGATTCTCTAACTGAACTTCTTTGTGTAGGTTCAGTGATTTTTCCGAGGACAGATGCTATATTAAGTTGTAGTGCCCTTCACAAGGTTGCTGTGAATAATACTTGACAAAGTACCATTCTTCTATGTCCACTGTGCATTTTAACACTCAGCTGGTAGCCAGGAGACATGATGGCTCCTGGCTAAAGAATTCACAGGGAACATACAGTCTTACAAGTGTTGTGATGATATGATTGAAAGAGAAGCTTAGAAATGGTTCAGTTACTAAATCGAAAGCATTTAGCAATAGATGGACTTAGATCTGATACTAAATAAAAATCTAATCCCAAAACAAGAACCAAATGAACAAAATAAAAGAGCAAATAATATATATATAAATACATAAATATACATATATATAGAGAGTGAGGAGAGAGAGAGGGGATGAACTTTAATTTTGGAACACAAACTCCCTTAATCCTCATTAGGAAAATAGTATTCTGTATAGAATATAAAAGGCATTTCACTGAAAAGGAATTACAGGGTATACTAATAACCTCTTACAGCAATGTTTCTTCTTTAGCAGATATTAAAAACTAATTTCCATATCAAACTTTTTTTTTTTTTTTTTTACAGTTTGGGGAATTAACGTGCATATGTGCATGTGATTAATGGTTTCTGATGTAATTAATTCTTTGTGTTGTTTTCCTGTTCTCTGGTCATCCATGTTTTCTTAGATCATCTGTTTTTCCATTAGAAACAGAGGAACTGCTAGTTTTGTATGACTGAATAAGGCTGAGTAGGCTTTGCCTCAGTGAAACAGTGAAACAGGTACAACACAGCAAAGTCACTGGTCTGTAGGAAAGAGAAATGAGTAGCTGTGTGTGTTTACATTAAACACATGTAAGAATGTCAAAAATATCAGAACTGAAGGAAATGACTTGCTGCTTTTGATCAAAAGCAACTTTCCATTGTCACTCTTGTTGAAAGTGATGGGAATTGGTCAAAGGTTTAAAAAAAGACATCGCTCAAAGGGAATCCAAAGAGTCAGGTTTCTGTTCACCTTGAATTCTGTAGCAGTGTAAATACAAATGCAAAGGAAAAGGAGGTGATAGTGATATACATATATACTTGACCATTTTGGTAGATCTGTAAGTTTCTTGAATTGGCTATGAATGCATATATATATATATATATATATATATGTATCAGAAAATCTACTGCAAAACTGTCTACATAATACTGTTGCACTATATCCTTCCCAAAAGCTTCAAGCAATATTCTAAGGTACCAAGAAAAATGGCAATGCATGTGTTTTGCTACAGGACAATTTCTGTAATTCTTTTAACTTGGGGATATTGTAGATTACTGTTTCAGAGTCTGACACAGGTAAAAACTATGCTTTATATCTGTTTAACAGCAACTGAAAGGACCGTTCTTAAAAGTGGCAGGCAAATGATGTCCTGTTACACTGGTGACAAGATCTCAGAGACTTTTAGTTGCTCTCTGCCCTGGTTTTCATCACTGAATCTCACAATTGCTTTACCCTTAGCTGCAGTAGTGTTAGAAGCAAAACAGACCTTCTGATGATGAAAAGCAGCCTTGTTTTGCAGCTTCTAGTACAATACAGTGCCTAAAGTAGTGTCTATAAGAGTATGGTTTCCACAAGTATACAAAGTAATTCCCATCCTGCTGATGTGACGGGTATAAACAATTTACACCTTGGTCTCAAGTACTACCATTCTTAGCGGTCCGGAAGTACACATACCCTCTTTGAATAGTCTCATAAAATATGCACACAACAAAAAGCCGATTTCATAAAAGCAAGAAAACAAAAAAAGAATACTATACCAAGTGGCATGACGTGAGGGTTGCACTAACACCACTAATTCACTGTGTTCAATTTGCACCTGATACAGAAATGGGTTAACACTGACATATATCAACTTTTATGTCAACATGAGCTGCTGCCAGTAACACAGCATATAGACATACCTTAAAACATGGTGTAACGAACTTCCTATATAAAAGAAAATCCAATAAAAGGAAATAATTCAGTATCCTGCCTTAAATACAGGACTTCCTTGTGTCTTTATTTCTAATAAAATACCTTTTGTGTGCAATCCCTGTATCATACAGTTTCTGACTTAATGTGCAAGGCACTTTAGTATGGCATGATTGTTTTGTTACTTCAGGCAGCCCTGCAGCTGTGGGCCAGCACTTGGTCAGACTGATATGTTCTTAGCAGGTAGCTAAGAACACATAACACTTTCAATTGTATATTCTGACTTTGGGGGTTTGTTGTGGGAAAAAACCAAAAGTTCAGCAGTGTAGAGTTTGATCTGCTAATCAGTCACAACCTCTGCTTTTAGAAAAGGGCAGATTAATGACAGTTTTCAGAAAATGCTGGTAAAGTTTACAGTGGTTTGGTACTCTTTTATCAGCTCCACACTAGTTCTTATAACTAATACTGATTCTCATGACAATTATTGTAATGATAAAAGAAAATTGCACATCATGAATTTTTTCTTGTGATAAAGATTACTGCAAGAATTTGTCAGGACAAAAAATTAAACCCACCCACTTACTAATCTTGAAATTGTCTTCTGCTGTCTGCTTCAAATGCCATAAGGGAGGTGACTGCTTGGACATTATCAGTCACAAAAATAAAAAGCAGGCCTGTGCTTCCTTCAACATAGAGCATCATCATTCACAGATTATATTGTAAGTCATAAAGGCTGCTATTATGCAAATTAATAAACAGGCAAGAAATTTTTAGTTTAAAAATTTTTTAATCTTTTAGTTTAACTAAACAAGAAGGGGAGTAGGGATGAAAAGCAGACCTTGGTCAAATTGGCATGTTTGGTAAAAATTTCTCTTCTTTCATATTGAGATGAAAATTGTGTAGTAGATCAAAATGAAAGATGCTTCATCCTGCCAGTCTAAGTTTTAAAAAAGATTGGCTCTTTCCAACATGTGGCTGTTTTTCACCCTCTTCTCTCACTTGTTATTAAGGCTGCTACTTGTACTATATTACAAAGGAAGTTCAAGAACAGTTTTTTGTTTGTTTGAATGAAATATTTTGGCAATTAGTGTAAGAGACAATATTTCCTCAAGATAAAGAATATATTAAATTATTCCAGTTACTAATGTTACATGCATAACATACCACAGTCTTTTGTAAACTGGAAGATAAAAGTTCTGCAATTTAGAAAAATTTCATGGCATAGAAAGTATCCTTTATGTTTTAGTCATGGGCTTTTAGGCTGTGCAGTATTGGTCAAGGAGCATAACTTAACTCATTTAGTCCTGTTGCTGTACTGATTGATTAGGATGCATTAACACCAATGGGCTAAATTTGTAAGAGCTGATAGAGGTGGTTCACAACTGAGTTAGCCTGAAATGAAGTTAGCTTGAAATGAAGCAACTGAAATGCAGAATTGAAGAAGAACTTGACTAAATACACCATTTGTTAAATGATCATCCAAGTATTGCTTGAAAAATGGAAACGGAATATCTTTTCTTTCTTTATTTATGACAAATGCACATCTCACAGGACTATGGAAAGCTAGACTAATTTTCCTGTACATCACAACCTTTACGTAAGCAGCATGTATGTTTTTCATCTTTACATACAGGAAATGGTTTTTAAATGCAATTCATAATACTTAATATGAAAACCAATATGTTCAAGATGATATTGTTGTTATATCATGCTTGTTATTACAGAAGGGAGGACATTTAAGAGCAAAAGAAGAAAGTAGAGTTTTATAGCTTTTTTTATACATACATTTTAAGACTATTGTGCAAATGAGACACAATAGGCAACTCGAGTTTCAGGGTCCAATTGCAGAAAAATCTGTCGTCTCTTAGGCTAAATAGCAATATTATTATCTATTTTAAGAGCAAGAGAACCATTCAAGACTGTGACAAGGTCATAATGTCCTAATACTTTTTTCCTTTAGATTATAAATCACTATTTAATTTTCACAACATATATCCAGCCTGTACAGATGCAAAATCTGACAATGAGTGAGAATAAATTATTTCCTGGGTGACAAGTGGGGAAAATATGGACACATTGTAACAGAAAGTGATTCATCCATGTAGTTGTACAATGATAAGGACATACACTTTTAAATGATAAGTTAGCCTAAAGGTGTCTTCCTTCCATGTACATGAGTATAAATAGCTAACTGCTTCCAGCAATGCATAATTTATCTGCAAAGGAAAAAACAATGCACTGTAAAGCAGCAGGGTCAGAAAAGAAATTCTGATCAATAACTTTGCATCAGAGCTACATTGTGTTTTGCAAAATGTCAGGAGTGACCAACCAGGTTTTTACCTAAAGTGAACATAGGGTAGTACTGATACCACAAAGAGATGATGAGAAGAGCAGTGTCTCTTATGGATATCTTTCTATACACCAAGTTTAATCCCCCTTCCACGGACAACAAATAATAAATTGATGTTAATCTGATAAATATAGAGATCATTATAAAGACAAAAACTGATGTTCTTATGCAATGACAAGCTTTTTGCTTAATTTTTTTTTTCTAGGAAAATTTCTAGGAGGTTTTCTCCCCAGAAATTGTGAAGATTTGCAAGCCCCTGACTCCTATAGGTTTCATAACCTTTCCCAAGAATGCTGCGTTGAATAAGCACAACTGAAAAGGATGAGATGACTAAAGAAGGAAATTACAAATGTGTGGTAATGTATTTGCACTCGTCATTTTCATTGCCTTTTTTTTTTTCCCACAGTTTCCCCAAAACTTTATCCCATGGACAAAGCTGCAACAAATACAGGGTGAGAGGGATGTAGTAAAAACAAGGGCAAATATGTGACTTCTGATGACCATAGCTGTTAACTATCCACAAGTTCATGGAAAAAGAGGGAGCATGGTAACAACTAATAGGCTCCAGAATGTCTCTCTGCAGCTCTGCAAATAAAATTTTACAAAAAGAATATAGATCAAACAGAAGGATGTACTACTCAGTAGAAAGACTGCTCAACTCTTCATTTTGGTTTCCTAAACACAATTGCAAACACGGTGTCTTAGGTTAGCAAGCATAGTCCCGGAAGGGATGTCCTTGCTAAGGGGCGCTTACGGCTTCCTCTGGTACCTGACAGAACCTATCAGCTGGTCAGTTTGAATATGGACAATTCTTTAAGCCACTTAAAGTTGTGACCATCTCTGTGATCCACATTTAAGAATAGGCAAACTCCCCCTCCAAGCTCTCTCTCGTTTCCGGCGCTGGCACAGGTGGCTGCGGGGCCCGTGCAGGGACCAGCGGGCCCAGCCAGGCCCTGCTCGGGTCAGGCAGGGCTGGGCCACGGCCATCCCGGAGTCATGGGCCTGTTCCAGCCATGGAACCCCCCCCACTGCCTTGCCGTGGGCAGCCGGAGCGGCTCGGCTCTCCCCCCTCTCCACTTCGATAAGAAACATTCAACATTCCAGCTGCAAAGCTGCAAGGCCGAGGTGAGATTAACCCTTTTACTGCTGTGAAGAGCTGAAAACCTGAGGGAAGAGAGAGAGAAGATGCTTAAAGCTGAAATTCTGTTGTGAAGCTATGATAGAGTATCCTGTTGTAATTTCATGAAGATATGGGGAGTGGAGTGTTCAACTCGTAAGCAAAAGCACCTGCGCTGAGATAGGCGGATGCTGACGCAGCTGTAATTTCATGGGAAGTTTTGGACAGGGAGAGATGAACCAGATGAGGACTTTTGCTCCAAATGGGAAAGGAGAAAACTTCAGTTCCTAGAGATGCTCCCAGAGATAGTCCTAGAGATGAAGATGATGAAGACCCTTTGCTCCCAGGGAAGGAGAAGGGCCTCTGTTTTTTGTTTCTGAACGGCTCAACCTTAAAATTGTACCCCAAAAAACTTCAAGAGTGGACCCTCGAAAGCAGTTGCAGGAAAAGCTGCAAGTCAGGGGAAGGGACTCACATATGAGCAGAGAGACTCCTCTTCCTAAATGGACTGAACAATATTTGGAAGTGGGCGGCTGTCTCGTTGTGATAATGTTTTCATAGCATGAGCAAGAAGAGACTTCTCTTTCTAAATGGACTGAGCAAGGTTATTATGGAAGTGGTAAACAGACTGAACATCTTAAGGGTTGTCTTTTTACATTGTCAGTGGGAGAATGGAGGAAGGTGGGGGGAGGAGGAGTGTTCTGAAGGTGGTATAATTTTTTTTCCTTCTTTTAGGTCTGTTAATAAGCTTCTTTACATTCTTTCAAGTTTGGTGTCTGCTTTGCGTTTCTCCTAATTCTTATCTCACAGCAGATAAACAGTAATGAATATTTTGGACCAAACCACTGCACACGGTAATTTATAAAGCAGTGGGAAAGTACAGGGCTAAAGCTATAGCTGAAGGAAGAGCTGTGCTACATAGTCTTTACTGTTGGAAGAGGAATGTGGTTTTTAAGTGAGTATCTTGATTGTCCCTCCTTGCAGGACTTCAGATCACATCACATAGCACATGAATAGGATTCCTTTCAAATTAAGTTAAACCAGAACATGCACTCCCAGTGTGTAACTAATAATCCCAAATGCTAACAGGCCTTCAAGTCCCCAGGTAGAGACTAGAGCTAATCCAAAATAAAAATCCTGAACTGCATGACGTGAATACCAAGTCTTCCACATGAACAGTTTTGTTGCCAAGAGCCACTTAAGTTGGGCCACACTACTTACTGTGTTGTACTGAAGCTTGCTGGCCACTGCTACCAGAGACACAAAAAGGAAGAATATCTGACGTTTTGCATACCATTCCCAATACTCTTCCTAATTTCCTTTGAATAACTGTTGTGTTGCAATCAGAAGAACAAATATTACTCTCAACCTTTATGTTTCCCTTTAAAGAGCTGTGAGTAGGACCAGACAGAATTTGAGCTGAGACATTCAGAACTCTATTTAATTTCTAATTTTTATCTGACAACCTCTATTGGTGGCACTTCTCCTCTGAATACTCCTTTTTGTACCTGAGCAGTAACTCTAAAGTATGAAACAGATTTTCCTATTTTACCTTTGAATTTTTATCAGTTTACACTGAAAATTACCTTACATAGTGGGCTAAAGTAATGTTTTCATATTAAAAAATGTGAAATATATAAAAATTCTGAAGATATTAACAAAATAGCATTGATTTTTTCCTTTCCCACCCATGGAAAAAAATTCTTGCTCTTTGTGTGAACATTTTTTTCAGGGAAGAAGATAACCTTATCTGATCTCCTGTTATGTTGCTTTACCTTATATTTCAGTGTGTCCTTAGAGTTGCCAAAGTCACACTTTGTAGGAAAAAAAATCCTGTCCTGTGATGGGCATCAGGTACTGGAAACCCCATTGCTTCCATTTTTTTTTTCCCCATTTTCCATGTTCTAGCTTTAGATTCATAGATATATATCAATTTCTATGTTTTGCATTAACAAAAACTGTTCTACAGTATGTGAAAAATATTTCACAAATGTGAAATTTTTCTGTTAAAATAATTTAAGGCAACCATTCAGTCTTTCATTTGAAAAGTTACATTCACAAATTCTGTGTCACATGCAGCTATATTTTTGCAATTCTCATCAACTCCCTTTCCAATGTTCAGCATAAATGAAATTATATTATTGCTCTCACCAGTGAGAATGCTCATCATTCTGACCTATTTTCTTTATTTGATCGTCAATTACGGTGTTATCTACTTCTATTTAAATTCCACATTGGACAGATATATTTTGAATAAGAAATTCTGTATTTTAAAGTATCTCACTTTTTCTATGACATTTATATGATAATCACATCTATTTATTTAGACATATTATAAAACAATCATAAGCACTTTCAAAGATAATACTGTGAAAATATAAAAATGAAATATATAATAGTTTGATAATACAAGCACTGATGTCAAGTTTACACTTCTGTCCAGTACTATATGGCAATAGAATTTTGCAAATCATAGACATGTAAGTATCAAGACTAATTTCATTGACAGTCTGCAAAAATAAAATTACTTAGAGATTTAAGCATTTCACAAACATTGTATTATTGAAAATTTTAAATTTCCTGGTAAAATATGTAGTTAAACAGGACTGGAGGAGCATTTGTCCAATTTGCTTAATGTAGGTCTGAAAGAAGTGGAGAAATTATTTTGTGTAAATTAAAAGAAAATACATCACTGATCATTTATTTAATTTTCTTTTTTTTTATGTGAATGGAAACATTCTTTTTTCACCCCCAAGAGAAACCCCTAATTTTATCCATTTTAAGACTGAGTATATAATTTCTACTTCAAAATTTGCAAGGTAGATGCTATTTCATGAAGGAGGAAATGTAGCCTTTTAGCCTAAGTAGCTCAGGTGTTTTCTAAATTTTCTGCATCCTTGTAAAACTATTTAAATAGCAAGATTTGAGGTTTTCTGGGTATCTGGATAAAGTTAACACAAATTTTATGAAATACATATGCTCCATTCAGGGAACAATAAGAGGAAGGCATACCTAAAGGCTAAGGCCCTACTGAAGAAAGTTCAAGAAGTAGCTTAGACCTTGCAGGAAGAAGAAAACTCCTGCCATGTTAATTTCTTGACTATAGAAGAGAAACATCTTCACAGTTTCAATATTATTGCCTATTCCGGAAGAACCTATTATCATTCTTTTCTTTAAAAGATAACGTCACTTTAAAATCTTCCAGGCCCTTTAAATTCCCTCTTCTATCTTGGATGAAGGCCAAGATACATCATAGCTCTCATTTCACACCTAATTTCTTTTTTTTTTTTTTTCTTTCATAGAACCCACTTGATTCCTTTGCCTAGGAGTGATAGTATGCACTGGCAGTGATCAATCTGTATGCTGTTGGAAATGCAAGAAGCATCCACTCAGTCTGTGAAGCAACTGGTGTTTAACGAATGAAAAAAGAGTCCATATATTACCTACTTTGCAGCCACTTACTTGCGTGAGCAGCTTTCCATAGCCACTGCTTTCAGGCTGCGTAGCATAATTACCCTATTCAAGTCCTGTTGTATTCATACATAAAATAATGGCAGCTACTGTCTTCCAAAGAAAGACTTCCAAAAGAACACAGTCTGGGAGTCATACAGAAGTAGGAAAGCTAGTGAAAGACTGGGGGATCAGAAAGGTCCTACGAACACAGCAGCAGCTTCGCAATGTAAAGTATGCCAAAGTATTTTACAACCTTCATCAATGAATATTGTTCACAAAAAAAAAAAAAATCTTTGTCTCTTTTGATTTAATAAATAATTATTATGATTTATAATTGTTGCAACGATTGGACCAATCCAGAAAGTCAATATTCAAGATATATTTATAGCTAATAACAGCTTCTTCATCGTGTACCTTGGAAATCTTTATTAATCCTTAATATCTTTCACACTTTAGTATGAAATTTATATTAAATTCATTTTAGGATGAAGGTGACTTTTACAACAGTTCTTGTCTGAGGAATGCTTTGCGATATACACATGGTCATCAGCACTTTGAGTGACAGATTATTATCTTATCTGGCATTCCATTTGCACAGGCAGTTTTCCAGTAGATTTGACATTGATCATCTGTCCATTTGATTTGTTAACTTCATAAAAAGTGGGATTTTTTTTACAAAATGACTAAAAGCTTGCAACTCAGAATAGAGATGCTGTTATTTTATATTTTACTTCATCATAAATTTGTTTTCCAGAGAAGTGGCTTTGGTTTGTGAAACTAATGACATTATTTTTCTTTCTCTATCAACTCTCCACAGCTAAGTAAGACTCAGGAATTTGGGGTTCAAATGTGATTAATTTGACTGGCACAAGAAAAGGGAAGCAAGACTGACAGCATGGGGAGATAGTAACAAAGTGCATCAATATGGACATGAAATCCTCATGTTACTGCATCTATGACAGTCAGGTCCTGTCTGCATGTTTCCCCTATAATAAATCTAATTTTCTTAGATCTTCTCTTTATCTACCAAATGTTTATGAAAAAAATGAGAAACCACAAATCAAGACAATGTATGATACTAGAAAGAAAATGAACTCTCCCAAATGGTTTTGGGAACACAAAATATCTTGGTTTATGTTTTTTGAATGTCATACTATCTAATTTTTAACATTCATTACATAGCATTTTCACAAAGAGGTTGTCTTTTTAAAAAAGGTAGATATTACAGCCTACCTATTTCTTCCCTATTCATGCAAAAGCTCACTGATACTATTTAGGAATGTGCATAAAAGTGAATGAATCTGTGTGCAAATAGCCACACATTTTCTGCAACATACGTGCATACAGGAAGTAAAAAAAAAATCCCAAATTTGGCAAATGCATTCATGATTCCTTCAAATTTGCTCATAATTCTTTTTTAGTTTGATTGCTTGCCTATAATCTAAAAAAAAACAAAACAAAAAAACCTAAATAGTCAAGATTAACATCAATGAGACAGGGAAAATTAGACAAAGCAATTTACTAATGGTGAAAAGAATAAATTACATCTCCATCTAGCCTCAAATACTCAACTGTGTTCCTACAAGAAAAATTGTTTCACCAGAAATACTTTTTTAACTGGATCAGTTGCTTTGTATTTACAGTAAAATGATTCAAGGGCTGACTAGGCACATTATTTTATAAAAATGCCTCAAAATATTATTATCAAAACATTGATTATTTTACTGAAACATCACTGCTATAATAGAAAATTGCCAACTCCCTTTTGAAGAAAGAAAATTTTATTAAAACAGTGAGGGTTGATTAACTGTGGCCTGAGTTCTACAACTGGTTCTGCTGAGGCTGCTGAGTCCAGGGTGCTGCCCTATGCTGTGAGGACATACAGGAATTTTTACTAGTTTGGGTTACTTAGGACTGTGTTTCATTTTTATGTATTCCACCTATGTGTGGTCAAGATGTGAGGACTTTTGGGATGTGGATTTTCTGCCACTCTTCCACTACCATCTTCATATCATTATTGCAAAAGAGTGATCCATGCCGAAGATCTGACAAGTGTGGATTTTTTCCATTCCCTGTTCATCCTCAAATCTGTTCCATGCTACTGCCAGCATAACACTGTGTAGTAAAGGACCTGCTTATTTCCTACTCTCTTTCTTGCTGGAAAATGTACTAAGTAGATACCTCAACTACATAAACTTCTCTAGTGGGTTTATATTACTTCCCTACACAGATGCGTAAAAAAGGATGTGGTGTTTTGGTTGTCATCTGTTATAAACCAAAAATACCACCATGTATAAAGAAGGAGCATGTGTCTTATGTTTAAAAAATTTCAAATATGTCATATTATAGTCATATTGTATCTTTTAAACATACTGTTAGTAAATGTTTACATGCTTTTCCCGTGATTATCCTCTCTCTCATGTCACACAATTTTTTAGCCAAAGCCAGCTACCACTGATATTAGTTGGAAAAGGCCCTTGGAAAATTACCATGATTGTCCTGATTTCTTCAGAAAAGAGGTTTAACCCTGAACTAGATGAATATTGTATTTTAATGAAATTTCTCAAAGACTTCTTTCCAGTCAGTAGAATTATTTAGCAAAATAGTTAAAAATTAAACATGAAATCATACTTATAATTTAAATGACTTCCACAGTTATATAAAAATCAATCTAACCTGTAATGGTATTATTTTAGTACAAAACAAATATATAAAGAAGTCATCTCTGGAGATGCCTCAAAAAAAAGGCAAAAAATATTGATTCTGTGAAAGTGCTTGATACTTGCTACAGTATCTGTTCATCTCAGAGATGTCCCATCTAAATAAAATATAACTAAACATATTCTCGTATGTGTATAAACGAAAATGCTTACTATACCTGTGTTGCCTTTTTCTTCAAATCTTCAGAAGTATACGGTCACAAAGTCTGGGTTTCATTTGAGCAATAAAGGCACAGTAGAAGCTGTTTGACTGAACCTATGTCATAGCTTTCATACTTACTGTGATCAAATTTTGTACACCAAGAAATGACAGTAATTTAAGCTTATGTACGACGATGTTTTTAAAATGTATCAACTACATTTTGAATAGATATTGCTTCCATAAAATGGATACTGTATCTAAGTAAAATTCCTTAAAACAATCATGCATGTTTTGCAATCATACATTGCAACAACAAGATCATAAAAATATAATGAGAAAGAATAGAGAATTATTAAAATGAAACTCAAAATTCCTCTGATCTGGAAACTCTCCATGCTAGTTGGTTGGGCTTTCTAATGGCTTTCAGAAAATTTGTCTGCCTTAGGAATGAAAAAAAAAATATTTTTGAAAGACAGTTTCTTTGGTTTTAGTGAACACAGAAAAGCTTTTATTTAGAATATGCTAATAAGTACAAACATTCATTTCCTAAATTTCCTTCAGAAACATTTTGCATTTTTTCTATAAGAAAGCCATACATTATTTCTGGTCACAGTTTTTAATTACCATTGCATATTTTGAGTCAAAGACAGTTGTCTGTTCTGTGAACACTAACTCCTAAACCAAGTAAACTCTGCGTGGCCTGTATATGATTTGCGGTCGTCAGCCTGGAGAGGGATAAGAGTGTGAAAACAGTAACATCAAAACTAACTTTAAACACCTTGGGAATATGTTCATCCTGTCACATCTATAATCAAATCAAAGTAAAGATTTTCAAGATTTGCTATTTTAAATAAGTACTAAAAGCTATTATGCATTACAAAATAAACTCTTAAGCGGGTGTGTAGTCCTACATATAGCCCAGACTTTATCTTTCTAATCTGGTGATGAATACAGCAGGCCACCATCTGGTGTGCGTGTACATCAACAACTACAATACAGCCCTACAATTTAATAATCACAAACTTTAACTGCTACTTACCACTTACTTCCAGCTACTGAAGGTCTGTGATTAAATCTGTCAAATAAACGTAGAAAAACAGCATAAGATTAACTGGTTTTGTTCCAGGCTGGGTTTCAGATGCAGACAGTGAAACAGGGAGAGCTCTGCTGTTGCTACGGAAACCTGACGCTGAGGATTTAATGACAGCATCAGATGGTATTGTACTAGAGATTGTCTGCTTGAGGAAGTAGACAGCATGCTGCTGATAAGAAATAAGAATGGATTCCAATAGTTTTCAATTTTCTTTATCAGAAGAATCCCTCCATTGCCTCAAATATATTAATTTGATAGCAGATACAAAGAATTTATATTAATGTTAGAAAAATATGTGAAACATAATCTGCCTGAAAGCTCTCAATGCAGGTAACTAATCTTCCTAAACCCTTATTCAATATGTAAAGTTTATAAAATTAGTACTGTATTTAAGTCTGAAAATATTTAATTCATTTATATATATATATGATTTCTCAAATAATTTGTCTTTAAACTGAAAACTTCTAAAAATGAAGACTTTTTGAGTTTTTGTGTTTTAACTTCACTAATTACTGCTAAAAAAGGATCCAGAGAGGAAAGATTTCCAAAAAATTCCAGATTCAAAGAGGCCTGGAACTATTAAATTTCAGGGATTTATTTCATATTCAGTCATTTAGTTTGGTAAAATTTTTACTTTGTGATAAAAATCATCATGTGCAAAACACAAATCACAGAGAGGCTGAAATTTTTTTATATTAATTTGCACTTTTAATCTTTGTGACCTATGGTATCTTGGTATCTTTTTTTCCATCTGATTTTCGGAGTGCATGTGTCATAAAGGGTTAGAATGGTTTTATCATCTCTGTAAAGACCAGGAGAACTCACACCTTCTTGAAAGCAACCAGGTATACTTAGACAATGTCCCAGAGACTACAGGATTTTGCAAAAAAAGAACATGAAAGAGTTACAGTGAGAAAGTGGAGGTCTGAATTTTATTCAGAGGCTGAAAAACTGCTGAGAAGACTGAGAAGCACAAAGGCCTCATAGGACACAAAGAGGCCAAGGGAAAATCATGCAGATTTCACTAGAACTCAAAAAGTCACTGAGCAGCTGAAACTAAGCTTAGGGAAGAGGAACTCTTAATGGTGATATGCACAAAAAGGGGCAGAGCTGCTTATAAATACTTCCCATTTCTATTCTCTTTATGAGTTTTTTCCTTACTCAAAATATTCAGTATATCAGAGACTTTTTATTAATATCTTGTTCTTTTTAGCTGATAGACATTTGTTGTGGTGGTGTTGTCATTGTTGTTGTTTATGAAACTCCTCAGTCTTGAACATCAAAGCCTGAAGGATCCTGATGTAACTGTTAGGTGAAATTCAGATCCTTGTCTTCAGAATTCTACCAGCAATGAATGCCATTATGCTTTTCTGAATCTAAGTTAATCATTGCATTCTTGCTTCAACTCTAAAGATACCATACATAACTGTAGTGGGACAGTGAGAAATATGACATTTAAAAATATGCTGGAAAAGGTATGACAATAAGGCACACTAAAACATTTTGGTTCTTACTGTGAATATTATGGCTGGATATCATGGCTGGAACGTAAATTGTCCTGCTTTGAAGAAACTACTATTGCTTATTTTAGATGAAAGACCATTGTGAGACACGGTAAAAATCTCAGAGTACCACTGAATTCATATTGAAAAGGATGAAATGGACTTTGTTAAAATACGCAATCACCTATACTGTATGACAGAATTGTTCTCTTTTAAGAGTATTGTACTGCGTAAAAATACATAAAAGAAAACCTGAAAAGTTATGTTGAATAACTTTAAATATGATTTAATCATATCTTGGAAAACAAGGATTGTATCGTATTTTCTGAATAAAGTCCAGAGGAGTACCACCAAGTTTATTAGAGGGATGGAGCACTTCTCCAATGAGGAAAGGCTGAGAGAGTTGGGATTGTTTGGCCTGGAAAAGAGAAGGATTTGGGGTGACCTAATTGCAGCCTTCCAGTACCTGAAAAGATGGAGAGAGACCAAAGTATGTAGTGAAAGGACAAGGGAGAATGGCTTAGAACTTAGAGACAGTAGATTTAGATTAGATATTGGGAAAAAATTCTTTACTGTGAGGGTGATGAGGCACTGGAACAAGTTGCCCAGAAAACTTGTGGATGACCCATCCCTGGAAGCATTCAAGGCCGGGTTGGCGGGGTCTCTGAGCAACCTGGTCTAGTGGAAGGTGTCCTTGCCCATGGTAGAAGGGTTGGAACTAGAGGATCTCTAAGGTCCTTTTCAACCCAAACCATTCTATGGTTCTCTGATCCTCATATTTGGCTCAATTTACCAAGATAGTTAGCATTCCAAGCTGTGTGAGTATCCTAATGTTGTCCTCTTAGGAAATTACTTCACTATTAAGTCTTATGTGTATCATGTTATGAATTACTATCATTCAAAAACTTCTGATTAACTGAATCATTTTCTCATTCAGTTTCTCATTTAGAAACTTTAAGGAATTCAGAACTACTACAGCACAGTCATACTAGCTATAGATTAATGTAAAAAATTAAAGTAATAGAGGTATAATCAAACTTCCAGGATAAGTAGTATCATTCAGATACTTCAAGTTTTGAATATGTAGCAGCAGATGATCAGTAGTTTGTGAATAAGACCAATCTTCTGATCTAGAAATTAAACTTGATTTTGGTTTATGTGTTTCAGCTCCATGAGCACAGTCAAATATATCGAGTGCAGTATAGTAGACTATAGTTCTCTAGTACTGAAACTCACAGCAAGTGCTATATTTATTATTCATGTAATTTCAACTGTTATAGACTCTATAGACACTAAAATAGATACTAAATTACAAGTGTGCATGTGTATACATACTAGTTACATTTGGTCAGAAAACTGATAAATATATTGTATTTATACGTAGAATTACAAATAGATCTTTATCAATCTACAGGCATAGTATGTATGTCAAATGAATGGATATATTAAGGGAACATTAAATCCTTTTGGTTGAATACTGTACCTCATGGATAAAGTGGGGAGATATGTAACATCTAAATATTCTCACATGCATAACCATTTTTCTGAAGTCTACCTCCTTATTGTTACAAAAGTGATATATAGATGTATTTGATGTTTCCCAATTTTCAGTCCTACCCTTGGACGTCTCCTGCACTGGGTCCTAATTAAGTATGATGTGCAAATTGTGCCCTTTTTTTCCCTCCATACACGTGTGCAAATTGTTTGGGGTTTGAGTCACTCTAGTGCCAATGAGACCCGCAGGTTGTTTATACATCAAAGAAAAACGTGGTTGTCACAAGGATCATTGAATGACCAGTGTGTTTCAGGTCTGCCATTGATGACCACACAGAACTCTAAGCAATGAAAAACTATCATTCCAGCTTCCCACTGAAATACCACATATTTCAACAAGACAGAAACATCCAGTCCAAATAGTTTACAAACCATTGGCTAATATAATAATAATACTACAAAGATCTCCCATCCTGGTTAAGTCACGTTTCTGAATAAATAAGCCTGTAGTGTCTACTCTGTTAATTCAAATCGAAAAGAAAAAAAAAAAAAAGGGCATTCTTTTGTTTTGGGGCTCAGCTTTAACAGCACATCAATAAGAAGCAGCATATCAGTGTAAATATCATATGAAGAAAACCTCAGAAATTCTCCCTGCCCATCCATTCTGCAGTCCATATTGTCAGTCCTGTGGTTTGCAACAGACATTACTTCTTCCATACACTTCTCTCCCTTTAAGCTCCCTTACTTCTCAAAAAACCCCACACCTGGACTACCTATAAGTAATTCTATTCTCATTTACTATGCACAATTTCTGTTTCTTTGTAAGAGTTGGTCTCTTTTGGGCAAGGACCATATATTATCTCACTCCACTTTATATGCATATATTTGAAGCTACATAAAAATGTTAAATAATGAACAATAGGAAGCAATTCAGAACACTCTCTTACCAAAACTTAAATCTGGCAAGATTTCAAGGAAACATTATTGGAAGCAAAGTGGGAACAGACATCAGTGAACTATCTGTAGATTTATCGTTGGTAGTAACTTAGAGCAGACAGCTCTTTATCTATACAGATATTACTTCAGCTCATCTCATCTCATCTCATCTCATCTCATCTCATCTCATCTCATCTCTGTCCTTCAGTATATATAAATATATATGAAGTATAATAAATAAAATAAGCACTTCAAGGAACCTTGGTTCATGTTATTGTATTCTGCATTGTCATACCTATAACTCAGACATTGTGTAACATAATATAAATCATAGTGATATAGTATTTTATATATGTGGTATAGTGATTAGCATTTTTGTACTCTATTTAGTAAGAAGTTGAAGATCTGATAACTAGCTATCACTTTATTTATCTTGCAGTAAATAGAGTTGTATTTTTTCATGTACAGCCTGTAAGAAAATACTGAACATTTTGCTGCTGGACAGGATTTTTCATCACTGGATTGCAGTTTGGTTTGAGTTGGATTTTTTTACAAAAAAAACCCCTATTGCTATCATTTAAATTTTACTTTTATTTCCATTTCCTTCAGAGAGACTTTGACAAATTAGAGAGATGGGCAATTACCAACCATATGAAATTTAAGAAGGGAAAGTGTTGGATTCTACACCTGGGATGGAATAAAACCAGCTTCTTCTAGGTGATGTCTCTGTACTTTTAGCACAGAGAAAAGACTGGAAGTCTTCTGGAGCTAGGAGGTGGTACCCAGATATGATTTTGTACCTTATCCAATGTCACTGGGGAAGTGGTTCGCAACAGAATGAATGCAGGCTGAACTTAAAATATACATTCATTTGTCATTGTCTTTCATCTAAGCTCAGTTTCACTTGGGATGAATTCATTTGATTATCTGTTCAGCCCCAGTCATTTCAAAACAGAAGAGAAAATGTTATTTTCTGAGAGGCTTCATTATTGTTTTGCACTTCCTCTAGTTCAACAGTGTACAATACAGCCGTGTAATAAAACTTCCTGTGATTAGAGTTATATTTTGTCTGTTAAGGTATTCATATTAAGAAAAAAAACCCCTATATGTATTTTTTTTTTTTTTTTTGCTAGTTAATTTATGACTTGGCATCTGGTTAATGTATGACTTTACAGAAAATAAAAGAAAAAACGCAAATACACTATTTACTGAACAAAAGATGTAAAATAAAATAAATTGTAAAATGTGATAATTAACATTCATCGAGTACTATTTTAGCAATCCAATTTCAAGCAATATATGCTTGAATAACAACTTGAAAATGTGAGGGTAAAAATGTAATAGAACTCTTTATATATAGCATTTAAAAAGAGTGACCCTGATATCTAGAAGATTATTCTCTCTTTTCAAATCAAACCCTTGGACATTGTTCCAACTGTGAGGAGACTTGAGTGACTGCCATTAATGATTCAATCTTAAAGAGTACCCCACTGTTTTGGAAGGACAGGTATATTTCTGCCTCATTTTCTCTTTTTCAGTTTTACCTCTTGGAACCATTATTCTGGCCAATGGTATTAGGCTACCTGAAAAGAATGGTGAAATATAATAAAGTGTCAAAAAAATCATGCATATTTAAAGCTCAAAAAGCAAATATGCAGCTCATGCACTGATACAAATAGTTATAATTTTTAATTTAACTTTTAGCCCAGAGGACAGAGTATTTGGTCTCAAGGATATTTATTTGTAAAGAGATATTATGCCGTTGTAGACAGCAACATCAGATTATTTTTTTTTTCTTTTATTAACTTAACTTCAAATTTGCTAGTAGAACACTAAAAAAGCCCAAACTAATAAGAAATTTTATATGTGCTTTCTCATGCAATCGATTATATAAAATACATTATTTAAATTTTTTCTTGACGTTATTCCTATCTATATTTTAATTTTTGCTACTAAAAAAAAAAAAGTGCTTATAAAAACCATGGTCTGTAATTTTGAAAGCTCAGATTTGTAAGATATTCTGTCATGTTGCTGCTTTAATTCTTCTCTGACTAGTCTTAATATTTTTAAATGCAGTAGGAACTATATGAGACATATCTCTTTTAACATTATTTCAATCCTTCTTACAATAGTTCATAATTCTTCTGCTTTCATATCAGATCTCATAAATGAAGAGTCTTTTTACCTATAGGCATTGGTCCATTAATATTAATAGTAAATACACCTATGCAAGAAGCAGAGAATATAAGCTAAATATTTTCTTTCTCTCTCTAGAATATATCTCTGTAAATTCACAGCATACAAATGTCTGGTTGATGAACATTTCATTTTAAATTTAAGTGAACTAGTGCTATATCATGGGTTTTAGACATCCATATAACTGTCAGGAGACTGAAAGATTTTTCCAAGGTATCTTCTAGCTAGTGGAATCCACTTCCTGTCTCTTCTGCCTGCGTGTTCTTAAATATGCATACATAGCTCCTGAAAAAGGGAGTTCAGATTTCAGTTTAGGTTAGAAATTCTAGTAGGAAAAAACCCCAAAGTATTATATTTGTTGTGGTTATTAATATTCAGTAGGGAACATGAATACATAGCTAAACACAATTTGGAAAGTTGTGGTTTTAGTGACAGATGAAGCAAAAATGGCTATGACAGAAAAATCTAAATAAGCAAACTTGGTCATGCCGTGATTCTTGTGCACATTTTCTGGAGCCAATTCTTCATCATCTTCATGTCTGGCTTTGGTCACTGTGAAAGGACTGAATATACATGTCTCGGTTGTAATGAAAGCTTTATCTCTCCTTTTTATTTTGAAGCATCAGCTGAGTAGACTCTATTCGTTGGCAGAAAATGTCATTTGCATTTTTCCTGTGGGTGTATCTGAAATAATAAGGAACAACTCACAGGTGGATTCTTCTACAAATTCTGTTAAAGACCTCAAAATCTCAAGAAGTTCTTCCATGCATTTTACCAGAGAAACAAATTTTTAATAGGAAAAAGAACTGGACATTTTGAAAATGTTTCCTCAGAATTAAGGGGGTGGTATGGTAGTGTGTGTGTGTTTATAGAAATCTGAGTTCTTGATTAAATATTTCATAAAAAAGAAAAAACACTTTGATATCAGGAACAAGAGAAATGAAACCCAAGAAAGAAGCATTTTAGTCTGCAATCCCTAAACATCTATGTGATAGCATTGCTGTCAAACCTTAGGAGAATTCTGTCATGGGTTAGCAAAGCATAGTCCCGGAAGTGATGTTCTTGCAAAGGGGTGCTTACAGCTCCTCTATGACCTGACAGAACCTATCAGCTGGCTAGTTTGAATATGGACAATTTTTTAAGCCACTTAAAATTGTGACCACCTCTGTGGTCCACATTTAAGAATAGACATACCTCGGGCGGAGCTCTCTCTCGTTTCCGGTGCTGGGACAGGTGGCTGCGGGCCCCGTGTGGGGGCCGGCGGGCCTGGCCCAGGCCCTGCTCGGGCCAGGCCAGGCCGGGCCACGGCCATCCTGGAGCCATGGGCCTGTTCCACCCACGGAACCCCCCCTACAGCCCTGCTCTCTGCAGCTGGAGTGGCCCGGCTCCCCCTCTCCAGTGCGGCCAAGATTCAGCCGAAAGCTGCCCACCGCTGCCCGGCAAAGATCATGTGACCAACAGCGATAAGCCACATTCCAGCTGCAAGGCCCAGGTGAGATTAACCCTTTTAGTGCTGTGAACAGCTGAAAACCTGAGGGAGGAGAAAGAGGAGATGCTTAAAGCAAATTCTGTTGTAAAGATATGATGTATCCGAGTACCCGTTGTAATTTCATGAAGGCATAGGGGGTGGAGTGTTTAACCTGTACTTGTGAGCAAAAGCACCTGCGCTGAGATAAGCAGATGCTGACACAGCTGTAATTAATGAGAAGTTTGAACAGGGAGAGATGGAAGCGATGAGGACTTTTGCTCCAAATGGAAAGGAGAAGACCTCAGTTCCTAGAGATGCTCCCAGAGATAGTCCTAGAGATGAAGATGAGGAGGACCCTTTGCTCCCAGGGAAGGAGAAGGGCCTCTAAGAGATGAAATGCTCCCAGAGATGGGTGAAGAGAACTTTTGTTTCTGAACAGCTCAACCTTAAAATTGCACCCCAGTAGCTCAAGATTGGACCCTCAAAAGCAGTTGTGGGAAAAGCTGCAAGTCGGGGGAAGGGACTCTCACATGATGGGAGCAGAGAACCAACCCGAGCGGCTGTCTTGTTGTGATAATTTCTCCACAGCATGGGCAAGAGAGACTCCTCTTCCTAAATGAACTGAACAAGGCTATTACGGAAGTGGTAAACAGACTGAAAATCTCAAGGGTTGTCTTTTTATATTGTCAGTGGAAGAAGGGAGAAAGGTGGGGGGAGGAGTTCTGAAGGTGTGGTATGATTTTTTTCTTTTATTTTTCCCTCTTTTAGGTCTGTTCTTTCAAGTTTAGTGCTTGCTCTGCTTTTCTCCTAATTCTTATCTCACAGAAAGTAAATAGTAATGAGTATTTTGGGCCAAACCACTACACTAAATTGGTGTTTCTGCCCGGTTACAAACTGAACCCGCTACAATTCTAAACTCAGTGCCTTGGACTGTCATTCTCTTCCATGGATGAGGTTCTCCAGACTAGCTGTTAGCCTATTATCAACTGGATTTAAGAGAGGAAAGTTTCATTTTTCAGTAAGAAAGTTGCTTTATTTTAGTGCAGAAATTTATTGCAGCTTTCCTCCACACAGTTTGCAATTTCTTCCCACTATCAAAAACCCATCTGAACCCTATTTGTGTATGCCTTTTGTTGATGGCAGTGTTTTTAGAGCTGCTATTTAAAATGATCTGATTCACTGCCCATGTAAGGCAAAGGAAATCACCTTTCTACAGAGCTAAGAAAGGTGCAATATCTACAGCCAAGTAAAAAAAAAAAAGTGTTTTGGGTGAGTTAAAAGCTGTCTCTTTTTTTTTCTCTCATTTCAAGAAGCATTATTATCTGTAAAGAAAGAAACTACAAACTACTTGGATAGTTCAATAATCTACCCCTTTAATATGTCTGGTAACAAATACAGATCAAGATGGAGCTACTAAACTCCAAGGCCAGGTTGGATGGGGCATTGAGCAACATGGTCTAGTGTGAGGTGTCCCCTGCCCATGGCAGTGGGGTTGAAACTAGATAATCTTTAAGGCCCCTTCCAACCCAGGCCATTCTATAATTCTGTAAAACTCTGTATTTGCTTTAGAAGGATGGCTTGTCTTCTCTATCCCTCATTCCTTTTTTCCACACAGGCATTTAGTCTAGTGTGATACAAAGTATCTCCACCAATATAGAGAACAACGTAGAATTTGTTATTCTCATACAGCTTCTCAGAAATCAGCCCTTACTTGATCCTCTTGAACTTTTGCTGTGAGGGGAAGGGAATACATTAAAATGATCTTTGAAAGCATCAGTCAAAGTAAAACCATCTCTAAACCAGATGCCTTATCTGAGCTCCATGTACATGTCTGTTTTTACCTTAAAAGATAAGATGTACAATAGTAGGCAAAAGAGTTTTAGCACAAACACATAGAATTTTGTACCCAAGCTCTTACCCTTCATCTTAGGACCTGGACATCTCTCAGTTTGTCAACACATTCCACTTTCAGGTGAGGAAAGGAACTTTGTCACAAATAGTCAGCTAGCAAATGACCTAAAAAAAATTCAAAGGCAAAGAGTTATTTCTAATTATAAAAAGGCAAATATACTCCATAGGAATCTCACCTGCCTCAATCAAATGTTTTAAATCCTATTAACCTTCATTAACATTACTTTTCTAGGCATATTTTAAAATCACGATCCCAAAACACAGAATGTATAGTAGGTGTGATTAATACTGCCTTGGGTATGCTACAGGCATTTGTCCACACTCTCATAGTCTGTTATCAGTCAGTGTATTTCCACCGTTGGCATGCTTTGTTGCTTGCTTATTTGACCATTCTTCCTGCATTCCTTTCTATATGTACATTTATATATTTATCTAACCAGAAAAAGTACAATGCCACTGGCCAAATTTTCATACACATCCTCTTTTAGAAAAGATTTATTTCTCTTTATAATTAGTAATTTTACTGCTCGCTCTCTATTTCAATACAGAATGCTTATCCAATTAGTCTGTTTCAAGCAATATTTGCTGGAAGTTGACACTAGTTAGTCACAACTGTGATCACCAGAGCAAACTACTTACTGTAATATTCCAAGTAAAGATGAGGAGCCACCCATAGGCTCTTTTGCTTCTTTTCATGCATTCCAGCATAGTTAGGAAGTGGAAGAAGAGAAAGAGACTGAGATTGGAGATATCATTTACTGTTCAAAGTATAGACTTGACTGAATGCTTATCTAATGAAGACATAAATTAGATGTCTTTAGATGGATGAAAGATTATAAAAATAAAGTAGGTGAGCATCAGAAGAGGGCTCCTATAGATTTGAAAAAAATTGTGTTAATTTTTGTTGCCTAAAACTATTATGGTCCTACATTACCTAAAAATCTGTTAATCTGACCATAATTTTACAGTGCTTTATAATTTGATTTCTCCTCTCCTTCTTTGCTCCTTTGCCATTGTCACTCTCATTTTGACTATGGTAGCTTCAGAAATATATATTTGGGGGCGGAGGAGGATTGGGAGGATGAGGGTTTATTATATAATATACTGAAAATCTCAAGGAACATTGCTTTATCTTTCTGTGTATACAAAACGCAGAGGATAAGGACTCTGGATCAGTTGCTGGATTACTTACAGTGTCATGAATTGTAAAGATGAAAACAGCCAAATGACAGCTTTGTTAGGGTAAGTGAAAACTGGTTCTGAGCTGAAGCTGATCAAACAATATAGAAACACAGAAGTCTGGACTATTTTATAACTGCCTGTAATTCATTTTACCACATTATTTTAGATGGAGATAAATTTGTAACTTATTTTCCCAACAAGCATCAATTGGGTTCTCTGTAGTTTCTCACAGGCTCACTCTGAATGCAATTCAGCCTGTGCAGATGGCCTGCACAGGGATGACACGTCACGTAAGTCTCAATTAGCTTCTCACTGCAGAATTTAAATGGATTATGTGATACATAAAACCTCGCTGGCACTGTCTGAAAAGTGGTGATCTACAGCCTCTGAAGTTAAAGGCTAAAATGTAATGAACCAGCAATTTAAGTCCTCTATCATCTTTTTTTTTTTTTTTTTTCCCCCAAAATGTAATTATACTGGAATACAGTCTTTTCTTTGAAACTTTATTGAAAAATATTTTGGCATATTCAGAGAGAGAATTCTAGCTCTCAAAGTCTGGCAAATGACCAGAAGTATCACATCCTTACTGATATGATTCTAATCTGTTTTGTTTGAGAGGCAGGCATTTGCTCTGCAGTTGTAGGCTGCAACATATTAGCTTTTTTTCTTTTTTGTCTGTTATGGTATTATTAACCCACAAACAGCAAAACTGAAGGCATTAGATTTTGCCCAACCAAGATTAAAGATCAGTAATGCTAGCTGAAATGTTTGTTTCATGTTCTAGTAAGGATATACATCTCCAGTCATCAAGATAACTGATAGTCTTATGTTCTTTCTAGACTGCTTTACTTAGACACATAATAGTTGCAGCAAAAGGCAAAGACTAATTAGCAGAAAGGTTTTTCTGCATGTTACATTTATAAAATGGCAAGAGTTCTACAAAGGCACCAATGAAAAAAGAACATTTCTATTCATTGGAAGCTGGATAATGCATTGATTTTTAAATTGCCCTCCTTTCTTACAAGATGCTTTACAGATGTATTTTATTGACTGTCTTTTTCCCCATATAAATAACTTGCCCCTCTGTTGAAGTCTACTGAAACAGAGAGATTTATCATTAAACCCAAAAAAGAAAATCTGTTAGCATGTTCTTGTGTGGTAGAAATGTTTTCTGGAGGAATTAAACTACAATTAGGATATATACACCTGTTTAACCCTAACCAACAAAGCCTCTATCTCTGCTTCCTTTGAGCCTGTGATGTTCTCTTAGTCTTGTAGGTTTATTTTTGGTGCAAAAATCTCTAGTGGTAAACATGTTTTGAAGAAAGTTTCTAAAAGAAAGAGCTTGTCAAATGCTATGTGCTAGAGAAATTCCTTATGCAGATTATCCCAGTTGGTAAAGTTATTGGAAGCAGAAAGTCCATTAGACTCTAAACACTACACTAGCTTTAATTCCTAGTTTATTGGAGATTCTTGCTTTTTGTATGTGAAGAAGAGTGTCACAACACTTTGGGTAAAAAATATCAAGCTGACTTTCTGCAAATGCTTTTCATTTCAATATAGTCAAATGGACAGTGAAAAGACATTATTCTGGAAAAGGACTTAGAAGATCATCATGGAAGATCAACTACACATGGCAGCATCAACAATAAAAGATTAAAGGGATCCATAGAATTATGAATGGTTAAGCAGGAACAAAAAGGAGATGTTACATGTGTACTCTGCATTAATAAGATCCCTGTTAGAATTTCACAGTCAGAAATTCACTTTAAGGATTGATTGAGTTTGGGAACAATTTGCAAAAAATGATACAAGAACTAAGATGCAGTTTCACAAAAGTTTGGATTTAGCCCTTGCAAGTTGGGTTGCATTGGATACAAGTATGTACAGTTGAGGTGTCTGTAATGCAGATGTCTACAAGTGAGCTAAATGATTAAGCTTACTTTATATTCAGTATGTATTTTAGGAATGACTGAATTATCTATGTGTATTGCCCTCTAGGTATCACTCTAGGTGGTTGTGTCTCTCCTGCATGTCCTGTGCCATTCCAGAATGGGTATCTCAGATGCCTTAGGGTGTTTAAAATGGCATGAAATACTTATAATTGTGCAACTGGTCTGGGGCTTTGATCAATATATTTGATGCATACAGAGAGACTTTTAGCTAATTCTAAAATAGACACATCTATATGAAGACTTCACTAGGAGTATTTGTGTTGATTAGATCTCCACAGACTGTGATGAAAGCTTAGACATCTATCATAGATACCTACATTACAGATATCTGGGTACAAATGCCTGAGTCTAGAGCTGGATTTCACCCACAGCTTTCATGGGCATTTAGGAGAGAAGATGAAAGAATCATAACCTATCTAAAAACACATAGAGGAGAATGCATCTGTGAGAAGACTTTTCAAAGCAGAATATATGAGCAATAGCAACACAAGTATTGCAAAGTATGCAAAATTAATTTAGACAAAAATGAAACTTGAAATTAGACACATTTTAAGAGTTAAAACAATAATTCTTGAGCCAGATAATAGACTCAGAGGGGAGTGATACCGGATCTGATGGTCACCAATGCAAGTGAGAGAGAGAGGGGATATAGAGATTGGAGCTAAGAGGGGATATAGAGATTGGAGGCAGCCAATGCAGTGATCATGTGTTGGTGGGGTTTGCAGTCCTAAAGAATAGGGGTCAGGTAAGGAGTAAAGTTAGGTCCCTTGACTTTAGCAAAGCAAAATTCCAGCTCTTTTAGGAGATAGTCAATAGGATCCTGGGGGAGACTGCCATCAGGGACAAGGGAGTGGAATAGAACTGACAGATCTTTGAGGAAGTTTTCCATAGAGTGAAAGAGCTATCAATCACCAGGAGCAAATGCACAGGCAGTAGAAACAAGAACAAGCAACAAGGAAGAGTATAGAGGGGAAGTTCAGTTGTGTAAGGAGGGCGTGAGAAGCTGGAACTAAACCTTACAAAGAATGCAAATAACAGGATTCTACAGGTATGTTAACCAGAAAATAAAGGTCAAAGAAGATGTACCCCTCCTGAAACAATGCTGGAAAACTGGATGAGGCGAAGGCTGAGGCACTCAACAACTTTTTGGCCTCAGTCTTCAGTGGCCAACTCTCTTACCTCACCTCTTGAGTGGAGGGAGATTGAGGGAGCAAAGCGCTTCCCTTGCAAATAAAGATCAGGTTCACGACCACCTGAAGATCCTGAATGTACATAACTCTATGAGACCTCATGAGACACATCCCGAGTCCTGAGGGGACTGGTCAATGCAGTTGCCAAGCCACTCTTTGTGATATTTGAAAAGTCATGGCAGTCAGGTGAAGACACAGTTACTGGGAAAAGGTAAACAGTGTACCCATCTTTGAAAATGGTAGAAAGGAAGACCCTAGGAACTACCAACCTGTCAGCCTCATCTCTGTGCATGGAAAGATCATGGAACAGATCCTCCTGGAATCTATGCTGAGGCACATGGAGAACTAGGAGGGGATTCAAGACAATCATCACAACTTAAACCTCACAACTTTCCTTGTATGTGAATTGGAGAGATGGATTCAATAGGTGGAGTGTTACATGGATAAGAAAATGATTGAATGGTCACATCCAGAGTGTAATGGTCAACAGCTCAGAATCCCCATGAAGATCAGTGACAAGTGGTTTCCCTCAGGGGTTTGTATTGGGACCAGTGTAATTTAATATCTTCATTAATGGCATGGACAAAGGGATAGAGTGCATGTTCAGCAGATTTGTAGATGAAACGACCTGAGTGGTACGATTGACACACCTGAAGAACAGGATGTCATCCAGAGGGGCCTGTACAAGCTCAAGAAGTGGCCCATGGAAATCTCATGCGGCTTAACATGACCAAGTTCAAGGTCCTGCAACTGGGTCTTTAATTTTCCTTCCAACCCAAGCCAATCTATGATTCCATGATTCTGTGATTTCATGATGCTATGATTCTATGATTCTATGAATAAAGAACTCAACAGTCGAGGCTTTATGGTACTGTCAGTACTGGAAAAAACCTGAATCAAGACTTGGCAATTTTTTGCAGATCTCAATGGTTTTGTAAGAAATATGTAATAGATTAGTAGCAAAAATAATGAATAAAAAATTAATTGCTTGTTGTCTAAAGGCCAACATTAGGCAAAATGACAGAGTGAATTATCATAACAGGGTTTTTGGCCATAAAGTCTATTGCTACATCAATACAAGTTAATAAACAGGGGCATGAGATTGAGTTCTTGGCCATGACTATCCATTTCTTTGTTAACTTAATCTCTGTCACGTCTTTGCTTCAGGCCAAATAACACTTTCCCAGACAATGTGGAGAACCAGTTGAGGAAATACCATATGTAAACCCTCAATTTCAAAGGCACATTTGTGTGTATTAAACATAGGAGTCTAAAGCGTCTAATTTTTTTTTTCCCCTGCAGAAGTCAAATAACAACAGGTCTGTTACTTAGCAGTATTTCAGTTTATGTATCTTCCTTACAATTTATATTTTCCACATAACTACTAAACTGTTTTCCTCCAAAATGCAAACTGTCTTCCAGCAGAACCTGTAGCACATCTTGTAGCTGAGATGCAGCAGAAGTAACAGTGTTCTATCTTTAAGAGTCAGGATCAAACAGCTCTAATGGCCATAACAAAACATGAACTGGTGATCCATGACTGAAGTTATGATAGATGCAAGAAGGCTAAGCCTAAGCAATGACATTTAATGAATTTCCTAATTTCTAGTATTGCCAGGTTTTATATGAAAAATATAGAAAGTGATATATTTCTCTTAATTATCAATATAACATACTTTGAGTCTAAGACAATATTTTACCTGAAAATTGTCCACATGGTGGATCTGTTATATTATAAAGAGATGCATTTTAGCATGCATTTTAAATTATAAGTGTTGCAGTTTCTCTGTAAAATATAAGCATTTCATGCTTTAACAAATGGTTTTCATTACACAGTGTGTATAACTTCTTTATGTGTATCTGCTACATAATGTGATTTATGATCTTAATGGCATCTATTTTCATACTCTTCCTTTCATAAAATCAAATCAAATACTATCTATCTGTATCTGTTTTTTCTCATAACCAATAATAATTGGAAGATGTCACACAGGTCTGGGAAATCTCAGGCTGTGCTGCTCTCACACATTGCTGCATTTGGATCTCAGCATTTTACATCTCTATATTTCTGTGTCTCCTTCCTTCCTGTGTTTTGAATGGACAGGAGCAGTGCTCCTTCCTGTCACCTTTCTGCCTGTTAATCCTTCTCAGAAGTGAGACCATGATGTTTCTCTGCTTTTGCCCCTCAAACTAACACCTGTGTAGGAGGAGAACATGAGCTCTTGGCTCTGCAGTGGTTGAAAACACCCCACTGTGTCCACAGCTGCAGCTGGTGAGGGGAACACACAGCACCACTCCTCAGATATAAATAAGACAGGGTGGAAGCTGTGAGGAATAGGAGATTTGGACTCATGGGGGGAGATATGTGGGAACATATGAAAGGAGAAACAAGCTGAAAGAAGTGAGGAGACAAAACAAGGAAAAATGTGAGAGGGAACATGGACAGAAGCACAAAAGAGAACACCAGAGGAGAACTGTGAAGAGGCAGAGTTTTGGAGAAAATTAAGGAGGAAGCAGAGAGACATGGTGGAAAGGACACTGTTGGGCTTACAGCTGGATGCACAGTCTTGGAAGAAGTTCCATGCCATAAGGACAAATTCTTCTGGGAGGACTGGAGTCATGGATGACCCACAACAGAGCAGGGACACCCCTGAGGAGACTACAGCACATAAAGTAACCCATATCAGTACAGAGGAGCTGTAGAAAGCAAGGAACTGTAGAGGTGTATTGGTTTTGAGTAACAAGGTTTTGGTAGTGAGGGGAGGCCACAGGAGTGGCTTCTGTGAGAGGCTGCTAGAAGCTTCCCCCACGTCCAGCAGAGCCAATGGCAGCCAGCTCCAAGGTGGACCCACCACTGGCCAAGTTTGACCCCATAGGAGACAATAGTTGTACCTCTGGGCTAATGTATTTAAGATGGAGAAAAAGACCCCTGTGGCACAAACAGTATCAGTGAGAGAGAGGAGAGCAAATCTGTGAAATCAAGGGTTCTGCAGACACCAAGGCTAGTGAAGAAGAAGGGGCAATATGTGCTCCAGACACTGGAGCAGAGATTACCCGTCAGCCCGTGGTGATGCAGACTGTGCCCCTGCAGCCACAGTGGAGCAGAGATCCACAGAAGACTCTATGCCAAAGCATGGAGGGGATGAGTGTAAGGAGCATCAGAGATAACGTGTGATGAACTGATCGTAACTTCTATCCCCCATCCCTCTGCATTTCTGTAGGGGAAGGAGTAGAGAATTTGGGAGTAAAGGTGAAT
The DNA here is from genome assembly GCF_020740725.1 of Corvus hawaiiensis. NCBI lineage: Eukaryota > Metazoa > Chordata > Aves > Passeriformes > Corvidae > Corvus > Corvus hawaiiensis. Next base: position 28,671,208 of record NC_063215.1, read on the forward strand.
CCAGAAGGATGGAGGGGTGGGAGAAAGGGTTTTAAGATTTAACTTTTATTTCTCATTATCTTACTCTGATTTGATTTGTAACAAATTAAATTATTTTTTCCCCAAATCAAGCCTATTTTGCCCATGAGAGTAACTTGCAAGTGATTGTTGGGGTCCCTCCCCTGCCATGTAGCCCTGGGAGAGGGGCCCTGAGGGCACAGGCACGGGGTTTCCCTGCCCCTGCTCAGCCTCGTTCCCATTGGTTGGTTTGTGTTCCCTGCGCGGGCAGAAGGACCCTTGGTCCCGTGACTGGAACAGTTCCTCTGCAGAGCTCCGGCCATGCGGCTGGAGAAATGAACATCTCTCTGAAACAGCTATCAAGAATCTGTCTGTCCGTATATATTTCCTTTCCACGGGACTCCTGGTTTGATATATGCATGTTGCAGGATCCCCACTGCAACAAATGGTGGAGATTTGAGAGCAGAACGATCCCCGATCCCTAAGCGACTGATTTGTGTGAGTAAACCCTGGAAACTTTGGATTCCTCTTCTTGGTTTTGCTTTGCTATTCCATATCTAAACTATGGAGGAACCGTGGGAAGACTCTTGGCTCTCAGAGCCGCATATGGACATTTATCTTAAACTTAAAATGATTCTTGAACAACGATTTGTAAATTTTAGCTTGATTCAAGCTCAAAAAGAACTGAAACACTTCCTGGCATGGTTGTTTAAGAACTTTTTCCATGTTTCTTGGGATTTAATTCTTACCAAGGGCTTTTGGAAAACCGTTTGGACACAGTTAATATTGGAGTCAAAATATATGCCGATGGAAGAATATTTTCGTGAATATTATTGAGTTACCGAGACTGTTGAGCAACGTCAGCTGTGTCTTGGTGAAGGGAAGCCTGGCGCAGGGACCGTGCGGCCCAGGCCATGTGCACCGAGTGCTCTGCGAGCAGCAGCGAGGCAGTTCCCGCGCGCGGGCGGAGCCACGTGAGCCGCAGTGTCGGCGGCGGAGCGGGGAGCGGCGGGACCCGGCGGTGCCCGCACGGCCCTGCGCAGCGTGTGGTGGAGCGAGCCCCGTGAACGCCCGACTGAGGGGGGCGGCGCGCGGGCGGCGGCTGGCGGCGGTGGAACGGAGCCGCGCCCAGCCGAGACGTGCACTGGAGCGGGGCGCGGGGGGGTCGTCGCTCGGGGGCCCGGCCGAGATGTGGGTGCAGCGCCCGGCATCGGCAGCGAAGCTGCGACCAGAGGAGGCGACGCACGGAGAACTGAGCGGCGCGGCCTGGCCCGGCCCGCGCAGCCCCGAATGAGACCCCGGGAAGAGCGCGCAGGCACCAGCAGCCCCGACAATTCCAACACGGGAGCGACCGAAGGAGAGAGCAAAGACACAGCGAGACGGAAAACAGCAGCCACTCGGAAAAAGGAAAAGATCACAGTAACTAAGATCTTAGGGATAGTAAAATGGTATAATGTTAAGCAAAATTATGGTTTTATAACAAGGTGTGACAACCAGCAAGACATATTCGTGCATAGAACTGCTATTAAAAAGAATAACCCTGAAAAATGCATCCCAAGCTTTGGAGATGGAGAGGTAGTGGAATTCAAAATTATACGAGGTAGAAAAGGGTTACAAGCATCGCAGGTCACTGGGCCTGATGGTGTTCCTGTAAAAGGCAGTATATATGCAAAAAATCTTAGTCATGTTAGACAATATCTCCGTTGTAAGCCCCCCCTACAGTCTCCCTTTCCTAATCCCACCTTTCCCTTTTACCCTATGTCCTATTACCCCAGTGTATTCCCAATCCGTTTTTTCACCCATGGTTTCCCTCACAAAACCATGCTTTTGCCAATTGTTTCCCCAAAAATCCCTTTCCAATGCCGAGTGGGGGATGAAAAGGGGGAGGGAAGAAGTTAAACCCTCTCCTGCCTCAGTTTCCCCACAAAGCATGCTCAGAGAGTCCTGTCTCCCTTCTGTCAGCCCTAAGATGTTCCACAGAATCTGATTGGACATTTAAAGACTCAGGAGGGTGGCTTGTTTTGTCTTGAAACTGTTCTTGTTATGTTTATCCAGTTGTTTTCATTCTCCTTTTATTAAAATAAAACGGGTGAGGTGCTGGGGTCCCTCCCCTGCCATGTAGCCCTGGGAGAGGGGCCCTGAGGGCACGGACACGGGGTTTCCCTGCCCCTGCTCAGCCTCGTTCCCATTGGTTGGTTTGTGTTCCCTGCGCGGGCAGAAGGACCCTTGGTCCCGTGACTGGAACAGTTCCTCTGCAGAGCCCCGGCCATGCGGCTGGAGAAATAAACATCTCTCTGAAACAGCTATCAAGAATCTGTCTGTCCATATATATTTCCTTTCCACGGGACTCCTGGTTTGATATATGCGTGTTGCAGGATCCCCACTGCAACAAGTGATCTTTCCGTTTCCTTATCTCAACCCATGATTTCTTTTACAATTTTTCCTTCCCCTTCCTAACGCAACCGGGGGCTTGTCAGCACAAGCCCCAGCGTGCCCTCGGGCAGAGGGGACACAGCGTTGGCCTCCACAGCGTCCTCGCTGGACGGCTCAGTGGAATCAGCGTGAGATGGGTGCGTGTGCTGGCTCCTCCTCAGAGGAAACACGTCGGGCAGCCGATGATCAGGCTCACGTTAGCCCGGAGGCAAAGAAGGCGGGAGGGGCTTCTGGTGTGAGTTCCAACAGGTTTATTTGCAGGAGGGACCAGGGACCAGCAAAAAGCGCCGAGGAGACGCGGGCTAGCCCCCTTTATGGGGGGGTGGAGCAAGGCAGGGAAAGGGAAAACAACCAGTGGGGTACAAGCAGAGGGGAGGATACAATTTTTCAGAACAAATGGGGGAAACAGGGAGGCAGGGGTCATAACAGGGAACCAATTAATAACTAAAAAAGGGAGAACTTTCTGGAACAGGGGGAGGTAATTTAGGATTGGGAGCCACCCAGGGGGAGGTAACCTAGACTGCAGTGATCTCTTCTGGTGACTGACATTTGATGGTTTCAGCCCGAGAGCAGGCTGAGCCACCCCAACACCTTCCAGCTGAGGAGGGGAGTGATAGAGCAAGTTTGGTGGGCACTCACTGTCTAGCCAGGATCAACTCACCACAGGAGGAAAGTAAGTAGGAAGGAGTTAACAGAAGAAGGATACAACTAGGTGCAGACTCCAACTCCTGTGCTGCCAGTCACCTCACCAAAGGTATTGAGGGGCTGAGCATAACACACTCTGAAAAGAGATTTTTATCAATTTGGGACAAACATGGTAAACAAACATGTTAGGAAACAGAAAAATGCCACTTTTTTATTATCCAGACTTGGGGAGGCTGGGGAAGGGGAAAAAAAAAAAAAAAAAGCCTGTCTTTTTTCTACCAAAGGACTTCACCTGGAATAACAAACTATTAAAGATCAAGAACTTTGCTGCACTAATTCCTGCGTTATAGAGTGGTGGGATTTCAATCTAAAGTGGGAAATACAGAACTAGAAGTGGAATTTCTGGTTAGACTCTGAAAGAAGTTATGAGTCCTCAGTATCACATATAATTCGCAAATTTTACATAGAGAGGTTCCGAGGAAGAACGTTAATGACTCTTTAAAATGGAGCTATTCATTTTAGTAACACTTTATGATTTTTTCTCAGAAAAAAAAAATTAAGCCAGAGACTGAATATTTCTCTTAATTTTGATAAACCTGCAGTAAATAAAGGCTGCAGCATTTGACTTACTATCAATTTTTTAATCACTGCACTATCTTTCTTCCAGCATACCACTGTGAATATAGTAAGATTTTTTTCAGAAGTTTTGATAGCAACTGGTTACCTTTCATTCTCTAGAACAAGTTAAAAACAACTCATCTGACTTCTAATGAACAATGAAGCATCTTTTTCTTTAGAATTGTTTTTATTCAATGTGGATTAAAAAATCTTGTGCCTAACTGCAGGGATTTGACTTAAAAACTGTTAATCAGGAAGCTGCAATAAGTCTTTTATATTCAGAACCACTAGTAATAACAGTTTGAGAGCCAGTGTGAAATCATAAGTTATTTGGTCAAATTAAATGACTTTGATAAAAAGAAATGCTTGTCAGAGATGAACAACAATGGTGTATCATTGATTCTAATGCCATAAAAGAAAATATGAAGGAAAACAATAACATGAAATTGAAACAAAGACCTGTGAGTTCTGTATCTTGTTTTCCCCATCAGTAACCAAAGGAGGAAAAGAGCCTCAGGCCTTAAAGCTACACATAATATTTAAAGCTCAGCCTTCTAACAGCTCAAGTGTTAAAGCTATTCTTGTTCATCCTACAGCAAGGAACAAGGTAAAATTTTCAGAAGAATGAGAGTGACTATGGAATATATTTGCCACTTTCAAAAGTGAGGTCATGCCATATTTTAAATGTATTTTAAAGGCATTTCTATAAAGTTTATATAAATACATACATTTGAAAAAAACCCATTTCTTAGACATATAGATATCATTGCCATTCAATGAGATTGAAGGCAAATTTTCAAGGACACACTTTAATTTCCAGGGTACTTATTTTTTGCAATGCAGAGATCATAACACCCAAACTTTTGGTACATTTAATCTCTCATAAACTAGCTATCTGTCTCTTTCTTATCTTTGGTCACTAGAAAAGAGAAGACGGTTCCAGCAATTTATCTTTGATGAAAAATAAGGAGAAAGTTTCTATTTTTTACTTCAAAAATAGTGGAAGTCAGAACAACACAATTATATTAACTGCCTTGGAAAAAATGAGAGGCAATGATGAGCTAGATAAGAATAATTTAAAATAAAATCTACATGCCAGGTTTTTCTTTCATATTCTGTCTTGCATGTGTTTATAATGGCATTGACTGTAAAGAAGAGGAGAAAGTAACTTTTGAAAAATACTTGTTAAGATCACTGAAAGATTTTTATGAAACATTTAAAAAGAACTGATTTTCAAAGTTAAAATATCAGCCTAACAATAACAGAGGGTTAAAATGTGTTGTGACATTCATAATCTTTTGAATCCCATAGAAAGCTATGCCTGCACACATATACACATGGAAATTTTATAGCTACTTCTGCTCAACACCTGCTAAAACATACCTGCTTATTTGCATATGATCTTTCATACTCTCAGGTCCTTCATTTAGTGGAATATGCCTTTTCATAAGATAAATGATATTCCATGAAACAGTATTAGCATGCAATCCATTTTCAATACTTACAACACATTAATTTTTTCCCAAATAATTGACGTTAACATATATTGGTTTTCCAATTATACACACCGCTAAAAGAGCAACATCAGAGGGAGGGGGTTTTTTTTGCCAGGACCTAAGTATTTGTGAGTTTTCTCATAGATAGAGGAAAGGTTCTCACTGCAGATTAATATTTTTCATATATTGCTTGCCAGCTCTTCTTTCTAGTATATAATGTGGTTCTTCCCTAATAAGATTTTAGGATTGTACCTTGAGCAGAGAAATCCTATTTACAGAGCTATAATTTCAGATCAGTATTATGCAGGACTGTGACTATATTCGAAATACAGCCCTGAAGGGTTTGCTTTCTTCCTGGTCTCCCTAGTAATTTTGCTTCTTATACTGACAGTGGTTCTTTAAGTCACGACCTTTAATACCCTATACTTTCAATAATTAGGTATGTCTAATACCAAGAAAAACACTTACAGGGTCTAGTGAATCACAAAGCTTTCTGAAGACCTGACATTTCTTTTTTCTTGCTAGTATAGACTATTGGTAACTGCACAGAACAGTAAATGCTATGCTACTCTCAAACTAGAGCGAAAGCCGACTCAAATACAAACATCTTTCAAAGATTCTCATCACCTTCTTTATATCAGACATCAAATCATGCCCCAGCCACTACCATTTGAAACCATTAAATAGCTAGTGGGATTTTCCGTAACAGTAGGTGCTTTAACCGCAGTGTCCTGGACAAGTTCCAACACAAGTAATTACACTGTGCCAGTAAATCCCCCTGCATTTTATTCGGACGCTCCATTTCTTTTTCTTCTAGTAAAACATTATGTGAGGTTTGCTGTGTATTGTTAAACAGGTGCTGAGTTTTATCTAAAGTGTGTTCATTTCAAGGATATGTGAAATGATCTCTATAAGATGCAGTAAGGGGTTTGCATATGAATTTGGAATGCACTTTGGTACCCTCTATATTAAACATTATATGATGTAACTTTTTAATTATTTTATTTTTATATTTATGCAGATGAGTGCTAAAGAAACACAATCATCTTAAACAACTGTAAATAGAACATGTTAAACTGTTCTTCAGCAATTCTTTCACTAATTTCAAATTGCATTGGTCTGACGATTTTCTTTCTCTGTATAACTTCTCAGTATCTCAACAGTATTCCTGTTTTAAAGTATAATAAAGATACTGTCTGAATAATTTTACTTATAGAAAATAAGAGCACATACATGCTAGAGCAGCTAGTATCTTACAGAGAAGCTTACTTTCTCATTTCAGAGACTGGCATTCAGCTTTCTGCTTATTTTGAACTAGAGTAAGGGCTTAATCTCCTCTCACTGTATCTCTTAAACTGCTCAGTTTGCTCAGTTATTTAAGTTCTGGGTATTAGTTGCTCAATTCTGAGTTTAAATCTTCCACCCTGCAAAAAGCCTTGAGGGGGTAATATTCTAAGACCTACATATTTGGGGATATTTTAGGGGTTTGTTTTGTTGGTTTTGGTTTTTTTTTCATTTTTCTGTAACCAGCTTTATCCTCAATACTGGAATTATTTACCTGTGCTAAATATTTTCAGATGCTTTATAACTGTTCTGCAGTATTAACAAAACAATTTCAAATTGTTCTAAGCTTGTGTAGATGCAACAAATGAACTGCTCAAAATTTGTTACCAATTAGTTACTGTTCACACAGTGCTTTGAGTATATAAAATACTTTGGAAATTATAGGCATTATTACACAGGACACAGTTCACTGATGCCTTAAGAGGCCACCTAGAAACAGAGACTATCAGGAGTAAGGGAATAAAGGTAGGCATTTATTTGAAAGGCCTTCAAAGGTACCCCCTGGGGAGCCAGAAGCTATTGCCAAAATGGACTCCAAGGTGGACGGCAGGTCACGAGTTCTTCACACTTTTATAGGTTTGGTTCATTTGCATGTCAGGGTTAATTCTCCAATTAAAGCTTCAGTTAATGATGTAATTCCCCTCAGCTTGCCCCCCTTTCAGAGGCTTTTGGTTTATACTTTTTGGGCCTAGGACAGTCTGGGTGTCCTTGGAGAGCAGGCACGGAGAGGCTTTGTTATGTCTACCTAGCACGAGTGAGCAGAAGTTAACAGGCTACAAGAAACTTCAGAGTTACACACTGGGCAGTACAGGATTTGAAAATATGAAAGTTTAAACCTAAGGCATCACCACTGCAGAGATAAACAATGCTTTTACTGTGTGACCTGTGGTCACAATCTTCTGTAGCAGCTTTATATTGCTGTGCAAGAACAAGAAAGTTTGTATGATTTACAGAACTACCTCCTGAATGTATTTCACTGTATCAAGTCTTCAAATCATGTAATTCCATCCACTTTGACAAAGGTAAGTCTAGAATACCAATTGTATAGAAATTAATTTATAAATGTTACAATCCCATAAAATTTTGGTAGAAATCTTTTCAAGTAAGGTGTAGTTAGTTTTAAAAGATTTTTCTTTGTTTCTTGCTTATTTTCAGGCAGAAGTGACAATAAGAATTTCAGAAATCAATGAAAAATAAATATTTCAGTGAAATTCTGAAAAAAACAAAGCAGTTATAGTTTGTGAACTGGCTGCCTAGGTGGGCTAAGAAACAAGCTCCATCCCTGCCTCCGCCTCTTGCTGCTCTGAGGTTCTTTCCTTCTTAGTTGGCTTCAATTATTAAAATCTGGACTCAGTTTCCAGATTCATGACTCTGGCTGTTTAGTGAGCTGAAACATAGATTCCTACTCAGTGGATACCTACACAGGACACTGCTGGGTCCTAATTCCAGTTACATGATCAATTCCAGGACTTTCTAAGTTAAACTACGATAAATTTTTATTCAGTTTTCTGGTGTGCTCAGTTGATTCTGAGAAACACACAGTTTCTGCTATTTCTTCCTCCTCACACTCTTAGCCTGCTCTAGGGTGGGGTCCGCCCCATGGGAGACAGCCCTTCAGGAACAGACTGCTTCAGTGTGGGTACCCCTCAGGGTCACAATTCCTGAAGCAAACCTGCTTCATCATGGGTTCCTCTCTCCATGGGCACACAGGTCCTGACAGCAACCTGCTCCAGCTCCATCTTCTTACAGGGTCACAGCTTTTTTTTGGCATCTACCTGCTCCACCACAGACCTCCATGGGCTGCAGGGGGTCAGCTGCCTCGCTATGGTCTTAGACATGGACAGCAAAAGAATCTCTGTTCCAGCGCATGGAGCAGCTCCTTCTGCTTCTTCTCCACTGACCTTTAGGTCTGCAGTTGTTTCTCACTTCTGAGAGAGTCTGACTTATTCTCTCACTCCTCTCTTGACTGCAATTGCTTCTGCATAGTACAATTTTCCCTCTTTATAAGTATGTTATTCCAGAAGTGCTGCCAACATGGGCAAACTGATGGCCAGCAGTTGGTCTGTTCTGGAGTCAGTTGGCTCTGTTGAACAAGGGAAAAGCTTCTCGCACATCTAGCGGAAGCTTCCGCTGTAGCCTGCCCCTGGCCCCTCTCTCCCTTCCCCCCATCCACCAAAAAAACCTTTACCACCCAATTTCAATACAAATTTGAACGTCCTGATATTCTGGCATGGTTGGAGGGGGGCAGATGGGGAGGCATAGTCTTAGCAGTGAAGTAGTTCTGGGAGCATTTCTATATCTTCCAAATGAGGCACAAGTTTGCACTTTTTGATGTAAAAAGGTATTGGCATACTTCAAACTTTCTTATTCACCCCATGTTTGAACTAGTTTTGTGAATTCATTTTGGAGTATCTCACAGAAGAGGAGTATGAAGTTTGAAGAAACCTCTAAGTTCTTTTGAATTTTATCTAATTAAAACTAATTTTTAACCAAGAGTCATTAGGAAACATTTTCACAGAAATGTGCTGTGGATTGAAACACTTGTTAGCTGATACACAGCCTCTGTATTTTTCCTTTTTATACTCTGAAGCATGTGTAAGAGATGCATTTGCTTCTCCCATTTAATAGTGTGATGTAATTGTTCCTGACCACATTTGTGTAATACTCCTGCGTGCATTCTTTGCATCAACATCCTGCAGGATGAATGCCTGCAGAAAATATCACATGTCCACTGCTTGGTGTACTCTTTGATATGATCATGTAGTTTACCCCACTCCTTTCATTCTATACTCAGGAAAGTGTGATGCTGGAAAATGGATTTTTGTCCTCAGTGTTTGACCTCTGAGGTTTCCTCACGCACTTTAGTAAAGCTACTACTAAGATTATTATTACAGCTGTGATTACTACCAAACAGAGCCGATTTAGTAAAATGCAAAGCATGACTAAATAATTTAGTGTCACAGTACGTTGCATTCTTGGAAAAAGGTAAAGAATTCCAGGTCCTCTTAATTTCTTATTTATTTTCATTCTGCAGGATCTTAATTCATCTATACTGTTCAAGAAAACAAGATCAAAAAACCAGACTATCTATATGTACAAGCAATTATATTTCAAAATATGAATATACAGAATTGTTTGCCATCAGCTGCAGAAGTAAATTAAAATTCACATTTGCCAAAATTCAATACTTTTCTTACATGAATGTGAGTTTTAAATCTTTAGAGCTGTCAGTCAAAATGAAATAAAAACATAGACTTAATTTATGAAGTCATAATGCATGAAGAATAAATAACTTGGGAAATTATTTATCAATCAAGGCAAAACATGTCAAGCATAAATAATGGAAGTTTTTTATTTCTTCCATACAACATAAACCAAGTGCTCCCATTAATTAAGTCTATTGTTTAATGTAATCTCCTCTTTTAAAAGGATATTTCTCCATCAAGGTGGAATTAAAGACTTCCCAGCAAGTGAAATCCACCAAAAGGGTTCATTCCACTTCTGACAGACTTTTTCAAAGTCAAACAGAAAACATTTCTACCATTTTGTTGCTGAGTATAGTTATCTGCCTAACTTATTCTACTTAGAGGAGCTCCTTTATATACGTATAAAATACATAATTTACTTAGAAGGTTTTCTACATGTAGCCTAGCCACAAAAATCAAAATGGAACAGGAGTGACTCCAGAGTGGATCTGGATCCAAGAGCCAGTTTATGAGGTTAGAGAAGTGTAGCTCAGAAATTTCAATAAGCTTATGCCAAGCTACACCAGCTGCAATGTTGAAAACCTAGGAATTCTCACAGTGAAGTTTGAAAGCATTCCAAGTAAACAAAAATAGCAGAGTAGAGTATAAACAGTTATCTAAACATAATCATAGATTTAACTAGCACTTCTTTGAAAGAACAAAGAAGCATTCAAATATAATTGTAGTACCTCATGTACATTTTATGCTGTGTTTATTACTGTTGATGTGCTCAAAGTGACTCTATATTTTGAATGTCTTATACTTTGATCTTAATATCTGTTTTTATTGCATATTCAAATCATAAAATTTCCTTAAGTGATTTTTCTTTCTCTTTCTTTGCTCTTTTTTTTTATCCTGACTATTTTAGAATGTGTTTTATTTATCTGGTAAAAAGTAATCTTGAAAATATGAGTAGATAATTCCTCTTGATGAGAAATAAATTTTTTCACCATTTCAAACTCTCTTTAAAGTTTTTGGAGGTGTGGGATTTCTTTTAGCAGTGGAAAAAAATTATCATTATTTTCTTTTCATCTGTACTTCAGATTAATTGATAAGAATTAAGTTCATTTAGTTCAAACATTTAGGAAAATGACTTCTCTTACCTTGTAAGGTCATTTATAGTCTAATACATTTTCTAGGTTATTCGTTTAATTCATTTTAATTTTATATTTTTATTCTGTTATTCACAACATGGATGGTAATATCAGAAGAGATGCATTCTAGGATAAGTCTTAAAATAGAGTGGTAAATGTAAATAACTTGCTCAGCATACCTTAAGGTGAACTGTGAGTATCACATTTAAGGTATGCTGTTGAACTGTGTACAAGAAACTAAGAAATCAATTATTATATTTCTAATCAAAATAACCTGGAAACGCTTGGGCATAGTGAGAACATTACCAATTACAAAGCTGAATATTGGTCTAGCTTTTCAAATCATTGAACTCTGATAACTCTCTTTCCAGAAAAAAAATAATAGTGACAGAAGTTTAGGAAGCTCCTTCAGAGGATTTCTGTATCAGAGGCACCCATACAGTAATTAATCATTATGACAGCATCATAAACAATGACATGGTGAAGCTGGCTGACTCACTGAAGCATTTGTTACAAATTTGAAATTTTCATAACCATGGGATACAAGCATAAGAAAATCTATGCATATACTGCTGTACAAAGAAAAAAAGTGTGCTCAGCAAAGCTGTTGAATCTTTTTATGTATGTATGTGGCAACCCAAAGGGAAAAGTTCCTGTGAAAACAAAAATGTTAATGTTATCTCATAGAGACCCTAGGCCATTCTCCAAGTCTTACCAAGTACAAAATAAATTTTACAACAAATAGCATTTGTGGTGACAACAAGTATTAAACTATGGTAAATAGAATCAGAGTTTAATTTTAAGACATCTCATATGGCATGACTATAAACTATGGTAAATAAAGTCAGATTTTAACACATCTCATATGGCATGAATATAAAAAACCTATAAATTTTATAATGCCTACTCAAAGAAATACCTTACTTCTGAATCCCAGAAATATTGTAGACAGCGTTCTCAAAAGTACCCAATTATTTTTGTTATTGCCGTTATGTATATGAAGTGACATGGTATTTTCCTTTGAGATTGAGTACTTGGATTTTTTTACTAAAGAACTCAAAGTATATATAAACTGAAAAATATTCTATTGGAAGTAATAGTACCTTACAAACTCAAATTTCATAACTAAAATTATGTGGAAGAATAGTTCTCAGTTTGGTGTTACACATATGTTATTCCACTGGAAGTCAGAGACAAGAAATACATATTTTTAGTAGTTATTTATTCATGTTCAGCTAAACATTCTACAAAATTTAGCAGCATACTTGACTTATTTGGTGAAGATTTGGATGACTATAACCAAAAGCTTTGATTGTTAAGGTTATTATTGCAATAATTAATGAAAAATTACTTTTGGAAATACTGTTAGCAAGGCTATATTATTCTCTTGTATAGGCTACTACAGTGCCAACAAAAACCCACAGTGGGATTTATTTTGCTGTATGGGCTAGCTGTTTGTGGCACCCTTGCTTCTGAAATCAGTTCAGCTTCTGAAATGCTCTTTTCAGTTAATTTTGGAGTATTTTGAAACTACATTTTACTTCTTCAGATTGGAATCTCCTGATGAAATTTAGCATGTGACAGAATATGAAGATTTATGGTAGTATCGCTCACTAAAGAAAGTCTTATGTAGACATAAATTCTGTCAAAGTAGCTGCAATTCCAGTGTAAGTAATGATGCAGTCTCAAACTGTCCAAGCTGCACAGTATTCAGGATACAATATTAAAAAATTTGCCCAATTAACCAATGTATCTGCTTGGTCAGAAAAAAAAAAAACCAAACCCAAAACCAAAAACAAATGACCAACCCAAACCTGTTTTACTTCTCAGGGAAACTGATTAACAGCATGGTTGGCACAATTATCAAGGGACAGGAAAAAACAAACTAGAACTTTCTGGTTGTTATTTTTTGCTAAATCTCCCTCAAATTACAGCAAACAACTAGAAGACTTTTCTGTTGTTATTACTGATATCCTCTCAGCCCCACATCTATGTGGCTCTGTCACGCAGTAGGGTAGTAACAAGATAATGAGGAGGATAAGGCTCTTCAGAAATCCATGCCAGCACGTACTAAAATGTAGACCAGGCACTGTAATTGATACAACTCTATGTCCTACTGTACATTGATTCCTTCTAATTGTTTTCCAGTATTGTCTTAGGAAAGGGGATATAGTTACCTCAGTATTTTCAGTGTTACAAAACACATAAAATAGACCTGGAAAGGAACTTGAAGTATCCTGTAATTGAATTCTGTGCCCTAGGACAGAATCAGCTGCAGACAAGGTATTCCTAACTCATTTAATTTAGCTGTTTTTAAGAAGATGTCAATTATATGGATTCTAAAAGCTCCTTGGACAATGTATTTAAAAGCTTAATTACCCTTAACAATAGATAAAACCTTATCTTTTTTTACATCTAACTTAAATATCCCTCTTTGCAAATAAGCCCATTACTTTTGGGCCAATGAAATAAAGAACAGTTAATTGTCTTCCTTTTTTCCAATAGCTTTTTATTTACGTGAAAGCTGCTACCTTGTCTCAAGGTCTTTAAATTTTCCTGAACACATAAATAATATAAGAAAATAGAGCTATGGGGCACATTAAAAAGTAAATTGTTGAGTGAGTGGTGAAGATATCTTGGAGTAAGAAGTAAATTTTCTATGCATTCACTGTGCTTGACTAAACAGTTTCTTGATATGAAGGGTTAGTAGGTCGAAAATTATACATACACATACAGACGTCAAGGGAGAGTCAATTGTATTTCACTAAATTACTAAATATATTATAGAGAGTCTATCCTCTGTAGAAATCTTCTATCAGATGGAGGTAATTTGTGATGATGAAAGGATACACTGGTTGACTTAATTATAGTTGCATTATTGTATTTCATATAAGGGAGACTAAATTTAAGAATACTAATGGAGAGACAGGTTAAAAGGAAGGATTTTGTTCTATTGCTCAGATGAGAATAATTCTTAGAACACAAATAGAAGTAGGTTTGAATTTTCCAGTACTAAAATATGTTATCAGCAACATTCTGTTTTTAAAAGTTTTTATCTGAGTAAAAATAATTCTTAGTTTATGAGGAACATTTTTAAATGCTTGAAGTATTTTTAAAAATAGAAATTAAAAAAAAAAAAACAAACCCTCAACATGGAAAGGCTTTACTTGTTGACTGGATCTTCAGAAAAAAATTTTTTCAAACTGTTGTTTTTTATCTCAGCTTTGAAATCATGTGTATATCCAACACATTGTTTACCTTCTCTATCTATATCTCCCTGAACAGAAGTAGAAACAAAATATTCCAGAAAAAGCTTTCAAAAGTCATATCAGAAAAGCTAGGACAATAACCCAGACCTGAACAATAAGCAAACCAAACAAATCTAAAGTAGAAGAGTCATAATAACCCTCCCTTTATTTTTTCTTAATTGTAATGAAAAATAAGGAACACAACGTAGTTAGAATTAGCATTGATATCACAGGCAAAGTGTTTTTTTAATCACCTGACAGAGCATAGTTTGATTTGATTATCTTTTGTATTCTTAAAATTACAAAAAACAGGGATTGGAACACTCACCAGGTCATTAATATGAACCAAATTTTTTTTTTCCCCCTCAAATCATGCTTTTACTTTGTAAGTGTGAAGAAACTATCACATTCACTGTATTTTAATGTACTTTTTTCCTTTATTTTTATTAATAATCAGAATGACTGTAAAATCTTTTTTTTTCTCACTGATTCCTTCAAGACTTTTCATACAGAGTTGATCATGCAAGTCTTACTCACTAAAATCAATCAAACTAAGGACCCATTCCTTAAGAAATTCTTACTTTTTTTGATTGCTCACAACTAAGTTTAGTTGGTGTCATTAACAAAAATAAAAAAAGCAGAGAAAATGTGGATGAAAAAAACTCTTTCATCTGATTGAATATTAGAAAATTTAGCTGAAAGACAATAAAATATCAGTATGATGTTAACAATCTTGGGCTTACTGTTGTGTGCAATAGAAGGCATGACTGAACTTCATTACAGATGGTGCTTTTTGAATTGTTCTTTTCCAGTTTATCTTTTTGTCTGTTTGTTTACTGGAACTTCAATGCTTACTGACACACAGCTTCATTGACTAGCTATGAATGTAGAAACAGTGTTTCTAAGCTAAAAATGATGGATCTTCTAAGCAGCTGAACTTCTGCTAAGGACACACAATTTTCTCTTTGCCTAAATCACATCTGAGTTTGACCTCAAGACTTTTCATCCATAAAAAAATGCTTTCATTTGATCCGCAGGCTGTTACAACTCCCTATCCTAACAAAGAAGAGCTATGTGTGAGGTACGTGTTAAGACATGAAACTGCAATTCAAAGGAATTCTGAGTATAAATCCCATGGCACTGTGGCAGCGCTTAAAAGCCCCTGTTCTAGAAAAGGGGAAATGGTAGGATTTTTGACTTTCTTTAAACCAAGATCTAAAGCAAAACATGTTGGCTTCTCTCAAGAGGCTTCATTCTCCTATAATTGGAAGAATTGATGGCTATAAAAGGTCGGCGAGGACAGGAAGTGTGTGATGAGGGCACTCATCAGGGAAATACATACAATGGTATTTGTATTCCTGGTCCCAATATCAAGTAAGAAGTGAAAAAATAACACACAGGAAGCATTTATTTGTTGTGCTGTTTCCACACTTAATGCATAAATCAGTGAGCACGGCACATCAGTAAGAGATAGAAATCATTAAAGATGTGATTATAATCAGACAGGGAACTGTGAAAACCCTATGTGGTACTTCATACTGGCTTGCCTTCAAAGGCATCCCTATCAAGTTTCCTTCTGTTTGATTAATCTAGCTGCTGAGCCTGTATTTCTTACTTGCAACTTCAGCTTTGTAAGTTTTCATTCATAATCTCCACAAGGCTGGCAGCTGAGTGAAAGATATGTTAAGCATGTACTAACTTCCTCTTCCTCATATGTCTTGGTCTGGAGCACAGTCCTTAAAAAGAAATGTGTCTTGTCACCTCATTGTGATCAATGCAAAGCCTTTGTTTTGTCATTTAGTACAGGAAATAATTGATTTATTGTAGTCTTCAAACATGATCTAATTATTAAACCAGAACTGGTGAAAGGCGAACAAGCACAGGATTAGGGAATATAAAGAAAAACCGTATTACATTTAGACAGTGATTTTTACAACTTTTAAGTTATTTCAGCTTCTGGTCACCCACAGATTTATCAGAAGCAGGACCGAAGTATGTGGGCCATGAAGTTTGGAAAGGTTAAGAATCAGGCATACTACGTGTTTTTTGTTTAGTCTAATTCCAGTGTAATTCAATGTGGTCCGGTGGCAAGGTCCCTCAGATCAAGGGAGGCAAAAGGGGCACAAGTTATACACTCAGATGTTGTTCACAGATGGCCGTGAAACTTTGTCACGGCACTTACCTGGTTGGGAAATATCCATGGTAAGTGTTGGACAGCCGAGTGCAGATGTAATTACAGTTCTTCCTTCTGGAGTTGTATGGGATGTGGGTGTCCTGGCACCGTTAGCGGGGGCTGTGTGAGGGTAGGCCGGGGCTGCCCCAGCCGGATCCAACCACCCACCGCGGGGCGCAGCTGAGCCCACCACTGGGGCAGGGGCAGCGCCGGGATGGTGTGTGTAAGAAGGACACAGGGAGATAGTAGGGGGGGAGTAAATAAGAGTGAAAAGCAACAGAGGGAACAGCAAGGTGAGGGAAGAAGGAAAAGGAACAAAAAGTCAGCGGTGGAGAGTTCTGGAGCAGCAGAAGGGAGAAGGATGGACACGCAGAGGGAAACTTCTGCGTCCTGGGCACAACGCACCTTGTGCCACCGGTTGCCTGACAGAGGGACCGAGTGCTACCTGAAGCAATATAAAAGGAGAAGAGGTGCCTGGGGTGATGTGGGGCCTGGGAAAAGAGGAGAAAATGTGCTTTCCCCAGCTGTGAAATGTTTTCTTTTTTCTTCTTTTTCCCCTTTGATTTCAAATACACGGATCAATAATTAAACATTTATATTAATTAACACAGTAATTTGTAAGAGCAAATATACCTTCACTAAAGACCCTTCTTAGCAACAGTTAGTCTGTAATAACTCTTGAATTTAGAAAGCTGAGTTACCTGAGGCTGAATAGAAATGAAAAAAAAAAAGAGAAAAAAATTATACTTTAAAAATAGCATTGGTACCAAAAATACTGGAAAAATACTTTTACAAGTCAAAAATATATGCAGAACGCTTCAACTTCGATAGGAGACTATATAAAGTGTAATAAAAGTAAAATAAAATAGTTCAAATATTTAAATAATGATAAAAGATTAAATAACTTGTAACTCAGTTTCTGAAAAAGAGATAAGAATATAGAATATAAATTCCTTTATATATATACATAAGATACAGAAGTATAGATATTAATATGACTCATGTAGGCAAATGCTTGGAGTATATTATCAAGTAAAAGGACAGTGGAAATGGAACACAATCATTTTTACTAAACTAAGATGATAATTTGAAAGAGAATTGATCCAAATCTATAACCATTACATAATTTTTTTATTAAGAAACACATTGTGTATTCAATGAAAAAAACAAAACCAAACAAAACAAATCCAACTTTTAATGTTTCATTAATGAAAATTTTGTGGCATTGTAATTTGTAAGGAGGGTTTAGGTAGATAATCTTAGCTTCCCAAGGGTTTGAGATGTCCAGAATCTAAACCAAACAAGCAGGTTTCAAGTAACTTTTCTCTTAGTAGCTACTTATTTTAGAATGTGAAGGTAAAGCCTCAACATCAGTTCTTTTGCAAGGTCTCTATGACAATAGTAAACCCCACTAAATTCTGAAGTACTTCAAATAGGGCTTTTTTTTAATGATTTCCAGCTCTTCAAAGAATAAGCCTTTCCTGACCTGAAAGTTCTCAGAAAGCTTTCATATCGTAAACTAGCCAGTTTTTCAGGGAGCCTCTGGCAGCAGAATGTGGTTAAAAGGGGTCACCTTCAAAATATGGAAAAATACAAAATCAATTTCAGGTGCAAGAAATTATTCCAAAAATCCCCTAACTTATTAAATCTGTGAGTACAAATTCATCTTCCTTTCACAGTAACCTGCTCACCCACTCAGGAATAAGGAATGTTTACATGGTAATGAGGTAGAAATAGTTTCCCCAAGGGATTCTCAACAATATTCTTTAAGCAGTGTGAATTTTCAGAAAACAATTTCTCAGTCAGAATAAGGGTTGTCCCATATTTATACACCTGGCAATTTAAAATGAAACAGTGTCTGGAAAGGACTGTTGAAAATCCACATAGATGGCAAAAGAATAAGCCTAATATAATTTAAAAGCATAAATATAAATAGAAGTTCTACTGTCAAGTTAAATGTCTGGGATTTGCACAATAAAGTTTTCAAGGGTATCTCAGTATGAAAAGTAAAATAAATTAGCCTTATACTCTTATTGCCAAAATTATCTAAATATACCAATAAGGGAGTGTGTGTGTGCATGTAGAAACCTCTAGTATGAAACAGATTTTCCTGGTAAAACAAGGATTGAGAAAAGGAGTTTAAAAGTACTAGAAATTCCACTTGCTGGTAAGAATTATGTATTCCTTATTATCATGTGCTCTTTTTATTCTTTTGTGAGACAGTCTCTCAGATCAACAACAATAGAAACAAAACAAGAAAAGATCAGAAACCTTAAACTCTGCTTGATACCAAATATACTTAAGATGTTTTGTCTGTGGAAACTCAAGGTGGATAAACAGCATAAATTACTTTAAGAGAGGAGAGACTACTGTTTGAGAGGTGTGATTCCCTACACAGGGCTATAGAGCAGGTCAGGAGAGAACCCTGCAGAGAAAAAAAGGTATCAGATTGTTAGTTTGCATTGTTTCAAATCAGGCTAATTTAATTTCCTCTATTATGACTTACAGCAGTGCATATAAGAGAAGGATTAGGACTTCTGTTCCATGGCAGGAGGATTGGAACTAGATGAATTGTAAGGTACCTTCCAACTTTGACCATTCTATGATTTAACATATATTCCCACTCAGCTATATGGAATCTCCCTTTACCTATACATATCTCTTTTGGCTGATAGACAAACAGCCTTAAATTAGTGTCATATGTGGGAATGAACCTTGCAAAATTTTGAGTACATAAATGGCACTATTGAGGTATTTCATAAACACTGATGTAATTAAGATCCTCATATGCTGACATTCAAAATATTTCTTTGCATACATATCTGTAGAATATGAAAATATAAATTTCCTTTTAAACAAAAAAAGAATTAAAACATGGAAACGGCTGTTGGGTTGTGTTCCTTCTCTCACAGTAACATGGTACAGTATTCTGTGTACCACCTGCATTGGGGCCTTTTTAAATGCGGGTGGACTTTTTTGAAGGATCCTAACTTGCTGAGTGGGATATATTGGTATGAACAGAAAAGAGATTATGGCTATTTCCTCTCAGAGAAAGGAGAGAAGAAATTAATTAAAGTGATCCTTCTGTTTCCCTTTTGTTGCATAGTTTCAGACTTTGGAAGAAATCTTCTCTTTCCATTGACAATAATTAACAACATTAAGAATAATCCCTAGAGAGGGCTTTTCTAATTGAAAAGACCAAATTTATGTGGAAAGAAGGTCAGTTTCAGGTTTTTGGTGTTTGTTGGTTTGGGTTTTTTAATGAAAACATGCATGTATGGAATTCACTTGGAGAGTCTTTTTCTGTATGTCAAATGCAGTACCATAAATCATGGTGTTACTCTTCTAAAATGGATAAAACTATTGTTTATCTTAATTTTGTGACAAAATCAAATATACTGTGTAGCATGGAGTATATTAAGATAATGATAAATTATGCATGCTGAAGGGAAGAAAGGGGGATAGTATCAGGTACGGTTCTTTGTATAGACTCAGAAAAAAGAGACCAAATTAAATGACTTCCCAAGCATATTTAAAATACAGATCTCTGTGACAATGTCTCCCTGGAATGATACTGGCTTGGTTCCTAATCAACAGAGACTGTTGGTATCTGATTGATGTACTAATCTCATTCTTGTGAAATTGGTTTTAATTTGCTGAGGATTTAATTGCATTTATTGTATGATTAATTGTGGCAGGGTGCTTGGAGCTCCGGACAGGCTTTTGTAGTCATTTACATCTGATTAAAAGAAAAATAAATTAATAATATTTTAAGAAATCAAAGAAATTCTTGCAGTCTGGGGGAAAGATTGTATCTCTGCTCTAGGAAGGCTCCTCTGTACAAGAAACATGAAACTCCTAGAGCAGATCTATTGGAAGGCAACAAAGACAATTAGGGGACTGTGGCAAATCTAATATGAGAAAGGGTTGAGAGATTTGGGCCCGTTCCGTCTTGAGAAGAAAAAACTGAGAGAGGACTTCATCAATGTCAATAAGTATCTGAAGGGAGTGTGACAAGAGGATGTCTCCAGGCTGTGCTCAGTGGTGCCAAGCAATAGGACAAGAGGACACAGGCAGAAACTGATGCACAGCAAGTTCCACCTGAATATGAAGAAAAACTTCCTTACTGTGCAGGTGACTGAGCACTAGAACAGATTGCCCAGAGATGTTGTGGAGTCTCCCTCATGGGAAGTATTCAAGAACAATCTAACACAATCCTGTGCCATGTGCTCTAGGATGCCCTTGCTTGAGCAGAGAGGCTGTGACAGATGACCCACTGTGGTCTGCTGTGGTCTTTTCCACCCTTACCCATTCTGTGATACACATTGTTAAGGAATTATTTTTAAATTATTTTTTCAGTGTAAAGGTAGTAGCAATGTCTGTGTTGAAATATTTGCTGCAGAAAAGCTATTGCTATTTAGGAATCATTGAACTAGCATAATGTTTTCAGGAGTCTTATGCTTTTTAGCCTTCCTTCTACATATTTATTATTCCCCCAGTACTTTAAATTGTCTTTAAGTGGAATGACTCTGCCAAATCAAACACGAATTCAGAAATATGCATATGGCATCAGAACTGGCTGGGATGGGGTTAGCATTGCTCAAAGCAGTCCATATACTGCTGTGCTTTGTATTTGTAGCTGAGATTATGCTGATAACACACTGGTGTTTTAGCAATTGCTGAGTAGTGCTTGTGCAGCATCTAGGCTGTCAGCACACACACCTGTACACACATACACACTATCACAGGCAAGCAGGTGGTGGGGCAAAAGTCTGGGAGAGAACATGACTGGGACAGTTGAGCCAAACTGACTGATCCCATACCATATGATAACATTCTCAGCAATAAAAGCTAAGGGAAAGGAGTAAGAGGAGGATCACAGGACATTTCGTTACTAAGGTGTTGGTCATCTGAAGAAACTGCTACATGTACTGAATACCTACTTACCAGAAAGTGTCTGGATGTCTCCTTCTGATGGGAAGTAGGTAATAAATCTTTTCTCTTTTTTTTTGGCTTTGCTTCTGTGGCACCTTTTGTTTCCTTATATTAAACTGTCTTTATCTTGACCCGTGCGTTTTTCATCTTATTTTCTCACTTTCTCCTGCTGAGGGCAGGGAGTGAGAGAGGGGCTTTGTGGGTGTTTGACAGCCGAGGCTAATCCAACACGTTGGTCAAAAAACCCCCCAAAATCCCAAAGTAATATCTACCTTTACTTCCTACATGAAATTTACAGATTTAGGATTACCCATGATATCAAAAATGGAGCCCTTTGAGGACTAGTGGGCACAGACTGTCCACCTACATTGTTCTGTTTACTAAACACATAACCCTTGAAATCATCAGAAGCAGCCATTTATGGAATTGGAATTCCACAGAATACTGTTCAAGATAGGAAAATTAACCACAAGACTTTAAAATCTCTGCCATGTCCATTCTCTCATGTCCTAGTTTAATACAGCAGGCAGCTAAACAACACTCAGCCACTCATTCATTCTTCCACCCTTCTGTGGGGTGAGGTGAAAATTGGAAGGAACAAAAAGTTATACTTATGGTTTGAGATAAAAATGGCTTCATAGGACAGAAAATGGAGGGAAATAATGATAAAACAAGTGGAATATACAAAGCAAGTGGCGTACAATGCAATTGCCCACCACTCACGAGCTGATGCCCAGCCCGTTCTTAAGCAGCGGGTCAGCAGGCCCTGGGTCAGCTTTTGCCATAGTTTATATGCTGAGCATGACATCATATGATTTGGAACATCCTTTTGGCCAGTTTGGATCTGCTGCCCTGGCTGTATCTCCTGCCAGCTTGTTGTGTACCCCAGTCTCTGCAGTGGTGGTGTGGTGTGAAAAGCTGAAGAGTCTTTGACTTAGTGCAAGTGCTGCTCAGCAATGACTGAAACATCAGTTTCATCAACATCTTTCTCATCCTAAATGTAAAACACAGCACTGTACCAGTTACAAGAAGAAAATTATCTCAGCTGAAACTAGGACATCTGATCATACCACAGTCGCAACGTCTTCAGGGAAACCAAATCTGTTTGTCAGTCTCTCACCTTCATTCTTTATCTGTGAACCCATTCTGACAGCCAGATGAGACTGACTGTGTAATCTCTTCCCACCTGTATCAAATGAAATAACCAAACTTTTCAATTATTTAATTATTATCAGTGCAGTTAAATCTCATTTTGAATGAATATCAAATCTCCATCAATCCATCGAAAACATAGTTTAAATATTTTTTTTAAATTATCCCTTTACAAAAGTAAATAGTACATACTTAATTTCAGCACAAAAATATACAGAAAACCCTACATGGATTCCTAGAAATTCTGACAAGGAATACAATATTTACAATTGTCATGCCATGTGAAATCTCTGTACTGTTTGATTTTAGGACCAAGGCACCTACAGTTTAATCCCTTGAATGCTAGAGACAGAACACACTCAGTACAATATACATATCTCAAAATTTGTTGTTATGCACACTCATTCACTCAGTTTTTCTTCTTGTTAACTTTCCATAACTTTTGACTCACATTCTTTATTTTTTTTCATTTTTAATGAAAAATACGCTGTGATACAATGTAAGGCAACAATTTTGCCCAGTCTTCCTTTTGTTTGTAAGAATAGTTTGATGTGTCCCTCCTACAGATCTCCTTGATATGGGTTGCAGATCACACTTGTCACTGAAATCATTCTTCCAGTGTTCTATCCTGGTGTTATAATATGTATGGACATCACATGTAGAGTTAAAATAAGAGGGTAATAAAGACACTTCACTTTAGTGACATTTCCCTCATAAACCCCTTTAAAAAAAAAAAAAAACAAACTGAAAAAGAAAAAAAAAAAAAAAGAGACCAACCCAACAAATGAAAAGAACCCCACAAAAATATCAAAAACATAGGACTAAAAGGACTCTACAGAAACTATGAAGAAATTAATACAAT
Organism: Corvus hawaiiensis; assembly: GCF_020740725.1. Classification (NCBI taxonomy): domain Eukaryota; kingdom Metazoa; phylum Chordata; class Aves; order Passeriformes; family Corvidae; genus Corvus; species Corvus hawaiiensis. The sequence goes on from NC_063215.1 coordinate 28,694,450, forward strand.
AGTAAGTAAAGAATACAGATTTTTTTCTTCAAATACCCACTATCTTCCATGTATTTAATTTTAAAATCAATTTTATTATAACTTTCTTTGTTCTGCTACCTTTTTACGTGATGGGTTTTTTTCTTTAGCTAGACTTTACCCTAAAATCTTCCTACTTTTTAAAATGGTCCTTTTGCACAGCATTATCGTAAGTCTTTAACAGGGTATTAGTTCACGATCGGGCTCTTCCCTAGTCTCTAACATCCAACCTTTTCAAAGTTAGGTGAATTCTTTTACATAATGGCCCAAAGTTATCTTTCCTATGGGTCCATCTCACTACTAGCTTTGTGAATCCTTTCTCATCTTGATCATCTAAAATATTGTTTCCACGTACCTTCGTGAAATGCAACCATGCCTTTCTGATAGGCAGCCAAAAACCTAATATAAAGCTTTTTTCCTAGTCTGTCACTTTAATTTTATAACTCTTCTTCTATACTGTCCTATTGGCTGTTTTTCTGACAGAGGAATAGAAACCATCCCAGTCAAGGATCTTACAGACTGTATCAGCTCCCAATTACTATCCAATATCAAGGGGATGATTCTTGTTTATGACTAGCAGTTTAGTCTAGCTTCATGAACTTAGAAAAAAAAAAGGAACAATGATAGTTATTATGACAGAAGCTACAAGAGTTCCAAAAGGAGGTGGGAAATTACTCTAACCTACTTTGTTGATGTTTTAACAAATTATTCCTATGAGCACCTGCTAACACATCACATAGACTAACACAGTAATGGGTTTGACTTTCCGACTAATTCAGTTTTCATGAAATGGGAATTAAGTCATAAAAATATGCCAGCTCTTTGTTAAGTAAAATTAGTTTAATCTTCACCTACTTCAACTGTGGCAGTACATGACCTATAAGATAATGTTTGCTGAAAAATGTTTCGTTTTCTAAATATACTCTGTGAAATGGAAACTCTTCTACTGCCATCTTAGAGGAAAAAAGAATTCCTGGAGGGATTGCTCTAGTTCTTTTTCCTGTCCATTATATTTTTTATTAATATTATACATTTAATCACTTATTTGAAGTATTTTTTTTTTTTTTTCCCTTTCCTTTGGGCTAATAGACTAGCATAAAGAACTAATGCCCTTTATCCACACAGGCAAAGTGCTGATTGTTGACCATGATCATGTGCTAGAAAATATTCAGGTGCTGAAAGTATTTTACCCTTGAGATTTAAACTGTCAACAAACTATATCATCTGTGTACCAAAAAGAAAAAAACAACCGAAAAAGCACACCACCCAAACCTACACCCCCAAAAATTGCCTGAAATCTTAAGAAAACCCTGGCACCAAATTTACTACAAACACAGAATACAGACTTTTAGATCATTTGTCATCCTGGTGACTGTACAAATAAGGTAATTTTAACAGAAGCAGTTTAACAAAGAGCTACTGTTAGTTTAGGGGAAATAGTAATAATATTTAAATATTGAAAGGCAATGGAGGAAAAAACCATTCTTACTGATTTTTCTTAAACAGAAAGAAAAAACCCTCTCCATTTTTTCTTTATTTTGGAAATCATGTAATCCTAGAACCACAGAATATCTCAGGCTGGAAGGGATCCATGAGGATTGTCAAGTTAACTGCCTGTTCCTCACAGGACACTTAAAACTAAACCATATGACAGACTGTTGTCCAGACACTCCTTGAACTCTGACAGGCTTATTGACATGACCACATTCCTGGGGAGTCTGTTCCAGTGACTGACCACCATCTGGCTCAGGGAAGAACCTTTCCTTAATGCCTGAATATGGATAGAGTAGCTGATATCCTACTTGTGTTAATCTGTATAAAATATTCTTAGATATTTTTCTTGTCTTAGCTGGATGTTAACTAATGAAGATAGGTCTCATAGCACACAGAATGCTTTCCAAACTACTCTATTTAATTTTTAAAGGTTTTCACTCCAGTAGCTATTCCAGATCTCATAACTGACAAGCAGGCAACTGACCCATTCGCAGGAGAAAAATGCAATTTTCATAACTACTGGAAAAATACAATATTTTTTTCCAAAAATAGTTATTTATGAATTACACATGAATTATTATAAATATGGATTTAAATGCTTTACTGTAACTGCAACAAATTTTTCTTAAAATTGAAAAATCACTTGGAAATGAATACAAACTTCTAGGGATGAAGTGTGATAGTAAAGGAGACATAAAGGGGTGTGTGATGGAATTGTCTTTTTCTCAATCTTTAATATTTAAAATCCTCATAGCAATTCAATGAACTATATTTATTAAGGGAATAATTATAGAATGAAAATTGCGTGTTTACTTCAAAGTGAATTCAGAAATTTTCATCTACCTCAACTTTCAGATAATTTGAGCATCAAGAGTTAAAAGTTCATAGTTTGTTACACTAATTATTTTTAATAATTATATTCCTGCTACAGTAGCAGAAAGGTATCCAGAGGGAGCTTTTATAATAAAAAAAGACAGTGAGCATAATCCTGTAGTGGAAAGTGCTGTTCCACATTTATAATCACTCTCTGAAAATAATTGTGAATCACTACATTGTTTGTATGCATGTGAAATGCACAAAGATTTGCAAGGCATCTTAAGTGCCACAATTTTAATTCAGCTCTTCCATACTACCTCAATAATTTCCATACTCTTAGCTATTAGAAGGGAACAATCAATTTTTTATGTAATAAGCAGTCATTAGCCCATTAGGGCCTTCTTGTGCTGTAAAAAATATGCTTTGTATTACATCTTGGGTATGTTGTAAAACTGAGACTAAACTGTCTTTTAAGGAAGTGTCGTAAACTTTGCCATAAGCATTAGGTTCGCTGACAGCATGTGTACACCATAGAGCTCTAAGGTCCAGGGAAGTAACTGGAATTTTAAAGTTTTGCTTTTCATTTGCTAAGCCATCAAAATTTTTTTGAAACATAGGATTCTTCTGACTCCTAATGAATAAGTCGCTATGTTTTATCTTACTGAAGGGCTGTCACAGTTGAACCCCAGCCAGCAGCCAAATACCACACAGCTGCTCACTCATTCCCTCACTAGGGGGACTGGGGAGAGAAGTGGAAGGGTAATAGCTGGAAAACCTGGGGGTTGACATAATGTGAATTTGATAGGGAAGGAAAAAGCTGTGCAAGCATGCAAAGGAAAACGAGGAATTAATTTGCTATTTCCCATGGGCAGGTAGGTGTTCAGCCATCCTGAGGAGAGCAGGGCTATATCACATATAACAGTTACTTGGGCAGAAAAATGTCATCACTCCAAACATCCCCCTTTCCCTTCTTCCCTCTCACTGTATATACCAAGCATGATATCATATGGTATGGAATACCCTTTTGGTCACTTGGGGTCACCTGTCCTGTCTGTGTTTCCTCCCAGCTTCCCATGCACCCCTGACTTTATCGCCAGCATGGCACTATGGAAAGCAGATAAGGCCTTGGCTCTGTGTGTGTAAGCCCTGCTCAGGAATAAAAACATCTCTCTCTATGTTATCAACCCTGTGTTCAGCACAAATCTAAAACACAGCCCCATACTAGCTACTGTAAAGAAAATTAGCTTTACCCCAGTAAGAACCAGCACATGGATTCACTGACATCAGTTGAGACACAGAATCCTATACTACAGCTTCATGAAATGTCAGGTGATACTTCAACATTACTTCAAGGTGGGGCGGGGGAAAGTACTTGCAGTTTCATGAAATAGTAGTTTCCAGGATTAAGCTTGATGTTCAGGTTTTTCTACAGTTACCATAGAATCATAGAATATTCTGAATTGGAAGGGGCCCATGAGGATCATAAAATGTTTTCCAAACACTTACTGAACACTGACAGCCTAAAGGCCGTTATCACTCACTTGAGGAATTTGTTCTAATGTTTGACCACCTTCTCAGTTAAGAACATTTTCCTAATATACTATCTGAACTTGCCCTGATGCAGCTTTGAGCCATTCCCTCACATCCTATCACTTGACAGCAGAGAGAGGAGATAAGCACTTCCCTATTCACTTCCCCATGACAAATTTTTATACATCAGTTTTCACCTGTAAGTCTCCTTTTCTCCAAACTGAACAAACTTAATATCCCCAGTCCCTCTCCACAAGTCATGCCTTCTAATCCTAGTATGATAAAAACAGGAAAAGCCAATTACAGCCACTCTTTCCAGCACTCCATCTTTGATCTTTGCATCCCATTCCTCAAAGGAGAACTAGAATCTGAAAGACCAGACTAAAATGCAGAATTATTTTAAATGAAAAAGGATTCAATAGATATCATGGAATATAATTTTTTCACTATCTCCCTCCGTGCTGTTTAAGGTTTTGTGTTTTTTTGCCCTAGGTTTCCTACGGCAGAGTCTCAGACATAAGATGCCAGGAAAAAATAGTTTAATAAATGAATGGTACAGCAATAGGGACAGCTCAAGGTGTGTGCCTCCAGAGAATCATAGAATCATAGAACAGTTTGGGTTGGAAGGAACCTTAATTATCATCTAGTTCCAACACCCCTGCCTGGACACCTTTTACTAGACCAGATTACCCCAAACCACTTCCAGCCTGGCCTTCAACGCTTCCAGAGATGGGGCATCCTCAGCTTCCCTGGGCAACCTGTTCCAGTGTCTCACCACCCTCACAATAAAAAATTTCTAGCTAATATCTAACCTAAATCTAACCTAAGTCTACCCTCTTTCAATTTTAAGTCATTTCCCTTGTCCTGTCACAACATGACCTTGTAAAAAGTTCCTCTCTGTCTTTCTTGAAGGCTCCCTTCAGGTACTGGAAGGCTGCAATTGGGTCACCCCAAAGCCTTCTCTTTTCTTGGCTGAGTAGTCCTAATTCTTTCAGCCTTTTTTGTAGGAGAGGTGGCTCCCACAGAGGGACCCAGAAAAAAGAAATCCCTGGACTTTTTTACCCTTCTAGTCTATGCACATGTTCTTTACACATCTTGAATTCACCCTTCACACAGCTCTTGGTCCAATGGTGATTTTTGATCTGGGGTCTTCTAACACCCCGTTGGATTCTTTCTCCATGTCCATGCAGGCAGATCATTAGCTGTTCTTTTCTTCTGAAGTCATAGCTTCTAGTGATGACTGTAGCCTCTTCTGGTTTTTAATTCTTGTCCACTAACTTAGTTGGCAGCACAGGGGAAACTGAAAAGTCCTTGGTGTAGAGTAAACACTACTCAGCAACAGCTAGAACGTCAGTGTGCTATTAGTGTTTTTCTCACACTAAATTTAAAACATGGCACTGTACCAGCCACCAGGAAAGTTACTAAGGAAATGAATGCTATTCCATCCAAAAACAACTCTAGGTGAAAGTTCACAGCTTCCAGCCTAAGGCCTCAGCAAATCTAGTTATTGATGCCAAGCATGTAAAGCTAAGCAAACAGCATATTAAGTCACTATATTATAACTCTAAGTCACTTATTTTTATTTTAAAATTATTTATTAATCCAAGCATCTAATATCTATCAACACTTGCTAAACTCTCAGTGTCTCACACTGCTACTCCGTAAAGATAAGCATTATACCATAAACTTCATTATTGTCATCTCTACCATTTCATCTTTTGCTTTACAGGTGTGAAACCCCCTTTTTCTTTAGTTGTCTACTCAATTGACATTAGTGATATTAATAAAGTTTTTTGAAATATAGTCAGATTGAGCTATGTGTCTTAAAATATGAGTTGCAGCTTAAATGTAGGATTGCAATGCATATATGAAGATATTTCAATATATGTGAAGATCCAAAATACTCCATGTGATTATCTTCACTTCAGGATATTTCTGTAACACTGTGGGGCAAAAAGCAACTGCTTTAGAGGAGTAGAGGAAAGCATTAAATGTTTCTCAAAAGTGATCTATGTATAACAGAAGGAATCATGAGGGATTTTTTTTTTTTGTAGAAATAAGCAGAAGGTGAAAAGAGGAATTAAAGACAGTGTAAACAAAAAGGACAAAATGAGAAATACATAAGCAGCTTGTTGCAAACCTGGCCCATCATGTCAAATTCAAAACTTAATAATTAATGTGGATTTAAAACACAATGGAAGAGAAAAAACCCACAAGATACTGTAAGATGCATGGATATTGCTATAACCACATTAGATAACAAAAGAAATGTCTGGCCAATGGGTTGCACAGAGTGGAGAGTGCAGGACAATTCTCAGAACTTGAGAGACAAACAATAGAATTGTATCAACACTGAGCATTATTAATATCTATAACCAAAGAGCTTCCTGATGCTGCAGAAATTATAAAACTTAAATTTTCAATTCTAAAAGATGCCTGCTACACTAGGCACAACAGAATCTGTTCACATCTGCTACTTTATTGCATTTTCTGCATTTACTTCTGCTTTCTTTGACTTGACTGATCTCAGCTCTGTTATGCTGAGGTTTACATTAGCCAAGGACCTGGACCTGAACATTTTACGGCTGGCATATGGATAGCATAGGTGAATAGCATAAGATGTAGAAATATGTTCTGTTTTCATTAAATAGCAAAACTATCACTGTTTTCAACAGATCCAGGGCTTTGGTCACAGAAAATTTGCCTTATCAACATTATTTCTGTATATAAAAGTCACCAGACTGTGACATAACAATACCTGTTAACAATCAGTGTTGCATTAAAATGAAGGTTTAAAGAATGTAACTTTTTTTCTCTTCTTTCTTATATTGCATCCTCAATCAAAAATAAGTACCTTTGAATTTCATAGTTAAAAAATTATCTCATTTTTAAAAAATTGTTTTTACTATCTATTCTGGAAGTTTCCCTTAGAAACCACAAAGTAAATGTCTGCTGCTCCATTAAGAAATCTACACTTGTATTCTGCAGGCATCAGTTTTGTTTTACTCTCAAATTCCTAATGGAGTTTAAAATCAAAATTAATGTTTCTGTTTACTTTCTAGTATATTCAAAATCCTAATCCATGATGTCAACACATCTCAGTAATAGTGTTTCTCTATTAATGTCTGGTATAAGCAATAAAGGAAGCATGGGGCACTGTTCAGTAGGCCAATCACTGGAGGATATTTTTTATGTTGTCAGCTGTGAACCAACTGAGCTGTAATAAATAGTACAATTAGTGGAAATAAAATAGCACGCTGACAAGACTGAAATGATATTGAGCAGGACACTTTGCAAATGCATAATCTTTTACCCAAGATGATTAGAATATGAATAGAAAGGGGAAAACAGCCTGCCCAGAAATTAAAGACATTCCTGGTCTCTCAATCCCATTTTACTTTATGTCTTCTAAAGCTCTTTATCTCATGAACAGCACAGTGTTCTACCTTCCATGAGTGCCCTTCTACTCATATTTTCCTGAATGCCGGCTTTTGATACATTGCAGCATTCATAAACATTGATCCATTATCACTTAAAGCTTTTCTTAAGATAATCTTTCATGTATACTTCTCCTCCTGAAGCTATCACTCCATCATTTAATCTTGATAGCACTATATATGGACCATTATGTCTCCTCCATTGAAACTCTTATGCAGCAGCTGTTTTACATGAGTCTCTTTTGTTCTCATTGTCTTTTCTGTCACTAGCACAGCTGTCTTAGTTGAACACTGCTTTTGTTGACTTCAGTTTAGTGAGTCTTTTTAAATCAGTTGATAATCTGGATCTAAACCTTTGTGATCACGTAAGACAAATATTTTCCAGGGAAAAAACAAATAACAGGCACTTAAGCATAAGCTTTCCTTTTAAAATACAATTTAAAATATAATTTATCAATTAATTTCATTTGTAAAAGAGAAAAAAAGAAAAAAAATCTTCTACCTCTTTTCTTCTACACAGCAAATTTAAATCATGAATCCCTAGGGAATTTGACTATGTTTTGTTGTATGTACATAAGAAACATTGTAAGTTTTTAGATTTTACTTCATTGTTTTGTGAGTTAAACTTTTACATTCCCTTCATCTCTAAGTACTACGACTGTACCTGTCACTTCAAATAGATTCCTCTGTTAATTTTAGGAGTTGTGCTTTTTTCCCCATGAATCTTAAGTTTAGAGATCTTTTAATTTACTGATACAAGTCTCCTAGAAATTCTGCATAAATTTATACTGTACATCAGATTCAGTTTGTGGTATCATTTCCTGAGACGTATGAATACTGTGCAACATTCTCAGGACATTAACAGAATTTACAAGGTCAGAATACTATTCAGCTGTCATGATGGTTAAGGAAAACAACCCCCATTGATGGACCCTTTAAAAGTAGCTAAGTGCCAAACAGAGAATTGAATTAATGCAGCATGCTCTTGACCAATATGCCTGCTGGCAATAAAGCCTTAAATACTGCCACCAGTACATTAATTTTCAACCCTATTAGGGAAGTCTTACAAAAATTTTCAAAAACTTTACTTCAGTGGATTGCAAACCAAAATCTAAAAAGAATGCAAAATATAATAGATGACTGTTTGTCTTTTAATGCTGAAGTGTATTGATATTCTAATTAAATTTAATCAATAATGTAAGCACAAAACAACAGCACAAAGAAATTAATTATTTCTATCCAATAAGTAATTGATGAATGTTTACATTTTATAGTAAGAAATACTTATAAAAGTGTATATATAAAGTTTAAAACATATTCAATCTATATTAAACTAGTATTAAACTGATATATGCTAGGATTGGATATTTATTCTGAAAGAACACACTACATTACAATACAAAATAAATCACTGATGCTTTTTAGCAAGGTATTCAATATAACTGGGTTCTCAGCATAACTTATACTTGTCAGATCATAGCTGACAGAATAAAATACCATAGATCTCGAATCTCAAAAAAGAAAGTTAGGAAGTGAATGTTAATAGGAAAATACACACAGCACTAATGATACTTAGTGAAATTTTATAAACCCCTACATGAAATATTTCCATTTTCTGTTTTCAAAATAGACCTCTCCTAATTTCAGTCAGAACTGAAACACATTAGAGGAGAAGAAAATCAAAATTAAGTTGCTACTGTGAGTCCCTCTTGCACGTCCAGTTTCTATCTACCTACTTTTATCATCAAGATCACTTGTTAGATACCAATTCTAAAATTAGTTTGGTAACAATTACTAAATCTGGTCTTTTTTTACTTGATTATTGCACAGAATAAGTACAACTGCTTTCAATAAACAGAACTATTCCCTTGATTAATGTGCAGTGCCTGTGATTTGTGACACGATTTACTTGGTAGCCATGTAAGCAGAATTAAACATAACAGTTCTGTTTATTGCACAAAGGAATCTTCTTTCCTGGTTCCAATTTTTTTTTTACTATTTTCTATTACTGTTGTATTTGGATTAAATCTATTTCATCTGATCACAAAAAAAAAAAAAAAAAAAATTAGAAGAATGCCGCATCATATCAAAACAGGAATGTAACCAAGAGAGAAATAATTCCACCTATGTCTTTGTCACCCAGAGATAAACCCATACATTGTTTAGCTGGGAGACTAGCACAGTCAACTGTGATTAGTTGCATAATTGTGACTTTGGTGCTCTGTATTAACTCTAGCATTACTTTGCTTACTTTATGAAAACCATTTCTTCATGAAGAAGAGAGTATCTCTCAATAACCTCTTTAGATACTATGTATGAATTCAGTAACCCTGAGCTCTACTCACTCCTTTGGGCAATAACACATGCAACTCATGTCAGAGATGCTGGGACCTCAGCACCTTTCCTCATTTTATTTAGATCAAACTGAATCAATCTGTATCTTATGACCAAAAAGAAGAATGCAGTAGAAGGGTTTATACTTTACAACTTATTAAAATCTCAGCCAACTTAGTGGATCAATGATTGACAAGACTTTAGTTAGATAACACACTTGCATTCTTATAGAGACAAGCCAGGGACACATCTGATAACAGAAGCCAAAAGGGAAACACCAGAGAAATATCCCAAAAGAATTAAAGGGTGCTCCTAAGCCAAGAGCCCAGCTTAGGTGCCTTTATACCAATTCATGGAGTATGGGCAACAAACAGAAAGAGCTGGAAGCTACAACCATGCTGCTAGAAAGTTATGACCTTGTTGCCATTACTGAAAATTGATGGAACAAATTCCATGCCTGGAGTGTGACTATTGATGGCTACAGGCTATTTAGAAGAGGCAGGGGAGGAAGGAGAGGTGGAGGTGTTGCCCTCTGCATCGAAAGGTGAATTGGGTGTGAAGAGTTGTCTTTGAAGAACAGCCACGAGTAGGTCAAAAGCCTGTGGGTAAGAATCAGAGACTGAGGCAACAGAGGAAACTTTGTGGCCAGCGTCTACTACAGACCTCTGATCAATGGGACCCTACTGAGGAAGCCTTCTTGCTCCAGCTACAGGAGGCATCGTGCTCACAGGCTCTTGTCCTCCCGAGGGGCTTCAACCACCCCAACATCTGCTGAGAAAGTTGCACAATGAGCTGTAGGCAATCCAGAAGACTTCTGGAAAACATGGAAGATAACTTCCTGACTCAGGTAGTAGACAGCCCTGCCAGAAGGAATGTGATACAGGATCTCATGGTCACCATTGTAAGAGAGCCAGCTGGGGGCATCAAGACTGGAGGCAGCCTGGGCTGCAGTGATCCTGCACTAGTGGGGTTTGCAGTCCTGACAGAGCCTACAAGAAAGAAGAGAAATGATTTACAAGACCATTTAGTGAAAGGACAAAGGAAATGGCTTCAAACTGAAAGAGACTAGGTTTAGATTAGATATTAGGAAGAAATTCTCTATTGTGGAAGTGGTGAGGCAGTGGAACAGGTTGCTGAGAGAAGCGGTGGATGCCCCATCTCTGGAAATGTTCAAGACAAGCTTGGATGGGGCTCAGAGCAACCTGATCTAAAGAAGAGTGTCCTTGCCCATGGAAGAGAGGTCAGAACTAGATGATATTTAAGGTCCCTTCCAATCCAAGCCATTCTGTGGTTCTGTGTTAATGCTGGAAGGTCAGATCCACCTAGGCTTACATGTTTATTTTTATCTTCCAACTCTTGTTGCTAAGGCAGTAACTCTAAAAAATAGCCTGGGAAAAAACCTCATATCTTGTACACACAGTGCTGTTGATTTACACTGGCAATAAGATTTGATCTTAAAAAACCCAGGAAGTTTATGTTATTTGCACTAAGTTTTAAGGAGGTATAATAAACACTTGCTTTTAAATGCTAGTAAGTGATTAAAAAAATCTCAAGACATTAAAATAAAAAATACTAACTTAAGCTATTTATTAAAATCTTTATTGAGGAAAGACTGAAAACCCACTTCCTGTGTGTGCATGCTTGGCAGAGATTTGGGTCTGAGCCAGTGGAAATCTGTTCTAATAGTCCTGAAGGAGATAAAGTTGTCTATAAGGATTTTTCTTTCTTGTTTGAGTTTGAAATAACAGGGCAGTGATCTCCATTGAATATCTGAAAGATAAATTGGTCTTACCATAAAAAAAACCCCAACAACTAACCTATGACACCTCTGGATGTCTAAATAGAGAAATTAATCATGTGAATTCCAGATTGATTTAAATTCTGATATAAACAATTACTGCTTGTATATCAACTTTATTCTGCAATTGTAATTCTACTCTTCACATACCTTTATGCTTGATATTTCAGGATGATTATTGCTACAAGATTTTCAGAGTATCTCACTATTGCAAGCTAAGAAAATTACTCATTTTGCACTTGAGAATCATTGCATAAATGCAGGATAAAGACAAGTAGCAGTTTTATAGAAATTAATATGAGGAAATAATTAAGCTACATGTAAGTCAAACTTTTATTTACCCCCATAGAAAGACAATCAATGTATTGACAGATAATTTTTGAAAAAAAAATGTCTACAAGGTACGGCAAGGACATCTTTTTCTCTACCCGACGTTGAAAGGGTATCTTCTTCTCTACCCAGGGTCTATACTGGGGAGCTGCATTCAGATCTGGACACTGTACACCCCAAAAGTTCATAGATCAAAATGAAACTAATGGAAATTAGAAGTTGTATAGAAATGAAATGTGTGAGAGCGGGTTTAGAAAGGAACTTATTTCATTTCTAAAACTTAAGACTCAGTACAGAATTGTTGATGCTCTCCCAATTCATCAAAGACTTTTGCTGTGGGGAAGGGAATAAAATGTTCTTTACGACCATATTTAAGTGGGTTTCAAACCAAGCAAAGCAGATTCAGGTTACAGTCTAGAAATAGCTTTCTGATGGTAGCAATAATGAAACACTGGAATAGTTTGGTATGAGTAGACCGTGGACACCTTTAAACAAAGGTTAAGTAAACACCTATAGGTAAGTTCATAGCTAGAGCTAATATTGTCTTAGGTCTGGAAGATTAGGTAACATTCCAATCCTCTGTCATTCTATGCAAGCCATACAGAAACTTACACATAAGAACAGAAGTTTGCCTAAGTGCATTTAAGACAGATAGGGTGAGGGGAGAAGGAGTGAACCAAAACCAGCCTAGAAGATGTATTAACATATTCTGTATGTCATGGCTCACATTTCATTATCAGATTGTTACACTTCTTCCAGTGAAAACTGTTAGTATTGGTGACTTGTTTGAAATGTAAGAATGTTTATATTTATATAATAGGCACATGATGATAAAATAAGAAAAATATGTAGTGGTAGGAGCTACAGTAAAATAAACCAGCTTCCATTGGCAAGAGGATTAATAGTTAGATACTTAATTTTTGCTAGGTGTTCTTGTGTTCACATAATTTTTTAAAGCTCTCTATTCCACCTAGATATGATTTTATTTTTCCATAGAAAAGTATTAGACAACTGCATTTTCCTTTTGCTTTATACCTTTGAGAATTTGGCCCAATCTGCAAACAAAAATAAATCTTTCCTACACAACGGTTAATACAGCCAAAGCACAAGTCAGGGCCCATGCAACAGTAACTTTCAGATGGTTTTGAAATTCTTCAGCACTGAGCTAGAGTTTATTTCAGATATAAAATAGATAGAACAGGTGCTATCAAACAGTTTTATTTCCTTTGTGACATAAAGCCTCAATCCCATGAATGACAGCCTAGGTCTTTCCAAATAGTAAACTTGCTGAGAAATGGATTGAAGAGGTTTACAGTGATAACCTCAAGGCATAAAGGAGAAAGTACTATAGAGAGAAATATGGAAAAATCTAGCCAAACTTAATGTGGAAACAAAATGGGAAAATTCTGTATTTTAGGTGTGTTTTAGGGAAGAGAAATTTCCCTATCATACAATTTTTCCTGATAATGGAAACTTTAAAGAACAATAAAGCAAATTCCACAATGAAAAATATTTACTTAAAAAAAACAAACCCCAAACACTCTAAATGTTATAATTCCAAATGTTTAGAGCAAGGAAAATAATTTTTCTTCAGATAATTCTGCTTTATTATTTAATTTGATACACCTTAACAGAAATGTATAAATAAGAAATTAGTTCATCAGTTCTTATTGTTATTCTTGATCCTATCCCTGAGGAGGAAGGAGCAGCAGAGACAACGTGTGATGAAGTGACTGCAACTCCCATTCCCTGGCCCTCCACCACGTGATGGGATGAGGTAGGGAAACTCAGGAGTAGCATTAGGCCCAGGAAGAGGGGACGGGTGGGGGAAAAGTGGTTTTGTTTTTGTTTTTGTTTTTTTATTTCTAATTATCCTACTCTGATTTTATGGGCAATAAATTCAATCCATTCCCCCAGTTGAGTCTGTTTTGCCTGTGACAGAGCTGAGTGCTCTCTCTCTCTTCTTATCTTGATCCACAAGTCTTTAATTATATTTTCTCTTTACTGTCCAGCTGAGAAGGGGAGTGATACAACAGCTTTGGTGGGCACCTGTCATCTAGGCAAATTAAACTCACCACACTAAGATAAGGTAGCTTTGCTTTTGGTGAGGTGGTTTTTCGTTCCACTCAAGAATTTATTCAACTTAAGCAAAACCAGCAAGTTTAAAAAGGTAAGAGACTACTGTGTCACTCCTTCAAAACTATTTAAGTGCCTACAATATTTATTAAATAGCTGGATTTTGATTTTAAAAATACCCAAAACAAACAACCAAACAAAAATGATCAAAAGAAACGAACAAAAAAGTGGGGGTTTTTTCAGTTGTAAACACTTACTTCAAGAAAATAAAGTCTAAAAGCTGACAAATCCAGAAAATGGTTGCCTTTAAAAACAAGAGAAGCGCTGTCTTTCACACTGAGTAAAGATTTTAAAGCTGTATCAGATGAAACAGGAAAAAGAAAATCAGGTAAGAACCAAATCTGGAAAAAAACCCACCCTGAAGAAATACCATTTATCTTCTTGTTTCCAGCCAAACAATTGAAATAGTTAAGTAGTGCAAGACAGGCAAGATAATGAAAATGAATACAGGGATCCACATTCATCCTATTTAATTTTGAGTGCATGAATAATGTACAAACTTAAGAACTTCTATGCCCAAGGTTCTGTACAAAGTCCATGTAGAAAGACAGACTCCTGTACATGGTGCTTTTCTTCATTCAAAATCTTTAAAACACTTCATGAAAGTCACATCTCTTGCAAGCTGTAGTGAACAACTGGGACAACCAGTATTATATAAGCATAATGAAAAAGAAGGCCTGCATTCAAATCAATGAGAGCTAAAGAGAAAAGCTAGGAATAAGGTATTTAGAACATCTTTATAATCAGGGATGAACAGAAATGATTCCCAAAGAAGGAAAAAAAAAAAATTAAGCTTCACTGAGATGAACAGATGCCTGTATATGACTTTCAATTGTAAAGATATACAAGATCTAAGTGTGCAGATTTACAGAGATGTGGCCCTATTGATTCAAGACAATTAAGTAATTAGTTAGAGTATTCAAAGCTTTTTGGAGTTTTAGGGGATTTCTTTGAACTGCTTAAAATGTCCCACACCTTTATTTACAAAGCTTGAAAATGTGGGAAAAATGTGATCCCAAAGCATATGGAAAATGCTTGTCAATATTTTACACTCCAAATTTCTGTTTGTTTATAGTATAAACCTTATTCATTAATTTATATTCTTTCAAAAAAAATACAAAACCAGAAATTTGAATATTGAACCTGAAATTTATTTCAGCTATTAACATTTTTTTCAGGGAATTGTTTGTTTTATTGGTGTTTTTTTATTCTCCACATTTATAGCTGATAATAGTACTGGATCTGCTTTTTGGTTCTCTTCAGCAGGTCCAGCAGAGTAATTGGAGTGTTCAGTAGATAGCTAGGACTCCATAATTTCTTCCCCATATTCTAGTTCCAGCAAAGACAGTATATTTTAAAGACTGTCTACTGTCATCTGCTGACAGAAGTTTGCAAGAGAAAGTCTTCATTGCACTTCCTTTTTCTTCTAAAATACATGACAATTCATTTTTGAAATGTGAAGAATTTCTCAAAGTGGAAGAATCTTCATCTCCACTTCCTTTGTACTACTGAAATATAGATAATAAAGAATACTTATATAGAACCTATACTGGTGTTGCATAACCAGGTTTTGTGGGGGGAAGAGTGAGGCTACAGGAGGTGCTTCTGAGAGAAGCTGCTAGAGGCTTTCCCCCCGTCCAGTAGAGCCAACAACAGTTGGCTCCAGGATGGACCTGCTGGTGGCCAAGGCCGAGCCAATCACGAATGCCGTTAGCGCCTCTGTGATAACATATTTAGGAAAGAAGAAAATAGTCATTGGCCAGATGTAATTATGGCTAAAGAAGAGTGGGGTGAGAACATGTGAGAGGAACAGTGCTGCAGACACCAAGGTCAGTGCAGAAGAAGGAGGAGGTGCTCCAGGCACCAGAGCAGAGATTCCCCTGCGGCCTGTGGTGCAGATCATGGTGAAGGAGATGTGCCCCTGCAGCCCAAGGAGGATCGCAGAGATCCACCAACAGCCCATGGAGGAGACCCATGCTGGAGCACTTTTCCTGGTAGGATCTTTGACCCCAGAGGAGATCCACACTGGAGCAGGCTTTGCCTGAAGGACTGCACACCATGGTAGAGTGACCCATGCTGCATCAGTCTGTGGAGAACTGTTGGCCATGGGATCATCTCATGTCGGAGAAGTTAATGGAGAACTGTCTCCCATGGGAGGGCCTCACACTGGAGCAGGGGACAGATTCCTGTCCCTGAGCAGTGGCAGAAACAACTTGTGATGAAATGACCGTAACCCTCCATTCGCTGTCTCCCTGCACTGTTGGGGGGAGGAAGTAGAGCTGGGAAAGAGGGAGGGGTGAGGGAAAGGTGTTTTTTAAGATTTGATTTTACTTCTTATTATCTTTCTCTGATCTTGTTAGTAATAAATTCAGCTCATCTCCCCAAGCTGAGTCTGTTTTGCCTGTGATGGTATTGATGAGTGATCTCTCTGTCCTTATCTGAACTCATGAACCTTTTACTATATTTTCTCTCCCCTGTCCAGTTGTGGAGGGGAGTGATAGAGTGGTTTTGGTAGGTGCCTGGCAGCCAGCCAGGGTGAACCCACTACAGTACCTTTCATTACAATATGCATATTATTATGGCAGTACATACTGGATTGTTTTACAAATTTACAGATTGTGTTACCAGTTCACCAACTAAGAAAGGTGAAATTTAATCCCAGTGATATCAAATGGTATTTTAGGGTGGAACCGCAGTTTCCCCAAACAAAAGAAAAGAAAATAAGAAAGTTTAATTTCTAATCTTAACTTGACACAAGTTAGCAGAGTATGGGCATCTGTCCTGGTTTAAAAGAGAGATGTCTGCCAAGAAAGGTAGGAACTTCCTGGAATGGAAAGATGGCCCCCTCCCTCCAAAGTATTATACCTTCGAAATTAGGGGATTTCCAGGCAAAAATATGAGAAAAGGAATAATGGCTCTTTACTAGACTATATATATACACACATATATTTATAACATGACCAAAACCACAACAACAACAGCAACAACAAAACCAGAAAACCCAGTAACAGCCTTTTTCCGCCTGTCAAGCGCTTTCCCCCTCGGTGTAGTTATGACCACTACTGGCCAGGAGTGCTGTTGATCTGTGTCGAGGCAGAAGGGCTGCGGTGACTCCCCCGTGGTTCCAGGGGGTGCTCTTGGCTCCCGGTGAGTCAGAGGGACTGCGATGGTTCTCCCATGGCCTCAGGGACGCTCTGACACAAACTCAGCAACCTCTCCAGGTGATGATGGGAGCTCAGGCGAAGGGGAGGATGGGATATGGCTCCTTTTGCAAAGCTCACAGGCAGCAGCTGCTCTCTGCACTGCTCCCGGCAGCAAATCAAACTGCAGCAATATCCGTGGAACAGGCAGCGGGCAGAAATGGTGAACGGTGAAGGCAGACCCGGGTGGCAAGCTAAACTGTAGCAACACACCGGGAAACAGCCACATACCTTCTGTAACACACACAACCAGTCTTTTTGACCGTGGAGCTGAGAAAAGGCTGGAAACCAGCCCCCCGTCCCCAGGCAAAAGTCCCGGAGTCAGCCCCAATATCTCTCGCAGTATTATGCTGCAACTCCCGAAAAAACCCAGTAGGAGCACCCATCCCCCAGCCAAGACTCCCAAACTCTCATTCCCCAGGGCCAAACCATTGCAGAGATATGGGATAGCTCTTGGGCAACCCTTTTGTTTCTCAATCAGCTTGGAAACCACCCCCTCTCCACTTGTCCAGCATGCAACGAATGGGAAGAAATTCATTTGAGAAGTCTAACCCACAACAGCATATTACACATGCTTTTCACAGTTCTTTCTTTTTATTTTACCTGGTTTCATAAAGAAGAGGATAAAACTATTCCCAAGTATACAGAATTACGATAAATCATATCTTATCAGTGAATTTAAGAAATTCGTTTTCTCTTTGCAGTGATTTCCCTTTTTTTAAAATATACATTCTATTCTGATTTAATTTTATACTGATGTGTTTGAAACTTTTTCTAGCCATACTGACAACTTGACCACTGAGTTTTTAGGGGAGTGTGACTTAACTTACATGGCTCCCAATGCAGTACCATTTTTAAAAGTATGATAAGAATTTTTGAAAAATACTCTTACTTTTTATAAGGACACAAAAAACTCAGTACTTTTATGTATACATATAATATTTCAAACTTAATATTTCATATTAGAAACAGTTAATTTTTGTGATTTTTTTGACAGGTGAAGGAAAAAAGGAATTTTAGGGGAGTATGTGGTAAGTTTTGGTAAATGCAGCAAGCACAAGCAAAAGAAGAAATACAATGCTTTGTCTTGATTGTACTGGGTTTCTGTAGATGACAAAGAAACCAAAACAACAAAACAAGCTAAACTTTCTTATAGCACTGTTGAGTATAAGAGACAGTGAACTAAACTTTATTCCTTACATGAGTACAACTGTCACCAAAGTTAATAAGAATCCTGTTTGTGGATATTTGGGCCTTAGTGGCTGTGAGCAAGGCATTGTGTGGCAGTGATGCTCGACAAGCATGGAAATGACAGCTGGAAGATGAATATAAGAATAGACTAGGAGTGACAGTAAGTCTGACTATATGTACAACCTTTTTTTGTAGAAATGAGCTAAAAGTAGCATCTACTAGCATCTACTAGCAGCTATTTTTAGGAATCCAAACTAAACAAAGTGGTCTGTAGGTGAAATATTTCTATGGAGAATAAAAATGGAATTATTTCCTGAAGCTGAATATGATACCCAATTTACAGTACCAATAACAAAACCATCTGATCCTTATGCAGAATTTTGGGCACTAAGAGTCACGAGGAATAATACAATAATACTAACATTATCCATCATTCCTTGCTAGCTGTGAGCAGACACCTGATTTCAGTTTGGGAGAAGAATAAGGAAATACTTCAGATATATATATGTACATAGGCAGTGGAAGAGAATCAGAATTTGAGTAGCTTTAGACTGTGCCATTCACATTATTCTGTCTGGAAGTAAAAATGTTTCTAACATTTGTTGATCCTGAAAATGTCTGAAGGGAAAGGTATTTTGAGTACTTTAGATATCCTGTTATATTGTAATTCAGGTGTTGTATAAACTTAAATAAGAATGTCAAACAATGTATAAATAGTTTTGGTCCTATTTAGATCCACTATATTGATAGTCAAATTAATTTTAAGTTTTTTGGTTTTCTTGGGTTTTTTGGTTTGGGGGTTTTTTTTGGTTTTTTTTGGTTGGTTGGGTTTTTGTCTGAAAAGATAATGCGATAATTTTGTAAAAAGGATTCCCTCTTTGTAACTTAAGTATACATAGTATACCTGTATACTGTCAACCTAATGTTGTTGAGCATCTGTACTGTTCATATCATTTTTACTGCATTTTGCAACTAAGCAAAAATAATCATTGTGAGGAGAATCAGCAGTATAAATTAGGATGGGAATAAAAGTCTCAGACTTTTAGTTTCTAGGTCTCACACCTCAAAGGAGGCCTATTAAATTAATATTTGCCTGAGGCATTTTGAACGCTGGTCATAAATCTTAAAACAAAGACGCATTATCTATTTCATGGATAACAAGGGAAGTTTGCTTTGGGAAGGTTAATAGTTCAGAGAGGGCCTTTGAGAATGAGTAATTTTCCTTTTTTTCTAATTCTTGAGGAGTCAATTCCACCTTGTAAGTATATTGAAAGTTTAGGATAGATAAAAAACAACTCTCAGGCAATGTGGAATTTGAGTTTCATGTGGAGAAGGGTACGCAACAGGACTTTTCTTCTTCCTTAAAGAGCAGATCCTTAAAGTCCTTTGTAAGACTCATCATAAGGCTAACACTTGATTAATGCTCTTGTGAACATTTTTTTCTCAGCATTTACTGTAATTACAAGAAAATAAGAGGATATGCTAAAAAATGTGTGAAAGCAGTTTTAATAATACAAATATGAAAATCCATTTCAGTCATACAGAACTGATATGGCTACCTCCAAGAGGTGAACAAAATTTAGACTGTTAACATCCATTATTAAAACATGAGAAAGGAGACAGAAAAACAAATCAAAACCCCCAAAACAGCCAACCAACCAAAAAACTTAAACAAGCAAATAACCAAACAAAATGAAACAAAAAACCAGCAACAAAAAAAACCTGGACACTAAGTTTCCAAAGGGTTTTCAGGAAGTAATCTCAGCCACAAAATAATTTCCTACATTAACTTTGAATGCTGAGTCTCCTTGCTTTTTTAATAAACATTGAAGATTTCTGCTATCACTTCAGCTCTTTCCTAAAATACTGCAATGTGTACTCTTTAATAACAGAGCTCTGGAATAATATTCCAGTTGGCAAATTTAATAAAGCTCTAGGGTGCATTCTGAAATCCTTCCTCCAGTATGCAAATAAATGCAAGCTGTTCATAAAATTCTAAAAACACAAACCTGGAATGACATTGGATTTGAATGGCTGTTGCTTAAAATACTATTTTACTTTAAAAAATGTAATTCAATTTGTACATTAGAGAACACTATGGTTACTTATTAGCTAGTAAGTGATCATTTTCCTTTGTAGTATGCCACCTCAGAAAATATATCCCTGTTTCATTGGCACGGGTTCCACAAATTCATAAAAGTAACAATGTTTCTAAATAACAGGTAAAACCATGAAATTTCAAATTTGACCCAAAAATATAATATTCTTTTTTGGATAATTTGCAAGAATCATAGAATCATAAAGGTTGGAATAGACCACCAAGATCATCGAGTCCAACACCTGACTGAACACCACCGCATTTACAAGATCATAGCATTAAGTGCCACATCTACTCGTATCTTGAAAACCTCCTGGGATGTTGACCCCACCATCTCATGGGCAGTTCTTTCCAATGCTTAACAAAACTTTCTGTGAGAAATTCTTCCTGATGTTCAACTTGAACCTCCCCTGTTGTAACTTAAGACTATGTCCTCTTAGGACTTTTTCCAGTCACTGGTTGCCTGGGAGAAGAAGCCAATCCCCACCTTGCTAAAACCTCCTTTCAGAGCATTGTAGAGAGCCCTAATGTCTTCCTTCAGCCTCTTTTTCTCCACACTAAATGACCCCAGCTTCCCCAGCCACTCCCCATAGGATTTACTCTCTAGACCCTTCTCCAGCTCCATTGCCCTTCGCTGGACACGCTCCAGCGCCTCAATGTCATTCTTGGGGCCCAGAACTGGAAACAGGACTTAAGGTGTGGCCTCACCAGTGCCAAGGACAGGGGGACAATCCCTGCCCTGGCCATACTATTTTTGATACAGGCCAGGATGTCACTGGCCTTCTTGGCCACCTGGGCACACTGCTGGATCATGTCTAGTGGGATGCAGAAAAACAACCCCAGGTCCTTTTCCACCAGGCAGCTTTCCAGCCACTCCTCCCCGGCCTGTAACGCTGCATGAGGCTGTTGTAACCCAAGTGAGGCACCTGGCACTTCGCCTTATTGAACCTCATACTATTAGGCTTGGCCCATCAATCCAACCTGTCCAGATCCCTCTGAAGAGTCTTCCTACCCTCGAGCAGATCAACAATCCCACCTGACTTGTTATCTGCCAACTGAATGAGGGTGCACTCCATCCCCTCAGCTGATCATCAGTAAAGATACTAAATAGGACTGACTCCATTCACTACCACCTTCTAGGCCCAGCCATCCAGCCAGTTTTAACGCAGCAGAGGGTGTCAAAGGCTTTACTGAAGTCCAGGTAAACAAGACTTTGGGCCCCAATGGGATTCACCTGAGGTACTGAGGCCCTGCAGCTGTTTATGGTTGCTTTAGCAATACCCTCACCACATCAGCCTCTCCCCCTGCCACATCTTTCTGCTCTCTCTCAGCTTGCCCTGACTCCAGGAACATACTGCCTAACTCTTTCAGGTGTTTTGCCCCAGAATTTATTGTAGTCACTGCTGCTGTCACTGCGTACTTTATCAACTTTTAATGAATTTATGTGCTCAATGGATGCACTATGATGTATTTAATGCATCCCAACTTTTTATTGAATTTGTAGCCTTTACAGCATTTTGATCTTTTTTCTATTTGCATATGTTTAATCATTTTGAAAATAGGTTGATGTTAAAGCTGGGAAATTTTCAGTTGAACAATTCTTTATTATAAATTGAAAATACATTATTTTTTTTTTCTTTCTGTAACATTTCATTTTTAGTTCATCATTAGAAGGTATTTTTTATATGAGAAAAAATAAAGATTAACCTTAAAAAAACCAAAGAAACCTAAAATAATCTGACTGCAAAGGAAAATTAATTTAAATCAGTACAACAAAATCTATAATTTACTCCATGTTATGAGAATTAAAATAGGTGATTTAAAAACTGTCTGTATCATAGTGCAGATTTTTACACAGAAGTTTAAAAAGGAAAAAAAAAATCTTTTAGAAACTCGTATTGGTTCCTATGACAGATTTCCAATTGAAAATATAATGTCAGAAAACAGAAACTTAATATATAGATGTCTACAACCATTCTACTCACTCAAGACTTCCTTTTTTTTAGATATAAAGATGCACTTAAAGGAAGCAGTTTGTTTAACTTCTTTCAGACATCTGTTTAGGATGAAATGAATCACATCATAAAATTGCTTAATTTGCTCTATAACTATAAAGTCAGTCTGTATGTATAAATTCCAGCCATGGGAATCTGAAACAGAGATTAGTGGTTTTATGAACATCTACCCTTTAGCAAAGTTAGTTCCCTGATTTTTGTCTCAGAAAAGCATATTTTACAGTTTCTGAATTTAAAGCTAAAGGTCCCTTTTTTTTTACAGTCGGCAAAAGATGTATTTAACACAATCTTAGTAAGACTATGTCTAACAGAGAACAGAATTAAGTGCTTCTAACTTTATGAAGTACAGAGGGGCAGGATAGCACTTCAATTACATTCAGAAGGTACAGTTTGTGCACTGAAAAAATCTGTCTTAATAATACTTCCTGTTGCAGATACAATAAAAGTTGTAAGTTTGTTTCCATTTACAACCAGGAAAAACAAGGAGAGCTTTGGAAAGAGTACATTAGAGTAAAAATGCAGCTGCTATAAATTACTAACAGAATGAGAATTTAATCACACAATCGCTTTGGAGACAACAGTTCAATACTACTACGCCTCAATTTTTCAGTGGCAGAAGTTGTAGAATGCGTAGAACAGAATATATTTTAGACAAAGAGAGCCAAGTTGTCGTGAGCCTTCTCATATGTTAGGACTACTCTAACACAAAATGATTTGAGATTACACTTAAATGGATTAGGAATGCTCAAAGGGTTTCTCTGTTGGCTTTACTGAGGGAGTGGTAAACTCCAGGTAAGTGACGGTCATCAATAGCTGTCAAGAGTGATGTGTTCCATTACACCTGCAGCATTCATAAGAAGATACATCCTCTTTGTTGTAAAATCCTGACAAGTTACATCTATTTTCTACTTTCTTTGAAAAGCTTAGTATAAGTTGCTACTTGGTATTTCGGTAAAGAAAGGATGTGTCTAAAACTTACAATGATTTGACAGTGTATTTAGCTCTGTGTTAAACAGAAGTACCTTTTCATCAATGCTCTGCGCATAGCAATTCTCGCAGTAGCACATGACACCCTGAAAAAATGTAGCTTTTAGGTAAATCTTAACATAATGTATGGAACACTTAATTGTTATTGCAAAATGAAAAAAAGAGTATCAACCTAACTAGCCATAATTGTTAACTACATTCTTTTTTGATGCTAAACACCTGATGAAAAACAAACCCAAACTTTTAATAGCTCTAGTAAAGCAATTTAAACAGTAGTGATTAAGTCTGATTTTGCAATGAAACTCTAAGAGCTTCAAGTTACAAACAAAGGTAATTGTCATGGGAAAGTAAAGTAAAAACTATTAAATTATACAATGTTAGTCTTTCTGTTTCCAAGTGTTTCATTCTTATCATCATTTTTAGTAATGCTTCATTACTTGGAACAAGCACTTGCAAATGTATCAGAATAAAATTTATTATAACTTCCACTGTCCATCCCTCCCCTTCCATTTTTATGAATTTGTGAGTTTTGGTGAGTAGTTCAGAAGTGAAAATTGTACTACTAGCATATAGCACATACTTATTTGGTGAAGTATTAAGAATTGTCAGAACTGCATAGGCTTTTATGCATATGTGTATGAGTGGATACATATGTCCAGTATCTTGACACAATTGTGATGAGAAATTTCAAACATGAAAAATTATTTTTTTTTTCTAAAATTATTCATTAACATGTTATGCTATTGGCTTATTCTTACGTAATATTAACCATTATTACTGCATTTTAAAAACTTTGTCTTTAGTACTCGTATCATAAATAAGCTCCTACAATACCGCGGAGCCAAAGCAGTTATCATTGATATCTACAGTCCTTGGTGGCTCTGGCTGCTCAGGCCCAGGAGGCTGGTCTAGGGAGCTCATTGCTGAAAGATGTCAGAACTGAAGTGAGCCTACCTCTTTCTTCTCTGATTTTCCTGGTTTATACCTGAGGTTTCTGTATTGTTGTGCCCCTCACAAAGAGTCTACGAGGGAGTTTTATCTGCTCCTGATACTGCTTTCATCATTTTTGAATGGAGCAGTATTTTTGAATGCATCTTTCATATATATTTGAATACAGAATATATGCAGAACGCCTTGCCTATTTGTAATCTCTTCTTTTGCTTATCTCATACTTTTACTAATGTTTATTACTTGAATCTGTTCCCTCTTTGGTGGTCACACAGCTCGTATACTTATGCAAAATGTTCATACATTGTCTTTAGCAATGCCATAACTGTTTAACAGAATACTTATATACTATTGCTGTTTACACTAGTTTATACTACTTCATTATGCTTCTGTTCAGCTATATCCTGGCTAATGTAGTCACAATTTATAGACGTTTATTTTGTCTATGAACTCTCTCACCTAAAGAAAATCATAGTCATAATAAAAATGACACAGGCTGAAGCTGTTTCATATTACTTTTCACTAGCAAAATTGTGCTACATTTCTTATTATTTTGTGCATACTGTTACCCCTTCCTTCATTTTAGAAGCCTGATTCATGAGTTCATTAAGGTTGGTCAATTTTTAAGCAGTTTTTTAACAGTACACTATACAAGTTAGTGAGGATTGTTATAAAGTTAAGCCTCTGCTTAGGTACTTTGATGAATTTTGAGGCCACATCTAGCCTCTGAAATAGTGCACAGTAGAGGCATCTTTTTGATCTGTCAGCCTCCAGGATGAGAACTGGCATATTCTCATGAATGTGATTTTTTACTGATGCAGAATGAAAGCTCTGTAGTCAATGTGAAAAATGACATCAATGGTTACACTGAGTTTGAGAGCCCGACTTCAATCCCTGAATAGACTTGAAATGGTTAAATGTGTCATCTGGTGTTTCAGAGCTGAGATTGGGTATATTCCTTGTCTTGAATTAGAGAAGTAATTTGAAATAATTTTATCTATCTGCTTTATTTTGTTTCAGTGGAAAAATATTACCTCAAGTAAGTTTCACTAGAAATGTAAATCTGCTCTCCAGCACAACAAAATCCTTGGCTCTGCCAGGGTAATAGGTCTTTTCCTGGCCAAGTGAAGCAATAAGAGCTTCAACAAGCAACAGTGGTAAAATGGAACACCAGGTCAGACATCTCAAAAACCTCTCTGAACTAGCTGTATTTTAGTCAGTTATAATTGAGTCTTTTATTCCCCTCAGCTGCAAGCTTAGCAGCATAAGTTAGCTCTAATACTGTGGACATTAAAAGGAGAAAGTCGAAAATAGATAAGGACAAACGACAGACAATTATTTTATGCTTTAAGATGTATTCAGAGTATGAGAGATGGTAGCATTATGAGTCTAATTTACCTTTCCTGCAAACCATTTCCTAGGAAACAGTCATGATTGCAGTACAATTATTCTTGTTAATTACATCAATATAAGATGTAATATTGTTATCTGCATATCAAGTATTTATAGGTTGCCGTAAAATCCAGTTGGAAGAAGTACAGGCTGTTCATCCATGTTAGTTTTCTACTTGTTCATTGCACAGATTAACAATGATCATTAAAGACAAGAGAATCAATGAAGTATGAGAATTCCACAGAAGATGTATCTGGAACATATAGGAATAGCCATAGCTTTCTATTACAATCTTTCTGTCTCTTTGGCAAAAATTTAAGTCTTGCAAAGGACTAAAATAAACAATGAAAATCTCATCCTCATTTGTTTGTGCATTAAGGCTAATTGTTTAGTAGAGCTGTGTGTTTACTCAGTTGAAAGACTAGATGCTTAGAGATGTTTTTTACACTGTAACAATAAACATTTGAGTATGTCTTTTCACATGTAGTGCTGGTATGGGCTCGGGTCCTAAGAATAATGAAGAACGTTGCTATTGTCTGTGAAATTGTAATCTATTAAAAAAGCATGTTTATCACAACATACATTTTCATAGGATTTTACTTTTACAGTATTATCAGTGAAAACTTGAGGAACTCAATAAGAAACATTCCTTTCTTTGCTTGTTTATTTCCAGCAGATAAAAAATTGAGAACGCTATGGTAAAGGTTGTGCTGATATGTTTCGAAGGCAGTTATATCTTGCTATGCAATTCTATCAATTCTAGTTTGGATGTTTCAATTTCTCAGAAAGATTCTTCAATTTTGTGAAGTCTTGATACAGTTCTAAGAGAGCTAGAGCAACGGATTGAATATCTGCAAGGACAGAATTTAAAAGAAGTGTTACAGCATATGTAATAGAAAGCAGACTGTACTTCTATGTCATAAATGTCTCTGCAGAACTGAAGATTACAAGAATATGGATGAAAACTAAATTTGAGTTACACTGACAAATTTTAATATAAAAATGATTACATTTTTTAATACACCAATAATAACTGTAAACTGATAGCATTCCATGGAATGTCTGAGATTCTACATTACTTAAACAGTTATTTTAAGTTAGATTTTTTTTCTGCTGAAGGATACTTTTCTCCTTTTTCTTCTCACTCCTGTTTAGTGTCCAGTTAAGCTTGCAATTCCTTCTTGTTATTATTTCAATGACCTATTTTTTAGCTCTTCATTAACATTGTCATATACCATTTATGTTACAAGTTTATTATTCCTAAGGCTTATTAAGTTGAGTTTATTATTTACTTTTAGCACAGAAACATCTCAAGTATCTGTACAACATCATGACTCTGTGAGAAAAAAGAATAAATTAAACAGGAATTGTACAGAAATAAATTAAATATTCTTCAACGTAGAACAAGGAAAAGATAGTCGACAAGGAATAGCCAAAAGCTTAACAATACTTATACAGCATGAGCTTTTGACAGTGCATGAAATTTGTTATATCCTGTTTTGCATGATAAATTTTTTATTGAGTACATAAAACCACACCGAACATAAAAACATATTAAAATAGGACCACATTTTTTAATAGTCTGAGGTAGTAAGGAAAAACAACACGAATGAAAGTAATCATAGAAGAGAAGAGAGAGATAATGGGAAAAGGAGAAAATATACAGTGGTGTTGCAATGATGCAGAGAAGAAATAAAAAGAAGGGAAACCAGAAACTGTTAGAAAGTTGCATCCTGAATTATTTAGAGCTATATGTTTATCTGTACCTTATTATTGTGATAGCTATGAATACAGGAAGTCTGGAATGGATCTGCAAATGGCTGTGACTTTAATTAACTGAACTATTTGGTCACTGCATCATCTAACTCATCTACCTCATGCCCAGAGTGGGATTTTGCTCTAGTCTGTAATACAAACCTATGGAATCCTCACTGTATTCACAAGCAGTGGAAAGATGGGCATGAACTGTTTGTGTCCTGCACTTTTATGTTCTGTTACTTCAAACAGCTTTATTGTGACATGCTGGTGTGCCTTCCTGAGTGGATGCTTTCTGTTGGCTGGGGCACCCAGAGCTGATGTGCACCAGCCAGAGGACATAAAAATTGATGTTATTTTCAGCCTAATGTAACCTTTTTTTGAGAGAGAATGAGTGTGGTGAGAGAGATGTCATGTTCAAAAAATCACTCTGATACGTACATAAATTACCAGAATAACAATTTGTGTAAAATCATGACATCTCAGTTTTTCATTTATAGGAAGAAAAAAGCAGCAGTAAACATGATCTCCAAGTTTGTGTCTTCTGTACCATTCCCCTCCTTTTCAAATCACTACCACTCTCCATCACTGCAGAGCACCCTCTGCCTGTTCCTGATACATTCCTTGCTGTTGTTGCCTTCTTAGGTTTTCTGTGCTAGGTTGTTGACAAGTACAGAATGAGATGAGAAGTCTTTACATTCTGTGTTTGATGAGAGGTAAAAAATAAGGTGTGTGTGAGAGGAGTGTGCTTTGTTTTATTCAAGGACACAGACAGCTCTCAGAGATCTTGTACACAAAGCATATTTCCCAATGTCAAAGTTAAAGCATGGGGCCCTGGAGGAGATTTGCATCTGAGAGTTTATATGCCATTTGGCTGGAGGAACTTTCTTCATCAGAAGACATGCCAAATGGGGCCTAAGAAAAAAATGTTTCTAGATGAGGTGTTCCACAAACATGCACACACATACATACACAAAAAAACCCCAAACAAAAACTCAATCCCCCGAAACACAACAAAACCAACCAACCAAAAAAAAAAAAACCCAAAAACGTAAACAAACAAACAAACAAAAACAGAAAAGAAAAAAATAAAAGAGGTGCTCTTCTAAGTGAGCATTCAGCATCTCTCTCAGCAGTGTACTATGATGAATGGACAAGAAAGAGAATAAGATGTGCAAAGTGTATGGAACAGCCTGCAAATAGCCTCAGAAGAAAAAAACCATGCCTGCCTTCATGTTCTTAAACACATGCACATACTTAATTTTGTTTAAATTGAAAAATGTTCAAGATTCAGACATTGATCATTAACGTGCAGTGATATCAGTATCTTGGAAAGGTGTACTTAAATTTGTGACTCAAGGTAGACAAATGACAAAAACTAGCCAAAAGAGTGTTTAATGATTTTGATATTTTAGTTTAAGAAAACTTCATTTTTTTGATGCAGGGAAAGGAGAGATATGAGTGAACAATAACAGATTTAGAAATTCTGCACATAGTAGCACTAGACTTTATCCAAAACAAGCATGTAAAATAACCTCATGGAAGCTGGAGTCTATCATGAATAACAGCTGCAAGTATAATATTGCTTACCAAAAAAAAATATCTTCAGGGAGATTAATAGTTAGGAAAACGTACATCAGAAGCATGCTTTCATCTTGGACTATCATAGCCATGAAAATTTTGGGTGCGCAACAAATAGGTTATGATTTATGCAGTGGTGAATACTCTTATGTCTGAAACTTTAAAACCTGCCAGGTTTCAGATAAACATTTCTACCTGAAGGCATCTGCTAAATATGTATATTTCTTCCTCCAATGAATGCAATCTACAGCCCCATAAACTGAGTACTGCTATTGAACTATATTTAGTTTTACCCAGTGTTGCTAATTTTTCCACGTCAAGAAGACTCACCAGATAGCAATTTGTCTCTTAAAGAGGCATTGACAGAAGTAAGCCATGTGCCACTACTAGAGCAAGAAGGAAATGTATTGTATCATACATTTAATTTTATTCAATCACCTCTGTATTAACTTGACAAAAATAGAAACTCTGCAGACTGCAAAATAGTCTATTAAAGCTTTCAAACATTAGAAATGAAGTTCTAAAGATCACTTGTTGAATGAAAACTTAATCAAATTAAACTCCTATAAAACTCTATTGCATTACCCAGCTGTACGTATTCTGGTAACTTTTAAAGGCTGTATTTATCTTTTTGTTGTTTTTGTTGATTTAGTTTTATTTATCTTCAAATGTAGTTTGTCAGTGCCTGTATTGAAGATACTAACAAAGTTAGTGTGGGCTGTGGTGAAAAAAATCTTCTAGCAGTTATATTACCTTCTAGAAGAGTAACCTGATTAATGTGAGAAATTCTCCAGATTTAGCAAGAGAAAATAATTAAAAAATCAAACTAATAGCCCCCCCACCTCCACCCCTTAAAAAGAAATTTATTCAAAATAGAGATTTCTGACCTTGATAACGATATGCACTAACATACACACTAGCACAATTTATCTAATACCATGCATTTCTCTTGAAAAATAAGAAGTCCTGTCATTACACAATAGTTTCCATGAATCCAGATGACATTATATGATGAAGCAAATGTAAACATTCTAGCTACAAATAATTTTAAATGGAAGCAAATCCACAGAAATTAGTTGCTGACTCTTCTGGGACTTCATTTTCAACAGCTATTCAAAAAAACAAGTTTATTTTGCAAGTAACTCTCTATTTTTACAGAGTCAGATAATGCTTTTCTAAGTTTGATTAGTTTTGTTGTTGTTTTTGCTGCACAGAGAGACTTTCTATGTAGATATTGACACTGACTGATGAATGAAAACAGACATTCACAAGCATGTACAATTCTATGTTTAAATTTATTTGAAGTGCCTACCTTTGACCACAATAAATTTCGTTATTGCTGGGACATATATTTTCTAACAGTGACAGTCATGCAGGGCTTGTACCATACAGTACAGTGTGCTATTACAAAACAGGTAACAAGAATGACTCTTTAATGTTTGTGACTTTTCCTAGACAGGTAAAATACATCAAAATAAACTTAATGAAAAAAAATCCCCTGTATATTACACATGTAATATAAAAATCCCCTGTACATGTACATAAAAAATCTGTCACCTTTTCAGTCCTTCGTACAAATTACTGTTTAGTGGAAGTGATAAAAGTACTTATTTCAATGGAAGAAAAATCCACTGATATATTAACTCTTTTATGATTATTACTTGAAAGTCATTACAAATCTGTCTAATAGAAATTGTAAACATTGGGCTTTATTTGACTTTTAAAAGGCAAAATGCTAAAAAATTTAGCTCTGCAAAATGAAGAGCAAATTTCAACCAATGTATTTGTTTATTCATTTGGTCAGGTCTTAATGTTTATAGGTGTGATGCCATGCCCTGATTTTGTACTAATACCTTTAAATCATGTCTCACAGATATTCTGTTTCAGCATTACTCAAGACCATTTCCCTAATAATTAAGCCAAATAAATATGCCAGCTTCAATTTTTAAATTATCCCATATTTGGACATGTTATTAGCTTTTTAGCATCAAATATTTCATATATGATGTGTTGAAAAAGGCCAGACTAATTCTAAAACAAAGCTATTGAAATATTCCCAGTAATTAGGATAGTAAATTTTTAAATACTGTCTAATTTTGAAACATCTGTGGAAAAGGAGTGTGCAAAAATATTTCTTCCTTCAGGCTTTGGAATTAGGCATAGTGCAAAATATTCTGTCTCATAGTTCTAATAATTTAGTAATAGTTCTAATAATTTATTTATTGAAGGAATCAAAGCTGTAGCTGGAATGCAGCAAATTACTACCACTGTTGAATCTTGCTTCAGTGAAACAGAGTATATAATATTTCAGCGTGTTTCAAAAATGATGGTTTTGATGAACAAGATGCTTTTCTGAAACAGTGGAAAATTATTTGGGCATTGGTGGTATTGGTGTGGGAAGTTTCTTCTCTCAGAATTGTTTGTTGCAGAACTAAATTTTAATACTCCTAATATACTTTATTAAAGCTGGTTTGCAATGGCCTTAACAGCCAGTAAGCAGACAGCCATTTCCAAATTTCAGGAGAAATCTCCTTGTGTCCTGAAGTCATGACAAAGATCTAACTGCAGAGGAATGAATATCTCATGCAGTGTATATATTTCAGACCATTCTGCTATATTGGAAATATTCTGAAGTCACACTACCAGGGTATCAAATCATTTGGAGTGCCATGTGACATAAAGAAAATGGGAAAATATCGAGCATTTCATGAGATGACAAAGCAGTTCTGACTTCCACTGACATTATTTATTTACTGCTTGTCATGTTATCATACTTTCACCTCCCCTATGTGATAGTTCCCAGTTATTAAATAGCTAAACAAAAATCACTCAAGTGTTTGACTATTCATTACACTGTGCCATTAAAAGCAACTTTTGTCCAGAAAATGTAAGATAAATGAAATCATTGATTAGGCAGTCTAAGCGATGTTACCAATGATTCTTCAGTAGTGTATCTGTTGCTTAAAACTAATTTCAGGAAGTCCAAGTGGCCACAGACAATCATCAAGCTCACAGAGATGCTAATTTTCCACTAAATGAAAAGCATTGGGTAATATCAATCTTAAAATGTGCAAAAGCACATCCTAACAGCTGCCCTTCCACGCTGTACTTGCATGTAGCCACTGATGGCACCTGCTTGCAGCACCTGCTTTCCGTTACTTTCTTCAGATGGCAGCTGGGCAGGTTTCAGTTGTAACTGAATCTTTGCCCAGAAATGCTGTATTTTGAGAATGTTCTCTTTTGTTCTTTCTCCTAGAATTGAAAATTCCCTGCTTACACTGTGAAATGTACATTTCACAATATTTAATAAAGGGGATTTAATAAAGATGAGTGATATTCTTGCCCACAGCAAGGGGGTTGGACTAGATGATATTTAAAGGCCCCTTCTGACCAAAATCATTCTATGATTCTAGGACTTGAACATGATTTGGATATTTAGGACTCTTCCTCATACCTTCATTTTTTTCCCAGGTATATTCATACAGCCATTTAATGCTTTATTAAGACACTTAGGTTCATCTTCAAAGGCAGAGATTTTCTCCTGGGTGAGTGCAGCTCAATGACTTTACACATTGTTTTTCTTTTTCCTTATGTCACTCCAACGTTACTGTATCGTCAGTCAGAAAGAAAAACTTAGTTACTGATGAAGTATTTTTAAGAAACCCTGTACTGGAGACAGCGATGTGACATCAAAACAAGCTGAAAATAGTAGTGCAACAAAGCAGTACTATGATCCTTATGAAGAGCAATTTTCTCTGTACCAGTCTGATTGTAATCTCTTGACAGTGTTTGGAAAATGCAAAAACCCCTACTACTCAGTAGGCAATATGCCCAATCAAGTGGTGTAAATGCATTCCTAGAACTACCCACTTTATTGTTGCGTTTAATGCCTTATTGATTGAAGCACTGTATTTTGACAAACTTTCTTATGGCGTATTTAAAACAAAGATCTGCCAACTGCTACAAACATTTATTTTAGGGCCAACACAATGCAGTGTATTTTAATGTCCATAGCTATAGCTGCTGAAGTGGGAGAGAAAAATTATTCAAGTACTCAGGACTCTTTCTAAAGATCATATAGAGACTGAGACACTTGCCTAGGACAGACACAGTAAAATGCAAGTACACCAAACCCACTTCATTATTCTGCAGATAACTGCTATGATTACCACAGGTTCTGAGCACCACAAAAGGAAACATGCATTTGAGCTCATGTCCATCTCCAACAGAGCATGTAAGACAGGTTCAGATATTATGTGATAAAAGCAGAAGGCTGAAAATAATTGTTCTTCGGGCTAAACTGATGATCAAACTACTGATTGGATTAAGCCAGAGAAGGAACTAAATACGGCTCTTCAAGTTAAGAGGTAAAAAAAATCCGCATCGTGACCTCAGGAAAGTCACTTAACCTTTCTGAGCCCCAGATTTTCCAATTATTTCTACTGTCATTTGTTCTGTACATTGAATATAACAGCAAAGGATGATAATAGTTCAGTGAGTACATACAACTTTTAAATAATTAATGGTATCAATCTTTTGAACTCATCAAGGAGGAAATAGGTTGATCAATCATGATCATATAGGTTGATACTCCCAGGAAATTGTGAAGCCTTGTTTGGTTTTTCTTCTTTTTTTTCCATAGAGGTTACCGAATGCCAACTTTTATTGGAAAAGTATATTATTGTTAGAGGACCCTGCTGGAAATGCTTCCTGTGCATACCCCTGGGTTTTAAATGTACAGCTGAAAGTTTTTACATTGAAATAATTACAATTTTTTCACTGCATCAGCAACACTACTTTCATTAAGGTAGTAAAAAGAATAGTTGGTTTACACATATATTCATCTACATTTTTATGGTTGGTTTGTGCTTTGTTTTACTATAATATTGTGTTATACACAAAAAAACCGCAAACAAACAAACACCCCACATAAATAGCAAGAGGGACATTATAAAAGAAAGAATAAGCCAGTTACTGCTGTTTGGGTAATTGTATTCATTTATAATATTTGAAAAATTATTTCTCTGCATTTTGTGTATAGAGTTTCTTATTCTGTGCACTATACTTCCTCAGTTCCATCACTAGAATGGTAAGTTTAAGATTTCATATATTGTTAAAATATATTTTTCCAAGGAAACTATTTGTGTCAGCTGTGTGGCTTTTTTTTTATTAAGAGTATAAACATGAAAGTTATTGAATGAAGCTTGATGATCAAGTTTGCCTGCTTTTCCACATGATTTTGAATATATTTCAGATTTCAAGAGAAAAGAAACAGGAAAAAAAATTAGGTAAAGTTAGCAAAGGAAAATGTGAAGAAAGCTTACATATGTTTAATGAAATGTTTAGATTATCTTAACTTTTTGTAAGGTCTTCTCACCATATTCTATGAGGAAAACATTAAACCAAATGGAAGGAAAATAGGAATATAGAACAGAAAAAAGGGGACAAAAGACAAATTTACTTTCCTTTGCCATTTTCTTTTTACATTATTATTTCTGTTTCTTCTTTATTTTGCCCCTAACAGCCATGTAATTAATGATAATTTTCAACTGAACAGAAAATATCAATAACAACATAATTATAGTAAGACTGTTTCAGTAAGTACACTGCTTATAATATCCCTAATGAAACTAATAGTCGGCAAACACTTATATCCTTGAATCCTGGCTTATTATATAACATCTGGTTCAAAAGAAAGAAAAAACACAAACCATGTAACATTGGGGGGTTGTTTTGTTTTATCTAGAAATTAAATCAGTGGATGGTGTGCAACCACATGCAGCAGCTCAAAGTTAACTCCTTTAAACATTTATTGTGTCATTTTGGAATGGATATTAGTCACCCATCATTAAGTCAGATGTATTTGTTTGGAAAATAATTCTTGCCACTATATTCCTTGAAGTTATAAAAGGAATCAACATCCCTGCTGTGAGAACAGGAATTATTCCTCTCTGCATTTGAAAGAGCATGTATATTAAAACAATTGTAATAATTGTAACTATTTAAGAGCTCATACACTATAGACTGATATCTCTGACACACATTTATTGCCATCAAATTGAATATTATGGGACTCTTAAGGTTAAAAGGAAAATAGTTATGCCGTGAGCAATCAGTTAAAAATTTTTGAAATCTTTTTCTGAGTGTCCATGTGGGGCCTTATATAAGGCAAATGTAAAACTCTTCTGGATATCAATGTTTCCTTAAAGCAAGTCACACATCAGTTTGCGCTAGTTGCATCAACTTTGCATTGGAATTTTTGGAAAAATAAAATTCAGTAAAAGCAAACAAACACCAACAGTTATACTACATGGTTACAAAACCACTGATATTACTCAGCCAGGGAAACTGTCTATAAAATACAGGATGCTCCCCAAAAATGGTTATATCCTACTAAAAAGAAATTTACTGGAATTGAAAAATTGCTCTAAAAATTAAAGAAACCGGAATAGTTGACATATATTGGTTAATCTCAACAGTTTTTCCACATTAGGAATAGAAAGAAGGAAAAATAATTTTACATATCCACCTATACTTCTGTGTATGTGACTCATTGGATCTTTCCAACAGGCTTGTGCCTGGAAAAAAAACACTTCAGTGGAAAAGACCTTAGGACTATTAGGACATGCAGACGGGGTAGCACTGGTTTTCCTTCTCCCCAGCTGAGCAGAAGACAGCAATGTCTCTCATCTGCTTAAAAACATGTCAGAGACAGGTGACTGCTGGATGATTTCTTAGATCCACTTTTGCACCACAGACTGTGGATGTCTTGCTGCAAATTTCAGTTTATTAGTAATCTTAATTCTGATTTTATGTGTGAAATGGGGTAGTTGAGGGACATCAGGTGTTCATTAACAGCCAAAGTAGGATTATATAACCCAGAGTGGATATTTCCAATTGCTTTTGATGCTTTAAAACAAAGCCACTAATTACTTTGTTGTTATTGTATTTATTGTATCTAGTTTATGGTAGTGTAGTTGGTAGAGTAATTTGCAAACAATTATTATCTTCTATCAAAGGATATTAATTCTGAATAGGTGAATAATTTTTAAGTAAAATGCTTAGCATGGGAACTGCTCAAGCCTAAAAATTTCAAAACAAATAATCATTTCCCCCCATACTTTTTAAAAATATGCTTTTTAACTATGCTATCATGCCTTACAGTCCTGTATGTCCCTTAGAAGGTCATTATCTTCAGAATAGACAAAAACAACTGGAAAGTGGCTGATAAACAAAACCATTAACCCAATTTTTCCATTTACTTTGAAGATTCAGAAACAGGTGCTGCAACACAAACCCTCATTAAACAGCTGTTTCTTTCATTTCCAGTAACAGTATACACCACACTCCTTCATATCAGAATTGAGTATGTCACTGTTATGCAATTGAGTATAATTTAGGGAATAAATGACCATTTCCTTTGAAAAACTTTGGTCCGAACTGGAACGCACATTCAATGTGAACATAAAAACTAAGAGCCTGGTCAGATTCTAATGTGTTTGCACAGTGAGTTGTTTACAAATTCGTGAGGTTGCTTCATCTCTTTTGTTGAAAGTTAGAACTAAAGCATATTTTGAAAGGCTTGTTGTTGAGTATACATTTTCATCCTCTGAAAGGTATACTATAGCATGTAAAAGAGATGCCTCAAGAAATCCAGACTGCAGCATGTTAATGAAAGATGTTCTATATTTATTTTAAATCAGACCTACATTATTTTTTAAATTTGTGTTTCTCCAGTTTTACTAGTAATATATTGTTGTTACAGGGATTCTAGTGGTGAAAAAAAAATCATATAATTTTCACAGCCTCATAATAGAATTTTCGCTAAAAGAATATCTTACAGCACTGTTCAAAAGAGCTGGAGAACAAGATGAATACAGATTCAGTCTGGAAAAAATAAAAACAAACAAACAAAAAAAAAAAACAAAAAACAAAACAAATCAAAACAAACAAAAAAAAGTGGAAAGAACTTCCTATTTAGTACATAATAGTTACATAATAATGAGAATCAGCAGTTTGTGTTACTAGTACAGATAATGCTCCATTTCTAAAGGCCTCTGCCTATGGTAGACAACACCATGATATATTTGTAGATGCTGGCTGCTTAAAATTGCTTTTTGTTTGACTAAATGCTGAAGGGGAAAAAGAAAAGTGATAAAATCCTCAGGCAGAAAGAAATAAAAAATTATTTATAGACAAAATATAAATATGAAGCCCATATTGGATTAAATATTTGGTCAGACCACAAATAAATATTATACCAGATAGATGATGGATAATTTGTGCTCCAACATTAATCTCCTGCTAACACACAACCTCTGGGGAACTTTGCTCTTATAAAGAATTTTAACCATTTTTCTACTTTGGAGTTTCTTATTTTCTCCAGATATATGTTGACAATAGCTAGAATAATACCAACATATGATAATGGCCAAAAGATTTTTTTTTTCTTTCATAGTTTTCAGTTTATTGGATAGATCACACTGAGAAACTTGCAATGTACAAAAGAGAACAAATAATACATATGAAGCTGTAAACCATAACTTTTACTAATTGAATTAATCTGATAACTATCTGGTGACAATTTGTGTGCTTTTTTTCATCATTTTCTCTAGCTCTACTTAAAGATATGTAGGTAAAGATGTGAGCTTGCTTCTAAAACCACCTGCCATATTCCTGTGAGGTTGCTCGGAAAGATTTTCATATAAATTTCTTCCCAGGTTTCAGTTCCTGGGGGACTGGACCCCCAGAACATAATGAATGGAAAGCTGGAGAAAGCTGCGCTGTCCACTAAGTATTGTGCACAGATCAGGGCTCACTCAGCCAGAGAGAGAGGTTGTAGAAAAGCACCCATAAGATCTTCTTCGTGTGACCTGGTTTTTAGAGACCCCACAGAAGACTCTTGGTACAAAACATTCCTCAGTCAGCTTTGCCCAGTTCTGACAGCTAGGACAGGATGTGTGCTTCCTTCTCCCCCCATGCTCCTCACAGCACCAGTAACTTGTGTGAGATCTGTGGGATTGTCTGCATTAAACACCATACTGGTCATTGGCATTCAGCCTACTGATGATTACTGTGTTTTATGATGCCCGCTTTACCCTACTGTGGTGAAAGTGAGTGCTAGTTACCTCTACATTGTAATTGGATCTGGGGTATAGACATAAAGAGACAGCAAAAAAAAAATTGTCTATACTTTGTGTAGTAAAGACCACGCCCCTTTCTTAGTAGTCAACCTATGGCTTCATTTTTATTTGCCTGATATACAAAAGGAAACAATTACAGATAATTTTAACTCCATTCTGACATTCTCATTAAGTAAAACCCTTTTTATGCCATCAATAGTCTAGGGTTTCAAACCATGTGTATTTTAGGTTATTATATTATTCCTATAGATGATGACTGAACAGGTAATCTCTACAAGTCATTAATCTAACTTCCTGAAAATCAGATGTATATTCAAACACCATACATATCTTAGTGACTACTCTACTGGTATCCCAAAAGCCAATGGACTCAGATGTCTTCAATAGCTAAGACTCAAGGCAGCTACTTTTCATAATGTCTTTTTTCTATGGTGTTTTACAGAATGCTGGTAAGAAATTGCTTTCTGCATTCACTGAGAAGAGGCTAACAGTCTTCTGCACTGCAGCTCATAATTATTAGCAGCAGCAAACTCATTCTGCCTAATAGCAAGTGTCTCTCATTTATTCCCACAAGGCTGGCAATGGTAGTTGACATAAATAGGAATTGCCTCTACTTTAAATGTCAGCTGAATGGGAGCTTAGAAGAGCATTACTGTACTAAGAATATCTATAAAAAACATGTATCTGATGCTGCAAAAAAAGGGCTAATTTTAATTAGTGCCTCATGAAAGCAATTAGAATGCCTACTGGGGAAAATGTAGAAAAGCTCCATTTTGTTTTTTCATTTTTTTCATGTATTTACTCTTTGTAGAATGATTATGCAAAACATCTGCTGCATTGTGAGACACACTAGAAAGAAAAGGAAAGTATGAGAGAAGGAAATATGAAACATTTCCATTTTTATATTTTTAGGTATTGCTTAATTTTAAAATTACTTTCAAAAAGCTCTGTTCTCCCTAATACTTTCACGAATGATCTCTTAATTTGCAAGTGATGGTCAGCCAGAAGCAAAAAGTATTGATGCAAATTTGATGAATGAAATTTCCCAGCCTACAAATCAAAGGAGAGGAAAAAACCCCTCTTCATCTTCTTTCCCCTGGGACATAGTTTATATTCCTTTAATATCTTTGAATCGGGAGTCAGCATGATAGCTAACATTCTGGGACAAATCTCTTTTAGGTATAGATCACCACAAGCTAAGGATCATTTCTGTAGTGTTTATTTGGTTGGGTAAGAGGACTATAATATTGACCTGTTCAGTTTATCTATGTAACACCAAACTTGTTTAAAAAAGCAGATTATTCAATTTACAGTGTAAAAATTCTTGTTAGCCCTCGGAAATAAATCCAAAGAAAAAAATGCAGCTTTTCATGGATTTGTAATTCCTTGTGAAACTGCAGCATTAAACTGTAAGCTTTACATGTTAGGAACTTTTGGCCTGATTTTCTAATCTAGAGCACATCTGAACATTTCAAAGAAGGGAAAACTAAACAGAAAATACTACTGTATTGATTTAGGCAGTCTTTTACAATTACTTTGAGCCTATGGAAATGCCTTTGTAAAATGAAGGAAATAATAGAAAGTCAAATTCCATTTTCTGTGTCCTGTACAATTTCTAAACCAATTTTTCTTTGGAGGGGATGGGCTGAGAGCTTCCAGTGCTTTTATGAAGGAATTATCAAGAAGCAGACAATTCATCTCAACAGTACAGATTTATAACATCACTTGCAGTTCACATACCTCAGACACACTCTTTCAAACTTTTGCAAAATTTAAGAGATTGAATGGAGGACTTTAAAATATAAAACGTAGAATTCAGAAAAAAATAGTGAAAATTGAAGCAGTGGCTTCTATCTAATGCAAAAGATATATAAGACAAATAAATCAATGTAACATCAAGTATTTATGTGTGTGTGTGTGAAATAAATATTTGGGAAAACCTATTTAGAGAACCATTAAGATGAGTTTACATAATGAGGCTGTTAAAGAGTAAATTTAAAAGCAAGCAAAAAATTCAAACTAAAAATAGCATTTTGAAACATAGATTTTAGCTCTAAATGTCTGGTCTCCTTTCTAGTATCTTTTTCTGTTACCATACCAAGAGATTCATATAGCAGCATTGATTTTTGAGGCTAAATATTTGCAGAATCCTCTAGAACAAGTGGTTTGACTGGAAATAACCATTGAAAAATATGGCTTTTTGGATTTCACTTTGACAGTTCTGACATATCTGATGAATCAATGGATTTATGTGAATTACAAGATCAGTTCATTGGAAAACTTTTTTGGAAGGTTCTAGCTGAACATTCATCAAAAACAATAACAACACAAAAAAATAGCCATGCAACATTATGTTTTCATCTGTTTTCACAGAAAATACCCCAAAATGCAGTTGCTGCCTTTCAAAATAAATAAAGGAAAATAATTTTACAGAAAGACAGGCAAAATCATAGCTCAGAATAATTGTACTGAATTAATCAGAAAATTATATTTAAATATTTCACATCTGAAATATTTTTTTTCTAAAAATTACTATTACTTCTTATTTACCTATGCATTGTATGCTTGACAATGATATAAGAGTTCTGGTCAGCCATATAATTTACTTTTAATATCATTCATCTTCTAACAACTGTCTACTGCTTCTGTTCCACCATCATTTCCAAGTGGTACAGACAAGTTGTTTTCCCATTTTATTAGAAAAAATTATCATTAGAGGAAGAAGCTTGTTAACAACCACAGTAAATGTGAACATATATCCATATATAATCTCGATAAGCACATGAAGTTATCTTACATATGGAAAAAAAAAAAGGCTTGTAGAAATAAAATTATATTCAGGCTTTGGGTCTAGAAACTTTTGCACCAAACCCTCAGTTTCTAGCCATTTCAATTAAAGCTAAACAAATAAATGCAGAAAAATTAATGTTAATCACAGGGCTGGATCATAGTATAATTCAGGTTGGAGAGGACCTCAGGAAGTCTCTACTTCAACCTTCTGCTCAAACCAGGGTCAGATATGAGGTCAGATCAGATTGCTCAAGACTTTATGCTGTCGGGTCTTGAAAACCAGGGATGGAGACTGCACAGCCTCTAAGGACAACCTGCTCTAGTGCTGGGCTGCATTCACAGGGGAAGAGTTCTTCTTTACAAGTCAGTCTGAACCTCTCTCTTTTCAATTTAAGACCACTGTCTGTCATCTTCCTGACAGAGCCTGGGTCTCTTTTTTTGATATTGTCAAACCCATCTCTTTTCTTAGGTTAAATGAATTTGCCATCTAGACTGAACCTCGATAGAGTGGCTATAAAAAATACACACTTAGTTCATTTTACATACACATATGGCATATGTATAGGCATAGGTCCAGGTCTGTATCCCTCTTGCATCCTAAAATAAAGCTTTATTTTCTCAGTTAACAAACAAGCAACAAATGGAATCTAGACATCCTTTCAGTAATACATGAATGCTGCTGAAAAAAACCTTCAACAAAAAAACCTCAAAGAAAACTATATAAATAGAAAAGTGTAAGGAAGCTTAGTAATGTTCACTGAGGGACAAAAGACATATCTGATGGCTTTCAACGTGAGATGAGAGTCCATCTCTTTTCAGCAACAGTAAGTGTGCTTCACAGCCCTGTGAGGGAATTATGGTACACATGTGACAGGATTCATCCGTTCTTTCATAGTATCATGCCTTTGATGTCTAGAGTGTAGACATCTGTTACAGTGGGGATTCTGTAACACACGTATCAAACAAGGAGGCCCGTGGAAAAGAAATACATATGGACCGATTCTTGATAGATGTTTCAGAGAGATGCTTATTTCTCCAGCCAAATGGCCGGGGCTCTGCCGAGGAACTGCTCAATCACGGGACCCGAGGGTCCTTGCCCACGCAGGGAACACAAACCAACCAATGGGGAACGAGGCTGACCAGGGGCAGGGAAACCCCGTGTCTGTGCCCTCAGGGCCCCTCTCCCAGGACTACATGGCAGGGGGAAGGGACCCCGACAGGCATCTACACAGAGCAAGTATTTCTGTGTACTGTTTAAAAAGAAATACATACCTCTAAAGCATAATTCATTCAAGCTGTCTTAGACATCTACCTGACAGAGGTCAGGTGAATCCTAGCTAGAGGGTATATGACATATATGGGGCATGTCTACACGTACCATCTACATGCATAAATAGGAACCTGTGACACAGTATATGCAATCAGAGGCAAATTTCAAGACCAGATACGAAGTGTACCACATTGTTTTATATTTACTAACGTGAATATGATTCCATGTGCATCTTTCCATTCTTAAAAATTAGCTTTAAACAGGAAAGCAATTCGATTTAATTTGGAATGCAAATTGGCTAAAGATCTGGAATGGGTACCATGCAACAAAGTAAGGGGCATTTATTTAATCTCATTTTCTCCTCAAACGTAATTCTGCGCAACTGTTAAATGTTAGAAGATATATTAGTAAGACAGCAAATATAATTACGTAGTCCATAAAAACATAACAGGACTTCTATTTCTATAAGTTAGTAGTAGTGATTTATATTTCCTTTTTTTTTCTCTTGGAACCTAACACGTATAATTCACAGGACTAATGCTGCATGCTCTTTAGTTCTAGAGAAAACATGATTTCCAAATATATGTGGATATATAAAAATATGTTTCATTAAAAAATAATGTGTTTATTTATGTAAGACTGGGACCGACCACCTCGTTTCCTGGTACAGAAGCTGAATCACAGACTAAACACTGAACCTGCATCCAGCTGAAAATAACTTCTTTTCTCTGAATGAAACAACCTACAGAAATATTTTGATGTAACTCGGTTTTAGTTTCAGAAGAACGTGATGTATTATACACATACTGTTAATATGCCATTGCATGAATTTTTCTCAAACTGGCAAGTGATCTCCCTGTCTTTATCTTGACCCACAAGCTTTTCTATCTTATCCTATCAAATGGTTCTGCTGAGAAGGGCAAGTGAATGAGTTGCTGGTTGGGGTC
The DNA here is from genome assembly GCF_020740725.1 of Corvus hawaiiensis. Taxonomy (NCBI): domain Eukaryota; kingdom Metazoa; phylum Chordata; class Aves; order Passeriformes; family Corvidae; genus Corvus; species Corvus hawaiiensis. The sequence goes on from NC_063215.1 coordinate 28,737,660, forward strand.
TTGAATGCAACCAAGCTTGACCTATCACACCTTCACAAAGAGACCAAGACAGGCTCACAGATGCCCCCAGTCCCATGCACACAAAGGGCCATTATTTGTCAGGCAGTGACAGGTGGGGGATGTCACCCCTTCCCCAACAGGGCCATCCCAGACCTGAAGCCAGAGCAGAGCAGGCAGCAGCCACTGGCCCAGGGGTTAAACCAGCGACCTGATCAGGCCATGGGGAGGTAGAGCCCCTGCATTGCTGGATCAGTGCACAGATAGAACATCCCCCAACTAAGAACAGAAACCGTATTGATTGGGATACAGTCTATTTTGTCACATAGACATCATTTCTTTTTTCACACTCCTTGTATTTTTCTCCTTGCGTCTTCAATTTCTGAGAGGCCATAACGTAAACTGTACCCCATACAAAAGATATGCACTACCACAGCATCAAACCACCCAGTGATATAATGACACACAAAGTTGTAATTCCTATTCCTTTTGTAGTAATTTCTGAAATTCTGCTTGCTTTTTTGGACTACTTGTTTATTTTGACTCTGAGAGACCTATTCATAACGGATCAAGGAAATCATGTGGGAATATTACTAAGACATTTAGCACATTTTCAGTTCATCATGGATGTATAATTGGAATTGTTTTTCCTCATATAAATGGCTTTATGACAACTCTAAATATCATCAGACATTTTATTACCCAGTTATTCAGCTGTCATGAGATCATCCTACAACTCTTCATATCTACCCTTAGTTTTTCTACACTGAACAGTTTTGTACCAGTTGCAAACTTTGAATTTTCTACATAATTTTCAAATCATTCATGAGAAAATTATAATTTTCATCACTGTACAACAATTTGTCTATTCAGTCCTCTATATTCCTCTTTAACTAGCTAAGAACCTATTCAATAATTTTTCTTTATTGTTATGAATCCTCTTTATTGAGATGATTTTTTTTTCTTTTATACTTTTAATTATTAAATATTTATTGATCAATATTATCATTAACTTCTTCAAGAACATTAATAGCTTGGTGAAGCATGACTTTCCTTCACCAAAGCTATATGGATCTTCTCATTATATCATGTGTATTTGTGCATCTACTGATACTGCTCTTTCTTATGGCATCTATTATCTTATTTGTAGTAGAGTTAGATTTATTCATCTGCATTTCCTAAAATCATTGCTAGAGGCCTTTCTAAAATCTGGTGTCAGTTTACATTTTCAGCTTACATTCCTTTGGTACTGAGACTGATTTAGCCAGCAAGTTACAAACCATAGTCAATCTTTCAGCAATTTCATAGGTGAGTTTCTCTGCTAGTCCTAGATGAATATCATGTGTCTCTTCTGATTTATTGTTTACCATAACAATTTTTCCTAAAATGTCTTCTCTTGACAGTTCAACCTGAGATCATTCCACAATTTATCCACTCAATTTATCTTAACTCACTTCAGCACCTCAATGTCTTTCTTGAAGTGAGGGGCCCAGGACCGGACACAGGATTGGTCACAGCTCATCAGTTCTGAGTACAGAGGGACAATCACTGCCCTGGTCCTCCTGGGCACACTATTTTTGGTACCATCCAAGGTGCCACTGACCTTGTGGTCACCCGGGCACACGCTGGCTCATGTTCAGGAGGCTATTGACCAGCACCCCCAGGTTTTTTTCTGCTGGACCCTTTTCCAGCCACTCTGCCCCCAGCCTTTAGTGCTGCTTGGTGTGGTTGTGATCCAAGTGCAGGACCCAGCACTTGGTCTTGTTGAACCTCATATTGTTTACCTCTGCTTATTGATCCAGCCTGTCCTGATCCACAAACTTAACTGAGGGTGCACTCAATTTCCTCATCCAGTTCATCAAAAAATTATTAAGCAAGACTGGTCCCAGTACCAAGCCCTGGGGAACCCCACTAGTGACCGTCTGTCACATGGATGCAGCACCATTCAGCACCACTCTCTGGGCCCGGCCATCTAGCCAGTTCTTAACCCAGTGATGAGTGCACCTGTCCAAGCCATGGGCTGCCAACACCTCCAGGAGAATGCTGTGGGAGACAGTTTCAAGGGCAGCGCACAGACATTCCAAAACAATCATGGAGACAAAAACAGGAAAAAAACCCCACCAATTACACTAATTAATGGGCTAGCAAGAAACTAAAGGCACCATTTTGTGGAACATTAACTTTGATTCTGGTCAGTCTGGGGAGCTGGCAATACTCTGTGCTGGTAAGCTCAGGGAGACTTGAGCACTGTGTTTGCTGGAGAGCACAGAAATGAACTGACCAGTGAGTAAGGGATATGTGGGACAGGTAGGAGGGCCTAGGATCTGGGCAGGAGTGCTGGATGGACACAGATCCTGTACTCCAAGGGACTTGGCTGTCTGTATTTATGTATTTAGGTGCTATTGAAAACAATGCCTTGTTTGTGGTAATCTGTGTGACCAGCCATGTCAGTGTCCTCTGGGTGTGTGTCTCTGGCACACATGCACATCTTCACTACTGATTGAATCTGCACACAGGGAAGAAGCAACTGCATCCCTCAACATGCCCAGGTCCTCAGGGCATTGTCCTGGGCTTTGTGGCCAGGCAGGAGTATTAAAAAATGCCCTAGGGTATATTACCGTATCCCGAAGCCATAGGGGGGAGGAGAGAAGATCCAGCAGGCAGGAATTGTGCAGCAAGATTGATTTATTTAATTATTTTACAAACTCTCTTATAGAATTTTTTCTTCATAGTCTAATTGGACAAAGGATCAGCCACCCCTTGGGGGTGATTGGCTAGAATCCTAAAACATCCATAGTCAAAATATTTTTCTACTATACTATAAACAAGACTTTTCAAGGCTGCAGGTGTTTGGTTGTTTACAGCACTCTGCTACCTCTTCTGTGAGAGAGAAAAAGTCTCTCACGGGCTTAGAAAATAGCAAGAAAATCCTCGCTAGCAGCATTTTTGTATCCACACAGGAGGGATACCTGGATCAGAGCAACTGGGAAAGACAGCCATGCTCCTAACATCTCTTAACATTCTTAAGTGGTACCACTTCTGCCTTGTGAATTTTGGCAGGGTTTTTGTTGGGTTTCTATCTGTTTGGCTGGGGTATTTTTGTCTGCTTCCATTGCTCCAGTGGTTATTTGAGAAGGGGGGTTTTTAACTGCAACTGGCAAGCGATGCATTGTACCATGGGCCTCTGGTTTGGTACTTCTTTATGTCCTATTTTATTATCTAGCTTTAACAAAACCAGTTGAAATCATGGAAATAACAGAGTAGACCTAGACATAATTAGAAAAACTAAAGAGAAGCAGCAATGCATTTTACATTGTAAAATACTCGGACGGTAAATATGTTTATTGGAACTGAAAGATCAATATTAGAACTAAGTTTTAGACTAATAGCCACAATTTAGGTGACTCTTAACAATGCATTCTTATTTAAATTTCTATTTTAAACAAGGGGATCCTGTGGAGAAAAAAAAAAACCAATGGCTCAGTTCCTTTATTTTAGCATGGGCTTTTGGTGTCACACTGATGATTTAACAGGATAACCTTTTACATAGGCAGGATTCAAATCAACAAAAGTGGATGGCAGAAGAGGAAATCTAAATCTTTTTCCAGGCCCTGAAACATTATGCATTATAATCTCTGAAACTATTGAGTTAAAGGGCGAATTGTAGTGGATTTGGAGACTAAGGCAAAAAACCCAAACATATATGTGCTAAAACCATTCAGGAAACACAACTTAAATTTTTTGTATATTTCAAAGACTATGTAAATGCATTTTTTCAGCAAATTACCTGATTTTCCAAAAGATGCCTCATTCCTGTTGATCTTCAACTGTGGATCAGTAGTTCTGATTTTTTAACTAACAATTTAAATTTAAAAAGCTTTTTATTTTGTTTTGTTTTTCTTTGTTTTGTAATTATTTCTGTCTTAGACAAAAAGATAAATGCTTTTGAATATGATATAGAAGATGTACTGTAATTTTGCAAATTTGGTGTATTCCAATGCTAAGTTTTACACAGTCCGAAACCTTCAATGGAATTATTTTTATTGGATAACTTTTGATATTAGGATTATATTTTCAGTAGCTCTACAGCATGATGAACTTAAACTGTATGTGGTTAAGAACTTCTTTAGTGGAAGATTACTTTCAGTCCCAAGTACTTACACTACTCAGAGGTTCCCCTAGCCGTAATGATATAAAAACTATACAAAGTATAGGTTTTTCCAAAGCCAAGAACCATCAAGATGACTTTTTAGCCTGTGGATTAGTTCCTTTTTTAATGATACACTGCATATCTTTGCCAGTAACTTCTCTATTTCACACTTAATTTTCTTCACAACCCTCAAATGAATATTATCTGGTTTTAGTGATTTACTACACTTAATTTTTTAAGTTGGTCTATAACTTCCTCCTTGGAGGCTATCATTTTGTTAAGGCTACAGTATAATTTCCCATGAAAAGTGCCCTTGGAAGAGTGATTTCCCTGTAGCCCTAGACAGTAAAGATGGATGCAAAAAATTAATTTAACTGCTCTTCTACTTTACCATCCTCTCTAATTGCTCCCCTTCACTCCTTATTCCAATACATCCAGTGTCCTGTATCTTCCAACTTTTATGTGCTGCATAAAGTTTTATTATTTGTACTGTTACACCTATCAGTGTAACACTGTGAAGTGCATACTATGGAAAAGCATGCAGAGCAATCTTGATGTTACTTAGCAGAAGACCTTTTGTGGCTTCTCAGTGACCTTGCATTTGTATTGACACTTAGATCCTTCCAAGGAAGGTAAAACACTTCTAAGTAAAGGTAGCATTTTATAAACTGCTGCATGAATGTACGTAACTGTGTGGAACAAGAGGAGAAACCCTGTTGTTGAACAAAACCCTTGTGGATATAAATGTGGAAAAAAAAGCTTGACCACTAAGGATCCTTGTCTGAATGGGAGAAATATGTTTCGTGATTCCTTTTTCCTAAAGCCCTTGCTAACTTACTGCTAAAGGCACCTTCTCCAAAGTGTAGTCAGTGGGGAAATTATAAAACCTTCTTAATGCTTTCTTACTGACTTCTTACAGCATGCCTCCTTCTTAAAGAGTACAGCAACGTGGGGGGAAGAGTGGACGCTGATGAAAGATGAATGCTGAAGTAATCAATATTCAGGCCCCTCATTCTGTGGTCAAGACTATGATCCCTGGACTGCTGTCTCACAATGAAACATACAGCCAGAAGAAATCTGCCTCTTCACTTGCAATGAGTCCAGATAACAGATGGTGGAGTCTGTAAATATGTATGTCTGTAAATATGATGTCTGCCCTTATCAGGGGGATGCCATGGCTGTGTGTGCCGCCAACCCTGAGCGGGGTGTCACTGGTTCAAAGCCTGTGTCAGTGCCAGTGCCTGCTGCCTCCTCTGCTCCAGCTTCACCTCTGGGGTGGCCTAGCTGGAGAGGGAATGACATCCCTAGACACAGACACTTCCTGCAAACCATAGCCCTTTGTGCCCATGGGGATGACAGGCATGGAGGCTGGATAGGGAAAGAATCCAGCACAGATACCTCACTCCCCTGGCAGAGAAGATGGAGGATGCAGCAGCTATATTGTGCATCAGTTCATCCCATTTTTTTGCTGAGGTTTTCCTCATGCTAGACAATTAGGACTCTTCAAATACGAAAATGTTAACAGGACCAATAAGCATCTGTTATCCTTGTCTATCTGGTGTTCTCCCTTTTGCCCATAAAATCCCTACCCTAATCAGCTCTGTCTTTTCATCACTTGAATCCTGGTCTGATATTAGGGAGAAGAAGATCTGTGTAGGTTGCAGGATGGGAAGAACAGCCTGATAATACACCTACACTACCAGGCAAAAGGCTGAAATTAGCTCTGGAAAATATCTCTATGAACAGTGTGGCTTCAACATGGATATAAACACCAATATTCACTATGTAGTGTTTGCTTTATGCAGAGAAGCTATGTCCACTCTAAGGGAATCTGCTTTTAATCCTGAAGCAGTAGATACAGCATATTAATTTCTGCTGGCTTCATAGTTCTCTTCTTATACATCTCCTCCCTCAGAAAGGGATATTAATTACTGAATATGAAAATAAGGATCAAATAGGCTCATGACACTGTGAAAAATTAATTTCATAGATTACCATGAAATCCTGTTGAAGATGTGAAGTTAATTGAAGTCTGTTGACAGGTTCAAGCTATAAAGAAATTAGAAATTTTGAAAGAGAAAAAAACTGGGGGAATATTGAGTCTCATAGATATAACTGTAACTTTTAAATTAGGAATATATGAAGGAAAAGGTTTTAGATAAATCCTTTAGTTGCTTGCCTCAAAACACGGTTGGACAAAGCCCCAGGCAGTCTAATCTAAGCAGATCCTGCTCCCACTGTGCAGTTGGACCAGTTAAGCACCAGTAGTCTCCTTAGTCCATGTAGTTTTATTGGTTTACGCTATTACTAAAAGACTATTTTTTAAATTTATTTGCATCTAAATAATGTTTAGAGAAACACAGATGGGATGTTACTGGTTGTGGTCCCTCCTGCTAGAAACAAATATTGCTGCTGGTCTTATCAACAGCCCTCTGAAAAAAAGAAAGGACAGGCCATTGCAGAAAAATATTTCCCTATTTTGCAAGTGTTGAATAAAACTCCCAATAACAACAACAACCACAAACAACAAACAAACAAACTTAGAAAAATCATAGATCACATGTAAAAATAATCCTTTTAATAGCTTTTTTGGCCAAAGTACTTTATAATAGACATATTTAACATTAATTTATGACTGGTGAGCTGAACAATTTTCTATAAATGATAATTCTGTAATCCTTATTATCAACCTAAATCTCCCACTGGAATCCCCTTCCTGACATATGAGATTTGAACAGATTCAATTGTATTTCTGCAATAATTACTATACTATTAAGACAAATATAATTTCATTGTTAATAGAAAACGTATATCATAAAAATCATTCTGGTCCTTCTAAAGACAGTAAGAAGAGGATTGGATAGTAAATCAGTCATATACACTGGATTTTTTGATTATCATTAATAACTTCATAAGTGGAATTGAAAAAGTGTTCTTGGCATTCTGTATGATATGTGTCAAGCACAGAATCCGTTGCGTCCAATGGTCTTAATATTTTCTTTAATGGCCACTGTTAACCATAGTGCAATATGTTATATAATTTATTTCAGTCCAATGCCAAAGAGATAACAGGGTTTTCCTCTGAATGACTAAACAACCAAAGCCTTATGTCATGACAAATGGTGAAACACTGAGCAGAAAAGTCAAAAGACAATGCAAGGCTTTCAACAGTAGCTGTTTTCCTCCTAGTTTAATGCATGTACATTTATTAAAATGAAAATAAATCCAAAGCAGATGATAAGGCAAAATGGGTATTTCAATAACACAGAACAACTTTAATGTAGATATTCCAGACAACAGCAAAATGCGCAACATATTTCACGTTTCTCCTGGATGGGAGACAATTGTAGTGCGTTAAAGAACACGTGACTTAGAGAAATAGATAAAAAAATTGGAGGAGGAGGGAAAGCCCATAATCCACTTCTCCCAAATCCAAACTTTAAATATTTCTTAGGGCTTTTTAAAATATAATTATCAACTTAAAAGAACAGCAACCACAGGATAGTAGACAAAATTTGACATCTCTACTTTGAAAAAGCACTTCAGGAATTACTATTTCTCTGTATCAGTTCTCAGAAGAATTGATGATATGTGTTACAAATATACCCCAAACGCAACATTTGATCAAGATTTCTGAAGAAAAAAAGAGACCTTACAGAAAGAATTTAACTCCAAGAGACATTTGCTGTACCTAGTAACTCTACCATTCGGAGCTGTATGGGCGCATAGGAAATTTCCCTTTGGCAACAAGGAGGTGGAAGTGCCACAAGAAATGCAACACTATACAAAGATAGTTATTTTTATGCCATTTGGGTAATTGTAGTAGCAGTACTAGTCAGTATTCATTGTCTTACTAGCACTGATTTAAGGAAATGCAGGAAAATTGGCCCTGCTGGGTAGGTCCAAGGGTATAGTGGAAAAGCCTAAGTGCTGCATTAAACAAGATTCAGCAATGTTGCTTCCACAATCAAAAGGAGTTCTTCCTCAACATTGGTGGGCAATCCACTCAGTGTGATAAACCTTGAGAGAGAAGGAAAAGTCTATTTAAATTAACATCCATCTATAAAGAAAAAAAATCAAGAGTAAGTTATCTTGTATTAGACCTTTGCCAGCATCTCTAAGACCATGCAACTGAGCATTGTTTCTACACAGGCACATGATCTTGAGAAGACATAAGCACTGAATATAATATTAACTCATTATACTTCTGACCAGCATTAACATTTAGGTCTTGTCCAGACATTTTCAGAGTAGAGCAAAATGTTATGCCTGAGTTATTGCAGATCCAGTTTATATATATATTCTGGCAAACTCTTATCCATAGTAGTGCTTGTGGGGGCTGTTTTAATACATATTTTAAAACAAAGTTTAAATATCCCTTTAGGTAAAATGAAAGACACAGATTAAAAAAAAAAAATCATTGATCTAATTTCCCTTACCTTATCCTTTTTTTTGTGTAATAGAGGAATATAAAGGTCTGTATTGAATGTAAATGTGCAAAAAATCACATCTTAAAACATTTGCCTACTAAACTTTAAGCCACTAATGTCTAACTTTTCTAATCACAGTTTCATCAAGTCAGTTATCTGTGGGTAAGATAAAAGGGCATTCAGTTTCTCCCTTACCTCATGTTTTCCAGCCTGTTTTTTCAAGAGTTACAGAATTTAGACAGATTACAGGATTTATTCGTACAAGTTTGATATACTCTTTCCAAATTAAACATATATAAATGCTAATTAGCATCTATTCCACTAGTGTGCTCTGCAATACTGGCCCTTATCAAGATCACAAAAAAACTGTGAATATGGAGCATGATAATTTATTTTTATAATGTGATTATAAGGCAAAGAAATGCTGAAAGAGATACTTTTCCTTATTTTTGTTTTTTTATATTTTAAGCAATAGTTTTGATCTTTATACCTTAAATAGTTAAAAAAAAAAAAAAAAGCAAATAAATTCAGATTTTATGAAATATCAGTGGTTATTTTCCACTTCATATCCTTTCATATTCTTCTGGGGGAGGGAGGGGACGTGGGGGAGGGGTACTGCCAGGGCGAAGCAGATCCCTATAGAACTTATTCTACCAAAACTATAGTGTGCACAATGCAGAGCTATGCATTGTTACTTCAGGGATGGTAGCATAGTCATGAAAACAGCCTTACATTTGCAGAAGTTCTGTAGAGTTTAAGCAGATAATGCATCTACTAAGTGTCCTGAATTGCATAGGAAATGAAGCTCATTAAAACTATTCACAAATAATGTTAGTGGATTTTCTTCTGTCATTCATTGAATATGTTATTTTAAAAATATATTTTCTGGATTAGTCAAGTACTTCTGAGATAAAAATATTTGATACTTTTGCTGATTCATTGTGGCATTCTGAAATCTCTAGTAAACATTCTCACATTCTGTGAGAAGCTATTTTAACCCTTTTTAGCTTTTTTTTTTTTGTTTTGCACTAAACTGTAATCTGTTCTGAGTTGCTTATTTAATTATAATTTATACAGAGAAAGTAAAATTTGATTCTACACTTTAGAATTATTATGCATTCTAATTATTTGGAAAATTATTACCATTCCTCATAGTGGAAAACAGAAAGGGAGCAACATTCAGTATGAAATACAGGTGCTTTGTTTCAAATTTGATTAATACAGCTAGATGGTTTTTACACACAGATTTCATCTAATTACTTTAGAGTAAGACTGTTTTTATTGTCATAAACCTATAATAGCATGGATTTTTATAAACTTGGTAAAACACAACTTATTTTGTTTTTTGTGGCATGACTTACATGAAATGAGTATTTACTCTTTTATTCTCTGTTATGCATTGTTTTATACCAAGTTGTAGTTCTGCAAGTAAAGATGAACATATACATGTACCTTTTTCTTATTCAGTGGGACAAATAGGAAGCTTTATTTTAAACAATAATTTAGTTCTGCTAAAAAGGGATAACATCAGTGGTTCACCAGGGTTCCAAGTAGGGAAACTTTTTTCTGTTTACCTTATTTATAAATGCTCTGGGAAAGGTACTAAATAGGGACACAGTCAGTTATTTGTACAAGCCTATTTAAAAAAATATGTCCAAGGTCATGTTGAAAAGAACAGCAAAACCACTTAACAAAACTGGGGGAGGTGGGAGGGGTGAAGAGAGAACAACAAAAATCACCATCACCACCAAAACCAACAAAGAAATTCCAAACCAATAGATGAAATTAAAAAGAGATAAATGTAAATCATTAAGATGGGTAAGTAAAATCCTTGCTTCACATGTAAAGTGATGGTCTTGATGTATGACCATGGTCTTGATGTATGAATGACCATTGTCATTCTGAGTGAAATTTTAGTTTATGATACTTCTGTGAAAACATCAAACTTAGTGCTTGGTGCAAGTCAAACTAGAGATTAAACCCTGGTCCTCATGGGTGATTTCAATTAACTGGACATTTTGTGGGAAAAAAACCCAGCAGTTCACAAGTTTTCCATCAGGTTTCTTGAATGAATTGAGGATCATTTCCTACTGCAGATGCTGGATTATGGGACTAGGAACCACCCACTGCTGGATTTCCTGTTCACAAACTGAGAAGTCTGACTTGACAACAAAACTACCAGTGGTATCCTTGGACGGAGTAGTGATAACCCCATTGAACTTTAGATCTGTCTGGAAGGCGGTGTCCAGAGAGTTACAGTCAATGCTGTTATTTCCAAGTGGAGATCAGTTAACAAGTGTCTCTCAAAAGTTCATACCGAGATCAATACTACTTAATATCTTCACCAATGACATAGACCGTAGGATCAAGTGCACCAAGCTTTGTCCAGAACAAGGTGAGCAGTGCTGTTAAAACCATGGAAACATCCTGAGTTGGAAGGGACTCTCAAGGATCATTGAGTGCAGCTCCTGGTCACGTTCAGTATTGGGGCCAGTCCTATTTAACACCTTTATTGATGATCTCAATCAAGGGATTTAGTACACCCTCAGAAACTTCGTGGATGACACTAAATTGGGTGGGAATGTTGACTTGCTGAAGGGTAGGGAGGCTGTGCACAAGGATCTGGACAGGCTGGCTGGATGGGCTGAGGCCAGCTGTGAGGTTCAACAAGACTAAGTGCCGGGTCCTGTACTTGGGTCACAACAATCCCCTGCAGTGCTACAGGCTGGGAACAGAGTACCTGGAAAGCTGCCTGGTAGAAAAGGACCTGGGGGTGCTGGTCAACAGCAGCTGAAAATGATCCAGCATGTGCCCAGGTGGCCAAGAAGGCACATGGCATCCTGGCCTGCATCAGCAATAGTGTGGCCAGCAGAACTAGGGAAGTGATTGTTCCTCTGTACTTGTCACTGGTGAGGCAGCATCTTGAGTCCTGTGTTCAGTTCTGAGCCCCTCACCAAGAAGGACATCGAGGTGCTGGAGAAAGTCCAGAGAAGGGAAACAAAGCTGGAGAAAGGTCTAGAGAGTAAGACCTATGAAAAGTGGCTGAAGGAACTGTGATTGTTTAGCCTGGAGAAAAGGGGTTCAGGGGAGACCTTATTGCTCAAGTACCTGAAAGGGGATTGTAGCAAGGTGAGGGTCAGTGTCTTCTCCTGGATGAGGAAATGGCCTCAAGCTGTACTAGGGGAGGTTCAGGTTGGACATCAGGAAGAATTTCTTCTATGACACAATGGTTAGGCATCGGGATGGGCTGCCCAGGGAACTGGTGGTGTCACCATCCCTGGAAATGTTTAAGAAATGACTGGATGCATCACTTGGTGTTGTGGTTTGGTTGACAAAGTGGTGTTCAGTCAAAGGGTAGAGTTTAAGATTTTGAAGGTCTTTTCCAATCGTAATAATGCTAAGATTCTAAGATTTTTGCAAATTATCCAAAAAAAGAGTATTATATTTTTAGGTCAAATTTGGAGTATCATGAAGAAATAGAAAAATATTTAGCTTTTTTATTTTGATGAGGAAAAGGTGGAAATCTGTTGGTTTCTGGGTTTTTGTTGTTTGTGTTTTTTATTGGGGTTTTTTCCTGTTGAGTTTGTTAGTTTGTTTATTTTGGTTGGTTGGCTGTTTTTGTTTTGTTTGTTTATGGTTGTTTTTGGTTTTGTTTTGTTCAGTTTGGGGTTTGAGGTATTAGTTTAATAGCTGAATCCAAAAGCTTTATATGTTCATAACTCTTATGTATACACTGTCTTCTCCAGGTATTCATGAGACTTCCTTTCAATCCCTTCCATACCATGAAGGGCTGTGGCTGGCCTAATTGTGTCTGTTTTGGCCAAATGATTTAAGCACACAATTCATTAGAAAAATCAGTAGTGATAGAGAAATCATGAAAAAAGTATATCCACGGACCACTGTTTAAATCAAATGATAGATCAGGTCAGCTTCTTCTAAATTACTGCTCATTTCTAACTCAATTTGAACTTCACTTGCTGAAGACCTATATTTCTGTGAAAATTGCAACCTTCTAAATGTCTGTCGTCAATCACTCTGTAGACAACTATTCAGAATAATGTATGTGCTTTGATGTTTTGGTACTGACAACAATTTAGAAGTCAATATGTTTTTTCCTTGATTCTCTAAGTGAAAAATTATCTTGTAGTTCTTTTCTCTAATGTAATATTGCCATTGTCAGCTGAAGAAAACACAGTTTTGAATTTCAAGTCAAAAATAAGGTACTGTTGATTGAATAACCACAGCTGGAAACACTGTAATGACCTCTCACCAGATGTCAATGACATTTCCATTTGAGATAGTCTTTTTACGTTCCTAACTCTTGGTTCTTAATCTCTTTCACATATACTCTTATCTGTGCAATCTTGCTGGTTGTTCCTTATTATCATTTTCTTACCTCAGGGATGGATGTTGTATGCCTCTGGCTTTTGAGTATTATATTGCGGTCTGAATCCTACCCAGTTAATCCAAAATAATTCCTTGTGGCTAAGTTTTTTCATTGTTTCTGACTATTGTAAATAAATCAGATCTTCTTTTGGTCTCAATACTTAATATAATTCAAACTTGAATTGTTATATAAAGTCCCTAAATTTACACATTAGCCAGCAAAAGTAGTCTTTCTTCCTGAATCCCCACTTACTTCACTGGAGCTCTGCATAGACGAAAGCATTGTTTAATGTGGAGCTGCTCCCTAGACTGCTTTCAACTGACACATAATTAAAATTTGGTTAGATAAGATTTGATTTACACTGAATGGTAAACACTGAAAATGTGAAGTATCGGCTCTAAAAATATAATTTAGGAACCCAAAATGAAACTTAGAAATTTAAATTCTTGCCCCATTCCTTAAAAGTTATTAAAAGAAGTGTCTAAATAATTAAGATGCCTCATTTGCCACAAGTTACTGCTCCAAATAGATAAAATTTGTGTTTGAACAAAGCCTCCTATTATTGGCAGTATAGAAAGTTTAGCAGTGCTTTGGAATTAAGGCAAATGTATAATTACATTTTTAAACAGATATCAAATGATGGAAGACAAATCAGTTAGCAAGACTTAATAAAGAAAAGTGGAAACCTGTAGTGCTTACTTTACTGCTTAAGATTAAATTATGTAAGAAATGGATGAATTTGGTTTAAATCCCATGTGAGGAAGATTTAAAGTAGTACGTCCTTAAATACTTTAGCTACAAATTGATACGCTAGATTGGAAACTTTAGGTATATCATTAGTAGATTTCCTCTTGAAGCTACTTTAACTGGCAAACACAGAAGCGACATGTTTGATAAGACAGCAAAATATAAAAAATATAAATATAAATATAAGTATAAATCTAAATCTAAATATAAATATACAGAAACAGAAAGAAATAGAAATAGAAATAATAGAAATAGAAATAATAGAAATAGAAATAGAGAAAAATGTCTAATCTGGGGATGAGTGCACCTGAATGAGGGTGATGCATGAACACTTCTACACAGGCCATTCATTGTAAGGGGCATAGAATGGAAAACCACCAAATAATAAACAACTTGGACTGCTCACGTACACTAGGGAATTTGAACCCCATCAGACTGCAAAGTCAGTTGAAATTCCATTTCACATCAAAAGTAAATGCACTAACTGCAAAACTGTTCAGCACAGTAGATCAGGAGAGTAGGTTGATCCATCTGCTTTGTTTCAGAAGATACAATTACTGTTTGATGTGCTTACAAAAAAAAAGAAAAGCAGAAATTAGCTTCAGGAAAAATTTAAAACTAGGAATCTAAATTGGAAGGAGATAAAATACTTTCAGATATTGACACAGTAGCTGTCCATTAGAGTTTAAAATTTTTAGAATATTTGTACAGTAGTCATAATCACAAAGCATATCTAACAGTTATTTCCTTTTTGTGCGCAATGATTGAGCTGCCATTTTTATTATTATTAGTTTCTAGATTATGGTTAGGTAATAAGTAAAATAATTTTTTGTATATTTGTGAAGTATTTAATTTTCTTTTGCCACTTTTTTGGTACCTCAGAATGTAGAATTTATGTGAATAATTTAATGACATTAAAAAGTACAGTAATTTGTTTCATTCATTAGCTGTACAAAAATCTGAAGTAATCTACCATACAAAGGAAGAATGCTGTCATTTATACCTTTAGTTCTGAATCAGTGATCTTAATTCTGTGAGGTCTTATTCAGTATCAATCCATTTACTATAAAAGGATTTCATGAGAAAAAAATGAGAATAGCACTGCACTCATATTTGTGCAAATTTCAGCAAGGTTAGTTCTTTACTGTTTGGAATATTACTAATTTTCAAGATTCAATTTCTTTTCTCTTAGAAAGTAAAGTCACAGTAGAAATATCTCTTCTTGATAGCCAAATTCTTCATTTATAGTTTTGGTCAAAAAAAAAAGACACTAAAGAAGGATGTAAAACTAGGGTCAAAAACTTTTCCATTGATTCAGCAAGCTTTCTAAATGTCAATGCTAATCTCAACTTTCATACATTTTGAACCAGAGAATGTTACCAACTCTCTCTGTTGAGGACATAGTCTCAAAAATGTCAGCTGATTGTCAGATATGCAAGTTCCCTAAAGTGTTATCCATAAATGTTATATCCCTGGGTGCTGCTATATTGGATTAATCTCATTTCTAGGATGGAATAGACATGCTTCGTCCCCGAGTCCAGCACACTAAGAACCATAAAAGTTATACCTCCTGTAATACTCTTTGTTCTTTACTGACACAATGTCTCACCAGCACACAAAGGCAGGCAGTCCTGTGAGAGTTCTGTAACTATGAGTAAGTCTCTAAAGTGGTTCTTTTACAGATTTCACTCAAAATCTGGTGCTTTCTAGATGACAGACAATTTTCAAAAAGCATAGGAGTGACAGGATGCTACATTCAACATATACTCAGTTTTTAAACAGCATCATAAAAATGTTCTACAACCCTTGATAAAAATCTCTGTCTAAATTCTGAGAGTAATGCTAGCAATTGAGTATACAATAGGAATTGTTATTACTATCTTCAGAATACAGGTGAAACACAGGTGTAAGAAATCAGTCATGAAGTGGCAACACATACCAATTGACAAATCAAATTGAAATGTATAGATTAATGTTTTCACTTGCCATAGGAGGGGTTATTTCACTTTTTAAATCCGAGTCTAACAAAGTACAGTAGCCTTGGAGAATTAATAAGACTCTATAAGGACCACATTGATAAATATTTAAAATCTTTTTTACCCAGGAGGTTTTAAGCTTTCTAAATTACTATTTCAGGGACTATAGGGAGGTGTTTTCTGTATAAAATACTTAACACACAGTTATAATTTTTTAATGAGCATCCTGAAGTATAAAATATTTTTCAGTAGTGATGATATACTATCTATTCTTATTATCTTATTATCTATTAGAGGAAATTTTGTTTTACTTTTAGTTTTTAAATTGCAGGACCAAACCTGGTGAAGGAAGACAGAGTAAGGTAAATATCAAAAACTTTGGAAATTCAAAAATGGCAATTATTGTTAATCCTGAATATTTAAAAGAATACCTTTTCTGTCAAAAATAAATACTGGTAAAATTTAACGGTCTGAAAACAATTAAATTTTCCATATAAAAAACTTACTCAAATATGAGACTATAGAGTTAGGATAATATTCCAATGCATTTTTTAAAATACTTGTTTTTAAATTCTCTCCATAAAAGGAGCTTCATCAAGAAAGATTTTTGTGCACAAAAATGAAAAAGAGATAATGAATTATGCAAAAAAAAGGCGTTATAATTTAGAATTAAACATGCAAACCTGTAGGTCACTTGCGATTCTTGGATATGTAAAAATTTTATAGATAAATACGTAGTTTTCTTAAATGCATTACCTGCATTACCATTTATTCTTTAAATGCACATCTTCATATTAGTTTAAATGTTCACTCATCATCTTGGCACCTCTTTACAAAGAGAAAAAAGTTGAAAAACCTTACCCAATATATGACTATTTTTCAAAAGCAACAAATAAGAGATATTTTCATCTTTTGACAGCATTAAAAACTATTCACGCAGAGAACAGCAGGCTATCACTTGTATTAAATATATATGAAAATCTATAAAACATTTGAAATGTTTTGAAAACTGAAGTATGTTATCCACTGCTGACAAAAAAGAGAATGTAAATTAGTTTAAAGGTGGGGTGATGTTGAAGAGTAAAAAAAAAAATCTTGTTTCTTAATTTCGTCCAGAGACTAAGCATAGAGAAGAAGAAATCACAAAAAAAACTGCAGACAAAACAACTGAGGATTACTGTCTCGAACAGAAGTGTAAACACTAAAATTCTGAAATGCTAAGAACATGTCCATCATGTCAGCCAGTATGTGAAGTGCCTGGACTTTGAAGAGATTCTAAAAGTCATAACAGTCTGAAGAAATTAAAACAAAATCAAACAAAAAAAAGCAAAAATATTAGATGTCATAAATTTCTCTGGGACTTTACAACTCAATTGACATTTCCTGGGAATATTTTGTTAAGTTACATGACGTTTTTTGCAGACAATTCCAACCTTTTTGTTTTATGCAGTCACTAAATACTTGAAGCTAAAATCTCTCCTCACCAAGCAAATGAACATAAATTTCTTCATTGAATAGATATTTTTTAATATTAAATATTTAAATGGCAATTTGGGCCTATAAAAAATGTCTTGACAAGCTTTTATAGAGGTGCTTTTAGGGACCTAATTACATCATAATTCATACATGAGAGTATTTAAGGTTTAATTACAAAATTTTATAGTACACTTTTTATCTTACTGTCTTTATAATTTCATCATGTTTTCAGATATGTGTAGGACCAGCACTTCTTCTCTGACAGGAACTTTGAACAAGCCAGTATTGCTCAGATTTTTCTTTATATGCAAGTAATGCTAGACCCTGAAGAAAAGCCAGGCTATTTTTAAAAATATATTTGGTTAATAAATTATTTGTATTTCTAAAATTCTGAAGAAATCATTACTCTGTATCTTTCTGTCATAGCATTCTTAGAATAGACTGAAGGCTGCTTTTTTTTTTTCTTTCTTGTATGTAAAGAAATTCCAAAGAATAATGTTGAATTGCAAAAGTATGGAATATCTGCTACTCTAGACCTTTTGAACTATGCATAAAATACTCCTATGGCAACACAACACAAAAAACTGCCACATATCAAAGACACTCCTGCTAGGTGTGTGCTATCCTCCCAAACAGAAAGCCTCACTTACATGACATAACAAACACTTATGGGTCAAGAGTCACAAGTTGCTTACCATTGGTGTATATGATGGGTAATATAATAAGAGAAAAAAATTCTCAGATCATCCTATGCTGCAACTTACAATTATAACTTAAAAAAAAAAAAAAATTAAGTCTTGCTCTGATGAATAAGATTAGTTTTTGAGTTAGGAAGATTAGATAAAGTCGTATTTCCTTTATAGGAAGGTCAGTATCTACTTTACATATCTCCTTTCACCTTGATCTGCAAAACAGCGTGTATTTTTTAAAGTAATAATAAAATTCTGTCTTACAACAAAATTTGCGTGGTAAAGAAGATAGAAGAAATAGAAGACAATAACGAGAATCTTCATCTTTTAACTCTAAATTCTGTCCTATTTTTATGATCAGAGTACTTTGTTTTGCTGTGTAATTGCTGCTATTTGTAGTCAATATTTAATGTTGCTTCCCTTGTAAAATCAGCCATTTTATATCTACAAAGCAGAGGAATACAAAATCCATTTGTTGTTAGTGGGAATCATGAAGCTGTCTTCTGCTGTTAGCTTTGACAAATAACATATCAAAAAAAAAGTAATTGTAATTATATTGATCCGTCCATAGCGGATTTGCATTAAATAGTAATATAGGTATGACTTCTAACCAAGTCTGGCACATAATCATAGTCTGATTTTGCTTATGAATATTTATTTTATACATTTACATTTTGGACAGAAGAAAATAAAGCCAAGAAAAGCTATCATCACTGTCATTAACAAGATTCAATACCATTGCCATAGGATGAATTAAAAAAACCCAAACCCCATCAGATAAATAAACATTTATCATGAATGGGATTTAGCATTAGGTATGTATAAAACATGTAATAATTCTTATTCATAATTCTATTTAATAGCTGATATTTATTGCTAGTTTGGTTGTGTTGCAAACATCTTCAGCTGTTTTTCAAATGTAGGTGTTTTTTTTCTCTGAAAACAAGAGTAAACTAAATTTAACTGATTATAAAAATGCATTTTTTACACAAAAGTAAGAAGAGATTTCTCTCTGAAAGTTCTGAAGCTTTACCTGGAATAAATACATGAAAAAAATTACATTTTTGTCCTGGGGAGCAAATGTCTGTTTAAATACAAATCCTAATGCACCCATATTTGAGTGAAGCATATGTTATTACTTCCATCTCCTCTTCCATATTAACTCATGGTGATATCTTCTCTTTCTTACCATTCGCCTGGCTTCATTTTGTCCTTAAACCTAAAGATAAGAAGTATCTTTATTCTATAGACAGGTAGTCGTAGTGATCAAAAAGTAATATACATATATTTAACATATATACAAGCTGCACTAGTTTTAATGGGAATGTCATAGATTAGGCTAAATTTCATACTAGCCCTTGCTTGAAATATAATAATTCTTTTCTTCATTTAACTTTATTGCCTACAAATATTTTAAAAACTTGTTCAGCTGGTCACCTTCTTTTACAACAAGATTAATTGGAAATGTTTTGTGTGGTTTGAAAGCAAAATACATAATCACAGTTTCCTGTTCTGGCTATATGGAAGTAAATAATTCTTGGGATGTTTTTTGTATTTTGGGTATTTTTGCAGGGGTTTTTGTTGTTGTTTTTTCCCTGTACTCATACCTCACTGCTCAAATTTTGCGTTTGGTTGCTCAGGGCTTTAAAATAGTTCACCTAAAAGGTCTGTTGAACTATGTATCCTGGTGTTAATAATAGGGAACACACAAGAATAGGTCGAGCAGATAGTTATACTTATCATGAATATTCTCCAAAAGATCAGTGAATCTATAATTCAGGCACTGTTTTAAACAAAGGTATTCTTTTGACAGATAATACCACTCTCGACCGGGAGTAATTCTCTTGGTCATGTCACCTCTATATCCTTGTGACCTACAATAACATCAATGTAGAAATCGTGTCATTTCAGATCAAACTTAACTTCTGTGGAATAAGTGACAGAACATTTGCTCAGACACGGAAATTATACTTGCTGCATTTCTTTCTTAAGATAACAGCAGTATGGAGCTGTTTCAAAAGATTAGGGTATGTCTAAGTGCCTAATAGAGCTGATCATTATCTAATAAAGGAAACCAAAAATGTGCCTGATGACACAGATGATATGGAAATTTATATACTTTGTGAGCTTAGTTTTTCCAGGCTCAGCTCTTCAAGCTGATGCACAGACACAAGTCATGTCTAACCATTTTAGAATCTGCATGTCACTGTATAGAAATCTTTTCTATTTGTACAGGTCCTTCAGACACATGCAGTATTTTGTCCTTTCTTAAATATCTCATGCATTCATTGCAAGTATAAAATTTTGATTGTGTAATTATGTTTCGACATCTAATTTTAATAGCACTTCCAAAAGATGTGTCTTTTCACAATTGTTCTTTTTACGAAAAGCTAAAACAAACAACAGCAAACAAATACAACTTTCCTTACATTTAGGGTTTAAAGATACTCTTCAAAAGATAAGCAGTTTATAAGAACTAGAGGATGAAGATATTGTCTTTCATGTGTCAAACTACTTCCCAATTTTTTTCAATATTCTGGACAGGTGAAATATGGGTAACAGAAATCTCTCTTGGATGTTGACACTGCAGAAGAGAGTTTAGAAGAATGTAAAAAATCTTTAAAATATATACTTGTCTTTACAAGTTGTGTCTTTGCGTTGGATCAGTTTTTATGTTGATAGAAATTCTTCTTAATATTATTAAATTTGGAATAGATTTAGAAATTTTCACAAGTATTTTCTAGGGGTGGGTGATATAGCATAGTCAAAGATTTGGGATCAAGGGCATGATATGATTCCTCTCTGTCACTCAGGTATTAAACATGAATTATGGAAGGTGATTACATCTGTCCCCCTTGCCTGAAGCAATGAAATTAAGGTTTTACAGAGCTATCAAAAACCTGCTGTGTCAGAGATTAGCATGATTTCAAATTATATCAAGTGCGGGAGGATAATACTTTATGGTTTGATTCAAACCATATTTGAAGAAACATGGGAAATATGAAAAAGCTTCCATATTGTCAAAATTCTACTTAAATAGCAGCTCTTACAAAAAGGGTGGGGTTATTTTCATTCCTTTTTTTTTTTATGCATGCATAACTTTATTTTTTGCTGGCATAGAAAATTAAAATTTTCATCAGAATGGTGAAAACAAAACTTTTTAATTAGCCTAAAATAAAATAAGAATGTTGTATGAGTTAATCTGTAAATGAGGCTGTAGTAAAATTGGACATCTATTCACTGAAGCTGTATAATACCTTTCCACATATAATGACACACGGACATAGTTATTATCTGAGCCTCTTTGTGACCTTTTCATGAGCAATATGTAAAGAAGCAGGTAGATAAAACAGAAGTAACTATGATAACACAGCAACTTAGTTTGTCATCTTTCTATTGATAAAATACACCAGTACCTAAGGTCCAAACATATCTGCGGGCTAGGTCCTCTTTTCCACCTGTCCTGGGTAACCCAACATATGTGTATTGTATTCCATATGTTTTCTACACCAATCTGCCCAAGACTGGTAATGTCCCTTTAACAGACAGAGGACAGAAGCAGAATCAGCGTGTCTTACCCCAGGTTTGTGGAGGTGGGGGATGCCAGAGTTCTTTTAAAAGGCCCTTTAAGAATTTCATAACACCCTTTTTATGTCCACAGAAGGCAGCCCCCATCTCTGGATCTGGGGAGGACATTATCTTTGGACTTTTTTTTCACTGCAGCCACTCAAGACAACAATGCCAGGAAAAGCAGGACTCCTGCACCCCAGACTCCACCAGTTCCAGCTGTTGACCTAGTTCCAGATGGCACTGTTGATAGAGGTGAGAGAGACCTTTGCACAGAGCAAACGGCTCAGAAGCATTTGACTGGTTTTGGACAGCAGTAGTTCTCCAGGTTTCTTTTTTTTTGGCCTTGTTTCCCATTGGCTGTTGTTTGGGGGAAGAGGGAGTTTTTTAATCATGGAGCTTCAGTTGCTGTGGGTTGTTTTTTTTCATTTGTTCTCTCTCTCCCCCACATGGTCAGGAGAAGGAGGCTTCTCTGCCATCTTGTCTTTGTCCCCTGGACAATGCAGTCAGCTATGGAGGCCATGGTACTGGGGAGGAGCTTCCCCACATCTTGTTTCCTTTTTTTCCCAGGGAGTCCATGGGATTTAGTACCTTTATATCTAGTGATTATTACTGGTTTCTTGGTTGTAGTTGTTTTTTTTTTTTAGTAAACTGGTATTTTTCACGTATCTTCTTTCACATATCTTCTCACGTATTTGTCTTTCCATATTGATGAAAGGGGAGTGGTTAAAGCTAAAAAGGGAGCAACTCCTTTTGGAGTGTACACCTCATATAAATTGTTTTAAACCAAGACACTACCATACAGGTGAAAGCAGCTAAACATACTCAAAGGCTTTTCAGAAACTGTATGTCTTTAATTTTTAAGTGTCTTAGTAGATCAGAGTAACTGTTCTTATTTTACAGACTGGAAAGAGAACATGTGATTCTTTTCAGCTAAATGTACCTACCTGAAAGTTAGGTTCTTAGATTAAGTTAGTCCCATAATCTTCTTCTGCATTACTCTACTTGGGAAAGACAAAGGATAGAAAAGAAGAAAGTTTCATTTTCTGTGTAAAAGACCAGTGAAAGATGTGGTGGTTTAAAACACAGTGAGAAAATTAAATCCACTTGATCTTTCCCCTTTCCCCCGCTGTAAGGCCCCCAAAACTTCACTCAATGAGACACTTAAAGGGCTTACAGTTTTTCATGTAATCTGAGTTAGACACATGGGAGAAATACCAACAAGACATTCTCAAGAGGTCAAAACAACAACAAAAATATTACCAGCAACTTTAGAAAGTAAAAGAACTTTGATAAAAGTTTTACAGCAGCATTCAATCAACATTAAACATTCCACAAAGCATTAACTTAGCCCCCTCCATGACGTGATTGGTATGGAATTCAACATTGTTAGAAACTCCACCCCTTTCCTCTATAACTTTGACATAAGCCCATAGCTGTTAGATATGAAAAATAGGACAGATCTGTTCAATGCCATAGGTCAAGATCAGAGGAATCACCATCAACAGATACTTTGTGGTAGTGATGTGCTATTTGTGTATTGACTGTGTAGACAGTAAGGAAGGACTGATGGGCAAAACCTTCCTCAATTCAAAGAAGCCTTAGGTCTGCACACTGGCTCCCGTAAGGACTTCAGTTATACTGTTATTATACTATTATTTGCTGGGAAAACAAAACAGTGGCACATAAGCAATTCAGAAGATCTCCAAAATACATCAAGGACAACTTCCTTACTCAGTTGTTGAATATATCAACTAGGAGTGCTGCTCTTCTGGACCTACATATAAAGAAGAGTTGTTTCAAAACATGAGCATCAATGGCAGTCTTGGTCACACTGACCATGAGATCACAGAGTTTCAAGATCTGAAAGACCATGAGGAAAATAATCCAGGACTAAAGACCTGGATTTCAGAATGACAGAACTTGTTCAGGGACTGATCCCTGGGAGTCTGTCACGAAGACGTAATGAGCTAAGGAATACTGTTAGAATTTCAGAAACATCTTTCTTAAAGGATCAGTCCAACCACTCAGCCAGACAAGGAACATGTATAACATAAAGACCAGCATGGTTAGAGCTAGTAGAAGAATTTTAAAACCAAACCAAATAAGCAAACAACAACAACAACAACAACAACAACAACAACAACAACAACAACAACAAAAAAAAAAAAAAAAAAACACAAACCCAAATCAACCAAAAAACCCAAACCAAAACCCTAAAAACAAAGCAACTGCAAACCCTACCAAAATAAACCAAAATGAGAATTAAGTATGGAAAGGCTCTGAAAGAGGTATGTAGAAAGAGTGATTGAGCATTCACAGGTAACATGAAGAGGTCAAAATCTCAGCTGGAGCTCAAACTTAAAATAGAATTGTAAAAAAAAAAAAAACCCAACAAGAAAAGTGTTCTGTACCTATGTACGTGGAAAGTTCTGTACCCATGTAAGTGTGTAAGTGCAAGGAGTATGAAGGAGTATGAAGGTCCACTTCTGAATGGGACTAGCAAGTTACTCACAAATTGCATAAAAAAGTTGAGATACTTAATGCCCTCTTTGCCTCAGTTTTCATAGTTAAGGTCAGTTCCGAATTCTCTTTGCCAAGATCAATGATGAAGCAAAGAGCAAAGAATGATCAAGAGAACATCTGAACAATTTGGACATATACACACCTGTGGGGCCTGACAGGATACATCGGGGTGCTAAAAGAGCTGCATGGCATCTTTGCAAAATCATTCTCTGTCATCTCTGAAAGGGTTATAAGGATCCAAGGGGAATCCTGAATTATTCTGAAAGGGAAAAGAGTGCATCCATCTAGACACAGGGTAAAAAGGAAGATCAGGAAACTGCAGGCCAGTTAGCATCACATCAGTCAATGAGAAAATTAAGGAATAGGTCCTCATGGAAGAAAATTCCCAGCACATGAAGGACAAAGCAAACAGTAAAAAGTGATGGGGAAAGGCAACACAGATTTACCAAAGGTCAGTTGTGCTTGACCAACCCCGTTGTCTTCTGTGATGTTTGGTGGATGAAGGCAGAGCAGTGGATGTTGTGTATCTTGATTTTAGCAAATAATTTGACATGGTCTCCCACAACATTCTTGTTGGCCAGCTGATCAAGATATAGATTGGACAGGAAGACCATAGAATAGATAGAAAACAACCTAAATTGCCAGGCTGAAAGGGTGGTATTTAATATTCTAAACAATCACTTGTTCATGAGTGGAGTTTCTCAGAAATTGGTACTGCATCTGTTAGTATTCAGTATCTTTATATATGGTTGGGATGATGAGATTGAAAGCAACCTTTAAGAGGGACTCTTCCAATACCTAAAAACAATTAGAGAGGAGGTGGAGAAAGAGACATGGTGGTAGGTAAGAGGGAAAAGGCACGAGCTAATTCAGGGAATATTCTGTCTGAATGCAAGAAGAAATTCTTTATCGTGAAAACAATTTTGCATACGATTAGGTCACTCAGACAACTGGTGAAATCTTTCTTCCAGGAATTATTCCAGAATTGGCTTGACACTGCATGACCTAATCCAAGGCTTTTCTTTCAAACAAAGGTTGGACCAGATGATTTCTAGATGTCACTTCCAGAACAGACTTTTATATGATTCTGTGATATCTGCAAGAAATATCTCTTACAACTAAAGATGACAAGAAGGTGAAAGAATGTAGCTGACAGAGGTGAGGACCCCTGGTCATATATCCATTTGAAATTCAGGATATACTCGCTCAGATTTGGCATCACATTAGCTAACTTTTCATTTAATTGCATCTGTGGTTCAAAGGTAGGTAAAGTTGATGGGGTTTTTTTATATTCATGTAAATCACTATGGTAACACTGATACACAAAACAACCTTGTGGTGGCAAGTGGGAAAATAATCCCTCTTGCTTCAGCTTTTGAAATGTAGGCATCTAATCTATATTACCATCCAGAATCTCATCATAATTAATATGGAGAGACAGATGTCTCTGGAAAAAAAGATCATAGACAACTCTTGCAAGCCAGATACCTATCATTTAGGCATGGCTAAAATTAAGTGAGATGAATTGCTTTTTAAGTGACATGCCCAAGGAAAAGTAATTATGTCTTGCAAAGTAATTCCCTCTGATTTTTTTCTGAAAAGGAGTAAGTTCTAAAATGGATACAGCATGTACAGATTCATGTTCTGACTCTGAGAAAACAAATGAGTTCATATATTTAAGCAATGTTTTTTATGGGGTGTCCAACACAATGTTACTAAGACCATTATGGGACTGTATAGAATCTGCTAGTAATGGAAAAGAATCTCATCAGAGAGAGAAAGATAGCAGATTTAAGTCTTTGACAAGAGAAATGTGTTGGGACTAGGAAAAAGAACCCACAACTGTTTTGTGTGACTAGTGTGCCTAGGTTTAATTTGTGCTATTCCAGGCTTTTATGTCTTTTTTGTAGTTTTTTTTATACCTAATATAGCAGAATTTATCTCTGGTTTATAGTATAATAATTTTGATTAGTTTTAAGGGAATATTCAATTTTTGTAATGATCTGTGACTTGCTTAAAAATAGAATAAACACTTTAACACAGAATTGTCCTTGCCCTGAGAACTACTTGATTTATTCCTTGCCAGCAGTTCTGCACCTAAGGTCTTATTTAAAATATGTTGTTCACTCTTTCTGCCTTAACTCCTTCAGTTTATTTCAAGGGGAGACAGAATTGTTTGCCTTGGGCTTTCCACATGACTGTGGTCCTTTGCTTTTCAGATCAATTCCTGAGGCAAGAGATATAACCACTTCAAATCTTTAGAAACAATACTTTATTGGCTCCAGAACTATATGCTTTCTTTTCAGAACAAGTATAAGGCAGAACTCATAGAATCTGTGGCTACACAGATTAATTTGGCTTAAAGGACCATTATTGCTTATCCTGATTTTTGGAAGGGGGTTTGGAACATGGACAAACTGATAAAATGAGGTCTCTATGTACTGGGCAATTTTGTAAATAATTTACATCTCAGTTACCTAAATCGTAATTCTAAGAATTATTTTTAAATTATACCTAGTTTATGGATTCTGAACTCCTGAAAACACAATTCTGTTATTTGTGATCCACATGCAAAACAATACCTAAAATTACACCCATTCTGTAGTTCTCTTAGACACATGGATATTCTCATCCTTACTTTTTCAATCAAATCATAGATAACTGTAAAAGTTAAAAGAAATGATAACTGTAAAAATAAGAGGAAAAAAGAACAGTATATTTAAATTGTTCAGCTTCTTAGCCTTCTGAAGATTGTACTACAATCTTTTTTTACATGCACAACAATCTTTTGCAATAACTGAGGCCCATACTTCTATTCGCATCTGAGCAGAGCAAATTAGTTGTGAGTCAACATATTCTTATTTAATTTCTTCTTACAACAAATCTTTTTAAGAAGTACAAAAAGGAGGCAGAATGTAGTAATAATAACAAAACCAAAACTTTTCAGTTATTGTGGTGTGGTGCATTGACTTCACTGACCTCCAGGTTCCCATCAAGCCACTCTATCATTGTCCCTTCTCAACAGGAGAGGGGGAGAAAATATGATGAAAAGCTTGTGCATCAAGATAAGGATGAAGAACACATACCAGTTATTGTCACAAGAAAATATGACTCAGCTTAGAGAAATTAATTTAATTTCTTTCCAATGAAGAAATATAATGAAGAAATAAACCCAAACATTAAAAACATCTTTCTGCCACCCCTTCCTTCTCCCATGCTCAACTTCTCTTCTGATTTCTCTACCTAATCCAGAGTGGCACATGTAGATGAGGAATGGGGGATTGCGGTCAGCTCATAACATATTATCTTGGCTTACAATCTTTCTCCGTACAACCTTCAGATAAATTCTGGGGTCTCACCCATGGGATACAGTCATTCATGAACTTCTCTAATGTCAGTCCCGGTCACAGGGTGTAGTTCCTCATGAACTACTCCAGCTTGATCTCCTCTCCATAGTGCCACAGGTCATGCCAGGACCTTGCTCCTTTGCAGGCTCTTCACAAGATCGAACCTTCCTTTGGGAATATCCCTCTACTCCAGTATGAGCTTCTCCCTGGGCTGCAGATGACTATTGGCTCCGCCATGGACTCCTGTGGACTGCAGAGGGACAACCTCCATCAGTTTCCAGTGTCTTCTCATGGAAGTGACCTGTGCAGCACCCCCTACTATCAAACTTTGCTACATAAACCAAATACATATGGACACTGCGTAAGGACTGTGAGGAGTCTCTAGACTGTAAGAAAGTATAATCCTAAGTCTGTAGACTAAAGCTGACATGTCAGATATAAGTCTGTGTACTACCTATTCAGCCAATGTCATATCTGCTTTGGTTTTGCAGCAATACAAAATAAATCAAAGTGGTCTTACAAAGCAGGACCTCTGAGTCAAGAATCTCCATTATTAAATAACCAATTTACAAGGAACAAGATATATGGGCTCCATGTCTCTCAGAGTCCTGTATCACCTCCTTTCTTTACTATCACATCATCTTCAAAGAAAATTACTCCCACTTACAGTGATCAATGTTTGACAGGGTAAAAAGTTATTCTATAAAAGGGATGGATATTCCAGTGCAACTGTAGAATAGCTTACTACTTTGTTTTCCATATTTTTTACATATATTATGTTCAACACATTTCTGAGCATTTCATGGTGTTTTTTATTATGAAGTCCAAGTACCATTCATTATAAAAAACAGAACTGGAAAGCAGAAAGCCATACATTAAAGAGTAAACTCAGAAGCACAGATGTGGACTCTTACTAGCAACAGATCACAGTATTTTTATGGACAAATCTAAATCTAATGCTCAGCCTAAATATGATTATGTTTGTTTTCTCTGTTGGTTGCATCTGCTACTTGCAAGGATTTTATTCTCAAGTGTGGATTTACATCAACAGAATAATTAATAATTGTTGTTGTAAGTTATTTGATAATATATATCATTGTGTTTGGAGTTTTACACAGCCACACAGTCCTGGATGAAACTAAATATCTTGCATCCGGGATCCCGGATTTGTGTATCCGGGATACACAATATCAAAAAAAAATCCCTAAATAATTTATGCAAATTATTATAGGCTGCTAAAATTAGCTGTTTCTAGGCCACTTTATCTGACTACATGGGTTGCCTTTTTCGTGTGTGTGCGTGTGTTTGTAGAAGTGAAGGACATTGCATCTTTGCTTTTCCCTTCTGACACGCTAGAAAATAAAGGTATACTGTGTTCTCTCATATATAACACTGACATATGCAATTGGATACCTGTTCTTTTTAGTTCTCTTGTTCTAGCTGCTAACAACTGGGTGCTAATATGATATAAAAGCTATTAAAATTATATTTATATATTGGTCTGTTTATACTATATTTTATATTAAAACTCTATAAATGCATGTTCTAATAATTTCTTGAAGTTGATAGTATAGCCATAAGAAAAATTACTTTCAGAGAAAATAATCTCCTCTGGTTTGGTAATACATATTTATACCTTTAAACTGTTTATGTTATTAGTAATTTTTTATCATCTTAGTATATTTCGCTTAGGAGGGACTCTGTTTTGTTGTGGAGAGGAATATGTCCTCTTCCTCTCTCTCTTTCATCATATCCAGTATTTCTAGGTCTGAGTATTTTTTTCTCCATAAGAAGTTCCCAAGAGGAATATTTATAAAATTACTTTGAAAACCAGCAAAATCATAATTTCTAGATTGCAATATTTTGTCAGTCTTATCTGATTGGCAAATGTGATCTAAAGTGTGTTATTCTATTTATTTAACTCCTATGTGTTTTATTTCCTACTGCTGCATATATTGATAAAGGTTTAAAATTCGCTCTTTTATTGATCAAGCCTTCAATTAATGAGTTTGTTACAAAGTTCAGAATTCATCAAACTAAAATAATTCAAAGGTCTTTCTCACAATGTTTAGACCCCAAAATAATTTGTTTGTTTTGCTACTAAAACCATTGCAGAATGCATTGTGGAAGACGGCAACTACACAAGACAGACTAGAGCACAACTGCATTTTTTAGTGTTGGTGTCGCAGTTGTGTAAAGAGGAGAATATATTGATATAGAAAAGAAAGAACTATGGAAAACAAAATATATTAAATGGTGTCACCAAGCTTTAGGCACCTAGATGGTTGCAGGATAGAATTAGATTTTATGAATGAGAAGTAATAGCATTCGCACTGACTTATGAGTGGTAAGATGCTACCCAGTGTTTGGGAACAGCAAAGCTCCTATATGACACAGGAGGATAGAAACAATGGTGTATTGTCTTCAGGCTTAGAAAGATAAAGAAGATGCAGCATACAGTGAGAGAAATAAAAAAATGTTTTTGCAATTTAGAGAAGTAAAAGACATTTTAGGGAATAGAATATGTATTCATTTTTGTTGACAATTTATTGATCTAGCTTCTTTGGCAATCAGTTTTTAAATTCTTTTGTGTTGGCTCATAGTTTCAATTCCTTCTCCTCTGTTATTTAACCTTCTCTCAGGTATTTGTTATGTATGTGCATACTACAGCTATGAGCTAGGCTGAGTTTCCTTTGTATTTTTGTGATGCCTTTTGAGACACTGAGGCAAAAATAGTGATGAATATGAGAATGCCAAGGATAATGTTAGTACCCAGGAAAGGTAATAAATGTTCTTTTTTCCTCTCTTATCACCTTTTCATTCTGAAACTCAGTAGAAACTATCTGGTTTAATATTCTTTCAAACAATATCCTTACAATCTAAATTTAATAAGTCTTTGATGGGAAGTTAAATACAACTCTAGCCAGCACAGGGGGTGTAGCAAGATGATGGCAGCAGGGCCTGGGACTGCCCCATGCTGGACACAGATGATTCAAGTCAATGCACCCACCATAGGGCACAGCTGAGCCCACAGATGAGGGGGTAGTGGCTTCAGGAAAACACAATTAAAAATGGGCAAAAAATTTCAGATAGTGGAGGGATGACAGACTCAAATATAATGACAAAAAAGAGGCAACACCATGGTGAGAGAAGAAATCTCTCTGGAGGTAGTGCTGCAGGCACCAGAGCAGAGATTCCCCTCAGGCATGTGGGAAGACCCCAAGTCAAATCTTGTTTGCCCATGACAGTAGCTGGCAAGGGATCTCTCTGTCTTTATGTGAGCCTGTGAGCTTTTCTATCTCATTTTCTCCCCTGCCCTTGTGAGGATGGAGAGTGAGAGAGTGGCTGAGATGGAATTTGGCATCCAGACAGCATCAATCCATCACACACACACTAGATGTAACATAAAAGATGTAGGTAAAGCAGAATATAGAATATAGAACATAAAATACCTAACATCCGTATTTCCAGAATTACATTGATTTCAAATTCAGGGAAAAAAATCCTTATTGGCAGCTCTGGGACAAAAGAAAAGGAAGCTTTGACACAAGGCAGCATGTTTCCATAATACAAGAAAAAAATATGGTCTTAAGATTGTGATTGAAATAATTAACAAAAGAGTGAAATTGCCTGCAGAGACAATTTTGACAGGGCCTCAAGAGCAGTGCTAGGACACAGTGTCCCTGTACAGTGTCCCCCCACCACTGCCCACACCCCGAACCCCACATCAGCCCCTGGGCGTGTCAGCTGATGCTGATGGTCCCAGTGAAGCTGCAGCAGGGCTGGCCTCCAGCCCCCACAGCCCTGCCCTGTCTGGCCATGGACCCTGCTGAGCTGGGCTCACGCTTTGGCTCAAGTTGAACCTGCCCTCAGACTGTGCCCAGGGATGTGCCTGATGCCCAGGGCTGAGACTTCCTCAGTGTCCCTGCCACTGTCTCGTTCCTGGCTAGGGTGCCTCATCCCCACCTTCCCCAGCAAGTAGGCAAGATTTTGGGAGGGAGAACTGGAACCAATATACAAGGCCAAAGAGATATTCCATATCACACAACATTGTGCTCAAGTATAAGAGCTCATGGAAAGGAGGAGGAAGGTGGTATTTTCATGGTTATACAGCTTGTCTTACCAAGTAATTTTACCCATGCTAAGGTCCTGCTTTCCCAGAATAGACTGAGCATATGCCTGCTGATGTTAAGCAGTGAATGAATTCATTATTTTTCTTAGTTTCCATATATATCTTTGCTTAACCTGCTAAACTGTCTTTATCTCACTTTTGCTCTTCTGCTTCTCTCCCTCATCCCACAGGAGCAGAATAAGCAATGACAGGATGGAAGCTTAGCTACCACCTGGGGTCAACCCACCACAAGCACATAATTGTCCTGGTTACAGAAAATAATTTAGTATTGTGCTACATTGAGTATAAAGCTAAAAAGTCTGCACAAGTAATATATGTGTCTAGAGAGATTTGTGGGGAAATAATTAGATGGTATCACTAGCAAGAAATGAGGTCTCTTAGTTTGAAGTGATGTATTTATAGCAGATTTTATGAGAACGTACTTTTATGGACTTCTTGTACATATTGGCAGAGCCTTGAGATCTTTTCCTAATCATTCACACTCTTGTTTTACGTATGAAGTAGACAATACATATTTTCAAGACAGTTTGCTTCCTGGGTTTTTTTAACACATGTTAGCTTATGATCTACATGCAGGTGTCTCGGTTTGAGACAGGATATAATTTTCTTTAAGGGATGATATGGGATACATTTTGCCTTCTCCCTTTAGTGCAAGGAGCACATCACTATTTGTTTACATGCCTTGGTAGTTGACACTCCCACCCCTGAAGGCAGGGTAACTGAGGATCTTTTTAATAGAGACCCTTGGGGCAGATTAGAGTGAAACAACACTGAATGGCCAGTGCATATATACCTATCTATAAAAGAAAGAAAAAGATAAGATAAGCATAGATAGTGCAGAGGAAAAATGAAGGGTGACAGGACCAAGAATGCTCACTGAGTCAAACAGGTTTGACTTCTGGGAGCTGACATTCTGTTTCCCTGACTTTAAACAGGTCTCTATTATGCTACATTGCTTAGCTTAGCCTGACTACTGACTGTGTTTGTCCTTGTAGTGCAGTTATTCTGACCTTAATCAGGCCAAATTGATCATCACTGAAAGGATGCTTACTTAGGAAAAGTGCGTAGGTTGAAAAGTTAAAACCTTTATGAATATATATATATAGAGAGAGAGAGATACACTTTGAATGAATAATATTTTCTGTGGTATTGCAGATGATAAAGTGATGAAAGAAAGTTAAAAATTTTAAACCTGGACTAAAAAAAAAGGAAATGTGGTATTGATTTATTCACAGACAGTATGTTCACATGGGTTTCTTATATTTCTAAATCTAGCCTTAAAAATTGTCCAGGTTCTATATCTTTCTGTCCACCGTGAAACTCAGGAGCGCTATTGATCTCATTTTTCTGGATTCAGTTTGCACACATTCTCCCTTCATAACAAGATCTGTATGCCTACCACAAGCCATACTATTCACACACATCTTTATGTGAAAGGAATGATGTGTAGAGATGAGAAAGAGTGTAGAACCATAGAATATGCTGAGTTGGAAGGTACCCATCCGAATCATTGAGTCCAAGTCCTGGCCCTGCACAGGACACCCCAAGAGTCACACCATGTGTGCCTGACAGTGTTGTCCAACTGCTTCTTGAACTCAGACAGGCGTGGTGCTGTGACCACTTCCCTGGGAAGTCTGTTCCTGTGCTCAACCTCCGTCTGGGTGAAAAATCTTTTCATGATGTCCAGACTAAAACTCTCCTGTCTCAGCTTCAAGCTGTTTCCTTGAGTCTTGTCACTGGTCACGGGAATGAAGAGATCAGTACCTGCTCCTCGGCTTAAGAATTAAAAACATGACTACACCTGGATATAAAATGGAATTCAGGTTAATTTTGCCTAATACAGCATTCAACTCCCTGCCCATGGGAGGAATAGTTTCA
Organism: Corvus hawaiiensis; assembly: GCF_020740725.1. NCBI lineage: Eukaryota > Metazoa > Chordata > Aves > Passeriformes > Corvidae > Corvus > Corvus hawaiiensis. Next base: position 28,770,962 of record NC_063215.1, read on the forward strand.
TCAGTGTCATACTGTCAGAGTCTCTGTCTGAACACTTCTTCCTATTTCATAACAGATAGAGATAGGTATACTGCAAAAAAAATTGATTCAGGCAAAGCAAATATATATGAAGATACAAATGAAAAGTATTGCTATATAAGGCTCTTCCAAAACATCCAGTTTAATAACTTATTAATGTCTATTGAAACAGTTTTTGTTTTTATTTTGGTGTCTGCGTGATAAATAAAAAGGACAGAAGGAGTGGTAATGGGGTTCTTAAAATTTATAAATTTATATGAATGGTTGTGAGCTGTTTCACTTAATTTGTATGTACTTCTTGTTAGGTGCTATTTCTAAACAATGTATTAACACACTTCAAAATTATTTTTTACTGACTGGGCCTGAGAGCAGTTTAAAGAAATTGCTTGGGAGTCAGTAGATATGTTTTTATTTTCATGCTGCAATGCAGCTATTTGTTTGTTTTATCTAACTAGTGCTGGGACACATATTTCAAAAAAAATCTCCAATGACTTCTGCATGCAAAACTCTAATATAGAACCTGAATAGCATTAGTGTGATGCAGCATACTTTTATGAATCAAAAAGTCAGATAGCCATTCCTACAAAAAACTCTGGAATGTGATTCAATTTATTGCATGACAGGTAAGTTACTATTTACTTATATTTCATAGACGCTGGCAGGTAAATTGACTCATATCTGGGTCTGATTCAAAGAAAAGAGGAAAAGGAAAATTTGTATATTTTCATCTCAAAGGATTAAGGGAAAGAAGAAAGATGTAATTAATGGTATCAGTTGCTGGTCTTTTGGAAAAGTAATATATTTTTCATTCTTTAGGACGACAGTCTCTGATACAAACGCTAGCATACTTTTGATTTGTAAGATATTTGGTAAATATGTTTTATTTGCTGGTCCTAGTAGTCCTTGAGAACTCGATCCTAAAATAAAGAAATTCTTATTCATAAGGAAACAGTCCATTTACATATTGTTCCACAGTAACCTTTTCCCTTTTCCCCAAATTCACCCAACAAACGATTGTAAAGACACGAATAAATGTCTCTATATTTTTCTGACCTCTATACTTTTGTCAAATTGATATATTAGTTCATAAAGAGCAGGTAACAAATTTTAAAGACTAAGTGGACATATTGACGCCTAATGAACAGTAGCTAAACAAAAAATTGTTGTGCACTTTGTTTCTACAACAAAGCACTGGCCATGTGGTCAGTATTCTTGGCTGCACTGCAGTACAGATGGTGTATTATGGTACAAACAAGATTAGAAAAGGTTAGATGACTTTGTTTCCTCAAGATCCCGAGTTTGGTACTTTACAGTAAACAATAATAAATATCATAAAAGCTTTGAATGAGATTCACTGGAAGAGTTGATATTCAGTGCCTTACCAGATGTGCAGGGAGTTCTCAGGAAAATGGTCTTCCAAATATTCAAGAACTTTTCTCTTTTCTTTTTTCTCTTTTCTTTTCTTTTCTTTTCTTTTTTCTTTTCTTTTCTTTTCTTTTTTCTTTTCTTTTCTTTTCTTTTTTTCTTTTCTTTTCTTTTCTCTTTTCTTTTCTTTTCTTTTTTCTTTTCTTTTCTTTTCTTTTCTTTTCTTTTCTTTTCTTTTCTTTTCTTTTCTTTTCTTTTCTTTTCTTTTCTTTTCTTTTCTTTTCTTCTTTTTTTTTTCTTTTTTCTTTTTCTCTCCTTCTCTTCTCTTCTCTTCTCTTCTCTTCTCTTCTCTTCTCTTCTCTTCTCTCTTTCTCTCTCTCTCTCTTTCTTCCTTTCTCTCTTTTTATTCTCTTTCTCTCTTTCTCTTCCTTTTTAACACACTTGATTCCCTAATGATGGATGATAAAAAGGATGAAGAATAAGGGAAAGCAATACCTGGTTTTCATCTCTAAACTGCTGTTGAAGAACACCTGCATATATTGTATTAGAGTGCTCCAGGGTTTTGAAACTTGGAAGTTTCTGGAGCATTTTTCTTGTATTAATAGCATAAAGAGCTCATAAAGCATACTTTAGCAACATTATATCAGGGTAAGCTACTTTAAAGAAAAATACACTACTTTTTAATTTGTTTATTTATTTACAATAGGTAGCAATTTCTTTATGGAAAGTCTATAGCATGTTATAACTTGTATTCTCTAGCAGCAAACAATATTTGGTATGCTTTGTGCATTGTCTCCAGGCTCATTTCTTTTTTATTTCTCATTGTAGCACACAGAGTTATAATTCAGAGACAATATGTAGTAAGGTGGCATATGACCAGATAAATTAGGTATCTGGAAAAGATATCATGCCAAACTATCCTTTAGCACAAAGTTGTACCTTGAAATAATGTCCAAATCTTTAAAAAGCTTTTCTGTTACTGTCAGTGAGAGTACATCTGAAGGCAAGGCCTGCTCTTAGCAGTGCTTGACGCCTTGCAGGATGAAGCTTTACTGAATATTTCATCAATGATAGGAGCTCTTTTTCATATGGTATGAGATTTAATACCTGTTTCTAATGATCGCTCAGTCCATCTATCTGACCATAGCATTTCTGCAATTGTGGCTCTGGAATGTGATTGCTTCTTTTTATTGTCATCATATATCTTGCCATAAGTTACAGCATGCCAATTAAAGTGTTCTTTTCAGAGGGTTTTTTTGACATCATATTTTATAATCTATTATTTTTGGTCAATCAATAACCACATCTTCAAGTATTTTGTTCAAAAGATAAAAAATATTTTAACTTCTACATTTTTGCTTCATTGAGAAAAGGTTACATAGATAAATATAGATTCCTAATTGTGTCATTTTAAAAGGAGTGGGAAGGTTGACACAGGGAAATGAAGGCAAGGAGTGTTGTTGCCTTAAAAGATTCCATGTAAGTAGTACTTATTTCTACTTTCAGGACATTTAAAGAATCCAGGGCTCAATATGATTGATTCAAACTGTGCTCCTGAAAAATAACAAAAGATACCCCACAGTCAGTCAGAAATATTGACTATTAGAGTTTACTGAATAGTGGCTCAAGCTTTGTCTGCTTAAAAGCCCTGTTCATTTTGTTAAGCTCTCCTAGTATGATACTATTCCTTATAGAAAAGTAACCTTTAAACTACATAATACCTTTCAAATTTTGTCCAGAACTCTCGTTGACTTGAAAGGGAGTTCTGCGTGCAGTTGAATGTAGTTCACAAACATGGCAGGAGACGGTTATCTGGGGCTTCTTAGTGAAGTTTCCCTAATTCAAGTAACCATTTGGGGATTTATATAGAGATGCAGAGGTGAATGACAAGCAAAACATACTCAAATACTTTTTGTTTTGTTTTGTTTTGGGTTTTTAAATGAAAAATAATATTCTCTAAAAAAAACCTACTGCTCAGAAATAAGACTATATCATAATTTTCATAGGGTGTAATTAATCATTTTTTCCTTTGCTGAGCTTCTTTGTGACCAATACAAATGGAATTGTCACAGAATGCCATGGTTTTATTGCAATTGAAAACAAATAATGAGGCTGAGTTTCATTATTGCAAAATCAAGATTATTAACTTTGTTTATCTGAATTTAGCATGACAAAAAATGCAGCATGATGATCCAAAAATATCAGTTTGTGAACCCTAAAAATGTATGATGGCCCAAAAATATCAGTTTGTCAAACCTAAAGATACATCTCCCCAGACATATACTTTGCATTTTATTTGCATTATTTGCATTATTTATTCATTTCTGACATCTTTTTGCTTTATTATGACAAGATTTATTTTAAACATTAAATTCTTACATATAGGTAACATTCTTACCTGTAATTCTTGCATATATTTCTTTGTGGTTTCAAATTCACATCAGAGCATACTGTATAACACCGATGAGAGCATTACTGCAGTTTGTTTTTCTATTTTCTTATGAAATAAAAATATTTGCAGAAAAAAATCCTAAGAAAAAGATCCCCTTTATTTTCCTTTTCAATTGTCAAACAAGGTCATTACATTTCTAAAGAAAAGATAGACTCTACATATCAGCATAACTGCACTACCATTCTTTTACCTCAGACTTAAAAGTCCAAAATATTACTTTCATATATTTGATGTTAAAGTAACTTGGCAGTTATTTGTGCAACACCAATCTTTTTACTTGGGGAGCAGAAAAAGTAACAGAGAAGGCCTTGAGTCATTGCATGGTGATTAATTGATTCCTAGTGCAGTCACGAATCCTGTTAAATTCAGTGAAAACTTTGCTTTAATATAAGAAATCCTATAATACACTACCATACTTTGAGAAATTTGGCCATAAAAGTAGTAAATACCAAAAAGCTTGATATCCAGATAATATGTTTTTGTCTTTAATATATTGCTTGAGTCCTACGTGTTCTGTAAAATGAGAATAATATTTCATGTGATTTGCAGTTTATGATAATAAATGAAACACTTGAACTATAGGGAAGAATGTCCCAAGAGAAACAGTATAAAGTGATTAATTCTGTGCATATGCTAGTGTTTCTTGCTTTGGCACCAAATTTCCCTAAAATTTTAGAGGCCAAGTGAAATAATTCTCAATTAAGCATTTATGTTCTTTATAACATTGGTAGAGGGAACTTGACTTCACAGAATGGTTGAGAGAGGGCTAGGATAATACCAGTTTTTTTATTTTCTGCCTCATTTTTAGTTGTTTTGTTGGTAATCCTGTTTTTTTCTTTTTAATATATTATATGGCTTTTTGTGGTATGCAGCATCACAGTTTACAAAATGCATATTAAATAAATGTGCCTCTGTCTTCTATTTTACTACTCCATTTTATTGTAGAGGCACAGCTGGGGTTTGAATGACTGAAATTGTAAAGGATTTTAATGTAATGCATTGCTCTGTAAAATAATTTAATTTACCAGACATAACTTACTTATTTTTTAATTTAGTCTTTCTGTAAAGAACGTCTTCTTAATGGAAAGGCAAAGCCAAATTATACTTTGTTATCATTCATAAATCATACTTTCTTTTCATGCCTAATTAAATATGAAGTGTCACTAGAATATTGTAAAAAGCTTATTTCTTCCTACTTATAAATTTTCTTCCTTTCCGTTATTGTTGTGGATAGGTAGAACCTTACAAAATGAAGGCCTTGTTACCCCTGTAAAATCATGGTTCACTTCTGTTACTTCAGCTAAGTAGAAAAGGATTCTGGGTCATTAATGACTCAGCTGCAATAGAGGTAGAAAACAAGTTACGTAACCATAGAAAACAAGTTATATAACCATCACGTGTTCACATCGTGGTTTATGGTGGTTGGTTGAATTATGGTTGTTGTGTTTTAATGGAATGTTACTGATAAAGGCCTAATTGCTTACAAAAGGCCTGGTTTTTGGAATAAACAAGCTCCTTTTTGCACCTGTCTGAGGACCCTGTGTTGCTTCTTACACCAACAAGTTGTCATTAAAATATTTTTATTATTTATATTTTTTCAAGGCAACAACTTAATATAACTTTTGCAACATAATCTGATTATTGAAAATTTTTTTTCTTGTCTCTCTTTGTACACTGGGTCACACTTTTCCAGCTTGGAGATTGGAAATCAACTCTTTAACTGTTCCTGGGTTTTGTTTGTTTCACTTTTTTAAAGTTTTTTTTCTCTATTTCTCAGAGTATCAATGTTAAGTTGCTTGACATTTTCATAACAAACTTGTTGGCTCATTAAAAACATAAGCTTTCAACTGGCTGTGGAGATCCTCTCCATCCCTTGGTATAACCTGTTTTCTCTCATCCATGTGGCCATGAAGGATATTCCCAGGGGAGACTCAGACAATATCAGCAGTAAGCACAGAATTGAGGGGCCTAGAGTGAAAGGCAGGGGAGCCCAAGTGATGGTGGATTTGGCCCCAGTGATGAAATGGAAAAACTTGAGCAACATTGGATGCATCTTGTAAGTCAGTTCCTGGCTATGCAGACATTGCTGCTGGAAGGACTGTGGCTTAATCACAAGACCATCGCCGAGTAGCGAGAACATCTAAAGAGAGACAGGACCTAGATGACAAGCAGGGCCATAATCCAGCTAATTAGTCAAAAACTTAGGAGAGTTTTGTAATAGGTTTGGAGAAAAATGGTGAATAAATACTGAAGAGTAGTTAGTATACCAGATGCAGTGAGAAATGGTATGATGTAGATGGCTGTCACATTTCTAAGAAATTGGTGTAAATGGACACTCATCCTTCAAGCTTGCTTGCAAATGTACAGTATGGAAAAAAGCCCAGGTGGAATTAGAGCTCTGTGTGTGTTTGTTCAGTGCATTCCTCCCTTTGGGAACAGAGAGAAACGGTAGGGTAGATCATTAACAAATGTGTTGATGTGGATATATTTAAACTTTTGAGAAAGAACAGGCAGAGAAGGTGAAGAGTTGTTCCATTCCATGTATGAGTACAGCGTCAGAGCATTTTCCCTTTCCAAGGGCTCTGTGGCAGTTGAGAACAAATACTTTACTTATAGCTGCCTATCTCTTTTTAAAAGTACTCAAGTTTTAGAGTAGTAATTTAGATTAGATATTAGGAAGAAATTTTTTACTGTGAGGGTGGTAAGGCACTGGGACAGGTTGTCAAGAGAAGTTGTGCATGTCCCATCCTTGGAAGTGTTTGATGCCAAGTTGGATGGGGCTTTGAGCAACCTGATCTAGTAGAATGTCTTCCTGCCAATGGAAGAGGGTGGAATTAAATGATCTTTAATGTCACTTCCAACCCAAACCATTCTATCAATAATGACGCTATTGGGGGTGTCTTCATGGCCCACCAATGGCAAATAACCTGAATGACAATGACTGATAAGAATGTGAATTTAAATTTTAGGTCTGTATGTGTTTACCCAGAACCAGTCAGGTTACAGACGAAGATGACCATTGTCTGGTTTCACCAGTAACACTCTGTGAAAAAGTAGGACCCAAAAGTTTTTGAAATTACACAGAATAAAATAAGCATATTTGGCAGAATATTAGAACACATAAATTTAAGATTTCTTTACTCCATAAAATTTTTAATATAATAGCAATTTTTCAGTGAATGCAAAAATTTGATTCTGATCAAACCAATTGAAACAGTCTTTCAAATATTGCTTTCTTAAACAAGTATTAACATTTGACTATATGTCCTTTCATCAGAAATTCTGTCAGATCTAGTAATCCAAACAAAATTTTTTACTCAACCTAATAAGTGTTTAGACTAATGCAATGCATTTTACAACTATTTTTAGCCCATTTACAGTGAGAGATATCATGGACATGGAGCCACATATGGTCTCAGTAAAAAAAAAATGTTATCAGAAAACAGCTGTACTGTTTCAATGGAGGGAAGAAGATCTGAGTTTTGATGCTTTTCACATCTTACAACACCAAGAAGAATGCTATTTGGTGTTGGTGGTTTAATGATGGAGGCACCTGTTCACTTTCAGCTGCTGTGGATAGATAAAGCCCCGTAACTCATTCTTCATGAACAGTAACACAGAACATCTATCAGATGGTAATGACTTTCAGTCACAACTAACATGGAATTAATTTAAACCAGAAGCCTTGTAGAAAAATCATGTACATTATCAATCAGGAAGCCCGTTAAACTAAACTAAGGTCATATAAGAAGAGAGTGGCAGATTCAAGCACCAAGGTTCCTCTAAAAATTGGATGGTATTGATCAACATTGAATAAAGGACCAGAATACCAGCACATATCTTGCTTTTAAACAGTAAAAAAAGTAAAAATTTTACATTTCGGTGTCCTTAATTTGGTGACATTAGGAACAATATATTAATGTTTTATTAAGGAGTGACATAAATTACTTTTTTAAGAAACAAGACAACATATGTACTTTTTTTTTTAGTCATAAGTATGTGGGCTACTCATTTTCTGATAGAATATAAAACCAAAGAGAAATCAGGGTGCAGACAACTTCATGTCACTCTGTATATCTTCTACATTGAGAAATTAATAGAAGTACTTAAAGGCTGTGAATTGTAGGATATGATTTTAGATACTAGATCTGTAAAATATGTAGGTTATCTTCAGTTGAAAGAGCAGACTGTAATCTTCCTATCAATGTTGCATCCACACCCACAAGAGGGAAGTTCAAACCTCCGTGGATAACATTTGGAGCTCTTATTAAAGAAGTAACAAAGGTTGAAAAGTTAAGGAAGTAAATCCAAATATTTCTTAACTGAGTAGGTATCACTACTCAGAAATAATAATGAAAGAAAAGACAAGACACTCATATATGTAACTAAGAATGTACTAAAAGCTATCAGGATGGGAAAAAAAGCATCAAGTGACATAAAATAAAATATAAAGAGTACTGAGACCATTATGAAGTAAAGCCAAGCAATTTATAAAAGCTAAAAGTGGCATGAGAGGATTTCCCAGGAAAAGAGAAAAATAGTAAAAGATTTTTCATATATAATATTTTTGACAGGGAAATACAGTCAGCATGCAAATCATGGGAATCCTAATCAGGATGCCTGGAGAGCCCTCAGAATCCTTTCCAATACAGACATTTATCCTCCCAGAGGAGTCCATTCTGTCACAGAGAACTCTTCTTTGCTTTTAATTTGACTTCCTTTTCCCTGTTCAATAAATATCTCTTGGAATTCTTATTTCTCATTTTGCTCATCACAGACACGTACATAACAATATTTTCAATGCACAAGAAAATTAATAAACAGGAACAAGTCATGTTATCTCCTCTTAAAGTAAGAATAAAATAAATCTCCTATGTCTAGAGTATCCTTCTATAATGGATTTAGGATGAAGATGACAGAAAATTTTCAAGAGATCAAAGACAACAAATTGATTCTTTAAATGTGATAATAAATATAATATTGAGCACATAAGTAGGATATTTCTCCTATAATTGCAATTCAGAGCTCCAATGAACAACCAAGGGTTGTGATAACAATCAAAATGTAGAGATGCTACAATTATTAGATGAATTATTACGATATTTTGTATTCATGTCCATCCAGATTTAAGACATATAAGTTTTTATTTGCTTTATTTTGAATCTTAAATGTAAAGAATCAAAATAATATCCTGTTTGCATATTTGTAATAACAATATTGAATCCCTGCCCAACTGAAAAGTGCCAATAAAAATTACAGGTTATGTAAGAGAAAGAAAAAAAAAGTAAATCACATGAAAATATTTATTCCAACGCTTGTTATCTGGATACTATAAAGTTTTTAATTATTAAAAAAGTGGGGGTGATACAGAGACACGAAACAGCTTCAGGGGCCAGTTTATGAAAGTCATTTCATGAAGAAGGAAGGTTCTTGTAGAAGATATGATAATGATAGTAGGTGATGAGGACAGGCAAGAAAGGAGTCAAATATAGCTTTGCTAGCATAGCAAGACTGGAGTGGGGTAATGTAAAAGCTATAGAGGTCCTTTACATCAGGACCACTATTTAAACCTGAAGTAGACAGGTGATTTCTTCAGAACAAGTTCATTAACACAGTTGTTTTGCTGCAGAGTGTGTGCATGTGTGCATGAGTGTATTTGTCTCAGTTAACAACTTCCTTTGGCATGGCACAAAGATATAGAGCAGTAGAAAAAGAGGTCACAAGGATTCCTTAAAGAACTTAGATTTTATAGCTATTGTTCTGGTTTGGAAGCATTTACCAGTATAAAAGACTGATACATATAATCAGTTTAATTGGATTTCAAAACTAAAATAAAACTAAATTCTACTAGCAAGACTAGGAACATAAGAGTCAGGATGAAGGGAAAAATATATTTTGTACTCTTATAACTATCTGGGAATTCTAGCTGTTTAAAAATGTTGGCTCTTAGTCCTAAGTCTGTGAACTAATTCCTTCCCAGTGACTTACTTTGAATATTATTTAATCCATTAATATACTGTCAGGACCTTTTATAGTTTCTTTTATTCTGTTGTGTATAAGATATCTTTAAAAATAATGATAGCGTATTTGATAGCACGAGAACCTTGGGCTACTAGGCTTGATTATTGTATACTCAATATCGAAGCTATTTTTCTTCCTTTTTTTCAACCATTTCCCTTTTTTTCCTTTCTTTCACACCTTCTTAGAGACAAAATTCATACTAGGGTGGGATTGAAGATAGAAATTTGTCATTGGATTTTAACAATCCTAAATCTTTAGATATTATTACATGTAATTTAAAATGTTAACTAGGCAGTACGGCATTAAAGTAATCCAAATATGCTAAGGTAAGAAACCATTTTAGAAAGAAATTAGATGTTCAAATGCAATGTCTTGCCAAAATTATGTTTGGCTAGAGTGGAAATCACTTTGTTGTGAAGCTGTGAAACATTATGATTTTATAAGGCTAGAGCATGGCGTAAGACAGACAGGTATGACATAAGACATACATACATCCAATATCATCAGCCTTGCAGCCACTCTTTCACAGAGGTGCAAAACATGTTTAAATGATCATTAAGACTGGAACCAGCATATGTCTGTTAACATGTGAGTTAGCATGTGTCTGTGCACTATTTAACTATTCTTTAAAAAATACCTTATATAAATATGCAGGAGTCATTTTATTTCCCAGACAATTTAGGCCTTTCCCTTGTCTTTCAGAAAAAAGCTCTCATTTCTGTTATATTTCTAACTTGTAAGAGTATGTATGGTATATATATCTTACTTGGTCCAGTTTGGATTTCTTTTCTTTTTTCTTCCCTTGACACATGTTATATTGAATGGAAGTTAAAAATTCTTTATTATGAAGCTTGAAAAAAAAAAGTCCACTTGTTCTGGATCATGTGATCTTCCTGAATCATGTGATTTTTTGGTATTTATACAGATCCTTCTCCTCTTCTCTCTCTTCTAGTTCCTGACCCTACCCCTTCTCCTTCGTCCCCTCTCCTCTTTCTTGATTATGCACACTTGTGGTAACATATGAGACAAGTCTTGCTTACTTTAGAAGCATTAAGATGCAATGTGCAAAGTTGAAGCTGGCATTCTCGGAGCATGAGTCATTTTCTGTAAGGGGTTCCATCTACCACCATGACATATGTTTTTAAAGACATCTTCATGTCGGTGTGATCTAATCCTTTTCAGAGATATAACAGTTTTATCTCTTTCATTCTGGTGGCTGATATAAAATAGATAAGAAGACAAAAGTGAGTAATGAGTTGATGTTCTTTTTAAGCAATTTCAGCATTTAGCACTAAACACCTCTAAAACACTACTAGAAGGAATTATTGTAGGGAGAGGGTTTTTTTGTTTGTTTGTTTGTTTTTTAAATATTGTTTTCCCTTTCTTTATAAGAACAGCACAATGTCTTACATTTCATTAACTGGAGTTTTCCCATATTGTTTTTATCCACATACATTGACATAAAATTGGCATTCCAGAAAAAAAATACTGTAATAAGTCTGTTCAACAGATAGCTACAATTAAGAGTATGTCTAATGCTTTACTGAATTAATTGCTCCTTCTCAAAGTCTGTGAACAGCTAGCGTACATTTGTCCTACTATGGCATTTGCACAATTAAGCGATTTATTTGAGAACCCTTGCAAGGTGAGAAACACTAAGTGCAACAATAAAATCCTCTAAAAACCAGCTTGTAGGTCTTCGTGACTCAGGACCTGCTTGTCTTTTCTACATGTGGAGTCACATTAGGGAAGGAACTTGCTGTTTAATTTATTTAGGGAAAATTGCTCTTGGGACAATAGGAAGCTAAAATTTAATGTTGATAACTTGTATGCATCCATGCACAGTAGCATTATGCATGACAATAAGATTAATATGAGCTGACCTCTGTAAGACGGAAGACTAAGAGAAACTTAATTCAGAGGGAATACTGGAAGAGGTCTCTGTAAATATCACTCATTATTTTCATGCTAGTCTTCACAAAGGCTACAGGAAAACAAATGACCTCTTATTTACACTATCAAAATCTGCAGATACATAAGCAGCATCATTGCTCTATTTTCTGCTTTTGCAGGAAGCTTAGCCATATATTCTCCACCAGTGCCTCAATATTTCTTATTTTTGAAGGAAAAGGATGTCTATTACCCCCTAATATAGTCCTTAGCAGGGATGACTAACTCAGGACCCTGAGCAAGACTCAGGTGTGGTTCATAAATTGGATATGGGGATGCTGTTGCTTTGGATTAGGAAGTAAATAATTTATAATAACTAATTTGAGAGACACTGACAGCCAATTTCAATATTGTTGGATTTGTTTTTCTAAAGTAATTTACAAATCATATTCATCTTCTCTTGCCTGTTTGGAAGCAGTTGATTAAAATTTTTCAATATTTGGATTTTGAATTCAGTTCATAATTTATAATTAAATAGATAGGCAACATAGTATTTCTGTGTCCTCACAGATGGGGGCAAAAAGTTTGGAAGCAAAAGTGAAGGAAGGCAGTGCTGGAGCTGTGAAGGGTTTAAGATCGTTGAGAAAAACATTGCAGAGGCGAGAATTCAGAAAAAGGCCCAGGTGAAAAGTGCTTTTCTATCTCTGCTCTTTCTTTATTAAAATTTCTTGTAAAGATTCACTGTTTCTGTGATAGACACAAAATAAGATTTTTATATTTATGACACATGAAGCCTGTGGGATTTAGGGCATATTGTCTGCATTTTCTGTATCTACTAATAATTTTGTAAGCTCTTTGGAAAAGATTTCTTTTGTGTCTGTTGCTAGATAATCAGAAATAGAAACAAAAGGTTTGATATACACAGTATAATAGTCAAGATTTCCTTCCAATTGTAATCAACTATATAATGTGAAAGGTAGCAGGGAGCTGGAGTTCGCTGAACTATTGTAGCTCATAGTATTCAACTGTATTTCTTGTCAATGTAGGTAATGGCTGAGAATTAGTGAGAGGTTGCCATCAAGGAGATAGATAGGTATCTAAAAGAGGATTTCACAACCCTGCTGGCTGCCTCAGTTAGAGTAGAAAATTTAAAAGGAACAAATAAGGCATATGTTCTACCTCTTTTCATTTCCAAGCATTTAAATCCAGGCCAACTGGAAATTTCTTCCTTCACTCAGCTGTAAGACATCTCAACTATAAGACAGATAAAATGACTATGCAAGCCTAAGTTTTTAATATCCCAGATAGGTTTTAATTGAAGAGATTTTGACAAGTGCATAAAAATGTAATCAAGTACGTGGCCATGTACTCAACTGAGTTTGTATGAGGCTCAGTCAAGGCATGGTCTTACAAGCTGTAGACAGTGTCCTGAAAGTAGAATATCTTCTAGGGGTACCTTGGACAAGGACTTTTAATGGTGTTACCAGATGAAAAATTGTCTAGACCTGGTGAACTAACAAAATGCTTATTCTTCAAAGCCCACTGGCCCATGGAACTGCCCAATGCCCATTGTGTAAGAAGGAGAACTAGAAGGCAACCAGCCCCAGTTTTCTGCCAACTTTACTGGGTCACAGTCAGTCAGCTATAACTTTGGGGTCTCTGACCACTAGAGATCACCAAAGAGACCCCCAGGACAAAAGAATGCATGCATGGGGGGGGCGGGGGGGGGAATGGGAGGGGGGCGTATGTTAATGATTTTGGGGAAATGATTACCATATGTATGTTTATTCTGGGACAATGAATGAATGTTTGTAAAACACAGTATATAAACAGAAACTTTCCTGTACTCAGCATGCACAATTTTTAGAGGAGATATCCCCTCGCACATCTGGCTAAATGCAGAATGTCTGCTTCTTAATGCTATGTTGATGTTAAGGAGTTTCTTTATTTTTGCTGAATTTTTGGTAAAAATATTGTAGGGGTGGATGTGACTGGATCCATCTCCATCATAAGATAGGAAGGGAAAGCACTGCTGAAAAGTTTTCATTCTTTTAATGATTTTAAGAAAGACCATTAAACCATATGGCACCGGTGGTGAGACTGGAATCGCCTCATTAAAACTGAAAATCAGCAATATCAGAAACTTAGGTAGCTAAAACATTAGAGCAACTATGGGGAGAAACTATAAAGTTGCTTCATTTTGGTGTGATATGTGTCTAAGTCCTCCTCTCCACTAGCTTTGAAGTATCATTTTAGGTAGGAAAGTATATAATGGCTTAGAATGGCATTATATAGCACATACAGTTGTTCTGTGAAATAAAAATGTATTATTTTCCTCTTTATTTTTTCTTCACCTATTGGAACAGGATTCCCAGGAAAGTGGTTGAGGCACCATCACATATTTAACAGACATGTAAATGTGACAAAAAAGGACATGGTTTAGCAGTGGACTTGACGGTGCTGGGTTGATAGTTGGATTCAAAGGTGTTTTCTGACCTAAACAGTTCCATGATTCTATTCTTCGCTGGGTATTTCTTCTCTATACACACTTTAGACTGGCTATCATTGTTTTATGGAAAATGGAAGATACATAGATGAAGTACTAAATGGAAGGTACATAGATGAAACATTATGACGTGTTCGCCTGCATTCAGATCATTATATTTCCTGCAATTGCTGTTTAAGTTTTTACAATCCAGGATCACAGATGTTTATGTATAAGCACGTCACATGAATCCAATAAACATTTCACCATTACAACAGAAAGAAATCATTGCTCAAGGCTGCATTTCCAATGGTCTGAGTCATCTATTTGCAAGCCAATATACATGTTTCACTTCCATACTGTTGAAAACAAAGGGAGAAATATTTCTAATTCTAAATGTGATCTGCATTATTTCGAAACACTAGCTTAACGAATCTACATGTATTAAAAATATGAGTACCTTTGTACCACAGTCTTTGGCCTTATCCCTTTCTTCCTTGCTACTGTTATAACTACTTTTTCCATTACATTAATCACAACCAGTTATCACTTTTAGGCAGATTTTGGATTATCTTCATTGTACTCTACATTTATTTGGTCCTTTTGATGGATAATTCAGCTGCACTATAACACTTGAAAGCTATATTGTCCTCCTACCAAATAGACAGTAAGCAATTGGGGGTTTATTGCATGACATATTTGTTAATGAGGGGAAAAAAAATAAACATACTTTGTCCTTAATAACCACACAAAAAAAGTGTATCTAAAATACAACTGTCTGTGACATCTACTTATAATGGTAGTAATCACTTACTATTTTTGCTAATAATAATGATTGAATTAACTTTTGGTTCTATATTTCTAGTATCACCTTTTGTATTGTAAAATGTATTTTCTCATTTTGCCATCCATGTGAAAACAAGATTTGCCATTATAGTTACACATTAATGTATTCTCTTCTTTTTAATCTTCACTGGTGCTGAAGGCAGAAGGAGAATACATTAGGCAGAAGAGAGAGGGATTAAGATCACATTTTGCAGTAATGAGGACTTAGATCAGCTTATATTTGGCTTGAAGTGGTATTTCTTTAGCCTACCTTTATTCTACCCATGGACTTTATATCACTTGCAGATTTATTTATTATTATAAACTTTTTTTTTTCTTTCTAATTCATAGTCCCCCTAAAATTCTGCCACTAGTATATGGAAGGTATTGTATCCTAAGACAACTATAAAAACCATTATTTTGGTCTGAAATTGCTGGTAAATCTTTCTGTTTCCAACTTACTCTGATTTTCCTGTTAGTGTAGCTGATCAGAGACCCAGATATATCTCTCTCATTCATCTGAGGAAATGTAAATAAGTACTTCTGTTGAAGTCATCTGAAAGGTATGTTCTAATTACAAGAGCTTATACATGCAAAGAAAGAAGCTGAACATAAATTTAGGTTCAAAACTAGATAGTGTGTGTACAGCTGGCGTTGGAGTTTGATAAGAGAATAAACTACAATATTTCTCATATGTTTCAGTTTATTCATTTTTAAGAACCTTGATTTACTGGAGAGGATATTTTTCAGCAAGCAATTTCTATTTTTACTTTAGTTTGATTGTGAGATACATCTTTTCCCACTCACTTTCTCCAGGACAGTATGATTAAAACCTAGCAAAATGATTTTTTAAGTTTTTTTCAGAATTAAATTCTGGTTGCACCAAAATGGCCATAAGTTTCAAAGATATCCACAACAGGTAATTATTAGGTCATATGCAATAAAATAAGGTCTTTTGCTGTGTTCAGTATAGGATAAAACACAATAAGTTGTAAAATTTTTGACAATATTTTGGGGAGTGAATTAAAAAAGGGAATTGGATCTAAGTTTGAGAGTTTGTTTTACTTTTTACTTCATTAGCAGATTGATTGTGATTTTTAAAATTTTTACTTAGGTCGCCACTATCTTTCATGAACAGAATCTGGAAATATTTCATGCATCCTCACTGGCTTCCTCTATATTTTATTATTTATTAGTGAATGTCCCTTTTGATTCTTAAGTTGGTCTCTGGTTGTATTAAATTTGCCAGTGGTGGGCAGGGTATGAAAACTCCTCAATAAAACTTTTTTTTTTCTCTTTGTGCCCTTCATGCCACCTTGTGTCTTGACAAATGTCAAAATTTGTTTTCTGTGTCATTTTATGTTTGAGTAAGAAGATTGAGAATTCCAGACACTTCTACCCAGCTTACTTCTCTTGCCAATGAATGTTAGACAAAATGTTTCTTGCATGGTACACTATCGTTTTCAGAAGAGATTCTCACATCACCTCTCAACAGTTAAATGAATGTTTTAAAAATCAATAAACATTTGAAGAGAAATATTAAAATCAGCTTTACACCGCTGTATGTAATACTCTGGTGGCTACAGTTGTAATATAGCTATTGTTAACACAGTCAAACACAGTATAACACATAATTTTAAACTGCTTGGAATTGCCTCTATCCTCATATGCTGAAGAAGCTTCTCAAATTCCCTTTGTGCCCTTCCAGAACTCCTTTCATCATGATGCTGTTGATATAACTATTTGATGAAGTGCTTTGAATTCCTAATGAGCAGATGTTAGCTCTATGGAAGTTATGTTATCCTCCTTGTTGGTTGGACACATAACTTCTAAGGCGAGGGATTGTTCAATAAATAATTAATGACAAGAAGCTTTCCTAGGTGGATGAGAGACAGATCCTATTTAAAATGATTTTGTCTCAGTGGTTGATCTGTCTAACTCCAGGGTTATTTTATCTCACACTTGTATTAGTTCTGCTTCAATTAGCATTTTAGTCCCCAATGGGGCACTGCTGATTAATTAGTTATTGTTCAGTAACTTCATCTTCTGGTCTTGACTCCAACCACTCAGTCTAGTGTGCATTGATCAGCCTCTGGATCTGTGGCATGTTCTTTTTAAGGCTGCTAAATGACTGACTGGTCTGAGTGAACCAGATATTGACCTTGACTTCAAGTCAGTAAGGTATTTAAGCACATACCTATGTCTAAGAAGGAGAATAATGCAACACATTCAACTAAACTTTTTCTTTCTGCCTAAAGTTAGGCAGATACTTTAATACTAAATTGCAGTTGGAGCTTGTTGGGGTTTTAGTTTAGTCTTAGGTTTTCCTGTTAAAGGAATTTTCTCCCATATGCATGTTGCTAGGGGACAAATAGCTGTACTTAAGAAAGACAAAAAGGGGAGTGGGGCGGGCCTGGCTACTCCTTTGTCTACACCTGGGTGTGGGGTCAGTTCGCTCTGAGCGTCCGGAGAGAGAAGCTGCAGAGAAAGGAGCTGCTGCTTCTTTCTTTTTGGCCGTTCTTTCTTCCTGCTGGAAACAACGCTGGGACCCCAAAAGCCGCTTTCCCTGCCCTGCTGGAGACCGGGCTGTGGCTGCCCTGCCCCGCTGCTGCTTCGAGCTTTCGCTACGCTGTAGCCCTGCTCGCCCTGCCTGCCTGGGCCTCCATGGGGTTCTCCCATCTGGATACATCTCGCCTGCCACCCGGGATTTGCGTCCGTCCCTGCCGTTCCAGCCTGCCGGTTCAGCCTGCTGTTTCAGCCTGCTGTTCCTGAGAGCCCGGGATCGGCTGCCCAGCGGTTTGTGAAGCCTTTGTTCCATCCCTTCCCGGGATCCCAGGGCACCAGAGCCGCGGGTTTCCCGAGCTCGCCCCGGAGCGCCCCCTGCAGCCGCGGGGGAACCATCGCACCTGCCCTGCTCACCGGGAGCCGCCAGCGCCCCTGCCGGCTGCGAGCGGAACTGCACCCGAGGGGAAATAGCCTGACAGCCGAGAAGGCTGGCACTGGGTTTGTGATTGCTGTTACTGCCAGAGTTGTTGTTGTTTTGTTTGACTGGTTATATACATATATATATATAGTAAAGAACTGTTATTCCTATTTCCCACATCTTCGCCTAAAGGCTCTTGATTTCAAAATATAATAACTTGGAGGGAAAAGGGGTTATATCTGCCACTTCAAGGGGGGCCTCTGCCTTCCTTAGCAGACACCTGTCTTTCAAAACCGAGACAGAGCTTTAGCTGATTGACTTACTGGTGAAGTATCCCAGCTGGTTTGAGGAGTAAAAACACTGAAACTTGGACAATTTTTTTATATCTGTCCTATCTATCTTAAACTCTAAGTCATATTAGATACCTCCTATGTAAATAAGAATGTACAAAAATCTTTGCCGTGGACAAATCACTCATAGGAGATTGTTCTTTCTAAAAATATGGCATTTAATACTTTATCAAGGCCTCAACACAAAATTTTTTCAAAATACTACTCGTATCCATTTCTCCCTATTGGTGGAAAAGGACTGGTTGAAACTATAAGGAGAGGAAACTAATTTTAGAGAGTCTACCTCTTAAATTTTCTTAAACCAAGAAAAGAAAAAACAAAGTTTTGATCCCAGGAATATTAGACCTCATGTAATTTGTTTTTATGAACTACCTAGGGCCCATCCAATCCAATTATGGAAATGTGACTGAGGATCTCAGTTAGGAATCAGTGGTTCTCATTCCTTATACAAACAATGCATTTATACAGCATAATTAGTAAGTGCTCTGAAAGGGTGACAGAATTTCAGGGGAAGATGTTTTCTCTGTATCTTCATTCATTGTCTTTAATAGTCATAAATATCTCTTTTATGTGCTTTTGTGTAGGTGGCATTTCCATAGCTTTGGAGAGAAGTTGTTGCCAATGCCCAGAAAACCAAAGTGAAGAAACCTGTATGCTGAGAAAGCAGTGTCTGAAAGTTTCCATAGTATTTGTAAGCTCAGAAGAGCTGCTGATTCTTCAGGAATGGATGGTCTTGGGAGACCAAGAGGCTTCTTCTACACGGTGGTTGCATGGTTGCACAACTCAGGCTGCATTTAAGAGGTCAGGGACTGCTTAAATGCAGATGAAGACTGTAGGGTTGTAAGTATGCATGGTGAAACAGACCTCTGAAGGCCTTTATAAACACCTGTATAGAAGACACTGGTATGCCAGCAACTCTTTGTCCTTGTGCCTACTGTTCAAAATCGAGTCCAAATTGAGACCTGGACGATAACTGTGAGATAACTGTGTGAGTACCTGTGTAAATGAACTTTGTGTGAATAAATAAGTGTATGTGTGTTTTTTGAATGTGTATATGTTTTGTTAGCAATCATGTTATTAATAATTCTACTGATAAAAACAACTTAGTGTTTAAAAGCTTTCATAAGAAACACTGTGATCTGTGCCTTCCATCTGACTCAAAGGAGAGATGTACGTTATGGGAATTTTCCCAGCTTCAGTGTCATAGTTACATATTAGTTACCTAATACCTTAGTTACATATAGTTACCTACATTTAGGTAGTTTGGGTTTGGGACAATCGTTCATCCACATTTTTCTGATCTTTATAGCCCCTATTAATTTAAGAAAATACTTTGCACTTTGAAGTGTTAGTGGAATAATAATAATAAAAAAGTAATATTTTCATAATTGGGCTAGTGATGAATACCAGACATCTGTGCTATCTATCTAAAAGTCCAATTTAGGCTGAGTATTCCTTAGCAGAATGTGATATTTTTAAAAGAAATCAAATTAAACCATGTTCTTCAAAGAAATTTTGATTATGTGTTTATCAAAATAGCTTTTTCATGAGCAAGAATATTTTGGAATGGAGCCTAAAGAGAGTAATTCATGTGTTAAGTTGGTTTTTTTACCCATGAAGTGGAAAATCCAGCAGGTATCATTGAAAATAAGAAAGCAAATATCATTTTATTAACCTGTGAAAAATGTCCTAAACATTTGAAGTACTGTTCTTTTTGGAATTGCCTTCACTGAATTTTTTAAAAAGTCTTGAATTACAGAAGGGGAATGGAAACCTCATCCAGATGCAGTCCAGTTCCTGTCTAAATTTTGGTGAGTCCTTCAACACAGTGAATTTCTGAAGAGATGGATTCAGAGCCCAGTCCTGTACTAGTATCTTGAGCATTCTCCATTCTAATTTCTCCATCTTACTTTTTGTTTACACATTCCATGTCAATTTTTGTTGCTAAAAACACAAACAAAAGTTCTTCCCCCACTTTTCATGTGATGTTCATAAAGGAAATAGTTATTAAAATCCAAGAATTCTCTCAAATCTTAAAAAAAGACTTACATGAAAGCATCCTAAGGGCTAGTTAGAAGATTATGTAAACAGACATAATGTTTGGTTTAAAATAATTAAAACTTTTCATACATATATATTTTATGAGAATAATTTAAACAATTTTGGTTTTAGACATTTGCTTTGATTTTCTCATTTTCAATATAGAATAAATTATATCAGAGATACACACAGCATATTTTAAAAAATCCCTAACTTGGGGTGTGATAGAACATTTGGTTTCACAGTTTAAGTTATAATACTGTAGTTTTCCTTATTACAGAAAATGTAAATACTGTAGGTCTTTTTCATGTTATTATGGGTTTTTTTTTTTTCAATTAGGTAATCATAGTTGAAAACCTGACTAGCAATAAAGAGTTTCAAGTGAATGTTGCTGTGAGGAAAGCCAAGAAACAGCATTATAAATAAAAATCATGTTGATTTAAATCGGTGAAACTTAACCTGGAACTGCTGCAAGGCACTCTGGCATAAAACAGAAACCACCCAAGAGCCACAATATATGTTTTTCTAGTCTAGTACACAAAAAAATATCTGTAAAAATATATTATAAAATAGAGGTTAAAACATTCATCCATTGAATTACATATAATTTGCTGTACTAACAGGATTATCTATGATAGGCTCAAACTGGTTTCTTACATTGTAAATCAGAAGTGAAACCACAGTGCTGTTAGATGAGGATGGTTAGTTGTATGGTTGGGCAATTGTCTGTTATCTTCAGTCTACAGAACGTCTGCCAACAGAAATACTAAAATGGGCATTTGGAAACTTCCTTACATTGAGAAGCAAATTTCTGCTATATTGATGGTCAGATTCTTTAATGTTATAAACTGCATTTTAGTGAGAATTATCTAGTAAAAAACTTAGGGCATGTCTTGTAGGGCTTATCATTAGCATTGTGCACACCGCTATGTTTTTAAATAATTGTTACATTGTTCTGTGATGTGATTACTTTCCAGAGAGCAACAAACCCCAAAAAATCAGTCTCTTAAACCACATGAATTCTTGAGACCATATTGGCTTAGAATCTCCCCAAAGTGTTACCAAAGAAATATAATTTCTGACTACCTTTTCTTATCCTTGATAAATAAAAGGCTATTAGATTGAAAAAAAAAAATATTCAGGGGAGTTATCCAAGTTTCCTTGCCCATTGTAAAATAGCCACATATATTCATGAACCTTTCAGCTGCTGCAATTGCTCTGCTAAAACAATGGGCATAGGTTTTCTGGCTTTAGCTGTTCTCTCATTCATCAAAATGCTAATTACATCACAATTATATGTCAGCACATACCAGTGCTGAAGAAAACACTGAAATGTTAAGAATGTTAAGAAGGAAGAAAAGTTACCCCTATCATAATTGTTATCCTGAATTAATAACAGCATAAATGGCAAGCCAAAAAATGACTGCTGGCCATGATCTCCCCACACCCTGAATCTTACATACAAGATGAACTCACTATTTACTTCTGCTCCCATCCCACTGGTGCATCTGCTCCTCACCATAAGGGGAGATCCAATAAAGAACAACCACTCCAGCAAACAGTGTCAAGAATTTTTTTCATTTCCACAGGTTAATGTCATCTCTGTGTTTATGAAAAAAATATTCTAGATATTTTATTTCACTTGCAATTCCTGCACTTTGTTCTATCTTATAAAAGGTGTTTTTTTCCAGGATTATGAATGTTCCTAGAGAAAATATAAAGAAGTAAATAATCAAAATGACTGCAACAACTGCAACTTGTTTGTACTATTTCACTTTCATATTTTCTTAATTTTAGTACCTATTGTTAAAATACTGAGTGACCCATGCTTCATTTTCTTGCTCATTCAGCAGAGTATGGTTGCTATAAGCTTAGTATGTTTCAAATTTAGGAACAGAGTTTGAATTTTTTAATGTTAGCCTGTTATGAAATGAAGCAGTTTTTGCACTTCCAATTATTTCTCATGTATTATTTGGTGAATTTTCTTTTATTGAACAATTCGTATTATGGTGCTAGCAATGCTTTAGGAAATGCACATACCCATGAACACTGTAATGTAGCCCTTAGAAGTAATATTTTTATATCCTCATATCAGAGAATCAGTTTTTAAATTATTTTTAAAATTTGCTATGAGGCAACAATGTTTATCTGACCTACCAAATACCTTTGTAAATTATCTAATTAGAAAAAATAGATATGCCTGATAGAAACTAGTGTTAAAATCTTTGCTGTTATAAACGTTAACTATATATTGCTTTGCCATTTTAGTATTAAACTACAGACATAATTATTACTTCCTTTGTGGATTTCTCTCTCTATGCAGACCTGAATAGGCAAAAAAGGCATGCAAAGGACTTAGACACATTAAAAATGTAGCTGTTGAAAGCAAAATGGGGTTGGAGTAAGTCACTCAAGTGCAAAATATAAAATTTCAAATTCCTATGAAAGCACTTTCCATAAAAGGATTTATCGTGCAGTGCAAATATTTCTTCAACAATACACTGATATATTCTCCCTAAGTTTCTTTTATAGTCAAGAATAGGTGCTACTAGACTGAGAACTAAGAAATAAAGATGCTTCTAGATTGAGAATTGCATGAACTCTGTTGGATTGTTAGATACACACCTGAGGATCTATTGAATGGTGCTTAAAAATTATTCCCTTCTACTGAATATAAAAGGAGTTTATATACAAGTTTGAATCATTCAGGTGTGTAAATTTCCACAATAGATTTCTGAAGTCAAGTGAGATAAAACCTGACTTTTGTGGATATCTTTTGACTGTTTTATTTGTTTGGATTTTTTTTTTTACATTAGAATCACTTTAGTCCAAATGCACTAAAAGTCCATTTATGGAAACACAAGAGTGTCTCTCTAAAACTTGCATAGCACTTGTTTGTAGCAAGACATTTTCAAATTCATACTTTAGATATTTCTGAACTTAATTTTTCCATATTTTATGGTCATATTTTCAAGTTCAGATACTACACATATTGCACTTGACACACTTCTGCAAAACATACATTTAGATGAAAAGAAAGGGGTTATTACTTTTCTTCCGCAGCAAATGATATAACTTTGATGACATCCAATGCCTGAGAATAGGATTCATTTCCTTTTTCTTGAGGAAGGTAAAAATTGTATCATTATAGACATCATCTTAATCACTCAGTTATATTGGAGAGAAAGTGTCATAATAAAAACTCCAGATACCAGAGAAAATAATGTATGATTTTATATACAACCTTTATAATTAAGGCAAGCTTTTATGAGGGTGGGTTGAAATATTTATTAATTTTATTCTTTAAGTTTATCATGTAAAATTCAACTGCAATGCCTGAAGCAATAACAGACACTCAAAATTCTTCCTTCCTATGTTCTTACTTCTAGTCATATTCAATTGCTTCAGCCATGTCCTCTCTCCTTCATGTCATTTTTCTTCTTTTCTGAAGAGAGTAGTCATAATGGGTACATTGAGGATAATGGTGGCCCACTGTATTTTGCAGCATGTAGTCTGCAGTTGTTTTAAGGAGACTGAAGAATTTGTATCAGTGTCAAAAAGAGCAAGATATTGATCCTTGGTCTTTGAATATGAGTGACTATATTCCAACTTTAGGCCACTACAAGATGACAAATCCCTAGAGAATGCAAGCCCTTTCAGATGTCTGGACTTAATTTCACTAATACCCAGAAAACCGTGTTTACTCTCAGTGTGCTAATTGTAGGCTACACTCATGACTGAATTATTTTTTGGTTCACTCACTTTTCCAAGCAAGTGCAAGCCCAATTTTTTAACTAAAATTGCTAAATTTTTCACTCTGTCTACGGGGTGAAGTCTAAGAAGCCAAGTTTTTTGCTTTGCTATTTTGAAGTAATCCAAAATTTAAAAACACTATTCTTAAGGACAATCAAATGTATATAGGACCCAGTGAAACAAATCTGCTAGGTCTGCACTGACTGCATTTAATTCTGCATAAAACAGCATGAGGTGTCAGTGTTTCAGAACATCACTATCATAAAGATGGCTACAGATAGAATAGACAAGCATAGATACAATCAGTATTAACATGTCTTATTCATGAAGGTTGCACAGCTCTTGATACAAGAGGAAAAGACTCAAGCAAATGCAAATTAAACCTGAGGCTACCTCATTTCTCCCACAGACTTTACAAACTGTGAAAATGCACTTTAGTGAAAGCAGACAGGTACTGAGTTTCTCTAGCACCAGGTAAGGGAGTCTGAACTTTTAGTACGTGCATTATTTACAGTTGTACTCATTCCCTTTCTGAGGGATGTAATGTTCTTGAGGCTATAAAAATTTCTCTGTTACTGCTAGTATACTCTGCATAGAAAAAGTAAAACCTATTAACACTTCAACTGTTTAACAGTACACTGTGGTGTATATATGACTTTTAATTCTGTTGATTGAATTAAATGGATGTGGGTTCAATGATTTCATTTCACAGCCTAAGTTAAGTGACTTAAATGCATTTTCTGATGGTTTACCAAAATATGAATATCGATCTAATATCGATATCCAACTGAGACGGACAAAAACTCTCTAACAGTTTAGAGTTAGAAAGTGTATGTTTTATTTGGCTCCAGGCTCTGTGTGGGATAACTCCCTAAGACGCAGGGCCCCGATACAAGCAAACGCAAAGCTTTTTATTTACAAAAATTATGAATATCCAAAATACAAATGCATATTCATAACATTAACACCTCCCATTCTCCGCTTTGTATGGAAATTTAGCTTAAATGTCATTAAGCATGCATAGTGTGTGTTCTGAATTGAGTCGGTGGTCTTGAATTGGGTCAGTGGTCTTAAAAAGATGAAGTAACTCATCTTCCTCATTTTGACCTTTTTGCTTCTCTGAACTTTAACAATCCTAATTACTTTAGTGACCTCTAAGTTTCCTCTTGTGTGACTTTTGGACAGGTTCCCACAAAGGGAGGAAATTGGTAATTGTCCTTGTTCCCTACACCAACTTATCAATGTTTCTATTCCTCATTCTAAGCACAGCTAAACAAACATACAAATGACAGATCATCAGTTATTTAGTAATCATTTACTAACATCTTAAAACCCATTTCAGGTCCAGCTCTCTTAACTATTTTAATTAACTCTAGCTGGGCCCAAATTCCTTCCTGTTCTAACTAATTTCAACGCAGCTAGCCTATAACTAAAATCTTTATGTTTCTTCTAAATCTATGTTTCACTGACACTTACTTTGTTAAGTTCTCTTTAAAATGATAATGTCTCTTAGAGACACATATGTACTTCATAGAAGTGGTGTGAGGGAGAGAAACAAGTCAAAAATCTCTAATAAATAAATTTATTTCTTTATTAATTGTTCAAAGCAGAGCTCAAAGACACTACAAATAAATTTCTGCACTAAATCCAGTAAGATTCTTTATCTAAACCAGAAAGAATGTGTGTGTGTATCTGTGGGGATTTGTTAATCCATTGCTTTTCCTATTTCACGTGTTCCCCCTGTTCCCTGCCCTGGCCTTGGCCACTCCCTTGGTTTCTCCCTATTTGCTCCTGTACCCCAACCCCGCCCAGGGACCGCCCTTGGGCCCCTGACAAAACCACCTCACACCCAGACCACATGGTCTCTCTACCTCTGAACATCGTGGGGACAAGATGTGATTAAAGGCATCTCAAACCCTCATGAGAAACCCTCCTCTACCTTCTTTACCACCACTGTGTTGTAATGCTGCTGGCTGCCGGAGCCAGATCGAGGGGCTGTCTGAAATGGACTCCAGGATGCGACTGATCACACGGCCCTAGGAAAGCCTCGCTGAGCTCTCAGGGAGCAGCAGCCTGCTAGGCAGAGTCAAGTAGTTACAAGATGTATCTGTACAAACAGATAAGGGAGATAACAAAGAAAATATTATATAAGGTAAAAAAGAAATTGACATTTTGTTGAACTACATTGTTCTTTAAAATAAAACAACACAACCCTTTATCTGTATGTCATCAAGTTGTCAGAAAATTCCTTCTGTCTTTTCAGTAATGCCAGTCAGTGACTGTGTATCGATATAAGAGAATTTGTTACTCTGAAATGAAACTGATTAAAATTCAATGTACAGTGTTTTGGTAAAATCAGACGACAATTACTGGTTTTGAACAATGTGTTTAGATAAGATGTTTCCATAAAATCAAGTATCCTGAAAAAATATACCAGAGATGCAATTCAGCTGCACTGTTGGACAACACACAAGAAAGCAGACTGGTGTTTGCTTTGAGAACCTTGGTGTTTGTGAACTACATCTGACTTCTTCAATAATGATTTGTTCTACATTCTTCCTATATTGCTGATGAAGTGAATTACTCCTACACATTTTGTAATGGCAACTAAAACATTTTAAGCACCATTTTAAAACATTTTAAACACCAGAAAGCATAAGGCACCAAGGTCAGAGCTCAACTGAACTCTTGTTTAACCACTTTGAGACAAATGAATGCACATGAGTTATTGCACCCAAACGTACCATGTGTAGCAAAGCAAATATGTCCTCAGATTTTTTTCAGTTAAGTTCTGTTGAATTTCACTCCACAGTATCCAGTGATAACCTATGCACATGTTCCGGACTGTTGGTGTTCTCTAATGGATGTTGTGATTTACCCATTTCTAAGTCCATGTACAACTAAATGAGAATGACCTATAGAGTCATTTTAATTAAAACTCTCATTGCGCACTTGTTGGCCTCTAAGATTCATGCATCTTTTCTAGTCCTTTGACGAGATAGGTTAGATACATGTGTGATTGCAGATTTTACAATTTAAATTCTGCAGAGAGACTTGCAAACAAAAATCTCTTTAATAAATTCAAGCCATTTAGAGTACTAAAAAATCTCTTGATTTACTCAAAATTGGAGATTTTCAGCACTGATTATTTTACTGTTCCTTTGAAGATATGTATCTTCCTTTGCTTTTGTTTTAAATTTTCATAAATAGAATACCTTAATCAATCCTTTCATCCTGACTGATAAAAAAAATCACTCCATTTTAATTATCAGC
Organism: Corvus hawaiiensis; assembly: GCF_020740725.1. NCBI lineage: Eukaryota > Metazoa > Chordata > Aves > Passeriformes > Corvidae > Corvus > Corvus hawaiiensis. The sequence continues at coordinate 28,798,357 of NC_063215.1, forward strand.
TTCCTTATTCCAAAATTTTTCAAAGGGGTAGGATTGAAGTAAAATTAATACCACCTGGTTCAAAAGCATTTCTACATGTAGGAACAAGCAGTAGATAATAAGCCCATTCAAAAACTCTTTCAGGGGAGAAACTCTTCTAGAAAAATTAATGTATCTTTACCTGAGTAAACAAAATTCAGAGTATATGAAGAAAGTAAAAAAATTTCAACTATAAGCTGAGCTACAGATAAAAAGGAGACTTCCAACAGTTATTGAGGTAGTAGTTTTTATAACAGCTGAAATGCTGTTCTAGCAAAATATCATCTGTAATGTAAAGCTGATGTGCATAACTCTTGTTGGTGTTTAAAAATGGAATAAACATCCATATGAAGATAAATTAGAGGAAAATTGTAATTCCATACCCACAACCAGACAGTTGATGTTCTGCCTTATTGAGAAAAAAATCATGTAATTAATCTTATTCAGAACTGCAGAAAAGATCTCCTGGTGCATATGTTAATAAGCCCAAACCACTGATTAAGACTATGCTTTAGAAATAGTAGTGTATGTACAGAATGTCAAACATGACATTATGGATCACACACAGACCATCACCAGTAGAGCAGGAGGACTGGACAAGCTGACCTCCAGAAAGTCCCTTCCAATCTCACCTTTCTGTAATTCTGAGATTCTGTATGGGTTGAGGGATTTGACTTTTATGATTATAGGGGAAAAAAACCCCAATAAAACAGTGAGGTCTTTCTTGAAGTCTGCTTTTGTGTGATATTGAAGGAAATGAAAATCTTGAGGTTTCTATTTGCTTCCGAAATAGTTAAATCAAAGGGCTGGACCCAATGGAAAAATATCTTATCATGATAGCCAAACTCATCAAGAATTAGGCTTCTTGTATCCTGCTTCAAACATCAAGAAAAAAAATCCTATGGAGCACCAAGAAATTAATCTTGTACTGGGCAAGATTAACAAGAGTATCCAATCATTTGATTTTTCTACATGTAATCATATTTATATTGGCATGGAGTGGCTTTTTCTTCTACCAAAATTCATTAAAGAATACAAATTAATACTTAAAGTATACAAAATTTTGATAGTAATCTTTCATAGGCAATACACATGACTTTACTAACACTCTTAGCTTATCTAATGAAAATCTAGATTCTGTTTTTCTTGTACTGAAATTAAACTAGTTTATACACATCAGTTCGGTATTAAAGAAGAATTCATGTTCAAAGAACAGCTTTCTCTTTGAATGCTACATAACACTTTCTTAGTAATAGTAACTTCTTTGACAATAAGCTGCAGAGCTTTCAGTAGTACTGAAAATGTTTTCATCATATGAAAGGAACAGCAAGAACTGTTCTAGAACAGAATGCAAAGCATTTTCATATCACTTTCTGATAATAAGACCTCTCAAACTGTTCTCCTTCTAGCTTCATTATGAAAGGCATTGTTAGCTGTGGTTCAATATCGCCAGTGAAGATGAAGAAGCTTTAAAGATTTAATCTGATTCATTTTTCACAAGTATCTCACTGAAGATATGTATGGAATTGCATAGATGGGAATTGTCTGTGTAGGAACGGAAGACCCTTAGTGTAACCATTTTCAAGAAAATCTATTAATGTTATGCTACCACTGAGAAGGTTTTTCTAGTAACATAGCTTCTAGATAGGATTACAGACTAAAGCATTTTAAAATTTTGCTTTAAATGGAGATGAAAAGGTAAAAATTGTAGAACAACCTGAGTTACCGAATATTTGAATCTTAACAATCTTGGTTTTTTGTTCTCTGAAATTCCTTGTATTTTAGGTGTCTTCACTTTTGCTCCACCCTGTCTTGAATGTCCCTTCACTTCAGTCTTTCTCATGGTAATATCACAATATAATTTTATTTTGAGAATATTGCCTCAGTTGTCTCCCATTTTTTAGTTAAATTTCAAATTTGTTGCATACAGATAGTAAGCAAAAGAAAGCCCCTTTCCCTTTGCATATAAGAGTTAGCATTATCCAAAAAGAACTAATGGTGACAAACATTTCTTTACATTTCTCTTCAATTAGAAGTTTGATCAGTCTAGAGATCCAAAAGAGATTTCCTGCACACAGGATTTTCCTGCACTCCAGGTGTTTTCCAGAATATTGAGTGTCACGCAGAAGTTTAACAACAATTCAAATGTTCAAAGGTTGTTCTTGCAATTGTGAGCTACCATTTCTGCTGAATCATGGTTTTGGGTTTTGGTTGTCTTTTGTTGTTTTTTTTTTTTTTTGCAATGTTGCCTAAGACTTTATTAAGAATAAACCCATTTTAGGCAGTTAATGAATCATTTACATTTACATAGTCTCATCTGAAATGAAAAGTATGTTCCATCTTCTTCCTGTCATGCAAAAGGCAAGGAGTGAAATAAAATTTTAATATTAAATATATATATGTTTTTACCATACATTTTCTTCCCATTATGCTTGACTTTACATAGAGACCCAACACAACTAAGTAACAAATCAAACCTCCAATAATTATGCCTTTCACCTGTCCAAGCCCCACAAATGCATGGACACTGGTGTACAGATGCAATTCTTAAAGAAAACTTAAAAATTATTCTGCATAATATAAGCCATGATTTTCTTTTCCTGAACATTTTTTTTTCATTCCTACCCAAGCTATACTCTTCAGATCATTGTAGACCTCCCTGTAGAAAGGATAAGTGTGTAGAACCACAGAAATATTTTGCTTAATCATTAATCAAAGTAAGAATTTTACAAGACCTGCTCAAGAGATAGATTCTTCTAAATTGAGAGGGTGATAGGAAATAATTGGGCTTGGAAAATATCAGGAAAAAATGAAAAGAAAGGGAGAAGTACAGGCTTACTAAGTGGTAAGTATGGTAATGTAAATGGTAAAGATGTAGTATAAACAATTAAGTGAAGAGGCTAATGTAAAATAATGTTTTATTTTGATCAGTCTGTAAAAGGATAGTAATTCCTTCCCTGTTAGATCTTGAATGTGTTAGTGCTATAACTTGCACACAGTAAAATTGTCCTTGTCAGAGCCTGCGGTCATTCCTTGTGAAAGAACTGGGATCTTCGGACAGCAAATTTACTGGACCAGAAGCAATCTGTGATACAACACTGACAGGAGGAACAGCAAAACCCCAGGGAAACAATGGGCATTTACAGAGCACACAAGACTAGTCCAGGGAGTACAAGTCACAAATAAGCGTTACAGTTGCTGTTGTTAAACAAACAAACTAACTAACTAAAAAACAGCAAAACGCATCAGATCCCAGTGCCCTAACGTTGCAATGAAACCATTACTTCTAGTATAAGGAAGCTGCTGTTAAGTACAACAAAGAAAGATACCTTTTTACTATGCATGTAGAAATATACATAGACTGTCTTTTCTCCACAGAATGTTTCTATTTTTATCCCTGAGGATAAATGTAATGTTTACTTGGTCAGAAGCAGAATTACTAAAAAGTAGTTTGCTTATGATAAACAAAGCTCAAAAAAACTTCACCAAAATTTTTCTAAACCTTTTAGATCTGCTTCTCTATTGGTCCATACTTCATATGAACAAAGACAGTGAAAAGTGAGTGTAATAAGCCACCAAAATTAGACCTTTCATATTCCTTTGCCCAAACGACTGAGTAAACAATAAAGCAAGCCTGGATGCAAAGTAAAATTTTTAATATTCTAGCTCTGGTTCTAATGAATTATAAATGTGTGAATCTGAATCTCAGTTCAAGCTTTTAAGAATTGTAGTCTTTTATTTTTTTTACCTAGGAAATAATCTAGGAAGAAAAACGGAACCTTTTTTTTCCCTTCCATTTTATGATCATCTCTGCTTTCTGACAATGCTCTGATTAGAGTACTAACTGACTCAGGCTAGAGTCCAATATTTCAACACTGTTTGCAGCAAAAGCTATTTAAGCAGCTGCCCTGTTCATCCAGGAGATCAATGCCTCTTCAGCTGAGCCTGTGAAACTCACTGGAAGACTCACATTGGCCTATGACTCTAATCTGGATCAATGAAATGATAACCGAAAAAACCACTTCCACATACGGGTTTCCTTCTCTCCCCCACCCCTCCTATAAAAACAATATTCTAAATATACTTTCTGCAGAGACAAAGCTATTTTAAGAGATACACTTCCCCGTTTAATTTCACACTTCACCACTGTAGATCACCTTAACAGATCAGAATCTATGTTGTAATGAAGGCTTTTCTTGTTGTAGACTTTATTTTATTTTAATTTTTCACAAGTTGCTGGTTTATAGTTCATTATTATAAATAAGTTTTCTCTGTGTATGAGAACAAGTGGTGAAGAGTACAAGGGAAACAGTCAGTTGTTAAGCTTCTTCCAACAGAAAAAAATTATATAAAATAAACCTTGAGGCTACTAGCTTAGTCTCAGAAATAGAGTGTGCAGGTATAGGACTTCAGTAAGAGAATTCAGTTTGGGTTTTTTTAAGTATTCCAGATCTTGCCACTTCTGTCACTAATTTTATGTGCCTTCCTCCAATTGTTGGTCTGAAGAAGTTATAAGGAATTTGATGTGATGGTGTGCTAAAGTATCTGAACTACAAATATTATGTCATTAATAAATAACTTATGTAAAAATCCTCAGTTAAAACTCCTCTTCATTACATAGAAAGAAGTGCCCAGGTGTTGCCTGAGAATATCTTGGTATTTGTACTTATGTTTTACTACTGCTGTCTCCCATGTACTTGAAGCTTGTACTCATTTTGTGCTGCCTGGAAATTTAATATTCCTTCTTATTCAAGTCATTAGTTCAGATCATTTGGCTCACTATTGAGTCAAATATGTAAAGGGAATTTTTCTTCTATTTTGGCTGCTCATGTGAGGCAAGATTCTTAACTCCTAACAGTGAATCTTGAATTTTTGTGTTATGTTAAATTGTCCTAATACAAAAGGACAAGAATTCTGGAGTCTCAAGTAAGTGTCTTAGCAGGATAATAACTGTTTCATAGAATAATGAAACTTGAAATACTTGTTTTTTGAACACTGCTTCCATAAGGTAATTTTTTATTTTTGTGCTTTGAATAACTTAAAATATAACAGTTAAAATATTTTCCAGGGAAACAGAAGTTTTAATAGTATAAAGTGAAGAAGAACTTAAATTTGATCATTCATCTTCTAGGTAATTTGCCTCAATTTTTTAAAATTAATTTTTGATTTCTAGCCCAAATAATATGTTTCAAAAGAAAGTGGTGGCTTAAGGTTACAAAAATCCTACCATAAGAAGCAAACAGAGAGGAAAGGAGTCATAGAACCGAAAAACATGGAAATGTTGAGATAAGGGATGATTGGGAGGGTTATAGATTCAGTGTTATGTGATCAAGTAGTTCTCACAGTTCTAAATATCTGAACTGAGATTTGGCTTTGTGCCTTTATGCTTTATTATTCCTCAAAATAACAGCCAATCTCCCTTGATTTAATTAAATTTGACCTATATTTTATAGATTAAAAACTTCAAATGAAGACTAAAAATACTTGTTAAAATGGTTTTCCTCAGCTCATACAGTACTGAAGGAATATTTAAACGGAAAGTGAATCTGTACTGCTAACAGTATTCTTAGATTACAGCTGGATGGTTTAAAGGACAACATCTTAAAAAAAAAAATTTAAACTGTACAAATTCAAAGAACATGTCTTATTCACATGAGTTTTGGAAGAAAATACTTTCTGAAGAAAACATACATCATTGATTAACTTGTCAGTGCATGATAAGTGTCCTTGTAAGGAGAACAGTTTTAATATGGTTACTGAGAACAGAACAGCTGAAGAATGTGTTAAAAGTTATACATAGGCTATTAAATACAAAGCATAAAGTGGTTGAAAGGGATATGTAAAGTGAAAGACTAAGTGCTGACTACCCAGAGTCCACATTTATACCCATTTCTGAAGTTCCTTTGGACCAGTTCTAACTTGGTTCCTTACACTGAATACTGATCAGTAATCAGAGTTCACAAGCTACACTCATGGGGACTTTCTTATGGTTTATTTTTATATGCAAGGAAAGTGGTTCATTCTAACAGGACACTAGGATGTATGGAGTTGGAGGTATAAGGAAGTGGGTATGACCGGAAATTTTTATTCAAACACACACTAGGATTTCATATGAAATGCTAATGCAGTAGCATCCACAAAAAATGCAGAGTGCAAGTAAGAGCTTTAAGTAGAGTTTAACTCCCAGGAATTGATTGTTCTCTTTTCTTGAGAGAAAAGTTCTTCCGATTAAGAATGTTAATGTTTATATCTTGGAACTTTCTTTCTGCCTTAGTCTCAGTGTTCATACTTTGAAGATTCACTATTTGACTTCTATTAAACTCTGTTTCATTGACTTGCACTTCCTTGCTGGGAAAGCTACAAGACAGGGAGAGGGATTTTTTACAAGAGCATGTAGTGATAGGACAAAGGGGTAAGGGCTTTAAACTGAAAGAGGGTTGATTTAGGCATTAGGAAGAGGCACTAAAATTAGTCAGTGTTACTATTCACTCTCCACCTTACCCTTTGAATGTTAGTAGTTGATCTTAATTACCAATAACCTCAATTTAATTCTTGTTGTAACTTAAAGAACACAGGAACAAATAAAATTTATACAAGTTTAATCAGCCTCAGGACAAGTTCTCAATAAACTTTTGTATTTGGGCATAATTGCCTGAATCCTGAAGAGCATCAAAACTCTACATTTTTGCTAAAAGGGCCTAGCTTCACTTTTTTAGCTGCTAGATAAACAGTCTGACAACCAGAATACAGCAACAAATAAGATCTTAGATTTAAATTGTTTATTTTCTGTGTCACAGTTAAGGGATGAATTAATGAATAGCAAGAACACTCTTGTCTTTCAATGCCCTAACTGCTGGAGGAGATGATTATTTAACAATCAACACATTTCTCCATTGAATACTTACTTATTTCAGGACCTCCTTGTCTTCTTAAGGCTTCTGAAAATTTGGTGTCACAACATATGAGTCTTGCAAAATCTACAGTCATCTCTTTATCTAGACAAAATATAGAGATACTTTTTCTTAACAAAATTAATTTTCTTCACATAAACACTACTTACATTTATCTCCTTGGTTCTATATTACATTTCACGAGAGAAATTTTATGTTACATACATTTAAGCTTGAAGGACACTAGCTTTACATAAAGGAGGTTTTTGGCCTTCAGCATAAGTCTGAGGACCCTGAAACAGTCCCTTCTCACAGCTTTGACTCATCCTGTGAAAACACTCTGTTGGATCAGGAATGTGCAAGTGAGTGCCATATGTCATTTGCTCTGATTGGATACAAAAATAACCTTGGCACTGGATTTCATAAAGATAGATTTGATACTTCTCTAAGCCTGTTACTGACTGATTGTTGAATGCTGTTATCTAACAGATGATAAATAATGACTTTTAAATATAATTTTAAAACAAAATCCAGCTAGAATGTCTGAAGTTACAGGCCTTCACTCTTGCTTCAATGAAGAGTAGACATTTCTTTTCAGATCCATCTTGTCCTTATCTACTTTGGTTCAACCTGAATTGTCCCTACCGTTATAACTTTAATTTTATCATTTGTTATAAAATCTGTAATTAATATAGTTTCTCTTTAACACTATCAGATACTAGAGTATTGGGAAAAACTATTAGATACTATGTAACAAATGAGCTAAAAGCTTAATCTATAGCTGCTCAAAATGAATCTATTACAGTTTTTCTGTAGTACAGACCCTAACAGTTTTTAGGGGCTTCATGTACACTTTAAAAAGATAAGGTCATTACTTTAAGTTACATTTCAATTGGGCACTGGGGTAGCAAATTTCTTTGGAAAAATAAGGCAAATATATATATTGTGTGGTCAAGCATTTTAGGTCTGCATGCCTTGTCATGTTTCTCTCAATCCATCAGCTAATGATAGACAAGCCAGTGACTGTCTCCAGCTTGTCAATTTATTTTTTATGGTCTGTAATTCTCCCTCCTCCTATGTAGAAAGAGATGGTGAATATTGTTTATTATATTCAGACTGATATTTGGCCATTCAACTAATCTAAAGTTAACAGTTTTATCTTTTTTATTATCTATTAAAAAAAAAAAAAACCCTAGTAAATTTGCTTTACTATAATAGAGTAAAATTTTAAATAAAGTAACAGAAACAAGAAGTCAAGAAAATAATGGGTATTTAACATAGACTTTTGAGAAGAAGTAAATGTGCAGTATAAATCAAATAATTTTTAGAGCATTTATTTTGTTGATTTTCCCCTTTAAACCTTCATTTGGGGAGAAATAATAAAGATAGCAAATCGGTAGGGTGATAAATTATCCATGACATTTTTTGCTAAACTACTTAAAATCTTAAGCCTATAGTGAAGAAATTCTGTTTACATCCTTTTGTTGAACACACATAAATAATTACGTTTAGATTTTCATTTCACAATATCAATCTCATGCAATAGTAAATTATCCAAAATGAAACTGGCAGTTATATACAATGTATTATTCACATTTACACACAACTTCTATAATTTTCCAATTAGCTTTTTGATTACATAGTGATTTCTGTCATCTATTCATTGTATATATCTCATATTCTTCAATAGCTTTATAGTCCTGTTACTGTCATGATTTCCTACAATTATTTTCCCTAAAATATTCATCCAATCTCTGTTATAGTCTTACTTATTTACTCATCTCTTTGTGAAGCAGGTCTAGGACAGTACAGCTTCATCTTTGTTTTCTGGGTTTACTTACAGTGTTTCTGCTTCTGTATTTTTTCAGAAACTTTTTAGCTGTTTTTTTCTCCACTTGACCTCTCTCATTTCTTTCCTTATACCACTCGCAAATCTGTATCTTGAAAAAGATCTGTTGCTCCCTTCTCTATTTTTGATAAAATTCTCAGAGATTTAGACTATTTTGGAAATAAACACTAAGGGTTTTTACCCCCACTCTGTTTTGAGGATTTTTTTGTGTTAAGTTTTTGCATTTTTTTAGTTTGGTTAGGATTTTTTGGTTTAGTTTTTGCTAATATCCACTGGACTATTTGAGACATAGCATATCCTAAAAATGGGAGAAATTCTGGATAAAAATATATTGTTGTGATGGTAGAACTCCAATATTCCTTCTGTTGAAAAAATCTAATTTCCCTTTTGGAACAGAAAATTAGAACTATTTCCTTTGGTGTTTATGTGGATAAGAACCCAAAAAGAGGAGTTTCTGATCTAGAAGATAGCTAGGCAGTTAAATGCCTACCTGTCTAGCACCTCTTTTTTGAAAAAAATGGCAACAGCGAGGACAAGGGATTTGAATCTTTAGCTTAAGCTAAACCTGAAGATTATGATTTCATCAAAAGTTATTTTAAAAATTAGGAAAATATATAAGTCAATCAGTGCATATGCCTTTCCTATTTTTTAATGAAATAAAATGTAATTGAAATGAATGGCTGAAAGTTTCTTGGCGTAGATCTTGGTACTTGTTTATACTCTGGAGTCTGTTTTTCCTTTCCAGTAGTTATATCTTACTCATCATCTTTAGTTCAGCTGAAGAACAAAATATTTTTTATCTCATCTGCATGTCAATTATTTACTTCAGAAAACTCATTTAATATTATCCAGCAACAGATCCATTATACAATCTACCCATGTTTTGCTTTTACAGAAGAAAATATGAAAATCCGTTATTGGCAGATTTAAATTGTTAATGCCTTTTGGGTTATGTTCCTGAATAATTCACAGATCAAACTAAATTTTGAAATACAAAGTTCTATCTGAGCACCACAGACATGAAAACACGACATAAGAACAAAGATGTAAACATGGATCTGAGATGAGCTGCAAAGAAAGCAGCCCTTATGCTATTGCTGAAGGAGTTCAGCATTCAGTAGAGGAATGCTCTTATTTTCTGTACTTTGTTTTAATGTCTTGTAATCGAGGATAGATGAGGGAACGTGAAAGCTGCAATAAGCAGACTAATGGCATCAGTGGTGGGGCTGCATCTGGGGTTACTCTGCTTCTGTGTTACACTGAGGCCCCACTGTAAAAAGCTTTGATGTCAGGAAAGTCCCAAAACCAACAAAAAAATAAAATTCTCTACAGCAGTGTTACTGTAGACTATTATTATGCCATATAGAAAGAGAACAATTATAGATATCTAAAGCCAAAAAACTTACAGAAAGACCATTGACAGTTCTGTGAATTAAAAAATGTGCCTTCATTGCTACCTTCCCTTGGAGAAATAAACCGTAAAGATTTCAAAACTTTAATACTTCAGAATTTTTATAAATGCTGTCTCCAAAAATGTCTGCCATCTTTATGTTTGACATGTCTATCACTGTTTGCATCTGCATGACTTCTTTTTCTTATGCTTTTACTTCTGATGGTTGGTTGGTTGGTTGGTTGGTTTGGGGGTTTTTTGTTGCTGTGTTTTAATTGGGTTTTTTGTTAACTTGTCCCTAATTGTGAATGTTCTAAGTTTATGTGTGAGTCAAGTTCATACCCTTAGAGTTATTAAAACCTGTAACATTCTATATACTTTCAGATTATAACATACTAAGAGTAAAATAGCTCCCATGTTCTTCTCTGCAATTGCTATAATACAGTGGCCAATACTGAAAAGGCATCACCTGCAAATTTGCCTTTAACTGCAAAATTGCCTTTAACTTTCTCTTTGATCGCCCCTTCATCTTTCTAATTTCAAAACAAACTTCACAGTGCTTCATGAAGAACTGCTGTTTACACAACCGATAAGGATACCATACCCATAGTTTTTCTCTTTCCTAGTTCATAATCAGTTGTATGGTTGGTAATCAGTTCCTCACATTCCCTTATTCCAGCAGTATCCTTCACATGATTAGTGTGAGTGTTTTTTAACTAAAGCTGCCTTTCCCTAATGAAATCCATGAATTCTTAGTCTGGGGAGTATGAAATTCATGGGATATGTACCTTCTTCTATTGTCAACATTACAGAACTGCAAATAAGGTGTTCATAACTACTGAGATATTACTTGTATTCTAAGTGCATTAGCATGCTAGCAAGTAGAGATTGTACTGTCTACATAATCAAACGAGTTTTTAATTATAAATTTCATATTTTAATAATAAACATCTTCAAGAAGTTCCTAATGAAAGGCATACCCTTTGTTCTTTATATCCAGTCGAGAAGAATTATTCTGCTAGTAGTATTCTGCTAAACTCACAATGAAGTGGGAAGAACTGTGCAATGTAAACTACAGCACATAAATGTGCTATGACATCTCTTCTTCAACCAAGATTGCTTTTCAACATTTTCTGAATTTATCTTTGCAATTTCTTTTGAATATCTAACTAGGAAATAGATAATGCAAAGTGCTTATACTGTTAAAATTACATAATGAAACCATGCTATCCCACCAGCCTAAATAACCCATTTTGGGGAAAAAAATACGAATATTGTTCATGTACATTAAAATTATTTGAAAAAAAACCCAAACCAAACACTTTAGTAGTATGATAGATTTTTTTTTTTTTTTTTTTCTGAATTGGAAAATGTAATGCAAATGCTAAAGAGATTAAACTGTTGAACTTGCCAGTTCTGAAACATACTGCCAAGAGGAAAATTCTAGGCAGAGAAATATACCTCATGGGAAGGAGGTACTGTATGCCTTGCCTCAATTTCTAAAACATGCGTTTTTAATATGCTGCTGAAGGATAAAATATGTCTCCCAGTAGAACATGACATGATTCTGCTCACTTTATTTTATGCTTCCAATCTACTGCTTCATAGACTGTTAAGAATGAAGCCATGTTGAAATTTATGGTTTCACTCACCTGTAATTTTAGTAAAGTAGCTGGGTGAAGAGACTCATCCAAGCATGAATAAGTATGAAATACAGAAAAATCTTTGTGAGAAATAAATGATGTAAACATATACTTGTTGCCTTTAAAATATTATGGGAATTTATGTGTAATATATGTATTGAGTGTTGTATACAGGCACCACAAGATCATAATTTTTCTGTTCTCATAATTTGGCATGGTTTTTTTTTTTCATAGAATAAAAATGCTCATAGCACATATTTTTATCTCCAATTTAAGAGGTCATTAATAAAGCATCTAGTGTAAATTAATATTTCTCTAGGGAATAACTAACAAGGACAAATGCTAAGAACAAAACACAGTGATGTTTCTGGCCCTCTGATTAGTGAAATATAATCATACCAGTGAGCTTCATAGAATCCTGATTAAAACAAAGCATTATGTGAAAACAGGCTATTTAATTTAAAGTATTCTTAGTGTCTTTGGTAACTCTTGTTTTAATACAAAAGAAAATGCACACAGTTTAAATTGAATTGCACACAAACAGCATGATAAAGCAACAAGATTATAAGGCTGTCATTTCATAATAGTGTTGCATATTAAAACCACAAAGAAACCTAAGACTTAGAAAACTACTATATCCAATATTGTGTCAAGGTAAATGCAGTACACAAATAATGCTTACTTCCATAATAACAGTATCTAGGTGAATATTAGTAAATCATCTTGGTTAGATAGCATTAATTTATCATACGATATCTCTTAACAGCTAAATAAAATAAGGATTCCTGAGACCAGATCTGAGGGCATACTTGCATGGGGTGATATTCACCTTCCATATTCTCTATATTTATATATGTTCTTTGGAAAACATTGGTAGAATTAAGTATTGTGTTCTGGTAGCCAAGTTCTTCATGGTGAAGTAATAATTTTTATTACACCAGCTAACTTAGTTGCAAAACCTGAGTGGTTTCTCTTTAAATAATCCCTTGGTGCCATATGTTTGGAACAGAAATGGCCAACTTCAAAACAAACCCTAAATTAAGAGCAATCGTTCCAAGTTTAACCAGATTAAATGATCTATCTGCCCAATGAGAGAAGAAAACTTAGTCCAAATGGCAGGAGCAAACATGGATTCGTAGCAACACTATTGTTAACACTGTCCATAAAGTTAAAGTACCCAGCTTGGGTCCTGCTTTAGTCTATGAAGAGACCAAACACACTGGTAGACTTCTTCTGGGACAAACTTTGCAGGAGATAGCTCTCTGAACACTGTGTTAACATATGCCAAATCTTTATAATACTTCTAGAATCAATTAATCTGTTTTGGGTTTGCCTTAGGACCAAAATATTTTCTCATGTTAAAAACTTCCCTTTAAGGTGGTTCCCATGGGACAAAGTTTTAGCTTATGTGCCCTGATTTATATTCAGTATTATGATTAATGCTTGAAAAGTCAAATATGGTTGGAGATAAGACATTTGTGTTGAATAAAGAAAGCAAAGATCACATGTCAACAAAGCCTTTTCCTGGTAAACTGCAGCAGCAAGAATTTCTTAGTCACAGATTGTTTGTTTTGACTGATAGAGAAGGCTTCCATGAAATATTCTAGTCACTTCTGTTCTTAAAATGCTTTAAAGTTACTTCTCAATGATAAGGCTTTAAGAAAAGATGAATTCATCTTATTTTATGTGTGAAAGAAATACATCTCTTTTATTTCTTAGTAATATTTTTTTGTTTCATTTTTTTAATGAAATAGTTAAAGGTGTTCTTTTCTGAAATTACACGTATTAATCAATTATCTGGAAAGAATCAGAAGACCAGGTGACCATTTTATGTTCATTACATTTCTTAAGAAAAAGAAGAGATTGATGGTGATTCAGATTAATGAGGAATAATTAGTAGTCATAACTAAATAGATTAAGCGCTAAGATGTTCAGTTATTCTACAGTTTCTCAGTCACTGTTCAAATTATCTTAGTAGTAGGAAAGTAACCTGTTTCCTAAAAAATTATCTCTGATACAACCAGAAAAAAATTAAAAACATAATAGAACACCTTCACAATATTTATATTAAAGGTGTTTATGAACTAAGTATTTAGATGCTTTATGAAACTTAAATCTTACATAATCATTACAAAAAGGGATAAATCACTTCGGTATTGAAATAGGAAATACAGCTATTTATATTAATTATATATTTATATTTTATATATTAACCTGACATGGTTAATATAAAAAGAATGTGCTGGTATCTGTAAAATGCAACAGATGGCTCAAGAGTTGTTCTCTTGGTGAAAATACAGCTTTTTTATTGTTGGTGTAGTCATTGTTAGTGTGAAACAGCAGTCCCATAGAGGTCAGTTGAGTAGATCAGGCATTTCCTCAGCTAATCCAAGTTATTATTGGACTTCTAAAGAAATGTTTGTTGTATATAAAAAATGCAGTGTGAACAGCCTGAGTCCTGTGTGTATGGCAATTATACCTGTTTGGTTCTGATGCTGCCATCTGAGTCTGTAATTGCAGATACCAAATGTCAGGTAACTTGGCTCAGGTAAGAGGCCTTGGTCTATGAATGGACATCTTTAGAAACACAAAGCTGAAACCTACTGTGAAGTTAATGTTTTGATACTGAAGCTACAGTGCACTAAAGAGAAGGAGGTTTTCAGTTCATGAGGTCAATATTAGCTTGTATTCAAACTTTATTGGACCGTGCTGCCTACAAAAGTTATGAAGATTTGCCTCATTTTATATAGTTGTTGAGCAATAAGAATTATATATCATATTGGATTAATTAACACGTTATAAGGGATAAATTATATCTTGCTCTTGAATGAGTTAAATGGAAATATGAGTGCAAAAGAACATCTCCTCCAAACAGCCTCCATCACTGCAACAATCAAGTACAAAGGAGCACAAAGACAGGGATTAAATCAGCAATTCTTAGATGACTGTTCTATTTGTTCAGTAGTGTAGCCCTACTTATTGAGCTAAGGCTCCTAATTTTTTTTTATACAGACTAGTATTTTTGTGACTTTTTACCAAGCCTAGAAGAAGCTATAAGAAGTAATCAACACTGCGTATCAATAGACATTTATTCCAGTACCTAGTAATGTATTTTCTTAAGACACACAGGTTTTTCCCACGCTAGTAAATGAAAGGCTTCAGGCACTAAGTATTAGACCACCTGGCATGTATTAGCTTGTGTTTGCACAGCTAAACTCTCCTCCCAGCCAAAACAGGGTGACTGTATCCAAACTGCCTTTGGGAATTAAATCTGTCCTGTCCTCAGCCCTGTCTGGACGTTGGCTGAGAGACTGCTAAAGTGCCTGGGCCAAAATACTGCACAGAACATGCTCACAGTTTGCCAGTTTTCATGGCAGGAATCAAGATCTGTAGTCATATCAAGAAATTAATCCTAACTCTGTCTCCAACAGTTCTGCCTCCATCTGTGAGTCTGGTCCTAGCACAAAGAATTAAGGATTAATGAACAACTTCTGTCACGAAAGAAAGAAGATAAAATTATTCTTCTTAAAGAACGATTTTATAAAAGAGCAGATCTGAAAACAGAAACATTATTAGATCTTTGCATGGAGCAGAGCAAGATTCTGCAATGTGGTAGAAGAGTCCATGAGAATTTGCTGTTTAAACTTACTGATTCAGGGATTCTCTGTAGTAAGGTAATTACCTATTTGAGAACTGTAGGGATGTTAAGTGTGTCTTTTCAAACTCAAATTCAACAGAACTTTGGTTCCTTCG
This sequence comes from Corvus hawaiiensis, assembly GCF_020740725.1. Classification (NCBI taxonomy): domain Eukaryota; kingdom Metazoa; phylum Chordata; class Aves; order Passeriformes; family Corvidae; genus Corvus; species Corvus hawaiiensis. Next base: position 28,813,900 of record NC_063215.1, read on the forward strand.
CTGGCAATTAAACCTACTGAGAGAACGAGATTTAAATGTTGGCACTAATTTTTCATGTGAACACTATAATTAAATTAGTGAAGGAGTAGGAGCAATGACATATGCAAAGCAAGGTTTATATTAATTTATACATTTATACATTTGTACATTTGTATAAATTCTGAAATACATACTCTTTATCATGAGTAACTGTGAAAAAGAACTATATATGACTAATTTTAGACTCAGAGCCAAAGGGGAAACTGCTTGTCACTAAAAAATGGAGCTGCCCTGCTTACAGCACAGGTGTATGAACACTGTTTATACAAAAGTGAACAATGATCACACAAATTGGGCAAAGGCAGGGAGAAGTACTTAAGTCAACAGAGAGAGAGTGAACAGCCATGTGAGTGACTTGGAAATATATGACATCCTTGAAAAATATGTTCTTAATCCTGAGATTTATAAATTTGCAGATCAGAACTGCTGCTAGGTGATCACATTTCCTTCTGAAACATTTTATGCCACTAGTGTACTACCATAAGGAAATTATAAGGTCATTCTCACTATAAATCTTCTTGCATACAAGAAGAAGGATTTTATACAGATTTATAGAGTTGATGCTCATTCATGAGCACCCAATGCTGTCTAGACATGTCATCTGTGGGGCTTTTTCTTCCTCCTCAGAATGGCACAATTCTTTCATCCATTGTCAGCAGTATGCAGATGTCTTGAATACCTTTACTCTTTGAGAAAATCAACTGAGCTTGAATAGCTAATGCACATGATTGAATTTTGTTCACAGTGGATGATGGAGCAAGAGCAATTTGCATTTTTTATAACTTACAGAAGTCGCTTCCAATTTTACAGATTCTCCATGTTCTTTGGTCTGCTACCTGCAGGAACCATTTGAATAACTAGCTGGAGATGTAACCTATCCTTCATGGCTGAGCACATTTACCAAGGTTTAGAAGCAGCACCTATGATCCATAGACTTTTACTGGAGTATGCAAATGTCTTGTTAAGTATTACACAGAGTCTGTCAGAGAAGTAACTTATGGTTATGCAGATTGTCCTTTTTCTTTTCAAACACTAACTGGAAATACTGCTGATGGAATGTCATACCTTTTAGCACAGTGAATCATATTAATTCCTTTGGTATTTTCAGCCACCCATGACTCAATGGAAAAAATTCTTGTATTTTCAGAGAATATTAAATATGCAGGACCCCATTCATGGCAGATCTTCTGTTGTTCCATATGCCAGCTTTTGTGATCATTGTTAAGTGATCTTTCTCTGTCTGACCAACATGCCCACAAGCTGCATAAATGCCACAGGGAGAAGTTAGAAATGTAAAGATATTAATTTCACAAGAGAAAGAGAAATGCATTTGAATAGGCTGTGGTCTGGTGAACTTTACCTCCTGGCAAGCCGTTGTACTCAGTTACAAAGTCTGTATTTAATACTGTGTCTGCCTGGATAAGCAATGCTTTCTAGTCTGCAGAGTGCCTTTCACTATAATACAGAGGGACATGGCCTACTTTACATAGCAAATATCCTGTAATCAGCAAAGATAAAATAATATTTGTAAACTGAATGTCCATAAGAACCTCAGTTTAGGAAACATCTCTGTTCAGTGATTTTAAAGCAACTTGTCTGTCTAAAATTAACTGCATATGCAATAACCAATGTGCCCCACACATGTAAGTGCTGGTGCTATCTAAAAATTTTAATCAGAATTTTTCTTCACATCAAATTATTTTCAGGCCCTAATCTGAAAATTAAGGTTGAAACAAAACAAAACAAAACAAAACAAAACAAACAAACAAACAAACAAAAAAAAAAAAAAAAAAAAAAAAAAAGAAGGCAGAATTTTGGAATTAAATACACAGACTTAAGAGGCCTCCAGAGAAAAGGGAAAAAATGTTCTCTGTAATTGGGAGAGTGAAAAATGAAATATCACTGAACATAAGTCCTGGAAAAAATCTTCTTAGAGTGATAATTTTCAGACAAGAAAAATGTAAAGAAATTTATAAATAATGAATCAAAATTTCTGGTGGGCATAGTATAATTGTCCAAAGAAAGTGTGATTAGTTGAACAACTAAGTTTGAAAATGTATTATGGGACTTTAAACAAACCTTCTTAATCAGAATTCTTTTTCACATTTTGTTAAATATATAACACCTTACAACTTTACCTTTAGTGTTATTATAACAGTAAATTCTTTCCATTTTTCTCTGTCAGTAGTGGAATGCAATTAAGTAACACTCACCAAGACAGAGCCTTTTTTCATTTCATCTATAACCTTTTTTCATTTGCAAGCAGCAATACTGCTGCCTTTGGATGATGCTTAAGTTTACCTAAAATAGGGAGTCATCATGCACAATTTATAAATGTATTGTGCTGAACTGAATAATGGTTTATTCATGATTCTGAGGCTACATTCATACATGGAAAACTTTTATGCTTCTCCTTTTGAAACTAAAAATATTGCTAAAATGGAAGACAATTTTCTATAATGACCTGTGGAAGCATCAAGGAAATAATGTTCAAACAGACTCACATCTATTGAGTCTCCAGTAGCATGAAAAGCAGAAATATAATCTGATTCTTATTGTTATGCTATTTAGTATTTGTTTGAGTAAGGGATTGGTTCTAGAGTCTTCTTCCTGTCTTCAGGAAATTCAGTTTAGCATATTTCTTCAGCATTTATATAAAACTTTAAAGATGCTCCATAGAAATCTTTTGAAAATATCATCTTCCCTATAACTTCAGTACATATTGGGAAGTTTTATTGAGAACTAATACTTAAAATATTCAATGCACTTCTAGCTTCTCATATGCTCTTCACTGAGCATTGTCATCAAATGTCTAATGATTTGTATGAGCAATATCTTGTTATGTATTCTGTCAACTTTATTTATTGTCTGAATGATTAGAAAGTTGACCAGTGGAATTCAGTATTAAAAATTTATGGGGAAAATCCCAAATTTTTTCTTAAGTAGAAGGCTTCTATTAAAACATTAATGGAAGCTCTACTAATTTGACTTACTGCCCTTCAGGGACTATAACATCCCTTTTTTTTTTTTTTTTAATCCCCCATTTCTTGTATTCATCTATTAGAGTTGCACCTGCTTAGCAGTTTTCCCAGAATTTTCCATGACACATTACTTGCCAGGGTCTAGAGAGAGTCATATACTGGCAGCCTGTGCATTTAATGCAGACTGCAGAAACTTTTGCAAATTTTTGTGATCACTGCTTACTTTATTTTAAATTTAACTGAAAAGTAATGACAATGTGATATATTTGGTTTAAGATGACGTTGGCTGCTTGCTGATCATGTTGCATAAAGGGGAAGTGAATTGATTTTGAGACAGCTACAGATGGACAAATGTTGCCTGGCTGATAAAACTAAGAATATATTTTGTGATACAGAGCTCACCTTTCTTTGCTTTCTTTCTAAGATAATACTTATGAGAAGAGAGGTGAGACTTCTTGCTCTATGAAGGAGTAACCATTCATGAAAGTAGAAATATTTGACCAATTGCCCAGTACTTAGAAATATTAGACTGGATCTTCCATAGAATTTATTCTTTACTTCAGTGTTTATTAAATATTCATAGCTGTATTGGGTATTAGGAGTTTTATAGCAGAATGTTACTTCTTTTATGATTTTGTAAAGACCCCTGGTGGACTACTTCTGTGGAAGGCCATTTTTAACATATAATGAGCAACACATTAGCTAAAACTGATTGAGAATTAATTTTATCTCTCTCTTTTTTTAGCAAGCTCATTTTCCTTTATATGCTCTTGGAAATTCATCATATGCATCAATAAAATGATCTTGTGCCGATCACAAACTGGGCTTTCTATTGCTTTTATATTTTACAATCCAATCATAAGATATTTTTTATATTCATTGGTAATATTTTCCCATTTTCTTTTCCTTCTAGCAGTTGCTTTTCTCCAGTTCATGCAGTAAGACACTTGCAGTGACATTGGTCAGACTGTCTCCCATTCTCTATTTCTGAGCACTCTAGCCTATTGCATCCTAATTATAGTGTCTTTTAGAATTCCCTGGCTGGGGCATTAGTTCAGTACTAACTCACATAGAAGAGTGTCTCCCACTGAGTCAGTAGCACTAACAAACTTGCTACAACACTGAAGTGTTCCTTAGAGGTCTCCCACTCTTCTATTAATTCAACCTGAATGTGCTTAGCTTGACAGGATTACAATCCATGGTAGCACTGCTGCCTGGGTTCATAGAAGAATGTAGGAGATTTGACAGTGGTTTTTCAAGAGAATAATTTTCCAGTGGAAGAATGGTGATTCCAACAAGGATTGACTAAGAAAAACAAATGCAAATAAATTACTTTATAAAAAAATTCACAGTAATAATTTCTATTTAAGATGTAGAACTATATTAAAAATCTTTGTTACAATATATTTAATTTTAAAATATCAATGTAATTGAAACTTCATAATAAAAAGGATTTATTAATTTCTTATACATTGCATACCTAAATATATGGATTTTAGATGAAAAGGAGTGAAGAAAACATCTTTCAAAACAGAGGATTCATATTACATCTTAAACCTCAGAAGTCCTCTACATTCTTATATATATGTCCTAATATTTACTGATACATCTGAATTAAGTAGTCACTCTGAAGAATGGTAATAATCGCTACAAATTAGGTCTGAACAATCCTGATAATCTAGCTCTAAGAAATCTAGTCTAGAAGGTATTTTCCCTGTCATTCTAATAAATTGAGCCATTAACACACTCTCTAAGAGCATGGATAGTCTTAGTAATTTCTCTGTATCTAAATACTATTGAAAAAAGTTGTAGAAAACCTTAATGGCTTTTGAGAAAACCTTAAAGATCATTGAGCATAGTAATGTATGAAGCAAAATGAAAAATAGTAGCAGCAGTAAGAGTCTTGACTGTGTTAGGTCTTGCTGGAACAAGAAAGGTAACTGTTTGGCATCCTATGATCTAAGCTGTGCTAATTGTATTTGTTAATGGTTGTAACAGATCCATAATTACACAAACAGCAAGGGCCCACAGTTCTGGAGAAGGAATCATTCTCTGTTAAAACTGCTAAGCATGATAGAAGCAGAATTTACCATTATTTTGCAGAACTCATTCCCAGAACTCAAGCTTCTTGGGTATTTTGAGATTTATGATAACTTTTCTCAAGTATATGAAAAAAATACTCGAACTACCTTCAGAGCTTCAGTTGTCATTTATAACCTGGCATATGAGTTCATGTACCTTACAAACCCTTGAAATCCAGTCTTTCTTCTCATCTGTAGTTGTAATGTTACAATGCTTGTATCTTATAACAGCAGTTTTTATCAGAACATCTCAATAACAGAGGAAGCCAGTATTAGTTCTTTAAATAATTGTTGTACAAAGTATATTCTTGAATTTATGAGCAAATGAAAGCTTCCTTTTTCTCCCACAAAAGTGGTGATTCTTACTCCTTTACAACATTGACACACTCGTAATATGTTCTGTAAAGTCTTTTTTTGTTCGTTTTCCTTTTCATGAATTTGAATAACCATCAAGAAACTCCAGTTGATGCCACGCATTCAATGACGACACTTTTACTAGCTACTCTGACTGCAGCTGCTTTCCAGAAATGGTATACTGTAAACCTTAATTTATCTGACATTATGGCAGCCTCATACTTCTTGATTTCACTGTAATGAATAAAGGTACTATACCTCCAGGGTCATCAAGTCATTGTTTCTGGTGTAGAGAACATGTATTATCCCACTCCATTTCTATTTTCTGCTCAGTTAATATGTTAAATATTTGAGAACTAAGAGTACTCTTTAGAACAAACAAGCACTACAATGTGGCCTTTCTTCTATATAGAGCTAAAACCCAACTTTTTTAATAGCTTATACTTCATTTTTTTTGTTCTCATAATAAATTACACTTCTCTAACGAGCAAAAATAATTGATAAGCATGTCTAAAAAAATGTACTGGTCAAAGGATTTTGTTCCATGTTTGCTCAAGTTTCATATTATATATTTTTCTTTAAGTAAAATTTTTAAAATATTTTTGGAGGTGTCATAGTCTAACCTCATCCAGCAGCCAAATACCACACAGCTGCCTCACTAGGAGTTATCTGGGATACCAGCTCAGTGGAAAAGAAGCTATAGCCTGAAACGAGCACTTCCACATAATAAGGCATGGCAGCATGAAGCTTTCCAGAACAGGATTACAACAATGCAGCAAATAATGTATAAAGCTGCTCATTTGCCAGACAAGTAGTGTTGACTAAGAACCTATGCTATCTGTTGTTTTGGAAAGTAACTCTAAATAACAGGATGCCACTGTTTGAGACTCATATCTTCCACACTTGTTTTGAATTAAGCTTTGTTACCAGCAGCTAGTGAAGTGAGTTGTAAATTTTAAAACATTATTCTCATAAGAGGATTTTTTTCTCCTCTTCTTACAGAATTACAAAATTGCAATAGAGCTGGGAGAAAGGAAAAGTCATAGAAAAAAATTCCTGTAACCTTATAAATTTCCAAAGGTCTTTTGCTCATTAAGAGATGTTCTTTGGAAAACACCATTCTCTCTGGATTCCAGTGTGCCAACCTCTAACCCTGGAAGCACATACTAGTGCAGTACCAGTTGGTGTTTTTTAATGAAAAAATGTGTGTTAGAACAGTATACAAACACATTTTCTTCTCAATTCTTTTTCCTTTGGCATTAAGTTTTACTGAGAAACAAGGTCCTTGTCTCCTAAAAGAGTTTATTTATTGTTAACAGAAAATTCTTCAGAAAAAATAGTTTCTTTTAATATCACTCTGTGTCTGTGATTAATGAAAGCTGGATTCTAGTGCTATGTTTGGAATGTGCATATTGGAATTCGTTGCACGTGTTTTTCCTTTTCTTATTGTTATTGTTTTGCACAATATACTGTTGTAGGCTTTTTACACTATTGTTAGATACTTCCTTCAGCATACATTTTTTTCTTTCTCTCCTCCTTACGGAAGATTTTTTTAGTCTTGAAATTTTTAACATTTGTATAGCAATGAGGATATTTTTTAGTGACTAAAAAGGTGCAAAAAAAAAGTAAAATGAAGCACCAAGTATAAGATAGGAACATGAATTAGCTGCATACTTATGTGACAGGTTGTAAAAAATGGTGTGATGTTGTTGCATAGATATTGGTAATGATGGTGTATTATGCCAATCTGTCTGACAACCACAGTATTGTCGAGCTGAAATTTATCAGTACTCACAGGGGCAAACTGTCAGTCACAGCAAACAGGTGTCAAAGGAGGAGAGAACACTGGACAAGACACCAAGACAAGATGGTCTCTCTGTGGCATGTCAAGTCAAATGCAGGCATGGTTTCCATGGAGTGCTGTGAAGATGCAAGAAATACTGCCATGGGATAAAACTGTGAGTGTGTTTAGAACTGATGAACAGTACTGTTGCAGCAAAACTGGAGGAAGGCTAATAAAAACTGGATTAAAGTATATGGTGGATATGGGTACATACCATAACATGCTGTAGATGATGTGGCTTCCCATCATCCACTCAGTTAATTTCGTACACTGTTGCCTACATGGTTTTTTTGCAAATCGCCCTTCCAATTTTATGAACTTCCCCACTGCAGATCTTGGGCAACATTTTTGATTAAAAATATTAAGAATATATTCATGTTTTGTTGGTTATAACATAATTTCAGTGACGCTTCCAGTCAATAAATACCTGTGACCCTTCAAGAACTGTTCTTTCATCTTTGATGTTGCTGAGGTGGTTTAGGATATTTACCAGAACATGACCTCTGCAGAACAGGTTCTTAAGCTATATCAGAACCTAAATATAATCAGATCCATGGCATTGCAAATTAGTTATGCTGTGGTTTACTATAGATGTAATTTTAAGCAGGCTGTATAGCCTGAGCTATTGCAATGGTCATAATGACATTGGCTCTTTATTAAAATTAGTTTAACAGTCAAAATCAAATCCTAGCCCCCGATTGCACTTTTGGTGATCAAAACCTTATAAGATAACACTGAAGTTTTAAAAAAATTAGATGTTCTAAAATGTCTATTTCTGCTATTAGAGAATAATTTTCTACAGAAAGTCTTTGCCACCTCCCACCTAATATTGGGGATACTAAAGAAACAGTAAATATTTGTCATGGAACCTGAAGAAGCGAGGTTCAACTTAGTATTCACATTTCCTACTGTCAGAAGATATTCTACACAAGGAGGTTTTGTTTCAGTATTAAATGTATTTACTGGGATTTTGATTTAGCAGTACAGCAGTTCACTGAAATAAAGAACCAGGCGCAACACAGTCATTTCAATACATGATTGGATCACAGTACAAACTTGATTCTCATTACTGGTCTCTACGTGTTTGTGGTCATGATTCTGGGTGACCCAGTCACTGGGAAAGAATACATGGTCTGAAGCCAGCTCAAATCTGCTGTCCTCTTCACAGTTCAGTCTGCTGGTTGTTAAGTTTTATACTCTCTGTTGGACTGAGCCAGTTCCCCCATGCAGGTCTGGCTCACTCAGGAAACTTTCACACTCTGATTAAGTGAGGGAAGGCTACATACATAGCCACCTGATCCCACTCATCTCAATCAGGCCCTTATCTAAAGCAGAGATGACCGTCCGGTCCTCTGATTTTAAGCACATTATTAATAAGGTTTTCATGTATCATCCTTACAAGTTAGACTAGCTTGTTAAAACTCTAAGCAGACTAACAATAATTTTGTAACTCTATATGGGGGTTTTTCCTTTTTTGGCCATAATAAGGTTTTGGTGTAACAGATTACTGTACACTTTTATCATTTGACATATAGGTCGTTTTTGTGTTAACAGGTAGAACAGTACATTTAGTGTAATAGTAGTCATAAAAATTAAAATTCTATACTTTTTTTCATACTAAAAATTAAATGAAGCAAAGCAGTCTGACTACTAAATTTTCACACAGCCTTTCCATCTAAAATGTATGTCTGAGGAGGTGAAACATATACTTTTTTCTAAATGAAACCTTATTTGAAACAGGTCCAGAACAGTTCTGAAACCAATTTCTTTGTCATCTAGTGAATCAGTGCATAATTAATCATTAATCAGATGTTGGGGTTTTAGTTTAGTCTTAGTTTTTTTCCTGTTAAAGGAATTTTCTCCCATATGCATGTTGCTAGGGGACAAATAGCTGTACTTAAGAAAGACAAAAAGGGGGGCGGGGCGGGCTTGGCTACTCCTTTGTTTACACCTGGGTGTGGGGTCAGTTCACTCTCAGCGTCAGGAGAGGGAAGCTGCAAAGAAAGGAGCTGCTGGGTTTTTTTTTTTAGGCCGTTTTTGCTTTCTGCTGGAAACAACGTGGGGATCCCAAAAGCCGCTTTCCCTGCCCTGCTGGAGGCCAGGCTGTGGCTGCCCTGCCCCACTGCTGCTTCGAGCTTTCGCTGCATTGTAGCCGTGCTCTCCCTGCCTGCATGGACCTCCGGGGGGTTTCCCCTTTTGGATACATCTCGTCTGCCACCCGGGATTTGTGTTTGTGCCTGCCGTTCCAGCCTGCTGTTCCCAAGAGTCCGGGATCGGCTGCCCAGCGGTTTGTGAAGCCTTTGTTCCATCCTTCCCGGGATCCCAGGGCACCGGTGCCGCGTGCTCCCCGAGCTCGCTCCGGAGCGCCCCCTGCAGCCGCGGGGGAACCATCGCACCTGCCCTGCTCACCAGGAGCCGCCAGCGCCCCTGCCGGCTGCGAGCGGAACTGCACCCGAGGGGAAAGGGCCCGACAGCCGAGAAGGCTGGGACTGGGTTTGTGATTGTTTGCTGTTACTGCCATAGTTGTTGTTGCTTTGTTTGACTGGTTATATACATATATATATATAGTAAAGAACTGTTATTCCTATTTCCCACATCTTTGCCTAAAGGCCCTTGATTTCAAAATATAATAACTCAGAGGGAAAAGGGGTTATATCTGCCACTTCAAGGGAGGCTTCTGCCTTCCTTAGCAGACACCTGTCTTTCAAAACCGAGACAGAAGATAAAATATATATTAGTCTTATTTTGCATTGAGAAAAGGATCTGAGCCCCATTTTAATACTTGTCTCTGCACATTCATAGTACATATTTCTTTACACATATCAATGACAGAAATGAGTTAGTTAGAAAAGTTACAGAAGTGAATTAGAAAAACTAAGATTAAAGCCATTTGACCTCAAAGGATACTCTGAGTGTATTTTCTAACTCAAAAATTTAAGCATATGTAGACAATTATAAAACAGATTACTTTACCTGTTAAGAGCAGACAATTATGTTTACATGACAGAAATAAGGACCCAGTTTTCACCAAGGATCAATACTAATATTTCTAAATTTTGTTAGGTGAAAGCAAAAGAAATTCCCCACACACCATGTATTTAGGCTTTATTTCTGTTTACAAATAAGCTTGCATAATGTAAACACTGATATTGATTTATATTAGGTAAGCACTAATTTGGAAGTGTTTTGTATATCAGCATAGTATAGTACTGTGCACAGGTTACTTCATCACAGCTCTCCTAAAACTAAAGAAGCAAAAAAAATTTTGTACTACCTCCTATTATATGATTTATTAGCTGTGTTTTGCTTGATTGGAAGAAAAGGAATTTAATGTATGTTCCTGAAATCAACCTTTACCATGATGCCATAAGAAGGTAGTGCAGTCAGCAAGAATCCTGAACTTCTAACCCATCCCTTTGCTTTTTTCCATCAACTTAACTATGTCCAATAATTCAATCTGTCAGAAACTGCAGAGCAGCATATATCTGTGTCCTGTGTGACTAGTAAGTTAAGTTGTCATCTTTCTCTGTAATAATTAATTAATTAGTTGGAGAAACAAGTAGATGAAAATAAATGTACTCAGGTTTTCTGCAACCAAAAGCAGATGGTAATTTAACTCTGCTTCCCTCATTTTGGAACCAATTTTTTAGAAAAGTGAAGAGAAAAATCAGGGAAAATCTTCATACTCTGTGTAGCTATTCTACAGCAACCAACAAAGGCTTTACTAGCCTCTGAAACAAGAGGGCGTCAGGATTTCTGGAAGAGTATCAGGCATGACAGCTTTGACAATTAGCACCTGCTACCTTGGACTTGATGATTTATTTATACATTGACAAGCTTCAATTTCTGAAACTTCAAATTAATATAGGGAAGGAAGATAACAAAAGGACACTTCTAATAAGTTTTAACGTAAACATACAGAAATATTTGTGATCCTAAAAAAGCACCAAGGACTTTTCAGATACTTTTGAGAGTTAGGTAAATAAAGATTATATCAGTTTTCGTTGCAACAGTATATGGGTAATGAAACAAAAAAACCTTAAAAATTTTTACTCTATTAATCTGATCCAAGTCACCAAAGTAAACAGAAGTAAGGCTTTTACTGCCAATTTCAATATGTTTTGGAACACATTTAGTATCTGTATCAAATTATGATGTTATTTAAGAAGCAGCTCTGTCAGTCCACAGAGCACTCACACTTTTTTCATTTAAATCAAATTAAATTTGACCAGTCCTGTGTTGAAGTAACAATTTTCTATTCAGAATCTGCTTAAGAAGACTAACTACTGAGAATACAAGCATCATGTTTTAAAGAATGTATAACTGCTTCAAAAGCCAGCAGAAATGTGTAATCAGAACAAAATTATCTTTTTATTATTTTTGAAAAATCAAATGTTTTGATTGCATGTAATTTTAAACAAAAGACATTGATTGATGTGGCTTATATAATGGAAAAAAAGTTGGTGTAAGAGAAAGAGTTAAAGTAGTTGATATTCAGGAACAAGGACCTTGTCAATGCTAATGGCTTGCTATGACATTTACTTAGCGCAGAAATAAGACAAAGAAGTATTTGCTTTTCTCAGTAGCCCAGCTACCAAGTAGGACACGAAGTGAGAACAGCTGTGATGCTGATAGTGATATGCTTTCCTGATTTATTCTACTTTCTTCACACTGAATAGTTGGCTCTGGCTCAATAAGCCTTCATGCATACAAGTCACTGTGAGCAAGGGTAAGAAAATAACCCCTTACACTGAAATAAGTATTAGTATGCTATTAATGATTGCTCCAATAAAATGATAATCGTTCTCACACCATCATGTGTTTGCTTCCACATCCACAATAACGCAGATTTCACAAGCCCTAACCTCCTAAAAGTACTGATTTGGAGGTCTAGACAATGAAAATGGAACAAAAACCAAGAAACTATTAAGAGGCATGGGAAACGTTTTTGAATCAGAAGAATGAGAGAATACAAAGAGAGAAGGCATTGTGTGTAAACCCCCTCTCAAAGTCCTTCTCATACCTGTCCATATCAGCTTTTGCTGTCATGAGGATGTTCAGTTTCATTAGCTAAAGTATGTTCCAGAATGTAGAAGGCAAAGGAGCAAATTTGACACTGGCATTTGATATTGCACCTTCTCACCTTCTACTTTTAACAAAGAAAAATACAGTGAGGAAATCAAATCACTCATCTGAAAACAAGCAGAAATTTGCCTCACCTTCCTGAAGCTACACAAGGTAGTAGTACTTTCTTTCCCATTCCATAAACCTGGACTACAAAATAAGAAACTGGAATTAAAAATAGTAGTAATAATACAAAAGTTCTGCTTGAACAACAACTCAACAGCTTCTGACCCAGGTACATTTGCGGACATTTGGAGAAAATATGTGATGCATATATTCCATCAAGAAACCAAAGAGAAAGAAAAACACACAGAAATAACTAAAGAATGGAAAATAACCTTGTGATGCACATAGAAGCTGAATTTAATAAACAAATAAACTTTCAGGATATCCAGAAAAAAGAAATATATGACTGAGAAATATCTTTACATAGTGGTGAATTTATTAAAAATTAAATTTATTGATGGAACAAGGAAATTTTAATCTGACACTCTCTGATCAGGTTCTTTTATATATTCCACATGTAGAAGGTTTAATACTTATTATCAAATTTGCTTATATGAAGGTAGTTGGTATTGCATGGGATTTCTGATTTATCAGAGTGATTAAAAATATACTGCATAAACTAACACAAATATAAGTTAAATTTAGCAAAATAGATCAATATCAATAGACAGTTGGATCACAACACAAATATGTTCCCCATTATCGGTATCAGTCAGGATGCTGGGAGCCCCCAGCTGCTGGGAAGGAAAATGTGGGTTGAAGCCATCTCAAACATATTACTGTTGTTTAAATTCTTTTGAGAGTTGTCTTGTTCTATACTCTATGTTTAGGTGAACCACATATTCACTACCCCCCATGCTGATCTGGCTAACTCAGGGAAACAGTCAAGCTTTTAGTGGACTGGGAGAAATGTTTATACCACCAGCAGATCTGCTTAACGCTTGATAGGTGCTCATCTAAAATAAAAGCCACCATTTGGTCCCCTTTGTGATGAGATAAAGTCAAGTTCTTTGCAACATCTGAGGTCAGTCCCACCCTGCATAACTTTCTGGACTTCATGGACACATCACCCTCGCTTATCTCCTCTGAGTCTTTTTCCATTTTAGGGGTTTATTTCTCAGTCACAGAAAAAGAATGCCACAAGCCTCAAAAAGAGAATGAATATGCTGTGTCAATGACATCTAGAATCTGAGAAATAGTTAGGATCCAACATAATAGTCATCATGAAAATAACAAAGAATAAATTGCAAAATATTTCTTTCAGATTTTCTAATCTAAATTGGGACTATTATTAATCTTTAACATGTTTTTTTAGGAAATTAATAATAATAGAATTTTTAGCTGGAAGTGACAGAACCTTCTTCAAGTGAGCAGAGTAGAAATATCTTAAAGGGAACACTCTGCACTATAGGTAGTTGATGGCTCTGTAGCACTCCTCATATCTTAGTTACCATAGTCTCTCAAATTTTTTTTGTCTTTTTACTGAATGATATCAAGCAAAAATGCCAGGAGCTCATTTTAAACAAGAGATTGCATGTTCAGACATTGTGATAGTGAGATGTTTACAATGTAAAATTCATAGAAGGCACTGGAAAGTCCAATAGTTAGTAAGGGTCTCATGTCAGCTGGTTAAGGTATTCACTTGGGATGAGAAAGGTCTAGGTTGCTCCATAAGCTATTTATACATGTTATCCAATGTCTGTCTCATGTAAAATGTATAGTCTTTGGAATAGAGAACAGAATCCAGGTCTCTTTCCTCAAGTGAGATTTAGAACCAGTAGGCTACCGAGTTATCGTTATGCTTGCTCTCTTTCTGATCATATGAATTTTAATTATTTTCTGCACAGTGAAACAGCTTCAAAAAGAAGAGGAAAAAATATTCCTAAACCCAGTATAGCCTATAGCCCATATATCAAGTTGAGAGGCTTGGATGTGATGTTGAACCTTCTCCTTACTGATTATTATCTCTCGGTCAGTATGTGTAAATGAGAACATATTTTAGTACATGTGAATTTTTCGCCAAGATGTGCTCCAGAAAGGGAACAGATAATGATTTTTTGAGCTGTATGTACATCACAGTATGTCGAACAATTATGGAAACTATTTGGAGAAATTACCAAGTCTTCCATTCTCATTGTACTTCTGTATTTCATGAGTTCTGAAACTTTATCAAGATGAGAATACATGTGTATATACAAAAAACAGAATGTGAAAATACATGGGAATATAATTGTCAAAATTTGAAGCATACATTGGGATGCTATTATGACTAACATCATCATAATGATGATATTATGACTAACAGGCTGAATTATATCTACAGTTTACATTAATCCCTTCTACATCTTAGGTGAAAGACTTAACTTCCTGAGTGATTAGCTTGAAGTTGAAATTTCTCTGCTTTTTTTTTTTTTTAAGTGAAAAATTGGCTTAGCTTCTTTTCAACCAACAGAGTTTTTGATTTTTTGAATAGCCCTACTGCTAGCATAGGAGATGCATACTAATCTGAGCACCTAAAATTTTTCATGACACCACTTTTAGACATAGTGAGAGTGAGTGCAATGCATAAAATTTTATTCATGCCATGTTAACAAATTTATTCTAATTTTTATGGACAGTTGTGTGTATGTGTCCTTATGAACTAGACATTGTATGTTCATATCCACTGCCATAAAGAAACACAGAATTAAAAATGTAAGAACTACACTTTAAAACAATCAGGGTATTTTGCCAATTCAAACTAACTGGGAAATATTAGTAATTAGTTGAATTGTTGAGAATTCAAAGTCATGAAGTTCCATAGAATTACCTGGGCACAGGGATCTTCTAACATTATAACTACACTTATAATGTCCACATTCTAAAGTCTAATGAAGTTAAAACTCCATTTAGTAATTTTCTTGCCTCATGTATTATCCCTATGCTTGTCTTATGACTATGTATTTTTAATTTGTCCCCTTACCAGGACATTTGTTTAATTGTCCAGGCAAAGAAGAGAATAAAGTCAGAACCCACTGAAGGGAAAGAAGATAAGTGTGCCAGCTTTAGGTTTCCTTGACTACTTACTGCCTAGCTTACACAAAGTAACGACAACTTCTCATTGTCGTTCATTAGGTCTTGGAGTGGAGGAAAATTGAATTTCTCAGACTGAAGACTCTGAGTCCTGCATTACTCATTACCACAGTGCAGTGGACCCAGTGGAATATTAGGTAAATGAACAGCTTTTACAAAATACTGGTTTGCTGCAAAAGTTGGCACTGGAAAAATAAGGCCACTTTTGCAGGTGAGTCTGAAACTCAAAAATTGATCGGTGGACCTGTTATACACTAAAAATCACAGAATAATTCAAGTTGGAAGAGACCTCAGGGTGTCCCTAAACCAATCTCCTGCTCAGAACAATGTCTACTACAGGTTCAGATCAGGTTGCTCAGAGTTTTGTTCCAATGCGTTTTGAAAATCCTCAAGGACAGAGGTGGCAAAACCTCTCTGGGAAACCTGCTCTGCTGCTAGAAAAATTGGTTTTTACTTATATCTAGTTTGATGTTGGATCCAACCATACAATCATTGGCCATTTCGTCAACAGCCAAACAAATAAAAATCCAAAAGGTAATCTTATCTGTATTAACATTGCAGGATAGGGTCATAGAGGTTGGGAGCAACCTCAAAATGGAGTTGGTTGTTATCGGATCAGGTTTATCAATGCCTTTGCTTAGTTGGGCCATTTTCTGATTTGGCAGGCATTTGCTTTCAGTAAATATCACAGAATTGTAAAGAAAACACACAATGATTTCTGAATGCTATGCCTTGTGTATTTTATTCTGGGAAATTATCCTTATGATACTGTACCCTTTATGTTAAACTGTTCAGTTTGTGATTAAGTTGAAAAGGCTGAATGTGTTATTCAGTTAACCACCATTCTTCATCTCTTCATTTGGATATCTGCTTGCAGATGATGTCCCGAATGTCATTTAGTTGTTGGTTTTCACTTACTCTTCTATGATTCTATTTGTTAAATGGAAGTGACAAGTACTAGGTATAAAAGTAATGGTGACACAGTAGAGAATGAGTTTGGGGAGATTTGCAGAAGTAGCAGTGTAATTGCCACTTCTTTGTCCTTGTTGTTTCGTGCAATTACTGATGAGATCAAACTGTAGTAGTTGAGATGATCTTCTGAAGCAGAAATTTGAATTTGAAATTTGAAAATTTCCTTGATTTGAACAATTCCTTGATACCCATTTTAATATATCTTGTGTATGGTATATCTTTAATTCATTTTCACTTCCACCAAAAGAAACAAGCTACAACTCTGTAACCCACTCTGTTCAGGGGATTTTAAAACCTGGAAATTTTAAGGTCTTTTCAAATATTTATGTCCTGTATGGAAGGGCAGAATACTGCTAACATGTCAGCCAGCAAGTTCACTTCTGTTTTCAACAGAAAGAATGCATAACACCCATGCTGATTTTGCCTAAAGACTTTTTCATTTTTTTGACTTTTTACCCACGTAAGCTGATAATTAGAAAACAAGATATCAACTTTTTTAAACTAGAAAAAGTCTTAAAATAATGAGATAAAGAAAAATAAAATGTTGTCTGTTTCTTTTCTGTCTTAATATGTATAATTTCAGATATTCTATGATTTTGTAATTATTCCTGTGAGGTGCAGTGTACAAGCTGTTTATATGAGATGAATGGAAGCATGAAAGGTACATGCTCCATTACACTCATAGTGTATTGCTTCTTAATTTATATCTTGCTTTGGGCAATGCAGGGGATTATTTTGGCAATTTCTGTATGGCTGTTTCAAATTCTGTAGATTTATCTCCCAAGGCTGCTTTTATTTCTGATTTGAAAAGCATTTGGTAGACAGAAATTTCACCAAGCGTTTGTCAGATAAATTTCCTACTTATCTTATTTTGCTTATGGCAACATAGGGGTTTAAGGGGGGAGAGAAGCATAATGACCATGACTTTCTTTAATGGGACAGGAAAATACAGGGCTTGAAGACAATGAATATTTTTATGAGCAATCATATAAATATATTGTTAAACTTTTTCTCTTAAGCAACATACTCAAAATGAGAATAAAAGTTACTAAAATCAGTCTGAATAGATCTTCTGTATATTTCCCAGAGTATTCCTTCTGCCTAATCTAAACCCAGTACCATTGCAAACCATTAGTTAAATGAACCTTAATCGCAGTAGGCAAATACTTTTGTATACAAAGCTGTTTTCTCGGCATGAGTCACTGTTAGATGTGAAAAGCCATTTTGACAAGAAATAACAGCCTGACACAGAAAAGTGTCAGGCTGTTCTATTCTTAAGATTTACTTTCTCCATTTGAAGCAGAATATGTTGTGCACCTCCAGCATCCATATAAGTAATTTTGGACCAGAGGAATTACTCTTTCCTCAACCCATTGAAAGATCTGCTTGACATAGAGAGGACCACCATTCCATGCCAGGCATAACAATACAATAGCTGCTTGCGTTGGTTTTGGATGGGATAGAGTAAAATTTCTTCATAGTAGTTTGTATGGGATTATTTTTTGGATTTGTGATGAAAACAGTGTTAATAACAGACAAATGTTTAAATTTAAATTTAATTTAATTTGAGCACTGCCAAGCAGTGCTCAAATAACATTAAGGTATTTTCTGCTTCTCACACCACCCTGTCGGCAAGAAGGTTGGAAGTGAATAAGAAGCTGGGAGGGAACACAGCCAGGACAGCTGACCCCAAGTGACCAAAGGAATACTCCATACTATATTGTTGGAAAGGGTCCATGGACTCCGGCGGGGGGAGGAAGAAATTGCAGTCCAGCCAATATGTGGTTGATAAAAGCAATCCAGAGGCACTTATATAGTATACCAGCTTGTTAACTCTTAAGTGGCTTAAAACCTATCAGAGCGCATTTCTGCTTCTACATAATTAGACTACATTGGCAAGCTTCTACTAGTTATGTTATGATTGAAAGAATTCAGAGTTCAGCCTCCCTCCTCCCGGTCAGCACATCTTATCTGCACAGCTGCATCGCTTCAAAACTCCCTTTTTGTTTCTCAGGCCTGTTTCTCACACAGGGATTTTCTCATGGAGACAGTTTCTCACACTAACCTTTGCTTGCAGGCGTATTGCTTGTACAGTTCTTTTATTGATCCCATAATTCTATCAATGACCCATGTCCCTGATCCTTTAACCATTTTGCAACACTATATGTCATCATGCTCAATGATAAAAGCTACAGGAAATAGGGAGGAAGGAGTGACATTTGAACTTACAGCATTTGTCTTCCCAAGTCATCATTTTGTGTGAGGAAGCCCTTTTCTCCTGGAGATGGCTAAGTGTCAGCCTGCCAATGAAAATTAGTAAATTAATTCCTTGTTTTGCTTTGCTTTTGCTTTACCTTTTAAACTGTCTTTATCTCAACCCAAGAGTTTGCTCACTTTTACCCTTACCAGTGGGGGCTTGTCAGCAAGAGGCTGTGCATGGTTAAATAAGTGCTGTGTGGGGTTAAATCATGACTCCTCTATGACTATGAAAACACGAAGAAGAAAGAAAATGTTAGAAAGCCACAATTACATTATGAAGACAAGTCTTTCAATTTGACTACCATGCAAGAACAGTTCTCTTTTCGAATAGTTTACATAAGCAAAGATAACCGACACAGATCTTCAAGTTACAAACATGGTGTTTTGGTACTGATCTATTTGAGCTAACATCCCCAAATAAAATACTAAGTTATGAGCTCAACTAAACCTGAATTAATTTCTGGAAAAGCATTTCATATTCCATCAATGAGTAAGACAATGACAAGTGTCTGAACTACACAGTTATTTGTATAATATCAGATGGGATGGGAACTGGTCCTTTTTTAAACTCCACAACATTAAGGAAGCTGAAATAGATGTACAATTTTTAAAGGTACAATTTTTAAACAATAATTTTATTTTAAAAGATGTTTTAGCAGTGATTCACTGTATTTTTGCATCTGCAGCTCAGAATATTTAAACAGTTTCACATTTTAAAAAATTGAATATAATATTTATCTGGTTTGTCTTCATATTTCCCAAGTGTCTGTCCCCATGAGGAGCAAAGGAAAATGTTATGATAGTACAAAAAAAAGCTTAGAATTTGAACACTGGATTCAGAATTGAGAAATTAAGGCTTAAAATTCAAGGAACCCTCTGTGCTGAAACTTCTAAAACAAATTTGGAGAAACTCTAAAATATTTAGTATTGAATATGTGCCGGTTTGGACAAATTTGGAAAAATATCCTCTGAGAGAAGGCAGGTTACAACCAGCCCTCCCCCACCAGGTTCAGGAAAAAAAAAAGAATTTTTTTCCTCAAAGGAAAGAGATAAAAACTATTTGTTTAACAAACACACCGGAACAGGATAATAATGCTAAGTAATAAAACCTCTCGCTGTAGAGAGAAAACCTCAGGAAATTTCATAGTCCTTCCGTAGGTAGCCTCTTTCCTCCTCCTCGGAGCTGGGACGGGGTGGGCCCTCCTCCAGGGCCTCCACCTCAGTGGAAAATGTCCCGATGTGTTCTAGTGTTGAAACAGTCAAAAAAAGAAGAAGGGGAAAAAAACGAAGTCCCAGGAAAACAAAAGTTCAACTCTCTGTCTCCCTCCAGTGAAAAAGAAAGCTGAAAGCTGTCTGGAAGGCAAGCAGTGCTTCTTCCCGCTCCTCTCTCTCGCCACAGCAGAATGCAGAGAGGTTTTATCTGTGTCCTTGAAAACAAACTGCTTAGAAGAGTTCCCTTGGTTTTTTCCCTCCCCCCTCTCAGGGTCAGTTTAAAGGCATAGAAAGGCACAAAATTAATTTCTGGGCGTAGAACAGCAATATACAACATCATAAAGTCACCCCAAGATACTACTTTGAACTTGGATTCACATATCATTTAAACCATGTACTTTTACTATTCTCTCTGTCTCCTGTGACATCTTAGCTGCTACATGCAGATATGTGCATATTCTCCTCCCACCTGAGGAAGCAGTACATGCTCAACATACTTCATTGTGCTTTAGGGGGAAGCTGCCCAATGTGTGGCCCTTAAGCTACATGTAGCTCATAAAGATCTTGGTGTACTCCTATGCTGGAAAAATTCCTGTGCCTGGACCTGGGACTGTAGTTGATCTCTTGACTGTTCATGACTAAGATCAGGAGGCAAGTCTGAAAGACTAGAAATGTCAGCATCCACAGGAGTTTCTGAATTGAAGTGCCTGCCAAGCCCACTTCTTAAAGGAAACAAGGGTTGGAGAAAAACTTCCACACTTGTTTAAAAGCAAGTGTTTTGAGAGTTTGTCCACACTTCAACAGTACAAAGCATGGGAAATATATTTAGTGGCTTTCAAGGTTATAGGATCTGGTTTGGAAACTCAGAAAAATTCACCTAGATCTAATAGCTACTGACATTTTTTAATAACTATTAATAATACCATGAACATAACATTTATATTATTTACATTCTTGTAGGAAATATTAACAGCCAGAAGCTAACCATTTCAGTTTTTATGCATATATCTGGATAGAACGTGTTACATGTAATATGCCCATGTCTGGATTCTCTACCAGATGGAGGCAGACATTAACAGAGTTTTTCAGAATTATAGAAAGGTTTATGTTTATGTAAATATAGAGATATCTTGAAACTGGAGCTGTGAACATGATAAAAGCAAGGACATTTAAAACAACTATTTGCTAGTAACATTTTTTTACTAAACCTGGAAGGTTTTATAAATTTCTTTCAAATGTGTTAACTACTTTCACCATAACTCCTACTGATATAAGAGGAAACATAATGGATAGTCTTCTTTTATGCAGTAGATTACTGACCAGAGTCATATAGAGAGGTTTTGAAAACTCTTTACAGCTAATTTAATATCAAACCATAGGCAAACTGATTTAGGCACTCTGTCTTTATAACATCTTTCAGTCATTCAGACTGTCGTACTGTTTCATATCTATCAGAATACACATAAAAACTAGAGCTGCTATAATGAAGACATAGAGAAATGTTGAGCTTTTGCTTTCCTCTAGGCCTGAGTCCAGAGACGCTTTCACTCCAACAGAGAAATAGTTTCTAAAGTGCTCAGCAGTTACAATGTTACAAGTAAGGACTGATTCAAATACTGTGTCAAATCAGAATAAAAGGTTCAATGACTACGAGTTTCCAACATTATAGATGAATGCTTCAGCTACCATGCATTTTGATGTAAATCTTTCCAGCACTAGATGTAAGGCTATATATAACAGAGAGAAAACCCATCTTTAAAGGCAAAACCCAAGAGAACGAGATGCTATGATATTTAAAAATGAATGTTGTCTGCATCACTGTGCCTTCATGCTATACTACCTTGAGATAATTGAGATACCTTGGACATGACAGCAGTAAAGACACATAAGTTATGTATACATGTATGTATAGATATAGCCTGATAATTCAAATTAGTAATGAGGTCAAATTTTATTACGAAACAAAAGGAATATGATGGCATTGGGTATGGTCTCGTGCTGTACATAGACATGGGCATTTGAGCTGTACAGAATAATTGGAAAGACACTTATGTATAAATAAATGTATATAAATATCAAACATATTGCTCAAAATAACGTTTTAATTATACAGTTTTGGTACATCTTTGCTAATATGCATTTGAACTGATTAGCTTGAAAGACTTAGATTTAATTTTCCTAATTTTTTTTATTTTTTGCTATAAGAAAATAAAGCAAAGAGATGCCATTTTAAACCTCAGTGTTCTGCATTTTCCTAGAACATTTAAGTTACAATATGCTCAAACCACTCAGGAAAAAACATTGTTACTGAAACTGAAAATGCCTGTGTCTATTTATAAGCAAGTAAGACTTCTCATTCCTTTTTCTTCCAAGGAAGAAATAAGGAGGAAGACATAAACTCAGCTGTCAAGACCATGTAAGTTGAAGACGGGATTATTCTTTGATTTAAGTTTTGTATTACTCCAGTACTTAAGGAACATTTTTAATTTAAACTTTAATATATCAGCTATTATTTTTCTTTCAGCTTTAACTTTTTTCTGAAGGCAAAGAAATTGGACATCAGTCTTATGTTTTGGCTTAGAAGCTGCCTGATTTGCTAAGTATGGCAAAAAAAAGTTGCATTCAACTTTGCTCCTCAATTATAATTTAACCCCAAAAGGGCTATTTTGTGTTCGAATATATTTCTAACATTTCTGTAAAGCTTATAGTAGGATATAACATTGAGAAAAAAAAATAATTTAAGCAATAGTGTTTGAAATTTCTCATGTAAGATCATGAGAAAATTAAGTTTATGAAATCCAGTCTTGAATTGTGTTTTTAGTGATTGACACACATGCCAGTGTCAACTGAAATTGTACCAATGGTACATGTAGATGATTCAATTTGGGAAGCAGACAGTCTTTCATTTCATTTCCAGAACATTGCATATATACAGCAGTACTGAACACATTGAAAATATGTTTTATTGAAGAAACATAGTATATCTGGCCCCCTGGAGGACCACACAACACAAGCAGAAAGATATAGAGACCTCAGAACAGGATGTGATACCAGGATGGATCTCATGAGAGCACAGTAAAGGGGGAGAATCCCCTCCCTCGATCAGTTGGCCACACTTCTTTTTATGCAGTCCAGGTTACTGAGCTGCAAACAGATTTTGCTGGCTCATTCTCTGATTTTTCATCCACCAGTACCACAGGTAAAGAGTTTGAAGAATTTGCAGCCCATTTGTAGTATCCAGTGTTCAAAGAATAACACAAAATTTCTGATTAAATTAATGTGTACTCCTAAATTCTTCATTGATAGTGATCTCATCTAGTTGCCAAAAAAAAAAAAAAAAGAAAAATATTCTTAGCATTTCCATCTGGCTAGAAGATTCTGGCATATGATGAGCTGGCTTTGGCCTTGGTTATTCACATTTTCCTCAATCTCTTGGCCAGATTAGAGAAATATGATATACCTGGGCAAGAAGCCTGGAGTGTTTAGGAAATTCCAACTAAATACAGAAGTACAGACCACCAAAAACACATCAAAGTTGTGTTGTACTTTCTATAGTAGCTACCATAAAATTATGATCATGACACATTGTGGCTTTATTCCAAGGTATCTGAAAGACCTCCAGAAGTTCCAAGAAAAAGATTGGCAGTTTGGCTCTTCTAACACAATAGACAGCATCTTTAAGAGGTAGATTTTTCTTAGGAACTTCTAGTACATAGAATTAAGAGATTATCACTGACTATTAGTTGAGCACCACAGCTATCACATTTTGAGATGATTTATAGATTACCAATAGCATTTTTATTCAGGGCAATGTTTAAATATTTGTAGTGGTAGAAAAATTTTCTATAAAAATGTCAAAATTCCCCTGTTGTTTCAGCCGTTAATCTTCTAACACCACTGTCTCCATCTTTAGATATATATATCTGCATATTAGAAGTCTTTTGTTCTACCTCTTTTTCCTCTTCTCCAGTATCTTCCCTTTCATCCCCTTGCCTTACCTCACTTTTAATCTTTTCCAGAAGACGATATACTTCTGGTCATTCTTGTCCTTTGCTTGCTCACAATTTATTCATATCTTTCTTAAGTTGTGATGTCTAAAGCCAAACAGCGTAACACTTTTCTCTGTGGTCCCTGCTGTAATTTCTCCCCCAGAGGATTTAGCTGTCATTTTACAGGGGTCCAGTTTTGATACACTCCAGCTATGGAACCTTGACTTAGACTGCTGAGACAGAGCCATGGTACCATCTCTATAGTGATAAGAAAAGTCAAAATTACAGAGTAAGAAGACTGCTGATGTGTGATCATTATTAGATCAAGAATTCAACAGAGAAAACATCTGTTGAACAGACAGAAAAAGATACAGGAAAAACAGACAAGGAAAGATAAAATCTTAAAAAGACTCATGCAGAGAGGGTAGCTGGAGGGTGACTAGTCTGGGACAGTCAGGCTGAGGTAGAGCCATCAGGGCTGTCACTGCTGAAGGAGCTGGAAGAAGGTGACAGCCCTTGATGATGGCTCCCAGGAGCCATGACCACTGACCCTTCCCTCCTTACCAACCTGGCAGGTGAAGGCTCTCCAAGTGCTTTACCATCACATCCCTTAACTTCATAGTTTGCTAAACAGTATCTGATTTTTATGTGCATTGTCTACTACATAATTTATTTAGACTTATGAGTTACATATATTCTGCATTAAACCTCTTTGTGTCCAGCTAGTGATTCCTGAAAAAAGCAGTCTTAAATTACTTTAACAGCAATGTCCACAAACAGATATCTTGCAGGTCTTGACTGGGGTGGTTAATTGCAAAACACTACATCTTTCAGTTGCCTCCATCTTTGTCTCCATAAACCTAAATATTTTAAAACAAAGATAAATTTATAAAATATTCACAATATAATCCACACACTTTATTTTAGAAATATAGGCCCTAATAATGGCAAAACAACTGTGATAAATACTGATCATGCTGTTCAATGAACTCTTGGTAAAAAAAAAAGCTTGTTATAAACATTAAACATTAGATGAAATAGATTTTAACTATTTTAAAGGCAGAGATCGATTTGGCTGTATGAGTAAGTAAATAGTAAGAATGTACACAAACAATACTGCATGGGTTTTGAAATGAATAGCCAACTTTAGATCCTTATCTACAGTTATTATTAACACGGGCTGCTTTTTAGGTCTCAGAATTCTACTCATTTTTCATTTTTCTTTAAATCATGAAGTATCAGGGAAGCTCCTAAGCACTAAGGAAGTGCCTCTCCTCTATAAGGGCAGTTTTTCTTACTCCTATTAACAGTGATGGAAAGTTTTGGCCATTTTGATAAAGGGCATTTGTAAAAGCAGCTGACAGTTTTCATAACCTCTCTGCCTTGAGAACAGTAGACATTTTGAGAAGAGTGTCCTTGAGGGAATTAATTTTATCTTGCTCCCCTGCTGTTAAAGAAAACAGAACACTTGTAAAGATACTTGCAGAGCTCAACACTGACTGAATAAATACAGACTGAAAAGTGTTCGGTTTTATACAGAGATTTTTTACCATATTAGGATTTTAGGTATCCATAGAGGTTAATTGCATTTGAAAGAAAAATAGTAATTATTTCAAACAGGTGGTTTTTTTTTTTTTTTTGTACTAATATATTTTAATTTTTTTAAAATAATTGTTTTGCTTATGACACTTCAGGCAATTCTTCCCAAACACTAAAGGCAGTATGCATAATATTTTGTATTCTTTTAGTCATTATGTCAAAATGTAGGGACCTCTCATCAGTCTTTAAGGCATCAGCAGTCCTTGAATGCCTTGTTTAATCTGTTAAAATCATGCCGTGACATATATATATATCTGCACTTAACGAAAACAGTACATTTACACAAGTTCATTTTGGGATGATCCATGATCTACTGTAGCATGACTCCAGATCTATTTCAAACCCCTTTCTTGTTTAAGACTTCTTTGGGGAAAATATCAACTAGCTGAATATCTTTCTGATGCTTTAGTAGTGTTTGGGCAAGTTTGTCTTTAAACTACCAAATGCATGGGGGTTTTTTATTATTTTTGTGTTATCATAGTAAATAACCTGTATTCTAGATTGATGATTTTATTATTCAAATCCAATAACAACACCTTGCTCTGAAAAAATTAAAAATCTATAATTTTTTTCTGTTTTTTCTATTCTCCTGTACCTAGTTACAACTTAGACAATTGCTATATTAGTCATGTGTGTTTTCATTCCCCTTTAAATATCATTTGTAAAGTAATCATGAAAGGATCTTTTTACTGTCAGCTTATACTAGGGCAAAATTAACATCCTGAAAAACTACACTGAATATTAAATTATATTCTCATGGAAGGAATTTATGGGCTAAAAATTCTTTTTGCAAGTACCCCATAAAACATGTCACTTCAGTCATCCGGGTTTGAATTTTCTTACATGGAAGATAATGATTCAAATAGAGCTAGTTTCTGTTACTGGGTATCAAACTGATGCCAGATAGTTCAAGTCAAAAATATAAATTTGCCCTAAATCTCATATTTTAGGCAAACCTTAAGTATGTAATACAGTATGCTCTCAATTGTTTTATCTAACAAAGAGTGATTTCACTTCAGATATTTGCCCAAGACTTAGTAGAACCACATGAACTTTTCTTTGATCTGAATATTTGGTTTAGAAAACTTCCTAGGTCTAGTTTTCAGCTTGGTCACATGTTAAGGACTCTACAAATCTGGGATATTGCTCTACAGTGGCAACTACCCAAACCCATGATTTATTGAGTCATATCCAAAGTCTAGGAAAGACTAGCCTAAGTATCTATTGGTCTATTAGCAAGATGATTCCTTTTTCCACAGGTCATATAAATGCCTAAATGTAAGGAATTAAATAACACAGTGCTTTCACCTTTCTTTTAAACAAAGGACATATTATTTAAGGCAAAAGTTCCCTAATAAAACTGAAGTCTCTCAGACATTAAAGTCACTGGAACAATAACTGCTTCTGACATCCTTTTTTTTTCTTTTCAGGTAGTTATAGCTACAGCTTTTGTGCTTACCTGCAAAAATGCTCACATTTTATTTACTCTCAGGCACATATCTTTGAAAATGGTCCATTGAAAATAGCCAGTGGATGCAACACTATCTTCAGTCAAGTCCTTTATTTGAACAAAAATGTTCATCCCAAAGGCAGGAAATTCAGGGCTTTACTGTTATTCTGTGTTCTGTAATTTTGGACACTTCCGTCAATGTGTTTTCTGTTACTCTTCTTCACTCCAGTGATATACTGTGTTATTTTTCCTTTTTCTCCAGGTATCTATTAGAACTCTTGTAAATTCAACTCTGTATACTATCATTTTCACGTGGAAAAAGATATTAAAAAAAAGAAAAGTAGGAATTTTCCAAATGTCTGTTATCATTCCTGTTACAGATAGTTGAACAATTGAGGCAGGCTGGGCTTATTTTGTAGTATCTGCCTACATGCAACTTCTAAACTCTTTTTGATGTTTGTGGTGATAGGAGCCCTTACCTAGAATCCCTCATCTAAGTGGCAGCTGGAACTCTGATGATATTCTGGAAAATGTCAAAGCGTATATAACCAATCTTTTGCTAAACAACTTTGCTGAGAACTAGTATTTGTTCCTTAATTCCAAATATTTATGGAGTTAGAGAACAAAGGAAGAATGACTCAGTCCTAGAAGGATGATTTTGTTTATCAGCTCTCCATGAATACACCTTACATTTGGAACCAAGCATTGATAGGAAATGTACTGACTTGAAATAAAGAGTGGAAGTAAAATGGCATGTGTATATGGAAAATAAGAAAAGTTTAGCCATAACATTTATCATAGAAAGTGAAACAAGTTTGGTTGGAAGTCAACGTAGAACACATCTAGAACACATTAGTAAGCAAAGTCAGAATTCTGGAAGTGCTGAAGGAATATGACCTCAAGACAGCGCACATTTTAAGGTGATGATAAGAATGATGAAGACAAAATAACTCAGGGCTTCTTGCTTTATGATTGTGAGTTTGTTCTGTTTCCTAAGTAAAAGGTATTTTATTTTAGACTCATGGTAAGCCTGCATGTATTATATATCACAACTGTTATGTATCTCTGAGGAGCTAAATTATACACATAGAGGACACTTAAAGGCTTAAAGGTAGGACTCAGCACAGCATTTAAGAGATCTTCATTGCAGAAGTATTGACACACAGGTTTGTAGGTCTCAGTTCTTCACTGTGTATCCAGAGGATGCAGTAAAGTAAGACAAGGAAAGAAATTTCAAAGAAATTTAAAAGAATACAAGTCTAATACTTATACATACCCTGCAATGAGAATAAAAAGTAGGTGTAATAGCTACTTTCTTAAACCAATGATCATGATTTCAGATGAAAAAGACTCAATTCAAAAGGTGCAATCAGTATGCTGACCATAATTTGTGAAGGAAAGGCAACTGAATTATATACAACCCAGTAAGATCAACAAGATACATATTTTCTGCCATAGACTATCACATCTTCTCTTTGATCCACTAAACTCACATTCTACAGCTTTCACATGTGGGTAGGTATTATCTTTTACTGTTTGGTACTATTTGTCTTTTACTCTATCATATAGATTTATCTTGCTGAAGTTCTCAAAAGTAAGAAGCTGTGAAGACATATAGTTGTATACCATGCTGTGCGAGAGCTTTCAGAATGCCTAGGTTAAGATTTATGTGATTTGCTTCACATGGATGTGTTATGACCCATCTCTGAGGCAGGGTAAATGAGGTTCCTGTTAATAAATCCTTAGGGATCCCTTGGAATCAGAGTGAAATGAGACTGAATGATTGGTGCATATATATGAGGCAGGGTTATTTTAAAGCAACTTAATTAAAGTGTAAAGGAGGTGTGCAGCTGTTTTGGTTTTTTACTACAAAAGTATAAAAATTATAAATATAGGGAAAAGAAAGAGAAGGGTAGTGTAGATAGTCAAGAGGAAAGATATCACCACCTGTGGATTCAGCGATGAGACTTGATTGTTGACTTAAATGTAACTTTGATGTCTGCGATCAAAGGAATGGTTGCAGTCCCAATTGGTTTGTCAGTTTACATACATTCCAGTTGGCATGGGAATGCCTAGATCCCTGCCCAGGGAGGGGATTCTTCATCTGTAGTGTAACACCATAGGGCATGCACAGTCTTCTGATGGAGAGTTCCTGAAAGGAGTTGAGAGGTGTTTTGGGGTCCTTGGTGGTCCATAGCCCCCTTTAGGGATATGACTGCTGTTTAACAGTGCCTCCTGTGCTGGTGCAGTGTGTCTTATAATGAAAAGGGGGAAGCTGGATTCAAAAAAGCATTACCCCACCTCCGACCTTCTTACCAGCTGTTCCCCTTAGTTGGCTGGAAAGAGCATGTTTAAGACATCACCATCCCAATTTTTCTGGATGTTATCAACCACAGAGCAACATAGACAATGGTTAGGTTGCCACAGAATGGGAATCAGTCATTTTAATGGTTACATGGGAGGAAAAATCATGCAAGCACACAGGTACATCCATGTGTATGTGTATCTATGTGTATAACATTGAGAGTAAGGTGTTCAGCAGACTTCAAGTAGCTGAAAGGCCTTAGGTAAATAATTTCTTTGCGTATATTCTTAAAATGGTAATAAAAATAATAGGTAAACTGTCAGTTGCTTTTGTTTGGAGTTGCTTCAGGTTGTGTTGGCGTCCTCTGACTTCCTTTGGTTTGTTTTGGCAGCAGGATATCAAGTGGATGGCTCTTGGCTTGTTTTCTCTGGCTTAATCTTGAGAGCAGGACAAGACACACAGTTCTGCACAAACTGCTACTCTGGTCTTATGCTATTGAGAGACTCCTTTACATGACCTGATGTCAGAGCTGACCTTGCTTTGAGCTGGAGGTTTGACTATGAACCTTCTGCAGTCCCTTGCAACTCAAATTTTATGATCCTATGATGATACATGATTGTGATCTTAATATTTACTTTTTGACATGACAGTTCTGTCAAGAGGACTTGATGGGCTACTTAATCTGCCACATCATGAGTACATACCAAGGATGCAGACACCCTTGAACAAACATGAACAAATATGGCTGTTTCATATTATTGTGCATTACGTAAAGTGCATTTTTTTCATTATTTTTCCGATGGGGAATTTTTCTTAACATGGATGTTGTGGTTTAGCCCATAGCTAGGACCGATTTAACATTTCAGCATACATTCCTTCACATTATAGTAAGTGTTGTGCTTTTTGCCATGACTGTCATAATTCATCATCACTTGAAGAGGTGTAATATAAAAATGCAGGACTCTATGTTAAGATTATTCTCCTAACCAAAGTCTGTGGGGAATGTTATGAAATATGTAGTATGAAAAGATTTCTTTTCCTTTGCAAGGTCATTTCTTTTTCCATACTGTCCCTGGGATAAAATTTAGAATTACAAAACTGTTATTTTTAAACATTGTTTTTCAGTCTGGTAAGATTTTTCCTAAGGGTACGAGAGTAGGTTTTGGTGACATATGTCAGTAGGGGTTGCTATGGGAATTACTTATTGTTGCTGAACTGTAGGGTGATTACTCAAAGCAAATTCCTGTGAACAGCTTTAATTCAAGTGCTTCTTTTTCTTTGAGTTTAATCAGACTTTTTTTAATATATGTGGTAAAACCACAAAATCAGAAAAGTACTTTGAAGATAAAAACGTATCTGTTCACTGACTAGTTCTGATTGTTTTTCTGTTAATTTACCTTCCATTTGTGTTCTGAGTTCAGACTTAAAGGAACAAAGGCAGGGAATGTGTTCAATATATTATGGTGTTGATAAATGACAACACTACAGCTTCAATGATCTTTGACAGCTTGGAGGTGTATGATCCAGACTAGCACCCAAAAGACACAAAAATACTGTAGGCTCAGAATCACCCTACAGGAAAGTTCTCTTTTAGTACGGTGTATACTTCTAATCAGTACTTGTGGAGACTGTGTTGTTTAAAGAAGTTCACAGTAAATGCACTAGAATTAAAATTATTTTTATCTCCAAATAGGTAAATTAGGTACTCATTTTGAAAAATTTGCTCTTCTCAAGTGTAAAATTTCTTTTCTTTATGGCAGACAACTTGTGGGGGAGGAGACAAAGCTTTAGAAGAGTTGTTTCTGTTTTAATAAAAATTTGCCCATTATTGTGGTGAAAACTTATGTATAGCAATGATATGTATCATTTGTATCATGCACCTGGCTTGGGTATTTGTGACAAAATGATACACAAATCTTCCTGTCTCCAACATCTTGAAGAAAAAAGAAAAGAAGAGACTGTATGAATTACATTGCTTTAGTTATCATAATGTAAACCGTGGACAGCTTCTCTTGGATTATGATTACATTGTTGTCCTTAATGCAGGGTTCTAAAATGGAAAATGGTGTAAATGAGTTGAGGTATGCAAACCTATAATTCTCACATGAATTTAAACAGCTCTGTGGAATACCATTTCTTGTGTGTGCATAACCAATTTTAAAATTTGATCAAGTAGATTGTTCTAGCTTTAGAACTGACACTGATAGCATAAAGAGGAAGGAAGTGAAATGATTATGGAACTTTACAATCAATAAATAATGAATAGTAATTATTTATTGGACAGTAAATCAATGAATGAAGATTGTGCCCATTTTCATGTTGTCACAAACACAACAGATAACTAGGCATAATCGATTCAAAGCTAATTTCTAGACACACTAAGAAATGATTGATTTTAAGAATATTTATATGCTCAATGCATCAGTGGTATGAACTCCTGAGCAAGTTAAAATTTTTTAATCGCTCATGCTTATTCTTATTTCAATCACAGTCCCTGCATGATAAATTCAAATATAAATATTTTTAAAAGAAATTCAACAATGTTTTGTACATTTTGTTCTCAATTGCAAGGCAAATAACAGAAATTATGTTATTAATAAAGGCTCAACTTCCAGGTAAACCTACACTTTTGCTCTTGTCCACATATCCTTTTGTGAAGAGAAGTTTCTATCAATATAAATGTTTGAAATTTTCCTTTAATCAAGTGTTCAACAATTATTTTGGAAAACTTTTATTAATCAGTAAGTAACTGTTTAGATATCAGTAAAAGGAAGTCATAAGATGGTCATGTAAAGAGCACTGAGGAAGTGTACCAAATAATCTTTTAAAGTAGTTAGCAGTGATCCTGTAAATCATCTTTTTTCTCCCTGTCACATTAGGAGGGACATGAAAAGTCAAATAGAACTAGTTATTTTTTAAAAATGCAGTGAGAAAACATATTTTCTCTCATTTTCCATTTTTTTCTTTAATTAATCGATATATAGAGGGTGTTACACAGCAAGAAATGCAATTTACATTGCAATATATGATTGAAAATCACTATACTGTTCTGATCCTGCTGGTTTGTATTGATATCACTGTGTATATTTCACCAGATTACCAACAGCGTGGCTTTTTAGATCAAGTCAACAAATTTTCCAGCTGTGATATAGAGAGGACAATGTGGTATGGTGGTCCTGCATTATCACATATCTTCTGATGATTGGACACAGAATTTAATCTGATTTCTGGAAGTATAAAATAAAATGTGATGGTATGAATTCATGACTTTTGTTTAAAGGAGCTCAATGGGTAATTTCACTTTTTTTTAAATGGTCGATATTCACTGCTGAATAGGTGAAGTGTGTGTGTGTGTGATTATACACTTAATTCTGCAAGCGAAAAGAATTCATGTGCCTGACCCACAAAAGAAGAGAAAGGTCAGTGAGATGGATTGCCAGACCATGCTTTGCCTTAATATGATTGAGAAAATAGAGTGCACCATTTCAAACTGGTTAGACACATAATATGATTTGTATACCATGCTTATATCACTCTTCCAAATTATTTGAATGTGTTAGGCAGTAGGTCATACCTAAATTGTAATGACTCATTTTGCATTTACATCTATCTAGCTTACTAGCTCAGAGTCATCACCATTATATTTCAAGGGCTCTCAAACAGAGTGATTAAGAGGAGAACATTTTTATGTGCAAGCAGTGATGTAGCTTTGCAATAAAAAAAAGTAGAGTGAGAATTATCCATAACACATTTTCC
This sequence comes from Corvus hawaiiensis, assembly GCF_020740725.1. Lineage (NCBI taxonomy): Eukaryota > Metazoa > Chordata > Aves > Passeriformes > Corvidae > Corvus > Corvus hawaiiensis. The sequence continues at coordinate 28,846,942 of NC_063215.1, forward strand.
ACTTGCTATAAGTAAAAGCTCCAATCCATCAACGACTCATTGCAGAGATACACTCGTGACAAGGCAGAATTGTACTACTAACATCAGGAACTTGCCTGACTGCAGTTTCTTCAGAAACTGATGTCAAAGGGAATATTCCTTCTTGTCAAAGTGATATATTTAAATTAGATTCATATTTTGGTTTCAGCTGTTAATTTACCTAGATATAATTCTACAGTGAAGTCTGGAGATTGCTGGGACTGCTTCACTGTCTAATATATGCTAAAAATACACCTTCTCTTTATATGTGCCAGATATACAGCACACTACTGGGGTGTGATTTCGTCAGTCTAGTACCAAAAAAAAAAAAAAGTATATTTTGTAGCCCTAAAGTGGATGTGATTTGCTGCTCATATCCCTCCTTATTGAGATGGACACACAAAGAGAGAATGTAATTTTCATCTAATAACAAAACCATGCTAGAAATTTCTTACCCTTTAATTCTGTATCTCAAGTCAAAATGGTAACCTGGATCTTCATATTAAATCTATTAAAATATTAATGACAATTAATTAAAAATACCCCCTCATTCTTTTTTCGAGACAGAAGTGTATGGTCCTTAATTTTAGTATTTTAGTTACAATATTATTTCCCACTGTACCCCACAATGGAGGTAGCGGTGAACAGAAACATGAAGAAACAAAGCAGAGAGCAACGACAGAGGGAATTACTTATAACCTGTTGTTTCATTAATGAAATTATTAATTTATTTTTATTATAAATTGCCAGGGCATTTTAAACATAACTTGATCTTAGTCATGGTGGGTACAGCAAAACAAAGGTGCAAGGTGATGAAGTCAGACCTAGGACTTACAGGGGTTTTTTGTTAGCTCACACACCATTGTCTGCCCCCCATGTAACCAAACAACCAACACAGTGATATTTTTAAAGGATAAAGAAATGTAAGCAATTTTAGATTCACAGGAATTAATTAAAAAAAAAAAATTCCCTTTTCTCTACATGAGGCCCAAAAGATGTCAAATATATAGATGAAGGGTTGCCTTTGAGTTTCCACTGACTGATGCCTAATAAGTCATATGAGAAATTGAGGCCGCACATTTCAACTGCAGACAGTTCTTCTAAAAGAAAAAGTCAGTTGCACACAAGATATTATTCTGTATAATGACATTGCTTCTAAATTTTGCTGTTCAACTCCACAACTACTCAGGACATCAGGGAAAAGCTAAACAAGGGAGATTACAGGTAAAAACATTTCTGCAGTCTTGACAATTTCTGAGGGCTAAAGAGATATCCTTCATAAATTTCAGGAAACATATTCCTAAAAGCAGTGCAAGTTTTAAGACATATCTAGACCCCGAAAATCTTATTCAAGGAATTTCTTAGATAAGCTAACTGCACCTATACAATTCAAAGGCAATGTTTACAATATACAATACTGGAACAGCATAAAGTGCCTGAAGCTTCTCTCACAACACCCACTAGACATAACTTTAGTGTATCATTTTTTACCTGCAAAAAAAGAAAAAATAAACACTTGCCTCCTTTCATAAAGATAATGAATTATAAATACAAGATTCTTGGAAGCATCTTGTACAGATAGTATTTTCAGGATTCAGATATACAGATTATGAAAAAGGAACATATTATACTTGTGAAGCCAAAAATTTATTGTTAAGACTTTATCTGCTTAGTTTTCACAGTCAGGTAGTCCTAATTAGCTCAATAACACACACACAAAAAAAATTTAACTGTTAAACTGTTCTTCTATCAACCCAGGGTTCTACCTATTTCTGATTCTCCTCCCCACCCTGCTAGGCATCAAGAGGGGGAAATGAGCAAGTGGCTATATGGTGCTTAGTTGTTGGCTGAGGTTAAACCACAATAAGGGGGAACAGATACAGACAAATTTTAAACAGTGTCAGAGTTAACATTTTCCAGTGGTCAGTCATAGCAAGACATAAAATCATAGAACTAGATTAACTTGGGTTGAAAAGGAACTTCAAGGATTACGTAGTTCAGCCTCTGCTGATGAACAGGGACATTTTCATATGTTACACAGTTATTAACAAAAGTCCACAGGTTGTATCATCCAGAAGTCAAAGTGTAACACTGACCTTTGGAAGATGCATCATAGTTCAAATGTGAATTTTAAACACAGATACTGCCAGTCATTATCTGACTGAAACTATATCTCTCTTGTATCCACAGATTTTTCAGCATTTGATTTTGTTTGTTTGTTTGTTCGTGTTTTTTTTCTTTCTAAGGTCCTTCAAGGTTAAGCACCATATTACCAAGGAATGATGCAGAAAAGCATAGGAAATGTAAGGCTATTCTTAAAAACAGAACTGCATTCTTATATGCTTTCACAGCAGAATTTTATAAATTCTTCCTTTCATTACTGTACTATGTGCCTTCAAAAATATAACAAAACACATGACAACCATATAACAAGAAAATATGTCCAACATAATTTGATAAAATAGAGAATTCCAGAAATAAATATTTTATTGATTCAAAGAAACAGGTGACTTACAGGAAAATGTCAGATATCAAATAACTGTGACTTCAGTGTGGCATTTTGAGTCTGCAGACTGTTTTCAGTTTCTGGATTCACCCAAGACTTTTATCCTGGTCTGACTCACTAGGTAATATTTGAAAGTAGAAACAGGAAAGCAACATCTGACTGACCTTTACTCTATTCTTGTGATGGTTTATCATTGGCTGGCTGACACACACCAAGCTGTTTCACTCACTCCCCCTCTGCAGGTAAGCAGTTAAGCACCACACAATGGCTTGCTCACTCCCTTCCAGTGGATGGATGAGAGGACAGGACAGGATACGAAAATAAGATGGAAAAGCTCATGGGTTGAGATAAAGACATGGAGTTTACTTAGTAATTATCATCATGGCCAAGACAAACTCAGATTGGGTAACCTTAAAATAATTTTTTGCCAAATAAAAATAAAGTAGGATGGTGAAAAAGTCAAAACTAAAACCATATTCTCCCTGCCCTACTCTTCATCCCAGGCTCAACTTAACTGATTCATTCCTGACTCTTTTACCTGCTCCACCACCACCAAGCAGTGCAGGGGGATGGGGAAATGAGAGTTATGATCTGTCCACAGTAGTTCCTTCCTGCTAGGCTTTTCTCCTCATACTTTTCCCTTGCTTCACCATGATCTTATCCACAGTTGCAGGAGAGTTTGTGCTCCAGCAACTGGACCATGTCCTCCCCCACATTCTTTATTGCTATTGACATCTGCATGGCTGTTTCTCACATGTATTTCTCATGCCCTTCTCACAGTTGCTGCAAAGCATTTTTATCCTTTCTTATATATGTTATCACAGGGGCACTGCCAGCATCACAGATGGGCTCAATTTTGGGCATCAGTGGGCCCATTTTGGAGTCAACTAAAAATGACTCTGTTCAACATGGGGACAACTCCTCATGTTTTTTCATAGAAGTCACACCTGAAGCCTTTTCTTACCTTGCCATGTAAACCAAATACAGTTGTTTTGGCAAGTTAATAATCCTGAGATTTATTTTGAGAAATTCTGGATTTGAATTGCTTTGGTATTTTAATGACAAAACTCTGAATTTCCATGGTGAGAGCGAGGTCTTTCAAAATGGAAAAGCTAACTTCTAAGAGGCAAGGAGCTACTGACTGTGAGACTAAGAAGTAGAAGGATAATTATGAGACAATTACTGAAAGGAGCTAGTAAAAGAGTTGGAAAGGCATGAGATTGTAGATCAAATATATGTGAAAGATTCCACATTTGCATGTCTTTGCATAACAGTTCACCAGCATTATCATGATAATTGAAGCAAAGGATTAAAAGGTGTACAGTACATAATGCAGTGTCATTATCTTTCAAATATTTATATTGTTATTGCAAACTTTGTTGAATTTGTAACTAATAACATTAAATATATATTATTGAATTATATTAATTAAATAAAATTACAAATGATATTTTAATTAATAAGATTAAATGTATATTATTTAATTATATTAATTAAATAAAATTAAATATAGAGAAGAGATGGAAAGAATTGGGAAGGGTAGGACCCAAAAGCCTGCATGCTGTGTCACGGATATCATAACAGGCTGTCTCAGTGAAGCATTCAGTGATTATTCATTAAAGACACTTAGTTTTTCCATTACTCGCTTTTTATATTGAACCATGTTTTTAGTGAACTTGTAAATTAGAATAGTAAATGTTCTAATTTTCTATTGAAAAACTCTGCTGACAAATGAACTTAATACTTTTGATGTCCAGCATTTTTTTATGCCAAAGTTCTAGTTCTGTTTATGCTAAACCTCCTGTTCTAACTGTGTGATAGAGGAGGTGGAATATGGCATTTGGTTCCCTCCCATATGTAAATATTCATAGAACAGTCTGCATATGAAAGAGTTTCCAAGAATCATGATGAACACCCTCTGAAGGTACTTTGCTGTTACTAAAATAACTGGGGAGCAATGGTATACTATTCCTTTGCTTGGTTTGAGTTACGTCTAACCTTCTAGAGGCAGGAATTCTCTCATAACAATATTCTTTAATCTGGTGCCTTATATTTCCAAATGAAAAGACCATGCAACAATAAAGTTCTACATAAAACTTTTGTATCTCTGCCACAAAGAGAACACAATGTTTTAGAGGTTTGACATTGCTGGTAAAATCTTTTTGTATCAGAAATTTAGACAGAAAAAAGAAAAAGTCTGCCTCTCCCTTTACTCTTTTGCGATTTTTCTTAATGTCTGACTGACAGTTCATTTTTCTGCTATTTAATAAAAACTGGTAATGAGCAGCTGAGAGAGTTGTGCATTCAGAGACTAACCAGACCACTGGTGGATATGTGGTCATTCAAGCTCTTTTCCATAATGACACAGTTATTCAGTTTCACTGGAAAGTATCCGCCATCTAATATTCTCCCCCAAGTACAAGGGTTTCATTAAAACACAGCTAGATATGAAACAAAAAGCAAGCAACTTACATATTAAACTCACTTTTTTTATATAGTTTAAATTGCTTTCAAAGCATCCTTCATAGATTAGCAGATTTAATTACTTACAACTGATGATACTGGTAAATATTTTAGGAGACAAAGTGGAAAATGACAACCTTAATCTGTATTTTGGGATGCCTGCTACCAGTGTTCAAGGTAATTACTCTGCCTTAATTCCCAGATTGTGTCATGTAATTCAGTTTACACAGCTGCTGAGGTTCCTGTGAGGTGATATGGTTCAAATAAAAGACCAGACTTATCCCTAATGCAATTCAGCCTGCGATGCTCAAACTCATATAAAATATGTCAAATACTAAATCTATAAACTAATTCTATAAATACCAGCTAATGGGTGTAAATTTTCCCTTACACTGAAAAACAACTTAAAACATATATTACTGCAATTACACTTGCTGCGTCTATAACAAATCATTCATTAACAAAGCACATAACAAACCACAGCAGTGGAAGTCTATTGTCATTGTCTGTGAGTTATCACTCGTATAATAGTGAGTACCAGGCTCTGCAAGCGAAACCAAACAATAATGAGTACAATGGTTTCTTTTAACTCGGAGTTGGCACCAAGGTTGACCTACACCCTGCAATAAAACCACTTCCATGAAGGAAAAAGACAGGTCATTCTCATGAGAGACTCTCTGCTAAGGGGAAGAGAAAGCCCAACCTGCAGACTGGAACCACTTCTTAGGGAAGTTTGCTGCCTCCTTGGGGTATTTTATTTACTACAGTAAAAACTGTATTGCTATGTATATACCTTACATAGATTAGTCAATACCTAGTTAGTGTATGAAGAAGCACAACATTATGAAAACTCACTTTGCATTATTTGTTGCTATTCTTTACTCAAATTGCTTATTAAAGACTGGTATCTATTCCTCCCTGCTGCTGCTAGGTTGTTCATTGCGATATTTGTATTTTTATTGCATATGCACTCAGTTATAGAGATGTTACTTTTGTTAAAGCTTTTGCTATTGCTGCAAAATTTGTATCTTGTTTATAAACAACTATGTTCATAATTCAAAAAAGTCTAAAAATTTCTCCTAGATCTTACCAATTCAGAGCTATATAGTGGCAGGATTTGACTTGCAGCTAGATAATGCTCTGCTTTGGTGAAGAGCCTCTAACAAATAAAGGAGCTGAATTTGCTAGTATCAGATGAACTTCTAATGAACAAAAGGAGAGTTAAAAGCTCTTTGAACAAAAAAATAATGCTATTGCAAAAAATGTGTGGATACTAACAAACTTTGCATGTCTTTATGCTGATAATTAGAGGAGGTTCCGTTCCTCACCTAACAGCACTATAGAACAATGGGTACAAAAGGGCAAAAAAACATCTAAGTTCAGCATGGTGGTTTTTAGAGGGAAGGAGATTTCATGTTTTAGAGCCCTCCTAGAGTTTTATTTCCATATTTCAGCATGCTTAAGTCATGTTGGTTTTTTTTAAAATTTAAATCTACCATATAGATTTGCAGAATCAAAATATATGTAGGGATAGTATACTCATTTAGTTCTGGAGACAAGAAGTAAATCTCCATTGTTTAATAAAATGTGTTTTCTTTATACCATAAAAGCCAAATACTATTTGAAAAATACAGAATAAATATTAAGATTTTTTTTTCTAATGATCTTCCAAAATAAAATATAAGTCCAATAAGGGTGTGGTGGTTATTAGCATTGTACAGCTAAAAGAATCCCTTTTTTTTCCCAAAATATAAGGCAGAAAATTGATATCAAATTCTTTTCAATGAGATCCTATTAAGAAAGGTCTTAGATTTTAATTTTTTTAATTTAAAATGAAAGATGATATTTGCATAATTCTCAAAATTAAGCAAGAGTTTCTCTTGAAAATACCTAGAGTCCTTCAAGAAATTTTCTTGAAAAAATATCATTACCAAACCTAAATGTTAATTTCTCATTTGAAAAGAATTGTTTTCCAACAAAATTACCTTGTCAAATGAGGTTTACTTACTTCTGACCTTATATTATAAAACTTTACAGAATAATTTGTCACTTAAACTTCTTTCTTCATATTCAGTGTAAAAAAGCAGCCACTTCTTCAGAAAGATTCATCCTGTCTTAAACTAAATGCCAATATACATCACACCTGGAACTATCTCTCTCCATTGGCTGTGAAGTGGTCCTAGCATGATTAGCTCAGAGATAAATGTATATATTGAGGTTGTCTAAAATGTCTCCATTTTATGAATTGATTTGAATGAGTATGAGTTAATTAAATTTATGTGCCCATCTCCCACAAATAAATTTTGATGACAAAAACTTTTCTGTTTTTGTCTAGCTAAAATTCTCAGCTTGTTAGGTAATCCTTACTCCTCAAATCCATTCAAAACATTAGGTTACCTGAGTTTTCTGCTTTGCCTCAGTCACTTTTTTAGCATTCACCTACTCCCTTTTACCCCTTGTATCAAACATGACCACTTTCTTTCAAATATGTAGTCTATTCACATTCTACCCATCATCTTTATTTAGTGTGAGTCGGTGTTACAATCCGGTTTAGACCCAGGAAAGCGAAGCAAGCTAAGTCTCTGAGCATAAACTGGAAAGAACTTAGAAGGTTCAAAATATTCCCAGAAATGAGATTAAAACCAAAAGAGGTTAGATGTTGTTGCCAAAAAATGGTGTATTTTATTTAATAGTATAAGAGGCAAAGAGAAGGGAAGAGAAAAGAAACAAAGAAAGAAAAAGAAGTGTGCGTGGGGGGTGGGGGAACAGGGAGAGGTGACAGGGGTTAGGTGGAAGCAATCACCCATCTGAGGGTCCCAACGAGGTCTCGTTGCTCCCCTCCATCCGGTCTGCTGGTGGTGAGGGTCCCCCATTGCTGCCGTGGCCATGCCACTACATGCTGCCACACACCATGCCGCGCCGCCACACACCGCCCCACGCCGCCACATGCCGCCACACACCAAAGAGTGCAGAATTCCATGGATTAATATACACTTCGGGCCAGGTGGGAATGCCCACGTGCCTCCCTTGCAGGGGCTGGCTTGACACACTGTCCCTTGCAACACTGAGGGTCTGTTGCATCATCTCTGGTGCTCTGGTGCAGGGTCTGGGGACCCCTTGGGGGGCCCCTGTGATGGGCCATGTCACCCCTTCTGCTGTGGATAAGCTTCCCCCCCCAGTGAGGACCCCTCAGCTGGGCTCTGCACAGTGGAGGATGGGCTCTGCACCTCTGACCAGAGGCTTTTCCAAGATACCCAGAGCCTCTCCTCCCTCCACCCCTTGGTTCAAGGGTCTGTTTGAGCCTGGCAGCTGATAGCCCTGGGGCTGTGGTCCTCATCTTGGAGGTGTTAAGCCTGTGCTCAGTGAATGTCCCTAGCCCTGAATTGTTACTTTATCTTATCTTCATCATCGAGCAGTGTAAGGCCTCAGTCAGGGTGTGGTAGTCCTGTCTTCAGCTTTTGTAATACAGTTTTAAAAGTCCTTTAAGAAAATGTTTAAGTCATAAAATATAATATTTCAGTCTCTGACAGTAGGTTAGCTACTAAATCTGATCAGCAAAGGCTACCATACTGTGGATACAAAAATGCTGCTAGCAAGGATTTTCTTGCTATTTTCTAAGTCCATGAGAGACTTTTTCTCTCTCACAGAAGAGGTAGCAGAGTGCTGTAAACAACCAAACACCTGCAACCTTAGAAAGTCTTGTTTATAGTATAGTAGAAAAATATTTTGACAATGGATGTTTTAGGATTTTAGCCAATCACGCCAAGGGGTAGCTGATCCTTTGTCCAATTAGACTATGAAGAAAAAAGTCTATAAAAGAGTTTGTAAAATAATTAAATAAATCAATCTTGCTGCACAGTTCCTGCCTGCTGGATCTTCTCTCCTCCTCCCTATGGCTGCGGGACACAGTAATATACCACAGGGCATTTTTAATACCGTACTCTATACTTGGTTTATACAATTTTTTCTCTTCTGTCTCCCTGTTGTGGTTTAGCACAGCTTGGTTTTCAGTTACGAAGAAATCCACCTGCCACGGAAGTGATTCTTTGCGAGGAACTGCTGACAGCTTCCTCCAGACCCAACAAAGCCAATCAGCTGGCTAGTTTTGAATATTGACAACTCTGTTAAGCCAGTTAAAAAAGCTGAACATGCCTCTGTGAAACCACATTTAATAACGAACAAAGCCCAGGAAAACCTCTCTTGCTTTCGGCTTTCAGACGGGTAACTGAGGGCGGCCCACGCGGCCCGGTGGGTCCGGGCTGGCCCTGCTCTCCGCAGCCCAGCCGGGTCGGCCGCAGCGTGGCTCTGATGAGATCGCGGCCACTTCTGCTTCGTTGGAGCCCTAGCACAGCCCCCCCAGTGCAGCCACTGAAATGAAATTCTACACTGCAAGAGCTCCGGCCACCACCCAGCAGAGAACACGTGACCAACAGCCAACAGCGAAAGGCAAATTGCTGATGCCAAGCCCGAGTAAGATTAACTCTTTCAGTGCTGTAAAATTCCCCAGAACAGATGAAACCTACAGACATCAATCCTCTTCCAAGTCAGAGGAAAGGAAAAGGTGAAGGCATATGAAGAAAACAAAGACACACCAAAGTCAGTGAAGAAGGAAGAGCTGAAGCCCAGAGAGAGGAGAAAGAGGAGATGCTTCAAACCTAGGAGCTGAAATTCTTTTGTAAGGCTATGGTGATGGACTATGATACATCAGAATACCCCAAGACACCCTGTAATTCATGAGAAGCATGGGGAGATAGAGTGTTCAAACCGCAACCATGACCAAAGGCATCTGTGCTGAAACAAGCAAATGTTGATGTAGCTGTGATCTAATGAGATGCTTGAACAGAGAGTGATGAGAGTGTTGAAGACCCTTACCCCCAGAGAAGGAGAAGAAGACCTCTGTTCCCAGAGATGAAAATGATCCCAGAGATAGGTGAAGAGAATCTCTGTTTCTGAGCAGCTCACCCTTAAAATTGTACCCCGTTAGCTAAAGATTGAACCCTTGTAAACAGTTGTGGGGAAAGCTGTAAGACGAGGGAAGGGACTTTCACATCACAAACAGATTTCCATTTCCCGGGCGGCTGATTCACTGTGACATTAAAGCCATGAAAGAACAGTTTCTTATAGAGAAGTCTCCGTGGCATGGCAAGAGAGACTCCTCTCCCTAACTGAACTGAAGAAAGATTATTATAGACGTGGTAAACTGACTGAAAATCCCAAGTTTTGTCTCTTTACATTGTCAGTGGGAAAAGAAAGAAGAGGTGAGGGGAGGAGAAGTGTTCTGAGGGTTTATTCTGACTCTCATTATTTTTCTTTTAGTTCTGTTAATAAAGCTTTCTTTATATTCTTTAAAGTTTTGAGCCTGCTTTGCTTTTTCTTCTGATCCTTATCTGACAGAGGATAATAGAAGTGAGCAAAACCACTACACTCCCACATTGTTTTACATACTCAAGAGGCTAAAATCTTCCAATAAAAATAATAATCTAATATCACCTTCATTTCCTTAAAATGTTTCTTCAAAACTTTTTAGTGAATTTAGGCAGACCACCCAAAACCCAAGAAGTTAGGAACTGTTTGGCTACAGATGTAGTGATACTAGAGTCTGTCACAAGTTACTTTGTACTCCTTTGTACTCCTTTATCTGCTTCTACCAGTTTTTTATTGCTGTAAACTGAAAAAAACACACAAGGCACATACCTTATTTCTCCTGAATATTTATATGGCAGTAAGGAAAAGAATTAAGCTCCTGTATACAAATGCTACTACTACTACTACTACTACAAATCATCGATAATTAAGAAACTAATTTATTTCAGTTACAGAGGATCTTGGTTCTACACTGCAAATGTGGAACAACAAAAGTTAGTTACTCCGTCTGAGACTGAAATCAATGGGACCTGAAGGGCATTAATCCCTTTGCTTTCGACACCTCTAAGTCCTGAAGACTAAATTAGTAACTCTTCAGAGGATTTTTATTTTGTCCCAAATAAATTTTCCTTTGCTTGCATGTCTGCTTTTAACTACAGAATGTTTGTTTTAATTTATATCATTTCTCAGAACAAATAATATGAAGATGTTTTTTATTACTTTTGAAATAAGGCTTTACAGACATTCGTGTTCAATGTAGGTTTGTAATCCAGAATCAATTGTTGCACAATCAACCTTTCTAACAATGAAACCTTTGTCTGGCAGTGGATTTGGGCTATTAACAAAGCAGGATTATTCATTAGAATGACAATTTTTTATGTGAACATCAGTGACAGTACTAAACCAAGGTTTTGTACACTTGGAAAGAATTTCAAAGCTTTAAAAATAATTCTCTCTTACAGTCTTCTGCAACTTCCTGTTACAAAATTATAGCACAATACAAGCAATACCCAACCATACCCCTATGTTTCATGTGTATAGATAGATTCCCCTCTCCCAGAATTTGTGGCAAATCAGTACTTATTCCACTCTTTCCACTTATTTCACTTTTTTTTATTTCACTTTCCACTTACTCCACTTACTTGCACTCTGCAAAGATTTTCTTCCTGTTATGACTTCAGGGATATTTTGAAAATTGTGGACAGTCAGGGATGAAATTAAGACATGCTCTACAGTTTTATCATGCAACAAGTTCCACTTTTTGACGGCAATATTTATCATTTATGCCAATTATCTTTTTTTTTTGTAGATAAAAGAGAGGGACGGGGAAGTTACTGTTGATGACAATGAAGAAGTATTCAACCAGATACCATCTACAATGAATAGCTGCAGAAAGAAAGAAAGAAAGAAAGAAAGAGAAATTTCTGTCAATTTAGTCCAACCAGCTCCCTAACATGGAATACAATAACTTTAATAATAGTAAAATTCTCATCTAATAACTAAGGCCTGAAATTTTCTGTAGGAAATATTTTACGATAGAAAGTAACTATGAAGTTAAATGTAAAATGTCACAAGTTATGAATACTTCAGTTTGCAAAAGTAAATAGTAGATAAAAATCTGCTTATATTTAAAATTATAGCAATTTGTCCCAAAACCAAAATATCTAAACATGTGCTTGCTATCTTTCAGGAAAGCTGAAATTACAAGATGATTTTTAGCAACTAGCTCCTGTGGCCCGGACAATTTGCTACTTGGAAGCACCCCTGTAATGCATTTCAGATTTAACAGATCCCCACAGCAAGGCAGAAGATGATGTATATTCTCAATACTGTGGTTCATCCAGAAGGCTCAGTCAGCACAGGATGAAAATACAGGACTTCAAATTATAACTTTGATTAGATGTGGTAAAGACTTTTGATAATTTTAAATAAGTAAATAAATATTTACTTCAATAATTAAAGATCTTCAAAAACAGCAACAAAGATTTTTCTATTGTAAGAATATAATTCAATGCTAACAAGTTATGTCTGATGAACTAGAAAGTCTAAAACACATTTAAAAAATTGATTACAGCTATAAAAATGCCTATTATGCTACATCAGAGAAGATTCTATTAAGACAACTTAGAAATACATATACATATGCTTAGTTTCTTTTAGGTCAGTTGCACAAAACAGAAATATATAACACATTCCTGAAATATATTTGATATATGCAGTGATATTATACCATGTATCAGGGAAAGGTTAAAGAGGAGAAATACCTCCTGAGAAAGAGACTGCTTTGCTGGTTCATGTCAAGCATTCTGCCATTCAATGTATTATGCTACACATATCTTCTCTGTGCTGCATTTCAGCTGTGCAGATAAAGGGTTTTCAGTGGGGTTCTGCAGAGAGTGATCACTGATTCGTGTTGTTCTTTTGTGCTTAATATTCCTTGAACAAATTTTACAAATATGTGGTATCCAACTGTCTGCCAGTAGTCATACTACAAAATAGAGGAAACAGAAAACCTTATTACTTAGTCTGCAGCACTCTACTGCATTGTCCTTTTTTTCTCTGTCCCTTCCTCTTCTTCCCTCTCTTACTTTCTTCCTGTATATGTGACTATTTTCCTAGCAGAAAACTTACTTAGATATGGCAATGTTGATTGTTGGGATTCCTCCCCCCTGGTGTGGAGTCCGGGGGGACCCTGGGGTGGAGGCACAGGGTTTCCCCACTCCCTGGTCAACCTCGTTCCCCATTGGTTGTTTTGTGTTCCCCTGCCCAGGAAGGACCCTGCTGGTCCCATGATTGCTACAGTTCTTCAGCAGTCCCCAGCCATGCAGCTGGAAAATAAACATCTCTGAAAAACATCTATCAAGAATCGGTCCTTATATTTTTCCACGAGCCTCACTGTCATGCATGTTGCAAAAATCCCCACTGCAACAGTTGATAGAAGCAGCGTGTGTTGCTTTGATGACAAAAAACTTTGGCACATCTTGAGGACCAAATTCGACTCCATTTCCTTTTACATCAAGTGAATGCCGATGAGAAGAACATACATATTTCTTACATCTTTCCTCATTGATGATTAAATCTTTGGCCATATAAATATACATGGTAGTGGTAAGAATATAAAGAAATACATCAAGATTGGAATACATCAAATATTTTTCCAGAACTCTCAGTTCTGCTTCCAAACACATGAATTGGCTCACAGTTCAAGGAAATTTTAAGGCAGGTAAAGATACCTTTCTGCTTCAGTGATACACTCACATTTACCTAGATGAAACTGGAGCAGAAATGTTTCTGTCTTGAAAAGATATAATATCACCAGGCAATTAGACTTATTCTAAATAAAAATGAGAGATCTCAGAGGAAACATGATTTATTTTTTAAGAAAAGTTTTCATTAAGTAATGTCAAAATGTTTATCATCAATGTGATCAACAGATATTAATAGCAGAAAACTACATTTAAAATATACAGTCATTAAACCTAACAGAGTTGTACTAAATATTACAAAGCATTTAAGTCAAAAGAAGTCAAAGACAAAAACAAAGAGACATTATTTACATTTCACAATGACTGAAATTAAGTAAGCAAACCAACACTGTTCAACAGGTGCTTGTCAGAGGTTTGTTTTAAATGAAATTACACTTAATGAAGAAAAATTGTCCAACTTTTCCTATCAGTTTTGAATGTACTGTTTTGGTTATTTTGCTGAATGCACCAGGGCATAGAAAGCATCTCAAGCTTCTGAATAACATCACAATTTCAATCTACAAAAATCAAATGTGAGAGAATAGCTCCATGAGGAAATTGTTCTGAATGTGCTCCTGCCCTGGGGAGATACAGTTGTTATATGCAACCAACAATGTCAAAAGGAAGAAGAGAAGAAAAAAGAAAGTAGAAGATGACATTTGCCCAAAGGTTACCTGAAGCAGACAGATGCAAAACCACACTCATGGGACTCCTTGTTTGTTCTGAGTGAATCACTTACAGACATTGAAGACAATTATAGCTCCCATAGAATATTTTGTTTTCTTATAAGAATAAAGAAGGAGAGGAGGGAAGAGAAACTGAACTTTCTAATGTTAGTTTTTAAAACTGTCCATCTATCAGATGTATAGGCCAGTTTTAATAATAAAAGATGCCAAAAGTATCTCTCATCTATTTGTGGTTTCTTGATATAAAGACCAATTTCTGGTACTAAGGGAAGACGGGAAAAAAGCATACTGGGCTTACTTTTAACTGCAGCCATTATCGATTACCCACTTTCTGAAGGTCATTAATGATTAGATCTTCCTCTTACACTTCTCATTAAAAAAACAAGGGGAAACTTAGTGTGGATATTACACTAAGTTTTGCCGGATTTTGAATTGTTGGAACTATTTCCTCAAGTTGGATTCTTTTTATCATTATTATCATATAGCTATGAAACCATAAACAAGAAACAGGACACAGCTCAAGGTCCTTCTCTTAAAGGAACCTGCCTGAATAGTTCAGCTGTCTGATTTCTTTATTTTGTTACATTTCTTGATATTTATTTTTTTAAATGGACATCTATTTGGCCTTTAAATAAGTATGCTAAACCATTGTGTTTGCTTCAGAGATCCTCCCCAGCTGCCCAGGATAATGGTTAGGTTGGCTATTTTTTTGTTGTTGTTGGGAAGAATTACCAAAATTGACAAACCAACCATGTTTTCTATAACCTAATCATTAAAAGTTATTGATTTTAATAATATTTGGCTTTGCTAACAAAACATTTATGATGCTATATCCTATTACATCTAAGGAAGGTTTAAGATTTTACTACCAATAACACTTTTTATGCAATCCCATTTATTACTATATCAATGAATATTTTTTATCTTGTATCAGAGTTGCCTGGATCCACTTGATTAGCTATCTTAGTAAACAAAGTATAGAAGGTAAAGATCTCTCAGATTGCATAAAATTTTTGATTATTAAAATAGTATCTTTGGTCTTCTCTATTTTACTATAGCACATGTTTATGAAAGTAGCTGATATATTAATTTTAAAATTAGTGCCTAGGGTAGGAAAAGAAAATTATTGCAATTATATTCCAGCATGCCCTCTCACCTCCCCCCAGAAGGAATGTCATGTCTGTAAAAATGGCCATAATACATAAAGCAGAATTTATATTTCTATTGTCTGTGCATATTCACTTTTCTACTCTTTGAAGAAACGTGTTTACACACTTCTCCTTTACTTCACAAAGCATTTACAATGTTTCATTTTCTGTCCCTTTGTTAAGTGGAAGTAGGAAATGCAATTCTACTAACATGCTACTGCTGCTATAGAGTCACATAGTGTTTTATCTGGCTACTTGCTAAAGTTCTATATATGAGAGAGATATTGACCGCATCACCTGGCACAAATTGCTAGACTAGTCATGTGGCTTCATGGTAGGCAACATTTGTATTGCAGCAAGTCTGAATTTTATATGCTTAGAATTGGGTATGCCCTTTATGTAATATCTTCATGCATTTTTGAATCAAAGTTTTTAAAAAATTAGAAATCTATATGAATACTTATATTCTATCTTATGTTTCATCTTGATTGCTTGAATGTGGTTCTTAGGCTAAACAGGTACTCCATTTGTATTCTATGAGGACATTTTTATTCCTAAGTAGACTTTTCACTTATTTCTAAATCAGAGACACCATGTTGTAGTATAATGATTTCAAAGACATGCATAGGATGCTTATTTACAATATCAAATAAAAATATATGTTTACTATATTGGTAGGAATTACCTATTTTATTTTATTTTTTTATTTCCTTGCAATTCACGAAATACTGGTCTTTTATAGGGGTTGCAGGGAATTTTATCATACATCATTAAAAAAATATGACTATTTTTTACACATTCCCTTGACAGTTTCCTATATTTTTTTATTTTTGTTTGCAATGCTTTTTAGGCCAGGTTTTCTTTTTTTCACAATATTTGCCAAAGAGTCATTTATGGTTTCCCAACAAATACACTGGTTTCAACTTTCAGCTTTAAACTTTCTGTTCTGATCTATTTTTGCCCTCCTCAAGGGTTTGACAAGCATTGCTGCTCCAGCCCCAATCCCTTTCCTCCTGGCCCTGCTCTAGCATGTCCTCTACACTCAAAGCTGCAGGCAGAATAAAACTTTAAAAGAGCTGTATAATGTTACTATGTTTATTTCTAAATAATACAAAAAACATTTTGAAGTCCAGGGTATCTTTGGCCCTGAGTAACCTTCTGACACATAGTGGGGAGGATGAGAGAAAAAAGGTGTATGTCAGGCACCACTCATTTAATACTTAGGTCATAAAAACATAGATTTAATGATTAGTGGAATGACAACTTACTGGGACTATTGAGGCACATTCAGACAATCAAAAAGGAAAGTCAGTTATAACTGTAATTATAATAGATCACTGTCATAATAGATTCAATTACAATAAGACAGAATCCAGCTTTAAAAGTGTGTTCTGATAAGCATTCATATACTGGGGAAAATGCTGGGCCATTTACTCTGCTGGACTAGCTTTATATGTTCACGTAAAAAAAGCTCTCATTTTGAGTGATATATTACAAGACAGTAAAAAACCACCATTTCTTCTTGAGATGACATATTTGATCTTAAGTATGATTCAGCTGCCTAAAAAATATCTATTGTCATTTGCTCTGTCCCTCAGTCTCTAACTCATCCTGATGACACAAGATTGAAAAGAGATGTGTGCCCTTCTGGACTAGTAACTCAGAGCCAGGAGGGATACCCCCAGGGCATCTCAGCTATCCCTACCTGCCTATCAAATCAGACTGAACTGTGCTGGTAGAGCTCTCCTTTGTCCATCAGCATTTCAGTATGAATACTTAATTTATTTTAATGTTTGGTAGTTTCAAACATCCAGGTAAAATCCTTATATTGTTAAAGTACTGAGAAATTTGCGATTTTAATGACTGATGTAAAATCTACTGTTCTGAATAGTTGGTTCAGAAATACAAGCTATTAGTGAAAGATTAGTGAAAGTTACTATGGTGCAGCAATATGAATACAAAATAAATAACTCTTAACTTCATGGGTAAGAGAAGGAGCTATGTGCTTACCTTTATTACTCAGAAATAAGAACTTGAACAATGGTAGATAATTCATGAAGCTGACAAGTCGCTGTTTATCAGCAATCAAAAAAACAAAGCAAATATTGAGGTAGTAACAGAAACAAGTAAATCAGTTAGAGAACAAAATAAACAGAAACAGAACATTGTTATTCTGCTGTAGAAAAACATAGTTTTCCCACCTTTAAATATGTTGTACAGTCAGTTGAAATGCAAAAATTTTGTAAAAAAGTTAGAGGCATGTAATGGATTTACATTAAGGAATGGCTAAGTGAGCTGTGACTGTTTGGTCTAGAAAAAAAGGATAAGTGAAAGAAAATGAGACAAAGAACAACAAAAAACGTTACGAGTGTTGTAGATAGATGATAGAGATAATTGCTGTCTTTTGCAATACAAACATTGTGTCCTTCACCTCTCTTCCTCCTGGTTACTATTGCTGAAGAACAGTCCTAGGGTGGGTGGACCTTAGTACGACCCAAAAGAGATCCTGGGGTTTTTTATACCTTAGTGCCTTGCTTTGTTCTTGTATTCTTTCTTTACAAGCCTTGATGAAAATGTAATTATTTTCAAATTCATATGAAAAAAATCAAAGGTCATATGCCTGCCAAGAGCTTATTGAGGTTTTATATTTCTGGTATTTCAGGACAAAGAAAAATGTAATTACTTCTTCCCAATATTCACCTATTTATTCCTGATTTCTGCTTTTTTTTTTTTTTAACATCTCTCTCACAGAGTCATAGAATAACAGAATAGTTTGGGTTGAAAGAGATTTTAAAGCTCATCTCACTCCAATCCCACTGCCACAGTCAGGGACAATTTCCACTAGATAAGGTGATTCACAAATTCATCCAGCTTGACCTTGAACACTCCCAGGGATGGGGCATCCAGAATTTCTCTGAGAAACCTGTTCCAGTGCCTCACCACCATCACAGTAAAGAATTTCTTCCTATTATCTAATATAAACCTATTGTCTTTCAGTTTTAAGCTGTCTCCTTTTGTCCTAGCATAGCCTCATAAAATGTCTCTTTTCAGCTTTCTTGTAGGTCCTTTTTAGGTACTGGAAGGCTGCTAGAAGGTCTCCCTGCGGCCTTCTCTTCTTTGGGCTTAACAACTGCAGCTCTCTAAGCCTGTTGAAGAAAGAAAAGCATGAGAGGCAAAAGCTAAGTTCTGTTTTTCAGCATATTGACAGTTTTTCAGACAGAAACATTCAATGACAAAACAGGCAGAAGTGTATTTCCAATAACATTTTGATAGAGTTTCTTTCAAGAAAAGAATTATTTGCTTATTTAGCTGTTACTGGAATTTGGATTTGTTTTCAATTTATTTTTCTGTAAAGTTTACTTTGGGGCTAAAAAGAATGAAACTGCATTTTAGATTTTTAGGTACTATTTTTTCCCCAAGAAAGTAATATTTCATTTGTAGCTCAGTTTATTTGTCTTTCAGAAGAGCTATTTTACTGCTTCCATTTGAGAAGTCTTGCATTTTCAACATAGAAAATACTCTAAAGCAAGCCTTGGCATTTTTCTAATCTGGTAAAGAAGTAAATAGGAATTTTCAGTTTGAAAAATTCTAGTAAACAATACTTTCTGTATTAATGTGTCGTGTATAAAAATGGATTGTTTTGTCTTCTGTGCTTTCTTGTGTTACTGAAAATAATTGACATAAAACAAAGTGTTTTAACCTAAAGAAGATATTGCAATGTTGTGACAATCATTAAAAGCGCTCAAAAATTATGTTGCTTTTTGATTTTCTCATGGAGATGGGCAAAATAAATATGCTACAAGTATAAACTTAGCCATCATGGCATGCCATGGCAATGATTTTGTAAGAGCTATTACAGGAATAGGGCAGTAATTACATAGAAGTTTTATCATCTATATCATCATTATTGTTGTAGAACTTTTTTATAACCAGTGCAATTTTCAATATTTGAATTATTTCTGTTAATATTATTGCATAAGCAGAGAAAACACACAAAAAACCCACAAACACCAAAACAAAGAAAAAACACCTTCATTGTGTGTTTTTGAAGTTGTACATCAAATTAAGTAATATCTTCTTTCTAACAGATAATTTCTCAGAGATCAAATGGTTTGCACTTTTAATGATAGACAATACTTTTCCTGCTGTTTATGGATATGTCTTACTGGCTATGTAAATCATAATTGCTGCCAAGAAGAGCTAACAATCCAAATGACAGACAAAACAGAGAGGAAAAAATGCAGTCAGAAAGGATATGTTGAAGTTATGCATTTGCAGAAATAACACTGATGCCAGATAGAAGAATAGTTCTTAAGGAATACAAAAATGAAAAAAGTAAGCATACAAATTTTGTAACATGACACACAGACTACTTCTACAGATAAAAGGAAAGACACCAAACATTTGAAGTCAAGAATTTAACCATTAGTTTTTTGCCAGTTGAATTGTCCAAGCTCTCTAAGTAAAAAGAGAAGTCCAATTTATATTAATGTTAAAAGTAGTGAAAAGGAAAAAACTTTTAAACCTGCTACGAGGTACCCCTTTTGCTCCCTGTAATGCTTATTCTGCCACAATGTTTTTGAGTCCCAAAGTCAGCACCTCCAAGAAGAAAGGAGGGGATTGTAATGATGAATTATGTCCAAAGGTTTTCATTTTGGGAATGTGATATTCCTGGGAAGTGATTTCTTCTTACTTAGCCTTTGGTCTGTTTTTCTTATCACAGTGTCTCCTTCTCCTGGGCTGCCAGCTACAGGTTGACAGTGGCCTCCTGTTGGCACTCTGTCACATCCCCAGAGCTCAAGGAAAATCTGGGGAAGCAGCAGTCACCAGGCCCCAGTGCAGGAATTAAAGTGAATAAACCTAGACTGGGTCAAGTTGAGGCTGAGATTCTGCACTACTGGGTTTGCACAGAGCATTCACTCATTTCATAGGAATGGTGAAAGTCATCTTTAGCAGGCTGTAGTAAGTGCATTATTGTAGTACAACACTCTGTGCATTACTATGGAAAGATTGAATCATAGAAAAATATTTTTAATCATGACAAGCATTCAAAACTTGCAAACACTAATGAAAAATTATGTGTTTGTAAATATACTAGGAATAACAACTAAAATTTTTTAAAGAAAGATGAAGGTAAATAATAAGTCTGTCAGGAAACAATTTCAGAGACAAAGAAGAAAAATCTCTTGAAAATCCCCTGCTTTTGTCATTCAAAACTACATGTGAGAAAGTACTACCTTAATATTAAATACAAAATACTTAAGTATCCATGACTATACATGAACATATTTCCTTGTAGGTGTACATGTGAGTATTCAAAAAATATTGACACAATTTTTCATTAGCAAAGAGATAAATTGGACAACCTCAAAGAACCTTTTTTATCTCTGGCTTTGGTGGTTTTCTTCTTGTCTGCGTTTTAATGAACTCTTATTTATCACCCCAGAATTAATTTAGAAGCTGTTAAATAATTACAATGCAATTGATGAAGTAAACAGAGGATCGAATTAGAAAAAGCATTATTGAAATGTTAAGAAAGGTCCTTTCTAAATGTACGACTGTATAACAAGCAGCATAATCTCATTTCTGTCTTTAAGATTTTCCATCTCTTATATCCATCTTTCTTGCTATCCTATTATTTGTGCTTTCTTGCTATCTTATTTATCATAAGTTTGGCTCAAATCACTTGACTGAACATATGTAGTGCCATCTAAGATCCTATAGGGTATTTTATTTGATTTCCAGCTGCCACCAGACCATTATCTCCATTGAGACCACAGTGTCTGCCAGTCATATGTAAATGTCTTGCACACCTTAAGATATCTCAAATGACATTAAACACTTACATTAACATGACTGAATAAACCACTTTATTCCTTGCTAGAAATTGCATATCTAACGTAATGTAACTTTCATAGCAATAAAGTATTTTTGTGTTACATGTGGCTTTTCTCTGACACAGATAAGTACTGTGAATCTCCTCCTGTAATGGATCTTCTGCTTGTCTACTGACTAGACAGAGACAAATAATTCGGATGAGATACATCGTTTTTAGGTAATTAAACTGAATCTGCTAGAATTATGTATTAAATTTTGTAAAGTAGTTTAAACAGCAGGTGAATGCAAAGGTGCAACACTGTGCTAAAACTAAGATATATGTTGTCCTTTTTTCGTCTGATACTTGTGCCAAATATACATGAGGAGAGATATATTCAAGTGCTAGATTTATTCTCATACTCCGTGTCTCAGGAATAGTGTGGCTATAAACCTACCAAGCAACAGTACAGTATTTATGGTTTTTGAAATTTCAGGCTGTAAGTGGATAGGCCTTGCTTAGAAGAACATAGGCTCATATTCACAAAATAAATTCTGAAATTTCACAGACTTCACTAATTGGGCAGATGAGCCTCTGCAGGGATGAAATAAGGGGAGTAAATTCCACTATTACTTTTAAAGAATTAAATTAGGAAGGAAAAGAAAAAAGAATCCTTGCAGAAATAAGGGTAAGATAGAATAGAAGTTTATTATACACACACAGACTGTTACAAAGGCTCCAGTGAGTGAGAGACAATTTTGTATTTTGCTGAAAATTACATTTTAAATACACTGGAAGTTTGCATTTTATTTACAAGCAAAGACTTTCTAAAAATATCTTTTAACAGGAAAATATTATGAAGCTGAGAATTATTAAGGAAGTAACAAAAGACAGGAGCTTAAAGACTTTCTTCCTCTCTAGATTGCAAATATTCAGTTCCCAAGCAGATATGATAGAATTGTAAACCAGGCAAATCTTAATCCATGAAAATCATACATTCTTTGATTTAGGTGTTCTAAGAAGAAATTGGAAAAAACTTTTGGTTAAAAGTGAATTCCACAGAATCCAAATGAAATTTAGTGGCTTGCAGATGAAATAGATATGTTACTTTGGTTTCCTCACTAAGTGACTATTGATTTGTCATGAAATGCCTGTGGTATTTCATAAAATTTCACTCTATTGTTGTTTTTTTTATTTTGCTACAGATAACAAGGCAGTATATTCACTACTCATACTTGAATGCCCCTTTTCAGTATCAGTGTCCAGCCAAAATTATTAATTTTTTTCACTAGTGGCTAAGTATAATAATTTTCCCCAGTATCAGTTGCCAGCTACTGAATTTTTAGAACAGTATACTATTGGTTTTATCAAAATGATTCAAATATTATTTTTCTCTTTACATATTTAAATATTAGATTAAAATCTAGTGGGTATTTGTATCTATACTATTGCAACCTGAATGTAAGGCTAATGTTGGCTTGTAGTATCTTACTTAAAAAATATGCCATATCACCCCTAGTGCATATATTTAGATTTGTCTCTATTAAGTGTTTATGGGGAAATAGTTTCTTATTTTTTTAAACTTTATATGAAGGTCATATGCCCTTAAGAGACATGGGAAGATACCATCACAAAATGTAACCTGTTGATTTTAACTGAAGAAACTCGGACTGATCTTCTTTCCAGTTCTTTAAAGGTTGGTAAAACAGGACACAAAAGTGGAAAATATTATGAATCTTCACTCTCCTAAGTAGCTCAATAATCCTTAGCCTACTATAATGAAAATAGTCGTATCTACCAGCTCCATTTTTTAAGCAACTCCATGGTTTTGACATGGTTTGGGATCCTTGAGTATAATTTATCAATGATACAGGAGAACTGTACTATAACAAGATTTATGTCAATCTATGGTTTCTATATGGTATGGTTTTGTAGACATAATCTCTAGTTTCAGTAATCAGGGAGACTATTAGGCAAATCAGATCTGCAAATTTTTAAAGGATGAAAAAGGATGGCTCTCTAGATTGCTCTCCTGGACAAAAGCATATAAATTCTCTCTATCTCTCAATTTAGAAAGTTTAGATCTGGGTTTATGACACTCTTTTGCAAATCTCTGACTGGAACCTTGTCTTCCTCAGGTTTCTGAACAGCATCCCAAGGAAAGGGCTACAGATGTCATTTATCTGAACTTCTGTAAAGCTTTTGACATGGTTTAAGAAACCCTTAAAATCATCTAGTTTCAACTGCCGCAGGCAGGGCCACCCTCCACTAGATCAGGTTCAGAGCTACCAGGATCCAACCTGGCCTTGAATACTCCAAGATGTGGTCATCCAAAATTTCTCTGGGTCCCCCGCAATATTCTGCTCTCTAAATAGGAAAGAGATGGATTCAATGGGTGGACCATTAGGTGGGTAAGGAATTGATGGGACAGTCACATCCAGAGGGTAGTAGTCAATGGCTCAGAGTCCCAATGGACATCAGTAACATCAGTGGTTTTTCTCAGGGGTCCTTATGGGGACCAAACTATGTTTAATATCTTCATTAATGACATAGAATAAGGGATAGAGTGCTCCCTAATCAAGTTTGCCAATGACACAGAGTTGAGTGGTGTGGTTCACACAGCTGTTGGGTGGGATGCCATCCAGAAGGACTTGGACAAACTTGAGAAGTTGACCCATGGAAATGTCATGAGGTTTAACACTACCAAATGCAAGGTGACACACCTGGGTTGGGGAAAGCCTCCAATATCAATAGAGGCTGGGGGATAAACCTGAGAGCAGCCCTGCCAAGAAGGACTTGGGTGTGCTGGTGGAGGAGAGGCTGGACATGAGCTAGAAATCCGCATTTGCAGCCCAGAAAGCCAATTGTATCCTGGTCTTAATCAAAAGCAGTGTGGCCAGCAGGGCAAGGGAGGTGATCCTGTCCCTCTACTCTGCTCTGGTGAGACCCTACCTGCAGTGTTGCTTCCAGCTCTGGAGTGCCCAGCACAGAAGCGACATGGACCTTTTGGAGCAAGTACAGAGGAGGCCACCAACTTAATTAGAGGGATGGTGCACCTCTCCTACAAGCAAAGTCTAAGAGAATTGAGATTTTTAAGCCTGGAAAAAAGAAGGCTTTGGGATGACCTAGTTGTGGCATTCCACTACCTGAAGGGAGCCTACAAGAAAGAGGGAGACTTTATACAACAGTGTGTAGTGACAGAACAAGGGGGAGTGACTTCAATCTAAAACAGAGTAGGTTTAGATTGGCTTTTAGAAATAAATTTTTTACAGTGAGGTTGGTGAGGCACTATAACATCTTCAGAGGAGGTCTCGATGCCTTATCCCTTCAAGTGTTCAAGGCCTGATTGGATGGGGCTCTGAACTACCTGATTTAGTGAAAAGTGTCTCTGTACATGGCAAGAGGATTGTTAACTAGATGATCTTTAAGATCCCTTCCAGCCCAAGCCATTCTATGATTCTTAGAAAACAGGATTTGTAAGCATTTCCCTACAGTCTATGGGAACAAAGACATAGCATTGCAACCCACTTTTCTCCCACTCAACAAAACTAAAAATGTTCAAGAGAATCTCAAAACCTTCAAAATAAGGTTACCTTTTTATCTCAAAGAATAGAAAACCATAGAAGTCTAAGAAAGAGCCATGGTTGTGTTTTTCTTTCATGGCATGACCATAATAGTCTATCCATTTCTGGAGCTAATTTCCAGTGGACTTTAATACATCAGTGAGGGTGTAGCTATTCCTGTAGATTAAACAAAATAATTAAACTCTGGACTTCCAGATCAGTATAGCTTTCTTTAGACTTTTTCTTATGTATGTGAGTCTTGATGTACAGCCTTGTTCACAGGTGAAACCTCTAGATGATGTGAGAGTATCAACTATAACCAACTAAGAAATACCAACAAAGATGAGATTATTATTACTAATCACATTGTTATTGTCTTGACATGGAAGAGATTTACAATTAGTAGAGAATCACATTCTTACATCACATTCCATTAGATGTATCTAAGACATACATCATACCTTATACTGACTTTGACTTTTACTAGATAGCTGTACAAAAGTTTATCAAAAAGAGCTAGAAAATTAGTTCAGCCTCATCAATCTCAAAAAAGGCCAAAGAATTACTTTATATTATTTATTCAGATGATTTTTGGTCTGTGAAGGAATGTTAGCTGAAACTAGAATTGCATCTGAATATCTGATTTCTTTTGATTTGTATTCATATTTTCACATGAATATGCCTTTCAAGTACTCTCAACACTCCTCTTGCTAATCCTTAGAAAATTAATATGGAGTTAGTTACTATCCTTTATCTCCAAACTGAATTAGCAAAATTAACACTTACAACCACCATTAAATTTGATTATAAATAAGCATACTTTACAGATAGTAATTTCAAATCAAACTGTCTTTTTCCTATTTAGCATTTACTAATTGTCACTTTTTAAAACCAGTATTTGTAAAATAAATAGTTCTGCTCAATTTAATTAATTGTGCACTGCACAGTTATTCTTTTCTCTCATGAAAGAAGCAACAGGTGGAAAGCAGGAGACAAAAGTCTTTCTATGTTAAGAGAGGAATCAAGAATGAAGCTACCTAATAGCAATTATGAGTTAAACCATTCACAGATTTTTAGAAATATTTCTGTTTTTAAAAAAGCACTTATTTTATTACCGTTTTGTTTGACCCACAGCAATTTTCTTCATGAAGACATAATTAACATTTTGAATCTGTATTTAAAAACATCTTCCAGTAACTAAAATGTGTCATTTGAAGTTGTTGGCTTTCAACTTACTGGTCACCCTGCATATGCATTTAAATAATTTTTACATTAATTACAAAATATAATCTGGTGAAAAATTATTCAGTTAATTATTTACAGATATAAATATGCAAAATTGTGAGTGTCTTGAAAGTGCATTATGAAGATGTTTTTCCTATGAAGGACAGTGAATCCCCCTGATGCATATTGCAGTGATGTCTTCTTTTGAAAAGTGTGTAAATTACGAGTATTATATAATTTAAGTGAAAAATCTGCTTAATTAGGCTAGCTCTTGAAATATATATTATTTTCACAGATATATCACGTTCAATAGTTCTATGTACCACTATATGAGCCTGTTTGTTCTTCCTCTCTATATAAAAGGGATTGTGATGGAGTTGTAGCATCTCAGAAAATTTAGATAAAGTTTCAGCAGGTGATAAATAAAATAACTTTTTCTTTCCTGGTTTGCCAAAACTTGTTACAAGTCTCTGAGAAAAAAAAAAAAGCCTTATCTGTATATGCAGAAAATTATAATTTTTTCCATTGAAACAGAAATAGTCATTCATAGAGTATATACCTGTCTTCTATGTATGGAGAAGAGGGATGGACTTCAAAAAGAAATACCTGTCAAAAGGCATGTGTTCAACAGATTTGTGGGTATTTTCTCTGTCCAGACAAGTCATATCTCCAAAAACAGATATAAAGGACAGAGAAATGGTTGGGTGGAAGTATCAATGGGCAAGAGAAAAAAAAGTCAAAGTCCCTTCAGAGATACTTACAGGCAGCACACCCAACTTTAGAATAAATAGATCAGTTGTTGCCTTCTGGGATTACTTCTACCCAGAGAGCATAGGAAAAAGAACTAATTCCCCAGCTAATGCACTGGTGTTGGTTTACATGACAAGGTTTGGGGTGGTGAGGGCTTTGGGAACGTCCTCTGTGAGAAGAGGCCATCGGGTCCCCTGTACATCTGAATAGCTGAATTCTTCTGAATTCTATTCTTACTTATATGTACTTAAGAAGCAATAAAAAATTCCCAGTCCAGTCTCTGCCCATGATGATTATGGGCAAATATTTCCTTTTCTTTCTCTTGACCCAGTAGGTTCTTTTAATCTTGTTTTCTCACCTTCCCCTGTAGAGAAGCAGGCATGAGATAGAAGCGGTATTAGCTGTCAAGTCAGCCAAAGTCAACCCTCCACATGCATTTTTAAGTAAAATGTCTGCAGTATAGTCACCATCTTGTCCCTACCACATTAAGTTATATGATCTTACACAGAATAGAGTTTGCAATTACCATGTATAACTATATGTCTGTCTTTGCATTTTTCCAACATCCCCAAATCACAAACAATAATAAAGATTACTAAGAACTTAAAATGAGCATAATGAAATATGGGTTAATCTAGACTCATCTTGACAAAACAGAAAAAATACCTCAAGCTCAAGAACTAGACTTTCTGGCAGAGACTGTCATGCACACACCAAGAGAACTCTCTAGTACTACTCCCATTCCTCAAAGCCAGTCACTCCAATGGACTCACTCTTGGAGACTCCAAGAGTATCCTGGAACAGCCCTGTGAGGAGCAAGGGCTCCTCTCAGTCTTTTAGTTGCATTCTTACCTGCCTCTGGGCTCTTTGCTCCTCTGGGCTTGTGGAGATGGGTCTTTGACAGCTCCTGGGATGGGTCTAGGAGGAGCTGAGGCAGAGTATTATGTGGATTTTCCCCACCACTCATTTTCTCTGTGTGCTCCTTTGTGAGTATTCAGACAAGTTTTTTGTCACATGATCTAACAGAAAATATGAAAGTCATACATGAAAAAGTGATGTAGATTGGATCTTACTTTCATTAAAGTCAAAGAAAATTTGTTGCTGTATGTTGTACAGATGAGATGAAAGCATATGTAATCAACACTTTAAAATGGATTTAAAAAATTTTGGCATAGAAAATTAACCTTTATACCTATAATTACTTTGGCACTCCAAAGAAGAAAAAATAATTAAACAAAAGTATAACAGTAAAATTGATTAGTTTTCAATTTTGAGGGATAATTTAATGCAAAACTTGAATGACTTTTAAGGAAAAATTAATTTAATGTCAAAGTAGTGTGCTTATTAAGACTTTTAATTGCCGTTTGTATGAAAGTTTGTAGTATGAGAAATTTATGAGCAAAATCTGAGGTTTTTCTGATCATCCTCACATCACACAGAAAAAAAAAATTTCTTCCAAGTAAAAAAAGGCACTAAATGATACATAGAGAAAAGAAATTGCAGTGGTTTGACCCAAACTCAACTGCAGAATATTAGTGACTTCTTTTCTAGGTGGCTGGTGGTTGCATATCACACTCTTTTTCTGCAGGTTAAAGCATAATCCCAGAATTTATAAAATTGCAAATATATGAAAAAAATGTAATAAGTACCTTTTTAGGAGAATAGTGAGAAATATATGCTCTACTGAATCATAATGTTTGTTTATTCCTTGTATGATGTAATAATTTTATAGCCCTCAGTCACAGGACACAAGTAATTAGAATTGAATTGCTACAGTACTCTGCAATGTGAGTAAGTATTAGAGTATGAGGACACTGAAGTCTTTGTCCCTGGTTCATACTACTGACACTATCAACAAGTGACTGGGACAGCCTAAATTCTTTAATGTGTATATCCTCTAGACAGCATCACAGAGAAGCTTGGTGCTCTGTTCTTTCTTTGTGGTTGGGTAACTAAGCGAAAAAGAATAAGCTATTTCTAGCTTTCTAGAGTATAGGTATGTTGATTTATCATACTTTCTGGACTACCCCTAGCACTAGACAATTCAATACAATTCTTTCTCAGTGGGTCCCCTTTAAGGATTAAGGTTGTTCATCTGACACTGCAGGTGAATGACATGGTGCAAACCACAACCATATGGTGCTTTTCTTCCTCAAACCAAGTAAATTTTTTTATAGGACATTTTCCCCAACATTTAATGATTTATAACTCTGTGCAGGCATTATCTGGGAGGATGTTCCCTGTCTGAGCCAAAGTCATCATTGGTGCTGACCTAGAAATTAAATGGTGTAGACAATCATGTGTCAGTGCATGAGCCCATTTTCTGCTCTTGGTATATTGTGCTAAATTAATTTTGTGACAAAAAAAGAGAAAGGTTTGGTGATCATTTTTGTGTCTGAATAAATCAGTGTTACTGAGAGAGACGTTCCTATGAAACATAGTCTTCTTTTGGAGGTGTTCTACCTATTTTGATATTGCGCCATCATCCAGAATGATATTTATAGACAGAACATTACACCTGCATAAACTGTAATTTAAATGGTTACATTTAAAATGTACTTATTAAGGGAGAAAGACTATTTCCTCAATGTGTTCACATATTATTAGGCTCACATATGTCCTCAAGAGCACTCCATATCTACATTTTGGAAAAAAAACATTGTTAGCATGCTCTTTTGAAGTGAGATGCTTTTCTGAACTAAGTATATATAATTTCAAACCATCAAAACACAAACACAACTATGTTTTTTCTGTTATTTTTCTCACCTGTTAAGGTACTTGATATCATTAAGGTAGGACTACTACCAGATTTTGAGTTTGATAGGGTTTTTTTCAATGTCTTAACCATATCTTGGCACCAGTAAATAGTGATAGTGATACATTCTGTTCTTCAATCAACTTTCAGCGTGCTCATTCTTCTGCTTCCCTGGTGATTTCTAGCCATGGTAAGATACAAAAGCTGGAGAAAAATATTAATTTTCAGTTTCCTGTTGTTGTAGCTGGTTTTTGCTGCTTAACTTCTGTACTCTGCATATGGTGCTAGTGATTTCAACAGCAGTTTAGTCAAAAAAAAAAAAAATCTGGGATAATGGATAAATTCTTTCATTTCTGAGGTTTAATTTTAATGAAAATGCTTTTTTCATACCCAGGCTAGATTATTATTTTGGTTGACAATCATTGCATTTGATTTATTTGTCTGTGCTTCAGATTGTAAACTTTCAGGTATTGCCAGTGCACACAAGATAAAAATTTTTCTGATTTACTGGTAGAAGTGTCTATTTATGTCTAAGACTACCTTTCACATACAGTACCATTTGAATTAATGCAGTCTCTCTTGTGTTTAAATGCAGACATGTATTTAAATAACAAAATTAGGATGTCCAAACTTCTCACTGTAGTCTTTTAAAACACCTTGCAAATATTATGGTGGGAGAATCTGTAATAAAAAAAAATCATGTGATCATTCTTAGACTACTATTTTCAAACCTTATATTTTGTTTCAGGATTTATAATTTTAAAACAGTATCAACAGTCTTTCCAGCACAAATTCAGAACATGCCCCCATACTAGTCACTGTGAAGAAGATTAATTCTACCCCAGCCAAAAGCAGCACAGATACAGAGCACTGGATGTACTTCAATGTATTATTCTTGTTTATTATTCTCTGTGAACCCAAAAATACAATGTTATGCAAATTAAAAACAAAATACCTTGCTGTTATAAGTTGCTTACAAGTTCAAAGGACACAAAGAGGGTACAAAGTTCTCAGTCTGTACTTTCCTCTTCCAATGGGAGATGACCCTAAACACCAAAAGTACTTTTTACTTATGGAGGCAAAAGCTCCAATTAATTATGTAAGTGCATTGAAAATTAGCCTTTAATGTCAGTCTTCTTACAAGACTTTTCAAAATTCTTTTCCGTCTCTGACTATTTAAGGTGTCTATGATATGTAGTTCATCACCTAAAATATTGTTCTCATTTTATTTTCTACTTTCTTCTTATAAAAGTCATATTCTAAATATATGAGCTATGACAGAATGTACTTTATTGTATCACGATTTTAATCTTAATATTGTATCAAGACTGTATGGAGTTTTCATCTACATTAGGCTTACTAAACTGAATAGAATGCTGACAACTTGCTCCATTCCATTCTTCATTTTCAGATGTATTTCCCGATTATTTCCAGATTTCTTACATCTACAAGCTAGGTGGAGAAGTGGTCAAGAGCAGCACTGCAGAGAAGAACTTGGGGTGATAGTTGATGGAAAACTCAACAGAAAGCTGCAGTGTGTGCCCAGAAAGCCAACCCTATCCTGGGCTGCATCAAAACCATGTGACCAGCAGGTCAGAGGAAGTGATTCAGTCCCTCTGCTCTGCTCCCATGAGACCCCACCTGGAATACTGTGTACAGTACTGTGTACAGTTCTGGTGTTCCCAATGTAAGAAGGACATGGAACCACTGGAGCTAACCCCGAGGAGTGCCATGATGTTGATAAGGGGACTAGAGTGCCCTCTCTATGAAAACAGGCTGAGAAAGTTGGGGCTGTTCAGCCTGTAGAAGAGAAGGTTGTGTGGAGACCTCATAGCAACCTTCCAGTATTTGAAGGGGCCTGCAAGAAAGTTGGAAAGGGACTCTTCATCAGGAACTCTAGTGATATGACAAGGACGAATGAGTTCAAAAAGAAAGAGAGGAATTTAGGTTAGATATAAGGAAGAAATTCTTTGTTGTGAGAGTGGTGAGACACTTCAATGGGTTGGCCAGAGAAGGTGTGGTTGTCCCATCCCAGGAAGTGTTGAAAGCCTGATTGAATGGGGAATTGAACAACCTGGTCTAGTGGGAAGTGTCCCTGCTCATAGCAGGGAGGTTGGAACTACATTATTTTTATGCTACCTTCCAACCAAAACCATTCAATGATTCTACAATTCTATGATGTCATGCCCCAACTTGTATATATATTTTTTAACAATTAACAGTTTTATGATGTTTAATCCTGAACCGAATGACATACATGTTACTGTTACTACCCAGCTAAAGAATTACACTTGAACGTGGCTTCAGATTCAACACATTTTGTCTGTTGAAATTTTTCAATGAAATCTAGATTCCAAAGTTAATCACTTTAGTTTATAATGTATCTGGTCCTCTAAGTTCCTGCAGGATCCAAATACTGTGATTCCAGTGAAGACTGCAGGAAATAAGATTGTTCAGAGTTTTGTATGAGGCTCAGAAAAATTTAGAATAAAAATGAATTTTTTTAAATTAATCTATCTTAGCAAATAAGATTGGATCTTGCTATAAAAACAAGTAGAATAATTTATTTAAATTTCGTATATTCTTTCTGCACTGGGAGATAAAGTAGTCTTAGGTAAAGCACATTTATTCTTTTCTTAATTAAAAAATAAATGTGCACAGAAGCACATTTATTCTTTTCTTAATTAAAAAATAAATGTGCACAGTATCTATCCAATGTTGGAGGGGGCCCTAAGCAACCTAGTCTAGTGGTTGGCATCCACTCCCATGACCTTGGAGTTGCAACTATATAATCTTAAAGTCCCTTCCAACCCAAGCTTTTCCATGCTTAGATGATACTATCACAATGAATTGGTTTTAACAGAAGATCTGGTCACTATAAAGGACAGAAAACACTAGAGCATAGGAGTCATGCTGGTACTCTAGGACAGTAATCCATTGAGTTGGAGTGCATAAGTAATCACAAATTCATTGAAAGGCAGGGTCACAACAAATAAAACTTCATGAACTCTGGCAATTACTAAGGTAGACCTTTTATTAAAAGTTATTTTGAATGATTGGAAAGTACACAATTTAGAACAACCATTCCAAGATCTCCAGAGTTATAGGCTTAAAAATGTTCAGCTAGTTCATCAATCATGTTAATTTACATTTGCCTTCTGCAAGTAAACGTGCTAGAAGCATTGCAGCCTTTCTCACTAAAGGCTCATTTGCCAGCTAATCAACTGTCTGATGAACTGTGTTTGCACTGTTTTAGATCCCATAATAAGAAAGATAAGACTAAATATTCTGTGTAATTCATAACGCATTTGGCACTTCCAGTTTTGGGTTACTGTATTCCTAAAACTGATCAACATCCTGGTAGTTTATAACAAAATTTGTTACACTGGACTATTTGAATAATACACTCTAACAGTCTGAGTATGAGTTGTTGATAGTAACTTGGTTTTGTCTACAGTCAGATAAAGCAACCTAAATATTTGGGTCTGGGATCCAGCAGAGAAGACCAGTCAGAAAGCTAGGAAGTCAAAAGACAAACTGATTTTAAGATGGGACTTGGGAAAGGGCCAGAGGCAGGGCTGAACACAGGTACCTTGTAGCATGGGCTACCTGAGCTGAAATGGGCCCCTGGGCAAGAGCTATGATTGAAGGCCATTCAGAGCCCAGCGGTACCTCTAGGGTCCTGACATTGTCCTTCCTGCATTTATCTTTCAGGAAGATTTGGTTGTTGGTCTGTTGTTCCTTGGAACCTCTTTTTTTTGGCTAAAGATGGGTGCAATATTCACCTTTTTCCAGCCCTCAGGAATTTCTTCAGATCACAAAATTTTTTCAGATTGGCCCCTGATGAAGACCGTGGTGAGTCAGGCTGTCCCCTTGAAGTCCACTTAGGTTTATGGTGAAGCAGATACTCATCTGCAGCCCAGGAAGGACCCCACACTGGATCAGCGGGATGCCCAAAGGATAATGTGATTCCATAGGAAGACCATGCAGTAACAGACTCTGAGCAGGCCCTGTGAACCCATGGAGAGAGAAGCCCACATTGGAGCATGTTTGCTGGCAGGACTTGTGACCATTCAGGCGACCCAGGCTGGAGTAGCTTTTTCCATCCTGTGG
Source organism: Corvus hawaiiensis (assembly GCF_020740725.1). Classification (NCBI taxonomy): domain Eukaryota; kingdom Metazoa; phylum Chordata; class Aves; order Passeriformes; family Corvidae; genus Corvus; species Corvus hawaiiensis. The sequence continues at coordinate 28,880,592 of NC_063215.1, forward strand.
AAGAGACCCATGCTGGAACAGTTCACGAATAACTGCAGCTTGTGGAAGGACTCACACTGGAGAAGTTCATGAAGGACTGTATCCTTTGTAGAAGGGGAAGAGTGTGAGGAGTCATCCTCCTGTGGAGGAAAAGAGCAGCAGAGACAATGTGTCATTAATAGACTGCAACCCTCATTCCCTATTCCCCTGTACTGCTCCTGTGGAGGAAGGAGAGAATTTGGAAGTAAAGTTAAGCCTGGGAAGAGGGAAGGACTGGGGAGAAGGTGTTTTAAAATGTAGTTTTATTTCTTATTATCATTTTCTTTTTGATTTGCAATTTATTTTGCAAAAAAACCTCAATTTATTTTGCAGGGTCAATGTGGTTTTGCCCATGATAGCAATTGCTGAGTGATCTCTCCTTATGCTTTTCTTGATCCAACAGCCATTTGTCATAATTTTTTACCCCTTTTTAAGTGAGTAAAGAAGTGATAGAGCTGCTTGGTGGGCACCTGGTGTTCAGTCAGAGTCAACTCACCACACCACCCATGGGATACAGTCCTTCAAGCACTCTTCCAAAATGTGTCCCTCCCACAGGGTGCAGTTCTTCAAGAACTGTGGAGAGAGGTAAGATAGAATGGACCTATGGGCTGTGGGATGTGCCTGCAGAATGCCGTGGCAGCACAGAGAGGCTTGTCTCTGCCTGACCTTGGGGGGAGGAACTGCCACATGGCAGAGCCCTGCAGAGAGGAGCCTGCCAGGAGCTGCCGGACGGGTGGGCAGCGTGTGATCACTCCCATATAAAGACATTAAGAAAGTGTGCGACTGACATGGCAATGTGTGATAGGTCACTTAGTGAAAAATACCATATAAGGAAATACTGGGTCTTGAAGGAATATATAAAACCAGTTCGTTTCTCTCAATAAATGTCTCAGTATCCCTGCCGTCCTGAGTCCATGCCTTGGTCGTTACAAAGACCAAGCATGGGTCCTACATGGGTCAAAATTTGCTCCTACGTAGCCTCCTCTCCATGGGCTGCAGGTTCCTTCAGAGCATATCCACCTACTTCAGCATGGGCTGCCGGTGAATCTCTGCTCCACCATTAACCTCCGTGGACTGGAAGGGCACAACTGCCTCATCATGGTCTTCACCATGGACTGCAGGGAACTATCTGTTCTGGCACCTGGACCACCTCCTCCACCTCCTTCTTCCCTGACCTCGGGGTCTGCAGAGTTGTTGCTCTCATATTCTCACTCCTCTCTCCCAGCGGCTGTTGTGTATTTTTACTCTTTCTTTAACATAGTACCACTAAGGTGCTACAAATATCATTGTTTGGTTTGGCTTTGGCTGTCTTGGAGCTGGCTAGAACTGGGGTCTGTGTGACATGGGGGCAGCTAGTGCTTCTAGTGCTTTCTTAGAAAAGCCATCTCTGCAGTCCTTCTCCCTACCAAAGCCTTGCTACATAAACCAAACACATCCTTGCTTCCTACACTTCTGTTGAATTCTTACTGGGCTGTGGTCATGTCTCCTTTTTAGGTCCATTTAAAAATTCTGCTTAAGATGCCAGCAAATCTGATAGGGAAGATGATCTTGCCCTGTTTTTTTGTGTGGTCCCTGTCATGTCTTCCTCAAAAGTGGTCCCATGCAAGTGACATCCACTGGATGTCCAGGTGTTCACCCATCTGTAAGTTTCCTTCTTACAGGAGCCTCTTGTCCCACTAGCAGGATTAAGGATGACATCACCTGGACCCACAAGCTGTTACCCTAGTTCCCTGAGCCCTAATTAAATCCTTATCCATTCAAGAAAGCAATGACACTCCAAAGACTGGATACAACATTTCAAATTTAACCAACCAACCAATCAGCGTCCCAAAACTGTTAATCTGGTCAGCAGATGGATGTCCTAAGCTCCACCAGTCTCCAAATTCAAACATACATGCCTTTCTCTTGTTCCTGACATATGGATAGGGTTCAGCTGGCCTAGGTACCTTCTCAGAGGGAACTTGTTCATTTCTGCTGCCACAGCTTTCTGAAGAAAGCCTTTTGCAGATTTCTGTGAGGGCAATAGGCATCTATAGACAAAGAAAAACACCACAGGCTGCCATAAATAACAATGTTGGGAGTCTTTGTTGTCTGCCCATTTGACTGAAACCTCTATCTCTTCCTCCTCTGAATTCTAAGAACAAACTTCCAGTCTGTTATTCTTCCTCCCTGATGCCAGACAAAATCACTGGACATAATCCTAAATGGTTTTTTGTTGTTCAGTTTCTTCTTTCCTCAAAAGCTCTTTACTGTGCAAATACCTGGGTGTTCTGGTTTTGGCTGAGGTAATGTTAATTTTCTTCACAGCGGATGGTACGGGGCTGTGTTTTGGATTTGTGCACAGGGTTGATATTATAAGAGAAGTTTTTATTATTCAAATGTGCAACAAATCCTGAGAGCTTATTAAACTTCAGTTATGCAACCTGGTTAATTTTATATTGTATGCTTTCATAAATAAAATGTATAGTCAAGCCTTTACAAGAAGAAATTTAAAAATATGTTGATAGGAAGTTCCTATATTCAAATCTGTGCCTCCAGTCTTCTAAAACTTTCTCAGTAACATTTTAAGTAGCACTCATGAATGATTACACAGAGACAAAAAGATAAATAAAATAAAAGTAATTTGGCAGTCTCTTTAATTTCAATCCTTTTAAATGAAAAATTTGCTTTACCTAGAAAACATACAGCATAGTCACAGCTGAATTTTATTCTATTGGAAGTATTCTTTTGGGTTTGTTTGGATTTTCAGAAGTGATAAATATGTTTACTTGTTCTAATATCCATTGTGAGATCATGAAATTCCTACATTTATCAAGAAATGAAAACCAGACAACTGTCAATATGTCTTTGTGCTCTTACAGGTTAATTCATATGAAAGCATTATTGATACGATGCTGAAGAATTCACAAGTTTACAATATTGGTGTGGGTTTTTTTCCCAAAAGGAATAGAATAAAGAAGAAATGAGTGAATGAGACAAATATGTTTGTTATTCTCCTTTTTTTCACCCATTCATTTGGTATGTTGGTAAATAAAGCTTTTGAAAACAGTGTTATCTCTGTTTAGTCTTTATTTTCAGCTTATTTTTTCTGTATGTCAGCTGCAGAGTAGAAACAATTTTCAAAGGGTTATATGCTGTATTTTGGTTTTGGAAACTTTTCCATAAAGATCATGGTCTAATATGTTCAATTTGCAGTAAGGTATACGAGTATCCACATCACCTAAAGAGTCTCACTGTGAACCTAAATGGCCTTTGTGGACAACAGCAAAAAAAAAAAAAATTAACTGAAAATGAAGCATCTGTGCTCATTCTTCCACTGGGAGCTGGAATTATTTGCTTGAGGGAAAATAAGGCTTTATCTCCCTCCCTTTACCTTTTGGGGCTGTTCTATATCTAAAGTACTTAAACTCGGTCTCTCTATTTAGAGACTATAGTCCAGAGAAGACAATGAAGGATAAGAATACAGCTAGCCCTTCTCTTTTTACACTTTTGTGACCATCCAAATGAATGTAAGAAGTGCTGACAGTTTCAGAAGTAGGGACAAAATCCTCTATATCACACCAGAAAGTAACTTTATTTTTTTTCTTACAGAGGAGAAAGTTCACACAAGGAAATCACACTCTCTGCAACACTTACCTCTTTTTTGAGACAATATTCCAGAGTCTGGGGAGCCCTTAAACTCATACCTTTTATAATGCCTTTCAATTAAACAACACATATACTAGTCATCCCCTTATATCTATCAACTGTGTGCATGTGACACACACCAAATCAAAATACTCATCTCCCTTACTTGTGACAGCCATGCTTCATCAAGTTTTTGTGCTTTCTCTAATTCCTCTTTTAACATATCCTATTTTTTGGTTGTTTAGACAGAGACACTCAGAAGCCTATACATCTCTAGAGTTACCAGCAGAAAAAAACCCATAACAACATAGTATATTAATGTATTTTTAAGATGAATGTGTTACAGTTACAGAACTGTTATCTCACCTCTTAACAATTCCATTCTCACCTGATCACAGGATACAGACAAACCTGTGGCTGTGAAGTTTGTCATGTATCAACCTCTGGATATTTGCGACACCTTACAGCTTAAAGATCCCTTTTTCCTTTGGGAAGTAAAAATTATCTTTTTTGTCTGTAGCTTTCTTGAACTTTTTTCTTTATTCCATACTGGAAGTTTCTCTGCAATGCAGTTTTTGAAAGTAAATCCTTATCACTATCCCGGTCTCTGTGCCGGAGCGCGAGGTGCTGCGATCTTCCAAGAGCGTCTCATTAGCAAAGCCACTCAGCAGGATCAGCCACACACACATGAATGCATGCACATATGAATGGGTAGCTTCAGTATTATGGGTCGACAGCAAAGAGGCAGGAAGGGTCCCTGTGTGAGTTTCCACGGCAGCTCTTTAATGCATCTGCACCATGAAAGTTTCCAGAGGCGAAGACACAGACCAATGGAAGGTCCAGGTTTAAGTACGGGAGTGGAGGGAGCATCAGAGACCAATGATCTGAGGGCACAGGGGTGGTACAAAGGTAGGACTAGGGAATGGGAGCCACTGGGGAAGCTCTGGGGGAGTGGTGAGGGGCAAAGGCCAATGGGGGGGAACCTGGAGTGGAGAACTTTCTAGGACATGAAACATTTAAGGTAGTGATTTACCAAAATATGAATATTGATCTAATATCGATATCCCACTGAGACGGACAAAAACTCTCTAACAGTTTAGAGTTAGAAAGTGCATGTTTTATTTGGCGCCAGGCACTGCATGGGATAGCTCCCTAAGACACAGGGCCCCGATACAAGCAAACGCAAAGCTTTTTATTTACAAAAATTATGAATATCCAAAATACAAATGCATATTCATAACATTAACACCTCCCATTCTCTGCTTTGTATGGAAATGAGCTTAAATGTCATTAAGCATGCATAGTGTGTGTTCTGAATTGAGTCGGTGGTCTTGAATTGGGTCAGCGGTCCCAAAAAAGATGAAGTAACTCATCTTCCTCATTTTGACCTTTTTGCTTCTCTGAACTTTAACAATCCTAATTACTTTAGTGACCTGTAAGTTTCTTCTTGCATGACTTTTGGACGGATTCCCGCAAAGGGAGGAAATTGGTAATTGTCCTTGTTCCCTACACCAACTTATCAATGTTTCTATTCCTCATTCTAAGCACAGCTAAGCAAACATGCAAATGACAGATCATCAGTTATTTAGTAATCAGTTGCTAACATCTAAAAACCCATTTCAGGCCCAGCTCTCCTAACTATTTTAATTAACTCTAGCTGGGCCCAAATTCCTTCCTGTTCTCACTAATCTCAACACAGCTAGCCTATAACTAAAATCTTTACGTTTCTTCTAAATCTATGTTTCAGTAGCAAGGGAGTGGAGGGGCCACAAGCAAACCAAGGGAGCAGAACTGGGGTATATTAACATAGGAGGGCAAAGCATTCTGGGGGAAGCATTTCTGGTCACCCTAACCTAGGGAGGATTCTCTGGTAGCAGGGACTGGCTCACCAGCAGACTCTCTTTGGTCCTTGTAACATAAGCTCATCAGCCTCTACAAATCCTGTCTTTTTGGACACAATTCAGTTGAATCTTTTCTCATGAATTCTGAGTTTCAGGTGTACCTATGGGCATAAATTGGATACTTTACAAGAAATGTTCAATTTTCAATGTTAATTTTCAGCATCTCAGTATTAAAAAAGCTTGGGAGGACGGGGGAAAAATTAAGCAAATTTTCTTAGTATTCTTTACTAGTGATCTTTTGTCTTATGGCCGTGTGCATGGGTATTTTGTCTTTATTATACATATAGATGTAGATTTTCTTAAGCTAACTTCCCTTCTCCATAGCTGCAGAAACAGTGCTGAATCTTTAAGCAATCTCTGAGGATGCAATTTCATTTTCTGGCTCCTTTTCCCAATCTCATCTCTTTCCCCCAGCTATTAACAACAGAGTTATTAGGGGATTAAAAAAAAAAAAAAGGCAAAAAGAAAACCCTAAATATTTTAATACTCAGTAATAAAAAATTCTTAGTTAAAAAAAAGGCATTCTTCTGAGTTTTAAGTTTTAAAATTACTATTTTTCTTGCATTTTTAAATACAATCAAATATTCAGCCCCCAAATTTAGCAACATACAGGTTTTCTGTATTTTTTACAGATTTTCTTTCCTTCTAGTGTAAGAGCTTTGTAGTGACTTGGGCACTGGAGATAGAGCTTGAAAAATTTGAACATAGGAGCAAAAGCAATATTGTCAAGTTCCCTCAAATAGTGGTATAGATCCTATTTTCAAAAGATCCAAATGCTTCAACTTCCTTTGAGTATGGCTCAAAATTTAACTCTGTACCACACTCACTGATGTATATGTTAGCTATCTCAATCTTTTGTTAAGTGGTTTCATCAAATGTACTGGGTAAGATTTAAAATCATACTTTCTTCTGGAGAAAACAGTAATTTTCTTAGAAAGTTTAGTAACACAATTCATAAAACCCTATGGAACTCTGTGCTAAATACTGTGAATACTTTTGTGACATGATATATTAAAACTCACACAGTTTGAGCCATAGAGTGATACCCTTTGCCTCATAAAGGTCATGAATAAACTAATTGTTGCTATTACATGAAGCCAAGAAAGCCACATTTATTTGTCTTCTAAGATTTGGTTAATTAAAAAAATACATAAGTGAATAAATATGAGTTGTAGTTGTACCTCCCTTCTGATACATTTATTTATTATTTTAAAGGCTTTAAAATTATTCAAAGTGTTGTTTCTTTTCATTAAAATAATACTATTTTATTCTGCTATAAACATTCTCAACCAAAGGATACTGGGTCACACCATGAGGAGCTTCACTTCAGCAGTAAGTGTGTAAGTGTGTATCTCAGTTCTCATGCAACTAATGTTAACTGAAGTTCTCTGTACAGGCAAGCATTTGGAGAGTGGGAGATCATTTTAGTACATTCATCTGAGTGTCACAGGACATCTTTCAAAAATTAAAATGGACTATCTGCCTGCTACCACCAGCACAGGTCAAAATAAAGGTTACATGGGGACTTGCAGAAGAAAATCACTTGATTTTTGTATTTTCCAGTGAGAAATTCAATATCAAGAGAACAATACCAGTGCTGTCACTAAGTCATACCTTGGGTTGCTTTGTTCACTCATGTGACTACAATTCTTATTAAATATGTAAATGACTTCATATGTATAAGAAAGCTTGTTCAATAGCATGTGAATGTCTTGTAGAGTACTTTGGAGATACTTTGGTTTAATGTTCTGCTGTCTTGAATTTACATTTAATTATTTTGAAAAAAGTAGAAGAATATACCCTGAAGGCCATTAACTGAGCTTTTACTTATAGGGCTTGAGAGATCTTTCAGATAAATTGCTTCATACCTTTCAAGAAAATGCTTAAGCTACAAATTTCCATTCAGTCAAAACAGAACTATCTTATACTATTCTTCCCACGACACCTCCATGGAATCATAAAATCATAGCACAATGGAATATCATGAGTTGAAAGGGACCCACTAGCATCATCTAAGTCCAACTCCTGGCCCTGCCCAGGACACCCCTAAGAATTGCACCACATGCCTAAATACATTGTCCAAACACTTCTTGAACTCTGTCAGGCTTGGTGCTGTGACCACTTCCGTGGTGGGCCTGTTCCAATGCCCAGCCACCCTCTGGGTGACGAACCTTTTTCTAAAATCCAACCTAAACCTCCCCTGACACAACTTCAGGCCTTGCCCTCAGGTTCTGTCAGTGACTGCCACAGATGTCAGTGCCTATCCCTTCTCTTCCCTCCATGAGAAAATTGTACACCGCTACGTCTTCCCTCAAGTCTCCAGGCTGAATGAGCCAAGTGGCCTCAGCCGCTCCTCATATGGCTTCCCCTCCAGACCTTCATTGCCCTCATTCGGATGACCTCGAATAGTTTAATATCTTTCTTACATTGTGGTGCCCAAAACTGCACACAGGACTCGAGGTGAGGCCGCCCCAGCGCAGAGCAGAGCAGGACAATCCCCTCCATTGCCCAGCTGGCGATGCTGTGCCTGATGCTTCCCAGGACACGCTTGATCCCCTGGCTCCTAGGGTACTGCTGACTCATATTTGACTTGCCATTGACCGGAATCCCCAGGTCCCTTTCTGTGGCACTGCTTTCCAGCATCTCATTCCCCAGTCTGTCCGTACATCCAGGGTTGCACCATCACAGGTGCAGAATCCAGCATTCATTTCCCTTGCTGAACTTCATATGATTGGTGATTGCCCTGCCCTCTGATTTGTCAAAGTCTTTCTTGCAAGGCCTTTCCACCTTTAAGGGAGCACATGGCTACTCCCTATTTAGTATCATTGGTAAACTTAGTATACTTTCGAATCCTGTGTCCAGATCATTGATGAACAGGTTGAAGAAAACTGGTTCTAAGATGGTGCCTTGCAGGACCCTTTCTTGAACATAAAGGGCCTCCTCTTGAAGAAAAAAGCTATAATTCTCTTTATGAAACCTCAGCTCTGAGCCTTTCCTGATCAAAAGAGGCAAACTAAGACAAACTGTTAGATGTATTCCACCTGTGATGTAAATCATGTCCTAAGCACTGAGCAGATATCATCAAATTTAATTAGGGTCTTACTCAGTAGATAGGCTGGCAAATTGAAAAGGTGGAAGTGTAGCGCTTGAGCAAGCAGGCTACCCTGCTTCTGAGAGATCAAAACGTAGTTTTCTTTCTGTAGCCCATTAATCCTGACAGTAGAAGGTGAAGGGGCAAGAAGAGGATGTAGAAAAACTTCTGATTACAGAACGTTAATCCTCACTTTCCTTTTGCATGTTTAAAGAATGCATTTTCTTCATTGTGTGATTAAGTAGGTGACACCAAACAGAGAATAATGTGTAATTTCATTTAACAGCAAAAATCCAGATTTTTGTAGCACAACAGATTGTATTTATCTCTATAGTCTAATTAAAAAGTTAAACATTAGCATTTTGTTGCTACCTCAACCACAAAATTATGCAGCTTGAAAAACAATAGTTAAGGGATATCCTAGTGGTTGATATTTCCAAGCGTGACATGAAGCATATGCTCACAGGATTGCAGTCCCCTTGAACCATCATTGTCTGCAGTATGAGCACATACAGAAAGATATCTATATATTCTGTTATGCTTGATAATCCTTGTATGCAGTAAACTGTTGGTAAAATACAGATTTGTCAAGAACTATGTTGACAACTTAGAAAGTTCCGTTCAGTGTGGAGTATTTTTTATTGCTGCCAAGTCCTATGTAGGAGCTTCAAGTTTCTTCTCTGTAACCGCTCCCCTTTAACAAAGACAATATTTTTATAAGTTTCCTTTTAATTTTTTTCTCCAATATCTTGCTGTTTATATATGAACAGGCATATTGTGCTGAGAGAAATTTTACTTTTACAGAGTATATTTTTATGATTAATTTTCTATATTTTGCTGTGATGAGATTTCCTGGTCATGCAGATTACATCAAATCTTAATTAATTTTACATTTCAAGAGCAATATAGTAAAGGACAAATAAAGTGAACTGGTTTTGAAAGTCAAGGATGTAGAATGCCTCAGAATTGTCATAATGCATTGCCCAGCTCACCCAATGGCCCAATCAGAGAGATGCAGAAAATTCTGAAACACACAAGGAATAACTTGTCCGATGGAAAAAATTATTTCTATCTACTGTCAGCTTTTCATTAATTTATATCCTAGAGCTTATGGACTTACTTTAATCTAAAAATATTTTATCCTCTACTACATAATTATGAATTTTCTTACATTCTGTATAGAGTTCCTGTATATAACAATACTCCTCTAGATGCCAGTATTATCATGTGGCAATGAATTAAATTAGTCAATTATGTGTCAAGTAAAATAATTTTATTTTTTTTAGTTTTAAATATCCTGCCCTTGACTTTCATTGATTGTTTGGAATCCCAGTTTACCACGTCAGCAATATTTTTATACCATGTGACATACACATAACAGCCTTTTCCTGGTGTATCATCTTAAAATATGACCCTAACTTTTTTTTTCTTTTTGGCCTACACTCTAGTAGAGCTCTTGGTGACTACTATTAGTATCAGTGTTGTGGTCCTACTATTAAAAGGCAAAGAAGAAGGCCTTGAAGAGTCCAAAGTAGCTACAAGTCTGACAAATATAGGCAAGGGAAATAATAATAATAATATCTATCTCATTTTTCATTATCAAGTTGGGTGGCAGATAAGTTGTAGAAATGATAAATCAAGGTTTTAAAAGGTTTTTTTTGTTTTTTCTGCTCCACTTAAATGTAGATTTGTCTTGTTTTTTCTTATGATTCTAACTGAACAAGAGTAGTTTCACCTTCAATCAAATAACCTCTTTTTCTGAGACATTCTGAAATTCAAAGGTCATGTACCTTGAGGTTCTGTGTCCAAACAAGGTCTACCTTTAGATGAAGGCAGAACATAATTATGAAAGGATTTTAGAGTACAATAGACTTTCTGCAGAGGCTGGTAGCCTAGCTCCAATTCATTCTCTTATCTCTACTTCCCTGCTGTTTAAATAGCATGACAACAATGGAATTAGGGTTGAGATTTATGGAGTAGAAGTTTCCTATAGGAGATGAATCCAAGTTTCTTTATGATTGCTATCTTATTTTAGGATGCTACATAAAATTCTTGGAACAGAGATAAACTTGAATGCCAACACCTTTTTTTCTTTTTTAAACAGACAAATACAATTATAAATAAACATAGAATAAAAGGGGTTTTTCCCTAGCAATATAATAGAACTTGTGTTGATGACTTCTGGGGCATATTAATTCTTATAATCAATGAGGATCAGTTAGCACGGTTAGATTTGTATATTAAAGCTAGGTGGAATCTATTTACTACTTGATTATTGCTACGGTAACTGCTTATTGATGACAAGTAAGAAAATGCTGGGCTCTGTCAAAAAGGCCGTGGCTTACTTAGGATAACATGATATATTTTGATTGGCATATACTGTTAAACATGGGGTTTGAAAGAAGGTAAATTATTTTGTTCATATTGTTTCTTAATCTGAAGAAACCAGAATGGATCAAAATAGTGAGAGCAGATTGTAACAATAACTGCATTCATAATTGAATCACAAAGTCTTTGTTTGTCACCCAAACATATAGATGATTTCAGAATACATAATAAAATTATTAAAACATTCTCCAGATAATTAAAAGGAAAAAAAAAAGGAATCATTGAAGATACATTAAAAAAATCTATTTTTATGCATCTGTTCCTTTCTTTTCATTCCCTCCACCTTAATTTTTTGTAGTGTAAAACTAATATCTTTAATGGTTTAGTACATTGGAAGACAGTCTATCAGGATTACACGGCACATGTTGACAAACAATACCAGTAGCAACAGAGGTGCATAGCTCTGAACATAAAAGAACGCTGTATGTAATAATATATAAACAATTACTCATTAAATACATTTTATAAAGAGTAATAGATTTTAATTTGAAAATAGCCTAGTCATGCAAAAATTGAAATATTGTCAAGACTGCTATACTTCAGTCTACAGACTGAAACCTAAAATACCTATTGCTCTTTTTGTATGTAAAACATGCTGCATTTAAAGACAGAAAACAATGGGGCAATTATTTTGCTTCACAATGCATGTGATGTTCAACACTTGAACATACTCTCTCTTTACATCTCCTATTTTTATTTTTTTTTGTTCCCCTGAAGAGCAAATGATTCTTTCAGACATTAGCATGATTTCTTCAATCTTCAATCTGACTGTTAGGATCACTAGCAATTTTCTGACAAAACATACTTTCTTATTAAAAAAAAATTCTCATATTTGAGAATAATGTCTGGACAGTAGTGACCTCCTAAGTATAATAATGTATGTCTAAAATAAAGTTGAGCAATTAGAGAACTCAGGTTTGAAAGACAACTTTAGAGTCTGTTCCTTCTTGTCTGTTGCTTCTTGTAAAGCATTTGTGTGCCAAATTTTACACACTTATGTACAGTAGCCTGGCTTTCCAACAGTTGTTATTCCATGAGTACCTTTGATATCACTGCCTCCCTATAGAACTGTTCTGCTTTATAAAAAAATAGAAATGTTAAACCTTGACTGAATTAATGTCACAGACCTGGAGTGTCTGCTATAGATAATTACTTAAGTGAATACTAAATTCAGGAAAATTAAAATTCTGACTCTGTCCTCTCAGCCTTTCTAAAAATATGCAAATTGTTGTGGGTACATTTTTCAGGCATGAAAGCAACACAAATTCCAACAAATTGCTACATAGTAGAAAGACTCATACAGACACATACTTTTAACCCATTGTAAAAAAGAGCTTGCTTATTCTTTCAGTGAAAGCAAGCAATAAACCTCTAATTTTTCCTATTTACAGAGGCATGTTGTAATTACTATGGAGTAGCTGAAACAGTGTAAATTGGCACCCTTAGTCAGTGTGAGTTAATAATTTACTGTGCCCTGAAACTAAGACTGGGCAGGTGGCTACAGAAATGTCAACACAGTAAAGTATTTTATAAATGTTGTCTAAATCAGTATACTTTAAAGCTGGATTCTATTATTCCTGCAAGATTACATGTTACTAAAACTAAAACACCCTGACCCTTGAATGAGAAATCAAAGGAAATTGCAAAATTGATATGCTGCAAGATATGGTGTTAACTAAAGTAACAATAAAACTGGCAGCTGCTAATCTGGTGTCCTTAGTAATATACAGTTTCTCTACCAGCTAACAAAACCATGGGGAATACTGAAGAATCTTGAGAGGGTTCCAACTGCATTTTGAACTGTAAAGAAAATGAGAAAGTATTTATTTAGAGACTGCAGGCAGTCTGAAAAGAACTGTACTGCCTCAGGTTTTTTTGAGTTAAAATAAGGCATGTTGTTAGAAGTATTACTATAATATAGATCAGACTGACTTTCAGAGACATGAGACAGAAAGACAACACTCTTGTGAACAACCCAGGACTCCATCATGAGCTTATGAGTTTACCTTGTTGATAATTACTGTTACCTAAACAACTTTCAAGAGCTTTGCACCTAGGAAGAGCGTCCTTGACATCATCTCATCTTTTCAGGGTAATAAAAAAAAATAAACTGGATTTTTCTCTGTTTTATGCACAGTTTATTTAGATTTTTATTTATAAATTAGTGATCCACCCTTTTCTACTGAATTAAAGAGTATTTTTTCATGAAAGTATTCTGACAAGTGTCATCCTGCAATGAGCAATCTTGTTACAGACCACATATCTGAGCTAAGAGGCACTGGTATATTCATGATGGGTTATTAAATTCAGTGGCTTAAAGCATTCTAATTATCTCCTTTTTAAAATACTGTGAGGGCAAAATCTTGATCTGTGGTGAAGTCATACACCTTTTCCTTATATATTGCAATATTGGAAACTGTACTATTACAAAATCTAATGACAACCTCCCATTGAATAGTTTTTGTCTTCTTATTTGCTGAATAGCAATTCTGATATATACTGCCAAGGATTATTCATCATAATGCAAATTTTCAAACTCCACTTGGAATGGAACATTCACATTTGATACTAGAAATAAGATTTTCTTTTATCGTTAAAAGAAAGAATAGTGAAACCTTGATTTATCGATTTACTTATGTCTTCATTTCAAGAATTAAAACAATCTGCAAACCAAGGGGCATAACTACAGTCCTCACCATGAGATAAGAGTCCTCCCTTTTCAAAAATTTCAGGAACTGTGTTTCTACATCTGTTATCTAATCTTGACTCCTAGTCTATAGACTTCCAGTATAAACACATAGTGTACATATCTCGGTGTACTCTGAAGCATCTTTGTGTTGTTAAATGCTGTGACTTTAGAGTCAGTAGGGTCAAAACTGAAATTAACTCGATGCCACCAGGACTAGAATTCCCTTTCAAATTAAGTTGTGCTATCCCAAGTTACCTTTCAAATTTAACTCAAATTTTCCACATCTCCTTCCCTTATAATTGCTGACAGAATAAATTGTACACACAACTGAGAAGTATGTATGGTGCAGAATTTTCTGTAGTTACCATATTGATCAACAAAAATAAAAGAACTGAGGGTTCCCATCCTGTGGATCAAACTAGTGGATATGTGAGCCAAATTTTGTTCACATTGACACATATTTAAAATCTCACAGACACAGGGTTTGAAATGATCTATGAAAAGGCAATGCCAAGAATGCAGAACACTCAATTAACTTATGTTAGTGTTTTGAGAAAACAAAATATACATTTTTAATAAATGTAATACCTTTAATTACTTTATGTTAAAAAAAAAAAAGTAGGTTCTGTAGCAGGGATAATATTCACAAGGTTTTACACAAGTCAGAGTATTTAGAAAGACTGAAGACTGAGTTATGGATTCACAGTTTAGATATATTAAACAGACTGAGAAAGGTATTTTCTCTATAAGAAGAAGTGTTGTATTGTCAGGCTGTAGACTTTAAATTTTGCAAGACCTAGGTAAGCAGATAAGATAGAAGTGGTCTCCACTAGTTTTAGGGATCATTACCTTAGTGTAAGTCTGAAGCAGTAGGTGAAGTTTAGCTACTTGAACAATAGAAAGCCATTGAGCCAACTGATTTTCTACAGGAACATTAAAACCTATCACACAAATATGATCAAACTTATGTAGATTCACATTTATTCCATAAGTTTTTTTCAGCTGTTAAAGGATGTTAAAGAAAACAAAGCAAAAAAACCTGAAGCCAAAACAAAACCTCCCAGGAAGATTGGATTTTACTTGCATCCTACAATACTGCTTTTCTTTTTTAAATATTTTATATGTTTTCCTAATTTTACAGCATCATCTTGCAGAATTGGAATTAATGCCTCATAGTTATTTTGTGGGTTATTATCTTCTTCTTAAAGCTCTAACAAGACATTATTTGTGATTTAAGATTTGTTAAGCCGGTGCCTGTGGAAAACTAGTAGTTCCAGGACATGTGAACTAGTACTGTTTCCAGGAGAGTTGAACTGCACCTATGAAACAATTTTTTCTGAAATGTTCTTCGTTATTTCTTTCCACCTCATTGGAATATGTTTTAAATATCTCCCAAAATTTTCCACTAAGTACACCAGTAGTTTCAGAGTTAAACATTAAAAGTCCACAGTTATGCAAGTTTTCTATATTATCAGTATGTATGAAGATGAGTTTATCAGCATCCAAGCCTTTCATTTGTCTGCACAAGGTAAACATTGTCAAGGGAAATTGAGAGTGATATGCTACTCATGTATTATGGAATAGCTGACAGGCACCATTTAACAACTTCCAGATGAGATCAAGCTTGCCATTCATTATAGACAGTGGAGGTACACCAAAACACCAAGAGGCACCCAGCTGATACCATATTCTTTATTGTGGGATGATTTTTCCCAAAAGCAAAAAATGAAAGAGTTGTTATTGATTTTCAGAATTATGTTTCCTTACTTTAAGTTAGAAGTTTTTGTCCTTTGTTCCTGTAGGACATATTACAAGGAAATACCTATGTTCCAGTTCTGGATTTCAAGGTATTTAATTGTAGCCAGATTCTTTTTTTGGCATATAAGAAGGTTGGAAGTGCAACCTATCCACACTTCAATTTTAGTTTAGAATATTTTAATATGCAGTGTTTGAAATAGTGCCAGTAAACAGCATAATTCACTCAGAGAATACGAAATATAATAACACCTTTAGTTGCATTCCCTCAAAAGTGATGGTAGTAAAGTGTCTTTCCTCTACTTGGCTCTTTGAAGGTTTTGGTAGGATTTGTCATGCCAGATAAGGACATTTACACCTTAAACATGTAGGTTCCATATATAGTCAGTTGTCATGTTTAGAATGAATTTCAAAATTAAGATGACCTAAAAATATTCAAAGAAATTTTTGGTCATCACTTTAACTGTCAGTTTTGGTTGAAATGGGACAAGGTGTTCTACAATTATATGGCCCTGCCATAAAAAGGGATCTAGAAACACAGACATGCTAGCAAAGAGGAGAGAAGTTTCATCTGCTCAGGAGTCAGGATTAAAGAAAAAAAAAATCCTTCTCAGTAAATATTTTTTTAAAATTTTGTGATATTCTGACAACATATTTTATATGAATTCTTTTGCAAGGTTCAAAAATCTCTTTATTTTGGGGGTTTTTGTTGGTTTTTTTTTCCCTTTGATTAGACCCATATATTATTAAATATAGGTCTGCACACAAAACTTAGATGGAAATGCAGGCTTTCATACAATACAAACTATGCTCAGAGAAGGAGAGGTTATTCACTTTATTTTTCTAAAATAAAAAATTATGTTGGAGTAATTTCAATGCTGTTCCCCAATTTATTTGGATGTTCCATAAGTGGACTCTTAATGATGCATTGCATTGACATTGAATTTGAAATAACTAGGGAAAGGTAAAGCATATCTATTATTTGTGTTAATGTGTTATCACTTCTGTTGCATTTAGTTTTATTGTATCAATAGATTTTTTAGTAACCTCAGGAAAAGATATACAGTGTATCTTAAACACCTTGTTTAGAGCTTTCAGCCTCTTATTAGTCTCTTCTACGTGTTTTCTTATTCTAACAATGCATTAAAACTTCATGCCAATTGCAGAGTTCTATTTCCATCTCACATTAAAAATCCTTTGCCTGTATAAGTATTCTGCTAGTTTTGCTGAGCATTATCCTTAGATGAGTTCCTACTAGAAATAAAGGATTTGCTTTCAGTAATAGGGCTTGTTAGTGATTTTCTCAATGCAGTGTAGTCTTAGCACAGAAAAGCTAAGTAGTACCAGGCAATGATCCTGGGAAGACAAGCTGTGTCAGGTTTGTTGATAAATTAGCAGTGTTTGGAATTCTTCTGTCTAGTGCTGGTCACTAATCCACCCATTTGTGAGTTTTGCTTGGCTGCTAGTATGGTACTATTTTGAATAAGTGGTTTCGATGCATCTGTTCCACTTTAAATGAGAACAGAGTTTAATAGCATGATTTCTGCTGTGCTGGTTTTCTGCAGTGTTAGTTGGCTTCAGTGTAAGGACATGATTGAGCACGTTTGATTTAGAAGAACAGACATACACTGTGCATCTATGCAAGGAGTAAGTTAAAGCCATCTATTTTCCTTGAGCTTCTCCCTGTGTCCATACTACTGGATCATATTTTTCATCAAGTATTTTAGGAAGCAGTCTGAGTTCTGGCTGCTTATTAATTATGGAAAGATATGCTGTCACACCTAAAAAAGACTTTTTGGAACAAGGCACTAGTCTGGTTGACAGTGTGCATGCAACTAGTTTTGAGTCAATATGATATTGAGGAAAGGTAAGTATAATAAGTATTATTTCATTTAATTTCTATTGATGAATAGACAACCCAAAATTTACAATACCAAGATATGGATCTAGATCTTTCACCCAAGAGGGGAATGCAAAATACATTGATATGCATGTAGGTTCACCACAAAATTCCTGAAGAATTCTTATTACAGCAACTTCAGAACCACCTCACTGAGGAAGAACTGCCTTTGCTAATCAAATAAAACACAATGGAATTAAATGTAGGTACACTTAAAATACCATCCCTCTGCAAGACCTTAATATCTAACTCCAGGTTTCTTTACTTGACTCAAATTTTGGTCCTATTCTTCTGATCTTGAGTCCTCTAGTAGCTCTTTCTTTTCAATATTAGCTGTTGAAAAGGTATGAGGGTCTGGTCCTTTTTTTTTTCATGTCTTTTTATCCATTAGATCAGTCATTTTGATACTTTTTCTTGATGTGGATTTTGATGCTATTTTTTTGACCTAGTACACTGTGTTTGAAGCAAGGTTTCTATGAAACCCAGCTGTGTCAATTTATATGTAAGCTCTTCATATAATTTATTACTCTCACATAGAAATGCATGTCTATTGAATTAGAAAGTTTATTTGAAAGGCCATTTGTTATATTTCCTTCTGCTCTCAACTGTGCCTTCAAATTTCTACACAACAATTTTCTGTTGAACTTTCCTATTATATCATGTTTTCAGTGCTCAAAAATTACCATCCATATGTATGTTTATTTTATTCAAAGTGTAGTCTCACCTAGGAAAACATATTTTTTTGTCATCCCAGACAAAGCTATAAAAACAAAATATAATGAATCTCTCTTTTTGTGGAAAAAAATTATTTCCTAGAAAATCCTTGTTCTTTTAACATCCAGGGTTTTAATCTTCATGACAAAATTAGTGCCAATTTTTAATTTTCTAGACAGGAAGAAAAAAATGAAATCTTTGAAATCTTTGGGTTTTTATACATAGTATATTTTCTGAGTGTGGTTTACTGAAGCCCTGTATAACTTATTTTTTCTTCCTTGTAGGTTCTCATCCAAGTAAATAAACATAATAACACCAATAACAAAGCTTTCTCATAATAATGAATCTGTAAACTCCATTTGAGTCCCACACAGAACTGAAGAAAATGAGGTGCAATACATATTATCGCCTATGGAAACAATTTGACATAATGAGAGAAGATATGTATGTATGTTGATAATATTAATCTATTCTTTTCAAGTAGTTTGCTAATAAAATATACACATTCCAACACAGATTAATTCTTTTTTTTGTTATAGACATAGAAGCTGAATTTACAGGCAGACTACAATAGTACAAAAAGTTTTCATGTATTTGTGGCTACCAAAGGACGATTGCAGATAGCAGCTACTCATACACTGAAAATAAGTTAATTAGCCCAAACTGTGCTGAATTACTGCACAGAATTACTGTGAATAAGCACCCAGGCAATGTTGCCAGCTGGGTAGAAAAAGCAGTCCTGTGCAAACACTTGTGTAGAACTGAAAGTTGTGTAAAGTACATGGGGTTGTTTTTATCTTTAAAGTGGATTGTTTAATAGAGATCAAGGCATAGGAATAAATTCTTAGAATATATTGACTTTTAGTTCTAATTTTTCACGTGGTTTTGCCATTGTGAATATCCTTTATGTCCCTCCCTGGCGTTATGGAAGAATAGTCTTTTTCTTTTCTATACAGTAGAAAATTACTTTTATGTTCTTATTTGTGCTGTTAACTTAAAGAACCTTATATTTCTTCATAAATCTCTGTTACCTGAATTTTTACCATCTATAGTTGAAATCCACAAGCATAGCTGGAAAAAACTGAAGTACTGTTTCTGATTACTAGTACCAAAGGAAGTTTATACCTTTTATACATAAAATTTTGGGAATACTAATCCATATTATAAGTTACTCTAATTGAACTCATATTGGAGGTTAGGGACAACTCATAGGCTGCAATTTATTTGTATAATATTAATTATGTTTCAGAGAAATATTGCTTAGGTTGATCTAAACTACTGACTGAGGAAAGTCAGTGACTGTCACCTATATCCAAAGTATTGCATGTAAAAAACTAATAATGTTCTGTTTTATCAGACACTTAAATAATTTGATACATATTATATCAATTAATTTGATGTTGACTGTCATGGATTTCAATGAGAATATTATCAACAGCTAGCAGTGAAACATAGCAACATGTCTAGTTAGAGGCCTGCCACTGCTAATGTCCCCCAAGGTTCAATACTGAGCTCAGTATAGTTTAAGTTATTCATCAGCGACTTGGATGAAGGGACAGATGCCTCTCAGCAAGTTCATTGATGACTCTGAGCTGGGAGGAGTGGCTGATACCCCAGAAGGCTGTGCAGCCCTTCAGAAGGACTTCAACAGTCTGGAGAGATGGGCAGAGAAGAACTGTCTGAAACTCAACAAAGGCAAGTGCAGGGTCCTGCACCTGGGAAGGAATAACCATAGGTAGCAGTACATGCTGGGGGCCAACCTGCTGCAAAATAGCTCTGCGGAGAAGACCTTCCTAGACCTAGAAGACCTAGAAGACCTGCTGGTTTGTACAACAAACTGTGTATAAGCCAGCAGTACCCTTGTGGCCAAGAAGGCCAACAGAATCCTGGGGTACATTAGGAAGAGCAGGGTGAGGGAGGTGATCTTGCCCCTCTACTCAGCCCTGGCACAACCACATTTGGAGTGATGCCTCCAGTTCTGAGCTTGTCAGTACAAGAGGGACATGGAGCTCCTGAAGCAGGTGAGGACAACAAATATGATTAAGGGATTGGAGCATCTAGCTTACAAGGAAAAGCTGAGGGAGCTAGGTCTGTTCAGCCTTGAGGAGAGATTGCTGAGAGAGGACTTCATCAATGTCTATAAGTATCTGAAGGGAGGATGTCAAGAGGACAGACCCAGGTTGTTTTTGGTCATGCCAATCTATAGGTTGTAAGAAGACTGTTGGCAACAGCACTGTGGACTCCGTCATCTGCTGCCACCAGCCATCCCCTCCCGTTTCTCCCAGATGCAGCTACAGGACATAGTGCTGAAGAAAAGTTGTGAAACATGGAATCAACCTGGTGCTGAAGGACAAGGCCAGTGGGGGAGGCTGTTGCAGGCAATGGAGCCGAGGGGGTGAGCCCCAATACAGCTGAGCCAAAAGAAGCGCCTTGACAAGGTAGAAAAATGTCAGCACCATGCAGGACTGACCCCCAGCACAGTGGAGCAATCCAAAGTGTTGCTGGAGGAACCAGCAAGGAACTGAGCCCAGCAGAGCAGCGGCACAGCGTGTCTCAGATGACCTCACTTTTGGGAATGTGTCCATCATTGTTTTTCTCTGCTTTTGGGGCAGGAAACAATAGCCACAGAGTCCCTCCTCAACATCTTGTCTGTGCCAGCAGCCATGCAGAACTAAGTGAAGGTGTTGAACACCTTTTTGTGTGTAAAGCACCTTCTCTTTTGGTATACTTTTGTTATTAATATTGCTGCTGTGTGTTTCTCATTCCAATGCTGTTTGCTTTCAGTAAATTGTTATCTCAACCCATAGTCTCTGCCTTTGTCCCCCTCCTACCAGATGGGGTGGGGGGAAGGGAAGTGTCTTTTTTGGAGTATAATTTCCATCTGGTGTTAAACCACCATGGTATGACCTGTACATGTTTTGTTTTGTCCACAAACAGGTTAAGTTGGAGACTGGGAAGTTAGTGTGAAGGCAACTGGTGCTGTTTTGACCAAGTGTTTTAAGTGCTCTTCCCTTATGCAGATTTCAGAAGAGCTGGGTAGGGATGTCAAACAGTGATTTCATGTCTTGTGGCCTGACTAATAATTGAAAAAAAAAAAAAGGAACCTTGTTTTCAAAGGTGATGTTCCACATGTTTCCATGGTAACTAGAACATTCACTTAGATCAAGGTTTCTATTTTGTTATCTTTTAAAATTCATTTTTATTGTTAGTATATTTCCCATGTTTTGACTTAGAAGTAGTAAGTTGTAACACTTACTAAATTATACGTTGGTTGTTTCAAGGGATCACCTTGTAAAGAACATTTATTTAATTTCACAGGAGTAGTTTAGTCACATAAGGAGCAGGGGGAAAAAAAGGTATGATTTCTTAAAAAAACACAGCTCTGGAATAATTGCAATACAGTTAGACCATTCATACTGGGATTCCTACATTTGCAGTGTCTCAGGGTTGAAGCATTTGATCAAAAGGCCAAACACATTACCATGCTATTACTGGTAACTGGGTCATGGGAAAAAATAAAGCTCCCAATCTTCATATGTGCAAAGAATCTGCCATTGTTACCTTCTGTTGTTAGTACAAACACAAAACTGTCACTGCCTATGAGTGCAGTACATTTTTTTTTTTTAATCTGTTTCTTAGTATGTTTTAAGATGTCTAACATTTAATCTTGAAAGCTTCGGTTACCAGAGAAACTTTTTTATCCCCTTTTTTACCAACTGCTGGAATTTGAGAATAATGCTGACGATTTTTTTTCTTTAATATTCCTGCTTTTTTAGAAGATATATTGGCATTGATCACATAAGGGGAACTTTGTGACAGAAGGTTGATATGACTTTTAGGACTAATTCAGAGATGATGGCAGTAAATCTCCATAGAGACTGGAGCTTCTTTTGTTCCAAAATTACTTTACCAGTTCCTATAAAGCGTAACTCCCATCTTTGATATTTCCTGGTCTTCCTTTGTCTATATGATACCTTCTATGAGTGCTTTACTCAGGTGTACTCTGTCTCATTCTGCAGGGATGTAAGATGTTAATAGGTATTTTGATATCCTATGACATTGGGCATTACAGTTAGATAATGCAATGCTGAATTTTAATTAATTTCTGAATGTAGATTAGAGTTTTTTATATGATTAGTACTGGCTTATTCAATGATAGAAAAAACTTCAGAAACGTGCAGAAAATATTTATTAGAAAATAAAAACCTTGCTATACCGTGGATCCAGTGATAACCAAGCTTTCATTGTATACTTTTTTGGTATTTAGTTTTTTCTATGTCACTTAAAAAACACTTTATTCCTCTTCCACGATGTCTTCAAATATAACTGCTTTCCAAAGAGGCCAGATATGGGTGTTTCCTACATGTGATCTGTGCAGCCAGTCAAGTCAGTAATGTTTTTCTTCTACACAGAATATATGCTATGATAGCTTCTATTCTTATTTACGCTTAATGAATCAATGTTCATCTGTTTTCACTCATGTTTTCATTTTGAGAAATAGTATTTTTAAAATGGCTATGTCAGTGTTTACACTAAAAAATCTAAAACCTGAATATACATGAACTCACAATGACCATGTCAGAGTACAAACCACTATTATTATCATCATCATTAGCATTATTATTACCACTATTATTGCTATTATTTTCTATTCAGGCCAAACATTGGTATCAGATCATGTGTGTGATGATATTGTGATTTCTGAGGAGTCTTTCAATTTAGAAACATGCAACTTGCTTGAAAGTTTGGTTGACAGCTTTTTGTATTTTTCTTATAAGCTCCTACTTCAGGAAACTTTCTACAGTCACAGAATGCTCTCTCTCTCTACATATGCATATGTATTCAGTGATGTATATAACAACATATGTTTGGATATATTTATGTGGTAGTAGTAAACCTTTTTCCTGTTGAATATATGAAACCAATCTTGCTTCTGTAGTTGAGACATAACACCCATCTAACAGTAAATGACAAAGGCAAATTGTTAAAAACATTGTTTGAAAATAAGGAAACTTAAAATTTCTACAAATATGATATAGAAACAGGGACTTTGGAATTGCATGTGTGTTTATTTTCCAGGTTCTCTGTCCAAAGTCTTGTGGAGAATTTATCATTAACATAACAGAAAGTCAGACAGATCGTCATCTTTTTCTGTATCAGTTGCTGGCTTCTTTTAGAACTAATAATTAGTTTAACTTGTATCCAGGTGCACAGTGTTTCATAGTTTGGAATTCATATGGTCTTTATGAATTTTAAGCAGTACATGGCATCAAACCTTTCCTTTGAAGGACATTGATAATAATATAATTGAGTGATTTTCTTGATGCAGTTTAATCATGCATTATCGGTTATCTTATGATGTTTAAATGAATCAGTCATGTTTTAAGCTTTTTTACTGGCTTTATTCCTTTAACATCAGGTGTTTCTAAAAATATATTCTCTTATTTTGCTATTTGAGACTTTTAAAATCTCTTTTTAAGTTTTAGCATTAACTGCAGAGTGAGGAGGATTTCTAATATTCTGATAGCAATATAAGTCATAGAAGGGAGCATGTTGTGATATCTAATTATCACCTTTTAAATATACTGCTTAAAGAAAAAATATAACTGCAAGGAATGAGGAGAAAGAGCTGAAGAAGGGGAAATATAGGAGGTGAACAGCATAATGACATGGTAAATGCTGAAAAGAGAAAGGGATATCTAAACTAAACATATGAATGAATATTCAGGTGTTCTGTTTTAACCAAGTAAATGTGAATAATAAATGAAACAAATTAAGCAACATCACTGGATTTTTAAATTAAAAAGAAAAAAATTGCTATAGAAGGCCAAAGTGACTTCAATTATAAAAGATGTAAAGATGGTTTTACTTATTGTTGCAGAAAATTTTATTCCCCACTGTGAAAACAGTGGGTCAGCTAACAAGAGAATGGGTTAAGATACACTGCATGTAGTCTGCTTTTGTAACTTCATTCCAAGAGATCATACATAATCGAGTAGGTTTTTGTAGGAATTCTTTATCAACTGGGTACTGTTGTTGTTCAGCAAAGATGGGGCAGAATTAAACGTTCAGGTTTTTTATAGTCTATTGAGGAAGATTCCCTTCATCTAATGTTTTCTCTGGCCTTCCTATTCAAGTCTGGACTAAAGTGAGCTCAGAAATTTTTCATGTAGAGAAGTTATTTTGCAGTGTGGCTTTTTCTGATTAAAGCATTAGTGAACTCATTCTTTTCTTTCTTTTCTGTTTCTTACTTTCATTCTTTTTCCATCTTTCTTTAAGAATTTTTTTTACTCTCCATTTTGTAAAGCCTTGTTTCTTGTCAGAAATCTGTGGTAGGTAGCACTTAAGTGTTGGGCATTGAAAATGCTCTAAATTTTTCTTTGTTCCAATTAGATAGTGTTTTTTAATGAAGAAAATGAACTTCATTTTTTTTTTTATTACTTTTCCTCTTTTTCTTAGACTTTATGAAGACAAAACATTGCATCAGTAAGTCTGCCAACATGTTGCTTAAGAAGTCCTTTGACTGCTTGTCAGGTACAGTGTTGTACAGTGTTGACATCAATTAACATCTATAACAAGTTCTGATTTTTGCTGACTTATGTTTTGTCACAAAGCTGAAATGAACTGTATTTTATTGTGCATGTAAAATAACAACTTTCATAATTTCCTCTACCTTTCTATCTTTGGTTGACTGCAGGTAGATAGAAATGAAACTCGACAGGTTTATTTTCATCTCCCCCAATAAGACTATCTTAACCCATAATATGGGTCTGTGCCTGTGTTGTCCTAATTAGAACATAACTTCAGCACAAAATATTTTGGATTTATGTAAATATGTATATTCACATGTAATTATTATATAAAATAATTATTTATACAGTATGTTTATTTGATCTGGTGAAAATAATCTCTAGTGTCAACTGATTTCAGTTGATTATATCTTCATCTGGTTTGGAACCAGATTTCTTCTTACTGTCAAAACTACTCAGATTTATTTTTTACTAATTATTACATGATCCTAAAGAAAAGTAGAGGGTAGAAGCTCTTGGGTTTTTTTTAAGACAAAGATGCAATTTTGGCTCATATAGAAATGTTTTGTTTGGAAGGGAATGAATTCTAGTGTGTGTAGCAATAATGTGGTAACCGCACAGCTGAGAGCAAAACAGATTGCTCTGTCTCTGACCCATTTGAATATGCAACATTCTGGTGTACCATTGTTGTCAAATCCCATTGAAATCAGTGATGCAAGTCCCTCTTTCAAGTCAAGGGAATTTTGCATCGTATAAATAATAGTCAATGGAACAACTGCCCAAGCTGCTTCCTGAGCAACATACTGATCCTGCAATGACAACAGCAAAAACTGTATTACTTTTGCATAGCAAGTGTGATACCTAATCACACTATTTAATATTACACAGAAACTTTGGTTACAGGAATATTATCAGAATATTGTTGAAACATGCTCACTGGCCCTCTTTTTGAAAAATGCTTGAGAATAGTTGGCCTGAAACAGATACCAAATGGATAAATTTTGATAATTCAGAATCATTAACATATGGAAAATAGATACACAACTAAAATGAGTTTTATCATGGAAAGTGTCAAATAAGCTCTTTAATAGAAAGGCCTGTTGCCCTAACACTGTGATGGGTGTAACTGGATGGATCTTGCTGTGAAGAGCACAATTATCCAAATAATTGATATTTATCCTTTACTTTCCAAGCCTAGTACAATTCTATTTATGGTTGTTTTCAGGGATATTATTTTTATCTTAAAAGCATTAACTTCTCTTTTCTTCCACTTGGTCTCTCCAGGCTACCAACAGTGCAGAGCATATTGCTCATGCCACCTGCAAATAATATCACTAAAACTCACAGCATCATCAGTTGATTTTTTAACCCCTCACTGAAGTTTAATTGCTTTATTTGACTACATAAAGCCTTAGCTGAAATTCAAAGCTTCAAGAGTCTTGCATTTTTCCAAGAATGCTTATTTCCTAGGTATCAGTCAGGATACATTATAACATTTTACCATCAGAGAGATGAATTTAACTGCCTGGATCACTCAAATTGCCTAATCAAAGCAGGTATATTTGGATCCACAGTACATTTCTTATGGCAAGCAGTGAAAAATAAGTGAATAAAAAAATACATCTGTGGTGTCTGAACAACATCCAGAAAAAAATCTTTAGGAAAAAAGATCAGTATTGCATCAAACTAATCTGTTATCTCTTCTTTTCTTGATCTTTTGGTAAACCACTGGGTATATGGTTTCTAAGTGATTGACCTTGAGGGAGAAAGGGAAACTTAGAGAAGGTATCTCTTCAGTTTCTGTACTTTTTGTAAATTAGACTTGCCTAACTAGTGAGATAATGCTGCACAAAATCTTTGTGTTTAGATTATTATTATGAAATTACAAAATCGTAATAATTTAATTTAAACATTCAAATTCCAATGTGATGACATGTAAGTGGCCGCGCCCTTCATATAGATTTTGAATCTAGAAATGTTTATGGTCTCCTTTTCTTCTTTTACCTCTTGGTATTACTCAGGCACATTTAGAAAAGGATAGCAACTGCCCTTCTTCCCCATCCCTGTTTTTCCCTTCTAAGGAAAAAGGACAAGAGCCTCGAATTTCCTTGATTTTTTTTTTTTTTCACCTAATCCCTGTGATACTTAGTACTTCTGTATTAAATTGCACCTGCTGAAATGCTCAATTGTAGAAATTACTGTGCTTCTGTGCTCTGAAGCATGGGAAATGTCTGGCCCCTCCAATCTCCCAAAATCAGTACTGAGTCCTTGGGCATGTTGCCAAAGAAACTCCATCTTTCCACTTTCCTGAGCTTTACCTTTGAAGATGTTAAAGTCATGACTCCTTGGTAATGTGGATGATGTGGCAAATTTCCACTCTGCAGAAGCTAGAACAGGCAGCGGGGTTATGCAAGTCAGGTCCACAAAGGCACAGAAAATTAATAGTATTTTCCTTGTGTCAACATAGGGAATACATGTCAGTTTTCTGTAATTTATAAAAAAAGTCCTTACAGATTTCTAGCCACATTGAATGAAATAATTGAAATTTGATCCCACCTACATATTAGATTTGCAGTTGTCCCTCTTTGCAATCTCCTAGCCTGTTAGGTGTGGAAGTACTTGGACAGAAGCTGTGAGCTGGGGTAAACACATGTTCCTTGGTTTAGCTAACATGACATAACCTCTCTTAATAGTGACAGCAAAACCAGCAATTTTTCTTCTTAAAATATTTCTTTTATGTCGGAGGACATATTAACAGGCTAATTTTAAGCAAAATCAAGGCAGAAACAGTCTCCCCTCTACTCCCCTTCCAAAAGAAATCTCAGGCTATGACACAGCCTCATAAGAGTGGAAATCACAGCTACGTTAAAACCAGGTAATTCTTGTCTTATCTATTCTGTGCTAAGTTGACAGTTTCAATAAAGTATTAGAGCTCCTGAGAGACCAAGTGTTCAATCCTGAGATAATTTCACAAAATTATGTTTTAAAATACATATTGTTATATTGGAGCAACAAGAAAAACATTAAATGCATCTGAGAATCAGTTTTGTAAGAATATCCCTTTTCAGACTGAAAATATTGCCTTTTAAATTCAATTTCTTTTGGTCTGTTGCCTTTGGATTCTTGTTTTGTACTCTCTTGAGAAATACGGGGGTATTGACAGTTTTCCTAAGAAATCATCCTGTTTACAATTCTTGTTGAAACTGTTATGTCTGTAAAATACATCAGCTTCAATAAAATTTCAATTTCCTTCCCATCCTAAGTAGCTTAACAGCTTTAGTGACTATGTGGCAGCAGAAAAACCTGTTTCGTCAAAACTCCTTTCCTTGCCTCAAAGAACCTTTGTGCTACTCTTTAATATAAGAAAATATGGCAGCAAAAGAAGAGCCTTGCCAAGGTTTCATATAAAATATTTTAGCCTCTAAAATTTTTAGAGCGAGAGAAATTTTGGAACAACTGAAGTTTCATTTGTTTGTTTGTTTATTTGTGTTTTTTTCATAGAATAGAACACTCCAGGTTGGAAGGAACCTCAAAAGACGATCTAGTTCAACTTTCTGTGGGAACAGGAGCCTAGATGAGATCATGTCCAATCACATCTTGAAAATCTCCAGTGATGGGTTCAACACTTTGTCCTCAGAGAAGTTGTTGCAGCGAGTGACTGTTCTCACTGTAAAACAATTTATTTCTTCTGTAGAGGTGAAAGCTTTCCCATTGCGACTTGGACCCATTGTCCCTGGTCTTCCCCATATTCGTGCTCCTTGTGAAGAATGTGACTGTATCTTACTTGAATTGTGGGGACCAAAACTGGTCACAACAACCCAGGTGCAGCCTGATTAGCACTGAGTGGGATGATCACATTTCTAGCTCTGCTAGTAACAAGCCTGCAGGTGCAGCCCAGGAACTGATTTGTCTTTTTAGCTGCAGCACTGCATGGCTGACCCATGTTCAACTTGTCTACCAGGACTCCTATGTCCCTTTCAGCAAGAGTGCTTACAGCCACACAGATCCTAGCCTGTAATTTGATCTTTCGTTATGTTGCCTCAGGTGCAGAACTTTACTCTTGTCTTTGTTATACTTCATAATGTTCTTTCAGCCCATCTAGGTCTTTCTGTAAGATGGCTTTCCCTTCTGGCACGTCCACCTCACCACCCAGCTTTATGACATCAGTAGATATGATGAAGATACTTTTAATTCTTGAGGTAGACCCTTTTTGACAGACTGCCAGTCTGAGTAAAAAACATTAAACTCCACCCTCCAAAGTGTGGCCTGTTATCCAATTTTCTACCTATAGAATCTGTAACTTGCTAGTTTCTTTGGTTTTCAAATAAATTAGTCTGTAAAGTATTTAAAATAAATTCTTTCTGTCTAAGAAAGTGCCATGGAGAATCCCTGCCTGAGAGGTGTCTATAAACAAAACAAAAGTACGTGACTAGTTTACATTTACTAGTGGGAATGATCCTGAAAGGTTTACGCAACCCTAGATCTTAAACCATAACTGTTACTGAAAAGTTACTGTATTGTAAATTCTTACAAATGAACAGGAAGAAAAAAAAAACACACTTAAAAATATTAATATGAAAAACTAGCAAAGCTAAATGTGGGTTTTCATGTTTCATTATTAGATAAACGTATTTTCACGACATAAAAACTACTCAACTTTGTGCAAATTATATTTAAAGTAAACCAGTAATTTATCATTAAATAGGTTCCAGAGTTTAAGCATATGCGTGTAGCATGTAGTCTTTGCCTAAGAGCTGATGAGAGCATCTATTAAGTACAATAGCTAGTATCTCTATGGGATGAAGGCATTCGAAAACCTACTAAACAAAACCTGAATGTTCAGGACTGTGCAAGAAAAAGTTTTTCAGTCATGTAAAAGCCCTTTCATGTATAGCTATTTGAAAATTATTCATAACACTACCAGTAAAATTAAATTTATAGAAGAGGAAATAGACCAAAAGAAAATCTATAAATAACATTTTGGCTTTCATTGAAAACAGAAGAAACTAGATAACCCATACATTTTCCAAAAAAATCCCCCACAAAAGACTATTAAAAAACAAAATGTTTTTTTGGTGTAATTTTGATTGCTTAATTTGTTTTAGTTCTCCTTTCCATAAAAGATTATTTAATTTTTGATCAGGTTTGATGTCTTAACAAGCTTATTTTCTTGAGTGTTTTGAGGTTTTGAGATTCTCAAGTGTTTACATATTTATATATTAATAAATTGTATTTAAAGCTTTCAGCTTTTATAATGATTGCACCTCACTACACTAAGATCAAAATCTTGCTCAATCTGTTGCTGTTTATAAATATAAAGTTAATAGAGTTATCATGGTTTGACGCCAGCTGACAGCTAAGCCCCACATAGCTGTTTGCTCACTACATGGCAGTGGGTTGGGGGAGAGAATAGGAAGGATAAAAGTGAAGGAACTCTCATGTTCATATAAAGACATTTTAAAAAAAAAAACAAAAGCAGCACACACAAGCAAAGTCAAACAAGGAATTAATTCCCTGTTTCCCATGGGAAACCAAATGTTCAGCCATCCCCACAAAAGCAGGGCTCCATCACACATAACAGGAGCTTGGGAAGACAAACACCATCACATAAAACACCCCCTGCTTTCTTCTTTTTCTTCCCACCTGTATTCTGAGCATGATGCTGTATGGTATGGAATATCCCTTGGGGCAGTTGGGGTCTGCTGTCCCATCTCTGTCACCTCCCGATTCCTTGTGCACCCCAGGCCCCTTACAGGTGGTGATGCCATGAAAAAGGCATCAGTGGAGTGGGGTGAAGAGTAGAAAAGGCCTTGACACTATGTAAGGGGTGCTCAGCAATACCTGAAACATCCCTGTGTTATCAACAATGGACAAATCCATAAAATAGTCCCATGTTAGCTACTGTGAAGAAAAATACCACTATCCCAGCCAACACCAAAACAGAGTATTAGGTTAGAGTAATAAACAATTGGTTCTTTAGGATTTGCTGAGTCAAAAGACTTGTGTGAAGACACACAGTTACGTATATGAACACATATGGATTATTGTTTATATTCAAATGTGCTTAATAGAAATTAAAATAAGAGTAAAAACAAGCAAAAGAAACTCTTGTGTTATTAATTACAATTATACCATTTGAGTTAAGCTCTTTCGGCATTTTTTTTTTTTAATTCCTTCCAGGAAAAGTTTAAAAAGCACTTAAAAATTTTTGCCAAGTAAGCCAAGAATATCAAGATCCTTTCCAAACTTATTCAGACCCACTCTGCTTCCATTTTCCAGTCTAAGTAATCTTTTTCCTGCCAATTTCTAAGAAAACTTCACCACCTGAGCATCAAAACAAAAATATCTGAATATTTCCCACCAGGTCTTGTCTGTCTTCAAATAGAGCAAACCACTGATGCGCTGGAAGACGTGAAGAAAAAAAATCTCTCCAATTATTCACCATGGAAAACAGACTGACCCATTCCTATTAGCTAGCTGAAGCATTAGATTTAATTATAATCATTATCATTATCTTAAAGTAAAGCTGCAAGTGTTATGAACATGCTGAAGCAAGTGCTGTACTTTGCGCTCTCTCCGATGTGGACAGCAGTGAAAGCATCATCTCAATCCAGAAGTCACCACAGCCAAGCCACCTTCACGAACATGCTGCAGACTTCTCAGAAATTGAATCAAAATGTATTCAAAAAATCCCCAAACAATGATCAATTCCTGATCTGTTTTTTTGACACTCTTTCAAAACTGGAGAGAAAACTTTCTCAAAGGACTTCAATTCTACATCGCAGTGCATGACAGGTAATAGCAGCAAGATGACACCTCTCATCTCTTAAATCAGTTTCCCTTATTAATAGATTACAGCCATGGAAAGCTGTTGCTATTCTTGTATTTTTAGCTTTGTTTTTGTGCCTAAACTTGCAAGCTGGTTTTTTTTTTGTTATTAGAACCCTTGGTAATGGAGACATTGTCTCAGTAACCTCTACAACTTTTTATAAACATGTTGAACTGTTTTTCTCACTTCAGAACCCTTAAGATCCCTGTGGCAACAGCAGCAATTGCTTACAAGAGAAAATAATGTTAGAGAAGTATCTAATGTATTTTTATCTGTCTTAAGTGCAATATAGCAGCTGGAAACGAGGAGGAAGCTGCCATCCTGTAACCAGTCAGCTCTCCCTGGAACAACATCAAGTGATCCA
Organism: Corvus hawaiiensis; assembly: GCF_020740725.1. Taxonomy (NCBI): domain Eukaryota; kingdom Metazoa; phylum Chordata; class Aves; order Passeriformes; family Corvidae; genus Corvus; species Corvus hawaiiensis. The sequence goes on from NC_063215.1 coordinate 28,912,398, forward strand.
TGGTTCACTGGCACTCCATAGACTCTAGTTTGCCTCAGGAAATGAATGACTGGTCTCATTATCCTGGTAAATGCCTCAGGGCAATGAAGAGTCAAAGAATCATTCCCTTCAAGCAATGCATTTTGGGGAAAATATCTCTAACTGGAATACCTTAGAGTCCTAGGAAAATTCTTTCCTCAAGAGACTACCTCATTACCTTTGTGACTGTACTGTCACTGATTTCCAGAGAGGAAACTGAGCTGAAGAATTGATGAGGAGTAGAGACAAGTCAGGACCCTGCCCCTTTGAAATTCATACCTTTATTAGGAGCAAAATGGCCTTCATGTAATGAATGTTGGACTTATCATAAAATTATACTTGCAAAAATACTGATAAAATACACATGTAAAATGGGCTAGATGTGAAAGGATGCAAAATTAGTCGAAGAAAAAAAATTGTCTGCTCCTGTGTGCAGGAGGTTTGTCATTTTTCTTCCTGGGAGAAAAGTATGTGGAATAGCAGCACTGCTACAACTTCAATTTTACTAAAAATATGCTATCTATATCTATAAATGAAATCTTTCATATTTAAGTCTGAGTTTGACAAGTTATACAGGAAAAAAATGAAAAAGCTTAAGAAATTTATTTTAGAACTTTCATCAAAAACTCTCCCACCATGGAGAGTGGAGGCTTTGACTTAAATATGAATAGCTGTCCATATTCAGAATTAAAAATATCCGAATTCTCTTTAACTACATTTTTGAGACCTTGATTGCTGGACGTCCCTCATCAATTTCTCACTAAGGAATGGTAAGACCATTATAGAAATTGCAAACTCATACTCACTCCTGTATTTAAATAATTAAACAAACATATTCCAATACAGATGTGAAAGTAGAATTTTTTTATGCAAGCCACCAATCTATTTCTTTATCTATTTTGTGAAACAGAGTCTCATGATTGCTTTCCAAATTTTCAAGTCTCAGAAATGGAATTAAATTTATAGATTTGAAGGATTATCTTAATGAGAATGAACATGTAAGTACCCTGTTCATTATCTGTAAATATGTTAAGAGATCCTTTGCTGCAGGTTTCTCACACGGTTTCTGTGGCAAATTTTTGGACATTGGTATTCATGATATGGTAATTTACATTCAAGAGTCCATTGCGTTTGGTTTTGTTTTGTTTTGTTTGAATTGGGTTTGGGGGTTTTTTTGTTGTTTTGAACTTGGGGTTTTTTTCCCATTATTTTTCTTGTATTTGTTCTTAGCTAAATGTTCAGGCATTGAGAAAAGAAAGTTCACCCATTCTTTGTAATACTGCTGCTCACCTCCCACATACCACCAGCCCTGCTGCCTTGGGTAAGTTGGCAACTAAGATTTCAGGCAAAACCTTTCTGACTATAATCCCTGCTGTCACTGTGAAATAACTTCCTAACACCTATCTCTCAAGGGCATTTTTAATCCCATACTGGAGAGCACTTGCCAATGTAGTTGTTGAAGCAAACTGTAAGCCACTTCAGTGTAAGAATTTGATTCACAAACCTAAATTTCTGGAATCCCAGACATGTTTCCAACCTACTAAATTATGGAACATACGAAGAGTTTCTGCTCTCCACTACATTGAAGAAATCAGATGGTTACAAATGAGTACTGAAAGACTGATGCGTCCAAATTCTAGATAACTAAACTCTGTATTAGTAATTACTGAACGGAGGTGTCAATTAGTAATCACAAACTAAAAGAAGACCAGACCCTAAAGGCAACTAATTGTTTATTTAAAACTTAGATATTAAATTGCCTGAAGTATCTGAGCTTGATAAGTGAGTTTTTAACAATTTTTTTTTTCTCTGTGTGAATTTATTAAATTCTTCTAAATTTAGGACCCAAATTTGTGGATTCTAGGATTAGAATCTAAAATACTCATTTCACAGGAGCACCTCCTGAGATAGTCCTCTGAGGCCACAGTGCAATTTCAGCTGTCCTTTTTCTGACTCAGACGTCTCTCCCACTCAGGACAATGCTGCTGTCATTTCCCTATAGGGGAGCAAGTCTGGTATTATGTCTACAGGAACACCTGGGTGTCTAAGCCAACATTATGTGCTTCATTTTGGGAGGTGGATCTTTCATTTCCAGGCAGTACATTTCTAAGCATCATAATGTTTAATCCCTTTGTTTACATTTCAAGGAATTCAGAGCCAAAGTCACTATATATGGAGAGAGAAATATATGCACGCTAACATCTCTAAAGTCTGAAACCCTACAGAAAAGAAATACCCCCATTTGGACTGCAAAAGTATCTCTCAGTAGGAGAAAGGAGAATTAAAAGGCTGTGGTGTTCAATTATACCACTCTTCTATCTGAGAGATCATACTCAGTTTGAAATCTGCAACAATTCCAATTCAGTAACAACCATCAATGTAAGGACAAGAAATAACTTGAGAAATTTCAGAACTCATTCTCTACCTCTTCATTTTTGGAAAGCTTTTTTTGATTTCATCTCTCTAGGAATTTGTGAGGACCATGAGTGTATTCATATATCTTTGTGAGAAAATAATGCCTTTCATAATTTTCTAAAAGTTAAAGGCAAGTACCCAAGCCTTTCATCTGTAATAATGAGTCCATCCTGGTCTTAAAATATCTTATGGAGTTTCGATCCTTTGGTTTATTTATAAACTTTGAGTTAAATTTTTTAAATTCCATACTACTGTGTGTGAAGAGGAGGGGATAAAAAAAGAGCAGAAAATAACTTTCTGGGAGCAAGACTTAAGAAGAAATTGCTAAGTGGTTCTTGTGTCCAAAATTTCTTTATGCTAATCAAGATAAGTTCAGAGTCTGCTCCAGGCTATCTTGTTCAAAGAGCAGAGACCCAAACAGTCATTGTGTTTTCCAATTACAGGATTGCAACTCTATTGATTGCTAAAGGTTATGTGAATTTTAGGAATAATATAAAGCATTTGAAATATTTAGAAAACTTGGATAGTTATCTCTGATTTTGAACATTAGGGTTATTAAAAATCAGAAAATATTAGAGTGCATTTTACTTTGTTTAAAATTAATTGAATAGGGTTTCCTCATAAAGGACAAAAAAAATCACATTTAAAATGCATGATAGCTTTTCTACCTTCATGAATTGCTTCAGTAAAAGAGTTCACACAAACTGAAAACATAAGATTTGCAAATTTTAAACATCTATATTTTAGAAATGAGTTCATATACACATCTTCTGTGGAAACTAGGGCCTATTGAAAACTGTTGCGGTCTTTTTAATTGGAAAATTATGATGAATATAAAATAATTTTTAAGTCCTAGGTGTTTCCTAGGACAAGGAAATAAATCTGATCAAAACAAGATGGATTTTGTGGTTGCCATGTATCTAGACTCTTATTCTGTATAAAGAAAAAAAAATTGTAGAATATGAACTGGGTTACAGTTCTACAAATGCCATGAAAGTTTTCAAATGTTTCTCTCATCTAGGTCCATTTTCCAAAGCTTTTCTATTAAACCTGTTCAATTTAAATAGATAGCCAAAGAAACAACATAATATAGAACGGAACTCTTCCATAAGTCTACAAGTGCCCTATATGTTGAGCTATTCTAAGAATATTTTCTTAGAAAAGTTTTTCACAGAGGACTTTTGAAATCTTTTTTTCCTCACAGTGGACAACAGAAAAACATTTAAAATCTGTTCACAGAAATATCTCCTGCTCAGCTCTACTAAAAACTAATAACTTTGTTGACTCTATTTCTTAAAATGAACAGATCTGTTTGGGTTGAGAGTATGATCACAGTTCCTTGAACTGCATAAATTTACAAGTGACACATTCTTAGCTAATAATTCTGTAGCTCACAATTAAATTACTCTCCTCTGTTCAAAAAATGACAAGAAGCCAGTAACTAATTCAGAATTTCTTTGCCTCCCAATTCATTAATGATTTGAAGAGTGCACATTTTTAATTTAAGCATTACACTTCGAGGTCCAAACAATTCCAGTGTCACCCTGAAAGGTAGTATCTTATTTGTGAGTACAGTAAGACAGAAATAAAAAGTTACTGTGTTCAGAAATTTTATGACTCATTCTTATATTCACTATCTTTGGATTAATTGCTTCCTTGAAATATAACAAGTACCATTCATGAAACTGTAAACAAAATATTGAATAATTTTCTTAATATTGCAGTTTACAATGCTTTTACTCTGATGGTACAAGAAGAATGTAGGATAAAATATGGTGGTCTAAAGTTCCAGTTGTCTTAATTCACTTAGGATTGTAATGACATTTAGGGAAAATAAACGTTTTACAGAAAAGTTCACAAACTACTGATAAAAACTATGAATTACATCTGTGCAAGTTTTGACTAGAATAGAATGGAACAGTTTGGTTACAAGGCACCTAAAACATTTGGTTCAACTGCCTGACTGCATCAGGTGTGACCAAAAGTTAAAGCATATTATTAAGGGTGTTGTAATGCCTCTTAAGCAGTAACAAGCTTGAATCACCAACCACCCCTCCAGGAAGCCTAGACTGTTTGACTAGTGATTGACCAACCTCTTGGTAAAAAAAAATGCTTCCCAATGTCCATTCTGAACCTCCCTTGATGCAGCTTGAAAGCATTCCTACACACTCTGTCACTGGATACCAGGGAGAAGAGTTCTGTACCTCCCTCTCCATTTCACCTCCTCAGGAAGCTCTAGAGAGCAATGATCTAAATGTGGTGTTCAATCAGACCCGCGAGTATGATACAGCATAATAGGATCCAAGAGATTGCAAATAACTTTAGTAGTTTTGATATATAACAAAATACGTGTCATTAGACATATGCCAGAGGAAAATAAAACGTCCCCTTCCTTTCCCTCAAACTTGTCATTAAGGATGGAGATGAGGGAATCTTTTTTTCTGTTTGGTATACTGTTCTTCTTGAAGATATATTGCAGTATTTGGAAAAGTGAAATATTTATATGAAAGGAACTACGTATCAGCAAAGTACTTCACTATGAAAAGACAAAAGGTGAAAGGAGAAAGTGTACATCACCATTTTCTCAGTCTTGTCTTCTGTTCAGCTATCTAAGGCACAGTGGATTTAATTACTGTTTTCATGAGCAAGTTGAGAAAGGTGGATTACGGGGGGTATGGGTTTAGAAATGTTATTAAGTTTGGGTTCATGCTGGCTTTCTTGGTTATGATGTGCCTTTCCAAAGCTTTATATTTTTAACAAAACTGGAGCTGCAACCACAGCAACTGCAGGAACAGATTTCCAAGTGTAAAACAGAGTCTTGCCCTTCCCCCATCACAGTTGTGTGTTTGCTGGTTCTAGTACTGTATAGCAGTGAAGTGAAGTGAACAAAGATGAAGAAAATATTAAAAGGTCAGCAGCTCAGACTTTAAGCAACTGACTGGGAAATAAGACTGTCTATGAAAAATCTGGAAATCCATGGAGAATATTCCTTAAAAATGGGTAATATCACTTAGAAAGGGAGCTGTCAGCACAGATCTACTGCAGAGGACAAAAATGTGTCAAAAGGCTTCACAGCAAGGAAAGATTTATGGAGAAACTGACAGGTCCCCATCTTCTTGACAGACTGCTGGCATTTCTCACACATGTAGCATTACACTAGAGAATCTCTGATTCCTCAGGGATTGTGTAGGGCTGGCTGTGCTGTGCACATATGACCACTGACTTCCTGTCTGTGTCAGGAAGGACAGGAGTCCTATAGCAGTCTGAAGCACTGCGACACTGAGATCCATTTCCCGAGGTGACACTTCATGTCTGATGACCTCAGTGGGGATTATTTTGGCCCCTGTTCCTATCAGGGCTACTGTGTGTGGATACAATATTGCTGCTAGCAAGAATTTTCTTGCTTCTTTCTAACCGGTGGGATACTTTTCTCTCTCACAGAAGATAATAGCAGAACTTCTATAAGCGATGAACACCTGCGACCTTGTAGGACTAAGTTTATGGTACAGTACAAAAATATTTTGACAATGGATGTTTAGGATTTCTAGCCAATCCACCCAGGTGGTGGCTGATCCTTTGTCCAATTAGACTATAAAGAAAAAGGTCTATAAAAGAGTGTAAAATAGTTAAATAAATCAATCTTGCTGCACAATTCCTGCTGTTGGATCTTCTCTCCTCTCCTCCCTATGGCTGCGGGATACAATAATCACTGTGGCTGAAGAGATTGCTACTATACTTCTGACATTCTCTCCTCCAAATGCACCTGTCTCTGCTTGGTGACTCCTGAAGGAAATGCCAATTGTTACTGAAACCTTCGGATGGCTATGGAGCACACATTCCCTGAAGTCTAAAGCAGAAAATAGAAGGGAATGTAGAACTGAAAAGCCATGCAATACACCAGTACATTACTCAACTAGAATGAGAGAGACAGATGCTTGGTGATATTCTTCTGTGTCTCAACCTGACTATGTGTTGACTGTTCTGACACAGAAGATAGTCACAGTCAGACAAGAGTTGGCTAGATCTGAAACATATATGGCCAGGAAACCATGCAACTATATTACCTCAAGTTCATCTGTTTTGCTGCTCTATGAGGCTGATTAACTCAAACTCAGCATCTGATGCTGAACTCAACCCAGACAGTGAGATTTCAGGGCACGAACAGCAAAATTTCCAGTGTTTAAATGAGTATTCAAGTAAATGATTATGCATCCTGATGCTGCTTACCATTTTTGGAAGGTTTTTATTGATTTCTCTGTTGGACTAAGCATCTAAATCCACCTAATTTATACTTAAATTGCTCAATGCTGCTTGGATCTTATCTATAGCAATTTGTTTATAGCCTTTAACTACACTATATGTCATCTGGAACATAAGAATATAATTTTGGGGTTGCAAAGTAAGTATATAGCACAAAGTACAGCCCGTAAAGTACTTCTTGACCTTGCTTTGAATAACCTACATCTGGAACTTGCATCACTGACTCAGTAGCAGCAGTAAGAGTACTCAGCTGGGGTATCTGTTTCCTCCTAAGTGCTTTCCACTTGACATGGTTATCTGAACTTAACCATGTTAACTTCATGCAGTAATTTTGGATGTAAGTGATAAGATTGTTATGGTTCACTCTGCTGCTCTGACATCTTAAAACAACCGGAGTTGATACTAGAAAATAAAATGAATTCATTTGTTTTATGCTCAATTATTTAGATATGAACTTTTCTGAGTGGCTAATGTGCCACAATCATTAATGACTGATATTTTTAAGCAACTCTAAAAGAACAGAATAATTTCTCAAAGTGGAAATTTTGGGGCAATTTCAATATGCTGTGAAAAAATATTTACTAAAGCAAATGATCAGAAAATGGCAGTTGCTTAGTGCAGCTTCATACCTGACACAGGTTATTGATTTTCCTTGGCAAATACTAGAAGGCTCCACTCCCTCTGTGTAACCTAATGACTTTGGTAATTTAAGATGGAATTAAACTCTGGATTCGGGAATGGAAAGAACCAACTTCACCACATAGCTGAAGCAATTCCCAGTTATATCTTTTCCCCACTCATGCACTGTAACTTCAGAAAGTCTTATTATTCCTTCCCAAACACACTATTTCTTGTGTTTTGCTTCATTTCTGTATGTTCCAGAATATTGATTTGAGTTAATGCTTTTCAATACACTTTTATCTATTTTCATGTAGTGGTTTGGGGATTTTTTGCAATCCTTTTTTTCCTGAAGCCAGGAAACATAAACTTTCCATTTTAAAATCCAGTATTAAAATACATATTATTCTCATAGCTGAATGATTTTTCAATTTAAAAAGATCATCAAACAAAACTATTTTTAAAACCACGTAATAAAAAGTTTCTAATATTACCCAAGGCAATAAAATTATCTCTCACACTGTCCCTATATTTTCAGCTGTGATTGTGGACAAATGCAGTAGAAACATGCAGTTACTGCTCTTTTATTGGATTTCCTCTGTAATCCCAGTATTTGTCCCTATTAAGGAAAAAAATAATTTGATGCTTAAAATGAAGCAGACTGATCTTTGCCAGCAGCAGTGGCTGCTCTGCCATTCATATATGTATAGTTCAGATTAAATATAGCCCCTTGAGAAAAAAGAAAACAATAAAAAAGAGGTTCTAACAGCTGACAAACTTCTTGGGGAAATTCTTGGTCACACATCCTATGTGACCTAAGCAAAATCACTCATGTCTTTCATATCTCTTTCCCTTACAGCAAAAATAGGATAATTGTATACATGGACTTGAACAGAACAAACACATATTTCAGTTTTCATGAAGAGGGTAGAGAGGGCAATAATCTAGACAGAAATAAACAGGTGCAATATGTCTAAGCATTAACTTGAAAATTGCAATAATTGAGCCTATTGCTAATATAGGTCTCAATAATATAACTTAACTGAAATTTAGACTGATTTTTTTACTTATAAGTCACCATGAAATATAAAATATTGATGAAACATCACCTTCTGCTTGACCTCAGCTATAGCTGGTGACTAGAACTAGGGAAGAGAACTATGCAAGTTACTTAAGAAGCAAAGGAAAAGGGAAAAGGGCAATTTGTGTGGTGGGTGTAATGAATAGCAATCACCTCAGAGAACCTGCAAGTGCTGACAGTACTGCAGAAGCGCATCATCATTAGCTAGAAGTTTCTGAAACACAGCATATACACACCTGAGGTTGTGGAGCAGATTATACTTACAACATTGAGAAGTTTGATGATAATAAATCAGAAAATTTGACGTTGACAGTCCAGAAGTGTAGCAGCAGACTGCAGATATCTTGGAAGGGAGATATTCAAGGATGAGAGCAGGAAGACCTGGAATGGAAAAAAGAAACAAAAAAAGAACCAAACCTTTTTGACCAAAAAAGCAAAGCCTAAAAGAATTGATAAATAATTTGCAATGGCAATAGTAAGTCAGGTTTTTGAAAATCTATGAAATTTATTTGAAAAATATAACCCATTACAGTGATGATGCTATGGGGCTAGTTTTTACATTGGTTATAATGGAAAGAAAATAAAATGCATATGCATCATGTGGCATATATGATATGTATAATAAAATGTATGTAAGTACTTTTTCTAAAAGAGTTTTGATATCATTATTGTCAGGTGGCCAGTTTTAGCCACTTTGACCATAGTATCATTACAAAAGTTATGTGATAATTACATAATGTAAAAGAGATGGAGGTTGAAAAGCATTTAAATACGTGATAAACTGAAGCAGGTGGACATTTTAGACATAAAATTATAAATTTTTTGTCTCTTCTTTCAATCAAGTAATCCAATCAGTACGTTAGACCTGGAGGTCCTATCAATACTTACTAATGAAATATTCTACAACAACATCATTTTTGTGACTTTCAGAGAGCAATTTTTTAATTATTCATAAACTGTTTATCAAGTTGAATAAGAGACATGGTCAAACAGCTCACATTATAAAAAGTAAATTTTAAATGAAAGTGTTTCATTGCCTAGATGTCAGAATGCCTGATTTATAGAAATATCTGAGATTCCAAATTTTCATAGAAGCTTTGGCATTTAATTCACTTTTGGTGGCTCAAATATTTCTTTAAAGTACAGGTTTTTAAAATTCAGGAATGTATAACAAAAAATAAACTTTAAAATGAAGTGCTGGTTACTAATGAACATGTTTTACAACATAAAATATGCCAACAAAATTATCACCCACCAGGGAAATATATGGTCTCATGGGGTGTTTTCCATAGAAACATTTTCAACTACATTTTATATCCTTTATAACAGCAATGCAATAAAGAATGAATTATAGAACTAAATCCATATCCATCTATTAGTTGCCTCTAGAAACTAATATACCCAATTACTCAAATAAAAAAACCAGACAGCCTTCCTGACAGCTAAAACTTTTCAAGGAAGTACCAGAAAATAAGCAATTAAATTGTACGTCAAAAACCTGAGCAATATCTAGGCTTCAGTAATCTGTACTTTCTTTAAGTCAGGGCAATTCTTTTATATATTCAGATGAGAAAAGAGATATGAAGTCTTGTAAGACTACACAGAAAATAGGAGAATGAAAAAAAACGTTATGAAATAAGTCCTTACTCACAGTCTCTCCAAATAATATTTATCTCATTTTCTTGTTTGTTGTTACAAAGGTATTTATTCCAGTACCTCTGTTGGAGTAGTTAACTGTTGCAACGTATAAACAGAAGACCCAAGCAGCACAGCACATACGTGAAGGAAGAAAAGCATTTTCACATGAAAGAAAGTATATACGAATGTACAGATTTATAATAATTGACTGGCTAGAAAGTACCATAATTATATTTAAGAATTTGAGAAAAGGTACCCCAAAGATAAAGGAATTAACCAAAGAAGATAAAATGAGGTGCAATTTAATCTAAAAATCCTTGTTCTTGATTTCACAAGTAAAGTGATTAGCACTATTTTAAATTAAGTTCTGTGGAAGGGGGTTTACATATCTTTAAGAAAATCTCATTTTCATTGTTTCTCAAAATGTCACGTATAAATATTTATCTTGCTTTTTCAGCAAAAGTTTGTTAGGGTAATTGATCACAGAGTTTTAACAAGAAGCAGGAGAGGAAAATGTGTTTCTTCCCTAGAGGACCCATGAAGTACAATACTGTTCAGTTGTGACAAAGAAAGAACTAATATTTTTACATGTAAAGCAGATTTTACAACATTGTTTTTCAGAATCACCCTGAAACAGGGCTTTATGTTATTTGTTGCATGCATTTCAAAATAATAAGGTTAGGACATGAACTATTCCTCACCCAAACTAAGCCTTAAATTTGTAGTGCTAGAGTACTGATAATGTCTCATTCCAAATTTATCACCCCAGAATAATGGAAAGATTGCAGGATGCATCCTCACAGTCCCTGCTCCTTGTGGACGAGCTCTTGTCATTAAGGAAATCAGGAAAGGAACGTTGTCTGCCTGATAATAATCAGGAAATAAAACACAGTTTTTTAATAATGTGCATGATAATAAAATAGGACATGGCATACTTAAATACAAGGATTCCCTGGGAATTATTTTTTAAATAATAACAATGGGAAACTTTGACTACATCTGTGATATTGTAAAGGGATTTTTTTTGTTTGCTTTTTTTTTTTGGTTTTGAGACTGTGGAAGATCTCTTCCAAGTCCTACTGAGTATAGTTCTGTGTTGTGGATGGCACAGATCTGAAATGAAGAAGTAAGCTAGTGATCAACTTAGAAAGTCATCAAAAATACCACAAAACAAGAAAACTTCCACAGTTTCACTTTTCTATGAGAAAATTGAAATATTATTTACAAATTTGATATCCAGATGATGACTCATAAAAATCAAGATCTTGGCTATAGTCTAAACTTGAAAAGAGGTTTAAAACATTTTACTACTTTATAAATGAACAGATAAATCTATCCAAAAGAAAATTATCCCTCATAAAATGGGGCTCTAAACATTTGGGTCTGTCTCAAGCAAAGAGAGGAATCAGATAATTTGCCTCAGCTGCTTATTAACATTGTGATTGATAGGCAAAAATTAGAGATAACGGCAGGGCATTGATTAAATTGGAAGTAATCTTTGGGGACTTCAAGTAAATCTAGATTTAGGAATATAATTCTGTGACTTAAAGCAAAAAAGCTTTACTGGAACCTAAATTTTAATATTCCTCAGAGTGAACTACAAAAAGAACAGCTATGGAGGGTAAGAGAATCCATTTCAATATCTTAAACTGAAACCTAAACTAGAAAATTGGAACTGTTACACTGTTAGAATTTACAAACCTTTGGGAATGATCTCAGCATAAATTTCAGGGACCACTAGATATCCAGATTTTAGGACTAATTAATGTATATTCAAGTTTTCAGCAGTACAGTGTTAAAACTTAGGGAAAATGTATAGTTTGTATGTTTTGCTGGCAAACACAGAAAGGAAAAAACAAACTCCAGCATTTACATGGAAATTGTAAAATCAGTAGCAAATCAATTCTTCTTACAATAATAGATCCAGTTAGATATTTTTCAACTAAATTATTTCTTGTCAGAAAAACACAGCTTTTAATGAAGGAAAAAATGAAGGCAAAGTGAAAAATGTTCATTATAATGTTTTCAGTTTTCTATTCAGCTGCTATAATATTAGAAAGAATAGCTTTCATAAGCTTGAAATCTTTACCTTCTCTATATCTCTCAACTGGATTTCATTCCCTTATCATATAGAGTATGAGTTATTTTTGTTTACTTTCATGTTGCTCTTCTTACCCATAATCTGTCACAAAATGATGAAAGGTCAACTTCTACATCTGTATGGTTATGATATCAACATTTATCACTCACTGGTTAAATTTATAAACAAACTCCTCTGCAGTTTCTCCCACTCTTAAGCTCCTATAACTACCAACAAAGCTACCTCATTGTTGTCATAGAGAAATATTGTTCAACTCACACAGCTCAGATCATATCAGGACCAGAGAGGTAGTAAACGACCCATAATTATTTGGCAATCAGACAGCTATACATTCAGGTTCCACATCAGCAATACTACCAATAAAACACAACCCAGGCAGGGTAGGAAAATGTTACTATACACCTAGAAATTTAAAAATGTATCTCTGTAACTAGCACCTCATTAAGGCATCAGCACGGACATGTGGCCCCACATGATCCTCTGTGAATCTGGAGGAGACTTCCCCCACCACTGTGCCTTGGAGCCTGGCTGGGTGCAGGCTGCTCTCATGCCCCATGAGGAGCTGCTAGATCTGGCCCAGGCAAGAGTGGGGCTGTCATAGAGCGATGCTTGGCAGTGCCTAAACAAGGTCACTGCTCCTCTTCTTGTTCCAAGGGGTCTTCCCCACTGATATCAAAGACTTCCATGAATCTGTGACACCACTTCAGACTGACCAGTCTTCTTGTTTCCTGGTCTCACTCCAATGTTTATCAAAGTACTTGTTTTCTCTTGTGCTGTACTTGGGATCCTCAGCAATAAGGGATACCTCATCATACGCGTGTATAACACCTACCCCAAAAGTAGTTTCATTGCCTATGGAACAGTAACTACTACAATATATAATAAATATCTAATTTTAGCTTATTTTTAATATTCTATGTCAATAGGATGGTAATAGCATTTCAATACACTTCTCTAATAGAAACTGTGCAGATATATAGTTTAACTGATATTCATCTTATGAGGTTAGGATCATACTTGCAGTGAAATCCTATATCAAAATGAATAAGCTTAGTATTCAAACAGAATATTTGATGATTTGGTTTTTTTCCCCCCAGTTAGTATTTTCTTTCAGAATATTCATGCCAGAGGGAGCTCCAATCTTCGTACTTCCTGTTCTAAACTGAAATGCAGACATATTTTGTCAAGATATCCCGTCATATAGAAACTATTTCTCATTAATTTTTACTGAACTCTGTCACAGAATATCTTAAGTATATTATCTTTCTCTTGTATTTTATCAGTTTTGGGGGAAAATAGAAAATTTTAATTAGAGATGAAATAGTGAACAAGTTATTAGATATAATTGTTACTCTTATGATATTGTTTTTATGCACAATACAGACACACTTAAAAGATGTTTTAAGGCAATCAACATTAAGTGTTTAATAATGTCACAAATAACAACAAACTCCAGATGAGGCAGCATTACTGAATATGACAAATAAAAAGGAGAAACCATCATTAACTATAGTTAAAAATTAATTTGAAAGACAAGAACAACTTTATAGAATATAATTTATAGAATTATAATTTGAGTTATATAATTATAATTATAAATGAAATTTATAGAATATGCTTTTGTATGACTATGTCTGCATCAACAAGCAAACAGAATCCAATTTTTATGGCAAAACAACAGGTACTGGGGGAACTGCTATCTACATTATCCATGTTGGAGACTTAGTTTAAACAGTCTGTGGTTTGGTCCTATGAAATTAGCGGTTGTCAGCAGTTGGTGTCCATTAGTTATAATCCCCTGGAATCATTCTTCCATGTTATTTTTATCTAAAAGGCACTCAGCTTTAGCACTCTGGAAGCAGATTGCATGGCACACCAGGGTGTAGGTGAAGATAATGGGTAAATGAACTTGTTTCTGAACTATGACTCTCATGAAGAGGTACCCATTACAAAGGAGTGGCTCATAAAGACCTTCTACTATTTAATTTTATTTTCCAATTAAAATAATTCTAATATAATTTTCTAATTAATTTTTTGGGTTTTTTTGTAAAAGGTAGTTAATTGCTTTAGACAGATTTCTGCAGCTACAACTGCATTTTTTAGCACAAATACTAGAATTTAGATATAGATCATCATTATATAGATGTGGTGCTGCTGCTAGCTGCATCTTTTCTAGATTCCAGGCAACTTTTCTATCATCCATTAGACATTTGTCCACTGATAAGTGGAAGGTGTTTAGAAGGGAAAGTCAAAGGATCACAGAAACTTGATTACATGTGTTCACGTTAGAAACCTATATGTGAAGTTTCCCCTGCAAGGACATCGTAATTGATCTTCAATTGTTTGGTTTGGAATTTGTTGCTAAATCCTTCAGCAAAACAGATTGTTAGAAATCTAATGAATACAAAGAATATATATATTTTCTTTATATTCTAAGTGAATCACCTTAGTGTCAAGCCCAAAGCAGTAGTGCTACAGCACCTTGGGAATGTAAAAGATGCACAGAGGGCAGAGGGTGCCTCACATAATCCATTGCATAAATCAGTTCTGCACATACAACACACATATATGGTGAAAGGAGTTAAACAAATTCTGTAGCAAAATATAATGGTTAACACTATAATTTGAAAAAAGCTTCTCCCCTCAATTTTATTTTAAAAATTATTATATATATATATGTATATAAAACCTTCTCACTCACAGCTCCCTAGACTCTAAATCCTAAGCTAATGTTGCTGGTTTGAGGAAATTACCTTTAAAAAGAGATCTGGATGATTAAATCATTGAAAATTTATAGAAATTAGTGTGACAAAATTCCAGTAAAGGATTTAGGTTTTACTTGCTACATCCTGAAAAAAGTCATCCCAGTGTCATAATGTTCTGAAAAAATGTCACTGTTTTCTTTGCTTTACAATTTGGAAGCATTGACTCTCCCTACTGAATTTTCCTGTACCTTATTTAGAAGGTGTCAGAACACCAATAATGATGGTGATATTCTACATGCATTTAATATGGACTGCAGATACATGGAAGCACAAAAATTAGCATAGAGTAATTAAACTGATTAAATTCTTAGTGCTGTGTGGTTTTGGATACAATTTTACCCCGAAACACTGAACTTCTCTCAAGTGTAGTTACCTCTGCTGACTTTTGGCTGCCTCAGCTCACTAACACCTAAAAACAAAGAGAAGCCATGTTTCTGTGGGAGTAAGGATTTCTGTCTAGTAGAATATAGAAGCTAAATGCATGGTGAATCAATTCCTCTCAGAAAGGAGAGAGAACTCAAGCTAGGGTCTTTACCTTCAGTGTGAAGGTTTTAATTCCCAACTGCTTTAACTGCTTGATTAAAATATAGGGGGTTTTCATGATAATTTTTTTCAACTTTATCCTGACTGACTTTTCTTTCTATATTTTTTTTTAGATAAATTTGTTCTTTGAGTTTAACATTTGCAAGACAAATCTGCAAAAAATTACAACTTCTCTTCCAAGATAAAAAATAGCATATCTAACCTGAAGTTGTAGTTCACCTTGTTATCATTCTTTATTCAAGGACGACTTTAGACTAGGGTGACTGCCAGTGTTTTCTGCACAGGCAAAGAAAATATGAATAAAGAGAGAAGGAAGAAGTGGTCAAAGTGAACTTTCTTTACATTATTTTATTTCCCTTTCTATCCAGCCTAAAATTTTGTGCTTTCATATAAAGCTTCAACTATAAAATGCAACTTCCCCATTCATATGATGTTTATTTTTAATCTTTCTACTTCTAATATTTTATCCAGGTTAGCCACACGTACATATACATAGGCTCTCATGTTTTTAAATGTTTAGTATTTTATAGGTAATTGTTCAATCTTTTAATTTGATTATTTCCACTGGAAACAGCAAGCAAAAGCAGAAATTACACATTGAATTTGTTACATAACATTTCTAAGTAAAAAAATTACAGTACCTTGATAAACATAAAAGTATGTATTTGCTTCGAAAGATTCATACTTGGCATATTAGTGAATATAAAATATTTAGTCTCCTACAAGTATTTGTACACCCATTTTTACAAAAAAAGAATCTAAAGAATAAAACCCAATAGTTCTACAATATAGAAATTTTCTTTCTACAATAATCCACCCATTAAACAGTGAATGTTTCTGGCCATTAATCCAATTAGCAACCCTTCTACTCCTGTTTAATATTCTATTGAGTATCACAAAAATAGATTAGGATTTGTGTTGTGTAACTTTAGAATTCCACTCTTCTTACAGGGGAAAGCTCTGCAAGGTAATTGATTATAAATGGCAATGACAGATGGCCACTGTTAGGACTCCAGGACACTATTAATATTTCTAGGTCAGACTTAGATTGTTCCAGATCACTTTGATCCTTAAATCAAATAGCCATTCAGTTCAGGAAATACTGATGATTTTGGCAATACAGATAAGAATTAACCTGCATTATTTACACTGAAGACACTGAAGCAATACTTCTAAGTTACTGATACAGCAAAATATAAATAAATTCATTTTCCACTGATAGCAGTGGTGACAAGTCAAACAGTCCAGAGCCCATCAAGAGTCTCACAGGAAAAAATATTCACAAAAAAAGGAAAAAAAGAGATGTATTTTGTTGTAGGGTTTCTCACCAGAAAAACCTACAGGAAAGGTTCTGATTTTTAAGAAAATCACAGTTAACACAGAAGTATTTCTTTGAATAGAGAAATTTAAAAAAAAATTAGGAAAAAAAAAGTGAAAGAAAAATACAAAGAAAGAGAAAAAGAAAGAGGAAAAAAAGACAAAAAAAGAAAAAAGTCAGAAGGTCAAAATGACATTCGTTTGGGGAAGGTTTGAAAGAGTCTTGAAAGACAGATTAGTATGTAAAAACTCTACTTAAATTGTACAAAAGAAGCTCCTGACTAAAGCAAGCTTTCCATCTAAAATGGTTCTGAAATTTCAGTGTTTGTGGAAACTGTGACTTAAAATATGCAGATTTTTATTCAAGGGCAAGCAAGAGGGCAATGTCCATAAGACACATACCACACAAAAGCCAAAAGGCAGATAACCCCAAAAGCTCAGTAAATATAAAAGTTACAACTGAACAATTAATGGTTAAAATAGAAAACTAACAGTCACATTAGGTAAATGTTCAGGTTTGCCAAATGAGTAGATGAATCTTATTTTGACAGGAAGAGCCTTGGACTTAGAATACACTGAGAAGCATGTATCTGATTTTCAACTGTCTCCCGTTATCACAAAAACTCTGCTTGTGATTCAGAAGACAGGAATTGTACATGTCCAATTGTGAATTGGCCATGTGAATTTCTTACTGAAATTGGAATTTCAGTAAGACTCTCCACAGTGTGAGAGTGAGATAACACAGCTTTAGATGATCTGATTCCCTGTTATGTCTTTCATCTTTTTTGAGGGAAAAATTTACATTACATTTACAATTATATGTGCTTGAAGAACACGACCCTGAGATTAGCTCAGTTGGTTAGAGCATGGTGCTAAGAATGCAAAAGTCATGGTTTTGATCCCCACATGGGCCATTCACTTAGGAGCTGGACCTGATGATCCTTCTGGTCCCTTCCAACCCAGACTATGCAGTGATTCTGTGCTAGTACAAAGAACAATTCCTAGAACATCCTCAAAAAGGGGTAGAGGGAAGAAAAAAAAAGAAAAAAAATAAGTAAAAGGAAAATGGTTTGGAGCTGGATCATACAGAGTCAGGAAGTTATTTTCTTGTCATATCACACTAATATAATTTTTACTTTCATCAGATCCACTTCTCCAAAAATTATTCTTCCCATTCAACGACAGAATTAAGATAGTTAGGGTAGTGCATTGTCTGAGGATTTAAAGACATACACTTTTAAAAGAAACATGTATAGATATGCATAATAACAAAAAATATATATTGAACATAAATCACAATCTTTCCGTTATTCTGTGAAGTGGTAAAACTCCAAACTCTACTTTTCTAGAAGATTTATTTAATTGTCCTAGCTTTTCTGTTATCTCGGACAAAAAAATCAGTTTCATAAACAAATAATTAACTTCTAAATTTATTTATTCCTTCATTCATAAAATTTTCTTTGAATGTGAAACTTTCCTGGTCTGCTTCAATTGCCTAAATATGAGGTATTGTAGGGTAATAGGTCTACCAGTGAGTCACATCAAACAGGTGGTAAATACCTGTCCTTTGGATCAGGAGATCAGAGACCAAACATCTCAGCCAATACTCTGGAGACTAATTCTTTCCCCTAGAGGTTCAACATATGCTTCTGTTTTCAGCCAGGTTCTATATCTGCAGCTTTGACACACACAGCCTTATAATTCCCATGGAAATTATCATGTTCATTTTAAGAGCAAGTAGATTACACAAGAAAAAGCAAATAAGAATTCAAAAGGAAGAATAGCATTTTAGTGGTTGAGGTAAAAGTAGTTGAGGTATATTATACTGTTATATATATTAATGAAACACATTTTTCACTGAACATAGCTGGTGATCGAATTTCCAAATGATAATTGCAGCCCTTCTGGGCAAAAATACTATGGGCAAAATGTTGGTTCTTGCATGTGTACATTCAGAAGATTGTACCAACAGTAATATGGTTGAATCTCTCTTTTCCAGCCAGAATCACAAAGTTTCTTTAGGATTCTAGCAGTCCTTCAAAGCAGACAGAACCATACTCTGACCACGAAGATATTTTCAGAAGATTATTTTTAAGCAAGTAACCGGGAAGATATTGAGTCATAGCAGTCTGTGGAGGCAGGTAGCAGATATGTGGATGCTGCCTCCAAAATATTTTGAATGCCACAATACTTACTACTGCTATGATAAGATGTGCTTACTTCCAAAGAAATTTTCAAAAAGTTAGACATGAATTTCACAGTATATAATCTTATGGGGGATTGTACAATATCTGTTGTGAGGGGTTTCAGCATAGGCAACCAAAAGAAATTTGTTATTATAAGTACTGAAGTGTTAGACATAACTGTGAAGGGACTCTCAAAAACTATATAATGATTCACACACAGCTGCACATAAAGGTATGCCATATTACAGTCCTGAAAGTCATTGCATCATAAAATGATTTGGGTCAGAGGGGATCTTTTTAAAGTCCACCTAGTCTAACCCCATGCCCCCAGCCACCACCACAGGACATCTTTCCCTAGGTGTCAAGGTTGCTCAAGGTCCTCATTCAACCTGTCCTTTACATTGTAAATTAATTTGGCTGTTTTCTTATTTTTCTTAGTTTAAGCTTCAAGGCATTTTCAAGTATTCTTTTTCTCAAAAAAGAAAAAACTGTGATTATTTTCTTCTTTGGGTAAAACACTGTGGAAATTATATTTCAAGTGATAAGGGAAGAAAAGAAAGTAAACTACAAGTATATGTTAATATATGTTCTTGAATTAATAGCATTTTCAATGTATATTTGATAATAGTTAAAGTTTCTGTAATTTTAATCTAGCACCGTACCATGTGAAATGCACAGTATTATAAGGTATTTTTATTTGCTTTAGGGGTTTTTTTGCCATAATGAATACTTTGCAAATAATACTCAAATACAGTAAGAACTCTGACATGATATTTCTATTGCAGAATGCCACTTTATAATTCACTTTGTATTTTTTTTTTTGCCAGAACCTTTACCTGCTAAAATGGTCTCAAAGGTTCTTTTTTTATTACTAGCTGGTGTCCTAATTTGATACAGTTACTGGGCCATATACATATTTTCCTGTAAATGGAAATGTCTAAACATATGCTTTGTTTTTCATTACTTAAAGTACTGAAAGTAGTAATTCCAGTGTAGTAGAATGTTTTTTAAAAGTTGTTGGAATTTTTTCATTTTTGTCAAAAACTTTATAATAGAGATTATATTTAATCTATAGAAATATTGATATTTAATAAAAAACCCAATAGTTTCTATGAAAAAATGAATAAATTTTTACTCTTATACCACCTATGAATATGAAATTGTTTCAACTGAGACCTACATAGTTTCAAAACCTAAACCACAACCCATCAGACAGGAAGAGAAAATACACATTTTAAAAATATAGCTTACACTACCTGTGGACCGACAAACATTTTGTCCATTTGACTTGTATCATATCACCTTAAAATTTTCAAGAGTTAATCCTTGACAAATAGTATCACTAATCCAGAACTGATGAATGCAAAACTGTATTTAGAAAGTGTTAACAATGGTTCACTTTAAACTGGAAGTACATACTGAGATTCTCTTCCCCTGGGTTCTATCCAGTACTATTCAACGCTATTCATTACTTTATTAATATTTATTACAACCGTATATGTTACCACATTGGAGGGAACTTCTGTTGGGGAAGATGAAACAGGAAAGCCTTGGAAATATGATTGCCTGACAAAAGATTTTGGGAATATGAAAACTACAGGCAACATCGAAATGAAAGCCACTTTTGAAATACCAGGTCTTAGTTACTGAACAACTAGAAAACAATGGTATGGCCACTGAAGTAATCCCCTCTTGATGGAACAATACCCTCTGCTTGCAAACAGGTCCAAGGGTCAGAGCAGACCCTACTAGCTCAGCAGAAGGGGTCCAAAGAGTAGTTTTAAGAAGTTAAGATGTAACACTCTATGGTAATATAAGAACTCTTATAGGCTGTATGTAAATGCTATAGGATTTGTATCTTGTATTAGATTGGTTAGTGACAATTAGAATATTCAGTGCAGAAGATGATTTATTGTATTGTAACCAGGACTTCAGACATTCTCATTCTCATTCTCATTCTCACTTCTATTCATTCTCTCTTCTATTCATTCCTCTCTTCCACTTCTACTCTTGCTCCTACTCTCTCTCTCTCTCTCTCTCACCCGTTCACTCTCTTGCTCTCTTGGGCCTGCTCAGAGCTGAGTCTACCAGCTCTGAGCAGTGCCCCAATACCCACGCCCTTTACAATAAACCGACTGTGTCCCAAGACCTGCCTATAGAGATCTCTCGTCTCCATCCGTCACCGTCTACGTCCGGCCGTCCCGACTGGACCCCCAGAACCCCCGTAACCAACAACTTCAATTGCAGGAGGACTGGATTAGAATTTCAATCATTTTGAGACACTGGAAAACTGTTATGAAAAAAAACATTTAATTAAGTCAAAGGTACAATTCTAGACTTAGGGAACAAATGATTTCAGAAACTGGAAGAACAGAGTGAGGGTAGATTGCAATCTCCAGAGTAGGATTTGGGGATTATGATACAAAGTAAACTGTGGTGAACTATTATTGAACTAGTTTGCTGTTCTGAAAAAAAGATAAATAATAGGTTGAGGTGTACAATTATATGTCTGTAAAGGTAATGGCTCTTCTGTATCTGAACTTGTTAAATTATAGTGTATATGGATTAGCGTCTCTAAAGTGTGGATCAGCTGGGGAAAGTCAGGGCTATAAAAATGTTGTTTACAAGAACAGTCTGAAAATATTTGTATTTTCATGGGTGGAGAGGCATGGAGGAGGTTCTAGCCTTTTTCAAATGCACAAGAAAATGGTTGCAAAGACCAAAGATAAAAAAATAAACTGTTTTGCATACCCACAGTCAAGTGAACTGGAAGTAATGGATGTAAATTGCATCAAATGAGACTTTAGTTAGAGATTAGGAAAAGCATAAGCTATTTTTAAAACCTGTGATAGATTGCCTACATGCATTATGGATTTTTCCTCACTAGACATTTATAAATACATGTTGATCCATCAAAAATCATTAAAGCAGATGAATATTTTTTGAACCATTTGGTTTTGCTTTTTATATTACAAACATGCTAAATATGGATGTGTCTTGGCTATTACAACTCTAACCAATAGGAGGCACCAAGCTGTGGAGGTTGAGAATGAATAAGATTGATAAAAATGATTTTCAAGAATGTGAAGACTTACAATGCTGTTATCTTTGGGTTTGAGTGAAATGATTAAGAATCAAAATGGATGACTTAATTGACTGGGTTTCTTAGAGTATATGGAGAGAAGAAGACACTACAAATTGCACAACCTGGGGGCTGGAAGATAAAAATATACATACATAAGAGAAAACTCAAAGACCCCTGGTACAAAAATTTAAGTCTCTAAATTAGGAAAAATGCATTTGCCAATAATTCTACAATAATGAAAAATCAGTATTTAAATAGAACATGGAATAATAAGTTTTTAAATCCAGAATCTCTGCTTTTTCTGTGTGAAATTCATTTCTGTTCAGGCTGTAGTTAAAATGGGATAATATCTTCCTCTTAAAATGATGCTATTTCACAGAATATTGTGAGATGGAAGGGACCTATAAGGATGATCAAGTCCAACTCTTAAGTAAATTACCTGTATGGAGCTTGAGCCCACAACCATAATGTTATTAGCACCCTGCTCTAGCCAACTGAACTACTATAGGGATAGCAGTGCATGGAACATCTAGCTGAAGACAAGAAAAATATGCACCAAAGTATTCAGGAATGAATGGTAATGCTATCTTTTTGCATTCCGTTAAATAAAGGAAATTTAAAATCTTTCCACTCTAATACAAAGCAACAAAGAGTCATTGTTAAATTCTGTTTCAAAAAGGTGTACCTTTCCAATACATTTTTCTTGTGGATGGAAAAGTGCCACATTTGGCCTTTGAGATAGTGACAGTATTTCTGTACTTGAGAAATACACTAAGAACTTTAACTTGTCTAGGCAAAGGAAAGCCTTGACCTTTTTTCAGATGAAGTACCTCAAAAATATGGTGATGAGGACCACATAAAAAAACCATCATGCAAATCTTCACTTTCCCTGAGGGGAGAACCTGATCTCACAGGTTACTTGTTCCAGATCAGAAGACAAAGTAAGATAAAATCTTTTCCGTTTCTACTATGTGCTCTCTCCTCTGTAGTTTATTCTGTTAAATATAACATTTTAAACTGAACCTTTAACTTGAGACTTTAGGTACTATTTAAGATTCCTTGTAGCAGAATTTTTGATGGAAATGTACATAAAATTTTAACCCTTTTGTTTAAACTTTGTTGTTTATGGAAATTGTTTAAGGAATTTAGTTCATATTTTAAATTGGTATGCAATGAAAGAATCTGTATTAAATAAATGCTTCCTAATTACTGATATTGTACTTTGGATGTATGCAAATTTATTACATTCATGGAGTCATTCACTATAGGTGAGTTGAAATTAATTTAATGCATTTAATAATTTATCTGACTAGAGGAAAACAGTATATTAATATGGCAATGTTTGTATTTTATTTTTCAATAATGCTTTTCAAAAAAAAATCAGATTGTTAAATATTTGGTCACTTGCACACAATAGAGATATAGTATATTTTACTATTTAGACTAAAATAAGACATTTACAGATATATAACATCAGTGAATTTCTGGTCACTAGGTTTGTAGTTAAATTTGCAATGTCTTTACAGTTTCACTTTCTAAATTTTTTTAGATGGCTACATTCTTCTTTCTAAATTTCACTTATACCCTCTACTTTATTTCTATTTTATTTAGCTTATAACAATGGAATGAATCATTAGTAGGAAGTTTGTCAGTATCATGGGGCAGAAATGGCAACAGACTTTCCAGAAAATTTCGTGTGATAAGAACAGGCAATGATTGCAAAAATGTAACAAAGTTTTGGGTTCTGTGGCACTCTTCAGCTACTGATCAGAGAGTAAATCACATGTAATCTATTTATTATTTATCACTCAGATCTCAATATACCTTTTAATATGATCCAGGATAATCTGTAAAATATTTTTTTACTTATCTTAACTAGTCTTCCCCAGTTTCCAGGAATCTGTTTTTTAGGGCCTTATCTTCTATGCAAACTATGGTGGAATTAACTTCAGGGGCTCTGAAGCAAAGCACAGCAGCATTTGCTGTGGTGTCAGGCACTACCATGGCTCACAGTGCCAGTGGGTTGGTCTCACTGTGGCATTTCTTCCTGTTGAATAAGCATCCTATAACCCAAGGCCTCCTGTGCTGCTCTCAGTTATTCAGAAACCTCTAAGTGACAATTAATACAAAAAGAAAAAGCAGTTGAAGTCCTTGTACCACGCTACTCATGGAAAGGAAATTTGATTCATTAAAAGAGATAATGGCAATTCCATTGGTATGCCTGAATTTTGTTTAAGGTCATTTCAAAGGCCCATTACCTTCATTAGATCATAGCATAACAAAAAGATGAAAATGCAAAAGAAGGCAAAATGATATTTTGACGCACTGGGTGTAGGGGGGTGGAAAGAGCGTCGTGTCCGTCCCGATTGTGTCCCGCCAGAGCCACTCCGGTGGTGCTGTGCAAATGCACTTGGACACACTGTGGCACACCGTAGTAGGTGGGTACTCACAGCCACTCACACACACAGAGCTGGACAGCTCCTGCAGCATAGCCGGGGACAAAGAGGCAGGAGGGGTCCTTTGTATGGAGTTCCGAGGGGTTTATTGGGGTCCCCGCCCAAAGGGATCCAGGAACCAAGAACACAGAACACTGAGGGGTCTGGGGTTTTATCTGGATTGGCACTGGGGGAGGGCAGAACATCAGAGCCTATCCTTCGGGGGCCATGGGGTGGAGAGGGCGTGGGGTAACAGGACGGTGACCAGTGGGAAAGGCGAGGGGTGGAACAAGGGACACGGGAACCAGTGGGGAATCAAGGAAAGGAGAACTATCTAGAACATGAACTTAAAAAAGGTAAAAGGGGGTGGTCTTAAACCTCTGAGCCTGCCCACCAGTGGACCTCCACTGTTTTGGGGCTCTGTGGCTTCTTGGTCATTTCTGCAGTGGATTCAACCACTGCAACAATATTTAAGTTAAAATTTGATTTTACCTGTTTTACCGGGAAGTAAACTACCCAAAATTAAACTAAAGAATTTATTTTCTGAGTGAGAGACATGCAGAAAATCAGTGTTTGCATCAGGCATTCTCCAGGCTTCTTTCTGCATTTGTTAGTCCAACGTGATCAAAGTTTGCTTGTTTTTCTTTTTTAATCATTCCTAACAGGCCATGGGGCCATTATATATAAAATAATAAAATTTTTTAAAAGGTAGAAAATAGTATTTATAAATATTGCAAACACATATTTTGTAATAAATTGATCTACCTTTCTGAAGTAATAGATAATTGCAAACAAAATTACCAAAAGCTTTTGCTTTGAGTGGTAGCCTGTATTTAAAATGTTGCAGAAAAAAGTTTCTGACTCATTTGCAGAGGTAGCAGTAGAGATCTGCAGTATGTGATGGGCAAAAAAAACCCTCAAAACCAACCACAAGCCACACATGTACTAAATTGCCATAGCCAAGAGATGAGTGCCTCACTAAAGTAACTGAACTATCAAAAATTATTTCCAGTGATTATAAGATATTACATTCTTGGTCCTGTACATATGTGGATGTAGCCCAAGTGCAGGAATCCTGTTACTTCTTAGGCCTGTGTTACTGTTCTAGTGTCTTTGAACACAGTAGTGGGAAGCAGACATGAGAAGTCTTCTTGTACTGTCTTTTGTCTTTACACTTTCCTGGAACAGTTTATCATGAATGAGTCATAAAGGGAACAGATTGTAATATCATCTTGCAAAAATCCGTTGACCTTGGTAGAATGCCTTGTGAAAGAGAACTCAGCTTAGTGGAAGACATAAAAGTAGGGGCACTGAATGAATTTCCTACACAGAAAGAAGAGATCAAAAGGTGGCCTTTTTTTTCCTGCAAAAGAGAAATCAGTCAGTAAGTTCAAACAATTTAACTATTCTGAACTTAAACCTAAAAATAATATATTAAAAAAACAACTCCTTTTTGTTCACATGCAGGCAAACATGCTGCCTTTTGGAAAACAATCTATCAGAGAAGTAAAAATATGAATCTTGTAGCCCAGAACTAGTTATTTATGCAAATTTTACTCTAAATGAACATAAGAAAAATACTTCCCATAACAAGAATAAAGTAGGAAAAGAAAAGCCTTTACTCAACTCATTAGTTGTAATTAAGAAGTATGTAAATCCTGATCTTCAATCAATCATTTCAAAATTAAACCTAAAGCAAAGTAACCCAAAAACTGCCCTTCAAATTTCTCATTACAGCACCATTTAGAAATGAGATTTCCAGCTGAACTGCAATTGTGTTTAGTTAAACAAGCTGTCAGATTGCAATTGGTATGTGCAATATGGAAGTTATTCAAGGGTAACATTCTGAACATATGCATAATTATTGGAAGAAAAGATATGAGATATATTAATTTAGTTTCCATTACAGAAAAAACAAACATGAACTGCTCACTGCAGTATACAAAGGAGCTGGACTTGTCTGTATTTGGAAATTTCTTACCTGAAGGAATGAAAAGAATACACTGTGTAGTCTTGACCTTTCTTTAAAGTCACCAGTTATCAGTGTAAAAGGCTGCCTTGTTAGGTATCTGTCACAGGAGAAGGTCAAATATCATATTATGATTCTCACTGGAAAAAGTATCTGTTTTACTGCAACGGCACCTATTTTGCTATTGGAATCTCTATCTTAGGTATGTAAAAACACTGGAATTTTTAATATGCTATTTCCTTGAGTCTTATCAGAATTGTAGATCATATCTAGAATACAACCTAAATAATTTATACTAAAACAATTTCAGTTATCTAAATAGCAGTATTTTGAAAGCAGGTTGACCGACTCAACTGCTGGGGGAAAAAAAGCCAACCAAAACACAAAACTAAACCCAAAAACACAAACAAAAAACCCCCAAACCTTCAATTAATAGGCATGTGAATACAATACTTTTCTTAGTGGTTAAGCTCAAAAACGGAATTAATGGTCTTGAGAAAACTTTTATTTATATAGTTGCAGAAAAGAAAGAGTTTAGCTGATTTTTTTTCCCCCTGTAAGATAGAGGTGGTTTCAGTTTCCAGGTGAGATGAGTAAAAGAAAATATATATAAAAAGGTAAAAATATAGTTGAAATTAGTATTTTTGTATAGATGTTAAGGTCCAAGTTTTTACATTTACAGTGAAGAAAACTCAAGTGTTTCATTTCTCAGAAACACATTAAAACGTTTCCTGTTTTCTTACAAATATTCTCAGCCTTTCAGATAAGAGCTTCTTAGAAATTGTCCCTAAATCACTGGAACAACTATCAGCTGTGCTTCTTTTTATTTTCTTGCTATTTCCTTTCTACCTTTATTTTTCCATAACATTACA
The DNA here is from genome assembly GCF_020740725.1 of Corvus hawaiiensis. Classification (NCBI taxonomy): domain Eukaryota; kingdom Metazoa; phylum Chordata; class Aves; order Passeriformes; family Corvidae; genus Corvus; species Corvus hawaiiensis. The sequence goes on from NC_063215.1 coordinate 28,939,701, forward strand.
CTGTTTACACTACATTATAGCTATAGCATTACTTATATCACAATCATTTTAGTTAAAACCTAAGACTGTGAGTATTAAACACTTATTGAAATATAATACCAAATGCTTAGTGTTTTTCTCTATTTCTTTTTTTTTTAATTATTTTTTTAAAACCTGCAACCATTGTTATTCATTTAAGGGTTTGAACATCCTAGGTGACAAAGTAAAATTTCTAAGATAGCAGATAGTTCTCTCATATAGCATAAATACATAAAAATAAATTATCAATGACATTATTAAGGTGTCTATACATAATAATGAGTATATGAGGTTGTTACAAGGTTGTCATCTAAGGAGAAATGGAGGGTGTTCAGAGTGAGGGCATTTGTCTTCCCAAATAGCCTTTATGCATGCTGGAACTCTCCTCTCTGGGGATGGCTGAACATTTGCCTGCTAATGGGAAGCAGTGAGTGAGTCCCTTGTTTTGCTTTGCTTGCATGTGCAGCTTTTACTTTACGTATTAAACTGTCTTTATGTAAACCACACATTTTCTCACTTTTACCCTTCCAATAAAGTCCCTCATATCTGCAAAGACTTGAATTCATAGAACCACAGAATCATCACAGAATCATTGAATGGACTGGACTGGCAGGAACCTTTAAGATCATCTACTCCCAACCTCCCTGCAATGAAGAGGGACACCTTCCACTAGACCAGGTTGCTCAGACCCCATCCAACCTGGCCTTAAACACTTGCTTCCATCATCAACCTATTCCAGTGCCTCACCACCCTAAGGGAAAAGAATTATTTCCTAATATCTAACCTAAACTTTCCCTCTTTCAATTTGAAGCCATTCCCACTTCCTGTTGCTACATGCTCTTGTAAAAAGTCTCCCTCCATCTTTCTTGTGGCCTCCATTCAGGCGCTGGAAGACTGCAATTAGGTCATCTGAAGCCTACTCTTTTCCAGGCTGAACAATCCCAATTCTCTGAGCTTTTTCTTGTAGGAGAGGTGCTTCATCCCTCTAATCAACATCATGGCCCTCCTCTAGACTCACTCCAACAGGTCAATGTCCTTCTTGTGCTGGGACCTCAAGGGCTGGATGCAGCACTCCAGGTGGGTTCTCACAAGATTGGAGTAGAGGGGCAGAATCACCTCCCTTGCCCTGCTGGCCACGCTGCTTTGGATGAAGCCTAGGAATGGACATTGCCAGGTCATGTCCAGCCTCTCATCCACCCCAAGTCCTTCTGGGCAGGGCTGCTCTTGATCTGTTCATCCCCCAGCCTCTGTTGATAGCAAGGGTTGCCTTGAACCAAGAGCAACACTGTGCATTTCATTTTGTTAAACTTCATGAGATTCCCTTAGGTCCACTTGTCGAGCTTGTCCACATCCCTCTGAACGCCATCTCATCCTACTGATCTTGTTCACCTTGATGTTTCATTATTCAGAGAATTATACAGTCAGTCTGGGTTTTGTTTGTTTATTCGTTTTAATAACACCATTATAAAACAAAAACTAGATTTATTTATGTCTGAGAAGGAAAGGAGAGGTAGACAACCGGTAATATGAAAAAACCTGACAGCACTTATTTTGATTAATTAGAAGAAATAAAATATTGTTTCCAATTATCTTCTGGTTTACAAATATTTCTTATCTGAATGTATTTATTAAATTGTGAAGACCAGAAATAATATTATAAAAGTATCAGCCTTTTGTCCATGGTCCTGAGATGTGAAAGTTTGCCTTTTAAAATCAACAGTTCTGAATTCTGTGCAAATTTCTGCTTAAATGGGAGAGTGCTCACATAAGCATTGTTTGCTGAAGAAATGTTCCTAAGATTTCTCGGAAAAAAATGAATTCACTATGTAATTACAGGAAGCCACCAGTAAACAATCCACAAACATTTTAAATATAAGAAACACTGAAATACACTGATCACATTATACAATTTATAAATAGTTTATGAACAGGAAATAAGGATGTTTTCAAATTGTATCCTTTGTCAAGTATCTTATGCAAAGTAATAACCCTAATAATAAATTTCCTTAATATAAAATGTCCCTATAATTTGCATGTGATAGTTTTATAGCAATTTCTCTTTGTGGAGAAAATAAGTGCTTACAATGCTGCTGTGTCCTTGCTGTGACAGGCCAAATTTACTTTGAGGCTTCTTATTTTTTTAGCATGTCCTTTGTTTCAGAAATTACTAGCTTAGACTATTCCAGCTCTGTTTTCCTATGGTACAAATGGTATTTTTTATTTTTATTTGAATATTGGCTACAATGTGTTATATGGGGCTTTCATTTAGACTTTAACAACTAGTATTATCTGTTTTCTGTATTTTTTCCATACTATTAATTAATTACACATGTTTTTAAATGCTGCTGAAGAAAGGAAAGGAGATCATTTGCTTCTGTATAATAAAACCAAGACGTTTTCCACAACTCATGAGTGTTTTTTCCTGTTAATAAATTAAAAATAAAATAAATGAAATAAATAATTAATCATAATTGGGTATTCCATACTTGTCTTGAAAATTGTGTTTCCTATCTCTGTGATAGTTTTTTTAGATTTGATAAACACATTTCATTTAGTAGCTACAGGGTTAATGACAGAATCACGTCTGCATTTTTTGCCTAAATAAAATTAATTATTCATAGCACTACAAGCCTGAGTCCCATAAGCAAAACACCAACATTAATAGCTAAGTGAAAAGAAATGTTTGGCTAGTTTTTGGTTTTTTCAATGTTTTTTTCCCTCATAGGAGTAATGCTTTATATATTTTCACCTAATTGCAAATAATGTTTCATAATTCCATCAAATATGGAACTTACCAGATGCAAGTCTTCCTTTTAGGGAAGATCTCCTTTTTGTCTTAGTATGCATGTGTATATGCAGTGTGGAATACAGATCTTTATTGAAGCTGTTTTTATCTGTTAATCCCGTGTCTGATGCATTACCTGAATTTGTAAACTTAGAAATTCACTTTGGAGGCAAGTGAAATATACACAGTGGTTACAGAGCTTTCTAGAGGAAGGATATCTACACTGTCACATGAGCTGTGTGGGAAAACATAACAGCTTGTAAAAGCACACACCTCTTCATGAATGAAAGAAAAAGCCAATTTCAAAAGGTCTTCATTCCTTAGACTACAACTTTCAGGCTTCCGTCTTTAAGATATGATGCAATTTTTCTTATCTTTTAATATTTTTTGGGGCTAACTCTCCTCTATAGCATTTTATTTGTTTAGTATTATTTTATTATCTCATATTTTCATTGAATCCTAATGATTCGTTTAAGAAAATATCGACGCCAATGCACATAACTGTTACTTGTCCCAGTAATTATGACATTCAAATATATATATCTACTTTATTTTATATATATATAAAAATATATATATATATACTTATTTTATAAGAATGAGACCGCTTCCTTAGACATAAAATCCATGTCCTACTACGCATACTTATATCTTTAAGATATTTTAGAAAGAAGAAAATACATATTTTTTATATCAGCAGAAAGAAACAGTATCATTTAGGATAATAATTAATCTGACAAAATGAGATGAGGACCCTAACTTTAATGTGTTCTTGCACAAAATCTCACAGGACTCATCAATCCTGACAGCGTTAGTAGGCTTCATTAAGCATTAGTTAAATTAGCCATTACTTCTTAACATTATTGGCTAATTGCTTTGTGAATCTCAGGCAGCTCCAGAGTATACTAAAGCTCCATATCAATACAGTAAACTTTCACTTCTCAGTATGATATCCCACTATTTAAAACTTGATTGATGGTTGGCCTTCAAAAGCTGGAATGGGCTTTATTAAATTCCTAAGTAGGAAGAACAGAAAAGTAGAGTGAAGATTTGATTGCCTGGTGCAAATATAGTTTTTAGTATGCTGAAAATATTGATGAAGATGACTGGCTAAAATTTGCAGCTGAGAAAAAAATCCCACAAATTCTAAAGATAACACCACCTTACACCATTTGTTGATAAGAATACTGTAGTCCCATTCCAACATAAAAGTGTGGCATGAATTCCAAATTGATGTTTAAAGCAATAAAATGTGTTAGTTCTTTCTGGAAAAAATGTGTTGTACCTTGTCCACATATGATCTTTAAATATCATCTAATTCAACCTCCTTGTTGTGGGCAGGGACTTCTTTCACCAAATCAGGTTGCTCAAAGTCCCATCCAACCTTGCCTTGAATGTTTCCACTGATGGGGCATCCACAACTTTGCTGGGCAACCTGTTCCAGTGTCTCATCACTCTCACAGTAAATACTTTCTTCTTAATAGCTAATCTAATATATGATCTGAATCTATCTTCATTCAGTTTAAAACCAATATTTCATGTCCTATCCCTACAAGTCCTGGTTAAATGTCTCTCCCCATTTTTCTTATAAGCCCCTTTTAAATATCAATAAGGTGTCTCCAAAGCCTTCACTTGTCCAGGCTAAACAATATCAACTCTGTCAGCCTCTCTTTAAGGAAGATGTATTCCAGCCCTCTTACCATTTTTGTGGTTCTCCTTTGGACCCACTCTAACAGGTCTATGTTGTGCTAGGGGCCCCAGAGTTGCATGTGGTATGCAATGCAGGGTCTCACAAGTATGGCACTGGGAAGAATCACCTCCCTTGATCTGCTGGTCACGTCTTTTTATTCAGCCTTGGATACAGTTGGCTTTCAGGGCTGTGAATGCACATTTTCAGCTCATGTTTAGTTTTTCACCCACCAATATACCCCATGTCCTTCTCTGTAGGGCTGCTCTCAATCTATTCCGAGTGCAGTCTGTACTGAAGAAATGTGAAGTACCTGGTTGATTTGTCCATACCTCTTTGTCATTTATGAAAATAACTCATGACTGCAAAATTTATGCTGGTCTATATGGTGGTCTGTTTCTCAAAACAGGCACCTATCAGCGCTTCTAAATAGTAATAGATCCACTTCAGGAACACAAGGCTCAAATTGACAGCCTGAAACCTACTACTCTGAGAATACATTAATCAGTAATAGAGATCATGGAAATGCCTTCCCACTTCTCTGTTGAAACTTTGTCAGGATTCAGCAGAGAATTAAAGCTTTGTGACCTGTGTCTAAAAAAAAAGAAAAAACCTATTTCTATTGTTTAGCATTGAGCAGTGTGCAGTTCGGAAGGGAATAATCTTTGATTTCAGTCCTTGGTTCTAGAGTACTAATGCATGGTATGAACATTTTTATCAGGATATAACTGCAACTGGGACAGGTAAGTTTTATTGCTTGTTGCTCTTTTGCTAAGGAACAGAAAACCCAGACTTCTATAGCTGCAGCCCTGCAAGCACTGGGGGACAGATCCAAGGAAGGAATGGCACAAATCCAAGCAAGGAATGGCACAAAAAAGCTGTACCTCCTGTAACTTCTGGTAAATTGCACTTTGGCCTTAGATATCCCCTGGTACCTGGATTCCTCCATTCTTGAAACAAGTTGACAGTATTGTGTGGATGATATCTAATCCATAAGGGAGTTTTTTTCCATATAATTTTGGAGTTTTCTGAATTCTCATCCTCATCATCGTATCTGGGGGATTTCAGGTAGCTAAATAACTCCTGCCAGCACTCTAGGCATCAGCTTCCCACAAGGGATCAGAGAGTTTATCCTGACTACCCATGCCTCAGGAATCAGAAAGCAAAGAAGGGGTAGGACTGTCCCTGGTTTGGTGATCATCTTTGTAGTCAGGGAGCTCAAGAAGACAGGTTTCCCATGACGACAAATGGTCTCCTAGAAATAAAGGCAGAAGCTAATTGCCCTGCTGGGAAATGAAGAGTGGACAGAGAATAGTGCCAAAAAGAAAGTGCCAAAAAATTTCTCTGCTAGTAGATTGGCACCTGGGTTTTAAGCACTTCCCAGTGAAGATTCTCATGTGGCAGAACTAAGTGAATGACACTGTCTGATGTTAAAACAGGGATGAGGTTAGACAATTTGATTAGAGAAATCTGAATCAAGAACTGTAAAATATTACAGAAGAAAGAAAAACCACATCTACAAAAAACACAACTCTGTCTTCAGAAAAAAGATACATCTAATCAGAGCTCTCATGCAAGGAATTGTTCTTTAAATGAGAGTTTGGGATGCATAACTGGAGTCTGTGAGCAAATGGCCTCGTGAGGTAATCCTGTGAGAGTTCTGTCTGGGATATGTGCCATTTAGGTGTGTTAGCTAGCACACATCCCTTACACCAGGGCCTGGCTTCAGAGGTAAAATACATGGAATAAAGCTTTGGAGCTAAAATCCTGATACTTTTACATGAGGGATAGGGAAATTCTGTAGTTTAGGAAAAGACAGTGGAGATTTCTGAGTGTGGCAATTACTGTCTTATTTGGTTCCACAATATTGGGCTACAGATATGCATTTTACATATACATTTTCCTGTATTTGAGGTGCGTGTGAAGTTGCACCCTGTTATTTTAGTACCATGCTAAATAAAGCTAACATCCTATGTGTGTGTCCAAAGCAGACAAATTCTTTAAATTTTGACATCCTACAAAAGGTAAATATATGCCTTTGTGTTGGGTTGACCTTAGTTGGCTGCCAGAGTCCCACACTACTCCTCTTCCTTAACAGAACAGGGGGAGAAAGAAAAGCTTATACGTCAAGATAAAGACTGGAGATCACTTAACAATTACTATCACAGCAAAATAAACTTAGAGAATTTTAATTTGAATTAATCTATTAATGAAATGCAGTAAGATATATCAAGTGATATGTTAGGACAAAACCAGAAAACTTTCTCCTGCACCACTCCACTCCCTTCTTTCCAGGCTTCCTGTGTCATGATACGTGTTGTTGGCATTAGGCAAGAGGGCAAAACTATCTAGGTGATATCATGCTAGCTATAGTATAGGAATGACACATACTAAGATTTCATTCTCAAAATTCATTACAAAGTCAAGGTTAAGTTAGTAGCAGCGATCTAAACCTGTGACACTGATGGGTAATTGGGCAGATGTCTGGACACTGTTGTGAATGAAAGGACTATTATTAGTGAGAGATACACTAAGTTGCAATTCACTTTCACCATGAAATAATTGTGTTTGAGTGGTGCATTGCCAGAGACAGATAACAAGAGCTGACAAGCCCTCCTATGTCTGTTGAATAAACACTGTTAACTTGATTCAAATGCGGTAGCTCAAATTTGCATTATCCTTTTTCAGTATTTCATTATCACAATTAATGTGGGCAGAGGGAAATCTGGTCAGTCTGTCCAGTGGTGTTGTCATAGGCAGAGTCCCTCATGGTTTTTTGTGAAGCCAGCCTTGAATAGTTGCTGTTGTTTCTTCTTTGAAGCAATAATGAAAAAATAGGTTTTGACATTATAATTGCCAACACTTTTTTTTCTCTTTAGGTGTGAATGCAGAATGAATTCAATACATAGCTTCAGTACATCTTACAGCATACAACATTCAAAAGTGAAAGCTTTTTTTTCCCCTAGATTACCAATAATTCAGCAAAGTATCTGGGTCAGCAAGTGTTTATTATGTCAGTAAATACACCTTTTAAGTTACACAAAAACGTTACATGTATAACCAACCACACACATAATTCCAGTTCTTATCACAAGCTATTGTTCATAGTGCTTTTTCTACTAATATATTTTCTGACTGTCATTCTTATGTATCCACATTCTCTCAACTAGGTGAAACTCCACATAAGTACAACATGTGGAATCCTATAAATATAATGAGGCTTTTTATGTTTCACTATGTCACCACAACTCATATTAGCTACTGCTAGAACCAGGGAGTTCTGAAGAAGGCTTCAAGCTAGTGTTGATATTAAAGGTGCACACTCACAGATAAGTGATATATTTATTAGCAAAGAGCAAAGAAACAGAAGACAATGTGGCATTGTTCTTATGCATTTTCTAGTAGTGTGCTGAGAAGACCACAGATACTTATCCATTTAGAATGAAAAATGAAAAAGAAGCTGAAAGAAGTGGAAGTTTGGGACATTCAGACTGGTAGTTGGAAAGAATTTATCACTACTGCTGACACAAGCCAGGATGTTATTGGCTGCCTTGGCCGCCCAGGCACACTGCTGGCTCATGTTCAGCTGCTATTGACCAGCACCCCCAGGTCCTTTTCCACCCGGCAGTTTTCCAGCCACTCTGCCCCAGCCTGTAGCACTGCATGGGGTTGTTTTGACCCAAGTGCAGGACCTGGCACTGGGCCTTGTTGAACCTCATAACGTTAGCCTTGGCCCACTGATTCAGCTTGTCCAGAGCCCTATGAGGAGCCTTCTAAATGGTATAGCAGGTCACTGTTACCCCTTGGATTATGAGGTCTTCATTCTTCTCCCTGTACCTGTCTTCCAGATCAGGAGACTGGTCTTACTGTTAAAGACTGGGACAAAAAAGGCATTAAGTTCCTCAGCCTTTTCCTCATCCTTTTCCTCATCCTTAGTCACTATGTTTCCCCCCACAATATGTCACTATCTGGGCTTCCCTGAGTTCACAGTCTTTCCAATAAATCTTCAGTCTGAGTTTGTAGATAATAGACTTTCAATAATTTGTGAGGCTAGGAGGATTAGTGGATTAGTGCACAAGCCTTTGGACACCAAAGAACTAGGTTAAGAGATCTGCTTTGGGTCAAAAGAGAAATGAGTTTGATAATCTCTGCTTAGTCCCTGGAAAACATTTGTACAAATCACAGAATCACCTTTAAACATTTCCTACTATTGAAATTCTTTACTTACAAACGCCAAATCTGGTGCTACACACAAAGAAAATCATCCAGAAAGACTATGCCTTTCTCACTGAAACTGAGCTATAAATCCGAAATATACTGAGACACTCACCACTTAGAAGTCGTACTCGGACTATAACAACTCATACAAATCAAGTATCTCTGGTGAAATATTCACATTCTTTTTTTCTTCTTTGAACCATCCATTTCACTCTTGCCATTTTTCAGTTCATGTAGTGAAGCAGTTAGTGGAGTTCACTCAGACTGTAATACAATACAGAACACGGACATTTCTATTTTCCAGTAGAGACTAAAACAACCCCAAAAAAACACCTCTAATTCTCTGTATAGGGTGCTGATGGACAAGTGCTGGCAGCAGCAGTGACTGCAGGGAGTATCTGTGAGCAGTGGCTGGGGCTGCACTGTGCTGGACACGACCATTTCCAGCTGGCTCCAACCCATCTGCCACAGGGCACAGCTGAACCCCACCAGCTGAGGTGAGGGAACATCTGAGAAAATTTATTATGGAAAAGGAAAATGCCACCCAAGCAGTGTGAAGAGTGAAGGTGGGAGAAAGAGAAACAATCTTGTGAACCTGAAGGCCACAGAAGGAGGAGGAAAGGCACACGAGCAGATTCCCCTGCAGCCAATGGAAGAGTGTAGGGTCCACTTGCTGGAATGGATGGCTGTTTGCTGAAGAAAATCTGGCTCATGAAGGGCCCTTGAAGGAGCAGGGCTACAGGAGTAGAGCCTGTGGAGAGATCCTATGCAGGACTAGGGAAAAGTGCGAGGAGGACAGAGCAGCAAAGATGAAGTGTTATGGGCTGACCACAACTCCTGGGCTGCTTGGAGTGGGGAGGCAGAGGATTCTGGAGTGAAGAACTAAAGCTGAGTTTGGGAAGAAGGGAGAACAGGAAAGGGTGATTTTAATTTTGTCTTCATTTATCACCACCTTACTTAATTTTAATTAGCAATGCATTAAAATAATGTTTCCCAAGTGAAGCCTGTTTTGCCCATGATGAAAATTGCTAAGTGATCTCCCTGTATTTATCTTATGCCAGAAGGTTTTTCATTCTCTTTTCTCCTGTCCAGTTGCAGAGAGGGAGTGAGAAAACAGCTTAGCAGGGGTCAGGCAGCCTGTCAAGATCAGCCCATCACAATCTACTTCTAAAATTTGCAAGTCCAGCTGAAAACATTTTAAGACCACGGCTATGAACATAAGTCCTATCCAAGAGGGTGTAGTCAACCTGTAGGAACCCAGAGTGCCGAGAATATTTCTCTGCCACTTATTCAAATGCAAACTTATTCAAATGCTCTTTTGTGATGGAATCTCTGTATCACAGATAAAGGAGATCAAATTAAATTGTAACCTGTCTAGATTTGGAAAACTTTCATATCTGCATATGGAATCTATTTCAAAGTAAATATATTAGGACAAAATATTATTTTTAAATAAATATGGTTATGTCAATAAATTTGATGGCTCTAGAAAAGCTCTTTAAGGCTTACAAAAGATAATATTTCTTGAATGAATCCTTTAATCAGTAATGAAAAAGTGAATAGTTTCAATAAAATTTGAAGTATAGTAAGGCAGAACCAGTTACACCAAAATTGCATTAATGCCAAAACTGCAGTTTTCATCTTGACTTCAAATTTAGTGACATATGTAGGGGTCATATTAAATGCAGCAAATGCATGAGGCCATAATCCCAAACCTTTCTGAAGGTGTTACCTTGTAATTGATTTCACTGGACACTGAAAAACAAGTGATTTTTTGACAATTATAACTGTTTATTGCAGAGAGTAGCATGCATTAGCACTAGAAACAGTTAAAACCTGTTTTATCTTAACACTGAAGCATCAGGTACCTTATTATTATTTTTCTTTAGAAATTATTTGCTTTCTAGCTGTGTTTATATTTGCAATTCAGTATGAACTGAAATACAAATGCAGTTAGTCAAGGCCTAACAGAAATATTCTGGTACTCTGAACTCACTGTTGCAGCATTGCAGGCTAGATAACAGCTTCAGTTTTGAATCCAAATAAGAGCTAAACTACTATAGAAATGGAACTTGGGAAAAAAAAAACCTTACTTGTTTTAAAAAAAAGACCCATTTAGTTATTAGAAAAAGACTTGTATATAATATGGTTATGAGGTCAGATGTGATTGTATATAAAAGAAGGTATTCCAGATCTAATTAATAAATTGTTCAATCTGCTGTCAAATCTTTCATTGAACATGTGGGATGTTTGGTGAAGGAGCCAAAACATCAGAAGTAAATTCTACATAATGTTAAAGTCAGTCCCACTCTCAAAATTACTGTTACTTGTATTTATGTATAACTACAACAAATACAGTATTTTAATTATCTAGAGAAAGGCTCTGCAGTATTGAAGTGAACTATGGTGCTTTTGAGAAATCAAAATTAATTACAATCACAGAGTATACTCCTACATACAGTATATTTATTCATGTTTTCAGGAAAGAATACACTTTAGAATCAGGAAATATTTACATTTTTGAAACAATACTAAATTAGTAAGTAATATCTACTGTACAAAAGATTTTGAACTTAAAAAAGCAAGACTCAGGAAAATCACCTATGTTCTGACAACAAATTTTGAATTAATTCAGGAGAAAAAAATATGTCACTAGTTTTGACACTGTGTGTTTTGTGTCTGATTTTTTTTTCTGTATAATTTTGTCACTACTCTGTTAGGTTAATTAGACTCTTCTCGGTTTTCTATTTTCACCTAAAAATAATTTTTTAAACATTTTGTTTACCAAATCGCAATGGGCAATCAGCCATTTTAAAAAACTGATTAAACATAAGTATTAATGCAGTTGGTTTTAAACAATATTAAATTTTTCAAATATTACTGGCACAATAATATGTAACAAAGCAGTATTACAGTAGGGAATATCTTCAAAGAAGCAGAAGAAAATCGTAACAATTGACTTTTCAGCAACATAGTGGGATGTATTGAAATTGAACTGTGCTCTGCAAAAAGCTAGAAAACAATAGATACAGTAGCAATACATCAAAGAAATTGTGGTATCTTTCATAGGAACATGAAAATTAAAGCAGTCTTTGAGGTCGTGTATACTGGTCCCTGGCTGTGGCAAATCTATTGGAAAGATAGAAACACTAGCTTTGTAGGAGATTGTTCTGAGATCATTCTTACCATTATAAAAAATCTTATCCTAATAAGCTTTATTTTTCAAACTGAATTAATTCATACTTATGTTATAGGCATTTCTCTCATGACATCATTTGTCCATCAGCTTAATAGCTTTTCTTCTCTGGTGTTTTTCCTTAATGATTTAGGGACAAGTCATCATATTTTTTCTGATTCTTTTTCTTTCCTGGGCTAAACAGTCCAGGCTTACTTTGGACTGTTCTCCCAACAGTTTTTGGGCCTGTTTAGTATAGAACTTTAGCTGATAATTTGCTGTACTTGAATATTTAAATTTTTTTAAACTTTTCTGTATTTCAGTGTTATCACAACCTTGTAAAATGGCATAGTACTTCTGCTTTTCTTGGGTTTAGTAGCATCCTAATATTATTTGCATTATTTGTGACTATGTTGTAGTCAGGACATTAGTCACTGATAGCATGCCAAGAAATTTTTTTTTTTTTTTTTTTTTTTTTTTTTTTTTGTGTGTGTGGCTGTACTGGGTCTGGCTGAGAAGGAGTTCATTTTCTGATAGCAGCCTTCACTGTGCTGTGCTCTGCATTGGTGGCTAGAAAGGTGTTGATAAAACACCAGTGTTTTGGGTGCTGCTGAGCAGTCCTGGCGCAGCACTGGCACGGTCCAACATTCTGCCCCTTCAGCAGAAGGCTGTGGGTGGGCAAGATGTTGGGAGGGGACACAACTAAGAGAGCTGACCCAAGCTGACTAAAGGCCAATTCCATAGCATAGGACATTGGCTTAGATATAAAAGCTAAGAGAAGGAGGAGGAAAGGGGGGCATTCATCATTTACATTAATCTTCCAGAGCAGATGCTACATGTGCTGAAGTCCTGCTTCCCAGGAGGTGGCCAGACATTGCTTGCTGATGGGAGGAGTAGAGAATAAAATTTTTGGGTTTTAAATTTGCTTCAACCTTTGCAGGCAACCTTTCGCTTTTACTTTCATAAACTGCTTTATCTTAACCTACGAGTTATTTTCCATCTTATTTTCTGTGTCCTGTCCAACTGAGAAGGGGGAGTGATAGAGCAACTTGGTGGGCACCTAGCATCCAGCCAAGAAAACCCACCACTGTAACTCAAGGTGTAAATCCCCCATTAATTTAAACCACAGTGCTGGGAGCTACATGTTATAGTTTTCAGCCTCATTTCCTTGCCCGAGTATGATACAGTTTCCTTCCTGAAAGTAATATTACTCCCTAGATTTCTGCAGCTCTTGAACTTCATTACACAATTGCAGGTTCTTGGCAAAGTGAGTCAATGAAAATAGTAAGTTAAAGAGCTGCTCCACAGGAAAAGAACACTCTCTTTACTAAGAGAGCAAACATTTGTAAATTATTGTCATCTCTTGGTTTCTGTTAATTATATTTATCCTTGCTTCTCTAGGGAACTGTAATTTCTGATCCTTGCTGTATCTGAAGTGCAGCTGAGATATTATACTAGGCATATCTAGTCATCAGGAAAAGATTTTAAATTTATCAGACACAAAATACTAAAAACACTAAAACTTGTACTTTCCTCTGTTCTGTTTTCTATTTATGATGTGAAACCATAAATGACTCATTCATATCTCATCTGTTTGAAATGTATTGCTGGAGAAATTATGTGTTCCAAGATCTTTCAAACATAGAAATGCTGATTTCTTACATATATTTATTGCCAATACATATTTTCAACAACTCATCAGTTTACCATACTAAAACTAGGATTATAAGCATAAGAAAAAATGAAGGTATCAATAATTAAGATCTCAACCTCCAAAGATTTTGGGATTATGTTTCCATAAATAACCTTGTTTGAACTTCTGTCATTGTTCACATTTCTAATTCTTCGAGACACTTAATACACATTTAATTTCAAGCATGCATTAGCCTCACTGAAGTTTAAAAATATTATATCAATTTAAAATTAAGCATTTGTGCTTAACATCTTGCTAGAATGTAGTTCCTTCTTTTGTTTTGGGTTATAGAGAGGTCTTGTGAAATTCAGACAAATTTTCAAACCTGTAAGTTCAATAGTTCGTAAAATTCAGTACCCAATACTGCTTTGATGTTGTAACTTGATCTAGCTAGCTCATCTGCCTGGATTTTTGAGAAATTTCTTCTTGTGTTTTCTCTCCCCAGTGTGTGGAAACCTTTAACTGGCTATGTGAAAGAGAATGGTGGCAACCCATTTCAGTGGAATCTTCATTGCTGGTGAGACAATAGGAATTGCATTAAATTCAGCAAAGGCAAAACCTATGTCTTACAATGAGAACAGAATAATTCAATGTACCAGCATAGGATGGGCTGGCAGAGAGCACCCTACAGATCGAACACTTCAACATATGCCAGCGTTCTGCTCCAGCATCAGTCAAGGATAAGGGCATCCTCTTCTGCACTGGAAAGAACTTTTCCAGCATGTTGAGGCAGGTCTTTCCTGTGTTTGGTGCTGGTGAGATGGGGAGTGCTGGGTCCAGTGCTGAACTAACCAGTAAAAGAAAGGCTGTCGAATTGAAGCAAACCTTCTGAGAAACCACCATAATTGTTAGGCATGTGAAGCTCCTGATGTATCAAGACAGCCTGAGACAGCTGGGATTGTTCAGGATGAAGAACAGAAGGCTGAGGCGCTGTAATTTGTCTTGATGTATGTTGTGAGACGACACAGAAGAGAAAGAGTTGAGCTTTTCTCAGGTTGAGAGTGAGCATAAGTTGTAACAAGAAAAACACCAACTCAGCATGAATAGAGAATATTTTACAGGTTGGTTGGTTAAGCACTGGATTAGGATGCTCAGAGAGCTTGTCAAATGTCCATCTAGAACAAATCTTCACCCTCTTCAAAATACTATCTTTTAGAAGCTTTGTTAGATATATTTGCTACTAGTGCCTCTACAGAGGCATCTGTGAAAACTAGATTTGGTTTGATTCTAGAAGTGAGATCTGAGTTTTACTGATTAGTTGGGAAAAAAGTCCTATTTAGTCCCATTATTTGTCTGAGTTGCTAATAACAATCACCTTTATGTAATCGAACATATCAGTTAAGCCCCTAATAGTGGAGAAAAAAAGGTGCTACAGTCAATTTTCATTATACAAAACAGCCTGAATAGGACATTATGTGCATAGTAAGTAATTTTTTCAAAGTCTGCATAAATGTCTTATTCAGTTTGGGATTCATTTCACAGTCCAGAAACTAACTTTCAAAATATTAATAGGATTTGTCAGTTATTTCAAAATATCTTCTGCAATAGAACTGGAACTTTGACTGGTCTGCTTCTGGTTTGACAACTTTAGTCCAGTCCAAAATGAAAAGAAGCCTTGGCTCATTGACTTTAGGAGGCTTTAGATAAGTTTTATTAAAACTAATAGGAACTGTATACAAACAGAGAGGAGAAAGAGAAGCTTTCTTGATATCTGGCTTTACACAAAGGAATAACTTGATTAAAACTGAAAACAAAATGCATTATAAATCACACACTTGGACAGGAATATTTTTCTCTAAGGTTCCAAATAAGCGCTTAGTTAAACAGTACCCTTTTCCAGTCCCCACTGCCTTTTTTAACTGTTTTAACATTTCTATATTATGAACCCTGTTTCCACCACAAATCCAAATCACATCCACATACTGACCACTGTGAAGAAAATTGACTCTACTCTAGCTGGAACCAGGGAATGAATTCTTTGGTTTGGTTTGCTTGCATGCATGGTTTTTGATTTAGCTGTTAAATTGTCTTTATCTCAACCCATGATATTTCTCAACTTTTGCTCTTCTGATTCTCTCAGAAGAAAGAGAATCAGGGGATTCTGGTACTCACTTGTTGTCTAGTTTTAAACCACAATACAATATTTTCATGTGTACTGGAATATGATATATATTAAATACCTAGCAGACTTTTTTTCTATAGCAATGTTCATTGCCAAAAAAATTTTGAACATTTCCAGGTTGCAAAATTTATTAAATATAATTCCCATTCAACCTTGTTACAAGGCTAAGTGTATTTTAAACCTTCCACATTCCACCATTCTGTATAACCTGGCAGCCTTACTTCTTTTTGGCGCAGCACTATCATTACCTGAAAAAACACCAGCTACATCATTGCAGATAATATCTACTGGCTATGATTTTCTATGCACCTTCCTTCAAACAGGCTAGAGCACAGCTGCCAGAAATGTTGGCCTCTGCAGCATTGCTTCATATCTATAACCATACATAACAAATTTAACCCAGGATATTCTAATATGAACTCAAAATTAAACACTCAGTATTCCATATTCATTTCAGATTGTGGCACACAGTTACATTCTCTCTCTTTTTCCATTATTCACAAGCAAGAATATAATATCAAATGGTTGTAAAATGTATGTCTCTATTTTCATTCTTGAAATTGCTCAGGTCAACATAATAATTTAGCAGTCCTGAAGTCATCACAAAGGCATATATTCTTTTTGGCAGAAGTTTGGTGCTTTCATCTGAGCAGCATAAAAAAATTGATTCTTCTGTACTCCCAGTGTTAAATTTTATTGACTTGTAATATTAACAGCATTGAAATATTGAACTTTATTTGAAAGTTGACTAAGTTTTTAATATTTTCCTGTTTGTAGTATCCTTGTTTATCCTTTAGTATTATAGCTGAACTTCTACCACTTCCCCCTTTGGTATTGGGTTGGGGTTTTTTTCCCAAACACAGATGTTGATGAAAGTTCTTTGCTTATTGGTTTTTCTTTTTTTACACACCTATTAGATAATTCACTCACTGTGTTACTTATCTTAAAATATCTGCTAGTACATGGAAGATGCAGCACTGACTTGAATGAGTAACAAATCATCTTCTCTTTCCCTCCAGTAAAACAGCAATCTGAACAGAACTCAGGAGTTCACACTCTGTCTGTTCTGCTGTCTGTTTTGTTTGAACAGCTTATACTGTCTTCCCCTGTTAATTCTGTAAAATAAGGGTAATTATATAAAGCCTTGCACGCATAAGGTGTCTGCTTCGTATTTTGAGACATTGTAGGACAGGGAATGAAGCTAAGATTCCAAATTTATTGTAGACATATTTCTTCATGACAGAGTCCACAGCTTCAGTTCTGTAGAAAAGACTATAAGCTATCAACTTCTATTCACACGGTGATTTATATCTCTGTTTATCTTTTTTTCTGGGGAGTCATTTTCTGAAATTGATACTAAGATTGGAACCTCAAACAATATTTTCCTCCTGGTGGTATCCTTTTCTCTTCCATAAACTTTTTAGAGTTTAAAACAATGTATACTGTGTCTTGAGATAGCCCATAAAAATAAGCTTTTCTCATTTTTAAACAATATGAAGTACTGTACATAGGTGGTGTAAGCAAAATTTAAAAGGTTTATTGGACTTGCGAGATCAATATAGGCTATTTCTCTATATCTCCTCTGTAATAGAGGAATTCCATCAAGAGCATCATAGTACCCAGATTAACAAACAATTGCACAAGAGTAACTAGCTTCGATGTCTTTCTTCATCTGAAATCTATGAGTGAATAATTTCTCAAAAAACAAAAGAGATAGGAATTAACTTAGAATAGTATAAGTAGTAAGAAAGCTTTCTTTCTGGAACTAATACAAGCACAGAATAGAATGTGCTCTATAAAGCAGGATTAATTAGTGCAAATGTTACCACCAACACGTAGAAGAGGCAGGGCAGGAAGAGTTCATTAACATCAAATTTCAAATAAAGATTTGATCTATTTAAGCAAGTCAGGTGAAGTTATCACAGGCAATTGTCTTTTTTGTCTTTAGATTTTCTAGTGTTAAATTTTATCTGAATAATAATAGGGATATATAAAATAACTTGCTTGTTTTGGACATAAATTAACATAAAAAAGAAAAACAACTTCTTTCGAGTTTTTATTTGATCATTTGCAGAAGTTGGTTCCCGAGGTAGAAGATTACAATAACAGAGAAATAAAAGAAAGAAAATGAGAATTATTTTCTCAAGTTCTACCTACATTTTGTGCTTTGAAAACCTGCAGTTTTTCTACAAGCATTTTTCAATTTATTCATTCCATAGTAACAGGAGAGCTGTAAAGCACTCTAGAAAAGGTGATTCACTTCTGCAAAGCCATAAATAGTGTAGTTGTTATGTAACTCGTATGCCCCTGCTACATACTCACATGTGATGTCATCACAAGGGGATAATAATTTAGCAGGAAAAGATTAGATTTATTCCAATTTTCTTTTCCAAAGTCACTTATGTTTCATAGGCTATGGTTTAGCTAATTATTTAGCAAAGTGATGGAAAGATATACTTATTTTGGAGAACATGCATTTACCTAGGAATAGGGTGTGTGGGTTTTTTTGTATTTTGGAATTAAAGAAGATTAACACTGTGGTGAATTTATTTCATTTCTAAAACCAAAAAATCTTGTTTTGATGTACAAGTAGAAGATATTGAGGGGCTGCAGTTGTCGTGTCTCTACCAAATTCTTTTCCCCCAAAAGGAGTTTTTAGTGCAAAGTTATTTGCTTCCTCTCTACTGAGTAGTTAATTTTTAAAAGAAATTCAGAAAACATGTTTATAATTTCTTTCGGACAAGAAACAAATATTTGAATACTTTGAATACCTTGATATGCTGTTTAATTAGGAAAATAATTCTGATACTCGTTTTCCAAAGAATCATTATCCATTTTTCTACTATTGAGCATGAAAATGGTACGATGACAAAAGTGTCGTCTAGGCATATGAGTTTTGGAATGGAGACATTTTCTTACCTTCCGTTTGTTTCTGAGAAAACTGCTGTATCCCTAATTGTCAGTAAACAACATATGGGAAAATTTGGGGAAATTACCTGCTAAATGTTAATTGCTCATATGCATACATTTATACAAAACCTTGTGAAAAGGCCATGTAGAGAAGTTGCAGGACCTGCAGGGAGAATCCCAAAAGCAAGGATCTCATATACATATGTGTAATTTACTTACTCCACTTGAAAATATAAAATGTGGAAATTGTGTCTCTGATAAAATTGCAAAGCTCTTTGCATGCAATGAAGAATCAAATGAAGACAGTTTCTAAAGAATAAAATTGCAAGGACAGTTAGATTTAGAGAGAGAAAAAGTATTATGTGAGAAAAATAAAGTGTTATTTCTTAGTTAAGTGATACTTCCTTTACTGAGTAGAGAGTAAAGTTTTATCGTATTTATTAATTTCTTCCTTTTATTTTTTGGGGCTTTTTTCATTTGGGTTTTGGTTTTTTGTTTTTTGTTTTTTTTATGGCCACTGTGTGAATTCAAGGACATAAGAATTCTTCTGACATTAATAATAGAAATTTCATAGATGTAAATGTTAAAAGAAGAATAGAAATAAGGAATAATTAATAATGATGATATATTTTATTTTGTTTGTTTAACAAAATCAAAAAGTAAAAGATACATAGTTTCTTTTTTACAAAGTGTGTTTCTTTAATTACAGCAGCCCCTACAGTTGCATGTTGAGATACCACTGTGCATCCTGAGTAAATATCAAGAAGCATTCCTCTGCCACATGGAACTTTGGCATGTATTCCTTATTTCAGCAAAAGTTTTTTTATTCATGTTCCAGAAGATTAAGACATGCCATTGCAGCAGCCTTTGTTTCAAAATACTGAAAAGCCTTTCAGCAGACCGAGTAGTTCAGTTAGTTTCTGAAGATGCTTCAGTAACCCAAACAGCTAGAACACTGTTAAAATAACAAAACTATCGAGATATACTAGTTTCAACAAGAAGCTTTGTGTTTTCTTTTTCTCAATTACCTGCTTCTTACTTTTGTTGATGATGTTACAGTAAATCTAAAATGAACGTTCTTTGGGGAGAAGATATTGACTTTATTTTAGGTTTCAAGCACATTTTATAGAATCCTGAGAACAAAAATATATTATTCAAATATATGTGCATAAGAACAGAAAAGATCAACCCTTAAACTGTCAAAGCTAATACAAAGCAAAGCTGAACTAACACCATGAGTTTTCCAACAACTTACACATATATTAACACGCCCCCTTGCCTTCTGTGATTTAGTAAAAAAGTTTTTATCTGAATGAAGCTCAATTCAGTGGTAAGAACTATTTCAGAAACTCCAAATCCTCCCAGTATTGAAGTTGTTAAGGTCTAGCTTTACCACTCTATCAGGAAATTAGGCTGCTGAGCATAGGACCCAAAGTCAAATCTACTTCATGATATCACAAAGTACTTCTATAGTAGCAGTATAGAAACATGAAGCATAGGTTGAGTATTCAGTATTTTAGTGATAAGAAAATTGAAATAAGTTTTTTCTAATATCTTTCATTTTTTTGCCATGAAAACTGGTGTATGGCTAATGCTATATAAGTATTCCAGACAGAAATCTGAATGACACTGAGAAATACTCTACAGGTTTATGTGCATACAAGTCTAAATTTGAAATGTTTTATATAATACAAAAAAATATCTTAATGTGATCTAAGTACAGCTGGGTTGATAACATGCAGCTTAAACAGAATATTCTATGTGGTCCTGCTGAAATCCATGTCAAAAACATTTGACAAAATTTAGCTTGGTAAGATATTTGCATTTGTTGGGGGGCTTTCGGAAACAAAATTGCCCTGTCATAATAAGCAAAATCCAATACATTTCAATAAACTAGTATTTCAAACACTGTTTTCTATTAAAAATCTCTATAAAATAATTAAAAATAATTTTTTATATGATGGTGTTGAAAAAAAAAAAATACCTTACTGATAGAAATATAAGCATTTCAAAGAAATTTAAAGTCTCAAGAAAGAAAGATTTGGAATGTCACCCAAAGTTACATTAAAGCTATGTTCTCTTTTATAGGACAGCTAATATGGGATAAGTATTAAAATGCTAAAAGTTTCAGATGTGCCATTTTTATCTCTGATGTGCATAGATTGCCATTCAATGATGGCTTGATGTATAATTCAGAATTGTTCCTAATTTAAAATATTATAAAATAAATCAATCAATAAGGATATGATCATCATCATTAGCCTGCTTTTCTGAACATCTTGACATTTTTGTCTTTCACTTCTGCTTAATTCTACCCAAGGATCTAGCATTGATTTGACAACAAATTTCACCAGGAAACCTGCTGCTGATCTTATTTGACTTCCAGCTTCTTCTGGTAAAGTTGGAAAGAGTTGTAGAATATTTTATATTTGTATTTAGGACAATATTGCTGTTTTAAATTTGGAAAAACTATAATGGCTCAAGAATTTCATTAGTGAAAATTATGGAATTATCTGGGGAATTATCACTACATGCTTAGCTTGTTATATTAGGCTAAATTGCCCTTATGTGGAATGAGGGGAAACTTTTGTGATTGGAAGTCTGTGAGGGATAGAATCTAAAACTGCAGAGGGGAAGGATTTAGGATAATGGGATTGTTGAAAGTGGATGCACATGAAGGTGGACAAAGGTTTAGAGAAAAAGAACCATGAAGAAAAGAGACCTATAATATAGAGCAAGAAAAGAGAGGAAACAAGTTTGGAATGAAGAGGAAACTAGCTGAAAAAGAAGTTAAGAAGAGTCATTTGAAATATGAACTCTAACAGGACTAGAAAAAAGCTGACAGGATGAACATATGTCAGACAGAATACCCAGTGGATCTGGTCAATAGATTATTAAATGGAATCCCCAGAGGAGAAAACAGCTGAAGGAAAAATGAGTAAGACTACATAGCTAAGATCTGAGAATTGTTAAAAACTGAAGACTGTAAATTTTACCCTAGGACTAGGTTAGAGAATCACATTTGAGATGCTAAAGGTGCATGAAAGTCAAGAGTGGGACAAGTATTTCTTTGTCCAAGGAAAAGCACACCTAAACTTAAACAGAAACATTTCTGATTAGACTGTTACTTTTCTTCTCGTAAATATGTTTGAATTCAAAATTGTTCTGTCTTCATCTAAACCCACTGCATACACTCTTTTACTGATACTGATAATGTTTACTGTCTTCAGTTCAGCTGTGTTGTTCTGTGTGGAAGATCTCAAGTTTACAACCCTATAACCTACCCAGAACTAAAAAGACCTGGATCCAGAGCTCAGTTTTGTCTCAGTGGAAGCTAAAACTAGTCTCAAATCTACTTTCATATGTTGCATAAATTAATTATTTAGTCTAGGATCAAAATAAGTCAACAGAGTGATTTAGACTGATTACTTCATCCACATGACCTGCTCTGTAAGTTGCAAAATAAGGTACCCTAAGTAGAATCAAGACTGAATCAAGATTTAAAATATTCTCAAGTAGATAAGAAAAGCATATTAAAAAAAAAAAAAAAAAAAATTCTCATGTGCTATATTTTGGGCAAGTCACAGAACCACTGCTTTACTTGCTATACATTTAAATAAAACAGTTAATCATCTTCCAAGAAAATAAGGCATGTGTTTGGAAGAAATTTGTGTCTGCAGGAGTGCCAAGGTAATAATACAGAAATTATACTTCTTAATGGCTAAAAAAAAATTATTCTGAAATGCACTGTTTCGTAATTCCAATTCATAAAGTGTTTGTTGTGAATCATATTTTGAATACATATTTTTTCCAAATAGTTTAGATAGAGAGCTTGCATTTAGGTTATTATAACAAACTCCAGTACAAGGATCAGATTCTTAAGACTTTGAAGTAACATCACCAGATATAATACCCATGTGAACCTGAACTACTGCCAAATTTTTCGCAGTTTTCTTGTTTTCAGACTGCTCGATTTGAGGAATTTTGTCCCAATTTGTTTTTAAAAATCTGTACAAAACTATAACTCAATAAAACAAACCTTAGATTTGCATAAATATATCTTAACACCCCCTCCCCCCCCCCCCACAAAGAGTTCCTAGACTATGAAAATGGAACATTTTTTAATGCTAAAATTTTGCTGCTTTAACATAATTAAATTATGCATGTGTAAATGTTATATTATTGTTAAATATATAACATTTTAATATATATATTATATATATATATATATAACCTTGTTGTATCGTCTTTCATGCTGAAGAAAGTAAGAATGGTGATTTGGTCACTGAATATGTCTCCTGCAGTTGTGGGCACATAGACATTAAACATTGAACTAGTCATCCCTAGAATCCTACAAATATATTGTAGTTCACAGAATAGACAAACAAAACAGCACAAAAGCTTTCTGAATAGATCAAAAGCTCAAGCAGTGCTTTAAGCCCCCCAAAAGTGAGTGAAATATGTCCAGATGATCCTTGGAAGACAGAATTCTTCACACTACAGATAAAGGCATGAAAATCCTAACAATTCTGCTAGTTTCAAGTAGGAGAAAATTCTTTCTTCCCCAGTGTCTCGTGATCATTTTAACAAAGTGCTGAGAATAACATATTGTCTCTTGGGATGGTTAATCTTTGATCTCACAGTCTTAATTTATGAAAAATACAAGCTTTCTTTTCTGTCAGTAGGATGCAGCTTCAATAACTTTTAAGACTAAGTTTCACGAATTCACAGAAAATAAATATGAATAGCAAGTACCGCAAACTGAGAAGTGGAGAATGTTTTAGTACTGAAATTTATGAAGTACAGACTAAATGTCTATAAACTAGGTCATGAAAAAAAACAAACAAACTGATTTTAGATCAAACAGTGTTTGTACAGTAAGACCTCATACTGCATTTTGAATAATGTTCCATCCCTGGAAGTGAACAAGGCCTGGTTGGATGGGGCCCTGAGCAACCCAGTTTAGTAGTAGGTTCCCTGCCCATGGCAGAGCAGTTGCAAATAGGTGATCTCTTGGAAAGTCCCTTCCAACCCAAACCATTCGGTGAGTCTATGATCAATACACACACAGAAAAAAGGGTTAATACTCAAGTAGTGACCTTTAAATTTGCAGTCATATATTTAATGTTTTTATGATACTATATTTATACCCCTGGATGGGTTTGACTTTATTAGGCAAAAGACTATCAGATATATCAAGACAGATGGATGTTGGCACAATCTATTATCTAATCTTCTGTACCTTATGTTACTATTCACTGAAATGTAGAGATCATCATACACTTTATATAAATATATATGCATAAGAATATTCAGAACCTTAACAGAATGGAGGTTTTATCATCGTCTTCAAAGGAATCCGCTTTCTGCTGTCCATTTCTGGGGGTATAAATGCTGAGGTATTTTCTACCCAGGAAAAGAATTTTTTGATTTTTTTCTGATAACTGAACTGGATAAAATGTTTTAACTACTTGAAAAGATGGATTTTCCTCCATTAGGTAATTCCTTGATCTACTGCAAATCTATATATTCTCTGATATGCCAATATATGGCTGGAAAGCAGTCTTCCAGAAAAGGACCTAGGGGTCCTGGCAGACACTGACTTGAACAAGAACCAACAATGTGCCCTCGTGGCAAAGAAGAAAAATAGTATCCTGGGATGCATTAGGAGTATTGCCAGCAGATTGAGGGAGGTGATTCTTCTACTTAGCACTGGTGGTGTGACACCTGACAGATTGTGTCCAGCTTTGGGCTCCCTAGTACAAGAGAGACATGGACACACAGGAGAAATTCCAGCAAAGGACCATTAAAATGATTAAGGGTCTGGAGCAGGTCTCCTATGACAAAAGGATGAGGCTGCTTCGCCTAGAAGGGGGGATTTCATCAAAGTATACCTGAAATGAAGGTACAAAGAAGATGTGGCCAGGCTCTTTCTGGTGGTGCCCAGTGACATGGCCAGAGACAATGGGCTCATAATGAATAAAAGGAGGCTCTATCTGAACAACAGGATGCCCTTTTTCAGTGTGAGGGTGACTAAGCACAGACAGAGCTTTTTTGGAGAGGTTGTGAGGTCTCCGTCCATAGAATTACTCAAAAACGATCTGTGCAAGGTTCTGGAAAACTGGCTGTAGGTGACCCTGTTTGAGCAGGGAGGTTGAGCCAAGGAATATTCAGCAGACACAGCCATTCTGTGGTTCTGAAATTCACTAATTCTATAAATACAGTTTGCAGAATTTTCAAGAAGTTTGTAATTTTTCTGTTCATTAGTTTTTTTAGTGAATATAGTAAGATCTGGTTTTGAAAACTGATTTGAAGAGACTGGAAGTAAATTAATTACTTCATTGTTAAAAGAGTGAATTAAAATCACCAACATTGGGTTGACTGGATACATTATAGAAAATATGTATAGGTCGTCATCTGACTTAGGCATCCATAGTGGGTTAGTCTTGGTTAAGTGCCCAACTTGCACCCTGTTGCCATCTTTTTTTCCCTCCTCAGTGGGAGAAAACAGGATGTGAAAATTCATGGGTCTAAGTAAAGGCAGTGAGACCCCTTGTCATTTAATGCTGTGGTCAAAAGAGACTAAACTTGGGGAAGATAATCTAATTTACTGGCAATTAAAATAGATTGGGGTAGTAAAAAACAAAGACATTAAAACAACACCTTCACTACTGTCTCTTCAGAGTTCAGCTTCATTCCTTAGCTCCTGACTCCTCTATCCCCAACTGACCAGCATGGTTACAGGCATGGTTAGTACACAGTTGTTTCCTCTTCTCTGTTGGTGCTTTTCTCTCTCACCTTTCACCGCTCCACTGCTGGCAGTCTACACTAGCTGCAGTGTCTTCAGGGAAAAAATACCCTACTCCAATGTGGGCTCTCCGTGGGTTGCAATTCTTTTAGAAAATGCAAACTTGATCTGGCATGGGTTTCTCCATGCCCTGTGGTGTGGATATCTGCTCTGACATGGAGAGCTTGTCCTCCTCCTGAGCTTTCCTTCGGTTTCTTTCAGATGTTTCTCATTCTTTTCTATCCTCTCTCTGTTGTTCCTGTGTTTCACCAGTTTTACCGTTAAAAAAATTTATCTTTAGATTTTAACATTAAGGCCTGCACTGAACATTTTATCAACAGTACTTTCAAGGATACAGCTTATTTGCTGATGTTAAAAAATGTTTTTTTTTCTTTATATTTCAATTTGTCCAAAGCAAAGCCAGCAAAATAAAATTATATAATCTGTTGGAAAAAATTCTCATTATAAACTTTATTATGAGACTAAGAAAATAAAATGATCATTTAATTTCATTTTATTCATCCATCTGGACTTTTGTTCTAAATTATTTAATTAAAATGTGGAGTTATTTTGTAGAAAATAAGAGATGGAATAATCATTAAGAAAAATAACCTTCTCTGATAGTAACAGGGCTTCACTTCATCAGCTTCAGATTCAAACTTTAAGAATATTCTGGTACTCACAGATTTGGGTCACATTTCTGGGGCAGTTAGAATTGTTTGCAATGTGTTTTTGTAATGTTCTGTCCTGGCAGGCATTAAAAAATTAAAGCCTTTCTGACTAAGATTTTATTTCCTATATACTGTTAAGTTGAACAAGAATCTGAGTTTTAGAGCCAAGTCTGTATTCCGGAGATCATCAGTAAGTCTACTGGCACAATCACATTCAGAAACACAACAATTTTGAAGAAGCATAATGTGTCATAAAACATGTTTCACATTAAGCTGAGTTAAAATCTTTGGGGCTCAGGGCTAACCAATACTGACTTTAACCAAAAAGGCTGAGTAAACACTTGACTACTTTCTTGGGCTCTCAGGGTTTTTTACAAACACTGAAATTTGCTTATAATAAATGATCAACTGATCATTTTACTTTATGATTTAAATTATTTTGCTCATCTTCAGGTTTGTTCTCAGTTGCCATTCAATTTAATAACTATATAGTCCTTACAGGTATGTCCTTAGTATTACCAAAATCATTGTCATCAGTTCAAAGAGGCTTAGATAGAGCCACCAGCAACCTAATAGCAATTTAATCAAGTAAAGGCAGATGCTTAGAAATGTGACCTCATATTTTGTGTAAAAACTTAAACAGCAAGAAATTAGATTTCCTTTCTTCACTAGCTTGTTTCCAGGCTAGCAGTTTCTACAACTAAGAATGAGGATTTGTAGGCAGCCCCAGAGAGCCAAATTAAACAATGCCTGTTACAGCAAAGTCCATTTTTCTCTTGTCTAGTTTTTTTTTTCTTTTCACTGAATACTATATTTCAATTAAAAAGAGACTGTAAGTCTAGGAAAACCTGGCAATTAGTGACCCAAAATAAGGAAATACTCCTTCTTAGCAAATGAAGAGGGAATTTGAGATACTAAATCAAAGAAACGTAGGGAAATATGTGTTCAGAATCTTAATTTCTATTTTCTGCAGTCCTCACACATTGCCAGGGACCGTAACAGCTTTTCAAATAAAAGTAGTAAATAATGAAAACATTGGTGTCATATCAAGAGGAGGTGGATAATAGAGAATTAGTCTAAACACATTCCCTATATGAAAAAAATTTCCTAAGGAGCTTGACAGCAAAGAAGGCTAAAAAAGGTGTATTTATTTGAAAAATATTCATGTCAGGAAGCTTTTGACAAGTAGTATCAAAAAAGCTAAGGAAAGAAAAGGTTCCAAAACAAAGAGAATTGCTGATTTAGTGTGGTACATGCTTAATATACAGTATCTAGTCTTGCCAATCAGCACAGTCATTTCATAAAAGAAAACATCAAAAAGGTGTCATTTTTCTTTCTGTCATGAATCTTTCTTCAGATCTTAATTAACAATAATGTTTTCAAGTTTTCAGTTTATTAACAAAAGATCTAAAAAGATCAAGGGAATGCACCTGGGTTTCAACGCTGTTATGTCAGTAACCTTATAATTATCCTGAGAGATGTGTTTGAATATTCTAATGGACTCCATCTGATCACAGGCACAACAACAGTTCAAAGATAACACTTTCATCATACATTGATTGTGGGCCTATTCTATCTCACCTTATCATGTATAATATCCAGAGTATTTAGAGATAAATCTGCAACATGAGTGTGTTGAAGTACATGAACTTACCTAAACTAAAACCTTTTGGTCTCCATGTGCTGATTTTTTCTGGGGTAGTTAATTTTCTTCACAGTAGCCAGTACAGGCTATGTTTTGGATTTGTGCTGGAAACAGTGTTGATAACAGAGGGCTGTTTTAGTTATTGCTGAGCAGCCCTTACAGAGAGCCAAGGCCTTTCATGCTCCTCACCCCAACCCATAAGTGACAAGGCTGGGGGTGCACAGGGAACTTTCAGGGGACACAGCCAGGAGAGCTGATCCCCAACCGAAAAAAGGGATATCCCAGACCATATAGTATCATGCTCAGAATATAAAACTCAGTGAAGAAGGAACGAGAAGAGTGTTCACTGTGGTAGTTTGTGTTTTCCCCAGGAACAGCCAAGATGTGATGGAACCCTTCTTTCCTGGGCTAAAAACCAGCCTGCTCGTGGGAGGCAGTGAATGAATTCCTTGTTTTCTTTGCTTGTGTATGCAGCTTATCTCAGCCCATGACTTTTCTCACTGTTACTCTTCCAATTCTCTACCCTGTCTCACTGTGAAACAAAAGCACCTGCCACGTGTTTAAAAATACAAGTTTATTTGTCATAAGTTACCAGTATAACTACTATGATTTTCATTGCTTTTTACAAAAACACTGTATGTGCCTAATGTAGTCTCATAAAGTAGTGAATGCACTTATATTTCTTCCCTCAGACATCAGCAGAGCTTTGTGTCAATACGCAAATATCTGAATTTTTCCAGCTCAAAAAAAAAAACAAAAATTGTTTTATGATGTTGTCATGAGGAAATACTGAAAGGCTTTCTTTCTCTCCCTTTAAAACATGTGAAATATGAATGGAAGAAATGAAGTAGCACCTTTTTTAAAAACAAAGTCTGTTTAATAATAATTTAAAAATTATGTGATTACTTTCTACGTGAATATAAATTACTTCTTGCTAACTACTTTTTTGGTAATGCCAAGTTTAATTACGTGATTCACAGTACATAAATAACAAAGTATGGGAACAAAGGAAGGGCAGGGATGATGTTGCACCAGCATATGGCCTGCAAATATTATAAAATTACAATCTAAAATCTATGAAATAAATATTTAAAAGAGGAAAATTTTAAAAAGTCAACAACTCTCAAAAATTATTTGGATTATTATTCCTATTTTCACAAATCATTTCTTCTTTTTGAAAAGTCCTTGATATGCATGTAAAATGCAATGATAAAAAGCCTGAGTTCTTCTATTTAAGTGGAGAAACTTCAACTATGTCCAGAGGCAGACTCATAAATCTCTTTTTTGCTTTGGAAAAACTCTTTTTCTAGCTAAGAACAATATTCTTTGTTCATTTAAGGGGAATTGTCATGGACCTGCACAGCAATTTGCAAACTCTTGTGTAACAGGATACATTCTTACTGGGCAAAGAAGTAAATCAAAGTACTACCATTTAAATTTTTTTCCCATGCCAGGAATGAAGATGTTCAGTTTAGAATTGCATCCTGAAAGTCTGAATGCCCCTGTGATAACTCAGGTGCTTGACCATTCAGCCTTTAGCAACAACATGAACAGTGAAGGAATGATAACTTTTTAATATAATTATAGGAATGCTTTTCTTCTGTAAATAAGTTTTTTGGGGACCACATCATTTTACATAGAAATACACAAAGTACTGACTTTCATTCATTAGCAACTAGGAATGTTTTGTCTGCTGACCTAGTTATATCCCCAGTTACCATTGCCATCTTCCCTTTTGCAAACTAATCCCTCCTGAGTTCATTTATGCATGGTTTTAGTGAAAAACATTCTGAGGGTTCAGCTGTCCCAACCTCCTCTCTCACCGCTTCCCCATTATCCATCTCATTAATAAGTGGGTTTTGTATGTGGGAGCTACTTGTGGGTGTAAGCTGACAATTTCATAATAATAATAATGTGCAATATTGTGCTATGGACATTGCCTTTCTAAAGACCATGCAGCTGCCATATTTTGTGGGCCAAATATCAAGAGCTATAACCAATGAGTTCTTTATTCTGCCGACATTTAGTCACTTTAGTGAGAAAATGGCTATAGCTGGATTAAGGCAATAAAGCTTTGGGCTCTGACAAAGCAGTGAGCATGACTTCCTACAGAACATTCATGGTTGCTCTTTCCCCATTTGTTTTCCCATTTATTTAGTAGCTTCTTCTTGCATAGTATAAAATTGCCTCAGGTATTCATCTAACAACTTCTGAACTGTAGCAGTTTGAATTCATCCTATCAGATGTCACAAAATTGTTGCCAGCTTTAATACAGTCACTTATAAACTGCAATGGAATGATGTCACTGCTACTTAAAGTTCATATACTCCTACAGTGGGAATAAAAATTGCCAAGGGGCAGGACAGCTGAATATTAAAATTATGACATTCATACATTTTCTGAGTGGCCGGGGTGATGAGTGGGGCGTAGCTCAGAATCGCTGTGACAGCTGACAAAAGTTATTCCTCCTGCAGTCTACCCTTCCTCAGATGCCTGATCTGTCCAAGAACTTTGATTTGCCTTTTTTTAGCTATCCCAGGCTATAGTTTTCCAACATTCAAAACCTAAATAACATCTGCAATAATGCTATCCAGTTTGTTTTAACCATGTTCATCTTCTTTTATATCTTCCCATAGTACTTGATGTCAAGTACATGGAGGGGAGGGGTGTAAATATGTGTATGCTTTACAAAAATAAAATGCTAATTCCATATTTGGTCTCAATTTAGTTACCACATATGGACATCTAACAGCATCTCTAATATTTTGGGGTGTTCAAAATTTCTGAAGGGGGTTGGTAGATGTGACATGTAGGTAACCTCCTCAAGGTATGTCTGAATGACAGCTGGAGCTCAACCAGGTACACTAGAACAATTCAAATGCAGTTGTCTGCATATGGGCAACTAAATTACATTTTCAACATTCATCATGGCATTCCACTGTAGTTTAAAATGCTTACATGTGAGCTAGGTGCTAAAGTTCTCACTACAATCACAAAATCACAGAATCAGAGAATATGCTGAGTTGGAAGGGACTCACAAGGATCATTGAATCCAGTTCCTGGCCCTGCACAACACCATCCCCAAGAGTCACACCATGTGCCCAAGACTGTTGTCCAAATGCTTCTTCAACTCTGTCCGGCTGGTGCTGTGGCCACTTCCCTGGGGAGCCTGTTTTGATGTGGATCTGGGGCTGGATTTCATTAATCCTTCTCACAGGACATAGGAGCATGTAATATATAAAGCATGAAGTGATACAAACAGGATGCAAATAGTTTATTCTCAAATAGGTAGGCAGATGAATCAAATGAAATCAGAATACTATAGCAGAGTAATATGCAAATGTTATTGTGAAGGCATCAAAAGCAAAAGTTGTTTCTTGTGCACTGAAACATTCATAATTCTAGTATTTCATCCCCAAAGGGTGCAAAGGTAAGTGGAACAAAAGTGAGGTGTATCTTCCTTATGTTTACTACTAGTATTAGCAGTACAGAAGTGGGAATTGCTGTATTACTATCTATAACTTAATATTTATAACTCTGGACATGATCACACAAGGAGATCACAATAAAGGCAGCAAATGAAGCTCAAGTTTAAACAAGATGTACGGGGAATTATAAGGTAGAATTGGGTTGTGAGCTGTAAAACCTGCCTGCAGAGGCACATGGCAGCACAAAGGAGCACATGGCAGCACACAGAGGTTTGTCTCCACCGTACCCTGGGGGGAGGAGGTGTCACACAGCAGACCCCTATGGAGAGGAGGCTGCAGGGAGCTGACCCACGGGTGAACAGCGAGTGACCATCCCACAGAAGGACATTGAGTGAGCGTGTTGCTGATGTGGCAACACGGGATGGGTCATGCCATATAAGGAAATACTGTGCCTTAGAAAAGTGTATAAAACCAACTCACTCCTTTGAATAAATGATTCAGATTCCGTGCCAGACTGTGTCCATGGTTCAATTGCTGACAAAGATGGTAGTCTCCCGGCAAATCATAGAACTATTCCTTTTTTTCCCCTTAATTCATACAGGCTGGCTTCTACTGGATTTAGTACCTGTAACACGGTCAGAAAAAAGACTATGTATATACTGCATTGTAACTACCACAAGTTGCAAAGTACACTGAAAAGCTAGTATGGAGGTAGTTATTTATTTGGAAGGTGTTTTACCTTTAGATATAGAAAAATAGTTTTTTTCCATTTTATTGAATAATGGTAAAGGCAACAGGTAAAGCTAAGTCATTATTTATATAACATTTGTTCATGTTCATAGATAGCTAGAGCAAGTTTTATGTCATCTTTATTTAGTAGTCAATATTGTCATTATTATTATTATTATAAATGTCTAATCCCATTTGGATTCGTATTATTCCCCCCTTTAAAATAATTTAATAGCATTTTTACCATTCTAAAAACTGGTGTAATTTTCATTTCATATAAAGTGTTTCTGTTGTGTAAGGACCAACAGGAATACTGTATCTAGCTTACAGTTAAAGTAAAATGAAACAGTGGTTACTCTTGCATGATTGAAATGTTATAAAGCAACAAGGGGAAAAAAACCCAAACAAACCCTAAGCCTTTTTTAAAATTTATTTAACTTGGCATCTATTAAAGTCTTTCATTTCCTTCATGGTTTTTTATTAAGGTATTAAGTAAATTCCAAAGTACTGCTTAAAAAGTGACACATAATGTATAAATACATGTTCTCGTCTGAAAGGATAAAAGCCATATGTAAAGGATGAACAAAGGAATAAAATATGTCACAGCAAATACTGAACACTGTATATTTATTTTGTACTATCAACCGGAGAGACTACAGTTGTAGCTTTAAAAGAAATGGAAAATTATTACAATCCTTCAAAGAACTTTCGCTTCCCAGCATAAGAGATTTAGTGATTATGATTTTTTTTACCCCCAATACTATAAAGCACCAAATTCAGCCAGTTACTGGCAGAAATGAGGTAAAAAATAAAAACATAGTAGGCAGACAGTACGACAGAAAAAAAAGAAACTAGAAGATTCATATGGACTAGAAAATTAGGACGGGTTTCTTACAGTTTTGTCTTTTGTTGACTGACCTGAGTGACTAAGAATAGGTTTCACAAAAAACTTTCATTACCACTGGAACAATTAAAAGAGCTCCCTCTCCTCTGCCAAAATGGTTATTTCTCTGCAATTTGTGAGTCTTGAGACTTCTGGGTTTTGTAATCATGTATGTGGTTAGAGTATTGTTGTAAGCCTTGTGCTGACCTTGCAAGGCCTCAGGACTGAGACTCCTCAGGCTTGTTCTGCCAGGGCTTTTCTTGCCCAGCCTGCAGCTTGAGAAATTTCCAGAGCAAACCACGAAGGGATGGGATTAGTTTAGTTCTCTAGATGGACAGTATTAAAGAGGATTCACCTTACAATTAATTTCATAAGTATTCTTTTGGGGATATTTGTTACACTATCTAGTATATAGGGTTGTCATTTTACCTTGATTCTTGGTTGTTCTTGAACTCACAACCTACCCATTCTACCCACCAATCTATTAGGTTGAAGTAATCCCAGAAAAGGACTCTTGAGCTGAAGTCATAAATAAACTTAGGAAAAAAAGTCCCTAATAAAAATAGCACCTGGGAAAACAACAGGTAAACAAAAAATTGAAAATAGACAAACAAAACCCTCAAACAGTTGCATCCCTGTTGTCAGAAGTCAAGAAATTCAAGAAAGGTAAAGAGAAATCTGGAAAATATCAAGCTTAAAGAGCTTATAAATATATATATATAGCAGTTAAATAGTTTCTGGATGTATAAATGAAAAGAGGATAGCAATAGCTTATCAGAAAGGATAGAGTAAGGTGAAAGATAACCAGAAATAGCTTGAGGTTTTCAGGAAGCGTAATAGTTATGGCTGGACACCAATAGAACTAAGTACATGAAAGCATAGCTTGCTATATATAATGAGGAGAGTATTTACACATATTGGGTAAGCAGTAAACTGATCCCCACCTTAATAACTTGATTTTCAGAAATGAAGCAAACAAATTTATAGAAAATATTCTGCTAGAGTATGCATGAAGTGATGGGAAAATATGTTGCACTTTGTTTATGAAATAGAAGGCTGTGTTCTCAGTAAGTATGATCATGTTAGTCCAATCTCAACAATATACTAAGCTTTAAAATTGTTTGTAAGGAAAAATAAATATATATAAGTTTAATTGGTATTACTCAAAATGGACCATCATACTTACAATTAATTTTAATTACATATTGATAAGCATTTCTGAGGGTAAAAAAAAGAAAGGAAAAACTAGATGGCAAAATTGTAGACAAGAGAACTATGAAAGAACTAAGAACTATGAAAATATCCTGAGAATATTTCATAACATATCTGACTATTAGCATACATTTAGGTATAGATATAGTAATTTACCTCTTGGTATATCTCTTTACTAATTTAATATATGTAGTAAAATAACCTACACCTAGGCACTCATAGCCAAATTCATAATTTTTCTGTTTGAAACTCAAAGTATGGTGCAGTCAATGCACTGTAAAATATCTGCAATAAAAAAAGGATGAGCATGCATAGAGACACAAATCAAAGTAAGGTTATCCTCAGGATAGAAATGGCTCTACTCAGGATCTTTTCTCCTTTCACTCTTCGGGATTTATTATAATCATCCTGTATGGCAGCACCCAGCAGAGTTTCTATGCTGTACTTAAAGCTGACTTTCTGTTTCCACCACAATACTTTTCTTTTTTATTGATTTTAGCTTCACTGTTATATTCATCTTTTTCTAAAATTAGCCCCATATATTTTCAGCTTTATAGCCTTCATCCTACATCTCATCCTTCCCACACCTCTTTCTAAATCACTTCACCAGTGCTTAGCAGTAAAATGGATGTTTATCATAAATTGGCTTAGCATTTACTGTTGTTGGAGTTGTACACAGAGAGAAAGGAGGTAAAGTAGACTTTACCAGAGCTACGATAGAGTTAAGAAGGTACACTAAAAAGTATTAAAAAATGCAGTATTTTCAGTTCTCTTCATTTGGAGCACGAGAATACAATGGAATCAAAGCCGTCATGTTCTTAACACAATTCTGTTTATATGAAGATTTACTTACTTCCTCTCTAGAGAAATCTACAAGAATCAATTAATGATATATTTTGATTAATTCCACTAGGGTTTTTAAAAATGACAATAAAAATTAATAAAAACATATACATAATAAAATCATTTTTCAATTGCTTGCCTGAGAAATAAGGTGCTTCAAATCTGAGCTTTTTCTCAGTTCGGCACTCATTCCAGGAGTGTTCGCCTAGCCATGAGGCTAAGTTATATGCAAGATCTGAGTGCTTCCATCCTTGTTGTTCAAATTAAGCTCACCCCTAACCAAGAATGCCCAAATACTGGAAATAAAGGGAGTCATATAAATGAAAAACTGACTTCAACCTATTAGACAGATCAAAGTACAGGAATAGGTAGGTTCTGATTGAAAGAACTGTCAAGAATCAAGGTAAAATAATAAACCAATATAGCAATGAGGCCCAAAAGAAAACCTAAAAAGTTGAATGGAAGTCCTATTTAGTATAGAGAGAGAACTAAACACACTGAACACATAATAAACCCTTCCTGGTTTATTCTGGAAACTTGTCAAGATTGTACCTGAAGGATTACACCTAAAACCAATGTCTCAGGTTCTCTGGAAGAGATTTTGTGAGGAACCTAGAGCTATTCAAAGTTATAATGACCTTAAGTCCACCAGGAGATCAACTCAGGCCACTTGCAGCTCATGATTCAGGAGATCTGAAGTGCTGTACTGTTACAATTCTATGCCATTCCAGTTGCTAAACCTCTATTCTGGGTTGCCAAACAACTAAATTTCTCAGGTGGGTCACAATCAGGATTGGTTCCTGACTGGTTTATCTCCATCTCTGCAGGATTTTTAGGTATCCTAATTAAAAAAACTCTGAACGTACCTTTGTTTATAGTGTTGTTTAACACCAGCTGGCAACTAAGCATCACACAGATGCTCCTTCACTCCCCCTGCCCCAGCAGGATGGGTGGAAGATAATTGGAAAACTAAAATGGGGAAAACTTGGGAATTGGGATAAGGAAAATTTCATAATAATAATATTAATATTAATGTTATTATTAATAATAATATTAATATAAACAACAAAGAGAGGGAAATAAAGCCCCAGAAAGATCAGCAATGCAAATAAAAATAGCTGTTCACCACCAGCTGACTGATACCCAGCCAGATCATGAGCAGCAACGCCCTGGACAACTTTTCTCCCAACTTTATATGCTGAGCAAGATGTCATATGGTCAGCTGGGGTCAGATGTCCTATCTGTGTTCCCTCCCGACTCCTTGCACACTGCCAGACAGCTCTCTGGTGGGACAGGGATAGGAGCAGAAAAGGTCTTAATACTATGTAAGGGCTGTCCAGCATTAGCTAAAACATCCCCATGTTATCAACACTGTTTCCAGCACAAATCCAAAACACAGCCTGATACTGGCTACTGTAAAGAAAATCAACTTTATCTCTGCCAAAACTGCACAGTTTAAAAGATTCACATGCAAGATGACACAGTGAAAGGCACACCAGGAAAATAAAACACTGGATTTTGGGTGACATACTGTGTGATACCAGTAAGGCTTACCCTTTTTTGGAAGTTTGCCCTTCTATATGCCTCATTTATTTAAATTACAATTTCTGTGTATATACCAGTAAATTTAACTAAGGTTTATATTGCCAGATATGCTGTTATGCTTAATTTGGGGATTTCAGTGAATTTAGGGTTTTTTTACAACTTTTAATAGTATTACACTTACAAAGCAATAACATGTTGAAGCAATAATGTTCTGATGTAATGAATATCCTCAAGTGCCTCACTTCCAGCTAAACGTCAGACATCTGTTGTGTGTTTTTGCCTGCTTTCCGCTGCATTATGTAATCTTCACAGACACTGGCTGTTTATGGCTAAGCACCCTTTAATATAATGCTTAGAAAATTTGTTGCAATCTAAGTATATTTATGCATTAGGTCTTTTAGACCAAGAAGACTGTGACTGAGCAGTAAACTTCTACAGTGGAAAAAGACCCTCAGTGAAGACTGGGCAGAGAAAGGTGCCCATGAAGGTCAGGGAATAGGTAGCATGTGACTGACCAGAGCTGCTGTAATGAAAGCTGATTTTATCCCAACACAGAAGGCATAGCAGGTGAGTTTTGTTTTAGATAAAAAGCTACGTCATTTGATTAGATCAGCTGGTGGATTACAAGTTTCTTTTTATGTTTGTTAAGAATGCGAATGTATCCCTGAGTTAGTTGACCGGCAATGTGGAGAGAGTACACATGGTTCAGCCTAACACTGAGTATAAAACCTGAAAACCTGACAAAAGAGTTTTGAAGACAGCAAGGAGTTTGAGATGATGTCAAGTCATGTTTTTCTTCATGACTAATAGGAGCACACAGTGTTGTGATGGTAAGTATATTATAGAGACTGGTAACAGGGATGGCATGGGTTTTGTGATTGAACTGTGTATTACCATCACTATGTTTTGTTAAGTGTATCTTAAAATTTTGTTGTTTTTCCAATATATTTTGTATCATTCTGATATATCAGAAATCCTGTGTAACATCAACTATCTTCAGATAAGTAAATTTTATGTTATACATTGCACCTCCCATGCATAGACTATCTAAAATACTCAGGTCCAAGGTTATTGGACTGTGAGAAAGATCTAGAAACCTCATTTTCAATTATCCAACTAAATATTTATGTTATATAATATTAAAACTCAGATTGTTGTTTTATTTTCTAACTTCAATTGCCTTTTTCCTCACTACCTCAATTTTTTTTCTTCTTGGCACGCTATTTTGCAAGCAGAAGTGAGTACTTTTCTTAATTCTAGCTGTGTTTTGGCCTGAACTCTATGCTCTGTGTGTGGGGTCATATATTGGCAAATCCAGAGAATCAATCTCTTATAGGAGTTATTTCTAACATTTAAACTACCTGTTGGGGATGATAGGTGGCAGTATGAAAAAGCTGCAATTTAACACATAAGGCTGTAAAATTTCAGATGTATCAAAAGGCTTTTCCTAGAAACATTAAATGATTTAGACAAAATATTTGGCTAAAATAGGGTTTTCTGCCTTAGTCTTTTGATTTTAGAAACTTTCTCTTTGCCTCAGGTCTTTTTCAGACATCGCCATGATATTTAGGACTTCTCTCCAATGCTCCAGGAATGTTTTATTTTTTTCACAGTTTCCCTACACTGCCACATCCTGTGTTTTGTTTAATTGTTGCTGGTTTTTTTTCTCAAGTGTTATTCAGAGTCTCCATCAATGGTTGAGATTTTTTGTCTTCCTAACATTACTACAACCTACCTACCTGCCAGTTAATTTAAGTAAATTTTATGTGCCTCCTCAAGAAAAAGAATCAAACTTTAGTGATTTGTCCTATAAGTAAGGACATGAGAATAAATGTCCTAGAATAATAATGCTAATAATTATCCTATTTTACCATCAAAAAACTTTAAACGTGCATACACTGTGATTTTTTACAATGCTAAGATATTAAAATTATCAACAAATCTGCACATTTGTATTTTATAATCAAATTTAGGCATTTTAAAAGGAATTGATTTTGAAAATCCTTAAAAAATGCTTTTTAAAAGTTCTTTCAACTGTATAAATTTCATTAGGAATTAAAAAAAGGCACTTCATATTATTAGCTAAATATGTTATCCCATATTTTTTAAAGGGTGTGTTACATTGGGAAATATGTACTTAGACTTGCAAAGGTTTAAAATGATGTTTAACAAATCAGTTCAAGACAAGAACAAAAACCAATGTTAAAACTTTTCAGCTAGTTGTCTTTTCCTTCTGGCTTCACATGTGAAAAGAACATGAGCGTTAACAGATCTATTTTGGTGGCTTCCAACTTGGAAATTTGGTGATGAACATTCCAAAATCAGGAATTTTAGTTACTTAAAAAAATAATCTATAACCTTGGGAGTTCCAATACCTTAGCTATTGAACAAGAACTTTTGGAAGGAATGCGTTTATTGGTGAAAATTTCTTAAGCCTTTTTTCTCTTATGTTTAGACTTTATTCACACCTCTGGTACCATCACCTTTATCCCCACATATCTGGTATTACTTTAAAAACCTTCTCTCCAGTAAATAAATAGGAAAGTATCTAATTTACCTACAGATAAATATTTTTAACAGCTTAAAAACTTTTTTTTTTTTTTGAGATATTGTATGATTACTCAGGTTCTGAGATATCCTAATTTCATTTGAGATTAAATTTTCAAACATCTGTGCTGGCTTTGTGTGCCTTAGCTACAACTATTAGGTTGAACACCTGAGAGTTTTTTCATTTTTGTGAGATAAGTACTAAAAACTAGGTCACTTGGAATACCTATTTATGATATGCACTGAAGCAGCATGAGGGATGAAGGGAACATGGAACACCTATTTCAAAACTGCTACATATAAAAATTGATCTTCATGCTGAATAAAAATGGGGAGTTTAAAACCTAATTTTATACAGAGGTTTCAAACAAACAAGTCACAGAAATTTGTCTGGGGTGTTGGGACCAGCAAGGCTATCATCAGTTTTTGAGACCTTAGAAAGTAAAAAAGCAGGAAAAACAGTAGTCTTGCACAGAAAGCACATCCACAGATATCTAACCATTTGCTGAAAGCACAGAATTTTCTAATTAAAGGGTCACCAGATAAATATATCCCATAATGCCTAAAAAAAATTGTTATAAGGAACATCCACCTCAAAGATTCTTGTGTCTATTACAAATTTTGGTAGGAGTTTTGCCTTTCTTTATGTACTTCTTGGTTAGAGCGTACTACCACAGCACCAAGGATCTTACCACAACTCTTTGCAGATAAAAGCAACTCTGGGATGCAAGACAGTACCCAAACATCCATTTATGGGAAAAAATAATTATTAGATTGATGTAGAATAATGCTGCTCCTTCCTCTTCAAGCAGAGCTGCTCTGCATAAATTAACATAAGATTCAGTATGCCAAAGGAGAATGAGTACTGGCTGTACTGAGGATTGGAAGTATGAAATTATTTATCAGCTAGTTACTTAGGAAAAGGGAGGACTGGGCTGGCCTTTGAGGTTTTTTTTTTATATACTATTCATGTTTAAATCCCTAGACTTTAAAAGAAAAGTCAAACCAGTCGTTCAAAAAAGCATATTCCTTTTGTGTGTGTGTATGTCCTGGGTTGCAGTGTATCCTATTGCCATCCTCATGAGCTGTTGAAACCAGGTGGGGCAGTGTTTCCTTGCCTCCTCCCCCCAGACTATCTTGCTGTTAATTGCCCATCATTGTTCTGCCACATGACTCAGAGATAACTCCCTCTGGACTATCTTCTGTTAATGAGCCTAATCAACACTTGGCCTCATGACTCATTACCCCACTGTGAGATGCTCCACCCAGAGGGAGGAACCAAGCATCCCATCGTGGATATAATCTGGGACTCTGAACACCAGAGACAGCCCTTTCCACTGGATTTCCAGAGGATGGGAGCTACACAGCCACCATTGGACCCTCTGAGGAAGAGCAGGCCTTTTTTTTTTTTACAGGATCACTGCTTCAGAGGACTGCAGCCACCATTCTACCAGACTGCTACCACCACCCTGCCTAACAGGGACTCAGGTTGTATTTTGACTCTGTCAGTTTGAACCAGTGTTTTCTTTTAGTTTCTTTCCTTTTCTTTAATTTCCCCGTTAAATTGTTATTCTGACTTGGTGCCTCCCAGTGGTTTATTTTCAAACTAGTACAGTGTATTACTCCAGTTTCGCAGTCTTCTATTTATTTCTGAAATTTCAACTGAATAATAACTCTTGAAGACTTTAGTCTTTCTCACAAAGCAGCTGGGAATTTAGTTTGTGTTCTTGTAGAGGTTAAATTTTACTTGAATTAACCTTTGTATTCAGGTGAAGTATTCTAACTATAAGGGGTACTTAACATCATAACTCAGTAATTTTGCCAAAGAAGTTAATAGTTTCAAAAAATATTTACTGATACCTGGCCCTTCTAGGAAGAAGACACTTGAAGTCTGGATTCATGCACTGAGGCCTTGGAAAGACCAGTACTGGAGTTTAATGAACATCTTTTTCTCTATCAAGTAGTTACAGATGGTGAATTTTATAGATCATCTTTTCAAGGCAGCTATTTCTTTCAGTGCACAGTAAACTGATTCCAGTCCCTGAATTACATGTTCCAAATCGTGGTTTTGGGTTCAGTAACTTCAGTCATAACTTCAAGGCATCTAGTTTTGATTACAACACCTGGATTTGTCAATAGATTTTTAATAGTTGTAATTTTAATGTATTGAAAAACAGTGTATGAACTATATAATAATGATATAATGAAGATATCTCTGCCTCAAAAATTTCAGCAGGAAAGAAAAGCACAATTGAGTATAAATCTAGAGGGAATAATGGAAATTCAGTTGTGGTTGGCTAATAAGTGCTTTCTCCATTACAGTTTAACAAATGCTTAATTAATTAAATGTTCTTGCATACAGATATCAAATTGCATATTAGAATTTAGAGATATCTTAGTTCAACCAAACTGTGTCAAAGAACCCAGTTTCAAATAATAGCAGTAATTTTCAGTTCATTGATGAGAACTGTGCTTTCAGAAATGCTGTACTCCTATAGTACTTCACTGTTACAGAGAGGCTGAAGTAAACCAAAGAGGGATATAATTAGAATTAGTATTTCATTCCAGTGTATAGAAATGATCTTTTAATTATTCTGGACATTTTCAAGGCTGTATGCAGTCCCCAGGTCTCTGTGTAAGGACCTGAACTACCTGGATTCAATATCTTCAGCAGATGACCTGCATATACTTCTACAGCTGTAGAAACCAAGTTCACTCTCTTAACTACCCTTGAAATTCCATTTCCTTTCTGGATGACACAGAATAATTCAGATTTCATAGTATCTTTTTTAATGTGCAGATTTATTTTGTCTGGTCTGAGGTCCAGCCATATGGTGGTCTCCTGAGAAAGTTCAGACCATGTGTACATAGCATAGATAAATAAGATAAAGGCTACTGTTCCAGTCCTGTGGATTATTTGGCTGCTGATTTAGGAAAACAGAGGTTTTTAACTCAGGAATCTGTTTGTGCTTGAAAATTGGCTTGTCTTTAACTGGCCAAGGTGGCAAGAGGTGCTATTTTTCCATTGCCTGCCAACTACATGTGCAGTAGCGGAGACAATACCTAAAATTACAGTGGATTTGTTGGTTTTATTTAGAGAATCTGGAATATCAATAAAGAAGAATCAGGGTCATAATTGTTTCATTGGGCTAGATACAGTAACTAACTTATGCACTGAATTAGAGGTTTAGTCACAAACTAGATCTCTCAGAAGGTAATCAGAAGCTTCAAACCTAGCTCTGAAGTTGTGAACTGCCCAGGAACAAGCCTGGTGGGAGTAAGTAATATTTAGCCTGCTAAAGGCATAATGGCAGTAACTGCACCTCCACTTCCCCAACTCTACACACACACATACACTCCATGGCAAAAAGGGGTAGCACATTAGAAATGCAACACTGTACCCATGTTACAGAATAACCAAGAGCCCTGGAGCAAACTTCATTATTCAACCAAGTAGGATTTAATTATTCAACCATTTTCAGCATAATGTCATGAATGGGTGATTTAGATTGCTTGAAGAACCACTGTCAAAGTATTAGCAAAAGTTGTATTATGATGATGTTGTAAAAGTGCATTTTAGGAAAGTTTGATGGCAAGGTTCACTCTATTACAGCACAGTCATTTGAACAATGATTTAAAGTTATCAAAGCACAAATTGAAGTTACCACACTACAGGGTTATCTGTGATATTGGTTGCCTTACCAAAGGTCTGACATTGGTATCCCAGCTCAAGAGGAGATCACAGCCACGCACCAAACACTGCCTCACAGCGAGAGCTTGAAAAAGGCTCAGTCAGGCTGTCATATCTATGGGATAAAGTGGTTGACTCATAGTCGAACTACATGTGATGGGAAAAGTAGGCATGTGACCACTTGCATCCAGAACTTTCTTTGTTCCTAAATAAATGAGTCTTAGAAAAGCCAAAGGCTATTCATGTGCTACTGACATGACTGGTTTTCAAGCTCATACACATCTATCTCAGGCCTTTTGTGGGTTTTCAGAGGAGAGATTGAAACTAGAGGAGTTCTTGGGCTGGCTATCGCTTAGGCCTTTACCTCCTTTGGAGCTTATACCAGATTATTGCTGTTTTGGTTAAAGGGTTGAGTGCATCTGTCACAGATAACTATGCAATCAATTGAACTATGCAACAAATACGAACTGATTCTACAGATTATAAAAGTGCAAAAAAGATCAGTGTGTTGTTCAGTTAATTGAATTACCACTTGACATTAAAATTAAAGGACATAGTTAATTTCTACCTGACCCATGCCACTGGAAAAATTAAAACTACAACTACAGAAAAGAAAAATATTAATTTAGATTTGATTTTACTGCGTGTGGTTTTTCCAAAAAGGAATATTTAGGAC
Source organism: Corvus hawaiiensis (assembly GCF_020740725.1). NCBI lineage: Eukaryota > Metazoa > Chordata > Aves > Passeriformes > Corvidae > Corvus > Corvus hawaiiensis. The sequence goes on from NC_063215.1 coordinate 28,982,966, forward strand.
ATTAAAGGATTCAATAATATGCTTTAAGATTAAAATTAAACTTTATCCCTGTCAGGTACTCTGAAAAGCAGTTAAGAGGAGATGTAGTTCGTTTCATTTATAAACAGAAATGAGAGGAAGGAGCCCATCTGTACTGCTCTCTCCTGCCACATATTTTCAGATGTTCTGTGCCACATTATCAATCCATACCACTAAAAGATTATCAACAAGATTAATAAAGTAACTTTTGAAAGGGCATTTTTAATTTTCAAAATGAGACTGCAAGTGTTTAAAGCTCAGAAGTTTCCAATATATTTCATGATAAATTTTTGAACAATTGCATGCTTTTACAGAGAAAAAAACCCCTCAATTTCATTGAATCAGCTTTGACTGGTAAAACAGTTTATTTGAAATTTATTGCAATAAACTCTGTTACATGCACACCTATCATGAAGTTATAACTCACATTCATGCCTGACAATACACTTCCCAGATTTGCCAGCTGTCTGGTATGAAGTATGTTACTGTGTGTCTGCATCAGCAATTCAGTGTACAAATGTTCTTTTTCAGTGCAAGTTCACACTCAATCTGTAATCAGTGTCCTGAAGAATACAGTTGGGAGGACTCCTGATGATATGTACAAAGCAGTTTTGCTCAAAGTAAATGCAGACACCTGGGTACAACCTATAGTGGCAAATTCTGTGAAGACAGGAGGTCCTCCAGAAGGTCTTCCACCTCAATACTTGCCTGATGAAAGTGGACTGATACAGATGCATTTTAGACTGGCTGTGGTGGATTCAAAGTTTACTTAAGTAGAAACTACTTTCTTGATCTTGTATCCTCATATCACTGCACTAATGTCTGTCTCAGTGCTATCTACTGTACTTAGGGGCACGTTTCTGTGTCTCTCCATAGTTACTGTTGGCTTCTGATTTATCTATACTTTTATTGTAAGCCTGGATATGGCCAGAGATCACTGTTGCATACTAAGACCACAATTAACATTTTTTCCCCTCTCTCTTTCAGTCCCTTGTGTATGGAAAATTTCTGAACAATAAATGTTCTAGACAGCTGGATTTATGTCAGTATACCCCATAAGCCTCTATTGCTAAGATTACATAGTATTTGGGGCTTGGAGATAAGGTGGTAGCATTCACCTACCCTTTCCATTGAGTACAAATTAATTGTCATGGCACTGGGTGATTTTATATGAATCCTCCAGGAGAAAATATGCTTTATGTCACCCTATAAGATGCACCTGTCTTCAGCAGACATTGTCAGGACACAGCTGAGGCTGATGGCTCCACGAGGTTGAAAACTAGGAGTGCTGGGGGCTCCCCAGGGGTCTGTCAGGGCACAGTCTGGTAGCCAGGACTCATTCCATCATTCCAGCCAGGACGGGGCAGCCAGATAGTGCTTGAGTCTCTCCCAGCCCCATCATCATGTGTATACCTGAGGACAGGAATGGCTCAAGGATGGGTCAGGACATGAGCCCACAGGTGTGGCTCAGGATCATGCCCAGTGAGAGGAACCAGAGTTAGAGGTAGTCCCGTAATGTCTGGGCAAGACCATGGGGAATAGGATGAGTCAAGGCCGTGCAAGGATGTCAGCCCACAGGTCAGGGTCAACATCAGGCAGAGCTCACTTTCTTCTAAGCTGCATGATTTAAGATATTTACAGATGAAGTTGAAAGAGATGTCTCCTCTTTTGTGTACTAATTCTTGGATCACTGACCTTTTCCATAAAATGTGTTTGCCATGTGAAATATTCACAAGTTTCTGAATAATAGTCACCAATCATGGAAACATAATTGACCTTAGGTATCTGTAGGTATCCATATACATCCTAAGATTAATGTCTATGTATTTCATATTTAATTTCCATTTGCTATGTAGTGTCCATCTCCTTGAAATAAGTCACATGTTCCAGACTGTCAGTAAGAGGTCATGGTAACTGTCACTTACTTTCATGTCCATGTGAATCTTCTGCTTCAATCAACTCTGTCAACTACAAACATCTGGTAAGCAGCAGAGCATGGTGTGTCTTTCTGTCAGCTGCTGGAAACATCAAGGCTTCTGCAGTTTTCTTAGTAGAACAGGGTATTTTTGTTTTCTTTAAGCTGCAATACTCCCATGTCATCTAATATTTTTGTAAATCAGTGTTGTTAGGATTACTCATAGCTGGGTTTGAAGAAGAACTGAAATCAAGCAGATTACTGATCTGTTGTTTGTAAGTTGCAGCTTGGTTGCAGATACAGGTGATAACTGCCTGGCAACTGCCTTCTGCGAAGCATATTTACTTAACTGTGGGATTGGACTGTGGCACAGCGGTAATCATGCTTAGTATTTGAAATATTTCCATGCTTAAGCTATGAATATGTTCTGTTTTTCTCAGAAATCTATGTCCATTTACTGAGTATTTTTGTATCTGATATTAGCGCTCTTTTCCAAGGTTTGTGAGGCGTTGGACATGGCTTAACCAGTTTTGTGCTGATGTCTTTTTCTGTGTTACTTTCAGCTTGCATATGCATTCTGTAGTACTTGCTGTTTTCATGCTTTTCCAGGATAGTTCATTGTTTTGGGCATGGGGTTTTTTTTTTTTTGATGTTAAAGAAGTAAATCACAGGCATCTCAAATTTGCACATTAGAACATCCTCAGTATTTTAAATGTAACATATGCTTGTGTACACTGTAACATAAGTGTCCGTTTTCTCTTCTAAGAAATGTCTTTGATGCCATTTTTAAAAACGTACCAAAAAACCCCCAACATTTGTATGCTTGTAGTGTCTTTCTTGCATGAGTCATAGAACTTATCAAAATACTTTCATCAATGATTTCAGTGTCTGAAGGATGGTTTTTTGGTAGGTGTCCCATGCAATGTAGGAGTTTCTCTATATCAGTCTCAAATCTCACAGCCTACAATAAACTACATAAAGTTACTGTTCTTTCCCTGACATATACTCTGAAACTGGGATGTGGGACTTGACCCTGACTGATAGTCCTTTGAATGTAAAGACTATCCAATTATGAAACCTTTATGAATCTGGACCATAAGTGCTTCCACATTTCTAACTTTAAGAGGCTGTCAACTCTCCCTGGAAATTCAGCTTTTTTCTATTTTCTTTTGCCCTTCTCCTCTTTCTTTTCCTCCTCCTTTTCTTGGTATAAATAACAATAAAGTTTTACTTTTTTTCTCCCATAGAGTTGTTCTGTGCAACTCAATTTTTCTGATACTGCTTCAAAGCTTAATCAAGTCTTTTTTGTTTGTGGGGTTTTTTTAATGATAATGCAGCTTATGTTTGGCAACATTCTTTTTTTCTGTTTATTGGAGGTGCTTTGTTTGCCTAGCCTACTGTCTTGCATTGGGATTATCTACACTGACAATTCCTACCTTACTTTAAATAATGTTTACTGAGTAATAAGATAAAAGTTTTCTGAGTCCTAAAATTAAATTACACATATTACACAACCGCTGGCTGTTTCAGCCCACATAGAAACTTACTAACTTTCCATTATGCGCTACAAATCTTTTTTTTTTTTTTGTAGCCTACAGATTTCTTCCAATTTCCAGAGATTGCTGCAGATGAGCCTTTAAACAACCTGCCCTGAGCTTCCTAAATCAGCAAGTCAGTAAATTGTTATTCAGTAAATGTGTGTCTCAGAAGGTCAACTCTTCAGACTGATCTTTCTGCTTATGATCAGTTCTCAGTTTCTACACATTCTTACGAGGACTGGAGGCTGAGCCCTTGCAAGACAACACAGGTTGTCTAGTTCAAAGTTCTCACTGAGAGCAGTTTCCCCATTGGGTGACTGCAGGACATGGAGTAAAAGGTCACAGGAGATAATTCTTCATAGGAAGCTCCTTGGCCTGATTACATTCAACGTCATTTAGACCTGGAATAAGAAACTGGTGAAAATAGGGCAATAAAAATGATAAATCAGCCTTCTGTCATGAATGTTTGCTACTTCCTGACCCCTTTTTGGTCTCTTGAACTGCACAGTTTCTGAGCTGGATGGTAATTACAGTATCTCACTATTCAATACCTCTTGTAAATGTCATTAATTCTTCGGCAGTTGGACATGTTAGGAAAGAGATACAATTTTCTGAGCTGCTGACCACTACTGATCCACAATTCACTGTGAGAATGTAGTGATTGTAAAAGTGATGGCAATCCATCTTTTAAATTTTATAGTAGTTTTTCCTTTTGATTAGGGTTAAAGAATGAAGAAAGTAATTTTTTTTTCTGTAAAAACATGTACAGATGAGTTTGAGAAACTCTGATGCACATGTGAAGTTAGCCTTAAACTAGTAGGAAGACTATAAAGCACTTGTCAGAGCAGAAGCCAAGAACTCAGCATGGTTCAAAAGGATGCCTCAAGGCTGCACCATGCCCAAGTGCATTGAAATTTGATCTTCAAAACTAAAAGCATGCTTGTGAATCTTTTCACACTTTTCACTTTTGGAAAGAGGAATCAGTCACACAGTGTTTGGAAAGCTATAAAACTTCCACAGGTGCTTTGAAATCTTGGATGTAGATGCATGCACACTGCTTTTTCATCTGCTAATTGTTTACCAGGAAAACTCTAGCTCAATTCAACCTGTGGACACAAACATATAGCTGAAGTCAGAGTGTGCATGGTTGAAGATCATGCCGCTAGAGACTGAGTCCTACCTCCTCTTATTTTGTCTTGTTTTAGCATTTTTTTTCGTAGGTTTAGAAGATTATTTTGGTGATATTACAGACTGTTGCCATGACATCCTTAATATTTGCACTGCAGAGGAATTAGCAGAAAATAACATCACCACAACTACTGTTATTGCAACATAGTAATCCTCCCATTGCCCTTACTCTAAGTAATTATAGAAATGTGGGCAGGGTCTTCAATTCTTTCATTCTAGACTTCAGACCCATATTATATGTTATGTTGTGTATTTGTCATTTCTAATTTGGCTCTGTACTACTTACACAGCTGAGCCTCCACTCCCTGTACATTTTTGAACAGCAATGTACTTTACACTTTATGCTGCTGCTGACTACAGCTCACATCCCTTTTCCCTCCCACCTGTGTATTCAGTGTTCAAAGAGCTTTTCACAATGCTTTACTTGAGTGGAAGACTAATAGACCACATTTTTCAACCTTTTCTCAAATTCTTAGAGCTTGTTGCCAACTACCTGTAGTTTTTACATGTTGTGGTTAATGTCTTATTAAGAAAGCCTTTATCACACAGAAATTTAAAGCGAAAATCCCAAACCCTCAACTGTGCAATGCATAACAATTCAGGCATGGTGAGGAGGTGGTAATCAACACCTGACATTCTCCGTAGTTATCTCCTGCACATTGTTGTGTGGCATATTTTTCCACTCTATTTTATGATCTCTATCCACATTAGTCAGTGCAGCTGTGGCAATGTTCAGTTCTGTGGCTGAGGGCTAGAAAAAGATGTACATGTGAGTTTCCAAAGCCAGGAAAAAAAAAACAAGGAAGAACAGAGAGCTCTACAAGGAACTGGCAACTTTAACTGTCAGCTCTCTGAGCAAGGCCTACCCAGCTTGGTTTTTGCCAGTCAGAGAAGTGAGTTAGCTACCAACAATGCTGAAAAAGTTATGAATGCTTCCATCACTTCTGCCTTTACCATCACTGTTGGGCCCCAGACCTTGGGAACAGAAATCCAGGTTGCTGCAAACACAGACCCGCCATCAGTCGGTATGTGAACTACCACAGGAGCTTGATCCCTACATATCGATGGGCCTTGACAATACACATCCAAGAGAGCTGCTGGAAGAGCTGGCTGGCATTGTTGTGAGGCCATTCTCCATAATCTTTGAAAACTCACTGGAAGAAGGCTCATGTCACCCTCATCTAAGAAGGGTTTAAAGGAGGTTCCAGGAAATGTTAAGCTCATCAGTCATACTTTAGCTCCTGGGAAAGTTACGGAATGAATCCACCAAGGGGCCTCACAAGCGAAATGGAGTATGCATTTGAGAAAAGCCAGCATGGATTCATCAAAGGTAAATTTTTCTTGGCAAATCTGATTGCTTTCTATGACAAAATAACCTGCTCAGTTGATGTGGTGTGAGCACAGGTCATTGTCTGCCTGGATTTCTCCAAGGCTTTTGATGTGGTCTCCCACAGCCTCCCTGGAGAAATTGATGATAGGCAAGCAGTCCAAGAACTTGCTAAGAAACACAGACAAGAGAGACATGAAGTTTTTCTGTTCAACAGACCATTCTTAGTGTTTTGTTTTGTATTTTTTTTTTTTAATTTAAAAAATATTCTGGTCTTTTCATAATTCAAAGGACACACATGCCTTCTTCAAAATATCTAATATATCCTGATTATTAAAGATTAAGAGAAATACACGTGCAAGTTTCTGTTTGGTTTACTTGGATATGATGGAACTGAAGAAAGTGCATCTCCTATTTGCTGTATATTTTCTATCTTCGGTTTAGTGTAAAACTAGATGGAATTATACATGTCTTTATTGATGACACTGTTTCACTAGGTATGAATAATTAAATACCCAATACTTGCAAAAGAACAGATTCAATAGCCTGGAAGTGGGAACAGCTAAGGAAAATTGAGGTTAATATCCTTGTTTCAAGAAAAAATACAATCATTTGCTGGAGAAAAACAGTTCAAATACGAGAGGGTGAGATTAATCATTTAGAGCTGGCTCATGTTTATTGATTATTAGAGACTAAACCAGAATAACGTAAATTCTAAGATAGGAACACGTGCTTTCTAAATCATGTATGAGTATATAGATGCTTGAATATTTCCAAAAAAGAATGAGGGTGTGTTCCTCTGGGTTTTTTATTACACATTCTGTTTTGGTGTTGAGAAAAAAATCCTATTTAAAATAATATTGGGACCAGATATTACAGTGTATCTTAGTAAAAAGTTTAGGAGGCCATCATCTTGAATTCAATATCACTGCAAATGTTGGGTTATTATGGTAATATTTCATGTCAATATCTGAGTCCCTTCTCTCACTTGTAAACTATTTTTGAGGATATCAAGGTAACAGATTCCAAATAATTTTGTCTTCACACAACAGTCTGAAAAATAAAAAAGAAAAAAAGAACATACTGGAACAATGGTGACTGAGCATACTCTGTTATTCCAAAGTTTTGAGATGAGGTTTTTCTGTTTGGTCGTTTGGTTAATTTGGTTGGTGTTTTTTTGAGAGGGACAGCTGATGATTTGTGCATGTTTGTGGATTTTTTTTCTGAAGACAACACTAAGGTTGATGCATTGCTATTTGAGAGGTGGCTTGCAGTTTCAGGAGAGAAATAACTGTCTTCTAGTGAACGCTAACAGATAAAGAGACTCTTTGCCACAAGGACTTTGGGAGGGCATCCTAACTCTCAGAGTTCTTGAAAAAGTTCTGGCATGTTCTCATAGAACTTTTGAGTTAAAATAATTTTATAATTTATCATTTTATTTATAAAAGAATATCTGGGATGTTCTAAACTTTATTAACAAGGAGCTCAGGCACAGGAAATTTGTTTGTCAGCAGTGATAGGTTTTTTAACTTTAAAGGAGGAAAAATATTGAGAGAAATTGTGCATAGTATTTGTCTGTAAGGAGAATGATAAAAATGAAGACAGGAACGTATAAGAAAACTTTTTCTTTAGAAAGCATCAATGCCAGTTCTGTGTTAGGATCTGGTTATTAAAATTAATAGAGAAATGTCTCTGCCTGAATTAAGGTGCAAACAAGACCATACACCAAAGTCAATAGTATAGATTGTATTTAACAGTAAATGTAAGGGGGAGATAGGCAGGTAGAAAGAGAGAGAAAGAAATAGAAAAAGAGGTGGTGGGAGAGAAAGAAAGTGACAGAGAAACAGATTAAGAGGAAAATATCACGACTATATGGATCCCAATGGTTGATCCTCTTCTTCTAATCCTCTTGGTCGTGAGGGTCCCTCAAAACATAGATTAACTTACAGTTGGGCTGGGTGGGAGTGCCCTCCTTGGGGGGGGGGACAAGTTTGTCTCTTGCAGCAGACTCTGGATCTGTTGCATCACTGTATCGTGCAGGGCTGGTGCAAGGCCTCAGGAATCAGTCAGAGGGCACCTTGGGGATCTTTGATGGTTTATGACACTTCTCAGCTGCCTCTCATGTCGTGTACCATGTTTATGTGGTCTTCCCAGGGTGGGGGTATAGATAACTGAGCCAGTTTGTGTAAGGGAGCATGGGTGTTCACTCCCTCTGACCAGAGGTTACACCACACACCCAAAACTCTCCTCCTCCTGTCTTGGTTGTAAGGGAGGGTGTGCAAACCTGGCGTCAGCAGATGAACCTGTGGGCTATGGCCTCCCATGCCCCAAACACAGCCAGAGATGATTTTCAGCAGAGCGGCTGGGTTTGGCTTTTCTCGTAAATACATTCATCTCCTCAGCCTTGTTTACTTCCTAGACCTGAGGTAATTAATCAATAATGTCACTTTATCTTATCTCAAGTTCCCTTAGAAGTTTTAACTCACAGTCCAAACTTTCAGGCAGGAGGCATATTCAGGGAGGGGTGGGCTTTGGTGGTCACAGCTTCTTTATACAGTTTTTTTAGAATGGAAAAAACTCCTTCGTAACAAGGTTTAAGCCATTAACCCTAACATTTCAGTCTCTCACACTCTGGGCTCAGGTGAACAAGACAGTTGCCTTGGGAACAGACTGCTGGGACAGTAAAACTGTTAAAACTGTTGCCTTTTTCTTCTATCAGACACCAAAAAAAGGATTTCTCTCTGTGTATCCCAAGCCCTGTGAGTTTGGGGCTGATAAACTGACATCTCCTAATGAAGGAAGGGTAATGAGGTGTGGTCCTTCCCAATAGCAGTAGCCATTGCCCAATTCCCATAACTTCCTTCGAAGAGTCACAGAGCAAATCAAGTCTCCAAAGAAACTACACCTGTCTTTGACCTTCCCCTTCTCCAGGTAAGAGGGCTGATTCTTCAACTCCAGAGTAACAATGATAATTCTATGCAAGCTTCTGAGGAGCCTTGAGCTGGGTTTCAGAAACAGTAATTACAAAAGAACAAAAAGAAATTCCAATATTTAACTGCTTTGTACTGTAACCCCATATTTAACAATAGGAAATAATCTCATCCAAGAAACTGTATGAGTACATAGAACATCTCTACATATGAAAAATTTAAAGTAGCAAGTCCCACCTTCATGGCTTTTATTAAAGTTTCCTAAAATGTTTAAAATAAAACCGAGTCTGCTGGTTACCATTTATTTTAGCACTGTTATATGTGTCAGATAGTCTGCCAGAAGCAAGCTGGTCTTGAGAAGTCATAGCCAAATCCCAAAGGTTAACATTCTGCAGGACTGGGTGAAATTAGACAACATTTCTACCAATTGCATACTTTTTCCTAAACGTGAACTCAGAATAGTCAGCTGCGACATCTACAGCAACAGAGCCTATAGATTTCTTTTGGAATTCACCTTTTCCAGGCAGGAGGCAGATAAAATGATATTTCTGCATTTAATAAATATTTTACTGTGTGAAAATACTACATTTCTGACACTGATATAGTTCAAGAAACCTTACTGACAGGTTCTTAAATTACCACAAAATTGTTTTTATCTGAAAACCCCAGCCAAAACAGATAGACAACAGTGCAACTTATTTAATCTTTATTAAATTGTTGTATCTGATCCATGTTCCACACTGGTTGCTATATATCACAAAATCATAGCATCATATAATACTCTTAGTTGGAAGGGATCCATGAGTGTCATCGAAGTGGCAAAATGTAACTAAATTTTCCACGTCAGTGTAATCTCTTGCATTGCCCAAATGTCATATTAATGCTTTACTTTTTACAATGTTTGGAGAAAATATCATCCACATCAAGTATGGAATACTAGTATTTACTATCATAAATAAGCAAAAAAAGATACATAGATACACACAAGCAAAAATTAAGTATACATGATTGATAAGATTGACTCAGCAGTCTGGATAGCAGAAATTGTTCCATAATATGATTGCTGCAGCTCAGTTACCTCATTTCATTTCATCAACAATTGGAAACAGATCTTATTTTAGTAAATATATTGTATTTCAAAATGGTATTAAATATGCTGTCCTCCACCCATGTATTGTGTCACCAAAGGCTTGGTAGGAATTTAACCATCTTTTTGTATGTATTCTGATGCATACATTGCCTAAACCAAAAATATAGCTAGGGATCACATTCCCTAACACCTTCAGAAAACTGCAACATTTTACCCGAGAGACATTTAGCCTTAGATTTGTCCTTATGTTTTGTTCCAACGAAGTTTGTCTGTTTCTCTTGTGCAACTTGGATTGGACTCTATCAGTTTTAAATCATCATAAACAATTCAAGATATCTATCTCTGGTCTACATCTCACAGTTATGGAAGCAACGATGTATGTGTGCTAGCAGAAATAGATTAACCCAAAACTAGCTGGTGGTGACAAAGAGGATATTGTGAATCAACTAGGCCTCCCTGGATAGTGTACAGTAGTGGTAGTTTCTTCTTGACTGGAGGCAAAAGGGAAAAAAAAAAAGGTGCAGAAGAAAAGGCTCTGATCTTCCAGAGAGAAAATGATAGGAACAGCATGTCAATTATCACAAAACTCAAGCTACATCTCTTGCATAGCCAGGGAAGGGCTAGAACAGCACTTTGTTAAAGAAAAATATCCCCAAGCCTAATAACCTAGGAAATTCTAGAATTAAGGTTGCTTTTCGACAGTGCACCTCCTTGTAACTTTGCAACTACATAAAAATTGTACAATTGCATCCTTTCCTTCCAGGCACCTCCTCTCCCCCCAGAACCATGTCACAAAGTGTGTAAAATGGATGATCCTCATGGGGAAAAGAAAAAAAAAGATTCAATATTTTGTCTTATCTTTTTATTTTCCCTCTACAGCTGTATATTTCATTTATTAGACTGTATTGAAACCATGCCCTCAAGATAGGTACTGCTTTTCTTGTAGCTTTTTCTATCACAGTCATCACTATAGCAACAGAGTACTTCACAAGCATGGAGAAACATTTCACAAATTTCTACAGAAGTGAGGTTTGTAACTAAAGTTCTGTATTTAAAAATGCCAAAATCATAAAATTAATGAACTGATAAATTATGTTACCTCTTCAGAAAATCCTACTCAAAGAAATATAATGACAATTTTGTATATTTCTTTTCAACTGAAATTTTAACAGATTGTACCTTTAAAAATATAAAATTTAAAATATAGAGCTACTTGAACATACAGTATTATAAAGAAGAATACTAAGAGTAGTCAGAAAAACTAAAAGTAAAATTGAGCAGACATCACAAATTATGAGTAGATAGTAAAAATTCTCAAAAGTCATTCTGAGGGTTTTTTTGAGAGGAAAATAAAGCATAGTAGAAACCATATGAATACTTGTAGTAATATAATTACAGTGGGAAAAGTAGCAGAGCTGCTGTGTATGAAGTCAGTAAAGGTTAAAACGATATGAAAATATTACTGACCATAGGATAACAAAGACAGAATAGGAATGAGAGGTGAAAATTTCAAGAATCATCACTTAGTAAAACTCAGAAGAATAATAAACTCAGAATGTCCCATCATATCAGTAGCTGAATTCCATCTAGGAAGAAATCAGAATGGAAGGAACTTATTACAGGGATTCTTCAAAGATGTTTTAGGAACAAATTTCAGTTGCTTTTTTTTTTTATTAAATATAAAAAGTAGGAATGGCTGGCTCCAATTTAAAGACAGTGTAATCAATGCCAAGTGCAACTCTGTTGCAATGTTGAGAAGAATGTTATCACTTTAGGGCTAAAATATCAGAAATAGGTTAAACTGTTATTATATGAAATAAAATACAAAATTAGGCATTCAGAAAAAGAATGTAGGAACTTTTCTTGGAAATTAAGGAAAAGCAGACATGGAGGTAGATGAACCAGCTTATTAAAAAACCCCATAAAATTTCAGATTATGTATTTTTTGCAGAAGAAGGAAGTTCTAGTTCAAGAAAATGAAGTGGATTTTCAGTGTTTTGAAACTTTCTCATTTAATTTCTCTCACTGAGCAGTTCTGAGTCTTCCCTGGGGAGATGGAAATTACCTATCTGCAGATATTAGACTGTGTTCTAAAAATACCTTACCTAGGAATTTGGAAAGTATTCAGTATCTTTTGGTTTGCTTACTTTCAGGAAAGTGAAACTTTCCACTTTGAGGATTAGTCTGATATATGCTTATATGAAGGATAGGAACTGATTTATCTTTAAAATGGAAACTAGAAGATCTATGATTTGTTTATTTTGAATGGAAAGCTCCAAAAACATGGGATTAAGCTGGCTGGTTCTTCCAGTCCTTCATGCTGTTTCAGCTAAAAGGAACTACTCAGCTGACAAATGAAAAATTCTTTTATTTTTAATCAAAATTTGATTTTATTTTGATATCTTCTGTTAATTTTTTTTTTCCAAGGAGTAATAGAAAGATAGCACAAATCTTTAATTCCCAATAATTAGAGAGGATTTAAAAAGCATTGGGAATTCCATTAAAAGAGTTCTAAGTCACTATGAATTGCTATATAATGGCTCTCAGAGCTAGTTAATGGCATGTCATCAGTGCAGGCAGAATTGCATGTTGCTGCTAAGAAAGAGGAGGTAGAGCTTCTGTGTGGTAACCTGCTTCTCCCACAGGTGAGGGAGAGACAGAAGGAAAGAGCTTGCAAAAGGACTAAGGGAGAGATTCCCACAGGTTTAGGCTCAGTATTCCTGCTGGCCTCAAGGAGGGGATAAAGCTGACACACACACACTGAAGGGAAAGCTGATCTTAAGCACTAGTTCCCACTGCACAACAGTAACCTCCCTTCTTGTGATTCTGGTGAAGACATCCTAAGGGTTATTATACCTTAATAATAACCTACTTTTCCTATGCCTGTTTGTCCTGATGCTACTATGTATAATTTATGAAATAATTACAGTTATTTTTCACATAACATTATATGTTGCAAGCTATATTACATGTATTATACTACATCATAATTATATTACTTATAACTGTATTTACTGGTAAATACATATAATGTTGCTCTGAATTTGCTATAACAAAAGTAATCCACATAAGACTTTGAGAGTTTGTTTTCTTCAAAATTTGACTTAGACCATATTACAGCAAAAATTTGTATTGTTCCACCATAAAACTGAAAAAGAGAAGACAAATCTATCTCTCTTAAAGCTCTCTTTGCTGTGCCACAGATGAGTACTGAAGGACAAAGAACAAAATTAACATTATTTCTAAAAATTTTTCCCGTGTATTTTTCATGTTTATATTTAATAAATCTGTCTACTGAATTTGAGAGTTTGACGTAAAGAAGAGAATTCTGAAGTTGGAAAGTAGAATCTTCTATTGATTTCATGATTAACTTCACGTTCAGAATTAAACATCTCTCCCATTTTGGAGTTCTAAGCATTAAAGAGCTATTAAATCTCATCCCAATTTAACGCATAAATGGAGCTTTAGCTCACTGAGGTCAAGATGAAAGATTATAAATATCTTAAATGATGACAGATTTAATTATTAAAATTATGATGGAAGATATATTTCACAGATATATATGTTAAAGAAAGTTAGATTGATTTTGTAACCTTTAACATGACAAAGCACTGCACTAAATAGATTAAAAAGAATTATGGGATTAATTGGGAAAACAGAGAAATATGAGATTTAGTCTAGTCTACTTATTTTTGTTGAAGATAAGAATAGCTTTTTGATTCTGGTTTGACTTTGGAGGGGCATTGTTTTTTCATTAGAATAGTTAATAAATATAATTTTGGCATACAGGTTTTATGCATGCCAGAAAATATTTCCTTTTACAACTCTTTCAGCAAATCTCTCATCCTGATACTATTTGTTTTATGTAGGGAAAATATATTTATATTATATATATTTTTTTTTTCCTAATTGAATTATTACATCAGAAGGAGTTTGAAGCGTCTGATAAAATAGTGCCTTAGACAACTGTTTGGTGATTTTTTTATTGTGATTTTTTTCCAAATAAAAAAACCCAAAAGTTGGGTTTTTTTGGTTTTATATATATATATATATATATATATATATCCACCAAGAACCTTGATTCTCCCTTCAGTTTGGTTTTGAGTCCACACCAAACCCAACAGTAATTTGGGCCAGCAAGGGAATAGTTCTCTTTCTCCCTCTGCTAGATTAGTTGATTTGCTAGAAAATTCCTGAGCTTTAATCAACTTCCTGGCCTCTTAGAGACCATTGTCTCATTACCTGCTTGACCCATTCCTAGCAAAATGTGTCTTTAAACTATCCTTTCACTGGAGTTATATCACTTTTCTGCTTTTTTTATAATCTACTTTTTTACTCTCTACTTTTTCATTTACCACAGCTGTTGTTGTTTGTGTTCTCATTCCTGGTAAACAAAAATATCTATAGGCATTATGACTGAAAGTTCGGTTTGCTCTCACATGCAGACTGTCTACATGCATGATCACTCACTGTCTTTAACTCAAAGAAAATAGCTGGTTGATGGAAAAATTTCCTGGAACAAGGCAAATAAGTTTTGAGCCTCGTTCACAAGAGACATTCATCTGTTTTGTTCACTAAATGTTAATATAAAGTAAACCCTTAAGCACTTAATGGAACCATGACCCCCACTCCCTTGAGTTGCTTTGTATCCTCTTATTTTATCTAGCTTACCTTAGATTATTTTTTTTTTATTCTTATCTTGTCCTTCTTTAGACAGAGAATTGGAAATATCATTCCCAAAATCAGAACAGCATATAATTTATTTCTGTTTCTCTCCTAAGAGATTAAATTTGAAAGCTTGAAATCCAAAAGACTCAGGAAGGTTTCAGTATTTGATCTTCTCATGTTGGCCAGCCACATCCTTTAACCACTTTTGCTTTAGATTACAGCTTTAGTAGGGCTGCTATTCCTTGGGTCCGTCATGAATCTAGGCTTGACATACCACTGTTATGAGACTTGAGTTATGTCTGAACCTTACAGTTATGATGCCTCTTGAGAAACAAATGTAGAGCAAAATCTCATTAGAATCAGTGATTTCTTTTACTGCTTCTGAACCGCCTCTTGTACTGATGAAAGCAACCAGTGACTGAAACTTTGTAAGTTTGACATGTTTTTGTGTTAGAATATCAATTATGGCATATGTTCTGTCAGTTTAGAAGCATAAAACAGGTGCATTTGAAAATACCGGATAATATGTGTAAAACTTGGGAAAAACACTGGACAAGCAAACCCAGCAGATATTTTTGTAGTAGCATGAATAACTTGCATTTACTTTATCACTGTAGCCTGCTTAGGAAAATGGTAGAAAATCTCTGGTTGCACCACTGCATGACAGAACATCAACTAATGCAGGAACTACCAACAGATTGAAAATCTACTTATTACATGGTTGAGTGATCTTGGAAGCAAAGGAAAGCAGCAAGTATGCAGAATAATACAACACAGACAAGGCTGACAGTGTACTGACTTCTGCTCTTTTAAATTTACTTGTCATTTTGATTATCTCTTCTATTGTTGTGATGGCCACTTGAGAAGTGAATTCAGTTATGTACGTTTATGCCAGGTTTTAGCAGACCCTTCCAGACATACTTTCACTTGGTAAAAAATGGACCTTATCTGAAAAGGAGCAAGGTCCTTAAGCAGTAGCTTCAGCAGGAAGAGAAGCAGAGGGAAGGAAAAAATAAATACTTTATGCATTTGTGTGATTGGGAATAATTCTGATCCACTTATCTATAGGCAACAATTCTAAATTCAGGTTTAAATAAGAAAATTAAAACTACATCTCAATAGGCAATAATTTTCAAACGACTTCTGCCAAAGAAATAATGCAGACCACAATATCTTTCTCCAGTTTCTCTTCACAGACAATAGTTGAATTCATTTCAGGCAAGAATTCCCTGATGCGGAACATGGAAGCTACACAGAAAATGAATTGAACCTGTTAAAAATGCAGAGTGGTTTTACAACTGTATTGATTTCTAAGGAAAGGTGATGAAAGAAGTGATGGTACCTTCTATTAGATAAACAGAAAGGGCTAATCTCCCACTTTAAACATATCAGTGTTCACTTTCTCAGATGGCACTATCGTATAGGAAATCTTTAGGTGTTCTGTTCTGTTCTGAAAGGTTATCATTTGCTATTAAATTTTATAAGTGGCTTAGAACAGGTTTTATATAGAAAAAATGGAATTTATTACATCCCACATGATGAGTTTCCTTGAAAATGTGGTTACTTTTTGCAAAATGTCATTGGAAATTAAATTTATTGAAAAAAAACCCCTAAAACTTGTCTAACTTGCAGCTGCTGAGCCTAGTTGAGTATTTGGTATACTGCACGGACTATTCCATAGACATGGAAAAAGGCTGCAAAATCATATTAGTTATATTAGGAATTTATGAAAAAGAGTAAGGTAAATCTATTACTTTGCTTGGCTGCAAGGACGTGAAGACTCACTGTCAAAACCTTCTATTTTGACTGCATACTTGATATCTCTAACAAATTGCCCTGATAATTTTCAATGCAATTCATCTAATTTTCATGTCTTAACATCTTCAATGCAACAGGTTTAGGCTTGCCTTGGCACTTCATTTCTTGTTAAATAGCTTAAAAACACATTCAGCATAATAATTCCATTTTTTTCATCATTGTTCATCATTGTTTCTTTCCTCTAATTCAAGTAACATAATAAAATTATATGCCTGTCACAAGATTATTTTTCTTTTAATTTAAATAGCTGAAACAAATGTAATTGCCAATAGTTCTTTCAAATTTAAATTCCATGTATTTGTTCTGAAACACCTAATACACTGATATTTTATTATTTTTTTATTATTTATTTACATATATATTATAGACACTACTCTTTTAGAAAAGTTGCAAGTAGTATATTCAGTTACATGCATTATCTATGCCATACAACAATGCCATATCCAAATGTAATGTAAACCTCACTGATTTCTTTGACGCACATATATACGTGTACACACACATGCTGTAGAGAATTAATAACACTCTGGTCTCCTGATGTATTTTTCCTCTTTAATTCATATTTTATTTATAAGTATTTTCCTCTGATAATATTTTTACAAAGTTTTCCTGCCACTGATGATTTTTTCCTGAAGTGTCTCAAGGGAAAAAAGTTTGAGACTGTAAATTTACACAAGTTTAGTCGTTTCCTCACTTCAGTCTCCCACTGATTGGATGTCTGTCTGTCATCAAAGCCTACTCCTTGTACTGGTAGATCCCTTATGACTGACTATACTGTAATTGATCCTAGGAAAAATAAACTTTACACACTGTGTTTGACATTTTTGAATGAGTGCTCTCATAATGTAGAACAATCAAAAGGGAATATACTATACATTAATTACTTTATTAAAGATATACTATGGTTTTGAAAATAATGATTTATTATAATTAGTGTTCTGGACCATTTCACCTCCTTTCTTGGGAATGAAATAATGAACTCAAAAACTATCAGGTGAGGTTGAAACTTTATAAATAAAGCAACACCTTTTCTGTATGGAGTTCTAAACACAATTCCCTTAATATACAGATAGGCATTGAGAATGATGCACAGTCTTTTCAAGATTCAGCTGTATCTGTCTTGACTTGAAAACCGTCTCAATGTTTTCTATGTATAAGTAGCATCTCTACATTATATTAAAAATATATGATTCCTTCTACATCCTACCTACATCCAATAGCTCTTTAATTATTTATTTCATTGTAAAATGGTTCTGAGATTATCAGAATCAAATTCTTAGGTTGCAGTATGGACTACAGTTTATTTCCACGACTAATTATATTTTTAAACCTGTTATTTTTAAAATTATGTTAAGTGCTTCTTTTTAAGCCATGAAGTAGACACCATTGAGGACTCATGAAGAGTTAATAGACAATTGTCCACAGACTTTTTAAGTCAGTGGTTAAATATTTTGAAGTTAATGCAATTTCTGTATACTTCATGCTGTAGGAATGTTTTCATTTGATTAATATTTTGTTAATTGAAGAAGAACAATAGTGAATGAGATTTTTATGATAGGAGACTTGTTTTCTTTCCAAGTTTGAGTTGTTTCCCACAGAAATTATAAAAGAACCGGCCAGTCTGCTGGCCTATCAAGCATAAAAGGTTTAATTGTCTCTTCTGGCCATGTTGGCATAGTGGATGGAAAACCCGCTGCTCTGCAAAAAGAGCCTGTGGCAGGGTAGGCTACTGCTCCACTGAATTGTTTTTTGTTTCATCCTGCCTGACCCTCTTCTCTCTTCTGTTAAGACCCTGTGAAAAAATATAGAGGGAAAGAAGGCAATCAAAGCAAAGACAAGAAGAAAAAGAGTTTAGCAGTTCTCTATGAAAATGTCCCATATCTTCAGACCTTGATAGATCAGCTACATCTGACTTTATCTGGCAGCTTTATTTTAACAGCAAGGTGATCAAGACAATTATGCGTCAGGTGTTTGTATTTTTTTTCTGACGTACTAGTCCTGCCCAGTACTTTACTGGCAATCTTTAACTGTGGAGAAAATGTCAAACAAGATTGCCTTCAAGAAACAAAAAAATGGGTCTCAGCTAGACTGAGGTAAGCTATGCTTGCAAGTATTTTTATAGTATGGTTTGATGATTATAGGTAAGATGAAGTACAGATTACATCTTCAGCAGACGACAAGAATTGTCCTACTTTTTTCAGAATAAATAGTCTTGAAATAAATTGGAAGAGAGGATACAAAGGGACTGAACAAAAAGATTTAAAATTAGAATGCATTTTTATTAGAAATCTATTTCTTGCTTTTAACATAAGTTATATAAGACATGCCTTTCAAAGACATGAAAAACTACA
Source organism: Corvus hawaiiensis (assembly GCF_020740725.1). NCBI lineage: Eukaryota > Metazoa > Chordata > Aves > Passeriformes > Corvidae > Corvus > Corvus hawaiiensis. The sequence continues at coordinate 29,001,809 of NC_063215.1, forward strand.
GGTTATTTCTCAAAAATCCAGAAATGCAAACAGATAGAAAGTTTCTACCATAAAACAACAACAAAAAAACCCCAAACCAAAAACAAACAGAAAAGCCCCCAACAAAACACACATTCAAAGTAAGTGCTGTTGTTAAATGCTTTTTTAAGACTTATTGGGCAAAAAATCTTATTTCCAAGGAAAAACATTTCCTAATTTTTACTAATTTTGTCTGAAAATAAATACACCATTGAGATAGATCACAATTATAAGATAAATGGGAATTTTCCAGGAAAATCTTTTCAAAAATATTGGCAGCACATCACTGTATTTTGGTAGGCTCCCTGAATTTTTATTATAGAAAAGAAAGATGAGAAAAAAATTTGAGAGACGGATATAAAAAAGAACATCACATAACTAGTTATTTCTGTTATTTCTTTGTACTCGATAGAAGAACTATAATAATTTACTTCATGGTTTTATCATTATATCAGAACTTCTCTATAATCTATTGCACACATATTTGTGTATGTACAAAAGCAAAACTCATGGGACACAAGTTGTTTGAAGAGAGAATATTCTTTAAATTTTCCATATAAATTTCACAAATTACAGGGGAAGAACAGTTCTGATTATTTTGTTTTTCCTAAAAAGAGATTCCTTCTCACTTATCTCAAAAAAGAATTTACCTTGTAGAAACATTGAAATCTTCGAAACAAAGTGAAATATTCTGGAATGTTAAACATTTACACAATAGCCAGTATGCTACCTACCCTATAATTGATTGTTATTGAAAAATTCTATTTGAGTACTTTCTCTCTCAAAGGGAACATTGCAGCCAACAAAGCTTATGTTTGCCACAGAAATGGCCTGTATTCAAGCACTTTTCTTTAATGACTGGAGACATATACCAAAGCAAGGTGGTGTTGTACACTCTAATGAAATAATAGATATTGAGATATTGTAATTCATAGAAGTAGCTTGGAGATTAAATAAATAGAAGTAGCTTGTAGATTAAATAAAAAACAGCATACTGGAGATACTAATACCATTATATGCTATTAATTTTTAATGCCAGAAGGTATAACTGAGATTACATACTCTCAACTTCTGCATGACACGTGTAAGTCACTACAGATAAACACTACTTGCCACACCATATTCTCATTTACCTTCTAGTTGTTTTCTGGGGTTCATTTAAAAGTGTATTTGTAACATCTAAGGAAGGCAGAGACTATGTAATGCTGTGAGAAAGGGACCTGCAAGTAATGGAGTGTGGAAAATATCTTTGCAGGAACAGTATTGCCTGCAGGTCAAGAGAAGTGATTATTCCCTGCTATTTGGTGGCTGGGAGTCTGCTTTTGGAGTACTGTGCCCAGTTTCTACTCCCTGGTGCAAGAAATATAGTGATGTGCTGGGGAATGAGTATGTCAGAGAACCATCACAATGATTAGGAGTATGGATCACAAAATGTGTAAGAGGCTGAGACACCTGAATTTGTGCAGTGTTAAGAAGATCAGGCTTAGGGAAAACATTAATGGAGTTTTATGCAGAGAAGAGAGATAGACTCTTCTTGGAGGTGTGCAGTGATGGACAAGAAGCTCTGGAGGACAGGAATCGCAATGACAGAAATGCTGATATTAGGAAAATAAATTAGATATTAGGATAAAATAACTAAAAACCGGGACAGTTTCCCAGAGAGTCAGGGGATGGAATCTCCATCCCTGAAGATGACAGATTTTAAGCTGAAGTTTCTTAATAACTTGACCTAATTCATGCTACTTGAAGTGAGGTCCTGGACTAAATGACTTCCAGAAATTCTTTCTAAATTATTCTATGATTGTGAGGTACAGTAACTTAAGTGTCTAAATTAGGAATAGTGTCCCTGTAAGTTTTCCAGATCTCTGGAGGGGTTAAGAGAAATGCAGTCAAGATGCTACAAATGGCTTTCTGGAGAATTAAATGTCTCTCTTGGGGAAATAAAGGAAAACTGGGAAATGCATTGCCCTGAGCTGGGAGCAGAGATTTTCCTGCGCTTATTAAGGAAAGTAAAGTGTGCGAGGTACTTTTTTTAGACTAGTTTCCAACTCGGTCTTTGTCTGTGTCCATTATTTAAGAGCTTTATTTGGTATGAATATAGCTACTGCCTGAGTGAGTGAGACAATAAATGGAATATGGGAGGCATATAGGGTATAGAGCATATGATACAGAGGAGAGAAAGCAGTCTATAATGGGGATATTTGGATTTTAGAATCTCCTTTTCTCTGGTTGCATAAGGCTTGCCATGGAATTTGTCAAATTCACAAAAAAAAATCATACACTGTACACATTTTTTTCTCTTACTGTGTGAGTAAATCACCAATAACATCAGATTTTTGATTTTTCAATTCCACAAGACTGTTCTGTATCACAGACTATTGGTTGTTCATTTTATTTTGTATTTCAGGAAGACTATTCTACTGAGGTACAAAAGGAAGTTTAGAAGAGACAGAATCACAAAAGTGCAACAAAAATATATTTTAAGATCTGTCCACATTCTGTTATGAAAAAGTCCTGGCCATGCTTTTCAAAAGTATTCCAAACCATTACAATACATAGGCTAATTAACAGATTAAACTTCCTGACACACAGCTAATTTAACCATAACAAATGATGCATAGATTTAAGAAATGAGAAACCATAAAAAGAAAAGAGACTGTATAAAATATCACAAACCACCTAAAAAATTTCCTCTTGCATTTTTTTTCCTTACACATATTGCAATTAGGGAGAGAGTAGCTATAATCACCTAGAGAACATAAGACTGAACTACTGTTTGGCATAGTGCCACACAATGAGAGAGGAAATTGCTGACCCTACATAGGCTGAAAGCTAGGGCTTCATTAACTGGGATCATATCATCATTTCATCCTTTAGACTCCAGCATTCCAAACACCTTCCTTTTCCTTGGACTTTCCTGATTTCCCATAATCAACGAGGATCATTTATTTAAATTGAACTGAAGAAGTATTGTGATTTCAAATATTTAATATGCTTTGATCTGTACAACACATCTTATGCAGCAGAATCCCAATAGGATCTTATTTCATGAAACTTGGGTCATATCACAGTAGGCAGTCACATTTGTAAGCTATCAAAGGTAAAATGAGACGAACAAAGCAAACCAAAATTAGTAATAGCATGTTTCTTGCCTGTGGCCATACATACAATAAGCAATGGACGATGATGGACAATTCCTAATTTTTCTTCTTACATCAACTAATAAAGCAATTAAAACATTTTATCAGTAACACTGAACTGTCCCTGTCCCTGTCTGCATGGCAAGGAAACAGAACATTCAGAACATTTTAACTCACAGATCTTTTTTTTTTTCCCTCCAAGGTGTAGACAAAATGGCATTAGTGACAGAAGCATACTGCTCCCTTGCACAGCTTCACTGAATGTACAGCAAAGAGAGTAGAGTGCAGACAGGGGCTGGAAAAAGGCAGCTGACTCAGTGGAGACAAGGAGATTCTACATTCACATCTCACAGGGAAAGCTCTTTTAAAGGCACCAGACCATTTTCTTCCAAAGCAAGAAGTCCAGCCTAAGACCTCACCCATTTCATGGCCTTTACGTGTTGATCCTTTCACCACCTCAATTAAAAAACTGCTGAGATTATCAATTTGGTAAAAATCAGAATGTATTGGTGAAAGACTTTTTCATGCAATTAATGATTCGAACTAAATGTACAGCAATATAATTTTTACTTCCTCTTATTGGCAACAGTGGAAAGTAAATCCAAAATTGTTCCATATTGGTTAAAAAACCAATGGAGAAAAAAGGTGAATCAGATCCCACCTATTCAGTGAAGCTCCTACAAGACTTATCTGTATATACCTTGTTTGTGCTTTTATCTTAATAAATTTGTAGGCTCAGAAATAGACTTCTGTAAATTCACTGAGACTATACTTAAGAACCTGTAAGTTTTATCTAATATCTTGCTATAGTATTTGCCTGTTTTTTTCCATATTTTTGTTTAATTTATGATGGATGCACTATTTAAGATTATAAATAGCCAAGTATTTTATTTGCTGATATTTGTCAGTGATAAAATTGAAAATAAAAATATGCACTTTACAAGATGAGATTTCACAGTCATAAACTAAAATTTATCAGAGTGCATTTTCCTATAATAAACATTTAGATTTTCTCAATTTGGTAACTTTTGAGTATTTTTTAAGTGTTCTACCATGGATTTCCTACCATTTTTTCCTACCATTTTCTGCCATAGTTTCAGAGAGTCTCTTAAGGAAAGAAGTGAGACTGATAAATTAAGAGATTATCCAGGAAAGTAGAGTGATTACCTACTTGAAATTAGCTGAAATATATGCCTTGCTTCATGGATGGCTGTTTTGTGACAGGCAAAACCCAGGTATTCAGTACAAGCAATCATTTCAATTTCTTTAAATGTATTGTATTAATAGGCTAGTGAAAAATTATTTTTTTCTTATTTCTGATGCAACCTTCTTGGTCTATATTTATACCTCAAACCATAAAGTTGTACTCAAGTATGCCTCAGACTGAAAGATTTTTGTTTGGGCACTAAGACACATTTCTTGGCTTTTGTCTACTGTTTTGTCACATAGCTTTTTATACATCTGAAAGGACTGTAAAACCAAAATGCAGCATTAAGAACTAACCATAAAAATGCAGTGTCTTAGAAAAATCTCCTCAACTATGGAATCATCATGAGAGTAAGAAGGAAATACTGCTGATTGATAGCATATATATGTAATTCCTTAATGAGTAAAGCTGGCTACCTAATTCTCACAGCACAGGTATTACAAAACCATATTACTCTGATTACAATAGATACATCTATAGCAGTAAAAGGAACACAATACAGGCCTGAACACTAATACAAAAATACAGTTTAATTCTAAGGACAACCCTTTGGCTGTGGCCCAAATTAGCTGCACCGTGTCAAAAAGTCATCAGTTTCAGTGTGGGTATAATATCAGTGATGAAAATCTGCTTCTTACAGTCAGTTTGGAAGCAGTCACAAAGTATTTTTTTTTGGATACTTAAGTAAAAAAGTGAACTCTATGAAAAAATTTGTTACTATTTTAATAAAGGCTGAAAACCTAGCCTTTGACCTATTTTATTTATTTAATTAGTAGACAATATTACTTTGAGAGAGAGATATAGAAAGCTTCCAACAGGAAAATCAAAAAGAAAGAAAAAACCTATTACCTATAAGGTTGGATTAATTTTCTCATACCTATATACTTTGACTAACAAAGTCAAAAGAATGTCATTAACATACCATTCGTCAGGTTTTTGGTTGGGGAAAATTTAATTCATGTTCCCTCATAGAAATTGAAGTCATTGAAATGATATGTATTATTACAATATTATTTTTCAGGTGTTTCTATAGCACCTCACTGTCACTTTCTCCTACTTTCTGATCCTGTTCATATGCCCTAGAAATTAGTATAGGACATTATTCTGTCCCCAAGATTAAAACATTTTCTTTTTGGCACTCCAAAGCTCCCCTTCAGGCGAAGGAGCGAATTAAATCCAAATCTCTTTCTGACTGAACGATTTAGCCACTAATCTGCTTTGTTTAAAATAGTGCACAATAGCGCCCACAGCTTTTCTTCTGCATGTGCTGTTTTCTAAAAAGCAGTTTCTACAGTAAGAAAATGCATTTTTTGACTTTCATTAGGTGTGCTTTCCACACCAAATAGGGACCTTCAAAGCCCTTTGTACTGGAACCTCAACCACGAGTAGTTGTAAGGTAAGTGCTAGACTGCAATAAATTAGAATGGCCTTAAGAAATGGAAAGTACATAAATTAGGAATCCCATAAAATAGAAGTCCTGTAATCTAACTTTATCTAAAATTTAGGCAAGCAGTCTTTAAAAAAGTCATCTGTATTTCCTTTAGAATCTTAGATACCTGTCTTAAAAGAAATTCACTTGGTGAGTAGCTGAGAAAAATGCACAACTATTAGATAGTTAAATTAAATCAGTCCCATTCCTTTGGAAAACAAACAAACAAACAAAAAAAAATCAGAGAAGTATCTAGTAGCTCCAGATGTACTGGGTTGTTCTTGGATTACAGCTTTGAACTCAAGGTTTCAGTTCTGTCCAAGACCTGCTTTGTTTGCTTAGTACCACTGTCACTAAAAGATAGACAAGCATCTAGAAGTGCTTACAGAATTAGATGTTTGAAGGCTCCTCACCCCTTTTGAACAAAACCTAGTTGTTAGTACAGCAAGTCAGAAATCCAGGTTTCACCTAAGAGTTTTCAAAGCTCCAGCTCTGAAAGTCATGATGAAAGACTTGAGCTGCTTCATGGATCTGTTGCTCTGTACAGAAGGAAATGAGATTCCAAGAGCAAGATGGAAGCCAAGACAGAAATTAATATTGTCGATGGCTGCAACACACCATCTTCAAGTATGGGACTCAGGTCTCTAATTATTTTTAATTTGTGTTTGGTGACTGAATAACACAAATATGTAAGCAATTTAAAGAATAGGAACCAGGGCACTCTTATCTTGGTTGAGAGTTCTATGGATAGAGTTTGCATGCTTTTGATTACTTTCTCAAATCTTAAGATCCTTCCATTATACATTTGACAGCAATGTGACAGGAAGGAAGCAGAACTCATCAGCCTAATGAGAGTAATTTACAAATTAGTGATGAAAATTTCTGTTCTCTTTGAATTATTTTTTTTTATTCTCACAGCCTGCAGACTAATAGTCTTTATCCTCTTATACAACTCCAAGTATTCATTGGTTTAGAGGCAATTGATTATGATAATTGTATTAAACATTATTTGGGGGGTGTTAGGTATACTAAGAACACAGTGAAGAAACCAAAGGAAAAATTTACTGCTGGCTAACTTACAAAACTTTAAGAGTCTTAGTAGCTATGGGTTCTGAGATGCTTATCTTTTCTCAAATGGCAGCAATTTGGACATGACCTGTGACAGAAAATTAAGCAGCATAGACAAGTTTATAGGTGAAAATTATATTCCTATGTACCATAGATTAGTAGATTATAGGCTAATTTTTGTTCTTTGATTGCATCCTTACGTTTAAGTGTGTTAAGCCTGAATAAAATCTAGTGCAGGTATTTAGGTTCTTCTTCTTCACATGGTATGCCACCTGGATCTTCATATTAAGCTGAATTATCTGCCTTTTAAATTTGTGTACAGAATTCATGTGGGACATTAGTTTTTCTGTGTAAATCAACAATATACTTCAAAATATTGAAGAGTAAAATTAACTATGTAATTGCCATGCATTTAATTGACTCTTTAAAATGTCATTCATGATCCTCTGTTCCAATGTTCCAGTAAAATAAGAATATATTAGTTGTATATACAGTAACTGGTGAAATAGTCTACCTATGCTCCTCCTGATAACCTTTGTAAGACAATAGTTGACATTTGAAATTTTTTGTTTACACTGGAAATTTAAAGGTGGGAAATATCTGTAGATATGTTAGCTAGCCTAATACCAAAAAGAAAAAAAAATCATTTTTAATGAATAATATGGAAAATGGATGGACTGGAAACTGTGGGAACTGTTTAATGAAGAACCATGGATTAATTTAATTAATTTTTTTCTGTCATAATACTTGAAGAAAAATCTAGACTCCTTAAAATTTATTTACATGTTTTTTTCAAGAAATTATATTATTTTTTGAAAGCAGAACACAAAAAAGCCCACAAACATAAAGAGTAAATAATTGTTCATGGGAAAGGAAACAATAAGTTGCTATCTATAAAAACAACTAGCTTTGTGTGGTTTGATATACATAAAAAAGCCTAAAACAAGAAACATTTTTATAGCCATCTAGTCTATGGAATAAATGCATTTGTAAAATTGAGCAATCTGAATTTTTTTTCATTAAACTTCAGGGCTTAAATGGGACTTTCAGCAGTCTGGTTTTGTCATCATGCAATTTACCTGTTTTAGAAATCTTCAGTTCTAATCAACATTACGAAACTCAAAAAAGATAAAATATTAAAAGCATTAAGATGTCTTTTTGTGAAAATACAGTGTTTCTACCTAAGGGTTGCTTTTTTTTAATTTTAGGATGCAATAGGTGTATTCATTTTAGACAGCAATTGAAACTGTAAATTTAATAGTGGTATACCTTCTCAGGGTTTGGAAAATTTGTTGTCTTTCTTCTCAAGATAGTTTTCGTAGTACTTTACTGTACTGTTTTCTGTGCAACTGCTATTTCAGAGAAACATATATGTCATCATGCTGAAGAAAGAACTATTTATTTTGTCCTGTTCTTTTTTGATGGTGGCTTTGTAGACAGACTTGAAAATCAGTCACAACCAAACTTTCATCCAAGTGTTTGATCAATGCCCCATCTACTGTTTTTATAGTTTCTCTTTGGTTTTCTGCTACTGTGTCTGAGTAGGTATATACACCTGTAGTATTACCAAATGTTAACCCACCAATTCATCAAGATAATATTCCCAATATAGCATTGCACTTGAAATTTAAGGTGCAAGTATTAGATTCTTTCAGTAACCAAACTTGTTTTGCCAATAAACTAGAAAAAAAATCTGTTTCTTAGTATTTAAAATTATTTATATGTTCTCAATAAATCTCTAAAACTGGGAAATTTAACTGCAGTTTTTATTCTGGGAACTTCAGGAGTCAAGTTGGATTTTCCAGTTAACCGTGTTTTGACATCAACAAATTTCTCTGCTCTTTTCAAATTTAATACAATCTGTACAATCTCTAAGTACTGAAGCACTGCTCTTTTTATGTGTTCATAGCACAGAGAACTATCAGGAGGAACATTATCATTTTTCAGATGGCATTTGTTATTACAGTAAACAATAAAGTCCTAAACTATTCTGATTTGTGAAGCTCTTCTGTCTTTCAGCTTGCTCTAAACTTGACAATAATGGAAGCTTTTGTCTTCACTGTGCCGCATGAAGAATTCACATAACAATGATGTGACTTCCTACTGTTGGATTAACTAAATTAATTTTAAGAACTTCTATCCTCTTCTGACATATCCAGCATTTATACAAATCCCTTCATAGGAAACTGTCATTAATAGCCTACTCAGTATGAGTCACTGATATGAGTCTATATAGAAACTTACGTTATATAGACTTACATTGCATATTACCTCCAAATTGCCTGAGATTGACACTTTGGAAAAATAATCATCACAATAGACATCATATAAGAAGTAAACAAACCTATTTAATAAAATAATTTATAATGTGAAGAATATTTTTTGTAGAATTTGTCTACTTGCTTTCTAAAAGCAAATGGGAAAAGAAAAGGAAAAATGGATAAATTTTCTTTAAAACTATTCTCTGGAGTAGTTTCATATCCATCTCTATAGAAGTTCTACTTCTTGTTTTATCCTTTAATATTTTTCTATGAATAACTGTACTTTTAGGTCCCCCCTAAATTTTTAACCAAGGAACAACTTTCACTGGTATTTTGATATTTATTTCATGACTTTGAAAGGTTTTCTCAGTCTTTTCTGGAACTGTACCTTCCTTCTGAACTCTTACACTACAACTTAATCAATAAAGGTAATATAAGTGTCTCTTTTTATTATTTTCTTTCTTTGAAAACTACACCTCAGCAATCTCACCTTTTCAATGCCCAACTCAAGAAGTATCAATAATGGACACCACTAAGCAATGTCATTTTCTTTGGTAATAAGGTTGGTCAAACATGAGGGATCTTTAGTGAGTCCATGCTAACTGCTCCTGATAACCTGCTTCTCATTCATGTGGATAAAGATGTCCTTCAGAATTAATATATTCTATATAAATAGATGAGACAGTTCATGTAATATTTTTATCATTCTTCTATTTTGGAGGTGGAGAGTCTTGATAAAACATGATTTTAGACAAGAGTTAAGATCCTGTTTAGGAGAACAAAACACTTGATTTTAACTTTCAGCATGTACCTCTGCTGTTTTAGTGGGACTTAAATATTTGCCTAAGCACAATAAGAATTGTCAACTAGTTTTTTAAATTTAGTTTAAAGATGGCACCTAGAAAATCAAGATGAAAGCAGTAAAATTAACATTCAGAGCCCCACCTACAGCATTATATGTTAAATGTAGAATATATTTTATTTTTACATTGAGCTCAGAGTAAGCAGAAAAAATAGCCATAGCTTTTCTGGTCTAGTAAGCTAAAATATGAACCTAGTCACTTGTTAAATGAAACTTGATCATCTATTTGAAATTACACACATTTGTGTTTATAACAAGTAAAAAGATGTCTAAAGGAAAAGTCCAATTAAACTATGTCATCTATCTGAAAGACTAGTTTTCTCCAATTCTTTCTAGAAATAATTGATAGGAATTGTATCAAAAAATATTGTCCACATGTACTTGGAAGTTTAATTGTGTGGAAGATGAAAATGAAATTGACAGTAAATACCAATAGCGTCTTGAAATTTTTATTCTTTCTTTTTTTTTTTTCATAAGGGATTTGCAGTTAAAGAATTGAAAACAAACAATATTCACAATACAATTTCTTTTTTTATTTGATTACTTTTTGCTGAAAAATAGAAGGAGGAACTTTCACTTCCTCCTCTGAAACAAAATTCCCTGACAGATAACAAACCATTCAGTGTCTATTCACCACTAATATAAACATCATTTATTCAAGCTTCTTTTCTGAGAAATCCATAGAATCTACTACCTAGCCAAAAGTACCTGATAGTGTTGTTTAAAAGTGTCTTGTATTAAGAAACCAAACAAACAGTAGTGATAAAATACTTGGAACCTTAATGTCATGTTTTGACAAAAATGACTGCAAACCCACATATGCTTCACATATGTTGCATGATGTATACTTAAATAGGAATACAGGCAGACATGAAGCTTTATGCTGTGCCAATGGTGCTCATTATCACAGTTATACCTCTGGAATATATGACAGTTTTTGTTCACTGTATTAATGGATAAGGTTATAAATCACAGCTTACAATCACACCTATATGCTCTGTGTCTGCATGAATCTTTGGCCTGGAAGGCCATGGTGTAAGTACTAAAAATAAAATGACCTAAAATAACAGTAGATGGAAGACATATTTGCTAGAGTTTAATCTACTCTCTCAATTTTGTGCTATTTAAAATCTAGTTAATGAAAGGAATTTATTGTAAACTCACTAAAGCTGCTAAATCATATGAAATAGATAAAACAGTGACAGACAACAAACAGCAAGTAAAATGAAAAAGGACTGCCCATCAACTGCTGATGTACAGTATTAAAAATTAAGATATTATATTGTCACCCATAGAAGGAGTTTGAAATTTTTGAACCCAGAAATTCTATTACTAGCTTGGAATTGGCTGAAATGCTCTCACTCAAAGAGTTGCTCAATGGTTCAATGTCCAAGTGGAGAATCAGTGATGAGTGACATTTCTCAGGGGTCAGTATTGGGACTGACACTAATAAATATCTTTGTTGGTGACTTTGACAGTGGGATTGAGTGCATGCTCAGCAAGTTTGCAAGACAACACAAAGCTGTGTGGTGCAGTCAACATACTGGAGGGAAGGGATGACATCCAGAGGGACATTGGCAGGCTTGAAAGGTTGGCCTGTGCATATCTCAGGAAGTTAAACTAGGCAAGCAGAATTACAGACTGTGCAGAGAAAAGACTGAGAGCAGCCCTTAGCAGAAGGACTTGGGGGTGTTGGTGAATGAGAAGCTCAACATGAGCTGGCAATGTGCACTTGCAGGCTGGAACTTGGGGTAAGAGAAACTTATCCAGCAGGTCGAGGTAGGTAATTCTGCCCCTATACTCCACTCTCATGGGATACCCAACATAAGAAGGATATGAACCTCTTGGAACACGTCCAGAGGAGGCCACAAACAAGATCAGAGAGCTGGTACACCTCTTCTATGAAGACAGGCTAAGAGAGTTGGGGCTGTCCAGTGTGGAGAAGTTTCAGGGAGACCTTATAGCAGTCTTCCAGTACCTGAAGAAGACTGACAAGAAAGATGGAGAGGGACTTTACAATGATGTGTAGATGCAGGACAAGGGGTAATGGCTTCAAACTGAAAGAGGGTAGATTTAGACTAGATATTGGGAAGAAATTCTTCGCTGGAATGTGTTCAAGGTCAGGTTGGATGGGACCCTGAGCAAGCTGGTCCAGTGGAAGGTATCCCTGTCCATGACAGGGGTTTGGAACTAGATGACCTTTAAGATCCCCTCCAACTCAGATTATACTAGGATAAATCCCTGTTTGTGCCTGTTTCAGCAATTAACCCATTTGAAGAAGAATGTCTTCATTTTACCTTGCAATCGAGGCAGAAGGTGGGAGGTTTTATAATATCAGCATATTTGTAACACTGATAAATATTAACATGGCAATATTAGATAAGCACTGTGTAAAACTGAAAAAGGAGAATACATTAAAACCAAAACAAATTATATTAGACTGCTAATTCTTCAAATCAACATTGAGTCCTGGGCTAGTATTCTTATATAAGTCAGTTTTTACACTATTGTTAAATTTTTGAGGTGACTTCTATTAAATTTGAAAACTGTGGAGGAGGAAAATTAAGACTATGAAAGGAAATGGCAGCAGAATACTTCTCAAGTAAGATTACACCGTCCCTTGGTAAGAATCAGAATATTGTGTTCCAATCTCTTAATAGTAATTTTTTTTCTATTTATTGCACCACTTGAGATATCACGGAGAAGTTTAACAGAGTATATATCAGGGGTACAAAGGATGAACCAGGCTTTGAAAAAACTTTGTATCTTAGAGGAAGGCAAATTTTAAGGTACTTAAAAAATTATTACTTTAAAAAATATATTATTTTTAATAATTTTTGAAATGTTGAGATAATAAATGGTACCAACTGTAACTGATATTTAAAAATTCTAAGATGGTGGAAAAGTAGATGTAATTCAAGTCTTAGAGGAATAAATTTCAAAACAGGATGTCTTTATCTATGTGGAAGTATGAGTAGTTCAAATAAGGGATTAAATTATTAATTATTCCTACTTCATAGAAAGTAGTCTTGCCATGATGCAGATCTGCATTCCCAGCTCCAATGGACTTAGTATTATGCTTTGTTTCTTTTCCTGTATCACAGAATCAGAGAATCACAAAATGGGTCAGGTTGGAAGGGACCACAGTGAGTCAAGCTCTCCAACCTCCCTGCTCAAGCAGCATCATCCTAGAGCACATGGCACAGGATTGTGCCCAGATGGTTCTTGACCAGTAAGGGAGACTCCATGACCTCAACCAGTTCTCAATCCATCCCACTGTCCATTCATCTGAGCCACAATTCTTGACTTGGCCTGTGAGGATTTCATGAAAGAATCTCTCTCTCTTTTTTTTTTAATGATTAAATGTTTTAATGTTTGAATTAAATTTACAGCATATATGTAAGGTGATTTGACAGAGCAAAATAAATAGTGTAAAGTTAAAGTTATCATGATATTATTTTATGTTCTCCTGGGGCAAAGAAGAAATATTGAATAAGGAATGTCTCCTATGCAAAGAAGTTCTTTTGAAATTAAACAAAGCAACATTTTAAATACTTTTCTTATTCAGTGTCTCAATGTATATAAAAATCTTTCACAATAAAGCCACCTATCTTCTATTCTTTCATACAGTCCCTGCCTTTTGCCACTGTGCTTTGAGAGCAGGAGATGTACCTGCAATTACCATCTCATAGCCTCACGGGTTTTTGTGGCAATTTTTTTTCAGAATAAAGAAAATTAAATTCTAAAATTACATTTTCATCCAGACTTATTCCATTTTCATCCATTTAGCTTGTTCATATGAAATTCAAGGAATTCTAGAGTGGATGGGACAGACTGCAGTGCTAATGAACACTTCTAAATTTGCCAGCCAAGATTTTGTGACTAGAAAATTCCTCAACTCATGGATAGTCGAAATCCATTTTTAAGGGCTTTCAGCTTCGTGAGATTTATAAACACAAACACAAAAATTGAGACAATGTAAATAAACTTCACAATTAACTGGAAACATACTATAGGCTTTGCAGAGGTAAAGTACAAAGACAACCTGCTCTATCTGCAAATTCATGAAACTCTTAGAGAAGGCTTCAGATTTCAGAACTGAAGGTTCAAAACAAAATCCAGAATGTTTAAATAAGCAAATTGCATTAATAGGATTGTTGTGTTAAACGAGTTGCTTTTATCAGGAGAAAAAAAGAAATAGAACTGGGGAGCTGATTTAAATTTGTAATGATAATTCAACAAGATTAATATGTTCTTTTTTGTTTAAAAAGAAAGCACTGAGAAGCATAATTGATTAAAGTGGTTTTGATTCAGATACTGTAATATGACTAGATGCTAGAATATTTTTTTAAAGTACTATTGTCTAGAACACTTGTGTGCCAGTGTAAAATTTTTCTCACTTGATCTTTCCCATCACAGGCCCAAGAACATTTCTCAGTTTTATAGTTACAGAGATTTCCTGGTTAATGGTTCCAATAGAAGAGAGATGAGTCTAGAAGAGTTCCCCAGTGCATCTAAGGAAAATGAAGATCATAACTGTTTTGGGATGAGTGATCATATGAAAACCCTGAGGCTGTTCCGATTAGAACATTTGAAAATAGAGTAATTATTCAAGATGACTAGTTGATATTGCGTTCTTTTTCTTATTTTTCACATACAATTTTTTGTTTTTCTGTGCTTGGTTTCACTTCAAGAGTGGTATCTCAACTGAGCCATGTGTATGGGGGCAAAGGATTCAAAATCACATTATGGTCATTGGCAATGTAGTCAATAAAGTAATTGGAGAAACTCAGATCACGTGTAGTGGGCACCTTGATTGTATCCCTTCAACCTTAATATTTTCATTGTAAGGAGAATCTGCTTTGGCTAGAGTCTTTTCAATTACCATGTCTGGAAAAAGCCATTAACAGTCTAAATATCTTATATATACTCCTGAAATACACCTTTCAGTGTAGTTTTGTCAAAATCAACTCTCTGAGCTCCAAGACCATGATAGCTTGCAAAATAAATTGCAGTTTGTAGATACAGTTGGGACATTTGTTGCTCTTTATGCAACAATGTTAATGTAATTAACTTGTGGTGCCCATCATTGCAACTGTGGCACAGTTTTAATTTACCGCAATTAGATATGTTGACCAAAACATATAATCTAAACATAACTTTTTAAAGATATTTGAGACACTCTACTTTTCCTTTTACATCTCTAGTTGCTGCAAAATAGCGTGGTTTCTCTAAAAAGGTTTTATGCCATATTTACCTATTCCAGAACTCTAGTGCCAGTGTGTCCCATTACAACCTAATTAATATACATATTATCAAGGGAATAAAAGTCCCCTTGTTTTAATCTGGTTTCTGAAAAAATTAGCATCTATTATCTGAGTCAGAAGTGATTATTTTTATTAGGAACTTGAAAACAATATACAAAAATATTCTGTATCTCTTGATTTAATTTTTCCTAATGAGAATGAGACATCACATTGATCTATCACAGGTCAATCCATTAGCTACAAGGCCTATATAGCTTTATCTACCAAGTGGCATTATGTAAAGAATGTAATTTTTGTTATGTAAATTTTTGTTATGTAAAAAAAATAGCTTGAAGTTGTATATAGAGTTTTGCGGGGAAAAAAAATGCAATGGTAACATAACAAAGAATTACAGTCTTCTTACAAGGACATCTTATCACACAGTTTTCCACTAAAACCACTTCAAAATACGCCTCATTATGTAGCTCACTAATGGCATTTCAGACCCTCAAAAATGTCAGGAACTTCAACATTGAGTTCAGACGAGTTTTGAACTCAAGAGAAAGAGGTTCTTCACAGCTTGAGATCATTAATTTGCAAGGTATTTGTCAATTGCATGGTAAGCAGATGGAATGTACTTGTCAGGGCGCAACTTAAATGTGAAACAAATTAAAAACAGAGAAAATTTAAAATTATGTCACCAAGCTGGGAGGACATCCAAATACTTCTAGCCATGAGAATTAAATAGATCTGAAGCTGATATGACAAAAAAAAAAAAAAAATAGTCAATGCACAGAATGAAATCACTTTTTCTTTTTTAAATGTAGCTTCTATCTTTTTGTGAGCTTTTCCATAGAAAATTCTAGCTGATAACTTAGTTCAGGACAGGAAAAGGCCTTCAGTTATGAAAAATAACTTCAAGGTATAATCCTTTAAGAAACAATACATAGTCTAACTTTTTTTCTTACTATGATGCCTTTTTAGGCTTAATATTTTAAATCTGAATCAACAGTGCAGTTTACGGTACGCTCTCTGGACAAAGGATAAACTAGCTTTATAAAATTGATTTAAACATATGTGACTCTGAAACTACTATGAAAGCGGTTCTCCAGTCTTTTTCTGAATTGTTCTGATTTAAAATACAAGCTAGTATCATGATCCAATACTCCTATGTAAAATGAATTATAATAAAATAATTAGCATTAATCCTTTTAGTCTTCAAGCATTTTTCATCAGCATTCCATAACCCTCAGGACTGATATGTAGAAGCAGAAGTATTTATGGTAGTCACCCTTTTTTTGACATCTTCTGTTTGTAAGTTGTTGTCTCAGATAATAGTAGGAGAGGGTACCATGAAATATTGGAATACATACTATTAATGGTACATGTAAGAATTTCTCTTTTCTATTTTTTGGTGCTATCTGTAAGATTATTTATATTCTGTATATTCCTGTGTATGTAAGTACATGTATATGTGACATTGTGTCTATCTCCATGTGTTTAGGTAGGTAATTCATACAGTCCTGAGGGTCGATTAGGCTTCAGTTCTTCTGTTATTTGTCCTGCAATGTATCTTCTTTTTTTAAAAAATGAAATATATGTATATATTAGACCCAACTTCCAGGTATTTTAATCTCCTAAATTGAAATTTTTAGTCATGTGATTTAAAGA
Organism: Corvus hawaiiensis; assembly: GCF_020740725.1. Taxonomy (NCBI): domain Eukaryota; kingdom Metazoa; phylum Chordata; class Aves; order Passeriformes; family Corvidae; genus Corvus; species Corvus hawaiiensis. The sequence goes on from NC_063215.1 coordinate 29,018,711, forward strand.
AAAAAAATCCTAATGGTAAAATAAGATTGGTCCATTCTTCTTGGTTAAATTTTGTTTTATTTTTCAAATCTGTATTACTATTCATAAATCTAAACATCTGGCTGAACTGCAACATGATGGCAATTTTTCATTTCATTATGTCATTAAGATATTACACCTGAATTTAGTCACTCATCACAAGTATAAAATGTAATTTTTATTAAAGCCAAAATCATCTTTGGGATTTAATCTTTCTTGATTGGTTGGAACTTTTACAAAGTTTATATCAGTGATGAAATTAGATCTAATTTATCCAGTTTGATGTATCTCCCCAGTCACATTTGCAAAGATGGAAATATGTTAAATGAGTTACATAGATGAAGAAAAAAGATGTCCCTTAAGAAATTCCCCTTGATGTATATAATTAAGTGTCTTGTTAGAGACAACTCTAGTGATTTACTTCTGCTAAAACAATATTTTCTCCTCATTTATTATAATTAAGGAGATTGTCATGAGGTCACTTATTTGGCTGTTCATCATTCTTTGAAGTTTTTTCTATGAACCAAACACAAAGTGGCACAATTATTCCTGTCAAAGCCAAGGCTTTCTACTTCAATATTGAATGTATTGAAATTATTCTTTTCTATTTCCATTATTTCATCAGAAAAATCACTGAGATAGTCATGTCAAGTGCTGACTAATTTAGATAGTGAACTGCAGAGGGGGGAATATCATGTGTAGCACAGAAAGCCTCAGTAACAAAAACAGGAGAAACTGTTGCACAAAACACCTCTTCCCAGGACAACCCCTTTTCTCTGGGCTACTCTCACACCTCCATCATCCTCAGCCCTCAGTCCCAGGTCCACAAAAGGGGATGGTTTTTCAGGGAGTGATTGTGGGAGGGGGACAGAGCTGAAGCTGGAGCAGGGTAGGCAGCAGTCGCTGGTCCCAGGGCAGGGGTTAAACCAGGGACACCCAGCCCCGGCCACGGTGAGGCTGAGCCACCTTTCTGAGGGGTCAGAGCCAAGACCAGAGCATCCCACTGATAAAGACAGAAGTAATTTTTACTGGACTACAAGTGATGTGTTGTTGACAACCCTGAAGACCTCAGGATACAAATTATGCGCACTTGAAGGCAGAAACTTAAACTTAGGGTTATTGTATTAGACAGACTGATTTCCTATAAAATATTTGCTTAACTTGCAATTGAAACAAACTGAAGTGCTAGCGAAAGGAAGACAAAAGGAAAGATCAATTTAGCAAACCCCTACATTTTATTGCCTGAAATTTTTAAAATATTGGGAATCCTTAATCTAGTTCCATTGTTACTAATTGAGATTGTTTTCCTGTATATATGTAATTTTCAAATGGAATAATTAATCTGAGAAAAATTGAAATATAAATAATGAACAAACGTGGAAAAACACATTGCTGAAACTGTATAATGTTTACTTTGTATGGCTAGGTCTATGTATATGTAAAGGTCTTTTTTATCCAGCATTAACTTCCTTGTTTTTGTTAAGGTGCAAAATTGGCAAAAGAAATATCAGATGTCTCCATCATGAATAAAATTTTGTCCTGTCATTGAAATTAAGGTGGCATTGGTATATGATAGCAGAAGAGCAGACTAAATTTTTTTAATATTAAATATTTGGTAATTAGGTTTTGAAACAAAAAAATCTAGTCCATTATCTACCTCCTGTTTGAGGAAGCAAAATCATCAGCAGTTTCCAATAATCCTTCTTGCTAATGTAATCAGATTTGTAAAATATTTTTTGGATAGTGGCATAACCAAATAGGTTTCACAACTGTTCAGGGATTATTTGTTAGCAGATTTTCATGATGAATCAGACCAAAGATTCATCATGCTCATCTATTGACTCTCAGAGTGTGAAAAGCTACAAATATGTAGAACAGTATTAGAAATGGGCCAGCCTTACTTCTGGGAGTTTAATTCAACCTTCAATTATCTGTAGATCAGGGAGTTTCTGAGCCAGAGGTAGTATCTGTGTGTTCACGGTCACAAAACTGATGTCTTTTCTATGAACTTCCCTGCCATCCCTGGACCCCATATAAACCACAACATTCTGTAACATTGAATTCTACAACTTATCTAGATTACTATGAGAGGATTCCTCTGCCTTTGTTTTTTGGTTCTTCAGTCTCCATAGGGTTAGGTAAGGTAGCCAATCCCTCCACTCTAGAGACTAGCTTTATTTGATGTCCCTGTTACTGATTAACATTAAAAAGTATTAAATCTGAGTTGCTCTCTGATTTGTACTAATACTAGTTAGTACCACTGATCAATCAGAGTTTGAACAACTCATTTCACTGCAGAATGGGAAATCTGAAATCGAGGGGAAATGGAGGACAAATGAACTTTTAGTTAAAGGAAATTTACGCTTGTAAACATTTATTCACTGAAAAAACCATTCCAACAGTATTGATTTGATTCTGTGAATTTTGTGTCATGAACCCAGTCTGTGCTCTGGTTGATAGAGGACTTGGAAAGATAATTTTTGTCCTGAGGTGACTGTATGATACTGTACTCCCCATCATCTGCCCTATGCCAGACATGAATCCTGTGCCTTCCTGTGTCTTTAAGCTGTTTCTCAGAAGAGGGGGGAGAGAAGCCAGGTGAACGTTTTCAGAGTGGTTTGTATGTCAAGGACATACAACCTGCATTCTCTCACTGCTGCGGCAGAGCGGAGAAAAGAACTTTTCTTGCTTTTCCCAGCTCTTGGTTCCTTTTCTCAGGAGAGAGATTGAAAGTTAAAATTCTTTGCTTTTTTCACTGGCCTGCTAGCTGAGGCAAAAACTCTTCCGGAACTGTTCAGAACACCAGAACATCAGAACATCACCGGGAGACCCTACACTGTGGCCCGGAGGGGCCACACCGAACCCCAGCTCTGGAGAGAGAGAGCAGAACCACTCCTACAAAGGACTCGAGTGTTTATCAGGTTCTTTCCACAGCGAGAGGTTTTATTATTTAGCATTATTTTTTTTCCGTGCCTGCGTGCACTCTGCTTGTTAAAAATAACTTCTTTTTCTGTTTCCTCTGAGGAATTTCTTCCCGAACCTGTGGGGGAGGGGGGATGAAACCTGCCTTCTTTGGAGGAGATGTTCCTTCCAGAGCGTTTCCCTTGTCTCAAACCTGGACAATTCTTAAAAAAGAACACCCAATTTCTAAAATATCCAGTATCCATTGTTTTAGGAGATGAGGTGAAGAAGTTATGAAATAATTATTTAGTAAAGTGTCTAATGTTACTAATTTCTTATGATCTTCTAGTGTAAACATATCAACTAATGCATTATTCTTTTTCCTTCTTGAGTCAAGAAGGAAATCCAGAAATTCTTTATAAAATAATTTGTGGAGTGGAGATGAGCCAAAAGACTATTTTTACTTCAAAGCTGTAAACTCATAATTTATCTGTGGTGGGTGTTTCCTGGTTCATAGGGAAAAAATGTTTCAAAATTTTGTGATGATTTCTGTTAAAATGCTGTATTTGGAGTTTTATTTCTAACTAAAGAGATAAAATTGGTGTTTCTTTCTGCTTCCAGTACGTCTTTTCTAAGAGACATTAGATGTTCAAGGAGATCTGAACTGTCACAAAATCAGTGTTAAAGGCTATAGATAGAGAGACAGCAGTTTGTATAGTGCTTCAAAGTAAGAAAAAAGCTATTTTGAAGTCAGTCCATTCTAGACTACTGGCTGCAATTTAGCAGTTCTTTCTAGACAGCTCTGCTGATCTGAGACCTGACCTAATACCCATAAAGGTTACTTGTAGTTTGTCAATGTAGACATTAGATGAATTCTGTTAGGATCTTTTGCTGTGGAAGAATGCCTTCAGATTTAAACTGGGCATCTCTGATAAATTGCTAAGCAAATACTGGTCACATTATATAGTAGGTGAAAAGAGAAAGATATGATCAAAGACAGCTATAAAAAAGGCTGGGTAGAAAGATAACTATAGAAAATCATGAAGGTATGCTGTAGGGCATAGGTGAATTGAGTCTATTGATTTTTATATGTTGCACTATAACTTCTGTTCACAGCTAGATGGTGTTTCCCAGTACAGAGTGAACTATTTGCTGTCACACAGTAGAGTGTAACTTCTTAGTCATTAACGTCTGTTGTATTTTGTTGAGTGAATTGGACACTAGAACCAAGATCATCATTGTTTAAGATGCACCAAAATGCTCTATGAACTTTCTTAATTAAAGGCCATTCTACCATCATCAGTAAACTGTATTGACTGAGGCTCAGAACGCAAACAGGTTTTAGAACCTGCTCTGTGAATTCACACTTTAGCAATTTAACAGAGCTTTGCTGAGGCCACTATAGTTTTAATTTAAGCTACAAGATCAAGGTGTGAAAAAGAATATAGAAAAAATTAATTATTTCCTCTTATTTAGTTGAATATTTTGATTTTGTCCACTTTTTAAAATAATTGAGATGATATAATAAACCTTACTAGTCAATTTCTGCTTTGGATTAGTCTCCAGGGTGTTTTATTTCTGCCTCAGGAAAAATTTTTTACATCCTCAAGTAACTCATTTATATATAATTAAAAGAATGTGTTGCTTTTTTTCTTCTGTTTCCTTGGTTTGGTTTGGTTTGGTTTGGTTTGGTTTGGTTTGGTTTGGTTTGGTTTTCTCCATCATATATCACATCATCTTTTGTTTCAACATTTGCTGTGGTTACATATCTTGAATGGTGCAATAGAAAAACATTACTGTCTCCTCCTTTTCCTGATGTTTGAGTAACTAAAACCATACATACTTTCCAAAGGTTTCCGAAAGCTGCCTTTTCAAAAAAGGTTCATTAGTTAATAATTTAATATACTGTTGTTATTTTTATGGTATTATATATCTTCCATGACTGATGAAATTTTTGACGTGCTAGTAAGAAACGATAAACTTCAGCAATTAGAGGTGAATCATCAGGAGATGTTGATTCTCTAGAGTACCAAAATCTATAACAGTGTGTCACCAACAATTCAGAGTAAGTGATGTCTAATGCCATACAAAATAGTCATTATTACCACCCACTGTTGCCTCTAATGTACCACAGAGGTATTTATAAAATTGTTCTCTTAATCTTATGTCATTTATATTGAAAAATACAATGACTACCACATTCAAATACATGCCTATAGTAATTAAGAAAAGACAAGAGAATAGTACCCGTGGGGGATTTACTGAAATACAAAAAAGGCTTACTTTTGTTAAAACAGGAAAAGACTAAGTGTAAGATTGTTATTTCCCAAGGAACCAGAAAGAAAAATATACTCTGCAATAGATGGAATTTCTGCTATCAATATGTGTAATTTTTTTATATGTAGAATTACATAGATACAAAATAAATCTTCAATATTATTTATTTATATAAATATTACAAGTAAATGCATAGAGATACTTTTAAATATGTATATATACATTCAGAAAACATGGTTGCTAGTGACATGGTCTGTGTCAAAAGAGATTGCTTGAGAGGCTTATGGACCAGCTATTTGTACTGCACACTAACAGATGTTGATATATTATGAAGGCTCCTGAGTATTGTGAACACACTGAAATGATAAGTTTCTGGGTAAAAGAATATGCATTTGTTTAGAAGCTTTCCGATATTTTCTTTTAAAATAAAGTTTGCCCTCTTCAGTTATATCAAAAGAAAAAAGTCCATAATGAGGACAGAGAAAGATGTTTGGACACAGAAGAGTTTTCAAAAGTAACATTTAAGCGTCTCTCTCCATTAATATTTTCACTGTCATCCCACTGCTCGTCATTTAGTTTTTTTAAGATCTCTCTCTAAAGGTGCTAAAACCTCAGGCAGGGTAATATTTTTTAAAGAATCAGGTACCAAATAGTTACTGCAGTGCCTCACCTTAGTATCAAAGCTCTTTGCCACATTTAACAACCATAATTCTGTATATTAATTTCACTTTATGCTTTAGCCCAATATCTACAGGCATGAGAACTTCCTTATCAGTCTATTCATAACTGAACACCAATATTTATTTGGAACTAAAAATACTTCAAAATATCATGAAACTGATTTTAAATTGTGAAAATTTAAAATACTTATATCCTTTTACATGAAATGTTCTAACTTGCATGTCTGCCCTTGCAGGGGTGATGTTTATGCCATATGTAAGTCCCCTGCCTGGCATTGCCTTGCCTTGCCTTCCCCTCCTTTACCTTCCTTGCCCTGCCCACCCCTGCCCTGCCCTCCAAAAGATAATTTCCTAATTAAATAAAATATCATTATGAGTCTGTTTATGTGAGAAATTTCTCACCTTAATTTTGGCATTTTCTAAATTTAATTGCTGGCTTCTTGACATTAATATTATTTTCCTGTATTCATTCATATGTTGATTATATGGGTTTATGGGTAATGCAGCTTTAATTGTTATGAATGAAGAGTTTCCAGAGCATTAAAGCCAAACAGAAGAGTACAATAATCCATTTCATATATTAGCAATAAATAAATATTAATTTTAAACTAATTTTTCAATTTAATCAAGAAGGTTTCCTTGAAAGGTCCATACAGAAGTATTTATTGCATAACATTTTAAATTCACAGCTTTTAAATGGAAAATAAATATCATTCAAATGGTTTTGTTCATATTCACGCCTATTCCCATTTCTTCATTTATATCAACACTACGAGCTTTCTCGTTTTTCATGACTTCAGTTTCTTCATGGTACAATGAATAGATGTTCCATGAAAATTGTGTTAAAATAACACAGCGATTTCCATGAATATTCATAGAGCTAATTTTTATTCTTGCTTCTTGATTGTGAGAAAACATGGGAAAGTTTGTACATGCAGAAAATAATGTAAAAAGAGGGTTTGAAGTAGGAGTTTGTGTATTTTAGCTGTAGTTCTCAGCATGTAAATTTCTATTCAGGATGAGATATTCACAAAAATAGTGCCAGTTACTTTGAAGAGGGGCAGAGTAGGGGAAGAACAAAAAGCCCATAAAAAAAATTCCTGATACATCATTCAAGTAAGATGAAAGAAGCACAGGAATATTATAACTCTATAGCAATTAGAAACTAGTATAGTAATAACATTCTTTGAAGGCTTAGGTCTTCCTTCCATGTTACATGTGCTACAGTGGCCTTCAGAAATTGGTGATGTCAGCTAAGAGGCTACAGAAAAAAACACAGAAACATGAAAAGAGAGTCATTCAAGCACTAAAATAATATCTGAAGTGAGCTCTGATCTGCATGAGGAAAAGGGATCTGCTCAGCCTTACAAACAATCTTTTAACCCCTTTCCCATTTAGAAAATTTCTATGTACAGGACAGGTCCAATTTTCATTCCCATTTGCTGGGTCACCCAGGCTGTGTCCTAGCTGCCATTCAGAATGGGACCTGGCTGCATGCTAAAATCTCACAAGTATTAACTTCTTTTGGAAGGCAAACGGAATATTCTTGCGGGGTGCTTCCATAGAATCCCTTTAGTAAATGATGGGAGGAAAAACACAGAGAGACTGTACACATTGTATAGCATACTTACCCTGCCCCTGCAGACTGTCATTTTGTGCAGGACAGAGGTAATGAAGATATTAAAGCTCCTTTGTTCCTCTGTGCAGCAAAATACCAGATACTTGTAACAGCCACTGCAAAGAAAGAATGAATAGCTTTGGCTACATTACCCATTTATAATTGTATGCATGCAAATATGTTGGTGTGTTTATGTACATACAGCTAATCTGCTTCCTGTACGGACTTTTACTGGCCATGGGTTAAAATATTTTCAATAAAACCATCTGAAAAAAAAAGGAAGTGTTCATAAGGAATTGATGAAGAAATTGAATGAAGGAAACCACTTGCCTTTAAAATATCTATGTAGATTGTAATTTCAGTGTGAAAAACCCCTCTGTGCCTCAAGATATATTAGTGATCAGTAGGCTTTGATACATACATTTTTAAGTGCTTCTGTATAATTTTGGCTGTTGCCAGACTAGTGTTCCTAGCCATTTTATCTCTATAGCAATTAAGAGCTTTTCTTAACTAGGTCATCTAATAGAAAATGGAATGATCTTTTAAGACAGATTTTTTGTTACTGTGCTGGGACAGGTATTTGCTTATGATTCTGCAGAATGACATCACACAGTCAGCATCATCCACTAGCCAATTCCTTAGCTCTATCATAATTTAATACCAGCATAATTTTCTGGCTTCTTGCACCTTGTGTATCACTGACATCACACAAATGGACTGCAAAATGTTAATGGGTCAGAATTCTTGTGCAGTTGTCTCATGTATTGAATAATGTTGTGTTTGCATCCGAGATCATCACTGTAGGCTTCCTTTAGAGCCAATGAAAGAAACAAGTTTTTTGAAAAAGAAATCATTTTAGATTGGAATTAAGCTTCTGTATTTTTTCAGATTATTTTATCATAAAACTATACTTCCACTGACTGTGCAGAGATGTATAGACTGTGTTAAGGTGACTAGACAATATATGGACACCAATATTGGATAATTTCTACGGTTAGGTGAGGTGCAACCTATCTAGATTCTCTTTATAGTCAATGAAAAGGCATGACACTTCAACTGAATGATTCATCTTTTCTCAAAGTAGGTAACCACAATGAGTGAATAGATGAATCACTGAATCACACTCTGTTTTTCTACATGGTTTTATCTCTCTGAATTCTAAAAATATTTCCTAGGTGGAAATTATTGAATTGATTTCCCATGCGGCTAAGTAATGATTAGAGTTAATTTGAGAAAAGAGTATACAAGCCCCTGTATACAAGCAGTTCTTTCTCAACTTCTCTGCTTCAATTGCATTTAATTATTTTTAATATATTTTGATTTATATGTAAAAAATATTTACCTATATAATATATTTGGGTTTTCTTCATGCACGCAGTCATAATTTTTCAAGAAGATATTAGTAAATATTTCTTAATTATGTATTAACTAATTATCTGTTACTCAATACTACACTTCAACTAGAAAAATCAGCAGTAACATTGATCAGAATTTGCACAAATGAAGCACAAATATATTTTATTATTAATAAAAATGTGTAGATATTAATATTTAACTCCAAGGGTCAGACAGGACCTTAACCTGCATTCTACTAAGGTTCATAACAACCACTTTTATTATTTATTTGTAATGTTAAATATAATTTTTGTCAAAAATAGTCAATATCAGATTTGTTAATCTTTAGCCTATCATTGCTGCATTCAAATTACTTTGTAGTCCTTCAGTCTACCTAGCCACCAGCTGAAGCGGGAGAACACATGAATATTATCTCAATCTCTACAGTTACAATCTTTGTTCATTCCTCGAGATGAATACAGCTAATCAGACATTTCCTAGAAACCACGTTTGCTATGACAGCTTGTTGTTTCTACTCAGGACTATCTGTGAAAAGTGACAAGTTAATCATAAAAAAAATAAAAGTATTTTAAAAGTTCTTTTCTCAATCCTCTTTCACCTGAAGATGAATCTCTTTGCTGATACCGAAATTCAAAAAGGCAGAAAAAACCCTCTTACCTGTAAAGAAATTCCAGTCTCACATTGAAGACTAGAACATAGACAGACTCAAAATATTAGGAAAGATAATTTTCAACAGAATCACACCACGAAGCACGGTTGAGTACAGAAAATATAACGTAGGGGCAGACAAGCTAAGACTACCTATAAATTAAATCTCTTCCTTCTTCCCCATTGCCAACCAGGGACATGCAAGGAACACCAAGAGGTTCTCTCTTTTTTCCTTCCTACTAAAACAAAGGAATAGTACCAGACACTTGTAGGAATAAGACCTGGAATAACAAGACCTGTTTCACCCCACTTCTTCAAACTTGAGACCTGATTCCCTGGCAGTATAATCAAAGGATGGTAAAGGAAAGAATTTAATCTCTTTCAAATAAAGTTATCAATGTTGCTGACAGCAAAGTTTCATTGCAATGATATTTATAAATGTTAAGTTTAAGGGATGTTTAATTATTTTCTTGTTTGATTTTTTCTTTTTCTTTTTTTTTCTGGTGAACTACATGGAAAAAACCCCCAAACACATCATTGCAAAAATGTATTCAGCTATCCTGAATAATTTCAGGGGGGAAAAAAGTGGGTTTTATTTACATGGTAATTTTTCTCTTGCTTTTAATGGCCTCCAGACTAACAAGGGAAAAATGATAGGAAGCTCTTATCTTTATTGATCCAGAATTTTGTGACTTCTTCGTAGGAAGCAAAGCCACAGCTTTTCAGGAGGGTCGCAAATGAAGGTATTGATCCCAAGGATATTTAGAGTAAACCAAGTGGTGAAATTTATGCCTTATCTTGTTTTAAGTCTTATATGTGTTTCTATAGTAGTGTTTATCATCTGCATGGCCATATGGTTTGGTCCTGAATTTTTAAATATATTTTACAGGATGGAATGCAAACAAAGCTATTCCTTAAACATCTGCTTGTACCGATTAAAAACAGGCACCATATTCTTGTAATGAAATTGTATGTTCTTTACTATATTCTCATAAATTTATTTCCATAACATCTAAAATTGTATGTAGTAGTTTTAGCATCAAAGGTATCCCAATGTAATGGACAGTCTCTTTGTCGTTATAGCCACAGAAATTTACATGTACCATCCTCTATAAACGATCACATGGAGCAACACAGTTCGCATAGTAAGTATTTCTATCCTGGTACAACAGATCCCAGAAGTTTCTATTATAATCTGATAAGCAGGATGAACATGAAAAAAATATAAATCTTTTCCTTGTTTTATGAACATTTCATTAGGATTCTATCCAAGATGATGTTTTGTGAAATGTTTAAACTCTACTAAAACACCAATATGTTTTTGACATTAGTTATTTTTAAGAATTCATTCAAATATTTCTGACTGTCTTTTCCCCTAATAGCTGCTCCTCCTCTGAGGAATAAGTCTTGTTTCATTTGAGACAGAAAACTTGCTTAGGCATGCTTTTCTTGTTCCTAACTGCAAAGAGAGGGGGGGCCTTAAACCATATTCCAAAGAATGTTGACTTACTTTTTTTCAAAGTTGTAACAATCCTGTAGAGAGTAAAAGATGGACAATTTTTTTATTGAGATCATGACAGCCAGAATTTCACCAAGAACTATAACCTTTAATCTTGGGATGTAGCACTGACAAAACCCCATGTTTTTTGTTGAAATTCTTCTGTCTAGATCCCTAATGTCAGTTGAGAATTGCATTGAGTTTGGTATTTAGAGAAAGCTGTGAGCAATAACTTGCTAAAAATTTATTAGCTCATGATGAGTATAACAGAAGTGACACAGCTACTACCTCTCAATTCAGTGTTTAATGAAAAGTTAAGCAGGAAAAATTACAAAGAAAAAGATGCCGTCCTTCATTTTCTGCAGCAGAAAGCAATGTGTATGAGTGATAATGAATGACATAAATAAACTGAACATACTTGAAAACTCTGAGATTACAACCTATTGATCTACATAATTTAATGAAAAAGTCACAAACAAAAGCTGGTTATGTGTTTTATATGAAAAATACCATAGAACATAGTTCTAGTCAAGACAATAATATGCAATTATCTCTTTTTTATTCATATTATGGAGAGAAATACAGCAGTATTGCTTAAATGATGGTGAAAACAATTTTTTTTCAATGCCACACCCAATATCTTATTTAATTTTTCGTAAGTTATTTTTCTACTTTCTTCAAATTTTTTGAACACAGTTTCTTTTCTCTTAATGACGTGGTGTCCTGACATGGTAGCACCTGCATAGCCATATAGAAATTATAGGTTCATCAAACATAATTTGTTTACAAAAGCAAGCTTGAATAGTCTAGAAGGGTCAGATAATGCAGCTATGTCCAAAGAAAAGGCACTTGAGGCTGAAATGATAAGTAATGCTGCTTCAGAGTTGCAATGAAAGTGATAAATCTGGTATAATTTGGAGCTCTTTCTGAAACCCGAATAGAAGACAGCCTAATTCAAAGTTTATCTTACAATCTTTTTCACCCCCATTTAATGCTTATTAAGGATCCTTAAGGATAAAATTAAATTGATTCCGCACTAAAATTCTATGATCCTTTACAAAATGAATGTAATGATACCATATTGTTCAGATTTTGGGCACCATTAAACAGGTAACATAATTAATGTACAAGTTACATATTTTCTAGTCTCTATTTTTAGCTGCAGGAAATGCTACTAAAACTGTATTTTGAAGAAGTGAAATATGATCCTGCAGTGTAACTACAGAAAGTTGGTGGTCATTGTCCAAATTTCCAATATCCAAATTACTGAGTCCTTTTACCACAGATATGACATAAAGCAGAGCTTACATTGTTTTGCTTAGAAGTCTAAGAATGCTGCCCGACTGACATGCCAAGAATTCATATATGTAACTACATGATAAAATCATTGTTATCACATTAAATCATGGTTTAGCATAACTAGAAAACTTTAGCCATGGTTCATGCAGCAACTGTTTGCAATTTTCTCAGCTGTATAAATGTTCATTATGAGAGCAAAGGTACCTTACTTATGGGTAGTAATACACAGATACATAGATGATGAGGTAGAACAAACTAAGTGCTTAATGCACCAGAGGTATTTTGACAGAAGAGTTACCATAGCAAAGACAATAGAACACTGAATTACAAATTAATTTGAGAGAGAGAGAAAACAACAACAAAATCCACCCATCATTAACATAAACACAGAATTCAAGAATCTGATCCAATAATTAAGCTTGAAGAAATGGACAGTGCAAAAATAAAATCATGACATAGTTCAATTAGCAAAGTGATCTCCTATGGAAACTTCAGGAAAAATGAGATTATTCTAAGGACCTATTTCTACTTTGAAATTAATGGCAAAAGTCCAGCTGAAATCACTGTGAGCACAAAAAAGCCCTAAAGAATGAAAGAAAGAGTCTGGCAATATTTCAGGACTCCATTAGTTTTAATGATTCATGCAGTGCCAAGTTTTTGGATATGTGAGACTGAAAAATAAACAGTTTCTCTTCGTAGGTATTACTATTACAGGTACAGACATTTAGGAGACATTGAAACACATTCATATGCATAGAGTAAATATTGTGATTATGCAACTTTTCCTGTTTGTAAAATAGGCTAATTAGGGTAGAAATCCACTAAAGTGGAAAAAAAATCTAAGCATAACACCAAACCAAAGTTTTGAATAAACATTCTTCTAGAATTTATTGAGAGAATGTCATATTTTTGTTTGCTTTCAGACCTGTGTCACACAGTAATTTACAAAGATATAACCTAAAGAAAAGACATTTTCCTTTCATAAATCTACAGTATCATGAGCAGGAATCTCTTCAGAAGGTTGCCAAAATTTCTTCTGACATGATGTGTGTAAAAAGAAATCTGATTGTAGAATTATGATGACTGATGTTGAGACATTGATGGGAAAGACTCCAAGCTCATTGAACTAGTGATTTCAATTGAGTGAGTTTTCCACTTTTTTTATATATTAGATAACTGTTGTATATGTATTTATATAATCATTATGTATATTGGTTAATTACTTTGTCCAAAATTAATATCCATCTGTAGGAGATAAAATATTTATCAGACAGGTAATTCATTCAATAAGTATGGCTTTTTTCTCAAGAAGATATTAATTAAACCTCCCTACAAAATATTATGATCTACTAAAGAAAGAAAGGCGAACAATATGGTCAGGGTTATTATTATTAGCCTGTTGAAATATTAATGAAAAACCACTTCTGAAAAGTTTGTCTCTAAAAATAGTATCAAAGCTTTTACTGACTTAAGTTAAATCTCTGTTGCAGAAATAATTCATATCTGCCATAAATTATATTTTCATTCTGTTATGATAACTCACATAGCCTAAAAGAAAAAATTGTGGTCCTGGAACTAGATGAATGAGCTTCCTGCTTTCTCAAAATAAAGGCTGAGTATATGACAGGATACTATTGGTTAACAGGTAGTATTGGCTAACAGCTAATATTGAGCTAGATAAATCTCTGCTCTGATTTTATGTAGAAATTCTGAGGGAGGTAATCCGTTTTTATGGATTGTATTGCTCACTAAGGAAATATTTGGTATTATTAGTTCAACTCCTTTTGAACTTTTTTTTTTTTAATATTGCAGTTGATTGATTGATTTGTCTTATCCCTTATTGCTCCATCCTGATTATAAGTTGTGCTGAAACGTAGTTTAGAGTTGGAAAGTCAGCCAAACTGGCATTTTCCTCATAATGAATTTCAATGATATCTGCCATTCATTTTAGCTAATCAATAATAATGTCATTTTAAGAGTATTACTGACTTTACATATAAATGAATATAGGGTATTTCAAACGTTAAAGAATTGCCTTTTTTTTCGATTACATTTTTTGTTAGTTTTGTGGGTTTGGATTTTTTTTTTTTTGGCTGTTTTTTTGTTGTTTTTTTTAAGGATATTTAGGACAGTTCTAGACTCTGAGTGAAATAAGTTATGACCCCAATAACATGAGAGGGTCTCAAAAGGCTGTTTTTCATTCATACATAGTAATACTACTTTAGTATTTCACACACTGATTTTGGGTGACATTTTAGCCAGTGAAACTGATATTCTGCCAAACTAAATGTTTGGCTTGATAGGTGGAAATACCTTAGCTTTGCAAATTCTGGATAAGTTAAACTGAAACCAATGACATCATGTTACACTGTAAGACAGTTCAAGCACCACATCACAATTCAGTTTTCCATGCACCAGGAAGCCAGTGCACTAGCTATAGTAAATCAATCAGCCACCTCAAGACAAGCCATTTCTTGTCATAAGTCCAAGAGTACCCAAGGATGGAGTTAAGAAGAATTCTCAAATTCCTGCTTATAATTAACTTTAGGTTCAAAACTGAAGTTGTTAGGTACTTAAAATTCTTGTTATGCTTATGGCAAGAATTGCCTTCTCTCTTAACTCCATAGTCAGAGCTGCTGTGAGACAAAATCTCAAGGAAAAGCCTTGGGCTGTATTCAAGAAGTTATATAGCTACACAGGCAAGAAATGCCTTTGCATCGAGAAGAATTTACTGTAACATCAAAGGAAAATTTTCTCAGGGCAAATTGACTAGAGGTTATGTTTTCTATTCAAACCTTTTTCTTTGAGAAAAATGGTGTTTTCTTGGGATTGGCTTTCCATGGTCTCAATCTCCACAAAATGAAGTTGGATTTCTGAGCAGATGGGAAAAGATTGTCAAGATCTGCAGTGATAGAAAGCATGACCATGAAACTTTCCAGTAACATAAATTATGTTATAGTTTATTGCATTTGGAAAGAGCTCCATAGCATTGGCATATATTATGACAACAGAAAGCACTTTAAAAAACTAAACTAAGCTAAATGAAAATAAAACAATAACATAAAATAAAGAAACTATAACTTATTTTGATGGGGAAAAAAATACTATTCCCCTGTGGAAGAACATTCATGAAGATATTTAACCACTAAAGTTGGGGCAGTACCTGTGATAACTTTTTCTAAAAAAATATATCTGCTGTTTCTTCCTTCTGTGGAGAACTACTGGTTATGTTTAGTAACTGCCCTGGGTAGCATTTCAGTTCCATTCAGATATATACCTGAAAATAGAATGGTGAGCTTAAAATAAGGTGTAAAATTAAATCCCTGACATAAAAATAATGAAAATTGCTAAAAAAAACCTTAATCTAGTAAATATCTTGTGATTTGAAGTTGTATTTCACTCTTTTAATACATCTTCATAGCTTGAGAAAAATTGTTTTTTCTGGAAAACTGCTACATGTATTGATTATACTACTTAATTTTTAACCAGCAGTACATTTTATTTCTGCTCCAACAGTCACAGTAGTGGACAGCCAGGCAAAGGCAAAAAGCTTCAGGGTTCATGACGTCAGAGAAGTCTTGCTCTGCCTGTGAAATTGGTAATACATTGTTTTCAAACATAAAAGCATGAAAAGGAGAGTTTTAGGTATTAACTAAATGGAAGGGCCTAGATATAATGTTCTATATGGAATGCAGATTATATATTAGGATATCAAAATTGGATAAATTAATTTTTTAAATACACTTTTCCCATTTCTATATCCTCTTCACCAATTATCTGAAAAACAGCTTGTAACCAGCAAGAAGTTTGGCTTTTCTTATACCCATTGTATATTTTTTTATAATACTATGTAAAGGTCAGGACAGAATAATTTTATACCAATGTTCCCTTTTCAGGAAGTACTGCTCTGTGATCTGTATTTTAGAGGTAAGCCTAGGCTGATACAATTGGCCTGATTTTTTTTTTTCCTCAAATATAGTTATGGGGTGTTTCAGTTGTAACCATGTGTGGAGATACATAGATTTATATATTCAACAAGAATTTCATCTGCTGTCACATTCTGTGAATCTCTACCTGCTATTTATTGCTTAAGTGTTTTGCAAGCATGAAAATAAGAGAAAATGAAGCTTTATATGCCTTTTCACTGCGTGTATACAGTGAAAATTCTGAATTTTTCTTCTAGAGATTTTTAAAACTGGGGGAAAAGTAAAAGAGAAAAAAGGAACAGGAAGGACTTTATACTAAATTTTCTGGGTTTGCTTTCTTTTATTTTTTAGCAGCAATGAATGTTCAGACCTGTTGCATTAATTATAATAGTTTTCTTAGAAGTTTAGCTATGTCTATATTAAAATTACCTTCAGTTGGCTCATTTATAAGAAAAATATGTATTTTATGAGTAATTTATTAAAAATGCCCCAGCTCATGAATGTTGAATATAGTCTTTTCTGTTCTGGAACTCTCCTCTCACGCTCAGCCAGCAAAGCTGACTATATCAATGAATAGGGTTGTCAACTACCAAATGGGGGGTTGGTTTTTTTTCCTCAGGACACTAAAGCCTGTTTATGTCTTTGGCTTTGGTAGCTATAGAGTCTGCAGCATTATGTATGTGGGGCATGAGTAGAATGTTAATGATTTTAAGTATTTCAGACTAAATTACATCACAAAATTACAGCGCAAGTTTCTGATAAACAGTGGTTGCACTTCCTGGTTTTAATACACATCTATTAAAGCAAAATGTGAAAGACAAAGGCATAGTCTTGCTGGTTTTAATCATATACAAACATGCACAGTAAATAAGTGACTTTGATTTCTTTGATTTGTTGCACAAAATGCAAATATATGCATAGATGGAAAGGTTAAACTGAGGGAGAGGTGAAATAAAACAAAGGAAAAAAGAAAGTAACAAGCTGCTTTTCAACCTGCAATCCCCACCCCCACGAATTTACATGCAGTTTTAATTTATTGCAGGTATTTTTCTATAAAATTTGAATGCTTCCCCAAAGAATTATAATATGCTGATGAGTTTCTAGTGATACAAATTCTGCAATACTTAATATCACGATATAATTTCAAGCAGATCTGTTTAAGGCTTCTGTTATGGATGGCAGCTTTCAATTACACTGATTGGTAGAGCACCTTGGTGAGTAGGTGACATTGTAGGTGAATTCACACTTACTCTTACTTATCCTTTCCTGTACACGTATGTCTCTTTCTGGATTTAATGATGGCCTGCTCCTTAACATTTAAAAACTCAATATTGTGTTTTTCTTTCACTGGCGCAATGAGTGTTTGACCATGCTGAAAATCTTATTATAAATGATGACAGGAGTGATGACTAAGATCCATAGAGAACTCACAACAAGGCTACATTCTTTCAGCCTTATCAATGTTAATGTTCAGAGCATAAATTAGAGGAAATAAATAAACATCTGTCAAGGGAGAGATCTATATACATTGTAAGACATTTTAACACAAGTTTTTATACAATATGTAAAACATTTCACTGTGAAAAAAATATAATAAATGTTGTTTTTTTCATCAAATTTCAACAAAGGTGCGTACAAATTGCAAAGCAAAGATAATTTATTTCTAATGACATTTAAAAAGCTATAAAGCACTTTAAACAAACCCAAGCCTGATTACCTTGTGATCTGCAGCTATTTTAGGTAGTTGATAGAAATTTATGACATATTGCCATGGCAACAATGGGCTATCTCAATACGGTATTTCTTGTGAAGAGAATAAATCCTTGTGATGCATTATAATGCTTATAATTCTTGCTCAAACTTCTACGTGTTGTGTACAAATTAAAAGCTGTCTTTTTCTTCTTTTTTACCCCCTACTTCTTATTTGTTATAATAAGTTTATTTTTTTTCTTGATACTTTAAAGGATTCTACCTGTGATAAGTTTCAATCATGCTCAATTAGTCCACTAGATGGAGCATCTAGCATTTCCAGGAAAAAGGGAAAAAAAGGTATTTAGAAAGCTAATTTTCACAAACGTGTTAAAGCCGCTGAAAGTTTAGGAGTAGAAGGAAGGAAATCATAATCTTTTTAAAATACTGTTTGCAAGGCAGTCTTTTGATTCAGCCTCATTTACCAAAATAACTCCATTTGAAGAATGATTTAAATTTAAAAAAATGAAAATAAAATAAATTTTAAAAATCCACAAACAAAAACAAAAATGGGAGGAGGGGGGCAGAAGAGGAGAAATGCTTTCAAGATTCTCTAGTAAGATTTCAGTGCTTTCCTTCATTCTTTGAGATTTCATATGTTTCAATTTATATAAGCAGCCTGCAGAAATCTCTGGAGGACAGCTTATGTTAATGCTGAAAAAGAGTAATTTCTGTGGAAAAGAAAAAGAAACTATAATTAAGCCTGTGTAGACTAGTGTGAGTGAGGAAAGGGGGGAAAAAATGAAAGATACACTTCAATGAAAGGGAAACAGCAGTGGATATTGTACTGCCATAGGAAGGCTGTGAAAATCAGGCAGGAGCTCCAAAGCGTTCTTTCACTTCAGTGAGCACTGAGAAAGTAAAGCTAAGCAGCTGTGAGTTCAGAGGTAGTAGGTCAGCAATGATCTGCTCAATCCACAGACTTGGGCAAACCAATGATGTGCATCATTTGGGAGGTTGAAATATATAGGACGTTGAGTAAGAGTTCCCTTACTGCCCCTACCTTCTTTCCCTTACCCCTGGACAAAAGGCATTTATTTTCAGCAGCTAAATAAGAATGGATTTCTTAAAAGCTGGCTTTTGGCCAGGTTAATTTATGCATACGCAAACTTATGCTTCACCAGTTTACTAAAACCCATCATTTAAGGCTGTTCAAACATGCAGCTGTTTAAATGAGGTTGGAAGCAATTTTACCACACGATGCTGATGTCAGTTAAAAGCTGAGTATTAGCAAAATGGGAAGGCATCAATGGAGTGTGTCTCCTACTGCGATCTGTGTTCTCTGTCTAATGGATCAGGGGGACAGATATGCCTACCTCATTGTCCTGTAAAGTTAAATTCAGATCTATTACCTATTACAGACATGTATGTATACGAGGGCAAGCATTTTAAGTAGAATGAGAATTGTTTTGGTTCTGGCAAACATCCAGGGTGAGTCTGAATGGAGACTTTCAAGAAAAACAGGATGCAAAACTGCCAAGTGTGAAAATGGCTACAAACGATAGTTTATGTGGGGGAAAAAAAAATCAAAAAATAAAAAGCACTCAGAAATCTAGACATACAAATCAGGCAATGTGGGTAAAGAATGCATTTCCCAGCGTGTGATCCCATGAAAACAAAATGTCATGTTGTATAAAAGCTGTGGGTAAGATCTACATCAGTTCTGGACACTAATTATCAGCTTCATGTACTGATGAAAATGTAAATTTCTTTGAGATTAAAAAAAGTGCTCAGAAATAATTGTAAACTGCTCTGAATTATGCAGATAAACGGTTATTCTAGGCAAAAGCTTGTTGATCTGCAAATGGGCCTGCTTCGCTCTGAACCATATAAGAAAATCTTCTTTTTCTGTATTGGTTTTATCTATATTTTTTGATTTTGATTTTTATTCCGCAGGTTTTAAGTACGAGCTGACAGATACAAAGGTACAGTATTTTTTTCTTTACAAAATACAAAGAAAATCTCCATGAAGGATCTGTATTTAACTGTCATTTTGGGCAAACAGCAGACTAAAAGAGAACTGAAAATATATTAAAAGATATTGAAAAAAAGCTGTTTATCGCATGCTTGAAAAAATTGCGATACAGGTTTGAAATTTGTATCATACTATTAAATTTGATAGTCTAATAAAATTATGTGGGTTATCACTGCTGTATCTGACGTGGATAAGGATTTTAATTTTTGAAGTTTCAGCTGCTATCTTTTAAGATCTTAGACATAAGATGCAAAAAGATGGAAAGCTAGAGGATTTGCAAGAGCATGTAGTGACAGGACAAGGGAAAATGGCTTCAAACTGAAAGAGAGTAGGATTAGATTAGATATTAAAAAGAAATTATTTACTGTGAGAGCAATGAGGCAGTGGAACAGTTTGCCCAGACAAGTTGTGAATGCCCGATCTCTGGAAGTGTTCAAGACCAGTTTGGATGGGGCTTTGAGCAACCTGGTCTTCTGAAAGGTGTCCCTGTCCTTGACAGGGGGGTGGAACGAGATGATCCTTAGGTCCCTTCCAATCCAAATCATTCTATGATTCTATTTTTTATCAACAGTCCTGCTGAAGCAGCATTTTTCAATTCTTGCTTTACACTGCAGCACTCCTATCTATGCGATTGTCTGAGACGTAGTTTTCTTGAAATCATTCTGTTCTCCAGCTTTCTTTGAGGAGTAAAAAAAAACCAAAAAAACTTTTGATTGTCTTTGGTTTATATTTTGTTGCTTCTCCCCCCCCCCCCCCCCCCGCCAGAAGTTTATGTTGTTCAAATTGTGTTCAGTTTTAATAAAATTTAGTGGGGATATTTGCATTACCTTCAGCTGCAACAGGGATGACA
Source organism: Corvus hawaiiensis (assembly GCF_020740725.1). Taxonomy (NCBI): domain Eukaryota; kingdom Metazoa; phylum Chordata; class Aves; order Passeriformes; family Corvidae; genus Corvus; species Corvus hawaiiensis. Next base: position 29,039,506 of record NC_063215.1, read on the forward strand.
CCCCCTGAATCTAACATGCTGCTGTACTAATTCAATGACAGATTAGTTTAAAAGAATGGTTAATTGAGAATAAAATTAGTCACTTTTTAGAAATACTGAAACTGAATTAACTGAGAAGAATGTAACAATTTCTGGACTTTTTAAACATGGATTGTTAACTTCCTTGGCCATAATTGCTTCTTTGGAGATAATATGCTCTCATGTAAATACATATTTAGAGGCATTTCAGAAATGAGATTATGGGCCTAGTAGACCATGGCTGCGCCAAAGGATTTACAGCACGTACCGCAATAAAGCTGACAAAAGTCATGTATAAAGTATGTACTAGTTTGAAAACAAACCAGTGGGAGGCACCAAGTCAGAATAACAATTTAATGGAAATTAAAGAAAAAGGGAAAAAACAACGGTAAAAGAAAACACTGTCAAACTGACAGAGTCAAGGTACAACCTGACACCCTGTTAGGCAGGGTGGTGGTAGCAGTCTGGTAGAAAGGTGGCTGCAGTCCTCTGAAGTAGTGATCCTGTAGTAAAACAGTCTGCTCTTCCTCAGGAAGTCCAATGGTGGCTGTGTAGCTCCTGTCCTCTGGAAATCCAGTGGGAAGCCCGGTGTCTCTGGTGTTCAGCCTCAGCTTATATCCACGATGGGATGCTTGGTTCCTCCCTCTGGGTGGAGCATCTCACAATGGGGTAATGAGTCATGAGGCCAAGTGTTGATTAGGCTCATTAACAGAAGATAGTCCGGAGGGAGTTATCTCTGAGTCATGTGGCAGAACAATGATGGGCAATTAACAGAAAGATAGTCTGGGGGGAGGAGGCAAGGAAACACTGCCCCACCTGATTTCAGCGGCTGATGGGGATGGTAATAGAATACACTGCAACCCATGACAAAGTATTATAAGCCACTCTGAATGTCTTAGCTGCTTAACTTCTTCAATACAACAATAGACAGAGAAAACACTGTGACTTTGAGAAAAATCATGTTTATATTAATCATCAAAACAGTTTGTAAGCTTTAAACTCTGTCATTGCCCCATATTCATAGGGACAGTAGCTAATTCTGAAAGCTACTTCACATCAGAAAACCTACACTGAGTGCAAATAATACAGTAGAAGCAATCTCAACAGCCTTCTCATCTCTTAGATAGGTACTCTACAAGGCTGTATTTGGAAATGTAGAAGTAAACCAAGACCAAGAGGCAGAGACAATAGGACAAGTTTGACTGCAGAGAAGAGGACTGAGCTCCCAGTTAAGATGTTGTACTGGGATTCTAGGTCAACAATAAATCCAAATATTTTCTGTGTCTCAGAACCATCTCAGAACCATATTATCGTCCAAATGTCATAGCATAACATAACACTGGTGATTTCACATTTGATTTTAAGTTATTTTTCAATGGAAATTATAGTTAAGACGTAAAATAGTATACTATCTTGATCCAGACACAGTTTACCAAATTAGAACATGGGAGTTGACTCAACTGCTTAATGGTCTTTTTTATTCATGAACATTTGTTTGCTTTAAATGTGTTTCATATGAGCATTTAGGTTTCCTTTTTTGATGACTACGATAAGTAGTTAAATCACAAAGCAAAACTATTTTTGAGAGGAAATAAAGGTAATTTAGGAGATCATCCATTCAGTGAGCACATGAAGCAGTATTATGTGACTTGTACAAAATTCACAAACTGACCTAATGAATTCTAATAATGATAGCAAAGAAATTTTAGTTTAAAAAAAAGGATAGATAAATAAAACAAAGATTCATGGTCTGACTTTGGCTGGAAATCCACATGTAAAAAATGTATGTAAGGGATGATCTATAGTTTGTTTTAGCCATTGTTTTAAACAAATTGCTTATCTAATCCTAATCATAATTATAAATATGTTTAAATTCATCATGTTTACAAAAAAATTATGACTATAATGTGGTGGATAAACATCTTTTTGAGAACTACCTGATGGAACCGGTGGTTCAGGCTTGCTGAAAGTTTGCTGCATGTTGTATGCTGCATACTTGGATGATGTCCTATACTGAAAATTGCATAGGGTTGCATAATATTCTGAAAAGTACAAGGCAGACTGGCAGATGTAGGGGGTGATCATTCACTAAAATTTTTTGGGCAGTCTGTCTGACCTTTTTTAACTATCAGTGATTCCTATGAAGATGGCATTAGACAAAACCAAGGGGTTTTTTTAATTGTAAAAAAAAAGGTATTATATAGGCTAGCCAGAAATTTTTGTGGTTTTTACTAGCAACTGAGTTCTTATAAAATCTAGAAAGAAATTAATTTAGATTTTTCTAGTAACAGGAAAACTCAACACTCCGATTCTCAAATTGTTTCATTTGAGTCAGCAAACAAATTAAAGAAGGCACGTTCTCTAAATTCCTCTTACAGGCTGTCCAATACATATGTAAATACAATTAATTAAAACTTCTGATGTATATGTGGGTTGAGTGCAAGATGAGGATTAGGGGAGCAAAGTCCCTCCCTGTATAAGAGAACATCAGGTTCATGACCACTTGAGGAAGTTGAGCATACATAAGTCTGTGGGACTCCATGAAATGCAGCCCAAAGTCCTGAAGGAATTGCCTGATGTAGTTGTCAAGCCACTCTCCACAATATTTGAAAAGTCATGACAATCAGGTAAATCCCGGGTAATACTCCTGAATGAGTAATCAGCCCTGGAGCTGCTTTAGCACAGCTACATCCATGGGATAAAGAGGTTTGGGCTGGAGAAGTGATAGGATCCTCCTCCATGGAAGATTTTTCATTTCAGCAAGTCAACTACCTATGTAATATTTTAGGACGACACTTTTTCTACATTCTCTGAGAATTATTTCTCTACATAGTCCCTTTAAAACTCAGATAAATTAACTTTCCAGGACTGAAGTGTGTCCTACATTTTTATCTTCATGAATTCTTAGACTTAAAATATTTTTATATTGCTGCCAGCTTATCCTTTAATATCTGACTTTGAATATTTTAACTATTTAAATCCTTCTCTTTACAAGTTTTTGAAAAACACCTTCAAAAATTACTTTCAGGGGCAATATATATTCAGCTATCCTGCAGTGGGGTAAGGAAGTAGACTACAAGATCTTTTGAGAACTCAGCTCTATTTCATAATTAGGTGACTTTCTTCAAAAATTGGGTCATTTTCTAGCAGTGTTTGAATTATTAAAAAAAATATTCAAAAAGTTGTAGTAATTTAAACTGAGTTTCCATTGCATGAAATGTTTAAATTTTCCAAGGAGTTTTTATTGCTAGTCTTGAAATATGACATCTTGAAATTTCTCCCCAAATGACATTTTTATGTCATTATATATTTAGTTACAAAAGTAATTTTAGAAGTGGCACTTAATTACAAAACTAGTTTGAAGCAATATTTTAACGTGTTTTTTTTCTTTGAAACTTTGAATTTAAGCACATTTTTCCTTGAATTCTCCAATTAAAAAATCACGATGTTTCTCAAAATCATCTATTTCCTATGGTAAAACATGAATTTCAACAAAAAATTCCAACAATTTTGCCTCCCCTGTTCTGCCAGGAAATCTGGTTATTGAAAGAAAGATAATGGACATCCTGATTAAGGACTGTTCAGCTCTTTCTAATTTTTCATATAATATTCTATCCTTTAGACCTAGAAATGCAAGACCACAGAATAGCATATAGTAAGACCCTAGGATCCATCATGTATACATGCCATATATGTATAAATTAATTAATGGAGGAAATGGCTCATTTGAGCTAAAAAAGGGCTTGATAATAATGCATTTTATATCTGGACAAAACTTCCACTTACTTAGAGGAAAACTAAGCTTCACCTTGAAAACTGCAAAGCACGTTTTAAATAGTGCTAGAGAAAGAAAACTAAAAAGAAAACCAAAAAGAACAAATCCAAACAAAACCAACTCACAATCAAAAAATAGAGCCACTCAAACCAAAGCCCAAGGACACGATGAGAAAACCAGGAGGAAAAAAAGAAGAGGTCATTTTGTGAGTGCTCAGCTAATGAATCCTGGTTTCCATGGATTTGATCCTTATGCCCGTGCCTAAGAGGAGTCCAAGTCTAAAGCTTTCCCTTTATCTGAAGTGTTCATGATTTCTTTCCTGTGTGGATTATATGACATTGAATAAAGGTTGTGTTTATACTGCAGCTTTTCTCTCAAGAACAGCTCAGCTGGGAGTATATCCTTTATTTGGCTGTCATCTTTCACAAAAAGTACAGAAACTTAATAACCTTTTGAAGACCAGGAGTTTGCCAAATTTAAAGGAGAATGTGATTGAAATTGTCTAGTTGTGCAGCAGCTGTTTGAGGTGCAAACAGTCAGACAACTAACTCGGCAAACACACACCAGACTGTGATTATGTAGCACCCATACAAAAACATGTTATAAAGAACCAAGTGGAAGGGCTGGTGAGATAAGGAAAGAGTGGGCTTTGACAAGCTGCAGCTAAGAATAGCTTGAATAGCTTCTTCAGTATTTGAAACAGCAAGTCCAGGGGACCAATTCTAACCAGTTTTTAAGGCTCAAATCTATGAGCTCAAGTACACATTATGTAAGTCCTACCTTCACATAAAACTACTGTCAAGGACAAGAGGAAATACTACTTTACCTTTGCAATATAAAACAGAATTTATCTACTTCTGTCAAGACAGTATTTCTTATATCCGAAGAGTGAATGGCAGCAGTGTGAGAGAATTTCTATTAAGTAATCTTTACTAAGCAATCGTTGACTAGCATGACATCTCGTGCTGCGAGTGCTTCCATCAGTAGAATAAGTGACTAAGATTATTATGAAACAAGAATAAATATCTTTATTTTTGCCCAGGCTTACTTCAGCTATTTGCAAATAAAGCTTTGATTTTATTTAGGTCTATGAAGGTTTTTTACTCTTTTGGTGGGCTAGAACCAGAAAAATTTTCACAGTTAGTTGAAAAGCCAAGCAACTACTCAAGTGGTGCATTGAAAATGTTCAGTTAACAATATTGTCACACTACTACTTCCTTCATTCATAACACCTACTGAAACAAGAGGCATTGAGATGCTAAGTTAGGTGAATAATCACCTGAATGCAAGCTGTCTATGAAGCAACTGAACTGAGGTGTTTCAGAATATTCCTGTAGCTGGCAATTTGCTATTAGTTTTGCTGTGTTGTTCAATCAAATAGTGAAAATTTCATGAAAATTCAGTTATTATTTTCTTGGGAGTAAAAAGATATTTTACAAGTATCGGATTTAAAAAAAAAGTTCACCAACAATCAGTTCAATTTAAGTTTGCAGTCTCGCTTTAGTTTGCACCATAACACAATATTTCATTTTGTGGCATTGAGAATGAACCAGTCTGCCTCTTCTATTTATCTGTTAAGCATCTGTGAAGCTATGAAAAATCATGTAAATTGTTTGCCCTGCTTCTGTTGTGTAATAAGGCAGGCACTTCCAGAAGGCAAATTATCCCTAAGGCTCTTATTAAAGAGGGGCTTCCCCCTGGGCATGAACATGTCTCTGCATTGATACTGAATAAGCCTGGATGACTAGCTTAGTCCACATGATTTTAAGGCAGCTAAAACCGTGTGGCTGAATCTCATCTCTAGAGTCTATACTTGGCATGTACATAAAGGAAAAGATGGATTTGAGGAGAAAATGTCTAGAGCCTGCAAACTCTACATATAATTAGATTAATGAGAACTCTCCAGAGACTCCATCAAAGGAGGAAATTATTTGTCTAATCCAAATCTCACAGAGAGAAAATGTAAGATTTTCAATGCCTTCATTAGAATTTATATTATGCCACAGCTTACAATGTTGTTGTTTTTTTTTTTTTTCTCATTTATATGAAAATATTTACACCAAAATGTAAAGTAAATAAATGAAAAAGGCATTACAGGTAGGATTTATCTTACCTAAATTTAGACATCAAGCAATTAGTTATCTTAGGCAAAAATAATAATGCTGGGCACTTTTTGCAGCTTAGTGAAAATAAATAGACACCTGCAAAGGACGATCCATCTCACTAAGTTTAGACAGTCATCTTGAGCCAAGAAGAATCTCTCCTGGATGTATCTATCTTTCTCCACTGAATGAAATGGAGCAGGCAGTGATTAGCTCAGAGTTCAACAATTTGCTGTTAAGAATCCAACCCAGGCAAATTGAACCCAGAATAAACTGGATAATTTTCTAAATTTATTCCTTAGCAGTTTCATCACTGGTCATTCAGTAAAATACCTATACCTAGAGCAAACTTTGTACACAAAAGGATCCTATTTCATAAGCTTCAGAAGGAAAGCAAAGAATAGTCTATAAAAGGGGAATACAGGATTTCTTTCCCTCAACTTGCTCTCAACTCTCAAGGATGGAGATTTTTCATAGGTAGGACAGTTTCCCACAGAGCAGAGTCCTTTCCTTGACATCTGCATAGCACAGATGGCATCACCTGTATTCTACTGAACAGACTTGTAGTCTGTATTTAATGAAGAGCTTTAATAAGTCAAAAAAAGCTAACATACAAACAGAAACTTGCAAAAATTCAAATTACTTATGTGAATCCAACATTTAGGATTTCACAACTGTATTTTGTTAACACAAATAATATTCATCATAATTTACAAAATTCAGATTTATAAGGCTGCACGAGTCCATCCCTATGCTCCAAAGATTTATTATATATATCAGCTATTCCAGATGCTCACTAAGTTGTAAAAGCCACCAGCGAGAAGATAAAAACTTTTTTTGCTATGTAGAATATAACCTTTTCAATTTTTTGGAATAAGGTTTTACTCATTTTATTTGAATATGTATGTTTTAGTTATTGAAAATCAGGCCATTTTTTCTTGTTCTACACCTTAACAAGTGTTTGTCATCAATTAATAGCTGCTGCTGCTGATCATCAGTTCACTGAGTAAATACCCTTACAAGGTGGAGTAGCAGGTTATCAGAGGAAATGAGCAATCAAATCCCTGCAAGAGGGATGAAAAACTATTCCACTCCAAAATATGAATACAATGGCACTCAATGCCTCCTGATGTGTAATTTCTTTGTCACTAACCTGATGCTTACTATAACTAAGCAGAGGTATGTCTAAGTTGGATTTGAACATATTTGTCTTCATAGAGAGTCGAGGTTTTAGTATTTTTTCTCATTTCTGGTGTTGCTTCTTGATGATAAGGCTGTCAAACTGCTTTTTCATTGGTTTTTTGTTCCTCCATCCCTCAGTCTCTCTTTTTAAGGTTTTAGGTGCCATGAAGAGCTAATTTCTTCAGTCAATGTCTTTACCCCATTCATTGCAGAGAGCTGGTTTTATTCCTCCCTTTTATTTTAATTCAGTTTTCATTTCTCATACTGTAATTTTCAACATTTTTTCTACTTAATGTTGATATTAAAATGCCACCATATTTGGACGTACAGTTCACTGTGCACTTCAATACTGTATGAGTAACAATGATTTCAGCTGATTAGGCCAAATTCTTTTAGCATCTCCAATGAGCTGCAATTTTTTTAGTAATTTTTATTAGGATAGGCATAAAAAAAAGTCTCTGCTTTTTTTATAAAAATCTTTTGAACTAGGAGATAACTGCATTCCTTCTAAGTCTTATCTTCAACTTTTCCTATGAATTTGATAAGCAAGGTGATAGATTTTGATGCTTTCTTCTCTGTGTATTGTAATTTGCCTCAAAGTATCTCTATCTTCCTCTTATTTTCACTAGTCAGCACAGGGAATCTTTTCTCCTAAGCAGTTGCTTATTTCTTTCTTCCTGATATGTTAAGATACAAGAAGAAAACAGGTCTCATAGCCAATAAGGCTACATAGCTGGACATCTCTTTAGGAGCCTCATCATCATTACTTTTTCACTATTGTCTAGAAAATAATTCAAATTTTTAATGATGGTTTGCCACTGGATTTCATTTGTTCTCATGTTCCTTTATCAAAACTGCATTGTCAGCATCCCACGTCACAGGCTTTTCCACAACAAACCTAGGTTTCTGAGCAGTTCTATATTTCTTAAGAAAGAGAAGGTACACTTAGTATCTTTACTTCCATACAAGCCTTCTATGTTGTGCTTTAATTTATAGATATACTATTTAATTTCAATTATGTCACTTTAAAACAATGCAAAATCTTTGAATCATGGAATAATTCAGGTTTGAACTAACTCAGGACATTTTGAATTCATCCTCCTGCTCAAAGCTGTCAGTTATGGCTCAGGCCAGGTTGCTCAGGGCTTTAACCTCTTCAGTCTTCAACAACATGAACAGAGACTGCACAACCTTTCTGGGTAACTGGCACCACTGCTGGATTGTCTACACGGTGGAAGAGTTGTTCCCTACATCCAGTCTGAAACTCTTTTTTTTTTTTTTTTTTCAGTTTATGCTCGTTTACTTCTCTTACTGCTCCAAATACTGGCAAACTCAACTCCACCTCAGAGCTACTGTTTAAACAGATCATTTCCACAAGAAGGAAATTGAATAAGTGGATCTATCACAAAACCACCTTTACATCCTCCAAGAAAATACAAACAAAGGCTGCTAACATCCAGGACAGTGTAGGAATAGTGTCACATATTATGACTATGCTTCAGAAAATGAAACATATGTGAAGGAGTGTATAGTATCTTTCCCAGTGTAGTTATCTAGCTATCTACATCTATCAGTAAAAAGGTCTAAATCTGTTAAAGAAAGGTGGGTTTTCAGGAATTATTAGACTTCAATGGAACACACAGAACATGAAGTAAACATTTATGGTGTTCTCTGTACTTTCCAGATTTGGAGTATGTTCTATAATAGAATCGTGTCACAGAAATCTATTCAAGATTGTACCACCACTTTCTGCGTGAGAGAGAAAATACCTATCTAGCAAAGGTATTTTAAAGTTTAATATATTCCAGTTTTGAACAACATCCTCAGATTCTACAATAACCAAAATCTTAAGGGTACTTTAAGGACAGAATATATAATGCAAGTGTCATTATATTAATATGTTTTGTAGGCTAGAGAATTTGATCTTTTTGAGGCTTTTTTAAAAGGCTCAAAGAGAAAATACATCTTCAAGATGTGTTTGAATAAGGACAGACAAGTAAATTTATCACATGTGCCAAAGAGACATGTGGAATGAAAAAGAAAAAAGGGAAGTCTATTGGGTGATACAGATGAATGCCCACTTACAACTGGCATCACAAAACAACATGACAGGTGAAATGAGTTTTTGAACAACTGAGCAGTATTTTTCTCACTGTTATTAATGCTTTTTCTTCTTTTTAGACAAAATTTTAGGTGTTGTTGAAAAATATCCATCAAATAAAGTATTGTTTGTTTTTGTTTGGGTTGAGTTTGTTTTGTTTTTTAGCTGCTGAATATCTCCATTAGTCACTCACTTTTAAAGTTTATTAGTGTGGTCTTGGGGCCTTGGCTTTCCTTAACTTCTTTTACTTCAGCCCTGGGTTTACCATTTAGCATCTTCTTATGACAAAATACATAATAGCTAAGTACTGATAACTGTAATTCTTCAGTCGGTTCAGTCTCAGACACTTTCATCACAATTTCATCCGAGAAGATTCCTCTCTCAAACTCTGAAACTGGTCTGCAATGTGAACTGGTACATGGTAAATGGGAATGATGGAGAGATCCACTTCAAAAGCAGGTTTTTCATAGCATTTTAATTTTAATTTTAAATCCTGCTCCAACTGAGGGAAGGGGGAAGAAAAATTACATTTCTGCATGGCACCATTTTTGCTACGTGAGTGTTCCCCTCAGCAGATACTGGTGGATTTTCCTTCTCTAAAGAGTTCAGGAATTCCTGAAACTGGGGATAAATCCTTAAGTTGCTTATCTCAGCAACAAATTTGTCCTGTATCTTCACAAAATAAAAAATTTCTCTAGGTATGAGGAAACCTTTAACTTAGGAAATAAGTAATATCATTCTTCTTTACTTATCTTGAGTCCATCTATGACTGTCCTTTATGAAAGTTGGGTACACATTTGGAGTTAATCTCCCATCAGTCCTCACAGCCTGTGTTTTGCTTCGCAAAGCTGCTCTTGTTGAGTGTGTAAACTGGTTTCTTTTTTGAATTACGCTAGACTGAAAAATGCCTTGAACATCCTCTAATTCCTCTAAATCCTCTAAAAATCCTCTGTTCCAATTGTTTATGGTCATTCAGTCCACAGGAGCACACTACAGCTAAACTTAAGTAAAAATGTTCAAAAATATAGTGTGGATGTGTTGTTCTAGGAAATAACTATTTCACTCTATGATATTGTGTCACACTGTTTGTTAATATAGACAGAATTATATCTGATTAAAGTATGATACTGTCTAATTTCAATGGTCGAAACTCACAAATGGTGATATGATTACTATTAGTGTTAAATTAAACCAATCATTTGATTTAAGTAGGGAAAGCTAGAGGTTTTTATGACATCCTTTTGTACTATATCTAAATATGTTCCATGTGGAATAAACTTCAAACAGTGAATTCTCTACTGATTTCAAGGAATTCCCAGACATATCAGGTTATAGAAATACCTGTTTGGGGTTTGTTCCTCTATATATACTTTATAGATATGTACCTCTCTACATTTAGATAGATGCACCTAATTATAAATAAATGCCCACTCAATGAAGATTTTTTTTCCCATTGCCGGCAGATGGAAGCTGGGCCAGCAGAACCAGTTGATTGGCTGGTTTTTTGATTGGTTGGTTGGTTGGATTTTTTATTTCTACTTGTATTTCTTGGTGTTTTTTCCTGAAATAAACTTTAGTAACCTAGATTGTTTTTCACTCTGTTCCACGACTGACAAACTGAGGAAAGAATGTGAGAATTGTATTATTCTTTAGTCCTGGTCTGAGAAATATTTTTCAGTTTCATAAAAGAGAAGAGAAAGCATGTAGTTTCAAAATATTTTATTACTTTTCTGATGTAGAATCAAAATGACACTTTTGGAAAATGTATTTTTGAGAAGGTTATGATAGATACTCTCTCAGCCTACCCAAAGCCCAGACAATAACCCACTGGCTAGAACATTTAACTTGGGTGTGGGAGTAACCAGTCTGCTTGTTTATGACAGATTAGGCTCCCACAGACTCCATCCCACACAGCAGGCAAGCTTCTTGCTCATCAAATTATAGCATCAGCCTCTTTTAAAATGTCAAATTCTTCTTTGGCATATCTTCCTTTCTCTACAAACAGCTAAATGGAAGACAAATTCTGCAGTATGGAGATTATGGCTGATTACCATATTCCAATACCTGTTCTATCTGATTCAAGGCAGAAATTAGATTTTAGCCTTTGTATGTCGCTTGAGTATTTTGTGACTTTTTACCCCTGAAAATGCCTTAGCCTGAAACAATGAATTGAAACATTTCAATGTAACCGTCTTACTTTATTTTTCTTACCTCTTCCTAAAAGTTGATTACTATAAGGCCCTTTGATGGGCCACTGTGATATGTATCTGACTCATCTCATTGCCTGCCAAAATGGAGTCCATGGCCATTATTCCTGCATTATTTTGTAATGTTACAGCAATGGTTAGGTAATGCATGTGAATATGCCAGTGCCATTCCCTCCAGAAAATAAAGTAGATCTGAGCTAATAAGGAAGACTGGAAGGTTTATGAAAATGGGTAAGTGATTATTCTAAACTTCATTAACTGATATGTATACCACAATGTTTTATGTCCTGGAATGTATATTAATGCATGGAAATGTGATTAAAACATATATTTTTAGTAAATTTCACTGTGTATTCTGGCAAAGGGGCATTCTATTACAAAATATGGATAAATAGGAAAGTGCATAGGAAAGAGACATTATAAGAGACACTGAACAAAAGGTCTTCAAAGGCAAAAAATCTATATTTGAAAAGATAATATTGTGAATCAATAAAAATGTATTTCTACAAAATATTGTGTTAACACTAATCAGAACACAGAACAGAAAATCAAGGAAATATTTTACAAAGGCATAAATAAACACTGTTAAATAAGCCAATAGGTAGTACATAACAGGAGAATTAAATGCATTGAGGATATAGAGAACATATGGAATGAAGACAAATTGCTCAGTCCTATAATTGTCATTTCCAGTTTCAGCACACTGATAATTGGCAAGAGAAAATTAAAAATTAACATGGAGTTATGATTAAGGAAAATAAAACTAATATTAAAGAATGCTGAAACTATATGCAATTCTTTCCAAAATACCAGTGTATATCTTTTTTATTGCTTGAAATGGCCTTGAGAGAGCTAGATGACGTGTGCTTGAAATATTGTTATGCAATGAAAAACACAGTGATAAATTGCGACCAGTCGGAGTTCAAAAAAGCAAAAGAGAAGCCATTTCTGAACTTAGTTAAATGGCAAGGGAAATAAAAAGATGAAAGAAATAACTGGTATGTTGCTTAGACTTTTGTCTCCTGACAAACACTAAGACCCATTTTCAGCCTGTTTTAGCATTGGTTTTATGTAAGTCTGAAAAACAGCAAACCAGTTGTGCTTCCCTTCTTACAGGAAATTTCTGTCTGCAGAACTCAACATGGCCCAAAGGGCTAAAGCTGCAAAGCAATGATCCCCATCATGTGAGTTGTCTTGGCCAATGTAAAAGGCTTTTTTCAGGAAAAAAATAGGGTGCTGAACATATTAAGAAAATGCAGTCGAAGATGTCTGTGATAACAATTTATATTTATTTTTTAAGTATGTCTTCATCATGCAATTTAGTTGCCTGCTATAATGGGGACTGCAAATATGTCAATTATTTTCTCTTAAAAAAACCCAAACAATAAACCCCATCAGTGTGAGGCCTCAGTTCTTCAAAACACGAGGACTTGCAGTAATTTCTTTAATATTCAATTCATGTAGGGAATAACTGCCTGTCTCTCTGTTTCAAAATCTTTTATTTACCCTGTTTTTTCCACTGACATGTTTTTAAAACAGAAAATGCCTCTTTATGAACAAAGTGTGCATGGGAAATTTTCAGAGATGAAAAATCATCATATCATTACCATCACTTTTATGCCCAGCTAGGAAAAATACACTGACATCTTCTTGGCTGCCCTCCTGGATGGTCTTGTCACTTTCATTCTTTGCTTGCAGAGAAAAAAACAAAATGAACATAAGCCTACAAGGCAGGGAGCCATACAACCATAACCCACTTTGAGCAAAGGAAACTGGAGGGAAGCCCTGTGCTGGCACTCAGGCCTCTGTCTTGGCACAAAGGCAGGAAGCCGGAGTGCTGGACCTGCCGCTCACTGCCTTGGGGATCCTGCTCAGTTGCATTCTCTCTCTGTCAGAATAAAAAGGCTCTCACTGGAGAATTCTGGCATAGACATTGTCAAACCAGTACTTCATTTCATTTTGCCCAGGCATAAAACTCTGAAAATCCCAGTTTCGATGGGAGTCTATTTTTTTGACTTTTCTTTTCTTTTGTTTGTTTCCTTGTTTTCCCCCTTCTCTGTTTGATTTTAATCTTCAGTCTGGATTAGGATTACAGGACTTTGTCTTTTTCTTTTTTTTATTCTCTTCCTAATATATTGGAGTCCTTAAAACATCCAGAGTTTTTCTATTTGTTTAATTTTATTTTGTTTCAGAAATTTCTTATTTGTGTGGGTGTATGCATAATATTAAAATATTTGTATGTGTATAATATAAATAAAATACGTGTATATATATATTTATAGAACTTGTGCATTGATGAAGGTTATTATATCCTTATACAATATCATGAAGTACTGCATAGATCTTATGGTGCAATGCTTAGTTTGGCACAGTTAGTATAACTTTTACTACTGTTTTAACTGAGGGCAAGATTGAAGGATTCTATACTAGATCTGAAGAAATAATGCTTTAGTTTGATAAATAGAAATAAAATTTAGAGAGACGAGGTTTGTTTATATTGAACAGAAACAGAATACACCACACATTACTTGACACAATTCAAACTACAAGAGTATGATGAGAAAATTTCCTCCTGAAAAAACATGGCAACTCCAAATACTCTGGGTCTTGTTCCACAGTTTCGGGAGGTTTAAATTGGACATCAGGAAGAATTTCTTCGTGGAAAGGGTTGTTAAGTATTAAAATGGGCTGCCCAGGGTGGTAGAGCCATAATCCCAGGCAGCATTCAAGAAACATCTTGACATGGCACTTAGTTCCATGGTCTAGCTGACAAGATGGTGGTTGGTCAAAGGTTGGACTCAATGATCTGAGAGGTCTTCTCCCACTTAAATGACTCTGTGACTAAGGATTAATTTCAATATTGGTATTAATAACTGCAACACTAAAAGCAAAGAAGCAGAAGACACATTTCAAAATGCAAGATGAAATGTTTAAGCCTTGCTAACATGAAACATTTATTTAGAATATGGGAAAATGGAAGAGTTTCAGATAAAAGTTTTTGCAGAGTGGAGCATAATTTCCTCTAAACTCCCAGTGATAAAATTCAGATTGACTGGAGAGGAAAGTTAGAGTCAAACTGTGTCATTGTGATGGCATGTTCATATTTAGCTGTTTACTGTACTAAATATTTATGCTCTATAGAGAAAAAGGATAGCTGTCATGATTATTTTTAGTTCCATTTTTAGTATTGTTGATTTGGGCTTTTCATGTGGGCAGTTCATTTTGATTAGGAGTAATTTTATTCACATACATTATATGAGTAATTTCAGCTTATTTTTATCTTGATAAGCTAGAAGTGCTTCCGTATTTTACATGGAGTGTTAACATCTGAGGATACTGTCCCTTTCTATAGCTCAGCAGTGGTTAAGAAATACCGATCATCATAAAAGTAATAAAAATATATTTGTTCTTACAAAATTCTGTCACATTGGAAATGATGAAACTATTATTTCTACATTTAAGAAAAAGCTGATTTTTGTGCAATTAGTCTTCAATATTTAAACTATTCAGAGAAGGTCCAGATTTGATAAGTTGTAAAGTATCATCAATAAAGTTTTACAGTATAAGAAATAGCCCTTTCATGCATTAAAGTGATGGGGAAAAAATATTTTTCTGCTTACCTTTGTTATATTGTTCATTGTTTAGTGTATTGAGAGATTAATGTGGAAGTAGGGAAACTAAGTGGGCACTACATGTTGAATACAGTCTCAGCTCTTTGTTTCCAAATTACCTCTTATATGAAATTTGTAGATGGAAGTCCGTGCTTCTTGAGATTATAACATAATTTGACAGGATCACTATGGAAAATTGTATATTACTTGAAAATAGCTAAGTGCTTGCTTGACATAAGTAGCTAGAAATGTTAGGCAGCAAGTTGAACTTTATTTGAACTATATGGCTATGTTTAAGTCAAAGAAGGATCATAGTGAAACCTGGAGTAACAATCTAGTAATAGCTAGAATAGACTAAGATGTAGCTTAAATATTCCTTAAAAAAATAATAGCTAGAGTGAGCAGCTCATAGGCTATGGTGAATAAATTGTAACAACCCTATTATAACGTACTACAGAACTGATGGAAAACCCCACTGAAAGCAACCTAAGAGAAGGTGACCATGTGATGACCCCTTGGTAATGAAAGAACAAACCAATGAAGAGTGAGAAGACCCCAGATCATAATATTGCTATTGGTCCAGACTGTTGCATGAGGGATGGAGAGTTTAGATTGTAAGAGTATAATTGCTGAGGGATTTCTTTGTTCTGGGTCCCTCTTTTGAGGCACCTAGCTTGAGCTACCGTGTAACATAATTGATCTGTGCCAATAAATCTGCCTGGTGGAGGTGAGAACCTACTGTCAAAAATCTCTATAACAGTCATAATGGTGCATATGAGCAACTACAGACATGCTGGGTACACTATGACAAGCTTTCTTACCATCTTATCATATTCCACTTACATTTGCAGTGAGGCCCAAGAAGGTATAGTGTCATTGCGAAGAGTACATGTGATTTACCATCTGTAGGCATCCTCTAAGAGTAACACTAGTATTTGAAATTTACAGCATTTTTCTAGCAATCTGGTTAGACCATGCTAAAGTGTCAAGTAATTACAAAAAAATAATTTTATTTATTTATGGTAGGTGACTCAGATCCTACATTTCAGCACTGGCTCTAGGCATTTAAGCCATCAGCGTAGAGTGGGCTTCAAGCTACTTTCCAGCCTGCCCTGGATTCTCAGAAGTCCTTGGGACTGATGTTACCTTTGCCGAGTTGAATGTGAAACACAATGCAAAATCTTACATTTTAATATACATTATACTTTTACCATTATCGCAATAACACACTAAAACAAGAAAAGTTAAAGCAAAATTTTGCAATAAAGTTGTCTTTATTCATGCATGCCATAGATACAGAGGCTGTAATAACCAGAAAGAAATAGGTAAATCTGAGCAATTGAGACTTTTTCAAACAGGACAATAAGTCATTGAAGTATTTAGTCTTTTTGGCTTTATTATTATTACAAAAACTTCAGACTTTGACAGGTGGATCCATTGTGCAAGACCATAGGGAACCAGTTTTTAGGAATTTTGTTCAAAAAAATCTTTTTTTTTTTTCTCTAGTAAGTTGAGGTACTACAAATTCCTGAGTACTACAAATGCCTGAGGGGTGGGCACCATGTCATCATCCCCATATAAAGACATTAAGAAAGTGTGTTACTGACATGGCAATGTGTGATAGGTCACTTAGTGAAAAATACCAGATCTTGATACTGGATCTTGAAGAAGTGTATAAAACCAGCTCATTTCTTTGAATAAGCATCTCGGATTCCCTGCCAGTCTGAGTCCATGCCTTAGTCATTACATCATTCTACTTTGTTCTGATTGCCTCTGATCCAGTCACTGGGAACCACTGAAAGCCTGGAATTGTTTTTTGCCCTCCTTCCAAGTATTTGTATACATTGATGAGATCCTTTCTGGGCCTTCTTATTTCCAGGATGAATAGTCTGAGCTGTCTCAGCCTTCATAGGAGAGGTGCTCCAGAATGTTAATAATCTTCGTGGTCCTTCACTAGACTGTCACCTGTGTCTTTCGTTTACTGAGGATTCAGGTACACAACATTTCAGGTTTGGCCTAATCAGTGCTAAGTAAAAGGGAAGGATCACCTCCCTTGGTGTGTTGACAATGCTCTTCCTAATGCAGTCAAGGATACAATTATGTGCCTTTCACCAAACAGCACATTGGTGGCTCATGTTCAACTTTGTGCCCACCAGCATCCCAAGATCCTTCCAGCCTTTTCAGCTGTGAGTCTCCAGCATATACTGGTACCTGGGGTTGTTCCCCAGGTGCAGGACTTTGCGATTCTCCTTTTTTGAACTTCATGATGTTCCCGTAAGCCCAATTCTCCAGTCTGTATTTCTGGTGTATATATTTTATTATACATTGGCACAAAACCCAACCAACCACCCAAAATTTGATCCTATCTTCTTGTTTCAGGTTATTCAAAGAATTAGTGTATGTGGTTCCTTTCTCATGCACTACATAGAAAGAATGAAGTGAAAGCATGTTTAAAACATATTTTTGAATCTTCAAAATATAAATTTCCAAGCTAGCATTTGTTATTGTTTCAAGATAGTCACAGTGAATATCTTAACAGTGATATATTTAATCACAGAGATTTTAAGAAAACTACATAGCTACAGTATAGGGGTCTTAAAATGGATTGTACATAAAAGTGCCTCTATTGCAGCTTCTGTGAGCCTTATTGCCACAGCAGAATTGAATTTTCAATATATTATACTGAGGTGTGGGAAAGCTACCTCAATGATAAGTAAACAAACAAACAAACACACATGACAAAATAAAATATTGTACCATTGAATGCAGTCTGGTTCTTTGTTGGAGAGACAGATATTAAATTATTTATAATAATACTGAATAGGATTGTAATAAATACAAGATAGTATAATTCATGCCAGTGATGAAGTCATAATCATATGCAGCCTCTTCCCAGCACCATGCAATTAAATTATTATTGAGGATGCTATTGCATAGTCCAGGTCTTGTGCAAGAATTGTGCTTAAAGGTGAGCAAAAGAGAAAAAGAGATGCTGTGTAAAATTTAATTTTCAAAGACTTTAGATCAAACATTCTTTACCACTTTACAGGGTAAATAGAAATTCTAAGAATACATATCATGAACAAATCTGGACCAGGTATCTTTAAAAAATCTTTAGAACTTTAATATCAATTACATATCGTATGTTTGAGCGGTGTCAGTCAAGAAGATTTTTTTCTTTAATACAGTTGATGTAATTCTAAACTTTTCAAACTTAAGTAAAATATTTGGGCTTTTCTTAAAAACATGGTGTCTGATAGCAATTTACTTCAACCACTAAAGAACAATTACCTGTCAAAGAACACACTTCCTCTAATGAAGATTTGTTATTTTTTAATATGCTCATTCTTCTGTGAGCCACTTTTATCGCTGAAATAATTTATTCAATTCTAAAAGATCCATTAATGTTCACAAACACACAGTTAAAAGACTGTTACCTTGAAAGCAGTGACATAGTTTGCAATTTTTTAGGTCTTCCTTCTGAAAACAGGTACCTTTTGCCCTTAAAATTCTGTATAGGTTTTCAGTAAATATCCACCCACTATTTATTATGATGAAAACACTCAGAATACAAAATACTAGACACAGAATTTCAGTGACGTACATAACCTACCATCCAACAAGCTGAAAACTTGTTGAGCTTGAAACCTTTTGAACTCACTCCAATCTTTATGCATTAGGAGTTGAACCCACTCTTTAATCAGAATTTATGTGAATGAGAAGTAAACAGTCAAACACAAAACTCTGAACCTTAATACTTGGCAGAACTGAATTGCAATTTATTTTTTTAAAGTTATATATGTCGACAAATTGAAGACAAAGTCAAAAAAAAAAAGGAAAATTATAAAGAACTCATAGGCTATGGAATAAGAGTACTGTGAAGAATAGTAATAACTCATTTGATTGTGTCAAAGTCTAGAAGTTGGAATTTGGAATAATTTCTAAAGGTATGGTAGAAACAGAATAGGGGCAAGGCAGGTACTGTGTCAAGCTGAACTTGGGAGCATGGAAAACGAGGCTTGCAGTGAACAAAAGCATTTAGTTGAGGCATGGTTTGGAGATTGATAAACAGCATGAAAAGTATACATATCCATGAGTGTGATCAACCATCCCTGGTCTGCAGTCATTCAACCCAGCTGCAGCCATAGATTTTTGGTCTGCATAAGGCTCATGCACTATTCACATCAGAAAATGACTAAGACAGATACCTCAAAATCTAGTACTAACTTCTTGTACCCAGCTTTCCATTGAAATAGGAAATGATAAATATGAGGGGGAAAAGGTTTTGAGAACTGAATTATGTTAATAGAAAGCTGACTTAAGTAAATACATTACGGCATAAAGTCAATCCCAATGAAATAACCCTTGGCTTCTTAAAGTGTTTGATCCTTTTTCTCTTCCATGAAGCTGAGGGCCTTTCCTTCTCTCAGATACTATGATAAATACCTTTGAAGTTTTGAAATTTCTCCATATTTTCAATTTATTTTGTTTTTTTTTTTCTCCTGGATTTCTCTTTAGCAGAAGAAAATAAATACTATGTTTCATAAGCTGTGTACAAAATGATTGCATTTACTTGGTCTTCCAGCTAGATGCTTTAAATGCTTAATCATTTTACTACATCTGTAAAGATAAATTACATGTTTAGAAATCAGGCTGCAGATGTGTTTATGTGAATGTCACATCATTCATTTTCTTTTGAAGACTATAAGTCACTGAGGCAAAGTGAAGCTGAAAACTTCTGCAGTGCACTATGAGAACTTACAGAAAACATAACAATGTCTTGTCTAGTGTAGTTAAAAAATCAATCGATAATGAAAAACTCAGCATTCCGTTTTCTGCACACAGCATATGATTCAACACAATATTATTCTAAAATTTAAGCAAATTTTGTCAGAAAATGATACAAAAATAACATTCTCTGAACAGGTAAGGAGAGTAAATGTATTCTCTTAATAAACGGAAAATTCATTATCTTTTTTTATCCTTAAACATATATTTTAAATTTTTTGTTAATTAACTGTTTTTAATACAGAGGTTGTATTTTTCTAAATTTCAGCTCCACAGGATGGTTAAGCACATTTCCATATACACATTTCCAGAAACCACACTTACAGATCTAAAATTAAGATAAACATTAGGGAAGAAAACAGTTTCAACTTCCAATCAGTTTGTTACTGGCTTACAAAGTAGTTAGTCTGTGGTCACCAGTTCCTTTTTAGTTCACAAAAAATGCAAAATACTAAATACTCAGTTTAACTGACTTTCCTTTAGAAATTAGAAATATGACTAGTTCATTTCATAGAAGGATGAAATTAGGAAAAATAAAGCCATGGGGAGCTCCAAGAGTAAAGAGTGTCGAAT
The DNA here is from genome assembly GCF_020740725.1 of Corvus hawaiiensis. NCBI lineage: Eukaryota > Metazoa > Chordata > Aves > Passeriformes > Corvidae > Corvus > Corvus hawaiiensis. Next base: position 29,059,863 of record NC_063215.1, read on the forward strand.
ATAAACCTGCCTGAAAAATACCAACATTATTTTTAGGAAATAAAATCCTAAAATTGAGAGAAAGAGTCAGAGATTAATAAAAAAATTTCCTTCCTTGTGATGAATCCTGATTTAAAAACAAATCAGGAAATTGGTCTATTCTGCTATGAAATTTACACAAGAATCATTGAAGACTTTTGTGTGTCATTCCTAAGAGAATGACAGTCTGTGGCTAGGTAGAGTGTTTATTTCCATTGGATCTTTTTCCCTCAATTTTTCTGTAAATCCTAAAAAATTTTAAACTTTTTTAGGTTGACTTATCATTGGCCATGAAGATTTAGATAAAGCAGCCTTGTTGGAAAGACTATGTAACAGAATAGATACATATTTAGAGAGTTGTGATCTTCAGTTCAAATTGTCTAAATAATTGTTTTTCCTGCACAGCAATTTTGCTTCTTGAGTGGTGACACTCTTGTTTTCATATAACTTTTACAGAACAGCTGTTATAAATGCACACTGCCAAAATGCACAGACATACACTTGGATGTCAAATCAAGTCGGCCACCATGAAGGTTAGGAAACAACAACAAATAAACAGCAAGCATATATATTTTCTTATCATAACTTTATAACTTGAAAATTTTTACAGCCCTGTTCTTCACAGCATAACATAAAAATCTGCAATGACTGCACATATCATTACAGGATTTTCATGCTTTGAATTCAAGAGCTTTAAAATATATAAAGATGTTTCTGTATATCTTCAAAATGCCCCACAATAGCATTTTGTAAGTAATTTTTTTTCCAAGAAAATTCAATTAAAGTGCACAGAATAACAGGGAAGTGCAATGAGAAATATCGTTCATATTATAAAATACTGAAAGCAATTTGAAAGACCTGAATTCCAGAAAGGTTTTGGTTTTTTACTCTGGAAACATATCAATGTGAAAAATTACATTGCTGTCTTATGTTTCCATTCCTTGAGCTATGCTCTTTTTGTCTATGACAGCAGGATAAAATTGATAAAAAATAAGTTTTCACCAGTTTTGATTTTATTTTGAATTTTGGAATATAAGAGATATATTTTTACCTTCCCAATGTGTATTTTATTTTTATGGAAGCATCTGAGATATATGCTTAAAGTAATCAAACCTGCTTATGTACAGGTATTAAAAGTGCATTGAATTCTTCCGGCTAGTGAACTGATGTCAAACTTACATAAATGTCTCATTCCACAGGCCTGTGAGTGGGAAGTTAACTTTCAGCAATGTGTCTGAGATCAAGCTTGATAAGTAAAGCCATCAGTTGTTTACAAACAATTTCAGATATGGAATATTCATTGCTTGATTTGTCTTATTTCCTTCTTTTTATGTACTCTATATTTTTAATCCGTCACTACTGAGTATGAACAATTTTATCATGAAGATAGGACAGTACAACATCTAACACTTGAGGTCTTTACAGTAATATTAATTATAATACACAACATTTTAATTAAAAAAAAATTCTGAAGAAAAGGAAAAACATGCTATATACTCATGATGTATAAGACCTATAATTACATCGTTTGAGGAAAGAGGACATGGATTATTTTAAAAGTTAGATGTACTTTTGTCCTGGTTTAAGTATATTGTTCTATACTGAATAAATACTGCTACATGTTTTATTCAAAGGGCTCCCTTTTATGTATTCTTATCAAATATAGGATTAAGATAACATATCATTACTGGGGTTTGTTTCTTTGGTTTGGGTTTGACAGGATTTTTTCATCCTGAAACCCTACAGGACTTTGGGATTCACAGTATGCTTTCAATGTCATGAATGAAGGCCAAAGGCTACAGTTAGGACCTTAGTATTTAGTAGGATATAATAAGACGGCTACAACTGCTACTGCCTCTATTACTACTACCACCACCAGTTCTAACAGAGCTAATACAACACTACCATATTGCATAGCACAGAAAATGTGATTTCTGTCTTAACAAAGGAAATCCTTTTGGCTGCCCAAGGGAAGGATGGGACTGTGGTTAAAATAGTATGAAAATAAGGCCACATGGACTCCAGACCAAAAAAAGAAGGAATCATGAGCACAGGCAGGCCACTCCTCCTTTGGGGTGATGCCCAGGGTGGCTCTACCCACCCTGGCATCACCAGCCTCCTGGGATGAACCTAACTGGAGACAGCTCAAGCCTCAAGGACCATGGCAGGCAGAGGTCTTTGTTGAGGAAAGGGATAGGCACCAGCACCAGCATGTAGGTGTATTTCTACAAAAATGTGAACTGTAAATGTTTTGAAGCTGTTCTGTTTTAATGTGTAATTCGGACTATTCAACTATTAAAATATTAATTGGGCTAGCCATAATTCCTTAGCTCCCTGAGTTTGGCACATTCATTTTTTGAAGATAATAAGCTTTTGAGTCTTACAATGATATTCCCGGAGCTGCAGGTAAAGCAGGGAAGCAGAAATCACTGACACCAGCAAAATGTTAAAGCAAGCTGAAACCAGCTCAGGCCATGGCACATCCTGAGAACCTGCATGATCAGTGCAGAGCTTTCTGCCTTTTACCAGAACAACAAAAATCAGAACTGCTGAACTAAAGAAAAAACAAAATGATAGTCCCTGACCCAAAGAATTTATTGTCTAAGAAAAGAAGAAATGACAGACAAACAGGTAGATGGGAGACAAGCAGGGAAAGGGTCAAACTGTCCCATTCAGCCGGGTAGCAAGTGGTCTCAGCGCAGCATCTGTCTATCTGTTTTCTACTCAGTTTTTGGTTTTGCGTGGTTTGTCTTGTTCTCTGTATAGAGTGGGATATGGGCCACACAAGCACACATTTTGAAATGAGATTTGACAAAGAACATAGAACAAGTCCTGGTTTAGTCCCAGGTGCTGTAGGGGACAAATCAACAGCATGCTTCCTTGAAAATTTAACGGGTGAATGGGGGAGACTGGCATCACTAAAGGACTGGGGGCACAAAGTGACATCTTAAAGGTCAATGTGTTTAAATAGTAAATGTTTATGAGGGAAGATAAGTGTTGAAGGACCTTGAGAGAGGAGAGAAGCTATTTGTTGAATGTGACAGAAAACAGTGGGTCAGGAATGAAATGAGGAAGGTGACATTATCAGAACAGGTGTTATGTTTACAACAGAAGTCTGATTAAATTAAAAGTCTGAAAAATTAAACAGGCTTAACTTGCATTTTTCAAGGGATGGAATAAAGGACATAAGAAAATCTGATCCTTCATTGTTGGGGTCTCCTCCCCCGCCGTGTAGCCCTGGGAGAGGGGCCCTGAGGGCACAGACACGGGGTTTCCCTGCCCCTGCTCAGCCTCGTTCCCATTGGTTGGTTTGTGTTCCCTGTGCGGGCAGAAGGACCCTTGGTCCCGTGACTGGGACAGTTCCTGGGCAGAGCCCCGGCCATGCGGCTGGAGAAATAAACATCTCTGAAACAGCTATCAAGAATCTGTCTGTCTATATATATTTCCTTTCCACGGGACTCCTGGTTTGATATATGCGTGTTGCAGTATCCCCACTGCAACAAATGGTGGAGATTTGAGGGCAGAACGATCCCCGATCCCTAAGCGACTGATTTGTGTGAGTAAACCCTGGAAACTTTGGATTCCTCCTCTTGGTTTTGCTTTGCTATTCCATATCTAAACTATGGAGGAACTGTGGGAAGACTCTTGGCTCTCAGAGCCGCATATGGACATTTATCTTAAACTTAAAATGATTCTTGAACAACAATTTGTATATTTTAGCTTGATTCAAGCTCAAAAAGAACTGAAACACTTCCTGGCATGGTTGTTTAAGAACTTTTTCTATGTTTCTTGGGATTTAATTCTTACCAAGGGCTTTTGGAAAACCGTTTGGACACAGTTAATACTGGAGTCAAAATATATGCCGATGGAAGAATATTTTCGTGAATATTATTTAGTTACCGAGACTGTTGAGCAATGTCAGCTGTGTCTTGGCGAAGGGAAGCCTGGCGCAGGGACCGTGCGGCCCAGGCCACGTGCACCGAGCGCTCTGCGAGCAGCAGCGAGGCAGTTCCCGCGCGCGGGCGGAGCCACGCGAGCCGCAGTGTCGGCGGCGGAGCGAGGCGCGGCGGGAGCGGCGGGACCCGGCGGGACCCGCACGGCCGCGCGCAGCGCGTGGTGGAGCGGCACGCAGGCAGTGGCTGGCGGCGGTGGCGGTGGAACGGAGCCGCGCCCAGCCGAGACGCGTGCTGGAGCAGGGCGCGGGGGAGTCGTCGCTCGGGGGCCCGGCCGAGACGTGGGTGCAGCGCCCGGCATCGGCAGCGAAGCTGCGACCAGAGGAGGCGACGCACGGAGAACTGAGCGGCGCGGCCCGGCCCGGCCCGCGCAGCCCCGAACGCGACCCCGGGAAGAGCGCGCAGGCACCAGCAGCCCCGACAATTCCAACACGGGAGCGACCGAAAGAGACAGCAAAGACGCAGCGAGACAGAAAACAGCAGCCACTCGGAAAAAGGAAAAGATCATAGCAACTAAGACCTTAGGGATAGTAAAATGGTATAATGTTAAGCAAAATTATGGTTTTATAACAAGGTGTGACAACCAGCAAGACATATTCGTGCATAGAACTGCTATTAAAAAGAATAACCCTGAAAAATGCATCCCAAGCTTGGGAGATGGAGAGGTGGTGGAATTCAAAATTGTGCTAGGGAGAAAAGGGTTACAAGCATCGCAGGTCACTGGGCCTGATGGTGTTCCTGTAAAAGGCAGTATATATGCAAAAAATCTTAGTCATGTTAGACAATATCTCCATTGTAAGCCCCCCCTACAGTCTCCCTTTCCTAATCCCACCTTTCCCTTTTACCCTATGTCCTATTACCCCCAGTGTATTCCTAATCCGTTTTTTCATCCATGGTTTCCCTCACAAAACCATGCTTTTGCCAATTGTTTCCCCAAAAATCCCTTTCCAATGCCGAGTGGGGGATGAAAAGGGGGAGGGAAGAAGTTAAACCCTCTCCTGCCTCAGTTTCCCCACAAAGCATGCTCAGAGAGTCCTGTCTCCCTTCTGTCAGCCCTAAGATGTTCCACAGAATCTGATTGGACATTTAAAGACTCAGGAGGGTGGCTTGTTTTGTCTTGAAACTGTTCTTGTTATGTTTATCCAGTTGTTTTCATTCTCCTTTTATTAAAATAAAACGGGTGAGGTGTTGGGGTCCCTCCCCTGCCGTGTAGCCCTGGGAGAGGGGCCCTGAGGGCACAGACACGGGGTTTCCCTGCCCCTGCTCAGCCTCGTTCCCATTGGTTGGTTTGTGTTCCCTGCGCGGGCAGAAGGCCCCTTGGGCCCGTGACTGGGACAGTTCCTGGGCAGAGCCCCGGCCATGCGGCTGGAGAAATAAACATCTCTGAAACAGCTATCAAGAATCTGTCTGTCCATAGATATTTCCTTTCCACGGGACTCCTGGTTTGATATATGCGTGTTGCAGTATCCCCACTGCAACACTTCATGATGCCCACTTATGTTAGTTTTATCAAAAATCATGTACTGAAGAGACTGCTTTTCTATCTACTCTCATGGAGAAACAAATACCAGCTATATTTACATTATATATATATACATTTAGACAACCTGGATAGGAAAATTGACACAGAGGTTCAAATGGAATAATTAGAGTCTGGATGACAGTACTTACACTTCCCCAGAATGAGGAGAATAGAAGCGAAACATGCTTTACAAAAAGCATGGCATCTCTTGTTTAAGGAGGGAGTACAATTGTGGTTTTTGTTAAAGTTAAGTCACCGTGTCACGAGCTGCAAATTCCCTTTCCTTAGTTCTTCCTCCATTGTGTTGAACCGATGTATTCTGTAGATCAAACTCTGTACCTCAAATCAAAAGATTAAAAATGCACATTAAATTTAAAATGTACATACCTATGAAATGTTTCTTTAGCATGCTATCACTTGGTATTATAGACTATACATATAACATCTCATTTTTCCATGCGGATGACAGAAATATTTTTCTTACCTTTAACATCAAAGAAAAGAAATACGGCCTTTTTATACTAACAAGCAAAAAGTTGAAAGAAATGTCTGGTTAAGACATTTTAGCTATTTGAATATACAGAATAGAGACTATATAGAAGAATTATATATTTTAGAATTAAAATATTATTTGTACTTGTTTACTATATTATTCCACTCCAAGTCATTGCCTGAAAATTACTCTTAATGATATCAAGAATAGTTAGTATTTTTGTCTGTAATTTCCCCTTTGCCTGGTACATTATTATTTCTCACCAGTACCTAATATTTTCAGTTTTGCATGCAATATAAAAAGAATACTAAGATGGAAGGCTGGCTGTATTATTCATTGCAAACTACTTTCCTAACCAGTGATTCTGATCCTATTAATACAGTTGTTATAAACAAATTTTGCCAAATTGCTTTTTTTAAAGTGATGCCAGCTGGTAGATAGTTTGAGAATTATACTTTTTGTTATTTTTCTTAATAAACGTAAAACAAAGAACACTAAACCAGTGAACTGAAATCAGATTTTTTTCACTTGTATCACTGTAATGAAGATTAGACTATGTCCTCATTAGTCCAGTTTACCAAATACTTTCACCTGTTGAACTGTCCTTTGGACCGTTTATTAAAAATCCTGTTCCAATTAAAAAAAACAGAAAAAAATCCGGACTAGTTTTACTACCCACAGCCCCATTTTTATTGAATTGTTTTATTGGACAGAATGCTCTTTTCTACCATTATTTCGCTGTATAGCAGGACTACTGCCATCATGTAAATATTTAAAGATGAAATTTGGGGATTTTCTCCCTAATGAAGTGTTACAATTCAATTACAAGGTATGCAGACACATTGGCTACACAGCAATGGCTACATTGCCAGATACAATATTTTTATACAAATGTTTCATTTATTTCTCATCAAATTAATTGATTTATAGTTTTGGGGGGGTTATTTTTGTTTTTAAATCACCAGGTAATTATTATAACTGCCTGGGAAGACAAATTACTGAACTATTTATTTTCATATCTATATCATCTATATATCTATTTATATAGTCCTATGTTTGAAAGAAAAATAATTTTTTCTGATCCCTGTAATTAGTAAATTCCCTTATGCATCAGATGTCATTATCTGCAAGTGAAAACATTCTTCAGTATAGAAAATATAGCTTTACACCAAATAAATGCTTATGTTTTCAAAAGCAGCCCTTAAATTTGTATATCACACATCACAGATCCTTCAGTATGATTTGAAAAGTTAAAATAAATTCTCACTGAATATTAAATATGGGCATTGCTCCAGGAATCTTACTGTCTCCTACATTTGTTCCCACGTAAAGGGCCGTATGTCAACAGCTCAATCTGATTGCGGAATCCTTCCTCTTCCTTGAAGTTTTGAGTTCTGGTATCCTTACAGCATAGCTATCTATCTTCAAGTTGAAAGGAAAAATGTAACTGGAGTTTGTAAGATGGTGTCCACCTTTGGAGAATAAAGATTGTGCAAGAGTATTATGGTTTGACCTTCAATGGGTGCCAGGTGCCCATCAAGCCACTCTAGCAATCCCCCATCATCAGGACAGGGAGAAATAATACAATGAAAATCCAACGGATCAAGTTAAGAACAGGGAGATCACTTGCCAACTATTATCACAAGCAAAATAAACTTAGACAAATTTATCTAATTTATTGTAAAAATTAATGCCCCAAGCCCGTCAGAGTTAAAGAGGCATTTAGACAAAATATCATGCTTTAGCATTTGGTCAGCCATGAGTTGGTCATGCAGTTGGACAAGATGATTATTCTATTATTATATATTATTATATTAATATAATATAAATTATATTCTATATATATTATGTACATATAGAATATATATAACATATATATTCTATATATACATATATATACATTACATAATATATATATAGAATGTATATATAAATAATATATATTATATATATATTCCATATATATAATAGAAATTATTCTATTCTCCTCTACTCTAATCTATTCTATTCTTTCTATTCTGTAGAGTCTATTCTGTAGAGTCCTTCATGAAGGACTGCCCCAGTGTGGGTCTTTCATGGGATCAAAGGTCCTGCCAAGACCATGTTCCAATGTGACTTCCTTACAACCTGCAGTCTTTGAAAAGAGCTTTAAAAAAAAGACAGGGCAAGTGTAATTATTTGAAGTTGGAACATTGCAGTTAAGTGGAAGAGTTTACCTACTTCTTAACAATAGAAGGATACTAGAGAAAGTGGTGCAGATGGTCACTCTCATTGTATGCTACTGTATTAGTTACCTTTTATTTTAAGCAAATTTAGTTAGGTACCTCAAAATCATTATACTACGTACTTTCTGATGACCGGTAAGAATATGCTGTACCCTTTCCTCCAGTGTGTAAAGTGGGGGCTTTCTATTTGTTACCTGGCCAGTCATTTTCACAAAAAAAGACAAAACCCAAAAACAAACTGACAAAACCCCACCAAAAAACCAAAACAAAACCAACACCACAACAACAACAACAACAAAAACCAAAACAACAGCATCCCTCCTCTCCCCCATAACTTCTCCAAAAACTCAGAGAATGAGAGAATGAAATATCTATAAACGTTCTTCTTTCACATTTAGTTGTAAACGATCATTTGATTTAAAAGTTATTTGGAAGATCATAGAGATGTATTGATAGGTTGGACCACTGGGACTCAACAATTAACAAGGCAGCTTGTGATTTGCAGTTTTGGACTGTTCCAGTACCAAAAAGACGTTGACATACTGTAGAAACTTCAGCAGAAGTCATCAAGACAGTTGGAGGCTGGAGCACTTGCCCTGTGAGGAGAGGCTCATGGAGCAGGTCTTGTTCAGACTGGAAAAGACACAGCTTTGGGAGGGAACTGTAAACTCATCCGACAGCGCAAGATAGTGCCAAACTCCCTCAGAGGCATGTAGCAACTAGATAAAAAGCAAGAGTCACATATTGCACTGGAAATTTATAGTATTTAATTGGATTTTTCTCACTCTGACAGTAACCAGGCACTGGGAGAGCTTTCTGTAGAGGTTCTGGAATTCCATTCTCCTACACTGAACTGGAAAAGACCTTAAACATCTTGTCTGGGTTGGCACTGCTTCCATGGAAGGACTGAACTGCACAGCTTCTAAAGGTCCCTCCTTTCTAAGTTACTTGGTTTTTAATATAATCCTTTTGCCATTGCTTAAAAAGAGCAGTTAAATGTAGGGGGTTTTTAAAATTTTATTGATTTAGTTTTGCTATCTCCAGCTCTGCATTATTTGACACCTACAGAAGCACTTTCAAGTATCACTGTTGACACCACAGTTATGAAGGTAGTTGTAACTGCTTTTGTAACTGTTATGGCATTTGTGGATTTATAGAACATCTAGAAAAGTACATTATCTCTGTTTCTATGTAGGAAGATATGTGAGCTAAAATATAATGCTATTTCTTTGAAAACCAAATCTAATTTATCAGGGAAAAAAGCACAAGTTTTTCAGCAACTTTTTTCATTCTGAAGGGCTTTTCTCCACCACTTAGTTCAGCAGACATGCAATACAAAATGTGCAGGGGAAGAAGATTAAATCAGAGAGAAACTTGATCTATATTCCCAGAGGAATTTTAATATCCCTAACCTTTTAAGAGCTCCTCACCCAGAGACAGTATTCTTTCTTAAGTGATACTTGTTACAAAGTGAATTTAATGATTCAAATTTTCACTTGCATTTTCACATTGGAATTTTGAAAATTAATTTATGACTATTTTGTAAAAAAAATCCCCAAATCACTATTATTGATATCATATGTTATATTTGTGCTCTCTATTGAGAGAAAAATCAAACATGCAAAAATTATGGATAACTTTGTTTTCTCCTAAAGAAAATGCTTTAGCACTTATTTTCTTCCTTTTTTTCCACTGTTGAAGAAGTTTATTATCAGTCTTCAGTGCATTTCAGTGTACATACAGTGAAAATTTTAGTGATTAAACAAGTAATTATAGTTTTTCTAATAAAATATAAATATTTTAAAGATGAGTTAGCTGAAGATTTAGCAGCTTTAATTCAAAGTCTAAAAGAATAGTATAGCAGTTGCACCTGAAATAATGGCTTGACCAAATAGAACATCCTGTTCCTTTACATCTTTCATTTTTTCAGTGTTCCAGGATTTTTCAGGATTCTTGTTTAATGTTCTATATAATAAACATTTTGATTTAAGATTGTCAGTGGTGTGATTCTTAGAATGGTCCTCCGCAGGGCCAGGAGTTGGAGTTCTAGAATCCTTGTGGATCCCATCCAATTTGAGATATTCTATGATTGTATGAATACTCTCAGTCTTGCTTTGTTGCAAACAAGAAGAAATAGATCTGTTCCCACTGGTCAGATGTGAATATGTACTTCAGGATAAAATTGATTAAAAATTGTATTATTTCATTCTGCTGTTCTCTGCAAAGTGTTAGCTCAAATGTAAATATCTAAAGAATAAGCCCATATGTGATCAGATGACCAAATACTATGTCTGAATGAAATTTTAAATTTCAAGGAATTGAGGTAGGAGATCTTCCTTAATGGATCAGAAATTAAAAGCTTATAAACCTTATTATGCAAAATGGACTCCACCTCTGAGCCTTTACTTTGCAAATGCCTTTGTGAAGGTATGAGTTTCATAAGTTCCTTATGTGCTACCAGTGAAAATAAATAAAATAAAATAAAATAAAATAAAATAAAATAAAATAAGGTGAAAAAATTAAAAATCTTGGAAAAATTTGTCATAGCTGAAAGAAAGAATTCAAATAATCTTTTGCACCAATTGTGCCTGTGCCCACTTATTAGCTTTACCTAGTCTTGTTTTTATGGATAGACTAAGTTCTACTGTATCTTTCTCTCCTTTTTGTCTATGGTTAGATAAACAATTTAATTATGTCTTTTTCAGGTCTTCCGTCATTGTTTTTCATCTAAGTTTTTCTTTTTACCTTAGAATTTGGAGAAGAAATGCCTATCTATCTTACAGTAAACTCTAAAACTATATATATCTAGGTTTAGCTCTTTTTCTCTTCAGCATTTGATGTCAGCTTTACCCACGGCCAGGGAGCAAAATCTCTGAGTTGATGGCAATCTTGTTCACCTTAAACCCACACATCACTGTTAATTGAAAAAAAAACGAAAAAAAAAAGAAGAAACAGGAATCTGAGTCTGACTATACAGTAAATAAATTAATGTGAGTGGAGTTGTTACACAGCTGATTAATTCTTTCTTTGCATGCTTTTAGGAGTTTCTAAGTTCTTAAGTATTCTCAGATCCGATATTGACTTTTCCGGCACAATTTTCTAAATAATCATTGTTTCATTTTTATTTAACTCTCAGAACATGTTTCTATCATTTTCTTCCTTACATTCCTCTTCTGTTTGCTTATTCAGAAACATGCTCCCAGTTTTGATGTTTGGGTGTCAAGGTCCCCTCTTAACTGAGTCACTCCTTTTAAATTCATGGCATGTCACCTCTTGTATGCTATCTGTTGGTGTTTTGGTGAGATGTCTAAAGAAAGAGTTTATGCACTAAAGCAGACAATATTGGGAAAGAGTCTAATTTCTTAAATAAGAGGGAGACATCATCCATCAAGAGTAAAGTCTTACTGAACTGGGAGACTAATTGAAAATTTCTGTTAGGAAATGTGATGTGTCCTTTCCAGCAGAGATACAATTAATGCGTGAATTCTTTACTTGCTCCTAAAAAAAAATTTTAGTGCAGCACCAGTCTGTCTTTAATTTGTTTCTCAGCAATTTCCTTTCATTCAGAGAAATAGATTAAATATTTTCTATGTCACCTCTGGGTTTTGACCTGCATACATTTTAAGGGAAGCTCTTAAAATTTGGACTAGTACATCTACTGAGGTTGCTATTGGAATAGTGCCCAGGACAACTCATGACTGGCAATTCTGGGTGCTATAATAGCAGTAAGTTTTCCTTCTGTAAAATACCTTCTACCTGATACTCTCTTTGTTACATATTACTGCATTATTTAAGGCCATTGAATCCTATTTCATTAAATCCTTTAGTAGACTCTGGATTTGCTGATATGGTCAAACGAAATCTTCTGTTGAACAGTCCTCACAAATACAAATATATTTTGTTTATTGGTCTTGGGATGTTGTCCTCACAGTGTTTTTTTCTTTTGTTCTTTTTTTTTTTTTTTTTTTTTTTGTTGTTGTTGTTGTTGTTGTTGTTTTTTTTCCTCAGAGTTTTTAGAATCGAAAGGAAGAGGAGATGGGAGGTTTCTTCTGTTTCACCTTATGGTGTGACAACAGGTGAAGTCCCTTAGTGAAGGTCTTCGTGTGTAACCAGCTGTTAAGCAGTTTTAGATTGAACAAATCCCAATATTCTCTCCGACAATCTAACAGCAGCTAATAATAAATTACTCTTTCTACAGTTTGCATCACTTCATAAAAATGGCCTAGAGATTCTTCATTGTAGCCTATCCTATCAAAGGCTGAGCCTCTCTTACACAGCGTTTGTGCTAAGAGAAACTTGCCATAACTTGTAATAAGACAGTACAAATGTCAAATACCGGTCTAGGCATGATTCTGGAGAAAGTATGTGAATTTCAGCTACATCAAATGCTGCACAGAGATTCCTCTGGTTTTCATGAACTCATTCATCTATAAATACATACACCTGTTTGTTTTCAACTTATCTTCTGTTAATACTCAAGGACAATACAGGAGGTAAGTGTATAATGTGAGATAGGAAGCTTTGCTCTCCTCTTGTAGATTTTGTCTGGCATTCATACTTAGGCTTATTGAAAGAAAACCAAATTCCCTGTTCAGAATCTTAGAGCTGAGTAAGTAAGAATATTTTTCTGTCAGTACTTCTGACTCTAGCTTGCAAAGTAATCATGGAACTGTCTTTACTATCTGTGGTTTGAAATTACTTCATTTGAAATGCTAATATGCTTCAGTTTACTACTGCAGATGCAATTTCAATATAAGAAGCAATGGGGAGAGACAAAGTGTAGAAAATACTGTAGGTAACTTTGACTCTGATATGTTGAGATCTTCTAATCCATTATCCAATCTCTTTTCCATCACAGTTCAATACAATCTGGCAATAAAGGTCCAAAATATCTTTCTTTTACTGCTAGTTTTTTGTGGTATTTGGGGTTTTTATTTATTTGGAAACACTCTTTTCACCCTGAAATTTATGGAACTATTAGTGATGGTTATGTTCGTGATTAAAATTTTGATATCCATACAGACAATCCCTTGAGGAATGTCATAAACATATTTTTTCTTAAAAAAATATATCTAGATTAGATACAGGCTCAGTGTATTTCAGATTCTTTTCCACTCATCTCCTTTTTATTTAACATTATTAATTTTTTCAACATGGTGAGAACTAGACATATCTTTTAAGTAATTTGATTATTTTATGCTTGAAACAGTCTTATTCTTTACTAGTACTTTTAAACTCCTTCTTGAACTAGCATAGAGAGGTTAAATCCTTGCTTCATTAATATTTAAAGCAGACTAAATGGAAAGAAATGCTTATGAAGTCCAGACATCTTTGTCACTGATATAATAGTACAGAGAGACAATTTTCTTCATAAGAACAGGAAGATAGTTCTGTCTGTTCCGTGTTGGATCATTTATCTCTGTTACACTGATGAATACATTTTAGTGACAATGCTTTGCCTGAATAATGAAAAGCTGTATAAGATAGCCTGATGGTCAAGATGGAATACTTAAATTTTCTCCAATTACAGGAAAGCTTATTTTTAAGATTCACTGTTCAGGTAATTCATCTCATTTTTCTTTCTGTTTCTTTCTTTTTCTCTGTACATTCTGTCTCTTTCACCATGATTCTAGAGAATCCATTATCATAACATCTATAGACATGGGTTTACTATTTTGCTAAATGAGCTCTCCTCACCCTCATCAACTAGTATTTTTACCAATGTTGTCAGAAATCCTTGAAAAACTGGTATTTTGCTATAACTTTGGTATACATTATTTTGTCAGTGCTACCAAGTTTATCAGTACACTACAGAATAGAATTTGATGACTTTTTCTTTTCTTGAAGTTAACACTTCAGCAGAAGTGCTAACCATTTGATTTAATGGGATGATAAATAGATTTATATAGTCAATGAGTGTTTAATTCTAGAAGACACAATTGGGTTATCTAATTTGACTTGCTGATTAACATAAACTGTGGAATTTGATACTTTAAGGCCTGTGTTAGACGCATGATTTATGTATAACTGAAGCATTTCCAAAGAAGGACATCTATTCATAAATTAAAGGTGTCAAGATATCGGCCATAACTTGAGTTAATTCTAAATTAGCAACTCAATTAAAAACTTCCTTCTAAGTGAACTTGTCTGGATTTTACTTTGTTATGTTTTTCTCTCATGGACTTCAGACTTACAGTACTCAGATTTGTCCCACCATGAACATATTGAGTACTATGCTATTTTTCCATATACCAAATTATTTGAATTTAAAATTGAAGACATACAATTAAGCAGACCAGATAATGATACTAGGATAAAAAGTCACAAATTATCCCACCTCTCTATTTCCATTAATTTTCTGCTTGTGGGAAGTTATTTTCATATCTAAAAAAAAAAAGTTAGTTTTTAAATCCATTGTGTGCGTACTGGTACAAATGGTTTACTTTATAAGCCTTGTAGCATTTTTCTGTGTAGATTTACACAGTCTTAGCCTGCTCAGTAATGAGAGTAGAAGACTGACTTTCTTGATGTGGTAGTTCTCCTCACTTGAACTAAATTTTCCAAAATTTTAATTAAAATAATTCATCAATCTAAAGAAAAATCTGTTAATGTATATGAAGGGGACATCCATAACTGAAGAGTTGCAAATGAAAGCTGTTTGGAGACAGAGTAAGAAGATGGAAGGAAGGGTGATTTACAGATGTTTATATTCTTCCTGCAGTGTTGAAACAATAGTGCTGCTATTGGGATTGAAATGTCCAAACTGAAAGATTTCACAGATCTTAGAACAAATTGCAGTTAGCAGGAACTGCCTAACTAAATTAAATCATCCATGGAAAATCAGTGACAAAGTCTTTTCTGGAAACAAATAAAAAATACATTCATTCAACCCAAGCACCTTAAACTGAATGTACTTTGTATTGGATTATCACCATGTTTTCAGTTGTAAATTGAAGTATTTCTTCAAAATAAAATAAAACTTCTTCTGAATTTATTTTAACAAACACATAGAGACTATAAGCCTCTGTTTATTTCAACTTGTTGATGTTTTGTTGTCCCTGTATTAAAATATGTATTTAGTTCATATAGAATGTGAGTTATTAAGAGAATGACATCCTGAAAAAAGATGGACAGAATAATCTTCTATTAAAACCTGGATTTAGGAAACAAGAGCTAAACTATGGCTCTCGCTCTAGGCTACTGCAGAGTACTCATGGGGTCAACAGGATGATTCAGATCCTCAGAGAGGCATGTGCTCTGGAAAACATGACCCTAACAGTAATTTTGTGTTGAATAATTTTGTTTTCATGTAACTGGCGTTCTCTCTCACTGCTGACACTTTCTGAGGAAGGAATTTGAACATACGATTGACTGTATGCAACCTGCAGAGCAACCTTTAGCATAATTAACCAAGTAGTGACAGCTTGTGCTTGATAGGCTTTTTAGGGTATACCAGCCTCTAGGAAACTGAGCATCAGAGGCATTTTAGATAACATATCAACAAAATTCCATGTTTTCCCTGTTTAGGAAGATAAATGTGTTCCTGATACGTGTTGAATATCATTGCACAAAGATGAAATTTTCCCTTGTAGAATGGTTGCATAAATTGCTTTGAATAGTAATTTTTTCTTAAGCAGTTAATAAAAGATTCAGACACATACCTAGAAAGCTGTCATTAAAGCTTCAATGAAATTACAGATAGTTGTTCAAAATTCTCTTCTAGCTTCCTCTTTCTTTCTC
Source organism: Corvus hawaiiensis (assembly GCF_020740725.1). Lineage (NCBI taxonomy): Eukaryota > Metazoa > Chordata > Aves > Passeriformes > Corvidae > Corvus > Corvus hawaiiensis. The sequence goes on from NC_063215.1 coordinate 29,075,814, forward strand.
ATCGCTGGATATAAGCCACTTATAGCCTGAGACTTTAAAACCTGGTATTTCTCTTCTCCTTTAGCCTAATTTATTTAGACAAACCAGCTCTCCAGGAATTGTTTTTCTAACATAGATTATTTAAAAGTCTATTTCATTGGATAATATAAAGTAATCTCTACCCTTTTTCTACCAAGTAAAATAGTCCTAAATTTGAAACTCATTAAGACCTCGTATCTTTAGCTTCCTGCTGCTGTGTGTTATAATCACCGGCTTCATCTATCTCATCCTTGGAAACCATCCCCTAACTGTCTTTCAAGACATCAGCATAAACCCTCAGACTGGCTTGTATCCATTTGTGTAAGTTACCTCTTTGCAACCTCCCCCCATGAATTTTAAGTTATCTCCTTTCTTCCACCATTCCTTTTTTGGGCTGTAATCACAATCTCTAGTACAACCTTAAGTCTTTTTTTCAGCTCTAAAATCTACATAGAAGGAAACCATGGTTTTATCTAGCCCAGGCATATCCTACACATTTTTTATTTGCATAATTTGAATTACTCTTATACATGAAATAAGTGTTATTACTATCATTCAGAAGTTGTTTTTAGCAGCATTTGGACTGAAAATACTTTCAGACTGTCATCTTAGAGCTGAAAAAAGTATATTCTCAATATATTAAGGACACAATAGAAGATTGAATAGAGTTTGATTTGCAGTGATAAATTGCTTTCCTGTTTTTCTTACAGAAAATTGCTGGTGGTTTAAGCAATTTAGGGGAAAGTAAGATACGTGATGGCATAATGGTGGTTGTATACTTTTAGCTTTCAAAAGTAGTTCAAAATTTTACTCACATGTTAAAATACATACAAACCCAGTGATGTCTAAAACAAATCTTAGGAAAGTATCTAGAGCATAACTCAGGAAAGGCCAAATTGGAGGTATAAAAGCAAAACTTGGAAGTTTTATCTTGTGAACAAGTGAGCACCTTGTTCTGCTGCAAATCAATGTATATTGATTTTGATAAGGTTTGAGCATGGCATAGCTCATACATAGCACTGTACCCTCATTCCTGAGTTGGTCATGCTTTCATGCTCATTTGTATAAAGTCTACTATACTGTTTACCACTAGCTTAATTTTCTTGTTCATGTACCCTACAGCAAATAATCTTCTCATTCTGTTCCTCAGAGAGACTGATTTGAGTACAGGATATTACAGGTTTAATCCTCAAAATGCATATGTTTTCACCAGAAAGATATGGAGTGGGGTTCTTTTCTTGCTGTTGTTTTGGGGTCTTTTTCCTGGGTGCTTTTTTTTTATTGCTTTCCCATTGAACCATCTTTTGTCACCTCTGGCATCACTGACAGGCATTTTGCTTGTCAGTCTCAACAAATTAAATACACTGTCTCTGTCTGCCAATGTGCATTTACAAAAGGTCAGTATGGAAAGTGATATCAGCTCCTTAGATGTCCCTTCTAGGATTGTAATAATAAAAACAACTATCAACTTATTGATATCTTCTGCTCAATAATCATATTTTAAAATAATTTTATTATATGCCTCATCAAGATGCTGCTTCATTTCTTACTGCATAATTTTGACAGAACTGCTTGGAAAATCAATGCCTCAGAGCTGTGTTTGGATTTACTGCTGAATCCAATTACAGTGTATTATCATAAAAAGCATCAAAGTGAAATTTATTGATGGTGCTTGTTTAGTGAACGTGCAACTGCTAACTCTAAATATAAATATTTTAATGGCGTGATTCCTCACCATAACAAAAGAGCAAAGAGAAATAAACTCTGTATTCTGGCACAACAAACAACTTCCTTTCAGATATAAACAAAGACTTTAGAAGCACTGCCATTATACATACGTCTACTCTTACCTGACTACAATTACAGACAGAAGTACAAGCCTTAAAAAGGTTACATTCTTTTTTCTTTTCTTTTTTCTGTTATTGGTGTTACCTAAATCATAGACATCAATTATATGCTATTATTTATACCACTGTAAAATTACTAGTTGATATTTATGGGTTCAAGAACACTTGAAGTAATGTAATTTGCCTGTCCAACATCCCACATGAGACTGATATTTCTGCCTTAGCCATCAACCTAATTGCTACTCCAAATTAAAAAATGGCATTAAAGAATCAGTCATTTTGTACATTAAGAAATTTGGCTAGTGAATACCTTTTAATCTACTTCTGAGGTGCCTCAGCAGTTTGTTCTAGGCTATCTTTGATTCTGCGGATCTTTGCAAAATGACAAATAATCATCTCATCATAAGGTTACACAAAAAGAAATCTTGTAGAGTTTCCATGTCATCTTTAGAGGGAATGAAGAATCTTGCACACATGGGCATTAGAACAACCTGAGACTTTAGAAAATAAGAGCAAACAGGAAAAGGAAAACAAAATTAAAAGAAAATCAAATACAAAATTTAAAGTGCAGGAAATATTTCACCTCTTTTAGCACCTATATGAGGTATTTCTTTGTAGGAGTCTTATTAGTGTTTTTTCTTTTTTTTTTTTAATTTCTCATAGGAAGAAGTCCAGTATGTTATAGCATCCTTTCAAAGGAAAATTTAAAAGATACGAGTTTACTTTTAAAAACACCACAAACAATTTATTCTGATTTTTTATTGTTCATACTTCTTTCTAAAAAAAATTGATTTGATATATTATCAAATTAAAAGAGTTTAAAAAATTCTTTGATGGCTAGATTGTTTCTTTACTCAAATTTCTTTTCATTTCAAAGTTAAGTTTCTACATTTTATTTTCACTTGTTAAGACATTTTTGACTTTGCTGTTCCGTTTCTCAGCTGCTGTATTTATTACTTAGGGTCACTTTTCAAGATTCCTTGCACTTTTAGTTTCTTGAGATGGGAAATAAATTTCTACTCCAAAATCTTTTTAAATTGGCTGAAAATTTTTAAATTATATATATGCATCCATATACATCAATAAATGGAACAGTCAGAATATATCATCTAAAGCAAAAACCAGTAACTCAGGATATGATTACATGCTCTTAAAAATAGGCATGAAATTGGATTAAATTGTTTCTAGCCCTGAAATTAATTTTTTTTCCTTAAAAATCACTTTTTTCACTACCAAAATTGAGAGTTCCTCAGAGTATTGAGGTAGAGCAACCATGCCATTCAATGCTTAGGGTCATAAATCTCCTGCTGAACAGTGCAGTCCATATATAAGAATATTTTTCTGGTTTAAAGTTTCCAGTTTAAAGGTCCAAATTAGCATAAAAGTAGTAATTTTCCAAGGTTAATACATTTTACAATGTTTTTTGAATAATTTATACTAGCAATGTTTACCTATTTGTTAATTACCAAGAATTTCTGAATTCAAACATAGCTTGCCCACTGTGTGCATATGGCTGTTAAAATATGAAACTAAACCTTCCCTTATGTGCAAGAGCTTTAACTTGCTACATGTTGTTTCTCCTAGGGAAATGTATCAATTAAGGAAAAAAAGCCAAATATTGAAAATCAGGAATGAAATAGCACTTCTAAATTAATATATAACTGCTGATGGTACATTGTTACTTCTTTAGCAAAATCAGCATTCAGAGAATTTGTACATGTGACTAAAATGGCAGTGACTTGAAAAACTTCTAAATGTCTCAAACACAAATAACTGAACTCCTCAATATACTTTCTACTTTCTGTAGGAGTCTACATCCTCATCCATAACAAATAACCAAAACTTTTTGTTCAGTCATCTGTTGAGATTTAGCAAATTAAAACAATGCTCACCAAGCAGTATTTATTCCTTAAAACTGCACTACAGCACAATTGCACAGCACAAACGTTATTACTTCCTTTGCAGTGTCACACCGCAATAACCAGTCAATGCACATATCACAGAACAATAACCTTTATCCTCTCCTTAGTTCCCCAAAGTGTAATCATAAATCTCAGTCCTGATGTCAATAAACACTAATTCTTAGCAGTACTTAATGGTAGATCAGACCTGATAATTCACACAAATTCTAATAAAAAGAACCAAAGTGAAAGAGGTCCAAAGTTACACAAGTGTGGCAGCTTAAATTTTGAATAATGGACACTGAAAACACTCACCACCTTTTCAAAAGTCTCTGCTTTTATTTTCATACCAATGAAAGCAGAGGAAGCTACTTTAATTTTAAAGAACTAAGGTCCATGGCCTTTCTCTCTCTCTTTTTTCTCTCCAAAGTTCATCTATTTATAGATGGTTCTAGTGATTAGAAAAAATAATATGTGTACAGTGCAAGCTGTGATGAGTATCATTAAAGTATTCCCATGTGGAAAGAAAGACAAAAAGTGCAGCAGAAGGTTCCAAGGGCAAAATTTTATAAGAATTAATCATTGAAAGGAGAAAAGAGATCTCACATAGGAAGGGCTGGATAACAATTAAAAATGTGGTAATAAATTAAATGTTATAAATGTAGGAAGATGCATTTAGGGAATAATAATAAAAATTAAACTGTCAGCTTGGAGTGTTGTGTTCTTACACAGGTGGTTTTTGGACAATTTCAATACTCAGTAAAATAAATGAGATGAGTCTTAGGGGCATAATATTTAACCTAACTAATGCTTAAGAAAAATTTCAACAAGGTAGGAGTTATTTCTATAGACCTTGTCACTTCAAAGGTCAGCACATCTCTGCAAACACACCAAACTATTTTACTAGAAATTTTGTGAAGATGCCGTATTTCTGTACTAAGGAACTTTATCATTTTCTAAAAGATTAGAAAGACCTCAGCATAGTAACCAATGAGTAAGTTCTAATAACTGTAAGGCCCAATCATAACATGTCTGTGGAAAAGGAAAATGTGGGCCAGTGTTCTACCACTGGAAGCATTACTACAGAGAAAATTATAAAGTCATGTCAATAAGTTCAGTGAGATCTCATCTTCCAGAAGAATTGCAATTCTCCATCCGCAGAGGCTGAGTTGGAAGACATAACAATGGTAGATTTGTTATCATTTCAGTTAAATACTTTTCTCATAATGTTTACAAACTGAACATATAATAGGAAAATTTCCAATTCATGCTTATTTTGAAATTGATGGAAAACCAGAAACTAGTTTAATAATATATTTTCTATACCAGTCTATTTATATAAGAATTGCCTAGACTGGTCTAATTAAATCTAATGTATTGATAACATAAAAAATAGGGGTTTATTCCTTCATCACAAAACCCCAATGTATACTTCATAATATACTGCACTTTATACAGTCCACTAGACTGTAGTATATATACTATGTAGCGTACTCTAAACATAAAGCAAATCTATTGTAAAGGTGCACTTTCTTTTTCCATGATGTGTGCCAGAACTAAAGTCTGTGAACTGGGAGGCATGGTGGTATGACGGCCAAACTGCCTCTGCACAACCCACTTCAAGAATGGCAAGAACGTGCCCATAATGATCTTTGTGTCTGCTCTGACGTGAAGGAAAATGTTTATTAGTCAAACTGCATGTGATAGTATAGGGAAAAGGCAAAAAAAGATACTCATATTTTGCCCAATATCAGTGAAAGGACAGTGTCAGAAAGCTACTCGTTCAGATACGTCTCATCAAGAAAAACACAGAAATGCTTGCAAAAATATTTGCTGTCTTGATTTACTGCACAGATCCTGAGGTTTGTGTGTAGCTATAGAAGACCTCTTTGAAAATATACTCTTAAACATATGTACTAGTTTGAAAACAAACCAGTGGGAGGCACCAAGTCAGAATAACAATTTAATGGGGAAGTTAAAGAAAAGAAACTAAAAGAGAACACTGGTTCAAACTGACAGAGTCAAGATACAACCTGAGTCCCTGTTAGGCAGGGTGGTGGTAGCAGTCTGGTAGAATGGTGGCTGCAGTCCTCTGAAGCAGTGATCCTGTAGAAAAAAAGGGTCTGCTCTTCCTCAGAAGGTCCAGTGGTGGCTGTATAGCTCCTGTCCTCTGGAAATCCAGTGGAAAGGGTTGTCTCTGGTGTTCAGTCTCAGATTATATCCAGGATGGGATGCTTGGTTCCTCCCTCTGGGTGGAGCATCTCACAATGGGGTAATGAGTCATGAGGCCAAGTGTTGATTAGGCTCATTAACAGAAGATAATCCAGAGGGAGTTATCTCTGAGTCATGTGGCAGAACAATGATGGGCAATTAACAGGAAGATAGTCTGGGGGGAGGAGGCAAGGAAACACTGCCCCACCTGATTTCAATGGCTGAGGGGGATGGTAATAGAATACACTGCAACCCAGGACAACATATTCATTTCTATACACAGATTTTTCTGAATTGTAAAGTGTCTGTTCTTAAATGGGAACAAGAAGATATTGCTAGAAACTTGTAGTACAATCTTTTGCCACACTACTTGTTAGAATGTGACTCTTAAAACCTTTTGACTCTATCTATCCTGTCACTAACGATAGTTAAGTTCTGTATTTTTTAAAATGCAGAGACAATATAAAACAAAATATAATTTTAACTGTTATGTGTTCTAAGCAACCTCTTTATTACTTTGCATGATGCAAAGATTGAAATACAAACCATTTACTGCATTCTGTAGGCACAGTAAGGCATAGGAGACCAGAGAGGGTACAGAAACAGGAATGTCCCATATAAGGATAGGTACACCCCTTGGGTTCCGTCCATCTTTACCTCATAGAATAAAGGTGAAGAAGCATTATGAGAAACCTGTGCTCCAGGAATTTATGTCTTTAGCATTTTAGCCAAAGAACACCACCGGATGTTGACTGGAATTTTTCACTATACACCAGTCAATGGGTAGCAATTCAGGTACCCAAAAACTATGGTGACTGATTTCACAAGAGACTAAATGACAATTTTGATAAAGTCAGGGTTGCTTTAGTAATTTCCAGAACACATGATGATGTGAGCTTTAGAACCCATTTTGTCTAACTTAAAATGATCAAGGCAGACATCCCCCAAAGGCTTGTACATTAGTGCTGTTCAGGACATTGTGGTAACAAAGTCTCAGGGAGTAAATACTGAGCTTGAAACACAGATGAATCAGTTAGTGTTACCTCAGTAACAAATACATTTCCCACTCATCTTGGCTGAAGCAATTTCAGAACTGAACATGCCAATCAGAAACTCCACAGAGTAGAAATGAGCAGATGTCATATCATTCTGGCTCAAACCACCTTTTTTCGAGACAGGATAAGATGGCATATCTGAGAACTGCCTGTCAACAAAGACACCAGTTTCAAAAATGTTTTTGGATGACTTAATATTTGCTTCATTCAGTAGCTTATTAAAACTATGTCTGGCAGGGATTTTTTGCAAATCAAACACCACAGGAGTGTTTCAATGAACAATTTTTCCATCTCTGGAAGTGTTTAAGGATGAGTTGGATGCGGCTTTCAGCAACCTGCTCTAGTGGGAGATGTACCATGGCAGGGGTTTGGATCTCAGTGATCTGTAAGGTTTCTTCCAACCCAAACTTATGTGGTTCTATGATTCTATGTTTTCTAAACTTGAGTTCGGTTAAAAAAAAGTAATGGGAAAATCTACATATTCTCTGAAAGAGTCTTTTTTCTTTAATTTGATTAATCTATGAATTGAACCACTTTAATTTAGCTTGAACCATACAGGAGAACTGATGCATTGACAACAAAAAAGTTAAAAGATATTCTGAAAACAATGGCTAAGGAAGAATACTCCAATGGTACACCAAAAAAAGGACCTAAAGGGTTAACTGTTTAAGACATCATTCTCAGTTCTAAAAGCCTGGTTTACTGTAATTTAATCCCACAACACTTTGTGCATAATGCTGTATTTCTATTATTTATTTATTGATGTGGTTTTTTATTCATTAAGAAACTTAATAGATATTAAGCTTGATTGTTTCTTTTAAAGGTAAAGCTGTACATTTAAAGGAGTCCTTACTTGTTAAAAATGTATTTAAGTCTCACTTGAACATACCTTCTAACACACCTGGTTAGCAATACATTAAAATAAATAAACTGACAGTTTTATAAAGTATGCCAATAAAATATTAATTTATTTATCTAGGAATCTTACTCCAACTTTTTGCTTGTGCAGACCCAAGAGTTTTTTGGTTGCTCTTCCAATTTGTTCCTGGTTCTTTTGACATGCATATTATTAGGAAGTCTAGGTGTGTATAAATAAATAAAGGGATTTATGCGGCAATATTTATGACAGAACAAAAAACTTCCTCAGTACCTAAGCCATCAGTTAAATTCTTTTTAGATTCTGTTATCTTGATATCTGCTTGAGAAGCTTTAGAACAGAAATACATCAAATTGCTCAGGATATGCGTAGCTAGGTTAAAGACCAAAGTTCTGAGCTAACAAAGTGTCATCATTAGTTTTCAAGCCAAGGTCTGTTTATGTCTAGGCTGGTCTGTGTTTAAACAGAGGAATTACAAGCATGTTGCAAACTATTGCCGTTATTTTCAGTACTGTAAAAAGAGCTGCCAAATATTTCAGTACACTCTTGCACAGTAATTGGTATTCAACTGTCATTCTTTGCCTAATGGGGCTGAATAAAGTCTTGATGTCATTCAAATGACAGCTTTGATGGAGACAGCTATATGGGCAAAGAGTAATGTGGAATGAAACTGAAAAGAAAGGAAGCTGATGAAAGTAACAAAATTTTCAACTAACCTTTGTTTATAAAACTTTAATTTTCAATTCCATCTCAAGGCCATAGGAAGCTAATTTTCAGAATTAGCTACCTACCATTATTTTTAAGCTCCACAGATGCCATGGTTTTACACAACTTGAGTAGTCTTTCAACAGTTTTTTGAAATGATATATATTGTTATAGTTTAGGAATGATATTTCCCAGTTTAATGTTCCCACTGGAACACTCCAAACCATGTTCTGCTTGCTCACTCCTCACTCCTCCTCCCCCCCACAGAGGGCTGGGGAGGAGAAGTGGAGGCACAAAAAGTAAAGATCATGGATTGAAATAACAACAATTTACTGAAAATAGCAATGAGATGAGAAAATGAACAGTAATAGCAGAAATACTAATAATAAAGTGTACAAGAAACAAACACTTCACACGCGTGTGCTCACCCCCAACAATACCCCACTGCATGGTCACGCTACTCCACCTGAAAGAGATCCCTGACCCTGGCCTTGCAAAACTGTGTGAGTTGGTATAGAACAGCCTCTGGGTCTTAGCCATGCCCCATCCTGGCTACTGCAAAAATAGCCCTCTCCTGGCCAGAACACGTATGAATACTGGAAAGAACTAGCTAGCAGATATCCAAGGGTAAGTGGGAAGAAGAGGAATGGGAAGTACTACTTATGAGTGGGACGGAAAAGCAAAACAAATCACTGAACCAGCAGCTTAGGTTAGTATATTCCAGTTGTAAAATAAAGAGCTTTGTACAAGTTTGCCAAGTCTGGCATGTTCCTCACTCTCAAGAAGCAGAAAGTTTTGAAATCCATCATTGTGACTGTGACTCAAGTCCTAGATTCTGAGCAGGGCTTACAGCTCTAATGGGATGAGACTGACTATGGGAACTGCTTCCTTGAATATGTTTACATCGCACCTTCCTATTTCTTTGATTAAATGAATGAAAAAGCCTGAAAGGAGAGTATACACACTGCAAGCTAACTATGAAGCATGTAGAAATGACTGAAGAGGAACAACAAGTATGCATGTTAAACCTTTTATCAAGTGAAATATATTTTCTACTTAAATGTCAATTTTTCATATTACTTTTTGTTCTTTACAACCATGGCAGGTAGATCAAAAGACGATAATGCTGTGATAAAATCCATATTTATTTATTTATTAATTTACATTACACTAAGTCAAACACTTGTAAAATAGCTTAGATGTCTTGGATGCTTTACCTTCATATGTTCATTGTCGTAAAGCCACTATGTTGAAACACATTGGTGAATAGAGAAGTATTTGGAAACCAAAAGGATACACGTGGACAGATCATCATGAATATGAAACTTTGTGCCCATCATGGTTTAACCCCAGCCATCAACTAAGCACCATACAACCACTTGCTGATTCCCTCACTAAAGTGATGGGGGAGAGAATCAGAAGGGCAAAAAGTGAGAAAACTCATGGGTTGAGACAAAGACAGTTTAATAGGGAAAGAAAAAGCCACATTTACAAGCAAAACAAGGACTTAATTCATTGTCTCCAGTCGACAGACAGGTGTTCAGTCATCACCAGCAAAGCAGGGCTCTACCACACATAACAGTCTTGGAAAGAAAAACATCACTCTATGCATACCTCCTTCCTTCTTCTTTCCCCAGCTTTATATACTGAACATGATACCATATAATGTGGAATTAGGGGTGAATAATATGCTGGTTTTGGCTGGAGTAGAGTTAATTTTCTTCCCAGTAGCTGCTATGGGCTGTGTTTTGGATTTGTGCTGAAAACAGGATTGACAATATAGAGATGTTTTTGTTATTGCTGAGCAGAGCTTACATGGAGCCAAGGCCTTTTCTGCTTCTCCTACAGCCATGCTGGCAAGGAGTCTGGGAGTGCACAAGGAGTTGGGAGGGAACACAGCCACAACAGCTGACCCCAAGTGGCTAAAGGGATATCCCAAAACACATGGTGTCATGCGTACTGTGTAAAACTGGAGGAAGCAGGAAAGGGAAGACATTTGGAATGAGGGCTTTGTCTTCCAAAAAACTGTTATGTGTGATGAAACCCTGTTTTCCTGAACACCTGTCTGCCCATGGGAAGCAGTGAATGAATTCCTTGCTTTGTTTTTTTTGCGTGCACAGCTTTTGCTTTACCTATTAAAATGTCTTTATCTCAACCCACCAGTTTTCTCATTTTTACTCTTCCAATTCTCTCCCCATCCTGCTGATGGGGGAATGAGTGAGCAGTTCCATGGTGCTTATTTACCAGCTGAGATTAAATCATGACAGTGCCTAAATAAAAAGCTAGGATTTGTTCTATTTTTATTTTGTATTACTATTTTATCCTTTATGTATACTGCCTGCATAGATGTCCTCTGAGAATATATAAAGGCATGCACAACCACACAGTAACAGATGCCCTATGTATTAAATCACCACTGCCTAATTTGACAAGAAGTTACAAGCCAAAATAACAAAATCTGCAAGCAGAATGAAGAACATTAAGTGATATATTAGTCCAAATTTGTGTGTCCAGTAACTCAAATCGTTTTGGCCACATTGACAGTGAGATTCAAAACTAGCAATATACAGAGAAGGTGGAGGGGGAGCAGAGACGAACACGAGGGCTTCACCAGAGCCTGCCCATCCATATTTTTGTTCTTTTTTGGTTTAATTGCTTCCTTAAATTTTACCTGGCTCCCCACAACATTGCTCTTACTGATAAAGAATTAATGAAAGAAGCGTAATCCCTGACTGAGGACACGTTAATACAATACAATTTTCCTAGGGCTGCAGTCCAATTAATTATATTCTAATATAATCCTAATCTTGCAATCATTTACTGTGATAGTCATGTAAAATCAAGTTCTCTACAAGATCAGGGCCATAAATTTTAAAACCACATTAATACACTTAAAAGATAGGAAATCTGTTTTATTTTATTCTGTGCTTTGTGCAATGAAACAAAACCATTTCCTAGAGAGAAAGATTGTTTTTATGTGAGTATCATCAAATTGATAATTTGTCTTTTCCTATAGTCTCACCAACCTTGCCTTTCTGAATTACGTTTTTTGGACAATTTTTACTGTGAACAAAAACATTTTACAAGTATGGGTGGGGCAACCCTGGATGTACATACAAACTGGGGAATGAGATGCTGGAAAGCAGTGCCTCAGAAAGGAACCAGGGGATCCTGGTTTAAGGAAGGTTGAACATGTGTCAGGAGTGCCCTGGCAGCCAGGAGAGCCAACCCTGTCCTGGGGGGCATCAGGGACAGCATCGCCAGCCAGGCAATTGTCCTGCTCTGCTCTGCACTGGGGTGGCCTCACCTCAAGTCCTAAGGACAGTTTTGGGTGCCAGAATATAAGAAAGATATTAAACTATTAGAGATCATCCAAACAAGGGCAAAATGATGGTAATGGGCCTTGAGGGGAAGCCATATGAGGAGCATTTGAGGTTGCTTGGTCTGTTCAACCTGAAAAAGAAGGGAGATATTGCAGTCTACAACTTCCTTGTGAGGGGAAGAGGAGGGGCAGACACTGATCTCTTCTTTCTGGTGACCAGTGACAGGACCCGAGGGAATGGCCTGAAGCTGTGTCAGGGGAGGTTTAAGTTGGATATCAGGAAAAGTTTCTTCACCCAGAGGGTGGTTGGACACTGGAACAGGCTCCCCAGGGAGCTGGAAACAGCACCAAGTCTGACAGGGTTCATGAAGCATTTGGACAATGCTCTCAGGCACATGGTGTGACTCTTGGGGGTGGACTTGTGCAGGGCAGGGAGTTGGACTTGAGTATCCTTGTGGGTTCCTTCCAACTCAGAATATCCTGTGACATACCATTTTAAAGACCAAAACAATTGCTTATAGACTAATACACAAAATAGATAATGAGGATCAACAGGTTAAGCATTATTCACTGCTCATGGTAGGACACCTAATAGGTCTCTGCTGTTCACTCCCTCACCAAGAAGATGAATACGGGATGACCACTGTTACTTATAGAACTGTACTGCTCCTTTTACTTTGCCAAGTTGCTATTTTTCACTTCCTTGTTTTTTCCCTTGGAGTTTTTACCCTTTCATATCAGTGTTTTCCCTCCTGAATCCTTGATCTACTAACTACGCAGTCTCAACAGTCTTCTCTCTGTCTGAAATTTTACCTTTCTTACCTTGAATGGCTTACGGCTTATGCACTACTTTGTGATGGCTCCTTCCTACTGCTTAGCAGTTTTCTCAGAAATCTAAGCCAAGGTTGCACAGCTGTTCTCTATCAAAACCAGGCTTTGTATCACAGCCAACTGAACCCCTGGGAGGAGGGTTATATACAGGTTACACCTATACTGGTTTATTTGACTGGGTCAGGGACCATCACAAGGTACTGGAAGACAAAAAACTGTGTCATTAAATTGCTGCCACCTTTAGCAGTTTAGTCAGGGACAACTAGTGTCTGGACTTGCTTTGAGGGGTAGCATTGCACAGTAACTCTTAACACCACATAGCTTTGACATGGCTTTCCAGTAGTGGGGTGTGAGAGAGTTTAATAATGCAAGCTCCAACACCAAAGAGAAAATACAAGCATGTATAATTTATTTGCCACAAGTGTAACCAGGTGGCCAGGAAGGCCAATGGCATCCTGGCCTGCATCAGGAATAATGTGGCCAGCAGGACCAGAGAAGTCATTCTTCCCCTTTACTCAGCAGTGGTGAGGCTGACACTTGAATGCTGTGTCCAGTTCTGGGCCCTTCAATTTAGGAAGGACATTGAGATGCTCGAATGCATCCAGAGGAGGGCAACAAGGCTGGTGAAGCGTCTGTAACACAAGTCCTATCAAGAGCGGCTGAGGGAGAGGGAGTTGTTTAGCCTGAAAAAAGGAGACTCAGGGGAGACCTTATCCCTCTCTACAATTGCCTGAATGGAGGCTGTAGCCAGGTGGGGGTCAGCCTCTTCTCCCAGGTAGCCAGCAACAGGACAAGTGGATACAGTCTTAAGCTGCACCAGGGGAAGTTTAGACTAGACATTAGAAAAAAATTCTTTACAGGAAGAATAGTTGGGCATTGGAATGGGGTGCCCAGGGAAGTGGTGGAGTCACTGCCCCAGAGAAGTTTAAAACAAGACTGGATGTGGCACTCAATGGCATGGTTTAGTTGATAAGGTGGTGTTAGGTCATAGGTTGGACTTGATGATCTCCAAGGTCTTCCAACCTAGCTGATTCTGTGATTTTGTGATTCTGTGATTCTTTGATTCTGTGATTAATGCAGATTTAGCCTATCATATCACCAATCTGGCATCAGCAACAATGTGAAAGAGGAGAGGGGCATACAAACTAAAATCAGAATTAATATATTATCCAGTATGTCAGGTAGAGTAAATATATTTCTATTATAGTGAGACACTTTCAGGAGATTTGGGGAATGAGAATACTTGTCCAAAATAACCAATCTCACTACAAATCAATAGCAAAATCCACAAAGCTGTGAGAAAAAAGTCAGTTTGCCAAATGAGGACAAGATTATTTTAAATCATGTATGATTTTTTCCCCTAAACAAATATGCATGAACATGAATGCATGCATGCATGAAACTATGTTTCAGTGAAGGTTGCTAACACATTCCTCCCAAAATAACTCCAAAGAATTAACATAATGAATGTGTAAATTGAAGCAGAAACATGTTACGTTTTTGCTGCCCTACAAGCTGAAAGCAGCTTGGCTGATTTGCTTTGAACTTTCAAAATATTCTCCTTTTGTAGTTTCAAAAGAGGCGAAAGAATTTTCAGGACAGATAGTATAGCTTTAAAAAATAACAGAGGTGCTGAAAAGTAGGCCAACAAGTGGAATATGGTTGAATCTTTAACTAGTCCCATTCTTTCAAGTTCTGCAGATTCATTCAATAGTCTGCAGAAACATGCAAACTTTAAGTTTCTATGTAGGTTTGCTTAGCATTGACACAAAGCAAAATTGAAATATTCCTTTTGATTTGCAATGTATTTTACACAGCTCCTCTCCAGCCACCAGAATATTCTGCACTGTTAACATTGAAAGAGTTGGGGGAAAAAAGGAAAAGGAAAAGTCAAAGAGAAAAAAAAAACAACTTGGTTTGTAACTATTCCATGTTTACTCAAAGGGAAACCAGGTAATGTATATCGCAGTGCAGTTTACAGAGAAGGGAACAGAAGTAAATTAAAGCCAAAGAGAGAAACTCCATATGCCACAGATTGTTGAACACCTGTTTTTCCCTAACACCCTGGAATCTAATAGGAGGGCAATGTTAGACTTGTGGTAGGGGAGCTCATGATGTTAAAACCACAAACTGTATCTCATAAAAATTTTGTTTGTAAGGCTAGAACTGGCACATCCTGTTATGAGACAAAAGAGCAGAAATGTTGAAGTTTCACAGCTCTATAATGCCTGGTTGCTTATTATTTTTATTAGTCTTATTGAAGTTATTGGTCTTATTGTTGTTATTGCTGTTTTACGGATTTTCTTTTTTTGGTTCCAGGCAGTTTTTCCACTGGTTTCTTTATTGTGCTTTTGTACATAGCAATCAATGATCTTGTTTCCTTATCTAGCCCTACAGGAGACCTATGTTCTCTCACTCCATCTGCCATCAGCCTCTCAGGTAATAAATGAGAGAGATGATAAGCACTCTGCTTGCCTCCCTCAGGTGCTCTGACTCACCCTCCTGGAAGTGCTTTTTGCTTGAGGGATCCTGGCTGCTAGTACTTTCCTCCTATTTTCTCCCTCCTGCACCAATGAATAGCCAAAAGCAGACCATGGGACCATAACTGCTAGCCATCTGTTTTCTCTGCAAACTAGAAAAAGCATCAAAAAATTTGAAATAATTCAGTCTCATTGTGAATTGATTAATTAAAAGTGCTATACTCAATGAGCAAAGAAAGAGAAGCAGGAGAGAATTAGAGAACAAGAGATAGCTATTATTTACCACTGAAGTTTTCCAGCCATAAAGGAATCAGAAAGCAGAAATAAAAATTAAGGATTTCAAGTCAATTCTCTCTGAGTTTTACAAAGGCATGCTCTCTGATCACAGATATTTTAACATTATTTTGCACGCATATATGCATGCATCTTTTAAAAGGTACAAAAAGCACTTATGAGAGGTACTAGCAGAGGATTTTATTTTTTTGTCATGGACACATCACAGAGAGTTTTGCAATGTCATGAACAATACAAAGAGAATTAGAAAGTGAGTATTTTTCTCACAAGGTGTCAATGAAATACACATTGATGGCTGACCTTCATGGGGGCAATGCATGCTTTTTGCCTAATACCTCAGCCTCATCTGAGCCATTCATTCAGCTCTATAAGTAGATAAAATTGACTAAAGAACCTACTCTGCATTTAAAGCCAATTTCAAAATATTAAAATTATCTGTCTGTGAAAAAATTGAAAAAATGGACCAAACAGTATAATTTCTAGGCCAACTTTAAAACTATGGTAGTATTTTGGATCAGAATTATTAACAGAGAATTTAAATGGAAATTTCAAGCATATTTTCTTAAAAAATGCAGTGGCTGTAGATATGTTTTCTAATTTAAAAAATTTTCTCAAGGCAGAAAGCTGAACAAACGTGTGTGACTGTTGAAACACAGACTTAGGAGGAAAACTATCTTAATCTTCAATACCATGCTGTAGACACTTTTCTTTTATGCAAAGAGAACAAAATCAAATGCTCCAAAGAAGAATGAAGGACTTTTTTGTTTTCAACAGAAGTAATTTTTATTCTAACTTTTAGGACACTCCCACAAGTACATGTGAGCAGGTATTTACAAGGGTTTCAACTGATTTGTCAGTGTCTTGGAGGGAAATAAAAGTACTTCAGAGAACAACCTTAGTCTTTCACCACCCCTGCCCCCACATAGCTAACTTCTTGCTTGCCAGTAACCCAGAAAGTAGCTGGAAGCTGCAGTAGGAAAGAGTAGAAGGGGGTGAAACTTTTTGAATAGGAATTGTGATGTTGGTGCTTGCCAGCTGATGAAAGAAGTCTTTCTTTAGTAAAAAAAAAAAAAAAATAAAAAAAAAAAAAATATATATAATTTAAAACTCATTTCTTCTTTATAATATTTTAAAGGAAGACAATTCCTTGAATCATTTATTGCTAGCTCTACTGTTAGCAATGTCTGCTTGCTCTTGTTCAGTTTATACAAAGTCAAAAGCTAGTCTGAGAAAATGATGGAGCATTTTGACAAATGTTATCAATAATGCAGAATATACAATTATTGACGGGGATTAATAAAAAAAGGGCTTTGAATTATTTACAGAAACCTAGGCAATCAAATTATTTATCAATACAGCATTTCTAAATCTGTAATTTTTTTCACTTTTTTCATGCTGTGCTAAGAAAAAAAAAGAGCTTGTTAGATGCCAAGAAAAAAAAAGAGCTTGTTCAGTTGCTCATAGATTTTGAACCCTTTCAGTTATGTCTGCAACAGAAAAAAAAGTAAAATTTATCGGTAATTCATTCTTTTTTGATCATCATCTTTCTTTTCTGGCATTAACTCCAAAACACAGAAATAGTGTTAAAATAAACTTGAAAAAAACAAATTGAAAAAATTGTAAGAACTGTAAATGTTTCAGTATTATAGGATAAGATTTCAAGTAAGAATTACAAAAAAACCCCAAATTTCATCAAAAGTGTCAAAAAGGAAGAAATCTCACGCAATCAGATAATGAGATGTGTTAGAAAGTAAAATAGATAGTGACTTCAAATGATGGAAATTATATCAGTGACATTAGTGGACTAAATGTCTTGGTCAAAACATTTTCAATGAAAAAATGAAGTTTCTGAGTAAAATTGTTTAAATATGATGTCAAATTATTATGGTTATCATCAGGAAAACCCGTCATTGAAAATTTGCTTCAGTTTTAGTTAAGCAAAACAAATATTTTTGTTAGTACTTCCCCCTTTCCAATCTTTTGCCATGTTGAGCAAATTGCATGTTTGGGCTTAAAAGTAAATTTGGTGTTTATTTCAGCAAAGAATCTGGATTCTTTCTTTTTTTTTTTTTTTCCTTCCAACCTAAAATTGTTATTCCTTATTTACTGTAAATAAATATTATCCTACTGTCTCCAGATGCCCACATAAGAAAAGCTGCTGCTCAGAATGATAAAATCACAAACAGGTATCTGGAAAATTTTCAAAGATCCTTTGGTTCTCAGCACATCTCAGGCCAAAGAAAGCTCATAAGTATGATATGGTTGTGTCTTTCAAAAGAATCTGCCCAGGTCTTTGGGAGGCAGGACTAAGGGAGAGTGACTAACAGCTACTAATAGAACATTACAGCAGGCTATTGTTGGATGAGCATTAACCTCCAAAGTTCTTGTTATTTCATTGGGAAAAAAAGGTGTTGATTTGTACCTTTGGCTGTCAGAGCAGCAACAGCCCAGTAATAACTTATTAGTCAGAGTGTGAGTCCCTCTTTGAGGTAATTCTGATGACATGAGGAAAAAAGGCCAGAATACTGTGTCTTTCATCAGCAGGAAAAAAGCTGAAATACCTTTTCCAATTTCTGTTTTCATTGATTATACGAAGTTTAAACCAAGTATGTTCAAAAATGCCTTATACTCTGGAAGAAAACAACGCTGGTTTTGTTCATGGGTCAGCACATGATTGTGTGATAATACTTGAAATAAGAAGGAATTTATCTCCCATTCTTTCGAGGAAATATTGAAATAAAGTCGTCTGGTTTTGTTAAAAATTACAAGAGGGACATAGAAAACATTCTACAGTAGAATGACCAGTTAAGCTGAACATGTTTGCTTGTTTTAATATAGTGGTCTGAAAATAAGCATGGCTGCTGTGTAACTAAATTGATTTTGTAATATTCCACACTTCAAAAGTTTAATTTCTCTTTATTCTCTTCTGCATTTTACAAATTGCAAGTAATGCTTTTGGGGCACTATAAATAGTTCCTCCAACATTTGAAGCTTATCAGTTTTGAATCATTTTTACTACCCAATGAATTTACCCATGTGCATAGATGTATATACACACATACAACACCTTTCAACATAGTGTTATAATAATGGAGGAGACAATAAACTGAAAAGAAAAAAAAATTGCACAATTAGTATAATGATCTAAAATATTTGTGCAGCAACCAATACAATTGGTACAAAGACAAAACCTTGAAAAAACTGCATGTTGCAAAGAATGTATCTGTGTGTTGAAATGAGAGAGTTTACCACTAATTTATCAAGTATTTAATTTAGTCATAGATTGGTCAAATAAAAAAGACTAAGATCATAAGAAATTATTAGGACATCCAGTCTGACCAATGTATCACAAGTCATTATGTTTTCCTTTTTTAATTTTATATCAAGACCAGCAATTTTTCTGAAATGTATTTTTTAATGAGTAGCTTGCTTGCATCTGAACTAATCAAGATATTATAAATATCTTCTTATTTTCATAATTTAATTTTTCTCATTTGTGCAGTTTAAGCCTTCAACCATCTTGTTTCCTTCATTCTAGTAGAACATTATCCTTTTATTCTTTATTGTTTTCTCTGTTTATGAAATGTTACATCAAAAGTCAGTGTCTTGATAAAAAAATGTAGACCTATATGAGTAAAAAATATCAGAGCATGAATCTGACCACAAGCATCCAGAAAAAGAGGTGTCTGGGAGATTTTAGCTTTACCCATTCTGTTGCTATTAACATAGTCTCTGGAAGGCTTTCAACTGAGCACAACTAATATTCTCTGATACAATGCCTGAGTAGAGTCTGAGGATTTAAGGCATCAACAGGGGGAACAATTCTAGTGCTCAGTCTGTATGGAGCTACCCTATTTCTGAGGAGACAGTGTAATTGTATGATTCATGCCTTGCCGAGTGATATGGATTATAAATAACCTCCTTGAAATGCACTTCTGTGGGTGTGAAATCAGTTTTTAAAAATGGGAAGGAAATATTATAATTGCGTTTAAAACATCTAGGAAAGTGAATTGGAAATGTTTTTTTCAAAATAAAAGAAACACATTTTTCACCTTAGTTGCACTCAGCATATAATGAGATATTGTGTGGTTAATTTCTCCTCCATATGAAATATGATTTATAAGGATATGTGCAAACTATAGCACTTAAGTCTTGCTGACAGCCCAGCAGGACACCGCTGTTTAGAAACCAAGAAACAATATTAATAGTAAAGAATTCCGGAGAGAGAATGCTTTTGAATGAAGTCATGTTTAATGAGTGTATGACAAAAAGGGGCTCCAGATGTAGCACACAGAAGAATTACACAGAAATTCAAGGAAGCAAGTGTCAAAAAAAAAAAAAAAAAAAAGGCATGACTACATGAAAATAAATTCTGGCAAAGAATGAAAGGGAGTATTTTTAGCCGCATAAATGCTAGCTCCAAACACAGGGCTAAATCTAAAAAGATTCCTACATCCACTCAATCTTGTTTTAAGCATTAGGATTAACTGTAGAAAATGAAAAAGTGTGGTAATAGAACTTAATGAAAATTCAGGAGCTCTCATCTCTCAGGGAATCTTCCCTAACCACACAGTGATGCTACACAAAAACACTTGGAAAAGCTGAGGCAGTGAAAACGGACATAAAATTAAATTTACTGAGTTTCAAAGACTGAAGGTTATGGCACAGCTCAGTGGGGGTTTGTTTCCTGTATATGGTTGATAACAGAAGCCAGTTCAATTCTGCTTCAGCTACCTACTGTTTGTTAGCTGGAAGAAGTCCCTGAATTGTTGCCCCCCAAAAATTTCCATTTCAGAAGGAGAGTCCTCAGTTTTTAAGTTATTAGAGGTAAGTCTCTGATGGGGGATAGGAGGATGGAAAGACACTGTTCCTCTGTCATAAAAACAGAAACAATCTCCTTTATTTCTTTCTCAAACTATGCAGGATATTGGGGATAAATATGTATGTAAACACTACAGAGAAAGTTCTCATCTCTCAGGGAGTCTTCCCTAGCCATACAATGATGCTACACAAAAACACATGGGAAACCTGAGGCAGTGAAACGGACATAAAACTCTCAAGCTATGCAGGATATTTGGGATAAATATGTATGTGAACACTCTAGAGAAAGTTCTCAGAGAATGAATCCTGTAAAGCCAGCCACCTATGTGCTTGTTTTGATACAAACAAGTTTCTAGGAACAGGGAAGCTCATCAGAATCATAAAATCACAGAAAAGTATGGGTTGGAAGACACCTTTGGTGAGGTTTCAACCTCTGACAGGGATATCTTCCACTTAGACCACTATGATCAAAGTCCCATCCAACCTGACCTTGAACACTTCCAGGGATGGGGCATGCACAACTTCTCTGGGCAACCTGTTACAGTGCCTCACCATCCCCATCGTAACAATTTCTTATATCTAATCTAAACCTATTCTCTTTCTGTTTAAAACCGTTGCCCCTTGTCCTATCACTGCAGGCTTTAGTTAAACCTCTGTCTTTCCTACAAGCCCTCTTTAAGTATTGATATGCCACAGAAAGGTCTTCAATGAATGCTCCCTAAAAGTGGATTACACCCCCGAGTGCTTAACTTTTACTACTACCATGCAAAGTAGTTTGTTTCACCATCTTGATACGGCTTTTTCCTTGATAATGGCATTTTTTTTTTTTTTAATCTCGAGCTCATGTTAATCCAAGAAACATTTGAAGAATAAAATGAGGAAAAAAATGTGGCCACTGAAGGAAAAATGGTGTCTTTGGTACTGACTATAATATTTTCACATACAACTCTACACTTCTAAAATATAAACATAATGGAAAATTTCAGATGTCCTAAAAGGGCATATTTTTATGCTTTAATTTCAAGTCAAATGTTTTGCAAAGTCTGATGAGTATTTCACCTCTTTAATGTCAAGCCAGGGATGGGAGATAAAGTAAATTTAAAGGGTGCAGGCTTGCTAGGCTGAATGACCTTATCCTGTCCAAAAATCTTAAATTTCCGTATAAAATTGATCTTTTGTTTATAGAATTTCAGCAAAAAACACACTGGAAGACCTCCCAAAATTTCAGCATAGGTGGCATTTCCATGAAAACAGCTGGCAGGTTTGGCAGTTAAATGACATCTGATGTAAACAGAAAAAAATGTAGATCCCTACTACAAAAATTATTATTCTTCAGTTTGAGTCTGTGAGACCTGTCCAGCTGTAAGTTTCCTCTTATTGAACTTGTTGACAGGATTGACAGCAAAAGAAATATAGGTGTAGAAACTTTGAACAAAAAATAAAACAGAAAATAAAATTTAATTCACATCAAAACCATAAACATATGTATGTACAAACATATATGTATGTTTATATGTATGCATACACTTACATATGTGTTAAAGAAAATATCTTTCAGATATGTCTTTGGTAATGTACCTCATCATTAGCTATTGGAATGTGGCAGATTTCCATTAAGATCTAAATATTTTTTGCTCAATATTCCACTAAATTCTAAAAATATATCAACTCCTACTGTTTATTATCTATCCAGATTGTATGTAGCTAACTCACTTGAAATAAACATGCATATATATAAATCTATATAAATAAAATCCAACCCAAAATGTAACCCCCCCCCCCCCATAACTCTTAGATGTTTAGGATTTTTAAAATGCATATTTTTTAAATGATTGATCCACCTTGCATGTTGTTTTTTAACAAAGAAATCTCTAAAATAATAAGGACATATGCTGTTAACGACTTTGGACACTCAGTTCTTTATAAATTGTTCTTATAAATGTTTAGAAAGAAAAAATATCACAGATTGCCGAACACTTTTTACCATATTGTTTTCTTTTACAGATTTCTTTGGTTAAAAATTAGGTCAATAGTCAATCTGCTAACAATTTTACAGCATGTTTTGAAATATCAAAGATCCTTTGGATTAATTTCTTCTATTAAATTTTTTTAAATATTTACAAAATGTTTTCTATTTTCCCTAAGAAAAGCAGCAGTCAGTTTTGAGGCTTGATATGTTTAAGATACATAGAAGCAATGTGACTTTGAACTTTATTACGGTGATTGGGAAGAGCAGAATATGAACTATGACACTCAGTCTGGCATTTCTATTTCCAGCCCTGTGAATTGCAATGATCTGAAAGTTATTATTGGGTCATATTTTGGCCAAACTCTTCCAGGACCATATTTTAAAGTATCTTCATAAATGTTTTAGATTATCAAGAGAGCTAGGAGATGGAATTTTTGATATTGTGAAAAAATAGGTGTAATACATGGAGTTTGATGACAATGTTACATTTCAGATTATATATCTGCACAAGTTTTCTATATCCCTATAGCTATAAATGATCTCTCTGTAAAAGTAGAAACTTAATTCAATTTGCAAATATAATAATTCATTTATTATCCTATAATTTCAGACCTAACCTAGTGTCATTTACAGGAATACATTTTTATTTCATTGCCCCCTGAAAAGTTGAATTAATATTGTCCTTAGCTGATATTCTTATGAAAATGATACAATTTCTTTTTAGCAAAATCTGCCCTTCAAAAGAAAAATTGAGTCCTAAAAAACTGTAAAAACTTCAGCTTCCTGAGTTTTATATAATAGCATTTTGTCCTCTGACTTGTACTTTTTATAGTAACTAATTAACAGGCAGATATCCTCTAAAAACTAAAGTTTCAAAATGCAATTTTCTATTACTGGTGGATAACAAACGAAAATGAAGCATGGTCACACTCCAAAACCTAGAGACAAATAAGCAGCACATACTTTATTTTGAGAGAATGACCTCGCTTAAAGACCTTATTTGTTCCCTTTCATGCATTGTTTTTTTCTTATGTGAGATCATAGACACCATTTCATGTAATGGAATATCAGCATTATTCTTCCTTGTAGTCAATGTTTCTTCCTTTCCACACTTCTTAAATACTTTGTGTATTTGTACACCCATCTCCTTCTTTCTGCGTCTTCCATGTGGGATGTCAGTAATGAAGTGTGTAAGTAGGAATAGACAAAAAAGTAAAGTTCAGAAGATTTCTTGGGTATGAGTTTCAAATGGTCAGTAATGCCAGTCCTTAGAAAGCCAGACTCCAGCCTTTTCTACTGAGACCTGTGTTACAGGTAACTTGTCTGACTGTTGTCTGTGATGCCGTGAAGATTTTTTGCCTTTTCTTTTATATCCCTGTTATACCTTTTTACAACTTCTGTATTCTTAGTGCTCTTTGCCTACATTCTTGGACTCATTTGTTCAGCTAGGAGACTAAACATTTTAGAAGCTTCGTGGGTAGGGGTTAGTGGGCACCAGACCCCAAGGTCCTCTCCAGAACACGTTCTGTAAACTAAAATAGAACCATCCAGGAGAAGGCTCCTTGGAGAGGAGGGGGCTCACTCGAGCCTCTCAGTGGGGAATTTTTGATAGATATGCTAATTAGTAAGACCTATAATGTTTTACCAGATCTTTTGTGGGGTGTGCATTGTGGTGTGCATTGAGGTGCATTCAACCTGGACATAGTGAACCTAAGGATCCTTAAAATAAATACCAAGGAGGTAAAATCCCTTTTTCCCTTTTAACCGTGTTTGACTCTTGATTTTAAGACCAGGAAAAGGCATCATCTGGACATGGCACGTGGTAGCAAACAGAAAACAAATGTTGAAAACTCGATGGAAGATATTACAACTATTGAAAGGTCACATATATTCTCTCCCACATAGTTCTTACCCACAAAATTCGTAAATATATATCAACGAAAATTGGTGTTCCTCAGGGATTTGTGTAACAATGGAACCACTGTTATTTAATAACTTCATTAATGACATATATGAAGTGATCAAGTGCACCCTCAGCAAATTTGCAATGACTCCAAGCTGAGTGGTGCATTTGGCACAACCAAAGGATGGGACACTATCCAGAGGGACTTGGACAAGCTCCAGAAGTGGGCACATGGGAATCTCATAAGGTTTAACACCACCAAGTGCAAGGTGCTGCACCTGGATCAGAGAAACCCTGGTATCAATAAAGGCTCGGGGATGAGCAGATCCAAAGCAGCCCTGCCAAGAAGAACTTGCGGGTGCTGGTGGATGAGAGGCTGAACATGACCTGGCAATGTGCCCTTGCACCCCAGAAAGCCAAGCTTATCCTGGGCTGCATCCAAAGCAGCGGGGCCAGCAGGACAAGGGAGGGGATTCTGCCTCTCTACTCTGCCTTTGTGAGACCCCACCTTCACTGCTGCATCCAGTTCTAGGGTCCCAGCACATAGATCTGTATTATCAAATCCAGAGAAGGGCCAGCAAGATGGTTGAAGGTATGGAGCGCCTCTCCTATGATGAAAGGCTGATTGGAAAAAAGAAGACTTTGGGGTGACAAAATTGCAGCATTTCAGTACTATAAGACAACCTACAAAATAGATGGAGAGGGACTTTTTACAAGAGCATGTAGTGACAGGACACAGGACAGGGGGAATGGCTACAAACTGAAAGAGAGTAGGTTTAGATTAGATACTAAGAAAAAATTCTTTACTGTGAGGGTAGTGAGGAATTGGAACAGGTTGCCCAGAGAAGTTGTGGATGTCCCATCCTTGGAAGTATTCAAGACTGGATTGGATGGAGCTCTGAGAAAGCTGATCTAGTGGGAGGTGTCTCTGCCCATGGTGGGGGGTTGGAACTAGATGGTCTTTAAGATCCCCTTCAACCCAGGCAATTCTATGATTCAATTATTCTATTATTAGTTCCTATGGAGAATTTTTTAAAAGAAAAATCCTTCTTTCTAGTCAATATTACTCAAAATAAAGATGATACGTTACTTTTAGCATAATGAAGTGATTCTTTTGAAGAATGCCAAGAGGTTTTTAATAATAACACTAATGGAGGAAGTTGATTTGATTTCGTTCTTATTAAATCAGACTACTAGTCTCAGACTGAAATCTTTTAAGTACAATTTTCTAAAGCTATACGAAATTCTCTGTATACATTAGCAGAACTGCAAATAGAATATATTTCCATTCATCTGTTTTTGCAACTAATCCACCCTGTCCCAGTAGTCCTTTCTGAAAAAAGATTAAGAACAGCTGTATGATGGTGAGGTTACACAGAATTAAGGTAAGGAAAAATGGAAAGACCCAAAAAAACAGTAAGGAGAACCTTGGCTCTGACCCTATTCCTTCAGTGACAGAGAAAAATCCTGTAGGATTCCTGTGGGACCCTGTAACAATCCAGAATGGTTTCTTCTTTTATTCAGGTGGCCATCTATGAGCAGAGTACTTACTATGCCTGGAAAGCATATTTTACATGGCCTGAAAATCAGTGTCTGGTCACATTTTCCCATTGATACAGGCTCCTTTGTTAATTATACTTTTTGATTTTCTCCCTGTGGAAGTGAAATAAACTTAAATATTTCTTTTGTATCAAACATAGAAAACTGAACTATGGAACTGAAATCAAAGTAAGAAGAAACTACTCACTGGGTATAAAATATTTCATTTTTAAGAAAGTATCTGTTAGACTACTTGGCCAAGACTAAATTAAGAAATGCATTTCTTAATCATGTTCACTAAGCCCTATAAACAATGATAGAGAATGCTTAGCCAGGAACTAGTGGGATATATATTACATTTAATAGGCTAAAAATTTTCCACTTAAAAATTATAGAATCCTTGACATTAAGGAAAGCTTTGCAGCAGGTCATATATATCAGTGTTCTGTGGGTCTTTGTAAAGCTACTTCAGAGAAAATAATAAGGACCCCTTTTATACAGGTCTAAATTCCTTGGAGGTAAGAAAACCAACATCTGAAGATAGAAGGATTCGTTCTGGTCTCCATCCTGCCTATTCTTCTTGGAGTGATATGTTAAGTAATGCTTCACTTCCCCCAAACACTCTGTTGCTATGTTATTGAATTATAATAGCTAAAAACTTATTTTTCAAGCCTGAGTGCAAAATAAATCTTAACAATTTTCGTATTTTATGGAAAGAAAAGTCAAAATGAATGAGTAGTGGATATGTGATTGTAGAAGGAAAAAAATCACCTTTACATAGACTAGGTTAGTTGAGACTGTAAAGAATGAGAGATGAGCTAGTAAAATGGGGATATGGATGTTTGAGAATGCACACAACATTGTAGTTTTGTTTTCATTTTTCTATTAGAAACAAAGATATTATGAAACACTATTTATGTGATTTGGAATTTATTGAGCAATTTAGTTGAGATTTTAACTATATTTTCCTTCATTCAAATTTATTCCTAAATTTTAATCATTAATTTACATAGCAGGGCTTGAATTTCATTGAAACATAGCCAATGCCAAAATTGCTTTCATTGTTTTGTGTTGAGTCTTTCCTCTCTCACTGAATGCTACAGTGTTTATGGAATTTTT
Organism: Corvus hawaiiensis; assembly: GCF_020740725.1. NCBI lineage: Eukaryota > Metazoa > Chordata > Aves > Passeriformes > Corvidae > Corvus > Corvus hawaiiensis. The sequence goes on from NC_063215.1 coordinate 29,102,706, forward strand.
GCCTCATATTCCTACATAGAGACATTTTTTTCTGTTTCTGGGTTTTATAACTTTATTTTCTTGATATTAATATTTTACTGTGCATTCGGTTTTGCTGTTCAGCGTTTTTTTTTCTGAGTAGCTCTGTCTTCCTAAATATTTTTATGAAGAACTGTTCAACAATTTCAAACTACTTGTAGAAGAATTTTTTTATGTGTGTGAATGTTTTCTGAGGGGGCTAGTTTTTTCAAGCTTAACATTAAAATAAGGTTTTATATTAAAAGTAACTTCTCTGTAAACTCTCATAACACAAGATGATTTTTTTTCCCCTCAGATTTTATTTTTCTTTGAAATTATGCTGCTTTAATTTTTTTTTCTCTCAGATTCTCTAATGGTCTGCCTTTTGTAGCCACTCATTAGACCTACTTTTATCTGATTTGTACTGCAATATATCACTGTATTACTAGACTCCAAGAATTTCTGTAATGAATCTTTCTCGAGTTCAATACCTGAACATGTAACATGGAAACATAGTGACAGAGGATGAAGAAAAGGCTGAAGTACTTACTGTGTTCTTTGCCTCAGTCTTTAACAATAAGGGCAGTTGTTCTCCAGGTGTTGATCCCACTGAGTTAGAAGAGAGGGACATGGAGCAGAATAAAACCCCCATAATCCAAGGGAAAATGGTCAGTGACAGGCAGTTTGCCAAAGACACCAAGTTGGGTGGGAATGTTGATCTTCTGGAGGGCAGGAAGGCTCTGCAGAGGGGTCTGGACAGGCTGGATTGATAGGCCAAGGCCAACAACATGAGGTTCAACAAGACCAAGGTCCTGCACTTGGGTTGCAACAATGTCCTGGAGCACTACAGGCTGGGAACAGAGAGGCTGGAAAGCTGCCTGGTGGAAAAGGACCTGGGGGTACTGGTCAACAGCCGCTGAACATGAACCAGTGTGTGCCAGTGTTGTCAAGAAGGCCAGTGGCTCCTGGCCTGTATCAACAACAGTGTGGCCAGCAGGACTGGGGAAGTTTTAGTCCTTCCGTACTTGGCACTGGTGAGGCTGCGCCTCAAATCCTGTGTTCACTTCTGGGCCCCTCAATACTTGAAAGTCATTGAGGTGCTGGAGTGTGTTCAGAGAAAGGCAACAAAGCTGGTGAAGGGTCTAGAGGGTAAGTTCTATGAGGAATGGCTGAGGAATCTGGAGTTATTTAGCCTGGAGAAGAGGCATCTCAGAGAAAACCTTATCACTATCTCTCTACAGATAACCTGAAAGGAGGTTGCAGCAAGCTGGGGGTCAGTCTCATCTCCCAAGTAACAAGCAACAGGACAAGAGGTAATGGCTTCAATGGCTTTGTACCAGAGCTTTGGATATTAGGAAAAATTTCATCACTGAAAGGGCTGTCAAACACTGGAACAGGCTGCCCAGGGAAGTGGTTGAGTCACCTCCCTAAAGGTATTTAAAAGACATGTAGACATGGCCTTTAGAGTTGTGGTTTATTGGTGGACTTGATGTTGCTGGGTTAATGGTTGAACTTAATGATCTTAAAGATCTTTTCTGACCTAAATGATTCTATAATTTTGAACATTTGTTAGTACGATAGCTATGAATATTATTAGCCTGGAGTAAGTAATGAGAAAATGATAAAATCTTCTAGCTTAATGTTATGTGCTATGAAAAGTAACTAGAAAGAGAAGGAGAAGTATATTTACTTCTGTGTAAAGATTAAAAGAACTAAGTTTAAGAGGTAGATGATGACAAAGTAGGTTATGACATTCTACAAATATTTGAAGGCTGTTATGATGTATAGAGACTGACTATTTAGTGGAATAGTGAAATAACCAATAAAAAAGAAAAGAACCTTTGTATTTAATATCAGGGAACACTTGGCAGTAGGGAGTTCGTGATGTCTTATGGACACCTTTACAGGTAGATTTTGAACAGAGTTAGAAAATATCCAGTAGGTAAAAATCCGAATGGCTAATTTATAAATATTTTCTGTCTCTCTTTTGTAATCCCCTTTAATTTTTATTTGATTAATAAGGTAAAGTCTGGAACATCCTTCTAAAGTCAATGGTTGGGATCATATATGCCAATACTTGAAAGTACTTGGGTACATGTTAGAAGGTTCTGGTATTATGTCTGATGCTAATGCAGCTGTGTTAATTGAATCCTCATCATCCTTTCCTGCTTTTCTCTGTGCATCCCAAAAGAATTCTGTAAGCTGTCAGCCAGATATGTGTAGGGATATGAAAGATAACCAAGAGCTGAAGCGGTTCAAATTCCAAAGGAATGCTCATGCGAATCAGTAATTGTTTAGTTCTCATCTGGGTAGTAAAACATTGTATTTAGAAAGACCAACATAACATGTGTGACACAGACAAATCTGGGTCTTTGGCACATCTGGAGTGAAAAGCGCCACTAAGTAATTGTCTGTGATGTACTAATCCCTTATTTATTTTATTCCTATTGTTTATTGACATATCTCATCTCTCCTGGATACAATGACAAAAGGGTCCATTGCAGCAATAAGAAGAGCCTTATACAGAGAAAAAGTATTTTCTCAAATACAAATTGCAGCTTAGGGAAGAAATGGAAAATTGAAAGGGAGTTAGGAGATCTTCTCCAATATCAGAAAACTGTTGGAACCCTGGGTTTAGAAAATTTAGGTTTATGGGATATATGTAACAATATGGAGGATTTTGGGTGTGGATTTGTTCTTTTCTCCTTCCTTCTTCACAAATGTGGGTGTTCTGGTATTGGGTCAAAAAACCCTCAGTGTGGATCAGGAATAGTTAGTTATTGGATTATAAGTAAAAACAAATTAGTTGACATTCCATAATTGGGTAATTTGGACCTTAAAAGGCCTTGGAAGTTAGAACTCATGGCCATTTTCACCTTGTTAACTTAGAGGCACCCTGTGTGCAGCTGTATCATAGATAAGATATAATAAACATCTAAGTCTGAAGACAAACTCTGGGTCTCCTGTATTTTAATTCGAACTCTGAGTAAAAGAGCTCTCGAAACAGAGGCAAAGCAGAAAAGAAACGATAAAAGAGAAAATTAATAACTGGTAATCCTGTGTGAGGACTCAGAGTTTGGAAAGGGAGAAAATTAATAGAAAACTATGATATACAAGAACCAGAACTTTTGCCTTAACTGGAGAAAACATAGGTTTGTTTCATTGCGTTAATTTCTAATTCAGTTTTCTGCTTCCTCAATATAAAAAAATAAAAGCTAACCAGATCCTGAAGAATGCTATAACAACGTATTCTAACAAATTCCTTCTCTACTCTATAGCTTCTAAAACTCTGATTTCTTCTATTTAAATCTAGTCTATGCTATCTTGTTGATTTAAATTTTTGTGTTCACAGGAGTTTTGGGGTTTTTTTGTTTTGTTTAAAAAAAAGTTATAACATTTTTAAAATTCAGCATTCTTTGAGCACAAAGTTGTACTGGGTGAACTTCAGAGATCCCTTCCAATATTTTATATGATGCATTTTGTGAAAAAAGCTGTCAGGAGGCTAGAGATGGTTGTTTTCACATCAAAACTCAAGGAGGTGTTTTGGGGGCCCAGACACTGTCAGAGCTCAGAGATAAGGCCAGGATAATGGGTTCTGAAGGTAGAGAAGAACCAGACAGATATGGTGTGTGTAGAAAACAGTGGTTTATCAACATGGAGAGTGTTATTCTGAGGTGTCTTTAAATAGTAGGTGATGAACATCAGGGTCATTATATATATACAAGGTTGAGGACTGGCCCTCCAACTTTTCCAGAGTGATAGAAAAGGTTAGTTATGATCCTTTTTGTGTGAGAGCTCAGACAGAAGCTTTGGCACATCTTGAAACAGTGGCCAGTACTTATCAGCTCTGTATGCAAATTCAGACAGTTGTTAGAAAACTGCATCCATTGTGGGAAGCCTGCTAAGATGAAATTGGAAATGATCCATGCACCACTTGGTAGGGTCTTTGTGTGTAGTTTCAATTCTAGGACACAAGTGTTATCACCATTTTTTCTGTTTTTGGGTCAAATGTTTATGAATGTCCAAATTTATTTATTGTTCTTATATGAGTTTAAAGCAGGCAGTTTTGTTTTGGTTTGGTTTGTTGATTTGTTGTGGGTTTCTTTTTCTTTTTTTTAAATTAAATATGCTAGGAGAATAAGAGCATTCTATCTCAGAGATTTGAATTTCTAGTGACTTGGACTTCCACGTTCAGATTTCTTGATTTCTTTTAAGAGTTAAAAATTAGATCCAAACAAAAGGACACTATGGCACATCCCATTTTACCAGTTTGTTTTGTTCCTAATGCATGTGGAAACAATACTTTTATTACTAAAAAATCACAACACAAATTGTTCTTATTACCTGCAACAAACTCTCAAACTTCTCTGTCGCACGATGAATACAGAATCATGCAGAAACACATTAGCACAAGAATTCAGGATGGTGTTAGGTTAGCTAGCCTTATTCTTTAACTTTAGGTGTGGATATTTAGCCAAACACAAAATCATATCCATTTAATTCTGTTGTGTCTTGTTCTGTGTGAACCAGTGTTGCTACAGTTCATTTATATTCCTTGTGATGTATGGCATGTTATGGAAATAGCTGTAGGAGTTAAGAATACTAAATACCCTGTTTTGTAGGGTAAAATTCCTGCAGTGTTGAAGGTCTGACTGACATGTAATAGTGACTAGATGCTGTTTCTACTACATTAATCAATTACCAATTAAAGAATAAATCTCTCACTGCCTCTGATCAGGAATTCACCCTGGACCTGATATATAATGCTAACTAAAGGTCTTCCACAGAAGTTACTCCTTGACAAAGTTTCTTCCCCTCACCCCAAACCATCTACCCCCTTATTACAACAGAATTTTCTGAAGGAAAATCGTTACAGTACATTTCATAGGACTAGAAAGTAAAAAAGAAAGTTTCTGGTAAAATCTTCTCTGAAGAATTCATTCCTGTATGTTGTTGAAAACTGTTAAGGAAACCATGTAAAAAGAATTTAGGGTTCAGGGAGAAAAGCAGGACAGTAGTAATGAGAATATTTTCCAGCTGCCATGCAGAAAGAGATACTGAACTATATAAAGATGAAGAAGTTAGCAAACATTTCTCACTATTGATGTTTTTATTGCTCATTTAAGCTTGCTTACAAAATCCTACGAACTTTCAGTTTTTCCATGCTTTTTCTATGTTCTCAATCCCTGTGTGCTTCTTAAAAAACTTTAAAATATATGCAAATTTTATTAGATATATTATGAAGAAAAAGCATTGAATACTTCTGATGCAATCTTTTGTGAGAGCACACAGTCATCCCTGGATGTTCCTTTCAATCAAAACAGAAGGCAAGCAAAACATTTTTGTGTCCTGATTCTTTCTTTTCATGTCTTTCAAGAATTCACAAATCTGTCTCATTAGCTTGTGCCTTGGTTTCCAACTATGATCTTAAAACAGTTTTTAAAGGAAGGTAAACTTTACACTTAACAGTTTTGAAGCAACATATTCTGTGTAAACACAACTTACATACAGTTTTTTACTAAGAATAATAATAAGGGCTAAGTCGGCTTTCCATTAAATTATGTGGGGATAATATGAGTGAAGTTAACAAGAATTAGATCAGGTTGCCTACTACTCACTGCAGGCAACCCTCTGACAGTTTAGTGGAAGATATTTCATGAACTTCAAGACCTTGTGGTTCCAAGGACTGCATTACCTTTCCCCTTTTAGTTACAATATTTTTTATTCACCATATTCTTAGATCTGATACAAATAATGGAGTCTGAATATTTGGAACTACCCAATTAGCTCTGATATATAACTGATGAATCTTGCTTCTTGTTCTTAAGTTCTACATTATTTTATTTTCATATAATTAATTCATTTCACCTATGCATCCATCTTGAGCTAAATTTCTCATATCTGTTCTGAACACAGACTTCAGTGACAATTCTGTAACCTTTATGATATCCAATCCCATTAATTTCTAACCTTAGTTTGTCTTATTTAAGTCTTTTCCTTCATAATATAATGAACTCACATATAAACTCTACATAGAGTTACAAAGACAATTTATTTGCTGAGTCTAGTGTCATTAACTATATTAACATATTTTATTCTGGGAAGCAGTCAGCACATACTTACAGAGTTCCTGATGTCATATGAAGAGCTTTTAATGACAATTCCAAACAAGACCCTTCATAGAAGTGTATGCCGACATTTGGCTTGTATCCCAGCAAACTAAAAGTCAGAGTACTGAGGGGTGAAATACAGAGCTGGATATATCAACTACTTTTATATTTGTGTTCCCATTGTGAGTGGCTGTTTGTTTTATCTTAACACAAAGATAGTATTCTTTGAAAGGAGATAGGTCATTTGCTTGCCAGTAAAAAAATCTATTTTATTTTCTTAGGCTAAACCTACTTAACAGTTATTGTTGCCAAATATAAAGAGAAGACAAATATAAAGTACTCTATTTTTTTAACAACTATTAATATTTGAGGAAAATAGCAACACTCAAATGTGTCAATAACAGTTTCTTGCCAGAGTTACCCAAGAACCATTGAAATGCCTAACTTAAATGGGCTGTTTTGGGGTACAAATCATGTACAATACACTTCAGCCTAACTTTGGAAGTTAAAACATTTCTCCACTTAGTCAATGTAATTTTGGTAGAAATAGTTTCCTAGATAACCCTGTCTGGGCTTGGTTTTTCATATTTTCTGGTGACAATGAATTTTCTGGTGACAATGAATTCTCTATTCTATAATCAATTTCATTAAATGTATATGCATATATATATATACATATATATGCACACACACATACATGCTAGAGTAGAGGGATTTATTATGCATTATTGTTTCTTGGGAATTACATCAAGTTTGCAAATAGAAAATATGATAAAGAAAGCATGTTTCTTCTAAAGGCTGGGATAATCACATGGGAGGAGATTCTGCCACCTGTTTCCAGATCTGCCTAGATATTTTATAATACATAGTCATGGGAGACGAATCAGAGAGCAGGACTGATTTAAACTTGTTTTCTGGATATTACAAACTTGGATGATTAAATTAAACACTAAGTATTTTCTAGGGGTAGTGGCGAAAAGGACCTTCATTAAAATTTAATCTGAAGATAATTGTGTGTATTGGGTTTGTGTAGAAATTTTTTAGTAGCAGCAGGAAGCTACAGGGAGGGGTGGCTTTTGTGAGAAGCTGGTAGAAACTTCCCCTACATCTGATAGAGCCAATGCCAGCTGGCTTCAAGATTGATTTGACACTGGCCAAGGCTGAGTCCATCAGGGACAGTGGTGGTGCCTCTGGGACAATACCGTTAGGAAGAGGGAAAAAAACCCACAATAATTAGGCTACTGTAGTTGAAAAGAGGAGTGAGGATACATGAGCGCAACAGGAGAGAAAAAAAAAAGGTTGCTATTTAATGTCTGTTGGTTGAAGTAATGGTGGCAGCCTTGATCAGGGGAGGGGGTGGGGGAAGCCCATGAAACACAAAGTTCAATGGGTTAATATATGTTCCGGTTCTTGTGGGAACACCCACATACTTCCCCTGAGGATGAGAGTTTTACACAGTGTTATGCAACACTGTGGATCACACACAATTCTTTGGTGGAAGGCCCCAGAAATTTGTCTGGTTTATGACACCTTCTAGGACATGACCATTGTCATGACGGAGTAGTTGAACCAGTTATGGCCCATCACAAGGGATGAACACCTTCAGGTTGACATGTGAATGTCCTGTTACTTTCCCTGGGGAAGGGGGGAGTTTTGCACCTGAGCCAATTGCGTAAGGGAGGACATTGTCATAGTAAAAAACATTACTCCGCCCCTGCAGGATCTGCTTCTTATCAGCCTTCTCATCCATCTGACTCAAAACCCAGCTTGTTACTAAACAAAATTTAGTTTATTGTGGTCATCCTCTGGTGGTGGGTGTGCAGCCCTTCTGCACCTGGGCTGTTCTTATGCAGATAAAAGGTCATACACCTATCATACACCATCATACACCTAAAAACTCTCCTCCCCTGCTTTGGTTGGAGGGTGCAAACCTGGCCTCAGCAAAGCACCTGCTGCTTTTGCAAATGGCGGATTGTTTGAGACATTAACCTTTCATATTTCAGTCTCTCACACGTGGTGAGGCAGCTGAGCCCCTGCAGCTCATGGAGGTCCATGCTGGAGCAGAGATCCACCTGCAGCCCACGGATGACCCCATACCAGAGCAGACAGATGCCTGAAGGAGGCTGTGACTCTGTGAGAAAGCTGCACTGGAACAGGCTCTTGGCAGGACCTGTGGACCTGAGGAGAGCAGAGCCCACACTGAAGCAGGTTTGCTGGAAGGACCTGTGACCCCACAGGGGGCCCATGCTGGAGCAATCTCTTCCTGAAGGACTGAACCCTGTGGAAAGCACCCATGCTGGAGCAGTTTGTGAAGAACTGCAGCCCATGGGAAAAACCCACATTGGAGAAGTTCATGGAGGATTATCTCCCGTGAAAGAGACCCTACAGGGGGGCAGGGGAAGAGTGTGAGGAGCCCTCCCTCTAAGGAGGAGGGAGTGGCAGAGATGACATATGAAGAACAGATGCCAACCCCTGTCCCTCTGCACTGCTGGGTGGGTAGTAGGTAGAGAAAACTTGTGAGTGAATTTAAGGCCAAGAACTAGGCAGGAGTGGGGGGAAGGTGTTTTAATTCTTAATTTTATTTTGCATTATTCTACTCTAGTTTGATAATAAATTCAATCAATATTTTTCCCATTTTTCCTGTGACAGTACCTGGTGAGTGATCTCTCCCTGCTGTTATCCAAAAGGGAAATATTACCTGTTATGTGCACTTGATTAAGAATTGTAGTCCTAAGATTGATGCAACCACTTCTTTCAGTTGGCCACTTAATGATTGGCAAGGGTGGTCTATATAAGTTGGCAATTTAAAAAATCTTTGCTAGGTCAAGGATGTACATTTAATGCTATTTTACTAGGACGAAGAATGAGATTTCATGTCTGTGCATTTTATTGTTACAAAACCTGAGCTGGGCCTATGTTGAAGGGGTATTTTGGTATTCAAACTTAGAGGAATACTGTGCTCATTTCTTCAATTTTTGATTTTTTTTTTTTTTTTTTTAATGCCAGTTGCCTAACTAAATAATTAAATGAAGACAACTGAAGACATTATGGTCTCAAGAGAAAGGAATTTCATAAGAAGATGTGCCGTCTTCCTTATTTCCTCTCTTCTGGATGGCAAGAAAACTACCAAACCCAGTGTTAAACTGAATTTTCATAAAGGTGAGGATCCCCTTTCTATGATCTCTAAGCAATGAATCATATGTCTACTGCTTTACTTCTATTTTTGGTTAGGTGGTGAATCATAAAATTTTATTCTGCTACCTTTCATAACTGTGTTGAAGCTGTTCCTTCCTTCCCGGACTTTCAGTCAAGATGGTGCGTGTTCTACTAATACCAATAATCATTTAATTTAATTCTACTGAGTTACTGCTCCTTCCTTAGATTTCAGACAAGCTGTTTGTCATGGTTTGACACTGGCCAAATGTCAGGCACCCACGAAAGCCATTCACTCACCCTCCCCTGTTACAGCTGGGCAGAGGAGAGAAAGGGTTAATGAGCTGAGATAAGGACACCATGAGAAAACACTTAAAGGGCAAAACAGGCTTAACTTAGAAGTACGAAGTGAATTTATTGCTAATAAATGCAGAGGAGGATAATGAGGAGGAAAATAAGCTCTTAAAAACAGCTTTTCTTCCCCCAACCGCTCCCTCCTTCCCACTGACAGCGCAGGGAGACAGGGCACGGGGGTTTTGGTCAGTTCATCACCCAAGGTTTTCTTCCCCTGAGCAAGAAGAGAAGCTGTTTGCCTGCGAGACCATGGGGTCCCTCCCACAGGAGACAGTTCTCTGTAAACTTCTCCAGCCTCACTCCAATCTCATGAGCAGCAGTCCTCCCAAAACTGCTGTGCCGTGGCTCTCTCTTTCCACAGGGTGCAGTCCTCCAAGGACAGGCTGCTCCAGCCTGGAAGCAGGGGCCCCCTCTCTCTACCAGGTCTCCTACTGGAACACAGCCTCCTCCAGGCATCCACCCACTCTGGCATGGGCACCTCTACCATGGGCTGTGGATGGATCTCTGCATCCCCCATGGACCCATGGGCTGCAGGAGCACAGCTGCTTCACCACCGTCTGCACCACAGCCTGCAGAGGCATCTCGGCTCCGGTGCCTGGAACACCTCCTCCCCATCCTTCTTCACTGACTGTCTCCATGTTGCTTCCCTCATGTGTTCTCACATCTTCCTCTTCTCTAGATGGAATTAAACAGCGCCATGATTTTTGTTTTGATTTCCTCTTAAATATGTTATCACAGAGGGGTTACCATGGTCTCTAATTGGCCCAGAGGCATGTTCATCTTCAGAGCCATCATGGGTTTGCTCGGCTGGACATGGTGGAAGCTTCTAGAAGCTTCTCACAGAAGCCACTTCTGTGGCCCCTCCATTACCAAAAACCAGGCCATGCAAAACCAACACAATGTTCTAGATTCCTTTTCCTTGTATTAGAAGCAGAATTTTAGTTTATTAAGAATTTTCAAAACATCATTGTCTCTTTTCACACTTGGAACATTGAGAATAACATTTTTTCATTAATTCTGAGATTAATTCTGTTACAAATTCATGCAGCTCTATTTTGTAGATTATGTAGACATTTTAAAACATTTTTACAGATATTATAAACATTTTAGAAATGCTAACATTTTGAATATGAATATACTGTTTAATGTTTTGCAAGTAGCAGAACCAGAGATCAAAAAACAGGCTTGTGAGTACAACTGAAGCGTAAGAATCTCAAAATTATTATTCTTCAGTGGGATTCCTGTGTTGGAATATTGATCTATGAGATGTAAAAGTGATTATTACAAAATTAGTCCATGCTCTTGCAACTATTCTCTGAATGTTGCGCTCAGCAAAACTGATGCTGATTGTGTGCACAATGTCAGGCAACAAGCTCTCCATGAGCCAGCAGTGCCCTTGTGGCCAAGAAGGACAATGGGATCCTGAGCTGCATTAGAAAGAGCATTGCCAGCAGGTTGAGGGAGGCGATCCTGCCCCTCTACTCAGCACTGGTAAGGCCACATCTGGAGTGCTGTGTCCAGTTCTGGGCTCCTCAGTACAAAGCAACACAGAGCTCCTGGAACGGGTCCACTGGAGGGCAACAAAGATGATTAAGGAATTGGAGCATCTCTCTTACAAGGATAGGCTAAGGTAGCTGGGCCTGTTCTGCCTTGAGAAGAGGCAACTGAGAGGGGACCTCGTCAATTTGTATGAGTATCTATTGGGAGGGTGTCAGAAGGCCCTTCTTGATGGTGCTAAGCAGTAGGACAAGAGGCAATGGGCAGAAACTGATGCACAGGAAGTTCCACCTGAAGATGAAGAAGAACATATTTACTGTGTAAAGATGAGCACTGGAACAGATTTCCCAGAGACGTTGTGGAGTCTCCCTCACTGGAGATACTCAAGAACCATCTGTACACAGTCCTGTTCCGTGTGCTTTAGTATGATCCTGTTTGAGAAGCAAGGTTGGACCAGATTACCCACTGTTGTCCCTTCCAACTTTACTCGTTATGTAATTCTGAAACCTGAACATCTAGCTCTACATCAAGCAATCAGAATTAATCTTTATTCCTTCAAACTGTCAGGAATATGTCTATATTCATTCCTCACCGCAAAGGTTTTCATGGCTCAATAGGTTAGGCTTTACTTTCTTTTTAGCTAGAAACATTGGGTGATGACTTGATTTGACATAGGGCTATCCCTTAAACCAGAAATAAAAAGCCATGTGACTGAACTGTAATAAATCAAGAAAAAAAAAGTATGTTTCTTCTTGTTTTTCTACCAAGCAGATAGGTTTAAGGCAAATCTCAGGGGTGTTATTGAAGAAGTTAATCAAATAGATTTAAAGATTTGGATTTTAAACAGCTTCATCAAGTTCTGTTTCTTTAGTATTTTTATATATGTCTGCTTTTAAAGATATCCTACTGTACAGCAACACAAACCTTAATACATATGCAAGTGTGTTGAAGTGTGTGTAGGTGTATGAATATGCACAATATCCGTTGATTTCACAGTAAGTGCCAACTGCAAATGCCTTACGGCTTTTTGTACTAGATTTTGCCTTTCCATTTTTATTTAATTTTTTAGAAATATGGTTTCCTTCTCTTGCCTTTTCCTCCAGGCTATTGTTTACCCCAATGGAAAAATTCCTTATAACCAGGATTTGTATCTTAAACATAAATACTGACAACTTGCCTATAGCTATATTGCCTATAGAAGCAATTACAGAATGACTGGATTGCACATGAGCAGACCAGAATCAACTTTTTACTGCAAATGTCTTCTAAATAGAAATACATTACCATTAGAAAATGTTGGTTTTGGCTGCAAAGTTAAAGGCAGAGCATCAACAAATCTAAAATGCTTTCAGCCTTGAGGGAAGAAAATATTCCATTTCATGAAATAAGTGTGGAAGTATAAAAAAGCAGCTCATAAAAATCACTGACTAACCATGTCTCTTTTCCCATATCTAGCAACCTCCCCCACTCTCCCCTTCCCTCCAAACAGAAACAATTATTTCCATCTATTTTTTCTACTTTGAGAAAGCATTTTCTTAACCCATTGTATTTTTTTCCTCAAAAACTGTTTGGTACTGTGCTAGTTTTCATAAAATTGCTTAAAACAAAATCTTGTTTCTACTGTACCTTTTTACACTCCTTTTGTGCCAAAGCTTTCCCTTATGCCTTTGTAAGAAAAAAACCCAGTAAGATGACTTACTTTCATCATACTACAAGCGTAGCAATGATTAATATTATAGAGAAAATGCTTCAAAGGACAAGTCTTTTCTTGAAGATACTGCAAAGTCAGATCTCTCATCATTCCAAGGATTCCCACCTCTGCCCCACTGACTTAGAAGATGCTATTTGGGCTGGTGAAAAGTTATAACTAAGGAAATAAAATTTTTAAAATTATTAGATTTTATTACATATGTACATCTAGTAATACTTCTGTTTAAGATAGATAAATTATCCTTGTATTTATAGATGCATGTATTATTTTTAATCTCTATTTTATTTTAAATTAACTTTATATGACTACCAAAATAGACAACCTTGCTTATACACAACCTGAATAATTTAAATTCACTACTGTGCAGAAATTGTTTTTATATGTATAAAATTGTTGTAGGAGTGGACCTTTGAACTAGATTGAACTGGCAAACATGCTTTTTCTATTTAAGTAATTTCTATTTAAGTAATTTCTCTATTAAGTAGCTTGATTTCTCCTACTAACACCTGTATATGTTCAAATATGTGCATCTGTTTCTGGTTAGATGAAAAAGTAGAGAGAAAAAGAGAATTTATAAATTACTTTGGGGAGGAAACTGCAACAGAAAAACATCAGATTCAACCATCTGTTTGATCGATACCTGAGTGGCAAGGAAATTAATTTATTAATAATAAAGCCAGCAAGTGCTTGGTAGTTGAGATTTTATTTTTCGCCATTACTTTAGATAAATTCCCTAAATCAAGTAGATCAAGCATAAAGCTATAATTAAAATATTTTTGATAATAACAACCCATGTAGATTAGATTAGATCTTGTCAGTCAGCTCTAAACAGAAGTCGCATGCCTGCATTATAAAGAACCTTCCTGTGAGTCCAAGAATTCAGCTTTCCAAAACAAAATGAGAAACAAAACCCTTTTAAAGAAAGATGAAATCCTAAAGGATTTCCTGCTTTTTTAATAATTTCTGACTTCTTAAACATTTATACCCTTCAGTTCAGATCTGTGTCTCTAATTTATAATTAATATGTATAACAGATCTAAAAAAACATCCCAAAACAAATGAAGCACCTTGGGCTTTTTTTTTTTTTTCTGTATTTCACTGAGTCCGTTTTCAATGACTCAGAGAGAGAAGTCAGTGTTCTTTAAGTTTCCCTCTGTTAATGCCACTTTTGACTTTAAATTAATTATTTAAATATAGAGAGCTTAATTTATGGTTACTTTGGATACTACTCAAAGCTCCCTGAAAAGATTGTTTGCACAATATTTAAAATCTTCATTAATTCCCAATGAATTAAAAACTTTGTTTCATTACAGAAAGTATAAGATCAAGACAGAGATCAAATTGTCACTTTAAACAATCCTGGATTTGACCAAGCTTGTTGGTGATATCAACTAAAAGTTAAAGAAAAGTGAATTTCCCAATCTAAATAATATGGACTTCAAACTTTAAAACAACAGCATATGCAACAATCTGCTACCACAGATAGAACTTAAAATCCTATCCCTTTCATAGTTAATTGACATTCTTATACAGCATTCAATGCAGCAGAATGCCATCTTTCTGCTGGCTTCTTGATATCCTCTCAAATAATAAAACCACAAGTGATTGGTATCAATACTCTGAGCATCACAGCATTTCAGCATTTGGCATCAGCGAAAAAATTTTTTCCCTGTGTTAAATATATTATTAGTATAATACTTCCTAGAGCAACCCTGCCTGGAAATGAGCGTGGGACTGAAAGAAAAGCAACCACTGATGTATCAAAAAAACTGTCCACTAATAAATATGACACCTGGAGGTGTGTTTTAATTACTTTTATTTGACTAATTAGAATTAATGGTTCAAAGCAGTTACCTCATTACATTTTACTCAGAAATTTTGAGAGGCCCACAACACAGAGCTGGTTCCCTGAATACATCCCACTGACACCCCAAAATGCTGCTGTCTTAAAAATTTCCTTTTCCCTCTACTGCAGCATTTATAAACACATGGGGTTTCTAGAAATTATGTTTAACTGCCCTCAACAGTGTGTTGGAAGGTAGGATGCTGTCATACTCAGATGATAGATAAGGGCTTGTATCTCTTTGGACATTAGAGAAAATTAATCTTTGGCCTGAACTATCTTCAATTTAGCTAAATTAGTCTTTTCCTGACTTAGTTACAACTACTGAGGTATTTCTTAAAGGGGACATCATATCTACCTTGTGTTTGATGGGAAAGTTTAAATACAAACAAGACCATGGACTGTCTAATGTTGTAAAAACTGAAGTCTTCCAAGCATATAAGGATACAAAGTTTTGGAAAAAGTAAATGACATCTATTTATCTCAGGAGCTTTCAGGAATAGGTGGCAACTTTGCTGTGGCTGTGAGGAGCTACAGTTTGACTTTAGTTATCAAAGTTGAGTCATTCTTTTGTGGTTAAAGCTGTGGTTGCAATGGTTTGTTAACTGACCAATATTTAAATAAAATACCAGAAATATCAGCTTTATAAGAACTATACTTATTTTAATATCTGATTTGTAGCCTTTCATAGATCTGCTATCCAAAACAAAGACTTTATGCAGCTTACAACATTTTTTTAAAGTCCATTGGAACATGTAGTCATGCCGAAATCAAGATGTATTTCCCCATGTTTTGTCTTCAAAAAAAAAAGATTATATCAAGTTTCTCACAATAAAAAGAATGTCACGTATTTTCCAGGAAAACAGAAGAGTGTCTCAAGCCTAAGATAATTTTTTTTTTTTTTAACATACAGTACTTTACAAATGACCAGTCAGTTATTTTTCAGTCACTACCCAAAAAAACCAAATTATCATATCTTACTTGCCATTGTACCTTGAGGAAAGGCAAGATTTGATTTCAGATCTCAGAGATGCTACTGGAAAAGAAAATACCAATAATCCATCCTCAGCCTTAAGTGTTAATTTTGAGAGAGTAATTTTTACCACTCTCTCAATAATGAGTGGGTTTGGCCTAGAGGCACCTTAAACTGATCATAATTTAACATGAACTTTGGATTTGGGCACATTATCATCTATGATTTCTTTACTAAAATTTGCTGTAGACAGGATATAAAGGAAAAAAGAAAGATTTAATGTCGTTGAATAAAAAGCAGGCTGCATTAGTCTTTGACATTGTATTCCAAAGTCTTACTCAGTGCTCAGAATGTGGAACTTGCAACAAACAGTGAGTTCCACAACTCTGATATAAACTAGTAGCATTCATAAATTTATATATGATCATCTATGTACTAAACAGATTTATGGTTTTTCCCAAGTAGTACAAACATAAATTTTCATATAGACTTGATGCATATATACAAGACTTTTTCTTTAGTGATAAACTGCATGGGCAAATTAAAAAAGGCTTACATTTTCAGTTTATTTGTTGTTACTTAATCATTTACGTATGCTCCTGTGTGAGTAAATTCTATTTCATTACCTGTGTCAGATAAATGTTGACTACATTTCTTTTAAATAAAAAAGTGTTGTGAATCTCAGATAATAATAATAGAATAATGATAATATTTAGAAATTAGCTTTAAACTACAGTTTTTGATAACAGCATTTAAGTAAATAAGCATATATTTGGTAACAAAAAGAATAATTTTAAAGGGAGATGTTCACCCAGAGAACCCAAACAGATAAATGATTTTTCATGTTTATAAGCTGAAAGCAGAATTCGAGTTTGCTGTGAAATAATCTATCAGTACTTGTATTAAATTGCAAAATTCCCATCTCTGAAAATTATTGTAGATCTATTTTCTGGGGAAAAAAAAAGGCATTAGAGGAAAATAAATTGCACTGAATAAAATATTAAAGCCCGAATTAATCCCTAGTTCAGGTTCACTGCCTGTGGAAGGAGTGTGCAGTGTTACTGACTGCATCAGAGCAACTCTTATCTCAGTAACAAAATGGATTGCAAACATTTTCCATTTCAGTGTTTTAATGCAAATTATTGACCAGTCTTGCTTCTCTTGTGGCCTAAAATGCTCATACAGGAAACTTCTTTTTTGCTACCCATGCTGATTTTTTCTGAAACTGCTGAAATTTTTCTACATAAAAGTTGACCAAAAATTTTCTGACAGACCAGAAGCTTCTTATTCTCATCCTGAACAACAGGAAGACAGAAGGCAAGTTTGGTTTTTGAAAGGGCTGAATGATTTTTGATCGATGCCCCAGTGATTCTCAATGGATTTTGGCTCTTAAGTCTTTAGAGGATGTGAGTATTGTGCAGAGATGTTAGCTTGCATTGACCTCAATTGAACCAACTCTGGGACTGGAAGGAGCATAGCTCTGTTAAGCTTAACTCATGAATGAAGCAGAGAAAAAGGTTTGCTGATGTGAGTGAAGCATGATGATGACATACCCTGTGGCTCATGTGTCTGAGAGAGCAGAGTGACTGCAAACAGTTAACATCGCTCCTGCAGCATTACTAGGTGAGTTTAGTTTATCTTGTGCAAGCTCCATAAACATTTTAAAGAGCCAGTCAGGGAGAACTTGACACCTTTGTGAATACTCAGATCCTATCTATATGTGGTTACATTTAATTCATAAAAAGTACTCTAAGGAGACCTCGAAGGCAAGGAAGAATATCATGCTATCAAGAAAACTACTTTCTGGATGAAGATTTTAGACTGACCATTGATTTACCTTCAGATTTAGCAGGCAGTGGCAGGGTGAGCAGGTCACCGGGTAAGGGGTAGTGGTAGCCTCTTTATTATTCATGTATTTCCCAGTTATAAATAATTTCACAGATCCTCATGTCAAATATTCCTTTGGCCCTGGCAAGTATCTCCTTAGAGGACTAAAAATGGCAACAGTGGCTCCCTTGTCGTCACGAGAAGATACCAAGCTAGAAGAACTCTAACCTCACATACATTCCAAATGTTCTACACATTGCTCATCAGATTATCAATATTTATGCATTTACTGAGTTTTATTTTCTGAAAATATATTGGCAAACTTGAACATATTTGAATATGACACAGCAAAAATGGTTCAGTGCAGATTTACATGTGTGATACATGAGATCATACAGAATGTACAGCTTTAGTGAATATTTCTAAATATATATAATTTTGAGCAACATTTCTTTCTCTTCTTCATATTATTGTTGGATATTTTATAAAGAAATTTTTGGGTTTGCTCTTTCATTTCAACAGTAGAATATGGAATTTTGAAAAAAAGAGAAGTCTTCCTTAATTAAATCTTTCTGTATTTTTAATTTACAATAAATTAAATTAATGTTCCACAACTTGAGTCTGTTTTGTCCATGATGGTAATTGGTAAGTCCTGACCTCATGGTCAAACGCAGGGGCCTGGTTGCAACCTATGGGTCTGGAGCTGAGCAGTGGCTGATCACCATCTTCAGAGTACTCCATTGTTAAAAAAAACACACATGCAGTTTTTATTTCTACACAATGTTTAAGATGTTAGGAAGAATTTCTTCACTGAAAGGGTTTTCAAACATTGAAAGAGACTGCCCAGGGAAGTGTTTGAGTCATCCTGCCTGGATGTACCTAAAAGATGTGCAGCCATGACATTTAATGACATGGTTTATTGGTGGACTTGGCAATGCAGGGCTAATGGTTGGGCTCAATGACCTTAAGAGGTTTTTTCCAACCTAAATGATTCTATGACTCCATGATTTAAGAATTTTTAAAAAACTAGTCCATCCTAAGTTCTAAAGCAAGACAAGGAAAGCATGCATATTTGCCTTTTTTGGTTTTTTAAAAGAAAGAATTTTGTACATTTTTTTCTGAGACAAAGCATCTCAAATTGTAGATGAAAAAAATAGCCCAAAAAATAGTTCTGAAAGATAAACAAATTAATGACATTAGAAGACACCGTAAACAACAATCTAAAATTCAGAGCTACAGCTCTTTAATGTGCTACATACTATTTGAGAAATTATGTAATATTAATTTAATTAATTTGCTATGCTGCTTGTACAAAAAGCTGCCAGCTATTTTATAAAACTTGTAAGAGTATAGCTCACTCCTGTGATTTTTCTAATTGAATACCATCATACTGCAATTGTACATGAGTAATTATATGCATCACTAATCCCCATCTTGCTCTCAGTAAGTCTGTTCATATGAATAATGTTTACACATTTTCCTTCTAAATAGGAAACCAGACAATAAAAAAAATGCAGTGAAATAAATTTTTAATAATTAAAAAAACAAAATAAAAGCCTCTATAAAGAGCAGAAAACCCCCAACCAAAACCCTACTCCAGGATTTGAGTCCATATTTTTAAATTGTTATTTTTCCATTCTTGAATATTTTACCTTTCATCTTTCCTACATGTATTTATTAGCTACCTTTTATGAAGCCTTGAAACTGAAAATGCTTTGAAATATGAATAAAGATTTTGAGAAATAGATTATCAACAAGAATAAAACATGAATTTTTATATGAAGAATTGGCAGTGTTACTGTGGTTTGTGGTTTTATTTACAGAAAAATTTTTATGAAGGTCTACTTGGAATAAATTTAAAAATCACCTGATAAAAGAAATAATTGTAAAATTCTTTAAGAATAATCCCACCTATGGTGTACTAACAAGCACTTTATTTTTCCCCTAAATTATAATTTTAACAAAATTAAAATAGTAGGCATTTTTCTGTTCAGGAGTTATATATTAGAGCTGTGTGATAGGTCATGTCTCTGTTAAAAGATTTAATAACTGCATTTGACATAACACAAATTTTAAGATGTTCAGTCTCAAGGATAAATGAAAATATTGTTTTTCAATACTAAAAATTACAATAAACTATTTCACATTATGTAACTAAAGGAAGATTTGAAGGAAAGATAATCCCACTCTTAAAAAAACAAACAAACAAAAAAACCCCTAACATAAGACTCACAAATTATGGAAAAAAAACCAGTTATTTTTTACATAAATCACCAAACTTGTATTTTTAACAACAAGAAACCCTGGAAAAATTGGTTCTTGATTTTTCATTTTATTTTGCATATTATTATTTTTAAGATTGTTGCAAAGATTCACTTTTTTCACCTCAAGTACGTAGTTAGAAAGAACATTAATATATTTTGCAACATGTACATTTCAGTAAAATCCATGTTGGTGTCTTTTTATCAGCTTGTCCTTTGGTCAAAATCAGTTGATGTGATCAGACTGTAATTATAATCAACTCATACTCCATAGTGTAACTTTGTAATCCTTCCCCATAACTGCAATATTTGAGCAGCATTGAAGTGATTAAAATGAAGATATGAAACAAAGACATTAATGAAATTACGCTATTATACAATTTGACAAAATTTTTTCTTTCAGTAATATACAAAAAATGCTGTCTCAAAAGGTCCTTGAGTTACTATCTCAAAATCTACTGGAGATGTTCAGTCTTGACATACTTTTCTCAGACTTATTTAACATGAGGGGAAAGAACATAATTTTTCTCTTCCTTATACCTTTCAGTCTTTCAGATTTCAGTTTCACAAAGCCGCTAAAGTGCTGTGGTCTTTTCACTGAGCAAAAGTGAAGTATGTCAGTTTTCCCAAAAACTTCTAAGTGGCTTGATTTTGTCATATTAGGTAGCCCAAAGTTATATCAAAACACAAAGAAATGTGTACAGATCAGTATTACTTAATGTGTACCCTAGAAAAAGCTTTAGTTGACAAAACAAAACCACAGAATTATAAGAATTTTCTTGCATTTGGTGTTGCCCTACTATGCCCTACTGTGCAGGTTGCAAGCCAACTTAATGACTGTACTGGCAATAACTGAAGAAATTTCTTTCCTTCTTAAATGTTTTAACTTTTCAAACCATTTCCACTCATATCCTTGCAATAATTATTTATCGTGTGCCGTGTCTGTAATTTTTTTATAATAAGTGTTGCCCTCAGAGATTTAAAGGAAGAAGTTTGAGTTTTTCATGACAGTGGCAGTTCAGTGTTTGGCTTGCATTACTGGGCCTTACATACTTGGCAATGTAAGTTCTTGGTTTGTGCCAGATAACATTAATTAGTGGGACAAATCATAGAACAGAACAGAATACACAAATCTTACCCATATTGATTAATGCCACATAGAGAATGCTTCACAGATATACACAACGTATATTGAAGGGCAAAATAAATTCTTTTACTAGAGGGACTGATATTTTGTGGAAAAACTCTTGAGCCCAGAATTTTTCCTCAGGTTTGAAAGCACTATTTTCCTAAAAAGGCATGCATCCATCTCATTGGAAAATATTGATTCATGTATAAAATTCCCACTGAAACAATATAGCTAAACAACATTAAACTTGAAAATGTTGGAAAATTTCAGAATTAAAGTGACGGTCACTTCATTCCAACCACATTTTTTTCTCATCTTTTGATAGCCATGCATTGATTAAGAAAGGGAGACAAAAAGTCCTATGTGTTGCAGATGTATTGTATTTGCAGGCAATGAATGCTAGTTATAACTACCCTTTTGAAACAGGAGGAGCTTAGGCTTCAGTTGCTTTGTGTCTCCTTATATCCTTAATTTAAACTTATTCCTTTTTTAATTGCCATATTATTGAGAAATATTCTTCAGTAATGAGGGGTGGATCTCAGATCTATTTTTGAGGACACAGAGAGCACTAAGCCACAGGAGGATATGTGGATTATAAAGCATCAGACCTTGTAATTAAATATTTATATTTCCAAAAGAAATAAACATGAACTGAAATTTCAGTCATTCTTTGTTCTGTCACTTAGCAACTTGTGAATGTTTAACTGGACCAGAATCAGACTTACTGGCTCATTTTTGACCTTTATTACTTTTAGCAGTTCCTTTTTCCTATTTTCCCATCATACAAAGATATTAAGGATGTTTTGGTCATAGCTTTCACTTCCTTGCTTCAAAGGTCAGTAGAAAGATTAATGAAAATGCAGCCAAGACAGCTCTGTTCTGGTACCAGTGCCACTGAAAAAAAAATCACTATTCAGATTACACAGCCCTTGACTGAGGTTTAGTTTCAGAAGACAGGATCTGTGAAACCTGTAGTTACCAATTCTTTAGTCTTATATCTAAATACTTTTTCAAAAGATTAAGAAAAAATAAACAGATTAACAACAAAAAAATCGTACTCTAGCAGTTTCTCAGCAGGGAAATCTGATTTAGTGTGCATTTCAGCGTCAACTGCTTTTACTTCGACAAAGGTAGGAGTAAGGATAAGCAGGTCCTTTCAATGGAAGCTGTCAGTCTTGATGTGGTGGTATAAGCTTTGCTTATTTAACAGATAAACAGTTGGGTCAGAAGTTTTGTTAGTGGGAACTTGAATTCATAGTCATGTTCTTCAAACAAATATTTCAGACAAACAGCTTATTCTATATTTTATAATAAAAAAAAAAAAGTGAAACTATTACATCTTTTGTTGAAGACCCCAGAGCTGGATGCAGCACTCCAGGGGGGTCTCACAAGATTGGAGTAGAGGAGCAGAATCACCTCCCTCGGTGAGGAGCGGTTGAGAGAATTGGGACTGTTCAGCCTGGAAAAGAGAAAACTTTGGGGTGACCTAATTGCAGTCTTCCACTACCTGAAGGGAACTTATAGGAAAGATGGGGTAAGAATATTTTCAAGAGCACATAATAATAGGACATTTTTTCTTTTATTTGCATCTCTCATTCACAGATACTAACTATCAGAAAGAGAAGTTGAAATTCTTTGTACAAATATGTGTATAACCTTTCACAGTTCTTTAACATTTGTAATTATGAGATTAATGTTCACCATCCACAGACTTTTGCAACTGAATAATGTAGTCACTAATATATTTTGCCTTTCAGAAGTACAAAAACTAGGACTACTATCAAGGTGTGAAAATTTCTCAAATAAACTTTAAAAAATGATAGAAAAACCCAATGCCTACTGTTTTCTAATAGAAGAACTATAGGGGGGACTTCTATGGCATTATCGGATTCTGCATGTGGCCCTTCAGTGTTAAAAGGAAGGTAATGATATCTTTAACTGCCTGTCAGTTTGTCACTATTCATCAGTAAGGTAAGATGAAATAAGCTTTCTGTTATGTCTTTATGTTATTGCTAAAATGAAAATACAAAAGCAAAATTATTTTGCCAAGGGATGTTCTATTTGCAAAAAGTGCAAAATGCTTGGGTATTCTGGAAGTATTCAGTATTGAAGCCAACTGCATTCCATTAGTGACATCATAAGTGTATCTTTCCTAATGCCCAGGTGAAATTTCCTGAGATTCTTATGCAAAAGATCTTGAAACTAGCTAAATAGAGCTGCTCCAACATCTTTCTTTGATGCTGACTGCACAGTCTATTTACTCATTCTGTGCTTATCTTTCATTTGCAGTCTAATTGAAAGAAATTGGATTATGTGGCTCTTTCTTTTCAGAAGGTGGTTGCTCTGAGCACATGCTTCAAGACACTGACATTTTCCTGTATTTTGCTTACTATGGGAATCATCTCCTAAGTTAAAATACCTCATTATAATTATGCTCTGAGACAAAGTTTGTCAGAAGAGGCAGCAGCTGACAAGTTGGTAGAATTGAAAATAAGTTTTCAGAAACAGCCTTTGTTTAGGTCTTGAACAGAAACAGCACTCTCACAATCTAGCAACATGTCGAGAAGAACTTTTCTGGGTTTAGCTTGATCCTGCTCCTCAATTACAAAATTTGAGTAAAAAGCTAAGTAGCAGCTGCAGACCAGGGACCATTTTAGAATGGGAAAAATTACAACGTTATTAGTTTCTGTATGACAGGACAGATTATCTGTCCTGAGGAAGAAACGAGATATGTGGAAAGTCTAAAATTATGAAACAAGCATTTCTAATTACTTGATTTTCTTTTTCTTGTTTAAAATTCAACTCAGCTATGAATTCCAGCTACCAGGACATTAAGAAGGTGTTTCACTGAACTTCAATTAAGATCAGTACTGAGAAGTCAAACCTCTGATTTGTAGTGAAAGGTATTGTCCCATTGATAACTAGGCATTGATATCCTTTACTACCTTTTTTTTTATTCCCAGTTCATTTAGATATGTAGTAGTTATATACTTCAATCTTCAACAAAATTATTCAATATACTATGTTCCATTTTCTTTCTTCATGCATATTGATTCTGAAAATGATTTTAGTAAGGCCAGAGATTGTTTGAGTGTTAGGAGAAAGCCTTGTTCCAAGACAGGATCTCCTTTCATGAATATTATCTCTGATATCAATGTGAAGAAATAAATTTCAGCATGCAGAATGCAACAACTTAAGTCTAGAAAAATCATCATTTTGTTTTGCACTTCTGTCAGTTTATAGGGGGAATATAATTTATTTTCAGACCTTACAATAGAGAGAGACCTCCTATGAACAAAACTACTTTTTAGACTTGTGAAAGAAACTCAAAAATATTTCTAATATATAGATAGAGTCTTAGATACATGTACCTTTCATTTGAGGATAATGCCAAACAAAATAGCACTTTTAAGGGTGTTTTATTAGTAGGTGAAGCCAAGTTCCTGGTCCTTGATAGCAATGTAGTAATTTTGCTACTTACAAAATGGATCCAATAGCAACTTTACATAAATAAGTAGAACAGTCCTTGCCAATTAGCTGTGACACCTTTTGAGAAAAACACTTTAACAATTTTGCAATTGTAATGTTCATGTTAAGCCACATCTCATGACATTATTTGCTAATCTTACTTGTGTTTTTCAAGTTTTAAAAGATTTAAATAAATTAACACAATTCCTTTGGCCTCTTGAAATAAACGTTACTTCAGATAAAAATTAAGCCAAAAACATTGATTGCCATAACACCCTACTTCTTCAAGCAAATTGGAGGGGTTTAGTTTTGGTTTTGAAGAATATGTAAAAATTTAAATCAAAATATATACAAAAATAGTAAGTCAAGGAATTTAATTAAAATAAAAACCAGAGGAAGACTACAGCTGTATGTTGTAGGTTTTTTTAATTAAAGATATAATATAATTAAAGGAGTTTTTGTTCATGAAAACTGGGGGGCATACTTTTCCAGTATATCACAATGCTCATGAAGGCAATAATTTCATTAAAAAAAAAAAATCCAGTTTCAGTTTCCAGTTCAGATTTCTAGAAACCACTTCTCTTCTGAAAGATGTCTAAGTGTCAGTACATACACAATCACTTTTTAATTTTTTTCCTCTCACTGTTTGCAAACATCCAAACATGATCAGAAAGAAAAGAAACACTTAATCTTTTGTAATAAATTCTACAAACAATTTCAATTTAAGTATTTACATTAATGAATTTATTTAATGATTTAGAGAAGAGCATTTTCATTTATGTATAGTGACATTAGTGCAGTTTCGTTTAATCAATTTTGCTTTCCCCATTGACTGATTGTATTTCAGCAAGATAAAATGAACGCCTGTGTTCCTGAAAAGAGTAAATAAAGAAATTACACTGATGTTTTAGTTTAGATCAAGACTATAATTTTCAAGTGAGTCTCCTAATTATTCTCACTCGTCACACACACACATTCATATCACAGAGTGGCTTCAGAGTGTCAGCTGTTTCCATTCTGGATGAAAATGAGGCCAAACACAGAAAAGAAACACTTCTAGTACTCCGTAACTGCTAAAATTGCTTCAGTCCAGGGCTCCAGTCCAGCACTAGTAGGAGCAATGCCTCATATAGTGTGGACACTGCATCTTCAGTATTTCAGACCAGTGCTGGTCTTCAGATGCAAACAAGAAATACTGAAGATGCAGTGTCCTTACTGGTGTAAGTAAGATGCACTCCTTACTGGTGTACATACTCTAAATACTTCAGGTAGGAAGCTGTCTTGGGGTGACTTGATGTTGTATTCCCTATCACTGCACTATGCCCAGGAACTAGTATATATACCTTTCTATGCTTTTAAACCGAGTCTGAGAGGAGAGAGAAGAAAAAAACCCCTGAAGGACACAGACAGAGATAACACACTCTCATTCTCTGCATTTTTTTTGGCTTCTGCGTTCGGCGGCTGGGAAAGCGGGAGCAGAGAAAGCACTCTGCTTGCTTGTTCAGCCATTTTTCGTTTTTTTTTTTCCTCCAGAGAGTTGAACTTTGATTTTCCTGTAATTTCGGATTTTTTCCCTTTTTCTGCTGGACTGCTTCACTATCAGAACACATCGGGAGGAATTTCCACCGAGCACAGAGGGCCTGACCCTGGGCCAAGCCCCAGCTCCAAGGAGGAGGGAGACCAGAGGGAGACCAAAGGGATGACTCTAACATTTTCCCAGGTTTTTCTCCACAGCAAGCGATTTTATTATTTAGCATTATCAT
This sequence comes from Corvus hawaiiensis, assembly GCF_020740725.1. Lineage (NCBI taxonomy): Eukaryota > Metazoa > Chordata > Aves > Passeriformes > Corvidae > Corvus > Corvus hawaiiensis. The sequence goes on from NC_063215.1 coordinate 29,128,792, forward strand.
CCTTTTCCCATGTGTCTGTTAAATAAATAGTTTTTATCTCTTTCACTTTCCTTTGAGGAAAAAGTTTCTTTTTTCCTGAACCTTGTGGGGGAGGGGTGGTTGTAACCTGCCTTCTCTCAGAGGATATATTTCTAAATTTGGCCAAACCGGCACAGAAGCTGACAGGGAAAAAACAGAATGTCCACTCAAAGTGTTATTAGTTCAAATGGAAATAAATTTAAAGTCCTTTCCATACTTTCTATTAAGACTTAACATTTCAATGCAAGCAAAATAAAAGGAATATTTCTGGGGGCTTTTAAAAGGATGTGGTACTCCTATATTCTGTCATCTGACCTTGAATGTATTTGGAATCATACTTTTCAAAGACATGTTTGCTTATTCTGTCCTGCAGCAGAAGCAGGCTTTACTTTTAGTCTGCCTTTTTATCAAGAAATTCAAGTTCCTATGACTCTTTCATGGCAGAATCATGTGGTTCAACAACACCGGAAAATTACTTAATTTTTCTTAGGTGTTACTATTTTTTTTTCTTCATAGGTTACTAATTTACCTAGTACCTTTCATGGATTGCATTCTGTTTGAAATACAAAACAATAAACAGAGTTCAAGATCAGTTTGAACTGTAAAAAAACCCCAAGCAATATCGTCCAAAAGTACATCATGTAGGGCGAAGAGAAGCAAAGAAAAACTATATGTATTCTATTCATATCTAGGCTTAAATTGTTCAAATTTTTGTAAGTTCCAGGCATCCTAGTTATTGATATTTCCCTAGGTAAAGAAAAGAGAAACAGATTATACTTCAGTAATATATTTTCCCTGTTGGTTTGCTTGAGATTCATATCCATCTCTTGTTATCAGCCTGAGCAGTATTTTTTCCTTCTGAAGAAGCCTGTAGTGGTTTTAGCATTACTCTCTTGTAGGCTTGCTCAGAAGTGGGACTTCCAAATAAAGAGATTCTCTTATTTTATAAATCTCTTCATCTGTAAGTATTATTATTGGTCTCTTTGTTTGTCTTCTATTTAATTAAATCACATCCTTTTACTTAATAATCAGGTAACTTGTAGTTGATGTGTGTATTGAAACAGAATGCCTCCTCCCCCCTGTTCTCATACAGTGTCTTTCCTTACACTGGGGCTGAATAGCAATTTCAATAATTGGAAAAGTGTTCTACTGTTAGATAACAGGAGGGACACATGAGAAAGTCCTTAAACTGCTACTGTGAAGGATATAAAGCACATATAAATATTCTAACCTGCACAGGAATAACAGAAATCAGCAGGTAAAGGATAGCCAGGGGAACAGGTTGCAGACTAAGCAGTAATATATCCCTGTTTGTGGCCCTTGGGAAATGTTCTAGCAACAGAGTGGCAATATAGATACAACTAAGGTCTATTGTTTTATTATTGGTCTCTGTTTTGTTCAGCTTCATATACTCTTCCCCTTCCAGAGCAGCAGCACTTAGTGTTCTAGTTCAGTAACACATTTCAGCAGTTGCCCACATATAAATATTTGAGTTACCTCCTGGAGACACCTTGCTTAAGAAATGTGGTGAATTAGGACCTGAATGATTGCACATGCAAATTGTAATTGGTATCAACAGCACTGATAGGAATCTGTCTAGGTAGCCATCTGGTTCGTCTATGCCTGAGAACTCCTTCTGACTATTATACACATTTTATAAATGCAGACAAGGATAGGATAACAAAATTTTAAGTAAGAACATTAATTCCAGAATTATTGTGTCCTAAATTTGTATTCTGAAAAATACCTAAATCAGTACAACTCTTAATATAAAGGTAAGTTACAAATACTTCCTGGGCTTCAACAAGTGACAGTACATTAAAATAAGCTATAACATGTATCAGATGAAATGTTATTGCCACAAAGCAAAGGGTCTAAACTCAAAGGCTTTTGAAAGGGTTTCAAAGACTTAGTTGAATCAGAAAAGATTTGTAGAGGAACATGTGAACTGGCAGAGAAAATGCTTGCAATTAAGCAATTTTGGAAGAAAGCACCTGAAAAACTAATCTCAACTCCTATAAATTACGTATTTTGTGTTATTACCTTGCTGAGATGAAGAATGTCTGGACGGTACATTGAGGTTGGAGGTATGAAACAATTTACAAACACATGCTGCCTTCAAATTATAGCACTCTTCAAAGTAATTATTTGCACCTTGTCTCTGTCAGTACTGATTACGCTAAATACGTTATTAAAAGACTGTATTTTCTGGGAAGGAGAAGAACATGGCTCAGTGGATAAGACTTTCATCTCTAGAAACAGACGTTCATTGAGAGAACATTTGGAAATTAATATTAACTTTTTGGACTTGATTTCAAATATTACTATAGTGTAAAATCCCTACACAGTTTAAATGATTGGCTAGCAGGTTTTTGCAATGACTATGAGGTTATGATGTAATAAGAAGTACAGAAATAGATGGCACACAGATTAACTATATATCTCCAAGAGATTAAGAAATGGAAACAGCATTCACAGAACTAGTGACCTGTAAAGTCCATTTTTAAGCATGCCATTTTATTTTCTGTGCAATTATTTGTCCCTAATTTAACATCTGACATGAACACTCAGCCCTTTTCCCTATTAACTGACTAAATTTAACCTAAGTTATTTCACAGAATTCCGTAAAGTTAAAATTTAACCTCTAGGAAATTAGAAACTATTTATTCAAAATGTCCATCAGGAGAGTAGTAATTAGGCATATTTTAGATTTCAAAAAGAAGAATAACATTCTCCAATTGTCTTCATCTAACCACTTATTTTCAACATGAAAAAAAGCCAGTTTTGAAGACCATTATTTTGGTCATAGGGATCAATAGTCTACTGAGCTTGTAAACAACCTGAATGAATGAAAATTTGGGACCAATCTTTTGCATTACATGTAGGAAGTACCTCATATTACATATAGTTAGTATACCACAAAAAAAAAAGGATGAACATATTGTTTCCTATAAATAATATTCTTCCAATATTCAGAAAAGTAATCTGCACCCTTAGAAATATGCTATTTTTAAAAAGGGGCATTGATGTGAATTCAGGCCTCACTCCTCTAGAAAAGTGCTCATTTTTTATTAATTTTAGTGATACTAAAAGTACAAACATTGATACTGCTAAGTAGGCACTTATACTCTGTGGTGCATTAGGTTATCTGAATGCTAGGTACGTAGTCTGTCCCTGTGCATAAACCCAAGTCCGTGTTGATACCTGAATGGAACCCACCCACCTGTGTCCCTCTAAAGAAGGTTCTTGGTTTGTCCTGGGTTGCAGTGTATTCTATTACCATCTTCATGAGCTGTTGAAACCAGCAGTGGGGCAGTGTTTCCTGGCCTCCTCCCCTCGGACTATCTCTCTGTTAATGGCCCATCAATGCCATGCCTCATGACTCAGAGATAACTCCCTCCGGACTATCTTCTGCTTGATGGGCCCATAAATGCCTGGCCTCATGACTCATCATCCCATTGTGAGATGCTCAACCCAGAGGGAGAACCAAGCATTCCATCCTGGATATAATCTGAGATTCCGAACAACACAGGCCCCCTTTCCACTGGATTTCCAGAGGACAGGAGCTACATAGCCACCACTGGACCTTCTGAGGAAGAGCAGACCCCTTCTACAGGATCACTGCTTCAACAGAACCACATCCACCACTTCAGGAGGACTGCAGCCACCATTTTATTGGACTGCTACAGCCACCCTGACTAACAGGGTGTCAGGTTGTATCCTGACTCTGTCAGTTTGAACCAGTGTTTTCTGCCTTTATTTTCTTTTTTGATATCCCTATTAAATTGTTATTCTGACTTGGTGCCTCCCACTGGTTTGTTTTCAAACTAGTACATGGTTATACCAGAAAACTTCAAGTTTTAGTTTTAGACTGGCAAGAAGATCCACCTTAAAATGTAGACACTAACATAAAATTCAGAGATTCTTGAAATTCCTATGTGTGCATCTTTGTTGGGGTTCGTCACCCTGCCATGTAGCCCTGGGCAGGAGGCACGGGGTTTCCCTAGCCCCTGGTCAGCCTCGTTCCCCATTGGTTGTTTTGTGTTCCCCTGCACGGGCAAGGACCCTCGGGTCCCATGACTGCAAGAGTTCCTCGGCAGATCTTCAGCAATTTGGCTGGAGAAATAAACATCTCTGAAGCATCTATCAAGAATCAGTCCATATATATTTATTTTCCATGGGACTCCTTGTTTGATACATCGTGTTACAGAATCCCCACTGTAACACATCTTAACTCATGTGAAAGATATATTTAATATTATATGGAACATGATCTTTTGTCTTCAAAGGTCTGCACTTTGGGAGAGGCAGAGGTTATAAATATGCTTCAACCACTGCTTTTTCTGGGCTTCCCATTCAATTAAACGACGTTAGTTCCAAGATATTTTTCTAACTACTTCAGAGAGAATAATTCCTTGAAGTTGTTCCGTAAGACTGTACAACTGCAGCTCAGGAATACCCTAGGAACAAAGTTGATTGGACAAACTCCAAGGAACAGCAGAAACAGACCATCATTTGAGAGTGAAATCTTTACCAGAAACAGACTGTTCGATACTTCTAAAAACAAAATGCCGCACAATGTGATAGAGCTCATCTGTTTGCTGATTTTAAAATGTATACTTCTATATTAATTAGAAGCTGAAATCCAAATTATTTATTCAACTTCTTGGTAATTTATTATTTGAATCAGCAATTATTTTAAGCGACATTTTACACAGAATTTTCACTTTTATTCTGTTCTTCTGTGCTAATTAAAGAAAAGGATAAAACAATTGCTGACCAGTTATTAAAAGCAAACATGAAGATGAAGACAAAAGGATGCATCATCCTTTTGGAAGATGGACTAATTATATTTTGCTATGGTTTTCTCAATTCACATTATTTCTTGTTAGCCGTCAGGAGTACAAAAGTATTGGCAAGTTCGAACTTAATGATAAATACATATTTACAGCTGAACACTTGTTAAATGAAACACCATTTCTTAGAAATTTCTAAACACATATTTAATATTTATTATTCATCAATATTTGGTAAGTAATTCAATTTTCTTAATAAATATGATTCATATTACACAACAGGAACCAACACGCATGTGATAGAATAAAACAAACCTGTCTTGAAGTTGTTGCCTAATGGTAATTAACAAGCAATTTATTAAACTCTTCTTTCATGTGCGTTTTCTTCTGATGAAGAAAATGGATTGCAGTGAACAGCATGGGAAATTACCTGATTCTGAGTTGATTAACAATTTAATCACAGATATATATTGGCTGGTGTCATTTAAGACAGGTAATGGTCAAAGTGACCTCCCTCTAACCCTTATGTCTTCTTGATTATAAATACCAAATCTCTCCCAACACTTGGGCATCTGACTATGACAGAAACAAATACTGTAGGTGCATGTACTTGATCAAAACTGAAATCTCACCTAGAGACATGTCAATTGCTTCAAATTGATTAAAGCTGATATGTGGCACCTCCTCAAGAGATCTTTACGCTACCTTATTTTTTCTTGACTAAAACTGGAGAGTGAAACAAAATTTTTCAGTTTAGTTGCATATTCACATCTATTCTCCTAGAATAACATTTTGTAGCATTTCCAAATGTTGCCAAAATATAATAAAATTTTCATTCTGCACACATAAAGCCCAATCTTCCTAATGTTTCTTTATAAAAGCTTCCGGTTTTCAACACTTTCTGTGAAGAATGCACATTTTCTTCCCTATTTTGATTACTAGTATTAAGAGACTAATTCTTCACAGTTATTTCTTCATTGCTATTGTCAGAATCTTCAAAAGTCTCTGTATCAATCAACTGCAGCTGAAAAAACCCCCATTATTATTTTAAAGCCCCACTGACACGACTAGCCTACCTACGTGACTTACCACCAGGAATGACTATCATAGTGTTTATCTCATAAAAACTAAGTGCTTAAGCATCTCACTTTGGTAGAATGTAGGATTGATTTCATCCACACTAGGTGTAATTCAAAATCTCTTTGATAAGTTGTTGCACATGTGATAAGAAATCTAAAAGGCAATAAACACACAATATTACATATTAATTAAGAAGATATGTATTAATGTCTATGTTAGCTGTATTTAGCTGTGATGAGTTTTCTGGTATGATAGAAGTCAAGAGACAATGTGTGACAAAAATATAAGATGAAAATATCATGCAGTATAAAAAGTCTCTTTACGTTGACATACTTGAATCTGATGGTAGCCAGTGACCCTAAAGGAAGATTATATGCACACCACAAGTGCATAGTAGTGTTCTTTTTTGGTTTTTTTCTTATTTGCTCTTTCCATTTTTAGAAATTTGGGGGTTAGGGATTTTTTTTTGGACTCACAAGGTGTAATTTTAATGTTTAACACCTTTCAGTAAACTTGTACTTCCTAAAATTGTCTGGTAACTTTTTGAATTCAAGATTGCTTTGGGCAACCATGTTCTGCAACAGTGTTTTATATTATTGAGTTATACAGAGTATTCCATTTGATTTATTTAAATTTGTTAACAATTTTTAAAAGTAGTTCTATCTTTTCATTTAAATTTGTTTGACTTTTTGCCTGCTCTTTTTATCACTGAGCTAGTAATTTCAGTTACATCTCCTTAGAAATTCTAAGATCTCTTTCTGGAAAAGTAAGAGATAATTTCAAGGGCATCATTTTGTACAGATTTTTTAGGGTTGCTTGCTTACATGTGAATCATTTTACAGCTATTTGTACTGAATTTTATCTGCCAGCTTACTGCCCATCATGAGACACTCCTGTACCCTTTCACAACCTTTTTTTTCACTGTTCTGTAATACCTTGCATACATGTTAAAATCTGTCACCTCATTAATTTTGCCATTTTCTAAACAACTTACGAATATGTTGAATGTCAGCTCTGTTAGCAGATCCTATATTTTCTAAATTTCTTATAATGCACTTGCAGGCTTTATGGCAGGCAAGAAGGGTGTTTGTTAAGCAGTTCATTTAGAACACCAATTTATCTGCAGCAAGAACAAAACAAATAATTCCTCATTCCAGGAAATTCATGTATCATGAGTTGAGTTAAAATGGCGCCAGTACATACCTTGCTTACATAATGAAAGTGCAGTTCAGTGTCTAAATTATCTATTTTGAAAGCTCCAAAAATAATCCCATAAAGGTATCAAATACCTTAACTTAAAAAGTATACTATGGTAAATATGTATCAATAAATTACAAAAAGGATTGCTTAATGTCAAATTGTAGAATGCTTTTATAGTCAGTGGAATATGATAAGTTGCTATTTTTATTTGCCATCTATCCTCTCCTAGACATAGATCTTAAAATAAAGTGAACCTCCTCCTGGATTGGCTAGTTCTGATTAGTTATATTGAGAATACATATTCTTCAACTTGGAAAAGTATGTAGCTTGCAGATGGTTGAAGGTAGAATTCTGTTATTTTTATTTCAGTTAAAATTAATGCTAAAGTCTTCTTACTCAATGAATTGCCTACCAATGTTACAAAGAACATATACCTACAAATCAGAGTATAAGAACTCTTTTGGTCTACAAGGCATAAAAATCTTATGGGCACAATACAAGCAGAGTAAGGTTTTGTACAAACCCAAATGGATGGAACTAGTCTAGATGAATGGATGCACATGGATGGAGCAGAATGGAGCAGAACAATTCTCACATAAATGTGTTTTAATATTTCTCATGGTGACTTTGTACCATTAACTTCCACTAATAGGCAGTTTAGAGAATCAGTTGCAACTCCCTTGGATGTGAAACATATGGGAAATATAGAAAAGGAAAATTACTTTCAAAATTTATAGTACAAGGAACATGAAATAGAAAGATTAACTGTAGAAAAGGTGATTGTACCTAAACAATATTTGCACTGTCTTTGTTTTGCATGTCTGTAGAATAATGATGTGACATTTGCACAGAATAGAAAGTAAAAAAGTTTTAATATTTACAACTGTCTTGCTTTTCCTCTTATGCTAATATCTGTGACAGATAAAGCCTTAGATCTATAAACACTACAATTTTGATATTTGATATTCATGTACAAAATCAAATCTTTGATATCCTGACCACATGACTTTAACAGTCATGACTACAGATAGAATTTTTAAAAATAAACTACACTGACAATTGTGTTTGGTGTTGTTAATTATTAATTATTTAACTAATCCTGATTATGGTCTGTGGATATTGTGAAAAATTGGCACTTGTGATGTCTTTTCTGCAAACAAGAAGAGTTAATGTGCCTCCTTTCTTGGAAAGGATCCAGAATGGAATAGTTAATTAAGCAACCCTCTTGCCATATAACTTTGAGGAAAATTAGTGGAAATATTAATCTGAAGTGCATGACTTCTGGATGTATATTTTCTTCTGTTTGTCTTCTATATGGAATGAGGATTATTTTTACTGCATGTATGTCCATAGAAGACAGGCATGGCATCAGGTTATGTGAGTAAAGATTTGTCTCCACACATCCTAAAAAGAGCCCACTGGCAAACAGGAGCACCCCGATACTCCAGCCAGAAACGTGAGTCCCCTCTCTGAGCTGCCAGAGCTGTCCCAGGGGCCTCTCAGGCCCAGGGGCAGAGAATACCCTGCACCAGAAGTTAGCAAGGGATGTTCCCTGTGGCATCTCACAAAGTAAGGGAAGACACTGTCCTCTGGTGTAGAATATCATGGGAAGGGTATTCTGGAAATGGAGATAGGGATAGATACTGTCTATTCTGCATGCACATTTTTGTGGGCAGGTCTAGAAACTAGACTGCTACTTGGGACTGTGGGGCATAGGGTCCCTTGTGTCTGGGTAAGAGCAGCTGGAGAGAAACTGGAATGCATGCATACTGTGGGGGTAGATGCCAGTGGGTATCAAGGTGGCCTATCTGGCAAGTAAGAGTCTTGGAAGCCAGGTATCAAAGTCAGACTGAAATTCTTGGCTACTGGAATGACTAGCACTAGCTAACCAGCTAACTAGCAGTCAACTGGATTTGCATGTGTCCATCTGGGCATTAGTCAGTTGGAGCCCAGAGAATGTAGAAGTTATTTACTGAACAGACTAAATGTATAAGACCAGCTGCAGGACAGACCCATATTATACATATATGTACACCTATTTTCCATTAATGGACATTCATCCCAAGCAGCCAAAAAAATGAACAAGGTCAGGCCATTACAGCTGTTTGCATTTGTCTAAATACTGTGTGCTCTGTGTTGATCTGTGTGGCCAGACACGTGTCTAAGTATTGTGAGTACATGTGCATATGTGTCTTCTAGGGCTGCATGCTCAGCTTCATTACTCATTAATAACACCATCTCAGGACATGGGGCAGCTGAAGGCTTGTGTGTATTGAGCTACTGCACTCTTCAACTGCTAGCAGTAAACATGACAGAAAAAAAAAATTGATAAATTTTATTAACTGTATGCACTATTTAAATTTTAAATAAATGCATATGAAATAGTAATAGATTCTGACTACAGTTTCTGTTCCAATACTCTGCTCTGTACAGTCTGTTGCTTTGGCTGTGCATCAGTGAGTGTTACATATTGTCCTTCCCCCTATCTGGCCGTGGCCTTCTGCAGGGTAATTTGTGTTATTGCAGAAGTAAATTATGCAACTTGAAGCACACCATTAACACTGTACAAGGTTTTCCAGATGTCCAGATATCAAATGGTTACTGTATAGTCTGTGGACATTACAAGCCAAATGTTATTAATTGGCTGTAAAGAAGACAGAGATGAAGAGACTGTGACCAGGTTCTCTGAAAATATTTGTTCTTCCTTGTGAGAATATAAGTCCATCCTGTCTATCACAGATGTAAATGCACTTAAAACTGACTAAATTTATAGTTTCCTCAAGCAAAGGTCTGATTAATTCATGTTTCTAACACAGATGGAAGATGTACACTTATTAGATGGAACTGAGATGCTTGCCTGGTAACAGCAAGAGTCTGTATTTGGCATATAGCAATGGTTTTTTCTGTTTCAGCTACTTATATTCATGTATTACAGAAGGTAAAAATAATGCTTGTGAGCATAAGATGAAGCTGGAACTTGCAGAGAACAAGGAAGAGAAACCAAATACCAGTCTCCCTCAAAGTGCAAAATGGAAAACATCAGGTTAGCAACAGAGAAACAGTAGCCAAAGAGCAGATATGTGAATAGATGTGGTAACAAATGTCAGTAAGAGATGGCAGGTGTATCGTTATTTGTCTTTTAGACAATAAAAAAATGCAAATATTGCCCAGATGGTATGATTAGAAATTATGAGAATGAAAAATCCTCATATTAAACGCTAGCATTAGGAACTAAAAAAACAGGAGGGGGCTTTGACTTCCAAAATAGTTATACATAAAACACTGTGCTGTCTAACAAGGTGATTCAACCCACCTGAGATCCGAGCCGTTCTTTAGAGATGTCTATCAATGTGCATTAACAATGCAAGCATTGTAACATGATTATGTTCTGATCTGGAAGCCTCATTTTGATGCCATATTTCGATGAGATGCACCCTGAACTCTTCACTCAATTCTTCTCTAGAGGGAGCTGATGACAAAGCCCTTACTGCCTTTTCTGGTGACAGAGCTATTACTGTTTACATCCTAGGATCTTCAGATATATCCTACTCATTTTCTGCAGTCTGCACTTGTAGTGCTGTAATTAAGATGTCATCTTTGAAATATATGAAACCTCACCTATTCTGTGGAACACAGCATACACACCCTGTCTTGTCCTTTACTACTTTACGCTTTCTGTTGAAAATGCTAAATGGAATAAGGTGTTTTGGATTATTTGGTTATTTTTCACATGCTAATTGCAGAGAACACAGTAAAATTAAGTGTTGTATAAAGCCCCCTGTCTTTTGGACAATAAATCATTAAATGTGACATATCACAGTAACATGGAAAAATCAAGGTTAAAAAAAAAAAGAAACAAATAAAAAGTAACTTATTTTTTAAATAAATCAGTGAGGGAAAAAGTTATATTTTTACATTCTTTTAAGTATCGGGCCCACTGAATGCATTGCTCATATGAAACAGAACTATTTATGAATATTGCCTGGGAACAGATTTTCAAAGTGTCACATGCCAATTAACACAGTACATGTGAACAGAAGCATAATGAATTTGAGAAGATAATATTCCCACATGCAGAAAATGTCAACAAGAACATAATTGGCAGCTATAGCATATGGTATATTGAGCTCAAAAACTTGTTTATACCATCTTGAATCTCCCACTAATAAAATTTCTCTTTATTAACAAAATATAAAGGAATATATCTGAAGTGGCATTCAGAAGTGTCACTTCCTTTTTGAGATTCAGGCATGAAAATTGATTGATGTGCTTTCTAATGTCAAGATTGTTGTTATATAATCCAGTGGGGTTTGTACAGCATTTATGGTACAGAATTTAACATATTCACCGAGGTTGTGTAAAACTGCTTGCTAGCTAAAAGAATGTTGACCAAGCCATTTTTGTGTGTCTGTGCACGTGAGTGCATATTTCCGAACTTTTATTATCTGAAATCAGAAAAGTCAGTATTTTCAAAAACAAATATGCAGGTCTGATTTCATAACTCTTGTGGACTCTGCTCTAGTCATAGTTTGTTCACACTAAATGTAAATGACCAAAAGAACATTTCTTCAGTGTTCTAGGCAGGATGTTTACACTAGCAAAGCAGGTTCTTGAGTCAAACTTATTTTCTTTTATTTATATCTGACTGGCAAGATTATAGATCTTGTGCAAATAAAGTATCAGTGTTACAGTGGATGATCTCTCTTTTGCCTTCCTGATGCTTTCTAAATGTTTCATGCAAGGAGAAGGTCAGCATAATAAGAGTGACTTAAAACCCCCAAATATATGCATGAAGAAAATAAGTAGTCATTAGATGGACATGAGATCTGAACTATAAATCAGACTGGTAATAATTTCTTCTGCATTTCTGACTCTTCCATAAATTCTTAGGATATATAAGCTTAAATTCAAGTAGCTTCATTAACTATAATAATTTTCAGATTTTACATAGCTGAAATGAAAAAAAAAAAAGCTTTAAAAAAATCCTGTAATGTTTCCCTCAAAATTTCCCTGAAAGTTTCATCAAACCCTTCTCTTTCATTTCCTGTTGTATATCTTCCAACATACCTATTAATAGTATTAGTGACATGTAACTATTGGTTGTTATTAAAACCTTGCAAACATCACTGTAAACCACTTGGTTTCTTTCTATAGTTTCCTCCTCTTTATAGTATTAGACAAGTTGCATTTGCATATAATCCAAGAATTGCTTTCCATTGAAGTGAATCCAGGCTAGGCTCAGATGCCCCTTATAAGGATTTAAACACCACTGAAACAGAGGTATCCTGCCTCTTAAATTTGTTATGAAGAGGCTGACAGTGCTAGAAGATAATGTAGATTTATTTGTCTACCTCTAATGCTTAACTATGGTGCCTTTTTCTGAGTTGGAAAGGGATGTCCAAAAAGCAATCAGATCTTAGACGTTCTTGAATTTTCCTCTAGAAATGTTTTGAACATTGATAAAAACAGTAATTTACCAGTGAAATTAAATACTGATTATATTTGGGAGGTCTTAAGCTTTTTTAAACTTCTTAGCTACATGATCCTAGATATTAGAGAACCTCTTTTTTTTTTTTTTTTTATTGTGAACACAAAGGAAATAAAAAAAATACAAACTTTCTTTTAGGTCTAAAACCACTTTTAAAAGTACTGTAAACAAATTTGATGGCAATCACAATGATTTTGCAAGGATGGTTATAAAGGAAATACAGTAGAATCATACATCCAGCTGAAATAGGAGAACTGTAGAAAATTTGAATTTTCCCTTTTAAATTCATGATGAGGATGACACTGAGGTAAAGAGTATCTGAATTTTTTAAATGCAACAACACTTACACCTACCAGTTTTAAGGTCATCTGATATTTCTCATGATTTCCTAACCATGTTTCATTGAGAATATTTAAGACCTGTTTAAGAAAAGAGTATACTGAATTACTGTCATTTTTTCCAATAGCTTTTCCCATTGTTTTTAGCAGTCTTGCATCCATATAGTAGCTTCAACACAGTCTAGTTTATAAAGACTATCTAGAAAATATTTGAAAATATGTTAAACCTGAAATTACTGTTTTCAATAATGGCTTTGGTCTCATATGAGCCAAGTTCTTTGGCAGCACTCATCTGATGCTTAGCTGCACCAGGATGCACAAATGCCTACTTTTCTCTTTATATTCCCCACTAGAATGGGGACAACGTATATAGTATATAGTTGTAAAGTTTGCATTACAGGTTGGGTGTTCTTTAGGTAAAGGAAGGACAGTGACATCCTTTGAACCAATAAATGGATGCTTAAAGAATTCAGGCTACAGATAATTAAAATCTGTATTTTTCCTGAACAAAATACTTGACAGCCTTAGTGAGTTTTGGTGAGATTATTCTCTGGTGAGACTTCACATTTAAAAGATCAAAGATAACTGGGCCAGGAAAAAGATCACATAGAGAGTGAAACTCCACAAAGAATATGGCAGGCACTACTGTGGTATTTAATTGTTTCATTCTCTGTTTTCAATGGCATAGGAAATAAAATCCCTAAATTCCTATCCCAGAGGGATGTCTCAGGTAAGGTTTTTTGTTTTCTTTCCTTCAATATATCACAATATATCACAGCAGATCATCTTCATGTTTATCACACATGAAAAGAATAAAAACCTCACTTTTTAATCAAGCAATTATTACTCAACTTTGAATGCATTGGTAGCAATAAAGTAATTCTGACTTTACACATAAACAATGAGTTTTGGATGATAAAATCATGTGATAAAACAAATTATTAACATATGTTAGAGTTGCTCTTCAAGGGTTTTCATATTTTCAGCTTCCTATGGTTCTTTCAAAGTGGTGTCATTTTTCTTTTTTCTTTTTTTTTTTCCTACCAAATAAATACTTTTTACTGATTTAAAAAGTAGAAATTTCTCCTAGCTTTTTTAATTTTTACTTAGTTTTTGTTTTTTTTTTTTTAATTTTGTTTGGTTGGTTTGGTGTCTGTTGGGTTTTTTTCCAAACTTGCAAGCACTAGCAGAATGATTTCTGTAGTTGTTCTGGAGATTTAACTAAGTCACTTTTTTACTATTCTTGCTTGATCTTGTTGTCCTTGAAGTGCTTATGTGATGGCTGGGTTCAAGTCTTGGTTTCTATTTAGTGTCCTCCCTTAATAATCATTTGTAATGCATTTTGTATGAACAGACCCTCCCAGAATTTCTGAGTGGCAATGCTCCCTTTCATTCTTCTGAGGGCTTTGGCATTCTGCAGGAAGGTGGACTCTCCCTGTTGTGCTTAGCAGTATGCAATAGACCAGATTATACTGTACGCTGAGTATTAATAAATGTTCTTAGAGTTGCATAAATGATAAAACCAGAATCTATCATATATACTGCTTGTATAGTCATATCCATTACACAGCCATATGTCTACAAACAGGTAAGTACCTTTTCCAAATAGGAAGATATGTAAGATAATGAGAAGAACTACTTGAAAATAAAGCTTCAGACCAGGCTGTCATTTAGTACTCTGTCAGAGGAGATATGGGTTTAAATCTCCCTAAAGAAAACTGGATATGAACCCAGAAATTTCATATCAGGTCAATTTTTTAAACAGTGACCAAATAGGAGAGGGGTTTTGACAGGAAGTCTTGACCTTTTCCAAAAGATCTGCCTATCCAATTTTGCAATAAGTACAAAAATTTTAAAAGACAATTATAATTCCATAAAGATTATGATCTCTTGACATGAGGGAGGTCCTTCCTTGCATCTGAAGAGGAAAGCATCTTAGCCTTGGAAAATGGTAGGTGCAAAAATAATCTGTGACTCAGCATATGCAAAGGATTAGCATAAAGAGCTTTCTGCCTATCCTTGTGAAGACTTTTCTGGAATTCTTAATTATCCCCAGGTTGCTAATTTAGGGTTAATCTGGTACAGTTTTACTTTAGCCTTACAAGTCTATAATGAAATACTAAAGCTATTTTTGACTGTTCAAATCAGGACAAACAATATAGAACTACTCAACATGTTCTAGTTATTTTTAAAGCTTATGGTTCTTGTTAATAACTGGCAAACATATCCTCAAAAATACTTATTGTAACTTTAAAAAAATCACTCCATTTAATTTCAAGAAGGATCTCAAGGACAATTTAGTCTTGATTCTACTTTAAGATGTTACCTTTACATGGATTAACACTATATGCTTACTGTACTGTTTGTCAAGTTGATTTTTCATGAAAAAGCTTCACATTGTCTAATTTATCATTTACTATTTGATAGGATTTTTTTTTCCATGGTGAGTCTTCGGTTGCCTGTGAGATCTTTCTTCTTAGGGAGGTAGTTTTCTTATACAAATGCCATGTAATTTTCTAGAGAATTGTCCATGTTGTCAAGACAGTTGTTTGCACTGCAAATATTTTGCTTCTGGCTATATTATTGCTTCATTTTGTTTGTAAAATTTAAACAAAACACAAAAGCAAAATACATGGTGTCAAAATAAACACAAAAGAAAAAGATGGGTTTGGGGGATGTTAATAGGTTTTTTTTCTCTCTTAGATGTTTATCTCTGTGTTTTAGAATACAATTGAACTTCATATTAAAATAAAAAATAAAATATCACTGGAACTAGAGAGTAACTCTCATTGCTGACATCTTTTGCCTTGGTCTCATCATGTACTGGCAAGATCCAGACCCTTAGCCTCTACTGGAGACTGAAAGTATATATACCAAGCCTCAAAGTTTGAACCAGAATTTGCTTATCATTCTTAGTTTCTATGATGTGGTAGAATTAACAAGCACCTATTAACGTAATACCAGGTTCTGATAATATAAGTCCAACATTAAATATACTTGAGTACTATACTATATACTTGAGTCCCTGTTTAGTTCCGATTTAAAACAAAGAATGAGAAAGAATTATGCAAGAAAAATCTCTGCTTCAGAAAAATGTCTCATTTGCAGAAAAAAAAAAGAAAGAAGAAAGTGACATTAATAATTTTAACTCTAGTTATATAAATGTGTTATAATGAAATGGTCAATGAATTTCAAATTTTAATGTTTCTGAGTGGATAGTATTTCACTTTTGAGAAGTGAAAGTAATTTCAATGCATTTTCATCAATATGTTCTCAACATGGTTTTACTGGCAAAAAGAATTATCTAACTGATCAGTTGCACTAAATATCTGAATGCTTTTAGTGAATGTTTGAGCACGTGTCCTTTTTTTCATCAAGTAAATTGTAAATTTCCTTCCTACTTAAGGATTAAAGTAAGAAGTAAAATTACCCCCTTTTAAATTACATTTGCCAATGTCCCTTTTTAGTCTAGTGACCAGTAATACTCAGAGACTTTTTTTAGCCCCTCTCCTCTTTTTTTCTTGTGCTTAGATGTTTAACAAATACATAAAGTGACATCTCTGGGTCCATTAAAGATAATCAAAACTTCTCATTTTGCAAGACATTGTTACAATTCACTATTAAGAAAGTAGAGTAAAAGTTGCAGCACAGATCCATTACACTATCACAGCAATTACTTTCTGCTGTTACAGATAATATCTAGACCAGTGTACAAGAAGAGGGAAAAAAACGTAATGCATGTTACAAAGGACCATCCATCACTTGATGGGCATAGTCATGATGAGATAGAAGGTGCAATTTAACCAGTGTCAATGGAGCAGTTCTTTATATCCCCTAAGGAATACTCATTGTACATATCCCTTTCAAATATTTATGTCTTCCTACTGTCCATTACTCTGAGGAAAAATTAATTTGGCCTAGCCATGTAAAGCATTGCTGTCTGCAATCTCTTGATGAAAAATAATCTAGACAATATGCAAAAATATGAAGCTAGTCTAAATCTGAGCAATACCACAAAAGCCCTGTCAAAAGTTATTTTTGTGTACTATGGGCTAGATAAATTCATCATTAGGAGTATAAATAAGGTCAAGGATGATCTTATTTTAATACTAGGCCAAGATGTTGAATAATTTTTTTCTCAAGAAAAAAAGCCCAAACAAAAATCAAACCATTTGGACTCAGTTTGTTGATATGCCTTGTACACATGTGTAATCTATCTAAGTCTTAGTGAGACTTTAAAGGATCATTTGTTCTGATAGCAATTGGCTTAAATGATATTATCTGGCTACAGAATTTGCAAACATATGGGCATGGGCATTTGAAAAAATGTTCCCATCAGTAACATTGAAACCCTCAAGAAAACTACATTAAAGAAAAACAATGAGCAATTAGTAGATTAATGTAATTCTTGTCACAGTGCTGTTGTTTTATAAGAGACTTAGGAAGAGCAAAGTCTAAAACTGTCCGAAGAAGAAATAGGAACCCCAGGCATGGTATGAAGATCACAAGAAAAGTCAAAAGACTTAGCAAATGCATATAAAATGGGCCAATGTCCCATTCCCAAAATAAAGTTATTGATGAAAGTTTCTCTAACTGACAAAAAGAGCAGCCCACTGTGAATAACTTCCCCATGAGTATTTAATAGTCATACAACCAGAATCTTCACACAACCTGGATAAATCATAGTTACTTCAAGAACTAGTGGAAAATAAAGTTGTGAGATATTAGCAGTTAAAATGGGGCTCAGGGGGAAAAGTAAAATCAAGAAAATAATTCTCATCATTGCACTGAGACCAGTACAGCCAATACATCTTCCCAATGACCAGAAGTAGTGACTTTATAGGAAAGTAAAGACTTATACTTGTGATATGTCTCCATGACTTTAAAAAATATTAGCTTTATAAAATGAAGTTCAAGTATCTTTCTGATTCAGGTGGCCCCAGGAACATGCTCTTTTAAAAGTCAATATTATGGATATTAATCACATATGACTGATCACCCAGATGCACTTTTTCTTTTCATATTTTTCTTTGCACTTTCAAAAAGTGCTTGTTATGTATTTCATTGAAATGATTTTTAAAAAAATATATATATATATTAAAGTTTGGTTTTCTATACTTCTATCAAATTAAACGTAGAAAAGTATGTATTCTTGATAAATAAGCAAATATAGATATTTGAAAGAAATATTAACCTTGTATTGTTCTTTTGCACACTCTATATACAGTAATTAAAACATAGGCAAGAACTTTGTAGAAAAAAAGTGTTGATCAGTCATTATCATTAACAGTTATTGACAGAATAGTATTTGTTAGCAATAACAACAAGCACAGAATAACCAGAGATTATCTTTACACTGATTTTTAAGTGTAAATTTTTCGTTTTGTAAAATAGAGAGGACATCTAGATATGATCTCTTGGACTGGATATGAAATTTTACTGTATTTTAATAATGCAGATAAATGGAAGTTGGAAATATATGATAAGCGAAATATGATATTGTATATCTGTCTCATTCTTATATACTTCACATATATTTATTTATGAATGTGTTCAGAAATAGAATACCAGGCTAAAGGGACCTTTAGTCTTATTGACACTACTTTTATATGCCCATATTAAGTCCATAATATGTATTACTGCATAATAAAAACATGGTAGAAATAATTTAGGCTCAAATTTGTCACCTTTGAATTACTGTCACACATATTTCTATGAATTTCTATATAAAGGAAAATTTTTGATCATCTTAAAAAGAAAAGGAGAATGTATTGCTTCCCTACTGTTTTTTGATAGATTCATGCTATCAGCTTTGTTTTCATTCTATTATTTTCATGGGTGCATGTGTATGGGCACCTATTTGTATATATGTCTACCTTAAAGAAACCAAACCAACCCACTCCTATGTCTTAATTTAAAGCATCGAAAAATTTCTGACATCTTTGTAAGATAGTAATTTATTTTTTTATATGAACTTTATGAATACATGTATTGCTCTAAAAAATTATCAAAACTTATAAAACAAAAATTACTTATTTCATCACTTTGGTCACTTAGTATGTGTTAAAATATGTACTACTGTGCAATATTTTCATCTAAAAAGCATCTTCACCAGCCGAATAAAAATAAATAAAACTGTGAAATAAGCATAAACATAAACATATATATGCTAAAAATTAAGATACACACTCTTTAATATTTGTAGTGACTTGTCAGTATAAAACTAAAAAGTGTGTATCATAAGGGTGTTGGGGAAAAAAATATGATGTGATCTTCTAAAGTGTTCAATAACGTTGCTGCCTGCCCCTGAGGTGCAGCCTGGCCCCCACGACTGCCCAGACATGTCTGGACTTGTTTAAACCATGTGCTCTGATCCCTCTTTGTTCCAAGTGCGGGTAAAACTGAAAGTACCTCGGACTCCACCGGAACAGTCCGATTGGCTGATTATCCCGGGTCCACCCCCAGCTCTCCCCTTTCCCTTCCCCCGAATAAAAGATGAGCCGAGCCGGCTCTGCCCTCTCTTGCCTTGGCTCTCCTTCTGTTAACAACTGCTGCGGTCTCTTTCTCGGGATGAGAGGAATAAAACAAACAGGATTGAAGCACAAGCTCGAGCTGTATTTCTACCTCTTTGCTTCTGCTACTGACATTGGCTTTACAGCTATCACTTGCTGCGTTTTGGAGCCACTGAGTCGCTGGATTGCCCGTGCGGTCTCTCTAGGCAGCTCGGGGCTTTCTAAGGCGGATAACGGTGAGCTAAGCGACTGAGCAAGCTGTGAGCATTCGTCACAATAACATGGAGTGGGGTCATTTACAAAATTTGTATTTATCTGCACTTTTTGCCTTCTATAATTTAGTTTTTGTGAAAAAAGAAATTCACCCAAAATATTTAATTCACTCCTGAAAAATTCTGAGCACTGTCATAATAAAATTAAGACAGTTTTGATGACAACGAGGATGAGAAATCATTCCATACATAAACCCCAATTGATTAACATACATATTGTGTATTTCACCAAGTCAAATAACATTTTAAATCTTTTACCTTTTCTACTGTTTTTGAACACTTGCTCTGATGTTAAATTTTGAAGAGTTGCCACCAGTATTGTAAAAGATTAACATGGCTGGAATGTTTGACATATAAAAATGTCAGCACTTATTAGTGATAAACATCATCTTCTCTCCTCTCTTGATGGATTATATGTTCTTTCATTAATGTAAAGAAAGGATGAAAGGGACAAGTTATGTTCTGGAGTTTTCTGTTAAAATGTTGCTGGCATTTGACAGGACTTTTTTATACTTTTCTAAAAGAAAAGGTGTCATTGGTAATTGATTCTGTTGGGAAACTTATGATAAAAATCACATATACTCCCACAGCTTAGAGGACTGTCAAATTGTAACTCCATCAGTTTTCTTTTAGACATGCCAGACAGAAGTGTTAACAAGAAAATGCTAAATAACTTAAAACTTTGAAACTGGTATTTAGGGAAAGGAAGATTGTAAATGTAAGGACTGATTATACCAATAAGCCTGAAATGGACATGTTGTATTTTCAAGATCTTAAGAACTCACAACAATCAAGAAACTTAATATCATGGACCTAAAGTGGAATCACAACTCTGTTTTGGATGAAACAGTTATATTTGTGACTGTATAAAACTTGCAGCCTTATTATTATCTTATTTCTTACTCTTTCTGTCCCATATTATTCTTGTTTGTCCTGGGAAGACATTACAAGTGCAATTTTGGTGAAAGAGACCTAGCTTAACTATATTCCAGATGAAACATCTCAGCCAACTTCATAAAGTTAAAGCTTGTACAATCTGAATTGCAAAATTAAGCATAACTAAAAATATCTAATTCTTTATGCAGTTTTGGCAGCTGTTCCACACTCTGGTACAAAGTAGGTCATCTACAATTTTTTTAGTGTAATGGATATTCTCTTGTACAATAGCATCATTTACCTCTCCATTTACTATAATTGAGGACAGTTTAATTTGAATTAAATTTAGTTTTATGGCTGAAGCACCATGATAACAGAAAAGTCAAGGTGAACACGGTCTTCTTTTTTGTTTACTTGATTACAGTGCATTCCTATGCACTTCTTACTAGAGAAGTACTATCTACAGCACCTACCAAAGGCAATATTAATAAAGTGGAAGCCATTGGAATTATTTCCTACTGAAGATCAGAGACCTAAAGGAATATTTTATCACAATGAGGTATTTCTCTGACAGAGTGTCACTGCTGCTCAAATGGCTAAAGGAGACAATTATAAAGAACAAATAAAAATCACAGGTCCATATATTAGCAGATAGAATAAAGAAGGGAGACTGTTACTTATGCAAATCAATCTGCACTAAGCATAGAACCAATATCTATATCATTAAATACCCGTATTAATCAGAAAAATGTTATTCTGATTGACAATTTTCTGCCTGTGAGGTGACTTCTTTCTTTTTTCCCCTCCCTCATTGCTATCAGACCACATGCCATATCTACATTTTTCCCTCTCTTTGCTTTTAAGGAAACTTAAGACGAAATCGGCCACTGCAGACTCCCTGTGAGGAAGCTTCAAGTTCCCTGATTCAGGATGAGATGACACATCAGAGTACCAAGCAAAGGACTGGAAGCCAAGTTTTGTGACTCTGCCATGGGAAGCAGTAGGATGGCTGAGAATTCCATCTGGTTTTAACGGTCTTTACTTGTTCAAAAAGCTTTATGTCTCTATCCCTTCTGGCTGATTTATCTTGTTTTAAAATTGTCCTTCTTTAAGTTTCTCCAGGCCTTGATTTTCCAGTATCATTTCATCAATATGCTTTGCAGTTCTACCTTTTTATGTCCTCATTTTCAGTATTTTTGTTTCTCAGCATTTATTGGTGCTTGATCCTTCACTGATGTTGCTACAAGCTCTGTTTTTTCCTTGCACCATATTTCCAGTTTCATTTTTTCTGTGTGATATAACCTTTCACTACCTTTTCTGATGTTTCCACATATAAGGTCTTTGTTTCATCTCTTCTTTTCTTTTGCAAACTGCCATTAGAGCAGGTACCATGAAGCAGTTACCTTGAGTGTTTCTGATGCAACCTAGTGAAAACTAAACACTGTGTATAGTGAGAATTTGTTCAGGGATTGTTTTTTCTGTATTATTACCAGCAGAGTCCAGCTTCTTCTTTCTTCTCTTTCTACATTTAAAATAAAGTTCTGAAGTGCTAGCTTTTAAAACTTATTTTCCGAAGTGTCTTCACTGGGAGAAAGTCCCCTAGCATCTTGAAGAAGTGATTTGTCAGATACCCTTTAGCAAAACAATTTTACTGCAGATATATGCTCACTGGAGGTCTCCTCATGGTACAGTGGAGGGACTGATGAGCTGTGAGATCCTCAATACAAGACCATAGCTGAAGGTCACACTGCCAGGAGAATTACTGTTTGTGTAAGGAAACTGAAATATTTTGTGAACTAAAGAACTAGTTCACAACAGACATTTTTTCACATTCACTTTATTTACCTCACACACTTTATTTAATTCACACACTAGAGGGACAAATTTGGCTATACACACCAATAAATTTGTCCATGGAAACCAAACCTGTTTAAGGTTTTCCTTTGGTTTTAGGGGGTTTTAATGCAATCTTTGTGACAGACAGATATGAGGATTAAGCTTCTAAAATAAGACAACTTGTTACATGTAACATGGTAGGGAGTACAAAGCACAATAAAATATATTAACTGGGAAGAAAAAATATTAAACTTTTTAGTTCCTCTTAGCCATGCCTGGCTTCAGTCCTCTAAGTTCTCCACATACAGAAAATTCTGTTGTGTTGAAACATCAAAAGTTATAATCACAAAGGCTATTTGTCATTGCTCCTTCTCTTGCCTATAAAATCAAGAATTGCGACAAATAAGCACTTCTTTGTCAGATCACTGCAGGGTGACTATAATGTGTACAACATTTAATTTACTTATTTTTAGTGAGTTGATTTCTTTTTTTATGACTTCATGCGTGCAGATTCTCTCCTGAGTGATCATGGTCAGCATAATACAAGAACCAGCTCCAGCAAGGCCTATTCTAGATTTTATGAAAGAGCTTTAAAATCTAACAGAATTAGATAGGGATACTTCTTTTCTTTAAATGAAAGCACTACTTTGCAGGTGCTCAGCAGTAGGCACTGTCAGCCCAGGAATGCTAGAACTAAATAGTCTTTCATTGTTGAAAACAGATTTCCACAAAAAAGGAAGATGATGGAGAGCATATCAGCTCTTCGTCAGAAAGGTCAATGCAAATAAGTTCCTTTAGAACTCCTTTACCATTGTCTCTTTAGTATGGGACTCCAGGATGCCAAGAGATCTTCACTTTACTCTTTTCAATTTGCTAATCAGGATGCAGCCTGGACACTTGAATGTTTCATCCAGTAGAAGGGCTAATAGCAAGATGTAACCCATTAGCAGCATTTTAAGCTGAAATATTAAAAAAAACCCCAAAAAACAACAAAAACAAAAAAAAAAAACCCCACCAAAACAAAATCTCAGAAAACTGTTCTATCTTATTTGCGCTCATTAAAGCATGCTCCTTCATAATATGTGTCTCTGTCTCTACTGAGACACAGGTTATAGACCCAGGAGCTAATGAGATCATAATGAGACTATAAAATTGCAGCATAAGGAAAGTACAGATCTAAAGCAAGGATTGTTACAACTTGGAAATCATAGTAACTATACAGAGACCTTCAGACTTCTGTTGTAAAGAGATGGTAAATATGCTAAATACCAGTGTTACCTTAAAATATGTATTTTTGAATGTTTGTAAAATTCTCTACTATTAATATTAATCCTTGTATGCACTCTAAGCTTTTATTTGTCTTCACATCTTTCTACTTTCTCCTGCTTGTCACACTTTAATGTCATTTCCTCTCTCTCTGTTATTCCTCTGGCCTCTTTTTGTCTCTTTTTTTCTTTTGGCTTTTCTTTTTCTCTCCCTGGAGAGACTCCCAGATGACATTAGAAATGTAGGTTGGACTTCTGATGTAATTCTTAGAGAAAGAAAAAGAGATTACAACCTTAGTGTTCAAGGCTATATAGGAAATCCTCTTACATGTCTCTGTAGCAATGCTTTTTTATGAGCCTGAGATGACTGAATATGTATTTGCAGATAGGGAAAAAAATGAAAACTTTAGAAATGTATACGTTTAGAGTGTCCGAAAAATTAGACAGAGTTGCTTGTCTCACTACAGAGTGTTGTAACTGCTGGACTCTGCCTAGCAGGCTGCTGCTCCCTGAGAGCTCAGTGAGGGTTTCCTAGGGCCGTGTGATCAGTCGCATCCCGGAGTCCATTTCAGACAGCCCCTCGATCTGGCTCCGGCAGCCAGCAGCGTTACAATGCAGTGGTGGTAAAGAAGGTAGAGAAGGGTCTCTCATGAGGGTTTGAGATGCCTTTAATCACATCTTGTCCCCACACTATTCAGAGGTAGAGAGACCATGTGGTCTGGGTGTGGGGTGGTTTTGTCAGGGGCCATGGGGCGGTCCCTGGGTGGGGTTGGGGTACAGGAGCAAAAAGGGAGAAACTGAGGGCGTGGCCAAGGCCAGGGCAGGGAACAGGGGGAACGTGTGAAATAGGAAAAGCAGTGGATTAACAAATCCCCACAATAGAGTTGTGCTAGCCATCCAGTGAGAAAAAAATTCAGAAGTGTCACTAAAATAAATTAATACACGGAGTTTGGGATTTCAGATGCATTTTTTTCATCAGCTCTTCCTTGTTTAGGCAATGCTGTGTGCTATGAATCCCATAATGAGATCCTTCAAACCCTGCAGTTACTATAGGGAACATAGGTGCTTGACTCAGTTTCATGATTCTGCTGCACAGCCTGAAGCAATGAAATTTAGAGCAGTCAGGTTCCTTGTCTATTGGACATACTTCGGAATAGACACAGGTATTCTTCAGCATCTGAGTTGTATAAGTTGTTTTGTCAGGTCAGGTTCAAATCTTATTTTTAAATGATACAATATATATTTTTAGTACAGTATATCTGTACTATGCTGTGTACATAGAAACAGCAGTCCCATATATGTTAACATGATTCTTCCAAAGATCTCCGATGTAGGCTGTTATTCTTTTCTAATGGTTGTAATTAGGCATCATTCATATGGTTGTTGCATGGTTATAAAGTTTCAAAACCTATTGAAAATCATCCTCTGAACTACACAGTGCAAAACATTTTTTTCCATTCCCTTTTTAAATTGACTAACCCATCTGTATAACAACAGGATCTTTGTTTCTAACAGTTCACCTGCTAGACATAAGATGTTATTTTGTTGTAGAAAGCAATCAGGTAAGTCTGGCATGATTTGCCTTTGGTAAATTCATGTTGGCTTTTTTCAAGCACATTCTACATTTGATTCGCAGGGTGTTTAAAATGGGAAAGCTTTACATCTCAGGCATGCATGTGACTAGGAAGAGGTTTGGGGTTTTTTTAATGTTGTTTGATTCAAACACTTACAGTTTTGCCTAAAATTTATTGTATTCACTTCCATGCTATTTCAAACTATGTCTTTTATACCTAATTCTCTTGTCTATTCAGTCAGGTCAAGGCAGCAGGTAGCTCTCCTTGTAATCAAGTACTGTCCTTGTAAATCCATAAACTGCATTTCCCATTTCCCTCTCAGTAGTGAATTTTGATGCACAGGCACAGTTATAGTTTGTTCCAGTACACTGTCTGCTCTGAGCAATCAAGCTACAGAACATTTTACCTACACCTATCAACCTCTGTAATGTGCACCACAAAACACATATAGCAATGACAAAGTCAACAGGCTTTTATAAAAACCTGTTCCTAATTACCACAGGCATTTTTATTATTTATTTCTTTTATTGGAGATCCTTATAATCCTAAGTGTATATGCAAAATCCCATGTGATAGGACAAGGATTTTTTTCATTTGTTCTCTCAATGATACAGTTGGGAGTATGGTCACACAAAAATTGTCTGTAGAAGCTATGAAGCTGTTCTTTTTTCAGGAGGCCTTCACAAGAGTCACTTGTAAATCATTCCTTAGTAAGTTAAACAAAAATAAAAATGGAGAGGAATACACAAGAATCTGCTTTTTTTTTTTTTTACCTCACTGAATTTTTTGTAATAAATAATATTGTTTCTGAAGTGAATGTTATAGAAAGTTACAGACAATGTATTTTAAAATGCTCTGTAGTAGACAATATTTTTATGTAATGAAACAGGATAAAATTATTTAACTGTCTGGGAAAGAAAAAAGACAAAGTATCATCAATCTTTTGTCATTGATGCTTTTGTCTAATACAAATAATGTTTGTGGTGCAAGAGCTTGCTTCATCATAGTTTGAGTAGATGACTACACTGGCATATTGATTGACAAATTAGTCACCAAGGCTCACTTATTTCCTTGTTCTGTTCTGGTATTAGGGGAAGAGTTCCAAATGCCAATCAAAAATTTCTCTTAAGCACTACAGAAGATGTTGGTAGTTATTATAAACAAGATTTTTGTATGAAGTATTAGAGAGTTCCTCATTGTATTCACAAACTGCTGAAACTTATTGAGATACTTGTACTGATAAGCTGTAGGGTCTCATTTCTGGTGACCAGATTTCTTTCATATGAAACAAATATTTGATCAAACCAGCAGGAAACAACATGAGTATTGCATGGGTATTGCTTTGTGCACTTATGTAAGTAGTTTCCAAGAGAAAGATGAACAGAAAATGAGTTATGGCTGTACATGCAGTACCTGGATTTCTTCAGCTTTCTTAATTTATGGTTTAAACAATATAGGTTGAGGAAATTTGACGTAGCAAATCCAAAAAATTACCTGGAGCAGGGAGGAAGAACTAACTATATTTCTTTCTATACATAAGGAAATTAGAGATATTTTAACTTTTTCCCTTAATATAAATTTAAAACAACGTCTTTGTAACTGGGGAACTGGGAGTAGAGAACAGGAAAGGAAGAAGTGGGCTTATTAAAAGTGAATATGAACAAGTTTGAAAACCAGTGCACTAGAAATTAACTCAATTTTTCCATTGGAAAGAAAAGAATATCTATCTACATTTAGCTGGGCAAATAATCTTTAAAGCGTTGATTTGTTCAATTTGTCAATCAATTTTTAAATTCATATTTTAACACTAATAAGCTGAACACTTGTTTTAGTACATAACAGAAGCCATTTTAATAAAGTAGTAATCAAGTAAAATTTCTTTTCTTTTTTTTAATTGCAAAACTATTTTCAGGAAATGGACATTCAAAGTTTGACATTATTTTGCTTGATAGTACAGTGATTGAAGAACCAACTTCCATTGGGCCAGTCAATGCAGGATGAAAACCTGAGGAAACTTTCTGTGATTTTATGGGTTCTGGTTCACTTGTATATGGAACACTTCTCTAGTACCATATAATACCTTGATGTAAACTCAGACTCTCAAACTCAAAGATTTAAGATTTTTATAGAGGAGGAAAGTAATTCATGAATCTTTTAAATCAGTCTTTCACATGAATGTTGTTGAAAGTATTATGTGTAGACTTTCACAACTCTTTGGATATCATATGATTATGAAGATGAAGAGTTAAATGCATTTGTATTCAAGGTTTCAGATTTGAAAAAAAACCAACTCAGCTGACATTAGTTATTGTTGAAGCAGAGAAAGAGAAATTTTTTTTTAGAGACAGCTATAGGTTTTAAAAACTTGCATTAGCACTTAACCTCTAGTGGTAAATTGATAACTAATTATCATATAGGCTTCAATGCAGCTTAATGAAATTATGCTCCTTTCTGTGACCTTTCTCATCTACATGCATACATTAAAAAAAATTTTCTTAAGTTATTTTTTCTAAGCAAATCAACTTTAGCAGGTTTTCTGAAAAATAAATGCTGTCTTTTTCATCCTGATTTGAAGTACTTTGAAATGTCTGTTCATTTATGTAATATTGCTGTAACTAAGCAATCAGTTATGCTACTCCTGTTACACCTCTTGTGCAAAGCAAATGGGAGTAATCATTTTTTTTCATTGATATGAAATGTTTCTTAAACTAACAAACACCTTCTCTTCAAATGTCTTTTTCCCAAAGAAGCCTTGACTTGTCTTCACAAAAGCATTGCTAGGTATTTTGGGTTTTTACTTGCCTGTCAATCCCAACAATATTGACAAATACAAGACATTATCTGATGCCCAATTCTTATAAAGGAAAAAAGAATAGGATTTAGTGTTTTCATAAAACAATTACTTTACAGCAGTTTCAACTTTAAGGTAAGCAATCAATGCAATTTAAAGAAACTTCCCTGCTAACAGGGTTATAAACCAGTCCAAAAAGTGCTATAAAACATACTGAAAGCTGTTTTAATTGAATACTTCAAGTTCTGACTTTAGAGGGCCTGTGAGACCAAGTGTTCCTGGTGGCCACCTGGCTGGAAAATCCCATTTTATGTAGGGATTGTTTTGACAGCAGCCAAGCATGAAGATGAAAAAGTAGCAGCTGCTGATTTAGTTTCTCTTGGCATCTTCCAGGAGTGGATCTAAGGCTCCCTGAGCATGTTCAGTAAGTTATGACACCTTAAATAACTATAAGTTGTGAAGTCCAGAAGGAGGTTATGACCAGACTGCAGGACTTATTATTTTAATGACTCTAATAAAATGTTTTCGAGGAACATGTAAATCCCAGCCAGCTTTATAGTGAAAAGACAAGCTTTTGCAACACTTGAACTTTAGAGGAGAAAGGGATTTAGTTCAATTTAGTTTGTTGAAATTCAATGTATAATGTTCCAGAGTAGCAAGTGAAAAATACACTATTTTCTTTTACAATGTGGAAACCTTTGGGTGATTTGAAAATGTTGTACTCTGCTTTCTGCAACTCACTCAAAAGTTCTGGGAGTGAATGTGTGAAGCAATGTTTCAATGGAGAATAAAAATAATAATTTTGAATTGTTGCATAGAACACAGAGCTGAACATTATGAAGGAGACCAGCTCTGCTTGTTCTTCTTCCAGGGGTTTCTGTATCATCTGCTAATTTTTATCAGAATATCTTTTTGATACAAGCTATAAAGTGATGTCATAGAACTTTTATTATTTGGTGTTTTACTTTTATTGTGATACATGTTATATGAAAGTTATGCATTGACAATATTTTTACATGTTAGGTTTCTAAACACTGAAAAATTTCACAATGTTATAATCTTGGAACAGTCTGTAAAAGTGGGTGACATCAAGGTGTGGGCTCAAGCTAATACTGGAAATGTTGTTCGGCTAAGAACACAAAAAGGTCTAGCACAACCTAAAAAAATTTCTTCATTTTGTCAGCAATTTCATGTTGTGGCGATCTATGTGGTGCCGGTGTCCAAGTGTTCAGATTCATCCAGACCAAGTCATCCATGCTTAGAAATGTAATTTTTATTGTCAATATAAATATGTCAGCATAGTATTGGGATATTTGTTGCAATTATTCCATACTACCTACATACTGCACATGTTTCCAATAATATTAATAATGTTATTAGAAATACCAATTAATTAATATGCAAAAGGTGAATATTGAAAATGGTTAACCATTGTTAAGAACCCAGAAGAAAATCTATAAAAATAATAAACTCAGTTCTCCAGTTAGTGGTATGGTTTTCAAAATGCTCTTCCACCAAAACCAAAAAATCAAAATTGGTTTTGCAGATAAAATTATCTAAATTCCATTTCATTTTCATGAAATTGTCCCTAGAATAATACCACATCTGCACTTTCTAAATAAGCCAGCAGTTCACTGACCTTAAAGTTCAAATGGAAATTCCAATGTGCTTTGTAAAAGACAGTATTTGTAGTATCTAATCTTCCTTGTAGTGGTCCATTGCAATGTTCCATCATTTTTATCTATATGCCATACAGATAAAAAGCCAAAAACTAGATGTATTCTAACTTATTTCAAAAGATTTGATGTTGAATGTAGAGCAGATTTTTTTTTTTCCTGAGCATGATGTTTTACTTAAAATGAAAGTTTCTGTTTCTGCTATCTGTGGAATTGCCTACTGCATGGTCTGTGTTACCTGAATAGTATGTGTAAAAAATGATATTGAAAATGAAATTGCAAACATACTAGAAACTAATGGATTTTCCACAAGAAGTAGAGCTGGGCTTCTAAAGCATAGGCAAAAAAAAAATTCTGCATACGCAAAAAAGAGCATATAGAAGTAAACCAATATTGCAGTTCAGTTGGGCACCAGCAGGCTTTATTAAGCGGAGGAATGGTGGGTGAATCTCAGATGACACTAACTAGATTGTGCTCTGACCTGGAATATACAGTACTTGAAATTTCATGGCTCTGTCCCAGACTATTAGTAATGGCAGCTTGTATGCAGCAAACTCAGCATGTAGCAAATGATAGATAAGCTAAAATCTGGGCACCTGTCCATAACTGAATTGTAAATACAATCCTCTTTCTGCCTTTGGGAAAGTAGTGTCTGTCTTACACGTTTTAGCATGCAATTAGGAGATTACTTTTAATTAATATTCCCCCTGGTTTACTGCATTCCATCTCTTTGTTGATAAATTGACAATAAAATTTCAGAATTTATAATATTCTAAATATTTAATGTATTTACTCTGAATAGAATTTATTTTGAAATGTTTGAAAACGCCATTCACAGCTCACACTGATTTGAAAATCATGTTCTTTAACTTCAGAAGTATGTCATGAAGTTCTACTTTAACGAGATTTTGCATAATATTTATTTTAATAGTTGATCTAATAAGTGGAAAATTGAAGGTCAATTTCGTAACTTCAGTGGAGTCTAGTTCATTCTGAGATTTGCTTTGCTGGGTACTTCCTTGTTGTTTGTGGGTTTATTCTCATCTGAGAAAAAAGAATCTGTTTCTGAATTTGCAAATAGAAATGTTTGTCTTTAATTTGCATGTAATTTTTTTTCTCCATATATCAAATTTGACTTTTATATTCTGTTTTCATCTTTGGCTTCCTTTGTGATTGCATAATGTTAACATTGTAGGCATGCAGAGAAAATAGATCTGATTAGATATAGCTTAGATTAAAATTTTTCTTTCATACTTGAAACATACTCAAGTTATGTATAATTTAACCAATTCCACACTTGCATTATGCCTTTTTCAAATTTCACAATATTGTGAAAAAGACATCACTAAGGTAGTACTAACATTTTCTTCATTGATTAGAATTTGTCATGATCAGAATTTTCATCTGCATACAGTATATGCCAACAATCTCATAACCTTTAAATCCAGGTATTTGCAATCTAAATTTAATTCTGTTACAGTAAAGCTGAAACATTCTCTTCCTTTCCTGAAAAAAATGCAGCTTAAGATCAACTTCAGACTAGATTCACCAAATCTGTACTTTGAGCGTGACTTTTTATTCCAGTTACAGTTATTGTACGAAAATTAATGCCAGTGTAATAAAGATTTTCAACAGCAACCCTTGCTGAACGTAAAATCACCTTCTTCACTTCTAATTAAATTCTGCAGTATTTTGTCCCAATGATAAGTGTAACATTTAAATAAGATATGTACAAGTGACATGCTGTTCAAAGTGCAAGAGTCATAATGTAACTCTTGAGAATAAAGAAGGAATGATAGGAATCAGTAGCAACATTGCAAAACCAAAGCTTATGCTCTTGGAAATCTCAGCTGAAACCATTCTATGAATATTCCAAGTTAAAATTATGACTTATATGCAGTTAGAATGTATTAATTTTTAAGATTTCTGGAATAGCACTGACAGGAAAAAAAACCCCTTGTATTCAGTGAGGTGAGAAATCTTGATGAGTTCCTGCAGAGATGTGGAAAAACCAAGGACCAAAAACCCATCAGCCAACAAGGCTTTTTCAGCTAGAAAGAACTCCATTTTAAAGCAATGAAGATGAGAAAAGCTTCATGTGCTGAAGAAAAGGAACTAATTATTCTACTTGACTGCAAAAGAAATTACACATTAAAGACAAAGCTGCAGTACATAGTCTTGGTATAACAGCAAGGCAGATAAATATATTTGGCTCATGTGGAAGGATAAAAACAGTTGAAGGGATAACATAGGATCTGAGTAATTGCTGTAGAAACAAGAAAAACCCTTAACTTAGCGAAGGTGATACAATTTTAAACGGGAGTGATTTGGATATACTCCTTTTCCAGGTGTTTAACAAGTTCAGATAGTGAACTGTGCAAAATATTTCAATTTTTATAGATTGAATGTTATGGGAAAAGCCTTTGCATTTATTTTAAAGCAGACAGCACCTTTACTGTGATTGTCAGAAACCTGCTTTCTAGATAGCATATAACTTCAGGGAGGAGTTAAGCAAAAGATTGATCAAAGACAGACACAGCAAGAATTCTGAAGAAAAGACAACAGTATTAGAAGCCCAAGTGAGCACTGCAAACAAAATAAAATATTACTCATTTTATCATTTGTGCAGAATTATCTAGTATCTGTTTTCTGTGTTTTCATCAGAGAAAACTGTTCTTCAGTCCTTTGTGTGAAATATTGTGTCCAAATCTACTTAAAACTGTGCTGTGTTTAACAGAATGTCAGATGTGATGATTGCAACAGTTCTTTTGACATTATTATTAATGAAAATACATTGAAGGAACCGAAATTATTATTACAAAGACTGAACATTTATTCCCTGAGAAAAAAAACAAAAGCCATCCAAAAAAAGCAAATATGCATTTAATCTAAAATAAAACTAATAAAAAATCCTTTTACATCAAACTAATGCAGGTATGTAGATAGCTATCACTGAACCATTTTTGTCCTTGGTGTGATAAAGGCCTCTTCCTGCTTCTTCCTTAATGACATTATCCTGTCAGTGGGTTCACTACTCTGCAGTGATATACATAATGTATTTTAATACATTATCATTAATATAATCCTAATACAGTAATCAATAATACAGTAATATAACACCACACTATCCAGACCTCTCTTGTGGATAAATCATGAATAGTGCTGAAAAAAGTAAACTCTTCTTGTTTGCTAATCCTCTTCTTACAACAGTAATCTTTTGGAGTCAGATTCAGATCATATATATTTTACCTGCCCCCCCCCAAAAAAAAAAAAAAAAAAGAACTTAAATGTAAGAATTAAAACCAAAAATTCCTTATTAATTTTAGTTTTTGCAAATGCATATTAAAAATTTAAGCTCTTCTCTGTTTAGCAGCTCTGTAGAATAGTTTTTCTAGTTTGAAGAGTCACTCTGATTCTCCATACAGAAGAAACTACTCTCTGTTTTCCAGAAAGCAGGCAAGTGATAATCTTAGTCTTGACTAACTTCCTCACTTCACTGTGTTACCTCCTCTCCACAGCCAGTTTTAGTCCTCTTACAGCATTTCACACTATTGTTTATCTTTAATGCAGATGGCTGAGGTTTTTTTCTCAAACCACTTTGAAAAAAACTCCTAATTTTCTCTTTTGTTTTTGTCACAAAACCATCACAGTTTTCCCATCAAAAAACTGCACAAATCTGAGTGCCATTTATATAATCCAAAAGGTAGGGCTTTTTATAATTATCCTGTGTGCAGGCATAAGTCTTAGAATGTCTTCCCTTCAGTCTGTATACTATTGAATGTCTCAATATTTCCCTCTTTAAATGAATATTATCTTCTTGTTCTGTGCTACCTAGAGTAGGAAACCGATTTCATCCAACATTTAATGTTTGTCTAAAGATAGAAGAAATTTAATGAATGTAAAAGACTGAAATTGTTGTTTCCTTTCAGCCTTACACTGTGTTGAAATCTTTAATATCTTCCTCCTTCTGCCAGATAACTTGAGTCTCTAAACCATTTTTTCTTAATGAAGGATTTACATATCCATTAATATGTTCTTTAGTTAAATCATTATTTTCTCTGTGTCCCATTAATTGCTAGTATTGTTCTGGCACCATTTTTTCTATTATCACATTAATTTATGCATCCATGCCCATACAAATACTACATTTTATTTCAGGCTGCTAGTTTATTAATTTTAAGTAAAAATGCTGGGTGTGGTGCTGTGAATTACTCCTCTGAACCAATGATCTTAGATATTCTTTTTTCTGTTTGCTACACTCTCATGACATTTGGTAGTGCATAACCATCACCACCCCTGGGCCATCACACCATGATCTCAGGAATGCTTTCTAGCCCTCGGCCTTGATTACTGGCAGTTCAGCCCCCTTGAGTTTATCAGAAACACTGACTGCTCCCCAAACTTCGGCTTTTGCTGATATTTTCCTGGTGATTCTTTAAGAGACCTAAAGCACTTGCGACATGGCACTTGCAAATTCTTGAAAAAAATCCCACAATCTACTGCAGTTCTCACTACCTTTGCTTCTGGGCATGATGTTGTCTTGGGTTGCATCATTTCCTTCACCATACAGTTACATGTGCTTTTTGTTGGTTGGATAATTGTAACTTGAATTTCTGCATACTGCCTTGCCTCAAAACTGTTTACTGTTTCTGTTCTGAATTTGAAGTAACATTCTCAGTGTCAGAATACAGTCCATATTTCACAAGCTGTGAAAGCAAATGAGTAGTCTCTTACGTTTAAAACAAATGAGCTGGCTTTTGCAAGTTTGAACAGGCTTATTCACCCTGTGTTTATCAAAAAGTAGTTTAGTCATAAATGCTTTGGTTTTATCTTTCTTTTCACTATGTACTTAAAAGCGTCCTGTACATGTCCTACTTCAGAATAAGTGAAGTTTTCTTCATCTGTATTTTAGTTTTCTTTTCCTGACTTGCTGAAAGCTGCTGCAAATATCAAATATTTTGGAACGAGTTTGTAAGCTCTGCACTTTTTAACCTTTTGTAAAAACTTGCTTAAATAATATTCAACCTTCTTAAATATTTTTTTAAGCAGTTCCTTAAGAGATGGATGTCATTTCTTTCTCTCTCATGCAAATAGTGTATTTTTAGTTCCCATGTTTTACTGCTGATCTGTCTTGTGGTCAGAAGTGACTCAAAGAGTCTGTTCTGGAATGGTGTATTGGCAGACTAGCATAGTTTAAGACAAATTTCAATATGATACAAAAGTTAGCTCTAAGTGGCTCTCACTGTAGTCTCTTAAACATTCAAATGATTCCCCACCATTTCACAACAATTTGCTAATGAAAATTTATCATTTAGACTTCCATGCCTGTCCACTCTCTTAAATAGTGATCTTTCAGCTTGTACAATGTATTCACCTAACTACATTTCTGTATACTCCAAAAGGAAAGCTTTTGCCATCTAACTATTTTTAGATATAATTTATTTTTAAACTTTACAAATGTCTTTTTAATATCTTTTCTAAATAAGTAATAAAAATAATGTTTTTATGCTTTGCATATATGATTGATTTAGTAAGCATAGAATTTTTTGTCAAAATCAGAGGGGTGAAGTGGGAGCATTTGACACAGTATTCCATGGGACAAGAGAGAGGATACTCTATTCCCTACACTGGTTCCAGCTAATAACTTCAATTACTGCAATTAATTTTCAGTAATAATACAACTCTCACATCTAAAATGCAGTGTATGAGATATATGGAAATAACTTGATCTCCTCAAAATACTATGTAAATATACTTTATATTATCTTTAATATATTTGTTGCTTAGTGAGACTGTATTAGGTTTAATTTACCTCTGCTTGTATTCCTCAAACTCCAAGG
This sequence comes from Corvus hawaiiensis, assembly GCF_020740725.1. NCBI lineage: Eukaryota > Metazoa > Chordata > Aves > Passeriformes > Corvidae > Corvus > Corvus hawaiiensis. Next base: position 29,164,354 of record NC_063215.1, read on the forward strand.
AAAGCAAAAAATCATGCCAATTCTCCTAAGTAAATATTTTTTTAATATACTTTAGAGGGTCTATGTTGTTACCAAAAATTGCTGCTAACAGAAATCACTCCCTTCCTGAGACTGAAAGCCTCTGTAAAAGTATAATTGCAACAATTCTATCAGTTTATCTTTGTTGGACAAGTAATCAAGGATGGCAGACTGCGGCAGTTCAAAATCAGCCCATTACAGCCATTCAGCAACACCTCACTGACTGGCCAAAATAATAGAAAATGGAATGGTACAGCTGATAAGTGATTATATGTAAAAACAGAAATAGTGAGGAAAACAGATTTGGGAAGTGATTTTAATTTTTTTTAGGGAAATAGAAATTATTCCTGGATTAATATTAAAGATTTTATATGGTTTTAAACTGGCAAACTGAATCATAAAACCCAAGAAAAAGCAGGTTGCATTTGATATAGTTTTGCTTCACAGGTTGCCACTTATATATTAAATAATTTCAAAACTGAAAATTTGAGTAAAAACATTAGGAAAAAAGACTTATGCTTTTCCTTGTGACTATAAAAATGTAAGAAAAATGTTTGAATTCACTTTACAAAAACAGACTATGATTGGTTTTCCAAAATATTTGTATACATATATGTGTTACAACACAGTGCAGAACAATGACCAAGTTTAGGGAGTCCTCACAGAATCCCGAAATAGTTGACGTTAGAAGGGACCTCTGGAGGTCATTTGGTCCAACTCCCCAGCTCAAGGAGGGATACCTAGAGCTGGTTGGCAAGGTCTGTGTACAGATGGCTTTTGAATGTCTCCAAGGATGGAAACTCCACACCCTCTCTTTGCAACCTGTGCCAGTGCTCAGTCACCCTCACAGTAAAAAATTGTGACATCCAGACAGGGTGACCTCTATTTCAGTTTGTGCCCGTTGGCTCTGCTACTGTCACTGAGAAGATCCAGACTCTGTGCATGCTCTGTGTACTCTCAGGTATTTATATACATTGATAAGATCTCCCCTGAGTCTTCTCTTTCCTGTGATAAACAGTCCCGGCTTTTTTTTCTTAACCTTGGTGGCTCTTCATTGGAATCTCTCCAGTATGTCCATACCTCTCTTGTACAAGGGAGGCCCAGAACACAACACACCACTCCAGCTGTAGCTGAGTAGAGGAGGATTACCTCTGTCAACCTGCTGGCAATACTTCTTATAATGAAGGCCAGGTGTACACCAGTACCCCCAGGTCTTCTTTCGCAAAGTTCCTTCCTAGCTGGCTAGCGTCCAGCATATATTGACACCTTAGGTTTTTCCTCCCCAGGTTCAGAACTTTGCAATTCCCCTTGTTGACCTTCATGAGATCCGTTTCAGCCCATTTCCCCAGTGAATCCAGACCCCTTTGGATGGCTGCATGACCCTCTGCTGTATCACTCAATCCAGAAACAGATATGACTAGGACAACAAAATAGATTCCAGAATATTATCTGACACTTTATTCTGTTCATTTGGAAATCCATATGGTCTTGTATAAAATGAATGAATTGGAAGAAAGAAGAAAGAAATGGAAATAGAAAAGAGGCAGAGATCATAAAGAATGGTGCTGTATGAAGCAAACACATTGCATAAATAAGGTTTTTTATTAGATATGAAAAAAGCAGTGCAAAAAAATAGGTATTCTCAAAATGTTGAAAGAAAAATTCCTTTGAGACAAGTCTGAAGAAAAAAAAGAAGACTGAGAGCAGAAGCTAGGGTTCTTAGTGCTAACAATGATGAAGACTAAAATAATAAATGGATTAAAGTGTTACAATTACAATACTGGCTGGAAGGTAGACAAGGGGTCAGATGAACTATTGAAGGACAAGAATGAGATGTTAATGACAAATGAGGCTCATATTGCCAAGAGGCTGAATGAATCCTTTGCTGGTGTAGGTAGGCATGAAAGAATTTGAAGGTCATATTCCACAGCCAGGGATAAATTTTCCTGGTGAAGCAAGTGAAATGCTAAAAGGCTTTATGGTCACAATGAAGCAGGGAGTTAGGAAATTAGACCTATTAAAACTGACATAGTACCAGGACAGGACAAATTACATCCTGAACATCTTCATGAAACTCTGTAACAAGCAGCAGAAACATTTCTGGATTGGGTATTTGTCTGAATAGGAGAAAGGAAAAGACCAAGCAATTCACCATAAGCAACTAAAATAATTTATCATTTAAGTAAAGGATCTATATGTTACATATGCACTACCAATCCAAGCTAAACATTAATTATTCTAATGTTCTGGAAACACTGATAGGAGAAATATTTTATCATAAGAAATTGTAACTTACAGAAATTGCTAAGTACAACAATAAATATGTGGAATCACAAAGGCATGAACTATTATCTCTGGATGTTGTTTTAATCAGTGTTGTTTTGAGGGACTGGGGAATGAATGGCTAAATTATTTGTCCAATATAGCAAAATAGGTATTTATGCTTTGGCCTGTGCAGTGAAAAGGCTACTTTAATCAGTCTAGTTATAAGTGGCTACTGGATAGTCAGTTGCAGAAATCAAAGGTAGCCAGACATACTGACCAATTACTTTGTTACGTACAATCAAATTCATAGCTGGATTCTGGGTTGAATTGATCTTGTTAAGGTCCTGAAACACACAGTTTATAAAGACATTTGATTTAATAGGGTACGTGTGTGGTCTTTTGTGTGTGTGTGCATATATGTACATGTACTGTGTGTATAATATGTGTAACTTAATTTGCATTTATTCTTTTAAATTTCATACTTATATTCTTGATAAATTGCTATATTTTATGTTTTCCTAATGACATGTATATTTATTTAATGATTAATATAAATGCTAAGCAAGTTTTCAGCAGTAGAGCCCCACTAGAACTCTCCCACCATGACATCATGAAGTTGACAGAATCAGTGGTATGATATATGCTCTGGAAAATATTAGGTACATAAAAGAAGGACACTTGTGATAAACTATTCAGATGTACTTGTCAATAGGCACACTTTATGGCAGAAGAACAGTTTACAGATCTAGAAGTCAGCATTTCATGACTATCATGAAGTATCCTGCAGGGTGATGAAGCAGATTCCAAACATTTTTGAAAAAATAGCAAGACACAGGAAGGCAGGAATGCAGGCAGGCAGGAAGGAAGGAGGGAAGGAAGAGGTAATTCAAATTCAGATGTAATTTTAAGATGTTGGTCAAATACGAAAGCCAGAAATTTCGATATAGGTTAGGATTTGGACTGACTTTTATGTTACGGAGGTGACATGGATTGATTGTGGGGGAAGATTTATGTCTACATAAAATAGCATGTGAAAAAACATAGCATATTTATTTAAAGATATTTTAGGTAGAGAACGTTGAGATTATGATTTTCTTAATTATGGATGTGCCAAAAGTTACATTAAAAAACAGTCTGTAGGATGTAGCACTAAGAATGCTAATGAACAACGAACAGACAACAGGTCCAAAAAGACCTCCAGCCACTTATAAGGGAAATAGGGAGCAATGCAATCAGGAAAAAAATCTAGAGAAAAATCAGTGAAGGCTCCTTTGTAGATTTCTGAAATTTAATTCCATTTCTGGAGATTATTTGCAGCCCAGATAATTAAGGTGAAACATCTCAGTTTATAAGTCAGTTCCATCTATTGAACAGCTATAACGTCAAACCATTTCTGGAGATTTCAGGCCAGTACAATGTGGTCATCTTAATAATAAATTCTTAATAATAAATATCTAATTATTAAACATCTCATTCAGTTGATAAAAGATTCTTCAGCTGTAAAAAGTGAAGACTAGTTTAAAGGTGAAGCAAAGATCAGGCTCAGCTTAGAATCTGAAAGCCAGATGGAGTCTTAGCCTTTGGCTAGTGTAGACAGAGTAGAGCAGAAATGAGAAATAGATGGGTGCTTAAAATCTAACCTGCCTGAGAGAAAGAGACTAACCTTTAAAAAGAGCTCATTCCCATTTTCTTCACATAAAACAGCCTGGAGATGCATGTTATATGTCCCTGGTAACTTTTTCATTTTATACTCAATTAGCTAGAAGTGCTTGCTTTCTTTCAAATTGAAAAACCAAAACTATTACTTTTACAGAAAAAGTAAAATTTCTAATATAAAAACAAAAGCACAAAACCACCGTATGACGCATAGGTTGCAATTTGTGTCTCCCTATGTTGTGTAAAAATGAGTAATTGACTGTTTGTTAATTGCATTGTGTGCTGAGAATGTTCTTGATATATTTTTGTACAGTTATGTTTCTTAGTTCTTTTTATTTACTAGTACAGCTATAATGTTAATTGTTAATAATTATTAAGTTCAAGCCAATAACACATATTCATAGTAAAACTCACAATAAAGTTGAGGAGATTTTTAAATGCTGCAACCTCTTTTTTTAAAAAGAAGTTTCATTATCAAACAAATTTATATAATTCAATTAACTATTAAAATATATTTTCTCTTATAACATATTTATATTGAAAGAAAATCAAACCTGTATTTTTCACAATATTTAAGTAGGGGTTTTTGCATAATTATTCATCCTATTGACTAAAGTTTGAAGAGTCTTATTTTGAAATTACTACTATTAACAGAAAAATATTACTAAAAGCAAATTTATATGCATTGTGACGGTGCATTGAAAAAAGAGGTAAAATGAAAGAAGATACTGCTTCAACCTGAAATAGTGGGGTTTCATTTTAAGAAATATAGACCCATTCTTTGAAAGCCTCAGTTAAAGCTAATTAGACAGAAACAGAAGCACAAAATCTTTTCCTCTTTGTGCCATTATATTATTTTCTTCTTCTCAGTGTAAAACTTGAAATACTCTGGAAACTACCTTTTTTAATCATAGAAGCCTTGAGTTGTAACTCAACTGAATTTTCATTAAAGTAAAGGTTTTGGATTAGTGACCAGTTGAATTACACCAGATATCTGACAGGAATTTAATTTCCAAACATGTGCATAATGTGTTAGGTTGAAAATTAAAGACTTCTAATAAAATTGAATTGTTAATTTACTTAAAGAGTTTCTGAATGAACTCATTTGTGCTTAAAGTCATACCTGTTTGTATTTAAAGACCTGTTCAACTTTACAGAGCATCCTGTAGCTACAATATGGAGAGCTCTAAATTACCTATAAAATTAGTTCATGAAAAAACACAAGTATGTAGAATTTTAATGACAATATTTAAACAAAACCATGGCATATGTCTTTAAAATTTATTTTCCTGTGGCTTTTTCTTACAGTAGCAGAAGTCAGAAAAATCTGAATGTAGTGAAGATTAAAGATAAAATAATTACTGTATTTCTTCAGGAAGTTCACAGGGCTTTTTCCTGGTTTTATTTTTAACTCCTGGTGTGTCCTGTGAAAACTTGGATCAGTTCTCATGTATCCAGATAAGCTAATTTACCCTTCATAAAAATACCATTCTCAAATAGTTAAAAATACTTGCTCCAGGAAGTAGCAATGCAAGAACTTTTTGAACCACATATATTAATCAGCTAGATAAAAGTGTAGATTTAATTTCATTGCACTAAAATATCTTTCTGCTCTGCTCGATTTTCAGGTTTTATTCTTGTCCCCTTTGATTCTCTGTATTGTCTAATATATTTTCTGAGAATTTCCTTATTTGAAGCTCATTTTTCTTCCAGACCCTGTTTGGAATAGTGTTCTTGTTATAAACAGATTCACAATTACAATACAACTCTTGTTGTAATTCTGTCTTTTTTTAGTGTGATGAATCTATTTTTGTTGTGATTACCTTGTCATTCTTCTAAAGTCTGATTACTTTAATTCTAAGTGGAAAAATATTCATAGTGACATATCAGGATGATACATTGCTTGTTATGTACGACTCTAAAACATATTCTTTGACCCCTTATGTTCTGGGGGAAGAAAAAAATCCTTCATAACCCTAATGGATTTAGAAAGAATGGAGGGTTAAATATTGTGGTAAAGTCTGTTTCTTAAATTGCATGTACAGTCTCCTACATATATATATATATCTTGCAAAGAGGTGCTTACAGCTTCCTCTATGACTTGACAGAACCTATCAACTGGCTAGTTTGAATATTGACAACTTTTTAAGCCACTTAAAGAGCTTGACACGCCTCTGTGGTCCACATTTAAGAATGAACAAACCCCAGGAAAGCTCTCTCTTGCTTCCGGCCTTGGGACAGGTAACTGCGTGGGGCCGGGCCAGGCCTTGCTCAGCCCAGCCGGGTTGGCTGTGGCGTGGCCCTGTTCCATCCGCAGCCCTCCCCCACAGCCCTGCTCTGTGCAGGCAGCCCCTGGTGCGGCCGGGGCTCGTCTGAGACCGCTGCCCCGCTGCCCGGCAAAGATCATGTGACCAACAGCGATAAGTGAATTCCAGCTGCAGGGCCTGGGTGAGATTAACCCTTTTAGTGCTGTAAGTTTCCTCCAGAACAGGTGAAGTCTGCAGACATCAATTCTCTCCTGAGTTAACACCATAAAGACACCAAAGTCAGTAAAGAAGGAAGAGCTGAAACCCTGAGGGAGGAGACAGAGGAGATGCTTAGAAGCTGAAATTCTGTTGTAAAGCTATGGTGGTGATGGACTATGATACATCAGAGTACCCGTTGTAATTTCATGGAAGCATGGGGGGTGGAGTGTTCAAACTGCACTTGTGAGCAAAAGTACCTGTGCTGAAATAAGCAAATGCTGAAGCAGCTGTAATTTGATGAGAAGTTTGAACAGGGAGAGATGGAAGTGATGAGGACTCTTGCTCCAAATTGGAAGGAGAAGACCTCTGTTCCTAGAGATGAAAGTGATGAGGACCCTTTGCTCCCAGGGGAAGGGGAGGGCCTCTACTCCTAGAGATGAAGATGCTCCCAGAGAGGGGTGAAGAGAACCTTTCTTACTGAACAGCTCATCCTTAGAATGGTACCCCAGTAGCTCAAGATTGGACCCTCAAAAGCAGTTGTGGGAAAAGCTGTAAGTCGGGGGAAGGGACTCACATGCGAGTCTCACATGCGGCTGTCTCGTTGTGATACTGAAGCCATGAGAGAACTTCTTGTGGAGAAGTCTCCATAGCATGAGCAAGAGAGACTCCTCTCCCTAAATGAACTGAACAAGGTTATCATAGAAGTGGTAAACTGACTGACAATCTCAAGGGTTGTCTTTTTACATTGTCAGTGGGAGAAGGGGGAAAGGTGGGGGAGGAGAAGTGTTCTGAAGGTGTGGTCTGATTTTTTTTTTCTTTCTTTTAGGTCTGTTCATAAACTTCTTTATATTCTTTTAAGTTTGTGCCTGCTTTGCTTTATCCTAATTCTTATCTCACAGAAGGTAAATAAGTAAGTAATGAGTATTTTGGACCAAAACCACTACATTCTAATTGGTGTTTCCGCCTGGTTTATCAAGTGAACCCGCTACAACATCCTTCTTTGTCATGCTTACCCGAGAAAAGGTCCTACAGATGTTGCAGGAACAAAAAGGAAAAATGTAAGCCTTTAAGAAAGGAAGTCTCTTTCAGTAGAATCTAAAAAATGCCCACCAATGAATTGCACAGAAATAGCAGACACTTACAGTACACTTTTAAAAGTAGATATAATTTATGATTTGAAATAGTGGCTCGTGCTGGAAGGCAGGAATTCAATCAATCACAGATTTCTTTTCCAAAATACAGATTTTCTCAGGTTTCTGCTTTCTCAGCACAGGTCTTAGCCTTCTCTAAAATTGTGCAGTCCTCTCTACAATGGCAGCAATCTTGTCCTCTTCTGTCTAGGGACAATTTTGGAAGGTCTGGCCCTGTTCAGTCTGTAGCTTTGTGGCAATTCAGAATATGGCAGACTTAGCTCTTTGGCAAAGTTTGTTTCATTTTCTTATTTGTGCTACTTTAGAAGAGGACCCTCCTGCTTTGTGATTAATGATGGAGGAAGCAAAAAAACAGTGGATGTTTCGAAGCACTGGAACAGAAACAGTAGAAAGAAAAGATGTTACCTGACACTGGGCCCAGGATGTGCTGCAGTTTTTCAGTCCTTAGTGTGCATAAATCCATCAGGTAATGGAGCCCTTTCTGTCAAGCATTTTGTTCTTGGATATTCACATCAGCTGTGATATTAATTTCACTTCCAGCAGAAAAGGAAATACAAAAGTGCAGTTCAGGTGAAATCAACATATTTTAGTTGGTCTTGTATTAAAACTAGGAGATTTAGGCTGCTTTAGAGAAAGGTCAAAATTATTTGAAGAAACAACACATGTGCAATCTTTGGAGATATGAATCATTGAAGAAACTTAGACTCCACTAGATAGTGTTTTAAAAGTGAAGCAGGTGTGAACAAAAATCTATAAAGATTTAAATATATGTAATTAAAGAGTTAGTGAAAAAACAGAGCAGAAACCCAGAATCATTTATTTGAAACATCCCACTGTGTGAAATGTCAACTGAGTTGTTCAAAGTTCCATCTATACCTTGTATATCTTTGATGTATGCTAAGGATTAAAGCAATAGAGAAGGAAAAATAAACTTTATCAAGGGTTTATGTAGTGGGTTGATCCTGGCTGGATGCCAGGCACCCACCAAAGCTTCTCCATCCCTCCGCTCTACAGCTGGACATGGAGAGAAAATATAGCAAAAGTTCATGGGTTCATGTGAGAGATCACTCACTGAATACCATTACCATGGAAAAAAACAGACTTGAATTGGGAAAATTAAGTAAATCAAAATCAAAGCAGGATAATGAGAAGTGAAACAAATCTTAAAAACCCATTACTCCCACCTGTCCTTCTTCCTGGCTTCTACCTCCCCGCCAGCAGCACAGGGAGACTGGGAATGGGGTTATGGTCAGTTCATGACAGGTTGCCTCTTCTGCTGCTTCCTCCTTCCTTCATTCCAGGTCTTACTAGTAGTGGCAAGTGTATAATTTTTAACATATGTACTATGACTGAGTTAATGTCAGATTGTGACATCTGTTTTTTAAAAGGACTAAAATAGCTGGAGACATTCAATGACAATATTTTATGTTTTTTTCCTTTAATACACGTGAAAAATAGTTTTTTTAAGTTAAATTAAATGAACATCCAAATATCAATACATACAAATATGCTGTATCTTGTCACAAAGGAAATTCCACAAAAGTGAAATGCTGCAACATAAAAGAAAGAGCTAAATTTCCATCACTGCTTAAGAAAATGTTCTTCTACTTAATGGCACTAAGCAAGTTCTCTTTTTGAAGGAAGTTTATAGTAATGCATATACACATTTAAAAAATTCTCTATATTGCAGGGGGAAAAATAAAAACTGAGAAAAGTAAGCCTAAGTGGACTGTGCTGATGTTATTTTTTCTGTTATATGTTCAAGGTGTTTTCTGCCCTTCTTTAACACTGTTCTGCATTTATGGATATAGTTCCTATTATCTACATTTACTGACAGAAAGTCCAGAGTACTTTTATTTTTCAGTCATTATAATAACATGGGAAAGAAATAAACTGAAAGAATGGGAAAGAAAAGGAATGTATGTTAAAATATTTGAGTGCAATCTTTTATGAAGAGATGTGAATGTTCACTAGTTCAAACACAATATTCATGCCTTGCACCATCAGAGTTATAAGGAATTAAGCATTCAGAGGAAAAGAAAGTTTTCTTTCGCAAGGCTGTTTGGGGTTTTTTAATTTATTTTCTGAAGTGTCAGTGCACTGAAACAACTCAGTAAATCAAAATATTTGTTGTGTACGACTCTAAAACATATTTTTTGACCCCTTATGCACTGGGGAAGAAAAAAATCCCTCATAACGCTAATGGATTTAGAAAGAATGGAGGGCTAAATATTGTGGTAAAGTCTGTTCCTTAAATTGCATGTACAGTTGATTTATACATGAGATAGAGCAACTTTACAGAAGAAGCTATATGATTCAAGTGGTCTGTGTGACCAGCAGCCTCCCTGACTGTATGTAGAATGAGTGTATCTGTCTCTTTGTATCTCTGAAGCAATCCCTCTTGTCTCCATCTTTCAAACAGCATTATAAGATAACCTTTTTATTGATTGACATTACTGCTAGTGATGAAGTTATAGGCTTGTTGAGAGTTCCACTGACTGGTCAAGTATTCATTTGAAAAGGGTCCACAATTCTCATTAGTATGTCAACTATTTGTGTTGTTCTGTAAGACTGTGGTCGATTGATTGAAAGAAGATCAATAAAGGTCTGTGGACTTGCAAAGAGTTTGCAAGGAAGTAAACAAATTGTATAGAACTGCTATGATATAAAAACAATCCCTGAGTGATAGCATAAACCTCTTTCTAGGCATAGCTCATCAAGATAAAGGAATTAGTGTGATATAGATACCAAATTTTTAGAGCAAAGTAACTTGTTACTGTACAGTGCAATCAACAGATGTATGTATTTTAAACTTGCTCTTTTTCTGTACTTTTTATATTCACTAATGCTCAGCAGAAATCTTAAAGTAAAGGATAGCAGTTAAAGATATTTGTTAGAATTCTTCCCTCTTATACCACAAAAGAGCATTCCCTATTATTTTACTCATTTGAAGTACTTGTCCTGGAAGCAGTATAAAACATTTCACTGGAAACAGAGTTTTTTAGGGCTGTAAATTAATTTAATGCCATTTTTACCCTAAAATCTTAGAGAGAACAAAGGCACAGAGAGACAAAGCCATGAGACGGGAATCTGATCCTCCTCAGTTCATTTAATGAAACTGGATCAGAAAGATACAATGTCTACTTAAGCATTTTGCTTTAAGCCTCATTGGGGAGAAACAAACAACCAAAACAAACAGGCCGATCTGAATCCAGAATCTTACCTTGATCCACCTATCTAGAAGAGGAAGGAGAATCTCAGCTGGGAGATTGGTTGACTTAGTGATTCACACTTTAAGCTAACAAACTTGAGGGATGGGGTCCAAAGCTGTAACACGTGTACTGACAAGCAACAGGGTGGATTTCACCTACCAAAGTAAAGAGGAATGTCTCCCAATCCTCCAAAAGGCTGCACCAAAAGGGTGAGGCAGTCAGCAATATGCAGCTGATGTGTCTCTATACCAGTGGGTAGCAAACAGGAGTAGCTGGAAGCCATGGTGCATCTGGAAAGGATGATAGTTCCGTTCACTGTCACGGAAATTTGGTGGGATGAATCATACTTGCATGCTCTGATCCTGCTGGGGAACAGCAAGGCCCTGACATCTGAAAAAGCAGCACAGCAAGCTGTAAAGAGTCCAGAAGACTCTTGGGGTGTATTGAGGATAATTTCTTAATTCATGTGTCGCAGCCTGACTAGAAAATAAATGTCGTTAGGCCTGTGCTTGCCAACTCAGAAAAACTAATTACAGAGGTTAAGATTGGTGGCAGTCTGGCCTGCAGTGATCATGCCCTGACCATGAAAATGGTCAGAGGGCTGGAACCGGTCTCCTAAGAAAACTCAAAGAAGTTGAGGTTTGTCAGCCTGGAGGGGAGAAGGGTTTGGGAATACCTTATTGCAGCCTTTCAGTGTATAAAGGGTGCTTAAAAAGAAGACGAAGAGAGAGACTTTTTACCAAGCCTTGTAGTGACAGAAAAGGGGCAAGAGTATTAAACTGAAAGAGGCTGGATATAAGGAAGAAATGTTTTACAATGAGGGTGGTGAGACATTGGAACACATGGCTCAGAAAAGTTCTGGATGTTCCATCATGTTGTTCATCCCACTGAGTTTCTGTGACAGGATCACAGCTTTCCAGTTACACAGTAGCTTCCTGCTTTTTGTGTTGGCAGCAGTCATGTAAGTTTAAAAAACTAACTAATGTAACCATATATAAATGTAACCATATATACACAGCTATGGGATAAGAAATTAACATTTTCCCTGATCCAGTGTACTCTATCAAAGTTAAGTCTGAATGGAGACAATTTGATATCTCCAAACTTCATATGACCCTCTAGCTAGAGACTATCCTGCACTGAGATATTCCATTCTTGCCTTTCTTTCTGGTGAAGAAAATAATTCAAATTATTTTGGGATGGAAAGAGAAGCAGTAGATTATATGATTTAACCTAATAAGTTATATCCTGGTTGTCGCAATGACTGCCACTGACCACTGCCCAGGCTAGCTCCTGCAGTATGCGACAGGAGTGGGGAGCAGCTGGAGGCCCTCGGCTTTAAAGCTGCTCCTCAGGAGTTCAGCTCTGCCCAGGGGAGCTGAAGCTCCAGGCACAGTGCCTGTCAGCAGTCCCGACGAGGAAGAGGATAAAAAATAGCAAGGAGGCTTTCCACACGGGATAATCCAAGTTAATTGGAAGCAACTCCCAGGAGACAAGCCTCGAGCAGCTCCAGGGAACCTCTTATAAAGGGAGGTGTTACAATGGGGATGGCTTAACTGGGGACCAATAGAAATCTCTAAGGGAGGGATATGGACGAGGATAGACATTTCCTTGGGCCAATAGCCTCAAGGGGAGGAGGGAAAGGGATCACATGCCCCAATGGGGCATCGAGGTTTAGGGGATTTCCAAAGGGGGAGGTATCTAGAGGGGTAGGGTCTCGGGGGATTGATGGGGTAAATTGGGAGGCTTCAGATGATGGACACTGGACCTTCCGGAACAACAGGAGGGGTTTGGGTGATTGATAGGGAAAGAGCTAGAACAAGGGGAGGAGAACAACCATGTATGGAGCACCGGGGCAGCGGTTTGGGTCTGGGGCAAACCAACTGGGAATAGGAGTGGGGAAGGTAGGGATGAACCATTGGGGTACAGAAAACTTATATAAAAATACAATAAAGGTATCGCATCACCACACCTGGTCTTGTATCCAAGTCACCTTCATAGAGTCATAAAATCATAGAACACTTTGTGCTGGAAGGGACTTTCAAGATCACTTGGTTCCAAATCCCCTGCCATGGCCAGGGACATCTTCCACTAGAACAGGTTGCTCAAAGCTGTATCCAGCCTGGCCTTGAACATTTCCAAGGATGGGGCACAAACAGCTTCTCTGGGCAACAATTTGTATTTGTTACATAAAAACAGGACTCACAACACAAGGAAAATTATGCTGGACTTCCCTCGACAACTGTTTGAGTTATACATTTTCTAGAATTCTTGTTTCCTTTTTCTGGTCTAATTTATTTGATTTTCTCTTACTTTGTCATTTTCCATTTAAAAACAATTGAGTGAAGATTGTGTGATTGATACCTGTGATATCATATCAAATATCTTGGTGGTTAGGACATTTTCTAGGAAAGAAACGGTTTACAAAAAGAGTATGCGCACAGTTATGTCTAAATATTAAAAATGTTTTCTGGGAACATTACGAGGAAACAATCACCCTGAAAATGCTACAAGGAAATTAATAAAAGTAACTGCAAACAAGGTAAATTTTTGTGGTTTTTAACTAAAAATAAAAAAATGTATTTTACAGTGTCTCCAAACTGTCCTCATCACTCTGAAAACATTACTTTTGCTGAAAATCCTTTCTGTATTTCATTTTTCTGTCATAACGTCTAATATTTTAAAAAATTGTGAAGATGTATTGTCTGTGTTAATGTATGGTGCATTTTCCAAAATACAAAGTAGATTATTGTACCATATAGCTGCATTGAAGGATTCAGATTAGAACCAGATAAAATGAACTTGCTTGAACAAGCTAGTAATTACACTGAATCATGTAATGTGTCTCTAGAGCTGCTCTATTCTAGTTTGCTTAAAGACCAGCTGACTCTGAAAGCATACTGTTTACAAGCCATTCTGTTCCCATATTACATATTTTTCAATATTTATCTTCCATTGTTCTCTACTACTAGGAGCATTTGCATGAAAACAGGATCTTTGTTTTTTGGGAGTCCATCTGCTACTGCTGCTTATTCTCAGCCTGAAGTTATAATCCAGTATTTGAGACATCATCCTTACATTTAGAGGCACCAGATGAATTGTCATTATAAACAAACTGTAAAAACACCCTCAGATTCTGTCTTCAGATGTGGTTTAAAAGGAGAAAGTCGAGAACTCTCAACCACGAAACCTTTTTACTTACAAGTGCACATAATGATGTACAGCTAGGAAATCAGCAAGAGGAATCAGCAACTTCTTTAAAAGGTATTAAAGGTACTCCAGGGAGTTAGGGAATTAGATTGCAGAAAGTGGGTTTTGCTATGGTAACGCCACCTACACCTCTTAAGTTCTCTAGTGTCCTCAAAATCTATGCTGATTTTACTTAATTACATGAATTTCTTACTCAGAAAAATTCTCACTTACCAATTAAGATACCAGCAGAGACATTGTCATGGCTTTGAGGGGACCAGAGAATTTGCAATCCAGAAAAGGTCCTCTCAAAATAAATAATATTTTTACAGTTGGCTTTGACAGATTTATATTTGGATTCAGAGTGTTTCTGATTGTGGCTAATGAACTGGAAATGTCATTCCAGATGCTGATAGAAACATTTGAATAAAACACTTTTTTTTTTAATATTTGGAAAAAAAGAAAAAGAAAAGAAGATAAAATTATTGTAAGTAGTTATTTAAACTCTCTCTACTTGACACCAAGGGCTGGTATTTGCTGAGGACAATTTGCTACTACCACAGCTTACCTGTCTCTTATCAATTCCCACAGAAATATAGATGATTAACTTAGGGAACTTCACTTTTTGTTAAATGATATCTGGGGAGAGAAATCACATCTCAAGTAATAGTTACAAAATGCAGCCTGGGAAATAGAACTGTTTTTCACTATTTTCATGATGCCAGTAAAAGAGCTGTGTGTACATATATTATGGGCCAAGAGGTTACAGCTGTACATCCATAAGTCTAGAGAACATGCAAGTTTGTGGGTAAATACATAAATAATGTTAGGCAGAAGGCTAGCACACTGGTGATTTCTTTGTCATGGCTGCTTTCCATGTACTTATGTCAAAGAGGAACTGAACATTCAAAACCCTAAAATATTTAGTCTGAAATTATTTAAATTTTATTAAGATGGCAGGGTGTCTCAAACAGTAGCAATTTGATTGCCTCCTGTCTATGTCCTTTGGTTTTCATTCTCCAGTTAGATTAAATTTTCAGATGGATTAAGAGAATGAAACACAGCCCATAATTATTGCAATTTACTACTTGTCCACATTCATCACAGCAAATATAGTCCAGCTAGCAAATGTGCAGGGAAAAGCAACCTGGGAGATAGTATGAGGTTTTAAATTTACAAACCATACTAGGTATTCAGAAAGCATTTCTAAAACTATATTCTGTGACTTAGAACAAATTACAATTCTTCTGAGATTTTCTATCAATCATGGCTCACTTTATCAACCTAAAATTTAAGTCTGCATTCAGGTAGCATGTCTTTGTTTCTTAACCATGTACAGTTTCACTGCTGTTGAACAGTCTGAATTAGGATTGCAATTCATCCTCCTTTCTTCATCTCTTGTAACTTGGTCTGCCTTACTTCTCAGCAATGAGATATTACTTGCAATTTGGGGATGCGATTCCAAGTGATTTTCCTGCTAGCATTTAAGAGGACAACATGGAAGGAACTACTGAAATGTATGAAAACCTGAGAGAAGCCCTGGTGTATTGTAGAGAAGTTATGAGGACTTTCTGTAATTAAATGACTGCATGAAATATTTGATATGTACTTATTTGAAGAAATTTCCAATAGCCTTTGTCACATATCAAAAGCCTTTCTTTATCAAACTTAAATTATACCATCTACAATATATGGTCTGGCAGTGCCCTGTAATTCCACTTATAAAAGAAACATTTCTAGGCTTAAAGATAAGAATTTTACACCAGTCCTTAATGTAAATGTCAGAGATGGATTTCTATTGGTGTTCCAACTACTTAAATATGTATTAGTATATATCCTTGAAAACAGAGAAAGAGCAGCTCCTTCAATTCTCTGTTACTACTTATGTGTGTGTTTCAGCTCCCCTCAAAAAACTTCCTTAGGACATTGCTTTTTTTTTCAGATTTTATTTTTCTTCAGGCACATGAACTAATAGACTTTCTCTTTAATTTCAGGTTTAGAACTGACAGCTTCATCAAATAGATTTTCTAAGAGAGATTAATGATTTTCATGAATCCACAGTGGACACCTGAACTGCTTTATTAGTTCTCTTTTTCTTTATCTAATAACTAATGGATATTTTCTTTCACATGCTAATTAAAAATTGTTTTTTATCCACTGTGTTACCAGTTTTTGAGCATTCCGAGTTTTGATCTTATATTAAAGATCAGTTTCTTTGGGTCTTTTATAAGGTCCTAGTCAATTAATACTTTGCCTTCTAGATCAAGTTCCTTATGGTCCAGTATTAAACACACACTTACTATAAAAAGACAATAGTTTCCTTCTTACAGGTAAGCTGCAAACAGGTTCAATTATTAACTCTGGGTTTGGGCTTGTAAGTTTTAGGCTTTCAGTTCATTTACAGCATTTTTGCAGCAGTAACTTGACACAAAGAGTTTATAAGAAGTCTTGAATGTTTGTTGGTGAGGATGTTTTAGATTCTCAGGAAATTTCTCTGCTTCCTGGATTTCAAACAATGCATTTCAAAGTATCTAACAAAATAATACCTAATGTAATTTACTTTCTGATTTATTTTTGTATAATACAAGTATGAATTTAATAGAATTCTATACTTACATGTGTTGACATAATCAGAATTTATATTTTGCAAAATAAATAATATGGAATGATGTATGCTTTAACAGAAAAGTATATTTAATAGATTTTATCAAATGTTACATTTTAATTAAATGATTTTTAAAATTTTTCATTAAATAGATGTTGTAATGAGAAACATGCTCCATGAGTTTTTATAAACAATTTTCTATAAATAATTTTCCTCCAAACTATTCCATGACACACTTTCCCTGACCCTATTTCTGTGCACCTGCTTCTGTATTCTCCCAATACAAAAATGAGAGCACTTTTGGTTCTACCAATATTTGTCAATCATATGATCCATTTAAGCTTCTGTAGTACTGTGCCAGGGTTATCTCACACCAAACACCAGAGTTCACATTTCTTTCCTAAAACTCTAAATTTCTCATACTCTTCAAATATATTGGAGGCAGAACAAAAAAGATGTTTGTGTGATCAAAGCGAAACAATTTAAATTTAAGCAAGATTTAACTGAGCTACTTATGCTTCAAATATGTTTGCTGGATATCAGTACTTGCTGGCACTGTGGACAGGAAGGTGATAATTTAGCACACATCTGGCATTGCCCTTTTATTTAAAACGTTAGACATTGTACGATATATTGTCATCACATGACCTATCCATCTTTGCTATATTTTACCTTAATGCATGTGAATGTAGTCTTCTAGTAAAGAGACTGTGATTGCCCTCAGTTGTGCAAAGCATTGAGTCCTTTGAATGTAAGAAAGTGCAATCATACTTCTCTAAAATAATCGAATATTGACATTTTCTATAACATTAAATTTATAAAATTTATTTGAAGAATAGAGGATATGGAGAAAACTAGTTGCTCTTTTTTTGCATATTTAGGTTCAGGATTTAAAAGAAACATATTTGAAACAGAACTTGGTTATGAATTGCACACAGACCTGTTAATGCAGTGCTGCAGGAGTAGGAAGACTTGTTTGCTTAAATTTTTGTAGCTTCTCTGAATTTTAACCTGTTGTTATACACATTTTCTATAGCTGTTTGTCAACAGCTGTTTGGCTTTTTAAATAAAGCTTAAACCCAAGGTTGTGAGACTCAGTCATGCTGAATAACACCTTACAGCATAGTTCAGTCCTACTGAAGTATACCTAAACAAATTAACTGTGTAAAAAAGCAACAGAACCTAGTCTTATATGAGCTGTCAGTTTTAATAATTATTTTTTCCCTTCAATCATTAATGCTAGTAGAGATCAGTTCCTCAAAAAAAGAAACGAACAAAGGAATGTGGGTAATCAGCAACTTTCTTAGATAACCGTATACTGTATTTTATTATCTCATGTATGCATTTTTTCCTTTGCATATTTTCTACATATATGTACATATGGAGGGGATGGACCTTTTGAAATAACTGTTTACACAATAAACAATATCAGGGGAATATAGTAGATATCTATTCTCTTAGGTTCTTAATTTTGCATATTAGCTGAGTAATGACTATCCAATAATCATTTCAGGTTCTCATTCACATGATTATAGCTCGAACTGTCTGAAAAAAAATCCCATACAGATGTTGACAGTGAACGTAAATTATTTTTCACCTACCTTGCTCAGAGTTACAAAATCAAACTCTACAAGAAATGAATAAACAAATTATTTCCTTATCTTCTTAAGTAGTTCCCTCAGTAGTTCCCTTAGTTCCCTAGTTTCATTATTTTCTGTAATTTTTGATGACTGGGGGGGCTGCCCCCCATAATTATTATATCCCATGTTTTTTTATCCATTGTCTTTTCATCTCTATGTCTTCATCTGTTGTATTTAGGACATTGGAGATGGAGAAAATATTTTTTCTGTCTTCATATGATGGATACAAACCCCAATCACACTTCAGACTTGTCCATCTAACAGACCTGCTGCCCCTAATATTTGCTCAACAGACCACTATAGCTCTGGCTGTAGCTGGAAGACAGTGCTTCAGCATGATTAACATTTTAGCTCATAGACAGACACTTGGCCTTATTGTCTAGAAGGAATATGCACCATCTCTGTCTCTAAGCACGTCTGTCTCTATATGTACAGAGTGCATTCTGAGGCCAGTCTCTTGCTGAGCTAATTGCTAAGAAGATGGTCATTAAGTGCATGGGTCCTGAAGTAAAGCACTTAAAGCCCATTCTTAAGTCAACTCATCCTCCTGTAGCTTGATCAAGACTTTGTGAACCGTTTTCTGTCTGCTGAGTAGTCTCTTAATGCGTGTTTAGCATTCACAATGTTGTTGAATCTGTTTTACCACAATTTATCTTACACTGCCTTGAATGGACAAGAAAAGTTGTCTGACTCCCTATTTTGAAGAAAATTACTGCTTGAGGATATATCTCAAATTAGATCTCATCTCACAACCCAGCTAATGCAACCAGAAAGCCTCTTCCTTTTGAGTATTTGCTGGCACAAGAATTTTGTCCCTGCAAACAGTCAGTCCATGGTCACTTGCCTGAAAGTTAGTTATTCATTTACTTGTATTTGTGCAAATGTGGAAAGAGATGCTGAACATATACAACTTACTTGGATTCTGGTGTAACATAGTAAAATGTGCGCAACCTTTTTTTTGTTGTTTTTTATGAAAAAATTGAGTTTAAAAAATCCAAGAAGTGATCATGATGTTTTAACACTTGAAGGAAATTTCAACCCCAGTTTGGATTCCATTGTGTTAGGTGCCTTATTGCACTTGCTTATAATCCTTATGTCCTTAAGTTTAAAAGAGCCCTCACAATTTTCAGATGTGACTGACCAGGCAACACATATATTTATGTATATATACATATCTATATATCATATAGTATTAAAGGATACTACTGATCATGCAATTTTTTTATTTTTCTTCTATAGATGTCAAAACCAGTTTGCCTGAATTTCATGAAGATCAAACTGGTCAAAGCTAATAAAGAGTCTAATAGTAGCTCTGACTTGGGTCATGTTTTCTAAAGAATCAGCTCCCCTTTAGGACTCAAATTATTTGGCCAGATTGCCAAAAAGATTGCATTAGAAAAGTGGATCTAAGTGCTATGGTTGGAGCTACTGAGTTTTACTCTTCTTTTTTTTTTTGCCTTTAGAAGAAAATATATTATTTTAAAATAAATATTTCCAGTTAGAGAGGAAGAGTACTTAAGAATCTGGCCTTGAGTTCTTCTCAAAATCTAGCTGTAATTGTGAAGCTGAAACAACCCTCTCAAATCATAGCTACTCAAAATGTCGGGAATATTCTGAATATGACTGAGTTTTATAACTTTGTCAGTCAAGCCTATCACTAAATAAAATGTCAGATGTTGAGTTTGTCTATTTATTGCCAATAAAGTTTGAATTTTGACTTTGACAATGTGCCTGAGAAATTATAATTTTCCATCTTCCTGCTAACTCTTCCAAGCAGTCTTGCAAAGTATAGTCATGGTTTGCACTTGGAATAAAGAAATTTTCTCCATTTAAAATGAGGTGATATTTCTGAATATTACAGAAATAAAAAAGAACAATGAACAACTTTCCACAGTACTATGTATAATGGCAGGAACAAAAGGATGAAGATAAAAACATTTTTTAAAAAGGACTCAAGTTAGCAAAAATAGATGTAATTGTAATCTTTACCATTTTAAAGGTTATTGTTTAAATTCTCAGGAGTTTCATGCAAATATTTGAATATACTTTTCTCTTTTCAAAGCTCTTCAATATTTCAAATTAAATGCGAGCTCATGCTGGAGTGCAAAGGTATTGTGGTCTGGGATCTCATTTAACATATAGGAAAGGTATATCTGTCTATTTCTTTAGTTCCCTGCACCATACATGTCTGAAAATTATATTCTTCAGCAAAGATGATTAAAACAATGGACATGATTATTCATTATATCTCATTATTCGTATACACAATAGCATGATTAGACTCTTCATATATACAGATGATACATCTCCTTATAGGATACTAACTTACAGAGACATTCTCATGATAACAGAAAGCATAAACCTCATTACATTATATTACAGATAACTTTATTTTGTCACATTTCTCCTGTCTCAATATTAAACATGATTAATTCTTCCTTTAAGGTATTCTGACCTCTTTTTTTTTGACTGTTCTCTCGAAATTCTTTAATCTTTTGATATTGTGGTAGCCATTATCAATTTTAGTTACAAAACTTGGAGATTTTTTGTAGTGTATGAAATTATGCTTCAATGGCAGAATAATATAGCTATGGAATATATAGTGATTTGTCAGTGCATCCAAACTTAATGCTTCTGTCTTTCAACAATACTGAGATTTTCATGCATATGACACATAGCTACTTAAAAATCTAAATGTTACCTAGGTAATAACATTGAAATTATTTAATATAGTGTGAACCCTACTATAAAATTCCCTTTTTTTGACACCTCCCCTTCCAATAATATCTCCTCATAATGCCCATGGGTTTTTATCTTCGTTAAAATATTCCTACCTTTGACTCCACTCTGTTTTTACTTCTGAGTAGGTGTAATTATCAAAGGGTGCCAGACTTTATTTTCATTCCTTGTGCTTTTCAAAAAGTGTAGGCTATGTGAGGTACTAAATATATATACATATATATGATCTGAGTGTGTTGCAGGCAATATTTCCCTGATTTGGTTATACCGTTTTCCAAAAACTATCATATGCCATACCCGTAGAAAGATTAAATTTCTTTTATTTAATCTCTGAGTCTTTTATATTATCCTCCAAACTTTGAGACTGGCATCCTCTCTGGCCAGCTATGAACAACAACATGATAGCTTATATAAATCTAGTCCTGGATGCTGATACTGTGAATAGGGGAAATATCAGGTTGAAGAGAGGAGCAAATATGGATGATGAAAATAAAACATTTCTGCCAAACTCTGACATTTTCATGGTAAAAAATTGGAATTTTCTACATACAAACTGCAAGCGTAGATCTGGATGCTGGGAAAGGGGGAAAAGACACCATCTGTGGGGTGAGAAGTAATTATGGAATGGGACAGAATGAACACAAAGTAGTGTAATCCTGCAAAGGAGAACAGTCCATGGAGCCTGTGCAAGGAGTTCCTCTGAAACCTCTGCTGGGATAGGTGAGCTCTGGCCTATTTATGTATTTGGCTGGTGGCTGATACCTTTCAGGAGAGGCATTTAATTTCAGAATGCAGACTTCTCATTGTGGTTGTGATTTTAAACTTACTGGGTAATGGAGCATATTACCATTTACCATATGATGAGATGGCTTTGTCTGTCAGCCAGGGAGCTGCTTAATGTTATATATGGGTCAAATGAGCCAAAAAAAGAGAGAAGGGAAAAAAATTCAAGAACCTTGAGCCCTCTAGCAAAAGGGGAAACTTCCCCTATGGCAAGCAGCCACAAAATTTTTTTAAAGATCCACTTTCTCCTGAAAATGATTAAGCAGTACTAAATCACGTAAGATAAAGGAATTGCAAGGTCAAGGGGGATTTCTGCAGAATCAGCCATTGCAGCGATCACAGATATTGTCCTTTTGGCAGAAATAATTCTCTAATATTTGCAAATACATTTAGTTCCATGTAAAAATAGCAATTCTCCCAACATATCAGAACACTAAAGCCTTTCCTTGTGAATATTTGCACACAATAAATGAGGAAGCACTATAAAAGCCAAATCAATTAGATGTTCAGAATTTGACTAGTTGTTCCCAAAGATAGTCTTACTGAATTTATCCCTTGCAAGGTGTAACGCTATTTGCAAAGCTTACATGACATCTAGCTATGTTAAAGTAGAGAAATATATAAGCTAAAAATAAAGAAATTTATTGAACTAATCTTATGCCTCAATTTGATTTAGTGAAAGTGTTTATTTTTCAGCAACTTTGACCAGAAAAGCAAAATAATAAGTTCAGGTTCAGTCCTTGAAGAAAGCTCTACAATAACCGTAACATGTACTATACAGATAAAATAGCATTTTTCCTCACTGTTCATAACATTGGTCTTCTAAATGATAATTGTTAAAATCCTAGAAACCTTTTATTGAGATAATGTAGAGCAGAATTCATCTTTGAAGGGCTTGGATATCTCAAAAACTCCTCAAACTTAAAAGGATTCTGAGTGGTGAATTTAAATGTACACCATCTTTCTGTCACTTAAATTAGTTGACAATGATTTTACCCTAACTATATAAACCATTATTGTGGTAAACATATGGAAACAATGATGTTTGATTACAAAAAAGAAGAAAAAAGGGGAAGACCTTTTCAATCAGTCACATGATCAGCCTACTCTTAATCAGTAGTCTTAGCCTTGTGTAGTGACAACTTTCCCCCACAGAAGCTATATACTCCTAGATGAGTGCAGTATATATGGAAATTATCCCTTAGAATCTGGTTAGTACCTTCCTATAAGTAAATCTGAGAACCACGGAGCTGAAATTCATGCCTGGTGTTTCTATAGCTAAACTGGCAGACCTATATTTAAGATTCATTTGATCCTTATCTATTACATTCTTTTGTATATACTGCTTTTAAAAGAAGATGCATGGTTATATGCAATGTCTGCAACAAGAAGCTGACTCAGGTCTGTTTGTGTCTGTTAAAAGATGTCTTCTTATATTATCACATTTTATTTTTATGGTAGGACCTGCATAATCCTATAATTTTGTCCCATGTACAGTTTTGTTGCAGGTGCAAAGTAGACTCTACACCCATCTCAAAGATCTAAAAATAACTGTAGACTGGAAAGAGGTCCTGGAGAAATCTGAAACAAAGACGAAATAGGAAAAAAGTAAATGGCTCTTTCTCTTTCCCCCTGGATGTTTACAAAAAAAAAAAAGACAGCAGCTGCCATTTTCATCACCCAGATATTATTTAATCAGATCAATATAGAACTGTTCTGGAGTTCACAGTAATCATAATGCTGTAAATTCCCCCATCTTAATATTTAATCTTAAGGTTTTCTTATTAAAGCCAAATTATGCCTCAAGAGAGAAATTTCTATAATGTGCCTATGGATGATGGTGAATTTTCAATATCAAAGATGAACCAGAAGTTTAGGCCTTCCAATTAACCCCACTGCCCCAAAATCCATATTTGTAAGTGCCCTGTGGTGTTAAATTTTCTCTTGTCAGTCTCCTATTTTCTTGACAGCTGCTGTGATTTGTTTTCAGTGGGAGTATGTTAGCATTTAATCAGTAATTTGGTGTCATCTGAGGATTTTCTGAAAGGAAAAATATCTTTACTTTTATACTGCACTAGCCATAATGGAAAAAAAGTGCTCAAGAAAATGTCCAAATTCTACTTCACAAGTGATGGCGTTCTGTATTGCTTCCATAGTGTAAGGTGCTTTTCTGTGCTGTCAAGTGTACAGGCTGACTTTGGATGGGTTTTTTTTCATTTGTTGGGTTTGTTGGGGTTTTTTTCCTCCCTTGCTTACGTTCTATCCTTGAAAAATCAGGAATCCCACATCTTCATGTGCTCTTTTTGTTAGAGAAATATGTTCAGATGAGATGACTAAAAGCAGTTCCGGCACACAAACCTGTAATTTGTGCAGCAACATAATATGGAAAATTTCCTCTGTTCAGCAAAGTCAGGAGGTAGTTGGTGTTAAATGCTCACTTTCTCTTACTCTCTCTTAAGTGTATGGTAATAGAGATGGTAAGGACAGAGTTATAGTTCATATTACCATCCTTTGTAACATCTCACTTGGGTTCTCTGAAGAGTAGAGGTAACCACAAAGGGACCAGGATGATGGTTTCGTATGCTAGTGGCTCACTGGGTGTTCGATTGGACGGCCTCATCTGCCTTGGCTCCCCAGAAGAACCCATAACTCAGTGATCATAATATGTAAAATAAACAATAATAGTGATAATTAAAACAAAACAGCCCCACAAAGACAACTTGAGACAGTCACAAAAAACTAGAAAACTGTAAAACCTTTCTTCAAGCATTTGTCTTATTGTTTGTTGAGAAATGTAAATTTATGTATCTGTGAAAGGGCTTATTGAAGACTCTACACAACCATATAAAAAACTGTAATTGTATGAATGGTTCAGTTATTTGGAATCCTGGATTAATAGTAGAGAAATAATTAGTTCTGGTCATAGATTAGAAAGGAAAGCATAAAAATGAAATAAATTCTTTTTAATTTAATAAATGTTGTCAAATTAAGAAAGTTGCCCAATATGACAAAATACAAATTCAAGGGATATTATCATACACCTGAGATATTCTACTCCTGTTTAATGTTATACAAGCCATCTTCATTATCCTCTCATACAACATCAGAACAAATGTGCATCGGTTAAGGTCAATTTTATTTGTCATTCTTGAGTCTAACCATACCTTTTCGCTTTTCTTATATTGAAAAAAATGATTCATTACAGAATATATGGAAAATACTTATTAAGATTTATTTTATTTTTTATTGCCCTTGCAATATTTGCTTTTTTTTTGCTGTGTTTATAAACCCTCAAATCTTCTTTAGTTTGGAACTTGACATCTACCAATAAAAGGACAAAATGAAATACAAGCTACCAAGGAATCAGGTTTATGTTAGCTTGTGTTTTCTGAAAAATCCCACAACAACAAATATTCAAGGCACCACTGAATTTCCAGGCTGTGTAATTCACCATTCACTTAGGAGCTGGACTTGATTATCCTTGTGGGTCCTTTCCAATTCAGAATATTCTGTGAAATCTGTGAATAATTCAATTGTAATCAATCTGAAGTGAAAGGCAGACAAAGTGATCTATATGTATGCTGGAAGATACAGTCTCTTGAAGGAAAGAATGTACACAGAAATGAACATTCTGATTGCAGACAAAAAAATGTATGTTAATATAGGCTTGTAAACACCTCAAAACCTAAATACTTTTCATTTTTGGGACTAATTGCTTCAACTGTAGTCTACAGTAAACATGAAAACATTTTAGTATGCCCCAGACAAGTATTGACATGATATGGATGCTCATATACTATGGTGTGGGCTAGTTTAAAATGTGCTTTTTAGGAAAAAAAAAAGGCGTCAGATTTATAAATTACTTTTATAGTCAATATAGAGAGGTTGGCATTTGTAAATAGCCAGATAAAATCATTTGCTTCTTAAGAGATTTATCTGGATTGAAGCTGCCAACATTAGAAACAACTATAAAACCTCTATGCTTCTCACTTTATAACTGGCTTAATGTTGAATTTTTTATCACAAGGTTCACAGAGGTATTTGTTTGGTGGGTTTTTTTCCTAAGTGTTTGGCATTTACCTTCATACCTAGGACTGCTGGAAGTAATTCATTGTGTGTTGACTGTAGTGTTGACTTCATTAGTGTTTCAAAGACCAAGACAGATAATAATGTACCTGACTAATTATGCCTGCAAATTATCATGAAAATGTAAACTGCTTCCCAAAACCCAGCTCAAAATAAAACAGGGAGTATAGTATTTTCATAACTGCATGTCAGTATTGTATGTGTTTGTTCTGTTGCTAGTTCACAATGGTCAAAAAGACCTCTATGAGAATCAGGATATGCAAGGCAGAACTTAAACACTGTCACAGTGTCTCAAACACTGAAGTTACTCAAAACAAAGCGCTGAATGAAGAAAGAGAAATGAGCATTCTACTAGAAACTGCAGAACAGGTTAAGTGTTAGAAACAGGAGGAATTAAAATTCTGATGCCTCATTCTCTTCTAGGTAGAGCATAATGAGAACAGAAAATAGCACAACATTAATCCATCCTTGTGACAAACCTTGCAAGGTAAAGGGCATTGGGTACAAACTGATCTGTCCTTGTTACTGTCTTCTTGTAATGCCACAATCCTCTGTAGTTACTCAAGTACAAAGTCATACAAAGTATTAGTTTTCAAATCAAATTGTACTCTTGGCAGTGGATCCAGTTAACTGAAACTGCAGTTTCTATTTCACTTAAAATAGGTAAATAATGAGATACAATGTGCTGAGAATTCAGTCAATAGTAATGGATAGCTCATACACGTAAAGGACTGACTTTAACCCTTGGGTATCTTTTGATTTTGGCGTTGATTTTTCCACAGAGGTTATGTGCATGTCACATTTATCTGGAAGCTTTGGCTTAATTAGATGCTTTTGTATTTGAGTATGAAGAAACCCTGAATGACACTATTTATGCTAATTCAGAAGTGTGGGATGTAGTGAACATTTAAAAATAGACTACGTGACTATGTATCATAGGATTGGAGTTTCAAGGTTATTTCAATACACAAAAAGATTTTTTCTGCTTAAACACCATTGCAAGAGAGGCCACACTAATCAGGTGAAGGCATGTCTCTGAAGTATCCCAGATGATTAGATCTACTGAGGGCTACTTCCTTCCTACCACAGTTTCTAATGTCTTTGTGATATTATAAAAAAGGTTAAATATTTGTCTTTAACTTTTTGACTCTTTTGAAACAAATGAAATACCATTTTTCAAATTTACCTTATTTTTGAAAAGTCAAGATTACT
Source organism: Corvus hawaiiensis (assembly GCF_020740725.1). NCBI lineage: Eukaryota > Metazoa > Chordata > Aves > Passeriformes > Corvidae > Corvus > Corvus hawaiiensis. Next base: position 29,191,375 of record NC_063215.1, read on the forward strand.
AAGAAATATTAATCAAGATTTTAATTTTCACCTTCTCAATGAATGAGGAGGAAAAAAACCATACTTTGTGAAAAAATATTTTCAGAGAAGTTTAGCATAGCAGTCCAACAGTGTTGTGGTATTGACTGGCCCAGAAAAGAGAAATATACTAGTAAAAATGAAATCCCAGATATACCTCAAGAATTTCTTGATTCACTCGTGCCAAAAGTGGCAAACGTGGTTTTTAATTTGAAATGTGTTATAAACATTTTTTTTTTTCAAAAAAGATATTTTTCCTCCCCATGTAATAGATCTCTGGCACTGAGATACACCACACCAATGGGCAGATTTTTGAAAAAAGCCTCTTGATTTCACAAAGTGATTCAAATGTAGATCACAGAATCACAGAATCACCAGGTTGGAAGAGACCTCTAAGATCATCGAGTCCAACCCATGCCCTAACACCTCAACTAAACCATGGCACCAAGTGTCACATCCAATCATTTTTTAAACACTTCCAGGGATGGTGATTCCACCACCTCCCCGGGCAGACAATTCCAGTACTTCACCACTCTTTCTGTGAAAACTTTTTCCTAATATCCAACCTATATTTCCCTTGGTGCAGCTTAACACTGTGTCCTCTCATCCTGTCAGTTGCTGCCTGAGATTAAATATGGTAAACTAGATAAAATGCGTGAAAGAGAAGAATGAAGAAGAAAACCAGAAAACAGTATGAGGTATTTCAAACAGTTATAGAGTGTACTATAATACAAATTACAAATGTATCAAGTAGAGATTGATTCTCAGAAACTAATGAGATAGTTGACATAGGTTTTAGTCGATAAAGCATGAAAAGAAGTGTTAAAGAATTTAAACCACTCTCCATTGTGTAAGGATAGCAACTAGTTATCTTTATTTAGTGCTTAAGTACCTGGGTATTATTATTTGGAAAGATCATGGATTTGGTTGATGAAGGTAATTATGCTAATCTGAATTCTTTTACTCCATGAGACATTTAGTTTGAAATAAAATGTAAAGCTTTACTATCTGAAAATTTAAAGGTTTATGCAAAAATGGGAAGGCCAGTTCTTGCTGCCTACATTTGTGTTACTGAATCTAAAAGCATTTTCCTGCTTTCGCTTCAGGTATATGGCTTGGTTCTATCAAGGTAATTGAAGGTGTATCCCCCACCCCATTGCACACTACAGTCCCGTGCCCCATGCCCTCATCAATGGAAATGACAATGTACAGGTGTTATTTTTGAAAATTGGATCCCTCGATTGATACTGGTTATATGTCTAATAAGTAAACCATTTTAATGATTCTGTAATTGTTCAGAGAAAGACCTTTTATCACGAATGCTAGAACTTTCATCATGTTTGGGTAAGGTACCTCTTTGATTGCACCAAATATTCTTTTTAGAAGACTCTCCTTGCCACATTCATGAATTTCCTATGGTCCACAGGACTGGAGTATTTGAGCTAAACCTACATATTTTAAGATCCATGTATTTAAAGTCCACCTATTTTTGGTTCTTTTATGCTTTGCCTTCTTTCATAAAGTGGTGGTCGATTAATTGGAAAGTATGCAGAGCTAGAGAATTTTAATGACTCCCTGATAAATCACATAACTTGTTTTTTTCAAATTTTGCTATCCTATTTCAAAAAAGACTCCATCTGACTTGGCCATTTTTTCTTCAGGTCTGGATTTTGTCCCTGAAATTTGTAATTCCCTTGCAGCTAAGCTTCAAATGCACTCTTGACCTGAAATATAAATAAAATTGTCTGTACTTTTCCAGACACATTAATCCTACTATTGTAATTATGTGTATGTGAATTGTTAGGGAGGAACTCACAGCCTCATGGACAAAGTGTTTGTTAAAAGGCAAAACTAATTTATCGGGATCTTGGCAAATGATAACACTCACATGGGAAATCAAGCCTCTTGAACAGCATGATCAAATGTTGTCTGATGGCAATGGGGGTCTCCACTGCAATAATCACTGCAGTGGCATCTTCAGCAGGGTTGGATAAAATTCCAGCTGCTCCATGATTCTGACTACTCCAGCATATGAATAACCCACTGCTATCAATTACCCTAACTACATATAAAACATCTCTCAAATATCTCAACTATGTACAAAATTCTGTTCTGCATGACCTTTTTTGTATGTCTATGAGGAGTTCTCTATTGGCTCTTAACAAATATTTGTTCTATGTACAGTTTGATCAGTTCTGCAGCAGGAACTGCCTGGGATAATTCTCATGGGAGATTAATCAGCATATTTAAGGACGAAATTATTTTTGAGCAGTCTTGGGGATCCAGACAGGTCCCAGCTTACTGGAAGCTGACAAATGTCCCAATTTTCAAGAAGCAAAAGAAGGAGGACCCCAGAAACTACAGGCCTATCAGTCTCACTTCAGCGCCTGGTAAAAGGTCAGTGTGTTTTTTCTGTGAAGTACAGAAAAAACACCTGGAGAACAACACAGTCATTGGTACCAGGCAGCACAGCTTCATGAGGGGAAAGTCCCGCTTGTTGAACATGATTTCCTTCTATGACAGGGTAACCCACTTAGCTGATCTAGGAAAGCCAGTAGACTTTGCACTTCAGCAAAGCTTTTGATACTGTCTCTCACAGTATCCTGGACAAAATGTCTAGCACACAGCTGGATAACCGTGTTACGCAATATGTCAATATCGCCTCAAGTGCTGGGGGCAGCTTTGGACACCACAATAAAAAATAGACATTAAACTATTAAAGAGCATCTAAAGGAGGGGATAGTGAAAGGCCTTGAGGGGAAGTTGTATGAAGAGTGGCTGAGGTCGTTTGGTCTGTTCAACCTGGAGGAGGCTGAGGTGAGACCTCATTGCAGTTACATCTTCCTCATGAGGGAAAGAGGAGGGGCAGACACTGATCTCTTCTCTGTGGTAACCAGTGACAGGACCCAAGGGAATGGCCTGAAGTTGTGTCAGGGGAGGTTTAGGCTGGATATTAGAAAAAGGTTCTTCACCCAGAGGGTGGCTGGGCACTGGAACAGGCTCCCCAGGGAAGTGATTACAGCACTGAGACTGTCTGAGTTCAAGAAGTGTTTGGACAATGCTCTCAAACACATGGTGGGACTCTTGGGGTGGCCTGCACAGGGCCAGGAGTTGAATTTGATGATCCTGATGGGTCCCTTCCAAAACAGCATGTTCTTTGATTCTATTCTATTAGGACAACACAAGCAGGACCTGCCTGGGAGGATTGCTAGAACTGTCCAGACCTGGAGAGTTTCTGTAAAATGAAGAAGCTGCCTGATGATGAAGGTGGTTAGTGGTGCAGTCAGTCAACTGGTTAAAAAGTTCTTTGTCTTCAGTAAGTTATCTCATGTATGCAGATGGCTGTCTGGGGAGTTCCTGAGACACCCAGGAATTAATATCACCACCCTGATGTCCATCCACATCACAGCTTTAGTTAAAGGGCAGGCTGGAATTTCAGCTTGTAGCTCACTAATAACTAAGATTCTTATCATTTGCCACATAATAGATCAGTGAAATGCTTTGGTATATATAAGGTTAAAAAATAAATATAAATCCAAGGAAAATATGATTGAAGTAAGAGTAGACCATGATTATGCTGGGGTTTTTTATTCTGTAGAAGAGTAGGATTTCCTTATCACTTGCAAGCAGGGTTGGTATATATATGTAAGTGCAGAAAATCTCAAAACATGCATGCAGATTTGAACAGTACTTCCAGTTCTTTCTATCTTGTATTATAAAACCACACTCCCAGAAAATCTGTTGTGTAGGCTAACATTTTTCTTCACCCTTGTCATGATGGATTTTTTTTGTTGTTGTTCATGCTTTTTTGGCATCTGAGTGCAAAATATGGCATACATGTGCTGCTAAAGACAGTATTTGGGGGGATGGAAATGGACAACTAAGCATTTCTTAGTACTAAAAGTAAGAAACTTTTTCCTTTTTGACTGTCTGTTCTACTGAGATTTACTTTTGCTGACAAACTTTTACATTAATTTCCCCTGTAGCAGATAAAAGAACAAGGCTACAGGAGGATTGTATTATTGCATTTATTTATAACATTCTTATGCATACAATATAGTGAGCATTTAACAAAAACTTTTTTGAGATCTAATAAAACTGAGGCCTGTTATATTAGTTCAGTCAAATTTGTTGATTTTCCCCCCCTTCCTTTATTTGCTTTGTTTCTGGCTTCTGGCTTCTATTTATTTCCTTGCCATAATCCTTGTCTGCTTAGAGATTCATGTGGATAAAATAAAAACCTTCTTTGCTGTCATAGGTTTATTCTCATTCCATCTTGACAAGAACTGTAGAAAATCCAGCTAGAAGGCAAGGGTTTTTAAGCATACAATGCCTCTTTTCTTTATCTACATACCACCAGCTATGTAAATTAAAAAAAAAAAAAGACCAAAACCAACAACAACAACAACAACAAAACCCCAACAAAACACCTTAAATAATTTCCTACCTTCTCAGAGCATTGCTTCCTAGGGAAATGGCACTTTCACTGCCCTTTTATACAACTTTCATGATTAATTGTGTGCAATCTTTTTATTCTCTGTCCAATACCTTTCCTTTCTGGTTTTCTTGGTTATAATTTCCATCACATAGAAAATTTTCTTCTTGTTGTCCTTAGTCCATTTCAACTTTATGTCTCTTTTCCAAATTTCCAAAATTTTATCAAGTATTTCCTTTTTTCATTTACATGATAATTTTATAAATATTTTAGGGATGTACTTGCAGTTTATAGCTCTCTGCAGCTGATTGTTTCCCCTGGGCCTGTTCACCTCATGGCATCTCTGTAATGTCATTCTCTTAATTATATTTTAGCATGCAAAAACAATGGAAGATAAAGTCTCCTCAGATGTTAGACAAAACCTGCCACGGATCTTACTAAAATTTCCTGCCAATAATGATTTTTCTGATAAGTCTCATAATTACTAAGACAATAGCTTGTTTTGTAACGTGTAGAAAATTATAACAGTCTGATTAAGATACTGACAGTGTTCAATGCTGCTTGCGTTCATTATGGAGGCTGGACAAGCCACCTGAGTGACTGATGAGTAAGTCCATTATCAGGAGACTTCATGCTTTTTTCAAGGGCAAAATTATATGTCGCTCAAAGATGATTCTTTTCAGGGTGAAATTCCATGCACTTTCATACCTATGAGTCCCACACACCAGAGCAGCTCAGTTACAATTTCCTTATTTGGGAAAACGCTTAATCTCATCGCCAGCGAGTGATGTTTGTTGTTCTAGAGAAGCACAAGGTTCATAGCTCCACTGATTCTTTTATGTCCACCTCAGAGCACCCAAACAGTTGGGTTCAGCCTACTCATTTCTACATTAAGTACCAAATGTCTTGGAAAGTTTGCATTGCAGAAGGCAGAGAACTGACAGAGTGGTCGTTTTTGTAATTAATCCCTATGGAAACAAATGTTGTGATTTGAAATTGTGACGAGTTTAAGAAATAAGTGGACCTTAAAAAGGAAAAGTTTTGTTATTAATAAAATTTAAGCATGCCACGATACGTAATGCAATTGGCATGAGTTAATTTATAGTAAATATGAAGAGATACTTCTTCAATAAATGGAGTTCCACGCTTTGATATATAACAGAAAGAAGATTGTACCTGACTGGCCTAATCAAGAAGCTATATAATCATAGAATCAAAGAATAGTTTGGGTGGGAAGGGACCTTAATGACCATCTATTCAAATTCTCCCACCCCCTGCCATGGACAGGGACACCTTTCACTAGATCAGGTTGCTCAAGGACCCATGCAGCTTGGCCTTGAACACTGTCACAGATGGGGCATCCACAACTTCTCTGGGCAAACTTTTCTAGCGCCTCAGTGCCCTCTGAATAAAGAATTTCTGCTTAAAATCTAATTTAAATCTCTACTCTTTCAGTTTAAAATGGTTACCATTTGATCTGTCACTGTTTGCCCATTTGACAAGTCACTCTCCCTCTTTTTTTTTAAGCCTGCTTTAAGTACTTGAAGGCTGCAATAAGGTTTCCCCAGTGCCTTCTCATCTCCAGGCTGAACAACCCCATCTCGCTCAGCCTGTCTGTGTAGGAGAGGTGCTCCAGCCCTCAAATAATCTTTGTGGCCCTCCTCTGGACCCACTCTAACAGGTCCATGTCTTTCCTATGCTGAGGACTCCAGATCTGGACACAGTACTTTAGGTGGAGTCTCACACTGTCTGTGATTAGGACAGCTGAGTTCAAATTTGATCTGTTAAAAACCTCAATTTATATGATCTCCATCTGGAGAAGCATAAGGAGTGTTTCTGGTCATTTTCACTACAAGAAAAAAAAAAAAGGAATGCTTTCTGTTTGACAGTTTGTAATACGAAGAGAGTTTGCCAACCGAGGAAGGATGTTCACTTGTATGATTCTTGTGTTAAAGCACACCTGAGAATATGTTGTGGTTTAACCCCAGCCAACAAGCAAGTCACAGACAGCATCTCTCTCACTCCTCCACCAGAAGCTCTAGGGAGACAATTAGAAGAGTAAAAACTGGAAAACTTGTGAGTTGAGATGAAAACAGTTTACACAGGAAAAGCAAAATCCACACATACAAGCAAAGCAAAACAAGGAATTAATTCACTGCATCTCATGGGCAGGCAAGTGTTCAGCCCTCCCCAGGAGAGCTGGGGCCCATCGTGCATAAATGGTTCTATGGGAAGACAGATGCTATCACTCCAAACGTTCCCCACTTCCTCCTTCTTTCCCTCACTTTAATGCTGAGCGTGATGTCATATGGTCTGGAATATCCTTTGGTCACTTGAGTCAGCTGCCCTGGCTGTGTCTCCTCCCAATTTCCCATGTAGCCCCAACTTCCTCGCCAGTGTGGCAGTACAAAAAGCAGAAAAAGCCTTGGCTCTGTATAAGCCCTGCTCAGCAAATAGCAAAAACATTTCTGTTTATTATCATCACTGTATTCAGCACAAATCCAACCAAAACACAGCCACTGGGAAGAAAATTAACTCTATTCCAGCCAAAACCAGCACAAGAATATCTGAATCTGCAGCTGAGGCATTTCACAGCCTAAAATATCTTGTATTAAAGGACTTCCTTCATGAACAAAGAGGAGAATTAGCTGCTTTCAAAGAGATTGAGGCAAATCAACACTTTCAGAGCAACCAAGAGGGCAGGTTTTTCATTACTTCCCATCAAAGTTAGGAAGGGTAGTGAACCCATGTAAGAAGACATTTTCCAGATAGAACAGCACCTTCTTGAAACAAACCTAGGGGAGACTGATATTGTTCTTTAATGATAACTACATCCTAAGTTACCATTAATGGTGGTTAAAGGTCTAGGTTTAGGTTTCTGAATCAAGCCCTTAGGTGACCAATGACCAGGGCTTGAGCCACTTGTAATTCAAAGCTCAGCTCTTTGCAGAATGGCTGTATGACATTCACCCAGTTTTATCACAAACATGGTTGCTGATCTGTGACAGACTATGGAAGGCACAGCCAGGCAAGATAAGTAGAGTGAAAACAGAGAAAAAGAAATGTTGAGATGATAATAGCAACAAAAGGATCTAGAAGAGAAACACCAACGCAGTAGAATGCATAAAAAGCCTAAGCAAAAGAAAGACCAAGGAGACAGGAGATCTCAACTTGACAATATCAGGGGTTATGCTATTCCAAGAAAGCCAATTCTTCCCCAGATGACTGATGAGACCCAAGTTAGTTCTAGGTTAGATTAGGGAGAATATTATTGCTAAGCCCTTATTTTGCAAGTCCTAGTTCTCAGCTGTATCTGTCAGACAGTAAATACTTTCTGGATGCTCATGGGAATATGCATCTTGCTCTCAAGGTCCCTTTGTGCAGAGCAAAATATGTCTGGAGAAATTGTGGTTCAGTAGGGGAAGGTTGGACTGGGATACTACTTCAGAATGAGTTGAATCACCCTCCAGAGGTTAACTTTCAGGCAGAAAATATAGGAGTTAGGTACCTCTGATCTTTAGAGCTGTCTTTAGCACTGCTGTGAACAGATAAAACAATCAACGCAGCCAGCCAGTCAATGTGGGGTCTTTTGTACTCTCATATCCACATCTTCTAGTCTGGTAGATGTGCTTTGCTACACAGTTCATATCCTTGTGAGAGAGATTTTTACTCTGCTCACCTGCTCAGGGAAGCATTGCTTTATTACTTGTTAGATCACATTGTCAATTTATTTTCTTTTCAGAGGTCGTGAGTAGATTTATACTTTTTAGGGGTTTTTTTTTGCAAAGGAAAGATTAAATTCTTATTTTACTGTGTAGCACCAGAAAGACAGAACTAAACGGGCAATACAGTGCTTATACTCTTATGCTGGTACTTTCCTGATTAACTTGACATGGGTCTGAATGGTTTTAAGCCTCCTATTGCTTAAAACAGCACAAAATCTGGATTTGTTCAATCTCACTTTAGTCTTCAAACAGATATTTGTGTCTATACTTGTTGGAGACAAGGAGGCTCTCCACAGGATGATTCAGAACTTATCTCATTTAAATTTCTCTCTCGAGGTGTCATTCTGTTAAGTACAGAAATAGCTTATGCCATTTTTGTGCCTAGGTTAGACTCCTCAGGAAGATGCCAGAAGCTAAGTGGAATGAATTTAGATTAAATTTTCTGACAAAGAGTTTATGTTCAAAGACTAAAAAAAAAGTCCTTCCAATGATATACATTATATCTGAATGCTCCTAACTTACTGAGGAGAATAAACATTAGACTTCCTTTCAAGTTTATTCCCTAATTTCCAGGAGCATATGGCCTGTTAACTCACCTAGCTGCAATTGCATTCAACACTAATTCTGTGCCTGTGTTGCCCTGTCAACCAACAGACTGGTACTGTGTTGCTTGAGAGTTACTCGCTGATGCGCTATCAGTGCTCAGATGACATCGTGTATAATTTTGCTCACTTCTGCTATGAGTTACAAAGTTATTCAGGGCTTTGGTTTTGATTCTCCTCCCCTAAGGTCTGAACAGCTGACACTCTCAGCCATCTAATTCCATGAGTGCAATCAGAACCCAAAATTCCTGAAATAATGGCATATTTCTTTTGACTTATAAGATATGTGCTTTTACTGGTATTATTGCAACACATCCTCACAGTTCTACAGTTAAAGCCAAAGTGTCAGAATGCAACACACCTCCAGAGAGCAATAATTTGTAAAACAAAGCAAAAAAAGTAAAATTTTAAAAATTGAAGTCCTTCCAGCTACAGTTTCTGTATGTGCCTAAAGATCTATTGGTCTAGAAATTATATAATTCTTTGCCAAAATTGGGGCAGAAATTCTACTTTATTCAGATCTAGGACACAGAACTCACACTGTGTAGTAGCCACAAGAACTAGATGAATTATTGATGAGTAAAAGCAGGATATTAATTCACAGAGGAGTAAGATATTTTTGTTTTTAACTTCTTCTCATGTTGGTGATAAAATATCCTATATCATTTGGTATGAGCCTCATTAAATATATGCATCCTATGCTTTCATAACTATTTAATGTTTTCCAGCCTCTATTTCAGCTTTAAATACTGGCAGTGAAATCAAGACACATGAATTATTAAGAGCAAAGATTTTGCTAAAATGACAAAGCATTCAGTCCATCTGTCTCACATTTTTAAGTCCTTCTATTCACATGTTTTCCAAAATTACAAAAGTAATTAATACAGAGATTTCAAATACATTATACATTTTTTTTCTTCCTTTTTATATATATATATGTATATACATATATACATACTTTTTTTTTTTTTTAATGTGGGCTCTTGTCTGGCAAGAACAAAAGCAAAAAAAGACACCCAAAACCACAGGGAATAAGCTTTTTGCAGATTGTTTCTCTAAACCACAGGAGATTAAGGTCCTGCTGAGAGTTGATACTCATATTTCCCAGTTAGCCATATAATTCCTTAGTTGCCAGACTATAAAAAACTCTGATTTCTTTTTTTTTTTTTTCTTTCCAAACTTCCTCCTAGATTTGCATTAGAAAATGAAGAAAAGAATGGTAAGGCAAGAAAAAACCCAAACAACAAAAGTCTGATTTTTCAGCCTAGTAAAATATAATTTTTCCTAAAATGGTAAATTTCTGGATTTTGTTTCAGTGCTGTTTACTCACTACATTTTGTTAACCTTAAATGGAAGTTCAGAAACCATTAAGTATGCGTGTTCTAACACATACTTTGTGGAACTGAAATTTTGTCTAAAATCAGACTTATTTAGTATCTAAAGATAATCTGCTGTCACTTTAGAGCTGTTAAAATAAATCAAGTCCAGGTAGGCTAGCTGGGGAAATGGACTTGGATTTCCTTGCCATTGAGAATATTTCAGTCAAAATAATCAAACAATTACCATTTTCAAAAAGCAATAAAGAATTATCATGGGATCACAGAATCAAAAAATATTCAGGCCAGGAGGGACCTCTTGTAGTTTAGTCCAAAATCCTGCTCAAAGCAGGACTAATTCAGTCAGGCTGTGTGGGACTATTTCTGCAAGGCTTGAATACCTCCAGGGTTTGTCACTCACTGCACTCCTCTCTGGTAACTTGCTCCAAGGCTTGGCCATCTGCACAGATAAAAAAATCCCAATATTCAATCAGAATTTCCCGTGTTCCAACTACTGTCCTTTGCTCTCATCCAATCACTGGGCACTTCCATGAGGTTGTTCCATGTCCTCTGTATCCTCAGATCAGGTAGCTGCAGACAGCAATATGGTCTCCCTGAGCCTTCTTTTCTCCAGGTTGCGTTAACCCAGTCCTCTCAGCTTTCCCTTGTCTATCATGTGCTGCATCCCCATGACAGACATGGTGGCCTGTGCAGGACAACCTCCAGGATGTCCATGTCTTTTTGTAAGGGGTAGCCCAGATTCTGTGAAAAAACAAAACCCTGCAGTAGTGGTCTCACTGGTGTTGAATTGAGGACAAGGATCATTTCCCTAAGTCTGCTGGCTGCAGTCCTGCTTCTGTAGCCCAGTAGCCAATTGGCCTCTGCTGCAACGATGCACTGCTATCTCATCATCTGCTTACAGTCTACCAGCTTCTGCAAAGATGCTTTCCAGCTGGTTAACCCCCAGTATGTACTAGTATTTGGGTTTACTCCTCTCCAGGTGCAGACTTTTGCATTTGCTTTTATTGGACTCCCTGATGTTCCTGCTAGCCCATTTCTCCCACCTATCCAGATCCCTCTCAGTAACAGTCCTGCCCTCTACATCCTCTTCACACTCTGGGGCTGTTCTCAAATTTGCTGAGAGCACACTCTGTCCCACCATCTAGGTTGTTATAAAGATATTAAGAGGCATTTGTTCTATTACTGATTCCTGAAAGGCACCACAACATCAGCACTCACCAGATCAGTATCTGCTCTTTCCAGCATTAACCACCAGTTTTTGAGTCCAGCATTTCAGTCAATTTTCTATGCACCTTACTCTCTACCTGTCCACACCATATCCCAAAATTTCAGTACTAAGGAGACTATGAGGGACTGTGTCAAAGACCTTCCTAATGTCAAAGTGTGAAGCAATAATCACTTTGTCACAGAAAGCAGTTAGGTTGCCCAGGTATGAGTTACCCTTGGTAAATGCATACTAGCTGCTTCCAGTTACCTAAACTGCCTATTGTGTCTTGAGAAATAGCTTCTGATTGGATTTGCCCCATAACAGATGAGGTGAGACCTTTACTTGGATCCTTCTCCTAGAAGATGGATGTGATGTTTGCCTTTTTCCAGTCATCAGAAACCTTTCCCAATTTCCATCTACTTCTGAAAATTATAAGGTTGGTCCCTCAGCAACATCAGCCAGCTCCTCTGGTAGCCTTGGATACATTGCATTTGGACATATAGGCTTGTCTATGTCTAATTGTCTAATATTTAAAAACTAGAAATGAAAAGTCTATGTTGCTGATCTTTCCACATACAATTTTTAGTCCTCCCAAGTCAAGAAGGAAGTTCTATCTAAACGGGAATTTCTTACCTGTCAAAATATTGACAATGACAGAAAATATATTTTTCAGTTCAGCTTTAAACCATTCCCAAGCCTTTAAAGAGCTCAGCTTTTATGTCATTCCTTCCTCTATATTTTTTTTCTTATGACATTCCCAAGTATATCAACTGCTCAGCACATTTTTCAGGCTTTGCAGTGTATTGATTTGAAAACTCTGGTTTTAAATCTTTTTCTTTCAGTCATTCATATAAATTACCACATGCTTTCACTAGGTCTGAGATTAATTGAACATATTTTCTAAACTTTTATATGCAAAACAAATAAACAATAAACTCTATAATAAACTCCTATTTGAAGCAGTAACAGGATGTATTGGAATAATATTTATATTGCATGAACAGCCATCAAAAATGAGAGAGATGTCTTTTTAACTCATGTCATTTTCATCAAAAACATTCCAAGCAAGTGACTTAATTCTATTATTCCAGTTTTGTGATCAAATTTGGTTTATTCAGTCAGGGGAAAATAAAGCTGTTTGTATTACTGATTTATTTTGCACAAACCACTTTAATTAAAGTGGCATAATCAGTGGAAAGTAAAGAGCTATTAGACTGCATGCAATGAAAGGAAGAGTCAACCATATTCTGCTCTATAATCAGATGTTTGGAAAGGACATAAATTTTGGCTTTCAGTTATCAAACAAAAGTTTGGAATTAAGTGTGAAGGAGGAGAGAAAAAACAGCTTATTTACAGTTGATTGCATTGTTTTTTTTCTATGGAAAGATAGCTGTGTATCATTACCTAGTTGATAGAAAAGCAAGGATTAGCAGTGTGGAGACACATGTATGTATTTAACATGATTAAATTCCCATATGTTTCTTCTGTAGCCCAGTAAATATTCTGTCTGCCCGTAGAGGGGATGGCCCTGCTGTGTGTTAACCTGGAAGTTTGGGTTGGGGGCTCAGTGTTGCCATGGGCCTGGTCAGGGTGTTGCTGATTTAACCCCGTGCTGGGCCAGTGGCTGCTGCCTCCCCTGCTCCAGCATCAGCTCTGGAGTGGCCCCACTGGGGAAGGGGTGACACCCCCCTGCCTGTCACTGCCTGACAATGCATAGCCCTTTGTGTGCATGAGGCTGGAAGAGCTTCAGCTGGCAGACCAGAAGAAGGTTGCCAAATGGATGAGAAAATTTATAAAGATAAACCTAAAAATAACCAAGGCCAGAGGCAAAGGTTCCACCCACCATCATGCTCCCACTGAAGAAGGCAGGATGCTGGCAGCTCCACGTGCCACCCTCACCTCTTTTTCTGACAACTGATATTGTCAACAGAATCACACAGAATCACAGAATTAACTATGTTGCAAAAGACCTTCGAGATCATTGAGTCCAACAGCCTTAAATCCTAAAGGATTCCAGTCTCATAGTATTGCTGTAACTGAACTACAAAAAAGTCTGTATTTTCATTGAGTTGTTAAGATTACAATTAGGTTAATAAATTATTTGTTCCACATATATACACTGTGCTCTATTTTTGCATATAACAAGATTTGGAGCATAAAATGTCATACCTAGTCACACAGAAGGAAGTGTTTTTCAGCAGTATCATTTGCCACTATATTTCATACAGTTCATCATCCCATGAGCAGTCTTTAAATTCCTATTTCACAATTCATTCCTTGTTCTTTTTTGAGACTAAGTGGGAGTGGTCTGCCTGCAGAATAGAGGTAAAATCCTGAGATACGTTTATATGAATATCTACATGAATACATCCTGAGTTGGTTCTGGTTTTTTCTGCACCAGAAGTGAAGACTTCTGCATATGAAGTGAAATGAAGACAAGTTATTCAGAATGGTCAAACCATGTCTCTTTTCCCCTACTTTTGGCCTGTTTACATTAAGACTTTAGAAACAATGTACTGACATAATTAAAAGTGAAATTAATGAATCTTAAAAACTCCTGAGGATTTCCTATTTCCTTTAGAAGTAGTCTTTTGGTTTTCTTTTCAGAGATTCTACTTAGAGTCATTGGGGAATATTTAGCTGTAAAACAGATGTTACACAGCTCACACAAAACATTGAGATGTGGGTTTTATTAGATTTATTATTAGGCACTCAATAGACCACATATAGGCTACTGTTTCCAATAAAATTGGAAATATTCTATTTTCCCCAATACAAGCAAGATATTGATACACTTAAGTGACTTTAACAGAGGCCAGCAGTGTGCTTGTGCATGGGAGCACTTGACCTGTGAGGGAATACTGAGGGAGCTGACCTTGTTCAGTCTGGCAAAGAAAAGACTTTAGCGGTATGTTAGAGGAGCACCGGATGTATATGCGACAAGGTAGATGGGCTGTTAATAGCACTACAAAGCAGAAAGACAAGAGAAGAGTTTTAAAATGAAACAGAAGCTATTTAGACTGGGTATGCAGAAAACCTTTTTTCCCCACGAGCATGGTCCAGCAGTGGAGGAAGTTGCCCAGAGATATTGTGCAGCATCCATCTCTGGATTTTTTCTACATTCAATTGGATAAAGCCTTGAGCTGCCTGTTTTGACTCCATGGCTGACCCTCTTTGGAGCAGGAGGTTGGGCTAGAGACCTCCTGAATTCCCTCCTCACTTGAATTATTCTGTGCTTCTAAGGTCAGAATGTTTACCCCGACCTGGAAAGTTCTCACAATTCTGTAAGTGCAGACAGAGTCAGGTTTCATGGCTATATATCATTGTAGTTTTATAACATGTCATATTTATGGTATTTCTTTATTGACTCTAGGAAATTAAATAAAAATAATTAAATATAAAGAAAAGTGACACAAACCCCATTTCAATGAAGACTAATCCTTTTTCCTCCAGTATTAATAGGAGCATATGTACAATAATAAATACAAGATGATTCATATATAAGTCCTTCTTTTAGACAGAGAGACAATAAACCACCAGATGATAGACAGGCAGTTGAAAATGAATCATTGGAACCACGGATTGATCAGGAAATATTATTAGTTAAATCTGAAAATCAGTATCTTTTTATATATTGCTAGGTACATAAACTGCCATTAATGATAGTATATTATAGTTGAAGAATAAAGAGTACCTAGCTATTGACAACTGTAATATCATTATATTTGCTTTTTAAACAGCTAGTGTGATATTGAATTATTGCATGTCTCTTAAAATCCTTTATGGTGATTTCTGTATAGACACACACATCAATTCCTCATTTCTTCATTGTCACCAGAATTTCTGTCATTGTACTGTTTTAATCCTGGCTATACTTAGGTATGCATCTGTGAAAAGAAAATTGATCACTATAGAGAATATGAATTAAATTATCTTTTCAAATAAATATCAAACAGAAGTTTAAGTTTGATCTGAACTTTTAGAGAATTCTGCCGAAGCTCAAACATTAATATTCAGTACAATTGAAGCAAAACAATATATGGAAAGATCATTTGTCACTGACTGAAAAAAAAGAGTATTCTTTAAATGTTTTACTTGCATTCATTCTTAGACTAAACCATATTCTTATCCTCTCTCTTTTTTGCTTATTTTCTTTTCCAGCTGCATGTGTTTGATAGATATAAAGAAATTGTGTATTTATAACAAAAGAGTGCTATTTCAGTCTTATTTGGTGATATGTAATTTCAAAATGTCTGTATTTCTCTGCCATTTCTCTTATTAACATGCTTTTTTTTCCCCTACAAAGTAACAAAATATTTTCACATGTGTTTTCCTTTTCAACAATTTTCTTTATATTCTACAGTATTTCTAGTCTTTAATTGGTAAATCAACAGCAGTCATTCAGTAAGGAGGATGTTTTGTGATATAAGATCTCATTGGAATTTATTTTTATCTTCCTAAGCAGAATTTTAAATTACAAAATAAATGTATGCTTAAGGCATTTGAACATCACTCATATTCGTATTTTTCAAGTGTGCTCAAATTAGGTGCACTTAAAGAAAATTTCTTTGTATGGGGCATGTTGGATTTGCCAAAATCTATGTGCTGCATCTGTACCCTGTAAAACAACTACCAGAAAACTGTGATTAATGTGGATGGATAACTGTAGGGTCCCAGAGCTTGCTCAACAAGGGTCTTAAAAAGATTTGAGATCCTTTTATGTACCCAGCAAGATATTCCTTAAGAGGTCAAAACAACAAAAACTTTACTGGCAAACTTCAGAAAATTAGGGAACTTTAGCAAAAGTTTAAAGCAACATTCAATCAAAAGAAAGCATTTCACAAAGCATTAACTTAAACTCCAATTCATCCAATTTTATGTTACTCAAACTTTGAGAAAAAGGAGAGAAGGGTTTTAGAAAACAACTCATATAGCTACCATTTATGGCTCCAGTAGTGTTCCAGCTGATTTAAAATCCAAGGTGAGGTAGCATCAAGACCTGTGTGTGCCTCGTTCTCTGGCTTAAAGTACCCTTCAGCTTTTCTAGGCCCTTCGCCCAGGTGGGACTTCTGGTCATCTGGCCACTTAGGACCTGGGTTAGAGGCTCCAGGGTCACGGTGTGAAGCATTGCCTCCCATATGCCGGGGCTTGACCCCGCTGTGGGGCTGGGATACAGGCCCTGGGGGTGTGGGGTGTATGGAGCAGGGCATCGCTTCTCCAGGGCAAGACTTGACTTGACCTCTTCCCCACACATGAGCCTGAAGTGTTTTGAGCCAGGATCCTCCTCCAGTCTCTCACAGTAACCTAACTCTAAAGTTCAAGCTATATGATTTCCATACAAACAAGTAAATTACAAGTGGATACAATGCCAAAGAACTCATGGTTCTAGTACTTGAAATATATATATAGTGGAAAATAACTTTTTTTAGTTTGTGGTAATAATGTTTTCTAAGGAAGAATTGCCTACCTGAAACGTAATGATGTTACAAAACATAAAACATTAATTCTATTGTGTTGTCAGCAACAGCTTGTATTCATCTGCAAGTGTTCTGAATTGTGCCAATAATTCTGTGGTTGAATAATTTCAGTTATGGAAAGTCAAACAAGATTCAAATATTGCTGCAATGATGTTTTTAGATGTTGAATAACACCCAAATGAGAAAAGAAAGAGGAAAAAGTACTTGTTAGTTAATGGTTTCAAAGACATAGTTTCAGAGCAATACTTTTGCTTATTATCAAAGTAGAGTAAGAATTCTGCAGATTCTAGACATGAAGATGTTTAAAGCATAGAGTAGCAATTACGGATCTTTTCCATGTAACCGTTTGCATCAAGCATTGATATAACTTTACTCCCTTCAGTCTACACCAGGGATGCCATTAGTTTTTTTGTCTACATGTTGTAGTAATATTTCAGACTGCTGTAGCATTTTTCTTTATATTAAAAAATAATAAATCCACCCTACACACTGCTCAGAGTCCTTCACATAAGGAAAGGTGTTCTATCTTGCAAGTGTAGCCTATTTTTTGTTTGCTTTCTGTTTTCTTCTGTGTTTGTATGGAGTAGATATAACATCTAAAAACACAAATTGTTTGTGCCTCAGGTAATTCAGGTAATTGTGTATCAAACATCCAGTTTCCAAATTATCACTCTTCCGAGATTATAGACATGTTCTTATACATCTTTGCATGTTTGTTTTTAGATTACTCCACCAAAATGCTTTCCTGATAACTATAATATAGTTAATATTCCTGCAATGTAGTTAATTTTTTTTCATTAAGCTATGCCTAGTTACATAAGGATAATCTTCAGTATTTGTAGGAAAAAATGTACAGATCTGATTTTACTATATTCTTCAAATTATTCGCAAATTATTTGCAAAATCAAAAATTATGTAGAAAGATGATATAGAATCAAATGATCAGAGGATTATTCTGGTTAGAAGAAAAATTATTCAGGTTATTCAAAGCAGGACTATTGTGGTCCAGTTGTGCAGGGCTGTGTCCAGTCAAGACTTGAATTACCTCCAGGGTTTGACACTTGCTCCACTCTCTGTCCAGTTCTTTCAGCTTCCCCTTGTCTGTCATGTGCGCCAACCCTAGGACAGTCATGGTGTCCTGTGCTGGACAACTTCCACGATGTCCACGTCTTTTTGTAAGGAGCAGCCCAGGTTCTGTGCAAACACAACACTGCAGTCGTGGTCTCACTGGTGTTGAAGTGAGGACAAGGTTCACTTTTTCTGATCTGTTTGCAGAACTCTTCCCAGTGCAGCATGCCATACACCAGTACACATTGGTGGCTTATGGTCACCCTGGTGTCTATCAGGACCTCTAGGTTCTGTTCTACAAAGCTGACTTCCAGATGGTCACCTGTATATGGGTTTAATCCTTGTCAGCTGCATTTTTTTTGCATTTGCTTTTGTTAGACTTCCTGAAGTTTCTGTCAGTCCATTTCAGCAAGTCTGGTGCCTCTCAGTAGCTGTCCTGCCCTCCAACGCACCAATGACGCCCTCCATTGAACCCATTTCATGGTGCTGTCTGAAAACTTACTGAGTGCACAACTTATCCTGATATCCAGGTCATTGTTTATTTTTCCTATTTCTTCATCACTAGTCTTTTCTCCTCTGGGTTTTTGGTGGTGTTTCCAGACATAATAAAAATTGAGCAAAATGACCCAAAATTTTCCTTTAATAGAACTTCTGCGATTTTGTTGTCATTGACATTTAAAGCTCTACCATTTTCCTCTGGTAAAAGACTAATGAATATTTTAAGACTGGATATTCTTTTATATTTATTAAATTCTGCTTTTGTTGTTTCACTGGCTCTGGCTGGGATGGTGTTATTTTTTTCCTATTAGGCCATATACTGCTGGTTTTGGATTTGTGACTATGAGTGTTGATAGCACACCAGTGTTTTGACTGTTTCTGAATAGTATTTGCACAGTGTCAAGGTTTTCTGTTTCTCACATGGCCTCCCCAGTGACAAGGCTGGAGTCAATAAGAAGCTGGGAGGCGACACAGACAGGAGAAGTGATCTGAGTTGACCAAAGGGATATTCCATGACATATATCATGTTCGGCAATAAAAGCGCAGGTGAGTTTTTTGGGAGACTTTAGCAATTTCTAGGAGACTGGCTGGGTGTCAATCTTTTGTGGAGGGTTTTGCGTGATTGCCCTTGCATCACTTGGGTGTTTTATTTTGTTTTTCTTTCTCTTAACTTATGAAACCATCCTAAAAGAGTTTTCTCTCCTTTGCTCTTCCTATTCTCTCCTCCATCCTGGTGGGATGAGGGAGTAAACCAGCAGTTGTGTGGAGCTTAGCTGCTGGCCAGCGTCCAGTCACTACTTCTGGTCTTTAACTATACTGTGGAAGTATTTCAGTTATGTTGGTTTCCCTTGAGTATAGATCTTGACTTTTTTGTTTGTTTGTTTTTGCTACTTTTTTATCAATTTCTCTTTTTGGCATATTACATCAGTCTATCATAAATATATCATTTTCATGTCAGTATAGACACAATTATAATATATCAATGCTTCATCATTCCAGTCATTTTGATTTTAGTTTCAAATTTTAGTTAGGCTGAACTGATGTTTATAAAAGGGCTTTGTTTAATTTTTTCTTGTTTAACACCTAGGTCAACAAATAATTAAATCGTTTCGTCTATAATGTGTGTCCTAATTAATTTTAATACCTTGATTTTTTGTCAAATTCCTTTACTCTTGTTTTTCATTTCTCTTTGGTCGAATCGGCTCATCTGCCCTGAAGATTTGCTCTGCCTTTATGTAGGAGTCCATCTGAAGTGGGCCATTTTTCTCGAGAAGTTGGAACACTCAGGGGGAAGGGGGAAAAACAATCCAACCAAAAAAATACATATGAAAGCAAAACACACACACCACCACCCCTTTTTTATCTCTCTTATCCAACTCAAACAATATTCATGATAACATGAAAAAAGAAAACAACAACAAAGCAGACACAAGTTCTGTTGTAATCTAAAAACAAGAAAATGCTTTTTAAAGATTTCAGTTCCATTACTTCTGTGATTATAGGACTTTAGGACACTTATTGCATACATAAAACCCTAAAAACAACTCACACTGACAGCACTGTAGATGTCTTAAATCTTACAATTTACTGGAATGCCAATAGCAATCTGAGAATATTGAGGCACTAGAAAATCCAATTATTTAAAAAAACATAGTGTAATGCAATGAAAACTCAAACCGTGTGTGTGTGTTTTTGTCAAACAGAAGAAATAAATTTTAAATATCAAAATCTGTGGTTTTGTATCCATGTTTTAAGCTCTTTGTAAAATGTCCATTTGTCTTACATCGTGTCAGTAATGGATATGTCTCATAAAACTAAATTAATATGTCAATGATCATAATCAAAGGGTTGTTGAATTCTTTGGGAAATTCTGAATTAATTTAATGCTTCATAAAACATGCCTGTAATAGGCATGTAGGACTGTCCCTCAAGTTTTAAAAAAAATAATACGTAACTGATTAAAAAGTCAGTATTTCTTTTTCTGTTGCTCAGATATCAATGTAGTACTCAGAACGTGCTTTAAAAATTAATCATACACTTCTACCGTGACTTTTTTTCTTGTGCTGATTTAAGTTCTCAGTCTAAAAGAGACTTCAATCTTTGGTTTTAAACAATTCCAAGGCTCAGAATTTTATTAGCTGTTTTTGGTTTGTTTTCTTGTTTGTTCTCAAAAAAGCCCCATCATAAACAACTTCAATCTTCGGGGTTTTTAAAAAAAGAAAAAAAGAAAAAGTCAAAGAAATGTTTTGAACTGTTTTACAGCAGAACATTCAGAACAGGTTATTGTACTGCTTCCAGCTGAGCCAGAATACCCAGTCTTGTTCTACCTAGTGAAAATAAAACAATGCATAAAGATTTCCCCAGTGTACTGCACAAATGTGCCTAACCTGTGTGGACAGTATCACATCCTCAGAAAACTTCCTAACGATTCCCTCCACAGCTAGACTGGAAACTTAAGCTTCTTTAATATTACAGTTTCATTATTCTTATTTTCTATAATTTAACAACTTTTCTTATTATACTTAATGGAAAAGTCATGCAATATTGAGCAGTAACTGCTGTTAATTTCCTGCTGTATATAATTTGCATTTTTTGTTGCTAGTGGAGAGTAATTAACATGCTCTAATTATCATACTGATTGTCTTCTTTAGCTTATGAGAATATAGTCATCTCAAACCTCGCTGATCTTACAATAGTACATTTTATTGCCCTCAGTAATTGTATACAGGGATATGCAAAGCTTAGTTTTTTACTGAAAAAATTGTGTGATCTAACTGTAACAAGTTCCCTAAATGTAAATGTTTCAATTTGTAACAGAGTAATGTAAGTTTTTATAGTGTCTATCAAATAAATAGAGCCCTGTTTCTAGAGTAGTGCAATGCCATCTTTTTAATAACAGAATTGTGGTTGTATTACGATTATCACACACAAAAAAAGTTTTCTTGTGTTCCATTCAGATTGTGTTTTACTCTGTCTGTGGAGAGTTAACACAGAAAACACATTCAACTTGGAATATGCTTACAAGCAATAGTGAGTGGTTTTTCTTCTTGCAAGGGTGCTCTTTAGGAGAATAGACATTTATCTGTAGGAAAAACGTTTTCCTTAATCTAAAATTTCTACCTAATTAAACTCCTTAGTAAATTTTATGTCTGTCTAAAACTACCTTATAGAATAGTACTGCAGATAGGAATATCTAAGTGAAATCAAATTATCTGTTGGAATGCTGTATACAAGAACACTGAGGCTTTTGGGTTTTAAAAAGAGAAGGAACATAAAATACGGTGAATTACAACAGTACCTGCAAATAGATTGCATTGTTTTCACAAGATCAAGTCAAACAACTGGTGAAATTCAAATGGGAGATTTTGTATGAGCCTATTCTGCATTTATTTAAGCATAATCATTTAGTCTAGGAGACACAGAATTCAGCAGTCTGCATTGTGTCTAAAGACTTCCTGGGAATCAGAATTTCATTTGAAACACATTCTTCCAGGGGATCAGTAACTACCGTGAAGATTTATGACTACTTTGTAAATGTTTTCCATCAATTCTGAAATTAATATTGTCTCTCTGATAGTGCTATATTTGGATTTTTTTTTCTCCTTCTCAAAACTATCCACAGTATTTACAATTTTTAGAATGCCTTTATGAATCTGCAGATGTATATGGACAGGAAATGCTGGTGTAGGAGTGAGATAAGATGTGTGCTTTTTTTATTTGTGTGTGGTTAAGTCTCTTTTGTATTAGAGATCACTTTTTCAGTGCAGTCTCAGGGCAGCTGTACTCAGAAGTAACTAAAATAATGTTTGTGAGTGATACTAAAAACGGATAGCTGTTAACAGAGAAACAAAGTAAAGCAATCCCAAACTTCCAAAGCAGAAAGTTTCTGAGTTTTCTATACTCAAGGTATAAAATAATACAGCTTAGGAAAAAGCCCCAGAGTGCTCTTAACAGCACAAGAAACTGAAATAATTTGCAGCAAAATCAGAGGAAACATATACCCTATTGCATCAGTGACAGAAGTTGGATTGACATCACATACATCTAGAAAATATCTGACCATGAGCATGAAAATAACTGTCCTATTTTTTTTTTAAATTTTAATTTATTGTAGCATTACATATAGGGATCAAACGCTATTCAACCATATTGCACTGGATTCTATCAAAATAAGTAGAAAGGCATGGTACTTACTAATGGGTCAAATGCACAATGAAGAACTAACTAGACTAGCTAATTTACTGAGAACCTAATCAATTCAATAAATGGAAAATTCGGGATCAGATAATGACTCGAAAACAGTAGTGCTTATTAACACTTAGAATTCTGGAAGCAAGGCATAATCTTTGCTTAATTTATTTTCTTTTTTTTTCCCCTTTTTTCCTTTTTATTTCCTTCCTCATGTCCTTACAATCCTGCTTTCTCCTACAATATTATAATTGGGCTTAAGAAAGAAACAGTGATTCATTCAATTTAGGCATGGACTACTCCATGGACTCTGTCAAAGGGCTCAACATGGTCTTTCTAGATTTGATGACTCATAGAAGATTTATTTTTTTATATTTTCCTTTTGGATTCTAAATACCCATTAGTAAAGCAAAGAGTAGGTACAATGCTCTTTGGGCAAATAGAAAAGAGGTGACATCCAAAAATAACCCCAGATATTAATTCTGAGAAAAACAGGATTTTTAAAATTCTGAGCTGAAAGCAATACATTTGGGCTTTTATTCTGAATCAAAATGTTTAGTTAATAGCTGGCATATCAAAGCAGAAAATCACTCACTCCAAGTAGGTTTATTAGTCAGTGTACTATGTTGTCACTCACTCATTTCATTGAGGTTAACATTTTTAAATGATATTACAAAATAAGAATGTACTTGTTAAATAATAAAATATGTTATTTATTCCTATATTTTGCAAATGTTATTTGTTTTACTAGAGGCAAAGTCGCTTATAGTTGACATAAATTAGGATTGGTGTGTATGTTGCAAAGAGTTTATTCTCAAGAGTTGCATGTTTTCTTCTTTAATCTTGACTAAGTCAGTTAAAAAATGGCTGGATGGCCAGGCCCAGAGGGTGGTGGTGAATGGAGTTAAATCCATGGGAGGCCAGTCAAAGTGGTGTTCTCCAGGGCTTAGTATTGAGAACAGGCTTGTTTAATATCTTTATTGATAATCTGTATAAAGGGATTTAGTGCACTCTCAGTCAGTTTGCAGATGATACTAAGATGGGTAGGCATGTTGATATGCTGGAAGTCAGGAAGGCTCTACAGAGGCATCTGGACAGGCTGGATTGTTGAGCCAAGGCCCATTGTATGAGCTTTAACAATACTAAGTGCTGGGTCCAGCACTTGAGTCACAACTCCCTGCAGTGTTACAAGCTGAGGGCAGAGTAGCTGGAAAAGGGCCCAGCAGGAAAGGACCTGAGGGTGCTGGGCAACAGCAGCTGAACATGAACCAGAGTGTGCCCAGGCAGCCAAGAAGCCCAGTGGCATCCACGCCTGTATCAGCAATAGTGTGGCCAGCAGGACCAGGACAGGGATTGTCCCTCTGTACTCAGCACTGGTGAGGCCACACCTCAAATCCTGTGTCCAGTTCCAGGCCCCTCACCAAGAAAGAAATTGAGGGGCTGGATCATGTCCAGAGATGGACAACAGAGCTGGTGAGGGGTCTGGAGCACAAGACCTATGAAGACCAGCTGAGGAAGCTGACGTTTAGCCTCGAGAAAAGAAGGCTCAAGAGTATCAGTGTCTACAACTGCCTGAAAGGAGGGTGTAGCAAGGTGGGAATCAGCCTCTTCTACCAGGCAGCTGGACATAGCCTCAAGCTGTGCCAGGGAAGGTTCAGGCTGGACATCAGGAGGAATTTCTTGGAAAGGGTTGTTAAACATTGGAATGGACTGTCCAGGGTGGTCGTGGAGTCAGCATCCCTGGAAGTGTTCAAGAAACTACTGGATGTGGCATGTAGTGCCATTGTCTAGTTGACAAGGTGATGAGCAGTCAAAGATTGGACTTGATGGTCCCAGAGGTCTTTTCCAACCTAAATGATTCTGTGACTCTGTAAAACATCTTTGATTCTAGACCTTCTGAGCCCTGACAACAGAGAGGACATCTGGGACTCTTACAGAGCTGGTTTTTTCCCCGTCATCTTAAACAATCAAAAACAGACAAATGCTCCCCCCCCAAACTTATACATTGCCTAAAAAATAGAGTTGAAGATGTTCTTCATGAACATCTTTAACATTAGTTGTAAGATTTACTTCCCTTGAATTTATATGTTTGAAAGCTTATCATTTAAGGTGAATTAGTTAGTGTAAGTTAACTGTACAGTTAATACAGAAGTTTGACTGTTATCTCAGTTATCTCAGAAGTTTGACTATTCTAGAAATTGACCTCATCTCCTATCTTGTAACTGGTTTGGAGTTTTTTTAAAGGTAATTAATGAAATTTCCATTTACTTCATGATTTATTTTTAAGTCATTGCTCTTCATGCTTTATTCACTTGTTTGATTTACCAAAATATGAATATCGATCTAATATCGATATCCAACTGAGATGGACAAAAACTCTCTAACAGTTTAGAGTTAGAAAGTGTATGTTTTATTTGGCGCCATGCACTGCATGGGATAGCTCCCTAAGACACAGGGCCCCGATCCAAGCAAACACACAGCTTTTTATTTCCAAAAATTATGAATATCCAAAATACAAATGCATATTCATAACATTAACACCTCCCATTCTCCGCTTCGTATGGAAATGAGTTTAAATGTCATTAAGCATGCGTAGTGTGTGTTCTGAATTGAGTCGGTGGTCTTGAATTGGGTCAGTGGTCTTAAAAGGATGAAGTAACTCATCTTCCTCATTTTGACCTTTTTGCTTCTCTGAACTTTAACAATCCTAATTACTTTAGTGACCTGTAAGTTTCTTCTTGCATGACTTTTGGACGGGTTCCCACAAAGGGAGGAAATTGGCAATTGTCCTTGTTCCCTCCACCAACTTATCAATGTTTCTATTCCTCGTTCTAAGCACAGCTAAGCAAACATACAAATGACAGATCATTAGTTATTTAGTAATCAGTTACTAACATCTTAAAACCCATTTCAGGTCCAGCTCTCTTAACTATTTTAATTAACTCTAGCTGGGCCTGAATTCCTTCCTATTCTAACTAATTTCAACATAGCTAGCCTATAACTAAAATATTTATGTTTCTTCTAAACCTATGTTTCATGTTAACCTCAGTAACTTTGTGTCTCAGTGCTTCCACTTCTGAATTCCATCACCATACTAGCAAATTAGTTACTGAATACTGAATAGGTAATAACCAGTGTAGCCAATGCGAGCTACAGAAACAGAGGTAGAAGGCCTGTACTAACTTCCTGCATGCTCATTCTGATTCTGATTCCAGTGGAGGCTAGAACTTTTCCATAGGTCTCAAGAACTATAGCTGCATAAAATTATTTCTCATGTGAATAGAGAAAGGCACTGATTTCGCTTTTATTATCTGTCAGGGTCCAGGGAGAGCAATATGGAGCAGAAGTTCCCGTGTTAGTAGGTCAGAGGCCCTGAATTATCTGCATAGGTTGTCCTTCATCCTCTACTGCCTTGTGACCTACTTAATGACTTGTCAAGGACTAATTTAATTACATAAACTTAGCCAGCTATCAGTTGCGTCCAGTGTCTCTCATTTCTATTGCCCTCCAAATGTGTTGCCAATAATACTATAATTGCTATTTCTAGTGTATAAAGAAAATTTCAGCATACTGAATTTTGTACAAAAAATCTGTCTCAATAGCATAGGATGTTCTACAGTTAATATCTTTTAAGATTATGAAAAAGGTCCCTGGTATAGACTACGGGCCAAATTAATTTCCTAGAGGACTACAGATTAAACATAAATCATGGTTTTGAATGTGAGAGGTCATGTTATTCAACCACAAAGCTACAGTTCAAAATGTGACTTTAAGACTTCTACCACTTCTTTCCACTCTAAATTATTCATCAATATAATAATATTTTACTATCATAAGTTTTCAAACCCTTTAAATTTAGAAAATAAAGTTTGTGGGCTTATGTAAATAAAAGCAATTTCAAAGGGTAATAGAATAAACCTAGCATACCCAGAGCACAAGAGAGAATAAAATATTAATTTTTAGGTTGAGTACGAATTCTCTTAATCCAAGTATTTTTGAAAGTTAATAAAACTTCAGAATTATTTGCACGGATTTCACAGAATCAGAGAATAGATGATGTTCAAGGAACCTAGGGAGATGTCCAACCACCTCCTGAAGCAAGGTCAGCTGGAGCAAGTTGCTCAGGGCTGAGTCCAGTCAAGTTCTAAATTTCTCGACGGATGCAAATGCCACGACCACTCTGGACAGCACAATCTGTTCCACTGTTTCAGTACCTTCACTGTAAAAAAAAACCCCAACAATAAAAACCAAACTATTTGCCATACAGGAAATGTGTTCAAGAGACATCTAGATCTGGCACTGGGTGATGTGGTTTAGCGGTTATGTGGCTATAGTAGCTGGATGATCTTAAGGGTCTTTTCCAGCCTTGATGATTCTATCAAATGGATTTCCCATGGGAATTCATCTTTTTGGCCTGGAGAAAAGGAGGCCCAAGGGGTACCTTATTGCTCTGTACAAATGAAAGGAGGTTGCAGCAAGGTAGGAGTTGATCTCTTCTCCCAGGCAAATAGTGACAGGGTAAGAGGAAATGGCCAAAAGCTGTGCCAGGAGTTCAGTTTGGACATGAGGAAGACTTTCTTCACTGAAAGAGTGGTTAAACATTCAAGTTGGCTGCCTAGGGAAGTGGTAGATTTGCCATGCCTGAAAATGTTCAAGAAATGACTGGATGAGGCACTTAGTGCCATTGTCTAGTTGACAAGGTGGTGTTCAGTCAAAGGCTGGATTTGATGATCTTGGAGGTCTTTTCTAACTTTAATGAATCTATGATTCTGTATTTCAGACTCTGCCCATTGCTTCTTGCCCTTTTACTGAACACCTCCATGAAGAGTCTGGCTTCCTATTGTATATTTCTCACCACATGTCAGGTATTTGTATATACTGATTTAAACTGCACGTACATATATACACACATATACTAAGGCACACATTTTTATAATATTAGCAAACAAAACAATTTGTTTAGTGCCTGTGGACTGTTTTAACGTTTTATTTCCTACGAGTTACTGGACAAAGTTTGAGTATTTCTAACATTAATTAACTTCATAGAATAGCAAGACAGAAAATATAGTAGAGATATACAGATCAAATAGACTGGTTTGGGGCTTTTTTATTGCTTGCTGTACTTGATAATCCTAAAGGTCTTTTCTAATCTAAATGGTTCTATGATTCTATGATTATTCTTCCTAAAGAATGTGTTTCCTTAAGAGGCTGAGGGGAAAAAAGCTATGTTTTTCAAAATTGTTATTATAGATTAAACAGAACAAATAGAAATGGTTGCTTTGAATATAAAACTATTTCTTCCAAGTAAGAAAGCAGTGATGCAATCATTAATGATTTTAAACTTCTGTTAAGCTGAAGGAAGATAATTTTAATAGATATTACAACAGAACTTTACCAATGCAGGTTAGTAAGAAAGAAATTATTTGGAAAAAATGAAAACATAGGTAAGTAAACTTAAATCAGTATGTCCAACGTAAGATATGCCCAGAGTTTTTGAAAACATTAGGTAATCAACTCACTGTAAAAATGTCCATCATTTACAAAAAAAATGAACATTTAACATATATACCTAGTGCTATTAATGCTGCTGTGGAAGCTTCTAAGTGACCTTCCAACAATGATGAAACCAATGTCCAATTACTATTGATGACCATAGGATGAAAATTTCACCTCTAACTCTTCTAACTACTAAATGAGTTATAAATAGTACTCTTATTAAGTGAGCAACCCAATATTCAATTAACGGTTAATGATGCATAGGAAAATAGTTTCAAACACTCTAAAATGGACTTGAGATGATTTTCAAATTTAACATGAGACTTCTGCATACTGAATTGTGACTAATGCCTAGTGATAATACTTTTATACTTTTTCATCATGTACTCTATTATATACAAAATGAACTCTGGAAAGAATCAGTTAAGTAACTCCTTGGATCAACCCAGAATCCCCTGAAATTAAAATAAAGAAGTGGTCCAAGTGTTTTGATTTCTTATGGAGTTTTCTACTATCTTAGAATTGCAAGTCTCTTAACACTTTTTATTGCATTTTTTCCTAATTAATTCCATTCCTGAAGCCTACTCTGATTATTTAAAAAACAATTTTTATGACGACTATTTGAGTGTATATTTAATGGAATATTATTTTGAGGTGGAAAATCACAAAGAAATCATAAAATTATAAGAAAGGAAGTTGAAAGGTCATTTGTTCCCTTCCTAATCCATGTCTCAATCTAATAAATCTCATTCCTGAGAGATATTCTCTAGGATTTTGCAAAGTAGTCAGTGATGGACACATCACAACTTCTTTAAGCAATTTCGATGTTTCACTATTAAGAGGATCACACAAAATCCATTGAGTGTTTTTATAAAGGTTTTTTTCTAATTTCTTACTGAGGTGAAATCTGATAAAAATTAAACCCATTATTCTTCATCTTCCTTATTACAAACATAACTTTTTTTATAGTACATTTTGCATATTTGAATGTTTAATGTGTCTTCTCCCAGTCTTGTCTTCCATAAACTAGGTTAATCTTTTCTTCTGGATCTTTTTTTATTCTTGATGCTCTTAGGCTGGTTTGCATCTTCCATAATATTTGTGCTCAGTTCTTCCACAAGAGGATCCAGTTGAGACATTGCTAGTACTAGCAAGGGTGGAAAAGTGAATTCACATAATATGGAAGATTATTTCTGTTTATTCATACTGATGTAGTGACTGTCTTTTTTTGGAATGTGACTATATTGCTCAAGTTCAGCTTAGGATCTGAAATAATAACCCTAAGAATCTTCTTGATAGAACTGTTGTCTAGTTGTTTCCCTTTTCTTATAAATGTTATAAAGAATTTTAAATTTGTTAATTATACTGATTTTTTTTTTTTTTTCACGCCATCCTACAGTTTCTGGGCACTATTTTAATTTTTAATCCTTCTACTTATTGGTATATTTAGCAATAATATTTTCTATGTGATCATAGAAGTCCTATGAAATATTCAGTAGTCTTATAGGCAGGACACACCTTAAAAGAAGATTTCCTGTGAGATGGTATGAAAAGTTCACTTTCATCCCTCTATTTCTTCTGCATGTATACTTCAGTATCATAGAGCTTGTTAATGCCTTTTTCCCTTACATTATGGCTGTATCACTCAGCAACACAAAGCTGACCAGTGTGGTTGATGCAATGGAAAGAAGGGATGCCATTCAGAGAGACACGGACAAGGTTGAGAAGTGATCACAAGAGAATCTCATTAAGTTTGTCTAAGGGCAAGGTGCTGCACCTGTGTCCAGCCAATCCCATACATGAGTGGGAGATGAACTCATCGAGAAGGACTTGCTGGTTCTGGTAATGGAAACCTCGGCATGAGCAACAGAAGTGATTGAAGCACAAGAAAGATGTAGACATGTTAGAATGGATCCAGAGCAGGCCACAAAGGTGATCTGAGGGCTAGAGCACCTCCCTTATGAAGACAGGCTGAGAGAGCTTAAATTGTTCAGCACAGAGAAGACTCGACTCTGTGGAAATCTTATTGCATCCTTCCAGTATTTAAAGGGGGCTTATAAAAAAGAGAAAGTTTTCACATGGGCAGATAGTGATAGGCAAGAGGGAATGGTTTTAAACTAAAAGCGGAGAGCTGTATATTAGATGTTAGGAAACAGTTCTTTACTGTGAGGGTGGTGAGGCACTGGGACAGGTTACCCAGAGAAGTGGAAGCCACATCCCTGGAAGTGTTCAAGGTCAGGTTGGATGAGGCTCTGAGCAACACGATCTAGTGGAAGGTGTCCCTGCCCATGGCAGGGTGTTTGGAACTAGATGATCCTATGATCTCAGCTATGAAGCATGTTATCCTTTCCCCTACCATTCCTCCATCTGCTGTAATATGTGAATTTTATGTCTAATTTTAGAATGCTAATGGCTCAACAGTGCATGTGTTTCTGTAGGTAGTAAAAATGATAGAATAATTTCAGTCACAGTACAAACAATTAGTACAAATTAATACATACCAATATATAGTTTTAACAAGCATTAACGCTTTATGAGTTGAATAAAAAGTCATCCTTATTAGAAAATAGATCTATCCCTGAGCATAATTTATGATTGTCCAATTAGGCTATAGATTAAGGATAATTGCTATAGAAGATCTTTAAGATTCTAAATCCATTAATCTAATGTTTCATATTTAATGAAATTGTCAGCAATTTTTGGTTAAAAATGTAAGATCATTTAAGAGTATGTGAGTCATCACTTCCCTGCTACTGATTTGGTATATAAATATTCCTTTCCCTTCATCAGCAAGCCTGCAATTTTCTTTTTAAATTTTACCCAGCATGCTGTCATGAAATTCTTAGTTAGGAAAAAATCAAGTTAAAATCAGTGTAATAAGTATCAGTAGGAAAAATGCATTATTATTTTATTCCTAAAACTTCTGAGTTTATTATCAAAGGGTAAACATTTTACAATGGCATTATAATGCTTAATTTGGCAGAACACTTTAAGTGCTAAATCTAGGACTGGGAATTAATTTTTAAAAATCATTTTGGGAATATCACTCTATGTAAAAATCTTTTCATTTCCTTTAAAAAGTAAATGAATGCATCTGTGCCCAATAACGTGATGGTCTTAGGTTAATACGTTCTAAAAAGGGGAAATACATAACCTTTGGTATTATTTGGCAAAGACCTACAAAATTTGCTGATATACACCATTCCCTGTTGCCCTGATTCATGGCCCCTGCTCTGGAGTCATTAGCAATGAGTTTAGAAGCATTTACTGGATTACTCGCAGAAACATATTCAAATTATTTTTTTCATGCTAACATACAATAAGGGCAGGATTCTTTGATTTCCTTTCTCATGTCTGTTGTATTCTGACAATATAGCATACAATGTAGTATGTCTATGGTTGTTAGACCTAAGGTGCCAATAACCTATGTTTTCAGATTTTCCTGTTTCTGTTCTTCAGATATCCCTCATTTTATGCATATTACAGGTTTAATCAGAAAAGCACTTTGGAGAACAGCTCACACTCAGATATTAGTTATGGCCTTATGTGCATGGCAATTGATGTTGGGAAATATTTCACAAAAATGTGAAATTATTGTGGTGCTGTTTCCACTCAAAACAGTCCAGAGCCGCATGTTTTCCCACATTGCATAAGACCAGAGCAGTGCAGCTGCACAACCTCTGAAACTGGGCATACAAAAGAACCTTGATCTAAAAGGCAAAAGACAGTAGTCAGCTCACATTTATTGGAAGTTTAAAGGAACTTCTATTTCCAGAATATCAAAACACACAAATAATTGGCTAGCTAAACTATTCTGATGTAAATACTAGACCTGAGGCTTTCATCTAAAGTTGCAGAGCACAGGGCAGTGACTACATAAAAATAGAATAAATCGGCCACTCTTTGTAGACACAATTAGTGAAGGGATAACAAAACTCCAGGTGTAAGTGACAGAGATGTTCTATTCATGGCTGTAATTCTCACCTTTCTGAAATGGCAAAGGTTTCTCCAAGCACTATCTTTGCAGACAGACCAAGGACAAAATTATCCATTCAGGTTTGGAACGTGTATGCATGCCTCACTGCCTATTTTCATTGAACTCTGTAATTCTGAGTGCACAGTGATCTCCCCTGGGCAGAGGAAAAGGAGGTAAAAGAACAGGAAGCAATCGATGTTCTTGACATCTCCCCATACCTTTGCATGCCATGTGGCTGCATGTTGCCTTTTTACTCTAGCAAGTTGAAGAAAGCACCCAGCAAGCCACCACAGCTCATTTGCAGGGCTGAGGAGTTCATCTGATCTCTGCTCCCCGAGATGTTAAGGGAGGGCAGCACTTGGGGAGAACAGCATTTAGCCACCAAAGGATGAAGATAATATAAATTAATTCAACAAATTTGTGTTTGTCTGTCTTATGACAGGCTTTGAGTTAGTCTTTTTTTCAAGTTTATGGATGAGTAAAGTTGTTACTGAAAGTCAGATTTTCAGAACTGAATTTCTTAGGTTCCCCTAAAATGCCACTGACTTAAATAGGTGGCTTATCTTTTACAAACCTGGGAACACTAAGAGATTTGTCTAGAATCAAATTTCAAGCTGACTACAATCAACTATTTTGAAAATCTTGGTTTAAAGTTCTGTACAATGCAGAATCACTCTTTATGTGAGTTAACTGAGGATCTGATATCACAGCACTACAGTTGCAGAAGTCTTAACCATGGATTTTCATGGAATGTGGCTCATTTTCTAGCAGCCAATGGCAGACAGTGAAATAGGTCAGATAGGTCTGTCTAATGATTGCCATCTGCATAATCAGCAATCTATTAAGATTAATGAGGCTCTCATACAATATTCTGTACTTCATCTAGCCCACATTAAAATCATATCAATCAGAAAAGCTTATATATCTTCTTTCTTATTTTAAAATATGAAGTTCAATCCTTACCTATCTAACTAATAAGTCAAATAATTATAATGATATGCAGATCAGGGGAGTTTGTTTTGATCATAGATTATTATGGGTTGAAAAAGAATTGCATAAAGAGAAATTAAATTCTGCAAAAGCAATTCTAATTTACTTTACATATGCCAAAATTCCCATCCAGTATTTCTGAATATCACCTTACACATTTTGCATTCCCTTTTACTGTACAAAATTGTTACATTATATGTCTGTGGATTGTATGCACTGTAAGAAATCCTTTCACCTTACATGAAACAGAATACCTTTTTACTCTATTAGTTTTATTTTTGTGTGATTTCCAAAGAAAGCTTTGAACTATAAGTGTAAAGTACTGGCTTCCCTGGCATCACAGGAGTTTTTCTCCATTTTGCTTCTACTCTGACATTTTTCTGCCTTAGTAAGCCTTCAAGCAGGGAGGCTTTGTGAGACAGGAGCATCTCTTTCATGCTGTTGCTCACTCTTCAAATCTTTTCCTAGAATGCCTTCTGTGCGTGTCCTAAAGAAGTGGCCATCCTCTCCCAAATCCTCATCCTCCCCCAAAACTTCCATACTCTCCTCACCAAAAAGGCATTTTTCCTAATTAGAAGTTTTCCCCCTGAATCATAGGATAATATAATTATTTAGGTTGAAAAAGATCTTTAAGATCATCAAGTCCAAACATAAATAAGTATTCCTGGACTCTGAGCCAATAAAATATTGACAGGTCTTTGTAATTTTATTTCAATGGGCATCTTTATTAACTCTAAGCTTATATCACAAGTAATAATTTGTTCGGCCAAAACTCTGCACAAATTCAGTATTATTGGAGATAAAAAATAGAGTAAAATTATTTACTTCCATTCCTTGGACTCCTTTACCCATTTTTTTTCACCTGTACTGATCTGTTACTATGAAACATATTTCAGGAAGCTACACCATAATTTTCTTTTTTATGTGTGCAGGGTTTGTGATCTTGGAGGTTGAGTTTCTTCAAGATAAGATTCAGTACAGGTATTGCAGAGCTTGCACAATTTTATATTTTACACTCATACCTGTCGCTGACACAAACCGTAATTCAAATGCATAGTCAAGTCCGTCCATAAACAATAAATAAAGGGTATGAAAAATAAACCCACTACAGTGACCAGATATCTTTTAGTCTAATGAAAAGAAAAAGAGATTATAAAAAAGGCAGAAAACCTGGTAAAGCTATCTAGTGGGGTCATTCTGTACTTACAGAAAAGCAAGTGACACAATTTGTTTAGTGATACTTTATATTCAATGAAGCTATCTTCAAAGGCTTTACCCAGGTCCCTAAAATACCCTCTGCTATTTTTAGCTTTTATTCACCATGCTGATAAGCTTTAAGCTTCTCTAGCATAAATTAAGGTCTTCTTTACTTTGTAGGACACCTGACTCTGAATGGCACAATATGCTTCCAGCCCACCTACTTCAGTTATTCCAGATAAAGAAAATACTGCATATTATAGTTTCAGGGAATTTGTGGGCCATATGTAAAGAGTGAAATTCTGTCCTGACTTATTTTTCCAGGAGAAGCTGTGTAACTGGAACAGAGGCAGCAAATTCTGATCTCAAAGGCAATCTTTAAGCCACCTCTCTCTCCTAATCTTCAACATCGATTTACCTTAGGCAACCTGGGAAATGTCTCTCAGTTATATTTTTAATATTTCTGTATATTCTATATATTCTTGGGTGTAAAAGCCAAATTATCTACAGAATTCTGTATATGTCCCCATGTGTCTTTGACATATTTCTTTTGCTGCTTGGCCATTGTCATTGTCCCTATACCAAGGTTAGCAGAGCATTAATGTAATACAACAGTCTGAATAGCCTATCCCAGAGTAATTACCTTACATTTTTCAGCCCATTTGTACCAGTATATGTCATGGTGGTAATAGACCACTAACTATATTATTCTGATGTTGCTTGTCCGTTCAGTCTGCATGTGTGAAACAGTGAAAATCTGCTGGAATTGAAAATACCATTCAGAATGGTGTAATGGTACACCGGGATGTGTAAGATGTCAATGAAAGATGACACAAGAAAAACACCAAATAGATTTCTCTTTCTTTATCTTCAATTGATCAGTGAACCCTAGTTTTGAATTTCTAAGGGAATTCTATATGTCAGACATCTTTAACACCTGAATTTCCTTTGTGGTAAGATTAAAAACAGATGTAAGAGATTTTTAAAGTCATCCAGCAAGTGAGCAATATCAAACTTTAAAAATTGCACTATGCTCTCTTTAACAATAAAGCTACATAAGGTGAAATAAAAAAAAAAAAAATCTATAAAACCATTTAAAATTTATCGAAACTTATCTTTTCTTAGAAAATGTATTTTCTTGTTTTGTTGGTTGTTTTTTTTTCCATTTTAGGGGGAGATGGGGTGAGCTGCTTTTTTATATTTTGTATTTTAGAATTCCAAAAGAGAGTTTGAACTTGCTAAAGTTATTGTTGTTCAATTATAGAAAATAATCTATAAGGTTTTCAACACCTTCCAAAAGAGGGCTTGTTCAGAAAACTAGCAGAGTTACCACATGACTTTGCCTTCACCTGACTGGGGAGACTTGTTCTTGACCTCCTCTGTTGAATACTTCTTTTGGGCTGCCCAACAAGAGAAATAATACCAGTAAACTAAAGGAAGTCTGTCAAAGGGCAACCAGAATGTACAGGACCAAGAGCACTTGTCTTGTGGGGAGAACCTGTGGAAGAGAGCCTTCTGGGAGGACCTGACAGGAGCTCCTGATGCTCACAG
Source organism: Corvus hawaiiensis (assembly GCF_020740725.1). NCBI lineage: Eukaryota > Metazoa > Chordata > Aves > Passeriformes > Corvidae > Corvus > Corvus hawaiiensis. Next base: position 29,227,140 of record NC_063215.1, read on the forward strand.
AGATGTTGAAGAGATTAACCAAGGTGTTCATGGCAGCACATGCACATTTCTAACATGCCATGAACCTGAGTGGTATATTTAGCCCAAAACAGCATGTCAGGCTGGCATACACAGCCAAGTCAGTATGTGTAAAGGTGCTTTTAATGATAATACGAGGAAAATAATAATATCTTCTGAAATGTCAATTTGAAAACCTGTTATTAAATTTCTTGGCCAAGTCCAGTCCAGTTATTACTGCAAACACATGGCAAAACCTGTATGTATGCATAAATATGATTATATGATTAATGTTCCAAAAGCATGCTGCTATTTTTATGCCTGTTCATGCTGATCAAAGACATTTAATTTTCTCCCAAGGACTAGTTACTATTTAGCTTCCTGAATGATTTTCTTCCTTGTTTTGCCTTTTCTTTTTTCCCCCTGTTATGGGTTAGCATAGCTACGGAAGTGATTCTTTTGCAAAGAGATGCTTACAGCTTCCTCTATGACCTGACAGAACCTATCAACTGGCTAGTTTGAATATTGAAAATTTTTTAAGCCACTTAAAAAAGTTTTACACACCTCTGTGGTCCACATTTAAGAATGAACAAACCCCAGGAAAGCTCTCTCTTGCTTCCAGCCTTGGGACAGGTAACTGGGCTGGGTCCGTGTGGCCCAGTGGGGCCGGGCCGGGCTGGGACACAGCCGTCCTGGAGCTGTGTGGCCCTGTTCCACCCACGGCCCCCTCACAGCCCTGTTATGTGCAGATGGCATGGCCCGGCTCTACGTACCCCCCCAGTGCGGCCAAAGATTGAGCTGAAGCTGCCCCACTGCCTGGCAAAGATCATGTGACCAACAGCGATAAGCGAATTCCAGCTGCAAAACCCTTTTAGTGCTGTAAGTTTCCTCCAGAACAGGTGAAGCCTGCAGACACTAAGTAAAGAAGGAAGAGCTGAAACCCTGAGAGAGGAGACAGAGGAGACGCTTAGAAGCTGAAATTCTGTTGTAAAGCTATGGTGGTGATGGACTATGATACATCAGAGTACCCATTGTAATTTCATGGAAGCATGGGGGGTGGAGCGTTCAAACTGTACTTGTGAGCAAAAGTACCTGTGCTGAAATAAGCAAATGCCGAAGCAGCTGTAACTTGATGAGAAGTTTGAACAGGGAGAGATGGAAGTGATGAGGACTCTTGCTCCAAATCGGAAGAAGACCTCTGTTCCTAGAAATGCTCCCAGAGATAGTCCTACAGATGAAGATGATGAGGACCCGTTAGCTCTCAGGGAAGGGGGAGGGCCTCTACTCCTAGAGATGAAGATGCTCCCAGAGAGGGGTGAAGAGAACCTTTGTTTTTGAACAGCTCATCCTTAAAATGGTACCCCAGTAGCTCAAGATTGGACCCTCAAAAGCAGTTGTGGGAAAAGCTGTAAGTTGGGGGAAGGGACTCTCACATGTGAGCAGAGAACCAACCCGGGTGGCTGTCTTGTTGTGATACTGAAGCCATGAGAAAACTTCTTGTGGAGAAGTCTCCATAGCATGAGCAAGAGAGACTCCTCTCCCTAAATGAACTGAACAAGGTTATCATAGAAGTGGTAAACTGACTGAACATCTCAAGGGTTGTCTTTTTACATTGTCAGTGGGAGAAGGAAGAAAGGTGGGAGGGAGGAAAAGTGTTCTGAAGGTGTGGTCTGATTTTTTTTTTCTTTCTTTTAGGTCTGTTCATAAACTTCTTTATATTCCTTTAAGTTTTGTGCCTGCTTTGCTTTCTCCTAATTCCTATCTCACAGAAGGTAAATAAGTAAGTAATGAGTATTTTGGACCAAAACCGCTAAACTCTAATTGGTGTTTCCACCCGGTTTACGAACTGAACCCACTACACCCCCAATTTATTTTATTTTAGCTAGTGTCAATTATTAATTAGTGTTAATTTTATTTTATTTTATTTTAGCTAGTGTCAATTAATTTAGCTAGTGAGAATTAATACTCAGCTCTATTAGCTAAATGAGTTAAAGTTAAATAGGCTTAGGTTTCTTGTCTACTATGAAAATTATTTAGACAGAAGCAGCTACTAGCTTATTCAAACTCAGAAGTTACTAGTTTGGAAAAAGAAGTAAGATACAAAATTCCTCCAGACGTGCTTTTCATTATATGTGAATATTATCTCTAAAAGGTAAAAGACAGTCTGAAGTAGATGTCACTTAAAACCTCCATGACACAAAGCCTAGCAAGCAGTCAAATATTCAAACAGGTGCCATGAAAGGATTGACAATTTTAATTGCAAGCTTTATGACCTTGACAAAAGAAAAAACCAAGAAAAAACTAAAATCAACATCACAACCTTATGCTTTTCCTTTTCCATTAAGAAGGAAGTGAAGAAATATACTCTGAGAAATTCAGTCCTTTCAACTTTTTTGTTTACTATGGACTGCTTCCTACAGATGCTTTTGAAGAGACATTTTATCACCACATTATTGTATATTGTAGGGGGAAAATTATAATTAGCTACTTAACATCTTTGGCAGATGTGTATGAGAACATTTTAAATGACTATATAAAATTTTCAGCATTAAAACCATATTCTGTCTCCAATATAATTTGTTTCATTTTTCTGTTTAATGAAGTGTAAAACACTGATAAATTGTGGAATTCTTTGTAAAGAATGTTCATATTATTTGTATAATACAGTTGGTGAACTAACTGTTTCTAAAAGCAAATGAGTTGATGGGATGGAAATGTAATTTGCAGCTTAAAGATCAAAAAGCAAAGCAGTAACATGACACCATTGATACTTAATTAAATTAGAGTGCATTTTACTTAAAGCGGCAACTTCAGTGCTTCAGCATCAGTAACCCACTTAGCAAGCCCAGTACAATGGATATATACTGAGGCACTTAAAAAATGGAGATGGCAAGCACATTTCCACAGGGAATTATGGGTGCACACACAGAGCTCCACTGCCATTAACAGAGTCTAGGACTCAAAAGGAGAAACAAAGACAAATGGCAAAGTCAGTTAAAGGATTGTGACTTGGCTGCTTCAAATTGATCACTGTTTTTACAGAGATAAATACAGTACATGAAGAAGAAAGCAGATCATCTGGACTTTGGGAGACAAATTATAAGGGTTAAGTGTGACTAGCATTATAGGAAATAAAAAGTGAACTGGTGAAACTACATGAATTCTAGTTGATTTTAATGAACAGTTGTCTCTTCATGTACTTTCCCATATTATGAAACTTGAAATTGTTTCATGTAAGCTTACAGATTTCATTAGCAACATACAACAGCAATTTAGGATTTGTTACTAAAAAGGTCCCCACTCAGTGCAACAAAATAAATTTAATATAGGAGACAGTATTTTTTTTCTCCATGTGCTAGAGATGGGACAGGAGCTACAGAAAATACCTAGCATGAAGTGCAAATAAATAGAAATTTATATTAAAATGGACCTTCTCGTTGATACGAAGCATTCTTGACAGCTGAAACAACAGAAAGATGCTTATTGTAGCCATCAGGGGAAGAGGAGAATGAGTGATGAATATGAAAACAGGAAGACAACGTGGGTTCCTTGAAAACAGTTAAGTCACATAGCATGTAGAAGAAAAATAAGAGTATGTAACAATTTAATATTCATTTCTCAAATGAATGGGAATTTTATTTTTTAACAAAAGCAATAAAATTCTTCCAGTTATCCTAGATATCTAATTTAATAAATAAGCTATTTTGAAAAAAGAAATGATGTTGTTCTCAAAGCATCATGGGAGGTGTATTACTAAGAATTTTCTAAAACTGAGTAGTCATTCAGGCAAGATGATAGCAACCTGACTATTGTGAACAGACCAATAACTTTCTAAATAAACATTTTTGCTGTAACTGCACTTTCATGACTTTTACTGCCTTTTTTTGGAGTTTCTGGAAAAATAAAGCTCCTGATCCCATGCGTAGGCCTTGATGTTGCACTGCTTTTACAAGCCTGGTAAAAGTTTAACTGCTTTGAGTGGTTATAATGTTAATTCTCTGAGGTAATGTTTCATCTTGCCTGCTTAGGAGGAAAAAACTTTAATTCAGGGGATAATGTTTCCAGCGATGGCCTGCAGACTACATCTGTGATGCAGTGTTCAAGATGCAGTTTGTAAGCCTTTGAGAGTGGCTGCTGAAAAGCATGCAGTCTCTCAAGCATGTAACTAAATATGAGGAGACCATTTCCTTTTAAAGCTCTTCCTACCTCAGAAATTATTATGGCAACATACACTGTGTTAATGTTACTTAGCCACCACATATCCACTATTTGCACTCCCAAGGGTGAATTAGAATCAAATGTATTTAAATTAGAGAAAGAAACATTATCAATTTAGAAATGCATTTTCTCCCAGGCTTTATTAGAGAAAGATGCGAAGATACTCCTTATGCCTTTAAAAATGCTGTTAGTATTAACAACATGACTAGATAAAAGAGTCATAAAAATGTAATGACAGTCTCATTTCCAATATATAGAACAAACAAGCTTAGTTACTAAGGACAAAATATATGGCCCAGAGGAAAGCTGTTTGGAAATGGTACAGTAATTTAATAATTGTAAAAGGGCTGAACATTGATTCCTTGAGAGTTCATGCTTTGTGTGTTGCTGCACAGATGATAGCAACAGATTCCTTCATTCACAGCCAGTAAATGAAAAGGCCCATCTATCAGCTCATGTGTATTTAACTAAGAGGTTTATCCTACTTTGTCCTTTTCTCTCTGTTGCTGTCAAGACTGATGCTTCATAACAGAGGAAGATGCTACTGTGGCTTCAGGGCAAATGATTACAGAATGTCTTTTAACCACTTTGATCAAAATTTATAAAATAACATGAATAAAATTGAATCTGCCTTAATGCAGCCTATCATTATTTTCTTCAGTGAGACAAAAAATTCACTCAAAGGCTACTTTGGAGTCATACTGTCTGTTTCAAGACACTCCCTATTCTTACTGAAAACCATTCTCTGGAATGCCATGTGAGTAAAGAGATAATGTGTCCATTTTTATTAATACAAAATCATTAATTTGAACAAGAAATATTTTAATTTTTTTGTATTTTATTAATATTTTGCCTTCCATCTATTTTCATACTTTATCCTGTATACTTCTTAATGACATGGATTATATATATTATATTTAATGTAGTCTTTAAGTCTCTATGGTGAAAACTGCTTGTTTTTGTGAGAGATGAAGCATATCATTTGTCACAGAAAGTTCAGAAACAAAATAGTGGTAATAATAGTATTCAAATACCAACAGTCTGAATACTTACACTAAATAAGACAAAAAAATTACATTTCTATTTCTCTTTTTTTTTCATTTGCTGCAGAAAAAGGAGACCATCTGCTAAAGAAGTGATGGCAAAGTGACATTAGGAACTTCCTGAAGTATAGCAATGTTAGAGCATCAATCTGCTTTATGCTAATGTGCAGGACACATTTCACATAAGCTTACCTTAGTTTTGTCTTAAAGTGCATTCACTTTACACTCAGTTCCTGCTGTCTCTTAACCACTCCTGTATCCTTCTTGTCCCTCTTAGAATTACAAGCGGCCATAGTAGCAGGGCTGGAAGGAGATAGATTAAATAGGAATAAGAAGTAAAAAAGAAGTAAATGGACATCTGCAGTGTTTTGAGAATGTAAGTTCTAACTAATGAAAGTAGTGTTATAATTACAGAATTATTTGAATAAACATAACACACCTAAGTGTCCATTTATGCCTAGATTTATTCAGAGAATTTGCATTTTACTCTGCGTACCAGTCTCTGCAGTGTATTTCCAACTTCTGTGAATGCTTTTGTCTAGCAAATAACATTCATAGGCTTAGAATTATATAAATGAGATCACTAATATGATGAAAATAATTTCCATACTAGTAAATCTTTTTGATTAGGAGACTAAGTGAAGAATGAAAATTACTTATCTACATGAAAGATGATACCTATCTCTCCTTTTTATTTAACAGATTAAAAATCCTCACCTGGTTTAAAAAGCTCTATCTCTTAGTATGGATGCTTCCAGGAACTGCTAATGGTCTATAGAGATTTTTTTGCAGAACATTAGCTCTATCCATTGACCTCTTCATTAGCAGACATGAAGTTACTTGGAATTCCACTTCCTGCTGGGAAGTTATCCACATTACAATGTTCATGTCTGTGGCAGTCTTATCAGCCAGATCAGATACTAAATGGACCATAAAATATACTAACATATCTTAAATGGGTCTTTTGCAGAAAAAGAGAAATGAAAAGAAGTAGCCAAGGCACTTTCAAGATTAGTAAATATGACAATATGAAGACTTGCCCATCCTGTAGTGTTCCAAGCCTTTACTACACATAAACATTTTGGAAATAATTCTACTATTAAAAACTTTTACCAACAATAAGGAATATAGGCTCTTGGTAACTAATTAAATAAAACCTTTCTATTTAAAACTAAGAAAATGACCTGGCCTCAATCATTTAGGTTTAAAAAATGTTAATGGGTTTGTATTGGGTTTGCATGGCTTGGTTTTTGGTAGCACAGGGGCCACAGAGGTGGCTTCTGTGAGAAGCTGCTAGAAACTTCCACCATGTCCAGCAGAGCCAATCCTTGATGACTCCAAAGATGGACCTGCCACTGGCCAAGGTTGGGCCAATCAGAAATGGTGGTAATGCCTCTGTGATAATATATTTAAGAAAAAATCAAAACAAAGGTTGTGGTGCAGTTTTAATTCCAGCCAGAGAAGAGTGGGATAAGAACATTTGAGGAGAACAACATGGAGACTCCACCAAGGTCAGTGGAGAAGGAGTGGGAGGAGGTGTTGCAGGTGCCAGAGCTGAGATTCCTCTGCAGGCCGTGGTGCAGACCATGGTGAAGTAGGTTGTCCCCCTGCAGCCCATGGGTCCATGGGGGATGCAGAGATCCACCTGCAGCCTGTGAGGGAGGTGCCTGTGCCAGAGCAGGTGGATGCCTGGAGGAGGCTGTGAGTCCATGGATGAGCCGGTGGAGAGAGGGGGCCCCTGCTTCCAGGCTGGAGCAGCCTGTCCTTGGAGGACAGCACCCCATGGAAGAAGTTTGAGAGGTAATGTTGCCCAAGGGATGGACTCAGGCTGCAGTGATTTTGTGGGGGCTGTTGCCCATGAGATGGACTCACACTGCAGAAGTTCAGGGAGAACTGTCTCCCACGGGAGGGACCCCACGATGCAGGAGGGAAAGGACTCCTGTCCGTGAGCAGTGGGAGAAGCCTTGGGTGATGAACTGACCAAAACTACCATTCCCTGTCTCCTTGTGCTGCTGGGAAGGAGGGAGTGGTGAGGGGAAGATGGTTTTAAGGACTTAGTTTATTTCTCCTTATCCTGATCTGATTTTGTCAGTAATAAATTTACTTTATATCTCTAAGTTGAGCCTGTTTTGCCCTTTATGGTATTTAGTGAGAAATCTTTCCTGGTCCTTATCTCAACTTATGAACCCTTTGTTAAATTTTCTCTCCTCTACCCAGCTGCAGAGAGGAGTGAGTGAGTGGCTTTCATGGGTGTCTGGCATCTGGCCAGCATCACCCCATGACTACGTTTCATAAAAGTATGATTTTGGACTGAAGTATCTTGCCATGCTGAGACTCTAGTCAAATGTTGTGGTCAGTGTGTTTAAGAAATGTTTTTATTCCTTAATTTTTACTTTGTCTATTATTTATGTTCTTAGGGGTATTTTTCTGTGGGTTTGTTTTTTTTTGAGGTTGACATTACCTATTTCTGGAGGGTTTTTTTTTTTTGTTTTTTACATAATCTTTATCAGATACCATTTTAGAAAGGAGTATTGATATTCACTCATATAATTTATAGAAATGCATCAGAATTTCAAAACATGACAGAGAAATAACCATTAAAACCAAAAAGGGAAAGTTAGGAATTTTTTATGAATTTAATTACTTTCTACAAGGCTAATTACTTCCAAATAAGGAAAATTTCACATAACACTTCATAATTAATGGAGCACACAAAGTAGCAGTTATTGTTAAAAGCACTCGTCACACCTTGGAAGCAGAGAAACGATAATGTTCAATTATTGAAGTTCTACAAGAAAAATATCCTGCAGTTTTTTCTTGTTTGCATGCCTACACAAGACCCAGCTGATGATTTAAATGACAAGAAAGAAGCCCTCTGGCCTAGAATGCTAGTAGTTAACTAAATATTTTTGACAGAACCTCAAAGATAAATAGAGCTCTGAAGTAGTAAAATTTTTCACTGAACACATCAGAATGGCAGCTTTCCTTATAATTTCTTGCATGGTCTCCAATCTTGATTTCAGAAAGATAGATACATTGAAACAACCCCTGTCAGTATCTGAATACGGTAAGGAGTTTTAGGCTTCCAAGAGAACTTTCAAGGACATCAGTTTTCACTTTCTAGGGTCTGAAATGACAGCTGTACAAATGGGGTTACGGCAACCTTATATATATATTTTACAGATGTCCATCTTTCACTAGCTCTTGACTGAGAAGGAATGAGCTGTGATTCATTACCTGTAATAGAAATTTTACTATTGAAGCTAGGCCAAAAGAATGGCTTATAATCCAGACATTAAAATAATAAAGATGCAAAAAGGTTGTTCAAAAAATTAGCATAATTTGTTACTAATTTTCATTAGATGGTTTTTATCTACAAGTAGCTAACATCATCTCATGCTTTATGAAAAGCTTTAGAATCAGGTAAGAAAAGAAACCTTATTTTAAATTATTCAGATGTCTCTTAGACTGCCAGTTTTTCTAGTCTCTCCTTATATTCATGTAGCAAAATATAGTCATGGCATTGCTTGGTTCTCTTAGATACAGTTATGATAATGAAAATCCTCCTGTAGACTTAGAAATTAAGAGTATAATATGTTCTCCAAAGCCTGCAATCTCTGTATTTTTCTCTTTTTTCTTTGATGATTCTTTTGTAGTATACTTTAGTATACTTTTAGTATAATTTTTGTAGTATATTTTAATTGACATATCGTATATGCAGAGTCCTAATATTAAATCTGAGAATTGATTTGTTGGAGAAACAAAGCTACTGAAATTCATGAGAATATTCAGTACAGATAAAGCTGCCAGAGCATTCATTTGAAAGGAATACTACAGTTAATGGCAGTGAAAATTTACCAATAACTATCAGTTGTATAAGGTGTTAAAAATACACTCTTTTTATGGTAGTTGCTACAAAAGTCATATAGTTGTTCTCACAGATAATGCTGCTAAAAGTGACAATAAAAAATATTAACAAAAGAGAAAAAAAAGGTGCACGCTGGATCACATGATGGCAAATTCATCTTCACAGATGTAGAGAAGTGTCAATGTCTCAAAGTAACCTGCCAAAGTCAGTTTCAGTTTTGCTTGCCTAATGTACAAGTTTGATTCAGACATCCTCCGTTTAAGGTCAAGTGTCTGGGTTAAGCTGCACAGTGGACCATAAATAGCCTGTGTTGCTTCATTCACTTACCATATGCATAAATGGATCCCCTACAGTGACATGTCATTATGATCCAATTATTAAGAGATGCCTCTCCCTGAATTAAGGTGCAAACGAGACCATATGCCAAAGTACATAGTATGGATTTTATTTAACAGTAAATGTGAGGTAGAGACAGATAGAAAGAAATAGGAAAGAGAGTGGGAGGGAGAAAAGAGCATGAGGAGAGACAGATTAAGCAGAACTCTATCACCACCCCATGGATACAGAGGGCATCCTGATGGTCCTTCTGGTCTTCTCAGTGGTGGGGGATCCTCAAGTCTTTCCTCTTGGGTATCACCCTTATACAGTCCAAGTTCCGGAAATAGACGGGGCACAGATGCTTTTCCCACAACTTGGGATTGCACATGTATAAGCTGTTGCTTCCTTTTCCACAGTCTGCCACAGTGGGAATTCTTGTTCAGAGGCATTAACCTGGGTGGTACCCAGATCTGCCTTGCCAGACCTGGAACTAATGGCTTCCTGTGGCAAATTCCTCCCTTCTGATCTTATCTCAAGTTCCTACTGTGGTGGTTCATCTTACGAGTTCCTTCTGTGGCCTTGACAGCGTTTAAGGCAATTGTGATGCTTGAGTCTCTTACATATGTGCAGTAGGGGTGAAACATAGATATAGAAGAAACATAAAGAATTTAGTTATAGGCTATAGTGTTGGAATGGGTGGAATAGGAAAGAATTTGGGCCCAGTGAGAGTTAATTAAAATAATTAGGAGAGCTGGACCTGAAATAGGGTTTTAGATGTTAGTAACTGATTACCAAATAACTGATGATCTGTCATTTGCATGTTTGCTTAGCTGTGCTTAGAATGAGGAGTAGAAACATTGATAAGTTGGTGGAGGGAACAAGGACAATTGCCAATTTCCTCCCTTTGTGGGAACCCGTCCAAAAGTCATGCAAGAAGAAACTTACAGGTCACTAAAGTAATTAGGATTGTTAAAGTTCAGAGAAGCAAAAAGGTCAAAATGAGGAAGATGAGTTACTTCATCCTTTTAAGACCACTGACCCAATTCAAGACCACCGACTCAATTCAGAACACGCACTACGCATGCTTAATGACACTTAAGCTCATTTCCATATGAAGTGGAGAATGGGAGGTGTTAATGTTATGAATATGCATTTGTATTTTGGATATTCATAATTTTTGGAAATAAAAGGTATCATATTTGCTTGGATCGGGGCCCTGCATCTTAGGGAGCTATCCCACGCAGAGCCTGGCGCCAAATAAAACATGCACTTTCTAAACTGTTATAGAGTTTTTGTCCGTCTCAGTTGGATATCGATATTAGATCGATATTCATATTTTGGTAAATCAGGGGATGGACGGATCTGTTTGGCTTTGGATGCCAGTCTTAGCAAGAGCACAGAGAGAAGGTATTACAGCCTCTCCAGCATTTAGCATCATTCTTTAGGAAAGAACAGATTGTTTTGAGAGAGGCAAATTAAAGACACAAGAGAAAAAAGTCACAATTTGCTTAAAAGCTCATATACATTCTCCTCATTCTGTGCTCAGCTCTAATGCTGCCCTGGGTAGAGAATGTCCCTGTTGTGAGGGGAGGTAAGTTTGAACATTACAGTCCCTCTAGTCTGGAAATTTAGGAGTGCAAGAATTACATTGATTCAGAGACCAATCAAATCTTAAATAGTGAATTGCAAATAATATACCAGTGAATGAATATTCTGCTAAAATTCATAAAAAATCCCAAAGCTCAAATATACTTGCAGTAACTAGTGGAGCAGTCCTGAGAAACAAAAGTATACAAATATCCATCTGTTCAGAATAAAGGGCTACAGTCAGCAAGTACAAGACTTGTGATGAATGCTTCAATCAGCTAAGAATAATAATGTAGCTTCAAATGCCTCATAAGCTTTCCTGCAGACTTCTCTCTCAACAAGCTGTAGGCTCTCACGTGATCTGAGATTCCTGAGATGAAGCTGGCTTTATTTGTGTACATGTGTCTGAATGTAACTGAGTAATTACACAACTGTAGGCACAAAAGACAGTTGAAATTAGCCAAAGAAGTTTTTAAAATATATGGATGTATTTAAGGAATTGGATAATACAAATGGTAATCCACTGCAAATCAAATTTACCTGACTTCTATTTGACACCAGAGTAGCTATAATGAAGAATTTATGTACAGGGTCTTTGAGGGAAGATTAAATAATTAAAAAATAAAGATATCCAAACTGGTGTTCTAAATATCGCCTTCAAAGATTGAACATAACTGCAAAGCACTTTTAAAGCCATACAAAATTCAAAGGTATTGTGAACAAAAAAAAGATATACAAAGTAGTCCATTTAAAAAAAGATTTTTCTAACTGACCCATAGGAGTAGATTGTTACAGAGTAACATCTCATCACTTTTATCCCTTAGGTAAAATAGAAATAGTGTAATAATAATTAATATTCTTTTGAAGTACTTTTGGTAAGTCCTGTTTTCACTCCCTTATATAACTGCCTGGTGGCTGTCAGTCTGTGTGAAGCTATTATTACTTCAATACGTTACTGGCTTGACATGTGCTTTAAAACTACTGTGAACAGACACAAAGCAGAAAAGAAGGCACATGTAAATAGCAAGATTCACTTGTAATCGTATTTCATGGGGACAATCGTTACTCCTCTATGTGATAACTAAGCTGCTTTGTGACTTTTCAAAACAATGGCTCTTGCACTGTTTTGAGTTATTTTAAGCAAGTGTTGAGAATATTCTTGCACTAAGAACCACAAGTATTCACTTTCAGATTCACATGCAGCTGTGTTAAAGAGAGTGTAGATATTTATACATATATATAGATTTATTGAATATTCCTTCAAAAGTTTTGGTAGACTTGACCCCAGAACTTTCCTTTTACGTTTATATTAGTATTTTTGATTTATGTTTAAAAAAAATAGCAGGATTGAGGAATCTCAGGCTTCTTTTTCAAATGTTTTTTTCTCCCCAGTGGGAAGTGATAATTTAGGATGAAAATCGTCTAATTTTCTTTGGTTAAATTAGACATCTGATGTGATTTAGACCTCTGGGATTACAGAACTGGTTAAGTGGTCTGATAAGTCTTCAGGGTCTCTCCCTGTGAAATGGTTACAAAACGCACCTGCAGAGAGAGATTTATTCTTGATGTCCCAGACCCTGGTGCAGATAGAGTGAATCATCACGGCAGGCAACTGTTCTCTTCAGACTGGGGAGAGAATGAGAGACATAACTGTGGCATGACATTTATCTATTAGAAGGCCAGAGGCACATGAAGTAAGTACCACCCTGATCCTGGATCCCTTTGATGATGTCACTGCTGAGTTGCTTCCCTCCAGATGATTGTGCCCACAGTTTATTTGCAGGCTTTTTTTAGTTTTCTTTTTCTTTTTTTCTTTCCTGCTTATGAAATGAAAATTCAAAGGCAGCTGTGCTAAAGACAAAGGACCACAGTGATATGGAAAGCTATTCTTTCCATCTACATAAAAATCTACATGGCATTGTATTCTTAAAGCCAATGGAGTAAAAGACAGGATATTTTAGGAAATTCTCTAACTTTTCCCCTTCATTACTGCTTTGTTAAGGTGATATTTTCCAGGAATGAAATAGGAAACACCTCTCTACATAGGTACTGTAGGAGCAATTATTTGTCACATTGCTTTAAATAATAGCTATTCAAACGGACAATTTTATTTGCTAGCTAAGAATTATGTGTGAGTCAAAGACCTTATGCCCATTGCAAAAATTATATTTGACAACACCATGAAACATGACCACTTCCAGGAGAGGCTTTGTATAATTTCTTCATATAATTTTCCTTCTCTAATTTATTATTAACTTGATATTACATTTTTTTAGAACGTAAGTAGTCATTTAGACATAGGAGTTTAAATATAAGTATTTTTTCTTAGTTTTATGACATGTTATTGTTTTCTAGACTTACTGCATTTATTCCACTTATTATACAATCAAATTCTAAGTAAAATACTTAGAAGGTGTTAATAATACATAGCTCCTAATTGAAAGAGACAAAAATTTATGTCCACAGCGGTTATCTAAAGTTTTAGGACATTTATGTCAAGTTATCTCAACGTCAGCAGTGTATTTTCACATATTCAGAATTTCTATTGCCTTTGTTCACTCTACATTCTAAATGAACTGAAAGTGGATAGCAAACAAGCACAAACATGGAAGTTGTAATATAATTTGAAACTAAAGTGTGCAGGAAAGAATCTACCAGTAAATCTAACAAAATATAAATCACGTGACTACAATTTTAATTTTGCTCATATTTTGTAGATCTAGTTTAAAACAAAATAAAGTGAACCTGCACTGCTTCCAGGGTTTAAGAAAGAAGAAAAGATAAACGAAAGCAAACATATATATGGCAGCTCAAATTAACTGCATAGTTAAAAGGCTGAAGTCTGAATGATTCATTAGTGGCAAGAACATAATGAAATTATTACTGGAATTTATACATACCAAGACAGAAACGTTACATCTCTCATGATGAAAAAGAAATATTAATTTCAAAATTATTTCTATTTCTATTTTTATTTTTATATATTTATTTATATTTATATTTATATTTATATTTGAGAAACCTGTATGTAAGGACAATACTGTGTCCCTAGAGATGAAACAACATTCAACAGAGGTAGTACCTGATTTCAAGGTTGCAGCTGCATAAAGATATATATGGCTATTTTGCACACAACTGGAATCTGTAGCATGTGGTCACAATAATTATTTACAGCCAGAAGATTTTTGTTAAAAAATTAACTTTTTTTTCCAAGATTTTTTTTAATACTTTAACCTGTCTTTTCGCAGGTTTTCAGAGAGATTAACATAGCCCTCAGACTATCTCATTTACTTTATCCTCAAATTCTGTTTAAAGCAAATATGTAGACCCTCTCCATGGAAGAAAAAACTCCAAAAAACCAGCAACCCAAAACAATGACAAAAAAACCAAATGAAAGCAAAACAGGAAACCAAACCAAATCAAAACAAAGAAACCCAAACAACCCAAGAACAGAATCTTCACGTTTGGACAAGATTTTAGATAATATTTAGAAAATGTTCTAATATGCTTTTACACAATGAATGTTGAAGCCTATATTCACCATGGTAGCTCAAGGTCCTTCCTTTAAAACCAGAGGCAGAGAAGAATAACTTCTGAGGAAGATTTAAAATTATTTGAATACCTCTCTGGAGGTAACATAGACCCACTTCCTCTTATCTCCTCTCAGCTTGTTCTTTTCCAGCTTCTCATAGCTATCACTACAGCACTGGAAATTAATTTTTTCCTCTTTTTCAGAGATTTGAGATGATTTCTGATGAGACAAAACTCTTAGCTCAAGCAAGAACTAAGTATGACAAATCTGTCTCATACATTCCAATTAATCTGATAAATATATCTACAGTACCTGTCCTTTAATCCTTTCCCTGGTTTTTTTGCCTCTCACTGCCCATAAATTGTGATTTAAGCAATTCAAAACATCATATATGTATTTGTCTTGGACATATTCTAAAAATCAGATTAAAATGTGTGCTATTAAATAGGAAATTTATCAATACAAAAATTTGTGTTTATCTATGTACACTGAAAAATGAAATTATAAAGAATAGGATTTTGAGCAGATATAATTCTATAGCCACTTTTATAGGTGGAATGTGGATTATTTATAATCCCACAAAATTAAATGGTCATCATTGGCTAGACTCAGAACACTCAAAATAAAAAAACAGACAATATACCCTGAAGCTAAACTCTGAACAAGAAATACACACCAAAATGCCAATAGTTTTTGTATAATTTTTCTATAATTTTGAAATAATTAATATCTAATTCTTTGCAGCATGATTTTTCTGTTAAAGCAGTTCTGTTTTGTGCTAGATCCTTTAGTAAGATGAAGACTCTTACTACAGCAGCTGGATTGCAGTCTCCAAAGGCCAATTTCTACATGTCTTGTCACTGTGGATTTATTATCTGCAGAAGTGTTTGGAAGGCCCATAATTATGCCAATCCCCACTTGACATTTTAGACCCTTCTGCCACTATCTCAAGCCATGCTAAGTTTCAGCATCACAGTGCATGATCAAAATACTGTTAGACAGCTATCAAGGAGCATCATGAGGATTAGAGATGTGCAATACCCAGCCATAAATGACTATTACAGCTCTTACATCTTGTGCTTTGGACCATAGGCCTGAAAACAGATCTACTGAATCTGGGTGATAAAAGCTCAAATTCAGAGCTCACATTTTTCTTGCTTTCTAGTTTTCTTTCTGTTCATAAACCAAGGTATAATTTTTCTGCTTATTAACAGATAAACATTCCATTATAGCAATTAATTTGTTTTATATTTTTGCTGGAATGCTTCACTTAAGTGTTCAACAAAAACAGTCCAACTGATACAATTTTAATTCCACATGGAGAAACAGTATTTTTATATTTTGCCAAGACTAATTACTACTGTATGTAATATATGAGCTACAATAAATATAAGCAAATACCTATAGGCATGAATTCTGATCTTTATATATGTATTTTATTGGTATCAATCTTGAGACAGACATGGTAAAAGTACTGAGAATGATGCGTTCAGTATATCTACATACAGGTGAGTAATTTCACTAGAAGTTACTTGTTTGGATATATAAATCCCAAACACTCAAAATCTTTGCAGATTATCAACTTCCAGCAGCAAAACCTGAAGAGAATGGAATTATTGTTATATTCTAATCCTGAAACTGTCACTTAAGAAAAGCTGGTTTTGTTAGAGTTGCTTGAGACATGAACTACTGAGAAAGCTTAACTTTCAAAGTTCCCTTTTTATTTCCCCTTACAATAGAAACACAAATGCTGATCAGAAATATTTTTAGACTTTTTTACTCTAGAAAATAAATTTATAAAAACTAAGCAATATTCACATTGAAACCCCTGAACCTTTTAAATAATTGGTTCTGGCAAATGAAATACTTTAATTATTCCTGCTATATATTTCCACTAAAAATTAGGGAAAACAATGCCCAACTGCTAAGAGAAATGGAAAATATTGACAACTGCAGTATTAAAAAAAAAAAAAAAAAAAGAAAAAATCCTGACATATATCTGCTGAATGCATTTCAACCAGCTGCAGTGGTTTTTTTAAATTTTTTTCCTGAACAGGATGGATCATATTCTCAGAGTTGTCCAGCTCACAGGTGAATCAACAACAGTCTTCCCAGCTTTGATAGGAGATGGATCAGACCCAATGGGAAGAGTTATTGATACAGTTCTGGATGCTTACAACCCAGCAGAACAAAATCTAATGCAGGAAATATGACTCAACACAATGAGAAAGATGCAAGTTCAGCCATATCCTTTGTGTTTTCTCCCCTATGACCTACCAGTGGTTCTTTGTGCACTGTTAGCTTCACAGCATGTCAAATTAGGCAAAGTCAAGTTCTCAACTTTACCACCTTTTTTTTCTTCAGTTTTCCTGTCCATAAGTGGAGTGAAGGTGAAGTTTCTGGGACGTTTGGGATAATGCACTTGAAACAGCTTCATTTTTTTCTGCCTTTCTCTAACATAAATAACAAGTATCAGATACACTTTGTAATGAACATAAAGAAATGTTGGAGGGAAGAACGAGAAAACTTGTCTTTTATATGTTAGTTCAGCGTAGTTTTCCTGCTTTGTCACTGTCTTTAATTTCCCCTCTAGCTCTATAAAAACTTCTAGCTGTCTCTTAAATTCATTTATAGTATGTGCTTCAGTGAGCTTACCTGACAACTTATTCCTCACGTTTATTACTTTTAGAATGAAATAGTTGTGCTTGAATACTGCTGCCATTTCCACTTAAAGGGATATTGTCTACTTATCAGGTTTTGTTTTGGTTTAAATTGACTAATTTTTAAAATAGACTTTTTTACTGACATATCCCTCTTTAAACTTTATACCCAGATCTTGGTATCTGTAATTGTATCTCTGCTCCACCAGTGATGTATAGTACAGTCCTATGGACAGGTTAGAGAGATCCAACTACCTCTCCTGAGTCAGTGCAGTAGGTGCTCCTACAGTAACAGTCTTGTAGGTCTTCCTCTAATTGTGCCTTGTCTTTCAAAGAGAAAGTCAAAGAGACAACTGCACTTTTGCCGTGGTTCTGTGAGTGTGACTGCGTATCAGTGGAACAGCAGTGTTGTCCAGTCACCCAACTATCTAAAAGAAACTGACATACTGACCCCGTAAGTCTTTCAGCACTGGAAATGTTTGTGAGTATTTGCAACACTCATTGAATTTCTTCCCTGTCACCCTTTCCTAAAGTAATAACTGCAATTGTGGATTTTTTAATAAAAATAATCCATATTCAGGGCTTAAAATGTCAAAAACTGTGGCAAAACAGTCTTAGAAATTTCTGTAAGAACTGCTAGCTACATTTTTCCCTAAGCATCTTTGAGAAAACAGGAAGTTATTTGTTAGTTTATTTATTCATGCTGAAAACACCAATGAAAAAACCTTCTTGGCTGAATGCCAGATGGGAATACTCATGCTGTCAAAAAGAAGTTCTCAATTAGTCAGGTGCATTTTCAAATTACGTAATCCAATGTATATATTTTTACAATGCTGACAGGAAGATGGGGATGCACATAGGAAAAATCTTCTTTTTAATATTTTAAATTATTTTTAATTTATTAAAAATAAATGGAAGATCTCCAGTGTATCTTCCTCATCAAAATCTATAATTTGGAATAGCCAATTGCATGACGTACAACCAGCCAACATAAGAGAAAGGTGTGAAAGTGAATCATTGTGGGAGTGTGTTTTGTTTGGTTCAGTCCGGGTCTCCCCTTTGGGTTTTGTGTTACTGTACCATCCCAGTTTATACCCTCCTGGTTTCGTGTTCATAACCCTGCTTTCTCTATTTGTCTCCTCCCAGACCCCTGCCAATCTCTCCGGCACCCCTCCCAAGCTTCTAGAAAGTTCTGGCAGGAGCGTCAAGTGATTGGTCTTGGGGAGAGGATCCCTCCCTTCCTTTCCCAAGATAGGTTCCCTTGTGTGTCCCTCATCCCGCAGACCCGTCCTTCTCCTTCCCTGATTTGATGCCGTTGTCATCCCTCCCCTGTCGCCACCCCCCCATAAAACCCCTGGCAGGCGCGTTCAGGGTTGCTCATTGCTGGACACCCCCGGGGGGCGAGGTCCCCTGTTTGGAGACACAATAAACCTTCCGGATTTCATCCACAATTGAGCCTGCCTCCTTCTTCCACCACCTGCCTCTATTGCCACAGTCCTGTGGAAGGACCCACGAGCCAGACCTCTGGTCTCCCGGATTCCGGAGGCTGGCCCCCGCAGCCTCCTGTGTCCAGAGCTGACCGGGCAAAGTGGGAACTGCTCCAAAAAGGATGCAGAGGCAAATCATTACTAGATAATAATTTCATCAAAAAGTATTCCCTTCTAGGTTCACAAGGATGGCTGATATGGTCAAATGCAATAATAATTTTAAGGGTTTTTAGGAGGTCTACAACATAAATGGATATCTGCTCTTAGTAGAGGGCATCATGCTTATGATTCTCTTTAATGTTACCTGGTTCTTGATCAGAAAACGTGGTGATCAGCCTCCCACTTCCAGAGTTACTATTCCATGTTTTCATTTAGTGCAGGTAAGGTAATAATATGGGAATAGCTTAACCTTGTTAAAATAAATGGGTTTCTCATTTAAGAAGTGGTTTATTTCTGGCATTCTAGTAAGGTGCATGAGATTAACTTTTTGGTACATATTCCAGATTCTTTCCTTTTTGGAAATAATATTTTCTATTCCAACTTAGGTCACCACATAAAAGAGAAACTGGGTTGGTGAACGGATACACTGCTGCTGATACATACAGGTACACTAAAAGACTCAAAAGGTCAGAAGAGGTATTAAATTCTTCCTAATATCTTTTTATCTTCATTTTTGTCTTTTCAAGCTGGAGCTGGTATGGATGGTTAATAATCTATTCATAATAAAGGGTAAGGGAAGAGAACAAATCTGTGGTATAACTGTTGAAAATACATCCAAAACATTCTTTATAGTCTACATAGTTCACAGACAGAAAGAGAAGCTCTTCCAAAAATACACTGTATTTACATGTTCTGCATTTCCCCAAAGGAACTATTTCTTTCCATTGACTTCATCTCCTCTCTTAGTCTGAAGTAGCTGGGATGAACAGAGTGAATCTGTCCGCCAGAGCTCCTGCACAACATTCTTCTTGGTTGCTACAGAGAACTAACAGCTTTCAACAGGAACTAGCTTTGAAGTTTATTCTGTGGTATTTAAATTCAAGAAGTAAATAGTTTAACAAAATATGTAATTTGGTTTTTTTTAAAGATTATTATTAAAAAATAACCCTTTTTACAAGGCAACTGTCAATTCTCAACATACTACTGCAAAATTCTAGAGCTCCTTTTTCTCATTATATTTATATGATTCCAACCTTTTTGAAAGATGAGAAAACAATTTACAGCTTAGACAACTGTAAGGAGAACAGTCTTTCACCATTGGGAAATGCATCTTTTAAAACTGCTTTCTGGGGAAAGTGGGAAGAAGTAAATTTCTCAAATTATTAAATGAGATTTATCCATTCATCCCAGTTAATGAGCTCTGGGCTGGATCCTAAATTTGGCTGACATTATACTGCACAAGGAGCCATGTTTCCCTCTACTGATGAGGGTTAAGCATGTTATAATCTTAAAATGGATGTCCTCAGGCACCATCTCTGCACTGTGGGTTTCATCATCTTTTAGATGTTGTTGCCATGGAAAACTTTTATATTGCTCTAAGGACTCTTTAAAATACTCCTATGCTGTGTGTCATTCTGTCTTTGAACATATGGAGGGAAAACAACACTCTCTTGGTTAATTATGAAATTTATCCAAATTTTAGTGTCTAGTATGAAACTCAAATGCACAGTTTTCACACAATAATAGGATATTTAGTTTTGGAATTAACACTTTTGGTAAAAAAGCAAGTATTACTGCTGGATCTCAGGTTGGAATGTTTTCAATATGGCCATTCCATATATGTTATTACCTGATAAAACATGTGATACTAGTTCAATTTATTTTACATATCTGTGTGTTAACCATGAATATAGCATTTTTACATGTTTATAAAACATAATTATTTTGATTTCCTGTTTTCCATCTAGCTGTGTCATACACTTATGAGTTTTCTTTTTCTTTCTTTGGGTTTTTTGTTTCTTTATTTTTTTATATCTCAGATAGCTCATGAATTGGCAATGTCATACAACTAAGGAGATTCAGTTAGGCTGTAACAAAAATGAACCCTGATTATTTTTTCCTTTTCTGCTACCTTTTTTCTGAAGAAAAAGAGAAGCATTAATGGTTTATTTAAGTCTGTTATGTTGGCTTTTTACTATTTACACAGTTTTATGAGGCAATTGTGATCTAAAAATAATTGTACGAAGAACTGTGAAATCACTTTTTTATTTAACTGTCAATACAAAAGAGCATTTTCCCCCAGAATTAACAGTATTAAATCCAGTAAGTATAATCTTTCCTCACTGAGTTTTCCTCAATGTTTTGAGGACCTATAAAAGAAAAATACAGCATCATTTTATTTCAGCTTATGGATCTACCAAGAGAACTTAGCAGTGATGAGCAACATACTTTTGATCATAAATACTCTGTGATTCTTGTTTTTAATCATCTTTATTTTCAATTGTTGTATCAGCCTCAGTGCTGACATTACTGATTTGCAGGGCTCTTAGGACTCAATTCAGCAAAGTGCTTGAGAAGTGCTCATTTTAAACAGGGGAATAGATCAATCAAGTTACTTATATCTTTAGAATTTAAGTACAATAAAGTGCTTTTATGAATTCCCATTCAAAAGGAAGAGTTAGGATCAAAGGTTTCTTCACATCCTTCATAATTCACCTGCATAGATGGTGTATTTGTAACTGATTGTCAAACTTTTATTACCTTTTTCTCTCCACATAAGACTGAAGATGTAAAAGATATACAGTTTGAAAAGCAGGATTTTTAAAAAATGTATAGTTTTAAAAGATACCTATTTTGGCAACCAAAACATGCAAGATTATATCATCAGAAATATCAATTCAGAAGAAAATTCAGAATGCTTCCTTGAATATTTAAATAAATAGGACTTGATTGTATTCTGCAAAATATTGTCTTCTAATAGCAATATACAGAGTGAAGACAGAACTGGGAAGCTGAGGCAACAGAAAAAAAAGTCTTGCATTTTGCTTATTTGTTATCGTTTGAGGTTGATTCCCTATCAGCATTTCTGTAGTAATATGTTTTCCATATAAATAAATGAAAATTCAGAAACGGCTAAGAAGCTTTTACAAGATTAGTTTTGATCCTGACAGTTTCTAACAATGCAGCCACATCTCATTCAGGAAATTGCAGCTACCACAAGCATTGAGCATCCAATCATTCTGAGAACTATCTTTTGAGATAAATAGGGAAACATCCTGGTGGGGCAATACTATGATCCTTACAACCACAACCAAATTGTTCATATTTGATGAATAATGGAAGAAAATTAATCTCCAAACACAGTGCAGGTATTATTAAAAGAGAAAAAACCAAAATTAATTTTACCACTGCCATGGTTTCTAATGTTTCTAAAATTTCAAATCTGAACTTCCTGTGGCAAAATAGATCGCTATTGTTCCATCCATCTGTCTTGGGGTGACTGTATGATACTGTATTCCCTATCATCTGCTCTATGCCCAGACATGAATCCTGTGCCTTCCTGTACCTTTAGGAGAGAGGGGGGAGAGCTGGTGGAATTCCTTTGGTGCTGTGTTCAAAACACAGATGAGCTTGCTGGCTTCTCCTGCCCGGCTGCTCCGCTTCTGCAGCAGGGAAGAGAGTTACATTCCTTTTGCTTTTTAGCTCGTTTCTTGTTCGTTAGCTAAAGTACGGAGCCCTGGGACTTTGGCTTCTTCTTCTTCTTCTCTTCTGGAACTGTTCAGAACACCAGAACAGCAGAACTTCACTGGGAGGCCTTTCCACCATGGCCTGGAGGGGCCCAGGCCAAACCCCAGCTCCAGAGAGGAGAAAGCCAGACTCACAAAGGACTCTGAAATCTACCCAGGTTCTCTCCACAGCTAGAGGTTTTATTATCTAACATTATTCTTTTCCCGTGCCTGCGTGCATTGTGTTTTTAAATAAATAGGTTTTTTCCCCTTTCATTTTCCTCTCAGGAAAATTCCTTCCGAACCTGGTGGGGGAAGGCTGGCTGTAACCTGTGTTCTATCAGAGGACATTCATTTTGGACGTTCCTCTGAATTTGTCTCAAACTGGGACGCCATCATTTAAAGAGAGGATGGCAGATACCTTGTACATTGATTGCATTTCCCAATCCACTCATCAACCGACATGTTGAAACAACATGAGGAAGGATACATTGCCATGAAGTTGTGAGCTTCCGGTATCATTCAATTTTTGCTGGTTTTTGTTACTTAACCATACTGCAGAGAATCTCTGGAGAAAGTGTAAAACATTTTTGTGTTTGCAGCATGCCTTTCAAAAAATCCAAACAATCAACCCCATGCTATTTTACTGTTAGATAGAAGGTTTTAGAAGTTGATAATCTGAAGCCTAAAGTCATTCCAAAATTATATAATACTGCTATATTGTTTATAATAATGAGCTGCAAACATTGCTATTAAAGTACGTGTACCAGGTTCACTTATTAATCTGTTAATCTGTAAATCAACAAAAAGTACACAATTTAATGGAGGGAAACACTACACTTCTAGTAAAAGGGAAATCATTGAATCACTTATAACTGGATAGACAATTTTTATTTTTACAATTGTGACTTATGCTATTCCAAAGATGTGAGGAAATCCTTATTTTGTTTATAGAGGTACAGATCATCTAACTTGAATTCATGTGAGGGAAATACAGTTTTACCTTTATTATTATTATTACTATTATTATTTCTATTACTATTATTATTTTCACAAGAAGAGGGAGAAGGTTTAATTTACAAGGACTTCCTAGAGAAATCCAGAGAGAGAATCAAACATAATTTTTCCAAAAGAGCCAGTTATCTTTACATAATTAAACTCAAATTCAACACATGCAGACACACAGTTGGACAAGATAATTGCTGTCATTAGGTTCCAACTGGATCTACTCTATTCTAGAGAGATAAAGTTCCTGAAAAGGCCACTTCAAGAAAATATTTACAGTAACTTAACTGTTTAAAAAAAAACCAGGTTTTTTCAGGCTGACTTTTCTTATGTAGAAACTTAAAAATCCTTTCTTCTTGAGTATGAATAACAGCTTGAATTTGCAGTTTTCCTAATTTTCCATAAATTTAAGGATTATTTCAACTTGACAATACAGTATTTGCCATCTCTAGATACACCAAATATGTGGAATGAAAAACTGGGCCTCTTCATTGTGGGAATTTATCTAAACAGAAGAATTTAATGCTTGAACAAATATTGAACACAATATCTTCAGTACAAAGGAGAAAAAAGAGTAGTTTGCCATGAATGTGGTTAAATAAAAAAATTCTGCAGCACGCAGCAAGACAGAGAGGAGCATACCTGCATCTGAGAGGTCCTCAGAAGATTTGTTATAGGGCTAAGCCTAAATTAATAAAGAGAAAAAAATCAAGCTACACACATTGAAAAACCCAAACTCATGCACATCTTTTCCCTTATAAACTATAGCTTTCAAATTTACTTAATGAAGGACTTTCATCATTTAGTCAGCCATACAATGCACAAGAACTTTGCTACAAGATGAATGCCAAATAACTAAATTTGCTCCTGTAGGTTGAATGAAGTGCCTGCAGGAAATAATATTTCAATAAGTTATGCTTACACATAACCTATGATATTATAAATTAGTACATGAATATCTTGATAGCTAGTGAATTTGATCCATGAATGAAGTTCTGACATTCAACTTTCCACACAACTATTGCACAATTCTTTAGCCTTACATGAGGAGACTGATCAAAAGATTCCACTATGTTTGCTCGGAATTGAGCAATGATTTCATTCAGATACTGTCTCACCTGCTTGTTTTCTTTTCATGTTGATCACAAAAACGTCCTAATATTATATTTCCTCAGCTTTTATTGCAGCAGAGAGCAAGAGAATTTGCATTTGTTTAGCCTTACTCAGGTGGTTTTATGAAAATATTAAATGTCATGAAATTTATTTTCATCAGGTTAATTTGGAATGCTTTTATTTTAAAGGTTACTAATATTCAGAATTTTTCTTGTACCATTTATTTAATCAAAGAATCATAGAATGGTCTGAATTGGAAGGGAATTTAAAGATCATCTAGTTCTAATCACCCCTGCCGTGGACAGGGACACTTTTCACCAGACCGGGTTGTTCCATCCGACCTGGTCTTAAGCACTTCCAGAGATGGAGCATCCACAACTTTTCTGGACAACCTGTTCCAGTGCCTCACTACCTCCACAGTAAAGAGGAGATTATAATATTAGATAAAGAGGAGATTAAATCTCTTTCAGTTTGAATCCATTCTCCCTAGTCCTGTCACTGCATGCTCTTGTAAAAAGTCCCTCTCCACCTTCCTTGTAGGCTCCCTTCAGGTACTGGAAGGCTGCAACTGGGTGATTCCAAAGCCTTTTCTTCTTCAGGCTGAAAACCCCCAGTTCTTCCAGCCTTTCCTCATAGGAGAAGTGCTCCATCTGTCTACAGAATCACAGAATAGTCTGAGGTGCAAGGGACCCAGAAGGATCCTCAAGTCCAACTCTTACATGAATGGCCCATACAGGGCAAGCAACCTTGGCATTATTAGCACCATGCTCTAACCAACTGAGCTAATCTAATCCACTTGGTGGCCCTCCTCTGGTCTTGCTCCTGTCAATATTCTTCCCCTGATGGGAACTCCAGAGCTGGACATAGCGCTCCAGATGGGGCCTCACCAGAGCAAAGCAGAGAGGCAGAGTCACCTCCCTCATCCTGCTGGCCACGCTACTTTTGATGCACCCCAGGAGTGCACATTGCCGAGTCACATCCAGCCTTTCATCCACCAGCACCCCCAAATCCTTCTCGGCAGGATCCTGCTCTTGATCTGTTCATCCACCAGCCTGTATTGATATCTGATGTTGCCCTGGTCCAGGTGCAGCACCTTGCACTTGGTCTTGTTAAGGCACATGACAATTCTCAAGCTTGTCCAGGTCCCTCTAGCTGGCATCCTGTCCTTCAGGTGTGTCCACCACACCACTCAGCTTGGAGTCATCTGTAAATGTACTGAGGGTGCACTCAATGCCTTCACCGATGTTATTAATGCAGATATTAAATAACACCGGTCCCATTATGGACCTCAAGGGACATCACATGTCGCAGTTGTCTATTGGGATTCTGACCCATTTACCCTCTGGATAAAACTGTCCAGCCACTTTCTTATCCATCTAACAATCCACTCATGTTATTTATTCATTTCTTTGCAGAAGCTTCAGTGCAAAATTTTCACACTTGTTCTGACCTGGTTTTTATTATTCCCATATTTCCAGAAAAATACACATTTTGCATAAATCTAAATGTATTTGTTCAAGTCTCTGTGAGTCAGACGTTTACTCATTACCCAGCTCAAACAAAGTGTACTGAATACTATCAGAATAATGTGATAAGTTTTATTCTTTTTTAATGTAATATTTGATGAATAGGTTTGCCAGTGTTCAACCCGATCTCATGTGACTTGTTAAAAAATTAAGAGTGTTGAATTTTCAGTTACACATCTAAGGAGGAAATGTTTTCTTGTAACATCACTGCACTTTAGGTTGCAAGTGTAATCTGAAATATTTGAATTGCTCAGTAATGAAGCAGACTAAATAAAGAAAGAAATAAAATATTTACTTACAAATTCAGGAAAGTTTCTGAGATTGTCCGCACTCCAATGTCTGCTCTTACATCTGTTGTCCTCATCTATTCCAGTGTATCAGCTTGGTATTTGGAGACCACAACAACATGATTAAACTTCTTTCATTATGATGAACTTGAATTCAAGTAAGGAAGTGCAGGAAATCTCTAGCAGAGTGCAACTCCCTTCATGAGTAAATGGCCATGTGAAGGATCTAAGATCTGATAGGCCTGCATCGTCTCTACTGAACTTCTCTCTTCCCTTTTCTCTGTCCCCCATCAACTGCCCTGAAGAAAATCTCTTCTCCCTAACAGCCACATGGAAAAAAGAGCATGGCTGGAGTTTCTTCATTAACATAACCAGGGTAGTAACTCTGAGCAGCCACTCTCCTCCAGACCAGGCAATACCCTCTCACACTTATGACCCAAGACACTTCTCTGCAGGTGTACGCAAGTTATTTCTGGTTCTAGAGGAAATGGCAGTACTGTACTTGGTTTTATATGCTGATGCTAATTCAGACATGCCTTTATTGGGCTGAATTAGATTATATAAAAACATCCCTAATTTTAGATCCAAAGTGTTACAGAGTCTATTGGTTTACTGACACCTGAGCTTGGAAAAGTTATGCAGCTCAAAGAACATTGACAAAAACCAGCCTTTTCATCAATGAGCCACTTTTGCTTAGACAATGGCCTTGTTGGATTTTTCGGGCCAGATGACGAAATACTGAAACATCATAAGAAGCCTATATTCCTGGACTTTCCATTAAAACATAACCAGGGGGGAAAGAAAGAAAAAAAGATGGGAAAAAAGAGATGGTGAAAATAACTTTTGACATTAGAAATAGCCTATCTTCTACCTGTTCTTCACGAGTGTCTGCTTTCATGCTTTAGAATTTCAGTAGGAAAGGAAAAAAAAATATTCATGAAAATCACTTCTTTGATCTGTGTGTGAAAGAAAAGTTCTCATCCCACTTAATGCTGAGGATGGCTGAGAATTTAACCCTTTAATTTCTAGGAGAAAGTCTGGTATACTTTAAGAAGTGAGAAACTAATACTTGAGACTTAGTTGAGTCTCAACACTTCACCTTTTAAGGTCAAAGGATAGTGCTTAACATTTAATCACGCACAGCCACTGGCTGCTGCTCTGTAAGGTATCACAGTGATATTTTAAAAAACCCCTTATTTGCTTATTTTTATGGAAGCATAACATGAATGAGATTTTAGGACTAATGATTTACAGATGTAAGTTGGAAAAAAATCCCAAACCACAAATAATAATTTTGAAGCTCAATAAAACTAACTGGAAATGCTGGACACAGCTGTCTATCATGTAAAGGCCTTGATGTAGATCCTGGCATTAGAAAGTTTTTCAGTAGTATTTCAGTACTTCACTAAACAGAAAATAATAAAACATTATTAGATCTGTTCTCACATTGCCAGTATTAATGGAGCACCAATAAATCCTCTTTTTGAAATCTTCAGATCAGTGTATCCTCAAGTTATACCTGACTTTGAAATACTTCAACTTCTTTTTACAGTCAACAGTATCTTCCAGACCTGAGCTAAAATTAGAGAGCAGAGGAGGACAGGAACAGGCATGATTTCCTGGTCCAAGGTTTCCCTGATTCCAGTTACTGTCTATTTAGGGAAAATGAAGGTAGACAGGTGTACAGGGTGAAGGTGCCCTGGTGCTAACCTCAGTGGGGGCTGCAGGGAGTCTCTGTGAGGAGAGGCTGGGGCTGTCCCATGTAGAACACAGATGGTTCCACCTGGCTCCAATCCACCCATCACAGGGCACAGCTGAGGTGGGGATACCTCAGGGGAAAATGTATTTAAGGAGGAAAAAAAATAAAAACACCACCAAAAAAAATGGAGTTGTGAGAGAGAAGAATGAGAACCTGTGACAGCAGCTGCTTTGCAGACACCAAGGTCATTGAAGAAGGAGGGGGAGGAGGTGCTTCACGAGATGGAGCAGAGTTTGCCCTGCAACCTCTGGAGAAGACAGTGGTGGAGCAGTGTAACCCCCTGTAGCCCATGGAAGTCTATGTGGAGCAGATATCCACCGGCAGCTATGGAGGTCCTCTCATTGAAGCAGATGCCCTGAAGGAAGCATGAAAAGGGGCCCACATTGGAGCAGGAGAAAGCTGTGAGAGGAGAAGTGACAGAGAGCAGCTGTTATGGACTAATCCCAACTCCCCATTCCATCTCCCTGCACAACTCAGGGCAGAGGAAGTAAAGGAGTCAAGAATGAAGAACTGAATTTGAGGCTGGGATGTTTCTCACCATCCCACTGTTGGCAACAGATTATTTTAATCTTCCCATAGTCAAGTCTGTTTTGCTCATGATGGCAATTGGTGAGTGATCTTCCTGTCATTATCTTGACCCATAAAGATTTTCCATCTTTTTTTTCCCCCCTGTTCTGTTGAGAAGGGGGAGTGAGAGAGTGGCTATGTGACAGTCAGGCAGCTATCTCAACTCACCTTGAGAAATGGATTAGCATATCTGAGTTTACAAAAATGTTCTTGGTATTATCTCAGAAGTCTTCCTTACATAACTGTCCATATTTCCACTCAAAATAGCTAACAACTTTTGGCAAGGCATTTATTTTTTCTCTAAAAAAAAAGAAAAAAATTTTGAAAAACCTCTATTTATCTCATAAAAATATTATTTATTTCTAATATATTATCCTAGGTAGTAGTTATTCCTGCACTCTCTTCTTTTATGTAATATTGAATGTAAATTTTGGCAAGGTGTTCAACAATGTCTTCTTCCATAATGTGAACACTCCTTCTGTTTTTTTAGTCTCATCTTTTAGACCCTTCTACCTTTAATTGTGTTATGAAATTTTAATCAGACTAATGGACAATGTCATATGACTGTAGTTTAGCAAGACTATAGTGCTTGTGCAAGACATTAAAGATAGGGGGCCAGCATCCTCTCCTCTTTGTGTTATAACTTCAGAGGACGGAAAAAATTCCAACTATAGTATCATGACAGAAATAATGAAGTCTTAGCATGTTTTGGCTGATGTGCTGCTACTTGTGTGAATCAAGCAGTGAGAAGGATTGATTGTGATACTTTCACATGTTAAGCAAGTACTTAGACAGTGTTGCTGGGCATGCAGGTGTCTGTGATTGCAGTAAGTCCATCTTTGTCCTGAACTGTACATGTGAAGGTGAAATTTTTGAACAGAATTTTTGATAAGAGTTGAAAGAAAAATACAATGTCGTGAAACACTGATGGGAAATCCAGACAAAGAAGAATAAACTTGATTTCAGAAGGTAGTTAGTTATGTAAGGATGCAGGCAAGCATCCAGTGACATTTTTACTATGCCACTGGCCTTTCATTAGCCTTACTGCTCTTGAAAGAAAGGCTATGAGTTACTGAAAATCCTACTTATGTGCATATCTAGGAAACTAAGTATTTAAGTCTGGGTCAGATGGTGTAATTGCAAAAACAGCATGATCTCTAGTTGCACATCATTAGTAAATAGACTGCACAGTAGTAAATTAAATCAGAGTTGGGTGTCTTTAGACTTATCTGTGTGCATATCAAAGAAGCTACAATGTGTATGTGAAGAGCAGTGCACTTCTTAATCAGGCTTCGTGATGGTAAATAACGGCAAAAAAAAAAACCCCAACACTTCCTTCAAACCACACCTCTATATTGTCTCTACAATGTTTATTCATTCTTGTGGAAGAACAAAAAGGAGGTGAAAAGAAGTGTTAAAAGCTGCAATCTGTTCATTCATTAGTGCAAAATATTTTGATTTCCTGTTAAAACACATTTTTCAATATGTTGAAATGTGTCCAGTTTTGAATCTAGGAATTCAGTATTGTAGTTTTAATCACTCATTAATGGAGCAAATTATAAGGCTTAGGAAAATGAGTAACAGGGTTAAAAGAAGAAAAAGCAAAAAGTGAAAGTGTTTTGAATGCAGCTCTATAATCTGTTAAAGACACATATTCGTGTTTTAAGTTTTTGACAATTCACTAATCACAAATTTTGTCTATACTTATAGGAGACATAAGAAAAAATAAAAAGGGAGAGCAACAGAAAGACACAGAAAGCTACCAAAATTTTCAAATTATCCTATGTGGAACTTTATCTTAAATACCTGTAAGAGCTTATTTTTTGCTTATTTCAAGTTATATATCAGTTTGTTAGTTTACAACAATGGAAAGTTTATAAACTAAATCAATTGTTACTATCAGTAAAGATCTTTTTCTGCAAACCAAAAGCTTCACTTTCAGCAAGAACGTAAAGTCATTCAAAGAAGTATTTTTAACAGGTATCTCATTATTTATATAACAAAGAAGCTTCATTAGTATTGAATGCATTTTGATTATTCAACAATCTGTAGCAACTACTAGATATCTGTTAAAAAAGAAGCTGTCAAAGACATATAAAATCAGATGTGGTTCATGGCTACAATCACCTTTTACCTAATGCCCTGAAAGTTCAATGTATACTCACCTCATTTTCCTCTTAGTTTATGACTTCTTTAACAGGTAGTGCACACAAGAATCCAATGCCTTCCATAGAAACTGGTTCTCAGCAGAACTGAGAACAATTAAAACACTCTTACTACAATGCTCGATAATTAGAGATTTAAAACTATCATGGATGAATTCAGTTCAACATAGTGTTTAGTTTTTGTGACTCCACTGCAGAAAAAGATAGTTCAACCTCTCTATTACAATTAAAAGTTGCCAAAAATAGGGTTCTGTCCACAGTATGCCATCTTTTTTCTGGAGATATTTATAATTCTTGTTTTGCCTAAGGACTTTATTGAGATCAGTATATATTCACCATCAATGCACTGCTTGTATTTTGTGAGTTTTTTTCTAACCAGTTCATGCTGCAAGGGAATGAAACCATTAATGCATTTTCATTTTTTTTTTTCCCCAGCAAGAAACCTTAGATTTTCAACTGCATTTTATTTGGTAGCAGAAGATTAAAAAAGTGATGAACAGTAGGTTTTCCATGGCATTCAGTGTCATAGCTGAAATGACTTTGTTAGGCTAGCAGCCTGTATTGGTAATATTCTTTTTCATGAGCCATGTTTTGACAGATAATATTCCACAATACAGTAAAAAACTGCAACCCCTGTCAAATTTAGATTTACTTCTTACACTAAGAACTCATGGTTTTTATACAAGTAGAACACATAGGAATTTCTAGCATCATCTTTTTTATGTGTTACTTTGTTTTTTTCATTATGTTTGACATAGTGAGACAGATGATTGCTATTGATGGCCAGCCATATTCTTAGGAGAGTAAAACTTCAGTGAAATATAAAATATGCAACAAGTTCATAGAAACTTGAAATGAACCTGGCTGTGTTGATAGATTATCCTAGAGATAATTTACTATCTCCAATCAAGTGCAGAATATACATAATATACCTGCAGGAAGCTTTCAGAACAATGAAGATTCTTCTTCACTTTAACAGACTTTAACTGAAAAAAACCCTCACATGATTCAAAACATTTGAGATGACTAGTTAAAGATGATTTCATGACTCAAAAATTGCTTCATAGTTTGAATAAAATTTTGCTTTATACCGACATGCATATTTTTCTGTCTTTTTCTGTGTGATGTACTAACAATTTTAATGTAATTTAGAATTAGGATCTAAAATTAAGTAAAGGTTTGTACTCAGTATGTGTATGACCTTTAATTGTACATATCAGTTACTTCCTATGAAGGCAGCTGTGGTAGTTTGAAAACAAACCAGTGGGAGGCACCAAGTCAGAATAACAATTTAATGGGGAAAATTAAACAAAAGGAAAAAGAAAAAGACTAAAAGAAAACACTGGTTCAAACTGACAGAGTCAAAATACAGCCTGACACCCTGTTAGGCAGGGTGGTGGTAGCAGTCTGGTAGAATGGTGGCTGCAGTCCTCTGAAGCAGTGATCCTGTAGAAGAAAACGTCTGCTCTTCCTCAGAAGGCCCAGTGGTGGCTGTGTAGCTCCTGTCCCCTGGAAATCCAGTGGAAAAGGGTTGTCACTGGTGTTCAGTCTCAGATTATATCCAGGATGGGATGCTTGGTTCCTCCCTCTGGGTGGAGCATCTCACAATGGGGTAATGAGTCATGAGGCCAAGTGTTGATTAGGCTCATTAACAGAAGATAGTCCAGAGGGAGTTATCTCTGAGTCATGTGGCAGAACAATGATGGGCCATTAACGGAAAGATAGTCTGGGGGGAGGAGGCAAGGAAACACTGCCCCAGCTGATTTCAACAGCTCATGAGGATGGTAATAGAATACACTGCAACCCAGGACAGGCAGCAAAGTACTTTATTTGGTCAAAAAAGCGCAAACAGTATTCTGAAGGAAAGCTATTCAAAGAGAACTCAACAAATTAGAGAAATGGATAGAAAGAAAAAACATGAAGATCAGGAAAAGGAAATGATAAGTCTTGCAACTAGGATAGAATAAGGCGGCAAAAGGAGAAGGTGGGAATTGAAAAGAGCAGAAAGAAGCTTCGCAGCAAAGGACTTTGTTTCTTGATGGGCATGACATTGACCGTGAGTCATGAGTGCACCCATGTAGGGATGAAGATAAAACATGTGTGGTCTGCACAAATAAAAACTAAGCTGACAGATAGAATGATGGAGTTACTCAAATCTGTCCAGTGTGTATGAGACCAAATCTACAGTTCTGTGTCTAGTTTGGGGCTTTGACGCGCCAGAGATATTTTAGAAGGCTGGAGAAAGTTCCAAGGATTGCTGCCAAGATGAGTGACAGGCTGGAGCTCAGAGGAATGAGGTGAGATTGTGAAGCTACAGAACAGAGTTTGTTCAGCCTGAAGAAGATGATGATCAGGAAGGAAGAAATTTCCATGTTTAATTACCATAGAATCATTGAATAGTCTAGGTTGGGAGGGACCTTAAACACTGTCTAGTTCCAATCCCCCTGCTGTGGGTAGGCACATCTTCCATTAGACAAGATTGCTCAGAACTCCGTCCAGCATGACCTTAAACACTTCCAGGGATGGAACATCCACAACTTCTCTGGGCAACCTGTACCAGTGCCTCATTAACCCCAGAGTAAAGAATTTTTTCCTAATCTCTTGAACTAGTTTGAAAACAAACCAGTGGGAGGCACCAAGTCAGAATAACAATTTAATAGGGAAATTAAAAAAAAAAAGGCAGAAAACACTGGTTCAAACTGACAGAGTCAGGATACAACCTGACACCCTGTTAGTCAGGGTGGCGGTAGCAGTCCAATAAAATGGTGGCTGCAGTCTTCCTGAAGTGGTGGATGTGGTTCTGTTGAAGCAGTGATCCTGTAGAAGGGGTCAGCTCTTCCTCAGAAGGTCCAGTGGTGGCTGTGTAGCTCCTGTCCTTTGGAAATCCAGTGGAAAGGGGGCCTGTGTTGTTCGGAATCTCAGATTATATCCAGGATGGAATGCTTGGTTCTCCCTCTGGGTTGAGCATCTCACAATGGGATGATGAGTCATGAGGCCAGGCGTTGATTAACAGAACATTATCGTCTGGAGGGAGTTATCTCTGAGTCATGAGGCATGGCATTGATGGGCCATTAACAGAGAGATAGTCTGGGGGGAGGAGGCAAGGAAACACTGCCCCACCTGATCTCAACAGCTCATGAGGATGGTAATAGAATACACTGCAACTCAGGACATCTCCAAACTAAACCTGCCCCCTTTCCATTTGAATCCATTCTCCCTAGTCCTGTCACTGCATGCTCTCATAAAAAGTCCCTCTCCATCTTCCTTGTAGGCCCCCTTCAGGTACTGGAAGGCTGCAACTGAGTGACCCCAAAACCTTCTCTTCTTTAGGCTCAAAAATCTCAATTCTTCCAGCCTTTCCTCATAGGAGAAGTGCTCCATCCCTCTAATCATCTTTGTGGCGCTCCTTTGGACTCACTACAATAGGCTCATGTCCTTCTTGTGTTGGGATCCCCAGAGCTGGATGCAGTACTCAAGGTGGGGTCTAACCAGAGCATGGCTGGGTGTGGAGAAAACAGACTCAGGTTTTTTTTAAAGGTGAACAGTGTGAGGAGTAGTGACAGTGGAGAGGAGTTTCAGCAAGAAAAAAATCTAATTAGAGCTGAAGAAAAACATTTTCACCAGGGATGTGAGCAAGCACGGGAACAGTTTGCAGAGAGATGCAGTGAATTTTCTGTCTCCAGAGATATATGAAACCAAACTGGCCTTGAACAAAATGGCATTACTTCAAATTTAATCTTGGTTTATACAAGACATTGCACTAGGTTACTTCCAACTTCTAACTTGCATCCTTCTATGAGTCTGCGATATCTAGACATTGCTATCAAGGTTTGGTAAAGGAAAAGGTCTTTGCTGAAACATTTATTCACTGGTATTTTACACAGGCTCTTCTAGCATCTTTAAAATGGAGTTGGAGGTCTATATACCTGTGCATGAGGATGCATACACAATGAAGTGATGTATTTTATGGACAATATGTACACTGAAGCAACATGAAACTAAAACTATTTATTCCATTAAAACTGGAATAAATATTGCAGTCATATCATAAGTTGGAAAATATTTTTATTTTATCATATTATCTGTGCTCAGTATTCTATTAAATCCAGACTGTATTCAAGCATCTGACCTCCATCTATCTTTAAACACTTACAGAAGGAAGGAAAATAATCAATTTACAGTAGATGTTTTACCTCTTAAAGCATCAGTGGTGGTCACAGATTTCTGGAGTTCAGGACTCCCTAATGCATAAGATAGGGGGCACTGCTCACAGGTGACCAGGAATGTTTTGGGTTTTTTGTTTGTTATGCACCTAACAACAACATGAAGAACTGCATGTAAAAACAACAACACAGTTTTTTAGTG
The DNA here is from genome assembly GCF_020740725.1 of Corvus hawaiiensis. Classification (NCBI taxonomy): domain Eukaryota; kingdom Metazoa; phylum Chordata; class Aves; order Passeriformes; family Corvidae; genus Corvus; species Corvus hawaiiensis. Next base: position 29,262,302 of record NC_063215.1, read on the forward strand.
CTACTACTGGAAGTGATCCAGAAAAATATCTTCAGTTTTGAAATGTTATTCCTGCTTAATTTAAATATTTATGATCTGGGGAAGATAAGTAGTAGACGAAATTATTTGAAGGCATGTTCTTACACTCAAAGTCATGTTATGGGCCATAGTCCCATTAATAATGCAGTTAAATTGTGGGGGTTGTTTTTTAAAGTCTTCTTAGTATCTATGCATTTTCTCTAATGTTATGATTATCTTTGCAACGTCCCTCTGGGTCCTAAGGTTGATGCTTCAGCCCTTCTCAAGAAGTGTGGGAGACAGGGGGTCAACACTTACTTGTCAGCATGTGCAGGTGTCTGCCAAGAGAAGTGTGACATTGATGTTTTCTTTCTCCTCAGGCTTGGGCTCTGGCTGGTGCTATATTTATAGGTTTTCCTGTCACATTCCACTTCTCTTGCACTGCCAGCTGCAGCCTGGCAGTGGCCCCTATCATCCCAAAGGGACTCCAGGCACACAAAGAGGTATGGTTTTTCAGACAGTGACTACAGTGAAGAGGGGTGTCACTTCTCTGTTAACCTCAGAGCTGAAGCTGGAGCAGGGGAAGAAGAAGTAACTGCCCCTGGTGCAGGGATTAAAACAGTGACACCAAGCTCAGTCTGGGCAATTTTCTACTCCTGTGCTTGCTGAGAGGATGTATGAAGTTGATATGTGTTGGATACTGTAAGAATTACATGCTTGGCTTTAATACCATGCAAAAATATGACCTGAAAGATGAAATAGAGAATTTCTTATATCAGTGAGCTAGGCAAATTAGTAAGAAGTCTGGAATACAGGATTACAAATACACAGTGCTGTTGACAAGTTAAAGGAGTACTTTGAAATAAACTACAAAAGAGGGAAGTACAAAATACTTCATCTGGGTAGGAATACTAATCTGTGTATATATTAAAAATGGTAAACAGTGGGCTAAATCAAATTTCACTGCAGAATGTGACTGAAGAATTGCAGTGGATCACAAAATATATTATCCCCAAGAATAAGGTGTGAAATAGTCTCAGGTGTCTGTCTGTTCTATCTCTGATTCATTACAAAGAGTATTTTGTGTCATCCTTGACGAGTGTTTGTCTAGTTTATTCTCAAGGACTTTGAGTAGTAAAGGCTGCCTAAGGTCTCCGGGGAATCTACTCTTATGCTTTATTCTCTTGCTTTTTATGGCAGTTTATCTAATACTGAACTTTTTTTTTTACTGCAGTATAATCTCATTTTTCCTTTTCCATTGTGTGCATAGAAAACATGTTTTTCTTATTTTGCAACCTGTTATGAACATATAGACAAAACATACCTTTCCTCTTTAGGTATGAGGCCTACAGCCATGAGATATGTGGTGAAGGGATTACAGGTGTTATAGGCTGCTGATAGGGATAATAGGTAATCAAGCAAAGGATGACCCTTATTGCTACAATCAGCCCTGTGGTAGGGGGAGTGATACTGAGGTGCCAGATGCATGACCCACAGTCTTTGTGATCTCGCTTTTTAGTTATAAAGAGAGATATTAACTCAAAAGCCCTCATTTACATATAAAGCGGCTGCCTTTCCCTCTTCCCTTCCCCCTCTTTATGAGGGCTGCAACAGGTTATTTGACTACAGTCTTACCTCCACTTCTCCCAAAAGTATAATTTTGTCATTTGAAATACTTCATGGAAGAATACAGGGACACCTCTTTGGTAAGATTTGCACCTCTGGCTGCATTGAATGATACCCAAGTGAAATTAAGCTTGAGTGCTGGTAAAATTAGCCTGACTGAATTACCACATTTATGAATGGCAATTCTGAGTTTGTATCTCCGTAGTTTCAACAAACCACGAATCTGTGATTGTAAAAGTTCTTGTTGAACATGTGCAGTCTTACAATACCAAACTGGCTTACAATCAGAAATTAAGCCCAGCTACACCTGATACTTCAAGAGTCAGAGACAGTTAATAATAAGCCCAGGGAGTTACAAGGAAAGTGAAGTGGGTTCTGGAACAGGCTCTTGCCTTATCAGTGAATTGAAAAACAAGCCTCACAGCCTCAAAGATGGGGAACAATGTATTGTTTTGCTTAGTTTGTTTAGGTCTACAGTTTTACAGCAGAGCTTGGGAAGGATTTGCCACTGGTAGTGGACAGAGCTCAAGGACATTTGGCAGAGATGAGAAATTAACAAAACCAGCTCAGCAACTGTACTGAAATCAGTCCCAACTAGGTAAAAGGTGATTCCAGCAGGAGGAGATTGCAACACACAACCCACCAACTCAAGAAATCATCCAGCTCAAAAGAGAAGGAAGACTGAATATGTGGACTAGTTAGTATGAGAAGTAAGAGAATCATTTAACCAATAGAAGCTTGAATACCAATTAAGAAGAGAACTAGGTAACTTGTAGTAAATGAACCATAATTCTTTTGTTTATTAAAATGCATATATAGTGTAATTTTTTTGAGAATCAGGGTGCTGGCTTTGTGGATTTACTACCTACCACCTATCTTCACACAATATGAAATAAACAAAGACCTTGGCTCTGTGTGTGAGATTGGCTTATTGTACACTGGGTGACAAATCCCGTTTTTAGGGACAACACACCCAGCCCCTCTGATATCTGAGGTGTAGCTAGAAAGCAAGGGTGTTTATATCCTTCCAAATTTCTATACTCTAGACTTGAAAGTCTTTTATGCAAGCTAGCAAATAAGTTTTTTTGGTCTTTCTGGGCAACTAAGAATGTTGTATGAAGCTGTCTAACAATTTGAGCTGCTTCAGATAATCATTACCAAAGCAATCTTGATCTTGAGATCACTGGTTTCTGTGAGGAAGCTAGGGGCTAATAAAATCAGCATTAGTCAAGTTATGCTATAACTTGACTATTGGTACATCCGAGGTTGGATCTACAATGTACTCCTATAGAGACTTTTCCAACACCCTTCTGCAAGCTCCCATGCTGGAATCCTGTCCGTGGCTTTGCAAGGTAAATGGTACATATCTTTACTGTAGAAAGGTATGATATGTACCTGACTGGAGGCAAAATGGTGTTCCAATAGAGTGTTGTATAATTCTGGGCATAGCCAAAAAACCCAAATTGCTCTGTCAGCTGATCAGGTCACAGATCTGATCACTGCAACTCAATAACCTCTAATGTTAAATTAATACCACCATCCATAGCTTTCTTTGAGATAGTTCAACTTTTCTCCATCCAGGAAATTTCCAGCCACAATTTTATGGCTGGCATGGGGCCAAGTACAGTTCCCAATAGGCAATCTGGATATAACATCCTTGCTATGAAACCTCAAGGAATTAAATAGTGTGGATATTTAGAGTACTGCTTGTTTACTTCAGGGTCATGGAATAAGCTCTGGTTCTTATTTGACTATTTAAAATGCAATTCTGCCTTTTTTACCCTGCCCACATCTGGGCACCACACTTCAAAACATATGTTGGATTAGTTAGAGCAGAAAATTGTGTTCTAGAAAATGTGTCCTAAACAAAATCCTGAAAGACCTAGTATTATTTGACAGTAAGTATAAAAGATTTCAGAAGCATACAGTAATAGCATTCTATGAAAGATCATGGCAAAGAAGCAAATAAATAATTACACTCTACGCGATGAACAAGACAAGAAATAACAGGCCTATTTTGCAGCAAAGATGAAGCCTGAGTGCATAAATAAAGGCCTCGTGATGGGGAGAGAGCTAAGCACCCAGGTGAGTCACTTAGGCAGTCTATTGAAGTAGCATAGCTAAAGATTTTTAGATATACATTAGAAAAAAAAATATTTTGTTTAATTTAAGTAGAATTAAAAAACATCCTGGGTTGGAGGAGACTCATTAAGGATCATCAAGTCCAGTTGCTGACTGCACATAGGGCAACAAAAAAGTTTAACTATGTATATAAGAACATTGTCTTAACACTTGTTGAACATGGAGAGGTCATAACCACAGATCTGGATTAGTGAAACAAACAAAGCAAAAGAGAGGGAAAAGAGACGGAGAGGGAGCAATCTGCTTCATTTTATAGTTAACCTGGTGCATGCCTCTTATGTCAACAAGATTTTTTGAGTCCTTTCATTCACACACATGCAGCCAGCCCTTTTGAGCTGTTCTCCAGGAAGTGAGCCTGAAGTGGGGCATGGCCGAGCATGAGTCTCCAGGTGGAACAGGAAGTTGGCTCAAAACAACATTGCTCCACCTTTGTGGGACCCTCTCTTCTACGTCTGCAACAAAACATGGTTACACTTGGTCCTCTACAGACACCAACCTCTGAGCTGAGCCTATGCATTGCATGAGAGATTATTGGTTGAATGGAACTAAAATAGTGCTGGGGATCTCTCTCAGCTCAGCTACAGGGATCATGCTAACAATTCAGAGCTATGTTGTTCCAATACTCCACCTTGTGCTCTGGGTCTGACAGTATCCTTAGTGCAGATTTTAGCCTGCATGGGATGATCAGGTTATATCTGTATGATAAACCAGTCTTACAACAGAATTTAAAAGACAAAAACAAAGGGATTTGCTAGATAATAGCTGGGAAAATATTTAACAAATGTATAGAACCAAGAGAGAAGGCATGGAGGACTGACAAACCTATAATTAATGTTGCTGAACTGGAACAGGGAGAGACATGGTAATCCAGCATGTTATGTAAGGTTTGATTCAGGATAGAACTTGAAAACCCAGAAGAGAAACTTAAAGTAAATGTAAGTCAAAGATTAATTTGGGGAAATTTTCAAGTAATTTTGAGAGAAAAATATTTCTTAGATTGTTATGTAGGTGGCAGTCTAGGCTAGTGGTTCTTAAAATTGTAGAGTAGCTTGTTTTTATGTGGGTCTACATTAAAAAAAATGCTTTAAATTGTTCCTCCATGCCTCTTTTTTTTTTTCTTTTTTTTTTCCAGAATGGAGAACAGCCTGTCACTATCTGTCACTAAACTAAAAAAAAAAGGGAAAGTGGATTTTTCCCAGCTTCCTGAAAATCTAAATATACACCCCCATTTTAAGGCAATGACTAATCCTGAGGCAAGCAAGGCACTCTTAACCTATTTAAGGTTTTTGTCTGAAAACCAGGGATTTTAACGAAAATTCTTCAATTAAAAATAAAGTGGAGTTTTAACATTCAGAACAAATATATACATCTGACTTTCTTTATCTAAAAGGTTTTTATCGACTTGGTGAAGTCACTGAAGCTACTTATAAATGATGTATGAAATGAAAGCTCACTGTCCAAAGCACAGAGAGAACACAGACAACATTTTTCAATCACTGCTTCCATAAGATTTATAATTTACTATACTGTTAGGGGTTTAGTTTTTATTTGTTTATTTTTTATCTCTTTGGAAAAGGAGCCACAAAATAACACAGAAAAGTCAGGAAAAAATATACAAGGAAAACTAATTTGTAAAGACAGCTTGAATTTGGGTTCTTACATACTTTTCCATTTTTTTTCTGAGGAGCTAGAACTGTTTAAAACCTTTTCTAATGTTTCTTTTACTAAGATAAGTTACACCCAATCATACATATACTCCTTCCATAGTCTCTAAGAATAATGCCTAATCAGTTAAATCCTATAAAAATGTTACAAAATGGAAGCTCTACAATGTAATATGTAATAACATTTTAAACTCATTTTAACAACAAAATACATGATTTTAAATACAGTCAGAGGTTTTGACTTGGGGGTAACAGAAGTCCACCCTTTCTGATCAAGATTAATGTGCAATTCCCATTTTTAATACCATAAAGAACATGGGTAAATTAATTTCTAAAAAAGTTCATATTGCACAAGTCTTTACATATGTTGCTGAAGTATGTCCATAATCCAGATTCAGAGAACATTACCCATATCACTGAAATATATACAGCAATACTTGAAGGTGACAGTACTTGATACAGTTTTTCATGTTTTCTTGTTACTGATTGCATAAGTCATGGTTTAACCCTAGCAAGGAGCTAAGCTCCACACAGCCGTTCACTCGCACACCAGCAGGACTGGGAAGAGAATCAGAAGGGTAAAAGCTGGAAAACTCGTGGGTTGAGACAAAGACAGTTTATTTACTAGGGAAAGCAAAAGCTGTGCACACAAGCAAAGCAAAACCAGGAATTAATTCAGTGCTTCCCAGGGGCAAGCAGGTGTTCATCCATCCCCAGGAGCCCATCAAGTGTAACGGTAACTTGGGAAGACAAACACCATCCACTCCAAACATCCCCTCTTTCTCCTTCTAACACCCCCTTTATATACTGAGCATGATGACATATCATCTGGAATATCCCTTTGATCAGTTTGGGTCACCTTTCCTGGCTTTGTCCCCTCCCAACCTCCCATGCAGCGTCAACTTCCTCACCAGCGTGGCTGTACAAGAAACAGAGAAGGCCTTGGCTCTGTGTAAGCTCTGCTCAGCAATAACAACAACATCTCTATATTATCAGTTTTGTGTTCAGCACAAGCCCAAAACACAGTTCCATGCCAGCCACAGGGAAAAAAAATTACCAGCCTAAGCCTAGTACACTATACTATTTTGGGTATTTGTACATACTGATGAAAAGACTGTGTATTCAGATAACATAAGGCTACACTGCTGTTACTAAAATAGTAACAGCCACATACCCTTTGCAAGACTGAAATGTTTACACAAAAGTCTGTCAGAGGTCAATTAAGACCTCTATTTTCTTTCTTATCTGCAGATTATTTCCAATATCTGCTTCAGTATAATAAAATAAAATAATAAGTATTTATGAAGTTGATGCCTAAAAATGTATTATTATATGCAAATATTTAAGATAAAAATTCAAAACACTTGTGGCATTTATTTTGTGTAGAAGACAAATCCTGTTATACTGTATTGTTGGATTTTCTCAGCTAAACAAGAACAAACCCAAAGTAAATTCTCCCAACCTCAGTTTATAGCAGGTATTCGCCTGTTATGTGGCATTTGTTGCAGCTGAGTCAAGTCCTAGCAAGAGTTAAGCTAAGTATCTCTCCCATGTATCTTAAATTCCAACACTGGATTATTTAACATTGGATTCTCTTTTATTCATTTACTTTTCCTTCCTAACAAAAGAGTTGAGAATATTCAGGAAGCAGAAATAAGTGTTTCCTTCCAGGTCTCTTTTGAATGCATTACTTAACAACCATGTTATGATTGATTTGTCAAGTGTAAGAGATTAATTCTTATTTACAGTGTAAATTAGTTTCTCATCTCAGGATAATTACGCTTAATAAAAAATATATATATGAAATCCTCACATTATCTTTAGTGGTTTAGACATCATGTTAACATACCAAACAGGAACTTGAAGAAGAGAATAAAACACATATAAAACTCCTGAATCTGTATCTTATAGTCTACCAACATAGTCAATATTTAATTCCTAAATGTGAAGATGTATTTTGAAAAACAAAACCAAAAAATTTAGCTGTAGAAAGCTTTCTAGAAATGTGTCTTCCTCTCCACTACACAAGGAAAGCTATATGTGAATTTCAGAATCTCGCTTAGGTGTCTAAATAGAAGCAGAATGGATATAGATCTTTCTTGAATTTTTGGATGATAAGTGATTTTAAGCACTATGCTGTCTTTTACAATGTATTAAGGTAGGCTCTTTCTGGAGACAAGGCTTTTTTTTAGATTTGGTTGTTCTGTGTTGTATCTGTATCTTTTTCCTTGTAAGCATTATATTTGGCAGACAGCTCTTTTAAGGAATACAAGTCTTGCCCATCTCATTTAGTGCTTATAATGCTTCTAGAATAATAAGAAAACAAATATTAAGCAATGATATGTGTGATAAAACTGAAAATGAAAGTGAACAGAAATCCAAGTCGTCCATATTTCTCCATCATCAAACTGAAAAGGAACGTATCTTGGTGCTGAAACTGGTGAAAAGACAAGATAATAAAACACTCGATGTCCATGGTTTAAGTACAGAATTACAAACATGAACTTGGATAAGAAAATCAGTAACATTTTTCACATATGTGGAATCAGGAATGTCGGGCCCCTTATTAGCAAGAAAACAGAGAAATTGAAAAAACAAGAGTTGCAAGAGTAGCCTGTTTCACCAATTTGGATATGACATTTAGAAAAGCCATAGTGTTTGAATGGAAATCAGTAAAGAATAACAAACAGGCATGTAAAGCAAACTAACAAGAGGATATTTTTCTTCTTTTAAGCCTGGATTTTAACAGGCTTTGTGTTCATCAGTGGTGCTCATCATGCATGAGTGGAGAGAAAAACACAATGAACTACCAGGAAAGGGAGAGACTAACAAAGGTTTTAAACAAATATTATGAAAGCCAGAAGGCAACAACCAGCCTCCACAGCTGCCTACCTGCCAAAAAAGTGCAAATAATTGGGATGCTCCTATCTAAATTGAGTGCGTGGTTCAGTTGTTGAATGTTCCTTTATTAGCTGTTAGGAAATTATATCACTAAACAACCAAAGAATTTGCTACACAACAGCTGAGCATTCTGTAAAAAGTGCAAATGTAATTGAGTGTTTTACATAACAAAAGTACTTCTGAAAGGGATAAAATGTACTCAGTAATTATTTTTTTGTTTATGATACTTGTGTTGCATTCCAGTGCTTGATTAACAAATGCAAAATAAAATACTTCCAGAGCAGCCCTTATGGAACTAAAATAATATACCAAAAGAGGAAAAGAAAAAATAAACAAGGGGTACAGGGTAATATTGGTCATTCTATTTTTATTTTAAAATATGAACCTTCTAAGAAAGAAAGATTTCCTTGTTAAACATCAGGAGGGCAATACAAAGACAAAACACAGTTCTTCAAGGTTCAAAGTAAAAGCTATTCATTTATTCCAGGAATTAAATTTGTCAGAGCAATGAATGACAGCCATTGTCTGGCACATCTCCCTCTTTTATTCCTTCAAACCATTAAGTGAAAATCTGGCATGAATCAAATCAAGGATCTTCAACATGGAAAGAATCAAACCAAAGGATTCATTTGATTTTCAGGCTGATTAATTTCAGAAGCTCTGTGGATTTGGGTCTGAGGAAGTGAGCACTACACTGTTTAATACTGGCAGAGAACACATTTCTATAAATTCCCAAGACACACAATCATAGCTTTACCAAATTTTGATTATGTTTTAATTTGAATAGACTGTTTGAATGAACAACTTCATAATGTTTATGGAATATGCAAGGGTACAGAAGGGAAGAGCATGTGGTTAACGCAACCGGGGGCTTGTCACCAGAAGCCCCAGCATGCCCTCGGGCAGAGGGGACACAGCGTTGGCCTCCACAGCGTCCTCGCTGGACGGCTCAGTGGAATCAGCGTGAGATGGGTGCGTGCACTGGCTCCTCCTCAGAGGAAACACGTCGGGCAGCCGATGATCAGGCTCGCGTTAGCCCGGAGGCAAAGAAGGTGGGAGGGGCTTCTGGTGTGAGTTCCAACAAGTTCATTTGCAGGAGGGACCAGGAACCAGCAAAAAGCGCCGAGGAGACGCGGGCTAGCCCCCTTTATGGGGGGATGGAGCAAGGCAGGGAAAGGGAAAACAACCAATGGGGTACAAGCAGAGGGGAGGATACAATTTTTCAGAACAAATGGGGAAAACAGGGAGGCAGGAGTCATAACAGGGAACCAATTAATAACTACAAAAGGGAGAACTTTCTGGAACAGGGGTAATTTAGGATTGGGAGCCACCCAGGGGGAGGTAACCTAGACTGCAGTGATCTCTTCTGGTGACTGACATTTGATGGTTTCAGCCTGAGAGCAGGCTGAGCCACCCCAACATGTGGTCAGCCATCCTTTGTGTTACTGGACTCATGGCTATTAAGCTATGTGAAGAGTGTTGCTTTTTGTTAGCCGCTCAATCATACCATGTTTAATTATTTTAAGAAATAGCAGACTCTGAGAAATAAATTGTAGACTCAAAAATAGGTATTACCATGTACTATTCTCAACGTTCATATGTATGTATATATTTTTAAAATTTATTTACATGTGCTTGAATATAGGCATACATTCCCTAAAAAAATTAGAGGTTCTAATATTTGTTAAAATTTATCTAGGAAGAATGATACAGATTTTGGTCACTTTAAACTACTTTAGCGATGGGAATGTTAAAATGGAATGATTAACGTATTTTCTTCTAAACTTATCTACCTTTTAATGGGGAGGTACAGCTGAGTACCAACACATTTACTATCTTGAATGGACCACTACTAAGCATAATGTATCCTCTGTTTACTATAATTACTGACATTCCCATTGATCACAAAGATACATTATTTTTCTGATGACTGATCTCCATATATCAGCATTCAGTACTAATAACACATCGTCAGTAAGTCAGTATCAACTCGGAACAGAAGAGAAATTGAATTGTAATTCCTTTATCATAAACTTACAAATGAATAATTCTTTCTGCTTATTGCCTCTTCTAGTTTCTGTCACTCCACAATAAATTATCTAGTAACTCTTTTACAACTCACAAAGTTTACTAGCAAAATATAAATGGGCTATATTTGCAGTGGTTTTTTCTCCACATTAATTTCCATGGTTAGAGTCAGTATTTTATTAGCCACCTGTACAAAAACTGGAGAAAAAAATTTGAGAAAAAAAATTTCAGGAAACTATGTTAGATGTGGCGGTGCAGGTGGCTCCAGCCACTCTGTCTCCTGAGGAGAACTCAGACAACCACCTGCGGCGGTCAGCAACCCAAGCTTAGCATGTAACTTCTGTCATGGTGAGAACCCATGATTCCCTTGTTCTGCCTTTTGCATGTTTTCCCCTGATTGGTTAATGTTTTCCCTGTCCTGTTTTATGTATGAAGTTATGAATATTCTTTTCCCTTCTTTAATATTTATCAGTTCTAGAAAGTTCTTTCTTCCTTGATGCCCCATTGGATCCTTCCCTAAGTCCCGCCTATGTGTTGTTCCCATTGGTTTCCTTCCTGTCAACTCCACCTGCTTGTCTCTATCCCATTGGCTGAGATCCCTTTCCTCGTGTATTGTGTACCCAGTATAAGATCCCTGGACCCTCCCACCAATTGGTCTCTTCGTCCCTGTCTTTTCACGGGAATAAGTCCCCTCTCTCTTTCTTCTTTGCCTTCGCCTGCGTGCCTGCTTAACAGCGACAGGAAGATCCAGCCCCTTTTGGGTGAGGAGCTCTGCCCCTTTTTCATTGTGTGATGGGCACTGAGTGCCGCCTTCCAGAGGGGTTTCAGCGTTGACCTCCGGCCTTCTTTGTGTCGGCACGTGAGGGGTAAAACCCCCTTCTGCCATCTCCCAGTGGCTGCAAAACCCCTCAGTTAGATTAGTACTTTCTGAAGTGTTTATAAATCAGGCTGAGGATATTGGGACTAAATTATTTCTAATGAATAAAACTGCATTAACTTACAAGGTTGGAAGACAGTCCATGCAAAAATAAAGGTCAGAATTTATGGAAAAGGAAAAGAAAGAACTCAAAATTCTACTGCATTGTGTATGTAGGGCTTATTCCAATAGTCTTGATATTAGAAGGATCTCCGATATTTCTAAGGTGCAAGTTTTTTAGATGAACTAGTCTTCTGTACCTTTCCTGACATTTTCTGATAGATAGTGACTTGATGCTGAGTGAAACTGTAAAATTAGTCTGCTTAAAATTGTCATCCCTACTCCTAGCTAATTTCACTTAACTATTTTATTTTTCTCCTCCCTACATGTGCTTAGTAACTATGTCATCTAATACTTTACCAGTTAAATTAATATGAAACTTGGACAGCAGTGATTATGCTTCACAGATTTAAACAGTAAATATTCCTATTTGGAAACTTGGAATTATTATATCCACAGTTTTACATTGCAAATATTGGATCAATCCAACTTCTTTTGATATCAGTGGTTGTCTATATACCCCGTTTAAACAGAGTTGGATCAGGTTCAGAATCAGTGACAAATTCTTGTGCATCAGACTAAAGGAGAACGTGCAATAGATTTTTCTTCTCTAATCTTTAAACAGTGAAGGCTAATCAAAATAACAAAATGCCAGCTGTATTTCACCATGCACAGTTTTCAAGCATGAGCTGTATTTTGCTTGTTTTTTCACCTAGAAGGATCAGTAATGAATCATCTTGGAAGAAAATTGTCAAGTATGGAAAGATATATAAAGTTTAAGATCAATAGTTGTTCAGTACACATTGTATGGGAGAGGAGTGAATATACAACAATAGCAAAATATATCTATTGCAGGTGATGAATATAATGTTCTTTAATATGGTTCCAATAACATAAAACATTAATGAGAGTCTTTAAACCCAGGTAACATTTTTGACAAGGATCTATCAGCCAAATTAGTGGTTTATACATTTGAAGATGGGAAGAAAATCTACTCACGTGCATTACTTTATTTCCATATCCTTATATGCTCTCAAATACAGTTTCATACCCATCACACAATATTTGCACTAGGATATATTACAGTGGTACAACTACATACGTCTGTCGTGAAATGGTGCACACTCAGTGTATTCAGGTATGAAGGTATCCAGTCCAATTCTGTCTTCACTGTATTTTCTATGAAAGGATTGCAGAAATGCAGGGAAGTGGTATGAACATGACAAACACAAATTCCTTATTATGAAAAAAAATCAAAAAAAGGTCAGTTTGAAATGAAAATATATGTATTCAAATGTATATTGCAGACTTTTTATAGTCATTTATGAAGTTTTTCAAGAGACAAGCTAAACAAAACATGCAAAGAATACATTTCTCCTTAATTCTCTTCTTAAAGGCAATCTGCCAGTCTGCTGGAAGGCTCACTTTTCACATCTGTGTAGTGATTTTGATTATGTGAAACCAGTATTTCTTCCATCTGTGAGTGACAGTTTATGACTTTAAAGATATATGCTTTTTCCATTAAAAGAATATATTTTGTTTCCAGAACTAAAAATATTTTCTCTCTTAAGCAGTACTTAAGTTGATGTGAAAGTGTTCTGCTTCCCTTCCTAAGCGGCAAAAATGAGAAGTTAAATCAGAAAATTTAATCAGCTGGAGAAAATACGGAAACTTAAACTTTCAAGTTTTAATTACACATGGTTCAATGGGAAAAAATGCAAGGTCATGAGCTCTAGAAACTGTTTATTTTTCCATGGAGCGTGAGACACATACATGAAATATTCTTCAATTCACTTTTCATTCTAAAATCTGATGTGGCTACCTAGAGCTAATCAATGATTATTTGTTCATGAAAGCTATCAGTCATAATCCTAAACAGTATAAACTATGGTGTGTAAAAGTGTATTTGCAAAGACCTGTGCTTTACAACATGTATTGTAATGGTCTCAGGCTTTGTGAGAAACTGGAAGGACTGCTGGCTTGAAACATTTCAGGTGCATCTGTGGGGAAAGGGGCAGGTCAAGTCTTGCCCTGGCAAGGCGATGTCCTGCTCCACACACCCCACACCCCCAGGGCCTGTATCCCAGCCCCGCAGTGGGGCCAAACCCTGGCATATGGGAGGCAATGCTCCACACTATGACCCTGGAGCCCCTAACCCAGGTCTTGAGTGACCAGAAGTCTCACCTGGGGAAAGGGCCTAGGAAAGCCAAAGTGTACTTAAGCCAAAGCATCATGTGAGCACGTCTTTATCCTACTTTCCCTTGGATTTAAATCAGCTAAAACACCGTTGGAAACAGAAGTGGTAGCTACCTTTGTTCTTTTTTATATCTCTTAGCTCCTTCTTCTTCTTCTTCTTCTAACTCCTTCTTCTTGAAGTTTGATTAATTTAAATTGTATGGGTTGGAGTTTGCTAAATTGAATGGACTTAGAATTTGCCAAGTTAATGCTTTGTGAAATACTTTATGTTGATTGAATGTTGCCTTAAACTTTTGCCAAAGTTCCCTGATTTTCTGAAGGTTGCCAGTAAAGTTTTTGTTGCTTTGACCTTTTGAGAGTATCTTGCCAGTGTTTCTCTTGTGTTCAGGGTACATAAAAAAACCCAAACCATAAGCCTCTTTAAGGGACTTTACCAAATGAGTTCTGGGGCCTTACAAGCTTCCACTATGTAAACTGCAAGTGTGGGCTCCTGCTGTCATTTGTTTGCAGTCTAATCTTAGTCTGAACCTAAAATTATGTCCTAAAATTGAAAGCAGCTTTCAGACATATATGTAACCCACCTGTTTCGGTTGATACTATAAAATCCTTGCAATCCCTTTTTTTTTTTTTGAGCTGAAGAACTTTAAACTTTCTCGGATCTGTAGTAGCTTGCTTCCTCATTTTGGGTATCTGAATTTATGGTCCAAAATTCAGTAAGATGAGTTTTGCCTTTCTTTTTACCACTAGGAGAAAATTTAATTCTTCCTACACTCTTAATATAGGTTCTTTTAGAAACAATGACAAACAATGTCAAGCAACATGCTTTGCCACTGATTTGTTACAAAAATGTAATTTTCCATGTTTACCTAACAGTCAGGTTTCTGTACAGTCTTTTTATTACAGGTGGCTCAGGTAGTAGGGAGTTACATCATGATGCTTTGCTCAGTGTATAATTTAAAACCAAGCTTCCTAAGTAATCTGAATATTACCATGAATCTTAACAGTTTTTACCGGTCTTGCAGCACACTTCTTGTTTAGTCTCTCCTGCTGTCCTATGCACACACCACAAGTAACTAAAGCCAAGTTAGTATGCAGAATAGTTTATAGTTTCATTGTTGTGGGCTTAAATTTAATTTTGCTTACATAAGAATTAAAAATACTATTCTTTGAAAGTTCCAGTACTAAGAATTAATACATAACTAGAATACATGCTTGTTATTGTGCTTTATAGAATAAAATTTCTCATTTTATAACCAAAACCATTAGAATTGTATTTCAAGTTGACTGAATGTAGGTGTAAAGGGGGTAAAGCATATTTTATTTCAGAGTCTATTCTTTGGATTCACTGTTAGAAAATTAAATACAAAGATATACATAGAAATACATCTATAAGACATATATGGAAATATACGCATAATATTGGTTGTTTTTTAGAAAACTATTTTTCATAGTACTGTGGTATGCAGAAAAAAGACATTTTGTCTATAAACTCTGTCTAAAGACTTTTTGGGAACTTTTTTGTCTCTGTGTATCTTAAGGTAGAAGTGATTAGCCTATATTAGAAGGTATTTCACATATTGTAGAAAATTATTCAATAATGAACAGTTACTTCAAGTTTAGACATCCATGCCATGGGCCTCTTACTTTGAAAATCTTTCTTATTTTCTTATTTTAAATATTTTATTATTTAAAATACACAGCATAGTCTCAAAGCCATTACAGTCATTTGCTGAAGTTGAGTAAGCAACAGCCGGCTGGGTCAGGGATGACAGACGAGATAGGCATCTCTCATACACAATACTTGCCTGAATACCTACATCATTATTATAAATATTATATATACCAAGAGATCCTGCATCACACATAGAAAAAATACTTGAGTATAATTGACTCAGAGTCAGGCTCTGCAAGGTCATGTTGACCACTTGCTGGTGCGTTTAAATTCCAATTGAGGCAAGAAAAATACAGGTTGGTGTACCATCTGGGAAAGACAGGTGACCCCTTCTCTGAGGGGTGGAGACATAAAAAGAAGGAAGGCTGCAGCATAATATGGTCACATTTTATACCTGTCTCAGAGAACGAGAAGCTGTTCGCAAGAAACAGTCATTTTGATATATTTCGTATGTCTTTTTCAGGTAGGAAATTCAGTTTGTCAGATGACAGCTGCTTTACCAGCTTATATAGTTGCATTCACCCTCCTTAAATGCTCAGTAAGGAGTTGGAGGTTTGTCAGTTAAATATATGACATTGTTATGACTCTTGATGACATGTGTGATGACACAACTTACCTAGAGTGCTAAAAGTCATCTCTCTGCCAACAATGTGAAGTGACACAGTGCTCATCCAGTGCCAGTTTTGACTCTTCTGTAATTGATATATTTGCAACAGTTGTACCAGTGATACAATTTTGCACCTTTTATACAGTTTTCATCCAGGTCATGTGACAGCTCTGAGAGGCTCCATATTTATCCTGCAAGAAAAAAGACAAAGAGGAATTACTCCACTTCGAATCCACCTTAAAAATGCCAATCTCATCTGTCCTGTACTTAGTTAAATAGTATTCTCAGATACAACAGGGGCAGACTTTACCTTCAATGCCAATGTTTTAACATTTAAGTCCTAGAAGAAAAACCTCAGCTGAGGTCTGAAAGTGTCTGTAAATACTGAGTTTATTGTGTCTGTTCACATCCCAGAGACAGTTTTGAGAATGCAAAAAGTGTTCTGTTTTGAAAATGGCACCCTAAATATTAAGGGAAAACAGTAAACCAAAGTATGAACATACTTCCCTTAAAACAATCTGATATGCTTACAGCCATGAGAAATGAAAATATCTTTTTTGGTTTAATGCTATCTGATATATACAGCCTTGTTCACTGTCACTAAAGTAATTGGAAAGCTTCAGCTGATTCCCATAGGAGGTGAAAGTAACTTTCGTGCAAAAATGGAAAAATGATTATAGGAATTAGCTTCCTCGGAAAAGGAAAGTTGTTCCTGGAATATATCTGTATGTTTGCTGCTTTAGGAAGTACATTATTTGCTACCTTTGACTGTCCTTTGATGCAAAGTGCGATGGTAAATGTCCAAAAATATACATGAGCATTGTAATACTCAGCATTTCGTTATGCTTGTCTCTGCAAGGATATAATTTGTAATCTTTATTCTCAGCTGAAAAGAGAGAGGTGCCTAAGCATGGAACTCACTTTAGGCAAAATACTAAGTAGAAGGGAAAGTGCTCCCACAAATCTGACTTCCACCCAAACTTCACAGAATCACAAGATATGCTGAGTTGGAAGGGACCCACAAGGATTATTTGAGTGCAACTCCTGGCTCTGCATTGGACCTTTAGCTTCTAATTAGGCATTAAAGGAAAGAGTTGCAGAATCTATTTCTGTATAAGAGGTAGATGGCAAATGAATTCCCAAGGAAAAGTGGAAACGTAAGCTTCGGTAATTCTTAAAATAACATTTTTTCTTTTAAAGGAAAATCATCGTATCTTTTTGCTGTCTAAGCTGAGCCATTACATAAGTTCAAGATTCATAGGAACTGAAACAAGAACCACAGCTCAAAAACACTGGGCGGTGCATTCAGCTGCAAATCAAGTGTGACTTCTGCTGCCTGAGTTTTTTTAGTTTTCTGTGTTAGGTATGAAATAACTTAAATTTCTCATAGACAGTTTGAACTTACACTGGGTACTATTTATTATTACATGTAATGGGTTGGGGGGTTTTTTGCCTATAATTTATTAATAACAAATCACTTTAAAAAGTACTATTCAAATTTTGTTAGCCACTGATTATTACTTTTTTTTTTAAGCTCTTTCAAAACTGATAGATTCATTCAAATTGCTAAAAACAGTAAAAAATATTTTGTCTTTAATGCAATACTTTCTGTACTAAGTTTGAGCTATAGTTTGGGAAAAGTGCATATTATAAAGGTAACAAAGAGCAAAACATGGAAATTACAAATGAAATATTGTGATGAATGCCATTAGATTATATAACATGCAGAATTAAGAAGCCCTTCAAGAAATTGGTGCTTTCTGCTCTTTCTGCTTCAACTTCTAACGCGACCTGGGGCTCGTTGACACGAGCCTCGGCGTGCCCTTGGGCAGAGGGGATGCAGTGTTAGCCTCCACAGGGTCCTCGCTGGACGACTTCGGAGTGGGAAAAGGCGCAAGGTGGACGTGTGTGCTGGCTCCTCTTCGGAGGAGACACATCAGGTGGCCGTTGGATTTGGCTCGCGTCAGCCCAGAGACAAAAAATGCGAGAAGGGCCTCTGGTGTGGGTTCCAGTGAGTTTATTAGCAGGAGGGTCCAGGGACCAGAAGGGCCCCGACGGGAATTGTGCACAGCTTTTTATGGGGGAGTGGAACAAGGTGGGGAAAAGGGAAGTAACCAATGGGGTACAGTCAAAGGGGAGGATACAATATGACTAGAACCAATGGGGAAAACAGGGAGGCGGGAGTCACAACAGGGAACAACCAATGAACAACCAAACAGCAAAGAACTTCCTAGAACAAGGGAGGTAACTCGAACCCAGGAACCACCCAGGGGGAGGTGGCCTAGACTGCAGTGACATCCTCTGATCCGCTCTCTGACCCACTGTCTTGGGCAGGGAAATTCACCCAGTGGATGGCCCTGGTTTGAGTGGGCTGAGCCACCCCAACCAATTTCCTTTGCTCGGATTTTGGGGAAGATGAAGATTGCCAAAGACATTAGCAACCCTGTTGCTTTCATAGACTGACATTGACTCATGTTTTGCTATTGAGTTTTAATTTGAATTTGCTTAAAAATCAAAGTAAGAGAAAGGTTAAATGCAAGTTTAGTAGGTGCACTGAAAGAAGCATTTGCATTTTGATACCAGAAAGGTTTTGAAACATTTGCAAATATTGTAACTTTTTTCTGATATGAATATTCATCAAATGTAAAAGACTACAGTGTGCCACACATCTGACATACGTTTACATTTCTTAAACTAAATGTAATAATAGATATAAATATAATGTCTAGTGTAGTTTAATTTCAATGGTGCCTTTAGCAACACTTGGCAACAGCTACATGGAGACAGAAAAAATATGGAAACTTCTTTCTGAGTGATTAAACAGCTTTCCTTTATGAGAACACAACAATGTATTCTGAGTATAGATCAATCTACTCAGAGGTAAAGTGGTTTCTTGAAATATAAAAGGAAATAAACCCCTATTTTACTATTGCACTGTTTGTATTTATGCAAGGCAAAGCAAATGCAAAAGATAAAATGAGGGAGAGTAATTTTGACAATTAAATAATTTCTGTTAATAGTAAGTATCAATAATGATGAAATTATTATCCAGATATGAGAACTGTTGGTTTGAAGAAAAGATATGCCTCAGATATACCAGAAAGGGGTGCCTAATGTACTAAAGCACAGGGACCTTGTATAATTTAAGAAAGAGGATTAATTTGGTAATAAGTCAAGAGTGAAGTAATTTGTTTTTTAGAATTATTTTCTGGTAGATGCATTTTGTATCCCAAGATCTGCTAAAACAGCAGCTTAGTAAACTCTGATTTGATTTTCTTTTCATTTTTTCCTCAAATTAGACGTATAAGATCACATGTTTCACCTATTGTTTATATTATTTATCAAATGGATAAGTATGCCATGACTTTTCAGGTTTTTTTCTGTGTAGACTGTATCCCTGAATTTGCAAGTTAATCCATGCAAATTGTTCCTAAGCTTGTTTACTTTTAAAATTGCAAGGTGATTCAACCATATATAGTACTTGACTTTAGTTTTTACTGTGCTCCAAATATATTTCTGAATAGATGGATATAACTTCATTTGCACGTCCATGAAAACAATATCAAAAACTTTAATAAATTATGAAAGTGCCTTTCATTTTCAACTTTAATGATACTTGCATATTATGTTTGCAAAGCAGAGCACTCCAAAGTTAGAATAGGTTAGAATGAAGTAAGCTGTGGAATCTTGTCTTCCTGTGCATAAGCAGTATAATACAGTTTTTAATTAGATGCTAGTGTACTGTTCTGTCCATGAGACCCCTGCATCTCTCAGTACACAGGATTAATAGTATTCAGTAAATAGATAGCTATTCAATATTTTGTTTCCTTGTTATAATTCACTGTGCAGCCTTAGGCCCCTATTCAAGTGCCACTAGGGAGACAGAATTACTAATCTCCTCATGTTTTATTTGATGGAAATTATCATTATAGCATTTAATGCTTTACAAATAGTAATTAATTTGCTTTCACAGAACTCCTGTGAAGTGAGAGGGTATTATTCCTGTTTAAAAGGTGGGGAACTGAGGCAAAGAGATATGAATGACTGAAGGTTAAGAACATTTTGAGATTTCTGAGATCTGTTTCCTTGGAAGAATGTTGAATTTTGTAAATTTCATTTATTCAAAATATAAATCTCATTTATTTCAGATGCAATGTGAGGTGTGCATTGATGCAAAAGTGGGCTCTAGGGCTAGGGATCGACTCATGAAACACAGATGCCTACATTGCAGAAAAAAATAGTTGAATCAGATACCCTTGACTCCTTTATAGTCAGTGGAGAGACTTTTAAGGTTTAGCTCATAAAAATCTTTAAATAGATAAGTCAAATGCTACAAATGCCTATTTTTCTCTCTCTTGTAATCTCTCCTAGTTCAAGAGTCAGTGTACTCATCATCATAACTTAGCTCCTCATCTTACTGCTCATTCTTATTAACACTCTTAAGTCTAAGACCTTGTATTATGGTTGTGTATTACGACCTTGTACAGTTTCTTCTTTTTGTCTAAGGTACAGAGAGAAGCAAAGCTGACAGACCACATACCTTCCGTACTGTCAGATTCTCATTTTGTACAGCAGTTGTCAGTATTCAACACTAGTAAGTAGGAAAGTAATTTACAATGATAACTGGGAGCAAAATTTCTGTGGGTGGAATAAGTGATGTAGTTCCCTAAAAGGATTTAGTGAATTTTGCTGCTAAGATTGAAAAATAAAGATTATATCTGGGCTAACACATGCTTTCTCATAACTTAAACAAAGGAGGTAGCTTTCCATGGTAAGAAACACCTCCTTGATTGCATGGTTCTTCATGTGTAAGCGAGGTCTGTACAGAAGATGCAAAAAACTTATTCAAAGTAATCTAAAACCAATTCCCTAAATTCAACATAGATTTTATTTCAACAAAATCTATAGCTCTGTAAGATCACAGATTATTTTAGTTTGCCTACTTCTAGGAATTTAATATCTTATTTTGTGTGGTTTATATTAATTTAAGTAGATTGCAGTGTTTAGTTCCATTAGCCTCTTTTTTCAAATATCAGCTATTTGAAACTGAGAGTGTGGTCTTAAATGTCACAGAACCTAGCTACAAAATCTACAAATCACTGTTTGAAACTCACTGCTACATTTACCGCATGGTTTGTTTTGTGCCTGTCTACCATCACTTGCCAATTGACAGAGTTAATGGAACAATCAAGAATTACCTTTCTTATATTGAACAGCAGTTTTTGGGGCAACCATGAATGATAGATGTGATATATTCCAGACCAATGCATTCCATTCTTTCTTTTTACTTTACAGCTGTGAGAAAACACCTCTCATATGATAAAAATTGGAACACATCTGCTGAAGGCTGAGCGATAGAGGTCCCTTGATGTTTAAATGTGCAAAGTGTATCATCACTAATGCAGAGAATATGGGGTCTTACTATGAAGCAAATAGTGTGAATGGTGAATAAGGTTACAGCAAATGGAAATGTTTTCCCTTGTTCTGATTTTTTTATCCCTTCACAATACACATGTATCTCTATTACTGGGTTCCAATTTTTATGCTAACACAAATACTGGAAAATGAAAACTTAATAAAGCATAGAACCTTCAGAAATTTAGTGGCTTACATAGATACAGATATATGACTGTTCGTTCAAATGCTTTATTGAAATAAATATTTAACTCTTCAAAGCAGGCTGAGATTTAAATTCAAATAGTTACATTAGAAAATAGATTAATAAAGTCATAAATAATGTAGGTGCATTCACTTAAAAAAAAGGCAAAAACCAAAAGCAAAACCAAACAAAACCCCAAGAAACCCCTCCAAAATATCATATGGAAGTGTAAAAAAATTCACCATAAAGAAATAAAAAATTACTTTACACATTGCAGTGTTTAGATTTATCCTCTAAACTGGGGATAAATATAACTAAGACTGCCCCCTACAGAAATATTTTCTTCCAATTAATTCCTTTATGCTTCAGTGTTTATTGACCTATTCTGCCCTCAGTTAAGTAGAAGACCAAAAAAAGTGTGCACTTAAGAACACAAAGTACACAGAGAAGCAACTCACCTTGCTGTAGCAGAAATTGATATGTACGTGCTCATAAAAAGCTGTTGAAAGATCACCAGAAATTCAGAGGATGTCTCCAACATGAGGCAGAATGGTTTTGCTGCTAGAGCTGAAGAATACACAGACTTTAGAGAATGTCAAGCTTGTTTTGCTTTGATGGTCTAGGTCCTTATATTCATATATGAATAACAAAATTAATTTGGGAGACTAAGTGGATTTCTTGTCCATTTATGCTTGAGCTGGAAGAGAGTGATTAACTGACGGCAACTTACTTGTATTTAGAACTCCCATGTTTGTTGAAGCAGAATTTGATATTAATAAAATATTTTAATACTAATACCAATTCTCAAACATGAAATTATGTCTACTATGTTTTTATATGATCACAACCAATAAAGCCAAACATTATCATAGTTTTATTTGATGAAAGGAATCTATAATTTTCTCTAATGATATTTTTAATTCTATTAACATGTGCTAAAGTATTTTATTGTTCAAAGACAAAAACAAACAACCCTCAAATCAGTAACACCTAACAGATGAACACATTGGTGGATATTGGAAATAGTGTTCTGATGTGTCTAATCAGTTACTGAAGGGCAAAACAATAAAGGAGTAATTATAGTCTGCAACTGTTGTATCAGAATTTAGAGCACATCATTTTTGGACTATAGTGCTCTACAGATATGAATGACCAGAAAAATAGTAGTGAGCATGAGGAGAGTGGAAATTTTAAAGAATCATTTGAAGTGCTTTCACATGAATATGAATATGACATATTGCATGGCAAAATCTTACAAGCTTACCCCAAATATTGAGAGGCATGGAAGAAATATTTGCTCTATCCGTAATAGAAAATCAAATTCACAACTGCAGTTGAGCATGTGTAAGACATCTCCTCCTATTGCATCAAGAAATATTTGAACCTGTTAATATATGATTATTATTAACAGGTTGTTATAATTATGCCTGTATTAACGTGCAAAAAAGACCATGCACTGAAGGCAGTAATAGGGATTTTATTTAAACATGAAATCTGAGGTAGATAGAAAGAAATAGGAAGGGGCTGAGGAGAGAGAGATCAACATATCAAACAGAAGATAGTCACCAGTCATGGATCTAGCGGCATCCCTTTGGTCTTTCCTCACCCTGGGCTTCTCATTGCTGGAGGTTCTGAGGTCATTCAAAGCTTTACACTGTTCATACTTTTTAACAAACAAGGTAAGAGATGCTCATTGGCTACACAGTTCTCTTATTTTATTGCTTAGATGATTCCCTCACTTCTAACGCTAATTAGATCATATGCTTAGTCTTTCTCCTCTTTGCATTTGGTGGGATTCTTGATTTGGTGGGACATGAGTTGGTGGTCATGATCTCCCCTCTCCAGAATTACTTTTTACCCAGTCAGAGATTATTTCAGCACAGTTGCTGAGTTGGCTTTCTTTGTGGCCCTTAAATTCTGCATACTTTGTGTCCATTATCAGTGATAAATTCTTCTCCCTCAGCTTTGTTAACCTCACCCAAGGTCTGAGATAAGATGATAGTACTGCCTTTATCTTACTTCAAGTTCCTGCTCTGGTGGCTTAACCACAGTTCCAGGTATCCATGGAGGCATCTTCAAGGGGGCTTCAGTGGTTGCTGGTGGTCACAGGTGCCATCTATCACATAACTTGGGGTGACCTTTGTTTGGCTGATGATAGGTGTATGAGCAGTTGCTTCTTTACAGCGTTTGCCACAGTGGGAATTTTTATCTGGATGCATTGCCCAGTATGTGCTAACTAGATCTTTTGTCTGCCAGGCCTGGACTTAGTGCCATCTTGTCTGTCCATTCTGTGCTTATCTCATGGGAAAGTCCTATGTCCTTAACAGCTTTTGAGACAGGCAGCTGTGCTCTTTAAGTCCTTAGAGAATCATACTATTTTCAGATGACTATGTAGAAATATCTTCTGAAAAGATAATTTATAGTACATACGTAGATCTGTTGATCATCAGAGATTATGTTTAAGATAGCAGCAACAACAGAAGTTTCTCAATGTAGTGAGAATATTTAACAACAATTTACATTAGAGCTGTTTGGCTAAATCCGTTAAATAGGTTTAAATAGATCAATCTTACTAATTCAGACTATATGCTCTGCATGCTTTAATATTAATTTGGGTACATGACAGTAGTCATTCATGGTTGGATGGTTTATGCACTGCGTGACTTACATAGGAACCAATGACAGCAACCAGGAATAAAAGGCATGGTAGGCATCATCTCACTACTAGTCCTATCTTGAAGACAGAATGGTAAAATGAACAGGCAGAAAATATGGTGCCTTAAATCCCAGTCCTTTCCTTCAAACCATTCAGAAGTTTAAGGTAGCAACTTAATGACTCCTTTTTTGTAAGCATGAAAACAAAGGCTCTATAAAGGTTCATGACAGACATTTCTGAGTATAACATAGATTTTGGTGTTGCAGTTTTGGTAGTATATGTACACTGAATCTGAGCACTTAACTTGTCCCGGACTTACTAGTTCTGAATCTTAACTGACAATCAGATATGGCTTGAATAGGGTTGCTTTGTAACTTAGATTTTCAATGCTGCCGTGAAACTCTGACTTAACAGAAAAAAATTACCCTTTAACAGTAAAATTAAAACAACATAACCTTCTCATTGTGGTAATAATGATAGAGCACAGTCTCATGTGGGGAGATTAATGTTACATACTTTTACCTGTATATTAGTACATCCACACCAGA
Organism: Corvus hawaiiensis; assembly: GCF_020740725.1. Classification (NCBI taxonomy): domain Eukaryota; kingdom Metazoa; phylum Chordata; class Aves; order Passeriformes; family Corvidae; genus Corvus; species Corvus hawaiiensis. The sequence continues at coordinate 29,286,914 of NC_063215.1, forward strand.
TTTTGTATTGATTGTGGCTCATTTGATTTCACAGTATTGTTTCTCTATGCATATATCCCCAGTATTATAGTTTAAAACATCCATTATAATCCTTGTCTCTATTTGTCTACAATTTGGCTGTCATGAGCATGACAAAGACTGTGGATACAGGCTGTGAGAAACAAAAAGAAAAGGCTTCTTTCAAACTGCTAGGCAGGGTTAGGCACAAAGGATGGATTTCTTCATGGTGTTCATGAATTCCTAATTCAGCAACTGAATTCAAATAAACAGTGTGGTTCAACAATAAAAAAACTATTAATACATCTCATTCAAAAAGAAGTTTCAGACTGTTATTTAGACATATTAATTACCTTTGGTTAATTGGCAATCCAAAGCTGAACTTCAATGACACAGTGCTGATTTACTTCCTTTGTGCATCTGGTTTGTAACACGGCAATTTACACAACACTGCATATATGAAGAGCCTGTGTCCTGAAGATTTTATGCTGGAAAGATACAGCAAAGGAATAGGCATCACAGGAAAAACAAACTAACCAACCAACCAAACAAAAGCACACCAAACAATAACAGCAACTTAACCACGCAAAAAGTGTTTTTTCTTCAGGAGTTTCTTCCTGTATGAGGCGAAAATCAATAATTTAGCTGCACTCTCAATTAAGATAGTGTATTTAAACAATTCTTGTCTGTTAGAGATTTACTGAACTTCTTACCATCAAGATGATATTCTTAAGGCAGTGATAGACATGATATGTTGTCATATAACAGGGACAGATTTCCTTGAACCCTTTATATTTGATCAATCTATCAGTGCCCCAGGATAGACAAGACCCTTGGGCTCTGCCAGTCTGTCAGAGCCCTGTTATAGGGAACCCACTTGTTGCCTAAAATCAAAAGAGAAAAACCCTTGCACCAGTGTTAAAATAGTAAAGTAAAAAGCAGACCTTTATTTGGAAACTTCCAGGTGTCCCAATGGTGATGGGCACACGGTCATTGGATTTCTACAATTTTATAAGATTAATTAATTAGGATATCTGACAGGTACATACAGTAGGAGATTCAGCTGCCCCGGTAACCCACCCCTGGGTCAGCCCCTTGGAATTGGTCCAAGGGCTTCTTTGCCCCCCTTCTTTTTATGTCTTCTTGTAGGTCCCCTACTTGGAAATAAGACTAAACAGTATTTCAGGAATGTGTTAGAAGGTTAGCTTATTACTCTAAAATCTAAGAGACAAGGTAGGAAAGATACCAGGAGCTATATAATTAGTATACAGAGCTATGAATATATGAAAAACACATAAAAAGCAAAAATCTTTAGGCATCGCACTGAACAGCCCACTGTATCAGAGGGTGGTCTGACTAAACTATTCAGGGCCACACAGTGACAGCATCCGCATTCTTGGTATGTTTTCTGCTGCTGGATGCTGCCAGTGTCCTTGAAGGACTCACACTAGCAGTTTATGGGACAACACACTTTATTAACAAGCACACAGATGTTAGAAAACATTAGTGACAAGGTTCAGGGATTGTCGTTGATAGTAATTGACTGCAAAGGTGAATCTGAAGCATTATACAGACAAGCTCTAATCACCAATTAAAGCTAGCTCGAGGTCATCATTTAGCACACATAAAGTATGGTTCTTACCCAGTAGGCATCCCTGTGAAAGAAAAGACAGGTTTAGCCCATTGACCAATCCTAGAAGTTACAATGAAGTCTTATTTGTCCCACTTAAACTACATTTATGTTACTTTCTTTGAGAAAGGAGAAATGATAAAGTTACAGTTGGTGTTATTTAATGTTTGGGTGGAGTTGAAGTGACTTTAGTCATTAGCATATGTAGTGCATAAAAAGGAATATGTATTTTTGAGTTAATGGAGCAAAGTTAAGCTTTCTGTTATCATCTGATCATTCTTTTGATATAGTTCCTATTGGTTGTATGGTTCTTGATGGAGCATAACCACAACACTGCTGCTGTTCCTCTAGCTTTATTTCATATCTGCATTGGTTTCCACAGAGGACCACTGTAAGCACCTTTGTGCCTCTCAAATCTTTGTTTCCTGTCTCTCTTAGATCAATACACCAAGCTCCCTCAGTGTTCCTGCTCCTACAGTGTGCAGTTTGTGTCTGTGTACTATGGCCAATGTTTACAATCCTTCTTGCTGAACTTTGTTTTTAGGTCCCACACATGCACTAAATTTTTGCCACGACCTTGATGTATTTAAACATCTCTGGTTTTTATTAATATAAAGTTCTTCATAGGGATTGCTAAATTTTATTATTAGTTTTCTCACTGAAGGTAGGGACTTTGACCAAAGAACTGTTGGAAAAGAATGTAAATTAGGCAATACTTTAAAGCTTCCCACCAAGAAGGTGCAGAAGTGTTGGTCCTTTTCAAATTCTATTCCTCCACAGGGAGCACTCTAATGATTATTCACTGCCTTTCCTTTCTATTTTTCCAGCCCAATTGAGTTGAAAACCATTGTGTAACACTAACATAGTTAGAATTCTCTGCAGGAAGAAATGACCCTTGATATTTGTTCAGAATTTGGGTTTTTTTCTTGATTTATTTTTATCTTTAAATCTCAAGTGCATAATTTTTTTTCTAGAAAAGAGCCTTGGTTGTTCAATATTCTTTCAAATGTCTTCTTATAGAGCATTTTCCATGTTTAAAAAAGCTGACCACACTAAGGAAATCAACACATTTTCCTACCTTTTACATAAAATTTTCTTCAAAAAGCTGATAAAACTGGTACAGGTAGCATGCAAAAATCCTAAGTTGGAAAATATTAATCTGTAGAAATCTTTGTTGTTCTAATATTCAAGTAAGTACTAATTACTGCTTCAGGGGAATCTTTGCTCTGGCACTTTGAACAGCTTATTCCCCTCTTTCACGGACCTTGGAGTCAGCATAGCTTTTGTTCTCGCATATTCTCACTCCTCTGTCTCACAACTCCAGCATTTTTTCACCTTCTTACCAATGAGATGCCACAAGCATCACTGATGGCTCACCTTCAACCAGTGACAGGTCCTTTGAGATGGCTGGAACTGTCTGTGCCCGACACTAGGGCAGCTCTTGGTGTCTTTTCACAAGCCCCACCTCTGCTACCACAACCCTGCTGTGTAAACCAAATGCATTAAATCTAAAACAAAATGTAACCACAAAAACAAAAAAAAAGCCACAAAACCACCTCCTACAAACCAAGCCAGTAGAAGCTGGAAAAAAATAAAATTAAAGGAAATTTGGAATCAGATTTATAAGAAAATACTTTGTTCCCTACTTGCTGAAAAGAGCACAGAACTGTTTTAATGTGAGTCAGTCTTGCTTTCTGACTCACAATTTTCTGAATCACTATCAAAGGTTCAGAACCATCAACCAAAATAAAACAAAGTACAAGCCCTTGAGATGTTTTGTTGGTCTAAATATGTTTGCTTACAGATTCAAAGTGGAACCAAATTATACATGGCTGACTTGCAACAGATGAGGATCTGACAGATAGGTTCTGAAGAACTGTGTAAAATCAGGTGTTTCACCAGTTCTGCAAATAAAACAAACCAAAACCGTAAGGTTAAATCTGTGGTAAATTATGGAATTCAAATTTATTTGTTTTGTATACCTTCATCTGCTTGAGATTCATAGTCATTGGTCCCTTTTTGAAGGTAATTCCAAACATGCCTCAAGGCGGAGTCAGTTAAACTTCTACCTGACAGATAGAAAGCTACCACTTCTTATGAAGATTCCCTATGAATCCTTAGACTAGTATAAAACCTTATTCTCTGTGAAGGAAGGAGAACAAAAGAATACAGCTACTGGGCAGTGTCCTCAGATGACACAAGAGTGCTCTGGACTTAAGTAATTTCTTGTGATTAAGTCATCCTTCTGCTAAAGTGTGCTTTGCTGCATATTCCTTGAGAAGGTCACCTTTAGGACTTAGATGTCTAGAAAAGGACACCACTTAATTCGTATTTCCTAGCTCCTAAACATGTCCATTAATTCTTTTATAACAGAAGATCTTTACAACCTCCTGATTGCATCCTTCAACTCAAAAAAAAAAGCAATAAAAAAGGTAGCAGCTCCTTCTTCTCAGGAGGGCTTGTCCTAGCCTATATGTACTAGGATAGTGCTAAGAACAGCTGCCAAGCTGCACCTTTCCGAGAAGCTAGGTTTCCCTGCTATTTAACTCTTAGCCTTTCTTTAGTTCTAGTCAAGGTCTAACAAAAACACATGCAGAACGTTCAGACCAGATGTTCTGGGTCTGTACCTATTCCATAAGAGGGGCTGCAGACAGGGCTCTGGCAAAGAGATAGCCACCTATTTAGGGTGGCTCAGAACGGCTGAGGAAGAATGATTGTCACTGCAGCACAGTTGCTTTCTTCTGACCATGTCAAATTTAGGCAATAACTTTTCAAGAAAGTGTCTTCCTCTTAGTTCCCTGAATCATGCAAAGTTCATGGAATTGCATTGCCTACACATACAGTGCATTAATAGTAGTGGAACCATGGTCAACAAGCAGCATATGTGGCAGAAGCTCACTCTATTCTACAATGAGCCCATTTTATCTTTTACAGAACTGTAGAAAGAATTAGAGAGAGCAAACTAGACATATGGGATTTGGGCTGGAGAGATTTTTTTATTATTATTATTTTACTATTTGATATAATGTCCAAAGATACTTTAGACATTTAGTTCAGATCAAAGTAGGCATGAAATCCTGTGGATGAAGATTGACTGAGGCAATGCAGAGAATAATCAGGAACAACATTTCAAGATGAAATGAAGTGTCATATACTGCCCCAGGGGTCAGAATCATCTCTTGTCCTATTAGACATCTTCATTAACAACCTGAAAGTAAGGGTAAAGAGCATATTAATGAAACTTGCAGTTGAAAGTGCAGTGAGCATTCGTGAGAAAGAATACAAATGCAGCTAGAAAGTACAGAAGTATTTGAAGAAAAAAAACTTGAAAAACAGTTTAATTAGAAAAAAACCTAAAATAAGTATTATGTAGGAAGATAACACATGGATGATAATGTTAAAACAGCAATAATTGAAAACAAATAGTCAGTATGATTAAAAATGGTCAGAACATTTCCAATGAGGGTTTTTTTTTAGATCTGTCAAATTATTTATGCTATGAATATCCATGGAAAAAGTGCTTTTCTACATCTCATTGCGTACTAAATCATTCAGAATTACTAAAATACCTTATTTTGAACTTCAACATGCATAAAAAAATATAATCTTTTTGTGTAAAAATGTTAGTTAATTATAGGTGACTTGTCATTTAGAAAGATAAAATTGCAACATTTGGAAAATGTCAAAATGAAATATTTTAACTGACTTTAATATAGAGGATTACTGGTTCATAATTTTTTTTTTTTAACTACTTCTTAAAAAAACCAGAACATTTAATTTTTGAAAAATTTCTGGCAGTATTGACAGTTCTCTTCCAGCTCTAAATGTGATATTTCAGGGGAAAAAATAATTCAAGGTCAATGGAGGTTTTTGTATCATATGCCAAAACATTAAGTAATCAATCATGAAAGTATTAGTCACTGTTTATCAGGTCTGTTAAGACTGTGTCTGGAATGCTTTATATGTTTCTCAATATCTTGGTACCTGATTGGGAACGGAAAAGGAACAAGCTGAATGGAGATCAGAGAAGAGCAACTAACGTGATTAGATTGCTTGAGAAATTAATTTAAGAAGAAAGGTCACAAACACCTAAATATTCACTACTTGACTAACAACATGTAAAGCTATGCAGCACGTTAAAAAAATGATAAATAGAAACACTTATTTATACAATGCTTATTCAACCTATGGCAACCTGTATTGCAAGGAGATGTAACTGATGATAGATGCCTGAAAGAGAAAAAGAAAAAAGACTAGAAAAAAGTCTAATCTTTCTTGAACAATATTTATGCCAATAGCCACAGAAGGCATATTAAAAGTAAAATATAAGAAAAACTACAGAACTTATTTACATCTTCTCAAAAAAAAAAAATTCTGTAGATGGAAAAACACCACTTTTTTTGTAGTTTATCTCATAAAGTCTCACTCCAAAGAATAAAATTTCTCTATCTTGTCCTGGCTAAAGGCAGGAAAAATGTATTGGACTAGATGAGTCCTAGATAGAAAGTGTCTCTTTTTCTTGTACAACCAAAGAGGAGCGACACTATGATAGAGTATTAATAGACACTGTAATGAATGTAGTGATTGGGGAAGATGTTTTCTGTAAATGCCTAACAGGAATCCCTTAGGCTCAGTCTTAAAAGGTCTTAATGAGATATAAATGGTGTACCAGTGTGGAGGGGTGCAAGAGTCTTAACTTCTATTTACTTCATCACTTTCTTTCAGTTATACAGAACCATTTTATTCCTCATAACATTAACAACCAGAAGGCTTCTTTTGAAGGTAAGTCTAAAATCCTGATCAGTCTCTTCCTCAAAACACAGCTACCTTTCAGTGATGAAAGGTACTACTTCTACTACTACTTACTACTTCTTCATGGCTACACTGACCTAGAACAAACCTGGTGAACTGGGAAACTTCTCTTACTGTTTCTTATTTACCTACTAGTTATTGACAACTAAGTATGTTTGTTTCTTTGTGGGTTTTTTGGGTTATGTTATTTGGTTTTGGTTTTGGCGTTTCTGTGTGTTTGGTTGGGTTTGGGTTTTTTTGGTTTTGTTTTTTTTTCTTGCCCCCTCCCTTCCCCCCCAGTCACCATCTTGGACTTTGAAAAGTTCGGTTCCATCCAAGTCCATTCTGTTATTTCAGTTCATTTTAAGATTTCTCTTCTTGTTCCCAGGAAATGAAATTGTTCCTCCATGTGTAGTTGCACTGATTCTTAAACACTTAGAAAACAGTCCAAAAGAAAGAAATGTTAGACATAAAATGCCAAAATTAAGTTTATGTTTACAGTTGGTTTTGGGTTTTTTCCCCAGAAAACTGTTCTTTTCTTTAACTTCCTGCTTCTCATACTTCTGTCTGGTATTATCTAAACAGAAGTATTTCCAGAGATACAGTGTACTATATATTCAGTGTGAAATGAATTCCAAGTTTGAGATATGCACCCTGCACAGATGCTTTTCATTTGCAAAATTAATTGGTCACATTGGAAACATACTGGATTCAGGCTAAGAGGCATTGGTGGGATTTTGGCCTGAAGGAACTGGAAAATATCAGATATATTTATCGATGCTTGAATGTTAGTAAATACAAACACAAGGACTGTGTTTAGAATTGTTGGTTCACAAATGTTAAACAATTGTTTACATTTTCCTCCTACTATACATGGAGTATATGTAACACATATGGAGAAAGGAACCCACTTCAATAAATAGTTCCAGTGAAAAGGGATTGAAGAGAAAATCTGTTTAGTAATGTAAGGGGCTGCTTGGAAGATAAGCTAATATATATGCCTTCTTGAAAACAATTATAAAGGAATATTTGCTGTCTTTAAGCTATTATTGGCTTAGATTTCTGGTGCTGTAGAGTACTTCACCTACTTGATTAGCTGACTGGTAATATTCATCTTAGTGCAATATAATTATTTCTTCTCTCTTTCCACCTACAGATTATTCACAATTTCAAATTCCTTTTTTAACTGACTGTCCTGGTTTCAGCTTGGTTAGAGTTAGTTGTCTTCTTAGTAGCTGGTACAGTGCTGTGTGTTGGATTTAATATGGGGACAATGTTAATAAAACCCTGATGTTTTAATCCTAAACCAAGGACTTTCTAGTGTCTCATGCTCTGCCAGTGAGCAGGTGCACAAGTAGTTGGGAGGAAGCACAGCTAGAACAGTTGACCCAAAGTGGCCCGAGCAATATTCCACATCACAGAACATCATGGTCAGTGCATAAACTGGACAGAGTTAGATGGAAGGGGGTAATCGTTATTTGGGCATGAGCTGTGCATCAGTATTTGGATGGTGAGCAGTTGTATAGTGCATCATTTGCAGTACATTCATTTTATATTGCTAGATCTTGAGACTGCAAGAAGTTAATGACTGCCTCTAATGTGATAGGGGCACACGGAAGATATTTTTGGTTTGAAGCCCAAAATTTTGCTGTAAGTCTCTCCATCTCTTGAAAATACTATTTTAGTTAATTCCCTCAGTCTCTCTTCGTCTCTTGCAAAGCCTATTTCAATTAATTATTTCAGCTTTCCTTTTTCTCTCAGATTTTATTTATTATGTCATTATGCTCTTAGACTGATGCATTACATCATGTAATACAAAATAAGTATAATTGAGTTACCTTAGGGATAGTAGTAGCAATGCCATAGTTGAAGTTGAATTGGCTGTTATACTATAAATATTTGAAGCGTGATTAATATCTTGGCAATTTCTAGTCTCATTTGGAAAAAAGTTGAAATGCAAGCTGAAAATACATCTGTAAATCTACATAAAGGGAAAATACTCTGTATTTATCACCTTTTCTAAAACCTATCTAGGGAAAAATTTTCCTCTCAGTGCAGACAGAGAAATTCCCAACCAAGTTCTTGTTCATCTTTTTTATTTCCTGAATTCTTTGAAGCTTTGGAATGCTCACTTTTTCTTGGGTTATGTCTTAGGACAGATAAGATCTCATGATCATGATGTTCTGTAACAAGAGATGGAATTTTTTAATGAAACCTTAAACAGTTTACCTCTGTAAAAAAGGGAAAAATAAGATTTGCTTCACTGTACACAAGGCAATAGACTTGTGTAAAATGCCTTAAAAACTAGAATATTTACAAACTACCCTTTAGGATGTTAAGAAAATGCTAAATTCTCACAAATAAATCTGCCTCTCTATTGTATAAAAGGAGCTTAAAACAACAAAGTTCCAAATCTCTAAAAGACGGTAGATAAATCCAGACCACAATGCCACATAAATATCAGAGAGACTAAACACCTCAAAAGAAATATGGGCCAAAGAAAACTTGAGTGAGACCAACAGCTAATCTCACTTGAGCCCAGAAAGACTTTGAATTACTGTGGTGAACTTTTCTTCCATTTCCTCCTCCCTTCTTATTCCTCCTTTTAAACATTATGTAGATTAATTTAGAGAGGGAAACAGTATAACTACAGCTTAAAATATGACACATAGTATTTTCTAAAGGTGGGATATTAACATTGCCTCCTGTCTAATCTTGGCATGAAGGAGCTTGCTTTCACTGCTGTAATAAAAGGGCTAAAACCCTCACAGGAGTTTTGACAAGGACAGAGCTTTGGAGCAATAGATGAAAAAGCATTAGGGTTTTCTTTGTGCTTTCTATATTGACAGTTATTCATTATTATTTTATTCATAAAGTTTCATATTTTCTTTATCTAATAGCACCTAAAACTGGGGTTTATAAAAATATGTTTGCACAGGCATAGCAGTACAGATCATAATGATAGGAGCTAGCACTGAGTGGTGCATGGAAGTTTCTCAAAATATAACAGTTTTATTAGAATGCAAAACAGAAACCCGAACAAAGTAAAAATCAGACTTGCTGCACCAAATTGATTAAACACAAGGTTTAAAAAATAAAGATTTCCAACTTTCAGTCTCTCCTTTCATCTTGCTGACAGATTTGGCGACTTTCAGGACTTCAGACATTCTTACTGTGAGCATAACAGCTTCCTTGTCTATAGGAGTAGTTGCTGACCCTTTTTAAGATTAGATTTGGCTCTGCTCTCTGCATCAATCTCTGCTTTCCTCAACACATTCAGCATATGTCATTTTGTGCCCTCTTGGCTCTTGTAAACTTGCCTAACCGATGATCCTGGAGATTCTCCCTGTTGTGCATGTATCCATTAATTCAAAGTAGAATTTTTCCCTTTCCTGTTCATCCTACCTGCCAAAGCATGCAGCAGCCTTGACAATGAAATCACTTTCCCTCTCTGCTTCCCATCTTGTCCTATCCAATATGTAGCCCATGTACAATGAAATATTAACAGAAACTTTCAACAAGTAGGTAATTTGTGAAAAATATGGAATTTGTCTTGAATACCACGTACTCCACAACTGGTCACTCAGCACATAGAAATAAAGGAGGAGTTTTGTATATATAAGGGGTTTTTTTAAGTGTGTGAGCATAAGTAATCTAATAAGACCACCTGACAGAAAAATAAGTGAAGTTGTATTTTTCCTGGTTTTTTGTTTTCATTTGAAAACGATATAAACTAAAATTTATACTAAAAATACTTCCTTCAATTCCTATTAACAGTGTATACACTCCTCAACCAGGTGCTAGTCCATAACTCACAAGAAATTAACTTCATGCAAAAAGTCAACACAAATTCTAGCTATCAATTAAACATTACATCAAGGGCTTAGGGAGGATTCAAGCAATGGATAGGCTTTCTGTTTGAAGCAGATAACTTAATTCTAGATGAAAAAAATAAACAAATGTCAATTATGACAACAATTTCTATGTCTTTTGAGATGTATAAATCAGACAAGAACGTTTACTAAGTAACAGCCTTTAAAGCTTGAATGAAAAATAGGGTTGCTTCTGAAGGGCCAGAAAACAGTAATTTATTAAGGCATTGAAAGTTTTACTGAAAAAAAAATTAACAAAATTCTTGTCCATCACTGTATTTCCTTCTGTCTGAACAGTTTTGTCTTTCTCTTGCAAATAAATACACAGTCCTTGTTTGGTGAAAAGAAAAGTGAATAGAAATATGATTTCCTAATTCGAAATGTCTTCAACCTGATTTATATGAAATTACTTCATAATTAAATTATTCATTAAAAGTATAATCTAGATTTAATATCATTTTAAAGTCAGGTAAAATAGGTAATATACAAAAACCAAAAGAAGTTGGAAGTTGCTTAAAATGGTTAAAAGAAAAAACAAGATTAAATTTTTATTGTAGGCTAAAAATTCTGAAGGGCTTGAATTATCTTTTTAAAAAGTAATCTAGAAAATAACGACTTTTAAAAGGTTTAAAAGGTTTTAATTTTATAAAAAATTCTGCCCTTTTTAAGGATAAAAATTAAATTTCCTCTTTCACAAATCTTAAATTTTTTGGTTTTATCTACAAATTATATTCTGTAGTCTCTAATCCTCAATTGCATGAGGAAGATGTAAACACTTCCTGATAAAATAATTATAATTACTAGCAAATATTATTTTGAGAGAAGAAAACTCAGATGAAGTGGGATATATGAGATTTTGTGTGATAGCTTGAAGGCCTGTTTAAGGTGGCTATTCAGAGCAAAAACACTAAACAAAAGATATCTGAGAAAAATGTATTTAAATATATGTTACTGGGTAATGACTTGTGTGTCATCAAGAGCAGATGCCTGATCTAGTGACAATGACATGCAGAATTTTGATAAAGTTTAGTGAAAAACAGACTTAACCTATCCGCTGACACTAAAATAATAATACCAAGGATGTTTTCCAGAAAGTTTCCATAAAATTTCATGAGATGAAGAATTGAATTTTTTAAATGCTGATAGAGCATCTTTGCAAATAAAGTTTATCTATCTGTAAGTAGAATAAAATAAGCATTCATAAGTTACTACAGATTACAGGATTTTGCTTTTTTTAAAAAATAAAACTCAGTATTACTTGGAGGTCATAATAACACTGTTGGGACCTTAGCAGTAACATTCTAGAAATTTTATGTGTTCTTTTGGGAAAAAAGTATTATTTCTAAACTCATGGTAGATGGGAAAAAAACAATGAAATAATTCTTATGCAGTGACAAGTAAATGATTTATAGGGAAATCGTCTGAAAGTTCTCTATTTTCTTCTTCTTCTACAAGCACCAAATCAGGAAGACAGAAAAGAGGATCTATATTACTTTTCTTCAGTCTCTCCCTGCATGAAAAGGAAAGGCTGCAGTTAATGCACCATATTAACTGTGATTTTTTTTCTCCCTTTAAAAATTCTAAAATTTTAAATAAGCTTTAAAAATCAAGAATAGTTTTCTCTTCTTAATTATTTAAATGTTCAGAGAGGAATCCAAGGAAATTATTTCTCTGAAATGTTCCCTCTAAGTATAAATATCCCATAACTTTGCCATGTGGCTAGTAAGTGTGTATTTACCAAAATAAAAAAATTGGTTCCTATTGCTAAAGTAATCAAGCCTAGTGTAGAATATTTAATCTAATAGAAGGATTAGTTATGTACCTGGAATTCATGAAACATTTTTTTATAACAGAAAATAGAAATAAAATTTTAAAGAAAGTAAATCTTGAAAAGCATTTGGGTTGTGTCTCTGGTGCTCATGTAAAAGACAGCCCTTAGGCTGAAAGTGTTTATATGAAAATACAGTGTTTGGAATATTTTTAAACAGATTTTTGTGTTTTATCCATAAAAGCAATGCATCAAAATAATGTCTTTAAAAAAGAGAGATAATTGAACACAACTTTTTGAAGATGTTGTTAGACTAGCTCTCTACAAGGACAAAGTTACCACTCTGCTGCATTGTTGAGAGATTAAATATTTATGAGTTTAAAATGCAACTGAAACTATCAAATTTATGTTCAGCCAATAAAGGAATGACAGCATTAAAATTTTAGTCCAGATCAAGTTTCAGAGAGGAATGTCTTCTTCTTTCAGTGAAAATATGAAAGGCAAGCAAACAAATCTCTCTGAACAAAGTAAGCAACTTTGCCAGTACTCTGTTCCTGTCTTTGAAGCAAAATCCCAAAAGTCTCCTCTCAGGGGTCTGAGGCTTGAGGAAGGAAGATGGTTTTGTGTGGTCCTGTGCATAATGCTTATTGCACAGATTTTGACCTCATCAATGACTAAATTGCTACCAGGTTTTTCCAGTGTCCCAACTATTAATTCAAACAATTTGTTTGGTCCCAGAAAGGACCTGAGAATGATTCACCACTTTGATCAAGTATGGTTCATTCTGTAGTGAAGCAAGAAGAAGTCCAAAATTGCAGGATATACACAAATAGTGTGATCTGAAAATTCTTGCTTTATTATGTGCCTATGGTTTTAAGATAACTAGATAATGGATTAAATACACCAAAAGACATAGCAATACTCTGATGCCCTATGTTAAACACTTCAAAAATTATAACAATTATTTGTGAAGAATTGTATTGGGTCTATGGATTACTGGCTGAGAATTTTGTTCATTGTTTGAATTATAAGCAAAATATAAGCAAAGTATTTCTAAGACTATATTAGAGATAAATCAAGCAATATTGTTTAAAAAAATTATCTATCATTAAAAGTATTGTGATCAGTTTTCTTCACACTTTGCCAAAACATTTCTTTTTCATCTCAATATTTCATTCTGATTCCAGGGAAAAAGAATTACTAAGCCACGCATGCAAAAAGGTAGGTCTATAATGATATCTACTTGCTCCATGACTGAGCTATGGAATTGGATAAAGATTTAAGTAAATAATTATTATCATAGTTTCTGACACATGAAATTCCTTTCTAAGAAAAGAATCCATTTTTCTGTAAGATAATCATTGCACATAGGTTTCTGAAAAAGAGGAGTACTTACAAGTGAAGAAGGCTTTGTGGAATATAATATCTTTGTCTACCTGTGCACATTATATCATCCCTCAAAGTATATATAAATATGAAATTAGAGCCTAGGACAACCCAGATATGGCAGAAAAATTTTAGCATCAGTGAGCCAGACTTCTCTTTCAGATGAACAGAGGAATTTGGGATGTTGCTGCTCTGTCTCTGAGTCAGATTTGCCTTCTAGTTGCAAAAAGAGCAACTATTTGATCACCCAGGGAGTGTGAATACTTGTTTCCTGACTTTATTGGTATGGAAATACTTCTCAGTACCTCTCTCCTCAAGTTTCTTTTATTCTTTATGTAAAGAGAAATTGTCAAACCTGATTTCTTAAAACTGGTCCTATTTCCACTGGATATGGAAACTGAGCTTGAAAATGGTTCTTTTTATCCTTCTTTCTATTTTAAAAAAGGTAATTTTGTGCCTATCTCGTCTTTCTCCCCTTCACTTTTTTACTGACAGATGAAAGGTGATTGGAAATAGCCAGCATAAATTCATTGAGATAAATCATGCTTGACTCTGTCTGGAATGCTATGTCCAGTTTTGCAACCCAAATAAAAGAAAAATATTCATGAACTGGAATTCAGCTACCTGGGGTGGTCAGGACCTAGTTGCAACCGTCCCATACCTACAGAGAGATCGTCAAGATGTTAGAGCCAGGCCATTTACCCACATACATGATAAGTGGGTCAGTGTCCAAAACCCTAACAGGGTGACAGGGATAGTTCAGACTAAACACAGGGGCAAAAATTTGCTATGAAAATCAGCAAGTGTTGGAACAAGTTATCAAGGCATTTGTGTAAACTGTCATTAGAGGCTTCTGAGAGCTGGGTGGACAAAGCATGAGTAACCTGGTCTAAAGTCAGTGCTGATGAGGCACAGGAATAGGAAGAAATTGTCCCTTTCTCAGGATGTGAAAGGTCACATCCATGCGTTTTGTGACAGTAGATGGTATTATCTATGGAATACAGTACAAACCTCTTCAAAGCCCTGATCAGAGATGGTGGAAAGGCAGGCAAGAGGACAGGGTTGGGGTAATGACAACAGGGGGAATGTAATGATGGAGGGGGCAGCATCGGGGGGTACAGGACAAGACACTACATGCACACAAAGACCCAACTATATTTTGCTACAATCACAGCAAACCAATAAACAATAAGAAGATCCACTAATAAAATTATTCATAATAAAATTAGAACTCTCAGGTTTTTATCAAGTCTTTCTTTATGCTTGGAAAGAATGTGCAAATAGAACAGATTTTTGGAGATGAAAGAGACTACTTTGCAGTGATCTCATCTGAATGTAAGAGGAGCCTGAATTCCATAATTTAAAATTATATTCCATCACCACAGGTACATACATAGGTATAGGCAGACAGCAGTCATAATATTCAAGCACAGCAAGGTTCGAAGCCTACAGTTTTATAAAACAAAGATTTTTTTTTTCTTGTTACTAGCACACCCATTTTCTAAACAGCAAAGACCTCACCTTGTACATATAAATAAGAATTCAGAGGACTGCCTAGAAAATTATGGCTGAAGGAAACTCTTCTATTGCAAGTACTGCTTTCAAACTGTTTTCAGTGACAAATACAACCTTGAATATGTACTAAAGCTAAACAATAAAAACCAAACAAATCGTGATCCTTACAGCTAGCTCATGGCCATTTTCTCATCTTCCTTTAACATTTTCTTCATCCTGGCAATGTAACAAATGATAGCAGTAGGTGCCGTCTCTCCTGATAAAGTTTCTGTAATCTTTGCTGTTAGCAAGGGCTCCAAAATACAGTTTGAATTGTCTATCATTTCTAAGTGCAGCAAGACTGATTCCAGTGCTGCCATTCTACCCACTCAATCACTGCCTAGCTCTCTTGTACTTTTTCTTTTCTAGTTTTTGGGGTACAGGACAGTTTTTTTTTTTTGTCCTGACAGCAAGCATGGCTGTCCAGGTAGTGTAACCAGGGTTGAGGTTCATTTGACACTGGTCTGGGTAACTGTACTGACTTTATGCAGTCTTGTTACACTGCTAGGATGGTGTTCTCCACTCAGTGCTTTTTGATTCTGTTGAGTGTGGTGAAGTACAGGCTTGTTACAGTAGTAGCTACAGTTGCTTGTTCATGCTGCTGGAACCAACATGATATCTCCACACTGATGACCTGCAGTCAGAAGCATTGGCCTTCTAAGATACTGGCAGATTCAGAAATTTTGACAGATTTTACCAGTAGGACTTGAATAGCTGCTTACCTGGGGATATGCATGCTAAGTTCATTTACTCATCCTCACTATCATAAGGAAACTTGTCCAAGAGTATCCTAGTTTGCATCCACATGGAGGTCCCAAGTCTACAGCTTTGAAGGCACAGGTTTTTCTTCAGTTATTAGGGTATTTGATTTCTTGTTTCTTGGATGAAGAGAAGTTATCTCAGGATGGTCATCCTGACACCATGTAAAGCTTTAAAAAGATTCCTAAAAAATGTAGGAAATATCACTAACAGATTATACCAGAAAAGGATATAGTTACATGGAACGTAATCTGGATTCATCATAAATAAGAGAGATGTATCCCAAACATAACAACATAAATAAAGGTAAAGGTTTACAAAGCATATTCAGCAGAGGGCCAGGATATTTCATTATTTTTTATCTAACTGGGAAAGAGCTAAACAGTTCCAAGATTCTCATTCTGACTTCAAGATTCACATGTAGTCTACAATGTGTGGTCTATGATTCCCACATCCTGTTTTATTTATCCACCCAAATGGATGTTTTTTTCTCCATCCAAATAACTATTAAAAATACTTTTTTAATGAAAAACAAAACAAAAAAATCCCAATTTGATAATACCTTTTACCTTAATTTTTTAAAAACAATGTATTATTTATTTTTATTCTATTTTATCAAACTTCAGAACTTTCTAAACTATTCTGGAAGTGTTTGATAGTTTAACCTTAAGATAAGGTCTGTCTAACTTTGAGCTTGTATTTCCTACATGCTTTTATAAATTTTTTCCTTTCTAAATAATATTCTGTCTCTAATTGGGTCTGTGAGCAACACCCCTCATTAATTGTTCTTAACAGTCATTATATTTTAAGTAAACTCTCCTTGCTTCTATTCATTGCTGTATTTTCTGCCTACCATCTGTGTTTTACTGAGATGTATAAACTATAATTAGCAGAAAAAAATCTCATCCTAAGAGTGGCTTCAGCATTCAAAGGTCAGCTTTAAATTCACTACCCATGCATGTTTTTCTCAGATAGCTAAGCACTCTGAGGTCAGAAGACAATATTGAGGGGGGTTTTTTGTGTGTATGTATTTCTTGCACAGTAAATAATTCTCCAGGAAGAATTTCAAGGAAAATGGAGATAAACCTTGATGTTTTACTAAAGTATTGGAAAGAGCACAGAAGAAAAACCAAAAAGGCCTCAACTCTGCTTAAGACCAGAACTTCTTCAAAAGCTGTTCACGATTTTTGAGTTGGATAGATAATTATGCACATGATGAACTGGCTAAAAAAAGTAATGCAAATTACAAATCAAAGGCCAGAAATAAATAGCCATTTATAAAGCCATAACTTTGAAAAGTTTGATTAAATGTACTTTTCAAGTGGTAAAATTGAATGAATACAGGTACCACAGGGTACGAATTGACCTTTATTTCTCTTACAACTGTCAGAAATACTGAATGGATTTGTATGCCACAAATTAGAAGAACTGCTTTAATTTTGCCCATAGGAAGATAATGCTAGTTTAATGTGTTCATAGTACATGCAATACTGTATTCAGAGCTTTAGGGAAAATTATATGACAGAACTGAACTATGATTTATGATAAGTTAAACACCTTCATACTTCATCAGAATTTTCATAGCATTGTGAAATATTTTGTAGACTTCACTTGGAAATTTTGCAGTGAAGGATTCAACCTGTGGGAAAGACTTCTTTGTAAGCGTATATATTAAGTGTGTGACTCTTTTAGTACCAGTACATGATTCTTGAAGGATCAGTGGCTGTATTGGTTTTGCTCGGCCTGGTTTTTGGTAGCAGGGAGGCCATAGAGGTGGGTCCTGTGAAAACCTTCTGGAAGTTTCCATCATGTTCAGCAGAGCCAATCTCTGATGGCTCTGAAAGATGGACATGCTGCTGGCCAAAACTGGGCCAGTGAGAGAGGTTGGTAATGTCTCTGTGATAACATACTTAAGAAGAAAATCAAAGTCACAGGGGTTTTTTTGCTTCTTGTCAGAGAAGAGGAGGAGGTGAGAACATGTGAGGGAAAACAACATGGCAACACCAAGGTCAGTGAAGAAGGAGTGGGAGGAGTGTTTCAGGCACTGGAGCTGAGATGCCTCTGCAGGACGTGGTGCAGACCATGGTGAAGCAGCTGTGCCCCTGCAGCTGATGGGTCCATGAGGGATGCAGAGATCCACCCACAGCCCATGGTGGAGGTGTCCGTGCCAAAGCAGGTGGATGCCTGGAGGGGGCTGTGATCCAGTGGGAGACCCGGTGGAGAGAGAGGGCCCTGCTTCCAGGCCGGAGCAGCCTGTCCTTGGAGGGCTGCACCCCGTGGGAAGAGAGAGCCCCAGCGCAGTAGTTTTGGGAGGGCTGTGGGCCCGTGGGAGGGGCTCATGTTGCAGCAGGTGTAGTGTGGCTGCTGCTCGTGAGGGTGGGCTCACGCCGGGGAAGTTCAGGGAGAACTGTCTCCCATGGGAGGGACCCACGGCCTCACAGGGGAAGACTCCTCTCCTGGAGCACCGGAAGGAAATCTCAGTGCTGAACTGACCAAAACCCCCATCCCTGTCTCCCTGCGCTGGTGGTGGGAAGGAGGAAGGGGCTGGGGGAAAAGGTGTTTTCAAGGGCTGATTTTATTTTACATTATCCTCATTTGTTTCTGTTAGCAATAAATTCACTTTGTAACTTTAAGTTAAGCCTGTTTTGCCCTTTAGGTGTTTTTCTCCCAGTCCTTGCCTCAACTCATGAAGCCATCATCAATTTTTTTTCCTTCTCTTCCCAGCTATGGCAGGGGAGGGTGAGCTACTCTCGTGGGTGTCTGGCATTGGGCCAGTGTCAAACCCCAGCAGTGGCTAAATGGGAGCTTTCCCTGGAGGGACCTAGCTACACTGAAGTGCAAATTTACACATATATAAGAAAACCAAATATATTTATTATGTTATATCAAAGATTAGGAATGTTTGAAGTTACATGTATTTTGTACAGTGTAACCCAATTTTTTTTTCTCATCTCAGTATTTATTTTGGTAACATGTGTGCACTTAACTTGTAGAAAAACCTATATTCAAAAAAAAAAAAAAAATTAAATTGTCCCTATAGGGCTTCTGAAGCATGCCTGCGCAATTTGAGGGTAATTATTTTTTGCAGTAATACTATTTCTTTAAACATTCTGCTAAATCTAATAGGTGTAACTGAATGACATATGAATGGAAAGAGGGGATCATAAAGTGTGCACTAAACTAATTGTTACATCTCACACAGAGTTTCAGTGGAATGAGAAGTTTAAAGTACAAAATATTAGTCCAGTGAAATACCTGAGTAGGATGGGCTTAGTATTGAGGGTGTGGATGGAGAGGGAGAGAGAAACAGATGGGCAGACAAATGGATATGTTGGATTGAAATGTCCATGTACATTAATATACAGCTGTCATACAAAATAGACTGGTCAATATTTAAAAATCAGCATTGAATAATAAATAAATTTCACCAAATGTAATTTTTGTTTCAAAATCTGAATTAAAGTTCAGCAGATCCTGAAACTCTTGTTTTCCTCAAAATTTGGTTTGCTGTTCAAGAGTAGAACACAATGGAAACTTAATGTCAAAGAATTTCTAACATTTTGTCTCGGTATAACTGAAAAGATATTTTAGCAAATTTCTTTTGATGCCTATATGATGTTCTAAAATATGTGCCAACTAGTTTTAACTTTGGAGTTATTAATGGAATTTTTAAAACTGTTGCTCCATTTAAACATGAGAATATTTCTTGTATGAATTTGTGTTCACTTGTGTTCCCATGATACTTCAATTTCCTCCTGATCTTCTTTTTATTGGATCCTATACTTTTCCACCGCAGCATTATTCTTTCAACCTAAATCTCAGAATAGACTCTCTTGAATCTTAAAAGAGAATAACACAAAAGCATTCTTTTCTTTTCCATGTTACAAGTAAATGAGTATGCATTTTCTCTTCTTTTTTTTTTCTTTTCTTTCCATAAAGCTTTTAAACTCAACATCAGGAACAAACTGATTTTTTAAAATGCAACAGGATTGCAAAAAATAGGTGCACAGTGAACTCATCTTCATTCTGTTATAGAGGTACTTGAGGGATCAGGTTTTTATTGGTTGCAATTACTCACAAGATGCATCCTTCAGTAACAATTTTTCTTCTTTCAGCGTTGTTCCTCATCAGAAAGGAGGCATGTCTATCTGAACTGAAATCCTGTATTTCCATTTACACAGGCTAGATAACCATCTTGCAGTAACAGTTTCCTTACAGCCCTCAAACGCAGCAATTCAATCTCAGAGGGTCTTCCTCAGTTCACAAATCAACCAGAAGCAATTGTTAGTTCTTTTCATAGGGTCTCACACTGTCAAAGTCTGGTTCTTATACAGAACTCAGCTGTTCTCTTATTAATAATAATTCTGGATGAGATAATACCCAGCTCACATTCAAAATTTGTTTCGCTAAGAAGTTATTTATGAGCAGGAAATGCTACCTACATTCAAAATATGAAACACGTAGAACCTACACAATATAGGATTATTGCCTTTAAATTCTCTGAATATTTGCAATGCATTTATATTTGAAATGCCTTTATGCATTGATGTAGGAGAGAAATGTTTTTTCATTATATTATTATCATAATGATTTAATATTCTTTACCTATATGTATTTGAATCTCCTACTTTTCTGTTTGGTAGACAAACATCTGTATTGCACTTCTCTAAATCAAAGTCTCAGACAAAAATAAAGTCTGAAAAATTGAATAAAAATAAGGCCTTGATAATGTCTTTAACTTACAAGCAAATGTAATTTATCGTTTACGCGAATGGGTTAGTAAACATCTAAAAACAATAGGGTAATCATATTGCTATGAAAACTTGATAGACTTTTGAGCATAAAAACACTGCTGCTGACCACAAGCCCAGAAGGAAGCAAAATAATCATTTACTTAATTACCACGTGGTAGACAAAAAAGCTGCATTGTCAGAACCTTTCAGTCAAAGATGTCTGATACCAAGATGTCCAAATGTCAATTCAAAAAGTTACTGAGATTTTTATCTAGGTCCAACCAACCAACCTTACTGTTGATGTGTTAAACTAAACTTGAGCCCTTCTTTTTACTGATTCCTATGCTTTATAAATTTTCATATCAAAGGGGAAATAATACGTAGGAGGGATGAAGAGTGCTAATTTCCATCAGAAAAGAAACGCTCTATTATTTATAATACATTTAAAAACAGCCCCCAACACTCAAAAGTAATCATAGGCATTGTCTCCAACTTGAAACAGATTTGCTTAGAAAAAATTTTTAATAATGTGTACTGTTCCTAGAGCAATTTGAAATACAGATGATTAGCCTGTTTCCCAGATGAGCACTCTATACAATTACTCTGAGAGACAGATTCTTCCTATTCTTTTTCTGTCCATCACAATTTTTTTCCTACAGAAAATGCTATCACTTTGTCTATCTGGGGAAATGTAGTATACTCTTCACCACTTTCCAATTCAGACAGTCTCTTGTCTGCTAGTCTGTTTGAAACTCCTAAGGCATAGGAAGGCACTGTATTTTCATTTCCCATATGTGAAAGCATTGCGTGGTTATGACATAATCTCTTTAGTCATCTGTGTTTTAAAATAAATGAAACTTTTTATAACATGTTGTGAAACTATTAATCCTGGGGTTTTTTTTCTTTTTTTTTTCCTGCTACTTATATTCTAAGAAATCCTGTTTATAGAATTTAGGACAAAAAATGTACAGATACTAAGAAAACATCTAGAAAGAGTTGCATCTAGAGATCTCCCTGCCCATGGCAGGAGTGTTGGACCTAGGTGAACTTTAGGGTTCCATCCAACCCAAACCATTCTGTGATTCTATGTTTCCGTGATTCTATGATTCTATGATTTTGTGCATCCAGTCTGCATGGTTGTCCCAGATGAGGGGCATGATACAAGCCTTACCCAAAGATTCAGGTGTCTATCACTCCAGAAGATTTCTCATTTACAGGGTGCACATATAACCACAGTGAATTTAATCTAATAGTTTTCTGAAGAGGCTGTCAACATACACTGGCCTTAATTGATAATGAAAGATTTTCTCCCATTTACAGCAAACTTCAATAGAATCAGAACATAAAAGAGGACTATTTCCCATCAGTTTCATTCTGATATCTTATTTTTTATGACAGGTAAATGGAAATCATCAATCCCTAATGCAATGCTTTATTACCATGATACCATTTAACCTAAGAGATTTAAGCTCTATGTAAATATTGCACATGTAGGATTAATTTGTGGCTGTTGCTTTAACACAGTCACTAGAAGTAAAGCCTCTAGCCAAAGAAGTTCCCTCATTTAATGTGATAAAAAAGACCTTGACATAGGGTCATGAAATTAGTTTTGTGGACCAGTCAGTGTTAGGTTAATGGCTGGTCTCAATCTTACAGGTTTTTTTCAACCTTAATGATTCTATGATTAAAAAAATAAATAAATGTGAATGCAAAGTTTAAATTTTACAAACTGATCTTTGTGTAAAATCATGCATAAGAGCTTAATTTTCCAAAGACATGAGTGATGCTCTGCTTTTCCAGATGCTGTAATAAAGGTTATTTGTATTGTGTTTCACCTGTGAAAAAATCCAAGCTGTCTGTTAGGTTTTGCCCTGTGAATGCCTAAAAAATAAATAAATAATATATCATTGTATTTCAGTAAATTATTAAAATGAATCAACATTATATTTAAATATGATACTGTAAAATGTAAAGATTCTTTTCCCAAGAAATAGCTATCAGAAACTTGCAGGCAACACAGCATTATGCTTATAAAATGTTCCTTCTCTTTTGAGATTTATTTATATTGAGACATAAACAAATTTTAAAAGCTTTTACTATACTTTTTAATAGATTTTGACATCTATATTGTTTTAACCAGAGGTTAAATATCTTCAGAACTGGACTCTCTCGTGCATGAAGACAGATTCAATATTAGTGTGGAAATATGATTCTTGATAAACTGATAGAGATGTAATATAATAACACCATGTTTTTAACCTCTGCTTCCATTAAGCAGTCATATATTTTAATGAAAATGCAAGCTAATGGAACTTTCTAATACAAGAAAACAAAAAACATTTGACAGAACTTCCTCTTTTCAGAGTCCATTTCAGTGATTTTGGCTAGTATACATTCTGAGCAAGTTTAAAAACCTTTAATATTTCATAACATGGAAATTAGATTTGTTATATATGAAAAAATAAATATTTTGAGAAAAAATTTATTTTATGTTCGCATTCTCTGAATTGTCTTTGACCATCGAGTAGTTGAGTTGAGCTAAAACACAACACAAACAAAAAATGATAAAAGAACTAGTTGTTTTGCTCTATATTTAAAAACTCGAATAACATTAGTCAGTGATAGCTTTTTAGTGCTCTAAACAGCTTACAGCTTAAAGATTTGACCACAGCTGTAAATGGGATCTTGTAAATGCCAATCGGGAGCAGCAGGAAAATCAGACACTGCGGTAAGTTTGGAATTGAAGATTTGCTTCTGTGCTTCTATCAATAGACCCTTATGCATACCTCAAGCATGTTGCTTCTTCTAATAATCACAATGTCAGTAAAAATTATGACATAGTTTGAGCTCCTAAGTTATGTACTGTATGGTAAAACATGCAAAGGAAATATAATGATGTTTGCATTTTTTGAAGCTGTAGTGCCAAAAGTGAACCTGTATTCAAGCTAACTGTGAATTTTATGTAAAAAATTACTGTTATTTATTAAGCCTGCCATTCAATGCTATCTCATCAAGTAATGCAGAGATATCAGCATATCTCCTCTGACCATTCTTTCTGCCAACATTCTTTTTAAAGATAACAAGAACCTCTGTTTGGCCTTCATGTTCATTTTTCAGCAAAACACATTCAGATCCAGATATGCTATTCTGTTAAATGTCATTCTTTAATTATCAGACTCAATGCCTAGCATTTCACTGACAGCATCAGCCATCATAGTGTAATTTACTGCATCCAGAATTGCACAGTGAATTTGTATTCATTAGTAGAGGGAAAAAAAAGACATACTGAACTAGCCAAATCAAATACAGATGGCTGGCCAACCATACAATTAAAAGCGATAAGCATGGCAGACTTTCGTGTTTACCCTTCACTTCCGTCTACTCTTTGAATTGAAGAGTGGATATTAGCTAAGTAGTTGATAAATGGTGTCTGATCTGAAAACCATTATACTAGCACATCAATATATTCCTTTCAGACTAATTCAGTACACAGTGTTACAATAATGTAATGTCAGGCATTAGGTGTGTTGCAACAAAATTCATTTTGGGTACATTCTGTGACTGTACATAGGCAACATATGATCCAAATACTTGGCAGGTGGAAGTGAATCTTGTGAATTACTCATGAACGGTTTAAATCCTTGAACTATTTATTATCTGCTTAGTACAACTCTATTTAAGCAGCAAATGTAATTTTCTTTTTGGGGAAGGCATCAAGGGAAGTTTTGTGACTGTAAGTAGGGGCTTGGTTGCCTGGCTGCTGTTGTTGTATAAACTTTGTATCTATAGGAAGAAATACTCAATCACAATCTAATTTTTAAAGGAAATGTCTTTTATTTTTACTTTCATGGCCTGTGAGATTTTTTAACCCTAAAATTACCACATTCAGCATCACGGATTTTTGTTCCTAATTTCTGTGAAATTTTACACTGAAGTAGCAGTGATGAAGAAAAAGAAAAAAAAAAGTAGATGTAGTTTCATATGTGCTTTTTATTTAGTTTACACTGGTCATTGGACTAGTGTGAGACAACCAGTGACACATGCAACATAAAGATATTGAAGAGGTGTATTAAGTTATGTCCTAGTTCCAATATTTCTTGTATAAACATGCCATACACGTTAGACTTACAAATTTCAGTTTAGAATTTAGGGGCTTTCTTATTGAAAATCCAACACGTATGTATGATCCCTCTGTGAAAATGTAGCTGCTTTATCGACAATAAGTCAATGTTGACATTAACGCTATCCTCGGTGATGCAAAATTAATAAAAATGTCAGTAAAGTCCTCGCTCTCTGTTATACTATAATCAATGGCCTAAATCTAGCAAGCCTCTTATCTGTGTATACATTTTTAGTTATATACATTGTAGTCATACCTTTGTTAAAGTCAATGGCAGGTCTATTAATGAGTTCAAGTGGTGTCTGAGAGACCTCATTTGCATTTCAAGAAAATTAAAACTATTACTTAAATGATTTAAAGTAGAACAAAGTTTCTGTGTTAATCCAGAAGCATTTTTAAGAGAGCAAAATATTATGGTAGTATTGTGGAAAACATAGCTTAACTGTCTGCAGAAGGCTGAAGCTTCAGAAGACAAAGTGGATTTAGGAGTTTCCCAAAAGAAACAAAGTCCTCAAAGCTATCAGATATCAAAAAACAGGAACAAAAATTATCTCAGTGACCTTACATTAAGGGCTTTTTTAATCTCATTTTTTATCACACTCTCTTTCTTTAAAGGCTTTATTTCTAGGAACCATTTTAAAGCATCAGACGTAAATGAAGTGAAATAAAAATGTTAGCTTCAATTAAGGTGAAGTTTCCGAATGTCGTGGAAAAATCTAGTTCAGTCTTCCATTTGCTTTTTGGTTAACTTCTAATTTGTGAATACTGAAACAATTCAGCAGTGTGATAAAAAACATATTCTTATCTCTACATTTAATTATGAAGAGCTGTAAACTGATAAATGTAGTCTACAATTAATAAAAAGATGAATTAACATTCAACTAAGAAGCTACCAACTTTTCAGTCTGATGATAGAAGTACTTTCTGCCATAAGAAATTATTCTTTTGATTGAAAAAAGAGAATAATGCAGCTTCTGCTTTCAAAAACATCCTAAAACATTTTTAAAAACACATTTTAAGGAGTTATATTTTCATTTAGATTTATTTGTAAAGTTCCTAAAAAAATAAGAACAACAGTTCAATCAAGTACTTAAATAGTGAAATAGTGACAATCTTTATGGTTTTATATTCATTTCAACATTCAAAAAACAAATTGTCTGAGAGTCTAAACTTATGAATATTAGCACTCATGGTCTAATTGTTAACTGTTTTGCAATATGGGAGAATGTTAAATTCCACAGAAGAATGGTAAACCTTTGCTAGATATGTTTAAAACTGCCCAAAGAGTGTCTGGACAACTGAAATTCAAAACTGGAATCATAAAACCTCCTTCTCAGACACCCTTCCCAAGCAAAATTACGTCCATATTTTCTCTTTATTCTAAAGAAGGCACTTTTCTGCTAATATTTGTGAATTCACCAATATGCAATATCTCTCATGGATGCAATCAGTGAGACTGACCTTAAAGGAAAGTTCTTCTCTCTCCATGTTTCAATTCATAAGCATTTTTCAGCTATATAAAAACAGATTTTCAGTGAGACAAAATAAGTAATATATACCGATTTTATCTACCCAAGTATTTTATCCAGAATTGTGTGGTTTGTTAGTGAATCCTCCAATAGTTCTTACTTAGAGTACTTTGCTCAGTCTGTAGTTTTGTGCAGGCAAACTTGGTACCTTTAGGAGTACTGTATCAGATGTAAGAAAAATGTTCAAGGGCCATATTAAATCTAGTTTAACCAACATCTGTTTCAATGCACTCCTGTTGTGCCAAATGCTTATACCACAGTAATAAGATTCTTTCACTCACAGAAACATGCAGATATGGGTAGCATACAGTAGATATGTAGATAAGCAGTCTTTGACTACTAGTTTGAAAAGCCTTTTAGTGCACCTGAACTCTAGTACTACAGAGTTTAGAGCAGGAGAGTGAACTAAGATAGAAAAAAGAGCCAGAAGGAAACCGGAAACCAGTTAGTGGTATATTAGTGTTTTTACAAATTGGCAAGAAATGTATACAGGAGTAGCCACAATTAAGTTGTTCTTGTCTAAAGAAAAATAAAAGTGTGAGTCTATGAGCTGTTTAGTAATGATAAGAAGGCATTGAATCTGTGAGGAACTCATTTTCAACAACTTTGTCCAAGAGCACTGACAGCCTTCTTCACAATAATTTTATTTCCTTTTTTTCTTTTTTTCTGTCAGTAAACCGAAACATCTGTCTGCAGTTACAGAGTGCTTGCTTCACAGCTTGAAGTTTAGGCTTGAAACATCTCTTCAGTTATGTGTCAACAGCATTGGAAGAATTATACCTGCCAATTTACATCTCTTTAACAAATAGACACACTCCTGTTGTCTTCAGGAATACTCTTAGAACTATTTTAGTATTCTTGTCAAGGAAATGGATCTTCTTGTAGTTTTTTTTAGTGTGGAGAAAATTTTCTATAACTTGAAAGATTGCCATTTGTTCATAATTTTCTGTGCTTGCTATCCTTGAGCAAACCAGTAGTTTTGTAAGCCAGCACAGATGTGTTGCCTCTTTTGTCAGAAATTTAGACATCAAGAACAGTACAAATGGCCTTCAGGACTGGTATAGGTTGTCATAACTCAGCTAAAACACTGCACAGTTTTTAGTATTTCACCAGTTAGGAAAGGTCTGTGGCATATATCACAGATACCTTCATTTTCAGGAAACCAAGTTTATGAGGAAAACTATGATTCTAACACTTCTAAAAGAAAATATCAGATAATACAGATAAAGATCACAAATAATAGTTTGTGGTGATGCAATGTTCTTACTGTGTTTTTATATGTTCTTTGTATAGTCTATGTTCTTTGTATATTCTTTGTACCCCAATGGTTTATCCCTACCTTCCCTACTTCTATTCCTAGTTGGTTTGTTCCAGATCCAAGCTGCTCCCGTGGTGATCCCAATATGGTTATCCCCTCCCCTTGTTCTGGCTCTTTCCCTATCAATCACCCAAACCCCTCCCGTTGTTCCCGAAGGTTCGGTGTCCATCACCTGAGCCCTCCCTAATTACCCTTATATGGTCCCCATCAATCCCCCGAGACCCTGCCCCCTCGGATACCTCTCCTCTTGGAAATCCCCTAAACCTCCATGCCCCATTGGGGCATGTGATCCCTTTCCCTCCACCCCTCGAGGCTATTGGCCTATGTGAATGTCTATCCCTGTCCGTATCCCTCCCCTAAAGATACTTTTGGTCCCCTGTTAAGCCATCCCCATGGTAATGCCTCCCCTTATAAGGTGTTGCCCAGAGCTGCTTGGTGCTTGTCCTCTGTGGATCCCTCCAATAAAGTTGGGGTACCTCCTGTGGCCGGCCTCCTCGCTACTTTTTATCTCTCCCTTTGTCGGGGGCTGCTGAGTGCTGCAGTGTCTGGAGCCGGCGCTCCGCAGGGTAGAGCTGAGGCTTCAGAGGAGCAGCTTTAAAGCTCCGTGCCTGCGGCTGCTCGCCACTCCTGTCACACACCGCTGGAGCCAGCCCGGGCAGTGGACAGCAGCGGTCAGTGTGACAATAGTTGATCTGTTCATTCTTGTTAACATGCTTCCCAGGCTAGTGTGTGTAGTTTTCAGAATTTCGGTGAGCATTTTTTGCTTCAAGTTGAGGCGTTTGGTCAGAAATGAAATCTCAAAATATATACTGAAATTTTGTATAAACTCTACTGAAATTTACAGCAAGTGGATACCTAAAAACACTGAGGAATTTATCCTACATTTATTGGATAACTTTTTTACTTTTCTGGAATACCCAAGGCCACAGGATAACTATCTGTAGCACTTCAGTGTGAATAAGGCTAATGGAATAATTCCAAATGCCTAATCAGGTCATCTAAAAACCAGATATTTAATTCTAAGCCATTCAGCACAGGTTTTCTCAGTAGCAGTCAAGAGAAATACCTGCTTCTAGGACTACTTTTATAGGAATATATAGGAGTATGATAGATCAGGTGAATTGTCCTTTAAAAGTATCATTCTCCCCTCGTTGATTTTTCAAACAACTAGATAACTTGCAAGCATTTGAAAAGGGGTATATCCATACAGTTCAAAAAAGCTGTTGCTTTTTCAAAAGCTAGGTATCATTAATACAAGCCACTCTCAATTTTGAGTTCAGTGGTAAAACATGCTTGAGACAATGCCAAAGTATTTTGTTTAACAAATGTATCCTTAAGAAACTCTTAAAAACATGTCACCATCCACGAGGAGGCTGGTGAACATCAACAAAGAGTCTCTGTATATCACCAATGAATTTGAGTGTATGGGCTTTCTTGTGTTTAGTATGTTACTTCAGGCATGACCAGTGTAAAACTTACATTCTGCCTTCTTGATCCACCTTTGTAATTAATTTTAAAGCAATGAATATAACTGGATTTTACTGTTGCTTTTTTTTTTTTACATTAAAAACATAAGCTTCTTGTCTTTTCATAAACAAAGTAATTCTTTAAAGGACTTTTCATCATGAGACACTGTTCTCTGTTTCTGATGAGCACATTCCACACTCTGGTTGTCCATTTGAATATTGAATAGCAATAGAAGTTTTTACAGTTGAAACATTTTCATTTCAAGAAATGGGTTTTTTCAGCACTTACAAATGTAAACTGTATTCTCTGCTGAATTACTCTTCACAAAGGTCTTTTCTAGGTAATATGACATCATGATTATTCAAGCCAAGATCTAAAACATATTCTTTGTGACTTAACAGAAAACACTATTTGGTTTTCAGGTTGGTTTAGACAAGACCTATTTATGCACCCTTTGTATTAAATTACTTCAAAGAATAGCAATTATTCACATCAGGAAGAAGGAGACTGGAAACACTTAAAAATATTTATTCATGCTAAGTTTCTGAGGCATCCAAGTTAGAAGCTGTAGTGTATTGACCCTGGCTGGATGCCAGGCAGCCACTAAAGCCTATCACTCCCCTTTGCAGCTGGACAGGGGAGAGAATATCTAACAATGGGTTCATGAGTTGAGATAAGAATTGAGAGATCATTCACCAAATACTGTCATGGGCAAAACAGACTTAAATTAGAGATATTAATTGAATTTATTTCTAACAAAATCAGAGTAGGATAATGAGAGGTAAAATAAAACGTTCAGAACAGCTTCTCCCCCACCCCTCCCTCTTTCCCAGCTCTACCTCCTCCCCCAGTAGCCCAATGAGACAGGGAATGGGGGTTATGGTCAGTTCATCACCCCTTGTTTGTCCCACTGCCCAATGAGACAGGGAATGGGGGTTATGGTCAGTTCATCACCCCTTGTTTGTCCCACTGCTCAAGAAGAGGAGCTTGCCCCACTCCACAGTGGGGTCCTTCCCACAAGAGATAGTTCTCCACGAACTGCTGCGATGTGAGTCCATCCCACGGGCAGCAGGTGTGGGGTATGCCCAGCCACTGCCCTGGAGGGATGTCTGCTGAGATAAGGAGATTGAGCAATCTCCCAGCAGGGCTCCCTGGAAAGGCAACCACTTCTTGGGTCATGGCGAGGAAAGGTAGACCCACAATCCTTTGGGAGACACTACGTGGATCATTCTGTAACCCATTGGTCTGTCCCAGACCCTCTGTAATCCATTGGTCCCCTTGCTGATCCTCTGTATCCCTATAAAAGCAAGATCAATGGGCCCCTGTGGCTCAGAGAGAGCTTGTCCCTGGCTCTCCCCTTCGCCAGAGGGTACCCACAATAAAGCTACCTTCGTGCGGAACCAGCCACACGGGCCTTCTCGTCTCTCTCCGGTCCGGTTTGGCCTGGAGGCTGCCCTGCAGAGCTGAGCTGGAATCACGAGCTGACAATCACTAAAGAGCTGACAGCCTCTGCAAGGGCCCCTCTGCCAGCAGCTGAGAGGAAGACACCGGACCTCGGGAAGGCGATTCCTTTCGGGACCATCTCCCCGGACCGGTCATCTCTTCCTGGGTCACAGCCTCCGACCCCATCACCAGCTGTAATAAGCAGGCCTTCCCAAACTGTTAGAAAGTGGGTCACTTCCACAGGGTGCAGTACTTCAAGAGCAGGTTGCTCCAGCATGGGCTCCTCTCTCCACAGGGCTCCCACAGGGTCGCAACCTCTTCTCAGACATCTACCTGCTCTGGCATGGGTCTCCTCCCTGGGCTGCAGATGCATCTCTGCATCCCTGTGGATCTCCATGGGCTGTAGGGGCACAACTGCCTCACCATAGTTTGCAGGAGAATCTCAGTTCTGGTGCCTGGAGCACCTCCTACCCTTCCTTTTCCACTGATCTTGGTTTCTTCAGAGCTGTTCCTCTCACATGTTCTCACCCTTCTTTTTTCTGGCTGCAATTACAACTGCGCAAGAACTATTCTTTTTCTTCTTCTTAAGTATCACACAGTTACTGCAGAGGTGTTACCATCATTTCTAATTGGCCTAGCTTTGATCAGCAGCACATTCATCTTTGGTGCTACCAGAGATTGGCTCTGCTGGTCAAGGAGGAAGCTTCTAGGAGCTTGTCACAGAAACCATCCCTGTAGCTGCCCCGCTACAAAAGCTTGGCCGTGCAAACCTAATACAGAAGCACAGATTGCCTGATTCCATGCATAAAAATTAAAATAGATAGATCACTGTACAAAATTTCAAGTTAGATCACAACAGCTATATCTACAACATACAGTTTCTATACCGCCAGTTCAAATGCTTTAATGAGATGTTAAATATGGTGCATTTAATAAAGATATTAAATTAATCGAAGCCTAAGTACAGAAGGAGTCCAAAATTTATATCTTTGAAAACTATTGTTCTATTTTTTAAAAAGGCAAGAATTCTTAAACTACATGTCTCTACACTGAGGTATACCTTTCTAAAGGCCATGTAAACCATATGTATAACATCTTTAGACAAAAAATTTCTATTACCTAATAATGCTCCTTTTCTACATACAATCCTTTCCCTATTGTTCTAGATTTGAGAACATTTTAGAATATAGACAGCATTGGAAGAACAATAAATAAATACAAACTGTGCCTAAGGCTTAGTTTCCTGAATATTACAGCCAATTCTGATTCAATGAAAGGATTTCTATTTATACCAGAAACAGCTGAATTAGGCCATAATATGAAAAAAACTGCTAAATGGTATCACTTTCTTTATACAAGACTGTAATTTTTGTCAACATTTTCAAATTCTTTGACTAAAGCAAATGAATTCACCTGAATAAAAGGCACTGGGTTTTGATCCTTTATGAACACATTTATGTGGAATATCCCTAATAGCAAATAAATGAGATTAAATATAGTTACATGTGCTTATGAATGGATTTGCATAAAAATGTAAATCTACAAGCACAGAAAATTTTCCACTTTATTAAAGATATTAGATTAATTGCTATATCCTTTATAGAAGCATTTTTGATTTTTGTTACTTTGATGCGGCAAAACCCTCAAGACAACGTTTTACTTTATGGAACTTGTACTATTTAAAATTATTTTCCTGAATCATAGCCTAGTTTGAATTCACAATAACTAAAGGTCATTAAAACCTTTCTGCTTTCCTATTCATTTTTAATTGGAAAATTATTTAGTTGGTTTTTTTGTTAAAGTGCAAATGAATAGAGGGTTACTTCCATATCAATTTCAATATTAATGAAAGAGCACAAATTAATCATACTCCTTGTATGAAAATTAAAATATAAAAAAAAATCTAAGATATAAACTATAGTATATATAGTATATAACTTTAGTAGCTATACCAGGCTTGAGATAAACAAATCTTCACAAACCTAATTATGTACAAAAAAACATATCCACAAGTTAAAAACAAATCAAAAGAAAACAAATAAAGAAAACAACAACAACAAGAAAAGGGAGAATTCCCAATGTGATTCCATTACACAGAGAAACCATCATTCTGGTGTCACAGGATGAGAATTGTAGAGGAAGATAAGACTTGTTTATTATATATATGATGATTGACAGCAGAACCATTTATTTTCTGTAGCCTGGGAAATTAAAAACTTACCTGCAATTGACTCAGTAAATTGTTGTTGTTATTAAATTATTTTTCCTAAATATAACATAATTAATATTGGCATCAGCAGTTTATGTTTGCCACTGTTACCTAATCACCATGGGATGTATAGTTCCCCAACCTCCCACACAAATTTGTACATGTGAAAACTCAAGCGTAATGTTAAATGAGCTGAAGTAAAAGGCCTTAGCTCTAACCTACATAAACACATACGTATCGTAGATGTAAGTTTATTTGCCACAGCATGCCTGCATGAGGACTCACATGCATACCCTTTGTATGAATTTTCCTTTGCATGAATAGCTGGAAACCTATTTTAAATGCAACTGTGCAGACAAATGTGTAATCTAAACATATTCCTTTTCCTATTGTTTCTAGTATTTTTGATATTATACTGTGTCAAAAAAAAAAATTCTGTTTCTGATGCATAATTGTTTCAAGCAGATGAAACCTGATGACATATCAGAGGATGGCATCTGAGGATTATTCTGTACATATTCAACACATTTCTTCCCTCTTAGCTCTGATATACATACATATGTATTTCTTTATAATATATTTCATCTTCTTCCCTTGTGAAGAGGTTTTCTTTTCAATCCCAGGACAAAACCAGGATATCTTAGACCTTCAGCTCACCTTGTCAACTACGGGAATGAATGAAGATTTTGCTACAGATCCCAGGGTTCTGATGAAGAGGATTTCTTAGTAATGACTGTGGTTTTCCTCTTTTGGTACCCTGCTCCTGGAAGCTTTTACTTGGTAAATCCCCAGAACTGGGAGAGTGGGGGAAATATATTAAGGGAACATACTATTATTTTCAAACTATAATCTTTACTCTTAGCACAAATATTTTTTCTGTAACTTTTTATTACCACTGATATCCTCTGGTGTTTCCTTTGCGTCACTGTATTGTTCTGTCAACCGCTCAATAAGTGTACTAACAAAACTCACATCTGCAGCAGCTTTATTAATCTTGCTGGCTTTCTGCAAGAGAAATGCTACTACCAATTTCAAGCTTCCAAAATCAGCTGAAAGAAAGAAATCAGACTTCTTTACTGCAATATCAAACTCTGAGCCCAGCTCCTCATTTTAATTACCAAATACTGACCAAGAGAAACTACAGACCTCAATAGAAGGAGCTTCCTCTGGAAAATGAGTAGTAGCTTTCCTGCTGAGGAACAGAGCAGAGCCCATGTGGATGCAACAGAATATTTCCCTGTATGTTGTCAGATATAACAAATTCTGAGTTCTTCCTAGAACTCAGAATGTGATAGAAAACTTTCATGAATCCTTAATCTATGGCAAAATGGAGGTTACAGAGAGTGTAAAATTGCATATTAGAAACTGAAAAATCAGCAGAAGAGTAATTTGTAAACTGAGTTTCAGAGTCATGGTAGGAAGGAATTAATCAGTGGTGACAGACACTCAAATCTCAAAACTATTCCAAAAGGCAGAAGTTACTTGACAGAATAAGTTACAGAAGCACCTCAGTGATTCCCTGTGTCCATGTAATATGGAGTAACTAAATTCTAAATAGATTGAAATAGCTTAAGTCCCAAAAGTAGCAGTGGTTTATGTCAGTATGTGATGACCATTTGATGAAGAATGTTACAAATGGGTCTTTCTAAACAGGAATTTGATTTTTTTTTTCTTATATGGGTGTTCCTCTGTAGATATAACACCCTTTTGAGTTATAGGCTACAAACTAGAGGGCTTTCTTAACACAATCAAAGCCTTTTACAGGACAACTCCACCTCCAGGTTAGGACACATAATATGGTGTCTCTGAAAATGTGTATCAACTTGTAAATGAGTATGTCTAGTCAATACAGTCCTCATATTCCACTAATCAGCCACCAGATCAGGATTGGTTGCTCAAACATAGTGACCAAGTGCCAGCTGAGACATGGCATAGGTAATAGGTCTTCATGAATGGCAGCTGATGGACAGTTAGGACACCCTAGCATGTTTCAAGTAACTTCAAATGCCAAAGTCTCATGGAGTAATTCAGGCATTCGAGGAGTATTTTTGAATGAACTAAATTACTTCCCAAGTTACATGGACTGTACTGAGATGTGCGAAGATTGTAATGAGGTTTAGACCATATGTGACCATAGAAGTTTCAGACAGCTGGAAATAAAAATAAGGATAATTAACTCTTGAACTGAATCCAAACTGAATGTGATTCACCTGCCTAAAAACAAACTTGCAGTGCCATTTCAGTATCCTGTCTAGCTTTATGTTGCCACTTCAGAGAGAAATTTATCTGAATAGGATCTGTGTCACTTCTCTCATTGTCTCACGGCACTTAGACACCTTTCAGTGTTTTGAAGGATACTAGATATTAAGGAAACAGATGCCAGCATATCTCTGTATCTTTAACCTCGTATGTGAAGAAAAAAGAAAATACAAGGAAAGTAGTTATAGATTACTCCAGAGCAACCACTGGTAACAAACATATAAATAGGAAATATAAAATGGTATCAAATGATAATGGTTTGAGTACTGTGCGGGTTCTCAGCCCCCATGTGTCCTCCCTGGATGGGGGAGAAAGTCCTTGCCAGGAGTAAGAGACAAACAGGACTTTTGGATCTTCTCGGTCTTCAGATTGTTTATTATATCTTATCAGTAATTTACATGCTGCCGACATAGCATGAAGCTGAGCAAGTGCCAAAAGACAAAATGCAGGAAACTCAAGGCCCTTTTAAAGATAAATCACCCAATTGTCACCTAGAACGTACATTATTTTGACTTTTCTACCAGTGCCTAATGAACTATCTATTCACGTTGCCCTGTACTGTGGCATTTCCTAACCAATCATTCTGTGCTACCAACACTGCAGAAAATGGAGTAGGTGAAGAAGAAGGAAGAGACCTGAAAAACGACAGGAGTCCTCCATCTTGTCTTCATCTACTTACCATACTAACAAACCTAAAATTCTAAATTTTTCACCCTGTAACAAACTATATATTATACTACCACCTAACTCACACCCTTGTAGATTCTAATTCATCCCAAAGCCTTGGCAGCTCTCTCCATGGACAAAGGTTAAAAACAGTGTTTCCTGGGGGGATGGGCCCCTCAGGACAGGCAGAGAAACATTCCCTTCACTTTGGGTTCCAACAGAGTACCACTATGTTAGGCATCCTAGTACTTCCAGGAGGTGTTCTAGGATTTGCAAAGTTCCTGATATGTTTCTTGCTCTCAGATAAAAGATGTTTAGCTGCAATCATAATATTTAAATAGTTTATGTAATTTTTAAACATTACAGAATAAACAAATCTGATATTAACAACACAGATGCTTTGAAGCTTCTTAAGTGCAACTAGTAATAATGAAAGACATTATATGGTTAGTATAGATCTAGACACATTATTTTATTTAGAATTTCACTCTTTGAGAGTTTTGTGTTTAAAGTTCTTGCAAACTGTGTTAGGATTACAATCCTAACACAGCTTTAATACAGTGGTGTATTAAAGCACAAATAGAAGGCAGTGTTGCGACCTCCTAAAAAGTACAGACACTACTGTTAGTAGATAAATTATGCATGCTAATTGATACTCTGCATCTGTTGATTTGCCAAAAGCTAATTAAAATGCTTTAAAGCCATTATGCTGTTTTAGGCATATTTTGTGATTTCATAAAATGTCATTTATGTAGTGAGAACCATGTTTCTTTGAAAATTCATTTCAAAAAGCAACAAGGACACAGCTTCTGCATGCAAATGAATCTCTTAGGAAAGGTGTCTCAAACTAGTTTGACTTATAGTGAACAAGAGACAACATTTTACTTCTACCTACAGTAAAAGTTATTGTAATAAGGCAAATTCCAATGATGAATTCAATATGGCTTAAGGTAAAAAAAAAAAGAAGAAAGCAAACGAAAAAGGACATTTGTTTATCGTTAGCAAGAAGCCTGTATGTGCCAGATGATGGGAAATTCAATTATGCTGTGAAACACTTTCTACTCTCACCAAAAAAAAAAAAAAAAGCATAAAAAACTCACAAAGAACAAACCAAAGTGGGTAAAAAAAAAAAAAAAAAGAAGAAAGCATCCACATTCATCCAACAAATTGTAGCTTATGCTTTCAGGAAGAACATTTATATGATAATAGTTTCCTTCATGTAGGATTTTAATCTTAAAAGGATTGCAACAACAATAACTAATTAATCTTCTAAGCAATCTTAGGGATTAGAAATTGATTTCTCCATTGCACTTGTACAGAAAGAAGACTTGGAGTCAAGTAGCTTAATTTGCTGAAACTGCAGCAATCTACACAAGGATGAATTTGGCCGGAAAGGATGAAGAGCCAGACTGTCAAATGGTTGTAGGAACTATGACATACAAGACTACAGTATGTAAGAAATAAGTATGTAGTTCTGAAAGGGCATTTCAAAATACAAAAATACAGAATTAGAAACCTGTAGAGAAAAGCTGGGATGAGATTCACAAAACTCAGAATGAAAAGTGAGAACATGCAAATTGCAAATAGGAACCAAGTAGACAGGAAAAAAGGAACGTCTAACATTGACTGCCTGAATTCTATTCCTGCAGGGAGCAGCTGCCCCATTTTTCAAAACAGCCTCTGGATTACATAATGTATCTGGGAAGTGGAAATCTAAGTAAATCTTAGTCTGAAGAGATTTGGACTGATGGCCAGCACTTTGCTCTAATGCAGGCCTAAACAAGACTAAAATTTAGTTCCTTCATCTTAGTTGATATTCAATGTTCTGCAAGCAGAAATGCCAAATTCATAGA
Organism: Corvus hawaiiensis; assembly: GCF_020740725.1. Taxonomy (NCBI): domain Eukaryota; kingdom Metazoa; phylum Chordata; class Aves; order Passeriformes; family Corvidae; genus Corvus; species Corvus hawaiiensis. Next base: position 29,324,268 of record NC_063215.1, read on the forward strand.
AGTTGAAATTGAATAATAATAGGCATGATAATACAGTCCTCCAAGTAGGATAATTTTTTGTTTGGATGTCAGGTTATCTTAGATAGCTCCTACAAATTTGAAATTGTGGGACTTGAAGTGTTCTACCTAAAGATCTCTGATTACAAAGTTTATGTTTACAAGTAGACTGAAGAAAAGAATTTCACTTATGTGTCTAATTTTCATCTTACAAAAGTGCCTTTGGCTAAGATAGCTGTTCAGTACCTGACACACAGGGTGAGATTTAGTTACAAATAAAAATAACTTATTTTAGAAGTCTACATATAAATACCTATACCTGTGCTAAATATCCAGGTCTAAGGAATAATGGATGCTTAATTAACAAACCTGCCCCCCTCCCAAAATTACCTCACTCTAAAATCAACCTCTGTAGCTTCACTTAGCTCCTGAAAGACATCTATTCCCAAACAGAGCTCAGTAGGACAATTAAGGCATTAATACAGTTCTAGTAGAAGTGACACAGAGCCTATGTGAAAATATAGAAGAGCAAGTAGGCATGTGTGAGACAGTTGGGAGACCAAAAGTAATTTCAAACATTATTAATATGCCCACATAGTCAAGTATCTGGTGGTTAGTTAGATTAATTTTATTATTTTTTAGAAATTTTGTCACTATTGACTATGTTGATTAGGTTTTACTGTCTGTAACAGAAGCTTAGCCACCTAGAATGACATCAAAATCTGTAGGCAAATATTTATTTTTAGGTAATAAAAATCCACCCTAATAGAGACATTCACTAAAAAATTGTAAGCGTTGAAAGAAATTTTGGGGAAAAAGTACTTAACAACAAAGAGTAATTTCTGTGAATAGTGTGGCACCTATAATACCGTACAGATACGAACATTACCAAAAGACCAGTAGTTAGTTGTTGCTGGGAAAAACTGCTGAACAGTTCAATTTAAACTCACTTTATGGAGTTTAAATCCAATCAGGATTGATTCATCCATTTATTAATGGCATTTAATTAACTGGCAGTCAATGAACTATATATTAAGAATCCCTATCAGTAATACAGCAGATAATCAGCAATTCACTCAGCTACAAAATGCTAATAAAGACCTATTTCTTTGCTAAACACCTTTATATAACTAATCCCAGAAGATGACAGTGAGACACATGCACACTTACATGCAGTCCCTACCAGTGTGGCTTACACATGCCCCATCCCAGAGTGTGGGTGCAGGTTTCCCATCTCCTGTGGAGATGTGGGTGCTCCAGCTGAGCATGTATGCTTGCCACTGCGCATGCCCAGCTAAAGGAAAAGCCATGGGCAGGAGCAACGTGCAGTCATGCACCCACATGTATCCTGGGAAGTTGTGCACTCATGCTGCTCCTGCACGCTGGTCACTGGCTGGGTGAAGGGTGTTCCTGAGTCCAACCAGGAGCTGCTGGGCCTGGCCCAGGCAGTAATTCAAGTGCCACAGGGTGACACCTGGCAGTGTGCAATCAGGGTCATTGCTCCTAATCCCACTTCAAGGGATCCTACTTCTTTCCCACCTTTTAAAAAATTTCAGGTTTGCTTTAAGGTTCACTCATTTTTAGTGTCTTCCTGTAATTTCCTGGTTTGACCTTGACTGTCTGCCAAGTTCCCTGCCAGCCTTTCTCTCTCTTCTTTATCAGCAGAATGAGGGGATAAAATAAGGTGGAAGAGCTCCCAGTCTGAGATAAAACAGGGAGATGATTTACCAAATTACAGTCATGGGCACAACAGACTCAGTTTGGGAGAAAATTAAAATAGAGTTGGATGTTGAGAAGCAAAGACAAAATAATACCATCTTCTATTCCCCCTTTCTTGAGGCTACTCCTCCATTCCTGACTCCTCATTCTTCCCCACTCCCCAAGCAGTGCAGGGGGATGGGGGAATGAGGGAGTCATATTAACCCACAAATTTGTCTCTTCCTCCTCTCTTTTTCTTCCTGTTTAATCATGGGCTGTTCATGGGCTTCAGTTTCCTTCTCAGGTATCAGGTCCTCAATGTGCTATGTTGTAGATACCTGCTCAGGTACCTGGAGCACCTTCTCCCCTTCTTCTTTCTCTTGGTCTTCACAGCTGTGTTCTGTAATTTTTTTTTGTTTGTTTGCTTGTTTTTGTTTTGTTTTGTTGTTTTTTTGTTTAGGTTTTTTGTTTTGTTTTGGTTTGGTTTTTGTTTTTTCTCATCCCTTTTTCCTCCCTGGTATTTCCTGTGCTTTCACTGTAAGTGCTTGGACCCAGAAAACACAGACAGCAGACACAAAAGCTGGTGGCCAATTCCATGTTAAACATGATCATTTGAGGTGATCAGAATGCTTTTTTCACTCTGAGACAACAGGTTTTGGGCAAACACCCTCCGGATGTGTATATTGGATGTGCACACATTATTTACACCCCCAGCGTAACAGGTGGTGTCATCCATGACATTTTTCAAGGGTGGACCATGCAGGCACTCTCACATTAAGTCAGAGACAAAAATCATGACAGAACGCATGAAGGTTCAGTCTTTGCACTTGATATCACTAAACCTGTATAATTTAATTTGTTTGTGTTGCTGAGATAGTATATTCAGCTATATGCTACTATTGCACCGCAAGGAAGGACTGCAAGTTAAGAACAGGTTTTAAAATTTCCCCAGCATCTGAGAGTTAATACAATGGAAACTGCAACTCAAGTCATTTCAGTTAGAAATGCAATGAATGCATAGCAGAGAAAAGATGAAAAAAACTTAATGTACTGTGATTTAAAAATATATTCCAACATCTAGAATTAGAACAAGAAAAATAAAAGGTACAGAAATTCACACTTACAAACTTAGTGAATCACAGAAAAAGTTTATCCCTCAAATCTATAAAACAAGGAATTCTAATTCCATCTCTAGGCAAAATCATATTTCCCATCTGTTTCTTACTTATTTTCCCTAATTTTGCAAATTCTCCTCTTGAGAACAATCAGGTAATTTTAACCAAGTATTCATTCTGATTTCTTAAAAAAATTGATCTGGAAAGGACCTTGAGAAGGCTTATGTTTCATTCCTCTAACCCAAAGAGATGTAATTCCTGACTTATACTTGTTTAATATGTTTTTAAAAACCCATCCACTGAGGGATGCCACAATCTCTCTTCAAGCAGTCGATGCCAGCACATCCTTATCCGTACTGTTACAATTTTTTTTTCTAACTGGAAACTTTCTTGCTGAACTTTATTTTCAGCACTTCTCAATAGAGTCATAGAATGGTTTGGATTGCAAGGGTCCATAAAGATCACCTAGTTCTAACCCCGTCACCATGGGCAGGGATCCCACCCATTACTTTGGTTGCTCAAGGTCACATCCAACCTAGCCTTGAACACTTCCTGGGATGGGGCATCCACAGCTTCTCTAGCCAACCTACTCCAGTGCCTTGCATCCCTCACAGTAACCAATTTCTGCCTAATAGCTCATTTAAACATACCCTTTTCAGTCTGAATCCATTCCCCCTTGTCCTGTCACTACATATTCTTGTAAAAAGTCCCTCTCCTTTTTGTATGCTCCCTTCAGGTACTGAAAGGCTGCAATTACGTCACTCTGGAGCCTTCTCTCCTCCAGGCTGAACGATCCCAACTGTCAGCCTTTCCTCATAGGACAGGTTTTCCATTCCTCTAATATTTTCTTTATCCCTCCTCTGCACTTGCTCCAAGAGGTTCATGTCCTTGCTGTGTTGAAGTCTGCAGAGCTGAACACAGTACTCTACTGTACAAATGGTAAACAGGTTGTCCTCCTCTTTGCACCAGTCATCTTAAGAAGACTACCACATGCTGTCACTGTGAAGGTCTTTTAGTCTAAATCCTACAGTTATTTCAGTCATGGACCTGTATGCTGACCATTTCAATGTTTTACAATAGGATCACTTTAGTAATGCAAGATCACAGATGCTCAGGATAACTTCCAATCATTTTATAGAGAAATTTTCCCTGTCCTATGGAAGCAAGTATTCCAAGCTATGCTACACTATTTAAATTCAACCTATCTTTGCAAACATGCCTTCAGCTTTTAAAGCTGTGTTGAATTCCAGTAGTGTACTTCTATATAGTGTCAGTCCACCCCAATAATGATAGGTCAGAGACTGATTCTACATTCTAAGGCTACATGTATGATGTTTTTGTCTTTCAAGCAAGGAAGGAAAAAAAATTCTTTTAGAATTCCATTTCAGAATGTGTCAGAAGTATTAATTTGCTAAAATCATATACTTACTGTCACATAAGACAAAGATTTTAGTGATACTACTCTATTAATTCCAAATCACATGAGTTAAGGAGCTGAGAAATTAGTTACAGTATTTAACAGGAATAGAAAGTCCATGAAAAATATATAAATGTAATACTAAAGTGAAAACCACTGACTATGCATTTCTTCTTACCAATAACATTATTTAGTCTACTTAGAAAAAGAACCTAAAGAAGATTTTCCCCAGAAATAAAAAAACCCAAACCCTATCAATGATGCCAGAAAAGCTTCAGCTGCAGTTTCTCTCTAACTATGCAATTTTACTTGATATAATACAGTCTTAAGTCTTCTGTATGCAGTAGAACTTGTGTTAGTTGTGAAAGCCGTTACTTGTAATGCTGGAACATCTCATTAAACCTCTTTTTTTGTCCTTTTTTCCTTTTTTTTTAACCATAGAATTGAGTGCTGTACCACTGGAACAATTAAGCCATTGGTGAATTGTATGCATTTATCTGAAAACTCCTTGTACAGACAGATATAGCAGGTCATTCTCTAATTTTTCTTTTCTGTCCATGCTAATACCTCTTACATCTTGTCAAGCAATGACTTGATTAACTTCATTAACTGAAACATTTTTAAGGCCTCAATACTTTCTGTATAACAGATATGACACAATATATTTGGTCTGTTATTACATTAATTCTAATTAAAATGTACTTATTCCTTTCCTATCTTTGCAAAACTCCTACCAGTACTATATCCACATGCCACACAGACACAGGTTTTATGACTTCCAACTTAAAAAAGTGGTTGAAGTGTGTTTTCATTGTATCAGATAGGTCATGAGTTTCATTTGCACACTGCAAAAGAAAAGAAAACATGTAAAAAATGGCATTAAAAAAGATGGGCTTATAACACTTATAGTTGCACTTAAAATATAATTTGGTATAAAGAGATGATAACATTTTCATGTTGATTTCTCCTGTCTGCATATGGCTTTCCAGGAATGGAAGACAGTTACATTAGAATGCTAATGGTATTCTTTAAATGGAGGAGAACTTTGAATTAAGAGTACCTACATTTTAATAGTAAAGATCAGTCAGTTCTTCCCATATTGTTGTCAATAATGGAGGGGATTCATTATGTCCTATAGTCTCACCCCACAATTCTTGCCTAGGACGAACAAATATATGTAAAATTTTTCAGAGACACCTACAGTAGCTGGAGAATCAGTCTCACCTCCAGCTTAGACATCACCTGTCTGTGTAGACATGTACAACATGTACACACATGACAATAATATTTTACTTTATCCTGTATAACTACAAACCTTGGTCATGTAAATTTGGTGGTGCTTTTAATCTGTAAAAATCAATCCAGTAATGGGCAGAACTCCAAACCCTAAATTAGAATCACAGTGGTTGGAGTATTGTTTCTGCTACTCCAGAAAGGAAAGGTTTCTTTTAGGTCCTACATTATGTTAACGTTTTCATCAATGACATAGGGGGATTGAGTGGACTGTCAGCTTTGCAGAAGACATCAAGGTGAACGACATGTTGGAGGGAAGGGACATCATCCAAAGGAACCTTGAGAGGCTTGCGAGGAGAGTCTGTTCAAACATCATGAAGTTCAACAAGGCAAGGTCCTGGATGTGAGTCCATGTAATCCCAATCACAAATACAGGATGGGCAGAGAATGGATTGAGAGTAGCCCTGAGAAGAAGGACTTGAAATGTCGGTTGACAAGAAGCAAAACATGACTTGGCAATGTCAGTGGGCAACCCAGAAAGCTATTCACAACCTGGGCTTTGTCAAAAGGAGTATGGCCAGCAGGTTGGCAGAGTGGTTCTACCACTCCACTCTGCTCTGGTGAGACCCCACTTGGAGTACTGTGTCCAGCTCTGGAGTCGTCAGTTCAAGAAGGACAAGGACCAATTGGAGTGGGTCTAGAGAAGAGCCACAAAAATGATCAGAGGGCTGGAACACCTCTCCTGTGAGTAAAGTCTGACAGAGTTGGAGTTGTTCAGACTGGAGAAGAGCAGGCTCTGGAGATCTCATTGCAGTGTTTCTTTGCTTCACGGGGGCACGTAATAAAGATGGGGTTGAACTATTTAGTAAGACCTGTTGCAATATGAGATATAACCATTTGCTCTGGTGTAGGGTCCCCCAGAAGCTACACTGTGTACATCTGCTCTGCCATCATCCTCCACAAGCTGCAGAGGTCTAGGACTACTGATAGAGCTTATACAGTTACTAGATTAATTATTTTGTATTACTCGAGTAATGCTGCACAATCCAACACACTGATTTTGGTCTTAGGTTAGTAACTCTCATGGCAGTCTGGACAAAACTAACTTGGCTTAATGCAAGACTTCTAACATGTCCGTGAATTAAAATGTGCAGCTAATATAAGTTTATTCTCTTCCTATTTAACCTTTTCTGATTATGAATTCTCTTTCTTTAGGAAATCTATTTCATGCATAATTTCTTTGATTCAAACTCCAACTTTTTGTGTCTTTGCAGGGTTTATACACAGATATAGAGTGAGCAGAAGAGTTGTCTAAGGCCTATTAATAGGGCAAATAGGTCACACTCCCCAAGTTTCACATAGTACAGCTTTTACCACTGTGCATACTGGACTGTATCTGTGTTTCTAGTTAGAGGTTTTCCAGCGGTTTCCTGCTCAGTTCAATGAGCTGGCACCAGAAGCAGGAGCAGACTCCTATGGGCTGTCCGTTCAAGTGCTGCAGAAGGAAAAGGAAAACTGATTTCTCTGTCCACTACTTCTTTCTCTTTTTATAAGTATTTAATTAGTGTTTGGTACCACAGAGATTCACTCAGTATGAGGAAGGTATCTCCAAAGATATTAAAACTCTGAGTTAGTGCTTTTCAAGGCAGATGTCCCATAAAAATTCTTATATAGACAGCTTTGCATGTGGTTGGATTGAAATAATTATCTTATGTTGTAACTAAATTACCAGATGATCAACACTGTACTCATAACCATAAAGTATTTTATTCAATATTTATTATCCTACTAGTTTAGTTTTAAAATCAAATATTTTCTACCACCACTTATAATTTTTATTACAATTACATTTAACTGTACTAAATGAGAGCTCTGTAGAGTACATCTGCTTCTAAAAACGTTTCATTTTTTGTTTAGGTAATTGATGTTTTCTCCACTTAACAATTGTATTTTGAAATTTACCCTGTGTGTTCAGAGAGGCATAACTATGCTTTTACATCTATACACTCAAAAAAATATTATCACTAGGTCAGATGTAAAGTACTAATGGTTTTAAGTGAGGTTACAGGACATCTACAGGGTATGAAATAGAATATCACAATAAAATATGATCTTTTCAGCAGCTACTGAAAAGTTTGCAGTTATCGCAGAATCACAGGATAAACTAGGTTGGAAAATACCTTTGAGATCATTGAGTCCATTATGAAGGCCCTTACTAAAAGCCATGTCTGTGTAGGCAACGTAGCCACATCTTTAGAGTGTCTTAATATAAAAAAAATCCACTCAGGTTCACAGAAGATAAATAAAAAGTGCAAAAATGCAACACTCTGAGAGTTTGTACAAAAAGAGCAGGATTTCATTTTCAACAGACACAGTTCCAGTCAGATTTCTACCAGAAAACTTGAGAACCTAGACCAAGAACAACAGGGGTGGAATGCTCTGGGTTCTTTCAGTGCCTGTGCATGTTATCCACATTACTAAAAAAACCCCAGCTAATGTTTTTTTAAATTGGTGACTCAGAAAAGCTGTTAAAAAATCTTCTTATGATTAGGCAAATCCTTTGAGATTTATTTTTTCCCAAATATATGCGAATTTCTGCCATGTTTACATATAAAGTGAGTTCGTAAAGTGGACTTCCCACAGGCAAATATATCCTTCTCGAAACAGCACTGTTTTGCTGCTGTTGTGTCCTCAGACAAGTTCTTTTAAAGTTCAGACATTTAGGAAAGAGTCAGATGACTGCTCAGAATTCCATGGAGGAGAATAGTGACGAGTTTCATCATAAATATTACATCACTGGCAATAGCACAGGATAAAGGTGTGAGATATTAATATGTATCACTGCCAAGAAACGCACATGTAAAGCACAATGGGACAGGAACATTTCACAGTTTTTGGTTTGTTTTGACTATGTATTTGAGAAATGAAAATGAGAAACCTAAGAAAAAAAAAGGAGAAGAGAAACAGAATAGTGAGCTAATCAAGTACAGATTTGACACTGAATAAGACTGAGGTGTGTAGACCTAAGAAACAGATTTCAGTTGTCCAGATTCCAGCCAGGACAGGGTTAATTTTTGCAGTAGCAGTGAGGGGACATGGCTAGGATGCAGAGGTTATTTTGCACCACCTCACGCCTTTGCCAGTGATAAGAGAAAGGGACTCTCTTCCCGGGAGAAGGGGTTCATTCCGGTTGAGCAAATGTGATGGAGGGAGCCTTCTGGGATTGCGTGTTGTTTGGGGGTGGGGGCAGGGCAGGGCATGCACATGAATTGGTTCTGACTTACACCCTCTGTCATTGGTATTGTTGCTGTTACTGTTCATTTTATCTCATTGTGGTAAATTGTTCTTAACTCAATTTGTGATCTTTGCCTTTTGCCTTCAGTTGGAGGGGGGGGAGTAGTGCATGGTTTAAGTGGCAGCACTAAATTGGAAAATACCATTTCTAAACCATGACAGGGGTTTATGGTACTGTCTCTCTTAATGAATTGAAACATGAACCATTGTTTTTTTTCTTAAGAACAATTCGGAATATTGCAGATTTAACTAGGTGCATTCATACCTGCATGGACCAGAACATGGTGAAGTTGTCTTGTGGAAGAATTCTTTCGGCTAATCACAAAATATGACTTGGTAAACTTAATCAGAAACCAGTGGGTTTAAATTCATGACCAAAAACATGCACAAGTCTTCCTCTTACTATCTCTCTTTAACAAACACAGTGTCAAGTGCAAATTGGTACTGACAATATCAGCAACAGATACCTGTTGACTAAGAAGATTGGCTAAGAAGAATTTACTGGAGCAAAACTGAGGTACTTGTGTCTAGGTATTTAAACTCTGGTAGAATGATCCCCACCCAAAAATAAAGACAGTGAACTGTAGTAAGATTATTTTAAATAATGCAAATAAATCCTCACAGAAATTATTAGTATAATTTATCAATACTTACCTATCCACAAAAATATACTTCAGCTTATCTGTTGAGATACAATGTTATTGTTTACTGTGCATTGTAACCAAATTAAATGCAGTAGTGTTCTGTCCATGTCCCCAAATAAAATGTAATGAAAGCAAGTTCAAAATATGCTTTTTAGACACAGTGATTTATGTCATGTTCATTGATTTCAACTTATCCATAAGTAAAAACTACCAAGAGTAAATCCTCAGCTTGTTACTGGAGAATCACCTTATTAAATTCACATGATGTCAGCTAAAAATAGTCATTCTTGTTATATGCTTATTTTCTAACTGCATCAGTCTTGCACAAAGTTTTAAAATGGAATGAAATCTGGTATTTATAGATAGTCTGTTAAACTCCAGAATTTAGTGTGCAATGCAAACTCCTGCAATTTAAAAACAAAGTTTATCTTTCTGAGAGGCTGGAAGTCTAAGATTATTTTTAGATTTGCAGCTTCAGATGCTGAAGCCTGAAGTTTTATGTAGCTTTACAGTTTGTAACCCAATATCCTTATTTGCACATTGGTCACATATTTCAAGTACTTTGAGTGAAACAAAGTATCTAACACAACAACAGCTCTCTGATATATGAAATAATCACACAGTAGCACCCAAAGGCAAATCAGTACCAGAGATAATGTATAAAAAAAATCAGCAACAAAAATCAACTCAGTGCATCACAGAACTTACAATTTTTTCCATTCAATAGGAACCGGCTCCTTTGTCAACAAACTAGATAATATTACTGTATGGCAACACAAAATTTTGTAAGGTATGATTCTACTTATTTCCACTTTGAATGGCATTCTTGCATATACAAACAACAAATATTAAGTAGAAATAAGAGGTTATTACTAACTGTCTGTATGACATAGTGAGTCTGTTGCTAGAGTATTAGGCTTTGCTCTAGTGTCCTTATCTTGTAAGGGAAGTTAGAAAATTGGAAAGAGATCTCTGAGCAATAAAAATAAAAATTTAAGATTTTTACTGTTAGTTTTGCCAAGAGATGGAGGCAATTGCAATCTTCTAAGATCATCTTTTGCAGCTGAACAGGTTTTTCTTAGCATAAAAGACCATATTATAGCCAAATAGCTGTATGTTCTGGTTTAAAAAGTAATTCTGAACTGGAAATTTGCAAATTTTAAACAGCTGTTTAAAATTACTCAGGAGGTCATGCAAGATTATCATAACAGCTTTCTCTGACAGTAAAACTTGCCACCCAGTGTATGAATTAGCAGAGGACACATGCAGAAAAATTAAACTGAAGTTCAGTTTTCATCTGCTTTCACAGGCTTCAGAAAGATAAATTACTCCATATACTCAGGGCTAAGCTTATATAACTAACTTGTCCTCACTGATAAGAATGCTATATTCTCACAGTCTGGTAAATTAACCTGCTTTGCATCAATGTAAAAATAGAGGAGTTTAATTTTGTCTTGGTAATTTAAAAGCATGATTAGTTAGACTAACAGCTAAAACTCCCAAACAGGCTTTCCTTGTTAGCCAAAGGCAGGAATAGTTATTCAGTAAAACTGTTTACCAGCTATATTAGCTATAACTGAAAAATGGCACTCATTCCATGCTACTTTGGGTGAATTTTTAGAAGACTGTGAACGTAAAGTTGGTATTAAATGACTACTAGATGTTGATGAATTATGCCTATGATCACAGTAAGGAACCTGATTTATTTGGAGAATCTGAATTAAATTTTGAACATTACATTTGATACCTGCTCAGTATTTTATATTATCATTTGTAGATTATTGCTAAACTTCAGTCATCCTTATCTTGTATGACTGTAAACAGCTCATTCAGATTTTCATTGCACCAGATCACTGCAGAAACTTATTTATATGTCTGTGAGCATACATAAACTCAATTTTCTTGTGCTTTCACTGGAAGGGTGTTACTAACACATTTTACCAAGATGCAACCCTATTTACCATCTTTCCAATTTTTGAATGGGGACACTAATTTTAAGTTCTCAGTCAAAATTTAAAACAAATGTGTAAAAGAGCTACAACATATCTACTATAAGTAACGGCAATTTTCCTTCACACTAGGTTCCTTCTTAGGTGAGAACATGGGTCCTCTAGACCATTTCAGTAGACTGGGGAAAGATTGGCCCTTTGGAAGTCAAAATTAGTGTTCTGCTGCGTAAACTTGGGTATGTACATGAATATGTCTTGACAAAAAAGGCTATTTAAAGAATTAAATTAATATAAGAAAAATTCCTTTTATATCTTTCCTTCCACCATTTTGGAGGATATTATATTGAAGAGCAGACACACAGCTTTGTTGTACAGATTAGCCACACCATCTGCTTATATTTAACAGAAGATCACATTTTTATTTTTATAATTCATATTTTTCTGATGCTATAAGCATTTTTTTTTTAAATTAATCATCTGTATTACTCAAAGACAAAGGGTGGCAGACATAGGTCAGACAAATTTCAGACTCTCTTTACGGTATATCGTTTTTAAAAATCCCATATTAATTTACAAATGGATATAGACTCAGTTTCCTAGACAATTTTCTTCTGTCATATGATATGCCTCAAAACACAACGTTAAGTTCCTTAAACATTTATCCGTAAGTAGCAAGGTAACTACCATCACATTGTCTAACTCAAAGGATACAACAAGGGACTTACCTGGTATAGCAAATATTTGAAAACACTAAATGGAGAAATAATAATGAGAGAACCCTATTCCTGCATTATTTAGAGAATTAACTTAGGTTTCACTAAATACCTTAGGAAAGACAGACTTACATACATATAAGAAACACTTTAAGGATATATTTAACCTAGTTAATGATATTGAAAGCTGAATTTAAAAGAAACCTATTATAATTTAAAGACATTTTAACATATACTAAAATAGGCAGAGAGCACAAATACTGCCCTGGCTTAGAAGACATGTGGACTCACTGTATTGACTGGAGTCCTCTATGACATATACTACAATATTGTCCAGAATTATGAGTTTTAGTAAATTTATGCCTGAAGTTACTGGCCTTGAACTAAGTATGTCAGTCACAGTAAGTAATGTGCATGCTAAATTTGAGATGGAGTTAGAGCTTTGATCCAGGCCCCACTGAGGGACTGCTATAGTTTCACAGACTTTTGCTTAGCTCTTTTTATCTTCCTCTGAGCTTACAAAATGTATAGAACTTAGGTGCAAAATGTAGAGCTAATGACAACTTGTGACAACAATTTTCAAAACGGAAGGTGACGGCATCTGAGGATTTGATTCGAATCCACCTCTGTTAAAACACTGTGTTTTGGAATCATAGAATCATTTAGGTTGGAGAAGACCTCAAAGATCATTGAATCCAACCTTTGATCATCACTTTGATAAAAAGACCATAGCACTAAGTGCCACATTCAGTTGTTTCTTGAACACCTCAGTAATGGTGACTCCACCACCTCCCTGTTCCAATTCCTAGCAATCCTTTCCATGAAGAAATTGTTCCTGATGTCCAACTTGAACCTCTCCTGGTGCATCCTGAGGTCATATCCTCTTGTCCTGCCACTGACTGCCTGGGAGAAAAGGCCAAACCTCATCTTTCTACACTCTCAGGGAATTATAGACAAAGTCCCCCCCTGAGCCCTTTTTTCCCCAGGCTAAACAACTCCCGCCATTTCTCATAGGACTTACTCTCCAGACTCTTCACAAGCTCCACTGCCCTTCCATGGACATGCTCCAGCCCCTCAATGTCCTTCTTGTATTGAGAAGTCCAGACCTGGACACAGGACTCAAGGTGCAGCCCCACCAGTGCCAAGCACAGAGGGACAATCCCTGCCCTGGTCCTGCTGGTCACACTGTTGCTGATACAGGCCAGGATTCCCTTGGGGCTCTTGGCCACCTGGGCACACTGGCTCATGTTCACAGCTGCTGTTAACCAACACCCCCATACCCTTTTCTGCTGAGCAGCTTCCCATCCACTTTTCCCTCAGCCTGTAGCACTGCACGGGGTTTTTGGGACCCAAGTGGACAAAGTATCACTCTAACAGGAATAAAAATACTAGTAACTTTTACCTTAAGAATAAGAACTACTGGATACTACTGAATATATTGGTAATTTCTGTTTCAATAGTAGTTTATCTCACATGATGAACTAGTTTAAAGTTTTAATCAACAGCTGACAAATTTTAGTTTGCTTCCTCTTGGCAAAAAGCTACTAATACAAAAACAACAGGATTCTTCAAGAAAGGATTTTATAAAGGATTCTTCAAGAAAGGATTTTATAAAATATAACCTGACAGCACTCTAGATATTGTTTTGGTTTATCTTGATCAAAATAATGAAATACTTAAGCATTCAAGTTAATGAAAACCAGATTAGGTTGAGTATAGAAACAGTGACTTTAAGATTAAGTTTATATAAATTCAGGTATTGCTGTGTCTCTGTTAAATCTGACAAACGTGCATACAAGTTTGTTATTCAGTTTTTAATCTCTGACATTTACTTTTACAAGATATTTGGAAATAATTTACGGAACAGCCTTTAGGCCCAGTAGTATCATACATATGCACAATAAATGAGTCATTCTGGCTTAATTTCAACAATTTTCTAGGTTGAGACTTAGGGGGATTTTTTTAATTAAACAATTCTAGTAGCTACAAAAAACCAGTAAATTACCACTGGATCATATTTAATCCACAATAATAAACTATATATATTTCCAGCAAGGAACATCCAGAGATGTAAATTTAAAATCTTTTCCTCAAATAACATTTAAAAATCCCTTAGCTCAACAGTATAAAGGAGTAAGATCTTACTTCCTGTTAATGTAGGAACAGAGTCCAATATTTCAGAACTGTTCAGATACTGATTCCAAGATAAATTTGTTATCCTAAATATGAAAGATTGATATATTTTAATAAATACAAGAAATCTCTTTCGCTAAACAAATACAAAAATCTGAGAAATCTGGTTATTTTATTACCAAGTTTATTTGGATGGACTTTCACCTTAAAAATTACAAAGCTCTTGTTCTCCATTATTTTAAGTGACTGTGCTATCTATTTGGCTAAATATTACTGTATTTTTTTATTTGATATCTTTTCCCTTTCTTTCCCTCTTGTCATCATCTTCTTCTCCTTCTCCTTCTCCTTCTTCTCCTGATCACCCTTTCTGCATTTCCTTCTATGCTTAAAAGAATTTTTGTTAAAAATGATAAACGTTGCAAAATAATTTTAATTTAATAAAAGTAATATTTTCTTTAACATCCTAATCCTCAAAGTGTTCTTAAAATAAGAACTCCCTTTATTGAAATGCCTATGCAGAATATTGGTTTTATAAATTTCCATTAGCACTAAGTACCCCTTCCACTTGAAGAAATCTTTGTTCAGATGAAATTCTGGAATTCTAAGAGTTAATTTGAAATTTTCAGTCTGGAAACCCTGTAGAATATATGCAGAACTTTGGAAGTAGGTCAAATATCATATAAATCTTTTACATCATTCTCCATCCAATTATATTATTTAAGATTAGCTGTCAGGACTCTAGAGCTTCAGATAATTATTGATTTGTCAGATTATGCTAATATGGTCAGTATTATGGCAGATAAATATTTGTACAGCCAAATAATACTTGACAGCAAATGTGTACATATTATTTAAGATATAAATGTCAATGAATTGTTCTGGTGATTGACAGGGAAGTGCACAGATCATTAAGATCCACCTTTCCCTAATGGTCACAGGACCATAAAATACAAAATATGATCAAATTTTCTTCTTCTTATCCAGGCTGATTTGAAGCAAAAAATATCAACCATAGCTCAAAGATGTGGAAGCACGATATTTAAGAGGCAGAGTGAGTGAGTTTTATGTTTACATAAATATGCTTACATAGGTATGTTTACATTGTAACATGGTTAACCATGTTTACTAGATAGTAGCTTTTCAAAAAATAAAATAAATCCTCTAAAATTAGTAGTCTATGTTTATTTTTCATGGTTCTTTTATTTTTGTTTGGTAGACCTTCATGAGAATTGAATTAAGAATTCTATATGTAAAAATATTAAAGTAATACTTCCTTCTTTTTTTTCCCATAGGTTCCAGATTATAGGCTAGTATTTTGAAAAGATTTCTTTAGGGACACTGTACAAAGCTTCTCTTTTACATCTTACAGTAGACAAATCTTTCTAGGAGATTTCAACATTTTGTGCTTTCCCCTTCGTGCAAAAAGTACACTAATCATGTGGTATCTCCTCTGCGTCTTTGTTTTTTCCTGTGTAAGTATTTTGTACAGTACAAAGTATGAACCAGGGCCATTAAGTACACAGTGATTAGCATGCAAGTATTCGTTAGCAGTTAGTGTAATAAAGCATTATGTAGACTGAATGAGATATGATTGATAACACTGGTAGACTATATCTATTTTTGCTAGATATTTGAATAGGAAATGTACTTTTTAAATAAGAAGATATAAAACCAGCAAAATGCATAAGAATGGAATAAAACCCTTCTGAAATCCTAGAACTCAGTGATCTCACCACCTAGAGACTGCAAACAAAAATATTAATAGTGGAAATATTACATGTGTGTTCTTGGAGTTTTGACCCTGGGCTCTGAAATAATTCTACTAATGACCTAAAATACAAGACAAAGAGTTAATTAACAAGGGAGAGTAATATAGAACAAAAGTAGAAAATGGAGAACTGTGACCTTGGTTTGGATAAAAACCATCACTTTTATTGAATAATGAGATGAATGTGAATGAACTCCTATGATAAAATTTGACCCAAAAGAAAAAAAGTGATCCTTGGATATACAAACTGTATATGTACAAAGTATTATCAAGACTGGCCATGCTGCATTAATTTAGGTTTTGTCAGTAGAATAAACACTCTTGAGATGCTGTCTTCTGTTCTGGTGTTTATAGTTCAAGAAGGTGGTAATAAACAGGAAAAAATTCAGAGAAGAATGCAAGAATATTTGATGGCTGAAAAGAATATTTAATGCTGAAAGGCAATGAGCCAAATTATTTAACTCATGAAGAGTAATTTGTTTAGATCAATATTCTTGAAATTTTTAAAATATGCCTGGTCATTTGCAGAAGAGAGAGATGAGAATATGGAAAATGGATCTTTAGTCCTCTCAAAGTATAAGAAATTTTGAGAAATATACAGGATCACCAATTTTTTGCTCAAGCATTTATTAAAGTACCACCATCTTTCCATTTCCTTTTCCTCATTTCTTTTTAGATCTAGATACAGACTATTAGATCTACCGTGTCTAGATCTAAAACAGTATTTTAACATTCAGCTTCATCTTCCTCTTTGTTGTTCTAAGTACTTGGGTTCTATTCTCAATAAGATGAGAAAAAGACAATGCCAGAGAATGAGATCTTCTAAAACTAGGACTCTCACCATCTTAGTCTGCTAGAAGTAACCAGAAGTCTTAAATACTTTGTTTCTGGCAGAGAAAGTTACTACACTATGCATCAAATCCAGGTGAGTTCTTTCTCACAAATAATTAAGGAGCTAATAGCTATCCTGCCAAGGTAATTGAAATTAAGAGCACTTCCCTTGAGCTATGTAAGTTTAAGGTGCTGTGTTTTCTTTAGGAAAAACACAGTTTAACACAACAATCCATTTTATAAGATTAGATTACATTCCTTATAGTGCAGAGGAGTTTAACAGACAGAAAAATTGACCTTCTAATTTGCTTGACCTGGCCTTCATGCACAGAAATGAACATGCACTTTAGATTCCCAGCTAGTACAGCCAGTTTCTCCTTGACTTGACCTGAATGGCTTCAGTGTTGAAAGTCTAGGATTCCCAGAACGAAGCCAAAAACATGAACTATAATCAAACCCTTTTATTAATGAGCTATGCATTAATATAATTCAGCTCTAGTTTTGTCAGAAAAAAAAAAGGTATTAAATATTTACCATACTAATCAAATAGGTTTCATCTGCTAACAGGGAAGGAAAATAAAGTGGCAGTATTTGAAAAGAAAATACCAAAGCATACCCATCAGAACTTGCTCACATACTCATTACAGTTTCTGTAAGACAGTACAAAGCTAAAAATGAAAAAATACGAATGAAGATGCTGTTCACTGATATTCTTTTAATTAAAAAAAAAAGTTAAAAGGGAATTTAATGAATACAATGGTAAAAAGATCACAAAATTATGCCTCATGTTGTACACCACTGAAAAATAAATGCAGATAAGCTATTCAGCAATCAGCCCTAGTTGGTGATCCAGTCCTTGTTTTATGGTGTATGTGTACTCTGTTTATTAATTAGAGCTATTGAGCACACTGTAACTCTCTTGGAGAACCACATCATGATTTTCCTAACCCATGGAATATAATCAGCAGATTGCTTGTAAACAGAAACACTGATAAAGCATAGCATATAGGAAATCATCTCTGGAGTTTTGACCCACTGTTTCTCACAAGATAAAAACATTATAACTTGCTTCTTCCTCTTCAGTGTTCAGCCTCTTCAGTAGAATGAATTTATAAATGGGATTTATACATAGTTCAGGTATGTTACCTTCTGCACAAAGAAAGGAGTGAATATTGTTACATAGTTATGATGTGGTCAGGCCATAAGACTTAGCAAAAGAGGAGCCCAACTAATGGATAAGGAAGATTGCAAACACAGAAGTAAATGAAAGCAGGTGTTTTCATGAAGAGTCTACCTCAAACCTTGAATGCAACTCATACCAATTGTGTAGGCCAGTGGGAACAAAATTGGTGTTAATCTGAGTGGGTAAATGTGTACATATAATGGAATTTATAATTAATACATAGAAGGTAATTTTAAATATGTAATGCAATTTAACTTACTATATATTAAACTTTATTAGGCAGTAAGCTGATAGCTATAGTAGTTTTGGACTAGAACTAAAATATTCATAGATGGGCATGTAACTACTTCAGTATGAGATGAAGCTTTGAAGCGATTTTCAATTAAAATGTTAGTGAAACTGAGACTATAATATGTCTGTATTATAGTCTATGTAATATGTCTATATTATAGTCTATCTACTATATGCCTCTGGAATAGCTAAATAATATATATTAATGGACTCCTGAACAAGATCACCATCCAATGACATCAACATCAAAATTATTAAAAAGAAAAAAGGTAAAACCTTCATTACAAAGTAAAAGCAATAGATATATATAAAAAGTTTATTTGCTTTACTTCAATATGCTCTTCAACTTTCTTCCCAATAATATTTCTTAAAAAATTGAGACAAGTACAGGAATATATATATCTCAAATTGATAATTATAATTCAGGTGACTATTATACTGAATAACTACATATAAATAAATATCAGGGCAGATAAGCAGCATTATATTGTTTTCCAGCAATTTCTACCCAGCAGGAATTGTATAATTTGACTTTATTTACTTACTTATTTAAAAAACTAGCACTACAAACCCAGATTACTTCAAAGGAAAAGAAAAACACAAATACGAAAATAATAACAGCTCATTATGGAAATTTGTCTATATTGATCTAAAACCTTCAGGCTATTACAAAGGACATTGCAACCTTATGCAAATTTAACAGTTCTTCTAATTACATTGTGATTGATATGTAGCCTCAGTAGAATATGCTTTTGGGTTTTTTTATCTTTGAGATTAAAATTACTTGTACATTATGGTCATTGAATTAACTAATGATGCTGTATTTAGTGAGCTCCCCCAACCAGGTGTGTATTCATTTTAAAACAAACTTACTAGGCTAGCTGTTATGCACATGAAACTGTTTTCCCACAGATTTCCCTACCACACCCAACACTACCTTTTTTATCTTGTGCAGAGATGTCCTGTGAAAAGAATCCTAACAACAGATAACGTGACCAATAGCACAAACAACAAGATGTATAGTCTCTTCTCTATTGATTTTACTGTCCTTAAATAATCAATATGAATATATTTAATTGCTGAAGTTATAAAGTGATTAAAATTTGTTGCTCTGTGTGAGTGGGATTGTTTAGGAGTCAAGCTCTTGGCTCTTTTAAGCCATCTTCACTGAAAACTGAAATTGACAAAAATTTGTTCTTAAAATAATTTTTTTACAAGAGTTTCCTGTTTCTCTTCTCATTACTAGGCAAGGGGAAAAAAAAAACCAATCTGGCAAAATTGAGCATAAACTTGCATGAAAAAGATATTAAAAGTGATGCCTCTTCCATTTTGTGAAGAGTATGAGTCTCAGTCATACTTATAGAGATGTATATAATTTCCACAAAACCTACAAGGGTATATTACTCCCTTGAAATAAGCAAAAATTTCTCTTGTGCTAAAATTTTCAGCTGAAGACCTCAAAACAGATTATGAACAGAAATTTATTCAGTTTCTGCTTTTGACATTCTGACAGACAGTGTCTGCTGCAAGAACATAAAGCAGAGGAAAATGCTTCTCTTTGTGCAGTGGGCTAAGCTTAAGCAATCTGTGTTAGCAGTGTCACTTGGATAAAACAGGTATCTGGGTACTTCAAGGAAGATATTTAGAGCTGACTTTAAGTTTCAAAATACTATAATACTGTGAAATACTAGGATACACAAAGACTTAAATGGTCGTCCTCAAAGAACATTACAGTTCTGCATTTGATGAGGAAAAGATTCAGAAGATCAGATTCAGCAAATTTTTTTAGGTTTTGTCATACTGAGAACAGAAGGGCTTAGACCCCTTTGGACAGACCAAAACCCACATCTAAAATAAATTATCTAGTCTATATAATTTTTAAGCTTTTCTCTTTGAAAGACATATAGATCAAATTTATAGTTCTGAGATCTAAGGGTGGTTTCTCCATGGCTGAGATGCACAGATTACGAAATTGTGTGCACCTTCTTGGAGCATTATACATTGAATATTCATAAAGAGAAAACTTCAGACTGTAGGAGGTGCCACACTGACTGCTCTCAAGTATCACATTCTCCAATTAAAAATAAAAGCCAGTACTGCTACATCTAAAAGTTATCCAAAGAATAACTTCCCTACATATTTTAGTTTCTGTGACCCATTTTATGGGAAGACAATGACACCATATGAAGTAGATCTTTAGTATTTCTGTCATGCTGATTACTGTAATTGGAGAAATATAGCTCAGCCTTCCCCGAGGAAGAAGAAAGCACAGCCTTAATGAGTTTCCCTAATACTGCAACTTGCTTAAATAAAATAAGAATACAATTAAGCTTACTCAAATGTAAGACTAAATCAGAATGCCATTAACTATTGTTCAGTGCACTGAAGTGTGAAATATATGCTTTTATGTTGCTGCAAAAAAACATGCACTTTTAACTTTGAAGGCATTGGATGAAGTAATACAACAAAGAAAAGAAAAGATAAATAATAGATAAAAATAGCTACAGTCTGAGACTTACATGCATAATATAATACATGAATGCACATGAACAAGTGAAAAAACCCAATAACTTTGCAATGCCAAGGGAAAAAATAGGACAGGAATCCTAACCAAATTATTGAGTCAGTTAAGCTTCTGATAGTCTCTGAAAATTTTACTGTAGACCCCTTCACACAGAATGATACACAATTGAGTAGAGACAATCCAATCCTGCCATCCCATTCTTATATTGATCATCATGTACTCAGATTGTTTAGACTGCTTTAGCACCTGTGGTCAATATAAGGGTCACATTCTCAGAACTAAGTGGCGCTGTGGTCATGGGTTTGCTATGAACAAAAGGGGACAAACCACATACATAGACCAAAGACTTTATTATTAGCTCAATTAATGTTTAAACATAACAGCCCAAAATGTTAGTTCAGTTACACTAATAGTCACTAACAATCCCAATTAACTCAGAGAAATTGAGTTAACTCAGTAATATAGCTAACAGGTTGTACTGGGGGAAAGGCAAAAAACAAACCAAACCACTTGTCCTGGTGCTGTGCTCTCCCTTCCCTGCCCCTGGCACCTTAACATTGTCAATCTAGAAGGAGGGAGAATGAGGGCAGGCTGCAATGAGCTGTCAGCACCCTGATGGCTTTGATGGGAAGAGGAAGATATGTCTGCTAGGGTTTTCCTCCTACTCTTTGCCAGGAGAAGTATGGGGATGATAGTTTCTTCCAGTTCAAGTTTGCAGTATGTTTGAGTTTGGGTTTATATGTTTCACTGTCACAGCTCACTTGCTTCCCCCACATAGACAGACACAGCCTGGCAGTGGCCCCCAGAGCCACCCTCCCCACTCTGCCCCAACGGTTTGTTAGACAGTGACAGACAGGGGGTGTCTGACCTCAGCAGGGACACCCCCAGAGCAGGGGAAGTAGCAGCCACTGGAACCAGCACAGGAATTAAACAAGCAGCACTCAGTCCAGATCATGACAAGGTGGAGCCCTTCTATTGTCAGGTCAGGGCGCAGCTGGGGACCTTATGCAAGCAGTGGCAAAAATCTTATTTTCTAGGCTACAGTGGCACAGACTACATTCAGCTCATTGGCACAGCTCAAGTGTGCCAATGGTTCACTATTTACCTTTGCCTTAATTTCTCAGCCTAATTTATCTATCTATAAAAAGAGTTGTCCGCCTCCATCCTGCCACCTTAATGAAAATTGGCACAGAAACAACACCAAGAAGTCTGAGCTGGAGGACAAGCTTGATTCTTAAGCTTCCATGATATTATAGACACACTTTTAGAAACCCATCATCCAAAGAACACAAGAAAACATGAGATAGTGGCTAAAGAAATAATGGTGATGCACCTGTGAAGATATCTGATGTGCGTAACCTGAAATTGTATACATTTTTCATGTCATCAAGTCATGATTGATTACAGCAATAATAATTACAAATACAGGCTATGAAAAATCAGAAAAGTTTTAACACTGGTGTTATGAAGCTTTTTGGTTGAATTTTAAAAGGGCCTATCAATTAAAGATGAAGAGTCATGAAGTCCTGACTGAAAGAACTTCAAAGAAGCTTTGCACTAGAGGACATCTAGTTTTCATTTCATTTCTCAAACAAGAGTAGGAAGCCATTGTGTGGTGTTTAACATCTTTTTTCTTTTTCTTTTTTCTTATCTGACTGATCAGACCCATAAGGTTCTAAAATTTTTTACTTTACTGCTATAATCAAAGATGAAAGAGTTGATTCTATAGATTGAAGGAATATAAACTACAAATAAGTAGAGACTCTAAATCAGTGATGTGATTGGTGTGTAAGCGATATATTTAAGGTTTTTGGATGGAGCCTGATTAGTAAATAGGGGGTTCTGCTGTGAAGCTGTCTTAAAGGGGGAAAGGGATCTTTACACAGGAGTTAGCAGGGAGCTTTAAACCAGATTTGAATGAGGAAGGGGGTAAACCCAGGCTTGCTATGGATAAACACTGAGTACATCAGTGTTTGAGATCCTTCAGTCTGCTATTTCAGTGTAAGTAGGGGATGTAGATCCATGCAGCAGTAAATATCCAAGGTTTACTAGTGTGATACAAAGCCACAAAAACACTTAAGAATGGTCACATAGGAATTAGGGCTAGTACCCCCAGAAAGATGGTGGATTCAGTAGCCCAACTGAAGTGCATCTACACCGATACACACAACATGAGCTACAAACAGGAGCTGGAATCCATTGAGCAGCAGGAAAACTATGAAAAAATTGCCATCATGGAAACATGGTGGGATGACTCTCAAAACTGAAGTGTTACAACAGATGGCTATAAACCCTTCATGTGGGATAGTCAAGGAAGGAGAGATGGTAGGGTATTCCTATATGTTAGGAAATGTTTTGATTGCCTGGAATTTAATGATGGTGATGTCAGGGTTGAGTGCTTATAGTTAAGAATCAGGGCAGGGGCAAAGGCCAACATGGCAGATATGGTGGGATTTCTTTTTCTGGGATTTTACCCTTGACAAAAATTAATTACATAAAAGTGTCCTATTTTTCTCTTTGTCCTAGCTCTGTTGATGTTATTGATGCACACAAATGCTGTAGGACTGAGGCAACTTTTGTCTTTCATCTCCTAGTGTTTCAGTCTGAGACCCATTCTTAGTGTCTGAAACTGCTTTGCAGTTACCTATGTCTGGCTATGACACCTGCCAGAACAACCTTCACTAAGTCCATGAACAGATAATCCTGAACTTAAGTGGAAGTTTCACTGCTGCAAGAGAAATGAGGGCTGGATTCTGCACCTGGGATGGGGCAGCCCTGGATGAATGTACAGACTGGGGAATGAGCTGCTGGAAAGCAGGGCCACAGAAAGGGACCTGGGGGTCCTGGTGGACAAAAAGTTGAATATGAGTCAGCAGTGACCTGGAAGCCAGGAGGGCCAACCCTGTCCTGGTGTGCATCAGGCACAGTATCACTAGCCAGGCAATGGAGGGAATTGTCCCTCTCTGCTCTGCACTGGGGTGGCCTCACCTCGAGCGCTGGGGGCAGTTTTGGGTACTGCAGTATAAGAAAGACATTAATGTATTCGAGAGCATCCAAAGGAGGGTAGCAAAGATGGTGCAGGGCCTTGAGGGGAAGCCGTGTGAGGAGCCACTGAGGACACTTGGTCTGTTCAGCCTGGAGGAGACTGAGGGGAGACCTCATTGCAGTTACACCTTCCTTGTGAGAAGAAGCGGAGGAGTAGGCACTGATTTCTTCTTTGTGGTGACCAGTGACAGGACCCGAGGAAATGGCCTGAAGCTGTGTCAGGGGAGGTTTAGGTTGGATTTCAGAAAAAGGTTTTTCATCCAGAGGGTGGTTGGGCACTGGAACAGGCTCCCCACAAAAGTGGCCACAGCGCCAGCCTGACAGAGTTCAAGAAGCATTTGGACAATACTCTTGGGCATATGGCGGGATTCTTGGGGATGGTGCTGTCAAAGGCTTGGAGTTGGATTTTGATGATCCTTGAGGGTTTCTTCCAACTCAGTTTGTTCTGTGATTCTGTGAATAAAAGAGAATCTCAAAAATTTGAGTCTCCATTGTTGGATTTGTTGCAAGTTATTGTGTAACTTTGGTGAGACACACTATGTGTTTGACTTTTTTTTTTTATGTCGACTTAGTTCTCTGCTTTCCAAAATGGAGCAATATAGGACAGTTCACTCTGATGGCTACTTGTCATAAATGGATGTGCAGAATTATGCTCTTTGTAACAATAACATTAATATCTCAACTAGCACAAGACTGTATGTACACTAAAATGTACAAAGCAGTAAATAATATAAAACCATTTTTCACCTTAATTACTTCTTCATTAGAAATAAAAAGGTTTATAACTTTTAAAAGCCTTCTAAAATGTTTTTCATGTTTGATCTTTAGTCAAAGACACAAAATATTAGTAAGACCCCAAGACAAAAGAAGTATCAGGAATAAGCTGAGAGACTAAAGAAATTAGAAAAAAGGATTTGTCTAAAAATACTCTTAGACTGAAAAAATAGAAATAAAGACACTTGGCAAGAATGAAAATACCTCTTTGCAAAAGAAATTATAACATTGTAATTTTTTGTTATTTATTCTCCCAAAAAAAAAAGATAAAATAATTGGGTTTGCTATCTAATGGGAGTGGATAATTGTGAAGATAAGCCAGGTAGTAATGATAGTATGCCTCTCAGCTGTCTAAAGATATCCCAAAAACTTTGCATGAGATTTTAGTAAGGAGAACTGCATAGCAAAGACAAGTGGGATATTGAGTTCATAAACAAAAGAAGAAAGAAAATTATCAGATGTGTAATGAGAATAGAATTTAAGCTTTTTAACAAATATTTTTCAGTTGAGGAGCCTGAAAATGTCAATCCTACAGTGTTGCAAGAATTTGAACACACACAGTCACAGTTATAGCAAGCAATGATCTTTAATGTGTCTGCTGAACCAGCACTAGTGCTGTGTGATTTTAGAATAGCAAATATGCCACATTTAAGAAACATCAGACAACTCAGTTTGCTCTTGGTAGTAAAATAGACCAAATGTGGCTTGCAGTCCATTCTTTGAAACAAAACTATGTATTTTCCATTTGTGTATGGCAAGAATGTGGAATACACTCTTTAAGATGGAAATGTAAGTGCAAGAGCAGGTGTGTAAATCAAACATGCAAAACTGAGACGAGGTTTTAAATATTAACCAGGGAATTACAAAGAGGTACAAAAGATTCAACATGAAAGAAATATAAAAGAAACAAAGAAATTTATAAAAGGTGGGGGTAGAGGCCTTGGAGCAGGATGAGGAGCAGTGATCCTGGCTGGGTACTACAAAGAATCACCTGTGGCATCCCCAGCCCAACCTTGACCAGACTCAGCACTTCCTTTGGGACACAGAAACAGCTTACAACTTGCCTACACCACAGTAACAGTGTGCAACCACCTCTACTTTAAATGTGTGTGGGTCTACATGGGGGTCCTGCCCACAGATGGTAGCTTAGTGGGGTGCCAGCAGTGGCAGGGGTACCTGCTCAGCTAGTGCACTCACATCTTCATAGATGTGATGTGCATGTGGTTGACCCTCACCTACACACTAGGTGGGTTACATTTCAGCCAGTGTGTGATTGTTGTTTTCAGGGATGAGTTATAGAAGAGTTGTTATAAAACTGTAGGTTTTTGACAACATTTTACGTGTCAAGTATTGTGGTTTACCTTTTGTTCTTCTTTTATTGGTGGACAGTTAATATATTGAAAAATTGCTTCTGTACTGATTAAATTAAACTGTGTGAGCTGAGTTTTCCCATTAGACCAGCAAATTATTGGAAAAAAAAAAATCTAGAATCATAGGATATCCTGAGCTGGAAGGAACCCACAAGGATCATTGACGTCAGGCTCCTGTCCCTGCACAGGACAGACCCAAGAATCACACTATGTGTCTGAGAGAATTGTTCAAATGCCTCATGAACTTGTGTCAGTCTTGGTGCTGTGAACACTTCCCTGGGAGCTTGTCCCAGTGCCCAACCACCCTCCGGGTGAAGAAAGACTTTTCTGACATCTAATCTAAACCTCTTCTGACCTGACACAATATCAGGCCATTCCCTGAATTCCAGTCCTGTCACTGGTCACCACAGAGAAGAGATCAGTGCCTGGCCATCCTCTTCCCCTTGTGAGGAAACTGTATACTGTGGTAAGGTCTCCCCTCAGTCTCCTCTTCCGCAGGTTGAACAAGCCAAGTGACATCAGATGCTCTTAGTATGACTTCCAAATATTGCATATGTTGTTTGCCTTTCCTTCTCCACTTTCCAATTTTCCCTATTTTCTGTTTTTCAGGCAGAAAAGATATTATGAAGGCCAAGTAGTGTGAATCTGGAAAGGGACTGAGATGTAGGCATGACAGTATCTAGGAAAGATTGAAGGAGATCACTGAGAACTGCAGACATATTCAGTCTAATAAGTCAAAGTTCTTTGGAGCTTGACCACTCACCTGAGTTGTATGCCCCTGCTTTAGAAAAGGTTTGAGCAAAAGGCTGGAGACATAAATGAAAAATGGCATAAAGATTAGTGAATGTGGATCACACCTGACCAATTTCATTCATCTTTGAAGGGCACTACTAATCTATTAAATAAAAGAAGACAGCAGATCTAAGCAGTCTGGATTTCAAATATATACTTGCAAAGGTGCCAAATAGGAAAAGGTGAGTGAAGGTGGAAGAAGGGACTGAAAGAGAAACTGAGTATAGGAAGAGAATTAACTGAAGAGTACTCATGGATATATCATAATGAAAGAGGGCTACTAAAATGAACACCTAATGAAGCTACTAGCAGTTGAAACATTCTTATGCACAAAAGAAAAAGAGGAGTATAACATATATCTGAAGCTGAGAATTCATTTTTAGTCTTCTTAAAAGTTTTACCAGTGTAGACAATATGCAGTAAACATTATTAGTCCAGTTACAACAATGCTAACACACACTTTCCAAATTATCTAATCAATACAATATAGATCTTACCAGTAATAATAAAGGTAGAAGTTGCTATGTATGACAAACCTGCCATTATCTATCCCTTTCCCCAGGTAGTGTGCTCATCATTCTAATATTCCTCTGTATTCTAAGAAGGATGGTTTTAGCTGGTGTAGGAGGCATGCAGCACATTTTCAGCATTGTGAGGTCTCTGCAGGGAGGCCTATGATAGTCATGGTGGAGAGGTTTCCTCCTGCCTGAATGTAAGTTTTCTTGGTTTAGTTTTCTTAGGTTTTTTAATCATAGCTCACTTTCCTCTCCCACTGCAGCCTGGCAGTGTCCCCCAGCCCCATGGACACAGAGGCATATAGTTTGGCAGAAAATGACTGGGGGGTTGGGGAGGAGTGTGTGTCCCCAGCGAGGCCACTCTAGAGCAGAAGCAGGAGAGCCAGCAGTCACTGCCCATGGCATAGGGGTTAAACCAGTGGCACCCAGCTCAGGCTATGAATAGGCTAAAATCTGGCACTGACAGGTCAAGGTCATGATTTTTTAATCAGTAATTGCAAAATTATATGTCCTAGATATGGAACCCCTCAAGAAATGTCTATGGAGTGATGCAATATGGCTTTCTCTTTAATTTTCCTGGCACAAAATTTATGTATGTGTTGATAAATTTTTCTGATAGGTTACATTGGGAAGAAGATTTTTTTTTAGTTGAGAAATATAGCAATGGAAATGGAATAAACATTGGAGACTAAAATATCTTTCATTTAGGAACTAATGAGAAGAAATTCTTCAGGAAGTTGTGGTCTCATTAGCAGAAAACTGCTGAGAAACAGAAAAGTTTGCATATATTAGTCATTAAAAGTCTACAGAATGCCAGTGTGACATAATAAAGGGGGAAAAATAATCCTATAATTTTTCAGACTAGGTTTTACTTACTGAATAAAGGAATTATTAATTTCATTGTATAGTAAGGATCTTTTCTGTAATACTATACACATTTTTTGGCCCATCGAATAGCTCGTGAAGATGCCTGCAGATTGGAAGAGGGGCAAAAATATCTCCCAGCTGCAGTGATCAAGAAATGAGCCTGAGATGCTGGCTTTGTAAAGTTCCTGGGCAACTGTCTTTGAATATAAATGAGAAGATATTGAGTACCCAGGTGTGCAGGGAGGTGGGTGTTGCAAAGTTCCCTAAAAGGCAGCAGCCTCTTTCATCTGCAGGCAGATGGGCTAACTCCAGGGGAGAAGCACTCAATGACAAACACTAGACTTAGGGCCTCTCACCACCCACCTGAAAGCAGCAACCACTACTGCTTACTTCCAGTGAACACCTGTGAGAACACGCTTCATTTTCTCTAGTCTGTGTGCAATTAAAGGCCACCTGTTTGCATGCAGGAGCTGTTTGCAGCTGTTTCCCACAGCTGATACCACTTCTTGTTACCTTTTGGGGATAGATGATGTTGAAATCAGCCATCAGCATCAAATTCCACCTGACAATAGCAAAGCTGATTATACTAGTGGTCATCAGTCTCAACCTGAAATAGAAGAGTAATAGAATCTTCTAAATTAAGATGCCATGGGAATGTTCCTCTTATCTTCTATACCTGGTATGGAGCAATGAATCACAGAATGGTTTGAATTGGAAGGGACCTTAAAGATATAGTTATATATAGTTATAAAGATCTAGTTCCAGACCCCTACACATTACACTTCACCAAGCTGCTCCAAGCTGCATTCCACATGAATACTTACAGGAATGAGGTATCCACAATTTCTATGGGCAACCTGTTCCTGTATCTCAACTCTCATAACAAAGAATTTCTTCCTAATAGCTAATCTAAACATACCCTCTTTCAGTTTGAAGCCATTCCTCCTTGTCCAAGCACTACAGCCCCCTGTAAAAGTCCCTCTTCAGCTTTCTTGTAGGCCCCTTTTAGATTCTGAAAGGCTGCTCTTCCTGGACCCTTCTCTTCTCCATGCTCAACAACTCCAACTGTCTCCACCTGTCTTCAAAGGAGAGGTGCTCCAGTTCTCAGATAATTTTTGTGGCTCTCCTCTGACTTGCTGCAATAGGTCAACATCCTTCTTATGCTGGGGCCCAAGAACTGGATGCAGTGCTCCAGCTGGAATCTCACAAGAATGGAGGGGGAGAATCACCTGCCTCAACTTCTTGGCCCCACTTCTTTTGACACAGTCCAGGATGTGTTTGGCTTTCTGGGCTGCAAATGCACATCACCTGGTCACATTGTGCTTCTCAGCAATCAACCCCTGCAAGTCCTTCACCTCAGGGTTGCTCTCAGTTCTTTGCACAGCCTGTACTTGTGCTTGGGATTGCTCCAACCCGTGTGCAGGACCTTGCACGTGGCCATGTTGAACTTAAAGGTGTTCATACAGGTCCACTGCTCGAGCCTGTGTTATTAACTCTGGATGGTATTCCCTTCCTTCAGATTGCCGACTGCACTGCACTTGGTGTCATCAAACATGTTGAGGGTGCACTCAAGCCCACTGCTCATGCCATGACAAAGATGTTAAACAGCCCCAGTCCCAATACCAAGCCTGAACAGGACTGCTTTTTCATTGAGACTTTTTGACAGTGAATGACATGGTATTGGGATAATTAACAGCTGCCTAAACAGATGGTTACAGAACAAAAGTTCTTTAAACAGTCCTCAATCATAGCTTTTTTAATTATTCATCATTCTGGCTATGGTGTTTATCAACATGATCCCCCGCTTGGCACAGAGGAGGCTACAACACAGCATTGTATAATCAGCACCTCAGGCCTCTAAGGATTTCACATTAAGGAGTGTAGATAAAGGTAAGCTCTTGGGTTCAGGCCTCAGTCAAATATACATTCTAGGAACATTTTTTATTGAAAAGAAGAAAAAAGGGTGAGGTTAGTATTTGCAAAGGTACAGGGACACCAAGGAGATAATTCTTGCTGGCAAGTAAACAAGTAGCTATAAATTTACCAAGAAGAAACATGGGAAAGTAAACAGAGGCTCCTAATCACCAGCAAGTGAGATCTGAAGAGGTGGCAGGAATAAAACCAGCTTACTTAAAATTATGTTTATAGACCAGAAAATTGACTATGACAGGAGAAATCTGGTTTTACTATTTTAAGAAATTCTTTCAAGTTATATGTCCAATATTCATGGGATTTTTAGGTATGATCTTTACAGTGCCAAAAGCTACAGTATGTCTTTTTATTTCTATATGAGATCTAATTTCTGTATTGCAGCAATACTCAATCACCTGCTTGGGGATAGGCAGTTTGGGCCCTGCCAGCAAGCCTTTAACCATGTAGGTAATTTTAAGTTTTATATGCATCAACATCTATGGGTCAGACAACACCTGAGTGGGAGGTTTAGCACCTGCGTGGGAAATCTTCTTGAAATGGTAAGGAAAGATTTGGTTGATAAGGTCCTTCTGTGGCGTTAATACAAAATCTTTTTGCAATTCTCTCTGAGTTACGAGAGTGGGAAAAAAATTCAATTCCTGCTGCAAAAGTGATCCAAGGGCTGTCATGCTTCTGAGAACAAAGCTAGAGTAAAACCACCCTCAGTTCAAAAACTTGACATGGGCAAAATCCTAGCTGATCATTTTTTGAGCGGATTAGGGAGGATTAAAGAAGAGAGAGCAGTAGAATAAAAATAAGATAAGAAATTTTTCTCCAGTCACTTCTGAGCATAGTAAATTGGTACCTCTAAGATTTTCACAATGCCAAATGAAACAGTTTCCTTTTTGACACTTCACAATCCAAATACCCAGACTGACCAGCACTTGTAAGCTATTCTTAGACGGTAGTCAGGGCTCAAAAGAAGGAATAGCAAGTAAGCCAAATACTGAGATTTAAAGATTTTTAAATTACTCTAGTCCATTTATTTTGGTATCGTGGTTTACATATTTTCTTGTGTTTTTTCTGTGTGTAATTTAACTAACAGAATGTTAACATGGTGCTGATGCAATATGACTTTCTACTGGATGTAGACAGTTTTTTATCCTTTTAAAATTCTTTATTGCAGTCATTAGGAAATGTTGTCCTTGCATTCATCATAACTTGAAAACTGATGGAAAATTCAGCTCATGGTCTTACTGATATTCTTGATTTTTCTTTCTTTATGTATAGACATATACATGTGTCAAGCTACTCAGTATCTTTGAATCATTTTTCTCACTATTTGTGTATGTGTGAGTTGTGTGTGTAGCATATCAAATGAAACATATCTCTCCCACAAAAACATACTGACAGACGAGGTATTTTTCCTACCCTTTTTTTTTTTTATCCAACTATTTATTTTCATTCTACAACTGGGTATTGATTCCTTGCTCTAAAACTGGTGGGGACCTAAGCTCTGCATTAAAAGAAAAAAAAAAATAATGCATTGTGGAAGGATGTGTAAGGAGGGCAGATAACATACATAAAGTTTAAGATTGGTTAGAAGATCTACGAGAACATAAAATATTTATTTATACTTGTTTGTGGCTATGCCTATTGCTAGTTAGTGCAAATTTTCTCTATTCAGTTACCTAAGAAAAGGTTTTGTCTTTCTAATCAGCTGACAGTATTTATTCAGAAATAAAAGGAAATTTTCACTCTTTTTTGCAGAAGAGATAGATAGCTCATGTGAGGAATATTAAATGAGAATGCTGTGCAATTGATTCTTTTTCTATACAGGTTGCAAACTCTGTAGGGAAAGCCCAAATCCTGCTCTGCTAACTCTATCTTCAGAGTAACCCCTGGCAGAGAAGCCATAATAAGAAAACGTAGAGCTGGAGAAAAAACACAGCTTCCCGTAATTTATTGAGCAACAAAATAATGAGAGTCCCTTGATAGCTAGGACTACATTCAGAAATTACTCTTTCAGGCAAAGTAAACAGACATTTTTGCCTAAATACTTATTTAAAACTATATGAATGAACAATGCACTGGATGGAGTCTTAGTGCTCCTAGCAGTTCTATAAGGAGTCTGCAAACTTATGTCACAAGCTGATTCCTTATATACTCTTGCAACAGCATCAGTTCTGTAAGTGATAACATAGGATGCCTCAGTCTGGCATTGGTCCATCCTCATCACCACACCTGCTGCCCAAACATGGCTACAAGACAATGCTGTGATGATTTCTTATCACCAAGGTAAACATCACTCCCTTACAGGTAATTGTGTTGCCTATGGCTTTTCCTCTTCCAGCCAGATGTTTCCTTGGCCATAAGCTACCCATGCTAGGCAGTTATGATTTTAATTTCCCCTATAGTAGCTGAGGGTACTTCCCCCTCAGCTGCTTCTATTCTCAAAATAAGGATGACTTTAAATCCAGCATTGTGTCTGATACTAGCCATAACTGGTAATCAGTAGGGACCGGAGACAGGTGGACTGGATGAAGCTCATTTTGTGTCATGAAGAACATAATACTAATTGTGCAAATTGGGGCTTTAAATGTGTCAGAGCAGCTCCCTTGATATGATGTGTTGAAAATCAGTCCTTGACAACAGCCAGGAGCAGAACCCTAGGCAAAGATTATAGTAGGAAGGCAAATGGTGATATTTCCATAAGTAACTCTGTTACTAAAACCTCAGTTAGCTCCTTCCTACTACATGTAGGCACCTCAGAGGTGCCTTCATGAAGGGTGTCCAATATAATTATTTTTTCTGCTTCCATTAGAAAAGACATTGAAATAACTCAACGTTATCTTGCAGTACTCTGTCTTTAAACCTGATGCAATCCTATCAAGTGCAGCAAAGAGCATTTGTGAGCCTTTCCTATGAAAAAAAAAAAGAAACAAAAAACATCTATAATCCAATACTAAAACAAACATGAAATACACTATGGGAAGTCAGAAAGGCAAAGTCCAAAAACCTGAAGAAATGCAGTGAAGTATTAGGCCCAGTATTTTGTTCATAAGTAAAAGAATTATTAGGATTTAAATGACATTCCCAAATGTGTTTTTGTATTATATGCACATTTATATTGTGCCCACTTTGCAGTGGTGTCATTATGCTAGAGGGAAAAGGCACAGATTTTAAATAGTAAAATAGGCTTTTTTTTTTTTTTTTGATGCTTGGTTGAGTACTTATACTTTGCTAAAATTCACCCAGTGGGAGAATGCATACACCTTAATCTTCATCACAATAAACTGTGTTTTAGACAGGGCTGAATTACAGTTGATCTGTCTAACAATCCATCCATCCAAGTTTGTATCCTAAGTTCCTCATTAAAGTACCTGAAAGCCATTTTTTTCCATACTTGCTTCAATGCAATAAAATCCATGCCATTTTGATTCATTTTGCTAGATGGTTGCGAATAAAGAACTTATTAGACACTCTTCTCATAAAACTGTTGACTACTGTTTATACTTAGGGAGGTGACAGATCTAATGTGTAAGTGTTTTCCATCATCCATCTACACAGGTTCACGTATTGGCCGTCTTCACCCACAGTATCTGAGTGCCTCCGTAATGTCTGAGCACTACTTACTGTATTAGGTTATTAATCCTAAGAGACTGTGGATTGGATTCCAACCTTTCTTCTTTCTTAGATGTTTTGTTTTTGCAGCTCTAACTGTTCTTAACTTACGCTTCACTGTAATAAGCTCCTAATATAGCATGGATACAAGTGAAAGCAGAAGCCACTCAGTATCATTTTGATTACACCCATGCCATATTACACTCTGATATTTTACTTACCTAGAAAAAGATTTTGAAATAAATGCTAAAAATGTTATTTTGCATAAATGGAGTCTGTGGAGACATATGTCCTAAAAAGACAGTAGATAATGAAATTTTTGGAAAATGCAGGAAGGAAAAAAAGCATTTTAAAATAAATTTTAATATTTAAATTATTAGTTTATTAATAAAATACATGGTTAGGACAGAATTATCCTTTTTTCAGAAGATGACAGCTATATTTATTAAAATATATATGACAGAAGTCATATGATATTTCAGAAGTCTTTTCAGGCGTTACTTAGATATCTTTACTCTTTGTAACTAAATTTTGAAGGACTGAAATTAAAGGAAAATTACATGAAACATTTGACCTGCAGCACCCCACCTCATCCCTACCTTCTGGACTGTTTCATTGTATTAGCCTATTCAGATAGCAATATGAAGTAGTAAAACAGATTTCTGCCTTTAAATAAAGATATCTGTTGGGAGAAAAATGATACTTCAAACTATTGCTTTAGTGTGAGAGTGCTGCAAAGTGCTGCAGAGAACTGAGAGAAGAAAGCATGACAATGAGGAGCTAGTCATGCAGTTTTGCCACAGCATTTGTCAAGGGAAATGCAAAATAAATAAGCATATCCCTTCAACATCCATCAAATAATGAGACTGTCATATGAGTTCTGGGTCTCTGTTGAAGTATCTTGAGCCGAAGGTTTAAGTTACATTCACAAAAGGGAACACTTGCTGGTTTTTTTGGTTTTTTAATAGTATGCAGTTACTCAGGACCACATTAATCAGTTCAAACTCCTATTGGTATTTACTTGAGTAAATCATCGTCTTAGAAAACTACTTTCATGGGTAAACTTTGGATAGCATAAGAGCTTAATTATCAGACTCTTTATATTTTATTGCTATATTTGGCAATAGTTCCATAGAAACTTGCTTGAACAGGGAGGTTGGACGAGATGACTCACTGTATTCTCTTCCAACCTTACCCAGTCACTGACTCTGTGATTTTGCTGACATTAATTTTAATAATCATTCCTCTAGAATGCCTTCTTGGTAATGTAGTTATGTAAAAGGCCTTTGATTTCATCAGTTTACTGATTTTTTCATTTATTTTCTGTGTTACTGGATTGCTCCAGTACTAATCTTCTTTCCTTCTCTCCCCGCACCTGCACCTCGCAACACAATAATGCAAGTGAGCTCTAAATAGAAAAACAACCCTTTTTCTTACAGACTTTGTACTTCCTTAGCATAACATCTAGTTGTAAAATTCAAGCAGGATTCACCAGTCAATCTTTCTTCCCATTTCACTTGCACTAACTGTGATTGACCCTCCAAATCAAAACAGACATCCCCCCACAGGAGTGATACATTAATTCATGCACAGCCTTTCTTCCCCTTGTTATTGGTTATGTGTCCCAAGAATAACTCCCAGATCCCAGCTATTCAAGCAGCTTTTCAGCTTTAAAAAACACTAGCTATTCTATTCCCACAATCCAAGATCTTTTTTCTCTGCTCATGTTCAGTCACAGCTCACACTCCTGCCCCAGCAGTATGTCCACTGGCTTCCCCAGCACACTTCTCTGTCTCATCTTCAGGTGACTCCCTGAAGAATGAGTAGGATCAGCATCTTACTTTGGGACTGGTCCTCAGAAAAAGTGTGTACCTCAGTTGTGGGTCCACCACCCCATACAAGAGCCAATAGTTCAGTAGGCACTGCTTTGGTGAACCAATTGTTTTTTCCAATGTATGATACCAGTCCAATGCCTTGTTTATTTTCCTATATCCTTCTCCAAAAAATCCCTGTCCTGTATATATAATGGGAAAAGCTGAGGAAGCTGAGTAGTAGAGGCTTGCCCACTGGTGGGACTAGCTTTTTGAATGAATAATTAAATAGGTTTATTGTATATATGAATAGATAGATCGATAGATAGATAGATATAGATAGAATATATGAATATAAATATTTATAAATGCATTATCAATAAACTTACTGAACAACCCTTGAAAATAATTTACTTTCAAAAGTCAGAGAATTTTGAGTATGACCAAATCTAAATTATGTACAATGTATACAAATTTTACTTTGCATGTTTTTAAAACTATAAGCAATTTTGATCCCTTATTTTGATAATGGGAGAAATAACATGCAGTGGTGCATTCATTTAGAAAAAAAACAACACAACAAACCAGCACAATGTTTTCCAGTAAATATACCACTGTACATTACCTGAGAGAAAAAATATTGATTCTTTTAAATGTCTATCTGTTACACAGCTTTCTGCAGGATAAATTCTGTACTCACGTTACAGCAATACTGCCTGAGACTGATAATTCAGTCTCTGAAACATGATTCCTAAATACTACATTTGAAGAGAGAAGCTGATAAGCATGCCATGGTTTTCAAAAGCATGATAGTTGTAGCATCTGTTAGTTGTCCTGAGATTATTTTTGATCATTATATGTGTACAAAAACTACTGTACTTTTGGAAGGCAGATAGAATACTAGTAGTTTATGATGTCACCCAAAATAGAAAAGCACTTCATAGCTCTACAATCCCACACAAGTAAAGATCATTTTAAGCTTTCTACTGAAGATGCATTTTCCCAGGTGGTCAATTGCACTTGTCATCTGTTATTTTGGAAAATGCACAGAATTTAATAGATGAGGTATATCACACTAACTACATTAGGAACACACCAGCTGTCAATATGGCTTCAGCCCAACAGCATCTTTTGGGAAAAGCAAATTCCAAAATGAAGACAGTATACTATTAATCTGATAGAATGATTATAAGTTTCACCATCTGTTGCGTATTTCACTATTAATTGTGATTTGTACCAATAGATATTTTCTAAAATCCACATTTTCTTTTTCATACAAGAAACAGCAAAGCAGAGTGACAACACATTGTCTCAAGTAAGGGTGTAGCAATGCTGGAGCTAAATCAGATAAATTTCACCCTAGTTTAACAAGGTAGATATCTAGGGCATTAATTACAGTGAATAGATTTAAAAATACCAGTGACAGAACAGAAAAACAAACCAGAATTATGTATCTTTTCTTGAAAAACTTACTAATTTTGCTTTTCAAATTTATTCCATTGTGCAATCATATACTAGTTATGTTTAACATTTCAAAGCCCATCAGTTGAATGTGATTGGATTTTAATTACATTTAATCAAACATAAGCATAAAAGCTACAACAATTTCAAAATGTTTCATGGTTAGATCTAAACTAGAGAGGAATTTCTTGCATGTAAAATTGAATGTCTAATTAATGTATTTAATGTGAAGGATCATGACAGTGTTTAAAGGTATATCAGAAAAGAAAGAGAAAAAAATATTTAGTTATGTTTGAGCCTTGGGACTTGGTTTTGTGTTTTTGGGGGGTTTTTTTAAGGGTTTTTTTACTTATATTTTTTTACTGTATGTCATAGCCCTAGGGGAGGGGTTTTTTTTGTTTGTTTATTTGTTTTATTCTTTCTTCCTATATTTCTTTCAACATGATATCCATCTGCTTCCAAGTGAAAGGTGTGGTTCTAGTCCCAGCCACTATTGTTCAATTTTGGCTTGTTGCCTATTACATTAATAAGCTCTGTACAAGGCTATCACATTTATTTAGAAGTAAGATGAGACTCATGGTCAGACGAGGGGTTGATAACATTTGCAACACTGTAAGCATAAGTTAAAGATTTTTGAAAGAAGTCCTACAAATATGGTATCATTTAAATTCTTTCATTCTTCTCACTTTAAACTAACATTTTGCTTGACCTGAAGATAAGCCATCATTCACGTCATCTTTGCGCAAAGTGACTGAACAGGACTCAAAGTAAAAAGAGAAACTGTAATTACAGGTACTTAGTATTATTGCCTAAGCCATACACCGATTTCAGTCAGCGTTTTGTTTTCTCAAAAGCTTTTTCTACTTTGTCTTCCTTGTATTGAAGAAACTATAATTTCTGCTTCTTCCCCTGCTATTCTTGTAACCTCAGTAAGTGATTAACAAAGGGAAAATAAAATTCTGCTTAATATGAGAGTGCATTCACTATAGGCAGGAAATTACTATAGTAATTTTCACTATAGGAAATGACAGTCCAATATTCAGAAGTCTCTGGGAAATCTGAGAAATAAAAATGAAGCCATTCACTCTTTCTCAACTCACCAGCCATACCAATGATTGATCAGGTCATTTGAAGCATTTGATAATATCTACATTAGTAGATGAAATTTTTTTGTGGGCCTCTTTGGTAGTTTTTTGTTTGTTTGTTTTGTGGTTTGTTTTGTCACTGTTTGGCAATCAGTCAGCACAGCAAGTGTTATCTTTTAGGACAACAGTTATCAATCTAATAACCAGTGCTTACCAAACTCAGAGCCAGATGAAAAATAGGCTTTCAATGTACTGGGGAAGAAACAATATCCTTTTCAAGACATACGATGAAAAGTGGATATACTGACACTAATAGCTTTTTGAGAATTTGCCGTGACAAGAACACTTTAGAAGTCAGTATCATGTCCATTAAAGCAGAGATAACTTCCCTAATTGGTCTTTAAGCTTCATATGAAATTCTACTAGAAATATAAAATTCTATGAGAAGTACGTTGAGGAGCATATTTGTTCCTTTATAATTTCCTTCATGTTTAAAAAGAATAGGATTGACAGAGAGAATTAAGAGGAGTGGGGGGTTTTTTTCTTAATTTTGTGTAAGGATCTGTTTCTGGAGTGTCATTAAGAAAGATCTGCATCTTTTATAAGTACAGCATCAGGCCACTACTGTGTCTGAATGGATGTGGAGAGAGACTTACAGATGCACAGCAGATTTTTGTCAAGCAAAGTTAACTAGACGTATTTCAAATTAATTGCCAAGGTTATGGCATTGCTGGCATACAACCAAAAACCCCTGCTTTTGCCCAGTACTATAAAGCTATTTTATAATAAACTGCAGCATTAAGCAAAAGGCCATATATGGGTATTTTTATTTTAGAGAAGACACATTTATAACAGATCTTGAATAATTTTGCACTCTGGTGACAAATTCAAACACTCTAGATAATATTCTATATGAGCTAGACACCTACTGACATTCTTTGTTTTTCTAAGACATTGTGTTTCCCATTGATTAGTGAGACATCACATTTTTCTTTTATTTATTGAGACCTTTATATTAATTTTTTAATTCTTAGTCTTTATTGGAACTACTAGTGAACTGAGATTCATGTTCTGGCAACAGCCCTCTCTTCCCTTTCTTCTTACCAGCTCTTGAGTTCGAAGAGCTATATCAATCATATTTTCAAGCCAATTACATTACTCTGGTTCTTTTGGATGACTTTAACATATTTCTGAAAATGAAAATATGTCAGCCTGCTAGGAGCTGAATCCAGATTCCACACTTAATGACAGCACGTACGTCTATCTCTTATCCTTTGGGCAAATAGCAGCTCCAGAAATGTTCATTATCATCCTTTCTTTGTAAAGCTGCTCCTCCTATTTGTATTTTTTTGAACTCTGAAGCAGAAGGTCAATTTATCTGTTTAACATTTTCAATCTCTCTCTTCAGTCTTTAAAGTAATGTTCAGCTCTCGTCCTTTACAAGACATACTATGCTCTGAAGGATATGGCAATGGAACATTGTTTCACAACCAGAGATTTTGGCACAAGGTGGTATTTTTAATATCCACTACAAAATAGAATAGTGACTTAGATCTGTGGCTTTTCAAATTTTCAGTTCATTCATTGTCTCTTCCTACATTTCTACTGCATAAGAAGAAGTCCTGTCTCTAGCTCAGAAATATTTCTTTTGCAGTCTATTTTCTATAGAATAAGATAAACCTAACCCATCTGATTTGGGGCTATTGATACCTCTGTAGAGCAGTAACTTCAGCAGTTATCAACTCTATTTTTTTAAGTATGTTGGCAAAGCACTAAAGACCTTAATGTCACCACTACTGGTAAAGGATTTTTGTAGTGTTGATTAGGAGAGTTCTCTCCTAAATCAGTCTGAAAGACCACCATCCAAATGGTAACATCCAGACTTGTTACACTCCTTTGTCTGTTGATATTCAAAATTTGCTTGTTATTTTTAAACAGCCCTTTGCCTTAGAATCATAGATTAGTTTATGTTGGAAGGGACCTTTAGATGTCATCTTGTCCAATTCTTTCTTCAAAAAGTACAGACATATTCAACTCAGTCAGGTTGCTCCATCCAACCTGACCTTGAATGTTTCCAGGTATAAGGCATCCACCACTTCTCTGAACAACCTGTTCCAGTGTTTCACCACCCTCTTACCTAGTGTAAATCTACCCTTTTTTTTAGTTTAAAACCTTTACCCCCTCTGTTGCAACATGCCTTTATAAGAAGTCTGTCCCCAACTTTCTTATAAGCCCTCCTAAGTACCAGAAGGTTTCAATGAGGTCTTCCTGGAGCTTTCTCTTCTCTGGGCTGAACAACCCCAGCTCTCTCAGCCCTTCCTCATAGGAGAGGTGCTCCAGCCCTCTGACCATCTTTGTGGTCCTCTTCTGGACTTGCTCCCTTCATATCTCGAGGCCCTCAGACCTGGAAGCATTGCTCCAGTTGGGGTTTCACAAGGACAGAGTAGAGGGGGAGAATTTACCTCCCTCAACCTGCTAGCCATTCCTCTTTTGATGCTGGCCAGTATGTGGTTGGCCTTCAGGGCTGCAAGTGCACACTGTGGCTCATATCCAGCTTTTCATTCATCAGAACCCTCAAGTCCTTCTCCTCAGTCTTCTTCCAGTCTATACTCATGTCTGCGGTGTCCTGACCCATATGCAGAACATTGTACTTGGTCTTGTTGAATCTTATTAGGTTCTTGTGGTCCCGATTCTCAAGACTGTATAGGTCCCTCTGGATGGTATCCCATCCCTCAGGTGTGTCAGCAGCACCTGTCCCTGCTTCCCTGTGCATTTGCTTCTTGATCTTTAGTTTGATCAGCAGTTCCCTACTCAGCCAAACTGCACTCCTGCCTTCCCTTCCTGATTTCTTATGCCTGGGGACCAAGAGCTCTCCTGCTCTATGGAAAGATCCACAAGCTCTGTTCTGCTCCCTTGTCCCTGAGGACAGTTTCCCAGAGGGTCCTGCTGACTAACTCTTCTGAAGAGCTGAAATATTGTTTTCTTAAAATTCAGGGTACTTTTCTCTTCACCTGATCCATACTGGAAACTCCACCCGTTTGATCACTGTAGCCCAGGCTGTCTTCAGTTTTGATGCCATCAATGAGCTCGCTTGCATTGATGACCATCAGGTCCATTAACTCACCCCTCTGTGAGGGCTGTCTATTACCTAGGTCAGGAAGTTGTCCTCCATGCATTAGACAAGAGTTTCCTGGATTGCCTATAGCTTGTTGTGTTACTTTCCCTGCAGACGTTGGGGTGGTTGAAGCCCCCTGGGAGGATAAAAGCCCATGAACATGATGCTGCCCGATCAATGGAATCCTGTAGCAAACACAGACCAATAGGTTCCCTTTGCTGCCTTGGTCTCTGATTCTTACCCACAGGCTTTCAACCTGCTCATCGCTGCTCTTCAGAGACAACTCTTCACACTCAATGCAGTTTTTGACGTAGAATGCAACACCTCCACCCCTCCTTCCTTGCCTGTCTCTTATGAATAGGAGGTAATATCAACAGCTGCACTCCAGTCATGGGATTCATCCTTCTCTGTGTTGCCTTCTGTTGCCTGGATCTATGATTCTAGGAATTACCCCACAACATGTCAATCCCCTCTAGCCTCTAGAAAAGGATCAGCCACTAAAGAGATAGAATAAACAAAAACTAAGAACATTCCACCCAACCCCCCCATAAAACACTAATGACACAAAGGAAACTCCCAAACTTAACAACTACTTACACATCATAACAGATGCCAGCACCAAGCCAACTAACCTATGATACAGTGAAGGATTAGACAGAATTGCTAACCCCCCAAAACAAAGCACAACCCTAAAAAAGGAATACAAGTTGAGTCATAGTGGTTCTCTTTTGGCTTTTCTTTAAGGTCTATGGCTTGAAAAAAAAAAGTGAATAAATCTAGCTTGAATGAACTGTCAGAATGAACTTCCCTACAATTCATTTCCTGCCTCCCACAGTTCTATCCAGCCAAAAGGTATATCCAGTAACAGGCACAGCCATGCTACTTTTAAATGCATGACTCCCAAAGGGGAAAGAATTTTATGCATGGCTGCCACTGTATCTGGCAGTGAATCAGAGGCCTGCGTTCCCTGGGCAGAACTAGGGAAGATTTATATGTCTCAGAGTAGGGTCAAAAACAGTCAGCATGCTGAACAAGCAGCTGGTAAAGTAATACTGAAAAAAAACTGTTGTAGAACTTCCACTTCAGTCTAGAATTTGGGTTGAAGTTTAGGCAGCTATTTCAGGATCTCATTTTAAAACACACTGTTGATGATATTTTGCATTTTCTTGCAGTACATGTCAGAAGCATTTCTGCAGGTATTGTTTACCTGGGCTCAGTGATATTTTCAAGATATGAATTCATTTTCAAGATGTGAATTTCTGCCTACCCAGGGAAAAGCCTGAGCTGAGCATTGCCAGTGCACGGAAAACACAACATCTTAGTCAAAAACCAGAAAGCTACAAGATAGGTTCAGAATCTAGAAGTAAGGAATCTCTCAACTAAGTTACTGAGCCAATAGGCTTGTATTAAGATGCCTCCTAGGATTACTATCCTTGACCCGAGGATTCAAGCTGATCACCGTGCAGTAACTCACCTTAAACCCAGAGACAGAAATTGATCTCTCCCATCTCTCTTCTTCAAGCAACAGCCTTAGAGTTAATGAACTTGCCTGGAAAATATGAACTTGGATGTTCTTCTCTTTACCTCCCATTGCTTTACATCACAGCTATAGGAAAATATAAACCTAGACTTTCTGAGTGAATATTTTCTCCTGCAATAGCAATGCACGTGCTTTTTATCTGCGGTATAAAAGCAAGGTGTATATTAAGTACTGCTCCAGTAGTTCCTCAGAAAAGTGCCAAATGTCTTCCTAGGAAAAACATATTTTCACATCAGTTTCAGTTCTTTCCTAAGGTCCTCAGGGACAAATTCAGCTGGAGGCATTTTGCCTCTGCGTCCTTTTTGGAGCAGTTCCCACTTTGCCCGGTCAGCTCTGGACGCAGGAGGCTGCGGGGGCCAGCCTCCGGAATCCGGGAGACCAGAGGTCTGGCTCGTGGGTCCTTCCACAGGACCGCGGCAATAGAGGCAGGTGGTGGAAGAAGGAGGCAGGCTCAATTGTGGATGAAGTCCAGAAGGTTTATTGTGTCTCCGAACAGAGGACCTCGCCCCCCGGGATGTCCAGCAATGAGCAACCCTGAACGCGCCTGCCAGGGGTTTTATGGGGGGGGTGGCGACAGGGGAGGGATGACAACGTCATCGAATCAGGGAAGGAGAAGGACGGGTCTGCGGGATGAGGGACACACAAGGGAACCTATCTCGGGAAAGGAAGGGAGGGATCCTCTCCCCAAGACCAATCACTCGACGCCCCTGCCAGAACTTTCTAGAAGCTTGGGAGGGGTGCCGGAG
This sequence comes from Corvus hawaiiensis, assembly GCF_020740725.1. NCBI lineage: Eukaryota > Metazoa > Chordata > Aves > Passeriformes > Corvidae > Corvus > Corvus hawaiiensis. The sequence goes on from NC_063215.1 coordinate 29,367,714, forward strand.
CGATTGGCAGGGGTCTGGGAGGAGACAAATAGAGAAAGCAGGGTTATGAACACGAAACCAGGAGGGTATAAACTGGGATGGTACAGTAACACAAAACCCAAAGGGGCGACCCGGACTGAACCAAACAAGACACAATCCCACAGCATTTCACCAAAATCATAGTGTGGCTTTTAGTAATGATCCAAAGTAACAAAAAAATGAAAACAAAAGGGTCCAGCCACCCCAATCACTGTAACAGCCCTGACATTCTGTGTAGTTCATTAATGTTTTTTTCATCTCCCTGTCTTGCCTTAACCAAAGCCAACAGCCAAGCCCCATGCAGCTGCTCACTTACTCCCCCACCAGCAGGATGGGGGAGAGAACTGGAAGGGTAAAAGTTGGAAAACTCGTGGGTTGAGATAAAAACAGTTTATTACAGAAAAGTGGTTCACAAAAACAAGGCAAAGCAAGGAATTAATTCACTGCTTCCCACAGGCAGGCAGGTGTTCAGCCATCTCCAGGGCCCCATCATGTGTAACGGTGACTTGGGAAGGCAAATGGCATCACTCCAAATGACCCCTTTCTCCTTCTTCCCCCACTTTATACACTGAGCATGATGTCACATGGTCTGGAATATGCTTTTGGTCAGTTTGGGTCACTTGTCCTGGCTGTGGCTCCTCTGAATCTCCCATGTAGCCTCAACTTCCTCACCAGCATTGGCACTATGAAAACCAGAGAAGGCCTTGGCTCTATATAAGCCCTGCTCAGCAATTACAAAAACACCTCTGTATTATCAGTTTTGTGTTCAGCACAAATCCAAACCACAGCCCTATAACCAGCAACTGTCCTGAAAATTAACTCTACCCCAGCCAGAACCAGCACACTCCTCCACGAAGGACAGTACAATTTTGTAGGCCACCTGCTGTCCTTTACCATCACCATGGTTTGATGACCCCATACTAGTGTTCTCTCCCTGCCTTTAACAAGCAAGAGGTCAGTGAGCATCCTTTTAACCAGGCTCTTACCTGTTGGAGACACCTGCCTCTGGGATTTAATTGCAGAAGTGATAAATATGCAGTTGAACCAGAAACCTTGGACAAAGCCTCGTATTTAATTGCATTTTGATGTCCTAGTATTTACCTCTATGCTGTCTTTAAAACAGAATGACTCCATATTATTTCCTTTTTGATTTCTAAACACAGGCTGTTACCCAAATTGAAAGCTGAAAAGCTAACCAGCCCAACAGATCCTGAATCTTCAAACAGAAATTTTGTGTAATTTCAGTAGTTTCTGCATACTTGCCTAAATATGTTTAGAAATAAAATTTTGCAAATGAATGGAAAGGCCACTAATTGTGATTATTTGTAGAAGTCAGTATTTCTAGAACTCACACTGTATGCAGTCTTCTGACGAGGAGAAAAAATTGTTCAGCTACTTTAAATGTGAAGTCACATACTAGCTATTTAACAAACTACAACACCTACCAGATAATTGGAATATTCTTAGCCTTTACATGGAATAGATGTGTACAACTATTAAAATTCTGTCGATATGAAAAGATTTTTATTTTAAGCTTGTTTACACCTTTAACAAAGTGCTGTGGTATTATTTATGTGTTTTCTTTATATAGAATATGATTTATCAATTCCTGGAAACTTCTGTGTGATAGAGATCTTACAAATACTGTCAGTATACCAGATATTGAAATTATAAAGATGTTCAGCACACCTAAATAAAGTCTCTCTGGTGTAGATGATAGGAGCTGGAATAGAACTGTCAGAGCCAAATTTATGAAAGCTCTTCACAGGGTAGTGAATATATGCTTTAAATATATAATAAACCTTCCTCGCAGATGGAGAAATAAGCTGCTGCTGCTGCTGCTGCTGCAGTGACAGAGCAAAAAAGTGGCTGCTTTTGTCATCTGTTAGAGCCAGCAGTTGTGATGGGAATGGCATCACCAGCACTGTCACAATCAGCAGTGCTGATAGATCTGTGGAACTGCAAGGAGACATGAGAATTTTCAGAGGGAGAAAGCTTATTTAAAAATTAATAAGCCTTTCCACTGTTGAAAAAGGAAGTTTAATGCATATGATACTGCATGAAGGAAGCTATTACGAAACAGAAAGGTTAAATTTAGTCTACAGCTCCATGCTTGAGTTTAAAAGATGAGAAACATGATTTTCTGGATGAAATAAAATACCTTAATTTTAATGTTTTTTTCATGTACTTCTGTGGTTATAACTGTCATGGTTTAAGGGTATAGCAATGAAGAATTTGAAGAGTCCACATTTTATTAGACCAATGGCTGCAAATAACAAAACCCCCCTGCTTTCAGCCACACAAGCCTTTCAGATCTGATCTTTTAGGACAGGTTAAGAAATAAGGATGATATTATGAGCATGAACAACCCACATATAGCAAAAAATTAAATACAGTATATGCAATGGATTACTAAATATTTTTCACATTTTTTATATAAAATCTTCCGTTGTGCTGACAGATATCTTTATGTACAGAAGAAAAGTGCAAGAATAATGTGAGCATAAGTATCTAATATTTATGTACAGATGTCCTTCAGAAATGAAATTACTGCAGAACAGGCAAAAGAAATGGTGGCGTTTTATTTATGTGAAATAAGACAAAGTTCTACCATTTTTCTCTGGAATGTTTTGTTAAAGTCAGATAAAAATAATATATTGAGCTTGTCATCTGCAAAATTTTTCTTGTCAAGTACAGTCATCAGCAGCATCTGTCACTGCAGAGCAGTTGCAAGCAGTGATATCAGGTATTCAGGAGTAAGAGCAGCTCTCAGTTGTACAGGACTTTCAAGTCTTGTTTTTCCCAGTAGTGCATGCACTGTGGTTTGGGATCCTTGATCCTAACCTATGCAGTCCTAGCTGTGCCTATAATATTCCTCATTAACCAGCAGGTGATACCTTTCTAGAATTATGTTTGGCACTGTACATGTGTATGATATATGAGCAGTGTTATTCATATTTTTTCTTCATTTTTGTCAAGGTCAAAATTCCTTTTAGCATTTCAGATACTTTTTGAACTCATAATCCATCTGTCTAGCCACTTAACTGCCTTTCCAAGATTTTTTCTTGGTGCTTACCAGTGCACTATTTGAATCCATCATGAGATTATTTATAAATGATGCATAAATCCTGTTTTTTTCCTTAGTAATATGACGGCAAATTTACATTTAAATGCATATAGGTGCAATTACAGCCATGAAAAAAAAAAAAAAAAAGGCTTTGGCTTAAATAATATTCCAGTGAGGAGGAGGATTTGCATTTAACTGCTTCAGTTTTGCACATATTTGGGCAATTTTACAGGTATTGATAATTACACAAACCCAGAAATTGATCTACCTAAACAAACATAATGGAAGTTGTTGGCTTGTTTTTTAGGGGTTTTGTTTGTTTGGTTGTTATTTGTCCTAGCACTGAATTTACTTTTACAGATATTGCTAAATTATTTTTATTTACAGCATTTGCAAATGTAGGGCCAGAGGGCACTACTAGGCCTTTGCTATGTTGAGCAGCCTCCTCGGGGATGTACATCCCTGAGCTACATCACAGGTGGGACTGTGCTCAGCCTTGGGCCGGCTACTCTCATGCACTGAATGGCATTTGTGGATGGTTACTACTCCTGACTCATTACCTCGCTTTTCTGGGAGTGTGGTAGACCACACCCATGTCAGAGAGACAGTGGAATTGACCTTGGGTGTCCTTCCCTAAATTGTGCTGGGGGATCACACTTGGCTCCTGGCTTGTGTGTCCTTGTGGAGCAGCCTCTTTCTAGCATCTGCCTGATCCTTGTATTAGTTCTGATTCCATCAGACATAACTGACAGATTTCTGAACTATAAGCTAATCACAAGATGCACACACACACATAAAGAAAAGAAATTCAAGAATAATGTCCCACTGATTTGTTAATTAGTCATTTATGAGTAAATAAAACAGATTGCAGCATCTTTCCAATCAAGTCACCCATAGAATTAATTTTAAAATGGTTACTGAGCCAAAAAAAGTTGCCTTTTTTCTTATTCACATTTCCAGAAAGTAAATGTTATTCCAGATATAATGATGATATAAACCACAATAAAAAATAATAATATGATAGAATCACTAAGCAACAGAAAATTAAGTCAGTAATTCATGACTACAAAGCATATTCTGACAGAGATTGACCAAAACAGTGACAAAGGAATTTTAATATAGACAATTGTTAGTACAGTACAATGATCTACCTCACAGCCATTTCAAAGTCTTGTGCAAGCTAATCTAGTTGACCTTGCTATGTACAGAAGGTTGAACTAGATAATCTCCAGAGGTCCTTCCAAATTCCTCCTTTCTGTGATTCTGTGATTCAAAAGTTTCATAAATAAATTCCTCATCCTTTTGACTCTTCTAAAAACAGTAGCCTTTGACTACGCAAGTTTCACTTTCACCTCTGCATGTACCATGATGGATAAGCACATGTACACCTCTATGTTTTCAGTTTCTCATAACAAGCATACATAAAGATCTCTCCCCACATCACAACCTGACATTCATGTTAGCCCTCTACACCTGATGTGCTTCTTTCTTGTTTTATGCCCTCACCCCCTCACATATTATCTCACATTCAGGACCTAAACATACAATTTTATTTCCACTCAAAGAAAGTTAGCAAAAAAACTAGTGTATGAAAAGAATAAAAAAAAAAATCTGACGCATAATCTCCACAGAGATTTTTATCTTGTGATTCAGCAGCTTTATTTCTCTATTTGAATCATAGGTAGAGTGAATTGGTACCTGCTCAATGAAAACTCACAGAAAAAAAAAAACAAAAACAGAAACCAAAGGCACAACTTCCATTTTAGGATTTTTCTGAGCTACAGATTGCTAGTAGTAGTACAGATTGTAGTTCACTTTCTATACTAGAAATATGTGACAAAAGGTCTTCCTTGTCCTTGTACACCTGTAATGTCTTGTGAGTTTTTCCCTACAGTTTAATGTAACTATAAAGTATATATCTCCCTATGTGTATATATCTATATCCCTCTGTATATGGATGCAATAATTAATATGTATTCTACTGTTAACAGAATGCTGTCAGGGCTCCCCCCAGTAACATTAAAAGGGAACACCTACAGGAACATGCAGTTAGAGACAATTTTAGGAAATCTACTTCCTAAATTCCAATTTCATGCCTCTATTTTCATTCCTTTTTAAAAGTAATTTCCCCTACATAATTTTATTTCATCTCAAGTGATGAAGATTTTGTCACTCTTGTAAAGCATTTTGATATCTACCTATGACAATAAGAGCTACTATAAAAGATAGTAAACTATGTATGTGTGTGGATTATATATCAGGAAAAGGTTCTTCATCCAGAGGGTGCCTGGGCACTGTAACTGGTTGCCCAGGGCAGTGGTCACAGCACTGAGCCTGACAGAGTTCAAGAGGCATTTGGACAATACTCTCAGGCACATGGTGTGACTCTTGGGATGTCCTGTGCTTGGCCAGGAGTTGGACTTTGATGACTTTGATGGGTCCCTTCCAACTCATTGTATTCTATGATTCTATGAAAATCTTACATCTAGAGATAGCACAATTGTTTATGGGATCCTGTTTACCCCGTCAAAAATACCACTCAACCCATCACTTTAGATACCCCAGTTAAAATGGAAATATACAGCAAATTCCATCCCATTAATAGAATATGTGGTTAGAAGATTGTTTGCAAACAATGGATTCAGTCTCTGAGGATAGGACTTATTTTGCTTAACTTCTCTCTTCTGAGATAAATGTGAGTGTTCTCATTGCAGAGAAGAGAAGGCAACACTTTCAAATGCATAAGTGATCTGACTTTAAACATTTGGTATGGGATGGGAAGATTAACATGGTAAAAGTACTGACATTTCCCTCCTAAGTGTGAAAAGTCTAGCCAACTAAATGAAATGTAGGTGTGTATCTTGTAGACTCTTGGATCTGTTCAGGTAATAATTTAAATTCCAAAATGGAAACAAAAGTGAAATTAGATTAAAAGTATTTTGTAAGTATTTGTTGCTTACTACTGTGCCCTCTGCTCTTCCTTAAAGACTGTAGCACTCACTGATTTCCAGCAGAGATGATTATACCACCCTAGTACTACCCAATACTGAATTGCTCTATAGAATTACATGAGATACTGCAGATGAACAATATAAGTAAACCTACATTCAGTTTTTATAGGTCAAGGGTTGAGGTACTGATGTGAGTGACTGATTCATGGGACTGTGACTGAGTCCTCTGTGACCACCCAGATTCACTAGCATAGAATGCCTTGAGAATGAAATTTTGACACACAGTGAAAAGAGTTTCTGATAGGAAAATTAGTAGTTTCTACTCTCTGGGAAAATAGAACATGCTTTTAGCTGGAATAATTGGTGTTTCATTATGAATGAAAGAAGCAAAAATATTTAAGCATCTGAATATTTACTCATATTGTTAAACCCGAAAATGTAGGAGACCTAAAATTGTGGTCAGACATCTTAAGTTCCTATATTTGTGTGATTCTATGTATGCCTTATATAGCTCATCTTGATTTCACAAAATTTAAATAAGCAGCTGTTAAGAATGCTTTTGTACATTCTATACAAAAAGGAACATGATTTATTCCTGTTGTAGCCGTATTTCAAATTGTTGAAGTTGCACTGATCTGATGTTTCAGGATTGTTCATTTTCATAAGTCTGTTGTTAGCATATAATATGATTTTAACAACTTCCTCAGTTTAATTTTAATTTTCAATATTCATGGAATGTATTATAAATTCTAATCAGAATGATGACTATTGATATACTTGTTCACATTCCCACATGACAATTTTCAGAGTTTGCTTTCATACCACTTATGGGACTGAGTGTCCCCTCATTTCATGCTCTGGCTGTACATATTCTATCATTAAGCATCTGACAGTCTCCATTTGTGGTACAGAGGAAGAAGGTGCCAGATCTGGGACTGTGAATTCCATGTGTTTTCAGAGCCAAGTGTCCAAGATATATGTTCATCAACTTTCAGGTGGTGAAGTAATAGACTGTATTTGAAACATCCACCATGCTAAGGGTGAATGTTTCAAATAGAGAGAGCAGGCAAAGCAGGCAACTGTTTTGATCATTGTTTTCGTGGTAGCTACACCAAAAGTGCATTTGGACCCTTTGGGTCCATGAAGTACTCTTTCCTGAGGGTATCTGGTTGGTTAAACCAGTTCTAGTTCTGCCCAAACAGAGCCCCTGCATACTGTGGGAGAAGATAAAGTTTCCCAGTGAGAGACTGGGAGAGGCAGTGTGGATTATTTCTCACTTGTGAAAAGCCAAGCAGCTGTGGGATTGTCTTCACTCAAGGACCTGGGTGTACTTCGTAAATAATGCAGAAGGAAGAAGAGATCCAGTGTCTACTTTCTGGAGAATTTTCTTCCTTCCTTGGGAAGAAATAACCAATGATGTGAATTGTATGTCATAGGAAGTAATGTAGCAGAAACTACCTGGACTGATGAAGAATGAGCTTCACAAGGAACAGGGTGAGCACAGTGATGACCCAAATCAAGCTGGTGTTGGCATTCAGCAGTCAAACATATGGCTTCTGTTGTTCTGAGCAACCGCTGGGATACATGAGTCCCAGATCAGAATCTGTTCTTCTGGACATTCTGTAGAGTGACAGAGACCCATAGAGTGGGCAAATTAGCTCTCTCTGTTAAGGTAGTTAATCAGAATCTATAAACCATAAAGACAGTTTAAGGATGTAGTATAATTCATAAGTGTTGGTGAAAGGGGATTTCAGGAATAAGAAACATTCAATATGAAGGTCAGATGATATGTAAATGTATCAAATTAAGTGGGACCTGAAGCATTTTGCAAATGGTATGGATTAAGGGCTAGAGATTGTATTGGATTTGGCTGGGATGGAGTTAACTTTGCCCACAACACCCCATATAGTACTTTGCTTTCACTTGTAGTTGGAAGAGTGTTGATAATATTTTGACTGTTGCTGAGCAATACTCCTACGGTATCAAGGCTATCTTTGCCAAACTCTCACAAAACAGTCACTAGGCTGGGTCCAGACAGGAGTTTGGGAGGAGACACAGCTGGGACAGATGACGCAAAGTGTCCAACGGGATGTCTCATATCATATGACTTTGTGCTCAGCCATAAAAGCTGAGGGGAAAGAGGAGGAAGAGAAGCAGTGTTTGTTGCTAAAGTGATGCTTTCCAAAGCATCTGCTACACGTACTGAGACTCTACTTGCCAGGAAGTCACTGGACGTCACCTGGTGATGGGATGGGAAGTAGAGAAAAAATTATATTTTGTTTTGCTTCTCTGCACAACCTTTGCTTTCTTTGCTTAAACTGCCTTTATCCCAGCCCACAATTTTTTTTTTTATTTTCTCCCACTGCCCTACTGAGGTGGAGGAGTGAGAAAGCAGCCAGCCAAGGTTAACCCACCACATTTACTTAAAAAACAGGTCCAGTCTTTGGAGTCAAAATATATTCCACCGACAAGCCTTCAAGCCTTTTGCATATCTGGAAAAACTGTGTAATTAACAAGAGAAACAAAATTAAACTGAACATAGACACAATGAAACTAAGATATGATGACATTTTTAATGATAAAATCCAGTTTGAATTTATCCTTAATATAAGAGACAAAGATATTTTAGGCAGTAGAGGAATACCTAGATATGCAGTGGCCAGCATGAAAGAGGATGAGCAAGACAGAAATTATCTTTGCAATGACTGAAGGAATTAAATTTTCATTGACTTCTATGACATAAAAATTTTGTGCTGGTTTGTTTTCTTAAATTTCCCCCAAATAACTTGTTTTTTCTAGAAATCGCTGGTTCTGAAATACTTTTGTACATTCATAAAAGAGATTGATATTTAATCTTTGGGGAAAATGCATCTGTTAACATTTTCTGCAAAGCATTAGTGAAAAGTATTTCCCAATTAAAGTCAGAAGTTTTCAGAGGATGTAATGGAGTCACCATAGATATTTTCCAGCGAGTAGAAATCTCAGCAGGTGGAAAATGTTTGGTTTGTAATTAACAGTATGTAGTTATCGTTAAGGAATGTGATTTTTTATTTTTAAAGCTGACAATTTTACTTCTATGTTTCCATTTAAATCTTCTAGCAGGAAAAAAAATATTGAAGACCAAAAAGGAATGGTTAGATAAATAAAGATTTGTTTTCTCATCAATTGTATGCACTTCTCTTTTCTTTAGGCCAGTGGTACTGTATGTCTGAAACATCCTTTTTTTATGTCATGACCCATCCTATGCTGCTTCTTGTTCCCATCCCTCTCCACTACTTTTCCTCTACACAAGTACTTGCTTCATTTCTACCAGCCTGCTCCCAAACATGAAAATAAGCTTATTCTAGTAGAGTGTGAAAAAATGTCTAAGGATAGCATATCAAAATTTTCAAACACTGTTATGCATCATCAGAAGATGGAATTAAAAGAACCATTTCTCCCTCAACAGCTCCAGACAACCAATGAATACTGAAAAACATTTCTGTATCTTCATTAGAATGAAGTATGGCTGCATTTTTTGAGATTCAGATAATTCCTCAACACAGTGTTTAAACTATTATCACACATTTTTTTTTAAATTTGGAAAGACATTCATGGACATGAGGTTCTTTTCTCCTTTTCTTTCCTTTTCTTTCCTTTTCTTTCCTCTTTTCTTTTCTTTTCTTTTCTTTTCTTTTCTTTTCTTTTCTTTCTTTTTTCTTTTCTTTTCTTTTCTCTTTTCTTTTCTTTTCTTTTCTTTTCTTTTCTTTTCTTTTCTTTTCTTTTCTTTTCTCTTTTCTTTTCTTTTCTTTTCTCTTTTCTTTTCCTTTCTTTTCCTTTCTTTTTCTTTCTTTTTTCTTTCTTTTTTCTTTTTTTCTTTTGTATACAAAATTGTGGTTGTGCCACACAAAGGTGAAAAAAGTAAATCAAACTAGCCACAGACATCTAGTCAATTTGAGAAAATCTTAAGTCAAGTCATGAGTAAATCAAATAAAACTGATGAAAATCTTTTTCTTAATTTAATTCTAACAGCCAATATCTACTGGATCACAGTGAGTTTTTGTCACATAGCTCATTAAATGCATAAATTGTTGTGTGGCTTCATTTCCATGTTGCTCTTTAGATATGTATAAGGGGTAAAAGATTAGCAGTGTATATTACTAACTCTAAATACCCACACACTGATAGATTTTTTTGAGCAATGACATGTAATTCCTGTGAAAAGCCTCTTATAAACCTGTTTGGTTTTTTATAATTTGCCTTAAAAGTATTCTCACAATTCATCCTTGAAGGAATTCCACCTGGTTTCAGAACTACGTAATGTAGATGTGATAAAGATTGCAGTAATGACAGATTGAAGATTTTCCTTGTGTGGATGATGGGAGCCAATCAGGGAATCCTGGGTGGATTACAAAGATTAATTGTGCTTCTAAAGAGACCAGTCGTGATCTAAAAATTGAATAAAATGAACAAGAATTTATATAGAAAATACAGAATAGAGTTCTAATTCTACTTATATAGAAAATGTACAACTATATTTAGACAAAATTACATGTGTTTATTAAACTGAGCTCTGAATAATTCTGTGCCTGGGGTTTTTTTGTGATTCTGTGGTGCTTCTTATGATGCCTTTTCCTGGTCTTAAAATCAAGAGTCATACACAGTTAGAAGGGGAAAAGGGATTTTACTTTGGTGTTTATTTTAAGGATCTTTAGGTGTACACATCCAGGTCATATGCATCAAGATGCACCCCACCGAGTCTCTCTCTTTGTCCCCCCGCCCCCCAACATTGGGTATAACATTATAGGTTTTACTAATTAGCATATCTATCAAAGATTCCCCAATGAGAGGCTCAAGTGAGCCCCCCTCCCCAAGGAACCTTCCCCTGGATGGTTCTGTCTTGGTTTACAGAATGTGTTCTGGAGAGGACCTTGGGGTCTGGGGCACACTGATCCCTAACTACGAAGCTTCTAAAATGTTGAGTCTCTTAGCTTGACAAACAAGTTCAAGAATGTAGGCAAAAAGCACTAGGAATACAGAAGTTGTAAAAAGGTATAACAGGGGTGTAAAAGAAAAGGCAAAAATCTTCATGGCATCACTTACATACTGTCTCTACAATCTCCTCTAACTTGGAATTTTATTATCATACCCAAGGATGTTCTTTCACTGATATTCTCTCAACTATGTAAATCGGTCCTTATACATAAGTCTTCTTAAAATTGAAGTTGTGTATCTAGCCTTCTTTTCAGTAGTACTAATATAAATGTCTCAAATGAGATTAGTCTCACAGAGGGTTTATATCTTTAGGTGACACTAGAGTAGAAAGTAATTAAATAACTTCTCTCTCTCTTCCACTCTCCTTTTTTTTCTTTGTAGTTTCTTCTCTTGTTTCAGACTTCTCCCCTACCCCATAAAATAACTTCTTAAATGGCAATATCTAGAAAAAGAGTGAAAATAATAAATGTTTAAAATAAGAAATTTCCTCTAAGAGTATTTATTTAGCTACACTTAAATTTTTATGCATAACTCTTTCAGGTCCTAGAATTTTTCATGGGAAAACAGCCCAGCCTGATTTGCAGTATGCTCAGTTTTTCTCTAGCACCTCAGCCTTTCAAGAGACTGATAATTTTTGATCTCACATCCCAGCATTTGCAGAACAATTCTCTTAGAGGATGGAAGCTAGAAGGATTCTTTTCATAGCCACAAGCTACACGGCCCATCACTTTACACTTTTCTTCTACTTTATTGATTGTTTTTGCTTCTTGAAATAAACACTTACGGGGCTTCTTTAACTTAATTTTATGCTTTCAGACAGGCAGAAATACAAAACTGAGCAAAAAAGGTCACAGATAATATTCATTAAAATTTAATACCGGCATTTTTTCAGCTCTTCACAGGGGATTTTTATAAGCATAAACAAGGAAATCCTCAATAAGAAGAATCTTTAACTCTGCTTTAATTTCTTCCTATAGTAGTTTATGAAATCTAGAATGTTTAATAATTATCTGGTAGTAGAAAAGCTATGCATATTTTTAATGTGCTGGTTTAGTGTATGTTAAGATGCTGATAAATAGCAGGTTGCAGCTAGTTAGGTTTGTTAGTCATTCTGCTCTTAAAGCATCAAAATATTTCTTATATAAAAATTGTGAGAAATGTTTTTCAACATAGGAAAGAAACAGAGAAATTAAACATGTAAAGTTGCCAAATCTAATTGAAATAACAAAAGATTCAGAAACCAGATAATGCAAACTAGCTTTTAACAAAGTGATTTGAACATGCTAACACCATCAAGTAATTTGGGTAATATTTTATTTTGATAAATATACTTTACATCCTCAAATAGTAACAAGTTTTGGTATGAGAGTACATAATGAAATGCAAAACTAATTTTTGTTTCAAATTGAAATTACTCCATGTTAGTTGAATAAATAGCACTAAACACAGAAACATAAGGTGGGAGAATATAGTATTAAATACAGTTACAGACATTAAAATTTTCAAAGGCACCATCTCACTATTATATGTATGCTTGTAGAACATGCAAAAGGAAACATTAAACTTGTGGAGATGGTAAAGTTAGGAATTTATCTCTATAAATGGAGGGGCATGTATTCCTTGACAAAGTAAAAATAAATATCTGTTTACTTCATTTAATGTACCTTTTCCCCAGACACTCATTTGTACCTTATTGCTGAGAAAGGCATATATATACATGACTAGTTCTTGAATAGTTAAAATACAGTAACTTTGGTCTTCTTATATTTCTCAGTGAATCTAAGCTATAAGCTTAGAAGAAAAATTGGGAACTGTTGCAGGCCTAGTGGAGATAAAGAAAGCAGATCTGCATCATCTATGTAAAATAAGAAAATAATACTAGATATTAAGGAGCTGTAGATAGAAATAAAACAAGAAATACCTCATAATATTTCTACTTATATGCTGTTCAGCTTCAATTTCTATGTAAATTATAAAAAATCTGCATCAGGTAGCTACAGATCTGGAAACATGCATCATTGAAGAGTCAGTCAGGAACCAAATTTATAATAATATACCTAATGGGTTTCAGCCTCCAAAGCCTTCATGTATTTGGACCTTAAAACTTACCACAGACAAAGTCCTGTCAGTACAACAACCTTAAATTAAATATGTTTTATGATGTGGTTGGTTGGCCCTGGCTGGATACAAGGTGCCCACCAAACCCATTCTATTTCTCCCATCCTCAGCTGGTCAGGGGAGAGAAAATAAAACTAAAGGCTCATGGGTCAAGAAAAGTGCAAGGAGAGATTACTCACCAGTTACTGTCATGAGCAAAACAGACTTGACTTGGGGAGTTAATTTAATTTATTACCAAGCAAATCAGAGTAGGATAATGAGAAATAAATGTTTAAAACATTTCTTCTCCCAACATCCACCTTCTTACTTTACTCGTTAAATTCTCTACCTCCTTGCCCCTGGCTGCACAGGAAATGTGGGTTGCAATCAGTTCAACACATGCTGTCTCTGCCACTTCTTTCTCCTCAGGAAGAGGGCTCCTCATACTCTTTCCCTGCTCAAGTGTGGCATCCCTCCCATGGGAGACAGTTTTCTGTGACTTCCTCTGAATCCTTGCCATGGACTTCAGTTCTTCATGAACTGCTTCAGTGTGGATGCCTTCCATGGAGTCGCAAATCCTGCCAGCAAACCTGCTCCAGTGTGGGCTCCTCTCTCCACAGGATCACAGGTCCAGCCAGGAGCCCGCTCCAGCATGGGCTTCCCGCAGGCTACACAGCCTCCACCTTTGGGCAGCCACCTGCTCTTTTGTGGCATCATCCAGGGGCTGCAAGTGGATCTCTGCTGCCCTGTGGACCTTCATGGTCTGCAGGGTCACAGCTGCCTCACCAGGGTCTTCACCAGGCTGCAAAGGAGTCTCTGCTCCAGTGCATGGATCATGTCCTCCCCCTCCTTCTGCACTGACCTTGGTGCCTACAGGAGTTGTTCGTCTCAAAATTCTGACTCCTCTCTTCTATGGCTGCAATTGGTTGCATGGAACATTTTTTTCCATTCTAAATTATGTTATCCCAGAGTCACTATAACCATTATTGGTGGGCTCAGCCTTGGCCAGAGGTGGGTCTGTGTTGGAGTTGTCTGGCATTGGCTCCATTGGATGGGGGAAACTTCTTGTAGCTTTTCAGAGAGTCCATTCCTGCATCCCCCTGCTACCAAAACCTTGCCACATCAACTCAATACACACCATCACAGTGTTCCCAGGTGAACTAAAACAGTTCATTCAGATAGTATGCACACACATATACATGTTTCTTTTTGTGTGCTTGTGCTCATGAGCAAGTTATTGTTCCATTGGCTTCCAAAAGAACTGAAAAGAAGATCTTAACTCATTAATTTTTTTTTCTGTGATTTCATTCTTCAACATATGTATTCTTCAAAATATTTATGTGTGACATTTATCCAAACTCTTTATGAAACTACCCATCTGAATTTTCCCTACTTGGACTTTGATCTTTTATCTGCAGGCTGCTTTTTTGCTGAAATTTCATGATTGTCTGCTTTTGAGTTATCTTACTTACATAAACAAGACTACATGAAAAAAAAGAAAATTAGGAAATCTCTAGATGTTTTGACGACATAAGTGAGATGATCTCTTCCGGGAGAAATTAATCTTTGCTATCTTGTGAAGTATTTTCAGTGAAAGTGTAGAGACTCCAGACTGAGGTATTCCCCATATAGTACTGAAAAGAGAATAGAAATAATTTCAAGAAGTGAGAAAAAAGGCGTAAAAAGTAAGAAGCTATGATTTGTAAGAAAGCTTGTAACCGTGAAATATCCAAAACTGAAGAGAGCCATGAATAAAGTATTAAGACTGGTCAGCAGTGTTAAGTAAGGCAAAGACAGTGTTTAGGAGCACAGTGGTCCAAAGAGAATACATCATAAACCAGTTCTGGTAAAACTGCTTTTTAGGATTTTTGTGCTAAATTTGGAATTGCTCTATTTTTTACTGTAATATAGAACTTCAGATTTTCCATCCTAACTTCCACACCATTTTCCACATTGTCATCATTGCAGCCATTGCCATGACATTGAACCATACTGTGAACTGTCATGCTTTGTTCTTTTAGCAATATCAGTTTGAGAGAGTATATGAATTATGTTTCACTCAACTGAGAGATAAAAAGTTAGGATTTCTTTCTTCTTTTAACAGCTCTTAAATTATTCATTAAGTGGCCTTCACAATGGTAGCAAGAAGTCTTTTCTTCTGCTGTTTATTTGGATAGAATATGTTCAATTTACGCTTAAGGGTAAAGTAATGTTTTTGTGTAGCTTGGCAGTTGCCAGAAAAAAAGTTACCCTTTTTTTTAGCTATCAGTAAAAAGTTCTTATGTTGTTTTGTTGTTGTTGTTGTTTTTCTTTTTTTAATGAGCTTCTTTACTGGTAAGCCTAAAAATTAGAACTAATTCATAGCTGTAGTGGGTTGACCTTGGGAAGACACTAGGTACCCACCAAAGTAATTGCTCTATCACCCACCCTCCTGAACATGATACAGAGAGAAAATATGACAAAAAATTTCTGGGTTGAGATAAGGACAGAGTGATCACACAGAAATTACCATCACAGGCTAAACAGATTCGACTTGGGAAAATTAATTTAATTTATTGCCAATTAAACAGAGTAAGATGATGAGAAATAACAAACCCCCAAAGACCTTTCCTCCCACCCTTCCCTTCCTTCTAAGCTCATCTTCATTCCCACCTCTTCTGCTTCCTTACATTAAATGGTGTGTGGGGAATGGGGATTGCAATCTGTTTATAACATGTTGTCTCTTTATTCCCCCTTCTCGTTTTTAGCTGCTCCAAAGTAGGGTGTCTTCCATAGATATGGCTCTTTATGGAATTCACCAGTGTGGGTCCTTCTCATGAGGCTGCATTTCCTCAAGGACTGTTCCGGCAAAGGTCATTTCCATGGGGTACAATTTTTCAGGGATAGTCTGCTCCAGTGTCATTCCCCCACAGGGTCACAGGACAGAAAACCTGCTTCTGCATGTGCTCCCTGTGGGCACCTACTCCAGCATGAGGTTCTGCATGGGCTGCAGGATGGATATCTGCTCCACCATGAAGGCAACAACGTGCATCACTCTTGTCCTATGGTGCCTGAAGCACCTTCTCCCTTCCTTCTTCACTGACCTTGGCATCCATAGAATCGTTTCTCTCACATCTTCTCACTCCTCTCACAGCTGCTGTTGCACAGAAATTTTTACTCTTTTTTGAATTTGTTATCAAAGAAGAGCAAACAGCATCATTGATTGTCTCAGCTTTGACCAAGAGCATGTCCATCCTGGAGTTGGCTGAATTTAGCTGTGCCTGATAAGGGAACAGCTTCTGAAATTTTCTCACAGAAACCTTTTCTGCCATTCTTTCCACTCCCTCCTACCAAACCTTGCCACATAAACCAAATAAAATAGTTCTGAAAAAAACCTTCATAGAATATTTTCTGATTTTTGACATAAATTCTATAAGGTTTAAACTCTAACTCGCCTTGAGGCATTTTTCTTTACCTTGCTGAATAATTTAAAATATTTTAATTTCAAGGAAAGGTTCTAAAAAATTGTTCAGTGTGATTGTACATATTTGAAAATTAAGATTTATGCAAGAAATAAGAATCTCGCTTTCCTACCCTTTTTAATTCCTGCTGTCCTATTTTAAACTGTCAGGCTTTACCCATTGTTTCTTTGCATGTTGATTTGCAGTAATAATTGTAAATGTGAGGAAAAAAGCCACAACTGGCATAATGAATATATTATATATTTGTTAAGTACATTATGCATTTTTTAAAACCAGTTCAGCCCCAAACTAAAATTGTTTTCTTTGCAATCAGCTCATGCAAAGACATAGGCTATAATTACACAGATGTTACAAATATATCATGGCAAACAATTCTTTATGAGTTTCAGCAGACAAAAAATTAACCAAATAAATCAGATGCACTTTGAAATAAATGTGGATTTTACCTACTTTTTTTGTTTATTTGAAATATTTCATTACACCGTGGTGTTTCTAGGGCATGAAAAAATTACCCAAAACTTGGGGAAATGCTTGAGTAAAAGAGGTATCAAGGTATAATGGCTTTGTTATTTCATATTTCATGGCATAATTTTTTGTTAAAGCCATGAGAGTATCAATATTTTAGCATCCTTTTATTTACCATTTATATACACTCTTGTATATACACAGGAATGAGCAAACTATGTCTTTAACGTATGGACCTCTAGAATATATATTTTCCCTAATACAAGATTTAGGCAACAGTTCTAATTTAAATATTGATAACTTAGTAAAATAAATAAATAAATAAATAAATAATATCTGATACAGTATTTACGGAATATATATAGTGATAGTCTTTTAATTTTAGGGCTATTGTCTTAATCAGATTAATAAACAATGAATATTCACATTTTCATTTCATTATATTTTTTACTGATTACCTCAATGCAGCATTTTGGTGTCACAGGTTTTTTTAGTAACAGTGCTTTCTAACTGGACTTCAGAACATTCTTTTCATGTGCAAAACAGCATTTAGTAACAGCCTAATCTGCTTCCTCCTTCCAATATAATATAATAGCTGTAGTATTTAACTTAGTATAAGACAGAATGTGATTTCATTGTATCTCTGAGGTGTAGATTATCAGAGTGAATTATAAGATACTTCTTAGAGTTTATGTGTGAAGAGTGACATATTTATTAAATATTCAATGTTATATCTAATCTTATCCAAATACTGATAAATTTGACCATAATGAAGGCTGTTAGCTCCTTGCAGCTTTTAAAAATTAACTTAAAAGCCTATTGAATTGGTTTTCTTCATGTATCTAAAAATAGATTTAGAAGGATGTCTGGGTAGACAATGGTGTTTTACTTCTACCCATGAACTGAATAAGAACCACCTCAGTTCTGAAAACTGCTTGGATTCCTAAAATGTGACTATACTCTTTTATAAGTCCTTCCTACTGTCGAAAGTCCAGAACACTAGTGGCCACTCATGGCTAAACAGATTCAGATTTACATAAATTTTTCTTTAATTAATGTTGAAATTATTAGAACTAAAATTTTAAAATTGTAGAATATTTTAGGTTAGAATAGATCTCCAGAGCTCATTTTATCCAACTCCCTCCTGAAAGCTGACCATGTTAAAGCATGCTGCTAAAGAGCTGTATCCAGTCAAGTTTGGAATAACTCCAAGGATGGAGACTCCATAAACTTTATGGACAACCTGTTCCAGCATTTGACCACTCCCTAATACATTTTTGTAATTGTCTGTGTTTTTTCTGGCGTTTGTTGCCTCTTGTCCTATCGCTGTTCACTCTTGAGAAGAGCATCTTATCTTTTCTGTACCCTTTTATCAGATAAGAGTAGGTAACAATGAACGACAATAAGATCCCGTCTTGACTTCTGTTTTCCAGTGTTGAACAGACACAGACCCTTCAGATTCCTTATATGTCATTGTGAGGTTGAGTTTTTTAACACCAGTTAACTTCATACACCTTTCATTGTATGCTGTTTACAAATAAATTTAAAATAATCTCTCTATTGTCAGAATGATTCTCTAATTAATGTTCATATTCAGGATTTTACCGTCATTACCAAATTACCTAATGAGTAAAAATTTGGTATAGTAGCTCATATCTTCAATGGAATGACAAAATGAGACAGTAACTGTTAATTAGTTAATGTAGGTTGTGCACTCTTTCAGTAATTTTTTCTAATTAATTTTGCTATTTGGGAATTGTGAAGTCTCTTTTAATAATTCTGGTGCAAATAATCCTAACTTTGGAGAGGCATATACATAATTTTTATTAATATTCTTAAAGCTTCTGATAATTAGCTATAAAAATTTAGTGTTTATACATTTGAGAATATTTTGGAATTGTTGGTATGCAGGAAATGCTGATTAGGACACCTACGTATCCATAATTTTCCTATTGTATTCCAGAGTTTGCATCACAAACATTGCTTCATACCTACATATTTGTATGAGGGACTGTTTGAACTGACTGTACTTAAAGTCTCAAGTAAGAGAGACTAGTTGTCTAACATTTATTCTTTAAAATTTAACGACCTCTTATTAGATACGGGACATTAACATAATGCTATCGTCCACAGAATAGGAAGAAAATAGTCACCTGCTCATCTACTGGGCCTCACATATCTGGCAGTCTTGATCTCTCATTCAAATGTTAATTCTATTATTTTGACAATTTTCAGACATTAACAAATCAGATGATACAGTTTGGCAGAAGACCACAAAAAGAAAAAAGGAATTCTTAAAAAACCTATATTTTAAATGAGCTCTTGTAAATATAAACTACAATAAGATTGCCTTGCTTACTGTACATATTTCAGCACTTCGTTTTTCTGTCTAAGGATTTGCAAGTTCCTCTGAAACAAAGGCAAAAGCAACTTTAGCTGTCATTAAAAAGTTCCATAGGTGTTCCCATGCCAGGAAATCCAGTGGTTTCCCCTGCTGTCCAAAAAGTAGATACTCTGTGAAAAATTCAATAAATGCTATTAATGAAAAAGGCAACCAATCACATAATCCAAGAATTATCATGTTGAAACTGTTTATCCGAAACAAATTTATTTATTTTTTTAAAGTGTAAAAGTTGGATCACTTAATTTGGATTTTTTGTTATTTATTTTTAACTGAAATAGTTCAATAAGATCATGAGAACAGCTTAGAGGATCAACAAGGTTTTCATACTTGCTAGTCAGATTTTCTGTCAGTTTTTTTCTGCCAGTGTTTTTAAAATTCAGTTTATAAAACTAATAATGAGTCATCTAGGCTAAGTTTTTTGTTCATGTTCTACCTCTAGCTAATGCACATGAATAAACAGCCGTCTGGTAGAACCTTCCAGTTTGTAAGATGGCAGAGCAAAGCCAGACAGACGTTTTTGTAGTTTGTACTACAAGACTTGTTTTTATATGGCCAGATTTGTGGAACATGACTACTGGGTTCAGGGTTTTTTCATTAAAAAAAAAAAAAGGACTAGAAGCTGTTGGCCTTTGAAAACAACTTACAAAAAGTGTTATTAGAACTAAGTGTACTGAATCGTTTAGATTGAACAGAGCAGTCATTTAAGTAAAAAAATTCATTTAAATTGAACAGATTTATTTAAGTTCATTTAAATTGAACATTTATTTAAGTCAAAAATTTCAATCACCCTCACTTCTTATTTAGATGCCCAAAAGGACCCATGTCCGCAGGTTCCATAAGCAGGATGGCATGATGAAATTTCTATTAGCAGAAATATCCTTCATTTATGAAAACCTCCACACCAGATCTTTTGAACATGATTTTATGATGTTATATAACAATACTGTACCAAAGAGCACAACTGTCCAAGTATGACAACTATTGAACGCCAAAAAGATACAGAAAACATTCCTAATGTGTGTATGTAGAGTAATTGTTATGAACATCTTTTTTTTTGTTCATTTCCCAGAACATTTAATTTATTTATGAAGAGTGTCGGCTAACACTGAAATATGTGGCCCAGCCTCAGCTACAGCTCCACCACTTCCCAGTCAGTCCATGACCCAAAATCCCAGCCTGTCCCCTTCTCCAGGGATGTGCCTGATCCCCAAGAGCTTGGTCTGCCCTGGTGCTCCTGGCTGGAGTTAGGCTCTGCCCTGATGGACCCCTGAGGAGCCCCCACTGCTCCTGGCCCCCACCCCAGGCTGCTGCTGGCACCCACTGAGTTCTGGCTGCACACAGCAAAGCAGCTTTCACAGAGGGAAAAAAACAAGGTTGGAGAAAATTATATTGTCTCTGAAGAGCCCTCTAAAAGGAGAGAATAAAATGCTTTGAATAAATTCTGGGTAGTTGTGGTAGTATATAGAACCATTTTCTCCTTCACCAGGATCACAAAGAATGAGGGAAGTCTTTGCTACTGGCAAAGAATGGAACTCTAGGGGAAAAAATCATTAGAAAGACAATAAGTTATTCATTGTGTACAAACATTAAATATCAAACATGAAAAAGTTAATTATGTGTTCAAGTTTTTAACCCAAATTTGCCAGTTCTAGAGCAAATAGAAATCTTTTATAGTAATCATTCTTCTAGACTGGGAAACCAACATTCGGTGGGACTGGAAAAGCAAAATGAAATAATAATTCAAGGTAATGGAAAATAAATAAAGTAGAAATAAGAAAATATTAACATTGTAGAATATCTTCCCTAATGTGCATACAGGAAAACCAGGTAGCAAATCACTGTTTGTGCATTTGTGAGCAGTGATTTATATAATTAAAAAATTCACTCTTCTGAGCAGTCATTTCACCTAGTATGAGTAAAAGTCTGGTATCACAGTCTCTAATTATTACGTAGAAGGCTTGTAACTTCTAACAAAAGTTAACTTTTGTTAACTTCTAGATTCTGAATTGAAAGGTCAAAGTCAGGACTACAGGGTAGAAAACATTATCCCGATTTTTTTGTATTAGTGAATTATAATAAAGTTGATATAAGAAAAAAGCGTATTAAAGTTAGTTCTCCAAAAAATAAAACAAACTGAAGAAAGGAGGAATGAATGAAAGAGCTGAGAGAGAGGATGAAACTGTAGAATAAAAATCAGATTATAAGGAAACATTTTCACAGCATTAGTTCATTGACTTGGTAGAAGTGCTGGTTTACCATCTTTTGTAAAATTAGGCGTTATCAGAATTAGCTTTCTTGGAATTAATGCATTTACAGTAGTATCAGCTAAATGAAAAGTGACCAGCAAAGTCAACAACTTCCTTTGGTGTTCAAATATACATTACAAAGTAAATGTCAGCATCATTTTCCTTTGGGAAGGGTAGAATTTTCTCTTGTAATTTACTGATTGACTTTCACAGACCTGTACATAGCTGTCTGCCTGCCACATTTGAGTTCAGAATTTAAATTTCCAAATATTACAATTAATATCTTTAACAATAGTGGCTAATGTAAAATTAAATTTGTACTACTAAAAAGATACTGGGTAGGAAAAATATGTTTATGCTAGGCTAAAGAAAAAGATGTTCTTAAACAAAAATGTAAAACTCAAACTGAAAAATTGGGTGGGTTTTTTTGTTTTTAAAACTACAGATGAAACATTGAGCAGAAATTCAAAGAAGCTTGCAGAATATCTCAACAAAGTCATAATTGCACCAGGCAAAGAAAAATATAGCCCGATTTTATTAAAAAACCTATTTAATTTACTATATTATGACTAGGATTTGAAATGATCTTGCTGAAAGATCTACTTCTAATGATTCTTATAACTATTGCCAATCATGAATAGTAAGTAGAAATAATTTATTTTTAAGAGGCAAAAATTAATAAATATTAAATCAAACTTTAGAAGACTTCTTTCATGCTATCCTATAAAGGGATACCTTCTCCAGACAATTATAATAAAAATTAATCCAGTCCACTAAGCTTGATATTTGATTAAATATTTTTAGAAATGCAGAGAAAAGCTCAAAAAATATATTATATTATTTACTGCTGCTTCAGTTCCAAACCTAGCCTCCAATATACTATATATCAAAATCAAACTTCTAATTGTCTAGGTCCAGGGAGAAGACAGTTAAGTATGTACAGGGCATGCCAATTAATGCAACTGCAAAATTTAAGTGAAGAATATAAATCCAAATACTCTGTCATTAAATAATTCAAATTACCTCTCAGTCAAAGTTCAGTGATATACTGTCAGCCAAAGAGCAGCCTCCCTCCTTTTCTTTATTTTTTTACTTTGTTTTGCAAAGGCCAATATAGTCTGCCACTTGTAACAAAGCAGCATAAATATTAAGTTTCTCTATTGCTCTCGCTGAAGTGCACTAAAGACCTGCACATACGTGCTAATGTCTGGCCTGCTATATGACCTATAACTTAGATAAAAGAAAAATACATTATATAATAAAAATAATGAGTTATGGAAAAATGCCCAGCTGGAAATTAAGCCCTCCTTCTACCCCTTCAGATGAGAGAAACAAAAGACAGAGCTATTATGAGGCAGAGATATTATGGCTTGAGATAACAATTTACTAGAAACAGCAATGAGATAAGAAAACAAACAGTAACAGAACAATGCAAATAACAACAGTGTATAAAAGAGAGTGATTACATGCAAAAGGCTCACCAAGTCTACTTGACATGACCACAGCTGGTCAAAGAGACAAAGAACAAAGTGGACCCTGGACCCTCCATGTGTATGTTTTTTTCCCCAAGCCTGAGACAATGAAAAACAATTGCAGACAAACCCTTCAGTCAGAACCACCATTACCCCACAGCTCTACTTGCTGCTTGGTCCCTGGAAAAGGACAAAATGGCTGCGGACCACTTCTTCTCAGAAGTGAGAATCCCCTTCTTCTGCACCCCAGCAATGATGCGTGTGGTATAGAATAACAACCTAAGCACGTCCACACAGCTCCAGGCTCTGCCCCCTCTCATTCTGGGCTGAAATTAGAACAAGAATTTAAAGATTGCTTACTTGCATATGTTCTTAAATAACCAATAATTATTGTCATCAGTAGGTCTTTAGTCTTCATTAATTTAACACTAAATGTTGAGTCTCCAAAGAGAAGCAGACATATTTCTAACTGCAAATTGTAAGACTAACAGAATCAAAGAACCTTGTTAATTAAACATAGTCACCTTGTCAATTACAAAGGTAAGCATAAAGCACCCTTGGAGAGTGCAAAAGAGAAGAGAACAGGATCAGTAAGCTTTAGATATTCACAAAAAGCTCCAAACTAATCTGAATAAGCTCTTTGCTAAACTTGAGAAAAAAGAAAAAGCAAACAACCACTAAGCTGTAGGGCTTCTATCATTTCCTTTCCATCCCTGTGACCCTATAGTCTTGTGAAAAACATTCCAAATGTGGATTAGAATCAAACCCATGCAAAAAAGATACATATAATACACAGACACAATGGAACCACAGACCGCATTATAAATCTATTTAAATAATTGGAGTAACTCTTGCTAAATAGCAGACCTTACATTAAACTCAGTACTGAAAAACAAACACTGGTTTACACTGAACTTCAAGAAAAATAACTTGGGTAAATATTAATTAAAACTTATTTGTGTATATATTTTCAAATGTGTGAGTGTGTTTAACGAAGTGCATACAAATTCAGGAAAATATCCAGTATAAATGTAGTTTACCTTTGTGTGACATCTTTTGACCATATACACCAAGACAAAGTTGAATCAGGATAATAAAGGTAAGTTATCCAAAAAGCTGATTAATATAATCAAAGAAAATATTAATATATTAATAGTTACTGTCATGGTTTGATACTGGCCCAACTCCAGGCACCTACAAGAGTCACTCGCTCACCCTCCCCTGCCACAGCTGGGCAGAGGAGAGAAAAAAAATTATCGAAGGGTTGATGAGTTGAGATAAGGACCATGAGAAAAACACTTCAAGGGCAAAACAGGCTCAACTTGAAGTTGTAAAGTAAATTTATTACTAACAGAAACAGATGAGGATAATGAGAAGTAAAATAAGCCCTTAAAACACCTTTTTCCCTCCAGCTCCTCCCTCCTTCCCACCACCAGTGCAGGGAGACAGGGATGGGGGTTTTTGGTCAGTTCATCACTGAGAACTTCCGGTGCTCGGGAAGAGGAGTCCTTTCCCTGTGAGTCCGTGGGTTCCCTCCCACGGGAGACAGTTCTCCATGAACTTCTCCAGTGGGGGTCCACTCTCAGAAGCAGCAGCCACACCACACCTGCTGCAACGTGAATTTACCCTACGGGCACACAGTCCTCCCAAAACTGCTGTGACATGGGTCTCTCTTTCCTCCAAGGACAGGCTGCTCTCACCTGGAAGCAAGGGCACTCTCTCTCCACCGGGTCTCCCACTGGACCACAGCCTCCTCCAGGCATCCACCTGCTCCAGCATGGGCACCTCCCCGATGATCTGTGGGTGGATCTCTGCATCCCCCGTGGATCCCCATGGGCTGCAGGGGCACAGCTGCCTCATCATGGTCTGCACCACGGCCTGCAGAGGCATCTCGGCTCCAGTGCCTGGAACACCTCCTCCCACTCCTTCTTCACTGACCTTGGTGTTGCCATGTTGTTTCCCTCACATGTTCTCACCTCCTCCCCTTCTCTGACTAGAAGAAAAACTGTGAGCCCTTTTGTTTTGATTTTCTTCTTAAATATGTTATCACCAAGCTCTCTCGCTGGCCCAGTTTTGGCCAGCAGAATGTCCATCTTCAGAGCCATCAGAGATTGGCTCTGCTGGACATGGTGGAAGCTTCCAGGAGCTTCTTACAGGAGCCACTTCTATGGCCTCACTGCTACCAAAAACCAGGCAGTGCAAAACCAATACAGATACAAAGAAAAGACTAATAAGCTGTTTATACACAAGAAGGAGTTAAGGAGGAGGTGTGGGGGGTTAAGGTTTTGTTGTTACACTTCTAGATAAATATGTTTCTGACTGAGTGTTTAGTGATAAATAAACTTTGAATATAGCTCTGGATCAAAAGGAAGAATAATGCCAACAGGCTCATAAACAAAATCTTATTAGGTGAAGAACTTACCTGAGGTAATCCAGTGTGCCAAATGACAACATTCAGCATTGATATAGTGCTTATATTTCCTATATATAATATTGCATTCAAAATTATGCTATGGGTAAAAGAGGATGGCCTTACATGAGTATCAATGAACTTACTGTAAAACTAATGCTAATTATATAATTTATGAACTAATGTCCCTTTCAGCAAAGTTTATCACTGTCATACACAAAAAATCCCTTTTTTCCTCTATTTACCCTTTTTTCTCTGGTGCTATATTTAATCTTAAAGTGCCTAAGTCCTGAGGCTGATGGTACCCACCTTACTCCACATGGATACCGGGGGTTCCAGAGTTGGTAATGACAGACATTCTTCACTGGAAGACTGCAGGTTTGATGGAGAGAGACTTCTTCCTTCTCTGTCTTCGATCCGCATAGTGTGACTTTCATATATTTGCTAATGCAGTCTTACTTGCTCTTTCTTCACTGATCCCCTGCACAGATTTCTTAAACATTTATCATATATCATATTCATGAGGATAACCAAACTCCCAAGACACTCAGTCATTACCCGATCGTTAAGCAATTATTTTGACAGCTTAAACAACCTAAACTTAGCTCATGCCAAGACGAGTCTACACAATTCTTCAGGTTTCAATGATGGCAAAAGCCTGTATCTTTTATTACTCATACCAATGACATATCTCTTGGGCTACAGGGGTACAATTTCAAATACTAGTTAATCCTTCAACATGCCATTTTTTGTTCATCAAAAAACATTATGGTAAAAATAAAAGACACTACTAGATCACCCACAGACACAGAGCATTACTCTGAGAATTTTATGGTATACTTTTGCCTACAGTGCAGAAGACTAGCAGATCTTTGAAACAGCTTTGTTTATAGCACTATTTGAGTGAGTTTGGTGAATTAAAGACATATGAAGTACTTTGAATTGAAAGTTTGTCTAATCAAACTTGACCTTCCTCACAACTGATCTTGAATTTTCAGGTTTCTGGTAACAGATAGCTGTGTGAACTAAAACTGAAGCTTTTGACATAGTCTTACAGTGATGGGATCATATATTTAGATATGCAAATACACATTAAATTTTTACTTACCAGACAGAATGATTTATCCATCCCATCTCCTCTTCCATGTCTTTTAATCTGTGGACTATAGTAAGAAATTAATCATTAGGGATAATAGTCTATCTTATTCTGTGCACAGAAAATTTATTGGGGAAGATAGAAGTTGTATGCTGGCATCTCAGGCATAGTCATTTAGAGCTGAATTACACTTTATTTTCTGTCTCTTCCTTTTACCATCACAGTTTCAATGCTATGGCTGTAATTAGTCTTCTTTTTACTCTTGACAAATTATAGATCATATGAAATCTGATCTCCAAATCAGATAAAAAAATCCTATATAACTTAAACTTTTTTCCCTACAGTTATATATAATTACATTCTCATGACTGACTTCAAGAAGCAAAATTTAACTCAGACACAGAATAAAGCTGTCCTGAGAGTAAGAGTAATTTAGGAATAAGCAGTTTTGTGTGCTTAAAAACCTCCAGATTTATTTTTGCAATAATCTCAGGATTTTGAAACTTAGTATTTCCTGCTTTTTAAGTTACATAATCATGAATAAATAATTTTTTTCCATATTTTTATTTATCTGGATAATTAAGAGTGATAATTCCTCTTTGGAGTTACAAAATAATTCCAATTCAATATTTTATTCAGGAATGGCTCCTTTATTGTGCTGTGCTGTGCTGTTCCCTTGGAAAATTTCTAGGTTCACTTTGATTTTACAAATATGAACATAAATGATAGTGATAAGCTTCTTATTCACAGCCTGTCCATACATCTCCCTTTTCAAATAATTTTATAGATGATGAATCTCTTTATTGCAGCTGGGGACCTGTGTAAGTTCATTCTGCCATCAGTAAGGTGTGAAACTATATGGACTTTCAGAGCCTCTATACATACTCAACTATCCTTTTAATCTTTAGGATCAGAGAAGATAGCTGGCAGAGATCTTAAGAAAACATATTATTAATTTAATTATTTTTGCCAGTAAGCTACTATATTAAGAACTTGTATTCAGCAAACACTAAGATCAGACCAGGAACTGAAAGCTAAATGTTCGGAAAATAGTTGAACAGAGGACTGTAAAGACAGAATAGATATTTAAGACTTTATTTATCAATAAAAGACATAAGCTGTTTGGCTTAAAATGATAAATCAGTTATGCGAGACATAAAGACTGCAGCACATCCAATGTTATCTCCATAGGGAACAATATAATATCTCTGACAATGGCCACTGAGATCACTTGCAGAATTCTATAAAAGGCAGAAATGTGATGATATTTCACCAGAAAGTTTTCTCACCTTCAGCACTTAGTGGATCATGAACATCACAGAGATCTTTTTCCACCAGAAATGCTAAAAGGCTTTTTCCACCTGGAAATGCTAAAGCAACCTTTTCAGAATTCCCTGAAATTGCCTGACTTTTTTAGGGATTTTTTGCTGTTGTCATGGTAACTTTCTTTTTTAAAATATATATTTAAGCCTAAATGAAATTAAAAGTGTGATTTTAGAATATCAGATGTTATTACAGTAGAATATCTCCGCTAAAACATGCTGTGATGTTTCATGATGCTCATTATGGGCAGCGCAGTTGGATATTCCTTTGTTTCCTTTATTAAAGTCGTGGTAGAACAAAGCTATTGAAAGAATGATATTTAAAGTGGAGAAAAAGAAATTCAGTCATGTACAAAACCAATTAAATTAGTGTTACATTACTGAACATGAGAAAGGTACGCTGCAGAGCTGCTGTCACCAGTGGATGCGTTTGTGACTATAATTGCATATATTTCCTTATTGTAGATTAGCTACATTACATTGGTGAAGTAAATGGTGAAAAGTGGAAACAGTTAATTCTTCAGAAAATCTCTCCCTAAATCCTTCAGTGAAAACTTCTGCATCTGTCTTGAATGAAGCCCACACAATTTCCCTTTATGGAGGCAGAGAGCAAAAATGCACAGCATCTAGAAACTCAAGAAGTTCTATGGAGATTCTGTAGTTCAATCCCCTCATGCTGAAAGTAGGGTCAGCTAGAGCAGCTTGCTCAGGAGCATGTTCAGTTGGGTTTTGAGTATCTTCAAGGATGTGGACTCAGTGACATGTTCCTGAGCAACCTGTTCCAGTGCTCAACCAATCTTACAGTGAAAAAGTACCCTCTTCATTTAAATTGACTTTCTTGTGTTTCAGTTTGTGCCCATTGCCTCTTGTCCTGTCACAGTGGAATACCACTGAGAAGAGTTTGTGTCCACCTTCTTTACCCTCCAATCAGGTATTTATACATATTTCTCCATGCTTCTCTAAATCCCTTCCTAATCCTAAATAAAATTTAGAAAGCCTGTTGCTAGGTGCTTTTACATGCTATTTTGTTGTTATTTTATAGGAATACCATATGGTTTATTTAAACAACTCTCTCCTTTTGAGCTCAGGGAGTGTTTATAATGTTTAGCAAGTGCCATGAGAAAATTATACTGGTCGCAGGATTAAATCCTATATACTCTTAATTGAATGGTTATTTATATACCTGTTATGTATTTATGTACATTTATTTATGTTTTAGTTGGTAAAATGTTTGCATTAATAATAATAATAATAATAAGTGCATAAGCATTAAAAGAAATTTCTGTGAAAAGCCTCTGCCATGTTGCCATGTAACGCTGAAAACTCCACATACAGTTAAAAACAACCATGGTTTTTTCCTTCATTTTGAAATAATTTTTCATATTTAGTTATTTCAATTAAACAGATCAACTTTAAAGAACAGTAAGGAGAAGACTACTGACAGCTTATTAAAATATGCAGGTTTTCAAAAATTTTATGGTTGTTTTGTGCTTGGCAAAGTTAAAGATTTCATAAAATTGATTATAGCCATTTGAAGGTGCCATTTTGAAAGTTTTTACTTCGCAGAACTTAGCATTTCATTTGTCTGAAGTTCAACAGACTGCTTTTGTTGACATACATGATGTACTCATTTATTTAAATGCATTAGGAAGTGTATGCAAGTTTACTGAATGCAGGCAAATTCTTACCTATCACCCTCTCTCCACTGAAGTTGCTGTCTATTTGTATTTGTATGGATAAGAGCAGAAGGTAAGAAATGGAAAACAAACAGGCTTAAATTTAAACATATAGAATATAATTTTCTGTTTATTACAGAAAAATATGAGCCAAATCTAATTGTTGTTTCTTCATCTTAAAGCAAATAGACTGTATTTTTCATGCAAGTGCTAATTTTTTCCAGACCCTCATCTGTCTGGCACAACCTCATTAATTAAAATGTACAGCAAGATGAGTTAGAAATGGCTGTTTACCTTGCATTACTTGCCAGATAGACGCTAGCAAATATTTTATTTTTTTTTAAAGGGCATACTGGGGAATGGTTAGCCTTTCTAACATTCACAGAAGATAAAGTATGCTTTAATGAGTCACAGTGAGGAGTGAAATCCAACAGATTACATCCTGTCAGTAATTGCCTCCCACTTTAAAAAAGAAACACCAACTCAGAAGTTGCCACTGGCATCATCTGCAAGATTATATTCATGAGAGACTGAGCAAAACAGAGGAGCTAAGACATAACAGGTATATTATAGGTTAATACAAAGACCCTGCACAGCCTGCAGAAGCTTTTTGCAGAAGCTGCAGATTACTTTTCAGAAAGTGGTGTCATGTAGTCACAACATGAAAACTGCAGTTAACAAGCATGATCCACACATTATAATTCTTCATCCTCTGAGTAGCCTCAAGGTGGTGACCAGTGTATATTTCATTACACCTGTATAATAAAGGAATAGCAAAGACACTAAATTGTGTCTCAAGTGAACAGGATACACTCTTGTACACAGATTAAAATTTTGGGCTTGGCTAGACTTATTCAGGCACGAAAGAGAAGTCCTGCATACATCCTAGGGTACTACCTCATGATCTGTTTCAGCCAAAATAAGGTTGTACTTTTACCAAAATAGCATTCTCACCTTTCTCAGCTACAATTTTTGCTGCCTCCCTTCAGCCAACACTAGCATCATGGGTGTAGTGGTTTGGTCCAAAATACTCATTACTTACTTATTTACCTTCTGTGAGATAAGAATTAGGAGAAAGCAAAGCAGGCACAAAACTTTAAAGAATATAAAGAAGTTTATTAACAGACCTAAAAGAAAGGGAAAAAAAATCAGACCACACCTTCAGAACACTTCTTCTCCCCCCAGCTTTCTCCCTTCTCCCACTGACAATGTAAAAAGACAACCCTTGAGATGTTCAGTCAGTTTACCACTTCTATGATAATCTTTTTCAGTTCATTTAGGGAGAGGAGCCTCTCTTGCTCATGCTATGGATACTTCTCCACAAGAAGTTCTCTCATGGCTTCAGTATCACAACGATACAGCTGCCCGGGTTAGTTCTCTGCTCACATGTGAGAGTCCCTTCCCCCGACTTACAGCTGTTCCCACAACTGCTTTCGAGGGTCCAATCTTGAGCTACTGGGGTACCATTTTAAGATTGAGCTGTTCAGAAACAAAGGTTCTCTTCACCCATCTCTGGGAGCATCTTCATCTCTAGAAATAGAGGCCCTCCCCCTTCCCTGGGAGCAAAAGGGTCCTCATCAAATTACAGCTACTGTCATTTGCTTATTTCAGCACAGGTACTTTTGCTCACAATTACAGTTTGAACACTCCACTCCCCATGCTTTCATGAAATTACAATGGGTACTCTGATATATCATAGTCCATCACCACCATAGCTTTACAACAGAATTTCAGCCTCTAAGCATCTCCTCTGTCTCCTCCCTCAGGGTTTCAGCTCTTCCTTCTTCACTGACTTTGGTGTCTTTATGGCGTTGACTCAGGAGAGAATTGATGTCTGCAGACTTCACCTGTTCTGGAGGAAACTTACAGCACTAAAAGGGTTAATCTCACCCAGGCCCTGCAGCTGGAATTCACTTATCGCTGTTGGTCACATGATCTTTGCCGGGCAGCGGGGCAGCGGTCTCAGACGAGCCCCGGCCGCACCAGGGGCTGCCTGCACAGAGCAGGGCTGTGGGGGAGGGCTGCGGATGGAACAGAGCTGCACAGCTCCAGGATGGCTGTGTCCCAGCGCAGCCTGGGCTGAGGAGAGCCTGGCCTCACCAGGCTGCAAACCCCCTCCCCCCCCTCAGTTACCTGTCCAAAGGCCCGAAGCCAGAGAGAGATTTCCCAGGGTTTGTTCATTCTTAAATATGGACCACAGAGGCGTGTCAAGCTCTTTAAGTGGCTAAAAAAGTTGCCAATATTCAAACTAGCCAGTTGATAGGTTCTGTCAAGTCATAGAGGAAGCTGTAAGCACATCTTTGCAAGAGAATCACTTCCGTAACTATGTTAACCCATGACAATGGGGCCCTACAGCAAGTCAAGATTAGCTATGATTGAAAACTAATAATGGGGGAAAAAATAACCAACACTAAAGATAAATGATCTAACTCACCTAATTGCAAGTGCTGATACAAGAACGAGAACTGGTAAGAGTCCCTTTCAGCAGCAGGCAGAGTTAATTTAGCTTAAGCCAATTGTAAAAACAAGTATATTTAAAAATCTGCCAAATCTTCTGTTTTTCCAAAACTATCCCCCACAATAACTCCTTTATTTCCAAAGAGATTTATAGGTCCCTCAGAAGTTCATATAGGCTCAGGAAAGAATTCATAAATACCTGTGCTAAGTTCAATAAAAAATTATCAAAGATATCTAAGTATAAATACTGTAAAATACACCTAAAAGGAACACAGAAGCCTAATTCTTCAACAGAAAAAGAGATAATCCCATATCAACATTAAATATATAAACTTAGATAGCTACATGCCAGGAATAAAAGAAAGAAAACAAAATGTAAAGATGCATTAAATATATAAACTTAGATAGCTACATGCCAAGAATAAAAGAAAGAAAACAAAATGTAAAGATGCATTCCCCTATTTGTCCAGTGATATAGTGATTATGATGGCTGCAGAACAAAAACAGATGCTTATTTTAAAGTCATCCTTTGTAAAACACACATAAATTTCAATCTCCCACATTCCAGGAAATTGTACTAAACATCAGTGTTTTGTACTACACTGCTTTAAACCTTTCTGAGGAAACTCTTTTACCTGAAATATGTATTTATAAAATTTGAATATATGTCCATGCTAACTGCCCAACATCTGTTGGTGACAAGCCTGAGCACTGAGCTGTGAAGGAGGTCAGTCAAACCTCTCTCTTACTCATTCTTCCCAAGAAGTGAACAGAAGTTTGAACTCTGATAGTAACAAGACCTGAGCAGTTTTGCCTGCTTTCACTGACTTTGGTCCTCAGATCTGACACCAGACAGCAAAGAATTGCATCCAGATGAATTTCTAGTCAAAGCCAACCTGTGCATAGTCAAAACAAATCCATCAATTTCCATTTTTATCTGAACAGCAAACTGGTATAATTTACACAAGCAAATGTAATGCTCACAACAACAATAAATTAACTATGCAAATTATTACATTATGTACACATATAAATTCACTTCATAAACAACCAATCTGTCATACAAACCTTGAGTTCCTTATGTTTAATTGACCTGTCACAAGCCATTAAATTTGACACATAGACAGTAGCAGAATGTCATGGATGGATCAGGCCATGAATGCCACTCTTCTCTAGGCCACTAATTTTCAGTGGGGTCTCAAACATGGCACTAAGGTCTAAACAAAAAGAGTCTGAACAAAATTTAACCCATAAACAAGCATCTAAATGACCCTATTAACTTTTCAAAGAAATTCCCTAGATCCTACAAGCTTGATTGAATTTGTTTGGAGTTTCTCATATAACTGCCAGCCTCTGGAAGTTCTATGTATTCAAAAAGTTACAAAATAAGGTTATTTCATGATATTTCATAATACAGACCTGGAATACATATTTGCAACAATACTGCTCTTATTTTTAAATCAGCACATTCATTTTCTAAAGATATCAAAATTATTTTTAAATGGTTTATCTATTTTAGTAAGTGTATTTATTTAATCTCTATCTGTATTTCATTTGTGCATGTTTTTTAATCCATATTTAATTTATTTTATCTGTTTTTATGAGGAACCTGTACATACACAAGTCCGTAAGACCTGACGAGATGTATCCCAAGGTCTTGAGGGAACTGGCTGATGTAGTTGCTATGCTGGTCTCCACTGTATTGAAAAAATCAGGCAGTATTCAAAATAGCCATCATGAAAATCACCAGTGACTGGAAAAACGGAAATATCATGCTCATTTTTAAAAAAGGAAGAAAGGAAGACCCTGAATACTACTGACCAGTCAGATTCACCTCTTTGCCTGATAAGAACATGGGAAATATCCTCCTGGAAGTTATGTCAAAGCATGTGTGCAACAGGAAAGTGATTAGAAATAGCCAACATGGCTTCAAAAAAGGCAAATTATGCCTGACTAATCTGATCATCCTTCTATGATGGAGTGACTGCACTGGTCATTGAGCAACTAATGTCGTCTACATAGATTTCTGCAAGGCCTTTGACGTGATTCCCACACAACATTTGAGTTGATAAATTGGAGGGATATAGGTTTGATGGACGGACTATTCATTGGATAAAAAATTGTCTGGATAACAATGTCCAAAGAGTAGCAGTATCAGTATCCATTTGGCTCAGTATCCAAATGGATATGCGTAACAAATGATGTCTCTCAGAGGCCTGTATGGGGAACTGGTAGATTATAATTGCTTACAAATGAGAGCCTTGCTGATGTAGTAAGAAATGGGATTTATGTCAGATATTCTGGTTTTTTCAAGAGTTCCCTCTGTGACACTTCTCTACAAAAGTGTCTGTATTTACTGTATGGAATTTCTTATTTCTTTTCCTGCATATTTAGATTTGTAAATTTTTTCTTCCATAACAGCTGTGAGCTGAACAATTTGGGGTGTTAAATCACCATTGCATTCCGTTGAAATGCATATTCCTCAGGGTCTGAAAACCTTTTGTACACTTTGGATATGTGAAACTATGAAAGTCTTTAAAGTAGACAGACGTTAGTTATAGAACTTCTTTCTAGAGAAAGAAAACTATGTTATGAAGAAATAGGTGGTTCAGTAGAGGGAAGTTCCAAATCACTCAGCTGCCAGCATTCTTCAAGTGTTGCCTTGGTACTACTAGCACTCATTCATCACCTTCATTAATGACCAGGAGAAGACAGCGTGCAACAAAATTTCAATTTATACCATGGGGTTTTTTTGAAATTCAAACTTTATATTGATGATAAAGCAGATGCACAGGACCTGATAAAAGGGAATGAACAAATGAAAAGGTATGAAATCTGTTTTTATGAGTTTCGAATCTAAGATAGGGGAAAATAATCTAAATCATACTTTCCTGATGCTGGAGTTGAACTAGCAGTTTAAACTCAAGAAAAAGATCATAGGAACATTCTTGACAGGTCTCTGAAAACTTTCTTTCAGAACAACACCACCAAAAAGTCAAGCAGAAACTGTACTACATTAAAAAATATATGAAAATAGAAGTAGAGTATAATTTTACTTCATATAAGAACTTTGAATAGTAAGCATTGTGTGCAGGTGTTAGGATCTCAAGAAAGGCAAAGCAGATTTAGACGAGGTACCACTACAATAGTGGTACAGAGGTGTAACAGCTGCCTTATGAGGAAGGACTAAGATGGTTGTAACTTTCCAATTTTTATAAAAGAAGGCCGAGGAATAAAAAAGTGTTTTAGAAAATTGTGCAATAGTAGATTAAAACAAATCTGTTAATCTCTGAATCCCTCCATATTCAAACTAAATGGAATTCAGGGAAACTAGTAGAAAATAAATAATCAATTTAAAACAGAGAAAAGAAAATACTTCTTTCCCTGATGAATTTCTGAAATGTGGTACCACAAGAGATTATGGAGGCCAGTAATACCAGTAGGATTATAAAAAAAATAAATTGAAAAAAACCCCAACACATTATTGAACAGCAGATTTATGCACAACTGCTAAGGAGAAGTAGCAGGAATATACTCAGAAAAGAGCTATGTGTATTAGAGGAATACATAGGCAAAGGTACTGCATAAAGCAGCCATGCTCTCATGATCATCCTGGAGAACATATACTAGTGTCAGTGATCGAAACAGTATGCTAAGCTAAATAATAGACACCTAAAAGAACCCATCTGGACATTTGAAGGTCATATTTCAAAAAAGGGTCAAAGGGATAAAAGTGGCAGCTGTTGCTTAAGTCCCTTCTTGCTTCCCCTCCTTCATCTACTGTCAATAATTAGTTTATTTCTTCATTATGCCTTCAATCTTGAACTTTCCCCCATGATATTTAAATATATTTTGTGTACAGCATTACCACTAATACTTTTTTTCTCTTGGGCTTTTAATTTCTGTTGCCCCCATCTTTTCACCCATAGACAAATCAAAGAAAGGAAATTTTTTAAAAAGTTATTCATATTAGTTTCTTGTTAATTATTTTCTTATGAATCAGGATGTGATTTTCCACTTAATTCCCAACAAATATATTTACTTCAATCACTTCTAAAACTTTAAAATTTACTGTATATTAGAAAGCACTGGAATATGTAGTTGTTTTAGGTATCTGTATGTCTATTAACTTTTGTCAGATTTTGACTTTTTAGTGACAGCATCATATATTTCAAAGAACTAGCCAGGCTTAAAAATCCAAATTTGGATTCTATTTTTCATTTCATGTAACTTGGAAGGGTTAAAATGCAAAATATGGCTTTGGCAGATTATAAAGCTGGTGTTCAAACACATTAGCACAAGTAATTAATAAACAATAACTGGCTTTGGAACACTTCAGAAAAATATTGAGCAATTCCTGTTGATTTATGCCTGTTGCTGACTAGTGTGTTGTACAATGTTTGTAAGAAGTAACTGTGTGTTCCAGGAGATTAGAAGAATATGTATCAGCAAAATAAAGGTCCCATATGAACTATCCCTTGTTGTGGTTGAAAACAGTGGTTTTCAGATTATTTTTTTGTTTACTAAGTTCCTTTTGGAGAAACCAATTACATTCAAAGTGAGGCAAGGTTTATTCATCCTGCTCATGCCAGAGTAAGTAATCCTTTTTACTTCAGAGACCATTAACAGAATTTCACTGCTGGCTGTGGGACTGGATTTCACATGTCCCTTTTCAAACATATTAAAAGCTATGATATTCACAGAAGAGAACAGGTGAGTAAATAGGGGACTTTCTGGCACTGTGAGCTATGGGTAGGATATGTTAAGCATGAAGTCACTCAAATTTTGTTGGTTAAAAATCATTTTGCAATACTTCTTTGTAAGTGATGTACTTTAAAGTGATGACCAACCAGTATCCTTTACCTAGGTTACTGGGAAGGCCATGAGAGAAAAGAATTTGTCATACCTGCTTCTCTGGTGTATCACCAAGATGATAAACACAGGGTGAACAAAACCAAACCAAACCAAACATAACACTGATGCTTTAACCAGTATATAATGCTTAAATAGACAGCAGCTGTCAACTGACAAACTGTCCTTGAACCTCTCTGGAATGTGCATCCAATGCATTTTAGAGGATGCCTGCAGGTTCTTGGTCATATAACTTAAGAGAAGACCTTTTAGGAAAGAAACATTTTGGGCTTTTAATTCAACTTTTGCAGTCATCTGTTTTTCAATTTGTTTAAAGTACCTACAGACAAATTTAAGTTAAATAATATCTACTGCTGTTTTACTGCTGCAAAGATTGCTTCCTCATCATGTCTCTCATAGGATCCTTCTGAACAAAATGTCCAGCATTCACTTGGATAAACACATTGTGAAATGGGTGAGTAAGTGGCTCAAGGGTCAGGCACAAAGACTTGTAGTGAATGGGGTGACATCAAGACAGGCAAACTGTCACTATGGGGATTCCACAGGCTCTGTCTTGGGCCCTGTGCTCGTCAGTGTCTTCACAAATGGACTGGAAGGGATACTAAGCAAGTTTGGAGAAGATACAAATCTGGGAAGAGCTGTTAATTTTCTCAAAGGCAGGAAAGCCCTGCAGAGAGACCTCAACAGATTAGAGGGCTGGGCAATCACCAACCATATGAAGTTCAACAAGGGAAAGTGCCAAATTCTGCACTTGGGATGGGCAACCCTGGATGTATGGACAGTCTGGGGAATGAGCTGCTGGAAAGCAGTGCCATGGAAAGGGACCTGGAGATCCTGACAGAAAGCTGAATATAAGTCAGCAGTGCCCTGGCAGACAGGAGGGCCAACCTTGTCCTGGGGGACATCAGGCACAGCATCTCCAGCCAGGCAAGGGAGGGGATTGTCCCGCTCTGCTCTACACTGAGGCAGCCTCACCTCGACTGCTGGTGACAGTTTTGGGCAACCAATATAAGAAAGATATTAAGAACAGTTTTCATAAAACTGTAGAATATCCTAAAATCACTAAAAGCTACAGCTGGAGTATTTTGCTGATAAAGCATTTTAAATAATTTAGCTTCAGTCCTCCTTTACATCTTTTGGTTGCTAGAATCAAAGGTTTAATTTAATGAGGTCTGATTCTTACAATATTTATTGTATGCACACAGCATTTAGAGCATGAATAAATTATATCACTTCTAGTACATTTTGAAAAAATTCTGTTAAATAGGCCGGAATATTTTTTTGTAGAATCACAGAATCACAGAATGGTTTGAATTGGAAAGAATCATAAATATCATGTAGTTCCAAACCCTCTGTCATGGGCAGGAATGCCACGCACTAGATCAAATTGCTCAGAGTCCAATTCAACCTGGCCTTGAACACCTCCAAAATTTTTTCACCAGATCCTGTGAGTTCAGTGGTTTCAGACCAACTTGTAGGGTCAACACAGAATCACTCAGGTTCCTTTTCAGTGTAAGAGTAATTCCTTCTTCCTTCCTCCAAACATGATTACTGTCACCAAATTTCCTCTTGAAGACTTTGTCTCTGTAGTCCCTTTCACCATCTAGATCTCTTATACCCCTTAAATCACGTCTTTTTCACCACCCCAGTGGTCTTGATTAAATTTATAAGAAAAGATTATTCTTCGACTGCCAATCCTACACCCACCAGTTGAATGGACACTGTCATTCTCCTGAGATTACCACTGCATCCATCTCTGATGATTTAAATGTCTCACCAACAAAGACTTATTTTTTTACTAAGTATAATCAAAAGACTATAAAAAAAAGTCCTTTTTTTTCCTATGGTATTTTACTAAAAAGAGCATTATTGCAAGCATACAATCATTGAACAAATTTTTATTCCCTCCACTCATTTCTACAGAATATCTTGCTATAACTTAGCTCACCATTAAAATTAAGTGTGCGTACATATGAAATTGAATCTGTAAGTCTTCTGAATTATACTGGCTGAAAAATGCAAACACAAATTAAAGGTAGTCCCTAAAGATAAAGCTGACACTGAAAAATTAATGTTTGCGACTGAAATGGTATGAGGCCATTTAATATTGTACTGCACTACATGCAAAGATGCAACAGCAAGGATTGGTTTATGTCATTTTATAGACAAAATGAAATGCCACAATACTATGAATAATCTGTTTGATACAATTGTTAGTGCAATCTTCTACTCCACAGAAACATTTTTTTGCATACAATTATTAATCAATCCTTACTGTAATGAATTGGTAATTAACAGGGAAATTCATGTTTATGCATCTTTAAAGCACAGCAAGTCTTCATTTCCCAGTAGATAAAATATATATATACATTCATTTAGTCAAACTTCTAGGACATTAAGTACATAGACAGTCAAGACAATACAAAAATATAGATTATATCCTTCATTCATAACTCAGTGGAGCATCATAAGTGCCAAAATATGTGCAAGCAGGCCTGGTTGAAAGGTGTCTAGGCAAAACTGATAACTGTATTGATTTGATAACTCAGCAGTGACATGAGTTCTACTGCTAAGGTTGGACATATAAATATGACACTGACCCATGTATATATGTTAAGCAGCTATCAGGTAGTGGCAATATAAATATCTAAATTTAATTGCTTTCAAGCAAATGAATACCTGCAATTTTCAAAAAAATTCAAGCCCTGGGTGATGGTAGATATACATACATCCCAAAAGAGAATCTTCATTATGAAGACATCTAGAAGAATCTGAAAAGAAACTGGCAAAATGTAGTCAAAAGACATATCCCGTGCCCATTGTAAACATATGGAATCTCTTTTGTAATAATTCATTATGTTATCTTGGGGTGGGGAAATTGCCCTTTCCAAAGTGGTGATCACCAGGACCAGTAACTGCTTAACTTCTTTTGTCTTTCCTAAAGAAACAAATGTCAGAGTATGGATTTAATCACAGTCTCTACAGTATTTTCTATGACGCGGCATTCAATCAGAAAACCTGTATTACAGAACTGATCATGTAATATGGCCTTTTTTTTCTGCAAGAGGTGTCGAAGGAGGTGGAGTATTACTAAATTTTTATTAAGTTTTTTCCTTAGAAAAAAGGCCAAATTCTTCAGGTCTATGAAACACAACCTGGACTGTCCCTTTATTGACATTAGGGATTATAAACTGACCAAAGTTTTAAACATGATACAGTAGTCTTTCCCTTGCTTGCATCATCTACAGTAAATACATCTAGAGCTGTAGTTGTATCTGTAGGAAGTAATTGACTGAAAAATCCTGAAATCATCTTGGAAAGAAAAAAGACAAGAATAAAATAAAATTTGAAAAAAGACAAGAATAAAATAAAACTTAGGAAAAAGAAAAAATAGCAGCTATGTCCCCACCAACCAACAAGAAGGAAACACAGGTTTTCCTAGGTGCTGTGGGTTTTTGGATAATGTATTTTCCAGAGTACAGTCAGATTATAGGCCTCTCCATCAAGTGAACTAGAAGCAGTGTCCTGACAAATAATAAGCTTTTGAACAAATTAAACAGCAGATAATTAATGCAGTAGCCATTGGGCCAATCATTACTGGACAAGATGTGAAAAATATGCTCTACACTGCATCTAGGCAGAATGGTCCTTCATGGAGTTTTTGGAAAAAAGTACCCAGGGGGACTTGAGGACAGCTCCTCGGGTTTTGGTGCCAGCGATACAAAGGATCTGAGGCCTGTTAACCCCCAACTAAAAAAGAGATACTGTCAGCTTATGAAGAGTTTGAGCCACTTCAGAAGTGTTTGGTACCAAAGCATAGCTTCTCCTGACACCTTGACTACCAGTGCTGGGCTGAATGTCAAAAGGGCAAGTCCCTTTGACATGTCATGTCACCGATGTGGAGTAAGTGTCTCGCTCGATCACACTGCAAGCTCGAATACTAAACCCAGGGATCTTGGGAGTCATCACGAACTGGCCTGAAGGCAAAATATTTGGACTATCATTAGAACAGGAAAAGGTGCTGAGGATACTCCACCATATAATCAGCTACCAGAAAATGAAAAACAATATGCTCTCTTTACTGCCAGTTCTACAATATAGTGCTAGCTATATTGTGGAGCTCCATACGTGCCGTATGGAGCCCTACATGGCAAGTCACAGAAGTTACTGAGGCACAAGTTGGATCCAGTCAGGTCACATAGCTGAAAGCGATCCAGCTGGCTTTAAATACCACTGAATGAGAAAAATGACCAACACTCTACCTCTGCATTGACTTGTAGATGGTAAAAAATGCTCTGTGGCTGTGGGTGGACCAATGGGAAAAGACCAATTGGCACCACAGAGGTAAAACCCTCCGGGCTGCTAAATTGTGGCAAGGCATCACTTCCCACGTAGAGAAGAATGGGTATAAAAACGTGTCATGTAGATACACATGTACCCAAGGGCTGGGCTACTGAAGAGCATCACAATAGACAGGTAGATCAAGCTGCCAAGATAAAACTGTTTTCATCTCAACATGTGATCTTTATGTTTTATCTTTTCTGCCTTCAATTCTCCTCTCCAGTGCAGTGCAGTGGGTTTGGGAAGGGGGGAGTGAGCAGGAAGCACATGGTTTGGAGAGTTTCAGTGGAAACACTAAATTGGGGAATGCCAGTTCTAAACCATGACAATGAGATTTGCTGAGAGCAAGAGCATGGAATAATAGTCGTAACTTTTTTTTTTCATATTTTCCAGTAGTTTATGGGTAGACTTTTAAAGTCTAAATACTGCATTCTTGGGGTGAGTATTCTAGTCTGTAGATGGAGGATTGGCATTATATGTATATAAGAGAAGCCATTTCAGCTTTTTTGAATTTCAACAAACACTGTAAATTGTTCATATAATTGTTGATGTTGTGAATGTCTCCAGAGCAGTGGATCTTCAGACTTTCTGCTCTTGGATAGAGTTTCCTACAGCTGTCTCCCTTGGGGAGCACCGTGAGGCCCTGGAACAGGTTGCTCAGATAAGTTGTGCCACATCCCTTTAAGTGTTCAAGGCCAGGCTGGATGGGGCTTTGAGCAATCCGGTCTGGAGGAAGATTTTCTGCCCAAGTCAAGGGGATTAGAACTAGCTGATTTTTACTGTCCCTTCCCACATAAACTTTTCTATGATTCTATGAATTTGCTCCTGTTGCAAAAGCCCATCTAAGATCTGATGTTCTCAGATTTAGATGCCAAAGTCAGGACTAATTTTTACTGATGGAGCTGAATGTTTTATTTTTATATATTTTAGAGCTGAGCATTACTATATGTTTTTAATACAGTCTTCTCTATTAAGTGCCTTTTTAATGTCACTTTAACAGATGCTAGCTCCTGACATCAAACGGGAGGATAAGAGCAGTGAACTTTCATCCTGTTCTCCCTGTGGCATAAGAAAAAATGGGGTGAAGCACTTGGCCTGTTAGGAAAAAGCTATAGGAGCCTTCCCTGTGAATTTGCAGGTAAAGCTGTGCCTTGCTCTTCCATAGCACATAACTACTTGTAGACAGTGAACTTACAATTTGTACACTCTTATTTCTCATCTGCTTAGTTTTTAAGTCCCAATTTACTCAATATCCATATTGATGTACAGGATATAATTCTGCTAAAAGGATGGTGTGGCAAAGGGTAAAGCAAATACCTGGTGAAATTCTTCTATGGTGTTCTCAACTCTCATTCACCTGTCAAAGATTGCTCTCACATAACTCGTTAATGTGTCAGACTGACTTCTCTGATAGTTTAAACAGATTCATTCCATTTCCTTCCTGTAGCTTTCAGTTATTGGAATTTTTTTTTTCCTCCATATTAGCTGGTTCCTCTTCTTTGGCAGAATACATCATGATTTTGATTCTATGATTCTATGTGTCTAAACACTGTACAATAATATATGCAACTTATATTTTTTTTCTGGTTAACACTTCAGATTCAAGGCCATTTGACTACTAGGAACTTTCTTAATGTCAGCAACAATCTCTACAAACAGCACAAGCTGTCCTGGCCTTTTCAACATCTTCTTAATAGTGCAAATAGCAGTGAATATTTCTTGCCATGGGACAAAGTAAATAAATAAAGAAATCCAGCCAAGGGAGCCTGGACTTGTCAGTCCCACTTCCCAACAGATAAATCTTGGTGTCCAAGCTCCAGATGAAATTCTGTCTTGAGCTTGTCAGCACACTGCAAGTCCAAAGTTCCCCTAAGATTTGTGAAGCAAATTTCCTCTCAGGAGAATCACACTTTTCTTTACCTCATCACTATTAGCTGAGAGCTTGTAGTATCAGTATAAAATGTCATTTTAGTCCAAATCCCAACCCACATAGAAGAATTACAATTAGAACTCAAGCTTCAGAGACAGAGGTTTAATTTCCCAGAACAAAATTACCTGTAACTCTGTATATTAAACCAATATAATTTATTCAACTAAGTGATAGGTTGTTTGAAACCTCAACTTTTCAGCTATCCTTAATGAAAGCAAATATGTATCTGATGTCTTGGAATGTACTACTGCAGTGCAGAATCTTACAGAACAGCAGCCTATAGAGTCTGGTTGAATTTAGCCTTCATAAATTTTCCCAGTCATGTAAAAGAAAGAAATTCTAGTGGTGTAAAATACAATAAAATAGAAATTCTAAATTAATTTTGGCTGAGAAAAAAAGCAAATAATTAAGAACATTTATCCTGAGACTTCTTTATGGGTTTTAACTTTATGATTGACAAAAGTTTTTAATTGAGAATCATTGTGACTAAAGTGACTGCAGCTTAACATTTATATTATACAAAATGCTTAACCAAAAGAGAGTTTCACTATCAGTTTATCTGCTTCTGCAGTACTGTAGAGACACACCCTAAGGACAGAGCTTCTTAGCTAGAGAAAGACAGAAAAGTACCTGTGAAGAGTGCTTTTATGCTTACCTTACCCATAAATGCTCTATATATCAGTATCTGAAGGAATATGTGTATTTGATATGACTGTGCTTGGAAAATAAATCTGTTGGTTATGCTAAATCAATTAGGATAGCATTAGAAAATAAAAACCAAACAAAAATACATTTCCATCAGATAACTACTGAGTGATGCTTTCCCCTAGCTGTTGTCTAATGCATTAATATTTTTTCCATCTACACAAAGTAGTATGTAATACCAAGGTATCCTTACTCTTCAGTGTTATTTTCTGTCATGCAAGGGTACAGACACAATCAGAACAAAGAGCACTAAATGTCCTTATCATGCATGTGGTTCAAAGCTCTCAGAAGGTTGGTTTTCCAGCACGTGTACTTTCTCCCCTGCAGGGCTGTGAACACCATAGGAAAGGATACCCAGATGAACATACTGTGTTTTACCACCATCAGTCGCATAATGTCCATCATGCAAGAAGATAAAACAATATTCCTATTTGTTTCCTAAACCCACTCCTCATTTTGAGTTCGCCAACATCCATATGAAAAGGTCACTGCTAGGGGAATAATTTATTCTTGGAGAATACTCCAGTCGAACTCATTCTGGTCATCTTAAACTGCCCTTTGGTTTAGGATAAAA
Organism: Corvus hawaiiensis; assembly: GCF_020740725.1. NCBI lineage: Eukaryota > Metazoa > Chordata > Aves > Passeriformes > Corvidae > Corvus > Corvus hawaiiensis. Next base: position 29,412,252 of record NC_063215.1, read on the forward strand.
ATAGCCAATTACTTTATGGCAAATCCTACTTCTGTGACGATTTTGCAGGTGGTAAAAAGTGGCTCTGGATGCAAAAGTAAAATTTAGGTTTCTAAGGTTGTGACAGAGTGGAAATACTCCCTGTCAGCATCCAACTTGGGACCCTTCTGCAGCATTGCTTTTTCCCAGTCCAGCTTGAACCCTACACATCATCTCTGTGAGGCAAGAAGATGAAACAGTCACTAAATGGACAGGACAGAAGTCCGCCCTCGGGTCTGAGCCAGACTTCTTCTAGATCTTGTCCTGACTTCCATTTACAGGGACCAGCAACTGTTGCCTGGAAGCATAGCTGGCAGCTATAACACACAGACTGTCGTCTATAGTCCACATGCATGTTTTCCACTCAGTGAAAGACTTCGTTTTGCTATGAATTGATTAATTTCTCCAAACTGTTCAACCAAGGACTAATGGTACATTTCATGCAAATCAAAAGAATCTAGCTTTTTTTCATAAGAACTTCTCTGTGAATCAAGACAAGTCTCTAAATAATCCAACTGGGGCAGCCACTTGAAACAGCTTCAAAACAAAAACATAGATGTGGATGTATAATAAGAAAATGCTTTGGGTGGGGTTTTTTTCCCATAAGGCTGGAGCATTTATCTTCACTTATAAAGAATGCATACAATAATAAGCCATTGTGTAAAGTTATGTTGATCAGTTCTGATAAATTAAGGGTAAAATGTGTTAGAATTATGTATCTATATATATGTATATACATAATTTAAAAATTTTGGAAAATACAAGAAAAAGCTGGAGCTTTTTAGGATTGTCCTGTATGGCATTTGCATTCAAAATCATTGAATGAAAAGAATAACAAACCATGTTCTGTCTTTATTTTTTTCTTCCTTATTTCCTTTTTTATACTCCATATTACTTCTAGTTTATGTATTAATTTCAGCACTGTCTGCCATGGTATATCTCTCTATCTCTGTCTGAGTTTCAAGTTTAATGACTATTTCTGTGCTGTCATGATAATTTTGTGGTCTGGATAACTTTGTGGTGATGACTGCAAAATAGCTTAGGATTTGTCTTCAGCTGCCTGAACATATTGAAGAAAATATTTTAACCAAAAAAAAATATAACGAGACCGCCAACACAAATAAATGTCACCAAACATAGAAATAATTGCCTTTTTATTTTATTAATGTAATTCCAAGAAACTCTCATCCTAAATAAGTACCTTTATTAAAATCCTTCAAAAGATTGCCCTCTGTCTGACCACATAGCTGTCATAGGAAAAAATCTGGTTGGTCAGGCACAACTTCCTTTGGTTGTCCCATGTCGGCTGCTCTCATTCCAGTATAGACAATTCATGTATTTCAGGAGTACCATGCCTTAGTTTTCACTCCGGACTCCTTGGATCGACAGTACTCTGTAGTTTAATGATTATCAGTATCTCCTTCCCCTTTTAAAAGGACAGATGTGTTTTTTATAACTTATTCTAAATCCCTGCTGAAGGATACCAGGCAAGTGATGTAATTTGAATATAGAAGAGTTGTTTCAAGAGCCTGGAATATCACAGTCCAGACACAGGTATAAGGAAAACTAGAATTTCAAGACACCGTGATCAGGAGACACAGTGAAAAATAAGTTTGTTTAGCGAAAATCAAACTCATATAAAAAGAAATATAAGTCATTAAAGTGAGCTTTATATTGCTGCACATTTTCCAGCATTCATAGAGGTAGCATAACCTCCAAACAGTTTTAATTGTGTGCTTATGTTAAGCAATAACAATTGGATCTTTACCTTTAAATTTGAGTCACCGAACTGAGGCACTCCCTCTACAGTCAAAGAAATATCTCAGATATGGAGCAGACTAATCATGTTAAAGGCATTGGCAGAATTCTGTAGCATGATTTCACTTAACCAGTCTATGAGACTGCACAGTTTATCTGGGATGAAGACTTTGTAAGGATATGGAAGCATGTGAAATTATTTTTCTGAACATATGTCAACTTCAAAGCAGTCCTTTATCAGAAGACATGCTATTTTTTCTCATATCTTTGGCAATCTAAATTTACTACCTTCCAGTTCAGTAACTATTTAACTTCTTTAGAAATATGTATTTGAGGAGAAGAGGAAGAGATAGAGAGAAACTTATATGTTGGAATAAGAACTGGTACTGTGAGTGGGTTTATAAATCATAAAAATTATGTTACCTTAGTATTTTCTTTTCCTGTATATTCACAGCTGTTTTTCTGTATAGGACAAAGATATCTGCCCTAATCTATCCTTGAAGTTACTATTATAACTGAAACTGGGCTGCCTTTCCATAGTTACTGTGTTAACACGTTCAGGGTTGAATAAAAAGACAGTTATATATATTTTTCAAAATAAAAGCAGAAGTGAAAACTACACACACAACAAATTTTTTTTCACCAGCTATTATGAGTTAAATGAATTAGGACTAAACATTTAATAAGGAGCTGATAAAACAGGAGGATAAATTGAAACTCCAAACCAAGATTCATTCAATGACTTAGAGATATAGACAACATCAAAAAAGCATCTGCAGTACAAGTAACGTAGAGAATTTAGAGATCATCAGGAATTTGGTTTTGTCATATTTTAGACAGGATGTCAAGCAATTCATCATCACACTGCAGCACCAGTGAGGTCTTTGAGGAAGATGCAGGACTGCTGACTCATATATTCTGCTTCTGAGAGCTCTTTGGAAGATTCTGGTATAACTGGAAACACCAGCCTGTGTATCTCATGGTTCTCCCTGGCAAAACTTTTCAGATATACCCTTAACCAAATTCTATTGCAGCTACTTTATTTCTATTTCTAGCTACAATATTTCTATGATGTTGCATAAGTCATCTATAAAGACACTGGAGTTTGTGACACTCTTTACTTTTATCTCTTTTTTTTTGGTGGTTAGGTTCTTGAATGCCAGCAGGAGATCTGATGTATGCATTACCAGAAAATAACAGCCTTTGAACAAGATGAGCATTTGCCGCTTTACATTTTGCCAGCTTGCAACATATTCGGGAACTTCTTATCAGAACTCAGTAAGCACAGTGTGAAACCTTGTATTTTTAAAAAATGATAAAATTTCTCACAAGGTCCTCCTCCACCCCCTCCCCCTCAATAAAAAAAAAAAAAAAAAGGAAAAGTCTTTTGACAAACAGATATTTCTTTCAGCCCATGCTGTATGTACTAAATATAGGGACTTCTTATTTGTCTTCCTTGGCAAAACTGCTAGTTTAATGATATCATTGTTTATTTTGCTTTGAGAATTATTTCCTCCCTAGAATAAATACTGAGGTATAAAGTGCTGATGTCACTATAAAGCATGAAAGAGATACAGCAGATCTGGGCAAAAATCCAAAGTGCTTCAGACTGACTTTTCTGCCAACCTCAGGCTTTTTTACCCAAAGCTCTCAGTCCTCAAAAACACAGAGACATCTTTAGAGATAATGCAGGCGTAATCTGCAAATATTAGACTTGGATGATTGGAACGCAATATGTCATCTCCTTTTGTCACAATAGAAAAAAAACCCAAACCCTATCCAAAATTCACTTCTAAATTATTATGTGGCCATTTACTATCTAAAACCATGATTTTGTAGTTGTTTGAATTATTTTCCCCTGCCATTACTAGATATTTATAAGTCTTTCCCATCTCTATGCATATTTCAAGGAATGTGTGTATGGGGAGGGAAGAGTAACACATTTTTGTGAGTACTTTCTCTTTATAAAAGGTTTTCAAAGTGCAATCAGCAAAGCTACATGCAGAAAGCAGTCAGACATTTAAATTCTACCATTAGCAACAAAACAGCTGTCAAGCAGGTGTCTCCTGAGAGAAACCTGAAATCTGCTGGATTCCAGTACTTTCACAGTAAGTCATGTAGACAGAGAAAACTTCAGATTTTAAGCTAACCTAACTGAGACAGAAAATGAGAAAAAGGTTAGATTGATTCTAAAGCAAGGACTTATTTTTCTAGCTTTATTGAACAAATAAAGGGAAAAAATAAATCCATACTTACTCGTGAAATTAGGAAATTGCCCAATAAATGGACAAAATATAAATTCTCAAGTTCCATGAGGAGAAAAAACAGAAAAATAAAGTTGAGACAAATATAATTTTTAGAGCACAGTTCTGCACTGTGGATTTATAAGAGGTTTGGAGTTGTTTGTAGTTCTCACTACCTTTCTTCTAAGGTCTTCTGCTCAGAGATTTCTTAACAACCTATCAGGAGCTGATGGAAGCACTGCTGAAATCTCTACCAGGCTGGCCTTAGTAGTCACTTCTTGAAGTGGTAGCATTTATTTAGTATGCAGCCAAGAGCCACTTTCAGGAAGATGTTTGTTGCTTCTGAAAAGGAACATGCATTTTTTGTCAGAAAGGATTTTCTTTCTCATGCAGTAGGCAGATCAGGTCAAGACATTAATTTAAGGTAAAACACACAGTATCTTGTAGAGAGGGGACAGGGAGGAACTCAGGCCACCCTCTGTTAATGGAGATGCCCCTATCACTCCAGCTTTTGTATTCAGAGGGATTTCCTCCATATTTGAGAGGCATCTCCTGCTGGGACAAGACTGTACATTCTAAAAGCCCATGTATGTGGTGAGCACCTGGTACGTTCAAGTATATGTGTGTTCCTTGCATTTTGTGTTGACTGATTTAAGTCACTGAGAGTGTAGGCTCCTGAGACAGTCTCCCAAGAGAGTTCAGTGTTTTGCTTACCCTGAATTGATCTACCAAGGCCACTGCAATAAACTCCCTAAACAATTGTGAAAAAGTAAATCAGCATCTCTGACTAGGACTGACACTTATTTTCTGGTATTGTTAAATATGATACCTAGTTCATTTGGTCTCTGAACCCTCCAAACGTAAAATCAAAAGATGTTTTCATCATCCTTACTTCAATCACTGGTGGAAAAAACTAGTCGTGTTTTTAAAGGTTTAGAGGTCTGGTTTAGTTCCACAAACAAAAGTACGCATTTTTCTTTGCACAGTGAATCTGAACATAGTAAATAAGTATTTAGGAAGGTGATATCTGAAGGAAAAATATTAGATTTGTTATTTTTTAGCTTCTTTGTGTTAAATAATAGAAAAATACAGGAATTTTCTTACTTTCTATTTGACTTTTAAATTAGAAAATCATGGCTTTCATAATTAGGCAACAACTGAACCAGTGAAATAATAATATCATAAGACCAAGAGAGTAAAATTTGAATTGCAAAGTAAAAAAATTTCAGTCAGGAGATTAAAATGCAGATTTGTTTTTTTTGTTTGTTTGTTTTCATGTGCCTTTAAATAAATTTTGGAGATAAAAAACTTCAAGAAAATGTTTAGTACTCAAACTATTCCTTTAAACAGATAAAACTTTAAATTTACTATTCTGAAGCTCCTAAGAACTTCCAAGAAGAGAACAAAATAGAGATGATTTGCATTCCTGATACCTTTTAGGATTAAAAGCTGAAAAATCCCTAATATCGTCTTTTAAAATATTGCTTTTTCCAAATGTGAAATAAAGAACTTTGAAAAGAAACAGAGCTACTTACAGCCATAAACTTTGGTAAGTCTACTTTCATATTCTTTATCTGGTAAATCAGATTGGGAAGCTTCCCTCAACAGATTGTCGCAGGACAGACTACAGTAATCAGACAGGTCAGACAAGCAGCTAGGTTATACCTGACTAGCCCTTTTTACACTCCAGTCCACTTCCCATTCTTTCTCACACCCGCATTTATCCCTGCCTTTCTCTGCCCTCATCTTTTCCTAAATATAGAAGCTATTCCTAGTTACTTGTTTGCCATTGGTCTGAGTTTTGGTACCAGAGGAACCTGACTTTGGTATATCTGTAGTGACTACCTAGGTAATATTCTCCTTTTGCGGTTTTGCTAATAGATAATTCTGGTCTTATCAGATTCTCCTCTCCAAAATGTACTCAATATTCTGTTTAATTATCTGTGAAGTTTTGCCATCACTCATAATCCCCCTGAGCCATCTGTGAAATTTGCCATACCTCATGGCACTATCTGCAACTCCCATGAGCTTCTCACTCTGCTATGCCCAGCAGTATCTTATTCCAAATCCAGTAGTTTCTCATGGTCTTCACATTTGTCTGAACCTCAGCCCACCAACAGGAAGATATCTAAGTTGGGGGCTGAAACCTCATCCCTAGCAGCTAATGGCTGAATTGCCAATTGACTGTATTGGTATGATAGAGTCTGAACTGATTATAAAAGAGGACAAATGTTGCTTGGACTCTTTCTCTTAAATCAAATTTCACCCTTTGCAACACTATTTAAAAGTCTCTAGTACACTCGCCACCTAGAAATACTGAAGGAGTGAACAAAACCAAAGTCCTGAATGGCTCCATATACCACAGAGATACAAAAGGCCTTGAGCAGATTTAATTCTGAATCACACTGTATTTATATGAACCTCAGTCCTTGAAGCCAAATTTCCACCAACCCATCTCAACCCACACTTTTCAGTTCTACATATAGACTATTTTTTCACTTGCTTTTCTCTAACCTCCGTCTCATGAGATGAGTTTTCTCATAATCTACTTTTTCAAATCTTAAAGTACAAGAATTCCCCAACTAAAACCTCTTTTCCTCAAGTGGGCCACAGACTACCTTTACAGTAGTAACTTATATGTTCCTTGCTATGTCCCCAGGCACTGCATGCAACTGGTAAAAAAGCAGCCTATATCTATGTTAGTAAAATGTTGTAGCCTCCAGAAGAGCATGGCTGCATGCTAAATGCATTGTAAATGGTCTATAGAGTCTTGTAGCTCCCAAACTTCATCCAGAAACCATTTTTGAGACCTCTAGTTTACACAGATTGAAAACATGAGACGTCCTTAGCAATTCAGCTGCAGAGATGATTGAGTTTCAGCACCCAGGAGTATTTCAGGCACTGTTTAATCTACAAGTAGAACAACAGCCATATGGTCTCCAACAAGAAGAAGTGCCTCATCATTCAGTCTCGTTAAACTGACATATAAAACTGCCTACGCTGACCAGGAAAACCTGGAGCTGGCTGCCCTCTTGTTTCAGAGTAGTCTCTGGAACATTAGGATAATCTTCAACATCTATAGAGAGATCTAAAATGACAATTTAAATGTAGCACAGGAAGAATGCAAAAGGGAAGGAGGAATTTTTTTTCTACACATGATAAAAAAACCCCAAGAATGCTCTGAAACTAATCTCTTGAAAAGACTAAGAAAGCTGCTGAAGATATTTTTCCCCTTTCTCGCTTAACTGAGGTTTGAATAATTAGAGGAATAAAAAAATGCTTTGAGCTCTAAACTTTACCAGCAATTTGTTAAGCTTTAATGCACACATTCAAAACAGCATATTGGAAATGAAAGATGAGCTTTCTGTTTCTCAAAGGAAGAACATGACATATGTATCTGTATATAGTCAAAGTGTACCTAATCTAAGCAGTTACATACCTGTCACCAAATTGTCTGTCACATAATTCACTTCAAATAAACAGTACAATTTAGGTGGATATCAGCACCATAAATTTGCTGACTGAAAGCCCCATATAATGTGGTATTGACGTCCAGCATTCAATAGAGCTTATTTTACTTTAAGCATGTTCTACATCTGTAAAATAACCTGGTTTCTTGGGTCACTCCTGGGTCTCTTATTGTTTGAAATGCATGTGTTTTCATTTACAAAAAGAAGACTTTTGGAATGATTTGATGAGTTCCTTTCACAATGAAAATATTATATGGTAGTGGGACAGTTATCACTCATTACAGAAATACAAACAATCTTGCCAACCTTATCTCTGTCTTCTCTAATCTTTCAGCATAGGGGATGCAACATATGTCTTTATAAGCTGCAGAAATACTACTCTTGTGAACATTAGTCTATTTGCACCTTTGTCAGGGAAACCACTATACAGAATAGCAGTCACATTTTTGGGAACAGCACAGACTCTAGAAGATAGTTGGATCAAGCACTCTGCAGACTATTCCGTAGAATGCTAAATATTAGCCACATTTTAACACATAGAACCTCAAGGTATCAGTCCCTAGAATATGTGTAGTCACCATATTGTGAAGTAAAATATAGATGGTTTGCCTTCAGTGACAACAAAAGAAATTGTTCCTAATTATCTGCCAGGCTGGCATTTATGGTCTAGCAAGATATCAGATGTATTAAGCTTTTCACTTTTTTTCAGTTGGAACAAGATATATATTTTAAATCACTGGTTCCAGTCTGCTTCTGTATCAAAACCCTTTATCTAAATATGTATCAGACTTTTAATTTAAAAAAAACCCCAAAGCATCTTAAAAATTGTATCTTCAAAAATCTATCTTAAAAAGCTCATTACCATCCTGAAAAATTTTAAAACAAATTTTTTATAAGACTCTGCATTTAATGAAACTTATTTTCATCATCTCTTTACAAAATGCTCACTGCATTTTTTTTTTTTAATTCATAAAAGAAATACTTTTTTTTTTCTTTTTAGGTAATGCACACATCTTTTGGAAACAGTGAGATCTATTTTTCTATAGGACTGTATGACTGAGGTGAGTTTGGGGTTATTTTTCATCATTTTATGGATTTTTACATGTTATTCATACAACATAAAATTAAAATACACGCTAACAAAGCTAGTCACTGAGAAAGTCTTGAACCCTACAGGAAAAACTATCTTTTTGGGTGTTGAACATGAGGTGACAACTGACAGAAAAGGCAGTATTTACTTTTATGTCCCATTGAAAATACAAGTAAATATGAGTAAGCAGACTTCCAATTATCTTGCACTTTTAATAGTAATAATGTTATAAAGTTATTTTGTGTTTGTTAGATACTTTTCCTGTCTAAAATCAAGCCTATAAAGGCTCAGCTCTCTTAACACACTCATAATCAGAAGGGGAGAGGCAAACCCTAAACAATTGTGCATTGGCCTTTCTTGTTCTCATCAAATAGAGGTGATTTGTTTCGATAGTTCACTGGAAGCAGGAAGGAAGAAGGCTGCCATTGTTACTATTTTAAGGGACCTTGGAAAGTCCTCACACTTTTCTAAATAAAGGGACTTCAGATGTGGTTCAGCCTATGAAGGAAGAATATTGAGAATTGAACTCTTTCTCTCCTATAACTTGGCAGGCCATACATAACATTTTAACATTAACTCAATTTTCTTACTAATTTATCTTGAAGCTGAGCAGTACCTTTTTCTTTTTTTTCTTTTTCTTTTTCTTTTTCTTTTTTTTTCTTTTTCTTTTTCTTTTTCTTTTCCTTTTTCTTTTTCTTTTTCTTTTTCTTTTTCTTTTTCTTTTTCTTTTTCTTTTTCTTTTTCCTTTTCTTTTTCTTCTTCTTCCTCTTCTTCTTCTTCAATTTCTTTTTCTTTTCTTTTTCTTCCTTTTTCTTTTTCTTTTTCTTTTTCTTTTCCTTTTTCTTTTTCGTTTTTTTCTGTGATACTCTTTTCAGTGAGAAAAATTTCTTGGGTTTTAGAAATTTCATACTTATATAAATATTAAATTTTTACTTACTTTTAAGTAGCATAAACTACACAGCTAAACATTTCAGGCAACAAACCTCTCAGAAATAGAATTTTTTTAGACATATTTTTTAAGCTTTAAGTGGATGAGACAGATTCATAAAGTTGATTTTAAAAGAACAGCAGAAACACATCAGACATTATCTAGAACAAAAGGCACTATAGAATCTGCTTCAAGTGATAAATTCCAAAGACAGATCATGGCATAACATTCAAAATATGTGTGGAATGAAACTGTATTTGTATAGACTTCTGTTTATATTCTTTATTTATATCAGAATATGTGAGAGATTAAGTTTACTCACAGCTTTACCTTTGAATAGATGAATAGAGATGAATTCTAGTAACAAGTGAAAGCAAAGCCATTCAAATGCTTATTGGCATTTCTCAGATTGCAAAGGAAGAGATACGGCAAAATGTAAAGACAAATACTTCTGATTCAAAATTCATCTTACTATTCAAAGCCTATCTAATCTTGTTTATTAATCAGAAATTATTCCACACATTCTCAGTAATTAATTGTAGTGATGTACAGCCAGGTGATACATGAAAACACTCCTCACACAGATACTCTCTTTAAAACCTATGTGAGTGCTTCAGGGTAGCCTATGAAAACACTGTTGTACTTTACCTTTCCCTACAGCTGTGTATCCTGTGTAGTGTAAAGAGAGTCTATGAAGGGGAATATTCTCACCAAGAATGAGGAAAAGCCTGAAGAATGCCTTCTTTGCCTCAGTCTTTAACAGAAAGATTAGTTATCCTCAGGCAACCAGACCTTGAGCTGATGGACAGGGATGGGGAGCAGAATAGACCCCCTGTAATCCCAGAGGAAGCAGTTAGTGACCTGCTGAGCCACTTAGACACCCTCAAGTCTACGGGGCTGGATGGGATTCACCTATCCCAAGGGCACTGAGGGAGCTGGAGAAGAGCTCATTAAGCCATTCTCCATCATTTGCCAGCAGTCTTGGTTAGTTGAGGGGGTCCCGGCTGACTGGAGGTCGGCCGGTGTGATGCCCATCTACAAGAAGGGTCAGAAGGAGGATGTGGGGAACTATAGCCCTGTCAGCCTGACCTTGGTGCCAGGGAAGGTTATGAAACAGATTGTCTTGAGTGCCATCATGCAGCACTTGCAGGACAACCAGAGTATCAAGCCCAGACATATCAATTTAGGAAAGGTAGGTCCTTCTTTACCCACCTGATCTCCTTTTATGACCAGATGACCTGCCTAGTGGCTGAAGGAAAGGCTGTGGATGTGTCTGCCTGGGCTTCAGTAAAGCCTTTGATACTGTCTCCCACAGCATTCTCCTGGAGATGTTGGCAGCCCATGGCTTGGACAGGCGCACTCATCACTGGGTTAAAAACTGACTGGATGGCCAGGCCCAGAGAGTGGTGGTGAATGGAGTCCTATCCAGCTGACAGACAGTCACTACTGGGTTCCCTAGGACTTAGTATTGGAGTGAGTCCTGTTTAGTATCTTTTTTGATGATCTGGATGAGGGGATCAAGTGGACCCTCAGTAAGGTCACAGACAACACTAAGTTGTGCTACAGTGTTGATCTGATGGAGGGCAGGAAAGCTGTGCAGGGGGATCTGGCCAGGCTGGATTGATGACTGGAGGCCAGTGGTATGAGGTTCAACTATGCCAAGTGCTGGGTCCTGCACTTGGGTCACAACAACCCCAGGTAGTGCTACAGGTTGTGAACAGAGTGCCTGGAAAAGGACCCAGTGGAAAAAGACCTGGGGCTGCTGAACATGAGCCAGAGCATGCCCAGATGTCCAAGAAGGCCAATGGCATCCTGGCCTGTATCAGCAACAGTGTGGACAGCAGGATCAGGACAGGGATCATCCCTCAGTGCTTGGCACTGGTGAGGCCGTACCTCGAGTGCTGTGTCCTGTTCTGGGCCCCTCACTGCAAGAAGGACATTGAGGGGCTGGAGCGAGTCCAGAGAATGACAACGAAGCTGGTGAAGACTCTGAAGAACAAGTCCTATGAGGAGCAGTGAAGGGAGCTGGGGATGTTTAGCCTGGAGAAAAGGATACTCAGCACACACCATACCACTGTTTATAACTACCTGAAAGGATCTTGTAGCAAGGTGGAGGTCAACCTCTTCTCTCTGGCAACCAGTGACAGGACAAGAGGAAACAAGCTGCACTGGGGGAGGTTCAGGTTGGTCAGTAGCAACAATTTCTTCACTGAAAGGGGGGTTAAGAATTGGAATAGGCTGCCCAGGAAAGTGTTGGAGTCACAATACTTGGAAGTGTACAAAAAATGACCAGGTGTGGGACTTAGTGCTATGATTTAGTTGGTGGTGTGGTGTTTGTTCAATGACCTTGGAGGTCGTTTCCTATCTTAATGATTCTATGATTCTATGATTCATTATCTTCTTTTTCTCTATCTCATTGAAACTTTAATTTTCTTTTGGAAAAAGTATTTTTTGTGTGTGTGTTAAACAATGTCTGTTTTGACACATTCTTGTACATTGTGGTTTCAGCTTAATTTGGAAATTTTAACTACACAATGAAAAGTATCAAATAGCTTTATAACTCTTCCTTGTTCTTATACCATACCTAATATTCCTGGCACTTAGAAAAAGATGCATGGTTTCATTTTGCAATGTTCTGGCAAATATTTTACCTTAATACGTTAAAGTAGAGTGGATTTGATTATCTCATAGTCTTTAAAATAAAAAACAGTAACAAAAAAACCCGTATCAAAATAGACATATATGGTAGATAAAAGAAAGTAGACTTATATTTTTAAAAGCTTTTTACTAATTGAATTTATGAAGATTATTCTTTTTGACTCTGACATACATCACTGGGTTCAAAAGCAGCCCTTGTACTGTCTTCATGACTATATACAAATGATAGAATCCTGTACCGATGTACCTCAAGAGAGATGCCAGAGAGTAGACATGGCAGTCATGCTGACATCAGCACAACATCTGAGATAAATCTGTTGGTATCTGAGAAATTATAAAGTTAGCAATGTGAAGCAGCAGCTCTGTCTCGTTGTGCATGGGTAGTCCTCAAAGGAAAATCTCCAAGTTGAATCTCTGGGCATTTTCCTAATTTTCTCATCACTGTTTTGTACCACTGGGGGAATAAAATGTGCCCAGTAGCTTGGCATTATCCATCATCCAGATGGTGTATAGTTGGGAATGGCACAGATTTGGTGACCAAAAGCACTGTCTGACTAAAATAAAACCTGGTTTCCATACATCAAATTCTTAAAGCATTATCTCCCACTTACTGAGCTATAGGTGAAGTATAGAAAAACTGTGGCACAATTTCTGTGGTAGTTGTATTTTTTTGTTGTATTATAAATCCTTATAAATCACTTTCATCTCTCAGTGTGTCAGGAACAGGTGATAGTGAGATAAGTTGCCAGCACAGCTATTTGAACTTAATATCCAGCTTTACCATCATTCAATAGGCACTATAGGAGTCAGAAAAAAAAAAAAACAAAGCAAGGGGAAGAGAACAGGTATAGGAAGCTGCAATTTCTTACAAATATTTGCCTTCAAAGTAGCAGAAAATTATTAGCACACTTTCTGTTGATAAAGAAATTCTCCAAACCAATATTTTACAAACAAGATTTAATCTCTTCTTGGTTGGAATACCCAAGATGGAGGTTATTTTAAGCTGAAATATGTTATTTGTTTGTACAGACGGTAATTTGTAAAACTCATAAGGGTTTTTTGGGTTTTGGTTTGGTTTTTTTTTTTACCTTTATAGATAATCACTTTTCAGCTCCAACTGCTTGTTTGCATCCTGTAAAACTGTAACTTCCATGGGCCAAGTGGTTTCAGTAATGCTTCAGGCCTTGTTACCTGTCCACAGAATAACAGAATGACAGATCAGTTGAGGTCCGGAGCAGCCTCTGGAGGTCAGGTAGTCCAACTCCACTGTGGAAGCTGGGCCATCTACAGCAGGTTGCTTAGGACATGTCCTGCTGGGTTTTCAATAGCTCCAAGAATATAAGCACACATCCTCTCTGGACAACCTATGCTGGTATTTAACCATCCTTACCAAAGAGAGTTTTCATTTAATGTTTAAATGGCATTCCCTGTATTTCTGTTAAGCCCACTGCTTTTTGTTCTTTCACAAGGAGCCACTGAGAACAGTCTGGCCCTATCGCCTTTTACTGACTACATCAGGTAATTATATACACACCGATAAGATGCTCTGTGAACCTTCTCCACTTGAGCTTAAACAGTCTCAGGTCTGTCAATCTTTCCTCATATGAGAAGTGTTCTAACCCCTCTAGCATCTCTGCTGGACTTGCTCCAGTACATCTGCATCTCTCCCGTACCGGGCAACCAAGTCCTGGTCCTGACACTCCAGACATGTCTCACTAGGGTTGACCCAGAAGGGAAGTATCATCTCTCTTGAAGGGCTGGCAGTGCTCTTCCTAATGCAGCCCAGGATACTGCAAGGGTGCTGGCTTATATTTAATCTGTTGTCCATGAGGACCATCAGGTCTCTTTTTTTTTAAAGGCTGCTTTCCAGACAGTCAGTCACCAGCCTATCCTGGGTGCATAGGGTTATTTCTCCCCAGGTGCAGAACTCACCACTTTCACCTCCTTAACTTCATAATGCTCCTATCAGTCCATTTCTCCAGCCTATTCAGGTTCCTTTGACTGGCAGCCCAATCCTTTGGTGTTATCAACCACCCCTCATGGGCTTTTATCAGATGAAAATTTTAAAGCTAATTTCTGTAAGTATTCCTATATGCAACTTATTTTTTTTTTTACATGAACACAGTTTTTTACAGTCACAATCATAAAACTGAATAGCATTCATTCCCCCCAGCGGGCAACACAAAAGGAGCATTGTGCAACAAATTTTTTAACATTCTGACAGACAGCCACAATGGAAACTGCCTTGTTCTCCTGTGTTAACTATTAAACACCAAGCTGTGAGATGTTCTTCCATGGATTTTTCCTTATGTCTTCTCATTCAGCAGGAGTATTTGCATCAGCTATACAGTTTTCCCATTTTGGATGAATTCACTCTGGATTCTATAAATATTCCCAGTGCTCTTCATACGTGCATGTTCTAGTGATACAGGACTGTATAAAGCCGCTATCCAAATACATTAAAAACCACAAAAATGGAGCATATTTGAACATCTTTTCTTCCTTTTGTACTAAATAGAAGGTTAGAAAATCAAAAGCCACATAATTTACATTGCATATTGTCACTGATTAGAAGTCACCTATATACAAAAAATTACCTCCAGACATATGAACAAGTTCTATACAAGCCCTATAATTGAAGATTGCCAAGCCATGCTCTTGCCATATCTCATCCATTAGGTATTTCTGCATGGCTTTCTTGCTGGTGGTTCTGTGCTCTCTACAGGGATAATCTTGCTTTCCCATCTCTTCCACAGTATAAAGAAGACATACTTGTAGGGATTTCAGTAGAGATACTTCTGATTTATACTGCACCAAATTACTGCTGATAAGTGTCCTGGTTCTGGCCCAGATCAGCCGGAGAGAACGTGGCCAAGATACTGTGTTATTTGATACCACATTACATCATTGCTGGGGCGGGGGAGGGAGAAGGGAGGACAGGCAACCCTTTCTGGTGGAACAAAGCATGGTGGGGAACCCATTGCCCATTGTTCATTGTCTTGAGCTCTACAGTGAGCATTTTTGCATGTCAATAATTCCCTCTTTTTGTATATTTGGTTATTAATATTGTTTTTACTGCTTGCTTTCTTATTTCTGTTTCCAGAAAACTGTTCTTATCTCAACCCATGATCTTTTCCTTTTCTGCCTCCAATTCTCCTCTCTGGCCACTGGTGGGGGGGAGGAAGAAGGGCAATGGGGTGAGTGATGAGTGAGTGATCAGCAGTGTAGTTTGGAAGGTCTCAGTGGAAAAACTAAATTGGGGAGTACCATTCCTAAACCATGAAATTAAGCCCTGAATTTCTCTTACGAGTAAACAGTTTCCATGAGGTTTTTGTCTACTAAATCAGGGTACCTCAAGCTAAAAAGCAAATTGCTGTACAGAAAAAGGATAGACAGTGGTTTTAAATTATATTTTTCCTTTTTTTTTTTCTTTCCAGAAATGTCATGGATTAGAATGGTTGTTACTGCAGTAAGGAAATAGCAAGTAGGAGAATACAAGGTAAACACAATTTCCAACATAAAAATGCTGTAGACATTTTTTTCTCAGTAGGCACTTTTAATGTAATAAATGTATGTATTTTTGTCACCTAAGTATGTAAAATGATGGTGCATTAGTTTATAAATTCTCCAAAAGTTTTACAGTTTTCTGCCTTACAGTCATGACTTGCTATTTGCATTTTGAATTGAAAAATACCATTTACATATCTAGCAATACCATACATATCTGCTGGCACTGAATGCTATTAGAAAAGTGGGCACATAAAGAGCCAACAGATATATTGCTAATAATTTGCAGATAATTTAGCAGAGCTTGATCCACAATAACTTTTAATCAGAGTCTAATTTTGAGAATCTGACAAATCATAGTCTTAATATTAAGCATATGTATGCAAGCATTTCTGGAGCTGGATACCACACCTTCCACAGTCATACTCTGAAAGTAATTAGCACTACTTTTTCTGGTTATGTTTTTGCAGAAAAATAAAACAAACCACAACTGTCTCCTTTTAATATTTTTAAATGTATTCTTTTAAACTATTTTCACAGAATCACAGAATATTCTGATTTGGAAGAGACCCACATGGATCATCCAGTCAAACTCTTCACTGAATGGCCCATATGGGGATCAAACCCATGACCTTGGTGTTACTAGTACCGTTCTTCAAGCAAGAGAGCTAATTTTTGTAAACTCTAGCTTCTAAGGAACACAAGGAAATGTTATTCCTTTCTGAAACAGAAATGTTTACAGTTGAAGATTTTTTTTTGGTGAAAAATAATGGATTCTGTGAAATATTGAGTAATCAATTACGTCTGTGCATATTTAGTATGCTGGATCTATGTATACAAAAATATAATTATCTTTAGAAAAGTTTCCACCAGGCATACTGACCTGGGAATTTGGAAGCCATCAGATAATCCTAGAAATTGCATTTTATTAGAAGTAGATATTGGAAAGTTTGTCTCTGGTATCCTTCTAATAATATTTGGGTTTTTTTCAGCTTTCTTCTCTATCTAAAGAAATCAATCACTGTAAGTTGAATTTAAGAAAACACAAATGTATTTCTTTCAAATGTTGTTGTCAATTATAATGCATTACAACTTAGGTTTTGCCCTGAAGCATGTCCTAGACATCAAAGGGTGAACTGACAATGTGAAACGTGGGAAAGCAATCCACTATTCCCATTAACAGCAATAGCAGTAGCACTTTTAATTCGTCATTGATCAAACTGAAAATTTCCCCCTCAAGAGTCATGAAAGCCAAGAAACTTACCGTGAGGGTGAAACCCTTTTAATGGACTACTTACTAGATTTTGATACCTGAAGAGAAAAGAAAATGAAATTTCAGGAGCTGTATTTAACTGATAACATACTACATTCCAAAGAAGGCTGTACAAGGATAAGCAGCAATGTTAGAAAAATGGTGCTAGAAGCAGTGGTTGTACAGAAAGATAAAATATAAGAGATAAAAGAAACAGGTTGTTACCCCTGGGACTGGAAAGGAACATTAAATTGCTGATGGCTAAACATAAGAGCAGTTATTCTTGGATCCCTACTCATAACAGGAGGGTCTCCTAAAGGAGCTCACTTTTAAAAAGCCAAGGAAAAGATGGAAAGCTAGGCAAGGAGGTACAGCAGCCTTTAATGATGATCCAGAAAGAGGAGAAAGATAAAGCGTTCCTGCCAATCTATTATAGGTATATGTAGGAAGGATAAAGGTAAGCGGCAGTGAAGGACCTTACATGCAAGTAAATGTGTGAGGATGGGTAATGGGAACTCTGCTTTTGCAGAGTTTGGATAGAATGCTAGTCCTGTATTAATGAAAAAACCACTTTTTTGGCAGAATTTAATCCCAAAATTTCATCCATGTCTTTCTCTTGTCTACATACTTACTGCATATTCAGCCTGCACATTCTCAGCCATATCAGTGCAAGAACCTCTCCTTTGCAGAACCTTGCCTTTAATGCATCATTTCTACCTTATTGCAACAATTTAATGAGTTTTCCTCATTTAAAATGGCACTGGAAATATTTTTTCCTTAGTCATTGGTGGTCTGTTCTGTTTTATTTATGTTGGTTTATATTTACTGTTGATACTTATCCTTTTAAAGTTTTTTATATACAGTCATCTGAAAGTTCCTATCAAATAAGTATAGATGTTCACATGTACACACTGACATAATTTATTAAAATCTGAATGTAATTTTAAGGTCCAAGACCCATGTTTAACCTACTAAAATATGTTCTTTAAATCTTGAATATCTTGGAATTATTGTTAAGATTTAATAAGGGTCTTAATGACAAGATTAAAGGTAATTTAAAATAAAAACTGTCTGAAATTGAAATTACGTATTCCATTAAAACAAAATAAAAATGTCAAGATGTGAGTGTAGAAAATTCTGAATAGATCTTGGCTAATTTTGAACGTAGAGAAATGTGACCAACACCATACTGGTTTTATTTTGAAGTTCCTTCTGATGTACAGATTTAAGTTTCTGGAATGCTGTATCTAGTATACAATCACTGTATCATGTACAATCAGTAAAAAATACAGATCCTTACCTCCCTGTTACTTCTCAGCAAGGTAATTACATCGTGAAATTTAAGACATCTAATTTAGCTGCTTGGAGTCACCTACTGACTCTATAAGGAACAAGGATTTCCTTTAGAATTCTTCATCACATTCTAATGAAACACCTGAAGTGAGTGATAAAAATAACTTCATTCTTTGGCTTGATTCAGCCAATTTTAAAAAGTAAGTGACATACCACCAAAAGCATTCAATAACATAGCTAATTTGCTTCAATCACACTTGCCTGTTCTGTGACAAAGGTTGCTCTTTGAATTATCTCAATTGTGAAAATATATGAAACTATCTGTGTTGTGTTTTGATTTTTTTTTTTTTTTTGGCTTGGTTTGGGGTTTTTTTTGGGTGGGGAACTCTTTGAGTTTTTAAAAGGTAAAATCAAGTAAACATTATATTAATGTGAATATCCTCTTCTTTACCACTTTTTTAACAGTGAAAAAATTAATTTTTCCCTAACAGTGTACAATTCTGTTTCCATTGAAGTCTGATGATTTTATTCATTGATTTCACCTTCTGTGTTTAAAACATGTGTTGAGCTTTGCTCTCAGTTCAAGAGTCAATATTTCCAGTTTATTCCTCTGGGATGAAGATGGAGCTCAATAGCTCAATACCTAATTCTTTCCCTGATAGTAAAACACATTACTCAGACAATGGAGTTTTCATCATCAAACCATAAACAATTCAACTGAGCCACATAGGAATAAAAATGCTATTTTTTATTTTGGCACATACTGTACAAACAGTTCCACTATTTTTGTCACAAATACAGGAAAGAACCCCTGTATGGATACAAAATAAATCATCTCTATTAGCTAATCAAGATGGGAAGATGATAGTGTTCTTGTTTTAATCAATCCATGAAATGAAAGTGATTATAAACCACACCAGCACAATGTATCCCCATGAGCCTCTTGTAATTGGGATGATCATTTAATTGGCACATTGTGCTTCCACTGGGATATGCTATTTAAGAGGGATCTAGTTTACTTGGCAGTTGCAGGGCTTGTTATATGATCTCCTCAGCTAATATTACTCATATTGTGATGAAAAATGAAAAAGATGTATAGACTTTTCATCTTTATTTTGTCAACTGCTCAAACTACAGGAGCTTTACTTCTCATACTGAGCTTAGAAAAAAAGAAAGACAATTATGCTTCTGGGAAGGAATGTACATTTTTCCACTGTGTTAAAAGGATCAAAGTAAAATTCTTCAGTGACTGTACTCTTATGCAGTACAATCGACATAGCTGTATGGCAGAGAGATGAACAGGGTAATACAAGATGGCAAATGAGTGAAAAATAAATAATTTAAGGTAAGTAGTGATTCTTGTAAAGATACTTGGATTTACTTATTAAAATATAAATATAAATTTAAATTTATGGAAGTAGTAGAATCTATTTTAAATATATTTCAATAATTATGTCAAAGGCTTAGTATTAGATGACTTGTTCTTGTTCTCTTAGCAAGGTGGGTAAGGAGGTATTAGAATAAACAAACTTACCTGTTCATTGCAGAAGGGTTGGGACTAGATGACCTTGAAAGGTGCCTTCCAACTCATCAGCTTCCAAGTCCCAGCTATTCAGACTATCTTGCAAGAAGCCTCCAGTTAACAAATTAAAGAAGTATCCCACATGCATTTTCTGTTCTCTAGATCACAGATCCATTGCAAAATAAATTAAAAAATCATAAACAAATAAACAAAATCCCAAACCATGCCAACAAAATCCCAAACAAACAAAATTCTATTTGTGATGAAAAGAATTACAACTAATAAGGGCTGGCATTTGGCTTATACAAAAGGCAATTTACAAATAAGTGAAATAACCACACAGATGTATACATGTCCCTTAAGATAACTTTTCATACTCCTTCAACAGTTTCATTTTCAATTAGTGTTTCCTACACTTTTATTTTGAAAATTTAAAGGACAAATGAATCCAGAGCTTCATTGTGAAAGAACTCCACATCAGTTTATCTATGCAATCTAGAAAACCTGTTTTCCGAAGTACTAATGAAAAATAGCGTAGAGGGATATTTAGTAGGGAAAAAATTTTAAAAAGATTCTTATTTGACTGGGTAAAAGGGTTCAAATCCACTTTGGAAGGAACAGAAACTTGATAGAACTAATATGGTATGGCCAAAGTGATTGAAGTTTGTGAAAAAATAAACCAGACTGCTGTTACTTCCACTCTTCCCACACCTCTGGTAGCATCCTCTGCCCTGCCTACATTTCTAAGCCAAGAGGAAAAACCTCCTATTTCACTTCTCTCTTCTGGCTTGTACCTACATACCAGTAACCCAGATGACTTCCACTTCCTTCTCCAATACATGTAAAACCCATTGTATCTATTTTGTATTATAGCAGCTTAGGACTTTCAGTGTCATGTTTTAGTGGAGGTAGGTGATACCCTAGCAACTATTTTTAATGGATGTTATTCACATGATTTTCACCTTCTTTGTCTAATTCATAATTAACTGCAAGGTGCACAACATATCTCTCTATAACCTTGATTGTCACTCTCACCTTCACTCATTTCAGCTTCCCACTGCCATTTCCTATTTGGATACACTGACTCTGGGTTTCTGCTTTGTTTTTTCTTTCCTTTAACTTGTTTCACTACACATATGCTTTCCCAACTATCAGTCATTTTGCCTGCTCCTGACATTTATTAGTAGAGAAGACATATCTATGAAGGCCACACTTGCACAGTCTATGCAATCTAAAATTCCCAGTAATTTAACAAGAATGTCATTTCAGAAATGTTGAATACTGAAGTAAACAGCATATAGGCCTACTCAGTAGCTAAAATCAAGTATTGGAGGCAGATTTATGAGAATAATTCTGAGTGTATGGCCTTGTAAACAAAGAAATGAGCAAGACCAGAAAAATGTGAGATGAAGGCTCAGAAAAAATTATCACTGTTCCGTCACGCTTGTTCTCAAAGTTATGCTACATTTTTGTTTTCTAAATCTTATTTTTTTAATCATCTTTAATTTAATCTTTAATTTTTCCAGGACAATGATGACAGCAGTTGCTGTTTGCAGAAATGTAGTTTGCTGCCAGGTTAATATCAATGTCAATATTACTAACAAACAGACAAACAAAAACCTGAACTGGTCATATGAAATGCTTGGCTTTTCAGAGATAGTGAATACAAAATACTTTCTCAGTTAAATTATATTAAAACAAGAAATAATTTCTATTATTTTAATCAGGTATACCAATATTTCAAATTATCTTTTAAATTTGAATCTTATTTCAGTTATAGTTAGTTCAGATTGACAGTAATTGAGTGGAGTCACTGTGGTAAATACCTAGAGCTATTGATTAAGCAATGAAGTTCATGCTTATACTGTGAAGAACAATATTTTCTTTGTGTTTGCACCTGTTTCAAGGTATGTTTTTTGTTAGCAAAGAACTATTTTACATATTACATGTGGATACACGTAACGTTTAACATTGGGGAATTTTTTTGACACAGATGAGTACACTTATATCTGTACAAAAATATTTGTATACCTAGACTTTATTAAATCTAAATTCAATTTTATTAGCTATCTGCTATCAAGTGTTACTAACTTTGACTGGACCTCATGATTTCCCCAGAAGCTATCAATTGTGTTTATTCATTCAAACTCATTCTTCAACTCTTCATGTAATTTAATTTATTTAATTATATACTTAGCCAAAAATGTCAGACTACATAATACCTTAAATGTCAGTACAAAATATCTACATTTTGCAGTCACTATCACATTTTTTCTTAAGATACAAAAGAGTAGCTCTCTCAGGAGCTACAGATTTTCTCTTTCAGATCTCTGATGAACAGATCAATACAAAGTAACATCTTCAAAAGCAGTTCCATCCTAGCTCATTTTCACACGCTTCCCTCATTTTAAATTCAACCAGGTTAAAAAAGAAATGAGTGACCTCAACTTTGGTATACTGTTTTAATTGTAAAATGTCATAGTTCTGGTGTCCTGCTCCCACATTATGCACAAATGTACCAGTAGCTTTGTTTCTCACTGCAGCAATTTCCAGAAGGGATTTAATAGTTTTATTGACATCAGGGTATTTAGGATTCTGGTAGACACCAGAAGTGTAGTTCTGAAGCTGAAATGCATAGAAGCTTGCTATTTGCTTCTTGATACATTTCTCCTAGCCACCCCTTTTGTTTTTGAAAATCAAGTAGTAACTGAGAACTATCCTTAATTACTAAGAAGAAAAAAAAATCATTCCTAAATTTAGGACAAGTTATGAGGAAAGAAAAGGGAAGCTCTAAGTTACGATCAGTACTGTTACATTATAGCTGAAGTAATAAAACCTTGCAAAAATGTATCTATATTTTATATTATGTTTGTCCTGTTAGAAGCTGAGGTTTAGTATCCCTCAAATATGAGAAAATAATGTTCAGTTTGCTTCTCCATGGGATCTAAGTTGGACATTCCTTTAAAGTAATCACCAGAGACACTAGAACCTCATGCATACATAAGTACATATTTATGCCCAGTTAAATTTCAAAGTTTCATTAGGCTTTCACATCATGGAATAACAGTAAGAGAGGGTCTAAATTTAATGCATACTGAAGAATTTTGTGTGTGTCATTAGATTAATTTGCAGACATTTATCACTTTCCCCAAGTAATGCTTCTTTCTTGCTCTTTGGCCTTTTCCCTAATATTTTTCTTTCTGAAGTCCTTCTGATTACTCTGTAATGGGAAAGGACACTTCTATCCATGGCAGCTTTGGCTTAGGTCATACACAAAGCGGAAAAGGAAGAATTAGCATTCATAAATTCTTCACTTTTCAACAACTCGCATTTATTAAGTTCCATAAGTAAATGGCTTTTCTTGCAACTCTGAAGCATGGGCTCAGAGTAAATGGAAGAATGTGGCATCTTTCCACCCCCCTTTTTTTTTTAAATAATTAAGAATTCACCTGACATAGGTAACTAATTTCAAGAAAGGTTTTTCACAGAACTGTGAACCATTTTATCCCTTACAGAGTGCTTGTTACCAGTTTGGCAGCTAAAGGTTGTAGAGGTGTGATATTTAAAACCAGCCATTTCCTTGATGTTTTCTATTAGCGAATTAATATGAAACTGAAGAGTGGCTGACAGACCAGAGGGCTGTGCTGCTATGAAGTGAGACCTTGACAGGCTGGAGAAATGGGCTGATAGGAAGTTCAAGTAGTTCAACAAAGGGGAATTGCATAGTCTTGCACATGAGGAGGAAGAACCCCAGGCAACAATATATGTTGGGGGCCAACTGTCTGGAAACAGCTTTTCAGACAAATTATCTAGATATCCACAAGTCAGCAATGTGCTCTTGCTGCAAAAAAGACTAATGGTCTCCTGGGATGCATTAGGAGAAGTTTTACTGGCAGGCTGAGGGAGCTGATCCTCCCCTTCTACTCAGAACTGGTAAGGCCACACCTAGAGTGCTGTGGCCAGTTCCAGACTCCACAGCGCAAGAAAGATATAGCCATACTGAATAGAGATCAACAAAGGACCACTAAAATGATGAATGGACTGGGCCATGTCTCTATGTCAAAAGACTGAGAAAGCTGGGAGTGTTGAACCTGAAGAAAAGAAGGCTCAGTGGGAATTTTATCAATGGATATAAATACCTGAAGGAATGATCCAAAGAAGACAGAGCCAGGCTTTTCTCAATAGCACCCAGTGACAGAGGCAATGGACATAAAGTGATACACAGAAAGTCCTATCTGAACATCAAGGAACACTTTTTTCACTGTCAGGGCGACTGAGTACAGGAAAAAAGTTGACAAGGGAGGTTGTAATATGTCCATCTCTGGAGATACTCAAAATCCATTTTCCTGTGATCCTGGGCAGCCAGTTTGGGGCAAGCCTATTGGAGGAGGGTTAGGCCAGATGACCTCCTGACATTCCTTCCAACCTCAACCATTCTGTGGTTCTGTGAGTCTATGATTACAAGGCTCCCTGATAAATTTACTAGACCCATTATTGCTATAGCATGGGCCCAGCTCTTTCCATGCATTGTATATAGAGTTTCAAATATATGTATTTACCATGGTGAAGAATATGAAAAAGGAAGATTGGTTTGCCAGAAGTTACCATCATCTACTTGCTTATGGTAGTTCTAGAAAATCATGCTTTTCCATGAGATCAGTGTGATACCTTCTGACTGACCATCCTGCTTCTCAGATGCAGTGGACTGATTATGTTCTAACAAAATATATTGTTAAGAACTAAATACAAACTGTTCCACTGAGGAAAATCAAATAAGGACAACATGAAAGACTGTCTTGAAAGGCAGTGACTAAGAGACCCAACAATCTCAGCATAAGTTTCTACTTTAACGTTATGAGGATTAATGAGATTTCTGAGCACAGAAAAGTAGGAGTAAAATGTGCTCCTACTTTGGTCATTTTGTACCAAAGTAATTGCACCCATTGGAAATACCATGCTGTATCTAATTTTTATGTCTATTCTTTAAAGGAAATATGGAATATCAGAATGATTTATAGGGTCCTTGGGCTGAAAAATAAACTTTTTATGTCTTAAAATGTTTTGCCTTACCAAGGAGAAGTTCAAGATATGACTCAATCCCTAAACAAAGGAACACATGGCAAAAAAATATTAGTGAACAGAGGTTCTTCACAGCTGATGGCAAACATGTAACAAGTTCCACAGGCTGAAAACTAAAATTAGAAAAACTCAGCCTTTAAATAAGATGTAATTTCCTAGCTGTGAGGTAATTAGATATTAAATAGGGTGCTTGGAACTGGTCTTACTTTCAGCTGAAATTGTCCAAGGAGATTAAATTTCTTCATTGAAAAGTAAGTTTCACTTCAGTTTGGTAATTAAAATGTTTAAAGGTCAAAAGGATTTGGGTCCTTGGTTGTGATCACTCTCTTGTCTTCAGTTGTGTATGTTTGTACTGATGAATTAGATATTCACTGATTTGCATAAATATTATTGTAAATAAATTTCCTGTTTAAAGGTTTTCTCTGTATGTCTGTGAGTTTGAGAAATACTTTTTCTCTTGATGAATAATTGGTCAAATAGATCTTCTCCATCCTCTTTAACATCAGACACTAGTCACAATCGGAGAGAAAATATTCGCCAGAGGTATCTAACATATGATATTATGTAGACAATCCAGTTTCTCAGAAACCTAACCTACATACTAAGGCTGACATTAATCAGTTAGTTTATGGTCCTGAAGGGCTCTTTTAGTTGTGATTAAGAAGTTCTCTGCAACAGAGATGTGTTCATTTTGGCATATCTCATATAAAAACCCCTAATGTAGAAAGATTTTGGGGGATTGGTGCAACCTTGATCTTTCATTTGGTTGATCTACAGCATACTGCTGATACTTTTGTTTTCTAAAAGCAATATAAAATAAACTGTTTCATAAATGTGAACAGGTTAGGGACCTTTGTATATATGGGACTTTGATATATAGAACATCAGCTTAGGTGATCTAAAAATGCTTTGTAATGAATTTTTATGAACCATGAACACATAGCTTAAAATTTAGACTCAATTTGATATACAAATTATTACTGTTTGAATGGATTAAAGATTCAAAATATAAAGTGACTGAAGACTCAACATTAGTACAATGATTATATATGTTGGGCACTGAAAGAATAAAAATGCATATATTTTTGATAGACAAATTATGCAAAGCAATAATGCAAAAATGTCTGACTACATTGCTTAAAATATTATTTTATTTTATTTTAGATATTAGTGAAGGACAGAAACAACAATTGAGAAAAAAAAGAACAGAAATTAATTGATGATTGACCTAGATTTAAGCATGATTTTTTGAATTTACTAAGAATTTATTTTAAAATTAATTTGCAAGTCTTAAAAGACTGTACAATTATGCCAGAAATATTTTACTGGGTTTGATCTAAAACGTAGTGATGCCTTTACAAATGTCTTATGTATTGACATTGAGTTTTAATGGGTAACTGTTGGTTCACCATAGTTTTAAGTGAAGGCAAGCATGCACTTCACAGTGTGCTAATTTTAGTTCACAAGCTTGCTGCCACTAGACCCTCAGGCTTACTCTTCATGGAGTTTGAAGTGTTCTGTTAGCACTGTTACAAACAATCTGAAAAATGTAAAAAACATCAAAGCAGTCAAGTGAAAATAGAAAACAGAGCTGCATAAAATTGCTGCTCATATATGTTATCAATGAGACCTCTTTTAAATGGGGGTTCTTTTATATGTATATGGGGCTATTGAAGGAAACTTGCATATTATTACACAGGAAACAATGCAAAAGAAGAGGAAATGGTGCACACAAATTAATACAGAACTGTATCACTTCACCTCATGGAGCTGTTAGGTAGAAAATCTGGCATTACTCATTACAGAAAATACAGGCATTACTTCAAGAACAGGATTTAAACACGGTTACCTAAACTGTAATTTACATAACATTTCTGGATTGCAAAACTGAAGAGGATAGAGAATTGTTTTATCAAGAGCTGCAAACTCTGGTTCAGACCCTCTAGAAGGAAAACAAATAGTTGAAATTAATACCTCTGATTTAGAGCAGAAATTTAGGAAGAGAAGTACCCTGAAAAAAATGGAGTGTTGGGGCCCTCGCCTCCTGCCATGGGGTCCTGGGAGAGGGGCCCTGGGGGGGAGACACGGTGTTTCCCTGGACCCTGGTCAGCCTCGTTCCCCATTGGTTGGTTTGTGTTCCCCTGTGCGGGCAAGGACCCTCGGGTCCTGTGATTGCCGCAGTTCCTCGGCAGATCCCGGCCATGCGGCTGGAGAAATAAACATCTCTGAAACATCTATCAAGAATCGGTCCATATGTATTTCTTTCCACGGGCCTCATTGTCTGATACACGTGTTGCAGTATCCGCACTGTAACAAATGGTGGAAAATTGCTGGCAAGACACTGATCCCCAAGGACAGAAAATTTGTGAGTAAAAACCACTCTAGATCTCTTTCTTCTCACCTTGGTTTGGATATTCTCTCTGGACTATTGGAAGAATTGTGGGAAATGTGGCTATCTGAGTCACAGAAAGAAGAGTATATAGAAGGTAAAGGAATCTTTGAACAACAAAACAAGAAAGTATTTGTTCCAGGAGATCTAGAACATTTTTTTAACTGGCTTTTCAAAAATTTCTTCTATATTTCTCGAGACTTACTTTTTGATATTGATCCTCCTGGAACTGGTAACTGGAACTTCTGGTACGAGATCTTGGAAGAAATAATGAATCAAACAGAACATGCACTAGTGATAGAACCTCTCCGTGCATCCTGTGTAACCAATGAAGCTCTTCAGGAGCATTTGTATGGTCCCATTACCCCTAGAGCAGAGGATGGCCGTAATCCCGTGGCCGAGACCATGCGGCAGCCATCCCAGGAGCGCGTGACTGCAGCCATGCCGGTGGAGGTGCCTGCGCTGGATGTGCCCGGCCCCCTCAGGAGCCCGTGCCTTATCGCGGACCCCATCCCTGTCTCGGGGTCCCCGGCCGTGCGACCGCGAGTGAGGGAGCGACGCCGCAGGTGCCGCGAGTGCCGTGGGCCACGTGCAGCAGAGAGGCGGCCCCCACGAGCAGCCAGGAACCAGGGGTCGGCATGGAAGCCCGCTCTGAGCACACTGCTTGGAGAGCCCTGTAGAGCAAGAAGTGGCGTTTTCCACAGCGACACGAGAAGCCGCGCAGCACAGCGCCGAGCTGAAACGAGGCCGCTCTCAAAGCAGCGTGGAGTTGGCGGAGCGGAACCGCTCACAGGGCATGGGGCTGGTGGCGATGGCAACGTGGGGGCCGCGCAGAGCCCAGACACGTGCCAGAGCAGCACCGCTTGGAGGGCGCGGAGCAGCCGCAACGTGGGGGCCCGGCCGAGACATTGGAGTCGGCGAGGCAGCAGCCATGCAGGACAAGCAGCCACAACAAACATGCAAGCATGTGATAGGAGAAGTTGTAGCAACGAAAGTCACAGGAACTGTGAAATGGTACAATGTAAAAAACAACTATGGATTTATAACACAAGATGATACAGGAGAAGATTTATTCATCCATAGAACTTCCATTAAAAGGAATAACCCTAAAAATTACCTGCAAAGTGTAGGAGATGGGGAAGTTGTACAATTTGATATAGTGCAAGGAAAGAAGGGTTTACAAGCAGCAAATGTTACTGGGCCTGGAGGTATTCCCGTCAAAGGCAGCCGTTATGCACAAAATTATAAACAATATCCATCCCCGCAACTTCCCTACCCACAACCTACTTTCCCCTTTTACCCTATACCCAATATGAACCCCTTCCTAAGTTTACCCCATCCCCAGTTTATTCCTAATCTGTTTTTCACCCCATGGCTTCCTTATACAATTCCCTTTCCCTACAACTCCTCTCCGGTGCTGAGAGGGGGGATGAAAAGGGGGGGGAAAGAACTTAAACCCTCTCCTGCCTCAGTTTCCCCACAAAGCATGCTCAGAGAATTCTGTCTCCCTTCTGTCAGCCTTAAGATGTTCCAGAAAATCTGTTTGGACATTTAAAGACTCAGGAGGGTGGCTTGTTTTGTTTTGAAACTGTCCTTGTTATCTCATGTTTACCACTTGTTTTCAATGTTAAGTTTTAAATCTCTTTTTGTTAAAAATAAATGGGTGAAATGTTGGGGCCCTCCCCCCCTGCCATGGAGCCCTGGGAGAGGGGCCCTGAGGGGAGACACGGGGTTTCCCTGCCCCTGGTCAGCCTCGTTCCCCATTGGTTGTTTTGTGTTCCCCTGTGCGGGCAAGGACCCTCGGGTCCCATGATTGCCACAGTTCCTCGCCAGAGCCCCGGCCATGCGGCTGGAGAAATAAACATCTCTCTGAAACATCTATCAAGAATCGGTCCATATGTACTTCTTTCCACGGGCCTCGTTGTCTGATACAGCATGTTGCAGTATCCACACTGTAACAATGGAGAACTATCTAAAAAATACATTAATGAATACCTTGAATTTTAAAACACAGAGAAATAAGAAAAATGTTAATTTTAACCTGGAAGCATTCACAAATATTGCAGTGTCTTCAGGTGATGAAGATAGTGTATCTCAAACGAGATATTGTTATTCTGAGAAATAAGGAAGGAAGAAAAGTAAGTATACTTTAGTAGCAGAAGGAAGACTGGGCTTGTGTTTAATTCCTCAAAAGATACTAGAAGGCCAAAAATATTCTGAATCCTAAACACAAATTTCATGGCTCATCTCCCAGGGTTTAAAAGTTCAGAACTCCCTCTCTTTCCTTCTCTGTCCCCATCAGAATGATATCTTCAGTTTAGTGCATTGACAGTAATAGCTACAGAACAGTAAAAATTACCTAATCAAAAGCAACAAGGGAGAAATGTATGTGACCCAAAGGTATTAGACAGCCAATAGACTGCATAAAGTCTACAGCTAACAACAAAGACAGCACAGCCTATGAACACAGGTGATAAAATCCAACAGAGGTGTAACAACATCCATGGAAAGGAACGATGAAAGGAGTACCAAGTGGAAATATATCCCACCTCTGGTGGCAGCTATGTGGGCAGACAGCCAGGAAGGGGGAACACAAGGGGTCTCACTTAGAGGTGCTTGCCCTTACAGATACTTAGCCCTTCCTTTCACTTTGAAAGTCCCTAGTCCTGTCCTACTGAAACAAATTGCACCTTATCTGCAGCTAAGTATGAGAAGAAGTTTACAAGCTTCCCTACATTTACAGGGATGTACCCAGAACTGGCTGGAAAAGGAAGCCCTTTCAAAGCTGCCAATCACTAAAGGTAAGGTTATTTTATAATCAAGGTATTGACTCATCTCAAAGAGACACCACCTAACAGCTGAGCACTCAGCTGATCTGTGTGACCTTAGGATTACAAAGAAAGGTTGTGCTTCTCCAAAGAGAAATGATAATAGAGTTGCTCTCAGGAGGAAGCTGAAAAAAGTGTGCTAGAGAACTAATAAAGTAGTGCTGTGCAGAGACTTTCTGCGGTAGAAATCATCCTTAAAAAATCCTTTTTTTGGAAAGCCTGAAGAGAATATAGCTGCATATTCTCATTGCAATAATTTCATGAAAGGAAAATGTAGGGTGGGTCTCAAGGGCTATTCAATCATGACTTTTTTCATATGCACTTAAATTGTCACACTTGGTGTAAGCTCATAAAATAATACATACATTTGGGAATGATGGTGTATTGTACTTGAGATGTAGGTTATCTGCCTGTATCTCAGAGGGATCAGATGGTGATTAAGGAATCCCTTGAGCATCAAAGCATCTCTGACAGCTTGGAACTTTCTCTTAAATTTTCTTTATACACAATGAGCAGTTTGAGTGTGAATTATTTACAGAGGTAGGGAAACAACGGGAAGGATATACAAGAAAGGAGTGTTTGCATACACATGGATTCTTGAACTGCACAGGGAGACCTTACCAGGAAGAGTATATTCACCCAGAGAGAGTTGATTATCATGAAGATGACAGAAAATGGATCAAACAGGTGAACATCCTCTTACAAAGGCAAATTGTTGTAACTCTGAGGTCAAATAGGTGCTGGTTGTAACTCCATATGAAGCTCTGAGAAATTAAATTGGGCAGTAAGTAGACACTGCTGCAATGAGACCTCATTTTAGCTGACTGTTTAAATGCTGTCTTCAAAAATTAGTCTTCCCAAGACAAATACCTGCTCTACCCTAAGGAATCAGTCCTATCAATGGTAGAACATATACACTCTGTCTTCCTGAATAACTGATGTCTACACTGATGTCCCTAAGGAAAACTTCACTGCTAAATACCTTTATAGACTGGGTCCCTGGAGAGTTAGTATCATGCTTTAAATTTAAATCCCCTCTCCCTGTGTTTATGTGCATTTCAGCCAGCTATAAATTGCCTCAAGGTCTCTGAAGTCATTATTTACAAAAGAGATTTTCTGGTTAAGCAAACATTTCTCAGCATCCATGTAAAACCAATTTGCAAGAAATACTTCTGTTTTTTCTTTGAAGAAAGGTAATGACATTTAAATTGTACATTTGTCCCATGAGTCTTAACTGTTAGAAGTTGCTGAACCTGGTACTCCAGCAGAGGCAAGGCTACCACAGCTCCACGTCCCTGGGTCTAGTTCAGAATGCAGCTGAGTGTGTGTTCCCAGCAGGCACATATACACTACATATACACCTGTTTGGCTGCATAGGTCAACACAGACAGAAAATACAGCTCTTGTTCAAATGCAGACACCACCAACAGCCTCATCTGTTCCCTTCTCTCAGCATAAAAGGCCATTAGCAGAATATACGTACATACATACGTATATATATATATATATATATGCATATATCTAAATACAACGTGGATGCCTTCAGTAACTGGCCTTAAAGTCCCAGCAGCTGATTCCTGGATCTACAGGCCCCACAGTTGCAATGCTATGTAAATAGCTCTTTCTAGTACTGGCTCAGACCAATGGCCATAGCAGGAGTGACCCACAGACCCATGGACTCTACAGTTACTGGATTGAACCTCCTGGTCCCTCCAGTAGACAGCAAGTGTACCTTCTGGTTTCTCCAGCACTCTGCACATATTTAGAGCACTTCCTGTGTAACTCTCAATACAGAAACTGAGAGAATAGATCAGGTCAAAAGATCATCAGCAAGTACCCTGTTGAATAACAAAATAATCTAAGATTATCAAGTCCAACCTTTGCTGGAACAGCACCACATCAATTGGAACATAGCACTAAATGCCATGTCCAGTCATTTATTGAATACTTCCAGGGATTGTGAAGCCAACACTTCCCTGGGCAGCCTGTTCCAATGCTTAACCAACCTTTCAGTGAAGAAATTCTTCCTGATGCCCAACCTGAACCTCCCCTGGCGCAGCTTGAGGCCATTTCCTCTTGTCCTGTTGCTGGTTGCATGAGAAAAGAGGATGGCCTCCACCTTGCTGTAATTTCCTTTCAGGTAGTTGTGGAAAGGCATAAGGTTTGCCCTGAGTGTCCTTTTCTCCAGGCTAAACAACTCCAGGTCCCTCAGCCACTCCTCATAGGACTTAATCTCCAGACCCTCTACTATCCCTAGTACTGAGCCCTAGGGAATCCCATTAGTGACTCGCCATCAGATGGATGTGGCATCATTCACCACCACTCTCTGGGCTCAGCCATCCAGGCAGTTGTTAACTCAGTGAAGAGCGCGCCTGTCCAAGCCGTGGGCTGCCAGCTTTTCCAGGAGAATGCTGTGGGAGTCGGTATCAAAGGCTTTGCTAAAGTCCAGGTAGACTACATTCATGGCCTTTCCCTCATCCTCAAGGCAGTGTGTTGAGTTTCCAGCAATATCTGGCAAGTTAAATTCTCCCACAAAAACAAGGACTTGCAACAGTGAAATGTCAGATGGCTCCGCTCAGAACACATCTGCCTCCTCATCCTGGTTGGCTGGTCTGTAACAAACTTCCACCAGGATGGCAGCCTTGTTAAGCTTTCCCCTGATTCCTACCCGTAGGCACTCAACCTTATCATCATTGTTCAGGAACTCTGTACAGTCGAAACCCTCCCTAACATACAGATCCTCTCCACCCCCTCTCCCGCCTCACCAGTCCCTTCCGAAGAGCTCAGAGACATCCATTGCAGCACTCCAGCTTCTGTAATGGTCATAATTTGCTTGCTGCACAATGGCTTCCAGCTCCTCCTCTTTGTTCCCCATATTGCATTCATTGGTGTAGGTGCACTTCACCTGGGCTGTTTATTTCACCTCCCAACATCAGCAGACGATTCCCAGACTCCTCTCTAGCAAGCCTTGTCTTAACCTCTTCCTGCTTTAAACCTAGTTAAAAGCCCTTTCAAACAGCCCTGCCAACTCATCATCTAGTGTCCTTTTCCCTCTTTTAGACAGGTGAAACCCATCTGTCTTCAGCAGGTTTGGTGTCTTATAAACACCCCATGACTGAAAAAACCAAAATTCCACTGATAGCGTCAGTCTTTAAGACAGATGTTGATCATGCAGGTTCTCCTGTTCCTTTTGGCATTCTTCCCTGCTACCAAAGGGATTGAAGAAAACAGTTGTGGTCACCAGTACAGATTCCAAAGGAAGTTGCAAGAAAGTACAATTATTAGTTATGGTATAATATATTCCCAGGAAAGTTTAATGTAGACTCCAAGGTTTACATAAATATGAAGTTGAGGTCTAAAATATAAGCAAAACATTCAACAGTACTCACATTTTTGTTTTTTGAAAAGAAATTAAAATTAAATTATAATCAGGTTTCCCCATTTATTTAATTGACAAGTTTAAAAGTACCTTTGTTCTTCTATCACTGGGAGAGGGTAGAGAGTAAGACTGAGTCCAGTGCAGAAATGTTAATATATACGTCTATTTCTGCAAGTTCAGCAAGTGCAAGTTGTGGTTACTTGTCTATTAAGCCCAGCAAAATCTTTGCATGCAACACACTGAAGTGTTGTGGTGGCCCAACCCACTCCTGGGCTGTGGCGATCAAATGGCGATCAAGCCAGAGCCATCCCATGGGTAGATTTCCCTGCCCATGACAGTGAGTCCGAGGGCGGGTCAATGGGCATTACTGAAGTATAAGCTGCATCCCCCTGGGTGTCAGCCTGACTCAAACCGCCTCCTTGTGTTCCATAAAGTTCTTTGCTGTTCAGTTGTTTATTGGCTCCTTGTTGTGACTCCCGCCTCCTTGTTTCCCTTATTGGTTACTGTTAAGTTGTATCCTCCCCCTTACTTGTATCTCACTGGTTCCTTCCCTTTACTCCATCCTAATTTGTTCCCCTATAAGATCCTGTGCACAGCCCTTCCCAGGCGCTTCTGGTCCCTGGACCCTCTGACAATGAGCCCTGTTGGAACCCACACCAGAGGCCCCTCTCTGCTTCTTCGCCTCTGGGTGACGCGAGCCCTTAGCATCGGCACCTGACGTACCTCCTCTGAAGAGGAGCAAGCATGTGCATCCATCCTGTGCACTAAGTCCCCACTGAAGACGCTTCCAGAGGATGTCTGTGGGAAGTAACGCTGCGTCCCCTCCAACCGAGGGCACACCAAGGCTCGGACAAATGAGCAAAGCGTCACTGAAGTGCAGTTTTTACTAAAGATGAATAATTTCCACCAGCTGAGAGGATTAAAAAGAGAGAATTAAAAAAAAATACTTCAGGATAAGACTTCACTCTTTCTGTAGGAGCATGAAGAATCTGAGCAACACCATTAGCACTTAAGCCTTCCCTTAAATCACTGCTACCTTTCTCTCCAAAGTTTATAGCACAGTATCAATTAACAATAGATTGAATTAGAAATTATTCTTAGGCTTCATTATCAAGCTGAGGCAATTGTTAATTCAGTTTCTATTTCTTTGTTGAATCGAAAAGACTTTTAAAAGGTTCACAATAAACTCTTAATGAACCTGAAGTCATGAAGCAGCCCTTGCCTGCAATCATTATCATGATACTTGGAAGTATAAGTTCTTAAAAACTGCCTGGATTTTGTATTTTGATTGTCTCTTAGTATAACACAGAATTCACCAATAAGACATTATTATTATTTACCAGTTGTTACCATGGAATTACTATAGCTACTTTTTGTTCATGAACTACAACAGGAAAAAACCCCACAAAAACCTCTGAAAGACTTCCCCCAAAAATGCCAGCCATAGAGACAATTTACACGTTTCAGGAACTAAATTGAGGAAATGCTGGCTTTTTAAAAGTTATTATAAAGTTGACTTTTAAAACAGTATTTAGTAGCTGCCACAAGTCTATATTGAATTGGACCTCATGTGTGGTACTGTGTGGGGGCACTCTGAGGAGTGCCCATGAATCATCCTCCTTCTAGCACTTCCCAAAGCAGTAGTAAAAAGTAAAAAAGAGGTGTTTTCTGTTCACTACCACTTTCTAATATTCATCTAATTAGCACAGACAATTGAGTTCTTCTTTTTTAATATATGATACTCACTCATCTTAAATAGCAGCAGCACAATGTCATCAACCAAATCAATTTTCTCACTGTATAATTATTAAGTAACAATTGCTAGTTCCTGATTTTTAAAACTTTTTTTATCCATCACACCTCTTTTTTTTTTAATTGGTCATTTTTTTATACAACATGCACAAGAATTTTTTATTCTTCCAGGCCACCCTGTTTGTGGACAACTCTAGCTATTCCTGGCGAGGATCCTGGAAGACAGCATGTTGGGCATGGGACTCTCGGCTAGAAGATGAAGCAATGCCTCAGCCATTTTCCTTACCAGTGCAGTCAGTGGACTATGCCACAGAATTAATCAATACATATTTAATGCTGTGTACACTCCACAGTGGGCTATCGGCAGTATGAGCCTGAGCTGCAAGACGATAACTTGGCAGATTTCCCCTTTGCTCCCATGTTAGTCTGTCAGCCCTCTTATTCAAGAAGAGATACTAATAAATTATACTACTACTGACAGCTGCTTCTGCCTACTGCTAGGCATGTCAGACTCTGTTATATCATTGACAGATAAAAGAATTCTACAGTTTTCCAAATAGTTTCCTCCAAATAGAAACCAACCACTACCACCCACTAATCTTTCCTGAGTTCTCATCACCCTCCCCTTTGCAAACGAGGCAAGTGGGCAGAAATGCAAGGCAGTGCAATGACAACTATGTTGAAGCAAGCCTTTTCTGAGTCATTTTGTGCTATGGGGAAAAAGAAAATGTATTGTTCTTATAAAATGGTGGATTTTGGAACAAGACTGGCTGTCATTTAAACCTGTGGAAGAGCATGCAGGAGTGTACATGTGCATATATGTGCACATGGCTTTGTGCATGTGTGAGTCAGAGAGGAAAAGAGGGTACAACACAAACAGCAGAGAAAAAACACCATGTTTTACAAGACATCATTCTTCAGGAGGAAAAATATATTTAGCAAAAAATCACATCAGTGCAAAAAGGATAAAAATCATATTTCTTTGCATAAACTTTTTCAAAGACATAACAATAATAATAATACATCACTGCAGTTGATAGCTGCTTCTCTTCATTCTTTGGGCACCTCAACATTTTTTATATCAGAAAGTGAGGGGAGCAGCTAATATTTAAAGTGTCTGTTTTTCTTGAAAACCAGCCTATATAATCCTAGCCAGGGATTCCCCAAATGAAGACATTTTTCACTGGAAAATATTGATTTACAAACAGAAATGTGTTGTAAGAATGCTCTGGAGTCCATTGACTTCTGTAAAAGCAAAAAAACATAAAATAACTTATCCTGCTCTCTTCAATGATTTCCAAGCAGCTTTCTTGGAATGCTAGGCCTTGAGAATCATAGTTTCTTCATCTCCTCACTACAAGTCCCTTCCAGGTCCTCTGTCTCTTGCCAAGTCATCCTGAGAATTTTCTAGCTCAGGGTAGGTGGATAGGGGGGCCACAGTTGCAAGAGATACGAATGCAGGTGTTTGATGCTGTGGAACAGACCTACGGAAACTGGACTGTGCTGAGGTCACAAGATTCCCACTGAGGTCACAAGGTTCCCACTGTTTCAGTGGTATGGTGCTATTCACTTAGCTCATGGTACTAATTGTAGTTGACTAAATATTGTCTTTAATTATTAATTGTTTTTATTTTATGAAGTTGTCTTTTTTTGTGGTTTTTTGTTTGTTTGTTCCCCCCCTTCTTCCTCTTGAACTTCCTGCTATCCTAGTATTCCTTCATTCAGTTAAATGCAAAACAGATGGTTGAACTAATTATTTTTTGCTTTCTATGTCTATGTTGCTCTTATAATCCAGATTCCTTGCTTTGCTTGAGAGGAAGATAAATATTAAAAAAACCCAACAATTCAGTCAATAAATTTTGTCTTGATTTTTAGTTTCTCATACCCTTTGAAAACACGATGCATCTCCTAGGAGACAGTGAGCACTAGCAAGGAAATAAAGTGTACCTCTTTGTAAGCCAGTACTAGAAAAACTGTTATTAATTTTGTTTATATTAACAGTAGCTGCAAAGATCTACCTCATTTTGTTTTCATGACCTAAAAAAAAGGATACCACTTCCTCTGAGAAATGGTAATATCAAATGTTAGTGAATTGAATCAGACATTTTCTTTTCATTGTTTATTTCAAAATGAACACCTTGTGTTAGTAAATACACTACTGTTGTTAGTGAACACCAAGTTCTGCTAAATATAAAATTTTCAAACATTTTCATAATTTTTTTAACTAAAAGCATTAAAACATACGGAAAATGTAGAAAATAAAAAAGATGAGCTATCACATGCTTTGGGGGAAAAATCTGAAATAGACTTTTTTAATAACACACTTCATTTTAAAAACACAGAATTGCTAGTAATATTAATTTTTTTTAAAATTTTCTTTAAAATTCCAGTAGGAATCCTAAAATGAAAATACAAAGTTATACATCATTCCTTATTTCTTTTTCTTTCAGTAACTGACCAGCAGTTATTGGCCACAACCCTCACTGACAAGGAGCTTCTTTAAAATTACCTATTTGGACAATATTTTGGTCTTATGACTAGGAAGTCCACAAAGCATTTACACTCCTACAATATGAATGCTTCTGTAAATAAGAAATAAGGATTTCACTGCTAGTGAAGAAATTAGCAGCTGAAAAAATGCTGCCAAATTTTGTCACCACAAAACTTACTTTAACTTTGTGGATCACTGTTCAGTGATTTTTGTTACATAAACAGCAGGGTAATGAATAAAAATTAGAGAAAAGTATTTTCAGATGGGGAAAAAAAACCCACATTCTGTTAATAAGCTTGGTTGGTGTGAGAAAATGTGGTACAGTTCTGTCTTGTTCATGCTTTGAACAGCTAAATATTTTAGGAGAAGATTTTAATCAGAAACAAAAGTCAGCTACAGAGGTTTACACAGAGCAGATTCACTGCTATATGTAGAAAATATATAACAATGTGATACGGCCTATTGTCAGAGCTATGGGGTGAGTTCTCTACTGGTTTCCATTTACACCACCTCACGATTTTAGAATAAACATGACTAGCAATAAGCACAGTAGTCTATAGCTTTCAGAACAAATTTGTCTAAATGTTTACAGAAAATGCAAAAGTTTTTACAGGGGGAATGTTAAGATTTTGCCAGTGTTCACAAGCACTGATGACAATAGCAAAACATGAGCTAGTATAAACAAAAAAACTATCATAATCATTCACATTTTAAATAGTTTTATATTTCAATGATATGAATTTACAGTTGTGCATAATACAGGTTGAAGAATTCTTTTCTTTGAACAATATAAAAGAATATCAAACCTTGATTTAGAAATTTAGAAATACGAAGAATATTTTATGGGCAGCTATTTTACTGGCCTGTTGTACTCATCGTTTAAAATATGACTTTATTTATAGTCTGAGATGATGTAATTGCTATTTGCAAATCTTGAGTCTTGGTGAGATGGACTGTATGACTTCTCAGCTGAGTATTGTATCATTTCATAAACACTGATAACAGGTGCCAGGTTGTGGGAAGTTGGCAGGGAGTGAATGAGCCTGTTTAGCAGGGAAACGCTTCCAGATTTCACTGTTTCTGGGAGGTCATTAGAGAGGGATTCACAAGAAGAATTGAGAGTCTGTAGCTCACATGAAGTCCAAAAGACTCTGAGATGCAGCTAGCAGCCAGCTAGGTTTCTTCCTAAGGACCAGAGGCAGTTACAGAGATTTTTTTCCCTCTTGTCAGCTAATCAGGTGAGCAAGGGGTGGTGCCAGGGCCATTTGCAGGAGATTTAGAAGAGCTGACTAAGCATCTCTCACCCTCTTATCAGTTGAGTAAGGGGCAGCACCAGGACCATTTGCAGGAGAGTTAAGCTGCACCAAGGGTGGTTTAAGTTGGACATAAGGAAGAAGTTCTTCACTGAAAGGGTGACTGGGCATTGGAATGGGCTGCCCAGGGAGGTGGTGAAGTGACCATCCCTGGAGATGTTTAAGGAAAGAAGACTGGATGTGACACTTAGTGCCATGGTTTAGTTGACAAGGTGGCATTAGGTCATAGGTTAGACTCAATGTTCTCAAAGGTCTTTTCCAACCTAGTTGATTCTGTGATTCTGCAGCCTGGAAAGCTCCTTATTTGACCAAGAAAAGGACTTATGAGGATGAAGAACTGTTTACAGACTGTTTCTAATCTTCCATTATTAAAAAAAAAAAAAATATATATATATATATATATATATATATATATATTTATATTGTGTTTTAGGCATATTTATGCATATTATACCTTCTCAGTATAACTTCCAGGAAATCTAACTTTACAGATCTGGACTGCAGACTGTAAAGCTAGAAAATCTTCCCTTAACAGGAGAAAAAGCTCCTTACTTTAAAAATATGATGTGACTAAATATAGAGGTTATTCCAGAAAGGGAAAATTTCACTCCTACCCTTTTAACCCATCTCACAGACTTCACTGCCAGATTTCACAATAAGCCCACAATGGGTCCACCATTTGTTTTGGGGAAAAGGCAGAGTCAAGATTTTAAGTGATTAATTGTGAAACAGTATTTCAAATATTTAGCTTCAATTTCTCAACCGAATACATTTTTATTTATTCAATGTACGTAAGAGAAAAAGCTTGAACCAGTCTGAAGATTTTTTGAAACATTTTTGTATATGTTCTGAAATTTTCTTATTCTTTATATTTAGATAAAAATAGCTTCATCTGATATTATTCCAGTGTTTATTCTGTGTCATACATACATAAACCAATTCCAATTTTTTCTAATAGACTAGTATCAGTTAAAACGAGGAACATTTTTTCTGTGTTTTGTTTAAGAATTGCTTCTCTCGAGTCTTAAATGCTACCATCCTTTAGACCTGTTTCTAGGGTTTGGCGTATTTTTTAATTGGAAAAGTTTGGATTCAGACATTTGAAATTACCAAATGAATCCTTTATTTTTTAAAAAGGCTTTCAGAAGAAAACTTATGCTATAAGTAGATAACTAACCAAGAGTCAATTATTTCATATATTCCATGTAGTTTTAGATTTAGCAATGCCACCAAGTGAGATCTCAATCGGGTTTGTAATGACTTGACACTGCATGCTGGGTTTGTTACTAATGCAGTTTTGATTCTTCTGCTCTCTTACTGCATTGACTTCATGAGGCACTGAAGACAATTTAGCCTTGCTAATTTTAAAAAATTTTCTCCAAATACACCTAGAGTTAATAATATTTTTAATATATATTTTAATTATGAAGCTAAGTATGATGTTCTTGATTCTGTGCAGACTGTATAGTAAAAATTATCTCTTCCAAATGCAGAAATCCAGTTTATAGTCATGCGTTGTTTCTCATTGTTTCTTTTATGAACAAAATTTTATTGTTTAATATTATGTACAGTGAGAGTTTTTCTAAATAATACTATTTTCTAAATAATAATGATATCTTAATAAATTGTCATTTTCCAACTTCCTTTTTCTTACTATAATACTGTTTATAGTGTAAATTTCTGTTTGTGTTAGTACTTATCTGTTCACTGTTTTGCTATTTCTCAATACTTTTCAAAACAGATATGTGTAATTTTTTTCCCATTGTAATACAGATAAAGTCAGTTAAATAAAATACAGTCTTAGAAAGTGCACATGATTTATCCCTTAATATTCTCTCTGGCAGCTAACCTCAGTCAGCATGAAGTATTTTCTGTTTCTAAGACAGAGTGAAAAAAGCCTGATATAAAAAATTCGATAAAAGATAAAATAATGTCCTCTTCCCTGTTGAATGCCTCTCCAATCGTGTTATTATTGATAATTGCAGTTACTGCAACTATCCCCTGGGTGTGGGAATGGGGAATATTTAAGGTTTCTTGATATATAGCCAGAAGCCTGACTTTGTATTTGTCCTAAGGGCTACTGTCAAAAGACATAAAGAGAAATCCAGAATTTCATTTACATATTGCTAATTTATTTATATTATTTGCTTATTTATGTAAAGCCTTATGTTTTAGTCTGACTAAATTTATTGACAAAGCAATAGATTTCTTTGGGTTATTTTTTGTTTTAGTATTTTTTTCCCCTCTGAAAAAATAAAGTTTCTGCCCCTTTCTGACTCACATCAATCATGGAACCTTGGGATTTGATTATTATGACGACTTTTGAATTTGAATTTTATTACAATATGTAAATTATTCTTGATACTATTTTTAAATGCTAGCCTGACTGCTATATGACACAAGTTCTTGGCTGTCAAAGCTGAATTCAAGGTGCCTTATTTACCTTGCCTAACTCATATGAAATATGAAGCTGCTCCCATCGGGGAAATGCAGTGTTTTGGGGAACATCTTGTCCTAAAAGGAGCAGTGAATTTTTCCTCAAAGCAGACAAAATGTAGAATGCAATGGGGCTCCATGAAGCTCCTCAGTGACAAGTCTACCTGCATGAGTGTCTGTATCTCACATGTGACTCACATGCATCGGCAAGCATTAAGGAATATTGCATGAAAGCCCCTGAGATTGCTTATCTTAATATTAAAATAGAACATCAAATGATAGTTATTTAAACAGTACAGTAAGTTGTAGTGAAAGTATTAATCAAATAATTATGGGCAATGTCCAGTGAGCATTGTAGATTTTATTATGCAAAATCAACATAATATCAAGTAAATCAATGTCTAATAAGCTAATAAGGAAGGGATGAAAAACAGTGTTATATAATATAGTATATTAAATTATACTAGTGCAAGAAAAATGTTCAGGACTAGGTATCATAACAATGTAACTACTAGAAAAAATTATTCAACTCACTTTTTTATAATTTTCTGTACAGCCATCAACCCAAAAGATTTTTTTCCCAGATATACCCAGTGTGAAGTAATCACTAGACTCACTGTTTTACCTAATGGCTTTCCTATAAACTTGCTCAATACTTGGGTTGTTATTTATCCCCAGATGGCAACTAAGATCACAGCCTCTCACTTACTCCCCACTACCCTCCCACCACACTGGAATGGGGAAGAGAATTGGAACGGTAAAAGTGGGAAAACCTTGTGTTGATATAAAGACAGTGTAATATGTAAAGCTGTAAAGCAAAAGCTGAGCACCAGGAATTGATTCACCACTTCCTATGGGCAGGCAGGTGTTCAGCTATCTCCACGAAAGCAGGCCTTCAAAACACATTAACAGTGACTTGGGAAGACAAAACACCTTCACTCTGAATGTCCCCTTCTCTTCCCCCACCTTTATGTGCTGAGCATGATGCCCTGTGGTATGTCATATCCTTTTGGTAAGTTGGGGTCAACTGTTCCAGCTGGGTCATTTCCCAGATCCTTGCAGATCGCCAGTCTTCTCTCTGGTGGGGTGGAGTAAGGAAAAGACCTTGACTCTGTGGACACTCTACTCAGCAATAACTAAAACCTCCCTATGTTATCAAAATTGATACCAGCACAAACCCAAACCCCAGCCCCATGCTAGTGACTATGATAAAACTTAACTCAGTCCCAGTAAAAATGGGCACAGCTTACCAGAATTAGCACTGTTCTACTATCCATCATTTGTGGTGCTGTATTTACCCACTGCTTTTCTTACTAAATGTATGCCTTCCACATTGCTCCCCCTGCTTCCCCTGCCCCTAGCCCTGGCCACTCCCTCCCATTGTCCCTATTGGTTCCAGTACCCCAACTCTGCCCATTTACCACCCCTGAGCCCCTGAGAACCTCCCCCCGGCTTCCAGACCACGGGTCTCGCTGCCTCTGGGAGCCGGCTGGTCACCATGTGACAATAGAAGTTCTTCTGAGGTTGCCATGAGGGACCCTTCTTCCGTCTCCTTTACTGTCACCGTGTTGTGGAG
Source organism: Corvus hawaiiensis (assembly GCF_020740725.1). Classification (NCBI taxonomy): domain Eukaryota; kingdom Metazoa; phylum Chordata; class Aves; order Passeriformes; family Corvidae; genus Corvus; species Corvus hawaiiensis. The sequence goes on from NC_063215.1 coordinate 29,455,234, forward strand.
CCCAGCTAGCCAGAGCAGGGGAGCGGGGCTGTCCGGAAGGACTACGGGAGAGCAGAACTGCTGCTCCATCCTAAGCAGCCCCGATGCGCTCTCGGAGAAGGCTGTGGCTTGCTAAACCAAACCAAGCAAAGCAACAATCCTTCTCCTATAAATAGTATTGTTAATTCAGCTAGGTGCAAATTGTAAATAATTTAAGTCCACTTAAATGTTTATTGACATCGGCAACTTTTGAACAAAACATTTCCATTTCCATGGAAAGTTATATTTATAAGTAATACGTACTGTGGGTGTCTATCTTATATTCTGCTAACTTTAATATTTCTTAGAAATAGCTGAGCTCTGCAAAGACAAATCTGTTTGTGTCTCTAAGGTTTGCATGTAAAGCTCCATGCAATTGATTTTTGTGACAGTCCGTTGTTGTATGAAACATCATCCTGAAGTTCTGTTCTGTAAACTCAGCCTTCTGCTGTTTAGAAATTAAGTCTAAATGTTTGGAGTCTTTTTCTTTTCCTTTTTTTTTTTCCCCTACTATGGCAGTAATCTCACATATTGGGATTACACCCAATAGCACTGTTTTATAGCTCTGCCTGTGAGGTAATCTGGGAAGTACGAGAGAGAAAAATAGTAAGAGGAATCTTTTCTTCTGACACCAGTTGATATATGTGGAGTTGCACAGAAGTAAATCATTATGTAGGTTCTTTTCTTATGGTTAAATCATGTGATATAGATTGACTGTAGATTCATTTCAGTTATTAAAGGAACAATATCTGGAAAGACAAACACTGAGAGGTTGGGAAAGAAAGTGGTGCTTTTTCAGTTCACTGTTAGCTGAATCCAGAAATACATACTTCATGAAAAACTTTAACTGCTCACCAGGATGATGTGGATGATCATGAGAAAGTTGGAATCGGTCAAGTGAGCCACATCAGAAAAAAGCCATAAAATAATTTTGTTTTTCAGATACAGATGAAAATCTGAATATAGTAAAGAAATAAAATACATCACTACTATGGGAGCAAATAGAGAGTTATAGAGAATTAAATACAATATAATGTCAGATTAGAGACTAGCAGAGAAGTTTTAATAGAAAATAGTATAATTCAAACTGACAGGCATAGGAATTTCTGATGAGTTCATGAAGTGGGGATAAGCTTAAATTTAAACACAGGTGAGCAACATGGCAATTTCCATTCAAATTTGATGATGTGAATAGAATATGATGACCATATCTTCAAATTTCAGCAGGGGAAAAGGCTTCCTTGGCCCTCTCAGACTGAGTAGCCTGTCTTTTTAATCCACTTTATTCTTATTCTATATAGATGTGAATTGAGTTTATGTAAATTATCCAAATGATTCACTGTACATTTCTCCAGCTAACATATGCAGGCAATGCTAAAAAAAACCAAAACAAAAACAAATCACAAAACCAAACAGGAACAAAACAAAACAAAACAGGAGAGTAGTGTCTCTAAAACCTGCCCTAGCAATTCAGTACAGCTGGAGCTGCAGAAAGGTCTGCTGGAGAGCCTCTTCTTCAGCAGATACTAAAAATTTGTTCATGTAGGACCATGTAATAAGTGAGTCATAAGACTTAGGGCTCCAGAACAATTTTTTTTTTCCTAATTAAATGAGTTATATAGGTAAGAAGAAATTAATATCATTTATGATGCAAGTAGAAATTCTGTATCTCATTTTTATATGACTTTGAAAATCCTTATAGCCAAGATTCATTTTACACAGAGAGATTCATCCTATTAATTATGACCAGGCTACCTCCCACTGAAATTCACTATTCATCTACAAAAGTAGACGTATTGTAAATTGTATATACTTTTTCTTGATTAATAATAATGTGTGAATTTTGGTCCTGACATCAATTTTTTTCATGTGTTATTGCTAATATACTAAACATAAAATGATTATTTGAAATTATATGATTTTAAAGTTTCTACATTTTTGTGACATATGGCAATCAACTGTCTATCAACTCTGATTTATTTCTAGACCAGAAAAAAAAATAAACTAACTTCTTGGAGTTCTAAACTTCTTTTCTTTTTTAAAAAAAGCATTTAATATGTAGTATAAATGAAGAAAAGTGAATAAATTTTATTGAGCATTATAAACTCAGCTAAAGGAAAAGGAAATTAAACACATCAAAAAGTTGCTGTCCATTTGTATTTGAACCTCTTTTTTCATACAGACAATTTTCTATTATCCTTCATAAAAGGAGAAAAGAGCCAACAGCACAACTTACTGAAGAAATGTGAATATAAAATAAATTCAATATATTAAATTATTATTCCGTCTAATAATATTCAAGGTAGACTTGAATGAAATTTCTTCCACATCTCCTTTCAGTCAGTTAGACAGGTGGTTTATTTGGGGATTTTTGTGCCTAATATCTGTAGTTTAAATTATGTCTGGCATATAAAACATATTTGTTAATTAGTACATGAAAAATAATAAAAAACATTGATATATGAACATGCTGCATAAATATGCTGCATTTCCTTAAGATTTTCCTGAGACTTTGTTCTGCTATTTTAAGAATTCTGAGTTGAGAAAAAAAAAATTAAAAAGAGAGAGAATTGGGTCTCCATAGATAGTTCTATAGTTGAGAAATACCATTTAAAAACACATTCACAAGAGTAAATGCAGTCCATTATGATTATTTTGTGAGGGTGGGGTCATCTGGATTCTGGGAAGTAGAACAGTGTACCTCTCTTGTGTGTTTATACACTGACACATGCAGCATAGGGAAAAAAATGTGCAGAACTGTGAGGACTCGGGGGTCAGAGTGCTGTGGCAAGGCTACCAATTCTTGGAACCATGAGAATGGGATAGTACAGCTGACATGGTTGGAGTGCTGCCATGGATGGCTGTGAGCTTTGTAGGAAGGAGAGGCCAGGAGGGCAAGGAACGAAGTTGTCCTTTATCTAAGAGACCACTGGGAGTGTGTGCACCTTTGCCCAGAGGTACATGGTGAACCAATTGAGGATTATAGGTGGGGAATAAAGGGAAAACCAAGGTCTGTGTGCCTGCTACAGACCTCCTGGGCAGAAAGAACTGGATGACAACTTCTTCAGACAACTGGAAGAAGCCTCACATTTCTAGGCTGTGGTCCTCATTGGGAAGTAAGACCACTCTAATACCTGTTCAAAGGACAACACATCAGGGCACAAGCAATCCAGGTTTCTAGAGTACACTGATGGCAAGTTCCTAATACAGGTGATAGAGGGGATGAAAAAGGAAGACTAGCTGCTGAACCTCCTGCTTACAAATCAGAAAAACTGTTCAGGAATGTGAAGGTCAGAGGCAGTGTATATGACAGTGATCATGAGAGAGTAAAGTTGAGAATTATGAGAGGAGGGAACAAGGTAAAAAGACTAATAACATCCTTAAATTTAAGGAGATGGACTTTGGCCTGTTCAGATGTCTGCTTGAAAGAACCTCGATGAGAAGAATTCTGTCTCTGACTGCCTTATTTGGGTTCCCCTGCCAGCCGTTGTGCTGCTTGACAGCTGTTGTTAGTGGAGAGCAGTCTTGAATCATATAATCTCACTCTTTTTATGTTCTAATAAGAAGATTGATGTATATATTAACTGGTAAGAAGATAGCAAACATGAAAATGCATGGAAAAAGGTCATTTTCCATGGTTCTTTTAAAGCAAATAATTTTTTTTCCTACCTCACCTAATTTCATTGCTAGTTCATTGGCAGTTAGCCACTGCCAGTATAACTGGTGAGATAATTTGGGTGGTGCTATCCACAATGTTCTACACATATTTGTTGTGGTAGAACAGAAGAAATTCAAAGAGATTCCTCTCTCTGCCTGTCTCAGTAATGTCTGTTCTTCCCATCTTGCAACTGTACAATAAGAAAGGAGATTTCCCTATTATATTTCGAGCTTTTGGGGATCAGCATGGCATCTTATTGTTGTCATTAATATTTGTGTCAAGTTTCTGATGCTCTTTTTTTCACACGTTACCCAGCCAAAGAATATACAAAGGCAAATACATGCCCTATTGAAAAGAATTTCCCATTTTCAAATTTCTCCATCACTGTCTTTCCCAAGTTGGCAGCATAACTATTGTCTGCCCTGTCTTTTTCATGAACCCTGTAGAAAATTACTGTAGGCACTTCTGCATTGTCTCCACTGTGCCAGCAGTGATCACACCTATTTCATGATGCCATGGCAGATAGTCATTCACTGGGAGCACTGACTTTAACCAGAACTACTTCAATTACTGCTTCTCTGCAAAACAAAGAGAAGTAAATGCCAAAAAACTGGGAGCAGGAATTTGTTTTGAAAAAACAGCCTCAACCATAGCCTGTTGCCACATATTCTTGGTCCAGAGAACCACCAGGGCCACATTGCACTTAAGGCTCTGGCAGACTATTCCATTCAAGATCCATGACTATTGCTATGTATTTTGTTGATATTAAAGGGGAAAAAAATGTTGCATAAGTCTTGATTTTTGACTGCTTTCTGGACTGTTCACAGGTCTTTTTTAGCCTAGCTCTGCAGATCTGTAGCTGTTCTTTTCCTGCCCATATGGGCCTCTTTCCTGCACAATAGATCAGCCCCAGATCATGCCTTCCATTCACTTAGACATGCTGAAAGAAATTAATCTGCTGGACAAAAGAAAAGCAACAGAGATATTTGCAGATAGATATAAATATGCTATGAATTAAAAATCCGTGGGGACTGGGGACCAGGATGTTTGAAGTCAACCCCCATAGGAACATGTCAAGTTTGCCCATCACCTGCTACCATCTACATTAGCTCTTGTATGTTTTTCTTCTTGTGCTGAATGCAAGCATGGATTAAATCCACTGAGGTGTCTGAGGACTTCTGCTTTGTTTGTTTCTTTGTTTGCTTTGGCCTACTCTGCTCATTCTTTGATTGTATGTATACACTAGATAGGTAAGAATATCCAGCAAATCTAAGGTACAGTACTGGATGTAATGTCAGCAAGAAAAGTATACTGGAAAATAAACAGCCATGTGGAGCAAGCCAAAGTTATGGGAAGGAATTCAGAGGAATTCAGTTTTTGGGACTGTTCAGAATATTCAATGTGCCATTCAGTTGCTCTTCAAATCTTATCTGGTGCCATCTACATGCCCTGAGTATTTCACCTGGTTTCTGTCACAAGTGAGTGGTTACGCCACTTAAACAATCACCATCAAAGATATTGGCAAAAAGCAGGTTTTAATATAAATTTATGAAGGTGCAATTTTAACAGAATTCAAAGATGAGGTTCACTCTGTTATACATAAATGAAGCATACAAAAAAATCTGAGAAAAATTTCATACAATATTTCTGGTTATTCATTAAATGAATTATAGTATAAATACAGTCCATAAAATAATTTTTAAATTTTTTCTCCTAAAATGTTTTTTTGTTAAGTAAATAATTCCTCAAGGTCTTTGTTCCTGGCTCAGGTCAGAGGACCAGCACTTTGCATACCAACAGGGTTAGTATGTTATCCTTCTTGTAATGTAGACATGATATAGAAACATAGAATCATAGAATGGCCTGGCTTGGAAGGGATCTTAATGTTCATCTAGTTCCAACTCAACTGCCATGGGCAGGGACACCTTTCCCTAGAACAGATTGCTTACAGTTCCATCCAATATGGCCTTGAACAGTTTTGGGGATGGGGCATCCACAACTTCTCTGGGCAACCTGTTCAGTGCCTCACCACCCTCACAATAAAGAATTTCTTCCTAATACATAATCTAAACCTGGTCTTACTCAGTTTGAAGTTATTCCCTGTTTTCCCATCCCAGGGCATGCTCTTGTAAATAGACTCTCTCCATCTATCTTATAGACTCCCTTCTGGAAGGGAGCAATTAAGTCATGTCACAGCCTTCTCTTCTCCAGGCAGAATCCCGATCCTAATTCTCCCAGCCTTTCCTCATACGAGAAGTCTTATCAACTTGGTGGCCTCCTCTGGACTCACTCCAACCAGCTGATGTCTTTCCTGTGTTGGGGAGCTCAGAACTGGATGCAGCACTCCAGGCGGGGTCTCACCAGAGCAGAGTAGAGAAGAAGAATCCTCTCCCTCACCCTGCAGGCCACACTGCTTTTGATACAGCCCAGGACATGTTTGGCTCTCTGGGCTGCAAGTGCACGTTGATGGGTCATGTCCAGCTTCTCATCCACCAGCAGCCGCAAGTCCTTCTCGGCAGGGCTGCTCCCAGTCTGTTCATAGTAGCAGTCCAGATTCAGCATATCTGTATTCTAATAACAGATTATAGGTGTGGCATAATATATTACCTCATTCTGCAAACTTTCAGAAGTTGTTCTCTTTAATGAGGTTTTCTTCCAGTACCTGAGAAGATCTAACCCTTGACTCTAGCTGGAATTATAAGGGTGGACAAATCATTAAGTGGACAATTTCTGTTCTTGCTGATTCTCACAGTTCATACTGGGAAATCAAAAGTAGTATTTTCTTTTTCGGTTATAGAGACACATATGTCTTGAGCTCTGAAGCAACAGGCATCGAGACACCTTAGGGAAGAAAAATCTTTCTGCAAGAGAAAGAAAGAATTGAACCTAAGTGAATGAATTTACAGAAGGGATGTATTCTCGCAAATGAGGGCAGCAACTTCTTGTTGACGTTAGAGGACTAGATTTTTGACAAAAGACAAGGAAGTTAGGATGCAAAAGGCCTGTGGCATACCAGGTTCTAGTCACAAATGATAAGTGCATGATGAAAAGCATGTTGAACAAGTCAGCCCTTCAGAAAGTTTAGATCAGTTTTGACTGTGAGAAAGCTTTTACCCATTTTGCTTTTGCATCAGTGCTTTGATCAAATAGCCTGGTGCCATGACTGAATAAATTTTAAAATGAACTTAACAGCTCAAGGAACTACGACCTATTTTGTAAATAATACTAAAGCCCCTCATTCTTGCATCTTCTTATAATATTAATTTCTGATCAGTTAATACCTTAACTTCATTTCCAGTAACCTATTTAATCACATTCAAGGCTGCAAAGGTTTTATATACATATAGTTTAGCTTCATATTTATTTTTTCCTTATCTACCTTAAAGAAAAAAATTAACTAGTGCAATAAATTCTCTAGGCTCCCATTATTAAGCATGTGTATAAGGTTTAAAATGCCACTTTTATTTTCATTTTCACTTACCAGTACTGAACTATGGACTTGGTCAAATAAAGTTAAAATGCAATTTAATTGGAGAAAAGCTTCCTTCCCAGCTCCTGTGACCTTAGATTAAGTTGATTTTATTACACTCATTAAAACCTGAGTAAAAATTTGGTTAAGATTATGAAGCTGTTGAAAATCCTGGATGAACATGGATGCACTTAAACCCTTCTTTTTTTCTGGAATACCTGGGAGCAAAAGAAAAATTGTTTCTGATTTTTTTTCCTTTCATCTGTTCACCTTTGCTTTCCTTCTGTATAGTAATCAAAATATGCAGCGGTCCTAGGAAGACATACATTATACATGTTGGAACACAGCCCTTCTGAAAACTCCAGCAGCGATTTATAGAAGGAAAACACCAAGAACCACTTTCTTTGCACCCTTAGTAACCTCAGCAGTCTTCCCCTTGCTAAGACATCTTATCAAGTCTTCAATATTGTCTAGTTCTTACGGAGGGCATAAGCCAGGTTTTGTGTAAAAACCTGTAATCTGATTACAGTAACATTATTATAAACTGCTTTAAATGTTTTTTGATTTGTTTTTGTCACACATTAATACACCTTCAACTTTTCTTTAATTACCTGTGACTTCCCTGTAACATCAGCAGAGCAGGCCCTTGATCTTTTCTTTATCTGTTGCTCTAAGAAAGACTAGAGATCCACCCTTGTATCCTGGAAAGCCTACCAAAGCAGCAACCTGAAGGAAGCATTCTTTCATCTCCTGCTTAAACAAGACAAAAATTAAATAAAAAAATACTTAAATACAGAAAATCTGACAATAGGAAAAGAGCCACAAGGAAAACAAAGGGAGCAGGAAGGAGAAGTCCATAAAAAGCTTCAGGCAGACCCTACAAGACTGGCAAAGATCCAATCCTCTGAAATAGAAAAATCAATTAGATACACCAAGCAGAGATTTGATGCACTAGGGAAGAATGGAAAAAACCCTGTTCTACACAGAGACAGAGACTGAAAGAAGTAGATATGCACCCACATCTTTTTCATCAGAAGCCAGTTGTGGCAAATCCACACTGATCACTCGAAAACCCACAATCAGATAGTTGTGGTGTCTGCGTGACTCTCAATAAATTCATGGTTCCATATTTCAAACTCTGACATGAAGGTATTCCATGCAGCCATCAAATGCCTGCATTCTCAAATCCACAAAAAGACAAGCTGAACTCTTTGTCTGCAAAGGAGGTGGTAATAAAGGTAATTAGATCAGGAAGACTGAAAAATCACCCAGCTCCCGGTAGTTGTACACTGTGCAAAATTCTCTTTAACTTCTTTCCCTACTCAGAAGCTGTACAGAGCCATGTTAGATCCATCAGCCCCTGAAACTTAGACAATAACAAAATCTTGGACAGGAGCTCAGACAATAACAAAACTTGTGGATGATTGTTCAGTCAGGTCTCAGAAGGAACTGAATGAAGAATTTGATATTAATAATTGACCTACTGAATTTAGCCTCCTACTTATTTAGAAGAGCTGCAAAGAAATGTTTTAACACCTAATTTTAAATAAAGGCTCTGGAAATGGAATTTAACCATGTAACCTTAGGAGGAGCTCAGGGATAAAGTGGTGTCTGTTTATGGCTGTGGATAGTAAATTATCACAGGCTTGAGACATCTAATGCTTCCTGAAACTCCTTGAGGTAATAGTGAGAATTCATCCTTTACCCGGTATGGAATTTTGCATAGAGATGCCACTAGTTCTTTGTTAGAACTCTTTGTGGAAGAGACAAATGCACAGATTAAGATGCAAACTCAGCAACTAAGTTCCCTGGGCAGAACATAGTTATCTACAATCTCCCATGGCGCTAAGCAGGTCAGCTGTTCCTAAGAAGCAATCTTGTTAGGTGTCAAAGCTCTGCATCAGCAAAAAAACATACTGCACCAATTGATGCAACTGTTGTCTTTTTCATAGAGCTGTTAGAGGTTCATGGTTTAGGTACTGTCAGTGCTGTGTTCCCCCATGGGCACCACTGGCTAGGCATGCTCGGAGCAAAGCTAATGTATATTGACAACACTGAGTTTAGCAGAAAATGCAAGTCACAATCCATTTTATTCAAAAGTAGGGACAGACATCCTTATGGCATAGGTCTTCCTGCCTTGTGAGCAGAAGCAATTTCTGAAATAGGTTTAATAGGAAAGCAAGCCACAGCAAACAGTGCAATTTTGCAGTATAAGCACTCTTTTTGAGAAGGAGAGAGTGAATCTCACACCCACGTTATGGATTCTATGTGGTTTTATCTAATATTTGCCTAACTTGTAATATATGAAAAACATCTTCGGCACATAAAAAAAAAAAAAAAAAAATTCACAATTTTTAACTAGATACCCAAATATTTAGGTTTCTTTGTTGAGCTTCCTCTGTATCTGTGGTGGGTTAACCTTCATTGGCCACCAGGTACCCACAAAGCTGGTCTATCACTCCTCTCCTTGAATGGAAAGGGGGACAGATAATATAACAGAAGGCTTGTAAACTGAGATAAGGGTAGGGAGAGATCACTCACCAAGTATTGTCACAGGAAAAACAGATTCAGCTTGGAAAAATCAGTGTAATTTATTGTCTGTTAAACAAATAAAAGTAAATCTTAAAAACACCTTCCTCCTACTTCTCCTTTCTCCCCAGGCTCAGCTTCCCTTCCGATTTTTCTATCACCTGCCTTTGAGTGGCACAGAGGGATGGGGAATGAGGGTTGTGGTCAATTCATCATACATTGTCTCTACTGCTCCTTCCTTCTCATATTTTTCCCCTTCTCCACACCCTCTGCAATCCTCCATGACCTTCTCCAATATGAGCCCTTCCTACAGGCTGCTGTTCTTCATGAACTGCTCCAGCATGGGTCCCTTCCATGGAGTACAGTCCTTCAGGAGCAGACTGCTCCAACGTGGGTCCTCTGTGGGGTCACAGGTCCCTACTACAGCATGGGCTCTCCACAGGACCATAGTCTCCTTCAGTGTGCAACTGACTGCTCTACCATGGGGTCCTCCATGGGCTGCAGGTGGATCTCTGCTCCACCATGGACCTCCATGGGCTGCAAAGGGACATCTGCCTCACCATGGGCTGCACCACGGACTGCAGCGGAATTTCTACATCTTAATGTCTTAAGATAAAATGAAATGGTAGCAGGAATGCGCTTTACACTCCATAGCATATAGAATCAAAAATCAGGAAACATTACAAGGAACACTCTACTCAGGCTAACATTTCCAGTCCTCCTCATTTTCCACTTGCATATTGATATCCTATCCAAAATGTACAAAAATATCTTTTGACAGTTTCCTCTTCTCAAGTGCTGTTTAAGTGGCCTCTAGTGCTAACAAATGCATGATTCTTAAGCATGATAATTCTTAGCATTTATTGCAGGTATGGCATAATATTTTACAATGCTTTGCAAACAATTAATAATCCCTTAGTATGAAATTCATTGTGTTAGAAAATGCAATACTGACTCAGTTTTCTATTTCTTTTTCTTTGTTTTTTTCTTTATGGATTATGTGCATTACTTGAATTCATTTAATTGGAATGTAAATATTAAACCAAATATCAGTCAATTAACTCACCAAACACCTTTCAGGATAAGGTCTGACTGGAGCATAATGCACTAAGACTTTTTCTTCCTGCTTTATATTTTTTCCTCAATATCATTTACTCTTTTTTTGCTTTGCTATGTTTTTTTCTTTCTTATTTTTTTTCTTCTTGGCCAAATAAATGGCTGAAGTGAATTTTTTTTGCAGTTAATTGGAATTGATCTACCAGCAGTGAATAAATATTTACTGTCTTCTGTACAGAAATAGGTATCTCTATACCTTCCCATCTGTAGCTTTGTAGAATAAGACCTTACTCATAAATGTGGCAGCTGGCTAGAATAGTTAAGGTATGATTTTTTTTATGACTTGCTAGGCAAGACAGAATAAAAAAGCCCCACATAAGTCATCAGGAGATTAGTTACTTGAGCTTCAGGCTGCAGCAACTTATGTTTCCAACTTTTGTCAAATCTCTTCACCTTCCCCATCTTTCCCACACACCTACATGCTTTAAGAAAAAGAAAGAAAACTTTATCCATTTTTTATATCTTTCAATCTTGAACATTAAATTTGAGCAGTGAACACTGAACACAGTGTTGAAGACAACTATATTGTGCACTCTAATAAATGCAGGGATCAAAAATGGGTTTAATGAGTCAAAATTTAGACCTTGTTGAAGTATTATTTACAAAAAACTCATAATTAAATGCTTACAAAATACAGTGGCACTGTACATAAGAAATCATCCCAGTCTGCCTTCCTTAGCTTCTTGCTTCATTTGAGACAAATTATACCTGTTGTCAAAATACATTTACCTCAACATAAAACTAAAAATGCAAAGGCATAATGCCATGTTATCAATGCAAACATACATTTAAATTAAGGATACTACTTGCCCCTTAATAACCAGTCAAAACAAAATTTTCAGTTAATAGAAGGTGTTAAGTGGCTGTTGGAATTCCACTGTTGAGTTTTTATCCAAAGTGAAGTTTTCTTTCACCAAGTTTGCACCAGTAATTTCAGATTGAATGCTATAGAGAGTAGAAAATTACTTTTATTTCACGATTACCTGGTTCCCATTTAGGATCTTCTAACACTCTAATTTCAGTTGCTCCCTAAGCAAGTTTAAAAGTTTGTTTCTAGTAAGTAATAAAATATTCTAGAGATCTCTTTAGGAAGATGTTCCACAGAAAAGGAACAAGTTTTCAGTTCATTTGTAACTTCTTTTTTTTTTATTACATTGACACAGAGATTAGAAAGCTATACCAGCAAAAACTTGACAGTGGACTGATTTTAGTTAAGATGGAGTCCATGTTCTCCATGCTTTTATGCTATCAAATAAACGGTGTAGGAAAAGGCATCTAGAAGTGCCTAGCAATCTCTGCCTTTACTCCCTAATAGAATATTACTTCAACAATTTTTTTTTCTACCTGGTGTATGATATAACAAGTTATTACATGACAGTGTTCTAAATAAAGCCATTGGAATGTATTCATAAGCTTATTTGCTATATAAATGTAGGAGAACCTACGCAGAACCATACAGCACTTCACAAATCAGACATTAGGACACTTATCTTCTTCATTAGCATCTGTTTGGAACACCTTCTTTTTACTGTTAAGAAGGGTCTTTCAGCTGACTGGTCCAAACCCAGTTTTTCCTCTCTTTCTCCCCTCTCTTTGCACACATAGTTTGTCTAAAAGGTCGCTCATCTTTTTTCTCTGCCCTCCTTTGATTTCTTTATGCTCTTTTCAGGCTCTGTATCTACTGCAGATAAACCTATCTCCTCCATGTCTCTCTTCAAACTCATTGTATATTATTTTTATGCACCGGGAGAAATTTTCCTACATAAATCAGTCTAAATAAGACAGCATACTTTTTAAATCCATTCAGTGACTTCTCCTTCACTGCAATCCATAATTTAAAGATTCCAGTGATTAATTTTCAGTGTGTAACTCTATCTTCTTCTGTCCAAGCCACTCTGCCCTTCTATCTTGCCTCTTGCATGTTATTTGTTCTTTAGGGAACATAGCACTAATATTCTGGTAGCCCTTTTCTTCAAATAAATGCCAAAATTGCAGTCAGTATGCAACAAAGATCTCTCATGCTGAACACTAATGGGTTGCTGGTCATCTAGACCATGGTACTAGCTAGTAGCTGATATTCTGCACTAACATCTCTCCATCTCTCCCCTGAGGAGCTATTTATTTGTTTTTTGGTTCACCATCTACAAAAGAGAGATTAGATTTGTCCTCTGTATCAAAAATATATTTATAGAATAAATAGATCAGAATGTATAGATCTATATGTACATATTATAGATAAAAGAAAATGTATAGACGTCATAAAACAGGCCTTATGGATATATTAAAATTCAGTTAAAATCTTTCCTTAACACCACATCTGACCCATTTTTTGGTCGGTGTCATGGCAACAAAAAGATTAAATCCTATATTGCTGTATTTTGAAGTAGAAAATAGCAGCATGTCATCCATTAATCTTCAGTTCTATAGAGGAGGATAAGATGTGTAAATTAAAAGAAACCCACTTGAGATTTCACCTCCTATCCCCTTGTTCCCTGTTTGGAAAAAAAATGGTTTACTAACTCTTGTCCTTTTATGGAAATATAGCAATTAAATATTTATCAAGAATGCATTTTAGAAAGAGAAACTCATCAAAAAACTAGCAAATGGCCCTTTAGAGATCATTTGGATCACCCTGGATCAACCATTAGTTTATTAATTAAACTAGAGATGAAATCTCAGACAGTCTCTCATATCCTAATGAACTGCTCTAACAGTTCTGTTGGACTGGATTGAGTTAAAGGAATAGAGAAAGGAAGAGATCTGTTAATTATTTTGGAATTCTGCTCTCTCTGTGTAGTGGAGTTTCTGTCTTCTTGCCCTTACCAAGGAGCTTCTCAGCACTGGCTCTTTTGTACTTCAAAATAGTATTTCTCCAAGGATACCTGAGGAAAATGCCTGAAAAAGTTATTTCCCCCAGAATTTTCACCTCAATATTTTATATAATTATTCTGACACTTGGCCTTTACAGTCTGGCCACATAGAAGGACTGAAGTACAAATGTCCACTTCCTCCTGTCCTTAGTCATCATTAAAGATTGAATGAGTTTAGTCACTGTTTTCAAATATTTAGATCACTAGTTACAATATCCAAAAAAGTCTGTAGGGAAAACCAATAAAATACATTCAGTATGCTACTGGATGAAGGAAAACACCCCTGGAGTTACCAGCATATGACATAACATTCTCGCTACTTTTCAGTACTAGCATATCCACATAAATCACACTAACACCAACAGCTTCAAGAAGAAACCTGAATTGCATTAGAAAAAAAAATAGGTCTAAGGGTGTCATTTTTGTTTTAAAATATCAGCTTTTTTTTATAGGAAAATACAAAAGAACTGGGTCTATAGCTTTTCCTTTCTGCAATAACTAGTTTCAGAGAATTAAAAATACTTCTTTTCCATTTACTGCTAGGCCAATCAACAGCAATCTTTACTTCTTCTCTTGATACTCTCCAACATTTCTGCATTGAAACTCACTCAAGCATCTCTAGAGCTCAGAAGCATTTGTTTTCCAAGCAGTGTTCAAAAAATAAGCAGGAAGAAAACCAATGAGAGAGAAAGAGAGAATGAGATTTATAATAGTCCCTGAGACTGAGTCTTGAGAGTGGAACTACAATCATGTCCACCTGAATGATTTCAGTTCAACAAAGGGCTGGTGGAAATGTTTTCTTAAATTGATTTATTTGAAGAATTGTGGTGTAACATTAAACCACTCTGTGGTCTGTTTTGTTCAGATTTTTAAACTGTGACTGTCTTCAATGAGGTTTTATGTACATTTCTCTATCATACAAAGTGCAAAGCATGTTCTCAGTTCTCAGAGACTTAAAACTGAAGGAGTATTTTAACCCTTCAGTTCTGGCAGCAGGACTTTTTGTTTATAAGCCACTCCTGATAAGTATGTCTATATAAGTGATAAATTTGCCTTAAGAACCCAGGAAACAAGGGAAAATAACCACTTTTCATAGGTCTTCATTTTGGTCAAACTCTCACGGCCTGTGGTATTTTAATAACTGAATGACATTTAGAGCACAGGTTTGCTTGTGCAGTGATGTATGATTGTGTAATAGCTTCTCAGCTGAACTACAGCAGCCTAATGGCTTCAGAACTGTTATCAAAAATCTGCCTGTGTGTGTTTCTACAGTGCGTGTTGAACATCAGGCTGTGAAGCTTTTAAAAAACATTTTTATTCCCTAGAAGGAGAAAAAGAAAAGGAAAAAAGGATAACACTTCTGTTATGCTTAGGAAGATTTGTGCTTTTGTAACTGAAAGAAAAAAGGAAGCAGAAGAACAGCTTTACCATAAACATGTACATTTTAAAACATGCTTTTAAATTCAGTTGGGTAAATCTGTTCTTTTATTAAGTAATAGTCAAGAATGAAACTGAATTTATTTTACTTAGTCTCTATTGGTTTATGGCCAGAGAGTTTGGGGGATGGGGTGGTTTCCTCCCCCACCTATTCTGTTCTTTGCCTTCACTCTTGCCTGTCATAGGGTGTCAGAATCCATTCTGATGACCTGTTTCCAGATGGTCCTCTGCTTGGCAGATTTGATATGCCACGTCACATAAAAAGCTCATAAAACTGAAGTGGCATTTACTTCGTACAATGCTTTGATTATCAGCATACGTACAGGGAATGGCACAGCATCTCCCTGCCAAGCACTTAGTGCCCACTGGTTCCTTAATCCAAGCTGAGCACATCACAGTTTAACATTTTCAGTCTTTTTGTCACACTTGTATCTGCTTGGCTTTTTTTGAGTCTAAGAACAAACATGTGCAAATTGAAAAAACAAAACAAAACCAAAAACAAACAAAAAAGTCCTATATTAAAAAGAAATGTAATTTTAAATAATGCAACTTAAAACATGAAAACTGAGAAATTTCAAGTGTTATTTCCAGCTTGATTGTTTTTTAATCTTTATTTGTTGTTTGGTTATACCTACATGCTCCAGTTTGGGCAGAACAGCACTATGTAAACTTTGATAGAGAACAGGGCTACTTTCTAAAGAATTTCTTATTTTTCCATCTGAAATTTGAATTAATGGTTCAACAAACAGTATCAGTAAGACAGTTCATTTTGTTGACTTAAGTACTCTCAGCATTAGGGTAGCTAGAGCAGCCTGGAATTTTTAAAGTAGTATAATTCACTACAGATATTTTTTAAAAATGTAAGCCCATTATTTATATCGAGAAGCTGCATTCTGAATTACATTCTGCTGCTAGAACAACAGCAGTTTACCTTTTTGTAGAGTTAACACAGTTAGTGCCATCTTTACTGGTCTTATTAAGGCAAACAAGAATTAAAACTGCAACGAATAGCTGGCCTTCCCAGTAATTAAAAATACATATATAAGTTTTTATTGTTGGAGTTTTTTTGTTTTGTTCTGGGTTTTTTTGGGGGTGGGATTAGGTTTTTCTTTTTGTTTTTTTGGGGGTGGGAGGGTTTGTGGCTTTGAAGAGGGTACTTCGTGAGGATCTTTTTGTGTGTTGTATAGGTCTGACCTGCAAACCAAGAAGTTTAAATGATGCAGGAGGGTCCCTTTCAAGAAACACATAGATTAGTAGCCCTAAAAATGTGGCTATCTGCCTGCTTCTTTCTCTTTCCATCTGCCTCTTTAGGTCATGAGCAAGAGTTCTAAAAATAACGTCTCCAGGTAGTGGCATTTTAATGTTTCTGTCATTTTACCTTGGAAACAGACATAAATGCCTAATCTGAGGAGATGACCTAGGGTTCCCCAGCAATCAACACAGAAAGAGAAGTTCTCTTGAATACGACTCAGCTCCTAGAAGGTCACCCACATGTTTCTCTCTGTACTCTGTGTGCAGCAACTCGGCATCTAACTGACACATTTCAACAAAACACCTAAAGTTATAGGCAATAAATCCAAGACAGAGAATGTGAAATTTTAAGCAAAATTCCAAACTTCTTATTCCTATTGCATTGTGAAACAGCCAAAGAGAGGAAAAAATATTTGTGTCATTGAAATTATGCCATGTCCATGTTTATGTAACTAAGAAAATCTATTATTTATTTATTTATTTATTAATCTATCTATCACTCTATTTATCTATTTTGAGAGGAACCTACAGGGGAGAATTTTGAGGTCAAAACTAATCAGTTGAGAATTAGAATAGGCAAGAAAGAAATTTAGACTCTCTAATTCCTGACTGTTATGAACATTTTATACTTACTTTTTTAGTTATAGATTCTAAATTAATTACTTTGTGCATCTATGAAAATATGAAAGTGAATCACAGTAATTAAATTTATATTTTCAAAGATAGAAAAATTAGTGATTTTATTTATATGCAATCCCTTTTTATGCAGATAAATCCCAAAATTATATGCTACATTGTTAATTTTTAAAATTTATGTTATTAATGTTGCTATAATCACTGTTTTTTTCTCCTTCAGAACCTGTTGCTATTATATTCAAAAAATTCTTTTAATGAAATTAAGACACATGGCATTTATAGGAACAAGTTCACCAATCACTGTTTCTATAGCTCAGTTAGCAGTTTTGTGTATCCAGGAGATTCTCAGAGAGCCAGAGTGAAACAGCTCAAAAATAAGCACTCTATTTTGCCGAGGTGTAATAATGAATGGGACAACAGGAAAAAATAAAAAATAGTGTCTTTAATGAAACTGAAAAACAATACTTGAGCAAGAAGTCAAATATTAGACTAAATTTCTGAGTTCTCAGATAAATGTAAGTTCTTTTGAAATCATGGGAGAAGTTGCTGCTTCAGTTATTGCACTGAATGGAATAAAAGATCTTTGGTTGGTTAAAGTGGAAGGATTATGGGTTTTTATTTTAAAAATAAGAATGTGTAGCAACACAAGAAATGTTCTCAGCAGTGTTGAGTAATCTATGCACAATGAAGTCACCATGTAAATACAAGATCAATGCCTCATCTTAGCACCTGTGTTGTTTTTACTATTTGAGCGAATTCAATTCAACATTTCTGAAATTTATGTTGAGGTAACAAATTGCATAATAAAGTACTGTAATAAAAAATGAACTCCTATTTCTCCTTCCCTACTTCTTACATAATTGGATGAACTTAGAAAGACTCACCTTTGTTGCATGAACAAAAAAAAAACCAAACAAAAAACCACAATGCATAGCTAACATTGCCATCCATGCCCATCAATTTTAAGGTAATCTAGTATTTTCTCTAAAAATCTCCAGTTGTGAATAATAGAAGGCAATCTGATGGTAACTCAGTTACAAGCAGAGAGTAAGAGATGTGTCCTGGGCTTTACTGGTTAGGTTCTTGTTGGGAAGAAACACTGTACCTACTGCCTACAGCCACGAGTTTATTTCTCTCTGCATCAGGTCTCACTTGAAAATTCAGCTGTGTAAAAAAAACTTAAACAGTTTTATTCAAGTAAAGCACAACTCTATGTGTGCTGCTACTGGTCCATCTCTAGATCATTCCTAGTGCCAACAGGTTTTTCTAAGCTGGGTTTGGGATCAAGAGACATACTAGGAATATTGTAATGAACATCTAACACAATTAATTTCTCTTACTCATTCATCCATAAGTTCTTAGTTCAAAAACGAGTATTTAGCCTGACTGATACGCTTTAACTCCCTGTGCTGATAATTCCAGATGGAAGAAATACCTGTGGTTATTAATAAATCATTATGCATTGGGAATTTTCCCTTCAACTTAGCTTTTTCTTTTCATTTCCTAAAAGAACTTAGAACTAATGACAGTTGCTCCCAGAATTTTTCCAAAGAACAGCCCACTTTATCAACTGTGTATATAAGAAGAACCTTTTGTTCCTGCCAAAGATAACCATCAGCAGAATAAAAGGCTTAAGCAGGTCTACGGTAGTTTATTTGTCTGTCGGTAGGCAGGCAGCCATGCTTTAACTCTGGCTCATTATAGTTCCCACTTGACATTACCTATCTTTAGTATATCCCTTGTCTTGCATCAGTTATGACTGTCTTCAGGTGCCTCAGGCTTTTCTTAGACTGCTTTCAACCCCTTTTTTTTTTCACTTCATTTCTATTTCTCTCTCTTCTAAATTTTTCATGACTTTAAAATTATCTGTTGACTGTAACTACATGACTTCAGGCCTTTTGGTCTGTTTTACCTGGAAAGACTTTGTGAGTGTATACAACTACTCTACTTCATTATAAATTATAATGTAGTGTCAGATATACCTGTCAACACAACAGTTATTATTAACTTCACAAACAGAAAAAAAATGCAGTAAGATCTAAGACCCTATATATAGTGAGTGACTTCTAGATACAGAATGAGAAATGTGCAAGCCAAATACCCAAAATTTAAAAAGTAGATTCCAAAACCTGAGGGAGGGATTTCACAACACAATTTTTCTGTTTACAGAATATTTCACCTGTGAATGCAAAATGGAAGATAAATTACATAGAAATACTTCCATGTTTGTCATACCTACCTAAGGAATAATAAAATGCAATTGTGTCAAGAGGCAATCAATGAAAGAGAGAGAAGCAATTTGAAAACTACATCCACCTTTTTTTTTTCACAAAACAAGTATGTATACACATATATATAGATGATAGCTGTGTAATAAATAAAAAAGATTAATATAAACACAAAGATAGTCTAGAATCATACCTACAAAGTCTACTGCTTTTAAAAAGCCCATTCTAGCAGCAGCAACTTCTACCAAGTCATACAGTTCAACTGCTGGGACACAAACATCACTAGATGACAGTCTGTGCTATGTATTGTCACAGATACCCTTTTGCTGTGTTAATCCTGTGGAGATTACCTTTTTAGTTTTGCTCAGTACCTGTGGAAATTGCTTTAGATTTTGAAGTGATGAAGTATCTGTCTGATTATTACTGTTACTAATTAATGTTATGAAAATAATGAAAGTACTTAGCAGGACTTCAAAGCCTGTTAGTGCTACACCCTGTATTCCCTTGTTATTAAAATATATACCTTGCCTCAAAAAGTTATGAACTAAAACTGTAAAACTGGGCAGACGCAAGAAACAGACAAGGAGAGCACAGGGTAACAGCATGACAATTATGAGGAGTGTAAGAAGCAGAGGTCAAAAACTCCAACTGCCTAGACTTAGTTGTACATGTCTTCTTTCTCCACTTCTCTTTATCTGTCTTTTAATTAAAAATAAGTGGCCTGATTTTCAAAAATCTTGAACACCCAAAACCTGCATTGATTTCACAGGCATCTGCGGGTGTCAGCACATTAGAAAATTAGGCCAGAAGTGTTTTTATGTTTGGAAACTTCATGAGATTTATCCTTTAAATGTGAGTGACTAAGGGAAAACATTGATAGCTGTAATTTAGAGGAGTGGAGCAGGGCAGGCTTCTAAAAATCATGACAAATTTAGTGTGCTATAGTTATCTTTTGTCTCAGACTTCTTTTTGTTTCCCAGTGTTGCATCTTTTGCCTGACACCTTTCTGACCCATTTTGATAGAGGAAAGAGTCTAACAATTCCGGGCAAAGTTCATATTGTTCTTGTCAGGGTAGTGTGATGATAGGCTTGGAAATTTACTTCCAGGTTGGGAATTTCAAGTAAATATCAGGTAAATGGCCTAGAAATATCTATATTATCCTTCAATTTCTTTTCTTGTTTGTATCACAGTTCTTTAATAATAAGATATACAGGGTATCCCAACTATTACTATGGTCCACACTTACTTTTATCAGTTGGAACTAAGTGTAACAAAAATTAAGGATGCCAAGATTTTCAAAGACTGCTATGTGAAATATCCATTTTTAAAAATATTTATATATTTATTTATTTATGGGAAAAAGTTTTATTGGGTGTTAAAAATCCATTTTCATTTAACTGTAGGGAAAACTACTACACTAGTGATAAAAAAATGCATATTCAAAGAGCTCTGTGAAGATGGATAAAAATAAAGTATCTGCACACCCATTATCAAAACACACTTGATACTGGCGAGCAGCCTTTTTTATTTGAACTGAAATTATTTGTCTGTCTTCACAAAGAGATTAAGTTAATGTAGCATGTCCTAACTTCTCAGAAGTTTCTTGTATACCTTCAGTATGCGCTTACAGTTTATACCTACAGGTCCTCTTTCTATTAAAAAATGTCTATAGCGATGTTCAGCTGATTCCATCATAAAATCTTCCAAAAATGACCAATACTATGATTTTTCATATCAGACGCTTCATACAGTGGGATCAGATGAATTCCCTGTTGGACTGTTTCACAGCCCCATTCCAGTATTATTTTGTGTCCTGGTTTTGGCCAAGGACAGGGTTATTTTTTTGCAGTAGCTGAGAGGTTGTGTGGCTGAGGGGGCCTGGCCAGGACAAAGATGTTACTGGAAACTGTCTTACCTCATTGCAAGGGGGTGGGGAGGGGGAAGAGACTCTTTGATCCCAGCACAGGAAAAACATGGACCTCCTGGAGTGAATCCCAGGGAGGGCCGCCAAGTTGATTAGAGGGATGGAGCACCTCTCCTATGAGGAAAGGCTGGGAGAATTGGGATTGGGATTCAGCCTGGAGAAGAGAAAGCTTTGGGGTGGCCTAATTGCAGCCTTCAAGTTCTTGGAGGGTGCCTACAGGAAATATGGAGAGAGACTATTTACAAGAGCATGTAGTTCAGGAAAAAGGGCAATGGCTTCAAACTGAAAGAGGGTAGGTTTAGATTACATATTAAGAAGGAATTCTTTATTGTGAGGGTGGTGAATCAATGGAACAGGTTGCCCAAAAAAGTTGTGGATGCCCCATCCCTGGAAGTGTGGAAGGCCAGGTTGGGTGGGGCTTTGAGTAACCTGGTGTTCAGACCTGGTTATTAAAATTGTTAGAGAGATGCCTCTGCCTGAATTAAGGTGCAAATGAGAGCATATGCCAAAGTCAATAGTGTGGATTTTATGTAACAGTAAATGTGAGGTAGAGAGAGAAAGAGAGAGAAGAGGAAAGAAATAGGAAAAGGGGGTGGGAAGAGAGAAAGAGAGTGACACAGAAACAAATTAAGAAGAAAATATCACCACTCCATGGATACTGAGGGCATCCTCTTGATCCTCTTCTTTTGATCTTCTTGGTGGTGAGGGTCCTGCAAAACATTCAGTGGATTCAATGGATTAATATACATTTGGGCTGGGTAGGAATAGCCAGGTACCTCCCTGAGTGGGGGATAAGTTTGACTCTGACTCTTGCAGCAGACTCTGGATCTGTTGCATCACTCTGTATCATGTGCAAGGCTGGTGCAAGGCCTCAGGAATCAGTCAGGGGACACCTTGGGGGTCTTTGATGGTTTATGACACTTCTCAGCTGCCTCTCATGTCGTGTACCATGTTTATGTGGTCTTCCCAGGGTGGGGGTATACATAACTGAGCCAGTTTGTGTAAGGGAGGATGGCTGTTCACTCCCTCTGACCAGAGGTTACACCACACGCCCAAAACTCTCCTCCTCCTCCTCCCTACCTTAATCCCAGCTAGAGCTAATTTTCAGGACAGCTGCTAGGTTTGACTCTTTTTGTGGATACATTCCTCACCCTCAACCTTGTTTACTTCTTCCTAGACCTGAGAAAATTGGACAACAGTGTCACCTTTCTCTGTTCTCAGGTTCCCTTAGGCCACTTAACTCACAGTCCAAAGTTCCAGTCAGAAGGCATATTCAGGGACAGGTAGGCTTTGGTGGTCACAGCTTCTTTATACAGTTTTGCCATAGCAGGAAAATATCCTTTATAATGATGTTTAAACCGTTAACCATAACATTACAGTCCCTCACAAATGGTGCAGTGAAAGGTGTCCCTGCAGGCATACTGGATGTAAATGATCTTTAGTATGCTTTCCAAGACAGGCCATTTCATGATTCGGTGTGTCTATGACATCCAAGCTTCAAGTTCCTATGGCTCATCTTGAAGTAACTCATCTGATGGTCTGCATTACGAAGGTCCCCAAGGATCCTCCATGTGCATTTTTTTAATTAATAGAATTCACTGAACACTGTCAATGTTTCTGAATACTCATGAAGTGAAACAAAACATTAATTTCAGCTGCACTTGAGTCCCTTTCACTTGAGTTCACTCTCTCTAAACATAAAAGTGTCAAGTCATCCATTAATTTTTGTTTGAGAACTGATAATCTATTTAAAACTAGAAAGATGAATATTTACATTTTAGTATTATGCCATGTATTTCTTTATGCTTTCATGTGCATTGATTGTAAAATGTCTATTTTGCCTCATTTCAGATACATAAAACTAAATTAAACAATTTAAATAAATAATAATTGTTTGTTTATTGGCCTGGGAAATGCAAGTGCTTGTTTCTTTGATGTTAGTAATTAAGAAAGGAGCAGGTATTTCCCAGAACTGAAGATGACAAGCCCAAATTTCTGACTACAAAGTCTAATTCTGTGGTGTTATTCAAAAATATAAATATGATTATGTTTAATATGAATTCTCTTGGTCTAATGGGAAATATGTTTTGCAGAGAATTTTTAACATTGACTTAAAAATCCATTGAACTCAGGCAAATGAAAAAGACTTTGGCTTTAATTATCATCAAACTTTTTACATTTATATTTTACAATACTCACTTGTTAGATGTAATATGCCAGTTCTCATTACACACTTGAATTTTTCTTTTTTCATCCTAACTCCAAACAGGATATGTTGAAAGGTCATGGAAACCAGCTGATCAGCATTACCAAAGGCCAATTTAATTCCTTTTACAGTCAAATGAACTTAGAAGAGGACGGTATTTAAAGCAACAATTTGTGCTTCTGTCCATCCAAAATGAGCATTGACTGCTTTCCAATTAAAAAAAAAAATTCTAAGCCACAATTTAAAAAATCTTTGTATAAGAGGTTATATAGTGCTTTGAACAAAATATCAGAAAACTAGACAAAGTTACAAAGTTATTGATGAAATTTATATTTCTGTGTCATGACTCTTTTGAAAATAAGAATAGAAGGGTCAGAAAGTTTATTTTGGTTCATAAATCCTGTAGAATGATTTAACATTGGAACGTCAAAGGCAGGTGGTGCATTCATTGCATTACTATAGAATTAATACTGGTTTTGCTGAAACAGAACTATTTATTTATTTTTGTTTTCTTTGCCTCTTTATACATGTTCTGCCTGGACAATGTAACAAACTGGAGCTGTTGGTGGGTATTTTATTTCCTTGTGCTTTGTCCATGTCTTCAGAACAAAATGTTAAAATAAAATAATAAAAAAAAACCCCCTTGAATCATAGAATATCCCAACTTGGAAGAAGTCCACAAGGCTCATCCAGTACAACTCTGACCCTGCACAGGACATCCCAAGAGTCACACCATGTGCCTGAGAGTGTTTTCCAAATGCTTCATGAACTCTGTCAGGGTTGGTGCTGTGACCACTTACGTGGGGAGCCTGTTCAGTGCCCAAACACCCTCTGTGGGTTCTTTAAATCCACCCTAAACCTCCAGTGCCATTGATGCTGTTCCCTCAGGTCCTGTCACTGGTCACCACAGAGAAGAGATCAGTGTCTGCCCCTCCTTCTCCCCTCACAAGGAATTTGTAGACTGCAATGAGGTTTCCCCTCAGTCTCCTCTTCTCCAGTCTGAACAGACCAAGTGACCACAGCTGCTCCTTGTATGGCTTCCCCTCTAGGCCCTTCACCAACTTTGTGGCCTTTCTTGGATGATTTCTAATAGCTTTATATCCTTATATTAGAGTGCACAATACTGCGCACAGTACTTTTAGCCATAGAAATGGGATTGCTCACTGATATATAATCAATTGTGTATAATCAATTGTCTGTATCAGTGACTTACAGTCAAGATGGGTGATTAAAATTATCTTCATTGACTATGGTTTCTCTAAATACATAATTCTTCTGTGGATATGGTTCTCAGAACTCATTCTAAGTAGGTTCATTAGGTTAAGCATTAAATGTACGTTCTAGTAAAACATATATCTTTTCAAGAGTGGCTGAAATTCAGCTTACATCACAGATGTTTAGAACTAGCCCTAAACAAAAATTTCAGGAAATTTACTTAAACTGACAGAAACCTGGACATTATGCGCCCACAGTAAAAATTATTCTTAAACAGAAATAAGGTGTTTCTGAAGTTCCAGACTCTGCATAGCCTGTCATACATCTCTTTAAAGGGTACTAAATGTTTAACAGTCTTTTTTCTCTGCAACAGATCAAAACCAAATGGCTCCATAGGTTTCCACAGAGATACTGAAAATGTCAAAACCTCAATTTTGACAATGGACAAGAAAAATGTGTTTTCTTCTTAAAAATTAAAATAAACAGAAAACCCCTAACATCCACATTTCATGTATTATAAAAAATATTTAGAATAAGAGAGTAAGCAATAAAAAGCAGCCAGATCATGTTATCAGAAATAATTTTCATATTTTTCCAGAAAGTTCCTTCAGAGAAGAATTTGTCAAATTCAGGTATTACTTTTCATTACAGTAGGAAATACTCTTGTAGTTTTTGGGAATGGCATTTTAATTTTCCATGAGGATGTACGGAATACTGCAATAAGGAAAAGTAAAAAAAAAAAGATTCAGTGGATAGCTTCATTAACTAGCGTTCATATAGCATTTATTTCAGACACATTTTGAATTTAAATAGATTCCAATATGTATTTTCAAATTCAGTGTTACCTTTTTCAGGAAAACTATCAGCAGAAGTTTCTCCCAGTCAAAATTCTAAAATTTAAGTTTTAATATTACAAAATTAAATTAGTTTGATTGCACTCAAAGGCCTGGATGAATCCTGCCTCATTGTTTGCATTGAACTGAGTAATTTTGAAATACATAAAGGACCATGAAGGAACAGAAAGTTACTTTTTTCCTTCTCAAGCACCTTTTTTAACTGCTTGAAGTGAAGATAGGATTAATTGTCACCAGATGTCTTGTAGTACCTGAAATTCTTCCTTTTTAAGTCTTAGTGTTTCTATTTTAAAATTCTCTGTTCCCTCAGTTTGATTTATCCCCCATTACATATGATCATTCTTAAATATGTCACCAATATCATCTGCTCTATCATAGTTCTACCAGTATATCTTCTCACATTCGTTCACACATATATTTTTTGAGTGCTGTGTTTACAGAAAAGGAGAAGCAGTATTAAGTACAGTAAGACATTTATTAAATTCTCAATATAAAACAGGATATTACAAGAATAAAAGCAGTGACTTTCAACCTCCATGGTATTTCTCTTTTATGCCATAGGCTCGCCCAAGTCATATACTTGAATAAGAGTTAGACAAAGCAGAAATTATTTCTTATATTTCTGGTTTTATTCTTATATTAAGAGTAGTGACAAAGTTACTGAGCAGCAGCTCTATGCTGGTGATAGACAGAAAACAAAAAGTAACATCTTAAGATGTCATAATTTGGATTAATATGTGGATGCAAAAAAGTGTGATACAGAATCCAAAATACTCTGGAAACATATAAAGGGATCCCTTTTGGTTAGCTTTTTTCCCCAGTTTTCTGTTTCATTGAACTGAATGGCAGTGTTCTGATGTTTTGTTTCATTAGTGTCACCATCAATATCCAGAACACTTTCTCAAGAAGAATAATTCTCAGTGCTACCTTTTAAATCAATGCAGGACTTCTGGAATACACTTGAATGCTGTGCATGTCATTAGCAATAGATGCCTTTGGACTTCTATATCTTTAAGTATGAGAATCAGAATAGTACTAAAAATGACGGTGATTTATTCATGTTGCTTGATTAACTTTCTCCCATCCAACTTGTGACAACTAGAAAAAGTTTGAGCTTTGGTGGAAAGGATGATGAATCATTATGAGGTGGCAGGGATCCAATAAATGTGATACTCTGAGTTCGTATTGATTTTCTTGCATTTACTGGCTTGTGTTGCTCTACTTACTAATTTTTGTACTTTGGTCTGTGTCAGTCTTCTACATTTTTATTTCTTCACATGTTCCTATTCTGCCCAGAAAAGACTTTTTGTGAACTGTCATCTTTATATAATGCAGTAGCATTCAGATTCCTGCAGTAATTAGGGTTCCTGGTCCTTTGTTGGTGCTCATCACATCTCTTATTACTTAAATCCTGCTTGTATTTCTCTGTAAGGCTTACAGTCAAAAAGTGTGATATTTGGAAAAAAATACCATATCCTCATTTCACAGCAGACAATAGTAATAATCTGGACAGCACAATCAAGAAATTGTGGTACTTTCAATTCAGGTGTTCTATGCTTTCAGACCTAGGATGACTCTTTTTGGTTTTTTTTTTAAAGAAAAGAATGGTCGTAGTCATTGATAAAACTCATGTGAATTTTCATACTAAAAATTTCTCTGTAAGGTGTTGAGGCTTCTGCTCCAGAAGTATATAAAGGAAAATATAAAATAACTTGTCCTTTTGATTATTTTTATCATTATTTAGCTTTTTTTATTTTAATGCGTATATTTTACAGAACCTATTTTCCTGAAAAAGTATGTCTAGTAAACAATGTCCATATTATATTCTGTATGTAATAAACAATAAGAGGATGTAAGGGAAATATTAACTTGAAATAACTTGATAATCTGTCTCTGGGTTTTTTTTGTTTGTTTGTTTGTTTTTCTGCAGAAAAATTTCTTGTAATATTATTGTTATAAGTATAGAGCTGTCAAATTCCATATTGATGAAACCTGGTTAACATCTGAAGTAAACAAGTCTCACCTCACTACACAATCAACATATAAATGCATTTCTGTGAGAACTCAGGTTTTAGATTTATACAGACAAATTAAAGTGTATAGATATAAGTGCCTATATGTGTCATAGGTATCTGGGCTTCTCTTACTGTCTGTGCGTCTCAGGCGAGTTGCCCACATGTAAGTAGTGTTATTATAAATGCCTACATGCAAGTGTTCAGTGTCATTATATATGCCCTTTTTTAATCAAAGACATACACGTGGGATTGTGTGATACAGTGGAAGACCTGTGCCATCCCAGGCCACAGCTGGAGGCTAGGCACAGTATGCAGTGCCATCTTAAATGTCTCTAGAGCCCCAAGGGTGAACAGCTGAAGACAGCACAGGAGCCCTAGTCAGCCCAATCAGCAAGTCAGCAAGCCTGGAGATCTATTCCCCTGTGTAGCTTGTACGTGCTTGTTTCAATTGCTCACACAGTGGTGTCTAATGCCATTTGAGCTGTCCTAGGCTGCCTGAGGTATCACATAGGACAGTCAGATATGACACAAGGCCTGTGAGAGACTCATGCCCTTCTAAGGCTCTACCAAAGGCCAGGCAACACCCCTAAAGAATTAAAAATGTTCCTGTCACCTATACATGGCAAAAGAATCCCTGTGTAATTGAGGGCCAGCCAAAATACTGTCTGGAGTCCACTGAATTTATTGACAAGATCTCTTCTGACTATTACAGTACATTAGAAACCTATGCATCTCTAAGCTCTTACATAGAATTAAAACTTGCTTCATGTGTATATCTTTCTTTTAGACACCATCCTATCAACATTTTAACTTACTTAGGTTGTTTTAATAGTCTAGATAGATACTAAATTCTTGAAAAATTAGGAAAAAATAGTTGGCTGAAAGAGTAAGATCCTGTTATTTCAATTCTGAAGAAAATACTTTTGTGTCCTTTCAAATCTTGTTTGACATCAGAGAATCCTCCAAGCAAAACACAAATCTACAGAAAACTGAACTTTACTTGTTCTGCCACTCATGGTCCTACTTATTTTCTATATGGCTCTGGAAGTACTATACAGCAACTGTATACGTAACTGTGTTACGTAACTTTCCTGCCACAATATATCATGAATGGTCTCCTCAAGGCGTGCTGCTTTATTTGCAAAATGTTTGCAACTGTTAAACGTTCTTTGGATTTCTCTGGTTTCTATGATAGCAGTCTTACTTTACATAGTACAGCAATCGTTATCATGTAAAATGAAGAATAAAAACAGAATGATGGTTTAATACTCCTTGTGTTTCTTGAAGCGTCCATTTGATATGATGAAATAATTTTTGCATAACTTCTAAAATATCTAGCTGTATGTATTTTTGAGTCCCAAAGCTAATATACTTTACACAATTTTCCTGTATGAAAAACATTCAAGTGTTGGTTTATCCATTGTCTTACTTTCTTTTCAGATTACAAACCCTCAGCGAACTGATTTTGTCATTTCACAGAGAATCAGTTTGAGGATACTGAAAATCCTAATCAACCCACTAAAACACTAAGGATCTTGAATTATGTTGGGCATTAATGCATCTAAATATTCTAAAACATGTATTGCCAGTGAGAATTTGTTTTCCTAGGACTGGTTACATTAATTATTAGAGTGATTCTCATTAGTGCTACTATAAAAGGTCAGTTATCTATTCCTACCATGATGCCAGTTTTTCTTTAGTTTATGATACAGCTTTTTTCCCAATTTCTCACAGTGTCAGCTGCCTTCAAAACCAGGTGTTAATCAGTGAAATAATTCCATAGGCAAAGAACACTAAAAAACCTTTTCTAAGAGTTTCAAACATCTACAAAGAAAATATTATTTTCAGATTTCAGTTGTTTTTTCTAAACCTCTGATTTTTACAGGAGAAAATAATTATGACCGTTGTTATTTACTGTAGAAAAATAGCTCTTGGGCACAACAAGCAGATACCTTTATTGTGCTTTAAATTCTGCTTTAATGGTTATCATAAATCAGAATGGAACTGAAATAATTCCATTGACATTTGATTATCCTAATATCACTGACTCATTCTAAATCTCAATGGAAAAGTATGTTTTCACTTTAAATTGCTATTATACAACTAGATGTGTGAGAAATAATTACACTGACTTGTCAATTATTCCAGCAGTAAGGGAACACCATATTGACTTTTTGTTGAAGGGGGGCCATTATGCTAAGAGCAAGAGAAAGTAGTTTTTAAATTGACATGTGAGCATTATCACTTCAAAAGCATTATTCTGAGACAGTGTCTTTACTAGTCTGTGTGTTTCATGCTTTGGTATCATTAAGACATAAAAAATTGAATAATGATTGTTACTGTGTAAAATTGGGTTGAGCATGATTTAGAGTGAAACAAAGAAAACCACTCAGCATACAATTTTACTTTGTATATGATGCTTCGTTGCCCAAAACATACCTGTGTTCTTGGTGACTACTAGAAAAAAAAACAATTCTGAGGTAGTTTAATGTATTATTCAAGATGGTAAGTGGAAGGGTGGGAGTGCCATCTTTTTCAGTGTTTTCCCACAAGTCCTTTCTGTCAATTGGAAATAAAAGAAAAAATATATGCCTTTTTTTGGTATAGGCCATACACTATTCTCAGCTCATTATAATTCTCATCCTCCTCATTTTTGCAGCAGAGATGTCAGACTGTGCAGATATTTTTACTTCAGCAAATGCTTTTGGCTCTCTGGAAGAATTCTCAAGCATTTGGGCTGGCAGCTTTCTTGTTGTCACTTGTATTGTCATGTAGATATGCTTCTGATTAGTTCCTCTTGCTCCTGTATTCACTTTATTGCCATTTTTTCTTGTTGATATCATTTTTGTTTTGCTATGACTTGTGCTCCACCATTTTATGATGGGGGCTTCCTTGCAACTAACCCCTCATAAAATCCTTTTGTGAGACATTTTAATAGCCTCGTAGCAGCAAAACATGGGTGGAAAGATCATTTCTTACCCAGTTTTCTTGGAAGTCTTCCACTGTACAGTTAAATGCCTCTGTAGTCATGTACTGTGCAAGAAAATTACATTTTGCTGTGAGCAGAGGTTTAACTTTTTAAAACATGTATTGAGTTAAAACACATTTTTCAACCAGATAAAGTATTTGATGTGCTTCTGAAGTCCTTTGAACTTAAAAAATATATTATTTGGGATGAACATTTGCATGGAAACTCTTAGATAATACTACAAGTTGTAAATAATGTAAGTTTTCTAGTATGGCTGCATTAGTTAAGGGAAACTGTACATATCTATGTAGTAGAGACATGACAGAAAAGAGAAACCTAAGGGAAATATGAAAAACTGTAACTCTTCTTACTATCACTTAGATGCTTCAGTCATCCTCATGATCTTCTCCAGATTTTACTCTTAAAGTTGTAAATTATGTTGCTTTTTGATTTAATGAATATATCTAATTGCTTCTTACACTAGATTATGGATCCACAAGATTGTTATTTACACTTAAAGTTGGTAACAGGAGGTAAATTGAATACAGGAGCAGAATGAAAAATAAAATCTAAATAGGTGGCTCACCATCTTTTCTATGTCTTCTTTCTTCTTTCAAGAAATCTCTGGATAAAGGTCAAGTTGTGATGTCAGAATGTTTCAGATGACAGAAAACCATGTTAAAAGGATGATGATGATTAAATTTATTGCACAAAGTATTTTAATAAAGACAGAGAGGTAGAACAGATTTTTGTTCTTCCACTAGAGCCTCTTCTTCCTGTTTTCTCTGACATACATAAATAAAATTTTACTGAGAATGGCAAACCAGCTAAAGTCAGTGAAAATTCTGTAATAAATTCTGATATTCTGATATGAATCAGTATTTGGCTGAAGGGAAATCTCTGAGACTATATCCCATGAGAAAAACAAATAATGGTAAGGTCTTTCTAGGAGAATCACTGAAACGTATTAGAGAGGCTTTTAGCCAGCTGGTCCACAGGAATAGAGCAAACGAAAAATAACATATTTAAAAAAAAAGAGAGAGAAAATAAAATATATGACCTCTTAGAGACTAAGTGAAGAGGTATAACAAGAATAGCAGATCTAAAAGGCTGTGGAGGAATTAATATAAGGGATAAGGAGATGCTGACTATAGGTCACATGTGGCTTGCTTGGGAAAAATGCATCAAAAGAGTTTTTTTTTTTTTTACTGCAGTGTCCTACTATAAGTTTAAAAATGTATATTCCTGTTACAAAATGGAAGGATTGTTTGGTTCAAAGGAGAGCTTGTAAAAAAGGTTGGAAATCTAATAAGGAAAAGAGAAGGAACAGAGGACCAACTAAAAGACAGCACTCAGCATGAGTTCCAAAACTACTTCTATGAGGAAAATCACAGAATCACAGTATGGGTAAGGTTGGAAGGCACCACAGTGGGTCCAATCTCCCTGCTGAAGCAGAGGCATCCTAGAGCACATGGCACAGAATTGTGTCCGCATAGTTCCTGAATATCTCCAGTGAGGGAGACTCAAAAGCCTCTCTAGGCAATCTTTGCCATTGCTCAGTCACCCACACACTGAAGAAATTCTACCTCATATTCAGGTGGAAGTTCTTGTGTATCAGTTTCTGCCCATTGCCTCTTGTCCTATTGCTTGGCATCACCAAGAAGAGCCTGGAAACATCCTCTTAACACCGTCACTTTAGATACTTATAGGCTGTGGTGAGGTCCCCTCTCATTCATCTCTTTTTGAGGCTGAACAGGCCCAGCCCCCTCAATCTTTCCTCATAAGAGAGGTGTTCCCATCCCTTAATCATTTTTGCAGTCCTCCACTGGACTCGCTCCAGGATCTCGATGTCCCTCTTGTACTGAGGAGCCCAGAACTGGACAGAGTGCTCCCTATGCTACCTCACTTGGGCTGAGTACAAGGGCAGGATTAAGTCTTTTATGTATTGATGAGCAAGAAGTGTTTATAAAGCGAGTCTTTTTGTCCAGCACTTTTAAAGAACTTTTAAAAATTAATAGCAAGAATTTGAAAAATCTGTGCTGTCACTAAGCAAGTCAATGAGTAAAAAGCACTACTGATACATTTCAGGGAGTGGAGGAAAAAAATAAGGTTGAGAGGGAAAAGAGCTTGATGGGTTTTCTTTAATGAACAGAAGATTTAGAAGTATTGTGATAACATTAATAAAAAAATGTAAAAATTCCACCAGTCAAAAATCTACACACAATATTTCAGTATTGTTTCTTATATTGTGAAGTTCAATTGCATTTGGCTTTGGTCTACATTTCAGACACTTCAATTAAATTATTCTCTTGAATTTTTCAAAATGACAGAAGCTTTTGTGAGATAAGAAAACAATTTCTCTACCAGGTCAGTGCATAAATATTTTCATGAGTAGAAAACACTAAAGCTTTTATTAACAAAACAGAGAAAAATGTAACAAGACTCAAGGGCTGGAAACTGAACCCAGACAAATTGAAATACATGAGAAAACACAGGTTTTAAGAGTGAGAATAATTAACAGCAGAAATAAATAACCAGCAGAAGATTTTCCATCACGGAACATTTAAAAAAAAAATTATAATTGAGGGCCCAATTCAGGCTGCCTCCTTCAGTTTTCAATTTGGTGAAGGTGTCTGCCTTGTGCACCATTTCAGAACACTCAACTGATTGTTCTCTCTGTGAAGAGCATAAGGGCAGAAATATTACAGCTCTAGATATGATTTCATGGAGTTGACACAAGCCTTCATGTGCTGTCCTCATGAACCAATGTGATATTTAGCATGAATATGTAGCCTGTTTTAGGACTTAGTCAAAGCAGTACTGATATGAAACGTTCATTTCCCGATACTGAGAGGAACCACCTGGAAGAAATCAACAGAAAACATAGAAGTGCTTGTCAGCATCTTGCCAAACTGCAAGATGTTCCATTCAGCAGGTTCAGAAGATCAAAACCTGTCCTGAACAGGGCCACTTAAATGATTGTTATTCAGTTGTGGAGGGTACTGCTGTGCACATGAGCTCACTATTCGAACAAGAAGAGCAGTACCCCAGAATGTGGGAAACTTGTGCTGATCAAGTGCTCTGCTTACTGGTTTTGTTGTTGCTTTTTTTTTAAAGTACAAATATCTCATATGATATGCATAAATAACTCTGGTAAACAGAGACCAGAACTAGAGATACTTCTCTGAGTGGTTTCAGTGTGAAAAGGCAGTGCTTCTTCCTGGTCTCTTGCTTAAACACATTTCCCTCCTGCCTGGATTAATTAGTAGGCCACATACTGAACAACATTGAAGTTTGACTCTGTTTTAATATGATTTTCTCTTGAGGCTTCTGTATTGCTGTAGAGTTAATTCCCTGACCATATCACACCTCAATGTAGCTGAGACCAAGTCAGCCTTCTTCATCCCTTCACTATCTGAGCCTGAGCATTGCCCTCTGGATCATTATCAGCTAAGTATAGCAAGCTAGTATAGGAAGCCCCAGTAAAAAAGAGATGGTGAAATATTGCTTTTCTTTTTTAGATAGAAACTGCTGTTTAAAAAACCACAACAAATCTGTGTTGAAAAGTAGAGGTGTTTAGATCGCTGATGTGAGCCCCTTTAGTACCCAAAAGCTCAAAAACTATTCAAAATCCATAAAGTGAAAACTAACAATCTTCAGCAGAAAGGATGGCTCAGAGGCCCAAACCTCACCTGCATTGTGCATTCCTTTAATTTTTCCAAGATAAACTTGTCTTTGTTCTTCCTAATGAACATGAGATTACTGTAGGATGGTAGCGCCCAAAGGCCCCAGTGGGGATAGTGCTGCGTGCTGTACAAACACAGATAAATAGCTCACCCAGCAGAGCTTGTAGTCCGAAAGGCACAAAGAGTTTGAGGGGTGGAAATGGAGATACAGCTTCTGAGCAAATGAGAACAATGCTGATTTACAGAGCTTTGGTAGATGAGTCCTTTCTTCTTCATTTTTCTCTTCTAATAGGAGTAGAGGTCAAATGGCAGGACTGTGGAAGTTAATGGAAAAGAATAGAGAACAAACATGAAGTGGGAGAAATAATCACAGCTTGCTGTCTCTGGTTCTGTTCTACCTGCAGGAACAGGTAGGGGTGATATTAGAGGGAGTTTAAAAAAAATCTTAAAATAATTTATCTATTTTCTTTTTACATGAGACAGGTTTTTCTTTAAAATTGTGGAGAAAATAAGGGCTCAGGTTATCCTGAGCCTCTAAGCCTTTATGCAAATACTTCCTTAAACATATAACTTAACAAAATAATAGCTAAAAAAACTGTGTCTAACCAAACCCTCATACTCTAGATATGAATTTGCCATACAGCTGATAATAGACTTCTCTTCAAATATTCATATACTCCAACCCAGTCTATAACTAAAATCAAAAATAACAATTAGGACAGATATAATGTTTAATATATTTGAAAAGGCAGAAACTACGAGCTTAAAAAACACTGAGCAGGGGGAAGACCTTCTAGAGTTAATTTAAAAACCTGTGGATGCCAGGAGAGTTTGCCATCTCTTCTGTGTTACCATCTGGGGCCTATTACATTTCCCTTAAAGTCTCCCCTTTTGTTAAATTTCAGATGTAGATGGAAATTTGTAAAACAAGTTCATCAGAAGTAGGAGGTCTTGGAGGAGGGCTGCAACCCACCTGGCATTAAGAAGAGAAAGCTTGTTAGTGGTTGCCAGAAAAAAAGTTTAAAGACCACTTCCTTTCAGCAGATAGGTGCCTCAGTCTATTGAAGTGGCAAGAATGATCTTGTCCTTGGCAAAAGTGTATAATCATCTAAGTGGTGCTCATAATTTTTCAAAAGCTATTTACACCCATCCGTTTATTGGCCACAGTACACTGTTTTCCCAGGGTTCAGAGTGCCTCTTTATGATGCAGTGCACAAGTCCTCAAGCCCCTCAGGTGTCTGAAGGGATTCAAACCCAGGACCCTTTTTTCTCTAATGAAAACACTGTAAATTGCCATAGAATTGGTTAGACTGGTGTGATGAAGATGTGATCTCAATACTTACTGCCAAACATTTTTTGCCATGCAGAAAGTACAAGGAAAATGCCATTGTTTAGTGGGACTGAAACTAGCACCTTTTCAGGTGTTGACATTCCAGGTGTCATTTCAATAGGTATACTATTAAAAAATGGATGATGTAGGTTTTGAAAAATTGCCTGAATCTGTCTCATACCTTAATACAAATTATGAGTGCATGACTTATTATACTAAATATTAATAATAGAATATTACCTATCTTGCCTAAGGTAAATCTGAATTTATTTGTTAATTAAAAAATATGCAGTATACTAAAGTATGTCAGTGTCTGAAGCGTAAGCAGTTGCTCAATCACTCTTGCAGAGTTGGAATACACTGAGTGCCTAATCAATTTACCAAAGAAACCCCTTCAAAAATATTACATTTAGGCCTGAAGTAACATGTATTTGTATATTTTTTTCAGCTTCAGTATATGAATAATGGTGGTAGAGGAATGAATTAGCAAGTCCAAACTATACTAAAATCATCTTTAAAAGGGATTGATATACAGAACAAATAAACAAAGGAAAACTGTCTCTCTTTTGTAAACTTTCCTGTGAAAATATATAGCATGTTCTTACACTATTGAAACCTTTTTTATCATAAGTGGGTATCTATTTCTTTCTAATCTTCCTCTCTCCATAGGTACCACAGGCAGCCAACTATAGGTAGGTCAACAATTAAAAATTATGTTACAGATACAGGGAACAAGGGTTAGAGACAATAAAAAAGTTGAGACTCAAATATGTAACATGTTAAGTGCTGGAAACTCTGAAATTTAGACATCCACCCTAGGAAGTGAAATCCATAAATTAAGAGCCTAAGGGTGGTGTTCATTGATGCTTTCCTCTAGCGGTAAAACCTATAAGAACTTTCTGCTCCCTCCTTTCTTCCAGTTATTTATTCTTAGCCTACACAGCAGTATGCAGTTTTCTCAGTCTGTTCTGATGCAGCTGTGTGCAGGGAAAATTCTAAATGGGCTCACTGGATTTAAAAAAAAAAAAAAAAAAGACCTTAACAACAATAGCAACAGTAAAGAGGATTTTTTTTTAAACCTCATCCAGGTCACTTCAGTGATACCATTTATAATACAATACAGCCCCACAAACCCTACCTCATCTGTCATGACCGTGAACTATGGTGTCAAGATGCATGGTATTTTTACTTTCTGACCTGCTAGACAAAATACACTCCTGAACTCACACCTGAGAATATGATTTAAAAGAGGCAGATCTATGAAGGTGTAGTCTGGTAGTCATCTGTGTTATGGCA
Source organism: Corvus hawaiiensis (assembly GCF_020740725.1). NCBI lineage: Eukaryota > Metazoa > Chordata > Aves > Passeriformes > Corvidae > Corvus > Corvus hawaiiensis. The sequence continues at coordinate 29,491,941 of NC_063215.1, forward strand.
TTTCATAATAATTTCATACTACATCTATTGCTGGATCACAAAGCACTGCAGATCATCTTGGAGCACAGGAGTGTATTACTGTTCAAGTAATCAGAGCAGATGATGTGAATTTTATGCTGACTTCATACTTTTAACCAAGGTTTATGCTTGCTGTAAGTCGGTAGATGACACCTGAAGCAGCATAAAAATAGAGTGGTACAGACAGGTGATATTTTATCCAGCTTAAGGCCAGCAAAGAAAAAAATTCGTCCTTCAAAGGCTTGTAAACGGGCTTGACAAAATAGTCATGTGGCCAAAGTATTTTGATCCAGTAGTATGCACTCTAAAGCCACATTTATTATCTCATCAAAACATAGCATATAATGGCATGAGTCAGCACTTAGCTCAGCTGGTCCAAAGTGTTAAATAGGGGTCTGGTGACTTTTTCACATATAGCAAGCTAAGTCTGCCCTTTGACTCTAAAGAACTTTCTTACTGTTTTCTTTATAAAAATACACATTGATTGTATGCTGTGCCTCTTTTCATATTAGCCTAGCTATTCAATTATTTGATTAACAACTTGAAACTAAGTGCTCCAGTTTGTGCTGGCACTAAAGTACTAAAACTCTTCAGCTAAATGTTAACCTATGGCATTATCCAAGATGCTGCTGAAGATTTTGAGTGGATTTTTTTTTCAGAATGAGACAACTGGGTTACCAGAAATGCTTCATTCAACCAGAGAGGAAAGCAGATGAGCATTCCATAGCCTAAAGATTAAAAAGCTTTTAGGGACCACCTGGGAGTCCTTGTCCTTGCTCTTAACAGACTTTGTGACTTTTAATCCAGTGATTTTTAGGAGCATTCAAAGCAGTCTTTGAATTCCCATCTTTCCTTTTCTGCAGTGTGTGAACTGTGTGAACTGTGTAGGCTGGTATTCTCTCTGCAGGAACTCATACTGCTCCAATTCACTCCAGAAAAAAAAGAAAACAAATCCAAACTCCTCCTCACCCCCAAGCAAATGAACAAACAAAGACACAAACAAACAAAAGGGGCACAAAAATTAAACTAAATTAAACAAACAAACAAAAAATGACAACCTAATAATTTCAAAACTTATTATTATTATTATTGACATGGTCCCACCATGACCATTGATTTACCACAGGGTAAACAGAAACATTAAATGATCATTTCTTAATACAAAGAAAATTCCTTTCCCATTGTGTTCTTTGTTCCTGTAGGCACAGTAAAGGTGGATACAACACAACATACTTATTTTTACTGCATAATCTCTTTTACAAAACTACAGACTGGCAAAGATTATTTAGCTAGAGCCAGAGGTAGCTTCTTCCAGACCTCATTAGTGCCATTTATGTGTTGGACAGGGATGATCAACAGCAATACATTGTACTTATTTCTCACACAGTTGATGCAAAGGTAACCCTTTTGTTCAAAAGGTGATTTATGACTGCCTGGAGTCACTATCTTAGTCCACCGAGGCATTTGTAATATGATATGAAAGTTCTTTATTGACAGGATAATAAAAATTTTGTTCTACCTAAAGTACTTACATAGTCTCTGCTGCAACAGTACATGGGTCTCTGTCTACCTCAGAAAATGTTTACCTACCCAGTTTCTGGGGAAAGGAAATACAATTAGCCCAATTTACAGTTGGGGAATGCATATTCGTCTCTGTTCCTACACTACACTGAAATCCACAGCCTTGAGTCAAGTACCTAAGCTCCCTGCTGTGATAGTTAACTACTCAAGAATAAATTTAAACATTAATTTTGCACCTTGGACAGTAAACAGGAAGATACGCAGGAGTGGAACGGGTCAGACAGGTAATAAATACTTGTCGTTATCATTAACATAAACCCCAATAACATGATATTCCTAATAAATTCATTTATGAACAAGAAAATGGTAGAAACTAGCAAGGAAACTAGTTTGTTTGCGTGTTTGTTTTTCTCTATAATAAGCAGGGGGGTTAATCAGCAACTGAGAACATATGTGGAACATTATGGTAACTGCCCACATTACTATTCTATGCTTGTTCTAAATTCACCTGCTAAATGACTTAATCCCCTTAACTAAACAAGAGAAGATGGAAATGGTTGTGAGTTGTAAGGCACATGATCAATTTAGGGCTATACTGTGTTCCTAAACACTGGATCCTCTTTTCTAGGGCACAGTGTGTGAAATATTTTTGGGTAAAAGTAGACTCCTGTATTTGAGGTAGTCACCTTATCCTCTATTTGTAGTGAGTGAGAAGAAATTAGTACTTTCAAGTAATTTTCATTTTATAATTACCCCACATATGTAAAGTACCTCAGGTGGTTTAGCTGTTTACTGAGTCAAAGGGCATCAGATCAGATGTAGATGGCCTGACTGCAGACATTTAAACTTAGCTGATTTGGGTGAATCACACCCAAAATTAATTGAAAAAGGATAATATCTTTTATTATTTCTAATCTAAATGATACTATGTTCACCTAACAGGTTCTCAAAAGATTTACATTTCACTTAGGCTATGATGCAGAAAAATTAGTAAGGAAAACACAGGAGCACTAGAGAAAAGATGGCATTGGAAAAATATAATACCTGGAATTACTTTTCACAGGTAAAAAAATGAGGGCACTACTAAATACTGAATCAGCAAAAAAGATTTACTTTGGGACATTTTCATTCATTTCTAATCATAATGTTGATGCAATTAATGAATCAGTCAGCACTGCTGATGTTGATAAATCACTTCCTTGGCCAAAATTCATCCTTATAAGTGCCTATGGGTTGCTGACTGGGCAAGATCCCACTGCAGAATAAGACTTGACAACTTTTTTAGAAAAGTTCCAAGAAAGTTTGGGTTCCTGAGGAATATGGACACATATAATTTTTTTGTCTCTCACAAAAATGTTTTCACAAAACTGGGAAAAAATCCCCAAGCTGAAATTTGATTACATAATCACAGATATACATTAGCAATCTGAAAAAAAAACAGAAGACAGTAGTGAATGGAAGACTAATGAGGTAGTTCATCTAGATAGTTTCCAGAGTTTGAGCATTTCCCACCACTTGGATTTCACAAAGTAGAGCCACCTCCTATAAGTAGGTGCTTTTAACATTTCTTTCAAATTAAAACCAAACAGCATTTACCACAGAAGTAGAATGGTGGGTGGAGCTGACATTTTCCCCACACAACAGATGAAGAGTAAAGTCAGACCATGAAAATTCATGGACTTAATACCTATCTTTATGTTACTGGATTCAAACCCAATAACTCTTTGACTGGTGTACTTCTTTGAAGTTCCTTTGGAATACATCTAAATCAGTTTCAAGGAGGTGCTTAATTTTTTGATGCTGACTTTAAGGGTTGCTTATCCATTTTACCTCACAAAGGCAATAAAATACCAAACATATGTAATGAACTGGAACCCATCAGTCCTCAGATGAACATAGTGAACATTCATTAGACTTGACAGCCAGGCTTACATACATCACCTCTTCTTTCATTATACTCTTTCTTATCACATACAATGAGAATTTTTTTTTTTTAATGTTGACTTAATATTACTACCACTGTAGAATAAGACATTTGGAGATGTGGAACATGAAGATTTGAAGTCCTATCTACAGATATAAATTTATCTTGTGTTTCTTATCTGATCACAGGGCCAGAGTAAAAAGGAAATCCCTATATATTTCCTTTGAAAAGACAGGTTTACACTTCAATCAGAAGGAAAAATATTTGCTTCTTCTTCAAGAAAAAGAGAGAAACGTTTAGTTTAAAAGAATCTGGCAGAACTTACTTTTGATGCAGTCAAGTTGCTCTTGTCAAGACCAAGAGAAGCTATTACTGGAACCTAAGCAACTTCAGTGTGAAACTGTAACAACTTACACACCTACCCTATTTCCTGCTATCTACATAAATAATCTTAACGTAGTTTGAAATGCTTTGGCATCTTAAAATCAGTAAACTGAAGCATGTGAGTGACTGTATGTCATTGTCTGTTGTTTCACAGGATGTCTGAGTTTTTATTGCTGCTCTCTTCCCATAGCTTCCACCCTTCTCCTGGGCCAGTTTGCTTGGGCATCTTTAGGCAGGTATAAGCACACTCTTCAAGTAGGAGATATACGGACTGTAATTATAACGCAGTTGGAGCTGTTGGATAACACACATAAATAGAAACAGGATTTAATAAGCTATGATGCCTCCCTTTGACATGATGCTCAGTGACGTTTCACCTGCTGGACAGGCATCAGTGAGTAGGGAAGTGGCCACAGCTCCTAGGGATATGGAGCTGCCATGTTTCTCCTGTTGACAACTTCAATGTTTTGATCTCAATCCAGTAATTCCTGACTGCCTGACCTAGTGAGCCACTCCAGACTCTGCTAGTTGATGGTAAAAAACCCCAGGGCTAGGGACTAGCAGGCAAAATACACAAGTTTTGCTTGGTAACTACACATAAACCTTAAACAAAATACCATTTAACATGTATGAACAGAACACTGCTCATCATATTTGGAGAGTTAGTATGTCCAGAGCTCGGAAATGGCTCCTTGATAAGGCATGGAATGAACAGCAATAAAAACTGGATAGTCAGACTAATTTCAGTGCTAGATGTTGAGGCCAAAAGGAACATAGAGAGAGGAAATACCATGTTTGTGATGAGCCACCACTGTGACTCTGTTTGCAAATGTGTGATTAATGTAACTTCTTGCTCCACTGGGAATTTTACTTATGAGCTTTTCTTGAAGAGAAATACTAGTGTAGTAGTGTCATTGCTCAAAAAGGTGAGAGATCATCACCCTGTGTGTCCAGTACAGTTATTGAAGCCATACATCATATGTCAGGATACAACAATGAATCTCTCACAGCCTCGCAAGGGATTTGTTAACGGACAGGAACAGCTCCCAGATTAAATGCTCCCAAACTGTATTTGCTAACAGAGTATGAAGTCCTAGAAGGTCCAATAAAATAGTCCTCACAGTCATTCCCTCCTGTTTACATGAGACTTTTTCTCTTCCAATATTCACAGTTCACTTCAGACATGATAGTGGATAGACTAAGGATGGGGGTGCTCCTCAGCTCCTCCTGCATGGAAGGTATAGCTGCAGTCTACAAAATTTACTTTTACCCACCTAATTTGTATGGTGCTCCATTAATTTTTCCACAGCACATACACTTCAGTAACTCACTTAGTCCCAGTGTATTTCTATCCTCAAAGCTGTTGCATTTATTGGGAAATAATTCATTTCATTCCAGACAGCCACACCGAATGGAAGTAAACTACACGACATGCTTACTGCTGTGTCTTTCATCTCAGTGTATTGATTTGAAGGCTTGTACTGATTTCTCCCAAATTAAGCTTTTATTTTTTTGAGTTATATAAATAAATAATGTGAAGGAAAGCAAGTGAAACTGAAGAGAGAAAAATCAACAGCATAGCTATGAGATCCTGAGCAAACCACTCTGACCTTTCTTCAAGGAAAAACACTTCGCTCATTCCATTTTGCTGTTAGATGTGTCAGTTTTACTGATTCCAATAATATTAATCTGATCAAAATTTAACAAAGACAAAGAGAGAAATCATATGCATGATATGTAAGATAAAAATACATGCACTAATTTCTGCTGGAAATCTCTTATTTTTATATGATTCTCTGAAATCCTTAAGATGCTCATTTCAAATGTGAAACAGACAAAGAATTTATGATCAAAACTCTAAACCTTGCCTCATGTCTCTTCTGATTTACCCTTAAAAAACTGATATAGCAAACTTTATCTTGAAGTAGCTATTAAACTGTCAACTATCTACTCAGTATTTTGTCCAGGTGATGCTCCAAATTCCATCTGGGAAAGAAATGAAGATTACAATCATGGCTGTTCTATGTCATGCCTACTAGACAAAAAACATGTCAAATACTCTGGCAAAATTAGTCTAACCTCTTACATTTGACTCAGTGGCGGATCCAAAGCTTCTGCCATTTCTTATAGAACTCCAAGATCCCTTATCTTGCCTTTTCCCATAAAAGAGCCACAGTGTCAGCTGTCAGCATCCTTTTTCTCTTTCTTTGAAGTGAGTTTTGTTACTGCAGGGCAGTATGGTGCCTGACCTGAGATGGCCTGTATTGCCCTATGAAAACATGGCTTAGTAGAGAAGTGGGTAGGCAGTTTAATAGCTGCCAGTGTATCAGCAGATGACACCAGACTGTTTGAAAGGCGAGCTCCCTCCCACACCATCCAACCTTGTTTTTCTTCACAAAGGCATGGAGAAAAGCTGCAACCTGAGAGGGCGAAGAGAAGAACATTTGAAAGCTTGAAGTACTTAGTGACAATATTAGGAGGGAGCAAGAGTTCAAGAAGAAAGTGGAGGCAAAAAAAAAAAGCTTTACTTAACTGGCCAAGAATCTCTCACTTTTTATTATTTTTGTTCTCCAAATTGCCTCCTTTTTTATTATTTGTTTGTATTATCTCTCAGTTCGGTCTTGTTCTGATAATTATTCCCCTGTAGAGTCCACAGCACTTTGCAGATAGGGTTGGATACATATTACTTTACCCTTTGGCTAATGTTCTGAAAACTTTTCTGCTTCTGGCTCCACTTCAGGGCTTATAAGCCCAATTTCCACTCTCATTTCTGGGGTCATTTCCAGACTTGCAACCACATTTCTGTTTACACGGCTATACTCATTAGCCTAAGAGGGATCATGACTCCTGGAGTTTGAGAACCTATGTTCTAGGAAATAATGCAATTTAAAGGATAAATAATGATGAGGTGGGGAAAAAAGGAATGATAAAAAATATAATTGAGAAAAGCAAGGTCATATCAGAACAAAAAGAAGAAAATGACCAAGGAACAGAAGAGAAAGATGAACACAAAAGAAAAATGAGACAGAAATTATATGGAGGGAGCTATGTAATATTTTTAAGACAGTGCTTTGAAAATGTGTCTTATAGTGTAAAATCCTTTCTTATTAGCTTCCAAAACAAAGAATTGCATATTCCCATCCATTAATATAAAACTTGTTTTATGCTATTTACATAGAACTAAACTGCATAACCTTGAATGAGTTTGATTGGTGCTCTGGAAATTGCTTTGTTCCATAAGTAGATGTCTGTAATCCATCTTATCACATCACTTTTAAATAAAAAAATATTTTAAATTGTATTCATCTTTTATTAACTGACACATATGTTATAAACATGATTCCAGTATGTTGCTGAATTTGACCAATGTCAAAAATCCCCTCCAAATGTGAGCCCCTACTGAATGTCTCCAAGTTCTCAATCACCATTAAATGATGTTAAATAACAACTCTAAATTAAAAAAAACCAAAATCTGTCAGGTTTTACAGCTTTTATTTGTTAGTATGCAGAGTCAAAATATTATATTAATGCAAAAAATATCTGAAATACTTCAGAAAAAAAGAAGTCCATATATTAATTATTTCCACTACTATAAGATTTAATTGGCTTCTTAGCAACACACATACTAATTAAAACTGGTATATAGTGGCTGTACAGAGGAAAGTAACAATAAGTAACAATAAGTAAAAATAATAAAAAAGGGTCATTTACTCTGGTGACACAGTCAATAATAGCTGAAAGAGATTTTAAAATATGCCTATGCAATCACTTCCTGAAAAGGAAATGTTTTTAATTTTCTCAGATATCCTGAAAGAAATAATCTTGCAGAACCCTAATCCTCACTCTATAAAAATCTATGTTGATTCCTTTGTCTCCTTCACGTGCATTTCATACTGGGCAGTGTTTTAGTTCTAAATACTGATGTTCAGTATCTTACACTAACTTTCTCTCAGCACCTGAATCTTCACGAACCATGAGAAAGACAAAACAGATCCCATCAACCGTGTTTAGTAGAACTTGTAAATGAACTGCGGGGACTGTTCTCCTGGCAGTACTAAATAATTCCGCAAAAGTGCATGTGGGTGAGACTTTAAACCTCTGCTTTTTGCAAAGGAACAGCTAGCTAAGGCATTATAAAGAAATGATAACGGAAGGAAATCTTGCTATATCTTCCAAAGTTAGTTCAGTGCGTGTGATCTCACTTAAGGAGCCCTATGCTTATTTAAGCAAGGCACAAGCAAAACAGCAAGGGAGCAGAAGCTGATACTATGAATAAACGCATCATTTCTACAAACAGCTATAAGGAAGTGATTTTCCATCCTCTGCTAATTTTATCAAAAGCTACCAGCCAGCTACTGAGTCTGGCCCTATCCTGTTTTTAACAGTCTTGGAAGGGAAGTCTTCCTGCCCCTGTTGCGCACTGACCTGCAGAGTTGGTTCCTAAATTCTAAGACTATTAGAGTGGAAGCAAAAGGGTGAGATAATACACAAAGATATTGAATTTTGTTTATGCTGAGAAAAACTGGTTCTATTAAACATGCTGCTTCAGTTAGCATAGGAATCGAGATCATGGTAAAAGTTCTGTCAAGTCTGCAAATGAGACTTCTCAGATTCAGAGATGAAAAATGTCTTGGCCAAGCCAAAGATGATAATTAACAATTCTAGTCATAGTATTGCAATAGGCATTATTTACAAGATTATGTGCAGGTCCCTACACCTTCAGGCATTCAGATACCAAGTAAGTAATTCTCCTGTCAATCCTTTGAACTAGATGGATATCTCCATGCTACATATAGGGAAAGTGGTGGACAGAGAATTAGTTTGATCAGCTAGATACAAGAGACTGAGCTTTTTAGTTTGAAAAGTTACCATCACCCTCATCTCCAAAGAGATGATTTTCTTCAACCACATTTATCTTTCATTACAAGTCATATGATTTAGCTCTAACTCTCACAAAGCTAAGATACTGAAAATGGTATTATTCACAATGCCAGTGAGCGCGCTTCAACTGCAGGGTAATCTTTTCTGTTTGAGGTGAACTACTCTCCTGAAACAGTTCTAACTGTTTAATTGATTTTGTATAGCCTATATCAGATCTTAGTGGTAAAAATAAGAATTAATTTCAGCTATCATTCCCTTTCATTTTTAGACCATTTAAGCCACAAACATAGTGATGTGTTTTTATAAATAATATGAGTATAAATGTAAATATATATAAATAAAACCATAATCATAAACTAAATATTATAAATGCATACATACATGCACACATAATCTGAATATAAACCAAACCAATTCAGAGCTAAAAGCTGTTCATTTGCATGCATATCATACACTAGGAAATTTTCCAGAAAGGCTTGGAAATTATGAGTTATGCAAGGATACCGGGTATGCAGTATGAAATCAAAAATTACAATTAATTTCTATCTCACAGTGTGTACCTCCATACTTGCAAAAGGCCATTGTGTTTTTTGAAGCCAAGCATATACAAAGCCAACTGTTTAATTCAAGGTTAAGCACTGCTGATTTAAACAAATCACAGAATATGCTAAGTTGGAAGGTACCCATCAGGATCATTGAGTCCGACTCTTGGCCCTGCACAGGACACCCCAAGAGTCACACCATGTGCCTGAGAGCACCATCCAAATTCTTATTGAAGTCAGACAGGCTTGGTGCTGTGACCACTTCCCTGGGGAACCTGTTCCAGTGCCCAGCCACCCTCTGGATGAAAAACGTTTTCCTGATATCCAGCCTCATCTTCCCTTGATTTAGCTTCATGTAATTTCCTTGAGGTCTGTCACTGGTCACCTGAGAGAAGAGATCAGTGCCTGCCCCTCCTCTTCCCCTCACGAGGAAGTTGTAACTGCAGTGAGGTCTCCCCTCCGTCTCCTCTCCTCCAGGCTGAACAGACCAAGTGACCTCAGCTGCTCCTCATCCAGCTTCTCCTCCAGACCCTTCACCATCCTGGCAGTGCTTCTTCTGATACCTTCTAATAGCTTAATGTCTTTTTTATATTGTGGCACCCTAAAACTGCACACAGGACTCAAGGTGAGGCTGCACCAGTGCAGAGTTTAGTAAGAATGTATTAAAGTACAGAGCTGAAATACAGCGTTTTGCTTATGTTACAAGAGCAAAATCTCAGAGGTTAGTGATCTCTTCTGTTATTTTGTAATACCTTTAAAAACAAACTGCCAGACTGGTTCAGCGACTAAAGAGAGCAATGGCACTTTGGGTACTACTTTGGGAAGCAGAGCTAGTATACAAAAGTTGTACGTACCTATGCCGTGATCTGAATCAATACTGACCTGTATAACATCTCTGCATTGTGTCATTAGCGATTATCACCCTGCAGATAATTTAGTTTGGAATAATCTCAGAGAAGCTTGGTATTCCTTGGTGTTTTGCCTAAGAGGGAATGTATTACTCATCTGTTCTAAGAATGTTCTCAATCAGAATAACACCACATATATTCTAGATTATATATCCTCTGATTCATTTGAGCAAAGTCTGCCACACTTAACCTACACTTGGATGGACTTCAACTGCGAGCCAAGTGAAACTTAGGTATTCTTTATCCAAACCATAGGGGTAATTCAAGTCTCAGTTAAGAGAAGCTAATATGTGATTTTGAGACCATTACAAACTATTACTCTCCAGATGAAGAAATAATGACTAATTTTGCATAACAACTTCAAATACAAAGGAATATTATGTTAAATGCATAGTTTTGACCAATGTAGCAACACACTAGAAAGTAATTTATTTAAAGATACAAATAATATGTTGCAATATGTGTTCACCTATACTTTTTAGTTATATATTAAAAACAAAACCAACAAAAAAAGCAAAGCCCGAAAACCTGCAGTTGCTTGGACAAAGTCAAAATGGTATTAATAAGGACACAATACGCAAATGTTTTTTTACACAATAATATTTGAATGCCTTATATTAATGAAATTACACCTTCTAATATTTTTTCTTTGAGGAAATAACACCTCATTCTCAATGTTGTACACATGAGAGATCAATGTTCTGAAAGAAATTTAAGAACATATAAGTCCAACCGTGGAAAAAACATGTTGACTATACTTCACTGCATAGATATGCGGAGAATGGATGCTCAAGAATATTACTGAGTGAGAAGATGAATGATACTTCTGTGATCCATCACCATTTTATATGGGCACATCACAAAAAAATCGTTTTCATGTACACTCAGATTTGAGATATTCCAGCCACATTCTTGCAACACTGTATTTAGAGAAGACCATCTTGGTGTAAGGACTGCAATGGGGCTGTATTGGTCCAAAGTCCGGAGCTACTACTGCTGGACTGATTTCAGCATTTGTCAATTGTCCCCACTATCAAATGGCAATCACACATTTAATTTTGACTAGTGACTATCCACCCATTAACAGAAACAAAGAAAAAAACCCATTCTATCCATGAACAACTAACATTGTTACTTTTTTTACACCGAAGTCTTGTGATCTCTTTCTGTCTACCTGTAGTTAGACCTCTTTAAGATATACCACTACAATTCTTTTTGGTACTTTAATTAATACTGCCTATCCAGTCTGGTGACCCATTTATGTGTTTTGCTTTCCACTTGATGGACAAATATCACCTAAGGAAGATAGCACAAATTGCTCTAATGTTGTTGTGTATCAGCACTATTCCATTAACTAAAATTATTTAAAGGGGTGTCAATGTCCTGATGCTTAGGCAGCTACCATTTTTGCTTTACGAAATTTTCTGCTATGAATAGGTGAAAGACTCATTAAATTAAAAATCTGCCAAATGACATCAAACACATTCCAGACACTGGCAAATATAAAGAGTTTTATGGAGCAATTAATTACAGATCCTTCAGCCTCTATAACAGTAGGTCCTGATTCTCTTTTCACTTGTGCTGATAGTATTTAAGAAACAGTTTAATTTTAAGGGAATTTAATTAAGCAGTAATAAAATGAGAGGAGGCTCCGGCAGAAGTTTTTCAGTTCCTTCTCCAGCACGTATACTTTCCCCTTGACTTTAAGACACACAATATAGCTTAGAGTGTATCGATCCCTGAGACCTGAGGCTATCTGGAAAACAAAAGTTTCATTTCCTGACTGATTTTGTATCTTGCCTTCATTCCACATCAGAACAAAGTGGACTCCTTTTGTAATTTTCTAAAAAGAAGGCACAGAGAGTGTAAAATGGATATGTATACAGCAGCTCAGCCAAAACAGCATTCTGAGATAATAAGGAGCCTTTCACTGAAAATATATCTTCTGAAGCAAACAGTATGGGTTAGTGTCATCAGCTGGCTGAACAGTCTTTGTTTCTCCATGAACGGTTTCATACTGTGCCTGTAGCTGGTTTTGATCCTTTGTCATTTGCCAGCACGTTTGTCAAAAAAGTCTCAGTGAGGTTTTAAACTCTTCAAACTTCCTTCATAATTAAAAGAATTTAATCCCATTGAAAAGACTTTAAGTATAATGATAGCTCACTCCTTAGTTATCTGGTCTGTATAGAATGATGAGAAGGTAATGGTTTATTTAGAATTATTATATTTACATATTATGTGTTAGATTTATATTCACAGGTTTTTAAGTTTTTTTTTTTTTATTGCTATTCTACGTATAAATCCTCTGATTTTTTTTTGTATTCCACTCTGGTTTCTTCAGCAAATATATTCCTTGGCTGTTTTGGAACACTTTGCTACAGCAAAATAATATTCTGTTGCTTCAGTTCATGAATCAGTGATATTAAAAGACCTGAAAACTAGCTTCACGGTGGAAAAGTATGATATTCATAAATGACTTCTTTATTAAAGCTTTGTAGGTATGCACATCTAGAAGAGTTCTCTCTTTTGCTGGAAGTCAGTGTAAAGCCAGCAAGCAGTGTTTACATGTGCTGCTCTGGCTTTCACACAGTAGCCTTGGGCAGGTTTGTTGTATGCAGCCAAACGATGCCCCAGGCCAGAAAAATAAATTTCAGATAACATAGAGCCACTGTGTATTAGCTCGGTCATTTCAAAATTGTAGCAATTAAGTGAAAAAGTACTTCAAAAACATACCAAGTTCACTTCAGAATACTAATATTTAAAGTTGAGCAGTTAAGTTCAATGAAGTTTAACACGTTAAAAGATTTTTTAAGGCTTTTTTATGGCTGCACAAGAGAAGGTCTCCATACAGGGAGGAAAGTACAATATATAACAGTTAACAGTTACTCAGCAGTCACTTATCAAATAAACTATTCACATGTAAAAGTATAAGTTTCTAAATGGCATGTAAGATATATAGAATATAAGGTCCATTGAATCCCTCCCCTTCATTTGTGAAGTGGTTGACTTTTTGTGTGGGACATGCAAAATTTTTTAAAGATTTATAAACAATTAAGTGACAAAGAATTAATTATCTATTTTTCTGATTTGAAGCAAAACATCTCCTCTTAATGTACAGAGATTTTTTTTTTTGAGTCTTATTTACCGTCTGTTGCAGCAAGACCAGAAAATGCAGAACACAGAGAAAACTGAAAGGGAAGTATTGTTTCAATGTTTTTCTTACACTTTTTAATTCACACTTAAGTGAAAGTGCCACTGGGCTCCAATGTGATATTACTACTATTTGTTTTAGTAGAGAGAAAAACCATTAAGCTTCCATTTTAAAGCCTAAACTGGAAGATTGATATGTCTGAAGCCTCATGTTAAGAGAAAACAATGGCCTAATGGTAGATCCACTCCCCCCAAATCAAATAATCTGAATAGTACATGCTGTAGCTCGGAGACTCAGCCTGCAGGCCCTTAAGTGCTGTAATACACATACAGCTTTTAAAACTTGAACTTGAGTTCATAAAAAGGGAGGGGCATAAAAGGGGAGGGGCATGGAGCATGCAGTTTAAACCAGCGCACAATGAGATGTTTGATGCTATGCTGTAGTCCTGTTTGGGCTAAATTCAGCGATTCAGTAAGAGTAAAGCATCTAGAAAATACCAGCCAAACCTGCAATTCTCTTATGAAGTGCTAAGTGGAGAGAGAGGAAGAAAGAAGAGAAATACCTGAGTGATGATACAAATCTAATTAAAATTTTCCCAGAGAAACAAAATGCTTACTTTTTAATGTGAGGCTACATATGCATCTTTATTCATATTTTGACAATAACTTACAAGCCACAAAATTATCCAATGCTAACTCTTGCCCAACAGTCAACTTTAAACCAAACACTTTGATCAGATAATACTTCAAAAATCTTATAAACTCATTTGCTGATGTTTATAGGTTTATCAACTAGTTTAGACACAAAATCTTACAGTCTGAGCGATGTTGTTTTAAGGGATGAACATAATGTTTGAAGAGTAAGAATGAATGTTGGCAGCCTTATTTAAAGTGCAGAATTTTTGTGTTATATCAAACCCACATCTTAATTGGTCACTTGAAATACACCCTTTCAAATAAAGTGTTAGGATGCCTCTCCACCCTACAATCCAGAACAGCTTCCAGTAAAATTTGGAAACATAAACATAACTACTGAAGCAATTCTATTGAATCAAAAAAATTATCTGGAATAGCACAAAAATCTAAAAGGCAATCAAATCAAAGCAAAGTACATCCTGATATACTCATGGTAATTTTGATTTGTTTTGGGAGTAAATGCATATTTTAGGATATTTTTAAACTTCATTAGTGAGCAAGCAAGCTCTCTCTGTTCCATTGACTCAGAAACAAAACCAAGCAAACAAGCACAACAAACAAGCAAATACAAATATAAAAATAAGAATCCTGGTGTTGAAAATTTAGATTTACAAAAATAATTACTGTTTCCCATTTTTCAATGGTAGACACAACAATTTATTTATGTTCTGTGGATCTCCATGGTTACTCTTTGGCACTTCAAGTGGACATGGCAGAGGTAGTTGATCTCCTTTCCAACCATCTGCATCCACAACCATATGCACTTCTGGAAGAGGATAGAGATGCTTCTCCATTGTGTGACATGATCATGGTGATGTTTACATCCCTTAACCTCCTCTTTTAAACTTTTTATGTATCTGCTTATCAGTATGGCACACTGTGAAACTGGCATTAAGCCATCAGACAAAGAATGACACCATATGAACTGGAAGTTTTCTGCCAACTAGCTTGTACACGCATTTAATATTAATTGCTGTCAGTGATCCTACAGCCAACTCTTTTGGCATTGTCGTAAATATTGAGCATCTCACTTCTGAGAATAATCATCTGTGTTGCTCCATGTGTTTGTTCTCATAGTTCACAAATTATTAAATGAAGCAGAATCAAGATTGCCAGTAGATGATCTAATATTTGAAAATTTCTCTCCTGTCTAAATGAATATATGGAAATTATTAAGCTATGCTTGTCTATACCAAATTTTATAGCTCTTTTTATATGTGCTATTATTAATATCTCTCTGGAATAAGTTGGGAGAGATACCGCTTGTTTATTTAAGTTCAGATGAATAGAAGTTTTCTGAAACACTGAAGGACTAATATGGCTCTTCAAGCTATGATACAATACATACTTTTCTTTAATTGTTTGGAATTTCAGTGGAAGTCACTGACATAAGAACCTGAAACATCTAAGCTAGTTCAAGACCTTTTAAACCTATAACGGCAGTATTCCCTAAACAAATATATGTGATGTGTGGTCATTCAGAACACAAACAAAATAACAAATAGCAAAAATAAAAATTATTTCATGCAGCTTGTGTAAGTTATTTTGTGTAAGTTCTGCGTAAGCAGAAAAACACCTCTGGCATTATGAATTCGGTATGCATAAAGGCCAAGGATTCTTAATTTAATTGTAAAATCATATCTGTGCAAGCAACTTTTTTTTCTGATATAAACCTGGAAACCTCACCACAGAAAATACCTATACACACATGAAACTTTATTCCAGTATTCATACTGATGAATTTGGTATGATTGATCATATTTATATATCATCATTTGTGAGTGAAAATTTGTTATAATCTAGCTTCAGTGTTTTTTTCTTAATTATATCAGTATCTGAACCTAGAGAGAATGGTGAAAAGTAAAGTAAATTCTAGTAAGCAATTTTGTTACTGGCACAAGTTCTATATTTCAGTAAAAAAATATCCTCAGGTACAAATCAAAGAAAAAAAACAGAACTAGATGAAAAAACAGACACGTGTTTCCAAGGTTAATACTTAGGTATTTTTAATAAATACCCTACCTATTATTCCAGAGCCTTTAGGTTGTCTTAGGCAGCGTCTGACCTCCAGAGTGGTAACATGAATGATTCTGCCCTAATAAAGTTTTAAACACTGAAATCTGCCACTGCAAATATAACCAGGGAGATTTTTTAATAACATCCAGCATACTGAGAGGCTACTTGAAAGAAATAAGAATGGTGAAGTTAGAAATGACAAAGTTTCCATATCTCTACTAGCAAACACAGAGGACAGCTATAAAATTGGTTTTTACATCCTGATTGTGTCAGTGTTTACTCTTATTACTATTATACACTTGCTAATAGGGGAAATGAGATAATCATTGTACCTTATTGAGAATGCATTTTTCATGAATGGAAAGTGGACTTTTCTTTTGTATAAAATCCTATTTCTTGATTAATAATTTCACCAGCTCGTAATAGTTGATCTTTGTTTTCATTTTATTTTAATGAAGACCTCAACAATGTAGATCCTAATTTGCATTGCTCTATATATAATTAATGTTTCAAAGCTGTGAAGTGCATTGACTTGTAATAGGATGTTACTTATTAAATAACATTTTTGGAATATTGTTATTACAAATATGCTTTGGAAAATATGCTTAACAATGTCACTATGTCCAATATAAACCCATAAAATAGTTATATGAAAGGCAGAATTACTACCGTCCTTTTCCCATCCTCTTTGTCCCTTAGTAATGCAGAAGCTTCCTCGTTCTTTTAACAAATTAACATGCCAGCTCTATTACCATATGCAAATATGGGAGAAAAAAAAAAGAAAAATTGTCAAGGTGTATGAATGTGTAGGAGGAGGCAATGATAACACCATTGAAACTGGCTTCATACTGAAATCAAGGTGACATGGAGAAAAGACCAGAAAGCTTAACCTCTTAACCTCTGGTGCTTGGAGATTAATGTGAAACAAGCTCTACATCTCTGTAGATCTGGGGACATCTGCTCTCTACATACCCTATTTGTCTCCCTCTCTCTTAAAGGGCGTTGGCTCTGGCTACAGTGCTGTGGTTTCCAGACCATATTATATTCAACTGCAGGCAAGAGTTCAAAATCACTTCATTTGACAGTATTGGATTGCCATGGCACAGGAACCCCAGGCACAACAAAAATGTTTGAGAGTTTCTGTCAGCTGAGATATTCCTAAGAGAAAACAAAACAAAACAAAACCCTCACTTTAGCCTGTTGAAAAAATCATCAATAAAGAGTGACTGCTGCAAGAAGAGAAAAATAAAAGTGAGAAGCAAAAATAATTAAAATGTGGAAATATCCCAGAACAAATAAACAACCAGATATTGCATTTTACTATTCATGAAAAAAGAAAAGCATATGTAGTATTGAGAGTTGCATCAGTTTGTATTAGTATTGCATCAGTTCATCAGTGTTATTCAGTGTGAATAGGTTGAGAAATTATTTTTGCCTATTGTTGATTTAAAGTGCTGAACCGACATTTCAAGTATTTAGCATGTTCTGGATTTAAGCCCAAATAGAGCCACAGATGTTAGCATGTCAGTTCGGCATGTCTCTGGGTGTTTTATTGGATCAGAACTTCAAGTTCTGTGGCTCATTAGAGAAATTTCAGCAGTTTCATATTCAACAGTGAATTCCAGTGACAGACCTTTGTGCTGTAAGACCTATCAAAATTTTTCTTTTTGAATTATTATGAAGATGAGTTTGTTTTGTTTATCTAAGCGTTCAGTTACTCACTGCACAGTTATGCTTCCCTGGCAGAGCAAACAGGGGACATGTAGCTTCTTGACCTTTTTACAAAGATCCCTTTCAGAATGCAGAGTTTTAAATTGATAGCAATTTTGTTCTTAGAGGGCCTCTGCGCCAAATGATATTTTTGTATACTAGAATCCTGCAGACCCTCATCTCTGAAGAATATTCACAGAAGCAAACACTGACCTCTTAAGGCGAATCTCCCTGGATTTCTTCAGTTAACAAGAGAAAAAGATATATTTTCTAGAGGAAAGTTCACAGTGGTTGATTTAGACACCTCCTCTGAATCACTCTTCCACAGACCTGTCCTTGTGCATGGATTACTGAGGAAGTCACGGGAAATTAGTCTCATGAGGCCAGTTAGTCTTTATGATTACTGCCTGTAGCCTTATATTTTATCTATAGATCATGAATCACAGCTGAGCTGGTGTTGCCAGGTGATAAGACTTGGACCATTAGTTCAGGAGACAGTAAAATACTTCTACTTCATATCACTTTCTTTGTAACATTTTATGAATGACTGTTAAATAAAAAAGTACACACTTCTTTATTTAAATAAATATATATGTGTTACAGTTTACTCAGAAATTATAGTAATATACATTCAATGTTCATATATTTGCAGTTCTGCACAACCGCTCAAAGTGTGCTAGTAGTATACTGAAAACATACAGTTTTGAACCAGAGCCACAGTCATGAAGGCAGTAGTTGTTACTATTACTTAAAAAGCATGAAGATTTGAATCAGTCAAAAGCTTATCATCTTTAGAATATGAGAAGAAAAAGTTTGCAATAATGACAAGTAAAAGTGTGGGTCCACAATAAGCAATATTATAATAGGATCATAGCAGTTATTCTGTTGTTTGAAACCTAGACAGATTATCAAAATTATACATGCATGAAAAATGTGGTACTTTCCCTAAGCTTCATCCTTACACAGTTGTAAAAATGTAAGTCATTTCAAAGAGGCAATTCACAGCTTTTGAACAAAACATTCTTTCTGAAATGCTCTTCCCCACAAAAGCGATTACTGATGAAGCTCGTGGATGGTGATTACACATGTAATATATGAGCAGCATTTTCTGTTTTCAGAGAAGTGTTTCATACAAATCCAATGAAAAAGACCTACATGCACATACTTTTGAATGTAATTTATTAGACTACATTTTCCAAAACAAAAGCATTATAATGCATACAAACTATAATTTATGTACAGAATAATCCACCTTCTATTAGTTAGAAAAATTAGCAATGGAAAATTCCATTCTCATGTGTATGAACCTGATTCAACAACACATTTCTAACATCAAGGTGCAGAGCCATCAGAATTTTTACCAACTGTTTTGTCTTACCCTGTAATGACACCTCTTCACTTTGAAATGAAACAAAACAGAACCAATCACGAGAAAACAAACCATAACAAACACAGCATTTTCTTCCTCAGTCTGTGGACACCTACACTGCAGTTAGCTGTATGAATTCATTACCCAAAGACATATTAAGCTTTATTTAGTTTAAGCACCATTATTCGCTTGGTTACAGAATCTTATATTTCAGCATGGATCAGAAAACTGATAGGAATCTTTCATCCTTGCACTGAACTTCATATTACCATGTATATCCTAGGACTTTCCAAATAAGGTAGTTTCACATCAAGTTAAGAAATATCCTGTCCTTAAAAGTGCATGTCACGAGAACCTCACAGTTCTGGATGAGGTTGATGAATATAAGAAATGTACCAGAATATCTACTTTTTATAGGAGTTTTCATCTAAGTATATAAACATGATATATATAAAAAAATTGCTCTGCTATTTGCCACTAACCTGATGAAAATAAACTAATAATCTTACTAAAATCCTGCCAACCTACAGAACTACTGGAAGGAAAACCAAAGCAAACCAAACCTAACAAGTCAACAAACCCCTCTTTGGTTATAACAAACTAGGAAAAGACAGATTTTTGTGCCATGACACTGATAGAATATTTTACCTTTAGACATTGTGTTGCAGCAACAAGACATAAATGTGAAAAGTACTTCTCCTGTTTGGATAACTTCAGGTTTGATTCAGATAACTGCTGACACAGGTCTGGCAATGTTGTCAGCCAGAGTCATGGTGCCCAGTCAGCTGGTCACTTTTTTACCCATCTAAACTCAAGAAATAAGAGCTAGTAGACGCCACCATGTATTGTGATGGAAATAATACCTGGTTGTACTAGTTTGAAAAACAAACCAGTGGGAGGCACCAAGTCAGAATAACAATTTAATGGGGAAGTTAAAGAAAAGGAAAGGGAAAAAAAAAAAAAAAAGTAAAAGAAAACACTGGTTCAAACTGACAGAGTCAAGATACAACCTGAGTCCCTGTTAGGCAGGGTGGTGGTAGCAGTCTGGTAGAATGGTGGCTGCAGTCCTCTGAAGCGGTGATCCTGTAGAAAAAAAAGGGTCTTCTCTTCCTCAGAAGGTCCAGTGGTGGCTATGTAGCTCCTGTCCTCTGGAAATCCAGTGGAAAGGGTTGTCTCTGGTGTTCAGAGTCTCAGATTATATCCACGATGGGATGCTTGGTTCCTCCCTCTGGGTGGAGCATCTCACAATGGGGTAATGAGTCATGAGGCCAAGTGTTGATTAGGCTCATTAACAGAAGATGGTCCGGAGGGAGTTATCTCTGAGTCATGTGGCAGGACAATGATGGGCCATTAACAGCAAGATAGTCTGGGGGGAGGAGGCAAGGAAACACTGCCCCACCTGATCTCAACAGCTGATGGGGATGGTAATAGAATACACTGCAACCCAGGACACTGGTGAACAGTAGTTAAAAGACACAGCAGAAAAATGCACATCATTGATCACTAGAAATAAGTTGGGTTTTTTCCCACAAAGCAAACTGTGTCCTTTAATGAGAATGGCCACATTCACCTTGATCTGACTGTACACCATATATAACACTGCTGCAATGTTAATTTGATACCAGCAAGTATCAGCTCATTGAAGGGCTATGTCTTAAAATGACCAGAGAAAATCGTTATCTACAGGAGAGATCAAAGGTTATAGATCATCCTTTGTATATGAGATGTTTATGAAACAAAAGACTGTTTGCTATTTCTTATTTTTATGCAAAGCAACTACAAAAAGAAAATCATGTTCTGTACAAATTGAACTAATATGAGCAAACTGGCTAGAAGCACGCTTGCAAAGAATACAGCTAAAGTGTTTCCTTTATCCGATTGATTAATGTCCAAAACCTGTGCCAAGCAGGTTGTAAAGCTGTCCTTTGCTCAAGTCCAGTTGATATGCTGATGTACAGGATAAGAAAATAGGTGCCATCTTATTCCCTAAAGAATAGCTTTATCCATGCTCATTTGGATTGGATCTTATTGCCTCATAGAAAGCAAAAGTCGATAATATTACATATTACAATTCCACATGAGAATTCACAAGTGGGAGTAGTAAACCCACTTTTTCTTCAACATGATCCAATAGCTTGACCTTTATTTAAGATGAAATTTACATGAATGACCTTAATTTCTCTTTATCCCCACAGTTTGTGTACCTATTTTAAATTCTAACTAACTAATTTTCTGTTTCAACTTACTTTGTCATAGCTTGAAACTTGATATGAAAATTGATTTACTTAATCATAAGCAAAAGGTAAACAAGGAATTAAAATAGTAAGAATTTTAAATCGAGGACTATAGAGATTGAGGTTAAATTTAATGATCAGCTCTGTAAGATATAATTCATTAAGTTGCACAAGTTTGTTTTAAGTTTCAGAAGTTTGTAAGTGATTTAAAACTAAATGAAGTAGAATAAACAATGCTCTCTACAATTGCATTTTATTTATTTTATTTATATCTTCAATTGTTAGTGGTAATTCTAACCACTAATATTCTTTGCAATTAATGTAAGTACAATATCATTCTCACTTTTAAATTACCAGCTGTATTGTCTGGTTAAATGATTAACAATTTAATATTAAATTACCAGTACCTCAGAAATATAGAAATTCCACTGATTCATACAAAGAAAAGCACTGACTGTAAGAGAAAATTTAATTAAAATAAGAGGATGATTTTGCTTTCAAGTCCTCTTTTGGAAATAAAGACTGAATATTCCTAGGATCTGCCAAGTACTTGTAGATCTAGGTTATTTGCATTTGAATCTTTATTAATACCAATGAGAGAAACTTGCTGATTCATCTCATCTTCTGTTTGCATTTGGATTTCTGCAGAACTGAATCCTGACCCTGTAAAAATTTCTAAGTTTAACAGAAGTGGGCACACTGACGTCAGCAGGACCATTATTTTAGAAAGCCAAGCATCTGCATAAACATCTGTAGATTCAAAGCTGCAAAAGGTCAAAATCAATCCCTCTCTTATTTGTCAGCATGTTGCCTAGAAGGCCATTAAATACCAAGACAAAACAACATACAAAATCTGATGCTGATAAAACAGAAAGGGGTGATTGAGGAATGTTTTAAAATCCCTTATTAAAATAAATCTATAGTCAGAGCAACAGAAAATCTGAGAATAAAGAGTCTAGGCAGTAATATGCTTTACGAGTCAAAAAGTAACAGTTTGCTTAGGCATCATCATGAATTTTACAGGAGTGTTGAAGCTTCTTTTCCTGATCATATGAAGTTCTTCCTTGCTGGATGATATGAATTCATCTGTTAGCTGCTAAAAAATGCATCAAATAAAAATACCTCTGAAGAGCACACCTTTTTTTCCATTGAGCTAGATTTCACAAGAGTGAGACATTCCTAAAAAATATAGTGTGGTCTGATTTATGCAGCTTCAATATCATGATATATTAACAGTGTGTATGGAAATAGCTCTGAGTAATAAAGTTTGAAATTTTCTGTAAATGGTCTTCATAGCACATTATTTGACAAATATTTTGCTTCTCATTTTGAAAACAAAAAGCCCTAAACTTGTAA
Organism: Corvus hawaiiensis; assembly: GCF_020740725.1. Lineage (NCBI taxonomy): Eukaryota > Metazoa > Chordata > Aves > Passeriformes > Corvidae > Corvus > Corvus hawaiiensis. The sequence goes on from NC_063215.1 coordinate 29,514,650, forward strand.
TTTTACTCGTAAGAGGACAATGTTCACTTCAGTCCTATAACCTGTTTACCTCAACTTGCATCAATACTATAAAAAAGCATTACCAAATATTATATTTTATTTATTTAGTATATTTATGACACTCTATGCTGCATTTTAAATGCAGTCAGACCTCAAGGGTGAAATGTTAAACCAAACACAGACGTTATTTTCCTTTAATGGTAATTAAATACATAACATTGCAGGATATCAGGGTCATTAATTTCATATAACCAGTTCTGGAGTAGCTTTCCCTATACAATTATTTGTTGATTTTGTTTTCTTAAATATTTTCAACTATGCTGTCAGCTATAGGCAGCTTCACTGGGTTGTTGCACTATTCTATATAAGGAACTGACCCATGTATGTATAGTCCTGAGACCGCTGACACCATCCTGCCCCTGTGTACTTGCATGCCTCTGCTCTTTTGCATGCTGGGTCCTCCACTACAGTCTTGAGATGGTTCACTTTTGCATACATTCCTATTCTGGAGTCTGATTCTAGTTTCATTCTATGCTCTGGGGATTTCTAAGCTTACTTGTATATGCAACTGTAGCCCTTTCTCAACTACTTATTATTGATATGTAATTACAGCAATATTAATGGCAATCATCAAAGCTGTTCACTTAAATTCATTTGATTCTCTCAACATCCTTTATTAAAACACTGAATTCACAGTACTAGTGATTGAAATTATAATAATCCTAGAGGCGTGAGCATTATACAATTAATACTGAAGCAGCTGACATTTTTAATGTTATACAACTAATGTCCAAAGCTGCTGTTTCTCCATTCTCAAATACTTATGCTCATTTAGAGCTGAAGAAACAGGAAGTACATGACAAGTTAATGGCAGTTAAAGCTCCACCTTTTAATGCTATAAAAAGAAGAATCTCTGGGGGGAAAAACAAAAAAAAGAAAGGAAAACAAAACAATAGATTGATTTTATTTTTGCTACAGGATTACTCCAAAACATCAAGAATAGGTATTGTGTAATCTGACCAGTTTAAGATATATTTTAAGAAATATGTGCAGTTTAATCACTAACTAAACTCAAAACTTCTTTTTTTAATGTCTATATTTTTTTGTGACATAAATGACCGTAAACATCACGAGCCATTAACTCTTCTTAAAAATGTGTTCCAGTCCTTCTAAGGTTAGGAAAACCTATAGGTATTTGCAGCAAAATTCTTGCTTTCTACAAGATGAAGCAACCTGAAGGTCAGTTATTTTCTGAATCTTATTTCATAGGACCACTATATACTGTATATTACAAAATACAACCTGCTTATCATAGGTCTAGTACTACTCCCACTGAAGTAGCTAGGCATTTACCCATCAACTCCAGTGGGAGTTCAATGAGACTCTTAAAATAAATTCTATTCTATTTTCTTAATATTTCTGTCGTCCTCTAAGGTCAGGTCATCTGCCCTGTGTAATGAGAAACTGAAATACTTACAAAAGTGTAGGAGAGACACTATTGATATTGCATAATTTAAATTCCACAGTCCTCTAATTTTACATTAAAACTTAAGACAAATCAAGTACTTCTTCAATAGAAGCAATTTTAACTGTTTGTTTGAAGATACTGACTAACCAAAGATTTTATCATGTCTTCTTGCTGTTTTTCTGTTCTGTAAACAATAATCCTTCTTATGAGTTTCAAATTAGTTTAAAATTAAGGTACTTGCAATATTTTCTGTTCACATTAATCATTTTTAATTACAATACTGATGTAGAGAATACACTGGCTATCATTTATACTGATTCTGATCTCAGAAAAAGCATGGAAAGATGTGGACTTTCCATAATTCCTGTTGACCAGTTTTTATATGGCACGCCCCATTCTCTTTCTAGTTCTGCAGGAGTAGCCAGTCACATTTGAGCATTGATTCTGGGTTCCATCTATAGTAAGAGGGACACTTTATGACGCAACACATTGAATGCCTGGATTTCAAGGTGTTGAATTGTACCTCAGCAATTCTGCTTGTGCTTCACTGGTTATAAATGGCACTTAGGTTATCAGCTCAGGTATCAGTGTCTGCATCAATTGTAACTTAAATTTTTGAAGCTAAGAACCTAGGTTCTTAGCATGCATTTTGGGTACTTGTCAACTTTGTTCCCCAGAGCTGACAAGAATCAACAACGTCATTCACAGACCTTGGTTGTGATTATGCCCAGGTACTGGGAAAACTGTGAAAAATTGAAAAAAACGAATGAATTTCTATACTTGAAAGAGTTTTCAATTTAAATTTAAACAATGTGCTTAGGAACTGAATTGAAATATCCAAATATTGGAACTTCACTGAAAATGAAAATACACAAGTTACATTTTTCATATATTGTCAAAACCACAGTAGCTTAAAAAATATTGTTGAAAGTGATGACAGTAAATTTTTTTAACCAAAGGAGAAGGAAAAAAAATCTGTCTTGAGAATATGAACGTTTTAAATAAATTGTCCTATTGGAAGTGTGAGCTGCTTTTAGTCAGAGAAGTAACGTTTAATATTGGTGTTTGTGTGATTGTTTAGTTAAAGAAATAACAACAAAATTTACACTCCCAATATTTGAATTATTGGTGCCCTATCCACTGAATCAATCATAGTGTAACTCATGGTTCCAATTGTTTGGAGCAATATTCTGAGTTTTCAGGTAATTGTGTTTTGCACTGCACAGGTTATTTCATTTTTGAAAGATCTGTTTCTGAAAGTTGCTCATAAAGTCAATATCCATAACTACTGGTGCTGGTTCTTCCATCTTCTTTCAAAAGAACACTTTCTGTACAAGGCATAAGAAAAAGAGGAAGTATTCCTTTGCATTACATTTTTCTTAGCAATCTTAGTATCACTCTAGAAGAATTAGGTGAATAGGCTCCAGACAGTTTGTGGAGAGTCATTGCCTCTTTCCCTTTGTGACACAGCTTTTACATGTCACACAGTTTCTTCATGAAAAACAATTCATTGCCATGGAGTATATATCATCATCATCATCTTTGTCTCTTTTTAATGATATTAACATAAATGGGTTCATGCACAACTTTTCAATTTCCTGTCTCTTGTCCATCATACAAATGGAAGCAAAAACATTTGCATACACTTTATATTTTAGTTGAAGCAGCAAGATTACTGAGAACTCAGATTTTTATCCCTAATCCTCAATTACTGGTTTCTTTGGAGGCCAAAATGGACTGATAATCACTATAAAGTCTCACTAGACAACCTCACAGTTTCCAGAACATTGGAGATTTTCGGCTGCTTTCACTAATGAGCATCTTTGAACTAGGCAAATGTGAGCACCAGTGTTCATTTATGAGGAAAACAATGAAGTAAAAACCCTTTTGCTCATTCAAGAAATACCCAGGCAAGCTGGAGCCATATTTTAAAAATATGTTGAATGAGAAACAGTTGGGAAAGGCATACATAGCACCACATCTTTCCATGAAGAATAGAGAAAAGAAGTTTCAAAACTTAATTTTGGAAACAGTAGTGGTTTGGATGTGTTTCCAAAATGCAGTCAACAGCCTTCTGCATCTTTCTGTCATCCTATGGAATTGTGATAGCCTCAAATACAGACTGTACGAGTTTTAAACAATTTTTATTTTCCTTGCACTACCTATGTCTCTTGGGCTGACTAGCAAGCAAAAATTTAGTCCTTCATAGTCTCATATTTGGTTTAAACTTTGTCTGCATATTTATACTTTACTTGAAATTTCAGAGGGAAAAAATACAACTACATAAGGAAAATGCCAATACAGTAGAAATGTAGCAATATTAATACAGTAAATGCTGCTATTAATAATAACAACACATTAAACCGAGTTATTAGCTTTGCTTATAAACTCTTTTAAGTTATCTCATTTTTTTATGGGCAGTATATTTTGCCAACATTATCTTACCTAAAAATTGTTGTCTTATTGCAGTTTGCCATTTACTAGTTCTATTCCCTTGGTTGTTATATGTTACTTTGATAGCTGACACCACATCATTCAGAGATAAATTTAAAAAAAGCTCGATGTCTTTTTAAAGAATATAGTCTCTCCTTGATGAATACATATATCTCCTAAAAATGTTAACGGTCTTCTATGAAGTCGTTGATAGAGAACATAATTTAAGAACACTAAATATTTCCATATTATGTAGATAACAATCATATCTCAAAGTGCTTGATTCTAACTTTATTTACAAGGCAGCTCTGAAGTTAGGGTAGTTTGATGTTAAGATTCATTATTCAGCTACTGAGGGAAAAATACCAGCTAACATACTAGACTATCTACAGAAATTATCAGCCATCTTGATTACCCTCAACTCCATCACAGCTATCTTTTATCTATGTTTTTAATTTCATAAAACTGGGACAGATCTTGCTTAGGTAAGTCTTTTTCAACATAGCATATTCTTCATGAGAATACAAAGGAGAGGAAAGGGAATCTAAAATATGGTCTCATCTTGTTTTCAATCCTTCCCAAACTGTTTGTAAGCTCAAAATTTTGCTTTTACATTCATGAATATTAGTTCTGCTGAAGTCGGTGAGTCATATTTCTGCTTATGTAACTGCATTGAAATCAATGGAATTAAATCAGAAAAAAAGGGCCAAACAGAAGCTTCAGCATGTGTCTTGGAGCAGAATACTCATCTTCTAATGAATCACTATTGCATCTGTATGCCAATTTGACCCAAATGGTTATTTCATGAATATACATATGAGTATGAGAGAAAAATTTGGAATTGCAATTATAATTCATTTCATATTGAAATAAGTGATTCAGCAGGTGCTGTATACTTATTTTGCCAGGTAGAAATACATGTGTATCAATAAGGAACATAAAGCTCAGAAAAAATGCTTCTATTTAATGAATTTATATGAAGATCATGGCTAAGTCCTTGGAGGTGTACTTCACTTCCACATACCATGAGGAACTCCCTTTGTTTACTGTCTTTTCTTCACTTCTCAAAGTTTTTTTCTCTGTTTAACTGAGTTTTTCTCATGCTCTTTACAATATTCCTTCTCCTATCCCTGAAACAGAAATTCCACTTTAATATTATTTTAAAAACCACAACCTAAGTACTGCAGGTAGCTTAGGAGAATACCGTTGGAGGATCCATGATGTTCCTGTGGATAGCTGTGTGGTTGAGAACAGTCTGAAACTGGAGCGGATCTGTGAGCCTTGTGACCTTATACTACACAAGACTCAGCAACTAGGGAGCCCTGGCATCCGGAGGCCAGTCACTGGGCAGACTGGAGGGATCCACACTGCAAATGCAGCTGTGTATTTCCCATAAAGGGACCTCCATTCTGATCAGCTAGAGGGGGAACAGGATGAAGGCACTGGTGCTGTTTGTGTGAGTGCTGAGTGTGTTACCTGTGTTCATTTGTGTGTCCAGCCATGTGTATCTTTAGTGTGCCTGTAGGGAACACAGTCGTCTACCAGCTGGACCTGGGGAGATGGAGCTGTGGCATCCTCAGCTCCATCAGCGTGCTGGATTCAGGAGCTCCAGACGCTCTTATTACTGATTTTGTGCTATTTCTGTAAAAGTACCTGCAACTCCCATATTCCAATTCTGAAGAATTTTTGTAACTCCCATATTCCAATTCTGAAGAATTTTTATGCATTAAACTTTGAAAGAGATGCTGCAACATTTGCATCTTAATACCAAGCACTTTTAGTTAATATAGGTTATTTTTGCTTCAGAAATAGCCATAAAGTATACAAAGAAAATTGCTTTTCCTTAAATTATTTTTCTTATAAGTAACAATTTTAAATTGATCTCAAAGTTCTAAACCTCCTGTAGTTATTTACATCAATAAAGTCAGAATGTGCTGTGGATTACACATGGTGCTAGATCAGAATAGCACAGCGGATGCAGAAAATCAAAAAATATTATCTGTTCATAATTTTTTCAATAATTATGAATTCGATTTACCATTTATACTGATAATAGCAGGCAGTTTATTTAGCAAAAAATATTATCTGTCCCTAATTTTTTCAATAATTATTAATTCGATTTACCATTTATACTGATAATAGCAGGCAGTTTATTTAGCTGTTGTAGCCTAGTAGATGCTACAAAAGAGACCTCTAGCAGCATATGTAAATATTTATGCATGAAGTATTCACTTGGGTTTGATGACCACCAGGGTATCTCAAGCCATCCATGTATATTTGCTTCTGAAATAACATATTATTTCACTAGTTTTTATAGCACTCTTGCAGTGAAAGGAGGAGTTTTTCTGAAGATACATTAAGTGAGCATCAAATCATAAGTATTTTCAGTGAAGAAGGGTATGGTCACTCCCTACATAAAATCTTCAGGGTGGTGAATTCTGTAGTGACGACTGCAGTAAAAAAAAAAACCAAAAACCAGCAACTCGAAATCAATCCTCCCAAACAAACACATACTGATGTTGGGAGGAGATCATATACTTTCTTTGAATGACTCCATACAAGTGTCCAGGAAAGCTAGAGAAAGGTAAAAAACACATTCTTGAAATCTAATGTATTCAGGTAACAGTCAAAGTGTTAATGCATTTATAATTCTACTGCAAGCTTGTGGATATAGAGTTTATGTAGTTCCAGTATGGTCTAACAGAAAGAGAAAACCATGCTGGCATAGTTGCTTTAACTATATGTTTGCCTTCCAACATAGTCTTTCCTGTATCCATATTCATGTCTGCAGAGTACCTAACAGGTAGGAAATTGTGAAAAACCATTATAACTTCTCGCAGCATTCCAGAAACATTAAGAAGCATAAACTCTCTACAGCAACGTGGGCATACTGAGCAAGAATACTGGTTACAGACACCTTAATGATGTAAGTTTCTCCTGGCCAGCTAATGTGTGCTGATAGCAAGAGCAAATAAACAACTCAGGTTCCCACTGCTTGTTTTCAGAAGAACAATAGGAAAATATATTCAGCTTGTAATGACTTAAGACAGTTCAGGAAAATTCTGATTTCTTCCCAGTCCCGGCAAGTGTTTGATTAAAGGACTGTATCCCTGGAAAACATTGATTATTTTAAAAAATTCTGCCAGAGAAAATCAGTTTCTATTGGTTCTTGAAAAATACCAAACCTTTAGGAAAAACCATTTATTTTATTCTAAAGTCTTAAAATGAAAGCAGCTACCTCCTCAATTATGTATTTGGTTTTTTGTCTTTTCCATTGCAACATCTGGGTTTTCCTATGAGACACACAAAGCCCTTAGCTAACAGATCTGTCCTGTGCCCTCTTACTTGTACAAGAATTGCAGAACTACAGAACTACAGCTTTCATGGACTGACCCTTACCTCCTCGTTCCCCATCCCCCTGTGCTGCTCTAGGAGGTGGGAAGGGGTAGAAGAGTGAGTGGAGGAGTGAAGCTGAGTCTGGAAAAAGGAGGGCTGAGGGAAAGGAAGGGATGTGTTCTATGGTGGATCCGATAGAGCCCCTTCCCCTTGAAGGCACTGCAGCCCGTGAAGAATCCACACAAGAGAAGAAGAACAGGACATGAAGAATGGAGCACCAGAGGGAAACCTTTATGTCCTGGCTGCAACCACACTGCCTGCTGTCTCACTGAAAGCACTGAGTGCAACTTGCAGCAAGAACAAGCAGGGAGAGGATGATGTCTGGACTGAAGCTGAGCCTGGGAAAGGAGGAGGAAAAGCTGTTTGCCCTTAGTGTGTAAATGTTTGATTCAATTTTTTTTTTTCATTCTGTTTTGTTTCCCACTACCTGAATCAGTAATTAAATATTTATTTTAATGGGCAATAATTTAAGTTAATTGTTCCAAGTCAAATCTGGTTTGCCTGCAACAGTAATGGTAATCTCCTGAATTTCCTCTTCCTTATCTTGCTCCCATTCTTCCTATTTTCCCCCTCTGTCCTGATTAGAGGGAAGTAAGTAAGCAGCTGGATGGGCCTTTGACTGCCAGCCAGTGCATATGCACCACAGAGTAAAATTTTATTTTAGAGCAGCTATAATTTAAAAAGCAGATGTGAAAAACTTCCTATTTTCATCCTTGATGAAACAAATTCAGCTATAAAACACAAAAAAAATGGACTCTGAATGGGGAGAAAGTATGTTTCCTTGGCTACTTATACTAATCAAAGCATTCTTACTAATGATAAAGAGTAGAAGTAAATGAACCAATCTAATAAATCTTTACATGATGGAGGAGAAGTGGTGCAAAACACAAATGAAATTTACTGAGATCCAACTTCTCATGAGTAAACAGCTAGTAGACTGCACAAAAACATTTATGAAACCCCAGTATTTTTTAGCTAGACTGTGAAAAAGCTATCAGTTTCAATAACGTACTAACGGGATACAGGAAATAACGAGAACAGAAAGCACTGCAAGTATATCACCAGTTACTAATTATGAGCAGCTGGAAAACAGACATTATCATAAGTAGCCACAACATAAACATTATATATATATATATGTATATATGTATACAGTGACACAGACAAAGTACAGCACTTTGCTGCCCAGCTTAAGCCTCTTCAAGTAAAAGAAATCTGAGTTTCACTCTGAAGAGTATTACCATTTCCCCCATCTCTTTTATGAGCAATTCTTACAGTAAATAAGTCTTCCATGTTGTTTTAGTCTCTGAGGACCTGGCTGACTCAAGATACAAGAGGAAAGGTTGTTATCAGAAGACCAAAAGAATAGCTTACGAGATCAGTGAGGATGGCACTGCCCTTAGGATGATGATGTTTTGCATTTTCCTTCAGTATTCAGAGCTGAGCTTCTTAATTTTTATTAGTACACTAGGATAGCTGAGTTTTTTTCAGTTTTCTATTCTCATTGTATCTTCACTGGATAGTGAATTTTTTTTAGTGAGGATGATGAAACACTGGAACAGGTTTCCTAGAGATATGGTAGATGCCACATCCCTGAAAATATTCAAGGTCAGACTGGACAGGGCTCTGAGCAACCTGGCTGAGTTGAAGATGTTCCTGCTCATTGCAGGGGAATTAAGACTAGATGAAATTTAAACATCCTTTCTAAACCAAACCATTTTATGACTGTATGAAATAACTCATTAAATCCTCACTTTCTCTCAATGTATTGTTTGCACTTGCTGTATGTTCACTGTTCTACAACCTATATTACTGCTCATGTTTACAGTGTCACAATACAAACTCAATATGAGAACTAGTTCTCCAAGATAAAAGAGTGTATATAACCCCCTTTGACTGGAAGATAGCCTTCACAGATTGATGTTCTAAGGACAAAGACAGAGCACACAGATGATGTCAAAAAGCATGTTTGCAAAGCAGAAACTGTCTCCATCGTTGCTTTTCCAAGATTCCAAGCCTCAAGTAATGAATGCTAGAGAACTACGAAACATATGCCTGGACCCTAATCCTGCCAGAAGTTCTATATTAACCTAATGCTGAAATTACGCAAAGTTCTATGCGTTGATGGATACCTTTTTTAACAGAACCAAGACCTTATGTTCTTCTGCCTGCATTATTTTCACACAACGCTTTCCCTCCAATAATTGTTCCATTTTTAAATATTTACCATCTACCATTTGTCTAAACTAAGAATTAGTTTGATTGCATTTTTACATTAAATCCATTTACAACAACAGGCCTGTTGCCAACAGCTAAAGTGATCTTTAAAGATAAGGTTTGTGGAAGAGAAGGTCTTTAAGGTTACTCTTTTTTCCCAGTACAGAAATCAAATTGTCCTCCCACTTACTATTCTTTTTAATATCCCAATGAGAGAATTACTATTAATTATGAGATGCAGTGATAGAAACAATGTAAAATGTAAATGTGTAATACAAATCATTGTTATCCATAGATCAAACCCTTAGTTGAGATTTATGTTAATCAATCGATGTGCTTTATATAGTACTTCCCGGTGTAAAATTGAGCATATTGCAATACATCATTACTTAGCTAATTACAGGGTTTTAAAGTTTTCTTCTAAAGAATTCATCTCCACAGAATGCTATCTTTATCACTTTGGTATCCATTAGTGCTGCCATTTCCCATGTATCATGATGCTGTCCTAAGCCAAAATTCTTTGTAGCACTTATGAATCAGATACACAAAATCAGTTCAGGTTAAAACCAATCACCAGTCATTTGCCTGATAAGTTGTCTATCGTCCTTGTTGACTTTTGCTCAAGTTGGCTTAAAATATAAAATTCAGGAGCCAGTCCTGACTGCATTTGTGTTATCATTGTATGTAAGTTTCAAATTAACGTTTTAAAACGTAGAAGTAATTAACTCCCTTTTCAAGTGTGAAAATGACAGACACAAAACATGGTATATTCTTTGAGTTTTTTATAATATCCGTATGAAGAACCTGTCCCTTTTTGTCTTCTGTAAGATCTAACTTCAGTGGTAAACAGAAAGTTCCTGTCACTAGAAGCTTGTCAAGCAGACTGAACTGTCTGTATAAAGAACTAAAAGGAGATGATGATATGAAAGGAATATAGCAAAAGTCTACAAACCTGTGAGGGTCATACTGGGCATGGAGGAACTGTTTAGCTGTTTATTCTCTGTTCCATTCCTCAGACGTGTGACCTTCATTTGAAGCTACTAGAACACCGATTCAGACTAATCAAGTGCAACTGAGTCTCCACATCATAGCAAGCAGATCTGCAGTACTCCTTGACAAAGAATGCTGTGGATAAAAAACCTGTCAGTTTATGGGGAGACTGAACAAGTGTTTGAGATAAGCTGAAGCCAAGTTTAGGATGGCAAAGTGTTGCCTGTCTCATTATAGCTGTACATTTTCCAAATTTATGAAGCAAACACAATGCAAAGTCAATTGTTTTGGTGTAAGTGCATTTCAAATAAATGTTCATTATATCAGAACTTCATTAGCAATATCTGTTGTTATATAATTTAAACATGGTATTTATTAGTTCTTTTTACTCTGAAATATAGTAAGAAGATACATATGACCTTTAAAAACGTTAGTGCTCTCAGAATGCGCCAGATGGCTTATCTTAAAAAAAGTTATAATTCCTTGTTTAGTATACTGACACTATTACCATAATTTGTAGTTGACTACTTTCCCTTTGAAACCTGTGACTGATTTACTATCTAATAGTTCTAAAGGAAATTCTTATCAAAGGTTAAAAAAGGTAACCTTTCAAGTCTGTAATTTTAAGTTTTTATTTTGGAAGGTGAATCACCCATTTCTGCATCATCATCCTTTGAATCATTTTCAGCTGTAAAAATGTTCATGTGGTCACCTTAACTGATTTGGAGGTCAAATTTGTTTTCCATTTCAACCTTCCACTTTTCTGCTATCCATTAATATTATTAACTGTAAATTTCATTATTTTCTGCATTGTGCTTTCTGAAATGCATAAATATAACACTCAGATTTTTTTTTTTTTTTTAAATTTGGTAATACATACTTGAAATATATTTATGTTAATTAATTCAGATTCATTACTCAGGTTCCTTAAATTTTTCACTTCTGGTTGTTTAATTCCCTTTGGTGTACTTCTCAGTCACCAGTTCTTATTCTGCCTTTTCTTATTGGTAGTATTTTGTAGAATGGCCAGATAAAAGCTTTTTGTACTGTTGAACCAAGACCTCTTTTTACCACATCTGAGCTTGTTTGACTCAGAATAGGGCTAGCCCATGTAATCATATAACCAGCACAAAATAAATGAACTCTATAGCCTCACCCCAAGTCTGTTTTACTTTCCTTTTTATATACCTGTGACCTAGTTCATACCTTTTCTATTACGTTTCTGCTATAAGATTATCCTTTGTTCCATATCCAGACTCATACACTAACGATTTCCTTCTGTTTCTTAGCATGAAAATGTTGTGTTCTGGGTTTCCTTTTCCTCTGGATTCCATAAACTCTTTGTTTTTTAAAATTTTTAACAAAACCATGAAAAGAAAAGATACGGCAAAGTTCATAGTAACATTTTTCCTGACACTTTTTATTCATGATTAGCGAGGCATAATTAGCACAGTGTCATAAAATTATTGAGATATTTATGATCAGAATGAGCTGGGTATTTAGTACATCCTAAATATAATCCTCAGGTGCTTGAAACAGCAAGAACTAGGGCTTTTGATAACCATGCCATCAGCCAAGGGACAGATTTCCTGCTATTATCTACAAATCCTAGCCTGCATTAGAATATGAAAGTGGACTAAAGGATTATATTCTTGCTATCCACTGAAGTATTCTTATCACAAGCAATTGATACTATGCTGTTCTCCAAATCATTTCATGAGTGGCACTTTCTGAGCTCAGAGCTGTTATTATTGTATTTCATGACCATATTGTGATTTGTAGAAAAATGTAGCCCATCAAACAGTGTCAGATGTGTCAAAAAATTGATTTTCTGGAGTTTTAGAAAGGTAGAGAGGCCTACTCGTGTTCTTTTAAATTCTGCAACTTCTGTCTCGCAGGACGGAAAAGATGAGGTGCGCATGAGATATAGCAAAAGCCACTAATTACAGTCAGTAGACATTTCACAAGAAAACTATAGTAGTAAAGGGAGAAAAGTTGTAGAATAAATGGTTGTTGGCCTCAGATTAAGGAAAAATAATTGGGTGACACACTCATAGGGGACGAATCAGTAAAGCTACAGATGTGAATCCTAGATTTTGGTGCACTTAAGGTACTGAACCAAAATTAAAAATTATTGGGGAAAAAATGGTTTCCATGCATCTTGCAATATTATATTTGACATTGTTGCACTAAAGCATTGGGGATGTATTTTGACACATGAAAAGAAAAAAGATAGATTATAAATTATTAGTTCAGGCTAGCTATATACAGAAAACTATACACAACCCCGAAAACAATACTTATTAAATAAGCAGAAAATTCTTCTTCTGAGAGGAAAAAACCCTATTTATTTATTTATTTACCATTTTACTTATACACTTACAGAATTTCTTCTGATACTGATAGCGAATATCTAGACTCTGCCTTTATTGGTAACTTATGAGTGATTACAGAAATCACATAGGGTTTTCCCCTATGTGAAATATTGATAATGATATTTCAGTCTTCTGGGAATTGTCACCTCTTTTATCCCTGGTAAAATGTCAATCCAGAGACTACACTCAAAGGGATAGAGGCACTGTGTCCTGCCCGCAGCATAGATTCACATTTGTCTTTGTCAAACCCTTCTGTTAGTGTTGAGAATAAATCATTTTCTGGCTGATCCATTCCCAGTGACTACTTCCATACAGCTCCAAATATCTTCTGAGAATACTTTGCAGCTCCTTTCAACTGCTGTGTTTGTGCTGAGCCGCCAGCCCTTGCTTTCCATACAGGCAACCCTTGCTTTCCATAAGGTAAGCAAAAATACATGTTTTCTCCTGTCCTCTCAGTTCTTTTTTGAGAGCCAAAGTGAAACAGTGATAGATATGGACATCAAAGCATTATAACAAATCTACTGATGCATCAGATCAGTATAGTCTCATATTACATACATATATAACTTCATATTGTGTCCCAGAATGCCATTACACTAATAACTAAAATTTCTTCATATGTGTCATCTATAATTCATTGCAAAGAAAGTATCTGTCACAAGCTTACTAGGATAAAAGGATGAAAAATAGAATCTGGTCACATTGGCTGGACAGTCTATTTATCTGAACTATTTTTAGCTGCCAAAATTTTCTGAGCAGTGGGAGGGATCACATTTACTGACACAGACAAAGGTTACCCCTTTTCACTGGCTGCCCTTTCTCAGCGGCACATTTTGCTCTATAGGTGTTAGGGTTACATAACAAAACATTCCAACCAAAATATTTTATATATACCATACAACTCTGTATGATACATCAGCCTGTCTCTTTCTTTCTTTACATACTCTACAGGAAACTGCAAACTATAGAATTTCTACAAAAAAACTAAGGATGTCCTTCTAATTAAGCAGTTTTAAAAGGGTGATAAGCATTACTATGTCCTGGACATGATTCTGATCTATTTTTTTACCACAATAAGATATTCTGGAGTAACATAAGTTAAGACAGAGAGGAAAAGAAATTGAAATAAGAATAACCACAACTGGCAATATCCTTTTCCCTAAGATCATGCACACAATGTAGTGTAGCTGACAAGTAACTCTTATGTTACAATAGTGAAGGTAAACATCTGATCTTTAACTGGCAAAATGGTTCATGGTTAAAAAAGAGTCATGATGCTCAGTTTATAATATAAGAAATTAATTTGTTAAGTGATATTTCACTGCAATGAAACATGGAGCTTCAAGTGTACATATATACATACACATACATATAATCCCACAAAAAATGTTTGTCCAAAAGCTTCAGTAATAGGTCAGCTAGTTCACCCCATTAGTATGGAAAGATTAGCTAGACTATTCCTATTTTCTTTAAAAAAATATTATAGTGGATGGAGTGACTCACTTCCCTTGTAAGGAGACAAGTAAAAATATGTTCATTGTTATAAAAAAGTGATTTAACAAAGTTTGATAGGAAATGAAACAGTGGTATATCAAGATTCAATGGCAAGGTACACTTGATTATTTACTTCGTAGAGGAGAGGGTAAAACAAAAATGTCAAAGAAACACCACACACACTGAGTCATGAGGTTCAGAAATGTCCCTTTGTATTCTAAATTCCATCTCAGAGAAGAGTCTATGTGCAGCTTAGTCCCAGACATGGTCAACATTTTTGTCTAAAAGAGTGCATTCACAATCTCCCACATCACTCACCTAAACTTAATGTGCTATTAGTCACTGTTGCAGCAAGAAATTCTTGAGAGGTGTCTCTGCTCAAGAGAAAATCCTGGTGTGCAGGAAAGCTCAGCAAGCCCTGTGCTGTCCACTATTTATAAAGATGATAATCCATTTTCTTTGGTACTGGATTAGATTGCCCAGAGAAGCTGTGGATGCCCCATTCCTGGAAGTGTTCAAGGCGAGGCTGGATGGGGCATTCAGCAACCTGGTCTAGTGGGAGGTGTCGCTGCCTGTGGCAGGGGGTTGGAATTGGATGAACTTTAAGGTCCCCTCCAACTCAAACCACTCTTTGATTCTATGATTCTGTGATTGAATTATAGCCATATTTGACTATGAGCAAGATGTCTGGGTCCCCAGTCCACACAGCTCTTGCCTACCATGTTGCCATTCATGTCCCAAAGTATGTTGCTAATTAATCTCCCAAAGTCCAGAGTAAACTGGATGCAACCTCTCAACTCCCACGGGTAGTATGGATGAAGTGAGAGAGGGGTTGCAGTGGCAGAGGTCATGCAGTTTCTCTAGCAAATGTGCTCTAATGCTTAACTATTTTTATTGTTAAAAAAAAAATCAAATATCTTGACATAAATAGTGTTCACTTCTTAACCTATTTACAGTTGACTTGGAGAAAACAGCTTATTACCTTACTCTTGGCAGGTATATTCTATATATAAATGTTATTGTTTGATCTTTCTTTCTCCTTTTTGTCTAGATAAAATAACCCAATTTCTTCAATAACTTAGGCAATTATTCTCTGTCCTCATTTCATGCAACTGATTATTTCCACCTTGCAAATGTCCTTGTAGAATTGCATCTCTTTTTCTGAAGGTTTCTCCATTTTCTCAAAATTATTCTGAATTCAACTTCAATGTGCTTGCAGATTCCAAAAGGTTGATGTCATCTGTAAATTTAATCCGTGTACTTGCCATTCCATCATCCAGGCTGTTAATAAAACTGCTGAACATTACTGGAGCCATCACAGGCTCCCTGAGAATTCTGCTCAGTTCATTCCTCAAGTTTCACAGTAAACCTTTAATAACTGTTCTTTTTGTACAGCTTTACAATCAGGGTTTTGCTCACCTGAGAGGAATCCTATGGGGAAAATATTGTAGGCCATATCAAAAGAATTACAAAAATCAAGCTATATGGTGTCTACTACTTCTCACCTGCAACTGCTACATATTTTATCCTAGAAAATAGCCAGAGCGTGAATATGATGAAGAAAAGTTGGTGACTGCTCATTCACCTGGTCATTCTTGGAATGATTAAAAATTGTGTTTATTTTGGGATTTGCAGTCATAGGTACAATACAATACAATACAAAATATTTTTACACTAAATATATTCTTATATCCTGACATTTCAACTTCATCTTCTAACTAAATATACAGCTTCCAAGTATATATTTCAATAACATACTTCCAATACAACACCTCTCCCACTTCTTTTTTCAAAAATATTTCTTTTTAATGATATACATTACAAATGTCTTTTCCAGTTTCTTCAATCTCGCTAATCTTCCACATTTCTGGAGGTAAGCATTAAGCATCATCTTATAAAGTAGCCTGTCTACACAATATGTCATATTTGACTCTTAAAAGCATGTTGCTATAATTCTATAATTAGAATTTATACTGTCAGAATTATAAATGCAGCAAATTCACTTAGCTTACATATCATGTCATTATAAGTCATTATCTTTTCTTCATCGTTCTGTGTATAAACCAGAGAAATAAAACAAAATAAATTCACTCAAATAATTAGTAGGACATATATTTCATGTAGACAGAATATTCATTCGTTCTTTTCAAAATGTGCTCTAGCAAAATCAGCCTCTTTTGGAAAATCCCAAAGTTTTCCAAGGGCATGTTACCTAAGAAAATGTTAAGGTGGTTTGTTAGTTAAAACATGTTCATTTTTTTTAAACAGATATGCTTACATTTATTTGTGTGTTCCCTTCCATTGCCTTCCCTTGCCTTCCCTTGCCTTGCCTTGCCTTGCCTTGCCTTGCCTTGCCTTGCCTTGCCTTCCCTTCCCTTCCCTTCCTTTCCCTTCCCTTCCCTTCCCTTCCCTTCCCTTCCCTTCCCTTCCCTTCCCTTCCCTTCCCTTCCCTTCCCTTCCCTTCCCTTCCCTTCCCTTCCCTTCCCTTCCCTTCCCTTCCCTTCCCTTCCCTTCCCTTCCCTTCCCTTCCCTTCCCTTCCCTTCCCTTCCCTTCCCTTCCCTTCCCTTCCCTTCCCTTCCCTTCCCTTCCCTTCCCTTCCCTTCCCTTCCCTTCCCTTCCCTTCCCTTCCCTTCCCTTCCCTTCCCTTCCCTTCCCTTCCCTTCCAATTTCCTTAATCATGTCATGGTTAAACCCCAGCCACCAACCAACCAAGCTGCACACAGCCACTCACTCACTCACTCCCTCACCAGTGGGCTCAGGGAAAGAATTGGAAGGGTAAAAGCTGGAAAACTCATGGGCTGAGATAAAGACCATTTAATTGGGAAAACAAACGCCATGCACACAAGTAAAGTAAAACAGGGAATTCATTCAGTGCTTCCCACAGACAGGCAGGAGTTCAACCCTCTCCAGGAGACCAGGGCACCCTCACACATAACAGTGACTTGGGAAGACAAATGCCATCATTCCAAGTGTCTCCCCCTTCCTCCTTCTTCCACCCACTCTATATACTGAGCATGATTTCATATGGTCTGTGTAGTGGTTTGGTCCAAAATACTCATTACTGTTTATCTTCTGTGAGATAAGAATTAGGAGAAACGCAAAGCAGGCACCAAACTTGAAAGAATATAAGGAAGTTTATTAACAGACCTAAAAGAAGAAAAAAAATTATACCACACCTTCAGAACTCTCCTCCTCTCCCCACCTTCTTCCCTTCTCCCACTGACAGTGTAAAAAGACAAACCTTAAGATGTTCAGTCTGTTTATCACTTCCATAATAACCTTGTTCAGTCCATTTAGGAAGAGGAGTTTCTCTCTGCTCGCATGCGAGTCCCTTACCCCGACTTGCAGCTTTTCCCACAACTGCTTTCGAGGGTCCACTCTTGAAGGTTTTTGGGGTACAATTTTAAGGTTGAGCCGTTCAGAAACAAAAGTTCTCTTCACCCATCTCTGGGAGCATTTCATCTCTAAGAACAGAGGCCCTTCTCCTTTCCTGGGAGCAAAGGGTCTTCCTCATCCTCATCTTTAGGACTATCTCTGGGAGCATCTCTAGGAACTGAGGTTTTCTCCTTTCCCATTTGGAGCCAAAGTCCTCATCGCTTCCATCTCTCCCTGTCCAAACTTCTCATGAAATTACAGCTGCGTCAGCATCTGCCTATCTCAGCGCAGGTGCTTTTGCTTACGAGCTGAACACTCCACCCCCCATATCTTCATGAAATTACAACGGGATACTCTGATATATCATAGCTTCACAACAGACTCTCAGCTTTAAGCATCTCCTCTTTCTCTTCCCTCAGGTTTTCAGCTCTTCACAGTGCTAAAAGGGTTAATGTCACCTAGGCCTTGCAGCTGGAATGTGGCTTATCGAAGTGGAGAGGGGGAAAAGCAAAGCTGCTCCGGCTGCCCAGGGCAAGGCAGTGGGGGGGGTTCCACAGGTGGAACAAGGCCCATCGGCTCCAGGATGGCCGTGGCCCGGCCCGGCCTGGCCCAAGCAGGGCCTGGCCCAAGCAGGGCCTGGCTGGGCCCGCTGGCCCCCACACGGGGCCCGCAGCCACCTGTGCCAGCACTGAAAACGAGAGAGAGCTTGGGGGGGAGTTTGTCTATTCTTAAGTGTGGATCACAGAGATGGTCATAACTTTAAGTGGCTCAAAGAATTGTCCATATTCAAAGTGGCCAGCTGATAGGTTCTATCAGGTCCCAGAGGAAGCTGTAAGCGCCCCTTAGCAAGGACATCCCTTCCGGGACTATGCTTGCTAACCTGTGATATTCTGGAATACCCTTTTGATTAGTTTGAGTCACCTGTCCTGGCTGTGTCTCCTCCCAAACTCCAGTGTATCCCCAGCCTCCTCATCATCATGGCAGTTGGAAAAGCAGAAAAGGCCTTGACTGTGTTTAAGCCCTGCTCAGTAATAACAAAGCATCTCTGTATTACCAACCCTGTGTTTAGTATAAATACAAAACCTAGCCCCATGCCAGCTATTGGGAAGAAAATTAACTATATGCAGAGAAACTGTAAAAAAACCAAGCACTATTGGATGACCTGCTTTTTAGTAAAAAATGGGCATTTATTTGTTAAACCCCTCAGAGACCCTCACTGTAGATTTGAGACCAGAACCAGCCCTTGAATACAGGCACAGGGAAAAAGATTAACTGAAGAGGTGAAAACCTCTGCACTGGTCTGTGGCAAGTAACAGAATGTCTGAAAAAATGCAGTGGACATGCATCATGATGGATACTACCCTTTAAATTTTCTGCATGACATCAATTCTGTGTTATAACCTAAATTAAGTTACAATAAGAAAGTTGGATTATGTCAAATTGTCAGTCACTTCAGTGCTCATTAAGGAAGCAACTAGTTACGTCATCATTCTCAGTAAAACTTGATTTTTTGGTCAGTATAATTCTTGATGGCTTACTTGTATTGAGGATTTTTATGAACCAGGGCTTCGTGGTACATTTTTTAATGTTCAAGAAGGTTATAAAACCTTTCTGAATAATATGAAAGCTCTCTTCTGGACTAACACAGAAACAAAAATTCAAAGTCTCACTTTCCCATTTTCTTGAATAATACTAATGCATTCTTGGTAACATAAATAATGTCCATCAATTGATTCTTCAAGATCTTCCTGCTTCCTAACTTTTTTCTTTAGCCACCAGCCTCTTTTAACAGTATATTTATTATTATTATAAGAAAACACAAAGACTTACAAAGTCTGAGACACTAAATGCCTGAGATTTCCAATACATGCTAAACTCTTTGCAAACAGCAAATATTAATACGATAGTTAAATCTAGTGAACCTCTTCAGGCATTCTGACATGCTCTAAAATTAAAGATGTGGAGAAGATAATGAAAGACTGAGGACTATAATGACTGGAATAGACTGTGATGAAAAGCATTTTGCAAATGAGCTGACTGAGTCAGACAACTCTGATTATATAGGATTATTCATTGTGAGCCAAAGTATCATAATGTGTTCAAAAAATAATGCACTAGATTTAAAAAGTAACATTTTAAGCACTTCATAGCTAAATATAGAGGATAGCTTGTGGATAGTAAATCACAAAGGACTAATTTTGTCATGTCTCACAGGGCATCTATTTGAGGCATTGAATATGCTCTTTAATATGCTCTTCAGAAGCCAGTACAAAAAAATAAATTAAAAGTCTGGAGTCACAAGAGATCCTATTCACTCCCTTCCCACTGGTCAAAATATGTCATTGTCTGAGCATCACTGCAATTCCACTATTGCTGTGCACTTGACAGAACAACTACCTGAAAATTAAAATGTGAACTGTATTATACATAGATATTTGATATTTCTAAATCTGAATGTTCTTTTTCTGTTCAATAGTCCCTAACTTAAAAAAAAACCCAAACAATTAAAATAGTGAAAAAAAAAAGATTCATTTTCCTGCTATGACTTTTTTAAAAAAACTAGTATTTTAATACATGTATTTATATTTGTTGTTGTCTGCTGCTGCTTATATTCCAGTTTTAATATAACTTTATTACATAAAAAACCATATTGGATAAAATCTATTTCACACACTTGCAGAATCACAGAGTCTCTGAGATTTCAAGGAACCTCTGGAGATTCTCTAGTCCAAAAACACTGCTTAAATAGTTGGCTTCAGGAGGTTAGCCAGGGTTGTATCCAGTCATGGTTTTAGTATCTCTGAAGTGTAAACACCCCATAAATTCTCTGCGTTGTTTTTTCCAGAGTTTTACCACTCCTACAATTAAAAAACAGAGTATTTTCTTGTGTTTAGACTGAATTCCATGTGTTTTAATTTGTGCCCATTGATGAGATCCTCTCAAGCCTTGTCCAGCTTTCTCAGCCTATATTCAAATTAAAAATGCTTCAGTCCCTTCATCATTTTAGTACCCTTTTGATGGACTTACTTCAGTCAATCCATGTCTCTCTTACACTAGGGAGTCCAGACATGGACCAAGACTTTCAGATGTGTCTCAACAGTGCTGAGCAGAGGAGGAGGATCACATCTCCCAACCTTCAGGCACAGCTTACCCTTATGCAGCCCACCATGCTTTTGACCTTCTTTGCCATGAAAGGCACATTGCTCGCTCAGGACTCCCAAGTCCTTTTCTGCAGAGCTGCTTTCCAGCCAGTTAGCCTCTAATCTGTATTAGTGTCTGGGGTTATTCCTCTGCAGGCTTAGGACTTTGCATTTTCCTTTGCTGAATTTTGTGAGATTACTGTCAGCCCAACTGCCCAGCCTGTCCAGGCTGATCTGTCTGTCACATCAGTTGTATTTCCCAATTTTGCGTCGCCTCCAAACCTGCTGAGGGTGCACTTGGTCCAAACTTCTAGGTAATTCAGCAAGATGCTAAACAGTATTTCACTCAGTACCAACGCATGGAGTACACCACTGGTGAGTGGCCTCCAGACAGAGTTTGTGCAACTAATCACAACCCTCTGGACCAAGCTGGTTTTCAGTCCAGTCTCTAATGGGGACAGTGTCAAAAGCCTTATTAAAATTTAATAAACAGAATTAGATTATACTGTAGTTCTTGGATGTGTGAAAACCTGCAATTATAAATATGAATATGTTAGGCTATCATGTCATCCAAAGGTATACTGAAAAGGAAAAAAAAAAACCCACCAGGATATGCTTAAACCAGTTTTAAATACCTTCTTTGACAAACTCCTTAAATGCGATCCTAAAAAAAGATTATATAAAGTGAAATTATGTCACATTTACATGAATTAGAAGTGACTGATAAGCACTGGTACTCACTAGGCAGTGATCATCACTCATCTGAGCTTATTTTACAACCTGTACAATAATGTCTTCTAATATCTCAGTCAGAACAAAAATGTTCTATGATGTGTTCTTTTTAAAAATCAGAAAATTAGATTTAGAGCATTTATAATGTACATATCTGGGGAAATATTTGCACCTGATATTTCATATTATTATCAAATCAGATTTTGCTATAGATCTTCTTTAAATTCGGAAAAGGTATACTCCATTTTAGTGTGCCAAAAGTCTAATAAAATGAAGTCTTTGGGACATGTTCTTTTCTCAGACTCATACTGAACGAATATCTTCACTGACAGATGGTAAGTTTTTTGTCTTTTGGGGGGTTGCTATGTTTTCTTTTGTTATTGTTGTGATTCCAGTATGCTTTAAATTAAATAATTCATTTTAAAATAAATGTTTAGCTCACCTGAAATTTTAATAAACCATGTATCATGAAATGTACAGATTTTTTGATTCAATATTACTTCTGTTTTAGCAATCCTTGTTTGCATGGGATTATACTTTCAGCAGCTTTTATAAAACAGTAAGTTCCACAATTTTTGAGCAGGGATGCATGGAAACATGATATCTTGCTAAATAATTAAGTTTTGGTTGAAAGTTAAGATGGGAATTTTAGTGAAAAACAAGCATTAGGAGAAGAGAACTTTAGACACAATCTGCTTAACTTCTGATGACTTTAAATATTTAGTCTTATAGGATCGTTATCAGAAACAGGCCACTTTTTACAGATATATATTTATATATGAATAGGCTGTGAATATGTATATTTGGCTTGGTATCTGTTGTGGAATAGCCTCAGTAGGCTAAGTACCACACAGCCACTCTCTCACACCCATCCCCAGTGGGATGGGGAAGAGAATTGGAAAAGTGAGAAAATTCTTGGGTTGAGATTAATACAGTTTAATTGGAAAAGCAAAAGTCATGCATGCAAGCAAAGCCAAATAAAGAGTTAACTCACCCCTTCCCATGGGCAGATAGATGTTCTGCCATCTCCAGGAAAGAAGGGTTTCATCACATGTAACAGTGACTCGGGAAGAAAAACACCATCATTCCAAATGTCCCTCTCTTCCTCCTTCTTTAACCAGCCTTTATTGCCAAGTATGGCATTATATGACATGGTCAGTTTAGGTCACCTGTCCCAGATGTGTTGTCTCCCAAATTCTTGCATAGCCCCAGTTGCTTGTTTGTGGGTTCATGTGAGGAACAGAAAAGACCTTGATGCTGTCCAATAACTGCTAAAACATCCCTGTGTTATCAACACTCTTTTGGTCACAAATATAAAACAGTATTGTAAAAACTACTATGAAGAAAATTAATTCTATTCCACCAAAACCAGTACAGCATTTTAAATTACATTTCTTTTTTAACCATTATTAGTTTTCTATATTCACTATTTAACAACCACAGGAGATCATAGTTTGAATCTCTATCAAGAGTGACATGGGAGCACACATTATCTAAATCATCCCATTTCTAAAAGCAGAAATGCTTCCTGACATTCTATGTGCTATGTGTTAATCTGATAATTCTAATCCTTATTAATAATTATAAGGCAATCTACTGCAACAAATATTATGAGGCAAAAATCTTCCCCTTTGAGAAGAATTGAAAAACCCTCAAAAACATTGACACAGTCCTCTTCAAAGACAGCTTACTGAAATCATTATTTCTCTATCTGCACCATGCGCAGAGAAGCCCATGCAGGAGCAGATTTTCTGGGAGAAACTATGTTGCATGGAAAAGACCTGTATTGGAGCAGTTCATGAAGAACAGCATCCTGTGGGAGGAACCTGATGCTGGAGCAGGGGAAGGGTGTTAGAAGGAAGGAGCTGCAGAGAGAAGGCATTATTAACTGACTACAGCTCCATTTTCTATCCCCCTTGGCTGCATGATCAGGGGGAGGTAGAATAGTTAGGAGTGAAGCTGAAACTGGAAAAAAACAGGAGGAGAGGTGGGAGGGGAGAGGAAGGGTGTTTTTATTTCTCACTGTCTTACTGTATTACAAATAGCTGTCAATAAATTAAACGTTTTTCCCTGAGTCTAGTCTATTTGCCCATGACAGTAACTGGCAAATGATCTCCCTGTCTTTATCTCAGCTCATGAGCTCTTCCATCATATTTTTTCTCTGTGTCCTGTTGAAGGGAGTGAGAGTGAGAAAGCAGCTTGGTGGGCACCTGGCAGCCAGCTAAGGTCAACCCACCACATACACTGAGGATCTATCCAGCTCTTATTATTGATGAGCAATGCAGACATTTACCAAGATATAGAGATACAAACAAATGCAAAACAATGTTGTTAATCTGCACTAAGTGAAAGGCCTTACTGAGTACAACTAGAAGGATGAACAGCAAAGATGCCATCATGTTGGGGTCCCTTCCCCCTGCCATGGAGCCCTGGGAGAGGGGCCCTGGGAGGGAGACACGGGGTTTCCCTGCCCCTGCTCAGCCTCATTTCCCATTGGTTGGTTTGGGTACCTTGAAAACGCAAAGGACCCTCGGGTCCAGTGACTGCAGAGTTCCTGAGCTGAGCCCTGGCCACGCGGCTGGAGAAATAAACATCTCTGAAACATCTACCACGAATCTGTCCACATATACTTCGCTTTCCACGGGACTCCTGGTTTGAAATATACTTGTTGCAGTAATCCCCGCTGCGACACCATCATAATTTATTTCATTTATACAGCTGTTCTGAATTTGAATGCAATGTTCACTAACCGTATTGAAGGTTTCCTTAAATATCACATACAGAAATTCTGACAGATAACAGTAAGATGGAACCTTTCTCCACACTGATATTTTTTGCCTCCCAAATATATATGTAGCAGTGTTAAATACACCATCTTCTGTTAAAACAGATGGTGTCCCCAATAATGAAAAACGTAAAACTATGTCAGACATCAAATTAAATCTTATTTAGCTTAATTCAAGACTGTGCTCACTCTGAACCTATGGCATGGTTTTCTTTTGTTTAATTTCTTCAAAAATTTATCTCTTGTTTTCCTCAGGATCTACCAGAAGGAATACTTAATTAAGAAACTCCAGATAAATTACTTAAGAATTTTATTCTTCTGGTTCAAGAAGAACGCCCTCCATTTCTCCCTCTGTCAGGAGCGATAACATGTCCAGAAAGACTGTCTCCTCAGTTATGTGCAACTGTTTTGTTCATGCTCCAAGAATTACACAAACATTTTATGATTAGATAAAAGTGATACTTTTAATGATATATTAAAGTGGAAAACACTGAATCATGCCAATTTTATCTTCTTGGGTTCCAGGAATCTCAGTAATGCTTTAAGTCATGAGGAGAGTTAAGCAAAAAGTTGTTTCCAATAAGTATAATCAACGATATTGACAATTTAACTCAAAGATGATCAAAAAAAAAAGCAGACCAAAACACAAACAACAAAACTCAGAAGAAGCCAAAAGGTCAACAATTTTAAACTTGTGTAAGATTAGGCATATCACAAAAAAAACCCAGTCAAGATGGAGAAGAGCTATTGCATTCATCTTAGATATCAATTGCACAGTGAAGAACAGACATTTTCTCATAGGAGTAAAGTTGCATAGTGAGTTTTACTAGATACTACTTCTAAGTATAAATTATTATTTTTAATGGGAAAGCCTACTTTTGTTTTTGAATTTATCCCATCTTCATCACTGATTGTTTTTCTGGCAACCTATAAATTCTGAAAAATATGATTAATGCTACAAATGTGATTTCTTTTTTTGTTGTTTGTTCATTTGAAAACTAAATCAACCCAAAGAACACCAAAACTGAGCAAAAGTAGACACATGTGAGAAGTCTGCTGATGAACCTGGGTAGTGAAACTAGTAATAAGACCAAAGTAAAATGCATACTGGTTGAGGGTCTCAACAAATGGTCAACCTTTTCTGAATATTTATTTTCATTTGAGGAAATAGGTCATATTGGACAAATGTCTGTTGTTATTGGTTTTGTCAGCTTCTCATCTGGTACCTCATTCTGGTCTCAAAGCTCTGTTCTTTTCTCTGCTCCACTGAGTATCCAGTACAACACACCAGAGTCACTATCTAAAGCTACCAGATAGGCAGGTAGCCATCAGATGCTCTCTCTGCTCAAATGGCCATCTGGCTTGTCTGTTTCCAGATTCTGAAAAACACTTAACCTTTTATTTTCCTGAAGAAAACAGAAACAGTGGAATTGTTTAAAATCATAGCTATATTTCTCAAGAAGATGATTTGGAAAAAAGACAGGGAGAGAAAGCTACATACAAGATGAGAGGGAAAAATATGAAAGGCAAAGTGACTATCCAAATAGGAACTGGGTCCAAGATCTCATGGGAACAGTAACATGATGTTTCTTTACATATTGGTTTCTTCAGAACAATTTTAATACAGACATAAGTCAAGATTTCAGACGTAGAAGTCCTTAAGTTTTTTATATAATACACGCAAAACATCTGAAAGACAACAATGCCCACAGGCAGAGCAGACAACAGAAATGATGAATAAAAAAATCACAAACACTTTTGCTGTCCAATACTGAGCTCTTTGTTTCTGTATGAGCTACATTGATTCACTGCTGTCTCTGCCCAATTTCATGGTTCATTGTCCTTGCTAAAAGAAGACTGGTTTCAACTTCATTGTCCTATACAAAAGAACAGTCCATCCTTCCAAAGATAACAAATGGCCATTAGGCCTTACTGTGAGTACAAACACTACAGACACTGGCAGGTGCACTGTTGTGGAGCAATTCAAATCTGTTACAGTCGTCCTCTAAGGGGGTAGTTGTTAAATGTATATATAGTATCACTGTCAATCCTAGCTCTCTCCAGCAGATGATGAGCAGACTTAGCCTAAAAGCAAGACAACATTTTTTTTATAGCTTCTCCTCTCTCTGTTTCTATTCTACCATTACATCTGCTATACTGTATATATTTTGTGATAGAGAAATTATTGGTTTAGAGACAGTGAAACATTTGCTTGGTTGAGATTGGGTAACCACAGCATAACCATTATTACCATCATAAAACAGAAGAGAGTCAAGCACAGAGTGTTTGAAAGAGTTCCAGATATACCAGGATGAACTGAAAATCTTGGATTATTTTAAGAAATATAAGAAAATGGATGGAATACTGTAGCCTGGAAAGTCCTTTTTCCTCTCTCATTTGTAAAAAAAATATAGGCGTCATTACAGAACTGAAGGATGGTTGGAGAGAAGAAATTAGAGCAGAACCTATAATGTAGCTCTACGAGAGGTACATGAACCTGTCTCCAAATACATGTGTTCTTTCAATGAAGAATCTGTTCCTTTCGGTGCAACTTGAATAGGACATTGCAACATGACTAATCCCCTTTTGGAAGATATTCTGGTAGTTTCCTGTATCCTCAAAGAAATTCTCAGGCTGTAGAGGATAGTATCATGTCTCCCACCTTCTCATCTGTCATCTAATATAATTAAATACATTTTAACAAAATAAGTATCATATCATTACCTGAACAGCAGAAAAAGGAAAAGAAAGCAGAAGAGTAATGTCAGAGTAGAGACATTATAATTGTATTTATTATTATTACAAAATTCTTATTGGCAAAAATGGAACAGTTTTTCAGTATCAGATTCTTATACTGAGGTATCATTTTTTATCATCATACTCTATATATTGGCTTCAAATCTTTGGTGTGCTAAGATTACACAAAGTTATTCCATCCTAAAAAATATATAGAAAATAAAGAACAATAAGGACATTGCTTCTTCTTGACTTCTAAAGAAAACAAAATTGCAACTTTTTAAACTCAGTGATGCTAGATGTTATCACCTGGGAACAGCTTTATGTGGAAAATGCATTGTGTTTCATAGAATTCTAATTAAAAAAAAGGTTCCTGATTCTCTCATTCTGGGAAGGTATTTTTTCTGAAAAAGAAAGCAGATCCGGTCTACAGCGCATGAAAATTGAATCTCTGGTTTCAAGAAAAAAGAAACAAAGAAACTAATCTAATCATTTATTGTGTAAAAAAGGAAGAGAATGACTCCACAGCACATTTTGAAACCACCAGTTGAGAGAGATATTCTGTATTTCAGTACTGACTCCATTGCATGTTTGGTAATACCAGTAAAATCAGAAGACATTCATTCTTCTTCTGGGGAGAGCTAATAACCAGCTAGTGGCATTTGAGGTGGAACTCTCAGACATGTGAATGTATTTGCTTAGGAAATGGAATGTGAACTCTGTCAAATATTCTCATGATAAGTTAGTGGAAGACTGGACCTGGGATAGAGAAAGGATCACATTCATGTACCTCTGTATTGTGTGTGATTAAGTAAGTTATTGTAAGGCTTCAGAGGTAAAATAGAAGAAGGAAATGTACATACCTTTGAGAGAAACTTAGATGTCCCTGGAAAAATATGGGTATTTTTTTTAGGAATAATCTTTGAGATATATCCTGTAGTTTGAGGAGCGGGGGGGGAGGAAGGGAGATATGATAAAAATATGCACTCATAAACAGTGCCAAGACTATATTCTGACCCACAAGCCTAGAAAAAACTTGCACCCATATTATTAATATTCCTAAACCATGCTCAGATTCCTTTGGAAGGATGCAAGTCACCCAAGACTGAAACTGCATAAGAAACGAGCCTGAAAACTGATCTCTTACATGATTAAGATGCAGCCTTGTCCCAAGTCTTTGCAGTGCTTGACTAATTAAGATGAAAACTATGAGCTTACTTACCTTTCATCAATGTAACTCTTTTTAAAATGTGTATGTGTAACACCAGAGACAGATGATCAGAATCAAAAATAACAATGCAACACTGAGATTGCTTTTAAAATCTCACTTTAAGCAAGGAAATACTTTAAGCAGGAAGATATGAATAAGAAAGAAGGCAAAGAGAAAAGAGAAAAGAGCAACAGCACAGATGAGAAGTCTCAGACTTAGAGTTAACATTAACCTAAAAATCCCTACATGATAGTTCAAAAAATCAAGTATTTCATGGATTTTTTTCATCTCTAAGGATATAGCAGCAAAATTATTCTAAACAGTGAGGTGTGTAATGCACTGACTTTCTACTGCATAGTACTAAACCTCATATATATTCACTCTAAAAGCAAGATCTGCTCTTAAAGAAATGAAACAGAGTTTAAAAGAATACAGTCCATGTGAGGTGGTTTCAGTGCCATAGGATAAGTGGAAGCTTCATTCAAGCCCTGCCTTAGCCTCACATTTTGGCAACAGTTTAAATTTAAGGAATCCCTCTGGTCCTCAAGTTCTAATAACGACAGATCAGGTCTATTTATAAAAATGAACTGTTTATTAAACAAACAAGAGACCACAGATAAAAGATCTTAATCAGAATTACTTACTACACAGTATAAAACTAAAGAGCTACTAGCAGATTACAGTACAACACAAAACAGTGGACTACATCAAGGGACTTACATTAAAACTAGCAAAAGAAATAGTATTGATTATGAGTCAAATGTAACTTACCACTGGAATGACAATAATGTGCACAGATTCCTTCACTTAATCCCTGGGAAGTAACTGTGAAGAGTCCCTACTCACAGGAGAAACTCCACACAGTTCCAGGAAAATATACAGGTTTCTCTTTGTGAAAGTTTGGAGTGGCTTTTATGGTCGTAAAGTGAGGTGTCTGTCAGTCAGAAATCTGGCTTTTCTTCCCAGATCTCACTTCAACAGCAAGATGTTCGTTGGCAGCTGGGAGATGCCAGACCAGCATTAACCCCATAGTGCCAAAATAACTCACGACAAGACAGCTTGCCCTGCTTGAGTTATCTGATGGGTTAAGTAACAAACAGATAAGCTCTTGTGGGGAGTGAGATTCCCTGCTACATCTGGTCCCTGAACAGATTCAGATCTTACCTAGCAATAGAAATGAAGACTGTGTAAGGAATTCTAGAAAGACAATCTGATTCTGTAAGGAATACACAGTACAAGGAAAAGGAGCAGGTAACACAGCAATTGGTAAAGTACTGAAAAAATTTGGAAAAATGTTGTAATATGATAGCCACTTTGAATTTTTAATTGAACTACTTATTCTGACTTTGTCCTCTTTTATGTTAATTCTTTCACAAATACTTAAGGAAGATATAATTTTCTCCATGTAGTTAGTTAAACACTCCTTTTATATCAAATTTACACTACTCTTTATTAGAGTGTACCAATTACTTGCCTTAGAATCATTAATATATTATTATGCCATCAATAAAATAACGCATAAAATTTCAACTATTTTCAGCTTTGCTTTCCATTTTTTGGTCTAAAAAAGCAGACAAGCATTCCAACCCATAGGCTGGAGTGGTAAATAAGAAAATATATCAATAAGGTTGTCCTCTTGCTGTTATTTTCATAATGTGCACATGCCTACTGAAATAATCACATCATTAAAAGACATGAGCTGTAGGTATTTCTTCAGTCTATTAACATTTTGACATCATGTATCTATGTTCAAATATAGGATCAATTAATAAAGAAATAAAAATTTCTCTAAGTTTAAAGTTTCTAGATTGGGTAGCAGTGCATGTTAACTCTGACTTACTGAGGCAGTGAAACAAGATTACAATTGGGTACAAAGTACACTGTCCTGCACAAGAAGAAAAAGGAAAAAGGACCATTCTTTGGTTTAGAAATTAAAATATCCACTATAGAAGTATCATCAAAGGAACACTGCCTTAAACCGTGATTTGGGGTTATAAAAGACAAGCCATTGGTCACAGCTAGCACGAGTCCAGAAGGGGGAAGTCCTGCTTGAAAAACTCAATTTCCTTTTGCTACCTGGTAAAGGAAATACAATAAACGAGCACAAAGCAGCACTCAGTAGTGCTATACTGGATTACTTAATTTCTAAACCTAAGAATACTGCTTTTTTTTATAGAGTTTCTCTCCTAAGCTTGTTAAACTCTATTTTAAATTAATGTAGATAGTTTGCTTGTACAGCGTACTGCAGAGTACTGCTTTGTGCTCTTCTATTATATTTCCTTGACTGTTAAAGACCCAGGACAACCCACCATTATTTCCAAATAACATATGTAGTACTGAGTCTTACACTAAATGAGATATGTTTGTTAAAAAAGAAGTATCTCTGTCCAGTCTTGATATTCATATAGAAGTTTCTGTTGCACCAAAGCCTAGTGACATTGCACTATCCACACATACTGTTTTGTTTCTTCCTGATCAAGAGGAAGACACAAAGTTTCTTCTGGATAGGTGAAATACTGAGAAATCAACATTAAAATGATGCAATATAGTCTTATGGCTGTATACATTTTACTGTGTTTCAGTAACACAAAACTTACTTCGTGTATATGATGTACCAAAGCACAACTAGGCTCGATTTTAAATGGGAGCTATGTCATATAATCTTTAAGTATAAGCCATTAATGTTATTCAGAAAGTATCACAGTTTAGTGCTCAACACAATGTCTGTAAAATGCTATCATCTAATGAATATAAAGCCAATATTGACTTACAGCTCATTGAGCTCATTGGTATTTGACCATGGGTCATTGACGGTAAAACATTTTACATCTACTATGATTGTGTTTGGACACATATTTATACCCAACAGTTTATTGTTACAATTATATAGAAGATTAAAAATTACACCGAATTTAAAGCAGCCATGTTAAGGAAACTCAGCTTAAAGATAAAGTAATATCCTCATCAACATCTTACCTCAGGAACCTGTTATTATCCAATTACTGCATTGCTCCACAAAATGGAAAATCCATCTTAATAAATTCTTTTTTTATCGACTAAGCAAAGCGTAAAACTGACTGGACTGCTGTTAACACTCCCGGATGATGGAGCATACTTTGCTGGACCAGCCTTTCACATATATTAAAGCAACTCCACAAAAGGCTAGTCTTCTGGTTTTAACTGGTTTCTCAAAGCTCTTTTATAAGCCAAATTAATGCCCTTGAATATTAGCACTTGTATGATCATTGGTGTTATATTTCTAGTTGCAAAAGACATCTCTGTAGAGGAAAACTTTGAATATTCATTTATTTATTTATTTGATAGATTTTATATCACTACATCAGGAATAGCTATTATTTACAGTATGGTTAGATACAAAATGTAGCCCAAACTTCAATAAGGTACAGAAAAAGACAAAGACTATCTTCAAAAGCTAATGCAGAGAAAGTGTGATGGCCTTAGGAATTGAAAATCACTTAGATATATAGAAAGAAATAATAAAGTCATTTCAAAGGTGAAAATAATTTTTTCAGTTTCGTTATCTATTTTATGAATCAACAATACCCTGCTTTGCAGAGAGAGGTAGGTCTAGCCTATCAACTGCCAAATCACAGAATGAAAAATACTTTAATCTCAAAAGCTGTGTTTTCAAATTTTGGAAGGATAACAATAGGTAAAGCTTTAGCACTGAAAGGCCTCACTTTGTTACAATAAAGTGACTCATTCTGTACAAGTGGAATTGGACAGAGAAAACTGGACAATCCATTTAACTCCACAAAAAAAAAAAAAAGACTGCTATCTATGAAACAGCCTCACAATTCTTACTATAGAATTAATACAGAAAAGTTTGTTGCTTGAAATAAAGAAAAAATTGCTTGTTCTTCCTCTAGCTGAATAATGTTATTGTGAAAGTTATATATCCTCATAATTAAAAAATATGGGACTGAATTCAATTCTCCTAAATTTAATTGCTCCACTCAGACATTAAAGCAAAATCCCTAATCTTACCTGGGCTGAATATAAGTTTGGTATACATCCTTGTGTATCTTGTTCCTTCTCCTGAGATTTAGATAAAAAGAAGATCAGCATTCTTCACAAAAGCCCTCTTTTCAAAGGTTTATTCTTACAGCAAAAATACCACTAAGCTAAAACTTGGCTCACAGGTTTTCAGTCCAGATAGGAAATTATTCTTTAGAATCTAAGCTGTCACTACTGTTTAGTCTAGAAAGAAAAGACTAAGAGGGATCTTATGACTGTGTATAAATATCTCAAAGGTGGGTGCCGAGAAGATGGTGCCAGACACTTTTCAGTGGTGCCCAGTGACAGGATGAGGAACACTGGCCATAAACTAAAACACAAGTTCCACCTCAACATGAGGAAGAACTTTACATTGAGGGTGGCACAGCACTGAACAGGCCCAGGGAGGTTGTGGAGGCTCCCTTTCTGGAGACCTGGAGGTGTTCCTGTGTAACCTGCTCCAGGTGACCCTGCCTTGGCAGTGGGGCTGGACTGGATGGTCGCTTCCAACCCTAACAATTCTGTTATTCTGTGACTGCATAATCAAAGTGATTTTTCTTTAATGCCTGAAATCCACATAACAGAAAGAAATAGTTGTTTCAATAAACTCTCTATATGCAAGGCCTCATTCTATGCTCTTGCATTTTCGGTGTTATAAAATCAATTCTAACAATGATAAGCTAATGTTGGCATAGTGGACAGTAAGGGCACATCACTGATCACCAGTTAAGAATTCTTTTTCTCGTGTCTATTTTAAAATGCACTTATATTTGCTTTGAAAGTAGATAATGAATACAATTAAACATTTAAATTAATGTTGAAACTGCATTAAAAAATCTTCATATTTTATCAGATTTGGCTCTATAGTGATATTTATATTTCTAGCCTTAAAATTTTTAAATTCAAACATTTAAATATCTTTTATATTTATCTTCCTTATGATCTATATAATTAGAAAAAATACTTCTTCTCTACTGTAAATTAGATGAAATACACAAGAAAAATAGTGATGGTTTGTACATATTTAAAGTTATAAATTGATTTATATTAGCCTGCTTTTTATCACAGATTTCGTAATTCAGCACTGTATTACACAATCCTAACAAAAGACTGAGTTAAGTAAGGAGCATTTTTTGTCTAATGAGTAACTGGAAACAAGAGATTTCACTGTGTTCGTAAGATAGAGTGATAATCTCCAAATTAGCACCATATTCACCATTTGTTGTTTGTGAAACAACTGACAATTTTCTTACTAAAGTGTTGAGTGGCATAATTTGCCTATTACTTGTCATTTTGGCTTGGGTTTGGTTTGAAATAGGCAGAAACAGCTTAATTTGAATAAAGCATTTTTAATGAGTAAAATAAAATTTAGTTTAGTTTTCTTTTATTCAGATGTAAAAAAAGAAGTTCTCATATTACCTAAAAAATCTAATATTTTTTAAGTAACATGGTGTGTCACGAAGTTCTTATATTTTGACCTCCCCAAAAGTAGGAAACTTTCATTAATGGTAATTTATAAATATAGTGACACAAAGTTAAGGGACTCATGTAGAAAATGCACTCTAAATATAGAATTTGCACTCCTACTTATGGTATCCCAGGAGACTTGTACTAAATAATATCAAAATATCCAGTCAGCAGGATTGTTTTAATATGATTGAAAAGGTAATGATTTAAATAAATCGTTATTTAAATAATGATGGGCAGCTAACTCTAAACTCAAAAGTTGGATCACTGAAATCAACAGAAAAGAAGTGCAGGCATGTTTTGCTGTTCAGACATCACAGGAAGGACACAAGACATTCAAAACCAATGAGCATTTTAGTTTGTTTGTTTCTATTTGGGTGGAGTATTTTTCCTTTCTTTTTTTCACATTGACTTCAGTGTCAATTATGGAATGTGCTAACATATGGAATAATGGTGGAAAACCTGAAATCAAGAGTTTCTGATTTTTTCCACTGGACATGGTTTTGCATTTGTATAGCAATTCTTGACTCAGCAACATAACAGCTGAGGTTCCTCTCCCGTGTATCCTTTTTTAGTGTACTTTCGCATTATGGATAGTTTTCATTTGGATTATATTAGGATTGGAACTAACCAAGTAGCAGTTTTCTGGCATCTAATTATCTTTTCCATCTTTCTGATGTTACTGGTTTCTTTAAAGTGTGTGTTAAAAATGTTTTGCTCAAGTTAGCTTTTAAAAGCTCAAATATAGAATGTGTGCCTCCTGTCCACACAGGCTATTTTGCAGTCTGAAAGGCTGCCCTGTATTCTGGAATGTTTCATTGTAATCAGTCTATGCTTTCCTTTGGTTAAGATTATCTAGCTACTACCTAAACAATCTTTTCTCTTTCCCGCTGTCATGTCTATAGCCTTCAATTACACGCCAGTCTCGCTTCATCGATTATACTGAGGTTCCACAGTGGTATAATAATGTTGGAACGTGTATGTACATTTCCAAACAAAACCGAGATTTCTAAACTTGAGCATATGGAGGGGGGTTTGTTGTTTGTTTTCCTTTTTTTGTCTTTTTATATTCTCACTGCATTACAGAAAGAATAACAAATGTAACTGAAATCATCTGTGGTTAGTCTGAGCTATTTTATGAACTGACTCAAAGCAAGTAAATGTAAACTTAATTTATGCATATAGACAAGATCAGGAATTGGCATTGAATTCAAGGATATCCAGATTACTCTTTACAAAGCAGAATGGAATTTTTCATTTGTCTGCAAACTAAGGTGGTTTTGTTCAACACCGTGACCCTATAGCACTTCATAAAACCATTTTGTAGTTCCTAAAAGTGAAAGGTTATGTGCAGAGAGGTATTGAGGTAATGCAGAAGAGGAAATTAAATAAACATGATCTTAATATATTACTAGTATTTTATTTGCATTATTCTTGCTGTTGTTAGGTGTATCTGGAGATCTTAACAAATCATACTATGTTATTGTGTTATATTTGACAAATACGAAACAAAAATATCCAGAATGTTGGTATGTTTTATGTCTGGATTGAAAACATGTACTTGAAGATAAAAGAAAAACAAATAAAATGCTAGTAATTACACAAAAAATTCTAGCAGTCCTTACCTTGATGAAATAGAAGTC
Organism: Corvus hawaiiensis; assembly: GCF_020740725.1. NCBI lineage: Eukaryota > Metazoa > Chordata > Aves > Passeriformes > Corvidae > Corvus > Corvus hawaiiensis. The sequence goes on from NC_063215.1 coordinate 29,550,129, forward strand.
ACTCTTATAAAAAAAATCATAATTGCAATCTAATCTATCAGCATCACAGTGGACACAGTTTTTCATTCCATGAGTCTGACTGATAACTGTTGAAGTCTGCATTGGTGACAGAAGTATTGAATTGTTTCTTCTGAATTAACTGTCATACAGGTATAGGTTGAAACTTGTGTGCCAGTCTAAGCTAGAAGAAAGACCTTAACAATAACACAAATTATTTTTCTGGACATTTTTATCCAGAAAGAAGCAAGTACTACTCCAAAGAATTTAGAAGACTTTCAATTATACAGTTTCCTGTTACCAATGACTCTGTTGCTTCAGCAGTCAAGATAATAAACAGGGTATTTTTTAACACTCAGTATATATTTTATTTTACAACATGTAAAATAGGTAATATAAAATAAGTGTTATTAAAGACAAGGATTGATGCCAGAAAACACATAAATTGGGGATGAACTCATCTGTGATGACTTGGCAGGCCACACACAGTTGTCTAATCACATTTGAGATACCTAAAACACTGTGCCTGGCCTTCAGGTTCTGCTTCACAAAGGAACAGTTCTCCCATCAATTCCAAGTCATGTTTGTTAGCTTTCCTGATATCTCTAATATCCTATAACATTCCAAATGCCTATTAACATTGACGTTTGGATAAATGAATCAAGCTTGTTCTGTAGCCTGTAGAGAAATTCTTGGGCAGAGTGCTAAGAGAACTTTTGTCTTCCTGTTAGCACTATGGGGTTATTGTGCATCAGAATCACAAGTAATACTGCCAGGGTGGGCTGTTCCCTCATGTACTCAGCTGGTCTAAGATAGATGTCATTTGTATATCTTCTTATCAATGTGTGTTAATACTTGGTGGGAGGAGGTAAAAAAAATGGCTCCAGACTGCATCCAGAGTTGTTTAGTGACAGGACAACGCACAGTGGTCACATATTGAAATACAGGTAATTGCATTTAAGCATAAGAAAAAGAAAATACTGTGAGGGGGATCAAACACAGGATCAGATTGCCCAAACAAGTTGTGGAGGCTTCATCAGTGGAGACATAGTCCTGAGCAACCTATGGTAGTCAACCATGAGTGAGCAAGGATGTTTAAATAATACCCAGGGATTCTTCCCAAACTTAGAAGTTCTGCGATTTTTCTTCCATTAATAGTCAGTCTCTGTCCAACTTGTTAAACTTTTAACAGGTACAGTTTCCTAGAGTGAAGACAGCTTGACAACCCATTGCTTGAAGCACCATGTCCTTCTGTTTGAGCCAGTGTCCTCCTGGCTTGTTCTAATGTGCCTTTAATCTTGTGTTGGAAAAAAAAATGGAAAATCAATCCCTACCCTCTTTACCCTCTTGCCCATAATTTTCATGTCCCTCTTGACCCTATAAACCTCTGTCAGTTCTCCTTTGCGCATATTTTATTAATAATGAAGAGCCCAAATTTATTTAGCTGTGGCTTAGTCATTCCTTCAGAGACTGTTTTCATGCACTGCCTTTATTTCTCTTTTTCTGAAGCTTTCTATTTTAATACACTTTTTTTGAAATTTAGGAATCCAGCATGTACATTCATATTGTGATCCAATTCTTTACAGTCTAGTATAGTAGTTGTCCATTACTTTCAAATAATTCTTAACAGTATGATTGTTTGCTTGCTTTCTACTGCTACCAAATACTGAGCAGATGTTTATATGGAACAACTTACTTTAATCCCTAGATTTCAGATTGAGTCACAATGATCAGCTCAGAACACATAATTTTTTATGCAATGTGATATATTTATTTATTTATGTATTTTGGTTTAATTACTTTATTGCCCACCAGTATTGTAAGAACTTTTCATGATTATTCACAGACTGTCTTTGTACTTTCTAAAATGAATAACGCGATAACATCAGAAAATTTGTCAAAGGTCACATCAGCATATCTTGCACAGTTTGTTGGGGATCTTCCCTGTGAACTCTGACCACTATGAAAATTGATCATTTATCTTTACATTCTAATTTCCATCTCTTAATCATGCAAGAACTTCTATTCTCATCTAAAGTTTTTTTGAGTTATTTCCCTGTCAAAAGACTTTTGGTAATCTAGCAATACATGTCAATGGGATTGACCCCTATTCACAAACTTGTTGGCTGTTTGACATGGTATTTAAGGCATGAAATAATTTTCCAAAAGCCATGCTTCCAGTATTTTATATCTGTGCACAGAACAGCTGCTTCTGTTCTTTATCTACCAAATTGCCTAGTATGTATTAGTTTTACAGAACTGTATGTTATTGCATGTCTTATCAAACCTTTTCTCTACTTGTATAGTACATTTCCTACATATAAAGAAAGAAATATTCTTAATACCATAACTGGAGCAAGCAAACTGCAAAAGAGCTACAATTAAATGATGTTTAATACATAGCATGAGATTATTAGGTGAAGCAGAACCTTAATGGAACCTTCAGGAGCCTCAGTGCAGAAACATAATTTGAATGACTAGACAGAATCTAAGTTACATTTAAGATTTTATTTTGTAGTGGAGAATTGTTTCACAGATATCTTACTGGTTTCAAATGTCTAATAGCTTGCAATATGCAAGGTATTATTAATCTAAAGTTAGATGAATCATCACTAGAGCATTTAAAAATGCACATTTTCCTCTCTGATGTCAAAGTAAATCACAGACCATCACTCTTTATCAGTTTTACTCTAGTCTTTTAAAGAGCAAAGTCAAGTTAATCTGTACTCTACAAGTCAGAAGAAGGACAAAAAGGAGAACCAGTCTTGACACATAGGGTAGTATATGTTAAGTGTCTTCTGATTCATTAGAAAGAAAAACAGTGTCTCCAGGAGGTTTTAAGCTATACACGTAAATAAATCTTGGCAAGTAAAACTTTTTACAAAATGGCAGAACAAGAATTCAGCTGTCTGGTGTGTTGTTGAATTTCTTGCTAATAGAAACTTGCATTTTGAAGATGAAATTTTTGGTGGGCTACGTGGTAATTCAAAATGTAAACTTTGTTAATATTCGCTTACATTTGGTTAACCACTCTTAGAACTGTTGTTCACCATGGCCCTTATCAAGACTGAGACCTGATTCTTCCATGTACTATGTTAATATGCAATTAGGTGCATTTTGTCTCAAATAGGTAGTAGCATGAAGATGAAAGATAGTGTACAGATGGACAACTGAATCTTAAATAAGTGATCCAGTATCTTGAGCTAGGTACAAACCAAGCATCTATTTATAGAATATATCCCACTTAGCTTTAGTGTCACAGAAGTAATCTAAAGTAATTGTTCAGAGTCCATGTGATGCCAGTGAAGAAAGTTAAACTTACTGCCTGCGCTGCTGTTTGCCTCTGACTATTACTTGCCTGGTTATTTATTTTGGGGGTAAGCTGGATGTGCCAGAACAGCCTTTCCATCAGACTTCTCCTTTCATAGGAACTGAGGTTTGCTCATATAGAAGAAGAAGATGATCTGGAGTTTATGAATTCCAAATGTAGGGTCAGAACATGATTAGAGACCATCAGAACATGACTGGAGAACACTATTAGATTTAGCTCGGATAATATTCTATAGTTTAGATACAACTACTGCAAATTTCACCTTCAGATTACTGTAGTTCAGTGATTTGCATTAAAAACTCAATCTTCCCTTCCATAGCTTCTTAAAGTTACCATTTCCAACAAGGCAAATTCTTACCACAAATTTTCTGGTTATCATTATATGCTGTTTTGGGTTGTGGGTTTTGGGTTTTGGTTGTTTTTCTTGTTTGATGGTTTGGGGTTTTTTTAGTTTTTCTTTTGTTCTTGTTTTTAATTTTCTTGATCAACTTGAGGATAAGATTACTTCTTGTTAGTTTGCTTGTTACCCATTCAAAGTCATTCAAAGTACCAACTGACCACTGGAAACAGGTGCAATAGTAGACATGTTCAGTTTGATAGGAGAACTGAAGTACACCATGTTACCCACTAATGGAAAGAAAAACATTAAAATATTATTTCAGTGAAATGTAAATTTCTTAATAATCAGGAAAAATCTCATTTAAATTGGAGAGTATTTAAAATATATCTGCTTTGTTTGTTAGACCACTTTAAAAAGAAAATGTAAAATGAATTCAAAGGTATCTAAATGTTTTGGCACTTATTGAATGAAGCTCTATTTTGAGTTCACAAAAAAGCCCAGGTAAGTACTCATTAAGTAAGCCTGTCCTTAGAAATAATGTCTTGCATGTCACAATAGAGCTGTTGACTAGAATTAGGAAAAAATTACATTTCAGTTCACAATTAAGCCAGAGCAATTCAACTGACAGTAGATCAGAATTTGGCACTTAGTTTGGGCATTTTCAAACCCTAGTGGCATTTTTATATTTTTCATTACAATTCTGATGAAAAATTTAATTTGGGAAAGTAATTAATTTGCTTGTTCCCTTGCCATCTGAATCTGTCATGGCTCAGCATATTCATCACAAGGGGTCAAGCATGGGTAATGAAGCAGTTACGAGCTCACTGGCAACTACTATGCCAGCATTGTTACTGAAATGTAACCCAATCCTCTGATTACAGTTGTCTATATTGGGACACTGAATTTTTTCAGAGCCTCTGTCTTAGCTGCATCATCATCATCTTCATCATCATCATCTTCATCATCATCATCATCATCGTAATTCTCAGTACTACTATGAAGGTTTTTCCTCAAATCAAGCTATGAAACTTTACTTTGTTTACATGTCAAGAGAAGGTCTTTGCCTCAAAAAACATAGAGGTAAGGGACAGAATGAAAAATAGTTAATCTACTGCTGGCATACTGAGGCACATTCAACTTCAACTTTCTGTCATTTCAGAACCACTCCATCTCTCAATAATCAAAATTATTTGCAGATCATTTACACTTGTCTTCCTTAATAAATTAGTTAAAAGAAACTTTCATTGTGCAGAAATATTAAGCAGAGAAAGATAAAAGCAGGAGATACTTTTCTTGTCATTTGAGATTGTCTCTGTAAGAAAAAGACTGAACAATGATTGCCTCTCAGATGGGGACAGTACAATACAGGTAATGTTTTTTATTCCCTAATCCTAGTACTCTTCTGAATGTTGTTTCTTGTTGAAAATGTTTTGAGAGAGGTGATATATTTACAGAGACTTTGTAGTCTAATTTTTATAAGTCCTATGTATGTAGCCGTATAACAGCATTTATTAAGATTCAAATTCGTACTAGATCTTCTATCCTCCACAAACTGACATATTTTAAAATTAAGATCTTCCATCCTCCTGTATTATTATCTTTGAGGGGAAAAGACCATTTGAAAGGCAGAGGTCATATTTAGTGCCTCATCTGACATGGCATCTGACTTAGCAGTTTTACTTATCCTTTTGTGAACAGTTAAACATGCATTGTGTAAGTGCTACAATGGGACAATTCTACATTAATGATGGTTGTAATAATAATGGTTTTATTTTATTATTTGTTTATCAAGGTAAAAACTGATTTAATTTTTTATTATGCATATGGTAATGTGTCTTAATTTGGTTACAACTAGTATTCTATGCAGGCAATCAAGATGCTTAGAGTGTTTTTTTTAGTAGTTACATTATCTCTTTTTCCTTGCATAATATAAATAAAATATACCTCATTAAAAAAAAAATTCTAATATATTTTTCTCTGAGCTATCATTTATTTCAATGAAGACAAAAGTGTAAATCATTGCCCTTTGTTAAATTTTATACATCTCCTGCTTCAAAATCTTGCTTACTGTAGTCTAGTACCCTCCAAGAAAGCAGTTTGGTTAGGAGTTATGGTTATCAGACATGACAGTGTAGTATTTCCCTGCTCTTGATGAATATTCCATTTTTTTTCCTTTATGCTTCGACTACACTATTAGCTTCCTCAGATGACTGAAATAACTAGTCTCCTTCAATGAAGGATTCCTAAAGGAGACAGAATGTGAGTTTCTCTTCTTCTGGGAAACTGATTTTATAATGGTGAAGGTGTCAGACATAATTAAGATGAATGATTGTGTACCCAACTAAATGAATCTTATTGTTGTAAATTTGACATTTTTCCTATACTGTTCATGAGCCTAATAGGAACAAATCAAATGCACATCTTCTTAGCAGGAGTCAGACAGGATAAAGCACACAACACTGTTACATAACTGCTGAAATTGCAGAAGTCTGAAGCCCTTCGTCAGACATAACCCTTTCAGTATTTTCAACACAAATGTTGAAGGGGCAAATTTTATGTTTTATGACGTAAATGTGATTTATGTAAAAAATTTTGTCAGATTTCCTCATTCAGTGAAGGTAGTGAAAAGAGTACATAGGCTCTCAGTCACGATAATATACTGAGTCTCTTATGAGATATTTGGATCATTTTAGAGATTAGTGAATAAGACAGAAATAATGTCCACTACTGTTCTTTATTTTGTCTTTCTACCACCTTGTCCCAACAACCTTTAAACTCTTCTCATGGCTGGGGTTTTTGGGGTTTTTTTGGGTTTTTTTAAGAAGTAGCAGCTAATCCAGGCCATTACAATTTTTGTCAGTAAGTCAGTTTCCAAATGAATTTCAGATTCCAATGAAGATGATGACATATTTATTTTTCAGGAAATAAAACAAAAAAACACTTTACAGCTTGCCATCAGTTAGCTTGCTATCAATTATTTACAAGCACTACAAAATCTAATTTATGTCTCAGTGCACTGTAAATAGGGAATACATCCAGATATTACTAACCACTGCCAAATTTACTGGCAAAATCTTTATTTATATTATGTATCGCTCTGGCTAATTATTTCATATTAAGAAGTGAGCAGCAACTATCAGTCCACAACATCCAGTGGTCCAAGACAAGATAGCGTTGTCTTTTGATAGTCTGATTTTTGGTAACTGAGTAAAACTTGTTACAGAGAGAAGAAAGATAACAAAGAGCAAATATCCAATGCATTTAAAGCAGAACACACATAGTAAATTCAGATATGTTATCGAATTGCAAGCCAATGAAGAAAATAACAAATAAGCTAATTCTACTATCTAAAAACCATAAAAATTATGTTAATGTAATCCAAATGAGTAAGAAGAAATCATTAGCTTAAGTATAAGATGCCTCCTGACAAAGAGCTTGGGATGGTAATTTGCAGTGTCTGTCTTCTTCCTGAAGAAAATTCATTTCATCAACCCTAGGACCCAAGGAGAGGCCATATGTAACCAGTATTACCCTGCTCCACATCCCTGGTAATGTGGTTAGTATAACTTACCCTAGTTTATAAAGCAAGCAGCCATTCTCTGTGACCAAGTGGGTCACTCTTCATTTCCTGTCCTCCCACAATTAGGGCCGAAGATCCTGTTAACTAAGAAAAAAAATAAAATAAAACTTATTTCTACTTCTACTCTGTACCAGTCTCAAGATTCCTGTGTGCCAAGCCAATTACTCCCTTCCTTAGCAGCCTTGAAGGTCCTAGGCACTTGAGCAAACAGGTGTTGTTGAGGACCCCATCATAGAACAAAGAAGCGTGACAACACACTGCCTATGAAATCAAGCAGCAACTTCTTAGTCCTAAGTAGTGATCTTGGATGGATAGGGGACATATTGGGCATAGCATTCATGAAATGACAGACTTTTCAGTTCTCAGAGAAGTAAGGAGGGGAGTCAGCATAACTGCTACCTTGGACTTCCAAAGGGCAACCTTTGACTTGTTTAGGAACCTGGTCAACAGAGTCCCTGGAAGACAGTCCTGAAGGGCAAAGGAGTCCAGGAAGGATGGACATTCTTCAAAAAGAAAATCAAAAAGATGGAAGAGCAGGCCATTGCCGTGTCCCAGAAGACAAATCAGTGGGTTACAACAGCCAGGCTGAACAGAGAGCTTTGGCTGGAACTCAGGGGAAAAAAGAGTTTATGATCTTTGGAAGAAGGAGCAGGCAGCTCAGACGGATATTGTGAGGTTATGCAGGGAGAAAATAATTAGAAGGACCAATGCCCAAATAGAACTTAATCTGGCTCTGCCATAAAAGACAATAAAAATGTTTCTATAAAGACCTCAGCAAGAAAAGGAGGCCTAAGGGGAAACTCCATTCTTTACTGGATGCAGAGAGAGACAGAATGACAAAGGATGAGGAAAATGCAGAAGGACTTAATGCCTTCTGTGCCTCAGTCTGTAATAGTAAGACCAGCTGTTCTCCAGGTACTCAGCTCCCTCAGCTGGAAAACAGGGATGAGGAACAGAATGAATCCCCTATGTGAGGGGGCAAAAGGTCAGTGAGCTGCTGCTTAGAAACAAGTAAGTCTATGAGGGCAGATGGAATCCACCCAAGAGTACTGAGAGAGCTGGCGGAAGTGCTCACCAAGCCACTTCGAAATATTTATCAGCACTCCTGACTAAGCAGGGAGGTTCAACTTGACTGGAGGTTAGCAAATATGATGTCCATCCACAGAAAGGATTGAAAGGAGTATCTGGGGAACTATAGGCCTGTCAGCCTGACCTCAGTGCCAGGGAATGTTATGGAACAGAAATCTTGAGTGCAATCACATGGTGTGTGTGATCATAGTGTTTGGGCTGATAACCTTGCTTTTAAGACCCACCTGTTAAAATTTTAATGTAACAAATGACAATATGTCTAGCCCTCCTGTGAGCTCTGATAAGGCTCTGTTGTCCTGGGAGCATTTTTCTTAAAGTATGACAAATTATTTCCAGCATATAATTGGGAAGCATAACAATGACTTAGGCTGCAATTTGCAATGCAATGCAATGCAATACAAAGGTCAGTTACACAGACCTATACAATTCAAAGTTATAATAGGAACAACATAAGACAAAAGAGCATGTCATTCTGGTCCTCTTCTCTGGGACTTAACATAGCAAAAGACATGAACAAGTAAAAACAGGGTAAAAATTAGAAAAAGAATACTTTTATCAGCTGTCATCAGTGAAAAATGGAAAAGAAGAATTTAGTGTCCATCATTCTGTATAGCTTCCTCTCCTTACCTTAACAAAGGGACATCATGATTTGCTTGCTCAGTAACCATTAGAATCTTCAATGTAAGAGGCAGAGGCAAATTTTCTAAAAGGCTAGTGTCTTTAGAAAGCGTGGAATTCCAGGGTACCATTTCTGCTATTAAAAATTGCCTTTAAAATGGCGTTTAAAATGATCACATATGACCAATACACTCAAATGTGAAGAAGTGGAGAAAAGGGTCTCCACAATCAGTACCTGAATTCTACTCTTTAACTTTTCAATGTCAAAAATCTTCATTTTGCCTAAATAAGCCCAAGCAGAAGTTCTTCAAAAAATAATCACAAAAGTTAGAGCAGAGTAATGAGTCAGCATTTACCAGATGACCCGTTGTACATGCACAGGTGTTCAGTCTTGGCCTATGGTCTCAGGGAAGTAACTGAAGTGAACCCTTGTCTCAGTATAACATTCCATGACTCTGATGTTTCACATTGGATCATTATTTGATATAGACCAATAAATGATCCAGCTCATGTCTGGACCATAGAATTTTATTGCTTTGTTTTTTTTCAGTATCTAGCACTAGGCTGATGCAGTCATGTCAGCATAATTTTGGGCTTCTTCCAGTGATCAGCAAGAGAAGACGTGTACAGAGATTTCCTAATCTAATAATGCTTTCAAGTGGATATAACTACAAATGTGACTCAGACAGTAACAGCCTTTTCTGTTAAATTCAAAGGCTCTAGTTTCACTTCCTGCACATGATCCAGCTAGGATCAGTGTTGCATTCATAAAAGTACCTCAGAATTAGCATACTGCTCAATGCTGAAAGCTTTTACAGCTAAAAAACATTGTTAAATGACAATATAAAGTATTTATAATCAGCTGTCATCTTGATTTCAGTGGGACAACTCACATCAAATAGATCTTGTAAGTGTTTAGGATCAGCCCCAGGCTCTGTCTCTAAACTTTTGTTAGGCTTAATCAGTGTCTCACACACAGAAACATTAAGAGGTTTTTCAACTGCTGTAATGTGTGCAGTAGCATATATTATTTTTTAATCTTGTTTCTAAGAATTATATAAAAAAATTAAGGAAAGGTTGAAAACCTCAAGTATAAACAAGCACTGAACAGATTGCTCAAGGTGTTTATGGGACCTCCATAACTGAAAGATACTAAGAGTAGAAAACACAATTTTACTCTGGGGTAGGAGGACAGACTACCTAACTTCTTGAGGTCCTTTCAAGAGAAAATCATGGTGATTGTGACATGTCTATGCAGAGAAGAAAAGTAGTTCTTGCTTCCGTGATGGTGCTGCGAACCTTCAGATTGCACGTAGTTGAGAAGAACAATCTTTCTTGGTCAGCACATTGTCATAAAGAAGCAAATAACTATCAGCTGGAATTCAGTTGCAGGCTGCTTCCTCCCTACAGCAGGAAAGAAACACAAAATTAATTGAAACTCTGTATGGAAACCAATTCACTAGCCTAGTCCTGAGCTCTGGACACATCCTTATTCTTGAAAGAAACTTTCATGTTGCAATTCATCTCCTAGGAAGAGTATAAGGGGATGGAGGATACCCTATAAAATGGTTGTATAATGCCTTATAAAGGATCAGAGTAGGTATTTTACTATATCTGAAATTATATTTATGGAGATGGATGATGAGGAATTAAGATATGTACAGAGTGTGTCAAATATGGTTATTATAAGGTGAAATGGCTTCTGAAATTGATTGGGCCATGACCAAATAGGGTATGTCCAAAAGGGTTAAGGAAATAAGCAGAGAAATTGAAGAAGCTTTGGCAGACATTTTTATGTACTTCTGCTCTTCAAAATAGATCAAGTGAAATCTGAGATGACTGGAGAGCAGCCAACATAATGCCATTATTTTAAAATGGCCTAAGGAGAGACAAGGGAGGTAAAGATTCACTAACTCATTGGAATTCTCAGAGGATATGGCTGTCAACTTAGACAAAGGAGATATGAACATTACACGAACTTTCAGAAAGCATTCAGCAAAATTCTGCATTGTAGGTAGTCTCAGTTGCAAAGTCAAGAAATGAGTTAAGAGCAGACATATTAAGCTGAATGGAGTAAATCGGCTATAAAAAATGCATGCTGAAAGTAGAAAATAAAGTTAATGAGGACATTTTTTATCAAGTCAGCTGCTTAAAAAACAAATGTAAAAATGAGATGTGTCTAACAACTAGACTGCTAACTGCACTCCTCCTTCCAAAGAGTCTTCCCAAAGGAGGTGTCTTGCTTGGGATTGACTCATTAGTGTAGATCCTTTCAAGTCTGACATTTTTGTAGTGTTATTGTACTACCCTCTGCTGTCAGAGCTTCCTCCAACATACTGCCCTTCTTCGCTTTAACACAGATGAATTTTCATGCTCATGAAAACATTTTCCTGTCATCCTCAGAAAAGAATTACTCTTTATTTGCACCATGGGAAACTGCAGCATAAAGTTCCCACACTGTCCTGTGAGACTGAGGGGAAGAAACACCAATACTGTGTCTCTACCATTCAGTCCATGACAACTTTATTGATACTACTAGTAATGGAATTGTTTTATATGTGAGGGCTGTGCCATAGGCTGAGTTCACAACTAAGTGTAACAAATATTCCATTGCATATTCCATTGAATTGTTATATAGTCACAACCTTTGGTAGCAAGTCAAGATAGATTTCTATTAGTAGGAAAGCAAGAACTGGCTCTGATCCTGATTAGTAATTCCCTGAGCCATCCAGTCCTACGGTTGTTATTTGTGTTTCTACACTGCTTTTAAAGATGGAAAAGATGAATAAAAAAAGAGGGATATATCAAAAGCTTTCATACCTTGAGTTGGCATCACCATTCTTCCAGAGCAAATATACTACCAACAAAGCAAGTAATTTATTATTTATTCAAAATTTTCCATAACATTAATGAAGGGTTGTATAAAATATTCCTTTTCAGTTTTTATATTAACATGGGAATTAGTTGGAGATATTTTATGAGGTTAATACAGTCCAAAAAGAGTAAGAAATATTTCTAAATAATTAAGAATTTTTTTTTAAATTTTGTCTTAATCAGCAAGTGGAGGACATCCTAAGCAGTGTCTTCTTTCCCACAGACACTTTATTTTTTTTTAAGTTACTTTAAATATTTTAGCTGAATTTCTGTTTTAAGATGGCTTTATACTGGAAATGTCCTTCTTGAGGATATGAGGAAACTATTTAGACAACCATCTTAGTGCAGGTCTCCTTAAACAGGCAACAGGTTATACCACAGCTTTGAATGTACTAGTCACCAAGTTTGTGATTTTTAACATTGTGCTTATATCAGAAACTCTAAAAAGGTCATGCAATATAAATATATTTATATAATAAATATATTAATTCCCTTTCTGATGATAATTTATATGGTTTTCCACTCCATTTGAAGAAACAGTATTAGTGGCACCAGATTTGCTCATCTGCAGAGATAGAATCATAGAGTCAAATAATTATTTGGGTTGAAAGGGACCTAAAAGATCAGAGGATGTCCTCAAGTTGCACGAGATGAGGTTTAGATTAGTTATTAGGAAAAAGTGTTAAAAAGGTGTGTGACTGTGGCAGTTTGGGATATGATTTAGTGGTCAACACAGTGTTGCTAGGCTAATAGTTGGACTCGATCTTAGAGGTTTTTATTTCAACCTTAACAATTGTATGATTCTATGTTCTAGTTCCAATCCCCCTGCCATCACCAGGGATACCTTTCAGTAGATCCGATTGCTCAAAGTTCCATCCAATCTGACCTTGATCCTTTCCGCTACTCTGGGCAACCTCTTTCAGTGCCTCATCAACCTCACAGTAAAGAACTCTTTTTTTTACTATATTTAATAATTCAGTTATTCATTTGACTTCCAAAAAAATCAAGTCTCTATACTAAAATTTTGTCTAATGCCTATGTTCTGGATCTTAAAAACTGAGTTCTGAGCTTCCGAAACTGACTGTTAAGCTCCTTAAACTGACTGTTTATAGTAGTAGCAATATTTAAAACAATAAATGAAAAAAAAGAAAATAAACATCTAAACTGAATATGAACAGTCACCTACATGCAAAATAAATATATATGCCAAAATTTCTAAATTGTGTTGAATCAGTTCCTTGTTGGGCTTTGCATGGGGTATACATATGCAAGTATAGTTTTATGGTCCTTAAAAGTCTCCTCCACAAAACTGGCCTATTTCCTACAATTTGAAGTATTCTATTTCGCAGAAAATTTTTCCTGTTACCTATCTTTAGCCATCAATATATTGTGTTGTATGAGGCATAGTTGGCAAGCTGCTGGCAGCAGGGGCTGCAGAGGGGCTCTGTGAGGAGAGGCCAGGGCTTCCCTGTGCCAGACACAGATGGTTCCAGCTGGATCCAACCCACCCACCGCAGGGCACATCTGATGTGGGGACATCTCAGGGAAAATGTATTCAAGAAAGGGTTTAAAACATTTAACAGAGGGAGGAAGGAACAAAAAGTGTAAAAAACAGCCCTGCAGACACCAAGGTCAGAGAAGGAAGAGGATAAGGAGACACCTACAGCCTGTGGGGAAGTCATGGTGGAGTACCTACCCATACACATGGAGCACCCTACACCAGAGAAGTTACATACTCCTGAAAGGCTGTGGACAATGGAGAGCCCAAGCTACAGTGGGGAAGCCTTGAGGATGAAGTGGCAGAGAGGAGCTGTTACTGACAGCTAGTTATATGTCAGTTGGGGTGGGACTGGAAGTAGGGGAATTGGGAATGAACAGGGTGGAAATGTTGTTCTTTGCTTGCTGCTATCCAAATCTATTTTAAGTGACAACAAATTAAATTAAATTTCCCAAATTTGAGACTACTTTGCCTATGACAGTACTTGGTAAGTGATCTCCCTATCCCACATTTTTGCATCTTATTTTCTCCTCAGTTCTCTTTAAGACAGCAGCTGGATGTAGGTTTGGCAGCCAGCCAGGGTTGGCCCACAACATACATATGTAGCTTAACAGGATCTTCCTTTACTGAGAGAAGCAACTCTAACTACATGAATAGGCAGAAGACATTGCTCTGAAACATTTCTCTTTGCATTGTCTCTAGATGGAGCTAAGATTAAACAATCAATTTATCAAGTCTAAGGCTAGGTGAGATGAATTCTGTTGTGGCTGGCAAAATGAGAGTTAGAAAGTGAACAGAAATTACTAAAAATAAAAAGTGTTTCAGATTTACCTGATTAGATATGGTGTTATTTTCCTATATCTGACAAATGTCATCAGATTAAATTAATTAAGAGAAGTGTGATAGGTATTTCACTGAGAAGTGTTAAAAGTAATCAATCATCCCATAAGCCATCTTCAGTCAGAGAACATATGCAACATATAAGACTTTTGTGAACCTTGATCAGCACTTAAAAGGTAACAGGCAGCAAGGAACTGCTTTGAAATAAGAGCAACTTCTGCTGTTTCCAATGGAGAAATGTCAAATACTGGAATTCATGTTGCAGTAAAACAGAAGATTCAGTTAAAAATAGGAAATGCAGATCTATTTTGGTCTGTCTTTGTCATTAATTTCCCTCACTAAACATGGGTATTTTAGGAGTCTCATGACACTACTCATGTAGTGATTTATGTATTGTCCATCAGTGTTCCAACAGCCAAATCTAAATGAGAAAGACCATAAAGTTATGTCGTTTTACTTTTTTACCCATCATTCATTTAAAATGTTTTCTCAGGGGATCATTTGTAATACTTTCTGACCTACAGTCACAATATCTACCTGCTTCCTTCTAATTAACAGAGATGGCCCTGTCTTTTGCACCCAGTCTTTCTCCTGAAGATCAATTACCCAGCCATGAATTTTACTAATAGAAAATCCTAACTCTGTTGAATTACAAGACAAAAACAAATACAGTGGAAGAAGTGAAGATGACTTTGTAAAGAAGCCCATGTTTCAGTAGAGTACTTCATCACTGATACCCACAGCTTCTAAAGTCTGACTATTAAAAAACCCATTTATATTAAAAGGATGTATTTGGGGTATTTATCCCCAAAGACCTAGAATAATAGCAACTTCCTTCTTTTCAGTTTTTCTTCAGTGTACTGATAATATTTGTTTAAAACTCTTTCATAAACATGAACTGTGCATACACAATACAGAAAAAAAAAAAAAAAAACAGCAAAGAAAACCTTCTTTTCAGCCATATATATAGTAAATCATTAATTCCCAAATGGTAGTCTTTCACTGCTTGATGCTTGAAAATGTGTCTGAACTTCATGCACATGTACTCTACAGAATTATTGCCCTTGGGAAAACTCTACTGACTTTTCATTTTGTTAAGATACTGAATACTAAAATTAAAGTAATGGTCTAATGATGTCATCTTTATTGAAATGGAAGAATGGGACTGAAAAAAAGGAATTAGAAGAAAGTAATTACCACAGGAATTTATGTCAAGTATTGCTTTTGTTTTGCTTTCAGCTTTGAAAGAAAAAATAGATAAATGATTGTGGTGTTGAAATGCTTAACAAGAACCAGTAAAGGGACTCATTATAACATAAAACAAACATTGCAAATATTTAATAACTTATACATTACATTGAGACATTATAAATAAAAGCATTTTTAAGCATTGCTTTCTGCAGTTCAACCTTTTGTTTTGTTTTTCACTGTGGTAATTCTTAAAGCATAGTAATCTTAGATCTTAAAGGAAGAAGAAGATACCTAGATTCAAGGTTGGTGGGGTTTTTTTCCATTTCCTTGTTTGAGTAGAATTTGAAAGCTACCCCTCAAGGTTATTGCTCACTTAGTTTTTTCCTAATAAGAAGATAGGAAGAATTTTAATGTTCCCATTTATTTTCTTTGAAGAATATTTATGAATATTAGCACAGAGTTGCCAAAAATTCTCCAGCCAGAACAATTAGAAAGACTCCTGAATAATGATAAGGTTTTAACAGCACCTTTTCCAGCTCCTTTTCAGTCCTAAAGTACAGACTTCATGTAGCCTCAGTGAGTCCCTGAGTGTTTTCAGTTGGAGTTTTAACTTTGTGGTTTATTGAATGGCAGGTATAATGGTTATTCTACAACTAAGTAAAAGGTCCATGTGCACCATAAAGAACTTCTGTATCCTAATAACCTTCATGAACTGTTAGAAGATACCAGACAACAAACCACGAGGAAATTAGGATATCAAGGTAAATCAGAAGCCAGCTGAGCATTATGTTTTGGGGGGTGTTTTTTATTTAGGAATTATAGGAAAAGAAATTGATCTAATTCCTGTTTCAGGAAGCAATTAAAGGCCTATGGCACTCACATTGAATAAAAAACTCAAGAAAACCTATGAGATGTTCAATGAACCATTGAATATTTTGAATAATCTTGTCTCCAGTCAAGAAGTGAACCAATTCCTCCTTTATTTAGACATCCAAAAAAAATTTGAAAGCTCTAGATAGCTCACCACAAAAGACTGCACTAAAGGAAGGCTATATAACAATACATAGAAAGCAATTTATGTATAGAATCCATTGTTTCATTTGTTCAAAATGTCTAGTAAGACTAGTGATGTCCTATATTAAAAGTACATTGATATTCCTAATATTCTTACAAAATAAGTACTTTGTACATAGCTATAAAGTACAAAAACCAAACAAATAACTTCCCAAAAACTCAGTCATAGCCCATGTAGAGATAGACTTAATTTTGTTCCAGAGCTTACTTAGTCTCTAATGGCTGAGTTTCAGACAACTAAAAATGTTCATGTTAGTCATTTCACTAAGGTATGATTTTTTCCGAAATTTATTTTGTTTTCTTCTTATTTCTTCTATTGCTGTCATCATCACCTCTCCTACAAACTTTCATAAATCTTATCTTCAGCATACCTTGGAATTCTGCTTTAGTAACTCTGAACACCATGTACAGGGCCAGCTCATCATCTCAATGGGAAACTGAATATCCCACAGAGAATCTTTTACATGTCAGATGTGAATGACAGAGGAAGCTAGAGATAGAGCTGTTGTCTGTTTCAAGCCTTTCCACTTTTGCTCTAGTGGAGCAATTCAAAAGTTTGGCTCGTCATCTCCTAGTCACACTTGGCTTCTCCAAACTACCTCTGCCTCTTGAAAATGTTCACACACCTTGACAGAAAACTCATTCTTTATTTAAGCAAACAATTAAAAGTATTAGCATGCAAGTAATCAAATCAAAAGATAAAAAGTTCAGTCATCCAGCAGCTTGAAACTAAAGACTATTTGCAGTGGTTTTCCTTATACATAATTAATGTCATACATATCTACTTAGATGAGATTTTTACCACAAATTTTCATCTTTTTCATCTGTCTTCCACAATATTGCTGCAGTTAATATGTGGGAAACTTCTTATCCTCATTATTATGTGTTGTTTTTAAAATTCTGGCTGCAAACACCTGGTTGGTTGAATGGATGAGGTGTATAAGGGATTCATCGTATTTGGCAATTGTGACCTACCAGCATATAAACTTCATGTTTTACAGACTGCTACAGAACACCTTTTAATTCTTTACTTTTTTTTTTTAACATTGATAGAAGTTTAAAGCAGATTTCTTGACTTCTAAGCACAAGTTTCAGTAACACAGATATTGTATTAAATATATCACTTCATAATACACCTGACCTACATTAAGAACATTTTATTTTATTTACATCAAAATGAACATTTAATTCATATTGTTGTGAGTGCTCTTTTGTGAACACAGCTATCCAACAACATTCTAAAACCAAATAAGCTTTATCATGTAAAAACATTCATGCTCACTTAAGATCAGTAGTACAGGAGAACATGATTGATCTTGATGCCTTGAGAGGCCACCTAGAAACAGAGACTAGACAGGAGTAAGGGAATAAAGGTAGGTATTTATTTGAAAGACCTTCAGAGATACACCCTGGTATTGCCAAAATGGACCCCAAGATGGACATCAGGTCACGAGTTCTTCACACTTTTATAGGTTTGGCTCATTTGCATATCAGGGTTAATTCACCAATTAAAGCTTCAGTTTAATGGAGCAATTCCCCTATCTTTCCCCCCTTTCTGAGACTTTTGGTTTATACTTTTTGGGCCTAGGACGGTTGCTCAGAATAGGAGAAATGGGCAGACACAAAATACTCAATAGTATGGAAGAGAGAGAAATCCATCTGGAAAACTCTGGGAAAAGCTAGAGAGATTTCCCTGATAAGCTTAATAAATTGTTTTTAAACTTAATCCTTCTTTCATTTAGCTTCAGATTGAGAAACATTTTCAATAATTGCCCAGATATTCACAGGGAAAAGAGTTTACACATTTCTTGAGCAAACCGAAGGAACAAAAACCAACTGTCTTTATTTTAGGGTCAGTACAGAGTTGAAAGGCTAATAATTGAAAATAAACTTTTATTAAGAACACAAACAAATTAAAATAAAGTTAAATCCAAAGGTTTAAAACTTAAAAGATAAAATGATAACTAAAATCTTTGAGGGTGTGCAGCAACAGATCTTGAGTTTTCAGGGATGCTTGGAGTTTCCTGAAGATAAATGTTATATTATTGAGGGTCTGTATTACAGAAGGATGGATTTTTCTTATTTCTTTTTTATCAGTTTCTCTGTTCCATGATTTTAAAAGTGGAAGCTGCTAGATGAAGTGAAATTCTTCAGAGGCAGGGGGAGATTGATTCTGCTGGAGAAAAAAATATGTCCCAGGGGAAAAAGTACCAAAACTAACAAGATGTTGCCAAGTGAAAGGATCACACCAGTAGCAGAAGCAAGTCACTTGCAAACGCAAAGATTGCTAAGAGGAGAGCAAAGGCAGTTAAGTCATAAACGTGATAGAAAACTGGAATTTAAGTCTTAATAGCAGATGATTTTTACAATTTCATTATCTCAGGAAGGTAGTATTAGGTGGAGACCCTGAAAAATTAGTATCTTCTCTTTCAGTCAAGGTAATTATGATCTGAGCCTTTAGATGTCTGTATGTTTGATATTAGTAAGACTTAAACTCCTGGACTGTTAAGAAGACTTTGAAGAAGAGGATAACACAGAGGAATACAGAAGTTGAGAAAATGTGTAAAACAAGTTTGAAAATGTGAATTATGACAGATTAATATCACAACATTCTTCCACAAAGTCATTGTTACATGGGGGAAAAAATAAAGGAAGGCAATAAACACAATCTACCCGAATTTCAGTATTAAATTGACCTGGCAGTGTGCCCTTGTGGCCAGGAGGGCCAATGATGTGGGATGCATCAGGAAGAGTGTGGCTAGTAGGTCGAGGGAGGTGATCCTCTCCTTCTAATTGCACCTAGTGAGGCCATATCTGGAGGCCATATCAATTCCGGACTTCACAGTCTAAGAAAAACAAGGAGCTACTGGAGAGGGTTCACTGGAGTAAACCTTACCACCTTATAAAGGTGATAAGGCATCTGGAGTATCTTTCTTATGAGGAAAGATTTCGGGTCCTGGACCTGTTTAGTCTGGATAAGAGAAGACTGAAAGCAGGTTTCACCAATACATACAAATATCTCAAAAGTGGGTGCCAAGATGAAGGTGCCAGACTCTTTTCAGTGGTGCCCAGCAACATAATAGGAAGTATAGGTCGTAAACTAAACCACAAGAAATTCCACCTCAACATGAGGCAGAACTTCTTTACATTGAATGTGGCACAGCGCTGAGGCTGCCCAGGGAGGTTGTGGAGTCTCCCTCTCTGGAGACATTCAATACCCACCTGGATGCATTCCTGTGTCACCTGCTCTAGGTGACCCTGCCTTGGCAGGAGTGTTGGACCAGATGCTGTCCAGAGACCCCTTCCAACCCTAACAGTTCTGTGATTTGGTGATTCTGTCAAGAGTTTAATGTGGCACAACATTGGAAATATTACATGGGGGAAATGGCCAGAGATGAATTCTGATGAAGAGGAATTATAAGGTGAATAGACAGCTTGCAAGAGAGAGGATGCAAATAAGAAAAACTAAAACAGAAAACTATCAGATTGGCTACCAACAAATCACAGATCAGCTCAGACATCACTGTTATTTAATAATTTCATTAGTGATGTTGGCATGGATATTAGAAACATAACAATGAAGTTTGCCAAAGACACTATGTTGGAAACATCATCAAGCAGTGCTTAGAAATAATACAGAAAGAACCTGATGACCTTGAGAATCACAGTAATAGAAATTAAATTAAATATGTGTAGTACAGATGTAAAGTCACACACTTTGTGATTAATATACAAAACTTTTTTGTCAGTAGAATTGTCAGCTGAAAATTGAAAAGCAAAAGGACAAGAGTTTGAATATGGGATGTCTAGAACTGCCAGCATTTTCTATTTGTGAAAGAGAAATACAAGTGTGAGGTGCTGCAGATGATAAATTTTTCAGTGTAATTAAGGAAATATTACTTCTATCAAGTAAATTCATCAGGATACAGTCTTGGTGAACCAGGTTTGAGAAAAAAAGATGTCAAAAGGAATCAAGCAGAGGAAAGAGGTAATGTAATCATGAGGAGAACATAAGTAGAAGATCAGAAATGCACAGGTTTTTGACAAATCCTTAAAATTATTTCAAGTCAAACCAGGTGTATTAAATAAGCTTCTATTGAAAGAGCTTTTTAGAATACATTCTGTAAACACCTCCAAGTTTTTCACTTAGGAAAGCAACACTTTAATTTACTTCATTTTGCTTTATATTTACTATGAAAAGAAAAATAGAGAGGTATGTCAGTAAGACAGGTAATGAGTTTATGAACAGAGCCATAAAGAAGACCTGTTGGGAAAAACTCATCTCAAGTAAATTTATAGTGCTAAAATTATTCCTTTGCGAAAATTATTCAAAATGCTAAGCAATGCATTATTAACTGTATTCTGCTGGGTGCTGCATAAAAACATTTTGCTAGTAGAAATACTGTTACCCACAACACACCAGTCTATAAACTGCAACCAGCTTTGTGAATGGTTATATAATTTGGGAAACATGAATCCATGTTGCAATGAGTGATTTATTCTTTTCTTTGTCTGGGTTTGCTAAAAAATTACTGCATTAAAAATACAGGTGGGAATAAATTGAGTTGTGATGGCTTAATCTGATGGGATCATGAAGACATCCAAAAAAACCTATGGGAGGAGAACACAAGGCCAGAATTCAGAATTTTTCTAAATCTTCCAAATGTTAGAAAAAGTCATGTAATCTTAGTGCAGGTTTTATTGGAATACCAGATAGATTGAAGTGATAGTCTCCTGGCAATGTATGGAGAACATCTAGCTCATTTAGGTTCTGTTTTATCTCCTTAGATCCTTATAACAAAGAGAAAACTGTTGAGGGAATAAGGTATCCCTGTTGGAAATTTATTTTCTGTTTAGTTTCATTCTGTCAAAATAGCTCTCTATCACCTTCCAGAATCAGGACCTTTGATCTATCCTTCTGGTCTAAACAGAACAGATATGTATAAGAGGCTCTAGCCTGAAAGAGAGCATTGAACAAAGGATTCAAGCTAAAGCTGAATGTATATTAAAGGAAAAGAAAAAAGAATGATAGACTTGTCTTGATGTCCCCAAGCACATATGTTACCAAGGAGATTTTTTTAACATACTTACTTAGAAAAAAACAAGAACCAGGAAGAGGAAGAATGTGCACAGGATTCTGTTGATTTGACCCTTTGTTTTATGTCTTCTCCATCTTCTGAGTTAAATAATAAACATAGCTTTGTTTTGAAAACACTGATACACATTTTTTAACGTATAATTTTAATGTATAAAGCAGATGACAAGAACAGTACTTGTACAAGAACAGTACTTTGACCAATAAATAAGAGCTGGCCTGAGGGAGATCAATATAAGGTAAAATCTGGGACACGGAAACTCCTGTGCCATGGACTTGTAAGACCGAGTTTGAGTTGTTTGAGAAGTGGAAGAACAGAGGAGGAGGAATAAGCATGTTAGATTTTTTTTTTTTTAACAGTCTTACTGTCCAAGATGAAACCATGTCCAGTAGTTATGATTCTGCACTTACATATAGTAACATATGTATTTTAAATATGTTCATCTGATTGCAAGTACATGGTTCATCTCTGTAATAGTCAGGATAGTCTCCTTTCTGTACATACAGTGATATTTCTACCGGAAAGCAGAGACCTAAATTGTATTAATCCAATCTTAAAACCAGTTATTTTTTACTTGACTACAAAAAGACTATAGAGTGCTGAACTCCAATATATGTATTTATATTTAGTCATATCAGTCCCACTGCTTTGTGTTCAAATAATGAAAAGTTCAATTCAAACCTTTATTCAATCATATTTCTCAGTTATTACTGTGAAGGGTTTTGCTCTTAAATTTAAGAATCCCTGCCTGAGCTCTTTATATAAAACAGTATAATTGACATTTTATTTGGTAATTCTGGTGTGGCAACTAAAAAAAACCCCAAAAACTAGTCATATTTTTATTGTCTGCTAATATTGGAATGAATTTAGCAGTGCAATGGTCATAACCTTGGAATAAGCCTATGCCTGCTGTTGCACTTAACATATTTGCATGAATATAAATAGAAACAGTAACAAAGCTTACACATTTTTATATGTTGATGGTTCTTGTATTTAAAACATTACAGAAAGCTGAAAAATATTTCTATGCATTTTTCATTTTTTCCATTATTTCAACATGATGCACACTGCCTTTACTTGTAGTAGCACTTACTTGAAACAGCTCATGATATTGTTTTTTATTCTTTTGCTTGTTCACCTGAAACACTGCTGGTGCCAGTATTGCTTCAAGCTCTTTAAAAGTAATGGTTAAGGGCCAGAAGTGCAAAGACAAGGACAAAACACCATTGCTTCAGGGTTCTATTCAATTCTCTTTAATCAGGCAGAGTTGCCATTGAAATCAGTGACAGCTCTGCTTGAATAAGAAGGGCTGGATAGGGATTTCAGTACTATGAGCATGTAACTTAACAATCTGCCCTACATGGCAGAAAAGGACTACCAAAGGAAGAACAGTTTCTCTCAGTTAAAAAATACTCCTTATATTCCTTTTCTGTAGAATTGAAATAAAGCTGTAAATTTTTTAAGAAACACATTCTTTTCTCTCTTACTCCTCTGTAAGCATATAAACATCCCATGCATTGTAACTCAGCCAAAATCCCTCATCCCTATCCCTATACATCACTTCCAATATCATGCCCCCTTTTGTACAGTGAGCTTTCCCATCTAAGAAATTTTCCTATCATGGCCAAAAGAGAATAAGGAAGAACCTAAGTGCACTAACAACATGACCTAATGTAACCTAAGTACCCTGATAATGTAACTCATAATTTAAAAATCTTTAAAAGTCTTTCTTCTTTGCAGAAAAGTAAAAAAAAACCCTAAAATATATTTTGAAATCAGAAGATATCCCCCAGCAGACTGCTTTGAGAGCCACTGAGTCATGACTTAATTCACTTCTTTAGAACACTCTTAATTAGTACCATGGGAATAAAATGCCAATGATTTATTGTCAGAAAATAAAGATAAATGGCAACGTGGTGCTCTCCGGACTTTAAAATATACATTTTTGGTATCTTTTTATTTTCTCAGATATAAAAAGTTTTGGTGAAAAATATGGTAACTGTAAAACACTGAGAAACAGCCTCAAGTGTGAATTTCCATGCTGCTAAATACATTGTCCTCATTTACTGACATGAAGAGTCACTTGGCAGTCTCTGGTGCAATAGAATTATAGATTATGCAATTCTTAATCAGCTGTGTAATACACAAGCCTTCCTCACCCAATTGTATCAGTTCAATTTAGGTCATTAAAACTTCCACAAGGCAGCTTTCCTCCTCTGGCATTGACTGCCTGGAAAGACATGATTTTCCAGTAGTACAAGTCAGCAGTCACCTGCTGAGAGAGCTGGTGTGGCTTTTAAAAGCTGCTTCAGCACAAGAAGAAAAAGAGAGCTGACACTAACTACAGTTGTCAGAAATTCAAATACTGGGCTTTTAAACATTTCAGAAAACCAAACTGGAATGGAGAAGAAAAAAAAAAAAGAAGAGGAGAATTAAACGAATTAAACAAATGGAAGAAAAATAATCCTAGCAAAGACAACAGAAGTGAGAAAAATTAAAAGAACACAAACAGAAAAGAAAGGTCAAACATTAACTCCCTGTAGGAAGGTATTGGAAAATAAATAAACAAAAAAAATCTGTTCATACTTTAAAAAGAGTTCCAAAACTTTAAGTAATGGGTAATATTTCTCAATTAAAATGCAGATTTTAGGTTTCACACTGTATGGAATTGATCTCTATCCATTGAAGTCATATTAATTTCTCTGTTAACCTCAGTCCATATTGGGTGTAGTCTCAAGAAAGCACAGAACCAGAATAGTTTGACCAAAAAAAAAAAAAAACAAACGAAAAACCCCCCAGAACAATAGATGAGTAAATGTATGTAAATATTAATTATTTATATATACCTGCATGAATTTTCCAAGGATGTATCTGCCCTATTCACATGCAGTTTCACAGGTGATATGCACTCTTGTTAAACCAATGTATGGTGGCAAAAAGTAACTTAACACTGTACAAATAGATAGAACCTATTTTACCAAAGAACCTACACACAATATGCTAGTACTGTGCTTGAAAGCACATCTACAAAACAAAGTACATGATAATATCCAGGAGTACTGGGCATTAATTTGAGCTGACATTTGCTTGCCTAGGCAGGCTAAAAATATTAGTAAATATGAACAGCTTATTTGGGATGAAAAGAGGAGGAACTGGTTACCATGGAGGGTGGCAGCAGGGAGAGGAAGAGAGATTCATGTTTCAAAATTCAGCCTCTGAATTTAAAGCAAAACCCCTAAATATCAAAGGTAGTGGATGAATTAATAATTGGTCTGGATTTCACTTTTTACTAATTCTTTCATAATAAGCACTAGAAAAAACATCTTGCAAATCAATCTACTAGAATTATTTTTTAAAACAGGAACTGGGTCAAATGAATGGTTTGTGGGACATTGGTTTTCAATGAACGAATTGTCCTGCCTCAAGGCTGGTATCTTAATTGCATCTGAGCATTGCAGTAGTTTTCCAAGATGTAAAAAAGTATGCAGCTCTTGAGATCTCCTCTGAAATACAACAAACTAGAACAATGTTAATTAGTAAAGGTAAAATAGATCTAAAGAGAGAATGGAATATTTTATCTGAAGATTTGCGTTAAACAGAAATAGGCAAAGATGGAATGAAGGTAGCAAAATTGTAATCATCAGCTCTAGTGATAGCTGTTTTAGAGGAAGAAAGGGTGAAAAATCAGATGATTCTCAGTTTCTGTGTAATTCTCATGTACAGGTTTGAATATATAAATAATAGCTTATTCAATACTCTGGCTTTAGAACAAGGGCATTCAGAAGAAGCATGGTATGGGTAAAGAGTAAATTATCTAAGAAAAAAACATTGCATTTATAAGTAAGCCTACATTTGAAGTCAGAAATATAGCAAAAAGAGGAAGTTCAAGGAGGAAATTTGTTAAAGAAAAAATGATGATGGTAAAATTTCTGCTGGCAAGACAAACCTTCAGATTGTGAAAGTTCCTCCCTCAACTGCCCTATTTTCAAACTTTGTTTTAGACTTGGCACACACCTAGGTCTAACAAAGGACTTCAGAGGATTGTGGCTAGTTGCTGAAAAGTGTTTATGTTCCAAAGTCAAGTTTCATTATCCAAAGGGAAACTCTAACAAGAACAGCCATCCTGTGTCAGAACAAAGACCCTTCTTGACATTGTTTTATGCACTGGCTGATACAAACGGTCACACTAGGAATGATCTCCTTGGTGCCAGATTTGTCTTTCCTATATTTGCCATCTTCAGTAGTGCAACACTCACTCTCTTCCCTTTCTTTTCAGTTACTGTCCCTTGAGATGATTTTGTTTTCCCCAAGTCTATTTTTATGCTCTTCATTAGGGAACAGAAGACATTTCAATATTTTTCAGTGAGATTGTGTGTTGCTGATTGGCATGAGTGAGCACTCTGGCCATTGGTAGTCAGACTGTCCAGGGTGCTCTGCCTAATCCCCAGTCTGTTTTATGGTGGAGGGATGATAGCTTATCTTTGTCCTCCTGTACTCATTGTTTGCTCAGCCCAAAGGGGAAAACCAACAGAAACAATGGCAGATGAAGTTGTCTAAGCGAATAAAACAGCACTATAATAAAGAAGACTCTTCTGGTCCTGTCCTGCCTCTTTAAACTATTTGTGACCCACCACCATAATATCCAAAATTATGATTAATATCTTTATCAGACTTCTATTCTATCACCTTCCAAAAGTTTAGGATCTAGAGACTGTCTGCATCCAGCCTTTGTGGAGGAAAACTTCTGAAAATCTATATTAGCTTTTTCATTCAGGAATACTGAAGGCCAACATGCAAGCAAAACTGTAAAGTTACAATTCCCTAATCATCCAGCAGACTTGGAAACGTAAAGTACCTCTTTGATATTTGCAGACAATGTGCTAAACTGAAGAGAATGGACCAAGGTACCCAAAGGAATTCAGTGTATTTATGGAGTGTTCTCTTTGCTCTCCTATTTGTAATTCATCCTGCTTCATCTAGGGAATTAGTAAACATAGATTTGCTTCCATGGCCTAAAGAGAATAGAAGCTTCCCAAAGACTAGGTCTTTTATTTAGAATAAAGTGCAATTGTAAGATCTATGTACTGTCGCATCTCACAGAATCCCCATAAAAGCATTTTGATTGCAATAGAAAAAAAAAAAATAATTGCAATGTAGAAAATATTAAACCCAAACTTTGTTAAGTAACAGTGTTTAATGCAAGGGGATTCTCAGGTGATGCCATTTCTCATTACATTCAACTGTTTCAAGTTTATAAAATGACTGCGAATTTTTCTTGACAATTAGGTATTGACAATACAAATACACAGAAAAATTTATCCATAGCAGTATCTTGTGTAACTAACAGACTGCATTAAAGTCTATACATTTCAACTTTTTGCCTGAGAAAACAGCAGTTAACATCTATTGTAGTCAAAGTTGTTGTTTCACAAAACAGCCTGAAGTTTGCTTACTAGCAGTCATATCAATAGCAGGAGTTTATCAGATGAAGTCTTCACCAGTTATGGGTTGTGACATAAGGAGAAATTTGGAGTGAAAGGAGTTCATTTGGATTATAAAAAGCAATAAACTTACACTATTCATGAGGTAAAAATATTTAGCTTGGTGCCATGGTTTAATCCATTTGGCAGCTAAATACCACCCAGCTGCTTATTCACTCTCCCATAGAGTGATGGGGAAGAGAATTAGAAGGGTAAAATGAGAAAAGTCATGGGTTGAGATAAAGACACTTTAGCAGGGAAAGTAAAAGCTGTATGCCCAAGCAAAGCAAAACAAGGAATTCACTCACCATTTCCCATGGGCAGGCAGATGTTCAGCCATCTCCAGGAAAGCAGGGCTTCATCACACACAACTGTGAATTGGGTAGAAAAATGACATGACTCCAAGGGTTCCCCATTCTTCTAAGCATGACTCCTTAGGGTGTGGAATACCCCTTTGGTCAATCGGGTTCAGGTGTCCCTGCTGCCTCCTCTCTCTGGGGACTGTAAGGGCTGACACCCTACACAACACATGATTAAGGCAAACTGTCACAAGACAGGGTTATGATCGTAAGGCATACAGTTCTGTCTGATTATATCTAAGAATATTAAAAGCAAAAAGCAACCAGCAAGGCAGGAGAAGCAATCCTGACTGCGGTACAGAAAAAAATGGCAGTGATTCAATGGCCACAAGGAATAATTGTTTTGTTTTGGTTTAATTACTCAAAAAAATTGAACTTAAACTTTCTAAAGTTCAAATCAGGCACACAACTTTATATATGCAATATAGAATGATAAAACTTGCTGACAGTTGGATATGCTCATTAGGAATTGTAAGTCAGCAGCACCACTTTCAAAACCCGAAAACTGTTAATATGCGGACTTCAGCCAAAGGAATAAATCAAATAAATCAAATATTTAGCTTGATACATGTTGTCATTTTTCTACGTATGCAATATATTTTCAGATCACAGCTTCTTTGGATTTATTAATTATTCCAGTATATTCCCCAAATGCCTTATGAAATTGTATATTATATGAAATACAAATAAAGAATCAGAAGCCAGGCATATCTGGTTAATAGCTAGTCTATACATCTGAAATCTTTTGTCAAGAGAGCTGTACCAACTCATTAATTCAAAAAGAGTTTAATAGGGAAACCAGCATCAATAAGCCAGCAAAATCCCTTTTACACTTTTCTAGAATGATCAACACCTCTGAACAATGTAATTCATTGTGGACAAAGATTGTCAGCCTACTGATATCAAAGGCTAGACTAAGAGAGGAAAATATCCATAAAACAACCAATGGATTAGAAACTTATATTAATATCTGGGCACACAGTAATAATCCAGTGAAACAGATTTAATGCTTTGTGTTTAAATTATCCTATTGAAAATAATATAATTTAGAATAATATTAAAGAGATGGCAGCTGGGAAGGTAACAAAGTTAGAACTCCTATCTGTGTAATTTACTTGCATTTACAGAGCTCTCAGTCTGCACTTTACTTATAATTGGTCACTCACGTTTGTTATCTAGGACACTTTCCCTGTGCTTCCTCTAAAATTATCTACTGATAAGTCAAGCTTTCAGAAGCTTAATGCTGTGACAGCCAGGCTTGTATTTTCTGTTTTGCATAAGATATTGCAGACTCCTGTGTTCAGAGATTTCCAAAATTCAAAGTGCAGTCATTTGAAATTGTAAATAAATCCACCTTTAATCCACAGGTAAATTTAACCTGGTAACTACCCTGAAGTATCAAGCAAGAGCAGGTTGTCCCATCGTGATACATAGTTTGAAGCAGGATTATCTGTCAAGTTATTTCATTAGGATGTTCTGTGAAAAAATAAGCAGTGCCAAACATTTCAAAGTGGTCTCAGCAGGGAAGTTTGAGATTGTTGCATTAAGTGTTTGTAATGTAATTCCATTATTTCCATGTAAATTGACTAATGTTAATTAATTAGGGAATGTGCTCCAGCCTCCCTTCTGCACCTTGTTTCTCCCCAGTATGATGAGTAAAACTGCTGTAGCAAGTTTAGGTTTCATGATGGATCAAAATCTTTCACAGAAACCAAATTCTTAAACTGTAAGTATTCTGTTATTCAACCACTGGGCCTCAACAAAATTACTTCCTGCATATCACCGCCTACACAAACTGATCTGTTGTGACTGCCTTTTCTTATTAGTAATCTACATTTAAGTATTATGTTCTCTCAACACCTGGAAAAATGTAAATTACCCTATTAAGAAAGGGAGAACAGAGACCAAGCCAGCCTGGATTAAAACAAAAGACCTCTCCTACTTACATTGCTTTGATAAATGTTTTTACTTAAAGGTATTAGTTTAATCTTTAATAATCTCCTGTTTTCTTTTACTAAAGAAAAGTTTAATTACTGTGTCCTACCTACTTGTCAAATACAGATTTAGTGTTCTAACCGTTAAGAGGACATAAGAAAATGTTGAACAATTGCATATAATTTTTAATTTCATAATGCTAATTTCATACAGGAACATTATCCTTAGCAGACATTAGTACAAATATAAAGATGCTTTTACGCTACATTAAAATTTTAAGTGTTTATCTATGTCCTTGGTAAGAGAGAAAGCTTCTTTATGAACAGACTGCTTTGCACTAATTAAGGCACTTATAGATAATACAGAAAACACTTCTTCTTTGGAAGAAGAAATTGTCTTCCAAAAAATTTGGCTCTATTTACTGAAAAAAAAAATCAAAATTTTATTTAAAAGAAACAAAACCAACTCTTCTCTTTACAGACATTGTAGGGTAGTAAGCATAAACCATAATAAAAGGGTATTTTGTACAGATGTCCTTGTTGGTGCACTGAAACAAATCAAAAGGAGCCTAAAAAATACATTCCAAATGGATAGTTTTTGTGTAAAGAAACACCGACAATTGAAATACAGATTAAACAAAAGAAATTAGCTGTAACACTTGCAAAACGCTCCCCAGATGAGTGTTCTTCAGGACAAATGCTGTAGCCATCCTATGATATGGGGAAGACCCTTGATTCAGAGAAATTACTTTGAAAATGGAGATTGCTGGGGGTGTGGACTTCAAGGTCTGCATTTTACATACCTTTCAAGTTTCATTTAACTACTATGGTGACAGGCTGTCTTGGAGTAAAAAATACAGGTCTGGAACCAAAGGCCCCCTTTCTAGTACTAGGACAGACAGAAACTGAAAAGAAACTGCAGACTCCACAGCAAATCTGTGACCTGGAAGCACTCTGAGAACATCCTGTACCAAGCACTTCTGAAATTATTTCAGTGGGAAATATTAACCACTTCTCTGCACATGGACATGTTTGAGTCATCCTAGATATATTTTGTGATACATCATGAGCTGCCTTTGGTCAGAAGTGTAAGTTTTAAAACACCTCTGAAAGAGAAACCTCCTTCACAGACTGTAATCATGAGTCTTAACTGCCTTGGTTTTGTTCCCTGACCGCATGACTTTGAACCTGTAACAACATTTCGGTTACACTCTACAGAAGCTCTGCCAGTAGAGTTGAAAATTGTAGATCCATGAGTAGACTGCTGCACTGAAATCAGGTATCTGTACATGGTTGCTATGTTGTCAGAACTTTTCAGTGGGTAAACAAACACACACAAAAATAATGAATTATATTTGATTATGCAAATAATTGTGCCTGATTTCTACACTGCTGTTTCATCTAAATTAGATCCTTCTGGGTTTTGTGATCATTACATTTTCAAACTGAAATGCATATCTGTGTTTAAATGACAAAGTTAGCATCTGAAAAGATTTACCAACATTAAATTACAAACGTGCACAACACTGCAAAGCAGCAAGTTTGAGCAAGCAAAAAAATTAGAATGGTTCTGAATTAAAACATATTTGTGTAAAAATTTGAAACTGTGACATCCTTTAAGAAGATACACGCTTATGGTGCCTTAGCTTTATTAAAAAAAAAAACGGTTTGTTATAAGTCTCAAGTTTCAGATTTCTAAAATAATTATTCATTTCATCCTTTTTTTGATTTTTAAAAAACCCCACAGAACAGTTACAGTAAGAGAGCTTTGCAAGCAGTTCTTCTTCAGTCCCTATTAAAAATATATCTGAGATCAGAAATCCTCAGATATTATCAGCTTTATAGCCTAGAATCAAATGAGCCTCCACTAATTTTTTATGAAGGATCCTCTTCTGTGATGCCAAGTCCCTCATGATTTCAGAAGCTTCTGAAACACACGGTACTAGTCCAAAAGGCATCACAGGCACAAAGCTAAAAACAAGGACCTTAAGACTCCCCTTGGGAGTCTCAGCCTTATTGACTGTATTATATGGATCAAGAGGCTTCTCTAGTATCCATGAATTTCCCTGGTGGTTTTGTGGTGTCTTAAACCAAAGCCTTTTAACTGATTCTTTTCCACTTAACAATTACAAAAGTTTGACAACAAGAAAAACCCCAGAATCTTTGGAAAGTTGGTGAGGAAAGCACCTCTTTCTTCTGTTCCCTCTGTGTTGAACTAGACCCAAACTACGTCAAATAGCAGTTATATAGATTTTATTAATAGTTTCTATTAAAAACAGCAACATAGACATTAAAAGCGTTAAACATATACTCATTACATTTTTGTTGGGTATAATCCTCAACCTTACTGTCAAGATTGTTAAAAGATTGTAATTTAAATATGTATGTTTAAGAAACAATCCAGGTCTGTAGGTTTGGAATCAATGCATAAGCTTATTTAGTTAGTTTATTTCACAGATGTTTTTTCAATAATCATAACAGGTCTTATTCTTATAATCATACTTTCAAGTAAGTTGCCAACATGTAATTCAATAGCCACTCATTATTTGCTAAAATTTAATTGACTGGACTAATGAAGAACCAGTAGTCCAACAATGTTTTTTATCTGTATGATTCCTTTTAATATCTATTCTTCCATTTCTTGCCTTTTTATTGTGTATTTGTTTCCTATGACTTGTGAGAGTCAGACTAATCTTTTCAAGATACAAACTATTGTTGAATAACAAATAACTTATTACTGTATCCTGCAGCTGTAGGGAGGAGAGAAGATCCAACAGCAGGAATTGTGCAGCAAGATTGATTTATTTAATTATTTTACAAACTCTTTTCTAGACTTTTTTCTTCATAGACTAATTGGACAAAGGATCAGTCACCCCCTGGGTGGATTGGCTAAAATCCTAAACATCCACTGTCAAAATATTTTTCTACTGTACCATAAACGTAGTTGTACAAGGTTGCAAGTGTTCATCGTTTATAGAAGTTCTGCTATTATCTTCCGTGAGAGAGAAAAGTATCCCACGGGTTAGAAAGAAGCAAGAAAGTTCTTGCTAGCAGCAATATTGTATCCACACTAACTTCTTTATTTTACCTTCTAAATTGAGATGATGCCATTATTTGAGGTTATTTTCTGTGTTAGAGGTATCAAATACGTCATTAATGTCTCCAGCATGCTGTTTGTTTATCTGTGAAAAAGTCTGGGAATTCATTTTCACTTAATGGCTTGTTCTCCCAGTCATAGCAATATATTACATACATATTTGGTTCATATAGCAACAGTTCACACGTGTGACTGGACAATGGGCATAAAGGCCTGTCCATCTGGAAGCTGAACAAAACCTCTACATAGTGATGGAGTAACAACACTCAAGGTCTTGTTGCAATCTGAACAGTCTGCAAACGGCTGAAGAAATTAACCTTCTGCTTATAAATTTATCAAACCATTCTCTCACTATGCCTTATTCTTTCCTTCTATGCAGTTACAAAGCAATCTCTTCTATTCATAGCACTCATGATGGGCCTCAGTCCTTTTCACAAATAATTACTTCTATATACAAAAATGGATGAATTGCATTCTTTTTTTGAGAAAAAAAATCACAACCAAAACAACAACAACAAAAAGCAACCAAAAAAAAAAAAAACCACCAAACCAAAACCTTTGCAAACTTAGTGCTCCCTAGAGTAATAATTACAATTAAACATGTACGCCAAAAGAGCAATGTAACTTCGGGAATAAAGCCTGCAATTTTCTTATCAATTTTTACTTATGTTAACAGAAAGGTACATAAGGCCTTGAGATGGAAAATGCCTTGTACAAAATTGAAAGTATAGTTATAATAAACTACAGCATTTGAAAAATTCTTGCCACCATGTGAGTTTGTTCCCTAACTCATTCTACACGCAATAACTGCTTGATTAATGGAAATACAAAAGTTTCAAACAAGCACAAAATTTCAGAATTTCAAAATGTGAACTAGGCACTTAATTTTGTGTTGACAAAGTTGTAAGTGCTTAAACACTTGTGTGGATCTGAGTCTTATTTTTTACATAGCACTCTATATGTTCAGAAAGTATACCTCAGAATTTTCACATAATTAATCCACAAAATACATGTACAATTCCTACTTGATACAAAGCACAAAAAAAAATTACTTTCGCAGGTAGGTAGCAGGTAGAGAATTAGAACTTAAGACCTCTTTATGCTTCACCAAGCCTTTATTTCCCCATTTCACCCTAATTTCTTGTAATTGAAAGATAAACTGATAAAAGTTACAAACAATATGAGGATATCAACCAATATTTAAACACACGACACTTCCACATTAACATATTTCATAATGTGTCTAATGAACGTTATGAGTTAGAAGACATATGGAGTGTTTTATTCTTAACTGGATTATCTTTAGTTTGGTTTTTGTTTTGTTTACTTTTCTGGCACTCAGTTTTAAAAGCCTCCCTTTTTGTTTTTTTTTCTCTTGTGTGTGTGATTATAATTGCAGCCAGGTTTTTTTATCTGAAGCTTTATATTTTATATTCTGTATAGCAATTCAATTTACAGTTCCTGACAGCAAGGGGTGAGTTTTCTCAGTGACTAAGTAAAAAGGCTGATAGATATGATTACTTCTGACGAGAAGGAGAGAAGTGATTCTGGGAATATAGCTTTGTTTGTTTCTAAACAAGGGGAGTTATGATCAAGAAAGCTCATCAGATGAACTATAGTTATGAATAAAATAGTTTTGATCATGTTTATGAGGAATTTTCTCTAAGACTTAGAGCACCAACAGAGAGACTCTCATAAAGGAGGAAACCAAGTTAATTGCAACAAAGAGAATAAAAGTCTTCCTTGAACAACAAACACTAGGAATTGGAAGTGGCCTTTCCAGACACCAAGAGATTTGCCTGCCCTGCAGTTCAGAGCAGAAAGGTAGTAGACTACCTAGCAGAGATATCAGGGTTTCTTTCTACAGCTGTAACTAAACTGAGGTCAGTAAAGGTTGCAAAACCTGACTGAATAGTGTGTAAATCACACCCAGTCCCCTAATGCTGTATGCATATTTTTAGAGGTCACCAAGATATGTGGCTTCAGTTCAGCACTGTTAAGTTGGTGTTACGTTGATTTTATTGCTATGACTGTAGTAAGGGTATGCATGACCGTTTTTGTCATATGAACATCCTTGTTTTCTGGTAGTTACTGTGTTCAAACCATGCAGTATGTACAGCATCATTAAATGACTGCGCAAAAAACTTACTGAGAAAATATCAGCCAAATCATCCACACTTTTTATATCATTCTGAATATTGAATCAGTTATGCTAAGAATTTAGAATTAGAGTGTTTTATTTTTCACAACCATAACAGCAATGCTGATCTAAAGAAGGATAAGGGGTAGTCTGTGCATGACAAAAACTTTTATCAAAGATAAAGTCATATCACCAAATTGCACTTCACAAAGAGAGCTTTTTTTATTTGAAGTGGTACAATTAACAATTACAAGGCAAAGTGCAGGTTTTCTGCTAGAGTTTTATCCATATTTATCCATACATTGTATCACACACTAGTGTTTTACAATGTATTCCTAGTGTAGGGCTGTCCAACAACAGCACAGTTTCTGAAGGATGAAGTGACAGCAAGTGTGAGAACAGGGCAAAAATTAATGTTTTCAGTCTTGCAGCCTACTATTTCACAGTTTAAACAAACTGTGAAATCTTTGAGCAGTAAAAATGAGCATATTTAAAAGGTTATAAAAGTAATCCAATAGTTTTCTTAAATGGATTAAAGGTAATTTAAATACTCCCTCAATGCTGAAGAAGAGTATGTTTACCCAAAGTCTTCTGCCTGGCAGTGACCAGGAACAGATGCCATGGGGAAAAAAATGATGGAGCACAAGTACAAAAATTTCCTCAAATTTCAAATGTCTAAAATATGAAAATCATAACATCCTGTGGTTAGAAATTGCATTAACTAATTAAATTTTGAACTGCAAAACTCCCTGAGCTCCTAGTCTATGTATGTAAAAACTTTATCAAACTGGTCATGTAGTCATCTAGTGCTTGCCTAACTTCTCTTATAGTTCAGATATAACACTGTGAAACACACAAAGTGTCCCAATCCCAATGGCAGGCAATTTGCAACATATTCTGAGCTTATAGCAAATCCACTCCAGTAGGACAGAGCAACTCACAGAGGAAATTTTTTCTAGGCATTGGTTTTGAAAGCACATTGCCTGTGAAGTCACCAAGACTTTTGGACATAACATAGCACAATTTTGCAATAATTATGTAGTGTATTTTGAAGTTGTAAGAGATTGAAGGGCTGCAGAACAGTGTTTTTCCTCATCATACGCAGCTTTTTAACTTGGCAACTAAGTAAACCAAACAAGTCAAATAACATATTTATTGCAAGACAATAATAGGAACGGTGTTTCTTTCTATGTCAATTATACTTCAAACACACACTGATGTTAAAACATTGATCAGCATGTGCCTGTGAGTACTTTAAGTTCATCCTTTATGGTTTTACCAAATGTGCCAATTGGAACTTTATAATGCTGAAAGTCCAAGGCACTGAATACCTGTGTAAAGTAATGAGTATGTCTACCCATCTTCAATCCATCACTGAAAATCTCTATTTTATGTCAAAATCTTCTGCAAAATATTTACTAAATTAGGGACCATATGTCTTTCTGTCAATGGTTAAGATATCTTAATTTAAAAAAATAAACTCCTTAGTTCTACTTTTTCATATTTTATTCAAAAAATAAAATAAAACATGATATGCTCAGTACAAGCTGCATATTGTAAATCAGCACCTATTATGTAATATACGGGAAAGATTAGATCAAAATAGAAAAAATGGTTCGATGAGGTGACCTTTCAGTCATTTGAATTACCATCCTTCTTCCAGAAAAGCTAATATTTCTTGCATTGGAAATTAATGGGGAAAGCAAATGATCAGCCCACCTCTATTCATGTATACAGCAGTTTAAAAAGAACCCAGTGTTCCCTGGGGCAAATTAGTTGTTGCTGGCAATATGTGCTTCTGCTGTTGGTACAAAGGGCAAGGTAATGCAGTAATATTTTACTAGTGTCAGATGGTGCTGTGCAGTAAGAGGCTAGGGCAATTTAATGCAATGCCATTTATTTATAATGGAAGCTGGAATCTTCATCCACTGAGCTATAAACTTGTATTTTTTGGATATAGTCTATTTCCCTAGATCACTGAAGCTATTAAAATCTGAAGACTAAGTTATTGATATGGAAACCTGTTGCTGAGCTGTTTAGATCTATCTAGTTTTCTAGCACATATATTTTGGAGGTCCTAGATATTTGTTTCTTTTTCAGGCTTTATGGTATACTTAAGCCTGTCACATAGTCACTATTTATCTTACAGTTGATGTAATAGGAAATACAGCTTTAATAGCCAAATGGAACAGAAGTTCTTACACAGTATAAACTGATTTATCTTCAAAATCAGCATATTGTCACTAACCCTTAATATTTTAAGAAAATAGTCAGATATAATTTTATAAGAAAAATCTTCACTGTCAGACTCATACTTGTATTCTTGTCTTGGACATTGACATATAATTGTCATCACTGAATTGAAAGTTTCATATAAAGTAATATCTAGAAACAATGAAGAAAGACAGTCAAAAATTGTTCTTGCACTTTGTAATAATTTAAGCTATGCAACACATGTATTGTAGTGTTATCTCTCTCTTCAATACGCATTGCTACAGAACATTATCCAAGCACCATAGAAGAAAAGAAGATGAATTCAGATTTCTGTTTTTGATAGCTCTAATATACTCATGGACACTGGATGATAAACTATGACTACAATAAATCATATCCCGATATGTCTGACTATTGGAGTTCTTTTATGTCTCACCAGAACCTTAGCATTACCTACTACTTTATAGTGTTCTTTCTCACTGTCAAGG
The DNA here is from genome assembly GCF_020740725.1 of Corvus hawaiiensis. Lineage (NCBI taxonomy): Eukaryota > Metazoa > Chordata > Aves > Passeriformes > Corvidae > Corvus > Corvus hawaiiensis. The sequence goes on from NC_063215.1 coordinate 29,587,369, forward strand.
ATACTCCTCTATCAGGTCAATTCTTGAGCATTTTTTTTTAATTCAAGGCAGGGTACATTTTTTAAAAACTGCCTGTATGAAACAGAATTTATACCTCAGTATCTAACAGGTAATGCTTTTTTTTTTACTGAAGCAGGTTTAATTTACAAAGATATTAAATGTACCAAGGACCCCAACTTTCAAAGAATTGAAGTAGTAACATATACATGTATGATAGGAGAACAAAAGAGTCCAAGATGCTTTTCCTAAGTGTCATACGAAGGTTACTCCCACAGTCCCAGATATGTGACAGAAAACATTTTGATTGTTCTCTCACTAGTGCTGCTAACAGCTAGATATAATTCGTTCAAAATCTGCCCACAAACTTAAATTTTAAAAATCTGGTTAAAATTCCATCTTGGAAAAATCAGAAAATATACTGAAAACTGAGCTAAAACTATCATTATGACTATTACAAATCATCCATGTGGCAGATAGTCCTCAGATCCCATTGGAGTATACATTACTTTTCTGCATAGAGAAAGTGTAGATAAGAAGAGTAGAAAAATACATACAGTGTATATTCATGCTCTTTTTCTATCTTCAAACTTTCTTAGTGAAACTTAGTAAACTTGTTGGGTGTGTTGGGTAAAACTAATTTTTGGTCTAGGACCACTAAAATCAATATAATGAGAAAAAAAATCTGATGAAAGGTTGGGAGCTTCTTAATGTTATGCCTAAGGCTGAATAACAGTCACTTATTACAGGAGAAAACAGAGTTCCTGCATTTATCATCAGGAGTCCTTAGTTTTCAGCCAACATTAAACATTGTTCCCCCAAATATTGGTTAATGAGCTTTGGTTTTCACCAGGTCTTTCACATCTGCATATCACGTGTTTATAGTTACAGCTCAGACGCTTTTCCTAGAAGAAGGCAACATATATTTCTGAGTAATATGAAACTATGGGGACTATGGACAAGAGCATTATGAAATATAAAATCTATCTGTGGAACTACATCTGTTTATATCAGGTTAGACCTAGTCTAACATGCAGTGATATTTCCAAGGATGATTACCAACCTTGAATTAAGAATATATATTCCATTCATGCAGCACTGTGTTCCTGCAAGGAGAATTTGGGGTAACTACGCTTTAAATACTCTTTTATTTGCTCATGACAATTACAGTAATAATGGTATTGACAAAAAACAAAACCAAATAGAAATGTTATTATACCCAACAGGGAAGTAAAGGTACTAGAGACTTTTCCTCTACTAGTTATTAACAATCAATTCAATATTAGTGGTCTCTGAAAAGTATTGTGTCTGTACTAACCAAGTTTTTCAGCTTTCCTCTTCTTTTCTCATATATATTTTAACTCCCTGTGCCGTATTATAAATCATAAGAATCAAAAGTCACAGCGATGCCACCTAATGAGTACACAGACTTCAATCCAGTAACATCCAAGCTGTGAATTTGACTGCATGGTCATCATGCCCTGCAATTTCCCAATACTAACAAAGCTTAAAGACTTTCTGGTTTTAGTCTGGCAGTTTACTTGGTGTCTGAATTTAAACTCAACTCTCCAAAAGGGATAGTGGTGAAACTGCTGGGTTTCGTACTTGATTAGCTGTAGAAAAAAGATATGACATCTCCCTATCAATAGAGCAGAGATGGCAGATCCCATACCTTTGACAGAAGGAGGATGAAGTCAGCATCACCGAGGGTCTGTTAAAATGTAGTTGTTACAACTGCTTTGATTAATTTAGGCCAGCAGGTGATCATATATGCAGAGAGCATAGGGCAAGATGGAGAAAAGGCACAAAGCAGCAGGGCTCATCCCTGTGAGTTAATTCCTCCAGCTGAATGATGAAGGCTCCAGTATTTTCTACCATTATGAGAAGGATGTCTCAGTGGCAACAGCAAAAAGGCCAGGATTCTTGTCTCTGAAGTCTCTAGACATACTGAAAGACATGACTTCGTATGAATATTGTATCACATGGGGCAGACCTACTTTGTATTCAGACCTCTAAAAATTGAAGGAGCTTTATCTCTGAGATGAAGACTATAGGATAAGACATAAATGATGCAAGTAAGAATTATTCAGCATTACACATTCATTCAGAAAAATAAAAACCCCTGTCATGTTCACACATATTTATTTGAGACATTTCCACAGATGAAGGCCTTTAGGTAGCATATTCTCAGAGGATCAAGAAGTCAAAACCATTTCAGTTCATGCTTAACTGAAAATAAATCACTACATGCATTCTTAATTTTATTGGCAGAATGTAATAACTCTGTAATCTTAAAATATACAACATGTAATAAAGTCAACTATTTAATAATAAACATCTCAATTGGCATTATAATTTTAAAGACCAGAGACCAGAGTATTCCATCAAATTTCCTTTAGTATACAAAGAAAGATGTTAGTAAAGAAGAAAAAAACCTCCCAGTTTAAAATCAATGCCTGTCTAATTTTGTGAAACTATTGGGATCTCTCAGTACTTTGTTATCTTATGCATTAAGTCACTCTAAAATATTACAATGCTTTTTGAGAAGTTTCAAGGACATAGTGAAGAAGAATTAAATTATCAAGTAATGTTACTGCTTGCTCTTGTATTTACATTTATCCTGGATGAAGTTAATTTATTGTGGGGGAGGGGGCAAAGAGAACTATACATCACACTAATGCAAAGTCCATGAAAAATTTGTCCTTCATGCTGTGACTGGACACTGTCAAGCCAGGTTTACAGCCTTTTTATCTGTAGCTAAGAGAAGCTGCAGTATTTAGCTACCTCGGTTGCCACTAGATAAATATTTTCCCTTGATTATATTTATGAGGAAAAGGTGGAAAACAATTCATCTGTTAAAAAGAAATAACCTCTGAAGCATAACCTCCAGAATCTGATGTACTGATTCGCTCATGTTTCCCCAGATGGCAAAGTGGTGAAACAGAACCAAGAACACCCAGAGGCAGTTGCTGCAGCTTCTCTCTACAGGAATTGAGGAAAATTAAGATTATGTTTTCATTGTCCATAATATTGCTTTGGTTCCTTTTACATTGCGTGCATACAAATTCCCATGTGAAATCTGTGAAAAATGAGATTTAAAATAGACTGCAGTCGTGACTAAAGAGCTGTCAGTGAAAGCCTGTAAATTGGTACCCACACTGAGACTGAAGTCTCACCACGATAGAAGAGAACAACACTGTAGAACAGACAATTGGACAATAAGATCATGACAAATCCATGATGCTTTATGCTTGCAACAAAGAGTTAATTTAAATTCAATTTCAAGTAAATTTCCTGTATGAAAATTTAATTTTATTTTCACTCATTTTCTAAGTATTGTAAAAAAAGCCTAGAGTAGAAGCTTTGTTCAGGAGAATTTACATTGGATTCTAAAACACATGAATAATCATCATTATTTGTCTTCTTGAAATTAAAGAAGTATTTTAAAGATAATATTTATACACCCCAGTATTCCGAAAAGAACCAAATCAAAATGAAACTACAGGTGAAAAAAAAAAAAACAACATAATCAACCCTTTGCATAGATAATAAAGTGCACAGTTGTAGTCTACTCTTCCTCTAGCCACAGTATTTCCCACTGGTTTTTTTTTTTTCAGCAGTATTTCCATCTCTGTCATTTCATCTCAATAGCTCTGTCTGTTTCAAAGGCAGGGATGCTGTTTTATGCCTGCTGCAACACAGAACTCACAGCCATATGGATTGTCCCACAGAGACCCCTATGGGCTCCTAGAAAGGCTTTACAACCCTCATGTGGTCCTTTTAAAAGTATTTGGCTTCTTTCTAGATTCATAAACCCCATAGGTAATATGAGAAGACTCAAAAAAAAAAAAAAATTCCCAGTGCTTCCACAGATCATAAATTAGTATAAACAGACTGACTTCATGAACAACCTGTTTATTAAGAAATACAGAATCAGTAGGACCAGTGCATCTGCTAATGAGTCTGGAAGCTCTTTTTTCCCCTCTAACAGGGCAAAGAGGATAGTAGCAGTAGTGAAAAAATTTAGCTATTATGCACTGGATAATTTTTTCTGGCCAGAATTATGACACGGCTCTAAGCAAAACCTATTAAAATGTGGGAAAAGGACCAAAACTATTCAATATATCTTGTGAAAACACTCTGAAAACACATACTTTTAAAAGGTTTTTTTCATTAAGATAGGATCAGCTTCTATTGAAGTATCGATGTGTAGTGCATTTTTATATCTAAATTTTATTATTAACATCACCTTTGAAAAAGCAGCATGTAAATGCAGGGAAATATTGAAATGGGCAGTAGAGGGAACTGCTCAAGAAGTTAGTAATTAGTGTTAGAACTTGACAGAACCTGGGACATCTGAAGTTTAGCTGTTCTTCTCTTACCTGTACTTACCTTACTGGTGAGAGAGAATTGCTACCATCTTTTCAGGAACTGCATACTTCTCTTGCTAATTCCTTTCAGATTGCTTCTCAAGTCAGCATTTGGCTTCCTACTCTGTGATGTATGCAATAACTTTTATCCCTGTTTAATAAATTTTGGTAACAGACTGTAGATGTTCTGTGTGCAATTATGCTTTTCAAAACCAAAACCAATCAAAGTTGTACCATTATATTTCATGCTGCAAAGGCTTTCACAAGTATTTCAATAAACTATACAAAATAACACAATATTGATTTTTATCACTTTAAATAATAATTATCTACCTGTAGATTACCAGTAACCTAACTATAAAAGTGAAAGTAACAATTTTATTGTTCCAAACTGATATGTAGGAGTCTTGTTTAAGACATGCTGGAGCAATTCTGTGGGAAGCAACAATCATCCATTGCCCTTCTGAACAGAAACAGCACACACACGCAAATGTACATCACAGTTTTGGTCTTTCTCATCCTGAAGGAGTAGTAAAACCATAGTTGTATTAGAGGAGTACAGACTTCTCAAAGAACAGCCACTTTCTCATTCCTCCTTGACCAATTTTTTTACTCTAAGTGTAAGCAGTGGCATCAAGAAATTCTGTTGCTGCAAAAGCAAATTCACCATACCTTGAAGTCTTTTTATGGATTTAGACCTACTATAAGTTCAGAACATTCAGTCCAGGTTCTGCGTTTACTTTAAATATAACACTAACAATGAAATTTTAGCTTGATATTTTTGCTGTCAAACACCTTCCAACAAAGTCCTGATTTTATCACTTTATGCAGAGCAGTGTTCTTTTATGACTTATGTACAGAATTAGTTAATGGACTGTACTCACTACTATCAAGAGAACGTCCCCTTAGAGAAGCGAATAATTAAGGAGTTGTGTCATCAAAATACTGGATAGATCATGCAGCAGTGTATTGCAATACTGCAAAAACTACATCATATGCAAGCAATGTTTTCCATACTTAGCTGCCATAAAATTTGCATGTTTACATGTTATTTCTCTACTGTCTTGGATTTTAAACTTATGCTCTTGTGTGGGCTTCTTCAGATGTGTTGAGAAGGGAATAAATAAGTAGGTCTTATTATTCCACACCAGAAAAGAGTTCTAAACCTAAACCAAGGCAGTTTTTCTACACTCCCATTCTGTAACACCAAGTTATCCTCCATCTCTGCAATTTGAGACCTCAAATTTCAAGCAGCCTATGCATTAATTTATTAGCTGAAAAAAAAAAATGCCTCTGAATCTCAGTTTGTGGCTTGAATTCTTCACTAATTACTAATTACCCTTTAGAAAGGGGTATGTTCAGATTAAATTTCAATTTTTTTAACAGATTGTTTTGTTGTGTTAATAATGAAAGAATGGTCTCTGAAAATAGGATATAAACAATGATTGCATTGCAATATAATTGTAAAAAACTTGTAAATATACTGCAATGTATCCAAAGTATGACAGGGAGATCATATAGGGATACAACACAAGATTTCAGACACTGTATCAGCAACTGAAACAAAAATAGGATCTTATTTTTCTCATAAACATATGGTGGAATCCCATCTGGTATATCTAACCAGTCTGAGAATTATAACATGTCCTGGACTGTTTTTCAAATCTGTTAAGTCTTTACTAGCAACACTGGTAAAATTTTATATTCGTGTTGCAGTAGATAAGTCTGAATTTATGTGTGAATCATGCAAAGAGTCATGCCAAGTGATTTTTACAGAGGTTTGTAGGTGACATTTTGAAAATATAGTTTCTACTTCTCTGTAAAAACAAAGGAGATAGATGCTTGATTATAAAAATCCATATGAGATTATACAGTCAAGGTGAATTCTTATGTATTGATGTAAAATGCCAAAAAACCTGCAGAATTTTTTTTCTTGCTCATTCTTTATGGAGAAAGGTTAACTGCAGCCAAAAATATATAAATTCTTCACTTTTGCACATTGTGCATTTCCATCAGAAATGAGAAAGCACATGTTAGCACATGTTTCAGGGCAGCATCGTTGGGTCTTATACTGATGAGTGGTAAATTGTCCCACATGTATCTTTCTTTTCCACTAAATTAAAACATTTTTAATCCCTTCTGATGTACTTTTAATCGTTAAATTGTGTAAATAAACAGATTTCTGGATTTCCACCAACCATACTGACACGAAATACTATCAGAGTAACAATGCAATAATTCTGTATGGGTTTTTGCTGTGCATAATGCTATATATAGAAAGATTGCACAAATTAGATCAGGTAAAAGGAAGAAAACTTCAGAACTGTCAGCTTGACCTCATCATTTCTTCTGAATTTCATGCATTCTCATTATTTTCTACATCTGAATAGGACTTACAATATATAAGTTCTTTGATATATAATCTTAATATATTGTTCAGAAATACATATAGCTAAATAATTTCTACTCTTGCCATTGAATGAGAATATAAACCAAGTAGAGCAAACACCTCCTCACTGGTTTACCACTGCACATCAAATAATGCTGATGAATTTAATGGAAAGCATGAAAATCATTATTAAAAAAATTACCATGAGGAAATATAACTTGATCTGAGGCAGCTATACTGTGTGCCTGTTACAGCCACACAGCTCTAGAATGTCAAAATCCCCTGGACTCCATTGTGACAAAAATACAAGCTGCAGGACCACGCATGCAGCAAGGACAGGATTTATTTGTAAAAGATAGATGCATAAAGCTTTAAGGAAGCCCCTAGGTATCCAAAGTATCCATATTGATGCAATAAGAGATACAATATTGGAGCTTTGGATGACCCATACCTTTTTAAGAATGGCTGCTGAAAGTGACCTGTGTTTCCCTGGGCATTAGATATCCACATGTAAACAGCTGAATGATTCACAAGGTATGTGCAATGCCCAGACAAGCTCCTGTACTCATAAATTCTGTTATATATATACCAGTTTTAAAATTTGTAATAATTCTGTACAATTGCCTGAAATGTGTCTTTACAGGCATCATAACACAAATAAACCTATTCCACCATTTCTTTAGGTAAATATTGTCCATCTTTGTTTGATTTTATAGCAGCTTGGCTAATGAAAGTGAATGCTAGACTTGATAAACTAGAGAATCCCAAATTTCTCACTGAAAGTAAAAAAACAGAGCAGAGGCTTTAGGGGATTTCTGTTTCCTTGATGCTTCCACTTTTTGCACAACAATGTAACTATGGGGTTTTTTCACAGTGTATACAGAACCTGGATGTATTTCATCGCTGCTATGGAGCAAAGCAATTCTTAATAGACTCAGTTTGTCTTGCCAACTCTAAACCATTTAGCTATAAAATACTCTATCAAATATTTAGTATTATACTCCAGTTTGCTATCTATACTCCAATCTGAATTTTATTCGGAATGTGATACCTTTTGAAAGGTACTAACTAAAGAAAAAGGATGCAATCTAGGTTCAAACTGAAATAATTTCTCTAGCTCTCCTAATGGTGCACAGACTCTCTGTGAACCTGATATCTTTTTTTTTTTTCGAGGTGGGAGGGGTGAAGTCTGATAAAACTCACAGCATAAGAACCGAGAATCAATGATGCATCTACTAGCCCAGTTCCAAGTCTAGTTATTGCACTCAGATATATTTAATCATTGAGCTTGTTATAGACTTTTATAAGACTTTTATAAGTCTTTCTTACTAGATATATAAGGACTGCATTTTCTTTCTGCATTATCTTAATGTTTACAGTAAAGAAAGAAATTACTTTTTTTTTGCCATGGTGTACCCTATTAAATTAATGCTCCTTTATATATATATATATATATCTTAATTATTAGGCAACATTTTCTGTTTTCCCAGCATAAATTGAGTTTCACTCCTCTTGCTTTAATGGAATTTTGCTGCATGTACTGTGATGGCATAAAGAACAACATTTTGCTCAGTGACACTCTGCAGATGCTTTCAAATCTCTTCCTGTGTAAAACCAGGACAAAGGCAGAGCATTCAGCCTGCATTTGGGGGTGGAAAGATTTTGTGGTTTCTCCAGGAGACAAAGCTTTAGTGCCACAGTTGAACCCACACTCCTGACTCATTTTTAGAGTGGCACAGAGCTTAGAAGTGAGGAGACAACACAATAAATATATCCAAAATATTACATGGAATATGACATGTACAAAGACTAACCTTTGAAGATTTCTTTAGGAAAGAAACAGACATGAAGTTTTATTCCAAAAGAGGTGTAATTTTTCTATCGGCCATTTTTGGTGATACAAAAGGAAAGTCAAATCTAGTAGGAATATCAAAGCTTCCTTCAAAACTGAATAGTAGCCAGTTATCAGAAGACAGAGAAAGGTCTTTGAATAATTCAAAAACAGCTACCTGTTCCATAGAGAGCTGTCCTCTTGAGGTTTTAAAATGGTTGTGAGAAATGGGCTCGTGCCAAACAAAGGACAAGACTATGAATTTGAATTGAACCATGAAAGTTCTAATAGAATATGTATTATTAAATGTAAAAATAAGTACTTAGTTACTGCAAACTTCTACATTAGCTTTAGGATTATTCTGGTATTGTTGCTTATTTGAAAAATGTTTATGCTACTTATGTTCATAGGATGGTGAGAAATAAAACAAAAACTAAAGCACCCTAACCCCACCTTCCTTCTCCCCAGTCTCAGCTTCACTTGCTTCGCACCTGCTCTTCACCCCTGAGCAGTGCAGGGGGATAGGGAATGGGGTTGTGCTCAGCTCATAACTTCTTCCCTCACTGCTCTCACCTTTTTCCCAGCTCTGACATGGGCTCTTCATGGGCCACAGCTCCTTCAGGAGATCTCCATGTGCTCCAGCATGGGTTCCTCTACAGGCTGCAGTGTGGATGTCTGCTGCCCATGGTCTTCCTCCCACACTGCGGGGGAATCTCTGCTCCAGTGCCTGGAGCACATCCTCCCCCTCTTTCTTCAGTGACCTCAGTGTCTACAGAGTTGTTGCTCTCCTATATTATCACTCCTCTCTCTCACAACCTTCAGCATGGAATTTTTTTCCCTTTCTTCACATCTTTCTGCCAAGATGCCCGCTACCTGGCTGTGCTCCGCTCCAGGTGGGTTGGAGCTGCCGGGAACTGGCTGTGTCCAGCACCAGAGAACCTGCACCCAGCACAGCCCTCAAAAACCTGCTCAATTCCTTCTAACATAAAGGAAAGACTTTTTTAAAAGACTCCTACTTAATTAGAAACACATTTAAATCTGCCCCTGCCATCAAAGGATCTGCCAGGAATCTCACTGAAATTAGGGAGGACTTAAGCACTTAAATCTACACATAAAGCTGCTTCATAAAATCTACTTAGGTTTCAACTACCACAAAAAAAGTATTATATCCACTACAGTCAGCAAAGAAATCACATTAAATCATGCATGTTTCCGGCAAGTATCTCGATGGACACCTGATTTATCAAGGTCCTTCATCCCATCAGCCAAGTCATAACTGAATTGAGAAGATGAAGTCAGGGAATGGTGTGAATCCCTTAGATACATGAACTAATTGGAAAATTCTTGGTTTTGCTGATTAATTCTGAAAATGGATCATTACATGCCTTTTTTTTTTATTACAAACATAAAGTATAATGTTGACCTGTCATCAGAGATGAAGAAATATTTTAAGTACAACTGGACAATCACACGCTCCCTAGAAGTATCTTCTTCTCCTGACAAGTCTTCATTATGCTTTATGACATTAATTAGAGACACAATATAGGAAAATATTTCAACTGTCTCGGATACTAGACAAAAGTAATATACTTTTCCCAACAGTGTGAGCTAACCTCTATATTGAAAGTGCCACCATATGATAATACTCCTTGCACTGTCTATGCTTCTATCTATTTAAACACTACAGGGATTGTCACTGCTTTACTGGATGGATATCTACTATTGTGGAGCAATAATCAACAACATTTTGTATGGTAGATTACAAAATGTCTGAATTGTTTCGGATGAACTTTATTCTTTTATAGCAGTAGAATTGGCAAAACACTTACTAAAAGTAAATTGATTATAAATAATTTTAACCCATGTTTTCTTAGAGAAATACCTCCAACTTGTGGAGACAGGACAGTTACAGGTAGTTTCAGTCAGAACAAGAAAGTGTATAATTATCTAGGTGAGCTAGTTAAACCTTCAGATACAATAGCCTTTCCCTTTAAAAAATAATTGGTCTACAAGAGTTTCTCACATTGTTAATTGTCTGGAAACTAAGGTGAAAACATCCGCAGGGCCAAAGAACACTCTGCAATGAACACTTTAGCCTTTTGCAGCTCTCCCCAGGCTGTACCTGCAGAATAACACAACAAACTGCTATAGTCCAAGATAGGCTCAGCCATTTATAGTTGCTCTTTTGCAGCTGGAAGGCTTGGCTCATTTTTTGCTAGGAAACATTTAGTTATTTGTGTGGCAGATTTTATGTGGAAATTAGCTGTTGGATGATCTGGACTATGTAGCACTGACATACAGAGACAGAGTGTTAAAAAGAAAAAAATTGTGTTCTGGACATTGGGCAACTCTTGCATGGAGAATGAGAGTCAAAAACAGGACAGTGAGCTGCTCTACAGATGGAAACAGAAATCTGTGTTGCATGCATCCTTACAATAGTGTCTTCAGCTGGATCACATAAGCCTTCCAAAATTTTTATTCTGCTCAGTTTGTAAATTCCAGCTGGTCCCTGGTTCTACATGACCGCTCCAGTTATTTGCCATCTTAATTACACAAAAAATCTCTCTTAACTCTCTTTCCTATATACAAAAGGCTGGCCTACATGACTATTTCTACATCTGCTGCAACAGTCTCTATTGACCATTTTAAAGTGCCTTATCTAGGTACAATTTTGATAAATCTACAGCAGGAAACACCCAAGGGAACTTCTGGAAGGGCCAGATTCTCCACTTGGGGTTTTAATCAACATGTTTGAGCAGAAATTAGTACAGCCAGAGCAGAAACTGCCTGGGGGAAATACTCTGAAAGCCTTCTTGAAGCCACTTTGAAACCTTTTGCAACATTTGCTCAAATACTTTGTTGTGAAGGACGTGGGATCTCAGTCATTCAACTTGCCTCATGTTCAGTGTGTTGTTTCTGCAGAAGAGTGCCTGAGGAAATTTCTCACTCCCCAAGGAATTAATGATCCAAGTTAACTGGGTGTGTAAGAGCTACCATTCTGATACCCAGCTATGCAACAACTATAACACATAAACTGTATTTTATACTTTAAATTCTGTCGTGTTTGCCATATTTGCAATACCTCATAAAATAGACTTGAAATAGCACACATATTTTAAGTTGGTTTACGAACTAGATTATAACTACTTCTCAAGCAGGAATAGAAATAAGGATGTTCAGAATTATTTCTCCACTCCATCTCCTAAGAAGCATTTAGCTTTCAATTGTAGCAGATTCCTAAAGTCCCCCAAAGCAGCACCTCAACAGAGGTTATATGCAGACTCTTTTCTTAAAAACAGACATGTAGGAGACTTTGAAAAGAACCATGGACATGAAAGCAGCTTTAGCTCATACTTCCAGCAAACTTGGTACATGCACATATTTCTACAGGAACATACTCATATCACTACAGGTCTTCTACTTCATGTCTTTTGCTTTAAGTTAGTTCTTTGACCCAACAGAACTGCTGCATACGAACAAAAATTTTGAGAAATTTTAGTCCCAGTGCTAGTCAGATACATAAATAAATACATAAAGTACGGAACAAACAATTGAATTCTCTTTGTTAGCATGAGATTATGTCTAAGAAATTCTTTCTTTTTTGTTTTTTCCCAGCCTGGAAGTAGTTTTGAATTCTAAAATCAAACTCTTTGCCTGTCCCCACAGTGATCTCTGTTGCCTACCTCCACAAAGAAGGTGGATCCAATCTGGCTGTTGAGAACAATCTTTCACACAAGGCATCGCTTGTGGGAATTAATACAGCAGAACAGTCCCAGAGACCATTTAATGGCTGAACACATACAGAAGCAACAATTAAAGAAAGTGAATTGTTAGAAGGCTGATAAATTAGTCCAGTTTTAAACTTGCCTGGAGTAGAAGTAATTAATAACACCTTTCCTGCTAGTGGCTAGTTCCTACTATCAGTCATTATAATTATCACTATGTATTCATGTCTTGGGGTGACTTTATGATGTGTATCCCCTACTGCTGCTCTATGCCCAGAAATTAACTTTGTGCTTTTCTGTGCCTTTAAACTGAGCCTGAGAGGGGGGAGAGGGAAAAAACTGAGCTAACTTTTCACTCTCCTCTGTGTTCTCCTGCTGTGGTAGCAAGAGCAGAGGAAGCACTCTTCTTGCTTTTCATCCAGCTTTTGGCTCCTTTTCTCCGGAGGGAAACAGAGAGTTGAACTTTGTTTTCCTGGGACTTCGGTTGTTCCCTTCTTCTGTTCTGGACTGTTTCAACATCAGAACACATCAGGAGAATTTTCCACCAAGGCCCTGGAGGTGGGCCCACATAGACCCAGCTCTGAGGAGGACGAGAGAGACCACACCCACAAAAGGACTCTGAAATCTTCCAAGGTTTCTCTCCACAGTGAGAGGTTTTATTATTTAGCATTATTACCCTTTTCCTGTGTGTTTGTTAAATGAATAGCTTTTTATCTCTTTCACTTTCCTCCGAGGAAAATTTCTTTTTTCCCAAACCTGATGGGGGAGTGGGGTTGCAACCTGGCTTCTATCAGAGGATATTTTCCTCCGAATTCATCCAAACTGGCACAATTCAAAGTAGTCAATCCTTAACAATCACAGATGGCACCAGCTGCAAAAATGCAACATCAAGGACCTGATGCCACCTAATTAGCACTGATGGCAGCAGTCCTGCATGCTCTTAGTCTCCATGGTAAAGGTAAGATAGATCTTCAGTGGATGTCTTCTCCACATCCACCAAATTCTGGATCTTTCATAAGGCTAGTGAATTCCCATCCCTATTCCTAAACTCCATTCTACTTCCTGCCTGATCCTTGGGGAATATTACTTTTCCAGGTTGTGGCAGATGCCTTATCCTGCTGCTCATCTGATACTGCTGCTTTTCCTAGAGCAAAAGAAGTATTTTCCCAGTTCACTAGGTTGCACTTTTTCAATGAGCACTTACTGTCCATTGGTGTGTTGTTCATAGCTCTGGGGATGCTGCCCTCAACCACTGTTCATATTTTCAAGGTCCTTGCTATTAACTGGCACTTAAACTGTGCATCATAACAAGAGACACCTGGCATCAAGCTGAGTCCACATCAACAATTTCTCATAACAATTTGATATCCAGCCTAACAGGCCAGAACTAGAACTTCACACTGTTTGCATCAAGCACAATAAGCATAAGGCCCATGGCCAGCAATGATAGTACATTTTTACTGGATTATTAGGTAAAAAAATGTTTGCACAGTTATGCTATATTTATGTGTTCCTGTTTGGATTCAAAGGAAGCTACAATTAAAGTCTGCTTGTTGTGCTTCTACATTTATAGGTGCAGTATGCATTTGTTTTAGCTACAGCTGTTTTATTCACCAGTGTAACTGTAGCATCAGGGACTGAAAGCTACATAGGACCAGGCAGTTTTGTTAAATTTACTGCTAGATGAGCTCCCTTAGGAAAAGGAGCAGCTTCCCCCTGTTTACCAGCAGGGGATTCCATACATATATTGATGATGGGTTCCCAGTGTTGACCAGATCAGCTTTGGAAAAAAGTTGATCTAATTTCATATGCCTACAGAAAATCCTCAAAAAAAATCAAGTTTTGATCCAAAACCCAGCACTCCCCTCTAGGTTCTGCTAAACCTTTATTAAGGAGTTACAACTGCCTTATGCCTCTCCTGTTATGTCCTATCAGGCAGAGGAGCCATCACTATCATCTTTGTACCCATTACTTGGCTTCAAGGAACATTCCTGACTCCTCTGCCATGATTCGGTGCCATATCCAAGGTTCATACAATACATACCCTTTTGTGACTGAGATTGTCAGTAGCTATTGAAGAAGAGAGTAACAAGCTTCTATTCTTGGATTTTGAGCTACATCTACTGCACGACAGTTATGTCACCTAATTTTCAAGTATTCACTGGTTGTATCCAAGCTTTTCTCAGCCTCATATATTTAAAACTCTGTGGAATGGCTTAACAGTGTGCAGCTGCTTAGGAAAAAATCCAAAACATCTATTTAGGGTTCTAAAAATAAGCATTTAAATGTACCTAATTACAAAGTACTAGAAACCCCACAGTACTGCAGCTATGTAACCCTGAAGGCAACAGAAATTCCCCTCTGCAGGTTAATTTAAATTCCCTAATCTGATCAACAAGGCACAAAGTATGTAGTGGAGCCCAAGGTCTTGAACTCTTTCTTCTTTCTTACTTATAGACCCTTTCTCTCTCATCTGGTTTCTACATTCCAATGAAATGACAACCTGCCTTTCATACCCGAGTTTGAGAACATTTTTAGACACAGATTCCTCTATTGCTTCATCACTGAATTACTGTATATAATACTTACTTTTTCTTGGTTTTACAAAGGACATAGGGGTTTACTGAGTTAAGGATTTGTCCTCAGGAGATCTTCCCCATGCTGACTTCCCAATAGACAAAAGTTATCATCTGACCCTTAAGTCCAGGGTCCAGGATCTGGAGCCCAGTTTCTCTGAATTCAATCAAACCCTGGTCTTAGTGGTCTTGTTTTGGAAAGTTTACATATCAAGAGACACAATTAATCTCTTAAAAGCATCTAATTTTCTCCATCCAATATACCAGGACCTCAGCAACCTTATAGCATCATTTTACCTGGCTAATCTGGTGGGTTGACATTACAATACTAAATAAAGAAGTAGGGGGTACTTATTTTATGAGTTACATCATTAAACAAGATACATGATCCCAGTCAATGCAGGAGAAGGAACATTGTGCAAGCAGTCTTCCCATTAATCAAAGAATGGTGTGCTGCATGTTTTCCTTTGCTGATCAATGGATAGTCCATCATTATTGCCTCCTAATAAGGGCTAATAGGGATATCTTACTCACTATTTTATCTATACTCTACACTAAATAACATACCTTGGAAGACAATTAGTCTTACTTTGTTTATCTCATGTGTATAAAAATTACCTTGATTTAGTGTTGCAGTTCAGGAGAGAGGTCAGAAGCTTAAGAGGAAGAATGATAATGCTCAGCAAAGGTAATCATTTTAATCTTGGATATAACAGTCTTTTTATTCTTCACAGAGATCTAGTGTCAATGTTTAGTTCACACCAGATGAAAATAAATGGATTTGAGTTAGCTTCTCAGATGCCAATCTAATTAAACACTTAAGGTAGAAAATATAAGTGACATATGTAGCAGAGCATAGATGTATTTATGCAGTTTATGTAGCAGTTTTCAGGTGTAAAATAAATGATTAAAGCACCGAATTGTTTATTTACTCATTACAAAGCAACTGGCCTTAGTTTTATGCAAAGCGAAGGCAGACTTTCATTTTAAATTACCCTTATGGGAGTTAAGTATCACTCGATAATGACAGTAGGGGAAAAAATCTGCTAAAACAATCCAGCTGCAAATTAAACAATACAATTATCATTTACAATAGCTGGGGCAAGACCAAGTGCTAATGGGTACTAAATGAGAAGGTGACTTTTTTCACTGGCTTTGTTGGTCACTTTCTGTTGCTCTTTCCACTTTGTCACTGTTAAGGGAAACTGAGGTTGATTCAAAGTAAGTATTTAAGAGTTTAGGCAGAAAGGAAAGCATCTAGAATATAGCTCATAAGCTGCCTGTCGTGTCAAGTGTCACTGGATGATCTAGCCATTACTGGATGTATTTGGGCGGGGCTAGGCACACAGCCAACAAATCTGTGCTCTGAAGTCATTCATAGATATCTTTATCGCCTGGTGGCTCGGGTTTATTATTTTCTCCAGACCAGTTCAGTTTGACTGATAAATGGGTGTAGGTTCCCCACATGACCACACCATGGTAGTTTTCCATGTGAATACTTAGAGCATTCTCTGGCACTCCAGTCTGGTTAAGACTACCTTTGCCTGTTGATGACTAGTGGCTGTCATAGGAAACTCTTCTGACTATCAAATAATATAGGATCAGTAAGAAAGTAGATAGGAGGGCCATTCAAGCCCATTTTTAGCCATAGTTACTACACTTTATACTCTACTTTCATGCTGCAGTAGGAATGCTGTCCGGAACTGCTGAGAAAAGCTGTAGAATAAGTTTTGCTTTCTGGGGGTCATTTCTGGTGTTAAAATAATTTAAAAAAATCTGTCAGTGCAAGTATGTGGTGGACAATGAAACCTTATATTTGTATCAGCTTCGTTTTTTCCTTGTGTATTGCAAACAAAGAAGTGTAAGTCCTCCTGCAGGGATTGTTTGCTTTTATATTTTTACACGTTACCATTGTGATGATTCTACATTAAACCATTCTACCTGCAGAAGAGATCCCTGTTTTATAGCCCCATTTTTTATAGTTTCTATTCATGGTATGAATATTTGTTTGTATTTCACTATTTTGAACTATCATAGTTTCAAAAGAATAATCTTCATCTTAAACCTCTTCTGCTTGTCATATCTGATTTCACAG
The DNA here is from genome assembly GCF_020740725.1 of Corvus hawaiiensis. Taxonomy (NCBI): domain Eukaryota; kingdom Metazoa; phylum Chordata; class Aves; order Passeriformes; family Corvidae; genus Corvus; species Corvus hawaiiensis. The sequence continues at coordinate 29,604,352 of NC_063215.1, forward strand.
AAATTCTGTTTCTAATTATTTTTACCTTAAAAGGTTTTTATTCATGTCCTTACCCCTGTATCTCACTCTTTCCCAGCCATTCCCATATTCCCTCAAAAGATCCTGGTTTAATTTGATTTGAGCTTTATTTCAGTCACTGTACAAAGATAATTTCTAAAGGCAAGAAAATAATGTCCTAAAAAGCAAGTCCAGTGGGAGATCTGTAAAATGACAATCATCTTCTTAAAATATCACAGACTTATTATGCTAAGTATTTCAGTAATGAATACTGTACTCCAATCTTTAAGCATGCAACACAATTTCTTATTTCTCTTTTAAGCCATTCACAGGAATCCACTGACCGAATTATATTTCTGCTAACTTGCTATTCAGTTATAGGAGAGAAATGTTATTATATTTGTGCAAACCATTTTCTTCCTTGCTTATGAAACATAACCTTTGATGTTTTTAATAAAAATATAATTTTTATATATATATATATATTTGAGATTCAATTCTGATTTAAAGAGTGACTTGTGAAAAAGTGAGAGATTAGGATTATATAGATGGGCTACTGCAAAGCAAAGCTGATAAGGTATATCTGTACCGTGGCTTTATGATGGTGCTCACAACATAATTGACGAATTGTGATGGTGTCTCGTTACTGACAGCAGCCTTCTCTTCCTTCCTTTCCTCCTTTGTTCTCTCTGACTTACCCCAAGGCTGTACAATTACTGATCTATTATTCCATTGCCAATCATTAGCTAGTTCTTATTAACAACTTTTTGCCCGTTACGATACTGTAGATGTCACAGTGTTACACAATCCTTGTTACTGCATTTCTCCCTGCAGATTTCTTAGATTGAAATGGGCGTCAAAGTAATTTAGACTAAGGCAGCAATGAAATGGAAGGGGCGATTGTGAAGAGGTAAGTGAGTAACCTAAGGTCAGACTTACTAAATCTTAACTAAATATCCAAATGACAAGGAAACTTAGGCACAACTCAACCTGTATTTCTATTCTTTCTTAATTATCCTTGTACTGAATATTAATATTTTCATAACATAAAACCTGAAAAGAACCTTATTAAATATACATACACACTTGTACATCTTTCTTTGTGTGTGTGTATTAAGAAAATCTATGTGCTTCAATATTTATGTCTGTTTCCTCTGTCAAGTTAAATTTCTCTTTTCTTGAGTGAGGTGTCATTCAATATTTTCACCAGTACCCTAGTAGAGTAAGTGCAGGCTGTTCTTATTAATCATTCCTCAAAATTTAAGCCAATGTGGGTGCCAGTATGCTGCTGGATTGAAAGAAAATTCAAAATAATTCAGAGAATTTGAACAAATAATTGCATGAAATTAAACACAAGTAAGTTCCAAGTCATGAATCATTTGCATAAACTTGTTTCAAACATATCTGATTAGTTAATAGTTCTGTATAAAAGCATGTAGAGGTTGTAGTAGATCATAACCTGAACATGAGTCAAAATGCTGCCAAAGAAACCCTAACCAAACAAACCACAACAAAAAAAAACCTAGAGATGATCATAGATACAGAGAAAGTGGCATTTTCTGTAAGATGCATTTAGTATATTTTTTCCGTCTATTTATTACCTGTAAGGCCCCAAGGCTGGAACATTAGGTGCAGAGAGTATAGTGAAGAGTAATGAGAATTCTTGATCTAGAGTCTTGGTCTATATGGGGTCTAGAAAGCATGACCTATGAGTAAAAATTGAAAAAATTGGAATTGTTTAGCCAGAACAATGAGTTGGATTGAGATAGTCTTGAAAAGCATAAGAGGCTGGTGTTGGAAAGGAAGGAATATTCTATTTATGACCACAGGACATACAATAAATAACAATTTGCTTCAGTCTCAAAAATGTATAAATTTACATTTAGGAAAAAAGTGTTTCATGGTAATACTAGTGAAGCTTCCTGTGAGAGTGTGGCATTGCATCACCCTTCTTTTCTTGTGAACTGAACTAACATCTGTTAGAAATAGCTGAGGGGATGTTGCTCCTGTCTGGGATATTTAAACTATTAGATGACCTACTGAAGTTCATTCCAGCATTATGAATACATTATTATAAGGTGATTATTTTTCTTTTTATATGTTTTTAGGTTATTTCTGTTTATATAGTAGATATAACACACAGAGATATTTTTTAGTAGAGCAGCAGAACCTTCCAAAATTATTGCTGTGGGACAGGTAAATGACAGCAGTATTTAGATGCTTTTTGATATATCAATATGTGTGAGCTTTACTTTGTGTCATACCTCTTAAAAATCAAAAATATCAGCTTGCATCCAGAAGGCATCCAGATAGTTCACAAATTAATGCACAGCACTAGAGAATGTAAAACTTAAAACAAAATAGAATTTACGAGAAAGAAGCATCAAGTCAATCCTTCCCTAAATTATGAATTCTCAAGCTTTTTTGAACTTGGTGAAAACTCCAGAAGCCTTTGAGCCAGGCTTACATGGCTCCAGTTAAGTCCCTGCTGTGTTGTGTGTGTCAAAATCCATTGAACTGCTGACTGCAGCTGGCTTGATATACTGAGCTGTTTATTTCTGAGAATTTTATGCATTTGACCAGTTTTGAATTTTTAATGAAATGCCTACAGCTTAACACAGGAGAAAACAATAAAGTAAATGGTGCTGATTCTCATACTGCTTACATCAGTTCATGTTTGAATTAACTTCACAAACGTCAGTGGAATTTCTTCTTGATTACATTAATAAAACCAACTCAGAATCAGGCATGCTTTTTACAACAAAATAAATCTATGTTTATTTTTAAAAAATACTTCATCTCCAAGTGCTTTAAGTACACAGTTAAACACCAAGTTAACAGCAAACAGCATTGTTCTCCCAAGTTGTGGCTCAATTTTCTCACTCTGATTAGCTAGCAATTTGTACAATTACACCTAAATGGATGCAATGCTGATTTCACTGCTTATTTTATTATAGCACTAAAGCAGATACAGACCTATCTGCAATGCTTGTTTACAGTATTACTCATAAACAACTTTTTTACACACTATTAAAATTTCCCAGCTTGATTAGCTACCAATCTGCACTAAAACACTCAAGTTAAAATGAAAAGCTAATTGCTCTGAGTTGCTCAGATCATTTACATGCAACAGGATTTATTGGTGCTAATGAAGCTCCAGAACAGGATGGCTTCTATCTCACAGCCTTTTTCTGCCTTTCTACTTAATAATAAAATACATAAAAAATGTCAATATTAGAAAGTTCTTTTAGACCTGTAGGGTAACCAGTCAATCTGATGATACCTTTAAGTCTGTGAAACAGCCACTGAAATCAGTGGAACTCTAGAAACTCTAACTAAAAATTGTATTTTAGGACTAATTATTTAAAGTAAAACATGCAGTTGAAGAGAACAAATCCTCTTCCAATTCCAGTTTATTAGGTAGTTCATCCTAGCAAAATTAATTTTATTTTGATGCAAATCAGACTTTTTTTTTTTTACACAAAGGCAAGGAAATTTTGGAATTCTAAAACAAGAGCTCATGAATATAATTTCTAAATAGTATGGTTGTTGTAGTTTGAAATATTGCCTGATAACAGTTTGTTTGCTACAACACAGGTTTATTTTCACTGCATAATGGTTCTTTCTTTTCTCTGCCTTTTCCAATGTGCAATATTCTGCAATGTGCAACACATTTCTCCTGCTGTACTGTTTCATATCGGTTCAAGAGAGGGGAGTGTAAGTCTGTCATCAACCACAGCACAGTTCATGGCTTGAAAAGGTAAGGCTTTTGAGCCTGGAAAGGCAGAGGCTGGAGAAAACACAGAAATCAGGTCTTGGACAAATACTCTGATCACTGAGAAACTGTGCTAAAACCTTGTAGACGTCAGTCTTGCAACACTCAAATCTATTTGTGAATCCACAACCTAAACCCTACAAAAATCAAGTTAGTTTCCTAAACATTTCACCTTGCCAGATGTGTAGTTTTGATGTAAAGAGAGGAACAAGAAACAAGTCCAAAAATATGGAAAGGCTGATCTGCCTCTGAAATGCTCTGCAAGGGAAAGAGGAGGCCACCTGGTACAACACTTGCCTGAGAAGTGTGAGACCCGAAACCCATAATCATCTTGGGCTGATGAAATTAAATGATGTTAACTGCTTAAAAACCATCTCCGCTCTTCGTTCTAGCTACATTCTACTTTTTCTGCTGGAGATGGAATGATACAGATCGAAGTTTCTAATAGTGGGCCCCAGTAAAAACATGAAGGAAATTGACTTTTGTGCTGGATCTGGATGGGATAGAGTTAATTTTCTTCATGGAAGCCCTTATGGTGCTGTGGTTTGAATCTGTGTCTAAATGTTGTTAACACACTAGTTCTTTGGCTACTGCTGAGGAGCTGCACAGCATCAAGGCTGTTTTTGTTTCTCACACTGCCCCCAGCCCTCCAATAAAACCCACTGAGGCTGTTTTTTCTTCCTTTTTCTCTGCTTCCTGAGCTAGTGGACTGGGGAAGGGGAACTAGCAGACTGGGGGGGAGATACAGGCAGGACAGCTGACGCCAGCTGACCAAAGGTTTATCCTATATGATATCATACTCTACAATAAAAGCTGGGGAAAGAAGGAGGAAAGGACTGGTATTTGGAGTGATGGTTTTCGTCTTCCCAAATAACCATTATATATGTTGAAGCCCTGCTTTTCTGGAGATGGCTGGACACCAGACTGCTCATGGCAACTATTGAATGAATTCTTTATTTTGCTTTGCTTGCACATGCAGTTTTGCTTTTCCATTTAAACTGTCATTATGTCAAGACACAAGATTTATCTCACTTTTGCTCTTCTGATTCCATTCTCCGTCCTGCTGGGGCAGAGGTGTAGGGACTGCTCTGTGGGGCCTTAGCTGCTAACTGGGATCAACACACCACAACTTTGTAGCCAAGTCACGAAGGCTGAGCTGAATTTGAGAACACAAAATAATTCTACATAGTGATGTGAAACACATAAATTCCATAAGAATCACACAGATCCCTGATGGTGTTTTAAGTCCAACAAAAAAGAAAACAGGATGGTTATAATAAAAATTTTAAGAGTTGTAGCCTATTGGCTGGATATCAGCTGGCTCTTTAAAACACTTGCACTCAGCAAACAAAAGTTGTTCTTCAAATAGAGAGGCCAGAGTTTTTTTCACTGATTTATTCATAAGCAGAATATGTCCCTGACATGTCAAAGTCACTGGTGAAAAGCAAATAAAATTTCACAAGTGAACTTTCTCAGAACTAGAATACAGAAGTTTTTCTCTTAACATTATCAGGGATATTTCTTAGAAAATGGGATGGAATGCATATATCAGAAATGAAGCATTCTTTGATAAGTAGGTGATAACAAATGTTCATTAAGAGTTCATTGAACTTAGTAATGTTACTTTTACATTGGCAGGAATAATCCTATCCATAACAAAATACATGTTATGATAACTGAACTCTAGAAAAAATTTCACAGATGAAACCACTGTCAGTTTACAGTTTATTTTGAATTCAGAAATATCTTACTCCACTCAGACAGATTAAATGTCAGTGGCTTTCCAAAGTGTTAAAGCTTTTCAAAAGAAATATTGTGATGACATTAGAAATTAATGTGATAAGCAAGCAGTTTCAGTAAATATCATCTTGTTAAAATGTCAACAGCTAGGCAAGAAAGACAAACTACATGTTTTAATATGAATTTGTACCCAGAAGGAAGCTTTACAGTGTAAAATATTACAGAATAAATATTTTGAAGCAAATTATATTAAATTCTATTTGGAACCTTTACTTTTTTTTTCTATCAGGCTTTTTTACTTATGTTAAAAGATGGTTACCCTTTCAAAACTTCATAATCAAATTAAATAATGACAACTAAAAACTAGTTACAGATGCTGAGATAAAGAACAAAATTGCAAGAAATGGGCTATTTCCTTTAGTACAGAAGATATCAAACTAGATATTCTAAAAATAAGATTTAGAAAACCTCATGATGTTATAAATCTCAAAAAAAGTGTAAAAGGACCTTAAAGATCCCACATGTGACAGAGTCGAGGTTGTTTCAGGAAGCACATGGGCATGAAAACAATGGAAGATGATACTCTGTCAAGTACTTCATCACAGACCGTGCAAAGCAACAAACTCAATCTGCCAGTTTTATGAAAAGTTGAGTCAGATGTAAACACAATGCAATAACACTAAGCCTCTAAATGTCAATAAGAAAAGCTATAGAAGAAAAGAACATAAATAGAGAACTTGACTCTGTCATAATACCTGATGTAGTCATATAGGGATTTCAGCTCTTCGGAATCTGAGCTTTGTTCACCAAATGTTGAATTAAGAATTGGAAAATAAAATGCATGAAACATCCCCCTTCATCTTTCCATACCAGGGAATTTCTTCACATATTAAAAAAAATATATATAATGAGAAAAACTAATAACATTGAAGATTTTTAAATTCTTCATTTCCACATAGAGATTCTGTGAAAATATGTCTATAACTATAGAATAAAGGTTTAACAGGGAACATTAGCAAAAGTCGTGTGGATCAAAAGCAATCTTGGTCAAATGGCAGACCTTCAAAAGCAGGGTTTTAACTGAGAACAGGCCTCTTCATTGCAGTATATTCCACAAATTAAGTCAAAGTTCGTAAATGAGAAAGAAATGATATTATTTTTTCTATTAATAACTCAAATAGTATAAAAGACTATATGCATGCTTTGGGGCTATTTCAGCATCCCAAGATGGAAACAGTTTTATTCTAGAATCTTCAGGACCTTTGTTTCAAGATCCAATTTATTCTCCAATCAGAACAAATCCAGAAGAAATACAAATCAATGCAGTTTTCTGATTAAAAAAACCCAAAACTGTTGTAGTGTCTGCAAGGCCTGTTCCACCTGTTTGTTTTTCATATGCCCTCTCAGAATAATACCTCTTATTTTAATAGTTTATAACATATTCAGAGACAGGGAGTTCTTAATCTTCTTTTGACTATTTCACCCTGCCTGAGAGGGTGTCCACACTGCAAAAAAATGAAAATATGTGGTTTTAACTTTCAATGTCTTTTCTGCATTACGCACCTTAAGCTGAATGAGGAAGAACTATTATTTCCAGCTTGTAGTATCCTCAAGTATTAATGAAAGAATCCACACATGGAAAAGATATTTTAAATTAACTCTAGCCCTCAACCCCAGTGGATCATTCCTTAGTGAACATTTTCTCATTGTTTGTCCATTTGAATTCAAATAGTCCAAAAGAAAAAAAGGGTTTTCAATAGAATAGAGATACTATAAAAAAAGTAGAATTGTCCTTCTTTCTTAATATACACTACTGAATGGTTGTAGTGGTTTGGTCCAAAATACTCATTGCTGTTTATCTGCTGTGAGATAAGAATTAGGAGAAATGCAAAACAGGCACCAAACTTGAAAGAATATAAAGAAGTTTATTAACAGACCTAAAAGAAGGAAAAAAAAATTATACCACCTTCAGAACTCTCCTCCTCCCCCCACCTTCCTCCCTTCTCCCACTGACAATGTGAAAAGACAACCCTTAAGATGTTCAGTCTGTTTACCACTTCCATAATAACCTTGTTTAGTCCATTTAGAAAGAGAAGTCTCTTCTTGCTCATGCTATGAAAACATTATCACAACGAGACAGCCGCCAACTTCCAAATATTGTTCAGTCCATTTAGGAAGAGGAGTCTCTCTGCCTGCGTGAGTCCCTTCCCCCGACTTGCAGCTTTTCCCGCAACTGCTTTCGAGGATCCACTCTTGAAGTTTTTTGGGGTACAATTTTAAGGTTGAGCCGTTCAGGAACAAAAACAGAGGCCCTTCTCCTTCCCTGGGAGCAAAGGGTCTTCATCATCTTCATCGTTAGGACTATCTCTGGGAGCATCTCTAGGAACTGAGGTTTTCTCCTTTCCCATTTGGAGCAAAGGTCTTCATCTGGTTCATCTCTAGGGACTGAGGTTTTCTCCTTTCCCGTTTGGAGCAAAAGTCCTCATCTGGTTCATCTCTCCCTGTCCAAACTTCTCATGAAATTACAGCTGCGTCAGCATCTGCCTATCTCAGCGCAGGTGCTTTTGCTTACGAGCTGAACACTCCACCCCCCATATCTTCATGAAATTACAACGGGATACTCTGATATATCATAGCTTCACAACAGAATTTCAGCTTTAAGCATCTCCTCTCTCTCTTCCCTCAGGTTTTCAGCTCTTCACAGCAGTAAAAGGGTTAATCTCACATCGGCCTTGCAGCTTTGCAGCTGGAATGTTGAATTTTTCTTATCGCAGTGGAGAGGGGGGAGAGCCGAGCCGCTCCGGCTGCCCACGGCAAGGCAGTGGGGGGGGGGGGTTCCACGGCTGGAACAGGTCCATGGCTCCAGGATGGCCGTGGCCCGGCCCAGCCTGGCCCAAGCAGGGCCTGGCCGGGCCCGCTGGCCCCCACACGGGCCCCGCAGACACCTGTGCCAGCGCCGGAAACGAGAGAGAGCTTGGAGGGGGAGTTTGCCTATTCTTAAATGTGGATAACAGAGGTGATCACAACTTTAAGTGGCTTAGAGAATTGTCCATGTTCAAACTGGCCAGCTGATAGGTTCTATCAGTTCCCAGAGGAAACTGTAAGCGCCCCTTAGCAAGGACATCCCTTCCGGGACTATGCTTGCTAACCTATGACAATGGTAAAACATATCTCCATGTATTTCAGAGGCAGTTGTCTACAAAACCAAAACGTGGTGATTAGGAATATTTCAAAATGAAAGGAATAATGTGGAAAACCATATCCATGTGAAGAGTATTCTGATACCACTGAGAGACCCCGTTGTTCAAAATGGCTCTTATGCTACTTGATTATCTTGTCCTTATTTGAATTTAAATTATAGCTTTTCCCAAATCTACAAAGAATTTCTGTGATTTTCTCTCAGAATCTGTCCACTATTTCCTTAGCAGAAAATCAGCTGAAACTTTTGATGTATTTGCACCTAGACACTGATGCGAGGCTACATTATACTCTGACTGAAGTGCATTTTTTGGGAAATGTATGCCAATTCATAAAATTATAGTGTTGTTGAAAATTTTTTTTAGCAATAGGTCGCTGAAAAATAGCATGAACTGCAATATGTGTGGTAATAAGATATCAGAGACTTCTTGGCATGATTCAGTGCATCATGGACATGGAACATAGGTCTGTTAAGAGCCTGGTGATGTTTATCTGGTATTAAATGTCACTGAATATGATTGATGTTGGAATATTAAAAATTACTGTGGAAATGAACACTTATGAAAGATCTTGTCAAATTCACAGAATCGCAGATTCATAAAATCACAGAATTGGTAAGGCTGAAAGGGGCCACAGTGGATCATGTGATCCAACTTCTCTGCTCAAGCGGGGTCGTCCCAGAGCACATGGCACCAGAGTGTGTCCAGACAGTTCTTGAATATCTCTAGTGAGGGAGACTCAAAAACCTCTCTGGGCAATCTGCTCTTGTGCAAGGTCACCCACACAGTAAAGAAGTTCTTCCTCATATTCAGATGGAACTTCCCGTGCATCAGTTTCTGCCCTTTGCCTCTTGTCCTATTGGCTGGCATCACCAAGAAGAGCCTGGAAACATCCTCGTGTCACCCTCCCTTCAGATAGTGATAGACAGTGATGAGGTCCCCTTTCAGTCATCTCTTCTCAAGTCTGAACAGACCCAGCTCCCTCTTTCCTCATAAGAGAGATGCTCCAGTCCCTTAGTCATCTTTGTTGCCATCCCCTGGACCCGCTCCAGGATCTCCATGTCCCTTTATACTGAGGAGCCCAGAACTGGACTCCAGATGTGGCCTCACCACCTCCAGAACAACACTCCAGATGTGGCCTCACCAGGGCTGAGTAGAGGGGCAGGATCACCTCCCTCAACCTGCTGGCAGTGCTCTTCTTAACGCAGCTCAGGATCCCATTGTCCTTCTTGGCCACAAGGGCACTGCTGGCTCATGGAGAGCTTGTTGTCCACTAGGACCCCCAGACCCTTCTCCACAGAGTACCAGCCTGTGCTGGTGCATTCCTCCCCATGTGCATTTGCCCTGCATTTGCCTCTGTTGAGTTTCAGACAGTTCTCTGCCCATGTCTTCAGCCTGTCAAGGTCTCTCTGAAGGGCTGCACAGCCCTCTAGGGTATCAGCCACTCCACCCAGCTTTGTGTCATCAGTGAACTTGCTGAGGAGGTCTCTGCTCCTTCATCCAAATCATTGAGAAATAATTTAAACAATACTGGGCCCAGTACTGAATCTTGGGAGACATCAGTAATGACAGGCCTCTAACTAGATCCTGATCAGTTCCACTGATTATGACCTCTGGGACCTGTCATTCAGCAATTTCTCAGTCCACCTCATTGTCCACACTTCCTGAGTTTGCCTATGAGGATATTGTGTGAGAAAGTGTCAAAAGCCATACTGAAGTTGAGGGAGACAATATCCACCCCTCTCCCCCTATCCATCCAGCTGTTGTTTCATCATAGAAGGAAATCAGGTTGGTCAAGCATGATTTCTTTCAATGAATCCTTGCTGACTCCTGAGCATCTTTTTGTCATCCATGTGGATATAGGAGACCTTCAGAATAAGGTGCTCCATCATCTTTCCAGGGATTGAGGTGAAGTTAGGCCTTGGGTCATCCTTCTTGCCCTTTTTGAAGACCAGGATAACATTTACTTTCTTCCAGTCCTCAGGCACCTTTCCTGATCCCCATGACCTTTCAAAGATGATGGTGAGTGTCCTCACTATGGTGTCCACCAGATCTCTCACCTTGTGGGTGCCTATGAGCTCATCAGGGCCCATGGACTTTCAGATGTCAAGTTTGTCCAGGTGTTCTCTAACCCATTCCTCCTTGTCCAAGGGAAAGTATTCCTTCCAACATTCCTTTACCCTGGTCTTCTGGGTCAGATATTCCCAAGGGCTGGTCTTGTCAGTGAAGACCAATGCAAAAAAGGTGTTCAGTAACTCTGCCTTCTCTGTGTTCTGTGTTACCAGTCTCCCCTCCATTTAGTAACAGGTCCACACTATTCTTTGTTTCCCTTTTGTTATTGGTGTATTTGAAAAGCCTTCTTGTTCTCCTTTAACTTCTTGGCCAGATCTAACTCCAGATAGCCCTTGTCCTTGTCTCATTTCTACTTACTCTGATAACCTCTCTATATTCATTCCAAGTGGCCCAACCCTGCTTCCATCTCCTGTATGTTTCCTGCTTATACTTGAGTAATGACAGGAGTTCTTTATTCATCCACACAGGTCTCTTCCCCCTATTTCTTGTTTATCAGGATGGACCATTCTTGAGCCTGGAGAAACTGATCATTAAATATCAACCAAAATCTTGAACTCTTCCTCCCTGCAGGAGCTATTTCCTATTGGATTCTTCCATGATTGATGAAGATGCCAAAGTTAGCTTACCTGAAGCCCATGGTTATAATCTCACTTGCTGCCCTACTTCCTCTTCACCCAATACTGCCCTCCACAACCTCACTGTCACTGCAGCCAAGCCTGCCCCCAACATTCACATCTCCAACAAGGCCTTCCCTTGTTTGTTTGTATGAGGTCAAGCAGCACGCCATTCCTTGTGAGATCCTCCACTTTGTCAGAAAGTTGTCATCAGTGCTTTCCAAGAAAGTCCTGGACTGTTTGTGCTTCACTGCTTGGCTTCTCCAGAAGATATCAGGGTAGTTAAAATCCCCCACAAGAACCAGGACTTGTGACTGTGAGGCTGCTTCAAGCTACCTGTAAAAAGCCTTATCCACTTCCTCCTCCTGATCAGGCAGCCTGTAGCAAACAGCCACAACAGTGTCACCCTTATTAGTCTTCCCCTCTATCCTAACCCACAAGCTCTCACCTTGCTCCTCATTGACCCCAAGACAGAGCTCAATACATTCCAAGTGTAGCCTCACATAGAGGACAACTCCATCACCATTTGTTGACAGCCAGTCAATTAACTCATTAGTAACAAAGTATCTGAAGAGATAAAAAGACTCAGAACAAATAGGTAAATATTCTTTGCATATTTAATTGGGGAAAAAAAAGGTTTCAGGGTGCATGAATGTTATGTTATAGAAACAGTGAAGTTGTTCATGGAAACAAAACAAATTTCTTTTTTGATCTTTGTCATTGATTGAAGGAGGCATAGAAAAGGAGTTTGAAGGTTTCAGTTGTTTAAAAATAATTGATTTTATTCATATTTTAAATACTGAAATTCTAAATGACATTGAAAAATAATGATCCAAAAAGAGGTAAAATGTACCCTGGGAAATAATTCTAAAAAAATTCTTGACTGTTTTGCCAATAAAATCAGTCAAGCCAACAGTCAGGAGAGTAGCAGAAGCTACAAGACCTGTAAGTCTGTGATAGTAATAGTTTTTTCACTCATTAAGACATGAAATTTGAGCTTTACATCCTCTGGAGTAAGCTGGACCTTGTTTGGCCTAATTGTAGATTCAACACCACTTTTCTAAAATAATTGAAAACTCTGGTATTATTTTCTTTTAAAAAGAAGAGAGCAGAAGGTTAGGAGTGGTCTTGTGTTTTAATAAATCTGCTGTGCAATGGATTGCTACAACTACTATAGAAACCAAGCCATTTCTTTTGACATTCAATTCACTATATTTTTATTCAGTTCATATTTACAGTTTGCTGATTATAATTCATATTTACAGTCCACTAGTCTATAGGTTTTCTATTGGCAGGAAAGAATTGCATAAGAAACTTTTTGAAAGCTGGACATCTGAAAATCTGGCAAGGGAGTAGACTCGTTGTGGATTTTACAAGATTATGGTTGTGTTATCCAAAAGGTATTCTCAAACCAACCAGCAGCAATTGACAGTACTGGTTTGCTGAGACTTTTAATAGCAGCATTGTTTGATTCCAGGTTCCCATTGACACCCATATGCCAAATTTTTTCAACCTTTTTTGAAAAAAACTATTATCTGTAGTTAACATTATACAAAAAAATAACTCAAACTAAGCATTCCATGAGTAAATCACAGGTAGATTAACTGATGATATTCCATTGATTTTTTTACTTTTTAAATTATTTTTCAGTTGTTTATACAGACAGAGTTACTATATTTTCCTGATTTACAGAATTTCTGATGAGTAGCTTTTGGTTTCAAAAAATAGTTTACACTGATTTTGATCTATTTTGTTATAAATATTTATGGGGTTTCTTCTTAGAGAAGCAAATTTTCTAAAAGTTCTAGGGAATTCTTTTTTTTACATAAAGTTGAGCTTTTAAATAATTTGCATTTCTAGAATGGCTACAGCTATCAGCAAAAATTAAATTTAACAATATGAGAAATTATTAGCAGTAGCAACATCAAATTAGACGGACTGGAGAATGAGCAATGCAAACCATTTTTTTTAAATAGCTGCATGATCCAATAATGACGGTTTGGAGAGAAGAAAAATCTAGTCAAAAAAATTATCCAGAAACTGCCTAAGGACAAAGGTTTCAATTCCGAGTCACTTGCATACCCAACTGAGTCAGTTCACTCAGGTAGTTTAAATGAAGTTAATGGAACTGTTAGTGGAAGATATAGTTGTCTGCAAGATCAGGGCCAGAGAGGGCAATTCTATTTTCTCTAATAGACAAGGGGAGAACAATTTTATGGCACAAGCAGGAACTTGTTCAGAAAACAAGCAGGGCAGACTAATCTTCAGTTGCCACCAATTAACATATTATAAAGGATGTTGCAAGACTGGCTTTATTTCCCTCTTTGCTTTTTGCAAATATTCTTTAGTTATTGTTTAGGTTTTTTAAAGGCCAAACTCGGACATTTCGGTCATGATAATTGTTGCAGAAAGGCGTAAGGAGATTCAGTTCAAAGAGTGTACAGTCCTATAAATTGGAGAATGAAACAGAAGGAAATAATGTGCAAATATATGAGCTGATATAAAATTTCCACAACCTGCACTTAATAGATTAAAAACAGTAAGTGACTAAGTCTGATTTAAAAAAAAAATTATTGGAATAAATATTTGTTTACAATATTCAGAATTTCAGAAGTGATACTAGAAAAGGTTTGCTGCAGAATAAGCTGTAGGAACATAAGATTCATTTATAGCAAATGCTTTTTTTTTTCCAGAAAATTTAAGGAAAACCTTAGAAGAGCATTTATAAATAGTTTCCCCACTGGTCAATAAAGTTGAATATCTAGCAATATCTCCTGGTTTCACTTTCCAGAGAGAAAAGTGTATGCATCTCATTTAACTCATTCATTATGAATGATGAACCTCAAAACCTAAGGCTTGGAGGTAGAATGCCATGCTATGAGTAGCTAGTGACATCTTTTACCAAATCTGCTTCCTAGGAGTTTTCCTGCAGCATAGCAGTGCTGATCGCCAACAAAAATTGAATTTTTGCTGAGGTGGAGTAAAACATTTTTCTAAATTAAGAACCACAGAAAGGGTGGGTGTTATAGGCGTAGTCTCTTAGCGCTCTCCTGGTGAATGCACATTCTGCTGTGGCAAGGGGGGCAAACTGCCTGGGAAGTCCATGGGCCTGCTCCTACTGGGTCTGAAGCCTGGAAAACTAAAAAGCTGTGTCTGCTGTTTTATCGTGGAGATAAAGTCGTGCAGTGTACATAACTTCACCAGTACTGGGATGCAGCATGAAGACATGTTATTGCTGCTTAAATGCTGTGCAGTTTACTGTTGTGGATGTGTTTTGTGGGAGCTCAGGAGTGCTTCTCACTGTAGGTCATTCACCAAGCCTGCACAGGTTCTCAGGATGAACCTCCAGGTGTTACTCCCTGACATTGCCATGACAGTGTTTCTATACTCACACAGAAAACTTACAATTTGTCTGCAGACCTAGAAGCATTTTTAAAATAGTTCCTGTAGGACAGATGGACACAAGTCTTAGGTCCAAATTAAAAATCCAGAAGATGCACCAGTGGTAAATCTGGATTTCTGAGATTTTTGGAGAGTGAAGTTCCCCTAAAGCGATAAATCATTTGAGAAAATCTTGACTTTCACTTTTTTTTTTTTTCTGTGAATCCCAAGAAGCAGTATCCTGGGCTTTGACACACTTAAACTCTCTCTAATGCTCCCTGACTTCCAGGGTGTCTCTTGGCCTTTCCAGCTGTTCACTGATTATTCTCAATGCTTGACTGCTTCTCTCAACTACTCACCCTCATCCTTTGTGACAGACCCTCTGTCTTTGATGCTGTGATTTTCTGCCATGTCTTTTTTCACCTTCGTGCCTTTCTCACCACACATAGTCTCAAGGACTCAACTTCTCTCTCAGATTCTATCAGCAGGGATTTAAGATTTGCCTTCAAAGAAAATTATGTTCAGATGAAGCTGTTGCATCACTTAAGCTCTTAACACAGCCTAAAACTTAGATATGTGTAAAACTATTTTCCCCCACACCACCAGATGATGCTTTTAGTAAGCACTGAAATGGCCAGGTTTAATAGACGATGTAAGTAAAGCAGTAGAAATTATATGCTTTCCATTCAAAGTTCCATATAGCAGTGACAGGTTAATCTTTAATGCATTGTCCAAAAAATGCCGAAATCCTAGAGAAGATATATCTTTTACTAGTTGCAAAATTCTTTTGTTTCATTCTTTTGAAAGCTTCTGCAAGGCAGGAAAGGAATCAATATCTCCCTATCTTTACCCATTCTTTCCAAATTGTCTACACTGTCATGATCAGGTTGTTTCCTCTATTGCAGCCTTCAAATATTGGTAAGTGAAGTCTGCCCCACAAAATAGTTATTACTGTGGAACCAGACTGGGCCTAAGGTTACTTTAAAAGTACCGTAGGGAATTTGGTTGGTTTCTTCAAGAAAAGATAAGTAATTTTAGCATTGTTTACTGTGCAAGGTGCCATGTCCAATCAATGTCAAAGGGAATTTTAGGGCTGCTACTGGAAAAGAAGGATTACTTTCACTTGTGTATCCTTATAGCTGCTAGCTACAAGCTTGGTTTCTTTCCCTTGTAAGTAAATACTGTACTTGTGCATGAAATTTCTTCATAAAAGACGCAGAAAGGGTTGGGGTTTTTTTATCTCAACCTACTTTATCTCTTGGAAAAATGAATAACTTCTCTAAACCCACTATTGCCTGTGTCCTGACAAACTATTCTTGTATCTGATAAACTTCATTCAAACTTTTTTGTTTTCTTGTGCTCTAGATGATGGCTACAGTCTGTGTTTGTGAGATCAAATAAAGTCCTCCACAGTATTCCATTCTTTTTTTTTTTTTTTACTTGAGAGATCTTTGTAGTACTATATTATATATGTAATTTGTAATGTACACAGGAACATAAAAGATAACAGTGACTCCCTTTCAGCCAGTTTTTTGCACTTAACCATTCCTTCTTAAAAAACACTGTTGAGAGACATTTTTAGGTTTGGAACCTGACAGTATAGTGCAGTGGATTTCATTCCTGCATCCAAAAATTCCTGCTGCTGCCGTGGGAATTGTTAATGTACCATGTTATCCAATGTCAGCAGTAGTAAAGAAAGGACCACACAGAGTAAAAATGTAATTTAAAATCTGATGTCTCTAGAGATTCAAGCTCTGCCAGACATCTTGGGAAAATAAGCTATCCCTGGGCATGTTTGGGAGGCAACAGGTTCTCCTCATCCTGGCACCTTGGACCTTTTGTAACACACAAGCCATTATCATCAGAGATTTACTCTTCCAAGCAAGGCAAATGGATTTTTTTTTCTCACTTATTGTTTGCTTGATTAATTTTTAAGCTTCATTTATCCACTGATACATAACTAGACTTCAATTATAGAGCATGTCAATTAGATTGCAGTTCCTCTTGAATAGGGTTTGTAATATTTCAGGATCTCCATGGTCAGAAGCTGCCCTTATTTTAGCCCAGAAGCTCCTGTAGGTAGTAGAACTTGCTCTTTAAAATGGTCAAGTTAACGCATGGTTATAGATTTATTTATTCTTAAGAATTATAGCTTACAAGATTACACAAGGGACAAAAATTAAGCCAAGCATATTATCCCAGGTACTTCAAGAACAAAGGATAATTAGCATAATGGTAGAGAAAATAGTATTTTTTAAATGGAAATGTCCTGTAATTTCTAAGAGTAGATAAGATGTTAAGTGCAAAAATATAGCAGAATTTCTGGTGTGTAATAATTTAGTTCACTTTATCTCACTGCCTTGGTCCTATAAAATAGCATCACATGTTGTTAAAATTGGCCATTTTAAGATACTTACACATGGGGAGAATCCTTGGCAAAGGAAAGACTGCAAATAACAACCATTGCTAAGCCCTCAGGAAGGTTCACAACACTGATGAAATTATGATTTTTTCCTGAGCTCCAGTTTCTGTGAGCAGTCTTTACTGCTCACAGAAGTAAAGAGAGATTTAGTCTACAGGTTCACCCTTTCCTTTCTCACCTTTCCCTACTTTTGTTTTAGAAGATCATCTTGAATGAGCTACCCTCAAAAATCATTCTTGTTTTTTCTGTCTTATGTCAACTTCCATCTGTCCACAAACTTTAGTATAGTTCTAGGCCTTAGTATCTTTTCTAACCCATGCACTTGAAATTTCTCCTCTGTTCTCCAATCCTGTCCCTCTCTAAAGAGATGCTTTCAATTTCCATTGATGATTTGATTCTATCTTCTCGTGTGCACTGAAAATAATTTATTTTGGTCAGGTTTTCCTCTGTAATATTCTTCCTCAGTCATTTGGCTAAGCTGTAAACCTTGAATCTTATTATGATACAATATTTATCTGTGCATTCAGTCTACTGTATATAAATATTTATACAAAGATTCCACTCATTCTTTTAAACATCCAAAGGTAATAGGTTAAAAAAAAATTAAAGCCAAAACCAAAGAAAAGTTAGAGTTCATGACCTTTACTTGAGTAATAAATAAGCCTTGTCTTTGATAATATTTTTTTCATTTAAATGTCACTATAGAATCGAAATGAAGAAGCAAGCAATTTATAACACAGGAAAGTAGTATAACTCTTAATTCTGGTAGCTAAGGGAAAGTAAAACAAAATATGTGTCAGTTTCTTCAGATAACTGAACTGTTACCCCATGATGCTTTGCACAAATCTGTGGATGTAGAAATATATCCTGCCTACACTCAGTCTTCATTCCTCTTCCATCATGAGGTTTGTGTTCAGACTTGATAAGAAATTAAATATGACAATGTAATCAGAAGTTGAATAGGAAGCAGGCAAATCTTCAGTCCCAGTTTCGCACGCCTCTTCTACCATGAGCTCATACCATCAGACATTGCCCTTGCTGCCTCCCTGCATTGCAATACAACAAGTGACCCCATGAAGGGGAAGACCCCACTGACTATGGGGAACTCTTTACAGAAACCCAGTATGAGATAGTTCTTTGTTTCGTTCCAAAAATAAAAAAAAGAGAAAAAAAAGAGAGAGTTCTTCAGAAAGACTTAAACACATATACCAAATAATTTCAGAATGAAGAATAAGTACTATCATTAATTATAATTTGTAAAAGTTGTGCATCTGATAAAGATTGTGATGTCAGCACAATAACTTAGTGGTACCAACACAGCTTACACTCTTACGAAAGTTCAGCTCCTCAGATATAAGAATTCACTGGGGAGTTTAAAAGTAATTGAAAACAGATATGCCCACATAGCCACAAATATGTGTGCACATGTATATACCCATTCCTTTCACTTACCTGTCTATTCCTGTTTTCTGAAGAAACACTGACTTATATTTTGTCATGGAAGGAAGAAAACAGCACGTTTACAGGCAGATGTGAGTCATAAGTGACTTATCAGCAATGATAACAGTATGTGTAAAGAACAGCATTGTGAGCCTGGGAACAAGTTTAGGTTTAGCTGTTAGTGGAGTAAAAAGGAAACAGGGAGGCTGCAGTTCAGTGGCCTGCCAAATAAAAGGCACATGTACAACTAGGAAAAAAAAGCCAAGCATGGTTGACCTACTTATATCTGATCTGCTTTAATGCTTTCTTATATCCAGTTCTTGAAAGCATTAGATGTTTTCAGGGCCCTGAGTGCCTTCCTTACAGCCCCCAAGGTTCAGCTGCTTGGACTCAGGGAAAACTTTGATGATGCTTCTCTGTTAACTCACTGCACCTGGGAGAAGCTTTTAACCTCAGGCTCTCACCCTTGATATCTCTCTGGTATCTGAGTTCTGTGCCTCCCTGACTCCGACCCAGGGCCCAGCTTGCAGGTGACTTTATGACTTTTTAGCTTGATGTTGGACATGCCTCATTACTATGGATCTACCTGATGTTCTGGACTTTTGGCTGAACTAAATGACCACTGCAGAGCTGCTTCTGTGTGTCCATCCCATGTGTTCCCTGCACTGCTGGCACTGCTGCCACTGCCTGCCACCCCATCACCTCCCATGGCAGAAGCTGCCTGCTCTTGCTGCATCCTGGCAGCTGTAATAGCTGATTAGCAAGTGCAACCACTTAGAGAGCATAAATGTCCTATAAATGCCAGGTGGAAAGTTAATAATAAACAAGCACAATATAAATAACCCTCTCTAATATATGGAGAGCACTAGATGACTTGAACTCCTCTGGGCCTACTCTGTAATGGGTGGCTGCCTGGTCAACAGGAAGGGGGTTGGATTGATTTCACCTGATTTTGCTTCATTTTCTACTTGTCATACTGCCTAAATAAAGAAGCCTGGGTGATGAGGCTAGCATGGAAATGATCTGGTGACTGAATACTTTGGCGTCCCTGAAAGAGATTAGAAGGACCCCAGAATCGTTTGCCATTGATGAGTCTGAACAGCTGGGTTCTGGAGCAGTAAGCAAACAGAGAGGTCCCTGCAAGATGCTGGAAGGAGCAGCAACAGCTTTCATATTAGAAAGGCCATATGTTTCTATGCATGGCACATTCCATATCATGCACTTATATCACAATTAGAAAAAATTTGAGATTTTGGCAGCCCCAACATTTGCGATATTGAAGAGCTTGTGATAAGAGAATTTAAATGAAAACAGAAAAAGAAAAATGTTTCTTCTGGAAAAAAAAAAAAAAGGCAAAAAAAGCAAAAAAAAGAAAAAGAAGTGTGTAAGTGTAGAACACTCAGTGGCTGAATTGTCTCATTATGGTCATGTCTTTGATCCAGCTGTAAAAAACTGTTTGATTCTCAGGGAATTCCCTACAGTTCTCTGCGGGCTCAAAGACTTTAAACTTGTATGTCTTCTGCCAGAATACTGACCTGAGTTGTCTAGCCTGAATCTGGGCATTAGTCTTCATTTACTAAGATCACTGCCTGAGATCTCTGCTGCTGCACAGTCACAGCGAGGAGTTCAGTGAGAGTGACAATCAGCACTATGTTCAGTCTAAAAAAGAGAAAGTATGAAAGAATTCTCATAAAGGGAAAAGAGTAGAGAAATCTAGGTAGTGAAGCCTAAAGGGAAGGCTTTTTAGTTTCTATATTCTGTTCAGAGAGCTATTTTTTGGGAGAGAAGAGAATTTTTTCTGCCTTTGGACAGTGTTACAATGCTGAGTTATTAAAAAGAAAATGTAATCATTCTCATAGTAGTGATTCTGCCTAGCAGGCTGACAGGTTGAGCACACATATATAATATAGTCTCTGAAAAACAATCCATCTGATGTCAGGTCACATGAATGAGTCATGACTACTTATCAGTGTGTCTGAATATTTGTAGTAGAAAAAAAGGTTTGTGCTACATGGTACCGGGCTCTGTGTCAAATAAACTTCTGAACCTAGTAGACAGCCTAATACTCTCACTGCTGTACATACCTAATTTTACACACATAATATGTACATATTACATGTTATACATTAAAAATAGCATTCTGTTGCCTTGCTTTAGATACAAGTTTTTCTGTAGCCTGTAACAGATCTGTAGGAAATCTGAATGTCACTTTCTCTACTCCAGGAGTAACCATAAATTACTTCATGTCAAATATCTTGAGAGTCCTCTGTGGGTTTCATTTCATTATTTGGCTGTGTATATACCTGCTGCAAAAGCAGTGTTCAGTTACCTGGGGTCATTTTCATTCATAGGTATTCTGTAGACCTGTCATTTATAAATACCTAGGGTCCTTGTACGCTCAAGCATAAACTGTTCATTATAGATTCAATCATTTCACACTTACTGAAGTCAATAAAACACTTTTAAGAGATATTTTCTAAGAAAAATGTATACCACTAAACTACTTAAACTTATTTATAACCTCTTTTTAAACATTCAAATAAGCACTCAGTATCTGAATTAAATATAACTCTTGTAAAGGCTTCTGAGACTTTCAGACATCTTTATATAAAAAACAGAAAATTCTTAGTTCAATTTTATTTATGCAGAAGTACTCTGTGCTTGCCTTTGAGATTTAAAATCATAATCTACTAAGTTATGTTCAGAAATTCTATTCAAGGAGAAGACTAAAGAAATCAGCTCTGTCAAAAATTCTACAGCACCTTGCCATTTTTCCAGTGTTAAAAGAAAAAAAATTCTGAAAATCAAATAGGCTGAGGGAAATAATGTAATAGAATTAGGGGAGAGATGTTCAGTTCTTGTTTGTGAACACTGTCCAAAATTCTCATATTTGATATCACTACTGCGGGTTTTGTTATTTGCCTTTAAAAAAAGAAGAGAACCTGCACCTTCAAACAAAAGAGCATTTAAGTAAAAATTGTATGAACAGCTTTATATATTAAGCTTTAGACATACCAACTACAAGATATCTTAAAACACATACTCTTGCAGACTTTCCACAAATGCCTAAACAGATTATTTAGAAGAAAATAAAATCCCAATACTTTTATATTGTAGTCGTGTCTTGCTCTTGCTTAAGATAAACATTTCATACTATACAGTTTTTATCCATGACCAACTGCTGATAACAGCTTATTCGACTTCCCCATGCATATCATTAACCTTTTTCTTACATAAAGTGTTATCTGCAACATAAAAATTTGGGGTTTCTGTTTTGGTCTTAGTTTTCTTTTTGTTTTATAGGAAATGACCATGGCTAAGACACATGATCATTTATGACTGCAAAGTTTCGCATAGTAAACAATAATTTAGTTGTTACAAGGACCATTTTAGAACATCTCATTCCTTCCACAGTAGCAGAATTTTCTTATCTGTTAAAGGCTTCTTTCTTACTACTATAAACGAGATACTTATCTTCTTCAAATGCCAAACTTAATGCTGCCTCAAGACATCTGTCCAAACCCTGTGTCTGGACGGGAAATGAAAAAGTCTGGATTTCTAAACACCATTTTTAGCATAATTTTCTTTCATCTGCAAAAGCCCTTTCACAGCCCATTGCACTGTATTTTATTTTCTTTGCTTTGGATGATTTTTGTGGAGTTTTTTATTTCAGAAAATAGAAAATGTGTGTGTAAAATTGAACACTTTTTTTTTGTATTATCATATGAATCATTAGGAAGACTTTAGATCTTAACTTTTTCTGTGGTGGTGGTCAGTCACAGACTGTCTTTATTCCTTTTGATCATGGCCTATCACAGCTCACATACTGATATTCTTTCAGTTCAGGTCATATTCTTCTAGACGTTTAGTTTGCCATTTACTCTACAGAATTAACAGGCAGGTGCTTATTATGTTTTTTCAGGGTTTTACGGAATGTGATAATGACAAAAGAGATTGTTGCAAAGTCTAACACCTACTGCAAAAATACAAAATGTTATAGCCTCTTCTAGGTTCCTAGAAATCCCAGTAGAATTATTTGTAAAGAAAAAAAGTTGAATGAGTGAAAAATTCTGTTTAAAGATAACACATGAGAAAAAAAAATCTGTAAACCACAAAGAACATGTCTACTATGTGTCCAGCAGCAACTGCTAAATGGTGAAAAATTTGTTTATGTTCTCAGTCAAGATATCAGATGTGTTTGTCTGACAAAATGTGTATGTTCCACTTTCAGGCTTGGTCTTCCTCGCTGATGTGAAATGAAATGAAATATGGTTGCTGTTTGTTGAGAACATCTCAAGGCATTTCTTAACTCAGTATGTTATAATTTGAAGAGTCTTGTCATGGTTTCTTATCTTTCCTCTATTATTTTCCTTTGCCTGCATCTCTTCTGTGTTCTGTATCTCATTGTGTCCACATCTGTAAAAGCAGATATCACCATCAGATTAAGAGTGTGGGTCAAAATAAAGTAAAACCTGCAAAGATTAAATTAATACTGTGAATGATATCTGTGATTTTAACAGCAAAGGCTGAGAGTAATAACTAATAATAACGAATGCATTTTCCTCTAGCACTGAATACTATGGAACAATAAAATTGTATATGCGGTATGTGTGCAGAGCAAAGAAAAGGTCATCGAGGGTGGAAATTATTAAATTCTGTTTCACTGACACAAGGTCATTTGTCATTATTGGACATGCAAAGGAAACGAGTATGTTTAAATACCTGTGAATCCTCACATACCTATATGCACATACAGGTGCATTCCAAAGTGTACCCATCTCCAGTCACAGCCTTCTCTTTGACTTCTGAATCACTGAGTTTGCCTCTAGGACCATTTTAATCCTTCTTTGTTCTCCCTTCTAGTCAAAAGCATAAATTGTTTTCTGCAGGAAGGACCTTTACAGTTGTAATTCATTGTATAACAATGATATTTTTAGGTGACTTCCATCACTGGCAAAAAAACCAGTTCACCTGTTGCCAGAACAAGGACTGAAGCTACTTTCAGACACTCCTCTGGAGAGAAGTAAACAGGAAGACCAAGAAATCTTGAGTCTTACAGAGACGTTGCTGTAGTACTGGAGAGTCTCGAAGGAAAATTAGGTAGGAAAATGCATTTGTTCTGTTTAGCTCCCTCTCAAAAGGCAGTGCTTTCTCCAACTTCTCGTTTGATTGTAAGCTATAATTAATAAACAGTTCTGGTATATATGGTGTTGTGTACCCTATGTATTTACACCTGTAGAGAAAGAAGATTCAAGGACACCACATCAGGAGCAGTAAATTGGTTTCCAGTTTATCAAGACAAGAATATTTTTTCTTTCCTAATTAGAATTGTTTTAAATTGAAGCTTCAGTTACTTGTGTTCTCCAGTGTTCTAGATCTCAATTAAGAGCTTGATTCTGGCTATTCCTTGTTCCTTGACTGATAGTCTTGACTAGGTAGTGTTAAGGCCAGAGGAACAACAATTCCTCATAGTGCAGCTTTGGATCAAGTTCAATTTATACAGACCGTATTAGGATTATGATGGTCTTTTTGAGTGCATCACTACTGTTAGAGTCTTCCAGATTGTGCTACCATACATACATTGTTGAACAAAATAAAAGAGAATTAGGTATCAGATAGAGATCTAAACTATCAATAATTTGTATTGATAGTTAGGAGGGTTAGTTTGGGATTATTATTGTTGTTGTTATATGGGGGATTATTATTATTATTATTTCCTTTTAAATTTATTAATTTTCATATTGTGATTTTAAGCATGTCAGTAAGTAAGAAGTCTGAAGAAAGAAAAGCCACAACAAAGACATCTGTTAGATGCTGGTGGCCATATTAGGTTCAGAATTTATATAACATATATGTTAGACTTATGCACTAGAATTAAGCATTCCCCTTGAAAGTTGCATTGTCTAAAACACCAGACTAAAGGAGCAGATATTTCTGAGTTTCTGTGCTACTGAGAGGATCATTCCACTCCTGTCACTTCTTGCTACTTTATGTATTGCTACAACAGTGTGGAACCTGATTTAGGAAAGGTTGTTCAACACCATTCAGAGAAATATCTCACTGAAAGAGTGAATTGAGAAATAGGCTTGGATTGTTCCTGTAGGAGCAGCTGATTAACAGCTGTTTACCAACTGAACTTCATAAAACTTCTCTGGTTTTTTTATGGGTTTCTAGCCGTGCTCCACCCTAATAATTTGTTTCTAAGTAAAATTGATAAGGAGTTTATATGCAACTGTTCCTGAAGACAGTTTTCACAAAGAGAACTGTGCATTTCCTCTTCCTACAGTTTCTTATCTGTGCAAGAAAATTCATGTTTTCAGGAAATGGCTGTAATTTGTCTCTCAATTGACTGTAGTTATTACCTTAAGTTTCACTGTATCTCTTAAACTAAAAGACTGCAGTTATTTATTTTGACATTATCCCTCTTGTTCTGCTAAATATATGACCACCTATCATATATTCTTGTTAATATTTTCCTCATAGAAAGCAACCTGCACATATAAGTGTATTTTCTTTCTTTGATGCTTGGAACTGGGTTTTATATATATTGAAACTGATGAGAGTACTGACTGCCTGTCACTGAGGCTAAAAGGAGAGGGGGAAGCTTATGGAAATGATGGTTAGCTTTGAAATGCTGAATGCTATTTGCTGAAACTGTTCCTGTTTGTAAAAATAATGACATAAGAACAAAGGACACACATTGATAGACATGCTGGATATGAACACATGCAGATTTGAATAATATCCTGAGAAAAGACCTTTGGGATAAGTGCTGGCAAGAACATGTCTAGGAATCTGAGCAAAGAAATAGTCTCCAGCTGTTTGACTCTTCTTATGTAAAAAGAAACAGGATTTTATTGATATTTTTTGTAAATATAATAAGCATCAAAGACCTACCTACTTCTAGTAATTTCTTCCCAAACAGGCACAATGGGGAGAACCAAACACAGGTGAAGGTTACCCCTTGAAAGCAGACATAAGAATCCTTAAGGATAAATGCCATGTGTTCTTGTTCGGAGGGTTTGTGGTTGTTGGGGTTTGGTTTTTTGTCTTGGGTTTGAGGTCTTGTTTGTTTGTTTGTTCTTCATATGGATTACTTTAAAGTTTTTAGTAGCTAATCACATTTACCAAAGACAAATTTAAGTACTGATTAAACACAGCTATACAGAAAATATAGTGATAACAGATCGCCAATGTCCACATGATCTCTACAGAAGTTTAAAGGAACTGCAAGTGAAAGGACTCTATCAGTTTTTAGTGTACCTTCAAACCAAAGCCTGATGTTTTGTCCAAGATCAAAACAGTAAACAAGGATCAATGCTACAAGGCACAATAGGCATGGGGATAAAACTAATGATTGCAATTTTAACTAGGGTCTTATATTTATAATGCTCTGAATCTGTAACAAGTGGGCTTAAGACTCTGTATTCTAGAATGTAAAGCTGCATCAGGCAATGCCAAAATCTTATTTCTGATTATGCAAACAGATTGACAGCTTTGTATGATACAGAAATAATTTTAGAAAGTATATCTTGTGTATGTTTGACTATTCTCGGCATCCAGTATCTGTTGGGCTGATTTGAGCTGCAAATCTGACAATTTTTAATTGCGTACAACTGACTTGGAAGTTATGGATGGCTCTCAGATGCCTTGTTGTTGTTCTTTAGGTGGTCTAACTTCATGGATATTTTTTTGCTACCTCAGAAAAAAAAGTAGGGAACGATAGGGATTTTGAAGCAAGTGCTCAGAAGTTAATAGAATATTTTAGACCAGCAAAAGAATATTTCCTGTTAGAAACAGGTTCAAATCAGATAGCTGAACAACAGGACAAGATTAGTGATTTATTTGGCTATGCATTTTGTCTCTGTGCTGTTTAAGAGCACCATGGTATATCCTGGACTTACAACAAAAAAATCTTCAGAGTTTACTCTAATAAATCTTTCTGGAATAACATTTCTGAATTTTAATGATAGATTGTAAAACATAGACTACATCTGATATGAAAGAAAAAAATATTTAAGTAGAATTATTGTGCCAGTCTACTATCAGACTATTTTCATTCAAAACTTTCTGTCAAGACTATGATGAATGGACTATAAGGGAGACATTAAGGATGTTAAAGGTACAAGACTGCATTTTGGAAGGAGAGAGTTTCAGTCTGGCACATCAGAAATGGGACTAGTTATTGCATGTATTTTTTAAAATACAATTATCAGAAGAGAAAAATTCAAGATAGATGTATTAAGAAATATTTAATAGCTGAAGTTTGTCATGGTTACAGGGACATGAGAGTGACCAGCAAGACTTGTTCACCCTTTAATAATCT
This sequence comes from Corvus hawaiiensis, assembly GCF_020740725.1. Lineage (NCBI taxonomy): Eukaryota > Metazoa > Chordata > Aves > Passeriformes > Corvidae > Corvus > Corvus hawaiiensis. The sequence goes on from NC_063215.1 coordinate 29,631,317, forward strand.
GATATGGCCAGTGCTCAAGTCCAAAGGAGAGGGGAGACTGACAATGGACTATTGTGGCCTGGAAGAAGCAACATCAAGTGCTGCTGTGCTGGACATGCTGGAGCCTCAGTATGAACCAGAGTTCAAGGCAGCAAAGTGGTGTCACTGTGGACATTGACAACTCATTCTTCTCCATTCCTCTATCAGCAGAGTGGAGGCTACAGTTTGACTTTACCTGGAGGAGTGTGCAGTACACGTGGAACCAACTGCCCCAGGGATGGAAATACAGCCGCACTATTTGCCACGGACTGATCCAGACTGCACTGGGAATGGGTGAGGACTGGGAAAGGGTGAGACTCTGGAACAACTACAGTACATAGATGACATCATTGTATGGGGGAACACAGCAGAGGACAGCTTTGAGAAAAGATAGAAGATAATCCAGATCCTCCTGAAAGCCTTTCTGTCATAAAACAAAGTAAGGTTAAGGGGCCTGCCCAGAAAATTCAGTTTTTAGCAGTAAAATGGCAAGATGGACGTCATCAGATTCCAATGGATGTGGTTAACAAAATAGCAGCTATATTCCCACCAGCCACAAGAAGGATACACAAGCTTTCCTAGGCACCATAGGGTTTTGGAGAATGCATATCCCAGAGAACAGACAGATTGTAAGCCCTCTCTACCTTATGAAACAGAAGAGAAATGGTTTCAAGTGGGGTCCCAAAAAACAAGCTTTTGAACAAATTGAATAGGAGACTGTCCATGCAGTCGCTCTTGGGCCAGTCAGAACATGATGTGAAGGAAGGTGTTCTACACCGCAGAAGGGGAGAATGGTCCTTCCTTGAGACTCTAGTAAAATGTACCTAGGGAGACTTGAGGACAGCCACTGGGGTACTGGAGTTTGGGAAACAAAGGATATGAGGCCTGAAAAAGAGATCTTCCAGCTTATGAAAGAATTTGAGCTGCTTCAGGAGTGATTGGCATGGAAGCAAAGCTTCTCCTGGCACCCTGAATGCCAGGGGAAAGTCCCATCTACATATCATGCCACTGATGCCATGTGGAGAAAGTGGATCCCTCTGATCACACAGTGAGCTCAAATAGAAAATCCCAATCACCCAGGGCTCTTGGAGATCATCACAAATTGGCTGAAGGTGACAATTTTGTACTACCACCAGAAGAGGATGAGGAGCAAGTGACACATGCTGAGGACACCCCACCATATAATCAGTTGCTTGAAAATGAAAAGCAACATGCTCTCTTCACTGATGGTTCCTGCTATATTGTAGGGACAAATCAAAAATGGAAAGCTGCTGTATGGAGTCCTAGGTGGAGAGTCTCAGAAGCTATTGGAGCACAAGGTAGATCCAGTCTGAGCACAGAGCTGAAAGCTGTCCACTTGGCTTTAGATATCGCTGAATGAGAAAAATGGCCAACACTCTACCTCTACACCGACTTGTGGATGGTAGAAAATGCTCTCTGGCTAGACCAATGGAAAAAGGCCAGTTGGCAGCACAGAGGAAAAGCCATCTGGGCTGTTGAATTGTAGCAAGACATCCCTGCCTGGATAGAGAAGTTGACTGTGAATGTACATCATGCAGATGCACATGCACAGTGCCCAAGAGTTGGGCTACTAAAGAACATTGCAACAACGGACAGGTGGATCAAGGTGCCAAGATTAGAGTGTCTCAGGTGGATCTGGACTGGAAAAACAAGGGTGAGCTATTTCTGGCTTGGTGAGCCCATGACGCCTCAGGTCATCAGGGAAGAGATGCAATATACAGATGGGCTTGTGATCGAGGGATGGATTTGACCATGAACACTGTCTCCCAAATTATTCATAACTGTGAAACTTGTGTTGTGATCAAGCATTTGGGTGAAGTCCCTTTGATATGGGGGTCAAAATATAAATATGGGGAGGCCTGCCAGATTGATTACATCACATTCCTGCAAACCTGCCAAGGCAAGCGTTACGTGCTGACGGTGGTGGAGACAACCACGGGTTGGCTGGAGACCTACCTGGTGCGTAACACCACTGCCTGTAACACCATCCCAGGCCTTGACAAGCAAATCCAGCACCCAAAAAACACCTGAGTCAGACAGTGGGACTCATTTCAAAAATAGCCTCATAGATATCTGTGCCAGAGAGCACAGTATTTGGGGGGTGTATCATATTCTAAATCATACTCACCAGGCACTGGAAAAGTGGAATGGTACAATAGACTGTTAAAAAGCACATTGAAAGCAATGGATGGTGGGACCTTCAGACATTGGGATCTATATTTAGTGAAGGCCACCTGGTTAGTTAACACTAGAGGCTCTACCAGTCAAGCTGGACCTGGCCAATCAGAACCCCTCCATACATAAAAGGAGATAAAGTCCCCATAGTGCCTATTAGAAGAGTGTTAGGGAAGACAGTTTAGATTAGTCCTGCCTCAAGCAAGGGTGAACCCATCCATGGGACCGTTTTTACTCAAAATCTGGGGTGCACTAGGTGGGTAATGCAGAGGGATGGGAAAACATGATGCATAACTCAAGGGGATTTGATTTTTGGTTGAGAACAGCCCGAAATGTTTAATTGCATATGTAATATCGGTTGCTGAATAACACTGCCATTGTACATTGTAAATACCATGGACAATGAGTACGGACTACTCCAGTTACACCAGTCATGGACTAAATGAATTCAACAAACATTTTGGGTGGATAGCTATTACAGCTGGTTAGGGGTCAGTAGCTCTGACTGAGGAAGCTGTGACCAGTCCACAGAGATAGTCCCAAAAGGAATCACCTTCCCGAGGCCCAGTGTCTTCCCTCAGCTGCTGGCTAGGAGGGCCCATGCAGAAGCTGTCAGCTCTTTAGTGATTATCAGCTCGTGATTTCAGCTCAGCTCTGCAGGGCAGCCTCCAGGCCAGACCAGCGAGAGACGAGAGGCTCATGTGGCTGTTCCACACGGGGTATCTTTATTGGTCCGTACTCTGGAGAAGGGGAGCTAGGGACCAGTTCTCTCTGCCCTCGCAGGGGCAGAGGGCTAGCTTTATAGGGATACAGGGGGTGGATGTCAGAGGGTAAAGGCCAATGGGTTATAAAGGATCTGCATAGGGTCTCCCAGACGATTCTGGGTCTGTCTTCTCGCCGTAACTGAAGAGTAGCTGCCTTCCCAGGGGGGGTCCTGCTGGGAGATTGCTCAATTGCCTTATCTCAGCAGACGTCCCTCCAGGGCAGTGGCTGGGCATATCCTACAGATAGCCAGTGACTACTGAAATAATACCTGTGCCTGTGTATAGTTATATGGCTCTGTACATATATATATATAAATATATATATGTGTGTGTTTATATAGTTGAAAGATATAAGATCTGGGCATGATGTTGATCATATAGAAAAAGGGGTGGATAATACCATGATTAGAGAGAAAAGGGGAGGAATTTCTAGCACTGTTTTATTCCATACTACCCACATCATGGCAGGGGTGCGGTTTAAGCAGGAAGAAGCTGGATTTGGAAGCAGAAGGGGCACAATCTTTTGCAGGGTTCAAGGGACAGGGTGTGCAGGTTTCAGGGTTGGAGTTAGCCCCTCTCTGCCACTGGCAGTCCCTTTCTCATTCCTCCGAGCTGCAGCTTTCCAGCTTTGGTGCTGGACAGCGCCAGCAAGCCCAAGATGTTGCTCTGAGAATAAAGAAAAGAGAGACTGCGCAGAGCCCAGTCGAACCACGTGGACCCCAAGCTGCAGCTGCGGCTACCACAGCAGCCACTGGAGCTGCAATCACAGCCCAAGCTGCAGCTGGAACCGTCAAGCTCCAGCTCCTGTAAAGTCCAGGAAAGGCTCTGCTGACATGTTTCAGAGCCCTGTCAGGTCCCACCAAGTTCTGTCTTGTCCCTGTATTTCCATTGTGTTTGGACTGGAACCTGGGGGAGGGAAGTTAAACCATGAGCCTCCCTGACTTTCTGCCTCTGTTTTCCTATATACCACATGGCTTAGCCTGGGGCTAGTTGCTATTTTGCCTTTGTCTGGGAAAACCACAGCTGGAGTCATCTTTGGGAAATGTTTTCCTTTGTTGAGTGGTGAATACTCTTTTTTGGGTAAAACACTATTTCTTTCATTAATATTGCTGTGGTTATTGTGACTTTTTCCGTAAATTGTGATTCCATCTAATAATCTCTCCTAGTGTTTCCTCTACTATTGGAAGGGGTGGAGGGACATCTTGAGTGGATTTAATTTTCCTGCTGGGTTTTAAACCCAAACAATGTGTTAAAATGTGTATAATAGAAGAGAAAATTGAGCAATATAGAAATTAAATTTGTGACTCTTATGTGTTTCAATTTGCCAGTTAACTACTGCGTATTTTTCAGCTCTGCAACTGATACTAACTTTTAGGGAAATCTATAAAGCATAGTTTAACAGAATAAAGGAAAGTGCTTTCATGCCTTTTGTTGTTTTTTCTTTCCCTTAGCTCCTTCTGTGCTTCCTCTGCCCTTTGTATCAAGCTCAATTTTTTATCCCCTTCATTCAGATCACCCCACCAGGCTACCTCAGGCTGTCTGTCTGATGTGTTTCATTGTGTTTTTCTCCTCCTTCTTTTCCCATGAAGCCAGGCTCGACTTCTACTCTATTTCTTTTACATTAATAAGTTCACTGTGGTTTTTAGGTCATGGTTCTAGTTTTGTGGCTCACAGTTCCTAAATTTTAGTTCCCCTAGCCAGTATATTTTCTTGATAAAGGTGCTCCTAAAGATGGCTTTCTAAATATTTCTTCCGTTAAAATAATATAAAATAATATAAAATAATATAATTAATTTTAATTGTATGATCAAGATGAGTACATATTATAAATATGAGATTGTGCTGTCTTAGAGATGCTGCTTATCTTTTCCCTGTGATTCCAAAACCTCTGAACAATACTGATTCCTCCTCTGGACAGACTGGCGTCTTCCTACATGTGTCACTGACACTATTAGCATCTTCTTCCTTTGAATCTATTTAAATTTCAGTAGTGCAGATAGTCATATGTTTTCTAGGGAAACAAAATTTGACCAGAAAATATTAATTTATTGCTGTATTACAGTGAGATTACCCCCTCCCGAGAAACTATCCCCAACTTCATTTCAAAGTTTAGTATAACAGATGAGAATAACTCAAATGGAGATCTTCCTCACCTCCTCAGCTAAACATGTATTTTCAGCTGGTTAAATTTTACTTTCCGTAGCTTGTGAGGATATGCTATAACAAGTTATGTGTTGAGAAAGCAATTAGAATAGCAGATGATGGAGCACAACTGGAGAGCCACATGGGGTTACATGATAACAGAGGTTTTTAAAAGACACATGGCAACCAAATAATATGTCTTCTACAGGGATCATTTCAGCATAAATGTTTCCCTGAAAAGCACTGCCCCAGCTGTTGTGCAAAGCCCTGGTTTCTTGTCCATCCCTTGACCCGTGTGCAAGGAGCAGCTGGTTACCACATTAACACACCACCAACTAACTGTCTGGCATGTGAAGTTATGAAAAAGGAGAAAGGTTACAATGCTAGAAATACATGAGACAATTATGAGAAGGGACTCAACACTGTGCATCTTAAAATCAGTGCATGCAGTTTGACAGGTTTTGCATTTTTGCCAGTATCACAGCTCAGAGCTCATTTCTCTGAGCAGCTGCAAAATTTGGGAAGCTTCCAGCTCACAGGAAATTCTAGATATTTTTTTTTTTATTTGTTCATTTTGGGCTGATTCAGAACAAAACCCCTTTAAGAAAAAAAAAAATCTGGAAAGTGTAATGCTGCTTTTTAGCCAGCTCTGCTTTACGAACTACTACATGGCAGTATGGTACACCAATTACTGACACTCAGTTTGGCTTGAAAGTGGAATCTAAGTGCTGATGGCTATAAATGTCACCCTCAGGAAACACTGCCCAAATAAACTCATCCAAACATGAACTACCTAGGCTGTCCACTGAGTATTCATAAATTTTAATAGGTATTTTCTCTTCCTGATTAAAAGAAAATTGTCAAGTACCAAAAAGGAAAAAAAAAAAGAACACAACTGAAATAACATTTCTGAGGGCATGTCCTATAATGGGAAGGAGACTCACAGAATGGCTGAGGTTGCACAGCATCTCTGGAGACCATCTAATCCAAGTCTTTTGCTCAAGTGTGGTCAGGTACAGCAGGTTGCCCAGGATCATGTCTGGTTGGGTTTTGAGAATATACACAGGTGGTGACCCCTCAGCCTGTTCCAGTGTTCAGCCACAGTAATGGAAAAGTTTTTTCTTATATTTAATCAGAATTTCTATATTTCAGTTTGGATCCATTGCCTCTTGTCCTATCACTTGCCACCTGTGAAGAGAGTTTATCTTGTCTTCTTTATTCCTCCCATCTGCTATTTTTACACATTTATAATGTTCTCCTGAACCCTCTTTTCTCCAGGATGAATAGTCCCACCTCTACACTCCTATGTCAGGTACTCCAGCCTTTCAATATTTTAGCTCCAGTTTGTTGGATTCGTTCTACACTCTTGGACTCTTATTTCATACCTCCCATGTACTGGTGGGTTCAGAAGTGGACAGCACTCCAGATGTGTCTCACAAGTGCTGAGCAGCGGCAAAGGATCACCTCCTTCAACCTGCAGGCAACACTTTTACAATGGGTGTCACAGTTGCTTATGTACCTTGGTATGGAAGCCTCTCCTGCTTCCTCTGTTGTAAAGCTGACCATATAGCAGTTTTCAGCATCAACTATTTTTTTTTTTTCATTAACTGTAAAAAAAAAAATCAATGCTGATGAAAAATAGGACAAAAGTGCAAATAAACATGAAGTTGTTGGAGTCTGGGCTGAGATCTAGAAAACTCAGATGTCACCTTCCCAACCTCTGAACTCTGCCTACTTTATTTTAGCTTTAAAAAAAAAAGGAATTAGCTTTGAGCTTGTTTAAGCCTAGAAAATTCAAATTGAATCATTAAGATAAAATTTCATTTTCTTCTCATCAAGTGAAGCTGTTTCTTCCACAGCCCTTGAGGCATCTGAAATCTGCTCAGCAGTTCCCCTGTTCTACTGGATAATGACCTCAGACTGTTCACATCACTAGAAAATAAAGCACCCATTATCTGTGAGTCCCACTACAGCCATAATACAATGGCCACTTCTCACTCCTGATATTATCCTGGTCCCAGTCACAAGTGTGCACATGATCTCAGTAATCTCCTGACTTGCTGTAGCTAAATCCAGCTGTTACATCACCAAGCATACATCCCAGGTGCAAGGCAAAACTAACAGGAAAGCAGAGGTGAGATGTGAGCTGTCTTTTAAACCACCACTCAGTCATCCTATTTTAAACTTGCCTGTGTTGGAAATGCCTACAATGCTAGACACAGATTTGCATAGCTCAGTATTAAATAGCAAACAAGGAGTGGGATGCTGACCCTGCCTCAGTTGTACCAAATGTAAAGACCATTTCACTCTGTTGCCAAATCAACAGTTTTATTTAAACCGATGAAGCTTTTACCTAATCTGCCTTCAAAACATTGCATTTTTCCTCTTAGAATAATAGAATCATAGAAATGTTACGGTTGGAGCAGACCTTAAAAATCATCTACTTTCAAACTTCGTGCCATGGGCAGGCACACTTTTCACTAGACCAGTTTACTGAGAGTCCCGCCTAACCCAGTCTTGAAAATGTCCAAGGATGGGGCAACCTGTTCCAGTGCCTCACCAACCTCATAGTAAAGAACTTCTTCCTAATATTTAATCTAAACCTACTGTCCTTCAGCCTAAGACCGAATTGTTGCCTGAAATCACCAGCTTTGTGATCTATAGCAGTTAAGACAGAAAACAAAAAATACTAAGAGTTTTAGAGAAAAAAAAAACCACAAAATTTTAAGCTATACTATATTGGTTTAGCTCTTTTTATATCAATATCTTGTATGTAGTCCTCTTCTTTCTATCCCAAAAGTAAACTCAAAGAAGTGCAGAGAAAGATTACTCAGATGATCAACATTTTGATTAAGTTTTGATTAAATAAACTAGGATTCATTGTTCTGTAAAAAAAATGATTGAAAGGTATTTATGAAAGGCAAACATAATATCATGGACACAATTAAAAAAAACAACTGAATATGGAGTAACTTTCTTCCCTAAGGATATCATAAGAAAGGAGGACATTAAAAAAAAAAAAAAAAGAGACTCTTTATGCACATGACACTCCTGATTGACAAAACCTATCACCATAAAATATAAAGGATAAAAAGAGATATATAAAAATTACTTTAATAGAATTACATGTAACAACAGAAAATAATTTTAAAATTATTAAATTATTAAAATTTATGCTTACCATTTAATGTTGCATTGAAACATCAGCTCAGAAACCCCCCGATCTATAGGTTGATGGGCAATGTGAAAATTATCAATATTCCTGTAATCATTTCCCAAGTTTCAAGAACACAAGCCAGTGTCAGACACAGGAATATATGATAGAATGTATCTGGTAGCTTCTTGAAATGTGTCATGTGTTGCAGTGTATTCTATTACCATCCCCATCAGCCGTTGAAACCAGGTGGGGCAGTGTTTCCTTGCCTCCTCCCCCCAGACTATCTTTCTGTTAATTGCCCATCATTGTCCTGCCGCCTGACTCAGAGATAACTCCCTCTGGACTATCTTCTGTTAATGAGCCTAATCAACACTTGGCCTCATGACTCATTACCCCATTGTGAGATGCTCCACCCAGAGGGAGGAACCAAGCATCCCATCGTGGATATAAGCTGAGGCTGAACACCAGAGCCACCGGGCTTCCCACTGGATTTCCAGAGGACAGGAGCTACACAGCCACCATTGGACTTCCTGAGGAAGAGCAAACTGTTTTACTACAGGATCACCGCTTCAGAGGACTGCAGCCACCATTCTACCAGACTGCTACCACCACCCTGCCTAACAGGGTGTCAGGCTGTACCTTGACTCTGTCAGTTTGACAGTGTTTTCTTTTACCGTTGTTTTTTCCCTTTTTCTTTAATTTCCATTAAATTGTTATTCTGACTTGGTGCCTCCCACTGGTTTGTTTTCAAACTAGTACAAAATGTCATCTATGAAAATGAGGGGACAAATGTTGTGGCTGGAACAAAGGCAATGAGATGAAAATTGAGTTGTGTGACCATTGCTTGCCCTTTGCCAAACAGGTCTTGGAGAATGACTGTAAAAAAACATTTCTTTCATTTTGCTGGCACAGGTTATTATCAACCTCTGACCTAAATTGCAGCTTTGTGGAATACTTGATCAATAAAGTATTCAAATCTGTTTTTACCAAAGGATTTGTCTTCCACCCTACTTTATTTGGTTTTATTATTACAGTGAAACAAATAATGATTTCTAAAGCATGGACAATGCATTGCTAATGCCAGAAAAAAATTTAAATGCAACCAACACTTTTTACTTTACAAAGGCACAGAGATTTTGGTTTGATTGTATAATTAAAAGCAGAAGTTGCACTCAAAAAATAGAAATTAAGAAAGTAGATACTGAAAATATGTCTGAGATCATGGTTACTTTTCAAACTGACATGCAACAATCTCTGAGGCTTTTCTCAGCTGTGGAAGCCAAGAAACCAGCTGAATAGTATTTCACTGTCACAGTGCTGCCCTCAGAGTCAGCTGTGTTTGCGATTTCTTAGGTGAACCAATGGAGTAGCACTTCAGACTTAACATATAAAAATGGCTGTGAGCCTTGCTAAGCTCACTACTCCGAAGCCTATTAGAATACATTGCCTGAAAAGGCCATGACTCTCCATGAATGAAGACTTTTATGACTATGTGATAAGAAAAATTATCTTTAATTCACATTGTGATATGGGGAGGGGCAGTATAGCAACTTAGAATCCCTTCTAAAACTATTCTTCTATGAACTAGTCTTATCTGTGATTTACTGACATCCATGAGTAGCCTTTTGTGAGACCCAGGCATAGAAAAGGGAAATCATGCCCCACGTTTACAGCTTTTATCACCAGAGATACATAAGAGATTAGTAATTCCTCTGGAATATTTAAGAAATTTTTGTAACATAAAAAGTCCTGTGGAAAATAATTTCTTGACTGAAGTTTGAAAAATTCATGCCATGATTGTAATACATTTTTTTGTGTATCAGTGTGACTTGCCCACAATGAAAAAGCCAAATCACAATAATTATGTCCAATAAACTTGGAGTATGAAACATATTGTTGAACATTCTTTTGATTTTTCTGATTAATCACAGTGTTTTTCTTTCAGGACAATTACAAAATCTAAAAATTTAAATAAAACATACCATTATAAATCTTGATGATTTACTCTGGATTAAAATTTTTACAGCAAAATGCTGAAATAGACCTGTTTTGTTCTTTGTTTTTGTTTTTCTAACAAACACACAAATTTTTCTTTTCCCAATGTATATTTCACTACTAAAATCACAGGGATTTGGAAAGGTCAGTTTTATTTAGTGGAAAGGTATTAAAAATTTTGATTTTGTTTAATTATGTTCCCATTGAATTCAGACTATGCTAAAAGAGTTTCAATAAACGTTTGTGTTGCTTTCTGGAAACTGAATGTTAAAAAGGAAAGGAAAGTAAGATCTTTTTATAACACCATAAGAAAAAATATACTAGAGAAGAAAGCCAACTAATCTAGCTCTCTGTTTATATATGATATAAAAAACATTAAAAAAAAAAAAAAACCCTAGGAATTTCTCATTATAATGCAAAATTACTACTTTTTCAATGTTTTAAGGTAAGAAAAGTAGGGTCATAAATTTATCTTATCTTATGTAAGAACTTTCAACACTGTTATATGCATTCACTTAAAAAAGAAAAAAAAGTCTGATATTGATAGTGGTTTACTTGATCAAATGACTTCCAAAGTCTGATTAGACATTTTGTGAAAAACAAGAAACAAGCAGAAATCCTGTTTTATTTTATAAATTTTACATTTATTGCTTTTCATTTCCTGTGAGAGTACTCCTTTGTTCATACTCTGCAAGAATAAATATCCAATTTGCCTCTCTGTATTTTTATTATTTTGTGTAGCAGTACTGTCATCTCCCATTGCATACATAAAATAAACATTCTAATTTTTTTATGAGTTGTAGAGTAATAACATTAAAATATTATTTGTTTTTATTTCAAAATGCTATATAAGTACTTCATATACTGGCTTAGGACAACTTAAATTTGCTTCATCACAAGGTCAGAATTTTTTTCATTTCCTTACCTTAAAGCAGCTTTCCATAACCATATGGTGTTACAACTCAAAAGGCAGTAAGTAAATTGGGTAAAGAGACAGAGAAAAAAAAAACAGCTCTGAAACTGAGTATTTAACACAATGAACCTAATTGGTGTAAGTTAATTGAAGGACTACTCTTTTTGTTGGTTGGTATAAGTATTTTCTTCATTAGAATTTTGCACTTTTTCTTTAGAATTAGTATTTCATTCGCTAGTATTTCAAAATCAGAGTGAACAAACATTTGCACTAGGCATGATTTTACCTAGTGGGGAAAGAAGCCTCTCTTTGCCTTTAAATAGACATATTGGTTCTATTGTATATTTCTCTTAAAAAAAAGAAAAAAAAGTAGAAATCCCAGAAATATTGATAAGTCCTCTCAGCATTCACATTTTCAGCGCACTATAATTAAGTGTCCAGGTTCTCATTTTTCATTTGCTAAATAAAAGCATATTATAATTTTTTTATTGTGCTTGCAGTAAAACAATAATTGAACACCAGAAGGGCTTTCAGGTGCATATTATACATTTCACAAAGTCTAAATATGCAGAAGAAGAAACCAGAAAGGATATTGATTTTCTATGAAATGGCAAGACTGATACTTCTTCATTTGAATGCTTTGTTTTTCCACAAAGGAAATGCCACAAAGGAAATTCATCATATAAGGAAAGTATGTAAAAAACCAGTATATACTAAAAAATAATAATTTCATAACTAAACCACATGCCATCCTACGGCTCATAATGGAAAGAAACACATTAAGTAGTTAAAAAAAGACAATGAAGACAAATAATTTCACATGTATGAAATTATTAATCCATTTTTCTCTACTGCATATCCTTTCTCTGCTTGCATTTGGGTTGAAAACCAAGAAGAGGCTCCCAAAGTATCTGGAAGTGCTTGTTTTCCTTTAATGAAGCAAATACCAGAATTCACTAGAACAGTTGTGTTGAATAACAACTTCAATATCTCTAGTATATTTCCCAGAAATGCACTTTTTCATGGTAAAGGTTTCACTAAGCTAAGGTACAGCATCAGTGGAAAAAGAGAAGTAACATGACTATCATGTCTGATGACTTAGATACAAACACATGGAAGGTTGAGGATCAAGTTCTTATCCGGCTCAATTCAAAACAATTCAAAACCCCTCAGATACAAGGGGACAAGAGCACTCACCTCACACTGAAATTCCTGTATTTGCCCTGAATACCAATCTAATATTGTGCTCCACAAAGACCTCTGTTTTCCTTCCAGCAGAGAACAAAAGGAAATTTCAGAATCTCAGAAGTCACCATGTAACAGAATAGTCACCCTGCCATCAGCTGCACAGGGAACAGATTTTCAAAGTCAAAAAGTGGGACACCTTATGCCATCTCCTTTTATAGTCATGAAACACTTACATGCTTGGTCTTCTGGCTCTTTGAGTTGCTTTAGGAAATCTCCTTCACAGCAGTAAAGGCATCAAAGAAAGTCTTAGCTCTACTACTTTTCTCTTATGGGAATAGTCTTTTATAAAAGCATGCAATGTATTTCTATACTATAGCACAAGCAGCATTATGAAACCCAAGAGTTTAGGAAACCAGTTTGCAAGGTGAACTTTGTCTGCTATCTGTTGCTCTGTCACGATTCCCGTGGAACAGCATTTCTTGCATCGTTTCGTCATATCACTTTTTTCATAAGCCCCCAAACATTATTTTAAACTTCATTATAGTAGAATTTCTGCATTATTTCAATTTTAATAAATGTAAGACAGTCACAATATGTTTAAGTTTAAAGTTGTACATTTACATGAAAATAAAAAAAAACCAAGAAAGAACAAAATATAAAAAGAAAAAAGGCATTGAAATGCCACACACTAACTTGTTTTTAGAACTGGAGAACATACTGCAGTTCATGCTGATATGTTTATAGACTTTTCTGTAAAACTCAGTGGCATCTGCTGAGTTCTTGTAAGGATTTTGAAATCTACACTCAGCAGCCTAAACGAAATATCACCAATTTTATCTTTAATAACACATTTTTCACACAGAATCTATATATACCTCTATCATGTATACATACAGTTTCACATACATATAGAATGTTAATTGCTCAAAAAAAGATTATTATTTCTTGCAAGGAATTTTTAAAAAGTCCATCAGATCAGTTGCAAATGCAATTACAAAGCAAGGAGGTATTTATTTCACCTCAGGGATTATATAATTTGAGAGAAAAAAAATTTGAAAAATTCTGAATATTTTCCTGCCTATTCTATATAAGTACTAAAGGTTAACTACATTTTAAAATAGTATTTCGCATCTCAGAGTTCTCTTAGAGAGTTTTGAATATGAGTTGATTTTTTACCTAAATGGTAATGAGCTAAATAGGTACAAGGCAACTTCATGGCCTTTCACTGCTGTAACAGCTAGCTTCAGTACTTCATTCTCATAATTGTTTATTAATAATACAGTCATTTAACCTAGGTGCACATCTCACTACTCATGCCATATGCACACAAGTGAGATAAGGTGCTTTGAGTTACTATCCCTGGAGGTAGAGACGTGGCACTTAGGGACATGGTTTAGTGGTAGAGTTGGCAGTGTTAGTAGAATGATTGAACTTGATGTTCTTAAGGGTCTTTTACGACCTTAATGATTCTATAATTCTATGCTTCTGTGAGCAAAGTCACCTCATAATAAGAAAGAAAGGGAACAAAATATTTGTGACATTTTCAAGATTTCTACAGCTAATGCCCTTCTTTTAAAAATATAAGAAATTTGATGAGCTTTCATGCTTTCTGCAGAAGACCCAGAAAAGTCTAAGGCTGTGGCAACTAAATTACTGTGTAAAACTTATTTTGATGCTGTTGATATCACACTTATTTATCCCTATTATTGAATTATTACATGAAGAGTTATATCATGCTGTAACCCTGTGCATCTACAGTAAAGAAATTGTGCTGATCCTCAACAAACTTCTTAAGGCTGATTCCACCTATGGAAAGTACAAAGATAACCTTACCTTTATCTACAGTAGCTGAAGAAATCTTCTGACAAGCAGAAAAATTCTCTTGATTGTTAGAAATATAAAATTTCAGTGAAACAGAAATTCAGATCAGGAGTTATTCTATACCAACATCCAGAAATGTACTGACTTTTGTTTACCTGAAACTAAAGTAATAAAATCCAGCTATAAGTATATAAGAATAGCAGCAGAATAAGAGAGAGATGGACTGAAAAGAAACTCAATCAAAGCAGCAAAAACTAAGATTTTACAGAAGTCTAGTATCAAACATTGGGAAAAGAAATGAACCTGAAAATCTACATCTACAGAAATTACAAGGGTTCTTATAGAAGCATAGAAATGGATAATATTGTATTTTAGGTTAGGTAGGGTATATCACACAAGAAAGTGAGATATTTGATTTCAGAATCTTCAAAATAATAAACAAACCTGTGAGTACTCAAATCCCAAGACCAGATATAAAGTGCATAGTCTGAGTGAATATTCCTATATATTCAAATACTTGCGAATATTCACAAGTCTAGCAGCTAAACTTGTGCAAAGTAGAGGGATTAATTTGAACTCGCTGGGTTTATGACAGCTTGCATCAGATGTTATCTTTGCTATATTTTATTGGTATTGTTTAGATTGAGGATTATGTTTTTTTCCAATACAGAATAATGATTAATTAAGGCAGAGAATATATACCTATTACTTTTGCTTAATTTAGTGCAGCATTTCCATCACTTTGGATGGATACATGCTTGATAAATTAATTTCTTTCATACAAAGGCATATGGATGTGTGAATGGATGGGTAGATGTATATTTCTGTGTGCAGGTGTGTGTGTTTTTATAAAGTAACATGTAATACTTGTATTGCAATAGAAAGCTTCACGTAACATATGTTACGTGTGAAAGTTACCTACGAAAGTGGGTATTATCTAAGAATTATATTCAACTCAATAACTGGGGCTCTGACAAAAAAATATAAATAGGTCCTTTTAAAATTTACCACTCTTCTTGTGATATTTTTAGTTAAAATTTGAAAAAGTGTGATCATATTTTGAAACATACATTTTTCTTAGATATTAAGTAGCATATAGAATTTCTGTGGAGTTTTTCCTACTTAATAAAAAGTAGTAATAATTTTTAAGAATAAATAATTCATAATAGTGAACATCTCTTTAATGCAAATGTACTGGAATTCTTTTTTTTAGGGAGAATGCCAGTATTTTTTATAAATATGCTCAATTTTTTTTTTTATCAAATTCATTCAAAAACTACTTAATTGTGAAGAAACTACAGTAAATTGATCTTACCTTTTTCCTTTTTATGTATGATGGATATAAAGTTCAGCATCATAGGTTTTAGAAGTTCATTTTAAGTCAAGTACTTCATTGAAACTGTCAACCTGTTCAGGAATGAGTATTAGTTTACTCTGACTCCAGATTCTAGTAAACAAACATCAGGCAACTTATGAGTTGGAATAATTTTAATGTTCCTTTCAGTTGTCTCTGTGTAACACGTCCATATAAAACACCTAAAGCTTTAAGACATAGTAAAAGAAAGTGAATATTTTTTTAAAGAGCTATGGACTGTTTATTTCTAAAGAATTATGAACTATTACCATATGTACCGCAGTTCCATATGTTGGGTTTAATGTAATAACTAGTCATATGTTGCTTTTTTTTTTTTTTTTAATTTAAAACATAAGAACTAGGAGAAATGCTAGGACAGGGACATTCACTCTTCTATGACTGTATTTCTCAGCTGGTAATTTTTTATGTGTATTAGTTAGGGTTCCTAAGCATTTATCAATTCCTTATCTCAATTTCTTATCTGTTCAATGTCATCCGAGCAACCCCAAAAAAATTTTTCACTGTTAGGGAGGTCAGGCACTGGAATAGGTTGCCCATGGAGGTTGCGGATTCACCATCCCTGGAGGTGCTCAAGAGGTGTCTGGATCTGCTGCTGGGTGATGCGGTTTAGTGGTTTAGGGGGTCAAAGTGGCAGTGCAGGGTGGGTGGTTGGAATGGTTGATCTTAAAGGTCTCTTCCAACTTTGATGATTCTGTGATCTTACAGTTCTATTATATTTATCAAGTATTTATAGGAAGAACATATGTTTTCTGGTGGTGATTATGCAATGTTTTGTCAACATTCATATGTTCGTGGAGACTGTACAAATATCAGATAACCAATTTTGGTATTTCAGCTTTTTTCCCCCCTCCTAAACACATATATACAAGTTGTTTACACTCTACAGGTTAAATATGTGTTCCAGATCCCCTTCGACAAGCAGTAGAACTCAGACCTAAAATGCATTTTCTTTTCATTATAATTGTACAAATGATTTGGACTATTAGACAGTTAAAAGCATAATTGGTATAAAAAATTAAACAAAAATAATCTTAGGCACTCCAGGTATTTTAGGTATAACATCTACATTTTATCACATAAAATTTAGGCATTTAGTCTAGATTACTCACCCTCTCACCTCTAGGTAATAGGAATTCCATCTTCAGGTTAAATATGTTTCACAAAACTTGGCATGCTTTGAGGTTGTTACTATTCAGACAATGAATCCTTAATAATATAGTGATATCACACCTGTTTAGCTTTTTTAGAAAATTCATAGTGTCATGCCGTTAAAAAAAATAGGAAGACAGACTTACTGTAATTTTAAAAAGTTAGTCTATTATTATCCATTTACATGGAGTATGTTGGATTCCTAGGGATTTTCCACAGGATTGTTTTCCACAAGTTCTAAATACAAATGTCTCTGATACTTATCATTGTCTCATCTTTATCAAGGATCACTTTATCATCTGTATCAAAGACATTGGTAGAACTGAACTGCTGTTTAAACAAGGAGCAGTTACTAAATCCACTCTTTCAAACAACAAGCTCAAATACTGGGTAAAATAGATAATTAGTCTAAAGCTGCATTCATATCTGTAGTTAAGCTGGATATGAAAATTCATTTTCCTAAAGTCACTACTAAAACCTATTTGTGTTGGTTTTGGCTGGGATAGAGTTACTTTCTTCAGAGTAGCTGGTATGTGGCTGTGTTTTGGATTTGTGCTGGAAACAGTGTTGATGACAGGGATGTTTTAGTTATTGCTGAGCAGTGCTCAGACAGAGTCAAAGCCTTTTCTGCTCCTGACCTCACCCCACCAGTGAGGAGGCTGGGGGTGCACAGGGAGTTGGGAGGGGACACAGCCAGGACAGGTGACACCAAAGGGACATCCCATACCATATGGGGTCATGCTCAGCATATAAATCTGTGGGAAGAAGAAGGAAGCAGGGTTGGAAGGTGTTTGTCTTCCCAAGCCACTGTTATACTTGAGGGAGGCCTGCTTTCCTGGAGATGGCTGAACACCTGTCTGCTAATGGGAAGTGGTGAATGAATTCCTTGTTTTGTTTTGCTTCCATGCAAAGTTTTTGCATTTAAACCGTCAAGCTGAGTTTTCTCACTTTTCTCACTTCTCACCTTCTGATTGTCTCCCTCATCCACTGCAGGGGGATGAGTGGGTAGTTGTGTGGGGCTCAGTTGCGGGCTGGGGTTAAACCACAATATATTGATTTGCAAATGTTCCACCCTTCTTCCCAAGACTTGAAAATAGCATTGACAGTAATACCAAAGCAGACTAAAACATTTTCTCATTTTCAGTCCTTCAAATACTTCAGAAGACAGAGTGAAGAGAACTATGAGGATGAGGCAGAAGATAGGTGCATTACCTGTGAGTAACGGAGGAAATTTCTGTGTGGACCAGCAGAGCATAGTACAGTTTGTTTGTTTATTTCTAACATGTTAGAAGATATTGGTTTCAAATTGACTAAATCTTTCTTTGTTCATGGATCATTGACTGGGTAGGTTGTAACAGCTCCTTTGGAACAATTATGGTATGTCATTTGAATCCAACCATTGAGAGTGTGTATTCAGCCTCTCTGTTCCAACTCCACCAAAAATGTCATTGAAATCATTGCCTGTGTGCTGAGCATATTGTTTTTAAACTTTCAGCTAATAGTTACTTATTTTGTTTTAAATATCCTAAGCAGTTAGAACATTTTGTAAATGAACCATTAAAAATGTATGTTCTAAAAACTAAAATAACGGTATAATTTAAAAAAAATCCCTCTACAAGTAAAACAAAAATCATCAAGAAACTTTTTTTAAATCCTATTAAGTAAAATAATAACAATAATAATAAAAAAATTATTACCGAAGTAGAAACGCATTCTCAGACTTTGCCAGGATTTGTGGGTATGGAGCTGGTTGTCATTAGCATGCTGAGCACATTGTAGCTCTGTATTGTTTCCTAAACCTGCAAATCAAGTCATAATCAGATTCAACAGCGGAAGCTTAAAGTACATGAGAGAGGCCTTAGAGTTGAAAAGCATTTGGGAAATCTTAAAAAAAGGAACTGAACAGCATTTCAAGTAGAAATAATGCCCCACTTCAAAGCAGTGAAGGTTGTCCTTCAAAGAAAATATTTCAGTCTAAAATAGGGAAACAATATGTGTAAATCATATTGCACGTAATGATCATTTCCAATTTCAGAGTTCAGGTTTCTCTTTTAAAACATCTATTTCTGCAAAACCTTCTAAGGGAAAGTGGTCTAAGTTATATCACAGTCTAGCAAATTTCCTGTTCTGTCAGAAAAATCAATTACAGTCCAGAATTTTAATTAATATTCTCAAGAGTCAGCATATATTATTTTAGGATACTTTCATGGCGACTGGGTTCAGATCCTTTTTTCCCTCCTAATAAAAAGGACATGACGGAAAGAGCATTAAACACCAGAAAATACATAGCAATTGTCTTGTCCTGCATGTGTTGCAGATGGATTCTGGTTTCTAACTAACAAACATATGCAGTACCAAAAGAGACTATGAAATTATGTTTTATATTGCGAACGAAAGTTTTCTCACAATATATGACAGCAAATCATGGAATCAGAATGGCTTGGGTTGGAAGGGACCTTAAGGATCATGTACTTCCAAACCCCTTGCCATAGACAGGGACACCTTCCATTAGACCACGTTACTCAGAGCTCCATCCAACCTGGCCTTAAACACTTCCACACAGGGATAAGGCAGCCACAACATCTTTGGGCAACCTGTTCCAGCATCTCCCCACCTTCATAGTAAGAAATTTCTTTCTGATATCTAGTCTACACTTACTTTCTTTCCCTATAAAGCCATTTCCCCTTTTCCTATTACTACATGCCCTTGTAAAAAGTCCCTCTCCAGCTCTCTTGTCGGCCCTGTTTAGCTACTGAAAGGCCTCAATTAGGTCACCCCAAAGCCTTCTGTTCTCCAAACCAAATAACCCCAATTCTCTCAGCCTTTCCTCACTCCTGGCCTCTTATCTTTGTTGCCCTGCTATGGAGTTGGTCTAAAATGTCCATGTTCTTATGTTGCTGGCCCCAGAAATGGATGCAGTACTACAGGTGGGGTCTCACCAGAGTGGAGTAGAGGGACAGAATCATCTCCCTCAACTTACTGGCCACACTGCTTTTGATGCAGCCCAGGTTGTGTTTGGCTTTCTGAACAAGTGCACATTGCTGGCTCATGTTGAGCTACTCATCAACCAACACACCTGAGTCCTTCTCCTCAGAGCTGATCTAAATCCATTCTCCACTCAGCGTGCAGTTGTTTTTGGAATAACCTCAATCCACATGCAGGACCTTGTACTCGACTTTGTTGAACTTCATGAAGTTCACACAAGCCTATCTCTGAAGGCTGTCAAGATCCCTCTGGGTGGTATCCCTTTCCTCTAGAGTATCAACCACACCACTCAGCTCGGCATTGTTGGCAAACTTGCTCAGGGTGCTCTCCCACTGTCCCTGCCACCAATGAAGATGATAGAAAGTCCTGGTCCCAAAGCCAACCCCTGAGGAATGACACTTTTCACTGATCTCTACATCAAGCCATTAAGCTCAAGTCTTTGAGTATGACCTTCCAGCCAGTTCCTTAAGACTGAATATATTGTCTTCAATGAGGCTGAAAGAGAGATTTAGGGAAAAAGATATGATTTCAAATTTTACAGGTTTTGAAAAACAAAGTACCTCACCCAAAAGACAATTCAAATTCAGCTTTGAAATAGTTTATTATTTCCATCAGCTGTCTCCTCTTTTTATACCCCATAAGAAGTGACTTTGTGATGTGGTTCTGAACTGCATGTTTACAAAAGAATCATGTATTTTTATACTGATCAAAGAAAAAGCTTAGAACAAAAGCTGAAACAAAAACCAGTAAGTGGCGTGTTGTATGACCTCTCTGCTTCCTCTCTTCCTCTTGAACTTCCAACCCCTGAAGTCTTTCACTGAACAAAGGCAACCCCATTAGATTCATTTTCAAAAGGGTTAACAGTGTACAAAATGTTATGCCCCCAAAAAAATCCCCAAAAACCAAAACTGCAGGGCTTTTACTGGTCTACAATTTAGAACATCATAAATGTGGCTGCTTTTCTGAAGCTGTTACAGATAAAACTTCCAATATTCCTTTGAGACTACTGCATTATTTCTGCTAGGTCTTAGAGCAGAAGCCCAAAGTCATTCATCATCTCTGAATATGACATCTCTCTGACCAACAAGTCACTTAACAAAATCTTCCAGCTGGTTGGTGGTAGTATATGCAAAGAGAGCCGCAAATCCCAGGAGGGGAACAGATCCTTTCCTCCCCCTTTTCTCTTGTCTAAGGAGCATATATTGCCAGGAAAACAGTTTTCAGGCATCTGTAATTGAATGTGAGATGAACTTCCACAAGCTTTAATGAGGAGTAATATTCCTGCCCAGGCAGCAGAAGTTAGTGCTCTGCTCCATGTCCCAAAATATTTCATTAATATTAACCAAGGTTTCCTACTCTCCCCAGGCAACAATGCTGTAGCAGGGAAGAAAGATGCAAATAACTCTCACAGTCACCCAACTAATCACTGGAATAACGAGTACATGGAAGTGATGTTTGTCAGGTGAGGGAAATAGGTCTTTTCCACCAGGACAAAAGCTTTCCTTACTGTAGTTACATGTAAAATCCTTTTGTACAGTATTTTTGCATTAAAAGTGTACCTTTCTATTGTTGGCTTTTGCACTTCTACAAAGAAAATTAATTGCAAATAGCAAGAAGACATTGTTATTACAAATTTTGCATTAGACAGTATAAACAGTAATAACATCCTTTGTCATGGCCTGCCAAAGTATTCTGTTCCACGATTATAATGATTACAAAATTAAATTTGATTGTAAATATAAATACATATACAGAAGACAGAAGTGCCATGAAGACTGTTTTGAAGGGTAACTGAGCTCTCAAGGGCAGCAGAAGACCATAATTTCTCATGTAGCTGTGCAATTTGTTCAAAATGAGGCTAATGTAGCCTTAAACTTGTAGAGCCCAAGTGCAAAAGTACCATATCTGATTCATGCCATCTTTTGAATAGCTTCATTCTAACCTTTGTGTGGAACAACATGGATGAAAATGAAAAGGCCCAGCATGATACCTGACATGTATCTATCCATAGCATATGGCTATAGGTAAAGTATATATTGTTTGTAAAGTGAATGTGTGCATACATCACAGGAGTATAATAGACTAAAGTTTACTTCATTCTAGTCATGGGAGGCTTGTTTTCTTGATATTGTTACCTAATAACTTACACTATTTCAGAAGACTTCAAAAAGCTGTCTGGAGTCCCATATGTAAGGATTTAAAAAATTGTTTTATTTTACCCAGTGTGCTTGCCTTGGAGAAAGAAAATGGTGACCCTGCACAGTAGCTGGCCTGATTCATACAATATTTCCAAACTTGGGGGCTTCTTAAGCCATTGTGAAGTTTGGCAATACTTTATAAAGATTGGTAACAAGCTATGCACTCCTACCCACAAGTCCCATCTTCCAGAAGAACACACTGGGTTTGCAAATAAGGAGAAAGGAAAGAATTTATTACCAAAATATTCTTTTAGATGGATTAGGAGATATGTTAGATATGCTGCCAGGTACTGTGGGCCCAGAGTATAAAGCTAAGAGACTCTTGGGTAGAGAAGGAACAGCAAGAGACTCCACTAATTTTGCGTCTCATTCAGGAGCGGTTGTGTGTCTCCCACTGCTGTGACTGTCTCCCAGTTTCCCTTTGACTCTAATTCCTTCTCTTCATCCTGTCCTAGACATATTTTCATCATTCCTTCTCCAGTCAGTTTCTAGGAGCTACCTGGCAGCACATCACCCTTGCACTATTAATTTCTTACCTCCTCCAATCTTTGCGGTGTATGTCTGAAAACTTTACTACTGGAATATATATTAAAAAAAAATTGTTAAAAGACAGACACATACACATTAGAAAGGGTAAATATATGAGAATTAAAGGACATAATTTTTAGTTTAAAGATATATACATTAGTGGCTTGGTCACTGCAATGCTGTTGTAATGCCTAACCACTAGTATCTTCCCTCAGCATCTGACTCACCAGCCTTGAGTCACGTGCGGAGGCATGTAGCCTGTAGCAACTAGAAAAAAACAATGCTGTGCTAGAAGTCAAGACTGAGGAAATGTGCAAAGGAAAACTAGGCTTCCCTCTTCCACTGGCGGTACCTCTTTCTCCCTCACCCTATATTTTTAACACAGAACCAAAAAATACATTGTCTGGCTCATTCTTTTAAAGAGCCTCTCACCTGTAAAGGGGACTAGAGGGTTGGGACACTACCTCTCTTCCCCAGATAGAGCTATGTACAAGGTTCAGTGTGATAAAACTTGCTCAGGTTATACTCTCTTTCTGCAAGGCAAAACAGCTCAGTTTTCAGCAGGCCTGAAAATGTTCCCAATTCCTGAGTAGGCTGTTATCTGGAGATTGAACTACTCTCCAGAGAGTAAGGAAATATAGACTTATTTGCATATAAGACTTCAGCCATGAAATTTTTTTATTTTTTTCCTCGTCCTTTCATTCAGATTATAGGATTAATATCTCTTCCTCTCTGATTAAACTAGCATACTTGCCCTGTTTCATCCCACAAAATCTTTGCTCTATTCTGAACATAAGATGAAACTGTTTCTCCAACACCCTTAACAGTTTTTAATCTATTATTTATTATTAAACCACATAATTTTATTATTTATAGCTTTTCTTGTAAAGTGTCTTGGGATGCATTTTTATGAAGTGCTATTCAAAACAAAATTGTATTGCACTAAAGAACAGTTCTCATTTATTTTTTAATAATTATTTGATCTTGCCTTGATTTACTGAGTCACTAAGGCATCTTATTCCTGGATTTAAGAGCTGCTGTGAAGTTAAGACTCATATAAACTCAGATCTTCAGCTAATTTAATCGGCAAAGTTCCAATGCAATCAGTGGAGGTCTGCGAATTCACACTGGTTCTGTCCTACCATAGTTTGTAAAAATCTCTCCTCATCTATGTTTTAAATGACATTTTAGATGCCAAATAATTTCTTTTAATCTACATTGCTTGTCACTATATAGAGTTTATTTTTTCCATTTCATCTTACTTAGACAGGTAAATCAGACTGGTTTATTTCTAAAAGCCTTTCAGTTCTGCCTCTGATATAATACCACAATTTTGAAAGATTTTTCACTGCTAACTCTGCAGGGAAATGCAATAAAATTGAAGCTATATGTTTCACAAATTTTATAGAAATGTTTTTGTCAAATCATAGTCACCAAGAACTTCCTTAATAATATAACATTTTAGTGATCATTCTCAAATACTGTAAGAAGAATAGAAAATAATATATACGTATGACAATCTAAATTTTTAAGTGAATCAATGATTTTAGGTGCTTCCATTTTCAGACACACAACTAAGAAATAATGGGGACACCTGAATCATTAGGATTTTGAAAAGTCACATAAACGGTGCTGTAGGTTACGGGGTTCTGGGGTCCAGTCGGGACGGCCGGACGTAGACGGTGACGGATGGAGACGAGAGATCTCTATAGGCAGGTCTTGGGACACAGCCGGTTTATTGTAAAGGGCGTGGGTATTGGGGCACTGCTCAGAGCTGGTAGACTCAGCTCTGAGCAGGCCCAAGAGAGCAAGAGAGTAAACGGGTGAGAGAGAGAGAGAGAGGGTGTAAGAGCGAGAGTGGAAGTAAGAGCAGGAGTAAGGAAAGGAATAGAAGAGAGAAGTAAGGAAAGTCTGAAGTCCTGGTTACAATACAATAAATCATCTTCTGTACTGAATATTCTAATTGTCACTAACCAATCTAATACAAGATACAAATCCTATAGCATTTACATACAGCCTATAAGAGTTCTTATATTACCATAGAGTGTTACATCTTAACTTCTAAAAACTACTCTTTGGACCCCTTCTGCTGAGCTAGTAGGGTCTGCTCTGACCCTTGGACCTGTTTGCAAGCAGAGGGTA
The DNA here is from genome assembly GCF_020740725.1 of Corvus hawaiiensis. Classification (NCBI taxonomy): domain Eukaryota; kingdom Metazoa; phylum Chordata; class Aves; order Passeriformes; family Corvidae; genus Corvus; species Corvus hawaiiensis. Next base: position 29,655,888 of record NC_063215.1, read on the forward strand.
TTGTTCCATCAAGAGGGGATTACTTCAGTGGCCATACCATTGTTTTCCAGTTGTTCAGTAACTAAGACTTGGTATTTCAAAAGTGGCTTTCATTTCGATGTTGCCTGTAGTTTTCATATTCCCAAAATCTTTTGTCAGGCAATCATATTTACAAGTCTTTCCTGTTTCATCTTCCCCAACACGGTGCATACAAAGAAACTCTTCAAGTGAGAAAAAATACAGTAAGAAAGTCCTTTTTCTGTGTATGAAAAACAAAGTAGGCACTATTTTACATTTTTCCACCTAACCTGTTTTTACATTTTTTTATTAATATTGACAGGAAGTTGTTACTAGTAGACATGGAAGAACAGAAATCATAAGACTCTCTAGTGATGTGAAATATGTTTTTCATCTTGATAATCTACATAACTTCTCCAGCAACACTCTTCGTATCTCTCATTTCAGTATTAAGCCTTCACCTTCAGTACCATTCCTAATTTCATCCTCTCTCTCTGACTGCCTACTTATAATTTCAAATTATATTATTTGAATAGTTCACATGGATCACAAATACGCAATTTACTTCAGGTACAGAATATGTGGTGATTTGGCTCTGGCTGGATACCAGGTGCTCACCAAAGTTGCTCTATCACTCTTCTCCTCAGCTGGACAGAGAAGAGAAAATATAGTGAAAGCCTAGTGAATCAAGAGAAGGAAAGAAGAGAGCACTCACCAATTCCTGTCAAAGGTAAAACAGATGCAACTTGGGGAAAATTATTTATTACCAATAAAATCAGAATAGGGCAATAACAAATAAAATAAAACCTTAAAGCCACTTTTCCCCTACCTGTCCTGATTTACTCTACCTCCTCCCTGCTTCATCAGCACAAGGGGACAGTGTAGAAACCCAGAAGATAAGGGGTTAATGTATATGTCTCAATACAATAGCTGGATAGTGAGCCATGGAGCCAAACACGGACTGTTGGTAAGAACACGCTGTGAAAAACAACTGGATGTGGTGGGAGAAGAGGGCCATATGGAGGTAGGGAAGCATTTTTCTGGGGCAAATATCCCTGTTCTGGCTCCTGGAGATAAGCACAACACAGTACAGCTCAAGTACAGGAATGAAGTTGAGAAGCACACATGGACTTTCAAGCAGAGACTGACCCAGCAGGGGGGAAATCAAGACCACCAAAGATCCCCAAGGCCCTCCAACACTTTTACAGAAAGGCCTAGAACAAACTGTGCATGATAACTAATTTGCATAGAAAATGAGAAAATTAGCTTCAGAGTAGAGGAACTTATCTATAAAAAGGTACCCTCACAAAGCCTGGGCAGCCTCCCCAGGACACCCCATCAGCTGGATCAGTGCTGCAGCCAGAACTGGCCTGCTGCCTTTGCCTTTGCCTCTCTATCCTTTCCTTTCTTTTCCTTCTCTTGTCCCTCTCTTTGGTCTCTCTCTCTTCTCTGGCACCCCACCCCTTAATTAAAACCCACCACCATGACTTTATGCTATAAGATAAGGAAATAACTTACCAAATTAACATTTCATGCTAAGTGTATCATTTACTAATACAATTTTGTAAGTTTTTGCAGACCTTTTTACTTTCATTTTTTCCATACCTTCCCACTGCTCCAGCATAGGTCTCTTCCACAGGGTGCTCTCCTTCAGGAACAGACTGCTCAGGCATGGTTCCCTCATGGGGTCACAAGTCCTGACCAGTCTGCTCCAGCACAGACTTCCCACAGGATCACAACCTCCTTTGGGCATCCACCTGTTCAGTGGGTAGTCCTCCATGGCCTGTCTCACTACTGTCTTCACCATGGGCTGCAGAGGAATCTCTGCACTGATACCTGAAGCATCTCTTCCCCCTCCTTCTTCACTGATCTTGGTGTCTGAAGAGCTGTTTTTCTCATATATTCTCACCCTTCACTTCTGTTGCAGTTGCACAGACTTTTTTCCTGCTTCCTAAATATGTTACCTAGAGGCACTACCACTGTCGCTGGTGAGCTCAGCCTTGGCCAGCAGTGGGTCCATCTAAAAGCCAGCTGACACTGGCTCTATCAGACATAGAGAAAGTCTCTAGCAGCCGCTCACAGAAGACAAACCTGTAGCTCCTCTACTAACAAAATCTTGCTATGTAAGTAAAAATTCCTTATTAATTAAGTTGCTTCCCAGTTAGCATTATTTTTGGACTTTTTACTATACTGAAGTACCGCAGCCAAATATAATGGAAGTTGGTGTTTCAATTTAATACAAGGCAAGAAAGAAACTAAATTGTACCATGTATCTTCAGACTAGCATTAATACAAAGACCTAAAAGCTGCTTACTTAATTGAAGGCATATTATTGCCTTAAATTTTGTCATGGTTTAGACTGACCTGAAAACTAAGCTCCACACAGCTGGGTGCTCATGTCCTTCTGGTGAGAGGAGGGAGAGATCAGAAGGGTAAAAGTGAGAAAATTCATGGGTTGAGATAAAGACAGTTTAACAGGTAAAGCTAAAGCCATGCATGCAAAAAAACAAAATAGGGAATTCATTCACCACTTCCAATGGGCAAGGAGGCATTCAGCCACCTCCAGGAAAACAGGGCTCCATCACCATGCTGGTTACAGAGAAAAGGGGGTGAAGCTTTTAATGCTATTTATTCCACCCATGTCATCGCTGGAGGGCCTGGTTTCAGCAGGAAAAGCTGGGGCCAGAAACAGGAAGCTTGTCATTATTGCCTAGGTCACTGAAGCGGAGTGGACTATCCCCTTAAACCCCAGTGAACTTGGGCCCTTCTGCTGCCTGCTGGCTTGTTTGTCACTTCCCATTTTTCCTCCAGAGCTCTGTTATGGAGTTATGAAGCAGACAGCTCCGAGTGGCAGAGAGTTTGAAGGTGGCAGTTCAAGCAATTGTGGAGGACTGAGCTCAGCCAGCAGCTGCAGAGCCCTTTATTTGGATGAACTAGCTCCTAGGTTTTGTTTACTTGACATTGGTTTTGGGCTAGGGAGCTGGGTGGGGGAAAATGTTAAGCCACAGAAGCTCTCCCCACCATATTGCCTCTGTTTGGAGACCACACTGGGCTCTGTTTTAAAGAAGTGTTTTTCTCTGTTCCCAGTGGTGAGTGCCCTTTTGTGGGTAGGACACCTTCTTTGTCTGTACTTTTTGCTATGGTTTGTGTACTTACTGCTGTGGTTATTGTGATTTTAGTAATTTTTTATTTTCAATTTGTAATCTCTCCTTAATGCCCCTCCATTATCAGAAGGGGCAGAGCGAAGGGAGTAGCATATTTGGAATTTATTTCCTAGCTGGTTGCTAAAACCAGCACAATCACACATAATGGTGACGTGGGAAGTCAAACAAATGCCATCACTCTGAAGGCCCTCCCTTTCCTTCTTCTCCCTCCAGCTTTATGCGCTGAGTCTGACCCCATATGGTGTGGGATGTCCCTTTGGTATTTGGGGTCACCTGTCCTGTCTGTGTCTCCCCTCCCAAGTCCTTGTGCACCCTCAGACTCTTCATTGGTGGTGTAAGGAGCCAAAAAGGCCTTGACACTGTGCTTGCAATAATGAAAACACCTCTGTATCAACACTGTTTCCAGCACAAATCCAAACCTTAGCCCCATTCTAGATACTATGAAGAAAATTAACTCTATCCCAGCCAAAACCAGCACAAATTGCTGTTATTTTTCTGTAGAATTGTAAAAAATATTTTGACAATTTTAACAAATTACTTCTAGGGGTTGATTTTTTATTTTTTTAATAGTACTAATCTTCAGTTAGAAATGTTATCAATACTGAATTTTTTATTATATTGCTTTTGTGGGAATGATTAGTTACTGGTACTATTTTCACAAGCTCTTTTAATTGGCTAATATAAAATGTAAAAGTCTGTTAAAAATCTAAGTAGATCATTTTTCAGGTAAGAAAACCAGCAGACAGCAGAAACATAAATGAAGCCAGGAGCTCCTTTTGGTCTTACAAATTCAGCAAGAAAGAAATATTTTAACTTTTCATACTTTTCCTCGTTTCAGCTGGAAGAGAGTTAATTTTCCTCCTAGTAGCTGGTACAGTGCTGTGTTTTGAATTCGATATGAGAATAATGTTGATAAAACACTGATGTTTTGGTTTTTGCAGAGTACTGCTTGCTATAAAGGAAGAACTTTTCAGTGCCTCATGCTCTGCCAGTGAAGTAGTGCAGATGAAGCCAGGATGGAGCACAGCCAGGACCTGAACAAGCCAAAGGGCTATTCCATACTGCAGAACATCATGTTCAGTATATAAACTGGGGGGAGTTGGCCAGGAAGGGCCAATCACTGTTCAGGGACAGGCTGTGCATCGGTCAGAGGGTGGTGAGCAATTCTATTGTGCATCCCTTGTTTTACTTGGAGTTTAGTTCTTTCTCTCTCTCTCTTTTTTTTTTTTTTTTTTTTTTAACTGTTCTTAGCTTAGCTTACAGGTTTTGCCTTTTTCCCGTTCTCCTCCCCATCCCACTAGAGTAGGGGAGCGAGAAATCAACTGCTTGGTACTTAATTGATGGATGGAGTGGAGTCATGAACATATTTTACTTTATAGTATACTTAGTGCATTTGAGAATGATATTAAATTTAAAATTGTGTGCAATCCTAGTCATAAAGAAACTGGGTGAACCACTAACATGGTACATTTCAGAAACTAGTAGATATTAATGGCTGAGGTAGTCACCCCTGAGTCCCTTACAGTAAAAGAAAAGAAGTAGGTACTGCTGTCATGCACTTCAACTAATCAAAAGCAGAAGTCTGAAATGGATCAAAAATTCCATTCACGATAGAAGATCTTGGGGTGACTAGCTCAGCTGTTAGCATCTAAGAGTAAATATCTTGGGCATGATACAGTTCAAGATTAAAACACTTATATTTAAGTTTCTATGTTAAAGTGTCTAAAGACATAATGAGCTGTCAAGGCTTACATCATAGACAATGGAGATCTAGTAAATGCAGTTGATGGATTCAAGAGCTAATTAGTAATATGATGTTTGATTTAGGATCCCTTTAGTAGTGAGTCAAAGTGCTCTCCACACTCTATTGGCTAAGCTTTTACTGCCTGATATGAAAGCTTAGTTAACTAAGATACGACTACCCACTATCACACAGGTATACCACACATATTCAGTACTTTATCTCAGACGGTATCTTACACCTTGGAATAAGGTTCAGTTACCTGAAGATGGATGTTTCATGTCATTAAAACACCCTCAAATATACATGTTGCTGCTGTTGCGGGATTGCAAGATGTAACACAGGACGTGTGGAGGACTGTGTCCTTTGAGAGCAGCAGCTGGAAGCCAGGAAGATACCCAGTGGCATCACAAAGGACACTAGACATTTGGGTTTAGGCAAACTTAACCACATGATAAATCTCTGTTTATTATTGATATCCATATATTGTTGGATGAGGACTTTTGAAATCAAATAGTATGACTTCCCTGATGAGACATCTGAGTCTCAGTGGGTCTAGCCTAGGCTATGGAAAAGGCTCAGAAGTGACCCTTCACTATTATAAAAATGCTTATATATATATATATATAAAAACTATGGCTAAGCTTCTGTTGTCTGTGTACACAAGAATTAAGAAAATGAGTAACTGTAAATAAGAGCTGTGTGAGGCAGCCACACACACAAAACCCAGCATACCAGGGAGTTTTTTTCCTCATGTGTATCATAGCATATTATTTCCATATTTGAAAGGAGTTTATATCTCATCACCCAAGTCAAACATATTTTAGCTCTTCTGCCTCTAGAGACGCAGCTAATTTTCATTTCTAGAGGGGCTCAATAATAGAAAAGCAAATAAAACTTGCACTGCTAGTATATTTCAGAATTTCATATACAAAATTCATAGTGGACTGGCACAGAGTGTTGTTGGGCTGCATAAACAAAGTGTCCAGTTACTTTGGGTACCAGGCAGGAACTTTTCTCTCTACAGTCTGTTTCTGCCTTTTTCTAAAGTGCTGGAAAAAGATTAACAGATTTACAAGGATTTTAAAGGGTTTCTGTGCAGGAGCATAACTTTGAAAGTAATCTTGAAGCATGTGTGTATATATATATATATATAGATAGATAGATAGATAGATATAGATAACATACAGAAAGTCACTTAAAAGCTTACAGCTAAGCACACTCTATAATGGCACCTAAAACTGTGATACATAAAAATGAATGTCTTGATCATAAAGTTGTGAATCTGCAGCAAATATGGATGAGAAAGAGTGTTTCTTGTCAAGTTTTGCCTCTACCTGTTATGATTTCCATGGATCAAATAATTCTGTTTGAATAGTCTCTACAAATAAATGCAAGATGAAGCCCTTGCAGACATGATTGCTAACTTTCAATCAGATAACCCAGGTATCAATTATTATAAATACAGCAAAGTAAAATGAAATTTGACAGACTTTTAGTGGGACACATTTGTTTTTTAGGTAACTATCTCATGATGAGTTCTTTGCTGATAGACCATAACTAGACCATAACTAGTACATGAACCAATTAAAAAAACTGACTCAAGATATATACACAAGATTCAATCACAAATTTGACTGGATTCTAGAATCATAGAATACTTTGGGTTGGAAAGGACCTTTAAAGGTCATCTAGCCCATCAAAATACTTTTAATTCTGCCCACTGAATGTGCTCCACTTTGCATGAAGCAATTAAATAATCTTTCAGCCACGCAAATAGAGCAAATGTGATTTCTTATTTCTTTAGAACAGCCAGCTGGACACAGAGGCATGGGTCCCAGTCCCTGCCACATGGACAGGCTAGGCAGTGGGAAGACTGCTTTATGGACAGGATAGAGGCAGACATCCTGGTGCTCAGAATTTAGCATCCAGCTATCCATTTTGGCATAATTTAGATCTAGAGAGCACCTCAATGATAATTTTAAAGTTCTAAATTTTGGAGTTAAAAGTTTAATTAGTGCCACATAGGTACATCCACCTCTCTTCCCCCTTTCCCCCTCTGTCTAAACTATTTAAAAAGTAAAATTTCTCATTTAGTCAATCTTCAGCACATTGATAGATATTGCCACTGTAGCTAATAACAGTAAGACATCCATTTCTCTCTGATAGAACTCTAAGCACAAAGACACAAATTTGGCCTAAAGTGACTCAAAGGATGTCTGCGGCCTGAAATCCTAAAACAATTTGGTAAAAAAAAAATGAGTGTCTACCAATTTGTAACTAATTTTCAATTAAAGCAGAAGATGCAAAGAGGTACAGGTGGAAGCAGCTTTAACACAAAATTAGTTCAGTCCGATCAATTCCTTTGCTATGCACATAAAATAAATTCATGGTGACAAGATGCTTGTTAGCAAAGTATCTCTGAAACTGACTAAATATGTCAAGTAAACAAGCAAAGCTATCTGTAAGGAGTAATTTAAAGTTTATTATTTAAAGGAAACAATGTAAGGAGCAAAGGGCCACTGTCTACCTTCAGTGATATCAGAATAAAGCCAGAGTAGTTATGTCAACTTTATGGGTGCTACAACTCTATTGAACTAATAACTACACTCTTCATTTTCTTATTCCAGAAATTCAAGCAGTACTTTAATGTATGCCACTTGGAGCACTGAAGCATTGGCACTCCCTCACAGGTCCTTTCCAGGAATACCCCTTTTCATCCTGGAAGACTGAACTACTTCAAGAGCTCTGAGTCTGCCCATCTATGATCCAGAGATGGCATGAGCTTGCAGCCTGCTTCACACATGGTCCACCTTCAAAAAAAGTGAAGTGGTCATGGTCATAGCGGAAATAGGATGGATGACATTAAAGTATAGCTCCCAGTCCTGTAGGCAGGACATGATATTTTTGTGTCCCTCACAAAAAAGAAACTATATATACTACAACAATGATTTTTCCAGCTATTTTCCAAAGTTGTAATAAGAAGGGGACATTGCCTCTCCCACTAGCTTTCTTCAAAAAGGTATTTTTCCAGGGAAAAAAGTATAAAATTTCCCTTTCCACGTGATTTGTACATCAAATAACTTGAGTGGGTAAAATATTATTTGTTTACTTTAGTAGAAAATTGTTTATGAATCAAAGGAAAACTTGTTCAGAAATTTCTAAGTCTTCAATGTAGATTTACAGTCCTCCGATAACAAGGAATAACAAAGCTAACTTAGACAAAAGTTTAATTATAACAACACTGCAAAACTCCCCACATATTCCACTAATGATGGTAATTGAAACAGTGTTTACTTTGCTCTCACTATAATTGCACTTCTAAATCCCAGGAGCCACAGTCATTTGGTTTTTGAAGATGTGCTTTAATACCAAGAGAATGTCATGCCAGAAAATGGAATAATAAATATGACTTCAGATGGATAAGACATGCTCAAAGAGCTTCCCAATCCCAGGATTAGCCAAAATCTAGTACTACCAAAAAAAAAACCTCTGCTGAGACTAAAAGAAGTATCATTTTCTCAATGTTCTGATTGTAATTCAAGTGATTCCACCAACAGCTTATTTTAAGGACAGGTACCATGGTATGACAGTAGAGCATATTCTTTGCAATTTTGACATAAAGTCTTTTGTTAGTAATATGTTTTACACAATTTTGTGCTCCTAAAAATCTCAGATTCCACCACCACTATTATTTTCAAGACATTTGTAGATAAAGGCAATGCCATTTTCCAATGTGAATTCAAGGATTTTTCTATTAAGATATTAATAAAAAATATATGTGGACAACATTTATGATTACAAAAATGCATGCAGTTTGCAGAGGCTTTGAGAAGGTAGTATATAAGTATATAAAATTCAAAACTCTGTGGGGTTTTGGCTCCTCAGTTATTATACATTTGATGCATTGGAATCCAATTGCTGCTTCAGTCTGTAATTCAGCAAGACATGATGGAACCAGCTTTATTCCCAAAAGTTCATTGCGACTTTCCTATAAAGTATTTCTTAAAGGCTGGCTTTTGAAAAATGAAAGAGCTAGTTAAGAAATGGTGACTTTCAAACACTGATGACTGTAATACTCAATGGGAAGCTGTTTTTTAAGACCTCTTAATCATAATTACCCCAGGATTGCAGAGCTAGTCCTACTCTCAAGTGTCAAAGTTGTGTTGACATGTAATGGGAATCTAATCAGGTCCTAAATCTGCTGCTTAGGAGATTGTAAGAAACAGTTTTATGGAAAAGAAGACAGGGCAAAGGGATTTTCAGAGACTTAAAATGTTGCCTTTTGGCATGGCACATTTTGTACTCATTTCTGAAGGGAACTGAATCTCTGGTAAATAAAATAGATAATTCTTAAACGAGAGTGACAAATTCATGCATGGATAAAGCTTAAAAGGGAGAGAACTATAGTTCTTTGCTCAATAGCTTAGTGGCTGTCTCCCATATGGTTCTCTTTATGCTCATTCCCTTTTTCTTCCTTTTCAGTTCAGCTAGAAGATGAACTCTCAAACAAAAATCCTTCTGTTCAGATTTTCTAGACAGTAATTTTCAACCCTCTTTTTTTTTTTTTTTTTTTTTTCCTTTTAACAAAAAATATTATATTACAGGCATTCTGGCTTCTGAAGAAGCCAAAATACCAGTGAGCATATGTTATACAGTACATTTAACTCAGTGTTTCTTAAAATAAGTTGAAGTTTTTGCTTTTTCTTCTGTGAAAAGCTTCCAAATATTCAGTATTTCCAGATTTTTTGATTGTATAAAAAGCAAATCATGTACTTACCACATTATTTTTGCAGAAGTGCTTTGATCTTTACATTTATAATGAACTTTGGAGCAAAAAGGAAGTAAACATGAAAAGATGAAGGAGCTGGCATATATTGTGTTTTGTTTCTTTTTCCTCATGACAAATTAAAAAAGAGAGGAGTATAAGCTGAAACAATGCATATTCATATTTGCTGATGTGCTAACAAAATAAGTAATGTATACTATAAATATACTTTAATTCTGTAATATTTATTAATTCGTGAAAGCTTAAATTTCTTCCCATTGCTGCTTAAGAAAAATTAGAGTAGATGTTACATTTAAAGAGCAAGAAAGACAAGCCCAACCTGGGAGTCAGCTAATATCTTCAGATGTTATTTTCCAGTAAAGAAACATTATTTCTTTATGAGATGCTACTTTATTGCTTTCTCTCCGTGTCCATTCTGTCTGTTAGACAGATACATGCACATATGTGCTTACAAAGTTGGTTCATCAGGTCACAGGTTCTAAATTTCCTGACTATACCAACAGGAGTTAGGAGTGCAAACTCATAACAGTTTTGTGTTAAGAGGTGAGGAAAATTCTATTTAAAAAAATGGGGGGAGGGGAGGGAAGGGGAGGGGAGGGGAGGGGAGGGGAGGGGAGGGGAGGGGATGGGGAGGAGCAACCTTATGGTGACATTTCATACTTAAAGGGGACCTACAAGAAAAGTGGGGACAAATTTGCAAAAAGTTATATTAATTAATTTCTTCCGCAAATCGAGCCTGTTTTGCCTGTGATGGTAACTGCGTAGTGATCTTCCCCTGTCCTTATCTCAGCCTTTTGTTATATTTTCTCTCCCCTATCCAGCTGAGACGGGGAGTGATAGAGTGGTGTTGGTGTGCACCTGGCATCCAACCAGGGATAACCCACCACACAGGCACTTGATCAACTGATACTAAGCCCTCATTAGTAGTGGTTCAAATTTGCATAAATTTGATTCCTTATGGTCAATGACAATAAAATATTTCCTGAATACAAATTTCAGATGACATTATTTTTCACTCCTAATGAAAAAATTAAATTAAATCCATTAAATTAAATCCATAACGAATTGGATTATTAACTATGATACCAAATCAAAGTGAAAAGAGCCCAGAAAACAAAAAGGGCATGAAGATGGAAGACTGACACGTTTGATAGCCTGAGTGACATATATTTTATTCTGAAGATACTGCTTGCAATATCACCTGAAAGTAATAGAAAATTATTCTCAAAGTAGGAAGTGCATATAGTATAAACCAGTGCAAATTTTGGGGTTTCATTACATTGTCCTATACTTCAGGAACTGTGCTAGTGAAATGAATGGAATTATTCACCTAATCAAAGTGTAGTTTAGCTCGTAATACATGCTCCTCTGGCAGTCTGAACTATTAAGCAGATTTAAAAAGAAAAAAGAAAAAATAAAGCTTGTTAATATACTCTGTCTATCAAATACACTGTTATCCAAGAAGGCATCACAAAGTACTTTGAAATTTTTTCCTTTACCAAATAACAGTTCAAGGGTTTATAAAAATGCTAAGTATTATTTCAGCAGTATTAATTTCAGCCCATTTCCCCTGACCTTGAGAGAAATGTTTGAATTCTTGTCTAATAGGGTCATAATTCTGCATCCATGTGCATTGAAAATTTAGATTACAAATGCATAGTTGTATTAAAGACAAGGAGATAGTAACAAATCTCAGAAAGTTCTGAGGTTTAGTTAAAAATTGAGTTTTGCAAACATTTTCCATTTCCACATTTCCATTTGACATGTAACTGACTGTTCGCTCTCTACAACTACATGTAGGAAGAATATCAGGCTACAGGAGGACTATCAATAAATGGGTTTCAGCCTCATAATGCATCTTTCAAAATAATTTTCAGAGTTTAAGTTGTTTGTGCAGTGCAGATTGAAGGGTGCATATTACAAAGTATATATGAAAGTAAGCAGCTACTCTATAACAGAGATTGCTTCAAGCCCATTATCTCTGCCTTATCACCGAGAAATATTGCGTTTTCCAAACCTGTGTCGAGAAGCTGGATCAGTTTTTTAAGATGTGTCCACCACCACTACAGTGTTCCTGATTCTACCACACTCAAAAAACCTATCTGAGAAGGGAGAACAGAGAGAGTATAGGACAAATATGGATTTAAAAATGCCCATTATGATGGCCACTGAAATCTACTGTTGTTTAGAATGGTGTTGAGAGATTGTGATACTAAATATAGAGACTCTTCTCACTCCTTCCCTAGCAACTTCCCCTGATCATGCCTCTTCAGTAAAAGACTTTCGAAATCGAGCAATAAAAATACAGGGAGGGCTCCATAGGACGCAATTGACTAATGAAGTAGTGTTTTTTCAGGTAAGCGTTTAGAATGAGACATTGATACACTGATACAGAGAAAAAGAAAGAAAAGCTTTTGTTCCTTCTGAAGTGTGAAGATGTTTACTCTAGAGTTTTGTTTGCTTAACCTGCTAAGTGAGTCGTTGCAGCAGAGTTGAGCCCTTCACCTTAAATCATCTGCAGTGTAATAGAGTGTAAGAATTAATAGCTGGGTGCTGTGATCAGAAGTGCTACTTTTCTCTATAATGCCTGTATTGGGAAAGTGTTTTATGAGAACAGGGTTTAAAATAGCTGAAATTTTCACGTCATAAAGTCTCTGTATAAGTTTACTAAGTACACTAAACACAATAGATAAAGAATATTCAAGTATTGTTTGAATAACAGCTCTTACCAAAAAAAAAAGAAAGAATATAGAGGAAGGAAAGCGAAAACCAACATATAATCCTAATCTATATATTCTAAATAACCAATCAAGAAATTTTCTTTTTTAAAGACTGTGTTTATTTACAAAAACAACAAATGGGCCAAACTGCAAGCTTGGTTTTAAGTTTAATTTTTAATTTCTCTGTTCTTTCCAGGAATTAAATACTTCATATGTATCTAATACATATGAATACATATATGAATGTGTCACTTGGTATATAGACATGCATGTTACAGGGAAAAATTAATCTTCATACAATTTTATAGGAAGCCAGCAAAAAGTAGAGTTATTCATGATTTATGGGCACATATCTAAGGATGATAAACTTCTTCATATGTACTTGAATATATGTGGACACTAGGAAAAATATAAACAATAATAATTCCATTGAAATTACTAAATCATCTACCATACCTAAGTTTTAAGAAAATAATGTGCTTATCATAAAGACCTGGCACAGAATATCAAAATCAGGAACTGAACTGTCCTGGCAAAATATCCAAAATATGTTTCCCTAGATATCTGAGACATCTTAAATTTCCATACCTGTTCCACAGAAAATGACCTTTTTTCTCATTATCTATGATTGTCTAAAATAGATTAATAATTTAAAATGTTTTTCTGATTATCTGATTATAGAGAATTATAAGGTAGAATTGGGTTGTGAGCTGTAAAACCTGCCTGCAGAGGCACATGGCAGCACAAAGGAGCACATGGCAGCACAAAGGAGCACATGGCAGCACACAGAGGTTTGTCTCCACCGTACCCTGGGGGGAGGAGGTGTCACACAGCAGACCCCTATGGAGAGGATGCTGCAGGGAGCTGACCCACGGGTGAACAGCGAGTGACCATCCCACAGAAGGACATTGAGAGAATGTGTTGCTGATGTGGCAACACGGGATGGGTCACTTAGTGAGAATTACCATATAAGGAAATACTGTGCCTTAGAAAAGTGTATAAAACCAGCTCATTTCTTTGAATAAACAATTCAGATTCCCTGCTGGTCTGGGCCCATCATTCAGTCACCAACATCTGATTTTATCTGATTGATATAAGCTTTTCTGCTGCAGGACGAAAATTTGCTGAACGGCCCTTGAAGAACTGAACAGATATGCAATGAGAACAGACATAATTAATAGACTCACAAAAAGGAAGATTCTAGTGGTGTATTAGTTAACTTTTTAGAGAGACAGAAACTTACAGAGATTTACCTGTACAGTTGTAATTTAGAGTTCCTATCTCGCACCCAAAATTGATCAACTCCTGTTTCTCTCCAGGACGGACTGGCAATGTAATCTTGCCTTTGTTATTGCAGATTGACACACATTACTGATGACCTGTAGCTACCCTGCTCTTAAGATACTGCAAAACTGGCAGTTATTATAGTTGAGGACTATCTTGTCTACTATTTTGGGCTTAGGCGTCAAAGTGCTATCAGTGGCAGGGGTGGAGAGCCCATGCTGGAGCAGTGGAAAAGCAAGAAGAGGGAGAAATGGTGTATAGGAGCTATTATGAGCTCACCACAACCCCCAGTACAAATCAGCCAGTGCTGTGTGGTGGGGGGACAAGCCAGAAATGAACCTGGGAATAGAAGAATGAGGAGCAGGTTTTGAGATTTTTGTCTGCTCACATTTCATATCATCATTGATATAAATTTGAATGGGCAATAAATGAAATTAATTTTGACCAAGTCAAGTATGTTTTTCCCATGACAGTAACTGTTAAGTAATGTCTCTGCCCTTAGGTTGACCAAAAAAGTTTTTTCCATCTCATTTTCTCCTCCCATCCTGTTTGAGGAGGGGGAGTGAGCAAGCAGCTGGGTGGGCATCTGACAGTCACAGTTAACACACCAAAACTGCACAGATACCAGAAGCTGTCAATGGTTGATGCAGATGCCAAGTCAGCTGGGTGATGCCATGGGAATCACAGTAACTTCCTGAAACTACACTGTGATGACAGAGATGCATGACAGACCCACAGGATGCCTAACGAATAGCCATGCTCCAAGGAAAATGCTGTCCTTTTCTGTCATGTGTAACTTCTCCTCTTGATTTGAAGATCCACTATCTCATTTCTTGTTCTTGTCTCTTAGCATTGAGACCCTATGACCTCCCTAGGTAGTCATCTAGATACTTTGATAAATTCATGTTAATACTAAACAAAATAATATTTTTTTTCTTCGAAAGAAGTACATTATTTCTTGTTCTACCATTAGTAGTCATAAAGTATACTTAATCACCCTGTCATTTCCTTTACATTTCATGTAGTTTTTCAAACCAAATATCACTGCTGCCTCAGTTTCTTCTTTCCCTGAATGTCTTTATTTCACAACCCTAATAATTTATATTCCTGTCCTCTGAAGTGTCTATTAGTCCATTTTTTTTAAGTCCACTGCCCAATCCTAGAGGCATTATGCCAGATGTCTTCCATGCCAAACAAAGCATCATAATTACCTTCCGTGTCTTACAAGCATTATTCCGCTTAATGAAGCAGAGGTTGTAGGGAAAGGTAAGATGTTTTATTAGCCCCATGAATGTAATTTAGATTATCACAGCTGCAATAATGTCATTATGCATTTTTGTAACGCACTGCAGCATTTTCCTCTATAAAGGAATTATTCCTGATTTATTTGTGCAAAGCATAAATAACGCTGCTAATTTACCATAAGTTTGCAGTCCATTGAAACACACAGTTCTTTTCTGCCTTAAGACCATCTGCCTAGGTAGTCCTCCCTTTTTATTTTACCATTGTATTGTGCATTTTTCCCTTTCATTGCTTTTTATGTCTCTGGCTTTTGTAAGTCTTTTTAGTCTTCCCCTCTCACCCCTAGCTGTATTACTCTTTCATACTAATCCTTGCTTTCTCCTTATTTACGGATCATTAAGAGGTCCTAATGTACCATTTGGTTTCTCATTGGCCTTCTTCCATGTCAACACACATTTGTAAGTTTTCAAGTTTCTGAAACTTTTTATTTTATCAATCTGTAGTATTTGCTGATGTATTTCTTCTAGATCACTTCCAGGTAAACTATCTTCAAATTATAGTCTAATCTGTTCTGCCTTTCATTTCAGCTAATTATTCTACTTTCTGAAAAAAAGTGATCTGACATATAGTGTAAGATCTCATTGTACAGTCTTTTATTTTTCATACTGTCAAATTTTAGGAAGCCAGCATGAGTCCTTGAGTTGCCTTCTATAGCCAATACAGAGAATTTAGTTGACATTATGCCTTCTGATTCATGCGTATGGTGCATAACCATAGCAGACTAAAATGTGTTCTGTTCCATTCCTTTTGGGCTATATTACTTTCCTTACAAAGATCCGTAAGTAGCAGATTCTCTACTTTGGAGCCAACAGTAAAAAAAACCAACCAAACAAACAAACCGATTTTATACATTTTAGAATATCAACTCCTGCAAAGTTTTGTACCCAGAAGCATTTTAAGGGTTTAGGAGGGAATTTGAAAGACATAAGGAAAAGCAAGCTTTAAATGAAGATTCAGATGGAACCTATACTATGCAACCATCATGCCCTCTTCCATGAAAGAAACAATATTTAGTCTATACTGGTTCATATTGTATCCTAATTAACCTAACCCATTACATCCCTTTTATTTTACAGTTCTATTGCCATTTATTCTAACATAAATGATGGAAAGGACATATTTTTACAGAAGTCTGAATAGAGGTGAATTGCACTCTGATTTTACTGTGGCCCCAAGATCCCAGTAAATATTTTTGGTAGTCTTCAAACTATCAGTGAAATTTCACAGAACTATTTTCAGAGATTCCTTCTCTACACTGTCAAAGGCTTTCTTTGACTTTAGTTATTATAGTGCTAAAGGAAGATACCTGCCTTTCTGATTGAATCTGGCATTTACAAAACAGTCCTGTGATTTTTGCATTCACTTTCACTCTTCCAGTCTCTGTTGGAATGTCTTTTGATATTTCTCTATCAGTACAAAACTAAAAACTCAGTAGGTATGACAAGCTTTCCAGGAACAGACAAGACATTGCAAACTTCATCAAAATGACAGTAACTGTTTATCTTTTAGCAGCTTAGAAATAGACTGCTTTGTGTCCTACTAGAGATAGTCACAATCAATTTATTGATTGTTATTTGGAAGTTACTTTCCTCAATAAAGCATGAGTGATCCCAAGCATAAGTTTACTTCTATTTTCAATCCCAGCAGGAAAAAAACCCCACAACTCCACACAGTTGTATTGCTCCTTCAATGTGAAGCACGGTATCTTCAGGTTAAAGAACACTAATCATTTTGACAGTTATTTGTGGATGTCTTACCAAACCTTAAGTCTATTCAAAGCTGTTTATATGTCTTGGGTGCAGATATTGTTTTGCATTGCAGATACATAAAGCATCTAGATCTGCAACTTTAAGTTTTAGTGATTTTGCTCTGGAAGCACACTAAGCTTTTGGGCTCAGCTATAAATGCATTCGGAGAAAATATATTTC
Organism: Corvus hawaiiensis; assembly: GCF_020740725.1. NCBI lineage: Eukaryota > Metazoa > Chordata > Aves > Passeriformes > Corvidae > Corvus > Corvus hawaiiensis. The sequence goes on from NC_063215.1 coordinate 29,672,813, forward strand.
CAAATTCTTTTGAATTACTTATAATCTGGATGTATATTTATTTTTCCTGATGGAATAATTTAGCTTTAATTTTATAGCTACCAATCTATTTTTTCTTTTTTAAAATTTCAGTATACAGAAAGCCATCCACTAGCTAGGGTCTTTTCAAATTTAATTTTTTAGGAAACTTCTTCTACTACAAGATTATCATTATGCTAACTCAACATACCTCAGTGTCCTGATCCTTTAATTAAGGGTGAAGTCCATCTTTTATGATTACCTGTTTTTCTGTTAGCAGATATTATTTTACTGAGGCCAGCAGAAGCATCACTATTCACTAGATCTAGATCAAACACTCATTTCGTGTTTGAAAAATTAATTCTATAAAATAGTTCCTTATGCAGATAGGGCTTCAAACCATTTTTGCTTTATTTGATATCTTGCCCTTCTGCTCTTACTAAAGAGTTGTCTGTGCTTCTCTCATTTTATTTATTTGTTTGTTTATTTGGTTCCAGTTTCTGAAGGCAGCCTTTGGACCTGTGGAATATTTATCTCTGTCCATGTCTTTGCTGCTCTTGGCTATTTTCTTCAAAATCTGGGAAACAGCAGGTTAGGAGTCCTTAATGATACAAACATACTTATTCTCTGCAGAATGTTCTGAATTATTGCTCTCTAAAAGACTTCAAATTAATAAACTGCCTCGATAAAGGGCTAGGTTACATCTGTTGTCTGAATTTTACCTGACAAGGAACTGCAATTCAAGGAATAACAAGGTAAACCTTAATTTCACCTCGTTCCAGGTTAGAGAATAATGGGAGCTGGGCATTTACCTGGCAGAGATTTTTTTTCCTTCCTACCTGTTCTGGTGTCTGAGCTGCCTGGGGCACCTACAGCAGAGATGAAAATAAAGGCTAACTGCCCTCATTTCTTGCTCTGCAAAAGAGAGGATCCCCACCATCAGAGGAGCTGCAACTCAAAGCAGAGTTAACAGCAGGGGCTGTGCTGAGACCACCAAGACACTTCAGCATCTCTTGCATGCATCATCCAGTCAAGGAGTGCTTCTTACACAATCCTTCTGGTAACACATACAGTCCTTCTCTAATGACATATAAATACTGTAACACAGTTGTAAATTCAGAATGATGCCAGCATGATGAGGATAATGATTTAATTTTCAAAGAATTTTTAATATTAGCATAATCTATCTGTATTCAATACAAAATTGTATTAACCTTAATAAATTATACTTAACATCCGCAGCTGCAAATTTGCATAAAGAAAAACTTTATTTAGAAAGTTTGACATAAAGCAGAATAGATTTTATATAAACAAAATGTATTAATTTTGAGTCAGCAATTCTGTCATTAATAAATATTGAAGTGAAGAAAATTCAAAAGTTTTACTTTTTCATGACATATTTGGATTCCATAAAATTTGGGATATATGAGAAGTAACACATAAATATATCTTGCTGTGCCAAGAAACAGAGATTTATAAACATAGTCACAGTGAGTAGTAACACAGTAAGAGTTAAAATTGTAACTCTGACCCACTAAACATAAACTGATCCATGGAGCAGAGATTTTTCTATTGAGGCTTATTCTTTAAAAGGGAAAAGAAGATTAAGATATTGGTAAAGTCCACTACAAATATTCAGTCACCGTTTTCTGTCTTACTTTAGAGATATCATATTGCCTAAACCCAGAGAACTAATCCTTTTTCCAGATAATGGATTTTGTAAGCACTCCTCTCTTTTGCCTTACCTAGTTACAGAAAAAAAAGTCCAGCCTCCTATACAATTGCCACAGTCATATTTCCATATTTCACCAAAAGAACACACTGAAACAAAACCCACAAAACCCGCACTGAACATGTAACACAAATCATCCATAAAACACCACAACTGAGTGTTCTTCCACTGAACAACTCAGATAGTAATGCCTGTACTTCACATAAACACCACGTGAAAAGAGAGCAGACCTAAGATTCAGTAGACTCAAATACATACTTTTACCTTTGCAAGAACATTTTTCAGTGACAGGATGACTCCATGTTTTCTGTTTCTCCATTGGGACATCTGTCCTCTCGCTTAGTAGTTAGATTACTTCATTGACAATATAAATCTCTAGTCTGAGAGGTTTTTTCATTACACAGCAAAATTTGCCTTTAAGTAAGTCAGAGCACAGGACATAGGAGCTCTCACTCGACTAGTGTCAGGTTCAACACTGCTGTTACTATCTCAGTCCTAAAGTATTTCTTGGACTACAGAACTATCCAACCACAGAAGATGACCTTCAAACATCCAGTGACATTGTCCTTCTGGTATGACCTAACTGGTAGTACTCAGGTTTTTGATTCTTTCTGTTTGTTCTCTGACAAGATGTATTTGCATTTCTTGTGATATATTGACATAGCTTCGTATTCAGTTGGAATAAATGAAGTTTATTCCACATTATATGGGTAAGAGAGACAGTAGTTAGGAGAGGGTATTTAGGACATGAAATATATTAGTTTTGTTGCTCTTCAGTAAGAGAAATGTTTGTCTACCAACTTCTGAGTAAAGGTTTTAGCAAGCAGATCATAATATAAAAATACATATTCATGCAGCAATTGTTCTGTTAATAAAAAATTATAATACCACTGTAGTAGTAAACCTAATTTTATCAATGGATATGAGACAGATGGTTTAAAATATTTGCCCAGTTAAGAATAAATACTTTGCCCATTGATAACAGTGCTATGTGATGAATATGTGCCACACCTATTATGAGGGTGAATTAAAGATTCTTCAATTTACACGTAAATAGGATCTTGCATAAGGAAGAAAAATATATCTCAGGTGTAAACTAAGCACCAGGGATAATCTTGATGGAATGAGAGAGTGTCAGAGCACACGGACCCTTGAAATGCTCTTTGAGTAGCACTGGATCTCTTCTTCAGTAGTTGTAATACAGAAAATAAGTCAACAGCAATATAGTTACAAAACTAGAATATGAATTCATACCATGACTCTTTTGCCATGTAGAGCTGACCTGGGAGTACTGTGATTTCTCTGATATAAAAAGAGATGTGATATAAACTACAGAGCTGTGGGTCCTAAGTGCACTAAGGATGCATCTCAAACACCTCTTGGATCATCTCGGTCACGTGCCCCACCTCTCTCACCTTCCCTCAGCCATTGAAATTAAACTCACAATCATTCCTATATAGACTCATGCTGTCTTTAAATGGTAAAAGAAATGAAGAAAGAGAAGAGGACAATGCAAGAGGAACTCAAAAATCAGGTCGTCAAGACCTAGTAAACACAAGCATACATATGCCTGGATACTGTCTCTGTGCTGCACTTGACAGAGCTTATGGGAAAAGCAGATTTTAAAATACTTCCCTTAAATTTACCATCTCTTCTCCTTATTTTCTTCCTAGATAGTCACTGACAGTTGCATGTGGACCCTGATTTAAGGACTGAGCTCATACACAGACATGTTATAGCTCATGCTATCCAACATACTTTAGGGTATCCTACCTGGTCCCCAGCTACTACTCCAGATGATCACAGATTTGACACAGGTGTCCCACCTGCCAATGACACCTGAATGCTTGAGGTGCCCTAATGTACCTCAGACAGCATTTATTCATTTTCACTCAAAAGTGAAAATGTGAACAAGTGAGCCTTAGAAGACTTTCTTTAGTGGGGAGACATATATTTTGGATCCCATTCTGATGATTCCGAGGAGGATCAGCCAGCTAAAAATTAGGCCTAATAATGTATAGTAGTTGGATATATCGTAATAAATACAACATTCATAATTTATAAACTTAAATAGGATTATTAACTTCACCCTGCTAGGTATAAACCACAAACATGTTTTAAACTATAGTTTGAATTATTCAAAAACCTTTCCAGTGGAAATATTTTCTGCCTTCAAATCCCTTTGACTGACAATGTTTACCTCCAGCTTTCATATTGTTCATCTGGAACATTTTCTAAGGGATACTTAAATATTTAGAAAACTACAAAGAAGGACACTAAGTTCAAAGAGTTTGAAAAATCAGGAATTTGGACAACCCTAGAAATAAAAGAAGTCAATAAATGATGCTAACAAGTTATAGAAGGCATTTAATAACATGGGTTTGGTCTTGAAAAGGATAAACAACAACTGAGCCTATGCATTCCTGTATGTACAACCGAAACCAACAGCAAAAGAGAAAAATGGATATTGGGAAGCAAATACAATATGCTTAATTTATTACAGATTTGCCTTTCTATGTGTATGTGTTATAGCTACAAAAATACGTGTTAAGTGTATGATCAATTAGCATTACTGTTTACCAGCATGTTTACAGTCTTATAAAAAATATAGTTTTCAGAACAGTATCACTTAATTGCTGTTGCAGAAGTACTTCTGTGCATTTAAAGAAATGCTAAAGTGTGCTAGCAAATTCTGTATGCCACCATTTATATCCTGGCGATGTGGAAAAATATTGGTATTTTTCTGTAGAACTCTTGGTTTATCAGGAGTATATTAATTGCTCTTTTCAGAAAATGGGAGTATTTGCATATCTATGGCAAGGTGTCAGTTTAAGACATATCAAGTGAAGCTAAGTGAGTCATACTATGTCAGAGTACAAAGCACAAAGTAAGTTTAAGTAAATGCTGAAACCTGACATTCTATGTCAGAAGCAGATATATCATTACCAAGGTAATCCAATCTATGACAACTTCATTATCTAAAATTTTCAATGCTGAAAAGCCATGTTAGCTATGGATTGCAAAGGTCTCTTCCAATCTAAAAGCCTCTGCTTCGTGAGGGCAACAGTGTAAGTGATTTACATGTCATGCCTAGGACTACCCTTGTATGGATGGAGTAGAATTTTCTTTTCACAAACAAACTAGCTGCAACAAAACAGTAAAATATAACATTGAGATATCATAAATTTTTCATACATAGAAAATTCTCAGGATCAACAATGCAACAATAGGAAAGATATATCTTTTTTTAAAAAGCTGAGTAATTTTGCATACTCAAATGTGCACAGTCTTGCATTAATAGACCAAGAAAAGATTCACCCAGCCTTGTCTGGGGCATCTAACTTCGGCTGCTATTTTAGGTACCTACAGCCTGTTTAAAGAGTCTCTAAGGCTTCCAAAATTCATCTAGAAATCTAAAATCCTAGTAACTTAATGTCTTTCTTAGGCCCCTAATTTAGCCACCTAGATAGGTGTTTAAGCATTTCCTAATATCTCTTGTAGTTGTTGGTTGTGGAGGAAGTCTTTCTAATAGCAAATTTACTAGACTTTACTAAGGTGAAATACTGTAGCATGTAGGAGCAAACTTATTCAAACACATGGCATTTGTCATGTTTCCAACAGAAATGCCTTTCTGTATGGCTTTAAAGACCTTATTTTGAGACAGTGGGTGCTGAGTACTTTGCAAATTTAATATTTGCAGTTAATGTGTCAAGGTCAAAATCTATATACTTTAAAAGAAACCCAAAAACCTGTGCCTGAGGAAGATGTGCCTCTTAGAAGCCGTGCTAAGGCACATGGAGGACAGGGAGGTGATTTGGGACAGCCAGCAAGGCTTCACCAAGGACAACTCCTGCCTGACCAACCCAGTGGCTTTCTGTGATGGAGTGACTGCATCGGTGGACAAGGGAAGGGCCACAGATGTCATTTATCTGGACTTCTGTAAAACCTTTGACATGGTTCCCCACCACATCCTTCTCTCTAAACTGGAGACAGAAGGATTCCATGGGAAGACTGTTAGGTGGATGAGGAATTGATTGGATACGTCCAGAGGATAGCTGTTCATCATTCAAAGTCCCAATGGAAATTGAAGACAAGTGGTGTCCGTCAGGGAATCCATATTGGAACCAGTGTTATATCTTCACTAATATTGGAACACTTAATAGTATTATTAGACATAGATTAAAGGATCAAGTGCACCCTCAGCAAATGTGCAGATGACACCAAGCTTCAAACTGAAAGAAAGCAGTCTTAGAATAGATATTAAAAGAAATTTTTTTCTGGGAGGATGCTTTGATTGGTTGCTTGCATGTGTTTAAATCGGTTCAACAGATTATGCGAACTATCTACTTTTATTTGTTATTTTGCCCATTTTAGTGTAAATTGCCAGAAATTTGGTTTCATGAGAGTACTACTGGTTTTCTGAAGACCTGTGTGAATCTAATAATATAAATCAATCCAAAGGACAGTACACACACTTAAGTACACATCTTATAAAATTTTGACTCTATGAGCACAAAAAGTTTAGAAATTGCAGCATGGACAAACCATTGAAAGTTAAACTGTTTAAGTGTAATGCTTCCTAAGTCTGTGGAACTTAGCATTAGACAGAGAAATACAGAAAACAAGGCACTGCTCAGGAGATCTCCAGTGTCTGGTTTAACAACACTGGAGTTCCTGGGAAAAGGGAAAGAATCATAAAGGGCTACATCTATCTACTTTTTTTTTTTTTTTTTTTTTTAAGAGGTACTTAGAGGTGACAATTACAATGAATTTCTCTTGTTCATTGTTTAGGCTACTGTCAGGTTCTTGATCCCCTTATTATGACTAGCATGGCTCATATCCCAGGGCAGACTGCATTGATGTATCCATGTTCATTTTTAACAATTTAAAAATTAACTGACTCTTTTATCTGGGTACATTTTGTACACACACCTATATCTTGTACTAACTGGTTGTCCCGTTGAGTGATGCTCACTCCCGCTGATGTCTGCTGTGATAAGATGGAATGAGTCACACTAGGTGTTCATAAAGGTTAACAGGTAATATATTCAGAGCTGCAGATAAATCACGATGCCCTTCTATGTGGCAGATGCTACAGAGCAAATTGCTGAGAAATGCCTAAAAGCAGGTAAATAAATAGGTAGAATCAGTGGCTTTAAAATAAATTTAAAGGTGCACATTCAGAAAGCTGCGCATTATCCCTGCATGAAATATTGACACTGAATGACCTCTGAATATTACTTGATTTTTAGGAATCTGGATACACCATAGATAAAAACACTTTTTTAGCATCTTGTCACTGTGCACTGCCAGTGTTAAATGTGGTTCACATTCTGATTTTGCAACTTTTAAACCTGCCTGATCTGCACCTTCCCTAGAGGATTTTCTAGCCAAGACAAATCAGCATAACCGTTCTGCTCTAGCTCCCTGCCCCTCTTCTATGAGAGTCAAAGAGACAGTCAAAATACACTGGGAGGGTTTCTTTCTTTTTTTCTTTCTTCCTCTCTTTCTTTCTATATCAAAGGAGTCATGGAAAAAATTGATCATCCCATGAAGGATTTGGTAACTCAGTACATGGTATCTGTCTTCTGAAACACCACTGCAGAAAAGTTTTACCACAATTTGGAGGTGTTTACTTAGGCCAATTTTCAGAAGGCATGGAAATATATTGATATGGCTGCAGTCACTACAGATGACTGCACAGAATCAAAATAAAGATATTATCAAGCCAAATGCTAGTTCTTACTATTTTATTCTGTCAACAAAATGTTTTCATCAGGTTTCTGCAATTATGTTGCCCATTTTCCTTCCTAGAAAAAGTCATATAGTTCTGCCACTAGAGTAAAAGTTGATTCGTTCTGTCCTTGTGTTGGGTGTATTCATTAATGAAGTACTAGTGCTAGCTCTCCTCTATCCTTCCTTGACATGGGAGTAAAAGATATATGGTCAAGGCTCTGGATTTTCTATGCTGATGTAATGGCCCGTGGAAAATCATTGCAAACTACTAGGCATCTGTTCTGCAAAGCAAGGTCATCAGTAAATTCTGATGGAGGAATATTTTACTCCATACTCACATATGCTAATTCTAATACACTCAATACCTAGTGCTTTGTTATTTGCTGGGTCTAGACAAGTCTCTGTGCAGTCTATGAAAGTATTATATCATTCTATGTATGTTCCTATCACTGAGACTCTCTAAAATTGTTTTTCAGAGGCTTTCTGTTTAGCTAAGGTGTTATGAATCAGGATGCCAAGACAGCAGTCCATTCATTAGACATTGTAGTATTTGCTTCAGGTGAAAATTCTACATTTCAAAATGCAGATCACTTATACTGAATATAAAAGCTTTTACTTATACATTTATAATGTTGTTTATTGCAATATTTTATTATCTAGGGTTTCCATTCAACTACTAAGTCCCAGGGTTCAAACATACATAAAACTATTTTAATCTAAACAAACTGAAACATTCCTAAATGTATGATTTTCAGAAAAATGAAAAAAGAAAGAGGAAATATATGGAGAGGAAAAATTTTAATGGTCTAACTCCAGCTCCTCAACTTCTGTCCTATTGCTGATTTTCATCATGGATTTCTCTGTACCTGTATTTCAAGACTCAATTCTCAATAAAATCACTACCATTATTGCTAATTTGACATCATTGCTCCTCTCTCTGTTTTCTTTTTCTTTAGTCCCAAGGAGATGGGGCATCAGAATGCCTCATTGCTTTGCCTCTGAGGGAGAGGTTCTAGGCAGACAAAACTAAATCAAATATAATTTTTAATTTGCAACAGCTTCCTGTAATGGATTGTACCTATCAACGTGCCTAGTATCTATAAAAAAAATTCACTTTTTATATGAGATTTTGGTGAAGCTATCTTTCCCTTTACATAAAACTAATAAATATATTTTTAATTCATAGTAATAATAATGCAAAAAATTAAAATAAAATCCTAAAAAATCCCATAGTCTTTCCTTTACCTGATGTACCTTGAGGAAAATGAAACATCCGTGTTACATTTACTTCTATGAATATTCATTTAAAAAAAATAGAATAACTTTAAAATATGGTCAGCAGACTTTGGCCTTCCTTTTAGTAAGGCAGTGACAATACTTCCATATAATTTAATTACTCCATTTTAAAACCTTTCTAAAAGGTATATTCTCTGCTTTGAGTAATGGTGTACAAAAGCAATCTGCCTCAGCAGTTAAACATTTTAAGTGAAACAATCAATTTGAATGACAATCTGTTATTCATCCATAAAATGTATTAACTAATGAAAAATAGACATTTCTCCACAATATTACAGTCACACATTTCAGTGAGAGACTTAAAACAACTGGGACTTCACAACCTTTTGATACAATTAGATATGTGCATGGCTAAATCAGCAGTAAGTAAAGTGTTTGAAGTCTATCAGGGTTGAGTGAAATAGCTGCATAACAAGAAGCTATGAATAAAATGAAAGAAGACAATGACTTAATCACTAGTCAATTCCTTTGTGGGTAGAGGGAAAACAGTCTAGTTATTTGACAGCTCTTATTTATCCAAAGGCCAGAATTAAGAAATATACATTTTATAGAAGCATTCTTTCAATAGATCAGGGAACCTATTCCTTCATATATTTGTGTCACAAAGCAGTATTCATAAAACATGGCCCATGACAACAAAAATGGAAAAGAAAATTATTTGTATAAAGGGCAGATTCAGAGTCAATTTCCTGTTCCAGGAAACAATTTTATGATATTTGATTCAGAACTGGATAAACAAATTCCATCCCCACTGCACCAGGGAGTGCTATAGCATGGCTATTTTGAAAGTTACAAAATCCCTACTTTGAGAAGGTTCTGGTAAAAATAAAAATATCCAGACATATTTAATGTAAGAAAAGGCTTTCAGCCTCATGATGTTTTAAAACTGTTCTTTTAAGGCTCTTTATAGTTTTGCTTGTTATTCTGACAGACAAGAATTGAAAGAAAGAAAGAAAAAGCATGAACCTCTTTGAAATAGCATGTCAGCATACCTGTAAAAGCTTTTGTGCACCCAACAGCTTTACTAGCAATGCACTGATAGGCCATTACTCATCATAGAAAAAAAGCACCCGTGAAGACTTCTTCTCCTCTAGGCAAGGGAACAGCAGCCAAGCAACAGGGTGAGGCATGTGCTGCAGACTGGAAAATAATTTTTTTGCAGGTTCAGGCAGTGTGTAGCTCAGGGTGGGAGCCAAGGGCTTGGAATTGACTTGAAAATCAACCACCTCGTAAAAGAACAAGATCCTGAACTTGGAGATGAGTAAGAGTGAGAAGATGTTTACTTCATCTCTTTTATTGAAGAGCTCTTGGCCTGGTCATCTGCGCTGTGGTGACTGAGGATGTGAAGTATTGTTGCCATCACTGCTAATTACACAGGTCAACTTTGTGTGGTTGAGTACTCACAACTAATGTTGAATGTGATTGCTAGGTACTGGTGGCTTTGAGTATGTAAAGGTAACGGTTAATAATGAGAACAAACCATTTGCATGAAATGTGTTGCTAATTAGTACCAGTCTATAAAATCTTTATTTTACAATTACAGGCATGATTTATAATGTTTTTAAACATACCCATTACAGTGAAACCTCATTCCTAACTCTTAATTTTTGAAGTGTACATGTATGTCTGTGTACACATACATGTACACATAATCACATACTACAAATGGTTTCATCCCTAAAAGTAAGATGCATTGATAGGGAAATGAAGGAAAGCTGGTCCATGGCAATGAAGGAGAAAGCTCCTACATGGTAACAAGTGAGTGAAATCTAAGAAAAAATCTTGTTTGATGTATATGAAAGAAAAATTATTGTAATTCTCATGGATGTCTTTGATTTCAATAACACTTGGATCAGTCATGAAATCAGTTGTGCAACTCTTCTGCAGAACAAGACTGTCATAATTTCAAAGTATTTCTAAATGAGTCCCTTCTAAGAAGCCAGGAGCTTGTTAATATTTGAAGGGTATTGTGTATATGAACTGTATCTATCCATAAGGGAACAGAATCATTACTGACAGACTTCAGCTACTGTAAATCTGTGCATGTTCACTGATTTCAGAGCAGCTATGCCTGTTTACCATGGTTATGAATAAGGCCTAATGATTATAGCACTATGCCTAGGCCAAGAATTTGGTAAGGAGCAAAGGTATGCCTGTAACATAAATGGTTTAACAGAATTAAAATGCATAACTTTTGCACTGTGCTTTCTAATGCATTTTGTCTGAAGTTTTATGATTATCATTTATAACTGGCCAAACCTAAGCAGTTCTTCCTGATTGTCCTAATACTATCCTGAAACAATTTATACTGAAGACCTTCAGATCAGAAATGGGTTTATTTTTGCAGGCAAAGAATTTAGCACTGTCACAAAATCTAAAAATTATATTTAAGATATAAATGATAGCAGACTTAAGATGTTCTCTTAGTTAGCTTTTTAGCAACATCAATTTTTTTTTATTAATTCTATATCTTCAACACTTTAATATTTTTCTATAGTTAAACACTTGCAGCACTTCATAAAAAGATAAGTTATATTTTCCACTTCTCTCATATCTGGGGAATCAATTATTCTATCAAATAAAGATACCAAGTTATCTTGGTATTATCTATCTTTTTAAAGGTGGTTTTGATTTTCCATTCATTTCTATTTCTGTAATTAATTTCTTCCTAAGTTATTCCAAAGGTTTCTATGCTATTGAAATTAAAACACAGCTTCCTCTTTCTCAGGATTATGTTTTTCTTTCTGTTAATTAAAGTACAATATTTATTATTTTACAGGTATACTTATATTCCAAATTTGATAAATCAGTTACTCATCAAAATTTAAAAGGGTGCCAGTTTTTCATTATTCTGCAGAGAGAATCAATAAATGTCTTGATCAGAGCACATTAAATTCTGAGTTCTGTTTCCTCCTCAGATGTGGTAATTTCCATTTCTATTCTGACACTACCATTAGCCATCCTATCTCTGCCCCTGGATATACTTCGGTCTTACTGAAAGTGGTACAAAGTTTTAATAACTTTGATTATTCATAACTTGAATAATTTTAATCTCCTTCCAAAACTCTTTTGGTCTCAAGCTTCTGTCTTCCCTTTTTATATCCATGTCTTAAAGAAGTTCAACTCTAAGCAAAGACCAACAACATCTCTAAGGAGTAACTCACCCCTGCTAAGATAACCAGTGATATGCCTCTTGGAGGAACCTACCTCTGTCTGTTAATTATTGGGGAAACATAATTGCTGCTTAATTTAACTGCTAGTTAACATAAATTTATCCATTAGGATTGACAGTTGAATAAACGAGTAAGAACATGGAGAATAACTGTTTGCTTACAAATTCCCAGTTCTTTTTACTATAATTTCAGTCCCAGGTATCATGGACTCCATTCAGTTACCACTGGATTTGGTAACAAAGTTTTTTAATGAACTTCACTAGGTAGCAAATTGGGATGGAAAATAGGTGTAAATTTCCCAGTATTTCAAGTAGATTGCTACGCATTTAAGAATCTAAATAACAGAAAAAATTCATATAGAGTGGTATATAATTCATCACTTGAAGTAACAATTCCCTGCTGAATTTCACATGGTTCTACATAGGTACTTAGAAGATTGAACCATACATTTTGAACAAAGAATATTAATTTCTCTTTTGTCATTCATGTATTATAGAATAGCTTAGTTGCTGACAGAAAAGGTGTCTGGGGAGTAGTATGGGAACAGTAAAAGGATTTACAGTTATTAGCCATATGAATTGCATTTCTAGTGTTGCCATCACTAAAAGTTGGCAGTGAAAGTGGTACTATGAAAATTTTACTTTTCACAGAAAATATTGATCACAATACACAATGATAGAAGTATTTGAGGAGAGGTTGAGATTGCTTATGCTATGGTTTGATTTGGTATTTGAAGGTGAATCAGAAGGATTCAGACTTGAGAGAAAGAATCAACAGTATGGAAATTATTACAGCTTTCCTTATAACATTTTGACCCAACATTGCAGAAGGAGTCAAATGAGATATGTTGTTCTGGTCAGCATATTTTAATTCTGACAAAGATTAACTTTCTCAAAAACAACCACCACTGTAGGCCAAAAATTTGTTATTTTCTGATCATTGTGATCTACTGGATAGATACATTATGGGTTCATTGATAATTATTTGTATACATTCCACTTGGTGCAGTGCTCAAGGAAAAGTGATCGGAATTAAAGGAGCTTAACACATCATCTTTTCTGCTGCTAAAGTAGCACTTGCATAAGGCTCTGTTTTCAGCTCAACTAATTACAGTAGAGAGGTTGGGAACAAGATCAATAGAAGAGGACACAAAATAGGTCAGCTGCACTAAACCAACCCATTGCTATATTCCTTCTCATCTGCCCAGCTCTAAAGTGTGAAGTACAAACAGATGGAGGAGAAAGAAGTTTCCCTTTAACTGTTATGTTTGTTAGATTCATGTCATACCACTGTTAGAGGAACAATACATTCATCCTACCAACCCTTAAGGAAAAAGGACTGACACTGGAATAAGGAAATGCAAACAGGGCATTTTTTTCTACTACTGTTATTTTCCAGCACCTTTACATGTATAGATAGGATTTGTTTAACTAAGGGTATTTGTTTTCTCCTTAATATTTTCAACTCTTTCTTGAACACTGTATGTTCATTGATAGAGCTCCTCATAGGTCTATGAAAAATATTTGGCTGGAACATCTGGATCTAAGGTAACTACTGTTTGAAAACAACAATTAAGAATATTAACAGGCAGTGACAAAAGTATTAAATTAACTAGAGGGTAATGTGTACCTGCCACTTCATGCACCATAAATATTCTTCTGTGTATGCTTTAATTGAAAAATTTATGAGAATTTAGGCTATGAAAATTGAAAAGCACAGTTAGATAAAATTTACAGTTGGATAAATTGTTCAGTAGGAGCTCATCCTACAGTTAATGCTAAAAAGTAAAGATGAGGCATCAGAATGTTGACTATAGCAAATAGATATTAAAATCTCTTTTACTTTATTTTATTCTTGGCACTTATCTAGAAGCCTCCCAAGAAGTTATCTTGCTTTGTGCTGATGTAAAAATATCCTGTAACAGTCATGACTACAACCTGTAAGTGTAATCAAACTAAATAAAGAATAGCAAATCAAAAAGAAAACATGAACAAAACCCCATAAAATCATAGGACTGTGTGTCATAAAGAACACATTGTATATGTGCAAGCAGTCACTGCAACAAGCAGCCTATATCTAAGTCTATACACCTATAAATGTTTATAACGATCCAAAAGGCAGTACAAGTAATAATACTGTTTAAAAATTCTTAAGTAAACATATCACCTGAACAAAAAGCCAAATGGATAAAATCAATTTTCTTTGGTTTCAGGAGAGTCAGATCTTTATCTAAGAGCAAATGAATTTGATATATTTTTATTAATAATAATTTTCACACCTTTCACACATACTGCAGCAGATAGACTCATTGTTTCTCTCAACTTCACATGCCTAGTGATGGGGAAAAAATAGAGGAAACAAAGGAAAAAATAATTCCATCACAGATTATGACTATGTTAAAGACTAGAAAGCATTCATAGTTTTCCGACAAGTCTGTGCTAAATAGTAGAGCATCTCTTGTCCCATGCAGTGTATTTCAGTGACTTATTTATTGCAGAAAATAATGCCCCTTGTATGATTTATTCAGATACCATGGAGATAAATAAATTCCAATTTCTATATACAGCTCATAGTAGCTCTGCTGGAATCAGGCACTTTTCATGTTGTGACACCAGTCCTCAAGGATAAACAAAATGAATTGATTTTTTCTTACATACATATATATATATATATGTATTTAAAAGTATACTGTTGGACATAATGTAAAGGACACATGCCCATAGACACACACACACTCAACTACCTTGGCACATTCTGCTAGCCAAAAATTACTCTTGCAAGCAAATTCTGGCAAATCCATGTTATGCAACTAATTGAGGTAATCAAGGTACTCAGCATCATAAAATTGTGCCTACTGCTTCCAGAAATGATCTTCTGATTTCATTAGCTTTTAGAATTAGTACTTATCTTTGACTTTAAATAGACTACAAGCTCTGTACCATGCATATAAATGTTCAGTCTGTCTGTTTAATCATTCAGTTTCAGTATTTTGCATGATGCCATATGTTCCTGTGACTAAACAATCTGCAGTTTCTATTCAGCTGGCTTTTATTTTTGAGATCTCTGGGATTCAAAATTTCTCTACCAGAAGTGCCATTCCCTCCATACTCTGATCTGCCTCTTACAATCAACAATCCATTTTATATTCCCTAAAAGAGAACATGGATGGTGTCATTTCTTCACATGATGATGTTAATTACTGTCACCCCATCACACTCACTTTTTCATAACAGAAACTGCAGGGATACATCAAATTAACTTCTTCCTCTTCTGTATTCCTATTCCAAAGCCAAGAAGCTTTATTTCTATATGACCTCACCTTTGTGTAAATATATTTAGAGTATTTCAAAGAGAATGATTGAAATTTATAATGTCCTTCTTGACCTCATAAAATTTACATCTATTTATCTTTTTCCTGGGTTTTATTTTTATAAAAATTATATGATGTGTTGGGTTGACCCTGGGTGGATGCCAGGTGTCCACCAAAGTGAGTCTATCATTCCCCTCCTCAGGTGGACAAGGGAGAGAGACTATGAGAGAAGACTGGTGATTCAAGACAAGGACAGGAAGAGACCACTCACCAGCTACTACTATGGACAACACAGACTCAACTTGGAGAAATTAGTTTAATTTATTGCTAATCCACTCAGAACAGGGTAAAATAAAAACTAAGTCTTAAAAATCCTTCCCCTACTCCCTTCTTCCCAGGCTCAACCTCACTCCTGAATCTTCTTCTACCAGCAGGACAGCAGTACAAGAAATGGGGGTTCTGGTCAATTCATCACACATGGTCTCTGTTGCTCTTTCCTCTGCAGTGAGAGGACTCCTCACACTCTTCCCCTGCCAAAGGAGACAGTCCTGCATAAAATTCCCCAACATGAGTCCTTCCATAAGTTACAGTTCTTCATTAGATGCTCCAGCATGGATCCCTCCCATAGCCTGCATTCCTTCAGGAACTGACTGCTCCAGCATGTGACCCTCACTGGGCCAAACCTTCTCACCAGCATGAGCTGTTCTCTCCACAGGTCCACAGGTTCTGCCAGGAACCTGCTCCAGTATGGGCTTCACATGGGGTCAAAATGTCCTTCAGGGATCCTTGCTCTGGTGTGGGATCCTTCAGGGGCTGTAGGGAGATTGCTCCACTGTGGACCTCCATGGGCTGCAGGGGCACCACTACCTCACCATGGTCTTTACCATGGGCCACAGGGGAATCTCTTCTCCTGCACCTGAAACACCTCCTGCCCTTCCTTCACCGACCATGGGGTCTGCAGAGCTGTTTTCTCTTGTATTCTCACCGCTCTCTTTATCTGCAGCTGACCAATTGGGGTTTTCTCCTACTTCTTGACTATGTTATCCCAAAAGTGCTACCACCATCGCTGACTTAACATTGGCCAGCAGAGGGTCCATCTTGGAGCCAGCTGGCATTGGCTCTGTTGCACATAGGGGAAGCTTCTAGGAGCTGCTTACAGCAGCCACACCTGTAGCCCCCTCACTACCTAAACCATGCCATGCAAACCCAATATATATGATCACTTTAAGGAATTATGAAGTCACTCAGATGACAGATTAAAATCAAGTATTAATTATGTCTGAAATACAGCTGCCATCACTTTAAGAATCATAGAGAACACTAACAATAAATATGTACAACAGCAATTGAGATGGCAATTTTTCTTCATACCATGCACTGTCTTACTGCTGTTAAAGGCATCATTACTAATTCAAGGTGTCCATAGGTTAATGACAGATAATAGAAGCCTTCACCTACTTCAGTCTTGATTCAGGCAGGAAATCAACCTGGCCATCAGAAATAAGGAGAGGCATAACGAGAGGGATGTGCAAATAAGCAGCCAGCCTTGCACCATTTTAGTTAGTATTCCAGGAGCAAAGCAAACTGTACCTGAACCATGCTTTCCGCTGTAACAGACTTAAGGCAGTGACTGTTGCCAGCTGTGACTACCACAGCAACTAGTAAGTACCTACACTTCTTAAAGGAAAAGGCATCTTAGTGGTGAATTCACTTCTCAAGGTGATAAGCTTGTCTTCAGGAGCATTCCACAGTGAAGTGGGGGATCTCAGCATACAGGAGTGGGTCCAAAAATGGGGAAGCCCCAGGAGAGTACAGAGACCTCCCAGGAGCTGGTAGCTCACACAGCAGATGATGGGTGGTAGCAGTAGGCAGCTCCCTTCTGAGAGATATGAAGGCACAAGTCTGTGGGCCCTTTCTAGAGGGGTGTGCTGCTTACTGGGGCTCGTATTAGGGAAGTCACTGAGAGAATACCAAGCCTTGTACAGTCCACTCTTCCCTGCTACTGTTGCTCCCTGTGGGCACCAGTGATAGACAGAAGCAGCCTGAAGAGGACCAAGAAGGATTAGAGAGTTCTTGGATATGCAGTAAGGGTCTCTGGAGCACAGGTATTTTTTCGTCAGTCTTACTGGCCAAAGGGAAGGGGTTTGAAACAGAGAGTCAAGAGAGTGCACATCAAGCTTGCTACACTGAGCTTAAGGCAGGGATCTTCTTGGTAGACCATCACCGGATAAAGCCCTGGATGGAAGAGAAAACCAAGAAAGGTGGCTAATAGTCAAGGATCACCTCCTCCAAGCTCAGGAGCAATGCATCCCAACAGAGAGGAAGTCAGGAAAAAAATGCCAGGAGTCCTGCATAGATGAACAAAGAAGCACCTGGACAAACTCAAACATAAAAAGGAAGTCCAAAGAGGGTGGAAACAAGGGTAGGTAACCTGGGAAGAATGCAGAGAGGTTGTCCAAGCACCAGGGATCATGTTAGGAAAGGAAAGTATTCATATCATTAAATCTGAACAGGGAATTCAAGGGCAACAAGAAAAGTTTCTATAGCTAAATTGGTGATAGAATGAATCATGGTAGGGAAATGCGGGCCCTCTCTAGGGGGAAACAGAAGACCTGGTTAGATGGGATATGAAGAAGTCTGAGGTATTTAACAAATTTTTAGCCTCAGTCTTCATTGGCATGTGCTCCAACCATGCTGCCCAGGTCACAGAAGGCAAAGGCAGGGACTGGGTGAATAAAAAACTGCCTGCTGTAGGAGGAGATCAGTTTCAAGAACACCTAAAGAATCTGAAAGTGCATAAGTCCATGGGACTTGAGGAGATGCATCTATGGGAGCAGAGGAATTGGTGGATAAATGACTCAGCCACAACCCATTTTGTTTGAGAGGTCATGGATGTCTGGTGAAGTTTCTAGTGATTGAAAAAGGGGAAAAATAAACCCCATTTTTTAAAAAGGAAAAAAAGGACTACCCTGGAAACTAAAAGTCAGTCAGTCTGACCTTGGTGTCTAGCAAGATCACGGAGCAGGTCCTCCTGGAAATGATGCTAAAGTATGTCTAAAACTAGGAGGTGGTTGGTGACAGCCAAGATGGTTTCAATAAGGGCAAATCGTATCTGACAAATTTGGTGGCCTTCTATGGTGGGGTTTCATGTTTGGTAGATAACAGAAGAGTGACACCATCTACCTGGACTTGTGCAAAGCATTTGACACTGTCTCACATGAGATCACTGTCTCTAAACTGGAGAGATGTGGATTGGACAGATGAAATGCTCAGGGGATAAGGAATTGGTTGGTTGGTTGTACTCAGAGGGTTGTGGTCAGTGATTCAATCTCCAAGTGGAGAGCAGTGATGAGTGACATTCCGCAGGGATCAGTATCAGGATTGGTGCTGTTTAATGTGCATGTTGACGACGTGCTGTGGGATTGAGTGTACCCTCACCAAGTTTGCTCATGACACCAAGTTGTGCAGTGCAGTCATGCTGGAGGAATGGGATGCCATCCAGAGGGACAGCCTTGAGATGACATTCTGTGCAAACCCCATGAAGTTCAATAAAGTCAAGTGCAAGGTCCTGCAGATGGATTGGGGCAATCACAAACACAAATACAGACTGAGCAGAGAATGGATTGAGTCCTGAGGTGAAGGACTTGCAAGTATTGGCTGATGAGATGCTCAACAAGAGCTGGCAATGTGCACTTGCGGCCCAGAAAGACAAACACTGTGTCAAAAGCAGCATGGCCAACAGGGTTAGGGAGGTGATTCTGCTCCTCTACCCTGCTCTCGTGAGTTTGGACCTGGAGTGAGTCTGGAGGAGGGCCACAAAGATGATTAGAGGGCTGGAGCACCTTTAGAGAGAGACTAGGTTGTTCAGACTGAAAAAGAGTGGTCTCCAGGAAGACCTTATTGCAGCCTTCCAGTACCTAATGGATGACACCAGGAAAAAAGAAGAGGGACTTTTCACAAGGGCACATAGTGACAGGAAAGGGGGAATAGTTTTAAACAGAAAGAGAGTCAGATTAGATATTAGGGAAAAAAGCTTTACTCCTAGCATGGTGAGATACTGGCCAGATTGCCCAGTGAAGCTGTGACTGTCCCACCCCGGAAGTGTCTAAGGCCAGTTTGGATGGGGTTTGAGGGTGTCTCTGTCCATGACAGAGGGTTTGGAACTAAATGGTCTGGGGTTGGAAGGTGTCTCTGTCCATGACAGAGGGTTTGGAACTAAATGGTCTTTAAGGTCACTTCCAACTCAAGCTATTCTATGATTCAATAATTCTGTAACAATTGAAAATGCTTCCAAAAATATCTCTCCTCATAATTGGTCTTTTTATGATTTATAATTTTATGCAGATAAAATTAGAGGCAGGTTTATGGGCCCTAAAAGGAAACAATTTCTTCATGTTCAAAAGTAGTTTACTCACCAAGGGCAAAATTTACACATTTTCTTTTATGATGAAAATCAAGAACACATTATACTAGCAGTTTTTAAGGCTCATTAGACCAACTAATCTGATATTTTTCTAAATTAAGTTAACACTGATTATTTCTTAATCTTTTTTTAACTTTCTTAAAAACTCTTTTGGTTTTCATTGTCCTATGAAATCAGCTTCTGCTTTCTGTCAGTGCTTAATTCAGCAACAATGTTTTCTGAAGTGTATCTTTAGTCCCTGTGTCAGATTTAACAGCTTCACTTAGTGTTTTAGTTAACTTCAATGCTCAGCTGCTTTTCTGTTTATAGTTTCATCTGCTTCCATCTGCTCTGAATAAAGTTGCAGTAAATCTGGCACCTTGCCTTTTCTGTCAATTTTTAAGTGAAAATGAAGTCTAGAGGGCAGGAGCCCCAGACTTGGAAGGCTTAGTGGAAATCCTTACTCCCTCAAAGACCCGTGTTATGTTGAACAAAACACAAACAGCCCATTAAGGGCTTAGGATCCTTAAGCTTTATTATATCTGGTGAGGACCTGGGGAAGGGAAGAAAAAAACTTGTAAAAGAAATTCAGTGAGAACAGAAAATTATTTTTTACCCATGATTACAAAATTATTCACTAATTTTAGATACCTTAACCTTTCTCCAGTTGGCTTCAGTTACTGTAACAAGTATTCCTTTCTTTGATTCATCACGTACTAAAAGTTTTGAACCGACTGCTTTTGAAAAACTCAATTTAATTTTTCTGAAAATTAATTTTTTATTTTTACATTCATTATTTATTTCTCTAAGAACATTTGCAAAACACTCTTGTCGAGCTGACTTAGGGAATTATGAAACAAAGTGAGAGCTCATTTAATTAAAAAATATATTTAATCAAGAATGGGAATCGCTAAGATCTCAGGATGAAAGAGAGAAAGAGTAGAGGTAAATGTCGGCCTTCAAGTGTGAAACTTTTTTATTGAATGTTTGTGTTAGTTCTCCTTCCTTCCTATACTGCACTGAGGGGGAATGATGAAGCAGCTGTGTGGTGCTTTGCTGTTTAGCCACAGCAACATTAGGAAAAACAAAAAAGGGCCACAGACTGCACAGATCTATTCTACAGAGTAAATACCAGAAAACAGGCAATTAAAAAATCACCTTTTATGTTTTCTTGATTTGAAAAGGAGCAGGATATGTTCAGGACCAGGACACATAGAATAATAATGTATTTGTCTTACTAATCATTAAGTGGCACAACGTCAGGCAGCGTTAATACTAACTTTGAAACAGTACTTTTATTTAGTTGCAAGCTCCTAAATTTCCCCTCATCCAGTAGAGATCTGTTGCAAGCAAGCCAGAATTGGTTTTATATTAGAAAACTGGATGAGTCATTACAGTGATAACATGAAAAGCTGAACTATGCCTTGAAAGCATTACACAGCCGCTTTTAGGAGGCTGTTTAGTTAACAAACAGCATAACTATTTACCAGTATAAAACCTCATCAAACATTGCCTAATAGAGGAACAGCTTCCACTTGTGAAAACTGGCAAGAGGAACTGGATATGAGATGCTGTGATTTGATTGAGCACCAGAAAATTCTGTTCTCCTCCTGCTTCCGAAATTCCTTTGTGCATGGTGCAGCATTCCACATCTGAACCTTCTATTTTTACCTCAAAATCACACATATAAGCTAGCCATACTTCATATTGGGCTATGTCAGTCTTAGTGATGCACCTTTGCTTTTCCTAAGAAAAGAAGAGAGAGGCTTCTGTTCATTTTGGTAGGTTCCCAACAGTGGACAATAAAAACATCACACTCGTGGAGCACACCACAAACCACATCGACCTCATAGTATAGCCATAATTACTCACTGAGCAGCTTTATTTTTCCACTTTTCAATTAATGCCTTCCTTACACAGAAAACAGAGGTAATTATACATAAGCTTTCCTGAAATAAGGTCTCCTTTAATATTAAGAAAAAGTAGCATGAAAGTACAAAGTATGCAGAAGAGAGAAGAGAATGAAGAACAATATAAAGGCCTCAAGGAACAAAAAGAAAAAAATCACATGGAAATTACTTTCAAAAAAAAGTTATGTGTGGGAAAATAGGCTCATGTATTGGGTTTGCATGCCTTTGGTAGTAGAGAGAACTACAGGGGAACTACTACTGACTTCTGTGAGAAGCTGTCAGAAGCTTCCTCCATGCTCAGCAGAGCCAATGCCAGCCAGCTCCAGGAAAAACGTGCTTCTGGCCAAGGCTGGGCCAATTAGAAATTGTGGTAACACCTCTGTAATAACATACTTTGGAAGGAAAAAAGTTATTTCACAGATTTAATTGCAGCCAAAGAAGAGTGGGGTGCAATGAACAGCTCTGCAGACACCAAGGTCAGTGCAGAAGAAGGGGCAGGAGGTGCTCCAGGTTCCAGAGCTGAGATTCCCCTGCAGCCCATGGTGCAGCCCATGGTGAGGCAGCTGTGCCCCTGCAGCCCATGGAGGACCAGGGGATGCAGAGATCCACCTGCAGCCCATGGAGGGGACCCACGCCTGACAGGAGGCTGTGAAATCATGGGAGGTCCGTGCTGCAATAGGCTCCTGACAGGGACCTGTGGACCCATGAACAGAGGAGCCCACACTGGAGCAGTTCTGGTAGGACCTGTTACCGTGTGGGGAATCCACACTGGAGCAGGCTGCGCTTGATGGACTGCACCCCATGGAAGGGTGACCCACATGGGAGCAGTCTGTGGGGAGCTGTTGCCCATGGGGTGGACTCATGTTGCATCTGTTTTGCCCCTGACAATATCCAGTGAGTGATCTCTCTCTGTCAACACAGGAAACTTTGGTTGTATTTTCTCTCCTTTTCCTACTTGTGGAGGGGAGTGATAGAGCAGCTTTGGTGGGTGCCTGGCATCCAACCAGGGTCAACCCACTACAGCTTAAAACCTCAAATACTAAATTCTTTATATGCAGTTCTGAAGAGACTTTAAAAAAAAAAAAAAAAATAGAAGGTAGCACTAGAGACCACTAGGAAAAAATTGTATTAGATACCTGAATCCTGCTGGAAAGACATTTGATCTATTAGGCTTGGAACAGGTGAAGAAAGAATATTCTTCCCCTATCCTTTTTGGAAGTGGGATATGCTTTTTCACCTCTTCATCTGAAAGATGGGATTTGGGAGAATAAAAACGTTCGTAACTGTGGTTAAAAACTCTTCTTATATGCTGTGCTATAATGAAATAAGGCAACGTATGCAACTGAAACACAGCATATAACTCATGGCACGTTTGTCACACAGAGGCAAAAGCACTGAAGGTTATATAGAATTAATTTTAGTAGATGAACGGGAGAATTTAAATGCTTCAACCACATTATTAAATGGAATTGACTACTCCAATTTTTGAGGAGTCTTCCATACTGCAAGCTACAGAATGAGCCAAGCCATTTTTGTGTCCCTTGCTTGCCCATCTGGATCCTAGAGAAATCATTCAAAGATGCAGAAAGGAAAGTACAGCCAAAAGGGTTGTGCCAAAAAGGTTAGTGCTCTGAAGAGGGGGATAATGTGTTTCCCAAAACTTAGAATTTTAATATTTCTAAGAGAATCATAATGCAAACTAGCCTATAGAAAAAATCCTGCAAAGTTGCAGCCTCCAGAGAAATTTTCAGCCACATTGAATCAATCTCTGCTAGCACCACTTTAATGAATCCTAACTAAGCAATGCTTTGGGGCTTTGTTTCACAGCTGAAGACCCTGGTGCTTTGCACACCTCATCTGTGTGATGCTTCAATTGAGTACAGCACCCTGCAAACAAAACATTCGGATAAATCTTTGAGGAGACTAATTTTTATGATGATTTTCTTCATAGACCTGTCATTTAGTTTTTTTCATGATGTTTCTCAGAGATTTTCAAAAGGTAAGTAGAAGAAATTGGCTAAATGTTTATTCATAGAACTAGAGTGGGATTATTTTTATCTCAGTAGACACATCATAAGCTCAGAAGTAAAGTATCTACTTTTAAATTGGATAACACTGAGGAAATAAAGTTCAGGGAGCATGAAGATACCAAAGAACAAAGATTTTTTTTAATGTTTCTTTTTCTTTTAAAAAAAGTAAGTAGTGGGAGAAAAAAAAAAATTGCAAAAGCAAACTTTATAAATAGCAGTTATATTGAGTCAGTTTTTTTAAGGAAAGGCATAGATTTTTAGTAAAAAAATAAAATTGAGGTAAAAAGTGGTAGCAAGTAGGGGCAGGTCTCTCCTTATAATAAGAGGTAAATTGGTTCACCTGTGATAAATATAACCCTAAGAAGGAAACAAACACATGTAATCTTCAATTAGCATAACATTTTACATGTTTGCACATGTAGTGGTGGCTATCCAGAAAAGAGGGTGACATGATACTACAACTGTTCTGTTTTGACATCTAGCTGCAGCACTGGCTCAAGACAACTATTAGCCTTTAAATGAACCAAGACTGAAAGGGGTTTTCAGTCAGTATTTATTCATTATTTTAAATTTGATAAATTTATATGTATGATCTGTTTCTTGCTGTTTAATATCCAACATATGAAATTTAAGTCATAATTCTTAGCTGTAACCATACACAGAAGTTAAATTCAAAGGAAAAATGAACATGGTGAGAACTAATTATCACTTACAGTGATTTGAACATGACTGGATATTTTTCTCATTTAATTTGTTTGATTTTCTGTTGGCATCACTAAATAAACTTTAGCCACAGTGAAAGACAAAGCTCATGATCCAAAAATAAATGTCACAAGCTTTGACATGCTTTTCAAAGTAGAATGTACACACCTGATGAAAAATATTCATACTGACAAGTGAATAGCTGACACTGAGGAAAATACATCCAGGTATCTTGAAGGATCATAGTGAAGAAATGCACAAATTTGTTGTGACAGAAAAGAATGTATCTCAGAATACTGAACAAATTGGGGGAGATTTAGTCTCCATTCAAAATATATGCAGATATAGCTGTGTGAGAAATTTGCCCAATATTTGCTGCCATGATAGGTGGCACAGTTTTAGCCAGTTATGCTAGATGCTTCCAATCACAGTGAAAAAGAAAAGAAGAAAAAAAAAGACTTTTTAATGAAACAGTTCTACAGATAAAGCACAACAAAATCTCAGAGGAGGCAAGGTTGAAGATAAGATTTAAAAAGTAGAAAATTATTCGATGTCTTGTGGCAGAAAAGGAAGTTCAGAGAAATGAAACAGTGGAACTGAAAAGCTGATATCAATGAGTAAGATGCCCGGAGTGCATAAACAAGGTAAGTGGTTATGGGACAAAGTTTATTATGTGTGATCAGAAAAATTGATAGTAATTCTGGAAAGAAATGATATACTCTTTCTTGAGAGGTTAGAAAGGATAAGATACCTGAAAAAATGGTCAGAAAACAACACTGATGCAGTTTCAGGCTTTAAGTCGTCAATCATCTGGACTTGGCAACCTAGATCTGCTGAAATTTCTTGAAAAGTGTTTTTCAGAAAATGTTACATTGATACATTCAGGACAGAGGTCTATAGTGGGGGATGCTATTGCACTGGAAGTAAAATGTCAAGAGAAAAATGTACACAAATATCTTAAAAATTAAAGCAGAGGAATGGGAGATATATGCTACGTAATTATCTAAAATCTAAGGGTGCACTGAAACTACTCATTATTTTCTACAAACTAGAGTAGTCTGTGCTTTTACAGACAGAGGCAAGGTTAGTGCTGCTGGAGGAAAAAAAAAGTAATGACAATGAGTGGTAGTAATGAATGAAGGAATAGAAGAGACAGAGTTTGACACCATAAATATTACTTTGCAACAGCATTGGTTGTTAGAAACACTATTAGAAGGGAAAAGTAAATGCAGTGTGTTTTTTTCACAGAGACATCACTACAGTTATGACCTTCAAACTGTGTTGTTTGCCATTTGGCACAATTTCTGTTTAAAAATAGATTGAAGGACTGGCCATTGTTTAATTCAATATTTCCTTAATTTAACAGCTCTTGTCTCCAAAGTAATATTATTTTTTCATAATATGCATATAAGCACACGTATAAAAGCAAACACACATACAGATGACATGCAATTTTGTGATGTCATTTGCATCATAACAGCCATTGTCAAGACTCTTCTTAACACAGGTTATTATAATAGCTTGATTATCCTGTTAAATTTTTGAAGATTTTTTGGCACTGTTTCATGAGTGTTTCAAAGCCATTAACTATTTCTGTTTTCAGCACAAAAGAGTCATAACTCTACTTCCATGCTATTCATTCATCTGTAATGCTTGTAATATTTGTTAATTCTTTTTTGTATGACTAAAAATCAGAATGTATAATGTAAAAAAAAGAAGGTGAGCAAGAGGGAAATATATTGAAATAACTATTTTGAGATAAATGTATAACCTGAGTCAATCACAAAAGTATCTTCACAGAAGTGTGATTATAGTATTAAAACACAATGTATTAATTTCGACAGAAATGGAATTAGTGAAAGTTACATTGCAGAGTTGCAGACAGAATTGCTGAACAAAACTAGATTAGGAGGGTTAAAATAGACAGTAGTCTGACAGAGCACCAAAGATTCAGCAGTAGTCTGATGAAATGCAGGGAAACAGAAGGGAACAGATAAATCCTTTTTTTGCTTGATATGGACAAGGAACATGAATTTGAACCTTTTATATCCAAAACTATTATTCCAGGAACTGGATATTTTGTGTTATGATTAGGTTTCCCCCACAGAAATAAAGGCATTACAATTAATTCAAGAAGGAAAAAAGTATTTTATGCCAGGGCATACAAAATATTTTGCACCATCTGTCAGATCCCACAGCTTGTTTACTACAGTTTTGTGGTTGTTGTTGACTGAAGTCTACCTACTTGCTAGGCATTTTTCCTTGTCTGAAATGAAGGGTTTGTGGTCCATGTCCTACTTGTATTAGCTTACCTTTGCTCTTTCCTGTACAAAGCAAAACAGTATGTGAAACCTTTTTATTATAAATTCAAATAAAATTAAACTCTTCCACCACATACCAAGCAAAGATGTTAGTGAAGATTCTAGGCTGTCATCCCAGGTGTTCAAATTTCAAAAGCTGTAATTCTTAGGAAACTCCTATTGGTCTTGTAATTTCCTTTGTTTCCCAAATGCTTATTTGTGTGGGTAAACATACAATCAGATGCTCAGCCTCTATTAAAGGATGAAAAGCCATCCATGCCTCCAAAATTATGTAAATTTAATATTATTTAGGAGTTCAATTTTTTTTCCATTTCATCAGAAGAACTAAGAGGTAGAATTTAAGTAATCTCCAATATGTCTCAGACATAGTTTTGGAGATATGCATTGTGAGGCAGAAGATGGAATCAGGGGCTCTGGTCCACAGAGGTTACACCTACACAAGCAGGGTGTGCAGCCTGCCAAAAGTGACTTTGGATGTATTCAGGTTTTGCATTGCACAGGCTTTGAAATTATGAATGTCCAAAGATGTAAAGTAAATCATAATTTTTATGACACTAAAGTCACTAGAATTTTAGTCATGACAGTATGTTAATACTTCTGAAAATCTTGTATTGTCTTTCTTTTTCTTCTTTTTTTAAGATGCTCTTTCAATATGTAGGTATACATATATTGTGGCATAAACATGCCACCAAAATGCATCTATAAATATATAACTATGATAACAGAAATGCCTCACATGCTCTTTCCACTTAACCTGTGGAAGAAAAGCCTTAATATGTGAATCTTGCTTTATGAAGGGGAACAGCTGCTGTGAAAGTTTTCCCTGTAGATTGCACCACTTAACTAAAGAAATCACAGTAAAAGATGGGGTTAGTTATGCTGCATGGAAATAACATAATAGTAAAAAACCACAACACATACACACACAAGCATATTGTGTTTAAGTATGGGGAATTCTTCAGCTCTTTCTTTCTGTAGAATAATAAAATGGAAAAAAAATATTGGAGGAAACTATTGTGGTCTTTTTTCCTTTTTGAGACATTTTTTGGATTCAGCATAGCTCCAAAAACATTGGAAAAAAATAATAAATCTGGAAGAAGATTATATTTCAGGTCCAGCCTAAACCATTCTGTGATTGGGCAAATTTAAATATTCCAGCATGGCACACCAATACGTCAGTTATGTTTTTCAGTGACTAACTGTATGTGTGAGGTACATGCAACAGGAGGTTTCTTCTCAAAGTACTGTGAACACCACTGCGTATGATACGCTTGTGTTTAAACTGGGAATCATCAAATTTTGGTTATATTCCTATGCCACTAACTTCCTGCCAGACCTAGGAGAACTCTATTAACCTTTAATTGACTCTGTCACACAGTCTGAGAAATCAGGACAATGTATTTGGCTCTCTTCATAATGCTCTTTGACATCAGTAAGAGAAAAAAAGCTGGGCAGGTGCAAGATTGTTCTGTGTCACAGAACTATCACAAATGCATACATCTCCAGGGACACACAATGGAAGATACGTGACTGCTCTGTTTACTTCAGCTAAGCATTTTTCAAAACATTTGCCAATTTCTAATTATGTACTCATATGAAATATGACTGGGAGGAACCTCATAGGGTTATTCAGTCAAACTGTTCTGCCCCAAGTCAGGATCAGCTGACATTTTAGCTTATGGTTTTCTATCTTTTTTTTTCCCCGGTAGAGAATTTATTACCTTTCATTTTTTTTTGGCAGAACGATCAAAAAAAGGAACCAGCACCAAGCAACTTTTTGTTAATGATATTTTGTAATTATTAAAATTATTATGTTACTGGAAAAAATGACAGGTCATTTTTCCTGTGTGTCTTGCATCAACTCTTTCATGTCCTGTGAACTTATTTAGCAAGATGCTTAATTTACATAAATAATGAAATGGTCCTGATATATGTAAAATGTTCTTCCCTGTTGCTTAGCATTATTTTCAAACTTAATATTTCTTTCTGTTAATAATAGGCAATATTGCCATCAACTCACACAGTAAATGGAAATTAATTTCTTTAATTAAGTCTTTATTAATTTATCTCCCTCTCTCTTTTTTTTTTCCAGTTTTGCATATATTGGTTTATTCTGGAAAGCAAAGCATTATATCTTGGCATATTTTTTCAAGTACTTAGGTGCATTATGATCCTGTGTGAGTCCTATAGAGCACCTAGATTTTAGACTGTCCGTTGTACAAAAAACAGCAGTGTCTTCATGCATAGAACAGCAATAGTATTTAGTTAAGATTACTTAAGTGTTTCTAAACTCAATGATTAATCAAGCATTATATCTTAAAAAGATGAATTTGTCCTGAACTTCCATAGACTGATTTACTATTTCACATCCTGTTCTTTCTTTAACTTGAGGCTGAATAGTTTTCCTGGAGGAAGGGGTGAAAATAAGAGCAAAGGGTCTCTTTATTACATACTCTGAATTCTTAAATTACTTGCAGTAAATTAGATTATAACAAAATATTAAATGATAATGTCTAGGAACTTGAACTGATACTTTATTAATCAGTTCTCTGCAGTCTGCTGTTTCTACAGAGACCGTTAAATGAGGCCTCTGTTAAGAACACTAGCACAGGTAAAAGATCTGTTGCTGATTTTAGTAACCTTTATGAAATTCATAATCATTTTCAAATACATGTACATAAAAATCTACAGCTATGTCAGTACTTGTGTTCTTTTAAGTGGACCAGTACAAATCTCAAACTGCTGGAACAGATTTCACAAATAAAAGGTAATTTGTCTCTTGAAAAAACTAAAGCACTTACTAAACAGTGCACACCATGACACTATCTCTAAGTATTACATAAAAATTAAAAAATTTTGCTCCATACCAACACTGGTAAATATTAATAAATTTTCATCACATGAAGAGAATCTGAAGCAAATGCTCTAATGTGATTCATCTGCAGAATTCAGAAATGAAATCAATTATCTCAGAGGATCATCTCTAACTGTTAGGTCATCCTCACACTATAAATATTTCTGTTTCATATGCAGAATAATTATGCAACAATTAAAATTCCAAACAAGTATTACATCTAACCAGAGTAAATACAAGTTACAGGAAGGATTATTCTGTTCTTAAAACTATGTATAATGCTAATTATGTAAAATTGCAATGCAAAAAACCCCCCAAAACTTAACCAGACTGTATTATTTTTCCACTTTAATTAGGAAAAAAACACTGTAATTCCATGAATGGTTACCACAGATAGTTACAATTTTCTAAGCATTTTCGGGGGTTATCCTGATGTCTTCTCTTAATGTTGACTACTTAATGCGTACTTTGCATGTACTAGCAAAAGACTGAATGACCTAATCAGAATTATTTCACTAGATTTCTTTCCATGGAGTTGGAAAATGTAGAATTTGGGCAAATTGTTATTACTATGAACAGACTATTAACTGGGTAAGTATTGTTTACATAAACAGAAATTTTACAACTGTCTGTTCAATGAGCTGAAAAGTAGTGCTAAGCTACTGAAGAATAGTTATGTGCTGACATTAGTAACTATAAGGAACTCACTTTTGAAAGTTTCCCTTGTAATATGTAACCTGGAAGAGTCTTGAAGATCTAGGATTCTGCTGAAATCCATTCCATCTCTAGCTGTACAAAATTACTGAACACTTAAAAGAGTGCCACCCCCATTTTTTTCTTTTCATCTGACTGCTGGTAAATTGTTCACATTCAGGAAGAATCCCAAGCATTTCCCTCTTTAATTTAGTTAGCATCTCCATTGAATATTCTAGGCTTTGCTTGCAACCTGAGGTTTCCTGTGACCACCTGCTCTTTATCCTTCTGGCAAAGTGTTCACCAATGGGAGACATGTCCTAAGACTGTCTGCGTGTGAATGATATAACCATGTCCTGAATCAAAAAAAATGGAAAATCCAGGCTAGTCATTCAGAAACTATTCTATCTGAGAAGGCACTCTGATCTCTCCAGTCCAGCTACTGGCAACCAGGCACGTGCCCACACCAGCCTGTGGTCCCATCCCTGTTGCTGGCACTCAGAACCCTTCCCACATTTATCATTCCCACTTTTTATCATTTTTTCTGCATCCCAAATGTGTCCTATGCTCCAGCATTGACTCACTTTAATGGGTATCAAACCTTTTGGATTGAGTGGAGTGACTGTCTAGGTATATAGAACACTTTATGGGATGCAGGGGAAGAGCATTTGGGGATTGTTCAAGACTCGTAATGGGATGTTTAGGGAAGAACCAAAATTGTTGAAGAGAATCGAGATGATCTGAGTAGGAAAAAGATTGGGAAAACATAAGGATAAGGAGATAAAAAAGGCTAGTTGCATGTAAATAGCTTGCTGCTCAAAATAATTCACCCTGCATTTGCTCAGCAGAGTTTTTAGCTCTTTTTTCTTTGGGAAGAACTTCCTTTTCTGTGTGCCTGTCTGTGGCATGGCGTCTGAATGCCAGCAATAGGTGTGGGACCACAGGTCAGAGGGTGCACTTGCCTGGGTGCCAGCAACTGGACTGAAGAGACCAAACTGAGTGAAACCCAAGTGCCAGTCCTGGTGTGGGACTTGAGTCAGAGGCCCATGTGTCCCCAGTGCAGCACCTGGAGTTACCCTTGGTAGGGATTACCGAGGTAGGAATGTGTGTGATCACTAGCAAAAATTCAGTCAGATGAGCCAGCGAGCGGGTGACATCGTTCAGGGATCTGGAGGGAAGAGGTGTCTCCACAGGTGAGACCATAGGAGGAAATGGGACTTTCCAAGCCATCCAGAAACCAGGGGAGTGCCTGCAGTTTCTAGAGACACTATAGGAGGACCTGGAGTCTCTAGGGGCAAGACCTGCTGGTGTGTGTGTGTCTGTAAGAATGAGAATCAGGGGAACTTGACTGCAGGGCACCAGGGGAGTCCCAACCAGCTTTGGGTGTTCAAGTGTGATCATGTGTGCATGAGTGAGATGGTCTGCACCAGCAACTGGAGAGGGGTTGCAGTGTCAGGGGCATGTATGCCCAGGTGCTAGAAACCAGGGAAACTGGGATCCAGGCACAGCTACTGGACAAACTGAGTGTCAGAGCCCAGCTTCTGAGGAAGGTCCACGTTATACATATGTAGATATATATTTATATTCATGTGGATAAATATACTTTCACTGGCAAACCTCCACCTTGCTCAGCTAGAGATGGGGGCAGTATAAGGATTTTGCTGCTGTGCTTGTGGGAGTATTCTGTGTGTCTGTGTGGACAGCTGTGTGTGTATGTGGTGTATAAATGTGCTTTGTGTGTGTGTGCCTGCTGGGGCCACAAGCTCAGTTTGCTGCTGGTTGCACCTATGGCATGGAGCCTCTTGGTCTGTTGGACCCAGCATGATGTATTTTTCTGTAACAATAACCTTTTTTAAAAAGAGAATTTTTTGGCATATTCTCCATGGTGTCTTATTCGCTATACTTTTTTCAATGCTGCCTTTTAGATCTTGTTTTCTAGATCTCTGGTCTGCATCTGGGATTGCTTTAATTTAAAATTCATCTCTTCGGCAAACATACATTTTGAAGGTGACCTGCCCAGACAGTACTCTACCTGTTGCCCCACCAAGGAGTAAATAAGCTTAACATGTCTTGCACACTTACATTCTTGATTATACTTTGAATATGATATTTGTTTTTTTCATGACAGGATGATTTTACAGATTCAATTTCAGTTTATGATCCACTATAATCCCTGGAAAGGCAGGGAATTAATTTCTTCACAACCATTTTTTTTTTCTTCCAACTTATGCTGTTAATTATATCTGTCTAAATGTAGTTCCTTGCACTCGTCTCTGTTGAACTGCATCTGCTTTTTTTCCAGACCATTTCTTCAATTTGTCAAGATCATTTTTGATTCTCATCCTATCCTCCAGTATGCCTACAGTCCCTCCCAGCTATGTGTTGTCTGAAAATTTAATCATATGCTCTTGATTCCATCATCTCTGCTGTTAATGAAAAAAACAAATGAAGCTCCACGAATGAAGCTCCACTCTCTACATCTTTTAGTTCTGGCAGTGAACCACAAATAATTCTTTGGGCACAGTTTTCCAAACATTTTTTAAGGCCTCTCTAGGAAGAGCCATCAAAAATCTACTTCTTTACCTGGACTATTAAAAAAAAATAGGTGAATTGGACCACATTTATTTTTTTTCAAGCTCAGATTAATTCATTTGTCCATTATCTTTCAGAAGCTTGACATAGTTTATTAATTCAGAATTTTTTCTTTGTCAGTAAAAATATATACCCCTCTCCTATACACCCCTCTTCCCCACAAGTTCTATGACCACTACTGCACTTCCTTTCCTTGTATTTCAGGGCAGAATATATGTCAAATATATATGTATTTGCTAAGTTTATAAGGGTATAATAGCATAACTTCTTATCTACTTACAAGTTTCCAAAAGTTTTGAAGGTGTCTAAGCTCTTAATACAGAGAAAATAGACCCCCAGCTTGATTAAATTACACATACAAGTGTCCAGTATAATTTGAGGTCATGCAGTGTCTCCAAGACAGCCACTGGGGATATAATACTAGATCAGTGTGAGCCCCACATCCTCATCAGCTAGCCTGAAGATCACAAGTGGTACTAGAGGCTTAAGTTTGAGCAACCAAAATGTGTTTTGTGTTCCACTGACCACAATGGGAATTTAGGATTAGTAACATCTGTTGCTACTTGAGATGTTGCAGGATATTCTTACCCTGATTCAAGTTCCCTGTTTCAAAAGGACTTTTGATATGGGTACATGAGGGTATTTTAATCCACACCTTCAAGCATCTACATAACAAATCTGAATTTAGTGTTCTAATTTCAAATTGACATGCAGTCATAGATCCTCCTTGAGATGGCAATGAATTGCCCTGAGGTGTTGTCAAAACTTCTGAGTTACGTAAACCATCTCTAGTATAAATTTCCTACTGATGCCTTGACCTAGATTCAGTTCAAACACGTAGTCTTTGCTCAGACTAAGCACTAACTACTGCTGCTAAGATACTTCTTGGTGTGCTGACTGAACTCCAGATGTTTCTCCAGGAGGATTTGTGTCATAACTGCTAGCTCCATGAAGATATCACAGATATCCTAAAACTCATCAAAAAACATTACATTCTAAAGTTCAGTAATGAAACTGATTCTCTTATTCTGCCTTCATTGACATTGACTACTCTAATAATTAGCTCAAGCTAACCTTTTGGGGAAGACAGAAGCAAAAAAGATGCATTAAACATTTCATCCTTCTTGGTGTCATCTGTTTACAGTCATCAGTTAACAGTAGACCCACAATTTCATAGTAATCCATCTACAAAGTTATGACTACCATTTTTGATGGCTCATACTATTTGCATCTTGTTTTCTGTCTTAACCTTTCTAACCGAAATCTCTTCAGCTTGTGCTGCTTTTTTATAAAACTCATGGATACTTGCAACTTGTTTCTACTTTCTATAAGATTTCTGCTTAGGTTTGAGTTTAATGAAGAACTCAAAACTTAAGTCACAGTGCTCTCCTACCTGTGCTTCCTTGCCTTCTTCCATTTTGGGATAGTTAGTATTTGTTCATATTCCTTAACTCTTTTTAACCTTAAGAACTCATTTATCAAGACAATTTTATTTAACAGTTTCTTTTACAGATTGGTAAGGTATGCCTTTTTAAAATATTTTTTTCTTTAAATTAGGTCAAACTGAAACATCTAATTTGAAGCAGTGTTAACAGTTTAATATATTATTTTAAATACTTATCGTTTACTGCATTCATGCAATGGTGCAGAGTTTGTCTGTCCTAGAGTGAAAACCGAAATTTTCCAGAGCTGTCTCTCTGGAAGGCAATTCTCCCACATTCTACTTATGAAGTCTGAGGAAGAAAAGGTCTTTGCACATGCATAGAATTATAGTATCATAGAACAGCACAATCATCAAGGTTGGAAAAGACCTCTAAGATCATCCAGTCCAACCATCAGCCTGGCACCACCACCGTGTTCACCACCAAACCATGTCCTCAAGTACCATATCCACGTGCTTTTTTGAACACTCCAGGGATGGTGACTCCACCACTTTCCTGGGCAAAGGGAAGCAATGTCCATTATCTAGATATGGGTTAAGACATTAATTACAAACTCTTCTAACAAGTACAAGTAATATTCTCCAATGATTGAAAGCCAGAACTACTTCAGTAAATAGAAAAAAATATTGTATTATATGATTGATCTCATGACAACTCCAAGAGAGCTTCTTCTGTCTCAGTGAAAAGATAGATACTAAGGATTATTGACTCTAGTCACACTGATCAACAGTTATGTCATCAAAACATTTTAAAAGTGCTTAAGGGAATCTGGCAGATAGCAAACCATAATTGGCTTCATTGTTTGAAGTCCAAGCCTTTTTTATTTGCCTAAATTCCACCACAAAGTGAATTATCTTTACCTGTTTCTTTCCAGTTGTATCTTCCTCTTTTAGCAAGCTAAGCTAGGTTCATTATGAGGTTTCTATACTTAAATACCCAGTTGTGTAAACATCTACATACACACCGTGTCCAAGCTCTTACTATAGCCAGCTGAGATACAGGGCTTAGCTTATTCTCAAAGGTGGATCTCTATGGTAATTAGAGATACGATGGGCTATGCTGCCTGGCATTCACGTGTCATGTCAATAAAATCTTTTGTCCATAACCTTTCGCAGTCACATTTTCTTAATTGTCAACACACCCAGATACTGGGATCCTTTCAGTCATCTCAAGTGGCAATATTTAGCCAAGTGAACTGAAGCCCTACTGGCTGCAACTTGGATAAAGAACAGCTCAAGCTGTTTTTGCATATTCTCTCTCCTCTCCTTTGACTTCTGCTGGTGTTGCAGCAGGGGTTTCTTCCCCCTTCTTCACTACGTTATCCCAGAAATGCTGCCACCATCATTGATGGACTTGGCCTTGGCCAGCAGTGGGTCCATCTTGGAGTTGGCTGGCATTTGCTCTGTTGGACATGGGGAAAGCTTCTAGCAGCTTCTCACAGAGCCACCCCTGTAGCCTCCTTACTACCAAAATAATGCGAAAAGGGGCAAAACAAACATATCAGAGCTGCACAGCTGAAACATTTGTCCTTATATCATTAGAATTATTTTTGTCAGATAATGGATATTTATCACTTTGGTATATGTGATGACTGATAAGTCCAAAAATCCCAGGCAACTATAAAAAGGAACATAATTATTTCTCAAAAAATAAACCCTTATTTTTGGTTCCAGAGGAGCTTTATCTAGGGTTGTTTGCTTTTGATTGATTGTTCAGGTATTTGTACAAGCCAATAAAATGACTATGCTTTTTATCTCATTAATGAGAGAGGACACAAGTGGAGAAAATAAAGTTTTTATTACCAAATGAATAGCACAGCAGGGTATGATTTGATAAATAGATCATTTCATTTTACCTCATGGGCCTTACTATTGCAGTCCACATCTCCTGAGTAATTTAATGAACTCTGATGGTTGAACCAGTGCCAGTTTTAATACTCAACATTTTAATCAGCTAGCAAAATAAGTTATAACTGAGCAACACTTGAATAGCTCTTCAGTGTGTAAAGGAATGTGTTGCAGAGAATGATGCTTGTTAGTCTGGATGAATTAGAGAAATTGCTACCTCTGCTGGATGTAACTAGTTGGACATTGGGGGTTGTTATTATTTCCCCTGCATCAGGCATTTGAATTTTGCTCTTTATAATCTAATCAGGTTTATTCTTCTCTTGATCTAGTCATCCTCCATCTGTATTATCTTCCCATTATTTTCTTACTAAATGTTGAATTTATTGTTGCCATCCAGTGTAGGTCTTGAATTGCAAGCATCACATTCATAAGTGTACATATGTCCACTGGTGTGCATGTTTATTACTTGCAATAATCCAGGCTTGTAAGTGCCACAATAGCAGAAGCAAAAGCACAGTCCAAGAATGCCTACATGGTAGGAGACATTCTTTTGAAGGAATGGGGGGCTTTTGTTATGTTTCCCTCATACTCTTTGTTTCCTATAACTTGAGATCACAGCATCCTCCATCCTCCAGGGATAGATTGAAGAAAGGTGATTTCATTTTTATCCATTAAGCATTTTTAGTTCCCACTGTGAACCCAGCTGCTGGATGGAGGCACTATAGAAAAGGTGGGGCAGGGTGTGTGTGGCTGGGGTCGATAGATCTCTTCCTAATTACAAGAAGTGGAAAGAGCAACAGAACTAAGATACTGAAAGTCAGTGGGCTTCCAGAAGATTAGACAGTAGATTTTGGCTTTCCGTCCTCATCCATTCATTCTGCCCAAAAATGGAAATTGTCATCAAAGTGGCCTAGAGCCTGTTTAATTTGGCATAAGCATTTTACAAAAGACTGCCCTACTTTTCCTCCTGCTTGTTTTAGAGAATAATATAA
The DNA here is from genome assembly GCF_020740725.1 of Corvus hawaiiensis. Lineage (NCBI taxonomy): Eukaryota > Metazoa > Chordata > Aves > Passeriformes > Corvidae > Corvus > Corvus hawaiiensis. Next base: position 29,709,842 of record NC_063215.1, read on the forward strand.
AAGAAAAAAAAAAGGAAAAAAGAATGAACAGTGAAATGTTCTTTTTCCAAGTAGGAAATGAACAGAATCCATTTACACAGCTATTTTCTACTTTATGTCTTAGTCACTGCAAAAAAAGAGGAGGAATGAGTATGAAAAGTGGAAGACAGAATTTTCATTCAAATTAAGTTAAAGGGATTATAGTAAATCTATCTATATTTGTAATGGGAAATTGATAGGTCCACATTTGCTATTTAATGATTCCTATAGCACTAGGGATCAAGTTTTTCCGGATGGAAAGAATGAAGGATTCTCAGGTACTCATGTACTTGCTGTTAATTTTGACACATCTCACATTTTAATCCTAAATATTTGCATTGACCAAATATTATTCACTCAATAATTGCTGCGATTTATTTCATAGCTACTTTTAATAATTATTTCTTATGCATTTCAAAATTGTTGGAATTGCACATTCGGGCACCTTTTTGACACCTATAATGCCATGTTACATGTAATTCCTTTGTAAAAGACTATGCAACCTTAGTAACTAATCTTAGAGATGTATTAAAAGAAGTTTAAAATGCATGTCATATTCACAATAGGTCTTTCACAAACAGCCTTCTTCTGTAACATTGAAACTTCCACACCCATAGTAATTGTACTGTACTATTGTGCTGACATAATCCATTGTATATCTATTCTGAATTTTCTCCTCCACTGCTTCCTCCTACCCTATTATTTGTCACTTTATTTAATTTCTGTGTTTGATAGAGTGTCTATTGTTCTAATGGAAGGTTTCTAATAGCCTTCAATGGGTGTTGGAGTGCACTTTGGGCCTTTGTGTCTGAACAAAAATACATATGACATATTCATCAGTAAATCAATTACTTTAGAAAAATATTTTAAAACCTAAAATTAAAATATTTGTACTAGATGCATAAATGATCATACACCCCTTATTCAGTTGCTAATATATTAGTCAAAGCAAATAGTCTATTTTTTGAGTGTTTACTTTGTAATTCTCAAAAAAATTTAAATGTTTTTATTTATTTATTTGCTTGTTGGTGCTTTTAAGGATGCATTTAGTAGGAATTCTACTGTTAATTCCACCGTACTGAAATGCTTAACTTAAAAATCAGTCAATTTCTTCAAGATAATTTATTATAGTGATGATACCATTGCTTCTCATGGTTTGGTTATGTTTAATACTCCAGAAACTATTATAAGCTCATGTATATTATAGTTTATCCAATTGTTCCAGCTTTTGATTTGAAAATTTCATGTTTAGCTAAAGTATATGTCTTGGAAAACTCCATTTTGATAGAGAGAAAACCCACTACTTTGAACAGTTCTCCATACTTTTAGTCTTTGTTAAAAATATACCTACATTCTTGTTTTGTTTTAGTGAGCATTCCTAGATTGTTTTATGTCTTTCTTAAAAAAAAAAAAAAAGGTCCTTTTGCATCTACATCTACTTATGTCCTTGTAAAGATACTGATCGTTGCAATTAACTTTGTCTTGGATTGGCAACAAGAATGCATACCAGGAATATATGGGATACTCCAAAATAAGCCTCTTCATGGTCAAATACAGAAACAAAACCACACCTGTGATTGTCTTGTTTATCATTAACAGAATTCCTAAACTGATTGCTAATATCTGGTCATTTTTAAAATTTCATCAAATCTGCTTAACAAAATTTATTTCCTACAAAGCCCTGTTGACTCAATTTAGCACAAAACAAATCCCAGAATATTTGGGTTTGTTGTTGTTTATTTGTTTGTTTTAAACCATTATCTAGATTACTGGGCTGTATTTTAGCTGATCATCTGGTTTGTCTTTTCTTGGTACTTACTCAAAGATTAGGAGCTTTCCAGCATTGTAGATGCATTTTTGAAGATGTATTAAAAACTGATCTTGACAGAAAGATGTTTGTGTAAATTACCAGGACTTGTCAATGTATAACTGCAATGCTTTTTCCCAAGTTAATAATTGTCTTGAAAGTGCATCGTAATGTCTTAGATATTACAAGCAAGCAAACCAATAATACATAATTGCTTTCTTGTGATCCCCATTCTGCTTTAATTATATCACTGTTGCTGTATTTTTATATTTTATTGTAAACAATTTTTTTTACTGGAAATAAATTTTATTCAGTGAGTGTCTAACTTAGAGCTTAACTGAAGAACACAAATTTGACTACAATATAAATAATAAATAACTACAGAGCAAGCAAAAAAACAGAACTCAGTTTCAAAGGAGAGGTTCTTGCAATTTGACTTGTAGGCATCTATATCCCCGAACTTTTAAATTGCCTTTTGTGATACTGTTCACATAGCCGCTCAGGCAAATATATGATTATCATTATTTTGCTTCTAACACATCTATTAAAGACAAGCATTAAAGAAATATGAAGCACTAGAAAGAAGAATTTTCCAAATATATTCCAAAAGGATTGGGGTGTATTTCAAGAAATTACAGTTTTCAAGGGTTATCTCTGAGGTAGACATCTCTTGATTGCCTGTCTAGTATGAGCGCAAGAAAAAGATTGTGTGCAATTAATACAGTCGGAAAAACTCCATTTCTAACCTTACACATTATTTTAATAGTAACTAGGGAAGAAGAAAGAGAAAGAGAGAAAGAGAGAAAAAGAGAGAAAGAAAGAGAGAGAAAGAAAGAAACAGAGAAAGAAAAGAAAAGAAAGAAAGTAAGTTAGTTGATAGGGTAATCTTATTCGAAAGAAATCATGTTTTGCTCCAAAATTTTAAAAACCTGGCAGAGCAAAATGCAGGTGAATATCATTTTCTGAAGTGAAAAAACATTGTGGTAAGCACTGTAAGTGATTTATCCTGAGAGGGAAAGCATGAAAGACAGATCAACAGAGAGTATTGTAAAATTCCTTGCAGATTCTTTGTCTGATGTAATTTGTAAGCTGTGTACTAAAATATTAAACCTTTTTATCTTTGAAGATTAAAGACAGCCAAATTAGATTCTGGCATATAGACTTGTAGAAGAATTACGTAGCTTTGTTATTGCAATGAGGTCAGAAATAATATTTCTTGGGTTTTGTTAATTTAATTCTTGAGAGCAATTTGCATTCAAGGACACTCTGCAGTTCCATTTTTAGTGAAAAAAAATCGATATTTTATTCTCTTTCTTTAAAATATTGCTTGCAAAATATACAACTAGTTGGCTTGCAAACAACAACCCTCACTGGGGTTACCTACCATCTGTCAGGCATGGGTGAGGAAAATTGATCAGTAACTTGGAAATGAAACAACATAATGTTTCTGTGAGAACTTATTATTAAGCCTAATTTTGAAAGCTTTTTTGACTATGAAACTGCTAAATAAGTAAAACATAAGCCAGTCATTTAAACATGATATCTGCATTATTTCTTCTAAAATGTAAGCAGTGTTCACTTTGCTATCAAAATTTGTATTTTGAAATGAACATACATCCCCTCGCCCCAACATAGCTATAAACAGGCATGTAATTGGGAGGGTTTTTTCAAATTAATATAGAGATGAGAGATGTTTTCTTCAGATGTATTAAACTGGAAAATTTCTTGGCTGTCTCCTCCCAAAAACCTCAGAGCTAGTAACCATTATGAAAGTATGACCTAAGATGCTCAAAATATTCATCCAGAATGACAAAATGAATGCTACCTTTTGCAACTGAAGTCTAAGTAAGATATTCTATACTGTGTTTAATGGCACAAAACATTTGAGTTAGACAACTTAATGAGACTTTTTAGATGCTAAATCCTCAGAAATTACTGAGAATGAAAATGATCAATAAACAACCGTTATTCTCTCTCTCTCTCATAATTAATTTAAGTCAGTAGAGCCTAAATTGGTGGAAGACAATAGAAAATATGATAACAAAGATACAAAAATACTTTGAGCAAATAAGATTTGCTATATGGTAAGGGATGGAATTTTTACTTATATGGATATAGACCAGCTGGTGATCACTTTTTTTTAATAAAAGTTAAAATGAAACATCAGATTCATGAATCACAAGTGAGAAAGTTACTTTAAGCTGCTTATTTTACTGGCAATACAGTCTCACTCTTTAAATTATGTCTCCCAGGCAGACATTTAGCTGTGTAAATACCTAGCAACAAGTGCTTAGCAGGCACTGAGGCATCTGAAACATTCAGGTGTTTAGTTCCCAAAGGGGCTAGAGGTTGCAACACAAGTTCTGCAGGAAGACCACTGCTCTTCTGGGGCAGCAGCTGGGGGTCAGGCAGGATAAAGTTGGTGCTTACACACCTCTGTGTTTCCTCTATTATGTTGCTTGCTCCTATTTAAACATTTCAGATGATGATTTCTCAGCTTGGATTATCAGCTAATGTAGAATTTCTGCAATTCAGTCTGATTTTACAATCTCTGTGGTTTTGTTCTTTTCCTATATTCTTACATTTCACTTTTTCAGAATAAGTTTTATCCTGTTGTCTGCCCCAGACTGGAATGGATTCAGAAGACTATAAGCAATTGAAAAGACCTTTCATAACCACTGAAGGAGCCAAACAAACTCTGGAAAATATAGGTACGCCTTAGCCACATTGACTTCTGCACTTCGCACGGAGAATTTTTACTTCCTGGTCTAAGCATATTTTCACATTGTTATGTGTCTCTGTGTCATTCATTCTGATGAAATCTACTTTAACCTTTTCCTTCAGGCATGAAGGTTATATTATTCTCTCTGACCTAAGATTTTAGAGAACAGTGTACCTAACCAGGTCAACTGTGATACTTTCTTCAGTTAGTGATTTCACGTTTGTTTCCTCAAAAGAATTTTGGTATGCTGTAGCATAGCTCATCTTTCTCTTATTTTGTTTTCTTCTGCTGTCTCCCTGTAAAGTGAAATTTCATTTAATTCAAAGTGTTCAAACAAGTTCTCAAATAGATAACCTAAGCAGCACATGGCATTTACCTAAATTATACAGAACAAGGCTTCATTTTTCATGTATTCTAACTACATTTTTTTCCAAAATGCTATGCCAATAACTCTACATATATTGTGTAATAAAATCTCTTTACTGGCCACCTTTAACTTATCCAATATGCTGTCTTTCTACAGCAATAAGAACTATCTTGAGTTTGTGCATTTTTTTTCAGACCACAAATTGTACATGAGGAATAGGAGATGTAGCTCTAAAGAAAAAAAAAACCAAACAAAATATGATCTGTCCTGGTTTCAGCTGCGATGGAGCTAATTTTCGTCATATCGTCATATGTAAGGTCCTGTGTTCTGGATTCGTGCTGCAAACTGTGTTGATAAGGTGGGGATGTTTTATCTATTGCTGAGCAGTGTTCTCACAGCATCAAGGCTTTTTCTGCTTCTCACTACACCCCACCAGTGAGGAGGCTGGGGGTGCACAAGATTCTGGGAAAGGACACTGCTTGGACAGCCAACCCCAACTGACCAGAGGACTATCCCACACCATATAAGGTTATGCTCAGCTTATAAAGGTGGAGGAAGAAAAGGAAGAGAGGTACATTCAGAGTGATGGCAAGTAACTGTGCATGTGTAATAAAATCCTGCTTTCCTGAAAAATGGCTGAACTCCTGCCTGCCAATGAGAAGTTTCAATGTAATTTCTTGTTTTGTTATGCTTAAGTGCACAGTTTGTGCTTTCCTTCTGAAATTTTCTTCATCATGATTCATGAGTTTTCTCACTTTTACCCTTTCGATTCCCTCCCCCAACTCACTGTGTGGGAAAGAGCAAGTAGCCATGTGGGGCTTAGTTGCCTTCTAAAGTTAAACCCACAGCCTTATTTTAAGAAGATGGAGTGGGGTTCGGGCAATGCCAATACTTTCAATTTATCTATCAAAGGGCTTTTACCAGAGTTTTACAGAGAGTGAGAATAGGGGGAATAAACAGTTTCACAACAACTCCGTGATGGATGTACTTTTATATGTCCTGGTGCCAGTGGGTGGGGAAAAAAACTTAAAGGAAGGGAGAAATCCAGAAGAAATCTACTCTTTTCTGGAAGGGAAAAATAAGGCTCCTTTATTTAATTTCTGAGAAAAGTCCAGAAAATTTCTGAAGAAAAAATTAAATTACAGTTAATCTTCATTGCCCTTTTACAAAAATACACCATGACTTTCCTCTAAGAAGGTTTGTAGAAGTAGTATGAATGGTCTCATAAAGTTATCACAGTAATTTCCAGACTGTTGAATGCGAGGCTTCAAGGACCAGTTTGTGGACCATAGGCCAAATGACTTATATTAGATACTAGATGATGACTAAAGTACTCCCCTGGGCAGACTCTTCCACTGCTTGACAAGAGAAATCTGTGGAGACGTCTTTTCCAAAATCAAACCTAAACCTCCCCTGGTGCAACGTGAGGCCATTTCCTCTTCTCCTATCACTTGTTAATTGGGAGAAGAGACCCCCACCTGCCTACAACCGCCCTTCAGGTAGTTGTAGAGAACAATAAGGACCCCCTGAGCTTCCTTTTCTCCAGGCTAAACCCCAGTTCCCTCAGCTGCACCCCACAAGACTTGTGCTCTGAACCCTTTCCCAGCTTTGTTACTCTTCTCTGGACTTGCTCCAGCACATCAATGTCTTTCTGGCGGTGAGGGGCCCAGAGCTGGACACAGGATTTGAAGTGTGGCCTCACCAGTGCTGAGTACAGGGGGACAATCACTGATCCTGCTGACCACACTACTGCAGATACAGGCCTGGATGCCACTGACCTTCTTGCTCACCTGGGCACTTTGCTTATGGTAATTTTTGTTCCTGTGCTTTTTCAGTTCAAATTGCTTGAAACAGCATGAAAAGTGTGTTGCAGGCCACCAGAGTTATGTTTTTATAGCACAATAAAATGCACATGCTGGGTGCTCTAGCAGGTGTTACAGGGGTAGTATAGCAGCACTATGGAAGGAAGGAGCAATGAAATTAGTGTGGGCTAGTGCTAGCTTTTCCTTTTTATTTTTTTTCCTTTAATCTCTTTTTTTTTTTTTTAAGAGCAAATACAGAAACACCACTGGTTCTTGTCTGTCAGAAAGCTAATTGTAATGATCTGTATGACAGCTGGGAGCAAGCTGATAATTAAGCAGGGTGGACAGACAGGGGTTCCATGCCTGAGTTTGCTGCCTGGTGAATGTAGTTGTCACTGTAGATATCTAGCATTGATCTCTAGATAATGTCTATACCAATCTACCTCTATCAAAATCCGCCATGGAACATACCTGCAAAGGGGTATGCAGGCATAATTTCAAAAGCACATTTCCTATATAAATACTCTTTTCATAAAGTCTGACAGCACAAGAATTATGTAATTTAGTCTATACACACTGTACCTGTCATTCTTGAATAGCTTTGTACCTATTGATGTAAGTTATGCCCAACTTAATCATCTGGAACTGCTGGCGCCAAGGTGCACTTTGTTTCCATGTGATTTCTGAAATGCAGAAACGTTTCCATATGGCTATCACTTAGCAACTTGCTTTGAAGTCCTTCCCATTAACCCTGAGGACAACAGGGCTAGGAAATGTTTTAGGAGTTTCATCTTTTCTTCAGGTGGCTGTCAGTGACAGCTTCAGAAAGAAGAAACATTCCCAGGAAATGCTTTTCATTCAAGAGCTCAACATTTTTTTGTTCTTCCCTTAACAGAAAATGCACTCTGCAAGCTGTGGGCTATGTTTATTTATGCTGTAGCACCCCTGGGCTACACAGGGGTCAAATTTATGCCACATGTGTAAGCGAACATGAGGATCTTCACTAACATTGTAATAAGAATTTTTCACTCTGAATGGCAAGCTTGACTAAAATGTGTACTATAACTGCTTTTCGCTGTCAGCCACTCATCTGTCATCAGCTTTCACGCAAAAGTGTGGAGAATCAGAGAAACAAGCAGATTTGATCACACAGGCTTTTAATGAAAGCACATTCATCTGTACAAGCTTTAAGTGGTAAGGAAACAGCTCTGTTTTATTAAAACAAAATTCAAATGTCTCTCTGTGATGGTGAAGACGTAAGAAGCAATGTTATATGAATTTTCCACATGCCAGAAGGACAAAATATATTTTAAAAAATCTGTTAATAATTATTCAACAGTGATTTTTAAAGTGTTAAATTAAATAACACTACAAATGTAAGGTTTACTCAGGGAAGTTTTTCTCTACTTACTGTTGGAGTTTTGCTGTATATTCTTGGTAAATATGGGTATGATCACATGACTGAACGTGGTTGTTATTTCCATGGCTTAACAAACTACTGCTTAGAAACTGAGACAGTTGACCACATTCTTGCTCTTAATCAGTGACAATTATAAGTCACATTTATTGGCCTCTATTATATTTCATTACATAGTGTAAGAGTAAAAGAAGTTTTGAGATTTTAAATGCACATGCAATAAAATGAAGAAAAAGAAAAGGCCTATCTTATGAAAGAGGTAGAGCCTTTTACTTAGCTAAGACAAATAGCCAGCTTAAAAATCCACATTTTACATCTAACAATAGCTTTTGTTTATTTAAACTGCTAAAAATATTTAATCAATGTATCTTTTGAAAGCTTGGCAACTTAGTGTGGTTTATTATTAAGTCAGACTCATATGTGAAGTGGGTCTAAACTTTGAAAAGGGTTTATTTTACTTCCATGAGTTGTGCATAATAATTTTTAATAAGATTATATACCTTCAGGAATATGGGAAGACGTAGACAATGGCAAAAATAGTATGTGATTGTTCTGTGATTTTCTCCAAGTCAACAAAACAATATAGTGTAGTGCGTGATAATGAGGAAAAAAATATTTCTCTCATGCTTAAGCTTTAAAATTATTCTGTGGTAACATACACAAAAGCTATGAAAAAGTATAAACATGAAAGCATATCTTAACTACAAGTTTAACTGAAACCAGAGAAAACCCCTGCCTACCGGCTTCAAACATCTACTCAGAGATATGATTTTCTCCAGTAAGTGGTGAATAACTACCAGAATTTTAAAAGGCAATATCGAAGGCAAATATGTAGTTGTATATATTATTTATGAAAACATTTTATCTGACATTTTGGGATCTCTTAGTTCAATGATTGTAGAACATGGGAGGCAAGTAATCATTTCTCCTGGAGGTTTTTTCTATCAGGAACACCAAAACTTTAAACAAAATTTCAAAGATCTTCACTTTGCATAAAATATTCCCAACTATTTTAATGGAAAGGGCCTTAGCCATAAAGATTTTACAGCACTTACTGGCTTGTTAGGTCTGTGACTTGCATGGAAATCTTAGATTTTATTTTTACTTTGAAATTGCCATTGATCAACAGTATTTTCAACACACTGTGGCACATTCAATCAAAAGTCAGAGGCAAGAATAAGGAGAGGCAATAGGGCATATGTGTTCTAAAGGAAAAGTTATCTGTGTAAAAGGAAGTTCTTATCAAACCAGGAGGCTAAGGCCTCACTGTACTTGCACTAGCCCTTTTAGCTACTGACACACATCTTCAAATCACATTCATTTCTCTTCAAATGGTGTAATGTGGGCTTCATTTTTGCATCAGTTGCATCAGAATATGTCACCCTTTTTTTATTCCTTTACCACAGTTTTTAAAATTATTCTTTTTACATGGACTTTTTATTATAATTTTCTACACAGCTCAAAATTATCTTCGTTCTGTATTGCTGTCTTCTCTTTTTTAAGGTTGTCTTTCTTTACAGGGGTATGTACCTTGCTCAGTATTTTGATATCATACTTGTTTTCCAGTCATTCTCTTGAGCTACTTAACAATTTGACTACCTTAAATTTTTAAACTTCCTCTGTGTCAAAAGCAAATTTTCAAAACATGCTTTGAGAACAATTTGTATGGTATGTGCAGGATCTCCACTGGGTTCTGTGGTGGTCCCTCTGCATACAGGTGCTGACTGCTTTTCAGAACTTCAGGATAATTTGTAAAGTCAGCCTACGTTACCTCATTTCTGTCACTTTATGCTATAGTAGGGAGCTGAAAGTGGCAAAATAAAAGCAGCAATTAGTACTATAACTGGTGGCATCCAGATCATTGGGGCTTTGGCAGGACTCTCACTTTCTTAGGAAGCTTATGAAAGTCCTGTGGCAAAGTTCATCATCAGAGGTGGTGAAAGGGAGATAGCATCTTGTCTGAGACTCAACATCTTGAAGAACACTCACTATCATGGTAAATGCAACCTCTGGAGAAGAAGGATGCAAGCTGGTGGCTTCTGATAAAAGGAAGGCTCCTGCCCCATCTAAGGGTTTACAGATGCAAAATAGGTTCACACTCCTCAAAGTTGAAGAGAATTCAGATGTGGCTACAAGCAAAGAACCTGGTTCACCTAACTCTAAATCATGCAAGATTACCAGGAAGTAATGGTGAGTCATTGTAACAGGTGACTTCTGCTGCAGGGGAAAGAGACATGCAGCTGTCAGCCAAACCAATCATCTAGAGAGGTTTTCCTATCCAGGACCCACAGTCCTGGATATTTTGGGAGGACTATCAAAGCTACCCTTCTGACTATCCCAGAAGTAGTTTCCTGTCCAAGAATTCAGCATGCTGGTGTACCTCTCTAAAGTGCTTGTACACTAATGTATGCAATAATGGGGAACATATGTGATGAGTTAAAAACTTTTGCGCAGATGCAGGGCTTTGATCCTACTGGGCTTGGGGAAACATGGTGGGCTGGCGCCCATGAGTAGTGTTGCAGTGGAGGGGTACAGTCTCTTTAGGAATGACAATATCTAGTTCTCGAAGGGGAATTTTTACCACCCTGATATCTGCTGGAGGGAAAACACAGATGGACATAAGCAGTCTAGCAGGTTTCTGAAATGCATCAATGATAACTTCCTCCTCCAAGATGAGCCAAAGAGGAGAAGTGGTCTGCTGGTTCTCATATCACCAACAAAGAGGAACTTGTTGGGGTATGAAGATCAAAGGCAACCTTGGTTGCAATGACCATGATAAGGTTCCTCAGGACAGAGTGGAGCGTGAAAAGCAAGCTCATAACTGTGGACTTCAAGTGGGCAGATTTTGGCTTCTTCAAAGACCTTCTTGGAAGAGTCTTGTGGGACAAGGCTCTGGAGGGAAGTGGGACCCAAGAAAACCGGTCACTATTTAAGGATCACCTCATCCAAGCTTGAGTATTTTATTCTAGAAAATATGGCCAGGCAAAAATGTCAGAGGGCTGTCTGGATAAAAAAAAGAGATCACAGGGAAAGGCTAGAATGAGTAAGATGTCAGTGAATACTTAAGCAAACTGAATATACCTAAGCGCACAGGTCTTGATGGGATGCACCCACAAATACTGAGGGAACTGGTAGATGACATTGCAAGGCCACTCTGGATAGTTTTTTATCTGCTGGGAGTACTACCTGGAGGAAAGCAAATGCCTCTCGTAACTTTAAGAAGGGCAAGGAGGCACAGGCAGCTACAAGTCAGTTTCACCTCAATCCTTGTGAAAGTATGGAACAATTAATCCTGAAAACCGTTTCCAGATCCATTAAAGAAAAGAAAATCATCAGGAGTAGTCAGCAGCACACTAAGGGGAAATCATCCTTGACCAAGTTGTTAAACTTCCACAATTAAATGACTAGCCTGGTAGAAAAGGGGAGAGTGGTTAATATTGTCTGCCTGGACTTCAGGAAGGCCTTTGACACAATCTCCCATAAGATCCTTATATACAGGATGTTGATGTATGGACTGGATAAGCAGACAGAGAGGTGAGTTATTAACTGCTTGAATGGCCAAGCTCAGAGCGTGGTGATCAGTGGCAAAGCATCATTGGAGTCCAGTTAATAGCAGTGTACCTCTGCAGTAAATACTGGCTCAATTTTTTTTTCAAAATCTTAATTATCTGTATGAGGGAGCAGAGTGTACCCTCAGCAATTCTGATGATGACACAAAAATGGGAGGACTGGATGATATGCCAGAGGGTTCTGCTGCCATCCAGAGGAATCTCAACAGGTTGGAGAAATGGGCTGACAGGAACCTCATAAATTTTAACAAGAAAAACCACAAAATCCTGCACCCAGGGATGAGCAATTTCCTGCTACCCAGTTGGAATTCAGCCTTCCAGAAAAAGACACAGGGATCCTGGCAGACACCAATTTGAACGTGAGCCAGCACTGTGCCCTTGCAGCAAAAAAGGTTATCCTGGTCTGCATTGACAAAGTATTGGCAGCAGGTACAGGGAGGTGATTCGTACCCTCTGTTAACTGGTGAGGCCTCTTTTGGAAAGCTGTGACTAGTTCCAGGCTCTTCAGTATGTGACCCAACAAGGGGCCACAAAGATGTCTGAGGTACTTGAGCCTCTCAGCTATGACAAAAGACTGAGAGAGCTGGCACTGTTCAGCCTAGGGAGAGAAGGTTCAGAGGGATCTTATCAATGTATATGAATGAGCAAAGACAGGGGGCAAAGTAGATGGAGCCAGGCTCTTTCCAGTGGTGCCCAGTGATAGGACCAGAGGCAATAGGTACAAACTGGAATACAGGAGCTGATGTCTGAACATCGGGGAATACTTTTTCACTTTGAGGGTACCTGAGAAATAGCACAGGTTGCCCAGGGAGGTTGTGGAGTATCCATCCTTGGAGATATTCAAAAGACATCTGGACATGGTTCCAGGCAACTAGCTCTGGCCCCATTAGATCAATGTGGGGGGTTGGACCAGATGACCTCCAGAGGTACTTCCAACCCCAATCAATTTGTGATTCTGTGATAATTCCCTCCTCACCCATTCTACCTATTTAAATAAGACTGCTGTCTCATACCTCCGAGACCCAAGCTTGGACAAAAACTTGGATCATGACAACTGATAGAAAACCTGGTGGCTTTTCAAATAAGTCTTTGTAGATGCTTTTCCACTGAAAAAATCTAATTCGCTGATCATCTGTCATTTGATAAGTTAAAGCAGCACATACTCTTCTTTCTCAAATATCTCACCAGGTCCTAACAATGGATAACCCTTTTGTCTATAAAGATGGTCTTGGCAGGACATGTCTGTATCTCCCTGCCAAGTACACAGTGATCTAGTGGCTCACCTGAGCTTCTCCATCCAGTTCCTCTTTAACCTATCAATCAAAAAATAAGATTGCTCTTAATCGGGGCATAGCCATTTCGTCTTAGCAAAATAACACATCTCTCATTTACTCATATTATAGCTTCACCATAAATCAGTGCAATTAAGGCATTTGTTTTCTTCTTTTTGTTACTTAAAGCAGATGGAACTTTGTTACAATGACTTGCAACATAGGTTTGTCTTTTTTATTTTGAATTTCTTTTCAGTTCCTTGGTATTCCTGTTGGGTGCTCCTTCATCCTGAAGGACTTCGGAAAACAATATAGCAAAAAGGTATCATGTGCAGTCCCACAGGGCATTAGAGATTACAAAGAATTCCTGCTTTATGCTTCAACACAGGAAGCCAGTTTTATACTGGTAAAAACCCATGAGATTGTTTTCCACTTTTGAAAGCATGAAGACATACTTGACAGTCACAATTTGGCTCCATCATTAAGATAAAGAAATGTTTACAGCTGGCCATGGCAATGTATTACTGTCATTACATCTAACAATTCTAGTACCTCTCAGTCTGTACCTTTCCTTGCAAGTATTCTGGGAGTTGAGCCTTACAACATCCTCATAAATCATGCAAATGTCTCATTTGAAAGATGAACAACCTTAGGCACAAAGCTCTCAAATGATTTGCCCAAAGTCACACAACAAGTAAGTACCAGAGAATAAAACCTGGGCATATTGATTCTCAATTCTGTATTCTAGCCACTAAACTCACTCTTTAATTTTGATGCACCCAAGCTCAAACACACTAAGACTCTTGACCTGATTGAATTTGAAAACACTCATGGTAGATTTATGTTCTTCTTTATACATAACTTTGTTCTTTCTGTGTGCATACAAAACATTTACTACATCACTGTTTATTAGCAATGCATTTATGTCCTAGATGCTACTTTTGCAGAACATTAATGTTACATAAAAGTTGTTGCCCGTAGAGTCCTGTTGTGAAACACATGTTCCATTAAGCATGAAAGAAACAGTGTGTTAAATTTTTTAAAGCAAATAAATTAGCCACAGATATAGTTTAGTTTTTGAGGGCCATTTGGTCACCACAAAGATACCCCCATATTCAATGCTTCTATTGTTTGCTATGGGAAGAACCATTCCACACTTGTCTCAGTAGTAATAGCATATCACTGTGAATATTCAGATTTATTTTAGAGGCATTTATTTTCTTCCTAGACATTGAAAGGTATGTTGTCTTCCAACATTAAAATTGCAGGCTTATTCTTACCAGTCATTACTGATGTTTGAGCCAAGACTTTTTAGGATCAAAGTCAGCAGAGACAACCTATTGGAGGACATTAGCAAAATCCAAGTTTATTGACATACCTAAATAGATAGAGAGACAGTATCACCCTTTTTCTACTGAGTTGAAGCTTAGAAATAGTTTGAACAAATTTCTGGGACTTTACCATTTTTTCCTTGCTAAGCAGCTATAACACAAACTGACTGGTTCACATTGTGCATGTCTGAATTAGCAGTGATATATTTTCTCACCACTTGAAACATCTAGGTTTCACATCAACTACAGCAGGAGGAATTGGCTGCTCTGAAAAGCAGTAGAGATTATACAAGTAAATAAATCACATCTTTTTGGTGATTTTCAAATTAGAGTATGAATGGCTCAATCCTGTGTAGTTTCTAACTTCTTGCAACAGCTATGGCATAGTAATAAGTTAAATGTTTCACTTTTTTTTCACATTAAAAATCTTAAGAATTTGCTGGCTATAAAACAATACACTGAGAACTAGAGTAATATGTGTGGGAAGTTTTTTTTTAGTTTTTCATTATATTGCTTTTCATTTAGTTTCCATTTACACTATTCCCACATGGGTGAAAGACAGGGAATAAGAAAGTAACCATCTGCAAAATGAAAGATATTTTTAGGCAGAAATAATACTTTCTTTAAGTTCCTTTTACTGAGAATTTCATGTAAATGCTAACTAGTTTATTCTTCCCTTGTTTTTACCATAAAACAGAACCACATATTTTATACCTCCACAGTAGTTTTAATTATTTCCCTCCTTCTATCATCTACTTCCTTCCAGGCATTTGTGACTTATCATTCCTGACCTCTTTCTTAATTCCAAGGTTATTTTTATCACAGAAAACATGCTGGTGAGCATAGTTCCTGTATTTAGGAAACTGTGGCCTTTAAACTTTTAATTTACCAGTCATTTCACAGCTAAACTATCTTTCCCAAGCTGCAAAGCTTTTGCTTTCCTCATCAGTAGAACTCAAGAAGAAAAAGAGGGGTTTGTTTTTTTTAAAAAAACTTGACCTAGGATTAACTCTGATTTGGCAGGAGAAACCTGTTACATTTTCGTTGGTCCTACAGCTAGGTGGGGAAAGCGTTGCTATCTTTCTGCCTCTCAGACAAGTAGTATGGCTATTTGACACATTTAGGGACAAATCCTGAGAAAGCAGGTGTTACAATCATGTATGCCAGCAGATGCATTCTCTGTTTCATTAACGTTGCCAACTACGTAAGAATTTCACCAAAGGGAACCTGGGGAATTTACACTGAGTGGTGCATAATTTAAGCTTGCCACTGATTATTTCTTATGTAGTGTAAACTTCTATTATTGCCCAGTGCAGCATAAATATGTATGTCTGACATTTTCTCCTTTCTTTACAGGGTGTGGAGAATGTCGAAACTTAAACCACTGAAACCAGGGAATAAAACCTGAAGGAAATCACAGATTCGGTCAGGTTGGAAGGGACCACAGTGGAGCATGTGGTCCAACCTCCTTGCTCAAGCAGGGTCATCCTAGAGCACATGGAACAGGATTGTATCCAGCTGAGGAGAGAAACTACACAATCTCTCTGGGTGATCTGTTTCAGTGCTCAGTCACTCCCACAGCAATGAAGTTCTTCCTCATATTCAGGTGGAACTCCCTGTGCATCAGTTTCCACCCATTGCCTTTGGTTCTGTTTGTTGGCACCACCGAGAAGAGCCTGGATCCTTTTGACACCCTCCCTTTAGATATTTATACACTTTAATGAGTTAATGTGAAGGGAGATAGCTGGAATGTAAACAGCCAGAAGAAATCATTCTCAGGCATGCCTACGTCTTCTTGCTAAACCTCACCAAGATATGTCTGATTCTCTTGGCCTAGGGTTAGTTGATACAGATGACTAGTATTCACAGTGCCCTACCATAAGGGGCTTTAAGTCAGATGAAAAACAGGCTTAAAGCTTCCAGGACTCTTTTATGGCATGGTAAGAGTAAACAACCACACTAGTCTTTTTTAACCATAAAAACTATGAGGCTTTGAACTCTTCCTCAACATTTCCCAACAGCTCTCTTCTTCATTTTCCTTGCATATCTCCACAGCATAGGGAATGCCATAATGTTATGATCTCCCAGAGGAATATCATAGTCTAATGATCAAAGAAGGGAAAAATCAGAGGAAAACGTTAGAAACCATATGAAGAATGTGAAAATGAGTTAAGAAGTATGAAGTATTTAAAAGATTCCACTGCACTAGCATTCCTGTCATTCCTATTTTTCACTTTCTTGAAAAGCTATATTTCTTTAATCTGCCACAGGGAGTCATTAGGACATCACCGGAAGGTCTCTGCCTTCTCACTTCCTCAGTGATAAACACAATGGCTTTCTCTCATTGTTGTTCTCTAAAGTTATCTATTCAAGTTGGCTGACATATTCCACAACCAAATAACCAATTTCTAAATAATGATGGCAAAGCCGGCATTACAGGAAGAACAGTGCTAATCAACACACAGACACATACTAAATAAATTAAAAAGTTCCAACCCAATTTATTTTCTTACAGAAGAGACCTCAGAAAATTAACACAGAAAAAAATGGCAAACATTTAATTGAAGAATTGCTATTATATTTATATCATTACTCCTTTTATCTATGAAACATTTAAATGAGGCTCAAAGTCTAAACTGATTATATTTCTGTCATTCTGTGAGACTAAAATGGACTGAATAAAGATTTTAAACTCCTAAGTAACTAAATATTAAAGTCCCATCTCATGATAACCACAACAGTTATTTCAAGACTTTACAGAGGTACATATTTTTCACACTTTACAGAACCGGAAGGTAGAGGAGAATCTATGTGATACAGTGAATGTACAATTAAAATAACGACCCTAATATAGCATTAATATAATTTGTATTAATGTTTTTCATATGTCTGGGGGATAATAAAACCAGATATTTTTACTCATAGCTTCCCACCTATCTATTTCACTTCCCCGTTTCTTTATTGTCAGTGGTATTCCTGCGCCCTGCTGCTCTGATTCTCTCCTTAGCTTGTCAGAGGGTTAGACCTAATTTCTGATTCAGTCATCTGCCAATTAGGTGCCAGCATACCACCCATGTTGGAATGGTGTCTGAACTCAAGAATTAGGCACCCAGACTCTTATCTGATGCATGTCCTGTTGGAAACTGTGCCCTTGAGCAGAGTGGAAGGTCCCTGGAGCAGAGTGCACAGGGGAGGCATTTTACTCTCCTTGAGGAGTACTGAAAGGTTTTCACAGTTTTCAGAAGCAAAATCAATCTGTTTTATGAAGACAAATGCAGAGAAAACACATATCCCATGAACATAATTTCTGTAGAAAACTCTTCATCAATTTACTATGGGGGATTTTCTAAGAGAAGAACTTCGGTTTTTCCTTGTTATGACACTATTATAAAAATGCAGACTTTAAAGAAAAACAACAAAACCTAAAAAATGTAGGGTTTATGACATTTTATTGGTGACAATAGCCTTATCAAGAAGATTTTGCATGAAAAAAAAAAATTGCGAAGCTAGAGAAACTGCATGAAGAATTAAGCCTATTCGAGGCATTCTGGACAGTAGCCCTTTGAACAACTCATCATAAAAGGAGGTGTTGCTAGGATACTATGGCTACTATCATCAGGATAATGTGGTGGGAAATATATATATATATATTATAAACAAGAAATCTTGATCAATGAGCACCACTATAAGCAACGTTATCAAACCTACATGGTATATTGAAGATTGAATAGAACATTCAATCTCATGCTGAAAAGACAAAGTGAAGTTAGTCTTCAAAGTGATGCCCATCAAAGACTGTCACAAGAAACAGCCACAATGCTTGTTAGCTGCTTGAATGGAAGAACACAGACACATGGCTCAGAAGTGAGCTAAGAACAGAAGCCAGAGAGACTAAAGAAGAAGAGTGAACAGATGTTGCTGCTGAGATGAGGGAAGTGTGTAGACATTTCATTCTGCTGGAATAAAAGACAACTAAAACCATAAGAACCAAAAATTACCATAAATGGATGCTGAATTAGTCTTT
Source organism: Corvus hawaiiensis (assembly GCF_020740725.1). NCBI lineage: Eukaryota > Metazoa > Chordata > Aves > Passeriformes > Corvidae > Corvus > Corvus hawaiiensis. Next base: position 29,728,170 of record NC_063215.1, read on the forward strand.
TGATTGGGAATGGCTAATTAGTTGAAATGATCAAAATAGAAGATCAAAGGAGTATATGGAAACTATACAGATCTGAAGTCAAATTAGGTTTATGTGTAAAATTATTATTCTTTTAAGACAGCACAAAATCTCCTCAACTAGGAGAGGCCATTAGATAGTCTTCAATACATTCTCATGTCAAAGAAAGTGTCCAAGGCTCTCCAGGCTGTTCAGGTATCTATGCTACCTATTTCAGTGCAGTTTTGCCTTTGAGAGTCTGGGCGTGCAGTCAGAGCAGAACAGTTCACAAAGAAAATCAGCTTGCATGACAAATTTCGTACTCTGCCTGAGGAAGAGTGCAAAGGTATTCTCTCCTAATTAAAATATGAATGCTGTCATCTGATAATCTTCCTTGTGAGAAATAACAAGCTTACTAATTAAATGTGCAATTTCTTGACATTTAAACAGGTCAGTTCTTTTTTCCATGTGTCTGATCATTTATTTGAGGTGCTACTTTCAGGCATGTTTATTATACTAACCAAAATTAATCAGCAGCATAACAGACCCTTCTAAAACAGAAGGGTAAGTAATGTAGTTTTGTCCTTTTGCTCAACTGAAGTTGTTTTAATATAGAAAATAACTATAATTAAACAGAGGATAGAGATTTCATTTTTACTAAGTCCTCATCATCTTTCTGGGCTTCCCGTGTATGTCTTCTGATGTCTGTCTTTCATAAGGTCATGTCTTTATTCCATTTGGCTTTAATGAATAAAATGTTATTGCATAAAACTGAAAGAACATGGCAAGACAGTCCAACTTTAATTTAGTTATATCATTTCTGAAAAGGGTGCTATTGTAGATACATTGCTTGTTCTAGTATGGATAGAGTGGAAGACCGGTGGGTACAGACTTTTATTTTTAAGAGCTTATGTGACTTCCACAACTATAATAACTGAAAACAGATCTTGATGTTTAGCACAATAGTGAGGATATGATAAATCATAATTTAAGTGTAGGTTTCAACAAGTCTGTTGAAAATTAAATTTTCTTTTTCACAGAAAATTCAAATCTTCTTGAAATTTCATTTAGTCTGAATGGGATCGAAGAGTTCAATGTTCCAAATATTCTGCAAATCAAAATTTTAAAAGCATTCTCTTTTGAAAAAAGCAAACCCAGTCCCTGTGAACTTATCAAGCTGTAAATCACAGAATCACAGTGTAAGCTGAGTTGGAAGAGACCCACAAGGATCAAGTCCAGCTCCTGGCCCTGAACAACACCATCCCCAAGAGTCACACCATGTGCCCGAGAGCATTGCCCAAACACTTCTTGAACTCTGTCAGGCTGGTGCTGTGACGATTTCCCTGGGGAGCCTATTCCAGTGCCCAGACACCCTCTGGGTGAAGAACCTTTTCCTAATATCCAAACAAAAGCTCCCCTGACACTGCTTCAGGCCATTCCTTTGGTCCTGGCACTGGTCAGCACAGAGACCAGTGCCTGCCCCTCCTCTTCCCCTCACAAGGAAGTTGTAGACTGCAATGAGGTCTCCCCTCAGTCTTAATGAAATATAAACTCCTTATTTCATACAGTTATTTAGATGTATGGAAAAGTTGTATGAGTTTCAGGTTTAAATGTTTTGAAGTAGGGAATGGCCTTTCTCACCAGGTATCTAAAGTCAATCTGGCATTTATTACCATCTGCTTTGTTCTTCAGCAGTATGAACTTAATTTATGTGATCCTTCTGCTGAAAAAGAAAAATGTATGCCCTTCATTGCTTTGACTTTCATGGCTTGGATTTTTTTATGAGGTTTTTTTTTTTTCTGTAAGTGAGATGTCTGCCAGGGGTTGACCTGTTATCTTTAGCTGCAATTTATAAAGTTAAAATAGTCAACTGTTTGTTAGCGTACTGCAGGGACACAGAGTAGGCAACATTTATATTATGTAGCATTGCAGTTCTCAGACCAGGATGGTGATTGCAATTAGTGACTGTCTGAGTTCATATATGAGGTTATTAACTGAAGCAGTAAGAAACAGATATACTGTCTGCTTAGGATGGAAACGCAGGGCAATAACCTCATACGCTGCAGCAGTGGGAAATGGCAAAACATGTCAGAGCTCTCAGAAGTTATAATTTTCTGTGTGTAGCTAGGGTCAACAGTTGACTTTAGTATAATGAGGAATGAATTACTCAGAATAAAAGTAGTTTTTTATCTTGATTCTTGATCGTTCTTATTTTAATGTGTGATAAGAGACTGAACACTTTAGCACCTGTGATATATTTTATCTTTTTATCTTTTCTGTCTTAAACTAAACCCTAAGTATTCTGCTTTAAACCCTTAAATTTATCTTAAACTTTTAAGGTTTGGAAAGGTCTTAATTTTATAGGCTTTCTCCATAAATTGGTGAGTCCAGAAAGATTTAATAACAGCCTAAAGCAGATACTCAAATTGGGCAGAACAAACCCAGTAAGTAAATGAGCATTGAATTGAACTAGGCTTTGGTAAGAATCCTGAATAGACAAATTCAATTGCCAAAACAACACTTCATGCCATTTCAGACTTCCTAAATTGTCTGAGATATCTGCACAAAAATGATATATATGCCACATGACAGAGGTAAAGACCTAATTTAGGTATCAACATTGAATTGAATCCTTCCCCTGTCTTTCTGATGGCTGAAGTTAAATGTTATAAAAATCTAGCTAAAAAAGACAATACAGTCGACTATACACAGCTCCCAATGCCACTTGCAATATCCCAGGGTCTCCAAGATATCTGCATCAGACTGTCAGGTATGCACAGGCCCTATACAAGACCAACTCAAATTTTGGGCCAGTAGCTGAAAAGCTCAAAAGAAATCTTCGACAAAGAAGTCTTAAACATAATTTTGAACCACCCTAAAGCACCTCAGATGACACTGTCTCTAAACTACCACATAAAAAACTACAAATATTGGTAGAAGGAGAAATTAAAACTGCTTGTTTATTATGTTGCAATTATTAAAATATTAAATTTACTCTGCTTGGTTTAAATAAGATGTAAGCCAGGAAGAACTGAAGAGTCGGGAAAGAATTATTTCTTCTTGGATACCATGTGCAGTTTCAAATTTCCCTTTTGGACCTATTTATTTTAGAATCAGGATTTATTGAAATCTCAGCTTTGATAGATTACCAGTGTTCCCTATGTTATACACAGAAAATCATGACAAGGCTTTGTGTTTCCTTACTTGAAAATTCATCTCTTTCAAAATCCATAAGGGGATAAGTATGTCGCTAATCTATATATATATCAATTCACTTTCCTTTATATCTAGAAAATCTTATTTGTACAGGGTAAAAAAAAAAATAATGATTTATGTATATCTGAGAGTTTTATTCTACATTCTTGGTCACTCATTCTAGTATTTAATTTAATTTGTTAAGGATAAATAGTCTTATCCAAAACTTCTCATCACACAAGAAAAATTACCAGAAAAGGAAGAGGCATAGAACCTGGTTGAAATATGTGGGTTATTATTAGCTAAGAAGACATGGACTTAAAGCTGCTAATATGCTATGGAAGGCACAGGAGTGCATTCTTCCTGGACTTTGCTGGCCACACTATTGCTATGGTGAACAGTCAGTTGACAGGTAATGAAGAGAAATGTGGTCTTTAAGATAACTATGATTCAGCACATTGACTATTTGAAAAATAAATTGGATACAGAACTGACATGCGTGTAATATACATTGGTCATTTGCTGGAGTATATAAAGGAACTGTATTAAAACCTAAGATAAAAATAAAAATAGTGTCAAAATTAGAGATAGATTCTATATGCATAGAACACAGAATAGTTTGAGTTGGTAATCAAGTCCATTTTTATCACTAAGATCCATTTTTTAATCATGATTTGTAATTGTCAAATGTTTGGGATTGGGAACAATTAATTTTTTAGGATTAATTTTGAGCCAGGTATTGGTAATAAATAATTAGCTTTTGTGAAAATTAAAAATACACAAACTACATAAATGTACCTGCCTAAGTGCATTGTTTTTACTTATAAGTGATGGTCTTTTTTTCACCCTGTGACACTTCTTACTTTCTCTGCAGATCAGCCAGGGCATAGTAACAGTGAAAGCACCTTTCAGTCACAACAGTAATACAAAACTTGCTGACACCTCTGGACCATGCTACCTTGTGTGGAAGAGAACATCCAGAGATGCATGAAACAGACACACTGCACACAAATCCTTCTAGGAAGTTAGCTCAAACTCTTCAGTGATGAAGTGACATTCATCTGTGGCACCTCAAAAAAAGGGATTCAAATACCTTATTCCCAGAAAAACAGCTACTGTTCCTGTTTATTTCTCATTGAATAAAACAATGGAAAAGTAACTGAAAGTAATTTAACAATGTGAACAAGATCACGCTCCACTGAGCTACCAGCCATCAGGTAATGCCAGTCATTGCTTACTAAACAATACCCCAATTTAAATCAGTCACAATCACCAGAATACTGATATGCAAAAAATATTAGTTATTTGCTAGTTGGGTCGTTTGTGGACTAGAAAGTATGACAGGAACTGAGTAATGTAAATGAAAGTGTACACAGCTGCAGTGATTCCCATCTCCCACATGAAAAGCAGTCAGGGAGTGCTGTGCCCGGACTATGATTCCACTAACAGATATCTATTTTTTATGAGACTAAGCCCCTTCTCCATTTACTCATTATTGTCAGTATTCTAACATTGCTGATACTCACATGCTCTGCTATACATTAAACAAGATCCTAGAGCAGTGTTTAGAGGGAGCATCCAACATACAGAAACCCACTGTACATGTGGATAATTCCTGAGCTCTCTATGTGGAGGGTTGGAAGGTGCTGGGGCAGGGGGATTCCTTCCCTCAAAGGAATGCATGGGTGCACAGTACTTCCTTCAGTGGGCTGCAGAGCTCATCTAGGTGCTAGCCTTGCTACTGCTGTTGCTGCTGCACTGAGAAAAGGGGGAAGCATGACTCAGAGAGATTTTGCCTAGTTACAAAATTCAGTGGAGGATGGACCCCCATGCACCCCACAGTCAGAGCTGCCCCTCTATGCAGCAGTTCTCTAAGTGTGTATGCATGAACACATAGGTTTGTATGGGCTGGGAAACTGTTCAAAACTGTAAAACACCTTTATGAGGTCTGATGCAATATGCAGATTTGCCAATGGATAAAAGATTTAAAAATAAAACATGTTTGGCAAGTTCCAGTTCCAGCTTGCCAAGTTGGAAAGGAGAAGAGTGATCAGGGTAAAGTAATTAAACATTTTTAGCCTCCCTTTTCCATTTTATTGTCTTCATTTTATTGCTCAGTGTTAAGCTAGCCTAAATACTGCTTAAAAGCATGAGCTCTGAGGTCCTCCCCTCCTTGCACTCACACTCAGGGTTCTCAGCCACAGTCTCTAGTCACCATTTGTGAGTAATCACAGACTGGCACAACTACCATTAAACACAACAGAGCACAAATCTGGTTAGCAGAAAAGACTGTACTTTACAGCCTTTAGCTCAGCAATAAGATGTTTTTGAGATTCCTCCTTGTACAGTGCATTGTAATGGGTTGTGTGATTAACAAGCACCACTGCCAGTGGAGTCAGACACCAGAGCAAAACATTTCCCTGCTCTTGCCAAGCAACAGATTTAAGGCCCAATTCAGTTTGAGTACAGCCAGTTTCCTTGCTACAGAAGCTGGCCATGATTTTTACTGAAATAAGCCCTTTGCTTCTAGAATGCAGATGAGAATTCAAGACAACCTAATTAATAACATCAATGATTTTTTTTTCCCATTGCTGTTTGCTTCTACTTGACATGATTTAATGTCAGATAGCTCTGAGCATCAGAGCTTTATTAGATGTATAGCTGCAGCAAAGGATTCTTCATCCATCCCAGGAACAGTGTACCTTCTGCTAGATTACTTTTTTTTTTAAATTCTAGAAATGTAAATGCCTTCTTCCAAGATCACGCTCCTTTCCTATTAAGCTACTACTTTCTCAAATATTCACTTTGGCTTCCCAGCATAATAATAAAATCACTTCTTAGCCTCTACAAAATATTTTTATAGTCAGTTTGTTTGGGCATCATTAGCCTGGCACAAAAATACTCTGCAAGCAAAATATGGGTAACTCACAGGTACAAAGCAATTATTTATTGGCCAGTGTACATAAAAGACAGGTGGTATTTAGTGAACTATGAGGTTAAGCACAGGTGCGCTCACACTCCAGTACAGCAGCTGGAAAGCCTTCACCAGACAGGCAGCTGTTTCTGAGGAGTGAGGGGTTGGTGGCCACAGCTCCCAAGAGCCACCATGGGGGCAGAGATGCCCCTCCCTTTTACTCCATCACCACTGATGGATCAAGCCCAACCTGGCAGTTCCTGACTGATCTTGACTAGACCAGCCTTCAGCTACCTTCTCTTTGTTTCTTTTCCTTAAGGCGTTAGCATTTCATGTTGATGTTTTCTCTGCTGAGTCCTCGGTCTCCTAGCAATCACATATCAGCAGTCCTACCACTCTCTGTAATTTTTTACTTTTGTTATCCCTGTACAGACGCTCTCACAGCTCTGGCTCAGCAGTCTGAGTCAAGGTTACACAGCTGGAGTATATCAAAGCTGGACCCCCTACTCAAGCAGCTAAACCCCCAGCAGTGGGGGGCTACAGAGAGAGGGTTACAGTGTGCCATGGCATCATATGTGATTCTTTCTTGGACACTATTTTATTCCACTCACACTTCATTCCTGATTAGTTCCCTGATCCTTCTGACTCCAGTTCCTGTTTTTCTCCCCTAATATGGAGTTCTGAAAGAACAACTGTAACTACTAGCTTCCTTCAATTATTCTTTAGTTTTGTAACACTTTCTATCCAGAATTATCTCCAACTGTTGTGTGTTGGCTGTCCGGTATCAATTTGTAAACTAATATTCATAGAAACAATGCTGGACACAAGTTTCTTACTGTGGGTTTACAATACTCTGTCAGTAGGGAAATGATATAATTCTGAACTTCTTTCCCTGTGAGTGAGCAGAATTTTAGCCAAAGAAATATGTTTTCTTCTCCTTTAATCCTCTTCACAGCAAAACTCGAGAGGAACATCCAGAAAGGACACCATATGCTTGAGAATATGCCATCATATATTTTGTGAGCCCTGTAGTTGCTGCTGCCCTTTAGCCATTAAAACTGAAAACAGCAGTGTTTCTAGGTAGCCAGATCATGTTTATCACAGTACATAAATCCTGTGTGTCCAAACTGATCATGAAGTGCAGCAGTCATTTCTCTGGGGCTTCCTGAAACCTTCAGCAAGTCATCAAATTCCTCTTTCCTGGGAAGGGAAAAGAAAAAAAAAAAAACAAAATAATTTAAACTCAAATGATATATTTACTTACATGATAAATGGGGATCTGTGCTTGAATCTAGTTGCAGGATAACTTCCAAACTGTGTTGTGTAGTCAGCCAAGATATAACATATATTCAGACAGGGTAATATTGATCTGAAGTGGTACACGGTGAATCCAAAATTGTGGCTCGCTTCCAGCATTTCAAACATACAACTATGTAGGAAAAATACAACTTATATTCAGATGCTTAATTTGAGTCTAAAAATTTTCTGGACAGAAAGGATATCAAAATCAACCAACTGATTTACTATTCTACCTCAATTTCACAATATTGTCTCTGTGCAGTCTTTTTACAGCATGCAAAAAGAGCAGAAATTATATATACGATGGAAACATTAAACTGAATTTATGCCAAAAATGAATGCATAGTGCATAAACATCAATCCTGGTCTGACTGTTTTGCTCATCTAAGCAGAACAAAGCAGTCAGTAACACCTTTCAGGAACAATATCCATCGACTAATATAGCACACAGCTATCCCTGGGGTCTAATCTGAAGGTAATCTCCACCTGATTTAAGACACAAAATCCACATTTTTGCATCCTTTACTTTGGACCCATCCTAGAATGATCCACAATCTGCTCTTCAAAGTCCTTTTAGGACTGGGCCTTCTTTCTCTGTCCCCACTTGCTCTAATCACAAGAAGAGGGGAAAGAAATGAAAGTTTGTAGAAGGCTAGAAATGATGGACCAAGAAATTGCAGAATCACCATCGCTGGATTTTCTACAGTTACAAATTTCAGCGTATGGATGAATTTCATATACAGCAGGAAGGGCCAATAGACACCACTATGTTGTATTTGGACATTCCACACACTGCTGAATTTGAGGTACAGCCACCTGTTGGGGACTAGATTAAGGCGGGTTTTTGTACCCAAGATCAGCAATTCTAGGCTTAAACATAAATTTATGATTAAACCTAAAATTCAATATAGATGTAACTAGACCCACACAGGTAAGTATAGTCTTGTGTTGGGGAAGAATTTTTTCTTCTGCAGTATATTCATTTAAACAACCTACTATTTTCTCCCCAAATTACTTGTCAATATCATCCAAATTTCCCACATAATTTTAGGTGGAGAAAATGAGAAGTTAGAACATTCTGGAGGATATTATGCTCTTTTTTTATTCTGTGAGCAGTGCATACCTTGAATAGTAGCAAATAATTTCAGTTTCCTTTTCCAACTGAGGGAGTCTGAAACCACAGCTCATACTAGTTATATGAATTCCCTAAATAACAACTGATTGCTCAGTCATTGATCAGTGCAGAAAGATGAACCACAAGTTCCTACCTCTACATTAAATGTGCTCACAAGAAAACTTTTTACCATTATATGGCTTCCTCAGGCATTGAAGTAAAAATTTGAAAAATACCTAAACATTTTTGAGGTAGATGATAAATATTAACTTATAGCTCAGAATTTTGAAAATTCACCTTGAGTTCCAAGTTGCATTAAATAGTTAATTGTTTCAGATATGCAGAGGAAGCAAGTTCTTGTTTAGAGCTGCTCACTAAAAGTTAAGAGATTAAAGAAGCAGTTCTGCATCATTTTGTTCTGCACATTATTTGTGTGTATTAATGGCAGTGTGAGTGCCAACTCCAGTAATAATTTCAAATACTAATTTCATAATTTCAAAACAAAACATGAAAAATACTCATACTTAATTTTGTTCATAAATAAGAGTTTGAAATTTTATTGTTAGAATTCCAACAGAAATAAGAGAATTCTTTTTAACATATATTCTGCCAAAATATTCCATACATGCATGTATTCTAGGCTAATATATGACAATGAAAGAAATCAAAGTTTGAACAGTACTGGTTTATTATTTCATTGCTGTGTGAAGAGCTGATGAAATTGAACTGTTGTGTACCATGACATTTTGCCTGCATAATGCAATAACCACTTTATGGAAAATAAGTTGAGAATCTCATTACTTGACCAAGATTTATGATGGAACTTGTAAATGTATTTGCTTTCAATAAATCTGACAGAGATTGACCACCATCCTTGTTAACATTTTGATAGACATCCTCTTTTAATGGCACCTAATTACAAAACAGCCAGTGCAATATGCTACTAAGATCAAAATTCAGTCTAGAAATAGTAATAACTGCCAGATTTAACTCATACATTTCTTTTATGGAGATCAGAAATAGCCCTTCTCTTTTCTGACATGCATATTAGAAAAGCTACTCAAAAAAGATCTGAACATTTTCTGAGAAATGATAAAATCCATCTCATCGGTCTTTCTGAAGTATTCCTAAAGCATCTGCTTCCATTATGCCAGTGGGAAGAGCTCCCCTGCCTGTCTCCAAAAGAAATCATATCCTTTCTACTACTGGGTGATGCAGATTGGTGTGGTCTGCAAGTGAGCCATTCCTGAAACAGGCAAGAGTAAGTTCAGGTGATATATTACCTGCTATGTAAGATATTGCATTCATTATATATTCTGGAGATCAACCCATTTTACTTCATTTCCTCCAAATCCTTTTCCTCATTTTGTTTCAAAGCATGAAGTTGTTGTTGGAGCATACCCTCATTTCTCTTTGTGGTTATTCTCTCTGTTTTGGGGATTGGTGCGTAAAGATCAAAGCCATGAAATTGCCTTCAGCATTTAAATTTTTTCCTAGAAAATTCGCAGTTTTATCAATACTGAGGATGCACACATAGACAAAATTCCAAACTGGTAAACCAGATAATACATGTTGCATTATAAATTTGTTTTGGCAAGTGCCCAATAAAGCAGTGTTAAGAGAAAGTGAAACACATTTCAGGGTTGTACAAAAGTTTTTTAAAAAACAGCCTTTAAAATGCACTTCAGTGGTACATGTTTAAAATCCCTTATGCATCAGTTCACAGGGGAAACAGATCAGTTCAGTAACTGACAAGTGTTTCTGCAAGGGGAAGCTTAATTCAGATGTTTCAATTTCTTTATCCAAATGCTACAGTCATGTCTACCATGACTCACATAGACTGAGTGATTCAGGAGTCATGTAGGTGAATACAGAAGTAATAAAGTATGAGAAGTTTTAAAATGAAAAAAAATATAGAAATAAACAGAGTCATTTTTGACTGAACAACTTATTATGAAATTTATTTAAAAAAAGCCAACCTTCTAAATCTTCTACTGTTTAGGGGCTGTTTCTACATGAGTCTGAAATTCATCATCCATGCCATAAATTTCTACTGGACTGTCTTATATTTTTATCTTAGTTAAACTATCCTATCCCATGAACAGACATTTTTATGCAAGTTTAAATCTGGTTTCATAAGGACAGATACAGATTTGTAACTAAGCCATGATTAATCATGTATCTAATTACACTGCATAGCCTTGTACATGGATGAAGCCTCAGTGTTTTGGGGACTTTGTTCTCATCCCTCATAAGTTACTTTTCTGTCTCCTTCCTGACATTTGTTTTCCACAGTCTCAGGTTCAGAAAAAAAAAAATTTATTATTTTGAGGTGGGTTGACCTTGGCTAGTTGCCAGGCACCTACCAAGCTACTCTATCACTTTCTCTTTAAGGGACAGAGGGACAATGAAGAACCCATGGACTGAGATAAGAGAGATCACTTACCAATTGTCACAGGGAAAACAGACTGGACTTGGGAAAATAAATTTAATTTGTTGCCAAGCAGAATCGATTAGTAAGAAATAAGAATAAATTTTTAAAAAACATCTCCCCTCACCCTTCCTTTCTTCCCAGGCTCAATTTTACTTCCAACTCTTTCACTTGCTGCACCTCAAGTGGTGCAGCAGGATGGGGAAAATGGTCAGTTGCCATCATTTCATAACACTCCATCTCTGCTGCTCCTTCCTCCTCACACTCTTCCCTTGCTCCATCCTAAGGGCTCACCCATTGGGGACAGTCCTCCATGAACTTCTCCAACATAAGTCCTCCCCACAGGCTGACTGGTCCAGCGTGGGTCCTTCTGTGGAGTGCTGTCCTTCCTCACAGGGTCACAGGTCTGACAGCAAACTTGCTCCTGTATGGTGTTCTCTCCACGGGCTGCAGTTCCTGTCAAGAGTTCAAGCATAGGGCCTTCATGAGCCACAGCTCCTTTTAAGGGATATTCACCTGCGCTGATGTGGGGTTGTCTGCAGGTGGCAGGTGGCTATTTGCACCACAGTGGAAATCCATGGGATGCAAGGAAAAACATATCACTGCACCCTCTCTGCATGCTGTACGAGAATCTCTGGTTGTATGCCTGGACTACCTCCTCCTCCTCTTTTTGCACTGATTTTGGGGCCTACAGAGTTGTTTCTCTTACATATTCTTGCTCCTCTATCACATCTTCTAATGTGCAGCATTTTCTCCCTTTCTTAAATATGCTACCACAGAGGTGCTCCTGATGTTTCTGATGGGCTCAGCTTTACCCAGTGGTGGGTCTGTCTTGGAGGCAGCTGGATCTCATTCTGGCATAAGGGCAGCTCCTGATGTCTCCTCACAAAGGCTGCTCACACAGCCCCCAGCTACCCAAACTTTGCCACACGGATCCAATTTGTTTTTTAGGTTTGTTTCACCTTACATAATAAGGCTGTAGATGGAAAAAAAAAACCCAAACATTTAGAAATGTCTAAAATATTCATTGATGGCAATACAGACAGTGCCATTTTTTCATGCAGTCTGAATACTAGTAAAAATGTAATTTAATTTCATCCTTTGCTGCAAAAAGTCACACTTAGTTCATTACTTAAAGTTGATCTGTTTGCAACTCAAACTTACCAGCTTTTTCATTAGTCACTGTACTTAACCACACTGAACTATTCACTGTGACTTCTGACAGCAACCAAAGTTCTCAGATTCCTCTGCAAACATGAGGAACACTTCCCATCCTGAGGGATCTGAAGCTCTGCTGTAGCTGCCCTCCATACTGTGGATGAGATTCATCTCACTTAACTTCAGCTGACTAGTCTAGTCCTGGACAGAGACAGGGGATTTCAGGCAGGGGTTTATCTTTCTTAGATGCCATGGGCTTTAGATACCTCTCCTTATTTTATGAAATAGTCTAGGAGAATAAAATTACTAAGATTAAATCCATACTGTGGATGGGGAGAAGCATTCCTCAGTGGTGAATACTAGCAAATCAGTGGTCCATAAAACAAATTAATTTAAATCTCTCAAAAAATATAATATTACAAATGTATAGAACTTCATATGTTATCACAACAGACTTCACATCAATGTCCTATGGTGAAAGCAGAAATATTTTTAGCACTTTAGGAATAAGGTATAATTTGCAAGTAGCAGCCTACTTACAGTGTAAGAGGGCTACACAGTATTGCAGCACATACATACAGCATACAGTCTGTGAACTACACAGGGACAGGGCTGCCCAGAAACACCAATGGAGTTACTGTTGACTATAAAAAAATGGGCTCGTTCAGTCAACATTTTTACACTGTAGAAGGTTAAATATAAACCAGTAGGACTGCAGGTCTGTAGAACCCTGGATCTCTACTATGCGTTTTTCAGATGTGCTAGACCTAATGTCAGCATGGATCTACTGTGTGTTTGATCACTAAAACCCCTTAAGAGTATTAGACATAATTCCACAATTCATCTGGTCTGTGCTGGAGTTTAATGTAAAGCCTGTTATGTTCAAAACATCCATCTTTTTGCAGTGCTTTGCACATTAGGATGACTAATTTTAAAGTTAGCACTTCCATCTAACATGCAGTATAAGTAAGAAAGTTGAAGTATGAAAGTGCACAGGTCATTTACAAAGTGTTCATACTAGAATATATTAACTGCTAAGAAAGACAGAAACCTACTTTCTGACACTTTACCCTTATTATGTCCACGAACACTACAAATATTTCCTTGTTATTCTACTTTTATCATTTAGGTGAAAGGTTAAAGACTAAAATCAACAAAACTATTTTGATAGCTAAATGAGCAGAAGTTCTGTGCTAAAGGGCTATTCATATTTAAATATCTTGCAGACGAGACTGTGCCCACAAATATAACAGAAAACAATTTCCCTGGTTCCCTGCAGCTTAGAGTTGCTTTCAAAAAATGCAATTTTTATTCCTCCTTCCAGATAATCCATCTGTCTACTGAGAGGGGTATTAACTATCACAAGACAGTTCCATTCTCCTTAGCCCTCATTATCATTTCCCATCTTCTTCTTTGTAGAATGAAACAAGCTAAAACAACTCACAGAGCAAAATACTGTGGAGGCAAACTGCTTCTAATGCTTTTAATTGTTGCTCCCCATGCTTGACACCTTGCTGTGACAGCCAGCATAGTAGGTGCTCCTGAAGCTGCCTGATGGGGTGTCTCTGCAGGGCTTGAACCCTTCCAGTATAGAATCAGCTCCACATACATCTCTCACAAGTTATTGATGAGAACAGTAGACTTTTCAAACATGGAGCATCCTCTTCTTTTCAAGAAAACAACAGAAAACTGAGGACTTTTTAGCCGAGGCACCTTCAGTACCCCAGGAGAGGCTGTAATATCGGGGTAGTCATCCAGCACTCATAGTATGGAAAGGTGTTCTTGAAAGTTCTAGCAAAAAAAGAGAAAGTGATCAGTGTCCAAATGCTCATGTGTCCATTTTTAATGGTTTTCCCAGAATTTTTTTTTTTCATTTATGTAAAAGGAATTTAAATTAACTTGTTTTTCATTCAACTAATCTTCAGTAAAAAAAAAAGTGACCACGACAATTTTGAAAATACTTTGAAAGTAAGTTAACACTGGAATTCCTCGGTCTATTTAAACTTGTCATCTTCAATTGTTCATAGTGACAGATTTCCTAATGCTCACCAGGCACTCACGCATTTTATGTTTGTTGGAGTGTGCATCTTGTAATGTTCACAGCTTCACTGATTCAATCATTCCTATTTTTGCTACTGATTCAGAAAGACTCACAGTATGAGGGAGAACAACAGGAGTGAATTGGTGATGCTGATTTCATCCAAGCATTTTTTCAGGATTCATAAATATACAGAAAGCTTAATCTCACAATTTTCTTGAAAATGATTTAATTTTCATCATTCTCTTGTCTTGTAGAAGATTTTGTTTTATTATTGTAGAGCATTGATTCAAAAAGAAAAAAAGAGAAAAAGAAATAAAAATAATACAACAGCCTCTAAGCTCTAGATAAGCATCTGTTCAAGCTGTTCAACTTTGTCTAAACAGGTCCATACCTATATTTTGCAGACACTTCAAAGACAGCCTTTGCCCCGCCCATTCAGTGAATACATAATCGCTCCTATGAAGCAAAACAATTTCATCCAAAAAACACGAGCTTTCAAACAGCATGAGAACTAAATAACCATTGAGAGTGACTAACCCAAATTTCCAGTCCAAAGTTTTTCAGTCCTTTTCAGTTTGTTTACCTGCATAAATTTCCCAAAGGAGACGTGGATCCTTTCAGAAATGTCACCTCTGTAGACTTCTGCAGCGTATGCAAAGTTGGCTTTTTATTTGCTGTTTTGAAAACCACGGGGGTCTACAGAGCAAAGGCTGAAAATCACTGTTCTGGTCTAAATCAGGCATAGCAGAGGTGTGAATATGCACTTCCCCATTTACACTCAAGGACCTTCCTCATCAAATGTCCACAAAGGAGATGGTTTATGAGGACAAGATTGTGAATCAAATGCTGGATGGGCAGGGAAGAAACTGTGGTTTATGTACCAAACAGTAGGCAAGCTCCTTGCACTTTTATTTTCTTAAAATTTCCAAAGGTTGTAATTTCATATGATTCATGATAGGAAAATTTTAACACGTTGATAGAATCCTATTTTTCATTCAGATCTAGTTATGACCTTGTCACACAATTTGATTTGGTGAGAACTTAGAAACCCTGAGATCTCCAGGGACAAGAAATGCATGGGCCACATTGTGGTCACAATGTAATTTAAAATATTTCTGGAATTTCTTAGAACTCTCCTCTATTTAAAAAAAAAAATTATTTATTTATTCTACTTACAGAATTTGGGTGTTGGGGAAAAGGGACAGAAATACAGATTAGGTTAGGAACTGCATCCAAAAGTGATGGAGACTTCTAAAAACAATGCAACTAAGTAAAGACATCCAAGCCTCATCAGGACATTCTATCAGTGCATTATTCAGGTCCTGACTTTAAATTAAACCAAATTGAGACTTTTACACTTAAGATGGTATTTCACCTATCCTTCTTTCAGCTGAAAGCATCCAACGTCTTTCTTTACTGCACAATGCACATAGATATATGGGCCATATTTTGGAATGAAGCTGTGAAGAAAATATTTTGATGCTATTAACGCGAATCTGAAAGGAGACTATGGTGACAGACTATGGTGGCTGTATTACCTATCTAGAGGGCTCTCTGAAGTCTTTATTCTTCACCATTGCACATTAAGGTCCTTTCAGAATTCAGGTGAAATATAAGATTACAGAGCTATCTAGCATGCACCCACAAATCATGGAAGGTATTTTTATTTAAGTGCCTAACACAAGAGCAAGTTTCTTTCGTACACATGAAACAGCACTAACACAGCTTCTACCTAATTGTACAAAACTCAACAGAAATAAATCTGATCAAGTGTTCACATAGCTCAAAACCCCAAATATGCTCACAGTACTAGAACAATAAGTCAACAAAAAAATAATTAATGCTACTAATGTACAATGGAAGGTCAAATGATCATAGTTCAATACCTGCAAAATGCAGTGTAAATATACATAACAAATTATTAATTTTCAAATTAAAACCAATACACTGTGTTCTCTTATTTAAGAAAGTTTAAGTGAAAGGGCAAAAATATATCTTAACTGAAACTATGGTGTTTAAAAAGTGAGCTTAGTATTTCCAGGAAGCTCAAACAATATATATTTTTCCCCCACATTCTTTTAGGCATAAATCATTAGGAGAGTTAAATGTAAAACAGCCTTTAAGGGAGCAGGACTCAGTCAAGGAGTTAAACAAAAAGAGGCAAGTAGCTTGCAAACAGGAGAGCAGTTAAAAGTAAAGATTCATCAGGGATCTTACCTAATGAAGACAGAAAAGACCTTGGAGAACCTGGAGTAGCTGCTATTCGAGGTTTTCAAGGACAGGCTAGTTAGTGTCAGCATTTGTCAACAACAACTGAGGTACAAATTATTCCACTATCTGTATGAAATTTGCATTAGTTTATCTCCCACACCCCATTCCAGACCTATTTTTCTAGGAATGCATGAATTTGGATTGAAAAATGACCTAAGAGTCTTCTTGTCATGACAAATGCCTAAAACTGTTTTTTCTGCATCTGTTCCTGCACCGAACAAAGTATTGGAGTGCTTGATGTCTCACCTAGCAGATCTCAAGAGAAAAGGTAGGAAACCAGTTGCAGTTCTCTGATTCCAGACCACCACCAATGTATGAGATAGGACTGAGTTTCTAGATTCAAGTTATGGGTTGACCTTGAGAGAGTATGCAAAGGTAGCATGACAGGTCAGAAAGTTCCTCCTCTCTGGTGGTCCTTGCATAAGATACTGCCCCTGGTATTCTCTGTCCCTGGCAGAGTGAGGGAAGACGTAGGAGAAGTAAGCACATTATCCTCTATTTGGATCTTTCCTATGAATGAAGATAAACTCGTTCTATTTCTTAATGTTTATTTTAATTTATATTTACTTTAGAGCTACTTCCCCATTTCTAGCCCCATTTTCCCCAGGTGTTTGAATATTTATGAAGCTATATAAATAAGAATATATGGAGATTGAACATTCCTTTATACAAACGGAGTGGTGGGACTGACAAAATATTTGTACTTTTTGGTGACTGATGTCGAAAAGTGAAAATATAATTTTCCCAGAGGGCCAATGTGGCTCCTGAAAAACCTGCCAGTTTTATACTTTACATTTGAGGGAAAAAAAGCAAAAGGAAGGAAGGGAGGAAGGGAGGGAGGGAGGAAAGAAGGAAGGAAGGAAGGAAGGAAGGAAGGAAGGAAGGAAGGAAGAAAGAAAGAAAGAAAGAAAGAAAGAAAGAAAGAAAGAAAGAAAGAAAGAAAGAAAGAAAGAAAAGAAGAAGAAAGAAAGAAAGAAAGAAAAAGAAAGAAAGAAAGAAAGAAAGAAAGAAAGAAAGAAAGAAAGAAAGAAAGAAAGAAAGAGAAAGAAAGAAAGAAAGAAAAAGAAAGATGGATGGATGCAGGAGGGAAAAAGGGAAAAATGCACTAGGTACTTTGTGAGGCTGCAGTTAGTACTTGCCCCTTCCCAAGCACTTCTGCTGCTGTTTGAGAGGCAGAGCCTGCACTGTGTAACAAGTCACAGTGTACACAGTTACAACAATCACCATCAGTGTCAGGTTTTTTAAGATGACAGCCTCACGCATCCTTTCATGCCATCCTTGTTAGGAATAATCCAGGGGTACAGCACTGCATGGAACTGCTATGTGCATGGCAACAACACTATGATTTCATTTCTTTTTTTCCTTTGTGTCACACTTCTAAATAGCTACAGCTTCCCTGCAACTTGCCTTCCAGTTCTCTGTAGCACTAGGTAAAGAGTTCATCTGCCATTTAATTCTCAGAGTTGCTGCTACCAGAAATTAAAGGACACAAATCATGCTCACTCTTGAGCTGCTAAATCAGCGCTGATACAATGATAACAACAGGGTAAGTTCCCCTGTAGTTAGGACTCAGGAATTTTTGCACTGTGCTACCACTTAGTCTTTTGCTAATAACAGTGCTGAAAATTTCGCATGAGATTTGTTCATGCAGATGCAGCCACAGAGACCTTGCTTTTGTGGTTCATTATTGCTATTTTCCTTAACTCAAAAACAATTCATTCTAGATTGAATGTAAATATTTTATTCTTGGACTATGGAAACAATGAGATGATGATCCAAGACTAATCACATTTTCAGTAACAATAACTGAAATGGTTTACTTAGCATGCATACATTTTAAAAGACAGTTTCGTAACTACATTTTACTAGAGGGCAGTAAAACCTTCTGCATCGCTGAGCAAATCTCGTGTCCAAATCTTCATTTACATCCCTGTGTGGGCTGTTACACTGCAAACTTGGATCTGAGTGCATTTCCCTCCCACCTTCTTCTTGCAGCCATTAAAGTTTATTTGAAGAATAACACTAGATCTACGTTAAGCTAGAAGCATGATTACTACTTGTGGGCATCTTCTGTTTTCTTGCAGTCTTAGTTAATCTATGTATATGAATGCATTTATTTTTTCTTTTGGTGGATTGTTTGTGGATTCTTTTTGTTCTGAGAATCTTTGCATTGGAACACCATTCAAACAAGTTCAACTTATTTATGAAAGCAAAAATATCAGTGAGCCTGCTCTAAATATCATATATTATGGACCAGCATCAGTTCTTTTTTTCTGCACCATATGATGTAGCTAAAGAAAGAGGGAAGACCCTTTTCACACAGACATCTTACTTCTATTCGCATTTTGCTTCTAAACTGATGGGCAGTTGCATTCAAATACAGATTTTCTGATTAAGTGACTTCTAATATGTTCCCCACATGAATGAGACATCCTCAGTTATGCATGACAATCTTCTGTTGTTAAGGTATTCTTCCCATTATGCAATACCAGAGTTGAAATTCCAATGTAGCTATATTAATTAGCAGAAAAACAAACCAGTTTTATTAGCAAGAAAGATGTATTTTGGAAGCAGTTGGTTACTTAGCAACAGCTTCAGGTATTAAAACTTCTTTTACTAACAAGCCAAAAAAAAAAAAAAAAGGATACTGCTTACTACAGTACATTAGATCAGCATGCTTTGTGTAAAGGATTTTAACAGTCAAGAGATGTGACTGTGTTTAAGATTCCTTTTTCCAGTCACTAGTTCATTGTCAGCAGCAGCTACAGAGCAGCTTTATGTGCATTCAGAGACAGCCAGGAAATTAGTTCTGCATGACTGACTCAGCACTGTAGCACTGAGAACAACTCTCAACCATTTCCTTAAACAATTGTTTATTTCTTGGTGTGATAACAATGTTAAATATCACAATTCTAGACAAAAAAGATCAGATTCATTTGCATTCAAGGTAAAAAAGTATTAGCACTATTAAAGTGAAGTCGTACCTATTTCTGGCATTACAAGACTTTTTTTGCAATTATTATTAAAAGTTCAGAATGATTCCTGGTAGCTTGTTTAGTGTTTTCTTTGATGCTAAATGGAACTGAGAAGCAAAATGCCACCAAATTAAAATCAAATGAAAGTACTAGTGCATTTTCAAAGTGAGAAATCTAAAATTAAATAAAATTTTTGAATCAAAAAGGAGGTCTATTAGACTTTTCATGACAGAAAAACAAGTCAGATCTTTTTAAGGCCTATATGCATTGAGAATTCAGATGATTCAAGATAAAGCAAAGACTTAGGGTTCAGATGATAGATATTGAATGGCTTCTGTTTGAGTTACCTTTTGCTCAAGCTGCTTGGGATTCCCCAACCCTGGGCACTTAGACATCTGCCCAAAGGCAAGCACTGAGTCCCAAGCAGGAGTTTGGCAAAATTGAAGAGGCCTGGGAAGGCATTCTGCTACCCTCCAAATGCAATATGAAACAGACTGGTCTCTAAGAAAACACTGAGAACAGAGTGCACCCAGCACATTGCCTCTCTACCCAGACAAATTCATGAAGACACATGACATACTCAGCATTCATAGCATTGAAGTCTTCCCTGAAAATATGAACTATAACCTTGATCATTGAGCACTATCAGGGCTCACACATTTCCTTCAAAACACTTCCAGAAGAAATCTCTCATTTCTCACTACCAAGATAGTAGAGGCTTGCAAAGTTTATGAAATTCCAGAGCTAAGTAGCAACTGAGTGGTTTCTCAGCAACACCAATTTGGGTTTAGGCAATACATTTTCTCTAAGGCCTGCTGAAAGGGTGTGAACCCTTTTATTGGATCCTAATAATTTCTGCTTTCTTTCTAGTTATGAAGTTAATCTGAAAATACTGTCTGTCAGTGTTAAGTGTTGCTTTTGTCTTAAAACGAAGAGCTCTTCAACCAGAGGTTTGCTTTCTATTATAAGTTTCCACAACGTATTAGTAGATAGGGCTAAAGGACCACTAAAAGCAATGGGTTTTCCAGTAAATCTCACTATTACTTAAAGATTTTGGCTTCAGCCACATGCAGAATATTTTTCAATTTTTTTCTTAACTAAAGCAAAAAGTCAGCTCTTATTTATGGATTTATCTATTCAGTTGGGTACATTTGTTTCCTGTAGCAACGTGCAGTGTTTATTATTAGAGAATGAAAGAATATTGCTTTCTGTTGTGATAATTCTGCATTTTCTTTGATGTCTGATAAGAGATTTTTTTTATTAACCTCTGGGACAGCAAGACAATTTCACGCTGTCAGTAAAATACTGACAAGACTGGGCTCAGAGTTTCCTTTTTTGTATCCTGTTTAAAACAAATAGAAGCAAAATAAAATAAATCTCTGATCCATAGATTTCATGAAACAGAGAACATTCCATATTGGTTATATGCAGGGAAGAAAGATAATGGCACATTAGTTTGTTTTTTTTAATACATTTTCCTAGTATAAGTAGCTGAGTAACTTCAGTTTTCAGTCTTGAATGGATTAGTAAGGAATTCCCAAGTGATGAAATAAGACTGATATGTGAAGGATGAAGAAATGTTTTAATGCAAGAAAGATGTGTTATGTGACAGGAATGAAGATATTAGTTTGAAATTTATATCGCTCTGTCTAATCCAAAATGTCTCCTCTGAAATGTGTTTGCAATGTGCCCTCATTTAGCAAGGAAGAATGGCATTACAACCAATGTGACCACCCTCACAGTCACTGCAGGTAAATGTACCTATCCAGGAGCATGTCAATAAAAAGCCAGATGGAGTAATAAAAACTTTGTCAGATCATCATATTAAACATTAAAGCTAAAACCTGTGGGCCATGCATGGTTCATTAAGATCATGCATGGTATATAATTCCCCTGACGCTGACAGATCCTTAAAAAACTTAAAAAAACCCCAAAACGTGAGATAAAATACAGCTGACTGTAAACAGTAACACATACATCTCAGAGTCCTCATTTCAATTTTGAAGAAAACCAGAAGTTGTTCATGAGTTTTATCACCAATCAGTAAGACACCATATTTAAATAAATTAAATTCTTAACTAAGCATCCCAGTGTAAAAACAAATTAATGAGTCAGCAATGTGCTCTGAAGGAAGAAAGGTCAACAGTATCCTTGGCTGCATTAGGAATAACATTTCCAGCAATCCTTTTCCTCTGCTCAGCACCTCATATCTGGAGTAATGGGTCCAGCTCTGGAGTTCCTGGTACAACAGAAATACATACATAATAAAGCAAATCTAGTGAAGAGTCATAGAGATGATCAAGGATTGGAACATCTGATGTATGAGCAGATACTCAAGGAGCTGGGACTGTTCAGCCTTCGGAAGAGGAGTCTTATGGGGGATCTCATCAAATAAAGATCTGATTGGGAAGAAGTGAAGATGAAAAAACCAGAATCTTTTCTGTGGTACCCAGTGACAGAACAAGGGGCACTGGGCACAAACTGAAATACAAGAAATTAATCTCAAACTTTATTTTTAGAAGGTGATTGAATTCTAGAATAGGTTACCCAGAGAGGTTGGGGGGGTCTCCATCCTTGGAGATATTCAGAACAACTGAATACAAACAGAACAATTTTGCTCTAGCTGACCCTGGCTGTAAGTAGAGTGGTTGGACTAGGTGATTGAATGGTTACTTGAAGAGAATGGTCACCTCACAAACAGGGATACAGACAAGGCAGAGATGTTTAATGCTTTCTTTGCTTCACTCTTCATCACCAGTGATGGGCTATGGGGGTCCCAAAGACCTGAGCTGGGGAACCATGACTGTGAGAATGATAACATCTCAGTCAATCCTGAACTTTTTCAGGAACTTCTATTCTAGGTGTATCCCTATGAGTCTATGGTGCCCAATGGGATTCATCTGAGAAGACTCAAAGCTCTGGCTTATGTCATTGCAAGGCTTCTCTCAATGATTTTTGAACAATCTTGGGAATCTGAAGAGGTCCTAGTTGACTGAAAGCTAGCTCATATGGCCCCAGTTTTCAAGAAGGGCATGAAGGATGACCCTGGACAGTATAGACCTGCCAGTCTCACTTCAGTGATTGGTAAAACTAGGAAGATTATTCTGGGAGGTATTGAAAAACACCAGAAGGACAACAGAGTCATTGGTCAAAGCTATCATGGTGTCATGAGGGGAAAGTCCTGCTTGTCAAACTTGATTTCCTTTTATGACAAGGTAACCCACTGAGCTGATCAAGGGAAGACAGTTGATGTAATCATTTTGGATTTCAGAAAAGCTTTTGATACCCTCTGTCACAGGATCCTTCTGGACAGGATATCCAGGACACAGCTGGATAAACACATCATGTGATGGGTGAGCAACTGGCTTATGGGTTGGATGCAAAGCATTATAGTGAATGGGGTGACATCAGACTGGTGACCTGTCACTGGTGGGGTTCCACAGCGCTCCAACGTCGGTCCTGTGCTCTTCAACATCTTCATAAATGACTTGGATGCAGGATTCAAAGGAATACTAAGGAAGTTTGCTTAGTATTAGCATTAGTTTAATGATGACATTAAACTAGGAGGAGCTGTTGACTCCCTTGAAGGCAGAGAGGTCCTGCAGAGAGACTCTAATAAATTAGAGGGCTGGGCAATCAACAACCATATGAAATTCAACATGGGAAAGTATTGGATTCTGCGCCTTGGAGGCAGCAACCCTGCATGTACGGACAGACTGGGGAATGAGATGATGGAAAGCAGTTCTGTGGGAAGGGATTTGGGTGTCCTGGTCCATGGCAATTTGAATATGAGTCAGCAGTACCCTGGCAGCCAGGAGGGCCAACCATGTCCTGGGGAGCACCAGGCACAGCATCTCCAGCCAGGCAAGGGAGGGGATTGTCCCACTCTGCTCTGCATCTCGAGTCCTATGTGCAGTCTTGGGTGCCAGAATATAAAAATGACTTTAAACTACTAGAGAGCATCCAAAGGAGGGCAACAAAAATGGTGAAGAGCCTTGAGGGGAAGCAATACAAGGAGTGGCTGAGGTCACTTGACTTGTTCAGCCTGGAGAAGTGGAGACTGAGGGGAGACCTCATCAATCTACAGCTTCCTCATGAGGGGAAGAGGAGGGGCAGGCACTGATCTCTTCTCTGTGGTGACCAGTGACAGGACCAAAGGGAATGGCCTGAAGTTGTTTCATGGAAGGTTTAGGTTAAATATCAGGAAAAGATTCTTCACCCAGAGGTTGGTTGGGCACTGGAACAGGCTCCCCAGGGAAATAGTCATAGCATCAAACCTGCCTAAGTTCAAGAAGCATTTGGACAATACTTAGTCATATGGTGTGATTCTTGGGGCTGCCCTGTGCAGACCCAGGAGTTGGACTGGATGATCCTTGTGGATCCCTTCCAACTCAGGATATTCTCTGATTCTGTGATCTCAAGAGATGCTGCAGAGCTCATTAGAGACAGGCTTTTTGTCAAGGAGTGTTGCTATAAGACAAAGCATAATGGATCTAAACCAAAACAAGGTAGATTCAGACTAGATACAAGGAAGAATTTTCTTATGATGACGGTGGTGAAACACTGGAAAAAGTTGATATGAGAGGCAGTAGATGCCCCATCCCTGGAAATATCCAAAGTGGGGTTTGAATGGGGATCTGAGCAATCTGGTGTAGTTGAAGATGTCCCTGCTCATTGCAAGACCATCGGACTGGATGGCCTTTAAAAGCTCTTTCCAAACCAAACCATTTTATGATTTTATGATTCTATGATTCTGTGAAAAGGAAACCTCAGTTTAGGATTGTACCTAGAGTTCATCATCAATTTGAAAGTTAATCACTGATACAAACACACATGCAAATGATACTACAGATGACTGATGTAACTGAAGTACTAATTGTACTAACTCAAGGAATTGTTCTATACAGGAATTACAGTAATTTATTGTCTGGCTGATATTTAAACCTTAGTCTCTCTGCTTTAATTTATATTCATAGAAAAATTAATAATTTTTTTTTTATTCACATAAATACACATTGATTATACTTTCTAATTTTATTTAGTTCTGAACTGATGTTGCAAAATTCAGGGTGATCTGAGGTTGCATTTGTACATACCATTATATATAAGTATAGTAATTCATAGCATTATTCTCAACGCTTAAAAGCATTATTTAAAAATCAGTACTTATTTTGCAGTGTGTGGGGGAAGCAGGTTGCCTCTTCCTATTCAGAAACAGGAAGTTTTTTAAAAGCATACAGAATAAAACCACAAGCAGAGGAAGGTATCCCCTTAGGATGCTTGGCCTAGAGGGGGTGAACAAGAGAAGCCTTTCAGAAAGCAAGAAGAAAAGCAAAGAGCTGGACAAGTTAGCAAAATTCCACATTTTTATCCAGTTCATCCAGTTGCACAGTAAGGGGTGATTCGAAGGAGTGATTCGATCAGCAGCCTGATTCGAAGCCTCGGTCCAGATCATAATTCAATCTGTAAGTATAGAAGCCTATACATAGGTGTGTAGATATTTGACAGTATGAAAATTTATGGGAAGACACAAGTTACTCAAAGACCAACACTCAGACCACTTATTTCTGGGGGTGCAGGGGTATAATTGATATCTAATGATCCAAAACTCAGGCTTACCAGCTATCACAAGAACAACTTCTGTGGAAATCATTAGTCAAGCAATAATAGTAGATCAAACGGGAGGAAATAGGATTTGTAGTAACTCAGAGTGTGGGCCAGACGGTAAGCTGAATGAATTCAAGTCCAGGAAAAAAAACCAAGCATCTTGACTACACTGCAAATAATGGTAGACAATGATCCTGAAATGTTTTTGAATCATAAAATGCTTTGGGTTGCAAGGGATCTCTCTAAGTCATTCTGTCTACATGCTTCTTAAAGCAGGATCATGAACAAAGTTAGGTCAGGCAGTTCAGGGCCCTGTCGAGTCAAGCTCTGAATATCTCCGAGGATGGAGTTCTCACAGCCTCTCTGTGAAAACTGCTGTAATGCTTAATCACCCTCACTATGATTTTTGACTTTTTTTCTTTATGTATCCTCCTGGAAGGTCTTTTGCTGCAATTTGTGTCTATTGCCTCTTGTTCTTTCACTGTGGATGGTTGTCAGAAGTCTGGTTATATCTTTTCTATAAAACCCTTTAACTTTTAGTAGACTGCAATTAGATTTCCTTGATCTTGTCTTCTCCAACCTGAAAAACTCCTATTCAGTTTTCTTCACCTCCTGCATCATATGCTCCATTCCCTAATTATCTTCTTAACCAAATATTGGACTTTCTGAAGCTTGTCAATCTCTCTTTTGTATAGGAAGAAATGATACTGGGCAGAGTATCATATCTATGCCCTGAGAGTGTCAAAGAGAAAGGAATAATTGACTCACTGGCTACACCGCTACTAACACAGTATGCAGTTAGCTTTCATTGATGCAGGTGTTTTTTCTACCAGGGCTGCACAATCCTTTTCTGCAGTGCATCTTTCTGGCTGGCAGGCTGTAATGTTCCATGAGTTTATTCCATCTCAGATAGCAGGACTTTTTGTCTTTGCTGAATTATTGAGTTTCTGTTGGACTCTGTCTCAAGTACGTCAAGGGTTCTGTGAAAGGAAACCCTACCATCCAGTGTATCAAGCAGTCCTCCCATTCTAAGGTCTCACATCAACCTAATGATGAAATATTCTGTCCCCTAAGCAGACTTGATTACGATATTAAGTTGCACCAACTTCAGTATTACACAAGAAACATAAGAAAAATTCACAATTGGTTGGCAGCTAGGTCTTGAACCATTAACCTTAATGGTACAGTAAATTTTTTCCTATTTATAATTTACCCATCTAGTAGCTCCCTCCCCAGCTTAGGTTCAATGATGCTATGGGAAATACTGTCAAAAGCCTAGACACTGATAAAGGAAATGTCATTCACTGATCTCCCTAGTGCCAGCCATCTTCTCAGAGAAGGCACAATCATTGGTACAGGAGTGTGCCCTTACTAGACCAATGCTGATTGTTCCAGACCACCTTCGTGACCTTTATGTGTCTTGAACTGGCTTCTAAGAGAATTTACTTCATAGTGTCCCAGGGACTGAGGGTAGAAGAAGGTAGTAAGGACTTCAGACTCTTCTGTGTCCTTCACTATTGACAAACCACTCCATCCAACGTGCCAAGATTGTACTTGGGTACTCCTTTTGTTTCTGATGTAAATTTAAGAGCCTTTCTTATTCTCCTTCATAACTTATCTTCTTTCCTATCTCTCTCTATTTGTAACCCCATCTGAATTTTTACCTTTCAGTTCCATTTTAGCACATCAGAGCACCATTGTATATCCCTCCCTGGTATCCCATCCCTACTTCCATTTTCCATATCTACTTCCAGCTCCTGTGTACATAGGCAAGTATAACCTGTGGTTGATGATAATCTTTCAGACCAGCCTTAGGACAGCAAGATCTCCAATTATGGATCTTCTTTATAGTAGTCATGAGAAGTATGATGTCTTGCCTATGTCTCATTGTACTTGTGATTCTAGGTTGCTTTTGTAACAGTAAGTCTCTGAAGAACTTCGAACAAATGGAACAGAACATATAATTCTCTCTCAAAACACATTTACAGCTAGGCTGAAGAATCTAACTTTACCTGCAGTCACTGTAAAATTAAAAGAACAATCAGATCTTTCTCCTGGCAATTCTGAGATAATATCCTTTTAAACTTTGTAACAGATGTGCTTTAAACATATCACAGGAGAAAAGAAAAAAATTTTCCCAGATGAAGCTTCATTTTCCTTCATCCTCACTGAGAAACAGCTGGAATGCAGATAATGTACACTCCTCTAGCTTCCTATACACGCTCATTATGGTTAATGACCTAGTCAGTACAGTTTTTAACTTTATCTATACTTTGCACATATCTAGCCATATCTTAATTTTATCAGCATTCCCTAAAATACCTTTTGTCTCTTTCACTTGCAAAAAAATCCTTCTCTGGTCAAAGAAAGATCACTTTGGAAAAAAAGTCCTGTTTAGTTCCATTCTGATAAAAATTATTTAAGTTAGAGAAATAAGGATATTTAAATACAAGGAAGTTGAAGCTTATATATACAAGTCAAATTAAATAACCTGTGTTCTTCACATCATTAGTCTCACCTTGATATTGTTGTCAGAGAGCAATGATTCAAAGTGTAAAGAACAGAATCGTGAGATGCATATCGAAATAGCGATGCTGGCCTAGCCATAAGGCAGAGAAACCTTCAGGTTCATGATGTTTCCAACTTAAGGATTTTTGAACAAACATGACCATTAATTCTATGGAATAAAGTTTTTCTGATTCCCTTCCAGCTCCTTTGAGACAATTTATAGCTGCAGGGAGTACTGAAGGAAAAATTCAGTGAACTGTCCAAATGCATAATTGAAACTGCATAACCATGAGATTTTGTACAGCATCACAATGGTGGTGAGATATTTTACCCCTTGGCTCTTAAGTGCTTCACTGGCTTAGATTTTATAGAATGCAAATGTCACAAAAATGGTAAATAGAGGGAGTTGCAATTACTGTTACAGGAAGTTCAATGTTTTGACAAGGATCCAGAGGTGGCAAATTGGATGTATATATAAGCAAAACCAAGAAAGTTCAGACTGAAATACCAGAAAGCTGATCTGGAAGTAATATAGAGGTCAAGAAAAGTCCTTTAATCTTATACCCATAAAGACTTTATCCTGAAAGACCAAATAGGAAAGTGAGATGCAGTCAAACAATGAAAATGAATGAGGTACATTCCTGTGAAAATGGAAGAACAGACTAATTAGAATTGAGTGTAATGATGTTTGACTTCCATACAGACTGGTTGTTCTCTGTCATAAACCAGCCAAGACTGAAATGAGCAAATAAAGATGTTTTACTGTAGGAAGCATTGTGAGGTAGTATAGATTAGAAAATCTGAAAATCACCATTAAATTTTAAAATAATAATAATTTAAAAAATCAACATAAAATGAAAATTCAAAGTTATAAATTAGGTCTTGTCATCTTTTAAAAATACACAAACAGGTAAGATTATCTTTAAATTTGAGCATTCTAACCAAATCAAGCATTCTGAATATCTGTCCAACAAAACCATATGATTTATGTTTTATGAAAATTCAATAGTCACATTCAAAATAGCCCAGAGGATCATCCCAAAGCTCATATGAAGACAAGGAATGGCACTATCTCTAATGATTCAATAAACTTGCTTGAAAAGGCTATCTTAGCAGTTGGATAATCTCGGCCAAAGAACAATGAAGATTAAGATTGTTTGTTCAGAAGGAATTTGAATGAAGCTAACAGATAACTAGATACGTGTGATTCTTGTGATAAGCCAAAGTAAAAAAGTAAAAGTAGGTAGAGATAGAGACGAAACTATTAAGTATGGGATCCTTGTCTGTTATTCGAAAGGGAATCAGTGATTTACTAAATAAGATTCAGAGACCAGATGTCTAAGTAAGTATTTGAGGGATCAGACAGAAGCAAGGAATGGTTTAGCAAAAGGAAAGCTGAGTCACAGGGAATGTTCATTAAAAGAAAGAATATAGACTATGAGATACTGATGAATTCTTGTATCAATTTACTGTCAGCTGAGCATTTTAACCATATACACCCCGCATATTTTTCAATAATTTTACTCACACACCAAAATTGCCTTTTTATGATAATACTGATGTATTCCACAGGAGTATTGAATATAAACTTAAATTGAATGTTTTCCCTTGGAAAAATAATTAAACTTCTTATTCATTTTAGAGCATATCATGGCACATTTTAATTTGGAAAGTAAAAAGGATAATACCAAATTACACTAATAACCAAAGTAGTGCTAATAATTTTGAAATGAAAAAGATAAGAGTTCATTGATTGTGAGCAATTAGTCTATAACAGCAGGTAGCAAGAGATTTCATTTCACTGAAGAATTTCTATTTTGCGCCTTCAAAGGATTTAGTTTTTATGTTTAAATGAATTAAAAAAGAGTCCTGAAGTGCCATAACATGTACACACATAATGTTACAGTAAACCTTTGCCCTTTCCCCCATCTAGTCTCTACTTCCTCTGTGACCTTGACTGCATACATCATTTAGCTTGTATGGTTTCCAGAGTAGCCAACCTATTCTTCCTGAAACACTTTACGCTTACTCACACCCAGGTATATTCTTGGACCTGAACTACCAGATACATGAGCCTGGAGTTGCCAAGATTACATCTGAAGACTTACAGTGGGTGGTGGGTTTTGGTTTGACCTTGGATGGCTGCAGACCTCTACCATCTTCTCTGTCAATCACTCTCCTCCTCAGCAGGAGACTGGGGAGAAAGTCAGGCAAAAAGCTCATGGGTTGAGATAAGAACAGGGAGATCACTCACCAATTGCCATCACAAGCAAAGCAGACTCAGCTTAGGGAAAACTAATTTAATTTCTTGCCCATCACAAGAGTAGTGAGATAGTGAGAAACAAAGACAAAATCTAAACCATCTTCCCCTCACCCCCACCTCCCTCCTTCTCATTCTCTCACTTTGGCATTTACTCTGGTGTTTCCCACTTTTTCTGTTCCTTTCTCCTCCCTCTGTGATGTTTCCACCTCTTTCCTAAACATCTTTCCCCGAAGGTGCCCCCACCTCAGCAGTGGGCTCAGCTGTGCCCAGCAGTGGGCTCAGCTGTGCCCTGCAGTGGGTGGGTTGGAGCTGGCTGGAACAAGCTATGTCCAGCACAGGGAAGCACTGGCTTCTCTTCACAGACACCCCATTGTCAGCACCAGGACATCTGCACCCTCTACAGCTCCAGAATCAAGCCCAGCTGAAGTGTACCTAGTTTTTGCTCCAGGATTTCTTAGGTCCTAATGGAGAGCAGGGACTTCCCAGTGCTTCTCTGTCTGACAACAATAGGCTTTGGTTAGTCAGCATTTACACTCAGGCAATGGTCACACCTCCTTGCCAGATGTTTCTGCAGCACAAGACAGAGACACTGTATGGGTCTGGCTGAGAAGTTAATTTTCTCCACAGCAGCATTCACAGTGCAGTGCTTTGCATTGGTAGCTAGAAGGGTGTTGGTAACACACCAGTGTTTTGATTATTGCTGAGAAGTGCTCCCTCAGCATCAACACTGTCCAACATTCCACCCCTTCATCAGTGAGCTGGGGACAGGAAAGATGTTGAGAGAGGACACAACTAGGACAGCTGACCCAAGCTGATATATATAGGTATAGGGATATCCTATACCAAGGGACATCAGCTTGGATATAAAAGCTAAGAGAAAGAAGAGGAAGGGGAGGCATTTATTTGCAGTATTTGCCTTCCAGAGCAACTGCTACTCATGCTGAAGCCCTGCTTCCCAGGAAGTGGCTACACATGGCTTGCTGATGGGAAGTAGAGAATAAAAGTTTGGGTTTTATTTCCTTCACATGGGCATGTTAAACCTTTCACTTTTGCTTTAGTAAATTGCCTTGTCTCAACCTATGAGTTGTTTTCCATCTTATTTTCTCTCCCCTGTCAAGCTGAGAAGGGGGAATGAAAGAGTGGTTTTCTGGGCAGCTGTGAAGTGGGTTGGTGCTGGCTGAATGCCAGGCACCCACCAAAACCTCTACCTCTACCCACCAAAACCCACCAACCCTCTACAACTGGAAAAGAGAGAAAATATAATGAAAGGTTCATGAGTTGAGAGAAGGACCAGGAGAGATCACTCACCAAATACCATCACAGGCAAAACAGACTTAATTCAAGCATATTAATTGAATTTATTACTAACATAATCAGAGCAGGACAATGAGAAGTAAAAGCAAATCTTAAAAACACCTTTCTCCCATCCTTATCTCCTTCCCAGCTCTGCCTTCTCACCCCCAACGGTGCAGGTAGACAGGGAAAGGAGGTTACAATCAGTTCATCACACATTGTTCCTGACACTGTTCAAGGAGAGGAATCCTTCCCCTGCTCCACTGTGGGGTCACTCCCACAACAGACAGTCCTGCACAAATTCCTCACTCATGAGTCTATCCCACAGGCAACAGTTCTCTAAGGACTGCTGCAACTTGGGTCACTCTTCCGTTGGGTGAAATCCTTCAGGCACAGCCTGGCCAGAGTGTGTCCACCACAGGGTTACAAGTTCTACCAAGAATGCTCCAGAATGGGCTTCCCTGTCCATAGGTGTGCAGGTCCCTGCCAGCACTCTGCTCCAGCATAGGCTTCCCATGGGTTCACAGCCTCCTCTCAATCATTCATATGTTCCAGCATGAGTCTCCACCCCTGTGGGTTGTAGGTGGATCTCTGCACACCCCGTAAAACGCCGTGGGCTGCAGGGGCACAACTGCCTCGCCATTGTCTGCACCACAGGATGCAGGGGAATCTCAGTTCTGGAACCTGGAGCACCTCCTGCCTCTCCTTCTGCACTGACCTTGGTGTCTGCAGAGCTGTTCCTCTCACATGTTCTCACCCCGCTCTTCTCTGGCTGCAATTACATCTGAGCAATAACTTTTTTTCCTTCTTTTAATACGTTATCACGGAGACATTACTATCATCCTGATTGGCTCAGCCTTGGCCAGAGCAGAGTCTGTCCTGGACCTGGCTGGCATTGGTTCTGCTGGTGTACCGGTTTGGCCAAATTTAGAAATATATCCTCTGAGAGAAGGCAGGTCACCACCCCTCCCCTCACCAGGTTCGGGAAAGAATAAATTTTCCTCAAAGGAAAGTGAAAGAGATAAGAACTATTTATTTGACAAACACACAGGAAAAGGAAAATAATGCTAAATAATGAAAATCTCTTGCTGTGGAGAAAAAAACCTGGAAAAGTGTTAGAGGCCTCCCTTTGGTCTCCTTGGAGCTGGGGCTTGGCCCAGAGCCAGACCCTCTGTGCCCAGTGGAAAGTCCTCCCGATGTGCTCTGATATTGAAGCAGTCCAGTGGAAAAGGGAGAAAATCTGAAATTCCAGGGAAGGAAAAAAAAAGTCCAACTCTCAGTCTCTCTCCGGAGAAAAAGAAGCTGAAAAAACTGGCCAAAAGCTGACTGGGCAGCAGCAAGCCGAGTGCTTCCTCGCTTCCCCAGCCGCAGCTGGAAAAAAAGTCGCTATCTCTGTGTGACTTTGAACAAGCTGCAAACTGCTTTGAAAAAGTTTTGCTCAGTTTTTCCTTCACCCTCTCAGGCCTAGTTTAAAGGCATAAAAAGGCACAAAAATTAATTTCTGGGCATAGGGCAGCAATATGGGATACACATCATAAAGTCACCCTGAGACAGCTGGATATGAGGGTAACCTTCTGGTAGCTTCTCAGAGAAGACACCTCCGCAGTCCCCCCACTTTGAAAACCTGGCCACGCAAACCCATCAAAGTCAACCTACCAGCAGACTGTGAAGCTGCTTTAGAATTCTGTTATTTTAATTATCCAGTCACTGTGTGAGATGTTTTGACAAAATATATTTGATTTTCCTTGGGGTTCCTACAGCACTACTTTTAGCCTGTTCACCTGTGATATTCCGACTTCTGCATACTGCTGTCTTTGGCTCCAGCACATACCAAGCTACAGGAACAGCAAAACTGATGTGCTCTCCTCCTATGTACGGTTTAGCAGCTATTTTAGCAGGATGTAAGAAAATTCTGACAAAGACAGAATATTTTCTGCTTCTAGGTCATTAAGAAGAATTCATTCATGCTTACATTAAGAACATGTAATGAATTCCCATATGCAAACTGGAACACTTGAAACATGAAAGTTGAAACAAGGAGCAAGATCACATTGTCATAACCACCGCATGTGGTCACTTATGCTAGAGAGGCATTTATTTGATACCCACCTCTATAAAATTCCTCAAGATACTTTAATGCCTGAAGATTTCAAATGACTCTTCCTGATCCTTGCTCCTTGCAGAACTTGCAAATGTAAATAAAATTCTGCTGCATACTTCTGTGTGGCAAGACAACATCTAATAGTTTCTTGGCTCATCTCATCAACTCAAATGATGGCTGCGTTTTCACTACAAGCTGGACAGAAAAGAAGTCTTCTTTAACGCAAAATCATGCTTCTTTCCATATCTTCACCAGCTGTAATACTCTGTCGGTATCTCATGCAGTTGAGTCTGGAGTCGAAGCACATACACATTGGATATAAAGATTTTACATGGAGGCAGCTAAGAGAAAGAAAAGAATAAAACACAGGTTACAGCTGAATTATAAGGTTTTAAGAGATATATGCCTGAGCATGACAACACTGTGTCAATAGTGAGGAGAATTACAGATGTACTGCAGTGTCTGGGAAAGAAAATTAGCTTCCTCAGGATCTAATTTGAGTACACTTGTTTGTTTTACCAGAGCTGTGTTATAAATATATTCTGAAGCGTGCCAATCACTTGTAAAGCAATCTCAGAATGATATGCATTCAATTACAAAGCAATGTCCTGGTGTGAAATCTGGAAGACTTTTTCTTAAGCCATTTTAAACTGGACTATATAAATACCTACACAGCACTTTGTAGACAGAATTACACCCTGAGAAAAGCATTACCTTAATGAACCCATAGATGTTCTGATTTTCTAATTTGTATGCCAGTCATCTGATAAGAGTACATAACTAGAGGGCTGTAACAAATACATGCACTTTACTTACTATATTTAGTACCAGCCTCTCAGAAACCTGCAAATATTCATTTCCTTATTCTTTGTACTTATGAAATGTTTTTCACGGTATTTCAAGGGCTGTATTTACAAATTAAATATCTAGATCTAATCTACATTGTTCCAGTGAGAAATGAATTTTTTTTTTTTTTTTTTTTTAATACTAGCAGCAGCATTCAAATAGAACTCTTACACTTTAACCAGTGATCATGGTCCCTAAACTTTTATAGTAAAATTGAGAAACACAGACCCATGGTTCAGGCAATCCAGGTACCTAGGCTATGGCTGCACTAACAATTTGCTGCCTCCTTTTGCACACCAACATGGCTGGCAGCTTCTTCAGACGTGCATATTTCTCTGTTGCTACAACAGCCACTGCTGGATGACAGTCCACTGCTTTTACACCTAGCAAGCAGTGGTACACAGTAGGAATAGGTTGGTAGAGCTAAACGGCTGAGGCTGTGAATCTGGTATTGATGAAATACATGTTTCAGAGATGATTACTCTAAAACTGCTTTGGTCCCATAAATCAGATACTTCTAAGAGCCAGGGTGCCTGAGACAGGCACACCAGGAGCCTAACCTAACACAGTCAGCTTCATTTCATCACTTCTGTGCAGGGCGCGTGCTCTGTGACACCAACATGTGCCTGTATGACACCAACGGTATCACAGAATGGGAGCTAACTCCAAGATTGATCTCAGAAATACTTCTCTGATCCTAACTAAAACCCTGATGTGAACATATCCTGTCAGAGATTCCTCACGCAGTGTTTCTGGCTTGGTTTTGGTTTTATGTGACAATATCATATGGTCACCACTGGCTTCTGTATTTAGTTTCTCAAAAACATAATGATAGTTGAGGAACAAGATTCTTCGTACAAAAGAATATCTAAAATTACTTCATTATAAGAGCTTCCTCGACTGTAAAAATTTTATGAAAAAAGCAATAAAAAAGTAATATTAGATGAGGTCAGGTCCATGCATATCTAAGTTCAGCATAAAAAAATTATTCATGGTCCCTATGTCAAAATAATCCTCATTCTAACCTGCACTGCAAATGCTACTGAAACTCAAAGACTGCAATAGTGTCAGCAATTGCTTGAGGGAAGCATTAACAAGTGGATTCGGCCTCTAATACTCCTTCAAAGACCTGTTGTGAAGGAATTTTCTGTGAAATTGTGAAGTTGATCTGGAAGAGGCATGGAGATGAGCCGTATAACCTTAATAACACTTAAAGTACAGTTCTAGGTTGGTGAGTGTTTCCAGGTGGAAATGAAGGATAAGATTTGCCTCTGAAGCAATAAAAATAATGTGGAAAGTTACTTCAGTAAGTCAAAAGCTAGATAATGAAAGCAAAGAAGAACTAAAGAGGGGAGGTGGGTTGGTTTGTTTACATTTTATGTAAACAGAAAAGAAGGATTTTCACATTCTCTGTAGCCAACACTTGGTAAGGCCTACGAGTGTTATCTAAACCAAGAATTTCCACAGGAATTATCAGCTCAGTGTCTGCATATTTTTCAGCTTTAAAGTAAAAGCAATAGGATTTCCTTGCCCAAATCAAAAAATATAAAGAAATATATGGAAAGTAAAAAGTGTCTTGAAATTCAACATATTGAGATACGTTTGACCTATTGGTATTTTATACTACGATACATGTGGATATACATAGCTATTAAAATACACAATCAAGTAGTACGGAATTATATAATATTTTGTTCCTGTATTACAGCTTAATGACTGTAAGACGTGCCCATTCAAACATATTTTGGAGTTCAAAAGTTTCAAACCCATGCCACTATCCTCCAAACTCTTTCATGTGTAATTCTGGTTCAGTTCTAAGTCAATAAAAGAATGACAGGGGAACAAGACCTTTCCTTGTCTTTGGTAAAGACCCTGGTAGACCTGTAATAAGCACCTAACCCTCACCAGAGATGGTGTGAGATCGTGCCTTGCTTGAAAGATGCTGCATAATTCTGCTCTCCCATTAATCACAATCCTTATGTGGCCCGTGTCACACAACAAAACTCTACTAAAAATGAAAACCTCTAGTAGCTGTCCAGCATAGAATTTTTGTTTTCCATTATTAATTGTCAGTTGTAAAGACAATTTTAAGATTCTAAATACGCCGTTTACTCAGTAAATAGTAGGGGTTGCAATATGTGCATAAGTTCTTTCATGTTTGTGGTAATTTATCTGGCTTAGCC
Organism: Corvus hawaiiensis; assembly: GCF_020740725.1. Lineage (NCBI taxonomy): Eukaryota > Metazoa > Chordata > Aves > Passeriformes > Corvidae > Corvus > Corvus hawaiiensis. The sequence continues at coordinate 29,764,366 of NC_063215.1, forward strand.
ATTTAGCTTAATGGATATGTGTTGGGGTCCCTCCCCCCCCGCCATGGAGCCCTGGGAGATGGGCCCTGGGGGGGAGGCACAGGGTTTCCCTTCCCCTCGTCAGCCTTGTTTCCCATTGGTTGGTTTGTGTTCCCCTGTGTGGCCAAGGACCCTGGGGTCCCATGACTGAGAGTTCCTGAGCAGAGCCCCGGCCATGCAGCTGGAGAAATAAAGATCTCTGAAACATCTACCATGAATCTGTCCATATATACTTCCTTTCCACGGGACTCCTGGTTTGATATATGCGTGTTGCAGTACCCCCACTGCAACATAATGGTGGAAAATTGAGAGCAGAACGATCCCTGATCCCTAAGTGACTGATTTGTGTGAGTAAACCCTGGAAACTTTGGATTCCTCTTCTTGTTTTTGTTTTGCTATTCCATATCTGGACTATGGAAGAATCGTGGGAAATGTGGCTCTCTGAGCCACAGAAAAAAATGTATCTAGAAGTTAAAGGAATCCTTGAACAACAAAACAAGAAAGTATTGGAACCGGGAGATCTAGAACTTTTTTTTAACTGGCTTTTCAAAAATTTCTTCTATATTTCTCGAGACTTACTTTTTGATATTGAACCTCCTGGAACTAGTCAAGAGTGTTTTTGCCACGAGATCTTGTTGGAGATGAAGGATCAAACAGAACATGCATTAGTGATTGAACCCTTGCGTGGATCCCTCGTGGTCAGTGAAGCTATTCAGGAGCATTTATATGGTCCTATTACCCCTAAAGCAAAGGATGGCCATAGTCCCGCGGCCGAGCCCGCGCGGCCGCCATCCCGGGAGCACATGACTGCAGCTGTGCCGGCGGAGGTGCCTGCGCTGGATGTGCCCAACCCCCACGGGAGCGCGCGCCTTATTGCGGACCCCATCCCTGTCTCGGGGTCCCCGGCCACATGGCTGCGAGTGAGGGAGCGATGCCGCAGGCGCCGCGGGTGCCATGGGCCATGAGCAGCCAGGAACCGGGCATCGGCGTTGCAGCCCGCTCTGAGCGACTGGCTCGGAGAGCCCTGTGGAGGGAGAAGCAGCGGTTTCCACAGCAACATGAGAAGCCGCGCAGCGCAGCACCGAGCCGGAACGGGGCCGCTCTCAAAGCAGCGTGGAGTTTGCGGAGCGGAACCACTCACAGGCCACGGGGCCGACCGCGATGGCAGCGCGGGGCCGCGCAGAGCCCAGACACGCGCCGGAGCAGCGCCGCTTGGAGAGCGCGAAGCAGCCGCAGCGCGGGGGCCCAGCCGAGACGTCGGAGTCGGCGAGGCGGCGGCCACGCGGGACCAGCAGCCACGACGAACACGCAAGCACGTGATAGGAGGAGTTGTAGCCACGAAAGTCACAGGAACTGTGAAATGGTACAATGTAAAAAACAACTATGGATTTATAACACGAGATGATACAGGGGAAGATTTATTCATCCATAGAACTGCCATTAAAAGGAATAACCCTAAAAATTACCTGCAAAGTGTAGGAGATGGGGAAGTTGTACAATTTGATATAGTGCAAGGAAAGAAGGGTTTACAAGCAGCAGATGTTACTGGGCCTAGAGGTATTCCCATCAAAGGCAGCCGTTATGCACAAAATTATAAACAATATCCATCCCAGCAATTTCCCTACCCACAGCCTACTTCCCCCTTTTACCCTATACCCAATATGAACACCTTCCTAAGTTTACCCCACCCCCAGTTTATTCCTAATCCGTTTTTCACCCCATGGCTTCCCTATACAATTCCATTTCCCTACAATTCCTCTCCGATGCCGAGGGAGGGATGAAAAGGGGGAGGGAAGAAATTAAACCCTCTCCTGCCTCAGTTTCCCCACAAAGCATGCCCGGAGAGTTCTGTCTCCCTTCTGTCAGCCCTAAGATGTTCCACAGAATCTGTTTGGACATTTAAAGACTCAGGAGGGTGGCTTGTTTTGTCTTGAAACTGTTCTTGTTATGTTTATCCAGTTGTTTTCATTCTCCTTTTATTAAAATAAAACAGGTGAGATGTTGGGGTCCCTCCCCCCCTGCCATGGAGCCCTGGGAGAGGGGCCCTGGGGGAGACACGGGGTTTCCCTGCCCCTGGTCAGCCTTGTTTCCCATTGATTGGTTTGTGTTCCCCTGTGTGGCCAAGGACCCTTGGGTCCTGTGACTGAGAGTTCCTGAGCAGAGCCCCGGCCATGAGGCTGGAGAAATAAACATCTCTGAAACATAAAAAAAAAAAAAAAAAAAAAAAAAAAGACTGTAGGAGCTTGGGTGGGTTGGACGGTCGGGACGGATGGAGACAAGAGATCTCTGAAGTCAGGTCTTGGAACATGCGGTTTATTGCAAAGGGCGTGGGTGCAGGGGCACTGCTTAGAGCTGCCAGCCGCAGCTCGGAGCAGGCCCAAGAGAGCAAGAATGTAAAAGTAAGAGCAAGTAGGTAAGAGCAGAGTAAGAGTGAGCGGAGAGGAAGTAAGTAAGGGGGGCCGAAGTCCTGGTTACAATACAATAAATCATCTTCTGTACTGAATATTCTAATTTTCACTAGCCAATCTAGTACAAGATACAAATCCTATAGCATTTACATACAGCCTATAAGAGTTCTTATATTACCATAGAGTGTTACATTTTAACTCCTAAAAACTACTCTTTGGACCCCTTCTGCTGAGCTAGTAGGGTCTGCTCTGACCCTTGGACCTGCCTGCAAGCAGAGGGTATTGTTCCATCAAGAGGGGATTACCTTCAGTCGGCCATACCATTGTTTTCCAGTTGTTCAGTAACTAAGACTTGGTATCTCAAAGGTGGCCTTCATTTCGATGTCGCTTATAGTTTTCATATTCCCAAAATCTTTTGTCAGGCAATCATATTTATAAGGCTTTCCTGTTTCATCTTCCCCAACAGATATGGAGAATTTTGAAAAGGAGTTAGTTAGCAGTGGGCTGAGAAGCTGTAAATATTTTGCCTACATGTATTCTATATAGGAATAAATTGCCAAAAAGGAAGTATAATGTACAAGCGTATTTTTTTTTTACATGTAGATGCAAGATTTCATTCTGAATGACACAGTATTTTTAAATTGTTAACTATAATTCCTTTCCATTCTTATAGTATAATGAAGAGTAATAAAAAAGAGAGTTCTATGAAATATTTTAATTTATGCACATTTTAGAAACCAATTTGGTTAATGAGAAACAGCAAGGCATCTTTTTCAAGATATTTTCCAACAACTCCAGGGCAAGTCTGATGCTGCTCATCCTCACCATTATAATTTAACACTTACTCTCTCCAACTTTCTCCATATTTTACTGTTTTGTGTATGTACATAATCTAAGTAGGTCTTGCATTTCTTTTCCACTGATGTTATTAGTCATGGCAATGATCTTATTCATGACAATAACTTCATAACATTTTCAACTCCGTTACAATAATTCCAACAGCATCTGGGTGGAAAGAATTAGAAATCATAATAATAATGCTGAAATGTTTAACAGCTTATTTAAAAATATTTAGAAAGAGAGAATGCAGAAAAAATATGAAGAATGATTTTTCAGCACAGAAGTTAAGAAGAAATTTACATTTCAGGGTCTGCCATTCAAGGTATAAATTCCAGGAAAAAATATTTAGGATAAAGAGGAAGAAATATTTTTGAAAAACATGTTTTAAGGAGTTGGAAAGCCTGGGAGACAAAAATCTTCAAGTATTGTGCTCCTTATCTGCAACAAGACTGCGAGAAAATGCAAAGATAATTTGGATCACCTCCTGAAATGTCTTCGACTACAAATCATACAGAAGACCAAAGGTGAAATGAGTTTTTGAAAAAGACATTATACTTTTCTCAGCCTTTGTTTTGTAAAAATTCAAAGACTGAAGTTCATTTAATCACCATCAAAGATAATCAGAAAATGGAAAATGAAGGAAAAAAATAGTAAGCACTGCAACAGTTTGTCTTCTAATTTTATGCATGTTATCATTTTAGATTTGTCTTGCAGATAGGAAACACATAAATTTTCCATTAGACATTTTTTTATTACAAGAATTAAATAATAAGTATTAATCTGGTCTGATGGAAGGTGTTCCCTCCTGTACAGATGGGTAGGAATGAGATGGTCTTTAAGGTCCTTTCCAACCCAAACCATTCTGATTCTATGATCTTTCAATGCCTAGGTCCTTGAAAATGTACATCTACATTTCAGGTCTCAGTTAATTAAATAATAAGAAAGGGGAACCCCTCCAAAATTTCACAGATTTGTACTCACTTTTAAAGGCAATGGATTTGATCTGGAAAAAAAAATCATTACATTAAATTTATACTGGAATTGAAAAAAAGGACATATTTGTAGGACCACACTATTAATCCTTTCTCTAATATATCATATATGCCCTTTTGTCCATCTCAGATTGGCACATAGTAGCCCAACAACTCCAGTAGATTTTGCAGTAGCAGAAGTTTCAGCCAGTTGCCAATCAAATCAAAAAATATGAAAAATGAGCCACTGACTGAAATGTGCTAAAAATTCCCACAGGTAAAATTTTTCATTTACAACCCTTATTGATGTTTATAGGTAGCTTTTAATAGGTTGTTTCTACATTACCAAAAATATGCTAAGTGTTTCCCAGTCAAGTCGAAATTGCTAATTCATCTCTCTATGATGTATCACTATACACATTAAAATAAGTCAGTAGAATTATGAAAGAATAGATACGAACATAGAACACCTATGTACAACTCTACTGTTTCTATAAAATGTTTTTTAAATACATTTTAAAGCCACTTGTCTACCCTTTAAAATAACCAAGAATTATTAAGAATTTTTTTAAAAAGAAAACCTCAAAGGTTTGGTTCTTATTTGAGTAAATGTTTAACGCTATGGTTTTTCTTAATCAAGCCAAACTTCTAATTATAACTATGCAGATTAATGATAAAAGAGGACAACACTGACATAATACCATCACAAAATGAGTTATACAAACTGCAGTTCCTACCAGGTCATTTGAAAAATAGAATAGTTCTACAATTGTATTTGCAGCTTGTTCAAAATACAATAAAGGACTGTTAAATTGTATTCTTTATATATGCTCTCTTTCACTGTGGATTTACAGTGTGGAGGATGGAACTTCTGTGACTACACTCACATCTTAAATTCTTTAAAGACTTAATTGAAGAAAAATTACACACCATTGTGCAGGCTATTATTATTTGGGTTTTTTGTTTGTTTTCCTCTTCCAATGAAGAGGTGATTTTTCAATTATTACTACCAATGCTATATTATCCTGCATACCATTATTAATAGTATTTGGTCAAAGGTGAATGTCACAAGAGATTTTATTGAAAGGTGTATCTCACGAGATTATATAACACATTACACGTATTCACATATTACACTGCTTCAATTCACTTCAGAAATTATTTTTCAGTTTCAGCTCTTTTTAAAACACATATTTTTCATCAAATTAGTAAAATCTTCTGGATGCTATGATAAATGGATATCTTTAACAAAAGGTTAAGAAATGTGAGGTCCTTTTCATAAATCTCCTGATTTCCATGACATGTAAAAACATAAAAAAATCAATGGGTCAGAGAAAAGGGTCCTTTTTTTGTCCATTTAGCCTAGACTGCCAATCACCAAAATTCTTCTCACGGAACCAATGATCCTGCAAATCCTGTTTGTTTTTAAAAATGAGAAATCATCCCGGATATTTTTCTACGTATAGTTTTCCTGCTTTCTACGTATAGTTTTCCTGCTTTGTGCAATAATGCACTAAAACTGATTTAATGGTCACCTCCTTTTTCTGCTAGTCCTTCTAATGAAAGGAACAAGACTTTAGCTTCAGACAGTGGTGGACTCTATTGCCTGCAGTACAGTTTTAAAACCTCAGCTGAGATATATGGTGCAACTTAAAAGTTGGTCCTGAAATGACACAGAATCACAAAATCATTTAGGTTGAAGAGACATCTGAGATTATCAGATCCAACCTTTGATTGATCACCAACTTGCCACAGCACTAAACGCCATCTCCAACTGTCTCCTGAACACCTCCAGGGATGATGACTCTGAGACCTCCCTGGGCAGCCCATTCCAATGTTTAACAACCATTTGCTCTGGCACAGGGGGTCCTCCACAGGCCACAGGTGGATCTCTGCACCCCGTGGTCCTCCATGGGCTGCAGGGGCACAGCTGCCTCACCATGGGCTGCACCATGGGCTGCAGGAGAATCTCAGCTCCGACACCTGGAGCACCTCCTGCCCCTCCTTCTGCACTGACCTTGGTGTCTGCAGAGCTGTGTTGCTCTCATATGTTCTCACTCCTCTCTCTGGCTGCAATTGCTCCTATGTAGTAACTTTTTTTCCCTGTCTTAAATACATTACCCTGGAAGTGCTACCACCTTTGCTGATGCGCTTGGCCTTGAAAAGTGGCGGGTTTGTATTGGATCTGGCTGGCATTGGCTCTATTTGACATGGAGAAAACCTCCATAAAGCTTCTCACAGGAGCCACTCCTGTATCTCTCCACTACCAGAGCCTTGCCAACCCACTATGTTGTTTAAAGAAAGCCTGGACTTCTTCTATAGGGAAAGAATAATTTTAATATGTAAAATTAGAAACTGTAGTTATTTTCACTGTGCCCAGAAGAATTTGTAAAATTAGTTGTACGACAGAATAATCAGACATGATGCACCAGAAGTTTCATCAAATGACCATTTTTGCATGCTATTTTTAAACAGTTTCTTTTTCAGTATTCAAAAGTGCTAGTATTTGGTTTTATTTCCTTATAAGTCTATATAAAATGTTTGGTACTTCAGAACAACCAGGGCACAAACTTATTATGATTTCTTTCAGGGAACAAATGCTTCACTACTATTTTAATGTTTTGATTTAGAACTTGGGTTTGTGTGTTATTTAGTTATTTATTTATTTAAAGCAAGAAAAAAAAATATAAACATCTGCATATAAATGCCTTTTTGACCAGGAAAAAGCTAATTTATAATTTTCACAAAACATCTCAAATGAAAATTAAAGTGGTACCATGTAAATATGAATTATTCTTATATTTTACATGAACATGGAATAGAAAATGTCTTACATTTGGTCTGTTACTCCAGCTGATATCTTTGGACAGCTTTGGATAGCCTATGTAAACATATAAAGAAGCAGTAGGATCAGCTTTGTATCAGATGAAGGGGTCTAACACAATGATCTGTCTAATAGAATTGATGGACTTCTGAGGAGCACCATAAAGCACCATTATTAATCAATAATTAAAGATCTAGCTGCAGCACTGTGATATGAACAAAAAGACAAATACATGCAAATAAATATTTTTCAAGTGTAAAAAGGATCAAGAATATTATACTGTATCAGTAAGTCTTATCAACACGTTGTGACTGAAAAAGCTTCTACAAACATATCTTTGCCAGTAACTAGGAAAAAAGTGAAAACTTCATTTCTTTTTCCCTAGATTAAGGAAGAAAATAGAGTACATAGATGTCAAGATCCAGGAATATAGTTGAATCCTGCATATTCACAAGCCTTCCTGAAGTTTAAAAAAAAAAAAAAAAAAAACAAGTAATAAAGGTCAGAGGTGGAGGTATTACAGTCAGTTAAACTTACATTGCAATAGGAAAACCAGAATTTACTCAAGTGGCACAAAGCCAACGGAAATAATAAAAACACTACCTCTATCAGCCATCTGATGTTTTCCTTTATAGAAAGAGATAAGGACAGGAGAGATGTTTGCTGCTTCCAATACTTCATTGATTTCAGGTCACGAAGTATGCTTGTACCAGAGGTACAAGATGTTTTTGACCTCATCCTGCAACTGCAGCTTAAACTGGAGTCAAGAAATGGGTATCTATGGACCTCTTTAATGCATTTCCACTGAAAGTAATTTTTCCTTCAAATAATAGAATGTATAGAGATATGAGCAACTTCACAATAGCATTTTTCTCTCAGACACATATAGGCAACCAACAAAGTACCACTATCATCCGAACAAAGCACATTTTCCTTCCTTTCTCCTAAAATTACAGCCATTCATAATCACAGAGCTGGTAAGTTCAAATATAAAAGAACTATTACATTATTTAAACTATCCTTTTCCCAGCGCTGGACTGTAATTTTTTCCTTTTTTGTGTCAATGTTTCAAATTTTTTGTTTTAAAGTTTCAAGTCTAATTGGGTTTAGTATGCGAAAACCATTTATCTCTAAATTTTCATTTTCTTCATTTCACACTTTCATATTCATTTATAATTTCTGTTGTTATTTTTTAAACTACTTTTTTCAATAAATTTACAACTTTCAGACAGATAAGCTGCCTTTCCTCCTTTAAAAAAAATGCTGAACCAAGATAATCAGTTTTGTAGCAAACTATTATTTGGTAAAGCTGTTAAATAGCAATGGCCTTAAAACTATACAAAGGACTAGTTCTCCAGAGTCAAGGCCTGACTGCTACAAGACTTAATTTTCACTTTTCTTTGGTCACAAATCAAAAATTATTTTACCTCTCTGCAAAGGCTGTGTGGTTTGTAGAAAATGGAGGCTTTATTAACGCATTATGAATGATATGTCATGATTTTTCCATTAATCCAGAACCTTCTTTTTCAAAAAACTTGGGAAAAAAGGATGATTAGATTTGATCAGAACACAACTTGTGTATGAACTATTGATCCATCAAATTCTTTCATGCTCTGCAAGGCAAGGGAGTCTCTTTATCATCTGCAATTGCCATGGCAAATTTCTTAAAAAGAACACACTTTGACAAAAGGTAAGGGAATCTTACAAAAAATCGTTTCCTTGTGATATCATCTGAAATAGGCAGATCTGGAACCAATTTATTGAGTGTAAATTACTGCCAATTTTGCTTTGAATAACAAAATGCTCCAGAGATTTCTGAGATATGTAGCTACTGGGAGCTGTCTGAGGATTTTTATACATGAGGATTTTTATATGTTTCTTTAACATATCTTTCAACTTAATCAGATACAAAACATGCACAACCTAGCATTCAGGGAAATTATGTGGAGTTGTCACACTGCCTGAAGGACTCTGGGATCCGTGAACCAATGAATGGATCACACTGAACTATGAATGCAATTTGTTCATCTGTAACAGATAAAATATGGATATTTGCCATACAAATGTTTTAAAACCTCAGAAAAAAAAATAATTCTAACAAGTTTAAGTACTTCATTAAAAGTAAATAATATTCTCTTTATTTTCCAGAACAGAGTAAGACAGCATGAGTTGTGTGTATATGAATAGGACTGTAACAGGCAGAACTGGTAAATTGTACTGCTGAATTATTATGCATCTCCTAATTGTAGCAACTCAAAATCTCAGATGAAATATAAAGGCAAAAGCTTTATGTGTTAAAATGCCTGGTGAAAAATACACTGATGGACCTCTTTCATCCCTATACTCCATACTTAGCATTGTTTATCACTGATGTAATACTAATTATACTCATATGCTGGTAGAGAACAACTTACTTCGCAGTACACATCTTTTAAAAATAGACTTTAATTGTAAGGACTTTTATGCACTGGTTTTAACAAACATAAGAGGCAAGGCAAGGAATGGAAAGGAGACATTTAGAAGCAAAACAATAAAAAGTATGTAAGATCAGCCCTCAGATGCTGCAAATAAGTAAACCTTGCTAAATAATTATCTGAATCACTAATTTGTTGAAAAAATAAAGCTTTTTTCAACTTGTCAGTGAACACAACAGCACCTCCCTTGGGCAGCCATCAGGTCTCATCGGGTCAAAAGTGCATCATGCAAGAAATGAGAAACCAGCCAAAATTTTGTAAAACATACCAGACCCACTTGCTTATTTTGTCAAAGTTAACAGTCCATGGATCAGGTTTGCATTAATACAGATATTTTCAAGGGTTTATATTAAAAGTTAACACGTAATACACTGAATTGTATCAAATGTATCCTATTTTCAAAGCATAAGAGACTGAAATGACCTCAAGGACTTAAAATTGTTGTTCCTGGTAAAATATGAGACCTAGTTTCTTTAAGGAACCCTCCAGCCTACTGAAAATACAATTATGCTGTTTGTTTTAACTTCTTCACTTCTATGTAAAAGTCAAACTATTGACTGGCTCTGGGCAGTGAGTAGCATCATGTGAGCAGATCAAGCTCTGCAACCATGCCCAAGAAACTGGAGGAGATCAGGAGTAACCTCCTTAGAGATAAGCTTCTGAGAGGAAGGATTGTCAGAGCCTCAGCTAAAATCAGAGCTCTAACAAAACAGACATAGAGGAATCCCAGCCACTGTAGAAATGGGGATGGGGAGGTGACCAGGTGGGAAGGATTAACTGAACTCAATTTTTCCAGAAATCACACATTTCAAAAAGTAGGATCCTTTGTGAATTTGGGGTCAAGTCACTGAAACCTGAAATATAAAATGTGCTATTTACGAATCCTTATATCAATATTACAGGAGTTGAATCATACTCTTTTGTCTCTTCACCTGGAACAATATTGAGTTCAGGAATTTTCATCCTGCTGCCACCAGAAGGAAAGAATAATTAAAACTATAGAACTGACAAACACATTGCTTCTGTAAGTTTGTGTGGAGTTTAGAACTCAACAGGTGGACCCAGAAGCTCTGCCTCTTACAGGAGTGTGTAATTTCTGTAAGAGTAAGAAATTCATCGCCTTCAGCTACCAATGACTTCAGCACTTATAAGCCTCATGCCTCCCTCTAAGACAGGATTTTACCTATGTGAAAGCAGACGTCTTGGCTCTCAGCTCCTTCTGACTGCATTGGTAGCCAATTCCTGCTGAGTCTGGAGCCACACTTGCCTTTTTTTTTTTAAACTTCAAGCCCAGAAGATAATTCACAGTTTGATTAAACAAGGCCAAAATTGCTATAAAATTACCCCCAAACAAATTATGGAAATTATAGTTCGAGCTTTTTTAGGTTTTTTTACAGAGGAAGTAACTATACCATGACACTATTCCTTCCTTTATTTATGAGACTGAAGTACAGAGGATGGGCTATGCAGTCATAGATAACCTGTTGTTCATCTTAATTGTGTGAACAATGTCATCCAGGTGGTAAGTAGGGGGCCTCACTCCTGCTCTTAAACGTCTGTACAATCATAATGGAAATGCAGCCATCAGGACACCCTAGAAAAAGTGCTCACCTCCTCAAAAGTGGTTAGGCAACCCTAGTCCTGTCTCCACTCTAAGACAATTAAAATAAGAGCAAGGGGAAAAGGGAAAGAGTTTTGTTTTTACCTGTGAGCTGTAAATATTTTCTTATGTATTTCTTATGTATGCTCTCATGTATTTTACCTGTACATTTAATTTAGAGCTATATATTTTTACTCATGAGCTGGGCTGTGGGGAAAAGACAGTGCTTAAAACAGTCCCAGCTAATTAGACATCCAGCAAACTCTTTGTGTGTTGATCACAACACTTGTGACACTTTGGGGATACGCTACAGATCTTTATTACAGCAGTTGAGTAGCAGTTAACCATTGATCCAACAGAGAAAAGGCTGCTGCTTAGGGAACTGTTAAAACATTTGCTGACAGAATTCTTGAATTTTTTGTCAAAGTCAGAGGTGATGCCTTGCATTCCAAGTTCTCATATATGCAGATGACATATAGCACCTATAAATAAGAGTTGTTTTTGAAAGGCTGAATCACATCCTTTAAAAATATGACAAATGTGCTTCTATATATGTTCATAAACACACACCTGTAGGCTGAAGTCTATGTTTTAAGTCCGCATAGAAATTATATATGTATCGGTAGAAAAACAGAGTGGAGAGGAGAGAAAACTGTGGAAAGAGAATTGATGAACTTTAGGCATGGTTTATCTCACCTCATTTCAGCCATCTACAATGTAGATCCAAACTAGTTCACCATAGGCTGCCCTATGGTGAATGGCCAAAAAAAAAAAAGGAGCCCAAGGGAGGAAGACATCCTGTGCTAGGACTTGTATGTAAGGGAGACACAGTGAAAAAAGGAATGTGGGTAAGTGACACCAGACACCCAATTTTGCCTGGAGTCCTCCAGGGTGGTTCCCATCCTCTATATTGCCAGCACCATTTATTATCTAGGTTTCATTGTCATATTTTCTGAACACATCAAATATTTACCAGTTTATTAAAATTTGCTTTGAAAACTATTATCAGCCATTTATCAGGATTTCACCTATACAGCGTCACACTGATACTTTTGCAGGACATTCACAAATGCTGAACCACTTAAAAATGCCTGTGCTACAACAGTGGGTTAAGCTGGCATGCAAGAAGAAAGAATTTTAGTAGTTTCATGAACATTGCGTAACAGCTCCCTGTCTCACTGCACACACCTTCAGCCTCTCTACCAGAATGTGCTGCTCTCAGAATGGATGAAGGCCTCCATCTTTCGGCTCCCGGAGCATTCTCCCTTTATCTTCCTGTCAGCTTGTCTCCCTAAGCAGTTTGTAACAACTGACCTTCAATTTCATAGAAATCAAAACATATAAGGGTACTTGCTAACTGTTGTATTGCTTTGAAGACTATCTCTGTCAAACCAAAGTTTGCACCTGTCAAAACCAGAACCGCTGACACTAAGAAATTGCAATACTGTCCTTCACTTAATGTCTTGGGAATGCTGACAGGGATGGATTGTGCACTTTGTTTACTTATTTATTTATTTTTGCTTATTTTGCACATAGTTTCCTATTAAGTTAATCAGCCTAATACTACAGGGACTGTTCATAACTCACCACAGATATAGAGCAATGGGATTTCAGCGACCAAGGCAAGAATAATATGAAATGTCAACAAAAATGCAATGTCCAAGAAATTTTGATCAGTATTTTAGATTAAACATTAATGCATATTAACTTCATATCTGTCATAAATTTCAGTGTACTTCTAAGTCACGCATAAAAAGTGAGCGTATAGAAATCTCACTTAACCGCCTCAAAAATCCAATTTTGCAATTCTTTCATTATTATAGATGTTTATTAATAGGGTAACCTGATAGAAAAAATGCCGAGTGACTTCTACTGGTTCTTATCTCTTCAAGTACTACTAATCCCCACAAATACTGCTATATTGCCTGTCCTACAAAAATCCCTTCTACATCTCACCAGGGGTCATAACAGAGATTCAAAATTATGCAAACTTATATACAAAATTAATCATAATCAGCACTTTGAACTGGCTTGTTAATTTAGGTTTTTATGTTAATTTAGCTGTGTATTAATTTTGTCATGCAGTATTTTCATGGGCTTTTTTAATAACCACATACCAGATGGTGTTCCCTTAAAACTACCCATTTTAAACCACTTACATTTAATCTTTTCAAAGGTAAATTTAGTTATATCAAATTTTACCTTGAAAAATGGCTTACAAAATATATTAAAGTAGTAAAAATAGACAAATTAGCAAAAAGACATGAAGGAGAGCTCTGTAAAACAGCTGAGTATTTGTATACTTAAACTAAAACTTATCCTTTAGTAGAAGGCAGCAAAGGCTTTGATGTCTTATTTGCTTTAACTGTATGCTGTAACTTTCCCAAATTCATGGATTTTCATAGTGCATTTTATTTTTCATCTCACTCACTGTTTTCATCTGTTTCACATCAAATTGCAATCACCTAGTACAGAAGACAAGGACTAGCTGTCCCCTTATCTTGTAATAGTTCCTTATGAAGGGCAGCCAATAACAAAATAAAACAAAAAACCCAAACCAAAACAAAAAATTACAATCAAATGTCAAGAGTATGAGCTCACAAAAAAACCAGAAAACAACTCTGGAAATGTTAATATGTATTGGGTTGACCCTGAGTTGATGGACAGTCTTTAAGACCAATTACGCTTCTCACAATTTACATATTTAAACCGCACGGAAAGGCGGGACTTCCCCTTTTGTCCGAGTTCGCCTGCTGGAAGGTGGGGGGGGCTCCGAGCCTCCCGGCCCCGCCGGGCCAGGACAGGGCCACTGCCCCTTTCCCCCTTTCCCATCGCTGCGGCACGGACCCTGGGTCGCTGGGGGAGACTGTCCCAGAGCCGCAGGCAGCTAAAACCAGCCATGGACTGCTCACAGCTAAACCCATCCAGCGCGGCTTCTGGGGACAGGCGGGTCCCTCTCCTCTCCATGCGGAGCCGGCGGAGTCAACGGGAGCCGGCAGAGCCTCCTGTCTGCAGCCAGCACACTTCGTGCTGAACTGAAGAGGACACCACGCAGCCAGCAGCACAAAGGGAGCGAGGCTTTCCCCACCGTAAAGCCTGAACAAGAACACTCTTCAACATGGCGGCTTCAGAGTCAGCGAGAAAGAGAAGTGAGTCACGTGGGACGGAGCTGGAAATGGCGACGGGAGAAAAGAGGGCGGTGCCGCGATTCTGGCGTGCAGCTTAAAAGAAACTTTCTTGCCTGCCGTGGTAAGAAACTGTAATACCACAAACTGTTTGTCTCTTTAATCCATTTGAAGAACATGGGGGGATGGAGAATCGTCGTGTGGCCTGTGAAGATTGTGAAGAGTGCCTATGCCAGGCTATATAGAAGTAGTAAGAGGCTGTTAGAGACTTGTGGCGAAGAAAAGCCTTTGTGTGCAGGCCAAAATAACTTATCCTTAAAAAGATGAATAACCCCATGTGATGGCCCATGTTTTGCAGTGTGAAGGAACTGTGAGATTTTTCATGGGAGAGATGTTCTACATACAGCAGATTGATTGTTTCCGGGCGGGTCTGCTATTGGTGGCAGTTTGGGAACCACGTGCAACTGAAGGAAAACCCTTTTTTCCTTAAGCATAAGAGAGAGACTTTCCAAGAACTGCAACACTGACTAACATCCCATATTCTGTTATCCCTTGTGTGAGCTGGGTAAAAGGAGAGAAGTGCTGGGGGGGGGGCGATTTGCTTTAATTTTGTTTTGTTATTTTCTCTTTACTTTTAATTCTATTAGTAATAAAGCTCTTTCATTGTACTGCAACTGTTTAAGGTTTGTGCCTGCTTTGCTTTTCTCCTAATTCTTATCTCACCGAAGGAAAATAAGTAAATAATGAATATTTTGAACCAAAACCACTACATTTAATTGGTGTTTCCGCCCGGTTTCGAACTCAACCCGCTACATGATGTTACCCACAATATTTGCATCCTAAAGGCACTTAAATCTATGCTTAACTTTATATACCAAATGAATAACTTTATTGAGTTGTGAGAAATTACTCCCACAAATAAAATTTAATGTGTATAAATGGTCAGGGTATTCATTCCCTTTCTATTACAGATAATTTTAATTTTCTTGAATGTCAGCTGTGAACACATCCCAGCTTTTCTGCATCCATTGTCATGGTTCTGCATTAAAAGCACAACAGGTTGTCATTGAAGTGTAGAGTAAGAAAAAGGTTCTCTGTTCTCATTTTTATTATTGTTCTCTCCTTAGTTAACTTGGCAAAGTAATTTAACATCTTTGTGTCTATGGAATGTAGTTACTGGGACATCTTTTGAAACACTTCAAATCTATAGCAGAAAAAGGTATGATTATTCAATGCAGCATCATAAATACATTACATGACAGAAGAGTAAAATGGAAAGAAGGAAAAACTATTTAAAAATAAACAGTTACAACGAAAAGAGGGAGGGATTAAATAATGTTTCATTTTGCTTCATTCACAGTGTCTGGATGTTTTCTCCCTCATGAAATTAAACTTCGGTAAATTGCTTTCACTCCCCATCCCTCACTCCTATGAAACAGATGATCATAACACCAAATGAAAGAGAGAACAAAGTGATATTTAATGTTGGCAGTGGTAGAGATGTGCCAAATACTGCAAAAATAAGGAAAAAGAACACTTAATTCAAACTGAATGGCAACCCTCTCAGAGAAACAGTGTGCATACATTCCTTACTCAAGCAACCTAGTCCATTGTGTTTTATCCCTATCCCTGTACAATCACTATGATTACAGAGGGTTTTATACAGAACAGCACATTACCTGGATTATCTGTGACTATGTGATAGTATGCTTTAACCATCTCCAAAACTCAACCCCATAAGGTGTGTTCTATTCAGGCCTCCATGATCACACCAGCATATCCCAGGCACATCTACAGCACAGAATACAAGGAGTCTTCAGACATTATACCTCTCCCATAAGCTCTCACAGCATGCCTGTAAAAACCCGCTTTGGGATATATCTGACAGATCTACCCTGTATCACTGCATGGGAGACACTATTTAATTTTGTACCAGAATCTTTGAAGCCATTTGGAAACAGAGGAAGATACCTGGGCTGGTGAGTTTTGCCTCTCCCTTCCCACTGTCCTCCAAAGGCCTGTTGGTGTTGACGTCTGAAAATGAAGATATGCTCTATCTACAGACTGTAAATTCATCTCACCTGAACTCTTGAACACAGTAGCTCAGCCTCCACTCTCCCACCTTTCATGACTAAGACACACCAAAATGTCTTGTGGTTACCTTCATCACTGTCTCTTTTGAATAAAGACTAGAAATCTGCTCAATTTACAGATACCCAGAGACACACCACAGACCATGCAGAGGAAAGAATGATGAAGCAGAAAGTCCTTTTCTGGACTGGTCATGTGAATGAAGTGAGTGTGCACATACGGTTCTAGATATGTAGGAAGCAAAGGATTTAAATGAAGGCATTCCTTGATGGTGTCAGTTTAGGACACTACTTTTTTTTTTTTTTTTCCCCAAGGGATTTGAAATATAGCACAGTGAAATACCTTCACTGTGACTCATGGAGCTCATGGCCAAAGAACTGACAAAGAGCTCCTGGGATCTAGTGCTCAGCTTCTCAGTGCCCTGTGGCTCTTCACAGCAGCTGCTCATGGCATCATTCAGAGGACTCCAACGACTCACCCAGCTTCAGCTCTGGAGCGAGCATGGACTGCTAAGTCAGCAGGGAAGATGAAGATTGGAAGAAAGTCAACATAATCAAGAGACAGGTTTCTTGCTAGAAACCCTTTGAATTAATTTGTAGAACTATTATATGGCCCTAAGCTTATAGAGAATCAACCAAAGGACATCAAAACTAATCTCCTCCTCAAGGTAATGCTGCAAATCAAAACAAGATTTGTCCATTCAGGTTTTTACACAAAAAGAAAACTTCACAGGGCTGCCTACTTTCTTTAAGGAAAAAAGCACAAGCAAACAATAAAAGTCCTTCCCCTATGCTTAAAGTTCTTTTCCTACATTTGTGGTTTTTACTTCACAGTGTGTCCTGTAGCTTGGCTCCTCACCCATTATGAGGCTGGGTCTCCCAGGACTTCGCTTTGACATTGGTCCAAGACAAATCTGTAAAAGTGCATATCGGAGATGTGTACCTGAGGCAGAATGCAATCCACATCCATCTAGGTTACCTACTGACTAACCAATACAGGGGGTTGCAGACTAACTGTGATACTCTTCAGTCCAAAGACAATTCCTGTCAATTCCCATTCCTTAGAGTCATCTTACATGGAAGACACATAAAGCTGAGGAAAAGCCAAGAATATTTCATTTTTTTCCTCCATGCTATAGAAACATAAACAATGGAAACATCCAGGGTGGAAAAGTCTGGAACAAGAACCTGGCTATTGTCCTGGAGGATGGCCTGGTTGATTCTTTGAAATCAAAGGGCAGGGAAAGAGGGGCCAATAGCCAAAATCCTGGCGCTGCAGAGTTTTCTGAAAGGTCCTCTTTTTCCTGTACATAGGCCCTACACAGGTATCTTTGGCACTGCATTTGAAAATGCTAAAGAGAGGAACACTGTAATAAGACAGGGCATCTGCAGCTGCACGGAATACTTAAGAAGTCAAACATCGCTGTGATCAGAGTAGGGTAAATATTTAGTAGTTGCCAAGACTGCTAATCCAGTGCTTTCCAGATAATTTAATTGTACGTAACTATACTCAGTTCTTTAAAAATGTTTGTGTGTTCATCAGTGCATTACAAACTGTTACTATAAAATACAGTACAACAATTTCCTTTACTTTTATTTCTGACTAAAGACACCTGTGGTGTTTTGCCTTGTATGTCTTTCACTACAGGAACTCAATTAATCCAATGGTCAACAATTTGTTTGTCCATTGCTATAGCTTCGTCAAGCAGCAACTGTGAAGTCAAACAGTGAAGGACAATACTTAGAATTTTGTGTCATGGGCTGAATGTGCAATGTTCTCAATGACAAAATGCTGTTGAGAGAAAAATAATTCTGACACACCTGCTTAGGTGAAATATTTTTGAACTACTTTATGTCCCTTCTCATTTCAGGCAATCATGCCCGTTTCCCTCTTCACTTATTTCTCCATCTGACTTGTCAGGAAACATAAAAACTGTGTATGTTTCACAGTCATCTCTTTATTCCAAACTCTCAGATTTTACATTTATTTTTACCTTATTACCAATCAGCTGGAATAAAAAGCAAGTGAGCAAGTGTTTTAACTTACAGAACAATAAGTTAACATACAAATGGGGGAAATGCTTTCCTTAAAATGAAAAAGAAAGTTGATCTGTTGGAACGACTCCAGAGGAGAGACATTAAGTTGATTACAGGACTGGAACACCTTTCCTATAAGGAAAGGCTGAGAGAGTTGGGGTTATTCAGCACGGAGTAAAAAAGGCTTGGGAAGACCTTATTACGGCTTTCCAGTACCTAAGGGGGCTTAAAAAGGAGGGAGAGTGACTTTTTATACAGCAGACACTGACATGACAAGGGGCAATGGTTCTAAACTGAAAGAGGGCAGGCTTAGATTAGATGTTAGGAAGAAATTCTTTACTCAGAGGGTGGTGAGGCACTGGAACTGGTTTACTAGAGAAGTTGTGGACTCCCCATCCCTGGAAGAGTTCAAGGCCAGGCTAAATGGGGCTCTGAGTAACCCGGTCTGGTGGAAGGTTCCCCTAATAGTAGAAGAATTAGCAATTTTATTTTTAAAAAATGCATATGATTAATAACTGAGCTTTACCATTTTTTTCATTTTGAGCCTATAGAAACAGTTCAGATTTCTTATATATTAAACTTTCCTCTATTCCTCTTTCTTTGCACCAACCACAATTTTAAAGTTTCCTAACTAACATCCTGTGTCCAGAAATACAACAGGAAGAAAAATCCATATGAACATTTTAAAAAATATGTTTTCATAAGAGACATGGTTTCTATATTAAAACCACAGAGGTAGTAGGACTTTAGTGCTAAAGTTCAACTTCATAATTAATGCCAGTTGGTAATTCACAAGACGTGCCACCTACATCCTTATTTCTAAGTTCTCAGTAGCACTTACTACATTAAAATTAATTGCTCAATGGAGTTTTGCATAATAAAGATCAGATTGAAGAAAATGTGTATATTCAGAATCATAAAGAGTTAATTAATCAATAAGCAATTTAGACAAGTACTCATTATTGTATCACAAACCAAACCTTTTAAACAAACAAAAAAATGAACATAGAGCAAAGTTCTATCAATTACATTTAAACTGTGAAGATTATTACTAATTATTAAATATATAGTTAGCAAGCCAGACCTTTGCTGACTGTGCCCCTTGTTCTGCTCTCAAGTGGACATTTCCAGCTGTGGCCACGTATGTGAGTGCAGAGTTTTATTATATCTCATTTCTATTTTTAAATTTTGTTCTAGCATGGTAAAAATCGCTTCTATACCACTTCTTAAGTTTTAACAAGACATGTCCCTGGCCTCCAAGGGTTCATAGCTTTAAAGAAACTTGTTAAGACATGTTGGAAGACAATAACTCAAGAAAGGAGACAAAGGCAGAATAGCACTGCATTAACGAAGACAAGCAGAGAGAAGGAGAACCCAGAATATCATCTCTGTTTTTAACAGAATATCAATAAAAAAACCCCCCAACATTGACTCCTGCAAGTCTTTCTACAGCAATAGTTGGTACGGTGGGTATCAGAACCCTTCATATGAATGGGTATGTGAATTCCTGACTTTAAGTGTGCCACATACCTCCTGAATTCAGAAATGTTTGTCAAGATTCACTTTAAATCATAAGAACTCCTCCTCCCAAACATGTAATTAGTGGTAAGTTATCCACACTTTTGATTTTTGGTTATTTACAAGCAGGACTGTAGTGGCAGTTTCCAGGCATGGAGGATCCCAGAGCACAGACTGGAATTCCCTTTGCTGTTCCAAGCCTGTGGCTGATGGCAGCTACGTACAGGCTGGTGGTTTTCAGCCATGCACAATTGCTGTGCTGGAGGAGGGGAGCTGCAAGCACTGCAGCAACACAGAGATCCTGTGTGAGCCTCAGCACTCCTCTGCATTTCTGCCAGGCATGAAGCTAGCATGCAACCCCCTGCCTGCATCCATCTGCTTCCTGGGGGCAGGAGGAGTCCGAACACTGCCCTCAGACATGCAGACAGCATCTCGCAGGAGGGCATGAGAGTGTGACCCCACTGCTGCAGTGATGCCCTAGTCCAACTTGGTGTGGGGCCACTTGAGAACCCAAGAGATACAGGGTAGAAAGTGAAGATGGAAACAGGGTCAGAAAAACTATGCTGCTAAAAGGAAAAGACATGGAGACAGATGTGGACATTCTTATGATTGCTTACGAGGAGTTGGGAGGATATGTCCTCAGCCCCAGACTGAAAGGACTGGATCTTGCATCAGAGACATTCCTCCATGGGTTCAAAGGCACAACTCAAGTATGTCTTATTACAAATGGCAGGTCTCTAGAAGAGAAATTTTATAAAAGCTCTGACTTCCATTCAAATTAGACACAAAAACAGATTCAGGGAAGGCGAGACCCAAAGAAACTGGGAAGTCAAACAAAGAACTAACTTTACCAGCCCACTATAAGAGATAGCAGGAATAAGGTTTATCTCGCATAACCTCAGACACATCAGAACAGGGAAAAGAGCAACTATGAGCATATGAATCATCTAACTTACTTCTAGGATCCACAGCAAGATTAAATGAAAAACATTACAAAATCACCTGTTTCCGTTTGTTGACCACACTAGGAGAATAAGCAGCCCAGATATACACATATACATTTAAGATGTCATCCATCTATCCACATTTTAGTAGTGCAGTCTGTCCAAAATTGGGTAGAGGGATTACAACACATCTTCCATTGATGGGCCAGTCTTCTGAGGAATGCTGGGGAGAAAGGGACTGAGAAATGCTTCCATCTTGTAGGAACAGTCAAGGAAGGACTTGTTCTTCACTGTCAGATATTTTTGGTAACTTAAGAAAGTTGCTGTTTAAATAAACAATATCCTTGAACTTTTATCTGTATTTTCACATAGCTGAAACAATACTGTTCTAATCTAATTCAAAGAGCAATAATAGATTGTAAAATTAGAATATGGAAAATATTCTAACAGTGTAGATGCTTAGAGGAAGCCAGTAGCACAGGAGTAAGGGAAGCAAGAGAAGAAATACTGAATGCACAGAAGAGAAGAAAGACATAGAAATACATGGTTGAGAGAGAAAAATGAGTGCAAGAATTATATAAGAAAAAAATTAGGCAAGGCTGTGTAAATGGGATGAAAGTATTGTATTAAATATACAAAGAGAGAAGAAGCCAGTGGAGGCATATAAAAGACAGGAAGAAAAGAGATTATAACAGCTTTTTGTCAGTATATTTGAATATCATGTTTTAGTAGTTTCATCATAAAATATTTCTCAGTCTCTTTCTCTCACATATTCAAAATAGGTATAAATTAGAAATGTGTTCATATCTAAGCATTTTACAGAAAACAGGCTACAGATCTTTTTAACCCTGTGTCACATTTGAACATACAGCTTAGCGTAGTGTTTGAAACTATCTCCATTTTTTGGCTTTCTTTCTGCAAGGTAACCTACTTATTTTTAAAAGCCTGGTATTTAATACACAAAATATAAAATCTAAAAAATATAATACTAATAAGCAAAAATAAAGTTTATGAATAATCACATTATAAATACCTTTACCAAGACCAAACATATTTTGAAGCTGAGTTGCTCTGCGTGAAGGTCATACCCTCTAAAATTAATGAAATGTACAGTTAAGCCAGTTTTAAGGAACCTATACTGAGCCATCCATTCAGGATTTGTTTCAAGCACATAAACGACTTTATCAATTATGACTCTCAGGACCAGAATCCATACTGATTAATTCAGCATAGGTCTGCCGACTTCAGTGACACTACTTACATTTACTGTGATAACAGTCAGCAATGTTCATCAAGAACAGAACAATAAATCATTCACCAGAAATCTTTAGTTATATCACTTCAATAAAAGGTCCAGGATTCACTGATTAACAACTGTGAAATAATAGATTCAAGTGTGCATACAGGAAGGGAGAAAGGCAAAAGAGAGAAAGAAAGGAAGAAATAGAGGGGGAAAATATTTCAGTGCAGTAAGACACTATTGGCAGGAGAGGACCAAGAGCATTGCCAGAATTTATGAAAGACAAAAACCTATGGCTCTTAGCAGCAGGTCTAATACATTTGGTGTAGATGCTCTATACTGTGTTGGGGTTAATTCCCTTTATTTATTTGCCCTTTTTGATTCAGTGGTAGATAGCTATATAAATTAGTACATCTCTGTAATTTCCTTCCACTCACTCACCCATAGTTACTCATCTTTAAAAACAACAATAAAACCCCACCCTCCAAATACTCTTTTCTTGTGCCTGATAATTTGGGAACGACTTTTCTTGAAATCTCTCATATTTTGTACAGTGTAGTCAAAATGTGTCTCTTCAGAATGATGACAGCCACCTGCATCTCCTAACAGTAATACCCCACACTGTCACAGAATATTTTGCTCTTTGGTAATATAAATGTGTTCCTCTCCTCTCACTCTTCTTGAGCCCAGAGTACATATTGAGAGCATGATTCTATACTCACGTATGTTTTACACTGATACAAGGCCATTGATATGAGCTGAGCTACTGCCGACATACAACTCTCTAACTCAGGTTTTACATTTCTTTAGAATATTAAGTAAACTCAGCTATTTCTCTAAAACTCCGTGCCAGAAGACTAATACAATGACCTGAAACACATATTTAAACACATCCAAAAAACTGCATTTCTTAAAATTTGAATGATACATTCACATGTATCATTCCCAAGCAGTTGAGCTTCACAGCACCTCCTTGCAGAACTGTGGGCCACGAACCCCATACTGACAGTCACATGAGAAGTCCTTGCCACGTCAGTAAGCAGCATTTGACATTCATGCCTTCAGCTGTTACTGTGTGATGTTTCCTCTTTTTCAGGTATTTTAATAATTTTTTACAATATGATGTCAGAAGTGTGTCTGACATATACATAAACTTTTAAACAAACTGCTTCAATTAAACAATTTACACTGGATGCTCACCATGCAGCCAAGGAAGAGATTTGGTCAAGAGAGCGTATTTTTTTTCTTCTCCCAAGAACTCTCTTCCAAAACTATAAAGTATGTCATTTATTCCCAATTTGAAAATATTTGTTTTGTTTAAGCTAAGCCTTGCCCATTCAATCAAATTTTAGATACTGGACAATTTTAGAATAGGACATAGCTTCTTCCTCCTTTAAGACATGGGGAATTGCAGATAATGATATGTTGTGTTTACAAAACTAATGGTGTTTAGATAGAGAAAAAAGACCTCAAGAATGTCCTCCCTGGGTCTCAGCTTGATCTGAATCTGGACTATATCCTCAAATTTTTAAATGTGAGCACTCACTTTAAATGTGAGCACTCAGCCAATGTTTTAAAACTGAAATAGAAGTCCTGACATTTTGAACAATAATGTTCAGAGCTTGATTCCAAGTTTCAACCAATTCCAACCAACCAATCTGCACCTCTGAAAATCTACCTCTCTGTCAGTATTAAAATATCCAAAAAGAGTGAAGATGAAAACAGTCATACTAGCCCAAACTAGTTTTATCCAGCCCCCCATTCTGTTTCAGAATCAACTATAAATGCTGAAGGAGGAGCAAGATTCTCCCCTAATACATTCCCAACTTCTAATTTTTTTCAGCATGGGGGAATTCCTGAAGTAATTGATAATTTTGCACACTTACTGACAACCCCCTCACCACCACCATCACTGGATTTCTCTTTCATATGCTTGTCCGGTTTGCCCCTGAGTCCATGAAAATTTATATTTTATTTATTTTTTATCATCTACAACATCCTTCGGCAAGGAGTTTCAAAGGTCAGTTACTTGTTGCATGAGAATCACCTCTTCTGTTTTGAGCATGAATCCTTCCAGCTTTTTATGATGCCTGCTGTTCCTTTTGCTAGATAGTGAATGATCAGTCCCCAGCCTGTTTCTCCTTGACAATCTTGACCCTGTAGTACCACAGTCTCATAACAAGTCCTTTTTTCCTACCCAGGGTGAAGCTTCCTGATTAACTCAGCTAATCCTTGAATGGCCTTTCCATGGAAATCTTGGGTATTTGAGAAAACACCATCAGTAAACACTCATCATATTAATTTACGTTTTATAAAAATGTATGTGTTTGGATCGAACAAGCATGCAGGGGAGGAGGACTATGCTGAGACTTCAATTCCTGTTCCTTAGCATGGAATTTGGAAGCCTGAGCTAGGATGCACCTTTCTGCTACACTAAGTTTCTTGGGAAGAGCTATATGCCTCAGGAAGACATCATTCTTAGTGAGGGGCAACTTAAAGCCCCAGATAACTGGGGATGCTGCTACAAAGGATCTGCTTGAAACCTCCCAAAAATTCATTTCAAACTACCACTTCCGGATGCTCAGGATACACAGTTATGAACCCTCCCCTCCCCTCCCTTCAAATTCACGGAAATTTTATTTTAAAGAGATGGGCAGGCCATACTTTGTCAGCGGCAGTAAAGCAGTAAGGGTGCCACCACACCCTTTGCACTTCCCCTCACTAGAACCAGAGACGTAAGAGACTAAAGAGGCACTTGGATTTGGATCCTAATTTAGAAAATTCTCTCCGTGTTTTGTGCTGAATAAACACTGTGGACTGGGTATTCCTGTATGAGGCCTAAGAGGAATAACAAAAACTGTTGTTAGCCTTAAAGAAATGCTGCTATCCTTTTTGCTGGCTTAGAAAGTTATAAGAAGGAAAAAATTCATGTTTCAAATGCTCAAAAAAGGAATTTGAACCCAAGTCTTCCACTAAGAACTTATTTAAACAAAATTCTATATGGGTATCTTGATCAACATCTTAAAACAGATCACAACTGAAGGAACAAGCAGCATAATTTGTGCAGTTCTGTGCTAGGTCTGGTTGGGGTAGAATTAATTTTCTTCTTAGGAGTAAAGTGTTCAGCTGTGTTTTGGATTTGTGCTTTAAACAGTGCTGATAACACAGATATGTTTTCATTACTGATGGGCAGTGCTTGCACACAGCAAAGGCCTTTTCTGCTCCTCACCCCACTCCATCAGAAAGGAGGCTGGGGGTGCTCAAGGAGCTGAGGGGACACTTCTGGAACAGCTGACCCCAACTGACCAAAGGGACATTCCATACCATATGGTATCGTGCTCAGTAAATAACATTGGGGCAAGTAGGAGAAAGGGGAAACATTTGAAGTGACGGCATTTATCTTTCCAAACAACCATTACACCTAATGGAGCCCTGCTTTGCTGGATGTGGCTGAACACCTGCCTGCCCATGGCAAGTAGTGAATGAATTCCTGGTTTTGCTTTCCTTGCACGCACAGACTTTGCTTTATCTATTAAGCCATCATTATCTCAACCCATGGGCTTTCTCACTTTTACTCTTCTGATTCTTTCCCCAACATGACTGAGGCTGGAGTGAGTGAGTGGTTATGTGGGGCTTAGCAGCCGGCTGGGGTTAAACTACAACCATTTTAAACACTAAACTCTTACAGCAGAAAGTTAAACTCCAGACAGGTTTATCAGTCCTTCATTTTCACTAATGCAAGAAAAAACTCAACACAAGACATCTTTTAACACTGCTCTTTGTGATTAGTGATGTTAATGACACACAAAGTACATAAAATCACTCTTCTCTAGACTATATAAGCAAAATGAAGGGCATTAAAGATGGATTCAGTATTAACACTGAATTTTGTTCCTTTTAGTAGAACAAGCCAAAATGACACAGGATTTGTGGGTTTTTCTGTATTTATCACAGTTCAATTTGATTAATGACTAGGCAATATTTTAGAGCACATTAATAACATCAGAGATGAAAGCGCATTTTTAAAATATTTGTACTCCTCCCAGTATAAAGAGGATTTCAGTGCATTTAGATAATTAACATGAAAACTGTGGCCTTATTTTTATTTTCATCTTTGCATAAATATTCTCCAGTTAATTTTTTGAAGTTTATTATACAGCCCACATGTAGGGACTGCAATGAGTTTCTCAGAACTTTATAGTCATACACCAGTACAAACAGTTAGAATCTCACCACCAGACTATGTGCATACATGAAATAGCGACAAGTTTGTTATCAAATGACAGCAATTATATATGCAAGACATATGTAGGTTACGGGGTTCAGTCGGGACCGGGCGTAGACGGACGGTCGGGAGATCTCTATAAGCAGATCTTGGAACACATGCGGTTTATTGCAAAGGGTGTGGGTACAGGGGCACTGCTTAGAGCTGCAGCTGGCAGCTCGGAGCAGGCCCAAGAGAGCAAGAGAGTAAGCAGGTAAGAGAGAGAGAGAACGAGAGCAAAGAGAGTGAAGAAGAAGTGATGAGAATAGGATGGAGTCGTGAAGTCCTGGTTACAATACAATAAATCATCTTCTGTACTGAATATTCTAATTGTCACTAACCAATCTAATACAAGATACAAATCCTATAGCATTTACATACAGCCTATAAGAGTTCTTATATTACCATAGAGTGTTACATCTTAACTTCTAAAAACTACTCTTTGGACCCCTTCTGCTGAGCTAGTAGGGTCTGCTCTGACCCTTGGACCTGCCTGCAAGCAGAGGGTATTGTTCAATCAAGAGGGGATTACCTTCAGTCGGCCATACCATTGTTTTCCAGTTGTTCAGTAACTAAGATTTGGTATTTCAAAAGCGGCTTTCATTTCGATGTCGCCTGTAGTTTTCATATTCCCAAAATCTTTTGTCAGGCAACCATATTTATAAGGCTTTCCTGTTTCATCTTCCCCAACAACATAACATATTGAAAATATTGATTTCATAGTTTGAAAGGCTAGAATTTTTTTCCAAACACCTAATAAACAGAGGCAAAGAACACCAAGTCATCTGAAAGTGCTACTTGTAGAAGAAGTATACAAATACCTCTGAGTATCCATTTAAAATGCAACCAAAGAAGCACAAATCCAGGAAATGTGCCATAGAATGACATCTGGTAAAAATAAAGAACTTCAAGTGTTTATGCAAAATTACAAATTAAAAGCAAAATAAGTGAAATAGAAGGCTTTCCAGTAGAAGAAGGCTTTATGTTATTGTCACAATGGAAGTGTAGTAACATAAGAAAATTACTGGATAAATATTTAAACAAATAATTTTTAAAGAACCTACAATGCTTTGTAAACTCCCCCAGAATAACAGAATGAATCAGTTCTGTGAGGACTTTTGCTTTGTACGTAAAAGATTCAATAAAGAGTGTGAAAAATCCTCTAAGTGAAGAGGGCTGTACTTGAGAATGGAAACCCAGGGCACAGAAGGACACATGTCAAAAAATGCAAGTCAAAACTAAGATACTAGGGGTGCAGCACAGAAAAAGAAAAAAAAAAGCAAGACTATGCAACAAAACAGGATAATAATAAATTTTATACAACCCAATTAGAAACAAAACAGATGTGTAAACGGCAAAGATTAAAAATATAGTTTCTCAGAACTATAGGAAGTTAGTTCTTGAAACAGCACATAATAGAAAGAAAACTATTCTGAGAAATGAATGTCACCTTGAAAGACATTAACACAGCCTTAAATCAATGAGCTCAGCTTGATAAACAGGACACTCTTATTAAAACAGTTTGGACATATTTTTATACTTCAATCACAATAAGCAGAAAGAAGTCAAGGATTAAGAATATCCAAACTAATATGTAAAGTGGTCATAAAATAATGAGGTTAAATGCATCTAACAAGACATAAGATATATAAAAAATGCCACAACACTACCCTTTGGACAGAGGCCTTCAATAGGATGCATGTTAGCTGAAATGTGGCATTTGTGTTCCTTCCAAAACCAATAATATTTCCATTGATAAATGCACAGATGGGGGAGGGGAGGAGATAAACAAGAAAGGTAAGTTGCAAACCAGTGGAGTGAAATGAAAAGGATTTGAGATGCTACTTGAGCAGGGAATTGTCATAATCTGAAAAGGCAGCTTTCAGGAAATGAGGGAAATGATTATAGACTGTAATGGCAAAGAGGTAAAAAGGAAAAAAGTGGATAGCAAAGGTAACTCATAAAAAGCATACAGTTAAAAATATAAAAACAAATTAAAAGAGCCCCCTTACATATATCAAAAACAAGAAAGTGTTTTAAGAGTTACTATGTCTTCTGGGAATTTCAGAGAATAAAGACAGCAATTAAGGAGGAGAAGGACGTGTCTAGGAACACAGAAGAATTATTTGCATCAGTCTTCACAATAGAGGATGTTAGACAGATATCTACTCTTGGGTAATAAAAATTAGGTACTATCAGATGAAGAGGTGCTGGAACAAATCAATCATTTGAAAAGCAGAAAGCCATCAAGACTGAAAATCTTGAACAAGTAGTTGAGCTATGCAATCTCTAATTGAAAAACAACTCCTTTACTGGAAGGTTAGAGAACAGCAAATGTTTCACACATATCATAAAAGGAGTTTAGAATGATTCAGGGAATCAAAGATTCATAAATCTTACATCTGTACCTAGAAAATTAAAAAAAAAAAATAAGAAAACACTCACAAGACCATGAGATGATAGATCTGTGCAAAGGAAGATGATACCTCACTCATCTGCTAGAACGTTTTCAACACATCAGTAAACTACTGAAGTGGTCAAAGGAGAACCAATACACATAATTCATTTAAACTTGCTTGAGAAAGTTTCTCACAGGAGACTGATAAAAAGAACAGACATGGACAGCAAACTGAAAACCTCTGTTCAGTGTAGCAGCTCTCAGAAGAAGGAAGATACTAAAATGAATCAAGAAGAGATGATAAAGAAAAACAATGTTATAAAAATGAGAGGTGCAGCCTGATCTGAACTGCTGTCTGCAGTGCTGTTTCTACATCTTAGAAAGATATCAGAAAACTATGGGGTGTTTAAGAGAAAAGTGACAAGAATTATAGAAACAGGGTTTTGTGGAAACAGATTGGAATATCTTAAAAGGATATTAAATAGATGCATGGCAAAAATATGTGACATAACTGCTAGAAGTAAGCCAGAATCTCACTTCTCCCTGCCTTAATACAAGAATATAGAGACACATAATCAAAAGGTAGCAAATTTAACAGAACATCAGTTTTCACTTAGTATTTATGCTGTGGGACTCATCATTTGATAATGTTGAGATAGAAAAAAATATAATACTGAAAACAATTAGGTGCTTATGTGCAAAACAAGAATGTATGGAGTTAAACTAGCTAAACAAGTACTGCAGGGGAACTTAAACGTATTTGGAGACTTAAATAGATCTCTGCATACTGGAGACTAGGTGAGATTTTTTTAAGTCAGATTGTCAAAAAGCGTTGTGTTCTGAGTTTTCTCCACCTTCCTCAGGAGTCTTGAAGAGCCACCATCAGTGGCAGGATGCTGTACAGGCCTTACATGCGATTCAGACCCCTTCTGCCCATACTCTTAGTGTCACCTATTGCATGAATTTCACTGCTTCTAGCCCAATTATTGAATTTATTGGATTGAATGACAACGTCAAAATACTTAAAGCTAGTAGTAGAATTTAAAATTACTTGTTAAAACCTTTGCTGAAGAAGTCATACAAAGAACGAGAACAAACAAGCAAAAAAATCACTGACTTTTCAACTTGAAAACTGTCAACCAACCAAAGGTTTGATTGCATTTGGAAGGTGCCATTATTGATGAAAAAATCAACTTCCCAGAAGTAAATTATTATTTTTGCTGAAATTTTTCAATTTCAAAATAAAACTTTTTATTCACTTATGCCCCCAGTTATGCTACATATTCTTGAGCACCATCTACTGGTGCTGCATTTATGAATATATGAATCATTTCTCTAATAAAACTGATTAGAATCATATAATCTTTCAAAGTATATTTAAAATTGAAAAGGCAGAACATAATCCATTATTTATTAAATTAATCTTCCATCTTAACAACAGAGAGAAAACTAATACTGATGAAATTCACTTAGAATCTGAAATTACTAGAGAAATGTGCTGTTTCTTAATGGTTCGTAACCTCCTGGACCAGAAGACATGTACAAATCCATCAACTTATTTCCAATTTACACTTGCTCTCAACCTGTTAGAACAACAAAATATTTTTCTTCTCTTCATAATCAGGTATTTAGTGACTTTTATAATATCTGTAATATGGCCAGCATCATGCATTTTATTTCTCTGCTTCACACTAAATTAAGTAATATGTCTCTTGAAATGGTCACGCCTGCTTTGGATTTAACATTTTCCTGGACTTGGAGCAGGGAAATACAGCTTGGTATTCTGCAGAAGTATATGTAATGCAGAGTAGAAAGTAGAAAGTCTATTCTTGCCGAAGGGGATTTTGAAGGGCCTTGCATATCTGAGAAAAGTGCGATGTGGGAAACAGACCAGTAGCAGTTCTACATAAGCCAAAAGGCTCAGTGAAACTATCCTTCAACTCTTACCTGTAAATTCAATCTATAACAAGTTTCCTTTCTTGTGTACATAGAAGGACACATCTAAGAGTAACTCTGGGATCAGTTAAACACGATGATGATGATGATGATTAATAATAATAATAATTAAGAATAAAGTCTTTCTTGAAAACAATTCTAAGATCTTTTTTTTAAATGTGTGCCTTCAGTATTGGAGACAGACTGTCTTATTTTCCCAAAGGAGTGACACTGCAGGCTGCAACAGTGACCTTTACTTGAAAAGAGTCCCCCTAAAGGTAACTGGTGATTGATCGAGAGAACAGTCCATTCTCCAAAGCCACTTGCTTTAAACTGTGGCCTTCCTTTCCAAATCTGCACCAAAACCTGTCAGTGATCACTTCAATTCCAACTGTGTTGAATTTTGTGCTATGTTCACTAAAATCTGGACTGAAATCCTCTAGCTGGTGTCACCAAGATACCAAAGATCTTGAAGTGCTTCTGCAGATTTGGGGGGAAAAAAGCAACTAAACCAGCCCTTTAATTTATTCCGTCCAACATATTAAATTGGGTAAGCCTCATTTTTCTCATTAATACAGAAATTACTTAAAAACATTACTTTCCTCCCTCTTTCCTAGTTTGGATCAAGTCCAACCTTGCTGAAACAATTGCATTGAGTCTAGAAAGCAGCACTATAAATTTAGCATTCACGATGTTGTGCCTATCCCTACAACACTACTACTGAGCGACATAACACTTCTTTCAGTGCCTTGATACTTTCTTTGTAGTACAGATGGCACCACGTGTACCATGCAGGGCTGACAGCCCTCCCATGAAACAGTGTGGGATTGCATTAATACATTATTCCTAGGTTTTAACAGAGGTACTCAAACAAGATTGACCTACTCAATATTTCCAATTATGTGCATAGGTTCACTTTATCCCTGCCCTTCAGACTGCAGCTTAGGAATAAATGCACACACAAAATAGGGCCATTCCAAACACAAGTGATCAAGTGAGCACGCCCAAATTAAACAAACATATTGTCACATTTCTACTTATTTCTATTTTGAAGACTTAAACACATCCTGATTCTCACTTCTAGACTATCAAAATACGAGGTTTTTCTTTTATCTAAAATGCTGCATGACACCTACCTGGCAAATAAAATTATTCTCAAATTGGCCTCAATTCAAGTAGAAAGACACCTGCAAGTGGATTGTAGATATCTGTGTACTCAGAAAAATGGTATAGCTTATTTTAGTTCCAGTCATTAAAACCTGAATTGTTCCAGTCGAATTGCAGCAAATCTTGTAAAGAAATCTTCAGAATGCTCTGTGCTGCCATCCCATCTCTACCCTGTCCCATTGCTTCCCACCCCTCTGCTCCTCAGCTGTCACAGTCAACCTAAGCATGACTTGTGCAATGTCCACCCTTTCCTTCAGTTTGTGGACAAGAGGTTAAGGAGTATTCCCTCTCAGATTCCTCTCCAGCATTGCCATGTCTTCACAAAATCTAAAAGTTCAAGTTAACCAGTGGCTTGGAACACCTAGGAGATGTCTAAAGACAAGTGCTTACATACATTGTGTATTCATTATTTTTTCATTTCCACTCACAATTAAAGGAGCTACAACTTGCTAATGCCATAGAAAACAGGTAAAAGAGTTCATTCAAGTTGTCTCATGACTTACCTTAGAGTTCTTCGTAAGGAAAGGAAATTTCCTTCGTAAAGGAAATTAAAAAGATTTTAAAATACTGCATTGTAGGTACACCTTTGGCTTGTTCTACTCATATCACCCTGTCAATGAACCAAACTTCCCTTGAAGTATTTTAAGCACCATGATGATCACCCACAGATAGTATGGAATGTCACCAAATGTGAGAGAATACGATTATCTCTAAGCCAGTAACAGTTCCGTTTTCATTGCATTGCAATTTTGCTGGGCATAGATCCTGCACATCTCTCACATTTTCCTTGGTTTGGATAGATATTTTTTGTTTTATTTTGATAACAGGGATATAAAGTATTTATGAGTGTAAAAGCTAGCAGGGATGTGGTTTACAGCTTATACCTATGGAAAATACAGTAAAAAGCTATAACCGTGTTTTGGTTTACTGTGGTCAAAAGTGGTTTGTGACCAGCAATACCTCTGATCAGAATTTGTGCAGCGTGTAATTGTAATCATAAAAGCTCTGTATTACTGGAATTCAAACCTTGCAGGAGCTAGAACAGGACTATAGGGGAGAAAACTGTTTGCTTTAAGGACTGATTGGTTTGGATGTTGCCCAGAAATTTAAATTTTCATTTAATCGGGGTGGGAGGTCGTGTTGGAAACCACACAGCCATGTTTAATATGAACTTTGAAGGCATGGAGGGGCTGTATTGCCCCACGGCCTCAGCAGGGCCTTGTACTGTCTGCAGAATGGCAGCAGTGGGAGCGCACGGCAGCCAGGCTGAGAGCTGCTGACTGACAGCAGCATTTATTAAAATGTCATCTCCTAATTTTCACACTGGATATCTGTTGTCGTGCAGGCTGCCCCGATATCTCACGCCAGCGGGAAGAGCCAGAGGACAACCCAACCCGCCCTGGGGAGCAGGAGTGACACAGCGGGAGGGGAGGGAGAAAAAGCATACCCAACCATACCCAGCTGTAGCAAAATTTAAAACAAAAAACAAAAAGAAAAAGGGGGGGTGCCTTGCTTGTGGCAAAGCTTTCATGAACCTCCCCCGTCTGACCCCACCCGCTGCTGACGGTGCCGCTTCAGCCGCTGTGGCCTCGCAAACTCCGCTCTCAGCCGGGGCAGCGTCGCTCCCGCAGTGGGCACCGCGCCGGCTGAGCCCCATCAGGTCTCCATCCTTCCCCGTGCGAAGGCGGCAGCCGCCGGCAGCCGAGGGAATGGACGCGGCCGCGCTCGGGCACAGCCTTATCTCTGGCAGGGACCAAACACGGCGTTAATTGCAGCCGCGCTGAGAAAATTGCTATTGTTTCTAGTCAGAGGCGGGCGGCAGTTTGAGAGGGTTTATCCCGGGAGCCCCGTATCAGTTAATCTGCATCGCGGGGCCGAGCCGACAGCTCCTAGGGCTGCGGCGAGGGAGAGGTTGCGCTTTAGAACAAAAAACAAGAGGAAGGAGATCAAGTGCGAGCTTCCCGCCCCGGCGTCCCCGTTTCCCTCGCTCCTCGCCCGCGGGTTTTTCTGACACCGGGGCGCAGCCGGCCCCAGCGCTGGGAACGGCGGCCAGGAAAACCTCCCGGGCGCAGCGAGCGGCGTTTCTGGGACGCGCTGGGCGCCGAGCCGCCGTAGCGCGCGCACCGCACCGCGGGCCCGCCTGCCGGCGCCGGGGGGCGCCGCGCACACGCGCGGAGCGGGGCCCAGGCGCGCGCGCGCAGACGCCCCCCCTCCCAGCGGGCGGCCGGGGGCGCGCGGGGTTGGGCGCGCGCGGGGCGCGCACATGCGCGCACTCACGGCGCGGCTCCCACGGAGGCGGGCGGGCTCCGCGCGCGCGGGCGCGCAGGCGGGCGCGCGCGCACGCACAGCCAGAGCCACACGCAGCGGCACAGACGCGCTCCCGCTCCCGCCGTACTCCCTGCGCGCCCGGCGTTCGCACCGCTCCCCGACATCGGCAGCCAAGGACCCCCCCGCCGCTGTCCGGCCATTAGTGCCTGAGGGGGGAGGAGGAGGGAGGAAGGAGGAATAAGTCTATTAGTAACAACAACAACAACAAAACCCACCAACAAATCCGCACTAGCGCCTTAGTCCTTCTCTCAGACTGTCGACTGCCTGGCCTCGCCGTGCATCGGGCTGCTGTGCCGAGACTTTGTTTCCAAGTAAAAAAAAAAAAAAAAAAGCCAACCAAAAAAAAAAAAAAAACCAAAACAACCTTCGCTTGCTCAGCCACTTCCATTTTTTTCCCCCTGCAGTCTCGCTGGTTTGAGGTGGTTGTTTTTTTGGTTTTTTTTTTTTTTTCTGTTTTGTTTTTGGGTTTTTTTCTGTTTTCTTTCCCTTCATGTGGTTGGATTTGGTGGATCCGGAGCCAAAGCTGATTTTTTTCCCTCGGTGGGTTGTGCTTGTGGCGTGCGGGGGTTTTCTCGCTGCGTTTTTTATCTTCTGCTGCTTTTTAAAATCTTGGTTTTGAACCTGAGCCGGGAAAAATGGGAAACGGTGCTTCCGTCAGAAGGGGAATCTCTCCATCACTGTTGTTGGGACGTGTGCCTGTGGTGCTAGTGTTCTAGAGAAATAGCCTGACAGCTTTCGGAGTGGAAGGTAAGGGTGCCCGGGGCATTTCCATTTCCCGTTTCCAGGGATTACGACTGGAGAGCTTTTAGCTTGGGATTCCGGGGAGGAGGCGGCGGAGGAGGGGGACAGGCTGTTGCTGAAGGATAGAGAGACAGCACATACGAAATGATCTCCGCATTTACTTCAGCGCTGCAGTTTAAAAGTTAGAGAAGTCCGTCTTGCGACAGGTCTGCTTCCCTGAGAGTAATTTCCAGCGCGACCGAGAAAACCTGAGGTTTGTGCACGATTGGGGTAATTTGTACGGGGGGTGGGGGGAATTGTTAGGTTAATAGGAAGTTAAAATAAGAGAAGTCAGTGGGTCTTCTGCTGGGGGAAAAAAAAATAAATGGAGTGATGGCGCCGTCTATGTTCGGCTAAACTACAGTGTCACCTAGAAAATCAGTTCGGGGAATATCCAAACTAAATGCCCGTTTCTTTTCGGCAGAAGAGTATTCTCTCCCTTCCCAAATGGGGAACCTTAAGCCTCTGTGGCCATTCTTTAACTCCCTCCTTCATGGAAAAGAAAGATCTTTTTAATGTGAGTGTCTTTATCCTTTCAGCGAGCAGGTTCACTCTACATCTAGCAATGCTGCAAACTAACTGAATGCTGCCGGCACACTCAAGTCGTGTGTGTGTGCATGTGTGCGTGTGTAATGCACACAGGGAGAGAGGGATTAAGACAGTGCTCTTTTTCAATAGCCTTGCATGAACAAATGCACAACTAAAATGAGGGCTATTTGATTGCATTTCTTCATAGAAAACAGCCTGACACTGCAGAGGTCTTTATTTTTCTAGTGCAGATATTACATAGAAGGGAAAAAGTCAGAGGCTTTTTTTCCTTTTCAAACAGAAAAGCAAATAAGCTCCCTTTCTACTTTCCAGATTATAAAATTAATCCTTTTTCATGGGTGGAATTCTTAATTTAGACACTTATTGTCACATTGGCTTTCAACGCCTACACCATCCTGAATAACACTGCGCAGAACTGCATTGCCTGCAAAGTGCTTCAGCAAAGGGGAAATTGTTTCCAGAATTCCCAATAAGTTTCTCTTTTTTAAAACCTTAAGTGCTGTACTAGCCCTGTTTGGAGAAGGAGAACCATTTTATTCATTGAGACAGATGCTCAGAAAGGAGAAAATCTGACCATGTGGATAGACCCAGCAGCAGCTCTGCTTTTTTTTTTTTTTTTAAACCTCTGCTATAAAGAGGGTTACAGTTGGTGCTGCTTTTTGCCCATTTCAGGATTCAGAGTTTGCATTATAATCTAGGAGATACGGAAATCTCTTCAAGGGAGCTTAATCCAGTGACTTGCTGTGTGTTATGCAATGGGAACCAGAAGATGCCTTGCTGTTTGGTGAGGAGATGAAAACCTAGGCAAAGACACACATCAAAACTCAGTAACGGTGCCTTACAGAGCAACAGTGGAAGAGACTGCAATCTAGAGAGTTTTGAAATTAGGTTGGTATCACTTCCTTCTGCTTGCATTTAAGAGCAGAAGGTGAAAAGCTACTCATTTGTAAGAGATAAGCAACTTTTCAAAGGTTAATGCTGAAAACCTTCAATCCGAAATTTTTGGATATCATTACAGAGGTAAATATAACTCAGGTTTGCTGTACTAACCTAGGCCACTGTTAAAAGAACAGAGCATGTGGAGACTGTGAGGGTTGGCAGGTGCAGTAAAACAGCTTTATTTGGAGATACTAGTGGAGAAAATGTATTATTTTCTTGCATTGTTCAAGTGCATGGCTGCAAAACACAGGAGCTAATCAGACAGTACAAGATATTCGTAATAAGAGGGCAAGTGCAGTCCAATAGGTGCAGAGATCCTGCTGTAGCACAGCCAGTTATATAGAGCTACTGATTGTAATACTAATTCTGTGATCCATTTTGTATATCCTTAGAGGCTGAAGCACATTGAAATTATTATCTTAAAAAGCTGGCATTTAGTGGTCATGTTAGACCAGCAGTAGTTTCATCCGTCTTTGTTTCTTTCTTCAGTAGTGTCAAAATTTTATTAATACATTAATCTCAGTATTTGCTGCCTTTTTAGAGACCTCTGTGTACCAGGCGGCCAGGGTGAAGACATGTAGACATATGGGAGATAATGTTCCATCTGTAACAAATAGTAATTGGTGCATTTTTAAATTATAGCTGTAATAATTCAGTTATTTCTCAGACTTAAGAGAAAAATAATATGTAACAACAAATTCTACCAGCTTTCTTGTTCTATTCTGGTGGAATTCTGCGTGTGCATGTTGTATATGTACATACATAACTACAGCAGATGACTTATTTACTTTTTGAATAAATTAATAAATAAATTTCTCTTCTCTTCTTCTGTCAGGTAAGGCATATAGGTTTTTACTTAAGTTGAGCAGTCTAGTCCACGCCATGATGACTAAATCCTAGAGAGGAGAGGACATTCCTATTAATAATCTAATAGATGTTGAGTTTTAATTTGTCTGTGGAGGACGTGTCTGTGGCGATGGCCACGTGATGGCGCTGTGCACACAGCGGCAACCCCGGCCCTTGCGTTATAAAATAAAAATTACCTGCCCTTCTTTCTGAAAGGGGCTCTAACTGCAAGCTTGAAAACAGCTGGCTCGAAAATTGTAAGGAGTTTTGTTTTCTATGCGTGAAGAATTCTACTTGCATTTTTATTTCATTTCATCTCCTGCAGGCCAAATGACATAGGATGAAGGCTGTTCGTAATTTGCTGATTTATATATTTTCCACCTATCTACTGGTTATGTTTGGATTTAATGCTGCCCAAGACTTCTGGTGTTCCACGTTGGTGAAGGGGGTCATTTATGGATCGTATTCTGTAAGTGAAATGTTTCCTAAAAACTTCACAAACTGCACTTGGACGCTGGAAAATCCAGATCCAACCAAATATAGTATTTACCTGAAATTTTCCAAAAAGGACTTCAGCTGCTCCAACTTTTCCCTCTTGGCTTATCAGTTTGATCATTTTTCTCATGAAAAAATAAAGGATCTTTTAAAAAATAACCATTCTATAATGCAGCTCTGCAATTCCAAGAATGCTTTTGTATTTCTGCAGTATGATAAGAATTTTATTCAGATACGTCGTGTCTATCCTATCAACCTCCCAGGATTACACAAAAAAGAAGAAGACCAAAAATCCTTCTTTGAGTTTTTGGTGTTGAACAAGGTGAGCCCAAGCCAGTTTGGGTGCCATGTGTTATGCACTTGGTTGGAGAGCTGCTTGAAATCCGAAAATGGGAGAACCGAGTCCTGTGGGATCATGTATACAAAATGCACCTGCCCTCAGCATTTGGGAGAGTGGGGAATAGACGACCAGTCCCTGGTGTTGCTCAATAACGTGGTGCTGCCCCTCAACGAGCAAACGGAAGGCTGCCTGACCCAGGAGCTGCAAACCACCCAGGTCTGCAATCTCACCAGAGAAGCCAAGCGGCCGCCAAAAGAAGGTAGGTGCTTCTTGGAGGGGGGGCTGAATGCCATGCCAGTGTGTAAGTCCTGCTGCCAGCTCTCCTTAATACTCACATTCGTTTGAGTTGCTCTCCACTCTGGCTCTCCTCTAGATGAGGCGAAAGGGCTGGAGAAGATGCACACTCCCTCAAAGCAGGGAAGGCTGCATTTTCATTTCTAAACGGGCCTAACCTACAGCATATAGTTCTGCTGAGCACTGTTGAAACTCCTCACAAGTAGGATCCGTCTGTTCTAAGGCCCCATTTACAGTAATGCCCACAGGTGGTGAGCCAGGAATCACTCTTCCCCTCACCACCTCTTTACAGCAACCACCCAACTGCAAAACCTTGGCCTTCTTGATATGATCCCTCGACTTTGCAAGGAAAACATTTCCAAAGGCATGCAGGCAACCTGACCAAAAGACCAAGA
The DNA here is from genome assembly GCF_020740725.1 of Corvus hawaiiensis. NCBI lineage: Eukaryota > Metazoa > Chordata > Aves > Passeriformes > Corvidae > Corvus > Corvus hawaiiensis. The sequence goes on from NC_063215.1 coordinate 29,803,185, forward strand.
GATTTACCATGTTCAGGATACCTGGTCTCTGGGCCAGACCTCAGCAACCTACAAACAAACCAAGAGCAAATGCAATTCCTTAGGGTGAACCCTCTGCCTGAGATGCCTGGAAAGGCGAGGCACTGCGCAGGCAGGACATGCTGGTTTAACCTCCTGGGAAGCTCTGTGAAGGGGCCAGTGGCTGTTGCTGCACCCAGTCTCGGCTCCTGGGGATGAAGGCATTGCAGTATTAGCGAGGAGGGGGTTGATGTGTCATTCCCAGCAGCTGCTCCAGTCCCAGCTTCATGTCCCTGCTGGAAAAAGGGAGGGGGGTGTTTTGGAAGGGTGGGAAGACAGGGGTCCAGCAGGTAGCATGGCAGTCCTCCACCCAGGTCCTCTGCTACATACCTCCTGTTTTAGCCTGATATTTTGGGGAGGTTGGGGTGGGGGCGATTTTTAGAAGGGCTTTGAGGGGTTGTGAGGCAGGGAAGGCATGGGTTGAACATAGATGGGGGCTCTGGATGCAGCCTGTTGGCGAGGGGGTCCTTCAGAGCTGCCGTGCGGGAATGGGGGGAGGGGGAGGATAAATCATCGAGCCTGGGGTATTGCATTTTAATGCAGGAAATGTTCCCTCTCTCCTTGTTTTTTTGCATAGCCACAAAGCTCTCAGTCTGTGGCGAGGCAGTGCCAAGCTCCCAGCCCCCCTAATAGAAGTTGCTTTGTGGAGGAATGTAACATTGACACGTTGTTACGAGAGGATTTTCTTTAAGGGCAGCCAAGCCCCAGTGCTGTGGGAGAAGAAAAGCTGAACTTGCTCCAGCTGCCGCCGTGCCAGCGGCCAAGGGCAGGGCCGGGGGAGGGGAAGGCTGGCGAGTGGGACACTTCGAGTGTCCTGCGGCTCCGCGCCTCTCCCGCCACCCAGCAGCCCGGGATCAGAGCGGTTCTAACGGACGGGGGAAGCTCGGCTGCCGTAAAAATTTCCGAGAGAAGCTCGTTCAGTGGCAGGGATGGTATTTAACACCGTTTAGAGCTAATTAGTGCCCGGGGAGGCGGAGGCAGCCCCGGCCGCAGCAGGCGGAGCCGGGCGGGAGCCCCGGGCGCTGCGCGGGTGCGCGGAGCTCGCACCGCCCGTCCGCGGCCGCAGCGCTGGGTGGGAGGCGCCGCTTACGCCCCTTCAGCCTCCGCCGTGTGAGTCATGGGAATCACGGGGGAGCCACGGCCCCAGCTGGAAAACACAAACACCGCAGACCGGAACGCGCGCAGGAAGCGCAGTCGGAGTGCGCGGGTCCAGCAGGACCCTGCGGAGGGGCGGGCGGCGCATCCCCCCCGGCCCCAGCGCCGTGGGAGGCACGGCCACCGCGGCCGAGAGGCGTATCCATCCCTCGCCCCTGCCTCTGATTCCCGTCCTAAGGCACCGGCTCCCTCGTGGATCTGGGGGCGAGGGAGCGCCAGCACAGGGAATGCTCGGGCCGCCGGGGGCCCTCACATCTTGCCCCAAAATACACTAAATTCCAAGGGGATGTGTGTATTCAGGTTAAAGCATCTGTTTCAGAAATGTACTTAGTTGAAACGACAGAGAAAGCTGAGGGCGAGCATTTATTTGGATTTTTTCTTCCCTTAAATTTTGAAACACGTTTCCAGCATATTTTGGTTCCTTTTCAGACATATTTTAATTCTTGCCCCTACTTACAGATTTTTCTGCATATTAGCTTGAGAAATGGCATTGTTAGAGAGGGTGGAAGTTTCATTTGGTAGGTGGAAGGTTTGATTTGCTTGTTTTTCACTCTGTTTAGTGGGGGAAGTTTTGTATTGATGAGAATTTTTAGAGTATTAGAATTATTTCAATATTTAATTGCTTTAATGCACTTTGAAATTGTTCATCAGATTTTTACTCAAAGTTATAATCACTTTGCAAATTAAGCCTTACAGTACTTCTCAGTTATCAGTAAGCTTTTGTCTTCCACTCAGTGTCTAAAGCATTTTTTCCCTTTCCTCAGAAGGCTGAAATCTGTGACAGAGGTGTGTTGAATCTTTGTTTTCTGTAGATACAGTTGCACTCATTAAACACATCAGTCAGGTGTATCTGTATGCAAAAAGCTGGTTTGTGGTTCAGATCAAGGCCTTATTGAGGGATCAAAATGTAGACTGTTCTTGCTACAAACATGATGCAATTTATCACTTTTGTCAGCGAACATTAAGGCAAGAAATAAAAGTGTTTTTTACAGACAAGCTAGTTCAAGTTAGATTGGCATAGGTAGCATAAATAAGGTAGACCAATAACTAAGAAATGGTTGTTCGGGTTCATAGTGGCAACTGAAAGTACAGTTTTAAGTTGAGTTTTAAGGGGAATGGAGTTTACTCTTGAGAGAGTGCTCTAGATTTGGTTAAGACTGTGTTTTATGAATTTGTGTATTATTTTGAGGTTATGTAGTGACGTTGCCTATAAATGACTTTTGGAAAGGAATTGCAAAGACCTGACAGGTTTCTAAGTATTATGCGAACCATCCCATCCATCAGATTTGCTTTCATCAAGCTTGACTGTATGAAGTGCAAAAATCTTTTCTCAAAACTATTTCCAGTCACCTTTTAGAACCCTTATGTAAATAGAGAGCATTTCGATTAAAGCCAACTGTTTCTATTTTGAACCTCTGTTTTGAAGATTTTTACAATTTTGAATGTGATAAATGGCTTAGGAAAATGGATGAAAGTTGGTATTTTTCCTTTTTAAGAGGTGTTGAATCTTACAAAAGATGTGACAAGTATACAATGGATCATTGTGTTTCTAAATGTGCTGAAGTGTTGAACAATAAAAGGAACTAGGTCAAAAAAAAAGAAGCTGTAACTATTTCTTTCTAATAAAATGGTTTGAAAATATGTGGTTTATTCAGCATTTTTTCTGTAGGCAGATCATCTTTGGCGTCATTGATTAAAACAATATTGAAAATCGCTACAGTTTCACTTAGTCCCAGTTTCCTTGTATCTACATCCTTTTCTGTGGCCTTACATTTGAGGTGCTTAGCCTGGATCAAAGCATTGGCAAATAGATCTCCGTGAGTACTCTGGAAGGGTCCTAAATTTAAGGGCTCAGGGGAATTTTTCCTCTTGATCTTCAGTGCTGTGACTGAAGTATGTCATGAAGTTTCTGTCAATAAGACAGGGCTCAGATCCAAAGCTAGCAGACATGTAAAGACTATGTATGTAGTCAATCCAAGAGAGAATCAAAAAATGTTTTTTCTTATTGTGGCCATTGCAAAACCATAGTATTATTGTGAGGTTTTATAACAGTTACTTAGAAAGAAATTATAGAGAGTTTCCCCTTGTGTTTAATGCCAAATCTGACAAGGTTCCTCCTAAAACAATGGAAATAATTCTTTGTCCTGTGGCTTATATCCAACAGAAGAAGAGAAGGGATGTCCACATTAATTAAACCTCAGCATTTGGAGTTGCAGGCTTAATCTGGTATCTCTTGTTTAGATAGTCTAAAATAATCTTAGTAGGGATATTTTATTACGCTAGAAGTGTAGCATTGGTCTACTTTGTCAGAAATTCTAAGAGCACACTGTGTACCAGCATCTCAGTATTCAGCACCTGATGTATTTATTTTTTTCCAGATTTCAAATCTGAAAACAACACAGAGATCTTAACAGAGGATTTACTGTGATAGATGTGCCTTTAAAATAATAGTTTATGCCACACTGTTGAGTAATAGTAAGACGTAGGATGCAAATAGTTTTGTAGAACTTTCATGACTTGTATGCATTTATTTATATGCCATTCCATGAATGCCCACTTCCTGTTGCACACATCTGAGATGAATTCCTAATATTCATCACATACCCGGAGGTCACTAGCTTGGTGAGTAGGCTGGACATCCCTAGTCAGAAAGTCATAGTCAGTAATACCATGTCATATCATGGCTGCATCAGAGGATTAAAACTGTTAAATCAATGAAGGATTTGTCTAGTAAGATCAAAAATTGCAAAATGGAGTCTTAACAACCACCTACTCCTATAGGAATATTTAATATTTAGTGTGCAACAATTTTTTATGACTAAAGTAAAATTTAGAAAATCAAAAATAAATAAAACAGCTGTCCAAAATATTGAATGAGTACAGTAACACACTTGAAAGAGGCTTAATAATTTTTATAGCCTTCTTCTTGCAGTGGCCCTTTTATTCATGAGTTCAAGGGGATAAAGGAGGATGAACACTAAGGGAAAAACACACTTTTAAGCTTTGCGTGAAGAGTATTTTTCATTATGTTTTACAAAAACTTAAAACTGATACACTAAAACAAGTGCTTACTGTACCACTTATGAGCAGTTTTAAGCAGTTTGTTATTACACTGTAGTGAGCAGTTTGATCTCTGTGAAAATCTAGACTGTAAAGAAAAATAATTTCATGTAAAAAAATTTTTTTTGGCATAAATATTGTTCCTGCTAAAATGCTCATGGAGCAAAAAAACATCATAGAAACATTCATAGAATCAATTAAAGAGATCATGTTTGTGAGTCTGGTTCTCAGTGGAAGGAAATATTTTAAAATCTCCTGTGGATTCCTGTGTGCTACATAATATGTCCTATTTTGACTTATTTTGCTAGAAGAAAATGATCACCCTAAAAATTTATGCTTTTAGTACATACTTGAGTCATTCTGAACCACTCATAATAGGGTGCTTTATCAAAGTCATGTGAGTTTGATTTCAAATTCTTTTTTTTGAAGCGGTGCACTGTAGAAAAAGCATTAATGATCAGCGCCTCCTTTAATCAATAAGCCTTACCTTTGGTTTAAATTATTATATGTGATTATCACTAGTGACTGTACTTTAGTTTGTGCTGTATTGATTATCTCCACCTGATTTATTTCAGTAAACTATGAAAATTCTTGTTTTGACGTAAAGTTTAGAAGTTTGTGTGCAAGACTAATCAACACTTCATGTATGTGTATGGAATTCAGTGGGATTTGGATCAATCCGTAAGTGCATTCTCTGATGCTTTGAAAAAGGAAAATACCTAGACCATTTCCTTCACGCTACAAAACAGCCTATATAAATGGCTTTGCTTCCAGTTATTTAAATACTTTATTAGTAGATGCACTTCTCTCTCTTTTTCGGTGGTAATTTCTTTGGTATCACAGATTCTATCAGTATTTTGTTAAGCACTTCTTACACACTAGTGAGATGGCATATTTATTTTTTGTGAAAAGTCAACCTGTTTCAGTCTGATGTTTGCCTTCGGAGGGATCACAGGTGTTCTGTATAGGATTTGAATACCAGTTTTTCATCAGCTCATTGCTTGTTTGAAGCATGCATGACTTCAGTTGCATAGTATGTTATAACCTAAACTGGGATTTTAGTTTCCCAACCTGTCATTTTTTCTTGAATTGAACCTCTATTTGTGTACATTATTGCACTCAGACATTGGAAGGCCTGCTCTCAACTGGACATAAACGCTGCTAGAAACCACTCTATGAAGCACAGGATATAAATAGAAACAAGTGATAAAGAATGGGCAAGGTATAGAAACAAATTAAGTGTTCAGAATGAAGTCAAAGCAAGTATCCAAATTAGGGGCAGAATTCAAACTCCCTTGCTGCTGCCTCCAGTGAACAAGTGCTTGATAGTACTGAGTACTGTACCATCAGATATTTCAGACTGGTCATGCCTTCTTTGTTGGCCTTTCTCATACCAGTAAGCTGTGCCTTTTGTCTTCAAATTCTTCCATTACCCTTTGTCTGGGTGGGGAAGGTCCACAGTATGTTTAGTGTGTTTTAGAACTTGTCCTCTGATTTTCTTGTGCTTTTTGGCAAATGTGGAAGTGTTCCAGTATAGAACAGTCATTAGCAGGAGTTGATGTAGATTCTTCTTACATAGTGGGATTTCAGTTATTAAGTCTTAGTGACATTACATGGAATTATATTATGACATAAAGCAGGTACTGCATTTTTTATTGTTATGCAGTGGTTTATACCTACGTATTTCTATTTTATGTGTTTATATAAAACAGTGATTATACAATGTTTTACATTCAATCTATTCTGTGCTCTTTTTAAAGCAATTTATCCTCTGCTGTTCAAATCTCTCCATATTGCTCTTTCGTTTAGTTTTCTACTTGCAAAAGCATGGAAAAATCTGCTTTGTGTGTGGGTATACACAGAGGAATTTTAGGAGGAGACTTTCTTTTTCTCTTCTTAGGGAATTAATTTTATGAAGTTTATTCAGTTGTGTTTTATCAAAGGATTCCAACTCAAAGTTGTTGTAGCTCTCAAATTGGAGTTTAGTTGTTCATTTATAAATATGCAGTAATTGTAATAAAACAAAGGTCACTGCAGAATTCCATTGAGCATTATTTACATTCACTGTTAACAAGAAATATAAAATGCTCTTTAGGACAGAGAAAGTTGTACATGATATAAAATACAAATTTACAAATTATGCATCACTGATTTTATTTATTATGCATCACTCTGAATATTTCAGATTTTGAGCCCTTTCTGATGTTAGTTTAATCTCAAGAGGAAGACAATCAAATTTTTCAAAGTCCTTCTCGGTTTTGTTAATCTTCTAGAGAAGTTATAAATAAAGTTTTTGTCAAATTACTGACACAGTTTTCTGATGGACTAGACACCATTGGAAGTAATAAAAACAGTCAATAATAGTGGGGTATGAGATCCATGTTGTTACTTTGCTCTGCAAAGGCCAAATTATTGTCCTTACTCAAGACAAATTCACCATTCCATGAATATAATTTGGTCTAAATGCAGATTAGATTAAATCCCACCAAAGAGGTGTGAAACAGTAATAACATGTTTGTACTACCAAAAGTAAATTATTTGATAATTTTTATTTATAAATTCTTTTTTTTCCCCTGTAGTTTTACTTTTCAAACCATCCTTGACCTTTGATGAAGTGAAGCAGATGTACTTTAAAGAAAACTCAGTTGTGTAACTTCTTGTGGATTTTTTCCATTTTAGCTGGTTATTCTGTCGTTGTGTGCTTTATTTCGGTTTCTTTTCCATAATCTGGAGGGGAAAAAAGGCATATGATGCACTCAAATTAGTATTTCTTTGATGGTGCTGGAAATGTGTGCAGCTGAAATTTGGAAGCAAGCTATTTTCAGTAATTAAGTTCAAATTTTATTTATATCTCCTAGAAATGACAGAAACCACAACAAAAATAAAAAATTTGAATAGCATCCCTTTTTGTTAGCTCAATAGAAAGTTGGTGACAATGGGGAGAACATGTCATCCTGTTTTGGGCAATTTTCACTACTTTGCTCTCTTTAATTCTTCAGAAGCTGTAAAACATTTTGGGAGCTGACTGGTACCTGTTGTTCTTCATGTACTGCTAGCTCATTCTTCAGTTACGTAGGGATACACTTTATGTTAAGTAGGAATTTGTTAACCATTGTCACCAACTGAGGTATGCTATAACAAGTTGCTTGTGACGATCTGAGGCCCCATTGTGGCTTCACTCCTTTCCCTTTGCTGAGTTGTGTCAGTACACCAGCCCAGCAGAAAACTACTCTCCTTGGGTTCTTCAGTTGTATGGTCTTGATGTTGGGCAAGTGTGCTATAATGGCCCAGCTAATCCTCCACTGGAGCCAAAAAGTGGCACAAGAAAGAGCTGGGGAGAACAGGGATGCTGCTTCAGCACAGTTTAGATTTGCTTAGGAAAAAAGATCTATCAAAAAGTGGTTGATACATGTTACCCTTGCCTGCTGTTTTGGACATGTTAGCAGCCAATTACATAATACTGTGTTTCTAGGCTGTTGCACTGTGTTTGATTACAGTATTACTGGCAGATCCTTCAAAATAGAGTCCAAGATACATGTTTATCCAGGGCTTCCCACTGACCATTAAAGACTGGTGCAGGTCTCTGTGAAAGTGTGCACAGAGTGCTTGGGGATAAGTCGGCAAAACCTTTGTAGCTCATTCCAGTAGTGGAGTTAGTAAGGGTTTAAATTGCAGATTAGAAAATCAGAGAATCTAATTCATGCTGTTTATTGGTTATGAGAAATATTATTGCCCATGCTTCCTGCAAGAATACTTTGTCCTGAAAGGCCTTTGGAAAATCTTAAGTCTCAGTATTTCATGTGAAATATTTCTTTGAATCCTAAATGTTTTGCTTTTTTTATAGTGTTTGCTTCTCTATCCTATTATTTTCATTCCCTTCTGTACTGTACACAGAGAAGATTTTAGTTGTCTGCAAAGCTGGGCACTTGAGCTTGAACTGTAGCGAGTTGTTTTTTTATCCTTGGAAGTGTTTTGTTTGTTCTGTGGCATTGGCCAAAATCTGCAGTAACTGGCAAACATACAGATGCTCCGTACTGGTGTGTTTGAAGGTTGACAGATGTGCTTCACACTGACAAAGGAGAGGAAGGAAAATGTTCAGCACTGCAGGTGTAATGTGAGTACACAGCCTTGTCCAGCTGGTCTGTCTGCATCAAGTGCCTAGGAATTCACTAATAATACAGAGAGGATCATAAAGTTTCACTCTCCTTGGAAGGGAAAAAGGTGCCAAGGCTGGGATATTAGCCAATCGCAGCAACTGATAAAGTTGTGAGAGTTATGTATGGGGCCATCGGACTTCAGTGGATTATGCTATTATTTAGGTTCATAAATGCAATAGATACTGGTTATACCTCTTGAAGCAGAGTTATACTCAGAAAAGTTTGATGGTTATTGTCCTGGGAGAATTTAATGTACCTAAAAATAATTGGAGCCTGCTCTGGAACCAGTGTTTTCCTGTCTCTTAAATTAATGTTCAAATTATTATGTATTCACTGAATTTTTAATATTTTCATGAAAATTGGAGTAGCTTCATAATTGGGAAAAATCAACACTATTCCTGTTCCTTGACCAGACAGAACCTTCTGAGAAGCAGAGCCACTGAGTCCAGATTGCTCCAAGTGCTGCAGCTGTTTACAGGGCATTCAGGTCGGGGTTGGCAGTTTAGACACAGAAGATTATGAATGGAGGCTGCCCTTTAAAAGGAGGATGCCCTCTCTGGTTGTGTCTTGTGCAAAGCTGGGGCAAGTTGGTATGATCCAAGATTACCTTTTGGATTCACTCTGCTCAGGAGTTTGCTACTTCTCGCAGTGAGGCAACACCCAGACCCTTGTGTGCACCTTGCTCATGTTGTCTGAAGGCTCTTAAATACCAGCAGGTGTGAGGTGCCCTCGGATGAACATTTTGGAGGTCCCCATTGTGAATGGGGGTCTTGAAAGTGATGATGAGGCATGTAAACTTATTTGATTTCTTTGTAAATGCTTTTTGATGCTTCTGTGCCTCAGTTCCTTTCCCCGCTGTGTTGTTACAATAGTACTGCCTTGCCTTCTGGTAATATTTTAAGTATGTCAAAGTTTTGCTTGGCAATCAGTATTCCAGTTACTTAGCATATATAGATTATGCCATTACTGCTAAACTAGAAAGTCTTTTTTTCCCTCATAGTTCTGATGAAAATCAAATCCATGTTCTCTCTGAGTATTTTCTGGTGGTTGAAGTGAAGGTGTCAGTTTATTGGTTGCTTTGCATAAAGAGATGAAGAGAATGAAGGACTATGAGATTTATCTACTATTTCATGTTTTTAAGCTTTTGGAAAATGGATTTTTGTCCATGTGAAGTCTGAATTGTTGCAAAAGTAGGTTTTAGTCTGGTAACATTATATGTACAGTAACTTTACAATAACTGAATTTCTAGAATAAATAAGACATGACAGGGTATCCAAGCGTGCCAGGATGTAGCATCTAAATGTTTTTCAGACATGACTAAATTCCTGCTTTTGTGTTCACTTGTACATAAATAAACTCAATGAATCAACATCATTATTCATGTAAATGGGATTTAATTAAAAGCAGGTTTGCTGCTAAATGCCCTCAACTGAAGATGTGGGTTCCTGAAATACATCTAATCAATATTAGAACAGGAAACCATTATTTTATTATTAAAAATATTTTCTCTAAATATTATTAGAAATTAATCCCAACAACAATAATAAATTGCAATCAAACAAATCAATAAATATCAATAATAACAACTAATTTACTATATATGTACTGCCTTACATAAGTTCAATAAATATTCTTTGCTTTTTTTATCTTGGAACCCAGTTTTGTCTAGTTCCCAGATCTGCACTGCTTTAGGTGCTCATCAGTGTATTATTTGTTAGCTCTGGGATCCCCAAAGCCATCTTTTGCCTTTCACTGGCCCTTCCAGATCTGTGCTGGCCTGCACTGCACCCATTGTCTCCTGCTTGGACACCTGTGCTCTCAAAGCATTCCCTTTGTCAGCACTGTGCTCTTCTGCCCTGGATTGTTGTGCTGGGGTAAAATAGGTACATAGTTCTGTACAGAATATCTGTTTGTTGCTGCCCTCTATAAAAAGAATATGGTTCTACAAAGATAAGCAAAATTTAAACAAATCAGGCAATAGCTGTCTGATCATGAAGCAAGCTGAACAAAGCTTCAGGAAGAACAAAACAAGTTCAGACAATACTTGACATGTCCTGAGGCCTTTTAATGGCAATTGCAGTGCTGTATTTATTGTGATATAGGGCTACCTAAAATACATTTAGAATCATGAAGAATGGCTGTGGTTATTGTCATTGTACTTTTTTTCACCTTTCTGTTGAATGTGTCCAGAAACTGCCATGGAATTTGTTGCAAAATTTTAGCATTCTAAAACATGCCTTTTTTTTTTTTTTTTTCTAGATTAAAAAAAAAAAAAAAAAAGTAGTGTCACATTATTGATTTGACAAATGGTATCGCACTAGACGTATCTGGATAAAAACAAGAATCTGTTTAGGAGCGGCTGGCTGATTTTTGGCTATGACTGACACAACTGCTGTAGAAATAGATGCTTTCTACTTCTTGTTTTTGTGTAAATTTGGGATTGTATTTATCTCTAGAATATGTGTCTGAACACAAAGTTGACAGTCATTTGAGATGACAGCCGCTGTCAGGGAGTTCTTCCGAAGAAGAAGGCATTAAATTATGAAGTATTGGAAGATAATATTTATTATAATATGAACTGTGGAAGAATACATGCCCCTAAAAGATGCCAGGATACATAGTAGAGGTTATCAAAAAATACAACAGAAAGATCATTTTAACAAAAGAATTTATAATTTACTCAGATGTCAAGATGTGAGAACTGCAAAACAAGTATGCAGGATGTTTTGACAATCTACCGAAACATTGCCTAGCAGTTATTAGTTTTCAGAAGTTACTAGGTGCCATTTTTAAAAATCCTAACTGAATACCTTGCAGTAATGCTGTGGCATAATTTCTAATGATTTTTTACATATCTAAGGTCTGTTTTCTATTGTGTGTATACTTCAACCCCAGTATTTCACTTCAAACTATTGGGTGTAGAAAATCATAGAAAATAATTTTACATTAAAATCAATGTGGATATTTTCAATGATCAGGTTGCTATTATTCTGGCTAAGACTGATCTCAAAAAATGCAAGTTATTTTGCTAGCAGCGCAGTATGTTGTGAATTGCATAGCTCTGTTAGCATAGGTCTTTGTTACATGTCTGATACCAACCAAGAATTTAGAAGTCCTGTCCAGTCTTTCATCACAGCTCAGTTATCATTACAAGCCCTGAGCTTATGTGTCATGACTGCTTACAGTCTTTGTACATTTTAAAGGCAAATACTGTTAATGAAAGGTGATCTTTTTTTTTGGCAAATTAACGAGAATCACTGTTATATTCTGAAGTCTATGCAGATATTTACATGGAGAAAATCAGATTTCAAATTAACTGAAAGATGAAAATTTAGAACGTATTTTTTATTTTATATGGATTAATTCAAAATGCATAAGTAAATTAAACAATGGTGGATAGACAGAGGGTACACTGGAGATTTCTTTAGGAAAAAATACTGGAGATGCTAAATCTCTTCTATTGAAAGACACTATTGCGATATGACACCAAGATAGTGTCTGGTGCTGTGATATAGTTGGGAATTCTGCCATTTCAGGACAGGGATCCTTTTGGCATGCAGTTAAAAAGACTCCCGGTATTCTTCTTTGTTCCTTTGGCAGACACACATTGCTCATGGTAGCAGTGATGTGCTGGCGAAGACACAAAGTGCTGTGTTGATCAGAGAATACATTATGTGCATGCTAACTTGAAGGATGATCACACACTGTTCCTCTCATAAGACAGACCCTCAGGCCACAAAGTCCATCTCAGCATATTTGGTATTTGTAACTTGTAGTTTTCTGTTAGAAATTGTCACATTGCCCCGATAGAGTTCACAGCTAAATAGTCAGCATGCTTCTTGGTTTGCAGCTCCGAACATGAGGTTTATACATACTTAAGCTTCCCTTGAAATTATACTGGCTCTAAGCATGGTTTTTGATTTTTTCCCCTTTGGTCTCTGTGCTTTGTCTTGTTTCTAGGTTGTTAGCTCTTTGCACTACTCTTTTAGCTAAACCCTCAGATTTCCCAGAAGCTTTCACTTTCACAGAGCTCCAGTCTTATTAGTACTCTAAGCTTACAGTTTATCACATCTGGGGCATAAAACAGGTGAAGTAAACAAACACAGAAGCTTTGTAGGAATTACAAATAAATAAACCCTGAAAACAAAACAAAAACCTGTCTTATTTCAGCTAGCCTGAGAAGTGCACGGGCTCGGACAAGGTCATAGAAACCCTGTTTTTAACCCTATATTTAAAACCCTGATTTTTTCCTCATCACTCCAGTCACACAACCAGTTGAAGTCACGGAAGTGTCCAGTATTCCCTCCTCTGTGCTCTACTTTGCACGATTCCTTTGTGTTATAGGTTCTTGGCAAATCTGTATCTTTTCTCCCATTGCCCTGTGCCATCTGCTTCCACTGGTTTTCTCCATTGGTTTTATGCACAAAAAAGATTGTAGTCACAAAAGGCAGGATATGCCTTCCAGCCCATGCCTCATTCATTTCTGCAAGTCCTGTTACTGTTCCAATGGTAGAGTGTAGGCAGGCAACCAAATTGCAGTGGGCTAAGCGGGATATGAGTTAAGTGTGTATGTGTCCCCCAGCCTAGTGTTCCCTCAGTCAGGAATCACTCTAACCACCAGTACGTAGTGCAGTTTCCTTTGAGTGGCTTGCTGACCCCATAAATCTTGCTTTGTTATTTCTTGCAGTGCTGTAGTTTCACAGGAATACCAGAAACTACTGATACTTAACACAAGCCCTTTGCCTACTAGTGAGAGCAGTATCCCAGGAAAGAGAAAACAAGGGCTTAGGTTTCCTCAGGCTAAGTATAACCATGAACATGCATCTCCTCCTCCTTAAGAGATACTTACTTCAAGTAACATATTTATATGTGAAAGGCATATTCCATCTTTTTCTGTAGCTGGTATTTTTTTAAAAAAGCAAAAAGTCTTTGGGGTCAGCTCAGTACTCTCTCAGATATATAGCATTCCACAAGAGCATGTGGAGGTTTGGTCAACAGCAGGTCATGTACCTTTTTCTGTCACACAGAAGACTTACGTGTTCATCTCGGTCCCTGACCAAGCTCAAAGAGGGAACAAAGTGCAGTGTGCAGTCCTGGAAGCCTTTATTTAGGCCCTCTGGGAACAGGAATGTCCCCACACAGGCTTTTCAGGAGCTAATTTCAGGTCATCTGCACCACTTGCTTGAAATGAAGCTTTCAATTCTGCTCAGTCCTCTTTTAGCAGGTATCTAGACCATGTGCAACTATTGTGAGTTAATCCATTTGCAGTAGCCTTGAGGGTTTTAATGATGTTGTTTGTCAAGCCTTGCTTGTGTTAGTATTTATTGTCTTCTGATGTCAGTAGGATTGAAGGGAAGAAGGTTAGTCAAAGAGTCTTTTATGTTCCCTGGTTTTGGGTTCTTATTATCTTAAGCACAAGAACTACTAGGAAGAACCACACACTCTCTTAAAATTGAAATTCACTGTGAAATTTCTAGATTTTTTTTATAGCAAGCATTAATTTCTGTGTTTATATAGAAGTTACAAGCTTGTTGGTCATAGTGTAAGACAAAGGTAATCAGGATTTTTAATCAGGATTTTATTGTTCTTACTGCAGTTGTTTCACTAACACAAGTAATTACTTCATTTTTAATGTGTCTGGTTGTGAGTAAATGCACTGGAGTCTACTCAAATCTGACAATACCTTAATCTAAATGACATAAGTCTCTGAAATCACATAAATTATAAACAACATGGAAATAGTTTCATTTTTGAGTAAAAATGGCCAACAAATGAAATTATTTAAACATACTTCAATGTATGTTTTACATTTTCTGTTTTAAATTATTTATAATAAACCTCACTATAAGCTCAGAGAAATTGAAATAGTTGTCTACATAGAGGCATCATTTACAGTTAAATTTGGAGGACCTTGGTGATCAGAAACCATTGAAATCAGTGGGTTTTTACCACAGAGTAATACCTGTGATCCATCAAGCCCATTGCGGGCAATACCATAGAAATTCTTTAGATTGTCCCCTGGATTTTTATAGGATTGGCTCTGTTTGGTTTGAGGATTATAGAATGTTAAATACTGTTAGGAGAGAGTAATCCATGTGGGATGGTTGTCACCTCTGCCAAAGAAACAGATGGACTGATGACCTTTTCAGGGCAATGCTAGATCTATGTGCTTTTGACTGGCAATGGTGCTGGGAGCACTCTTGTGCTCGGAGCTGTCTTTATTCAGTTAATCTTCATTTTTATTACTGAATAGTTGTTTGCTTTTTATTCAAGAAAATGCTCTAAATTACCCCTCCCTTTTTTTAGTCACCCTGTCTCCGACACATTGCAACCCATGAAGTTGTCTTAGTTCTCCCAGGTGAACGTTTAGTAGCATGAATTTTGAACTCTGGCCAGATATCATACATAAACGTCTTTGTCCACACAGGTGTCCCCTGCAACCTTTGAGTGCACATTTCTGTTTTCCAAGAAATTTCATTTTTGTGTACACCACTCATTAGTCACATGATAAGCACAGCCACACAGAACTCAGTTGTGTAGTTCCAACAATTTTGTGTTCCATTAATGTACAAATCCATGGTAACCTGGAAAAAAATCATGCTAACTCACTGAGAAATATGCAGTTAAAATGTTTAAAGAGATTTCGTAATGCCATTAAACTGAATTTGCTTTTCCCTTTTTGTCTGTCTTACTCCTTTATATGTGCATTAGATTTTTTCCTATCTTTTTGCCTAAATTGTTGATATACAGCGATCAAAAGGCAATTTATGCCTCCACCAGTAAGTCTGAGAAGTTTATGAGTACAAGAGAATCATGGTATCTGAGGCTACCCTCAACCATTTCAGCGCTTATAAAATAAATTAACAAAGTGCTGGTGTTCTTTGCAGCAGTTCTCTTTCTCCATTTAGAAAAATAAAATGTTTGTAAACAGAGGAGCTTTACTTTTGGGGAGGTTTGTGGTTTTTTGTGGGTTTTTTTTTTGTGGGTTTTTTTTTTTTGTGTGTTTGGTTGGTTGGTTTGGGTTGGGTTTTTTTGGTTGGTGGCTTTGGGGTTTTTTGAGGGATTTTTGCAGGGAGGGGAGTTAAGAGTTTTTTGTTTGGTTTGGTTTTTTAAGATTCTGCTCTGAATGGATATAAAGTAAAGTTAGAATTGGGTAAACTCTGGAAAATGTTAAGTAAGGTTGGAAGCTTGAATCATTTACAACATCAGCTGGCTGAGAATAGATAGCTGGACTACTTTTTTTATTGCAAGTGAGCATCTAGAACTGATGGCAACCCCTGGAAGATCACTTAGGTTAAGAGTCCATGTTCATGATTTGGTTATATTTTAGCATTCCCCTGGTGTGATGTGGTCCACAGGATGCAGATATTGAGCACTCACAGAAGACAAGAGTTCAAGTTTTCAGGCTTATGACTGAGATATTTTAATATATGAATGCATATTAAGATTTTGGGGTTCTTTCATGTTTGAAAATTATTCACTGTATTCATATTACCAGATGCAATAATAAACTGAAGAGACCTTAAGGTTGGTACCTTAAGGCTAAAATTTTACTTTTAGACCTATTTTATTAATAGATTAAAAAATGCTTTTGAAATTATGTGAAATAGACTCATAGGTAAATTTAGGTTTGAAGGGTTCTGATGGTCATGTAGTTGAATACCTTGCTCAGGGTGAAACTAATCGAGTTGTATATTTTATTTCAGTCTTTTCTTTGGTTCATGGTGAGGTTATTTTGACCCCTAATACTTTGTACATATGTCAGGATTCAGCAAATAACCAGACCCATAATCTAATCCAGTGTGTATGTTGTCAATGAATTTTGTTATCCTGTCAGTCACTGTAGTGGACTATGGGTTTTTTTTAGTTATGCTTTATCATGCCTCAGGTTGTAGTATTCTAATTATTAGAAAAATAACCTAAACCACAATGACCGTGTGCAGAATGGCCAAAATAGTTAATCTGAAGAACAGCTAATAAAATATTCTAGAGAAAGTTTTCCAAAAATAATTATGGCTGTGTCATCCTTGATGTATAGATTTTTGAAACAGTTTGATATTTATCAAGTCAAGTTCAGTGAGGCCAAGAGGTTGCATTAAAAAAAATATTAATAGTTTCTTACAGTATTTTACATCATTCACACAGTGAGGCATGTTTGTGTGCCTTCCCTTTTGCTTGTGATGTATCACAGCTGTACTGTACTGTTGGTAGCTTCTGGCGCTGAAAGACAAGATAAGGAATCACTATTGAATAGTGTTCTGGAAGAGGGAAAGAGACGAGGCAGGCAGACAAGAATATTCGAAGTTAAAGCTTGTAGGGCAAAGATAAGGCAGTATAAAAAGAGAAATGGATTAATGCTAGCCAAAGGGGTTAAGATAATAAGGATTTTCTAACAACATCATAGGGAAAAAACAAATACTGAAAAGACTGAAAGGGATGATAATAATCTTATTTAAAATATCTGAGTTTAAAAGCTTCTTTTTAGGAATGAGAAATTAAGGGTGATTCTAGAACAATTAAAAAGTAAGAAGAAATTGGCAAACAAGAAATAGAGTCATATGTGAGAAATCCAAATATGCAGGAATACAGTGGTACAGGGAATGTGTATTATAGACTATTAAAGTAAATAAATAGCACAGGATTGTATAATCATCTTTTAATATTTAACAAGAAATTAGTAAACTTCCATGTTCTAAGAATCCAATTTGTAGACCAGTAAAACTATCAAAAGGACTTGAAAGGATATCACTATATGAAAGTAACAAAATTTTATTAATTATAATGGCTTTCTGTTTTAACTTTATTCTAATACTATAAATGTTACACAGCTTTTGGGGGGGAGTTGTAAAATGGATAAATGAAAGTATTAAATGAGAAGTTACGGATATTACTCATATTTCTATAAAACTTAATTCCTATTTTTTTAGATTTTAACACATTTAAAAATGGACTGGGGGCTATATGAAAACTGTAAATTAATATCAATGGTGTACTGACGTCTGCATAAATTCGTATTTGAAGCTACATCTTCAGTAGTGTTTTAACAAAGAAAGTAATGTACTTGGTAAAACTTGGAGTTCAACAATATATTAGGAGCAAATGCAAGTACTAGTGAGGACTGTGGGAAAAGAAAGAAGGCTTATATCCGTTAGAAACATGGGGAGGACATATGATAATATAATTTAGAATACTGTAAAATACTGTCGTACTTGTCTTATAAATAAATTGAAATAAAATGGGAAGGGAAGATCCTTAAAGCATTAGTAGTGAATGATACTTGGAGATAATTACAGAGATGAAGAGATGTCAAAAGTTATTTGGAACTCAAAAGGTCCCTATGTAAGCAAAGACTGAGAATGTCTAGCCAAATTTATTGTTGTTTGTGAACTGGATATACATTTACAAGTCTTTAATTTTTATAGAATCATATTATAGTATAATATACAGTAAAGTTTCATTCAACACTTCTCTATTTTTCCTAATCCTAGGAATTATTGTTATACATTTTTACTCAATAAATAAACTTATCAATTTCTCCCACTACATATATAGATATGTATCAATGAATCTGATTGTATATCTCACAGGCTATAATATATATTATCTATATTATACATTCCATTCAAACCTCCATGATCAGATAGTAAAGAATTTGTACGATCTCAAAAATTAGTATCTTAATAAAAGGAATTTTCTGTCCTCTGAACATGAAATAATTAAAATTTTGTAGGCAAAGTAGGCTAAGTTAATGCCTAAATTTATTTGGTATTTTTCTTCATAGAATCATAGAATGACTTGGGTTGAAAGACACCTTAAAGATCATCTAGGTCCATCCCTCCCACCATGGGCAGGGACACCTTAACGCTAGACCAGCTTGCTTAGGACCCCATCCAACCTAGCCCTGAATACTTCCCAGGATGGGCATCCACAAATTCTCTAGGCAGCCTGCTCCAGTGCTTGAGTACCCTGTGAGGAAAGAATTTCTTCCTAACATAAAATCTAAATCTCTCCCCTTCTAGTTTAAAGCCATTCCCACTTGTCCTATTACTATCTGTGGGTGTAAAAAATTGCTCTCCCCTTTAAGTACTGGAAGACCACAATTAGGTCTTTGTGGACCCTTCTCTTATCAGGCTGAACAACTTCAGCTTTCTCAGCCTGTTTTAGTCAGAGAGGTGCTCCATTCTTCTGATCATCTTTGTGGCCCTCCTCTGGACTTGCTCCATGTCCTTCCTGTTCTGAGGACCCCAGAGCTGGACACAGCCCTGCAGGTGAGTTCTCATGAGAGTAGAGTAGAGTAGAGGGGCAGACTCACCTCCCTCAACCTGCTGGTCACTCCTCCTTTGATGCAACCCAGGGTGCAGATAATGACATCTTAATGACAGATAAGCATGATCCGTGAATGATAGAAGGACCAATGGGCATGAATGTCACAAATCTCAGTGTGGGTGGGAAGGCTTAATTACTCATGGGATGGCAAATTGGACCAACCATCACCATTGCCACAGGGTGAGCCTTTCTGTTCATTGAGTTGTATGAGTATTAAGTTGTCATTTATTTCGAAATAGAAAAACAGCTCAAGAACTATGTATTTCAGTGCTTACAGCAAGACTGAAATGGAACATAACTTGTGCATAAATGTTTTTCCAGAGTCTCAGTTGTAAGGTGAATTCTATCCTAAATATCTCCAGTAAACATTCTGGGCCTGCGAAACAAACCTAGCCTTTCCAGGGATCACTGTTTTCTCATTTATAAAGCAGCTTACTTCACCCTGGAGGGATTCTTAAGGGGTCACAGGATATTCAGAAATCCAGGGTGATTTTGCAGGACTTTTTCTCTGCTATTAAGGTAAAGGCAGTCTTTCAATCAGCCTCTAGCACTTTTTCTTGTTTGTCTTCTCAATTTCTCATTGCAGGATTGATTCCTTAAAGACTAGAGAAGAATATACTCTGGGGAAAGCCTGAAGTGATATCCTGTGTCACCCCTAGATTGTCTTAGGGCTAAATACACCAAGCATGTCACACTAAAGCAAAGAATTAATTCACTGAGACCAAGATATTGGTAAAAAGGATTAGACAGATATAAGAATAAAAGAGAACATCCCCAGTTATACAAGAGAGACGTTTAATTCATTTCTTAAGGCACAGAAAATTACTTTTTAGATGTTTGGAAAAGACTTGTCTGCTTTGAATTTCTTCAACCGTCATAAGACTTGCCTTAGATTTAAAGTGTCTTTAGCAGGTATATTCTTATATGTTCCAAAACTCAGTGCTAAAGAAAACTAAGCATTCTGACATATGTCAGTTCAGTTGTATTGAAATGTAGAAGGCTTGATGTCTTAGTATATAGAAAGTTCAAATCTCTAACACATTTAATTCCTAGTCGAGACACTTCTAGTAAGAGAATACTAAATTAGGTATACCCATTTCTGGGTATATCCACATACATCCAACATGGTATTTCCTAGGCCTCTATGAACAGATGCATAGTGAGGCTGTATTTGAAGGTAGAAGAAATCTTTATTAGAAAACACATTACAATAGATTATGGTCATGTATTTGTTCACAAAAATCTGGCTTTAAAAGTATACTTACTTTATCCTACGGGAGAATATGAAATGCCATTTATAAGGACACAATTCTGAAATGAAAGGGGTCTAAAAGATGGAAGTATGAGTCCTGGAAACACTTTGATATTTTAAGAGCACAGAGAGCTGCTTTCTGTAGAAAATTTTAACTATTTTGTTATTCTTGCAGTCATTCAAAAGACCTGCATATTTTTCAGTTCTTATACACAAGAAATAAACAAAGGCTACTGGTTTTCTTTAGAAAGACATAAGAAAAAACAGAAACAACAAAACAAAATTGGAGTCTTTTGCACGGTAGTTTGCTGGGAAGACATAAAAATAAACTCTGTGCCTGAAGGAATGTGTTAGAGTTTGCAAAATGTCAAGAAAATTTTTTTTTTCCTTTTTTTTTTCCAGCATGCTGTGTTCTCTACAGAAGAACCATGTAGAAATTTCTTAATTTAGGAGAAAATAAATCTCTCTGAAGTATTTGCTACAGTTAAAGACCAGATCTCATCTTTTTAGCAGATGTCATTGAAAAACCCTTTCCAAAGTATATTGTATTGAGTACCTCATTTACATCTATAACTCATTAGACTAGCAGAGAAATATTTATACAGCATTTTGTGTATATTCGTTTGCACAAGTCAAGTTACATTGCATTGGCTGCTCTTTGTTTATTCTTTGATAACAAGGAAAAATTGAAAAAAATCCATGGATTTTAATACAGAATATAGGTGTGTATATATAGAAAGAAAAAAAATTCCAGCATTATATTTGAGAAAAAGGAGCAAAGTTGTTCTTTACAGACTTAGATACTATTAAATAAGAGGTGGGTTTTTTCCTGTTTTTCTTGGTGGTTTTTCATAAGCAGAATTCCATTATTGCGTTGTTGATTTATTCTCAGATAAAATCTTACCTTGGGCTCTTGAGGTAAAAGTATCAGTTACATTTCTTCAATGATTTATCTGCAGTAAAATCCTGCCTTTCACTTTAGATTCCATCAGATTCATAAAACCAACAGAGTAACAGACTTTCATACCTTAACATGCTCAAGACTTAAGGTCAAATATTATATATACGTGTATATATAGCTCCATTTAATCTGAAAACATCAATAGATTTATTAATTTTTAACGGTGATTTCAGTGTCTAGAATGCACTAGACATTAAAAGCATAGATTTCGGTCTATGCTACTCTTCATGATACTTGGTTAAAGAGAAGCAGGCTCTGAAACAGAGCTGAAATCTGACATTAGGTTTTATACAATAGAATATAGATGGGCTTTGTAGCCTTTTTATTGAAGAACATATATTAAAAACACAGTAAATAAAATTAATCATCAGATAGCACAAAAACTGTAATCTTACATAATACTAAGTGTGCTAGCATATTTTATTTCTGGCTATAGTTTTCATCAAATCTGTTGCTAAACAAGTATCCTATGCCATCACTGGATTGATTCATAAGCAATTTATGGTAAAATTCTCGGCAACTTATGAATACTTTTTTTTTCTGAAAGGTTTTGCAATCTCCAGAAGTATTATATAACCCTTTTAAAAATAAATCCCAATCCTGGTGTAAACTGCTTGTTACTCTTTTTCTTCCCCGTGAAGGCAATGATAGTAGGATTTGATGCACTAATGTGCCAATAAAATAATTTTACTTCTTATAGATAATATTTATTAGCTCAACTCAGGGAATGCTTTCTAATGAGCAAGTTATATATATATATATAGATAAGTTTTACCCTGCCTTCTCAAGGCAAGCTTTTGACCCAGTCAGGATTTTATTAAATGCATTATTTTCTAAATACTGTATTATTATTTTTAGTATCTTTTAATCTTTGATTTGATCCATGTGCCCATCAATGATTGCTTACATAACTAACATGTCATTTCTTCTGTTCCTTACTTGAAATAATTTAAAAACTGTTCAAAAATTAAAATCAAATCATTCAATCAAGTTCTTTAAAACCCAAATGCGAGAAAGTGTGAATCGCAGTATATGTGTAGAAGAGAAGTGTATTTTCATTTCACAACCCAAATCTTCATTTCTGTGTTTGTGCAACTTGTCTTTGAAAATCCTGAGACATGAATTTTCACAGCTGTCATTTCATCTCTCTGACTCTGTGTTTTAAATAAGCAGTAGAAGAAAGTCTTGAGGTTACCCTTGAGTGTGGTAGAACTAAGTTGCACTATGCCTTACTTTCTTCAGTATCTTGAATCTTTGAACTTAGAGTGCCAGTAAAAGCAACACTGCTGTCTCTACTCTTGCTCCTATGAAACTCCCCTAGTCATTCTATACAGAGTAATGTTTGTCTGTCCCCTAAAGGCCCTAGATTTCTGGTAAGTTCCTTTCAATTTTTGCTGTTAAAACTATTTTCTTTTATAAACAGAGTTTACATGAAGGGGAAAGACAATAACTCTACAGTCCAATAATTGTGAAACTTACTTATGGTAAAAAACATTAGCAATTTAGGGATGTGACTGTGATCTCCCACATTGCCCTGGAGTACTACAATCAAACACAGCAAATTCTGTATTGTCCGTCTTTTATGGAAAATCTGTGGATGTTTAAGTCTGTCCTGGCCTCATGTAGAAGCTGGAAAAAAAATTTAAAGGAAGTTTTACTTTTGGGTTGGTTCTTTGTCTACACAATGCTCTGAATTCAGATTATGATTCCATTATATTGACATTTCTCAGGTAGTTGAACTAACCAGTTGAAACTGACACAATCAATATAATTTCAATATAAGAGATCTTGATTTTCCAAGATCTCTTAGATGCTGTATATAGACTTCACAGTAAGGGTAGGAAATAATAGGTGTATTACAATGCTTATGTTCTGAATTCCTGGGATTTTTTATTTGTTGGTTGGTTTCCAAACAGCATATCCAGGCACGTTATGAGGTGAAATATTTCATCCCTCCATCCTGCTTAATACTTATGTTTCATAGGGGTTGAAGGAGAGAGATGTTTATGGCATATCAGAGCAAATTGTACTTCTTTCCTTTAAATGGTCCTGTTCGCAGTTTTGATGTACCAGCTATTGTTATACATGGGTGAGGTATCACTGCACTATAGAGCAATACACTTTTATACTTTAATCTAATTTTGAAGGGACTATGTAGTAGGAGAAGTGTGTTTGAAGTTTTTATGTTTTTACAAAAGATAGTGTATCTTCTACATCTGAAATTTAGTACTTCGTATTGTATAACCTGATGGGCTTTCACTACCTTAGAGAGTTGATTTAAACTGAATCGTACAAAAGAAGTTGGGAGGACCTTGGAAAGTCACTGTATCTTTCCTCTTTCCCCCCAAAAAAATTCTGAACTTGATCTAAAAGGTTCCCAAGAGATGTCCATCTAACCCATTTTTTAGACACTGCCACGAACTCAGACTTTTCAGCTACCACAGGCAACCTATTTTACTATGTGTCCTTAATAAAAGTTTTGGCTTGGTTTTGATTTCTAAAAGATTTTTATTTTTAACCAGTTCTTTTATTAATCATTGTGAATATAAACAAAAAATTACTTCCTTCTTCTTGGTAGGTACCTTTTATGTAAACACCCTAGACAAAACCATAAAAAAATGTGTTTAAATAAATCCTTCCATCCATAACTCTTCCATTTTCTAGGCTAATTATCTCAAATCTATTCAGCATTTCCATGCAGATCACTTGCTATAGCTTTATAATTCCTGTTTTTCTCTTCTGGATTGCCTCCAAATAAACCACTTTCTGCAAGAGCAATTCTCAAAGCAAGATGCAGAGCTTCAACCACCTGCTAGTTCAAGCAGATTACTCCTCATGTCTTTCAGATGATACAGATGACAAGTATTACATTAAGTTGAGAAGTACTTCATAGTGCTGGGTCTGGTTTAGTTAACATTCCAAAGACCTCCAGATTTCCTCCTAAGAACTGCTGCCAAGTAAGTTGTTCCTCCAGTGTCTGTGTAGGTGTTGCTTAAATAAAGAACACTGTAGTTGGTCTTATTTTTCCCAAGAAATTTGGAAATTCTCATTGTTTCCTACCATCTGAGAATTATTGCATGTAATATTTAGTGTTATCCATGTTATTAAAAATACTAATAGAACCAGAGCCCAGACAGAACACTGCAGCATTCTGCTTAATAAATCTTTCTGTTTCGGAAGTGGTACTATAAGTGATACTACTACTTTTAATTACCTTTTCCATTATGTTTGGCATTTGTTTTATCATGTTTGTTTTATCTTGTTAGTTTTATCTGGACCTTTTTCTTTCATCTGCTAATTTACAGAATCATAGAATGGTTTTGGTTGGGAGGAGCCATTAATGATCATGTAGTTCCAACCCATGGGCAGAGACACCTTCAAACAGACAGGTTGCTCAAAGCCCCAGCCGGCCTGGCCTTGAGCAGTAGCAGGGATGAGGCATCCACAGCCTCTCTGGGAAACCTGTTCCAGTGTCTCACCACCCTCGTAATAAAAAAATTCTTCCTTATGTACAATCTGAATCTACACTCTTTCAACTTAAAATGATTGCCTCTTGTCCTGTCACTACAGGCCCTGGTGAAAAGTCCCTCAGTCTGTTTTATAAGCCCCTGCCTCTAAGGATTGAAAGGCCACAATAAGATCTCCCCAGGGCCTTTTCTTCAGGCTGAACAACCTCACCTCTCACAGCCTTCCTTCACAGGAGAGGTGTCCCAGCCCTCTGATCCTTGTAGCCTTCCTCTAAATGTGCTTTAACAGGTCCATGTCCTTTGTGTACTGGGGGGTCCACAGATGGACACAGTATTCTAGGTGGGGTCTTATGAGAGCAGAATAGAGGGGGAAATAGCCTCCCACAACCTGCTGGCCATGCATGAGTTTATGCACCCTAGGGTATAATTGGTTTCTGAGGTTGCAGGTGCTCCCAGCTGCTTCACATCTAATTTTTCATCCAACAGTATCACCAAGTCCTCCTGTGTAGGGCTGCTGTCAGTCCAGTCATCTCCCATTTTGTATGGACATTGGGTATTGCCTCGACCCAGGTGCAGGACCTTGCAATGATCTTGTTAAATTTCATGAGGTTCGCATGGGCTCACTCCTCAAGCCTGTCAAGATTCCCGAAGATTCGCATTAGTGAATCAACTGCACCCCTGAGTTATCCACAAACTTGCTGAGAGTGCACTAAATCCCACAGCCCATGTCATTAATGAAGATACTGCACCTGGTCCCTTATACAGACCACGGGAAGACACCACTTGTTATTGATCATCATTTGGACATTGAGCTGTGACTGCAAATACCAAATAGTTTTGAATATCAAATTGTTTTTTCTTGCCCAGAATGAAGGTCACTGATTTTTTTTTTCCTGTAGATGTTGAAGACAACTTTGTTAATACGTAGAATCATATCCTGGTTTGGGTTGGAAGGGACCTTAGAGATAATGTAGTTCCAACCCCCCTGCCATGGGCAGGGACACCTCCCACTAGAACAGCTTGCTTAGGGCCCCATGCAACTGGGCCTTGAACACTTGCAGGGATGGGGTATCCACAAATTCTCTGGGCGACCTGTTCTAGTGCCTCACTACCCTCACAGTAAAGAATTTCTTCATAATAGCTAATCTAAACCTACTCTCAGTTTAAAGCCATTGCACCTTGTCCTATCACTCCCTACATGCTTGCTTGTTTTTTTTTTTTGTTCCTAATTGTTGTTGAATACTCTGGAAGATGCCTAAATTCCTCATTCTTACAATTAATGTAATGAAATAAACATTATGCAGAACAGCATACTTTTTTTTTTGAGAGTAACAATATGCAATTTAATAATGTAATTTGAACTTTAAAAGAGGAGCAATATCCTCATTAGTTGTCTATTTTCATGTAATGGGTATGTTTGTCATAGTATCCTGTTGATAGGTAATAATTAATAGATGATTTATTTATTAAAAGTTTTATAACCCTGAATATACTGCAATATATGTTTTGCTGAAGCTTTTGAAGTTAATTCCTATTTTCAGTTAAGTAAATTATACCATAATTTAGAAGCTGTTAGTGTATAGGATGTGTATTGACCCTCTGCAGTAGAGCAACCTAAGTTGCTCTCCTGTGGGAAAAAATTCAGTTGTACTGTCAGAGGCCAGAAGCAATACAATATGATTTCAGGCACATCCACATGAATGGATGAGAGGGAACCTGAGCTCCTGTAGTTATACTCAGAAGTCTCTGAATATGAGCCAGCTCTGATCTAAAAACAATGTACTCATGTAAGTGAATTTCTGTGCCTTTTTGTGAAGCCCTTCTGCTGGAATGTGCAATTTTTCTGATGCGAGTAGATTACTTCTGGTCCAAAATGGGCTCATGCCTGGCTATATGGGGTATGAATGGAGCTCTGTCTGCATCCATCCCTACAGACAAGACCTTAGGTAACGAACCACATATATCAAGTACCTAATTGGGAACAGAGCAAATAATTTCCGGGACTGTAATGAGCACAAAGAAGTTAATTGATTCCTATGAACAAAAGTGAAACCTGAGAACAGTGTGATGTTTTTCCATTTTCACTCAAGAAATACATTTTTGCTTGTGTTTGTCACACAATCTTCTTTTAGCAGGCTGCATAGATATTCAGAATATAATCAAACATGATTTTTTGCTCCACTGATATTCCTGGGCATGGTTATAATGAGGGTTTGACTGTGCTTTTTTGTTCAAGGAAACTGTTTGGGATTGATTTCTTTATAGGAGCTAGAGTAGAGGTAGAAAGGGAAAATATTGGTATTTTAAAGTGCTCTTAAATGTGATATCAAATACAAGGCAATTTCTCTAACTTACAGTCTTGGTCATCACTGTATCTTGTTCTAGTAAAGATAGTCAACAATGCTGCCAACTGAAATACCTAAACTGAGTTTCAGAATTAGCAACTTACAGAAATATATAAGGTCACTTGAAGGCACTTTGGTATTTGTTTTGCCCTTATCTCCTAGTGTGGAGTATTTTGTTCAGCTCTGAGGCCCCCTACATGAGGGCATGGACCTGTTGGAACAATTCCAGATAAGGACCATGACAGTGATCAGAGGGCTGGAACACCTCTCCTGTGAAGAAAGGCTGGGAGAGCTGGGACTTGTTCAGCCTGAAGAGAAGACTTCAGGGAGATCTTAGAGCAGCCTCCGAGTACCTAAAGGGAGCCTAAAAGAGAGATGGAGAGGGACTTTTTAGAAGGGCATGTAATGATAGGACAAGGAGTAAGGGCTTTAAACTGCATGAAGATAGGTTTAGATTAGATGTTAGGGAGGAATTCTTTACTGTGAGGGTGCTGAGGCACTGGCACAGGTTTCCCGGAAAAGTTGTGAATGCCTCATCCTTGGGAGTGTTCAAAGCCAGGTTGGATGGAGCCCTGGGCAACCTGGTCTGGGAGAAGATGTCCCTGCCCATGGCAGTGAGTGAAAAACCAGGAATTTGTGTTGTCAAACTGATTGCCAGTCACTGTCATTGGTGCAAACTGGATAGGATGGATGATGCAATGTAATGATATTGAAGATTTCTCTCCTGGGTCCAGCTGAGACCAGCTTTTGTTCTGGGTGCCCACCATTCCAGCAAAGACTCGGGGCTTTTTATTGGATGTGGGGAGCATATGAATGCTTAGTTTGCTAGCATATTAAATCTGATCTATCTTTCGTGTCTATTAGGCAATAAGTAACTACTTTATATTTTGAAGCCGTATCTATCCTCCTTGGTGTTGTTAAAGATGTCTGACTAAGCCAATCCAAGCAAGGATCATGGTAAAATCTCAGCCAAAAAAAGCCCTAAAAAATTTAGTCAAAAAAAAGTCTGAATATAACGTCTTTTGGCTGCTAACATGTATAAATGAGGTAAAAAGTACTTTTTTCCTAGGCCTCACCTATGATTTTTACATAACATAATTAGTTTTTAAAGTTGCTGATATTTTCTCTTTTTTTTCTGAATGTCTAATTATAAAAATAATGTTTGCAGCATTATTAGTGGTATTTGTGGACCATTCCACTGAATTTGTAAAAAGGACTGAAAACATGCCTGTTTCAATAACTGAAATCTTTTCAGTGTACTTGATGAAAATAATGCTAAATTGTTATTATTTTTTAGTTTGTACAGGATGTTGAAGGTTTTATGGAAAGTGAATTATCAATCTGTTAAACAAGAAAAATTCAGAAATAAACCCCTCAGATTTTAAGTTTCATAAATTCAATTGAATTTTTTATGTTAATTAAAAATAAAACACCACCAACAAAAGGCCTCTGTCACTCTTTCAAGAACTCATACATGGAAAAGAACGATGTAAAAAAATTAGAAAATGAGTGGAAGAAGTCAAAGCCATCTTTGGTAGCTTGTGCTTCATCAGGAGAGTCTGTCTCCTCCTCAGATGATCTGACAAGCATGTCAGCAGCTCACCAAAAATATCCATGCACAGCTGCATGGGGATAAGGCCATGACAAGATGGCAACTGATGGGTAAAGTGCTACTGAAGTTTAGTGGCACTGCTTTACAAGTTGAAAAAATCCCATTTTAACCCTAAAATTCCATTTTCATGCAATTTACCCTAAGTGAGTGTCTGTTCAGTAGTTAGGGAACAAGTGTTAACATAACTGCCACCTTTTTGAACCTGATCTGCGAAATAAAAGAAGGGAGATGACTCAATTTTATTGCTTGTTCCAGTCTGGTTTTGTTTGGTCTGTTTACTAGCTAATAACCAACATAAACCTCTTCCTACCTAATACCTAAATCCACATTATTTCTCTTGTCTAATATTAAAAAAACACATTTTCAGTAAATTCTTTATATTACTAGAAGTATCAAAAACTCTGTTATGAAATATACTCCGCCTTGTGTGTAAAACTGAAGCCTCTTAATGTATTCAGCAGAGCTATTCTTCAATAGCTTGGTGAGCAGGGCTGTGTCGTAGTGGAGCTTTTGACCTTGTGTCGCTGTCACTTCAGTCACCATCGTAGCCCCCTGATTCTGCAACAGATTATCCCTGCTCCCCACACCTGAATTTAATTTCTGGGAAACTAAGAGCACTTTAGATGAGGGGCTACTTAAAATTCTTTTATGTTTTCCTGGGATAAATGTTAAAATTGGCAGGTTTATGCTGGCTATACTGTTCAGGATGATCCAGACAGCTGAGTGGTTGCTTAAGGATCTGAATGACAACTGGGGACAGCTTAATGGATGTTGACGTTATTACTTCCATCTCTTTTTGCCACCTGCACTGCACAGATACTGGACTGCCTGTCAGTCAGCTGATGAACTGTCACGGCTTCCATCATGGTATTTTATGCTCTGCCACTGCTGTAAACCACATTCAGGATGTGACTGCTGAATAGCGTGGAGACCCCACAAAAATGCCAGGTGAAACCTCCCCAGTCACTGTCCCTGATTGTCACACAGTCCTCAGTTCTGGTCATCAAACAAAACAGTCATTCTGGACTAGAGAAAGGTATTTTGAAGGACAAATGGGTATTTCTGCCTTGCTTATTCATCAGAGCAATAGAGACTAAAGGGGTGATTTTCACAGGCGCCATTTTACCTCTTAAGAAGCTTTTAAGAGGAGCAAAATGGAAATCAGAAGTTAAACTAATGCCAGACTTTAATGTGACTTTAGAAACCTCATTGATAAATCTATAAATTATGAGAAAATGACAAAATGTATGCAGATTTTTGAGTACTGTGAATTATTTTATCTACTACATCTAATAATTTTTATAAATTGCAATGTAGTCAGAGTAAAGCATCTGCAGTTGGGAGGTTTCAGTACAGTTTAATTTTCTCTAAAAGCACAAGAGTCAATAGAAAAACTGCACTTTCAGTAAATGCTTTGTGAAAATCCTTTCAGGAGATAAGATTGTAGTGAAATTAAGCAAAACTAATGGAAGATTTGGGGAGGGTAAGAATGTTAGTGTTGTGACCTAATTTGGTAAGGTATAATCATACAAAGAAAATGTTCAATGATCAAATGTATTGTTTTGACTATTCAGTCTGTTCTAAGATTAATTTAGGTGGTGTCAGTAATTTCCATTCATTGAAAAGACAGGCCAGTTGCGCATAGTCTAAGCTTTAAACTAAGTGTGATTCCTCGGGTTCTGTAAATGTTTGGCAATTTTTTCTCTATTACTAAAGAAATAAGACGTAGCAGTAATATATCAGATGCTGGACTGCAGTAATTGTTAGTAGACACTGGTTTTTAATAGTATCCTTTTTACAGAATGAAATGCAGTTATGTGAAAGATTTTAATCTTTTTTTGTACTGTTGTCTTCCTCCCTTTATCAGCTTTAGACTACCCATAAGCTGTTCCAGGATAATTTTTAATCCTCTATTTTCTCTTGTGGAAAAGCAGTGCAGCAGTTTATAATATTGTGGCCTTAATTAGAAAGCTGTATTTAATTGGGGAACTTTTTATTCCTATTAACAGTTACAGAGTAGCAGAAGGTGGTATTTTAATATCAGTATTTCTGTAAAGGTTGAGTTGCAAATAGTCTTCTGAATTTTTGTAGAAGTGTAAATGGATGTATGAAAAAGACTTGAATCCATGCCAGAAATTGAGTGGCTTTTGTGATATTCCTGGCAATTCTTCCTAGTGTGTGGCTGCTGGGTTTCAAAGAGCTAAAGAGGAACAGGCCCTAGTTGCGTGATTTATATACTTTTAGATTTTATCACAACAACAGAAGCTTCTATCAGAGAAGTAAATAGTCAGGACAAGCATGAGAGAAAAGAAAAAAAAAGCAAACCAGAAATGGTAACCAAGAGCTTACTGGCAATGCCGCCATTAACTGAGGTTACAATTTCTTTTTAAGAGACATTGTTTATAATCAGATTTACATCTTTTCATTGAGAGAAATCCCAACTAGAAGTCTTCTGTAACTAACATCCAAAATCCTAAGGGGAGTGAAATGCTCCCATTACCTTTGATGGCAGTTGCACATTCTCCTGTCTCTCCAAAAGTATTGGCTAATTTATCATTTACTTGCTTTCCCTCTGAATTCTGCTTTCTGATTAAGTACAGTGTTTTATTTGGGAATGAGATTGAGCATACTCTTAGAAAACTGAGAAAATCAATTTGTGTTAAGAGTGATCTACAAGGTAATTACTGTGCCTAGAGCAAATCGGGATATACAGTAAATTTAATCTGAAAGTACATTGTGTACCTATACCATTATTAAATAAAAAAAGATTTAGTATTATGATATTAGTAATCGCTATTGAAGTCTCTAATTATCTGCTATTTTTAGCATAAGTAACCTTCTAAAACAGATTAATTTTTAGGGCTTTTCCCAAGAGCTGAGAAAAAAGGCATCTCTCTCTATACAGGAGCAAACAAAAGATGGTTCCATTAAGGTAGCCAATAGGTCCATTTAAACAGGATTACCATCTTGGCATTGTGGAGGTTGGCTGTGTTGATGTGACTGCAAGCTATGCTACCTAGACTGTAAAATAAAATCAGAGAAACAAGAAATATATGTTCTTCTTTAACAGATATGGAACTTATTTTCTTGTCTTTATGTGCTACCTAAGAACTGCAGGATTTTAACTGTCCTATTGTGAGGTGAGTGGCAAAGACCAATGTAAGGCCATTCTATCAAAAAGTAGATAAATAGAAAAGGGAGGGTAAAGAAGAACGAGTGAGCGGTGGGCTGTACAATGCTTTGAGATCATCAGCCTATTCGCCAGAGATCAGGAAAAGAGAAGGGATGAATCTGTAGGTAACCTTATATGATTGGCTATCTCCAGGAGACTCTCCAAATGTATTTGCCAGCTTTGTATTCCCCAATGAGCATGGGAAGCTCACAGAAAATGTAAAAAATAGACCGAAGGTGCATTATCAAAAATGAGACATTTTCTTGTTTGTCTCTAACTTAGCTTGTAAATCTCAACTCATCAGCTACTGAACCACTGAATGAAGAATACAGACAAGACTCATTTATTATAGAACTCATCAGTATAGGAACAAGAAAGATCAATTGAGAGCTACCTCCTAACAGGAGAGAGAGAGCACCTATACCAATTATTGTCATTTAGTTACAAGGACTCCCTGTGTGTCTGGCATGAGAAAATCAGTTTATCCAAAGGGATAACACTTAGGATATTTTAACTTCTGGAATGCTGTTGCTGTAAACTTCCTTTGACTGCATACATGGCCACAGTAAGTAATTGTTTATGAACTGCAAACCGTGCAAGTGTAGGAACTTTGTCCTTCTGCCAGAGCTTAGGGGAAGATAAAGCAACACTGGGAGGTGGGTTACAAAAAGGTTTAGTAAAAGGTCAGTAGAAAAGTTGTGAAGTAATTGCTGTTGCAAGAGGAAAGACATCATGCTAATGTAAGAGTGATGATGAATCTGTGCTACAGATTTTTTTTTTTAAATTTACCATGGAGAAAATGGGGTCTTAATGGCTTTGGGAAGCAAACACGCAATAATTACTTGGAATTTAAGAGTGTGTCTTCTAGTTCTACAATATGTGTACATACTGTCTGTGATACAAGACTTGGTTACAATTCTCTGTCTACCAGCTTGAGGAATGGTTTGTGATCAGAAACTTGAACTCTGGTAGTAAAGGTATTACATATATAGTATGTTTTTCTCAGCCATTCAAATGAAGCCATTATGTCAAACGTGTGGTTCCATTCCAGGCACAGGTGATGCAATAACTTGGCTTAGTCAGGAAGAGAGAACCAAACTAGTTGAGTAAGTACTTTGACAGTTAGTAGATGCATGATAATACATTTTGGAAGGAGTAATCTGAAACGTAAAAAGTGGCCTCATGGGACACCTCATTGCTCTTTACAACTGCCTGGAAGGAGGTTGTAGCAAGGTGGAGGTCAGTCTCTTCTCCCAGGTTACGAGCGATAGGACAAGATGAAATGGCCTCACGTTGAATCAGGGGAAGCATAAATTAGATACTAGAAAAAAATTATTAATGGAAAAGCTTGTAAAGCACTGGAACAGGCTGCACGGGGAAGCGGTTGAGTCACTATCCCTGATAGCATTTAAAAGACGCATAGATGTCGCAATTAGCGACGTGGTTTAACGATGGACTTTGCAGTGCTGGTTTAATGGTTAAACTCAATGACCTTAGAGGTCTTTTCTAACCCAAATGCTGCTGTGATTGTATGCTGCTACGATTCTATGGAATTCTGGTTTAGTTTGTTGCATTCAAATTCTGATCTGTATCTGCTCAGAATAGAAAAAATCCCCACCAAATCTGTAGCTTGTACTAAGGGTTACCACCACAAAAAATAAGGTGTTTCAGAGTTATAAAAAAAAGTGAGATATAAGCCTTTGTGCTTTAGTTCTTTGGCTAACTGCTGCCTGAAGGGGACCAGGAAGATGTGAGTATTTTGAGCTTCTGACATTTTCATTCTGAATGTTGGGCTGAAGGGATACTTATATGTGTCCCAGAAACTTTGTCCTACTCCATGATACTTTATTCCAAGGAAACACCAAGCTGTTAGACATGCAGTGACCTGTTTATTGCCAGATCATCTGGCATTACTTTCAAAGTCATGGTCATGCTTTTGCTGCTTTTCCCTTGATTCCTTCAGATTCTGAGAACTGTTTTACTAAGGCAGAGCATGCCACTGTCCATTCACAAAAGCAAGCAGACAGAAAGATTTTAGCTGGCACGTTATCATCATCCTCTCTTTGTCAGTGCTCCAGAGGTGAGCAGCGTGATGTGTTTTAAGCAGCTGAATGTGTCAAATGCATGCAAGCTCCCAACTTGTACAGCCCCATGTTCCTCTTTTGGGTCCAGAGTCTCACCCCTTCCTATGAAACTATGATTTCACACTCCTGATGTGACAGACTGGGATGGTGTGAGGCTGCAGAGAGGGTGTTTGTTCCTTCTGTATTTGTTCTCTCAAATTCTTTAAGTAGCTGGGGGTTAAGTAGAGTATCACACATTAGGAGATGTTTTAGTGCCATGATAGTCTCCAGATAGCAGGGGAATTGCGGGAGTACAAGGCAGCATGCTTGTAATTCACAATAGGAGGTTACATCTTCTCTTTTGATCACCATTTTCAGGAAAAAAAAAAGATTAGGGCTCTCTCTGGTTGACAGTTGCCGCTTGCTGACAGGCAGGGACAGAAACCTTCTCCTTCTGGAATAGAAAACCCTTTTGTAGACTCACAGTTTGCGTTCACTGAGGTACTTTAAAATTCACAATGTTTCCATTAGATGTACTCCTGTCCTTATATTTAGTCTTTCAATAACAAATACATTGAAATGGTTACACCAGAATTTATTTATGAAATAAAATTAGGTAAGTTTTTTTAACTGATTAGCTTCTAGACAAGGATATGATTAAGAGGTACTTCAAACACATTTCAGTTTTCACATCACATCTCATATTTAAGCATCACATTTATACTGTAGTCTCATTTTTTTCTTCATTCAAAAGCTTCCATTATCTTCACCAGTTTGGGAATTTGCAAAACCTCTTCCCTTAAGGGACATATTGTTGTGTTTCACTTATTAATAAATCCTGCTTACAACAGGTTGGGGTTTTTTTTAAGGATAATTTTGTACATTTGCAAACCAATGTAAGAGGACCTCCTCAACTAATAATTAAAATGATTATTTTGTTATGAAGTCATTAAGAATGTGTGCTCTCCAGGGGTATTCTAATTTTGTGTGTGACAGATTTTCATGTTTATGTTTAGATTTCTTTTGATGGCATTTGTTTGTTCATAGCATTTTGTGTCTGTTTATTTTCCTAGTTTCTAATTATTTCCATCTGTATTTTTTTCAGTGTGGCCTACATATGTTTTTTTTTCTTGCTTTAATCTTTTTACTGTTTGATGAGTTGCAACATCTAACATTACATAAAGTTATATTATTAACATATGATAAAAGCTTATGTGATGAAAGAATATCAGAGATTAATCCTTGATCTTCATGATTAAAAGTAACTGCAGTTATATGGATGATGAGATCTTATATACTTGGAAATTATATACTGAGATATAATAATATCCTGTCAAACCTTTATTTCTATTATTCATCTTAATAAAAGTTTTCTGACCTCTGAATTCTAATACTGTATGTCTCATGAAAAGTAGCTGAGCATATTAAAACTACGATGGTAAATAGATTTTTTTACACAGTTCATATTGCTGGTGTCTTAGGATATGAAATAGGTCCTATGAATATAAAAAACCACAGTTTTTCAGAAGGTAATATCAATATAACATATTCATTACAGTTCCTTAATGAAGAACTCTGGACCTAAACTCTTGATAACAGGTAAAATTATTTTAAAAAGTGAAATAACTTACTGAGTTTATACTCACATAGTGCCTAGTGACACTGTTGATCCTGTGCAAGGGTCACTAATGTCAAATTTGCCATTTCCTTATCCTTATTCAAACTGGTGATGCTTCTGATTTACTTCATGCATTTGAATGTTTACGTAATGTGTATGTATTTTAACTATAAAGATAAGTATGAGAGCATGGGTTTCTTTTCAGTTAGTAATTTATAATCAGCACTTTAGTTATCTATGTACTTTTACTAATTTTAAAAGCCTTCTTAACATCAGTTTTTAATTTGAAGGAAAAACCCTACTGTTCCCTTTAACATGTGGATAGACGGAGGTAGATTAAAGGTACCCGTACTAGCTACACTTCTAATTAGCTAGATTCTCATGTTCTTCAGTTGCACTGAGGCACCTCAGTGAGAACTAGGCTTTTGAGGTTTGCACTTACAAGCTATTGAAAGTTCTTCCCAGCTGTAAAACCATTATTTTCTTTTGGAAGGACTCCCATAAATCATCATGAGCTAAATTTACAGTGCTGCTGTATTGTGACACAAGAAGACATTTTGCATGATAGCAGTGTGACTTCCCTTGAAAGGAGAGGCATGTAGCAGTGATCTCTAGCACGGCAGGCCAGTGGCTATCACTGCAAGGGCATGGCAGGGCTATTGTTCCTCATTTCTTTATCTTTCCTGGTTTGTATGTTGTTCTTGAGTAGAGAACTTGGCAGCAATCCATATACTCCCTTGTGTGCTGGCTAGGGCTGCTGCAATTCTGCATTTCATTTGCAGAGGCCTTAGAAAAAGAGGAGACTCCTTATTCCATTCCTACTTGAAGTTGCTTGAGTGTTGGCTGGGTTCCA
Source organism: Corvus hawaiiensis (assembly GCF_020740725.1). Taxonomy (NCBI): domain Eukaryota; kingdom Metazoa; phylum Chordata; class Aves; order Passeriformes; family Corvidae; genus Corvus; species Corvus hawaiiensis. The sequence continues at coordinate 29,839,283 of NC_063215.1, forward strand.
GATACACAAAATTAGTAGTGGTTATTGTTTAACTAATGAAGTTTGACCAGACATCATGTAACACTTCATATGCATTTGTGGTTTTGTATAATGTTGGAAATCATCTTCACTGCAATACAACATAAATGCTATGTAATTTTCCTCAGATTCAGAATAAATATTTTCTTTAGCTAAGTGATCATATAAGACAAGGGCAAAGGTGACTTGGAACTATTAGACCTGAAAGAAGTAGTACCTGACTCCAACCCAAAAGTACTACACCACTGCACAATAGAAAACCGGCAGGGTCGGACCCCTGCCACCCCCACACTACTGGGTAAGCCTTTTTTTATGAGTTAGAACTTGCTGCAGAGTTTTTAGAGCTGAATTCTGTATGTTTTGGTTCATAAGGAAATAGAACTTATCAGTACAGGAATTCTGGACAGATTAGGGAATTCATCCTAAAAGGAGCTTCTTTTGTGGGTCCTTTGCTCAAATCCATGGGTTTTCCAGTACCTTTCTGTTTTGTTGAGTGTAAGTACTTTTGAGGTGTTTAAAAACAATTAAATGCAGTGAACTGTTTATGACAGAGTCTGTTAACTTTCCAAATACAGATATATCCACTGAACGTAGAACAAAACTAATTTTTTCTTAGTGTGTCTGATTAGTTCTGTCTCTGATTTGCTCTGCTTTTGACTTTTGCTTTACGCTTCATGAAGGAGACAATCTGGCTGCTTTAATAACTTTTACATTCTTTTAAAATTGTTTAATTTCAAGGGTAGCAGAGAGTATCAAAATATTTTAATTGACTCTATTTCGGCACTGTCCAAAAATATTGTTCAGTGACTGAAAATAAAAGAAGAATTATTTTTCTGACCTTTTGAGAAGTGAAAATTAATGTTGTTGATCCTGGGAAAATGTGATAGCATTATGCCATGTCGCCTCTTGCTATAAATGTGCTCAAGCCTTCTGCTGTGCTTCAAATTTAATGCAAGGTTGTAGATATGTGTGTGCATTTCGTCAGATAAGCATGTTTGATGGGTGTGTATAATTGAATGGAAGTGGCTACAGAACTAATGACCAAGGAAGCCATATGTAACTCAGAGACAACACTGGCACTTCTCACGTTCTATGTGTTCTATGTATGTTACTTACAAAAATAGGATTGTTTAAAAAAAAAAAAAAAAACACAAAATATTACTTGTTGTCCATTGTTACCCTGTAATGCTTCAGATGCCTTGGTTTTCAAACATACAACTGCAGACATCTCAGACGGACACATAAAAATCATTGTGAAGTTGTGTAATGTTTATAATACTGTATGCCACAGACTAAAAGTTGAATTTGACCATTTTTAATACTGTAACTAACTGTTGTATAACTTGTGCTGAAGTTGGGCTATTCCATGATCACAAGGTTTCAAACCTGTCATTTTATAAGCAATAATTACTGTACATTTTTGCATTTTAGTTGAAGTGTGATGGCATTTTAAAATTTATTGTGGTTGTATGTTTGAGTGTTAGTATTCCAGGCTGGGAAAAAAAAAAAGAAGTAAATCTCTGTCAGTGAAACAGTGTATTTGTAGAACCTGCCCAGATGATTTGATTATCAGGCATCATCCCTACAAAAAGACTTCTGCCAAGATAGCAAAGGATAAAAGAAAAATGTTCCACAGAAATACCATGTACATTATATGATGTTTGTAAAGATTTTGTAATCTTCTTGTGGCAGAGATAGGATTCCATCTATAACATGTAACAGATACTTTCTCTATCCTATTATAGTACTGCATACCACAGTATGACATGGCAATCCCATACGTATATGGAAGAAAAGGTGTTACAGCTCAGAGACCACAAATCACCCCATTTAAAACTGTAGGTAGAACAGACAAAATTATATCTTAACTCTAGGGGCTCTTTCCAAGTTTTATTTTGGATTCTTTTGATTTTTTTCATAAAAGACATATCCAAATTACATATTCATTATGTCTTAGCTTTTCACAGTGGGTACCTGTAGAGTAAGTGGTAAAAGTCTCCCACAGCATGTTCATTTTTAATGAGAACAAAGTACATACACTGTGTACCACAATCAAATCACTTGTCATCCTGTAACAGGACAACTACCAACTGAGCTGTTCTCACAGAATGCCTCTTTCCTTTGGGCTAAGAGGTAAGCTGTACAAATCACTCATCAGCTATTGGTTATGCCCTGTATATTAATTGCAATCTAGAAAAAAACATATTGTCAAGTTGGTGTTCATCTTGCCCACTATTTAAGGTTGTCTGAATAGAAATTAGGGTTCTTATGTCAGTTTTCAGGCAATAATCACTTTGGCTTCTCTTTGATGCATGGATTGTTATCGAATGCTTGTTATGACTGATAAAATCTCATATTTTAATTGCACCATCAGGACCAGCCTTTCACTCATGTAAATTGATACAGTTCTCTTGATATAGTAGAACAAGTTTATATCAGATGAAAAATCAAAATGTTTTGTAAGATTGTGGAGTCACAAAAGGATGAGACATAGCTGTGTAGCACTGTAGCACCTAACTTGTAACCTGCTGATACCTAAATCTACATTACTATAATAAAAAGAATTCCTGTAGAATGTATCAGAGTTTGGTATCTCAGAAAAGGGTTTAGAAAAAGCACCATGCTGAGCAGGGAGACTCTGAGTTAGCCAGTAGGAAATGCTGAACACAGAAATACATCTTAAATTAGATATCTCCTTGAGATTTAAGCACCTTACTCAGCACTACTGGGAAGCATTACTATGCTCTGGGGATTTCATTCCTGAGTTGTTTCCTGACCTAAGTGTTTCTTCAGTATATTAGATACACAAATACATAAATAAATGGTCTTAATACTTTCTTTCTGGGAGCTACCCTCATGACTTCCCATTTTTCTTCAATAGTCTAATGTTTAGCTTGTTCCAATGTCAAAGGAATTCAAAAACATGCCCCCATTTTTGAGGAGAATTGCCTAATGATCAGGTATAGATGTGTCGGGGATGGGGCTGAATTGTGTGTTTGGTACCCCTCCTGATGAAACTGTTGCATTTTTCATAAAGAAATTAAAGATCTGTTGGTTCAAGAAAAAAACTTCAGTAGGTTTACAGATGATCTGCAATCTGAGACCTTTCAGTCACCTGAATGAACTAGCATTTCATTACTTTAGGTTTAAATATCATGATTACATTACTGTATTGTATAAGCAGTAGTGTAAACATCAGTATTTTTCAATATCTGCTTTTACTCTTTATATAATAAAAGCCGTATGATACCTAGAGAAGAAAAAATATCCTATAATGCTTCTAAACCCATTTTATATTCCATTTTCTCTTTTTTAACCAGTGCAATACAAATCTTTGTACTATAGACTCTGGACAAAACCCCCCTCATCTCTTGCATCCCAAGTGTGCAGAACATCCTCTTTTTTAATGTATTGTGCATCAGCAGTAGGTAATTAAAACTTCTTCAGTCATTTTCTTAGCACCACTTTGACTTACTCATGGAAAGAAGTTTACAAAATGACCACAGGAAAGCAGGTCACAATGTCTAGGCAAGTTATGCAGAAAGGAAGAAAGGAAGAAAGGAAGGGAGGAAGAGAGGAAGGGAGGAAGGAAGGGAGGAAGGGAGGGAGGAAGGGAGAGGGATGGAAGGGAGGGAGGGAGGGAGAGGGATGGAAGGGAGGGAGGGAGGGAGGAAGGAAGGGAGGAAGGAAGGAAGGAAGGAAGGAAGGAAGGAAGGAAGGAAGGAAGGAAGGAAGGAAGGAAGGAAGGAAGGAAAGGAATTCAGAAGGAAGGAAGGGAGGAAGGAAGGAAAGAAGGAAGGAATCTCTATATGGAAGACTCTTTCTTATATGCCTTCTACTACACGTTCCATTATAAATGTCCTTCTTCCAGAGTTTAGAAATACGAAACTTTGGAACATTAACATTATGAAGAGTATTGTAGAAGAAGAGTTCAGCCTCGATTTGCCTCAGTAATAAACCTTGATAGTAAACAATGTAGTTTTTTTGTCATGAGAGCTGTGCTGCATTATTCTGCCACCTGGCTGGTGGTCATGGCTGTGCCAAGGTCATTGATGTTTCGTGTTTTGATTGAGCTGGTATTTTCCTACTGCTTCTTTAAACAAGGAGAACTTAAAGCTGTTACTTTCCTATGGCAGTTTTATCTGGAGGACCCATGATTTTCTCATTACAGTTGAAGACGTCATGTAAGCAAGTCTAAAACCAGAATGAATTTGTCATCTTGTTTAGCTTGGTTTTCCTTTTTAGTGTTGGTCAAAACGTAGTTCTAAAGACATAGGTTTTATGACAAGTATAATTTAAAATGGAAGATATTTTCAGCCATTTAGGAGTGAGTAGACCAAACTAAATTATTACCATTTTCTGAGTCATTACTTTCTCACTTATCAAATGGGGCATAATACGCTAATGCAAGAATCTTAAGGGTCCTTACCCAGGCAAAATTCCATTAAATTTAGTGGAAGTTTTTCTAGGTAAGAAGTGAGTGAATCTTTCAGGGGATGACCTTAAAGCCAAAACCATTTGATGGACCTTGGATCACTGGTCATAGAACAAAATTACAACAAGGGTTTTCAAAAATACCATTTTTCAAAACCTTTTTGGTTTCTTTTAGGGGACATATGAGTTTCAGCAATTACCTATACTGCTTAATTTTAAGGCTTTTTTTTTTTTTTTTTTTGACATGGTATCTGTTATAGCTGTGTAGAATGTGATTTTTAAAGAGAAAATATTCTTACTTTTACTCAATGTGTTATGCATGTAATAACGTACTTTTTCTTTGTGTGGCTTATTCCTCCCATGATATTTGAGCAATGTAATAGCTCAAATCTTAGGGTATTAGAAAGATGATCCTTGAGCTAGGTAGACCTAATCTCAGTAAGGGAAATTAAAGAAATGCTGGAGGAAAATATGGCAATTGATAACTTAGCACACATTTTTCCAATACAATTTGATTCAGCATATTTTAAGCAGATTTTATCTACTAGTATTTTTGCATTAATTTTAATTACATAAATGATTAATTACTTGCATATATCAAAAATGCATTGGTTTTTAATACATTTGTATACTTTAAGAAATATCTATTCAAAGGAAGTATCAGTTTTTCATCAGTTTTATAGTTTAAGAAGTAGTCATTGACTACAACTAATTGTAATTCTATTATTAAGAATTTAGCTAAAAATGATAATGAATTTTCAAAAGGCATGTAGACATTTTGACTTGTAAAGATATACTGTTGCTTATAAAATGTTTTAGCATGTGTTACAGTAACAATCAGAATTCAGCCAGCAAACAAGATGCTGTTTATAATCCTCTCAAAGTAAGAATAGTTTTCTGTTGTATTTTTAGTATAAAGAATGTTTTTGCTTTGAAAAGTTAATCCTATTGCTTTAGCTTCATGAAACATCCCTGGTCCAGTGTTCTGACAAAACTTATAACATGAAAATAATTTCTTTCAAATAGCTTATTTCCTTTTTGTCCTTGTTGGTGTGTAGTCTTGGGAAAAAAAAGTCTACTGGGGTCACTGTTTCAAAGTACGGAAGATTCCTTTCAAAAGAAGTAATACAACTCTTCAATTACATTTTTCTATGAGTAGAGAAACTTCATTATGAAAGTGGTAGTCAGGTCAAACCTCTTCTGTCATCCTGTCAGTCATTAGGATATATTGTGCTTTCAAAAACAGCTACACTAAACCAGCTACTGAATCTTTATATAGGAGCAGACTGTGGGAAATCAGTGAAAATAATGAAATTAATTTTATTCTATCAAATTAACAGAAAGATAACAATACCTGTTAGATTATATTAATTTGTTTGATAGATGACTTCCATTTATTTTTGTTTTGTTGATTCATAAACTAGCTGGGGATTGATTCCATGTCATAAACATCTCATGTTCATTTGTTTTGGTTTACAGCAACTTCATAAGTATAGAGCGTTTTTAAAAGATGTGCTTAAAAAGTACTTGTTCTAATGAGCTGCTGATGGCTTGCACCCTGTTCAGTTTTTTATGGTATTCCCTGCTCTGGATTTAATTTGTAGAACAGATGGAATTAGTGACAAAAGTAACATTTGGAACATATTTCAATTTAATTTTGCTAGCCCCAGAAGTAAATTTTATTCCTATATATTTGTAAATTGGATCGTTCCCCCATTACTTACCAAGAAAAGTCAGATGTTATTTTTTTTAAGCTTTCCTTTCTTGAGAGAAATACAATACGGATAATTCAGTTAGGTTTTTTTTCCAGAAACCACAGTATAGCTCCTATGGGCTGCATTGAGGCCATAACTTAGAGGAAATGAGTATCCAATGAGATCCCTACTTAATCTGCCTTTACTGAAACTCCAGCAGCAATAAATCCTAGACCTCATATTAGGCTTTCTGTATGGTGCTTAGTCATTCACAGGATTTGAAAACCTCTCATGTCTTTCCTTCCTCTTCTGGTGCAGACAGGCGCTCTGGTAGCACCAGGTTAAGAATGTTCCTCAGAAATGTTAATCAGGCTTCTGTGGCATCCTGCCTCCTTCCAGCACTATGGCAAGAGCAACCTTCATGCATGATTTGTGGAGTTATGGCTCACTGGTTATAAAATGACCATTCCTGCCGTGAGGACTGGGAGGAGAGAGCAGCTGTTGCAAATCAGGCCTCCTGCATAGCATTAAAACCCCAGCTGGAAGTTGCACTAGAATTATTTTTTTGGAAAAACAAAGAGGGCAAATGGCAAATGTTATTCTTGGTCTCAGTCACGATAAGCAGGTTGAAATCTGTGATGTATCTCTTTTTACTTCTAACTACTGAAATTATGGCATAAACACATACACACACAAAAGGGCAGAAATTCTCCTTACCCTCTTACAACTCTTAGTTCCTGTTTCTGGATCTTCTCTAGATGAAGGCAAAGGCTGAATTATTTACCTTGAACAGAGGACCTGCAGTCAGATTATTGATGTTAATTTCTGTTTGTGTAGTTGAAGCGAGCAGTGTCTTTTTCCTTTTGCCGCTGTGTCTTACAGGATGGAAGCAATGAACAGGTGTGCCCAACTTGTAAATGAGGGCTGGCTTTTCAGCCCTGGTGGGAGCAGGGTGACAGAGTAGTGAAGGTTGTTCCCTGCGATGCAGGGAGGGAGGAAGAAAGAAGCAGCATGGAGTGCAAATACGATGAAAATTCATAGAGTCCTAGAATCATGGAAGGGTTAGGGTTGGAAGGAACCTTAAAGATTATCTAGTTCCAAGATCCCTGCTATGGTCAGGGATGCCTCTCACTAGATTGAGTTGCTCAAAGCTCCATCCAACTTGGCCTTGAACACTTCCAGGGATAAGACATCCACAACCTGTCTGGGAAACTTGTTCCAAAGTCTCACCACCCTCCAAGTAAACAATTTCTTCCTAATATCTAATCTAAACCTGCCCTCTTCAGTTTAGAACCATTGCCCTTTTTTCCATCAGTATCTGCCCATATAAAAGGTGCTCTCCCTCCTTTTTATAAGCCCTCAAGGTACAGGAAAGCCATAAGGTCTCCCTGAAGCCTTCTCTTCTCCAGGCTGAACAACCTCAGCTCTCTCAGCCTGTGTTTGTAGGATAGTTGCTCTACTCTTTGGATATTCTTCGTGACCCTCCTTTGGACCTGCTCCAACGGGTCTACATCTTTCTTGTGCTGGATGCAGCACTCCAGGTGGGATCAGGACACTCAGAGATATTATAATAAAAAAGGAGGTGCTGTGCTGAGTTTTGGTCTGTGCATGCTGCTGCAGTTCCCTACTGATGGATCTGCAAGCAGTTTTAGCAGTAGCCATAACAGCGTGCCAAGTTCCTGACAGCTGGTGGCTGCAACATACTGATTTCTGCCAGTCTGAAACATCCCAGAGCTATGTGGTAGATTTCTACAAGAAAAACAAAACAAAACCAAACCCCGAGCAGCAGAATACTGCTTGTGTTTGCATTTCTCTGTCTGAAGCACCATTTTGACCACTGCTAATGTCACTGCAGCAACAGTTGCAGTTTCCATGGCAGTTAATATTACAGCTAATATTGTTAAAAATCTCATACAAAGGGAGAGACTTTAAAAAGGCTGTAATACTTCTGCGGAATTCCCTCTCGGTACATTTGATGGTTTTGCTTGTTTGTTTTTGCTTTTTTTCCTCAGAAAACCATTAGGGAGGTGATTTGGTGCTTTGGGTGCTGCATAGCTACATCGTTCAGAACTAGTGGAGGCTAAGACAAAAAAATGAAAAAAAAAAGGCAAAATTTGCATCAATTAATTAATTATTTATAAGCTCAAAATCTTGTCTTGAGCAGAAGAAAATACATCACATATCGGTGGAGACAAGGATATACTGTTAGCCTGACTAGAAAGTGAACATTCACACTAAAATGCACCAAAAATGTTTTTTTTTTTCAACTACAATCAAGTGGGTTTAATACCCAAGTAACACAGTACAACTCTACTAGGAACAGTACTCTCAAAATTATTATACAATTGAACTTGTGAATATCTATCCTTTCTCTGTGCTGCTGTGGTGGTCCTGGGTGACAAGGTCAGGAACAGCAGTTCTGCTGGAGGGAGAGGCTAGGGTGCCTTAGGGAGCTAGATCTTTCCCAGGAGGAGTTCTGCAGACCCTTACATTCCAGCCTTGCATCCACCTGTAGCTCTTCTTATGTTTCCCTGCCACAGCCTGCAGACACAAAGGTCTATTGTTTGTCAGGCAGTCACTATACCACTATAATTATATATGGTAGTCTGATAGAATTGACAGCTTTTGCTCAGGTGAGGGATACTGCTGGACAGCTGTAAATCAAAACCATGGGATATTGGCAGCAATGTAGAGAAATGAGTGTGACAACCCCTTGCAGTTTTGACATTTGACATTTTTGCCAGATTTACCCCATTCTGATTCTATTATTCTGGACAATTTAGGCTTGTATTTGTCAGTTATGGATATATCCGATTCATTGTATCTGATCCTATTATTCTGGACAATTAGAATGTACTTGTCTAAATATGGGTATATGAATATCAGATATGGATATATCTGATACATCGTATTGCCACTTCTTGCTAAGCAAATAAAAGGTATTCACATCATATGCTCTTTAACTTCAGGTATTCTAAATTGCTGTCCTACAGGCACTTCTTTCTTGCTATACGAGGGTGCAGGGAATTCAAATTCTTAATTTCTCTTAATACAGTCTACAGTGAGCCAGGTGAATGCCCCTTTTTGTCCTTTTATGAGTGTTCTATGCAGTTTGATAGTTGTTGAGGTAACGTTGCTAAAACCTTATCAGTTTTTTCAAAGACATTCTCAAGAATTCATTTCCTATCTGACAATCCTTTACGATTTTAAATCCTGACATTGCAGTCCAAAACAGAGTTATGGGCCTGTGCATATTTCACTGGCTTTAGAATGAATTCGAAAGTGTACAAATGAATAAAAGTTCATCTTCATAGATACAGTTTGCAAATTGGAATGAAATTACTTAAATATTGATTACTTTTCTTTCCTTATGAAACTGTAACTCAGAAATGGAATTAGCAACCTGGGACAGAATATGGGTGTTTAGGATGTTTCAGTAGTTTGGAGTCTATCACAATCAAAGTAACTTACTAGTGTGACACATGAACTAGCAAGTTGCTGTAGCCTATTTTTGGGGAAACAGCAAAATGACATTAAAAAAAAATATATAATTAGTTAAAATGTGGAGAATTTGTTCCTGTGGTTTCAAAATCAGAAGATACATGAAATTGTGTTTGAATAAGTAGGAGAAGGGGGCAATAAATGTCCAAAATATCATTCTTAAAAGAAATACTCTGTGAAATGAAGGGGGAAAAATAAAATTAAAGGTAAGAGAAGATTGCTTAAAATAAAAGCTGGACAGTGTTTCTGACAATATGAAAAAGATAACACTTCTTGTAATGATGTCACCTTTGGGGAAAGAACGCATCAGTATGCAATGTCTAACAAACTGTGGAGGAGACATTCATCCAAGAGAAATGTCATGCCCAGAGGTGCTGCAATTCTGACAGGCTGAGAAAAACATTGTAAGTCAGACAGGAATGCTCACTCTTGTTGAGCAAGAAACTTTTTAGTTTCTTTTCTTTATACCTAACATGCAATATTAAAAATATTTAAATATTTGCAATTATATGCATTTTTATTACTAATTGTTATTTCCAATTATGGTTGGAAGTAAAACTATGTTAATTGCTGAGATGTAGTTGTAGTGTCCTGGTAGATTACTGCTATTCATGAAGGTAAATGAAATTTTTCTTTAAGCAGGCAGAAGAAAGGTGAGAGTGAACATATTTTAGTCAGATCATGTGTCTTTACTGAAAACCATGCTACAAAGTTTTTAACATAAGCAGTGGCTCTGTACTTGTTTTGTTGTAACAACTACATTCAGCTATTCACAAAACAAACTTTTTTTGACAGTTTTTTTTCTTATAAGAGTTTTGAAAAGGTCAAAGCTTTTTGACCTTTTCAAAATGAAAGACCTCACTTTTTTTCACCAACAAATGACATTTTGAAAAATAAGCTAATCCTGGTGAAACAATTTTTTTAAAGGTCATAACCAAATGACCTAGACCAAATAAAAAAAAATGTTTTGTAAAATTTTAAACATTTTCTCCTTTCCCTTCTGTTAAAAGACAGGAAATATATTTGAGATATTTGAACCATTCATAGGATGACAAGAGCATTCATTCTCCAGTTTTGCTGTAAGCTGTGGAAGATTCAGATTTTAGACATGTTAAGTATTTATTGTTTCTCCACCCAGGGAGACAGATTACATCAAGTTTCTCAAGGACTTTTACAGCTGAGATTTTAGTATCTCCAGGGTTACATCTCTGCTGCACATATGGATACAGCTTGCCCACACTCATGGTGAATTTGTACATAAAGTTAGAATCATCTATGTTTCCTATGAAGTAGACCTGAGAGAGTTGAAAGTTGTTCAGCTTTGAGAAGACTCGGGGAAGATCTTATTGTAGCCTTTCAATATATAAGAGGGTCTTGTAAAAAAGATAGAGGAAGTCTTTTTACCAAAGCCTGTAGAGGCAGGGCAAAGAACAGTGATTTTAAACTGAAAGAGGATAGATTTAGATTGGATAAAATGAAGACATTTTTGACATGCTGGTGACATGCTGGTTGTCCAGAAAAATTTCCCAGAGAAAGTACAGATTTCTTTGGGACAGGTTGCCTAGGGAAGTTACGGATGCCCCATCCATGGAAGTGTTCAAGGCCAGGTTGGATGGGACTTTTGAATAACCTGATCTAGTGAAAGATGTCTTTGACCATGGTAGGGGAGTTGAAATAGATGAACTTTGAAGCTCCCTGCCTACCCAAACCATTCCAGAATCTATGATTCTATGTTGCAGCGTGTGTCTGTTGTCTCTCATACTGCTGTCCACCTCTGTCTCTGTCTTTGGTGTTGTCCATAAACATTTTAAGAGTGACCTCTGGCCCACCCAAATGGGTGTTTGCCCTGCTGTCAATCCCAGAGATCCATCTAATCAGCCAGCTTCCAGCTGAACTTGGTGCTTGTAATTGCAACCCTATGAAGTCAACATTTCAGCCAGTTTCTTTTTACCCACTTATCCAGTCCACATTTAAATATTTGGCTGTAGCAATATTGCAGCAGACAGTGTCAAAGGATGCCTTGCTAACATCAAGTCACAGGACATGCACTCTTCTCCCATCCATGTGTCATGGATCACATGGTACAGTCTGTGTTCAATAGCATGATAGAATATTGTATTTCTTGCAGTAGTTTTGAAGGCATGGGGCTGCACTGAAATAGTTTGGTGAAAGTCAATTAAAGTTTTCTGTGTAAATCTGTATAGCTCATTTCAGCCCTCCAAAACACATTTTTTAAATTCGAATCCTTTAAAATGGGACCTTAAAGAAATACCCTTTCGATATTTAATTAAGATGCTTCTGAGAACAAGTGAGCATTGGAATTATAATGAAAGTTTGTAAATTTTTGAGATTTGTATCAATTTTTTAACTGACTTTTTAAAGGAGAACAAAACATATTTCTACTTCACTGAGACCTATCATATTACCAGAATTGTAGCAAGAGTTCTAGTGTTCAGACTTCAGGTCTATATGGCTTTCGTGTTAGACTCCATTAGTGGCAGTGTTCATTATAATCCCAGTAAGAAATGGACTCAGGCTCCATAAGGTATTGTTGAGAATCCCACTTATTGGAGCTAACAGAGTGAGGAAAAAGACAATAGATAACCGCATGGTGCTTCCCATGTGAGAACTCCAAGGTGTGCAGTGTCACAGGATGCACTGCTGGTCTGGGCAAAACACACAGAAGTTTGCCAGCACTGTAGTCTTTATTTGTCTTCTGGCCTTTTCTTGGAGGAAAACTCTTCTGTTCATAGCTTCTACCATGAAAGAAACGGACTTTTGCATAAGAACTTGCAGGTTCACTTTAAGGCAAAGACAAGGTCACATAAGTGATGTAATCACCAGTACCAAGTGTGAGCTGCCTGCAGCTTTCTCTGTTACAATCTAAGTTTATCCTGCAGCCAAGAAAAAGTAACACAACACAGGCCTGAGGCCGTGCTGTCCATGCAGTGTAGTACTGGACAGCACAGCCTGTTACATGGATCACTAACTCCTCAGAGTGTGATAGTCTTCTGGGTAGCCTCACTTCATCTCCCATACTCCATTTTATGTTCTTTGGGCTGCTTTCAGCTACTGCTGTGAAATAGGTGTCTTTCTTCCAAAAGCAGGAGAAGCATCAATTGCAGCTGAAGTACAGACAGTTTATGCTCTTTGGCCCTCTCCTTAGAGAATGCTCTCATGTCATCTTAGATTTGTCTTGTCTGTATGTGAAATGCTAAATAAATACCTATAATCCAGAGCAGGGTGGGTTTTGCCTGTATGGAGAAGGAATGAGCACCAAATGAATGCCACAACTGCTTTTGTCACTTTACTGCCTATAGAGAGGAGTGTCAGTGCACTGGATGCCTTCTCCAAAGAATAGTGTTGAAATGAGAAAAAACCAGAATTGGAAAAGTTCTGTCATTTTCTAATCTGCAACACTGGAGTGTTTACCAAGAATTCCAATAAACAGACACAGATGAAATTCAATAAAGTAGACAAAGTGTGGGCCAAATTTTTATTCTTTTTGTAGTACTGTGAATCTGCTCCTGTCAGAGTACCCGCTGTAATTTACACTATATGGGGAATAGAAGGAGGATTAGTCGGAATCAAGTTTAGTAGGTACCAGGTTTGTTTGTCTATCTTCTCTTTTGATCCTTCCAATACACTTTTTTCTTTCCCAGTAATTAACTTCTGTGGGTATTTAATTTGATTCTCTCGGCATCAGCCTTCCTCGATTATTGTTTTTCCAATATTTATTCTCTGTATGATGGCAGTCCTGGCTTGTGCAATTATCCTTAAGGGTGTTTCAGTTTTTCTTACTGTTTTTTGTAGTGCTTTACAGCCAAGTGCTACAAGTTTGATTAAAGTGGCAGTTTGGTCTGACTCATTTCTGGGCTTTATGTGCCTTTTTCTCCAAGTGCTACAACTGAAAGCTTTTAGTGGAGGGCAGAAAGCCGTAAGGGGGTTCTCTATTTATTTTGAAGTGTAAGGACTAAATTTAATCTTTAAGCAAAAAAACTTTAAGTGAGATTGATGAGTAAATACTGCATTATTTGTATCCAAATTAATGGGTTTTTCATGTTTGTGCCATTAGTACCTAGTAAGAACGGTGAAATAAACTGTGCTGTAAATGCAAAATTGCGTAAAATATTTCATCTTCCATCCTTATGGTTTTGATATCTAATAATGCCATAAATTCCTGTCAGTGTTACTTAACAGGGAGAAATCAAGGACAGGATTAGGCTGTAGCAGTAGAACATAGCTGCAGAAAGAACAGCATGACAAAAGGCCAGCTTGAGACTAAAACTCTCAGCTGTTTTTGTTGACAGATACTTCACATTGTTCACACTGGAGTGAAAGCTGGCCCTTTCCATACTGTAACCCTGCAGACAGCAAGCCCCCTCTGAAAAGGTGAATTGTTAGTCTATCTCTGCAGTAGATCTTCTGAAGCAAGAACATTGTGCTCAAATTAAAAAAAGAGGCTCTCATTCTCTTCTCATGTAAACAGAGGCAAATGAGAAATAATTCTGAAGGAGGAACTAGAAATGTCTGTGAGAAAAGAGAGCAGAATTTTAGCTGTTCAACTTAGTAATATATGTACATTAAAAGCTTAAACTTTTCCTCATCACACTGTGTACTTTTCTTACTTGTTTAAGTCTCATGTTTTATAAGGGCAAGGTTTTTTAATATACTTGGGAATTTCTGATTTTATTTTCTTTCTAGAAAGCCTTTCTATTGTGTAATAAATGCTGAGAATAGGCTGAAAAATGCTACTTAGTTTGTGAAGGAACAAAATCATATCTGCATATTAAGTCCAGAGGCTTAAAGTAATAACTTGGCCTTTGGTTGATTGGTGGACAAATGTTGAATGACTGAATCATTGCCCCTTAAGTTAAATAGAGAAATACTGCAGATGTAGCTTTTGCCAGTTATGGCTTTCAGATACTCCTTGGGACTCCTGTGCCTTGAAATGCAATTGTCAACTGACCCAGAAATGTCATGGCTGTTTATATAATTAGGTGGTTCACTCGTGGTGGTATAACTGCCACCAAATACAATAGCAAACAAAACTATTTGGTTTAGTTTGCAGTTTTAGCAAGGGATCATTTGAGTAGCATATAAGGATAGGGAGATTTTTACTTATCCAGTGATTTTTTCCATGACAGATACTATTACACAAGATGTATGAGCCAAGGAATATTTTGGACAGACCTCAAAGCAGAGCTTTTCAGAGTATACAACTTAGATACTATGAAGTTCAAGGCCAGGTTGTATAAGGCCTTGGGCAACCCAACATGGTTTAGTGGGAGCTGTTCCTGCCCATTTCAGGGGGAGTTGGGACTAGATGACCTTTAAGGTCCCTTCCAACCCTTAATATTCTATGATGCTATGATTCTAAGTTTCTCTTGACTTTAAAGTTTTTTTGAAATCAGAAAGAAAAAAAATATCTTCTGTAAGAAAAATACTGAAAATACCTTTTGACAGTTTTAAACATTCAGTGGTATTTTGACCTTGGTTAAAAATCTGGGCAGAAGGTAATTAAAATAAAATTGAAAAGTTTGGTTTCAAATAATGCTTCAAAAAGAATATTTCAGAATTTTTTGTTTGTCTCTCTCTTTCTGGAAGACATTGCGATGACATTGCAAATCATGATTATTGTGAAGAGAATAGCTTATTAACAAGGGTAATCCTGATGCCTTATGAAGCGAACACAGGCAAAGAAAATACAAAAAAATAAAAAAAGAAGTTGCTTCTTTACTAACCCACAATGGAAAATATAATTAATATAAACCAAAAAATATAGAGGAGTACATGAGATGATAAAAGAGTTTAAGAAGTAATCATTCTAAAGGATGGCAAAGTTTGTTTATGCTGAAGTACTTCCTAATCAAATGTAGAATATCAGTCTTAAAGGGGTAGGTGAAAAGAAGCTGCCAGATTTTGCCAAACATGAAATCTGAGCTAGATACAATCTGTAATTTATGTTCAGAACAAACATTCAAGTTTCTCCCACATAATCCAGGGAATCGTCTATCATCAGAATTTATATATGTAATTACAAAAAATATTGTTGATCAGCTGCGCTCTCAAACCAGACAATATTGAGAAGGTATCTGTGTCGAGGGGACTTGGAAGGTAAACTAAAGTATCTCAGAAATACAGGGGACTTTCGTGGCCATAACACATTGAATAACTGGAGCTTGTGGGATTGAGGAGGACCAGCACTGGTAGTTGTAAATATTGATATTTGAAAACTTTACCAAAGCTGATGGCATCTCTTTACATACTGACTGTGTTTTCTATCACTTCTATTTTGTGTATTGTTCATGCTTTCATGTTGTTTTTCATACCTAAATCAGGGGGTTTTTTTCAAAGAAAGTTATAAGACATTGATGGCTTTAAGAGAATACAAAAACTGGAGTTTTAAGGCGAAAATATTATGTGAGATACTCTGTAAAACTGAAAGACTTTGAGAAATAGCAGGATTAATGAATAGCCTAACTCTAATATGTGGTGGGAGGATCTATCAAAATAAATAGCACTTTTATATTTGTTAGGGGATTTTCTGAGCTAAAGAGAATATGTTTCAAAATTACTCATGTGGATTTTTCAAAATTATGATCAGCGGGATAGCGTTGGACTCTCTCTCCAGGCTCCACTGGCTGTACCAGCTTACCAAGGGCTATAATCAGAGTTTAGATGCATTACTCAAAACTAGACACATTTACATATACTAATTTGTAACTGAGTCCTACACAAAGTGCTGAGAAATTTTAACTCCTTTTTTTCTAGTTTAAATATTACAACACATTCACTCTTTCAATGTGGGATGTAGCCTTGCTGTTCTCCTTTGTGGTGGACTGAGATCAGGCATATTTTGCAGTCACTTCTAAAGGAAAAAATGCCTTCTGATGGATATGAGGAAGGGATTATTTTTCCATTCCAATTTTTAGAGATTTTTTAGCAATGAATACGGATCAAGGTTTTCCTGTTACATTTTATTAGTTTATGTCAAGTCTACTTTTGTGGTTTTCAGCTGTCTAGGATCACTCAAAATGAATGGTCCCTTACACAAAAGAATTATTTCCTAGGGCTATGAATAGCAGGACACAGACCTTGAACTGGACTCTGAATTCAGAAGGACCTAGCACAGAGAGAATGCAAAAATGATGCCTGTGACAATCCATTTTGCCAAGCACAATGTAGTACAGTTAAACTCTACTGTTTTGTACTAAATGGAACCTTTTTAAGAAGCTTGTCTCCATTTCTGAGTATAAGATGCAGTAATCTGCAAACAAAGAATGAGTGTATCAGCCTGTGAAATAATATTGCTGAGTTGGGAAAATTAGGCAAAATTCAGAATAACAAGGGCCTTTTTCTTTCCATCATGTCATCTTGTCATCTCATCTTTGCTATGCTCGGGTATTTTAAGAAGATGAAATATATTGGAATAGTTGAATAGCTCTACGTGTGTTTCGCATTTTAGCTTGTGTTATTGCATCATCTTTATTGACTCCCGCACTTAGCCTACCCATCCTCCTAGCCATGAGATACACTGATCTAAATGCAAACTTGAACTATCACCAAGAAAAGAAATAACTCCTCATTGTTAACATAGGAATTCAGGTGTTTTCAGAGAAGTTTACTTCTTTTGTTTTGTTTGTGTATAAATTTTAGGGACATGCATTGTCCCCTTAGTATTTTAAAATCTTTATTTATTTTTTTATTAGGAGGATATTTTCATTTATGGTTTAATTTCTTTATCTATGGTAAAAGCACGGTGAGAAGTATGTTCAGTTTAATAGTATGCAGCCAAATGGCAACAGGCTTAATCAGGAGGTAGTGAGCATCAACTGTTTGAATTAATTAGAAAATAGGTATCTAACTGTTGATGCTGCCACTTTTGCTGCCTAAAGCACACTACCTGCACATTTTCTGCTGTTATATCTCAGAAGTGGGAGGGAAAGGGGCATGCTGTTTTTTTGATAATTAATTAAAATCTAGTAAGAAACACTGCTTATATTGACTAACATCGTGATGAGTAGCAACGGCCTGCTAAGTATCCCAAAATGCTGTTAATATCTCAAGATACATTCTGTTAATTGAATACAGTGAAATAACATCCAGAGAGGGAAATACTAAAATTTTTGAAATAAGCAAAATTCAACTGAGAATACTACAGCTTTACTACATTTGTAATTATGTTTGTCAAAGAAAAGAAAAATGTGTTGGAAGAAAACACTGGTATATCTCCTATCAAAGAAACCCCTCTGAGCCTGACTGAAGAAACTGCATTTCAGTGACCCTCAGAATGCTGCCAAGGTCATCCAGTCATCCAGCCCTTTGCTTCTGTATTACAGCCATTCATGCAAATTAAGGCTGCCTGCAGGCCTGCTGCAACTTGCAATATGCACATAGCTCTTCAAAGATTTCTGAGTACATGCGAGTAGATTATTTAGGTTAACTTTCTTTTCCAGTTCTTCTTTTATTTGTCAGTTTAGGATTCTTGTTACCTCTACCCTCTTCATCTATACCATACATCCAATTTGCACATTCTAGAAGAAAGAATGACTTTTTTTTTGATGTAAAGTGAGATGTGGTCAAAGGGAAAAATTACATCAAGGGAGGAAGAAAGCCTGGAGAAAGTACAAGGATGTGGCTGCCACAAAAACCTAACATGTATTCTACTATTTTTGCTTGAGCAGTTTCAGTGTTTGTTGTTGCTCTCATAATTTTGTTATCACTGCAAGCAGCAATGTAAGCAGCATTTTGAACTTCACTTGTTATGAGCTATGTTATAATTGTGTTGCTCATTTGTGACTGCATAGTGACTGAAACAGATGTGGCTTTTTGGGGTGAGCAGTGCTCAGGGGCTTATCTCTTTGTAATTGCTCAGGGTGCTGATGAATTCAAAGGAGATAGCTCAATGTTATGGCAAAAAAAAAAAACAAACTTAAAAAAGAGTGAGGGCAAAGAAAAAACAATATAGCTCTGAGTGCTGGGGCTATCTACTTGATATGTACTCTTTGCTCTTTAATTTGTTTGTGTATTCGTTTCATCATGTCCCTGTAGCTTCACATGTGGCAGAAAACATAATAGGAGTTGCATTTCACAACAGAGCTGTCAGGCAGCTGAGCTCAGCCTTTTGTGTCATTTCATGGAACTTTGGGGGCTACTTGTCAATGCAGTAAACAAATCCTACCTTCCAGAGAGGGCATGGTAAACTTAAGGGCACTCAGTGCTATTTTAGAGGTTGATGTGCTTTCATTTTTGGCTAAATCATCCAGCTGTAAGGACTTCCAAAGCAAAAATAACTCTCCATCCTCATTGCTTTTTCCCTTTCTTGAAAAGCTGGAAAACTAAACAGTATGAACAAACATGCCAAAGAATGGCCAAAACCAGATACAAACAGTTAAAGAAACAAACTCTTGGGCGCAGTTGAAGGTTAGACAAACTTAACTCTCCTGTGAGAGAAGAGGATTAATTTGTTTCTGGCTGGACATCTGCTTAGAGCTTACACTGTAGCTCATCCATCCAGACTTAGTATCTCAGGGCATCATAAGATGGAGTCACCGTCTGTTTCTCATTTGAGACTGTGATAAAAGCATTACTTGAAGCCCTGTTTCCTTCAGAGTTCTTTTCTTGCAGCAAGCTTATGGTAACTGATGCAAAGACATTTCTGAAAATATTATAAACTGTTCCTGTGGTACTTTGCCCAAGTAATTTCCAGTGATTCTTGGCATATCTTTATGTAAAGTGATCACTACTTATAAACATAGTCAAGAAAATGCCAGCATAACTTCACAATCTGAGCATATATTCTGGGGGTTTTTGTCAGTGTTTTGGAAACAAGCTCTTTTGCCTTTGCCAAGCAAGCAGGCAACCCCTAAAGTCTGGAAACATGTGACTGGTTCTCTGCCTGCTTCCCCTCTTGAAACTCAAGGTTTCAGGTAGCCTCCTTTAGATTTTGCCAAAAATTAACTTGATTTCTGTCTGCCTGTAATACCAACTGTAGATAATAATGAGACTGGAAGAAAGAATATTCTTGTTTCTTGGCTGTATTCCTGTCTTCTTTTCAACCTCAAGCAATGTCAAACTCTAAACAGGTTGAAAAATTTATATGTGGTTTTTAAAAGCAGAAAATACTGATTAGGCAAAGCTAGGTTTCTCAGACAATAAAATCTATTTAATTTCCTTAAATTTAAAAAAGTAATTTAAAAATTTCTTCAAGTCACAATGAAGGCAAGTTAAATCTTTTGACCTGATATACCTGAAATGTTTTAGTTTAGATCAGTTGGTCTGTTATTTATTTCTGTTTGAACAAGTATCTCATGAAAACTAGAGCTGTGGTGTCTTCCATCCCGGGATGTTATCTGTCAAAATCTACTGTAGTTTTTGAGCTGGCTGTATCACATCTATGCATTAGTGGCAGGCTTTGTCCGTGATGCATCACGACTATTGCACTTCTTTTCCAAATGTGCTGAGATCAGAGGCATAAATGGGTCTCAGACTCCTTCTGTATCGTTGTTAGTAACTTGCTGGTTCTTGCTGTTTGTTGTAGGAAGTCTGAGGACCTTTAATGGCATGAAAGAGAACTAAGGCGTTTGAGAGTTTTTAGTCTATACTAGGTCAAATTAAATATTTTGAATTGAAAAAAAATTCATTCAAAAAGGTCAAAGTAGGATACTTTGTAATACTCATACTGTCATTTAAAAAAAAGTTTTGTTTTCAACAAAATATTGGATTGCTAGGATTTCTTACAGGATGGCAGCTTTTACTCTTTACAGATTCCAGTTTCAGCTCAGCTTGCTGATACTAAATGAATCCGATCCTGGGAATAATATTCAACTACCAAGAACTTAATTATTGTGATTGGTCTATGCTTTTTTGGTCAAATGGTGTCATACACAAATTTGAAATTCTTTCAGAGAATACTTAAATCTGCTGAAGCTTACATTTGCTGTTGTTGATTGATGCCAAAAATACTGCAAATTGAAAAAAAAGATTGTTTCTTTGTTTTGGTTTGGAGTTGTTTTTTGTTTTATTGATCTCCCTGTCTTGGCGAGTATGTTTAGTTGACCAAGTGGAGCGAGTATTCATCCAGGTCTCTAGTCCTACAAATGCAACAAACTAAGTCTGAATAACTGGTTTAGGTGTCTACTGCATTACTGCTAGTCTGTACAAATAATACAGAAGACACTGTATTATTTAAAAAAAAATTACTTGACTGTTGAAATTCATGGCTTCAACTTAAGAGAGTCATCAGTGGGGTGTGCACACCCTTCACATTAATGTCTTTGGTTTTCAGTTTTTAGAGAAGGATGACGCTACATACTCCACTAGTGCAAGATGGAGAGACACTTAATTGCCCTGGCCTGGTAGGATGTGTTAGGCTAACAAAGGCCAGCAACTATACTTGTTCTTTGCTAATGTAGTTCTATGAACAAGCTAATATAGACTGTTTAAAATAGATTTAACATCACATTTTTGTTTAAATGACAATTTTGTACTTTTAGGCCATAAATTTTATCTTTTAAATTTTGAGGCTTTCTTATAGAGTGGGTAAGATGTACCTGCTTTGTAGACAAGTACATCATTCAGCACCCCTTGTAATTTAGTAACCTCCCCTAACCTGTGCTTGCATCATCACTGATTCACAAATTTTAATGTGTCTTTCCTATAAATGTACAAAAACCTTTTAGATTGTTTTTATTCTACACTCATACTGCCAGATCAAGCACAATACACCCACAGCCTTTCTACACAGAGTATTTGGTTTATCATGAAAGGCAGAAAAAATAAAAAAAAACAAGCCACAAAGCCAGAGCAGTGCAGTGAGGGGGAGTGCTGGAGCAGCCCGGAAGAGAACTCTGTCAAATACGTGCTTCCCACACTCAGCCTGCTGCACCCCTTCTGCTCCTTCCATTGGGAGCGATGGGACAGCTATGGCCAGGAGGGGGAATGGTAGTGCAACGGAAAAGTATCTTAGTACAATATGATAAAAGAAGCAAAGATAACCAAAATGTTTTATGCTAAATATCAAAATGTGTAAAAAATGAAATG
Source organism: Corvus hawaiiensis (assembly GCF_020740725.1). Lineage (NCBI taxonomy): Eukaryota > Metazoa > Chordata > Aves > Passeriformes > Corvidae > Corvus > Corvus hawaiiensis. Next base: position 29,860,975 of record NC_063215.1, read on the forward strand.
GAAACAGTGGACAGTACCTTTTTCCCAGACAGGAAATATCCATGCTTTCCTGCTCTGAGGGTACTCTACTCATGCATTAGTACATTTGTGCTGGAGTTACCTATTAGTGCTTTTCAGCTGTTCCGATGTTTACTAGGGCACTAAATGTGTCCCACAGACACTTTCTTTGCTGTTTCATTGAGTTTCTTTTTTGAGGGAAAATTGCCCATACTCCACAAGGCAAAGTACAATCTTTCTACCCATTCAGGAAGAAAAACAAGGGGAAAAAAGAAGCTTGATATGTATGAAGTAAATGATGTAATCAATTTCTGCCCTCTAATTTGAAGCTTTTAGGGGGAAAAAAAAAAAATATCAATAGTTTCTGCAGCAAAATAGCCATGCACTTCCAAACCTATGGGCTGATTAGTGTAAGAGTGCCATTTATGCTTTCATAAGAACACTTTTAATTTCTGGCCATATTTTTCTTAGTAGGAACCAGTGAATTAACTAGAGAGAGAGCAGTATGTGTAGGTATCTGGTTCCCAGCTTCTTTAGTTGCATGGTTGAAAAACATGCACACATTCAGCAAATAGCAGTGCTGGAGCTGTGAGGGACCATGTACAGAAATGTGGGATGATTTGTAGGAAAAGGTTATGTCTTACTGTACAAGCTGAGGGAAGGGAGAGTGGGGGGGAGATGGAGATGAGCTTTCAGGCATACAGAGCCATGTAAGTGAAGATGGGAAGTGTTACTATAAGCTCAACCTAATTAGATCGATCAGTGAGGCAAGTTAGCATGCACTTATGTGATCATTTTAGTGTAGATTGGGTGGACAATTTTGGATAGGATCCCTAAATCATCTCCACTCACAGTACTTAATCCATGGCAAGGAATGAGCTCAGAACTCATACCATGTATTCCTGCAGACTAAAAGCAAACCAGAAGATGAGCTGTAGGAGTGCATTTTAATACTTAGGGCCTTCCATTTTCTGGACCATACTAAAATGAATCTGAAGTAGTCTTTAAAATGCATATAGTGTAGACACTGTGTCCATTGCACCAATTATTTTCTACTAAACTACTTTGCAAGACTGATACAAATATACATTTAAGTAGCTTGTTCCCATCATCTATTTTAGTTTTAGGCTTCCAGCCTCTGCTTCCAGACACAGCTTACATGCCTTCAAATCTCCTAAATTTAGTGAAAAAATAGTTTGCATAATGATCATCATCATCATCATCTACCTATAAACTTTGTCTTGCATTTTGATTGCTTAAAAGGAATTCTTTCAAATGCTAATGAAAAGCAGTGGTGGAGGGGTTAAATATGTACTTTCACTAAAACACTGGCATTCTTCACTCTGTTCTGAGACGTGCCAAGGTAAAGAAATGTGTGAATTATCTTTCACTAGTGTGAAACTAGCAAGAAAAAAGAAGACAATATGTTCAAAAAATCAGTTTCACAAGATTTGGAATCACAAGCTCTGAAAATCTTAACAGAAACCAAATGGTTTCTTTGTGGTGTTACTACAGTATAAGAATTTAGATTGCATAGGGTTTATGCTGTGGGTTTCTCCCTTAAAATACTTGAATTTCTTTACAGTTTAACCTTCACATTGACTTTTGGGGATATTGAAACAATTATATTTTTTCTATCATGTGCGTTATCTTAAGTTTCTGATATGCATTCTCAGCTGTAACAGACTTTTTTTCTCAGGGAAAGATAACGAAGGTTATAGCAGAACTGGAAAAGAACAGTTTTCATGAAGGACATATATTAGTGTGGACTAAGGGCATAATTGAAGTTGTTTTTGATGTAGTTGGGAACAGCCGAGTCTGAGACTGCTGTATGCACATGAAAGCTCTGTTTCTTACAGTTGTGCTTACTGCAGCACTTTTCATTGCAGCACTGAAGTACTGGCATATCTGAAGTACTGAGATGTCTGAATTTTGCAGCAGAGACAGAAACCATAATGAAAATTCAGTGGGCATGGGATTCTGAGGTCATAGATCTCACTGTGCTAAAAAAAGTGGGACTGCAAGGGAAAGCGTGTGTTTCCCTAAAGCTTTCCTTTGCTTCAGTGTTGGGAATTGGAAATATTAATTGGAAATATTAAAATATCTTTACAGATCCTTAAAAGTAGCCAAAGCAAATATGAGGGATTAGATACTCTGTATATTGTGAACAGTTATTGTCACATAATGTAGGCATTCTAAGGAAACTGGCGTAGGGAACACCATTTGAAAGACTAATCTGGAAGAGGAATCTAATCTTAAATCGTTTTTAGCATACAAATACATACAAAGGCAAGAATGAAAATCCTGGAAGGATGAGTAACCAAGACTAGTCAGGCGTTAGCTTCCCTCCCACTATGTACAAATGACAGGAGTCCATGCTTGGAGAAGTTACGTTTGCTGAGACAGATGGCATGGAAGCATGGAAAGTGCCTTGTTGCAGAGAGCTATGGTAGCATCAGATGCAATTGAAACAAGTCAAGGAAGGATTTTGCCAAAATTGTATGTGGAAAAGGTGTGGGATCAGAGAATGTCCTCAGTCCTAGAACATAAAAAGATTAAATACTCCAGGCAGGAAAATATCTGACATCAAAATCAAAGCAGAAGCAATAAGACTCCGTTAGATCAGTAAGGCAATCCAATGTGAATCTTCAAGGATGAATTAGAACCAGGTACAATTTTTTAAAAACCTCTATCAATTAAATAAAAAAGGGGAAAACAAACAATCAAACAAAAAAGCTTTCTTACAGTGAGTAACAGCCAAGCAGTAATTAACAAATTCTAGAGAACTCTAATGGGGAATGAATCCTGCAAAGCAGGGATTGAAGGACACTCATGAACTTCCATACGTAAAGTACAAGAAATCAGCTCTATACAACCAGAAATAAGAAGCCAAGTTCAGAGGAACTTGCTCTGTCCTGGCAAAGCTGTGATTTGACATCCATGAAAGACCATTACTGTAGAATCAGAAAATAATGTTACCCCATATTGACTAATCATTATGGTGGTTGTAAAGCAACTGTACAGCAAATTATAGATCTACGAACAACTGAAGGTACTGAAACGGACAGTGCTGTCAGTGTCTGCTTCATATATTGATGATAATCTTGTGTGACCTTTCCAGAGAGGGAATATTTATATCCTGTGGAGTCATAAATCTGGCACCTGACATTTAGTTTTTGCACATAGAGCTGGATGAAATGTTCAGTACACTGATGTCTTTGCAATGCTATTTTGTCACTACAGATGGCTCTGCACAAGCACAGAGGGAAAGAAAAATTCTGGTATCTTTATGAGGATATCAACATCCATCCAGGAGAGGTTCAGTGGGATGAAAACATTTTAACTACCATCCTTCGTGCACATGTCATAAGCTGTGACAGTGAGGCAGAAAACAGCTAAGGATGGTAATACTTACAGAGAGGGAAGGACAAAGAACTAAAATTAGAGAACCTTTCTTCTTAAGATACCAGGATTTGGTATCCTATTTCTCATAACGAAGAAAGTGAATTCTGATTCGAGTGGGTTAGGGCAGATAAAAATAATGCCTGCCGCAGAAGTGGAAGTGGAGAACAGCAGTATAGAGATATCATGACACCTGTCTAAATTTTGGCCTCATTTGTGGGCAGGAGAATATAGATCAGTATCTGGGCAAGAATACAGAATAACAGAATAACATGGAGCATTTGAAACTGAGAGATACGTGGACGATCCCATTACATTCCTACTCTGACCCGATGGACAGCTGAAAAGATGGAAAGAATACTGATGGCAGGAAAGTTAAAAGAATAGCCAGATGTTTGTGGGAGTATACTTTTTAGTGGGATTCAATGTCTCTGTGGCTGTCCCCAAATATAGAAAGAGCTTTTGGCTGAATCATTAGGGATGAAGTGGTACTACCAGCTTAGCAGTGGTTATCCTGCTGTTAAAATTGAACTCTCAAATTACAAATGTTCATTAGTGAGAACTATGGGCAAAGCCTCCAAACTGTTGATATAATATGTTTCTATGTCCCAGTGCTGGGAGATTTAGAATCAAATATCCATAGAATATCATGATAACCTGTGTCTTTATGATAGTTTCTCCACAGCCTGAACATTACTGGACAATGGTAAACTGCTAAAAAGGTTACTGTGCATCCTGATTTAATCAATTTTTCAGTTTTAAAAAATAAGCAATAGGAACTCAAAATAGCTATTGAGTGACATGACTGATTATCACAGCAGGCATAAGTCATGTAGAGTAGAATATGCAAAAAGTGTATTATATTTTTGGAACACAGAGGTGTACTTCTGGGACATCTTAATCAGGAGCGACTGCAAAAGCCTATATGTCCCATTGGGATTTGCAGTTTCTGCTAATAGATTCACGAAGGTTAGGATGAATGTCTGCGTCAGTTTTTGATAGATTTTTTTGAAAAAAAAAATAAAAAGAAAGCTTTATGGTAGTCGAGTTGGAGAAGGGAAAACCAGGAAAGGACAAATATATTTGAGATTCAAAGGGATCTGTTACAGCTAAATGTTTTGGGAAACTGCATAGCAGATCTAGCCAATAGCTAATAGAAACACAGAAGTGATTGCAAGCAATCTACCAACATTTGGTTTTCTTAGGGTCAGAGAAAGTCTCAGCTTTGCATAAAAGAATTGGGAGCTATATTTTGGTATTGGCATATGAGATGCAGACAAAATAATCACTGGGAATTCATCACCATATTGCTTCTCTCCTCATAGATTAGTTTTGGTACAAATTCTGCAAGTTTGGAAGAGAACGAGGTGTTACCAGATAGCAATGTTGCATGCAGTCAGAAACAGTACAGCAGAAAATCACATTAAAGTAAACTGAAGTAAAAAAAAAATATATATTTTCATAAACATTCTCTGGCTTGTATTTGCTTTATTGGGTTGAAAATAGAACATGGGGAATGGATGCCAGTAAGGAAGTCAGACAAAAAAAACCCCTCAGGTTTCTGAAGGGACAGTATTTGGAAGAAGGTCAAAAGTCAAAATGTAAGTAGAGCAGGAGCAAAAATAATCTAGTCATTTAAGGGTAACTTTGCCATATTTGGGGGGGGGGGGGGGGGGGAGGGGGGGGAAGTCTTAGAATCATTCACCTGTGACTGATCCCTGAAGATCAAGGAACAAAGCACTTTTGCTGTAGTCCTGAGTCATCTTAAACTCTGTCTTGAATATTTAATCATGTTACATGTGATTGAAAAAACCCAAAAATCAACAAAAGCTTTAAAAATTTTAAATGCTTAAAGTTTCTAATGGCAGAATCGAAATTGTCAGCTTGCAAAATATCGAGCATTTCAGGCTTTTACAGGCAGTGGAAAGGGTTTAGCAAATGGTAGCAATCAGTTTCAACATCTCAAGGTAGCCCTTAAGGAAATAACTAGTGTATGATGAGGTGTTTGCAATAAGTTACTTAATAATGACAAAATGTTGTCAATGACATAAAAAAAATTATTTTCTTAGGGAACAGCTTATCCTGGATTATGGATATGAGCATTTCAGGATTATGACATAGTTATGCAGAAACATCTCCTTGGGCTTTGGAGGATTTTTAAATCTCAAATCATCATCATCCTCCTAGTAATTTATTTTATATTTTCCAGAGAACACTTTATAACTCAAAATCAATTACAGATAATTTTAAAAGTATTTTTTAAAATAATATATGTTGAAGCTGTATAATCCAATAGATATTAATTAAGACATAAAATGCTAGTTTTTGTACACAGCATTATTGAAGAAATGTTTTTTGCCATCTAGATAAATTACAAATGTACCAGAATATTTTATTAAGTACAAGAGAACTGAAAGCTTGCTGTGACAGACTTTTCTTCTTTCTTTGTCCTCAAATTAAATAGCATTTACATTTTAAATCATGGACTGATACAGTCTAAATGGCCGAACGCAGCAGAAGAACTCTTAATTAATGCCTGCATTTATTAGCAATTTTTAACTAAAACCACTGCAATTTGTAAAAATTACTATAAATCACTTGAGTGTATACTCTGCATTTGGCAGAATGAAAATGCACTTAACTTTCAGTGATGATCAATTTTTAAAACAGTTTGTTCTACTTTTAAGCCCAGTGTTATGGACATTTTCAACCTATTGCCTCATTAACTACATTCATATTAAAATATCACTCCATTTCAAATAAGATAATTATAATACCTTGAAGCAAATGAGATGTTATTGCAATAATTAAATCTGAAATGAGATGCAGATAGTTTGGACCTGCTGCTTTGCTTGCTCTTTCATACTAAATACTGTTTCCATTGGTCACACTGAATTACAATATTGCATACCAATAACAGTGTAATACCTGATAGATTAAAATTGCTCTTGCAGGCTACAGGATGAGAGTTTATAGACCACTGGATACTTTGTTCATCATTTACAATGCATTAATTATTTTCCTATGTAGCTTTTCAGTTGTATATTCCCTTTCTGCATAGAAGAGGGAGAAAAATAAGGATGCTGTAAAGTTCATCCTCTTTCTTTAATTTCTATAATCATGGTGATGCCCCTCTGCCTTGAGTAGCTGAGACTGTAGAAAAAGTCAAGGAGAAAGTCACTTACTATAGACTGTTCCCGCTGTACTGTCTCAAGACCCAACATACTAATCATGTCTAGCTGAGGAAGAAGTATTTACTGACTTTTTTCCCCCAGGTCTTAGAGACAACAATGTGGGGTTCAGAGTCAGGGCCGTCTCTATGGAAGAACAGTAATCTAAAAGTTTTTACAATCAATTTATCTCATAAATCATAAATTTGTCAGTTCTTTTTGTCCATATTATGTCTGTGTATGGCTCCTGCTTTCAGGAGAGGAAGCAATAGAAGATATTTTGCAGTTGTACTTGAGGAAGGGAATTTATCTTTAGGAAAAAACTGCAGCTTCCTTTTTTTATCCTTTTTCTTATACAACATTCAGTTATATTAAAATTTATGGACAGCTAAGTTTTATTCTATATATTAGCTGTTGACTGTAATTTTAATGCTACTGATCAGCATTAATAAAGACACTGTCAGGTAATTTTGTCATCTTATTTTACACATATCTGTTGCTGCCTGTTCCGAGCTTCCCTTCCCCCTCCCCAAGACACTTGCCTTTGCCGTGTGCTCCTGAACTCCTTTGTTCCAAGCGCGGGCAAAACCAAATGTAACTCAAACTCTTTAGCAGTGTCTGATTGGCCGGTCACCCCGGGTGTCCCCCCAGTCCTCCCCTTTCCCCTTCTCCGAATAAAAGAAGGGCCCAAGAGGGGGCCTGCCCTCTTTGGCTTTGCAATCCTTCTGTGAGCATCTGTGTGTTTCTGTTTCTGTTTGAAAGCTTCTAATTGCAGGAATTAAGCAAACTGAAAGCTGTGTTTCTCCCTCTTCGCTTCTACTGGTGGTATCAGCTTTGCAGCTACTATTTGCTGCTTTCAGAGCTACTGAAATGCTGGATTGCCCGTGCTACCTCTCTAGGCTGCCCGAGGCTTTCTAAGGCATTGAACTACGAGCCTAGCCGGTAAAAAGCTGTAAGTATCTCCACATCTGGTGCCCAGCGTGCTCTCTCTGAACCCCAGTTCTGAGAGACTTTCAGGGTCTCCCAGCAGCTGCATGTCTGCTGGAGTTAGCTCTGCACGTCCTGCCGTGCCAGCTCTGTGTACCGAGCTGTTACTTTTTGCGTGAGAGTGAGCCCAGAGTCTCAGCCTGTACCGAGGGAACGGCTGGAATGTAGAAGACCCACTTCGCTTATTTTTCTCTTCGGACCTGCGTTCCTGTGATAAATCCAGAGTTCTGGTGAGTATTTCCCTGCTGGTTTAGGGGCTCCTGTCTTAAGCTGGTGCCGGTGCAAACTTTCTCTTCCCCCCCCCCCCCCCCCCCCCCCCCCGCCCTCTTTTTTGCGATTTGGGGCTGAGGTTTGTGGTGCTGCATTCATAATGGGATCTGAGATTTCTGCACACCATAGAGAAATATACTACCAAGTTCAAAGGTACCTTTCTTGTACTGGGCATAAATACCCTAAAAATTTAGTTCAATCTTTTGTATGATGGCTTTTCCAGTACTTTCCTAATCTGACCTCCGAGGACATGAGATCTTCTGAATTTTGGGATAAGATGGGGAGAAAAATCTCCTCTCTCAGGCATTCAGGAGACGAAACAGTTTCAAAATGTTTTCCTCTCCTAAGTTGTACTTTGCCAGAGAAAAAACATATCCTCATAAAATAGTATTTGTAAATTAAAATCTTACAAGTTGTAATACTAAACACTGCAGTGGTTTGCAATAGATAATCCTAACCTTATTTTTTACATGACTGATTGTTTAACTTGTACCACATATAGAGCAGACACATCAAATAGAAAAAACCCCAGGTATTTAATATTTCTTGTTTTTTATATACTGTGTTGCTGGACATCTTCCAGCATTATCTTTTGAGGCTGAGAGCATTATTGTTTATATAAAAGGTTAAAAAAAACCCAAAAAACCAAACCATGCAAAAATTACAAGCAGAGATTAAATGGACAATACAGAAGGAGATTTTCAGTGACATGATTTCCATTTGGCAGAAGGCTGTTGCCTTAACAAAAGATGTGATTTTTCCCAGAGGCAGTTTGCCATAAAATCAATGTTTGTAAAAGTTTTATCCCAGTTTATGAATCTCAATTCATGGCAGAACTGTGAATATGCAGGTGGTATAGAAACCACATGCATTACATTTATACTGCTTTAACTAATAGGCAAGCTGGTAACTATCAAAGGAGAATTCATATCAGGTAGGCAAGTGCAGCACATCTTTAGTTCCCTGGTGGCACAACATAAATGGCACATTGAGACATCACAGAGAATTAGCTTTCACGTTAGAAGCCAGTTCCTCTAGGTTTAAGGCTGTATCTAGGCAATCCAAACACCCCCTGCTCAGCAGCTGCCTAACCTGGGAAGCGCTTAAAAGTCATTATGTGGCTTTCTGCTTGGCGATAAAAGTCCCCCGCAGTTGGTCTGCAGCAGTGCTCTGCTCCTGGTAAAACACCAGTGCCAGGCACAGCCACACATTCTCCTTCCACCCTGGGTTCACCAGGCTCCAGGGGATGGGCAGAAGACAGCTGTTCTCCTTGGCCTCCCAACATGATGGGATCCCTCTTAAAATTCACCTGCAACTGGTTTCATGTTGCAAGTAGATTCAGAGAGAAAGGAGAGTTAACTATGCCCATGCTGAAGTAAAAGGATAATATTTTCAGTGATTGAAGGACTCCAGGGCTGAAGACACATCCCAGAGGAAATCTGGTCATGGTAGCATGGAGCTTATTCTGCTGTGGTTTCCCCCCACCCTGGAGAGCAAAGCTGCTTTCCAGAGTGACTGCAGCATTACTGAGAGCAGGAGGACAGGAGAAAGCACAGGACCGTGTGCCTGGTGGTTTAGGACATGTTTGAAAATGTCCACAGACCATTTTGTCTTCTGCTGCTTTTGATGTCTGAGAGTACTTGTTTAGGAAATCCCACTTTTATTTCCATTTCTAAACAGGTAATTGTAATTGTTCTAATCAAAGCCAAGTGAAGGCAGTGATGTGCCAATTACACGGGAATATGTGCTTAGATGTAATTTGTTTTATTCTTTGTAGTAATTTTACAGACTGTCTTCTGGTTTCTTTAGAACCAATGGCATATATGTGAGAGGTCATCACGATACTGCACAAGGCTACAGACTTTGTTTCCTTGTCTCCCTTTTTACTGCCACAAATTTCATATTCCTTTCACCACGTTACTACAGGTTTAACAAAAAAACTCCAACAAAACAAAACCCCTAAACAAACAAACAAACAAAACAAAACAAAAAAAAAAAGAGAGAGAAAAAAAGAAGCCTCCTGTATGTCTAAAACCTTAGAATCACTTGGTGGAAAGTCAGTGCAATGGATTTACTCCTGAGTAGACAGAGACACCTTTTCTCTGCACTAGGTCAGGCACACAAACAAGGAGGAACACAAGCAGGAGATCAAACACCTGCAGTCAGCACTTTTACTGGCTGGTGCAGGAGAGTCTTCTCCACAGTGTTTTTTTTCAATAAACCCTTGTCAAGGTGTTAGCTCTCCCTTACCACTCGTGGAGATGCTCAGCAGGTGGCTCTGGATGCTCAAACACACTTCACAGTTTCAGTGTCTGAGTGATTTTGCAATTTCAAACATCCAGGAACCTTTCATTAGATTTAACTGTGTTTTTAGAGACAGGGTCAGCATAAAGATTTCTTTCACTAACTGGAGGGCTTAATTGGATAATCCTTAAATGATGAAATACATAACAGACTGAAGGAGCTCTCTGAAGTCAAGTGTCATTATTTTATCCTGTGATATGGTGTGAGTGTTGAAATTTCAGATTTTAGAGTGCAGGTAAAATAACAGGACTCTCCCAGGGAGTATGTGCTCCTTTATTCGCAGTATACTAATAACTTGCATTGATTGGAAAGGGGTGGTAGAAAACCTCTGCAGGTTGTCTTTTGATTCAGGTATCTTTGAAACTGCTTCTTCTTGGACCTTAAAAATCTCAAGACATCCAACTTTGAGGCCTGCCACCTTTTTGAACAGGAACTGAAGTAAATGTGTTCACAGTGAACAATCAAACTTCAGTATGTATTTATTGGTATTTTTATCTACATTATTTATAATAAAAAATAAAATATTAATTTTTAAACTGTTTTATAATTGCAATTCTGCCTAAAGGATAAGATTTGAAAAATTACATCTTCTGAGGTTATTTCTTAGAACTGTTTCTGTGGCCCAAACATATAGGGCCAAGTAGAAAGCATATAAAGGAATAAAAGCACACGTTCCAAAACTACAAAACTGATAATGAAATATTAAAAGTTCAAAGCACAGAAAAACATTCTTTTTATGGTATACTTTCCATAATTTCAGTCTAGCATGCAGTAGGAAAATGAAAATCAGAACTGAGTTCCTAAAGGAGTTCTGGGTGTGATAATTGGTCATTAAGTGAGAAATGGTTATGACAATAAGGCATCTTGCATTTACTCTGATGTGCCACACATCGTTGAAGTTTTGATAATTCATGTATCTATTTATGTTATTTCTTTAACTCACAGTTGGCTCATCTGTGCACCTCCAAAATTTATGTCTTGAACAGCTTATAAATTAGAATCACGGAGAGCTCCCTCAGCGAAAAATCAAGTGTAAATGATTATTACTTTATAAAATAGGGTTTACATCTCTTATCATATGCCTTATATTCTCAGAAAGTAACCAGAATGGCCTCTCAGTTGTAAACGAGCCTCTCCTGTTCCTCCTTCCTCCTCCTCTTAGTTCTGGCATCCTTATCTTACTCAGCTGGCAGAGAGATGCTACAGTAAAATGAATTTTCAAATAAGTTGCATTAGGACTGAATATACTAGTTATCAAAGACAGGAAGGGTGCTTGAACTGAGTTTGACATCCTAGCTTGTACCCTCGTAGTGCATAGGTCTGGACTGTGGCATGAACGTTGTCACCCAGGCTTCTTCACAGAAAATAATTGTCCCAGACCAGAATGTGCAAATAAGCAAGAATCTATGCAGTGTGAGTGGCAACAACATTAAATTCCCACTGCAGAAGTGTAAAGACTAACTTCACATTATGGAGACCTAACAGAGGCTTACTGACTCATTTCACAGACCTTCTGAGGCTCAGTAAGCATTTTATAAGTCCATTATGTATTCACAATGTCATTTTTCATTTTAAATATTTTTAAAACTTTTGAAAATTAGTTACAATTTACCTGTTATGATTTTTAAATGAATAGAATTGCTTTACTTTGGGTTCTAAATGAAGTTTCATGGATGCAAAAAACGTGGCAAAAAATGTTACTCAGAATTTAATGTCTCAAAATACCCCATGAAGCAAGAAATAACCAAATATTTGCTTATAAGTTTGAAATATCTAATATTTCCTTTTAAGCATCTTTACCTTTTGAAAGCTATCTGGTATGAAACAGCTGTCTGTAGCATTTTTCTTATGGAGTTTTTTTGTTTGTTTTTTTTTGTTTGATTTGTAATAATTCAGTTTTGTCCCTTAAAATGAAAACAGTAATTCATATAAGAAAGTATGCTCTGTATATATGGGGAAAAGAGCTAAAAAAGAAAATCTCTCTTCACATATCAAATGCCCTTTGGCCATTGGTAATTGATTACTTTATTCCAGTCTCAGTCCTTTCTACTCAAGTCTTCTTTCACTAGCTATTTCATCAACTGGTTTTTACTGTCACCTTTTCTTCTTGTTTCAGTGACTTTGTTTTTTGCAGCTGAACCTCTTACTGTTCAGGATATAGCTGCTTTTTTGTTTGTTTGTTTCCAGTTCTGAGACTGATAAAAGCTTATTAAGGTTAATGAATGCAAAAATTCTCCATCAGTTTTCAGAGATGAGAATGCCAGAGGTTCAAATTGTGTAAGCTCCCTAGTAACAGAGACATAATAAACAACATTCAGAATAATATAATCTGAGGTTTAAGTCAGTAATGATAAATTCATTGCAGTGCTTTAAAGTGTAATTTACTTCTTTCCACTAGCCTGAATTTCTTTCTTTTCTCCATCCTATTTCCAGTTATTTGTACTTCACTATTCATTAGTAAGTTGTGACAGTACCAGTTGTTATTGCTACCTTTGTATTAATGTGATTTGAAGCCATCATCATCTCTTAACAGATTGCTCTGGAACCTCAAAATACGGAAATACTGAAATCTTGATGGCCATAGCTGCTGGCGTGATTTGGATGCATCAAATTGTGCCAGCTCCCTGGCTGGCCTATGATTCTGTGGCCTCTATATGCAAAAACACAGTAGCATTTTGAATAACATAAATTAGTAGGGGGATTTTCTGGGAGGGTCCACTGAAGCAGCATTGCAGCAATGTGATTTTGTGGAATATGTGTTGATGTGTTTAGACCTGTTAGCCTCAGTCAAAAGCTTCATTTAAAAACAAAATCTTTCTTAATTGTCTTAGAAAAGGTACTCCATCTCTGTCTAGATATGTCTGATGCCACTATCCCTGCTTTCCCCACCCTAATATTTAATAATTAATACTGCTCAATTCTCAGAAATATAGTGGCCTGATTAAAATTAGAGAGCAGTAAAATAACAGTACAGGAGGGCAGGAATCAGAGAGGCTGAGTTATATGCCTTAATGTATTTTTGTGTCCTGCTACTAAAACTGTAGGGGTGTAAAACCAATTCAGCAACCTCAGGATTTACATGATAAAACTACTGAAGGCTGCCTACCTAGCAGATTAGCAGTACCACCACATGGCTACAGATTTACCACTGGGGTACTTTTTCTTGCCTCGTGTTGTGCACCCTTTACTCACAGTTTGCAGTGTGGCATTCAGAGGTTAGTGTTCAGTGTTCAGAGTTAGAGTCATCTGTGGGCCAAAGTCCTGAAATCTGGAAAGCCTTTTTACATTGATCTAAGCCTTTTAACTTATATATGGCTGCTGGAACAGGAATGAAAAATGTTAATGCTTGTGTCAGTATAATCCATGAAAACACCATTTTCCTAAATGCATGGTCCTGGCCAAGCTGGAAAAAGCAAGAATTAAGTGGACCTTCTCCCCCTGTGGCATTCTAGAAGACCCCTTTCAAGACTAAAATGAAATTAAGCTTAAGATGTGCACAGTGAAGTGGCCATACGCTATTTAAAAAGGATAACTTTTGGCTTTACTTTGAGCGAACAATTTAGTATGGAAAAATAAAGGCTTGCTTTTACTGGCCTTATTTGTCTTTTGCCTCACTGTCAACAGCTGCACTGTACCTTTTGTTGTTTGTTTGAGTATAAATGCACTGTGAAGACATATGCCTCAGAGTAAAGATCTGTCATTAATTGTCTAATTTCACTCATGTTTATACACTAATCTCAGTTAAACAAATGATGCATGGAAGGATTTTCTTATTTTACTTACAGGCTGCTCCTGTTATGGATGATAGGAGACACATCCCATTTCATCTTCCTGTTGTCCAGGCTGACAGCATTCTCTATCTAACTTTCTAGCGAACATCTTTTTCTAGATACCTAGTAATTCATTTCAGTACGTACAGCTTTAATTTATTAGAGATGGTATGGATGAACATTGGAAATATTTTTGAAGAAGGAATTAGAGTCCTAATAGCTTAAACTAGGGAAGAAAAATTTAGTTATTGACATTTTTATTTTCTTAAAATGAAGATTGGAAAAGTCATCTGGTTGTGACAAAGTCTGTTCTTCATCATTTGAGGCATTTCCAAGATAGACTTATTCAGCTACCCCTGATGCATTACCACTCAAGTATGACACCTAACCTTGAGCTAGAAGAAATTTTAAGCCTGAAAAAATTGTTGTACCATCTCAGAGTACGATAAAAAAATTGAATGGAATTCTATATAAAAGCCTATACATTGGTCCAGAACCAGGTCAATGCCAGATCAGCTTTCCCCCTCTTTGTGACCTGGGGACACAGAAAAGGCACATCTGATTTTGAAAGGCTCTTGAATCCTCTGGCCTTGTATGAGCCAGTCTGGGTCTTTTACTGCAGTGCAAGTAATTGTCAAATACAGTCATTTGAAGTAACAAGGAAAAAACAAAATGTCTTACTGTGTTTTATCAGTACAATTTAATGGATAAGATTGCTTTTGTCTGGTTGAGAGGCACACCTGAATAGACAGAGTTAGTTTTATTTGATTTAGCTTTTTTGTGTCATTTTGTAGCAGTTTGACAGAAGTGTCAGTTCACGCTGACAAGCACATGGGGCTTCAAGAATACAAGAGTTGCAATAAAAGTATCAGGGGTGCCTCAAAAATAAGTGTGACATGGCTAGTTGTAGCTGTCAAAGGAAAAGATCGAACTTGGTAGTGTTTAGAAGTGATGATGTTTGATTTGAATTCTCAAGAATTTGGATTATGAGAATAAACAGCAATAATGACAGAGCAAATATATAGTACATAATATTGAACTATGATGCATATAAATTTGTAACTGCATTATTTCTATTTCACCAAACGTTCCCTGGAAACATTGAAGGGTATCCTGCATGGCCTGATATAGTCGAAGATGTCCCTGTCTAGGGCGGGGGGCTTGGACTAGCTGACTCTTAAAGATCTCTTCCATCCCAAACTATTCTATGATTCTATAATTCTATGTTGTCTTTATTGTTAAGAATCTTTTCAGTGGATATAAAAAAACTTAGCGAATTCTAAGGGGAAGAAGTTTCATCATACAGATGCAGTTTTGTTGCTTTTCCATGGTCATGTTAAGTGGTTGGCTCTGGGACTCATATCCAAGAAAATCATTAAGATGTAAGCCACTAAGAGGTCTGAGTATTTACGTAGCATCACTGGGTTTTTTTCACTGTATAACCCTACAGATAAAGGTCAGCTAGGTATGAACTGTAAAATCTTTAAACTGTCCCTTTCCCAAAAACATTAGTTTTTCTTTCCCCATACTTGCAAAGAAGAAAAATATCTCATAATTGTGTTAGTATTTATTATATCTATATCCACAGTCTTCCTGGTGTCTTTCAAATAAATGAAAGTTTTTTTCTTTCAATCACAAAAGAACAAGGATTATGAAAGGCAATTTTTTTTTTTTTTTTTAATACAGGCAATTTAATCTGAATACAAGTACAATATTTTCTCAGATACTGTCTTGTAGTTTCTACACAATACTATCACTCAGGATTAAAATAATTTCAATCTTTCAGATGCATTTCTGTATATTGATGTGTTTAGATTTCTGTAAGGGTAATTATTATTCTACTTTGTAATGGCCAGTATTGGGATTGCAGCATAATATTTTTTTTCCCTCTAAATTATTGACACTTTTAAACTTAATTTCATGCAAATACATGTGTTTGCTGGGAATAAATTACATGCATGAGTGGGTAGGTCAGCAATCATCACATTGGTAATGATTATAACTTTGTATAATTTACTGGGTCTGGCTGGGACAGAGTTAATTTTCCTCATAGCAGGCCCATATTGCTGCAATTTGGATTTGTGACTGTAGTGGTTTGGTTCAAAATACTCATTACTGTTTATCTGCTGTGAGATAAGAATTAGGAGAAATGCAAAGCAGGCACCAAACTTGAAAGAATATAAAGAAGTTTATTAACAGACCTAAAAGAAGAAGGAAAAAAAAATTATACCACCTTCAGAACTCTCCTCCTCCCCCCACCTTCCTCCCTTCTCCCACTGACAATGTGAAAAGACAACCCTTAAGATGTTCAGTCTGTTTACCACTTCCATAATAACCTTGTTCAGTCTATTTAGAAAGAGAAGTCTCTTCTTGCTCATGCTATGAAAACATTATCACAACGAGACAGCCACCCACTTCCAAATATTGTTCAGTCCATTTAGGAAGAGGAGTCTCTCTGCCTGCGTGTGAGTCCTTTCCCCCGACTTGCAGCTTTTCCCGCAACTGCTTTCGAGGGTCCACTCTTGAAGTTTTTGGGGTACAATTTTAAGGTTGAGCCGTTCAGAAACAAAAACAGAGGCCCTTCTCCTTCCCTGGGAGCAAAGGGTCTTCATCATCTTCATCGTTAGGACTATCTCTGGGAGCATCTCTAGGAACTGAGGTTTTCTTCTTTCCCATTTGGAGCAAAAGTCCTCATCTGGTTCATTTCTAGGGACTGAAGTTTTCTCCTTTCCCGTTTGGAGCAAAAGTCCTCATCTGGTTCATCTCTCCCTGTCCAAACTTCTCATGCAATTACAGCTGCGTCAGCATCTGCCTATCTCAGCGCAGGTGCTTTTGCTCACGAGTTGAACACTCCACCCCCCATATCTTCATGAAATTACAACGGGATACTCTGATATATCATAGCTTCACAACAGAATTTCAGCTTTAAGCATCTCCTCTCTCTCTTCCCTCAGGTTTTCAGCTCTTCACAGCAGTAAAAGGGTTACTCTCACCTCGGCCTTGCAGCTTTGCAGCTGGAATGTTGAATGTTTCTTATCGCAGTGGAGAGGGGGGAGAGCCGAGCCGCTCCGGCTGCCCACGGCAAGGCAGTGGGGGGGGGTTCCATGGCTGGAACAGGTCCATGGCTTCAGGATGGCCGTGGCCCGGCCCAGCCTGGCCCGAGCAGGGCCTGGCCGGGCCCACTGGGCCCTGCTCGGGCCCTGCAGCCACCTGTGCCAGCGCCGGAAACGAGAGAGAGCTTGGAGGGGGAGTTTGCCTATTCTTAAATGTGGATAACAGAGGTGATCATAACTTTAAGTGGCTTAGAGAATTGTCCATGTTCAAACTGGCCAGCTGATAGGTTCTGTCAGTTCCCAGAGGAAACTGTAAGCACCCCTTAGCAAGGACGTCCCTTCCGGGACTATGCTTGCTAACCTATGACAGTGACTAAAACAGCATTGGTAGCACACCAGTGTTTTGGCTATTGCTGAGCAGTGCTTATCCGGCATCAAGGATTTTTCTTTTCCCACTCTATACCCCAGCAAGTTGGCTGGAGGTGCACAAAAAGTTGGGAAGGCACACAGCCAGGAGAGATGACCTGAACTGGCCAGTGGGATATTCCCTCTTACATTCATCAATAAAAACTGAAGGGAGGTGTTTTTTAGGAAGATAGCCATTGCTCAGAGAGTGTCTGGGCATCAGTCTATTTGTGGGTGATGGTGAGTAGTTGCCTTTGCATCACATCCTTTGTTTTCTTTTGGTTTTTCTTCAATTTTATTTCTTCTTCTATTAAACTATCTTGACCATTGAATCTTCTCACTTTTGGTCTTCTGATTTCTCTCCTGTCCCTCTGCAGTGGGGTTGAGGGGGAATGAAAAAGCAGCTGTGTTGTTAATTTTAGGCTGCGTGTTATATCTGTCTTCATGTAAACATAGAAAATGCAGAAATGTACCAAAGATGTAAAGTGACTTCTAACTTGTTTTAAAAAAAACCATGAAAAAACAAACCCAAACCTCAAAATAAACAAAAAGCTCCAAAGAATACCCCACAGCCTCCTGCCTCAGAAAGCACTGAGCAATAAAGGGACTAGATTTTTAGTAAACAGTGATTTTCATCAGAGCATAGCCCCTGCTTGTCATCACAATATCCAAAAATTATGATGGATGTTTGGACATATTAATGTGGGCTTTCTATACCAGAGCTACTTTTAAGTATTGGAAAGAATTCATGAAAGAAAGCTAGTGAAAGAATTTTTCTATTATATGAAATTTTGGGATGCAGAATGAGATTCATCTTTTCAGTTCAAAGACCTGACTTGGTCTTCTGAACCCTGTTTTTTGTCTATGTCTTACAGAAGAAAAGTAAATTTATAGAACCCAGGTTGGAAAGAACATCAAAAGATCATCTGGTCCAGCCTTTAATTCTAAAGTGCCATTAATTCAGTAGTTAAGAGGACTTGCACTTTAGAACAGCCTGTTTCTCTTCCTTGATTGTAAAGAAAGTCCAGGTTGGAAAGCTGACATGCAGCTATCTACAGTGTGGCCATTTAAACTGGAATAATACAAATCCTGTCCTCGGTCATGCAGGGTAAGGACCAAAGGATGTTGAGACTTACTGATGTGGTTTGGGTGACTGAAATACTCAGATTTATGTTGTGCTTTTGTGGAGTCATTGTTCTATGAATATTCTTTTTGTTAGCTACGAAGAATACTTTCTTCTTCTGCCTCTTCCCATGTTTCTGTTTTCTGAAATGGGTCTTCCTTTTTTATGCACTTCCTTTTGGATTCCTAAATTTGTTTCAGCTAGGATCTACCAAATTCTCTCAGTGTATTATTTAGGAAGAATATTTTTAGCCTGCTAAAATGCTCAATACATTGTAAGTATTGAATAATACATATTGAAAATAAGAAGACATAACTTTTCTTATTCAAGAGCACATAAATATAGTGATTAAAGCATGACTAACAAGCCAAGTGACATCATAATAAGTATAAAGTGGGTTGCTATCACATTCAGAGTTCTTCAGGTGTGACTTAGTTAATTTGATATGTCACAACTATATTACTGATGGTTCCCATCAGCTGGACCAAGAGAGGGGTAAAGGATGATGTTACAGATAATACTTTCTGTTAGAAAGTTTATAGAATGAAGTAAATTTAGTGGAAAATAAGTATATTAAAATAAAGAACAGTTTAAAGACACTGATAGTAATATTTGAATCATGCCATAGAACCTTTTTTTGAAACCAATTAAATAGAAAAATAAATGTCCAATATAAAAGATAAGGGAATAAGGAATGTTTTTCAAGTTACTGTCAGTCCAAATCGAATCAAGATGCTAAAAAAGAAGCTAAAGTCCAGAGCATAAGTTCAGATGTTTACTCTTGAAAATGCTTAAACAGTAGGGAAATCAATCCATCTGAGCCTCTGATGTTAAAAATCCATTGCTTCATTGGATTTTTCCTCAGATTAAGTTATGAGATTGATTAACAGAAACAACTTTGGAGCAATAACTACTCAGGATTTTAGCTTAACTGCAAATACCCCAAACTAAAGAATACATATTCCTATGTGATTGTTTATACTTCGACAAGCTCACATAAATAACAATATTTTCGTATGTTGGATTGTTTATAAAAGTATTTTTATAATTCCCCTCCAAATTTAAAAAAAGCTGAGAGCTAAAAATAGAATATAAATATGTAAATTATAATTATTTTTTTAAAAAATTGTTTAACATTTTGCAGCTTTTTAAGAAAACTAAAAAAACTAAAGAATTAAAAAGTTGTACAAAAGGATGATTGTTAAGATTTCTTTATTGTTTTTATTTTAATGTTATCTTCTGACTTAAAATTTCTTCTTGATACTAATTTCAATTTAAATGGATGCTCAGTGTCCAACAGAAGAGGCAAAGCTGCTATTCCACCACAAGTTCAAGTCAATTGTGATGTTCTCACAGACACCAAAAAGATCACGACAGTGCAAAATTATCCTGAAACACAGGCTAGAGGAGTTACAGTTTTTCATTAGATTTCTGTGGCTATCTGAGGTTCCTCTGATATTTTTTATAGCACAATGGATGGAGGCAAATGCCTTTTCCTTTATATTGCATATATATGAATTTGGCACTTTGTGCAACTTAAAGATAACTACTGAAGTGTTAGATGGTGTATTGGGCTTTGCTGCATCTGAAGACCAAAGTTACCAAGGTGAGTAGATGCAGAGGACACAATACTAACCATGCATCACGCTGCCTACTTGTTCATCTTCGTAACACTTGTTGGAGCTCTTGTTTCACAAACTGTGAGGGAAAGTTCCTTTCTAGGGCTGTGTCTATACTATCAAGTGTAGCAGGAGCCATTCTCTGACCCCAAGGCTGACTGTCACTGCCCATGTTCATGTAAACCTCCTACTCTGCAAAACGTATCGGAAGCGTCAACACTACACAATAGGAATGCTTGTTCACCCAAGATGGACTGTTCTTTGGGTTGAACCAAAACAGTACCAGGCTTGGTGCTGTCAGTAGGACAGTGTGGATAACCATGACAACATGGATAATCATGGAAATGTGGTTTTTTAGATGGTACCATTTCTGTTTAGTTCATTATTGCAGATTCTTTCTAGAGTCCAAAGTAACCCCAGTTCTTTACATAGCAGTGGGCACTCTTCTGCTGTCTTGTGGCATCTTTTTTTATTGTGATTAGCCTCTTTGCAGTCATATTAAAGAGAAATCATTGCATTAAAGCCAACAAGTATCAAGTTCAAAGCACAGATTTTCTTTCTCCTACTGTATTAGACAGTCAGGCTCAAGACTTACTTTTGTTGCCATGGTCTTATCTTGTATAAGGGAAGTAATGAATATGGATTCATGTCAGTGTAAGCTATATCATGTCATCTAAATAAGCTCCTTCTTTAAAGCACATGAAAAAAAGTGCTCTTTCCATGCCTAATTAACTGGATTTGTAATTGTGGGTTGACTGTATGCTATGTTTTTAATTGGTTCAAATACAAAATTACTCTTTTACATAGTTGCCCTTAGTATTATTATTTTCTTATACCATAGGATTTAAATTTTTCCTCTTAAAAAAAAGTTTATAAATAATGAAAATTAAGTCTTCTTGCAGTGATAGGCAAAGTTCTTTGTTATGCTTTTCTAAATTTTATTTCATTTGGGAGATTGATCAAAACTCAGCTATTCACTACCATATGGGTATTAAATTGGATAGTCCCACTCAGTCTTTCATGCTTTATTGGTACATGCTAACCATCAGGTGCAGAAAATAACACCATTAATATCCTTTTCTATTGATGCCTGTATGGAGTTTTCTTCCTCAAAAAAGGGACATTACTTATGAATGAAGGTCAATGATTACTCCCTTTACTAATCTCCTTCTCCATGACCTGAAATCTAAACCCCTTCCCCTGTTCTTTTGACTTTCTAATCAGCTAATGATATGATATTACCCACTAATCCTTTCTATTATCCTTATCTCAATTCTTCCATCAGGTTCCCTTTGGCCA
This sequence comes from Corvus hawaiiensis, assembly GCF_020740725.1. Taxonomy (NCBI): domain Eukaryota; kingdom Metazoa; phylum Chordata; class Aves; order Passeriformes; family Corvidae; genus Corvus; species Corvus hawaiiensis. The sequence goes on from NC_063215.1 coordinate 29,882,374, forward strand.
GCATGTAGTTTTTTTCATTGTCTGTAACACAGAAGATAGAATATTTGTTTTGGTATTAAAAAAAAAAAAATCTGTGATATTAATGTGAATATATGATCTTGAATTAGTCTTGTCCTGCAGCTTGTATTGACATTAGCTGGCATGCAGTCTACCTAAATATCGCTGACAACTTCAAAATCCAAGATATCAGCATATCTGCCCCATTTTCAGGGCTATGAGTTGCATGTATCCCAAGATTTGATTGATATCTCCATTCCCTGAGAAAATGCTTCTCCCAGGCCTGTTTTTGTTTTGTATTTAATGTTGCAAAATGTATAACCTTCCCAAGAATAGAAGATACGACCATTATGTGCTCCCTTGGTGATTACTCTTACCACTAGATTAAGATGCAGCCAGTTTGTGGTGTACCATGGGTTTGTGTTTAGGTACTTAAGGAAAATTGAAGATGTCTGTGTAATCTGCAGTTGTAGACAGACCCCAGGGCATCTAGATCCACAGGTCAGGCTTGGATCAGACAGATTTGGCTTCAGAAGGCTGGAAAACCTCCTGTTGATTATTTGTATGCTTGAGTAAGCTTGCCCCTCACTTCAGTGGGATGGGCTTATCTGTGGAGATTGACGAATCTACAATTGTACAATCTACAATTGTAACATTTTTGGATTTGTTCTCTGACTGCCTAGATTTAGACCACTGAATAAGGTAAACAGAATACCTCGTTTTGTAACTACAAGTCAAATAATATAAGATATAGCTGAAGTGCCAGCTAAATTAGATACCACCTAATTTTTTCAGGGAATGTTTCAAAAGAAGAATGTAAGACTTTGTCCAAAGGTTGCCATTGCTATATTAAGATAGGCAAATTTTTGGATTCCAAAAATAATAAAATTACTATAGTTTCATGTGAAATTAATAAACAATTCAGTTTCTTCTGAATTAAAAATGGTGAGAAAAACAGTTCTTGCCTGACCGAGCATTTTTTCATGTAATAATTTTAAAGGGAGTGTTTAGGTTACAATTCCATTCAGCCCATATTTGTTTACCTTTAAATTACCCTGCAATTCAGCAATTAAGGAAAGTTTTAATAGCTGCAGTGGTCTGCACTACAGTACTGCCTGACACCCTCAGAAAAAGCTGAGTTAATGAGATCTCATGGAATAGAAATCACTTGCTTTGAGCTATTCTTTCTTTTTCATTCTTTTGAAGAATCATATTGACAGTTTGACTCAATAGGTCAACTTGATGTGGAACCAGCTTTTCACTAAAGATCTGAAAATCCCTTAAATATGGGGATGGATTGGACCTCAAACTTTGATTGCCTGTTGTACTTAAAATACACTTTATCATACAGCTGAACAGGAAGAAAATCAGTACAAGTTATGGTATAATGGCAATGGTTTGCAAAGAACTTAAACTTTTTTTTAAGGGGAAGAAGCTTTTTAGGCTAAATGAGTGTATCTCAGTAAGTGGAGACCACTAACTGAAAAAATATTAATCAATGCACTGAATCCTGTAGAGCATTCCTTTTCTCTGACTCAGATTCTTGGTCTCTCTGAGAATAAATACTACAGGTAGTAACTTTAATAAGGCAAGAGATACATATTCAAGGGATCATGTGAGAATTGTTTCAAATATAGAGAGAGCAACCCATAGACTTGAATAAGAATTTAATGTGACATGGTTTTTTGTGTTATTATTGGGTAAAAAAAAAATGCATTTTACAGATCCATTACCATTCTTGTTTGCAGAATACAAAAGGTATATGGAACATGCACATTTGTCCTGTGATTTGCTACGTATGGATCAGATTCCAGTGGCTGTTTATTACTGGGACTATCCTTTTATTCATAAATTGCTCTGCTCTACAAATTATCAGAGCCTTTTCTCATATGACAAGATTTCAAGTAAATTAGAATGTTAAATATCTCAGTAACTAAATAACTCTTTGTAAGTTCAGCAACAACGATCTATTGTCCAGTAGTTTTCCAGTATAAAGATGTTTCCATGGACAATTAGTACACTGCTTAAACTTTAATTTGTTTATTTGGTCAGGGTGGGGAGGAGGAAAACTGCCTCTCTATTTAGGAAATCTTTATAGCAATATAGGAAGATAATTCTCTGTTTTCTGTATTAAAAATTCACATTATTGGATGAATCTTTTTTCCAGGAAGCTGGATATGCTAAATAAAAAGGCAAGCCTTTGCCTGATCTTTTTCAGACAGTTTGTTGCTGTTGTTGTTGTTGCTGTTGTTTTTCTGTGTTTTGGTTTTGTAGGGGTTGTTTTAATGCACTTTTGTTGATAAATTTTCGGTGTTTTCTGTACTGGTCCCTCTCTCCTTCCTCTCTTTCTCCTTCCTCTCTTTCTCCTTTTTAATAATGCTGTTGGCCTACATTTTAATTCCAAAATGAGCTGGAACTCTTTTATTTTAAGAAGACTTTTCAATGGCAAAGTGTCTTTATAAGATTTCAATCACTGAACCATTCAGCTTTAGTAACAGATCCACATGCTGTTTTCTTTAGGCACATGTTCTGCTTTTGCATTTCTAGTGTTTCCTTATTTTTTATTGGTATGAAATAAACCAAACCAAACTCCAGAGTTTCTAAACTCCTGCATCCACATTTGTTTTGTATCTATGATTTCAGACCATGCTCTCCAAAACCATTTGAAAATGATGCATGAATAAACATGAATTGAGATCTTTCTTAAACACTTCAGATGTGAAAGTTTAGGAGCCTACTGGCAAAATTGGCAAAAAACTGAGCAGTGTACACATTGGGGATGTGCATGATGGATGCCTTTCCAACCATTCCATTCCGTTCATCACTTTTGGAAACAGATCACTGGAATATTCAGCAGTGTGAAGTCTGTCTCCAATCTGTTAAATAATAATGCTGTGATAGTACTGTGAAGACTGCGAACAGGGAAGTAGATTAAGCACCATTGGAAGTATGCACGTATCTATTCCTCCCCTGGGATCAACATCAGCATTTATGGATCTTGGATATGCTGTGACTTTTCTCATAAATCAAAAACCTTTCTTACTTGTGGTTCAAAAGTTATGCGTGTGTGATTGTGACAGAGCAAAAAAAAGGGCCATGGCACCTTTGAGTAGTTCAGATTCACTAAAGAACACAAGCGTGGCCATAATCACAAATATGCAGCTAAACTCAGCACAGGATTGCATGGATCAAGAGGAGAAAAGTACCAATGGGGGAAACTTGAGGCATAATGTGCTACAAAGGAAAAAAAAAGAAAACCACAAACTTGTCAAAAGGTAAAATCATATCTTCAGGCAGTCTGAAGGATAGAATCAGTGTTGCTGATTTTAGCATTGAATCACTAACCTTCACCTCAATAATCTCCTGAGGACTCAGTGTCATGTCAAGAACTCATTTGAATAACATTCAAAACATTATATAGTTCCTGTCATGCTGAAACTGTTGAGAGAAGAATCTGCAAACAACAGTAATCATCTCAATGAGAGAAAAATTCCCTGAAGACACCGAGAACTCAAGGAAGAAAGAAATTCAGGGTGGGAAGCAAGGTTGAAGCTGAGACTCCACTAACAGAAGCAGACACTGAAGGAACTACTATACACACCTTGGAAATCATTGACATCAAGCTATTTTCTTTTTATTCTTTCCCCTTGAACATGCTTATCACCTGCCAGCTACCTATTCATTCTGATGGAGAAACTTGTTACCCCAAACCAACACCTTATTATATATTCTACTTTTTCTTCTTTCCTTCCTCATTCCTTTCATCTTCCTCTTTGAAGTCTTTCAGAAATATAGAATTACTTTGGTCAAAAGGCACCTGTGAAGGTCATCCATTTTACACAAACACACACACCCCTAGACACACACATCCCTGCTCCAAGCAAGCCTAAGATCGAAGTTAAATGAATCAACTTCAATACAAGTTTTAATTAAGTCTGTCCTCAAAAATGAGCTTTGATGGATAGTCCACACCTAGTGACTATAGCAGTACCCTGAGCCTTCCTGTCTCATAGGAAATGGTATTATTATATTTAAAAGTCATGAGTATTCGTGTGGCAGTGTGCACTTATGTTTCTTTTGCTTCTTGTCATTTCATGTAACAGTTATTAGACAATTTTCTCAGGTTTTTCAGTAAGAAATGTATTCAATAGAAGAAAGTTCGATTTGTCTAAGTGCAAAATATTTTGTCACATATTTCAAAGCTTGTAAAAATCTTAAAAGATCAATATTTGCTGAAAGACTTGCAAAAAGCTGCAGTGACAATTTGAACACTTAAGGCTATTGCTACTATTTTTTAAAAATTGCATTTTTCATTTTTACATTTTTATTGGTGCTGTTGTACCCAAATTTGTGAATAGTTGTAGTCCTGGGTTAGTCTTTTAAAATGAGCATGTGGTATAGCCTTAGAGATTGTGCCTTTGGCCGATTTAGCTGTGATAGTCAAGGAAAGAAGTCGTATCACAGAAGTATCAGAATTCACTGTAGTAATCATTGCAAGAAGGTAACACAGTCTTTTGTAGAAGCTTCTGTGTGCTTTACAGAAATAGCATGTTTAAGACTAGTCAAAATTCCTGCCAAGATTTATTTGAAATTTAATAAAGCATATATCTCAAAGAGTCATAAGTAAACATAATAGTGTTACGTTAAACTGAGTGGTGGATCAAGTTGGTTTCTCTCAGTAGAATGATGTGCTTGCAGATTGAAAGTTAATATTTCATAAGGACCGAAACCCAAGATACTAATCCACTGATCAAGCTAGTGGTCAGTTCCAGGAGAAATTCTCTGAAAGTGATCAGCGACAGGAATGAGGGATAGACATCTACCTGTGTAGCTGCAGAAAAGAATTTTTGCAGTTCCCGTTCTTCCTGTCAACAAAAATCTGTATGCTGCTCAGTCCATTGTTTCTTTATGTATTTAAAGCTAGCCTTGGTGTATATATGTTTCTGTTACAGAAAATAAATAGGGTCTTTGAAGAGGTTCAGATTTTGCCTCAAATATTATTACTGTGATTGAAAATATTGTCTGTCCCAGCCAGCACAGACCTGAGATGAGCAAAAGGCTTAGCAAAGGAGAGTTTGAAAAAGTTCACTGGCTTCTACCTTTATCCTAGGCAGGTCTGTATCTTCTGTCTTTAACAGGAATATTCTGAGGCAGGAAATTCAGTATTTAAAAAAATTCACGAAGAAGTATTACTGACTGGAGTGAACATATTTTTTTTAAGTCAGCAATGGTTTCTTCAAGTGAACAGGAATATAGTCAGTGGGAGAAAAGAAGAGAGAGGGAGCAGTAACAATCTTCTGCATAACAGAAGGCAGCCCATGTGATAGTCGTAGTTCTACATTAATCTTGAGAACTGTGTGAGGAAAAAGTGGTATTTCTCTCAAACCGGGAAGTAGATCGATATGGCTGGTTTAACTCTCTGGAAGACTGCAGGGTTGATGAAGGCAGGTAAGTGAATGAATAGTTCTATCCAACAACAGCTGTCTAGTGCACTGGCTTGCTTCTTACACTGATCACCTGATGCTGGATTTAGGCAAAAGAAGCCTAAATATAGCTGCTGAAAGGAGCTGAAAAATAGCTGCTTTTGTGTGTGTGTGTGTGTGTGTGTGTTTTTTGGGGTTTTTTGTTTTTGTTTAATGAAGAGGATACTCCCTTACCCCCGAACCATCGCACAAAGTGAAAGCAAGAAAGGCTTATGCTGTCTGAGGCCAGTCGTGGATGGGTCATGGACTGATGACAGTCTCTAATGGAGAGGATTGATGGTTTGCACTGTACAAGTTATTGCTTGCTAACCCCTAGAATTAAGTTAATAAGGTTGTGAACTCAGCTAAACCACATCTGGATATGGTGTCTGTACTTTGTATGTCAGGTTCAGTGATTAAGTTGCCTCTAGCATTTCATAGAATTTGGATCGCCTTTCATTTTCAGTTGATCTGTTTCCCATCAGCTGCTACACAGTGATGGGTCTCAACATAAAACATGCAATGTGCAGTCTAATTAATGACTGCATGATAACCATGTATTTATTAACATTATTTGTAAGTAAAAGATTAATGAGTGAAATTCAGTAGTGATGCAGAGACACAGTGCCAGGCCTCTGTCCGAGTAAGATCTATGGCATATGCATCAAGCATCTATGCTTTTGGTCTGGAAATTCAGCTGTTAAAATACTCAGCTATCTGGTTTTTCCTAGCATGGTGATTATCCCCCATTGTGAATGATGACCATTACATATTTATAAACTTTCTCCAACTGAAAATATGGAAAAACACTATGGAAAGGACTTCAGAATTCAGAAAAATACTGTTTAAATTAATTTAATTTGCATTTCATACTGGATTTCTGAATTTCATACTAGATCTCTACATTTAAAATATTTTACTATTTTGTATTTTTACATGTATATGTTTTCACTGTCTGGGACATTGTCATATCTTTTTTGCTCCTGACTGCTGACAAAAAGAACTTAATCAAATATAATTTGTGTTAGTGAAAGGAAATGTCTACTTGTCCAACATATGCAAATGCAGCCTACTTTAACATAGATGTTCACTCAATTATAGCTCTTCAGCTGCCTGCCTATTCTAAAATATCATACATAGAAGAAGGCCTTTGTACTTGATAGAACAATGTTGGAGCAGACATTGTTCTATCTAAATGTGTGAGAAACTGAACTCTCCACTGCAGACCTCCTACACCAACTCCAGAGAGCCACACCTTCTTTCAGTCCCCCGGGACGTGCACAGGGGACTGACACATAGCTCCTGCAGTATATTCTGAATGAAAAATTGTACGGCTTTGGTAAATCAACAAGGAAATCAAGTCCCAATCCTGAAGAACCAGGATGAAGAGCATCCTCCCTGTAGCACTGTCCCGACAGAGCCAAAGGGCTTAGAGGGTTTGTGCTTCTCTGACTTGATCCCAGCACTGAGTGCTGCTTCAGCAACATCCTGCACACTGCCAGTGAAAACTTCTGTAATTCATTCCTGACCTACTGCTGCAGTTCATAACAAGATGCTGTTCTTTCTGTTTTACTAATCCAAATGTACTAGTTCATAAATTTTATCCACATTTATATTTTTTTAAAGCACTGCAAAAACAGAAAAAAAATCTTTTGTAACTTGTACTCCAGTGGCTCCCTTGCAAAATAACTACTTACAACCTATTGCTTTGTACTACACACACAAAATAATAACATCTCATACATACATTTCATGAAATTCATCTACATTAAAAAAAAAAACTGTTCAGGGGGAAAAAATGTGATAATCATGTTAAAAAAAGGAAATTCTGTTTTCCATTACAGATCATATCATGACTGTTGCTATTGTTGAACTAAATCATGTATTAGAAAATACACTTAATTCACCTTCCCTTCCTACTCCAGCTGTCATGTGACTAGCAGTTTGGCCTGTTAAATTTTTTGTAGTATCTTAACCTATTATAGAAATCTCAGAAATTTTATGTAGTGTATTTTGTCACTAGTTATAAATAGTACAAGACTTGTTACACCATCAAAGCTGAGGAATTAGCCAAAACACATATTAAGCTTCTTTGACTCTTTTATAAAGCTTCTTGTTTAACGTGAAAATCTCAAGGACATGCATCCCCAGGGGTGGTTGTCTTATGCTCCAGTAATGGAGATTAAATTTGTGGTAGCTAGCTAGCTAGCTCTTTTTCTAACAAGGAAACTAAAATTCATTAAAAACTAATTAGGAATGTATAGGAGGTTAATACTCCATGTTAAGCCTTATTAATGTGAGATAAGTAATTCATAAAGTATCAAAGGACTGCAATGGACAGAATTAAGAAGAATTATACCACCAAAAACTACATTAAAGCAACATTAAGGGTCTTGTTTGAGCTTGAAAAACCCAGGAAATTCAGAGTTAAAGCTAAATCTCTGTTGCTAACTCACTTTTTTATGCCGGGGTAATGCACATGATGGTCCTCCATTAAGAAGACTCAGAGTACATCATTAGGCATTCTTTTTCTACAGCTGAAGCTTCAGTATTAATTAAAAGAGAAATTAATCTTAAAGAATATAGATTATTGACCAAATGGTTTCACGTTCTTAGGATGCTTAACATGCAAATCATTGGCTAGATCTGAGAAATGTTTCTTCAGATCATGCTGTTACAGCTGCTTTCCAAGGCACAGTGACTTGCAGTTTTAGCAGTCAAAAAAGCTATTAGGCTGTAATACTTGTTTTCTGAAGCATAGTGTTTTGAATGTCACAAATTTCCAAATTAAAAAATTAGTTACTATAACTTGTTTTGACTTTTTTGTTGTTGTTGTAATAATAAGCTTCTTTCAGTCTGACTTTAAAGAATAATTTAAAATGAACAATATTTCACAAAATCATAGAATGTTGTCTAGAAAATAATTTTCATTGTGGTGCTCCAACCTCTACCCATATCCAGCCCCATTCCAACGTCATTACTACATCTGCAATGAAGGCATGTATGCTAATGTCCCCCCACCCCGAGCACTTCTGTCCCCTTTTAAATCACAGTAAGTGCTGATAAAAATGTCAGCCACAGTCCCATCACACTAAAGCACTTAACTAGAAATTCTTGTACAAGCTTTCTTCAGCAGTGTAAGAATTACTGAAATGACATTTGGGTGAGGGATTAGAAACTGGCATTTGTGGCATCCCATGCTTAGTGAAACCTTGCAGAGTGGGAGGAGAGTGAAGAGGAACAGGGGAAAGAAACTATGTGTGTAGCAAACCCTTGCATATGGTCCTTATAATTCCAGTAGCAAATCCTGAAAAAGGAGACAAATCTGAATGTTTTTTTGACCCCAGCAAAAGGACTGCTTGCTCCTGCATGTGGACAGAAATGCCAGGGAAAACTGGCCTTCTATAGCCTATTGCATGAGTAAATTTGAGGGGCTGTTTCTCCCAAGCACCTGCTTCCATTAAAAATGAAGTGCAGGCAATTGGTTTTTAATTGAAGTGAATTAGCATTTGTACGTTTCACTGCAAAAGTGAATTTTAAAGCTGATTTGAGTGATAAGAAAGTAAGATTTGACAACTTAAACACATAAGAAATACTAATACCTTACATTTTTAAGTGTTTTTTATCCCAGAGGAACTCTAAGTGCTTTATAAGCTATATAGAGGAGTTACTTCATGCATCGCTGAAAAACACCCACCTCTCTTGTAGAGAACGGGACTGGCTTTACAGCTCACAGCTTTATGATGCAGTATTGCTAAACAGGCAGAGGAGGATGCTGTAATGGCTCGGAATTATTTCAGCTCTCCTCTATGTACTCAGACAGAAACATCTCTCATGTGTCTGCTTTTGAGCCCACCTCCCAAATAATAACGTTCAAGGCATTTTCTTGGACACCAAAAATGATGGCTGGACCACTAGAGGAGCATGTGCCTTAGGAGGGAAATTCAAAACTGTATTTCATGAAGACCCTAAGTGGAGGTATTCTCTTTTAGCAGAAAGCATACATGAAATTCTCTGAACTTGTTGGACCAGAGCTTCAGGTATAGGCAGTTTTGAGCTCTCTGAAAATTCCTTCACATCTAAAGATCCTTGAGGAAGTTGTGTAGCTATTTTGATAGCATATGAGACAGGTAAGATGAGATGAGGGAGTTTCTTAGGGGGAGTTCTCCTATTCCAATTCCTTTTTTTTGTACTGTAAAGCATTTTAGCTATTTTACATTGCTTAACTTTACCTGTATATATTTCTGTATATTGACAATAAGCTATGTGAAAAAATAGAAAAGTTGTCTCAGACTTAAAAGTATGGAAATAAAAATTCCATCATTATTGGTTAAAATTAGCATATTTATAGCCATTCTAACATGAAAATATTATAAAATACTAAAGAAACAGGATTTCTTTTGCCAGTAAATAGAAAAACTTAATTCAGTGAATCCGAACTGGACAAATGGATTTCTTTTTCAAAAGAATGTTGACAAATCATTAGAGAATTTGTCTCTCGATTATTGCAAAGATAATATACAATATCCTTTATCTTAGTAAAAATATATGCACCACACCCTGCTACTTGCCCAATGTTCATCTGAATTTCTCTCAGTGTTTGATACAAATTCAGAAAGGATCCACAGGTTCATTTTGCACAACTTTTGCAGAGTAAAGGGAATAGTATTTACTTGTTGCTCCTCCACAGAATCTAATAATTAGCTGTTTAACTAGAGTATGCTTTGGAGGGGAAAAAACAAAACAAACAAACAAACAAAAAGTACAACATCATTCATCTTCATTTAATAATCCCTCAGGATATAAAAACCTACTTAATCACATGGTGAGGTGATAAACTACAATCTCTATTCCAGGTATTTACTTAATTTCTAGACATAATTTGTCTCTCATGACCTTCAAAAACCACACAGACCTCTACTTTATTTTTTTATAGAGCATGATTGAATAATGTTTTAGGTGGCATTCCTCAATATTTTAATTTGAAGTAATTTTTTGTGGCATTTCTCTAAAACCTGTCTGATCTTTCAATATTTTTCAGCAGAACAAACCTCAGAGCAGCATACAGTATACCAGATATGAGCTTACCAACTATGCATACAGTAGTCTCTTCTCTCTGTTTATTGCCTTTGCTCTTTCAGCTTCAGTTTCACACAAAGTGATGCATTCTACACAAACAGATAAGCACATAAAACATGTGCAAACTGCTGTTGACAATAGCTGTGTTGTTCATCTTTTGGATACACAGCTATTGCAAACAAAGGCAAGGAGCACAAACAAGGGAGGAGCTTGATTAACAACCCGCCTAAACCTTTAAGTTTTCCTGCAGAACTTGGCTGACAGTTTTTCAGTGTGTGATGGAGCTCTCAAGACAAAAAGAGAGTATATGCCCCTTTTCCTCAGCTACATGTATAGAGACTTGTCTTGAGGAATGGCTGAAGAACACAGCACTTTAAGAAACCTCTTGAAACCTATTAGGTTGGTATTCCTGGGATATCGTAGGGTTGTCTGTGGGGTTTGGAAAGTCAGACCTGATTACAGAAAAAATCCTGCCAAAGAGGACTTCCAAAGATATTTTTCTTCAAGAAGCAACAAATGGTTAAACATCTCATCATACTGAACAGTTCATCATATGTATCCACTTAATATCAGAACATTTGTAGGAACAGGTGATCCTAAATTTGTAGCTTTGGGTACAAAAAGTATGTTTGAATTTTTATTCTATCCTAAAAGGAGTAGTTTATCCACATAAATCTTATCAACATATAGTTTAAATTACTTTTTTTTTTTCTTTTTTGTGGAATATCCAAGTAAAAAAATCCAACTATAATTTGATTATAATATTTTCATTAATTTTTACTCAAAACAGTACAGAAGCTTGGCAAAAAGAGAGCACGACTGCCCATAAGAGCTGTGGTCAACATGAGCTCTAGTTTCTGCTGTTTGTGCCACTTACAAGTAGACTTGTAAAATGTACTGTGCTACATCCACTGGGCACAGCAGTGCCCAGCTACCTGAGAAACACATTAAGCAAACTACATTTAAATTGTGCTTCAAGTCTAAAACAGGGGGCTAGTTTACAGAAATATGGAAGTCACAGAATCACAAAATATGCTGTGTTGGAAGGGACCCATTAGGCTCACTGAGTTCAACTCCTCTCCCTGCGTCAGATACTTAAGGATTCAGATAAACATGTTTCTCAGGCATTTCTCAGCAACAAAGTAGAAATTCAGAATGTTCAAAGACATTTGTCAATCCTACTGTGTTTGATCTTCATTTTCAAGTGCCTCAATAACTTTGAAAACCAATTCCAGAATAAATAAAGCTATTGTGTTAATAAAATAGAAATTTAGGAAGATTTCTGCTCCAGACTGTACTAAGTACCCACCAGACACATTCCAATCACTGAAATGAAAGATTTTTAGAGAGAGAATAATACGAGAAGACTATTTCAAATAAAATTTAATGTCTCCCTTGGCTCACAGAAAGCAGACAAATCAATACTTTTCTCAAATTTAAGTAAGATATACGCCTCAAATTAGGTTGAACAGCTCACTGGGTCTTTGAAATTCTTTGAAGAGCATCATAAGATGGAATAAATACACTTTTAGGGAAAAAAAGCGTGACTTAAATTCTTCCTTTTTACTGTAGAAGTCTTTCCCAAAGTCACATTCTCAGAAAAAACTAAACTGCCACAAGAGTTATTGGCTGGATGAAAACTTTGAAATTAATTTTCTGTCATGACATTCACACAAAGTATTGTGTGGGGGTGAGTGGTTCTTACTGCGAAGGGTGTTGGCAGAGCCTTGACTGTCTCATTTAAGTGCCTCTGCATCAAGGACTTTTGGTAACCCTGTCATCAAGTTGCTTTCTGTCTTATATGAAATATATCACCATTCAGTGCAACAACTCAAGTTCCAAGTCTAATGTGATTTCTTTGACATCTCTATAACTAAAATTCATTTGCTTGAAATTTGAACAACACTGCAGAATTACATGAGTGAATATCTCTAGAAATTTTTGTTGGGGGCTTTCTGGTATTCATTTAAAGCTGTAGTAAAGGTATTTTGTTGCAAGGATATACTTGGAAGTCAGGCATCTGCCTTTTGAATAGGAATCAGAGTACTGATTAAGGAGGACTTAAAGCAGAAGTTGAATACACTCAGCTTAAGGAGCTGACCTGTTACTCAAAATATTCCAAATAAAATTACCTGACATGAGGTAAGGCAGTCAAAACAGTGCATGTCTGCCAAAAGGGAAATTTATCTTTTTTCCTGGTCTTTTCTTCACTCCTGACATGCACTTTCCACTGGCTGTGTAGCTCTTCAGGCTCCCCTGAAGCTAATTTGGTTCACTATTCTGTAAGAAAACTAAACCAGCAAGAAAAGAAGGATAGCTTTCCTTTAATTCAGTGAGTTGAAGTAGCAAACAATGGACTTTAGTGAAAACCAAGGCCATTGTGAGGGAGGAGGTCTGGCAGCATGTCCAGGAGCAGAGCAGGAGGAGTAGGAAGACAAGCTGGTGTGTGTTGGGAATAGCCAAAGTGAGTCAGAAAGACACAATGCTGTCTTTCACAGCTGGAGTTTCCCTGTCAGGGCTGCATTGACTTGTTTTTGTCAAAACCTGTCCAGGGCTTAGTTACTATATCAGTTTTATTCTTCTCTTGAAATACAGCCGAGGAAGAGAATAGAGCAGCTGTGGTCTTGATGTAGTCGGGTAAGTCAACTCTTTAACCAGACGCAGGAATACCTACTTGCACAACCTTGACTGGTTTTATGGAATACATGGATTTCCAGGTTGCAGTACTTCCAGAAAGCAATATAGTTTTAACTTGTAAAAAATAGTGGCTAATGTCACATGCCAAAGGATTTCAGATTCCTAGGAAATTTATGCTTTTTTTTCTTCCTCTTAAATAATTTTCATAAGCATTCTGCCTAAATTTAAATTTAGCTGCATCCGCTATTTAGGTCTTGTCCTTTGCTCTGTTTACAGCTCCCCTGAATTATAGTGTAACAAAATGTAAATCATACTGCAGAGGCCGTTGCAAGATGACAGAACAGCTCCCAATGTTTAGAAGGCATCCCTCTAGCCTAGAACATGGAATCTCATGTTAGCAACTGACTGAGCAGTTCCTGCACCCTATCTGTTAAATAGCTGCTGGAGGACCGAGTCACTGGTCACCTGGGAGTTTCCTGTGTGAGCAAGATTGCCTTTAATTCTGAAATACTCGGTCACATCTCTGGGTACAGGAACCTACAGTTTTAGGTGTATAAAGCTAGCCTAGTATCTCCCACTTTTTAAACCCTCTCTCCTTTGAATTGCAGTGAAGTTCGGAGTTTTTTGAGTAATGCTTTATCATTAAGGTGGGCGTCTTAGGTATGGTGCAGAGCTTCTGAAATCATAATTGCTTTTGCTTGAGAAAAAAGCAGAAGAGGACACAGCAGCAGAAAACTGAACATGCCTCAGCGTAGTGCCTAGAGCAGCCCAGGAGGCACTCAGACACCCCTTTGGAGGATCAGCACAGCCCTCCAGAGTGCTCTAGCTCAGTCTTTTCCCTGCAAGATGAGATAAAAAGATAATTTTCTCCCTCTACACTGAGGGGGAAAAAAAAAGTTACCTCTTATCTTTGTAGACACTTGCTGCACCAGATCTCTTAACTTGAGGCATAAGGGCAAATTACTGTTCTTTTATAATGATCCAATCTCCTTCAGCACGACTCCCCAATCAGCTTTCATCAAATGATAACAGGCACCTGACTGATGCCTGTTACCAGGCAACCCCTGTGCTCATAAACCAGCTCTCCGTGGCTGAGGCTTCTTCGTTATCCAGGGTGGTTATATTTCAATGGCCTAACACATAAGTAAATGCCTTCTCTTTGTTAGCCCTGTATGAGACTGTGTATTAATTTTAGTCCAAACTGGAGAGCAGGCAACATGAGGAGGGACTGATTTAGCAGTCCAGGCAGAAACTGCTGTTTGCAACAGGGTGTTGTCCGTAGGCTGCTCTTCACCATGGCCAAGGTAACAGTGAGTGGAACTAATGTGATTGTACAATCTAGTTTTGGTGCCAGTTCTGTTTCAAAAGCAAGCCTCAATTAAACTTACATGCGGTTAAAGAGCTGAGCATATGTTTATGCAGCTGACCTCCACATCTGTCACCTTTGGTACCTGGAACCACTCTTTGCCTGAGGTACTTTTCTCAAAGACAATTATCGTATTTCGAGGACTCCAGGGATAGCCAATATTATTTATATTCGATTAGAGAGTAATTTGAATTAAGTATAATTGATGCAAAAAAGCCACAGAAAACCTGATTAAAAAATCACTAATAATCCATGTGACTCATGTTTCTACAGGCATTGTGTTTTGTTTAGCTTGATATCAAGGAAACTACATGGCAGGCTGGAAGACCAGTTTTGGGTCACTAGCTGTCTGATATTTATAAATGCATGAACTTTGCACAGGACTATGTTGCCTCAGCCTGATCATCTCCATATCCATTCACCCTCTCAACTGAAAGAAGCTAACAAGTACCACTTGCAAGGGATTTGCATGTGATTTGTGAAAACCTGCTTCCTAGGGCCTGAGACCACAATCAAAGTTCACAACTGAATTGCCTTCTAATAAGCAACAACTTTTGATTATTACTCATGAAACCATCAGTCCAGTCAAATCTGAGAAATCTGAGTGAAGCATTAGTTTCAGGTTTTTTTCAGACACAAAATTAGGCAAACTAATATAATTAAAGTAAAAAAGCTCGTATTTCAGAAAAGAATATCTGAAGAATCAAAATGAAGTCTAATAAGGGAGTTCTGATGCAATTGAAGCCAAAGGGGAGGAGTGAGCAAGTTTCAATTCTTCCTTTCAGCTCTGCCAGATTAACAAAGACCACTTTATCCCTGATTGTGGGGACGGGGCTGAGCTTTAGTTGCTGATTTTTTCAGCTAAGTCTGAAACTTGTGCCAGCAAATGCTTCTTTTTTACAAGTGGTTCCCTGTATTATATATGCATATTTGGAAGACTGCCAAAGCATTAGATATCTGTGAACAGATAATAAAGAAAATGTCTGTATGCACTACCAACCATAGATTTCTGTCCTTTCTTTAACTTTTGCATTGTTCTTAGGGAAGGGTAGAAGAGTAAACGGAATTGTTCCCACTGCCAGTTAGCCACTTTATCAGCAAGTGATTTTCTTGTTAAGACAAACTTGTGCTCTCTTGTTTGCAGGCAGCTAAACAGCTAAACCTCAGACATGTAGGATGGTGCAAAAACTGATGGGATGAGAGGGAGAAAGGGAAAGATGGTGAATTTGGATCACCATCCAAATGGTGTTCATTATATAAAACAAGGATGAAAAGGAAGCTGAAAAATGCAGCTTCAGTTTTAGCAGACTCACTCGTTTGTCTTTAAGAAGGGAGAGAACTTCAGGCTTTTTCTTCTCCTTTCTCAGTAATTTTTATGCACATACAAACAGTTCTTGTGAAAATGCCTAAGTGCACTATATTCCCACAGGTATCACTGGATCTGTTACATCTTCAGATTTATGAATAAAGTGATAAATAAATCACTCCACAGAGATAAGGCAGTTTCTTCTTAGCAAGACAAAAAATATTAAACTGAAAAGTAAATAAGGAAAGCAACATATTGTAGAATCATAGAATAGTTTGGGTTGGAAGGGGCCTTTAAAGGTCAGCTAGTCCAACCCCCCTGCCACGAGCAGGAATGCCATCAATTCAGTCAGGTTGCTCAGAGCCCTGTCCAGCCTGACCTAGAATATTTCTGGGGATGGAGCATAAGCCACCGGATACCCGGTCTGGGAAACCTGTTCCATATTTCATCATCCTCATTGTGAAACATTTCTTCATATATCTAATTTAAATTGACTCTATTTTAGTTTAAAACCATTACCCCTTGTCCTACTGCATACAGGCCCTGCTGAAAAGTTTATCCCCATTTGTCTTATAGGCCTCCTTTAAGTACTGAAAGGCTGCATGATAGAAATAATATTGGTATGTTATTTTTTTCTGTTTATTATTTTGGTCAAAATGGAACTTTGATTTCTAGTACATGTGTATTTTTTAGGAAAAAGTTTTAAATGCTTGGCATTACTATAGTCTTTTGCACTCTGTGTTGGAGTATAAATAGTCAAATAAGATATCCTGACAAAGTTATTACTTATTTATTTTATCCTGTATTTTTTATTTAATTTGTCATCATATTGATACAGCTACAAACACAATGAAGCATAACAAAAATATGTGAAACAAAAACTGTTCTTGAATTTAGTGACTCAGTGCCATTAATTTTGACAATAATATTGTACTGTTTTGACTTGTTTTCACAATTGCTTACATGTTTCTAAATCTTTAATTCAAATTTTTCTAAAGGATAGATTTAACACGTGAAAAAAATTACCGCAGGTAAACGTCCCACAAGGATTTTGTATGATTATATAACTTTAGATGAGGAAGGAAGGGATTGGAAGATATGATCAGAATCCTGTGTTGTTAGACAATTAGATTGTATTTGTCATTTCTTTCTGTTACTTCATCTTTTTTTTAAATTAACATTGTGATTCTAAGAATGAGTTGGTACCTTTATTTACCTACCTATACATTTTTTTATCTTGAAAATTACATCACTATGCTATAGTGAAATGCTATAGTGAAACTCTAGAAGCTGAAGGAGTATATGCTTTTAAAATACTTTAAAAAGATATATAGATTAAGTATGAAATAACAATTAAAGCAAAATAGCTCCCTCAGGCTCTGTTGTGTGGAATGATTCAAAATAGAATTGTTGAGCACATCAGTTGCTGTCTCTCTCACCAGCCATCAGCCCTCTGAGATAACAAGGTGTAACTTCTGATTAAGTAAAATATGGAAAGTGACTATCCCTAGGTAGAATACTTGATTTTTTAAAAGTCTACTTATTTCTATATTGCACAACACACAAAAAAAAAGAGAGAAGTCTTGTAAGTCCCAAATCTGTATGACTGATAACTGAGACAATTCCTCAGCGAGATAAAATCAAAAATAAAAAAAAAAAAATTCAAAGTGGCACCCACAGTTATCAAGTATCCATCTTATAATGAGGAAGGTCACTTCAAAAACAGAGAGCAATTTTCCCAAGTTTCCATGCTCTGTTACAACTGGGAAGAAACCAGCAGTAAAAGAGTAAACCATACCTCTAGCAAAAAAAAGGGAAAGCTAAAATGTCAGGACTGCATTATCAGGAGGAAAACAGCTGTTACCTAAAAGTGTTTTGTCTGCTTGTCTATTCCCTTGGAAATTTTGTATCTCTTCTTCCTTTGTCCACCATGTGTAAGATATCACAGAAGGAAAACAGACACTGTAGATCTTTTCATTCAGAGTCATAGCAGGCAAAGGTAAGGTTTTTCTTCTGATAATATAAAGCAAATACAGTGCATATAAATGGACATGCAGAAAAAGATATGCTTCCTTTTAGCCTGAAAATGTTGCAGGTAGGACATCTGTCAACTATAGGAAACATCCACATGGCACATTTTAAGTGCCTTCACAAGCAGATTCACAGATTTCTAAAATGCTTAATTATGTCTGTTTTTTAAGATGGCATCCTTGGGTGCCTTCCTCCCCTTTATCTATCATGGCATCAATCCTTGATTGCTACCCATGTTTTCTTCTAATACATGACAAAAGAGAAGTATGTAATATATGAAACTATAAATTGCAGCTTGTTCCCCTGATGTCCCTGTTTTGGCTAGGACAGCGTTAATATTCTGCCTGTTAGCTGGTGCAGCACTGTGGTTTGGATTCAGTGACAATAATGTTGATAACACACTGATGCTTCAGTTGTTGCTAAGTCGTGCTTACTCTAAGTCAAGGAGTTTTCCATTTCCCGTGCTCTGCCAGCGAGGCAGCGTTTAAGAGGCTGGGAGGGAGACTGGACAGCTGACCAGGCTAGGTAAAGGGATATTGCACAGCTTAGAATGCCATGCCCAGTACATAAACTGGGGAAGGGCTAGCCAGCAGGCACCAGCCACTGCTTGGGGACAGGCTGGGCATCAGTCAAAGGGTGATGAGCAGTTGTTTTGTGCATCACTTGTCCTTCTTGGGTTTTACTTCTCTCTTTCTCTTTATTGTTCCCCTTTTCATTATTACTATACTACTACTACTATTATTATTATTATTATTGGTTTTATTGTCGTTATTATATTTTATTTCAATTATTAAACTGTTCGTATGTCCAACCACATATCTGGGGGATTTTTTCAGTTTTTCTCCCCATCCCACTGGTGAGGGCAGGGGGTGAGCAAGCAGCTTCATGAGACTTAGTTGCCAGCTGGAGTTAAACCATGACACTTAATTATAAAAGAATACAAAAGCAAAAACTATGTGTTTGAAAGTAGAAGATTCTAGTGCATATATGTACACATGCTTTCTATATTTTAATAGCATATTTATGAGTTATCCTGAATATTCATTCTCCAGAAGTCAAAAATCCCTTTAGATCTAGACCAAAAGGGTGCTGCAAACTGCTAACTGACTAAGAATCAGGCAAAATGAGTTTCTGAACTGTTTTGTTCTTGTCAAATACATGGGAAATAATTGATTTTATAGTTTTCATTCATCCTCTTTTCTCCCTGAAATGCAGGTGTTTTCTATCACTAAAACCTACAGATAAAATTACTTTCAATTTGTTTCAGAACTACCAGCATATAAGAAATGACTAATGTTCTATTCTTCAAGAGCAGCACAATAGCTCTTGCTTCATACAAGATTTTAAAAATGTGAAAATGGGAACACACAAATTGCTTACATCTAGACAGAAGGCTGGAAATCAAACCCTTAAGCTCTTGTAAAATTGGAAGATTGTACTCATTAGGTTCTTGAATTTTGAACTGATTGAAATATTCAGTGGTATGAGAAACCAGTTGGTTTCTGATTGCAGGAATTTTGTCTACAACTGGAGAAAATCTTAAATTAGAGATATATATCACATGCATCGAATTGCATCTGCATCAAGCTTCCATTATGCAGCCTAACTGGCCTCTTTCAGGACTTCTAGAAGTATTTATTTTGATACAGTTTCTTGGACAGATTGATTGGAATCAAGAGTACCACCACAAACTGCCAATTTCTAATATACTTCCTAGGAGTGTGCAACATTTCTGTATCTGAGCAATTAGGGACTCTATTCACAATGATTGGACTTTTCAATCAGTCAGAGGAACTTCATAATACTGCTGGATTTGAATCTTATGGAGATATTCTCAACTGTAAACCACTAGAGATATCTAAATTTAGCCTGATGAATTCCATCCCAAGAGAATCAGTGCTATTACATAAACCCACAGGTTTATTTCAGAGTGAATAGGAGAGGTAGGAACCTTAGGCTTTCAGTCAGAAATTCCATTCAATTTTCATATGAATTTATTTATTTTGCTGAGTGTTTGGTGCTAGAGATTTTGGAATTGATTTATGTTACTTTTAATGGAAGCCCTTGACACCTGCTTGGGATTATATGTCATTTAATGCCAGTTCCACATTGCAGCATAGTGAAAAAGGATAACAGGTAACACATACAAATTTCTTGAAGATGTAGCTGACACCTTTAAGTTTGCACATTATCATTTAGTTCCTGAAGGGTGAAAGAAGATAGAACTTGCATTTAACGTTCTGTCTAAAGTATATTCCTACCATGTCATGTATTTGGACATTTAGCTCAATAACTCTTAGAAAGGTTGCAATTCACAACTGAATCCCAGTATCAGTTTTTGAAGACTGAATGGAGGCTATCACAAGGTCTTAGCTTGCTCTACTGGTTATCTTGCAATTCAAAAATAGCCATGCGCAAAGTGAAATAGCTACCTTCATGTAGCAATAATGTAGGTCTTGATGTGATCATCTCTAATGTGTTTCATTATCTCACTATCATCTTCATGGAACACTGTATCTTTCCCTTATTTTTTCCTTTTTTCCCCTCAGTGCAAACAATATATGTTGCTATGCAAAAATTTTGTGCTTTTCATCTTTCTCCCCTCTGCTCATCCTCTTGTTTTGAATAGTATAGTTTTGAAGATTTAATTTTGAGTGGAAATATTTGAATTCTGAAGCTTTACATTGCTTTATCTTTGTGACTAGTTCTTATTTGGTCTATAATCTTTGTTGTTTATCAGTACAATTTCTCAGAAAGATAAGTAAATGCTAACAGCTTTCAGCAGTGGCATTTTGATGGTAGAACCTCAGTGAAAAAAATTACATTTATCCTAATTAAAAAAAAAAAAATGCTTTCTGTTCTTTCTGTTATTAAAAATATTATGGTTGAAACCCCAAAGTTGTACTCTTCTCTGCACTAGTTTAGAGAAGGATCTAGTTTAGTTCAGATCCATGGACATAGAGACTCTCAGACAACACTGTAGCTAAATTTCAGCCCCGCTCCACCTTCATGCAGTATTGCTCTTTAATTCAGTAAATAGCTTTCTGTTGCTGTCTTCTTTTTCAAACACAAAAATCTATGTCTGCATATTACCTAGGATTAGAAAACTGCCCTCTCAATGCTAATACAAGCAAGTGCAGTCTCTTTACAGGTACCTTACAGTTTCAGGAGAAATTTGGTCTGTCCTTACAGTAGTGATGTCTCACTTCATTTTTTAAGTAAAAAGCACAAAAATAATTTTATAATGCAGTTTTTTGTGTCAGGTAATAGCTACAGTTTTAATTACATGTATGCCACTGCACTCTTCATTTAATCCAAAAATTCTTTAGTGTCATTTACAACTAACTTCCATTGAATTATGATTTTACTTCTTCTGACAAGAATTGCATTCTTCATGCAGATCCCTGTTCTTATTTTCGAGCATGAGAGCATCGTTGGTCACATCTCCAGTCTGGAGATAGAAATATATCCTGCATTTATTCCTTTGCACACTGTAGAAAATAGACAAAAGCAAATAGTCCCTGACAGCTGTAGATTCAGGAGAGGTTTTTGTAAAGTTACATATTTATAATGGTGTGTCAGCTGGCCAGAGGGTCTCTTAGTCGTGTTCATTTTTGTGGTCTGATCCTGCTGTCGTGAAAAAGTACAGAAAAGTTCGTATTGATTGAGAAGGAGTTAACTTGCTGCCATAATGACACTGCTGACTAAATGGCTGTGGTTAAATTATCAGGAGTAATTGGAAAGAATGAAGGAGAAAAAAAACCACGGATAAACATGATCCAATGAGGCAATGAGAGCTCCCCTACAAAGTGCATATGCCATTTGTAAAAGTTATGCTCAGTGCCAGAGCTCTCAGAGGTACATTGATTTCCTCGTGAATTTCAATAGTTTCTAATCACAAAGAAATTACTCAGCTTGCCTCTGTGACTAACATAAATATGTTGGAATGAGATTAAAGCACTGTATACACTGATAAAATTCAGTCAAATTTTTAAATTGCCCTTGGGCCAATAAACTAATAAGATATAGTGACCCACTTAAGCAGCTTGTATGAGAAAAAATCCTGCATAAAGTCAGCAAAACCCCCTTCCTTTGCTGAGATGGTAGTTGTAGTGTGCTAAGCCTGCTTTTTTTCAGCAACACTGTCTTCTTTAAATGCATGGTTTGGCAGTGTATTGCACAGAAGCTATGGAGTTAAACCACCTAATTTACGAGCTGTGAAAATGTTTCACTGAAAGATTTGACTGTATTTGGACAGTTTATATTTAAGTGCTGAACAAATGATGTATTTCTGTTTTTAAAGTATGATTGCACATGTGCCTCAATATACTTCAAAATACAAGAAAAAGAGATTAGGAGCTTTCTGTATTTAGGATAAATGAAATATATGATTAGTGCAAATATCAAAGACAAATGAATTTTCATGTAAAATTCAGTGTTTTCCAATACTTACAACTTTGTGGTATCAGGGAAATTACAGCCATGGAACTGTTATGCCTATCATTAATACATACTGCAAAATATCTATGATGAGCTGGATTTATGGCCAGAATATGGGTATAGCTGTGAAAATAATCAGTGTTACAGTGTGATAGTTTGAGACAAAATGAAAAAAAAAAAAGGTGTTGCATAGGTAAAAAGCCCCAAAACTTGACTCTCAGATGAAATAAACCTTACTTCTTCCCTTCTATAGCCAAAGCTTAAGGAAGACTGGGATTTATTGCCAAAGTAATTTTTTTCTGAATGCCGATGCAGCCAAATGCTGTAGCACAGGACTAAAAACAGATGTTAAGTCCATTTGAGGGTATGCAGCAAATGTGATTGCTGAAGGCCTGAACTTTGCATAGATTTCGTAGACATAATAGGTAGAAGCCCAAAGAGCACATGCCAGCTAGTTAGGAGTTGCAGTGCCTATTAATGAGACCTCAGTCTTTACACTGGTCAAATGAGTGACAATGGAGTGACAGATGAGCACTGTGGGTTGTATCTGTGGGACAGATCAAATGGTCCCTCAGTGAATTTACGAGGGTGACAATTATCTAGGATCTTGCCTTTTGAGGAGCATTTGGAAGAGGGGAGATCTCCATAAGTGATTTAGGTGCCTAAAGTAAGCACCATAGTATCTCAGCTTGCCAGTAAGAAAGAATCTCACCTCTGTATTCATACAGTAAAAATCATCTGGAAAGAAGTGCCCACAAAGGCCTTCTAATGCAGGAGTGCTTTCCAAATGCTAAGTTACAAGCTGAGATGACCCAAGAACTGCACAAGGATTTTAAAGATATGTGAAATATATGCAACTTTGTTAAAGTTAATTAAAGTAGTAATACATGAGATAAGCTGCTGATGTTTATAGAACAGACATAACCTCTCAAAAATTATATCTTGTTCTGCAGCATACGATTTGGCAGCACCTTCTATAAAAAGTGTTTTAAGGGTTATATCTTTTACTTGGCACATAGAGAATGGAGCACGAAAATTCCATTAACAGTAATAGAAGCTGTGTGTCTAATTTCTCATTAACAGTTGTGGTTAGTGTACACTCTTTAGTGCTAAGGCATGGGTTTAGTGTAGCGTCCTCTTTCTTTAATTACAAAATGCTCTCCAAACCGATAAAACCTTTACATCCATTAAGTCCTGTACTTTGAAAAATAATTCACCCATAGATTATGTAACTTAGAATTTTTTTCCTTGACTGGCATTAAATTATAGCTTTGGGTACCACAAACGGATAATGTAAAGACTGATTTAGAAGGTGGCTACGTACCAAAGCTTTGGTTACCTTTCTTGCACCTTAAGTACAAATTAATTTGTTATAATCTGTTTTCTTCTAAAATTTTTCTAAACTTTTTTTTATCATTTGAAATTCTGTTTCATATGACACGAAGACTAACATCTTTGAAGTGCAATTGTAAACCTCGGTGCGCACAGAGAGGTATACATGCATGATATCTATATCCCTTTGCTTTCAGCTGTGTGTTTGGAAAATGCTTATCCTACCTGGAAGAGGAAGGAGTACTTACAGATCTTACAGTCTCACTTAGCCACCTATTATTTATGAGACCACTTTAGGCAAGTGTTTTCAGACATGCCTACCTAGAGCTAGTTATATTTTTGTATGTAGGCAATTTTACAGCAACCTTGCTTAGATGAGTGACTGCAGTCTTCTTTGCATGTATTGCTTTAGCTGCAGGGAAAAGTAATAATTGTTTTGTCAAAGAACTTCACTCATGGACCTTAGCCTTCTGTGTTCCATAGAGCAATTTATATGTTTAAATATGCCTGAAAACTTTACTTTTCTTGTTAAATGAATTCCACAGATTGTTACAAGCATTTGAAATTGTAACTCCTATTTCATAATACTGACCTACCTTTTTACAGCTTACAATTTTAATATAGATGTGTGAAATAGTGATGATTATGAAATGGAGAACATCCAACTCGAAGTTAACCAGTCGATAAAATTATAAATGATGGTACTGAGCTTTCCTAAGAGAAAGGGTACATAACACTGAATGCCTTATTTTTATAACATCCCCCAATGTCTTTTCAGATAAAAGGCTGAGAAAAGAATTAATGTGACAAAAGACTATGTTTTGCAGCCCATAAAGCAACAAAGCATTTCTTCATGGGTCAACCTTAGCCTATATTGTAGATAAAATTGCACTGACCTTTTATCTGTATTGACAAAGATTTCATTCAACAGAACTGATTTCTGACTTTTATACTTGAAAAAGTTGTATACTTTGACACCTTGGCAATCAGACCTTTTCAGCCCAGACAAAATACACAGGCAACTGGGGGAAGATGTTAGAAGCTCTCTTTGAAGATCAACAAAGAAAGGCACTTTAGAGAATACTGACAGACTTCTAAGATTTTTATACTGCTGTGGTTTTATTCCAATTGTTCTTCTCAACACTTTTTTTTTGTTTTTCCAAATGGGCATAAATATAATAGGTTTATCAAGGTTTATGTACAACTTTGAAATGTGAAGTTGATCTGATTTTCTTTTTTAAGGTCTGTATGGAAATGGATAAACATTAGTGTCTCTTATTCCTTAGATTTCTTTCTCAGGTTTTCAGATATTCTAAATGTATCAAAAGTATAATTAAATTGTGAACCAGAGAAGATGAGATACTATCATCCATCAACTTGTCAGTGGATACCAAGTGGAAGCATAATCTATTTTATGTGCTGCTAGCTTGTCTGTTGTCAGTCCAGTGCCTACATACCCGGTATTAAGGAGCCAGACAAAGCCCTTGCTTTTATGATAGCACAAAACCTGTATTTACACTTTCTATATACATTAAAAATATATTTTAATAGTATGTGGATTGTTCGGCTTCCAAACAGTGTTTAGTACATGTCATCGTATGTACTGGATTAATATCCAGGAAGCTCTATTTCTATTTCTGCCTTCATCTCTGATTCACATGGGTACTTTAGATATAGAACGGGACTACTGAATATTTCAGCTTCCCATCTTTAAAAAATGAGAATAATTTTGGAAAACATTTGCTACAGTAATTTAGTGTCTATGGATTGGATCTGCCATAGAAGTGTTAGATATTAAGCATGGTTTCACCTCATGAAAACAAGACTGGAACAAACACTTAGTAAGAATATTGTTTTAAGTAAAGTGCTTCAAATGAGACTTCAGAAATGTAGAAAAGTTTTTGGTCACATGGGTAGAGGTTTTTTCCTTACTCTTTCCTATCTTACTTGGTCAAGCAATAATTGTTACGGAGTTTCTGAAAGTCTGGCAGTAGAATCCAGCCTGTTCTCCTGATTCCCTTGTTTGAAATTTTGACAGAGTCATTTGGAGAAATTTTTTTTTATTATTATATTATTATTAATTATCTCAAATGACTGTCATAATTCTGTAATTTTTCTGGGCTTACATAATTTAATACTTCGGTCCATAATTACTGGTTGATGAAGAATACTCTAGGATGAAACTTAACTTGACATATTCAATGGTAAATTGTGTTAAAAAACATTTTATTAAGCTAGGAATTTAAAAAAGTCAGATCCTCAGCATAAGAATATTATGTAAATCAGGTCAATTCTTTCCAAGCAGTGAAAACTAATGTCAGAAAATACATATTTTAGCATAAATTATTTAGTGAAAAGTTCAGTTCTTTTATAGTAGTGTGCCTGAAGCATTCGAATATGGGCATTTTGTCTGGTCATCATTAACACATGCCATAGGAGATTTCACTTCCTTCCAGACATTAGTTTCAAGACTTTTGCCATTCAACATGGGTTTTTTTAGTAACACAACTTTTCTTCCATTATTCTCTGTCAATATTCATGTATAGTCTTCTTGCAACTTATATCAACCAAGTGCATTGTCAATTACATTTTAAAGTGTTTGTAAATTGTTCAGAAATTTTAAAGTCTGTTGTAAAACCACCGTAAGTCTTTCTGGAAGAAGAGAAGGAGAAAAATGAAGGAAAGGATCACTGAAGGATTGCAGAGAAAATGTCTGTCCTTTCTATTGTTTCCAACAGGAAACAGTCTTATCCATATTCCAACTTCTTTCTTTCTTAAAAAAATCTAAAATTAAAAATTACTTTTTTATTTTCCCTACATAATTAGCGAAAACTTACATAAGTAAGTTTAGAAATTCTAAACTGCATGCATGCTTGTATCTGGGAAGTTATTTTTAGTTACAGCTGAAGAATTCAGTTGACAATTTTAGCCTACCAGCAAACTTTGAAAATAAAACTTTGGGGAAAAGAAATCCTTGAAGTCTTTGAAGTTTTGTACATAAGGAAAAAAAAAAAATCCTCCCAAACCAAAACAATTAACAAATTAACCTCATATATGCATAATATGAGAGCTGGAACAGACCATACAAAGTCATCTAGTCTACTTCTGTAGCTAGAGTCTGCTATGACACGCTTGACAGCGGTTTCCTGAAATAAAAACTGCAAGGTTTTACTAGTTTTTGTTTGACTCCTTACTGCCACTCGATTTCTTATTATTGTAGCTGTTCCTTCTTCTATCAGCTATGGACATAGTAAAAATATTTTCTTTATTTTTGGCACAAATTTTTTACATCCTTGAGCATTACTACCCTATGCTCTTCTTTCTGCAGCTGAGCAAATTCATTTGTTTCAGACTTGGTTAGCAGATAAGACATTTGATCTGGTCATTCTTGTTATCATCCTTTAGCTGGTACCTGTCTCTTTCTTGAACTGCAGTGCCTAAAACTGTGCTGCATTTGAGGTCTTACCCATCTGGAGACTATCAGAAAGATGAATTTATGTGGTGTGCAAGATGCATTCCTGTCTAAGCAACCCAGAAGTGTGATATTTTTGACCCAGCAGAAGACCTACTTAGCCATTTCTTTTACTGCGTCTTGTGGTGACACAGTTGATTTTATCCATGTAGATCATCTTGCATTTCTCTCTTTTGAATGAATTTCTCTCTTTTTAAAAATTCCTCCAATTTTCAATATACTCTTGAGGTCTAATCCTATCTTCCAGTGTATCTGAAATCTCTGTGCACCTGGTTTCCATCTGCTGTCTTAATATGAACTTTCAATTTCCCATCATAAATGTTGTTAATGAAAATATTTTGAAAAGTAGACCTAGATTGACACCAAAGCGTGTCAGCAAGCCTATGATATATTCTTCTACATCCATAATAGACCACTGATACTTAGTGAATATGGTTATCTTGTCAGCTTTATATCCACCCATACAGCTACCATATCTTTTGTCTCTTTCCTATTAAACTTTCATTTATTCATATTCTATATGCACTTTTTTTTTAAATGATCGTCTGTTATTTCATTAAGTCATTACCTTAATTTTTCTGCATTTGTATGCCAACATCTAAATCATCAGATTAATCACTGCTGTCTTCTTGACAAAGTCTCTGATTATGTGCCCCTCTTTCTCTTTTCTGAGTCCACTTCCAAGTTCAAGTACTTTAAAGACTGAGAGGACAATATAGCATATTATAACTATTATGAGTTAGAAGTTATGAGTTATGAGTTGTAGGTGCACATTCCGTGCACTCATAGTATACTTGGGCAATATGGAACTGTAGAATCTCTCTGTCATAGAAAAGCTGTTTGGAAGAGACCTCTGAAGATCACCTCATGTATGTGGCCCAAGCAGGAGTGTCCCTGCACTAGGTCAGATCAGTTATGGCTTTATCTACCTAAGTCTTGGAAACTGCCAAAGATTAAGGTTCCACAGCCTTTCTGGGCTGTCTGTTCCGTGTATTTGTGTGTAAATGTGTGTTTATGGCAGTGTGTGTTACCTCCTAATGGCCAACCTGAGACTCCTAGGCATCCATTTTTTGGCATTGTCCCCCTGGCATCAAAATGAATTTGGCTCCAGCAGCCTCCTTACTATGTTTGGGAAAGTCATAGGCAACTATCTCTGGAATTTTTGCTAGCAGGAAGGACACACTGAAATAAAAACAATCACATTTCTATATGCTGCAATAGAATTATATTGTAAAATCCCCTAAGTCCACATTTTATAGTTTAGGTGTCCCTCCCATTGTATAAACCCAAAATATTTGACAAACTGAAAAATATTTTTGTTCCTTCCTAGACAAAGAGATAATTAAAAGCTTGGCTGAAGAATAATAATGTAAAAAATAATTGACTGTGAAGAATCTCCACCTTTCACTGAAAAATAATGCATAAATTTGTGAATTTTTATTAAAAAGTTACAAAGATTACGTCTTTATTTTTAATTGAATTCCCTTTCAGATGTCAGAGTATGTTTTTTAAAGTAGGAGCCGATTAAATGTAATTTCATGAACATATATAAGACTATGCCAATATATCTGTGGCTAAGCCATAGAAAAGATTGAAGTAAAAATAATGCAGTATTTAGATCCCTGAAATTCAAGTTTCTGCAATTGTGATAAAAACATCATAAAATACATTATGATAAATAGCACAGTGGATTTTACTAGGCTAAAGTAGTAAAGTTTAAAACTATATCTGCAAGCTAAAAATTAAAATCTAAAAATAAAGCTAGTACGATATTAATATTTATATTGAACTTAGTGGCAGAAAAAATGCCCTGAGCAAATTTCCTGCTTAAACACTGATGTAGTAAAATACCTCCAAGGTAGGATCTCAGACAGTACTTTGAGTTCGCACTTAATGATGCTAAACATAAAAGAGTAAATTATGTGCAAACCTGTAAAAAGATAAAAATGTTGAAGTGTATTGTAGCTTTCTGTCTGATTTAAATCAGAAAAGATTCCCCAGACAGCAGTAGACATAAATCAGTGTAAAAAGAGTGAAGAAAAAGCAGAGCATTTTTTTTAAGTTAGATGATAAATATTTTTGTTACATTTTGAAGAAATTTTACTCTTACTTAGTTTTTCAAATATAGTATATAAAATAAAATAATATTCCAAATTGCTACTTACTTTTGTGCTTCTCATATTTGTATGCTGCTTGCACACAAAAGGACCACATCACTTATTTTAGAGATAAGCTGATGGTGAAGCAAAATATTTTTCTAGAATACACAGCTATGCTAGGCAATGTGAAGTGCAAAATATTTAAAATATATTGTGAGAAAGAGAAAGAAGCTGATGATGGCTATTTTTAACTTTGGAAAGCTGCTACAGGATCTTGAACACATTAAAAATAATGTATAGAAAATGAAAAACCATTGTGAAAAAATACAGAGAAAGAGCAGAAATTTGGTCATGGTAGATGGAGCTGCATGAATGAAGCATGAGTTCTAATGTCTGATGATAGAGTTTAGTTGAAGCCAAATTGGTAATAAATCACAGCTTCTTAGAGTGAGAGTAATTAATCATTGTAATGGCTTATTGAGTAAAGTAGTAAATTCATCACTTGGAGTCTTTACCAATAGCACAATTTATTTCTAAAACTATCGCCCAAGATGCTGAGCTTGATGGTCTTTACTTATGTAGTAGAGTATTTCCCACCTATGCAAAATGTATGAACTAGAAATGCGTTGTGTAAGAGGTAAGTCTAAATTACTTCAGGAGATTTCCGTTTCAATTCTGTTATTCTGAGTGGTTTTATCTGATACTAAGATAAAGGTAAAAATCTGGATGGAGTCAGGGTTGGTGGTTATTGCTTATTTGAGTCTTTTTGGAATTACTCTTACTTATGAACACTCAAGTACTTTATTGTTTTATATGTTGCATAATTTATGTACAGTGATTTTTCATGATTATTAAATTCATTGCTTACATTCTTATGAATGTTTGTCCAGACAGTAAGACATTGTGTACCTACAGCTTCTGTGCCCATATATCCTGTGCCCTTTTCTTGTGTTTCAGGTCAATGATATCTCTGTCTTCCTGGCATAACTAAAACTTGTGCTTGCTTCGGCATATGACTCAATTCTTTCATGCTTTGTAAATTAGATAAATGTTTTTATGATTGTATTGGGTCATGGATAACACTATTGACACTCCATGAAGGAATCTGGCAACTTTCTGTATGGTTTAGAATGAGATTTTAAGTATTGATATTTTACCATATTTCATCCCAGATATTTTTTTCAGTTTGGAGCTGTGACAAATTTTGTTATTTTTCTGTCATGGAAGTTCACATACACGTTCACAGAGAGGCTGCTTATTTGCCTTGTCATGCAAATGTAAAGTTTTATATTTTAACTCTGATACATGTAGAGGATCCCTTACTTCCTCAAGCTCGCAGCCTGAACAATTTAAGCCAAGCACACAAACTGCAATGACAGATCCTATCAACCACTTGGTTGAAGCAGAGTTCTGCATGATCAGTCCTTGTGGGGACCCAAAAATATTTCATGGTAAAGTTTCTTTTTCATATAAAAAATCTTGTTACGTGATCCTTTGCTATTCTTTCCTCCTGTTTTTCTTTTGTTCTGTTCTTATTATTATCCATTGCTAAAGCCTTTTTTTTTTTGTCCAGATTTTTCCTCTGCAGTGTACCCTGTCTTCAAATAAAAGAATCATAAGATAAAGCTGTAGAGCCCTAAAAAATAGCACTTGAAAATAACCTGAGATTTTCTCAGACCCTAGTGTCCATTCAAACACAAAATAGTGCTGAGAGCCCTTGTCAGATGTGATCCTGGCTTTGTGATGAAGCAAACAACTCTAATTTCCCTTTGACACCTCTGGCTCGGAAGGCCTTGGTCACAGTATGTCAGCAAATGGCACAGAAAGTCCTACACAGCTGAAAGAATTTTTCCATCTGAGCCATTGACAATCAATCAGGAGTCAAGGGACTCAGCTCGATTTCCCACATCTTCTAAAGCAGGCTACTTCATTACCAAAATTAATCTTGTTCTATAGCACAGGACAGATGTAGATATATGGATGGATCTTGCTAAAGGAGAATATCCATCTCTTGCAGAAAGGTCAAATTTAGTTTCAGCAAGAGTCATACGTTTACCAAGCTAAATAAGCCATGTTCTTTGCCTTATCTTCCCACACACTGCTTTCCCAACAACCGTAAGTTATTGGTATTCTCCACTAAAGTAATGTGGATTTTCTTCGCTTTACAGAGTTCCATATACCCACCTGTCATGAGCCTGTAGTTGTAATTTCTATCTTGAAGTGTCGAAAGGTGCTGGTTAACTTGTTGTCCCAATAGCAACTCTGTTTTCAGGCAGCATCGGCCTCCAGAGCTCCCAGCATGTCCTTTTTTGGGTTGCTGGTACTTGGTTCTTGTTAGTCTTCCCACTGATGGTCTCCTTTTTGGTTGCAGTTACTGCTGCCAAAAAGATGACAGAAATACCAATCCTATGTCTGAAAACAGTTATCTAAAGATAGGAAATTCTTAAAAAATCACCCAAAATTTTTCATGAGGGGGATTTTTTAATAATACATTAAGCAAGACATCAACATACCTGTTTTTTTCATCGAACTTCTTCAGGTAAGGTGGTTCACATCCTCAAAATAAAGTGATTCTTGATGTCTATCTAACATTTATAGACCAAGTATGGACTGAAATCTGTAATTAAATGTATATAGTAAGAAAATAATTTATTTATCTCTTTGTATTTCCAGCTATGGCTATGGATTTCCTAAAAATGTTTTGAAGACTGTTATTTGTCTATTAGATACTCATAGCTCTCTCTATATCCCAACCTTGAGTTATGTCTGTCCATAATATACAGAGCTGATGCAGCACTTGGTAAATTGATCCTGTAGTTGTGACTTACATGAAGAATTAGAAGAAAGGAGTAATTACGGAGTAAGAAACTTCATAATTACTGAACATTTGGGAAGTACTGCTGGGAATTTCAAAGAGCTGTGGGATGATGGTTGCCAAAAGACAGAAAAGACATTGTATTCACCTGCAGGATATGTTGTTCATGTGTTGATTAATTCCTCATAATTCTTTTAGAGTTCTGGTTAGACTTTCTCTCTTACATCCTGCATTTGAGAGGAAACTGAAGTGGTAGTGGCCATACTTTGCTTCAAGTGTCTGTATGCCTCCAGAGAGGGCCATAAGGGCTGGGACAAATCTACCTGTCGATCACACATCCCAAAGAACTCTAGTTATTGGTCAGTAATCTTGCTTTAGATAACATCAGTCTACAGTTTATCTTTTCCCATGTGTTTGTAAATGCTGAGTTGAAAATTCATACTGTGCTCTGAATTTTGGAAAAGAAGATTGGCATTATTCTACATGAATACTGTGCACTGAATTCTTCAGATATGTGATGAATCCTGTTGTAGCATTAAGACTAAATTTTAAGGCTGGATTCTGCAATTCTGTCTAATATGTCTTCAGCAAGCAATCAGATGCTGATTGCAGGATTGTGGGACCTGGCCCACACTTATAAAACATCTCTGTCGAGCAATGATACTGTTAAGAGTTATTAGAAAATATTGCTGAGGATATTAATATCTAATTATACTAAACTGATTTGTAATTAACTCCACAGGAGCACAAGAATAATGCTTGCAGAATTAATTAGGACAACATTAAATAGAAGACATTTTTCTTTTCTATTTGTTTGGTTTAAGAAATCAATGTAGTTATTTTGGAGGGTTTCACTGGTTTTATGTCTTTTTGAGCTTCACAGACATGCAGATTCCTATGTAAGAAATAATTTTCTTCTTCTTTTATACTACCCATTTTATTTATGCTCCAATTTTGAACCAAACAAGTATAAGGATTGCAAGTCAGGATTTATTCTTCACCTTAATTAAAGATTCTCCTAGTCCCTCAATAAATGTCCCTTAATTTGTCCTATGTAAGATAATGACCGTTTAGGACCTTGGCAAGCCTAAAGGGTTTTTTGAGATGTTCTTTTGGGCTACTTAGCTTGATATAAATGCAGTTAGGCATGACCTCATTTACCTCTCATGGAAATAGATAATAGTGGCAAGATGTCAGTCCTTTATTTAGCTGTTTTAATGCCAAGTTTTACTTTTTTTTTCCTCTTCACTGCTGACCTTCAGGATATGCTGCAAAGCCATACCTGTTTGCCAAGTTTTCCATAAGGGTTGAAGAAAGAACATTCAAGAAAGGAGTGGGAAGGATCTCCATTTCTGTGGATTAGGGAAGGGCTTAACTGGTGTTGTCTCACCTCCTTAGCTGCAGCTGGAGGGATCATAGCACACAGAAGAGGATAGACAGTTAAAAGGCACTTCAAGACACCGCTATGTTTTTTAAGTCCCTTATTAGCTTATATAGTTTTTCTCAGGCCCCATGAATTTCAAGGGATGTGCACAGATGCCCTCGTCATCTTCCAGGACCACCAATAAATTCTCACTTTAGGGTTGCTTAGTTCCAGCTCTACAGAGAAAGTAGTTGTAGAACATCCCAAGGTCTTTGCCCTATGATTAATTTACATACACTTCATTTTGTAAAATGTGTTTTAACACCTGTTCATTAACTTAAGTAATTTCAATACAGTCTTTCCTGCAAAAATTACTTAGCTGTATTACTATAGTGCACAAAAGCCTAATCTTCACAGGCCCTCACTGGAATAAATTGCTCTTCAAGTACAGAGTTAGGTGTAATCCTCACATGAAAGATTTCCCTCTAAAATAAACAACATTTGTATTTAAATGTGAAACACACTTCTGATATCTAAGCATGAATCCTTTCTATGTTTCTTTACTTTGCAGTTTCGCAGCAGACTTTTTGTTCACACTTCTGTGTTCGAGAGGTGTACAGATCAGATGTTTTCTTCGTCTCTGCTTTCTTTGATAGGAAAGAGAAGAGTTGTTTCCAGGCTCCACAGCTTTGCACTGAGATACAGCTGCCTCAAGCTAATTTTGGCTGCTTAGAAACACTCTGTCCATTTTTTTCTAAAAGCCCCTGAGATTTAAACATACTATCTCCATAGTCCCAAGCTGCTTGGCTCACTTGCTTCTGTGGAAGAGGTAGCTGTTAAATCTAGTTTTAATGCAAAATGCTCAGCAAGAAGAAGGA
Organism: Corvus hawaiiensis; assembly: GCF_020740725.1. Lineage (NCBI taxonomy): Eukaryota > Metazoa > Chordata > Aves > Passeriformes > Corvidae > Corvus > Corvus hawaiiensis. The sequence continues at coordinate 29,916,651 of NC_063215.1, forward strand.
AGCCCAGAAAAAGAGGAGTAGACCAGATAAAGTGTGATTCTTGTGTCATGTCTTTTCATGAGCATTTGAACATGTTTCTAGCCTGCTGGCTTCAGCTCTTCTTATGAAGAACTTCATCCTTGGTACTTTTAAGAAACTGTTTCTAATGTACAACAATATATTCCTTCTTCTTAAGGGTACTTTTCATATCCAAGCTGATCACACCCTAGTTAGGAAATTACACAGCTGTCTCAAACAGAATGGTAGTAGCAGGTAGCAAAGTTGTTTACTTTTGGCAACTCTTAGCATAACTTGCATCACAGACTTCAAAGTATACCTCAAAAGAAAGGTGATAGCATTTGCCATTCACAGATGTCATATGTTCTAAAGTAGGCTGAGCATGAACTATCCATAGCAGCCTGCAGCAAGGAGTTCTCAGAGTACAGCTTCATCCAGTTTACTAGTATAGTTTCCTGACTACATAAGCTGCAACAGCATGAACCAGCTAATGTAGTACACTTTTATGTCCCCAAAGGTAAAGATTTTAGATGCTAGATACAACACTTAAAAAGAAAAATTGCTTTCCATAATGGAATCCTCTCCATTAGCAGAATCACTGCTTGCGTGACATTGCATTGCATGATCTATTAATGAGGTTGGGAGTGAGACAGAGATAAGCGTGCAAAGATATAAATGTGAGTACATTTTACACACATCTCTGTGTGAGAACACATATGCAGATGAAGGTTCTCTCTGTGTATGAAGGTAGAAGGTGGGAGCAGAGCAGAAAGGCATTCTGAGTGTTCAATAGCTATAGAAAAAGCCCTTCTCTTGCCCAGGAACCCCTCATTGTGCTGCCCATCTGCAGTACCTGACAACTGCATCACCTCCAGAGAACATATTTGCTCTAGATTAGAGAGGAGCACCTAGTCCCTGGAGAGGCCACAAATATAACTTAGGGCCTGAAGCACCTCTCCTGTGAGGAAAGGCTGAGACATCTGGAACTGTTCAATCTGAAGATGAGAAGGCTCAGGGAGCATCTTACCAATTTATATATATATATATATATGCCTAAAAGGAGGTGCAAAGAAGACAGGGCCAGGATTTTTCAGTGGTGACCGGTGACAGGCCAAGACAATGGGCACAAAACTGAAACACAGGAGATTCCCTCTGGAAATCAGGAAACACTTTTTCACTGGGAGGGTGATGAGCCCTGGCTCAGATTGTCCAAAGAGGCTGTGGATTCTCCCTCCTTGGGAGCCATCTGGAGATGGTCCTGGGCAACTGTTTCATCTATCAGGTTGGACCAGGTTGACCTCCAGGGCTCCTTTCCAACCTCAATCATATGTGATTTCTGTCATATTAGCAGAGTAGCTGTTAAATGGAAGGCTGATTGTTCAGGTAACATCTTTTGAATTGAGTGCAACCATTTACATGTCTGTCCTTTACATGGTTTTTAGTTTTTATGTTTGTATACATTTTAATTATGTTTGTATACAGTTGATGTGTCAGAACCTCAGTGGTGGTGGTGCCAGCTCCAGGGCTGCACTATCTGAGGTAATTTTGACCAGTTCAAGTTTTTCAAGTGGTTTCACTTCTGACCAGAGCATAATAATTTAGAAGAGACCTTGTGTTGCGTTGGGTAGACTTCTTTTGGTACTTAGGTTATCAAGCTGAATGTTGTTTCAAAGATAACTGTATTTTGCACTGCTCTTAGTCGTGCTGGCATGGGGTGTGTTTGGCCACTAATTAATTTTTTTCCTGGCTGGTATGCTGTACAATATGCCCTTTTGTTTTTCTGGACTGTGTTTATCTTTTGTCCTTGCCAAAGTTTGTTATTTCTTTTGCTTACCTTCTATAAGATAGTTGTTGTGTTACTTGGAATTATTTTACCCTGCAAATCTAAAAATAGTTTGAAAGCATTTGGAGGAGATTTGAGACCTGCAATGAGTAGCAAATTGCAGGATAGATGCTCTGCAGCCTATTTCCAGTTTAAAATGCTGTTGCACCATTGCATAACTAAAGCGCTGAACTCAATTCTCTTGTCCAGTTGTTTCCTCTGAGGCCTATGCTCATGCACTTGTATAGGGAAAAAACGTACACTTTTTTAATATGCTAGTAATTTTAATGACCCAAAAAAATGGATTATGGCAAGAACTTTGAAATAGAGTTGTAATTAAATTCTAAGTATCATTCTTCCAATTTTAGTCAATAAATTGTTTAGAAAAATACAGAAACCACTTTATTATTGCAGCAGCTGTGAAGTTTGGCAACTTCTTTTCATCATCTTACAGTAGCCAGATTAAAATGTGGTAGCTGAAATTAAGAGCTATAATTCATGGAGAGTAGAATCATATCTGAGTGAAATGTGACTGAAGTACCACACCATAGTTACATGAAAAAAAAAGTATAGGCAAAATATTTAGGATATGTATAAGACAATTTTTCAGTTAATAAAAAAATGTATTTTTGCTCTCTAATAATTAGCCCAATTTGAAAAAAAAAATCTTTAAACCTCTGGCAGAAATCTTATGATGTTTTTCTTTCTTTTCAGTCCCTTTATTCTGTGTGGTTTTTATCACTTTCATATATTTTGTGAATTACTCTTTATTTTCAGTAAATGCTTCCACACTTTCAGCTAGGTCCTCTGTGGCTGCTCTTCCTCTATTCCCATTGCCTCTTGCCTTCCGCTTTTACTGCTGAAACTCATGCTTTGCACACAGCAGTCTGCATTGTTAAGGTTCTCTGTAGCACTCACCCTCAATCTTTTTTTAATGAAACGACTTCTTCCAAAATGTTTTTTTTTAAACCAAGATTCAAGTCATACAGGTAAAAGTGAAGCCAAGGGACATGGGGTCAAGAAAAGGGCTAATAGAGTTTTAAGTTATTTTCTGCAGTGTTAAGAGAAGGGTTGCTGCTTTAGAGAAGAGTATATAATCACAGACATTTGCTTTTGGCTGCTGGAGATGAGAAGGTTAAAACTGAGATTGACAGGAAAAGAGAAGTATGATGTTGCCTGCAGTCTCTAAGTGCAAGTATTTTTCTTCACAAAAGTTGGAGACACTCCTCTAAAAGCTTATCTGAAAATGGTTACTGTCAGCTGCAAACTATCAATTTACAAGGACCTCTTATCTGGTCTGAGGCAATTCTTAACATTCAGGTTTCTGAGCACTTTATTCTCTGTGTTGCCATTTCTTAGGTGCCAAAATATGAATTATCTGATTATGGAATTTAAAAAGTGACGGGACTGGGGAGGGAGAGAAGGGGAAAGGCTGAAACCAGATGGAGTAAATTGTGTATTATATACTATAAACCTGGCCAGATTTATCGAAGGCCCATTCAGCAAAGTCAGTGACAAATTCTGAGAAATTTCATTTAATATGTTTTTAATCTATAAATGCCATTGCTAATCTGTACTAGAATCCCTGTTCTCCAAGGATGTAACTGTTTCTCCAAACCTCTCAGGTATTCTTTATTTTAAATGCTTGATTCATTAAGTGATTTTCTAAATTTTGAAACTGATAACTTTATTTATCTCTGCCTGATCTGCCAGCAAGTTGTGTTTCTTCTGCTTCCTTAACCTTTCTCTCATGGTCCTCCTGGAGCTGACATGGTAGCAGTACCCTCAGGCTCCTTAATGAAATTGCAGCAACTTACCTCTAAATCAGGAAAAAATTCTATTTTGTAGGCATTTTGATTTTTTTCTTAATCTGTATCTTAAAATAACAGCAACATTCTTATATCTGTTGAGATTTTCTCAGCACTTACAGAACAAAACAAAACATAACAAACTAAAAAGCCCATATTTTTTTGATCCAGCAAGAAATTCCAGCAAATTTTAAGATCTACTTGGAGAAAATAACTAACCACATATATATTTTAAGTAGACATCAGAAAATATTTTGTCATTGTCCTCTTTACTAGTTGCTAATTTTATTGGGGAAAATAACTGATCTAAGAATAGTGGATTTTTTAAGTACTTTCATTTCCTTGACTATGTGTCTGTCAGTAGATGAAATGGGCAAGAGACCACTCTCTGATTGGCTGGTAAAGCACAGCTTAAATCTCTACAGTTGGTTTTACCCCCAAAACAGAGCAGTCACATCTAAACTGCCTGTTGGACATGAACCTTATCGCAGGGTGACTCTCAAGCCTTGCTCTGGACTCAGGACTGAAGAGTTCTTCTAGCTGACCCAAGCCACATCTGTGCCAGAGAGTGTGCTACAGATTTAAAAGCAGGGATGGCTGTATTACAGAGTTTGAGCCCTGGTTAAGTTATTGGTGTAGGCATGGATATTGCACAGATATGGCACACAGAGCTTTTAGCAGGGACAACTGCAAATAACTATTTTCTTCTTTTTTTCAGTACTTTTTTATCCTTCCAAACCAGTGCAGCAGTGATATGAAAGCAATTCTTTATATTATTAGTTGTCTCAGTCCTGTTTCAGAACACTGTAATTATAAATTAATGTTATGGATGCCATAAGAAGACTCAATACATTTAATCTGAAAGGCTCTCCTAGTTCTCTTAAAAATGAATGTATCCATCATTGGTCTGAAAGTACAAAGCTGTATTACAGCCTAAGTGATAACTTCTCACAGTACCTTTTTGTGCATGCTTCTCAAGTATGGATTGGAAATGTGGAATCAGAGCACTGTTTGTCTGGCTAGTATGCAGTATTGTTATGATCAAAATTCCTACTGGGCTGCAGAGAAGTACTCATACAGTGATATGCTTGTTTTTTTCAATACAGTGATTTGCTGAGGTAGAAAGAAATTTCTTAGGTCTTTGTCCATATGTCTGAGACCAAAAACAGTGCTTAATAGAATTTTTTTCTGAACAGAATGTGCAATCTAGGCAGATAATGTCTTACCTTGCTGCTTCTGAACCTTAGTACACTTTTTCAAAACCATTAGATGGGTTGAGAACTCATGTACAGCTGTAGCCAAGTGCTGTAACCCCTGCTTTTTAGAGTGTGTGTTCACCCAGAAATCCCAAATCATAAATTCAGGATGAACGAGAACTAAACCAAAAAGTAGCTAATCTATTGAAGGGAGGATGATTACTGTGCGAAAAAAAGGTTGGAAGGAACCTTGAGACTGTCGAATTCAATTGCTATCTCCAAGCAAGGCCAGCTTCAAAGCTACATCAGGTTGTTCAGGGTCTTATTCTGTCAGCTTTCCACATTCTTCAAGAACTGATGTTCCACAGCATCCCTGACCCATCTGCTTTAAGGCTCTCCAGATGTATGTGAGATCCTGGAATAACTCACACTTATTCAGATACTAATGTACATCATTGTTTATGAACCAAGGGAGGCAAATTATGTCTCTAAGCCATCCTTTTACGGACTAAATGGGAGAATGAGGTACTCAGGTATGAAAACAAATTAGTTAATTGTGATACAATTTATTTTTAACTGAAAAAAATAAACATTTTCATAGGGAAAAGACATTTTCATTGTGATACACTTAAAACATAGGCAATGATATTCATATCTGTGAACTAAGATGATTTTTTTATATTTATGTGTATTAGAATAAGGCAAGTAATTAGAAAAAGAAGGGCACTTATTTCAAAGAGAATGTACTGTTAAATTTCTCTCTCTTTCAAGGTTTTTTTTTAAGAGAAAGAATAAGAAAAAAACCACTTTTTTCCTCCTCCTTAATATGGTGTTAACATCAAATAGTGATAATGTAGAAAAAACACTTTTTATAAAGCATTCCACACTGCCTTCTAGACACAGGCAGCATGACTCATGGCAGCAGTTTCTGTATAAACAAGCTGAAAAAAATGATGAGAAAAGTATTAGGCTACTTTAATTTTCAGATACGGTCAAAATTACATTGAACAATTTACCCCTGTAATAACTTTTCAGTGAAATTAAGGCATAAAATGTAATTGAGCATCTCTTTTCTTGATTTACACTTTATATGAAAATTCCTATGCCAGATGCATCATATTGTTAGCATCTTCCAATAAGTTGTTGCATGTTGAATACATTCTGACACTTGGTATTTCTGTAGAATATTCAATGATATTTTTAATGGGTTTTTGTCATATATGCATACGCATCTGCAATACATATAATGCTTATTTTGATATATATGTGTTGATGTTACTGAAGGCAAGTTCAGAATGTCAAAGGGGTTTTTTGGGATTGGGGGTTTTTTTCCCCTACTTAGAGCAGAAAGTTGCAAGTCCATTTGTGATCCTCTTTGCATTTTGGGGGAACCACATGCACAATTTTAGGCTGGACCTGCAAAAAGAATCTATTGTACAAGGATTCATGCTGTCCTTCATATTTCTTTTATATGATCAATTGCAACTCATGGTTGATGAAACTGATCTAATTTTTTAAAAAGACAGAACCTCCTTATGAGATTGACCATAAGTGAAAGCTGAGGCAACACTACGTTGGAAGTAATACTGCTCCATGTCTTTAATTAGACTGGAACAAAAAGTTCTATTACACTTCATCCAAAGTATAAAAACACTTGGGAAAAAAATTTACTTTGCAGAAGGTCAAGAAATAAGCACTACAGTAAGTGCCAAGAAGCACACTGAAGAAATAGCTGTGTTTAAAAGCACAAAAATGCTGACCTTCAGAAAGAATAGTGGCAGATGATGCTTTTATTTAAAACAAAAAGCTTCATCTTTTTATGTATCAGATGTATTATCATAATCAGCATCAGTTAGCAGCCTTCACTGACAAATATTATTTTTGACGTTTCTAGACTTAGCCTAGTTTCAACACAGAAAGGAAAGACCTTTCCCTTTGCTGCCTTTGGAAGAACAAAATACCAAATGAAAAGTATTTATGATAAGTTATTTAATAAACAAATGGATTAACTTTAAATGTACTTCCTCTTAAAGCAGTTTTATATTATTTGGTGTTATAACCACTGCAGTTCTGTCCTGGGTTTGGCTGAGATAGAGTTAATTTCTCCTCAGGAGCTTTTACAGTGATGTGTTTTGGATTCAGTATAAGAATAATGCTGATAACACACTGATGTTTTGGTTCCTGCTAAGTAGTGTTTATCCTAAGTCAAGGACTTTTTTTCTGTCTCATGCTCTGCCAGTGAGGAGCCATCAGGGAGCAAAGCCAGGACAGGTGACCCAAACTGGCCAAAGAGATACTCCACAGCATAGAACATCATGTCCAGGATAAAAAGTGGGGGAGTAACACAGAAGGGGGGTGGATGGAGATGCAAGAACAGGGTCTGGCATCAGTCAGCAGGTGGTGAACAGTTGTGTTGTGCATCACTTTTTTTTCCCTTGAGTTTGGTTTTTTTTTCTTTTTTTCCTTTTCCTTATTATTATTATAATTTACTATAATTATTAATTTTAATTTTGTTTCAATTATTAAACTGTTCTTATCCTACTTGAAAGTTTTACTTTTGATTCATCTCCCCATTCCACTGGGATGGGGGAGGTGAGTGAACGTTGCTGTCTGGGGTTAAGCTGTGACAGTTTTTACCATTTGGTGTTACAACCACAGCGATTCACACCAACGTTCCATGTAAAGACCAGCCCTGTCACTACAATTCTGTAAACTGTGCTTACTCAAACTTAGCTAATGGCCTTTAAGATACAATTTTTCTCTGCATGGCAGCTCAGGTGTGTAACTATGTGCCACGTGCCAACTACAGCTGGTCACTTTGATTTCTAAAACAGTACATGCTTAGTTCTTCAGGGTTTGTATCCTCCCTTGGTTTTATACAGGTCAAGGCAAGTCTCTCTCTCTCTTTAAGACTGTCAGCTCCCAGTTTATAGTCCAGTCACACTTTTCCCCAGTTGGATGACAGTGTTAAAATGTAAAAAGTGAAATACAAAAGTTAGAGTTCAGGTTGGTCTGCCCACTCAGACAAAAAGGCAGTAATGAAATCTGATGGGTCTGTACCTTTCTTTTTTCATGTAAGGAGTAATTGAGTACCTCAGCTGATAAATTGAATAGAACTATGCTTCTCTGCCTTTCTTTGCCTATCCTCTTAATACAGGTAATTTGTACTACAAAAGATGGATACAGTCTGAGTATTGCAAAGTTATAACCATTTACTTATGACAAAGATATCATAAATTCTTTCTTCTTCATCTGCTTGCTGCTACTTCTCTATTTCTAAAGCCATAAATGTGAGCAGAATCTTGTACCATATTGGACACTTGCAACTCCATTAGCAAATATGGTACAATTACTAGATTGGGTTGTCAGAGGTGATTTTGCTGGAGAGAGTAAAAGAATATTAAAAGGAACCATTTTTTATCTTAAAGAGCTAGAAAATTAAAAAAAAAAACCAAACAAACATGTAACAACATTCATAGGTTAATTGACAAAATTTCCTCCAGCATGTACACTACATTTTCCTGACCAAATCACACTAGTCTCCTGGTGTGGCATCAAAGAGATATTGTGAAGAAAGATTTCATACTCATCATACTTGTACAAATTTATTTATTTATCTGTTAGCTTGCATAGAACTTTTTCAGAACATCCTGGACTTTCAATGGGGAAGGGAAGGGAGAAATGTTCACTTAAGGGAAAATTTGTATTGGAAATTGAATATAGAATCTGTTAAATTCTAGCTGAGAAAACCCTGCAATGTGTCTTAACAGACTGTAGAAGCAAAGATTTGTCTTTATCTTCTCTCATGGTAAATACTTTATCACAAAGAGCAGGACTTTTCACAGTGGTAAACTGCAACTTCAGTTCTCATTTCCTTTATATTTCACGATGACATTACACAAAAAGAATTGTCAGGCCTGTGTAGAATGCAGCATCACTCAAATATACAGAGACCTCTCCAGACAGCATAAATTAAAAATTAACCCCAGAGACACAGTCATGTCTTTCCCAATCTGCTGCCTACTTCTAAAGGGAAAAAGAAAAGTGTAATTGGACAAAAGCTACTGTAAAGAATTACCTCTCCAAAATAAATTGATTGTAGCCTGTATCATTCTAGTGATGCAGGTTGTGGCACAGCTCCAGAAATAACTGTACAAATATGGAAGAAGAAACTTCAATCACTGGAGCATGAAAAGAATATTGGGGCAAGATGTAACACAGAAACATGAATATGTTTGTCAAACTTCACTGCCAAGTCCAATATTTCTTTAAGCCATGCTCCCAGAGTCTTGCAATATTTAAGACTTCTCGAAATGGCTCTTGGGCTTCAAGCATACTCCCTGACGCCTCAATTGGGAAGCTTTTCTAATATTGAAAAATGAGCTGGTATGGGTTCAAGACTCTCTGGGAACTGGATACAAACCTGATGGATAGGGGACCAGTCTTTCTATCAAATTTTTAAATGTCTGAAGACAGAACTACTTGTCCTTTCCTGCACGAAGACACAAAAATTCCTTCCTTTTATTTTTTTATCCCTCTAAATTCTGTCACTAAATAAGAATGGTTTGAACTGAAATAGTGTATAAGGGACCACCCTGTCAGACAGAATGACAAGAAGTGACATGGAACAGTTGGTCTAATGGACATGTTAGTTGGAGTTTGTGCTGTAGAGGTAGCATGAAATCATCATTCATTTTCAAAGTAAAATATCTGAACTACCTTCTGAATGGCTTGCTGATCAGCAGACTATTTCAGAGAGCACAAGCTCACAGAAAATAAATACAGCCAGGAAACCACATACATTCTTTTCTCAGTTTCTCAGAACTTCTCTTTCAGAAAGATGCTGCTAGTCATTTCTGTTTATTGTTCTCTCTGTTCCTAGCTGTTCAGTTTGCCAGATGAACATAATTACTGACAGAAATTACAATAATTTAAAAGTAAAATTGAATTACTCTTACCATCCCCTTCCAAACTGTACCTGAAAGGATTTAGAAGGGTTCAGATTTTGGACCACTGTACCATTATCATAGAAAATCTCATATTCCTCCTTCTTCAACTTTTTCTTCCATATTCCACCTTCCCTACATAATAGTTTCCATTCATTGACAGGTAAGTCTGTTTATTCCTAAATATGATTATACTGCTTTTGCCATTAAGGAATAGGAAATTGTGCTTTCTGGGCAAACTCATTTCTAGCATCTGCCAAATGCACATCTTGCCTGAAAACCAGCTGGCTACTGCTAGGTGCAGTACTCCCTTACACTGTGAATCTGATGATGCCATATCTTATTATCATGTGAGTATCTGGTAACAAAGGACAAGTAAGAAACAATTTCCTGATAGAGTACTCATTTTTGCACTTCTTGGTCTCTATAGCCTTCTCTATGTAAAATGCATTTTGTGTTTCCTGTATCTTAAGGATGATAGTATTGACTTAATACATTATGAAAAGATGTTTGTATAGATAATATGCACTTTTGGAATGCAAGCTGATGTGGCACATTCCTCCAAAATATGAGCTGATTTAACTAGCAGATTCCTTTGGTGGGCATATGTATCAATGATTCCTATGGTGAATAAGATGAAGCTCCATCAGCATACCCCTACCTATGTACCAGGGACACAGCTGAAATTTACAGACATCTCATGGAGTACAGTAACCACAATTTTAACAAAGTAAATTAGAAGATTAAAACAAATTAATGATTTTTTTCATATTTTGGTAAAATAATGTATACCTGTGTTTTAAAGAAAGCGTTAGAAAGATGGCACAAATTGAACAAAATGGAGCAAATAAAAATTAACGTCTATAGCTCAGTTCTTTTTTCTTTTATTGTCACTTACAATCTTTCCCTAAAATGTGGACCATCTCCAGCCACTGTCCAGTTAGGAAAATATCCTCTTTTCTTCCATTTAATGTAGCATCAGCACAGTGAATGAAGTACTAGTACAATATACATATTGTACATAGTACAATTTACAAATACTGTAAACCAGAAAACATGTAAAAAACAGTACTATAGAAGCTGAGTTTGGCTGTACTGCTATGACTTTACATCAGCACCCTACGGATAGGTATCCTGACTGCTGAAGGCTTCCTAATAGGAAAACTTTGATTCCTGGCACTAGTTCTAGCCTTTGGCACTCAGCTTAGCACAACCCTGACTGTAACTGAGGTGAAATCTACAGAACCTCTGTTTTCTAAATTGCTAATAAAGAACAAATGTTTTACCAAGGTACTTTACATCGGCCATAAGAAAATGGTTACAAGGTTGAGACATAAAACAGATGCAGTTGCCAAAGCAGGTATTTTGTTGCATTTTACATTGCTTTAGGTGCTATGTCTGGACTCACACCTTCTTTGCAACCTTGTATACACATGCTCAAATAGGTGTGTAAATGCATACACATAAAAAATACGTATTTTTAAATGTGGCCTAGTTTCGCTGTGGAATGATGGTTCACGTAAACAGAGTGCACAGTGCGTGTGCAGGTAATAGATACACAGTAATTAAGGTAGGTCTTCCTGTAGCTGGGTAGACAAATCTATAGGTGACTCTCATATGATGACATCAACCTTGGTCTTATTATTGACATTAATTTTATTCCCATTTTCAATTTTTGAACACAGTTTGGGTGATATAATAAAGAAGTACATTTATTTATTTTTAAATAAAGTCCTCCTCAAGAATTAGCACAGTAGGCAATGCGTTCAAGTACAGGACCAATGTGGAGGCACTCCTAAAGAAAGGCAAACAGTAGAACAGCAGGTCCCTTTTGTAGTAGTAATACCTGAAGTGTTAGACTGAAACTTTAAAGAAAGTGCTTCATGCTGACCTGCTATAAATCTGAGAGCTGACAGCAAATGGAGATTTCCTTATATGTTTTTTTTTAAGAGAATATTAAAAGCCTCTTTTTTTGCATTTGTATTCATCACAGAATCTTCACTGTGTAGCACTTAGGAGGCAGAGGAAGACAACGCTTTTTTGCTCCATCTATTTTCATCTTTTCCATCTTTTCATTAGGAACAGAGCCACTTCTGACTGACTTCTGCCTATTCTTTCCTTGAGACTTACAAAATATTGCCATACTCTTGCTTTCCAGTGCCAGAATGAGATTCCCATGCTTCTGCTTTCCTGGGAAACCTTTGTGGGATTTTGCAGTTGCAAAAAAATTCTTGTTCTTAAAAGGTGTTTCACAAGCCGAACAAGTCTCTAATACAATGGAACTTCCCACTGAAGTTCCCATGGGAGCTCTCTAATGCACAGCATGGCCATGAGTTTCCCCTTCAACTCCATCAGGCTTGTGGATCAAACCTGGTTACAGGCAGGGGGTGATACCTGGACTTTATACCCTGCAGTTTCCAAAGTGTTCAGGTTTGTAGGTGCGGTTGTAATAGCTAAGTGTCTTTCTGGTGAAGTGGAATGGACAGTAATATAGACCATCACATTAAAAAAAATCTCAATCAAATTAATTTGAAGTGTTTCATCCTGAAAATTGGAAAAGCGGCTATCTTGTTCCAGATGTGTCATGAAAGACTAAACCTGGGAGAAGAATGTCAGAGCAGCCACCATTGCCAGATTCTGCTTCATGTTAGGATATGAACATTAGAAAGCTGTCATGCTCTGTGATGTCTTTAATCTTGTTGTGATTACATGTCAAATTAAGGGGTTAAGAAGGTAAACCTTTCTACTTTGGAATGGGTTTTTCTTCTTTTCTGAAATTAATTTTTCATATCAGAAATTATTTATTCATGTGTCCAGGGCAAAGTAAATATAAATACTCGGGAGCCAAGAAAATGAGTTAAAGATGTCCTATAATTAACTTTGTTTTATTAATGTTTCACTTATTTTAAAGTAATTAGATTCACAGAAGTAATATTACTGTACTCTGTACACTGTACATAAGTTATATACATGCTTGAAATAACAGGAGGGAAATCAGTCTTCCACTGCCATGGCATCTCAGCTTGGAAAACACGAAAATATGGACCTGTGGCCCTGCAAACTTGGCACTTGTGTGAGGTTGCTCACATCTTTGAGTGCAAGCAGAGGTATGGTGACAGGATTAAGGACTATGAATTTGCCTTGACTGGGAGTTCAAGCTGACTGAAAACAATGACCTCTCTATAATAATAGAGATATATCTATTTTTATAGCTTGTTTAATATAAGGCATACTGCATGTGTACAAAATAATTATGCAGTAGATAGACTCAATGCAGAACTATAACAGCATACTTACTGTCTTTTTATTCTCTTTACCTATAGTTCATAGCAAGCAACTGAAATTAAAATCCTGTTCTGAAAGCTGCTGAACCACTTTTTTTTCCAGAGTAGTTGTCAAAAGACAGTGAAAATTAGTGGTTAAAAATATTTACTGAATGTAAATGTAGTTATCCTAAGGACATATCAGTATTCCAATAATTTAAGTGATGCTTTGATTAGACTTCTTTCTACTGAAAATAATTAATTTCATAGATGGAGGATATATTAAACATATGTAGCCATTAGCAAAACTAGAGAAGAGGTGATGACATTAGGTAGGTGAGTAGTTAATCAGAAAAATACAGGACTGTACATTTTAGATGGATTGGGGGAAAACATTACCAGAGAAAAACGTGAATTCCTAAGTCATATAGTTATATAACCAATAGAATATGCATTTGTGGGATGCATAATGAATATGCACAGAGAGGTCCATCTGAAAACAACAGATGTTTCTAATGTATCAACATGATATAATTTATTTCTTTTGCCATCCTCCTATAATATTTTATGAGGATTTTCTCTCCTTCCTTAAAATGGAAAGATACTACAGTCTGAGAAGTCTTTGAACATCTGATTACATGCTAAATTAAGGGCTAAGAAGGTAAGCCTTTCTACTTTGGATTGGCTCTTTTCTCCTTTTCTGAAATAAATTTTTCATATCAGAAATTATTCATTCATGTGTCCAGGGCAAAGCAAATGTAAATGCCTTGGAGATAAGACAATGAGTTAAATATGTCCCTATAAAAATCACTCTGTGTTATGAGAACTTATTGTAAAGTATGGTAATAACCTACCTTTCATGTGTGGTGTTGAAAATATTATAGTGACACTACTATAGAATAGGAAATGCTTATGTTTAGATAAAGCATACTGCACATTCCCTGTAGCAGAGGAGAAAAAAATCTTTACTACGCAGACTTTTACAGAAGCAGATAGATTTGCTCAGGTGAACACATTCAATGTATTTCCTGCATAAATTACTTGAATTTTAACTTACTGCTTTCAGTTCTTAAACAATTGCTAGAGCTAATCAACATGAGATATTCTTTTGAAATATCAGGCAGAGCTGAAGTGTTTGGGTATGGATTTACCTGTACAGGAAATTGCCTCCATCCATTTTGAAGTGGCATTTGTCATCTATTTTTCATCAAGGCCTGCTCATTTCTGTTTTCGTGATAATGTTTTTTCTGGAAGGGGTAGTGGAGAAAAATAAATTAATGATGCTAATTTGGTATTTAAATACTGCAACAACTGTAGGATCAATGTAGTTGGTGTGATACAGCTATGTACCAATGCTTTCTAATCCATTGTCATAGGCTTGAGTTATATTCTTTGTTTAATCATATAACCACTTTGTGCTCAGGCTTTAAAGATAGTGCTATAGAAAATTATACAAATGAATTTTTTTTTTTTGTCTGAGTCAAAGTTACTTAATTGGATATGCTGTTTTTCACTACCCATATTTAAAATGTGATAATGAAGTCTGCAGAAAATCTAGAAACATTCATATTTGTATGGTGTTTAGTGATCTCAGGCATTTAGTTTTGCTAAATTATTAGGGGTATTATTAAGAAGAGTTTTTTACTTTCTGTAGGCCTCCAACACTAAAGGTTAACAATCCATGTAACATGGGAACATACTTGATTTACTAACATCAGGACCATGAACACTGATTCTGACCTAGCAAATGAAAGTTACCTCTGTGTATAGGCTAGGATTACAGCCTTGCTACATGAAAGAGATAATTTATTTTAAATAATTTGCACAATATCTAAAAGTCATATCGTAGTATTGTTGGAAAAGCCCCTTCCTGTTTGACACTGTCCTTTGCATCACAGTCTGCAATCTTGACATATGAGGCCAGTCACTTACCTGAAAGCAGTGATTTTTTAGAGATAGAAGTTATTAGAAGAATGATTTTTCAAAAGAAATTGCATCACTTTACACTATTGCATAATTCCGTAATATTTCCTATCTTCCTAATTTAATTTTTTGCTTGTGGAATACCAAATGTTTTCCAAAATATATTTTTTTAAATAGAAACATATTAAGGTTATGCATCTTTGAAGACATAAATAGAAACCTTTCTGTACTGCAAATGAAAATAGAAGTTTATAATAAAAATTATTGTAAATAATGCTGTAGATGCTTCTTGGAAAAATTATTACAATGCATGACTTCTCCTTAGTACTGCATTTTGAAATTAAAAGTTAGCATTTCATATATAGGAAGCACATTAGAATTAAAAAAGTGAGCACAGAGATATTTCTTCATTATTCACTTTTCTCTTCAAGAGTCAAGATACAGCTAAATGAGTCACTTTCCATCTACATATACAAGATATATCTTGTCTGTGTTGTAATGCAGTACAGATGCACAACAAGTGTCTAGACATTTACCAGTCCATCAATAGGAGAATATTGAGAGCACCAGGGCCCAGGTCTCTGATTTGTCTCCCTAGTAAAGGAGAAGGGAATCATTGAAACCTGTGGGGAATCTGAGAAGAAAATACTATGGATTTCTGTCCGACATTATTGATGAAAGTTAAATATGTGCTCAGAACCATAATCAAGCTCAGGAGGCAACAAAATGTTTGTGTGAGCTGTTTAACTGGAAGTAAGGTGAAAAGGAATCCTGTTGTGAAAACATGGGCTATTCGGGGGTTCCAATCAGACAAATATCTGGTTCTTGAGAAAAGGAAAGAGGGACTGGGAATCACAGAATGCTTTAAAAAATTAACTCTTTCTATCAGGGGTGCCTTTTAATTGCTTTTTTTTTCCCCCTTCCACATATCTTCAGTCAGCTGTAAAGGATTTTAGCTCAGGGATCAAGCGGCTCATCATAATGAACCTACCCATGGAAGCACAGCTGAGTTTTTCAACTTCAATAGTTTAAACAACATTTCCAGCAGGCCACAATGTTATACTAGTTTCTTTTTTCTCTTTGTTTTTTAATAACAATCTTTTAGTTTAAATGGTTCAAGCCTTAACATCATAATATTTTGCTCCTCAGGACTGATTGCATTATAGGAAAGATTGGAATTATAGACTCCTTTTTTATTTTTAAGTTTTTTTAAAATCTGATGGTTTACTTTCAGCCAGATGGGACTGCCTCTCCTCCATGACTGAACCAGATGTTGATTTGCATCAAATTTTTGGCAAAGAGTTCATATACTTTTTGTACTGACTGATTTGTTTGCATATCAGCCTCATTAATAATGTATAGTCTCACCGCAGTGAATAACCGTGACCATCTTTTCTGTATAATTAATTCATATAGCTCATCACTGCCCTAGATAAGTGTACAAACACCTACAGGTAAACTAAGTGGTAACGCTATTTGTGATCTCCTAAAATCAGACTGTAAGAGCTTTTGATCAGTTATTTTAAGCCTCCATAAACTAAATTCAGAGTTTCAGATTTAAAAGAAAAACATGCAGCTGCATGAGATGTGTCCATCACCAGGAACAGAGGAACCCATGACTTAGAAAGGGAGAAATCAGATGCATAGTCTATTTTTCAGGCTTAATTTTCTCTTTTCTTGTGTTCCCAAATATGGGATGGTATTTTTTCAGTGAAGGTCTGCAGAACTTAGACTAAACAATGGTCTTTACTAGACTGAAAATCTATTTAATGAACCATCTGGGGGACCATGGATAGACAACAGTTGCCTCCAGGCATTCACATCATCTGCTGGTCATCAAATATGAAACTGACTTGAATGTTGTGCTTGGAAAGAGGCTCTGGAATGAACTGATGCCTTGAAGTGGCTACCAGAAAACAGAGGCTAGACAAGATTAAGAGAATACAAGCAGGTATTTATTTGAAGGGCCCTCAAAGGTACACCCTGGGCAGTCAAAAGCCTCTGCCCAAGATGGACACTGGGTCACGGGCTTTTCACACTTTTATAAGTTTGGTCCATTTGCATATCAGGGTTAATTCTCCAATTATAATTTCAGGTAGTGATGTAATTACCCCAAGTGTGCTCCTCCTGTCAGAGGCTTTAGTTTACATATGTTGGGGACTGGGACAACAAGGTGTCCTTGAGTTCAGGCCCAGAGAAGTTTTGATATGTCTAACCAGCATGAGAGAGCAGTAGCTAACAGGCTGTATGAAGTTTCAGATCCTGAAAGGCTCACTTAGCCCATGAACTGAGCTTATAAATATATTTCAATTTTGGAGGACACTAGTCTACTTTGGAATCTTGCCAAAGGTATACATTGTGTCGAAACCTGATTTTTTTTTTTTCATATTCTTTTTAAAGAATAGTGGTATTTTTATTTGATGCAAGGCCTACATTACTAAGTGTTGTTATGCTTCTTAACACTTGGAAATGAAACAGTTTCAATTCTTTCTGGACTAAAGTTACTGAAATGATTTTAAATAATATATTTATCCTCCTGATAGCATCTGTGGATATAACCACATATCAGGGAAGACATATTTTCCAGCCTCTATAGTCCTGAGCTCTTGCTTATTCAGGTCAGGCAATGCTTGTCATTTTCTTCCAAGTTTGTTTCTCCCTTCCTGGGAGAGCCTAGGAGAGCAGGAGCATTGGTGCATACTGATGTCTCATTCCATCATTTAGTTGGAACATGGCTAGTGAAGTCAATAGAGATAGGAGAACTGGGAAATATGCACAGAATTTGTCTGCAATCAATACTGTCTCATGTTGGATCAGCTGGAAACAATAACTTGCCACAATTTGGGGCTTGCAAAATGCTTTCATGATCAGGTACTCCAAAACTGGAAGCCTGTAAATAGTATATGGCACAGTGACCATAAACTAGAAAAAAAATGCTGTATTTCTCATCTAATAGACCTGACACACAACTCATATGAAAGATATTGTCCATTAAACCCTCCTACACTATCAGATCCACAGGAAATTAAATAGAAGAGTAAATTATGATTTTGCTTTCAGCATGTGTCAATGAGCTGCCCATGAGCTGGCCAGGTTGCTGCTATAATGGGAGATAGTTTCCTGTATTTGTGGGAATAACAAAGGTTGTTTTCTTCTTTCTGCGAACTGTTATAATACTGGCTCTCACTAGCTTACAGTTCAGATTGAACTTTGCCTCTGACATGATTCCAGCAATATCCTTTTAGTAAAGGGCTATAACTAGCAGCTTCTTTTAATTTGAGAAACTGGAAGCTCAGTTTTTAATTTTATTAGTGCTGTATTGCTATTAAAATATTTGATCTCTTCAAATAAGTCAATTACCCCTTTATATCAGTTTCCGTATCTAAATACTGGAATAGTCACTATAAAGGAATGTTTAGGGATCTGATTAATTAGCCAACACTGAAATGTAAGCATGAATTCTCCTGTGCCCATCTCCAACAGTTTAATAATTCTTTCAGAGAAATAAAAATTGCATTATTCAAGTAACAGGACAAATTTAGATTTGCAGATGTTCCCATATTAGAGTTTAGTCAAGACTCCATGAATTACACTTCTATTCCTGTGAAAAACACATACGGAATTGTAATAAAGGGCATTTGTTTTCCCATAACTTGGCTTCATTTCACATAAACCATATGCATGTCACATATGATATACAATTCTGGCATCTAGGTGTATTATTAAGTATGAATCTACAGATAAAAATACTAACACATTTATTTTTCTTCATATTCTACCACTGCAGCTGCTTTGTTCATAACACACAATGAG
The DNA here is from genome assembly GCF_020740725.1 of Corvus hawaiiensis. Classification (NCBI taxonomy): domain Eukaryota; kingdom Metazoa; phylum Chordata; class Aves; order Passeriformes; family Corvidae; genus Corvus; species Corvus hawaiiensis. Next base: position 29,935,419 of record NC_063215.1, read on the forward strand.
AAAATGTAGGTAAAAATAATTCGTATAAAAATTTTATTTAGATTACATAGGTTACTTCAGAGTAACCTATGTAATCTAAAAAAAATCTATATCTTTAGTTACGTCTTGTGTCGTCTTGATTTTTTTCACTGAGTTTACTGAAATTCAGTAGTATAAAATGTAATAAGAACTGTAAGGGTTTTGGTTTAGCTTTTTTTGTTTCTTTGTTTTGTGGTTTAAGGGGAGGGTTGAGGTTTGGGGTTTTGGTTTTTTTGGGAGAGTTTGGGAAAGCCTTTTTTAAAGTGAATAACCTGGTAAATTCACTGGTTTCATAACTATATCTTCTAGTGGGAGCACTATAATTTTACTTTCCAGATAGCCTTATGTTTCCAGCTCAGGAAGTTATTGCTACATGCTAACTTTATAGTTGATACTTTTATAATGGACTCACTAGTTGGAATTTTCCTCCTTCTGTATAAAGTATTTGAAAAATAGCTGGAATTGTAAACCAGCAGTGAAGATCTTTTAATCGCCAGTTTTGTTGTTTTGATTTCTTTTTTAATAATGTCTTATTTGTGCAATATACACAACAGTCATATTCATATGAGACAAAAGAAATAATTTGATTCATTACAGGAGTCCTTTAAGCAATGAACAAAAGAACACTTGAAAATACTTTATGAAGACACTCAGTAAAAAGTTGCAAGTGATATTTGGCTTATGTGGAAGGAAATGTATACATATAAAATTACTTAGGTGAAGTGATGAAGCTAGAATTCATTTCAGATATGGTCTCTTTATCCATTGTTTCTCAAATTTTGCTGTAGTTGGGGGTAATGTTTTATGAGAGAAAGAAAATTAATTTGTCATGTGGTTGACAAAAGAATCACACAATACCTATCAGAATTACTTTTCAATGGAGTTAAATAAATATACTTAAGCCTTCGTCATAACTGAGAGATACGGATTTTTTTTTTTTTTTAATAAAATCTGAAATGCAGATATAATCCACTTGTGCTAGAGCCAGTGCCAAAAAAGGAACTGTGACATTTTTTTAAAGTAGCCTGCTCTGTCGATAATGCTCTCTGTCATATTTCAGTAGCAAAATATCTCTCCTCCCCTCTTTTTTTTTTCCTTTTAAGAGTTCTCTTGCCTACAGCATTTCACACAGAAACAATACAAGTTGTAAAAAATTAGATAACCAATTTACTTGGAAAACGAATTACTGCTTTTCTCATCTGACACTAATTTTTTTGGAATTGTGTCTCAAGTGGAAAATGTTGGCTTTGAGTGCAGGATAATAACAGTTACTTCTTTAGACTCAACAGGCTGAAATGCCAGGACTGGGAAGCCATGGCCCCAGTGTGACTGGAATATAAAGTGACAACCTTGGTGGGGTGTTTTGCTCTCACTGTTCAGTCCTGTGTGGGAAAGAGTGAACAGACTCATCAGGATTAAAATTTGTAGTACATTAGCAAAATTTAATGAGGAAGAAGTCCATATTTCCATAAATTTTTGCATGCTGCTTCATGGAACCTTGGACATACTCACTAGACTGTCACTAATATTTTGTGGTAGGTCTCCAATTTGCATGAAGACACTTCTTATTCATGAGTACTACCGGTAGCTCTCTAATGTAGCAGCCAGACTAGTCCTTAATTGGTTTATTTTCTGTTGTCTGTTGTCCTGTGAATAGTGTAGCAGCAGCAAGCATGGGGCAGGTTTTCTCTGCTGGAGCGGTAATATTTATGATCAAAATGTGCATTCAAATCATCATTTATTAAGCATTTTCATCTGCAAAAATGTTCTGTGTATTTTTCAGTTTAGCCCTTAAAACCTCATTTCTACATTTGGCTTTTTCAATACCAAATGCTACTCCAGATTTTACTGTCACATCCTTTTTTATGAATACTGGCAATATTTCTGGTACTACTTAGCAATGTGAAAAACGACAGTATTTCAGAAGATGGCGAAATTGAAAGAAGAAAGTTTCATATAACAAAAAGAAACAAAGAAAGGACAGCAAATTTGTATTTATGACATCATCTGACTGGTTTTATGTAGGTAAATGGTAACTCACGTTCTAGGTAAACAACCTGGTCCTTCAAAGTATTACTCTGCATGTAGTGCTGTTCTTCCAACTTTGGCTGCTAATGGTTGTGCTCATCCACCACACTGGGACAGCAAGGTCAGTAAGGGTAGGTGTCAGAGGAACCACTGAATAACTTTTGGATTTAACTTGGGGCACCAGAAACCTTAGCAACGTAAATAAGAGAATGGCAGGAAGTGTCTCTGTAAAATTATTGCAATTCTATTAACTTACTATCTAAATACAGTCATTAAAACTGTAGCATAATCCATGTATCATGACAAAGTTTAAGAAAACTCCTAGGGGCTTTTTAAATGCTAAAATAGTGTGTAGTTTCATATAGTGATTTCTTTGAAGTTCCTTAGAGCACTGTATAATTGCAAAGCATATAAAATTAATTTTAGATAAAATGGTAATTAAACTGCAGCAGATTCAATTTTAATTTATGTAAGACTAAACTGGTGTCTTGTTTGGTTGGGTTTTTTTCCTAATAGTTTATTTGAAAAATGTATTGTTTATAGTCATCTGTAAACTACAGCTGATTCACAGAAAAAAATCCAACAGAAAAAAAAGATATCCAAATGAATGAAGCTGGTGTTTCTCTTTGTACTCAATAGCTTATAGGTTAGAAAAATTGTTCCTTCCTTGCTAATGGTTTTAACACATCTTGGTTTTTACAGAATTACAGTAACAGAGTAGAAGAAGCTATGTGATACTGTAAATATTATTACAGTCTAATAGGCTTCAAGTAAAACAGTGACATATACATCTATGTAAACATAATAATCTATAACATATGTCAGTTGTCAATGTGCTAGAATTTAGATTTACACTTAAGGCCTCCAGCAGGTTTTTTTTGATGATATGTGGCTTGCTTTCCTCAACACAAAATGAATCACAAGGTGAATCAGACCCTAAAAGTGCATGTTTCCCTTCACTGATCATAAAATTAGTCTAGTCGGGTAGCTCTTTTATAAATATTGACTTTGTATAGGTAATCCACATTTAATCAAATGATTGCTACTCTTTCAAGATAAAAAAGTAATGTATTGTGCTAGTACATCTTGGTTAAAGCGTCAACATACTCGGTTGATCAGATGTTTTTTCATCACTGGGATGTTTGCTCAGTAAATTACTTCAGACGTTAAAAAAAGTCCCAACTAAAAAAGAGGTCAAATACATGAGTTTAAGCAGTTTGGATGCTTGCATTTGTGTGGCTTACTGCTATCACTTTCTTGATTTGTTGTTTCTCACTGTTCCTTCTTGTTTTCTGGGAGCCCTCAGGTGCAGTAAGTAACTTGCATTTTTTTAATGTTCTTATATAAATGTAGCTAAGTAAAAGATGAAGCATGCAGCCATGTTTCCAGTAGAGCTTGCTGTTTCTTAGAAACCTGTCTGCTTCATTAAAGTTGAATTTCACCTTACAACGCACAACTGCTTAAGAGTTTGTCATTGTATTTGCAGCAGCAATGTGTTATAATTGGAAGTAATGAGCCAAACAAACTATTCTTAACTCTTCAAAATGACAGACTATGAGATTTCTTTGGAAATTGGGAAGAAGGAGGTGGTAATTTTTAGTTTTCATTCTTGCCACAGTAAATGTCAATGAAGAAAAAACTAATTCCTTAATATATATGAAGGCATGATTTATTTCAAGTGTGTTTAGCATCAAGGCAAGCTGTGATATAGACAGCATTGGAAATGGAAGACTTGTATTTGTCCTTGCAACAGGCTGCACAGCAATGCAAATGATGATGAACTTCTCTAGTATGGCATCTCAGCCTTCCCCTTGAAAGATTATCATGTGAGAGAAAATAATTCGCTTTGCCAGTTGAAACATTATACCTCTCAGGAGAGTGGCTGTTTAAAACTGGTTTTTACTGACCTGGTTATCAAGTTTCAAGTGTCAACATGGCCTATTTAGAAACATACTTAATGTAGTTAGTTTCAGACATGTTTCAATCCTAGCCTCTTTCACTACAAGAAATCCTATGCTTGAACGCTGTAATAAAATTGGGTTTTCCCACTACTGACCAGCTATCACTGCCAGTCAGAAATGGTAAAGGTGCCCTCTCACCAGGTCCTTTAATTCCTCCCCCTCTGTGCAGAACACACTCAGTCCTTCTGTTAACTCCACTGGGAGCTGTGGATGAGAGCACAACCAGAGGTGAAAGCACCAGGAAAATGAGGGCACTCATTTTCGTAACTTTTAACCTATATTTTAATTATTGTCCAGATTGCTTTAAAGTTACGCCTTTTGCCTTAGCAGATAACAGACTCTTTTGCTATGGAAAACCATGGAGCCCATACTCAGAGTACTCATATTTTTTTAATGATTATTGAACAATTTATTAAAAACAATCTGTAATTCTAAAATAAATTTTACCAAGAAAGCTGAATGTAGATGGTTTCACTAGTGTATAGAGTGTTCTAGTGGTTATAGGTTAGCTTGGGATACAGGAAAGCTTCATTTCTCTCATCTAAATATTTTGACACTTTAGTGTTTTGCAAGTTCTGTTTTTTAAGCCACTGTTTATACTTCATGTGTTCTTCTGGACTCACAACTTACTATATGCAAAGTGGCATAGCCTCAGCAATAATGGGATGATTCTTTTTTTTCTCTCCCCAACTCCCACCCTGACCACACCTTAATGTATAGCTCTTGTGTAAAATGCTTTTCTAGAAGATAAGAGTTAAAATTCCCTCTGACAGGTATGGGAAGGAAAGCTTCTGTAGCCTCTATTGGGACTGAGTGCTTTAACTCTTCAAATCCCACTCTGCATATCAGCTTCATTAGAAAAACAGAGTACAATAGGTCTGCTCTGGTAGAGTTTAAGAGGCTGAGTTCTTTCTGCAAACATAGTAGAGAATAATCTAGTTTGTGAAGCCTGATAGGACTTTTTCTAAGAACAGTGCTTCACTTGTTAGCAAATCCCAAAGTAGAACTTCAGGTACCATGAGAGCTTTAATTTGGGCAACTTAGAGCTCTGCAGATTTCAGACATGAGTAGGCAGCAGCAAATTAGATATTTCAGGCATCTGTGTTTTGTATTTCAGTTCCTAAATCCTGGATATGTCCCACTTTAGATGCCTATGCCCTTATTTCAATGTCATCTATAAAACCCAGATCTCAAAAGTATAGCTCTGTTAGAATATTAGTCTCTCACTTGTTCAGTAGAAATTCACCATCTACCTTTAAGTATCACAGTTCTAGGATGGTAAATTTTATTGAAAAGCATGGGACTTAGATTCTTAAATACCCCTGTGTTCCATAAAAAGAAAGTTTAATTCTGCAAGAAAGTTCACATAATTTTACATTTTTAGGTATCTCACTGGTTAACAGAATAAAATCATTTCAACTGAATTAGATGTCCACAGTCCCTGTTCAATGCCTCACAGGGGAGAGGCTCCTGGGGAAAAGGTATGTTTATGTTACGTTTTTGTCCTTCAGATTTTCAGTGTAGAAATACCTAGCTTGGGTACTGAAACAGTCCAGTGTACAGCATGTTGTGCAGACTAATGTACCTTGGGAATATAGGCTCCCTGCAGTAGGAAGCATTTAAAATGGACTTTGATATCTTCACACAGCACTGTCAGACTCTGCAGTAAAGCCAGATACTGACAATAGGACTGATGAAACTCAACGTGGTTCTGAGTAAGGACCTGATTGAACCACTCTATAGAAAACACCATGAAAGGAAGTGGGGATAAACTCTGCCCTTTGAAGGTCAGAGTAAGGCATGTGCCTCTGCTCAGGGCTTTTGGATTATGCATGAAAGCCTGATCACATCTTTCCTGAGAACGAGAAAGTTCCTACCTGTTGTACCCACTGGTAAAAGATGGCAGTTTTCAAATGGTTCACTGGTGTGATTTCAAACAGGTTTGCAGCCACCAGGCAGCTAAACGATTCAGTTCTGTGGGGGTCATCTTTTTTCAGTCCCTGTCATTTTTACTGCTGTTTCTTCTTGCACAATTAACTATTCATTGAAGTAAAACTTTGATCCTGATTTCCATCCCCCCAGCTGTGCAGTTTAACAGGTGGATTAGAGAGTCAGTCAGCAGCATGATATTAAAAGTTTTGCAGTAGGGAATGTGTTTTAGAAGGTTATCACGACTTGCCTTTTTTAGCCATGTTTTCTCACCAGGCATTCCAAGTTACCCCTTTTCAGTTCTGTCTTGGCAACTCATGCATGGCTGGGCTGCAGATAGGAGCAGTGGAGCCCTCCAAAACCTGGTACTATTACCTCCTCTGATTTTAGCACTGATGTGCTTTGCAATGCAGTTCCAAAAAGGTTACATTGTGGTAAAGGAGGGTGGGGAAGTATAAAGGGATGCAGAGAAGTGCTGGGGGAATTCACAGAGGCAAGGGAGTTGAAACACCTTAAACTGTATTGACCATGCAAGTACTGAAGGTAAAAATGTAGGATTAAATCAAGAGAGTATCCCTGCTGCCTTGCATTTTGGCTCTATTGATGGTAAAAATACAGTGAGTCCATACTAAAAAGTCACCACAGTTCAACTGCATCAGTACAGTCAAAACAGTGCAAGGTTTCTGTGCACACCAGTCCTAAAAATGCATAGTCTTGTTCATTTAATGTGCTCCTTACCGAACCACTGTCCATATTCCAAAATCCTTGCCACAGGCAGTCCTGACAGACTGACCAGGAACTGAGTGGATATGGAAAATGAATTGACTTAGTACTACAAGGAGTTGTTTCTCTGGGGTCAAGATTCGAAACACATTAGTGGAGAAGTGTATGTTCCCACTGTTCAGGCAGAATTTTTCTGTAGATGAATAAGAAGACTTAGCTGCCCAAGGCTGTCAGTTCAGCAATTTTCTGTGAAATAAAAAGAAAATAAAAAATCTCAACACTGAGCCTTCTAACCTAAATGGTGTTCCCTTCCAGATTTATTAACTGATTTTCCATTCTTTTTTTTTCAGTAGCTTAAAGCTCTATTGGTATCAGCATAAGCAATGAAATTGAAAGCTGTGCTTTCATGATAGAATTTTATTATAATGTTTACTCCCCAATGAGTGTCTACAGACACCAAAATCAGAAGTGTATACCTCTTGTCAATAAATCTGACGGATGTAGTGGATGCAGTTCAGCAAAGACGAAGTTCTGCATGTTTGCAGGACTCATCATCTATTTAGTGCAAGAAAGGAAACAACTAAGTGGGTAGAAGTTCTGCAGGAAAAGATCTCAGATTTGGAGTGGATGGCAAATTCTGTGTGACTCAATGTTATTAAGCTGCTGCAAACAAGGCAAATATCCTACTGGGATTTGTCAACAGGAATATAACCTGTAGGAGTAATCCTTCTATCCTGCTTAATGCAGAAGTACGGTTTCAGCTCAAGTACTCCATCAAGCTTCAGGAAAGACATAAAGCAATTACAGAGTCCAGAGAAAAGCAATGAAATTGGCCATAGGTCTGGTAAATTATGGCCACTGAGGAAAGTATTTGAGGTTGTTAAGTCTTGGGAAAAAAAGGGAACAAGATATCATAGTAGTCTTTGAATAAGTAAATAGATGCTATGATGAGAAAAGAGATATATTGCTCTTAAATAACAGGCTTCAAGGGCGGCACAGGACACAGGGAAAACCATTCTAAAGGAAAGATTGATCAAGTTTTGAATGGAGTGCAGTGATGTAGAATTTCTGTTACTGGATGTTTTTAAGAAAAGGTTAGACGAATACCTGCCAGGAATTATTTAGGTCACTAGGATAGACAGAAAAATGACTTTTCAGTTGCTTTTTATAACTGTGTTCTATTTTTCTCTAAGTAGATATGTGACTTCTGTTTTCCACTTGATAGATTTTTCGGCTATACACATCAAGGAAAAAAATAAACTACTACAGTTTCTACACCAGGAACAAATACATATACTTCTAACTTACAGTATTAAATAGCAAATGGAAATCTCACAACGTCAGGTCTGTTGAATAATTAATAAGGTGAGAAAAACCATACACGAATGAGTCATTCTGTATGCACCAGAAGTCTGGGAAGGCAGAGTGGGTTCTTAGAATACCAAAAATATAAACTTAATTGCTGCCATTTCATTAAATCTGAAAGAATATTTTTTATTGAATGTTTGATAAAACAAATTTTCTAATAAAGAAAAATTAAGAGGATAAGTAAAAGGAGTCAAAGTCATAAAACACGATACAGTTATAACGGAAGACTTCGAAAGGATCTTTATAATGAGAAAGATCAATTATGTACCAATTTTTTATAAAATTTGGAAAAGTCTTAACAGGATGATGGTCCAAGGAGAAGTAAAAAATAAAATATTAGGTGAATACAAAGCAAAATTACTGAAATTGTCTGCAACATGAAGGTCAAGACCTAGTACTGTACAGTGCAGGAGACTGAGTGAATGTACTATTATGCATAGCAATGCATTCTTAAGTATCATCAGCAACATGGGTAAGAGAAGAATAATATTTCATAATTTGTAGTCTTGAACTCTTCACTGAAATATCTGGACATTTTGTTTGTTAGACTGAAAAAAGTAGGGTTTTTATTTTAATCTTGGGAAAAATAAATACAACTCATCATTATGAAACTGAACATCACCCTAGGGGTATATAACCTTTGACAGTTTGATTATATCCTGTTTTATTTGGTCTCACATCACTTTGTACAGAAATAAAAATCTGAACAAGTCATAAAGGAAATATAAACAAAGATCTATTTCAGCTTTAATTTACTCAGAGCTATGAGGTAGTGTTTATGAATGAGGGTTAAGCTGTGTGTGAAAAAGCAGCCCGTACCACCTAAGCAGCCTGTTTCATGTACATATCGAATAACAGAAGCAAGCACGAAGGATCCTCGTGTCACACCCCCAAAGAAGGCTGACTGTCAGACATCTGCCTGGGTTGGTTGTTTTCTTGATCAGTGCCCAGCTGTCTCAACACTTAATGAACGTTTCCGAGACACTGGGTTCTTCTTATGTAATATGTATATTTCTATGTACATAGGAACATTTATTTTTATAGCAATGACCTAACTCCTTGGGCATGCCTGAAGAGGGAAAATACTCATGTTTTGAACCCATTACATAAGCCTTTCCAGCTAACATAAATTTAAGTAGCAAGATTTTAGAATATGCAGTCAAAGTATTTAGAATATACTAGCCAGTCACCATGACTGTGTCTGTACTAGTAAACTCTAAAGATCAGGGTTTGCCCTGACCCTGAGGGAATGTTGCACGAAAGTTTTCATTCACTGGGTAAGTGCTCTTCCCTTGAAAACTTTGGAAAAAGCAGTAGGAAATCCCCCCAGGCATCAAACAACCATTGAGACTGAGGAGCTTGTGGCCCTGCTCAGGTGTATGTGAGAGCGAGCCATGGACCAAAGGGCAGTAGTAAAATATTCTGCTTAGGGCAGCAATAAACTACGTGCATATCAGCTCAGCTTCCCCACTGTCTGTCCCCCCTCCAGTGAAATTCTGGAGAACTGGATGTACCCAGTGGAGAAAATATAGGAAGCTGAGTTTGTGGATGGGGGAGGATAGATGTTTATGTGTTTGCTTAGTTGTTTGTGCTCCTCTCTTTCCCAGTACTTAGAAGAGTAATCAGTAATTTGTTTTGGTTAGCAATTGATTAATTGAAGTAAAATTCTGCAGCTGGTGCCTGGTTTCCCCTTGACACCCATGTTATTCTTGCAGCCATGCCCAGGAGGGGACTGGGATAGCACAATCGAACTGTGGTCACAGACATGTCAAGCATTGACTGTACAGGACAGTACTTCATCCTGTGCTTTGGCCCATTTTCCTTGATTAGGATAGCCTCCAATAAATCCTGGCAGCTGCAAATCCTGGTGTAGCATAACTAACACATTTATATCTTGGTAGTACCTTTATATCTAGAACAATTTTGCTATAGTGGAGTAACTGTTTTCATCCCACTTTTCCCTTGCCTTAGTTGCTTTAGATGCAGTTTTATCCAAGAACAGATCTAACAACAAGTGAGACCACAGCCCTGTATTAGAGGAAACTTGTCAGACCTAGTGAGCAGTATTTCAGATCCAGCTATGTGTGGTGTGCAAATTCCCAAGTTCATCCTTCCACTCATCTTCTGGGTCTTAAAGCCAGTATCTTCAGCAGGGTGTCTATGTAAAGGGAGTAACTTGTAATTTGCCATAGGCTCCTGATCTATCCTTCTCCTACCAAAAAAAATTCTGTAGGAAAAAACCCAGCTTCAGGCAAGCCAGGAAGAGTTCAGACAGGGCAAGACCAAGGCCTTGCAAACTCAGTACAAAGCTTATGGTCTCATACTAGTGATAGCAGTACTGTGTTTCAGGGGTACAAGGTAACAGTGAAGTATTCTCACCACAGGTGTCTGATTTTCTCTCAGGGAAAAATTATCAGAGACTGTGACAGCTTTCTTCTCTAATCTCACCAGCTCCATTTCAACATTCCTTTGTACTGAATTTGTGTCTTCTGTCATCTTTCTAGCTCTGTTATTCCTTAATTCATCCCCAGCTCTGGTCATTCTTTAACATTTAAGAGAATCTCTAATAATGATAATAATAATAAATAGAGCCCTTCCTTACTAGCCATATGCACATGAAAATTGGAAATAAGTATCTTTCATTATTACCTTTAAACATTTTTTATTGCTGGCAACCACAATAATGAGGTAAATAATTGAATATGATTTTAAGGTAATATTTCTCACAAACATGCTTACATAAAGTGCTGCAGTTAGTAAATTAAATTTCTAAAATACACAATTAGAACAAGGCACCTGAAATCCAGCTTTCATTTTTATGATTGTAAATTTTATCTCAGAAATGGTATTAAAATTGTTATTGAGCAGTTATACTCAGACAGCTCTGTCTGGTGGTCATATGGGCTTTTAAGTTACAGGGTTTTTTTCCAACACCTCCATAAAATCTTGTAAGAGTTTTGGGAACAAGGAACAGTATAAATTAACAAAACCCTTTGCACATACTAAGAACTACATTTAGTTCTGAATTTCTTTTCAGTATCCTTCGTAAACATCAGCTGTCATCCTATTAACACTTTGAAAGTTAACGAAGTGTTAAATTAGCAGTGGGCCAGATTCTGCAGTGAGGACACCACCAGAGCCTCCACACAGAAACCAAACCAATCCTTACCAGGCCTGCTGTCACTCAGACTGAAGTTGTGACGCTGGAGCACTGGGATGCTCTGAAACTGAAGCGAGGCTAGGAAGAGAAACATCTAGAAATCACTAGAACACGATGACTTAGCTCATATTAAAAAATCCAGTTGTGATTTTTTCAGGCTATAACCCTCTAATTATGAAACAGCATACAGGAATTTGCTCTCCAACAGTTACAGCAACGAGTGCTCCAAAAGCAGTGGGAGGGAGGGATGCCACCTTCCCCGAGGCGGCCAGGCAGGGCAGGCGGGGCAGGCGGTCAGTCTCAGCGCTTGGGCGGGCGGCGGCCGTGCGCGGTCTCCCGGCTCCCACTAGCGGCGGCCGGGCCGGGCCGGGCCGGGCCGGGCAGGGGGGAGCGCTGCGGGAGCGCTGCGGGAGCGCTGCGGTTCCGCCCGCGGTCGCGGCTCCAGCTTTGTGGCAGAGCTGGCGACGGCTGCTTCCTAAGGAGCCAAGCAAGCCCTTGCCTGTCTGTGCCCGAATCCTCCGTGGGCAGGTTGCAGTTTGTTGGTTGTTATGGTTATTTTTGTTTGGTTTTTTTTTTAATCAAATACCTCTGAGTGGCTCGGTAGATGGATCCCACAGAAGTGTTTTAGATTGTGTGCTAACCCGGATCATTTAGTTTGTATTATTTATTTCTGAGACTGATTTCTGAGCCGTGTGGCACAGTTGCTCTCCCTGGCTGCATGACCTAAGCTTTCCAAGTAGGAGAGGAGTCCTTCTATTTTTTAATTGAACTGAATGTTCTTAATCAGTTAATGAGTTTATTGTGCAAATAATAAAAGAGCTTTTCAATATGCCAGCATACTAGTGCAAATACTCCTACATATACTGGTTTGCAGAGATTTTTCGTAACCATGAATATTCTGTTGAAGAAAAGTTGTTTACTGAATATTCATGAAGAACTGGAGGAAAAAGAGGTCATGAATATGGACAAGTCTAATTTGGCGGGGTTTCTCCGCAAAGAAATAGGGAGGCATTCGGTTTTGCTGTTGTCATGCGACTCTATTTTTTTCGCTTGTAATGACATTCACATTTAATTCAGCAATGATAAAGTTTACTGGAAAGCTGGATCTTAGGTATTTACCTTTTTTTAGTAAATTATCAGTGTGTCTCTATCTAGACTCAGCTGTTATATGTATAACACTATACTGTCTTTTCAGGGAAGCATGTACATACAATTGCCCATAGTTCCTTCAATCTGTGACTTGAGACAATTATTTAAACAAATAATTTTTAAAAAAAAATGCATATAATTCCTTCTTCTTTACATGTGTTCACTTTCTGCTGAAAGATACAAGGAAAAGATTTGATCAGAACTTTGTCCATTTTCCTTAAAAATCAGTGTTCATTGGGCTATAGTTGGGAAAAAAATAGTTTAGAAGCTCCATTTGGGGTTTTAATTTCCTGAGAGTTAATAAAAATAACTTTTGATTTTACCTTTACTTTCAGAAAAAATTCTTCTTTTTTCTTTCCTCTAAAAATTACAGTACTTTGCATGTTTACAGACTTCTGTGACACATAATACTTTGGAAAACTTGGAACAACATAAATATCCAACTGATTTAAAATCAGAATACAGTATGTAGAAATACAGTGAGAGAAAGAAATGAGTTAAAATTACTTTGTGCATTAGGGAAGATTATCCCAGTCAACCTTGGGCATAACAGGACTGGAATGTTTTTCAGATTCTCACATAGAGATACAGATATTTTAAATAATAGGTAAAACATTTAAAATTATAAATGACATCACTATTTACATCACCAAGTCCTACTCACTTTCCATGACTACTGGATGCTCATATGTGATTTTTAAAATGTCTGCCAATCTGTTTAATTATTTTTAGCAATTAAGTTTGTAATTTGTGGATGTTGCTTCATCTTCTTGCCATGTTGACTGATATCTCAATGTGTACAATCTATGTCATGCCATATGTTCCTTGCTAACTCCTATTAGGCAGAACAAATTTTTCTTTCTAATCAGGTTTTTGCTGGTACATGGTTCAGGAGAAAACAGAAAATCAAAGTACACTGGGTCTGTTTTTCCACTGTTCTGCTCCTCATATCCTTTTCTCATAAACATGGCAAGTGAGTATGAATTGGCAATGAATAGAGAATTCTTGTTTGCATGTTTTCTATACTCACTTTGTCCAGGTGGAAATAGCTTAGAAAGTATTAAGCCATTGAAAGACCAGTCCTATGAGGATCCACTAGCTTCGACAGACTGCTCCCAAATTACAAGCACAAACCACTAACATTAGTGAGTCCATTGAAGAACATCTTTATGCATTGTATACCCACTTCATGACTCAATTCATGCGCATTTTCCAAGGTGGCACATAGTCTTTTTTTGACCATAAAACAGAAACAATTGAAGCCACAACAAGTATACCTACCTGCCAGTGGAGCTTTCTGTGAATAAATGAGTGTGCTGGAGCAGAAGCATATCAGGAAGAGAGCAGTTTTAGGAAGTTTGCAATTCTATTAGTCCAGAATTCGTTTTGTCAGAGGAATAAGTTACCTGGTTCCCATTTTTAGCACATTTATATAAGAATGGAAAAGAGGAATATGAAAACTGTCCCAGAGGTTTGGGTTTTATTTTTATTTTTCTGGTGAAGACTAACTGTATCTTTACATGTTGATATAGTGTCTGCTACAGCTGGTTTCTAAATTAAATTTGCTTGATGGGTGCTGGTTTTATTTGTATAATAGTGCTTTTGATCAAAGATACAAAAAGATAATACACATGATAATTCTGATTGGTGAAATATATGAGGCACTTCCAAATGTTTTTCAAGCACTGTTTGAAAAAGAAAAAAGCCACAAACATATTAGAAGCACTAATTAGTAGTGGGGAGCCCTGGATTTTCTAGGGTGGAAAACATTTTTAACATTTGTTCAGAAGCTTCAAAGCTTGATTTTAAGTGCTCAACACATGGTGGTAGCTACTGAAGGGTGACAGTGACAAGGAGTAAACAATATTTACATAGCAAAAACAATTTGATAACTAATTTATAAATATTGCAAATGAGAGGGAAAGCTCATGGCATTTTTAAAGAAAGATCTCCTTCAGAATTTAGTTCTTTTTTTTTTCTCCCACTGGTCTGTGAAGGCCATTTTATACTGTTCTTTCATATAAATATTATTTCATTTGAGGTTTATTTGTAAAGCAAACTTAGGTATTGAACTGTAACGCAAATCCACATTTAGTAATTGTTAGTACCAAAAGCTGCTAAGGACAAGTACATGTTCTACACCTGTGTACAAGCATACCTCCCACAGAATTTGATTAAAAATCCACTGCTGTGGTACCAAATCTGAATAAAATATCTACAGTAAAGACCAAAGAGGGCAACATTACTATGTTCTAGCAATTACTTTGGCTGATTGCAGGCAAGATAACCCTGAAGTAGAGGAGTTAGTTCTTGGTCATTCAAGTTACTATTAATTCAACACCTGTAAGAAGAAAGAAGCTCTATATATTTTTCAGAATTACCAGCTTTAGAGTTACAGATATTTGCAATTTGCAGCATAAGTGTTATTTTAGAACAACTATAAATTTAAATGACATAAACATTCCAAGAGGTCACACTTGGTGCTGATCAAATACACACTCAAGATATTATACAGAAGCTGTCTAGAATTCCCCAGTCTAACTAGTCTGTCATACAAGGTCATACTTCCATACCAATAACTACATCTATACTCTTAAAATCAGTAACACATCAAAAATAGGCACCCAAAGGTAGCTTTGACAATATCTCCATAGCTGATCATAATTAAAAAGACAAAATACCAGGGTTGCCTTTCTGCTGCCTCTGAGCTAACAGGTCTGTTTAATGCCGTCTCAGACAATAACCTGCTACACTTGCTCTCTGGTCTAAGTCTCACTAGCATCCTTAGGCTAGTGTGTACTGTAGTGTTTCTATTTCCAACGCTGCTCCACTAAATCAGAATTACTTGGGCAGCTATAAAGTGAGTCTAACATGTGCATGGCTAACGATTAATTATTAATCAAGTGGTTTGTGGTAGTGCCTAGGGACAACATATTCAAACCCCATTATGCAAGGCACTGTGCAGTTATTCAAGAAGGCTGTACATGGATTTTCCCTTTTAAAACCAGCTGTGCTTTTACCACATTCAGGCAGGTTCCACTTTCTACCCTTTTATGCATCCTTACAAGTTCAACACATTTGGCACTTGAACTTCTAAATTTGTTTAGTGTGGACTTCATTTACTTGTTTCCTGAAGCCCTGTAGGAAGGGGGAGAGGTGATGTTGCAAGATGCAACTTCATCCTACCTGAGAATTGTTAAAATGCAAAATTCTGATCCATTTGAAGTTGGGTATTTTACTGTAGTTCTAAGCAGCCAGCTTCCCCTCTGCTACTGAACTTTTTTAAACAGTAAAAAGTTGTAAACTGAAGTCTGCTAGATTTACTCCTTTGCAGTGCATGTCAGCAGCTGGTATCGTTGTCGGCAGGAAGGATGCTTCCACAAAGGATGCCATGCTAAATACATTTTTGGCAGTCAGGTGGCTGTCATGAGTCACTAAGGCACCTGCTGTAAATCAGTCTGCTATATTGGCATTCTCAAAAGTGTATGAAATCCAGATTTCACTTTCTTATGTTACTGATTTTTGGCAGGTACTCTATCAACAGGTGTGATTATCCATGATAGGGAGCATGCAGTGATGATGGGTAAAAGCTTGCACAAGTCCTTAAAAGGACTATTTCTGAAGAAGCTGATAAATTTTATGGTTAGCAGTAGTTTCTCGTTAGAATCAGACTCTTCCTTCTGCTCTTACCCTTCCCACTCAACCAGAATCTGAGAAATAAGAAGAAAACTGCTGGAACACTCTGATGTTATTTTCATGAAATACGGTGAGAACAGTTTCATAATAGAGCAAGTGAAAAAAAAAAGCCACATTCCAGCTGGCAAGAGGAAAAAAGGTGGATGAGAAGGGAGGGTGACTGGGCTTCATAAGGAATTATTAAATGAAGAGGGGAGAGGAGAATAAGAAATGAGTAACATGTGAAATGTCAGAGGGAAGCTGAGAACTATAGCATATTGAGAAAGGACAGAAAAAGTTAAGGGAGAAATGGAGAGGTGAGAGATAATGGTGAAGGGTTTTTTTCTAATGATAGTCTAATGAATTCAACAGAACCTCAGAAGATAAACCAAATTTAGGTGTTCAGAAGTAGAAGATAATCAGCATGTACACTTCACACAAAGTTATTCAAAGTTGAGGAGAAAATGTAAAAGAGCAACAAAAACTTTTTGGAAATTATACCTAAACAGTGTTCGAATACCATCTATGTATAAAATAATAATGAATATAGAAACTGGTTATATGTTTTGGAGAACTGTCATAATTACGAACTTAAACTAATACAGCAGATGAGAAACTCTTCAGTTCTTGTTCACCGTTTTGGAAATGTTTCCTTTCTAAACAATCATTCACTGGCTTCTAAGCAGTCACCTTTCATTGGTTGACACCTATATCCCCGGGCAAGGGTTTGATGAACTTGTAAACAAGCATTGTGCTTTGAAGTTGAGATGGGTATGAGGGTAGACAGCAGACATCACATACGTGTACTGGCTGCAGGACTTCATAATAGGATTCCTGTCCAAAAATGTGAGTGACTGTTTGCAAGGTTGTGCCACTTGTACTTCTGCTTTCAACTGCATCAGCTTTGGAAAAAAAACAAAATCAACCAGAAATCTACACAGTGAAGGGGGTCAGGGTCTGAACTCCTCTGAGAATGTGCTGATTCATGTCTATTATGTGAATCAGTAGGTAATTATATGGGGAGAGGCAAAAGCTAGTCCTCGTGTTTCGGCGATTTCAGTTCCTTTGTTATTTGTATATTGAAGGTTTTTATGATGCTCATGTCAAGGTTTTTGGTTCTGAAACAGTATTGAAGTGTAATGAGAGTAGATTTCTTTGTAATGTTTCCAATGTTCTCCATGATCAGCATAGCTTTCCTCATGGTTTTTTTTCTTGCTTTAGGTAGTGGTTGAAATTAGTAAGATGAAAGACAGATGATAATTTTAAAAAGTTAATTGAAGTTTAATTAAGTTCAGAAGTTCCAAGTTAAACTGAAATTGTATGCAGAATTTTCTGCATGCTCTGTATTTTCTTTTGAATTGCTTATCATTCAGGAATAGGTGAATACCTGAGCAAGGTATTTGGGTAATGCCTATGGCAGATATAATAAGCAGAGAAATTTTTGACATTAGAAAATCACTCTTATGTTGGCCTTCTGTACTCTGTAATTCTCAACTTAGTTGCCAGGGACCACAATCTATGTCCACATTCTATGATATGATGAAATTCTGGGACTATGAAGAAGAGAGAACATCTCTCCGCTCTCTCATTTCACCGTACTTAATACTTACTAAATTTCCATCTGCTACTGAATACTAAAAGTTATATTCCAAAAATGAGAACATCTGCTTTCATGGTTAGAAGACCCAACCGAGTAACTCTTCATACACTTACAGAGACTCCTTTAAAGATACTGTTATTTTGGAAGTTTTCCAAGGCCCTGCTGTGAGGTAACCAACTCTGGCAGTCTTTTTGATACATTTAATGATGAGATGGGAAATATTTAGGTAAATATATGGATTTTTTTCAGAATGGTAAATAAAAAGGAAACAAAAGAAAAAACACAGATTTTAGGATTTTACAAATAGCTTTCTTTTGTTTGCATGCTTTCATAGAAACTTTACTCTTTAAAAACTTTCAGATGAAATAAGGTGATTCTGTATATGTTGTCAATAGCTTGTTGCAGTTTGACTTCTCACAATACAACAGCTCGAGAGGAATTCAAGTCACAGAGTTTCAATGTTGTTCTCAGCACCACTGCAATATCTGGTTGTAGAGTTTAACTTGGTTTATTAAAATGCTACTGCTTTTCTCCACACTTACATTTTTGCAAAACTCCTCTGGAAATTTGACCACTATTGTATACTACTGGAGTAAGCTCCTCTGTCTTAACTGGGATGAAATCCAGTTGCTTTTTTTCAGAATTACATGGGGTAGAAATCAGTGAGGCAACTGAAAGATGTCCAAAGCCAATTCCCAAAATGATTCTTTCATCAAATTACACAAGAAGCAGTTTCAACTAAAACACTTGAAAGCATTTTTTTTTCTCAATGGGGAACTTGGAAATTTGTTGCTGTCTATTATGACTTTGAATCAAGTCAGACTTTGAAATCTCTGGAGTAGTACTGTAAGATGAAAAGGTTTCATCTTACCAGAAACATTTCTTGGATCACTGAGCCATTGCCCTGTCTTCTTAGGCTGCACATCTGTTAATCCTATGTGAAATAAAATTTCCATCCTTGACACAGCTCTGCCCAGCAGCAGATCTGGTTTCTATCTCATTTCTAATAAAATGTGGTCAAGAATTGTAAAGAGTGGTTCATCTTTCAGGAACCTGCTTGATACCAAAAAGGCTATAAACTATGAGGAAAACATAAAAAAGAATGAGAGAAAAGGTGAATAGGCTAGTATTGTAGTGAGCTATCACCATTATGCTGTTAGTTTGGATGAGAGATTGGTGTTCTTCTGTTTCTGCTGCTGAGAGTATTCTGAATGGTATCGTGTTTGGTCCCTGAGGGACAGAGTAGAGCAGCTGAGACAACATTAAATCCAGCAGATGAAGGTACAGTAAATGCCACAGGCAGTGTTCAATTTTGTGTGTTAGCAGCAAGGGATAGACATTTAAGAAGTGGAGAAATGGCAACCTTGTGTGATGGGATGTGATGGGAAAACATTGTACTTGTCCTGAATTGGCCTCTTATGCAATTAACTAAGCTTTCTGTTGTTTCTTCTTTGTGATGGAAATGGATAATGAGTAGAAAAAAATTAATCAAGAGTATAAGCATGTTCCCCACAAAACATAATTAGAAAGGTACCATGTGACACTTGAAAGAAGTGTATGAAATACATCCACAGAAATCAGAGAGAAGCTCGTGGTTAGTTCTAAGGACCTAGAGGACATCCCTTCTAAGCCAGAAGGAAGGTTGCAGAATAAGGCTACAAGATTGCTTATCAGTCTTTCACAGTATACTATGAAAACAATCCGGGTTGTACAGAAAAAAAAGCTTATGGGATAATATCTCCAACTGCAATGTAGTGGAGAACACTTACTTTTTAGTTTTGCTTTGTTTCCATCAGTCCTCTGTTACCTGTAGGACTTTGAAACACCTCAAATCTCACAGTGGTTATCATGAGAAGGATCAAATCAGAACTATTTCAATGGTACATTGCCCAAAGAAGAGATTAGGCCTTCTTATTCTTTCCATTAAATCCGTCTACACGCAGCACACACTCTGAAATCTGTGTTCTGTGATCTATGCTAATGGCTGTGCTGTGTGCAGAAGTGTCCAGATAATTCTTCCTGAACACCCTCGGTATCAGAATCAGTAGAGTAGCATTCATAAGGCACCCTAACTAAGTCTTCCAGAGACAAAATTTTTTTAAGTCTAGACCCACCCTACTGTATGTGTGTGCAGCTGTGTTGTCGTGTGCCAGCTCACTGAGCTGGGCTGCTGTTAGACTGAGGATCTGTGTGGTGCACACTGTTACAGACTCTAGAAATTCCTGTACAGCATTATCAATGACCGTTACTAAGAATCTTGAAAGAAATTCTGGCCAAATGTAAACAATGGAAGATATTGCCATTAATAATAATAATGACCATCATATATGATGAAAACTTTTTTCTTATCTAGACCAATTGCTAAAAAATCCAATGTTCTAGGAAACATCATGTAACATTAATTTCTCTGAATAATGCTGTTAAAAATCTGCTTTTTTTCCCAAGTTGCTGAAGTCCATTTTTCGTTATTGCATACATCTGTCCAAACTATCAGACCCTGGAAGCAGATTGGACTTTCTGTGTCCAGATTTGTCCGCTGTCTATAACCCACCCCCACTGGGGGGGGGCAGCACAGGCCAGAAGGAAGTACAGAGGCTTTCCAGGCAGGAACTGCCAGAGACTAGAGTTTTCCTTGGGTGTCCTGCCATGCCTACCTTATCATCAGTCATGTCAACAGCATTGGGGACAGGTCCCATCAACTACCTGAAAGGACAATATCCAAACCTACCGGTTTCTTTTGGTGAGGAGTAGAAGCTATTGCCCTAGGAGAGGAAATTAGAACTGAAATAAAAATAAAACACATATTCCTTGGTACATGAAGGACATTGGGGTATTCACGTACAGAATGGCAGTCCTGTAGAGGCTGTCATCATTGCGGTGATTTTTACTTAGATATACTAAAATATTAATGTTTTCTCTTAATGAATAAGGTTTTTCATAACTTTTCATTAAATTCTTTGTTTTCCATTCATTGGCTGCATGACACATCTTTTGGGGGCATTGACTATTGTTTTGAAGTACTTATTGGAAATAACCTGCTAAAATCAGCAAGAAAATAAAGCATAACCAGCAAAATTTTGTATCAGCCTTTCTTCATACAAAATTAAATTCAAATTTCATTTTAGTCCACAAGTAAATAAAATACTCTTATTCCTAAACTGAATTTTTGCATATCAGAAAACTGGCAATGGAAGTGGTAAAATTGGACATATTTGAAAAAGTCTTCAATACCAATGCAACTGGGTGATTGCTGGTCACAATTTAAAAAAAGCCAAACAGCTCAACAGCTTATTTTGTTTCCATCAGATTTTATTTTGCCTTGGACATAGCCAAGTGTCCCACTGTGAAATAGGATGCTGACATGTAGGGATGTCGGTCTGGACTGGGAAGATACAACTATGAATGCCAACTACTCTGGTCTAAAATTTATTTTCAGCAGTAGATGCATCATGGATTTGCAGGGACGGTATCAAGGCAATTTAAAAAAGGGGGATGGGAGGGGTTGGGGAGGTTTGTTCTGTGCGAAAGCTCAGAGTAGTATTTATTTTTTCTACCTTCATTAATTGGTATAATAGGAGATATTGTCTATCTGCAGAACTTGGTTTGCTTTTGTTCTAAAACCACGAGGGCTACAATGGTACATGAACTCTGCACTTTCAGACTTCTCACCCATTCATTTCCTCCAAACAGAAAGTCTAGTTCTCCTCCTTTCACACAAAATCTAGTGATTATATACTTAATATTTCTATAACTATATCCCCAAAGTATTTTCAGGAAATACTGCACACAGGATTAAACACAAATGCATTTGGTACGTGATATACAGGCAGCAACTGCAATGTTGTAGATTACTTCCACTATTGAACACTCGCAAACCTTTTCCCATTTCCTCGTTTTTGCCGGTTTGGGTTGTTTTCTTTCTAGCTGTACTTCGGTTTAGCCTGTAGGTGGCAGCATTTGAGAACAGTTGTAGTTGAGGGCTGGCTACCATCTAGAACGCCATTTGTGGGCAAGAATTATAAATAGATAGGACCAGGCATGTAGGTGCTCTGTTCAATATGCAATTCGCAGCAAAGACGCAGCAAAGCTTATATAGAACCATTCAAAATGTTAAAAAATATACTCGTACATGACCATTTCGTTCTTAACACTTCTGCTCTAACTTACATATTTTTTATATAGAAGTGTATTTCTACCGGTGCATATATATATACATAGCTTTTGAAAATGCTTTGAATAAAAACGGAAATTTTTCTGTTTTACTAAATGTGAAATCCTTTATCCTATTCCTTCTTTCTTTCTTTTCTTTCTTTGTTTCTTTCTTTCTTTCTATTTCCCTTCCTTCCTTCCTTCCTTCCTTCCTTCCTTCCTTCCTAATTCCTTCCTTCCGAATTTCTTCCTTCCGAATTCCTTCCTTCCGAATTCCTTCCTTCCTTCCGAATTCCTTCCTTCCGAATTCCTTCCTTCCTTCCTTCCGAATTCCTTCCTTCCGAATTCCTTCCTTCCTTCCTTCCTTCCGAATTCCTTCCTTCCGAATTCCTTCCTTCCGAATTCCTTCCGAATTCCTTCCTTCCTTCCTTCCTTCCGAATTCCTTCCTTCCGAATTCCTTCCTTCCTTCCTTCCGAATTCCTTCCTTCCGAATTCCTTCCTTCCGAATTCCTTCCGAATTCCTTCCGAATTCCTTCCGAATTCCTTCCTTCCTTCCGAATTCCTTCCTTCCGAATTCCTTCCTTCCTTCCTTCCTTCCTTCCTTCCTAATTCCTTCCTTCCGAATTCCTTCCTTCCTTCCTTCCTTCCTTCCTTCCTTCCTTCCTTCCTTCCTTCCTTCCGAATTCCTTCCTTCCGAATTCCTTCCGAATTCCTTCCTTCCTTCCGAATTCCTTCCTTCCGAATTCCTTCCTTCCGAATTCCTTCCTTCCTTCCTAATTCCTTCCTTCCGAATTCCTTCCTTCCTTCCTTCCTTCCTTCCTTCCTTCCTTCCTTCCTTCCTTCCTTCCAAATTCCTTCCTTCCTTCCTTCCTTCCAAATTCCTTCCTTCCTTCCTTCCTTTCTTTCTTCCTTCCGAATTCCTTCCGAATTCCTTCCTTCCTTCCTTCCGAATTCCTTCCTTCCGAATTCCTTCCGAATTCCTTCCTTCCTTCCGAATTCCTTCCTTCCGAATTCCTTCCTTCCGAATTCCTTCCGAATTCCTTCCTTCCTTCCGAATTCCTTCCTTCCGAATTCCTTCCTTCCTTCCTTCCGAATTCCTTCCTTCCTTCCGAATTCCTTCCTTCCTTCCTTCCGAATTCCTTCCTTCCTTCCTTCCTTCCTTCCTTCCGAATTCCTTCCTTCCTTCCTTCCGAATTCCTTCCTTCCTTCCTTCCTTCCGAATTCCTTCCTTCCTTCCTTCCTTCCTTCCTTCCTTCCTTCCTTCCTTCCTTCCTTCCTTCCTTCCGAATTCCTTCCTTCCGAATTCCTTCCTTCCTTCCTTCCTTCCTTCCGAATTCCTTCCTTCCGAATTCCTTCCTTCCTTCCGAATTCCTTCCTTCCGAATTCCTTCCAAATTCCTTCCTTCCTTCCGAATTCCTTCCTTCCTTCCAAATTCCTTCCTTCTGTTTCTCTCTCTCTTTCTCTTTCTCTCTTTCTTTCTCTCTCTTTCTCTCTCTTTCTCTCTTTCTTTCTATCTTTCTCTCTTTCTTTCTTTCTTTTTTAATTTTTTATTCTTTTTTTCTAGAAAGCAATTATTATCTAAGAAAGAAATGAGAAATAAAGGATCTTGAATTTAGCCTGCTTTTCAGTTATCTTTCAGTCACTTTCGGATGCCTAAATCACATTTTCCTGAATATGATGTGATCAACAGGATATTTTTAAAACATACACAAAACTTTTCTCTATTTTAATTCACTGAAAACTAAATGACCAGTGTTTATCTCATGTCAGGTTGTGTATTCCTTATATCTACAAGATTTATGGATCCTTTCTCAAATGCATTGTATCTCATGGCAATAGGTAGTCAAAAAAATACATCCTTGCCTTTATGGAGATTGGGTGTCCGTGTGCGGCGGACAGATATGGTGGAAACATCTGTACTGCTACATTTCATTCAATAGATAAACTCTCTAATAAATATAAGAGAGAAATTTTGTGTCCCTACACTAGTAGAAGATAACTTCTATTCCGGTATTTCTTCCCAATATCTACCCTAAATCTGACTTGTTTTAAGCTTAAATTCATTAAATTGCTTCTTTGTCATGTTACTTGAAGGACCACGTGATCACAACATAACCATGCAGTATTCAAATTAATCACATTTGCAAATAATTCTGCAAATGGTGAAAGTCAGAAACCGGACTACATAATTGTAATTTAGGCTACATAGGCTGTAACAATTTGATGAGCTACATGCCTCTATGCTAGAATTTGCTGACTGAACTGCATGCACAAAGGAAAAAAACCTAACAAGATTTTGGGGATCTGCTTCACAATATGTAGAACATCACTGGCCAAATAGTAGAATTTTTCTGATGAGAGCTACATGTATATTCCATGTAGGAACAGGAGAAGAGGAGAGCCAGGTCAATCTGTTAGTATCAAAAAATAAAAAAAAAAGAAAAATTCAACCTGATAAACTTGAGCTAGTATTCTTTCAATCTGTTCCGTTGATATACTTTGACTCAAAAGACAAAGGCTGAAAACAGACTTGGTTTCATCATACTTTTTGCCTAAATAATATTTTCTGTCTTGGTGGCTTTGTTATGCTTGGTCATGTTGAAAGGATCAGAAAAGAAATTTTGTGACCATGACAAAATAATGATTGATACACTCAAAGTTTGATTAATTTTTTCTTTCTCCTAACTCCAATTCCCCATTCTACATGGGAACCTGCTACTGAAACAAAGGGAAGGTTAAAGATAGGCGTTTAGATTTGTATTCTTTTGAGACCTGTATCAAAATGCTGCAGCAGTTTGATCACAACAGAACACAAGGTTGCATGGAAGAAAAATAAATTAGACATAGGCAGGTTTCCTACTAGTTATTGGATGTCTACGGCTGTTACTGCTTTGCAAATCATAGAAATTTAATTCTGTTTTTTAGATGTCCACATCTAAATGTACTAGTACAAAACATTAAAAAAAAACAGATGGCTAGTTGGAATAAATAAGGACTGCATGCAGTGAGATAGGGAGAGAGATTCCAGACTTGTCTTCGTGTGAATGCCATAGAAAATTCAGGATCAGCTGAAGGTGTGACCCTGAAATAAATTACTTATTCTACTTTGTGGACAAGTCTCATTCAGAGTTAGAGTGGCTTTAATTCTTTTTAACTTAATTTACCAAGTAGCTAAAATGAATTAGGGCCATTTTAATTCTGAATGAATAATTTAGTCCACCAATTTAAGTGAAATGCTTTGGTAGTTATTCATGAGCTAACCCAAGCCTAGCATCTAGACTGTTTAATGGGCAGTAACTTTAGGCAGCAAGAGGCAGTGTACTTGTCCCTTTCATTTGCATTTGCAACCACAAAAAGCAATCTAAATGAAGTTGAAAAGTTATCTCTTCTGAATTAGATTTTTCCCACCAATGGTTAATGTATGATATCCCAGATATGTACTTAATGAACCAAGTCTAACATGCATTGAGAAACCTGCTATCCACAAATGAATAATTTATACAGGTTTAAAACCCAACATTTTATGCCATTAAATATAGTACTTTGCTTTCTCTCTAACTTCATACTGTGAATCACCATACATTGTTACTACAAGAGAACACATAATTATATGTTTAGCAAGTTGGGATGCTAAGTCAGATGGAGTTATGTGAAGGAGTAGTGAGACAAGGAAGATCAGAACTGCATACATATTGGAATGACAACACAGAACCTTTTTACCCATTTGGTCACACTGAGATGCACACAGAAGTATATTAATATGCATATTAGTTGTTTTCCCTTTAATTTAGATGATAGCTGTTCAGAGAATGAGATTGACATTGATGGCTTCATTGTCATGTAGAATAAGCATTGTCTAAACTTCTCTGGCAATTTTAAAGACAGTAACATCAGGTAAAGATGGGAAACTCTCCTATGAAGTAGTACATGTTGCTGGACAATGTAGCTGCAGTGTTTGCATTTCTCTTGATTACTTACACATTTATAACACTGTCAGTCAGGTCTGGCATCACTGGAATCAATGCAGCCATGCTGACAACTATGATATAGGGCCATGCATAATGGGTTAATGTCCTTACGTTTATTGCTATGTCTTAGTTTTTATTATTTTTATAGAAAGTATCCTAGGATCTCCTTGTTCAAAGCATAGAATTATTCAAAAGGCTTAAGGAATTTGTTCTGAAAATTTATGTGTTTATAGGCAAACATCTGCCAGGTCTGAAGCAATAGTTATGTAAATAAAGCCGTGATTCAGCTGTAGAAGTCTTAAATATGTTTCTACCATGACTTCAGTGGATGATACAGTAGTGTGAGAGACATTTGCAGCACATGAAGGAAAAATCACTCATATTTTTTCAAGGCAAGTGAATGTTCTGTGCTCATCACCTACACAGCTGCCGTTCTGTAGTATTTGTTAATCTATCAGCTCCGGCTCACATTGTGGCAAGTATATTTTGAGTAGTCTTAAATAATTAATGTACTTAATGATCTGTAACATCATGTTCTTAAAATCGAAGTCCTGAGCTGATATACCATTGGAAAGAGGAGTTTAATTTATTTTTTAATATCATCTTAGGCATATTTCTCTGTAATACTACAATAAAAAAGACTATGATCATGGAAGAAACATGCTATGAAAAAGAAAAAGTAGATAAAATTTCTCATAGGTGTACTCTAATTTTACAGAACAGGAACAAAATACATGTAACTTGAAGTGGTAAGAACTGCTTATATGCTTCCCAAATGTAAACACGCAGTGGTTTTGTGTGAAAGAGACGTGAGTGAGCAAATGCAAATAGAGGCTCATGAAGAGAAAACCTAAGGAAAACTCAAAAATATATATCATCTTTGTAAACTGACAGTATTGCTTCCATTACATTGTTCCCTTTTCTTTTAGTCATCTCGGTATAATCATCTTGACTAAGGCAGGTTGAGACTGAGCAACAGAAAAGAGAAGATAAAGAGTTACGGAGCTGTCAGTGTTTCATTCCAACCAACTGCATTTATTCACTTTAACTGGCCTATATGGGGCAAGATGACTGCAAATTTAATAGAAAATGATTTGCATTTCTTTTAGGGTTTCAAATTCATCCTCATTGACCACCTTTTACAGCTCCTTGTCTGCTTCATAAGAATTTCCTGTTCTCCATTTTGTCATCTCACTTTTTTTGCTCTAAACCAATTGAGGAGGAAATATTCCAAAAATTCAATTCTTCCCATCTGAGGTGTGCTCCTATCTCATAGGTTGCTTATGATGATGTGTATGTGCTTCAGTATGTGTATGTTTTAGTTACTGGGCAGCTGAAAGGAAAGTTACAGCTCTGTCTAACTTTCCTCTGCTGATTGGTTTTCTATTTCTGGCTATTTTTGATCTACATTACTGTACAAAGTTGCTCTGTAGCATATAAAGGATTTATCTTGATTGACTAAGCAGGATTGTTTAATATATATAAAAATGAATAAAATAAATTTTTAAAAAAGAAATAAAATTTGGTTTCAAAAAAAGAAAGAATCCCCTGAATATGTGCTGTAGGTACAGGATGTGTTGATCTTAGTAGAAACTTAGGGCTCTTTAAAATGTATGGATATATGGTT
This sequence comes from Corvus hawaiiensis, assembly GCF_020740725.1. Lineage (NCBI taxonomy): Eukaryota > Metazoa > Chordata > Aves > Passeriformes > Corvidae > Corvus > Corvus hawaiiensis. Next base: position 29,962,775 of record NC_063215.1, read on the forward strand.
TTTGAAAGTTTACAAGAACGATTTCCTGTCACTAAGGTCTATGTGCTGTGTGCTAAACACAGACGTGGAGCTTTCCTTTACTTTTCTGAGGCCTAATGAAGTTAGGTGGGCGAGCAACCATCAGCTCCTTTCCCTAGAAGGAGATTGCAGACAGCCTTTGTGGAAATGGAACTGACAGACCAAGAATCAATTTTGCCTTAGTGTCTAATGAGGGTGTGTCCTAACTCTTTTTTATAGATTGCTAGATGAGAAACTCTTATCATTGAAAATTACACTGAAAATGCTACCACTGTTAGTATAACATTTCTGTTATAAGTAGTAACTTGGGTCAGAACTGTATTTCATGAATTCTAGCAAAGACTAATTGTATGTGCATATACAATAAAAATAACATACTTTCATTCCTTCCTTTTCCCTCATATTGATACTGAACATTGCTTTTCCTCCTCTTCTTACATGATCAAAGTAGTCAGTAAATATACAATTGGTCTTTCTCCATTTGCTGCTGTAATACAGTGCCATTTCCCATTCTTTTCAGATAGCCTGTTCATTCCAACCGGCTCATTTCTTGCATTTTAGTAGTTTTCTAACAGAAAAAATAGTTTATACTTTTTAACACACTGTGCCAACTTAAATGTTTAGACTTTGCATAATCACTCCTACCTAAAGTAATTTTGGTATTTTTCATGTGAGTTTTTAATTACAGTATAAAGTGTAATTTCAACCTAATACTTTATTCTAATCCTGATTTATATCTTAGCAAGATATTAAAAGACCTTCAGTTAAAAAAAAAAAAGTTTCAAAGAAGAATTATTAAAGAAAATGTCTAAAAATTCTGACAAAAAAAGGACTTTTATATGACTCCTTTTTTCTTCAAATTTTCCATAGTTTGCCAACCAAGTTTCAATAATCCAAAGTGTCTATCTGGGCATGTTTCTGAAACACAGTACATATTTCCCATGATAAATATAGAAATAACTTTTTTACTTTGGAGTTTTTAATACTTCTTTCTGTGCAAGAATAGAGCCATTGCCATTTAAGAAACAGAAAATGAGATGCAAAACTTTTACTTTTGCAGTTATAGATCTTGAGTTATTTTACATGTTGTTGAGAAATACATACATTAAAGTTAAATGAAACACAACTTGGGCCACCAGCAGTTCTTAAAGCAGTATGATTAACATTGGGTTTTCACACTGTTCAGTACCACGTCCGAGTCTTTCCAGTATTTGAGAAGGGGTAAATATAAAGCCACAGCTAACCAAAACAAGTAATTCTAAGAATGGAGCGGTCTGTCTGGATGACTTCAGTATCTTGGTGTGTGCTTTACTAATCTAATCTAGCCCCTTTCTTGTAGATGTGCCTGAGAATTCACAGATTTTAATAGGTTAATAGAGCGATTTAGGTAAATTAATGTGAACGCAGTGTGGTGCCGGTACATGAAGGGGGAGAAAGAGATTTTAAGTGTACAAACAAGTTAGGGGGCTGATAAGAGAGTCTGAGCTAGAGGACGTGAGGTATTTTCATGGCCATAACTGGTAACAATAAATCTCTTTATTGCTCAGAGGCTCTTACTTATAATAGAAAACAGACAACTGGAGAGGATGCAGAGAAAAGTCTCTGAAACTAAGTGATTATAGAAAACTATAACAGTAAAGAATGAAACAGATATAAATGGAAAAGTAAAACTGAGGAATTCAAATATTAAATTAGGGTCTTCTGTTTCCCAGAATTTAGTCTACACTGCCTGAGTTGGCTGGGCAAAAATTTTCCAATGAAACAATCACATGAATACATGTGTTATATTTATTAAAAGGAAAGATTTCTAAATGACACAAAAAAATCTCAAGCAGTACTGCTGGGATGATCGTCTTCTAAAAGAGAGAATAATAAAAACGTAAGTAGAAGAAAACAGGCCACCTCTTGTTTTTAAGAAAAAAACCCAAACAAAAAACTATTTTAAAAAAAATTCTCTTTTTTTCTTTCTTTTCCTGAGGTCCAGTTTCTCTTCCATGTGCCAAACTAATATTCCCTTGTGTTTGTTGACTTGTAGCAAACAGCACCGAACAGCTTTATATTTTGTCCTTCCTAATACCCAAGAGCCAATGCAGTGGAAGCTTTCTGCAGACGTCAGCATTACTGGAGGAGGGCCTCTTTGTTGTCCTGGTGCAGGGGGTATCCGGGTTCTTTTGACAGCCACGCTGACTGCCTCGAGAGAAGAGAGGACACTGCTCCCATTTTCACCATCAGATCTGCCTCCCTATCTTTAGTCATCTTGGTCCAAATGAGATTGTTCGCATTCACAGGGGAGACAGTGCTCTCCTGCCAAGCTTGGGCAGTCTTGCTGTCTCTAGGTGAAGACCACTGGATTCACCAAACTCTCTGTAAGCAGGAGTACAAGCCCCTGTTCACAGCTTGCAGACTCAGTGGTTGAAGAAGAAAAGGCATCATTATGGTTCTACAGTAGCACGTACAGATCTCCAGAACCTTGCTGTGCCACAATTGATCAGACTTAGAATAAAATATCTACCCCTGGCTTTCTAACAAGCACCCCACAGGCCTCATCTGTCACTGGTTATTTATATCAAAGTGACCTTAGAATGATGTACAAGCAGAAGATGCTTAGGGAACATGATAGTGATCATCAAGGGATATGTCCTTCCAGGCTGTCAGTGGCCTCAGAACAAGCTCCTTGAGGGCAGCCTGGCACTCAGCCTTCAGTCTCCCTCTGCAGAGTACTGTGCTAAGTCCCATGGCCTCACAGGATCACAGGTCAACTCTCCGCTCAAGTCACCAAAGAAAGCATTAGCAGTGGAGACAAACCTGCACTGTTCACGCCTTCTGCTATAAAGCCATTCCAAAAACAGAGAGATCCCTTTGAAAGGGTTATGAAAATGTGGAGCATCTGACTAGAAGCAAAAACTGAAGAACCAAATTGCTGTTTTGCCATGGACCAGGTCAGAAGAAATACACCATATTTAATGTGATAGGCTTTATTCTTTAATTAACACATTGAATGATCATGCTTTATATCTAATAGCTTAGGTTTCATGTGGGATCAAAAATACGTCTATATGCCTGCTTTTAGTTCATTGCAGCAGTTTTGAACAGTTGCAGAATATTTATGAACTCCTACAAACCTTACCGTCAGCTGAAATTCCTTTTTCCTAATGAGAACTGCGGCTGACAAGCAGCATCATCAATAGATTGAACATGATAAGAATTCACAGCCATGAAGCAGAATGCCAGATCTGAAGCTGAGTAAGATGACTGGGTTTAGGTACTCACTTTTCTGGTGGATGTTTATTCATCCTCAACACGTGCAGAAATTATCAACAACTTCTCCATCAGTACATGATTATATAGAATAGGAACTATGAAGAGATACATAGGTTTCAAAGATTCTTTGCTACTATTTCCTACTTGTTGTAAATTGAGAATTGTTAATTTCTTAAAAACCTTAAGGGATCGGATGAGCAGGTTCGAAGCTGCTTATCCTTTGGTTATTGTCTTTTAACATTTTATCCCTCTACATGCTCAGTGTAATTATGATTCTTGGATTACACTCCATAAAATTATAATTCTTCTATTTCTTTTTTCACTAAGTAAAGTTCCTATTATTTTTTATTATGAAGAATCCTAATGTAGGAAGTAATATTTTACTTTTATTGTAAATCCTAGAGTGCTTGAATAGATGCAATATACTTTTTCTAATTTGTATTTTTCCAAATTCATTTACGGATATAAGTTCTGGAATAACTGATTTTTTGCTTCATGACACAGATATATTTGGGGCTGACTTAAATGTGTAACTGAAAAAGGGATTTTGTTTTAATTAGAACTAAAATTCAAATTGTAGCTATAATAGAAATAATAAAAATAATAGAAATAAAGCTATTTCAACTTTTTCAAAATGTTTTTCTTGCTTTCTCCTTTCTTCCCTTTTGTTTGAAACTCTTAGCTTAGTTTAGATTAACCAGTAAGTCTGGCCTTGAAGCAGCTTTTTCTTATGAAATAAGTTCTTTATATGAAAAATATCACTTACTGCCCAGTGGAATTCCTTATTTGTACAGTCTCTTCTGAATTAGATTTAATATTTACCTGTTCCTTTACTGTATCATGTTACAATGAATCAATAGAATAGAGTGCAATTTTCTTTTTTAATAGCTGTTATTTTGCTTAGAAAGAATAGTAAACAATGACATAAATAAAATTAAATGTGTATATATATATATTTTTTAACATTTTGGTTAAAACCAGAGCAGTTAAAAACCAGTACCATTCATCTTATATACCTTGAGGATGCTCTGAACTAAGTTCATAAACAGTCAATGAAAACAGAAGCCCTGATGATAAAGTTAACCTGTCTTCCTCAGCCCTATAGCCTTCCTGGGTTGAGCAGAGCCAGACTTACCCTGGTCAGACATGTAAGCTGTGTGATATTTTTGCTTCTGTAGAGACGTGCCTTTGATTTTTTTGTATGTTTTTTTTGTTTGGTTTTTTTTTGTTTGTTTGGCCTGGGTTTTTTTCTTTATCTTTTTTTTTTTTTCCTTCATCCATTTTTCTGCTTTGCTGATTTTCTTCTTTAGATAGTTAATCATAGGACTGCTACTTTCCCCTGATGTTCTGAAGCCTGCAGAAGTCTTCTTTCTGCTGTACCAAATTCTGTGTCCAACAGGTAAATTTCTAGTTTCAAGATTTCCAAGACCTGTAAGAGAATCTACTCCTTGCAGGGGTAAAGAGAGAAACCTTACCATAGAGAAGGAACTCGATGCCAACAATTTCCATCTTAAGGGAGTGGTATTTATGCAGACTCTTTACAAATTAGTCATAAGCATTCCCCAGATCCCCAACGGATAAGTCTTTTAACTCAGAATTCCTAAGCTATGTTTTGACTACCAGAGTTAGGTAATTAAATGACCATGGAAACAATGCACCTCTCCAACTGTTAGTCTCAAGTCTGGATCTACAGTTAGTTTGTGAAACTGGTGTGGGATTTAAAATTTGCTTCAACTCTAAATACCAGCTAAGGGATTTATCCTTCCTTTCACAAAAAAAGATTTGTCTCTAGAGTGAGATTTTTTTTTTAAGGTTTTTTTAATGTACTTTGAATAGCACCTTCTTTTCAGACTAAAATTTGTGTACTTCTTTATTGCTACAGATGTTTGTTCAGAAGACCACCAGTTGTCCATTGATCAAGTATAATAATTTTACTTGGCACAAATGTTTTACTATTTTAATAAATTCCTGTGCTTTTTTTAGCAGGCTGCCCAGGCTCTGCCACAGGAATGTTTAAAAGATGTAGTGGCAGATACTCCTATCTGCAGTTTAGTACACACCCAGTGAATACAACCATAACATTTCAAGTCAGTAATAGTGGTGGGCCTTGGGGTAATAGGAGAACAGCAACAATAAGAAAAATCATTGTCCCAACTAGCACTTTTTTGCCTGGATTATTGCACCGTCTCATTTTTAATACTGGGAATAATTTATTGTGATTACATTTTTAAAAACTGCTGCTTAGCAGCAAATCCAAGCTGACCTCATCATGAATAAGGATTTAAGTGAAATCGCTCTTTAACTAGCTGCAATTGTTCCTATAATCTAAAGCATTAAATAGTATGGATGTGCAGAAGAATCCATATGATCTAACAGAGTTAGAAGCTAGAAAATCATTATTCTTGGTCTGGCAGTCCTGTGTTCTGCTCAAAACCAGAGAAATTAATCTGTCTGGAGCCAGTTCTGCTGACACAGCAGATATATGCACATTTAATTCTGTTATTTCATTACTTTTGATTTACACTGGTGGAGGTCAAAGTACTGTCATTTGTAGGTGATGTTACTCTAATGTATTAAAACCACAACATGAGGTAGAATGAGACTTGTTTGTTCTTTTGATAGTGGGAAGTAATTGAAATGTACCATAAAATGATCAAAATTATATATGTGCTTACTATGATTACAAATATAGAGGGCTGTATATGAGCACTAATGACTTATTTTTGGATAGAATCTATTACATAAAAAAATTGCTTCTTCATGTCTTTTGGGAACTTGTAATGATTTTTGAAAATCAGAAATTGCATGAAAGGACAAAATGGAAACATCTGTTCTATGGTCTAGACTCTATACGTGTGCAGTTATATGGCACCAAGCCCTTTTCCCAGAGCTAGATCTTGTGCACCCAGGCTATCCTTTGGAGATGTTTTACATATGTTAGCATGTGGGCATTTGTATAACCACATCTTGCATCAATGGGTTCTGCTGTCATCCTGGGAAATAAACTTCTCTGACTGCAGATGTAAGTACCTTGGGGCTCCAGAGTCAGTTCTGCCACAGAGCACTCCACTTCACTCAGGCTTTGCAGACCTATTGCTGCATTATTTTCAAAACCTTCATTAAAACTAATGGAACATTACTTTTATAACCTAGGATTCCTTAAACAGACTTTAATTGAGTTTTCTACTTATATATCAAACAAATAATGATTTTTAAGAACCAAAAAGGTATTTCCATTTGCTGAAAGTTGTTGCTAAAATCATAAGACTATAGTCTTTAGAAGCACTTTATTTGTTCTGAGATGTGAATGAGTATCAAGTTGAAGTAACTTCTAGAAATAAAAACAGATCAAACTTAAATATATTTGGGAAATGTAAAAAATATTCCACAAGATCAGTACAGAATGAGCAGTCTGTATTAGGTCTAAATCTAGGATTTCTTTTCTGGTCTTCTGAGAACTGGTACCTTATGAGCTTCAGCATAATCTTTTCAGCCTACTTAACATGCTCTTTACGACATGCTCTTGACTGAAGCAAATAATACATGCTGTATAACTTTTGTGGTCAAGATAATGGGTTTTTTTCTGAATTTTCTTACGATCTCCTCTGCCTTATCTTTTTGAAGTTATCTGTTAATCACTGAAGAGAATATGAAATATGCCTAATCTGTTCATTATGGTAGTATTGTTGGAGTCATGGTCATCTAAGTACATACCTGTAGTTCTGATTATTGGTTGGACAATCAAAATAAGTCTCTAGTGAGCATAATTTAATTTACTGATTCAGAAATTTTTTTAATGTAAATATTCCATTATACATACCTACAGTAAACTTCTTTCAGGTAATTATTTAGGATATTTTCAGAGAGCCAAAACAAAAGAGGCAAAAGCCTAATTTGAGACAAATTCAATTTTTTGTTAGAAAATAGCTTTGTATAGAAGCTATTTTATTGAGCTCTGTAGTGAATTCTTTTCCAGCCCTTTCTAGGCATCAGAATAGAGGCATTTGGAGAGATTTATAGGCTGTCTGTGGGAAGATGTATAAGCAGCACTGCAGATGATTCAAAAAAAGGTTCATAGTTAGGAGCAGCAGGATGAGATTAAAGTCATAAGCCTCTTAGAGAGCCACGATACACATCCCAGTTGCAGGTCTCTAGCTGTTAAGGGGAAGTCTGTTTGCACTACGTTAAACACAACAAACTGCAGAATTCTCCAGAATATATTAGTTTTTGTATGTCCATAAACATGAGGTAATTCTGAGAATACATTTGTATGAGTTACAGTTAGAGCTCCCAGAGTAATGAGTATTGCAAACTCTATAGTTCTAAGTCCAGAACTAAACATTTTCACAGAAAAAATCCCTGCTTGCAATCTCCAGACATTCATATATGTTGACTATTGGCATAATTTCCCCAAATGATGGACCATGATGAGCTAAGACAGCTTTTAGGTAGCCACACTGCATGTTATACTGACAAGCTGAAATGAATTACATAAGATGTATCCTGTGTAGCCATCATGGAATAGACACTTTTAAAAGATCCTTATTATTGAGATGTGTAGGAGAAACTGTATAGAGTACACTTTGATTAATCATTGTGGAGGTCAAAAGGTATAGATTGTTGCAGTAATATTTGTAGGACATGCATGAGAATTTTAAGTGATTCAAGTGTAATATCATGCCAAAATGTAGGAATAATAAGAATACTAAAATCAATTGTTGCATGGGCAACACCTGTAGAATAAGCCATGGTACTCTCTGACACTGGCCGTAGAACTAGGAAGGACATGTTAGCAGATGCACTGAGACACGTTTTCCAAGTGTGGATTATGCAGTAAGAGTGAAGGAGAACTTTGGATTTTAGCCTCAGTGTGATATTTGAGTCCTTAAAAACATTAAATGAATTGCTGGGTGTGACCCTGAAATCCGAATTTCAGAGACATAGAAAAGTGCTTTTACTAAAGTCAGTGAAAACATCTAATGTGTTTTCAAAAAATCCTGGAAGATCTAGGTCCAATAGATTTTCATTGATAGTTTTGGTTAGATCTCTTGTGTGCTTTTCTACTTAAAATCCCGTGCATGTATTTCTGAAGGAAGGATTTAGATTTATTTTAGGATTCAGTTTTAGTTATTTAGCATTGGAACAGACTCTCCAGGGAAGGGATGGAGTCACCATCCCTGAAAATGTTCAAAAAACATGTGGATATGGCATTTGAGGACATGGTTTAGAGGTGAACATTGTAGTGGTGCTGGGATGATGGTTGGATTTGGTGATCACAGAGGTCTTTTCCAATCTTAACAACTCTATGATTCTATGATGGTGAAAATTTGATCTGAGGTTTAAATTTTGAATCACTGGTTTTCCTCTCATTTGTGTTGTGTTTTCCCATTAAGATTTCCCATTGTTGACTAGAGAAGAGTTATTTATGACTCATATTCAAGACCACAGGTGTCCCATAGGAGTTCAGAGAGGACTTATGGCACCATTAGATACCTGTCAAGCGGTTCCAGGTCTGTTTTGGAAACCCCTGTAACACCCTTCCTATCAGGGCAGTGTGCCATACACAACTCTCCCAGGATGAACTGGGTGGAACAGTATGTTTGAAACTGCATGTGTGCAATCATTAACCTGCAAGTGACAGCAAGGGTACATACCCTTGTGAACTGGTTGTAAAAACCTTTTAAGTCAGAGTAGATGTCTGGTTTTGGTAAACACCTTCTAGTCCATCTCCTCAGCTTAGAAACTTTAGTCTGCCTGAGTGGAACAAGGCCATCTTACAACAGTCAAGGCTCTTGTCCTTTACTTTTATTCCTCTCTCTCTACATAAAATTTAGCAGCCACCCATGTCTGTATACAAAACAGTGAGCTTTGTGGTATCACAAATGATAAAAATGTAATGTAAAAAAATCACATCCAGCAACACTTCTTCCATTTTTAATTATTTTCTCATAAAAGCAATTTATAAGACTTAAACAAGGACAAGAAAATGCTCTTAAAAAGGCATGCAATATCATTTAGCTTCACCTAGAAGCTTTACCATTCTAAAAAGCATTCACACTCAGTTTAACTGTTCTTAGTGATTACAGTTTGCATTACCTGTTATTTAAAATATTGATTCTTGTTCCTTCTCTTCATACAGCTTTAGAGTCTTTCACACAGTGTAAACTTCCCTGTCATAACTTCATAGATAATTCATCTCATATTTTCATGAGTGCTTCTATCATTTAGAAAAGATTAGGCAACCATCTGCAGAAATGTCTGCAGTAAATAGTTGCAGGGCAAGGAAATAGTCTAGATGTCCTTGTGAGTCCTGCTTTTTTCAGTTTACTTACTTTTCAGTCATTCTAGGACAGAAAGTAAGAATTATTGAATTCAAGAATAGCTTAGTAAATTACAGTTTATTCTCAGTCATCATCTCTTGACTTTTAATTGTACAGAATTGAACAATAAAGGGGCACATATTAGCCTGTGTGTAAGAACTATGTAGCTTGCTGCAGTGTTCAGTAAAAAGAGACTGTTTATATAAAAATGATGCCATTCTGAAATAACTCCTGCACTGGCTAACCATATCAGTAATTCAGTTAATGAAATACACAACAAAAGCAAAATACTTAATGTAGAAGTAAAATAGTATGAAATATAAAAAAGAAATAAAGATAGTGAAGAATTATTATTATACCATGATTTAAATTTTTAAAGGCTGCACATTAATAAGTTATTATAGTAGAAACATTAAAATGATGAGAATACTACAAGAGAATGCATTAAAAGTCTTTCATTTAAAAAGCAAAAATATATAAAGATAACCCCCTGTATTTTCATTCTTTAATGTGTTATTATGTCCATGAATCTTTGAGAGAACAGTATGGAACAGGAGAGAAAAACATACTGCTAAATTTACAGGATTCAAATGTTAAACTTGAAAATGTAAAGTGCTTTTTATCAGTATTGTTATTTTTATACACAAACATTTTGGGATAGATTACCAGGGAAATATTTGAATGGGAAAAATGTGAAGTGCAGAGCATCTTCTGCCTACCTGGCCATGATAATTACAAATGTCAGATTTGGTAGATATAAATAGGGGTAAAGCTGTAGTTTGGGCTTCCATCCACCCCACCTTTTCCTCTTTGCTTAGTTATAATTCTGCAAAGCACATGTGAAAACACACTACCTGCTGTGGTGACATTTTACATTCATTTTGAACAGGTATGAGTCACTTCACTAGATTTTTATGCTCAGTTTCTCCTGCCTAGGTGTATGATGATGAGCAGTTGGGGCCAGGAAGGCAAGTAATAGAGTTTGAACAGTTTCGACATTCTCTGCACATTAAAAGTGAATAAATATTACATCTTTATGATATTCTTCACTGATCAAATCTCTAGCCATAAATAAACAGGTTCAGATCCCACTAAAGATAATGGCTGGCCAAGAGAGTCACTGCAGAGATGCACAGGGAGACAGCAGATTGCACTGCCATGAGAAAGTCTAGCTCCTCGGGATTTGTGCTATCATTTATACTTTAATTCAGCAATATTTCATTTCTTATGTCATTAAAAATACCAGCAGTAGTATTAATCCAAAATTATGTCCTAGGAGTAAATGGGTCTCCCTAGAGATGAATATAAACTAATTACCTTTGTACAATATGTTGTGTTTAGAATACATAATTATTTTCCCTAATTTTTTGAGAGATGAAAGAGTGCATGTGTATAGGTATTAGGATATCTCTGTGTGCAAGAGAAAGGAAATCTTGTATCTAATTTCCTACAAATGTTTACCTGTCTTTTACTTGATAAAATGCAATAATTTATTAAAATTAAAAAATATATACTGTGTTAGTACAAATGCTTTTGCCTTTCATATTTCCACTATCATAAAATCCTTTCCATGTTTTCATGAGTAATAGCATATTTTTCTCACTGTGTTCATGAATACAGCTCAGTTCAGATCTTAATTTGCTCCAGTGAAAGAAATTACTCCATTCAGTTTGAAACTGATCAAAGCTCTTCTATACTGTTTTGGAGACCCAAAAGGGGACTTTTTATGGGACCAGGATCTACGTAGGAAGTAAGCAAAGGCTGTTTTAAGAACGTTTTCCACATTCACTAAGAAGAGGTTCCCATGGAAATCTAATTCAGCTAATGGTTACGTTACCCTTTTGGCAACTTGCCTGCCTCATGAGGAAATATCATTTTAAGGGGTTCCCATGGAAAGCTATAGCTTAAATCTGTACTGCAGAGTGATGGTATTCACTAATGCCCTGAAGCTCTGTGTCCTGACAATGCAGCATTAGAGAACAAGTGCTTCCTTGTGGGGCCTGGGTACCCTGCTACAGTGAAGCAAGGCTGGAGATAGGGAAGGGAATGCTCCTCTGATTTCCTTCTGTCCTAGGACTTGCTGTAAGGAAAAAAAAAAGCAACAAAAACCCTGCAGCTCATGTTTTGTTCAGTTTGGGGGTTTTGTTGGGTTTTTATTAACCATCAATCCTACAAAAGAAGAACTAAAAAAAAAAGCAAAAACCCCTCAGTCCTTTGAATGTAGTGACATTTATTATGTATATATATGAGAGATAATTTTATAGTGAAAATGAAACAGAAAGTCACAGCTTCTCAAGTCAATGCAAAATTGTGTTCTATGTGAACACACATTCTGCCATCTAGTGACCAGAAGAAATTATACTGACCAGTTGCCAATGTGATAAGAAACCCCAAGTACTGCTACTGCTGTGTATCTTTGTTAGAGAACCTCTAGAATGGACTAAAAACAAACATGCAGAAAATTTTTTCAAGCTCCTGGAAGTCACAAATTGATCGGATGTACTGAAATTAGTTAATATTGCAGTCCAAAAATTGATTTAAACAAACTGATTCTTTAGGTATTTCTCTCCTCCCCCTTCACCTGGCACTTACATCAGCATTTTGCATAATTTCTGGGAAAAACATTTGTGTGTTAGCACAGAGAGGATGTCATGCTACTGCACATGAGACAGTTTTTATTATTGCACATTCTGGCTGAAAGACCTATTCCGTTCATTCTGTAGTCAAGAGTAAATGCAAACACTTATTTGGCTAGTTACAGTTCAGGAGTGGGCAGGATAGTATGAATCACACTGTCGGAGCGCTGTGGGTGAAAGAAAATGACAGTCACTTTGGGGAATCGGCTGCCTCTTCTTGCTTTTAAGGTTCTGAAAAGCCTTCAGGAAACTGCTCTCACTTTCCAGGTGGTTCTGTACAAGCTGACGACACTCAGCAACTCTGAAGTTCCTTGACATTGTACATATCCTAAGGGGGTAACCCTGGAGGTCTCACAGTCACTTTTTTTTTTTTAGTTCATTCATGATGCCATCACCAACTCCTATACTGAAAAAGGCTTTTTGTATTAATACCAGTGTGTCCTGCACCATAAATAGCACAATTCATAGTAGATGGTACACCATAATGCATTTGCACTGTGAAGTTCCCATGAAATGTGATAAAAAATAACCATAAAAGCCAAGCCAACATGGTTTATATGTCCTCTGATGACTAGGATATGTATGCAACAAATATATATATATATATGTTACAAATAAGATAAAACAGCCTAGGCATAAAATCTGTTTGATACAAACCTTAATTTTTAAGAATATCCACTTGTCAAAAAGCAGAGACTAGCCTTGGTGAGTAGAACCTTGCAAAGCTGGTATTTTTCTTTTGTATTTCTCAGTTGTCCTAGTTTGCATTTTTACACTGTTAACAGATTTTTTTTCTTCTTTATTCCTACAGAGAGCACATGGCACCTCTCTTCTCTCCTAAAAATGTACACCTACACTGGCCGCAAGAGTTTAGCTTCTACTTTAAAAACTAAAAAGGTTACTCAATAGGAATAAAAATTCACATAACATAACATAACGTAACATAAAAATAAAGGTAAAGCCAATGGGACTTGTGATAAGAGTTGTAAATAAAACTGAACTGTAAACTTTGGAATTGCAAATTTTGTTTTTCTGTCCTAGGAGGCATGGAATTATATTACATGCCTCAGCTTATACAGAAAATGAAATCATGGAATCATATAATCATTTAGGTTGGAAAAACCCTCCAAGATCATCAACCTTTGACCAAACACCACCATGAAAACTAAACCATAGCACTAAGTGCCACGTCCAGTCATTTTTGAATGCTTCCAGAGATGGTGACTCCACCACCTCCCTGGGCAGTCTGTTCCTATGCTTAACCAAATGAAATGTCACATCCATATTAAAATATCTGCATCACTAAAATACATTGAATTATTGATCCATTATGTACAGCTGAGGATAGGTAAAATAGGCATCCTATTGCAGGGATCTCTTGTACTTCCATAGCCACCAAAGGACCACTGACAGCAGAATAAATTCTTTTATCAGATAACTAAACCTCACGTTTTCTACCACAAATGTTTGGAATGTGTTATGATTCCTTATAAGTCTTGGTCTGGTTAAAATGATTCAATTCCCCATAATGCTATTTGTTACTTACATTTTGAGGTATTTATGAGTTTTATCTTCATGCTGTGTAGATTATAGCATTAACAACGTAATAAAAAGGCTTAAAACCCTTGCATGTTTCCAGGCCTAACTTAGAGTCACTGTTGAGTTCTGAATTAGACCATGTACTTGTTTGTTGCTGAAAGGATTTGCTTTCCCCTTGTATTTAACAAAACAATATGATTAATATCAGTGTTTGAGGTAAAAGCAGAGAAGAACTGTCCTGTTTCACCCAAATAAAATTTAGGACAGACATTACCAAAAGAATTCTCTTCAGAAACGAATGTCTACAAAAATACCTTCTGGGTTAGAAAACTTATTTTCAGCAGCAAGAACTAGGTAAGAAGAGTGAGAATGATAAAAATTCCTTTACTCAGAATGTCAATTCAAATATCTAATATTATATCCCAGATATCAGGTCTTGAATCATGCTGACTTGACCTTGCAGGACACCTCTGTGCCAGATACTGCCTACATTAGGATGGTTCTTACCACCTTTCCCACACAAACAGGTCCTTGAATTTACTGTGCCTTTTAGTCATACTCTAGGATGACTTGGGTTAAAATGCTTTCCCATCCCAGAAAGCATTTAAATACTGCTTCTCTGTGAAGTATTGAGGGAAAAAACCTGCATAATGGGTTCACCTTCTATATTTATTACCTAGGATCTGAAAATTAAGGAAAGTTTCATTCTATTTAGTATTTATTGTAAACTTAAGTAAGATATTGTATTATAAAATGCTTCATAAAAATGCATTACTGTTAAGTTTCTTAGATTAAACAATTTTGAGAACATTGTTTGTACTTATACACAAAAAGTGGACATTTCTGATCCCATTACAAAAATGTACTTGACCCTATTTTTTTCTTTTCCCATGAGGCCTGAATTTTAATGAGGCCTCCCCCATGCCAGTACATTGCATTTCCTGGTACTGCTTTTGTTCTCATGTGGCATTCAGTTAAATATTTCAGCTGAATATGAAAATGAGAGCATTGCATAAGTCTGGTTCCATTTTTTGACAAAACTTATAAAAAATATTTTTGTCTGTGTAATGAAAAAATTATCTTTAATATATACTTGCTGTATAAATGCTTAATATATCAAAGGGAGATTAGCTGAAAAGTGCATCTCAAAGACCATCAGCAATAGTTGAAATGAATTGAAAATGTGTTGTTGCTTAAGTGGAAAAATGAAAAAATTGAGGCATTACAGTCATGCTTAGTGGTATTTGTAACTCCATTGTTATGACTGGAGCTGTATCAGGTATCCTCCACAACCCAGAGAACTGATCTCCCAGACATCCCTTTGCCTCTTCACCAGCAGTCTCTGTCCTGCAGGACGCTGCATGTGCCTGCACCCAGCACAAGATGCTGCAGGACTGGGACCAAAACATTCACTACCTCCCTGTATGCCTCTGGAAAGCCTTCCTCTAGCAAAGGTCTCCCATTATTGCACTCTGTAACTTAAAAAGTAGAACTAAGTCTTCTGCAAGAATGGTGCCATATCCTCTAAATTGCCTGACAAGCAGAGATCATGCAGCCAGCAAACTCAGAGTAAACATGCCTTGCTGTGACAGCCTCTGCGGGGGAAAAGCTATGTAAAGTCTCCTGCCATTACCATGTTATTAATTACAGTTTAAATGTGTCATCTGTACTGCACCTTGTAAAAATTGTAAAAATATTCTAATCATAATTTGTATTAGAATATTGATTGCAATAAGAGATTTTCCACAGAATAAAAAGCTATCTTAAATCAGAGGAGCTGTAGAAGAGGTGTATTTTGAAAAAATTTATTCCTAAAATTTGTAACACACATATGTATATATACACATACATATATATATTATATATTTGCATGTGTGTATATATATAATTTAATTATCTTTTATATTTATTTCTGGGGTATATTAAAAATGTTGAATGTTTAATCCTCAAAATATATTTTATTAATTAGATTTTCAAATATTCTCTTTAGAATGCAAACTGCATTGCTGTTTTCAAATGAATAATTAAGTTTATATTTTAAGTGATGCCATTAATGAATATTTACAAAAGAAACACTAATTTGGAGAAATACATTAATAGTTTACTAGAAAGGAAAAAAACCTCTTTCTTCTGATTGACTTCTTAAAAATAAGTTCCCCTTTAACTGTTTCTTTAAATAGAAATTTTAATGTGTTTAATGATTTATCAAAGCAAGGTGTTTGCAAATAATATTTATTAGTGATATTTACGTCTCATGTAATGTTTGGTGGTTTTTGAGGCAGAAAGGTAAGTTTTATTATCTTCATGCCTTTACAAATTGGGGAGAATTTTGAATTTTGCATTTGCAAGGTAACCTTCCAGCAGAAAGGTATTTTTTAATGTTTGTGTTCCTAGTGTTTCAGACACCTTCTGCCTCATCAGAAACTCTATGTGATTGTAGTTGAAGTGGTTTCAATGTAAACCCATATTTCCCAGCACACACTTCCTGAATTAGAGTCCCAGGTTTTTTTTAAACAGAATATTTAGCACTGAGCTGCAGACAGCTGTGTGTGCCTGGGAGGATCATAGGGAACTGTGCTGAAGACACAGCAATCCCCCTCTAAGGGCAAAGGACTTTCAGCATTTCATTACAGAAATGAAAAGTGGAGCTAAGACAGAAGTCTAGGAGGTTTGTACAGGACAAGAGAGGGAAAATGACAGCAGTGATAGGATAAACAACTAAAGCACTCTCGTCTCCCACACTCTGATTTTTCATAGGTTTTCCCTATTAAAATCAATGGGGAGAGTAAGATGTAATCTAGTCTTTTTAACTGAGAGGTTTCAGGAAGGAAACAGATCATGAACACTTGTTCTGCTGTATTCAGCCTAAAAATTAAACAGTTCATTGGCTAACTTACTATTATTTCCCATTGCCACCATTTCCAAAGATGACTCGTTATCTCTGTTGAAGGCTTCATCAGCCAGAAAGATGAGTGCAGAAATAGAAGTCCTCTCTGGAAGAGCAGCAGGCTCTGCCACAGAACAGCAATGTCTAACACTGTCATAGTCATTTTCTGGTGTGGTTGCACTGATTCAAAACAAAGGAATAGAATGTCTGCATTTGAATAATTGTTTTTGTCCCATGTCATACAGCTGATTTATAGTATGTGTCACTATTGAATGTTGGTTCATAAAATAAAATCATATTGTAAAATCTGCAGACATAAATTTAAGTATTCATTGAAAGTTGAGTGTAGCAAAGTTAAGTTGATGTTAACTGCCATGATCACTTGCCTGACTCTTGCCAGCAACTTCCAGGTATGTTTAGGAACATATTGCATGAGACAGTATGTGACTTTTGAGAAATGTCTACACACAAGCTTTCATAAACCTTTATTCTGTCTTTAGAATTTGGAATGATGGGAGATCATACAATTAAAAGTCAGCGACCTCGATCTGTTCATGAGAAAAGGGTCCCTCAGGAACAAGCTGATGCTGCTAAATTTATGGCACAAACTGGTAATACATCAGTTACATTTTTTCTATTTACTGTTGTTAATTTTAGCAAGACCACTGCATGTTTCCATAATCTTTTGCTGCATATTTGTCAGTTTTCTAAGCTGATACTTTTTTTGAATCATTTTTTTTTTTTCACCAGTTAAAGTCCATAAATAAAGTGGCTAAGAATTAGGTAGATCATGCAAAAACATGCACTGCGAATGTGGATACTGAATCATTTAGTGTAAGTATGAATTTCTTTAGTAGTAAAAGCAGTCTCACATGTACGAAACACAGGACAGCTCACGGTGACATGTTAACGTTTTTCCAAAGATGTTAAGAACATGCTTCAGAATTTCTTAATAAATAGACTGTCTAATCCCAGCTTTAGGCATTTATCAAATTAATTAATTACTGGGGTGACTTTAATGTGCATGTATTCAGCATTTACTATCTTTGGCCCAGCACAACGCTCTATTCTCTAGTTTCCAGATTCATAATTGCTAAATGAAATCGGCCGTAAGTAGTTTTTAATTGGATGTGCAAATTATCTAACAGTTTTTCATCTAAAACATATTTTTTAATTTTGTTTGAGCAACTTCATCTTCTTTATCTAAAGATACCAAGATGATATTGGAAACCTGGAGCTGAAGTAATTAAAAAAAAATAATCCTGATTAGCCTGTTTACCAACAGTTACCACAGCAGCCTTTGAGGTCAATGATAAAATTTCAGTGGTGAGTTGAATTAAGCTCTCATACACCAAAGCTACTGCCCATTTTGACTTCAATAATGATCCACGTATCTGTTGGTAAAACCTAACTATTGGTACCCTACACTCTCCATTCCAGTAAGTTACTGCATTGACAATCTTGTGCCCCATAATTTTTTGTATGGATTTGAAACAACATCCTCTGTATTCCATAGTTACTAACCTAGAATATATGCCTGCATCAGTCGTACATAATGCTTCCAGTTTTTACGCACTTCAGGAAAAGAGTTATAATTGCTTCTAGTTATAGTGCATGTTTGACATCCTTAGTGGTAGGGTGCTTTACTTAACAGATTTGCAGAAATTGATATATTAAGCAATCTGAGTACATGTATAGCCAATCAGTGTAGATCTGTTTGGTAACAAATTTAGAATGGGAAAAAGTCTGTTTCCCTCCTATTAATCTATAGGATTGCTTTTTATGGCTAACTCACAGATGCTCCTGTAAGCAAATGCAGTGGAAGAAGGGAGCCTAGAATTCTCTAGGTCTCCATGCAATTTTTGTTTAGGCAAGTAGAACTTATCACTTGCATACCTAGCTCAGACATAGAATGTTAGTTGCTTACTACATAGTATAACACTTTTGCTTTTATGCTGCTTCTTGAATTCATACAATTACTCAAAAAATAAGTAAAATTATCTGGGTTTTTTCCCCTTATAAATCCCTAAAACTTTAATAATCTCCGACAAATCTTGTATCTGATAATTTTTAGTCTTGCACTGCAGTGCATCTATTATAGGTGTTAGAGAACTGCATTACAAATGCAGCACTTACACCATCACCTTCCAATACATTGTGTGTGTGGAGTGGGAGATGAACATTCAAAATTATACAGAATTGGTTTTCAAGGTCCTGTTCTGAAAGCATGTGAGATGTATGAGCATATAAATTTAGATGCCCAAATTTGGGGAAATCTGTACTTTCCATGCTGTAGGTTAACACATTTTAAGTAATACTTGTGCTCTTTCTGGACATACTAATTTTCATCTCTTCATTTTGTTTTTCCTTTGTAGTGATCATTGCATATTTTCTTCACCTGTAATGCATTAATTTTTCTTGCAATAAAATGATTGTGATATCTTCCTAAACTGATTCATAAGGTTTTTTCCTAACATATCTATCTCATTAATTTACCCACTAAGAAATCTTAATAGTAATTGGTTACTGAGTTTATGAGGTTTTATATTTTAAGCCTTGATATTTTATTTTGTGTAATAATAAAACAGATACAAAAGTGCAACAAAATGTTTGTATGTTTTTAAAAGGCAGAGAGACAGGAATAGAGAAGTATCCTGGAAAATATTTATGAAAAGCATTTAATACTGTTAGAATCGTAGACTTAATCCACCAAATTTTGCTGGAAATTGAAGAGTTTTAAAATGTGTTACTAAAATGCGCATTTTTGTGGTTTTGGAGAGTGATATAAGGCAGTAAAAACATTTATTAAAAAATACTGTGTGAATAATTTCTTGTTCTATATTTGTCATTTTATGTGTTTGGACTGATCCTTCCCTTAGGTGTTATGGGATTTAGAGAGTATAATGCAGGTAAGTTTTACACAAATCAATGAGGCCTTCCATACAGTAAGTTATGTTTCCTCTTATGTGTCAAGCAGCAGGGGAGAATAAGAGTTTGATACCTTGCTAAGAGATAATTTGAGATTGTAGATTTAATGTGAGTGATGCAAAAATTTAAGAGTTCTCATATAACAGAAAAGAAGAAAGAAAATAAAAAGTAGCCTTTTCAAAATTTTCATTTCAGAAAAGACAAAAATGGATAAGAGAAAAGCAAACAGTGAAAGATATATTTGCAGATTATGTAGTCAACCTACATTTATTCTAGAAAATATAGTAGTCTTTATGTACTTAAAAATGGTGAATTAACAATGATGTGATAGATTTGTGAAGACATTTCCCTTCTTTTAAATTTTTTAAAATAAGTAATAATCATCCTGACAGCAGTACAAAATAGTCTGAAAATTTTAAAAATTACCAAAATATCATAATGTATTGTATAAAAGCAAGCAAAGCAGCTGGTGAGATGTGTGTTCTTTATTTTGTCTTTATTTTGCTCTTTTTGCTTTGTACAACATGTTAATGTGGAGGATCTTTCTCCAGAAAATGTTTAAGCCTTGTTTACATATGATGAAGTATATTAAGACATTGTACCTTTTGTGAATGAACAGTACATATATGCTCAGCACTTATAATAATTAATACTAATTTCAAAATTCACTCAATACAGTCACACAACAATCTGACAACAGACTAATAATCATGTTGCTGCTATTTTCCATCATATTCCAAGGGTTAAGAGTAACATTTTTATCACTTTAAGATATAAAAAAAATAAAATTTTTAGTTTTTAGTTTCTGTATTTTATTAGATGTGTACTGTCAACATGTCTGTGTTGAATAATGGGATCGCTTACACTGGGTATATATAACTGTTTTACATAATGAGGAACATCTTGAGAAACATAGTTTAGACTTTTTCTGCCGTTTGACCTTTTATCTAAACCATTTGAACAAAAGAAAAGTCAAACTTCAAAAAGAAAACTTCCAAACATGTAGGAAAAGACAAAAAATATTAGCCTAGAAACCCACAGTAATATAAGTCTTTTTATCATGTATATAGGGCTTATAGTACACATTTTATAATTGTTAATGTCTACATACATATTAAAGATATTTAGCATATCATCTAACCTGAGCCCAAGCCATCTCACTGCCTAATCAAAGTGCTAAATGCATGTCAGAAAAACTATTAAAACAATAACCAGTGATTATTTTTTTTCATTTTTTTCACTTAACAAATAAGGAAAAGGACTACAAAAATCACTGGGGAATTTTTGTGTGTAGAAAGCTCATAATTTTCCATAGAAATTTTTAGAGTTGCATATAATTTTATTAAAAACAGAGGGATTTGTGTGCTAATTATAATACATTCTGTCATGTTACGGAATAAGAAGCTTTTTTTTTTTTTTTTAAAGCACTGAAAGCCTCAGAATTGAATCTTAGAAGTCTAGCAAAGACAATCATTTTGCAAAGGTTCCATGCTTGACCTCTGGGGGGGAAAAAAAAAAACAAACAAAAAAACAAACAACAGAAAGACATCTTGGAGAGATTCACAGATTCTTGCCATAAAGTACAGTTTGAAGAAAGAGTATGTCATTTACTGCATACTTGGCAGGTAGCACCAGAATATTCCTGGTTTGCAGACAACCCCTCGACTGTGATCAGTATCAAAACTTTTGGAAGACTAGAAATATATTGAGGTAACTGAAATTTCAAGCAAGCTCTTCAAGTCTGCATATTTTATCATACCACTGATTTTAAAACAGAAAATCCCATTTGTTTCAAAAAGGACTTACACTTAAAAATCAAGCATGCAATAGGGGTTTCAGCTGCCATTTTACGTTACATGCTGATTTTTAACAGAAGAAGCTAAACATCAATGCACAGTTATTTACTCAAATTGTTAAGTGAGGTATATTCACATTATTTTTGCATTTGCTTTCTGAGAATACTCAAGGGATCTATTTTTCTGAATATGAATTCCTTTGGGAAAGGAATTCCAGAATTGTGTGTATAGCTGTTCATGAGAATTAAATTCAAGCATTCTCCAGAGCATCCATGCAAGAAAACTTTATGCATTACTTGCTTTCAAAAATTATAAATAAAATGTTCTATCTCTCAAAAAATTTTTTAAAATCCTCTTTTCTAATATGTAGCATTAACAAATCACATATGACAATTTTGAGCATAGTAGTATTTATTATGTGCAGTAGTGCGGTCTGACACACCCAAGAATTCAGCACACCTGTAGGTCAAAAGCAAGGAGTGTATCTGTGCAGAAAATGATCAAAGTTGCCATCCCGCATTTCAGGTTAAAATTTAGTTAAAAAAATGTTTTTCTTTGCCAGGGAACTTCTTTCAAATGCTATATGACTCTGCTGAAGAAAATATAAGACATTAGGGGGTTGGTTTGTCTGGGGTTTTTTTCATTGGAATTCCCTTAGTGGTAAGGTTCCTTAAACTGTTACTGAGCATTAATTCTAGAGGGATAAGTAAAAATATCAAAGATAAATGCTTTTCTATTATACTAAAAGTGTTGTCTATGTACTTTTAGAATCCTGAGGGCAGTGCTGTTAATGAAGTGTTGAAGGGCAGTAGCTCTCATAAAGTTGTAAATTATGCTAAGACATCAAAGTGTTCCCCTCTGACAGGTGTTATGTGATCGCAGCATTGTAGGTGTCTTTGTTTTCTATTCATTGCACATTTTCACAGCCGCTTTACTCCATAAACTTTTAAATATTTATTTTGGTGTTGTACCTTTTTTCTTTGATTTATAAGAGCAGATGATAATGAGCTTCAGAAAAAAAAAAATTGTGTCATTAATACTTATGTCTATATTCATGTTTGTTTGTTGTCTCGAATACAGGTGAATCTGGTGTTGAAGAGTGGGCCCAGTGGAGTACGTGTTCAGTTACTTGTGGTCAAGGGTCGCAGGTGCGAACCAGAACTTGTGTATCACCTTATGGGACACACTGCAGCGGCCCTTTAAGAGAATCAAGGGTTTGCAATAACACTGCCCTCTGTCCAGGTAGTGTTAGCAGCCAATAAATAAAATTGTGGATGTTTTTGAACTGTATAATGATAAGAACTTGAAATGATATTATTATTATTATTATCATTATTATTATTATTATTATTATTATCATGGGTTTCCTAGGGGTATTTCAGTTAAAGCAGAGAATTGTAATTCTGTTCACCTGTGAATTTTTTTCATGTCGGTTATTATTTTCAGAACCGTCAAGATATGGAACAAGAGCACCTTTTTTCTGACAGTTTCATTTTTTTTCAAAAAGTCTATATTCTCTTATTTTCACTTAGAAAAGAGAAGGTAGCATGAGTACAAAGACAAACTAGGGAAGAAATCCAGATCATGAATACATTAAGGAGCAGAGACTAATTAACAGGGTGGGTTAACATATATTATTTGACCCTGCAATTGTTTTGCCATTTAGAATACTCTCTTCTAGGCAATGGGCCAGACAATGTTCCATGCACAGTTATGTCTTCATGGACTTCCCTTTGCATTGTTCTGGCAAGAAAGGGCAACAGCTACCTATCAAAGAAAAAAAGATCAGACAAAAGTAACTCTCTTACATCTGACACACAGTAAAGGTCATCAGTATCTTGCATCACAGTTTTCCTACTCCTTTTGTCTGAGAGTTATGGACATCGTTGGAGTTCAGCAGTAGTTATACGCTAAGGAGAAGAGACAGGCATATTCAAGTGAGTTGCTGAAAGGGCACATCTTTCTTTAAACTCTACCTGTGGATCTGATTAATCTATGATGGGAAGCAAGAGGGAAGGCATATGACCCGTGACTACATTAATTTTCCTCTGCTGTGAGTGAAATGCAAAAAAAAAGACTATATACTATCCTTCAGATGTACAAATTCCTCACTCTGTAACATTTGAACCCAAGAGGGTGGTGAGACATCTTCAGCTTCTAGGAGAAGCTCAGTACATTTTTGAAGTAAACTGTCATACACAGAGAACTCTTGGACTTTATCTCAATGAACAGTAATATGTTGAATCAAACTCTGATGCTGCTACTGTGTGTTGAAAAATAGCCAATGGGCAGTGCATATGTGATCCCATCCAAGTTTGTGTATCAGCATTCTAAGCATTTAGGGAGCCTCTGTAATGGAAAGCAACTTACAAGATTGTCTCTATAAAGCATGATGGTAACAAGAATTGCTCTCAACACCTAATGCTTTTCTATTGTGCTTTAGGTGAGTGATTCACATGAAATTTCCTAATATTTCAGAGTAGAAATGCCTAGTTAGACCTGAATTTTAATACTTTAGAAGTGTTAAAACTTTAACGCATGGAAATGTTTCCATACAAAAATGGCATCTATTTCTGAAAGTTAGAGTAGCTTAGATTGTGCCAGAGGTGGGAAATACTGCAAGAGAACTCTCAAGTACAAAAAGAAAAAATGAAAGAAGAGAACTATAAAAGAAATGAACAAACATTGCAAACAATCAATATAGATATAAATATTCATTTGAAATTATGTGAAGAATGAACATGAAAACACAGTCCATCTCTCACAATGAGTTCTTCCTGATTTCTTGCTAATTAGTATTAACTAAGAAGAAGAAAGAGGATTAAATCACGTAATTTTCAGAATTTTATCTTCATTCTCTCCAGGAAGGGATACGAAGTTTTCACACCAAAACAAAGCAAAACAAAACAAAAAAATCCAGGTAATGCAGAAGTCAAGGTAATTAATTTGCTGTCAAATTTAAACTGGAAAAAAGTTAATTCTTAGATATGATGTTGTCACACAAGCTTTAAACAATGCTACCCAAAAGAGTGCTACCCAAAAAGATTTCTCAGGTCAACAGAGGAGCAGTTCCCTTTTATCTTCACAGTTCAGGATACAGCTTTTGTTTCCAGAGACCCAGTATGAGCAAAGGCTACCAATTCTTAGTTTCTACGCTGCCAAGATATTTTCTTTTTCAGCTTGCCACAGCTGATTCTGATAATCTCTATGTATCTTGAGTTACCTTTCCTAAATAATTAGTCTTCTGGCTTAATCTTGCATGTTGTTCCATACAGTTACAATAACCATATTAATTTATGTTGTTCTCTGTCTAATGACAGAATCACTACTGTGTAGCAGTGTGCAAGATTAGCAATTTAGAAATGTGATTTTCCTAGGCACAGCTCCATTAATTTTCTAAACATCCCTTTAATTATTAGCCCAAATATCCTCTGTCCTCATTCTGTTATGTATCCTGAGTCAGAGAGTTACATAGTTCAGGATTATTCCTGGTCCATGCATAAAAAAAATACACAGTCTTTACAGTAGTTTATTTAAAACAGACGTTTGACAAAATGATTAGTAAAAGGGTGGGGGGGGGAATTGTGAGAGCTGGAATGTTTCCTAATCAAAAAGTTGCCTCTTCAACATCAAAAAATATGCAGAATGGCCTACTGTACTGTACTTCATGCATCTATCCATAGGCTTCAGAGGAACCTGTTAAACTTGCAAATACTAATGCAAAGCTTTCAGACTATTTTTTCTCTTGCCTTAATATATTCTTTATAAACACTTTACATATTAAACATAATATCCAAGATACTCACTGGAATGTTAGGGAGCATATTTCTCTGTGATCTCAATGTCCTGGAAAAATTTGAAAATGGGATTCACCACCTTCATATATATGTATGTATTGGAATAGAACTTTAAATTTCAGAATAGTATTACTGAGAGTTCAAGCAAAATAATGAAGGAACCACTATTTACATAATTTTTGGGTTATTTGTATTTATTTCAGACCAATACTATTCTAGAGAAGTGCAGCATAGTAGACAACAAAACATAGCTCAGGTAATTTTTGTCATCACTGGTTCTTTTGTGAGTGGGGACACCTCAGGATCCATTCCTGCAGCGCTACTGATTCTTTTCAGTTTAGTGAATGCTTTCTAACACAGCTAAAACTTAAGAGGAAAGAACATGGGATTTCCATGTCTGCAGATTATCTCAGCTTCTATTTCTCCTTCTCTATTGGCTTCAACACCTTTTACCACAAAATTTAGCTGAAGATTAGCATTTTCAGGCTTATGGGTAAAGCAAGACGTGGCAGGAGCAGGAATACACTAAGCCATTTCAAACATTTTTATGCCCAAATGCTATACTTCGGCTGATGTTATATGCTAAGGTAGTTTTATTTACCTCCCTTTTTTCTCTCCCTTGTCCTGTTGCAACAGGGCCTGCCAAAACGCTTGTCTGTATCTTTCTTAGAGGCCCCCTTTATGTAGTGGGAGGCCACAATAAGGTCTCCACAGAGACCTCTTTTCCAGGCTGAACAACCCAAACTCTTCTATCCTGTCTTCATAGGAAAGATGTTCTATCCCTCTGATCATCTCTGTTGCAGTGCTCTGGACCAGCTCCAACAGGTTCATGTCTTTCTATACTGAGGATCCCAGAGCTGGATGCAACACTCCAGGTGGAGTAGAGGAGCGGAATCCCCTCCCTCGCCCTACTGGCCACGCTGCTTTTGATGCACTTGTGTGTGGCTTCTGGGCTGCAAATGCACAGTGCCGGCCCAGGTCCAACATCTCAGTGACAAGCACCCTGAAGTCCTTCTTTGCAGGGCTGCTCCCAATCCCTTTATCTCTCATCCTGTGTTGAAACGAAGTTGCCCCCAAGTCATGTGCAGGACCTTGTTGAACATAGTAGCATTCACATGAGCCTGCTTCTTGAGCTTGTCCAGATCTCTCTGGATGGCATCCTGTCTTTCAGGTTTGTCAATCATGCCACTCAGCTCAGTGTTGTCTGCAGACTTTCTGAGGGTGCACTCAATCCCACTGTCTATGCCATTGATGAAGATATTAAACAGTACTGGACCAGCACCACTTGTAATGAAACATCAGCGGCCGTAATAGTTTTTCAATATCTGTTCAATTTAAAGCTGAACAAATCAAAAGCATTTAAACCCCAATAAAAATCTCACAAAATATGTTTGTAGGATGAAGGCCAGCATGGCCTAACACCTCCTCCCACTTCACAGCAGTTGCATGTTGTGAGCACTGTGGGTGTTCACTTCAACATGATTAGGTTCACAGAGTGGCAGAGAGATGGGAAAGATGCTCTGCAGTAATCCAAACTTGTTGTGTTAGCAATGTTTTTGACAGAGAAGCTGGCAATAATCTGAATATTTTTGTCCCAAATAATGAATCTTGCATCTGAAACTGTGTTATAGAAAACAGTAACTCCTCTGCGGGCCAGCTCTCCATCTGGTGTAATTTGGCATAGCTCATCTGGCTATAATTCATCAGATGCTATAGGGGATTTTTTTGCATTTAGAAAATAGTATTAAAGAAAGAAGATGTAAATAAAATATCAGAAATAAAAATCAAGGGTAAGAAACTTTAAAGTTTTAAGATATTCTTATAAAGAGAATCTGGATAACACTGGGCACTTCTGTAATGCGTTGAACAGATTAATTCTTCTTGATATTTGTTTTGCTGAAATTGGTTGTTTTTTACAGTTATGCCTATTCCATCCTTGACTTTAGTATTGATCTACTAGTTTCAGATATAAAAATCTATAAATGCAAGAAGCTGATGTGAATTTTTTACTTAATGAGCTAAAATTTGTTGTGGAAGATAATTTTTGGCACAGCTTAATTTAAACCACAAACAGATAGAGGCTGCTTTGAGTGCACCCAAAATGAGACATTTTGTCTTGGCTTATGTTTAGTTCCAAAATAACAAAAGAATTGTTCTGTGTTGCTGCTAACATGCAGTCAGCTCTTGCCAGAAGAAATATACATCCTTTTGGTTAGAGACAGTACCTTTAAAGAGCCACTCAGAACATTTTTTTAATTTTCAAATATTTTTTAAATTTTCAAATATAGACAACTAACTTAGAACATTTTGACAGCATAGAATCAAAATTCCAAATTAAGCAATAGACTTGAACTTATATGTGCCCTGAAAAACCCCACCATGTGTCTACATAGAGTCAAGAACTTTCCAATTTATCATTTTTCCCAGAGAATAATATTTTTAGAATTTGGGTTAGTTTTGTTTAGCTAAGTTTTAAATTTTGTTGCATCTGAACATTTTAATCAACCATTGTGGTATCAGGAGATGAAATTATGTCATTGTTACTGCTGGTTATTGTTTGGAATCTGAACTGACAAACTGTTTCCTCCTTAATTTTGCTCATATAAAAATTGGGAATCTTAATGTGTCTGGATTCGTAATCTAATACTTTGCCAATGAGAAAAAAATTCTTTGGATTATATAGCTGAATCAAAATATCTGTAGAAGTATAGTACTTGTTGAGAACTGATGAAACTAAAAGAGTTATATGCAGGTATAGTTATAAATTTACTATTTTTAGAAGTGCTAGGCTTTCTGGTTTTGACAAAAATGTTGCAATTAATCAAGGTTTCTAAACTAACTAGACTAAAATCTGTCACTTTAACATTAATTTGGACTGTTCCTAAGGGTTATTTTTTTAATATAATGCAGGTGGATTTGATATTTAGAGTAAGATAATAAGGATGTAGGATGTGGTCTTTTTGACCACTTTTACGTGACCAAATGAAAACCTTTCATCGATTGAGCTGTTGTCCAGTGGGTTAAAATCTTCCCTGAGTAAAGCTTGACATTTTCTGTCAGAAACAATTCTTCTGAAGTTAGCTAAGAAACTTTTTAATCTCAACATAATATCTAAAATGACAATTTTTCTTATTTTTAATGAAAGGCAATGGAACTTACCTACTTGCAGAATTCCCCTTGATCTTAGTGATGAATTTGTAATAATATGCCAGGGAGCTGAATTTCCTTCCACAGCCTTGCAACTGAATTTCACCTCAGGAAATGTTATTCTGATCCCTGCAAGAAAAGGGTTGTATTTGTAGAAACTGGGCAGGTGATACGTGCCTTCAGGGCAAAGGAAACCTATATATGAGAAGTTCTTTCACAGTGATGAAAAAAAGTGAGGACAAAACAGAAAATCTATTTCCTCTGTAATGTTGTGAACCATTACCAATGATATACTCAGATGCTGTACACAGTTTGCCCCTCCAGACACCCTTCAAACAGACAGCGCTTCAGAAACAGAGTTATGTGATACTGACTGAGATGTTCCGTCTGGGTACTGTCCTTTTTCTTAAATGCTTGACATTACTGCAATTCTCATCACTACATTCCTGTTCTCACACTGCCTAATTTAAACTGGTACAACTGCTCTTATTTAAGCAGAAGAAAAATAAGTAAAGTTTCCTTTGCAGTATTATTCAATTTATAGAGAATTTATAGTTTTACCAATGTATGTGTGGAATCATCTTACCCAGTACATGCTTAACTATAGTATGTTAGAGAACTTTCTGGAAATTCCCCTGCATTTTTTGTGTAAATGGATTGCATATGGTATGTAAGCTCACATGGGTACTGTATATCAGTTTCTCCTATAGTAGAAAATGCTTAAAGTAGAGAAAGATTCCTCTTCTATGATTCTTTATATAAATATTACCAAATATTTGTATATAAAAATACTGGTATAAGTTTGTAATTTATTGTGAACTCTGAAGGTATCTGCGGTTTGTTGAATGAGCATTTTTCCAAGAGTAAAGCTGTATTACTGTGTCTGTTAAATCAATGAATATGTTCATGTAAGGAAATGGTACATATCTCTTTTACTTACGTGGTCTTCGAATTTTTGAGGAAGATAACCAAGCACATCTGCTGCCATATTTCCACCACAATTTAAAAAATTGAAAAAAACTTTAAGATTACTGCCCCAATTTTTTATATTGACACAGTAATAAATTATTGCATTTATTCCTATAATTTCAAAAGAAAACTTAATTTTGACTGCTTCTAGTTTTTAGAGTTGCCTTGATACAGAAAGTATATGCCTGATTTTCACGAAAACTAGCCTCCTGAAAATCAGGGCTATTAATGTCAAGTCAGGCACCAAAGATGTCATAACTAACTTCTGAAAAGGGAAGTCATCTTGCTTAATACCGTCAAAGAACAGAAACTGTGGTAGCGAGATTAGTTTAAACATTAGAGAAAATGTTTCAAAGTATATTTCTAAATATACTTAAGAGAAAATATGATTAAATTGAAATTAACTAAGTTTTAAAAAGTAATTGTTTTCCTATGATAAAGCTTACCTATGTACTGATTTCCTTGAAGGTGGAAAAATAATTCCTATTTAAAATAGTGATCTTGTTTATCTTGAAATCGTTTTGTTACTTGTGTGTCTGTTTCTGGTTAAAATCTGTATGGTTTGTTGCAGTACATGGCGTTTGGGAGGAATGGTCACCTTGGAGTTTGTGTTCATTCACATGTGGTCGAGGCCAAAGAACTAGGACAAGGTCATGTATACCTCCCCAGTATGGGGGAAGATCATGTGATGGACCTGAAACACAACACAAACCTTGCAATATTGCACTCTGCCCTGGTGAGCTCATATAGCAACTCTCTGCTTTGTTACAGTGCGTTTAATGTGGGTTGTTTGTGGTTTCTTTTACAGCCCTTTGCACACAGGAAAAAGCAAAACATTATCCAAAGTGCCTAGATTGGGTAATATTGTTCATAATTCTGACTGTAGTGGTTAAAGTATATAGTCAGGATGGTAACTGTTCAAGACACAAGCAAACAATTTTTAGTTTCTTTGAGGTACTCTCTTTGTAGGGAACAGAATGTTGTGTAGGAAATCTTGATTCAGGATGGGTCTCAGAGAACCAAAAGGCAAACAACTTTCTGAGTGTGGCTTAAAGAGAGACATTCAGAGGTCACATAGTTTTTGTCCACCATATCTGTATGAATTACATTTGCTTAGATGTTCACTGTAATTATTTATTCATCATATGACAAACATATTTGTGAAACCACCCATAATATTTAAATTGCTGATTTATTCAAAATGGATATTATTTACATGTGTACAGACAGAAAGGCTCACACAAGCTAGAGCATTATTTCAATCCCCGTTAAGTCTTTATGGTACAGATTTTAGGTGCCTCATTTCTGGGAGTTATGTGCTAAACCAATTTCAAAAAATTACCACTAACCAAATAAACAATGCATGGGCTTCATGTCCATCCACTAAAATTGAAGCTAACTGAAAAAAGAGCATTCTTTCAAAATTTATTTTTTACTTCTTGTCTTTAGATTATGATTAATTTAGACCAAATTTTTCAAAATACATGTATACATATATAGATGCATAATATATATATGTATACATATATATGAGTGCATATAATACCTGAGTATTAAAAGAAGTTCAATTACCATGAAGAAGATTATATATAATAATAATTTATGGTTATTGAACTGATTCTAGTACTTAGGTACTAAAACCATGTCAGGTAGCAGTAATGTGAGAAATTTCTTTCATGCATTCTGTTTGACCGTGTGAAGGTTGCCCATGCAGTGGGTTTGTTGACTATTCACAGTTTACAACACTGCTGCAAATAGATTCTTCATGACCAGAACTCTTCCTGTAAAGGATTGATGGACAGACATCACATTAGCAAATGGTTGTTTAATGTTTTGAAAACTGAAATGAAGGAAAAAATGAAACTTAGTGTCGTATTAAAGCTAAATTTCTGAGAGTTTTATGAAACCTGAACTTTGCTTTTCTTCTGGTCAGCAAAGCATATTCTAAGTTTAGGAGAAAATTTGTGGAAAGGTCTTAGTGTTAAATGCAGCCACAAAAACTTTACATTAATCCAGTTTTTGGCCAAATTGGCAGCTATGCAATTTTACATGTGTGTACACCAAAGTAACTAATAAGATAATATATTGGAGCAGAGTTGTCAACAAGACAAATGCCAATAAAACAGCAGAGAAGAAATTAATGCATACAATTCACTTCAGTATTGCAAAGAAACACGAAAGATATTACACCTAATCTGTCAAAATAAACAATTATTTGAGAACTCTGGATTTTGAACAGTCATTTGTACCTAAATGACTTTCAGAGGCAGTTCTATACTGTTAAATTTAAAAGTAACACTTTAAGTCTCTGTTCAATATTAAGATTTGCTGCAATTTGCATGTTATATTTTTTAAGGGAATCTTCATGTTGAATTCTCTATTTTTAAGGGTATTTTTGAAATAGAAAACTCACATGCTATTTTCTCCTAAAGATAAATAAGAGAGATGTATGAAATATATACGAGAAGCCACAGAATGAGTTTTTTCCAAAGACAGTATGATAATTGATTTGATCTTTCCTACACTAAATAATACTATATAGCAATGAATAAAACTGAAGAGGGTGCATTGAAATGTAATTTCCATAATGTTTTCCTCTTCACATAAACCTTTTATGATTAATGAGTGGAACTAGCGTCCATGTTTGGAAAGATTTCCATTTTCTGCTGAATAAATTATCAGGGCACAGCTTCATAGCTTCAGAGGCATCTGCATGGAGAAGTGGTTCACAACCAGTCATTACATAGAATATTTAATATAGAACTTTAGGGAAAAGCCTCGGAAAATCTCTTCCTTTAATTCACTGGTGCTGAGATTCTGGGCCCAGGATATGGATAGTATCTTTGAAATATTCTGTTGTTAATGTCTGACAATAGTGAAATAGTTTACCTCCATTATTCACTGAATAGTGATGCACTCATACAGAACAGTATGTTTAATCACTAACTTTTAAGATTCTGCTTCCTATTTTAGATATTAACACCATCAGTTTAGGGAGCTGCTATTCCAACTCCCCTTTAGAAGAATCCTGAAAACAGGGTTTGGCAAGTGCACCAAGGGAAATTCCTTGTTTGGAGTGGTGGTGCTTATATAGCAATAGTAGTTATAGAACTAGGTTTTCAAGGACGAGTATTAATCAAAATTATATTAGAACCTACATTTTGAGATTATATTTAACTGCAGGGGCAATGAGGAACTGATGATTGCCGAAATCTGTATGAATGCAGGATCCCGAATTAGCACAATTAGTCATAACATGTTTCATAATGCTTGCCTGTTTTAAAACATACTGTCTAGTCCTATTATTATCGACCATATAATTTTTAGCTTGTCTGGAAGCATAATTGGTTTATATTTTTCATTATCTTGTTTTTTAATATTTTCATTTACCTCAAGAAGCTTTCTGATATGCAAAATTAATAATAACAGTCATTAACCTTTACTCAGGAAAATATTTATGCAAACTCAAGTGCATGGGCTAATACAAATTACTAAATACAGAACGATTTCCACTATTTCCATATTGTTTAGACATTTAACTTCACAAATTCAGAAAGAAGATAATGCAATATGTAAACACAACAGCAGATCTGATAAGGAAGGAAGAAAGGAAGGAAGGCCAGTGGTTGCTTGCTACATTTTACCTCAAAAGAATGTTGAAGAACTGGGATCGTTTACCTTACAGGGAGAATGAATGATAAAAATATATTCAGCATTGCAAATACAGAGAAGAGAGACTGTATGTGAGGCAAAGTGGTAACTCCCGTTTTCCTGTTCAACTAAAGACATCTAGTTTCACAATCAGGACCAATAACTTTATAATCTGACCTATCTGAACTATTACTGCAGTTCTTATAAATCACTTCAATGGGCTTTATTTTTTTCAGGGCTTATTTACATGATACAAGAACAGCCCTCACTTTTGCCTAAAAAGACTGATCTTTTTTATAAGGCCTTGTTTTTAATAAGACCATTCAAACTGTATGTGACCAAAATCATTATATAATCCTTTTTTATATCAGTCTACATTTAGAGGAGATAGAATGCTCTTTACTTGAAGATAAAGGAAAACAGTTTTAAATTATTTTAAAGCAGCTGATAATGTTGGTTTCTGTATTTGATTGCCTAAGAAAGCAGGCTGGGCCCAGCCTGAGGGGCTGCGATCACCTGCCTGGCTCCGGTGCTAACTCTGCTGTGTCCATCTCTTTTGTGGCCGCGGCGGCAGTGGACGGACAGTGGCAGGAGTGGAGCTCGTGGAGCCAGTGCTCGGTGACCTGCTCCAATGGCACCCAGCAGCGAAGCAGGCAGTGCACGGCGGCGGCCCACGGCGGCTCTGAGTGCCGAGGGCCCTGGGCCGAGAGCCGGGAGTGCTACAACCCCGAGTGCACCGGTGAGTACCGAGCGGCTCCAGCGCCGGGCAGGCACCGGGGCCGCACTGGCAGCAGCTCCGAGCCGGAGCGGGGCGTACGTGGCAGTGTGGCCCCAGCAGGCTGCAAGGGGCAGAGCAGCTGCACCCACAGGGAGGCTAAAACAAAAGAAGTCATTAACTACAACACAAGAAGTTCCATGTCACCACGAGTAAGAACCTCTTTCCATGGAAGATGACAGAGCGTTGAACAGGCTGCCCAGGGAGGTTGTGGAGTCTCCTTCTCTGGAGACATTCAAAACCTGCCTGGAGGTGTTCCCGTGTCACCTGCTCTAGGTCACCCTGCCTTGGCAGGGCCATTGGACTGGATGATCTGCAGAGACCCCTTCCAGCCCGAACGGTTCTGTGATTCTGTGAGTCCTGGGGCCTCATTTCTAATTTACTTGATGAGGTAAAAAGCTAAAGAATGTGCCCTGAAAGGCTGCATGAAGGCTGCATATCAGCTTTTTGCTTTTTTTGCTGTTTGAAGGACATTCTGCAGTTTTAGGCAGATATGGTTGAAGCCTAAAAATTTGAAGTTTTTTCATTAACCTAGAAAGTAAATGTATATGAACTAATTCCCTTTTGTGCTGAGACTACTTCATGATCCTCTCTCAGTACAAAAGCAGCCTTCCAGGTATAGATTCCATATATACTTACCTTTAAGCCTCATTTGCTCTGTCATAGGATGTAAAAATCAAGATCTTAAAATATCACATGCAAAAATGTTTTCACTTACTTTTTTTTAAGGGATATTGTAAATGTATATCATTACTGTACAACAGTACTATACGAGTAAATTTAAAAAAAGATTAATTCTCCATTATGACTGTCATCCTGTCACCACTCTAATTCTATTTTTCCAAACAGCGAATGGCCAGTGGAACCAGTGGGGCCATTGGAGTGGCTGTTCCAAATCCTGTGATGGTGGCTGGGAGAGGCGGATAAGGATCTGTCAAGGTGCTGCTGTGACTGGGCAACAGTGTGAAGGAACTGGAGAGGAAGTTAGACGGTGCAGTGAACAGAGGTGTCCTGGTGAGATGAAAATATAATTGCTGTTATTATATGCACTATAATACGGCTTACTTTAATGGGCATCTTTAGGAAAGACAAGATCAATGTCTGTAGAGCAATAGCCATGAAGAGCCATAGCTAGCCTTGCTTTAGACAAGTCCCTGCTGGTTTTCTCAGTAGATTTCTGCTTATGCAACTAGGTGCAAATTAGCTCTATTGGACATATGAGCAATGCATCATGTTTTGAATAAATAAATTTACTATAGTAAAAAAAGTTATCACAAAAATATTTGATTGCCTAGGAATGCCTGTAGTATCTGGAGCATGAACAATTTGCTACAGAAAATCTCTTTGAATGCACTGTATCTGAGAATATCAGGGCTGGCTTTGTAATTTGGAATTCCTTTTATCCAGTGTACAAGTGATGTCTCTAATACATTTGGGGTAAGTTCCAGTTCAGTAAAAATAAGGGATAAAGTGAGCCTTACCATAGTGTAAAGAATGAATGAATGAATGAATGAATGAAAACATGAGCAACATTTTATAAAAAAGAAAGTAATTTAAAAAGAAAGACACATCTTTCCTGTTTTACTATAATGCTTAAATATTACTTTTTTTTTAATAAAATGCTTAGTATCATTTTTTACTTTGGCCTCCCAACAGGTTTAAGTCCTTCCCACTGAAATCTAATAAAAGTGTACTTTTTGCTTCTTCAAAAATGATGAACAAAGAAGACTATCTGGTGAATCAGATAATATTTATCGGTAAACACACATTGTCCTAAAGTAAAAGAATGCATTGTTGGATAGGTGAAAGATAGCAAAATAAGGTGTTAGTACGGTAAGATGTTTTAGCCATTCATTTGGGAAATTATGTGATCTGAACTGCAAGCCAGGAAGCAGCAAAAAATCAATCTAGCAATCGGACTTCTGGACATTTCACTGGCTGTGTTCTCTGGTAGTCAGAGAAGGACTTAAATGGGAGGGATGCTTTGGGTCAGGAAGCGAGAAATTTATCAGATGTGAATTTTATGTTATCAAGCCCATATTTTTCATAGGTAGCAGGTTTATCCCTTGACAGTCATCAAAGAACAGTTTTCAAGGTATTCGCAGTACAGTAGAACAATTAATCTCATTGCATTTGAAGAGCAACAAAAAGACTAGTTAGAAAGTTGTAACACTGTACTGTAGAAGTTAACTGAATTTAACTTGCTTTTTAAATGATCTCTTTAATTTTAATAAAAATTTCATTATTTCAAGAGCAGTACAAAATAGTATTTGCATTGGATTCCTAAGCAAAATAATTTCCACAGGTAATGCAGACTTCCTCTATAAAAGCACAACGCTAATAGAAGATTAATATGAATCTTCTCAATAAACAAACAGTCAGATAAACTAGCTTGTGCTTATAAAACCATTCTTGAAATAATTTGCATTTTATGTTTAAAAGTAGAACCATACTGCTGCAGTCCAATTTTCAAAGGTTGCCACCTGCTGTTAATAAAATATTTTACAGGTGTATTTACAAGTCAAATGCACACAGAGCATTATTTGCCATTTGGTAAATTTATTTATTTATGTGATTAATTCCAGATTTAGTGTGCTTATAGAAACTATAACCTAAAGCACCTTTTAATACGCTATGCTTGTGCAGACAATTAGACATGAATTACAGATTTATTTGCCTCTCAACTGACATTTACTGAAGAGTCTCAGATGTAAATGTAGAGAGTGGATAATTTACCAAAATTTTATAAAATTACATACAGATTTACATTCTATAAACATAAGTAAAATTGGAAAGTGCTATACAGAGTTGTTTAAAGTATAAGCAAATTTCATTATTTGTATGCTTTTCTTCCATATCCCTAAAATAGCTTAGAAAACTTTTTTTTGTCTCACTGGTTTCTTGTTCTATGTAAGCCACTGAAAAATGTGAGGAGCTAAAAGGTTGATCATTTTTCTTGTATTAGCATTGCTTAGCATAAAACAAGATCCTCAGGTGTGTAGAACCATGTAATATTTTTGTAAAGGGTATGAAGCTGCACCTGCTTGTATTACCCAGAGGTCTATAGACTTATAAAAAGTTAAATTATAGCTGCTTTAAACTGTGGAAGCAAAAGGGTAATAAAGCCTTTTTCTGTTATGGTGGCTGATGTTAATAAGATGCTTTGCAAACAGAGCTGTTTACTTGATAACTGAAAATCTTGACTGGACATTCTGTAGTTTGAGTTCTGCATTATCTGAACATTATACAAAATTTTCTTCACAGTTTATCAGTGATTCTCTTCAAATGGCTGGGGCATGGATTGAATTACTTTCAGCAGCATTAACAGAGGCAGGCCCAGAACTGCTATCTAAAATTTGATTTCTCAAACAGCTTGGTTCTGGACAAATTTTGAATATCTTTCTTTGTGAGTTGTTTTTATTCACTCTATAAATTTTAAAATTGTTGTTTTTTCCTTCCATTGTGTAATGAACTGGGAATGAAAAGCAAAGATCTGAAGATATTTTGGGTTCAGTTATTGCTCCTTTGTTGCATCCCAAATGTTTAAAGTTAAATTTCACTCCTAGTATGTCAGCAGTACTCTGCACTCAAAATATTTTTTTTGTGAAGGATAACTTCAGAAAATTGGAAAGAAATCAGAGAAAATAAAAAACTTCTATATTTGGTAAGCAGTCACTCAGGAGTCATGGCAGAAAACTTACACAAGATGAATGAACACTGTGTCTGTCCCATAAGAGTAATAGAGACAGCTAGATAACAAAAGACATTGCCTCTGATAAGGAGTTACATGGCAAGATGATCAGAAACTTGTAGAAAGATGTGTAAGAGAAATAAGGCAATTTCCACCAACTGTGTCACTAAAAATGAAGAGATGTGAGAATCAGAAACAAAGTGCAGCATTATTCAGGATAGAAGACTTCTGTAAATTTATCTTTATAAAAATAGGACTAAGTTCTTATGACAGCTTTAAGAATATATCATGTTCCAATAATACAGTATTGGTTTCCAGAAATACTTAATTCCCCAATAGTTAAATCTATATTAACTCTATACATGTTTCCAATATTAATGCTTTACCTGGATTTTACTGAAGAGATTCTCAGCATATTTTCAGTAGTAGAAAGCCTAATATAGGAACCCTTTAGACCAAAATATTACTGAAAACAATGCTAGACTGTCTTGTTAGCTAACAGAAAGACAAGAGTGCACAATGCCTATCAAAGACTACCTAATGATTTCCTGCTGATGGTAAAAGTCTTTTTCACAGCAGTGTTAGATAGATAAGATAGAATGTGAGAAGGGAGAAGATTCAAGTAACTGGCAACAGCTGAATAATAAAATTAAAACTTTGGTTTTTGTTTTGTCTCTGATTACAACACTATTCTATAAGACATTCAAAAAAATTTTTTCCTATTGCCTTTGTTTATGATAATTTTGCCTGGGGCACTGAATGATCCAAGAGAGGAGCTTTAGTTCTACCATCATGTGAGCTACTGTGTGCTGTAGGCTAACTTGCCTCACCCTTCTGTTACCCTTTCCCATATTTGTTATCTGCCTGCGTAGACGGTAAATTCTGTGCGGCTGCATGTGTCTCTTGCTTTGTGTGTTGTACAGAGCTTCCACAGATCCCAAGTGGGCTGATTGCCTCTGACAGATGCACCTCCTCTCTCCAGTAATGTCAGAAGAAGACTGTGCCTCTAGATCATTGACTTTGTTGAGTGTTTGTGCTTAGGTGGGATGAATTCAGGCCTATCATTACAGGGGTGTAACGTGTTACATTTGAGTGCCTGCTCTGTGTGGGAAGATACTGCTGATTCACGTAATGAGTGAAAGAGGCCTGTCTTTTATTTGCCAAAGATAGCAAATTTTACCTCAGTATTTGCTGTTTGCTTTCAAATTCTAGTAGTTCTTTATGATTTTGTGGAGCCAACTCATATTTATCTGTGGGCGTGTTATGAGTTACTTGTGCTGTAGTTACAGAAATACTTGAACTGGTCCTGAGAAGAGCCAGCAGGATCAATGAAGCTTTTTAACTCAGATATAGTACCACTCCGGTGGGACTGTAATGCCTCCATGAGCAACACGGGTTGCAGCCTCACAGATGCTTTAATGTGGGTGGATGCCTGATGAGTAAGCTCTGCCAAATATGTTTTAGCTTGGGGAAGAACAAGTTTGTTTTTATCTGCAGCATTCCTTGATTCCTTGATTCTTGTACAAGGCATTAAAAGGCATTAAGAGTCAGCCAGAGACCAGGAAAACTTCTTTGCCTGGGCTAAGCGAAACTTCTTCCAAATTTCAGCTGCTTCCACACCTCTTTCCTGATAACTCTAGGTCTTGGGAGTGCCTTTTACTTTGAACACAACACACAAATGCACTCTTTATCTCCGGTACGAGGTTAAAGTCAGTATAATCTTGATAAACTTTAATTCAAAAGCACACTAGTATCCTTCCAAACAGATGGGAAATCTCTGATATTACCTGTGACTTGTTAATATAAAAGAGAAAATATGGTGTATTTAAGTGTGCATATAGATGCATGCATATATTTTTTTTCCAGAAAAAACCTCACATTTAGCATTCAGTATGTGGAGGGAATAAGAGTTTTAGTTCTGAGAATCAACACCTAAAACGGTGATTAGTGAACACAACACATTTGAGATGGCCGCAGCTGCATAACAAATATAGTTCTCAAAGAACTCTAAGCACTAGCAAATTTACGTAATTCATAATATTACCTCCTTATTATGTTCATTTACGATCCCCAAAACAGAACATTTCTTTTGTTTATAAGGTCATAATAGAATGGTAATTGCATTTGCTTATGTCACCAGATGGCTTATGTTTATCAAAATCTGGCTTTTCCCAGTGTAACACTGTCCTGATGCATTCACTCTGTGGGCATATCTAAAGTAGGGCTAGTACTCTGGATTATCAATATAACTGACTTTCTTTGGGTTTTGCCATTAATGGATCTCTTGCTTTTTTAGCAGCACCAACTGTCTTGATTTACGATTCAGGAATGCTGATGGTGAGGCAAATTTAGCAAGCAATTTTTCTGCCCAACTGTGATTCATATTAGTATTACTGAGCCATCTGCTAGGTATTCTTTGTCCTCTACTAAGAGAGGGTACAGCTTTGTGCAAAAGTCTACTCAGTTCCCTTGCTCACACTTCTGTCAGCAGAAGTACAGCACACGGAAGATGGACGATTTTATGGGTTAGATAATGGGATGGGCAAAATCTGTAGTCTGTTCCTGCCTCTGCTAGAGATTTTCCGTGCAACCATGGGTGAATCATTGAATTGCTTTCTGCCTTATCACACCATCTGCTAGAATGAATTTCCTTTCTCTTTTCTTTTTTCTTGCTTTGTAACCACTTTGCTGTAATACAGCAGGGTTACTTTTTTTTTTCTGGAAATACATAGAATAATAAACAATACCTGATTTTCTCTGCTGAACTTGGAGTGAATTAGATTTCAGTAACTAACATGTCAGTGATGTAAGTTGTGCGATATCTTCAGCCGGATGTTTTCTGTGTTAATCTAATTTACACAAAAATCATAAACTGGATCTACAGTAACATACAAAGAGCAAAAGGAATCTGTAGTCATGACCATGTGAAAATAAAACATGAAGCATTTGCTGAAGTTTATTTTTCCCCATGCAATTCTGTTACTACAAAATTGTGACGATATTTTTCCCTTTAAACGGTATTGCAATAACCAGTAAAAGGTTATTTTGTTTTATAGACACTCAGTCCCATGTTATTGACTATACTTTCTTAATTACCAACTTGTACTGAAACACATTTCAAAGAAACAACCTGCTTTTATAATAACCTTCAGAATATACAACTCTCATTTAGCACCTTTAGCACATTTAATGTTTCAACTGTCTTTTCAGAACTGATTCTTTCATATACAGATTCAATTTTAGAACAATCTTTACAAATTTTAGTTTAAGATTAGCATCATAGCTTATCACAGTTTAAGTGTCCTCATCTTCTGATAGTTACTTAGTGTTATTGATCAAAACAGAGCAACAAGGAAAGATTCAAACCTATTAACGTTGCAACTACAACCTAAAAAGTACTTGCTTGCTGGAGAGAATAAAGCCACAGATTATATGAAATAAATACCATCACAAAGACAGATATGCAAAATTTCAGGCTTCTCATTTTTGTACTTCAAACTTAAAATTAACCCAATCTATGTTAACATACACATCTCAGGAAAAAATAGGATGAAATTGAACACTTATTTTTCTGATA
The DNA here is from genome assembly GCF_020740725.1 of Corvus hawaiiensis. Classification (NCBI taxonomy): domain Eukaryota; kingdom Metazoa; phylum Chordata; class Aves; order Passeriformes; family Corvidae; genus Corvus; species Corvus hawaiiensis. Next base: position 30,003,767 of record NC_063215.1, read on the forward strand.
TAAAATATGTTAATTTTTCTATTTAAATTCTCATTTGTAAATTACAGCACCTTATGAAATATGTCCTGAAGACTATTTGATGTCAATGGTGTGGAAAAGGACTGCAGCTGGGGACACGGCATTCAATCGATGCCCTCTCAATGCCACGGGTACAGTACTACTTTGAAATCTTAAGATGATAAAAAAGGGGAGAAATCTTTTGCATTGTGTCCTAGATAAATTATTAGTAGACTCATATAAATATGCATATATGTGAATATATCTATAAAAACTTCACATATTTACTTATGCATATGCATGCAAGTATACACATGTTCATGTGCTGTCTCTTACAGCTTACATATATGCATAGGTCTGTGGTGTGTGTATATATATCTCTATATATACATATGTATACACATACATACGAGCATGTAGTCACCCCAAGACAGAGCATTATAGCCACAGAGAAAAAGCTGACAAGAAATCCATTTGACTGGATCAATCAGGCAAAATGATGAAAATGAGGGAAAACATAAAAAATATTTTTAATGAAGAAAACACTGCTAAAAAACAATCAAGTAAACATTGAAATATGTTTCAGAATCTTGTACTATTCTCTATATACCGATGATCATTGCATGAAATTGTTTCTGTGTGTGCCTTTAAAATAGCATGGAATACAGATTAAATAAGGTTCATTCTTTCCAGTTGCTCTCACTTATATAAATATTTTCTGTCTTCTTTGTGTCTTACAGGCACCACTAGCAGACGCTGCTCTCTCAGTGTTCATGGAGTGGCCTTTTGGGAACATCCAAGCTTTGCTAGATGCATATCAAACGAGTACAGACACTTGCAGCATTCAGTAGGTGCAAAGTCAGCTTTAGTACTTGCTCTGTTTATTCATTACTAATCATTGGCGTGAAAAGGAACTTACTTATTTACTTTTAGGTTTCTGATAAGCAATGCCAGGAGGGAAATAGATCTGAGAAAGGATAATTTATATTAATGGATATTATTTTGATCTTGTGTAATGCTGGTGTTTGTGAAATAAGCCTTGTCTTACTGTAGAAAAATGAATCAGATTCCTTTCTTTCATGTCCACTGTGTGAAATTTTTATAGGGGTCAGAGGCAAGACACAGTTTATTAGAAAATGAGATGTGAATAAATGAGATTTACTGGAAGAGAAACTTGCTGAGAATTTTGCAATATCGTGAATTCTTTAATTGCAGAGTAGGAAGCCAGGAATATGTCTTTTTGCTATCAAATTTAGAACTTCGCCTTCGAATGTAACAATAGGAAATGATTATAGGGTAAAGCTATCGCAGTGTCTTGGAAAAGGTAAAGTAACTCCAGATGAAGAAATACTACATGGGTTTTTTTCAAAAAGCCTAACGAAAAGTTTCTTTGCAAACCACAGGCATTATACAATTATGCACTATCTAATTATGTTTATATAGATAGATGTAATACATTATGTGTATTGCTTTATAAATATGCTACCATGGTATATGTTAGGTATATTGATTACCCTCTATTCAGCCAGGTTAACACTATAGTGGGAATTGAGCCTTTGAAGGTTCTCATGGACAATGGGTTTTCCCTGCATGATATATTCTACTGACATTCTTATTACTCTGCATCCTTTTCCAAAGGCCAATGCTCCATTTATCATTCAGCAGAGGCACACTAATACAGCTCTGTGCTTCATAACTTCCCAACCTCTCAACCAAGTGCAACACTTCTGTACTACATTTAAAATTCTTTGGTGGCTTGGAAAGCAGTAGCCTGGCTGCCATGCCTCAAATCTGGATTGCTGCTTAGAAGAGATTTTGATTAAGTCCTTTGAGCTGCATTTCTGTTTCGTTAGATCCAATTTATTTGAGGCGTGGGATTTAGTTTCAGAGAAGGCCAAAGCAAGAATTATTTTCAAAATAGGACAGAATAGATTGTCAAAGGAATTGTCCCCACGACACAGAAACTTTTCTGTTTTACACAGCTGCCTGCATGTTCATCTCTCCCTTTAGTGTTCAAGCTCAAAAAACACATTAAGTTGGCTGCAATAGTTTTGCATTTAATAATTTTGGTATTTTATTCTTTTTCAACAATTTCATATGTTTTGTCTATGCTAGTTTGCAATTCAGACTATGCAAAATGCTGTTTCATGCGATTTGGTGGTTTGAATTACCTAGCTTTGGTAGGCACTGGTAATTTTTCACGAGCCACAAGTCTGACTTGTTGAACAAAAGAAGATGTTTCTAACCTAGAGAAGATTTATCTTTTTTTCCTACATTTACTTTTTGGAAATATTAATTACGAGTAAATGACACTGTGAAATATACTTTCTGCCAAAGAACATTTAAAAATAAGTAAATCTTTTTTTAAATTGCTCAAGCACCTTAACACATATTATTGCTGCACAAAATTTAAGTCTTGTTCATGTGCATACAAATTACAGAAGAAAAGTGGACTTTTGCATTTGGGAGCTGTTCACAAAGAAAATTGCTCTTGTCTTACATCTTTCTGCTTCTCAAAGTGAACAACTCAGCATATTTAAAGAATCAGAAAAAATAGAGGTAAAGACCTATAAGGTCATCGCCCTGCAAATGTAGGCTTGTCCCCCCACGATACATATGTCAGTTCCATAAATCCCTGAAAATGGGGCTTTATAAGGAACCTGCTGACAGACGGTGTTGCTATAATAAATATGTGTGCTTATGAAAGCATTTATGAGATGTCTCAGTGTTCTTAACTTACCAATAAAGTTATTTTACCAACTCAGACCAGGAATAGAGGTGGGTATCACTCAGTTCTGTGAATATTCCCATAAAATCTGAGTCTGAGCTGAATCCCTTTCATTTATTATCTGAAATATATAAAAGAAAATTGGATGCATAGTCTCCAAAAAAATTATGTTCCTGAAGTTGATCTAAAGCAGTTGATATACATAAATACAATATTTAATATATTAAAGCATAGAATACAGACAAATCCCTGTATTTTTGCCCTCCAAAGAAGCCACATATGATCTAGAACCAGAAATCACATAGTAGAATTCACATGATGCTGTGCCTGAGAAAATATTATCTAAAGAAAAGTGTTCAATATGATGGGAGCCAGAGAAGACTTCCTTGGCCATAGACCCTGCTAACCTGGCTGCACTGGTGCTGAACCGGAAGCTTGTAGTTATACTAGTAAATAAACTTTAGCTTAAAAGCCGTCCTTGTAGTCATCTGCACTGTTAGCTGTGTATCTGTTTGCTTGCTCCCTGACATCATTTCAGACCATACCAGTGAGCAGTCTCCCAAACCATGCCTACCATCCTTTAGAGGATAGCATAGCAGAGAGGCCACTATCAGCAGGCAATAAAAGCATGATTTTCTGGGACAGAGGAGGGATAGAGAGTTAAACATGAGGAAACCACAATTCTTTGCTATATATAATGTAGAATTTTACCACATAACCACAGGTGATTGACCCCTGAAGACTGTTTCCTTACTCTGTATAACTACTGTAGATTCACTGCCTCATGCACAAAGCTTCTTGTATTTTTACAGTTTTCTCTATTACTCACCTGGAAGTGACATGGGACAAGTTTCAACCCTTAATAAGCAGTATTAAAGTAGCAGAAACACAGCTAGTGCTGTGTGTTCTTCAGTTTGACTCAAGACTTGTATTGAGACGAACATGGTAGCTCTGTAACTCATGCTAGAATGGTGCCATATTTTAATCTCAAAATCCATTTGAAAGTCTGTTTGTAAAGACGGAGAGTCGTTAAAGCTAAAAATACACCCATAATGCTAAAGATAATATACTTTGCTCATAAACGCCAGCACCATGAACAGCATCTCTTTTTCCAATCACTTACAGAATGTGCAAAGCAGACTTACTGCCTCTACTGCATGCCCTAGCACCTCAGATGTAGGTTATGGCACCTCAGAAGAAAACAGGGTTTTCTATTGGTTGTGTTGTCTGGACTCATGGATCACTTTTTGATACATATGTCAATATTATACTTCATATTCTATTGCAACAGTTTCAGAGTAAGGCATAGTCTTAAATTAATATATCTCAATATATTCTTGAGATCCATCTGTACTCCTCTCCATTTTTTGTTGATGGAGAAATGAGACCGCTTAGGCAGGAAATTTATCTCAAGTCTTCTGAATTAGTGCCTAGCCACTCTTCCTTCTTAATGTTCCTACATCTCCATAGGAAAACTCATAAAATCCCTGGCATGTTAAAAATGTGATAACCACAGGGCCTCTGAAGTGTACACTGTTCAAGTACACACTTGAACATGATGAAATAGTAGAGGGGGATGGTTTGACTTGTGGAAATCAACACTCAATTTATGTCTTTTAAGGGCACCATGTCCTATACTATAGGAGTTTGAGGAAAAGCAGTTAAGAGAAGGATGCATGTCAGCTATGCTACAAATATACAGCCTGTATTTCTGTTAGTTTTTTTTACCCTGTGCACTATGGAATACAGGTTCCTTTTAAAACTAGGGATGATAATTAGATCTCTTGGGAAATTATTTGCTTAGCTTTAATAGTAATATTTAAAGAACCTAATTAGGATTATTCTTCCTATAGCATGATAAGTGGAAAATTCAAAGTGACAAATAAGTATACTTTGCCTCCTGAAATCATAACCTAAAGGATCAAGCATTAACTTGATGAGCAGAAAAAGAAACATCACAGATCATATACCAGATTTTGTTCTGCTTTTCTTGCATTGTCCTAGTGTGTTTGCAGTATCTGCAGCTTTGCATAAAGAAAATGTTCGTAGTCAAGCACAATGTTTTGAGTCTGTTACCAGACATTGTAGCTGAGAAGACTATTTTGCCCAATGATGTGCAATCTGTTAAATGTGTTCTTGAGAAAGAGGAGATTACAACAAGAAATCTTTTCAAGTGTCTTTTTTATTATGAATGGAAATGAAGTCATAAGGTTTAATAAAATCTAGTGGCAGAGGATATCCTTTCTTCAGTTCCTCCTGGAAAGTTCTTAGTCACATACTGATCACCAGAGTTTTGTTAATAGTGAGGAATTTCCTTCCTTTCTGTAATTCCATATTAAATTCCCAGAATTTGGAGGATTTTTCCATTCTGTAGGATAGACGTATTTTGGGTTTTCAGACCATTTTACAAATCAACTTCTGCTACGGCAGAAGTTACTGACCTTGCTGAAGCCTGTTCTCTCTTTCTACCCTTGGCATATACTTTCCTTTTCTGAAAACTGAACTACTTCAGTCTAACTAACATGTTTTAATCTCTTTAAAGTGTATCTGTTGCTAGCCTAATGGACTGTTATATGTAAAAAGGCAGATTAGATGATGATCTAATGACCCCAACTTAGTCTATATAATATTATGAAGTATGCTACTCATTGTTTGTTATCTTCTTTTGATCTGGAAGCAGAAAATGGTCCACCTAATTGTTTTACATAGAGTTGTCTATTTTACCTAGTAGTTGGCTAACTTGGACTAGTGTCTTCTGAGGTGTGTCTTAGTTTTCTTTTTACTTTATTTGGATAAACAGGGTAAAATCTTTAGATATGGGTAACTGCAGGACCAATAATAGAATCAGTGATTAGGAGGCCACAGGACTATTTCAGATGTTATCCAAGAAAGAAGATGACTGAAATGCCTCAGTAAGAGTAAACATTTTGCTTTCATACACCCTTGAAACCTATGGAATTTGGTATGGTACAAGCAATAAGACTAAGAAGCAAGACACCAGAATAAGGAGTATCCTACATTATCCTGCTTCCAAGAGGCATAGATAAAGAATTCTTCATCTATTCTTAATCCATTCTATGGATAATAGCCACCTAAATTAGAAAAAAACCCTGCAAAACAAGCAAAACAAAACAAAAAATGCAAACTGAAACAAGAAACCACTTACCTTCTCCCCAACTGTCCAAAATCTAAAAACCAGGAAACAAAAGACTTGAATGGAAGCTAATGAAAAAAATTTAAATGAGATTAAAATAATTAGGTATGGAAGAACAATGAGATTTCCCATCTTATGAGCTTTTTAGAAATTGAGTACCGAAGCTTTTAAGACCATTTTAAATTAAAACCATTAATACATAACACCTTACCATAGAACATTAGAAACTGATTTTGTGAAGAGGGAGGAAACACTTGAATACATAGGTTATTTCTATTTTCTACTCTGTTATGTATTCATATTAAGCAATAGGATTTACTGAATTACAAAAAAAAAAAAAAAAGAAGATAATTTTGTAAGGGATCTGCTTAAAAAGTATTAATATTATTGCCTTGCCATGCACTGAAATAGCCCTTTTGCCTAAAGTGAGTTTTCCTCTTTCGGACACTCTAGTTAGGAAGAGATTTGAGCTACACTCATAAATAATGACGAAGACTAAAGCCTGTTACCAAGAAACTTTGTTCCTGAAGGACACCTCCAATAGTATCAGAAAATCTCTACTAATACAGACCATTTTATAAACCTGTGTAGCACAGTTTTCTAGCCTGGATGATGAAATTCTATATTTAGTTGCTGTGATAAAAATAAGGTACTAATTTCATAGAATCACAGAATGGTTTGGGTTGAAAAGGATCTTAAAAAACATCTACCTCCATTCCCCCTGCCATGGGCAGAGCACATTTCAGAAGATCAGGTCCCTCAAAGCCCCATCCAACCTGACCTTGAACACCTTCAGGGATAGGGCATCCACAACTTCTCCAGGCAACTTGTTCCACTTCTGTACCACATTAACAGTAAAGAATTTCTCCATAATATCTAATCTAAATCTACCCTCTTTCAGTTTGGAACCATTCCCCCTTGCCCTGTCACTACATGTTCTTGTAAAAAGGTACTAGAAGGCTATTATAAGATCTTCCTGGAGCCTTCTCTCCAGCTGAACAATCCCAGCTGTCTCAGCCATTTCTTGTAGGAGTGGTGCTCCAGCTTTCTGATCATCTCCATAGCCCTTCTCTGGACTCACTCCAACAGGTCTATGTCTTCCTTATGTTTCAGGTCACAGAACATAGTGCCAATTTTAGTGATATAACACCTAATATAACGTGAACTCATGCAAAATGGTCTGCTTTTTATCAGAAAGTTGGAAAACTTAAATATCTCTTAACTCCTGAGAGTTAGGAAGGAAAAATCTACATATGAATTATCACATTGATGTCAAAATATTAGCACTTACAAAGGAGCATGGAAACTTATGCAGGTGAATCTTTACATACCAAACTAATAATAATATAGCCATAAAAATGCATTTTTGCTGCTTCTTCTCATACTATAATTTTGTTTCAACTTTTTCCACAGCAGTGTTATTCACAATTTTGCAAGTGCTTGGCTAAAATATAATTTGATAAAAAGAGCTCTGAGGTGAATAATGATTTTCTCAGCTGCAGCTCATTAGAGATGATTTTGTTTTTCCAAATTATATTACAAGGGCAGCGTATCAGCCTGTCCATGTACTCCTCACTGAAATGACTGCTGTACTCTAGGGAATGAAAGGCTTCCTCCTAAAAAATTTACTGCTCCTTTTTTTTCGCTAGTTTAGCGCTTCATTTCTTTTTATATAGCTGCAGAGCAAAGCAACTGGGCTTACTTTTATAGATTTGAATGCAGAGGCCTCAAAACCAACATTTTTTTCCTCCTCAGTCTATACTTACATTGATATATGCCAGCTCATTCTCTTGACCTTCACAGCTTTTGGTAGGCAGCAGTGTCAGTAAAGGATCTGCTTTCCTTTCCTTGCTTGCCTTGTAAGGCCAGAATCTGCACCTCTGTTTTGTCACTTCCGTTATCTTGTCTGGAGCATGACAAACCTTCTTCTCATCAGAGAGCAACTGATCAAAAGATTGTGACAGGCAACAGTTTTCTCTTGCCTCACTAACATTTGCCCATTCTACACAGGCAAAAATTAAAACTTCAGGGAAAAAAAGCTAATGACTGGTATCACTGTTGTCTTGATGGTGAGGGCACTCTACAACTACTTGAAAGGAGGTCTCTTCTGCCAGGTACCAAGTGACAGGATAAGAAGAAATGATCTCAAGTTGCACCAGGGGAGCTTTAGACTAGATATTAGAAAAAGTTCTTCCTGGAAAAGATTGTCAAGCCCCAAACCCTGGAGGTATTTAAAAGACGTATAGGAGTGGCACTTGGGGACATGGTTTTGGCAGTGCTGAGATAACAGTTAGACTCAATGATATTAAAGGTCCTTTCCAACCTAAATAATTCTAAATAGTAAATAATTCTATGATTCTGTGATCTTGCCAACATAGACATGCACATCAATCTTAGAGATGCTATACAGTAGGAGAAAACATTTGCCTGCTTTTCTATGCAAGCACATCACAACTTAATTCAACCTGGAGAGTTCCTTTCCTTCCTTTCTGCTTTTGAATATCTGTTTTTTAATAGCCAACCAATCCTACTTGTTAAATTCAAAGAAAAGACCCCACTATCATTTCAGGGTCCATAATACTTTTTCCATGTCTGGAACACACACATTTACCAAAGATTAATATGTGTGTTAAATGAAATGTGCTGCTGCATTTGCTGCTGCTTCTCTGTGTCTGCTGCAGTAGTGAGCAGCTGAGTGTTCCCTGATCACATTTATATTCCCAACAAACCAGCCAACCAACCCTGCAGCCACAGGTGAACTTCACTAGGGTATGGCCAGAGGTAAAGGAATAGAAAGCCATTTAAGAACTCAACAAAGAAAGATTTCATCTAATTTTCCCTTAAAGTCTACCAGAACTGCTGGAACCTTCACTTCAACTGAATGTGGCACTAGCTGCAGAATGACTGCAAGAGTTTGGCTTGAAAGCAGGAGACAAAGAAGTGGTCACAGCATCTTATACTTAAAATCGTTCCCTTGCTTTTTTTGTCCAGTACTTCATTTGCTGCATTCCCCCACCATGGTTTATTAATCATATGAGGGTCAAAGGACTTTTTCTGGCTTATTACTTTATGCAGCACACCCATGCAGAAATGAAATAATGCTAGTTTCCTTGCAAAAAAATTTTGGTTTGTCCTGCAAACAGTAGTAAGTGTCATGGAAATGACTGTATAGAAACAAAATCATATAAGTATAGAAATTGGTTAAAATCAAATAAGCATTTAAAGTGAAGCATTTATCAGAGCTTTTTGGTTCAGGGACATATACTTACAAGGATAACCATGTAGCATAAAAAATGAAAGACAACTCATTTGTAGTACGTCCCTTTGTGACCTGTAGCCTCAGCCATTCAGTCAGTATGGAGAACCAGGAGACTTTACCTCAAGCAATGTTATGTCTGTCATAGAATGAAAACAACCCTCTCAGAGTCGTCATTCTCTTTTTCCTCTCAACTCTTGCTCTTGTCAGGTTGCATTATACATAGATAACACAAATCTTGAAGACATGCCCTCTGGTTAAAAACAGAAACAACAATAACAACAACAAGATCTCTCACACAACATGCCAATGTGAGCAGGATTTAATCACAGATAATTAGAGCATTTAAAAGCAGCACTTAATAAAATAATAAAAAATCCTGGTCAACAAACACAAAAATAAGTATAAAAAAAAAAAAGAAGTGATCTGTTCAATGATTATTCATTCCTCATCCCTAGACTCATTTGTTATTCTACTGGGGGCAGTCTTATCTATTCAAAATATCCATTAAAATGTTTTGTTGGATCCATGCACAAATCAAAATACTGAAACAGTATAGTTACTTTCTCTCTGTTACCTATTTAATGGCTATAGCTCAAGGATTAGAATTGACAATACTGATGATGATGATGATGATGGTGAGGATGATGATGATGATGAAGATGATGATGGTGTTAATTGAAAAGTAATTATGTAATGGGCTAAAGTGGTAAAAAAATCTCTTGAACAACATAGTAGGAGTCTTCTTGTAAAAGAGGGCAGAGAAAAAAGGTACAGAAAGAGTGAAGCATTCCTCTGAGCTGTTCACATTCTTCTAAAAACAGTTTTGACCTCCACACATACTAGATTGTTTTTTTCAAAGATTCTTCTGTAAAACTGATCACATATAGAAGAGCACATGCAATTTCTCTGACATCTGTGCAGATATTCAGTTTGCTTGAGATTAATGTCTAAAACAGCACAGGATTCTGTGTAATTAATCTTTCTTCTTTTCTCTAAAACTAAATCACTATTTTGAGGAACATTTTGCTTAAAAATATTTGGAAGTATATGACAGTGGAACAACTGTTTCTGTATAATGAAGTGATCCTACTTTTTTTTCATCTATATACATTTCAAATAAGTCTCTTAAAGCATTGGGTTGTAGTCATTTCAGCTGAGTGCACAGAGGCACAGATTGAAGCACAGTTTCAGAAAAAACTTGGTTCGGAAGATTGCACACCATGATTGGATAAATGCAGGAAGGCAAAAGTTCAATTTCAGAACACTCCTTAAACTTTGACTTTTCTGGTTGGGGTAAAGTATAGGAGGCTTTAGTTTGGGTTTCACAACATTTGCAGGGATGTGTTAAAGATATATAGAACTGAAAGGAAATTCATTAGGTCATCCAGCCAAAACATGTGTCCTATCCAGCTACACTTGTGTTATTCCAGCATTTTATTTTTCTTGGCTGTTACTAAGGCCTCCAATATGGAAGTCTGCATAGTCTGTTCAGGTAAACTGTGGTACATCCCTTTACAGTTGTAAAATTTTCCTTTATTTATATCCTTAATCTTCCTCGACACAATGTGCACAAATTACTTTTTCCCTTTTCTGCTGTACACAAAGGGAAAATATGATTGCCTTCTTTGCACAAAATTTTTATTTGTGTGTTATCATGATTGAAATTGAGATTACTAACTAATTTCACTGATGACAAAGTGGAAAATTACTTTGTATTGCTTTAGCCATATCCTTCATAATATACTGAATATATAGAAAACATCTCTTGCATGACATTAGGTTACAAATGTTTGAATGCATACCTGAATATGCATAGCCATATCTTTAGACCTTACTCCATTTCATTTAAAAAATGGATGAAATTATATTGTTGAATACTGAAACAGCCTGAAAATAGACAAATAAATTGTAAATAAGTTATTATATTGAGGGAAAATAAATGAAAGTTCTGTGCCAAAACAGTTAAAGGTCTGTCTATTGATTATGAGAACAAAAACAGCCTGTGATGAGGATTTTGTCAAATATGACATCTCTTTCTCACAATGACATCACATTACAAGTGTGATGTGAATATTCTTACAATTTCTGCAACTTAAGAGCACTATATTTTACAAAATATTAGTCTTGATTTCTGAAGTTGAGAAGCAAAGTGGTTTGCAGATTATGAGTAATTTCAGGATATATTTTTATTTCAAATTGTCCTTCCTCACTTCTGTGTAAGGCTTCCTAATTTGGGTTCTTATAGTTCCCCCACCACAAAATGTATTAATGACACCATTAGTAATACCTAGCCATGAATCCAGTGTCATGTTAAAAAATAATGAAAAATGGTTGATGGTTGAATTAATAATTCTTTTCAGTCTTTTATAGGTTTCTTGAGGGTTCATTGTTTTCTGTCCTTTTAAACCACATCTAGCTGTTAAGTTTGCAGTAATTACTATGCAGTAATAAATTTGTACTCCAATGCCAGAGGCCTAGGAGATCTGACTTCGTAAAGAGGCATTTTTATTATATCATACTTTCTGATAAATCGGGGGACAAAAGCAGTTGGACCCTGAGTCAAAGTCCAGTTAAACATTTCAGTAATTTTTGAAGTATGCAGCCATATAGAGCAGGCAGCTAGAGGCTGAGCTGACAACTGAGGTATCAGTTTAACAGCTGCTTCATTTCACTATCTCTCGGCTCATAAACTTTATTTTTAATGAGCCTGCCTGTAAGACCACTAAAACATGACCTTCACACAGAGAAGTACAAGGACCTAGAGTGGTGACCAAAATAGCTTTCTTGGGCAGTGCATAATATCATAGTGACCATAGGACAGAAAATACGCAGTATGGTGAGAAAGACATTATACTAATTAGTGATGAAAATATTCTGTATTTTCATGCAGAAAGATTATTGTGATAGCTGTGCAATAATTCACTACCTTCAACTTACCCGAATCTGAACATCTTCAGTGGTTTTAATAGTATTATGCCAGTTTATATCAACTGAGTGAATGGCCTGTGATTTTAAAGTTGTGTTTAGGAGTTGTAAGCTGTCTTACAACAAGAAAATACATTATGTAATAAACAGATAATAAAGAGGCTGTTAATTTTTCCGTGCACATTGCTTAGTGGTCTTAGAAAAAATTTCTCTTCATTAACTCTAATTTTCACCACTTTTCTTACCTAAACACATTGCAACCTTCTGTTTTGCTATGCAGTTTCTAAGGGTATGCTGCTAGTCTAACTCGAGGCAGTGTGGGCCTGGAGGGGTAGCTAAGGATCAGGGAAACAAACTTCCATGTTGGAGCTTGAGAGGATGAAAAAAATGGTGGTCTTGAAGCTGTGTATAAGAGGTGTGGCTCAAGGGAGAAAGGGTACTTGGGCTGGGAAATTGAGCTTTCTTGGTACGTCATTTAAAAAAAAAAAAAAAGTTCAAAATGGAGCTGTAGTTTTAAGAGACAGTAATTCTGAGATACTTTGAAGCACGTGCATCACAACTGTATTTTTGAAGCAGGTGTAATAACTTTGTCCTGTGACATTGTGGGCACTTGCTAGACCTTTCTTATCACTGTGTCCAAAAAGCAACCAAAATGTCTTCCTGAAAGCACAAAAGCACAAAGGCCATACTACAGCTCCCGTTTCTGCTGTTAGAGATCGGCAAAATTTTTCACTGGAACCAGAGCTTTACTTGTTCGAAAGTATAAAAAACAGTCAAAAGTAGGATCATTTCAATTTATTATTTGCATTCCAAAAGCAGCTGAGACCAAGACTTCTGTGTACTTTGTATGTCCCAAATCCAGCAACAATTTGGCCGCTGCCATCTTTAAAATGTGAGTTTAAAGTCTCTCAGGAGCATGGAAAAACAAATGGGAGGTGAACATATGGATGAAGCAAAAGGAAGCAAAATAATGCACTACAAAATAACTTGCTAAATAGTTCAACAGCCTTCCTACCAGTGTTTATACAAATACAACAGCTCAGTAGAGTTTTTATGAGGACTTATCAAATGCTGTTATTACTGGTATTAAAAGAAGATCTCTTTTCTCTCTTAAACCCTGCCTTCAAGTTGTGTGATGCCTTTCCCACAGTACATGCTGAGGAACATGTGAGATTTGGGAGTTCAGCTTTATGGACTGTCTTTTATGTTGTATGTGTTTTGGACTTGACTAAAGGTACACTGAATATTGTTAATCCTCAAAATCTGGAAATGTGTTCTGATGTAAGGAACAGGTGGATGAGTTACAGCAAAAGTTCTATTCCTTAGTGTTACTGTGCTGGCTGATGCTCTTTTCACTTGCTACTGAGACACAATATGTGAGCAGATGAGACAAATAACATTTGACAAGAAAATTTTCACAGCAAAAATGCACAAATCAAGTTCATGTTTGCTTTTACTTGTTCCCAAGAAAGTAGTTCATAATGTTACGTGTATAATATCTGATTCCTGAATTTACTGGAATTAATTTCCTCCTGTCTTACACCTTTTTCTTCACTATTATTTTCCTACACAATTATGTTCAAAATCTCCTTCTAAAGGTAATAGAAACTGCACAAAATTATTTCTGCAAGCAAGCCTCTTTCCTGATTATGTATTTCATATTCTGCAATTTTTGTTTTCTGAAGACTAAGGGAGGTATTGCAGTGTTCTGAAGACTAAGGGAAGTATTTCTTCTAAAGTATTTGTTAAAAAAATGCAACCAACCAACGAAACCAATTAATGGTCTTAGTTCTCACTGATTTTTTTCTAAGTATTAATAATACTATTATGCTTGTACCTCTGTACTCATGGTTTGGAATAGATTCACTCTCTGTCCATGATGCAGCAGGCAGGTATTCTCCCAAGTCTTATGCATTTCTAGGGTTTTGTCAAGGCACTTGTGGTCCATAACCATCCCCAGCTGCTCTTAAAGATGACTTAAGGCCATGGAGGAAGCCTGAAGCAGCCACTTTGCCCAGCCCCAGCTAGGTTACATATATCTAGTTTATCTAAAGACTGGTTCAGAATGTAACCACAATATGAACCAACAGCATGAAAAAAAACCCTGCTCTTAGAATTAGTATTTCAGAGGATGATTGTATTTTTAAAACTTCTTTTCTGCAAGCTATTTTGAACCTTTCAAACACTGTGCTACTTTTACTTTATAGTGTATTCTTATATATTATTTTATATAATAAAGGCTTCCATATTGACATAAAGTGTCTGGGGAGACCTGGAAGTTGCAAAAAGTATCTTCACACTCTTCCTTCCACATCACCACCCTATTATCACAGAATCATCAAGGTTGGAAGAGACTTTCAATATCAAGTTCAACTGTATGTTACATTAGTAATTTTTCCTTCTATATATCAGTAATAAGGCAGAGTTAAAAAGCAATTAAAGATACATTTTTAAAGACCGTGGCAAAATTTTTGTTGCCAGTTGCATAGTATTTTCAGCCCTCCTGCTTAGAGTGAGGTCTGTCTTGGGTAATTCTCTTCTATCTAAAACCCTTCCAACACAGGATATTCTATGATTCTATGATAAGTTAGTTTTAAGTTCAGAAGAACTTGTGGGTTTGTGCATAAATTCATATGTATGTTTAAAAATAGGTTGTTTAACCCATGTCCTCTCTTTTTAGCCTTGTCTGGCCTTGTCCTGCTTTGTCCTGTCTTTGTGATGCACTCTGCATCTGCCTGGGATGCTGAGTCAACTTTGAGAATTAATCAGATCCACAGGTTCAGCTTCTTATCAGGAGGGTACTTCTAGCATATTTGTTTTGGATCACTAGCCCTGAACAGATCTGCTGGGAGAGCTACTGCTAAAGCATGCTCTTTTGGCAGATGCACAGGAGCTATTCAGAATTTAATTTGCATTTCTTGGAAAAAACAAACAGGATTGTTCCAAGTTAACACCTTTGTGTTAGTGCTACAGAAGAGAGCACCATAACCAGCTTCCAACTAAACCCCCTCTCTTGCGCTGACTAGCCAAGCTGGGCTGGCAGAGATGAAAGGTCTACTTTCCTATAGAAAATTAGATTATATCAAGTACTGCTTTAACATTTATTCCTTTCTAGGAAGGAGCACTTAGTTGTTAAATGAGGAGCAACTGTGGTTGTACAGGTGTTCCTTGGAGGACGGGCAGTTCCTTGCTGCATCATGACAACAGATTAAAGCTGCAGTCCAGCCCATGGAGTTCCAAGAAGCAAATGTGTGAAACACAAGAAATTCAGAAGCTTTCAGCATAAAATTGACAATTCTCTGATAAAAATAATATTTCTATCATCATACATGAATATTTTGTCTTATCTTTAACAGGACAATTTTTTTTTACTAGTTTTAACATTTAATATTTTGGCTGTGTTTAGAATTTATCGTACATTTTTCTCAGAAAAGTAGGTTCTGATATTAATTTTGTTCTTTTGGTACAGATTAAAGAGCATCTTGCCAAGGGTCAGAGGACGTTGGCTGGTGATGGCATGTCCCAAGTAACCAAAACACTATTGGATTTAACACAGAGGAAAAATTTTTATGCTGGGGACCTTCTAATTTCTGTGGAAATTCTCAGAAATGTTACGGACACATTTAAAAGAGCAAGTTATATCCCTGCGTCTGATGGGGTGCAGGTAAGAGAAAAATGTAATGTTTCAATTGATGGAGTTTATGTCAGTATACTGCAGTATACTGCATGTCAACTGTTTTGCCCACTGAGGAAGCTAAAGTCTTCTCCATGACAGACATAAGCATTCTTCACATAAAACTAAGATCCAAGTGTAAAATAGGAAAAAGACTCAGATACATTTAATAAGACAAGTATCCAAACCAATGCAGCAGGTGAAAAATGTAAAATACTTTCTTTGTAACATTTCAGTATCTTTTGTCTTTAAAGGTTCGGTCTGATTGATAGGAGGTGTTGGTATTTTTTTAAGCATTTCACTGGTGTTCTTTGTTCCAGTTCCTTTCAGTTCAAAACTAATTCATTTCAGCTCAAAATCTATCCATAACGTTATGTCATTCTGGCATTGCTTCTTCATTTCAGATAAATAAATCTCATTAAAAGTGCACAGGAGTGATGGATGGTGCATTTGATACAAATTTTCTATTTCACATGCTAGATTAACTCGTCTTGTGCAAGAGGACACATAAAATGGTGTCAGAGCATTTTAAAACCACTAAAACCACTATAATTATTTCTGTGTAATGGGCTACACAACTCATTGCATAGTGTTGATTGAAATAAATATTACTCATGACTTCTAGATCGAGATGTTGGTTTCATCTATATCTGAAAATTTTAGACACTTTTCAAAGACTGTAGATTACTGAAAAAGAATACTAAGAAGATAGATGTGTATAATATTTATGAAAAAGAGAGCTTAATGATCACTCATAAACTACTAATGAAGTTATTAATGCCGATCATGCATACGTATTGGTGTAAAGGTAAGCATAAATTATAAATACACTTTGGAATAGATGCATGCAGATGAAGGGAGATATCTTGGAAAAGACATTTTTTCACTGTTAGGTTTTCGAGGCTCGCTATTTTATTTTCACTTTTCTGGTTTTTCTATGCACAAAGAACTATTAACTTCCACAATGAAACCAACATTTCTTGTGTTGGCCTGTAGCGAGCTGAAAATAATATTTTTTTTTTAAACAGTGCTTTTCAAAAAGTATGTTTGCTGAACAATCCTTATTTTTTTTATTGAACTAGACTCAGTATCTTTTCCTACTTTCATGAAGTTTTACTATTAAGTAGGATGTTATTCACTGAAAATTTTTCATACAATCAGCAATCTGAAAGCCCAGTGTGACTTCTTCATGGTTCACAGGCACTACAAAGTCTTTGTTAGAACCAGTCTTGAGAAACTGCTTTATACAAGTGATTTTGTCCATGGGCCTAGCAGATCAGGTCATTTGCAGTTTACATTAGAGAGAATTGGATGACAGTGCCAAAAGTTCTGTTTAATTCTGCAATGTAGAGCTGTTCCCAAAGTCTTAATAGTATTCTGGCAGAACTTGACAACATTATTAAATATTATTTTAATAATTTTAATTAGTAATTTAGAAAGAAGAAATGAAAAAAAAAAAAGTGGTAAGCCATATTCTGAAGGAAATAAGGAAAGATTTCTCAAACCAAAGAAAAATAACTATATTTCAGTATTTGTATGCCTAAATACAAAGAGTTCTTAAATCCCAGTTAAAAAAGGCACTCAAACTCCAAGTCAGAAAAAATAAAAAACAAACAAACAAATTACAAGCTAAGGTAAAATTAAAAAAAAAAAACAATGCACAGTATTCAGGAAAGTAAGTGAAATCTGAATAAAGCCCAATGTTTTGCCCAGGGGATATATTAAGCAAGGTCCCTTTGACTGGCTTCTAATGGTATAAAATGAAATTCTGGCTCAGTAATACAAGTTTAAAATTTACTGCCAATTCCTGAGAAACATGGATTTTCCCATATGTAAATGTATGTCATATTCTACTATACTCTGGAGTATCATATTTATTATTTATTTTCACTGTGAAATATTTTCATGTTTCCTAGTCCATCATCAAAGTAAGTGACAAAAAGGTAAAAATGAAAATTGCATGGAAATTCTTCTTTATGGAGAAGCTCTGTGTGGTGTTCTAATTACATTCTATTTTTCGAACTAGATAAAGAACAGAATTTCTTAGCTAGTGGATTTTTATTTTAAATAAACTATCAGAAAAGCATGAGTGAGGTTTAAAATCCCTAAACGTCATGGTTTATCATTTTGAGTGATGTCAGAAAAGTAGGTTATGACAAATAATGGGCAACAGTATTTTTTAAGATCCATACAAAAACAAGACTTGAATTATGACTGAGAAAGAAAAAAAAATATATGTCTAAATATATTTATTTCTTATAGATTCCATCCATCTGGATAGCCTTTCTAATGCCTATAATCTCTGGTTGATATCCAGTACTAATATTCATGAATAGTGCAAAAGTTGTGATTCAGAGACTCCATACCAAAATGAATGAACAGAAAAGTGAGATCAAATTTGAAATTTTCCAGCTAATTATCCAAAATGAAGGGGGTGCTGCCTGATGTGCTGCATAGAAAATGCCACTTGTTTAGGCAGACAATACCAAGAGCAAAATAAAGATTTTAAGGTATGAATATCTAGTGCCAAGTTATTTATTACATGGCTCTTTTTACTTTTGCATCTTTTAACCTTTTTTTGCAACAATATTTATGTATACTTGCACATACAATGTCAGGAACAAAAATAACCATGTATGACGCAGTTAAACAAGAAGATGTCCTGCATCAGTCACTGAAAATATCAGTACAGTAGTAGAAATTATTGCAATACAAGAGACATTCAATTCCTCTGCAAGCAAGGTTTTTCGTTTAATATGGGAATTCTTTAAAGTACCCTCTATAGGTACACTGAGGCTATGAGACGGACACTATAATTATGTGAGAATGATTCTACCAGGAAGATAATGCAAATTTTAAATAAGCAAAATGTAAGCAACATTTTGGAACATTATCCAGAACTGGTCTAAAAGTGTTTGAACTTCCTTCTAAGGACAGGATGGCAAGAAAATAACTACATTTCAGGACAGAATAGCAAAGTGAATTGTACAATCTCCCGATGCAGCAACCAAGAGGAGAAAAGGTTTCTCCCCAAAGAAGTTAGAGCAATATAATCCCTTTTATATTAGCCACAGGGACCATTGCTGCAAGTCAGGATTTAACAGGATTGTCCAATCCTTTTTCCCTCCACCTTCCCCCTCCCACACACACATTCCCTATGCTGAAGTCCAAAAGTGGAGGTGGCTTAAGGCTATCCATTAATTCCTCCTAGGGAGGAATTCTTCTCTAGCTCTATAAAAGGATTTATGACAGCTTTATGCTTGCAGAGAGGGTCAAAGAATTTGGACTGGAACAGAGAACTGCAGCCATTGTATCACAGAAGAAAAAACTGAAAGGAAGGAAATTAAATTAGGAAAATGTAATTGGCCATTCCCAGCTGTAACTGGCATGATCATCAAAAAATCCTGGGCATAAATAAAGGACTTCAAAATTTGGTTCTGACTGTCCCAACATTTTGTATAGTGACCAGTTCAGAAATATGTAAGCCTTGTTATGAAAGAAAGAATCTTGATTCTACAGGGAGGTCCAATGTTTACTGCAGTAATACCCTCAGATCCCATCCATAATGCTTCTAAAATTTAGCCTTCACACCTGTCAATCATATTACTAAAGGACAACGTTGTTTCTTTCAGAATTAATGCAATAAACAAGACAGTAGTCAAAGTAGGAAAAAGAATTTTAACCCTTCTTCCCCTGTTACATTTTTGAAGTGCATCTCATATCTATTCATTATTGAAGCTGCAAATCCATTTGATCATCTCTGTTTAATTCACAAAGCACTGGTATTACTTTGAAAAATCGCTTTGACACACCTCACCCTCCACTGCTACCATAAATATGGCACCAACCAGGGATAGAAATAGAGAAAAAAAGATCTCAAGCAGAAACATATTCTTGTAACTAAGTTCATATACATAAATTATACTTTATTGGCAAGTGCAAAAATATATATAAGTTATTGCTCATCTTTTGTTTGAGCTTGAGTCTAGGATTATTTATAAACTTTTTCATGCATATTTCTGTCAATTATTGGCAATTTTAATGCTTTTTGTAACTGAAATAAACATAAAATTTAACTATCACATAACATTATTAGCAAACCTGTGTAATAAATCATCTGCAAGAAACATTTTAAACTCCTGAGTGTTTTTCATGCAATCTACGCGACTCTCTCATAGATCTCATTACACAGACATGGATACTTTTTCAATTAAGGCTTAGACTGCAGGGGAGTCAGTGTCTGCAATGTAATGCAAAACTACCTTCGAAAGATCTCTCTAGTATGATAAATGATCCCACACTGAGTTCCATGCTGCTGCAGCTAGACTGCTACTGATGCCTTAATAAATTAAAATTCTGTTCACTGCTTTTCTACAGTATTGCACTGGAAGAGTTGAGAACTACCATGTTTAGAAAACTGTTTCCTCAGGCAAAATCTCCATAAGGCCAACTCTACCTAGTAGAAGTCTTCACCAAAATTACAATGACCTACAGTAAATGTGATTATAGTGCCATGAAACTGCTTTGACCAGTATAGTTTATTTTCCTCGGGGGACCAGTGAAGATGTACATTTTTTCTAGCTGAAGTTGCATTTACAGAATTGTGATTTGCCAACCTGGTTAAACTGGCAAATCCTTTGAAACAAATACCAAATGTAACTCCTTGCATTGTGCTTTATTTTGCTACTGAATGCCTGAAAGAGATTAAGTGTATTCCAGGTATAGAAGCAGTATGTAACTGTATGTAACTGTATCTACTCTTGTTATCTTCAACTTGGCTGGAAGTTTTTCTTCAGTATCACTGCATATCAGAGCAAGCCATGAGCGCATTTTTCTTTTATGCCCTATCATTAATTCACATCTTGTCCAAATGCTTACTTAAAATTCTCACAGGAGCTTGCTGAGCCATTTTGTTTCTTTTCATGAAGTTTTTTGTGTTACTGAAGCTTATGGGTATTTTGCTACTGACCTCAGTGAGAGAAGAGTTGTGGCCTCAGCAATGAACAGGATTATTTTGTTCAACTTCAGCAAAGTGTCAGTCTAGAATGAATTTAAGTTAAAGAAATTTTTATCCATGTGGATTTTATAGTTAGCATAGTTAACTTCCTAACAATTAGGCAAAGAGAGATCCTCTTGCTTGTCAAGTGCTTAGTGTTGGGACTAGGTTAGACTGGCAAAATGTTGTTATGCAAAAAACCAGTTTTTCACAAGTTTTCTTCAATTTTGCATCCTAAAATGTTTTAGTTATATAGTTGTGGATCACCTAAAGCATCTGTGATATCTCAATTTTGAAATTAATTTCAAGCATACCCACCATACAGTAAGGTTGGAAGTTTTTTCTGCTCTAATTTCAGTCACTATGCGATTGAGTCCTTTGTACTTTCATTAATAGTGACTTAAAAGTTGATTCTTACTTAAAGCTTATTTAAGTCCTGTTTATGCCCCAAAATGGCTAAAAAGTAAGTGCAGGTGAGGTAATGACCATTTATCTGAGTTTCAGCAGGGTCATGTGGTTGGTACTCCAGTTAAAGATTTTCAGAGGCTGTGGGGAACTTAATTTCTCTCTTCAGCTAAGGTTACTGGAAACTGCATGTATCTTTTATGAAGGAGCAGATAAATTATAATTGGCAGGCCGTAGACAAAATTGACATTCTGTGCAAAATGTGACACAGAGATGAGAATAGACTGCACAAATTCTTAGCTTTTAAGGATGAAGAAGTTGGGAATACAAATTGCTAGAGAGAGCAGACAAAATTAGAAAGGAAATTTCTCCACAAAGATTTGGAGAAATGTGATTTTTTTAAATGCGTGATTTGTACCTAACCATCCTGCCTTTTTTTATCCTTATACTTAAATGAATAGAAGAATCAGAAAAAGAAATTAAAAGCTTAAGGTCAAAGAAACAGAAACTACTTATTCCTTTTATGTTGAAACTCGTAAAAGGATCGAGGCAAGTGTGACATACAAAAGTAAGAAGCATCTGATTTGAAACAGTATTGACCTATGAAGTGCCATTGAATGCCCTATGCATGGTTATTGAGGATCATTTTCATGTTTTGAATAGAAACTAAGACCCTGTGACTAGTGCTTTCTAAAATGTACTTTGTTTTTTTGCAAAATATTTGGTTGTCTAGTTTCTGGAATGAGAGCAATTTGCAAATAGAACACCATCATACTTAAAAGTTCAGCAAGTTTAAAAGGGTTCTTTGTTTTTACAAAGTGGTACTATAGAACCTGATTATATAGCCAAAAATTAAAAATTTACTATAAAATATGTGCCCTCTTCTCAGTCTAATGTATTATTTTGCCATGTCATCTCTTCCACTGATAGAAAATAGGCTGCAGAACTGCGTCTGTAATAGAAAAAGGAAAGGTTTCTTAACATCAGATTAAGGATGTGGTAGTTTACATCTTTGAAATAATTTTACTTAGTCTTTTATTTCATTGATTTTTCAGAACTTCTTTCAAATCATTAGTAATCTCTTAGATGAAGAAAACAAAGAGAAGTGGGAAGATGCGCAACAGGTAAGATTTGACGAAGTTTTATATATGGTTTCAAAAATCAAGTTAAAGATGCACCCTCTTGTAGTTGAAAGGAAATCCTTTCAACTATTTTGGGAAAAAAACGATCCTTTTCAAAAAGGAGCAACTCTAGGACCCACTGGCTAATTCCTTATATTAGAAGGATAGTATATTCCTTATATTCCTTGAAATTATATTTAGAATATAATTTGATTCACTTGGTAAACAAATTTTTATTAACATTCCATAGGATTATTCACTATGTCTTTGCTTTGGACATTGTAATGAAGTACATACAGAAGCTGAAAAATGCTGCTAATGGCTAGATGCTATGCTGCTTTTGTTAAACAAAACACATCAGACCTCACCTGAAGACCTCATACAACACCAACAAACAACTTACAAAAATGCAAACAGTAGACCTTTCATAGAAGGTTGTATTTAGAGGAATAGTTGTGATCCTCAGGACTGACAAATTTCTGGACTAGGATATGATGATAACGCTTTCTAAAATAGGAAAGTCTAGAAAAAATCATGAATGTATGATAAAAGACTAAAATTTAAAAAAAAAAACGATTTTTTTCTTGGATATGAGAATTTTCTACATGTTTGTACCAAGAAATTACTGGACAATGTTAATATTTGTGTTCATGGACATGACTGTAATACTGTCAAATTTATTCATATAAAAATAACAGTAATAATGGGGATGAACATAATTATGTAAAGAGGAAAAATTGTGGAGGTGCTCAAAGGCAGGGAAACTGCTTTATGAAGAATGGTTAAACAAAGCAAGATATTTCAGTATGGAAAAGAAACAAGTGCACTTATTTGCAATACAAGCTTTTAAAATCAGTAGTGGTTTGGAGAATGTGCTGCAGGAATGCTTAATCTATTAACTTGTGTTTCTTGTAAAATAACTAAAGGACATCAAATAGTGGCAGCTTCAGAATGAATGCAGAAGATACTTAATCTGTGAAAGGCTAGCTTGCAGAACTTCTTGGCACTGAAAGGACAGAAGTTAAAAAGGTAAATAGGCAAATTTATGAAAGAAAATACATGGTTTTGCTTAAGACAGTCTTTTGGCAAAAAAACTGATAAAGGCTGGACAAGACTTTCCAACCAAGTATCACTATGTTCCGGCCCCTTTATACTCTTCCTTAGACATCAGCTTTTTGCCACTGTCAAAGGCAAGAAAACAGCTTACATAGATCTTTGGTATACTGTTGTGCAGTCATTGTGACTGTGTTAAATAGATACTTGAAATTTGTTCACTTTTTGTGTGGTTCTTAATAAATCACAAGGTGTTTAAAGATCTTTGAAGCTATTTACCCTCAGTTCTGTAAGTTCATGTTTGTGATATCACTAAGAAAGGGAAGATCAGGACTTTTCACTACTAATTCAAACCTTGCAGTAGACATATGATGCTGCAGCTGACCCAATACAATTCAGCTGGGGATCATATTTTTTCTTTTGCTGTTTTTCTGTTCCTCTCTGTAAGAGCCAGATACAAAAATAGACGAAGTGTGTCATTTTCTTTAGTGGAGATGGATAGAAGCAGCAAAATCACATATGTGTGGGCAGTTTCCATAAACAACGCCAAGATCAGGAAACTGATATTAAGCAATTGTTTTACCCCACTAATAAACAGACATGTTACCACTCCTATGTTATCAACCTTGTCCTCTACCTCCATCTTGCCTGCTTACCCATGCCATGTCTGCCACGTGACCCTGGAGTTATGGTGATGACAGCACTTCAGGGGAAATTCTAAGAATGTCGAGACAAAGGGGCAACTATAAATCTCCAGTTCCCTCTTTTCATTGCTGCTGGTAGAAGGAGCAGTGTTGAAAAACAGAGAGGGAACAAGTTATTTCTACTTTTCCACAGCTCCTTCTCTCTGCCTGGTAAATCATTGTCTCACAGACCTAGGTACAGCAGAAACCCCAAGAAACCACCAAGATGAGCTGAACACAGGAGTAGTGGGGCCATAGATTCCTGGTGACAAAGCTAGGGGATTCACTAAATCTTAGACCACTGAGATATGACCCCCCAAAAAAAACCAATGCCTCTGATCTTATTACTGTTCTTGTGCAGCTACATAAGCAGGCTCAAAGAAACTTTGGAAGCAAGTAGCCCTTCATAACAGCTGGAAGGAATGAGCAGGCACTAGTGACTAAAGGTGATTCTGTTTCTGGTTCAGCCACTCAGCTGAATTTTCTCTAATAAAACATTGCAAACCTAGGTGCAGTCTAACCAACCTTTTTTCCAGCTTGCATAGTTTTCTCAAACTCCACAACTACTGTTAGCATAGATCTCTTAGCCTGTTTCTAGATTCTTTGCTGGAAAGAAAATCTTGCTGTCAGCAAATTGCTGACTTTCAATCAAGTATACAGCTGCAATGCCTCAGCACATCTGTTTTTCTAGCTTAAATGCCAACAGTTGATAACCATTAATTACAGGTTATATAGCATTCAGATAAGCAGCACTCACTTTAATACTTGCCTTGTTTTAAGAGCTGATGTAAAGCACTGCACACAGGAAGCCATTTCAATCCGCAACAATTAAGTTTATACTGGAGTTTCAAAACACAGGAGCTATTCTGCATATTCTTCATCAAGATCTGCTGGCATCCTTTTGATTAACCAGTACTTCAGATACATAAAAATGCAGAGTACCTGCTCAACTGACTGCTCAACAGTTTATTACTATAAAATTTTATAAGCAAGAACTAGGGTTTAACAAATCTTCTCACTGAAATTTTTCCTTAGTACATAATCTGAGCGTGTGTGCTTTGAATGAAATGGATGAAAAAACCACGCTTACTACCTCAGTAATTCATTATTAGAAAAATGGACATTGTCTCCGTCACCTGAAGCTGCATTTGCAACCTGTTAGGATCATAATTGTCACAACAAATTCTTCTTCAAAACAGTACTACTGCCCTACCTTTTATAAAAAGATCCATGTAGAAAAAAAGCACCTTGTGAAATTCTCTATCCTGAACCAAACAACTATGGATCTAGACAGATAGAGCAGGATGAAGATGGAGTGCAGCATGCTGGAAGTTAAAGTCTCTATAGGCATTTTTTAGCGTCTGCACTCCCAGTAGTGGAAAGAATGAGTTGAATATTGCTTATAAAGTGAAATTTGGACATTTCACTGATAGGAAGAAAAAAGAACCATGAACAGGTCATCCATTATTTTTCTACTGCAAGATACTCTTTTACTGGAAACTGTCTTGTTCATAACAGGCAATAAAAACCAAAAAGGATTTTTTGACGTATGTGGTATGAACAGAACTTTTAGTCTTATTAATAACTGTTATGATCCCTAATGCTGTTTTGTCAATGAATCATTATTGTTAAATATAAAAATAGTAATGTTTTTGTTAGAAGCTTACAGCTTTGCAAATAAATTGTATTTCTTGGAAATGTGTTCTTACCATTTTTAAAGCCAAATTGAGAGGCTACATTAGCAATGGCAAGGCTACTGCAATTTATTTTAGTTTACTGTGCCCAATTCTGGCCTCCTCAGTACAAGACACAAAATAATGGAATAAGCCCAGAAAAATACCATGAAGTTGTTTAGGGGAGGGGATTAGAGCATTTGATATGCAAGGATAGGCTGAAATAGCTGACACTATTCTGCTTGGAAACATGAGGATCCTGGCAATATTAAAAGTTCCTGAAGGGGAGAAGGAATAAAGAAGACTGAGCCACGTCTCAGTGGTGTCCAGTGACAGAATAAAAAACAAGGAGAAAAAATTAAAATACAGAAAATGCCATTTATGTATATGAAAAACTGGCTGCGAGAGTGATTGAATGCTAGAACATGTTGCGCAAGCAAGCTCCGGGGTCATCTTCCTCGAGACATTCAGAATCCAACTGGGTGTATTCCTGGGCAACTTGCTAGAGCTGATCTTGCTTTGCACAGAGGGTTGAACAAGATGATCTCCATTGGCCCCTTCCAACCTCAGATATTCTATGATTCTACTGCCCCATATCAGCAATGAAAATAACCAAAAAATAACCAAAAAAGATTAACTTGCTTACATGTTGATTAATGCAACAAAGGTTATCATGCTGGCAAGGCCTAGGTAAGATTTGCATTACTGTTTGTATCAATAGTTCCGAAGTTACTGAAGATGTCTTCAGAGGAAGGAAGAATATTTTAATTAGAGTTATTCTGTAATATGACGTGCTTTAACCATTAATTAAGGTAACGGCCACTAAGTTTTTGATAAGTGCAGTGATTTAGAGGAAACATTTTCCACAGTTCCAGTGCAAAGTTGATTTCACACAATTTTATGGGAAGTAGTGTCTGTTTATATGAGGATTTAATAGCAAAATGGTTATTTTACAGTAACAGAAAGTGTTCAGTATTGAAACATGGGAAGAGCTGTTTGACTGTTACGTCTCAATTTTCTTTTGATGGCGTTTGGATTTTATCTGAATTTGCTGCTATAGACATTTCGATATTACAGTTATTGTCATGTCTGACCTTCCTTTGTTAGATCTATCCAGGCTCAGTGGAGTTAATGCAGGTGATTGAAGATTTTATACACATTGTTGGAATGGGAATGATGGACTTTCAGAATTCATACCTAATGACTGGAAATGTAGGTAAGAAATAGAAATTTCTTCTATCAAATTTATGACCTATTGAAAATCAGAAGTTACAAGTATGGACTATAGAGTTGCTGCTTGTATCACAATCCAGATTGGGCTGCTCCTCCTTGTCCACATTATCTGTTGTGTGGTTATCTCCTCTCTGTCTTAGCAAATGCAGAATGGCTTACACATTGGATTTCTTCATAATCATATCTCAAGACCTAAATGCAAAGTTTTAGAGTCAAAATTGAGAAAATACTCACCAGAATACTGTGAACTGTAGGTACATCTTAGAGCATTTCCAGAACACAGTGTTTCAAATGTTAATTTATAAAATTGTGCTAATTAAGATAATATTCGTATCCTTAATATCTTAGGAAATCTTTATTTCGTTGTCATTATCTTTTATTATTCCATTCTCCTAAAGAAAAAACAGTCTTTGCACATGTTATGGTGTGATAATAATCAGCAATAATTTAAAAAATATGTATTAGTTGCCAAAATAATTAAAGCCTAGAATTTCTTACATTAGTTTTTCTATGTGTAACAGCTTCAAAATTTTATTTAGATTTATTTTTCAAACTTTGTTTTTGCTACTGGAGACTTTCCAGGTAATACAGTCATATAATAATATACATCGAATATAAAAATGCCTAGCAACTCAATTACATTTATTAGTATCATAAATGAGCTGCAATATTGCAGCATTTTTTAAAAAAAATAACTAAAAAATTAGTTTCAAAAGCTATTCTCTAAGCCTTTTGTCTTTGTTTAGTACCTTTGTTGTTTGATTAACTCTCTATAGCTGCATGTTTGTAGTGCCAGGAATGTATTAGGAAGTTGTATATAAGGAATAAATCCAAAATATGTGTTTGTCTGATAGCAAAACCTCTGGTATCAATACATTTCTTCAGATTTTAAGTTAGCATCCTAATGCACATATATGTCAGTCAGTTCTTCAGCAAGTCATTAGAAATAGTTAGAAAATATGGTCATTTTGAAGTTAGTTGGCAGAGTAAAGCAGGGAAAATGTTGGGTTGTCCCTACTGAATATTTAGCCTGCTGCTCTACAATAATAAATATTTATTATTGTTCTCCCGTTCGTATTGCTGAGTGACAAGACTGTAAACACTAGCCTCTGTAAGGCACAACCTTGTACTGGAGACATGTCAAAGAACTCACCGGAAAGAACTCTGGCAGTCTTAAAATATTTAAAACATTGCAGTAGGATTTTAACCAGTGATTTATTTTTTTTGTGGTACTGCTGTTTGCACTGTAATATCACTTAAAGCTTCTTCCAATTGTCAGTCCTTCATTATGCTAAATCCTGCACAAATTTATAAAGAAAAGTATCTTTTTGAAATACTGGTTCCATGACATTTTTATGACAAAATAAAAAGATGAGCTTATTTAAAGAGCACAGTCCATGCTCTTGGCACGTTGTAGTACGCTCTAATCTGTTTGTCCTCTGAAAAATGTGGAAAAAAAAATCAAACGAGAAGATGTTTTAAGAAGATGCATTCAAATAATCTGTGTCTCTACATATTCATGGCTTCGCATGGGAAACAGCAACAACTTTCCAATTGAATCAGAAACTGTGCAGTGCACTGGCTGGTTTCGATAACTGCAGAATCTTTACAGTCTTTCTTTTGATTATCTTCCTCTTCCCACATATAAGATATTTTTAGGCACTCAGGAGGTCTGTTCTTAACTATAAAACCATCAAAGGAATAGAAAAAAACTGAGAAATGAATGATGAAAACTGAAAATGAATTTATAGGTGTAATCTGACTACCTAGCTCTGTGCCTTGATATATTGGCATGAGTTTATCCTCCCCATGCTCGGTCAGGCATCAAAAAAAAGGACAGGGTCACTGCTGTGCAAATCATTGATCAGAATACTTGAGCTCAGGTGACATGCTGAGATGGGGACAGAAGGCTGTTATCAGCAAAGAGTAATTTCTTATTTTCAGTAACAAGGAAGGAATGTATCTGGAATAATTCAATTTTAGTGTAGTTGTCCTCAGGGCATTGTCATAACTGTCTGACTGCCTATGTACTTGGAATTTAGGGAACATTTATGTTGATCTCAACTGAGAAGAATAAACTATGCCATTTTTGACTGGTCAACATTAATTATTCTGTACCAATAAGAGTTTCTAAATGTGTGACGTCTTATCTATAACAATATTCTTTTAAGTTGGCAAACACATTTAATGCAGGAAGAAGATACTGTGCGTAAACAAGACCCAAATTTTACCTACATTCATCTTTAAACAGAAAAATCCAGTAGTTCATAGAATAAAATCATAGAATGGTTTGGGTTAGAAGAGACATTTTCAACTCACTCTGGTTGCTCAGAGCCCCATCCAGTCTGACCCAGAATGTTTCCAGAGAATTTGTGTCTTCTACTATCTCTCTGGGAAACCTTTTTCAATGTTTAACCCTTATTGTAAAAAACCTTTTCCTTATATCTAGTCTAAATTTCCCTTCTTTGGGTTAAAACCATCACCCCTCGCAACAGGCCGTGCTATAAAGTTTGTTCATCTTCCTTACAGGCCTCCTTCAAATAGTGAAAGGCTGCAATAAGGTTTACCCGAAGCCTTGTCTTGTCCAGGCTGAAGAACCCCAACTGTCTCTCAGCCTCTCTTCATAGCAACAGTGCCCCCCTGATCATTTTTCTGACCCTCATCTGGACCCACTCAAGCAGATTCATGTCCTTCCTGTGCTGGGGCTCCCAGAGCTGGATGCAGCAGTGCAGGTGGGGTCTCACCAGAGTGGAGGGGCAGAATCACCTCCCTGGCCCTGCTGACCATGCTGCTTTGGATGCAGCCCAGGATATAATCGGCCTTCTGGGCTGCAAGCACACATTGCTGAGTCAGGTCCAGCTTTTGATCCCCCAGTATCCCCAAGTCCTTCTCTTCAGGACTGCTCTCAATCAGTTCATCCCCTCAGCCTGCATTGATGCCAGGGGTTGGGCGCAACCCAGGTGCAGCACCTTGCACTTGGGCTCTTGAGGTTCCCATGGGCCCAGTTCTTGAGCTTGTCCAGGTCCCTCTGGATGACATCCCGTCGTTCAGGTTTGTCAACCACACCACTCAGCTGGGTGTCCTCTACAGACTTGCTGAGGGTGCATCAGTGATCCCTCATCATTGATGAAGATATTAAACAGTATTTGTCCCAGCACGAGCTCCTGAGGGACACCACTTGTCATCAGTGCCCATCAAGATACTGAGCCATGAACCACTGCCCTCTGGATGTGACCAAACAAATTCTAATCCACCAAAGAGTCCCCCCAAAACATCCTTATCTCTCCAATTTAGAGAGAAGGATGTTGTTGAGACCATGTCAAAGGTTTTACAGAAGTCCAGAGGACATCCTTTGTTTTTCCTTTGTTCACAGATGCCGTCACTCCATCACAGAAGACCACTAGGTTGGTTAGGCCCAAGGTGAAGCTGTGTTTCTTTAATCATCTCCCTGCCCTCCATTTGCCTTAGAATAGTTTCTGTGGGGTTTCCAGGCACAGATGTGATGCTGACCGGGGTCCTATTTAATCAGTAGTTATTTACCATAAAATTTACCATAAAATATTCTCTCAGCACCTTTACATACTTTAAATGCTTTTTGCTGTGTTTTCATTTTCTAATCACTTTAAAGTTCAGAAAAATTGTTCTAAATATGAACTAAATATGAACTAAATGTGAACTGCTTCTTGTCAGAGGAAAAAATCCAGTTTTGTTGCAAATTTCACAGTAATGCACTGAGTTCTTGGTTTCCTTCTACTAATTTCAGTTTACAAATTCATTGCTAATTGAATGACATTTCTTACTGAATAGTAGTGGATATAAAATTTGAACACCTAATTGTGTTTCACAGATATGCTAATCCCCTGAGATCCTCCACAGAGAGGATTTTATTTTCTCTTTCTCTCAAGACACAGAAACAAGTAGCTGTGGCTTAAAAGTTTACTACACAATAGCCATGCTCCAAGGACTCTCCATTGCACATCCTCAATTCATGATAAATGGGAAGTGATGAAAGGTACATTAACTATATGAAACTATATGACTATCATAAGCCACATTATAATACTTTTGCAAATAGCTAAGACCAAAAGGACAGTTGCCATGCCCCTGTTAAACTTTTTATTGTGATGGCTTTTAATGCAAATTTTTCATTTCTTCTGAACAAAACATCAAAGACTGGTTTCAAATCCAGATGATCCAATATCTGCACTTTATTGGGTTAGTGAGGCAGCTCAGTCAATTCAAATGCATTTCCATTAAAGAAAGGTCCATCTCCTCTTAGCTTTCCTCTCAAGGATAGAGAATATACTATGAAAAACTTAACAAATGTAAAAGCAACAATTTGCTTTAATCATGCATGGTGGGGACAGATGGTATTTCTTTTATCCTTGAACTCTGTATTATATTCCTTTAAGAAATGATTAAGTGGAATAAAAGCCTCTGATATGAGGTAGAAGCCTCCTTCCCCATCCTGCTCTTCTTCTTCTTCCACCTCCTCCTCCTCCGGACCAGCTGAGCAGGCACAGGAAAATGACAGTGTGAACAAACAGAAGCTTTTGCAACCACTCAGAGTCCCTGAATTCGCTGAAACCACAGACCCACCTGCAAGGATACAAGATGGAGTGGGACAAAAGCTTTTAAACCATGTTACCATTCTCTGTTAACCAATAGCTTTCAATTTTGTCAGTTTTAAAGATGAGTTCCTGATTTTAGATTAAAGAATTAATCTTGACTTTTAATAGCATTTTTTTTTTTTTTTGAGCACTAAAAGACTGAGCAGATCATCTCAGTGCTTTGGCTGATTTGTGCTCTCATCACAGTAAACCATTAAAAATTTTGAAGATATGTAATCAAAGGTGGGTGAACTGCTATTAAAAAATATTCAACTTTTAACTTTAAAAAAAAATTCTAACTGGAAGATTGGAATGCCATAGGCATAACTGTCTTTAAAGGTAGAGGTGGAATGTGGAACTGGAAATAAGGAGCAGTATTAGGAGATACGTATTTCTATGGCAGATTCAGATTCTTTTGTAAAGGAAAATTTTCCTGGTGTTGTCAAATACATTTCCTTAAGAGCAACAGCTAAAAAAAAGGTTAAAGGACATTCTATTTTCAAAATTCAAGCTTACAGATCTAAGACTATATTAATGAAAAAACAAATAATCTTGAAGTGCAATATGTTGTCATGGATGTTATCTAGAACTGAAAGGAAAAAACAAACAAGAATTTTCAGCATGCAAAAAGCCACTTTTTTTTAATGTTAATTTTATGAATACTGATGTTTGAATGATCAGTAGTTTTATAAAATGTGCAGATATCACAAAGTTACTTAGACTAATCAAAGGCAGGAAAGATTGAAGATCTCCAGGAGGTACAACAAAATGAAAAGGAGAGGATATCCACTGGCAGATTAAATTCAGTTTTCACAGAGCATGTAAGAGGAAGTAGTTCAAGCCATTCAGAGAAAAGAGCAGCATTAGTGTGCAAAATGAGCAGTCTAAAGAAAATACAGAATTTTTTTAAAATTTTCAGTAGCTATCACAGCCAACACTCTTTTCAATTGAAAATTATACGGTTTGGATTCATTTTACTTACTTTAAGCATCACGAAATTTGCCAAAGTCACCCTAAGCTTCCTTTAAAATCAAGGGACAGTACTGCTCAGGAGAGCAACTCATATCATCTCAGACATCTAAAATAAGGGCATGGGTTGCTTTGCGGAAGTTCTGCCACTGGCTGTAAAGGCAGCATGGTGACTAGCTCACGTTTCAGTGATTCATGTCATCTAAACCAAAGAGGAGTGCTTTTTTGTGAGTCAATAAAACCTGTGAACACAGAGAGGTTCAAAAGTGCATGATCAAAAGAACAAAACAAAATAATAAAAAATAAAGAATAATAATAAAAAATCAGACTGAGAAGTGGAATTATTAGAACAGATGTTTGAGAACAGATTGTTAAAAGGGACTACATGTACACAACTGAAAAGTGAATACAAAGTGAAACTAGGCTGACATCTCTGTTTAATCTTGCTCACAGGAAAAAATGAAGATTCCTAACTTTACTGTAGAACATTTAATTTTGAGTAAGCATGAGACCAAGGTCTTACAAGGAACAAAATAGAAACAAGTAGATGTACTTCTACATGGTAAATGGAGCTAGCTATGATATTCTTTGAAAAAATGAAGAGGTGTACACCATATTTCCATGCATAAATCAACTTTTAGTTCACAGTCTGTTATCTCTCTACTTAAAAATGGCTGCTGTGACACTGGTACTCCGATGAGTAATCTGATTCAGTATAGTAATTAACACTTCATTTCAAACTTGAAACTGAGCTGCTTACATAAGTTTTATAAACATTGGCAGAGAACAAAGTCTGATTTCTGCCTTCACAGACAGTCTAGGATGCCATATGGCAGAAAATGTTTTGAAAGTGTCCATTGTCTCCTATCTTTGCATATTTTATTGTTACACCTTCGATCTCCCATTCTATGCTCATGTCCATGAAATTTTAAAAAAACACTAAATAATCCTGCAGGAATATAGAGTGTATCTTAAAATTTTCCAATCCTAGCTAGAGACACTGAGAAACGTTTGTGACCAAGGGAGCTTTAAGAAAATGTACTCTAGCTACAAGACATGAGCAATGGTACACATGCTGAGCTTTGGGAATGCTAGAAAATAAGCAAGCTGGATTCCTGTCTGTTATTGTGGGTTCATTCACCTAATCCCAGGGTAAGACTTTTACATCTTGTAAATTGTAAATCCTGGTTATACTTTCTAGAAACTTCTCCAAATTATATGGTTTGTTTACTTGTCTGAATGGCATCTGCCTTAGTCTGCTTATCTTTTTTGTATTAGAATTAGTGATGTGTGTCTTCAATGTAGCACTCGAGATCCTCTGACTCATATATCACAAATGTCATACTGGACCAAAATATACCGAGACTGAATTTATTTAAACCTTTGAAAGGGTCTTTTTTCTAATATATTAAAGAAAACAGAAAAAAAGGCAGGGCCTTGATATTAACTTTACAAAGGTATAAAGAAAATGTCTAAAATTTTCAGTCAGGAAACAAGTATTTCAATAAATTTATACACAGATATTCAGAATTCCTATGTAATAAAATTACTTCTTGTTCTGAGTCTGTGTAGTGCTAAAGCACAGTGTGAATTTTAAAGCAGGCATTTATAGTTAATAAAAGTTCAGCTGCTAATATTTCAACATTTTCTCCTAATAGAAAGGAAATTGCACCTACGAGACAAATAAAAATTCATATCCTGTAGAGTGGCCCCAAAAAGCCATTCGGATTTCTTTCCTGTTTCCATCAAGTCATTCCAGAGTACACCATGTTTTCACAAAGGAAAATTATGCCTTTAAGCCACTTTGTGAATTGCACTTGCTGCTCTAAGAAGGTGAACAGGAATCACTCCTTGTAGTGTGTCATACTTCATGTGTAAATACCTCTGTAATGATTAATATAATTATGGGTGGTTTTTGTCAGGAACAAATTCTCACAAGGGAAAAATAAAGTGCAACTTGCATGGTTCTGCAATGAAAGACATCCCTAATAGATATAGAAGCACAAGTCCTCTTTAATTCATGTAACATTTATATTCTCTTTTGAATAACTAATAAGCTACAAACCAAAGTAATCAAAAATTAGGTAAAAATGTTTTCTTATATTTTATTACATAATTTTTCTACATAGACTTTTGCCTGTTTCCATTTCATCTCAAAACATCCCAAAAGAGCCAGTGTCCATCATCTTCCCATTTCAGGCTAGGATCTAGCTTTTATGACTGTGTTTATAAACATGAATCAAAAAGTACAAAGTGCAGGCTTCAGAACGTTCCTACACCTGTCCACACTGTTAAATTCGTGGCACCTACCCAAACATTGTCAAAGAATCATTCAGGGAATAGTCCAGGTGAGGAAACAGTCCTCACAGGCAGATTTAATGCTTTTCTCCTTGTCCTGTGGTGCACAGTTGGTCACAGTCTTGTTCTTGGATTGCAAACATGGTGGTCAGAGAAATTCTACGTTTTGTCTTCTGCCACGTATTCTTTTTATGCATGACTTTGTCTCCTGTTTCTCATCCTCTTTCTTTCACACTCAGATGTAGCCCTTCAGTCTTTCCTGACCCAAACCTGTATGCTGTTGGTTGAGCAGATGCTCTACTTATGTGAAAGGGCACACCTATCACATTTTTTTCTTCAGTTCTCAAAAATTCCTTCAAGTCCTAAGATTTACAAACTCTCAGTATCACTTTCCTGTTTCCATATTCTTTACTTGCTTAAACCATAGGTAATAATCTGTAGCTAAAGGCTTCCAGAAGAAAAAAAATGGGTAAAAGAATAGGGAAACTACAGAGGTCAATTGCAATTTTTTCATACTCTTACATACTTCTGCTCCATATATATATTCATATCATTTCCTTTGCAGCAGTCTCAGCAATTCCTTGATCAGATCAATATGTTGGCTTTCAAGCTTTCTCCACTGATTAAAGGGGAAAGACTTCATGCACGCTTTGAAGGTCTAGCTCATTGCAGCATCTGACTTAATGCCTGAAGTAAATGCTCAAGAGCTCATATTTCTTTCTCAATATGAAATAAGCTTATTAAATGATTCACGTTCCCTGAACACTTGCTGTGAACAGTTCTTGAAAGAGTAATTTTTTCTCTCTTTTCTAAACCTGCACATTCAATGATCCTGAGAAAATACAACTCTCCATTACTTAAGATTAAAAATTCCAAATACCAAGGAAATGTCCATATGAATCTTTATCAAACAGTCTTCACAAATTTGGATTAAAACTTAACTATTTTCCCTAGCTATACTCTTAGTAATAGTCATAATTCCATAGTTAGTTTTATGTATACAATTTATTAAGTAACCTTAAAAATAGAGCTAAGTAAATTAACCATTCAGTATTTTTAAATGGGTGCTATAGGAAACTTGAGTAATCAAAAGTGTTTCCCTTCTCTACCTTATATTAAGTGGAGTAAAATATTCTGAAGAAATGGAAGCTATAAAAAATGCAGACATCCAGGCTCTTGTCTCATTACAAAAAAAATGCCTCCAACTGAAAAAGAAAGTAATATCTACAGCCCATTTGTGGAAATTTCTCTTTACAGTATTTATGTATCTCATATTCTTGTATAATTTCTAAATTCCTACCTCTATAAACTCCTTTCTGAATCATTCAGGTTTTTCAAATGAGCAATTAAAAGCTTTTGTTTTCTAAAGGAATCAACTTTTATGACAGGCCATTTATCGTCCCTGAAAGAGTTACCACGAGAGTGTCCAGCCATCATCGGGTACTACATCAGCTTGAGATGGAGTGGCTAAGTACTGCAAATAGCAAAGTTCACCCCCAGTTCTAATGATTTCTACAGCATTTTGTTACTCACTCTCTACTGAAAATGAAAGAAGGAAAATTAAATGGAATTAAAGTAAACCCCTACAAATTATAATTTAGTTAAAATAGGAATAAAGCCAGCTATTAGCTCTGCGCTGTGTCAGAAACAGGTCTATTACCCAAAGCTCCATTTAAAGAGGGAGTTAACATGGTTTATGCCAAGCCAAAGTTCTTTTTTGTTTTCTGGCCTTTCGAGAGTAGGGAAAGAAAAAACAAGAAAAAACAAAAAAAACCCAAATAAACAATAAAACAACAACACCCCCCCCCCAAAAAAAAAAAAACTTAAACCCCCCCAATAGAAAGAGTAACAACAAAAAAAATCTAAAGAAGGTAAAAAAACCAACCAACTCACCAAACAAACAAACAATAAAACAAACAGAAAGGGGAGATGAAGAACTTCATTTCACAATATTACACAAATCAACCTGCTGTATTGAAAAAGTATTATTTCCTTGGTGGTGACTGTAGATTTTAATTCCAAATAGTGGTAAAGATCTGCCTTTTTCAAACTGCATAGCCTGAAGGTAACATAACAATTGAGGTAACAAACTGGATAGAAATATTTCACTTTTCAAGTCAGTTTCATGAGGGTGTTAGTGGACTAATAATATCAGTATTTTTATGATAATAATTATTTTGGCAGTGAGACTGTAAGAAATGAGGTCAAGCTTCAAAGCCATGTAAACATATGCAGTTATAATTCTGAGTAATTGTGTTTCTGTAAATGTAATTTTTTTATTTCTTTTTTTAATATGGAGAGTTGGACTTCAGTATATAAACCAAAGATATTACATTTATCTCTGCCATTCTGTTAAGATCAGACTGTATAATGCCAACAGAGCTAAGTGTCAGTAAGATCAGTTCAAAGCATCCCAAAGGGTCCATGTACTCGGTGGGCTAAAATCACGAACAGGGCCTGAAAGTTCTAAAGTATACTTTGTGCCTTGTGATTTCTGAACCTGTAAGTTCGCCCATTTCATGGTGTAAATTTTTCTTTCCCTTGACTTTAGGTATGAGTTTTAGGACCCCATTTGCTGCTCTGTCTGAAGGCAGAGATAAAAAATCTTTGATAAGATTTGTGATAAAAACCAGAAGTTCGTTCTGCTACAGATGAATGTACCTTATTTGGTTTGCTTTTTTCCATGCTCTAAGTCTCCATTACAGTGGGAAGGAGACAGAGAAAGAACTTTTCCTCACTCAAAATATATGGTACAGCTCTGTGGCCTGCAGTGTTTGAATGACGCTAGGTGCATGCACAAATACTTAAATCACCCTGCAGTGGTGCCAAATAGCTTGATATTGTTGTGATTGTTTTTCTTTTTTCTTTTTTTTTGTTTAAATAAACACTCTACAATCATGGAGACATGTAACCAGCTCTAGGCAGCATTATTCTGTAAATCTTCTATTAATATAGTTTGGGAAATGGTCTTCTAAAAAAGATATTTGATCTCATTGCTTGAATGATTTTTCATATATTCTGTGGTTCAATGCTTATGCTGTTATTTAATGACTTATTTTTTGGAATTTTTTTCTAACATATAAGATGTTCTACTTTGGTCACCAGTTGCTTTAATTAACAGTAGGGTTAGCTCTATGTTGTTTCTTGTAACACATTGCTATTAAAATCTTATGGCCGCATGCTATCTCCTGTTACTCAGTAGTCAAGTATTTTGAAATGAGAGAGATTTCAAGAACACTTATGGGAAAATAGTATATAGGTACAGTCACTTCTCCAGAAAATCCTATCTCTGGTCCTGTTGTAGAGGAACGTAACTAGAATGTGAGCTGATATCAAAGGCAAATACTTGGAAACCTATCCATATGTGTATGAATTGTGCCCCTTGGTGAAACATATTTCTTCCCTATATTGGCACCAAAAACTCATCTCCAGTAAAGTAGAGGAATGAAAAGAGACTGGCCTTCCCAAGGGGGTGAAACTGTGGGACAGTCATCAGGATGATTGGATCTTCAGGGACTGGCAGGCAGGCAGGCTGCTGCATCTGCACACACAAGACTTCTGTTTGTGAGAGAAACATTCATCAAAAATATAGCAAGCTTATCCCCTCCTTTCTCATTTTAACCTCAAGAGGATAGAATATGTTCATAATGATTAAAGGGAATGTCTCATTTTGCCATTAGGTATCTTAGATTGTTCATTGCAGAAGCACGGAATGAATGCTTTTAATGCTCATTTAGTTTTGAAAATTGCATCACTATCTAGGCAATGAAAAAAAATGGTCTCCATTCACAGTCAACAATGCACAAAGAAAAGTTAATTTCTGCAAAATTAATGTCATTTAACTTTGCCAAATTGAACTTATACCTGTTTCTTGGATGAATAGTTCCACTGCTGGAAGACATGGCTGGTGATTTTATACTGCATCATCTATTTTACATTTGTGATTGTACTTAGAAATAATTTGCAGAAGTTAAAATTATAGATACCCAAAACTCTCCTAAAGCTAAGTCATAGACACTGCATACCAATAGGGCAAGACATTCAAATATGAGACTACTTCTTCTACTTAGAAATAGTATTCAACAGCAAAGCTCAGAGGATTTTAAGTGTTTATGTATATACTGGTTTTAATTTTCTTTGACAAGATATTAGATGGAGTTTGCTGACTACATATTGGTTCTTTGAATGTACTTAGAGAATGTATTTAAGAATTCTCTTTTAAAGCTGGGAAAATGGGTAGGCAAGTAAGTGTGTAAGAATCTGGTAATTCTTTTTTCTTGTAGGCTTTTGTTAGAATATTTTCTTCTGTTCATATTTTTGTTATTCTTTAAATTCTCTAACAGCACATTTACTCATAAGCTTTTTAATACATGGTTTAAGGGAGTCTCTGTCTAGAGACCCGCATGCACATTTTAATGACTTCTTTCCCTATAGATATAATTTCTATTGATACCACTAGTGGCTGTATCCAAATTTTTACCTGTCACTCAGCATTCTCTATGTTCACATTAATCTGCACATTAATCTGCACTGTCAGTGGTTTTAGAAAGGTTTAAAGTCTCTCCTAGCTATATCTGGGTGTGAAATGAGATTGGTCAACCTGCACCTTTTTTCTTTTTTTTTTTTTTCTTTTTTCTTTTATT
This sequence comes from Corvus hawaiiensis, assembly GCF_020740725.1. Classification (NCBI taxonomy): domain Eukaryota; kingdom Metazoa; phylum Chordata; class Aves; order Passeriformes; family Corvidae; genus Corvus; species Corvus hawaiiensis. Next base: position 30,043,187 of record NC_063215.1, read on the forward strand.
TAGAGTTTCACTGAAATATAGCTAAACCTTCCCATGAAAAAATCTTAAATAAAGTTATGTTACCTCACAACTGTGTTAGACAATTATCACAGGCTGGCTGACAAGCTAGAAATTTTTAAATTGCCGAAATACTGTTTTGTTTCTTTGCAGCATTTGAACCTCTTGGTGGTACAAAACATTAAGACTTAGTATTTATATTGCTATCTTAATCTTTCATGTTGAAATAGTTTCATTTAGTAGAAGTATATAAACAGGTAGAATTTTTTCATTCAGATCCAGTCTATAATATATTCAAGTTTGGACTAAAGAAGAAAATGATTCTGTAGTTGGTGGCTAGGGTTTTCCCAGGAATGTGAGAAAAACAAAGTCAAGTTACTATTCAAGTGAGCTTTCTTTGTCCTCAGTTTAATCATTTGGACCCATGTTGAACTGATCTGTTTTAGAAGGAGTGAAAAAGTGAAAGAAGGTATGATACAAAACATTGCATAAACATAAGCTAAATGCGTAGTGCATCATTATAAAAAAGGCCAAGGATTTACTTATTAAAACATACTTGCAGATTTTATTTAAAGGCTTCCATCTCCCTCTTATCCTATCCTGTGTATAATTCTCAGTATTTTATACCTCTGTTGAATAATAAAACTTGTTTATTCTTATTAATGTGCTTAAATAAGCTGTTTCACTTTACTGATTTACTTCTTTTGTCACTTCTACTAAGTTCTCATCAGCTCTATTTTTTAGTGTTTATAGAACCAAAGAAATGTTAATGTTGGAAAAGACCTGTAAGATCATTGAGTCCAGCCATTAACATAATACCACTGTGTTCACCACTAAACTATGTCTTTAGGAGCCACATCTACACATCATTAAATAACTCCAGGGATGGGGACTCCACCACTCCCCTAGGCAGAATGTTCCAGTGCTTCAGAACCCTTTCATTCAGGAAAATTTTCCTAATATCTAACCTAAATCTCCCCTGGCATAACTTGAGGCTGTCTCCTCTTGTCTTATAACTTGTTACTTAAGAGATGATAATGAGCCCCACGTGGCTACCAGCCTCCTTTTGGGCAGTTGTAAAGAGTGATAAGATCCCCCCTGAGCCTCCTTTTCTCCAGGCTGAACAACCACAGCTCCCTCAGCTACTCCTCATCAGACTTCTGCTCCTGACCCTTCACCAGTTCCATTGTCCTTCTCTGGACTCCCTCCAGCGCCTCAATGTCCTTCCTGCAGTGACAGACCCAGAAATGGACACAGGATTTGAGGCATGGCCTCACCAGTGCCGAGTACAGAGGGACAATCATTAACCTGGTCCTGCTGGCCACACTACTGCTGATACAGGCCAGGTGCCATTGGCCTTCTTGGCTATCTGGGCACGTGCTGGCTCATGTTCAGCCTGCTATTGACCAGCACCCCCAGGTCCTTTTCCATCGGGTAGCTTTCCAGGCACTCTTTCCCCAGCCTGCAGCACTGCATGGAGTTGTTGTGACCCATGTACAGGACCTGGCACTTTGTCTTGTTGAACCTCATACCATTTTAATTGGCCCATCAGTCCAGATTGTCCAGATCCCTCTGCAGAGCCTTCCTACTCTCCAGCTTCCGACATGCACACCCAACTTGGTATCATCTGCAAAGTGGCTGAAGGTGTACTCGATCCCCTCACCCAGATCATGGATAAAGACCTTAAACCAGACTGGCCCCAATGCTGAGCACTGGGGAACCCCACTAGTGACCATCTGTCAGCTGGATGTGTCTCCATTCACCACCACTCTCTGGGCCTGGCCACCCAGACAGTTCTTAACCCATAGAAGAGTACCCCTGTCCCAGCCATGGGCTGCCAGCTTCTCCAGGAGAATGCTGAGGGTGACAGTGCCAAAGGCTTTACTAAAGTCTGGGTAGACGACATCCACAGCCTTTCCCTCATCCACAAAGCAGGTCACCTTGTCATAGAAGGTAACCAGATCAGTCAAGCAGGACCTGTCTTTCCGAAACTCATGCTGATTCAGCCTGATTCCCTTGTTGTCTAGCCCATGGCCCATCCTGGCACTCAAAAGGATCTGCTCAGTCAAGACCTTGCCTGACATGGAGGTCAAGCTGACAGGCCTACAGTTCTCTGGATCCTCCTTCTGCCCCATCTTGCTGATGTGACTGTTCGTGTAAGTTTTGGGGAAAAGAATTACTCTATGCAAAATTAATTTCTTTCTCCAAGCACTGTAACCAGTATGTTGTCTCAGCACATGCACTGAATTATGAATTTGAGCACCTTTTGAAAATAGTTCATTGCAATGCAAATGTCTCTTTGCAATAAACATAATGTAACTGTAGAACACAGATTTTTAAATCATAAAGATTTAACTAATAGCCACAGTTCACGTCAAGATTGGTCCAGATTATGCTGACCACATCCGTGCTTCTGAAAAAAGTGACTGCTTTGAAATATTATCAAATAACTGAGCATCCTTACACTGACCCCTAACTTTGTTCCTTTTTTGTTCAGTTTAGAAATTTTATTATGAGTGTTTGCCACCAGAGTGCAGTCAGTTTAGTTTCCAATAAAGCACCATTTAGATGTTTTGGGATTAGAGACAGAAAACCCATTTAGTACATAAAAAATATTCTATAAAAGCAATAGCACTGAAAAAACTACACAGAGCAGAGACAGAAAAATAACTAAAGGGGGGAAAAAAGCAATTTTCTTTCCAGGATCCTGTAAAATACTATTTGTTGGGTAACAATGCTATAATCAGGATACGGTGGGGAAGAAGGATCATATATAAATTGCATGTTTTGATTGTCCAGTTCTCCAGGGAATGATTTGTACTAGGGAAGCCATCTTGACTACACATTTTAATACAAGTACTATTGGAAGGCAGTAAATATTTTCATTTTTTTCTGGCTGTCTCCTAGATCTAGCTGTGGAGATAATTACAGTTGCTCCACATAAGATATGGCAGTAATAGCAGAACTGGACTCAGGTGTAAAATACTTGACACTGAATAATTTTGCAAGAATAAAATACAGATTATTTTTAAAAAGAGTTTGCAAAAATTTTCAGTAAATTTGCAGCTTCTCTGGCATATACATTCAGTCACTTTGTGTTAGGACTTTCAGTTACAGGAAATTAATTGAAGCCGTTTCATTGTATTGGTGGGTCATGAAAACTGTTGATGAATAGATAACAACAGTTCCATCCCTGCTTCTTATTTCCATATTTCGTATTCATGAAATCACTTTTTAAAAAAATTCACTATGATTTCTTATGTAGTAACATGCGCAAACTCTTCCGTTCCACTTTAGCTCGCAGGTATAATTGTGTTTTCTGGAATATTGCACAATGTAGAATCACATTTTAACTTTATGGAGCTTCTACCTACAGGCAATATTTCCAGAAAATAAGGGATGGTTCACCAAAGCAGTATAGTTCCAGTTTGGGGGATTCCTATTCTGAATAAATATTTCATAAGCATACTGCAATGAACAGCACAAAGAACTGAAGGAAAAACCATAGCAATAACCCCCAAATTTGTATCGGAATAACTGTAACAGAAAATAGGCTGCAGGTAGGATATAGTGCCAAAGAGAGAGCAGAGTCCCATCAGGTGCTTGTGTTAGGAATCCAAGTGTTGCAGAGCCAGGCACAATGACAGCTCCTTATGACTGTATCTGTCACGCCTCAGGAAAACCTGAGATGTTTTCTTACTCACAGTACTTTCTACACATTAGCTATCCAAAGTGGTCATTCTCTACTGCATGTAAAAGCAAAACTGAAGGCACTCTAAGAGCATTTGAAAATTTTGCCTGAATCCAAATAGACTTTTTTAAGATTTAGAAACCTCTCTGCTGCAGGTATAATGCTATGTTATATCTTGAGTTGATTATTTTGACAATATTCTATGTTTAATTTTGTCACTGAGTTCAGTAATAATGTGCATTTTATGTACTCATCAGTACAAGCAAGGGTTAATCCAGTATTCCTATATGCAGTTTAAGCTCACTGTGCATCAAAATTCAGATGATTTTTTAGAACCCTGAGAAGGCAACACAAGCAACCCTGATTAGGCATCTATGTCTTTCTCTGTCAACATCATTCAAAATGAATGAAAATGTAAGACACCTGAATTCTGACAAGGGAAACAGTAATGGTGTAACATCTGACTTAGCTGACTAGTTGACTCTTTATTTCCATTTCTTTCTAGATGCTTGGATCTTTTTTGATCCCTCCTCCCACAACTTTGATAAACATGAAAAGCTTCTCATTTGGGGGGAGTGGGAGGGAAGAAGCAGGGGATGCTGGAGATGAGATGACCAGAATTAGATAACAAGGGCTGAGCACAGGGTCCACATGCCATAGTGATTCATATGATTGCGTTATAACAGCTCATAATAACCAAGCTCTGTCATTCTTTATAGGCCAGGTTTTCTAGTTAGATCTTTTTTAAAGCATCTCCTCATTATGCGGTTGTTTTATTGAAATGACCATAATAACACTGAGATATTTCTCCCGAGTTATTAAAGTTAATTTAGAATTCAACAATGTGAACAAGTAAATCAAACTCAGTCTAATTAGTATTACTTGCTACTTATATTGGATAGTGTCTATATGTCCCACTGAGGTACTGAGTTTTGTTCTGCCATGCATGATGTAAACAATCTAAATAAAGCATGTGTGCATTATCCTGACAATTATATTTCACAGTGCCCCAGGACAACCTTTTACAATCCCTTAAGCAAATCTTAATCCAGTTTATGTCCTCCATGGAGAATATTCAAGATGAATTAGACGTGCATCCAGAATACAAAGACCTAGTTACGAACTCCTGTGAGGAAGGTTAGAGTCATGGCCTCAACATGAAACTGAGACACAGGAGATCTCTGTTTCTAACAGTTCTGTTTCATATTTTCTGTGTGACTGTGCTCAAGCCTGTCTAGAAGGCATTTAGTGTTCCAGGATATGCTTATTAGCTACTGGGTTCAGGGACAAGCAAGAGTAGGCAGCTCTGTGAGAGAAAACAGGAGACAGCAAGGCATACACACTGGCCTCACTGGCAAAGGCAAGGTCCCACAGCATCCAAAGAAGAAGAGCAGAGAGGGTCTGTGATGGTAGCCAGACTCAGCTAATATTCCACATCAGCAGACAAGTCCATAACAATGGGGCAGTTTTGACATCAAGTTGAGAAATCAAATCAAAGCATCAGGGTCAGGATCTGGTCCAGTGGTTCCCAGGAGAGCCCATAGTGATAAGGTAGGTCCAAAGTCATTAAACCTTGACATGGAATCCACAGGTCAAGTTTCAGAAAACCAAAATACATGGCCATGTACAGTCACAACAGATTCATCTTAAGCACAGCTCCTGAATGAAGGGGCTGTGGGCCCCCATTTCTCACAGTCCTTTTCGCTGTAGTTTGATCTAAGCTCCAAAGTTGCATAAATTTGCAGCTGATTTTGAGTACATGGAGCTTAAGCTGTAGAGGTGTGTGTAATGGGGATGCACTGGTACTGACAGCTTGGGCATCATGTTGAATGCAAAACTCAGAATGGTAGATTCTAGAGAAGTAGTCTGATGCTGACCAGGAAATGCTATGCTTGTGACTAAATTCTGTCTCCTAAATTATCAGAGTCAAGAATTTAGTAAAGCACTAATTTGAGACATCTCATATTTATCTGGGATGAATTAAGCAAACCTGCCTTCCTTCTGAACCCTTGTTTTATGTATTGTACCAGTTGTCAAATGAATATTCGAATAGGTGGTTGGTGTTCTTTTCCTCCTAGATAGGTTTTGATGGTGATAGCCTTGAATCCTAATGGACACTCTCATCCAAGGTAAGAAAGGTATGGTTTATAATGCCTTCAGATGGGGACCCTGTGTTCAAACAGAGACCTAATTGCTAGCAGATCTTCCTACTTCAAGTGCTCAAAACATTAGCTCAGTATTCTAACTAGCAATGTTAGACCAGTAGATCTTTCTCTGACTTAGACAGGTTTTAAAATAGAAAGCAACTTCAGATGCATTTAAAGAGGGGACCGATCTGGTTAGTAAACATACCTAAAGGCTTGAGCTTTTTAAGGATTTATCTGTCTAATTTCTCAATCTTAATGGACCTAAAGTGTAAAAAAAGCTCTGTCTTCTGCTTCTGGAAAGGAAAATGGAGAAACTTATACATTCCTGGTGGATTGCCGTGAAAACAGGAGCCAGCTGCAAGCATTTGCTCCATATCCAGTTTTGCAGGATATGGCTTTTAATCGATCTTTACTGTTTAGGATTCACTAGCTGCTTTCATACTAGTAATCTCTGCATTTCTATGGCAGAGTAATTTACAGTTCTCTCAGTTTTAATTTTCTTGTAGTGTTATCTGAAATTTCTTCACAATGCTATTCTGTATGATAATGAAAATGCTGTTCAACAATAAAATATTGTAGAGATCTGGTTTTAGTTTGCTACTAAAAGCTGTGATTAAAAACATATATTGATCACCATTATTTATTTTGTTTCCCCTGTGTGTGGCTTTTCTACATCAAATTTTCTATCTCCGTGCCTGTGAATTTACTTCTTACATCATCTTTCTATATCCTGAATAACTTAGTTCACATCTTTATAGATTTCTGAATAATAGATTTAGTTATCACTTCCCTAGAGGTAAAACAATAGCCATCTTTTCTTTGCTTCAATTTACTTCTTCTGGGAAGTAATCATTCTGCTCTGCTCTACATCACCCCAAGCAATGTAACGTTCATAGAATATTTGTATCGATTCCCTGCTAATGATTTTCATATCTGTTTGCCTCCTTACCGATCTCTCATCCTTCGTCAAGTCCTCCCCATCTTTTTTAATGGTTTTTATTGGATATCTAACCATGAGCAAGCGTGATAGATAAACATGTAAATGATCTCTCAGTCTCAGCTTTTCTTCTTTCTCCCTTCTCTGCTTCATCATCATTCCCACCTTCTGAGCTCACTACCTTAACATTGCCTTCAGTCTCACTCTCTTTGCTGTTATCAGCTAGAATCATCAGCTCAGACACTTGTTCCAGTCACCTTAGTGACTGAAAAATACTTGATTTCTGCACCTTACCTGCCCAGTAAATCTAAAATGGTGTTGTAGGTGACCTTGCCCCCTCAGTATTGCCCATGGATTTCAACTTTATGTCTGTAAATTAAAGCTCAAGCACTTTATTGCCAATTCATTCTATCTCCTGCATCAGTCTCCATCTTCTGTCTTGCTTTGTGCTGAGTCTTTCTTTTCCTTAAGAAGTGTTTTATGACAAGGCAGGAGAGGCTGCCTGAGACTGTCGCTTTAGTAGCATGAATGCACAGTAATACTAAGACGAACGGAAACAAATACAGCTCCTTCAGAAACAGAGTACCTTTGATGTTGCTCTGGGTCTATTTGGCTGCTCATATCTTCGTCTTCCTCAAAATAATGCCCAGAAGATGGAGTTCTCTTCTAATTAATGAAGTACATCTTCCTACCATGTGTTAAAAGCATTTTTCTAAATAATTACATATTTCAGGAAGCATTCCATTTATCACGAGAATACATTTTCCTCTGACTGCTCTTAAAAAGCTGTTTACATTTTCATTAGTTCAGCTGGGTGTTCTTCAAACTTGTTATTCAGATTAGCAAATTGATTTTATTCTTTACATTCCAGATTTGCCAGCTTCAAATAGCCATATTAAACTTACAGTGTGCATTACTAATTAGTAAATAGTAAAAATGATTAAAAATTACAAAATGCTAAGCTTCTACCCCCCACCCTTCCCCCAGGGGAACATGCAGAAATAGTATCTGGAACATATACAAATTCTATTATGCTATAGCTATTTCCATGCACTATTTCTCAGGGAATAAACTTTAATATTTTCCATAATTATTTTTAAGATTTATTGTCTATAACAACAATTTTTAATGGTATTATTATTGTTTGGACTTGTAATTTTTAGATTTTATTTCCATACCTGGAACAAAGTTATCATAATGAATGTGCAATCAGAAATCGCTTGTGAGACTGCATATGCATATGTGATATTTGATGAGTCTATGAAATTTGTATATTCTTGAGTTTTTCCTCAAATGCAGAATTTGGTACTGAGCAACAAAAGGACACACAACCAAAAGAAAACACTTGCCTGCTGCCTATGATGGTTTTTTTCAAATATGTTAAGTAGCAGAAAAAATCTGAGTTATTATTAAATGCATCCTGATCATTGCCTGAAACCATGCTGCTTTCTAAGTTGTCCTGTATATCATATTGATCATATTATGGTAATGGGTAGCTCTCCCACTGCGTTGTCTATAGAAAACAGAAGGACAATATTCAGAGATCACTGTTAAGGTAGCTTCTTGATTAAACAAAGCATTATTCTTAACCTTTAAACAGGGAGCCTATTTAAGGCAGATTTTGCTTGACATCAAAGGAAGGATTCATGCAAAGTTCATCCTTGATTAGTGAAAATATCTATGAAGTCACTACTTTGGCTTTTGCCTATATTGGTACTGTGTCTTGCTACCGAAGGCTTGAACCGTGAGACAGTATCTGCTTTGGGCTGATGAGCTTCAGAAATGCAAGTACACAGCAGGCTTCTAGGGACATCCCTGTCTTGTCTGCCCATGGAGCAGTAAGTTTTAATTTAAAAATTTATCACTTCTCTGTGGATAGTCATACGAAGTAGTAGTTCTGTTAAGTTATATTTTCTTAGGAGCATTTTGCTGAACATAGTTTGATGTTGGTTCACTGTGAGGACGTTTCATGAGTATTATTTACAGAAGGAAAATTACCTTGTTTTTTTGCTCATGTTCATGTAAGAGGATGCCACTTCACCACAGTCCTTCTGTTATACATAATCTTGTAGGTGGTAAGAAGTGATTTTATCTTTGGACTGAGAGAAGGATTTTAATGAAGCCTGCTCACAGGCAGAGTTCTGTAGCAGATCTGGAGATCCGTAAATCAGTCTCCTTTAAATGGGGGTTTCACCATTCGTGTTTGTTGCAAATTGTCTTTAAAATGAGGGGATTTAAGTGGATAGAGAAAATCTATTACAAATATCTTCTTCAATATGTCCATTTGGTTTTTTGTTGATGATCCAGGCAAGACTTTGTTCCCCATGTATCCAACATGGGCTGACTTAAATAAGCTTCTTTATTCTCTAAAAACCAAATTTTTTACATTTAGGGTCAAAAGACTAATTCTAGAATGTGTAAATATTGTTCTAATTGATTCTTCTTAACAGAGGTGTTTTGCAGAAATGCTCAGTATTCTGTGTTTCAACACAAAAACCTTTCATATTCTTTGTTAAAATCATCTCTGACAATATCAATTCTAGTTTACCCAGAAACAGATTTAGCAGGAGCTGTCTCAGAAGGGCAGTAAAACATTGCCTGTTTCAAAAATCAAAATGTGCTAAGTGATGAACTCGAGCAAGTCAAAATAGGATAGGAAAATAGCAAATGATGCTGCTAATATACACATTTTCTGTTTTCTGTAACTGAAATGCAACCAAATTCTGTATCTTAAGTTACTGCAAATTAGAGATCAACATGGTTACTGTGCTGTAAAGCACAACACACCCAGAATATTATCACTTATAAGAAAGCAGAATCAGAACTGGTATTGCAGCTAAGGGGAGACATCTGTAACAACCTGTAAATCAGGTCTACAGCTTCCCCCATGAGGGGAAGAGGAGGGGCAGGCACTGAAGTCTTCTCTCTGGTGACCAGTGAAAGGACCCAAGGAAATGATCTGAAGCTGTGTTGTTGGGGTTTAGGTTGGGTATTAGGAAAAGATTCTTCACTCAGAGTGTGGTTGGGCACTGGAACAGGCATCACAGTGCTAAGGGAAGTGTTCACAGCACTAAGCTTGCCAGAGTTCAACAAGAATTTGGACAATGCTCTCAGGCACATGGTATGATTCTTGGGGTAGGTATCCTGTGCATGTTGTAATTTTAAAACCTGAATCTCTGTTATGAGAACTAAAGTTGCATTTAGTTCATGAGCAAACATCCAGTTGTTTATCTGTCATGTCTTTCAGTGAATCTGATTTTCTGTTCAAATTTATTTATTATTCAAGGGGCTAGTTCCAAAATTTTACCAGTTTTTGTTGGATACAGGAGGCTAATGGGTGAATACTAAAGAGGAGGGAATTTTTTTCATGACACTTACTTGGTTGCTTTATCTTTTTGTTGGTTATCAATCCAGACCAATCAGAGAGCTACTAGAAGTTGCACTAGGCAGCTTATAACTCACTCAGGGTTATAGGGATCAAGGCAATACATTTCAACTTTTCTAGGCCATGATCTACAAGAGCTACTCATACAGGAACTACACTATATTTTTCGCTCTAAGTTTTTTTGACACATTAATTAGCCACTTTTGTGCTGTTCTAAATAATCTGCTTAAATATCATTCACATATTGTTGTGTGTAACCAGGTCATTTGTATAGTGATGGAAAATGGTCTATTCCTATCAGTTTGGTGTTAATCAGTTACAACAATGTTTTGTATTACTTGGTTGTGGTATGATCAGTTAGTAGTTGCCAATTCTGAAATTTTCAGTAGAACGGTATCAAACAGGTTATCTGCAACTGCAACACGAAAATGAAATAAAGGGAAAAGGAGATGTATTGGTAAAGGATATTAAGAAATAATCCATCACAGTTCAAAGCAATCACTAAATTGAGTAGACTAGACTACTTACATGGATTCTTCTGAATCAATAATTGTTATGGAAATATCAAATATGTATGTATTCTTATGTGCAATTGAACTACTGTCTTGTAGTTTATACCAAAGTGCATCAAAAAAATACTCAAAGAAGCCTCTTGTCTCAGGCTTCTGCCACCCAGAGCTCAACATGCAGCTTGCACTGCAGATGTGCACAGTGAGCACCTGTACTAAATCACAGAATGATACAATTGTAGAATATGCTGAGTTGGAACAGGCCCATCACTGAGTCCCACTGCTGGGCCTGTGCACGACAACCCCAAGAATCACACCATGTGCCTGAGAGCTTTGTCCAAACACTTCTTGAACTCTGTCAGGCTGGTGCTGTGACCACTGCCCTGGGGAGCCATTTCGGTGCCCAACTGCTCTGGGTGAAGAACCTTTTTCTGATATCCAACTAAACCTCCCCTGACACATTGCCTCAAATCCTGTCTCTGGTCACCAGAGTTGAGATCAGTACGTACCCTTCCACTTCCCCTCTTGAGGCTGTTGAACACCACAGTGAGGTCTTTCAACAGTCTCCTCCAGGCTGAACAGACCAAGTGACCTCAGCCACTCCCCACATGGCTTCCCCTCCTGACCCTTCACCATCCTACTCACCCTCCTTTGGACACTCTCCAGTAGCTTAATGTCTTATATTGTGATGCCTAAAACAGCAGACAGGACTTGTAGGAATTGCTGTGATACAAGTAAATAAAAGAGAGAATTTTCCATGTTGGAAGAGTTTAATTTGACACATGAAGATTTTCCTCAACTTCTGCTTAGGTCATTTTCATTTTAGTTTTCTTTTTTTTTCTGTTTTTTCATCTTCTTTTCCTACTTTACATTTTTTTTCTTATTAATATTGTCTTTGACTATTTTTCCAGTAGTATGCAATTTGTGTGTCAATACTGTGCAAAAATACTCATACCACAATGCCTAAAAGTGTCCTTGTTTGTCAAGTGTTCCATCTCACAAATTCAGGACATGATGATTTGGTATATGGTAATTTAAAATAATAACAAAGAAAACCCCTGTGAGAAACCTTTGTTTTTTTCAAATGAGAAGACATAATCCTTGTGTGGCAATTGCAGAACTGAATCATTTGGGTTCCAGAACTTTAAGCATTGTTTTCTAATACAAACCTAACATTAAAAGAGTACAATAAAGTACAAAGCGAATGATGTCTCATTATCTGTGTATAAGAAACTCGCATTTGAGTTTCTGACATACAAATGACCCAGCACATGAATTATATACATTCCCCTCTAAAAGGCTTGTTGATTTCATTTCACAATAAGTAATTATTTTGTGCTGCAGATTAAAAGTGAGATTGAGAGCCTCACTTCACAATGGAAAGACAGCTGATCATGAGCCAAAGTCTCATTGAAATGAGTCATAGACTAATATTTAATAAGAATATTAGCTCTCCTAAAATATAAAATACAGTTTACAGTGGTACTGAAAAGGTGGGAACTATTTCATGTATCCACCTGGTCATCTTGATAGACCTGAACTTGTCTCCTCCAGTCAAATTCCATTAAATTATCTTACACCTTGGAGCATCAGAGCCCCGTTAGGCACATCCTCATGGAATCATTTGGCAATGTGTCTAAACAAGGACCTTATTATCTCTGTGGATCTGTAAGAAACAGACTTTGAAAGACATGGAATATGCACTACTGACTCATATTCAACTTTCTGTCACCCAGGATGCCTAAGTATCTTTCCATGGCACTGCTTTCCAGCATCTCATTTGCCAGTCTGTGTCTAAATCCAGGGCTGCCCCATCCCACGTGCAGAATCTGGTACTTACCTGTGTTGAGCTTCAGATGGTTGGTGATTGCTCAGCCCTCTAATTTACTAGGGTCTCTCTGCAGGGCCTCCCTGCCTTTGAGGGAGTCAACAGCTCCTCCCAGTTTCATACCAACTTGCTTAGTATCCCTTCCAGCCTGCCTCCAGGTCATTTATGAAGTTGTTGACAAGAACAGGGCTGAGGATGGAGCCCTGTGGAACCCTCTAGTGACAGGTCACCAGTCTGATGTCACCCCATTCACTCTAACCCTTTGTGCCTGACCTGTGAGCCAGTTGCTCACCCATCACACAATGTGTTTATCCAGATGAATGCTGGACATTCTGTCCAGAAGGATTCTATAAAAGACAGTATCAAAAGCTTGACTGAAATCCAAAGAGATCGCATTTACTGGCTTCCTTTGATCAGCTAGGTGGGTTACCTTGTCATAAAAGGAAATCAGGCTTGATAAAGCAAGACTTTTGTTTGATTGTAAGTAAAAAAACCTTATCTGAACCATGAATGGAAATATATAGGATCATAGAATCATTTAGGTTGGAAAAGAGCTTCAAGATTATTGAGTCCAACTGTAAACCAAACACTGCCCAATAAATACATATATTTATATTTATTCCATATAAGACATAAGTCAGATTTTTAGGTTTTATGCTTTGGTTTTGTTATTCATCACCTAAATAATAACAAGTATTTTGGAGTTTTTGGTTCTGGGTATTGTTTAGGTACTATGATAAATGGCCCTATTTAAAATACAGAGGGAGATGGAGTACAGAAAGTACTATCCTAGACCCTCACCATTTATCCAGTACTAAAGTGGTTTTCTGTTTTGCAGAGTGAATTCCATTGAATAACATTGATTTCCTATTTCAATAAAGGGAACTGTCGGCCAAAAGGTGGATGAAGTATTAAGGCTCTACTATCTAATTAGATAGATAGATAGATAGATAGATAGATACACAGATAAATACTGTGCAAGTAAAAAAAAAAAGCCCAGTATTGTCTTATACAGGCTGTATTTAATTTTGAAAACTAAATAACTGTTAGTTTAATTTTATTTATGTGGAAAATAAAATTATTTTAAGAACTACTGGAAAAAATCCATTTTTACAGTGTGAATATATTCTGTATAACCATTGATTGCATGTGAAAGCACACAATCCATTTTATGCCCCAGTAATTCTGAAACATCTGAACTCTATTCCCTCCACATACCACCTGAAAATTCACAAGACTAAGCACCCCCTTAGTGCTGGGAATGGATTTGCCATTGCAGCCTGGAGGGGATTGTAACTAGCATTATAAAGCCCTGATGATAGTTTTATAATGGAAAGTCTGAAACAACCTCAAGTACCACGTCATTAATGTGATTCTGTAATACATAACCAGTCTAATCTGAAAATAAGAATCAGTTATTAAGGAATACGTTTGTGGAGTTAATATTGTTAACTTCTTAATTTTGCTCTTCTCTTGTATTTGAATTAGTTTTCTTTCAAATAAAATCTTCTGATGAGACACCTAATGGTTTTCTACTTTAACTTTTCTGTTCTGCTTGTTTTTACAGCTGTTCCCCATTGTATTTATGTTTAACCCCCTTGCAGAGTCCTTGCAGTGAAATCATTATGCAGATCAAAGTATAGTCCTGATATCCAAACTCTTCCAACTACATTAGCCTCTTCATAAATTGATTAGGAAAGACATTGCACAGGAAATGGCTATCAAGATGGCTTACATTAAGAATGGAGCTAGTGCTCCAGATGTGTTTTCTGAGTGTGTGTACATGCTTGCAGCCTTGTCAATTCCTTTAAAGTAGTTTGAGTCTTACTAGACACTGACAGTGTTGCCATGGAGTTGTACTTGGATTTCACAGCAAAGCTGAAACTGATTTCCAGATGAGAATTGAGTTAGAAAATGGGGAGAAAACCAGAACGAGTAAACAAATTTCCAAACTATCTTTAGATTTGATACCTACTTTTTCTGTCTTGCTATATCTATTACAGATATAACACCTATGTTGTTTGGGTGTTGAGTTTTTTTAGATGGAAAAAATATAATTAAGAATTCAGAATTGAGATTATTCTTTCAAGGAAAAGCAATAAGATGCTATACTGCATTACTTTACTTTGTGTGAAAATGAGGTCTTTTAATATGTGAATCTCCTTAATGGATCTATCTTGAGATTGTGCCTGTATAGAGGATAAAAGCTCTGATATTGCTTCATTAGCCTGTATCAAGAAGTTTTGTTTCCCAAAGCAATTTTCAGCATCTTTTTCCTTTTATTGTCACATTTGATTATTTTAGAATTTGCTCTGAAGACACAACAATGTCCTTATGTGTGAATTTCAGGGTATAAGATGGTACATTCAATAATCCCTGTTAAGAAATTAAATCAGAATCTGGCTGACAAATGTTACGATCAATATCACACAATTAATCCGTAGTAGACTGCATAATAAACAGAAGATTATGCTTTCTGAGCCAGTTAATGTCCTATGAATTCCTGCTTTACTTGAAATGTGTCATTAAAAGTTTTGTTATTGCTGTACTGTTGTCACTCTATGATGCTTTAACATATGAAACACAATTTTATTTGATTTTATGATTTTTCTTACTAGTGGCTAGCATTCAGAAGCTTCCTGCTGCATCTGTTTTAACTGACATCAATTTCCCCATGAAAGGAAGAAAAGGAATGGTTGATTGGGCACGAAACTCAGAGGACAGGGTTGTCATTCCAAAAAATATCTTCACTCCTATGTCAACAGGTAAAAAAGCGTATCAGCATGTTAATTTTCTATTAGCTTTAGCAAGGAAACTCTGCATGTGTCTCATGGGATCACTGTATAATATAGGATTTGTTCTTTTATTCCTCTACCCATAGTTGATCCTAGAGAGAAATGAATGGGCTTAATTTCAGCACCTTGATAAAAAGTGCTGCACAAATCCTAGACATTATTTTCTACAGCAAAGAGACAATGCTTTACTTAGTTACTGTGCACAGGATTTAATCTGTGTGATCTGAGGTGAGCTGAAGTGCAGCTCCGCTGAACCCCCTGAAGCTGCTGTACTCCAGCAGACAGAGTCATTGCAACATAACTCTTACCCAAGGAAGCTCAGCAGGCAAATTAGCCTAACTTCAGGTACAATTTACAAATATCATTGCAGTGCAGGTCTCTGACAGTAGAGAATTTACTCACTAAGCCTTAAACTCTACAGACATTCTTTGAGAATGCTTAATTATAAATGTAAGTGAACTAGCATGGATGTCAGTATACAATGATGGATGTCTTGAAAATGTGATTTTCAGTGGTTTAAATCTTTCGATATGCTCCTGACAGTGCTACATTTTTATGACAGACTTCCAGGATATAATTCAAAATTATGATGGTTTATTTAAAATAAAACTTATATTACAAAGATAGATGATATTCAGAGATTTTTATGCTGATGAACGCTTGGGAAAGAGAGTTTTAAAATTTTTTTTCCTTATTCTTTTCAGAACTAGATGAATCAACTGTATTTGTACTTGGAGCAGTGCTATACAAAAATTTAGAACTCATTTTGCCCACTTTGAGGTAAGAAATTTCATAAATACAATATGAATTGACGTATTTCAGGATCATAACTATACTATATGTCAAGATAAAAGCAGACAGTCAAGACTATTTGCATATTAGTACTGCTGGATTTTTTTTTCATTATATTTATAATGTATATGCATATATTAATCTCTCCATCATGCTTAGTTACTTGCACGATAGAAATAGCCTTTGCATCAAATTGCCTTAATTTATATTTTATGTAATCTATATTAAACTTAATTACAGAAATTTTTGATCAGAAGTATATGCAGTGATGTACCTTAATGGTCAGACCACTTGAGCTTCAATCTACTGTTTGTCCAGATAGTACAAATGGTCTTGTAATGACATCATAACTTGACATACTAAAGTTGTCTGCTCAACTTCTACAGAAGTCTCTAGCAGTAGTTTTCCAAACATTTTTTCAGTGCAAATTGTATTCAGAAGGGACAGCATAGCTATAGAGAGGATCCGTTTTAGAAACAAGACATGCATGTGCTGAACAGCTGGAGTATATAAGTTTTCAGGGCCACACACATGCAGAAAGATACAGGAAGGCCTCTTGTTTCACTTTTTCCTTTTTGTACTTGCCAGAAGACAATTTGGAAATAAATATTTCGCCTCCTCTTTTCTAATTACCAGTTATGATAATTTCGTGGTCCATTAATACTACCTTATTTTATATGATCCTGTGCACCACTGGTCTACTAATGCCCTTTTACAGTAAAAGAAACACATGCAGATGGTGTCACAATAGGTCCTACTGAATTCACAATAATTAGAAAAGATGGTAATAAGGAAGCCACCAGATCACCTTTCCCTACTCTATTTAGCCAAAACATCAGGATTTGAAACAAAGAATGGAAAAACAAGAGGTTTTTACCAAAATCTATCTGAAAACAAAAAAACCACTAATTCCTAAGAAAATTAAAAATCTACTTCCTAGCAAAGTTTCAACGTGCTGTGGAATGAGTAGCTGCAAGTTAGGGACAGAAATCTCTCTGAGGTAGAGCACAATTTGAACAGTGATGTCCTGACAGGACACCTGGAAGCCTAAAAGTGCTGGCAAGGGCCATCTGTGCTTAAGGCATGATATAAATGACAGCTCATCCACTTCTGAAGTGTTGTTAAGCACTTCCCATTTGTTGTACCAGTTTCTGAAATTAGCCAGGAAGGAAGAGATGTTTGTAAAAGATTTTTTTTTTTTTACCCCATACTCAAAGAACCAGTGACAACTGGCTTATTTGAGTTAGTTCTTTTTGGTAGACTTCAGATAAAAATCTGACAGTCCTAGGAAAGCATCAATGTGGCTATGTACTTTTCAGACCTTTATATTGTAAACTACAGTCTATGGTCATGCCTTTTCAGCCTTCACAGGTCTCTAGTTTTAATTTACAGAAAAACGGTGTAAATGTTAAATTCTGTATGTTTGCTTATATGAAAAGTGTTTCAGAGCCCTTATTTCATCCATTAGAAAAGTGAGGTTTATATGCCTTACTAGATTTTCCCTAGAAACAATACTATTGTTTTTAAAATTATTCCCAAGTAGCAGGAATAAGGGCAGAACAGGGACATAAAAGTATAGCAGTGTAAACGCTATGGATTATAAGTGCTTTTTGGTTCCCAAATATTTTGCTTTTGTCTGTTCTGTTTTCAGCTGGTTACTGATTTGCACTGCTAATTTAACCACTTCTCTGTACAGTTCAGTTCATAGATAGGTTTTGTGACTTATTTTACCAAAATGGTCTAATAATCTATGTATATCTATTCAAAAATGAAGTCTTTAGAAATTCAAATACAAAGGTATCCTACTTTGCCTCTGAATTTGTTCAATATTCTTTGAATCTAATTCTCAGGTGCCTGTAAAAAGGAACCTAGCACTATTACTCTCTTATGTATGTGAATGAGGAATAAAAGTAATTATTAATCTGTGATATAAAAATATAACGCATATTCCTCTAGTGTCTTCTTTGTCTGGAATATAGCACTTTGCATTTCCTTAATGAAATACTTTTCTTATTATGAAGCTATACTGAAACTTTTAAGCTTACATCTCTTACCTCACCAGGAAGTGTATCATGCAGGATTTCTTTTCCCATGGCAATCATATTCAAAATATGATCTCATGGGCTTAAAATAGTACCTCAGAAAAGTCACAATTTCAAACTGCTTTCATAGAATTATAGTGTCATTGAAAGGTCTGCCTCCAAATATCATCTAATTCTAACTTCCCTCCATGGGCAGGGACACTTTCCACTAGACCAGGCTGCTCACAGCTCCATCCAGCCTGACCCTGAACACTTGTAATGACAGGACATCCACAGCTTCTCTGAGCAACCTGTTCCAGTGTCTCAACACCCTCATTAAAAATTTTTTCTTCCTTATGTCTAATCTAAATTTATCATGTTTCAATTTAAAACCTTTGTGCCTTGCCCTGTCACTACAGGTATTGGTAAAAAGTCTCAGTCTTTATCTTAGTGTCCCTTTACGAATCGAAAGCCTGCAATAAGGTCTTCATGGAGCTTTCTGTTCTCCAGGATGAACAACCCCAACCCTCTGAACCTTTCTTCATAGGAGAGATGTTCCAGCCCTCTGATCATTTTAATGGCCCTACCCTGGACCTCTTTCATGCCTTTCTTGTGCTGGGAATTCCACAGATGGACATAGCACTCTAAGTGGTGTTTCACAAGAGCAGAGCAGAGAGGCAGAATCACCTCCTTCTCCCTGCTGGCTGTGCATCTTTTGATGCAGCCCAGCATCAGGGTACAATTGACTTTCTGGGCTGCAAGCCTGCATTGCCAGCTCATGTTCAACATTTCATCTACCAGTGTCCTCCAATATTTCTTGATAGGCTGCTCTCAATCCTTCTATCCTCTAGACTGTATTGATACCAAGGATTGCTTCAACCCAGATGCAGGACCTTTCAATCAGCTTTGTTGAACTTCCTGAGTTTTTCAAGGACCTGGCTCTCAAGCCTGTGAAGGTCCCTCTCGATGGCATCACTTCCCTCCAGCATGTCACCCACACTGTGGTGTCATCAGAAAACCTGCTGAAGGTGCCCTCAATCCTTTTGTTCGTGTCATTGATGAAGATACTCAATACTATTGAATGCATTTTGACACCTTCAGATATTTTAATGTTCATTCAGATAGAGTATCAGCAAAACCTTTGATACTGTCTTCCATGGCATTCTCCTGGAGAAACTGGCAGCCCATGGCTTGGACAGATACTCTTTTCACTAGGTAATAAACTAGCTTGGATGAACAGGCCCAGACTGGTCGTGAACGGTACTACATCAGGTTGGCAAACAGTCTCTAGTGGGGTTGCCCAATATTGGGCAGTATTGGGGCCAGCCCTGTTTAATGTCTTCATTTATGATCTGGGTGAGGGGATCAAGTGAACCCTCAGTAAGTTCGCAGATGATACTAAGCTGAATGGGAGTGTTGATCTGCGGAGGCCAGGAAGGCTCTGCAGAGGGATCTGGAAAGGCTGGTTCAGTGGGCAGAGGCCGGTGGTGTGAGGTTCAACAAGATAAAGTGCTGGGTTCTGCACTTGGGTCACAACAACCCCATGCAGCATTACAGTCTGGGAGAAGAGTGGCTGGAAACCTGCCTGGTGGAAAGGGACCTGGCAGTGTTGGTTGACAGCAGCTGAACATGAGCCAATGGCATCCTGACCTGTATCAGCAATAGTGTGGCCAGCAGGACCAGGGCAGTGATTGTCTGGTTGTACTCTGACTCGCTCCCTGATGAGGCCACATCTCAAATCCTGTGTTCAGTTCTTGGCCCCTCACTGTGAAAAGGACATTCAGGTGCTGGAGAATGTCCAGAGAAGGGCAGTGGAGCTGGTGAAGGGTCTGAAGCAAAAGTCCCATAAAGAGAGGCTGAGGGAGCTGGGGTTATTTAGCCTGGAGAAAAGGAGGCTCAGGGGGGACCTTTTCACTCTCTACAACTCCCTGAAAGGAGTTTGTAGCCAGGTGGTGGTTGGGCTCTTCTCCTAGACAACAAACAACAGGACAAGAGGAAAAGGCCTCAAGCTCTGCCATGGGAGGTTCAGGTTGGATATCAGGAAGAATTTTTCACTGAAAGGGTGGTTAAGCACTGGAATGGGCTTCCCAGGGAGGTGTTGGAGTCCCTATTCCTGCAGGTGTTCAAGAAATTACTGGACATGGCACTTAGTGCTATGGTCTAGTTGACAAGGTGGTGACCAATAGAAGGTTGGATTTGATGATCTTAGATGTCTTTTCCAGCCTAGGTGGTTCTGTGATTCTGTAATTTGAAATTGGAAAAAAAGCTGCAACTGTGGTTAGTGCTGAATTTGTTATTACTCTGTGGAAATTAGAAGTGACATGCAGGTTTTAAAGTGATCTTTATTATGGTCTGTTTTATTGTTTTGAACTTGTTCAGGTACGTGAATGAAGGTTTCTATACATCCCACTGCATTTGGAAAAGGTTTATTCTTGTTTGCTTGCATTTTGCAATGAAAAAATATCATCTTACATGTGCTAATATTAATTACTCGTTGTACTAATATTGCTTAACTGTAATAAATATTATCATAATAACCACATTAGTGCTGAAAATAATGAAATGCGTCACTGCATTACTGTTGTCTATGGAGCAAACACTGTAGGATGAGAAGGAATGTAACATCATCTATTTTTTATATGATGCCTAGAAGTGCACAACACAGGAATTAAAAAACCATTCTGGATAAGTATTTTATGTGATGCTTTTTCTAAGTATAATGACAGTTAAATATATATCAAGGGTGGGAAGGAAGAACAAAAATTAAACCAAGGTAAAATAAGTAAAACATGGTTGAGTTTGAAGGCCATCATTTACACCTTAAAAACCTGATAATAAAGGTGATTTCTACCAGCTGCATTTAGATATCTAGAAAGGTTTACCAGTTCCCATGTGATTGCATTTCCTGGCTTTACAGGAGTTAGGGTGTGACTAAAGAAAGTATTTGGTTGTAGTTTCCAGAAGAATAAAGGTGACATGCACTCCAATACATTCCTTATTTTTATCACTAGAAGGTATGCAAACTTATGCATCATCACAAGGAACTGCTTTAAAAAAAATAAATAAACAAAAAAAAAATTTAAATCTCAGTATATATTTAGGGAAAGTCTTCCAAAATACCTAACCACAGAATCCCCATCTGGTACATCACAGGTGTTCTGTGAGTAAAATGAGGATTTCATTATCTAGGACAGCCAAAATTAGCTGCATTTTACCATACGTGTTTAATTTTTCTTGGTTTTACTAGCATAGTATCTATTAAAAGTGAACACAGTGTGAGATGGGAACTTGCAACTGCATTAATATAGAAGTTTCTGGACTTGTGTTTAATCCTACTGGTACATGTACATTCAGAGAATTTTGCAATGAGTGTTTAAATGAACATTTAGGGAAACAAAAACTTCCTCATAAAACTAGAAGAATTTTTTTTCCATGCACAAGTAAATAAACTTCCTCTGATTCCTAATATACTTTGCTGCATTGCACTGTTCTTGTATTGTCTTATGGCTTTGTTAATAGCAGATACTGAAATATCGAATATTTTCAGAACTCTAGACTATTATTTCCAAAGTTCTTGTGCCCCTGAGCACACTTATGTTATTGTTAAGTTCACAGAAAATTGATTCTCAGTACAATACTCCTCTAAAAGATATTATATATAATTTCTCTCTTGAGCACTTTGAAGGAATACATTGCATATTGCCATAATGTAAGACAGTTTTTAACTTTAAGAAATAAGAACAAATAAAGAATCAATGATTTTGCTATATCAAGCTTTTTTTCCCCATCACTTAAACAGCCACCATAAATTTCCTGCTCAAATTTTCTTCACTGAAATGTTCTCTTCCCCCATTTGAAACATCATTCCTAACCCCGACCTTCAGGTGCTGTACAACCAAAAAGGCCCTTAAATTTCCTCAGGTCAGCTTTGTTAGACCAAGGATGTACCTCAGACAGGCTTTTATTGCATCACATTACAGCTTTAGCTTTTGTAGTTTTTCTGTAATGTATACAACTTTTACACATTTATAACTTCGATCTTACTGTCTTGCAATAGCAACATGCCTTATTCATAAGTTCATTTTTCTTGAGTAACATGGATTCATTCTAAAAAGAAAAGAAAACATGAATTTCATACTACATAGGATCAATATGATTTCCCTTATATAAAAGAATACCCTCAAAATTTATACCCTGGTAGGAAAACAGCTTAATAAAATAGCTCTATTTTATTAATATCATTATTAACTCAGATCAGAAAAAAGCTCTAGGGCAGCAGCTCTGAAAGCATTTCTTGAGCTTTAACTCCATCAAACATTGCTATCTTGAATCTTCAAGGACTTATCCATAGTTTCCAAGAAATTGAATAGATTGTTTTTGAATAATTTATTTCAAAACTTAACCCTGATGAGCATCTTTCTGGACAGTCAGCAGAGCACCATCCTCTACAACTTCATTTCTCATTACAGTTGAATTTTCGATTCTTTTTGATGAAGGAGAAGGAGCTAATGGTGAAGTCACTCTCCACCATAAAAAAGCTGTAAGGTAATGCATTTGCCCAGGAAGTGTGAGATAGATCATTCCCATTCTATGCCATTCACAACATGAGAGGGACTGAAACTGTCCGAGGACATTTTGTAAAAGCTGATTACTTAAATTCCTGGATAAGTGTTCTCAGAACTAGGCTGCTGTTTTAAAAAAATATCTTCAATAGAGATAGCAGTGGTTTTGAGATTTTTTCAAGTTTTTGAAAATTTTTCAACTACAAATCTTTGAGCTTTAATTTAGAGACATCTTAATATGCTATGTGAGTTTAGAATATGCTTTAGAATATACTTACCAGATTGTATTCTTCTAGGGACTGTCCAAGCAGTTAAATATGAAATATGCACATAGGCATTGAGCCCAGACAGGACAGTGACGAGGGATACAGTTTTCATTTCACAGTGATATAGGCAGTTTTATTTATTTTCTTGTGAAGCAGTCTGCTAGGGGTTCTTGAAAATGTAAGTAGATTGATAGAGTTTTAATGAGACTGAGGTTAAATGGATGTGCTGAAGTTACAAACTAGACACTTAGATGTTCTTTCAGATCTCACCCTAGAACTGTCAGAACTGCACTAAAATGAGATACACCAAGGAAAACTTTCTTGATCACGAAGACTGACTGTAGAAGAGTACTGAAGTAGCAGTATTTACAATAGTTTGCATGAATTTCCAAAATTGAAATAATCTCTTAGTAGATAGTAAGCACCATTTTCACTTGTCATTATATGTTAGAGAAATCAGGTTTTTATTTATTTGGAGTTTTATTTGGTTTGGGGGGTTTGGGTTTTGGGGTTTTTTTATAATTATAGATATTCAGCTACTGTAATTCTAGAGAATGCACTGAAAATTTGCTAAACATTAAATGTTAGCCTGACTGATACATTTTTGTCAATAATATGTGAGACTTCAAAGTGTAACCAAAGGGAAGAAATAGGAATTAAGTAAAACAGAAAGTCAGTTCCGTTATATTTTCATTATATGATTTGGCTGAGCAAAATTGGACTAGAACTCCTACCTTGCCCCAGAAGAACAATTTCATTCCTTGTGCTGAATGAAATGCCTGCTGAGCTAAGTTTCTATTACTGTAGCCATGGCAATTCCTGTTTCAATGATCCAGCAAAATGGAATTCTCTCCTAAATACAAACTCCCTAGAGAAAATAAGCAATTAAACAACAACAGCAGCAAAAGAATATTTATAATGTCTATTATAATTACATCCAAACTGCCTAGTTTTGTCTTTGATAACATCCACCTGTGAATATGCCTTTCTGTGAGGTGCGGAAAGAAGCATTACATACAAAGTAAAACCATAATGATCACCGGAAGCAGTCAGGCTGATAACTGATGGTCATTCTAAACCTGACAGGGTCATAAGAAGCAAAGGATCTCATACATGAACATCATGTCAACATGTCTTTATGCCTGTATTAGCATAATCTTGGCATTACTAGCTCTGTCCTAGAAAGGTTGCTATGATACATAGTGATCCACATTTTACATGAAAAGAGAAATTGATGATGAATTAGAAAAATGGACAGAAAGTTATTATTTTGCATAACCCAGTATAATAATGTAAGACCAAATCTAATCTTCCATATGAGAAAAAATTCATTGGCTTGGCAGGATTTCAGTCAGGGCACAATTGTGGTTTAAATTCTAAAAAGTATTTAGCTGATGAAGTTGCCCACTCATATACCAAATACAATTTTTTTAGAATTGGAAACAGGTATGCTTTTTTCATGAGCACAGAATCAACAGAACTGTACAGTCTCCCATTGTACTTACCCACCTTCACAATCTTACAGTTAACAGTCAGAAAAAAACCCAACACAGCACTGTGGAAGAAAAATGACTGTATTTTATAAAACATACCTAGTGGGTCTATGTTGAAAGAAGTAGATGAGATACACTCAAACATGCGCAGAATGTTTATGTCATCAATACATTCTTTTAATTAATAAATTGTACTTTAAGGAATTACTTCTGTGCCATTGGTGCTTTTCAGTCTTCAATGCGTTGAGTACAGTTGAAATAAGTGTTTTCACCACTTCCAAACAAATTATTTTCTCCCTTAATATTTGTCAACTAAGTCACAGAAAATACTCCATTACATCTTTAAATGTAGTATTAAAAGTCTCATTTAACCTTATAAAAACTTAAATTTTCCATTTTTACATTTTTTACAGGAATTTTACAGTTGTTAACTCAAAAATCATTGTTGTTACTATACGACCTGAGCCTAAAACTACAGATTCTTTCCTGGAGATAGAACTGGCTCATCTGTCTAATGTAAGTACAAGGGTAGTTGATATGCTTTTACAAGAATATTTGCCAAATCATATGAGAGAAAAGAAGTGGTGTTGTTTTAAATATCAGGTTATAAAATGCAGTTTAACTTCTAAAATTTAATCCCAGGAACAGTGTAACAATCTTTGAAAGGAATGTGTACTTGATCAGGCATGTGTATAAACAAAACAAAATTAATTGTTGTTTTGTGAATGTTGAGGTTTTTTATTAAACAGCAATTTCTGTTGAAGAGTTTCCATTAAATGCTTTCATGGTTACAATTGAAAATGTATCATTGTACTGACTGCTTAACCTTTTGCTCCCTGCATATTTCATAGAGCTACAATAGTTCTTCAGGCCCTTTCTTCTTTTCTTTGATTATTTTATTGAAGCCGGTTTTTACTTAACCCATCGTAGCAGACTACAAAAATGCTCTGGTTCCAATTTAGCTTACAGTCCTAATAAATGTTTGAGATTTTTTGTCATTTAAATTCTATATTTCTCAGGCTTTAATCTCACATTAAAAATGTTTTAAATGTGAAAAAAAAAAAGGACTTTCTTTCCAAATATATGAAAAATATTTAGACTTTTTCTTTCTGTTTTCAGCGGTCTCCCAGCACTCACAAGGAAAATAAAATCTATCTTTTGTGGAAAATTTTCGTCATATACAATATTGGGAAAATAACATTAAGTGACAAGCATGGGAGTAATTTATGTGAAGGCACAACTTATAAACTCTCTCTGTTTATGTTACTAAGAGCTAGAGTTTGCTTTCAATAAAGTCATAAAGAGTCAGTTAGAAGAGACAGTTACTGGAACTTTTGAAAATAGTATTGTTATACAAAAATCTTTAAAGCTGTAATTTTTAAGTTATAAACAGTTACTCAAGTGGTCATATAGATACAATTCAGCTAGAGAAGTTCCAAATATTTCAGTCAGTAGCAAAATTGAATTAGTGACTCTGGGCAAAAGTATGAACAAAACTTTTTGAACTCTAGATCTTTAAATTACATTTTACTCAAGGTTAGAAGAAACTGTTTTGACATTAATGGGCATTATGATCAGCCATTCAGTTCCCAGGAAAATGCCAATGCAAAGAACACCTCAGTGAAAGTTTGGCAGAAAAAAAGGAGCAGAGGAACATAAACTGAGCTGATTCCTTACTTTTCAATAACATTGAAAGTGTATTGATGAAGAATTGTGTCGATTTGGGGTTTTATGGTTCTCTGTTTCTGTTTATTTTTAAGATGGTTTATGACATGTAGATTTCATTTTCTGTTTTGTTTTATTTTCTTTCAAACCTAAATCACATTGTATATATTAGGAGAAAATATCAGTCTTCAACATAACTTTTGTTTCTGTCAGATATTTCACTTAAAATATTACAATATATTTGCTGAAGTAAACACAAATTAATCCTATATATCAGGGGAAGAACCAATCAGCTTTGCAATAGAATACTTGTTTTGGTCTTACTAAGATCATTATTAGGAAGAATTTATGGTAATTTTCAATGCTATATTTTATAATCTATTATTTTAACAATGATTGGGGGGTTACTTACAGAAATTGCAGAATATAACATTTATATTTTGAAATTGAAATCACTACTTGAAAAAGTAGCAGGTAAGAGGGCCCATGGGGTAGCAGGTAAGAAAATGATTCTCATTAATTTGGTCACATGCAAGAAAACAAATTTAAAAATTATATAAGAAAATAATACTGGTAAGCAATGTATTAGCATTGAAAATATTTCTAGACCAAACACAAGCTAATAAAACAAGCACAACACAGGCAAGACTAGAGTAATAAAAGGTTGAACTGCTAAACCCAGAAGATGAAATTCTACAAAATTATTAGAGAGGGAATTTTTTTTATCTTTTTTTAATCCGTCCTTTTGATTAATTTACAGAGCAAGTTTTTGCCAAGTTTGAAAATCTTGAAAATTAAACTTCATTGTTAGAAAAGATCAGATCATATCTTGACAAAGCAGAAAGGTAATAACCTTGCCAATACATATCAGAGCATTTCTTTTTTTTTTTGGTTCAGTTTTTGTCCTATAATATAATCCAGAGAAGCATCAAGTGCTTGGATCAAATTTTCATCCCTTAAACTTACATACATTCTCCATTTATGTAGGATCTCAATGCACCTGAGTATACAAGTTGGATTGGCAGATACAACGACAATATCTTGCTCCGGAAAATCCATTAATACAAATCAGTTATATAATTTTAATATCTTTAAACATTTGGTCATTTGTGTTCAAGACATAGCCTTCATCATGGAACTTTGGCTTAAAGAAATAAGGCTGTAGATGCACAGAAATAATATTTTGTAAGTTTGAGCATTCAGTTAAACGGAATCTAATTCTAATCTTCTTTGCTATAATTTTCTCACCTGAAAATAAGGATTTATTCTATTATAATATATTACCATAGGACAGGCTTTATGTACATACAACAAGATAAAATCATTGCTAATATATCTTTAATATTTGATAACGGCTCATTGATTAAACATTATGTCAGCTAAATAGATTAATTATTAAACAGAAAATAAAATATATTCTCTTTCATCTGATTTTTTTTAATGTTTCTGTTATATTTGTTCTTTTCAAACCTTTGTTCTTGAAAATGCTGTTCATTTATTTAGAACAGTTTGTTTGCAAATTGATTTAATGATGATATTTTAAGCATTTTGTAGTATATAGCATTTTGCCTACTAGTATATAGGAGTATATCCACACATTTGTTCTTTTACCGCCTTATCTACTGACTAAATTAGGTAGATAAGAGATTATGAAAAAAGATGGGCAAATGGATAGTTTAAAAAGAGTTAATATGGCTAATTAAAATCAGGCTTAAAACACCAATTTATTCAAAATTTGTAATAATTTCTTCATTTTATATCAAAACTATCCAGTTTATTAATAAAACTGGAGGATTATCTTTTGGAGGAAGTGTAAACCACGATTACATGTGCTGTTTGAAATATATTGCGTGGTATTTGGATTTGTAGATAATTACAAATATAACAGAGAGCTGACCAGAGTGGAATGTGAGTTGCAATGCATCACTGCTCAGTTGGTTAGAGCATTGTGCTAATAAAAAATAGCACCAAGGTTGTGAGTTGAACCCCTGTATGGCCATTCACTGAAGAGTTGGGCTTGATGATCCTTGTGGATCCCTTTCAGTTCAAAATATTCTGTGATCTGTGATTTAGAGAACATGATATTTGGTCTTATAAAGTGTGAACATGTAGATGAATATGGCCACGTTTTTCCAGTAGTTTGATTAAAGAGACACCAAAGCAATCTTTAAAAAAAATGCACAACTCAAACAGAATCCTATTTGCTCTAGAGAGAATATGAACTCTCACCTTCTGACAGCACAGAAGTTTACTCCAGGGCCACTAGAATAAGGAGCCAGCAGTAGCACAGGACATGAAATGTTCAGTGAGACTGAAAACCTGGGCAACAAAACAGCTGGCACTGTGCTGGATGGCTGTCAAAGTTGCCAATCACATCTTGAAAGTTCAGTTTTATATGCCAGGGATACATACACATACATACACACATATGCCCATTTTTGAGATATCCAAGAAATGTGCTGTAGTGTATAAATCAATGCCACAGCAGTTGTAAACATTAATGAACACAGTAGCTGCTTCCTTAGCTGCAGCTGAGTAATTAGCTGGTAAGAGTACTGCCCTCACAGAGAGCCATGGCTATCGGAGACAGCTCTACAATAGCCCTGCAACATTGCCAAGAGGTACCCCAGAGAGGCTGTGAAAAAGGTTAACAGATTAAAGGCAAAGAAGCAAATACAGAAACAAGCTCTTTGTGGTCCTTGCAGTGCTTGAAGGGTATTTGATCAGGTATCAAAAGAGGAAGAAGTTCTGAAAGGGTGCTGTGTCCTTGCAATCTGCCACTTCTGGTGGAACAAACTCTCACACAACACTTTCTTTAGGAGCAGGAGCAGTATTTATCCTGCTTCCCATGTTTCTGCTTAATCTCTCATTGGTGACTGCAGTGGCCAAACATACACTTTCTTTTCATTTGAATACATTTCAAAGAGAGCAAAGTGTGTGATCTGAGAGCAATTTTATCAGGCTTCAGTTTTCTGCAAAGGCTTTTATTTCCTTCTATTTTGTAGATTTCTTTATAATGGACATTTTTTCTGAAAGTGTTTTTTTATTCATTCTATTTGCACTCTGGGAATAGCAAGCATAAACTGTATGATGTCCACTGCTAGGAAAGACAAGTCTTAGATCTGAGAGATGCAAAGCCTTGTTATTATGCAGCTATAGGAGTACTTTTTTAATGTGCATGTAACTGTATCAGATTTCAAGTAGAACTTCACCCAGACTAATGATAAAAATTAATACTCTTATAAAATTACATTTTAAAGAGAATTTAATTCTGCACTGACATTCTTTTGTTCTTAATTTTTATCCTTCTACCTCTTAGTCCATCAATGTATCTGAAAGCTCCTGGCTAGTGATGCAGGGCCTGTTCTCTTGAGTCTCAACTGGCCTGTTATCCACTGCTTTGTCCTGTGCTCTCTTCCTCTTCCTCTTCTTTATCTTATAAATACTTCAGGGGATGGAGCATCCTTTATTTATGTTTGTACAGTGCTATGTAAATATAAAGTTCCATAAGTATATGTTGGTTTTAAATATTTATACTCATAAAATTCAGTGCAGTCAGCAAAATACTAAAGTAGAAGTTCAAAATTTCCCTAAATGCCTCTCTCACAAGGACCTTTTTTATCTTTGACAAAGAGGTAGGTGGATTAATTTAAATATTTAATAGATTTTTACTTTACAGGTTGCCATGTTTTTTTTCTATAAATAAATCACTTTTGAGAATAAAATATTAAGGTGTGTTTTTTTATATGAAAGTACCTCTATATCTACTGCATCTACACTGTTCACTAGCATTAAGATCCAAAAATAGTGGATTCCTCCTGTTTCTTCAAATCACTTGTGATTTTTTAAAAGTATTTTTTTATTCTATATTTTATATAATTTGTTTGTGTAGTTCTGACTCCTGGGAATATCTAATGCTTATGATGAACAGGAATGTATTTTAGCAGTTTTAAGTACTTCTAAGTCAATTTGAGTGAATTTTAATTTTGTCTCAACACTTCCTCAGCAGCAAAATAAACGAGTAATTATATAGATTTTTCAATTTCCAAAAAAGTTCTCAATAGTTCATTGATTTGTAATAAAAAACCTAAATTCCCATTCTGTTCTAAATCAAATCGGAAATCTTCCACTGACTTTGAAGACAGGGGAGCCGGTATTGTAAAGCTCAACCACAAACAAAAAAATACATATTTTGAGCAAAACACTCTGCTGGTTTAGGACCTAATTTACAAAACCTTTGGACATTGCATGTGGGGTCTGTGAACCTGAAATCCCAACCTCTAGACATTTTGCCCAACATATGCTTAAAAGGTATTACTGGTTTTGACATCCAAATTCCTAAGGGGTCTAAAGTTCTGCTTCTAAACACACCAGAAATGTTCAGTCAAGTCTCTTAACAGATGAGCTATTATCTCATATTTTACTTCCACTAGGATATACCAAAAAGACAACTTTATGCTTTCCTTATCTAAGCAGAGAATGCACAAATACTCTGCTCTGAGGTTCAAGTGCCTTCAAAATATCCTATAAGAATTAACCTTAAGCTTTTGCCATTTCAGTGGCATCAATTCATCAGAGTATAAGGATGATCTTGTAGGAGGAGACCCAAATAAATTTTTAGGTAAGCATGACAAGTATTTTTGCATACAGGTAACTAATAGGTCTGTTTGTTTTCTTCTTAGGGCACATTGAATCCCTACTGTGTGCTGTGGGATGATTCAAGAATGTAAGTGACAGATGTTTGCTTCTATTGCTATAGCTCAAATATTACGAAGTACCTAGTGATTTTTATGTAGTTGGTCAGTAAACCGGTTGATATGAGAGAGAGAGCAAACCTTTGACAGAGTGGAAGTACTGGATTCTCCAGTCACTTTGCTTCCTTTTTGCAGATACATAAACTGAAATATTCCAAAATCTCACCAGAAAGAGATTGCTTACGTAATAATTTTAATCTGCTTTTTCAAGATTAAAATGGGAATGGAGAAGAACTGTAGTTCCCTCATGGTAGTTGCTGGGCAACAGGCAAGTGGGTAAGCGATGAGACAAATAACTAAGGAAGACTCCCATTTCTGTTACTGCAGGGAGAAATACAATTTTTGAGTGTGATCCCCACAGCATTCTTCATTTTAGTTGGTTCAAATTTTCGTTTAAGTTTATTAAAATAATAGCTGTATTCTAAGCAGTGAAATCTTACTATTAGTCTTCTTGTACATTTTTCAGTGTTTCCCTTCTATAATGAAAAAAAGAAAGTGTTGCTGTAAGAAAGCAAATCAGTAAAATCAGTTGTGGTTTAAAATGAATCCTAAGTTTGTGCAGTTGTAATTTGCTGCATTAATCTTTCACAGTAAATCTCCCATTAAAGTTAAGGTGAACTTTGCATCGATGCAGATTAAGTGTTTCAAGGAGGATCTCTATATGGTTTCCATGTTACTTTTTTTTAAAGATGATGTTGTACTTCTTATCCAGGTATATTATATATGTCTTATAATACAGACTCATCTACAGTGTTAGAAATTGCATGCCTGTGATTTTGTGTTTTTATTCCTTGAGCTTGGATTTACATCAGCACACTGATGGCTGAGAAACAACCTTATAGTACAGAAATGAGAAACTTTGGACATGATACTAGAAATCTCTCCAAATACAAGTAGTGCCTTGGTTTATGCCTCTGCAAAAGAATCATAGTACCATTATTTGCCAGTAACATCATAGTATTCCATTTCCGTGAAATCTGTGGAATGAAGTACATGAAAGACTTGATCTTATGCATTATTAGGAGCACATGGATTGCAAAAGATTTGGAATATATTCTTTGTTTTCTCTTCACAATGTTTTGCTTATACAGGAGTGGTACATTGCTTTGTTTATAAGTTTTTATATGGGTTACTTTAAGCACTGTGTGTTTAGAGCACATGCTCTGATTTCACTGTTCCAGTTCAGAATATCAAAGTCATATTTAAATGGAATTAGACTGCTAAAAAAAATCCCAACACCATGTATTTTACAATGTGATTAAAAGATTTTATTCAGGTATTTGGGATGAATGTGTGAAGTAGTTGCAAACAAATGCATTTTGTACTTGCCACTTGTTTTGCATTTCTCTTAGTATTTTTTTATGGAGAAGTTCAGTGCTACATATAAGTACTGTTTTCAATATGCTTCAGAATCTGGACTGAAGAGTAAACTTGTGAAACATCTAAAATTTACATAAAGCTTACATAAAATAGTCTGAGGTTTTTGAGAGAGAAACACACATTTTTGTATTCTGAAGGATATCTTTACTAGGCATATTATTTAGTAGTTGCTATTGAATATGTTAGAAGGTGTGAAGACTGGGGGTGTTCTTGGAGATGTGTCCATTTTTAAAAGTGATATGAGCCCTGAAATATTCCCAATAAGATGTGATGCAGCAGTAAAGTCTGCATGGACACCACTGTCACTTGTTTTGCACATGTATGTGTGATAGTTTATGAGAATGTGACATCTCTTATCACAGTGTGCAATAGCAAGAGCAAACTTTTCCTTTTTTCTCCATCACCTTTGGACAATATCTCTATTGTTAGCTTATTCAAAATTTATTTTTGTATTTTTTATTATTTTGTTTCTTTTTTGTTTGGACCATTTTATTTCTATTTGTATTTAGTCAGGAATATTTCAGAATTTGTATTCTGACATTGTGAGTTTTAAATTATGAAAGCTCTATAATGCTGAGTCAGTTTCTATCATTTATAAATCTAAACAAATAAATAGGTAGAGGACTATACAATTGATTAGGTGCTCATGATTATGTTGGGTTCTTGGTGGCTTGGTTTTATTTCTTCTGCTTTCTCTAAGTCTCAGGAATTAGTTATCCTCACCAGCAGGCAACTGGATTTGATGGATTAATAGCCTAATTCATATTGCAAATCCTACAGAGCTGTGATGTACTCATGTCCTTCCAAACTGGATAATTTTTGCATAACCAGGACTTGCCAAGCGTTTTGGAATAAACCCAAATAAAAGTAGCCTGCTTTAGGGGGTGCTTAACTAATCAATAGTCAGTCAGGAGTCAGGTGTTTTAAATTAAGTGGGTTTTAGATTAAAACTGTGTTTGCTTTTATCATTGGTATCCAGCCAGCAGCAACCTCTAATGGGCTTTTCCACCTTTTTAGCCACTTCTCCCACACCTTTATCGGCACTGGAAATTCACATTTGGTAAATGATACTCCCTCCACTGATCTTGTCAGTTTAATACTTCTCCAGCAGCAAGGAAAGCTTTGTCTACCTGGATTTTGGACATGTTTTCAGGAGATTGATCGATGATTACAGTTCCCTGACATCCAGCCTTGAAGAAAGTTCTGGATCTGTGAGCTGTTTAATCACACCAGATCATCAAACTTATTCTACTGCCATTGGTATCTGTGACAATTTGGTCATCCTAACTTTGGTAAAACCAGTTTTAATCCATTTTTCTATGAGATTTTGTGACTCTGCCCTCTGATTATGTTTTACAAGGTTTCCCATTTATCAAGCTGGCAGCCTTGTGCCCTTTCTGGAGGCATCTAGTCAAGTGTGTGTACAATATTGAGACAGTGGAACTAAAGAACAAAATAGTATGTCATGTATTAAACTCAATCCAATAATTCAACATTTTATTTCAGTTGATTATCACAAAATATAGAGCACATCTGTCTGTGGTGATTGAAACCAGACTTGTTTATGATTTCTGGTGCTTGCTTTGATACTTCCATCTTCCCTACACAAAGCTGAGCATCAGTTGTATGTAAGCAGTGATTTTTTCCCCTCAGAAATGAGTGATAACTTCATCTACTTGTTTCAGAAAATGTATTCTAAATGTTGCCTTCAGTAAAGTCTTAGGATACTGAATGTTTCTCCCTCTAGTTCATAGGAAAATGCTTGGAATATTTGTACTTAACAGTCTAAGGAGAAACAATTTAGTTCCTTAAACCAACCAACCAAAAAATTCAGAAAGAGTTGTGTCTTTTCTGCTTTGCATTATCTGGCATGAGCAAACAATCCTTGCTGTCAGGAACGGTTTGTGATACATCAGCTCAAGTGTCTCAGTCCACAAAGAGAAGGAAAAGCAGTTGGTCAGGTACAAGGGCTGACTTTTCTACCCCACAGAAGGGATTTTAAAGATTTTAAGATGAAACAAAACTTGAAGGCTTTTCTTTTGTCCCTCCTACCTTTCTGGAAAGGAAATCAAGAAAGAATAAGGAGACAGCAAAAACAGTCTCAACCAGAAAGTGATCCAATGGTCAGATGCATTTACTTGGGGACTTCAGGAACTGGCCCTTCAATTTTTTCTTTATATAAATTACTTAAGGAGTTTGAAATGCACTTTTCAGCCTTAAAGGAACAGTCCATGCCCAATGAGCTGTCAGCTCCTCTGGAGTGTGTTACTCACAAGAAGTTCTGCTGAAAGTCCAACATACTATTTTGGAAAATATTCATAGGCTGGGGAGCTGATTCCCAACACCTCTGTATTTGATTTTACCACTGTTTATATGTTTTTGTCACCATGCCAAACCTAAATCTTGCCATATCCCTATCAGTGTTTTTTTCCTAGTATTGTTTTGTTTTATGTAGATATGGGTAAGACTCTGTAATCCCAGGGATCAAAGAATCATTATATGCATACATACATTTTCATTTCAAAAATGTCATTTACTGTGGCAGTCTGAACAGTTCTCTTGAACTTTGTTGCTATCTCTGATGCTTTCATATGTGATAGGTGCCATAACTGACAGTGTGTATGGATGTTGTGGTTTAACTCCAGAGCAGCCAAGCTCCACGCAGTTGCTTGCTCACTTTCCCACCATTAGGATCAGGAAGAAAATCAGAAGGGTAAAAGCTCATGGGTTGAGATAAAGACTTTAATAGAGAAAGCAGAAGCAATGCACACAAGCAAAGCAAAAGAGGGAATTAATTCAGTGCTTCCCATGGGAAGCAGGTGTTCAGCCATCTCCAGGGGAGCAGGGCCCTCCTACAGGTACTTGGGAAGACAAACGGCATCACTCCAAATGTCCTCAGCCTTCCTCCTTCCTCCCACTTTATATACTGAGCGTGATGTCATATAGTATGGAATATCCCTTTGGTCAGTTTGAGTCACCTGTCCGGGCTGTGTCTCCTCTCAGCCTCCCAAGCACTCCCAGCCTCCTCACCAGCATGGCAGCATGAAAAGCAGAAAAGGCCTTGGCTCTGTGTAAGCCTTGCTCAGCAATAACAAAAGCATCTCTATATTATCAACCCTGTATTCAGCACAAAACATAACCCCATAGTAGCCACTGTGAAGACAATTAATTCTATCCCAGTCAAAAGGAGCACAATGGGTCTCCAGCATCTATGAAGTTTGGCCTGACAAAATCAGTTATTTGTCTTCGAGGACCCAGCCCCTGGAATCTTGAACCGAGGTGAAGAATTCAAAACACAGTAAGAGGCTGGAAAGATAGGTGCCACAGTACTGAACATTGGAAAGTACCACCCTCACAGGCAACCCTCAGCTAGCAGTACTGCAGTGAGGGCATGGAAGGTGGGGTAGATGTGGTGGGCCACTGGGAGGAAGTGATTTCTCACATGGGAGTTTCCAGAGTCACCAACTGATTAGCAAAACCATGCAGCTGCTGTTCGTTCATTTAGAAATGTGTTGGACATAATGTGGGCACATGTGTTCTCCACAGGATAGAGTCAGTTGTTGCTGGTGTGCTCCACATCTGTATGCAGTGCAACGTGACATCTCACAGCACTGGGTAAGGAAAGGGTTTTAGTATTCTGAGGCTCTTCTCTGCCAGTTGCTGCAGAAGGATGTTATAACAGTATGACAGCATTTTATTTGACCATATGTGTGCTCATAATAGTTTGTGCCTGCTGACTATACAGTTGGAAGAGGTACAATGCAATTAGCTGAAATTTTTGATGTTGCAAGAATTTTGACCTGGTTCAGTTTTAGATTAGGACAAGTGGTAAATCTGCTCTATTTTTTTTTCCCTATTGCTATGCAAGTTTATGTTGGCAGTGGTTTAGATTTTCTACCCTTAAGGTATATGAAAGTATGAATACCCATACATGCAAAATGACAAAATGCATGCATTTATATAACTTCACAATTACACTCTAGACATATTGGAGCATCATCCATTAAAGAGGGTTAAAAAAAGTTTACAATTACTTTTTTTTTAATTATCCCCCACAGCTTTTAATTATTTTTCTCCCATTGTTCCTGGATACAAGTCTGGAGAAATAGTCCAAAAAGGAATTCTTCAATACAAATAAAGAAGATTGTACCAGCTAATTGTGATTTTCTGCAACTCAGCTTTACAATATAAACTTACATGCATGCCAAATTTTGCATTTTGTTTCCTGGTGGCAAAATTGATAGAGATCTGCTATGTCTCTCTCCTCTTCACTTTGATTTTTAAAACTAGCACAATGGACCACTAAA
Organism: Corvus hawaiiensis; assembly: GCF_020740725.1. Classification (NCBI taxonomy): domain Eukaryota; kingdom Metazoa; phylum Chordata; class Aves; order Passeriformes; family Corvidae; genus Corvus; species Corvus hawaiiensis. The sequence continues at coordinate 30,079,716 of NC_063215.1, forward strand.
TTTTTGGGGTTTTTTGTCCTAGCCTTGCAAACCTTTGAAAATATGTTCAAGAAGACTCTTTATAACTTTTGTCAAAATGTGTCAAGCTGATAATCAAATCATTAGAATATCCTAAGTCAGAATTTTTTTCTGGAAATATGAATAGTAGCTTTTCCTTACTTTATATCACTTTACAGTCATATTATTTTTGTCCCCAGAAAGATATTGAGGAAACTGAATGACAGTAAGTACATGCCAGCTAAAGCTTTGCTTCTTCCATTGACTGCAGTCAGTCTTGTTGGTCCAGCTTTACAGTCAGACTTTACTCCTGGCACCTTTTTCAAGGCAGAAAATTCTCTTTCCATGTTAGTTTCTATGCTTATGTTCATTAATGAACTTACTCAAAAGATAAGTGCCTCCTGGAATGCCTGTTTTTATGAAGAACTTTCCATTGTGGGACCTGTGTAATAGCACACTACACATTCTTTTTTCTTGATAGTCCTGCATAAAGACTTGAAAGACTTTACAGAATTATGTTATTTTTCATTAAAACAGTATGGAATGAAAAACATGATCCAAACTCCCTTGCAGACAACTAAAAGACTTTGACTGATTTGAATCAGATCAGATCAAGTGGCAAACAATGCAAGCCATGCAAGACCTAAATTTAAAAATTTTTAAATTCACAAACTGCTAAGATTATACTGTAATGCAGAAAATTAATTCTGAAATATTGTAGAATATAAATGGAGTTTCTTTATGGTGAAAAAGAGTCAGGCCACAATTTTCTTTGCTTAAGTCATACACAAAATGAATCAGTATATATGGGAGGAATTTATAATTTAGTACTTTTTTTATAACACTGCTCTTCACTAACACCTACACAGCCATGAACAGAGCTTACATGGCCTGCTGAAATTTATAACAAGAAAAGGAAATCAAATTAATTCCTGCTAATAATTTCACTTTCTTTTTAATTTTTACTGGGTGATTAATCAACTCCATTTGTTGAGAACTCAACTGCTATTTATTGCTGTTATGTAAATGTAGATTTTCACAAACTAAAAATAGTGGTTTCTTGTAATATCAGGCAATTAAAATTCTGAAATGTAACTAAAAAGAACCAGTGATTGTATCTTCATAATCGAATTTAAAGATTATAATTGGACTTTTGACAGATTTTTAGCATATAATGAGGACAAAAGATAATTGAGCGGTTTGAATAAACTTCACTACAGAAAAAATCAGTCATAATTTGGTTTTGTATCTGTTTCCAGAAAAATTCATGGATCTTACTAAGTCAAATAAAATTCAGTTGTTGTTTTCTCTAATAAAACTTGACCAAGAAATGCAACAGATAAGATCTGGAAATCCAGCAGGGTGCTGGCCTTGGGCTGACTTACAGGAGAAAACAGTGTTTACCAAATAGAATACAGCTTCCAAAAGTACAAAATAGCACAGTTGAAGCTGCAAAAGTTTAGCAACCTTTCTCATTTATATCATGTACCTCTTAAAGGTTTTTACACCTGTAAATTAAAAAGCAATTTAACACAGAGGTCCATACCATCCTCCCTGGTTTTCAGCTAGGCGAAACTAGAGCATAATGAAAGCAAAACTGTTCATCCAAGGTCACTGATTAAACCCTGGTAGAGTTGGAATTCAAAATTCCTGAGTCCTAAATGAAAACGTTCTCTAGTTGTTCTCAAAGCCAGTATCATTCTCCTGCCATGAATCAGATCTCTGAAGTTTAAATAGTTTTATAATGGTATTTCTCTTTTTTTTTAACTCATTCATTCTGATGATCTCATGACTGTTGTCTGTTTTGGAGAATTTAGCTCTGCTTGTCCAACAGAAGTTGGAAGCACTAAAGGTCCTTGTATTATACCATCCTTAAATAAAAATCTGCTTGTGTCACCAAAGAAGTTGAATAACCTGGGGAATATTTGCTTGTCCATGTAAGAAGAGCTGTGCACCTGTTCCTTTGAAAATAGGTGTACAGGTCATGTGCATAAAATTGCTTGTAAGTAAATCATATTATTTGCTACTTTTAAATTTATTTGCAGTCAGTACAAAAAAAAAATCCCAAAACAGAACTACAGCTAGTATAAATATAGCTATTTTTAGTAGTATGATAAGGAAAACATAATATGGTATAATATAATGTATGTTTTTGGACTTGCAGAGTGTAGTTTTGCTTGTCTTGACTTGAAAATGTGTAGATCTAAGTCTCCTGAATTAATAAGTATTCCCTCTGATGAATTGAACATCATGTAATTTATTGAAGTCTGGTCTGTCCTACTACAAGAAGTGTTTTTTGCAAAAAATGACCTTAAATAAATATTTGAAATCGTGTTTTGAAATGCATCTTAGAGGTCATCTTCCAACTCTATCAGTTGTTCTTTAAATGTCAACATTGAAATTTTGTCTCTGTCTGCTAAAACTGTAATACTACATCAAAACCATTCAAACACAGGTCCGGTGTAAATCTGCCATATGTTATCTATAGCTATCACAGATATACATGTTCTAATGCTATATCAGCATCTCACTGACCTCTCAGGTGTCTTTACACATAATTGAGCTTTTGCTGAATCTCTGAGCCAAGGTTTAAGATGAGCAGATTCAGTTAAATCTCTTCCTAGACCAGTCACTAGAGGGAAGCAAAGACCTTCACGTGCCTGTTCATGACGTCAATCAATGTGTATGTCCTCACTGACAAAATCTGGTCAGTATTCAATCTAAAAATTTTAAAAAGGCTTATTTGGTGAAAAATAACCCTTTGGAAAAGAAAAAAAAAAAAAAAAAAAAGACAAAATCTATTTCTGTATGGTTTATTTCCAGAGGCCATTGTCATTAAAATATAGAGTTATTTTCATGAGTCATATTTTTAGAATTTGAATCTAGATTAGAAATTCAGTGCAGAGTGGATAAAGAAGACAGGTTCAAGACTTTCAGGCTTTGAAGCATCCCAATATTCAGAAAAATACATTGAAATATTAGTAAAATAGTAGCTATGCACTTGCATCATATTGCAAAACCTAAGGTAAAATATACCATTTTCTTGATATCTTTAGTTATTCATGCTTCCATTCCATTTTTTTTTTCTGTGGTACTTAAAATCTCATCCTGTATGAGAAGTTTTTCAGTGTATACCAGATAAACAGATCAAAAGAACATCACGTCATTAAATGAGACTATTTCATCATGCACTCTGTTTCAGCAAAGAGAAAGCATAGCGTGTATATATCAACTTGTATTTATCTTACAGTTTATGACAGATTATAAATGGAGGAGGTTTACCATATACTATATTTTTACTGTAGTTAATTCAACTCTCTTCTACTTAGTGAGAATGCAACTCAACTTACTATTCTCTACTATGAGCTAGGCTGGTTTAATTCCTTTAAAACAGAAACACTTGAGGCCAATGTTGCATTTGATAAAATGTGACATATCATTAAAGGAATATATCTGATATGAATTGAATTAGCCAAAAAACTTAAATTATCAGAAACAAAGATAAAAATAATGTTTGGGGGTTTATCACTTAAAATTCTAAATGATTGAAAGATTGCAAGGACAATATTTGTACAACTTATCACTTAATTTGAATGGAAGATCTTTTATTAAGTTTAAACTATGCAGGGTGGCCAAACCTTAATGAGAATAATACAAATGTATATCAGGATTTAAGCAAGTTTAAATGGAAGGTAATATGCTACATGAAGAGCTCCAAGCAAAGCAATTTCACAAAAAACCCAAAACTGCTGTGTTGAATAACTGCTAGATTATGGCTAAATAGATTTTTAGCTGAAAGCATGGTGTATTTGTAATAGTTTTTTAATGTTATCATTGTCTGCTCTGATAATATTGAGTAAGAGAGATTTCTTGTATAGCTAGTTAACTAAATGTAATATACATATGCATTCAAGTGCATGTGCTGGGGATAACATTCTGCAGTCATGCTATTATTCAAAGTAATGGAGTATATAATATAATTCTAAATTTCACAGGCTACAGTTATGATTCTTGATGGTACATGTTATCCTAATGATGCAATTTCTAGCGGTTGTCTTTTCTGTTCTATCTACCCATAACTACGGAAGCAAAGCAAAATATCTCTGCATTTATCAAAAACATGCATTAAAATGCCATCATGTGACTGTCAGTTCATGACTTAACATGAATATGATCCTGATGTCAAGTTTACCAGTATATCCATAGAAGGCCCCAGGCTTAAAAAACATAACAGATTTGGACAGTAGGAATGGAATCACACCACACGTATTGGCACAAATCCAGGAGTCAGTCCATCAACATGAATGGCAATAATTAAGGGATTGCATACACTGACATGTAGAGCAATAGAGAGCTAGAAAAATAAGATCACTGCTTATGCTGAATCTGATATATTTGCGTGCTTAGCCTGTAAAAAGTACATTTTGACCAGACTTAAAACTAAATCCTTTAGGTTTATACTACCTCATGATTGCTATTTTGACTGAAATATAGAGCTATTAAATGTCTTTTTTAAATGCCAGTGTGTACTTCTTTGATACCTGCTCAGTTTTAATGGTTATTCACAAAAATTACCTAAGATTTTAATATATCAAAATAGCTTAAAATGTAAATATATAAAATATGAGATAATAGCACAAACAAAAGATATTTAAAACAAAAAAGAATTATTTCATTTGAACAATTTCTGATTGCATTTAACCAGTATAGTGCCCTGCAGCTAGTACAGAAATTCTTAAAAGAGAGCAAGAGTCAGCAGCATTCAGGAAGTAGTCTAATCTCTTTTTAAGCAGTTTATACTCCAAAAGTTGTAGCATGTACAGGAGAAAGTCGATAGTATCTCTTTCTATGCATATCACATCTTCAGCTCATTCTTCCCTTCCCTCCCCCTTTTTCTTGTAAGTGGACAAACATCTGAAGTTTTAGGTACACAAGCTGTGCGTGCGCTTACACACATACTTCATCATTTTGTGTATACACAGAGATTAAAATCTTTGAGGAATAAAGGATGTAAAAATATTTACCATCACCCCCTCAACAAGTACAATTGAAAATATGAAGCATCCATCTCTTTACTTTATTACACAGCAAAGCATGCTCTGTATACTGCAATGCATACTGAAAAATTTATATGATGTCAGGTTCTACATGCTCTCAATGTAATTTATATTGGAGAACATATACTGATCTTAAATTAGATAACAAACACCTCTTGTATATTGCCTCTTCTTCATTGCAAATGCAAGAGAAAAACCATGCTAAATTTACAAAATCGCCTGGTTTTATCTTTGTCTATCTATCTATCTATCTGTCTGTCTATCTATCTATATATCTCTTTGTCTGTCAGCTATCTATCATCAATCTATCTTTCCTTAGTTACTCTGCCTGTACCGACTGCTAGAATATGTGGGTTTTTGTTTTTTCGTCTGAAGCAGACTATTCTGTTCTCATATTTTTGTAACTGATTTACACAAGAAAACTCTGATTAGACACATTCTTTTCCTCTGAGGAAATTTTTCTACCTAGTAGGTAGAAAAATTTTCATCACAGCCATGGAAATACATGGATGTCTAAATATCATAATGAGTCGGTGTTTCAGCCGAAATGAGAGAACAAGATGCTCTTAGGTCCACAACCCTGTGACCTAGCCGCTAGAATTACTCAGCTTTCTTTAGTCTGAAAAATGTCTAGCACTTGTGAAAGGACCCACATGATCCTGGCTTCATTCTCACCTTCCTGCAAAAATGGAAACATCTCTTGTGTGTCATTTTAAGGAACCATGAAAGACTAGTGTGTAGGTGCACAGCTATCTAAGAATGATGATACAAGATGAAATCCCAGACAACAACCATCTTAATATCTGGAAAACACAGAAGTTGCTTGTTCAGACAATTGTGGGGAAGAAGCAGGGAGAACTGGGAGTGAGGTGAGAAGGTATTTGTTAACACATTCTGCTGTGTATGGAGTTTCTGTAGATACTGGGCATTCTGTTTTAGAGACACTCTTCTGTTACAACCTCTCCGTGCTACTGCCAGCTCAAACTATTATCTAAATGTCATTTTATAACCTATACAACTAATGTTCCTTTTGGTTTGACTAGATCTTTACATTTTCAGTTTGCTTTGATTAATCCAATTGTTTCTGAGAAAATAACCAAGGAAAACCCAGGTCAATATTCTGGGGATGTGAGTAAGTGTTTGATATTATTTGTATTTGACTTCGAAGTATAGGTCATCAGTGGCCAACTATAAAGCTGATGTTTTTAATAATTTCTCTTCTGGATTTCTATTTGTTTAGGTTTTTTTAAGATGAGGTATATTACATACTGGATATCTTAATGTGTTTGAATAGGCCCTAGATTTAAGGGTTAATATTAAAGGCTCAATTTAGATACCTTAATACAAGCATGGAGAACAATTTCAGAATATATGTACAGAAGATAGAAGAAAATATGCCTTTCAAAGCAGGGTAAGGCACAGACACCAGAAGACTTCTCTAGCAGTACTGTAGGTAGAAAATTAAATCAATTGCTAACAGCAGAATCAACTGCATAATTGAGAAAATGAAAACACTCAGAGGTGTATATCTGCAAGTGCTGCTGTCACAGGGTACTGTATACAGGTAAGCTGTCTTCTAGGCTCTATAGACTGTACTGACACGATATCCTTTGACTAATGGAAACTTAAATATTTTGCATACCTATATGTACTTAAATTTAGAAATTTAGAAATTTCAATACCAGACTGAATTCTGCCCTATATATCAATTTCTACCTTAGCATATGGATTTTCAGATTATGTCCTTGCAGTAAACACATGCTTAATAAAAAGATAAGGATGACCTTCTGTAAAATAACCCAAGGACAAATTCTTTGTGGAGTGCTAGGGGTTCTCACAGCTTTTTCTTTCCAGGAGATTGCCCTCACCATCAGACTACAAATAATAATCTCATGAAGCTGCATAAAAATAATAAGCATAATTTAAAATATTAAATATATGCTATTGACATTGACCTCACAAAACTGGATAGAGAAAAAAGAGGTTTGGAAGTAAATGAACATGTTATGTCTGTAGTTCTTGGATAAATATTTTCCAACTTAGTAAATTCAGTGTTAAGGACGTAGTGACAATGAGTAACTTTATGAAGGAAATATCCTCCAAAGGCAACATACAAAATAGCCATATCTTTTCAGAGAACAGGAAATGCATTCAATGGGGTTAATATTGGAAATATAAAATCAATTTGATAGACTTCTTTGAATAAAATAAAAGGAGAAATGAGTCCTCATCAGGAATAAGACATGCTCTGAAACATAATGTCTAATTTCTAAAACATAGTTTGTAGTCAGAATCAGGGGATAACAAAATAATATTTTATCTTCTCTCCACACTTGGGCTAGATACTAAAAAATGTATATTTGTGATCCTACAAGGTTGATTATGTTCCCAAAAGCATTTTGAGGCATTTTCTGCCCTCTTTATAAACCTATTTATTAAGTGAAAGGGCTTTAATATATTATCAGGTTTCCATCATGTTATCACAGTTAAGAAGCAGAGATTACAATGAAGTTGGTTAGATGGTACACAGTCAATCCATTCTCATTATTCTCATTGTAACAGCTGTTAAATGAAATTATCTGATATTTACCATAATCTTGCATAACTTTATGAATGCTATAATTGGTATTGAACAGACTTCCCAGTATGTGTTTAAAAGCAGTGTAGATCCTATATTCTGTATTCTTGAAGTGAAAACAAGCCTAGGATTTCATATATGTGACATTTTGTTTTCTTTCTTTTTTTTTCTTTTTTTTTTTTTGTACTGCAAACACTTCTGGCTATATGGTTCCTCTGCTGTATTTTTTTAATAATGAGAAGGTCTGACATTTGTGAAGCAGAAAATCTAGTCTGATTCTGCGTAGTGACACAAATAAAGACCACAAACTTCCCATGATCTTTTAACACCAGTTGTATCTCAATGGTTTTGATTGCCTCTCAAATCAGTTCCTAAAGGCCAAAAGCTGAGAAATAACCTTGTTAACCTTTCTTAATTGAAGTGTGTGATGTACTCTAAAACATAAAAGCCAGAACTGAATGGCTGACATCACACGCCCCTTTCCCCTGCCCACTGATATGGCACCCTTATTTTGTCACGTGAATTGAAATTAATTTAACAAGACAGTTAGCACTCACACCTACAACTAGAACACAGTTAGGTGCAAACATCTTGGTTACAGGGATTACCTCTGTCAGCAAGCAGGACTACATAGCAAGAAAACTAATTAACAATAAAATATTATCAGAAACACTATAAAAAGCCTTTCATGAATTGTGTCTTATAAATATTCTAAAACTGGTTTTCTGAACCATGCACTGAGTAATTCCTCATGCTATCAAGTTTGGGTTGCTTGCTCTCAGTTCTCACTTAAACCTCATATTTTAGTCTCTTCTTCAGTATGCTGTACAGGGCATAAATTCTGATCATCATTAGATCACATTTTTATTACATTTTATGCATTCTTTCCAGAAGGATGTGTAAAAATAATGGAATTTTAGTCTGAGAGATATTTTGCCCTTTACAATAATGTAATCAGTGAAACGTGTGGAAACTCCGAAGCAGTTAGTTGAGTGGTAAAAAAGCAATGAATAACATAAGGATCATATTTCTTTCCAGAGAACAAAAAAAGTTCTGGTTAACAAATAATTCAATACTTACTTATTTTGCTCTTGAGCATACAATCAGTTAACTTAGAAATATCTATCTAAAGTTATTTTAGTTTATGTGCTTTTTTCTTCAATCTTTCAGTATAGTGACGTATAAAGTAATTTTTTAATACTGCAGCTAATATACCCTGTGTTTTCAACTTGGTCTCCAACTGGGTGAAAATGTTAGAATTTTTTACAAATACTATGTCAATGACACTTGCAATTTTTTTCCATAAACTATGAGAAGAGCAGATTAGCCTCTACTGCTAATTTTTAGTGGAAAAATGTAAACCAAAACCATAATATAGCAAAATGCTATATAGCATGCATTCCAATTAGTTATGTAAGTAGGTTCATTATCTTTAGTCTATGTGAGTTTAGTTTGATAGCTGCACATTAAGTGAGCTTGTCTATGAAATTATTGGTGCCATTTGTCTACCTAAATTTGAGCTCCTGCTTTGTTGAACTGAAAGTTCCTTTATCATTTATCTGCTGAAAGAAAACTTCAGTAGGTTGTTAAAGGCCAGAGTACAACTGTAGCTAAATTTTAAAAGAAAGAAAATAGATACATTTAATACCAAGTGTACTCCTATCTTAAAAGGCATTTCTCAGGTAAGGACTGAGAACAATTATGCCATCCAAAAGTTTGGTAGTTTAAGCAGACATGAGTAGACCCAGGTTAAAAAGAGATAGGTTAATTTTGGATTTTATTATAACTGAGATCTGCTTTTATGGGAAAAAAATATTTGTAGTATTCTTAACTGACCATCGAAGTCTTCATTTTCTGTTTTAATTGTACACTTCCTTACTCAATAAAAGTCCAGATGAGACATCTAGAGGCCCTTGAACAAAACCTAAATTCATCAACACATACAGGGGAGAATTTAATGCAGTGAAACCCTTTGTCCAAATAAGCACAAAAGAATACAGCACTTTTTTGAAAAGAGTCTGCATCAGAATGGCATTATGAAGTGTCATATTTTCTTTCAGTGACTTCCATTTAACTTTGGATGGGTTTATGACTAAAAACAAACAAACAACAGACAAACAGCCTGTTCTCACTGTAAAACCTCAGTCAGAGAGCTGAAAGCTCAGTGGTGTCCTTTCTGGTGATCAATAATTCTTCCCATTGGAGTGAACTGACAGAACTGGTAAAGATGCACCAAAGCTGTGCACCATAAGATGATTCTTCATGTACTGAAGCTGCGCATTTTCTTTAATTCACTCTCCCCAGCTATAAGAGGTCTGTGTTGGTAAAAGAAGTACTGCTGCTGCTAAGATGATACTGGTATGCTACCCTTGTCAGTGCCATTTTAAAGAGGAAAATAATTGCCACTTTACAAATGAGAAATCTGAAACCCAGATGTGCTTGTTTAAGTTCAACAGAGGTGAAACACTAGGAATTCAGAAGTAAACATTGAACCCACAGCTTCTGAGTCCGTGTGAACTCTCAGGGGTTCTGTAATGTCAAATATGTAAGAAATCCCTGAAGCAGGATTCCCAAACTTTCCAGAGAAGAGACATCATAATTTGGTTAGCATCATTCTCCCTATTTGTTTTTTTCTGGCCCTATGAATTATATATTTGTATATTGTATATATGCAGACTGCAGCACAGTGCAAGAGGTTGTAAAAAGAGTGATCTTCAATCTAGAATTTCCAGTCCCAGAGATAAGATGCTTGTGAACTCCTTCTGTCTGATGACCTAATATCCAGATGTCCCTTCTTTGTGGTAAAAGGCATTTGGGACAACGCTGCTCCTATCTTTGTGGCAGTTTCATTTAAAAGGGAATCTGTATGCCACTGTTATCTGTGAATAGAAAGTGGTTTCAGGTGTCGACCCCTGTAGGCAATAACTAAGTGGAATTCTTAACATTTCACTTTACAGTTTTCTGTTGATTCATTTATCTGTGTTTTCTTCAAAGCTGCTGTAAATACTCAAGCACCAAACTATCCCTATTCACTATTCAAAGAAACTTAAACATCTAACTCTCAGGTTTGTGAATAATAAATTTCAATGCCATGGTTACCATGTTATTTAAACACATGGCTCTTTAATGCCTACCCCCTAGCAACAGTTTCCCTGGGCTAGAATCAGTCCAAATCTGATATAAATCAGGCATTTTCCTGCTGGTCATTTGGTGCCTTTTAAAAATCGGATGAAACTCAGAGATTCTGAGGTTTTAGTTCACTAAGAAATAATTCTCATATGTGACTTTACCATTTCACAGTTTCTCTTGAGACCCACATCTCACCAAAGTATTAGATTAAGACTGATTAAACATGTATCCTTATCTAAAATCTACAGGGGGTCAATGTTCAACATCATCTGTAGGTTTGCACAATTGAAGTTGTCTTCAACATGGGATTAGAAAATTTTATATGCTTTATTAAAAATTAAACTGGAAGTATTTCAGAAAAATGTTTTAAGTCCTCCATTATGTATCCTCAAATCTTCCAGCTCCTCCCATATGTGTACAGAGAGATGCAAACTTCCAGAGTAATTTTTTTTTTTTTAATATATGGTGTTGTTTTGCTATTCTGTGTGGTTTTGAAAGTAAGGAGAAAAACCCTCCCTTTGAGAAGGGAAGATACTAAAACCAAGATGATTATAGTGGTGCTGTTTAGTTTGGAAGATGGTTTTCTCAGTTTTAAGCCTTTCTCGTGTGCATAAAAACAGCAACAAGTGTATGTGACTAATGGCAACATTTCAGTGTTGGACTTGTGATGAACTGCAAAATAACACTTACCAAGAAGCATCCCACATTTTGCTATTTCTAGTTTCCTTGATTTTCCCATCCAGTGCTCTGTAACATTGATCACAATATTTCGAGTATCACTACAGATGCCAGCTATGTCCAAAGACATCTAGATGCAAAGGGAAAAATAATATTCATAAACTGTTTCTACACCTCATCACTGCAATGTATTGCAGTGTGGAGTGGATATAGCTACACTGCCTTCAGCCACTGGTTTGGATACTGATAGATGCCTAGTTGTGGTAGAAACAGCTCAGCACAAGCAGGATAGTTTTCTCTGATTTTGTAAACGAAAGTTATTTCGGGAGCCATTATTTTCAGAGAAAAATCACTGCTATATCATGCCAAAGGAATAATCTTCCTTAGACTAAAATAAAAATAAATATACTTTTTGGGGCCATAGTAATTTCTTAACTGTACATGCTTATGACATATAAGACTATGATATGTGATTAATATTATTTAAGTACACATTTCAAGAAATTAATTTCATTCAATATTTAACACTGAAAGAATAACAACTTTTGCCTTGCTAAGTAGTGGTCAAATAATTTACTATCTGCTTATATGTGCACAGACTTTACACTCGCATTGGACATTTGGTATCTGTCTACTTGTGTTCCTTCTTTTGTTGTGGAGGGAGGTCTTCCAGTCAGAAAGTCAGTGGTCCTGGTCAATGTTTAAATGCAGGAGTGAGGCTCACAAAAGGAAGAATCTGACTGAAGATGCTGCAAGTGGACAATTAAGTTGCCAGCCTTCCTTTAGTCTTTGATCCAGAGCAGCAGAAATGGAAGCAGTTTATAGAAAGTTGATACCAATTAGGACCCAGAAGTTAGAAATTTATTATACCATAAGATTTGCCGCTGTCTTCCACATAAAATCAGTGGAAATGTTGAGCAAATATTTTCCAGAGTATCAACAGTGGCTTCAGAGGGAAATTTGGAGGTTAAAAAAAAGTTTCTTTAATATTGCAGTTTATTTCTATGTTCATACTGTGGACATTCAAAAAATCTCTAAAGTAAACCTTAAGTGGAATTGGACAGATGAGATTTTATAGAGAGGAACTTTCAGATAGGAAAACATAGAAAACTTCTTGAGTCAGCAGTTCTTTAAGAAGTAATCTGTAAAAGTCCATTGCTAGTACTAAATATACTTTTGCTTTTTCTGATCACCGAAAGTTCCTGTAAGCGGGATTTTTTCCTGATATTTCAATTCATGTTGCATTTCTTAAATCTTCCTGTATAATTTCAAGAAAATTATGTTATCTCTCTGCTATAAAATACACTCAGATCTGCTCATTTCTCTAGATATATATTTTAGCTTGCAATACTCCAGCAATTTTTATAATTGAATTTCACAGTTTGACTGAAAGTCATAACCTATAAAAAAATATAGCTAGACATATATATAATGAGCATTGCCATAGGCCACTTCTTTCCCCTGTATTGTATATGAATATACTAAATCTGGTTTGTTCAATATACAATGCTTGTGTTACCATATTTTCTAATAGATTATAAAAATACCATACTTTTCTTACATTCAAGGACGGATCATGAAGAATTCAAAGACTGTAATTCAAGTAGCTACATGTAATTTTCTTTTTCTGTGGAAAGTTCGTATTTCTCATTTTCTTAACTTTCCTGTAGCAATTTTTTAGCTTACATCTTCCTCATGTTCACTCACAGACCATTAATATTTCTTTTTGTTGTCTTTCCTTTGTAATGTTTTGAGAATTCAAATATTTGAACTATGTTTCTGATCTAGTTTAAGAATGTGTTAATATCAACCAGACAGTGTTAAACATCAGTGCCTTGATGCTCAGAACAAATATTCTATATTTTCTATCATTAAAAATGAGTTAAAGAGTTATTTAAATTCTTAAATATTCCTGAAACTTCAGTAAACTCTGTCCATTTTATTATCTGAGAGAAGCATATTATTCATCTATTAGTTTTTCATGTTGATGAATAATATATTTAATCAGAATGTCAGTGTCTCTGAAATATGTAAATACCTAAAAAAATACTTTGTTCCTTTTTGCAAGGCTACATCATGTCCTTTTGTTATGGTGGGTAAAAGACACCACAATGAAAACATTTAGCTAAAAGTTTCTTATTGTTCTGAGTGATTCCAGTAGCTGAATATATTCTCCTAACTAGGATTTTTTGGGGTTGTCAATCATACTGGAATGTTTTTCCTTTTCCTATTGTTATGCCATATGGAAACTTAGAATAGAAATTGAAGATGACCAGGCAAAATACTTCATCATGCTGGTGGGCTTGGAGTTTGTTATTGAGAGAGAGCATTGCAGGAAGAGAACCAACTGCAGAAATGTCACTGTAACTTACAAGGTCTTGAGTAGACCTATAACATTAAGGCAGAAAGTGCTTAGTTCCCAACTCAGAAGGGTAGAGTTAAATAAATGTAACTATTTCTATAAATGATGGAATATCTAAGGTACCCAGTGCATATTTTTGAGTCAAGGGATATTCACCATTTATAAATGCAGGAATTATTAAATCAGATAGCTATGTATCCATAGCATCATTTTTCTCCTAATATTCTATTTCCACCCAGCCATACTCCCCAAATGCCAAACTCTCAGATATAGAGATGAGATGTAGGCATATGTATTACATAAAAGGAGGGTAAAAGAAATGGATGGAAACCTTTAATGTGAGCTACTCCAAAAAATTTTCTGTTGTGCATGCTTGATAGACTATTATCTGGACTTTTACTACCAAAATAAAAATAGTTAGCAGAAAAATGCAAATAAGTTAGATTACTTTAAAATCTTCTTCTCCTCTTTTTTTTAAAATTAATTTTAGTTCTAAGTCTGTTTACAAGAGTACTAAAAACATTTGACTTAGGAAATATTCCTTTGAAAATCAGTAAGATGTGACTTGGGTGACTTTCTACATTGTAGAAAATCTGTGTGTTACATGTGCATGCTGGGAAGGTCAAATAATATCTCCATGTAGGCCATCCCTTCTCCATTACTACCTAAGTGCATTTAAACCAATTTCCAAACACACAGGCATCTTTTCTATACCTAGCAAGCAAGTTGGGGTAGAATCAAGATTTGTCTGCTTGTATCACATGCTGTAATCCTTTGATTTGAAAAGCAGACCTTCATACTGGCTCCTTCCCCCAAAATTTCTCCATGTGGTCAAATCCGCAAGCAGTACATGACTGAAAATTCATGACCCAAAGGCAATAATTCAGTATTTGTCTCTTCTAGCTCTTGTGAAAACATCCAGTACTGTGGCTGTCTCCTCTGGTGGATATGCTGGTACTTACAACACTGCCTCTGGCAGTGTCTGCTGGAGAATTGCTCAGGCAGCAGGCAGCATTATGCTTCCATGAACCACTTTCTTTTCACTCACCCTCTGAATTTTACAAGTACATACAATATCTTCTAATTAAATGTACATCTCTTCCATAGTGAAGCCAAAGACATTTCTTCACTGGGACGAATATTCAGCTTTCACTTTTCATTTTCTTCATACACTTTTATGTAATTATGCATGACACACACCTTCAGGTGTCAGAAGAGAGTCCTAACATTAAATTATACCATATATATTTCTGTTGCAAGGGTGCCAGTGAAATAAATTTTGAATCATTTTGTATCCAGATGTTCTGAGTCTCTAATAGCGGACTTTCCCTATGATAAATTATTTTTAATTGTATAATATTTCTTCCTAATGTTAATTTCCAATGTAAGAAAATTCACCACACTTAAAACTTAATTTATTTTTTATATAAAATGTTCGCAGTGGGTATAACAACTTCTCACCTTACTCATGGTAAGATGAAACTTCAGGACAGACTGATTTGTATTTAAAGGTCATATGCAACAGCATAATCCAGTTAACTGTTCTGCAGAAATACAGATGTATCTCTGAACCATCTAACATTTGTTTTACTAAAGTACATTGCTAACAAGTTTCCTCTGTACATGGTTCATTAATTAATATTTTTTCATATTTGAAGAAATGAAACCCAGAAAATAATTAACATGTACTACACTTGTCTTTCCAAAATAAAGCAGGAGAAAGTGGAACTTCAAAGTACCACTGAGAGTCTAATTGCAACACTATCACGGTGTTTTCTTACTCTGTATTTAGCAGGATTGGGCAGGACCTCCTGGGTCGCTGCAGCCAGCTTTGTCAGGCAATTACATCGTAAGATTTGGTTATAAAAGCTCTATCACAGAACCTGTTAGGCTGTGACTTGTGCATGTGCCAGTGTTCTCCAGGTTAAACCACGCTTTTCCATCATTATTTTCCTGGTGGATATAACTGCTGTTCTCAAACATCTCTCAGTCTTTCTTTTGCTATATTTAACAAATTAGGGTTATTTAAACTTCTCTTTCAGAAGAGACAGGGCAGAGTAAATCTAGTAACCCTTTCTTCACAGCACTTTCAATCTAAATTCATGTTCTTGAGCATGAGTGACAAAAGTAGGGCACATGGATTCAATATTGCACATTAATGATGTGGAGGAGGACGAAGAATTAAGTGGTAATCTATTTGAGTCAAAATTGATTTGGAAAAATCTGGTAAAGCATCTTCTAATGAAATAGAATTAGATATGCTTCTTAAATACAAATGTCAGACTTGACCTTCGATGAGGCTATTTTAAAGTTAGTAGGGAGATAAGTATGACTTAGAACTGTACTGCACAAATGGTGGGACCTCATTATTTCAACACTCCAGAGCTGATAGAAATTTTTGTATTCATGAACTAAATGCTATATGTTGCCATTTCAAAAGTTGATTTGGGCAAGCAGTAAACACACTGATTGCAAAACAGCTACCTACGTGAAATACCCTTGGATTTAGTGAACATAAATTGACTTTAAAAAAAAAAAAGTAAATACAGAGACTGGTTAATTCTTAAAAGTTTCTCCAGTTGAAACTGAAGATATGGAAAGTTTTTACCTGATCCAAAAGATTATTCAACTGAGCAGATGTAAATGAAACATTTTCTCTGGGAGACGCCTTGCATGAGAAGCTGCTGGAACAGCTGTTTTACCTCTGCTGAGGGTGCAAACACTGAAATGCGAAGAGTCAAGTATTAAAAATATAGAAATATCTCTTGTCCTTCTCCTTTCCACAGGAAATAGCTCTACAGAAGACTAGTATCTAATAAAAGAGATAGGAAATACTACAAATATAAGCGATGTGGGTTTATGCAGAAACTGCTTTTTTTTGTATTTATTGACTGTTCCTCAGTAATAATGCTTGGCTTAATGAGTTGTAATAGATACGGAGGAACATTCTCTAAATATCAGCTAAATAACGTGTAATTCGAAATCTGCCAAGTAATGCCAGTGTCTCTGAAAAATGTAAATACCTAAAAAAATACACTGTTCCTTTTTGCAAGGCTAAATCATGTCTTTTTGTTACGGTGGGTAAAACACACCACAATGAAAACATTTGGCTAAAAGTTTCTTATAGTTCTGAGTGATTCCAGTAGGATGGCCCTGCCCAATCCTGCTAGACACAGAGTAAGGAAACACCATGATAGTGTTGCAATTAGACTCTCAGTGGTACTTTGAATTTCCACTTTCTCCTGCTTTATTTTGGAAAGACAAGTGTAGTACATGTTAATCAGATCAGATGGGAGTGTGACCTGTAAACTCTGTGCTGAGTATGTCTGAAGTGTAATCAAATATGTGTGAACTTCAGCACTTCAGTGTGGTTTGAGTATTCATTTCTGAGTACATTTGGCAGCTCATAATTTAATTGTATATCATTAAGATAACATTCAAAAGAGTATTCTAGTGGTCATGGTATGTCTGGATATTAATACAGGACTATCAGGAGTCATAAAATAAAATTAGTGTTTTTCACGGGTGTAAAAGTTACAGAAATGCTTTATCATTTTAACATTTTCCTTTCCAGTAGCCTGATCAGGGAATCCAGAGTTCTCTGTAGATATAGAAAAAAAGACACCCTCAACCTAATCAATCTGAAGGTGTATTTTAGCAGACCTTCTAACATACTCATCTTTGCTTCCTGTGACAAATGGACCTTTCAGGTTGACTAAACTGACCTCAGGATATGGGATTCCTGATTATACTGATTTCCTCTCTGCTCAAGTATGTACCTGGATGCACCTGGATATGTCCCCATCCCGGGCTAGTTGGGTCATTTCCTACAGACTTCACATGACGGAGTGACCAGGTAATGAGAGTGGAGTAGGTCAGCTCTGATACTTGCACTACAAGAGGATCCGCCCGGAAACAGACTTATAAATGCTTTTTTAACACAGGGGAAACTTCAGCTGGGTCTGAGAATGAGACAAGACACAAATCCATAAAATTTGTGTTTTCGTAGTTCACACGTTTCATTTTTTCCCCCGCCCCTGCGCAAGTCCGACCGCGCTGGGTGGTTCCTGCTGCTGTTGTGCGCTCGTGCCTCTAGGTGGAACTGAAGGGATTGAGATTTGTTGAAGGACCTGAACACACATCCAGTGTTTCACAAGTAGGTTGGTCTCTGCCTTGAAGAGTTTCTGCCTATACAGCAAAACTGTATTGTTGGAAGAGAAACAAACCAGTAAGTCCAGCGGCTTGGCCTGAGTAGAAAAGCAGGGATTCATTAAGCAGTCATTGACTCATTTCTTCAGTAGACATCAGTGGCAGCTCCTCCTGAAAATTATGGCAGTTTTGTATCACTTCCTAGCACTTATTTCTCTTGAGCTGGAATCCTATTAAATCCTCAGCATTAATGCAATATTTTTTTATAATTAAATTAAATAAATGGGTTTTTTCCTATGTAATTTCCATTATTTAGAGCTACACTGTTAAATAAACTGCAGGAAAATGGCCATTAATTCTGAAGTACGTGGACTGAGACTGACCAAGACATTTTATCTTTCTCAGTTTTTTTCACATTCAATGAGGATTTAAATTCCATTTAGAGAAACACTAGTGGTATAGATACCTTTTAACATAAGCAAAGCAATAAACTATGCTCAAAATATTTGAGAGTAATTCTTATTATTGTTCCTCATTTCCTATTTAAAAATAAACACAGCTATATCCAGATTTAGTGTATTATATTTTATTTCCTGTCACACTGAGGAAAGGCAAAGGTATTGCTCTTTTGCCATCATCTGCTGGTCTTCTGGAGGAATCTAGTGAATTATTTAATATTTCTGTATAGTTGTCTACAAGACAATTATTATGTTCTTTTTCTCTTGCACTCAGGCTTAGTCTTCTGCTTATACACTGTGCTTTACCAGTGGTGCTTCTTTTATTTCTGATTGAGTGGGTCATAGAAAAAAATAATCAACTGTTCCATCATGTGTCTGAGATTTTTCTTATAATATGTCAGGAGTGGGAGGTGGAGAATAGGAGTGGGAGTAGAAGGAAAAAGTCCCTAAGTTGGTTTTTTTTTCCTGAAACCAGAAGGAGTGTTTTTAACTACACTGTGTTGAGATAAGGCCCTTACAATATACTCCTTCAGTTCACAGATGTGTAGCCTCTTTGTCTACGAGTCCTAGAGGTTCTCACTTGTCAGGTGAAAGCTATCTGAGTTA
The DNA here is from genome assembly GCF_020740725.1 of Corvus hawaiiensis. Taxonomy (NCBI): domain Eukaryota; kingdom Metazoa; phylum Chordata; class Aves; order Passeriformes; family Corvidae; genus Corvus; species Corvus hawaiiensis. Next base: position 30,098,730 of record NC_063215.1, read on the forward strand.
CAATAGATTTGATTCTTTCTCCTTGTTCATTAGCTCAGAAAAGTCAGTAATGATCAATCCTGGTGAGGTTTAAAAGTCTGTTCTCCAATCCTAATTTCTGCAAAGGGGAAGTGGCATTTCTATTGCTCTTGTCACTGTTACTTTATTATGCGCATCTTTCCACTGCAATCAGGAGCTTGAAAGTGTGACATTGGCCACTCATAGCAAAAACAGCCTATGCTGAGAGACAGGAGCAAATATCTCGCTTGCCTGTGGTCCTGGGTAAATGAGCAATAACCTGGCTGTGATGGCAGGCAGCAGCTTTAGGCACTTTAACTGGCTGGGGTTATTCTTAAGCAGTTGGACCATACTGGCAGTCATGTTATATTTGTAAGTTAGGCTAAGATAATGACTGGCATGCACTGCTATTGTGTAGTTGCAAGGCAAACATATTCTGATAATTCTCACAGAATCATAGAATAGAACCATATCAGATGTGGAGTTGGGAAGGACCCACCAGAATCACTGAGTCCAACTCCTGGCCCTGCACAGGACACCTGAAGAATCCCACCATGTGCCTGAGAGCATTGTCCAAATACTTCATGAACTCTGCCAGGCTTGGTGCTGTGACCACTTCCCTGGAGAGTCTCTTCCAGTGCCCAACCACACTTTGAGTGGAGAAACTTTTCCTGATATCCAACCTAAACCTCCCCTGAATCAACTTCATGCCATTTCCTCAAATCCTGTCAGAATAGTAACAAGATCAGTACCTGCCTCTTCACTTCCTCTCATGGGGATGTTGAAGACTGCAATTGTAATTTTGTTTGGAAATTATATTTCAAGCTGCAATTCTAATTTGGTCCTCCTTCTCTGATAAATACTCACTATAGATTCCAGATCCTCTGTGTCTATAAATGCAGTTCACAGCTTCATCCCAGTTACTTACACCACTTAGCACTGAGACAACAGAACCAGGAAGCTGGAAAAAATAGCTATTCTGTTCTCTCAGTTTCCCTTTTTTCTGTCGCTACCACAATAACCGTGTGAGATTCTGTAGACAGAAAAAAACAAAATACATCTTCCTTGCCACAAGAAGCAGATACATACTCTTTGCGGTGATTCAGACAAGAGTCAGTTTAGATTATCTGTATTTCTTGTATTAAGCCTGAAGTCTTGAAAGCTAGCATTTTTTTTCAGTTCTTATGACTTTTCAGGAAATAATTCACTGTGTATTCATCAGCTGATTGCTAGCTTCACTCCTGAGGGTCCCTAGGATCATGACTACTCTCCCTGTCCAGAAAGCAATAAATCCTCTGTGTCACCATTTAGAAGATGTTGTGTATCTAGAAGGAAAACCAGTTAGATTAATTTTGGAATACCAGAGAAGTCACAAAAAATACTCAAACCCTTTACATCCATATTAAATAAAAGTACTTTAAAAGTCAGTCTGGAATTATAAAAAAAAGTGTGTTTGTGTTATGTGTGAATATGTGGGTGTATTTTACCCTTTTGACTAAGATCCATAAAATGCACATGTATTCAGACTGCTTTATAACTACTATTTTTTTCCTCGAATCCAGATATTAAAACCACCTTAAATGATGCATTGCACTGACCTTCTCCTTATTATTTATTATATTCTATTTATGTCAGGAACAGAAAAATAAACATCATGTCCAAGGACGTCATGATAATTATCTGGAAGAAACTTTCCAATGACTTCTTGCACTTATGAGTTTCTAATATTTCCCTTTCATCACCCAAGCCTAGTAAACTCATTATTTTTGCATCACCTAAACCATTCCTCAGCATATGAAATGCACAAGGCAGATTTTGTCTTTTCCTATTGCTTTGCTTACCTTTCTGAGAAACTGATTTGTTTCCAGCAGAGTTAAAGATTGGCCTCGCTGCTCCCTAATGTTTCAGACTTTCAGCAAAAAGGCAAAGGGTACAGGCAGGGCTTCTGCTCGTGGTGGCAGGGTGCAGCAGGACCCAGCAGCTCCCTGGGGTCGTGGTCCAGGAGCAGCAAAGGGTCCCCAGGGATCTGTCAGTGAAAGGTCTGGCAGCCAGGGTCCATCCCACTGCTCCAGCCAGGAGCAGGGCAGCCAAGGGGCACTGGGGCAGCCCCAGCCCTGGGCATCAGCACCTCCTTGGGGACAAGGATGGACCGAGACTGGGCCAGGATGTGAGCCCTGGGGTGAGCCCAGGTCATCATGGCCCAAGGCCAGGCAGAGCAGGGCTGGGAGGGGCTGGTCACCAGCCCTTCTGTGGTGTCACTAAGGCTGATGGCCCAGAGGAAATGATGTGGGATCCTGGGCTGTGGGCAGGTGAGGAGAGCCCCAGTACTGTAGCAGGACATGGTCATGATGTCTTGGCAGTGCCCTTAGGGCCCTGGTTCTTACCACATCTTTTCCTCAGATATGGTTTCTTTCCAGCAAGGAGAGAAGCCAGTCCTTCAGAAATGGGAATTCATATTTCAACAAACTGCAGTAGCTGGAGGGGACTCAGGAGAAGGGCCTGTTTAGCACTGCTGACCTCCGATTCAGCCTCCAGCTTCCTAGAAGTTCTCAGGAGTTTGTGCAGGGGCAGGAGGGAAAAGTTGCACAGATAAATACATAAATTAACACAATGTAGGAAGGAATGAACACTTACAGTGTACATCTATGCATTATGGGGCACAGGTAGCCCCATAATTTTAAAATTGATTGATTTTAAAATTATCTTCTAGTTCCTGATACAAACCCTAATTTTGATTTGTTTACAACTTTGTCTAAGTATGACTGGACCAATTATTCTGTGTGTGTCAGGTATTGGTCTCTGCCTAAAATGTAAAAGGGGTAAAATTTAAGCTAAATTATCAATCATTTCTTTGTGTAGAATTTACAGGGTTTTCTTCCCAGGTATCTAAACTTAGCTCATTGAAAAGATTTAGGTCTCATATGCTATGGCATAGGATATGTAGTGTCAAACACATGCATGTAGGCATCTCAGTGAAAACATTATTCTGTAGGAAGCCAGGATAAGAATTTGCGAAAAATAACAGAATGTATTATGTAGAGTTTTATTCGTGGTTGATTGCTAAACTTATTGGAGATCAGCTCTGTCCTAAGCGTTACAGGTGTTCTTAAAATGATTTCTGAAAGCACCAAAATATTGCTGTGGAGCTTGGCTATAGGAAATCAACAGAGGAAAACTCCTGTGTCTTGATGCATGAGGGAAAAAAAAGCCTAGTTTCTAAGCCTGAGAGTGCAGAGGAAGATTTGGGGGTGTGTAAAGGAGGAATATTGGCAAGAGGAGTAGGAGAGAGAGAGATGCTGGCAAGAGAAACCAAGTGGGCAGATTTGAAACAGTAGAGGGGAGGGAGTAAAAGGTGTTTAAGGAAGGGAGACTGCAACAGAAGTGGGGAGAGGAGAAATGAAAAATAAGTGCACTGAAAATACACTTAAAGTGAAAAGGCTCTGACTACTGGTGTGCACTCCCCTCAGAACTTGAGGGGAAAAAACCCCAAAATTCCTAAACTTTAGAGGATTGTCAGTAACATATAAGGGGATTTCAAACAGAGAGGTTGAGAAGTCCTGCTTGTTTATCTTTTAAACCTAAGAAGCTCCATAAAACCAAAAAACCCTAGGGTAGAAGAACCTAGGGTGACCTATGTGACCACTTGAGTTCTAGACAGTTGGAAAATGACAGTATCAAAGCTGTGTAATCTTAATTCAGTGATTTGGTGCTTTGGTGTAATTTTAAATTATATAATCTTGCACTTCTTGTTTGCTGTAAGACACCTACTTCTCTCAGTATGTACACATCCTCTGCAAATTAATCAAGAAGTTTAGAACATCACTTCTTCCAGGAATTGGAGAGTGCATTTTTGCTGGGGCTATCCTAGAAAAAAATCTGAAATCCTTGTAGGCTTCATGAACTTACAGAGCTAGAAGTCCAATTAATGAAAGGGTCCAAAAGGTGACAAATATAAAACAAAGAAGCCCAAGAGGCTCTCAGGAGGATATAGAACACAGTCTGCTGATTGCCAAGAGGAGCAGTAAGTGTTGTTCAGGAGCTTGGTAATGGCTGTGGCCAGAAACTCTTTCAATGGACAAAGAAATGATCATAGAAAATATCACACAACTTCCGCAGAGAAAAGAATAGCTTCATATCCAAGAGAGTTGAAGGTTGCTATGGAAAGCAGGATCCTTATCCTCCCTCTGTCCTGCCTGTGCTGAGTCATTTCAATCAAAGCCTTCACAGGTGGTGCTACTTATATGGTCCTCAACGATTGCTCATTGCAACTCAACTTCAGGTCCAAATCTTTGAAATAATTGACTCTTACTCTTTCTTGCCACTCATGTGTTCCAAAATTCATCCTATTACTGTGATTAATGATCATTATTAAGTATTTATTTCAGAAATTCCTACAGACTAGTATAGGCTCCATTGCATTAAGAATTTAAAGTGATAAAATTATCTCTCTACTCCAGAGATTGTTACTACCTGCATACCTAATACAGGCAGACCACAGGAAGTGAGACAACCAGGACAGTGGGGTGAAGAACAATTTGCTCAAGGTCACGCAGGAGACATTTAATGGCAGGTCTGGAATGAGATACTGTCAGAATCACAGGAGTTCTGAAGCTAGAAGTCATTTGTTTAAAAAGATTGCCATGCATTTAAACAAAATTATCTGTAATGGAAGCCTGTCACCTGTGATGTGAGTAAAGTAATTTATTATGCAAGAACCATAGAGATAATTTACAATAGTTCTTCTGTGCCTTTAATGTATAGTAACTGTAATCATGGAATTGCTTCTGAAATCTCTTTTATGCTTCTTGGCACTCCATATGGTAGTTGGATACTGCAGAAAAAAATATCCTCCAGGAATCATTGAGCCAGGCTTTAAGCCAGGCAATCTCCTCTAACAGTTTCAGAGCAAGCCGTACTATAAAAATGTAAATGTGGCGGCAATACTTCTTCTTCACACCATTTTTCAAAAGGTAAATGTAAGTGTTGTTCAAACCACAGTGCAGCTTGAGAGCATTTGTGAAGGACATAAAAAATCTGAGTTACTTTGTGTAGGTGGCTGTACACACCTGTTACTGTGAAGGGTCTCTATTTCAGACATTTATCATCAAACAACATCAGTAGAAAGACTTCCAGTAATTGCAGCTCTGCACAGGTTTCTTTCCTCTTTCTCCACTCACCTTCTCTTTTACACATCTTCTGTTGCAAGTGCTCAGGCATTCCCCCTTCCTGAACCATTTGGGTAAACATTACCCACCAAGAAGTGTGGTTTTCTAGTGTGTTCACTGGCATAAGTGAAGCAGATTACAACAAACAAGTCTAGCAAACACTGGAAGATTATAATGCTTAGTGCAATCCAGAAAAGAGGTATCAAAAGGGAAGCAAGAAAGAGAAATTGAGAATGGAAAAAAGAAGACAGACTGTTGAACAAGAGTAAATAGAAGGGGGGAAAAAAGAAGGACTACCAGTCCTTCCCAAAAGGGTTAAGAAGAAATGAATCAACAGAGTATGAAGACTAAAATGACTGTTTTCTCAGAAATCAGAAATGGGGAGTGGGAGCCTTGCAGGGAGAAGGTGGTAGAAGAAACTAAATTCTCCTTTTTAAAACCTCCAGTTTAGTAATTTGAATGAGTTTTGCCCAAGTAAAGATAGTGCTTTTTTCTTTCCACGCCACCCTTTGCCTAAACTTAAAATGTAGTGGTATTAGCTGGCAAGGTCAAAGCTTAAGGTTTTTGCCCCTGCCCTGATCCTCTTCCCTCCTTGTTCCTCACCCTTCTTCTGCACTTATGTCTGAGTTCGCCTTGGTTGCTTCCAAAAATTTTTATTGTGTGTAACAACATGCCAAATGTAGATCTTTTTAGAACTTCTCATTCTTTGCTTAATCACTTCTTAATAATATTAATACATATCTTTAAGGGAAATTGAAATAACCATTAAACAAAGAATACAAAAAAAATTGCAGTCCTAGTAATCAACATACATACATTTTAAATGACCTATTTATTTTTTTATTGTCAAGCCATCTAATTGGGTTTGATTGCCGAATAGAGGCATATGTCAGTAATGTTATACCTTTCATATATGCTGCAGTTTGTTTCAGCTAAAATTCAAATTCTAGTTCAAATTCTCAGAGCTCAGGAAGAAATTAATGGGAGAGAGGTAGGAAGCAGGCATCTAGTTACAAGTTTTTTTAACAGCATGGCCTCTGTCGAAACTAAAGGTTCTGAGGATCACAAGCTATTCCACTGGTATTGCCCTGCTTCGTTTTTGTTCTGTAGCCAAGGAAACTGCCAAGTAGTAAGGCTTTTTTAGGCAGAGTTCTCCTGCTCAGGATTTACTAAACTATTTTTGGTGCATGGTATGTTTCAGCAGGCAGTACCACTTCTGAGTTCACACCTGTTTCCAGGAGAGTTTCTCAAGCAGGTTTCCAGCTCATGTTCCATACCCAAGGGCAGATATGGCCACGCATACAACATTTTTACACCTGCTAACTCTGCTCCTCATTGTGGAAACCACATGAATCCCAGGAATGATCTGCGGTGCAAGCAATAGGTTCCCGGTCTGGATCCTCAAGGTGCCCAGGCACCAGGCCATGTAGACACTTACCTCCACAACCAAGCACAGGTGCTGATTCAAGAACTTGTGTACTTCAGCCCAGTGGGATGTGGCAGTTTTGTGTACTGCAGCCTTCACCACTGGGGCTCAACCTGGATTTTTCTTAGAAATTTGATGTCCAAATCTCTCTCAATACTCCTTTTTTGATGGCTGGGGCCTTAAGGTTTCTAATTTTTCTTGCAGAGAGTATAGCTCTCTGGCATTTGATCTGGCTTCTTCAGAATTTTCAGTTTTAAAATTTGATTCAGTACTGCCTTCAATAAGTCAGCACTGAATAAGTCAATAAGTCAGCAGTCATGTAAGTATGCATGTCTTGGACATTTCAGGTATTTTGAAAGCTGCAGAGTAGAGATTAATTGTTGGGAACATTTTTTAATTGTTATGTGCTACAGTGTCAGTTCATAGTTCTGAACTCAGTTTTTGTCTCACTAATAAAAGATCAGTTGCTTTTAACCTGAACTTTGTTATTTGGACATTCATTTAGTAATTTGCTTTCTTAATTTCTTTTGTACTTACAAACATAAATTTCTTTGAAATATTACCCTTTAGTGTGAAATATTGCCTTTGAAATGTACCTCACAATATATATTTTTCAGAAATTTTCACAAAACTCTTAGCATTGGTACTTTTGCCCAGATTTAGTGAAATTATGTTTATTTATAAACTAAAAAGGGGAATTGTTGAGTAATAGAAAGTATGCCTGGAAAAAAATAGGTTTGTTTTTGAATAAATGCATGATCCATCTTTGGGCATAATTCTGCTTCATTCTTTTAAGCCTCCTTATGCTTTTGAAGAAGCATATTTTTTTCCACATACAGGTACTGAAAATTCATATTATCAAGAAGCACTTCTGTTAGTTACATCTGTAGTAAAATGCACAGCAGTGAAAAAAAAATAAAAGAAGTCTGTAGAATAATGTAGAGTTTCAGGTCTGTTTCTAGCATCTCAGCTTTGCTCAGTCTGCAAGCCCAGTGACTTCTTGTGCCTAATAGAGGATCCAACAAATATTCCTATAGGGAAAGTGGTTATTTCCTTTTAATTTTAAAATAAATTTCTACTGATCTTAAAATTTCCACAGATTGTAGTATAATAAGTATTTATGTTCTTGTTAAGGAAAAGGCACATGAAAATTCCAAAAATAGATGGCACTCAGTAGAATTCAGTTAATTAATTATTGCACTGGGGAAAATATTCAGCTATAGTTCTGCTGTCATAGTTCTTAAGGCATGCTACAGGGATTCTGTGTCACTACAATACCTTTAATGCTTTCTCCTTTTATAACTGTAATTCCAGTGATATTCCCATGAATCAAGCAAATCCTGATGTAACTGTAATGGACATGTAATTTTGTTTCAAATATTTGGCCACTAATGAATGTAACCAAAGCACATTTTATTCTTTAAGTATTCTAGCGAACATTTTTGGTAACTCTTAGGACTAGCTTTTAATTTGTATATCCAATCAAAACAGGTCTGACGGCAAGTGCATGTCTGAATGTTAAACAAAGAGATTCTCTGCATAAGCAAAAGGGGCTGTTTTAATATATTCTGTTATCCATGGTTACGCAGCTGAGTTTTAAACAGTCTGCAAATCTCTACCTGAACTACATAACTATTTGGCTGACTAGAAAAGTATTTTAAGCAAATCTACATCTGAATTCAATGATTTGTGCTCACAACGAGTTGCACAAAATCATGTCACAAAGATGCTTGCAGGCACAAATTAGAAGTCAGTAGTAAAAGATTAGCAATAAATATTTTTCTAACATGCATTGCAAAGTTACTCTCAGACTTTGAACATCTCATTAATGTGTTACAAAATGAAAGAAACAACTGCAGATATACTTGAAAGTGTAGTAAATACCGAAAGATAAAAGTAGCTGTTGCTGGGACAAGGAATAGAGTATCAAACCTTAAAGATAAACTGATGTATGCTTCAGCAAGCCTGACTTTCTCTCAGAGTACATGGTAAGAAGCTAACAGTGCTACCTTCTTCTCTGATTTAAATTTGTGCAAGTGTCTCAAATCAAGCACATGCCTGCAATACTTGGATCTCAAGCCCAGCAGTCTTCAACTGTTTAGTTCTATTCCTCCACAAAGAAGAAAAAGAATGGAGAGCTATATTAACACAATATGTTTCAGTTAAGTGTAAGGAGATACCAGCCTGCAGATTATAGTGAATCAGCTGCGAGAGGATTGGGTTGACAACATAGCATACATATATTAGCTGATTTCAAATTAAAAAGACAGAGATAACCAATTTCTCCCATTTGATACGTTTTCTAATTACAACGTAGTCTAAATTTTGAGAGCTGTTAATAGGCAGAAATAATAGTTATTAAGGAATAGTTATTAAGGTCAAGATATTAAGTAGAGAGCTGGTTCAATGTCAGTTCCAGTGAAAAGATTTAGAACAATTTTGCACTGTGTGGTGGTACAATCTGGCTAGGAACAACCGTGTAAAACAGTAGAACTTACAAAGATTATGAAATTTAATTTTAAAAGCTGCAGTGTAAAGAAGTCTTACTTTGTTTCTGTTGAATACGAGTTTGGTTGCCTTACACATCTGCAGTTACAGTCAGCTTGGGAAACAAGACCAGCTGCCTTTCTCTTTGGCAGGGCAAGGCTCAGTATCTAAGGGCTTTTCTTCTAGCTTATTATCTTGCTTTGTGGATAGAAATTCATTTGAGAACTGATGCAATCTGCCACAAATTTGTCTTCTCACACCCTAAAAAGGTATCTGAGCCTGCTATTGATTCAAAGTCATGCTCCCAAAATGTATAATATAGTTAAGTATATGTTTTAGAAACAATTGGTATATTCAAATCTTATTTATGCACACACTAGATGTCTAAGTGGATAATGATGCAGAAAATTAGATGGGAATATAAAATATTGACAAGTTTCAATTTACCACATTTGAATGATGTATACTCACATTTATGTTGTGTTCTTTTTAGCCTAGATAGTGAGTCAAATATCAGTGACTGAAAGTGATTAGTAGAGTGTTTTTAAGATAAAAATATTGAGGGAAAAAGGCATGAGAAAAGAGACAAAATTAATAATATCTTAAAAAACTGACACAAAAAGCACCTTTTTAAAAACCTGTTATCACAGAAAATATATATAAACTAATGCTGAAATTTATGTAAATAATGTTTTTATTTATAATGGGGGCTAAATACCAGAGAATGAATAGCATTGTATGCACAAGTAACACTGACATGAGAACAAATGACTACAGGAAGCTCATTAACATTTGAGACTGAGAATTAAGCCTTCAAGAAATTAAATTCATAAAATCACAGAATCATATTGGTTGAAAGAGACCTCAGTAGGCCATCTAGTACAATCCCCTGCTCCAATGGGTCCAGTTAAAGCAGGTTGCTCAGGTCCAGTCAAGTTCTGAATAGCCACAAGGCTGGAAACTCCACAGCCTTCCTCATCAACCTGGCCCAATGCTTGGTTACCCTCATGTTCTGGAAGAGACATCAAATTTTAGAAATTCTGTGGAAATAAAGGTTGAAAATTGGCATATTTGTTCTCAAGAGAGTGTTGATATATTTGTAAACAGGACCCAATGTCCATGGATTAATATTCAGTATATACCAGCTGACCTTGCAACCTACATACCTATGAAAGAACGCCCTCCAAAAGCTCTGTTCCTGAAGATGTTGATGATATACTCCAAACACAAGCAAGGACATGCTTTCTTTTAGATCAAAAGAATTCAGTAAGCCTACAAATGCTCATTTCTAAAAACTTATAGATGAAGGAAAATGTACTGAATAGATTGAGAAAAATAAATGTGGTACATATTTCCTGAAAAATAAAAGATTGGTACTGACAACTATGGTGCCATAAATATTATCTGAGTGCCTTGTAAAGCAATGAAATAAATATTCCATCGTTAACAACGGGGACAAGAGAGGAAGTGAGAATTTAGAATTCATCAGTCAAACATCATTTCTTATTTTGATGCAATAAGAAAATTAATGGGCAATGGTAATGAAGTAGATCATATACATTTGGATTCTAGTGAGGCATTTGATATGGCATCTTCAGAATTTTCAATTTTAAAATTTGATTCAGTATTGCCTTCAATAAGATCATAACCATGCAGGCTGTAACCTGCCCAAATGAGAACAAAAATCAGAAATAATAAACAGCAGCATATTAGGAAGTGGAATCTAAGAGTTGGCATTTGTTAGCAAGAGTTGGCAAGAGTTATATTTGTTTAATGTCTACATTAGTAGTCTGAGAGAAACAGAAAAGAGCACACTAATGAAATCTGAAGATGATATTAAATTTGAAGGAGGTGCAGAAATTAAAGAAAAAAGATTGAGGATTTTGAGAAATTACAGATGTGGGAAAACTGAAAAATGCTATTCATCCTAGAAATATGAAAGTCTGTTCCTCTTGAGGTAAGAATATGAAACACTGATACGTTGGAGGATATTGGTATTTGTAAAACAGAAGGTAAATTCAGAAAATTCCATGATGTATTACCATTAGTACATATAACAGTGAGTTCATGGGACAGTAACAATAGTTCCTCCAAATGTGCATGAAAATAAGTTTCAATTCAGGTGATGCAACTAGGCTGGAAGACGTTGTTAAATGAGATGCATGCACAGGAAAGGGTAAAGGAAGGAAGGATAAGGAAGCTAAGACAAATAATGTGCAAGCAGTGACTAAAACAGCTCAGAGTTCAGCTGGTTCACTGAAGAGTCTTCTAACTAATAGATGATTGAACATACTTAGGACAAACTTACCACCTTTTGTGTATTTTCCAGTGATGAAAGCATCCCTTGAATGGACATTGCCTAGGACATTTTATTATTGTAGGGATGGTTTTACTGTTCTGAGAAAATATGGGATCTCAAAAAGGCAAATGCAGGAAGTGCAGCTGTGAATCAAGTACTAATCTTGTGCTTAAATAAATTTAAATATCAGCAAGTGGAGTAAAGTAAAAGAGGAATAACGTGTGATATTAAGTAATGCAAGAAATAAAAAATAAATAAATTTTTTAAAAGGCAAATGCTCCATTACAGAAAACTGTGGTTCCTGCTGGGTCCCTGGAACAGTTCTTTCTAAAATGTCACCTCAGAGTCTGTGTATCTGCTTTTGTCTTTGGAAGATTCCTTAATCTTGTTCCAGGCTGCCTGTTATCTGAGCTTTCACACTCTTTGTAGCACCTTTAGAAGATATAGCTGTGTATGCCCGAATGCTGCTGGACAATAAATGATCATCCTTCTCTTCAGATACTCTCTTGCCACTTTGATGGCTAAGACAAAGCAAGCAGTTACATTTCTGCCAGCTGTTCTGCCCCATTCTCAGAAAGAAACATAGCATAGCTGCAAAAAAATAAAAATGAAACAAGGTCCACACATCAAAATGATGAAGCTACTCTCTGCATTTTCTACAGTTATACTGTGTGACTGACTCAGAAGTATGCATTACCTTCAGCCAGCTACTTAGAATAGTCCCTCTCCCCAGCAAGTACTACTAATAATCTGAAATTTACTCTGTGGATAATACCAGGAGAAACTTTTGAAGCTTCTTCCGTTGCCATTTTGGTATCTATTATAACACTCAAAATCTTGTTGCAGGCAAAAGGGAACAAACATATGTGGAACTAAGGGGTTAATCTAATTGAAATTTTAACAGGCTTATCAAAAGACAAAAATCTATCATTAGTTCAGCTACAATGCTACCAGCAATCACAAACCAAATTAATGCAGAAAAACTTCTTTAGTAATACAGGTAAAATTGGTATACAAAAAATTCCTGCTATCGTCACCTTTTCTCTGGTATTGGACTCCCTGTACAATATTCCTGTGTCCTAAGCTGATGCTGTCTCATTCCTCAAGCAGAACAGGGGGAAGGGGTACAGTGAGATATCAGCATTCTGGGGCATCCACAGGAAAAGTGCAATATTCAGGGTGGAAGCTGCTGCTTCCTTGGTGTTGAGTATGCTTGGTTTTATTTTTATATGTGTTTTAACACATTCTGCTCACATGCCCTTTCTTTTCTTTGGTTCCAAATCAATCAGTCCTCTGTTAGCTCCACTGCTGGCTTTACTTGAGTTACAAAGCCACAAGCATGTAGTGACTGACCACTAATTGACTGCAATTTGTTGTGACTGTGTTTTGTGGTTGTATTAACTGCAGTTTGTGTTTCTTGTGTGGGAACTCTGGCATTATCCTGTGTCTCCACTCACCCAAAGTGCATTTTATTCTGCAATCAGAAAGTTCAGTTCACACACAAAATAACTACTTGCATTTACTGTAAGCTAAAGATAAGCGAACACACATTTAGGCTGCTATAAAGCTGCTTTCACAACTGAAACAATATAGGGAGTCCTCACACTGTCAGATTAACACAAACTTTGTGGCCTTTACTAATAATGGCATATTTACTGAAAAATACCATCACCACAAAACTTTGCCTTCCATAATTCAGCCTAAGACAGTGCAGCCAGGGTCACCAGGTAGATACTGCCTGTTTGCTCTGCCTGACAAACTAAATAACAGCACTTCTTGGAGAGCTTTCTTAACTTTGCATAAGATGTGGTAACTGATACTATGCTGTCACTAAGTTCCATAAATGTATCTGGTTCATATATATAAAAAATTGATGCTTTATAAAAGTGCTTTATAAAATCCACATCGTAAAGAACAGTAAGCTGCCACTTTATTAAGGAAAAAACACTAAAGGCAAAAGAAAAATTGAGACATTACTGGCCTGTGAATGTAGAGATGTTTCTATCTGTCTTATTCAGTCAGTTTAATGCTACTATCTAAAAGGAAAACAACTTTCATGAACTCTGAAAACAGCAATGTTTTCTCATCTGACACTCCTAAGTATCATTTATGAGCTGGTGCTTCACAGAACTTGACTCTTCACAGCTTTTTTTGAATCACATGCACTATCCAGTGGACATTGGGATTCTTAAAATACAAATTGTGAGTTGCAAAAATGAGAGAGGAAGCTAAATGGCCACATGTACCATCTCATTCTTATCCATCATGCATCTCTAAAATTTGGTTATATTAGCCTTATTTTAACTGTTAGATACACATTTGTCAGAAGGAATAATTCAAGAATTTACATTATTTCTGTGGGGGTTTTATTTAACATTATGGTTCATATTCATCTTTGTTGTTACTCTTGTAATTACTGAAGTATAGTTGCAGGTAGGAATAGCTAGGAATCATTTAATGTATGAGTGCAAGAGATTATTGCCATCTTTTCACAAGACAGTATGGCTTTAGGATGCTAAACAGATGTGGTTCCATGTAAATTTTAAATGATGAAAAACACTCTGGTTTTAATTTTCAGCTAAAAAAGCCCAATGCTCTTTTCAAAGGTAAACATCTTCCTTGACACATTTATATGACTGAAGAAAGCCCACAGGTGAAAACTACTGAAATTGAGAGATTGTAACCAAAAACAGAAGGAGAAAAGAAGACAAATATCTGAATATCATGCTGTAGTAAAAAAGCCCTAAGAATACTAATTTCTTCCTAATATGCACTTTCTTCCTTGAAGTCAGGCACACTGTGCCTAGCAGCCCCCTTTCTCGTTAGAGGTGGCTGAGTTGCGTGGGAAGTCATCACTGCAGTTCAGTTAGAGCCTTTGTGGTTGTACTCAGTCAGAATTTGTTGGATCTGAACCAGTCCTTTTATTAACAAACTCAGCATAAATTGAATGCATATATTGCCTCTTCCTTACAACATTCTTAGGAGTGTTCTCCTAGGGGGATGTTGTAAAATTTTGGAAAATTACTTTTCTTTCTTGTTCTACATGCCTAATGCTTCCAGCTATCAAATAATGGAGTGTAATAATGAAGCCTCCAACAGAGCACTGGACTTTTTGAGCATCTCAATATGATTGAAAGAAATAGAGTTATTGATCATAAAAAAGCAAAATCTTACATACAGAGAGGAAAAAAAGCAATTCACTTATTTTAAATCCATACCGGTGAAAGAAAATTACATAATCATTTGTCTCTCTGTTTCAAGAGATAGTCTTCCAAACTTGTTGAAACCACCAAGGAAGAACACACACAAAAAAATATTATTTTTATTTTGTCTTAAAGCATTTTTGGTGCTACCAGACATAAATTTAATGCCTTTCTCCCAAAACTGTTTTAAGACATTTTTATATTTCATTTGCTTCTGACTGCTGTTCTGAAAATATTTTCAAAGAGATAGAGAACACCCAAACACCTTCAGAATGAATTTGTTGCATTCACCGATAAGAGGAGTGGAACATTTTTAGGTAAATAGCAGTTGATACAATGCACACAGACAGGTCTGAGTTTTTATTGATGACTGACTTCTGTACTAAATGAAAATGTGCTAGAGCATCCAAAGCATTTAGACATCATCTTCACTGTGATGTGTAGGATATTGGACATAAAAAGGAGTAAAAGATAAGACCCAAAAGTAAAATGCTAACCAAATGTAAAAAGGTGAGATTTCCTTTGTTAAAAGACTTGAAATGTTCCCAGTTTCCTTCCCAAGACATAGGAAACCATATTACATGTAGAGAATCATGCACATTTGCTATATGAAGATACAGACTGGGAAGACATTTAGACTAAAACCAACTAAAAGACATGGACTTTCCCCTAAGTCTGAATAAGTTAGGCTACTTGCACTTCAAATGCAAACATTATAGGGAAGGTTAAAATGTGTGAAAAATTGTTAGATATAGAACAGCATATATTTAATAATAATAATGCATACCTGCAAATGTGAAGGTAAAGCTGTCTTAGGAAAAAAGAATAGCAGTGAAGAACTACTCAAAAAAAAAAAAGTAATTCCAATGAAAAAGATTAAATTAAACAGGCAGCAAAACACCAGTGGTATCAGTAATTCTTTTTATATGTTGGGAGCCTAAGCAGTAAGATGCAAGAATTGAATTGCAGCTTTCTGTATAATAAATATGTAAGAAATGTTGTGAGTGAGTGATAATGGTAATGTAGTAGCGGGGTTCACTGTTACCTTAAAATCTAACATCGGGTTAAGTTTGTGTCAAAATGTAGCATAGGATCTCTATGAAATGAACTTTAATGCCTGAATAGAAGGAATATGACATTAAGCTTATGCTGTCAATTAACCAAATGAGATAGTGGCAGTGGCTCTGGAGCACTGTGAATAACTACAAATACTGCAAAGGCAGAAAACATAACAATAATGGAAGACGAGTAGGCACTTAATGAAATTATCAGGTAAGAGGTTTAAAATAAACAAAGCACTTTTTCACTTAGCGTGTAATTAAATTGTCGAGCTGAATGTGCTGGATGTTCTAGAAGCCAAAAATCTAAATGAATTCCAAAACCTACTAGGCATGTTCACGGATGTCAGATCTATAAACGCTATTAAGTACAGCAGGTTCAAAAGGAACCTCCAGGTCAGGAAGTCCCCAAGTCCCTGACATCTCAAAGGATATCCAGAGATACATCACTGTAGGCTTACCTTGTTTCTATGCTGTCTTCCACATCAGAAAGGATGCTGAGCTAAATTAGACATTTTTCTACTCTACTGTGTAGAATCATTTTCTTACAACTGTTGTAAAGGATTCATTTCAGAGTGATTCCTGTCTACACTATTTTATCTTTTTTCTTTCACTTCAAAATTACTTTGTCTTAATAACAAACAAATAGACTATGGTGGGGGCTTCTCACTATGGTAATAGTGACTCTTACTTGATCCTAATGACATTAAAGTATTTTTAAAATACTGATTCTTTGATCATTTAATTTTGGAGAGCAATGGCAATTTTAATTTGGAGGGAGGGAAGATAGTCTGCAATATTTTAACCACTTAGCCCTGTCTGTAAACAGTGTAGTAAATGCTTGTTACATTCCTGGTGATAGTGAAGCAGGTTTTGTTGTTAGGGGTCGGCCATAGTTTTTCCAGACTTAAAAAATGAGTGAGGCAAATATTGTGCCCCATTATTGTCCATTCTTCCAACAAGAGAATAACTATCAAGCATAAAATAAACTTTCTTAACCCAAATGAACTATTTACCCCAATTGTAGCTTCAGGGTTCAGTTTACTGGTATGCTCTGGCTGTGCTACATTGTCTCAGCCATGGAGAACATCTGTTAGCCCAACTGCTTGGTACAATCAGATCTGTGCAAGGCAGGTAGAGTGAATCTCATGTGGTTTGCCTTGAGTAGCAACCATTTGCATTTTTAAAATGCTGAAGAGCAACTTCAGCTTTTTGAATGTAGATACTGCATTTGGCTCCAGACCACTGCAGTACTGAACAAGTTATTTTCATGTCAGATCCAGGCAAAGTTGTTGGCCTTATGCTCAGGGATGCATGGAAACCACTTTGTTTTTTAAAGGTGTCAAATGACCTTGAGAAGAGAACACTCTAAATTTTATCTCCTCAAAACCTGTAACAGCAACTGGACTCCTGCTATCCAGTCCTATGCATTTCAGGAAGCAACACATCTTGGAGTTACCACCACAATGGACAGCATGGTATGAAGTAGCCTAAGAAATGCCTAACTAGCTCCTCCACTTACATGAGTGTGATTATTATAGGGGGGAAGTAACTCTCATGTTAACATTCTGCTCTGTTAAGTTTGTCAGCACAGTTACACTAAATGCACACATCACCAGAGTTGCTTCAACTATAATTTTTTTTTTTTTTTTTGCCAGAGAATATGGTGAATTCCCTTGAAATCATGTTAAACTTGGCTGATGCTGGTTTAAATTGTCCCAAAGATATTGAAGTCAAACCTAAAATCAAGACAACTCATGCTGAATTCTGTCAATCTTAAAAATACATCTCCTGGTAAAAGTTTGTCAAAGTATCAATTTAGAAATGGATACAGCATTTATGTAAAGCCTTTTTGGTAACTAGATGATTGCAAAAAATGAGGAGTGAACAAATATAACTGTTCATTGCTGCAGCATTGTTTATAGTGTATTTCAGCAAAAAGCATTTCCTTGGTGTTCAAAGTTGAAGGAGCAGGCAGAATGCTGCTTACAACACTTGTATTGTTGTGTTCTCCCTCAAAGCCCATGCAGGTTTCTAACTAAGCCAGTAATCAGTAGCTTCTGTAGAAGGAGATGACAAAGATTTTCCATCTGCGTAGGAGCAGAATAATAGTTTCACACGCATAATTTCTGTTAACTGGTTCTTACATACCCCCTCCATAGGGATGTCAGAGAGATCAAATGTATACTTTCCATCCATTATCTGTTTCATTTGTGTCACAGTGTGGTTATAACTAGCAAATTGAGTGTGGTCTCAAAGGTAAGAAACAGTAAACATATTCTGAGCAGAGAAGAAAAAATCCTGAATGCAAGAAAATTTGGATAAATTATAGACACTGGTGTAGCAGTCTCTATAATTAAAGACAGGTTATGCTCATAAAAAGCTGTCTTCCTATAACAAAACAACAGATCACAGAAGGCCAAAATACAGCTTGTGTGAATTTATCAGTACAAGTTTTCATCTTCAGATATGGATATCTTTAAACTGTGCTATTTCTCTGATGACAAAAAGTGAAATAGCTTGCTCTTTTTTCTTTTATATGAAGGAAACCTTTGTGTCCTCTGTAGATGTACATCACTGTCAGAAAGTTGGATTCTGCTGCACTGAGTCTGAATTCTGCAGACTCACAGAGCTGCAAGAGCTGCTTTTTCAGTGCATGAGATTGCGGCCAGTCATGGCGAAGTGATACCCAGTTACAACTTACTGATAAATGCATTATAATGTTACATAGATGTATTACAAAGTTATCATGTATCAGTGCTGTTTCACTTAGAAGTGTTGAACCGAAATGTCAAGATATCAGGCCATGATTATTTTGTTATATAGTTTCACTCTGTTTCACACTATCTTTCTAGAGGAAAGAGGCTCACAAATCTCACCATCGTTTAAAAAAAAAAAAAAAAAAAAAGTCTGCAAACGAGTACCATGACGGAAAGCATGCTGCTGGGAAGTAACAAGCACCTTTGTATTTAAGATAACCACACTTTGTGGGTGATCTCATAAAACCCGGCAATCTGCTTCCCAAAAGCTCTACATCACAATTACACAATGGTAAATTGAATTGGGACCATGAATACATCTTGAGGATGGAGAAAGGAAAGAGAGCTAGTTATATAAATGGAAAGGGCAAAAAGATGTGTTTGAAACTATAAACAACTCTTACTGAACTGAATTAATGAAAGTGAGAAAATTATTTCAGTGTCAGTATTGGTACAGCTCTGTTTCATACCTATAATTAGAGATTCACAGGAGAATAGATTATAAACCTCCCTCCTTTAACATGGGAAATTACCTACCTCCTAACTTCTAGGTAAAAGTGCCAATGAAACATGCCTGTTCTC
This sequence comes from Corvus hawaiiensis, assembly GCF_020740725.1. Lineage (NCBI taxonomy): Eukaryota > Metazoa > Chordata > Aves > Passeriformes > Corvidae > Corvus > Corvus hawaiiensis. The sequence continues at coordinate 30,117,706 of NC_063215.1, forward strand.
TGTCTCACTGATTGCTGATATCTTTTGCTTCAGCCTGAGGCACTAAGAGGTTTTGCTCCAAAATTCTCTTTCAGAAGAGTAAGACACTCTGTTGAGAAGTAGGGCATTCAAATTCCTCCAGAAATATAGAGGAATGGGGCCCAAGGCCTTTTATATCCTATGTCAGTGCTTTAACCCAGAGGATAGGAAAAAAGAGAACTACATCTCTGACTACAATTTTTGTGAATTTTCTCTGCAATACTTTTTCCAGACACATCTGCCCAGAAAATTCAACCTGCATTTTCAAATAGTTTCAGGATATTTTCACAGGCACTACAACATAAAAAGAAAGAAAAAAAATGTTCATATTAATCTAAGTTCATATCTCCAAGCATCATTAACCACCGATTGTTTCACAGAACTGTGCAGATAGTACAGTAGTGGCCACATGAGAAAAGTCTACTTGAAGCTAACTGAGTGTTTGCATAGCATTTGGTGTTCTAAGACTTTTACTTTATTGGGTATAATTTTGGTCAGCTCACTATTAAGAAAGTATACTTTAGCTGGAGATGATCCAGGAAGCCTCAATATAGTTAATACAAAGATGTGAGGACTAATATGAAAAAGGTGATGAACAGCATGTGAACTTTTAATTTTTTCCAAACACTCTCAGTTTACTGTATTTTTGTTGTGATCAGCTGTTTCTATCCCTCAGTTACAACCCTGTTTATATAAATCACTGTGCATCTTTAGTGGGAATGTAGCTTACATTGGAGAGAGAGTGTATATAGTAGTACAGAATCTATCCTTAGCAAAAGTTTTAATTTTCCTTTATTATGTTACTTTGAAATCACTTCTATGTCCCCATAAGCATTTCCTGTGACCATTTCTTTTCTTCTGCTAGTGCTGAGCTTGTGCAATGACTCTGTCACCTCTAAGCTATTGATCTGTCTGACATCTGATTCAACCTGTTCAGAGTTATCTGGAATGCTCCAAAGACAGATCAAAGAGATTCATTACCTACTTCTCTGACACAAAATGTCTGGAAGAACAACACTTTTCCTCAGTCAACAAGAAATTCTTGGAGATTTTTTTTTTTTAATGATAATTTTTTTTTTAAATTATAAGAAGATTATTCACTTAAATAGCAAAATAGTAGCAAAATAAATACAAAAAATTACTTATGTAAATAGAATTCTCCTTGATTAGGCCATGGCTCAATAGGATCTCCTGTGCACTTCTTCTCTGGCTAAGTTGGATACTTAAAATGAAGTTGAGTCACCTTTAAACAAAAGCCAACTGGAGTCTTAATAAAAAAAAGTAATCTATAAATATATATAAACAAAAGAATGTCTTTTTTAAAATTAACTCTCATTTTTATGAGTACCGAACTGTCAATATTTCAGCACACAGTTTCCTTGCACCAATGTGTGTAAATGGGTATTTACAGACACAAATGAAAAAGTTACTGCTGACTGCTGTCAAATCTTGTTCAGCTCTTCAGTTGCCTTGTATTACAATACATCTGTAAGTTCAATTTACAACAGCTTTGAGATAGGCAGAATCTGTGTTTGCACTTCAGAAGTTTAATTCAAAAGAATTCTTGAGAATCCAGATTGTATATCTGCACTAAAATGAGGAAAATTAAACTATTCTTAGTTTATTCCTTCAGAATTTTGTTTAGGTCACCCGGAAATACTAGACAAATGGGGAGAAGCACAAAAGAAGTATTAATCAGCATCTCCAACACAATGAAGTACAAGTTTCAGGAGTACCTAAATTCCTTGTAGGGATAACCTGGTGGTCAAAGATCTGATTCTGGTAAACAAATGTTACTATCACTGACTTCACAGAGGTCAGGCCTATGTTTTGTCTTTGTATTCAAACACCCTGTTCTTTTAAAATTAACTGAAATTATACTGTGACTTTGACAAAACTGTGCCTACATTTTTGACTACTTCTATTGTAGTAGTATTATTATTATTATTCTATTTTATTAGTACAGGATTTTTAATATATGTGTTGTGCTTCTTAGAAAGATCTTAACCATCTTAAGCACACAGAAATAAGAAGCACTGTAAAGAAAGTAAGGGTGTTTTTCTGTGGAAGCTAAGGAGAAACAACTCAGGGGGAAAAGGTGAGTCATCAATATTTAGGTCAGTAGAAATAAAAGCACAACTCACAGTGGCAGACAGACAGGAGGGAAGGAACAGAGCAGGTGGGTGAGGCTGAAAGCAGACTCAAAGAAAGACAATAGGCTGGACTGACTCCAGGCACAGCATGGAAAACAACAAGCAAAACGCTGACAAGATACACCACAACGTGTGCTAGAGGCAAGGCTGAGAACCTGTCTCTGTGGGAGAAGTGTCTTATACTGTAATTAACTGGGAAGTATTCAGGAAAAGAAAATATTCAAACAAAGTGTGAACTTCTGTGGAAAAACAGACGCTGCTAGCTAGACACCTAAATTAACATGTTGTAAGCAAAGTTAAAACTGTATCAATTGAATTTCTTCAAGACATTGACAAAGACAGCATTTTTTTCTCTCTTATATTGTAGGATTTTGGAAGCAGGACTGTTTTTCTTTTTCAAGCACCAAGAGTTTCTTTGGTTATATATTCAAGAGATGCTCCAAGTATATACTTTTCTTCTTCGTGTAGGTCGTACAAGAGTCATGGACAAGAGACATAACTGTGAAATGGAAGCAACTCAAAGTAAATGAAGAGACATTTCCAGATTGGTGGGGTAGAAGTGAAGGCTACACCATCTACTTAGAGATGAGATATGTAGAAAGGACAGGCCTGGAAAAGAAGTGTTAATTGAATGAATGGCAGAGGGAGAGAAAAGCAAGTTCAGAGTTAGCCACTGTAGGTAGAAACTGGAATACAGATATAAACAGAATACAGATAAAACTTCGGGCTTATCCTAAGCCTTTGCCATTTTGAAAATATAACATACACATAAGGGAAATCTAATGGGTTTTTTTTAATGTAACTTTGTTTGTGAACTGTGGAGTTTCTCCAAAGTACAAAGTTCATAGTTCATTGTGCCTATCAAGTCCTTCGTTAATATACTCCAATCCTTTTCTGAATCTGTTTTCTCCAGCAACATGAAAACTGAAGCCGGCATTACCATTCCAGTTTTTTCCCTTGGGTGTTCTTGAGCATCTCAGGAATGCACTGTTGGATCCAGTGAATACTTGTTCACTGTGTGTTAATCCTGTCTCTGCTTCCTCTGAAGCTTGTAGTTTTGCAGGTAATATGGATAGATTGCACTGGTAGCAGAGTTGCCAAGCAAAGAGGTCAGTTGGCTGGGGGCACACTTTATATTCCCAGCAATACTGAATGACCCTGGGAAAATGACTTCTCTTTTCTGTGCAAAAGCTTTACCACCTCTGACATGTAAATAACTTCGACCTCACTTGCAAGCTTCTTTTCAGATACAGAGTTGTACAACTCTCTTAATTTTCCCTCATTTTTAGTGACTTTGGTGATGTGTTTATTCATTTCAACAGCAAGTTATTTAATTAGCTAGAAACTAACTCCACTCAGTGATCAGTTTCTTCAGGTTGATTTTGTTCTCTGGCCCACTTTACCTGCTTTGTCCCTGTTCCTTTTTCCAAATATTTTTCTCAAAACTTGTAAAGGGAAAAGAAAATTAGCTGGAAATGTTGCAAGCTCAGTGTGACCTGAATAAATGTGATATTCAGAGCTACTCATATGTAGATATGGCAGAAAAGAGGAGAGCTTTCAAAATTTTCATAATTGATGGGGCAAAGAAAACAGGAACTCCAAAGAAGCTTCCTAAAGAACAGTTAGATGAGGCTCTTAAGAGATGAAAAAGCTGTAGATATTGACCTTCTTTTTGAGATACTCAAGAAGGATCAATAATATAGAGATCACAATGGAAGGAAAAAAAACCTCAGAAAGCTATCGTCAGAATCACATGATAGATCATAAAGAACCTGTAAAAGAAATGTTCTGAGTACAGTGAGGACTGAAAACGAAGTTTAAAATAATGAAGGAATCTATGTTGTAAAAGCTAGTCAGGGAACAGGGAGGATGATCACTGGGTTTGCATAAGAAGAGGTTAGAGATTATGAGGTCAAATATGTATGGTTTCCAAAACTAGGGGAATAGTGACAGTTCTACACAGAGAGAAAAATATCTAGTGGAGGTTAAAAAAGAAGGCTGATCTACTGATTTTATATATAATACAAATGATGATAAATGACCACACCTATAAATAAGAATATAAATAAGGAAAAACTAAGTTACCAGCTGTATTCACAGATACCCACGTGGTTTTTGTGTGCATCTGAAATGTTTACTCATTCCTTTATATTATGGATGTTGCTTATCTTAAACAGCTTCAGTGTCTTTGGCTTTGCAGAGGAGAAATTCTTAGACTTGCTTTTTTTTAAGATTGGAAGTCTTCCATAAAAAAAAGTGTAGCACTTCAGTGCCTCAGGATGGCTTTACACCATACTCACTGATCTGAAATTATTGCAGCAGTTCACTTTTTGTAATACGTGTCTTTCTTTTAAATGGTAGGGGTTCTGGGCTTGCAAATGAGAAAATAATTTTAAATTATTGGTGTGCTTCATATTTTTAGGAGACCTTCATTCTTCCAAATTAGAATTCCAATTTGTGAAGCGCTCCAATAACTTTAAATTGCTGTGTACTCTTGATCCAAACTCTAAACTTTCCAAAGTGAAGACCTTATAAAACTGCTGAAATAATTCTGAATTAAATTACAGATACATGACTAGAATTTCAATTTATTTTTATTTTAAATCCTTAATTTTAAAAAATCCTTATCTGAACCAACTACATAAGTATAAACTCATATCATATGTTCAGTTTCTGATGCTCTTGAATTTTTCGTGATCATGTTAAAAACTTTCTGTTTAATTATTGCAAATGTCAAAGTATTGTTGGGAAAAGCTGAATCCTTTAGTATATTTTTGAAAGGGACTATTTCTTCATTTTCTATCACACAATATGTATAGACTTCGGACTACTTGCAGGTTGTTAAGTTTTTGTGTATATGGCCCACAAAAAACTTGTCTGTAGTTACCATAGACAGAACCATCTGATGATCTCCTGTGGTAGGCTGGGAAAGCCAGAAGCAGAAGATGATCAACATTTGGAGAGCTGGCTATTTCCCCAGTTCTACCTTTTGTCTTGCAAAGCAGCAAGAATGTATATTGAACCTTTACTTTTAAGGCTTTAGAATGCAAGATTTGGTCATGTATGTGCATGATTTTTGCTGTCTGTCCACAACCTATCCTGAGTTATGAAGGACTAATACATAGTGTACCAGTGTTTAGGCATAAAACCAATATAAAGTCAGAGAAAACAGTTTCTCTTCTATCCAGATAAAATCTGCTGGATGCTCAGCCCGATTATGCATATTTTTTGTGTAAAACCATTGACCCAGAATTTTCTGGACATTTGTAAAGCAGAGTGTGGAGCAGCATCCCATGGAAAATTTTATGCATAGCAGTTGTATAATTCCATAAAAAAACATCTGAATGCTCAGAAATTTGAGGGAGCAACAGTGAAATCTGAATGCACACTTTGTTGAATTCATATGTTGGCATTTGAATTTGCTATATACACACATGATTTTCCCCTTAAATGTGTCAAATTCCCCAGAATTTCATCCAACTACAAACATATTACCATAGTCACAGAAAAATGCAAACAAGTATGTGACCTTCTTTATATTTAAAATAAGGAACAACATATTCCTCCTTAGCCTGCTAAAGAGGTAGAAGGGATTCAAAACTTGACATTGATTTTTTAAAGGGCCACTTACCTGGTACATTCAGTCTCACAGTGCTCCATTGATGCCAATCACCTTAATCAGCTGAATAAACTCAGTTCATGCCTGCTGTGCATAACTGAAGAGGTACAAACAAGCAAAGCAAAGTCCACCAGCAAAACTGGCTCAAAATTTTACGAATAACATTAAAAAGGCATTAGGTTTAAATGCTAAGCAAATAGAATAAAAATTGAGGAGATGTGCAGGTATCCTGGTATTGAATTTTATTTGACCCTGGCTAAAAATTGATTTCTATGTCTTCTCTTAACAATAAGTAGTTGGAACAGTGATTCTTCATTCTTCTGTTAAAGCTTCTTTTACATTGATATATACTTTCCATTACCTTTAAAAGAATATGCTAACATAAACACCAAAAGTTGAGACTTTTAATCTGAATAATGATGCAAATGTAGTGAAATATTTTCATCTTAGAGAATGGAGTGAAGCCCCTTTCTCAGCTGTCTGCCCTCCCTTTCAAGCCCAAACTCCATGCAGCTCTGAACTGCCTGGGGCTAACTTAAGACCTTGGATGACAAAAATTGGTGTAAAAATATTTGTTTCAATGCCAAAGATGGTACAGGCTCCTGTTATAAATAAATGCCAAGCATATCCATGCATATGAATGGTTTTACAGTTTTCATGGAAAGTTTATGGTCCAGGTTGGCTACATAAGAACAATACTTTTGTGTGTACTTGGTACCCAGTGACATTTCTTCACACCAAAGGCACCTCCAAAATGCTCACAGTTTATCCTGGAAGTGAAGATAGCTCTCTTTTTGCACCACATCTGTAAGCAGATAGAATTAATTAGTTCCCAACTTTCTTAGTTCCTCTTCTCTTTTCTGGTGAGTCCAGATTCAGCCAATAACCACATTACTCACTTTGTCTGCTGGCTTAGTTAAGGATTATGTCGTAGCTGTGGATTTGACCCAGAGACTCTTCCTGATGAGATCCTGAACCAGATGCCATTCTTATCACCAGGAAAAGAAGGGCAGTGCAGTGATGTATTGTTTTAAACTCTCCTACTCCACTGACCTGCCAGTGGGAGTCCCCAGCCCAGCTGCAAGTTGGCTCTCTGCCACCATCAGCTCTGTTTGAACAGGAAACCCTGCTTTTAACACAGAGAAAATCAATGTGGTGAGCAATGGGATGTGAGAAATTACACGCAAGCAGTATAGTTATTTTAGGAATTACTTTTCCCCTATGTTTTCCAGCCATTTTCCCCTATTCCATTTACAAAGAAATGAGTTAAGAAGAGGAACAAAATTAATCAGATGAGCAGCAGGAGAAACAACTACTCACAATAAAAATATTTGTTCTGAAGACATGTTCACAGAAGTTTTCATTTTGGAATAGTAGTTAAATTCATTTTTCTATAAAAATTTATAGAGTTTAAGGGAAACCAATAACATCGTAACTAGAGAGTTTTGAGCCAATTTTGGTTAATATTCAGGAATTTTAAGTCTTAAATACCCATGCTTCAGAAAAGAAAGGAAAATAATTCCTCTCATGCTGACAAAGAGGAAATCACTTAATATACCTAAAAATTTCTTGTCTAGAAATCCTCAGGGGGAACCTTACATATTGAGTAAACCTTATGTGAGAATGACAAAAACTTGTCGCATGAAAAATACATGTTGCATTTATTCATAGCAGACCATCTGAACATACTGTTCTTGTTCTGACATGTGAGAGAGAACCTATAATCAGCTGACCTCGTTTCATCTAGAGAAAAGAGATTACTTTTATGGACTTGTTTGGGAGTTTTTAGAAATTTATTTCACATACAAAGAAATAGAAAGCTGGAAATGAAGACTGTGTAAATTTTATGCAAAATTTCAGTCTGCCTTGAATTCCAGACCCTATTGACAGAAACATTGATTTTCAAATTTTAGGCTAAAATTCCTCAGATTTTGGCTGGTTTGATTCTTTTAAATATGAACTAATTGAAAAAGTAGGCTCTGCTTTTTGTTAAAACTAAGTGACTGTTTGTTGAGGAAGTCAAACTCAACAGACAAAAGTTCTGCCTTGTGTTTGATATTCAGATAAAACACAAAACCAGTAAACATTAACATGGCTTCAGATTTTACTGCAACCTCTTCAAAGAGCTCTACCAGAAACTATCTTTTGAAGAGACACTCTTCATTTTATGTCCACTGGGATTGCATCTGAGTTTGATACCATCTACTAATATTAATCTACTTGTTGTGCAAAAATCACTTTAAGAACACTGCAACTCTCCAAATAAGTTTTAAAACACATGCTCCAAAAGTCTCTATCTGTAATTACATAAAATTAAAAGATACTCTGAAAATTGTGCCAAAATAGTTCTTGAATTTAAATTCAGTTTCTTCAGCTCAAAATTGCCAGTGGCTATTCTCACTGTTGTTATTGGGTGTGTATCATATTGGTTTGGAACTCTACTGCTATACACCTACCACCACTTTTTGATTTATAAAAGACACATGATTTTAGTGCTATGACATCTGATTCTTGGTCCTCACTGTTGCAGAATTCTTTATAGTGAGCCCACAATGACAGATTTAGAAAATAATGAGGATTTAAAATGGTGTCTATTCCTCCTAAGCATTGTATATTTCAGAGGCATTAAATTGTACGAAATTTATAAATGTCCAAACCTTGTCATCAGCTTGGCATGCAGGCAGCACAGATGTGACAGAAGAAATATTAAGGGCTAATTTTATAACATCAATCTGTTTTTAATCAGCATATAAATGAAATTTAGGCCCACATTGACAGATCAGATTATTGAAGAGAAGCAGGTACAGATTAAAAATCATGGCCTTGAGAAGAGAAACCTGTGTGACACCTGCAGAGAAATTTTTGTGGAACTGATCAAGCCACAGGAGGTAAGACAATCTCATTTGGATAGAATTAAGTAGAACCAAGAAATAACACTTCAAAGCACCTCTTACAAGAATTGAGTATCTACTTATGTCAAAGACAGCTATTATAAGTAGGAGGCTAACTAGAAAAAAATCTGTGTCTATTCTCAAGGAGTTGCTGGTGACTGTAATGCTGGAAGTTTGGTAATGTATTGTGGTCTGAAACCAAACTAGTCCTAAAAGAGGAAGTGCCCATCAGAAGGCAAATGAACACCTATCAATTCAAGAGAATTAGCAGAAAAGCCCCAGATTATCACAGAAATGATCTAATTATAAGAGAAATGAAAGTTAAAATTAATTTCAGTGTCCTATACAAGTTTTTGCAGTGACTAACAAATATGAATAAGTTTTCCTGAACCAAAGTTAGGATATTAACAGAGCAAATAGAATCATAGAATCATTTAGGTTGCAAAAGACCTCTAAGATCATTGGGTCCAATCATTAATGTAACACTGACAAGTCCAACACTAAATCATGTCCCTCAGTGCCACATCTACACATCTTTTAAATACCTCTAGGGGTACTCACTTAACCACTTCCCTTGGCAGCCCATTCCAATGCCTGGCAATCCTTTCTGTGAAGAAGTTTTTTCATAATAGCCAATCTAAACCTCCCCTAATGCAACATGAACCCATTTCCTCTTGCCCTGTCACTTGTTACTTGCAGAAAGAGACTGACTCCCACCACATTACACCCTCCTTTCAGGCAGTTGTAGAAAGCAATAAGACTCCCCCAGAGCCTCCTTTTCTCCAGGTTAAACACCCCCAGCTCCCTCAGCCACTCCTGACTGGACTTGTGCTCCACATCCTTCCAGCTCCTTTGCCCTTCTCTGGACTTGCTCCAGCACCTCAGTGTAGTGAGGGGCCCAGAACTGGAGACAGGACTTGAGGTGTGACCTCACCAGTGCCGAGTACAGGGGAAAAAAATCACTCCCTGGTCCTGCTGGCCACACAATTTCTGATCTAATCCTATCAAATTGATAACTGTTTTTGAGGAGACCTGACAGTGAATATTTCCTTGGGTTTGAAGCACTGTTTAATTTAACCATCAGCTTGAACAAGAAACAGGAAAAACATGAAGAGTAATAAGGACATGATCACCTGCTGTTTTGAAGAGAAAAAGTACCAAATCCTAGCCAAAAAAATAGGAACGTCTGAGAGGAGGTTACTTTGTTACTAAGAAAATCAAAGCAATTTGTCACAGGTGCTAGAAAGGACTCCCAGGTTACCTTCAAGTTTTTACAACTGTAGCAGAGGAATCAATCAATCCATGTAAGTGTATGCCCAAAAGTGAAAGCATTTTCCCATGCTGTAATTAGTATAATGACTGATAAATATCCAGTGGTTACACATTGATAATAGATAACAAAGGGCTGATTATTGAGCCCTGGGGATGCCTCAAGTCTGGCTCCACATGGATGATTAAAAGTTGTCTGTAGGGTGTTAAATCTATTAGAAGCATTCAAGTGTAATACAAGTAATTCCCAGACATGTTTCAGGAGTAGAAAACAAAATTTCACGGTTTGTAATATCAAATGTTGCAGTAAACTTACAGAGAAAGGAAAGGAAAACCCTTCCCACAGTTAGTCAGCAGACCATTTTTCATTTTTTGTCTGCTAGGAGGAACTTCAAGGCAGACTTGAGATATTCTTCACCAGCTTTGTTCCAATTGAGCAAAACCCAAAGAAGTCCCTCATACATGAGGATTTAGGCAAAAATTAGAGAAACTGAAATTAATTTGTCAAACAAAAAAAAACCCCAACACCAAAGCCAGAAACAACAGGAGAAAATGAAACAAAAAACCAAAACCAAACCCAAATCAACAGAAAAGGATGAAAACTATTGTCTCATAATGTGATTCATAAGAGGCAATGCAGTGGACAGAGAGACGACTACATCAGACAGTATGAAATACTGAAGAAGGGTACCTGAAATATTTTTCTTTTCAGTGTTGGGTACATAAGTAGAAATAGACATGGAGAATCAGACATCTCAGTGAAGCTTAATTCAATACTTTACAGTTGTAGATGGTGTCGCAGCGGGGATTACTGCAACAAGCATATTTCAAACCAGGAGTCCCGGGAAACGAAGTATATATGGACAGATTTGTGGTAGATGTTTCAGAGATGTTTATTTCTCCAGCCGCATGGCCGGGGCTCAGCTCAGGAACTCCGCAGTCACGGGACCCCAGGGTCCTTGGCCACCCCGGGGAACACAAACCAATCAATGGGAAAGGAGACTGACCAGGGGCAGGGAAACCCCGTGTCTCCCCCCCAGGGCCCATCTCCCAGGGCTCCATGGCAGGGGGGGAGGGCTCCAACATCTCACCCGTTTTATTTTAATAAAAGGAGAATGAAAACAACTGGATAAACATAACAAGAACAGTTTCAAGACAAAATAAGCCACCCTCCTGAGTCTTTAAATGTCCAGACAGATTCTCTGGAACATCTTAGGGCTGACAGAAGGGAGACAGAACTCTCCGGGCATGCTTTGTGGGGAAACTGAGGCAGGAGAGGGTTTAATTTCTTCCCTCCCTCTTTTCATCCCCCCCTCGGCATCGGAGAGGAATTGTAGGGAAATGGAATTGTATAGGGAAGCCATGGGGTGAAAAACGGATTAGGAATAAACTGGGAATAGGGTAAACTTAGGAAGGGGTTCATATTGGGTATAGGGTAAAAGGGGGAAGTAGGCTTTGAGTAGGGAAACTGCTGGGATGGATATTGTTTATAATTTTGTGCATAACGGCTGCCTTTGACGGGAATACCCCCAGGCCCAGTAACATCTGCTGCTTGTAAACCCTTCTTTCCTTGCACTATATCGAACTGTACAACTTCTCCATCTCCTACACTTTGCAGGTAATTTTTAGGGTTATTCCTTTTAATGGCAGTTCTGTGGATGAATAAATCTTCCCCTGTATCATCTCGTGTTATAAATCCATAGTTGTTTTTGACATTGTACCATTTCACAGTTCCTGTGACTTTCGTGGCTACAACTCCTCCTATCACGTGCTTGCGTGTTCGTCGTGGCTGCTGGTCCCGCGTGGCCGCCGCCTCGCCGACTCCGACGTCTCGGCTGGGCCCCCGCATTGCAGCTGCTCTGCGCTCTCCAAGCGGCGCTGCTCCGGCGCGTGTCTGGGCTCTGCGCGGCCCCGCGTTGCCATCGCCGCTGGCTCCGCACCCTGCGAGCGGTTCCGCTCCGCAAACTCCACGCTGCTTTGAGAGCGGCCCCGTTCCGGCTCGGCGCTGTGCTGCGCGGCTTCTCGTGTCGCTGTGGAAACCGCTGCTTCTCCCTCCACAGGGCTCTCCGAGCCGTGTGCTCAGAGCGGCCTGCCACGCCGATGCCTGGTTCCTGGCTGCTCGTGGCCCACGGCACCCGCGGCGCCTGCGGCATCGCTTCCTCACTCGTGGCTGCATGACCGGGGACCCCGAGACAGGGATGGGGTCCGCAATAAGGCGCGCGCTCCCGAGGGGGCTGGGCGCATCCAGCACAGGCACCTCCGCCGGCACAGCTGCAGTCATGTGCTCCCGGGATGGCGGCCGCGCGGCCTCGGCCACGGGATAAGTATGATCTTCTGCTTTAGGGGTAATGGGACCATACAAATGCTCCTCAAGAGCTTCCCTGATTATAAGGTATGCACGGAAAGCTTCTCTTTGATCCCATACTTTATCCCATATCTCGTCCCAGAAACACCCCTCACAAGATACAGGAGGTTCGATATCAAAAAGTAAGTCTCGAGAAATATAGGAGAACCTTTTGAAAAGCCAGATGAAAAAAATGTTCGAGATCTCCTGGTTGCAATACTTTTTTGTTTTGTTGTTCAAGGATTCCTTTAACTTCTAGATACATTTTTTTCTGTGGCTCAGAGAGCCCCATTTCCCACGATTCTTCCATAGTCCAGAGAGAATATCCAAACCAAGATGAGAAGAGAGGTCTAGAGTGGTTATTTTACTCACGAATCTTCCTCAGGGATCGGTATCTTGCCCGCATTCCTCCACCAGTTTGTCGCAGCGGGGATTACTGCAACAAGCATATTTCAAACCAGGAGTCTCGGGAAAAGAAGTATATATGGACAGATTTGTGGTAGATGTTTCAGAGATGTTTATTTCTCCAGCCGCATGGCCGGGGCTCAGCTCAGGAACTCCGCAGTCACGGGACCCCAGGGTCCTTGGCCACCCCGGGGAACACAAACCAACCAATGGGAAATGAGGCTGACCAGGGGCAGGGAAACCCCGTGTCTCCCCCCCAGGGCCCATCTCCCAGGGCTCCATGGCAGGGGGGGAGGGCCCCAACAGGTGGCATCACATGTTTATGGACAATTGTCTAGCTGCTTTTATTAAAGAGGATCAATGAGGCACGCATCTATGAGATTATGGATTTTTATGATGGCCTTTTATATGATGAACTCTGTGATGGCCTTCAAGAGTATTTGCTTTTGAAGCTATAATTCTATCCTCATTTTCCTTCTGAATGCTTTCCTTCTGGAGCTTCCTTCTCAAAGATGAGTTTCAACCACAACCACTTTTACTGTTGTTGAAATTGAATCATTCTGAAAAAAATAAAATAGCTTTCCTAGGTGTGGAGGGATCAAATTAAATAAATCCTGTTTCTGTAGCCAAATTGATTTCCAAGAGAACAGAATGAGGGGGAAATTCTGGATTCTGGGCTCGTTTGCATCCTGTTTGCATTCTGGGTGTCTTCTCTATCAGCAATTCTGACAGAGCCCTGAAAGCAGGACACAGTCAAAGACTGTTTCAAATTGCAAGAATGGGGCATACCTGTGTTTCTACAGACAGTCATAATCTACTTTATTTACTGGTTCCATAATTCTGGTGTTCTGTCTATGGTTCATTTCAGCCTGAAACGTGCCTAGGTCTCTACTTGCAGCTTGGTGCTGCAAGGCTCACCATGCTGGGAGGTGAGATACAGGTAACTCAGTCCCCTCACAGAGCACAAATCCGAGAAATTTGTCTCCTTTTCATAATACACATAGATGTTTTAAATTTTTTTTTCCCCTTGTGCTAATGCCAGTGCAAATATTAAGGGCCACATCCCTCACACATACCAAAACTATGACTTTCTGTGTCTGATTTTCCTCCTGTGCTAAGGAGATCAGTATAACATAAATACACAGTGCCTACCCAGTAGTCCTGGATCATCTGGGGCCCATCCCAACCAAAAAGCTTTAGATCTGCCACAGCAAACTGAGGGTAATAAGCATTCTCCAGTCATTTCCAACAGGCTAAGCCAGAGATGCCTAGTATCTACACTGCATCCCATCATGTTTTAGCAGGGAGCAAAGAGAAATTCCCTGATGCTCATCTCACCTCCATTAAGAAAGCAGTTCTTTTCTATTAATGCTGGAGCTATCTGTGGGATTCATTGTACATAGGATCATTATAGAGTCCTGTGTTTATGGACCTGCCTTAAATCAGAGTTCAGGATAGATATGTAAAATATGAGTGATAGAGAAAATTCTTCTTAAATGAAGAAAAGGAAATCTTAGTAGCACAAATAAAATTTTTTTAATTACACTGGGGTCAGCTTATAGAATAAGATGCATTGGGAAATGATCATTGTGCTGTTAGTATGCAAATCTGGAAGGATGCTTTATCAGCCTTGTGTGACAGCACCCTGTCCTGCTGCCCAGCCAAGATTTCAAAGAAAGTGTGAAGGAATCAAACAGAACTCGAATGTTTCCTGTGATACAGGGGGGAAAAAAAAAAAAAAGCTGTGATTAGTATCATTAATTAATGGATATTTGTAATCCATTCTTGCAACACAATCGGAAAAGACATCTCAAGGTCCTCGCTGTTCAATGTATTGTATTAATTTGCATAAAAATTGCTCATTGTACTGGATAATACAGTTTTTCCTAAAGCTGGTTAATAAGGATCTTTTTCAAGGCTGTAATCATTATATGTGTCCCCTGTCTGCATGTACTTGGATTGTGGTACAGCACCTTGACCTCAGAGAGCATCAGGAGGGGGTAGGTCCACAAGGGAAGGTGGGGCTGACAACAAAACCTCTGAGGAAAGGTGCAGGTTCAGCCATAGCCCACTGATCACCAAATGGATTGTAGTGATGTGACAGGTCTGAGATCAAGCTGAGAAGTCAAGTCAGCAAGGCAAGGTGAGGACTGGTATGCTGCAAGGCCAAGCACATCACAGTGACAGCATAGCATAGACATGAACCAAGGGCAGGGTACTGGGCTTCAGTGCAACCCCTGAGACAATGGGTGAAGTGTGTGTGCTTGGAGGTCCTAGTTTTCACACCTTTTTCCTTATGGCATAAGTGTTTCCCCAGCAGTCAAAAAGGCATGCAGTTCTGGCAGATCAGAAGTGACCTTGAGCACAGGAAGCCAAGCCTCTGGGAAGTATGGGGGGCAAAAGAGCTCACAGAGGAGGTTTATGGAAAAAGACAGTTATAAACTCATCAGAATAATCAAAGCCTGTTGGTGAAATCAGGGCTCTGACACTTGTTAAGGAAATAAAACTTTTATAAAAGTATCCTTTCTAAGTGCCTGTCACTTTGGTTTTTTAATTGTTTATATGTAATATACTACAGTATTAGCATACATCTTCTTTGGTCCACAAAGTTTCTATTTAACTCAACAGGAGTTGCTTGCAGAAGTCAATGATTTTTTAAAAAATGGTTTTTTCAGAATTATAAATGTGCAATATAGGGCCTTATTCATCTTCTTGGAGGTGATATGGCTAGTCAACTCTAAATAACTTCCCAGAGAACACTGTACCTCACAGGAGGGCACTGTGTAAGAAAATTAGGCATTTGATCACTGACCCACTTCATGATTCAGTTTCACAGACTGAGTTTAACTCTGTGACTGAAAGAAGCTTGTTAATACTGTTTGAACTATTTATTAGTCCCTTTTACAAATCTCATTGTTTTTCAATATGATGAATACAATGCTTAACAAGGGAATTTTTCCACAGAAAATCAATTTTCTGCAATATTATTGTGTTCCTGCATAGAACAATAAAACTGAAAAAATATTTCTTATTATCATTGATTTGACTATGGTATGCTTTATAGCTTGGATTTCTCAGTGTGTCATCTAATTAGCTCCACAAATTACTAAGAAAATTCAACTGCTTCCAATTGATTGTTATGAACATATAAAATAGTTTCTGGATCATCTAAAAGTGAAATATGACCTTTTAAATGTTTAAACTTTACTTCCCTTTTTTGTGAGTCATGATACTCTTGTTTATGTTCCATATTGTGTTCCTGTTGAAGCACTGTTCAGACACTTAAGATAAGCCCCATGCTTAAAAACATGTTCAATTTGATTGTAAAGTATGTATTCAGATTATAATAAGTGTTTCATATGAACGTAGAGATTAAGTCTCTTAACTGGCAAATGGGGAGCCTGTCCACCCCAGAGATTAGGCTGTTTCACTTCTGAGCCTGAATGCCACAGTAATTTCAATTCCTAAATTAGGCAGTTTAAATACACCCCTGAGTCAATTACACAAAGCCAACACTTCAAAGTCAGGGTAAGTGGCTACACAAATGTCTCCTCTTCCAGCACACACACACACAGAAGCCCATATACGACCTTGAACAAACACACTGCAGACTGCTCCAAAGCCATCAAAGCCAGCTGAAACTCTTCTGCTTACTTCAGCTGGTTTTGGATCTTACATTTGCATTTGTAAAACAGTTCTGCTCAGTTCTGAAATGTAATAGGTCACATCTGTGCAAATCCTGAAACAAGCATACAACAATAAAAACATTAAAAAAAAGTCATACAGCTTTCTAAGCCATGAGGATAAACTGCCAAGTGTTACCTTGTCCAGTTCCCAATTTTGTGCTCAAATGTACCAGATACAGCACACTCCTATTACAATCATTGACAGTGAAAGGCACTTCAGCATTTTCAGGAGGGCAGCTCCCTTTAGAGGAAATCACGGGCTCGTAGCACATAGTGAAGGAGGTTACTCAAGAGATCCGTCACCCTTGCCTCTGAGCCATTCGCAGTAGACTGTTCTGTAGGCTGCTCTTAAACCTAAAGATGATGGAGATTCCACAGCTCCCCAAGGTGGTATGATCAAGGCTTCTCCGTGTCTGCAGCTGGGAAGTAGGAGCTCCTACTTCTAAGCTCAGCACTTTTTTTCCAGTCTGGCAGAAAAGAGCAGGACAGTACTTTCTCTTCCTGGCAACCCCATATACACGAGAAAACTGTTGTCATGTTTCCTCTCAGGTTTCCTTTTTTCTCAGTTGAATATGCCAGTTGTTACAGCTTTTCTCATAGGTCATGTTTTCTGGATATTTTATCTTCTATGTTGCTCTTCTCTGTGCTCTCTCCAATTGTTTTGCCTTTTCATCAAACATTGTGTGTTAAATGGGACATTGCCCTGATGCCTGGTTTCAGTAGAGGATTAAACTATCAAAATATTCTCTAGACATCTCATACCATCTCATATATATTTCTATTTTCATTGGACTTGAAAAGGAAGGGGAATATTTCATGTCTCACATTTCTTAGGACACTAAGCAGAGTAGAAGACAGTAAGTCCAAACATCAGATCACAAAATTTGTCAACAATATATAACCAAATGCCAGGTGTTGACCCAGGTCTACTTTGGTAGATAAGATTCCAGTAATTCAGTTCAGGCTGCTGTTGGTTGTCTTTCAAGAGTTAATTTTTTTCTGCATATCCTCCGACCATCCTATCTGTTGGATGTTGGATTTTGCACATCTTTCAGTCAGATGAGTTTGAAATCTGTGTAATTTGCTATTTTTCATATTAGTCTTGAATTAAAATACCTACTATGTTGTGACACAGAAGAGAAGGTGGGAAGAAGTAGATCTTTTCTTAGCACTAAATTTTTTAAATATGTTTGAGGAAATGAGTGCAAAAATGATGTTGCTTTCATATGTTGCAGAGTTGACTCATAAGCTGAAGAAAAGTGGTTGAGAAATATGATCAAACAATGTTTTGGTGACCTATTAATCTAATGAGACTCCAAAGAGGAACTGCAAAGATGAAAGATTAGCTGGAAAGAGGAACAATCATGGTTGATAGTGAATACAAAATGAAATACCATATGTGGCTTTAACTTCATAGCTAGAGTCATAAATATATACACATTCTGTTTGCATGAGCTTTCCACACAATTCCCTTGGGAGTTAGTGAAGAATTTGCTTTTCCAAAAGAAATCTTTGGTAATTTTATATACTGTCTTTTCTTTTATGAAGCAACCTCCTTTCATTTACCAAAAGGAAAAAATGAACAGTTAAAACAATTATTCTAGTTCTCTGTGTATAATGCATGGTGTGCATTTGTGAAAGGACGCAAAGCTGGTAAAACAAAAAATCTAGGAGTCACTCGACAGCTGGAGGCCTCTTCCCTTCATTAATATGATGACTTAGTTGTCACAGAAAACAGTGCTTACAGTACATGCATTTATGGCTGTATTTGATACGTTGCCTCACAGACACAGAAGCAACATATCCAGAAAGACCTTCACAAAACCTTCGTGTGACCTTTGGAGGTTCTGGCAGCATTTTCACAGGAAATCTCTAAACACCAGTACAGATAAAGAAGCAGACTTGTGTGCTGACTACACTAGAACATACTCAGATAAATTCTTATATAAATTCTGTGAAACAATCCACAGAATTAGCAAACAATCAGGTTGCTGTTGTCGTTTGCATTTCAGCTTTCAAAAACGCCACTTCATTGTCTACATGGTAGCGTTAGAACCAGATTCTTCATGGACTTAAAGATCTAAAGATGGGACTATCTGCATGTATAACATTGCATAGACAACTGTGTGAATACTCAGATTCTCAGTTATATGAACGGTGATGTCCTGTATATCAAGGTTTCTCTTATCAATTCAAAGGAACAAAAATACTATATAAACAATTTAATTTCAAGAGAAAAAGAAGATTTAATGTCAGACTATTTTTGAAGCATTAATGAAATCAATGTTGCAGCTTGTTTTTTAGTCTTTACATTTCTCTCTAAAGTAATTTTTACAAAGTTGATTAAAAGGCTACATCAATTTACTTTTAAATCAGAAATTAAGTGTTTTGAGGAAAATATTGTACTTAAAAACACACCTGTTTTCCATTATTTGAGAGAAAATCCTGTTCACAGAATTTTGCTATTTTTTTCTAATTAAATTCTAATGCTACTACAAGCATAAATTGGTATTGACCTCATTTGTCAAAAACTCTTAAATATTTATTCCTCATATCCAAGAACTTTTTCCCTCATGTTCTTATCCCATTCCTCACTTTTGCCATCACCTTTCATATATGCCACATTTACTACAGGCTTGAGCAAAACTTATATTAACATCGTGCAGGTAGTGCTGGATTTGTCCTTCATCGTGAAGCAGAAGTTCACATACATCACTGTTAAATGAGGATAAGATATTTGAAAACCTGCTAATTTGCTGGGGGAGGTACATAAACATGCTGAACACAGAAATCACCAAGATGTTTTAGGAAAGTTTACAGAACTTTTAATTAAAGTGCCATCTGCTATGTACAGACATAAAAGAATTTCTTGGACAGAATATGCACAGAGGCATTATGCAATAAGCTTTGCTTCTTCCTGACACCCATCTCAAGTAGTGCAGTGTTTCTTTTCCTCATAGCTGCTCCAGGCCATGGTCTTTCTTGAGTTGCATTGCCATCCTTGTATCCCCAGCTATACCCTGTCAATAAGTCCTCCCTTTCATGCCACAGTTCTCACTTTTACGCTGCGGGTAGCACAGGGGCAGCTGCATCAATAATATTTTCTCTCAGATGGAAGCGTTCATTTTTCTAATGGGTACTTCCATGGAACTCCCTCCAGTCAAACAATTTTGTGTCGGCTGTGAAAATTTACATGAGTTCCACATGGTTTCACTCATGGAAGAACTACAGTATCCAGGTAGAAAGTAGAGCAGCATCTCTTGCCATTTACTGACTTCTGCCAGGACTTGTACCAGTATTCTCCCAGTAAATGTACCTTTTCCAATGACAGTGAACAGTCATGACTGACAATTAAGTGGGACAATGTTAGCATGAACTTAGCTTAACAAGGAAACTTTTTGCAACTACTAGCAAATATTTAATTGCCTATTAATATTGTCAACAAATAAATAAGGTGGGGTGTCTTTTCCTGGATGTTCAGTACAAGTCATGCTAATAATCTTGTATAGGTACTCTGGACTTCAAGTGACTTCTCTTAGGAACTGAAGCATTTGAGAAACATCAAGACAAATAGTTCTAGATCATGGAAATGACAAGGTTGGAATGTGTTATCAGTCATTTTTGCTTTAGAAATTGGAGAGGAGGGGCTGTTAAGAGAGACTAATTACTTTACCTGTACAGAGCGGCCTTTAAAACATGTTTTGATAGAGAAGCATGTTTCTGTGATTATCATTATTATTTACAATCAAGTTGGAATTGATTGCTAATTCTGCAATTGTTGCAAAAAGCTATTAAATTAACATAAATCTGTTTACAGTATTTGCTGCACTCTGGGTTTAATCATGAATAATAATTTATTTTATTAATAGAAGTTATAGTGATACCCTAAAGATCATTTATTTGAATTTACATTTTTTTAAAGGTCATCAGGATTAAAATTCAAGAATGATCTGCTCTAATTATCAAGTACAGCAGCATAGTATTTTGCCATCTAGAATATGTGACCGCTGATCCTTACTTTTGAATTTTAGTTCATTGATATTTTGTGATTCTGAGATGGAAATGTCTGTGATTTCACAAGAAACTTGAGCATATGAATACCTCTGACTATATGAGCAAATCTGCTGAAATCACTGATATATGAAGTTATAGACATATTTAAATATTATGCTGTTCTATGGTCTCAAAGAAGCAATGGATTATGGCATTTGTGAATTCCATTTTCTACACTAAAAATCTGAACTTTACTCACAGAAAGTTATTCCAGAGTTAAAACTGACAAAATGAAAAACAACACAGACTTTGAAGACAGTAAGTTCAGTAGAAGTGGAATTAATTCTGTTTAAAATCTATTAATTTTGATTTTTTTAATATATATTCAAGTGAGTTAAAAATTGGAAATTTGTGAAACATAGAAAAATGGAGCTGTCAAATATTTGCAATTTTAAAGTGATTGAATTAATAATTTTCTGAAGCAGAACTTTTTAAAAATCTCATCAAGAAGTACTAGTACTTGTGTTCTTATAATTCTTTTACAGGAATCTGCAGGAAATTGCAGTTTTCACTGTACTACATATTAGTATTAATTAAGATACCATTTTAAATGAAGGATGGTTTAATTCAACTGATGCTGCAATCATTTTAATTAGTTTTAATGTTAGATGGCCTGAAAGATAAAAAGATATTAGATATTAAAACACGAGAAAAGTTACAGCTGAGGTCATTGTTTCTGTATTTCTGACCTTGAGGGAATGTTTCATTCCTCCATTTTTCCAAAAGTGCTAACATATTTGCATGAGTTTCTATCATATAACCTTTAGAACAAGTTACCCTTTAAAACTTTTACTAGTACTATTTTCATATGCACCCACCTGTAAAACTAAATATCTTACTCATTGAAAGCATAGAGCAAGAAAGAGCAATAAAAATTTTCTGAGGTAAGTTAAAAATGGTTTCCTGTTTCTATAAAATAACTCCTCTGTACATTTTCTTTAAAATGTCATGACTTCCAAGTTTGATAGCTGACAGGCCTGCAGGGTTAGAAGCAAGGTCTGTGAGTCCAGTTGCAAAGCTGAGGATTTTTCCCTTTACAGGTTATTGCCTCTAGCCCTGCAGGACTAGTAGGTATTGGACTTAAAAGCAGTGACATTTTTAAATACAGAGTAGATGTTACTGGCTTAGGATTAAAACTTGACCATTCTAAGGGTCAGGAGGTATAATTTTATAGAGAAAAAAGAAATGCTGTGAAGAAAAGCAGCAAATATTTTTACAAGTGCTTAACAGTTAAGATCGTGCACAGAATAAAAAGTGTGAAGCCATCGATAGGGTAAATCTAAAAGTAGACCTTATGAAGTATATCAAAATCAGACAAGATACAATAACAAATATCTCTACTGCAGCATCTATTATGTTTATATATATACAAATATATATCTCAATGGAATACTGTAATACATTTCAGGATGAAATGTATTACAGTATTTTACTTGTAAAATCCCAATTCTACACTATAAATTTAAGGACATAAGAAATTCTCTCTCATATGAGATAAAACATTAATTCAAAGCAATAAAGATTAAATTCTGTTCAATGCCCACTTATGTCATGCCAAGAAATTAAATTTGTCAATTTAGGATGTCATAGCACCTCAACTTTATATTGAGACACAGCTAAGATACTGCTGTCTCAGCACTATGTTTTGGGTTTAATATGCCTATAGAACCATAGGATCATAGAATTATTAAGGTGGGAAAAGACCTCTAAAATCATTAAATTCAACTATTAAGCCATCACTGCCAAGTCCACCACTATACCATGTCCCTAAATGCCACATCTACAAATCTTAAATAACTCCAAGAAGGGTGAGTCCATCACTTCCTTGGACATCCTATTGCATTGTTTGACTAGCCTAATCTTTCCTAATGTAAAATATGAACCTCCCCTGGTGCAACTTCAAGCCATTTCCTCTTGCCCTGTCACTTGTTACTTGGGAAAAGAGACTGACTCCCACTTCACTACACCCTCCTTTCAGGGAATTGTAGAGAGCAGCTCCTTTTCTCCAGGCTAAACAACTGCAGCTTCCTCAGACACTCCTCACAGGACTTGAGCTCCAGACTCTTCGCCAGCCTTGTTGCCCTTCTCTGGACACACTCCATCACCTCAATGTCTTTCTGGTAGTGAAGGGCCCAGACCTGGACACAGGATTTGAGGTGTGGCCTCACCAGTGTGAGTGCAATCACTTCTCTGGCCCTGCTGGCCACACTATTACTGGTAGAGGCCAGAATGACATGGGCCTTCTTGGCCATCCAGGCACTCTGCTGGCTCATGTTCAGCTGCTGTCATTCAGCAGCCCCAGGTCCCTTTCTGCTGAGCAGCTTTCCCGCTGCTCTACCCCAAGCTCGTAGCACTGCAGGTGGTTGTTGTAACCGAAGTGAAGGATTTGGAAGTTTGCCTCATTGAACCTCATGCTCTCATTCTCAGCCCATCAATTCAGTCTGTCAAGATCTTCTGTACAGCCTTCCCACCCTCCAGCAGATCAACACTCCTGCCCAAACTGGTGTCATCTGTGCACTAATTGAGTTCAATTCCCTCATCCAGAACATTGATAAAGATTTTAAACAGGACCAGTCCCAATACTGAGAACTGAGAAACTCCACTAGTGACTGTTCGCAAACAGGATTTGACTCCATTGACCACCACTCTCTGGGCCCAGCCATCCAGACAGTTTTTATGCAGCAAACAGTCCATCCATCCAAGCCATAAGTAGCCAATTTCTTCAAGACAATCCTGTGGGAGACAGTGTCAACGGCTTTATTAATGTCCAGGAAATCTACATCTGTAGTCTTATCCCCTAGGTAGGTCACCTGGTTGCAAACTATCAGGTTGGTTAAGCAGGACCTGACTTTTCCAAACCTATGTTTGCTGGGCCTCATCCCCTCATTGCCCTGTACCTGCTGTGTGATGGCACTTAGGATGATCTGCTCCATGACCTTCCCAGCACCAAGGCCATGCTGACAGGCCTGTAGTTCTCTATTGCCTCCTTCTGGTCCACCTTGTAGCTGGAAGTCACATTTGTCAACTTCCAGTCAGCTGACACCACCCTGGTTAGCCAGGAATGCTGGTAAATAATTGTAAGTATATTGGTGAACACTTTCACCAACTCCCTCAGTACCCTTTAGTGGATTCCATCTGTTGCTGATGTGTTTTTTAGTTGTCTTTTACAGCAGTAGCCAGAATAAGTTCGACTTGGGCTTTGGCCCTTTTTTCTCCTTATGTAACCTCATTACATCCTTGTAGTCTTCCTGAGTCACCCGCCCCTTCTTTCAAAGGTGATACAGTCCCTTTTTTACCCTGAGTTCCAGCCACAGCTTTCTGTTCAAACAGACCAGTCTTCTCCAATTTGTCTTTTGGCACATGGTAATGGCCTGCTCCTCCCTCTTTAAGATTTCCTTGATGAGGAATGTCTGGTCTTCCTGAACTCTTTTTCCCTTCAGGACTTTGGTGACACTTCCAAGCTAGATGAACCATTGTCCTTGCAGTTGTTCAGTTCCACTTGCAAAGCCTCATGCTATTATGCCAGTTCACCTGAAAAGCCACATAGAAAATGTGCCTGCTGTTCTAGGCAGGAACTTGTTGCCATTGCTCCCTGTCTCTTAAGTAACTGTGTTCAGCAGGGGAAAAGTGGACAGGGAATCCTCCATATTGTGCATCCTGTCTGCCTGTCAGGCCTGCCACAGGGAAAGTAGGGTGAAATTCCAGTGATCTCTCTCTCTCTTTCATGCTCTGTCAGTAATCAAAGGGAGTTCTTCTACCTGGGTGCACCTCCCACAGGTGTGCTCACTCCTTCCTTCCACAGAGCACACTCTGCAGCTGACTCCTGGGTGTCAGCATGTTCCCCCCGGAGCACTGTGCATCAGTCGTGCTGGGTGCAGAGCTTAGACAGCCTGTAGCTTTCTGCCAGGTGGATGCCACTGCTTCCTGGCTGAGTTTGCAGGGCTTCTGTGCCCTTCCTGCATGCCCTGCACCAACTGCCATGCCATGCCCTGACTGGTAGTGCTCCCTGAGAGATTCTTTTATGGGGGGATGGAGCTTGGTCACTGTTGCTTCTGGCCCTGCCCAGGTCTTGTCAGCCACTGCCACACAAGCTGTGGGCTCCTGGCAGCTGTCTTAGCTCCACTGATATTTCCCTGGTTTGGGAAACCCCATTGTGCACTGTGCCAGAGAGCTCCACTGCCATTTGTGCCAGCAGTGGAGATGCTCACCTCAGTGACTTATATGCGATGTGAAACAAGCAGCAAACTGAAATGTAATTCATTTGAAAGCAAGTCCTTTAAACCAGGAATAATAATTTAAGCATAAGCTGGGCTGAACAGGCAAAAGATTAGTCTAGCCCCAACATCCTGCCTGCTACAGAGCCTGCTAACAAATGCCTAGAAGAGTGCTTAATAGCAAGGTACTTATTTAGTAGCTATTTCCCTGGTATGCATCCTAAATTCCAACAGGTTTGGGATGTACAGTCAGATTTTTTGTCTTTGTGTGCTGTAGCCTTAAAAGATCTTTTTCTCTGTGAATTTATCTAATTGCTCTTTCTTTTCACATAATATTCTGTCATTTATAACCTCCTGTGGTGACAATTTCCATTGTTTAACTGTGCCCTGTGAGAAAAAAAAAAGCCTCCTATTGTTTGTTTTAAATATACAACCTAATAACTTCATTTAATGCCTTTAGATCGTATATTACAAGAAATAACAATCACTTCTGGTTCACTTTCACCATGGCACTCTTACAAACATTATCAGACCTCCCTTGACCACCTCTTACCCAGAGTGGAGGGACTTACCTTATAGAAGCTGTCCCATGTCCTCCAGAATCCCTCTAGTTCCACTAGATCTGTTAGAGTTAGGAAGAGATCAGAACTGCGTACTGCATTCAAAATGTGGGCATACCACAGACTTTTTTAGAGCAGTGCAGTCATATTTTCTGTTTTGCTATTTCCAAACCCCTGCAGAAAGCTAATATAACTGAAGAACACATCATGCACTTGACATGCTCAAGCATCTTTGAATTAAAATATACACGAGTTTTCTCCAATGCATAGTCAATAGAAAGATGTTTGCTTATATGTAATTTTAGATATCATTTAGCTGTCTGAGAGATCAAAATATAGTGCCAGGTTCTGAAGGGAGTTATACTGAGGATAATCCATTGAAGTTGACAGGTCCAATCAATATACAGCATGCACTGACATGAGGTGGATTCATGACATTCCCTGCATACTATACATGCACAGACAATAATTGCATCTGCTCTCATTATGTAATTTCTAGGAGATATATTCTAGCTAATAAGTTTCATGTACTAAGTAGTCTGTGTATAATTCAGATCAAGTAGTGTAATCCAAATTAATTGTATTCTTTATTTATTGCACTTTTAAAACATCAAGTAGCGTGAGAACATAACAGAATGCAAATTACTTCAAAATGTAAGAAGGCTCTGTAGCAGTTTCTCTTTGCAATACTATGTCTGACTGAAGGGAAAGGCATTTCAGATTTGGAGTTTTCAGCTAAAGCATGCCACATCTATGTGACACACCACAGACAGACAGACATCTTGTGATATGCCTGTAATGACAATGAGAGTTGATTCCACTCTGCAAAAACAGCAACATTAACTGAATAATTTTGCTGTATATGTTTTAGATACATATATTTTCAATATCATAAGTGATACAGTGTTGTAAACATCAAAAGTACTGCAAGCATCTCTACATCTATGTGGAGATAGAAGGAAATAAGTATAGCGCTGTATTTGGTTGTATTTTCTTTTGAACCTGTAAGTAATTTACCTTCATATTTTGTTTTTGGCCTTCAGTCCTAGGGCTGATCTCTGCCTTATGTTGACATTCAGGATGACTCTGTCTGTTCTCTCAAGGCTTTCAGATGAAAGCTATATAATCATTAGTGTATTAACACTGATTATTGCAGGACACTTTTTTCAGTCCTTTTCTACCATATCTGAAGGCCGAAGACTATACCAACTTTGTCAGTGGACAGAAGACAATCCCATTGTTACAGCTCTTGTACCTGCAGAGTATTGATGCTGTTTCCCATCAGGAAGGCACACACAAACAAAAAATTTCTCAGGAGATGGAAGTGGATAGGCTAGTAATCTTCACTCATTTGTTCAGACAGGCACTTTTTTGGCACCTACTTCAGGCACATACTCCCCAACACCTCCTCTATCCCCTTTTTTTAGACTGTGAAAAAAAGCACTTGTCCAATCTCTTAACCAATTTATTCAGTTTTTAATGCCAGCAGTCACATTTGTCTAAACATTCTATCTGGCATGTGACTAGCTGAAGTGGATTTACCAGAGGAGTAAGAGGACTTAAATCCCGTATTTTTCAGTGCAGTAAATTTTTCTGAGACTTCCAGATATACTGTCATTACAAATGCAAATTATCTGTTGTATTGTGAATGCATCAAACATATTGTACATGTGCAGATTAAATTTGAAGCATGTCCACAGAATCCATTTGTGGGTCTTGAGGACCACAGTGGCCTCCTCTGCAATACATGCCCTTTTACTATAGAGCAGCCACAGTCCCTAGGTACATAAAGCTCACTGTTCAGACATGGCACAGTGCAGACCACCACTCTTTCCCCAGAGTCTGCTTTCATGTTTTGTGCAGTGTGATGCACATGTACTTCTCCCATGCACTCCTAGCCAAAACCTCAGTGAAACACTTTAGGTGTTATCTCCAGAGATTATTAACGTCAGCTGGTTTTTTTTTTTTAGGCAACACTACCATTACACAGGTGTGAAGTGGTATTAAAAACAAATCGGTTAGCTGTAGTTTACCTTTTTGGGCAGTTGGTTGGTAAATAAAAACACTCAGATTCAGATGAGCAGTACCTCACATGGCTTGACGCCAAAGAGGCTACATTCAAACCATTTTGAGATTGGAAGCTGAGCAGACACATTAAGTCCTGAGGTAATAAACCTGACCAAAAGACAAGAACCTCAGGGCTAAGACTAACTTAGAAGAGACTAAAATATACACTAAGGAGGTGTCTCTTGCATCTTCTTTTTCTTTAACAAGAGAATCTCCATTCTTTAAGTCTGTACTTGACTTTTATTTGATTCTGTAACCACAGTGATATTCCCACATCTTAAAATAAAAGTGAAAATTGTTAAGACAAAAAAGATGCATCACTTTATAACGATATAGAAATTAGGTCTGTGAATTATAGAGTTTTCAATATACACCTTACATCTACCAGCTTAGCGACATCTGAATTGTTTGGTTTTGGTTTTTAACCATATCATAAAAACTATAAAAAAGCTTTGTGTTTAGCTGTACTGCATTAGATTTGCTCTTAGTTGGGCATATATAAAGTCACTGCATCTCAACTGCGTGCTCAGATTTGTTGCATTGCCCCATTTTAATTTTTTCAGTTATTATATGAGATAGGGAGATACCCACCACTCAATCCTTCATGGGCTTTGCCAGACCCCCTCTCCAGCCATTGTACAACTCTGGAGAATCTTAAATCCAGAGGTTCTTATGAGTTCTTTGTTAATCTGTTTTGGCCATCAAATCTTTCTTCTACCATGCTCAGAAGAACCTTAGCAGCAACTCTCATCAAGGTACTTAAGCAGGTCATCTCTCTGTCAGTCTTGACTGTGGCCTTTACTTAATCATAAATTGGCTGGTACATAAAACGTGGACAGCACATGTATGAAGAGGTTTTTTTCTAATAGTTCCATGGTTAGAAACCTCACCAAGGATGGGAGAGACACAAGGTGAGGTCTCATCATTGCAAGATTCAGAACATTTTCAAGAGGAATGAATCTCTGTGCTGTAAGAATGAAATCTCCATGCTATAAGAATGAAATAGGCATTTTGGAGTACGGAAGATACTCTAATTCCCTCTATTCACCATTAGTCCTAGTCTTTCCTATTATAACTAAATATTGAGTATCTCAAAGGGAAAGACTACTTTGTTTTACATTCTGTAGTTAAGGTTTTTGCTGAAGAGAAAGTACCTAATCAGAGATGTTAAGTATCAGTCCCTACAACCCCTTGTCACCTCAAACTGGCTAATTACTACGTGTCCAATCTCAGTCAAGAGCCAATAGCAAGCTACATGCCTTCGTCCTACTGAGGTATTTGTATCAAATGTGTTTTTAATGTGCAGCCTGATAACCAGTAAAAGATTTGGTGCAGATTCAGTCAGGATGCATGCTGACTCACCAAAGAGAGAATAGGGAGATAAGGATTACTCTTATTGAAACAGTTGTTAATTGGCCAGTCAGGTACAAAAGATAACATCTGATCTAAAGAAGAGACATCTCTAAGGAAGAAAAAGAATACTTATTTTAATTAAAAGGGGTGGTCAGATAATCTCCCAAATAAAAAAGAAATCAATGAATTTGAAGAAAAAGAGATTAGATCTGTTTAAGCTTCTGGGAAGGATTTACAAAAAAGGACTTGTTATAAAAAGCAAGTGTCTTACGCAAGAAAAGGACATAACCTAGGGTCTAACATATAGAGAAAATAGGACTCTTCATAAACTGAATTCTTAAGAAATCTTGCACACTAACAGCTGGATAAAAGGGGAGACATAATCTCCATGTCAGTAGAGCAAATGTCAGTTTTATTTTGTTTTGTTTTGGTTTTGAGTTATAAACATTTGTAACTGTGTCCTATTTTTTGATTGGTTGGTTGTTTTATCTCAATCTGGCTTGAGTTAAGTTTGTTTTCAAAGTGTAAGGAGACAGAAAAATGTCTTTACTCCTTTCTTTAAAAATTGTATACTAAGGCAATAATTTACCTCCAACTGCCATAGCCCACAACATGTTCTTCAGAGAACCCATGGGTAACAGTTGTAGGATACACAGTAGGATTGTGTAAGAGCAGCAGGTGGTATCACAAGATACAGGGGAGGAGATGCTGACAACTATGAGGGTTCTTAGTCATGCAGCTAAGATATGAAGAAACAAATATCTGAAGGACTTGAGGATCTTCAGAGAACGTGTAATACTGGTATTTGAATGATCAATCTGCAGAGTAGGTAACACTGAATGGGGCAGGAACTGGAATGCAGATGCCAAACCCTGTCTCTTCCCAATATGCCTACAAAGTCCATGCTTTGCTTTACCTTCTGGTCCAATGCATAATTCTACTTCAACAAGGGGTGAGGGTACTCTTACACTAGAATATGCTGTAGTTTGGGGTTAGGTCATGTGCTGCAAATATTTATCTATTCAATACCCCTCAAAAACAGCAGGAAATTGAACTCACCTCTTCTATCTCAGAACCATTGAGCTGTGAGATAAAATATCCACTGTCCGTCTTCGAGGTGAACCTAACTTGAGATTTTGAAAGGTAGTGTGTAAGCATCTAGCTCCAAAGGAGAGCTCAGCTCTCTTATGCATCACCAGAGCAATGAGCATCATTTCAGGGTCTGATCACTTAACATATTTGCTTCTGCCATTCTTATTTTGTGGCTTAACCTTTTTCATAGATTATGGTCATATATCTGGTGCCTAATCCAAAGCATGCACTGAGGAGGTTGGACATGTACTAGTTTTAGTTATATCTGCCCATATAATGTAGGATAGCACAGGATGTTGTAACAGTAACACTGATGGAAGCAAAATCTCTTTTCTTCCCCTCACTTCTGTTTCACATCTGTTCCTCTCCCTGCTGGTCATGCTGGCCTTGAAACTTAAACTAATGATACTGTGCTTTATTGCTTGTCTTTTGGAAGAAACGTTAACAATAGATACCACCCTCATCCAGGCTTTGACATTCTTAATTTCCAGGACAAACTTCTGAGCCCCTAACCTTTCCCAGCCTCCAGCAATAGACAATTTACAAGGTTCCTTTTTGCTAGGAGTCCATGTGAATAATATAACAGTATGAAAGATTTTGTAGGTTGATCAATTGGAAAGCACTACATGACAATTTTTCCTTACTTCGCCATAAAGCTACATACATATTTATAGTCTAAACAAAAGAATATGAAAGATTTTACTGATTTTGTGAGGAGTGTGTTGCATTAAGAGTACAGAAATTTGGCAGAAAATAAATGCTATTACTTTCCAGCTAGTCCTCAGAGATCAAAGGGGTTGGGTGCAGCTAGGCTTAATTTCTGATTATAACCAATTCAGTGCTGTAAGTCTGATTGCATTCAATGAGATGCACCAGTACTGTGGGTATCATTCTCAATGGCAGATTCACAAATTGTGTGGTTTACCAGTTCAACACTATAAATCTGGTCAAGGTCAATAAGAACTTTCATGAACAGATTCACAAGTAATGTGGTTTACTGCTCAAACACTGTAAGCCTGATCGAGTTCAATAGGAACTTTCATGAACACAGATTCACAAATAGTATGGTTTGCCAATTGTACACAATAAGTCTGGTTGAGTTTGATAAGAACTTTGCTTCACATAGTTTCTAAGAACTCGACAAGATTTCCTAGACAAGATAGTAAGGGACAAGATAACTTGGAAGGGAAGTGGGGCCTCTTGTCTGCTCCAGTCATTCTGGAGGTCCATGAGGAAAGAAGACGTAGTTCTCAAAAATTCTAAATAGATACCAACATCCTTTGGCAGCGTGTACTGCCAAAGTCCTTCAACTGTACTTTCTCCGAGACCATCTACAAAGGCAGACAGAGATAAAGCTATGGAACGTGATAGGTCTCCCTCCAATTTTTTTGATGCACTGGTACTCATCTTCTTAGGAGATTTTTTCTATAATTTTGAGAAAGGGAGGAAAGTGTTCTTATTCAAATGCAATCCACTAGGCTTGTTAAGATACAGAAATAGAGTTGAAGGATTGTGGTTTTCCAATGTTGTTCAAAAACATGAATGAATCCCATAACTCAAATAATGATAAGTCTGTGCAGTAGCAGTAGTACAGAGGACCACTAATCAAGAACTATGCAGTAGGAGGCAGGAAACGCCTAGTATTTGTTTCATCCTGGTTTGGTCATATAATTTATTTAGAATTTCTTTTCATTTTGCACATTGACACACTTGCAGTAGTCTGATAGAAGGGCAACTATTGATTACAGCACAGTTCAAACATATGGTGTGCTAGATCATGCCCTAAACTGTATGGACAGGGAAATACAGGAAGTAATAAAATAATATCACAAGCACTAATATGCACTTCCACAACTCTCCTGTTGATGAATCATTTATTTATAGTAGCCAAACAGATAACGAAGCCAATTTTTGGTCCATCCAATGGAACTTAACTTTAAGTTGTACATTATTAGAAAGTTGATCTAACAATGTATGCTTATAACTACAAGGGCTCTGTTACAAATCCTACTCTTTAGGGTTTAATAGCTCATCTAGTTTAAATCACATTAAAATAAAATTTGGTTTCCAGCCCAGATGCACATTTTTTTTACAAAACAATTATTCATATAGGATTTATGTTTAATATAAAGATCAGCGAGAAAATTAAATTTTCAAAGACTTCTATTTTCTTTGACAAAAAAAAGATATTCACAAGTACGTCTTTGAGGACAATTGAACAATTCAGTGTCTGAATTGGAAAAGTGGCCTTAGTCTTTAGGAAAATGAACTCCCTATAGTAACCTGGTTGGAGATCCAATTGCAATATATTCATCACCCAGCTCATTCTTCTGATACCACACAAATGCAGACATCCTTTGTTGGACATTTGCAGTATTTTAGACATAGTCATAAGGCAGTTGGTTTTGTTTATTTTATTTATTTTCATTTCCACAATTTCATGGATTGTTTTTTCTAATCATATGAGGGGAAGGAAAGCCCTAAATCATAATGACCTAATGTTAAATGTATTAACAATTTCAGGGTAAACAATACTTTTTTAAACCGCAATTTTATGTGTGACATTATTAAGGAAAGTGTGTTCATCTCTACATTTTCTTTGTCCTATTTCTTTTCTCTTTTTCCTTTATATTACTTTTTTTTTTTACTTTAGGAAAAACTGTGGCCATAAACCAGATGTTGCCATATACTGCTGATAGGAATAAGACTGATCACGGAATAAATTGTGCATGCTAAGAGTTAGGTCATGTCTCAGATGTATGAACATGCACAATGGAAAGGAGACTCCTGCAGCTGAGCCTTCCCTATGACTTCCCTGGGACTTTAGGTCCAGGTGTAAAGAAGCAAGCAGGTGTTGGAAGGACTTTATCTTCATTAATGTGCCAGCTAGCACTTCTGAACAGACACAGTGATATATATAACCTGCTATTCATAAGGGCCATGAGCTTCTTTCTCGCCTTTTGCTAGGCTAAAAAAATTTTATGTCTGCATTTTCCATGTGCTTCTTATCATTATATGTCATTTCTTTACTGTGAATGGAGTTGGAATACTGAAGTCTGTCCTACAGGAAAAACAGCACCTAGTTGAACAGAAAAGAAATTTATAGAAATGTACATACACAAGAATTAAGAAGAATTAAAATAATCTCAGCAGAAATATTATAATTTCTTAACTTGTGTAGTTTTCTTTCTACAAAGCTGTAATTAAATACTTAAATAACAGATTCTTGCTGTATTTAAGTAATATAACTTAATGGTCAAAAAGCTTTCTTATCCTAGTTTAAACACAGTTATCAATCAGCAAAGAAATGACTCAAGTAGGCTACCATCATAGATGTGTAGCAAGATGTCAGCTCTTTGTTTATTATAAAAACCCAAGCAACTACTTGGATCACTAGTTGCTAGTCTGGGAAAAAGTGTTCACTTAGGTGTTGTTAGCTTCCTTTGTCTCACAGAATCTCAAAAAAAAAAATTAAATCTTTCATTTGAAAAACATTTCTTCAAAATAAGCTAATAAAGTATACAGTGTATGGTATGAGGTGAAGTCCTTTATTAAGTGAGTCTGATAACAAAGTCAAAACTGATTTTTATACGTCAGGAAGTTAAAGTGAACAAACCTATGCAATTAGTAAGAGATATATACTATTAATTATAAAAAAAATCAATAGTAAGTGACTAAATGTGGCCTGATTGTCAGTCTTTGTCAGATAGGCAATTGTGTCATGAGTGAGTTTTTTGTTTTACAAAGATGGTCCTGTCTTATAAACCACATTTCAATTTTGATGTCTGAGGTAGTAAAAACATTGTTTTCAGTAGTAAGCATAATTATGCAATATAGTATAATACATTATCAAAGAGTAAAACTCACTTTTTTTTTCCTTCTATATAATACACAATTCAAATAATTTTCGTACATCATTTGGCCATCATTTTTGTTGCATAGAACTAAGAAGTTCACCTTAAACTCTGAAAGAGTACTGAAAAGACTCTCCAACATTCCACTAGCTGTAAGATTACTCACAGAAAGGCACACTTACAGATAAATATTGGAGCTGAGGGTGTTCTTGGTGCATATGCCATATTAGCCATAGATTTTTAGGCCCAAGTTACATCCTATTTAGAACTTCTCCCCCTACTTCTCTAATTCCCCTGCTTTTTTCCCTGCCTCAACTGCAGGATGACACAAGATCTGCAATGGTGAATCTATGCTTCTTGGGAATTCCTTTGCTTCTATCATGGGAATTCTGCCAGGTTGATTAAATCATCTGTAGCTCAGTAGAAGAGTACAAAAATTGCCAATAATGGGCATGAACCTACATCTATATTTGCTACATATTTTCAATTCAATAATTTCCCTTGATATAAATAGAACATGTGTTAACAGTACCTGTCACTCCTTTATGGCTTTCTGCATAACAAGAAAGATCCATAGGAATAATAGGTGTCCTTTTGCATATTCATATAATAACCCCAAATGTTAGACACATAGTCAAAGAAAATCACACCAAAAAGGAATGAAACTTCTAAGCAGGAGATGGATTCTGATTAGACAAGAAGAGTTGCATTATATGAGGGACAGATCATAGATGGAGGACTTCATAAAAAGTGTTGCATTGAGATGTACTAAATGCATTTATCCGTTTTAATTCCATATTTTCATTCCTTATTTTCTTTATACCTAAAACCATATTGTTACTTTATGTCAACAAGTCAAAATTACCAGCATCTCTGAGGGAATTAGTAATCATGCATTTGCTGTTCTGCTGACATAAGCCTCATGTAACAAGTTGCAGTCACACTTTTGTTCTGTTCATTACTTGGTCTCCTTCATGGACTTAGTGTAACATTAGGTGCAGCTTCTGTTGGCCGTAATTTCAACAGATTACAAATATATTTATTAATTAGGCTTCTTTTTCTTTTTAACTGCACTGATTAGAAGAGAGAGAACAAACTTATTTAATGAATTTTCATCTGCAACTTATAAAAACATAATGCTGTTAAGCAAGAAAATAAAGTGTGTCACTGAAAAAAATGAACAACAAAATGTTAGAAGTGTCCATGTTTGACTGACTCTGCTCCTGCCATTATGTCTTATTTTGGAATCCAATTAGACTGCTTTGTTTGTTTCAGATTGATTTTGGAAATTTTACAAAATTTTGGGTAGTACTGAAAAAGTTTTGCAAAATATGTAGTGTATTTGTGGCTCAGCTACTCTGTGACTGGAAAGTTGTATTTGTGCAAGTGACTTGAAGAACTGAATGAGCCAGTCTAAACCTGCTGGACTGCCCATGATTTATAGTACTTTAAATATAATTATACTTTTAACAGATGCTTTGTTTTAAACTAAACTGGTGTCTGTGATTTTATAATTAGAAGTTGTTTAACTCTCGTGCATTGGACACCATCAGCAAGGATTTAGTGCTAACTGGATCAATTGTGCATCCAATGCTTTTCAGCATAAGGTGAATTCAATTTATTAAATCTTATTCTCAGGATGAATAATACCATCCTTTGCTTTTTAAATATGTCAATTTCTCTTAAGCTATCAATCCTTAATATTTAATCAGCAAAGATAAACGCATTTCATTTGGCCTTAACTGTGTGTCACAATAAGAGAAGAGACAAGAAAGCTAATAAAATAAATTGGTTTAAGTTATCCAGAAGATAAGGCTTCTGAGTTTAAAATATGTAACTATATTTTTCATAGTGGATGTTGTTTTAGCCTGTGGCCCTCTGAAAGACACAATTTGTGAGGGAAAGCTAATAAACTGCTTTAGTGGCTTGAAGAATTGGTCATTTTCTCTCAATTGTTTCCCTCAGTCGCTGTTTGTTTTGTTTATTATAGGATTCTGTTTCGAAGACAATAGTGTGTAAGGGTTACATCTGGTGTGTTCAAAAACTAGTGGCACAAAATGCTGAGGTGGCCTGGGGTGAACTGCACTCTGAGAGCAGGCTTGGGATAACAAATTGCCTTTGCATGAGGGCCCTGGCATACAGAATCACTTACAGAGGTGTGTTGTCAAGGCAGAAGAGGTGAACCAAGGGTGGTCACAGGGACTGGAAATTATTATTCCCCCACCTTGTTTCTTCGACCTTCATTTTTCTTTTTTTTTAAGTCATTTAGTGACCTGAGGTGAAATGGACAGGAATTGACAGCACACATGCTGCTGCTGGCAGCAGAATCACTGCAGTTGCTCCTTGGACATGAAAGGAGAGGAAAAAAGATGAAAGAAACCCAGTTGTTCTCTAAATATAACACATGTAAAGATAATATGTTTGCTTTAGTTGAAACCAACCCCTTTTTCCTGTAGAAAATGTTCCCCCCTCTCCCCCCCACCCCCCACTGCAGTTCAGGAAAACAGAGAGATGATTTTTTGTCTCTCCCTCTCCTTCTCCTTGCTTGCACAAAGAAAACGTGGGTTGATACCATTTTTATTGTTCTGCTGGGGTGGGTTTCAGACCTCGCATTAGCATATTGAATGTCTAATTGAATTCGGGGGCTGTGTTAATCATCTTGTTTTGTTTAGGGGTGGTTGGTGAAAGGTGCCAGCAAACGATTGCTTTGGCTTGGGGTTAGCTTGGTGCTGCCACCCCAAGTAAAAGAACGAGTAGGGAGGGAGCCAGGGAAAGGCGAGTTGACTGAGTGATGTCTGGAGGGCGAACTCGTGTGTCTCTTTGGTGATGTGTGCTGCTGTACTGAAATCCACCCCTCTGCTGGAGCTAAGGCAAGAGTTGGAGGCATCTGATGCTGCCGTTTCCAGGGTGAAATTTCTAAGGCTGCTAGCTAAAAACAACCAAAAAAACCCCAAATCCTCAGCAAAAATAGCAGTCAGAACAGAAGATCCGGCATCTCCCGGTCCAACTGGCATAACCCAGACAGACGTTTGAGAACCACATGCTTTTAACCTAGCCACACACACGAAAGGGGGGAGGGGAGAGGGGGGTGGGGAGTGGAAAAAGAAAGGGACCAAAAAAGACGCTGCAACTACCGAACATCACATTTCTCACAAAAGGCCAGAAACAGAGCCGGTAGGAAAAGGGGGGAAAAAAAAAAAAAAAAAAAAAGAGAGAGAAACAGAGAGAGAGGAAAAGCCTCCCCCTCTTCCCCCGATGAGTTTTTCGCAGTGCTCTGGTGAGGCTCGGAGGTGGCTGGCAGCGCAGGGGGCGGCTGCTGCCGCGGCTGGCGGGGCTCCGCGCAGCAGCGCCCGGACGCTCAGCACCGCCGCCCGGACAGCTCCGCGCCCGCCCTGCCCCACAACAAGTCCCCGCCGCTGTCCGGGAACTCCGCGGCGCGCTCCTCGCGGTCCCACTGCATTGTCTCCTCACGGAACCGGCCGTCAGGAGTAATTACCCCCATTTCCCCCACCCCCTCCTCTCTCTCTCCTTTGCAGGAACGACTCTTTGGGAACCTGGTCCACCCAGGGATGTAAAACTGTGCTTACCGATGCATCCCATACGAAATGCTTATGTGATCGTCTCTCTACCTTCGCCATTTTGGCTCAGCAACCTAGAGAAATAGTAAGTAACAAAGAGGGGGGAAAAATCCAGTTTTAATGCAAAAGGGAATGTGGGGGGTACTGCGCGGGGGGGCGGGGGGGGGGGGGGCTGGTCCAGCTTTCCTCTCAGGTATATTGCAGACGTTGCATTGAGGAATTGTTTAATATTGCAGGTAGTCAAATGTTAGTCCCCTGGTGTCTACAGTGTCTCAGATAAATGAATTCCAGATTCTGTGATATAACTAAATCCTAGTGAAATTTGCATGCTCTCAAACTCTATATTTAGAGAAAGCCTCGTAATTGTGGTGCAAATGTCTAGAAAACTTTTGTATTGAACAATTAAGGGAAGGTACAGGTCTCTATTATTCCTCTTGGTAGGAAAATCCTAGATACTGTAGTTAAACAGATTGCAGATCTGCATTGGACATTTTCAGCACAGATTTTCTATGTAGTCTGTTGATATGATGTAAGAAAAATAATCAAGTTTTCATAAGAAAGAGGGGACATTAAGTGTATAAGCAGACACTCCCAATATTATTGAATGTAAAAATAGCAGAAAAGCAAATATTTGTGAAGTTATCCTGCTAAAGCATGATTTCATTTTCCTGGTTTCGGAAACATATGAACAGACTCTTTTTAATAGCAAAGTAAATCCATTTGGAAAAAAAGTGGTTGAAATAAAATACAGCTTTCTGCCTGAGATCTGGCCTAAAAGTACATCTGTCTTGTATTCTATTTGGGTGACAAAACATATCTTGATAAATGTAATTTACAATACATCCCTGAAGCTTAAAAAACATTTTGGTAAACCAGGCATGATATCCTTTAAAACTTTTAGATCTAAATTTTTTCCATATGTATTAGCAAAACCCATCTCTATTTCAGAACATGAGCACATATACATACAGAGGAAAAAACTGACCTGATATCTGAGGGTAATAGTTTCCCTTACAGCAGGGAAAGCTAGTTTGTTCTCAAGGTCATTCATTTATTTTCATTTTTTATTATTACACAGAGTAAAAATGAAATAATTCTGAATTTTTAGGGTTTTTTTTATGAAGGCTTATGATACTGTTGCCATAGATATCCTGCCATTCCTTCTAGGCAATCATAGGCCCAAGGAAATTAAGCATGTGAGAATAGTGGATTGAAGTCAAAGTTATTAAAAGTCGGAAAGTTTGGTCATTCTGCAACAAGCATGAATCAAATTCTGGGACAAATTACTGGATGATCTTTAATATATTAGAGTGAAACCAAGCTGTTTTCTTAATGCACAGTTCTAAATATTGCTACTTCTGAAGAGAAATATGTATTTTAATTAATGCTAACTGGAGAGTCATTTAAACTTGTGCTAACATCATAGTCACCTGCTACATGGTAATATTAATAGTTTATTTTTCAAAGTATTGGGCAGGTATTACAAGGCATTTTAAAGCTCAGAGGCCTCTGAGGAATGTATTAAGCAGATCTCAGAGTTATATAGGGATCAGTTTTGGAATTAATTTGATTTCTTCTTCATAAATGATATTACTGAAACTATCTGTGACAGTTTTTCTGCTTTTTTTTTCTGTGTGACTTGTTGGTTTAATTGCTGGAGGATGTTTTTTCTTCATGGTTGTCTGTTGTAACTTACAGATCATGGAATCATCTGGTACACCCTCAGTGACCTTAATAGTAGGCAGTGGTCTTTCCTGCTTGGCCTTGATCACTCTAGCAGTTGTCTATGCAGCGTTATGGAGGTATGTAATGGGTTGAGAAAGCTAAATGTAAATACATTGTTATATTTATTTGAATTGCAGTTTAAAGAGAGCGTTAGATCCCACATTTATTGTTTGGAAAGTTAAAAGAAAAAAAAGAGGAAAATGTCGTGCATGGTTTGATGCCTAAATTTGTTGATGTGATTGATCAGTTTTACTGTCTTGGCCTGCTGATGATGGCATAGCCCACTCTTCTCTTTCTCCTCTTCAGTGTGAATGGTATTGCTCTTTTGGTGGGGTATTCATAGTGCTGAATGAAAACAGGATTCTTTTATATGATATATTTCATGTGAGACTTCTGGGCTATACCTTTAACTGCTTTTCTCCCATTTACATTCTTAAACAAAACTTCTATGTGATAAAATAAGCGTATCAAAGTGGCACATTTAGGGAGGTTCAGTCAACTGGTTTTGAGTTTATTCACATCAGTTGTAAGTTTGAATAAAGAGCACAAAATTAAATAGTCTTAAATAGTGTGGTGGTACATTCCAATGATAGATTTTCCTTCTGTTCTGAGTTTACAATATTAAAATATTATATTGACTTAAAAGTGCAATAAATACTTATGGAGTAAATTAATTTGAGAAGTAATGAGAAATAGCATGATATCTAAGTGCAGAAGAAACAAAAAAGTAAGATGAAAAGTTATGCAAAGTAATAAACACTTTTAAAAAATCAACATGGATTCTCATTTAACTTTTTTCAATAATTAAAGAGAAATAGATTCCTATGAAAGTAATAAGAAACAAGGAGATGAAACGATAAATTTTAGAGTAATATAAAATCAACCAATAAAATTTTACTTTTAGAAGTAACTTGATAATTTTACACCCATTTCTCTGTCACTCTTCTGTACCACAGAGTCTCACCGGATTAGAAATATATATAATTATTAAGAATATCTAGTTACATAAGTTATGATAAAAGACTATAAAAATTATCAGTTCTTGTCTGTCAAAACTAAGAATGAGAGTATTTCAGGATCTAATTCCCATCTGAAGAATTATAGTGTTATTTTTTCACTCCCTGATATATTTAGCACTTGGATAGAAATACTGTCATGCTCAGTGGAACTAAGCATGGTCTACTCCATGACTTAAATTAGATACAAGAAAGAAATTTTTTACTGTGAGTGTAGTGGGGCACTGGAACAGGTTGTCCATAGAAGTTGGATGCTGCATCCCTGGATGTTTTCAAGGCCAGTTCGGATGGGGTTTTGAGCAACCTGGTCCAGTGGAAGGTGTCCCTGCCTGTGGCAGGGGGTTGTAACTAGATGATTTTAAGTTCCCTTCCAACCTAAGCGATTCTATGTTTCTATGGTTCTGTGAACTTCTAAGTGGAGAGAAAATGTTATGTGTTATGGCTTTAGTCAATGCTGTGAGCTCCTGCTTGCACTGTATTTGCTCGCTCACTAAGGTCCTTTGTAATCCATGGACATTCAGTGTTGGGAATTGACCCAGGTGAATCAATAGTTAACAAGTTAGAAAGTAGCAGTGTGCTGTCTGTGTGAACAAAGGCACTGGACTTTTTGTAGTTGTTTGCAAATACATAGAACTAGCCTTAAGAATGTTGATATATTTTAAGGAAAAATGTGGATTGTGGTATCAGGTTTGTTCTGTCTAACTGAAAAAATGTAATGCTGTATCTCTTGATATGCAAGCAAAAAGGACTAAAATTATTTCCATGTCCAAAGCTCAGCATTTCTTGTGGGTTCAACAGCCT
This sequence comes from Corvus hawaiiensis, assembly GCF_020740725.1. Classification (NCBI taxonomy): domain Eukaryota; kingdom Metazoa; phylum Chordata; class Aves; order Passeriformes; family Corvidae; genus Corvus; species Corvus hawaiiensis. The sequence continues at coordinate 30,158,404 of NC_063215.1, forward strand.
TTTTTACTACTTCCTCAGAGTCAGCTATGGGTGTACAGCTCAGGAGAAGACAGCAATATTAACTGAACTCCAGTGAGAAGCATATAGTACAGGTCATAGAATATATAAAGATATGGCATGGTCTTCAGAGGAGCTGAGCAGCCTTAACTTCCATTTATTTTAGTAGTCAACATTTACTGTTAGCAGCTCTAAAAATCAGGTCAGAAAGGTACTTCACTTGTAAACATAATCATTCTCTTTCTGTCCTGTAGCATATAAAAGGCTGTATACAGAAAAATGAAAACACTTGTACCTTGAAAGGAAATATGTGATAAGACTATTTGACTTTTTCATCTTAAATATATATGTAAAATGAATATACGTTTGCAACAGACATTGTGATGTTCACTGCTATAATTTAATCTTTCTGTACACATTTGGCTATTTTTTGGCGTTCAGTCTTATGAAGATATCAGTACTATTGGAACACCAAGATTATTGTTATCCTTATCCCAATAACGTGTTTCAAAATTCACTGCCATAGTATTATCCACCAACCTACATCTTATTTATGCATCATGGACCAGATCTTCTGTTTATGTAAATCACCGTATTTTTGCTGAAGTTAGTAATTAGGAGTGGCCTGTGCCAGCTGTGGATATTCCCAGGGACAAGCAGAGAGCATAGGAAGTTCCTGACATGAATGCATGTAAGCCCAATTATTATCAGTATAGTGTTAGAACAGTCAATGGTTTTCAAAAGAATCATTGGTAGATTATTTTTAAAATATATAAAGATACTAAGAGGAAATTGTGGAGTATCTATCAAAATATCGTAGTTCTCATGTTTGTACTGTAATAGCTCTTAAATACTCTTTCTGAGCCCATGAAAGAGAGCACCTCTCTTTCAGAGTACCTCCAATATTTAATGCAAGAACTAAATCAAAGCTTTGTGTGACTTACTAGTTGTTTTCCTTTTAGAAAAGTTGTACCTTCTCTTTGTTTTTTTTGAACAGGTACATCAGATCTGAGAGGTCCATAATTCTAATCAATTTCTGCCTGTCAATTATCTCATCAAATATCCTTATCCTGGTTGGACAAACTCAGACACATAACAAGGTATGAGATGGATTGTATTAAATTTTCCTTAAAGATTAATATTGTTGTTTTATTTGTTTTTAGCTTAAAATAATTATATCCATTTAGTCCTATACTCATAGGACTTGGTGGTTTTGGTAAAATATTAAGAGACAAGGGAAAATATTTACCATCTCTCATAGTCTTTTTTTCCCTTCCAAAAATCCCTTTTGGTATTGTTCCCTCTAGATAAGCTGTGTTCTCTGTGGTAGACTTGTGTGTTTTATAACTAAATTTCAAAGCAAAAAAGTTCAAAGGCTCAACATCAAAAGCGCAAATTCTGGTTCATTATAATAGTTGTAATAGGATTGTGCTACAGTGTTTTTGTCTTTTTATTAACACACTGGTACTCGAAAGGCAAATAGAAATTGCTTAGAAGTTAGAGTATGACTCTTGAAAATGTGCAGAAACAGACATAATAACAAGCCATAGAACTTTAGATCTCTGACTGATGTAGCTGTAAGAAAGTAATAAACCTGCATACCTTAGTTAGTGAGGTATTGCTGATTTATTAATAAATTGTTCTCCAAACATCATTGTAATTTGTGCCTCTCCTGTAGAACTGCAGGCTTGCCAGTGTTTTGAGGAATCACCCAATGCCTGGTGATGCTAGGCAGCTCTCACATGTGGCAATAGGTGGTTGCTTAAAATTAACCTTAACTACAGGATTGCTTGGAATAGAAAATAGTGTTTAGTTGGTTAACTGGGCAGTATGTGATAGAATGCTGTTAAGTTTTGGAGTAAGCAAGTGCTTGTAAAGTAGTTCGTTTTCCCACTGTGTTAAACTACTTAATGCACTGCTCATCTTAATTTTTCTGATATCGAACAAAATAATGTTCATCATCTTCTATAGGATAACTGATGTTTCTACAACACACCTGTAATTAATCATGACTTCTTTTCAAATAAGTGCTTAGCGGTTTAGCTGCCAGAAGTCTCATAAATTCAATGTGAGGCACATAGCTGTACCTTGTAAAACATATCCAAACCAAGCATAGCCATTTCCAGCACATAAGGTAAGAAAATTATTGAAGTCAAGATATTAATATGCTTTTAAAGTTTTTCAAGTGTGTAGAGGTACAAATAAACAAAATATGGATTTCCGGAAGAAACCCATGTAACTCTCACAGATTTTTTTCAGGAAGGAAAAAAGCAATGCGCTAACAACTTCAGAGTACCAGAGTACAGAAGATTAATCCTCCCTAGAATTTCAGCACTAACATACATAGTCATATATACTATTTTGTTATGCATTTCAAGAATAGATATGGTTCAGTAGCTGCAAGTTCCTGTGTACATTGCCACTGTAGAACCAGAGTTTGAGGGCATCAGAACAACTGTGTTGGATAACACCCTTCCTAGGTATGCTGGCAGACTTTCTCTGATGCTTTACTCTGGGAACTCTGAACTAAAACACACCCTTAATCCAGTTCCTTTCTATTAATGTTAATCTATTTGAGCTCACTCACTTCTGCTTCCTGAACTTCTCAAAATACAGAGATATTACCCTGGCATATTTCTGAGACCAACAGATCCAAAAATACAGATGTCAAAGGAAATAACTGACAGAAAAATACACATCACAAAGTTTATCTTTTTAATATGCAGTCTGAAAAATTACTGTAGAAGAACACTTCTTGCTACATTTGTCTTCTTTTTGAGTCCACATCTTGCTTTTGATACATTTACATTGATTTGTTTCTGAGATTTCATGATTTACTAGAAGTGAAGCTGTATGAGTTTTTAGTGTTTGAAAATTTTGGGAGAAATCTTGGGAATATTTTATTACAACAGTATAATATTCAAGTCAGCAAAAATTGTTTGATGAATAAAGGCTGAAGTAATATTTTATGGCAAGAAGATGAGCTCTTCTTCTTTTTTTAGTGTATTGGAGAAATTTGAGAAACATAATATGCCAGGTTTGGGTTTGTTTTCTCTGTTCCATTCTCATTCTTCTGTTTATACTATTCTTATATTATTGGGGCACCTAGTTAACATCCACATGATGATGTTAATATCACAGTACTGAAGCATATCCCTTTTTTCTAGGCTTTAGGTTTGCTCTGAGTTTAAATTGTCTGTAGATCTGTATTTGTGTATATTTCCTTTTTGAGTAGGTCCTCATTAATGTCGTCAAAGCTGAATTCCAGTTTAAAGTTGAACAGTGTGTAAATTAAGCATACCAAAGATGTATTTATAGCAAACAGCATATTGTTGATTTGCTTGCAGTTTGTGGTTTCCTTTATCTGTATTAAACACTTCACCAACTACTTTTATTCACTTCAATGCTATTCAATCTCCAAGAAATTTTAGTACACCCGTTGACATCTATGACAAAGAAAAAAAATACAGAGTGTCTTGGTCTAGATAAGTGCTGGTTTTTTGTTATTTTCTGTCTGGTTTAAATAAATCATAGGTATTCTAAAATGTTAGGTTTGGCTCTGCTCTTTGAAAGCTGAGTATATCATCGATGTTTTTGCAAAAGCTTCTTTTAATGAAAGCTAAGTGAGTTTGAATATTGCATTCTCTTTGGTTCAACTAAGTTCTGACTTTTTTCAGTAGAAAAGATCACCTCCCATGGGCAGAAATGGATAAAATATTTACTGAAGACATGTAGAAGGAATTTACATTCTTTCAGACTAGAATAGATTTTCCATTTCTTGTATTACCTGGTTAAACATGACTTTTTTGTCCAGTTTTAGTAACCTGAGGATACCAACTGTAGAACAGAGGTCTAGGTCAAGGGTCTTTTCAGCTTGTTTTAGAGTAGTTCATGATGGAAGTCAGGGAGAGGAGTAGGGTTTCTCTTGTAAGATTTGGATTGGGATAGCAAAAAGCCTTTTGTCAACAGCAAAGCTTTGCCTCTTTGTTCCTTCTTGGCAAAACATGCACACTTTTTTGAAGGACACAGCTGAGAAATGTTCTGCTTTTTTCATTATGTTTCCCCAAACCTTTCAAAACACAGAACTTTATTCAAAGCTTTCTTAATGTTTCAGACTGTGCAAAAGATTTCTGTTTTGCCAGATCCTGTTTTGAAGTACAGGTCACTGAAGGCTGAAATAAAAAAATATTATGTAATTAATTATGTATCTTGTTTAAATATTGTTGCTGTTATACTGTGTATGAGAAGCATATTAATTTACTTTAGTATTTCTTTTTGTCTCTTTCTTTCCACTGTTAAATGTTAGCCACATAATCATATTTAATCTTGACAATTTGCAATTGCTACACTTTAACAACTGAATTTAGTTTTAACTCTGAAATTAAGTTTCCTGAATTAAGGAAAGGTAAAACTTCTCATTTATAACCTAATTGTTCAAATATCTGTTATTTCACAAATCCTATGAGATGTCCCTAAGATCTACAAAAGCATTACATATTTACTTTGAAGAGACTGACAGGTATTTTTAGGAAATATCTATCAGTGATTTGTAGCTTTCACTGTATGATAACTCTTGCTATATTATGTTTCCTAATGTTCTTCTTGCCATCAAGAAAAATGGCTGTATTTCTTCTATATGTGGACCTTTAACACTTAAGCTATAAACTTTTACTCTGCTTCTGATCCCATTTAATGAATAGATTCTCTACCCCCCATACGTTATTGATTAATATTATGTGGACTTTTTTCATAAATTCTCTTTCCTTTTGTATACACTCAGAAAATATCCTGGTTTTTTCACAGTTTTGCCAAAACAAAAACATATTTGCTTTTTGATATAAACAATTCCTGTATATCTATTTTTCCTGTGAAGTAAACAAAGATAAATACAATTTGAAATAAACAGTAGAATTCCTTATACATATGAGAAAAAGTTAATTATTTTCTATATAATCTGATTCTGGCTATAATTAAGGGTTCATGGCTGAAGTTTGAGTCACTTGTGAGAAAGTGCCGTATTTTTAAATATTTTTTAAATGTATTTTTAAAAATGCCATAAGACTCAGTACGTTTTGTCAGCCATAGTCAGATTTCTATGTGCCTGCCATGGAAAGAAAGTGCCGTATTTTTAAATATTTTTTAAATGTATTTTTAAAAATGCCATAAGACTCAGTACGTTTTGTCAGCCATAGTCAGATTTCTATGTGCCTGCCATGGAAAGAACAGGGAATATGTTAATGCAAGATTTAGTAACCCTGATATTCTGTGTCATCCATGTTTAATTGCAATATTCAGTTTATTATGCTTACTATTTTTATTTTGAAATTAATCTCTTAGACCATACCTTAAGGGATATGAAAAAGGCCTGTCCTCATCACCATACCATAAACTGTCAGTGGCCTGACACTGTAAATAAGCAAAACCCCATAAAAATGTGTAGATAATAAGATTAGAATGTGCACTAAATAGACTGACTGGACAAAAAGAACCCACTTTTAGTATTTTTTTTTAATAGAGGTGTTAGGTTAAAAGAAACAAATAGAAGTGGAAAGAAGCTGAGAAGCCAAGCATCCCATTCCCATAGCACTCTGAAGTAGCTGACTGCGAAACTAGAGCTCCCTTAGGTTTTGAGAGACGGTGGGTGGTGGGATCCCCTGAGAAACCTGCAACTGTTCAGGTGATACTAATGCTGCCTCTAACCACGTGGCTCTTGCCCCATATCTGCCACTGACTTACAGATGCAGGCATCATGGCAATATATCTCCTAGGAAACAGCGGGGGAGACCTCAGAGCAGATGGAATGAACAGAGAAGTGATGCTAACACAGCATTAAGGTTGTGTTAGAAAATCAATGAGGAAGTAGGGAATTCAGTATGTCAAGCAGTAGCACTCCATATTTCAAGTCTTTCTGTAGAACTTCAAGGGAATACTTTCCTTTTAAGCAGTTGAAGCCTGGGAAAATATATCCGTCCATTTTTGTCAGTATCCAACTTCCAAATTAGCACCTACTCTGCTGATTGTCATCTTTTTCTTTGTGTAGCAGCTTTTTGAACAGCTGACCCAGAGAGTCTCTGGTATGGGTCATCCATCCCAGAAACACACCAGTAAATAGGTCAGAAGTCAGAGTGCACTGCACCACACGCATCTGTCTGCTTTGTGTTTTGAAACTCAGAAACAACCAAAGGGAGAAAAGCCAATTTAACTGAATAACTATTACAGGAGTAGGTCTGTTTAAGCAATGCTGTTTTACCATGCCAAATTCTGACAAAACCTGTTAACATCAGCTGAATTAACTACCTGCTTTTAGATTCTCAGGAGAACCTCTGGGAGCAGATCTTTCTTACCCAAGATCACTAAACATTGTCATTCATGTTACTGTTACCTGCCTCAGAGGAGAAGGTAACATTCTTCTCAAAAGTGCCTGTCAGACTGTTTCTCAAAATACATCAACTTTGTCATTCAGTTTGCTATATCTAAACAAAACAGACATTTTGATTGTAAGCAGGTTACAGGGAAGAAATTGGTTAGATATTAGGAGCATGTGTTCTCTGTCTCCAATCCCCAGAACCTCTTAAAAAGCTCTTTGAGCTATTTTAGAATCGCAGAATTGTTCAGGTTGGAAAATCTGTCCAACCTCATTCTCAAGGCAGGGTCAGCTGTTAGGTCAAAATGGGTTGCACAGGACTTTTTATCATAATCAAGTCTTGAAAACCTCCAGGCATGATGGCACATCTTCCTTGGGAAACTTCATCCACTGCTTGACTGTCCTCATAGTCAAAATGTGTTTCCATATAACTGGTATAGACCTCCTCTTGTTTCTTTTTATGCCTATTGTCCCTCATCATCCCACTACACATCACTGTAAAGAACCTGGCTTCATCTTGTCAATGACCTTTCTATAGTCACTGACAGGTTGCTCTTAGATGCTGTTAGCTCAGACTTTCCTGAGGTAACTCTTTGTTGTCCTACTCTTCCCAAAATTGTGTGGTTTTTCTTCCTTGATCTTCACGACCTGTTTAGAGTAGTTTTTTCTCTTCCGAAATTCACCCCCACAGCCCTAAGGAAAATAGTTCATTCTCTAACAAACACCTTTCTGAATAATTTCAATCTGTTGATGACTCAAGCAGATGTTTTTCACACCTTTTTCACACCTCTCTTTTGCCTATTTTTTGAATTTCAGTGGAAATAGAAAAGTAGTCAATGGGAAGTAGATCAATCTACAGTTAAATGTTCATGTCTTTCACTTACATAATCTTACTTTTAAGAAAGAGGAAACAATAAATGATTCTAAACAATAGTAAAAATTGTTTAAAAATGGAGTTACCATGGCAATTGACATCACAAGATTAAGGGTTTAAGTAATAATATAACAACAGCAACATCAAAACCAAGTTACTTGGTTATTTTCATTCTAATTAAAAAGTTGAATTTCTAATGGATTTTCTTATGTGAATTACCCTAAGAATCTAGGCATAGAAACCCTTTGCCACAAAAACCTAAACAGATACAGAAACACAGTAAGATTTTTTTTTGTAATAGATATCTGGTAAAATAATACATCAAAAATCACAACTCTAAGATAAGTGCTATGTAAGTCTTATGCCCTACAACAATAATTATTACATCATTACTCTTTCTGTATAACAGAATGAAACTATAGAGAACAAAATCACTTTTAAACAACTATAATTTAACAAATAATAGTGTAAATTTGGTGCAAAATACTGTCTACCTATTGTGCTGGATTTTATTTATACATCGCTACACCTCCCTGTTGGGTCTGCATATTTTTAGGAACATATGGTATGCTTTAACCTTGACATGCACTATGAAGTTCATTTGTACAGTTTTGCATTTTTTCCTTTTATTCTCCTAGGTCATGGTTTTTAGGCCCTATGTCTTGCAATCACGTCAAGTGAGAGCATTTTATCAGAAAATCACTGTTGGATTGATCTGATTCTCTGACTGGTCTGATAAGAGTTTCATTCTCATTTCCACTTCCTATCTTTTCTTCAAGGTGATGTTAAGTGAAATTTCATGGGAAGTGGGACAAGCAGTATGCAAATCTGTGTTCTAGACTGAGGCTAACAGTAAAATGGAAAGACAAGGATGATCACACGAGTTCTGACCTTTCCTGCTTTTTCTTTCTGAGAAAGAAATGGTGGTCATTGTGTGCCCAAGTCAATGAAGTCAGCATTCGGCAAGTGTGATCTGAGCATATTTATGACATGAGAGAGACCAGTGTTGGTAGACTCTCTGGATCACAGCAGGGTTTTGTCAAGAGAGGGATGCTAGCTTGTCAAATAAAGGGACTCCTACGTATGACCAGGGACCCAGAATTATGTACCTAGAGATCCTCTTGGTGCTAATGTAAAAGATATGTACTACTTCTAAATTTTAGACTGCTGCTGAAATATGACCTTTTTATGCTTGTTTTCATGGACATACATGCTTATTTTGTTGAGTCTCAGTGAGTCATACCATAGACATTAAGCCTGGTACTGAAAAATTTGACAGTAAATGTGCTCTGGTATTTTTTTCTTCTAATGGTTTTGTCAAAATTCATATCAAACTGACATTGTGGATGAATAAGTAGGTATTTTGTGGAATTTAATAGAAAATTATCCTCCAAATAATTGTTGAAAGAAAATGGTAAAGGTAAATTTATAAAGCATGCATTTGGCTATAATCATGGACATTTTTAATGAATGTAATTGTGAGATTTCCAGAACCCTGCAGGGAGGTGTACATGTTTGTAATAAAAAGGCCTCAAGCTGTTAAAACTGATAGAATTCCTGTAATGTCAAGAAAGTTCAGTTTGCACTAGACTTCTGGGTTTAAAAACAGGATGGAAAACATGTTAGTATCTCTCTCTCCTGAAGAAAATTGAAATATATCTGGCACAAGGAGTCCAGCAGTTGGAAGGAAGTATGAATAAGGTTGGCACAAAATGTTGTTCCATTAGTAAGTGATTATATATCTGTCTCTAATTAGTAGCGTGGCATATAATTTGTGCTCTATGCTTTTCATTTCATGAAAAATTGCATTTGCAACCTATCACATATTTGCTAAATAATTTCTTTAAGCTGGAAATCTAAATGGATGTATTATTCTTTAAATACCACTTAAAGTTAGGTGAAAGATTAGAAAGAGAATGGCTGCCTTAACAAGCTTAGCTGAGCCATACAGGACAGCAGAACCTGATGTGTCAGAACGTACAGCTATTGAAACCTGGGTTTTAAAAAGAAGGGATTAATTGCAAAGCTGTTGTTATTTGCATTTAGATTTGACACTTCTTATATTTAAGAGGGCTTTTAAGTCTCTGTCTTTTATTGTATATCCTCTTATGTCAAGTCAATCAGCGGTCAGGCTTGAGTGTTAGCAATTTAATTATTGCTATAAAACCTTAATTTTGACACTGCTTATCTTTTAAAGTAAATACAGAATAGTAATAGCATTTTACTGAACTGAATGATCTGACAAGGCATTGTAGTTGTACTAAAATGGAAGAAAAATGTTTTTGCTAGGAATAATAGTTAGACCTCGGTATGAAGACTATATTAAGGATGGACAAGGACTGTTGTTAGACTCAGTTTGTCTCCTGTAGTTATTCAGAAACCACAGGTGATAAAATCACTGCAGAAACAAATATGTAAGACTTAAACCTGATCAAGTGTCTACTTCCATTCGTTTCTAAAGGATTCTTCCTTTTGGAAAGAAGATTCAACAATAACACCTGACATTAGTAAAAACATTTTCTAGACAGATTTTTAAACCTTAGCAAGATGATTCAGTCACAGTCCACGAATACCTAAAGAATGTATCTGTCCTTGTTAAACATTAGCCATTAAGCAATCAAACATATCTTTTTAACTGTAGGAAATTTTCTGCCAATTGCAAATAGGAAGCGTTCAAAACTTTGAGTTGTGGCATTAATCCCAGTGCACACATTTTTCCAGTAGCAAATGCAAAGCCTGAAATGAATCAGAGCTAAGCCAAATTGCATTGCCTTGCAGTTGCCATGGCTAGGAGCATGCACACAAGTTATTGATACAGCTCATATGACACTCGTTATGCCATGATGACTTCATTATGTGTTGGAGCCTCTGGAGATCTCAGTTCATTGAAGTTTCAATATTTCAGTGGATAGGTATGATAAGCAAAGCAGAGCCAAAGAAACAAATCAGGGTGTTTTTGTCAAAGGAGCCCTTTACAGAATTGCCATTCAAGATATGTGTATGCTACACTCAGTGCAACTGGACCTTGTTATCTGTTAGTGATACACTCTCTTAGTGTTAAATAATAAGAATTCACATGGGTTTTGCTAATCTCAGCTCATGGTCCTTCTGTTCTCTATATTTAAACCTGTCATCATATGTCATCTAGAAGGACTGGTTTAGGTCACTCGGATTCACTTGTCTCCCTTAGAAATTGATGGGCAGAAATCTCCTAGTGCTATGAAAGATTAAACTTCTGGAAGGAATTTGTCTAAATGGTGTTGAAAACTAGGAAATAAAAATGGATGATTAAGAATGCACAAAACAAGTAGCCCTCCAATGCAGTCCCTAGCTTCCTACTTCTCCAAACTTCTTGTCAGGCTCATATGTAGAATACTCCCCTGTGGCACTCCAGTTCTCTCATCATGGTCTGCTAGAGGTTTTTGTTTTCTGGAGCTTCTAAAATATGAGAATTGATCTACTATAAAGCATTATCTAGACTGCTCTAAACCTGTAAGTATCAGTTGGTTTAGATATGATGCTGTATGTTCAGAGGATGGCAATGATTGCAGTGGTTGGCTCTGCAGGCAGAGTTATCTGATCTGTGCAGATCACAGAGCATCAGTAAGGGAATTCCCTGCAGAGGAGCAGAGAGAATACAAATAAACTTTCCAGAGGTAATTTGGCTATATTTTGTCATCCAGAGTGTGATGGACATCTATATAGTCTGGAAGATTCTGTAGGAGACATCCCTGCTAAGAATATAATTTAAAATGCAACGTTTTATACTTGCTATTTTTAGTTGCCAAGATGCATCTGAGAGACATATAGCATTAATTATTAATTATTGTTGTTGTTGATAAAAATAAACCTATCATTAAGGCTCTGGGAATATTTCCAACATCAACAAATTTTCCATTTGATTTATTAATGGATATAAATATTTTTATTTTATATTTCCCTCCGTTCAGAACCTCAAGTTATTTCATACTTCCCCCTCCCATAGGAAAAAGCTTGAGTAAATGTATCAGCCTTGCACTCTGTTCTCAATGTCAGCCCATTGAGATCTGCCAGCTCTCCTGTAGAAACAGTGAGGACCCATTTAGCTGTACTTAGACTGTATTCTCTCCATTAATGAGGATTTTGACCATAGAAGTGTTGATTGGTACACAGAAACAGTGGATGCTTTGAAGAAGGCTGGACATGAAACTCTGACAGATAAAATGGAGCAAAAAGATGCTTCGTTTCCTCCCAGCAGTGAGGGTAGGGTCGCCTACAGGGAAAAGCTGTACTAGAAGCAGTAGTGCTGTGTAGGGGACAAACTTTGCTCTTATTGATTACAGTCACACATGAGAGGAACCAAAGAATTAATTAATTTTTTTTGCATTAGCAGAGGTTTCTGACTGGTCTGGAAGTGTCACCCACCGAGCACTCCGCATGTAGAGCAGATTAGAGTGGTTAAATATTTAGGCCTCAAAAGCTGATACACCAGTGAATCACACAGCAGAGAAGAAAGGTCACAACTTTTACTCTATATACTAATGCGTACAAATAACAGTACTGTGATAAAAGCTGACATTTTGGAGTTCAGGGGCTTCCAGACAGGCTTTTTCCACTTTCAAATAAAGAAGACAGCTTACAGGATACCAGCTTTACCTTCTGATCATGTAGGATTTTTCAGCATTTCAATTTCACTATTGAACCATTGTGTGATGATGGCAGAGCACAGGAACTCATAAGAAAGAGAGGCAGCATCCAACAAGAGTATTCCAATCTCTAGAGGCTCTGGCCAGCTGGGTATTTCTTACAGAGGAGCCCACCATGTTCATGGACTATTGTAGGCTTTGTCTGTTGCTCCAACCTGGAATCTGACAGAATAAACCTCTTTGGGGATTTACAAGTTAATAGTTAGGAATGACAAGTTAAAAGGCCACACGTGTGGTCACAATGAGTTGAGCACATTTCTAACTTCCCTAAGATACTACCTGCTCTTAGATCTTCTCTGATTTTAGTGCATTCCACATGGATAGCTCTGTGCCAGATAAAAATTCATCTCCCCTCACTGAGGCGCTTTTTTTTTCTGCAGATAGTCTTTTAGTACATATTGTTTTAGATGGAAACAGTTTGCATCCCATATATATTAAACTTTTAATAGAAGACTCAGTGAGACATGGAGCCAGGGGTTAATCATGTGGTTAGCCATGCGCTTAATGACTTAAAATAACTGAAGAGATTTTATTTCCTTTAAAAGGCTACTAATGCATTCTTTAATAAGTCATAATTTGTGTGTAATAAAATGCCTGGGCTCAGTCAATGATAATTTTGCTACTTAGGAACAATTTGAAATCACACACTCTTAGAACAATACAGAAGCATTTGCTTTCCATCTGAAGCTCTATGGTAAACATCTATGTTTCTTTGAGCTTTATGGGACATGTTGCATTTTGCTTAATATTTTTATCATTATTTACCTTTCAAATAACAAAAACTAAATTGGAACAGAGCTCAAAGCATTTTGGAAAAAGAATGTTTATATATGCTAATGACTTCTAATTAGGAATAAAAATACTAGAAATTAAGATAATGTGTTACTAGCAATACAGTTACTGTGTCTTTAATTATAAGCAGTGCCTTCCAGGCCATAGAGAGTTTGAGTGGAGAACAGACCAACATGCTCAGTAGACAAGACAGCCACCCATTCCTCTCCTCTTGAACACCAAGGAAAATTCCTTCTTGTGTAAACAGACCTGTGGTACTTCTAACTGTGGAGAAGGGTGTCAGTAAAATTATTTTATTTCCTAGTTACTGTGAAAAATGCAGGTAACTTGTGAGCATGGTGGTGGTGCTACGTTGACAATTTGACTTGATAATCTCAGAGGTCCAACCTTAACAATTCTATGATTTTTTGATTATTGGACAGTGTATAATGTCTGTCATTTGCTGTCAAAAAGGAGGAGAGAGAATTTTTCAGCCAAACTGTCTTGGTAGCAGCCAACCACCACTTTACACTGCCTCTGCTCTGAGATGTGGTCCTAGTTTTGAAGGCTGCATTTTCCATTCTTATCTACTCCTTGCAAGGAGTGTTCATAGTGACTGGAGATTTCTCTTTCAGGCCTGCATGTGGAAAAAATAATCTGTTTTCAAATTAAAGATTAAGAAAGAAAAATTGCCATTAGTCTCTGATGTCAACAGTCATCCTTTATTTTCTTCCCTTCAATTCTTTATTCTTTCATCTTCATTAATTGGTTGTCTGGCTTTTATGATTTGTGATCTTTTGCTTTTGGTCTGGCTTTCCTCATCCTTTCCATTGATGCCAATTCTTTGTTTCTTTGTCATCCAACATTATGATCAAAGCCAATATTTGGGAATTCATGGACTTCTACACAGGGCTTCTCCATTTTCAAATAGAAGGACAGCTTGCAGGATACCAGCTTTCCCTCCTGATCATATAGGTTTTCTTCAGTATTTGTATTTTACTGGAGAAAATTTTTCTGATGGTAGTAAGGAACTGAAACTCATAAGAAAGAGAAGCAGCATCCAACTACATTATTCAAGTCTATAATGGCTCTGGCCAGCTGGGCATGTTTTGTTTCCAGATAATTTCTTACAGAGGAGCTCATCACATTCGTGGACTTTTGGAGGGTTTGCCCATTGCTCCAACCTGGACTCTGACAGAAGCAGCTTCCTCAAGGATTTGCATGTTAGAAGAAGGAAAGTTCCTTGTCTGTTCTATTTCCACCCCCTTTTTCTGCCTCTCTTTAATTTTCTAAATTAAGAGGCAGAGATCTTCCTGTTCGCTTTGTCCCTCCACATTTCTTGTCCACTTTTTCACTCAACTGTCAATCTTCTCAGCAGATAATCTCTTTAGAGTAATGTCTATCCTCTTCTGTTGTTGCCTTCAAATTACCGAATTCCCTTTCTCAGCCAGGATAAGTTGAAATTTCAAGCTCAGTTATAGAAACTGAATGCAGTAGCTCTGCCTCATAGATAGAAAAATGAGAAATAAAGTGTGGTTATGAGATGTGATAGCTCAGTAAGACTCTTACCATGTGCCAGAGGGACATATATTGTGTGCAAGCAGTTATCCATTGCAGTGCTTCTCATAAGAAATGTTTTGTTCTTCTTTCTGTTATTGAGCTATAGTTTAAAAGACAGTGGGGAGCAGAGATTATATTACTATATATTTAATATAGAATTACAGTATGCAATGATGTCATATATAGTATATATTTTGCATATTGTGGAATCAATTAAGGAGGCTTCCACTCAAAATTAAGTGCTTTAATAGTATTTTAATTGCCCCCCAGTAATTTAGCTGGGGGGTTTTATCCTAAGCCAGCCAGCAATCTAATGCATCACTGACACTTTTGCAGCCCCATGGCACAGAGTAGGACTGAGAAACTGCCTCTTGCACAGGTGCAAAATAACCTAATTATGTAAGAGCCTGTTCTGAAGTCCCTTCAAGAAACCATCCATTCTGGTATGTGGCTGTCCTGTTCCTGTGTGGCTTTATGCTATTATGGGAAATCACACTATACAGCAGTTTTTTCTTTAGCAAGCTGACCATCACGATCTCCCTTGCAGTACTCATATCTTCAAGTACTCTGTTATGTTCTAAAGTAGGCCAGGCATTCTTTGCTAAATTTATGGCTAATACTACCTTTTAAAATCAAATCTACTTTTATAAAATTGTGGTGTATTGTTTTAATCTGTTAACAGAATGAAAGTTTTTAAAGAGACAAAATTGAACTCAGTAAATAAATAGATTGTTTATTAAACACCCACTTTCCAGGCTGATCTTAGGCCCTTTTTTTATCTCTGTGTTATGAGAGATTGAGATCATTAGATTGATGCTTAGACCATCATGTCACTTCCATGTTTCTGTGTTTACTAAAATCTACCTTTTAAAATCAGTGTTAAACTATGGGCTGGTTGAAGAACGTTAAACAGGGCTGGATGTTAACTTGTACCTGCAGCCAGTAAATCCTTGTTAAATGACAGGAAAAGTGTAACAGCAGAGCTGCTTGAAAACCATCACGATCAGCATACATCAGTATGAATCACTAGGTAAAGTGAAAAACAGTGAAAATTAATCCTGAAGTCTAATTCAACTCCTTTGCATTCCTTTTAAAATGCAAACAGGCCATAAAGCCTCTGCTGCCTAGTTAAGCAGTTAGTCTACAAGTGCTTTGTTTCAAGGGCTCAGCACAAAGTAGCTTGAATACACTAGCAAATATGTCCTTCTTCATTTCTTCTAGCTGCTTGTCAGAGTAATAGAATGGGTGCTATTCTCTTGGTTTCTCTAATTCCAAATAAGGGTTTCATTCCCTCCCAGCTCTCATTTAGGGGCAGATTTTCCATACAGTGCTTTCTAAGCTGCACAATACACCCAGATTATACTGGGGGCTGTGTAGCATGAAATCCTGCAGAGCTTTGAAATTAAGCTTAAAACCCTGCCGTGCTTTGGAGATGATGGCTATGTATTCAGCAGCAAGTTGGAGGACGAGTGGAGAAAGGCCCAGGAGTTTCACAAATATTGCTGGGACAGGACTAAGGTGTTCCAGATAGGACCCATCCAAGGAACACCATTTTGTATTTACTATGCCTGCCAAAATAACAGCCCACCACACATTTGCTATACTTTTACAAAATGTCATAAAAAATTAATTGTGGTAGATCAAACACAGAAGCAAAATTTATGTTTACATTGTATTAACTTGTTTTCTTGTGGGATGGTGTTCTTTGCAATCCCTTTTGTTTTTTAATTCTTTTTAAGCCATCTTTTCTTATGGGACAGTTTTCTGTATACTCTGAGTTGTAGAGTGGATTTGAAATTGAAGGATCTAATCATTTGTATATACAAAGCTAGTAAGTGGCGCATTGAGTCAACAGAATTTGATAGTAGCACCTACAACTGAATCAGACTTTAATTCTGAAGTGAATTCTTGCTCCTCCAAAGCTCTGGGACCTGTGCAACAATTCCATTTAAGATAAGTCTTTTGTTGCAATGCCTGTGACAGGATAAGAAAACCTAAAGTAACCATTATCACCCAGCTAGGTGAACCAATTCGTTTTCAAGTTGTTCCCGAGCAAGAATTCACGGTCCACAAACTTAACACCCTTGTGGAAAATCCTGTATATTTCTTTCAAAAGGGGAAATGTTTTGTAATTCCATTACTGTTTAAAAAATTATTGTATCTTTGTTTTATATTTCAAGAGAATATTTGGTGCATCTCTTGAAAAAACACAATTTCAGAGCAGTTTGGAATAAATTGTAAAGAATTCCATTAAATCTGATAGAACATTTCTTTGTGCATGTGTATGTGTGTGCATGTGTGCCTGTGTACGCTGATGTGTCTAGGATTTTCCAAACAGGAGTCTGTCATATAATATATAATATTTTTTTAAATACACAACTTCCTTTGATTGTGATGGGATCTACAAGTGTGTATGAGAGTAGAATAAAGTTCATTAGTGACTAGATCGACCAGGCACAGAATCCTGAGGTCAAAATGCAACTCTGATGCATTTCCAATATGAGCAAATGATGAAAACAAAGGCAATGTGCTAGATACATATAAAGAATTCACAAAAATATCTGAACACAGGGACATGGGGTACCTACAATATATGCTGTTGAATCAAAAGATAATATGCTTTATTATCCTTTTTTCCTTTGTTTGAAGATACATTTGAAAATTATTAAAATGTCTATTTTCTTTTGAAAACAAAGCAAAAAATCAAAATGTTTTGTTTAATATTGCAATATTCTAATGCATATGAATGCATAATATCATTTATATATTCCTTAAGTGTCATTTGAGGTGAGTTAATATCAACCAAATAGAAGAATTCAATTAATAATAAGCCTTCCTTAGTTCAAAAATATTTCAGAGTTCAAAATAATGTTTAGACTTTCAATGAGGGTAACAGTGGCAGGTGAAGTTTTTGTTCTACCAGCACACTGGATATCTTTCTACATATTTGACACCTGGTTCCATACATCATGTGTTTTCCTGCATCATTTGTCTCACATTCATGGAATTTTAAATTTTGTTAGAAGTATCAGCAATTTTTTATGGCAGTAAGAAGCTGTGAATGTGTTACAGGTCCGTGGGCAAGCAGCTTGAATTGATCTTATTTTGCACAGTGATGCAGTTGCTTTTCAGTGATCTGAGAATCGAATCATGTCTTATGTTAAGTAGTCATGGCATTATATCCTGATGAATTTATTATTCTTTCTATTAAGTTTTTCTGTGAGCAATCACAATACTGACAAGGCTGCCATATTCACATTTTTAAGCAGCTGGTGGGGCTGATTTGCCTAAAGGCTCCCAGGGGACAGTGGGTGTTCCAATCCTTTTACAAAGAGAAGTGACAAGTTGGGCTCTCTTAAGTGACTGTGCCCCTTTCTTTATGCCTCTAGATTCCTCCATCTCAGCAGGAGAAACATTAGTATAGATTTGCAGTGTAATATTAAACTGATTTAACTTTAACTTTGCAGCTTTTCTGTTACTGGTCTTGCCATGCATAAGCACAAGTTCATGTAACATAGAGGGCTTAGCCTGATTCTCAGTACCTTCTCTACATTTAGGGTAGAAAGAATTGATTTATTTCTTAATCTAGCTAGAGAGTTTAGGATGGTACTTAGCATTTAACCTGGGATTTTACTTACTCTTTTCTTGAAAATACTAATATGCTGGCATACTAGCCCTGAAATCCACTTACGTTGTGGCAGCTTAACTTATAGTAGCAAAAGATACCACAGATGCATAGATGATAGGTTTTAAAATTGTTTGTGTTTTAAGTATTAAGCACACTTCACAGGGTATATCCCCAATGATATGTGTGAAATATCATTCAAACTTCAGTAGTCTAGACTTAATGAAGTTAGTGAAAATTCTGAGCCAATTCTAGTAACTTCATGGCTTTGCCCTTTCTGGAAGGACTGAAACACTTGAAATTACTGCAGTATATTCAGAAATTAAATCCAGACATCTTTAATTAAATTTTTTTTTTGAGTATGTGTTTTTTTATATCTCAAGACTTTCAGGTTACAATTTCAGACTTGCTTCAAAATGTACCCCCTTTGTGGAGTTGAACTGTTCAGCATTTTGCTTGCCTCCAAACCCATGTATGATACAGAAACCAGATATTCTCCCAAGCACCAGCTCTGAAGGGCCCAATTTATTCTGTGTTCTGAGAGCACACCAAAACTGCAGTGACAGAGCAAACCTCCCAACAAAAAATACCTAAAACTGCATTTTTTTTCCCCCTTGAAGCTCTGCTCTTGGTTCTTATGTGGTTAGGAGTCTCCTGCTTTTCTGAAACCAGTGGAAGGTAAAGCTCCGGACTAATTTACACAAAACAGCATCTGTGGAATTCAAATGCTAACTTGAGATAATTTAAATTTTTAAAACTGTTTTCCCCTTCTGATCCTGTGTGAAACTAAACTGCCTGTTAGTAACACCTTCTTAAACGAAGATTATAACATAAATGCATAAGCATTTACGCATGAAAGTGTTGATATTAATTATCTTCCCATAACAGGAATGTGCTGTTGGTTGATTGTAGTAGGATGTAATCATACATTTAGAGAATTTTCAATCTTATCTAAATACACATCAGCTACACTCCTTCAGCAGCAGCTAGGCTGCTCCTTGGTCAAAGATTTGTACACAGCTCCACTGCTCCCAGTGATCCAGGGATGCCTTGGGACTGGTGCACAGCACTGCTCCCTGTTTTTCACACCAACTGGTCTGCGTGCTCATCAGTGTTATTTTCTAACACTGGTTTCTATACACATTTTGTAGCAAAATATGACCATTCAAATGGTACATTTAACATATATGTCAGATTTGTTTAGATTCTTAACCACACTGTCAGGTTTCATTTAAATGAAAAAGAAATCAGGCTGATAAAGCTGTTGACATTCAGATTCTTTCTAAATTTTGAAGTGTCATTATTATCTTTCTCTTGTGATGTAGTTATGATATACTCTGAGATAAAGAAATACACTTTTAAAATGTGAACTTTCACAGTTTTATTTTAAGGCAGAGCTTTTATAGATTTCCAATCACATAAATAGTTGAGAAGTATCATTTAATTCACAGAAAGATGAATCTTGGCTGAAGACTATACAATTAAGCAAATGAAAGCTGTTAGCCTTATTTAGCCTCATTTTCATATATCACATAGCAAGAAAGGCAACATTTTTTCATTTTTGTATGGTCTCACACCCATTCCAGGGTTGGAGGCAAGATTATAGCAGATTTTGAAAAGTTTGTAATGGATTTATTACATTTAATGAACATGCAATATATGGCTCCTCAGCCTTAGCTGACATTTTGAAATTAGGCTTCCAGCAGTGAAATCTTGTCAGGGATGGGTTTTAGATTACTCAAGCTTTCAGGATTAGAGCTTTTTGTCCATAATGTCAAGTACAATTGTCTGTTAAATGCTAAATGAGCATACCATTGGTAATGCACTAGCAGCACAGAGAATAGACTCTAGAGAGTTTCAATTTTTGCTGACTCAGAACTTTATTATGAACCTTATTCAGAGTTCTAGTCTTGAGTGTGTAAGGACATAGAGGAGAAAGATGTCTGTAGAGTTTTTAAAAGTGTATTTTATACTGTTTTCAGTTTACATTACAGTAGAACAAGTTGCGTTATCAAAAACACAAAATTCTATTTTTATTTAAATTTCTGCACGTTTTTGCCATATATAAATATGCCCTTTATATGGTAAAATATATATTTGTACATAAGTGAAGTCTAACTACTATAATCTTTAAAAATATGACTTCTTAATATTTCTGTCTTGCACAGCAACAGTGAAGTTAAGAATTTAAAAATATGACCAACCGAAAAATAACTATATTAGAGAAACAGACAGAGAAAAACAAATAAAAGGTCATGTGCATCATGTTTTGTCATGTTATGCACATTAATTTGTACTGAGTTAATTCAATGGCAGTCTAAAATCCCATATCTTTTATATCTATAAAGCAGTGTTTGAGCCAGCTGTTATCTCAGGCCCAATATGTTATCTCAGGCAACAATAATGTAGGTATTAATTCAGTAATATGGAAGTTTTTAATCAGAAAAGGCATTGAAGGTAATGCCATCTGTGCCCTTACATCAGATGGCTAGACTCCACTGCTCAAAGTGTATAAAATGTTGGGAGTCTTGAAAAAATGTGTGTACAGATATGTGTGCTGAGTCAGCAGTGTCTAAACTGGAAAATGAGAAAGCATTGAGGAGAGGTTTGCAGGTCACCACTGCAAACTTAGCACTTCTGCTTGCTCTAAAATCACAGAAAGCCCTTTCCAAGGTCAGGTCAGTCCTCCCACTTTGTGGGGGGAGCAAGACACATGTTTATTTCTGTCCCTGGCTCTCATCTTGCCTTGTCACGACTGTGTGCAAGGCTTGAGTTCTAATTAGACAAAACATGACTTTTCAACCTTAAAATTCATCTTTATTTTAATTGGTAACTCCACCAACCCATCAGCAATTAATTTATTCTCTTTCTTTTTTAATTGATTAATTCCTCAGTACAGTAGAAAATAATTGATGGTTTAAGTATTTTGCTACTGTTCAATATTTCTTACTTTGAAAGTAAATATCCTCAGAGTCTCTCATTGGAAGACTGTTATCCTGTGACAACATTTTAATCCACTGAAATCTTTTAATTACCTTGACTGTTTGTGTTTGATCTCACCAACTACCAACCAGTGCAAATATTTTTTCTTCTGTTTTCTGCACCTTTTGGTGACAACATATTTTCAGCAATACACATTTTCTACTTTTGTATATATCATCACTTTTCTTTAAAATGGAGCAATTTTTAGTGCTGCGAGTGCCTCATGAGGCAAGACCATGAGGCACTGAGCCAAGTAGATTATTGGACTAAGCAGGCTAAATTCCATTGACTTTGCCAGCATCGGGCCAATTTATGGTAGTGTCAGATTTGGCTTATATCATTTCATCTGACAAAGAACATCCCATCAGTCTATGTACTTTGCTTTTGATTTAACAGTTTTGGGTTAGTAACTAACTGTGGCTGCTCATGCTGGGGTTTTTGGGGTTTTTTTCTGAAATGGTGCACTCCTCTATCATCAAGTTGCAGAGTTAAAATGGTCACAAGGCTATGTCTAACAGCCCTTGTAGGATCATTTCAATACAATCTTCTCAGCCCCGTGTAGCAGTATTGCAGTAGCATAAGACCCATCTCAGAGCCAACAGCTGGACCAGCTGAGACCATAGGACTAAGAAAGAGGGGACATTGTTCTCCATTCCTCCCTTGCCCCTGTCCCTTAGTGACCAAGGGCTCTGCGTGGGACCCATAGCAGCCCTGTTTCTAATACACCAATTCATGGGATGTTCCAACCACAGCCGTGTGTAGACCAGCACCAAAGTTATTACAGGGAAAGATTTGTGTGTGTGTGTGTCTGTTGCATCTGTTCCTGAATTGTGCCCTATACACTGTCACCACACATGAAGACCTGTCCTGAAACATCTGAAATTTACTAACTAGATGCATAATAAAGTAAAGGCTACAAAATATTCACAGAAATCTAGTGACCAGTAGAATTAAAACACAGTGCTAGAGTTTCCACTTACGTGGAATAAGCTTACTCCACTGACTTCGAAACAGATGCATAGGCTGAGGCCAGATTGCTCTGTGGTTCTTAAAGCAAGACAGACTCCTGAGAAAGAGAGAAAATGCACACTAGTTTTCCACCTTTTGTGAAAGAATGTGGGGAGACGTTTACAAAGTGCGTAACTACATAAGGGTGCAGAGGGCATGCATTGTCAGGATATTGTTCTGGCCTTAGGATTAAACTACTTCACATTTTGAAACTATGGTGACAAGCAGAGCAACAGAAGTGTGCAGGTACAAACAGCACACAGCTCATTAATGTGTGGGGACATTATTGTAATCTTATTTTGAGTCCGAGTTTTGAACAAATGACAGTGTGTTTTATGGTAATTATTGACTTTTTGGTGCCTCTTAGTATTGATGGAATATGATTGATGCAGAGTTAAAGCCTTAGAGAAGACAATTAACCTATTTGGAAAATATAATTTAAAGTCTTTAAAAAATAAAAAAAAATATATTAAAGGTAGTGATAATTTCAGATTCTGAGCAGAAGGTCCTTAAGGTCTCAACACGGGCTTTTCTGGATCAGAATTCATCCATTACTGGAAGTTTGTATTAGCACAAAATTAATCAGAAATGAACAATGAACTCCAGCTCATTCCATCTCCCTTTCTTTGGCTGCATTCTCAGAAATCTGAGAAAAAATTGTCTTTCCTACCTCCTCTGGAGAGAGCTAACAAGTTCCCTGCAAAGGTGAGCCAGCTTGGTTAGTATCTGAGATAGTCTCCCAGAATTCACAGCGGAATGAAACAGTCACCCTCTTGCAACAGCAATTAACAAGAAATGTTGCACTAAAAATTTGTTTTAAATCATTAAAGTTCATGGGAGAAAAGTAAAACTACAAAACCATCTCATAGGTAGCACAGTATTATATCTCCTGTTTTATATTTCTACACTGATTTCAAGTTTTCCTGCACTCTGAGTTGATCAGTAAATGTATCAATCATGGTGTTCTTTAAGGTTTCTCATATCCTTTCCAAGTATAAAAATAATGAAGATTAAAACATTCTGACATTTAAAGGGGGAAACTCTGAAAGGATCTGTTTCTCAAAATCAAAATTATTCAGTTACTGCCAGAATATTTTCCATAAATGTCAAGTTTATTCTAAAATATCTTGAAGACAAGTCTGAGTGTAAACTACTGAAATTGTAAGAAGAATATTCCTTTTACTGCAAATCTTCACAGCCATTTATGACTAAATTAAATCAATGGCAACATGTTCCTTTCGGGACAGTCTCCAGTATCTTCTACACATCTTTAAAGCTTTACTGAGTCTCCAGCAATTGATTAAGCTTACACTTCTGCATTTATTTGCATTCATCCCTTCTATCATATAGGCTAACACAATAATGGAGAGAAGTTATTAATTTTTACCTGACTAACTGAGAAAAATGGGAGACCTGAACATAGCAAAGTCACAACCAAATACCATAATATTTCAGAATGGACTTGTGCAATGGCAGTTGTCATTATCCACCTCTGTATAGGCAGCAAGGTTTCTCTCTCCATTTTCCTAATTTAGCATAACAATGGCAGGAGATACGTTCCTTTTCCATCCTATCAAACACAATTAGAACATGCAACAAACACGACTTTAGTACATCACTAGCATGACTTCAGTACATCACTAGCTTCTCTCACTCAGCTTTTTTCCTGCCTTCATCCTTTGTCAAGTCCAACAGGGGAAACTCATTTAGTGACCTGCCCTGATGAGTAGAGAGATGCCATACAAAGCCTTGTAGAAATGCCTATTTAGCGATTTAGAGATTTATTGCTAGTGTATAGCCTGCTACTCTGCTGCAATTAAGTATCTTTTCAACTTTCATTCAAAAAATACCCCTTTTCAGTCTTCCCCACTGAGAAAAGACCTAGGTGTGAAATATTCACTGAAGACACATAGCTGCAGGCTGTGGATAGGGCCACAGTCCTGGCAGAGGAAGAGCAGTTTGTCTGAGAGAACCTGCCCCATGGAGCCTCCAGGGAAGAGGGAGTCTCCTCAAACCCAAATGCAGTAAGATTCCCCATTCTAGCACTAGAGTACCTAGAATCACTAGCTTGTTAAAGCTACTGGCTAAGTCTGCTAATAAAGGAAGTTTTGAAACTCCTCCTTGTTATGCCTGAACCATGGCAGTGTCTTGTTTAAAGGGAAGAATGCATAGCAAGCTACTGGTAGTCTATCAGCTTCACTCGATTACACTCCATCAACTGCTGGCAAATTTTTTTACAGCTACTCTCTCTCTCAATTTTCTCTTTGATCGACTGGCAAAGAAGACTTATTGCAATAGGAGCATATTGAGTCTTGCAGAGTAAACTGCATAGCAAATCCCTCTGAATGAACAGCAGGCACTGACAATTTCTTGAAGCCTTAAGGTTGTTTTTTCTTCAAAATTAACTTATTTATACATTATATAGCTTAATGATGAGATCCCACTATCAGCTTGGCTGTGTTTCTTTCATACACCAAACTCATCCTTTCCAAAGTAGAGAATGACAGTTTATTTTCACATACTTAGAGACTAATGACAGCCACTCAGAGAGAAGCATCTGCCAATACTGGGAATATTGTGTTCTCTCTCATACCTACAAATCCCTGCTTATAACAGTCTTTGTCCTTATCTTGACAATATCATACAAGCTTTTCCATTTCAAGAATCAGACTTGCAGTTTTCTCTCTACTTGCCCACGCATGCTGTGCAAGTAATATGACTTGTATCTCTGTCATTACAACAATTCACATCACTCTCATAAGTAACAGATAAGTAAAAACTTGTAAACTCCTTTGAAAATTATGACATAAAGAGATTTTCCAGGCTGGCCTTACTAGCTCAGGTTTCATCTGGTGAGGGAAAAGTAAGCCTCAAAGTTCACCATTTATAAAGATTATATGGGTTTTCTCAAATGGCGGGAGGCAGCAATATTTTTGTTCTTTACTCTTGCAAAAGACATAGTCAGTTAATATTTTAATGACTTGATCGTAGCTGCCTCTGAAGTTTTGTCATGTTAAGTACTTCTTAGAGTCATCAGTTGAATGGTAGGACTAACTGAAGGACCTTACAGCACAAAACCCAAATTTTAACATGTGAAATATTATTTATCCTTCTTGTCCAAGTCTGAACACTATTTCCCCACCTTCTTCATAGAAAGTAAGACAAGAGGTTTCTACCTGTTCATATTTGCTTGGCTGAGTTGCTGTGCAGAGAGCATGATATGGTGCATTACATTTTTTCACTTCTCATTTTCCCATTTATCTTACAGCATATGACTTGCATTATTTCCTGAAGATCTCATTACAAAATGCTGTATAGACTGTTGTATAAGAAAACCCTATTCTGATCAATAAGAAAACCATTTTCTTAACATTTTAAAGAAATAAGCTATACTTGTATTACGTTTTTAAGACCAAGAAGGTCATTAAGTATTTTGTTATAATTCTGTATAACTAAAGAGTTCAACAAGGACGTCTTTTGGAAAAACCATTAAAATCTGATTCTTGTATTTGTATAGATTTATCAGTTAACCTACACAAATAGAGTAAGGAACCTCAGAACTGTATAATTAATTGATTGGACAAAAGTCCATTTATATCTGTGAAGTTTTCTAATATCTTATGCAAGTTCTCTCACTGTGAAGCAAGGTCATGGCTCCATTATGCTTTCTTCCTATTTTTGATCAATGTAAGCACATCACATATATTAGCATTTCAGCCACAAGGCAAGCCGGACAACCAAAACCAGATGAATAGAAGCGGCCTAAATTCCTACTTAAGCAGGAAGGTTATCATAGTAATTGAAGGAAGTTTAATATGGCATGATCCCAGAATGACAGAATCACAGGATACACTGAGTTGGAAGGGACCCATAAGGATCTTTGACTCCAACTTCTGGCTCTGCACAGGACAACGCCCAGGAGTCACACCATGTGCCCAAGAGTGTTGTCCAAATGCATCTTGAATTCTGTCAGGCTTGGTGCTGTGACCACTTCCGTGGGGAGCCTGTTCAGTGCCCAAACACCCTCTGGGCAAAGAACCTTTCTCTAATATCCAACCTAAACCTCCCCTGACACAACTTCAGGCATTCCCTCGGGTCCTGTCAGTGGTCACCACAGAGAGGAGATCAGTGTCTGTCCCTCCTCTTCCCCTCATGAGGAAGTTGTAACTGCAGTGAGGTCTCCCCTCAGTCTCCTCTTCTCCAGGCTGAACAGACCAAGTGCCCTCAGCTGCTCCTCACTTGGCTTCCCCTCAAGGCCCTTCACCATCTTTGTTGCCCTCCTTTGGACACTCTCTAACAGTTTAACGTCTTTTTTACATTGTGGCACCCAAAACTGCCCCCAGAACTCGAGGTGAGGCAGCCCCAGTGCAGAGCAGAGCAGGACGATCCCCTCCCTTGCCCATCTGGAGATGCTGTGCCTGATGCCCCCCAGGACACTCTTGGCCCTCCTGGCTGCCAGGGCACTGCTGACTCATGTTCAACTTGCCATCGACCAGGACCCCCAGGTCCCTTTCTGTGGCACTGCTTACCAGAATCTCATTCCCCAGTCAGTCCATACATGCAGGGTTGCTCTGGCCCAGGTGCAGAATCCAGCACTTTCCCTTGTTGAACTTCATATGGCTGGTGACTGCCCAGTCCTCTAATCTGAGGGAGTTGTCAGCTCATATTCGGTGAGAATGCAGGAGAGACACTCAAGCGTTTCAAGTGAAAGTGGAGAAGATAATGTAAAGTAAAGTGGGTGTACCGTTAATACAGGAGGAGTACCAACACATTGTCTAGCTGTCTTGGCACTCAGTGCAATGATGTGTTATCCATCCTTCATGAAATCTGGTTTCTGGAGAAAATACAATAACACACATAGAACAAGTAGAAGCTAGCAGCAGAATTTTCAAGCCTTAGGCTTTTTTTGGACAGGGTATTGGAATGACAGGGTATTGTCCTTCTTTAATGATTACAAGACTTAATTGCTTATGGTTACAACTGTATGGTAAAATATAAGTTTTTTGTATAGGACATAAATTTCAAATCCATCTTTCCAGAATGAACCTTTAGATAAAGACACCTTTTTTTGGCTGTGTCCCTCACTGGTTAAGAATCTGGGATTTCCATAAGGAATACTAAGGTTGTTTTTCTGTGACAGAGAAGTATGCTTGGGGCAAATAAGGCCAAAAGGACTATAGAAGAGAGTAGGAGAATGTCAGTACTGAAGAGTCTATTCAGAGGAGATTGATAGCTGTAACAGAAATAAAAGAAAGAATAGAACAACAAAGGTTAAACAAAACCTAGAAAGATTAAAGGAAAAATAATTTAAAATGCAGCAAAAAATCATAAATTCAATTAAAAAGTTAATGTTGATGTAAAAGGCACATAGATTTATATTAGTGCTTTAAATTGTTATTAAACCCTTGGGAATATACAAGTATCAAAATTGTCAAAAGCCAGATACCAATTTTCATTGTCTTCAAATGCAAACCTGTAGTTTTCTTTATGCAGTGGAGAATAGAGAATATAAAATTCTAGACATAAGAGATACAAATATCAGGTGAAGCAGCAGTGAAGCTGTGTTTGCATAAAATAGCCGGTAACAGTAGCAATAATAGGCAAGTGACTTTGATCAGTGTACCTTTGAGTGTTGAGTAAGCCATCTTGCCCCTTGTTTGTAATAAATAGGATGTTTCCCATTACTGTACAGTAAACTTTTGTATTGACAGACAACACGACAATTTGAAATGTGAAGTTGCTAGACCAGCAAAACCAACTAGTGTAAAAGAGGAAGAAACAATGCTCCTGTTTTTCTTTTGTAACAGAAGAAATCTGCCATCTGACGCAACCATCACCCATTCACCAGTATGAGAAACGAGTTTGTAGCAAACCCAAAGCAACACCCACACCCTTACACACACAAGCCCTCTAGAAAGAAGGGGATTTACATGTGTAATACAGGAGGGATTTTCCAAAGAGAAGACCAAATTATTACTGGTGCTTAGGCATTTAGAGGTGCATCAGTGAGAAGTTCATCCTATAGATGCAGACTTGGTCTTCTCATCTCTACTTTGACTTGCTTACTCTTGCTTTTTTGTGAGCTGATACTGATACTGGCCATCCATTTCAAATATAGAGAACAGCTTTCAAACAACAAGAATACTGCAGAATTTAAGACCATTTTACACACAACACTTTACGTAAGGCTTTAATTACAGTTCTTCAATTTTTTGTTTGACACCATCTTATCCATCATTTTGCACCTAGAATGACTTTACTATTGTTGAATCTCACCTGTAGAAACAATTTTTGAATACTGATTTTTCTGTAATTGTCTATAGAATGTAAATGCAAATACATGACCAAAAGTTTTTCTCCTATTAGATGATCTAAATTTTTCCTGCTTTCATATAATCTTTTTGTTTCATCTACAGTGAATAAAAGCATAATTGATACCTAATATTTGAATACAAAAGGTGAAAGTGCTTTTGCATAATATTCCAGTTTAATTGCTCTGAACTAGTCCCTTAATATATTTTGCATAGCATCAGCAGTTATGAAGGGCAATAAACTGTAAGAATTTGGACTGTGAGGTTTGCTATATTCCAAATCCCTATTTAATTCTATAGTAATCGCACACAACAGTGCAGGGATGAAAGAAAGGAGGTGTTTAAAAGATGAGAATCTGCCAGATATACTGTGGGCATCGAAAACATTTTAGTTGAAAGTGCTACACTATGAAAAGTTGGAGTTATTTGGAAGACTTAAATAAAAGACTTGGCTGTTTACTGTCAAAGTCTTCACAAAACCATTTATTCCTGTTAAAAACGGGTCTAAGTGCCACAAAATGAGAACAAGAGTATTCCCACTTCTAACTCATATTAAGCAAGAGTTAAGAAAAAAAAATATATATAGGTATACAAATACAAAGGCACTTAGTGCTTATTCATGAAGAGAAAGGATAAGTATGAAGACATGCAATGGCCAGAGAAGTTCAAGTAGTAGAAAATTTGAAAAGATTGCAGCTTTAGTTGAACCACACACAGGTAATACACAGTCAAGGTAAGGGGAGAAGTACAAATGTTACTATTGCTGAATCTGAAAAAACTGAAAAGAGTATAAGTCTTTTACCATAAAAACTAGCTAATAAGTATGTAAGTGAAATATAAATTATTTCCAGACAGCATGCATCTGGAAGAGGATGAAGCAAGCTGTCTGTTTTTATAACATTTTCCATGAAGATATTAGTGATAATTAGGAAATGCGTTAGTTTCGTCTTTGTCTTAAAATTCCCTAAAATCCTCTGACACAAAGAAAGGTATGTAGTTCTCATAATTCATTGTCTGGGAGTTTCACATTCATCACTGTATTTGTCCTTACAGCAGTCCTTGTGGAGGGAAATATTATTTTTCTCACTTCACAAATGCAGGGGGAGAGAGGGGCTGTCAGTAATATTTCATATAATAAGTACCCAGGCATGTTTGAGCAAAAAGAAATGATAGAAAAATTTCTGAAAATTTTGGCTTCTAAATTAAGCCTTGAGGCAATAAGGGAAGCATTAATCAAATGTTTTCAGAAAGAGAAAATAAGATCCATGTTTTGTTACAAGGGTTTCAGAGACTTTGGCTTTATCTATACATCTGCAATTAATTAAATGGGCCAGGACCTGTTCTCTGGCTCTGAGGGTAATCCATAAAAGCTCTTGCCTTCCAGAAGAAGCAAGCTGTATCCATGCAGCTTTTTGGCCTGTGCTGTCCAGTGAAGTGTGATGAGTATCGCACAGAGTGGTACTGCTTGGCAGAGACCATGCCAGCATTCCAGCAATATGGATAGCCACCTACCAGGTATTGGAACCCATAGCCTATCCCTCCTCAGCTTGGTAGTCTAGTTATGGTCTGCATTTTGGAAATATTGACTTGATTTGTGTGCATGTGGTGAAGTCTTGAAACTGTAATCAAGTTAGTATATCTAGCAAAGTCACTGCTACAGGAATTTTCCCATGTTCTTCTTAGGAAAAACAAACCAAACCAAACCAAACCCCAAACAAAACAAGTCCAAAAGCAAAGTCTAAAACTCCCCATACCCCTTGCCAAAGAGTTTTCTAGAATCCGACAAAGTATATTTTTTTGTTTGCTTATTTCCATCACTTTATTCTTCTAGTGTCTGAACTCAATTAGAACAATATAGGTTATTGTTCTTGGTGCACTGATTTTGCTTATAGCCTGGTGTCACTCAAATTTTGGAAGACATCCCTTCCTGAATTACAATATGGATTAGATAGTGCTGTCTCTTCAACATTTGGCTATCAGTTGTGTGCAATCAATTCAGTCTTTCCAAAACAATAGTATGTTTGTTAAATGCTGACTTCTCTAATAATTCCCTATTTGGCAGAATTTGACAGGTTTCTGGCAAATCTAGTCCATTCGTTATTAATCTCTTAATTTGCTGAAATTAACTGTAAAATGCTGGGATTGTTTCCAAGACAAGGTCAATGTAAACCTGAAAATCTTTCTTTAAAGCCTTTTTTTCCCTGTATTGGTAGCTGCTTAATTTAAGCAGTGGATAGTGGCCACTGTCACAAAAGTTTTTTGCCTCTGCATTCAGTGCTAAAAAAAATCAGTCAAAATCTTAAAGTCTAATGTAGAATGTCATGCAAAAATTTTGAACCAGAGAATTCCACTGAGTGTTCATATTTTTTTCAATATTATAATGTGATAGGAAAAAAAAAAAAGACTGCTAGTATCTCCTTTTCCATTTTCTGTAAAGCCTTTTCACATGGCTATAACTCTTGCCTGGTCTTCTTCCAACTACTCTGTCTGTTTTTCTATGGCATGCTGATTACAAGATACTGTACCCAACATTGCTGTTGTTATAGCACAACTCTGTAAAAAAATATAGTCTTAGAATGGCTCTTTTATTTTACATTTCCTGTAACTTTGTAAGTCATGTATGTGACTCTATAAATGTAAAAATTAAAAATAGTCTTTATGATTTTCTCCATTTATTCATCATAGTCAAGTATTGTCTAAAATTAGAAACACTCTTGATAGTTAAGGTTTTTCTGAAAATGTCTGCATTTCCTATTTATTTATGTCACACTTATGAATTTCCTAGTTCATATTTCCAGTCAGAGAGATACCCATTTTTTGGACCTCAAATCTATATTTACTGATGTACCATATTGGTTAACATCTCTGCTGTAAATGCACATATTCTGGTCATATATTTGGCTATTTAGAACTATAGATGAAATCATGTCTGAGCCACAGCCAGTTCTGCTTACAGAGAGGGGACAAGCCCTAGCAGTTAGACAGCCTGAATGGTTGTTCTAGAGGTGCTCAGGTGGTGAAGGTCTGTGACCAACACCCATTAGATACACAGCTTCCTGACAAGGGCTTTCCTGCAGATGTACAGTGATTGTTTAGCTGGGTGGATTTGCCAGGAACCTACATTAACATCTGACTGTGATAACACTTTGGTCACTGACATTCAATTTAATGCCCAGTGAGCTACAGACAGCAAATGGTGTTGTCTGCATGTCCTTATAAATGCTCAACTTCCCTGATGGGCTTCAGTTAATTCTTCACAGTTGTGACTTTCTCTTTTCCTCAATATTGCCTGATAAAATCCCTCTTTTGCTGCTAACACGTAAACTGTGTTGCTATTTTTTAAGGCTTCGTGAGACCTCGCTTTTCCTGGTGTGAGATCTGGGTCTAAATAAAGCTGTGCTGGCAAACTAGCATCTCTGATGCTATCAGCTATCTTGTCTTTTATTAGTGTCTGCTTTTAACGTTCTGTTTTTGCAGGGTTCAGCAAGACTGAACTGCAGCAGCTAAAATCTGTTTCTTTTTTTTCCCCCTCTCTTACTCCTGGAACCCTCCAATAGCTTTGGCATTATCAAATCTTTTTTCTGCCTAGCCTATTAATATGAAAACTTCCTTGTATTTAGTTGTATCCTTTTCTTCCAGTGACTCTCTGGGACGGGACATATAGGGTCTTCTGCAGTGTCACCTGTGTCATGGATCAGAATGTTTGCCTGGATATTGCCAACTATATTACAAGCCCCTGATGCTGCTGAAGTCTCTAGACAGAGCAAGGCCCTCATAGTAGCCTTTATCACACAGACATTTGTAATCTTGTCTTCATTACTGCAGAGAGTTGGATTTGAGTTTCTTTCAGAAGTCTCCTCTTTTCCTGTTAATTCACCTTTGCAGTGGTGTTGCAAGGTTTCTTTTTCTTTATTCCTCCTTTGGATAGCATGCTTCTTTCCACTCCTTATGGGTGGCCTAGTATAAGATGCTTAGTATTTGAGCTTCAGCTGAAAAAATTCTCAAATGTGGACATTCTTTCTGCTTACTGTCCTCATCTTTTTGCATGTTGTAGTCTTCCCCTCTAAAAAACTGCACAGACCACTGCCCAGCCCATTGTTTCATCTGCTGATACAAAGACACAACTCATTTCTAGTGGTCAAACTGAAATTTTCCAATATCAGAAATAACAGTCAAAACAAATCTCTTGACCAGACAGTATGGGCAACAGCTGTGGATCAGGGTGAGCTTTGCACTCAAACCCATCTGTACCTAGCAGGAGTTCTAACCCAGGCCCAGCTGTGAGGGCCAGATGAGCCTTGCAAACCTCCCTTTACCAAACCTCAAACACACAGGCAAAGGGGATGAAATATCTGTCAGTATTATGGCTTTGGAATTTCCTATGGCAAACCATCCCCTTGCCCGTAAAAAAAGGCACACACAGAGCAAAAATCCTGTCCATTTAGTTTCAGTTGCCCTAGGAAGATTACTTCGAAATTTATCACCATGGTTTGGCAGATATAATTCCATTAGTTCTAGTGGCTTTGTTAACAAAACAAAGCACAGGTCTCAGATCCCTCACCTCTGGAAGAACTGATGTATAAATATGCCTGTCATATCAATTTCAAAAGAGGGACTAGAAAATGGGGTTACAACAAGGTGAAGCAGTCCAATGGGATAAACTGGGATAAAATAAACAAGTGCTCACTTGGTCCTGTTTAATGGGGTTAAGCCACAGGAGGAGTGGGAAGCAGTGCAGCTACTATTCTCAGTTGTGCATTTGTATTACAAACATGGTAATGTGTATTCCTTCTCTTTTTTATTTGTATAAGAATTTTTTTCTGAAGGTGCCTGTTTTAGTGCCTGAAGCATTCCTTTCCTAAAAACTTATTTTAAAAATACATAAAATAAAATATATATTTTTTAATTAGAAAAATGTGTCAAAGAAATGTGTCTAGCATATACAAGAAAGACCAGGCAATGATTCTTGTGACAAAATTGAATGTGAAACCAATATATCTGTTAACAGAAAATTTATCCTAAATTAATGTTCTTATCATCAGTTTGTTCTTTTGCTAAAAAAAAAAAAAAACAAAAAACAAACCAACCAAACAAACAAAAAAACCCAAAACCAAAAAACACACAAAAAAAAAACCCCAACCAAACAAAAAAAACCCAAACAAACCCAAACCTCCAAATAGCTTTTACTGGCTAAAAATATGCAGACTATGAGAGATAAATATCACCAGCCCTCAATTTCAAGAATGCTACTTATGTTTTCAACTCACAAAAGTAAACCAAACCCCAAAATATAAGCACATACAGTTTTTTATTTTAAAAGAAGAGAATTTATAGAATTTTCAGGAAGCTCCTATAAAACAAAGCAGCTGTAAAGAGCCAAATTTCTTGGCCTGGCTTCCAGAAGCTATATTACTAGGTTTTGAATCAAGTAATTAAACCCGAATTTGCTGATAGGCATGCAGATTCAAAGTAACCTGGGAGATCCTTCATGGACTTGTTATTTTGCCTTTGATGACTCTGGGCATCTTGCTGAGGCTGTCTACTTCAGTCAGATAGAATAGCAGAAGGCAAAAGGACAATATCAACAATACATGAAGCTATTTTTATGGTGTCTGAATCGGTCTCTATGGCAACATTTTCTAACCTATTTAGATTTTTCTAAAAATCTCTGTCTCTCTCTTCCCCTTCTTGCATTATTCTGCTGAGTGACCGATATGGATAGAAAGATAAGCACAATGTCCACATACAAACACCTGTCGAGTTTGGAAGAGTAGGTGCTTGTTTGCTTTATATTTGACCTTTCCCTTAAATAGATATTTCAAATACATCCCACTAAACTTCTTTCATGTTCTTTGAGGAAAAGTTACTAGAAAAAAGAAAGATACATTCAACTTGCAATCCAGTTACTCCAAACATGCATGGACATAAAATGTTTTGAGTTTGTGTTTGATGAGGGTAATGTGTGTGTCATCATCACTGTTTTATACTTGAGGGAGGCAAATACAGGCAGGAAAATAAAATAGTTTTCCAAGGTCATCCAGCCAGCTAGCAGTTTCACTGTCTGTAGTAGCAGATTTACACATTCTCAGTACGTTAACAAGTGGTTTCTGATATTACACTTCATACCTAAGCTCTCCTTATTTGGCAGGTTTACATATCTGGCTCACTCTATCCTTGCCTCTCCCTTCTGCTGTTGTATGAAAAATGCCCACAAACAAGCAGGAAATAGGACTATTCCCCAAGAACTGCCAAAATGACTGCCTGAAAAGGCCATTAAATTCACAGAGAAAAAGCAATCTTTATGAAAGTGGAGGAAATTTGTTTCTGAAAATCCTATTTAGCTACAATAAACCAAAGTTTCATGTAAGAATAGTAGGTCTGAAGCTTATGTTATTTTTTGGAGGAAAAAAAGCTAAAACTGAAGAGTGATGGCTGTGATGAAGTGGGGATGATAGTCCTGTGCAGTACTGGAGTGAAAGCAGCTGGTGCTGGTCTGGGCTACCTACACAGAAGAGTTTTACTGAGGATCTGGACCTTGGTGTAAACAGACAATAGAGGAGGGTTTGTTTTCACTGTGTAGAAGAAAGGGGTCTTCTTCACACTGGAAGAATTCTTATCCCTCATGAAGTGACCTAATTTTTAAAATTATCTGGTGTAATTTTGCTCTCTGCCAGCTTTAGAACATAAAAACAGCAGTATCCGCTCAGTTCAGTGATCTACCTTATTCACTGTGTTGTCTACATTAACCCGACATACAGGAAGGACTACAGAAACAGGGAATGAGTGATCCTATCTCTGATATCACTTCATGACTTTTTGCAGTCAGCAGTTTAAAGATTTTCTGAGCCAGGACTCCATCCAAAGCATCCATCAGTCAGGCTATTCTCTAATCCACTTTAAACTCATTTATCTCTTTGGCTACCTTCAAATCCTAAAGCAGTGAGTTGCACATTTCAATTTTTGTTGTGTATCAATGACATAAAAATAAAATAATAGGTTGAGCATCCTAGTTCTAACACTTAAAATTTTATTTGAATGCAAATTACATTATTTGTATCCTGAGCAGAGTTGTTTGTCTTTACAGTCACTCACAATAACTGGAAGTAAATTTTAAAAAGCACCACAGATGAGACTGATTCATGTGTATCCAACACTCAGACAAAATTGCAGTTGATCGGCTGCATCCTGTTGGCTGTTATGTTTTATGCAAAAACCAGAGTGCTGTGATACAAGCCAAAGTGTCATCATTTCAGCTTCATCAGAATGTGCTTATATTTTTAAGCACCAGCAATTTTCTTACAAATACTATGAACTCTGCAATTTATTTAATTGAATATTTAATATTAGATAGTTTTTTATTTAGAATAAGAAACTCTAAGAGGAAGTTTTGAAATATATTGGTGGTAGTTTATTGAGATCAATTGAGTAATTAAAATGGGTGTTCTCACCAGAAAAGTTTTTTTTAAAAAAAGAATGTCAGTAATATCAACCAATCCTTTCGTGCCACATATAGACAGCAAGCTGTCTTACAACTGGCCAACAAAATGCAGAATAAAATAGTAAAAAAAAATTTAAAAAAACATTTTTAATGGCTAAAATTAGCAAAGTTATTTACAGGAGAGGAGGAAGAAAAGTCACTAAATAGCCACTTCATCTGGATGAACTTTATTCAACAGTAGTTCTAAGGTAGTTAGTAGCAAGCACTTACCATAAAGCTGTCACAGCATTGCCACCTTCAAGGGCTGAAAACAATTTATCTTTAGAAACTACGTTCCTAGTGTGGATTGAGAAGGTAATATTAATGAAGGAAAGAACAAGGAAATAGCAGCACACTTAAAGCTGACTAGAACTAAAATCAATGACAAGAGGCAGCCAGAAACACATGAGTAATTTATTAAGCAGTGATAGATTTGGGTAAGTAGCACTGCAAAATCAGTCCTTCTTCAGATATGTGGGGTGAAGATAAATTAGCAGTTTTGTAAACTGGGCAATTCTGTTTGTCCTTTGACTAATATATAAAACAAGCCTTCAAGAAATGCACTTGCTCTTTTACTACCTGACTTTCACTGATGTACTTAATGCCGAAAGCTATATTAAATCCCCTGGGGTACAGACACTACTAGAATTAAACTTTGTCAAGGCATTGCTCTGAGTGATTATGTTATTGGCAATCACGTTTATCAGGTGTCCTGGAGCGCTGGGCTCTGTACCAACACAGAGGGAGAGCACCAGGTCCTCCTCTCTCAAGGAGACTGCAGCCTGAGTCAGGCACGGAGCATATACAGTCCACAAAACTGAAGTAAAAGCAATGAAGGGGTAGGCTTGTGTAAGTCCATCCTCTCTGGTAAAATATATGCTCATTCACACAGTGATCTCATACACTTTATTAAAGACTACAAAACACCTTCTTATAAAACATTAATATCTTCTCTCTGTGTGTTTAAGTGGCCACTATTATGTTATGAGTGGAGCAGCAGATTAAATAGCCCAGATAACTATGGTGATCTCAGGCCATCTTCTTTCATGTGATACAAGAATAAAATAAGTTTTAAATGAATGTTCATAATGGGGAATTTGTACACTCTCTGCTTCCTCTTGTCACTGCTTAGGTGTCCACTGCTCAGAAATTTATATTGAATTTAATTTATATTAAATTGATCATGTCGACTTTCTGGTTTCCTCCTGCTTCCTGAAATATTGAGACACTGTAACTCTTTTACTGTTGTAGGCATCTTTAATGGGAAGCTCTTCAAATTTCTTGGAAAGTGTTACCTAAGAGCATAGATAATGCCCTCCCGAAGAAAGCTATCATGTTGCTAGGCGCTAGTTCTCTTTAGATCATCTTGCTGAAATCTCCGGGCACTCTCTCCACAATATTTTTCCTT
The DNA here is from genome assembly GCF_020740725.1 of Corvus hawaiiensis. Classification (NCBI taxonomy): domain Eukaryota; kingdom Metazoa; phylum Chordata; class Aves; order Passeriformes; family Corvidae; genus Corvus; species Corvus hawaiiensis. Next base: position 30,195,466 of record NC_063215.1, read on the forward strand.
CCTCATTTGGAAACCTCTTTTGTTCCCAGCAGGAAGCTCATGTTCTTAGACTCCCTAGCAGTTAAACAAAAGTGAAACCAGTAGATATGAGGCCTTGCAGAGAGCTTTGGGTCCTCACAAGGCTCCTTACAGTGACTTCCATAAGGAGAATGTATTTAGAACATATAGGAGGAAGAACCTTCTTCCTACTGGTATCTGTGAGGAACCAGTGCTGTCCTAAAAGTAATGATGCCCCAGATTCCTCCTCCAGATTGTGCTGACATGTTGCATTACATCATAAGTATGGACTAACTCAGCTAAACCTTTTCTGTGGCTCTATGAGAAGAAGCAAGAGGGAAGTGGAGTACAGGCATGAAAGCCAGAGCCAATAAAAAGGCTGCTATTCCCCTTTTTCAAGAAACCTGGCTTGTAGTAACATGATGGAAGAGCTTTTATTAGTTACAACTCCTTCTGCTGCATATGAGTGTTCTAGAAAACCATTTCATTCTTTGTTCCTTTAAAACAGCCAGGTTGTCATAGTGTTCTTCTTTAATAATCACAACTTTACAAATTTTTAAAATCATGCTAAAGGAATCATTATGAGAGTTTCCACACTGCTTTGTCATAAATATTAAACCTTTTATCCTACTGGTTTAACATATCAGATAAAGAGAATTGAATGAATGTGATACCACACAGAATTTCCGCCTTTCTGGAAGACAATGCAAAAGTATTAACAGCATAAGTGCTTTCACCTTTTATAAGAAAAAAATTCTTGACATTTTTCCTTCTTGTGAAAGCAATGAATAGAAACTAATATCAAAATATTAGCTGATTTTTAACCTATTGTTCACCTTCCCATTCTTAATCAAACTTCCATATACATGTGTGGTCACAGCTGCTTCTCTCTGGTTGTGGATGCTATTGCTTTTCTCTTTCAACATCCATGAATTTTCCATTATCCCGGTAGCCATGGTATAAAATGACAAGAAACTGACTCCTTTGATTTCCTCAGTGTGCATATGTATCCATAGCTCTACAATCTTCCATCCAGCAAAAATTATGAGATTTCATTAATACCATTAGAAACACATGGGGGTCATGCCCACCCAAAGAAACTCAATGTTTTCCGTCTTCTGTATTTAGAGGGACAATAAATTTATAACCTTTTTTTTTAGCTATTTTTTGTTTTAAATAAAGCCCTTCATTAAGAATTTCTTTCTTCCAAATGAAATTTAATCCTGAGGATGAGGGAGCTTCATTGCCATTACATGTATCTCTGCATGAACAAAATAATGGATGGCCTCTGAAACAACCCATGGCTAATGCATTAAAGGCATTAGAAATTAATATCATTACCATAAGAAGAATTAATGTGATCATGATGCTATTGTATAATAAGTTTGCATTGACACTGCCAGTTGCCCAAAATGGAGATTCTGTTCTTTCTGCTCATTCTGCATTCACTCTCATGTACACAGGTTGACAAGATCTGATACAGAGCTGTAAAGCAGTCGCCTCTGTCTTCTGTCTGCTGAAAATATTGTTTTGCAAGGCACAAACCATCCAAGGGTCACACTACCTCCACTTGCTTTTCTAGTGTGATAATATGCTCTGATTTTAAGGCTACAGGGAAAGAATATGTTATTTCTGAATAAAAAAATAAAATTAGGTTTTCAATTAAAAGAAACAGTAAAAATTGGTGAACTACATAAATACGTATGTGCATCCCATTAACAACTTTCAAATGCAGTTGCATTAATTTTTTTAAAAGTGCCTGTGTGTGTATGTCTACACATTATATGAACACATTCAAAAGCATCTGTTACCCTTTGTTCATAGGCATGTGTGGGGACACATGCACACACAGACTCCATTTGGGCTCATTGTTAGGTTTCTGTGCTGGATTTGGCTGGGATGTAGCTAATTTTCCACACAGAATCCTGTATGGCACTGTGTTTTGGATTTCTGAATAAAGAGTGTTGCTAAGACACTGATGTTTCAGCTATTGCCGAGCAGTGATTACACAGCATCAAGACCTTCATTGTTTCTCAGCTGCCCTGGCAGAGAGTAGGCTGGGGTGGGCAAGAAGTTGGGAGGGAACAGAGCCAGGATAGGTGACCCCAAATGACTAAGGGTTATCCCATACTGTATGACAACATGCTCAGCAATACAACCAGCATTGGACTTTTAAAGGTGGCTGTTGCTTGGAGACTGGCTGGGCAACAGTCTGCTGGTGGGAGGTGGTGAGTGACTGCTTTTGCATCACTTGGTGCAGGCTTTTTTTCCCTTCACTTATTAAACCATCTAAACCATCTCGACCCACAGGTTTTTCTCACTTTTGCTGTTCTGATTCTCTTCTCCATGTTGCTGGGGGAGTGATCAAGTGACTGGGTGGGTGCTTAGCTGCTGGCCCAGGTCAGCCCACCATATTTGCTCAAGCCCACTTCATGTTTTACTGCATAAGAGAACAAAGTCAAAGTGTTCTACATGCCTCTGTGGGTGGCATGACCCCAAGCACTGGCATAAAGTCATCCATACTCTGGATTAATTAGCATGCCTCTTGGCATGATTTTGTCCCACACTAGCTAGCATTATCCCAGTCAATTCCCTGAGCTTGGGATACTTGGAACTGGCAAGGGACCAGTTTGGATGTGGCCACCTTATTTTGGAGGAGAAAGAAATGTACTAACATAGGCATTTTCTGTACCATTCCAGCTGGCTGCAGGATGAGTGCTTTCTTACCCATTTTGTTAGCAAGTACAAATATATGTAACCATAGCATATCTTTAAAAAATTTGCTTTATCTGTTATTTTTGAAAAATAAACTGAAGTTATGTGATATGAGAAGACTTTGGATTGCCACAATAATGTACATACTATCTCCCTTTCCTGGATTCTTTCTGTTTTGGACTTAAACTACTTCTTTCAAAAAGACAATTTCTTACTGTCTCCATACTGCTAATCCTAAAAGACATTTTCCTTGGAGGAAAACTGAGCATGTTTGAAATTGAGGATGCTCTTAGGGGCAAAATCATCCTTTTCATGTTACTATTCTTATATAAAGACTTTTAAGACATATATATATAACTATGATTTTTTAAAAAATCAGAAAAAGAATGAAGGTAGGTGACCTATGGCCTTGTAATAGCATTGCAAAGCTCTCACTTCAATGGTTTCAGTCAATCATGTAAAGGGATGAAACTCTTACAGATATGCAGAGAAGGAATCTTTGCTGACACCAGTATCCCAGAGAAGAGGATGGACTGTTTTCATATGGCAGGATTATAATCATCACAGTCAGACTCACTGAAAGCCAACTGCAGGCTTTGTTGTTGAACTTCTCATTCTAGGCATCATTTTGATTGCTGAGGAAGCTCCCTAAAATTACAGCAATTTTATTGTTAGCAAATAAGATAAAAATCTAAAATAGAGCAAACAGATGATCAGATTTAAGAGTAGCGATACTCAAGTGATAACCACATTTTCTTAGAAGAAAAAATCCTTTTACAAGAATATGTTGCACTATGGGGCTACACAAGGCAGTATTTTCTGTCTACCTAATGGCAGCTTTTCCTGGTAATTTGTTTCACCAGGACATCAGTTTGCACTGCTGCATTTGGATCCTCCTGTGGGAATTTGAAGTCTCATATATCAGTATCCATTCTACTACCCTCTTATGTTACACCATCTTTTCAAGGAAGCTGCTTCAATTCTTTGCCTTTGTCTGTGCCTCGACACCTCCTCCTGTTTTTCTCCAAACTCTGTAGGGAGATCCCTCTCAACTGTGCTCTGAACGACTCTGTTCTTTGCTGACATTGCTGACTCGTGTAACCCTTGTGCTCAGCTCAGCCACCTCTTCATTACCAATCCTGGCTCATTGCCCCTAGCTACTCACACAGCCCCCATCTCGAACTTTTAAATAAATTAAAGCTAGGAAGACTCAGGACCTTTGGAACATGAGTTGCTCATTGTGCTAATTGACTACTGGCTCTTGTATTCTCTATTCTTCTCCAAACGGGTATAGCCATATAGCTAATGCAGACAAGTATTTCTACTTGCAAAAACCCAAAGAGAGATTTAAAAAGCTGAATATCTTTATGTAGTAAGCTGAAGTGATTATACAGCACATCATATGTTACAGTCAAACAGCTTTTTCTTCACTGTTAATGTAGTTGTCTCATTATTATATCTCTTCAAACCTGCCAAGAACATTTGTCTTCATTTAAGAGAGCACACCCCACATTCCATATTTTAAAATTAAAGGAATATGGAATTTTCAGAGCCTAGAAACAGTCCCTGAGAAACAACCTGAAAACCAAAGTGTAATAACATCAGGGAAGCTTTTTTATTATTGATCCATAATCTATACTTTAATTTGCATACTTCCCAAGTAAATAGAAGTGTTTCTGACAGCCCAGTAGAAGCACTCTGACAGCCAGCATGCATTTTCTTTTCTCCTCTGAGTCACACCCAGTTGCAGAGACTTTTCAGGCCAAACTGTGCATTCATCGATATGAATGCAGTCTCTTCTGTTCACACTGCACCTTCAGTTCTGCTTCTATATTGCTGTTATCTGCAATGATGTACAAAAACATAACTAATTTTTCAATGGTGTTCAGAGACCAGGTTGATTTTGCTTGCCCATCAATTCAAAAAACAAATCTATATTTTATCCACAAATCTATATTTTATCCTTCTTTAAATAATAAATCTTTCAGACTTGGTAATGCAAAACCTCACAAAGCTATTTTTATAGAGCAATTTTTCGAGATAGCATCAATTTCAATTTAATTTTTTAATTCTCATTCCTCAATAGCTCAGTAATGAAGCAGTTGTTTTGAGAAAGCATACCAGTGATTTCCACTTTTTTACCTAAACTGAGCATTATCACTTCATTTTGTTTAAAAAAAAGAAAAAAGCCAAAAAAAAAACCCACCACCAAGAAAAAAAAGACAATTAGGAAACGGTCTTCTCTGGCACAGGGAAGCATCACTATTACAACACTGTGATAGCAATTTGAGACTAATTAGTCAGGAAGGAATTGAAAAACTTTTATATAAATTGATTTTATGCCTTAGAGTTTTAAAGGGCTTCTTATTTTCTTTTATATCTGCCTGTAAACCTCTTGTTCTGAGCTTCAAAAACTTCAAAACACATTTATTTGAGGTCACAGTTAAAATATTGTTATTTTGTCCTGACAGAGCTGATGTTTACCTTGTTTAAAGTGTTTAGCATCAAAGCCAATACAATAAATTCATGATGTGAAGTAGGCCAAATTCACTTACCAGAAAAAATGCTCATCCAATACTTTGTAAACATTTAAAGTACTTAAGATGAGAAGCGAGATCACAAGCCTCTGCTCATGCACCTTTCCTCCCTTATTCTATAGGTGTAACACCCAGTATAAAACCCACTTAAATTAATGGGAGTCTTTCCACTGACTTCTGAATTAATCCTATAAACAAATAGAGGATCCTATTCCTTCATTTCCTGCCTGCCCAGAAAAATTTACATCTTCACAGCACAAAGGCAGAAAGGGAAGAGATTCTGTTGCCAGGTTTTGTAATCGAAGAAATTAAATTGCCTCTGAGTAACCTGTTCTGTGATACTGCTTGTTCAGACCTCATTTGCTTAAATATAACCTGGCAATAACAATCCAAACCAGGAGGAGGACTAAAATGAGTATGAGTGTAAGGAAATTGTATGAGAACTGTATTCCACCTGGCTTTCAATTTTCTGTAGGCATGTCACCAAGAAAGCAATTCCAAGTTAAACAATAAAAACTTGAGCTTTGAACTGACAATCTCCAGAGAATGTGGTAAACAACATGGAATGAATTTTACTGTCTCATATATTAGTCATAGCTCAGCATAATATGAATTATCCAGCTGGACTTCTTGCCTCTATCCAGCCTAGTCACCAAAATGAGCCACAAATATTTCTATAGTCCCAAGGCAAATTAGCACAGCATGGCTTCCATACCATACACCTGAGCCCTCCAGGGCAGGAGGACACTGAGTGCACTTTGACTGTCAGGAAGGGTTCCTGGCCCAGGCCCTCTTTCAGTCTCTGTGTGGGCCTGGGCTGGGAGAACAATTTTTGGCTCAGGTCAAAACTGTGCCAAGGAATTCCCTAACAATTTATGCGCATGCCAATGCATAAAGGATACCTTTGCTGTTACTGGTGTAGACATTCTGCCACATGACAGAGTGAGGAAGGTTTGCACATGCAGCTAGCAATTTTAATGGATTCTTTTTCTTGCCAAAAGACAGGAGACTATCCCTTCACATCTAGTTGCTGGAATTATTTTGTACTATGTGTATTATAAGATCTGGAGAAGAATAGGGGCTAGCAGAGGAATTATTTTGAATACAACCCAGCAGTTCTCTATAGACATAACATGAGGGATGCCAAAGTACAACTATACTGTGAAAGATTTAAGTGCAGAGGTTGTTGATATGAGTGATAGAGGCAACAGCTATTAAGGGAGAACTTTGAAGAAAGGTAACTGCAAAGGGCAGAAGTTAAAAAGAAGGCTCCATATACTTCTAGTGGATCAGATATAAACAGCACTTCTCTTGCTGGGATCTGCACCTGGGAAAAAATGTGAGACATTCTGACTGGTCTTCATAAATAAATGTGAAAAGAGATTGTAAATGCTTTACTCATAGATGAGTAGTTTTTAGAAATACCTTTAAGGTAAATCTAGGTAAAAGAGGAGCAGAAACTGAATTTGTTAGTAAAGTATCTGAAGAGACTTTAGGTGAAAATAGTAAGACAGACATTAAAAGTATATATGGAAAGCACAAATGCAGAGAAAAAATACAATTCAAACCGTAAGTTTACTTCCAGATTTACTTATACTACTGCAGTAGGATCGCTGTGGTTATATGGTCAGATAAAAGGACAGATTCCAGAAGTGAAGAAAAACAAACCTTAAATCAAAGTAGCAGAACAAATTATATTGCACCCTGACACTCGGTGCATGAAATGGTCCCAAAGTTTAGCAAATGTTGTGATAATTTGCCTATGATACCAAAAAGAAAAGAAGAATAAAATTGGATACTAGAAAAAATTTGCTGTGAGATTGCTGTGCTGTTGATAAAGATGAGAGTGTAATTGTAAAATAAATCAAAGGAACTGTAGAAGGAGCTAGGTCATTTACAGCCAGCTTATATGCTATTTATCAGAACCTAGAAAGGCATCTTGCTTGTTGTGCGTAAACAAAATGATTGAGTAGAAGGACAGAAAATTGGGTGTCCTTAGTTATTACTCATTATCTTTTTGAGGCAGATCGCCTAACTACTCTAAGATTACTGCTGTTGCACTGAAAGTGGCTTGCTTTAAAAATCCAGGTAAAGTCTCCCAGTCACATTGTCTTGTACCACATATAGAATCCTTCAATATAATGATTAACTATGCATATCTCATCACACAAATGCACATGAAGTCAAATGATAATTATTCTGGGCTATCATGTGAGATATCAGAACAAAATGTAATGAAGTTAAACCATTTGAGTCTGCAACTACTAAGGACAATGGAAAAAACTTTTAGAAGATCCCTAAATTTTTCTCTGTGTTAATTAAAGAGTTTCATAGCTGTTGGTTGAAAACACAAATAACATTATTTTAGAACAATTATTTCCACTATATTGCTATTTTCAATATCAGTATCAGATTTCCTGAGTTCCTTGCTTGAGCAAGTGGTGTTAGCAGCACTGGAGTCTGCCAAAAGAAAGAAACATGGGATTTTTTAAATGGTATCATCAAAGCTTTATGGTCTCAGCAACATTAATGATCCTGGAAGAAAAACCTGAAAGATTTCAGCTATGATTTCTCAGGCATTTAAGATCCTAAGAGTTTCAAATATGTTTGCAACTGAAGAGGCAGCCTCCCTTGCCATATTTTTTTCTCATTGAAAATCTGTCTCTCTTCCAGAAAACCACTCCTGAAAAGAAAGTTCTTGCTTCTTTGCCCCACAGTCTCTGAATGTCCATCTATTTTAACGTCACTTTACTCTCTAAACCAGTATTTAATCTAGCATTCAATATTATCTGACCAATATACTGTCTCCCTATATTCTGACAGTCTGCTGTTCTTGAGGTAAAGATACTGTATTTCCCAAATCAGTTTTAAAATAAGTGATAATAAAGAAATAAAATTCAGAATATTAAGCAGTATTTTCTTTTGTGAATTTACATTTTTGATTTAAAGAAGAAAAAGACACTATTTGAGAGTTCATGGCTTAAGAATCCCCGAAAGACAATAAAATATACACATTTTGTCATAGGATTACTTTTCTGCTTTTTACTGTGTCCTTGGCATTATCTTTGCTTTGTTTGTTCTTTGTTTCATTTATTCATTATTGTGGTCTTTAAGTGCTGTTTGTGAACTCAGTGCATGATCAGAACATCATAAGAATAGCACCCATTTAATTTTTCTCCTTAGGTTTATCTCCTCAGAGATAAGTCAAGGGCAAGATTACAATCTCTAAGAAATTTTATTATTTAAATGGTTTTCTACTACCTCTCATTTCTACTTCATTAAATAATCTAAGTGGATTTTAGCCCTGTTCATTTTTCTATCACCAGTACAGATTTCATTTTTCATGTTCATTTTCAAATAGCTTTGATTCTTATACTGTTTATCAGGACTCACAAGTTTGTTGAAGGAAAAAGAACCTGTTTCGGGGCAAGAACACAAATCAGGTGTTCTTGCTTCTCTTTGCCTTTGTGTGGAAGACACTGCTATTAAAAAAAAAATCCACACATTATTCTGTTAAAAAAATACCATTGTTCTGTTAATAAAACCCAAAACACAACAGACAGCTGCTCAAAGAATACTGATAAATTCTTATTTTGAGGTTACATTTATGACCTACATTTACAGGTCATAAAAAATTATGCATTCTCTACTTTACTCATCATTATTACGTTAAAAATATGAATCACTAGAACACATAGCTTTGAATTTACATTTTTTTTTTACATTTCTAAGCTGTGCTTTGGTACACTCATATGAAGTAGGTGTCTTACAAGTATCAGAGAAGTAAATAATTTGATACCTGATGTGTGTTCTTGCTTTCAATAGTATATTGTTTATTAAAATGGGATGAGTGGTCTTACTTAGATATTCCAGGTAGCTAAACACCTGAGACTCAATTAAAGTTCATGAAACTATGCATTCTGAGGACAGAAGAACTCCCTTCCCCCACTCCCCACTTACAAGTACATATGGGGAGCCAAGAACAAGAGCAATGAGAGGAAGAAGAGGTTAGAGTAACAGTTAAATTAATTTCAGAAGCTTGAAGAAATAGTGAATAAATTAGGCTGTTAAAATTAATTTTGTTGCAGGTTGACAGGTGCTCAGCACAGGTAATTAATTCAGTGAGTTTTAATAAACTAGAATTAGAAGCAAATGCAAAGCATCTCCTAAAGCAATGGGGAAGATGTGTGCCACTATCTCTTGGTGCAGGCAGGCTGATATACTGTGGTTTTCTCTGAGTGATGGGCCACAAGGTTTGAGTGATGCTGCTGCATGTGCAGGAAGGTGAGGGGAGGTGGTGGTCCCTGGCCAAGGAAGAAGAGGAGAGGAAGGAGCAATTGGCAGTAGTCCATAACCTGGTGAGAAAGAAAAAATGCTGATATGTACTTTCTAAAATTAGACATATTCAATGGCCCGTTCAATAACAACCTTTGGTAAAAATGAATTTTTGTTTCTATGTGGAAACTGGCTTCCCAGATACAGTGCTTTCCCAGACAGAGCAGCATTGTTTCCCTATTTATTTATCGAAGTGAAAGAATAAGGAAGTACATAAAAGCCAGATTTCCAGTGGGGTATTGGACAACTGTGCTGAGCCCATGGCTGTGTCTGGGAGGGGGCAGTTTTGTTTGCCATGGCTCTCTTGCAGGGAGGGAGGCTGAGATCACTGCAAGCACTACCTGCACATGAATCTGTCATCACAATCCCACAGCGGTTGTTTGGCGATGTTTTGAGGCTGATTTGCATCTTTCTGATGGCATGTGATGCAAATACACTGTTATATCAGTGATACAGGCTTACTATTGTTGTTCATTAAAGACCCCTGTCTGCCACTCAGAAGTTAGATATAATCAGCAGTCATATATTCCAGCTAGAGCACAGATTGCTTCTCATAAAACTTGCTGCTGTTTTCTCATTTTGTGCTCAACACAATCATTAACATTTTCATCACAGTTCTCTCTTCCACAGTAGCTGTGTCCACATTTGTCTCAGATTATCATCTTCTCCTTTTTTTTCAGTATAGAGGATAAATTATGAATTAAATCCTACGTATGCACTCAAGTCAACCATAAGAGTTCGCAGTGTTTTCACCAAAAAGATCAGGATTTGTTTGTATTTGCATTATTTACAAGGGAAATTGTATATTCACCTTTTTTTTGTCAGAGTATGTTTTTATCTATGCAGTTCCTGCATAAAAAATTCTCTACTATTCCTCAAAAGTAATTTTGTTGTCAAATTCTTGCTCCAACAGAACTCTCTAGCTTTTGCAAGAACATTGATAGGAAAGCAAATTAAAATTGCATAGTAGGAATTCATAACGTATGAAGCAGCAGTTAAAGAAAGGACATTTGTGATTTTTCTATTGTACTTATTGTGTGTTTCATTGCAGAACTTTCATTTTAAGTAAGTGGGGTGGAGGGGTTTCATATACAGGAAATACTGCTACTAGTCAGGCTTTAACTGGATAGATTTTATGAATACATATACTTTAGCGACATCTAAACATAAGAATTAATGGCAAAGCCTAGGATGGAATAACTAGTGCATTTTCAAGATCTGCTGGTTTTTTCCAGTTTACATTATTGCTTTTTTTAAATTAACAGTTCTCTTGTATATAATTGTACAGAGCCCCTTTCCTCTGGATTTAAATAGACAATTTGACTCAGGATTTGAAGACAAAGTGTTTGTCACATCTGTAAATTCAAAGCAGGAAATCATTATGTTTTGACTCTTCAAGTGCATAAATTTTTGAAAGTTCAGAGGTTGATGTCAGCTAATACTAATATCAGCTGGTATCAGCTATCAGATATGTATTCCAGATAGCTATTGGAGTTAACCAGCGCAACTGATTACAGATAAGAATCTGGAAAAATTAACACCATGGAAAATTCAAACCAAAACATATTGGAAAGTTATTAAGAATGTAAAATGAACTAAAAAAGATGCATGGTGTAATATATGGGTATCATATATGTCATATCCTTCCTATCAGCCTTGAATCAATATATGCAATCACCTATGTATAAGTAGGAACATACATATTCTCTCCCTAAATAGTTTGCTCAGCTGGGATTTTAGTAAAAAATTTTACCTAGCCTTAATAAAAAGCTAAGTGTAAGGTAACCATTACATGTGTATGATGCATAAAGTAATATCTACATTTTTCATTTTTTCATGAATTTACATCATTGATGTTTGGGGTGTGAATTGTTTTTTCTTTTAATCTTAACATAATTTGACACTTTAGATTGTGCTAAGGATAAATTGTGCTAAGGATATTCTCAACATTACTGGTGTGGTTTTGGTTCTGCGGTGCTAGACAGACTGCATTTTATAGCCTGCTACTGGCATTTTAAGCAACAAAGTGGAGGGCAGATCATCATTTATGCCAGGAAGCTCATTTATGTAAGCTACAATGTGAAGTTTAATTAAGGGCTTCAGTGACAAAGGAAAGCCAACTGCATGTGCTCAAAATACTTTTCAGATGACAAATTACTGATACCCATAAAAACAATATCCAGGGTAATTGTTAAGGTTATGATACTTAAACCTGCCTAAAAATATCTAAGGCAGTGTATTCCAAGAGGTTAAAGTTCTATGAAATTTAAATAAAAAATCAAAAAATCAAATTTAGATTTGTAATCAGAGTCTTTCTTCATGGAGGGAAATAAAATTTAACTCGCAATTAGGAGCATTTGTATCCCCACATTTTCTCTGTTCAGCTCAGTGTGATTTTATAATCAGTAATTTTGTAACTGGTTTACCAGAATGGCTTTGCAATGATCCCTGGTCAAAGTAAATGTGTAGAGAAAAATCTGCTGGAATGATTTATTTTGTGTCTTTGTCCCTGCTCAGAACACTCAGTGTTTGGGAAAACAAGTCAAAACGTCTTCTGCTTAATCCCCATCAACATTTCTCTTTCTTTCTCTCGCTCTTTGTGGCCACCACATCATAAAGGGAGAAAAGGGAGAGTGGATGCTAAGGATAAAGGTCAAGATGATAGAATATGACAACTCTTTGAATTGAAAACAGAAATGAGTGTCCCTAAGTATTCAGCATGAGCTTCTCTTTGCTCCCTGCAGGGCATCTGCACCACAACCACCGCATTTTTACACTTCTTCTTCTTAGCTTCATTCTGTTGGGTTTTGACAGAAGCGTGGCAGTCATATATGGCTGTTACTGGAAAAATTAGGACACGGCTCATAAGGAAGCGTTTCTTGTGCCTTGGATGGGGTAAGTCAGTAAAACTAATTTCCTAAGAATCATTGGAATGAAACATTTAATGCAGTGGCAATGTCAAGAATATCATCATTTTCTTCAGTAAAACTGAAAGATAGTAGACAGCAATGTTACTAAAAGGAAAACTAGGTTAGAAGCCTTTCCACTGTATCTCAGGCTCAAGGTATGCTGATGTGTATCATAGCATTTGTTTATAAATATATTTTAACAAAATTTTAGAAGATTTTCAGCAAAGTAGTGTAATATCAAGAAATCAAAATAAAACAAGAAAAAAACACTCTCTGAATATTCATGAAACCTCTTTCTAGTTAAGACCTGTCAAATGTACCAGTAATTTAGCTACATCAAAGTGGTACACTGTGGGCAGAAAACAGTGTCCTCCTCCCTGCCAGTGCTTTAGAAAAACAAATCCTACAATAGCAATGTGCTTCATTAAATAATTCATTCCATGTAAAATTGTCCATTTTGCATTAGCTTGCCCTGTCATTTTTTTGTCCAGGCAGAACAACAATATTTTACTCAGCATCTGATGATTATTACTGTTTTGGTTTTTTTCAGGACTGCCAGCATTAGTGGTTGCAATATCAATAGGCTTTACCAAGACAAAAGGATATGGAACAGCTCACTAGTAAGTCAATCTGAAATGATAAATTATGTTTTTAATTACCAAGATTGTCATATCCATCAACTGCATAGCACACTCTAAAGGCTCTACAGGTATCCATTCACACTTGGAATTGCCCTAAGAGTCACTGAGTGATCCACAAAAGAACTTAGAGAAAACAGCATGCCAGTCTTGGAATGAGCTCAGCAAAGCACCAGGAATCCTAGATTTTGTTTGAGATTTTGAAATAGTAAACTTTTAAGGAACATTGATCATTAGATACACTTAGACACCTAACATTTATGTAGATTTACAAAAGAGAATTTTAAATGTTATGGGTAGCCTTTGCCAGCCTTTAAACATGTCCAAAACTGTACTGGCAAGAGTCTCTTTGGCACCCAGGTTTCTGCACACCAAGCAAGTACCTCAACTTTAATGCCCCTGAGCAGCTTGGAGCCAAAGCCCTTCAAACATCTCAAAACAGTTCTCCCATCCATCCTTTCTGTCTCCTGGACACCCTAATCCAGCCCATTTCCTGGGCTGTGCTGTATTTGAGAGACAGAAAGGAGGAAATCTGTGTGCTTCATTTAGTCTCAACTAATGCAGGTCCTGTTTAGCCACCTAGCTGGTTCCAGTGTGTATTTAGCACCTCGGAAAATTAACTCCTCAGAGAGGCTGCCCTTTGGTCTTCTGATGAAGAAGGAGCTGGGCCTTCCTTCTGCCAGTGGTGTGCTCCAACCACCATTATGTATGCAAGAGTGTGTTTTCTTTGGGCAGCCTGTTTGGAGCTCTCCTCACGTTGCCTAAGAAATTGAGTGTGCATCTGGACAGAAAGAGAGGAAATATGACTCTGTAGACTGGCAATGAGGGCATTCATCAGAGATGTGGATGAGTTAGGTCAAGTCCTTGCTTCAATGAATATTTAATTATTCTCCTTAGCATCATCACTGGGTGAGATCAGGATTCCCCTTCCCTTCCTTGTATGTCTCACCATCTTGGCACTTCAGCTCTGGGTGGGTAAGAATTCAAAACCAAATCTCCTTCTGAGTACTGGCTCCAACCACTAAGCTCTGTAGTTTTAAACTGTGACAATGTGCTTCTTGAGTTTTTTAATGAGGAATGTCTTATGTAACTGAAATGCTTAATTGCACTTAGAGCTGGCAAGTGCAACAGTGGTCTTAGCCCTCTTTTGAAGGTTATGTTGAGAACCAACTCTTCTGATTTTTTTTTTTTTAACTATGTACTCATCTTGCTGTCTTTTTTTATTATTTAGTCCTTGAACCACAACTGGAAAACTATTTAGGCTGTGAGAATTACAAATCACAAAATAACAATGTCCAGACCCCACTGGGGATGTAGCTCTGTCCCTTGCAGGATTAATCCCATTACATTTGCTCTACTGAATTCATTCATGTGTGAGGACTTGCTTTAGTTAACATTGCTTCCTGCTTCCTTCCTGGACTGAATGCATTTTTAAAAGAGGATATTCTGAAATATTCAGACAAAGCAACAAATCATTCATTAAGAGTAACCTGGAAAGTAAAAAAGAGCGGGTTTCTGTACATGTAACAGCTCTTCTCCCAGGATCCAAATCCAGCTGACATGGTACTGTGGGAGAAAAGAACAAATGAAGGCATACAAGGGACAAATAGAACCATAAGTCAGCTTTCTCATCTTTTTGGAAATACGTTTTGTTTGCATTTGACATCAGAATTACATAAGGAAAACAGTGAAGACAAGGAATGGAGATTTCCTCCTCCATCACCAGCTGATGTGCTGTCCCACTCCAGAAGGCAGCAAAGAATTGTATCTCATGACAACTGCTGGGCAGTGCAAAAGCAGAGCTCCTGTCCTGCTCCTCCCACCATAACTAAAGCACTTGTGTAAGGTTTTTAATTGCTTACACTATATTTTGCCTATTTGGCTGCAGTCAATTACACACATGCTGCTGTCAGAAACATGCCCTGTTGCAAACTATTCATGGTCTGTAAGATGCTCATTTTGAAAATGAAGCTTTTAAATGGAGAACATTAAAAGTGAAAATTAAGGAATTAATTCCAGTTCCATAATCCCACACATGAAGAGATTCATGGAAAGGGAGAAGGTCCAAGAATCTTTGCAGCACCTCTCAATTTTGTATGGTATATGTATGATGAGAGTGCTTGAATTGTTCACATTGGAGCTGTTTCTGTGATCATCAGTCTCTGATTTCTGTCTTTTTTCTGAGTCCAAATTATTAGATGGTTCAATTGCTGTATTTTTAAAACTACATAAGGAAAATATTTCACCCAGACACTTTTAGTGATAGAGATACAGAAGCTGAAGGGATTTCCTAAATCAGAGACAAGTTTTTAGATATTTCAGGTTATCTGGAAAAGATTAGAGTGTCTGAAAGCTTAATAGCTTTTTCCAGCCATTTCTATAATAAATATTGTTGCTATCTCTTTTTAGAAAATCAGAGCTATGAAAGCACCACTACTGAAACTTATAGTTAATAAACCTGTGTGAACTGCTCATGTTAACATAGAGTGCGGATAAGTTCTAGGAATTTATTGCATCAGCAAAAATTAAAACTCTGTCATAGTCACGATCTTGCCATGCTCTCTTAAGAGAAGGAACCAATCTCCTGGAGAGCATCAAAAAACTCACAAAATGTACAGGACACAGGAGCAAGTGTACAGATGCTTCATCACTCAGCAGAATTTTATGACCATGTAACATGGTCCCATAAAGCCACCAGTGGCTGCTCTTAACACTAATCAATTTATATGGTTTTCTGCTATGTGCACATCAGGGAGAAAGAAGACAGAACAAGAGAACAAAATAAAAACAACTATAAAGCACAGGGGAAAAAAAAGCTATCAGAACAAAGGAAGAGGAGAAGGAAAAAATAGTAAAAAATTGAAAAGAATTGCCTTTTGGTGTAGGAAGGCACCTGAAAATCTGTCTTCAGAAAGTCTTCAACAGAAGATTGAGGAAAAATGAATTTCAGTCATCAACTAGGAAATGTTGAGTACATTGCAATAAGATGTCACACATTGGTGAAAATCCAGATTGTTGAAAATTCAGGTTGTGTAAAAAAGAGGCTAAGTGTAAAAAAGGACAACCTCTACATTTTTTTCCCATCTCTGCCTCTAAATGGAAATCACTCTTTTGAACAGCCATTTACAACATGGAAATGGGAAGGAACAATTCTCCCTTGGTCTCAAAAAGTTTTGTGTTAGAAACTGATTTTTATTTTTTATTAAGAAAAAACCTGTCATTGACCCTTTTTTCAACACAGGCAACTGAAATTACTTTCAAACTACAATACATCAACTATTTTTATGAACTGATGCTTCTGTCTCCCAATAAACATGAAAAATTTAATTACAAGTCCTAATTACTCAGAGTGGTCATCTTCACTAAGTTTAAAAGTTCATACTGGTGAGGAAGTGCACTACGAATGCATTTCCCCCTCTCAGAAGTCTGTCTTCCCAGACTGACAATAATAACCTAGCTTTTGAAAAAATAGTAAGAAAAACTGCAGAAATTTTGAAAGCATTTTTCTTTGACATTGCAAAAATAAATTGAACATTAGTGTTGTATTTGATTTTTGAGGTAGGATGTAAAATAGCTTGGCATGTATTACCTTTTTAACGGTGAAGCAGATAGGAACTATTTGCATCCATTTATCATTCCAGAATTTAGAACACTGGTGCAGTTGGGTTCATGTGACAGTTTTCAGATGGCTTCACTGCAATGGAAAACGCTTTTATTCTTTGCAGTGAGAATACCAGCCCTAGCAGACCATTAATATTATGATGTGCTTGCATTTGTTTTACTTGGATTTTAAAAGTAAAAACCCAGTACTGGAAAATAAAGATATGTGTGATTCTGATGTGAATGTTTCTGCATGTGAAATCCAAGTAAATTATTTGAATGTATACACTTGAGTTTCCTTATATGTAGGTGTGATCATGCATTCAAATAAACATGCTGTTCTTTGAATGCGTAATCACTGGGAAAATAGCACAGCTGCATTTACTTCAGTGGGTGAAGCTCCTGATCTTTTGCAGATATGAAAAGCTTTACATCATAGTATATCAAATATTTAGAATTTGATTCTGTAAGTGCTCTGTGTTTGGAAATCTGATGGTTTTCAGTGAAAGCCCTGATGCAGAATGACAAACTCTCTGAGATTAGGAGGTCTCCAGAAAATACAGTTTTCAGATGCTTTAAAATATACATTTAAATTGTTTGCAAAATATTACAGGGAATGCAGAACAGTTAGATCATATATGATTTTTCTCTAAGGGAAATATTGTCTTTAAGGTGTAGTTCTAGTAGCAATTATTAAATAACAGGATATGCAGAAACCTGTTTCTTTCTGAAGTTCTTTATTACATGTACTTGACCATTTCATCACTTTGAAGTATAGAAGTATCAGATATGGTAAGCTAGAAATGTTTCTAGATACCTACTTGGCAAGACCTGTTCATTTAACTCATCATACATGGTTAGAGGAGATTCAATAAATATTTGCGGACTTATTTTCTCTTTTGCTTTTTGTACATTTTAGGCATTTCAGTTTATGTATAACTCACATTAAAGATTTTTTAACTGTTAACCTCTGGTAATGGAAATATCTTTCAGCTCTCTACCTCATATCAACAAAGCAATTATTCTTTGTGTGTGCATATGAATCTCATACATCGGAAAAACATGCTGTAGTGATTAGTAATGCTTTCTTGACAATGTGTTATACTTATTTTTAATTTGTGTTAGTTCTTCTCTAATGTTCTTTCCAGCTGCTGGCTGTCTCTGGAAGGAGGGCTACTTTATGCTTTCGTTGGACCTGCAGCTGCTGTTGTCTTGGTAAACATTAAAATAATTTCCAGTATTTTTGTATGAAATGATAGAAAGTGCCATTTCAATTATAAAAGCTTAGCTATAAAGTAACATTGCATTTTGCTGTAAATACTGAGATCACTGTTGTTTAATATACCTTTGGTATTTTGAATGCATGATTCATTTGATTATATCACTTCTTTATACCAATTATCTCTCCATGTTTACACAGTAAGCTGTGAAAGAATAATGTACTGATTAGTGGCACAGAAAACTTGTTACAGGCATCACTGAGTTATTATCAGCAGCATCTACGCAATTGTCACTGCCTTGTGAAACTCAGTGACAGTCTTGATAGAGTGCTGCTTGACAGTGGATTGCTGTGCCAGCAAAAGCAACAGGAGTGGAACCTGCCAGCGAGTTCTCCATGGCTACTGCTTTTGAATGCAAAGAAAAAAATTGTCATAGCTGGGAAATGTTACTCGTTTGTGTATTAATCTTCCACATCTCTGGACATGCATTTAGGTGTGGGATTCATTTCTGCTTAATTGTAGACATCTGCAATGTAGATTTCTGCATCTAAGCTAGTTACCCCAGCCATATTTCATTGTCAGTGAAGAAAAAAACATATTTTTAGAGATCAAACCATCAGAGGTATTTCAGATGTCTACTTCAGGGTAAGATGAATTACATCCTACCTGTGCCATCAGCTATCAGTCATCTGCTCTGCAGTCTGTATGGATGTTTTACAACAATTTATTTAGCATTTTTCCCTTACAAATTTTGAATCCAAAAATTTTGTACTATGATAACTCTATCAGCACTGGTTATTTCTGATTTTCTCTTGTAAAAAGGAATCAGTCTTACTAGTGATCAAAGATATAGCTATTCAGCTACGTGAATTTTTCTGAAATGGATGTTTACTACTCCCATAGAGTTTGTCTCATCATTGCCTGGAGTCAAGCCAGGATCCTTTTGTACAACTCACAGTCTCTGTCACGGCAGAGGAGCCAAGGATGTTTACAAAAAGCCAGTTATAATTTTCACATGGAAGTAACTGTATGTTCTCTGTTTAATTGGCAAGTCTTTGTTCGGAGATGTTTGAAGTTCACAGTTGCATTTTGCCCTACCATTAGCTGGTAGCTGTGGAAGGAGCTGTTCCATGCAGCCACTTAAGCCTAAGCATATGAAGCCAAAGAATTATATAACATCAGCTAAAAAATGTTAATGCTGAAAATAGAGTTGAAAAAGAATTGGCAGGGCAGACTAGTAACAATTAGGTATTTTGGCACAAGAATTGGAAAACCAGTTTGAAAAGAAAAAAGGATTATCCTTTCCTAATAAATAAAAAAAGGAGCATTTATTTAATAGATTCAAAAATTGGTATTACCTATTTTCAGGGCCATGAAGAGACAGGTTCGTAGAGTTCAGTTCAATAATACAAATGGATAATAACAGTCATTAAGTTGTCCATTAAATGCCATTAGTATGTCCATTAAGAGCCAAAGTCCAACTGCTGAAACACTAATGTTTTTTCAGTTAGATCTTCAACCCATGTATGTGATCATAACACCATTTACTTTAATGGAGCTAAACAGACATCCCAGGAATTCTTCTGGCCCACAAAAATAGTAAATTGCAGCCAAACAAGGCTCAAAACTGACATTTTGGTGAATGACATAGGCAGTGATTAATGTGCAGGAAGTTATGGAAAACCACAGCCTGGTTCTGCGTAAGTGGGAACACACACATGGACCATAATTGTTTAAAAGGAAGCTATGCTCTGACTTGCTCTTCCCTGTGCAGAGAACTCAAATTGCAGTGGTTTTCCTGGAATAGGATATATTGTTGCAATGAAAACTGACGAAATATTAAGGTTATCTTACTCAAGCTTCTGGCCATCAGATATGTACACATAAATAGCTTGATATCAGGCATAATTCAAGGTTCAAAAACGAGCCAGTTGCAGGGTGTGTGTATATGTCACCTTTCTGAGAATATGACCTTTTGGTCACTACATGATTTCTGAAGGAATACTCAGAAATGTAAGAGGAGGCATTTTGCAGGCCTGTAGTACAATACGGCCAGGATGCAATATTTTCTTTTAGGCACTGAAAGATCAACTGTTTGTTTTCTGTTTGACAGGTCAACATGGTGATTGGCATTTTGGTATTTAATAAACTTGTTTCCAGAGATGGAATCCTAGATAAAAAACTCAAACACAGAGCGGGGTAAGCAACCACTGGATTATTTTAAAGCATATTAAAATTGTATCACCAATTTTCAATTACAGATATTCACCAAAAAAGCTTTTGATTTTGCTGTGAACTTTTATATCAGTGTAACGTGTTTCTAACAGGTTCCATTAATCTCAAAAGCTGCTGTTGCGTTACCCTGAGGGAATGCAACTAAACAAACTAAATATAATAAAACACAAGTACAACAGTATTAAGTTAATAAGAATGAGGCTTAAACAAATCTGAGCAGAGTTTTCACAAGATGGTTACATATGTAAAGCTGTTGCATCTAGGAAAACAGTTTTATGAACTGTGTGCACTGAAGGAACTGATTGGTTTTGTCTAGCTGTCAAATTTAATTACTGTGGCAATAAATGTTATTCATTTGTGTTAACTGTTATATATTTTATAACAATAAGTCCCTTACTTAGGTCAATGTTATTCTGCCATTTTGTCTACGTTAAGAATTTGCCTTTGTTCTTATATCCACGTAACATCTACATAGGTGTATTTTCTAAATTAGTGTAAAAGAACATCAAAGTAAAAAAACACCCATGGTTTAAGATTTAAAAAAGAAAAAGAAAAAGGTAAATGTTTCTTATTGATTATTTACTTGAATTTACATTAAAATTCTATTATCATGAGAAGAAAAGATTATGACAGTGGTGGTATCAGAAACTTTTTTCAGTGGGTGAAAATGAAGTACTGCAGCAGCAAACCTAGATTACTTGCATATTGGAGAAAAATATTTCAGAACTGCATCATCACCTTCTTAATGCTTATGAAAGTATATTTAAACTTTGAATAATGATTTTTTACAGCTATATTTTCATGTATTGTATTTTGGGCCAGGTTGTAGTTTAACTTCACCAGTATCTGAATTTCTAACAATGATAAACGATGGTATCTTCATTTTACTATGTATTGCTGCTATGGGTAAATTTCTTGCAGTTTCACTTTTAATTATTTTACCATGTAACTAACAGCAGCATTTCTAATAAGTTAGATGAGTACTCTTATGCTTCAGCTGGTGTGATTTGCATTTCATATGAATTCAATTAAGTCTTTCTGGTTTTCAGTTCTTCCACCATTTTGACAAACGTTCTAAACCCTGTAATTCCATTTCTTCTGTTTTCATATTTTTCATTAGAAAGTATTAATTTCATTACCTTACTTTTTTCTACATTCCTCCATTGCATTCTTAACTCTGTAACAGCACTAGTGAAATCTGGAATAGTATAAAACTACCCAAATTATTTCAAAAGTAGCAATGACATAGTAATCACTAAATCAAATTCACATATGCTCTAATTCCAGTGATATACGGAGCTGGGAGAGCCACAGGTTTGGCTTTGTACATTTTGCAAGGATATTCAATTTAGATTTAACTGCCTTTTTTTTTTTTTCCCCAGCTACTCAGTTGTTGGCTATAGAAATCTATTTGCTTATACTTTATTTTCCTGATGAAACAAATAACTCACTTTCTAATCGTGCAACTTAGTAAAGAAGTATTTTATTTTAAAATAATCTAACTTTAAAACAAATGGCTAAAGAATCAGAGATTGTTCTGTTAGAAATAATCCAGATATTTTGGGAAAAGATGTAGATACCCTAATGAGAAACAATCTTGCCTTGTGTGATATTATGAGATGGTGGCTTGGCAACAGCATTCCTTGATACTACTTGGCAGATGACATCTCTTGAGTCATTCTTTGGGGCATAGAAATTGGTTCATCATTTGATCTCCTCTAGAAAGGTGATTGTTGCTCATTTCTGAAGCATCTTTTGCCAGCCACGCTAAGGAAGACAACTTCATTCTTCCTGGCAAACATTGAACCTATATTTGTCAAAAGTTCAGTCAAAAGTTCAGCTCTAGGATTTAAAACAAGTGAATGGGGCAAAATATACTAACCCCATATGCTTTTTACCACCTTAATAAGCATATGGAGAATCAACAAGTGGTAAAAAATATGTTGATGGATCTCAATCATGATCTCAATCCTTTTCCTAGTAAAAGAGGAAGAATATGCAAATGCCCAGGCTGAAAATTTGCATTCGGCTTATACGCACATAAAGTTCTATTATTATTGGCAAGATCCAGAGCAGTTTTGTAGAGATAAAGAGAATAATCCAGTCTAATAATGCTGAAGCACTGCCAGGCAAAGACAGAAAGTACTTTTGCAAGCTTAGTTTGTACTTACCCAAGGCATTTCTCTAGTTCATTCTTTAATCTATATTTTTAATTGATGCCAACTGAAGTGGATTCACTGAGTTATTTTCTCACCCCAAAATTGTCTTATAAAAGATCGTGGTTCTCACTGTTTTCTTATGGAAGAAACTGCCTTTTTATGGGAAATATACTGCACTTTTTAATGGAAAATCATCATTTGGTTTATCAAAGTGGAAAACACTGGATTTCAATGTTGTTTTGGGCAGTATGTTAGAAGTCTTGTGTGTGCTGGATTTGGCAATAGCAAAAAGTTCAGTTGGTTGAAATAACTGGGAAAAAACCCAAAATGTTACTTATCTTCACCCTGCTTACCACTTTACAGCTGGAAATAGGTAAAACATCCTTCCTGTCAGCTATATCACATCTTGGTCATCTACGGTTATTCCTGGTTCTGATAGCAGAAAGAGAAGGAATAGGAAAAATAGGAAAATTTATTTAGTTGATTCAAGAAGCTAAATGCATGCTGTATGGAAAAGAAAACTTAAATTCCAGGTTTTGTCCTTTAACTCTTCTGACAGGTGCAGAGGTACAAGTGTCTATACAAAATGCTTTGAGCTTAATGCTTGTGTACTGTGTTTTATTAAAAAGCAAAAGGGGTCACCCTTTTTTTAGTACCAACTGATATTTATTTCATCAGATTCCATATGTTTCAAAGCCCTGTATTCAGACCTTCATATGGCATAAATAAAACCATTCCAGGTATTAGTGGACCATGCAGGTCACTAAATCTGACTATACAGTATGCATATACTGATTTGATGCTTGAATAAATTTTGCAGGTTTCTTTCCTTATTAATGCTCTGTAATGATCCATACTTCGCACTCCTCTTTTAAGTGACCTGTGCTCTTTCTCAAGCATATTTGGATCCAACAGTCTTTCATCAGGTCTGAATAGAGGGATTTCACTTTGTGTGTCTATCCTAGCACGTGCTTATGTTTACTTCAGTGTACTGAGCAGTTTTGATCACATTTGGGGCCTTTTTTAGACTAAATAGAAGAAATAAAGTTTGCATGAAATTAAGCCCCATAGCATTAACATTTAAAGCTAACAATAATGTAAGGTACAAAGTACAGGTTTTCAGCAATATAGAGCATTCATCTCGAAGTCTACTTACTTTTTTTGCATGACGTCATATTTAAAAGCTAAATTTCAGTAGCAACGTTTTTTGGTGACGATTCAATATTTTGTTCTTTTTGTGGGTGTTCTGTTTGTTTGCAGTCAGATGAGTGAGCCTCATAGCGGTTTGACGCTCAAATGTGCCAAGTGTGGAGTAGTTTCAACAACAGCTTTGTCAGCCACCACCGCCAGTAATGCCATGTTAGTCCTGATCATTTACATCTTCTTGTTACAAATCTTATACAGTGCATGTGAGACAATAGTTTGATGATGACAACTGTGTTTGCTAACACTGTATAAAGTGCTAAGCACATTTAAATACTTTAAAAAAATTTTGCAAATGTGTTTATTAACTGAATATGGGATATTCTTTAGAACATAAAGTGTAACTGTTACATTCTTTTCTATGATTTTCAAGTTAAATTGATAAAGTGACATCCTTAAATATGTTTTATTTTAATAGTGAGCTTTTAATATTTTTTTACAATATTACAATGCTGCTTTTCTCTTTTTTTCAATAGGGCATCCCTTTGGAGCTCCTGTGTGGTGTTGCCACTTCTAGCACTGACTTGGATGTCTGCAGTTCTGGCCATGACAGACAAAAGATCAATATTATTTCAGATACTTTTTGCAGTATTTGATTCATTACAAGGCTTTGTTATTGTCATGGTCCATTGTATTCTCCGAAGGGAGGTGAGGAATGGCTTCCTGGTTTTCCTAAGGGCTGTGCTCCTGTTAATCTCTCAACTGCTCTTTAGGGTTATATATGGCTTGCTCTGCAGATATATATTTCATGGAAAGAGAAAAATAATTTATGGTGACATGTCTAGGAACAAGTGAAAGAGGAAAAGAGAAAAAGTGAAAGAGAGGGGGAAGATCAGTTATTTCCAAGTGCAAAATATCAGTATAAAACTTTACCAGCTTAATTCAAGGTGTCTTTTAATCAATCCCAAGTACAGTTTATTTCTAAGTTTTAGTATTTCCCAATGAGTATAGGAAAATGCAAACATAAATGCTCTTCTGAAGACCAAAAACTGTAGACTTTTATGCTCTCTAAAACAGATTCAAACACAACATTTTTTGTGCTTATACTGTCTGTGAAAGAGGACACAAGGAGATGATGTGTTGTGTTGGTGAAGATCTACCATTTCAGTTGTACAAACTCAGGTACATACGAAAATTATGGGGACAGCAAGGATGAAGACAGATGAGTGCTGTGAGAACAGCGAGGACAAGCATTACCCTGGCCTGCCCTTCACAGCTCAGTGCCACCTGCCACAGGATTCATCACCGCTGAAATCTGATGGCAAAGCTCCTACACAAGTGCTCTTTAATCTGGCTTTGGTGACAGCTTCTCTAACCTGCCTAACCTGCTAACTAACCCCACATTTTATTGGGACGGGTTTGAGAGCAGTAGCATAACAGCTTTGTTGGCAGATCTGTGGTAATGGAGCCCTCCATCAAAAATGAGCAGGTGGAGCTGCACTGGAGAGTAGTTCCTGGTCCATGGGCATCCCTATGTGCTAGTCATTTATTAACTTCAGGATATTTACCACACCAGTAAACCAAATTATACTGCCCAGCATATTTGCCTGGGATGGACAAAAGTTATTTGAAAGCACCTCAGGACTAAAAAAACCCAAGCAAGATGTTTCAAGAAAGGTTTGTTGTCAATGCTGAGTGAGGAATCTCACACAGGGGTTTCCCTTCCCACCACTGACACCCTTTAAAAGTCAGTATATTAATGAAAAATAATTATGAGTGACATAATTTATTCAATTCTTTCAGTATTGTACCACTTTGCATGAGATTTATATCACTATCCTTCACAGTATGCATATGTGATTATCTTATCAAATAATGAAGTCTTCAATTTTTAAAGAAAAAATCAGTATCTTGCAGAATACAGCAGCTTACATTGTGCTGATTCCTTCTCATTTTAATCACACTGTTAGGGGCTATGAACTTTTGTATTTATTGGTTTGTCAGCTCTCATATTGGAAGGGGTTACGTCATTTAATACGTTTTCGTTTTTCTTCCTTTGGCTTTTCCTTTTGTTCAGGATAAAAATATGTGCAGGATAAGAGATAATACTCAAGAAAAATCCATTTTATGTAGAACTGTTGTGCAGTCCCCTTATTTTCTTCAGCAGTTTCTTTCCCAATATGATTTACATCTGTGAAAGAGGGTAGACTCATCTGTAAATCTGAAAGCCATCATTTCACATATTCTTGTTACTACAAGAACAGTGTCTGGTAAGACACTGCATCTATTTTCAATAGGAAGAATTGTGATTTCATCCTGGTTTTCCTGTCTGTGAAATTTTTGTATCCATTGGGATATATTAATTAGCCTAGAAAGGGCACACCACCTCCCGCTCACTGTCCTAGGGAATCATTTTTATTTTAAAATATATACCTTTTGCTCAAGGTTGCATGTGAAACATTCAAAACCAAAGCAATATGAACAGCATTATCATTCACAAAGTCATAGAATATTGTCAGTAGGAAGAGACCCATAAGGATCATTGAGTCCAACTCCCTGCTCCCCACAAAACTACCTAAAACTAAACCATATGACTCAGTGTTGTCCAGACACTCCTCGCACTCTGGCCATGGCTTGGAGCCGTGACTAAGTATGTTCCAGTGACCAACCACCCTCAGGGCGAAGAACCTTTTTGTAATGTCCAATCTGAATTCTCATATTCATTTAATTTCCTCATGTTCTAACTGCATATCCTTGTGTCCTAATTCCATTTTCTTGTTTCTTTTTAAGGATCCAAAGAGGCTGAAACATATACCTGGTTACCAGTCACTGATTTTGTCAAAAAAAGACCAAAATCTTTAAGAAATTCTTAACAAAATTTAGCATAGCACTGTATAAAATAAAATTTTAAAAAAAAGTCTGCATCAGTGCAGTAAAGCAAGTAAAGCAGAAGCTTATTTGGAAAAAAAATGTATTTTGACTGTTGGTGAGAGATGAAAATCAACACTTATCTTCCAACAATGCCCTAAACCTTGAATTAAAGACAGGTTTCCTAGTCTAATGATAGCTCTTTGCTGCCAATGCTTCATTCCCAGGGAATGCTTCAATAATGCTGAACATCTCATAGAAAAATTCTTGTCTGACCATACTCCCCGGTAGGACTGTGGTGATTGAGGTGGAATTAGTCTTTTCTACATGTAAGCTCAATTTTCAAATTTGTAGGGTACCTTGGTGGGAACCACTTTTAGCTCACTGTTTCTAATTTAAGCAATATGCAAAAATACCGGATTGTGAATATGTTGATACAGGAATTTAGAATCTTAACTGTTTATGTGTAGGAAATCAGCTATTTATGGTTTATTTTATTCACTGCTTTTTTAGCAAATTGCAGATATATGTATTTATAAATATATATATATAATCTAACTGCAAAGAATCCTTGCTCTGTTTAACAACTAACAGAAGTTGTTCCAGCACGTCAGTCTTAGCAGTTACACGTCCCAGCTCTAACATGGAAATTCTAGAAGATAGGCATTTTATAAAGCATCTAAATAATCTGTTTATGTGGTATTTTAAAAAATGACCTCACGAGAAGACTTCCCAGTGAGGCCCAAAAAGCACCAAGGTTTGATAAGATTCTCCCTTATCAAAGTGGAGGAGGTGTTTCGTCTTCAGTCATGACAACTTAGGCAGAAATAAATGTACAGAGACAACTTATTCACTAATCAATAGATTATCTCCAGCCAAAATGATGATAGTGGTGTTGGTGGAAGACGAAGAAGTCTAGGAATATTGCTGACTGAACTCTATCTGACAGAACACATTTAATCTTCTTTAGTCCTCCAGACTAAGTTGCAAACTGGTCAAAACTCTTGAGGAATGAATTAAGGCAATCTTTTTCATATGGGAAAAGAAAATTCATAGAAATTTCTTCAAGAAGCACAAAGAAGTAAATGTTGATGCACATAAATCAGTTTTAATTTCAAAAATGTGTATGGTCTGCACTTACTTGGTTCAGTTTGCAGCAGCAAAGTCATAGTTGTCTACTACACAGAAAGAGATGTAAGTCCAGTGAGTTATGTTTCACTCTGGCTCTAGAGTCTGGCTTTCCAGCTCCAGAGACCCTCAGGTGAGTACAGGGCAAGAGAAGGGCCATCATGCAGAGTGGGCAATGCCGTTTTTGCACTGCACGTGGTACCTCCCAGCTGAAAGAATAGTCTAGTACTTGTGGTTGTCTGCAAAAGCATTTAGCTCTGCCAGTGCCTGTCAAGGAAATCCTGCCAGGATATTTGTCACTCTTGACGACAGCTACAAAGCTATCTCAGTTATAGCCTATAAGATTGATCTAGTATTTATAGCATGCCAGCACAGGCAAAACAATAATTCTGACTGTCAGGGGAAAAAAAAATTGGGGAGGAATATATCACCATAAAATCCAAACAAAGAGGACAACCCTGTTTTACTATGCCTTTATTGTCATTACATCACAAAAAGACACAGACTTCTACAATTATATATAAAAGCCCCTTTTCTTCTTCTTAGTTACATTGATATAAACATAAATGATGGAAACATTTGTTACTTTCTCTAACACACTATATGGAAGACCTTGTGTGATGGGGGCTGCATTAGGAAGCCAGGGATTTTTACCAACTAAGATGTACAACTGGAAGAGAACTAAGTGATATGTCATCTATTTCTGTCTACCATCAATTCAGTGTATCTTGGAAAGACATTAAATCTTTCTAGATTTCTATTTCCTAACTCCTAAAATAAATACAATACTTTTTAAGCATAAGACTATTTGGAAATTTTGGAAGAAAAATGCAAAGTAGTTAGGTATTATTGCTTCGTGTTGCCTTCTTAGCCCAGAGAGCCCAGAGTTGTTCTTTTTTTTCCCCTCACCTTGCTGTTTAAACACCTAATTGGGCATTGGAAAATGGTGATGAATGTGTCGCAGAACAGAGAATGATACAAGGGATTAGTGTTGAAGCTCATCTATCTCAGCAAAACAGTTTGCCTGATCTGCTTGAACACAAGATGCTTTAAAGCTGATCTGAATCACACTGAGTAACTTGGGTTAATGCTGGCGATGGGAGGAACCCACACGTATTTTTTTCTTTAGCTGTGCTTTGCGGAGCAGAGAGCATTTGGATTAAATTCATCGTTGGCGTCTAGAGCCCACATTTCAGAATTGCAGGAGAAAAATAAAAAGTACATGAGTAGGGCAAGGGTAAGTTACAAAAGCTTGGAGCTGATTGCTGTTGCTAAGGAAACTACTTCCCTGGTATCTGCACGTTCATCACATCTGTCTCTCCTTCTCTGCCTGACTCTAAGAAAATCTTGTAACTTGATGTTAAAAGGCAGGGGGAAAAAACAAGATTATGTTTCAAAGTAAAATGTAAAGACAGCACAGTCTTTACATACTCAAACAACAATTTTGAACAAGCAGTCTAGAAGAGGAAGCTGGTATTTAGAAAGTTCAACCATTTTGAATCTGACTTGGGTGAGGATATCTAGAAATTGCAACATATGTCAGTATCATGGATAATGCTAAATCTGACATTCTGTTAACATGTTCAAATCATATGCTGCTTGCACCTCAGAAGCTTTGTAAGAAACATGCACATTTAAGAGGATCCTAAGATCAAGATTCACGGCTTTAATGTAGAAGGCACTGAAAGTATGACATGAGATTCTTAAGGTTGCTGGAGTGTTAGAACTGGGGAACCTCCATGAGCACAGAGTCCCAAAAATGAGGAGGCCCACTGCACGGAGTGCAGTGAGATAAACAGTATGTTCTGAAGTAACAATGCTTTGGGGTCAATCATCATATGCCTTGAGATGAGATTCACAGCTGGGGATGCTTTGAAGGAGGTATTTTTTGTTATATTTTTTGTCAAATCACTGTGCCAGTGCTTATCCAAGAGTATAAAACTCTGAAGTGTGGCCTAACTTCAGCATTGATAAAGTGAGAGAAGACTTAGATTAAATTTGCAGCAAGTGGGAGATGCCAAATTAAATTAACATCAAACACATGGAAGACCAAAGCAAGTGTAGTGCCTAAAATCAGAATCTGAGTCTTGATACAGCACACTTTAAATTACAATATGTGGTAAGTCTCGGTGTTTTGAAATCAATACAAACCTTCCCATCTTGCTTCGTTCTTCTTTCTGCCCTATATTTGGCTCCCTCCACCTGCAACAGTCACTTACTAAGACTGCAGAGCACTCCTGTTCATTTAAGGGTTGAGCCCTTCAAAAAAATGCTTTCCAATCACAATATTTTTTTATTTCATTTTCGCTGTTGTGAGAGCAATAGAATATGATATGTTTAAAGGGGAAAGCTTCTCATAAGCAACAATTAATTAATTATCTTCTTCTGCTATTCACAAAATGTCCATGAATAAAGACAGTTTTCTCCCTTTTAATTATTCCGAATAAGACATGAAGTAATTTTTACAGATAATAAATGGAATGTCATTTTTTATAAGCATTTCATTCATAGTACTGTTATACTGAAACCAGAAATTGTTTGAATTTTTTTTTTTTTTTTTAAATCTTGCAATCAGGAATATATTATATATTTAATATAGACACTTGCATTTCTGGAACTAGGGTTCACATTATAAGACATATTCCTAAAGTTGCCTTGCCATCCTTATTGTTGTACATCTGAGAAAGCAGTAAAATATGTTTGTATACTGCTGTCAACAAACAGGAACTGCATTTTCCTTTTGAATGTACCTCTCTGTTGAAACACATTTCTAACAGAAGTACTGAATAATAGTATTTCTTTAAACATACACTCTGTCCAAAATGAAAGTAAAAAAAGCATTTCCTATGAAAAATGATTCCTCAAATATACTGTGTTTTAGGGGCAAGTCTTTGAATTTACTTTATGGATCATATTAATAAACAGTAATTTCTGATAACTTCCTTTTGTACTTTAAGAAATCTATGTGCAAATAGTCCACTTTTCTTCTTGTGCTCACATTGAAGATATTTCTCTCATCTGAAGAGCTTAGTCCTAGAAGAGATGCGCTAGATTCCCTGTACGTGGAGTTAAAGATTATTGTTGGAATCACTTCAAATAGACTTATGTTTTGAAGTACAATTGGGAGATTACAATAACTGTTAAGAAATGATTACAATAACTGTAAAGAACTGTCTTTCAAGAATCATACATTTATCAAGAAGATACAGTTTATCTTGCAGTGGTTAGCAGTATATCTATTAATCCTTTTATCAGACCTGTACCGAAATGAATGAGAAGACAAAGCCAAATATTATCACCAAGACAGACTTGGCTTAAATACCATATAATCACTGTCTAGTAGCTAGTTCTGGCCATATATAAATCTAATTCTGTGGTCTTGATGTCACAGACGGACAGAATTTGTAGCAGCCACAAACTATAACAAACGTATGAAATGGCATAAATAAGCATTTATGTTTATTGCCTCTGATTTATTAAGTGGGCTAAAGAAAATTCATGCATTGTATTTGATATGGTTTTATTTAATCTCTAATATGATGTTACACAAGAGTCAGTATAAGGTATTTTTTTCACAGGTTCAAGATGCATTCAGATGTCGACTAAGAAATTGCCAAGATCCAATCAATGCAGATTCTTCAAGTTCTTTTCCTAATGGACATGCTCAAATCATGGTTAGCTTTTATTTTCTTCTTTGGCTATGAATTTAGTGTTCCTAACAAAAAGAAAAAACTTCATGTTTTGTATGTGACAAGTTTGCATAGCTGAAATATTAACACCTAAGCAAAAGACAGTTTAGGTCATTATCTGCTTGCTTAAATATCTTATCTAGTTTTAAATTATTGGTGTGATTATTTAGTGGAGCACAGTGAATTAGTATCTTCCACCAGTGCTCTTTGGGACAAAAAAATTCTTACATAAGGTAATAAAAAATAATTTAACAATATACTGTGACTTTTTCTAGTGTTGGTGCAGAGTACTGATGTATTTCGCTTCACAAGGCCTTGAAAAGTGTTCTCAAACAAAACAAGGAGAGAGTGCTAGACATTCTACAAGGGGAATCTATTTAGTGTGTTAAAATAAGAGATAGTGAATTTGGATAATACTGTTAGTTAGTATATTCAGACAACATATTGGTCTCTTCACTTTGAACAACAGTTTGTCATTGACTCTAATGGGGACAGAATCAGGCCATAAAGACATGCAAGGATCAACAAAAATGCAAGGTACAGCAAGCAGATGCCCTTCAAAATGATGACTCAAAAAATGAATTTATTGTTTGGACTTCACAAGCAAGAAAGAGATCACTTTCACTGGATATTTAGCATGGAATAAACTTATTGTGAAAATAAAAAGTAACTAAATTGTCTAACAGAATAAATAGTTTTGTTTAACTAGGAAAAGTGTACTTTGATTTCCAACTGTTAAAATTCTTCCTTAGTTCTCACATTTAATTCTTGCACAATGAAATAAATAATAGTTGTTATCAGGGAGTACAAAAATTTTATATGACTACATTAGTAGCAAAAAATGACAGAATGTTTTATAACAAATAAGCACTTCATAACAAATTAATGAAGTTTCAAAGAGGATGGACTACTTGGATTACACTTATTCACAGTAATTTGTATTGCAGGCTATTTTTCATACTTCTTTTCATAAATCTTCCTTAAAGAAGGTCCTTTGATGAGATGTTGAAGTTATTCTTCCATATACATTAAAATCTATACACTGTATCATTTTATTAAAATTATATACTCTACTTCCACCTATTTTATTTTATTTTTTCTGGTCAGGCAGCATACTTTGAAAACCACCCAGTTATACTTTAGGAAACTTTGTAAAGCTCTGCTGTTGTAAAACAATACACTTCACCTTCTCAGCAACAAGAAACCACTTTTAAGAGACTGTGACCCTGTAAGTAGGACATTTTGGAAGCGCTAGTTGGCAAAAAGGTATTGTGGTTTTTTTTTTAATTAATAATGGCTGTTCTGTTTCACTGTTTCTTGTTACAGACTGATTTTGAGAAGGATGTGGACATTGCTTGTCGGTCAGGTAAGAACATTGAGAGAGTATTTAGCCAACAAAAAGTGGTCTTGTACGAGTTCCTTGTGAAGTGAAAACCAGAAAAATATTGGGATTTAGCTGTTTATAGGTTATATTTATGAATTTAAACAAAAGAAAATGTGAAAAATTATGCCACTGTATGAATACATTTATTTGATTTTCTTACTAAGGTCTTTAACTAGAATTCAGCAGTTGGAAAGCAGTCAAAGGTGTGACTGTCTATTAAAAAGCAAATAGTTGTGGAAAGAAGATAGTTCTTCACATATTAAGCTTTCTTTCCCCAGTACACAAGCAAATGTGAAAACATAATTTTGCTTTAACAAAAAAATACAAAATAGTGTACCTTGACAGCTGTTTATATGAAGGATGCATCAATTTGCATTGATTTTAAAGAGGGTATGATTTTTAGGACTCAAAGTGAAATCAACAATAGCTTAAGAAAATAAAGTTTCATTCCATGTTACTGAGAAAAGTTGTGGGTTTTTAAAAGATACTTCAGTAGCGTGATCTTTAATCAGTCAGCTGTGTTTGTTTCCATATATTAAAGATAATGCATTTTCAGCCATTTATTTGCCAAACTTGTTTAAATAAAGTGCAGTGTAAAATAAATGACCATTTAAATTCTACAGAATTTTTTTAATCTAGGAGATATCCAAAGGACAGTTTTTCCTAGGGAAACAGTCTTTCCTAAACACCATCACTTTTCAATAAGGGGAAAGAGAGAGTGTGTCCTCTCTGCAGGGTGAGTCAGAGCAGAAGCCTGATTTAGCTGTTCTGCATCACCCACCTGAAGGACACTCTCTCCCTTCGCTGGCTATATGAGGTGCCAAGAAAGCTGATCTCATTACGGTGAAGTTTCAGTTTCCAGTCACCCACCTTTAAAAACTGCTGAATTTCTTGCAATATAGACTTAGTTCTTCCCTACAGATCAGTTTTAATATGCACATGTGTTTCGAAGGAATCAGGATCGTACATTGTAACACAAATGCATGTGTGTCACCATCCAATGCAGACAAAAATCCAGCATTGATCCATGTAGTTTGCACTTCTTACCTCTGATAACATAGCTCTGCAATACAGAGGGCCTTGGCAGAGCCATCCTAAAGGAGATTGATTTGAATGCAGTAACGAACAGGCTTAACTAGATAAGCGTTTGAACTACTTTCTGATAATGAAAAGTTTGAGGATAGATCACTGTTTGAAATGTCTGAACAAGTGCCACTGGAAACATTGAAGCAGCCACCGAATTCAAGTATTTGTGCACTGTTGTTTAGAAGTAAGTTATTCCTTTCATAATGGAAAAATGGCAGTTAGTTTTGCGTGAGGAAGGAGAGTCAGATGTCTTATGAGCTGCTTGCTATGGAAAAAGGCAGTGAACTGACAGGCAGGTACTCGGGGATACTGGGGGATCTGGGTCATCAGAGCCCTTGGGCAACCAGAAGGTATGCAGATGTAATACCTGAGATACTTCAAGTTGTCTTTCTGTCTTAGGCCATGAGGAGGGTTTTGTTGTATAAAATGGCACTGGTGTGAATTAAAATACTTTCAAGCAGGACCAGGAAATCCCTGCAGCCAGATGGAACAAGCCCAGTAATTGGTTACTTTAATTTTTTTCTTTCTATCCTTTTTATTTCATTACAGATGTTGAATTATAGACTTACATTTATTTTTTTAAGATGAATAATTGTGATTGAATAGATGCTTTTTTTTTTTAAGCCATTCTTCAGTTCTTCTTGAAATTTTGTTTTTATGAGAGGATTATTAACTTTTACATGTGGAACTCACCCCAACAAAAATTGCTGGATGTTGCTACAAGTTTGACCAGGAAGGTCAGGCCTAGAACAGAAGTGAATTATGACTCTTCTATAAAACGTTTATGTTCTTTATAACCTTTCCAGATGCAGCAAAATATTCTTTCTGATACCAGTGCAATTTCTTCCCAATGTGGTAATTCTCTCATCACTTTAATTTAAAACATAATTTAACAGAGAAGAGTTTTTAAAAGTCAGTGAAAAGGAACATTTAGGAGTTTAGGAACACATGCTCATAGTTGTAATCTTACAGTAGGTCATTACAATGGATTGACAAAATTATTCTGCCTTACAATCTGTTTGACATTTTCCAGGAGGTTATGTGGAGTTAATAATGGCACTACAGATGTCATAGTGTATTTTTTTGGAAAACCCTTAATGAGTTCCACATGGCAGGCTTTTCCTTAAGCTGTAAGTCACCTAAAATCTATGTTAAGTCAGTAGGAATAAATGAAGAAGTGTTTTTAATTTATATAAATGACTGAAGCTAGTCAGAGATCAGTGTCAGTTATGCACAGTAGATGAAGAGAAAAAAAAAACAAAACACCAAAACCACAAAAAAGCTGTTGCAAAAATAATATTTATAAAATGAAACTTATTAAGTGGAAAGAAAAGTATTTTAGAAAGTGCACTGGTAAAGGAAGCACTGCTAGATAAAGCCACAAGAAAAAGCAGTGCTAGGTTGACATGGTTTCATGCTGTAAGAATCCTCTTCTCTGACCCACAGTTCTGCATAAAGACATTGGACCTTGCAGAGCAGCCACTATAACAGGAACACTTTCTAGAATTTCACTAAATGATGAAGAAGAGGAAAAGGGACCAAGCCCTGAAGGAATGAGCTATTCAACCTTGCCTGGAAACATCATCTCCAAAGTCATCATCCAGCAACCAACAGGTCTCCACATGCCTATGAGTATGAGTGAACTGGCCAATCAGTGCTTGAAAAAAGACAACAGTGAGCTGCGGAGGACTGTGTATTTATGCACTGATGATAATTTGAGAGGTGCGGATATGGACATAGTCCATCCTCAAGAACGAATGATAGAAAGCGACTATATAGTCATGCCCCGGGGCTCAGTAAATACACAGCCATCACTGAAAGATGAAAGCAAAATGAATATAGGCATGGATACCTTGCCTCATGAAAGGCTGTTGCACTACAAAGTTAATCCAGAGTTCAATATGAATCCCTCTGTAATGGACCAATTTAATATCAATTTAGACCAGCATCTTCCCACCCAAGAACATATGCAGAATTTGCCATTTGAGCCCCGCACAGCAGTGAAGAATTTCATTGCCTCAGAGCTGGATGACAATGCAGGATTATCAAGAAGCGAAACTGGATCCACAATATCAATGAGCTCTTTAGAGGTCAGTGATGCATAAACAAATTGCATGCTCTGTTGTTCTAATTTTATGATAAGACAATAAATTGTGTCTTGTGTCTAAGGGGTGAAGCTAATGTTTTAATTCAGTATAAATTATTGTTTGGGATCATACACTGCTGTTCATATTTCTCTTATTATCAGAAGTGTTTATACCTAGAAAACAAGACTAAAGTTTCAGAGCCAGTCTGTATGAAACAATATAGTTCTGGAGATTTAACATTCCACACGACTGCCGAGGATTTCGTGACCTACCAGGTAAAGTCCACTGGAAAATTCTGTGTTGCTGTTGCTATGAGAAGAAAAGCTATTCCTGCAAGATACAAGTGCTAATCATTGGCCCTACCTGCAAGCACATGCAGTTGAAAATACTTGCCATTTTATTGCTGACAATCATATCTATGTCAGATATGATAGGTCTGATTCTGCTCTCATTGGTATAAATCTTGGATTCTTCCATCCAGTAGTTCACCATTTACTGATTTAGTTTTGTTTGCATGTGCATGCAGGCATTGGTACAACTGATGTGTGCCGTAGGAACAGGTGGGCTTCGTGTGGAGTATCATAGATTTCAGTCAGATTGCAAAAGTGAACTGGAAAGCCTTTAAAAGGCTTTCAGTTATTACTACAGTCTGTCTGTAGGATTTAAGCATTTTCAAGGTGAAAACTATTTAAACAATTTCTTGAGACCTAAGCATCAAATACTGCTGTTTTTATTAAGCTTTTACCTATGAAAGCCAGGAGTGACCTGGACTTAATGTCATACTTGGGCCTCCTTAAGAACTGGGAGTACATTTCACCAGCATGTCAAGTGTTGTGAAACATGGCATTTTGTGGGACAGAGAAAGACAAATGGGAAAAACATGGTACTCATTCATTCTCTGAAAGAAGTTACACGTGGAAAAAAATTCTACTGTATGTGCAAACTTGAAGCCATTAGCTATTCCTCTACAATGTTTGGACCCGTCTGTGTAGGGAAACAGAGACTCAGCCTGATTTTTCAATTTTTAGATGCAGCTGTAGCTGATACTTCATAAATGGTGGATACTTATGGATATTTCTTTTAAAATTGAGTTGAAGTTTAATGTAGGTGAAGTT
Source organism: Corvus hawaiiensis (assembly GCF_020740725.1). Classification (NCBI taxonomy): domain Eukaryota; kingdom Metazoa; phylum Chordata; class Aves; order Passeriformes; family Corvidae; genus Corvus; species Corvus hawaiiensis. Next base: position 30,232,311 of record NC_063215.1, read on the forward strand.
TTATGAAGAGTCTGGGCAGAAGATCAGAATTTAGTTTCTTTTCAAGAGATATCTTTCCAGGCTTTGAAAGCGAAGTATTTTCTGTGCTGTTTATATTGTGTGTACTAGCATAAGTTTTACAAGATTTGATTTAACTTAAAAATGAATAGAAAATGAAGCATGGGGATCTGCAGTGAATCAAAAATTACCCATGCTTTGGTTGTTGTTAAAGTGATTATGTATAATCTTGAACAAATTTTCAAACTTGTTTCTAAAAGGTAGTTTAAGTGCTTGCCTGTTCAGTGCTCAAATAGACAGTCTCTTTCAAAGCAAGTCTGCGTGGTAAAAGAAATTCCTGCCCTCAGTTCAGATATATTAGTTAATAGATCTTAGGTAGTGCACGGGAGTTCCCAAATTTAATGCAACCCCAAAAGCAGAATATCTAAGGTCACGTTCCAGCAGTATCCTCTCCCACCTATCTACAATATACTGTCTTTAAGATCATTTTTGTCAGATAGAGAGGCTTAAATACAGTCCAGTTAAGATTAGACATATGGATGAGATATGTGAGGAAGTTTCGTAATTCTTTGAGAGGATGGACATATATGCCACCATACCATCCACTCTAAATTAATTTCTGGTGATGCCTCTTTCCCTCCATTGGTGACAAAGTTCATCAAGGACACCTGAAAAAAAAAAAAAAAGCAGATCTTAGTTAAGTTGTAAAAAGCATAACAATAGTTACTTCATCATACACAAAATTATAGTTCCTGATGCCACTTTGGAATATAGGCCTGAAAATCATGTACTGCTCCTTTAGAGTTATTTTTTAAACTGTATTTGTATCATATTTTAAGTTTACCTCTAAGATGGGATGTAGACACAGAATCTCAGTCACCATTCTGTATGTAAGTTTTATGCCCGGAAGAGACTACTAAGTATGTAGTAGAAAATGTAGTAAAATATAATAAGATAGTAAATATTTAGTCCCTTCTAACTTGGGAAACATATTAGGTTTAGCAGGCTGTATTTTGATCCAGAAATCCAGTTTTATTTGTAAACCTCATCCAACCCAGCATAATCCCATGTATTGGGAAAAAAACACAGATATTAGGGCAGGTCAGAAATGAAAGGAACTGTTTCAGCTTTTGTGTCTGCCTTTGTGTTTCTCAACATTACTTGATGAAGATGTGGTGCACTGAATTGAAGATAGGAAAATGAAAGAAAATTGTATATAGAATAAAATCAGAGTCTCAGGCAAATCCTGATAAGCAGATCCAGCCAGATAAAGAATGTGATTGTGTTTTTGCATATTCAGTGTGTAAGAAGCAAGGGTTGAGGTAAAGCCCAAAATGTTATTGTCTAGAACTGACCAGCTGGATTAACTTTTGTTGCTGCATTAAACAAAGTAAAACAGGGAGGGCAAGAGATTTTTTTTTTTTTAGAAGATTGCAAGACTTTTAAAAAGACAGGGCTTTGTCAGACTTGTGGAGCAGCAAAACCTGCAGCAGGACATTCAAGATCACCCTGCCCACCTTTCTCCTGACAGAGCATGACTAGGCCAGCTCTAAAGGAGAAGATCCTGAGCAGTAGAAAGCTTTCCCCTCCTTTCAGCTTATAGTTGGAACACAACTACAGTATCAGCACAATAAATGTATATCCTGACTTCTATCCTTCTGAAGGGAGGATCCACCACCCTTACCATTATATATCTAAATGTAGGCATTCTCCTTCTGAAATGGAAAGAGCTCTTCACACTTGGCTCCTCTTTAGATTCAATTAAGACAAATAGCCATTTTTAGGCCACTTTTAGACATCTGCTCCAGGATGAAGTAAATGACATGGCTCAGTGCAGGTGTGTCTCTTCAGATTCCATAGAGGAAGCCAGAATGAGTAGTTCAAACACAAGCATCAAAAATGTTGGTGTCCTAAATTTAATTAGATTAATTCTACAGTGTGTCACAAAGTTTCTTCTAAAACTTCCGTATCTATATTTTTTTTTTCTGAAGGAAACGCTTAGATGTGAACAATTAAATGCTTTATTACATGTGGAAGAATTTCAGGTTTGAAAAGATAGTTGAGAATGCCATCATATTTACATACAAGTATTGCCCAGATAAGTATAAATTTAGGGATATGCAGATTCACAATGTGCAAATTGGTGATTTTTATTTTATTTGGTATGCACGCAACAGTACTTATGCGATTATAGGCACAGGCAGGCATATTAGCACATCACGGAGTTTCTGAGGAGAACTAATCAAACATCCGGTTAATCTCCTGCACATCCCTTATATGCATGGATTAAAACTTGCTTTGCTACCTTGGCATCAAAGTGGCTTGGAGTATGCTCCTTCAGTTCAAAGTGTTTTGATTTTAATGAAGAAAACACTCAATACAATCTTTTGGAATGATTTTAGTTTTGAAAATGTACTCTGAGTGGTATGCTCATTAAAATGAAATTACTTTGAAGTGAAGTATTGCGTTCCCAGACATTAGATGCAGAGAAAAGTTTGGAGGTTTAAAGGTAGAGGAAGAAGGTGATCTGGGAAACATATCTCCAGGATAAGTAATTCATCTTTTTTTATTGGGCAAAAAAAAAATGGAGGAAGAAGTATGAGATATGTTAGAGATAGTGAAGTGCAAATGAAAAGTAAAGACAGGTAAAGAAAAAGATGCAAAAAAAAAGACATTAAAAAAGGGGGAGGGGAATATGGTAGAAATGGAGAAAAAACTTAAAATGAAGGTATTAAGAAGAATGAGATAAAAACAGCAGGGAAGGAACAAGTTCTAAAATAATAATAATAATAATAATAATAAAAAAATCCCCAAACCAGGAAAGGAGAGAAAAAATAAAAAATACAAAGTTAAAATAGTCAATCTCATCAATAAAATACCAGAGCATCAGGCAGAACAAAAGCAAAATGGTGTGAAGTCATTTTGATTTATGACATGAGAAGTAAAAAAAAGAACAAAATAGAGAGACGAGCACCACAGGCATTTCTTCTTTATCCTATTTCCACATTGCATTTATTTTCAGGCATTCTGTATCTCAGATTTTTATCCCTCCTGTTCCTCATTTCATTCTTCAATAAGCTGTGGAGACAGCTCTTGCCAATTTTGTGACTCTCAGGGAAATGAAGTCTAGCCCTATAACAACCCTCTATTTCTTTCACTTGAGTGAGTAGGTCTCAGAGTCCTCTGACTTCAGAAATTGATGCAATTTATTGTTGGGTTACCATGCAGAAGTGGGGGTAGAATCAGGCAGAGTTTATTGTAGTAACTGAAGATGTGAAGAACTGAAATTTTAGTTAGTATTATAAAGTGCAGCATATATTGCAGGCTTTATATTATAATTGTCTATTTTACAAGTGCTACATTTTCCCCAAAAGCATTCAGAAACACAAAGCAAGTGGTCTTAGTTGATTGAGTAAATACATATGCAGGCTTCCCTATAAAAAAAAGGGAGCAGCAGGCCACAATAATTTGTCAGAATACTTTTAAAGTGATATCTTTGAAGTTATGTTTGCGCCGTGTGTTGGTGTATTAAATTTTCTAGCATGTTTTAAAGACTTAAAAATTCCCATATTAAATTCACTTTTTCATGAAAATTTTCTGGCTTTATGTTAGCTCATGTTATGGACTAGCAGCCAACAATCTTCTATTCAGAAACTGGAGTGTTTTCCAGTTATATACACACAAAAGGCATTTGAAATCAAAAACGTCTATCCACATTCCACCTTTATATCTCTCATATAATCTCTGAGGGCCAAAAAAGATTTTTCTTTACTTTTGTTCTGGGAAAAAAATCCTCCTCAGGCTAAGATCTTGTATGTCAAACGTCATCTCAGAGTGAATTATAAACTGCTGATAATAAGACTTTATATTAATGGAAGCATGGTTATAGCCCTCACTATAATAGGGTATCTCTGGTTTCAATTATGCTTTGCACAATGCAATATATCTTTAGGAGTATCTGATGTAATTAATTAGATAGTGGTGTAATGCAGAATAGAATAAGGAGAAAACCAGGCATTTGTAGTTTTACAGACATGGAAAGGGATTTTATTAGTCTTTTAGTAAGAGCAGCTCTTTCCTGGTGCCAGCGGCTTAGTGTGTGCTGGTGTATGGAAATTATTCTTCAAAATTCTGTTTTTGTCCCTCAGCAGAGTTTAAAGTTGTTCTGGAATTACACAGAGAAGCTATACATGATTGGCACAAAGTAAAATTGATTTAAAATAAATTACTACAGCAATTTATTTTGGCTCTGGCATGAAGGGTAGGGGTTTTTTCCTACATAAAATGGGTTTTATCAATTAAGATTAAAGAGCCATAGAAACCAGAGATGGAAAAATTCTTGTTAGGTCATCTTTTCTATCAATGCAAGAACACTTTCTACAATCTATTTCTCTAAAACACAGTCAAACTTCACTTTCAAGACTAGAGTAAAGGGCTTCCACTGTTTCCCTTAGCAATTATTGCATAGTTACATAAACATACTTTTTTCCCAATACCAATTCTGATTTTGTTTCCAGGTTTTTCCCATACCAGTTTTGTTTATCAGTGTTTATATCCTTCTAAAGTTTCTGTACAAGCTTCTGTGTTTGCTTCTTCCGGATACAGTGTTAAACAAATCTGCATCGCTCTTTTATCCTTTCCTCCTAAAAGTACTTTTTGCTGCTACTCTCCTCTGAAATTTCCCCAGTTTACAGGCATGATCTGGCTTCTTGAAGAGTAGAGCACCAATGCAGAACTGTCACTGGAGCTGCATGAAGAGGTCTATCACACCCTTGCCTGCTTAAATTGATCTCTTTTTCTGTAGCATTTGTAATTGTACATGGATTGCAGTTCACTGCTTACCCATACCCCTCATTTTCTTTCAGAGTTATGCCAGCTAACTTCCTGACGCTGACTAATTGCATGGATCTTCAGTTTTTTATACAGTCCCTTTATTACGAACCCTTACGGTTCTCCAGCATTTGGGGCTCTTCGGCTTGGAGAACAGATGAGTGAGGAGTGAATAGGAAACGATTATTTGTATCTCCTATAACACCAAAAAGAGGAACATCAAATGAAATGTCAAAGGGATGAACAAAATAATTTTGTCATATTTTACATATTGAAATTGTGGAATTCACTACCCCAGCACATTTCCCAACACAAGGAAATTCTTAAACTACTGAAGACTTAGGGAGGGTGTTGCAGTAGAAATGTCATTTTATACTTGCCCTTGTCTATATCATGCCTGAAACATCATAGCAGAACCTGGTCAAATACAAAATATTAAATGAGGCAAACCATAGATAATATCCTTTACAGTTATTTTTTACTTATATTAACATTAATACTCAAGTGAATCTCCATCTGATCCTTGGAAAAAATCCACCAACTTCTATTGTAACTCTTACGTTGCTAAAATAATTCTCAGTTTTGCAGGTGCATAAAGGTAACAGCTTTTTGAAAAGAAACATATTGGTGTGACCAGTCCAGCAGCTCATTTGACACAAGGAAATTTCCCCCCTTACTCCACTCAGTTGCCTTTTGCTAGTTTAATGTGTAGAATGAGCTAGATGGTTGATTTCTGAAAGCATTTAGGTATGTGTGGAAAACTCTATTTTCCTCAGCCAAAAGAGACACAACGAACTTCATGTGAGAAAAAAAGAATAAATGCAGTCTCAATTAATGTAATTATTTTCATGGCTGTTATATATCATACAGAAACTAGAAGAACAATTGAGTAAAATGTCAACTTCCAACTGAGACTAAAGGAAAACTCCTTCATCCTTATAAGTTTCCCAATAACTTTATGCTTCTGAGTATGTTCCCTCTCTCAAAAAATAACACTGCAGTCATTTCAGGACAATGATGTAGCAGCCAGGAGGACCTGATCATGTACCTAGTGGTGTCAGTGACAATATTGCAAATAACTTTCAGTGATTCAGGATCACATTCATAACAAGCATCCTTTGGTTTTCAAAACTTGCAGATCTTTGCTGCTCCCTTGGCAGTTACACACATTTTATGTCTTAAGAGAATATGCTCAGGCAGCACTCGTGGTGTATTTCATTGTATGCAGCCATGGAAAAAAGTGAAGCACAAGCACAGAACAGATGTTCTTTACTATATAAGTTTAAAATAAATGTTTTTGTGATAGATTCTTGTTGAGCCCTAGAAAAATCCTCACTGAGAAAAACCTGTGGTATATGACCTGTTTGGTCATAACTGGTGTGAACTAACAGCAAAATTGCAATACTTGCCTCTCTCTGACAGTAGCACAACGGAATATTTTGCAGTCTGTTAGATATGTATTTTCACCATGTAAGCAGTGACAGAGTTGTCTGGGTGCAAAACCTAATAATCCAGCTATGCCAGGAATATTTTCACTGCAGTCAAGCATACTTAAAGCAAAATACAAATGTTTCAATTTTACAAATCACAGTTCCTAGAAAACTGCACATTTCTTCCAGAATTTGTTTTATTTTTACTTAGGATTAAATGGTATCAGGTTTATTACTGAACTCTAGCTTAAAAATAGCTTTTTCAAACATTTTTCAAAGCTACTCCTGTAAACTGCACCTCGTTGTACGTTTCCCCTTTTGTAACCACTGAGCCTTTTCAGTGGTAGATGTGGTCTAATTGTACCTTAAAAGTAGACCATTCCTAATCACAAATGCATAGATTTTCTTTAAATCAAGCCTTGATGATTAAAGATACCTTCTCCAAAGCTTGTTTTGTTGGTTAACTTAGACTGTTCTTTTATAGAGCCTCAGAGCCCTTTAGGCATCAGAGTGTTGACAGTGTTGCAATAATATTCCTTATATTATTGTGGATTGGAGCATTAAAATTTTACTACAAAACCAGACAACATGTCACAAAGTGGTATAATCAAGGGCTCAGAGACAAAACATCTTCGCTTTTTACAGCTGGAAGACTTGTAAAGTCATTCCTTTCAATTTCAGGAAAACAAAGCAGCTTACTAAAACCTGCAGATTTGTTAAACCAAGTAAAATCAAAATCAGAAACATTATTCCTCTTGACTTAATGGTTTGATTCTTCTTCACTGAAGAAATTAAGAGCAGTGTGAAAAGGTTCCTTCGCCACGACTTAAAGCCATCATACCTTATCATATAAGTTAGGGTTATACTTCAGCAACAAGCCTTTTTGGGTTTGGGAGTACTCTTTCCTTCTTTAGCCCTCCTTCCTGAAGATGAATGTATCTTTTATTTTCATTCTCAAGTTTTTTGCATTCTTTTCAGCTCTCTCAACCTATCTTCTTCTTTCTACATCTCTTTAATCTATTGCAAGACATTTAATTCCCAACTTTAAAAGAAAAAATATATTTTTATCCCTTCTTTTTAATAGTTCTGCTTCTTTTCAATATAATTTGACTTTATAATTGGTTTCTTTTGGAATCTAAAAAATTCTGTGCTAAATTATTTGTGACATGTCTAAGCAATCATATTCTGTTTCATTTTATACAAGTGATTACTTCACTAGTAAATCATTCTTGCTTTATATCAGATGCTTTGAATCAGATTTGTCATAAGTTTAAAACAAAGTCATTGCTTTCTCCATTCAGATTGTCATTGCAAACAAACAAGCTGAAACTATGGCTTCGGCTTGATTTTGCTATCATTTATTCCATTAAAATCAATGGAGTTGTACCAATGTAAGCCTGATGTAGGAATCAATTTCTGTAAACCTATAAAAATCTAAAACATAGATATGTATAGGTACCTGTGTAAAAATGTATAAATATGATGATAATTTTCAAATACCACAGAAAGTATAGAAATAGATACATTTTATACACCAACAGGTTCAATTGCATGCAAATAACATGCACATTATGCATCCCAGTGAAATGAAGTCTGGTTTATTTCAGAGAAAATATGATGATACTGGTCTAACAAACTATGCAAAGTCATACATTAATCTTAAATTATCAAGATAAAATCTATATCTTCCTACAGAATACCTAATATATACCTGATAGGAGAACAAGAATGTTATTTAGACTCATTAATATGAATTGAATAGTCCCCTTGTTAATAAAACCTCTTTTTTCTTTTTTTTTACTGCTTAATAGAGAAGAAAATCACGTTATTCGGACCTTGACTTTGAAGTAAGTTTTACTGAATTATTCCTGATTATTAAAAGTATTTTCCTAAAAGTAAATGTGAAGTGTTCATTTCAGCAGATTTTAGCCTTCTGGCATAGTAGATGCAATAGGGTTGTTCAATTGGTACTGTACAGAACATGATGAACAATTCATTAAAACTACTTTGGTGCAACTTGTTTGCAAAATATTCTGAGATCAAACTGTCATATTGCAATATTAACCATCATGATTTCAGTTATTAAATTCTTTGCCTCTTCATTTTCATCTGGGTTTGGTTTTTTTGGTTTTTTTTTTCTTTCTTTTTGGCTGGCTATCTACTTATTGAAGAAGTGTGACACTTTTATAGGACAGGCAACATCATTGCAGAAGGTTGCTTTGTTCAAGAGATTTTCAATAATTTCTTTTTATTCTTCTTCAATACTACTTTACAGAAATATGAGTTTCACATCCAAGTAGTGATTATGAATGTGTCAAATTTCAAATGGTGAAGTGCTGCAGGTGTCAAAGCGTACGGATCACATGCTATATAAAAAACTAAGTTCATGTAAGGTTCTTTAGGATGGATATCCACAATTTCCGACTTAGATCCTGCTGAGTGAGAAGGTTTAGTTGTGTTCATTAATGACCATTTTGTTCTATCTCGGTCAATATGATTAAGTCTCCTAGAGATTTGTTTGCGGTTTTTTTCTCTGATTTCTACCAGAAGGAATACAGCAGTTAGTTTTCAAGGGGCTGTTCATAATTTGGGGTTTTCACATAGGTTGTCTATTCATGCATAGAAATAGCTTGATATAATTCATTACGAGTGTCTCCAAAGAAACTGAACAATTATATTTGTATGGAACCTACAGATCTTGGGCTAAAATTTGAAAGCCCGTGATCAGCACATATCAATCATAACACCAAAAATTCCCCTGTTTGCAATTACCCTAAATATGCTTTAGGATAAATGCATAGAAAGGAAGAAGAAAAACATTAAACAATAACAAATTTGTGATGAGCAAGCAACTCTAAAATTAAATTAAATCAGAAGTTTTATAACTAGAGTGATACAAGAATTCTAAACTTTACAGGGTTTTTTTGTTGAAAAGTAGAAATATCGTGCTGTTCACAATGAGAGCATTCTCTGTGGCAACAGATACTAAAACATTCTTCCTGTCACTCAGAAACATAATCCAACACCAAATAAACACCAATGCAGTACACATTCTGCTCTCAAGAAACACAATTCACATTACATATTTTCTCTTGACTCACATGGTTTCACAGACTCACAGAATGGGTCATGTTGGAAGACACCACAGTGGGTCATGTGGTCCAACTTCCCTGCTCAAGCAGGGTCATCCTAGAGTACATGGCACAGGATTGTGTCCAGGCATTTCTTGAATATCTCCAGTCAGGGAGACTCCACCACCTCCGTGGGCAATCTGTTCCAGTGCTCAGTCACCTGCACAGCAAAGAAATTCTTCCTCATATTCAGGTGGAACTTCTTGTGCATCAGTTTCTGCCCATTTTCTCTTGTCCTATTGCTTGGCACCACCAAGAAGAGCCTGGAAACCTCTTCAACACCACTGTTTAGATACTTACAGACAGTGATATGGTCCACTCTCAGTTGTCTGTTTTCAAGGCTGAACAGGCCCAATTCCCTCAATCTTTCCTCATAAGAGAGGTTCTCCAATCCCTTAATCATATTTGTTGCCCGCCACTGGACCCACTCCAGGAGCTCCATGTCTCTCTTTTACTGAGGAGCTGAGAACTGGACACAACACTCCAGATGTGGCCTCACCAGGGCTGAGTAGAGGGGCAGGATCACCTCCTTCTCCCTGCTGGCAGTGCTCTTCCTGAGGCACCCCAGGGACACCATTGGCCTTTTTGGCCACTGCTGGCTCATGGAGAGCTTGTTGTCCACTAGGACACCCAGGGCCTTCTCTGCAGGCCTTCTCTTTCCAGCAGGTCAGTGCCCAGCCTCTCCTGGTGCAGGACCTCTCCTGGTGCAGGACTCTTCCCCAGGTGCAGGACCCTGCACTTTCCTCTGTTGAGTTTCAGACAGTTCTTCTCTGCCCCTCTCTACAACCTGTCCCGGTCCTTCTGAAGGGAAGCACAGCCGTCTGGGGTATCGGCCGCTCCTCCCAGCTTTGTGTTGTTGTTTATTTACACCTTTGTCTTAACTTGTTTGCAATATTGCTGTTCCATGGCCTAGGATTTTTAGAATTACCATTACAATGCAGGAAAATATATTTTTTAATAGCAAGGAAAGGATGGGGCCACTGGGAGTGACTGCTGAGGAATTGAGACCAGCAGCAATACTGTGCCAGTTGCTACTGTGTTTTACAAATATTGATGCAGACTAACCCCATCTCACCTCCCAGCTTTATGATCCATCTGATTAAGTCTGTGGGCTTTCCTGTATCTTTACACATAGCATGGCTGTCTGTCTAAGTAAAATAAAATAAAAAAGCCAAAAAGTGTTGAGATAGTGTGGCATGGCCAAAATGCTTCTCTTTGGATACCCCAAAGCAGCTTGGCTGCAAAATAGAACACAGTCTGGTGGTAAGATTGAGCCAAAGGGATTGAACATACTACTTAAATGTTTAACACTTTCTTTGCTTTGTCTGTGACCAATGCCAGCTGGCACTCCCTGAGACAATGCCCTTCCACATTTCTGAGGATACAAAATCACAGAATGACATGGATGTGGTTCTGAAGATAACAAATGTTAAGTATGCAGTGTGGACAAATCTGGGACAAGTTTGGCTACCTCTGTCCTTGTCCTTTTAACACTCTCTCAACAGTCTCTACACCCTCAACCTTTCACACGTGTCTCTATATACATACAAGACAAATACTCAGGCTATGTCTATCTTACTAAATTAGACATTTGAGGGAATATTCCTAGGTGCCAAAATACCAGCTTTTATATGGATTAATTTTTAGAAAGACCTTCACTATTTTAGTCTGGCCTTGTCTCTCCAAAAAGTTCTTGAGTGTCATTAGGGACTCAATTCAATCAGGGTACCATTCACAACAGACAATTTGGTTTTAGACTTTTTGTTTGGGAAACTAAGAGAATTTAATAGAATTTAGTATTCATGGAGAACATTCCATGTTAGATGTTGCCAGAGAACAGTCTCGGACATGTTTGACTTATTACTATAGAGTCACAGTTCCATACTTAAGAAGAAAAGAAGAAAAGAAGAAAAGACTGTTCTAGTGTCTTCCAATGGAACATTCACCTTAATATAAATAATTTGAAGGAAAAACATGCATAAAAATAAACTTGAGAAAGGCCATTTTTCTCCAAGAGCCCCAGAAGAAACTCAAAGCCAGCTGCTATGTAATGTGAACACAGCCAGACTAAGACTACACAATACCACAAAATACTCTCTGTCTCTGTTATCCTCAATACATGCAGGAGTACAGATGTAGTTTTAAGGGCCTTTGCAATGGATTATAAATAATGAAAGTCCTGTGACTGTGTGGGTTCTGTTACAGAAAACTTGTGTCTCAGTGAAAGAAAAGGGAGAGAGAAAAAGATGACATCAAAACTGGCAAGCACTTATAGATCTCAAGCTGGTTAGGGGGATTGGATCTCAAAACTGGACGCCTGTATCTTGTTTTCCTTTTTAAATAGTTTACCATTACATTCTTAAAATATCCCTTCATGTAGGAAAAAAGAAAAAAAAACCACAGAGTGTCACAAACAGGGCTTAGTCTGTCAGCAGGAAGTATTTCTGCTGCATAATATACTGTCCACAGATTTTGTAAAACACTGACTAATCTAGTTGAACTTTGAAGTTTGCTAAATGAACAGTCAACATGAAACAACTTTACATCTCTTTTCTTGCTATTAATAAAGATAAGTTTGGACTCATTCATGCAGTTTGATGTCCAAAACACAAGCAAAATTATTGGTCTGGACATTTTGGATCCTTGCTGCCACAGGCTGTGCTAACCCCAGCTAAGTGCCCTCCAACTGCTGTCATTTTTTCTCTAGAGCTGGACAGGTAGCTTTTTTATTGAGTCTCAGCACTAACAGTTAGCTGTCAGATCAAATAAAATTCATTCTAATTATGTTGAACAGAAATACAGATGCTGTAGAAATTCCCAGGAGGGCTTTATAATAGGTGTATGCTGGCAATTACAAAACATACGAGAGAGCTAAACAGTACTATTGGCATGCGTTTTAGGACTCAAGATCACAATTACCTTTAAATTCTATGAGAGAGTCTGACTTTTGGATTTCCCCACTAACCCCACTCTCTCATTTCTATAAGCCATTCATTGGATCTACTCTGTTAACAACGTTTATGCCAAATAATTCAGAGAAGTGCCTTATTACCCTGATCCCCAGGATTCAAGTCATCTCTAGCTCTGAGGGAGAGCAGGGGTACACAGGACAAGTGTGAATACCAGACTGTCTTCTTTCCTTTCCACAGATCAGTAGACTTTTTACCAACAAAAATGCTAAATTGACCACTGATTGCTGGAGCTGCATTCTTTCAGAATTTCATCTGCCATAGCTATTTATTATAATACCATTATAACTCACAAAAGTTTAAAATCACTCTCTTACTAACCTGAAGACATCTCTTGAAAGCAAAGGTAAAAAAAAAATATGCCTGCAGGGAAAAATTCTTTCCTGTTCCCAAGTTTGGCAACTGATCATACCTATAACATCTTGAAAACACAGCATGTTTCCATTAGAGGACTGAGAAGGCATTCCCCATCTGTTCTATTAACTTAGCTGCTTTGTACAATATTTGAGAGAGAACATTTTTAACTGTGACAATGTAGAAAATCTCCAAGGCAAATTAAATGACCTTGTAGTGATGATGATGATGATGATGATGATGATGATGATGATGATGATATTGTTATTTATAAGATTGACTACAAATCATAGAATCACAAAATAGCCTAGGTTGAAAGGGGCCTTAGAGATCATCAAGAGCCAAGCCCCAGCCACTGGCAGGAACACCTTCCACTGGACCAGGTTGAGCCTCATCCAACCTGGCCTTTAACACTTCCAGGAATGGGGCATCCACAACTTCTCTGGTCTGTTCCAGTGTCTCATCACCCTCATCATAGAAGTTTTTTTCTATATCTAATCTAAACCTACCCTGTTTCAGCTTAAAGACACCACCACTTGTCCTATCACTATATGTTATTGTAAAAAGTCCTTCTCCAGCTTTCTTGTAGGCCCCCTTAGGTACTGCAAGGCTGCTGTAAGATCTCCCTGAAGCCTTTTCATCTCCAGGCTGAACAGCCCCAACTCTCTCAGTCTGAATTCATAGGAGAGGTCCTCCAGCCTGCTGATCACCTTTGTCACCCTCCACTACACTCACTCCAACAGGTCTATATCGATCTTATGTTGGGAACCCCAAAGCTGAATACAGTACTCCAGGTGGGGTGTCATGAAATATTCATGAGTATATTTGTCTTGAATTAGAGTTCAGCTAAAGCCCTATCATAAATAAAAAAGGAAACTGGATACAGAGTTATGTTTGAAGTTCTCCCCATCTTGATGACAGCCATCCACACTCTGAATCCTTTTCTGTGAGTAGGTGATCATCAGAGTAAGGTGTAGTCTTTTCAAAACACACTCTCTATCTGACTTAAGAGGGGGGGTAGAAATGTGGAAGGGGGGTCGATTCAGCTTGACCCCCTTTAGGGTATGGGGCACAGGAGTAATGGAACCTGCAGGAGACACCACAAGAAGATGTGTGTCTGGAGCCTGGTGGGTGACTGGTGCTTCTGGCAGGGATGCCACATCAATGGGTAACTGCGCAGCTGCACCTAAAGAAAGAAGGGCAGCACAAGTTCAGTTTCCATCCTTTTCAGATCCTGATGCTACCACAGTCATTCTAGTATTAGTTGTCAAGATCTCCAGCTTTGTATTGTTAAAAGTTATTAATTTCTAATATTAATAATGGGATGTTGTCCACATTGCCCATTTAATAGAGAAAACAGAATAACACCCTACAATACTTTGTAGGTTTTTTTCTCGTAAAAGAGAAAGAGTTACCCAACAGAGCATATTTTCTAGAAAGAAGATAAGATGGTGCTTTCTAACCAGGAATTTAAAAGAAGTCTAGAACTTGAGAGTTAAAGTTGGAAATTTAAGTTACTGCACCTTCAGTTCAGATTGTTCTTTATAAGCAATAGGGAGGGGGTGGGTGTCAGTGGGTAGGAATTATGGAATGGAAGCTAGGAAAACACAAAGTAACCAAAAGATCCATAGGTACATGTTCATACCAGTCATGCTGCTATTAAGAATAAAATGTAAAGACTTTTTTTTCTGGCTGACTTCCCAGTGCAAGTGTTTTATTTCTCCTCCCACCTGCTTCTCCTCAGGAATAATGTAATGAACTGAGTAAGACATTTGCATTATTCATATTTGCTATTTAATCACATCTTGGGTACACGATTAAGGAAAATATATCAGAAAGTAGCATTCTCTATATTCCCAGCCTTCTACTAAAAAGTTTCCAAATGGAGATACTTGTTTCATAGCCTCATGCTATTTCCTGCTCTTTAGAGCTAGTGTTTTAACCCACCAAAAATGTTTTATTCCCATGACCATGTCTCCTTATTTCAGACAATAATAATCTTTGAAGTAGAACCTTTCTTTTTTATATTTATATATATGAAAATTGCCATATACTCCTGTCTACCATCGCAGTAATATCTTAAAAGAATCCCTAGGAAGACACTTAAGTGAAACTCCCCTCACAAATTTAGATCAGCTATGGCTAGTTAAATTACCTTTTGTGAGGAGTTTATTACCAAATACTGCAAAAGGTTTTCCCTTATTCACCCCACAACTCAAGTTAATAGATCTTTAATTGCTCATGTCCCATCTCTCTCTGGTGAAACATGTTGCCAAACTCCTTTTCTCAGAAGGGAACAAGTTCTCAAGATACTGTGTGGCTGTATTAAGACTAATATGGTTATTACAGCATGGCAGTAGAAATGCCTGACCAAAAGAGCAGCCACGTTTCATGAAATCTCTAAAGACATAATGCAAACGAAAGATAAAGATGGCATTGATAAAGGAATATTGAGAGTCAGGTATTGCCAGTCTGTTTTAAAAGGCATTAACCTAGGCTTGGCAGGAGTGTTACCACACATGTAAGTTTGCAGGGTTTCACTCACAACTCCAGGGAAAATCAGGCTTGACAATTAGTAGACTTGCACAAAGACCTGTGTCCTGCACCTCTTCTATCAGCATTCCTGGCTGCTGCCCTGGCTGTAATTCAAGTTCAAGCAGTTACAAAAGCTTAAGAAAAAGCCAAGCCCATCCCCTGTTGGACTGAGGTGAAGCATCTTCAGACCCTCCCACCCCCAGACCATCCAGACCACAGAACTAAGAGACTGGTCAAACAGTAAGCAGCCTTCAGCTTTGCTCCAGAGGCTGCTCTGAATCCATAACTGAGCATGTTTTCCTTTGAAAACAGCTCTGATAGGCATAGTTTACAATCTAGGCTTGAAAACAGGCTTTCACTCTCCAAGTAGCTGCCCAGGCAGATAAATAGCTGAGGCCATGAGAATTGTGGGGGCTCTTTGGGGTCTTCCCCTCTTCCACAGGAGTGCCATATAATTAGTTTCTGTGGAAGAGTGCCCTCAGCATGGGCTAGAAGGAGGGTGGTTTCCAATTTATTTGTACATGAAATAAGAAAGCAAGTAAAATTGAAAAAATGTGCTTCTTTTCCTAATATGAATGCAGTTCAATATGAATGCATTTTATGATTTGAATGACAAGAAGATGTCTAAGTAAAAAGACATAGCATTTGGGGATTTTCCATTTTGAGCCAAGATTTCCGAGTTCAGCATTCTCATAAAAATTATTCCAACAGGGACCATTACAAAGTGCTGTTGCTTTCCTGTAGAAATTAAAATATAAGCATCCATGCTGAAAAGAGAAATTCTAGAAAATATTCTTGATGTGCAAGAGAAATACTCTTCTGAGAAATTGCCATTACTTTCAGGATACTTCCAAGCTAGCATAAAAACAGTGGTCCCTAATTTCAGCAACTCGATAAATGTAGAGTTAAAACAGTCTCTTGTACACAGGAGGATCATTAAACGCACCAGAGAGAAGGGCCAGGGCAATTCACTTCCATTGGTCAAATCTATAGGGAAAAGATGGCCCTGCCAAATTCAATTTACTTTATTATGTTGGAAAAACGAATGCTTCTCTTAAAAAAAAACCCAGACGCAATTATAAATATAAGCAAGTATATTCCATTTTGCAGAAGGTCATGCATACAAGAAAGAGGCATATGGAATTGTTTCAAGAGTTAAATCAGAAATTTCAGACTCTGGACAGATTTCGGGATGTACCAAAATCAGGCAGTATGGTAAGTGTCCTTCTATTATATTTAAAATATGGTGGATCCTAAACAACAAGGAAACAAGAGCCCTTTGACTTCAGTACATTTCCCAAGAAGACCTCACCTTTAGGTACCTCAGAAATGAGAACAAAAGCTATTTTCAGTAATCCAACCTATGATGAGACTCATTACGTTCCACAATTAGACCATAACTAACTCACTAACATCATTGTAGATGACAAGTAATTGAACTGTAGGGAACGCATTTCAAATCTGTATGTGCCTACTGTGTCTAAGGGGCTTTATATAGAGAAAGCAGCTCACTGATATAATTTGACCAATAGGGCTTTTCCTCTAGCTAGGCAAGGGATAATAAATTAGATACTTACAAACAAGTCCAGATAGATTTACCTATATATGCAATGGTCCAGAAAGCACATGAAATCTCTGTAATGCCGTGTCTTTTCCATAATAGGTTTATAAATATTTACCATGGGAAAAGCAAAAATTAAATCATCCTGAGTTGAGGCTGCTATCATCATGATTCAAATTTATCCACACACACTCATATGCACATGCATAACACCCTGACTACATCTGATAATGAGAGCAAGGAAATAGTTGATTCTGCCTAATTAAAACAGCTAATTTAGTCTGACATATTTTTTATCGGTAATATTTTGATTATAAATAATTTTATATAATTTTATAATGTGAAAATTGTATATTAAATGGAATTGAGCTAGAATCATTGTATTGTATAACTTTTTCAGAAGAGCTGCTCTCAGACATGAAGAAGAGGTATTAAGCAGATGTGAGGCCAATGGATTTACATCATTTACATCATCTTAATCCAGCAGAAATTTAGCCCTGATTCTTTGATGAACCTTTATCTGTGATATGTGTTATTTTGTATCAAGTTCTCACTCACTCCCCCTTTTGAGATCAGCTGACATGTAAAGTTTTCATTTGTCTCCCTACTTGAGATTTGCTATTCACATAAAGCTTGAATTAATTCAAAATCTCAAAGGGAATCTCAGTGGAAGAGTTGTGTTTACTCTGTTTCACGTCGGTGCTGTGCTTTTGAAAGCTCTGCTAATAAAAGCTGCCTAGAGGAATGGTCTGTTTGTGAGACAGTCAGAGAGTGATCCAGGTACCTAAATATAGGCATCTCAGGCTATTTTAGACAGAGGTCTTGGTTTACAGCACAGTATAGGCAGTGACGATACAGGACTCAAAGGAGATCTGCACCTCTCATGAAAGATAGTTGGAGATCAACCAGAAAGTCTAAAAGCCACTTAGATGGTGCAAAAATATTGGATTTTAGCAACTAAATCCCACCCATCATGCCACAGCAGAAATCTCTAATTAAATTGGTCCATAAAGTCTTTACCTTATAAAACCTAGCATTAAAAAAAAAAAATCATTCAGTAGAAAATAACCACCTTTCAATCTGTTAATCCTAATATACATGAGCTCATCAGCCTGTAAGGCAAGGTGGCTCTCACAGCATTTTCAAGGTTTCTGTCGTTCTGCCGTGCACCTGCCGCAATTCAAAATCCAGCTGGCAGTCTCTATTTTAAATCACTCCATATTTCAGGCAACAAACTCTTCTCAGTTACCTTCCTTTCTCTTCTCCCTCTTTTCTACACTCTTCTCCCACTTTTCTCCCACTGTTAGAAAGATGTCTATTGGTACTGGATCTCTCAACCCATTCCTCACGTATATTGGTTCTTGTGAAAGAAAGGGCTTCGCTGGCAGCTCAGGTGAGGAGCCTGCCAAAGTGTTGATTGCTCACAAAGAAAGAGTCTCAGCGGTGCCGAGCACCCGCCAGCCTGGCTCCCTGCAAAGCCATTTCCCCTCTCCAGCTTCTGTGTCTCATGAGAGCACGTCAGCAATCAGCCTTATAAATGGAAACTGCTTTATTTCATCTTTGATTTTAATTCTTCTTTCTTTGGTCTTCAGGAGAACTCAGGACCGAGCAAGGCTCCATGGGACAGTTTCAAAACCACAGGTGACTACCAACACTATACAACGATAAATGTATTAGACACAGAGGCAAAAGATGCTTTAGAACTCAGACCAGCAGAATGGGAGAAGTGTCTGAACTTGCCTTTAGACGTGCAAGAAGGTGACTTTCAAACAGAAGTTTAACAAAAGCAAACTGAACAAAACAGAAACAAAGTAAAAATAATTCATTGCACTGACAGTAAAAAGACTTCAGGAATCCTGACGATCCTGACACTCCTGTCTGAACACTGCAACTCCTTTATGTCAGGCTCTTCCTGTGCCAAATGTCAGTGGTTTTTTCGTACAGTATATTCCCACTAGTGTGGCTAGTGGAGAACCAGGTGTACAATTCTTACCATCGTGTGTTGTAAGTACCCGTGGAATGGATTTGTAAGGTAATCTTTATAGATAAACCTCAAGCAACGATTCATGTTGTAACAGCTTCATTTGGTTTAGTTTTCAAAAAACTTCACCATGAAGCACAATGTATATATTTATGCAGTTTTTAAAGTTTATAACAGTCTGTTTGGCCATTACTACACTTTTTACTTTATAATATAAAAGCAAAGTTTTTGTCATTAAATGAATGTCTGTTGAGCTACATTCTTCATTGCTTTAAATGCAATAAAGTAATAATCTCACTTTTATATGAATAATATATTTCACATCTTTATTATTGCAGTTTTCTCTGGAAAGCTCAGAATAGCTTTCTCTGCTGCAGCTGTGTATAAAATATTTAAAATGTTGTATGGTGTAAATAAACCTTTGTCTACATATCAGTTTCCTAGTGCATTTTATTCCATATTGTTTCTCTTAAATTTGAATATTTATAAAATTTTCTTTAAAAGCACAAATATTGAATAGGTATTTGCAGTTTTAATAGCATGTTGTATGTAGCTTCTGCAAGAAGTTTCTAAATCATATTAGTAGGCTTGTAGCCATTCTGCATTTTCTTAGGTATTCTTTTCTGACAGTGTACCATATAAATTGGACTTGTCAGAATTATATTACAATTGTTCTGTTTTATAAGAATTTTTATCTTGTTGTAGAAAGACAAATAATAGAAAATAAGTTAAGTTTCAATGCACAGCACCCAAAGAAAACACTTAGAATCATTATGTCTTGTGCATGGTCTTGTTGCTGTATAACAAAAAATAATCTCAAGATTAAAAAAATCCTGAGTATTTTAGATTAAAAAAAAACCAAAACAATGAACCAAATCCCAAAAAAATTAGTCAGTTTCATTATAAATCAAGAGAAGAGTATGATTTGTATTGAAAATACAGTTAAACAATTAGGAAAAGGAAGATTAAATCTCCTTTTCCATGCACAGAATCAAAACCAGATCTTCAAGACTCTCATCTACAGCATAGCTGTAGGGGACATAGATGAAGGATATGTCAAATCTTCAGAAGTCATAGTTCTAGAAAAAAGTTTCAAAAACTATTTTGGTTCCTGCTTTACAAAACTGAATATGGTGCAGCCTACTAGCTGGAGAAATCTTAGAGAGGAAGAAAACATGACCACCAATCTGCCTAGGAAGAAAAAAGACAAGAATAGAGGCTTGCCAGTGCAAACTTAACCCAGAGTGTTGGAAGAGGAAAATCAGCATCCATCTGTTAAGAGAAAAGTAGTTAGGATCAACCTTAGGACCAACCTTCAGGAAAGTGTTTCAGTTTGACAATCTTTTCTCCAGGCCATAAGGTATTTAAGTCACAAGAAGGAGCCTGACTTTGCCCGCTTTGAGTGAGCACCTCATGCTGAGTGCCGACTTCTCTAATCTAATGCCTCAGGGTTTAAATCTTTAAACAAGTGAAAAATAATGAGTCACCAGCCTGGTACCAAGTCCAATAACTGACTTAGGTGCCTAGAGGTTAGATGGTGAAGTACTATCACTCTCAGTAAGTTTGCAGACAACGCTAAATTGTGCAGGAATGTCAATCTGCTGGAGGGCACAAAGGCTCTGCAGAGGGATCTGGACAGGCTGGATCAATGGGCTGAGGCCAACTGTGTGAAGTTCAACAAGGACAAGTGCTGCATCCTGCACTTGGATCACAACAATGCCCTGCAGCGCTACAGGCTGGGGTCAGAGTGGCTGGAAAACTGCCCAGCAGAAAGGGACTTGGGGGTGCTGGTTGACAGCAGCTGAACATGAGCCAGCATGTGCCCAGGTGGCCCAGAAGGCCAATGGCACCTGGCCTGTATCAGCAATAGTGTGGCCAGCAGGATGACAGCAGTGATTGTCCCCCTGTACTGGTGAGGCTGCCCCTTGAGTCCTGTGTCCAGTTCTGGGCCTCTCAATTTAGGAAGGATGTTGAGGTGCTGGATCATGTCCAGAGAAGGGCATCAAGGCTGGCAAAGGGTCTGGAACACAAGTCCTGTGAGGAGCATCTGAGGGAGCTGGGAGTGTTTAGCCTGGAGAAAAGGAGGCTCAGGGGAGACCTTATCACTCTCTACAATGGCCTGAAAGGACGTTGCAGCCAGGTGGGGGTCAGGCAACCAGCAACAAGATGAGGAAGTGGCCTCCCTTGCGTCAGGGGAGGTTTAGGTTGGACATCAAGAATTTCTTCACAGAAAAGGTGATTAAACATTGGACTGAGCTGCCCATGGAAGTAGTGGAAGTGTTCAAGGAACAACTGGATGTGGCACTCAGTGCTGTGGTTTGATTGGGAAGGTGGTGTTCAGTCAAAGGTTGGACTTGATGATCTTGGAGGTCTTTTCCAGCATTAATGTATCTATGATTCTATCATTCTATACTATGATACATCAATCAAACAGAACTGGCCCCTTTTCAAGAGACTGGTGCAGAAGGAGGCAGATGGCATGGCTGGCTATGCAGCCTACTAACTTTTCAGATCAGATAGTGCACCAAAACCTCTCACTACATACAACAGAAACTGCACATTTTTTAAGGATTTCCTTCCATATGGTAAGAAGTCTCAGAGCGTTTTACCAAATTTCTAATTTTTGAGCCCAAATCAGGAAGCTTAGACCCTTGAATCCAGATATAAGCCTTAGCATCCTCCTTGACTGATCTAAACATAATACAAACCTTGAACACCTTGGTATTTCAATAACTGTAATGCAGAAATTATTTTTATAAGCTTTATATCACCTAACTCCTGTTCGGTGGCGGTCTAGTTACAACTGTAGAAAGCTTAGGGTAGGCTGCAAACTTACCCAGGAAACATGATAAATCAGTTTACACTCAATACGCTGCTGACCCAGTTGTGCTGTTATTAATAACCCAGTGGATTCAGGTTTAGCATTAGCCTGGGTGTTTATGTATCACACGGCAGTCACAGATGTGCTTTCAGTGTCTGAGCAGCAACATTCAGTGCCTCTTTATTTAGTGTTTGTGCTGCTCTGAGCAGAAAATCCTAGGCATTTTTATTTTCTTACCTATTTCATATTTAGAAATTAGAAGCAGGCTGAAATCCAGTATATTTGCCTACTGGTTTGACTACTTCCTATTAAAACAGAGTTTGTTTACCATAAGCAAGATGCCACTCATTCTTGCAGTTTCTGCTCAATGCCTCTGAAATGATGAATGTCAGACTGAGTCCAGCAGGAGAGTACAAACTTTTATGCACTGGCTTAAATGTTGATAAAGCACTGAGTAATGTTTGGCATTATATTATATGCAAATAAAAATTAAATCAGGACTCCCTAAATTATACTAGACAGATATGTCAGGGGACCCTGCATTTGCCTGCCAGCTAGTGCCACTCTGCATGGCCTGGCAACATCAGCTGGGCTCCAGCTGCAGCTACAGAAAGGTTCAGGTTTTGAGGGTGGTTCAGGTGTTTGAGGGCTCAGCCAGTGTTGCTGTCACCAGCACTAGAGGAGACAGAGGCAGCTGAGCTCAGCCCAGAGTATACCCAGAAGTTTACCCACTCAAAATACACATTCCCTAGATGTATATACAAAAGGCAAAAATCTTTTTTATTAAAGGCTTCATTTTCTCAACAGTTTAAATACATATTAGCAGTTGCATAAAACCATGTATAGTTCCTCTGTCTTTTTCTTACATGCATATTCAGGGAAAGATTTTTTTTTCTGGCAAATTAATGCTAAACAAAATATGGCCTGGACTTTTCAGTGTAGGGGATCAGTGCACACAGGAAATCTAGACAAGCAGCCAGAGATAACTCAGACAGTAGTTCAAGATGTCTGTGATTTCAGATCTAAGACTGTGTAAAGGGGTTTGGTGTTGCTAGCAAAATTATTTGCTACATGGACCTTTGCCAAAGTGATGTTATTTAACCCAGAAACTTGGAGGTAAACTATGAATTATTCACTATTAAACTTCAGCTCATACTCAAATATCTCTTGGAAATAGGAAGGGAGGAGAGTGTGAGTGATGCTACAAGGGATGAGAGGTAGGATAGCAGTGCTGCCATTCTGATGCACCTTTGGAGTACCATTGGTCTGATGGTGGCATATATGTAATGCTAATGACTCTTAAAGATTTAGGACAAAAGACACAATGAGCTAGAGGTCTTTTCCATTTAATTGACTACTGGGTCTGAATTTCTTCTCAGTCAATGAATCGGTGCTCTTGGAAGTGTTGTCCTGACACTCCTTTGAATCATCATTTGTTTCCATGATGATAAGACATATATAATCTAATATTGTTTTACACAGGATTAAACTGGGATAATCTCTTTTAAAAACAAAAAAAACAAACAATGAAACAAAAACCATCCAAGCCCCAAGCTGCATCAGGGGAAATTCTCTCTAATGTTTTGGCTTGTCTCTGTTTCCCATAGTTGCTAGGCAGTGCTGTACTTAGAGAGCAGGTTTAACAAAAGGTCTCCTTCCCACTTGGAAGCAGGCATCCATCACAGCATCACGAGTATGCTTTCCATTGGGTTATACAAGGGGATACAGAAATCTCTGTTGGCAATCAGCAGATAGCAGACTCAGTTCCTCAGGCATTGGCTCGAGGCTGTGCTGCATTTCTGGATAAGCCACCAGAAGCAGTTTGTATGAGCAAACTTTATTTCTCTCTCTCAAAAAAGTATCATAGGGCTCACTTGTGCAATCAAACCGCTTCCCATGTGCTGAGGGAAGAATCCAGAGAGGTACCCAGCTGAATATGTGCTTGGGGAGCTGTGATTCATTTCTAGCCAGGTCTCAAACAGTGCAATGCTGTAATCTTTTCTACTTACTTTTTTAGTAACATCTGTCTTTGCAAGGAAAGCAAAAGTGGCCTCACTAAGAAAAATTGTATTACTGGTAAGATAGGCGTGACTACCAACCCTAGCACTCCCACCAAAGCGTTCTGTCCATTAATTACAATTGTAAGATAAAGTAAGAGCCATTTATCTGGTTTTGACAAAATTGCCTCTTGAGCTGCATAGGACCATCCTGTGGCACTAAGTTCTCAAATTAACTATGCTACAGTACTGATCCTCTTGTTTGTTCTTCACTAATGTAATTTTATACCTCATTACTTCTTGTGAGGAACAGTTAATAACTTAATTCACCTTCCTCCTTCGACTATACAGGTTACTGCTATCAGCCCCAGAGTTACCTCTTTTTTCAGGATTACAAACTGTTCCGGTTTGGCCAAATTTAGAAATATATATCCTCTGAGAGAACCACCCCTCCTGCCACCAGGTTTGGGAAAAAATAAATTTTCCTCGAAGGAAAGTGAAGAAGATAAAACTATTTATTTAACAAACACACAGGAAAGGAAAATAATGTTAAATGGTAAAATCTTTCACTGTAGAGGAAAAACCTGGGAAAGTGTTCGAGTCCTCCCTTTGGTCTCCTCGGAGCTGGGGCTTGGCCCAGAGCCAGGCCCTCTGTGCCCGGTGGAAAGTCCTCCCGATGTGCTCTGATGTTACAGCAATCAAGCAGTCCAGTAGAAAAGGGAGAAAATCCGAAATTCCAGAGAAGGAGAAGTTCAACTCTCAGCCTCTCTCCGGAGAACAAGAAACTGGAAAAACTGGCCAAAAGCTGACTGGAAAAGCCGCAAGCCGGGTGCTTCCTCGCTCCCCTGCCCCAGCTGGGGAAAAAAAACCTGCTATCTTTATGTGACCTTGAACAAGCTGCAAACTGCTTTGAGAAAGTTTTGCTCAGTTTTTTTCTTCCCCCTCTCAGGCTCAGTTTAGAGGCATAGAAAGGCCCAAAAATTAATTTCTGGGCATAGGCAGCGATATGGGATACACAGCATAAGGTCACCCCAAGACACAAACCCATGTTCAGTTAGTTTCCATGTAGAAGTCCTTCCCTGATTTCTGCTATTCCTGTGCCCTTTACAGCTTTTTCAAGTCTGCTAAGTTCTTAAATGAGTTCAGTAAATCCATAACTCATTAGATTATTCTGTTTGTTTCATGTAGAAAAGGAAAAACTCGATGAGGAAGCTTCTAAAATTCCTTTTTATTCAGTAGGAGAAAAAGAAAACTCAGAAATAAGCTTTGACTTTTTAATCTAACCATTTAATGGAAAAGGCATCACCATCTCTTTGAGCAAGAAATGGGCACCAGCAGCTTCTCTTATGTAATTCTCTTGAAGAGTACACAGAAATTTTTTTTTCTGCTTCTCCTTCTCCCTGGTGATGTGAATGCCAACTTTCTTTCTTAAGTTGCACTGTTGCACCAAGACTGACAGGGAGCTCTCTACAGCCTACTGACTAAGTTTTACACTCTGAAAGTGTGTAAAACTTACATGAATCCTTTCAGATGGAGTAGTAGCTGTTTCCTACACCCTGAAGTGTGATGAATTCTGAGCTTTTATTTAAATGTTTGTAAACCTCTTTCCTCTAGCTGTGTGTCCAGAGTGATGCCTGTCATTTCCTGACTCTCTTCTTGAAAACCTAGAATGGGCATCTAAGACAGGAAAGGGCTTTGGGATCTGCTGCTCATGTCTGCTCATCCCTGAGACTATGAGTTAAGCTCCTCAGTAGAGGTGGGATTTAAGAAATGGCTCTAGTCTCAGTGTTTTCTTGTTGATTATCCTGGGCAGCTATTGGGAAGCCCAGCTGGAGATGTCTACTTTGTATGCACTGTATCAGCAGATAATGTGCCTTGTTCAACACATGGAGGCAAGCATAGGAAATAGGCACCTAAAGAACACCTTCATAACACAATGCTGACTATCAAAAAATCCAAGTCCTTTTGTGGATCAAATCCTTAAGAATTGAAATACTTTTAAAAATCTGGTTCTCAGAATCCAGTTTTAAGAAGAGCAAAAAACTAGTGTTTATTCCCATTATCAGTTCAATGATTTATCGGATTATATCCCTAAATTATTGATTCAGGAAATTGCAAAAGGTGATGTCTGAAGGACCTCATAGTATAAAAAAAGAAACTGGAATTGATTAGTATGTATGTTCAATTTTTTATTTGGTGTCTTCTTGGACCCAACCACTTTATTTCCTGCTCTTCTCAAGAACTGTGTATTAGGAAAAGATTTTCAGAGCTCTTTTTAGTAATTAGGTTCCTAAATCAAGCAAGAATTATCTATGGTTTGTAAAGACAAATAGGTAGAATCCTTTCCATCTAATTTAGAATTCTAACCAAAATATTGTCCTGTCAATATTTCAAGCATAGAATTCTGCAGGGCAATCTAACTCTGCCTGTCATAGCTGTCCAGGTTATTTTTGCAACCTAAAGGAAAAGGGAAGCACCTCTGAAGCCCAGCTAGACCCAGCCAGTTCTCTAAGTCTAAACAGATTGATTGCACAAAGAATTTTAAAGCCTCATGAGGGCAATAAAATTATTCTAAATTAAGCACCAGATTTAGTAGGATTTAGACCTCAACTTGTGAGCTGAAGTCTAAACTCCCATTATAATCACTGAAGAACAGGTCAATACAGTCAATGGAGTTTGAAAGCCAATTCAACTTTCCCTTTACTAGAAGAAGGATGCAGTTAATATGAGATGGCTCACATTTTGTGAAACGTTTACATGGGGACTGCACACTGACTTCACACCACGTCTAAAATTATACTAGTCATTTCTGTTTTAACATGGGAATCCTGCTCCAGGGGAAGATTTTCTGAGATGCTCCAGGATATCCTGCCTCCATCTTTCACCCCAGAGAGGCATGGGATTATGGGTTCTCTGTCAGTTTTGCCAACTTCTTGAGAATGTCAGAGCTGCTCACACTATCACACCGTGCCCCAATTTAATCAGAATGTGCCTTGCCTGCCCCTCTTTTGAACATTTATGTCAGTTCAAGGAGAGGATTCACTTTCCTTATAATTTTATTGCTACACCTCTAAATCCTGTATGTGCATTATCCAGATTCTCATCCTCCTGAGAGGTAAAGGACCACAACCCAGGACAACTTAAGCTGCCAAGTATCAGTAGACTGTGAAAAAGCACATTCTGGAAGATTAAATATGGGTCAGACAGGCATGACAGAGTTATAGAGCCTGGAAAATTGCACTGTTATGCTTTGAGCTGATGTTAGATTTCAGCCACAAATGGTCTGATAGAACATGAATGCTTGCCTGGCACTACAGTCTTGATTTTTCACTCCATGAGAATTTCCCAGCTATTGGGCAACAGTCAAGCCACTTTTTTGTTGTTGTTGTTTTTTTTGGATTCTAGCCCTCCAGTGCTTTCATTTCTATTTACATAAAGGCCAGACTTGAGAAGATGACAAGTGTGTTTAACAGGGATACTGTGCGATGCCTTCCTGAAACTTAGAAGGTGGTGGTTCAAACCTTTCTCAGATGAGTAGGATGGGGAAGCTTTCCAGCTTCCTCTTGCTGTCTTCTGACCAGCAGATAATTATGCAAAGACAATCTGCCCCTCAGAGCACATAAAGCCAGTCATATTAGTGGGTAGACTCAGGCCATGCCATCTGAGAAGAAATTACACATTATAATTGCCACAAAAACATGAGGATGGTTTCTCAATGGCTCCCTTAACAAACTAATTTAAAACCAACCAGTTCTCAAGGGAGATTACACAGAAGTAGAAAGGATAATCTCTTGCACCATAAAAAACCCTCCACTTATCATTCCATGAGAAAGGAGGGAATATTGTTTTGTATTACAGTCCAACCCTAATCTGTGCCAGAAATGGTGGCTTTCAGGTTCTATATGCAAAACTGTGCAAAAAAAATTTTCGTTCTCTCTCAACTAAGAAAATAAGATATTATTATAAACTTTTAGAACACCAATGTTTAATTCTTGGTCTGAAATAGCTATATATAATTTCATCACACATGATTTCAAAAAAATGTTCAAAATCATCTGTCTCAGCACCATGTTATAACATGATGGCTATCTTTTTGGGGCTGTGCTGGTTTTGGCTGGGGTAGAGTTAATTTTCTTCACAGTGGCTGGCATGAGGTTGTGTTTTGGATTTGTGCTGAACACAGGGTTGATAATATAGAGATGTTTTTGTTATTGCTGAGCAGAGCTTACACAGAGCCAAGGCCTTCTCTGCTTTTTGTATGGCCACACTGGTGAGGAAGTTGGGGCTGCATGAGAGGTTGGGAGGTGACAAAGCCAGGACTGGTGACCCAAACTGACCAAAGGGATGTTCCAAACCATGTGCTCCCTACTGAGCACATCATGCTCAGTACATAAAGTGGGTGGAAGAAGGAGTAAGGGGGGAAGTTTGGAGTGATGGTGTTTGTCTTCCCAAGTCACTGTTACCTGTGATGGGGCCCTGCTCTCCTGGAGAGGGCTGAACACCTGCTTGCCCATGGGAAGCACTGAATTAATTCCTTGTTTTGCTTTACTTGTGTGCAAGGCTTTTGCTTTCCCTGTTAAATTGTCTTTATCTCAAGCCATGATTTTTGTAGCTTTTACCCTTCCAATTCTCTCCCTGATCCTACTGGTGGGGGAGTGAGTGAGCAGCTGTGCAGTGCTCGGCAGCTGGCTAGTGTTAAACCACAACAGGGACAATTATCCAGGCAATTAAAAGGTATTATAACATTTCCATATATTCAAAGTGTAAGAAACTAACTTTGACCTAAAAATTTTATTTTTTGAGAAAGGTCCTTACAAAGATGTGTATTGAATTAAAAGAAGATTTTAAGTAGTTTTTTTCTTTACTTTACAATGGTCACTTAACACCCCATGTTCCTCTAAAACTGTGATGGCAGTAAAGAAATTGATTAATTTTGGTAATGGAAAGCAAGATCATTCTTTTCCCAGCAATCAATGCTTGCGTAACAAGAGGTCCCCTATTTTAATACAGAAACCTCTTAGAGGATGGCAGCCTTCAAAGTATTCATTAGAACTTCTTAAGAACTCAATGCAAAAAGTCTCCAAAAGTTAGAAAGAAAACATCCTTTATTCCTCTTGTTTGTAATGGGTTCCCAAGACAGGGTCCAGTTTTTGCATCAAAATAGGAGGGCGAAACCTCTGTTAGACAACCTCTTTTTCCATTTTCAGTCCACCTGAAATCACCAAGTACTGGAGAGCTTTGGAAACTTCAATGATCTGAAGACACCACGGAGTTCACTACAGCTATGGAAATCAATAGCACATTTTGTATGGGTTTTTAGCCGGTAAGTACTTGACTACAAAACCCTGCGTTCTCAGGTCATTTTTCATGGCTTTACCATTTTGAAATTTTGCCTTCAGGACAATTTCTTCCAATCTTGGCCAGCTCTGTGGCATTGTATCAGCAAGCAAAGAATTAAGTAGACAACTTTGTGGAGAGGGGTAGTTTTCTAAAGCTAGTGCTTAAAGAATTTTTTTTTCTCAAGATATGTTGTCTGATTTTGAATAATTTGGAATAAAAGGCATCAACAAAAGGCTTCTTACTGAAAAAAAATAAACAAAAAAAGCCCAGGATACTGGTGTACATCTCTCTGCACAGTGCTTTTGGCCCATCCCTCCTACCTCTCTGCATGGCAGTCCTGTTGGACATACCAACTGGTTGCCTCAGCTTGATGTCATCTGCCAGCCTGGTAAGAATGCATTACCTTGCACCTTTGACAGAGGTTAAATTGGACAGATCTCAAAAGAGACCCCTGCAGTGCTACATTTATAATCTTTCTCTAAACCCACAAACTCTCTGAGTTTACTTTTTTTACCCCCCTGGGTTTTCCATCCACCTACTGCCATCCTCTTGGCATCATAAGTTGGGTACAGTTATAGAATCATAGAATTTCCTGGTCTGGAAGGGCCCATAAGATCATCTAGTTCCAGCACCCCTGCCTTGAGAAGTGTCACCTTCCACTGGACCAGGTTGCTCAAATCTAATCACTACCAAAAATAAGACCAAAATTATCAGCTCCTACAACTGTCACATCTTCAAACCATTTCACTTCTCCAAGGATGGATCTCCTGAGATAATATTTGCAATTTAACAGGCTGCAGCTTACACACTGCTTGAAGACCTCTTCCACTGCACAGGTAGAAATATTGAGCAAGTGAGATTATTTGAGGAAACCTGTCTGATTGCAAATAGGTATTTCAGGTAACTAAATAGTTGCTGCCATACCAGCTGCTGTATCAGGAAATGCTTGTCAGCTTGTGTCCACATTCAACTTTATCACATAGACCAAAGGTAACAGGACGTATTTATCTCTCTTTAATCACTGTGTTTTGACTACTTGTGACCTGTACTGTGACTTAGATATTGATTCTAGTCTTTTTTAGGGTAAATATTGATACAGTTATAACTTTCATCGAATTTCCAGATTGCCTTTCCACCCAAGATAGATGACTGGGTTTAACAGTCATTACATAGTTGACTAAGAGAGATATATTTTTTATATTTTTGAAAGTGAATAATTAATGTATTCTCCATTCTTCCAAAACATCTCTTTCAAAGAAATGCTAACCACTTATTAAAAGATAATGATAAAAAACCTGTATGAATAATACTTCAGGATGGTAATATATTCATTTTCAAATATGAGTGATGAATATTTTTGAATCTTATTTTTACACAATAACTGTGTTATACCATCTTGTTATTAGCTCTTAGATTACTGTGGGAAATGCCAAGGCTGGGCAGGGAAAGTTTTGCTCAAGGTCCCCAGACCCTGTTCCAGGATGGAGCTGGTGTGCACTTCAGGTGATGCTCTGTCCACCACTCCCATCAAACCTCTGTAGGTCTTAAGCATAGGAACATGCTGGCTGCTCAACCTTCCTTTCCCTTGTCTGACAGCAGAGGACAGCACACAGTATGTTTTTGTATCCCAGCAGGTTGCCAGGCCCTAGCAGTGAAGGGAAGGCAAGGCAGTAGCTGTGTAATACGGGAGGGATGGCCCAGCAGTAACAGACTTGTCAGTCACCAGGAGGTTGCTTGTTCGTTTTTTCCAGAAACCGACTCTTTCTCCCAGCTCCTGAGAAGCTGTACACTGCCACCCTCCCATACTGAAACTCCACTAGGAATACAGCCAGATGTGTGCTCAGGAGGAACTTGTCAACATGTCCTTCACTGCCTGTGCTGCAGTTCTTTCACCACCAGCTATAAATTCCTGCCCTTAGTTTGGAGACAGGCCTTACTCCATCTCCTTCTTCCGCTGGCCCATGTAGAAGTGAGGCAATTAGCAACACTGTAACTCCCTTTGATGAGAGAAAAGAAGAGAAAAAATCCCAGCACCAGCATATCCTGCCATTGTGCACTCTCATTCTTCTGACCCTGAGGGGAGATGACCAGATACCCTTGCTGCACTCCAGCACGAAGACCCGGTTACTACTAGTCCTTATTCTAAAGCATGAGAGAAGTGAAGGCTCTAATTCTCCATCCTTCTCTCAGGCCTAAAACTGCTGAGGGGTGCACATTACCCTCTGCCTGGCACCATTTGGGATGTGCAGCATACATCTGGGACGTGCAGAAGCAAATTGATGATTCTACCTCTGCCACTGACCTTTCTGCCATACCTTCTTGACAGCAGTACTGATTGTGTAGATGGAAGAAGGATGGGAAAACAAAGTGGACTGTCTCAGCCATTTAATGGAAAAAGGGAGTCAAATATCCCATCCTTCTTTTTGAAGAATTAAGAATGATGGAATCACTAAGAACTTTGTTGTGGACTCTTATTTGCTGGCCTGCTGCCTGAAGAAAAGTATTTAAAAGATTGAGAGGTCTACAAGAGAAAAAGGAGATTCTAGAATAGATTGAGGATGGCAGGACTTAAGTAAAGCTGTTTAAATTGCATTTTTGTCTCAAAAGCCTCTCCAAAAAACCTTTAGCAGCTCAGGTTATCAAAGGAATTTCACAGTGATCAGAAACCAAATTATTATAATTCACTGACTTCCTGGTTCAAGAAGTGACTGTTGCAAAGTTTACTAGCATTTCAAAGGGATGCCTCATCTCAGCAGCTGCTTTTCGTGTCCCAGATGTCTATCTGCCCTCTCTGTGAACTGACACACAGTGGTGTGCTAGGTAGTTCCACTTCTACATCAAAGCTCATAAAATGAACCCCCTGTTCTCTCCAGGATGTGAATGTTTATGAAACGCCAGTCAGCAACCTTGACTGCAACCAGCAGCACCTATTTTTGAAGCCAGCAGGCTTTTTAGCTTCATGCTACACAACAACAGCATCAGAGTCAAATATCATGAAGACTGAATTAACCTGGATGAGAAAAAGAAGCCAGAGAGTTCTTCTTGCCAGGGAATGCTTCAGCTTTATTGCAGCCACACTGTCATCTGTGTCACCATAGATGGGCACAAACAAGAAAAATGTATGCCCTACTGCCTAAGGCGTTCTGAACAGGCAGGAAGGCTGGTGAAGAATTTGTTTTGGTGACAGCTGGAGAGGCCTAGAGGGCTGTCAGCTCAAATACAGTCAGATTGAGAATTAATTCCCACATGCAAGATGCAGGTATTGGCATCAAAATTTGGAACCCACTCACTCAGGGGAGCAGCAGTGTCTGCTCTGGTCAGCAGGGGATGTGTCATTTGCTGTGGTACTCTCTGAAATATACAGGTTCAGGGATTTCACTTCGACAGAGTATTCTTGGAGATGCATAAGATGACTGTTTCAAGTTCCTGAGTACTGGAAAATCCTTCTCTTTTACAGGAGAGCCATAAAAATTTTGCTCCAAAAAAAGAGAAAGTTTGCAAATGAAATTGCTTGAACTGCAGGTAGATCACCTTATTTTGAGAGATAAACAAATTAGGATGGGTTTTGTTCTTTGTTATAACACATAAATCTGGAATAAATCCATAGGTGTCATCAGAGCTGTCTCCTATTCATACCAGTGTAAGCAAAGCAAGAAAAATCTAGTTAGCTCTTTTCCCATGCTAGTGTAAACAGAGATTTGTATATTTGATGTGTATGTAAAGCGATTAAATTTATTCTATCAATCTCTTTATGTATATAGTGCTCTCACATAAGTCAGGAAAACACATCTAAACATTTGTTTTCTTTTTACCTGTTTTATAAGAAGCCTCTGGCAAGGACAGCCCATTGGCAAGAGGCAGAAGTTGAAATCCAGCTATCATTATTGATGTGCCAAATACCATATGAAACTTTCCAGAAACATTGAGACTTTCAGTTTTGTTTGGAACTTTTCTAAAAGCTTCCCTTTCAGGCAACATAAAAAAATAATTGTATTACCTGCAGTTAGGGCTCTGACAATTTTAACAACTAGTCATTAGGTTTTCATAATTGCAGCGTTTCCTAGATACGTTATGTCACAGATACACATCTGTGTAATCTTTTATTGTATTCATTCAGTCTGTCTTCAAAACCCAGAAGTGGAAAAATAGCACCTCCTGCCTAGCAAAGCTATTGCTTTAAGTGTCAAGCATTAGGCTTTTCAAGACCTGTGAACCTGCAGTAAGTACGAACAATGTTATGTGGAGAGTCTGATTCTGAATGCAGTCCCTCAGCCCTCAACTGGTCAGACTTTCAAGAGCAGAGCAAAGGCAGACAAAACCCAGCTTTTCACTTGAACTTCATGTTTGAGACATCTTTCTTTGAATCAAACTTGCTATATGCCAGATTTGGATGATTTCAGTTCAAACTGAGGTACTCCTTGAGAGGCCGGATCAGTGCATGTGTAATCTGAAAAGTTTGAAGGGATTATATAATGGACTCCTACTGTTCTGCAGAAGAATCACAGAGCAGAAGTTAACCCAACAAGCCTCCAGCACACTGATACTGCAGATTTGAGATGTTCTGAGGAGGGGAAAATTTCACCAGTATCCTCTTCCTTGCTTCATATTAATTTTGGCAGATTCTTTCATTTCCTAGGGCAAGTCTGACCAGCTTGAAACTAAGCCATCCTAACAGATTGGTACAAACATGAGGACAGGAGACAATGAACAATAGGTGTGTGAAATGTACTAAGCTATGAAATGATTCTCTGCCTAGAGCTTCCATAACTCTTAAAGTTACAGTAAGTGCTCAGGAATTGCAGTAAACTTTAAAAAAATTAAAATAAAAAATTAAAAATAGAATAAAACAAAGAAAATTAACTTCCACAGCTGCTGGAGGCTTTCCCTGACCTTTACATGTATTTGTGAGCGTATGTCTTTGCAGAAAGACATTAGGGAAGATACTAAAATGTGCTTTCCTACCTCTGCCTTATCTGACAACAATTTCATTATTTTCTTCATTATTCCATACCCTCATGAGTAAAGAACAGATGCTGGTTTTCAATGGCTAAGAAATGCATCACTTTTCATCTGTAAAATCAAAATTCAAGTTTGTCCTTACTAAGTGAGTTGGTCTTTTGAAAGAAATTCATTAGTGCATGACCAACGGAATTAAAAAAAGAAATGCATCTGTGCAGGAACAATATTGCTCCACAAATAACTCCAGAAAGTCAGATTCCTGTACACTGTCACTGGGGCTCTTCATTTGGCTCTTCACCAAATCAAGATATAAAAAAGAGCATCAGGCATCCCACAAGCAGCTACTCCTAGACTGCTGCAAGCAAAACTGCGAACACCAGGCGAGACACAATCCTCACTGCTGCCATGCAAGATACTACTTCTGAAATTCTCCTGCATTTTTCTTTGCCATACCAGTAAATCATCAGGATGTTTTTAACGATAAACACATCTATTCTGCCTCTAAAAATCACAGTTTTTCACTCCTGCAGAAATTTAAATATATATTTAAATTTCACTTAAATATATGCAAAATAAAATATTTACTTTCAACATCATTCTCAAAAGGTATTTTTGATTTGTCTATTTGGCTTTGGATGTTGTTGTGGTTTTTTTCAATAAAAGTGGACCTAGGTAAAATTGAAGACTTCAAGAAATCTGAATCATATAATGAAAACAATTTACCATTCTGCCTGGAGAGAGAGGTTTTCAGTCAGTGTGTTCTTCCTGCAATGACTTATGGATTAGAAGCATAGCGGTTCTTAAGAAAAACAAAACAGAAAAAAAATATAAGTGAAGATGAATATAATAAGGTGTAGGCTGAGAATAGCACATACAGACAAGAAAACAAATTAGTGGTTCTGCCAGGGAGACTCAACTGAAAATAAAAAGAGAGTGTTCCTGGGCCACGCACTCTGCAAAGTAACATGATAAAAGTTATAGTAGAGGAGGTACACAACAGAGCAAGATGTGGATGCAAAAATAATAGAGAGGTGAGGTAGAAGTACAGACACTGTCAGTCACAGATAAGGCTGAAAAGGACTAGGATACAGCACAGCTGAAAATGCCTGCTTGGTTCCAATGGTTCCTGTTGCAACTCATACCTGAAATGTCCATGACATGTATTTCTGCACAACTTAAAATTATTAAAAGCAGATGATACTCAAATCAGTATGAATTTTTAAAAAAATACTTCATTAAAAGAAAAAAAAAAAAAATAAAATAAAATAAAATGTAATATAAATGCATTACATAAATCACAAAACTTGCTATGAAATTACATGACTGCTAATTGGGAAAGAGACAACCTAATGTTTGCACTGAGGAATCCACAGCCTGTAGCTCAAAATCTCAGGGTACAGAGGAACTGTCTGGTCATTCAGCATTCAATTACTATAAATGTATGCACTGCCTGCAGCTTGAGAACATACAGAAATATCTTCCTACTTCTAACGCTACACTGGACACTTACCTTGGTTAAGCTAATATGAAGAGGGTACCCACGTTGACCATGCTTACCACATCCTGCAGGCCTGCTGTTATACTGTGAGTTCATACTATGTTCAGTTGTGCCCTGCATAAAGGCTTTAAAACCTTCAAATGGACAAGAGAAGACCTTGGTTCCTATAATCACTGCAGGCTTATCTGCTCACTCCTGGTAATTGTGAGTACACTCTTTAGCAACAAGTAGTCATGTTCTTTTCAATATCCAGCCTTTGTTTCAGATGATGCTCAGGCACAAGTCATCTGCAGCAACAGTGGCCTGTCCCCCACAGCTGAGTAAAGTAACTCACATTCTGCTGGGTTGAAATTACTTGCTGCCATGCAAATAAGGCAACTGGAAGCCAAACAGAGAGCAAAAAAATGCTTGAAGTGAGATTTTGCAAATACATGTAAAGTCACTTCCTTCAGCCTCTCATACCAAAAGCAGTCCTGTTTGCTGAGGGCTGTTCTTGACCTACCTCCCAAACTTAGAACAATAGGAATATATTGTCATGAGGCCACAGAAATACTGGTCTAGTTCAAAACTTTCAGAAGTAAGTGTGTAGTAGTCATGGGGGTAAAGATAATGAAAGATAAGAAAGGTTATGAAGATAAGAAAAGTCATTAACAACCTTGAAGAACATTGCTATCACCCTCTGGACCTCAGAGCTGTGAATAATCTGTGTGGAGTGTGCACATTAATTGCAGATATAGTGGGAATGACTTGCCTGACAATTACTGTTATGCAGCATCCATCTTGAACCAGAGGGCACCAAAACAGGCACTTGAAACTCAGCACAATACAGCAGAATTCAATGCAATATAATAATTAGTACCTTTCAGCAAAAGAGCTTCCCAAGCTCCCTTAGAGCTAATACTCATGACACATGAATTCTTGTTGAATTGACTTACTTTGGATGACCCAGACTATCTTCCAGTGCCAAGGGGTTTAGAAGGCTTAGCCTGATGTTCACCTATCTGAAAGATATTTTTCAGTCCCATTTTCTCCAGGTCCAAGCCTGCAGCAAAAGACATGTTTAGTAAGCTTAAAGCAAGACAATACTGCTTAACAAATCTGCTGGGGCTGTTTCTTTAACAGCACTCACTTTAGATGGATGTGCTGAATCTACACACAATTTGTGGGTGATGTGATTTCTGACAGCTATAACTATTAGTGACCTTGAATGCTTTGGGAACAGAATTCAGGGTAACAGGTTGATAGTATAGAATACAATGTTTTAAAAATGTGACTGTACTTACTGCTGAGTTGTGCACATGAAGGAAGTAATCTATGTGAAATTAAGGAAAAGAAACCCCGACCTTTAGTGTAATGACTGTTTATGTACACAGAGCAGACAAAAAGGCATCATTTCAAATTAACTTTATTTTCAACAAATTTTCCACATCCCACAAGGGAAAGAAGGCTGACTCCTTGAGTACAGATCCATCATTTAATCATATTCCAAGTCTGTTTCCCATGTGCTTGCTTTTACTCATCTGAGAGCAAAAAATTAGAAGACTGTATTTTGAAAACCTTTGCAAAGGTGAGGTGAGAGGGGGCACAAAGGTGAAAAGCATGCTCTCCCATGATAGAGCAGTTCATAGAGCAGGTTACATTTGGAGGAGATGGTTTATAAGGGAAACTGTATTCCATCTCCTCAGCAGTGGTGAAATGCATCTGAAATAATTTCTAGTGCCTAGTTTTGGTCCCCCACAGTTCAAGAGGGATGTGGAGAAAGTAGAGAGGGTCTCTAAGGCATTCAGAGGTCTAGGAGAAATTCGAGAAGGCCTCCAAACATTCAGAGTTCTAGGGAACATGATCTATCTCTGTGAAAGAAGATGATCTCCACAAATCCTTTCCTACCAACATTCCTATCAACCTCGCACAAGTATAATCTACGATGCTTCTGAATTGTGAGAGATTCTTGGGAAAATTGTGGAGGTGTAGGACAGAGGAGATTGTTTCATTTTTTTGACAGGTAAACAAGGGTTTATAAAGATGACAGTGTGATAAATGTTGGACAGAATCAAAAGATGCTTCAGAAGATGTTTGGGATTAAACCTGTAACCCCTAGGTGTTTCAAAAAAGGGTAAAAAGGAATTCCGTAAAGTCAAAACTCAAACATATATTATGAGTAAGAATAATACAAAGGTATCAGCAGAAAGCTGGAAATCATCTCAGAAAAATCAAAACATACTCCAAGAAAGTTAAAGAGACAGAGAAGTTCATTACAAAGAGGTACAAAAAATAGCAGTGTTCTGTAAATATGAAAGTTAACGAAGAGCTGAATTTGGAAATGGAAAGAAGCAGTAGTAGAAAGAGTGACTTCTTCACAATGTTCATCTTTGAATTTCTTTGTAATGGAATCCTTGACCAAAATTCAAATAGGTAATGAAAATGCTCTTTGTTTCACACAGGTTTGAAGATTCTGCTGTTTTAGTCAAAATGTTAAATCAAACCTTTCTGGGTGAAAGTAGAAGTGTCTCTGGCCATTTATGCAATATTTTTCTGAAAACTAGTTTTAAAGCCAAAGTTGCAATTATACTATGTTTTAATGTGCCTGTCTACTTCTGGGTTAAACAAAGGACCAAGGGATGATGAGATACCACACCTGAACAAAGCACTATGATTTCCACTACATTCCCCTGAGCTTTTAAATCTTTTTAGAAATGATAGAAGACAACTGCAATTCATAAAGGGAGATAGGTCATACTACAGAATGATTTGCTGCAGTATGATAAAAAACTTATAAATGCATTTATAAGACACAGGAGCTTTTGACAACACCTGATACCTTAACTGTTGTGGTAGATAAAGAACATATATTTTACAATATTTAAGGAGACAAGAGAATCCATTGATTGGCATTTCCAATTTATACCTGAGGTCAGTAACATTCAGAAAACACTTCAATTTTTCCCAAATCAGAGAATTTTCATAGATCTAATATAATTTTTAAAATATTTTACATCTTTTATTTTCCACTGAATTGTGATTAAAAATTTTTAGTAGCACATCTTCATCAGGACTGTTGTCATTTATTTAAGACTGATGGAAAAATGATACAAAGTGTAGGAAGTTCAATGAACATGAAGTAGTTTTCACACTAATTCATCTGTTAATAAAAAGTTATTTATTTTTCTTTGGGCAAAGAGAATATCTTCAATAACGATATTTTAAAAGCCAGAAATTATATTGTTTCACTGTCAGCTTCACCTGTCATAAAATCTTCACTACATAAAAGAAATCTACATTTCCCATAATGCAAGTATTTGGTTTTTCCTTGATACCTTTTTGTCATGTCAGCACCCAGAATCTCCTCAGAGGACTCCCAAAACCTCTACAGTCCATTTCTATTCTTTTTAATTCTGACCTATGCTAAGATTGCAAATGAGCCATTCAACTACTTTTTTTTTTTTTTTGGAAGCAAAATAGTGGCTGGTTCTCCTATATGGAACAGAATTGAAACATCCAGTTGTTATGACTTGTTTTGATTCCCGTTTCCATTCCCCCATCAAGATGTGAAACCATTAGGTAATGACCTCACCAAAATAAATTCAGAAACAGCTATTGAAATTTGTCTTCTACCTACCTAACTGAATTTCATGCTAGTCATATTTCCAGCAGCTTATTTAGTTATTCTGTCAAAATGAAAAGACCAACTTGATCTCTTCAAAAACAAGAATACTCACGAAAGAGAAAGTTTACTTGGGAACATGGACAACTACTGTCTCCTTTGGTAGACCCTGAACTGGCAAAGCAATAAGAGAAATATCACCATGAGTTAAAAACTCTTCCATTTCAGGTAACATGAATTACCTTTGAAAATATTATCTTGCCATCTAATCTTGATTCTATCGAAATAAGTCCAATTTATTTTTGCTGCAGAATGGACTGCAGCTCTGTTACACATCCCAGACCTTTTCAGGATTTCTAGGAAGATGTGCAGAGATATTGTAAGGGAACAAATGCTACACTAAACTGTTCTTTAAACTCACACAGTGGAAGAAACTGGTACCCGAGTCCACTTTTTAAAAACAGCAATTAAATGAGCTCAGGCAGTACTAGTTTTCAAACAGTAAGACACAAACATCTGTTGCTATGGTCTCAGGTAAATATGAATAAATATGAATCATCATAATGCAGTTTGGTTTGCAGTTATTTTCCATACTATAATGTCCCAGGAAGATTATTTAAACACAAAATTTTATAGTCTCAGCATGCATTATCTCATCAAATTAAATTAAGTATTGGGAAATGGGTGAATATCTGATCCACTCTACTACGGCACAAGTCAGTTGTGAACTATTAGCCAGATAATCATTTTTCAGGAAATTTCATGTAAACTAACACACTTTTAAACTGTTTCTGAATGAAGAAGGTGTAGCACTCTGTACCATTGAATGATTGGGGAAGTTTGAGAAACTAGTTATGAGTATCCTTAAAAGTAGTGAAGAATGACTGGCAGTTCAGGCTCACTTAAATGACTGTCTGGAGGAGCTAACAGTCTGAGGCAAAGTTCACTGCTCAGAGAGTCATTAAGTATAAGAATCCACCTGACCTGGAGGTCGTTACTGCTTACATTAATTACTGCAATGACGAATAGTCCATGCAACACTCTACCACATCTCCCTACAGTCATTTCTGCATCAAAACCTCCCTCAGGTTTCAAATCTATGGTGACATCTGGCAGCCAGGAACAGCATGTATAAACACATTTATTTGAATGAAGATAAAACACCAAATGTTTGAACTGAACAGAATCACCAACCAGCTGGCAGACCCAGCCTGTCATTTTGTAATGACCCTAAACATCCCTTTCCACATAATCACTTGTTACTAGGTATAGATCTCCCACGCTTAGATTGTATGTGCATAAGCTTTTGTATTTTTCCAGCCTAAACAGCTTTTTAACCAGATATAGTTCTGCTAGGAGCTACATTAATGTGAAAAGGTTTAGTGCTTACTTGAAATGAAGCACATCAGGAATAAGTTGAATTACTATTGGTTATCTGACAGTATAAGCTGTGAATAAACCTGCAAGTCATGCATCTGCAATACCTGCACCTCATATGAGATCTTGCTCTGAAAAGATTTGAGTTCTCATAGATATACAAGCATAGGATGTCAATAAAAAAAAAGGTCAGCATTTAAAAATTTGACCTAAACAGATATGCTAAATGCAAGGTCTAAGGTAAGAGAGACCTGAAACCTAGATAACTTCCAGGGACTTACTCAATAGCTCACACTGCTGTTGGACTCAGAGCAGAGTACCACTCAAAACCTTTCTATGAAACATCACAGTCAGGAGACTTTCCTTACAGCTAGGACTACAACTAACTAGCCTTTATTAATCGATTTGAATTGTATTTTGAGTTGTTTACAGAATTACTCCTCAGGTGAACTTAAAGTTCATGTCCTTGATTCAAGTCCTCATTTCCTTAGTCACCTGTGAACACCAATTATTTGCTTAGTACCACTGGCTGAAGTCAGAGAGACTACTCTAGTTGAGCAGCTGCTCCCCAGGATACAGGAGGGTTGACAACCTGGGTCTGGAGGGTAGAAATCTCAGTCCTTTGCAACAACTCACTTCTTTTTTACAATGTAATGCATGGCAGTAATACCATGTAAAACAAAAATAAGGTCTGCTTCGCTTCAGATTAGTTAAAACAATTTGTATTTTTGGATTCTGACACACCAGAACTAAAGAGTATAAAGATAATCATTACCAATACATTAATTCTGACAGTTTCCATTTATCTGTTTCCAAGACTGTAGCTGTCAATGCAAACAAGGTCTCTTTATTGGATATAATAGATCAACTGGACAGTTTCTGCAAGAAAATACATGAAAGAATGTAAATACCTCTTCAAAGGATCATTAATAAAAGGATGAATATTCTTTCAATATATCCATGTTTTTATAGTAGTCTTACACACTGCTTGCTGCATGTAGCCTAATGCAAAAATTGTAATGCAAGGTCTGAATGTTCTTGACATATTGTATTATAAATGATTATAAACATCTCCAGTGCTGTTGGTAACAGTGTGAGCTGCTTTCCTGAGGTATTTACTGTAGACTTTCAAAAAGTGCTACATGAATTAAGGGTTTGACTTTTTTATGGCCATGGTGGCTTTTACAGGAATATAACAAAGTGTTTTATTAGTGTACTTTCGAATTTTTAGTAATTCAACAACAGCTTGCAGTGACTTGCTGCACAGCACTAACAAACAACTGAGGTTTTAAAAGACACAGAGGGGAACAGTATTTGATAGGAAAGCATAAAAGGAATTGTCTCTCTGCATCAGTAGTAATAGCATCTAATACTTTGCAGGGAAGATGGCCTAACTGGGCTATTAATTGTATTTTTTGTCTGCTTTCATGCAAATGAAAAAGCAACACCTTCTAGTCAGTCTACTTTTTCATGCTTTACCCAGAAACAAACAATATCTTTAATAAAGAACAGCTTCAGCTCCTTGAAGACCTCCAGACCTGTCATTCTTAGACAAGGTGGGAAGATAAAGACTTTTTTCTTGACCTTTCTGCTTTAAAATATGAATGTATATGACAATGTGCCTTTACATTTTAAATGAAGGAGGAACTAGGATCCACCTAAGAAATATATGCTCCTAAATCTAAATACTGGACTACACCTTAAATAATTTGTTTGTTGATGTAAGAAACTCATGTCAGATAAGCAATGTGTAGCTTCAATACACAGCGATTTTTGTTTTAAAGGTAGAAAATTGAGGTATGCTAATATAAGCCTCTAGCAGGTAAGTCCAAGTATAAGAATAGAGGCTTTCAGGCACAAAAAGAAGTAATTAGACAAAGTAAGGTGAAATGAAATGACAGAGCAAGGTATATAAACTGCACATTGGTTCTAGGGTACTTGAAAGAATGTCATGTCTGATAGTACCAGCAGTCAGACAAAATGCCTGGAGGATGAGAATAAAATAGTCAGGGTCAGACAAGCAAAGATTATCCCTATCAAGTTATGTACGAGCAGTAGGAGAACCTGAGCCTGGCTAGAAACCAAAAGGTGAGCTTGAGCAGGGATTACATGTGTTAACCTGACACTTCTTAGGGCTTTGTGCAAGATGCCTGGGTGAGCGGCGTGACATCGAAGGGAAAAACAAAAGATGGTGTAGAAACGAATTCCTGAAAGAAAAACTGCAGGAAAAAAATCTTAAGATCTTCACAGATAAGGTTAAAGAACAAAT
This sequence comes from Corvus hawaiiensis, assembly GCF_020740725.1. Taxonomy (NCBI): domain Eukaryota; kingdom Metazoa; phylum Chordata; class Aves; order Passeriformes; family Corvidae; genus Corvus; species Corvus hawaiiensis. The sequence continues at coordinate 30,274,961 of NC_063215.1, forward strand.
AAGAAGTGTGATTCAGAGCTTTGTCACATAGTTCTGCCTCAAACTCAGCAACAAAACTGAGAAAAATCCAATAAGAAGTCCTTTTTTTGTTACACAAAGTTATTTGAAATGTCACACACCTTGGAGAACTAGTTGGCTTGTAACAAGAAAAACTTCATCTGCTATAACCTTTCAAAACACTAACTATTCAGCTAGAAATATATTCTGGGTGACTTGTCCTGTCTCTTAATGCTTGTCTTATTCTGGAGTTTAACAAGACCTGTAAGAATAACATATTAAGATGCATATTATTTTTAGATCTTTTGCATCTTATTCAAGGTGAAAGTGCTTTAGAGTTTATCACCATAAACATTTAATGTCTTTTTTAAATGAAAATGACTTTAAAATAATATAAGCTCACTGTAGGTATTTGTTCTTTAATTTTGCCATCCACATTTATTTACAAAATGTAGAGGTTATGCAAAGAGGATTATGTTATGTTAGAAGGATTTTGCAGTTAAATGCTATTTCACAGTTATGGCAAGTAAGGTCTTTTTCTTCATTTTTATAATAAATTTCCATTGTCATGTTTCTGCATAGAAAAGAGTATTAGGTTTGCCTGAGCTTAACAGTAGTGGTTTCTGGACTGTGGGTCAGGCAAAATGCTCTGAGAAGACAAGATTCAGTCTTACTTGTGAGCATCTGAGCAAGAATCTCAAGAACCACTATAACTCAGGAAAAGTGTGAAATCTCAGGAAAAAAAGGGCTTGCAAAAGTAGTCAAAGCAAGCAGGATGGTAAGAAAGGCAAAGAGCAGATATACAAACAAAACTCAGAGGGGACTGTCATCCAGGATGTCATTGAAAGTCTCTTGTCCACATAGAATACCCAAGTATCTGACCCTGTTTTCCTGTGGGCAGAGGTCTTCTTACCAAGCCACTTTATTTCTGCTCTTTCTCACAACACATTTTCTCTAGTGTACACATTCTGATAAAACTTAGTTTCAGAGATTCAAATGCTGTTGGTGTTCCCAAAGAAAACATATTAAGAAGCAAACCTCCCTCAATACAGTAGCCAGCACAGGGTCCACACTCACAGTGTGGTTTAAATTTTTTGGTTATATTTGAATTTCCACAGGAATAATTTTCAAATATAGGCTACCTGGACAAGACATATTTAATTTTCTAGGCACATCTCACAGTGTTTCAGAAGGATGGTTACAGTTTGAAACAAAACCCTTTTTACCTCACTGTACATTTCTAGGTTTATTATGTTAGATTAATCCACATGCTTCCATTGTCTTACAGTGGTTCAATCAACAAACATACTTAATACAGGCAAACCCAGGACCAGCTGGAATCCAACTCCCTGCTACTTGATATTAAAAGAAACAATGATTTTTTAAATAAGTCTGAGAGAGGCATTAATCAGTATGGATAACTCTCATCCTCTCATACAGCCACCACTCTTCCACTAGACATCTTCTCTGGTTTCCCCCTTCCTTCCCCTTATGAGGGTATGACCTCACTTTTAGCATAACTGTTCACACCATTCATTATATATTAGGAGCCTCTCTGTTTTTTCTATATTTCATGCCTAACATACCTCATCTCTCAACTCTTAATAAAGTTTTTAGTAAGGACAGTGAGAGCAGACCTCTTCCCTCATGAGTCAGGAAGGTATGGCAGATGGTGCACTAATGTGTTAATTAAATGGCTGCTTTGCCTGTGATTTTCCTATTTCTCACCTCCTGATGTTAAGAGCTGAGAAATAATGGAAGGGGTTAATGAGACAGAAACTTATCCAGGTGGTCAAAACTTCGCTGCAGCTCCTGAACACTAGGTGCCATCTCAAGAGTCAACAGCAAAAGTGATGGAAGTGACTGCCATCCTTGCATGCCACCAGCACAACAGAGCACTACAGCCTGCTGCAGAACTCATGTGTCCTTGCAAAATTTATACCACAGAGGCAGGCTGAGGGTAGCACAGTGTCAGCAGATGAGGAAAAGGCAGAGGTATTTAATGCCTTCTTTGCCTCAGTCCTTAATACCAAAATCAGTTATCCTCAGGATATTCAGCTCCCAGAGCTGGAAGTTAGTGATGGAAGAGGAGTGATGGCCCCATAATCCAGGAGAAAATGCCTGGTATGCCACCCACAGGCCTACAGGTCCAGATGGGATTCACCTGAGAGTAATGAGCAAAAGAGCCAAGCCACCTTCAAGCATTTAACAGCAGTCCTGGTTAATGAGAGAGGTCCCAGTTTAGCAGAAATTAGCAAATGTAACACCATCTACAAGAAGGGTTGGAAATATGATCCAGAGTACTGTCTGCCTGACCTCAGTTCCATGGAAGGGCATGGAGCAGATTATCCTGAGAGCCATCACAGTGTGTGCAGGACAACGAGGGGATCATGCCCAGCCCCTCACTTCAAAAAGGACACTGAGGTGCTGAAGCAAATACAGAGAAAGCCAACAAAGTTGGTGAAGGGTCTGCAGCACAAATCCATGAGGAGCGGTTGAGAGAGCTGGGGGTGTTTAGTCTGCAGAAGAGAAGGCTCAGGGGGAACCTCACTCCTTTCTACAGTTACCTGAGAGGGTCTCTTCTGCCTCAAGTGAAAGATTGAGAAAAATGGCCTTAAGTTATGCCAGGAGAGGTTCAGATTTGATATTAGAAAAAAGAATTTTCACTGAAGGAGTGATCTGGCATTGGAGTAAGTTGCTCAGGGAGGTGGTGGAGTCATTGCCTCCAGAAGTGTTCAGGAGGTGTCTGGATGTGGCACTTGGAGAGATGGTTTAGGAGTGATGATGGTTGTGCTGGGTTGAACTGGATGATATTGAAGGTCTTTTTCAATCTTGATGATTTCTGTGATTCTGTGGTTCCATTATATTGAACGAGAAATATTGTCAAGCTGATATAGCCAAACACACCAAAGGGGAGAAATTGTAGTAGTGCTACAGCTTAAAGAAGAGGGACAAAACCAGTATTCTACAAAGTAGTTATTGCCACTGCTTCCCACCTTTTCCTAGGGTACAAAAAAACCTGTCCTAGATTAATTGCTCACACACCTAGCTCTTTGCTATCTACCACAGTTTTAATATATTCACTTTTTCAGAGATAGCAGTTATCCACAGGTAGCCTCAGCTTCCACCTTTCCAAGCAGACGTACTGGCACCTCCAGCAGCTGTTTACACCAGACAACAGGGAAACTTAAGAGATCATTTTATCTCCTTTACTGTGTCCTTACTAAAACCTTACACTGTCACATAGGAATCCTGTGATGGGTGTTCTGTCATCAGTTTATGCTCAACATATGTGATGCAAAGCTGTTATTCTTTCTTCTCAGACCTTAATTCAACCCCATATTTCTTCCACAAAGGAGAGCCCCACTCCTTTTCCAATATTGTGATGCCTACAAAAATTCATAGTAACCCCTGGTATCGTGACAGTCCTGCTTATCCTTCTGACCAATGTCATTTTGCTGCTTTTGTATTTATAGCCATCTGCTTCCTATTTCCTCATGTTTACACTGAGCATGGGACGGACCAGGGATTATTTCTTTGTTCTGCATTTAAACAGTGCATAGCATTGAAGAAGATCCTCTGGTTAACGATTACAGCTCCCAGAGACAATAGCAATATAAATAAATTAAACAATGTTAATAGCCTTAGTCACTTCATTCTAGAGACTGAACAATATCCAAAGATTATACTACCTCTGCATTATTTCTGGGGATATTTACAGGAATAAAAATGCAGAATGTTAACAACCTGTGTGCAAACCAACAAATATCCAGACTGAAACAACACTTGCAAGCATAGTTAAGTGAATCTCTGGTGGATTCAATAAGAATCCAATACTTGGCAGGTCACCAATCATTGTAAACCATTCCAAACAAACCTTTATATGTATCCTTGCTCCACAAACAACCCGCTGATCTTGATTTTAATCTATATCCACCCACTTTTTTTTCATATGCAGTTACACTGGGGGTAAAGCTATATGCTTCACTATATGATGTAAGTGAAAGTCTGCCTGGGAGTCAGTAGGAAGCAGGCCAAGATTATACTAGATACTTACAGAAGTTGATGGATATCTGGGTAATTTTGAAAATCTCTCTAATATCCTATCTATCTCTTTTGGCTCTGAAATTCCTTAGAAAATGTTACTAATAATTATCTTGGTTGTCTTTGAGAAAATTACATGGTATTTGTACTTGGAATTAATTTTTAAAGACATAAAGTACAGAAGGGCAGAATATAATGGATAAATCTAATATTAAGAAACTGGAGAGGGTCCAGTATAGGGCTATTGAGACAGTCAAAGGCTGAGAGCACATGGCCTACAAGGACAAATGGAAGGAGTTGGGCTGATTTAATCCAATTGAAAAAGTGGGCAAGAGGGGATTTAACTACCTGCCTGTGACTCCTTGAAACAATTATAGAAGTTGTGGAGCAAAAGTGAGATAAAGTTTGGCAACCACCACAAGTTGTGGTTTAGGAAGTTCAAATTAAATAATAGAGGGGGGAATAAATCCTGAGAAGGTCAATTCAGTGTTGACTCCTGTTGTCTGGAAAGGTTATGGACTCTGTGCTTGCAGGTTTTCAGGACTTGATTGGACAAAGCCATAGCTAACCTGTTCTGGTGTGAGTCCTGGTTCAGATAGGAGTATAAACTCAAGGCTTTCTGAGGTCATTTCCAAACAATATTTCTATGGTTCTACAATACTGTGATGCAAATTTTTCACAGAATCAAGACAGTGGACATTTTAGAAATGTCAATGTCTTTAAAAAACATTACTTTGTACTGTAGTTGATCATCTGTAAAATTAATACCATACCTCCCTATGTTCCAAGGGGACTAGTTAGGGGATAGTTCCCAAGGGAACTATCTGGATGAATGAATTCTGTATGTGAAGCTGCCGTCTACTACAGTTAAGGATGCCAGAGTACATTAAAAATAGTCTAAATAAAAATGTGTGACAAAAGCCTCTACTGGTCTAAAGTGCTGTAACTCTAGTGACTGAAACAATATTGCACTACTTTACTCCAGCTGAGCTACCACCCCATGTTGTTTATTGATCCAAATGAGCAACTGTTAATTTGAATACTGCTCAGTATGAATTAATAAAGTCAGGAAGTTTTGTATGCAAATATTGGCTCTCTGAAAAGCAATGTTTGCCTTAATTTTGTATCACCATTAGGGAAAATTTAGAGAGTTGTGAAGGACTCCAGAACTATGTTTAAAGGACTGTCCTTACTGAGGGCTAGTTATGGTAACAGACTGCTAAGGACTACGTGTTTTCAGGAGGAGAGACCATTTCTCACATTCTGTTAGAAGTATAGTAAAAATTAGTATCTGAAAATTCTAACCTGTTATATTCCTTCAAAACCATTTCTATTTCAAAACGACAATCTCTTATGCAAATCTGAAGGACAAATAAAGGACCCTCACTCTACTTAATTGGCCTCTGTGTTTGTCAGAAAAAACCTTACACAGTCAAGCAAGGCACCATAAATTAAAACAGTTTTCAAACACACTTTCCAGGAGGCAGAAGAAAAGTTCATAAAAAGGTCAAGACTGCAGTCATCAAAGTAGTGGAATCAGTGCTTGAGGAGAGAACTACCATTCACACGGAATGGAAGTGTGCCAGATAAAGAAGCTGCTGCCCAGACTTCTTCAACCCTTCCATAAGAAGAGGGCTAATTTCTTAAGAAGCCATTAGAGAATTATGCTGTCTCCTTGAAAATGGGGCATCACTCAAGAAATCACTTACAAGGAAAGAAGAAATCTTTTCTGAGAAGCCAGGTCAACTTCACAGATAGTATGGTAGAGAGATTGAATGTGATAAGCACTGTAAAAGGGCTCAGATTAAATTAAGTAACTCTTTATTACTATAGAAAGCCAGCTGAGCTTTGAAGAAAGAGCAGGTGATTAATTTAATAGGGTAAAAGATACTGCTAAGACTGGTCAGTAATTAATTAAATTGGAGACCAGTGCTCAGGTAAAAGAGTGAGCAGAATCCAATAGACTTAAGAGTATGTACCAGTGAATTAGCCACTGGCAGTTTGAACAAATGTCCATACTGTCACGGATAAACCCCATTTACTAGATGATCTTTGAATGCTGGTACAGCCCAAGAAACAGGAGGCGACAGTACTTCTATCCATAAGTAACAGTCATTTGGAACCCCTGAGGAAAAATACTAGAAACAGCAGCTCTTCTTTAACTTGGCAATCAGTCACCAGAGGTGGCCCCCAGGGATTAGTGTTGGGCCCAGTCCTGTTTAATGTCTTTATTGATGATCTGGGTGAGGGGATTGAGCCTACCATTAGCAAATTTGCACATGACACCAAGTTGGGAGAGTGTTCATCTGCTGGAGGGTAGGAGGACTCTGCAGAGGGACCTGGACAGGCTGGATGGATGGGCCCAATCCAATGACACGAAGTTCAACAAGACCAAGTGTCAGGTCCTGCACTTTGGCCACAACAACCCCCTGCAGCACTACAGGCTGGGGACAGAGTGGCTGGACAGTGGCCAGGCAGAAAGGGACCTGGGGGTGCTGATGGACAGCCAGCTGAACATGAGCCAGCGTGTGCCCAGGTGGCCAAGAAGGCCAAGGGCTCCTGGCCTGTATCAGCAATAGTGTGGCCAGCAGGACCAGGGCAGCGATTCTTCCCAGCTCTGGTGAGGCTGTACCTTGAGTGCTGCATCCAGTTCTGGGCCCCCAATCTAGGAAGGATGTTGAGATGCTGGAGCAAGTCCAGAGAAGGGCAACAGAGCTGGTGAAGGGTCTGGAACACAAGTCCTGGGAGGAGCAGCTGAGGGAGCTGGGGTTGTTCAGCCTGGAGAAAAGAAGAGACCTTATCCCTCTGTATAACTGCCTGAAAGGAGGCTGTATCCAGGTGGGGATCGGTCTCTTCTCCCAGGCAACCAGTGACAGGATAAAAGGACACTGTCTTAAACTGCCACAGGGGTGATTTAGGATATATATAAGGAAGAAGTTCTTCATAGAACAGGTGATTGGGCACTGGAATGGTCTGCCCCAGGAAGAGGCGAAGTCACCATCCCTGGAGGTGTTTAAGGAAAGACTGGACGTGGCACTCAGTGCCATGGTCTATTTGACAAGGTGTTGTTAGGTCATAGGTTGGACTTGATGAATCCCAATGTCTTTTCCAACCTAGCCGATTCTGTGATGCTGTGAATAGCAATAAAATATGTTCATAGCATAAGAAATACAGAATAATAGTAACATTAACAAAGAAAAAAGAATGAACAAATAAAAAACTCTGTGTTAACTATAACTCTTTTTCACAGCAAGACAGCCTGACTCTTTGCAGGCCACACAACTCTGTCCTGTTAGTACCCCAGCAACAAGCATGGAAAAACAGAGGGGAGCACAAGCAGAGAGTGGCTGTGCTGCTGAATTGACAAGCCCACACTGACAGCTTCCCCCAGAGCACTGTGAACATTTCTATAGGGACAGCTACACCCAGCCTTACATTCACATTGCCCTTGTAAGTCAGTGCTGATACCAATCCACAGCTACTTTGGGTTTACTGTAATGATGTGTCATTTTGTCTCTACTAGCAAATAGAATAGGCCTTGATCCTAGGAGGTCTTCATCCATACTTCATACCCATAAATTGTTAGAACTGCCTCTGACATGTTTTCTTTTGGGCCAGGTAGCCTTGCCACCAGCTTGTTCAACAGTGTAGGAGTAGACAATTAGCTCTTCCTTCACAAGCTGGTTTCACCTGAAGCAACATTTTTCCTCACATTTTTCCTTTTTACTCCAGCTCCGCTAGGTTTCCCAGTCCAGTCTCTCAGCTCAGTCTCAATTTGCCCTGTTACCTCCAAGCTCATCCCCAGCTTTCCCTGGTGTCAATGTCCCAGCTGATGACAGCTGACATGATGCAAGGCTGGAGGGGCTGCTGAAGGTATTGAGTGCTGCAAGTGCAGGGTGAAAACTCTTGGAGCCTAGTCAGGAGTGCTGCCCACAGCTGTCAATGCAGCCTTCATCATAAACCAGCCCATGGGATTTCCATATACCAGATACCACCACTATAAGCAGCTCCTTTGGAAACTGCAGCTAGTATTACCTGCTGCATAAAACACAGAAGAAACAGACATTTACAAACCTGAGAGTTTTCAGTTATTGATATCAAATGAAAATGGGGAAAATTCCAGGCTGCGTAGCAAAGTTTTCATTCAGATCCGCTGTCAAGAATATCCCTCTCATTTCCACTGAAGATGTTTTCATTAACAAATTAACAGTTAGAGGGGTGAAAGGTGCACAGAGCTGTACTTGCTTGGCTCACATGTGCTCCCATGTAGGTATTATGGTAGTTGTACACAGGCTGACGAAAATGTTATCCATTATCATCTGAAATTAATGTAAAAATACAAGAACATTTTATTGCATTTCTCAGTTTCTAACCCCGAGTGGAAAAGAGAGATGTGTCCCTATCTACCTGTTTCACAATGTGTTAAAGATTCCATGCCAGGTTTTTTGATAATCGTTACTTAATTTATAAAAGCTTAGAAAGCTTAGAAAAAGGATGAACAGTAAAATAAGAGTTGTATTTCATGAGAAATTCAGTTCAACGATTTTAAGCTATTGGGATACCACTGTCATGTCTTTGGAGGGAAGAATTCCTTTCAGTTCTGTTTTCGGCTTATCAGAGGCTCTAGTAATAGATACAACATTTCTCTGCATACAGAAGGCAGCAGAGAAACATCTCTATCTACTCCTACAGGAGACTGATATGACAAGGAGAGGTTGAGCGTCACAGTGGGGACAAAACGGAATTACTACATAAAACTGTGTATCTATAAATGTAATTTCCAATAAAGACTAGGGTTATGTGGAGTGCTGTCTTCATCTCAGGGGGATTCATAAGAATAAGTAGGATACCACCATTGTAAATGCCTTTTTTGGCAACTGAAATAGCTACTGTAGCTCTGGCAGTAACTCACATGAAGTTTTTAACTTAAAAGTCACTTTTATTGGCTGATGGAGTACAGGTCAGAAAAGCTGTATTTTCTTTCTCTTCACTGAGGGATCTTTAAATTTCTGCTTGAATAACCACCAGAAATGGGCACAAGCCTGGTTTTGGCTTTTTTCTCATGTCTTTTTTAAGTAGGTCATTTTCTCATAGGCCTTTTGAAAACTATTATCTGAAGCATGTCCTGATAACACAGTTGATGCCAATTACGCACTCTCTGCCCTCTCCTCAGCAATTCTGTTCATTTATTAATTTGTTCCGAGGTGGCTAATGCATTGTACCCTTAATGCCTGGGAGACGCAGCAGTGGTCTGTACACTGCTGAGTGTTACATTCCAGTATTCAAGACCTCCTTCAGCTGAGGCACCATCTGGGCCACCCACCATATCTGGATTTAAGAGCTCCCTCAAGGCTAAGAACAGAACATTTCTAACAAGGAGGTGACAGCTGAGTTTAAAAAAAACCCAACAACCAAATAAAAAAAAACCCTCCACAAATTCTTTCATTTATTTATCTTAAAGACTTGTGAGAAACAAACACAGTGTATGCAACAGGCAGAGATGACAGTTTCAGCACTGACACAGCCCAAAGAGCTAGAGTGTCAGACCAACACACATAGCAAGCCTAGGCTGCAGCAGATTTAGACTGGCATTCGAAGAAAAGGACACTGTATTTGACGCTTAAATTAGCATAGCAAGGGGGAAAGAAAATAGAGGACCAGAAAAGGGAAGGACATTTTATTCCCTCATCTCTTCAAATCTGCCCAGAAATGCAGTAAACTCTGAATTAAACCATTTTGTCTAGCATGAGATGACAGCTGCCACCCTTTAAAAACTGGTGACTGCTAGGTAAAATGACCATAGATGTTCTGTCACACAAGCTGTTTTTAAGAGAACGGAGGTTATCCCACAGTACATCATCAATCTCAATGATACAAGCAGTGAAACCAACCCCAGAAGCAGCACACACAAGCAGGAACCAGCCAGAATTGACACAGCTGAGCTGCCTGCAAGCAGCGGTTGTTGGTTCCACAGAAGTGCCTATCCCATTTCTGCTATCCCAGAATTTAGTACCAGCCACTGGTGCACAGGGTGACAAAAGTAATGTTGGTCAAGTTTGAAGCTTTTAGACCCTTGATTTCTCTGAAGAGGGACACAGGAAACATAGACTCCCAGTTTGCCAGATTTTGGAAGTTCTTCTGTTGAGAAAAATAGACATGCCATGCACTTTCTCTGGAAAAATGGCAGCACTAAAGCAGTTGATATGAAGGTGATTCCTTGCACCTAACAGATTTTGTTCAAAGCAACCTCTAAGAAACCTTCATCCACTGAACAGATGGGTTACTGAATTCACTTGTACCTGAGGAAGGGTACTAAAAAGTTGGTCTTCATAGACTGGCTATGACTATGCCCATTTGAGCAAAGCAGTGAAGTTTCTCTCTGCAGGAGCTCCTGGCATCCATGCCAGTATATGCACCTCTGCTGGTGTCCTGAAATCTGTCATCTTGGACATGCTGCCCTAATACCACATCTATTTTCCACCCCTCTGCTGGCTGCTTTGGTGCAAGCTGTGGAACCACAGCACTGAGTTCTGCTATGCAATGCCAACACAACCTTAGATAGAACCTCTGAGCTCAGAACAAGAAAGGCAAGCAGGGATCAGGACTTAGCAGTAGGAGGAGTCTCTAGGCCCAACATCGGCAACATGCAATACTGAGTACACAATGCTCTGTATCAATGAGAAGTTCCTGAATACTGATGTCAAATACATTGTATTACCACAGGTGACATTCAGTAAATAACACAAGATGGTTTTAGAAGGCCTGCTGACCTCAGCCCAGAGGGTTCCAGCCACCCAGGCACAGCTGAAAGCTTTAAACACAGACAGAAATATCAGGACCAAAGCCTACCAGGAGAGACTACTCAGAGGAGGAAACAAATGAGCCATGACATTCAAATATTATACCCAACACACCACAGAAGAGAAAGGAAACTCAGTTAGGGATCCACTGTTTAACAGATCTAAGTTTGATTAACCAGCATAGCAATTGATAAGACTATCTTCTCTTCCTGTTTCTCAAGACTGGTATGACAGGCAATTTCACTGCATTCAGTGTGGAGAGTATTCAATAATATCTGTTCATATTTCAAAAAATTCTTTAGAGAGCATGGCTAAGCCCCACGTATACTGAGATAACTAATGGAGCATGGCATTGACCTAGAAGTATTTAGTGGCTTTGAATGGAAAATACCTTTTTTTTCCCACTTTCACATATTTATGCAGTAGCTAACAACACATGAATGTAAAAATACTTGCTATTCTCTCTCAAATAGAAAAAACCAAGAAAATTTATACCAGTACTTAAATAATGAGTCATGTCAAAATACTAAATCAATTTCAGTTTTAGAAATTATAAAAAATGTGATTTAAAATCTCTCTCCCTTGTAGTACAAAATGGATTGCTATAATTAATCATCTGAAATCAAATACATAATTTGTACACTTCTTGAAGTCATACAGCCCAACATACAGGTTTTTTGTTCGTTCCCCAAAAGATTATTAGTGCATTTTGAATAGCTACACTGCTCTTATTAGAGTTGCCACATTGTACTGCTGAGGTGGTCATCTTTCAGGGGAAAAGAGTGAAGCCATTGCAGTGTGTTGTGTTCTTGCACATCCAAAGCTATCAGTGCAGGCACAGCAGCTTACATCCCGTATTCAGCTGCAGTGGTGTAAATCTGGCACCACCATTAAAGTACACACAGTTATGAATTATGTTAGAGTAAGCAGAATTTGGGCACAATGCATATTCCTTTTCATTAAAACTCTAAAGCCTTTTGAAAGCCCTTGGGTAAGAAGTACTAAAGAAATGTAAAGTATATTAACAGTTATCCATGTGCACACTTACATGAATAGAAAGTCTGAGTATAAACTGCAAAGGACTATGGAAAGAGAATACTGGATCCTGTGAGAAACATAACACAAGCCAGTTCATATGCTGGGGAATGAAAACATGCTTTGTACACCCACTTCTGCTCTAACATACACCTGGCCCAGCTCAGACACCCTCAGTGGCTGTGTACATCTAAACTGGAGCTGAAAATCTGCTAGTCATGTACCAATTTAAAGCATGTGGTGACTGACTTGTGAGCTCAAAGGTGCACACACTGACAATGACTGATATGGCCTCTGTTTTCACGTTTATTCAAATGTTATGAATATTCAAGCACATTAAATTTACAGAGCATAGAGGTACAGTCCCCTACACTGTCTTACTCCTGCTATGTTCTTCCCATCCTGAGGAGTGGAGCTGGCACATAGGTCACTAAAGCACGTTCAGCTAATGGCTCCCAGCTCCCTCTCGAGTCCACACAGGTGTGAGTGAACAAGTGCAGGGATCCCTGCACTTTGGGTTGTGCAAATACACATACCCAAATCTTCCTTTTCATGTCACTTCACATTTACCACAGGGAATTATTTCTTGTCATCATATCTTGTTAAGCATATTTTCTGGCCAGAGAAATTGTTTGAATGAAGTCTTAGTTATATTTTTTTTATTCTATCTTGCTTTTTCCCTTCACGGATTTTTTTTACATTCTGCTGTTTCTTTTCTTTTGTGGTATTACACCACCCCTCTCATCATGAAGTTAATTCTACCATCCCCTATCAGTAATTTTGGGGTTTTGTCATCCTTTTTTTCCAGCTGCTTGCCAGAGCTGCTGGCTAGGGTGGCTCTGTCATTTATCTGCAGATTCCTTGTCAATTCCAATGGACTCCAGCAGTCCCTTCAGCTCCTTGTGTCATGTTGCCAAGCAACATGCTTCTTGGTAGGGCTTTTTATTATTGTTATTGTTATTATTATTATTAGGAAAGGTAAACTTTTTGTTATATTGCAACCATTTCAAATACATTTTCATTACATAATTTGCTTCAGTTCAAAATACAGGAAAATGTTGCTCAGGGGAGTGAAGGAGCAAAGCAAACGAATCCCGCTGTGGCACAGAGATAATGTGAAGTTTGTCTGCATGGGTACTGCTATACAAAAAAAAATTGACAGGTATAACAACACAGCCTTATGTTTTGTTACTTGGAAAGCCCTGCATAGAGAAGCTCATCCTGATACGAAGCCTTCACATTCTTTGCCAAGTGACTTGAGGGGGAAGAATTAACATTAGCCTTGGAAGCTAAGGAAACAGTGGGAATATTAATGTTATAATTAAAAGAAAGGAAACTTGCATGCCCAGTGAAGCCTTTCTGTAGACCAGGTCCTTGAAAAGGAAGTTGCAACAGATGGGTACTAAAGAGATTTCTTTTTTATTATTATTATTTATTTTCCTAATATGATTAGATCAAAGCAGCTAACTCCATTTCAAAAAAGGTAATTTTACTATGAGCAGTTATTTATATTGGGAAAGGCTAACACGAAAAAGACTTGCCAACCTGGTTTTTAATCTTGATCCATCAGAGGCTTTCTGTGTAACATTAGGTAAGTGATTTATGCTCTTTTCTTGATTTTCCTGATCTAAACTTTAGGTGTTTCCTTCCTAGTTCTTAGGATTCACCACAACAGAGTCAACTAGCATTTCCAAAAATATAGAGATCTTTCAGTGGAAAGTGCTACATGAATATAAACTGGTATTTAAAAGGAATAGTAGTTCCTACAGAAATATTTTCTGACTCATACAAGCCGCTTTTGCTCTCCACTTGAAAGATTATTTTTGGTACTCTTTCAGCCCTCCCCCAGGTGTATGACTGAAATAATCAAAACGTACATGGATTTTATGTTTATGAGAGATGCTAATTTGAAAGGTACAAAGATGGAAGCAATCTAACCACAGAGGAGATCCAAAGTTAGTGTTAAAAAGACGTGAATCCAGTGATTATGCATAACAGACAATGCTGCTTCTAGTTGTTTTCCCCTGTGTTTGTACAATTCTCTCTCTTAATCCAGATATTTAGACACTTGCCTCATTCAAAGGTAAGGTCTTATGCATCCCTAGGGGACTGTTTCTCTGCTTAGATTTAGGCATGTAAGAAGGAGGAAGGATGAAGAAGATTACAGTCTGTCAAACAGGATTTATTTGTTCTATGAGTAAAATACATTTCAACAAATATTAAAGGAATTCCCTTGTTCTAAAAAAGTTAAAGGACCTGGAAAAAAGAACAATGCAGAAAATGTTTATATTCTGGGCTTCACTCCTCCCAAAATTAGTTTGTTGAGGCTTAACAAAATTAAATTTAACAATCAGCAAGAAAGTAAGCCAAAAAAGAGGTTCAATATTTAGTAAGTAAATGTATTCAATTCATCAGAGTCTTATGACAGTCACCACAAGCACTAGGGAAAAGGAATTAGGACAAATAATTTTCATCCCTTTGGGTTTAAGAACATTATTAGAAGTCTACCTAGTTTCAACCACAGAAGTCTCAAAGGACTAGAAAAGGGAATCTTTGAAAATGGGAGGGTTTGGGGTGTGCCAGCAGAGGGGATAAGGGAAGGATCCAGAGCATTACAGAGCACTTGACTTCAATTCCCAGAAATATTCTGGAACAAACTCTTAAATAATCAGTTCAAAAGCAGCAGAAGACAGTAAGATGATAAAAGACAGCTTGCTTGAGTGTGTTAAGAACTGATGATGTCAAACCAATCTAACGTCCTTGTCTGCCAATATAATTGGCGTAATGGATTAAAGGGAAGCAGTAGATATAATGTATCTTGCTTTAGTAAGGACTTAGAAACTGTCTTGAGACACATTCTTCTAAAAAGGCTGAAGAAATATTACCTAGATCAATTGTTCTTACACCGTAAACACAAACAGCAGGGCTACATGAGCCACTTCAAGCGATGCTCAGCAGCAGCTGCTCCTGCGCCAAAAGCAGAAGGTGTGAGACGTGGCACTTCAGGCTTAGCTGCAAGAGCAGGGTGAGAAAGATGATGTGGCTACAGAGGTCAGAGGGGTTTTAGTGAGTGAAAGAAAGGGAAATGGGAAATGTGATAAAAGGAAACAGGGGCAGTGAAAAATATGGGTAGGATCTCGATTTAAATACTCACCTAGAGGAACAGGCCAGGTAGGGAACACCAAGCCGGAGAGGCAGGGATGGTCAATGGATTCTAGGTTAGAAATCTGCACAGGCAAATTAGGAATCTGTGCTGGTAAATTAGAATTTACATAAATACATTTTTGTTTGGGCAGCAGGCTCACCACAGTGAACTGCGAATCTATTTAAACATTGTCCTGTGCCTACATTTTCAGCATGTTTGGAATGGCAACTGATCTGTACTGGAGCTACTGCAATATTGCTCTGTCAGAGCTGCCCACAGTCCAGAAAACCCAGAAAAATGTATAAAAAATAAATCTCAAAGGCAAAAAATATCCTGACTGTTATGATAAACTCTTTAATGGACACAGAGAATAAATGTCACATTGGAAAGTTGTAGAAATGCTTACTTTCAAAGCTTCTGATGCCTCTGATATTCATCTCTGAATGAATCTTTATGCAGCTTCAGAAGAGAGGATTATGCTGGATAATCCTGTGAGGTCTTCTCCAGTCCTGCATTTCCATGGGGACATCCTTTTATTGGCAGTTTAAAGAATTGGCACTGCGCTCTCTGGACAAGGGCCAGTGAAACAAAGGACAATCCTGCCACTAAAGCCCAGACTTGCAGGACACAGGCAAGCTGAAAAAGCTGACCTCTGTTCCTCAGAGCCCCACCTGAAAAATATGCTAGCTGGAAATCTGCCTATTGTCTTCCCTCCTTTGCTAGTCTCAAAAAATTTAAGAGCAAAAGGAAAAAAGCTATATTTGAGGAGTTAAAAATGTACTGCTAAGTTGGTGAGTGCTTTAACAGTCAAATAAAAATATAGCAGTTACCGTTAGTCCCGTTTCAGGAATACCAACACATTGTCCAAACTGACTTTAAAAAAAGCCCATTTAATAACCCTAAAACTGTTTTACAGAAAGCCTACAAATATAGATTCATTCTCCTGGATGGGTATCACTCTTGTCCTTCCAACATAGTTTGGTGAATGCAGACTGACAGCTTTCTGCCCCTTGGGCAGTAGAGGCAGGAGACATTATGACAAACCACCGGCACCCTGCCATCCTCAGTGGGAGAAGCATGATGCTCGTGGTGGGGCTTTTTTCCCCTTAGTGCTGGGACTGCTTGTTTTCCTGCTCCCCGACTGCCAGCTGCCATTTGGCAGTGCCCCCAGGCCCCCCAGTCACACACACACACAGAGTGCAATGGTTTGGCAGGCAGTGACTGGGGAGGAGCCACCCCTGGGCTGAAGCTGGAGCAGGGAGGCAGCAGCCACCGACACCAGCTCAGAGTTTAAACCAGCAACACACAGCCCAGGCCATGGCGAGGCTGAGCCCCTGCGCTGCTGGGCCAGTGCGCCCATGTGGGCCTTACCAAAGCAGGCAAAACAATCTCAGCTCATAAAATTGTACCTAATTTACTTCAGTGGCAATGTACATAAACTTTTACCTAGGGATTCAGAGGTGTAGATGAATAAATAAAAGACTGTGTACCAGTGGAAACAATTTTCCTCTCCTTTCCCCAGGCTCAGCTTCAGCCCAAAACCTCTCCTCCCTTCAGCAGCTCTTCTCCACCCTTACTCATCCCAGCTCCCTTATTTTCAGTATGCTTGCACTCAGGCCCTCCTAAGCCTTTGGCTGAGGCGATGGATGGCGCAGGAGGTTGGAGTCTGGATGTAATGGCTTCTCTCTGCTCCTCTTTCCTTCTTACTCCTTTTCTTCTGACTGCCCCTCTACTCATCCAGTGCTTACCCATGACTGGAGCCACTCAGGAGTGTCCCTGCTCTGGCATGAGCCCTCTGGCACAGACCCCTCAGAGGCACCCTTGCTCAGTCATAGAGCACTCCTTTCCAAGAGTGAAACTCCAGCTGTGTCCCCAGCAAGTGTCCCCTTCTGCACCTCTCCTTCTGTGTCTCCTCAGATGTGTCCCCATGTAAATCCTCAGGTGAATTCACAGGTATCTGTTGCCTCTGTCAGCTCTCACCCTTTCTTGGACACATCCAAGGATCACACTGCTCCAGCTGGCTGCAGTTTTGGGGCACTGTGTGGTGTTTCAAGCTATGGCCAAGCCATATGGAACTAGCCATGACCTCCCCAGGCCTCAGATGCACACACTCCACCAGGTATGATGAATGCAACCTCTAACAAGAAAATTAATATTCAAGACAAACGTACATGTCATAAGAAAGAAGAAACGGGCTTCAGGAGACATCATGGGCTGTGAATTGTCATAAAGATAGGAAAAGGGTCCCCCGTGTGGGCCCCTTGAGCCTGCTCTAAACATAGAAATCAAATGGTTCCCAGAAAAAATTGTATAGGATTTCAGCTCTGAAGCACTGAGGACTGACAATGAGGTCAAGGGTGGTTAGAAATGACAGAGCAAAGTTCCTCTAGTAACCTGGAATTTATATGTTTTACTTTTTTTTAAAGTTTTGTGAGATGACGTACTGCTACAGTCAACACTGTGAATTCTTTCTTCAAATATTCCATATATTTGGCACAACATTTTTGATTAGTCGGTCTTTACAGACTGAGCAGAACAACCACTTGAAACAGGCACAGCATAGCTTATTTTTTGAAAAAAAAATCTGCTAATAATACCCATATACATTCTTTAAAAGAAAATTAATCCTCTAGCATATTAGAAATCTATATAATTAGGAGCAATGGAATCCAAATAGGTGGAAAAAAATCAAGGAATCAGCAAATATCTCTGACACTGACATCTATTTGGCTGGGGAATGGCATCCCAAGGAAAATGGTGTGCACTTCATCTTTATTCACTTTGAATTTAAATGACCAGTACTTCAATGACTGTTCAATATAAAGCAACCCTGCACCGAGTGTGAGTTACAGACTTACTTGATCTAACTTGTGTTTGTATATCATATTTCTTGAATTCAGAAAAGAGAGGTTTTCACATAAAGCATACAAGCCATTACTTATATTCTCAATATAGATTAGACTGCAGTAAGAAAGAAATAGTTATAGATATCTACAGCAATTTAGGGCCTTTTTACATTGATTTATTGATGGCTACTCAAGATTTCAGCTGCACTAAAAGATGCAAATTTTCACCTACGATTGCAGATAACTGCTTTCAAATCACCAGATATGTTCCATCAATGTTTATGGATATTGCCTTCATAAGAATAAAAAAATCACAATGTAGGCATTGAATCAAAAGCTGCACTTGAGAATACCTTCCTTATGGCATACACTGAAATGATCATTTGTTGTTTCTATAAATTAAAGCTGTGTCAGTCAATCATTTTTTTGTTTTAATGACTGCCTCCAACCTGCTGGCAATTCTTTAGAAATGGGTGGCTTCAGCCACTCACAAGGGAAAATCTGTGCTCAGTATCTCACCGATTTATTCTCACCCATAGCCAATGAGGCAAATGATTTTCCTGCTGGGTTAATGACCTCCAATTGTGCTGTTCCTACAGTTTCACTAGCCTGGCCTCACATCAAGCAGTGGTCTGATGCA
Organism: Corvus hawaiiensis; assembly: GCF_020740725.1. Taxonomy (NCBI): domain Eukaryota; kingdom Metazoa; phylum Chordata; class Aves; order Passeriformes; family Corvidae; genus Corvus; species Corvus hawaiiensis. Next base: position 30,293,468 of record NC_063215.1, read on the forward strand.
GATGCTGTCAAGATAAGGAAGGTTAGAGTCAGCATTTGTTTCGGAAAAAAAACCCCAAGGATATTTAAAAGTGGAACAATAGGAACAAACATACCACTTATAAAGTGTTGTTGAAGAACAGAAGGTAATTTTAAAATTATTTTAATAGACAATATAGTCTTCAAGGTTCAATTCCTTCTATGCTAACACAGGCAGGCTGGAGCACAGCATCAGAAAACACAGTCTATTGTCTCTGCAGGCTGGTGGTGCCTTCCCTCTCCTTGCTCCTGCTTTGCTTCTGGTCAGACGTATAGAAGGGAAGGGAAGGGAAGGGAAGGGAAGGGAAGGGAAGATTAAATACTAAACATCAGATTTTACAGCCATTTTATGTTTCCCAGAGCCTCATCTGAGCAGAGGAAGGACATTTCAGTTGAAAGCTCATTGAGTAAAACAAAGTTATTTGAAAGACATTACCAGCAGTAAAATCCCTTCCTGGTCTGAAAATGAGGATTTATTTCCACTAAGAATACCCTTAATTTTATCAAGAGATCATTGTGCAGAATATGGGGTAAATGTAACATACTTCTGTAAGAAAGACCTTGAAATCTAAAGACATATCTAAGTTGACAGGCTCCAGTTAGAAATCTGTTAAAATTAAGAGCTGGTTGAGGAAGACAGTTCATGTTTATAGGCTGAGATTTATCTTGAAACACCTTGGAAAATATACCATATGCATCAAATGGCAGTAGAAATAATGGTATGCTTACTTACAAAAAGTCCCTGGTTCTCAGGGACTTATCAGGCATTTCAGAAAAACAGAACAGAATATTTCTATAGAACCACAGTAAATTATCATCTTTATTGTTCCACCAGCATTTTTCCCCCCTTTACCTGGTCTGAATCTACACTGTGCATTAATTAATCACCATTATATAAAACTTAAATCTTAAATCACATTGCAGAGTACTTTGGATTCAGCCCATTGGTTAGTAATTAACCTACCTTGCCTTTAGCCATAAACCTTTACGTTGCAGCCCTGATTTTGATAGATGAATCAACAAGTCTGAAAGTCTTAAACTCTTCTCAGATTAATAGCTGACCAACTATAAGATAGATTTTTCCATTTAAAAACACCTCTTACTCTTTGAAACTTACTGCTTTCTCAAAGGTAAGTTAATGTGCCACATAACTGTGACTTAAGGTACCATGAAATTTAAGATCTCACACATAAATGACAGTGATATGATTCCTATTGATTTGCCACCACTTGCAAGTTTGTACGTTCCATATATTCCTGCCAGGAAAGCTCTGCAGGTTTCTGCTGATCTGTTAGGGTAGCTCAAGGCAACCATCTGCATCTCCTATTTGCTTCTGTGGGTACAACCTGTCAGTTTAAGAAAAAACAGGGCACCAGCCATGTGCATTACATCCTTTCAGGTAAGCGTGACTCATGTTCTCACTCACAACATGTCTCAGCCATCCCTCTGGACTCTGAGAACCTCTGGGAGCACCTTTGGGCCTGCAGGGTACAGGTATTACTGAGACCAAGCAAGGTTCAGATCAGACCGTTTCCATTCTACCTTGCCACAAATCTGGTAATTGCATTTGCACTGTGTCCTCCTTCAACTATGACAGAGCTCCCAATAGGGTCCTGCTTCTTACTTCCTTTCCAGAAACCTCTCACTTCTGGTAGCATGAGAAGTTCTTCCTTGCTTCCTTCCTTTTCAGCATGAGGCTGACCTTCCCTAAGAGAGGCTGAGCCATTTTGCTGTTCATTTATACTCACTCTGTGGACTGGGCAGTGTCCAAGCTTCACCTGACTGATTCTCATAAGGCAGTGATGATGGGAGCAGACAGAGCTGCATATGGAACTACTGGCAACTGATACCAGGAATACTCATACCTGTTGATGCAGCTGGGTCCAGAACTGAAATAGAAACTATATTTTCTCTGGACCACTTCTTGTTGTTCCCTCCCTTTGTTGCAGAATAGAATTCTGGTTTTTGGAAGCACTGGTTAAAGAAAAGAGGGTGAGGAAGAAAAGATTCACAGAAAAGAGAGGGAAAGAGAGAGGAAGAGAGGGAGAGGGAAAAGAAGAGATGAAGGGAAAGGATTAGGGAAAAGAAGTGGAATGTCAGCTCAAGACATCAGGTAGATGTCTCAGTAACAATCCCTAAACAAGGGAAAATCAAAGTACGATCACCAATCTTATCATTATATTTCTGAAACAAGAAAGTTTGGGGACCTAACTGGATCTGGATGAAACACCTCTCTCTTTCTTTATTAGTCAAACTTCAATTCTCAGTTGATTACAAGCAATTGATTTGGTTTCATCACAAGTAAATTACTAAGATTAATTGGGGGGAAAAAAAAGCATATGGAAAGACTTCTTGGCTCCTGCACAAACATTAGAGGGAAAATAAGAACATAACAGCCTATAAGCAGTTACTATCTTATCAAATTTCTCCTAAATTGAAATATTTTAGGAACAAAACAACTGCTTGCATAACTAGGGACCTTTCCACAAAATCAGAATGACCTTTAAACAAGATTGTGCCTAAGATTATTTATTTGACTATGTCCCTTTAAAAGAGAAAATCTCATGCTATGAAATAGGACCTCATTGGATCATTGCTTAGATCAGCTCTTTTGGACTCTTTATTGATATTTTTTACCTCCCACAGCCTCATTAACAGACTGGCAAGGTTCTTGCTTATTTTTCTCATTCCTTGTGGAATACATAGATTTCAGATAATTTTTATCCTTTACTTATTTTCCATGCTGGAATTAATAATTTTTTTTTTCACACACTTGAAAATCTAGAAAAATGCACCACCTCAGATTTCATTTAAAATAATTACCTTCAGTATGATTAATAAAAGAGTACATTACTGACATGCGGAGGTGGTTTTATTTATCTGATATGCTTTGTCTGACCAGCAGTAGCATAATAGCAGGAATATTAAAAAGCAACAGGGAACTGACATCATCCTACTTTTACAGGACAAGTATTCTTATGGAAAAAGAGGAAACTTTCCCTGAAGGGAAAGCATGTTCTTGGCAAGGCCTTGAGCTGTGACTCAGGGTATCAAAAGTCATTTTCCTGTTCCACCTCAGATTTTCTCCGTTATCTTGCACAAGATTGCTTAAGCTGTGTGCCTGAGCAAAAGTTAAAAATATCTTCCTTCCTTTGACTGCTGTCATGACTATTTATCACATGCTCTTCAAAACTATCTCATCTCTCTGCGCATGTCTCTGCAGGGAGGGACTAATCCAGGGAGGCAGACAGAGCTTGTAGTGCTCCCTCTGCCCATCACAAGGGGAGTACAATATCCAGAATTCACCGCTCAGCTAAGTCACTCTCAGTGAGCACTAGCCGGTCCCAGGGTTTTGGGACAGACATGTTGGATGCCCACAGAGTGCTCACCACAGTGTGTTACGGTAGATTTTGGAGCTGAGTTCATATGGATTTCTGACATTTGGAGCACTTAACCAACAAACTGATGAGACTCATAGAGAAGTTATTGTTCTTTATATTGCAACAATTAAGTCTAATATATTTTTCCAAAATACAACCTAGAAAAATAACAATGATCAGCTATTAGAAAGCTATGCCTAATTATACATAGATACAGATTTAGCTCTGCATACATATACGCCTCTCAAATGCAGGCTTATTTTTGCTGTTAATTTCACAAGTTAAAATGAATGATTGCTTGCTCTAATAGTTAAGCTTAAATTCAGAATTTTCCAATTTAAGTTAAAGAATACAAACACACAGAGTTTAACAATTAGTCAGAAATACTACTTTTGCTTGGTCTTCTTATGGTGCCCTCTAAAGGAGATGTCTTTACAAAACATATGGAATTTCACAGGACACAAGATATTCTAAACCTGAAACTGAAAAATAAGCTTAAGAAAAATAGTTCTACCTTAAGAAGTTTAAAGGTTAATCTCTGCTCTGCTCTCCGTACTCAATGTCAGAATATGACCCAGAAAGGCAAAGTGTGATTAGACTTCAGACTAAAACACCTACCTTTAGATGTGTACACAACAGGGTCTACAAGTATACGAGGTGTCCAAGGAAGTATACTATGGTCAAGGAAGATCTATCCAGTAGAGTCAGTGGTGACTCAGGTTTAGTTCAAATCACTTATACATCTGAATTTGGTTAGATAAATTGCATTTTAAACTTTGTTAGCTGTACTGATTAGGTTTCTAATAATTTGGGCTGAATCCTGCCTTTTTCATCTCCAGTTGACTACTCACATACAGTGTGTGTTCTGTTAGTGAAAACTGATATCTTGCAATCAACTTGAATCCACCAAACAGTTTGGGTAGCCTTGTAATAAGCAGCACTGCAAGGCTCTACTTCAAGTGTGAGCTGCACCTGTCATAGCTGTTTATGTTTTGAACAAGTTAGACTTCTAGTTACACCTCCAGGGCTAATGAAGCCTTGAAATGGTTGATTTGGTGGTTGATGGCTCAGGGGCAAGGTCTACACACAGAAAACATAATAGTGCCCATAAAATCCTGTCCTGGATGCTGCAAAATGATTATCTAAGGGAAAATAAGGATTCAGTATTGTAGCCACATGCAACATCGAATCACAAGTCTTGACCAAAAGGTGTCAGAAGTATCATCTCAGCCTCTCCTCCCTGACTGATGCTTTCTCCAAGTCGCTAGCATGAGCACAGTATGGTCCCTACCTGGCTGGCTGTCAAGTGTGCCTTGGTCATCCCTGGAAAATGGCCTAAGTATTTAGTCTCTTAGGTTGGCATGGTGATAGAAAGCTAAGTGTCAGTAGAACATCAAAATCTCTGCAGTCTTTTCCACACTGTTACCCATTCTTGTGGCCCAATAGAGAGACGGGATGTTCAGCACACAGCTTGGTAAGAATGGGTGAAATATAAATGAAACTGCTGGTGACATGCATAAACTGTGCTGTGAGAAAAGTATCGCCAGCCATGTAAAATGATTCTAATATTGTCAGTAATAAACTGTCCATACACTTTGCAACTCCCACATGAAACATCCTCAGCCAATCTCCAAACAAGACGATGTAAGTTGACATTTTTAAAGGATGTAGGAAATTGAGAGGTACTTCTCATTTTTTTTTTGCCACTGCTTTTCATAAGAAAAGATCATGAAGGCCCAATAATCAGGTGGACATGAAGGAAAGCACTGAATATCAAGTTTAAGGATTGAAGAGCCTAGAAGACCACAAATCTAATAATTATTTCTTACAACTTGATGTTTTCCTTGGCATGTTTACAGAATTACTGTGGTCTCCTACTGAACATTCAAAGCCTGAACACTCCCCATCTGTTGCTGATAGCTGGGGTCCCAACTGTTCACATTTTCAGGAGCGTGCCAAAGCACTGACTCACTCATTTATTATCTCCAGCATACTGTTTTCAAAAGTGTTTAGGGCACTCAGTCTCACAAAGTCATTGCTGAGGCAAATTCTTGATACTGGTGAAGATTTTAAAAGGGATGTTTGTGGAGGGGTTTTTGTGGTTATTTATCTTTATAGGAAGAGATAGAGCTATGTGTAAGTCAGGTTCAAAACAGTTATGTTTCCATTCTTTATAATTAATTTAATCTTTCCAAGCAACTAGTCATAAACTTGTCTTTTCTTTTTACTCATTTGTCCTCAGGAAATGGTCTTTTAGGCCTACCATGGAATACCATGAATTTTAGTTTATATTAATTATATGTTTATGATACTGCCAACAGATGCAAAGTATGAGTGCAAAAAAATTATGCAATGTGCAAAAAAATATAAGATGCCACACCAAATGATTGCAAAGTAAAAAAGACCATTTATTTACTGTTCTTAAGTACATTACTCAGTCTCTTACAGTACTTTTTGGGTCTGTTTATTATAGTACTCCTTAAAGTCTACCTTCTTTAAAACTGGCACTTAGTAACAGGTCCCTCACCTGAAGTGTACCTGCAGGATCCAATATCCAATAGAGACTTATAATCCAAGAAAAAATATAAATATGTGTTTTTAATATTCAATATCACACACATCATCATACCTCATTAATACTTCCAAAATAATTTGAATCAAAGTCAGATGTATATGATAGGATAAAACTAGAAGGATCTTTCAGGAAATCTTTCTTCATTTTAAAAGAAATTGGAATATATTCCTTTGTAATCCAGACCAGGCTAACACTACTCAATGCATAGACATAAAAAACATTTCACTTGCTTTCATCTGTGAAGGGTAATGCAAAGATCCCTGCACCAAGGAAGAAAAAGGCTGCCATCCTATCTGGTACAATTTATATATAATATGGACATCTAACCAAGATCTGAAGATAGAATATGCCATCTGACACTTTATCCAAATCAACCGGCAGTCTCAGCTTGGACGTGCATTGTGCAAAAAAGAGATACAGGGTTTCTAGAGCCCAGCTGGCTCTTGCAGTGCCAATTTGGATTTCCCTTTACTGTACTTCAGGTTACTCTCTACACATAACCTTGAATAGTGGGGTGGGAATGCCTGATTTTAAGAATATTTATGTCTCATTACCATAGTATGTACAAACTTCAACCTTTAATTAAGCAAATACATTTGTGCTTTTCTGTAACTGAAGAACTAAGACACTGAGTAGCACAGCAGGTGTGAAGTTAGTGCATAACTCCAGCTACTGACCTATCATATGATACTTCTCCTCACCATATAACTTTACAAGAGAAATTCAATTTTACATGACAACATGAAGCATTCTAGGTGGTCTGGCAAAGGCTATCAAGTATGATTTATTTTGATTATGAAGCTTTTTCAATCATTACAGTCAAAGGAACTGTTTCATCCATGCAACATGGTCCTCAGACCTTGAGGTACTTATAAATCTGCCTATTATTTTATGAGAGTAACAGCATTGAATCCAAGAATGTTATCAGAAATATGCCGTTATGCACATCTGCAGGATTTGTCGCAAACTCTACAAGCAAGTCTACTCTTTGTTGCAATGGGGATGTTGCAACACGCATATCAATCAACGAGGTTCGTGGAAAAGAAATACAAGGACAGATTCTTGATAGATGTTTCAGAGATGTTTATTTCTCCAGCTGCATGGCCGGGGCTCTGCCGAGGAACTGCCGCAATCACGGGACTGGAAGGTCCCTGCCCGCGCAGGGGAACACAAACCAACCAATGGGGAACGAGGCTGACCAGGGGCAGGGAAACCCCGTGTCTCCCCCCAAAAGGGCCCCTCTCCCAGGACCACATGGCAGGGGGAGGGTCCCAACATTTCACCCGTTTATTTTTAACAAAAAGAGATGTAAAACTTAACATTGAAAACAACTGTATAAACATAACAAGAACAGTTTCAAAACAAAACAAGCCACCCTCCTGAGCCTTTAAACATCCAAACAGATTCTCTGGAACATCTTAAGGCTGACAGGAGGGAGACAGGATTCTCTGAGCATGCTTTGTGGGGAAACTGAGGCAGGAGAGGGTTTCTTCAACTTGTACCTGTTGGAACTCTAAACAACAATAATTAAATTCTTCCCTCCCCCTCTTCATCCCCCACTCAGCATTGGAAAGGGATTTCTGGGGAAACAATTGGCCAAGGCATGGTTTTGTGAGGGAAACCATGGGTGAAAAAACGGATTGGGAATACACTGGGGGTAATAGGACATAGGGTAAAAGGGAAAGGTGGGATTAGGAAAGGGAGACTGTAGGGACTGTTTATAACATGGATATTGTCTAACATGACTACAATTTTTAGCGTATATAGTGCCTTTCACAAAAACACCACCAGGCCCAGTGACCTCTGCTGCTTGTAACCCTTTTCTACCTTGCACAATTTTGAACTCTACTACTTCTCCATCTCCTAAACTTGGGATGTATTTTTCAGGGTTACTCTTTTTAATAGCAGTTCTATGAATGAATATGTCTTCCTGGTTGTCACATCTTGTTATAAAGCCATAATTTTATTTAACATTATACCATTTTACTATTCGTAAAACCTTAGCTACGATGATTTTTTCCTTTTTCCGAGTGGCTGCTGTTTTCTGTCTCGCTGCATTTTTGCTTTCTCTTTTGCTTTCACTCGCTCTCACATTGGAACTGCGAGGGCTGCCGGGGCAGTCAGGGCTGCTCGTGCCTGCGCGCTCTTCCCGGGGCCACATTCAGGGCTGCATGGGCCGGGCCGCTCTGCTCGCGTGCACCGCCACCTCTGCTCTCAGCTGTGCTGCTGCTGCCTGGCGCCGCACCCACGTCTCGGTCAGGCCCCCAAGCGATGACCCCCCTGCGCCCTGCTCCAGCGCGCGTTTCGGCTAGGCCTGGCTCCGCTCCACCGCCACCGCCACCAGCCGCCGCCCGCGTGTCAATCCTCTCATGGGGCTCGCTCCATCACGTGCTGCGTGGGGCCAGGCAGGCACCACTGGGTTGCACCGCTCCCGCCGTGCCCCGCTCTGCTGCCGACACTGCAGCTCGCGTCGCTCCGCCTGCGCGCAGAGCACTTGGTGCACATGGGCGCAATCGCATGGTCCCTGAGGCAGGCTTCCCTTCACCAGGACACAGCTGACATTGTTCAACAGTCTCAGTAATTAAATAATATTCACAAAAATATTCTTCCATCGGCATATATTTTGACTCAGAAATTAACTGTGTCCAAACGGTCTTCCAAAAGTCTTTGGTAAGAATCAAGTCCCAAGAAACGTAGAAAAAGTTCTTAAACAACCATGAAAGGAAGTGTTTCAGTTCCTTTTGAGCTTGAATTAAGCGAAAATTTACAAATCATTGTTCAAGAATCTTTTCAAGTTTAAGATAAATGTCCATATGCGGCTCTGAGAGCCAAGAGTCTTTCCACGGTTCCTCCATAGTTTAGAGATGGAACAGCAAAATGAAAACAGGAAGAGAAATCCAGAGTTTACTCACAAATCAGTCGCTGTCCTTAGGGATCGGGGATCGTTCTCCTCGCAATTCTCTACCATATGTTGCAACGGGGATGTTGCAACACGCGTATCAATCAATGAGGTTTGTTGAAAAGAAATATAAGGACCGATTCTTGATAGATGTTTCAGAGAGATGTTTATTTCTCCAGCTGCATGGCCGGGGCTCTGCCGAGGAACTGCCGCAATCACAGGACCCGAGGGTCCTTGCCCGCGCAGGGGAACACAAACCAACCAATGGGGAACAAGGTTGACTGGGGAGTAGGGAAACCCCATGCCTCACCCCAGGGCCCCTCTCCCAGGACCACATGGCAGGGGGGAAGGACCCCAACAACTCTTCTCCAAAATATTCCATTGGCAATCACAATTGGTGCCAATAGCTTCATGTCACAGGCCTGCCTCAGTCCCTTGCGACAGACAATGTGCCACATGTCCTTGTTTGACAAAGTATCTGTCTGAAATGATATGATTGTGGCCTTCCTGTCTCACATTTGCATCAAGATACATCAAACTCATGTGAGAGAAAAAGTAAAAAACAACAAACAGACTAACAGTCAAAACATACAGGATTAGAATGGTAAAGACAGGACAATGTGGTGAGCAAGGACACAGTGGGCATGTGCTGTAAAGCAGTTACTGTCATAGTATGAAGTGAACTGCATGTGAAATGGGCAAGAATTTAAAATTAACACCTATCCATCCCCTCAAGTGTAGGACTTGGGAGGTCAAAGGCTGCTTCCACATGTTGCGGGGAAAAGAATAATTTAGCTTCTTGATATTACTTGATATTTCTTTTGCATCTCCACCCCATCAGCGAAAATTGAGTGAAAACAACTGATGGAGCCACACAAATAAAGCGTTACCCTGAATAACACACCATAATTTTGGTGCCACTGCCCAAAGCAAAATAAAAAAAAAAGTTTGATCTGTGTTACCTTAGTTACTTTCATTGCCTTAATTTTCTAAATAAAGTAGTAAAGAATATTCCTCTGAAGAGTCTTCTTGGTTACTCGGTTGTGATGCCAAAATTATTTTTGCTTTTATATTCCCTTCATATATATTCATAGCTCTGTAGATTACTGTTGCATAGTTATATAGCTCCTAGCTAACTACATTACTTTTCCTAACCTGATAGGCAGAAAGACAAAACACATTCCAAAGGCTCCTATCTTATCTTCCCTCCTCTGGGAACCAAGGTTAAAACCAGCTTCTCGAGATACTTTCTTATAAACAAAGTACAGCTAGTATAGCTAGTAGCAAGAACAGGGGACTCCAGAATAGGTGGAACCAAGAGGGGGAATTATCTCATTACTTGTGCTTGTAATTGGGAATTCTTGTTAATTATGCTAATTTGTCAAACTTATAAAACTGTATTCGCCCTATGTGGGGCAGACATTTTTCCACATCTGGCCCTGGAGGCCTCCAACTAAAGACCAGATTTTATATTATCTCCTATAATAACATTGTCTCAAAAGTGTGTTGTTTATTTCTAGGTCTTTAAGGTCTTTAGAGCATATTTTTATGCATTATTCAAATTTACATGGCAGGAATTTTGCTCGGACCTTGCATTAAAATGCTCTTGGTCTTGACTCTTAGACCAAATAGGGACACAGCCTAAATTCTCAGGGTGAGATGCCTTCCCAAGCAAAGAGTGGGAACTGGGAAATGAGGAAACAGGGAAGTCTGCCATCCAGAAGCAAGAGAGAAGGGCTCCCAAACAACAGGGATCTCCATTCCATACCACAGAGGGGTCATCATCCTGCATTTTAGGTAATCAGATACTTTCAATTGCTCATAACCCATCAAGACCTTCAATTGGTGCGTGAACATAGCCCAGCTGGATTCAGAAACAAGGCAATTTATCCAGCTAAGGAACTGGCTTAAATTCAATCCAAAAGGAGTTTTAAACAAGTCCTCTGATGATATAACAGGATAGATAACAAGAAGAGCCAATTCCTTTGCTCTAAATTGAAACTGTGCTTCTGAGTGGAGTGAGAACACCGCCTTTGTTCCAGGACAAATGCAGACCTGGATGCAGCATTCTAACTCTAACTTGTTTCTTACAAGCTTCTGGGTTTGGAGGTCATGTCTAATTGCCAGCCTCATGTTCATGTAAGGGTGAGATATTTTAGTTATAATTAGCATAAATAATTCCAGGTACATAAAAAGGCAAAACCCACAAATATCTCATAAGAAACCATTCTTTGTGCCATGTGTTCCTGTGCACCAAATTGATTTTCCATTCACACAACCTCTTTCATTTTTCCAATTATGAACCTCAGCCTAATTTGGAGCAAACATAAACAGCAGGTGAAGATGCAAAAAGGGCACTTGCTTCTGACAAACATTGTGAATCTCCCTTTTATTTTTAATACTGAACCATAATCTGCACAGATGATAAGGTAATTAAAGCATAATGGATGTAGGGTAAATTATAATGACTTATATGGCTTAGGAGAAAGATACTTCAGAGTAATGTATTAATGCTTGAGAACCGAAAATAGTCGTTATGCATTACCAGACCACTGACAGATGGCTACAAATTAAAAACTGTTAAGGAATTTTTAAACTGAATTGGACATAGTGATCTTCATAAAAGAACCAACAAGAAAATTCTTTATCACAATTAAAACAAAGGCAAACTTGTGACTTAAACTGAGAGATGCAATTGCCTATGCATGGGGAAAATTTAATCTTCTGTCGAAACTCTGAATCCCTTCCTAAATATGATCCTCTGTATACTCAAGAATATACCAGTTTCTTTAGGTTAATCCCTGTCATGGTGGCCATTAAATTTCAAATTAGTTTTAAACAGCCATCCATTTCCTAAACTCGACAATGACTCAGAGCAAACAGCGTGTGACAAACCAAGCGTGCATGAGACAAAGCATGAGGACAGCCCATGTGTGTCATGCTGACACTGCTGTTGCTGTCTCACCCCTTGTGCAGACTGAGAGACGACCATATCCAACTCCGAATCCATCCTCTGAGAGGAGGCTTGTAGAATAAACATAGAAGACTTCAGTTTAGCAAACCTAATGGTGGAATAAAGGCTCAGGAAGTGGACAAGGGAGTTAATGCATCTGTTCGTTCTTATTCATTTAAAAATTCTGGTTCAGTGAAGAGCTCCACAAAATGGTTTCAGATATGCATAATTGAGCCTAATAAATGCTTTAGTGTTTTATTAGTAATTCTTAGAGTAGAACTCCACTTTAATGTAATATTATAGTCTTGATTTTATAATCTTGTCTAGTAAAATTTAGCTGACAATTCTATTTCATTTTTTCCTTTAGCACCTTGTTTAGATTTCCATCTTAAGTAGGACTTTAAGATACACTTTGGCAGAAAGCTCCTTCACACAGAACATCCCATTTAAAAATTAGTACCTTGCTGGCTCTGCTAATCCAACCTGGAAGAGTTTACATTAGTGTTTTAAAACCAGAGTGCATGGTTCATTAAAACCCAGCTTCACCAAGCTTAAAAGAGAGGTGAGTGCAAATGGGTTCAAGGGAGACTGACCTGCTATTACTTTTATTTCTTTTCTACTCCTGCAGAATCTGATTCATTTACACTGCAACCTTTGAACCGGACCTTTTTAATTTGGCCCACAACATGTAATAACAAATTTACCTCTGCCGGTTTATATGTTCCCATGCTAAAGGAGAGTACAAGAGACTCAAGGACCATTTTTTTAAATTAATGCCATTCTGCTTTGGCCGTCTCACACCATTCTGCTAGACTCTGAACAAGTAAATTCTAGAACTCTAGTGCAAGCAGTGATCCAATTTAAAAAATGGTGTAAAACAAGGTTGTAATATACCTAGCCTAAGAGATAGAGATCATATACTAGAGAATATTATGAAGATATAAATTCCCCCACTTAATCTTCAGCAGATCATTTCTGAATTGTCTCGTAAGTCCAGAAATATCACTCCTAATGTATAGACCTATGATACTACTTTCACCACCGTAGATTATCTTTATACAGTTTCTTCCGCATATTTCTAACGCACTACGTGAAACTCCAGTCTACATATGTTAAAGCTGAAATAATTATTCTTTGCAAGCATCCTGTTGACATCAACCAAGGGCTCAGCTAAACTACCTAGAGATTGCCTCTGAAAACAAAATCAGTACAGACCACGACTGTTTATTGTTCTAATTTACCTTTGTCAGTGGAGTTATCTACTTCCGAGTCCTTGTCCATCCTGAAAGCATTCCACCTCTCTAAGGCAGCATGCAATTTCCTAAACAAGGATCTTGATTGGATCAAGTCACCTCTACACTGTCCAGCCCTTCAGAGCTGCCTCCACAGCCAATCTGTCACCACCCTGTAGCTCCTTTAGCTATGCAGATTTACTTACAAGACCAAGGATGCTCCTTCGGATTAGAGACTCTTTTCTGGTGTGTTCCAACTAGAATGGGATTAGACAGGGCTCATGCAACATTGGTTACAACAGATGGATTTGTCACTGACAGGGCAGAATAAAGTTATTGCAAACACCACAGGAATCAAGTACCTAATTTACTGCTCAGTGTCTAGATCTGGCTCCCTAGTTTACCTTGACATGTTCTAGCAGAAAGAATTCACAATGTCCAGGAGCACTAATAATAGAAAAACTCTTTTAAACCACCTTATTTTGTATCGTTTTTCATTTTAATTTGTCTACCAAATGTGTTAAATTAAGAATTATCTGATTAATTATGGAAATTGTCTTCACCAAGCTGGTGAACACATTAATTTGTTGCCATGTCAATATTCCCTTTGCAATTTCCCATAGGCAAACAATTCTTACAAAATAAAACACAAATATATTGGTTTTATTAGTCCTTAACTAAAGTTGCCAGCTTATTCTAGAAGACAAGGTGACTTATGCTTCATCATACTTAGTCTGCAACTCACTTTGGGTGTGGTTCTCAGGTCTACATTTTTCCTGGTTGCACTTCTGTAAAGACTTGAGTTTCTCATTTAAGCTCCCTGACTCAATTGGGCAAATTGTGATAGAGACCCTTTGCCAGATGAACATTTTATTCTTTTGATAACCAGCACGAACAAAAACTACTTTATTACTTCAAAGGCAAAACAAACTCGTAACAAAACATTCTAAACCTTACCTAACTGAACTTCAAATGGGATTTGTGCCATCTGTGGCTAGCAGAGAGTTCCCTCTCCAGTGAAAACTGCCTACTTTGAATGCTCCAACAGCTTTGATCCTCTTTCTTTCCATAAAAGAAGTGCTGAAGGTTTGTGCTGCCATCCAGAAGGACCTCAACAGGCTGGAGAAATGGGCTGACAGAGCTCACCACATGAGGAACAAAGGGAGATACAAAATCCTCCAGCCAGGATGAAACAATCCCAGGTACCAGTGTATGCTGGGGAACCACCAGCAGGAAAACCACCTTGCAGAAAAGGATTTGGAGGGCATGGTGGACACCTTACTGAACACAAGCCAGCAATGTGCCCTTGCGGCAATGAAGGCTGGTGGCGTCTGAGCAGCATTAGGAGTGCTACCAGCAGGTCCTTGGAGGTGATCCTTCCACTCCACTCAGCACAGGTGAGACAACAGCTGAGATACTGCGTCCAGTTGTGGGCTGCCCTGCACATGAGAGACATAATGGAAAGTCCAGAAAAGGGTTGAAAAGATGATGAAGGGACCAGAGCATCTCTTCTGTGAGGAAAAGCACAGAGCTGTGCATGTTCAGCCTGGAGAAGAGGAGCCTCAGCAGGGAATCTCATCCATGTATATGAATGCCTGGAGGGAGGGGGTACAGAAGATGAGCCAGGCTCTTTTCTATGGTGCCCAGAGACAGGACCAGAGGCAATAGGCACAAACTGAAACACAGGAGGTACTGCCTGGATATAAAGAAAAAATTCTCCCATAAGAGTGACCAATCAGGCTGGCCACTGAGGTTGCGGCATCTCCTCATATTTGGAGATATTCAAAAGCTGGCTACATACAGTTCTGGGCAAGCAGCTCTAGGGGACGCTGCCTGAGCAGAGATGTTGGACCAGATGACCTCCAGAGGTCCATCCCAACTTCATCCCTCCTATGATTCTATGAAAAAAAGTCTCAGTAACCACTTCCCTTGCTGCTCAGAATTCAAACTGGATTTCCACAAACGGTCACAACAAACTGATGGAGACGTGAGATTAACAGAGCTTTTCCAGGACAGCAAGTTCTGACTCCAGCTACTGAAGGTAAGAAAGTACTGTTAAAGGAAGGTATGAGATTAATCTGTGTGGTGGATTAGCCTTGGCTAACAGCCAAACCTCCACCCAGCCACTCATCCTCTTGCTTCCCCTCGAGTCAGCAGGACAGGGCGAAAAACAGGACATTAAAACAACACCCTTCCTCTAACCCCCATGCCCCCCATTCCCAGACTGACTCCAAATCTAGTTACTTCCTTCCCTCTCAACTTTTCCACCTTTCCTTCACCCTGAGCCACACAGGGGGATGGGGAATGATGTTTGGGGTCAGAGCCTAACAGCTTCTCTTAGCTACTCCTTCCCTGTCAGTCTTTTCTCTGCTGCAGTGTGGGCTCTGCATGGGTTGCAGCTGCTTTAGGCCATATCCATCTGCTTTGGCAAGAGGATACCTCATGGACTGCAGCCTGGATAACTGCTCTGCCATGGAGCATCTCCTCTTCCTCCGACCTCATGTTCCCTCCTCCTTTCCCTGGGGCACTTTTTGCCCTTTCTTTTTGCCCTTGCCTTTCCCTAAGGCACCAGCATCTCAGCTGCAGGCTCAGTCATACCCAGCAGCCCCAGCCTCTCCTCACAGGGGCCCCACCACAACCCCTGCTGCTGCCAGTGTGGCTTAATCTACCTCATTTTGGATTTTACCCCTTTTCACCTCCAACTTTTCAATTACTGTTTTCATCAGAATTACTCCTGAAGTGTGGCACACTGTCGAAGCCAGACATCAGGGTTTGTAGTTGTCTGGTTCATTTGTTTCTCTTTTCTTTAACAATAGAAGTTCGAAAGCACATGAGATACAGTTATGGAATAGCTGTAAGCAACAAGGGACAGAAATAGCATTTACAAGAGGACACTCTTACAGAGCTCAGACATCTGTCATGGTGCTATCTTAAGAAGCTAGGACAGACCGTCAGTCTGTAAGCCCAGAGCATCAGCACTGTGAACAGAATACAACAGAATGCTTTGGGTGGGAAGGGATCTTACAGATCATCTCGTCCTAACCCCCTGCCATAGGCAGGGACACCTTCCACTAGGATCACGTTGCTCAAAGCCCCATCCAACCTGGCCTTGAACACTTCCAGGGATGAGGCATCCACAACTTCTTTGGGCAACCTGTTCTAGTGCCCTACCACCCTCCCAGTAAAGAATTTCTTCCCAGTATCTCATCTAAACCTACCCTTACTATAAATGTACAAGTAAGTCAGAAATAATCCTTTGCAGAAAAAACAACCCATTAGAAATGGATGTTATTTAACTGCATAACACAGGAGGAGAAAGGACAGTTCTCTGTTGCAGGAAGAGATTAATCCTCTAGAAATTGACAGCTACAATTACTAGTTTCATTTCATAGTAGTCTTGTAAAAATCAATATAACTATTTGCACAGGAAAATGAGCAAATTTTGTTATTAAATCTCATTTGATTGTTCAGGTTTCGCTCATTTTTTTTATATCCATCAGTGTATTTTTTTCCACCCAAAACGCAGAATTCCAGGGCTCTGAACATTCTACCAGTTACCAAAGTCATTAATCTGCTCTAGCAAGATTAACAATGAAGAAAAATCAATAATTTAAATTATCTGTTTTCAGTTTAATCCCTTTTTATTTGGTCACAGAAAACTGTTGATACCAGAATACATGTAATTTATGAAATTAGTAAATTAGTATCATGTAGATCAAGAAAAATGGATGGAGGTTCTTTTACACACCATATATATATATACATATATACACACCTGGGACTGATTTCCATTGATTCAGGTTTGTGATTTCTGATGTTTATTACATATTTCTAATAAGCATACTAAAAATAACTACCTCTTTATGTGTCTATAGCTGTCTCTATTAATTTCATGATGAATGTTCTATAAACATATTACGCATCCAGGTGCAGAAGTCAAAGCTAGGCCTTCTCCCATATACAGGGAGCTGTGAAAACCAGGTAGGATCCACTAGGAGGCACAAGGATTCGAGTACTTTATGTCAGTGTCAGAACTTCTAGGGCAGAAAATTGAATTCCTTTTCTCATCCCCCAACAGTTCAGCAGTGAGACATTCTCCAAGGAGATGGGACTGAGAAGAGATGGAATTGAAATCCTTTTCCTTGAGAAAGTAGAACCAAGTCTTCTGCATCCTGGATGAGTGCCTTATATGCAACATTGAATATACGAAGGAGGAAACCTAGTTAGGTCTTTCTCTGCCATGAAGCAGACAAACCTTTAAATTATCTGTTTTTCCTTATTTGGAAGAAACTAATTAAGCACCTCTCTTCAAAACACAGTTTCCAAGTCAGTGAAGTTTCCAGGAAAGGCAATTTAAGATGCATACTGTTACATTCAAAATCTTGAGGATAGGAGAAAACACACCCTATACATGGAACAAAGGGTTTTTTTCTTAGGCTAGAAGGGGCAAACAAAGAGAGAATTTTGAATGTTAACATGGTATAAAGGGCTGTGTCAATCCTATTGTAGAAAATAAGTAGAAGGGTAAGCTCGGGTGATAACACTTGTTGGCAGGAGTGCCTTTGGAGCATCTGATAATGTCCCTGGAGTTGGACCCTCAGGGGCAGCACTGGCCAGTGCTTCTCATCAGGCCCAGTGTTCTTAGCAGCATCTTTGTATCCCACCTTCCTGCACTGTGACAGCAAAGCTCAAAGATAACCAGAGCCTTTCCCTCGTGTGAGACCTGCTGCAAGCACAGGTGAGGCTTTGAGGCTCTACAGCTATTTCAGTGGCCTCCTGTCCAGCCTGGCTCCCTGTAATGCACCCAGCTGTCAAATGAAAGCTCCTGATGAGTTTTGTATTCCACTGAAGTTTTCCCTAGACAAAGGACATGATCACTACCTGTAAGCAACTTTTATTTTGGGGGTGACAGGAACTGAACTGTTCATGTTAGAAACATGATCCTTAGTTTTTATGTTATGGATATCACTTGTCATATATTGTTAACTACCTAAGCAGTGCTTGTGCTTTTCAAGCAAATCTTGACAGTATTTAAGTAGGACAATGAAATAAACATTGCTGCTGCCAAACAAGAGACTGGCCAGAAGTATAAGCTTAGATCTGCAAAACCTGAATTAATCACAAATCTGCGGCTCAGTACCAAGTCTACTAGCAAAAAGCTAACTAGAGAATAACATAAAATAGAGAGAAAGAAGGAGACCCTGATCAGAGTGTTGCTGGTTTAAGCCTGGTTCTGGGGCTAGTGACTGCTGCCTCCCCTGCTCCAGCTTCAGCCCTGGGGGTAGCCCTGCTGGGGTGGAGGTGACACACACAGAGCCCCTCTCCCCCAGCCACTGCCTGACAAACCATAGCCATTTGTGTGTGGCTGGGGCCCACTGCCAGGCTGCAGTTGGCAGATCAGGAGAAGCAAACTGCTGAGGAGAAGAAAGCCCCACCATGAGTATCACTCTCCTCCTGCTGAGGACAGCAGGATGCTGGCACTTTATCACAACACATTCTGCCCCTCCACTCCAGAAGGCAGGAAGTTGTCAGCCTGCATTGGTCAAGATACAGTGGAAGGATAAGCATGACACCCAAGGAAAAAGATCCATATTTGTAGGCTTTTCTTATGTAAGTAAGTGTGTTAAAGAAGCATTTTTTTTAACTTTTTCAATCAATGTGGACAATGAGTGTCGGTATTCCTGCAACTGGACTAATAATGAATGTTTGGTGTATTTTGATTGGGTTTTTAAAGCATCCACTGGCCTAATAATAAATTCTTAGTTCCATGTACATATATATGTGTGTATAATGTCTTGTTTTTTGGCAAAAAAGAAAAATAAATTTGAGTGCGTCATCTGCTGCTTCTTGCTTGGGGGAGTTTTCTGTTAGCTTCTTGGCTATAAGGGATCTCATTTCATCTTCCTGACTGCTTCTGTGAAGAACACATTCATGAGGGCAGTGGTCTATTACAGGGACCAGACACAAAGACCTGAGTCTAAATAAATTACCTGTAACTACTTGGGAAGGGTCCAAAAGAAGCAGGAATTGAACTGAGATCATGTCTGCGTTCAACATAAATTCACCCTAACTGTCATAGTAGTACTTCTCCATAGTACTTTTCATCCCTGGGGTTTCCAAGGCACTTTACCTATGAAATCTGTGTGTTAATTATTCAGTAAATTCTGGATTCATCTTCTTGATCTTTGATACACAGTAGTTATTCTACAGGACACAGCAACAGTCAGTAGAGAGCAAGGGTAGAGAAGTAAATTGTTAATTGCACTAAAAGTGAATCATAAGGCAGAACATAGTTACATGGCTGAATGTATTTTCCAGCTTAAAAAACAGCACCTTCAGCAACATAATGCCTGTGAAATTGCCCCATGTATCAATTTGTTAATAAAAAAGTGTGTCTTATTGAATCAATGACACTTTCTACAGTACATTGTACTTGATAGCCATAAAGCTCTTAAGGGCAATGACCTACCAGTAAAACTCTTCAATGAAAATAATCTTTCTCTTAGATTAATTCATAATGAAACTCTTCTATTTTGATGTTTTGAAGTAATTTTGATACCTGGAATTGGGAACTAACTGAAACTTTCTCAGAGGCCACAAATTTCCATTAGAGAGACAAATTTTCAACAACAGTAATGAGTCCTTGGCATTTAGTACAACTGCATTTTAGTATGATTGGACATGCTCTGGGAGAAGAAAAATATCATTTTTTCCTCCTCAGCTGGAAGAAAAATAACAAAGGAGAAAGCTGCAAAAGAAGCCCACAATGCCAGCTTTGTCAGGGAAAATTTACATCTCTACAGTTTTAAAGGAAAAGGCTTTCTGCGTTCTTCCATTTCTGACTTTCATGTCTGAGCTGGCAATTTGCCTGAAGGACTGATCCTCTGACAGAATTATTGTCAGGGAGGTCAGCTGTAAATTTCAATCAGTCAGTACAGGGCACAAGGAAAACACTGTCAGGAGTATTTTCCTGCAACTTGGCATCAGATATAAACACTGAATGTACAGCTCTAAACATAAATCTTCAAATAATAATTCACCCGGAAAATCAGTAATTTTAAATTCTAACTACTGTCTACTACTTAAGTACAAAATCTCCACTGATAGAGCTGCTTTTCTGTGCTTTGGAGAAAACTTTGGCCACACTTACTGAAGCCAATGAACATCTCAGAAAAGACAAAGCAAACATTATTTTATTACAGATATTAAAGCCCAGGAATTACTGGGATAATCACGTGCTAAGCAGCAAATTAAGAGGAACCATGATTACAGACACAAGAATTATATTGGACACCCATATAAATTTTATCTAAAATAAGACTAAATTACAACATTTGTATCCAATTTTTGGTGTTGCCAGCTCATAGATTTTAATCATGGGGCTTTATCTTAAAACTTTAGAATTGTTATTGTCTGAAGACACCAAAACATTACTACCAATTTAAACTAAGTTTAAAAAGCAAAGCCAGGGAAAAAAACCAAAAAACAACAAAACAACCTCCAAAAATCCCAACAAACACACTTTATATCACTTTATATTCCTGACCCTTCTGGTTACAGGGGAAGCTTGAAAATGGGCCACAAAAGCAGAAAGGTCAAAAGGATATTGTCAGATGGCACATATATAAATGTGTTCTGACACATCTAAATGTATCATCATAAGTAACTCAATACCAGACTCATGTCATAATTTTCTGAGTCCTGTTCTGCTTTCTGCAAGTTTCCAGACACCTTCAGTGCCAAACACTGTGTGTGCTGGCTGAGCTGGGACTTTGGTTCAGCCATGCAGAGTTATCTCTATGTGCCTTTGGGAAGACAACCTCAAACAGGAGAAGTGGAACTGACAATTGTGGGTCAAGTTGGGCGAGAAATTCTTACAAAAACTTTCTAGCACAAGCCCCCACTACAGGCAGCAGTACATCCCTCTGACCCCTGTAACTTTGAGGGTACAGGGGTACCCTCATCTTTTAGCTGCTTATACACATTCTCACTCAAAGACTGAAAGGGCAACCAGCTCAGGCAGAAAGCTAAAGGCAGCACACGTAAATCATCACAGGTCCAAACACAGCTCTCCCAGTGCAAGGGAGCTCAGCATCAGGTTCACACAAGGTCTGGATGCCAGCATTTGAAAGAAGTTCTCATAGTTTTCATATGAGTTCCCACAGTACTGTACAGTGACCTTCAGTCCTGCTCTGCTGACACAAACCCAAGTCCTATGTTAGCAGGATAAGCAAAGTGTTTTCACTTCTACTTACTGCTTAAGACAAAAATAACTTCTGTGGTCCATTCTGTCCTCTGGGTACAAAAGTCTTGTCTTGCTTGGTGGTTTGAGGATCCAGAAAACACAAACTGAAATGGAAAGACTGTTGCTATTGCAATGAAAGGTCTTTTACATACTCTTCTCTTTTCTAGAATATAAGCAACTATTATTGGATATATACAAGAGCTAGGACAAAAGCTGCAGACCTAAGTTTCCCTATACCATGTGCAAAGAATGCACAGACAGGATGGAAAAAAAGGAGGTACTTTCTTTAAGGATCATCTTCCTCCTTCAGGGCTGGGGACATAGAGGGGACTTTGCAGTGTTGGGACAGGATCTTCAACAGGCCAAAGACTTTGAAATGAAATTATGCCCTTTCTTCTACTCTGCACCTCCTTTAGACACAAAATCTTATTAGGACACAATTAAAATATATTATATAACTATTAGTAGTAAAAATTCATCTGGAAAGGAAAAGAAGATTTTTTAAAGTCTGTTAACAAGTGTATTCCTGCCAACAACGTATTTCCACAGAGAGCATAAGCTGCAGGGTCCTCATGTAGGTTCTTCCAGCCCATCCTGCCCTACACTCCAAGTGTGTTCCCTGAGAGTGCATGGCCCAAGCTGTTCTTCAGAAAGACACATATTATCTCTTCCCTTCATAGGCTTCCCATTTGAAAACAGGCTGCAACAGCAAAATACCTTTTTCTCCCCCAGGTACATCAAGGAGGGTGGGTCTGGTTTTGTTTGTTTATTTCCTTGTTTTCCTTTAAGCAAAACAAAAAGGAGTTTTTGCCATTACCAGAAAACACAAAGGGGAAGAACTGGTACCTCTCACACCAGGAAGAGTTAGTGGGGAGACAGAGGTCCCAAATAATTACAGTCTCATGCTGTGTCCCAGCCTCAGGACATCTTTTAACTAGAACTGGAGTCCATTTTTTACAGCAGGGTGCTACGGATTACTAGTGAAAATATTGCTATATGCAGTACTTGAATTAGGAACTAGAAATAAATTAAACTGCTTCACCCTTTGTGTGACAGAGTTCATGAAAAATCACTGAAAAGGCTACCAGAAAGCAAGCACTTTTTCTGAAGAATGCTTTCCCTGTGCTTGCAAAGTGAAAGAAAACTTGGTAACAAAATAACATTATATTATTTTCTTATTGCCAAGGGGCCCAAGCATTGAAGTTGTGTTAATAAAGTCCACCTCGAACATTTGGTTAGTCTCCTAATAAATCCATTAAGGGACTAATTTATCACAGCACCACTTTGCCACTTGGCCAAGTGTCAACAGGAGACAAAAAATTTTCAATGAATAACAGTAAAAATCTGTAGCACTGACTCCCTTTTGTTTTCTTTACATCACTATAAAGATGACTTCATGTATTTTAAATGAGGTTAATTTTAAACAATTTTCTCTCTTCTTCTTACCCTAAGTGCTAAGCAGTTGTGATGAGGTTAAATCCCAAAGGACGAGATGAGGTTCTGCTGTTAAACTTCTACCGCAGTATTCAGGCAGTCAGGGGTGCACAGACTATGATCTACTATTAATGGGCCACCTGAAAAAAGGTTAGTTTGAATCAAATATGATTTGGAGAAAGGAATCAAGCCTACTGTGTTCATTCCTCCTTCAGTAGTAAGTAAACAGATCAGCCAGAAACAGAGATCTGGCAGGATATACCTACATTGAAAAGTAGTGCTGTGCAACAGGACAGATTTATAGAATCCTACAATTCAAATTTGTAGAATTTTAATCATTTGGTGCTGAGAACATGACATGTGTCCACAGTATTTGAATTTTGAAGGTTTTGATTGTGGTCAACAGAGTGAACATTTCCTTATGGCTGGAGCACACCTTGGATTTCATTTCAGTTAACACAGGCCAAAACTCCTCCACGGTGTGACTCCAAGCATGGTAAGTAATAACTTAACACATTTGGATTCACATCCAAAGCCTGTTCCTTGTTTGAACTCAAACATTAATACAGTTGTTTTCTTTGAGTCTCTCAGCTAAGAGGTTCTGGCATGCATGGGAAATTCTTGGCCATCTTCATGGCATAGCCAATGCTGCTTTCTCTTTGGAAGTTAGTCTTCACACCATGCTGGGATTAAGGGATATTAAAAAATTGTGCTTGCAAAGATCACAGGTGGGTTTCTGCATCGGTGCAACACATTATGTTCCTGAAAGAGAGAATTTACAACCAGAGCTACAGGATTGCAATGCACAGGTGTAATAAAACAGCTGTATCCAGGGTTCTAGAAATCTAGAATGTTGTTTTAGACAATGAAATTAACAAATTGAGTATCTAAAGGTCTCACATTAACACTCCTTTGGGGAAAGTACAAGTTATGAAGCAGATACAGCTGAGAAAATTAGTCATTGCAAAGTTTAAAGAAACAGACTAGAAACACAATTTCAGTATTTTTTAAATATAAGAAAACATAAAGACAAAGAAAACACTTTAGAAATTAAGTGTTCCAAAGTTGGAAAAAATTGAGTCATCTGTAGTGCTTCTATGGCTGTTCTGAAAAAAAGAACAGCAGGTATTTTTAAATACTACCTTAAGAAGAACTTTCTAGCTGCCTTTTTTTTTTCTTTTTTTTCCTATTCTTTTTTTCTTTTTTTTTTTTAGTTTCTAAGATAATAGGGAAAAGACATCAAAACGAAACAAAAAAAGCAGCCCACACTCTTTGGGATTTTAAGCATAAGGCATGTCTTTACTGGACCGGTGTGCTGGTCCTTGTCCTAAAAAAGAGATCAGCTTTCATTTCTATCTGAAATATTTTTTTCTGTACCAAAGTCCAGGCCTCAGCATTCAGTGACAGATCATTTAAATCACAAAAATTCAATTAAATATTTTCAACTTCTGCAATTTTACATTGCCTGTCATTTCCTATTTCTGTCCACACTGCTCACCTCCTACGTGCTGCACATTTTGCTTTTGAATCCTCCTAAAAAGCTCCGATTAATTTATTCATCGTTGGTAGTACTGTATCTCTCTTCAGGTTTAAAATGCATGAAGGCTCAAAATTTAATCTGAATTTGTCTTAATCTTGTCATCTGTGGATCTTATAATCAAGCTACAGAATAAAGATATAATCAAATTTTCTCTAGCTTCACTAGAGAAGTAGTCTTGACTGTAGGAGTGTTGTCTTACAGAGAATACTACTTCTCTAAGAGAGAAGACTCCTACACTTGTGTCCATCACTAATGCCCCTTTTCCCTTTCTCTTCTCCCTGCTGCTGTCACAAAAGTGATGGTATCTCTGAGAACCTCTTTTCATGCACAGTTGCTACAGAAGTTGGGTTATACAGCACAGGATTTGTTGCAGAAATACACAGTTTGGCTTCCCTGACATGCATGCAAAGATAAAGAATACAAATCCAAGGTTACCCCATTTGAGCTTCAAGCATTTGCATGTACTTTGTCTATTTCTTTTTGATCCATAAGAAACTGTGGAGTTTTGGCTACAGGCCATCAAGAATGAAAAAAGAACACACCTCTAAGAAATAATCTAACTGACCCTTGAAGCAGAAGATAGATAAGAAGACCCCTCAGGTTTCCTTCCAGCTCGCATTCTGTGGTCATTACAATTTTGCACTGAATACTCAGTTCTGGAAAAATTGCCATTACTGTGATTTTATCAATACATGTCCAAGGGAATTGTAATTATCACTATGATTCAATAATCAACAACTTGTGTCTTTAGCAGTTGGAGAGGGAGAGGTCAGAATTTCTTTTGTTCTTTAGAAGGTATTTTAAAGAGGAAGCCAAAATCACCACATTAATGTCTTTTATTGAATTGCCTATTTTGGCACATTTTTTAGAGATAAATTGCCTAGATCAATAGCTTAAAAGGAGGCTACTTACAAATATGAAAAAAGGATACATCTGCAAATATTTCCTCTTGACCACAATGACACAGAATTTCATTTGGAATTTATGAACATTTTATACATCAAATTTTTGTTCATATGAAGGCTTAAGAATAGTCTTGAAGCATACCTTTGTTCATTAAAAGAATAAAAGGGGAAAAGAACAAAGCTGTATTAAAAAAAATCTTATCACCATGGTAACTAAACACAGGCTAATTTTGCAACCAAGTTTTACTGGGAGGACAGAATAGATCATTACCTCTATATTGCTTAATCAGAGATTAAGAAAACCCCCAATAAATGATGATTTCTCAATAAATAATAATTACCTGAATACAGCATTCTAAAAAAAGTCATGAAAAGCCATAGTTTCAAACATGTTTATATGATATGATATATTTTCAGACAAGTAGCTTTGTTTTAAAACTTTCAGAGGCTATTGGCAAAGAAGTAAACATGTGAAGTAAATGATTACTTTGCTTTCAAAGAAGAGTGTAACGTTTAAAGACTAACTACCTGTGCTACAGAAAATATCCCCCCCAAATTTTTTATAGAGAATCAAAATTGCACTCAGTGTTTTGCACTGGGAAAAAAGTGTGTTTGATTGGCAGAAGTTCACAATGAGTGGTGAGCTGCTCACCTTACCTACGCACCACCTACCCGTGCTCCAAATGTATGAGAATTTACAGGGGATGTGAATTTCTTTAAATGCCACAGAGTGCAAATGCCTCAGATCAGTACAGGGGCAAAAAAGATCCATCAGACTAATTAGTATCAACAGGCACGAAAGAAACATTCAATTAATTTCTTTATCCATTTAGGATTTGACCTTTCAGCTGAAGCTACCAACAAAGGCTTCCATCTAATGGCAGTTTTGGTGGCAGTTTCCGTGACATGGCCATCCATCTACAGCCTTCTACCACTTGCATCTGCCCAATAACTGAATACCCACTTCATTATTCAGACCTGGATTGCTGAGCACACATTTTTATGAGTTACCACCTATGCAGCCCTCACGGAAAGCCTGGACTTCTCTACTTCTCTATAATATATGGCCTGCTGTCCTGTACTTTATGGAGCAAAATATTAATGTGCAGTATAACAAATTCCCCACCAAAATAAATTAGTTTAGTGATCATCACTTCATGGCACACTGCAAATGTCACTATTTCTTTTTGAAGATTTAATCTGCTATTTAATATGCAGAGTGTCTTTTTTAGTTCTGGTACTGATCAAGCTATTCTGAATGAAATGTAATTTTTTTTTTTAACATTTTTTTTATATGGTTCCATCAGTCCTAATAGAACAGAAGTAAGTTACATATCTTGCTTTATAGCAAATATGCATTACAATTCCTGATAAAAGCCCATAAAGACATTTCTCAATAGCACTATCAGCACGTTTTCTTTCAACTTCCTAACAACCAGCTAATTTTACACTATGTCAGATGCTGGACCTTTTTTTCCTCAGGCTCATTGTAGGATTGCCTTCATTTTAACTTCATGCAATCTTAGATGTTACTATGTGGTCAGATACCATTTCCACTTACCAATGAGTATTTCAGTATTTTATATTAAGTATTCATTGGAGCAGGAAATAAAATTATGCTGTTTTGCTTCCCTGGCAGGTACCCTAACTAGTGGCATTTACAGCCCCAGCCTTTTCTGTTTTCTGTCTTTCACTTAATGAATTTTTAAGTAGTGTGTACAAAGTGGATTTATTACCAGGCAATAAAACTTAAGGACTGGTGGAAAAACTTCATAGTGCCTGATTCTTAAATCAATGATCTCTAAAAGAGGAAGGGGAGGGAAGATACACACTTAACCACATTAAATGAGATTTAAATATGTATCGGGATTTCTGTGTCCCAAAAGAAAATGTCTATCTTGTCAATTCTGCCAGTACTGTTATATGATAGAAACTAAGTGATTTGAAGGTACCAGAGTTTAGGCAATGATGAGTAAAATTTAGTTGCAGAGTCAGGTTCAGTGGCTGCAAGCCTAATGGATATTCCGTGAACATTAGTGGGAGCTGAGTGCTACACTGAAGCACTTGGAGGAGCATGTGAGTACATCATCTTTTTGATGTATCCACAACAGGGTATCCAGACTCTACAGGATTTATCTGATTGCTACAGAGACAGCAAATAGTTTTCTGTTTCTTAAACCTCAGCATGAAAGTCATCTTTAGGAGCCCTGTGGAATTAATTTTCCACATTTCACTCATTCTTTTATGGGTGATTTCTAACTCTACGTGAAGTGCAAGTGAGTGAGGACTAAGGAAATATACTGAGCTCTTGAATGCAAAAGAATTTTCTCTGGGTTTAATTATTTCTAATTTTGATGACAAAAATAGTGTCAAGTAAAGCATGTTAAGAATTCAAAATCATTTACTGAGAACGTGCTGTCATAATTCAAATCCATGCTATCCATGAAACAATGCCAGCATCATCTTACTTTACAATAACAAGTCATTTCAGCACAAAATTGCAGAGGTTCTATTACAGTCTCCAAGAAGCAATAAACATCTTGAAGCAAATTTCATTAAGATTTTGTTCTGAAAAAGTGCAAAATTAAATAAAGCTCTGAGAAGACAGGCTCATTGAGGTATCTATGACATTAAGAAAAGGAAGACATGAATTTGTTCCCTCACTGCAGCCTCACTTCACTAGATAAGGGTAAAGCAACACAGTCAGGATAGGAAACACTCCAACTTTCCCTAATGCACAACCTAAACATAGGGCTGGGAGAGAGAGACTACCCAGAGTCAAACCCACCCTGCATATTATAAGGGACTGTATGATAAGATACTAAGTCGAGTAAAGAAGGTTGGTTTTAAAAACAGAAGAAGAAACACCTATGGATTCACCACACAAATCTAATGAAGCCTAACACAGGACTGAGAAACTGATAGTTATGCCAAAAGCCTACTTGGTTGCCTAACTACTATAAGGATAACAACTACGGAGAGCTAAAACTTCATGGACAGACAATCCTTTAAAAGCCTTCGCATATTTGAAACAACAGATCTGCAAGCAGTCAGTCCAGCTTTACAGTATGAAATATCACTATTTATTGCCAAGAGGCAGGCCTCTTAAGAAGTGGAAGACAATGAACCTTATTCTCTACCTCTGCACAAAACCAGTCACTTGGGAAGCATCTTTGCATGAAGAGAAAAGATGGCACTGGTAATAAAAGAGGCAAAAGACCTCCAATAGAGTGCACTTACTGAGTAAACAAGTTCAATTAAAAATTTATCTTTTCCTAATTGAACAACAGAGAAAGCAAGAATATGCATCCCAAATGGAGATATTTGGCATTTAATGCCATTTATTTTTAAGAGGAAAAGGAAAAAAAACGACAACCTGACATACCATTTCTTCTCCCTAAAAATCAAAAAGAACTGGGTCTGGAAAGGAAGTTGGAGGTCTAAGCAGGTGTAAGGGAAGTGAAGAGAGATGGCCATTGGGCAAGTTCAATTCTCAGCTGCTGTATGAAAATGATTAAATGGTGTCTCATCAGCTCAGAGCAGCCCTGCCTGGAACACCTGATTAGCCTGGCTGGAACAAATAGCATCCAGAAAGAGAAGGGATAAGGAAGATACCTTGAAGAAAATAACTTGATACTGCATGCTCTACTCTTTCTTTTCTTGGATGCAGAGGCAAACTTGCCCTGTGAGAAACTTGGCAAAATATAAAGGGCAATCTCTCTCCATGCTCAGGTAAAAGAAGAAAAACATTTACTACACCATGAGTTCCTCTACCTCTGGCAGTCAAGAACTAGATAGGTTCTCCTGGATCTACATCAGACTTCTATTGCACATTGTGAGTAGCTGTAAGACTATGGCTCTTCTCTTAGAACACTATACACTTTAATTTTAAAAATTCCACTTGTGGATTATGCCTGCTGTTTTAGACAGAAGACACTAATTGAATTGTAAAGTTGACACTGCAGTTAATCTATTCCTACAAATCACTTAAAAAAAGGTGCAGCCATCTTCTAAAATGTTCATCCAAGCAAGGTCCTTATTTATTGCTGTTGGTTAAGTTCTATAATTCCTAAATTATTAAGTCCTATAGTTCTAAGTTATTCCTTTGTCTAACTCACAGCTTAAAAGCCATTTTAATATTCTCACATAAGTTTTAAGTTTTATGTGACTTAAAGACCTTTCTCATTCCCTTTCCTATTCAGGTATATGCTCTAAAAGAGCATCCAAAAAAGTAATCAAACAACCCTTATAGAAAAAGGTATTTATTACAGCTTTTCTTATATTTCTGTACAGATAAGAAAAATTACTATTTTACTTTTCAAAAATATGCTTAATTGAAAGGAATTTTCTTTCTGGCACCTTTCTTATCTGGACTATCCAAGTATTCCTAAAAGTTTACACACACCAGACAAGCAAAGAATTTTTTTTTTTTTTGTATATCAGTAAACAAAACACAAGACAGAAAAGGGAGATGAAGGAGGACTTAGGACATGAGATAACAGGATGTGCAAATGCTTCAGATCTTTCTGCTTTTGTACTTGTGAATAGGAATGACTCCTACAAGTGCTGCAGTTAACAGCTAGACTTTATGTAGATGAGATTAGGGGACAAAGAGAAAACATTCGAAGGTTGATAGCTTATAGTGATAGCATTACCTTTCTTCCTCAGCCTGAGTTGTGTGCCAGGGCTTGAATCTTCCCTCTAATTACTTGCTGACCGAGTGAACAAAAAGCATTGGTCACACATCCAAGTCTTTCATGCTGTGATTTACTTTTCTTTGCAGCACTATGCTGGGCCATTAGACAAATCATCCATAGCACTTTCTAAGACCATGAGTCAATGAGCTGGAATACTGCCAGTTCAGAAAAGTCCTGCTAAAACTAGCTGTTAAAAGTTATTCAGCGGAGCTCCTGAATTTCTAAAATTATCAGGACCAGAACTTAAAGGTTCCACATCATTTACAATGGCCTTTGGTACCCTCTTGGAAAGCAACAACAACAACAACAAAATCATACTTTTTAACTGATTGCAAAAACCCTTATAAGAAATGTTTGCTGCATATACGGTATCTCCCTTTTTATAGGCTCTCCTGGCAGCCAGGAGGGCCAACCCTGCCCTGGGGTGCATCAGGCACAGCATCTCCAGCGGGCAAAGGAGGGGATTGTCCTGCTCTGCTCTGCACTGTGGCTGCCTCACCTCGAGTTCTGGGGGCAGTTTTGGGTGCCACAATGTAAAAAAGACATTAAACTGTCAGAGAGTGTCCAAAGGAGGGCAACAAAGATGGTGAAGGGCCTTGAGGGGAAGTCATACAAGGAGCGGCTGAGAGTAGTTTGTCTATTCAGCCTGGAGGAGACTGAGGAGAGACCTCACTGCAGTTACAACTTCCTCATGAGGGGAAGAAGAGGGACAGGCACTGATCTCTTCTCTGTGGTGACCAGTGACAGGACCTGAGGGAATGGCCTGAAGCTGTGTCAGGGGTGGTTTAGGTTGGATATCAGAAAAGGTTCTTCATCCAGAGGGTGTTTGGGCACTGGAACAGGCTCCCCAGGGCAGTGGTCACAGCACCAGCCTGACAGAGGTCAAGAAGAGTTTGGACAATGCTCTTGGGCACATGGTGTGACTCCTGGGGGTTGTCCTGTGCACAGCCAGAAGCTGGAGTCAATAATCCTTGTGGGTCCCTTCCAACTCAGCAAATTCCGTGATTCATGACAAAAGTTACCATTTTTACTTGCAAACAAGACCAGCTGCAACTCTAGATATAGCTGATCTTCACTTTTTTTGGCCTGTTTCATTGCCATTGGGGCAGAGAAGGAGACATGCCTACATAAACTACTAAGGCTGTAAAAGGAAATCTTGCTTCATTTAATGTGGCTTGATCCTTGCAAGTGCTCAAATAGTCTTTTGAAAAGAGAACTGATGAATTTATTATATACATACCACTTATTGCAATAAAAAAAAAAAAATCCAAGCCTCCTAAAGTCTCACGTGGTATTCCATAAAAAGAAGGATTAGTTTCCCAAAGTCATTACTATTCTTAACATTCAGAAGTTCTGCTGCAATGGTGGAGATATGAAGTATGGCTGAAGGCACAAAGAGCCAAACCTGTGATAGAAAAGCAAAGCTAGGCTATTCTTTCTTTTTCATATAAGCACTAGTTTAGACTGAAATGGTACTCTCAATAGAAAAGGAAGTGCTGGGGAGAATGTTACAATCAGTATTCAGGTAGAGTTCTTCAGCATGACAATAGTGCTCTCACACATGGCTTCTAAGGAGCTGTTACAAACAGATTTTTGCAAGGTACCACATTTTTGGATCGCTTCGTCTGAATACCTTAAAAACCCAACTGTATCATTAATACCTTAATCTAAAGCCTATGATAATCTATAACAATGAAGGATATGAAGAAGGGAAGAAAAAAAGCATTTAAATAACAAGTGTGTCATTTAGTAATGAGCAAATACATGTGGGCTTCTGCTTAATTTCTACTTGAAAAGACAAGTCCCCATGGTGTGAGACCGAGCAATATTGGAGCAGAAACCATTTGTCTGTGCTCCAGGAGTCCCAGAGAAGTAGATCATGATTGGACTCCATTATTGCTGACATTTCACAAAGCCATTAAAAGAGAGTGCTCTCATTCCTACCACTTACAGTCAACTATTGAGTAAATCTAGTTACAGGTGAAGAGAACAAATTTGGAATGAGATGAGGACAGGAAGGTTGTAGGGGCATTTGGGCCAGTATTTAGCATTTGTAATGGCTAACAGAAACATGAATACATATATATGCCTGCATGTGTGTGTAAATGCTATTATAAGCACACACAAGCATAAAGGCACTTGTCATGATCACTCGACAGTGAGCCATTGGTTCCTCACTTATTTCATCAAGGTCAGTAAGGGAAGATTGAGCATGAAGACATTAGCACCTAAGGAGACCATTTATCTCAAGTATATGATAAAACATGAGACTGAACAGATGATGAATCAAGCCAAAAGTGAGAACTGACAGAGAATGTAAGCAAACCAAAGAAAGGAGTTTTCAAGAGCCTTACTGCTATGCAGAAAAGGGTGGAATACATTAAAAAAAAAAAAATTCCAGTTTGTGCCCACCATCTCTGGTCTTGCCACTGGGCACCACTGAAAAAAGCCTGCCTCTGTCCTCTTTTGCAGCCTCCCTTCGGGTATTTCTATACATTGATGAGATCCTCCTGAGCCTTCCTGCCTCCAGGCTAGACAGTCCCAGCTCTGTCAGTCCTTTCTCTTATGAAAAGTGTCCCACTCCCTTACACATTTTTGTGGGCCTTCAGCCATGTGGCCACTTCAATCATTAGTGTTGAAGTTTTTCTCTAGTCTTTTGCAAATGCCAGGATCTTTGTCTCTATCCTTTTGTAAACTGAAGGTTTTCAGCCAGTGAAATTGCTATGCTATTTTCCCATTAGAAGATCAAGGAAAATTACCTTCAATTACAGATGTTCTGATGATTTCTGATCTTGTGATGCACAGCATCCCTTCCCAAAATGATTTGAAATCGGCTAGAGAATACAATTATTCTGCACTCTTCATACTTCAAAGCCTTGTCCAAAGCCCAGTGTATACATATGAGCTCAAGCACATTTGATTTCCAAGTTCTATGCGGAAAAGCTGGGGTTTACTTTTGCATCTAGAAACTAGAGCAGAAACAGCTGATGGGAGTTGCATTTCATTTGCAGCAGACTCTTGCACAAACTCTGTGTAGAATAATGCTGCATGACATTTTACGATCAATGTGATCTTTGAATCAGAGCAGAGCCTTCAGAAAAAGAACTGACACTCAGGAGACGCAAAAGCCAGGTGTTGCAGTGGGGATACTGCAACACGCATATATCAAACCAGGAGTCCCGTGGAAAGGAAATATATATGGACAGACAGATTCTTGCTAGATGTTTCAGAGATGTTTATTTCTCCAGCCGCATGGCCGGAGCTCTGCCGAGGAACTGTTCCAGTCACGGGACCAAGGGTCCTTCTGCCCGCGCAGGGAACACAAACCAACCAATGGGAACGAGGCTGAGCAGGGGCAGGGAAGCCCCGTGTCTGTGCCCTCAGGGCCCCTCTCCCAGGGCTACACGGCAGGGGAGGGACCCCAGCACCTCACCCGTTTTATTTTAATAAAAGGAGAATGAAAACAACTGGATAAACATAACAAGAACAGTTTCAAAACAAAACAAGCCACCCTCCTGAGTCTTTAAATGTCCAAACAGATTCTGTGGAACATCTTAGGGCTGACAGAAGGGAGACAGAACTCTGAGCATGCTTTGTGGGGAAACTGAGGCAGGAGAGGGTTTAACTTCTTCCCTCCCCCTTTTCATCCCCCACTCGGCATTGGAAAGGGATTTTTGGGGAAACAAATGGCAAAAGCATGGTTTTGTGAGGGAAACCATGGATGAAAAAACGGATTGGGAATACACTGGGGGTAATAGGACATAGGGTAAAAGGGAAAGGTGGGATTAGGAAAGGGAGACTGTAGGGGGGGCTTACAATGGAGATATTGTCTAACATGACTACGATTTTTTGCATATATACTGCCTTTCACAGAAACACCATCAGGCCCAGTGACCTGCGATGCTTGTAACCCTTTTCTCCCTAGTACAATATTAAATTCCACCACCTCTCCATCTCCCAAGCTTGGGATCCATTTTTCAGGGTTATTCTTTTTAATAGCAGTTCTATGCACGAATATGTCTTGCTGGTTGTCACACCTTGTTATAAAACCATAATTTTGCTTAACATTATACCATTTTACTATCCCTAAGGTCTTAGTTGCTATGATCTTTTCCTTTTTCCGAGTGGCTGCTGTTTTCTGTCTCGCTGCGTCTTTGCTCTCTCCTTCGGTCGCTCCCGTGTTGGAATTGTCGGAGCTGCTGGTGCCTGCGCGCTCTTCCCGGGGTCGCGTTCGGGGCTGCGCGGGCCGGGCCGGGCCACGCCGCTCAGTTCTCCGTGCGTCGCCTCCTCTGGTCGCAGCTTCGCTGCCGCTGCCGGGCGCTGCACCCACGTCTCAGCCGGGCCCCCGAGCGACGACCCCCCCGCGCCCTGCTCCAGCGCGCGTCTCGGCTGGGCGCGGCTCCGTTCTACCGCCATCGCCGCCAGCCGCCGCCCGCGCGCCGCCCCTCTCGGCCGGGCGTTCCCGGGGCTCGCTCCACCACGCACTGCACAGGACCGGGCAGGCACCGCCGGGTCCCACCGCTCCCCGCTCCGCCGCCGACACTGCGGCTCACGTGGCTCCGCCCGCGCACGGGAACTGCCTCGCTGCTGCTCGCAGAGCGCTCGGTGCACGTGGCCTGGGCCGCACGGTCCCTGCGCCAGGATTCCCTTCGCCAGGACACAGCTGACATTGCTCAACAGTCTCGGTAACTAAATAATATTCACGAAAATATTCTTCCATCGGCATATATTTTGACTCCAGTATTAACTGTGTCCAAACGGTTTTCCAAAAGCCCTTGGTAAGAATTAAATCCCAAGAAACATAGAAAAAGTTCTTAAACAACCATGCCAGGAAGTGTTTCAGTTCTTTTTGAGCTTGAATCAAGCTAAAATTCACAAATCGTTGTTCAAGAATCATTTTAAGTTTAAGATAAATGTCCATATGCGGCTCTGAGAGCCAAGAGTCTTCCCACGGTTCCTCCATAGTTTAGATACGGAATAGCAAAGCAAAACCAAGAAGAGGAATCCAAAGTTTCCAGGGTTTACTCACACAAATCAGTCGCTTAGGGATCGGGGATCGTTCTGCTCACATTCTCCACCATTTGTTGCAGTGGGGATCCTGCAACACGCATATATCAAACCAGGAGTCCCGTGGAAAGGAAAAATATATGGACAGACAGATTCTTGATAGCTGTTTCAGAGATGTTTATTTCTCCAGCCGCATGGCCGGAGCTCTGCCGAGGAACTGCTCCAGTCACGGGACCAAGGGTCCTTCTGCCCGCGCAGGGAACACAAACCAACCAATGGGAACGAGGCTGAGCAGGGGCAGGGAAGCCCCGTGTCTGTGCCCTCAGGGCCCCTCTCCCAGGGCTACATGGCAGGGGAGGGACCCCAACAGCCAGGTTTACTTTCTCCTTTCATAGTGA
The DNA here is from genome assembly GCF_020740725.1 of Corvus hawaiiensis. NCBI lineage: Eukaryota > Metazoa > Chordata > Aves > Passeriformes > Corvidae > Corvus > Corvus hawaiiensis. Next base: position 30,328,750 of record NC_063215.1, read on the forward strand.
TAATTTTGTATTGTCATTACACTTCTTAAGAGAAATGAAGCTGGCCTGTTGTCCTGACCCTTCAGATAATATTTTCTGGAGTCAAAACATTAGCCTGCTTCCTCTTTATTAAAATGGGATTACAAAAAGCAATGAAAGGTTTTTAGAATTATAAAATAGTCTTCTGCTGCTCATGAATTCCTACAGGAACTGAGCACATTTGACAGGTTTTCAGTATAATGTATTTCACTTGAGAGCAAAAATTTTAGTTAAAAGATCCCTTGAAACAAAGCAACTAATATCAGCCTTCAGAGTGAATCCTCATAGGGCAATAAGGAAAATTTAATGTGAGTGTTATTAGTCATCCTGTGTAAATACTTCAAGTGGCTCAAGGAAGAAAAATTATAAAGGAAGTGCTGTGTATATGCCATGGCTTTGAAAGGAATATTGGTTGTTCATTTGCAGCGATAAAATTCAATACAAATAGAAGAAAGTATGACAACTACTGTTTTTCATTCCTCAACATTTTAGCAACTCAGAACAGAGTTAAATTGCTCTGCAGCATCGAGCACCACTTGAGACACAGGAATGGTCCGGCTGCCATGGCAAAATAGGCTTCATTGTATCTGGTATTTAATTTCTGCATTGTTGGTCCTGACCCTTCAGCAAATGATGCTCTGAAATTAGTGCTTGGAACTGCAACAAAAGGATGTGGCCACCCATCTGTTTCTTCACAAACTAGCAAAATCCTTAATGGTGCAGTCCAGGGAATTAAGTCATTATATTCAAGCCTTCCATCACCCAGTACCTGGTGTGGATTTACACAGGCTTGAATTACATACTTTAGGTCCTTGCAAAGTGAATAGGGGCAGCAGGAATCGGGACACTCCCAGTTATGGCTTTTGTCTTCCCAAGTAACCGTTACACATGATGGAGCTCTGCTGTCTGGGAAGCACCTGAAGATCTGCCTGCTGATAGGAAATAATGAATAAATTCCTTATTTTGTTTTGCTTGGGTGCACAGATTGTTTCACTTATTCAGCTCTCTTTATCTCAAGCCACAAATTTTCCTGGTTTTGCTCTTCTGATTCTCTCTTCCATCCTGCTGCGGGGGAGAGGGGGAAGAAAGTGGGCAGGCAACTGGGTGGGTGTTCAGCTGCTGGCCCTGCTCAGCCCACTGCAGCTAGGCCAGCAAGTCTGGTATTTACCACCAGTGGCCACAGGCACTACTAAAACAGGAAAGTGTAAACCTCTCCTTCAATAGCTGTTGGCTTTGATACAGTTGAGTAACTTCAGACAGCAGAGGCTAAAATTCTGGCTAAGACTGCCACCAGCCTGAAAGACAGAACACACAACTGGGTTATCTGAGGACAAGTCTACAGTGAAAGTAAAACCAAAAGTAAAGCCAAACTCAAATCTTCCATGTAAAGTCTTCACCTACAGTCATAACCAATCAATACCCCCATGCATCTGTCTCCAATTACTATTACTCATGTCTAAGAAGTAGATGAATCTGTCTAGGCTGTAAATCTATTAAATATCAAACAGCCACACTGGATTGGCATTGTGTCCAAGCCAATAAAACTAGACATGAAGGGAAGGAAAAGAAAAATCAAAAACCTGAGCCCTTACCATGATATAGGGACTACTTTAGAGCATCAAATCATGAAGACCAGACAAGTGAAGATTTTTTTTTTAATACTTATTGAAAAATTCTGAAGTGCTCAACATAGTGATACTTTAGTATCTAGATCTCCGTTGGGGAAACAAGTACAATTCAATAAAGATTCTTCATCAGTGTCTTAGAGTAAAAAATAATGGACTACCTCTTCCAAGTTGGAGAAAAGAAAAAGATTTTCCTACAGTTCATTCATATAAATTGGAAAAGTTAGTTAAAAAGATGACAGTAAAAGGCACACTTGTACACAAGTGGCTGTGGAATGATACTAATGCGTCTTTAGTTAGGCAATGAAGGAAGAGCACAGATTTTAACAACATAGCTTTCAAAACAAATTTGCTGACTAGGACAGTTAGGAGACAAGGATATGGTGGGGTGGGGGAAGAGTTTTCCAGTTACTATGGCGTGATAGTAAAAACATAGGAAGAAAAATAAAGAATCCATTAGCAGAAAAAGGACAAGAATTCATGAGCTGTTCAGCGGCCTGGAACTTGAAAAATCAGTACATTAAATAAAAATGTGCTCAAATGACCAAGTGTAGAAGACTCTAATGAGAAAGTCTAGGATAAAGTGAGACACAGTGGTTCTTGATAATAATCACAAAAAAATTCATTACATGAGAGTCACAAGATGAAGAGCAAAGAAAGTGAAAAGAGAAAGAAAGCAAGAATACTGTCTGGAAAAGGAGAGGAAAGACAAGACCCAACTGAACCACTGGATATTGAGATGTTTTAAGAAGTATCACATACACCACCACATTTTTATCTTCATCTCCGAGTTTTCAGAATTCTGGACTAGAAAAATGTTTGGTGTGACCCATACTACAACTCTCCCTGTGTTCTTTATCTATTCTTCTATATTAGAACTGATGAAGATCGGGGCCCTGAAGAGAAAAAATTCCAGAAAAGATGGGAAATGTCATTATCTGCCTTTCATAGGGGTACAACAAGGAGTCAAAAAATAAAAATCATAAAATAGCTTGAACTCAATTCCAAAGTAAAGACTGAAACATACAATCAAGCTTATTTTTAAGCAACTCACAGACAGTGAAGAGGAATTTTTGACCTGTCAGAAGTCATTAAATCAGTTGCATTTTCTGCCACAGCATTTCTATACTTTTCTTGTACACTTGGTTCTATGGATAACATCTTGCTATCTTAACTGAATAGCTCTTACTATCAGTGTTCTAATGGGAAACCAGGAACATGAGTGCTATTTAACAGGGGGATGGGGAGGGAGGGGGATGGTACATCACTTAAGTGCAGCATATTATCACATTTTGATTTGCTTAACTTTCAGAAATTCTGTCACAAACCAGCCTGTTTCCATGAGTGATTTTTTGTCACTGAAATTGATTTACAGCTTTTCAAAGATTTATTTTTGTCCCAATTTATATTGGCAGTCACCAGAGTGGATATTCAGCCTTGCTTTTCCCTCTTAAAGAGAAATCAGCAGAATTCAGAGTTGCAATCTTTTCTTCATCTGCTCCTTGACAATATTTGAAAAAAAAAAAAAAAAAAAAGTGAATTTCTTGTTGAATAAACCAGTAAAATGGGGAATTAATGCCAGATGGGCTACTTCTTTCTATAGTGTGAACCCAACCTCTAAAACATGCATAACCTGCACACCTAAAAATGCTTTAAATCCCCATGAAAATACCACTGTGTTATAAATTATAGTCCAACACTCCTGCCTCCAATTTCCTTTATACTCTCACCTCTAAGGAGTAACAGAGAAACTACCAGAAAATCTTGAACAGCAGGTTAGAAGCATTGTTCATGAAGAAGAGACTTTCACAAGACAGATGCTAATTAGAGATACAGGCTATAATGTGTGCTTGTTAACATGTCTGCAAACCTGTCTTTAACAGCTTAACCATTTCGAAGCATAATGCAGGATTTTGCACCTCCTTGACACAGGCACGTTCCTTCTAAAAAATATGTAAGAACAGGTTAGACATAAACCATCCATGACAGACTCCATAACCTTCTTAAACAACAAGTTCCAAAAGTTCACAGTTCTTGCTATCAGAACAGTTATTCTAGAAGTTCATCCAGCCTGTCCCTCCGAGTCATGTGTTGTTCCTGTTACCCTCCCAAGAATTTAATCTGATTTGCTCACATGCTTCTTAAAGGCTGTACCCAGAGCAGCAGGATGTACTCCTGGTCAAGTCTTAAGATTTTTCAGTGGAAAAATGATTTAGCAGTTCTTGCAGGTCAGCTCCCCATTTATGTGTTCCCATAAATTTGTTGAGGGGTGAAAAAGACTGTAGCCACAAACTGTACTTGTAATGAACCATAATTTTCAGAGAAATTTCTAAGGTAGACATGGTAGCCATTTGTTCTTTATTTTGGCTCTGTCTGGTCATATCAACTATTCCTGTCATTTCTCAGAACTCTTAAAAATTCCTTCTTTTATTCTAGAGTGCTTGCATTTCTCCTCAAACTCAAACTATTGGCAGGTTTATTAAATCTACTCTACATTTCATCATCTTGGTCCAATCATAATGTTACTGTAGTACAACACTGAATACAGGGAAGATGGAAATACCCAACCCAACACATTTTTCCTGGTTTACTAATGATCAGTTAACAATTTTTGAGCACAGTTCTCCAATCACTTCTGTATTTAGGCTCTAGGAGGTTTCCCAAGATTGTTTATCAGAATGCCATCAGGACTGTCAAAATGCCTTTCCCTGTCCACAATGCCCATACCTTTCTCAGGGTAGAAAACTGATTTCAGTAAATCTCTGGCAATTATTACTTATCTCCTGGCAAGCTTCCAGGCACCTACCAATTATTCAACTATTTTTTCTTGGAAGCTGATGGGGCTGTCTTCTTCTGACTACTACTTTCAGCTCTCCAAGTGAAAAAACACTTGACTTGCTCTTTTTTTCAGTGTTGTGATGCATCATCACTGACTTACCCAAAACAGCTGAAAGAGTCTGACATCTCATCAGCCTTTTCTTTTTGTGGGGGTGGGAAGGTGGGACAGGTTTTGGGCAGGCAGCAGCAGAGGAATCTGTTTGATCTTAGGACAAAGTTCAACAGGCTTAACCCAACTGAAAGTATCTTACTGAAATACCCTCTTAATATGTCCAATCTTTATACAAAGCTAAATTTTACCTTTTCATCACTAGATTAAATCTTTCAGCCATCAGCACACAGGAGTCGGCTAAATGACCCTTTCAGTGAAGACTGGCACAACAGAAATGTAGTTAATCCTCTGATGGTCTTAGCAATGCATGTTGAGACCCCCGAGTCACAGAGCAGTTCTTCCCTGTTTTCTGATGTTCACAGGATTATCTTTTACTGTAATTAAAGCCCTTCCCTTTCAGTTTTGTCTCAAAGATGATTCTGAGCTCCCCCTTTAGGCATGTAATTAAGCCTCACTCCATGGTGAGTTCTCAGCCCAGCTGCTCAAGCAGTGCCAACACACTTGAATTCTAAGGAACTGGCAGGTAATGACAAATCAGTCAGCTCACTCGTCTCATCACTTCCTTGTGGACCCTCACAGATCAAGTGTGCACTGCAATGCTTCAGCACAACACAAAAATCCCTTTATGGTGACCTGTTAAAAATCCTGGCTTCTCTCTCTGCGGGTGACAGGTTTTCCCTTGTCCATGCAAGTCTGTTGCTCTCTGAATATGATGCTCTAGGTTTTAATTTTTAGATTTATCAAATCCTGTACTGCCCAGTGTGTAACTCTGAAGTTTCTTGTAGCCTGTTAACTTCTGCTCACTTGTGCTAGGCAGACATAACAAAGCGTCTCCAGGCTTGCTCTCCAAGGACACCCAGACCATCCTAGGCCCAAAAAGTATAAACCAAAAGCCTCTAAAAGGGGGCAAGCTGAGGGGAATTACATCATTAACTGAAGCTTTAATTGGAGAATTAACCCTGATATGCAAACGAACCAAACTTATAAAAGTCTGAAGAACTCGTGACCTGTCGTCCATCTTAGGGTCCATCTTGGCAGCAGCCTCTGGCTCCCCAGGGGGTACCTTTGAAGGCCTTTCAAATAAATGCCTACCTTTATTCCCTTACTCCAGATAGTCTCTGTTTTTAGGTAGCCTCTTAAGGCATCAGATACCTGAACAATGCGGAAGGCATCTGGGCACAGCCAAGGCATTCCAGAGATCTGCTGCATCTTTGGGTAAAAAATGTCATGTTATCAACTTGCCATTTAGATCACTTTTATTTCAACTCATGGTATGGCAAGACATTCCAAAAACACCTACTGATTAAAAAAAAAAAAAGACACCATATCATTACCAGTACAGAAGTACAAATTATGTAAGAAGATGGCATGATGACAGGCAAAGATAGACAAGTGACCTCCAGACAAGCTAAGACAGCATCACATCCACCTTAATATCCAAGCCTGCAGTCCTGACAAGGACATTGCTCTTTTCTGGTAGAGCACCTTAGCTCTTACAGTTGTCTTTCTGGAGTCTTAACACAGATGGAAAAATCTTTCTTCAAGAGCCTTACAATGTGGTCATTTGCTGGCTGATCTGAGGTCAGTCACTATCCTTACCCAGATCATAACCCCACTTCTGTCATGCTGTACTTCTCCTTCCTTTCCATCCCCTAGCTGCTGTTTATTTTTGCTATTACAGTAGCAAACTGAGTCAGCTCACAAACAGATTAAGCAAGCACTACATGCTGCAGGAATATGCAGAGAGAGTCCCTTTTGGCAGCAAGCTACTAGCAGTTCAGCATGACTCAGTTTCATCCTCATCCTATTGCTTCCTTACCTAAGGGACAGTGTATGTTCTTAACACAAATAGGCACTGTTTCACTTCTGCATATATACTTTTGTATTTCACTAGTAATAAAAAAACCAAACACTGATTCAAGAGAACTCCCTCTGTTTTTTCTTTCTGCGAATTCTATATAAATATAACATAATTTAAACTAAACTTTATATGCTACACCAAACTACACATTTTATTGATGTTACAGAAGTGTCCACATTATGAAAATTATGGTTTACATTCCTATCTCTGGGGCAAGATGAGACATAACAAAAGCTATTTTAATACCTTGGCACAACCATTTCCACCCTAGGAATGTTTTAAAATTAAACTTCATTGCTGTGGAAGAGTATTTTTCATGCTAAGAACTAGCCACATGAACATATAAGATGCAAACAATATGACTCATTACTTGCTCTTGGAAGATAATAACTCTACAGCAAAGAACTAGAGGTGTTTTAAGGATAGTTAAAAACTGGCTATGGCTTGCTGGGACTGGGCAGCTTCAGAGAGAATTTGACAAACTCCTGAGTGGAGCACATCAGAGAGTTTTTATTTTTTCTTTCATATTGATGACTATCACTACAGCAGGATCCTTTTCAGCACAGCAGGAACAAGAGCAGCTAGCTGAATCCATTACAGTATGGAGAATAGCTCTCATCCATGCAATTTAACAGTCAAGGGCAACACATAAAGTTTTATAACTGCAATGTTATAAAACTCACACAGGAGCATTACAGATTTAGGAGTACTAGCATATTTCAAAAAATAATGATGTTGTATGAGCTGTGATGAAATGTAAGGGAAACTTTAAAAAGTACATCTGTCAACTAGGAGCATAATCTTTGCAGTTAAAGAGCTCAGGATTTGCAAAAGACTCACCAGGAATGGTTTTGGAAAGAGTCCAAACAATGCACAGAGAGCAACAACAGGGCACCAGGTACAGCCAGAACACATAGTTTCATTTATCCATGAGAGGATCATGGCTTAGGAGAATTCACCTACACAACCAGATTACTTAAATGGAGCTCCAACACCACTTGAGCATAAATTTTGCAATGTTATTATATAAAATGAGTGGATTCCTCAAAGCACTTAAAGATCATTTGCCTACGGGATTGGATTAGAGTCCTGAAAAAGTGTTTTAAAATATAGGCTGAAGAACAAATGGAAAATCTTAAATGGAAAAGCTTGAAAAATTGTTATTGGAGAATAGTGAGTTAAGATCTGTATTTAATTTAAATTGAATAGGTAAATCTAAATAAGGTCCTTCAGAAACCCATGGAATAATATTAGAAGTAACACTATCAGGAGTGATATGCTACATTTTTTATGAGATGAGCTCTTCAATTCAAAACATCCCCATTGTATCAGACAGCTCAGAGTTGCTGCTACAAAGATTTGTTCAGGCACTAGCCTAAAACAGGACACTAATATGAAAACATTTCTATTTGAGTACATTCCTTAAGACAGAAATTCACATGCACGAAGAGCAGCCCTTCTCCACATTATTCATCCAGCCCAATGACAGATTTGCCAAATCTGAATGACGTACTTAGCACTGTGTCTTTGGCATGGGACCTGGGAGCCTTACTGGGAACTGTGAACACACATCCAGCAAGCCTGTCAAAACAGGGCCTGTTCACACATAGCTAAGAGGATGAGACAGAACCATCCTCACATGATTTCTGCAGCGGCACCGGAAATCTGTGGAAACAGTTGAAAGGCATTAAAACAGCTCCTTGCTCCACTGTAGGAGGATGCCAGCTTGTCAGGATGCTGATCTTGAGCTTTTTCTAAAACAAAAAATAGACACGCTTCATTGCCAGAGGAAGACAGGACTCCTGTTGGTAGGATGTGGATATCTACTGTTACCACTTGGAACTGGCACTGTTTGTCTGCTCAGCAAGCCTTGCACATTAGTGCTGATTCCACACACATCACATGGCAGCACTGGTTCCACAGCATAAAAAAACCCTTTGTTCAGCAGGACAACATAGCTGGATGAGCAATGAATGTACTTTTAGGTTGGACTATGTTACAACACAGATTTTTTTCAAGTCTGTAGGACCAATCTAGCTACTCTTAGAATGCCTTCAAGGCCAGAAAAATTATAATTTGCTGCCAGCCAGGTGCACCATACTCTGGTCACACCAATACCACCCCTTACCTTGTGGACACACCACAGAGCAATTGGTTATAGAAGCTGCTTCTTCTGCTTTCCTTTTTGATGTGATGTTTAGAAGTCTGAAATACATCAAATTTAACAGCAGGGACAAAGAGTTCTCCCTCAGAGCATGGTGATGAGGATTCTTTTCCAGGTGTGAAAAAAAAAAGTTTGTTCCACCCAAACTGAGGGCAGTGTCATCAGTACTGGGTAGGTATTGCAGCCAGCCTGCATGAAGTTAAGTAGTACTGTATGTACTTCAAGCACGTCAGATATTCGGCACATCTGCAGAGAAGGACATCTCTGAATATACAACGGACCTCAACTACAGATTATCTAGAGAGTTTGGTAACCCAAACCATGAACTAAGTTTTTAAAAGTACCTGGAATAAGTCTGTTCAAATTCAATGACTCAGTTTTCAGACAGGACTTGCTCAGACTAAATTCTGCCCACATGTTTTAATCTACCTTTGCTATGAATGCAAAAGAACTAAAGTGGAAGGTCTAATCATCCAGGATCAACACCCACTCAGCTTCTACCAAATGTTCCTCTTTGCCACATTCCAAAATAAGTGATACAGCTCTTGAGATCTAACTCATCAAGAATATGATTCTATGATTCCATGAAGAAAATCACAGAATGTTTTTGGGTTAAGAAGGGAACTTAAGGGTCATCTAGTTTAATCTCCTTTGCAATGAGCAGGGACAACTTCAACTAGATCACCTGTCCACCGATGGAGTAGAGAAATCTGATTCTCTGTCAGCAGTAAAAGCCTCTTTATAGATGAAAACTTAGAAACCTACAGATCAGGTTTAGGTCCTGCAGACCTGTAACCAGCAAGTTCCTTTCTCAGCACTCAGCTTTGCTTACACCACCCCTCAGCATTAAGTCTCCCCCACAATGCAAATTAGCCTAGTGTGTTCAATTAGCCATTGAGCTGTTCAATACCAGATTGTCTGAAGCATGGACCTCTGTGGTAGAAGCTTTAAGTTCTGTGGATCTAGCACATGTAAGAGTCTTTTCCCTAAACCTTTGTCATTTCTATGAACAATTGCTTCCTAGAGCTGTCAGCCCCTTCCAGAATATTGTCAGGCACCATTTGGACAAGCTTGGAACAGCACAGGACTAAATCACAGATTAAAAACAGTCTCCACAAAAAAAACCATTCTCTATTATTAAGTCTCTTAACTCTCTGCTCAAATCTAGTTCAGGAAATATTACAATCGATTGATCTACAATCAGTTCTGACAGTACCCCTTGGGCTGCCTCTCAGAACCAGGGACAAGACCAGGTAGGTCTGGAACCTGTTCTATAATGATTGCATTAGTCAAGTATTAACTTTTCAGGAATGTATTTTCAAATACTTAAAGCTGGTAGCATTGTCAACTCCATTCATTAAAAGCATGTTTTTAATATATTTAATTCCTTCATGAACTGAAAGGGAAACAGTGGGGTCTATATTTTCCCTTAAGTACTTCAAGCACAAGGCAGCATGTTCCAAATCCCCTAGAATCTGAAATCCTTGAAGTTTTCAGTAGGAGTTTCAGTTTCCACTCAATATTTTTGAAAATCACACCCTAAAATAATCCTGGTATCTGTCTCCACACAACTTAAAAGGCACTATCTTTCTAGTCGAGGAAATTAATAAAAATATCAATTCTTTGATACCAATTTCTGAAAAAATAAAGTAGCTGCCTCATAGCTGGGAAAATAAGGATTCCTCTGGAGTTCGTATTTCTGAATTATGATTTCTTTTTTCTCCATGCACTAGAAAGATATGCACTGTTAAGAAATTAACTTTCAAGTTCAAATAAGAAGCTGTTCTACATTCAGGACTTTGCACCTCAAAATAGAGCAAAACACTTTTCTTTACAATAAACTGAAGTTTTCTTCATTAGCCCACTTGAAAATAAAATTCCATGCAAATCAGGTATACTTGTCAACAGCATCTGATGTTTTTATTTGGAAAGAATGTAAAGGAAGCAGACAATAAGGATGTAGATTTGCATTTTGCTAACTTAAAGGTTTAGAGAAGAGTAAGTACAACTCAGAATTCAAAAACATGTAGATGTGGTGCTTAGGGACATGGTTTACTGGTGGAGTTGGTAGGATTAGATTTACTGTTGGACCTGATAATCTTAAAAGTCTTCTCCAAGTTTTCTAAATGATTCTATAATTCTGAACTTAGGATGCAAATGGTACCTTTAAATTATATACTGAGTGTCAGAATCAAATATTTAGTCCCAGGACACTCCTTCAAAAGCCTAATACAGTAATAAGTCCATAGGTTGTAAGTTTGGGAAGGGGCTTATGTGTATGAGAAATATCATAGACATTCACACCAAGTCCTTGCTGTCCTGACTCTGAAGTACTCTTGCTTGAAGAAATACACTTACCACACCTGGTATCGTCATGGTTAATGTTTAGGCAGCTTAGCAGAAGCAGAGGTATTAACTCCATCTGTATGTTACTTCCTTGCAGGAAGTTCCATGCACTCTAGTGAAAAGCATTATATCCAGACTGGAATTTCAGTAGGGACTACACACTTGTTCAGCTTCACATTTACTTTGAATGTCTCACAATCTCTATTTTTATGCAAGACTTTTAGATTCTCATGATAAGGATTTTGACATCGTCCTGCAAAAATGCTCAAAAAAAAATAAGCTGTTTTGTTTTATAGGCAACCTGAATATTTTCTTTGTGAAAAAACACAGATATTTGTAACATACAAAATAAGGATTCAACATTAATACAGGAGGATCATGAAAGTTACCACATCTGTGGCTTACCTCTATTACCAGCCCTCCATAAACCAAAATTCTTCTGTCTCACCCCCTAAGTACCTCACACTTCTAGAGGTAAATCTGGAAGAATGCTATAAATATGGGTCGTTAAATGTGCTTAAACGGTCTGTTTATTTAAAAGAAATAACCCTCTTTATAGCTATAAATTTGACTGAAGTGCTATCACTCATGCAACCTCTCTGAATAGGAGGAAGTTAAAAATAGCCCAACTTCCAGATAATTTTTGTAACTACCACATCTCACTAAAGCTGATGAAGAACGCTAGAATTTCTGATCCATTTAATTATCCAGAATTGGCAAGTGCCTTAATTTAGAACCAGAATTTGGTTTAGAGTATTAATAGAAAATCGTATCTTGCCACAATCAAAACAAGGCTTTTATTTCTTTTGAGAAGTACGGTCAAAATACACATTTGCAGAAGATATACTGATTCTCAATTTCATTTCTTTGCTTTATCTTCAAGAAAAATGACCTTGCAGAAGGTTACAAGAGAACAGATCTACACTAATGGAAGAAGTATTTTCAATATGAACTATAATTTTTAACCTAAGATCCTGAAAAATGTTACAGCCTGAGTATTTCAAATTATTTTGCTAATTTTAGAAAGGGATTAATCTTTTTTCCTTTGCTTTATCTCAGAAGCAGTGCTTTATTTCCCTACCCATACCCAGAACTGTATCAGTGCAGTCATAAGGGCTGAATATCTGCTTACTTACTGGAAGTGATGCCTTTTCCTGGTCTTAAAATCAAGAGTCAAACACAGTTAGAAGGGGAAAAGGGATTTTACCTTGATATCTATTTTAAGGATCTTTAGGTGCACATGTCCAGTTCAAATGCACCGAAATGCACTCCGCAAAAATGCACACCTCCAAGAGATCTGGTATAACATTATAGGCTTTACTAATTAGCATATCTATCAAAGATTCCCCAGTGAGAGGCTCAAGTGAGCCCCCCTCCCCAAGGAGCCTTCCCCTGGATGGTTCTATCTTAGTTTACAGAATGTGTTCTGGAGAGGACCTTGGGGTCTGGGGCACACTGATCCCTAGCTACAAAGCTTCTAAAATGTTCAGTCTCCTAGCTGAACAAACAAGTCCAAGAATGTAGGCAAAAAGCACTAAGAACATAGAAGTTGTAAAAAAGTATAACAGGGCTATAAAAGAAAAGGCAAAAAATTCCTCATGGCATCAGAAGAGTCACCTTCTACACTTCATCAGTTACCTTAAACACCTCAACTGTACCTCTGCTACGCCTAACAGCACTTAGCATTATTTTAGGATAAACCACATAATAGTTTCTACAAGGGGGGAATGCTTTTCAAAATTTTTGTAGGCCAACTCAAACCATCCAACTCAAACTTGTGTTGACAAAGTCAAATAAGAGCTGAAAACCCAAGAAATACAGTTTCTAAGCAGTAGAAGACATCTCAAAGAAGCTGCATTGTTACGCCTACACTGATTATTCAGAGGCAAACTGTTGCAGTGACCCAGCCCACTTCGGGGCTGGGGCAGCAAGATGCCAATCAATCCCAGCCCATCCCCTGGATCGAGTTTCCCGAAGAGGCAGACTCAGAGGGCGGGTTGAGGGGCGGCTCAGAAGCCTAAGCCGCACCCCCTGGGCAGTGCCCGGGTACAAGCCACCTCCCCCGGTTCGGGAAAATTCTCGGTTACTCGGTTGTTCGCTGGTTCTTTGTTATAGCTCCCGCCTCTCGGTTTCCCCCAGTGGTTCTTGTTGAATTGTATCCTCCCCCTGGCTTGTGACTCATTGGTTGTTTTCCCCTTTCACCACGGTTTTCAAACTCTCTATAAAACTGAGGACAAGCCTCTGGGGAGCATTCCCATCGCATTCCATCCCTTCCCAGCTTGTTCGGGTTGCGAGACTTCTAACAATAAACCTGTTAGGAGCCAGACCAGAACAGCCTCTCTCTTCCTTTGTCTCCAAGCTAACGTGAGCCGATCCCATCGGCTCCTGCCATGTTCCCTTTGCAAAGAAGCCAGCTAGCTAGCTCAGTCAGCAGCACCCATCCTGATGCCGAAATCACTTCAGCAACGCACGGAAGAACGCAGCTGGACTCTCTCTGACCTGGGGCACGCCAGAGCTCATGCTTCGAGCAGCAAACCACAAGCATTGAAAAGGTTCATTGGCTTTCGGCTTAAATAGTCACATTTTCTGAGCATGTCATTACCATCCTATCCAGCGTGGCTCTGGTACAGGTACACTCTACCCAGAAGTAGACTAAAATTTTCAGTGCAAAATCTCACACCTACCCTGCAATCATTTTCCTGAAATGAAAGCAGAAAATACAAAAAGCTAGCAGATATTTCTTTTCATCTTTACCAGGAAAGGCTTTTCACTTGTTTCTGACAATCAGCAGGAAATCTGCACCACTCTCTCAGCTTCAGCTATGGAACAAACAAACAATTACAGGCTTTATGGTACTTATGACCTGTAACTCCGGATAAACTACCAATCACTATAGTACAAGTAGCAAAACGATGACCTATTTGTCACATGTTGCTGAATTCTATCCAACATATTCCTGGTGATCACGGTTTGTTTGACATGCCAGCAAGATTTAAGGCACTCTAGTTTCTAAATGTTCATGAGCCTCCAACATGGTAGAAGCTAACTGGAAAAGTGCAACAACAAAGGTAAAAGCCAGGTCTGACAATGGCACTACAGAAGTTTTCAAAGCTCACGCTTCAGAGATGGATTTGAAATATCACTCATTTAAACAAAGAAGTGAAACAATTCTGATGCCTTTAAGCGACTTCAGTTCAGAAAACAGATCTCTAAAGACTCAATTGTATTAATTTTCTCTGTTTCTCAGCTGGCCAGACACCAGATATTAGCTTACTCGGTTTCTGAATTTCAAGTTCTTTTACTCAGAGTTTGAATTAAGATGCAGGAGATTAGGAATTCTTGTTCAGACTTAGTTGTTTATTATATCTTATCAGTAATACAGCTGCACAGTGTGCCTCTTAGTTGGCAAGGTGGAAAATGGCCCCGAGTTCTAACTTTCAAGGCCTTTTAAAGTCCAAATCATCCAATTATGAAATACCAAGTAATATGTTTTTACTTATAATCCAATAGCTATCTATTCATGGTCCACAGTGTGGGTTTTTTGACCCAATAACAGAGCACTCAGATTTGTGAAGAAGGAGAAATGAAGAAAGAACAAATCCACACCCCAAACCCTCCATATTGTTACACTTACATATAATTATATCCCAGAAACCTAAATTCTCTAAACCCAGGGTTCCAAGACAATTGAAGATGTTAGATGTTTGCTTGCAAGGCAGAACACTATTGTAACATGACTGCGAAGTTCAAATTTGCTCCTAAACCTGCAGAAAACTGGACTATCATTTCATATCTAACAGCTAAATGAGTGAGATGAGCGGCTACAGCAGCATTGTAACTTTGTAGATGAAAAGTAATTAATCGTTTTATTTGCAAGTATTTAAGACTGCACAAGAGGCAATTAGGAAAAATACACTGGAAGTTCTGTTTCCTGAAAGTTCCTGCAAGTATTGATCAAAGCCAAGTATTTTAAGTCAGGGCTGTCTTCAATTTCACTGCTAGGTTTCTTGACTGGGTGATAACAGATGTAGAAAAACAGAGTTCACACAGTAAACTTCAAAAACACCTCTAGTTCATTTTAAAGGCACAGTACACCTAAAAATGTCAAGTTTCCATCACATGAAGTATTTAGAGATGAATTCTTGAGTGTATATTCATTACAATTACATTAGTGCATAGAAAATCTTTTAAAACCTTGTCAGTCAAATGGTTCATTGAACTCCTGAAAAATTTTAGTGAGGACATGGCAGGTGACGAATAATTCCAATTATGAATGCTGGCAGTTATTTACAGCTTCTATGACAGAGGGTGACAGCAGATGTCTGAAATAACTTTTGAACTCTCCTACAGAAGCCTGCTTCTTGATAGCTGCAATTAACAATGGGCTGCTTATAAATCTAATTAATACCTGGATTAAAAAAAAGGGTATTTGCTGAGTCCTCCAATTAAAAAGACAAAGTCACCATTTCAGAGGTAGATTGTTGTATTTCTGCATATAGACTATTTAGACAGGAAACAGGACTGGTTTGGGAAGGAATTCTTGGAAATTAAGGAGATGCTAGAAACAGGAGAGACCTATAGCAACATATACCCAGGCACTGGCCAGGCATCTTGGCCAGTGATCCCCTAAGCCTGCACATAGCATGAAGCAGCTACGTGGCACAAAACCAACACCTTCCTGACAATCTTCCCCAGACAAGCAGTGATCTTCCCAGGGCAAAGTTAAGGCAGAATGGATATAATTCTGCAAAACTGTGTTACAAACAAACCTGTAAGAATGAAGTTACACTTACCATTGGTTAAAACTGAAGATGAAAAATGAATAAAACCCACAAAGAAAGGAGGGCATCTGAGCAATCAACTTTATTTAAATTAGCTCATGTAAGTTTTCCACCAGGGCATCTACAAAAAAGTATACTCCAAGTTCTTGCTATGCTCTGGATGCAGCTTCCAGACAGTCAACATCACATTTCACCTTCTGTTTGAATTATGTGAACTTCTTATAACTAATTCCTTGCAAGTTTCCCCAACTGTCATGTTTAAATAATATTCAGCTAATGCTAGTCAGAGAGCTCAGACTGTCTAGTCAAATTTCAGTACATACTCTGTGTTTGAATACATTTCTATCCTTTCAAATGTCATACTGGTAGCAAACAGATTGACTGATATTAGTTGAGCAGTCCTGACTGCATATTTTCGTCTTATGATCAAGCTGCAACACCAGGAGATGGACTCTAAGATCCTTGTGGGTCCTCTCCAACTCAGCTTATTCTGTGTGTGATTCTTCCATGTTGCCACACAAACACTTGTATTATTGGTGCAGTTGGCACAGGAGGCTTCTTAAAAGACATGATGCTTTTTTTTCCCTGTAGTCCAAATACCAGTTCCCTGTGTTCTTGCACTAACTACAAAACGCACCTAAGACCACCTCCAATGCTGAAACTAAATCATAATTCAGAAGTTCCTGAGAGCCTGCTGTTCTGAAATACTGCAGAAAGAGGCAGATTGTTCTTGGTTTTTAGTGTTTGCAAACATGAAAGCAGGACATAATATTAATAACTACCCTACATTCTAATAGCTATTTAATAATTAGTCCTATAAAAAAGACTACCTAATTACATTTCCATGTGCTTGCATAGACTATAATGTCCCTCAGGTGGCATTGGAACCTTAAACCATTGGAACCTGTCCTTGTAAACATTTTCTCTTTCAGAGTCTGTCAAAGGATATATGAAGATTTTTTTCATCCTTAGAAATACAGCTCAGTAGCTATATAGCTAAAATAGGATTAATTTACAAAGACAACACAAATAAAAATATTTCTGAACTGTGTTTATATAAACATATTGGTTTGTAAACAAATTGACAACATTCACATTAAATATTGAAAGAAAACTTCAAACTAGACAATTGGCATTAAAGAGAAAAATAAGGTAAAAATTAATCACCTCTTAATTATTCCATTGGTTATGACTAAATCAGGCACCTGGCAGTTTCAGAACTGAACTGTACTAAAACACTGCAACAGTGCTGAATATTGTAATTCCGACTAATGATTTCCTTTGAGAGAGCAAAAGCCACCTCATAGTTACCTGAGGATTCCCATGTAACTCAGTGGAGACCACAGGATGAAAATGACTTCTTTTTCAAGACCGGAAACTCACCATTTAAACAAATGTGGGGTTTTTGGCATACTTTAATAGACAGTCTCTTGTTAGCTATAGTGTTATAGGAAAACCCCAGCAAAACTAATGCAAAAGTTAAGTCAAGCCCTTCTGAGAGTGTAAACGTCATCCAAATCTTTCCTCCAATATTTGCACTGTTTTGTAGGATTTTAGCTAGGTATCCATGAATAAAAAAGTCCTACAAGTTAGGCATGAAAGTATTTAAGAAAACCTAAGTTAACAGAAAAGCATTGTGAATTATGAAATAGTTACAACAGTTCATCAAATTATACATCAGAATGTTACATATGTTTAATCATAAAACAGTATTTTCTATATATTATTCAAACTCAGCTTCAACATTTGTTCTCATTTAACAGTGATACTCAAAGTGATATTCAGGTTTTTTTATCCCTTTAAGTGAGTACACTTATTTCTTCTAATTTTACAGGTGCAAAGATGCTTATTTGGATACAAGTTCCATGTGGGCAGGACTCAATGTAACTTGACATTTTTTCATCTTAAAGGCAAAAGGCTATCAGTGGTAATAAACAGACAGTTCATCATCGCTCATATCTGAATCGTCATCATCTACTTCACCTTCAATGACTGATTTCTTGCCTTTGCAGCATGAAACAACTAATCCAATTAAAAAGACCTGCAAATTTAAAGTAGAAAGTGTTACTCTTATTCAGTTCAGGGGCATATAAGGGCAATATATGTAAAACAAATTGTACTGCAGTGATGCAAATGATGCAATGACAACTACTCTAAATTATGCAACTTGATTCAGTGGTCTCCAAAATCAAAGTACTTACTGCAATGAATGCCCAGTTCCCAAAGTAATAGGCCGCACTGAAGAACCAAAATTTATGAAGAAAGAGATACGTCCGAGTGACAATACACTGATCTAAATTGAAAGGAAATAGTACTGATTAACACAGAACAACAACAAAAAAAATCAGCTAAATACCATATATAGGATAATATTTTAGCAGTTATTGAGAGTACTTAGCTCTGGAGAACGATTACAGTCTACTAAATCTAATTTACTCTCCTGTAGCAAGAAGGTATACAAAAGAGACACTCATTGTATAGTAGAGTGATTCTGACAGGTAACACTAAGCGACAAGTTACACAGGTAACTCCATTACTACTGGGAACAATTTCTCATGCAGATGTGTCAATTATTAACTAGAATCTGTCCAAAAGGGAACTTGCTTCTCATTTTATATAAGCCACAGCCATACAAAGCAGATTCTGCATTAAAAAACATGTTTCAGGACTATGAAAAACTGTGTCTCTACCAGGATTACATAAGCTTTGTAAAAAATCAAAAGTCAGTTACAACGTTGAGTCGCAGAACACGCAAACCAGTTCATGAATCTCTCAAATGCAAGGAAGAGCATGCACTGAGTTCATGTTAAGGTAAAATATTTCCTGGTTGGTTTCTTTCGTTTTTTACACTATGCTTCAAATCCTACCTGGAGCCCATTTCAGAGCAGGAATTGGTGTGTAAACGTGTAAACTAGAGAAAGTAAGCAACCCAGAAACTGCCTGTTTGTCCCTCAGTTCAGATCCCAGGTTTGGAAATATTCCCCAGGTGCAGTTGAAGTACAGACTTCCTGCCTTCTAAAGTTGTGAGTGATACACTACTTATATAGTTATATAGCTCACTTTTAGCAGCCATCTAAGTAAGAAATGCCAGTAAAGTGAAGATGTTTCATAATTGCAGATAATATTGTCAATACCATCTGCAGCTCTCCAGCTGGTTGCTTGAATTAAAAAACAACTAAAAGACTTTCAGATGGCTCTTTATAATAATTGGATTAAATAGATGATTATAAATATTTTGGAACAGTTTGACCTTGTGAAAATGTTTCTATGCAATGTCACAAGAGGAGGTAACTAAATTTTCGCTATTGTTTCTGAACTGATGTTACTTAATAGGCTGACCATGACATTTTTCATCATCTTATTCCTCCATATGACTCAATTTAGAACAAGTTATAATGAATAGCCTGAATTAAGATAGCTACTTGTTATCCAGAATGATCAGTGTGAATATTACAGACATATCTTGATCACGTGGAACAAAAGTACACAGGGAAAGCTACCAAGATCATCTTCAATAGATACCTTCCACCATTTAAAAATCACAACATATTCCATGTACATTTGTAGTGCTGACCAAGGAATAAAGTCAAATAGCCAGGATTCAAGACAAAACAACTTGAAAAAAAAAAAAAGAATAACAAGTACTAGTAGTCATTACTACCAGAAGAGTCAACTATTTTTTGTTTTGAGTCCACTGATGAAGTTTTTCATTATGGTAAATTAGAAACAGTTACACTCAATGTATTATTTTCAAATTAAGGCTTCTTCCTGGAAGTGAATTAGCTAGTTTAAGATTAATTACAATGATAGTTCTGTTCAAAACCAAGTATTAAAGCCTAAAATGTGATTTTGTGCACTGAAAATTCAAATTGTAACAACTTACTGGTGAAGCCTGTCTTTTATGCATCTCAAAACACAATGAGCTTTCACAAAAAGCATGTACAAGGAAACAGTTTCTTAGGGAAGAGTTACAAATTGTTGTGAACAATGTAATTTATAAACATTGGCATTAAATTAAAGTCAATACTGTATACTTGTTTTACCTCTTCATTAATCACCTAGACAATGAAACAGATTATACCCTCTGTAAATCCACAGATCAAACTGGGGAGAAATAAAGAGCAGAGGTCCAACACACTACATAGTCAGATTTAGGAAATGACTTTTTTTCAAGCCCCTTGAAACAGCTCTCAAAGTTTGACAGAGACAGAAGGCCTGTACCTGGAACAAAGTGACACTATGCAATAATGCAGCCTGAGGGTTGACCAGATATAATGCAACTTTGCAGAAAGCAACCTCATCTCCCAACAGACAAACAACATATAGTTACCAGTGTTCATCTCTAACTCAGAAATGTAACTGAATATCAGGCTTCACTATCTGGAAGGCAGCAAAAGTCCACAGAACTGATAATTTCTTCCACTGTGACAAACAGCATTTGCATGGGGCCATTTTGGGCTGCCCAGTATGAAAGCAGCACTGACTTATTGACACAAATCTAGTGGAGGACCACTGCAACAGCTTAGAGCACACAGCAGGCAATGAAGATGTGTCCTTTCAGCTTGAAGTAAACGTATTTGCAGGTGTCTTACTGCTACCTTTGCTATCTAGTGGGGACATACAAAGTATTAAACAGATGTCCTCCTAGACCTGCATAGTAACAGGACAACAGATGACAGAGCTGTAACAAGAAATATTCCAATTAAATAGTAGGAGAAACAATTAGCACAGGTAAATATTGAAGCAGCTGTCCCTGGAGACATTCACAGTTGGATGGATGTGAGCAACCTGCTCTCCTTGCCCCCTACCGGGGGGTTGGACCAGACTACCTCTTAGGTCCTGTGTGTGCTCAAAATCGTTACATGAAGGTAGATCTTGAGACAATACAAATCTAAGTAACAATGGTATTTTTCGATGGAAAACCCGAAGTGAGAATGTTATCCAAAGACAGATGAAATCTATGTCCCCAAGCTCAAGCAGAACTTAGTTTTACTTAAAATACACTCAAAACTACTTCCAAAGGAAAACCTGCATCCTTACTGTGCTTGAACATCTAAGCACTGCAAAATTTCAGACTCTAAAAGTACTGAAGGCATATCTTCAGGTATCCAAGAATATTTATTTCATACAGCCTTGTTGCCAATAATTCAAAAGCTGTGTTGCAAAAAGCAGTTGCTGCTTGAAGTTTGTAGGTATGGCTTTGGTCACAGATCAAACTGTTGAGACAAAGCAAGCTTCAGGAGTCTCTACAGGAGGATCTTAGCAGGTATATTAAAAATTTCCCTGTTTTGTACCTATCATGTCACAACCTAACATCTTTATCAATATTTCATAGTTAAGCTCACTCAAGTACCTCCAAAGTCCACAGAAGTATATGTTAAAGATTGTATTTCACATATCACTTCCAGCTTCCTCTGGAAACAGATTCATGGAACGGCAGCAACAGCTGTCCCAGCCACAAAGACAGTATTTCTTTCTTTTCTTGTTGGCTAAACAGGAAAAAATGACTACATACCTAATTGCCCCTTACTCAGCAGTTTCTACAAGTGTTTTTTTTCCATACTCTATTTGAGCACATCCTCACTTATTCCATATTCTTCTCTGCTGTGAGATATACAGATATATATACACACACACACACACACACTTAATAGTAGCCTCATTCAGCTGTTGAGCCTGTCTTCGCACTTCACAATCCAGCTCTTGCACTGCTGCTACTTCTCTGGTTTCACAAGCTAAAATTAATCTCCTATACAAAGCTTTTACAACTTTTGGATTGTGGCATCCCATGCCAGTTATCTTTCTCTCAGCTAACTTTTCCCAGAAATTGCTTAGATTTCATTCATCACTCATTCAGCTTTCACAAAAATGCAAGTATTAAACAGCTTCAGCACCACTTGCTTCAAGGTTAACTTAACAATAAAATCCCACCTTTGATCCCTCATCAGACAGAAAAGCATACTGGAACACATACCACTCACATCTAGCAGGGATCTGAAAATATTTCCCAACTGGTTGTATGAAGCTACAGTAACTCCCCACTTAAAGAGATGTGAATCACTAAGCTTCCAACACTTCAAACTGACAGCACTTTGAAGTACTACAGTGCACTACAGAAGCATGAGTATCAAATCACTCAGATGTTAAACAACAGTTTGCAGCTATCTAAAATCTTTTAAAATCTAGGTCTAACATACAAGCAAAAAAAGATGCCTGCTGTTTCATCCCAGTTGTCTGGGTTTGGTGCGGGCTTTTTTTGCTTAGCTGGAAGTGGTAATGAGATAGCACCTAAATTAGACCTGTAGAGACCAAAAGTCTAGCCAGATAAAGTCTAGTCCAAAAAGCAACCTTATTTAACAGAAGCTGCTCAGTAGGTTTGGAAGCAAAACCTGACAAAGGAAAACATTTAGCAGGCTAAGGGGGAGCCAGGAACTTGGACACCAGGAACTAATGAGGAGCCTGGAAAAGCTATTTGGGACAAGTTATTTAGAAAGCAAACGATTTTTTTCAGTGCTTCAAGCTACAGGTAAGTTGTGTATGATATTTCTCATGGTCTATCCGCAAATCAAACACAACCTGATATAAAACTAGACAGCCAGAAAAATGATGTAATCAATGTGAATCAGTTTGGTTTTGTAACAGTCATGTGATTTTGTAACAGAAGTTACAAGTCTGGATAACAAGTATCTATTTGCAGTTATTTTACAGTACATGAACAACTGCAGCAGTAACAAAACTTCATGATGATAATTACACATTATGAATATTTCCATTAAATGATGCGAATTTTCAAGTCCCATCAGTGCTAGCAGGGCTTCATAACACAAGGAGGCTTTCAGTAAGATCCTCCAAGATTCTGTGCTGAAAGAAGGAAAAAGTCACTAATCAAAGTTTCTAAATGCTAAATAATGAAAATAATGTCCTATTGAGTGATCTGGGTGTCACATTTTTTTTTCGCAACAGTCAAATTTAAATGAAGTGACATGTATGAACAGGATTTGCATTTATGTATGAAAGCAGGATTTAGTTGTAGGAAGAGCATTCTGGATCTTATAACCAACCAAGCACAAACAAACTTTAGCTAAACATAGCAAGAGTTTTCACTACTTCCCGCTATATGTTCCAAGAGCCCATCAGTCCTCCTTTGGCCATTTTAGATTTGGAGTTCATCCTAGCACAGTTACGGAATTATAATGCAAAATTTCACCCACCTATAAGGTTTCTATATCACTTTGGTTACAGAGAATCTGTGAGGGTGCCAAGATTTGCATGTATTAACAGACTAGGTGAAAAACATTTAATAAGATTTGAAGAGCTAAACCTGTTAATCTCATTTTTCATAAGTTTAAAGGATGACTTGATTTTAATGTTTATTAAGTACCTTCAAGTGAGGAAAATACTAATGCTATAAGTCCATGTATAAAGTGAAAAGGTACAGCATTAGCCAAAAGCTAGGTCTGAAACCACTTTAATTCCAAAGAGATAATGCCCAGTTTCTACAGGGAAACAATAAAGCATTTCATCAGCCTACTGATGGGAAAAGCATTCTCAATGCTTTTGTTGAAACTAGAAATCTTTTGAAACACTCTGTACAATTCAGGTTAATTACAAACACTAGCCACATGGGTTTAAACACAAACCATAACTGTTATTTCACGCGTTTGAATTGGCAGCTTAAACTTGAACTTCTCCAAAAGGCATTTTCTGACTCTCCCTTGAAAACCTTACTTTTAAGTAACTAGAGGCAAACAATTCTTATTGTAAAGATACAGCCAGTGATAAACATCAAAGGCAATACTCTAGGGATTAATATGGATGCAAAATTCTACAAGGAAGCAATAGACAGCATAGCCTATTTTTTCATTCTTATCAAAACCTCCTCCTTTAAGAAAAAAAATTGTGGGAATTGATGAATCTACAACTGCGTGCCAGTGAACTATGTGCTGCAAAAGGATATTTACAGCACCCTTAGCTACTCATATTGTTAACAGGTGCCAAACAGGGCTTTCTGTGGTCAGACATGCACCGTTGTGCTTATCTGT
The DNA here is from genome assembly GCF_020740725.1 of Corvus hawaiiensis. Classification (NCBI taxonomy): domain Eukaryota; kingdom Metazoa; phylum Chordata; class Aves; order Passeriformes; family Corvidae; genus Corvus; species Corvus hawaiiensis. Next base: position 30,352,537 of record NC_063215.1, read on the forward strand.
ATGGAGTTCTTATGGTTCTAGAGGACTTCAAAAGTGTTAGGTATAAGCATAGATTCATAGTAAAGTACTAGGAAGGTCATTCACTAAAGCAACGGGAAACTGGAAAGTCCTCACTAAAGTCCTTATTTTATGTGAAGCATTTTGTAACTTTTCAAATTAATTAACTCAAAACAACAATTTGGAAGTGATAACCTATGGTCATACAAATCTTCATACAAATTACTAATACTGAGGGCTCTGGGCAAGTTGTTTGTGGTCTTCCTTTGCATGTCTCCTGCACTTCTCTAGAAGAGGAATAGAATATGCTCCTGTTTTGGCATTTGTGTTTGGGGCTCCTTTCCAGCTTGAGTAACATCTATATCTAGTCTTTATTCAGGCAAAAATAAAGCCTGCAGTCCTGAACTTTTTGACTTCTAAGTAACAAGAGTATCTTAGAAGGTGGTACAGATCAAGTAAGGAAAGTAAAACCTTCTCAGTTAAAGCCTTTGAAACAGAGATAATTCTTTTCTTTCCTACTTCACATGTAGTTCCAAGTCAGTGCAGGTCTACAAAAAAGGCCCAGCAGATAGACTGTATCCAGCATGTAACAGGCCTTGGGCAAGGCTCACTTCCTCAATGAAGGAAGAGAATCCAAGGGGGATTCAGAGCAAATTATGCATTTGAAGCATGTGATGCTTAAAAAGTAGGGGTTTTTTTGTCTAGAAAGAGGCAGATAGTGTTTATCAGTCCTCCTAGTTCAGGCTTGCAGCTGAGTCATTGCTCATTTACATTAAATCCCAATAACCTGTTTAGCTAGACCTGTACCAAGTTTTCAAAACATTAGTCCTGCTGCAAGAGTCATAATCGCATAACTGAAATCCTTTGTTTTACCTTATGCTCAACTGAATTGTGGACCTGACATTTCAGCTGTCATTAGCCCTGGAAAACAGTCATCAAATGATATTTTTGCCCAACTGTATTGAACACTGAAAACTACAGCTTGTTTTTCCTACAACAAATATATTAAACTTGCTGCCCCTGAAAGACTACTTAAAAAGCTTTTTAAGTTAACCAGAACACAAATCTTTTGTGCGAGATGTTTAACTAAACAAAGATACTCTGACATATAAAATGTACCCTGCTCTTTTTTTGTCTTCTGTTTCATGTAGTTACACTATTATGGCCTTTGTCATTGAGTATAAAACAGATTTACCTCCTGCATATCAGGAGTAAATAGAGAAGCTTTGCTGAATGAAAGCAGATAACATAATGCTAAAACCCCACAAATCATATATCTAACTGTAAATACTCAAGAATATGTTTTTTATAAGATTGCATTTTAACTGCCTTGTGTTTCTCCAGGAAGTGAAATTATCCTTTGGACAAAGACAAACATTAGTTTGAAACAAATCTACAGGAAACACTACCCATTAAAGCCTAAAGTATTAGCTGTTACAACAAGATCAGGTCTCTTCTACCATCTCAGAAAGAAAAAAATAATTTACTTAGTAACAGTAAGTAGAGATCATATCTACAACATCTGAGTATTCAATAAGACACCAGATTGCTATAAGCTTATCTATCAGCACAGCCATTAAAAGGTCATTGCTTGTTTTATGCTTAAGGAAAAACACCTGTTAGAATTATTCAGTTTAAATGGAACAAAATAAAATGACGAGACAAATCAATGATTGCATTCAGTTCCAGTTCACTGGTTTACATAAAACCCTAGAACCAAAGAAGGCAATTCCAACTGCAAGTGCTTGACCAACCTTTATCTTAAGTTATTTGCATCTATTTTTGCCCATGTCTAATATCCTTAAAAACAAGAGAACTTGTATTTACAAGTTTAGTTCCTACCTTTGAAATAAGTTTGACTTGTCAAGATGCTGTGGTTGATTACAGAACAGAGCAGCATCTACTTATTTTCATAACTTTTGTTATCAGGTATTAAAAATGGCAGGTATTCCAATGCAAGGATTACATTTCCAATTTCTAAAGCTGACTGGATGAAACAATGAATAAACTGTTTTCACAAATCCAACTTTTTAAAGTTGAGTATTACAAAATAAACTTTTCTTTCACTTATAAAAACACTTGAATGGCCTGAATGTACATCTACAGTTAATACAACTCCACTTAAGTGTTTTGATCATATTGATATTCGCATTTTAAAAAAATCCCATCCATCTTCTACTTGTACTAGGTTAGCACAGGACAGTGTATCAACACCTTTTCCACCTCTTTTCTATTAAGAAAGGAGACCATGACTCAGAGATAGCCACTGCAATGTGTTGATGATGACAAACCAAAGCCATCACTTACACAGACCAACTCGTGTTCAGTACATCAGAAGGCTAGCTTTAAGCATCAGCACATTGTTTCCATTGATCAAAGTAAACTAGGAAAGAAAATCATGTAAAGAATTAAAAGTATTCAAAAAAATTCAAGTATGGGTGGAATTGAGTAAGTTTATTTAAATCCAGTCCCAGATTCTATAATTAAGCAAAGTCTCAGGAAATCAGACTACTTTAATTTCCCTCACAAAGGTCAAGACTAATGAGCTTATCAATGCCAGTGAGTATATTCTGCTTTCAGAAGATACTGGCCAAGTCAAGAAGCTGCTTACAAGAAACAAAGATCTGTACAACTTGGACAAAGTGATCTCATTTTGAAAGACAATGCATTTGCTCTTTTAAATTTCACCAGTTTCTATTTTTAATCACAAAAACAGGGCAGCTTAAACATGAACTGAGCAATATATTTGCCAAACTATCTACACTTGAACTGCATTAAGTCTAAAAATAGCAATCAAAAAACAGATGAATGATTTGAAGTATGGGGAAAAACAGGGGAAAAAAAAGAAATCTACCACTCTTGGAAAATGCTATGAACCACCAGGAATGAGACTAACACATACATACTAAATTTGAAGATAAGCATAAATACAAGGGAATCACCCTGCAAAAGAGACCTGGCTTGACAGACCAGGAACAAAGAACTAATGGTCCAGTTACCTCCACTAGTACAAAAATAAATTACGTTTTATATTTTCCACTAACAAAAGTGGAGAAAATCTGAGTGGCTATTAATAACTTTAGAAGCAGTCAAAAAAAAAATCAGGAGTTACAGAATACTGATAATAAGAGAAGAACACAGGACAACTATTTATCTTTTCTATCAATTAACTAACATTGTCAAGCATTTCCATAAGTATATAAATGCACACACAATATAACTACTCTTCATACAGAGGAGCTGAAAGTTAGCCAGAACAAGAACAATTGAAGCCTTGGGTTTGAAAAAATCTGGACCATTCTGAAGGCCATAAATCTTTTGCTGAGATCAGTGTTTTTAAACAAGAGACTGAAGCAATCAATATGAGTGTGACCTTAAAGAGCACTATCAGTATTGCAATGGCTTCTCCACTTCAAACTGTGAAAAAACTGTTTATATGCAGAGGGAAAGGAAGTGTAAAGTAACACTGCAAAAAATAAAGCCAGCATGATTTCAATTAGCTTGGTGTTTTTTAATGAAACCAGACTAAAATTCATTCATAGCCTTAATCAAGTTTCACAGAGGAATAAGCACTAAATGAAATGTTACCAGGATCTCTCTCAAAAAAAGAAAAAAAAAAAAAATCAACATTAAGGCCTGCCAAAATTGAAAGTCAAGGAACATTCCAGCATTATCCATTTGCTTGCTAGACACTACTCAACTGTAAAATATCTGTAATACATCTTCTGCCCAATAATAAGTCAAAAAAGGGACATTTAGTAACAGATGAGAGTGTTATACTAGAAATTATACAGAATCATAAGAGAATTAGAGAAAAACAATCTAAGACTTCTAGTTCCACTGGCATTGCTGTTCATGGAGAAGCCCATGTTTACATCTTACTAAAAATTACATAATTCTGTTATCTGTACATTTCCACTGAAGTTCCATTGAGAGGCTCAGACCTTAGTTTTCCTGAGTACATTGAGAAATTGAATAGAATATTTGTCTGCATGTTTGTATGATAAACATACACAGTGAAGTGCCACTTTCAATGCTAAGCTATTCACCAGCTGGGGTTTATTTTTAAGATCTTCTACATACACGTTAAAGCAAATGGGAGATTTTAAAGTTAACTGGAATGCTTTGTTACCCATGGTTTCTAGTAAAAATAGTAATTCCTTCAAATGAATTAAGTAAGCTTTAAGCAAGATGTTTTTTGGATAAAGCTTCATATTAAGCAAATGAAAGCCATGAAGAGAGAGATTAAGCAGCTTATTACAGCTGAGCATGCACCTATCACATTGGAAATACAAGAAACAAATTTATCTTACCTTCAGGTGCATCTGCATCACAGTCTTTAGACACAAGTGTCACATTCCTTGACTGGCCATCAATTGTCTTATTACTCTGCATTATAAATACAGAAGATTAGTACACTAGTCTACCAGCAGTGGTCTTCCATAGACAATGATAGTCCAGAAACCAAATACATTTTTCAATGAATTAATTTTATAAAAATAGCTTTAACAAATCTCTTAGAATATTCAAAAGTATTATTTTTGAACAGTACATGCAGAGTAAGATGTGAGTGGTAAAACATGAACATTTCTAAGTGTGATTTCATTTACAAAAAAAATTAATAGCTTGTGTTCTTTTTGAAGACTTGTGAAAAATATACTTGAGCTCTGAAATTAAATCTTTTAACTGTGCATAAAATTAATTTGAAAATCAACTTAGGTGATGAAGACACCATGGAAGTGTTACAATTGATAATGATAATTAATACAGTTTACTTCTGGTCTAAAAGCCAGATGGTAGCACCCAATGTACTTGGACAGCCGGAGTGGAAGAAGAGAAATTATGCTTAAGTGAACTACTGAAAACCCAAAAGTACCTGCTTAAATGTCCCAAATCTTTGGAAAACTGACCCTTTCAGAGAACATCAACTCTATGTTCCACATTTTTGAACAATCAGTGAATAATTTTAGCAGAGTACAATATAAATCCTTTGCACTACATTGATTTCTTTATACCCTGATTCACTTTAAAGGGTCTCATACCTACTGTACTTACTTGCACCCTCATGATTTCCCAAAGAGAAAGCCCTCTATAGAAATCAGTAAGAGTCAACACCTTTTCTTCAGACTGAAAAGAAGTTCCTTAAAACATACCCCAGCAATCAGGACAAGATGGCACATAAAACTAAGCTCTTAATTAAGAAAGTTTATCAATATTAAGCAAATTCAGCTTTCACTTTGAACAGTCAAGAGAAACAACTCCGTGTCTATCCTAAAAAGCAGCAATTTGTACATCAAGTTAATTTTGTTTCATGCAAGGCCATGGAAGTGGGGAGACTGCCTTAAAAACTGATCTGAAAGGAATATGACTTAGTCACAGGAAGCAGGAAAGAAAGTAAAAATGTGTAGACAAAGAACAGGGTGAGAACAGAAGACATGAAATTTCAATTATTCAGTGTACATTTAGCAGTTGCCCATCTCCAGAATGTATTCCAGCTGGCTGTCACTATTCCAGCTGGCTGTCACTATTCCAGCTTACACTGCTCAGTCATAAGCAAGTGCTTCTTTCAAAAGAATAGTACCATACCTTCCATGGTGCACACAAAAGGCATGAAAAAAAATCACACCATGGCCATTTCAAAGTTTTGACTTCCTTATCTTCATTCACTTTAACATATTAAAAGGATTTTTAAATACAACAATAGCTAGACCTATGGGCTTTCTTTGACTATACCTATGCTTTTTTTCTAGATCTTGTATCACTGTTCTCCATGAACAATCCTGTTATTTAGGATATTTTTAGTACAAGTATTGCCAGAGTAAAACTCTCGTGTTCTTTATCCCATCGACTCCAAGGCTGAAAGCAGGATGCATCAAGGCCAAGCATGAGACAAAACCACATACAGTAACTCAGTATGTGTACTTCAAGAGCTGACATATTTTGGACACTTCAGAAAATAGCAAGCCTCTTACACCTACATAATTAGTTTCTACTTATGTTCAGGATCAAGAACTTGAAAATGTCTGTTTCCACACTTAGCCATCTAAGGGATGATACTTCTGGATTCCTGCTGCTGACAATGGAGTCACTCTGGGTCCTGCAATTTAGCTCCATTCCTCCAAAATATCTGTGTGATGACTGAAGAAAGAAAGTGATCACTGCTGTTCTGGTTCTCAACCAGGGAAAAGTATCGGTGTTGCTAACAGCAAATATTGGCTATTTAATTCCTGTCTGGGTCAATCAAGTCTTAAAGGTCCACTGGGTACAAATATCAGCAAGCAGTGGTCTTTCTTTCAGACAAAGGCAAACTAACCCTTGACCTTATTGAACAGAAATAGCAATTATATTTCAAGTATGGGCAAAGTCATGCTTTTGCTAGAAAGCTGAGAAGGTGGCCTAGATGTGGGTACAACTCTTTCTTTGTGAAAGCTTATGAAAAGCCTCATTGCTGATTAACAGATACTATAAATTGCCTCAAGAGGTGAAACCAAGCTATCCTTGGTGTCTGAAGAGCTATGGAAGTTGAAGAAATCCTTACAGAGGGATTCGGTTGGTAAGGGCACTATGTCCAAAAGAAATTTTCAAAAGTTTCCTACAGACACCACAGCTGAAGACACTTTTGATGAATTGGGGTCACATGCTTTGAACACACCAGTGCTCAGAGTTAATAAAGCAAGTAGCCCAGGTCTAGTTAATGCTAATTGCCTCACAAAAGCTCCACTCTTCAGTTAAAAGGAAAAGTCACCAGCACTTCTAAATTAAAAGCTCTTGCCAAGAGGAACTGCTGCCTTTGGAGTCTGTTAAAGATTCAAACAGGAATCTAACCTGTCTCATGCATTAACATAGATTGTGACTACAATTTAGTTTAACACATTACTAGATTTGGAATTACTGCAGAGCAAAGGGGGAAATACTCCTTTTACACAGTCTGTGAGCCACCAGACTGTCATATACCTGTTTATCAGCCCACCCATCCACTAAGCTTTCTTGAAATAATGCTCATTTATTGCTTGGTTCTTACAGGGTGTTGGTTACCAGTGGATTTTACTTTAAGGGATGAAATCAACTGCAGTGTGAGAGCACAATGAAAACTGGACTGCCAAAGCAAACTGGTGCATAGGGTTATCATCAGGAAGCTTGCCATGTCTAGTTCACTTGCCCTGCTCCTGGACACTTCTAAACCCATAATCACCGATCACTCGTAAGAACCTCTTCATTGCTACATCCACAGAAAAATATCTTGCTTCATTTCCAGACTCCATCTCTCCTCATTTCGAAATATCAAAATTTAACATCCAGTTATCAAGGTAGTCAGACACAGAAAATGTTTCTAGTACATTCTGAAACACTCTGAGAGCATGTTGTCAGAAAATCTTGTACCTACGTGGTATGCCAGAGAAGCCCAGATGTAGTTTACCAGCATACTCTTTATGCCTCATGTTATTTTAACAATAAAACCAGTTTCTACTCAAGTTAGATAATGCATTTTAAACACAGCTCTTTGAAATGAGACATAGCAAGCTGAATACTCAGGATGGCTATCTTGACCAGAACATTTTTTAATCCTTTAAACAAAGTTACAGCTCTACTCAACCATTCTAGCTAATCCTCCTTGCAGTGCTGACCAGGATTATATTTCAATAGCTGCAAGAATGACAGGAGCCTTCCTACTGCTGTGCTCTATTCTCTTGACCCTTTCTTGTTAGAAATTATGTATTTATCTTCAGATACTATTTGTCATAAACAGCTAATATGCAAGTGCTTGTTAAGTATCAATCCTTCTGCCTCCCTCAAGTTACATACACTATTTTATTCATAAAGCAAAACAAACTGCTAGCTGCAGCCTTTATTATTTGTTTCTCTCTTCAAATCTTCCATGTTATCTACATGCTTTATTACAAAGGATCCCCTTCTCAGGTCAGCAAGGCTTAAAGTCTAGTTCAGTAGGACCCTTCATGGAATTGTTCTTCCCACTCTTACACCCACATTGGTTCTGCACTGTAACTACAGGCATACAATCATTCTACAACATAAAAAAACCAAACTGCCTTTTGCAGGGACTTGAGCTCATAACTAACTCAGATACAGCTATATGATGTTCTAGGCTACATAAGCAGTAAGCAATCATGCCAGGAGTTCTATGTAAACGCACCTAAACTGATTCATCTTAGTTTCATGCTGCTACTACCCTAATTCTGACAAGTTGAGCCAATTTATAGACACCTAAGCATGTTTATTTTGTGTTAGTTATATTTAGCATAATATTTAATAAAATGCATTACACTTCCTAAATACCAAATATTCAAATCCCCTACAGTGATTCCATTACTGTGCTTGGACTGGTATCAGGATGACCAATTGCCCACTACCAGACAATTTAGATGTAAAGACAGCAGTAAAGTTGTATTTATTGAAACCTCCACTTCCCTGCAGTGACAATCAATCCTACCACAGCAACGCAACTCATTTAAGTTGATCAAGTTCCTCTTCTCTAGAGCATTTAACACTACTCAAATTTCAATTTCTCCTTCCAATCCTTTTGCCCCAAGTATTCTATATCCACTGTTTAAACTGAAAGAATTGATAGTAATAAGTTACAAAATGCACTACATAATTGCAGTTGAAGGAAGTCAGCCGGTGTTTGGTTTGGGTTCTTTTTGTAAAGCAGGTGCGTTCTCCTCCCACAGGAACATCCTCCTAAAGAACTAACAGATATTCCAAAAGCTCCAAGCAGCATCCCATCGCTTCAATCTCATTTAAATCCCTTCTTTCAACCATTCCAGCTCAACTGTTTTGTCTTTGTGAAACTTAAACATCAAACAGCACACCAAGGGATCTAGACTTCACTGTGCCTGAATAAGCAACCAGTTCACGAGCTGGTTAGTTGTCTACATTTGCAAGATCAGATCTAACGATGTCTACCCTTGTAAGATACCAGACCTTAATAAACAGCTGTCCATGAAACCTCTCAAGATGCTTATGATACGTAACTTTGAACTTCCCAATAAATATGCAGGTTGCCACTCAAACTAAGATGAAATACAATAATTTAATTCTTCAGGTATAGAAGATGAAAGACTTAAAAAAACCAAAACCTTGAAGTACACAAAAGTGCAATAACAAAAGCAGAGACTAAATTTTAACTGTTTAATTCTGTAGATTTTACAGCACAAGAACTGCACGGAGTTTCATGAAGTTGGACAGTCCAAAGTGCCTGAAGTGTGATTAATCAGCACGCACTTATCTCCACTCAGATTATTTTCTACTGTACCATGTTATCTTTGTCCTTCCTCATAAATATGCACATAAAAATGATCAACTGTGGAACAGTACTGATTTCATTCTGTACACAGCCTTATACATTAAAAATAATCCTCACTGTAGTCACTCAGCAACCTAAGCAGACCAGTACAAAATCTAGTGAAAGCTAACAACTGCCTAATCAGGAGTAAAACAAAACTCAGTTTCACACAGTCTTGAGATGATCTAGGAATTAAGTTGTGTAATATATAGTACAATCAGTTTCTGGCTTGTGTATTACCAAGAGACTTACTAGTATTTAAAAAAACTGGCAACTGAAATCTCTTCAAAAACTGAAAATGTGCCTGAATTTAAAAGTTTCTGAAAACAGTACATTTGTGATGCAGAAAATAAAATTTAAACACAAAAAAATTACATCTCACCTGTACCATGTATTTCTGGCTTCCATACATTACATACTGTGGGGCAAGACTGTAAATCATGTAACTTGTATGAAGAACTATCAACAGAAGTATCATACAGAGAAATAAGAGTGCTTGAGGTCGAGTTTTTCCTCGTCTGATTTTATAAAGCTAAAATCAGAAAAACAAATATTAACACAATGAAATATCCCTTTTTCTCTGAAGGCATTTAAAAACCTCTTTAATTCAAGTAAGTTTTAATTCTACGGCCAGAAATAGGAGGTTGCTAAAATTATCCTTTGGCAACTTAATTCCAGTGATTCAAAGCAGGTTTTCAGGTGTATTTACCTAAATTTCAAAGCACAGCTATTTAACCAAATTAAGTGCTATTTGTATTAATGGCCCAAAGCACTTATACACTAGCATTTAGTAGCAAGATTTAAACTGCCTGTCACCTATAACAAACTGTGCATTGGTTTATCAAAGAACACTCTGTCCTTTGGTCAAAGTGGGGTGTCAGCTATCATTATAGCCCCAATCAGATCTAGAAACATAGGATGGAGTTATGAGGGAGCATTCCCAGGCTCTGAGGAAACTGGCACACCATATGGTGAGATCTTGTCCATTTAACACTGCAGGGAACAACATAATCCCTTCCTTGCTATCCTGTAGACACCGCTCTACTCTAATTCCCAGGAGCTCAACCTGACTACCATGTTAGGGTAAAGAAGCTGGCAGCTGAGGGGGAAATGACAGCACCAAAACCAACAACTAATCTCACAACTCATTGCAAAGACTGATAGTCGCTGTTCACAATTTTGGAGTGCCACCACATGAAAAGGTGACAATTTTAAAGGGGAAGTAGGCACATTACCAGGGAAATATTTAACCAAGTATCAGAGGCATGAATGTCATGCTATTGGATACAAAGCTGCTTGTCCAAATACAGCAATAAATTATTTGCATAATATTTAGATAGCCCTATCACCACTGCACTGTTTTCTCTCTTATGAAGCTAAATATGCTTTTCACACACATGACAATTCAAGAATCTCTGACTGCATGCCACATTATAGATTTTGACCATAAAGTTGACCAATACATCAATCATATGGCTTTAACTTGGAGAAGTCAGAAGCCAAAGTGACACTGATTAAACACTTGAAGGAGTCAGCTGACTCTATTGCTCAAACTAAAATACCAGCTTTGGTCTGATAACTTGGCAAAATGAAACACCTTCCAAAAGCAGTGTAAATTGTACAATAGGCTTTTAGCACTCATTAGGCATATAGACAATGCTACTGGCAACATCCCATATTTATGAAACAATACAAAAATATTAAATATATTCAAGAGCACATATTCATTAAATATCTGAGCATTAGAAACTAAACTCTTAAGTTATATTTACCCTTATCCAGAAGAACCATATACCCATATTTCGAATCCCTGCCATTGAAGTGAAGATAAAGTACATAACAATGGTTGTGATAAGAATATAATCAAGTGGAAAAACCTAAAACAAGAACATAAGCAGTTAAAAAGACAAGGCAAAAAAAAGCTCTTCTCCCACTTAAAACTAAGGAAGTAGCTTCTACTTCTATAGCTTATATCTGAGGTAGTCAGTCCTGTTTAAAAGTTTTACATAGCTGGCTCCAAACATAGCTAACAGCTTGCTGCTAATAGAGCTCAGACAATTAGTTTGGGAAAGCATTAAGCATTTTTATTAATTTCAGACGTGCCTTAATTTTGAAGTGTTATACATTTTTAGACCAAGAAATACTTAATTTTAGATACACCCACAGAATGACAAGTCCACAGTGGCAACAATTATTTTAGGACTACATCTTTGTGACTATTTTTCTGATCATATTTGCATACAAAACTTGATTTTTGTATTTACATTAATAAAAGCTTGTGATAATACTGCTGCTGAACACTACTTTTCTCAGTAAACTACAAGCTTAGATGTTCAATAGTTTTAAAAGCCATGGGGAAGCAATGCATTGTGCTGACCCATTATACCAAGAATATAGGGGAACTCAACTGGGGGGGGAATAAAGCACCAGCTTAATATTAAGGCTTTTGTTTATCTCAGTTTACTTATGACAAATTTGTACGTGGACTTGTTGCCTTCCAACTCTACTGAAGTTAACTGATGTTTGTTTTTATATTGGGTTTGCTTACAAGACCAATGCCTGACTATAACATAAATAACTGCCCAGTGCAGTATATTTCTCAATGTGCAATATATTAAAAAGTGAAAAATTGTATTCACTTCACTGGAAAGAGCTAAGCTATCCAGTACACCAACTAGAATGTATGTAGCACATGGGACAAAGTTGCTTTTAATCTGTGAATAGTGACTACAAGTGCTGTCCTCTGCTGCCACTTTATTCTCATCACATCAAAATCAGTTTCAAGCACCACCTTCCTTGCCCAAACTAGCTTCCATCCACCCAAGATTTTCACATCAGTAACTAAAAATTAGTAAGGAAGTTGCCTTGCTTTTACTGAACACACATTTAAACAATGTTGTTTTAATTAATTAATTCAGGAGTTTAACAGAAAATAGAAGAGCATCCTTATGTATGTATATCACCACTTCTTTACTTACTCTTTGAAGAACTGGTAACAGCATATTTAATGGATTGGTCAGATTAGTTCCCAGAATTATAAATCCTGAGTCGAAGCCAGCTGAATGCAGAGCTTTGTCCAAACTGCAGTAATTAGAAAAGCTGGATAAGTACTGTGGTTCTCCCAGAGCTTTGTCTTTAGTTCAATTTAGAAGGACAGCTCAAAAGAAAAAAAAACCCAAACTGAACCAATCCCAGAGAGTGACAGCTCTCTAACAGCTTTACAGACACATGCTTTGCTTTACCACACTCACTGCACTTGTTCTGTGAAAGATATATTGATTTCTGCATCTCCTCACCATTTTTGCTTTTCCCTAGTTTAGGTAATGAAGCTTATTTTCCCAGTCTGAAAGATTAAAAATGCCAACATTTGAGACCTCTGGTTAGTGCCAATCCATGTTGAAATCCACCAGATTTGCAGTCAGCTATGTTGCTTTCGACACCATAAAACCATTCCAATGCAATACACATCAAAATGGATCAAACATGTCATTTACTGCAAGAATTTAAGCACACATTACCCAATCACAGAAGTACCTACATGCATTAAGATTCATTCAAGCCATCAGAATACTTCTGCAATCTGAATTAAACATCCTGAACATATATGTTTAATTTCTCAGATGAATCAGAAGTGTTTTCAGCCGGAAACATGTTTTTTCTTCAGTTTGTTTTGGCACATTTTCCTCCATTTGAATATATACTATCATAATAAGAAGTGCAGCTCCATTGACAGAAATGTAACATAGAAAAGAAGGGGGCTGACTCCTGAGGTAAACCACACCAATTTTTATGTTAGAGAAGAAACTAGGTAATTTAAATGGTCAAGGAAAATGCTGAAATGTACTTACTTTGACAAGAAGAGAGAGACAGTGAAGAGCAACGCCACAATGATGAAGAATACTCCCCACACAATCTACAAGTAAAAATTTGAAACAATTTAACTGAAAGTATTTGTAGTTGATGCAAGAACCAAAGACTTGCCTTGGTTCCAACAACAAACTAATGATCATGGAACACTTCAGAGCTTAAATACACTTTAAACAGTATTTTTTATTTTTGGTAAATACTTGAGAGAAGTGGCCACAAAACTTTTGCTCTGTTAACATAGTCTGTCAAGTACATCACATGCTCTAGTGTAATACACAGATCTACCCCTACATCAAAAGTGACATTAAGAAAAGAGATGACGTTACACTAAATGAACCTAACGTTTAACAGAACGCACAACCTGTATTCACTATATTATGTGGAAAACCTTAACTATGTACATGCATTTAGGTTTAAACAAAGAAATTAGAGATTGGTGCCTTGACCATCACACCTGTGTGCTCATCTTCCAACAGGAGTAAACCTGTGCACAGCTGACAAGGAACACCTCACCCTTCCTGAGTAAAAGTTCCCTTCTGTAACACTATTCTGAAATGCACAAGGACCAAGTCACTTGGGACTGAAGAAAAACTCAACCAAGCCCAAATGCCAGGTCTTCATTACAAGACAGGAATGTGTTTTTATTATGCCTACCAAATACAGCACTTGAGCCAAGAATTGATACTCCAAGCTGTCTCAACCAGAGCATGTCTGTTTTTCTTGGGTTAGCAGCTAGTTCAGGAAACAATTCTCCATCCTTCTGAGAGGTTTTCTCCCTCACAATCTTTTCTCTGGGTACTTTAGGGGACGACACACAGAAGTGAGCCTAGATAGCCAACCCATTCAGTTACAGTTCCAACAGTTCCACTGTATTTTCCTAGAAACCCTAGTCATGGAATACAATCAGATAAGCACGCTGAACTTCCAGAAACAACATTTTAAGATTGCTAGACTTGAGACTTAAGAGTTATTTCAAAATTCTATATGCAGGAACACAATGCATGGCCTCCCGCATGAATGAGGGAGTTTCACAGTTTATTTTATTAGCCTCAAAACTTGGCCCACAGTCATTATGAAAAGGTTAAGAACTTTATTACAGCTGCTCATTAAAGACACTCAGAGTTACAATGCTATTATTGTTCACTATAATCTGAAGATAAATGTCCATCTGCAAACTCAAACACAATATTAGAACATCACTTATAAAACAAATCAAATTATGTAGCTCTTATTAGACACAGATTTAGAGACCAATATCAAGGTAGGTATTAAGTTTTGCATTTCCACATAATTAAATGTACTAAGATTTTACCTGTCCACAGTAAACTCCCCATAGGTATTAGCTGTATGGGAAATAGATATTCAGAACCAATTGAGGCCAAGACTCTGAATCTTGTATTACTTCACCACCTTCTGCCAGCTATGGCCACTAGACAGGTATTTGTATCTCCTCTGGAATACGCCTGTCTTCTGAAGTGAGAGCTAACATTTAGAAATATATCAGTGGTTGAATACCACTCCTTTCCCCATTCTACCCTGTACTCCAGTCCCATTAAACACAAGATTGAAAAGGCTATTATTAAAAAAAACTTTAAAAGTCTTCATCCCATATGTCCACAGTATTATTAAGACTACTGAACCATAAATTATTTACAATTAATATCAATCTATGTTTACATGATTCCAAAGCATCAGCTGATTTAAGCCTTTCCCAGAAGGGATCCTTGTATTCTGTCACAGATTTTCCTCGTTCTTAACTGACAACAGATCAAACAACACCATATTTCTAGCCTACAAACCAACACACACACTAATAGTCAAACTTGCAACTTACACAGTCCATCTAAGGATTATCAAGTTGACACATTAAACGCATGCCTCCAGCTGAGTACCATTTTTGTATCTGCTTAAGGTAAAGGTTAAGTACTGCCTTGTCCTTGCCCACCACACAAAGCCTAAGACAGCTAAAAAACCACTACAGCAGGAACTATATACTCAGTTGCCTTTTACTTGTCACCCAGATCAAAAGACAAATACACAGTCTCATTGGGAAAACATGGTACTACTATTTACTAGCTTTAAACCAACTAGAGTATCTTTAAATATTCTAGATACATTTCACTATGAAAATTTACAAAATAATTTTGCTTTGCATCACAGCATAAATGACTTTGAGCTCTTGAGAACATGAGTACATGTTCAACTTGAGAGTTCTAAACAGGACTATTTATTAACTGATGCTGAAAAGCTTTAATACTAGAACAGATGAAAACAAAAAGCCTGGGTCTCAGCCAAACACACAGAGGACTTTAATAAGGTCATTTTTATGAAAGGAATTTTTGAACTATATTAAGAGAAGTCTAACTTCTAATGCAAGACAAACTTATTTCCTCCTTCCCAGTCCTTTTGAAAGCAGGACCTCAAAACAACCATACTTCAAGCTGTGTTACCTCCTCCCCTACAATCAGTTTAAACTGCTCCCCTGCCAGGCCATTTCCTGATATCCATCAGCTACAAAAGACCCCATACCCATCAGTACTCAACCATTTGCTATAAAGCAGGTTTCAGAGCTGCTGTCTTGCACTTACATCACCAATCACCTCCAAGTGTCTGCTTGGGTCTTCTAGTCTACAGTCTGTTGTACAAACTAATATGCATACTGCTAACTGACAACAGAAGAGTGAATCATGTTTTCATACAATACTCAAAGTATTCCAAAAATAATGATTTGAAGCAATACCTACTAATACAACTTACAATGAAACCTGGAATGAGTTCCTTGAGCATCTTAATAGAAAGCCTCCATTCAGGCAAGTAATGACACAGCTAAAGCAGAAGACAGTAACAACTGGCTTGCTTAAAGCTTTGTTTTACATTTGCAGGTGTGGGATTAGAAGACATGGCTAAGCAAAAAAAACCCCAAAAATATCAATATAGGTATTTCTCAAACATGGAAGCATGCTACTTCTAGGTCAAATATGATTCAACTTGCTATTATCAGTTTAATAGATAAAAAAATTGAAAAATAATTTAGAATTATCAATCAATTAGTGTATTTTTACATTGCTACTGGACATGAATAAGTCACAAGCTAGTAAGTCTTTTCTGGCATTTTTCATGTTCTGCTTACATCATTTGTCCTGGCACCTCCCTGCAAGTTTCTAAACATTCCCTTAACCCCTGCATCACTCTTGTTTGAGTTATTCAGAGAGATCTTTGCCTCCTATCCCTGCTCCCAGATCAGTCAAGCTAAGCTATTTCATCTATGGATAATTCTGAAATTTTACTAAGATACCCATGGAATTTCAGACTTAAATTTACTCTAAACAGGCACAATCCACACACAGTTGGTACTTGTTCAAAAAGCCTCAAAAGTAACTTCCAAAAATTGTTAATATTCACCCTGTAGACAGACACCAAGTTCAGCAAAAGAGGTGCTGCTCCAGGGAATGGAGCAGACATTTCTATGCCAGCCTGTTAAGAGGACTGTGCTGGAGCAGATAACCACCCTTAGCCCATGGAGAATCCCACACCAGAACAAGTGGATATTTTCTAAAGGAAGCTGCAGCCTATAGAGATCCCACATGTGGAACCAGGTGCTTCTGACAGGAACTTCAGCTCATGGAGTCCACTCTCACTGGAACAGAAATGAAGTGGGAAGAGGAAGCAACAGCAGAGTGGAGGACTGTTATGGACTGATGGAAACTCCCTATTCCTCTCTGTGCCACTCCAGTCAGAACAAAAGGAGTTGAGCCTTGGAAGGAAGAGTGGGGATCTCTGTTCATGCAGATCTCAAAACAGAGCACTTGATTTTCTTATATTACCTTAGGCATCCCCAGTTTGTTCAAAACTGCTGTGAAGTACATCATTAAAATACAGATGCAATACTCCCTATTTACCCCTGTTGAGCAGACTTCCATGTTTCATATTGTATAGTCCTGTTCACATATTGAACAAACATAGCTATGTGCTCTGGAGTTTGTTTTCCCTAAAAATTTTTTTTAAAACCCCATATATTATATCACATTTCTCTTGTTGCTGAGAGTATCAGACAAAAGTTTAAGAAACCATAAAATGGAGAAGCAGGAAATGTTACATTTTGTAGAAAGAAATTAGACTAATTCAACATTATTCAACCCCATGTTGGCCAATACTCAATTCACTGGGATCTTGAGATGTGTAGCTTTTGACTGAATTGAAAAACTAACAGGTTCATCTTTGAGTTTGAGCTAGCTTTGAGTAAAAGAATCATCAAATAAAACTTACTACGTAAAGAAAAAAGTTTTGTCTTTGTTTAACAACAAATCACATGCTAATAGATACTTAGCAATAATAAAACAATTGAAGCAAGAACACTTGAGGACACTATACAAAGATAATATGATTACAGGAGTCTGAATGTAGGCAGTAAGTGTTGTAACCGCTGGACTCTGCCTAGCAGGCTGCTGCTCCCTGAGAGCTCAGTGAGGGTTTCCTAGGGCCGTGTGATCAGTCACATCCCGGAGTCCATTTTGGGCAGCCCCTCGATCTGGCTCCGGCAGCCAGCAGCGTTACAACACAGTGGTGGTAAAGAAGGTAGAGAAGGGTCTCCCATGACGGTTTGACATGGCTTTAATATCACATCTTGTCCCCACGATGTTCAGAGGTAGAGAGACAGTGTGCTCTGAGCATGTGATGGTTTTGTCAGGGGCCATGGGGCGGTCCCTGGGCGGGGTTGGGGTACAGAACAAATAGGAAGAGACCGAGGGAGTGGCCAAGGCCAGGGAGGGAAAAAGGGGAACACGTGAAATACAAAAAGCAGGGGATTAACAGATCCCCACAACTAAGCTAACATTGTAAAAGACCTTGAAGATTAAGTACAATTCCTGAATATGTTACTCTGTTTTGTTAGTCCCAGTAAGAGCCTGCAACTCCCATAAATTGACCATCCCAAATACAAAGCAGAAAAAGGATTCTCTAATACTTGTTTCAGAAGAAATGGAATTTCTCCTGAAGTCTGAGAAGCAGCCACATATTTGAACAGTAATATCCAAATTGAAGGCACTGAAGGTGAAAATGTAAAACAGTAAGCAAAGCTCCAAGATACTTCCTACACTTCTACATTGAACAGAAGTACTATACATGGATATTGAACAGATTTTCACCTTTTGTTAAAGCCCAATTGAACAATTGAAAAGTTATGTATTCGCAAAGACATCCCAAGTGCTCTTAAAGCAACAGTAAAGCAGTTCTGCAAGAGTTAAGATGTAATTAAGTGATACACATTACCACCTGCATAGGACAGCTCAAGTCAAAGTAAACAAGTTCTTCATAGCACAACCATAGTCTAAGTGAAAATCTTTCAGGAAAAATTATACACCTGCAACTCTGCTTTAGTCTGTGATTCATGAGTCAACAATTCACAGTGACTGTCACAGCTGAGAGAATACAAAGCTTTCAAACCACAGAAACAAGGAGACACTGGAATACCATCCTGACTGTAGGTGATAAACTGTAAGTAACCAATGATATTGTACGCTTTCCTGTGAGGACACAATGAACTGTTAAAGTCCCAGAGACAAAATATATGGCCAATATATTTCTCAAATTTGAGATTTATGTGAAGAGTTACAGAAACTACACAATTGTATTAAGTATTTTTTAAATCACAAGGAAGCCTCCAAACTGTTAACATGAATAGTTTGGGATATTTGTCCTTTCAATGGAAAAGCTAAGTTTATATTTGTAATGTATCATAGCAAGATAACTCCCCTAAGAATTCCACACAAAGCTTTTGTTCAGATGCAGTTTTAGCCCATAGCCTTCAGCACTCAGCATTAATAGCAGCAATAACACAAGAAATTGTTTACAACCCACGCCCTTCTCCCCAGCTTTCCCAAAAGCAGCCTACTGTAATGCTGAAATTTCTTCAAACATCTAGTTGGTAAGAAATACTTTATATGGCAATACTGTTCATAAAAGTACTAGTTTTCACAACCAGGTATCTACTGAAAATCAAAGTCCTAAGATCAAAGAGACCAAGATAAAAGCTTTGCCCCAGTAACCATCTCCCTTGCATTGGTTAGGTATCATGACATTAAGTTCTATTCAGCTAGCTTACTATTTATCAAGTAGTTCCTTGGCAAGATGCTTGTTCCAAATGCATATATTATCAAAGCATCTCTCACTTCTGCTGGATACATGTAATTTAGATTAACCTAAGCTAACTGACAGCTATAGGATTCTTCCTTCTCTTCTCATTTTCATATGCTTGATAAAAAAAGTAAGATATTCAGATTGTCTATGGCAGTAGCACGAAAGTAGATCAGCTAGGATTTGTTCATTTTTAATCTTAATCAGAGTTGAGGCAAAGTAAAAGGTTTTCCAACAGCTCAGAGTTCACTATAGGGCTATAATTGTGTAGTACTGGAGTAAATTTAAAAAAAGCAGTTGATATTCAGGGTGGTAATTGATAAACTTGACCTGTGATTTATGTGGGGAAAAAGGAATTTGGAAGTTATTTCAATTTAAGTATTAAAAAGTGAGAAGTTTTACCTTTAGAGGTCGAATAGCTTCACAGAACTTTGTCCACCAGCTTTTCTCAATAGACTCCAGATGCCTCTCTCTCCTTCGAAGTGTCCTTAATCTCTCTTCTAGTTGTTGTAAAGTCCGTCTATCCCTTGATGACAGAGGACGACCATCTCTGCACTGGTTACAAAAAGAATGCAAAAGATCAAGGGTCACCAAATCAAGAAAACAGATTGACAGCTACTTAAATTATTTACAGCAACTCTAAAGAATTTGTAGTATATAATTCATGCATGTCTAATTTTTATGAATATCAAGAGGATAAAGTACAGAAGTCACAAGCTGCAACAAGAGGAATTCCTATGAGGTGGCAGAAACCACTTTTCACAAAGAAAATGTTCAAAAATTTTAACAGGATGGATAGTCTCCATGGCTATAAGTGCCTTAGAAGCACAGCCGTGATCTGAATAATCTGATCTAATCCGAAAGTGGTCCACATCTTGTGTGGAGGGTTCAACACTGTGGTTCTCAGATCACTTACCATCAAATTCCATAAGCCCATATATCCAACTTGGCACTTCTTATTTTCTTTCCAGCATCCCACTAGATACTCAGCTATGTTTCTCGAGCAAGAAACACAGGTCAAATAAGAAGTAGCATCACCCCAAGAATTAGTTGAATGTACCAGATTGATTGTTTATTATGTTTAAGAATGGATTTTAATTTTGAGCCTTTAAACACTGAGCAGGAACCACCACACTCTGCTGTAAAGTGAGCAGCACATCCTTACATCTCAGTTATTTGCAATAAGCAAAAGCAACAAAATCAGCATTCAGTACCTGAACCAAAATTGTTTCTAACATTGATGCTAATGTATTACAAACTCGTACTTGGATAAAAAAAAGATTATTTTATTGTAGGAAATGCACCAAAACTATATTTTAAAGTTCTGAAATTCCTTATTAATTTTCTCTTATTTTAAAAGATCCTTCCTGCAAATAATGTAACACTTTATACCAGTGAAGTTAAAAAAAAATTAAATAAATTTGTCAAAAAGACTAAGACCACATTATAGGCATAGAGAACACTTAAACTGGAGATCACAATGCACTTTTAATAGGAACACATGTACCATACCCTGTACAGCACCTCTGTGACTTAAGTACCTTTTTGACAAAAGTTCAAGCTCCCAATCTGCAATTTCCAAGCTTTGATTATTTAAGACTAATGAAATAAACCTACCAGATGTACTAATAGTACAAGAACATACTACATATTGAATCTCAGTAGCATACCTTAATACTTCTAGCTTTTACTGTATAGTACTCTCAGTAACACTCACTTTCTTCACAACTTAATGCACATACAACTGAAGAACTAAGATTTGCATTACAAAATGAGGCAGAATCCTGACTGTAATCCATAAACCAAGAAAAATTAGTTTACACTAAAGGTCATTACAATATAGACATAAATTAAGAACTTTCTACTTTTTCACTCTATTGTTTAGCCAGACTGAACAACAAGCCCAGTTGCATGCAAATTCACATAATCCAACCAGGTCCTCTGTAGTAAGTAATGATCCATTTGTCTCAGATTTCTCATTTTTCTCATACTGACTTCAATAAGGGATGCCTTTGTTGTAGTACTACGTGCAAAACCAAAACATGATAATTTAAACAGACTACTTTCTAGATTTCTTTATTCAACTAAATATCTAGAACACTGAAGGTGCCCACACTGTGTAGATGTAAGCCAAGTATCAAGGGAAGACTGTTGGAACTGCTTCAACATCTGAGGTCTACTACCACAGAGCACACAACAGCACAGATGGACTGCCAAGATGGAAGTAAGGCACCTCGATGTCACTTTTCCCAATCAACACTGTGAAAACACTGGTCAAACCACTGTCTGAAATGGGTTGTAAAAAGAGGTGGGAGATTTTCCCCTATCATCTTGTATGTAAAGATAACTCACTCTCCTTTGGCTTGCACTCAGAGGCTGTTAAAAGTGTCTTGCTTACACCAGGAACAGCGTTTCCATTAGCTGCAAAGCCACCATGTGTTAACAAACGGTGTTAGCATCTGAGGGATATTTAGGACTCAACAGTTTTCCATATGTATGCTTTTCATAAAGAAATTTTTTATAACAGCAAGGTGCGTTAACTGGGAAGCAAGAATATCTGGAGCTGTTATTTATTCATAAAGATAATTAATAGTTTGATGAATCTAAATCATGACAGCTCTATGCGGCAAGTATCCAGTGTTAACTACACTGCATTGAATAAGTCAACAAACTGGATGCCATTTCTGGTAGCAGACTAAGTGAGGTTAATATCTACAAAGCATCTCTTCCATCCAAGCAGGCCTCAAGAAGTTTGAGTTTAATTTGTAAACACTTATTAGCCAGACAGAAACAACTATTGCTGCAAGACTAACAAAGAATGTAACAGCTACCATACAAGTGACCATGTGTTTCAGAATAACTCAAATAACTGCAAGCTATTCATTTCTGACTTACTATTCTTTCTGAAACAAAGACTCTACAGCATGACTATAAACTAGTAAGCAAGGAAAAAACAAATCCTTATGAAAGTGAGAACAGTGAAAACCTTACCTTTGATTTAATCCTCAATAAATGTTGCTCCACCTCTTCAATATCTTCAGTGTTCTCTAAACGTTCATAAGATGCACTGGTAGTTCCCTTAATCAAGTTTAGAGGCAAAGCTGACATACCGTAAGCCTAAAATAAAAAGGAAACATACATACTCAAATTTTCTGCCATATATTTTCATCTGATAAGGCTGCTCTATGTTATATCTATCAGGTATCACTACTGGTTTTACTGGCTTTTTCACCCCATCTGCATACTCTTACTAAGGCAACCAATTCCCTTCCCCTTTTCAACAAAGCATAACAAATATGCTTTGCGAATTCCAGCAATCCTCATCATGCCAGAGGTACTTAAGTGTCTCATCATTCCTCAGACACGTGTTAAGACCTCATATAAGCATAGTACACTGATGATTTATCAAACCAGTCCTTGTTTTTTGTAAATCACATAGCTTCCAAAAACCTTAACTTTCCCACTTTAGATCAAAATCAACATTTTGTGCAATACAGAAATTTCTAGAAATTGAACATTAATAGTTTTAGAGACAAAGTATACACAGTTTCTTTGCAGACAGTAGTCTTCAAGTTGCTTTTGAAATAAAATTGGGTTGAAAGTACCCAATTTACTAAAACCAAAATTCTGTAATAAAAAGGCAGCAAAAGTTACATGAACACCTGAACTCAGTTACATTCCAAGACTGCTTAGATACCCATTCACATTCATAAGTTCTGTTGGAATTTATTACACATTATAAATTCTATATCATTCAAAGTGTTTTGCCAGCTTCTACATCAACAATACACATGGATTTTTCCAACACAAGGTCTATAAGCGTTCCATTAACATAAAAAGAAACATATTTGAGACAAGGTAAACAACAAGAAAATGGCACTATTTCCTCTCTGTTACTCTATGATTCTTATGGATCAAGGCCAGGATCAGAAGTTTCTCCAAGCAGTTTAGAGACATTAGCCATAAGCTTGTATTTTGTTTATTGTAGATGATATGCTGTTCTTGGTGTAGAGCTCAGTAGGAAGGTTCTTTTCTATCTCAGCAATTAACATACACAATTTTACTAGAGTCTTTGATATCTGAACCCTTGATAACTTCACAGAATTGTTAACGTTGAAAAAGACCTCTAAGATTACCCAGTTTTACCAGTAACCTAACACTGCAAAGTCTGCCACTAAACCATGTCCCCAAGTGCCATGTCTACAAGACTTTTAAATACTTCCAGGAAGTTTGAAGAGCAGTTTTCTACATTTTCACAGAAATACCACTCCCTCCTTCAAGCACAACTTTACATTTCCTCCTGAGAATAGATTTAACACAAATGCTAGTGCATTAGAAATGTCACCATACATGCTGCTGTCATACTGTGAGTTTTCTGTACGCAAGACACAATTTGACCTGCTTAGAAACCTACTTCAACATACTAAATTCTCATGCACTCAACCCAGAGCAAGACACTGTCCATTTTTTGATTGTATTTTTGAATATGTCAGAACTTAGGCTGGACTTGACAACTTTCCATAAATGTGTGTCAGCTCTCCCTTTACACTATCTCCTTTGAGAATATTAAGCTCTTTGCCACCTACACAAGGCTGCAGATATTGTCTACCTGAACTTCAGCATAGCCTTCAACATCATATCCCATAGCATTCTCTCAGAAAAGCTGGCAGCCCACAGCTTGGACAGGCGCACTCTTTGCTGGATTAAGAACTGGTGGGATGGCCAGGCCCAGAGAGTGGTGTTCAGTGGTGCTGCATCCAGTTGGCAATCAGTCACCAGAGGTGGCCCCCAGGGATTAGTGTTGGGCCCAGTCCTGTTTAATGTCTTTATTGATGATCTGGGTGAGGGGATTGAGCCTACCATTAGCAAATTTGCACATGACACCAAGTTGGGAGAGTGTTCATCTGCTGGAGGGTAGGAGGACTCTGCAGAGGGACCTGGACAGGCTGGATGGATGGGCCCAATCCAATGACACGAAGTTCAACAAGACCAAGTGTCAGGTCCTGCACTTTGGCCACAACAACCCCCTGCAGCACTACAGGCTGGGGACAGAGTGGCTGGACAGTGGCCAGGCAGAAAGGGACCTGGGGGTGCTGATGGACAGCCAGCTGAACATGAGCCAGCGTGTGCCCAGGTGGCCAAGAAGGCCAAGGGCTCCTGGCCTGTATCAGCAATAGTGTGGCCAGCAGGACCAGGGCAGCGATTCTTCCCAGCTCTGGTGAGGCTGTACCTTGAGTGCTGCATCCAGTTCTGGGCCCCCAATCTAGGAAGGATGTTGAGATGCTGGAGCAAGTCCAGAAAAGGGCAACAGAGCTGGTGAAGGGTCTGGAACACAAGTCCTGGGAGGAGCAGCTGAGGGAGCTGGGGTTGTTCAGCCTGGAGAAGAGACCTTATACCTCTCTAAAACTGCCAGAAAGGAGGCTGTATCCAGGTGGGGACTGGTCTCTTCTCCCAGGCAACCAGCAACTGGACAAGAGGCCACAGTCATAAGCTGAGCCACGGGAGGTTTAGATTGGACATAAGGAGGAAGTTCTTCACAAAAAGGGTGACTGGGCGTTGGAATAGGCTGCCCCGGGAGGTGGTAGAATGACTGTCCCTGGAGGTGTTTAAGGAAAGACTGGATGCGGCACTTAGTGCCATGGTCTAGTTGACAAGGTGGTGTTAGGTCATAGGTTGGACTTGATCTCAAAGGTCTTTTCCAACCTAGCCCATTCTGTGATTCTGTAAAAAGCACTCTCCCACAATTCTCTTCTCTAGGCCAAGCAAAAAATTCCTTCAGCTTTTATTTATGGGTTACTCTCTGCAACTTTGTAATCATGTCCACAAGCCTTCACTGGAGCCTCTACAGTTTTCCAGTCTCAAACTAGGGGACCAAAACCAGACACAGAATTCCCAGGTGTGGCTTTGGAAGTGCCAAGTACAATGAAAATGTCTATGCTCCTGCTGAGGCAAGCCCTGGACACTGTTTGCGTTTCTGCTGCGAGGCACACTGCTGAAGCATGCTCAGCTTGCTGCCCACTAGGGCTTCCAGGTCTTTTTCAGCAGAACAATCTCCCAGCTGATCAGACCAAACCATGAACTGTTGCTTGGAATTAATCCATTGTAAGAAACTACCTTAACATCTGCTAAACCTGACGTCATTCTTGTTGGCCCAATCTTCCCATTAGTCAATGTCTGTATGGCAGCTCTTTGTTCTATCTACTTCTTCCAGTTTGCTATATTTCTCAAACCATATAATTATTCAACCCCATCACCCACATAATTTATGAGGACTAAATAATATTGGGCCTATACTGACCCCAAAGAGCTCACTCAGGTCAGCTAGTAGCATAACTCCAGAATTTAGGGGACATATGAACACCATCCAACATCATGAACTAGAATGCAGTTTGCAATTTATCTAATGTCCCTCTCTGTAACCCAGAACATTTCCAGCCAGTGCCAGTATGTAGAAACACATGTAAGAGATTGCTATGACAATGTGCCTAAACAATTTTACAAACCTAAGTTTAGAAGTAATTAAGATTTCAACATCTGAGGTTTCCACCTGTTCTTCAAACAGCTAACATATCAATTAACATATCAAGTATTCACTCTGTGAAATAGTTAAGAAATAAAATTCAGGACTTTAAAACTTAGTCTAAGTTTCTACAAAGAAAAATACAACTCCTTAAAGTGATATATTGTTTTGCTGTTTTTGAAAATGTGAACTATATACTTGAACATCAAGCTTGCTCCAGTGATAAAGGCTAAGTTCCTTCCCTGAACACAGAAGATGCTAACAGTAAGATGAAGTAAGCCTCCCACCATCCATGTGGGAAAAGGACACATTGGTCCTTCAAGATAACAATATACAGAATGAAGGACAGAAAGATGAGTCATCTCATGTGATGTGTCACAGGTCTGAACAGAAGCTGTATTAGCTCATTTTCAGGGCTGCATTTACCTTCAGGCTGATAAAGAAGTTCAAGACTGTCCTGGAAAAAGTTTTAATCCCCTGGATTAGTACAAGTGTTACATTATTCAAGGACTATTATTCTAGGCATCTGCAACTTAACAAGCAAACAATATATTGAGGATAGCAAAGTAAAACAAACCAAAGATGTCCACTAAAGCCAAGAGAGGGCTTAGTCCTGAAACAAATTGTGGGTTCAAAGTTTAGAATATGAATAAAAAACGTATCAAAAGAGCCTTTAAACCAGTTAACACAAGTTAATTTATGTACATTAATTTATATAAAACAAGTTATTAATTCTTGACATATTTATACCACTGAAACAACAGTTTCCAGGACTTATTTTTAGACATTTTTTTTGTCTAGGAGTGTTAAGTCAAATAAGAGACACTGCATCTAAGAGTAAAACCAGACATCCAAATGTAATAGTCAATTAGAGTATATATGCAGTTATGTCACATAGGTTCTTCAAAATGAACTGAGTCTAGTACTAAACACTAACTGTTTAGTACTAAACACTAACTGTTAACCTCATAAGAAGTGTTGCAAGGATAGGTCTCTAAGGCCTCAGGCTCTATCTGCTCTTTGCTGTTACTTGGATGCCTGATCAGCTTCATTGAAACCTCATTTTGCAGTAGGAAAAAAAAATCTAAATTTATAGTTAAACCAACTTATTTTAGAGAAGACTCCCCTCTCTTGAATCACCACAAGTGCTCCACACAAGAGATCACAACTATCATTTACCTTAAGGGCTGGAAAGCCAAATCCTAAGAGCTTCCTATCTATTAAATACAAGTTAGAAGCATCATCCATAAGCAGCTGTCTTCTCATTTGAGTTTCTGCCCACAGGCATCTCTGGATGGATGAAGTTCATACTTACATACTTTTTGAAGTATAAGGCCTTCTACTCTAAAGGATAAGGGAAAAAAAACACAGAACAACTTATTGCAATAGAAAACCCAGCTTCCCAACCCTATTAGAACAGTCTAAACAAAGCTTTTGAAACTCCTGTCTTATTTGTTACTCATGAAGTGGTAGTTCAGTCTGAGACAGTAATTTGAAAATAAATCCATCTAAAGCAGGACCCTGTAACTCCCATGAATGCAACAAATAGTTCAGTACCTTCATGCAGTATCAGCTAGCACTGAGGAGCAGTGAGAAGCATGCTTTACCTGTTCTCTCAGCATGCCACTGAGCCCAAATAAACTCCATGCTCCAGACAGAGCATTAAATACCTTATGAGAATTTACATGAGCATTGTGTCTAATTTGCTTAATCTCCACTTCTCCCAGGTCCCTTTCCTTCTCATCCTGCAGCAGATTCAGCTGCTCTCATGTCATTCACAGTTCAGGTTTAGAAGGAAGAGCTGCTGTTCTGATTCTTAGTCTCTTGCAGACTCAGCATGTTACAACACTTGAGACTCGCCAAACTCAACCCATGGCCAGATAAGGGAAGTATTTTGTATTAATTGCCTCCTACGCTAATAATAGTCACTCAGAAACAAAAAGCAGAACATAAGTGAAGTTGCAACAAGTTGTAAAATCACGTTTTACTGAAGTTGTTTCATCAAGTAACTGCTTCAGGGATAAATCCTTGACTATTGAAAAGATCCAGGAAGGTTTTTTGCTGGAAACCATAACTTCTAGTGTAAGTTTTCTAAATTGCACAAGCTATGAAGAGTTTCACTTACAAGGAAGTATTAAGGTGGGAAGACCTAAACATCAACCATATCAGCCATAAGCACATAGATCAGTTAAGAGGAAGACAACAAAATCACACTACAATTAATATAGTCAATTACTTTAAAATAGAGTTAAATGAGTTAAAGCTAATTTTGAACACCTACTGCAAAAAGCTTGAAGCCATCAGGCACTATACTTTAAGTGGAAGTTGATTATGTTTCATTTTCTATATCTGCTATGTTCAGCTAAAAAAATATGGTCAAATGAGTAACTTTGTGACCCAAACAGGATCATCTCTCCTTGCTAGAGATCAAACAGAACAAGCAAATTTTTTCTCATCAGCTTGGTGCACAACCAGAACTATAAATGAACATAGCTTAAAAACTTTTTCTGGTTAAAGGTATTTAAGAAATAAACCTGTGATTTCAATAAATTATCAAAAAAGTACTTGTGTAGCATACCAGAATGACTTCCTATTCCATTTATAATTAGAGGTCTATATATAATGCAAGTGGCTTTAAAATGGTTACCACTGAGGTTTTTAAAAGGTTTACATGTAATCTTGGGCAAGAAGTGTAGCAATTAATATCGACAAACATTTCTTGCACAGCAGTGCCCTCTAGTGAAGTCACATTAAAAAGCCAAATTAAAAAAAGAATTTTTAAAAACACTGTATAAAAGGCATCAGAAATGCTCTCAGCTTTAAAGATACAAATATTCAAATTCCTATTTTATTACAATAGCTTGTTTCAATACTTCACCTCAAAGTGTGACCATGAAAGACAAAATGTTCAATTCTACCAACCAGACTGACATAAATTCATCTATTCAAATTAAAAACAGCTGATCTATTTTAATATATGCAGTATTTAAGAAACACAGTCAAGCATGAGCTCATTTGCTTCAATACAAATGTACCAGGTTAAAAAAACCCCTCAATTTAAAGAATTATTTTGGTCTAGAAGAATACTTTTATATAGTAGTAACCTAATTAGCTTTTTATTTGAATTACGCCAACCATGAGGGAAGTCACAGGATACCTTTTACCTTTCACAGCAATTGACACAATTCAGTTGCTTACATTGAACAGTTTCATATGAACACAAGGCACTCTTGCCAGCATTGCTTCTGACTGACCGCATCAGTCAGTCCAATTAAATAGCCTCAAGAGAGGCACACCTTCAGGTGTCACACCAGCACAGGTGACACTGAGTCCGTGCAAAAGGAACTGGGACTACACCTTGATTGAAACTGTACCTTCTCTGTGCAGCATGGCTGCACAGCTCTCCTGCAAAGTAATCTGACTCTACAAGGACTCATCATCTGCTTTCTTACATTAAAGGCATGTCTCCATCTCTGACTACCATTCAAAAGTAACAATTGGAATTCAAGAATCTTATTTCCAGAACATCATTAAGCATGGCAAATAGTGACAGGAGTTTATATATCCTCCCTTAAATTATGAGGGGTAAAGGAGAAAGCCTACTAAATGCATCTGAAGACAGCAAACTCACTCATGGACAGTGGGGTACTTGCTTCCTCTAAAAATCTCACACCATACAGCTTCGAAAATAATTCAAAATGTTATCTGATAAAATTTCAGTTTTTCATGGGAAGTTTTAGCATCCAATTTTCAGTTGCTACAAGAGCACGTAACTTTTTGGATAACATTGTTATAAAAAACATGTGAAAGCATGGAACAGATTGACCAAACAGAATAGGTAGGTTCACTATGGTAATTCCTGCACAATCTGCTGTACACAACATGAATCTTGCATTGAGCACTTGTTTCTCCATTTCTTTACTATTCGTCCTTATACTATCCTGCTATACATTCACCTTCATTTCTCATAATGTTTTCTCTCTACCATACAGACTCATTATTTGTCAATGTTCAAGTGGTCAAAAAAAATGCTGTCAAGGTTTCTAAGATATAGAAACCAAACAAAACAGCCTCTATACTACAGCTGTTCTACTATGCCCTGTGAACTTGTGCTTGCTGGACAAAACATCTGTGAAAGAGTTAACTCTACTTCAGTTACAGTACTGACCATAATTGTTTTGCCTAGCTGCCACCTTCTGTACTGTTCCATTAGGCTTAGAAAAGCATTAACAACTAAAAGATTAATCTACTTTCCAATTCTTAAAGTACAAAACTGTAATTTATCCACCAGTTTAATATCTACAGCTCTCCAACAGTGTAGTAGGAATCAGGCTGTTAAACCAGTCACCAGATTAGTTTGTTATTTTGGTTATTTATCACTTCATAGAGAAGTGAACATAATGAAATAGTTACATTTCTATTTCAGAATTGGCACCGAAGTGATTAAATAGTAATGACGATGAATGCTACTAACATCTCAATTTCTCAATAGCTGTTTGATGTCTGCTTAAATGATTATCACTAGTGAATGAGTGCTTTTAAGGTAAGACAGATTCTAAAAGGTTTTAAGCTCTTTGGTTGTTAATAATGTCAACTGCAGAAAAGTAAATCATAATCTGGACAAAAATTAGGTGCGAAAAGGTCATCCTATTTGTGAGTAGACAAGCTAAGCTTTCTAACATTGCCTCTTTCAGGACAGAGAAAAAAAAAGCTTTTTATAGTTCCATAAGAAAGCAAATAATGCTTATTAAATGTTTGGAAAAATTACAAAGCCAATTATAATCATCCTTCAAGGACATGCTAAATGAGATGCACAAGATCACTCAAAAATTAATCTATCATTGTATAAGTAACTTGTTATTCTGCCTTGAATTCTAATAGCAATCTGGAGCTGACAACAACTATTGTTCTAATACCTAAGGCCATGTAGAACCATTTCAATGCAAAACCCATTAATGAAAGAATAGATGCAAACTACATCATCTGTAAAACTGTTTCAAACTCTCCCCCAGCCAAAACCAGGACAGCACAACAGGCCTCATTTGTCATGTTCTTGTTACTATTCCATATTTATAGACATAGAAAGCTGTCAGTATAAATCATCAAGGTCATGGATTTGCAGAGCCCCCCAAAGATCACTTGTTCACATTTCTTACAAAACAATTTTAAGTATCAAGCATTGTACTTCAGTACTATACCTTACATAATGCCAAAAAAAAGTAGACTCTGTGACAAAGCTTGAAAACAGAAAAGCAACTACCAATTATGTTGAGACTTGAGACATACCAAGACATAGGTCTAAATAATGTTGCTCATTTAAATATTGCATGTACTTGAGAAAATGACATCTATATTTATGCTCTTATCAGTAATATTAATGCATCATGGGAACATTTGTAGATTTCATCTAAATTATTCACCTACACTATTTTATTATTTCCCCTTAAGAAGTTAAAAATTTAGAATACGCATCTTCCCTAGTTTCATCTTTCTTGTCCCTTCCTCATCTTCCAAAGTGTCAATTAAAATCAAGAAAAGATTATTCTTCAGTGTATTCAGCAAGGAAATGTAACATGAAATTTTAGTATATTCTAGAAAACCATGCTAAAAAGGATCAGCTCAAAGTTAGTCAAAAGAAATGTAACCGCAGCTTTTGTATTTTTACATCCATTCACAGAAGCAAGCAACTTTGCTTTTTGTCCAACTTAAACTGCTATATACAATTAAAAAGAAGTCATGCTGTTGAAAAAAAAGTTCTGCTTGACCACACATCTATTGATTTTTGGTTGCTTTGGTCCTAACCTATGTGCTTGCTACACTCCAAGCTTTTGGGAAATGTAGACAATTCAGTTCTGTGCCCACATCTTAATAAAATAAGTACCTTAGGAAGAACAACTGCTCATTGGAATGGCCATAATAAAAAAAACCCCAAAGATAGAAAACCAAAAGTTTACAGGGCAAATGTAAGGAAGCAATTTGAGAATTTACTGCTATGGACATTTCACTAAGGTGAGACACTTGTCAAATATAACAAAGATGTCTGCTTTAAATTATCCTTACACACTACTGCCAAAAATGTTTAGCCTCATGCTAGACACCTGTCATCTTGCTCTGCAATCAAGTGTTAGAGAAGCTGTTTTTCCTATAGAATTCCAACACTACTAGAAAAACGTTCTGACTCAAGAACCACACAGCTCACAGCCCGACATCTTTATTGCCCAGAGAAGACACTGTTGCCACATTCTGCAGGACTGTCCCAAATATCATCACATGGGAAACTAAAGAGAACAAACCAATTTATGTTCCATTTAAATTGTGGAGTTAAAATCCTCTAAATACTCCTTAATCATCTTTCTTGCATCTCATCTTCTCATTTGAATGACATGGTGTTAAGAAATACCGCAAAACATTTAATTTGCTCCTTTATTCAAATGTTAGCTCTTGACTCCTGAAGATATTTTCTGGCAAGCATGGAACTTGAATTAAAATCTAATTCTTATAATAACTATAGCTTTTTAGTAGGTATCAAAAACATACACAACCTTCTATATTAAGCTATCAATGAAAGTAGTTCTGAGTTTTCTCCCTGACCTTTTCTTGGAAAAGAAACTTTTTAAGCTGGTAATTTCCATGCTAGTACCCTCCCCAGTGATTTACCTCAAGGGATGAGATGCTTTCAGGATCAGCACTTATTACTAATACCTCTCAAAGCTTTTAACTAGGACTTCATAGAAATTGAGGAGATTGGGAACTTCTCATGCCAAAAAAGTTTTATTTCTTTGGCAACTTCAGTTTTAACAGTCTATTTCATCCTACCCCATTCAGATGCTGGGGAAAAGCTCACAACTCAAAAGCAAAACTCTGCATTTTCCCTCAAATGGCAAAAGCAGCTCTTCTCTGTATGTATCACTAGATCAAATTTACTGTGATTTTGATGTTTGAAGCCATAGAAAAATGGAAGCCAGCAATCCAATATAATGACAACCCCATTGAACTGTAGCATTACCTACATATCCATCACAGTTGGTAACACAACTGTGCAGCTATCCACAACTCTGGTCCAGCATGATGCTTCAATTTGTGCTGTCCCTCAACTGTCAACCCTTACCCCCCAAATTCCAACATATCAAATGCTACAATACAGTGCTCTGATAAGAATTCTGTTCTTCATTGCATTAACAGCTCACCATGGACTTCAGAGTAATGTATTAAACCAATCAGTGCCTTGAGAGGCTCTGAACACTGGACTGATCCTTAAAAAGTAGGTTTTAACTAGATCAGTCCTTGGGGTAAATTTGTTAGTTCCATAATTTAAACTGGAGCCATCTACAATCCAAATAACAGCACCCTGCTGTATCCCTCCTCCTGAGGAAGGAGGAGGACACGCTTTCACAAAGAAAGCCTAGGAGCACACACCTGCTGAAGTGAGCTTTTGCGCTCCATTTCTACTCAAATTCAAGGCTACCTGCTAACATTGCCAAAGCCTTTTTCCCCCCCAACTTTTCACAGTATTATATATTACCACAACACAGAAATTCAATTTTAGAGCAGCCATAATCTAATTCTTCATGCCGAAGGCCACACAAAGCAGTACTGTTAACATAAGTTCAACTAATTGTAGAATGGATAAATTGCACTGCCAGGGACTTTAATAAAATCGCTTGATTCATCTCTTTCATGGTTTCTTCCATAAATAACATTTGAAGATGAAATCAGTCAGCTGAAGTCACTTCAGGCACAGCATTCCTATTTATTTTTAGTATTCTCTGTTATAGTAAGCATTCAATGTAAAGTCATTTTTAATTAGGTAGGAAAGGAGTTGCTAACATATCACTTATTACAATACAACCTTTATTAGATATTCACTTAGAATAGATTTTTTTTCTTGACTGTGAATGAATATATAGAAGACCAGATACACCCGTTCTTAGCTTCCATTTAACAATACAATAGCAACTCTGGCACTGAAACAGGCTGAGGATATGCAGAAGTCAGAGGAACATCAAAAAAATTTCAGTTATGTCTGTACTACAGATCCTCAACTCTTCACTGGTATAAACCACATGTGAGATCACTTCTGTCCAGAAACACAGGAACTCAGAGACCACACAGTGTCTCCATCTATTCTGTTTTCCATCATCTACTAAGCGTTTGTGGAAAACTTTGAAATAGGTGTCTTTGTTCTTCTGTTCACTCTTACATAACAGTATTCTCTTTCTGTGCTTAAAAAAAACAACTAACACCAATGATCAAAGAGTGGTTTGTTGACTAAGCACAAAGATCTCCCACCTTTAGAAACTGGGATAAACAATTTCATAAGCAGCAGAAGGCTACCTGAAGAAACACAAGAGCCTAAATACTTACTTGTGAGATGTAAGCAGCAAGCATTACAGACAATGCCTCAGACTTGTCTCTGCACTCAGGTCTTTGTCTCATCTAGAGTTGATTTTTTTTTTTAATACAAGGCTAATATAGCAAAAAAAACCAAAACAAAAAACAACCACAAGACAAAGAGAAAAGTGTCATTCCTTCCAGAATCATGTTCAGCTCCTCTGAAGTAGAGGAAGTAGAGTAATCCAAACTGGTAAACACACACTACACTCTGAGCCAACCTCTCCCTGAGGTTTAGGGAAGCACAACAGCCCAGAAACTTTTCATTACTGAAGCAATTTTTGTATTATGTCATAACACTGGGACAAGTCCAGCCACCAATATAAACTGGAATGCAGGTACATGGCATCCACATACTGTCAAGGGCACACTCAGTTCATTCTTCAGACCATGAGAAGGGCATTGCTTACGCTGTTACAGGTGAAGATAGCTTAAATATGGAAGCCTGACCACCACTGATGGTGGGAAAAGTGTTATGAAAGCACTACAGCATAAAGAAAACCCTGCTCCAACTTTGAAAACAGACCTAATAGGTATTTTTCACTGTCTGTGACACATTTCTACCTCAGTCCACCCATATATCAAAGGCAGCTCACTGTTTCAGGAAAAGATTCTACACCTGCCTGCAAACAATGACAAAAAATTCA
The DNA here is from genome assembly GCF_020740725.1 of Corvus hawaiiensis. Lineage (NCBI taxonomy): Eukaryota > Metazoa > Chordata > Aves > Passeriformes > Corvidae > Corvus > Corvus hawaiiensis. The sequence continues at coordinate 30,387,392 of NC_063215.1, forward strand.
CATCAGAGGTAGATAACAACCCACTCCCATGTGAGCTCAACCAAAACTTCTGTAAAATAGCTCCTTGATTTCTCCCACTCTCCCTTAACACCCACCGTAAAACAGAACAGATAGTTCCAGAAGGATGAAATACAGCAGTTAAAAATAAAGGAAATCAATGTCACACTCCAGGCATTTGCATAGACATCTCAGTTGAAGTTTACAAAGCAACAAATTAGCCCAAAAATCTTGGTAATTAAGGCATTCAGATAACAACTAGTTCTCATGCTTGATGTTTCACCTCATTTTTCACTCAGTATTTGTGTAAGTTGTAAATATGTTGACACTAAAGCAACAACATTGAAGATAAGGTATTGTCTTCATCTGAGAAAACAAACAACACGTAACACTGAAGTTATTGACTGTGGATTTCCAGGTTCAGCTAGTGTTGAGGACAGAAGCATATTGTGATACTCAGCTGAATGGTGCCTACAACCAATCTGGGCTCAAAAATAAGTAGGCAATAACATTGGAAGTAGGAAATATTAGCAATAAATTGAAAAAATTCCAAGAATCACATAATCATTAAGGTTGGAAAAGACCTCCAAAATTATCAAGCCCAACTTCTGACCAAATACCACCATGCCCACTAAACCATATCATGAAGCACCGTATCTACTAAGGTTTTTGTTGTAAATTGTTTACATTTCAGTCAGGAATAAAGTTGCTTTATTTTCCACAATCTCACATTTTAGATGTTTTCTAACAGTTATAAAAACCATGCTTGGTTGTTTGAACAAAACACTAATGAGATTCTCCCAGCTAATGAGTTTGTTCTTGATGTTAGTCTCATGGAGGCTAGAATAACACTATATGAACACTATTTGTGCTCTTCAGCAGTGTAATGTAGTTGAACAAGAAATTAATCTTTTCTTCTATAATTAAAGGAAACAAAATATGACATGTTATTACAGACTAAATGGGGGTCTACATCTTTTTTGGCCATCACATGATCCAGATGTCAGCAAGATAGCCGGAATAATTTAATGACCCATGTCACTTTAAGAAAAGGCTTAAAGTAATAAAATTTATCATCTGGGTCAGGTTAAAGCACTTAGTCAATGGAGCTGAGAGCAATTCAGCTCACCTAAGACACCCACTAGTTGATCCACTCAATTGCTCTCCTACCTACTGCACAGACCCTGATGGCCACCAAGCTGTTGGGGATTCTGACACATCTGAGAACCTGTCCTGAACTGCTTTCCATAATTCTGCTGTAACTGACACCAGCCGGAGAGACAGAAAATCATTAGCTATACTTGTTACTAATTTAAGAACCTTAACATAGTAAGTACCTTACCCCCTTCCCTCTTTCTTAAATCCTTGTTTGAGTTTTATACATTTATAGTTTGCCAGAAACTGAACAGCTCCTTGGGTAACAATGTTTCAAAATAATTTACTGCAGGAGCTGTTGCTACAAAGGCACTTAGAATTCACAAGCAAAGCTACATGGGAACAACCTTATGTTAGAGCCAGGCTGCAATGGAAGAAAACATTATATTAGCAAGGACATGAACCTTAAGATTAAAACCTATCAGAAAAAAAGTAATTTCTGAGAAACTTTAACTGATTGATAACAGATAAATCTTTATCTTAAGCTTTAAAGCTGCTTCTTTGTTGCAAAATTTCACCTTGATGACAAATTAAAACATGTAGCATTCCAAACACACTGATTATTCACTGAAGGAAGAAAGAACAGAGTAGAAAAGCAAACGGCCACATAAACATTAAATGTTGGCCAAAGCTAGTAAGTTAAAACAGTCCCTGTCCTTTGTATATAAAGGCAAAGTCAAGCAGTTGAACTAACATAGCCTCAATCACACAGTTTACAATTGGTTACAGAATGAACTCTTCCAAATCCCTCTAAGTCACAGAAAGAACTGCAGTAGTTTAGCTCCATACCAACTCTAGGTTACACCACATTTCAGTGAATTAAAAAAAAAAAGGCAACATTTAATTCTCTACATCATGGTGGAGAAATAAAGGCTTAAGAGCAAGAGAAGTCAGTAACTGTTAAAAGTCATAAGCAATGTGACATTCCCTTGCATAAACACTTTTAAATTAAGTCTGATCTGTGTTCAGTACTAAAACAGTGGTCCTTAAAGCAAAAAGTTAAAACTTGGAACGAGTGTCTCAAACCATGAAAATCCAGAGCTAAAGACATTGCTGAATCTTTTTAGGATGACAAGTTTTCCACACAGGTACAGCCAGTGATAACCGCAAGTATCATGAAGATAAAAATCTGAAAACCTTGTGTAACAACTTACTGTGTAAGTGATAGCTGCCAACATTCCAATCACAGTTAAGGAACTAATGGAAAATGAAAGTGCAGTCAAGCCATCTGCAAAAAAAAAAAAAAAAAAAAAAGAACCTGTTGAAAATACTTAAAGTAGATGTGTAAGAACACTTCTTCCTAAATTAGTTTTCATGAGAGATTTAAGTTCATGAGAAAGAAGAAAAAGATTAAGACACAGTTACCATTCATAACTCAGACAAAAAAATTTACCTAGAAGAGCTTTTTGACCACAGCAGATCTTTATCCCAAATTGCACGGTCCCGGACAGACTCTTGTCTTTGTTACAAGCTCACAGAAGTTGCATTCACCCAAATGGCTGAATAGCCAGTAATGAACTTGCTCCCAGAGCTGCCTAATGCCTCTTGAAGGTTTATTTCTGGTCTCCCCAGGGTGCCGTGTAACTTGTACAACTTTCACGTGCATTCGGCATGGTTCATCTTAGTTTTGTTTGCTATCACCTGATTTCTCCTAATAAAAGCATTATCCAGAATCAGACAAGCATGGAACCTTCAAACAACCAAAAAAAGCCTCAGCTTCACTCAATGTATATACAGACCAACAAACTGGAAAGAGTTCAGGTGACTGTAGAGTTACTGTAGTCTTATAACTCTAGTAATTAAAAGAGATAGCAGAAAACAAGAGTGACCAAATAAAACAGGCATTTAACTCCCTAACACCTGCATAATTCTCCAGGTCTATCCCTAACCTCACCATGCAAGACCTCACAAGTGGTTTTGGTTACATAGTATCATGGAAACTTAAAGTAACCACTACAGAAATTAACTTCAGCAATCAATTTCACATTTGTGCTCAAGCCATAACCAAACTAGAGTTTAGTGTTCTCCCCCCTATCCTCCCCTCTAGCTAATTCAAGAATTTAGAGTACAGTAACTTTTATTCCTGCTCACACAGAATTACTAGCCTGTGTTCATTCCATTCTTATTTCCTGAACACAGCACCAAACAGTCACAAACTGAGAAATCATAACTATCCTCTATGAGGAGCTGCACCCCTCTTCTGACCAAACTAACAGGCCTCCTTCCAAAACCACCAAAAACTAATAGAATAGCACAGCCAAATCCAACTTCACAGCTCAAATCTCTCCTTTACTCTTTTTGCTAGATAGTATCAAACAACTTTCCCAGAGGTAAAAGCAGTATGTTCTTGCCTTTCAAATACCACAGCTATGTCTAAAACGTATCAAAAAAAACCCCACAAAAATAAACCTAGAACTAGTTTCCCTTCAGTAGCTGTGAAAATTTGACTTATTTCTGAAGTTTAGGAGAAAAAAAAGCCCAAATGCATGACCCCTATTCATAACATATCACACAATGTACTTACACACTGTATTTGATGATCTTCCTGTACAAGTATTTGAAACCAACATTTAACAACCATTTTAAAAGTCTGAACTATGCTCAATGGAACATTAAGAAACTAACTGGCTGAAAAATTGATAATTGTATACCAGAAGTATATTATCAGGCTTTGTCTCAGTGGATCAGTTTGCATTCCTTTCATAATCCCACTACCAACTACCAAGTGATGATCGGATGTTTGTCCTGTGTCTCAAGATCTTTGTATTTCTTGGGCCACTGCAGACAGACAAAGGAAAGGGGAAATTAATATAGAAACAGGACAACAGGTACAAGTAAAGACAAGAGGCAAGCATTTTGTCCTTATTTCTCCAGCATCTGGAACAACAAAGAACCTTTTGCAGAGAATTGTTGTCTGTAGAGTAGCTCTACAAAAACACAGGGGCCCCCCTGTGTGGGGGTCTTGGGAGACAGCAATCTGAAGACAAGCCAGCAGCATGCCCATCTATTAAAGGAAGGGACCATATAGGGAATACTGCAGCCAGTTTTGAGGCCCCTGCTACAGCTAAGACTGATAAATCTGAGCAAGGGGAGAACTGAGTTGGTTGGAAGTTGGAGCACATGCTGTGCAGAGAAGCTGAGGGAGCCAGGCTTGTTCAGCCTGGAACGCAGACAAGCTTGGAGACACCCAACACAGCCTGTCTGCTTAGCAAAGAGGTGGAGCCCAGGCTCTTCAGTGGTGCATAGTTGTCAAGTGTGAGACAATGGGTGACAGCAGGTATACCCACAACAGGTAAGAGGAGAGATTTTTTTCACAATGAGTTGAGTCTCCAAACTTAGGGGGTTTTCAAGAGCTAGCTGATTGTCTTGGGGTGACTTTATGATATTGAATCCCATATTGCTGTTCTATGCCCAGAAATTAATTTTGTGCCTTTCTATGCCTTTAAACTGAGCCTGAGAGGGGGGAGAGAAAAGTGTACTTTTTCAAAGCACCTTTGCAGTTTGTTTTCATGTTTCAAGGGCACAGAGATAGAGACAGTTCTCTGCGTTCAGCAGTGGCAGGAGCAGGAGGAAGCACCCTGCTTGCTCGCTTTCCAGACAGCTTTTGGCTTTCTTTTTCTCTGGAGAGAGACGGAGTTGAACTTTTGTTTTCCTGAGACTTCATTTTTTTTCCATTTTTCTCCGCTGGACAGTTTCAACACCAGAATACATTGGGAGGACTTTCCACCGAGGCCTTGACCCTGGAGGTGGGCACACCACCTTGTCCCAGCTCCAAGGAGGGGGAGAGAGAGACTACGAAAGGACTGAAATTTTCCCAGGTTTCTCTCAGCAGAGCAAGAGGTTTTATTATTATTTAGCATTATTATCCTCTTCCAGTGTGTTTGTTAAATAAATAGTTTGTATCTCTTTCACTTTCCTTCGAGAAAAATTCATTTTTTCCCAAACCTGGGGGGGGGGGGGGGGGGGGGGGGGGAAGGGGTGGTTGTAACCTGCCTTCTCAGAGGATATATTTCCAAGTTTGACCAAACCGGCAATACTCATAAAGCCCTGAGCAATCTAGTCTGACCTTACAGCTTCCTTCTTGGTGCAGATTTGACTAGATGGCCTGAGGTCTCTTTAATCTGAATTATCCTATGAAATTACAAGTCAGAAGGGAATGCTGATAGAAAACAAAATCAGACTTTCACATGCCAGCCCAGAATCTTAATCATTTTACTTTCTTAGTTCAAATAAACATTGGCTATACTGTATTTCATAGCAAAGACAGAGCCAAATACTTTGTTACAGTCTGTCACAGGTTAGCAAGCATAGTCGCAGAAGTGATGTTCTTGCAAAGGGGTGCTTACAGCTTCCTTGATGACCTGACAGAACCTATCAACTGGCTAGTTTGAATATTGACAATTTTTTAAGCCACATAAAATTGCGACCGCCTCTGTGATCCACACTTAAGAATAGGCAAACCTCAGGCCAACCTCGCTCTCTTGCTTCCAGCCAGGGGACAGGTAACCGGGCTGGGCCCGTGCAGGGACCCAGAGGGCCCTGCCAGGACCTGCTCAGGCCAGGCCCAGGCCGGGCCACAGCCATCCTGGAGTGGATGGGCCCTGTTCCACCTGCACACCCCCCCCCCAGCCCTGCTCTGTGCAGACGGAGGGGCCCGGCTCCCCCTCTCCAGTGCAGCCAAGATTCAGCTGAAGCTGCACCACTGTCAGCAAAGGATCATGTGACCAACAGTGATAAGCTTCATTCCAGCTGCAAGGCCTAGGTGAGATTAACCCTTTTAGTGCTGCAAATGCTGCAGACATTAAGTAAAGAAAGAAGAGCTGAAATCCAGAGGGAGGGGAAAGAGGAGATGCTTAAAGCTGAAAATCTGTTGTAAAGCTATGGTGGTGATGGACTATGATACATCAGAGTACCCATTGTAATTTCATGAAGGCATAGGGGGTGGAGCATTCAAACTGCACTTGTGAGCAAAAGTACCTGTGCTGAAACAACCAAATGCTGAAGCAGCTGTAATTTGATGAGAAGTTTGAACAGGGAGAGATGGAAGGGATGAGGACTCTTGCTCCAAACAGAAGGACAAGACCTCTGTTCCTACAGATGCTCCCAGAGATAGTCTTAGAGATGAAGATGAGGACCCCTTTGCTCCCAGGGAAAGGGGGGAGGGCCTCTCTTCTTAGAGATGAAGATACTCCCAGAGATGGGTGAAAAGAACCTTGGTTTCTCAGTGGCTCAACCTTAAAATTGTACCCCAGTAGCTCAAGAGTGGACCCTCGAAAGCAGTTGTGGGAAAAGCTGCAAGTTGGAGGAGGGACTCACATGCAAGCAGAGAACCAACCCGGGCAGCTGTCTCGTGATACTTGAAGCCATGAGAGAATTTCTTGTGGAGATGTCTCCACAGCATGAGCAAGAGAGACTCCTCTTCCTAAATGAGCTGAATAAGGTTATTATGGCAGTGGTAAACAGACTGAACATCTCAAGGGTTGTCTTTTTACATTGTCACTGGGAGAAGGGAGAAAGGTGGGGGGAGAAGAAGTGTTCTGAAGGTGTGGTATGATTTTGGTTTTTTTCCTCCTTCTTTTGAGTCTGTTAATAAACTTCATATTCTTTCAAAGTTTTGTGCCTGCTTTGCTTTTCTCCTAATTCTTATCTCACAGAAGGTAAACAGTAATGAGTATTTTGGGCCAAACCACTACACTAAATTGGTGTTTCCGCACTGTTACGAACTGAACCCACTACACAGTCATATCAAGGTTACCTGGAAAAATCAGCTTACATCTCAGCTCAACTGCTATTACAACCTGCATAAACAGTTTAAGAAGCATTTTTTCCTATGTTGTTATAATCTCTGCAAAGCAAGAGAAACACCTACAAGCAGACAGCCAAAACATTCAATAAGCTATAGATTTGTCTTCCCCATCTCCTATGCTTACAAGCACAAATTACAGCACAGAGCATATTATAATTAAAGACTATGTGAGGATGTCAAAGCAAACAAGGGCTTTGAGTATTTAAGTGGCAAGAGGAATAAGAGGCAAAATAGGGGCCTGGTGCTGAGTGGGGCAGGGGACCTAGTGAGACAGGACTTTTCCATGACAAGTCTGAGGTACTGAATGCCTTCTCTGCCTCAGTTTTTACTAGCAAGACCAGACTTCAGGAAACCCAGGCCAGGAAGCTCAGGGAGAAAAGCTGGAAGGAATATGTATCCTTGGTGTAAGAGGATCAGGTTAGAGAATACTTAAGTGAACTGTACATGTAAAGTTGATGGGGCCCTGAAGGGATTAGTGATCTCTGTCAGTGTTTGGTGTATGTCACTGCAGAGAACTTTTAGTCAGTACAAAATTCCTGGAATAATACAGAATATGACTTGATGAAGGCTTGCATGATTATATCCTAAAACATTCACAGAGAAGCCAATACTCTGATGCATATCAAGAATGAAGCACTAAATAATGGACTACTTATGCATTGGGATGAATGTTTGCTAGACAATTTTTAGTTACCCTTCTTTGACTACATTTGAAAAGTGACATCAAATCTGTCTTAGCTCACCTATAAAACACTTCCTTCACACCTTTACCCTGAAAACATACCTTGGCTAAGCACATGAACTACATCAGCTAAGTGTTAAATACTATTTCATGGAGCTTGGTCTTCACAACAGTTCTTCACAGTCCTAGTGTAAAGTATAACAAATATGAACAATTTTAGAAGAGGTCAGTACTGCGAGAGCAAAGGGAAGAAGTTGTCTAACACCCACAGGACTTTCCTGTCTAAACAGACAGAACCACTCACTTGTCTCATTCTTACAGTGAGCAGCAGTACTGCATTTCATTAGGTAAATGACTGAAGACTGTCACACATGATACACACTCACCACACCCTAAAAGCCAGCAAACTTCAGTGCCCAAGTAGCATTTAAAAGCGGAGTTAAGCGAAGACTGTGGAAGAAAGGAGCCTCCTCTCCCCACCATAAATATCAGAGGATACAGCACTGGAGTCCTTGCTGTCAAATAGGGACTGTATTTAAAGAACATAGAGGAGATCCTGGCAGTGTTTTTCAAGAGAGTTCTAATTTTTTTTTCCTCTGAACAGGAGGAACACTTGTATTGCAAAGATTTACTGTAGGAAAGCAGAGAAGAGTTAGAAAACCGTCACCAAGGAAGTTAATTATCTTGTTCAGTCAATGAACAAGTGACAGAAGTTAGCAGAGTAGCAACTCATGCAAAGCTCAGAACAAATCTCAAACTTACGACTACTTCCAAATTCTTCAAAGAGGAGCTTCACTTTCTCCCACTCTGTGGAGTTCTTCTTGTTAGGAATATCCAAAGGAACAAAAGCACTACAACACAAAAAAAAAAGAACTTTCTTACCCTAATTAGTCAAATATAAAAAGAATTCTACTTCCAAATTAAGAAAATAGATATCCACTAATTCCTGAAGAAAAAGCAGTGTTTAACTTTATTCCCATTCTCCTCAAATGCTGCATTTAGATCAGCAGAGTACATGTAAGTGTGTGTAGAGTCAGGTCTGAGGTCAATGAACAAGTGATATTCTATTAACCCTGAAAGAGGTAAGGGCCCTACACTCAAGTATCATTAAAAGATGTATTAATATGATTTATTATCCCAATTTGATTCTTATGCAGAGGAGCAAATAAACTCTAAACATCGAGACAAGTTCTCTTATAAATACACACTTCTGAAAGCCAAAATAAAATAATAATTTCTAAAACAAGCATTAAAATATAAAGGGATGTGTTTATCTTCCATTATTACAACTAAAGTAACACATCTGCTCCATTTCATTCTTAGTTCTGCAGTTGACCCAGAGAACTGAGCTGCAGAGAAGTTCATTAAGTATTTTTGTTCTTCCAACAAGCAGACTGGCAAAGACTGGTCAGAGAACAATGTCAGGTAAAGCAGGCCCCTAGCTGAACGCGTCCTGTTGCCAGGCTCACCATTTGAAGTCAACTAATAAGAGTAACTCTTCAGCACCTCTACAGACAAAACAGCTGGCTTTGTAACAGCTGGAAAAACAGTACCTCCATAGCAAAAACCCACTGAAACCACAGCTTTGACACATGAAATAGAATGTCTACGAGTCACAAGGAAGACAGATTTGAAGGGAAACACTTTAGGCAAAGAAGGCAAGAACTCAAACCGAAGTCCATAAAGTATGTTTACAAGTATCATTTGGACTTGTACGACAAAGACTACATTATTAGGTCTCTGCTTCAAGTCCCAAAGAAATACATATATTCCAGGAGCAGCCTCAAACTTTAAGTACAAAATACATGCTTTTGTTTCAAAGGTTAGGGGTAAACCAGCTGTGTGCACATGCAATCATCACATCAAAACCAAACTGATACTCTGCCAAAAAAAAACCCTGACATTTTAGAAGTCAAGATTTTAATTCTAAAAAAATCTTCTTGACTGTATAAGAGGCAGATTAAGGGCTAGCATTTGCTTAAGTTGACACATGCTTGTTGACTTTAGATTTATTCTTTTATCTGCCTCTAGTAGCAACTCCTTCTGTAAAAGAGCATCCAGGCAAAATGAAGACACAGGTACTAAAACCAAGTTAGGCAACACTTCTACTTACAAATGATAGAAAGAAATAACTGCAGGTTTATTTGCTAAAAATGGTTGAAATAGGAGACTCTGAGAACATAAGTGAGCTCAAGTCCTTTTTATTTTAGCACCGCTATGGATTTGCTATTTGTGGACCACACACAGGGAACAAATGAGATGGAAGAACATTTTAGGATATTTATAATTGCTTGCTTTTTTTCCCCCAAGAACAAAAGGGTTGTTTTTTTTTTTTCTGCTGAGACTACCTACAACCAGTATGTCAAATGACACTAATCAAAGCAGGACCACTGTATACATTATACTCCTCAATTAGCACTCAGATAAACCTTGACTGAAGAAGATGGACATCTAATTCAGTTCCTCCTCAAGTTCCATGCACCAAAGGCCCCAGAAAGAACACATGAATTATACATTTAGGTAATCCAAGCAAAGAAAACAGCTCAGCTGTGATGTCTGATACTTGGAGTTCTGGACACAAATCAAATTATTAACTGTGGCAATTTTAAGAATAGAAGCAAATTGCTGTGCTGTTCAAAACACAACCTGGGTAAGTTATGATTAAAATCTAGATCAATATCTAGGCTGCAGAACAAGGCAAGTAAATGCAAGACAAGCAGCTTAAAACTATTCACTCTTGGCAGGGCTAATACACAAGTGTATGATGGGCGAAGTTTGATCCTTAAATCAAAGTGTTGTTAACTGTCATCCTTAGGAAATTATTTTCCAACACACCAGATTTAGACTCATTTCCTTAAGTGAGTTCTGCTGTGATATAATTTGCATAACTATTTATAGGATAATTAGACATATTCATAGCTTTTTAAGAGCTAATGGTTCTAGAAAATTTAAGGTAACCAGTTTAATTCTAAACACTGACAGTCAGGGAGGCATTCATTTTGGAACCAAAATTCATTAGCCTCAAAAACAAACATTTTGTTTCATACTAGACTGCTTAAGGGTACCTTAACGTACACTGCAGTATCTCAAGCCCCTTGACAAGCACATGACATTTAGAGAAAGTATAAGGAAAGTAGATAATTTATGGGAAGGGAAAAGTATGACAAGTAAAAACTAGTTCTGAGTATCCCAGTATAAATTTGCCCTATACTTTGCTTTTAATGATACTCTGCGTCAGGTTATTTGTGTGCAGAGGATTTAAGTGTTACAGATATGCACACTTCTGCCAGACAACTGTTTCATAACAGACAAGTAAAGCAAGAGGTACAAACACTACTCCTCATAACAATTTGGCCAATAACATCCTGCTCACTGAGCTGTGTTATGAAGTCAGAAAAAACCTCCAAGATCATGCAGTACAAAACAGATTTGTTTCCCAAAACAGTCACAAAGATCTCTAGTGGAGCAAGGTCAACATCTTGGTAAGAATAAGACACTCAAACTTTGAGCTTAATATAGCTTTTATAATTTATTTGAGGACCGCTGGCCACAGAAATGGCAAAACCTTCTTGTGTAGGCCTTTAAAGCTATTTATTGACCTGTTTTAATCATACAGACTACTTGCTAAACCCATCAGAACAGAGGCTGTCTGACTATGAAACGCTAGGCATGTAAGTACAGGAAGAAAGACTTTGTCAGGCACTTAACAGGAAATATTCCAACCCCTCTCACTCTTGTAACCTGTGTGCAGGAAGATTCTAGTCCATTAAGCCTAGCCACTTCGAGTCAAGCCCAGTACATAAAATTCCAGTCTATTTTAACATTGCTCTGATCCCAAACACCAGTGAGAGAATCCCCTGCTACTCCAAGACTAGTCTTCACTACCACATTCAATCAAACCACACATATAGAAGCTTCAGCTCCAATATTTTTATCTCTTTCTGTCACACTGGACTTCTGCAGCCACTCCCTGCCCTTGCTATGGAAACAGCAGACTAACTCTTAACACAGGTAACTTCTTCAGAAGAAGCATATACATAAACACTGAGACACATGTTACTTAATATATATATAACTCTACTGGAAATAGAGTTCACATTTTCCTTCAGCACAGTCACCTCAGTTGCCTCTAAAACTGAGCCTTTTCCCCTTGAAGGGAGTCTTGCAGTCTCACTTAAAGGGGAAATACAAGAATTACCTTTTTTTTGTAGCAGCATCTTAGGTAGCAAGGATGCTTTATTCTGGGGGCATTAGGATGATACTACTATTTAATTATTACGACCATAAAAGCATGCAAGTAACCTCATGTGGATACTAGCAATAAAACTGTTCCAATTAGAAAACAAACTCCTGCTGTTTATCCATAGGTTTCAAGTCTGTACCCTCTGGGGAAGCATTGTTCAGTGACTCAGTCCAAGGGCAAGTGGCCAAGTAACAAGCTCTCTGGTTTGCAAATCAATCTCACTGTCATATGGCCAAGTACCAAAGGGGGTGGCCTATGCCACTGCAATTTACAAGCTGTGAAGACTTTTTAAAGAATAATACTAACAGCACAGAGGACAATTGGGGAGCTAAGAACCAAATTCTATACTACTGGGAGAGAGGAAGGAACATGCTTACAACTACTGAGGATTCAGTTAGGTGATACTACCAAAATTTCTAAACTGGATATATTATACAATTCATCTATCTATACCTATGATGTGAGCTACCTGTCAGAAACAGCTTTTGCCAGAAATTTTAGTAGTATTTCTAGACCATGATTAAGGTAACAAACCCCTTCAATCTCTTAAGAGCAAATACCTTACTTTCACTTAAAAGGACAAGAGACTTGATAAAAAGGTACCTTTAACTTTTATCAAAACTAAAACAATATTCCAGTAAGATGGTATACAACTGGAAGCATTAATTTCACTCTAGTTTCTACTTCACACTCCAGTACTTTGATATGGACCATTTTAGCACACATTTTGCAATTTTTACCAACTTTACTGCTGCAGTCAAAATGCTAAAAAGCTTATGACACAGCAGACACTAGAAACACTCAGTATTGGTGTGCATGTCATGCTTAATGGTGATCTGAAATCAATTTTCTGCTACCACCTGCAGTTTCAGAACAACAGTACTTGCTGCAAACAGGTTATTCACTTCAGTAATATTTGCCTTTTAAACAAATGCCAGCCAAACCTTTATCATAGAAGGCACAATTATAATGTAAGTATAACCCCACATTACACTTACATCCTTCAGACAGCATTTCCATTTAGGAAAGTATAAGCACATAACATCTAATCATTTTCCTAAAAAGCTGTTTTGCAATGTCCATTTCAGAAAAAGCATTTGAGAAAGGTAAAGCACTATTTGATGAGCAAGGATAAGGACAAGTTTTTACTCCCAGTTGTACACCGAAGCATTAATGTAGTTGTGTCACAGCCACCATGTCCTTGACATTAATTCACACTGCACATTCAGTCAACTTGGAAGCACAAGTACCTCCACAATTAAGAAAACCATTTTATCTTCCAGTTAAACTCTTACTTTTCAGGTACCTAATTCTCATGATACTTAAGCCCTATCAGTGATTAAGATAATGTTGATTGTACAGATTGAGTGCATCATAATTTACCTCTTAGAAGCACAGAACAGAACTCTGATAAATAAATCTTGCATAGAATAGTGCTCAATACAAATACTTACCCAATTAAGAGAAGAACTGCACAAATTGTGATGAATCCCAGGGTGTATTTGAGTGCAGTTTTAACCTGCTGTATATTAAAGAGAAAGTTAATACATCAACATAAAATGAATATAAAGGGATTTGTGCACACTAAGTATACTTAGCATAATAGGTATTCTACAAAAAAACTCCATAAAAAGCATGGGTAGTTTTATATTTAAGTCATAAGTATACATTCTTGAAGAGTCTCATAGCTTGAGAACTATGAACAATGACATGGAATTATGCTATATATCATATATATCATAAGCTATACATTTGAGCAGCTGCGGCTGGAAGCCTGGATATATTCAGTGCAAATACACTCAAAGAAAATACTTATTACTAATACTTTATATTATGGCTATTATTAAAAGTCTTCTTATGTTAAGGTTACAACTAAAGAGAAGGAAAACAATACTGATTAATTGATTAGAAGATTCTTTAGGAAAGTATTTTCATTTGAAAAGTAGTACCTTACTGGCACACATTTACTATATTCCCTGAAAGGTCTCAAGTCAGTGCATTACAAAAGTAAATGTGTTAGCTGCAGGTGAATTACTACTGCCTACTTTAAGGAAAAATGCAAACACTACAGTAGAAAGACACTAAATTTGAGTACCTGTTTCAGAATCAGAACCATCTTCCTATTCTCTACTTTAAAAGCTGTCACTATATATGTTCTCTATTCTAAGTCTCAGATAAGAAGTTTTAACTTCCTGTGTATGAAATCTTGCTCAAAAGAATTCTAGAAAGGTTAAAGAATTCATGAAAATATGGACATTAATTACATATCTCACTAAAGTTTCACTTCATGCAAGACCACAACACTCAGACTAGGGAATATCAGACTATGTCTTACTAAGAGCTGCTCCAGGATTTTTATGGGACTATAGTAATAAACAAATACTACAATGTTAATACCATTTCTAAGTTAAAAAAATCATTTTTGCTTTCATTTTTTGGGCTATATTCATCTGCCTTTTCAATGCTTGGTGCATTTGCTAGAGTAAACTTACTGAGCATGTGTTGCCATCATCCTCTTCCTTCTCTTCGTAATAGAAATAGACAAAGGGAATCCACAGAAAAACGCAGAACAGAATGATCGAGTACAGACCTAGGAGGAAAAATTTAATTAAATTAAGTTACATGGGCACTTCATTTACTGCACAGTAATTCAAAGGAAAGAGTAAAACATTCATTTCCTCTCATTCTAGCTCTTAACTTCAAGTATTGAAAAGTTACTAAAATTCACTAGGCAGCATACAGACTATTACTGTTTTGTGAGCTCCAAAGGACTTTGTCACACTGACCGCTGCTGTCCACTGCCCGGGCTGGCTCCAGCGGTGTGTGACAGGAGTGGGGAGCAGCCGCAGGCACGGAGCTTTAAAGCTGCTCCTCTGAAGCCTCAGCTCTACCCTGCGGAGCGCCGGCTCCAGACACTGCAGCACTCAGCAGCCCCGGACGAAGGGAAAGATAAAAAGTAGCGAGGAGGCCGGCCACAGGAGGTACCCCAACTTTATTGGAGGGATCCACAGAGGACAAGCCCCGCCTGCAGCGCGCCCATGCCTTATAAAGGGGGGGTGAACAAGGGGAGTACACCAACCAGGGACCAACAAGCGGATTAGGAGGGAGGGACGCTGGAGGGAAGGACTCACATCTGGCCCAATGGTCTTGGGGGGTGGAGAGAGAGGGGTCACATGCCCCAATGGGGCGTCGAAGTTTAGGGGATTTCCAAGAGGAGAGGTATCCGAGGGGGCAGGATCTTGGGGGACTGACGGGGGCCAATAAGGGTAATTAGGGAGGGCTCAGGTGATGGACACTGAACCTTTTGGAACAACAGGAGGGGTCTGGGTGATTGATAGGGAAAGAGCCAGAACAAGGGGAGGAGAACAACCATGTAGGGAGCACCGGGGGAGCGGCTTGGGTCTGGGGCAAACCAACTGGGAATAGGAGTGGGGAAGGTAGGGATGAACCACTGGGGTACAGAAAACATATGAAAATACAATAAAAACCTCGCATCACCACACGACTTGAGAAAGTTAACGCTTTCAGACTAAGGATTTCAGATCCATCTTCAATTCAGCAATAACAAAAGACTAAAAGTAATCAACTGTATGCAGATGATATACAATACTAGCACACTAGCTTAAAGTATAGTGAATAAAAGCAAGCTAAGCCACCCAATAACAGGTTGTTCAGAAAAACATATATAAAATGAAACTAATTTAAAGCTATTTTGATCATTGGATTCAGTATCAGATTCTACTATTAATGTAAGTACATTATGGATGAAAGACATGGTTGTTGCTGATGACCTCAATTCACAAAACAAAAAGCTGTAGCAATATAGTATCACTTCACACTCCCTTTTTAGAGGAAGGACTAATTGGAGATTGCAACAGATATTTAAGTAGCCACTAAGCCAAAACAGTCATACTGTCATGTCACTTTGATGCACAGGTGATCATAAGAAAGTGAAAGGTTTAACACATGTCTTTACAAATACTGTCAAGTTTTGAAGACATTAAAAGAGCTGGTCAAAATCAATTGGACTGATTTGCCAGTGGTATGAAGACAAAAGACAAATTCACGTAGAGAATTTCAAGTTTACACCTTCAGCTCTCTGTATTGCAAGTCAAACATGCTTTAGAATACAATTATTTAGGAAAATCTTTTAATACTTCATATTCTCTTATACTGTGAACATTTCAGAAGTCCATTAGGAAACCAAAAACTGCGAAGCAGTATATTACAGTATTTGCACCCCAAAAGAAAAGTATCCCAGAAGAGTTTACTAAGCCCTCAAAATGTCAGAATTGCTATACAACCAAGACAGCTTGTGCCAGCACAAAACTGCACCTTTGAAGGAGTAAGTAAAAATACTCGGGACCACAAGTCCTGTGATCTTTGGCTATTTTTCACCTTTCCCTCATTTTGCATGACTAACACCTTTCCATTAATACACTCATTCCTGACTTAAGTTTGTGACATCTTATCTTGGCTAGCATAGTCCTTACAGTGCCTACGTGCTCCAAAGAAATCCACCTTAGCATTTTCTCCTGAAGTTGGTATAGAAGCCATATAAAGTATCAACACCTAGAATCTAAATGTGAATCAGTAATTATGTCTAAA
Organism: Corvus hawaiiensis; assembly: GCF_020740725.1. NCBI lineage: Eukaryota > Metazoa > Chordata > Aves > Passeriformes > Corvidae > Corvus > Corvus hawaiiensis. The sequence goes on from NC_063215.1 coordinate 30,403,883, forward strand.
TAGAACTCATTTTTTGGAAAATATTTAAAAGTGTTAAAGGTATCTACTGTTTAGAGTGCTGAGTTAGTATGGCAATACAAGAAGAGAAACAAGTTCTCAGTTAGTTCATGAATGCTCACATTTGCCAAGAGCATAACATTCAGGGCTGTAAAGCACCTTGAAACTTCTAACTCTAAAAACAAGCCTTCCTAGACATTCTAGAGCAGTAGAACTACTGCTAGACTACTAGAAAGTAGTCATAGTACCTCAATATTGTGAATGCTTTCAGAGATCAAGCCTCTCTAATCTATGATCTTTTTACATTAGTCCTAAATCCACACCACAATAGGCCAGTAAATTAGGCAAGTTACATGCATCATTAGTCCAAGATCAGAATAATCAGCCCATAGAGGTCACCACAAACACAGAAAAATCATCACTTACGTGTTATACTACGCTGAATTCAGCATACCTTACTGATGAGTTATGCCCTTAGCTCATTACATAATGGGACTGTGATCCATGTTTCTTCCAAGGCAACAAAGGAAGAAACACATTGATTAAAGAGACTATCTATGAACTGTATGAGTAAATCGACTTACACAGAATCATTAAGGTTGGGAAAAAACTGCAAGATCCAACCTTTAAATACGTTACCTGTTGCCACTAAACTGCTAGAGAATCACAGATTAAACAGATCTTTGAGTATTGCATGCATTATAAACATGCAGCAGTATAAACTCCAATCTACACTTGCCGAGCTTTTGCAATTGTAACTTGCTCTTTTGAAAAACTTGGTTGCCATAGTAATTTTACTGGACTAGCACAGAAAATAAGGCAGCTTTGGATTTGCTTTTCCCAAGCAAAATCATTCCAAATCAGACCTTTTTGTTTATAGATCAGGTGGTTTTAAACTGCCTGTGAAGGTTTTTTTAGTTAGAATTGAAAACTAGATTTATAACTCACATAGTTGAAGCAAAAGATCACGTTTGCTATTATACTAAAGAAGGCAGATGAGGAGTGGCTCAGGTCAGTGGGTCTGTACAAGCCTGAAGGAGACTGAGGGGAGACCTCACTGCAGTTACAACTTCCTCATGAGGGGAAGAGGAGGGACAGACACTGATCTCTTCTCTCTAGTGACCAGTGACAGGACCCGAGGGAATGCCTGAAGCTGTGTCAGGGGAGGTTTAGGTTGGATATCAGGAAAAGGTTCTTTACCAGAGGGTGGTTGGACACTGGAACAGGCTCCCCAGGGCAGTGGTCACAGCACCAAGCCTGACAGAGTTTAAGAAGCGTTCTCAGGACAATTCTCTCAGGTACATGGTGTGATTCTTTGGGTGTCCTGCACAAGGCCAGGAGCTGGACTCAAGGATCCTGATAGGTCCTTTCCAACTCAGCATATTCTAGGTTCCATGTCACTTTAAGAGATTTGCCCAAGTTCCTATCAAAAAGACAGGAAACAGATCATCTAGTTTTTGAATTTTGATTTTCAGAACGTATGAAAAAGGAAATGCAGCACTTTTCATGAGGCCATACAACTTAGTTACCTGAGGACAAGCCTCCAATTGCCTGCTGTCCTACCCAATGAAAGGGCTGTTTATTCCCTGAAAAGCTAACCTTCAAAAGCAAAGGTCTTGCAGCAGCAAACAGCCAGTCAACAGAGTGACAAAGATACTCCCTTCCCCCTAACTCCCCTGTGACCTTGTGGCTTAACACATTGTCTCAGCTTTCAGGGACTGCTCTTTGTTCTAATTCAGAGGTTCAACTTCTGTTTCAAAATATTTTTCTGGGTTGTATCAGAGGCTTGAAGCACTACCACTGGACAAAAGCTTCACTCTAGGGCCACTACAACAGTGTTTCCTGCCACAGTCTAAGGAATCCTCAGCAAGAACTCCTTTGTAAGGTTTGTCTGTTGTGAAGTTGTTCCTTCAACTCTTATCTCAAGTTATTCATTCTGCTGATTTGCACCACATCAATATAAAGACACCTTAAGTATGAGAAAGTTACACCTCATAGTAGCTTTCAAGTAATAATGGCAATGGTCCCTTTATTATGTTTTGACTTGTTGGGGTTTTTTTTTTTTCCTTCTAAAACAACTGGAAAGGTTTCAAGCTGAGTGTCCAAGATCAATATTCCCTCAGATCCTTTAAGGAGGCTATAAGAGGCTCAAGAATATTATATGATCAGAAGTCTCTCATCAAACAAAACTTGCTTTTCCAGATGGTATCATATACTAGTGCATTACATAACATCAAAATCACTAAGTTGCTTAAAACAATGACTTGTTAAATATTCCCTCTTTTTTTTCTGCTGAAGAGTCAGAAGCTACTTCAAGAAACTTACAACCAGTCTTTCTTCCCAAATATATTATTCTTACAATCCATGAAAAATGTTTTAAAGGAAGTTTTCTTCAAGACTGGAAGAAGATATATTCCCAAGCCGAAGTTAAGGAATACAAAACAGTAGTGAAATTCAAGTCAGGCACTTGTTTGAAGCAGTTCACCAAAGTAAGTTTCAATGCTGACAGACTTTCAATTTATGTTCTACCACATTGCTTCCAGAAAAATTATGCTAATTAGGAGAGTCTCTGTAGATGTAACTCCACAGTATTTCTCAAGTACAGCTATGGATCTCTCATAGTACTTAGAATAGCTTCTCCTAGAACCAGACCATGAAAACATGAAGTCACATTTGACTTGCAATTAATTACTTGCAATTAAATAAAAGACCAAATTCTTGTGGCAATGACTATGTCAATGACTTATCAAACGTTTGCAGTAAGGAGACAAAACTTCACGTAAAAATCATCCAAGTAATACCACTTAGCCTTTTGGATAAATTCTTACTCAGAAACTTTAACCTAGGAATCACCATATTATTGCTGACTTAAAAAGGAAATGGAAAATCTAAAGTTTAGCATAGGCTTCAAAGCATACATGAAGAGATACCATAAAATTCAGCAGACAGTCCTTGCTACACTGCAGTTGGGAGTCCCCTAACACATGCAGGTCAAGATCTTGGTCTATCTCACAGGAAGATCAGAATCTACCAATAACATCCTTTCACCATTCACAAAATTTCATCAGAGGACACTGAACATCAAGGTGACTCCAACAGGTAGTATTTACTCACTAGAGGAAGAACTACAGAACCACCAGGTTACCATCAATTGTTTCAACCTCATTCTTTGTGACACAAAGCAATGTGTGTTGGACAGTTTCCAATTATAAAACTTTCTGAAAAGAGTTTTCCTTCCAAACAAACAAAACAAACAAACTGCTTTTTTAGAGTATTTGCCAACCATTGATCAGTGTTCAATCACTAAAGAACTGTGAAGCATGTTCTATTACAGTTGGGTTTAGAAGTAGTAACACACTAAGCCACTATGCTTCAAAGCAATTATTAGACTGGTTTCCTAAGAAAAGCTTTTAGGCTACTGAAATCCCACTTTAAGGTACAATTATTTCAAGCTTCCCTCAGAGGTACCTCATTTACCATTCTACCAACACAAACTCATTCTACTTCTGTGTCAGTCTAGCCAACAAACCAGCTTTGAGAAACAGAACATATTTTGTGGGGGCTAACAACTATGGAAAAAACCAAAAATCTTTTCTATATTTAGTTACAGCTTTATCAGTAAAAAGCAATGTAAGTAGCAAAGTAATGATTCTCTAAACTCTAAAACATCAGTTAAATCACAGTCTCCACATTCTTGCTACAATTACAAGTGACTTGGATTGAAGGACAATGACCTAAGTGCACCAATTATTAATACCATAAGTTGTCAATACAACTACAGGAGTCAAGTAAGCTCTATATAGTTATCCCCTCATTTTCAGGAGACACAAGAAAATACTGGTATTCATGTTCTTAAGTACAAAAGGATGCTTCACTTCTGCTCATCCTGTTCATTAAAAAAAAAAAGCCAAGATCAAATACTTTCCTAAGAAAATACCAAAAAAAAGGAGTAGTATTACAATGGAAGAGTTAACTTCCTTCTTCTCAGCTGTTATGTCACTATGCTGGGCAACAGCAGCAGGGGATTAGATGATGTAGGAGAGGCACTGTGGTTTTATATATGATTGATGGAGACTTCTGAAAAATAAGTTACTATTATTGGTCAACATAACTCTAGTTACAAAACTAGTTATGAAAAAGTGTACCTATTCAAATTAAGATGGCAAGAGAAAAATGCTTTTAAAACCATCTTTAAACCTCTACCACCATCTGGAGGATATGCTACGAAATAAGATATTTGTCCTACAGTATTTCTAGTAGACATGTCCGGACAGGCCAAAAACAAAAGCAGTTTTCCAAATTCAAGTTTAAATCTTTTTCAAAAAATTAGTTCAAGATTTACCAAAACATTCAGCTAGCCCAAAACACCTTACAAAAATTCATCTATCAACCACAAATCTATAGCAAATGGTCCACAGAAGAGCTTGAAGACGTTTCCACCTTACGAGCTATGAAATATTTGGTCCATTAAACAAGACCTTGGCAAACTACAAAGAATAGAAAGGAAATACAAATCAATTCCACTATTACATAGCGAAGAATCTGTGTTAAAAGTTCCTTTTTGAAAACAGAGAAATTTTCTTACTACTTTTGACTTTATTCATTTTTATTCTGAGTAAAGCCTATTCTAGTTTGTCACTATCACTGGCAGGCAATAATTAGTCTGCAATTTAACAAAATAAGTCCACTATTTAAAAGCATTTCCTGATTTTAAAAAATATGTTAAAAAGAGCCATAATATTCCAAGGGAAAAAAAATTCAAGTCTTTGGAAATGTGACCAAAATCAGGCAACCACCTCTGAGTTTGCACCATTAACTGAGACAAGCATTTCACTCAAACTGTGCTAAGCACTCTTCTATAGCTACCCCTTACATATACCCATTAGTAGTAAAACTTCCTATAAGTTCCATAAGGACAATTAAAAACTGATCTAAGACTATGCAGAAGTTTGGTGAACAGTTATTTTATTTTAGTCACTTTTTTTAATTTCAGTTCTATTTAGGACTACCACTCTGGAATCAACTCCTTTATGCTCCTTCACAGTAACTGTTACTTGGAACAGGGTAGTTGCTGAATCTGAACACTTAGAAGTGTTACACTCATGGTTGCACGAACTTTATACATGGTAGACAAGTTTCACACTCCTGCATATGTTAAGTGACATAAAAGTTACAGCAAAACCATGTGTTTCCCTTAAGGGACTACTAAATACACACACAGGAAACATGTTAACCATAGATTATATAACAGAAACCATTAGCCTTTCCATGAACTGGCCTTCAGTATATTTACATTTTTAGGGGGCTCTTGAAGATGAAAAATATTCTCTGAAGGGCATCAAGTATAAGACTCATGTTTAACCAAGAAGGGATAATCCAGTATAACCTCTAAAAATTTCATGCCTTCACTTAAAGGTCCTATTACTTGAAAAAAAAAAGTTAAAATACTTACTGTAATATCCATAAAGTACAGTGTCTTCAATTTGCCTTGAAACATTAGCATCAGCCCAGACCTAGCAATAAAGGATAGAAGCATTTATTATCAAATGTAATAAAAGAAGACTACATGAGAATCAACCATTAAAAAAAAAAAACAGAGGGAGAGAGATAAAACCACTATTTCTAAAGAATTACATGCTGCAGTGCTAGCAACAGTGAACATCACTGGGCAGACAGGAATAGGCATAGGACAGTTTCATAAAAGGAAGATTTTAGACCCAAAAGAACATTAAGTAGCTTTGGCAGCTCCCACACATGTTCTGCTAATTCCCACAGTATCTTTATAAGAGTCTCTGAAGATAATCATAGAAAGGTGTGGGTTGAAAGGGACCTTCAAAGATCACCTAATCAATCCCTCCTGCCATGGGCAGGAACACCTTTCACGAGGTCAGGTTGCTCAAAGCCCCATTCAACCTGATCTTGGAATGCTTCCAGTGACAGGCATCCACAACTCCTCTGAGCAACCTGTTCCAGAGAACCATCAACCTCACCATAAATTTCTTCTTTATACCTAAATCTACACTCTTTCAGTTTAAAGCTGTTACATTTTTCAACCTACTATATCAGTTCTCTCAGAACTGCATAAAGTCCTCTGGAATATGAGCTTGATGACATACCATGAACACTTTTTCTACTATCTCAGAAAATCAGCACCACCCTCCTTTTTGTTACTATATTAAGACTTCCAGTAGATCAGTTTACATTAAACTTTTAAAATTCACTGTATTAAATAAATTAGATTATCATCCAGCTGGAATTTGAGTAGAAAAATACACATCCATTTTGACATCTAATCAGCAAAAAGAAAAGATGAAAAGTATTTTAGCAGAAGGGGCAGAAGCAACACCTGAAGTATCTGTCAGGTACACAATAAGCTCAGTCTTAGGAGACTGTCAGGCTCACACCCAACAGCATTTTCATGAAGAAATTTCTAGGCATTTGTATTAAAATATGCCACAAAAGAATTTGATTGCAATAAGTAAAGAACACATACAGAACATTTAAATTGCCTCATGTTAAATATTAAGAAAATGCTTACTTTAATCAAGCCTAAGGGAAAACCAAAACTGAACTGGACTGTTTGCATTATTTGATTCCAAGCAGCTGTTGGTAAAAGGTCTCTCCTATGAGCAATGGAGACATTTAAAACACACAAAAACCAAGAACAAGCAAGGAAAGCAACAGTGAGACCCAATGTTTAAGAGGCACGGCCACTGTACAGAAGAGGCAGCTAGTAATGGAAATACAACAGGGCTTAACTGCCCAAGAACTGCTTCTCCTTCAGCTACAGAAAAGCACTTTTAACACAATACAGACACAAAACTTTAAACATTGTAAGTGCCTTTCATTTTGGTTTTTAAATTAAGTTGCATACAGGACCAGAGTAGTATACTAGGAAACATACACTACACAACATTAAAATAGTGAGCTGCTATACTGCGCTAAACAAACTCAAATTGCAAATATGTGCATTTCACCATTACTTACATCTGCCTCAGCATACAAACTTTGCATTACTCTGCACAAGAAGAATATGTAATGCAAGCCAATTTACTGGTATATCATAATTATTATGGCAGCTTTCAGTCAGCTGCCAAAGCCCCACATTTAAACAAACTAAAAAGCAAAACACTTTATTCTAACTGGCAAATTATCCATATGCACACACCATCAGCAACTCAAAGGCAGTAACCAGTTCATCTGAGCTGTTTCAAAGGCTAGTGACAGCAGCACTGTCTTGTCAAAAGCAAGAAGCACTGCTCCCTACTGAGTATCAGAGTTCTGACAAGTCACAGCATCTCTGATGACATACCAAGCTGCTAGGTATAGAAATTTACTCAACTAGCACATCCAGGACTCAGCTGAGAACTCATTTGGACAGCCTCTAGATAGTCTTTTCCATCCATTACAACCCAAACTTACAGTATATACAGCAAATAGCTTAGAAGCACAATAAACCAGGAAGGTGAAAATTCATACTGTCTTCAACAAACAGTTTAAGGTGTCAAAATGGGACCACAAATTCTCTTCGGACCTGCAGAATTCAGGCACTCTGCACTGTTCTGCTGTACTTCATTCTGCTCCATGCAGTTTAGCAAGCATATATCACCTTTGAAATACCTGTAAGAATGCATTGTACTGAGAGATAAGGGAAACCACAAATTGCAAGGATATGTGCAATGAGTATGACGACCTGTATTCAACTACTATGCTTAAGTATTTCTGAACGTAAGTCACATTAAAAACAATTGTAAAAACTATATATGCTAATAAAATGCTGCTATGTAAGTAAAGATACAAAAAAAGCAGCTTAAGACCCTAAGTTTATCTAAATGCTAAATCCAAAGCAAAGCTCCCTTAGAAGATTAATTTTATAATTCTGTTCATAGAAAATTAGTTATGAAGAACACTTGCTCCCCCAGAAGAGGAAGGGCAGAGTCTTTCTCCCAGCAACTCTGTCCAATTAGTGACTCGTATTAACATATTTCAACAGAACAGTACTATTCAAACTGTACAGGTAACTTCCCCAAATAAAACCACTGCAAGTTAATCTGACTTTCCACCCTTTCTAGTGACGGAACAGCCAGGAAATTGCTTCTTTTGTCTCCATTAAATTTGACATTTCTACTGTCACTGCTGGACCCAGCAGGAGTTTCATGAGTAGCCAGTGAACCTAGCTCCCATTCTCAGCACATGTACCTTAATAGAGGTTAAAGTTACACAACATTACCGGTTTCAGTATCTGTGATGTTTCATCAAATGCAGATGAAGCATTCATTCCTCTGATTAGCCTCTCCCAAAGCTTAAGCAATGAAAGGAAGATTCAGTATGAAAGACTGGACACCAAGTCGTAGCATGGTTAGATACAAAGAAATTTCATATCCAGATCCTGCATCTTCCAGCCCATGACCTCCAAAATGGGACAGTGCCAGGATTTTGACTGCCAGATGGAAAGTAGCATCCAAATACATGCACATCTCAGCCCCACCTGCCCACCATCAATGTTTTGGCCAAATATTATTACTTCATAAGTAGTAATTAGTACCCAGGAAGGAGGCATGGTCTCAGTCAAAAACGACTTCTCAGTTAACACCTTTCTAAAATAACCCTGGGTATTTCTAGTGGTTTTGTATTCTGAGCATCTACATAATGAGTTGTTCCCTCTCACCCTCCTTAATAGAACAGTCTGCAAAAAGTATCTCCCATTAAGCAGATGCTACTCCTTGAATCATTAAGACAACTGGCTTTTAACAGCTCATGTAGAAACCCAAGGCTTGTGACACATTTAGTTTTAACCAGACTGAAAGAAATGCCACTGGCTTTTAAGTTCATATAGTAGCAAGAATCCATACACTTCAAAGAGAAAAGGTTTCATCACCTTCTCTTCATCTACTGTTGTTTTAGCCTTCCACTAAAACAACAGTAGAAAAAAAGACAGAACAATGATGTGAGCATCCTTGTTTCCAGCAGCCTTCCTGCTGCAAGACAGCATCAGCTATGCTTTAAATATTTATGACACTTGTAGGTCAGACCTAGAGGTCGTGGGTTCCAGCAGCAATATTACGTTTTTAAGCTATGGTGAGGTCTTCTGTTCCTATGTGCTTGTTGTAAGTCCAACAAGTTTTTGGATCAAACAGATGAGATGCAACTGGATGTATTTGAAGTCCTTTGAAACAAAGTAAAGCACTGAATGCTAACAGCCAAAACCTTTGAGCTAAAAGTGGTGCTGGTGAACACTATCAGGACTTCACTTACAAGGTAATATTCAAGTTTTTATTAGTATAAAAACTGTAAGGCTCCTTTCCTACTTAACAATACTATGAATCGAAGTAATCCCACCCTCCAGAAAAGGTGTTACAGTGAATTCTACTGTGTAACTACTGTGCAAAACTTGCCAATACCAAACCTGCTCAATTCACTCAGTATACAAACTTTAAGATAATATTTGATAAGTCACAAAATACAATGAAATACACCATTATGTACCAAATGCTACAAGCCATTTGTTTACCATAAAGAATAACTTGTAGTAATTGAAAGATGTATAAACAGCATCTTAACAGTCCTGTTGAAATGGACAAAATGTCATGTTAACAAAGGCTGACCAAGGCACACAGCATACAGCCCCTGTCAAGGAAAGCACTTCAGAACACAATGGAAAAGGGCTACACAATCCTTTAAAGTCAATTCCTCCAGAAAGCAGCATTTTCACAGCCTTCAGAGAAAGATACTCTGCTTGGGTATTACAGTTCAGCCAATCCTTGTACACATTCCCTTGTCACCAAACACAGACACAATTCACAATGAGAACTTTGAACCATCAAAGCCTTCAATTTCAATTCTGCTGTTAGTATAACACAATTCTCCCTAAGTTTGCTACAAGCTTATTCATCTTGTAAACCCCCAGGTATATCTACAAGTTGACATTAAAAATGAACTAGAAGTTCATATATAGTACCTCAAGTTGAGCACCCTTGTTTCTCATCACTCTTAACATTGATACCAGGAATTACAGCTGGGAGGTAGAGGAAAAGAGTACAGATAGAAGAAAAAATTTTTACTTAGAATCTGGGTAACTGCCACTACTCTTTTGGCATCAGCTCTGAAATCATCCAGTTGGAAGGTTTTTTGATGAACTACTAATTTATCTACAGAGAATATTATCCACATCTGCTACCTGGATCTGCCTCAAAAAGTCACTGAGAAGACTAAAGACTTAACTCACTCTGCCCATCCAAAGCAATAAAGGTTTCTTGCCAGAGTCATAGTCCCTGAGACCCCAGCTATAGGAAGTGTTGGGTTTGAAAGAGTGGTCCAGAGAAAGACAGGTAATCTCCAAGAAATATTCTAAACACAATTCAGTCTATCCTACTTGTGAAGCGGTAGCAGGAAAAAAGCACATGTTACCAAGGACAGTTTAAAAGCCTGAACAATTCATGAAGACCTAAGAATCATAGAAAATGCTGAGCTGGAAGGGACCCATCAGGATCACTGAGTCCCACTCCCAGCCCTGTAGAGGCCACCATGCACCTCATTTTAAGATGTTGTCAGCCTCCTACCTCAACATTACTCCTAAACTGAAATTACCAATTCAGTAAAGCTGTGTTTACCTATAGGTTCTGACGTATTTCAGATTCACTCAACTTTGAAGGCCACATTAAAACTTCTATACCATAATTTCAACACCTGTTTGGATCAAATGCATTAATGTCAATACATCTCATGTTATTGCTGCAAAGCTAGAAACGCAATTCAGCTGAAACTTAAAAGATACAGAAGAATGCTTCTGCAAGGCAGTATAGAACAACTTTATTGCAACAAGCCATGAGAATTATATGTATACATTAGGAACTAAGCAGGACAAATAAGCCTCAGAAGCATAGGCAAAAAGGTACTTTACAGAAAAAGTCTGTACCACAAGCATGAAAGTTTGCTCTCAGTACAGTTTTTAAATAAAATCTACCCACCTCACCATATCACAGCATGTGTCCACTAACAAGGAATTCTAGCCCATGAAAAACAGTACTATTAGTAATTTTCCTTCTAGTAGTTGTATTTCCTTAATTAAAAAATTGTAGTGACTGCATGACCACTTCTGATGTGCTGTTCTCACAGGTTTGTTTCAAATCAGGGAAAGCATACATTAGCAAAACACGTGTCCTTTGCAACAGGAAATTCTGCTTAGATGTGCATTTTTCAGCTGGATCTAGTTGCATCATGGTTATTTCTCTAGATAGTCAGGCCCAGTCTCATTAAATTATTAAATATTATTTTCATTAAATTGCTAGAACCCTGACAAATGAAAGGTCTCTTCCATCTTCTATATCTACTTTAATTCCAAACAAGCAAGGTCTGAAAACACAAATTTTTCAGAATAATGGCTTAATTTATTCTGTATTATGCCAGAGCAATAAAGATAACAAAAAACACATCACAGGTCAATTCTAAAGTCTTCTCACGACTTGCATTTATATAAGCACCAGCCAAAAAGCACTGCATTAGCTGCAAGCTAGTTTTGAAGCATTACATTGATCTGGCAAGACCTATGTCTTCCTTTGGAAGTAGGGCTGGAAGGGAATACAGTCTAGTATGCAGGCATCTATCTTTCTCCCATACTATCATTTGTTTCATGATCATAACTTTTACTATTGAGCCAGTTAGGCTCCAAACCAAAGTATGGTGTTATTCAAGTTAGCTACATGCTCCAGTTTGATCTCTTGTTACTCAGAGTGTCCTCACAAAGACACCAGGTCAATACCTTCAAGAACTCTTCTTGAAAATTAAGACAATATTTGAAGAACTGGGAAGATCTCTTACAGAAATGATTAGAGCAGATGACTCTAATCAATGAGCAAGTATTCAGTCATTAGGAATTCATTTTGCACAGCAACCCCCTACAGTTTATAAATATAGTAGTTCGGTTAAGGCTTTATCAGCCAAGGAGAGATACTACTGTACTTCCCTCCCCCAAGGGTTTCTGCAGCTTTCCTTCTTTCAGAAGTGCGCTTATTAATTCAGGCTGTACATTATAGGTAGATTAGCACACTAAATCTTTAAATGTTTCAATACCAAATTTTTTGCTGACAAAAAAGACAATTAAAATAATCCTAAATTACAAATTAGCAATACAGTCTATTTTTCACTAAAAGTACTACAAGTTTTATTCTACAATGCCCTATTAAAATGTGCTAAAAAGGAACAGTTTATACATTTGTTTATATCTTCAGGACAGTACATTCACTCTTATGTGCCACAGAAGGAAAAAGCATTTGGAAATGAGCAGAATATCTGAGAAAGAATAGAAGTGAAAACTGAAATCCAGTTCAAATACGAGACATGAGTGTTTTATGCACAGTACTAGTACGCAGCTTTGAGAAAACTCAAGTCACTAAAACAGGTATTAGTACTGGCTTCAAACACTTCAACAACCCAAGAGCATCCCTTTGCAACACAAGTGTTCATTTTGAAGAGGCAATTCACACTTTTAGAAGTCCATACCTTAAATGTACCATTTTGGTTTTTCATGTATGAAACCAAAAATATGTCCACTGGCAGGAGCGCTGATGTGATAAGAGCAACGGCCAACGCAAAAATTGCTGTTATGGTAGAAACCACTTCACTTTCCCGCCGGCTCTGATACTTGCGCACATAAACCCAGCAAAAAATTAAAATTACCTGAAATACACAGGGAAAAATACTTATGAGTTGTATAATAACAATGTCAGCAAGTAGGTGCTGATGTTAGACCCGTACAGATGACTGGCACAGCAACAACACACCTTCTACCTGAACACGCAGCACTAGCGTTATACTGCCCACACACAAGTCACTCCTTTCCTTAAGAGCAGCTTGAGCAACAACCCCAGCGCTCACACACGGAACATGCGAAAATACAAACAAGCAGCGCGGCTGGCCGGGCAGGAGGGCAAGGCAGCCCCCGCTGCCAGCTCCGGGCTCTGCTCTGCCCTGCGGCACCACCGCCGAGGCACCCGCGGCAGCCGCAGGGAAGCGCTCGCGGCCGGGACAGGCTCAGGGGCACGGGCGAGGAGACCGGGCGGGACGCCCAGCACTGCAACAGCGAGCGGCCGAGGAAGGAGTAGCAGCCGGCCCAGGGAAGGGGAGGGGAAGGGAGGGGAAGGAAAGGGAAGGGATGTGTGAGGGGGCCGCCACAGGGCGGGAGAGCCGCCTCTCACCAGCAGCGCCAGGCCGAAGAGGCACCATCCCGTCAGCAGGTCAGACGCTGCCGCGGCCATCTTCGCTTCCGTCAGCGGGAGCGCGGCCGCCCCGCCGAGGCGGCGCTTAAAGCGGGGCGGGATCGCGTCACCGCGGCAACCGCCCCGGCGCCGGGTGACGTCACGCGGCCGCCGCGCCGCAGCTGCCGGCCCGCCTGCGCTCCGCGGACTCTGCCGCCGCCTTCGCTGGTGACGGGCACAGGCACTTCTCCGGGGGGCAGAAGTGGCGAGAGCCGGCAGTCCCGCGGCCCCGTCCCGTGGCAGAGCGCAGCCGCCGGGGGGCAGGAAGGGGGAATCGGGGTGATGAAGAGCTGTCCTCACCTCTTGCTCCCGAGAAGGGTTTGCCTGTCCTTCCCTCCCGGGGCCGGGAGGCAGAGACAGGGCAGCGCTCGGTCCGCGGGGACTCTGGCCTAAGGGACAGCGGGAGGGGAGAAGGGGGGTTTGAGGAAAGGTAAATGGTGCGCTAAGAGGTATCAGTCACTTTCAATCATTTTGTTGTTGCTTCTTGCTGTAAAAGTGCCCAAACCATCTCCCTGCGTGGCCTGCAGCCGCGGGCGGTGTCGGCGGGTCGGGGCCGCTCCCGCGGGGATGTGCGCGGAGGGTGTGCAGGAGCCCCGCCCCGCCGTGCCTCTGCCCCGGGCTCACCTTAACCGTGATGGTGCGAAACCTCGGGCAGGACCGCGATCTGGTGGGAAGCCTCGCTTCGGGACGCCGTGCCCGGTGTGAGGGCAGCCTTGGGCCGGGAGGGGTGTGGGCTTAGGAGGAGCTGGGGAGCTCGTATTCCTGAGAGTGTGTATTTGGTGGCACAGGGAGTAGGAGACCCTCATCTGCGAGGTGCTGCCGCGTCTTAGTCTCTATTTGGCTGTAAGTGCTGCATGCGTACAATCATGGAATCGTCAAGGTTAGGAGAGACCTTTTAAAATCGTCCATTCTGACCACCCACCTGACACTGCCACTGTAACCCCTAAACCACTAAACTGCATCACCCAGCACCAGATCCGGACACCTCTTGTGCACCTGCAGAGATGGTGACTCCACCACCTCCCTGGGCGACTATTCTAATGCCTGACCACTCGAACAGTGAAAATTTTCCCGATATCTAATCTGAATCTTCCCTGTCTCAGTTTAAGGCCGTAAGGTTGGGTGCAAAGGGGTCTGCCTGGAGGAGTGCCCAGGGGTAGCCTGGGGCCCTGTCCGAAGCATGGGCTGCTGTGCCGGGTGTCTGCTGGGTGCACAGGCAGCTCAGGGGTGAAAATGTTTATGAGCCTTGCTGGCTCCTCATCCTTGGTACAAGGGGCTCAGAGACCTGTCAGCGGGCCGGTGGCCACATTCATGTCCTGAAACAATAGATACGTTTTCTATGTTTCCATTTTCTGTAAGAACAAATGTACTCATGAGCCAAGTAAGAGGAGGTTGAAATTCAGACTCTTTTTGTTTGTAGCCTTGTGAGAAGAGACTGATTTGGGCAGGGGGAGCTCAGCCTGGGAGGGATGAACTTCCAGGTGCTGTGAGGCCAGTGGGGGTGATGGGATGTCCCGGTGTCAACAGTGTTCGTGAACCAAGTGTGAGGTAAGGTGAGTGGAAGGACTTCTTGTGGGCTCATAGCCTTGAGAGATCTGTTAATGAAGGGGCTGTGAGAGCTTTACCCCAGACTGGCTTTTGTCCCTGCCAAGATTTAATTTGTATGAGGGACCATTTATATGGGACAACAGCGTGTGGTGGTTTTTGTGAGCTATATCCAGGGCATCTGAGGTGTGTGCTCAGAGGGACTAGTTCTCTCAGGAAAACTTGGTGGTGTGCCTGGTGGAATAGCTTTGTTACAAAGTGGCTGATAAGTTTGCTGGGATTGAATTTACTGTGACAGTGTTGTGACAGCACTCACAAGCTATGCATGGGGTGGTTGGGGCGGCAGGAGTTCAGATGGGCTTGTAGCTTTGCAAGAAGGGACCTGTGTTTGGGAGGACAGGAGATTTGGAAGCTTTGCCTCAGAGCAGTGGATGCATGCTGTATTTCTCAATTTGTTGTTAAGGCAGTGTGGAAGGCACTGACATGTGGCAGTGTTCATGAAACAAGTGATAATGGAGCTGAGGAGGGTTCTGGAGAGCTTGTAAACCTTGCAGGTAGGTACCTGCAGGGGCTCTGTTGACTCGTGGAGGGAAATGTTGCTTGTAGGGGCAAATACCTGTGCCATATATTAAGTTACTGAGAGAACAGTGCAGGTGGAAGCAAAATGAAGTGAATATTCACAAGGTGCTTGGATGGTTGGTCGTGGGTGCAGTTTTTAGGTGAGCTTGTAGCACTGCAAGAAAGGGTCTGCTGGTGGAGAAGTGTTTTTTGGGAGGCTCATTCTGGAGGGCCACATGGTTGTGCTGTGTCTTGTTTGGTGTGAGGGCAGGAGCAGCAGGCAGTGGCTGTGCAGTTCATGAGCCAAGTGGATAGTTCATGACAATCCAGGTGAGCTTGTAGTCTGGTAAGAAAAGCAGCAGATACTGTATAGCTATAACTAGTTACAGGTCAGTAAGCAGATTGTGTATGCCCTCTTAGTTGTTGGAGGTTTAGGGTTTTTCTTTGTATGTTTTACTGTTAATGTGTGTGTATTATCCCCACCACAGAAAATATTTCCCTGGATGTCATTACTATTAAATATGTATGTTGTAATTCAAAATTGCCTAAGAACCCATGAAGAATTAAAACTCCTGAAGAACTACATTAAAAATAAACTATTCCCAAGAGGGAAGGGAAGTAATTTGCCCTTGGAGTATATAAAGTTTTTATGCTTTGTACAGCACACCTTTGTCAATAAAATATTGATATACCAAACATCAGAGACCTGTAACTGTTTAAGAATTGAGACTGCTGTTAAAATTTAAAAAAATAAATGCTATAGCTCTATGCTACCACAATTCTTTTTGTTTTGACTCAAATGGTAACATAAATATTTAACTTGGTGCAGTAAATAAGCCATAAGTACTTCAGTGCATGATCAAAAAATCTTTTTCATTCTAAACAGCTGAGTACATATAGTTTAACAAAGACTGAAAAGAAAAAAAAATCAACCCCCCAAAATGATATAGTTTCCACTAAGAGAAAAATCCAATCTTTGAGTCTTTTGCTAAAACCTTCCTATATTTTTGCAGTAAATGGTAATATTGAAGAAATTCCCATCATTCTGTCAGATCTATTCCTTTCTGGTAAATATGGTTGATAACCTAGTTTTAATTGGGTAATGGGCAACATTTTCAAGGTTTCAGTAAAAAATATCATGACCCTGTGTGTAAAATCATTACTGTAGTTCATAGTTTAAAGGAAGAGCTTCAGTTTTTGTTGGAATGGAAGTAATGCTTTTATGTACATTGCAGGCAAAGTGGAAGTTTTTCTTGTGTTTCCACTATGATATCTGAATGTGTTTATTTTTTTCAATGCCATGTCAGCACTAGCATTCTGAATGTTTTTTCTTATTCCCTAAAATTCAGAGTTTTTAAATTCAAATCATTTTATCCCTTATTTTAATAAAATTAGCAAATCTTTATCTGAGGAATTATCTACAAACAAAATTTAGAGGATCAATTTTACCATTGAGTGGGACACTGTGGATGTCAATTACACACAAAAATGTAAAAAAGAGTTTAATAGCAAAGCTAGTATTTTTTTAAGTGTTCAAATAATGACCTTTGTCTACACCTTGTGCCAACAAAAGTCCAATAAACATAAGTCTTAAAAATGGTATTCAATTATGTGTTGACCCTTGTGAGGAAGAGGAAATTTCATCCCTTGTTACTATTCCTGAGGAACCTAAGACTAGCATTTTTCATGCCTGTATTCACACGGCTCTTTCTGTAAGAGGGTGCTCATGGATAAATTGGAGGTCAGATTTCTGAGTACTCACAATGTCTATTGACAGCGCTGCCCTTGAAGATACATTGGTTAGATGTTTCTTGGCACATCAGGGCCATGTTTGTGTTTCTCAGTCACTGTAGACAGCTTCTTGGATGGCTGGATGTAGTGTTCCAAGTCTACCTGCATTTTACTCAATTGCCGTGTTATGGGGTGAAAATGAGCAAGCATGGAACAAACTACATAAGGCAGTGGGTCAGTAAGACTAATCAGTGTGAGACCATGGGTCAAGAAATAAGAGATGAGGCAACTGGTCACAGAAGAAACATTTCCACTCCATACAAATAGAAGAGGAGGTAAGAAGAATAAATGTGCTTTTTCCTGAACAGATTTAGTGCTTGAGAGAAGGTAGATGGTTGTGGTTTGAGCCAGCCAGTGAAGTGGCACCATTAATACCAAAGTTATTGATCACCTACAAGCTGAAAGATAGTGTGGTGCCACATTGAGTGCTTGGGATCCTCATGATCAGCCGTGCTAGTGTTGGCTCTGTACACCAGTGCTGTGTTTCCAAGAGCCACGTTAAGCTAGCATGGCTCATAGGAAGATCTCAGTAGTTGTCCCTGTTGTGCTGTTCTCTCCTACACTCCAGTAGCTATGTGCCTCTTTTTGTGCCTAGACACAGAAATTTGTCTTGTGCTCTTTCACCCTTCTTTACTCTTGCTAATAAAAGCTTTTCATCAAGATGCCCTTGTGCAGCAACATCAGTGAATGCACTGAAGAGCGGTAGTAGATAGAAGTACTTGTGTAGGGCATCATGTATGGGGTCAAGGGTGAGAGGAGTACAAAAAGTGATATCTGTAAAGGTTTTTTGGGCATGTTTTTAGCTGGGGTTGATAACTGCAAGCTAATAATTAACTGTCTCTTTAAAAATTTTTTATTGTACAGAAAAAATGGGGAGGATTTTTGTGAGTCATTGAATAATGTGCAAATGAAAATAGAATGAGTAAGTCTGAAGAGAATGCTGTTACTGTATTCCTCAACAAAACCTGATAGGCATTGTGGTGGTAGCAGCCATAGTGTGAAAAAATAAATAATTATATCAATGGACTTCCCGAAATACCGTTCTCCTTTCCCACGCAAGACAGTTGCACAGTGCCAAAAAAAAAAGGATTACAAAAATTTTGTGTTATAAAGAAAATGCATTATTTTAAAATAAACTTTAATTACACTGTTTACAAAATAAAATCTTTGTCTAAAAAGAACCCTTATAGTAATTCTTATGTATATAGGAAATAAATCCAAACTATAGAAAATGTCTTAGATGCTACTTAATAACTTGTGGAATTTACTTTTCCTAAAGTATTCATGTGGTAAAAAGACAGAGAAAGAAGATGATTGGTATTATAGAAATTAAAGTATATGAAACAAGACACCATCTTCATTTTGACCAGTACAAGGGATTAGAATCATACTTGAACTAGATAGTGTACATACCAACAGGGAGCAGGTGCTCCTTCTCACTTGACTGAGCTGCTCGTGTCACCATTTGATAATCCCCCAAGTTTCAAGGCGGCTGAAATCATGCGGGCTAATGGCAATGCCATATTTTAAAATTCCTGTATTGACTCTACTTGTTCTATTTTTTTTCTCATGTTAGAAGATGTTAGAAGAGAAGATAGTGAAACTGGGTTTAGCAATATTTGACAAAACATGTCATGGTCTTATACTTGAAGGTGTAATTATTCTTTGTGTTATGTGGCTGAATCCAGTAAAACCTGTAAACCCTATGGCACAGAACACATTGGATCTAGTACTCTCCAAGTACGCTCAATTAACCATTGGGAATAAAAAGAACTTTATTTTAAGTCCTTCAGCTTCTGTGAATAAAATTGACTATAACTTCTTGAAATGTCTTTTTATTTGATTTGATGCTGCAGCTCACTTACCACTACTGCAGACCAAGCTAGATTTCTGAGATTGGTGTGTCATGCTGTATTATGTCAATACATGCATCTCCCTTCCATCACTGTACTTCAGTGCTTACTTAGTCTTATTTAACCAGTAGCCTAGCTTTGGGTTTCTTCATAAACATTATTAATAGTTAATTTTCACTCTATGAGTTAGATTTTCTGATGTATCCACAAACTTTACTTGGATGTAATTTATCGCTACTTTAATATGGAAAGGACAACATGATGCCACCTGTATTGTTTTCTTATCCTAAAATGTTACCTTGTTTCAAGATTCTCAGTCATGCCCATATTTCCAGGGTGCTTGGATTTAGTGCAGTCTATCCTTTTTCACTAAGAGAAACTTCGTTTTCCCTTTAAACTTTTTTTCAATATCTGTAGTTTTTACTGATGTATCAGTGACTTAACATTAACATTAAAAGTAGGGACCAGGTTTTATGAACCTTACGAAAATTTCAGTTTGAATGGTTTAAATCAGCTAATTTCCTATTTTGGGTAAGAGTAGGGAAGAAAACAGTTTTCAAAAGAAGTAATGATGTCATGCTGAGGAAAATAGATGGTCCCATTGGATTGGGAATAAGGTTTTCTCAATATTCAGTGGAATTTAGGGAAAAAATACATGAAGCAGGTAAGGGTACAGTGGTGTTCTCCCCAGCATACACATCAGCACTGGCACATAGTTTTTTGGGTAGCCCAAGTCAAAAGCTGAATAATCATTTTTGAGGGCTAAAGACAGGCTCTCTGTGCCATCAGTTCACTTTTTGTGTCCATTCAGCGTGTCCTACTCAACAAGAATTTTATAATAAATTTCATTAAATAATTTATATAAATCAATTTATATTATCAATATACATAATTATTTAAGTACTTAAAATGGCAAAGCCCAGTCCCTAGAACATTGACTTTCTAACAAGCAAAAAAAAACCTGGCGGTTTGGGACTAATAAACTCTTTATGAAAGCACAGAACTGTCACAAGGTGAAGAGGAATTGCTAATCTGTGCACTAAGATGTGTGTGTATTTTCTTGTTGTGGTAGTATGGAAGTAGGGTAAAAGGGGTTTTTTAAAAGTTTTTATTTATTTTGGAACAGAGGTCGTCTTTCTAAAGGTCACAATATGCAAATAAAAATAAGTTGAGTCAGAAATTTAGAATTCATCTATGGAAGAATTTAGAGTGGTTTTTCTTTTCATTAATTACTACCAACTGCATGGTAAGGTTGGTAAGGAGGTAAGGATGGTATGGAGGTTCTTTTTTATTCTTGGTTCCTTGATTTGTTTACTTGAACAAAACCAGAATTTTAAAAAAGGAGTCTGAGAGCAGAAGAGGTGATTCATTTCTCCAGGACAACAGAGAGTGTAGGTTATTTTCGTTAAGAAGGGCTGTAAAAACAATTAGAGCCTTCAAGGCTCTCAATTTCTTTTTTTTTTTTTAACTCAGTGATTAAAAGCTTTTCTGTATGTAAATTACAGTTCTTTACGAACTGTTAAGAACTAAAGTAATGTGAACTTCCACAACAGAATTGTGTGAACATTCCCACAACAAAAATGAGTGAGTGTTGTTTTCCCATGAAACTTTCAGCCTGATGTTTTCAGAGGAAAAAAGAGAATTCCGCAGTGTTTTTATCATAGCACTGGTCAAACAATGAACTGACTGCTTCATCATATTAGAACATCTAAAATACAGTTTTCTGCATGTTTGTCTGAAATTATTTAAGATACTGCTAGTCTTTTGTACATGGGAAAACTGCAACCAAGGCATAAACTTGGAAGGAAAATGTTTGGAGATCTTCCCAGGATGCACCGAGGAAATAAGATGGAAAGTAAGCAAAACAATAGATTAAATTCTGACCCCCTGAATTTAATGGAAAAGCTGCCATTAAGTTTAGCTAAGTATTGATACTACTTGGAAGGGCATAGTGTAGTTGTCATTACGCTCCATGCACAGTGAGCTGCTTTGATGTCCGTGTCAAAAAGTTATTGATAGTTTAGGGGACAATAAGTGTGAACAAAGTGAGGAATACCTTCTTGTGCACAGAAAAAAGTAAGTAATTTGGAATCACCATCTTGGAAAAGATGCTTCTCAAGGAGAAGTGATAGAATTTTAAAGTTCTTGACTGGCACAAGGAACAGAGAATAGAGAACAATTAGCCATGCTCATATAAAAAAAAAAAAGGCACGAAATAAATCAAAAGCAGCAGACTTAGAAGGAGAGTGCTTCCTAAAATTTAAACAAAAAGATACTCTTACCATAGGATGATTTGAATACCAAGTATGCATATGTTAAAAATTAATAGAGAAATTCGTGGATGAGAGGTCTGTCAAGCAGTATTAAGCACTCGTACAGAGACACAGCCTCCAGCTCAGAAGGCCCCTAAGCAGAGGAGTGCCTGAACGGAGAGGGTTTGCAAGGGAAGCTTTCCCTGTTTTCCATAGGGTTTGCTGTTGGCACTAAAAGGTCAATATAGGAAGCTATACAGTCTTTCAGTCATTTAACTTACTATCTCTCAGTTAGTTCAGCTCAGTATGCCTGTTCTAGGACATCAACAAAGGCTGGGTTTTGTTGATTTGATGGTGTTAGAGGATAATCTTCATGATAAAGGTGAATTTCTTCTGGCTCAGAAGACTGATTCAAAGCCATGTACATTATTTAAACCTAACATATGGACTGCATAAAGAATCCTGAGCATTTAGAGCTGTCTAGCACATAGATGTTATTTTTATATTATAATGAACAGTACAAACAGGTGAGCTTCATCTCTCAAAATAGGCCTTAAGCTCATACCCAGGAACACAAAGAGTTGCCTGCTATTTCAAAACAGGGAAAAAGGTAGGCTTAATGCTTCCATGTGTAAAGAGAGAGTTGATGAATCTAATTTTCTCACTTCAAGAAACAGACTGATAAACTGGAGTGGGTTCAGGGGAGGGTCACCAGGGTGTCTGAGTGTGTAGCACTTGTTTTGTGTGGAGAGGAGAGGGAGCTGGGCTTGTTCAGCCCACAGAAGAGATGGCTGTGGGGCCCCAACAGCAGGTTGGCAGAGAGGCTGTCCAGACAATGGAGTCAGTGGGGCACAGTAGAAGAAGAGGCAGTAGACACACATTAAAATAGAAGGATCTTATTGGATTTATTGGGGGGAAAAAGTGTAAGGATAATTAACCAATGGAGTAAATAGCCCAGATAGGATTTGCAGCATCTATTCTTGAAGGTTTACAAAATTGGACTGATGAAACCTTGAGCAAGCTGGTCTGGATTCATTGGGACCCTGCTTTGAGCATAAGGTTGGACAAGAGAGCTCCCAAGAGTGACTTCCTACCTGAACATGTCAGTGATTAATGCCACTGTCACAGCAACTGTAGATAGAAGTTAACATTTTGGAGACCGCAAAGGAAATCATTATTCCCAGCAATTGCACTCTGAATTGAATAGTAGGGCAGTAGTACAAAGCAGTATCCCAGAGAGTAAGAATGGCATGAGATTATGGCTGCTGACTGTGAAGTTTTGTCATTAAGGTCTTTTTGATCAGTAGTGGCATAGCAGTAGTTACCTCTGTAGTTTTGATTTCACAGAAATGCAAATTATTCTACATTCTGCCATTTCTGTCCTATCTAAAATGTATGGTCTGTAATGACATAGATCATTTATTAGTTAGCTGTCAGTGAATATGGATACAAACAAACACTGCTCTGTATATGCCTGTAACCCAAGATAAAAACTTTCTAAATACATAGAGTCAAAAGAACTGATTCTGGCACTGGAACAGGTTTCGTGGAGAAGTTGTGGATGCCATAATGCTGGCAGTGCTCAAGACCAGTTTGGATGGGGCTTGGAGCAACTTGGTCTAGTGCAAGATGTCCCTGTCCATGGCAGGGGGATTGGAGCTAGATGACCTTTAAGGTCCCTTCACACCCAAACCATTCGGTGATTCTAAACAAACTGTGCAGAGCCAGGCATGTGTATGTGCATGGTGAGGAGCAATCTCAGAGTCTTGACTCACTATTGAAAGTTCTCGCTTGTATAATGTTTGTTCTACAAGACCCAAAGTAATGCTAGGGCTTCAAGCTACTACTAGGACTTAATGTTCCCTGTACCCAGTAACAGAAACAGCAGAGATGGATACTTGTTACAGTAATACTTTCTCTTCTATGATTTTGACAAGGAATTAGTTTAAGGTACTCTTCCTCTTTCGGTTCTGCCTGCAGGCACACTGCTTTCCTCTTTGGCTTGCAGTTGAATAATCGGTGGAGGAGGGAAGGAAAACAGCCTGTATTAATAGAGGAAGAGTGATATCGAAACTCACAATTTTGTAATCGGTGATTCAAACAGATAAGTTTTAATTAATTAACAATTACAAGCCGCTGCGGTTTTAGGTGTAAGAATCCCGTGTAAGTGGCAGGAGCCTTGCTTGGCGCTTGGCGATTCGGGGCATTTTCCCCTCTCCTCCACCAGAGGGCTCCCGCGGTGCAGTTCTCCATGCAGAGTCGTTTCCATGCAGGAGGTTTGCCAGAGATCTCAGGAGAGCCAAATCTTGTACGCATTACTTGGAGAAATTTCGCGTTTCCGTAGAAGTTTTAGCATAGCAAGTACCTCAGGAGTTGGTGTGTAATATATGAATGATTTGTCTTTTTGAAGTTAAGTATATATCAATTTTAAATCCATTTTTTCAAAGCTGAAATGGCTTGTTCCAAATCTTACTTTTTTTGTCAAGCTCTGTCACTGTTGATGGCGCCATTGCTTTCCAAAGCATTCAAGCCTGTGATTCAGTGCCATCACAAAAATTTCCATTTCTGTAGATATGCACAACTAGAGCTTGCTTAAACTTTGCTATTTCTCTGCTATTTCTTCACTATATATATTCAATAAATAATTATCTTCTATTATTGTATGACTGACTTATCTAAAGCATTCTTTCCAATATGTGAAACCACAGCATTTCCACTCTGACCTCTGTGAACTTGGTATGTCAAGTAGAGATAGAAAATCGTAATAAATCTGGTCCTGTTGATCTTTTCACCTTCACCTTCCAGTCTCTGTTGGTCTCTTATTTGTTGCATGACAGACACACTAATAGGAGTTTGTACAATCCTGTCTCTCTTCTGTGTACTGACAGACCTCGGCAACTGTTCTCCTTCCCTTATTCCAGCAACTATTTTGCTTTGTCATTGAAGTGCTCAGTTCATTTGCCAGATTCTGTCCCCATTTTGTGGCACAAAAAAAAAAGTGATACAGATAGTAATTTTCAGTGCAAAATGCTAGAAATGTACATATTTTTTGTAAAATGATGCATAGCAGGTATTCACTTAAATGATTATGTACTTGTATTTATTTTGTGTACATACTGGCTTTGATATTAAAAACCTTTCCTCTTCTGCTTTTTCACTGGGTTATTATTTGCTTTCTTACAGTCACCAAATTAAAAAAGTCCACCAGAAATTTTGCTCTGTTTAAGGTAACTGTTTGCTACAATGTCTTCAAAGTTTTAACCAGAGGAAAGAGGCAGTGCCCAAAAGGATCAGGTGCACAGGCGATACTTTTTGTAGAAGCAAAGGGCATCAAGATATCCCACAGAGCATGTTTTCAGTCACTCCAAGAAGAAAAACCCTCGTGGGAATCTGGTGTGAAGAAGAGTTGAAAATACTTACCTGGATGGGTTGGTAGCCAAATTTTTTGACCATCATTTTTTGGCTAACATTTTCCTAGTTTTTCCCTGTTGGCTGCATAAAAGATGTAGGGCAAATACAGTCTGCAAAGAAGACACAGTTTGCTTTCTGTGTCAGCATACTTGCTATTACAGGAGGGTATTTTTTGCATGGGAATTGTCTTTGATTAGCACAGAAAAGTCTTCAGGACACCTAATAGCAGCCTAAGCACAGGGCAAGGTCATTGAGAAAAATGAAGCTGAGTGGCTCCAAAGTACACAGTGGGAGGAAGACAGCTGTGCACAAGGGGAAACGAGAGAGGTTCCAACAGGATATGAAGAGAAATCTCTTCACCATGAGGACAGTCAAGCAGAGGAGCA
The DNA here is from genome assembly GCF_020740725.1 of Corvus hawaiiensis. Lineage (NCBI taxonomy): Eukaryota > Metazoa > Chordata > Aves > Passeriformes > Corvidae > Corvus > Corvus hawaiiensis. The sequence continues at coordinate 30,428,929 of NC_063215.1, forward strand.
GGATGTCTGCAGAGATGTAGCCTCCCTTCTTGCAGGCTTTTAAGCCCTGACTTGCTTCACTACCTGCTGCAGATCACCATTTTTGTAGCACATCATACCAGTACTGTTACACTGGTAAAGTCACTCTGTTGTAGATGTTGCTTAAATTTCTCCCTGCCTTTACCTGGTGTAATCAGTTTACTTTCAGTTTGTTTGTTACATTAGGTATCAGTTCAACTTCACCATGTTTGGGCATAGTCTCCACTGTGTGAACTCTATAATGTTACCTATAATGTTACAATGTAAATGTCACCTAGCAGGTATGTATGTTTTGCCCTGTTTTCTACAACACCACTTAACACTTGTTGGTCTTTCATAAATTAGTTCATTTGTATTTGTGTGCTCTTTTAAGTAGCATACTCATTGTATGATATTTTCTAGCATTCTATAGGTTGATTTAAAACATTTCCCAATGTTTAAGTATTTGTATTATGACTGTAATTATGTTCACCATCATCTTTGCTCATGTGTGGTTCTATGTTGATCATCTTTGAAGTCCTAGCCATTGCAGATGGTATCAGATTTTATTCCATTTGGGTTTTAGTTGTGCTGACTTTTGGCATCATTCAAACTATTAATACACTACACCAATGTGTTGAAAATATGAATACTTTCTTTAAACACACCTGACATCCAAAGGATAGATTTCCAAAGAAATCTAAAGCATTAATTTTTGTTGTTACTAGCTGTTTTCTCCATCACAACAAGGGCTCTCTAGATAAATCTATACAGGTTTTTGAGAGTATTCATATGACTGCCACTAGAATCGGACTGTTTTTATACATAAAGCAGGTCTGCAAGCAAGGTCTCAGTGCATATTTTTGTATGAGAGAAAGCAGCTCTGAATGATAGTAGCATACTTTCCTACTTGATAGTAGTGACTAATCAAGTGTTTTTGAAAAATAAGCAGTTACAAGTTAGATGAGGCATTGCTAAGCAACTTCAAAATTTGTTTCAATCCTACTTTTCCCATTCCAGTTTTCCAGTTGTCAGAAAAATAATGTTCTCACATGTACTTAGAACATTCCCTTAAAATTTGGAGATTGCTCAGCTGGCTTGCTGCAAAACTATCACATTACTGCTAGATAAACATCATTAAATTGAGTGCAAGACTTTGCTTTCCTCGGCTAGAAAACCTTGTGAATAGCTTGCTGTTGACATGAAAATGATTGAGTAGGAAATAATGGTATGTCCATTTTTGTAAGGTGATTTAGATTGTCCAGGAAAAAGGTGATACAATGCAATCAAATTTAAGATTTTACTTGAGGGAGCAAATACTGCAGGGCTAACCTTACTGAACTGCATACAGGATTTTGGAAAGTTGAAACTTCTTAAGGGAGGTAACAATAGCTTCACATGCACTGGGATGGCTTAAAAAAGATGGGATTTAACAGAAAGAAATGCTAAGTAGCAGTAGTGTAGCTGCATTACTGCTTTATATGGTATTGGTTGTGTAACTATGCCATTGTGTTAGCTTCCACCATCCAAGCATTCTGCTTACTAATTAATGTTGATGAGCAGGAATGGTTCCAGAAAAAAGACTCAAACCAAGCAAGCAAAAAACCCACCTACCACAAAACCACAGTGCTTTGTAGCAAAAAAACATGAAATAAAACAAAAGCTCCTCAATCCATCTTTGTTACTCAGAAAGAGTTGAGAATAGCCTAAGTCTGTACATAGAAATAAGATTTCTGCTACCATAAGGCTATTTAACAGATAAAGGCATATCATAATCCAAGGAAGCAGTCTCTTCTGGTATATTTATTTCTTAATTGTCCTCTCTCTGAGGGTGACAGGAAGTGTTGGTCATACTTTCTCTTTAGAGTGAAATCCTGGCTTGACTGAGGTCTCCCATACTCCTAACTCACCGCAACAGCAACTAAGGGGAGGTGGTAGAAAGCAGGTGTGACATTCTGGCCCAAATGGAGTTTATGCCAAAGCATACACTGACTTAGTGAATTCAAAATTTCACTTAATATAAAAAACTGACCAAACTTCCCATGCTCAACAGAAAAACAGAGGTGTTTTACTTGCACTGACTTTCTAGTTCTCCTTTGCTCATTCTTTCCAGTGAGATCCAAGAGTGGAGCTATACAGCAGTGGCATCCTGCAAGCAGCAAAGGAGAGAACAACCATGTGCTGAATAAGCAAATCTGACAGCAGAAGGCGAGGTCATTAATGGAACTGGGATCAGTCCTGTGGGAGAAAGTTTATTTCAGGAAAAACAGTAACAAAAGGAAGTACAAAAAATTTATTTCTAGATAAGGATTTTTTTAATATATTTTAAAATGTTTCAATTTTCAGGTGAACCATACTGACTTTTTTTTTCAGTGTTACTTAAGCAGAAATTATTTTGATGAAGCTATTTCCAGGGGGATTGCTCTTTGTGTTATTTTACTAGTAAAAGGTATTTCTTTTATTTTCATTTTTTCCTGACTTGTGACGTTCTTAATGCTGATAGGTTTTATGTAAATCATTGTCAAAAGCACTTCTCAACTCTCTCAAAGTTATGAAGACATTTTAATACATGTTTTAACTTCAGAGAAAAGAAACTGAAATATGGGAGGAAATGGGGAAACTCTGGCTCCCCATAATTATGGCTTAATTATGGATTAAATCTTTCTTAGGCATCAAAAGCATACTCCTTGGCTACATCAGAAAAGTGAGATCCAATCCTTAATTCAGTCTGATTTATAGGGGTTTTTTTGTCCATGCCCACTTACACATCTGGAATGAACCATATAATGATGCTTCGCTGTTGTCTCCATTTACTGATAAACAGAAAAACTTACAGGACTCTCAAATTGATAACATATAAAACAAGAACTGCCTTCTATAATATTCTATACTGAAAGAGATTGAATGAATCTGATTGAATCAAGATTAGCCTGTGTTTCATTAACAAAGAGACGAAAAGGAACCTACCCACATCCATTTGGCTACCCTATATCAAAGGATACCCTACTATCTTAGTTTTCACTTCTGTTTCTCTGTTACTGCCTCAGCTCCTGACTCTCATACTGGTAAATAATTCAAAGATATAGCAGGAAATCACTAAGTTAATTTGATGTTTTATATGTTAGATATCTTAATTTACATAGGTGAGCAGTGAAAGCCTCCCATGTGCTAAGTGTCATCCTGCCTTCTGCCCTTTTTCCTTGTATGGTTTTCCTTGCCTTGTCTCTCCAGTCTAGAGGCAAGCTATCGTCATGCAGGCAAGGCAGAGGATTGAGGAGTTTAATGGGACAATATCTGAAGTCAAAATGATGGCAATGGCATAGACTGAGAAGTATTTAAAACTTCTGAATTAACATATGACACGAGAGAAATTATAGTAAGGTGGGGATCTGAGCAGTTATGACCACCTGTCAGTATTGCCTGAGGCCATCTAAAATACAAGTGGATAAAGCTCTTTTACAGATTGTAATGTTTATCTTTAATTCTCTGATAAAATCACAGGAGTGGAAGTCCTCCACTGACAATACTAAAATTTTTATCCTCTCTTAGGTAATACAATTATATTATATTTGAAAAGGATACGAACACCTTTGCTATAGACCAAGGTATCTGTTAATGGAACTCTTGAGGAGACCTGCTCCAAATGTAAATGGAAGGGCTTTATGTAGATGTAACTGAAAATTCTTATTTAATCATGTCTGCTGCAGGCAGTGCTTGTGGAATATTCATTTAAGTCCTCTGTACATAGAATTTGACTCAGTTTATTAGTATCAGTCCAATTTACTTTGTGAACAATTTACGTGATTATAAAAATGTGTTGTAGTAGTGTAGGTCATTTTTGTAGTTAATTTTTAGCCATAAAAAGAATATAAGTATTTCTAAGTATATAAGACTACCTTATCTAAAGATATCTAAAAGCCGTGATGGTCCTAAAGTTTATTTAAACTGGTTGAAAGTCCACAGATTCTATAAAACCTTTAAGCATGCACAGATTCGGTTCAGAAACTAAGGTGTCATGTTGAAGTTAGGAACACTGTCATTCTAAAATCCAGAGAGACACTTGTAAAGAACAGCTAATCCCAAATCTGTATTTCCCTATGGAAATTACACCTTTAGTTTAGACATCTCGGGTGACACACATGACTTGCATTTAGGTTTCACCCTATTTGCTGTTTACTTACATGTGTAGACAGGAGCATAACTCACTTCCACAATTCCCTTGGCCTGAACTAACTGATAATGCTTAAAGCTGGATTTAAACTTGTGATAAAATTACTTTTGGTTTATTAACTCTGTGGTCTTCACACCACAGGAACACGGATAATCAACTTTGTCTTACTGTAATTGCTAAAGTGTGCTTGGATGTAGACAGCTTCTTTCTCTGTGCACTCGTAACACTTCTCCGGAGGTTTGCTGTGATGTACCACAGGCAGCCATGAGACACACTCAGACCCCCACTGATTTACACAGTAAAGCTCAGTACTAGGGAGGACTCTGAAGAAGGCTTGCCAGATTTGTCATTTGGAACTAGGCTAGTCTAATTTGGCAGTCAAACCCAGGTTCTGATTGCAAAAAATAATTCTGTGGGAATGATAAACCCTGCATAAGAACAAATGTGTGCCTCATGCAAGCTCTTGGTTTTCGTTATGTATATAGGGGGTTTTTTATGTTCGTTTGATTTGGGTTTGTTTGGTTTTTTTTTTAACTCCTGCCAAGAGGCTTAGTTTATTCTGTTTCAGCCTATTTTTTTTTTCTAATTTTATTCTCCAGGAGTCAAATCCTCTGATGAAGTAGATTTTAAAGTTCCCTAAAGACTAGTGAAGTATCTGTAACTTATTAACAGTTCCTTAAAGAAGTAACCTCTATTCTAAGTCCTGGGAAATGGAACGATATTGAAATAGGAGAGACAAGCTCAATGTTGCTGATGAATCTTTGAGCAACTCAGTCCTAGAACAGTTTGTGAGTTCTTATTTTTTAACAAATCTGACCTTTTAATTTTAACACATGAACCAGAATTACTTCTTCACGAATAGGTTTGAAAGCATGTCAAGCTATGATTATTCATACTAAAAAAAATTTGGACAAACACAATTTTGTTACAAAAAAAAAGTTGTTTCTTTGTGAAAAGTGTCTTTCCCTTGTAGAAGCCCAGAAGATAAAGACCTAATGTGTATGCCTCATGAACTGATAGTGGTGGAGCCAGCCAGGGATTTTTGGTAATAATACACTGTGAGAAAGAAGAAGATGTGGCTGGAGAAGCAGGAGGGCATATGGAGGTGGGGCAGTGCTTTTCTGGGAAAAATGTTTTGGCTTCTGGAGATACATACAACGCAGTACAGCGTTGGCACTGGAATGAGGTGAGCAAGCTGGCATGGACTGTAAGGGAGGATCAAAACCACCCAAGATCCCTGAAGCCCTCCGACCCATTTCCAGAAAGGTCTAGAAGAACACATTGCACATGCAAACTCATTTACTTAGAAAGAAAGAAACTTAGCTCTAAGGCTACTAGGGCTACAAGTGCTACAAAAAGCTATCTCCACGAAGTCTGGGTGCATCAGCTGGGTCAACACTGGAACCAGAACTTGTGATCTCTCTTTTTCTTTCTTCCTTTCTATCCCTCTCTAATTCACTCTCTCTCTGTTCCCTTTCACCCTACCTCCCTTACCCAAAACCCACTATCATGTGCTTATCCTAGGAGGTCAGGAGTTGAAATTTTTTTCACGTGAAAGAATGGCCTCACTAAATAATTGCAGGATTGCCAGTGTAAGCTGTCTGAACATAGTTGGTTCCAGCATTAATAATTGGTTCCATCACAATTAGTCAATGGCTAATTGGCAAGATTAAGTACACAGTTTACCAACAAGATTGATCTGGATTCCACTTACCAGGAAAGGGAAGAAACCAAAGGAGTCCGTAGCAACTCCAGGCTTCATCAAAATGTCATGTTCATACTAAATCACTTGGCATTGCTCCAAAATTACATTTCTCCATTGTGTACAAACCAGATCTGACATGCCAAGAATAGACAATTAAGAGATTGAGGCAAACATTACTCGATACATTACGTCGCTACATTTGTTTTAAGAACCTTCCATTTATTTGAATAGTGGCCTTTCTAGGAGGTAGCACTGGATGTTGCATTCCCAGTAAACAGCAAAATTTGAATGCATAAACATACAAATAGTCATGCAAACACAATCTGATAGGTTCTCCCTTTGGACTGTCATTTTCTATTAGTGCTGAAATCTTCAGCTCCCAAAAATACATACACACAGGGTGACATAGGTCTTGCAGTATGTATAGGTCAGGAAGCTGGTTAAGAGAGAATGTGACAGCCAGATCTTTTTTTTCTCTTTTTGCATGTGCTTCAGTCTTACTTCTAGCTGCAGCCTTTTAGATACTATTGAATTCAGAGTTCTTTTACACTGGAGACCGTAACTAGATAGCTCTAGGCTTACACATCAAGATTACATAAATCTACAAAACTACTTACTTAAAAGTATAATGGTTAAACTCTGAGAATATTACTCCTAGATGAGAGTATGTGAATGCAGAGATACAGATTAAATATGCACTTATTATGACTTTCTAGATTATTGTGCCTATTTATTCAGCAATAAATATGAATAAAATACTTGTCATTTTATTATTTAATTTTTATGTTGCTTGACAGTATTGAAATTGAGCACTGAAATAGTATAATAGAAAATAGCTCTACATGAACCCAGAATCTTGGATGTGTTAATATAGTTGTAGGTACAATGTTGATAAAACTGATGGTCATTATATATCAGTTAGTATGGCATATGCAAATTTAAAGAAGTTACTTTCTGAAAATTTGAAACTCTTTATAACTAGACCTAAAAGTGGGTTATTTATCATAGTAGTATTCAATTTTTAAGTACTATTTGGGCAAGTTAGCTGGATAGAAAGGACACAACAGTAGGAGACACTGGCTGATACTGAGACTTTAAAATGCTTAGACATATTTGTTACAATTTAAAATCTGTGCTTCATCTGCTGAAGTTAAAAGAAAACAGGCATAGAGTATTCAACCTTCTGAGCTGAAACAATGCTGCCCATTAAGCCTGCAAGTCTTATACAGCCTATTCTATTTGTAGGATCTTAAACTTTTCTCTTTTTAACTCTTTACCTTCCTTTTCCTAATATGTGCATTATTAAATTTTAAATTAGCGTATTGTACTGATTTATAGATGCTTTCAGACTGTGTGTAGGATTTTAACATATTCATACAGAAATATTGGGCAAAAACCTATATGCCTCAGCAAAGCTGCCTAAAACCTGGCTTTGACCTTTTCATTATGTATAATGACTTTCAAAGACGTATGGATACTTCAATCTAAAGCCAGAAGATGTGCTTTGACTTGTTGTGGAAAATCACCTTTCAGCTCTTCTCTTCCTTAATCAGCTCTTTGACCACTTACTTTTTTCCTGTAAAATACAAGAGCCACCAAAAAGCATGTATTTTCTGCTTTACAGGTAGGGCAAATTCCATATGAAGGCAAGAAGAGGAAGAAGAATGGTGGTAATTTTTTTTTTTTTTTGCATGCTTTTGTGTTTCATGAAACAACAGAACTTGTGGCAAGCTGTTTAGAGTATGGTTATATATAGGTATGTGTATATATATACATTCAGAGGAAGAAAATGGAAAGCATGCATTTTACTAGATAAGGGACATTTTAATGCTATTAATCTTGACGTTGGTTCTCTAAGCCTGTACTAATGTTTTACTGAATTCTATAAATCTAGAAGTATTTCAGGTTTGAGCAACTTAAATGTGTTTTTTACTAATACTTTAAAGAGTAGTATATGCTGAGAAATGTATTTTTGTGGAATACTAATGAATACTTTACAAAGTGTACAATACAGCTTTTTGCCATGTTTACAACAGGTAAATATAAGCAATACATCATGACATTGGTTTATTTACTTTGAAAAGTATATATTTTGAATTAAGATGCCACTATTAAAAATGTGAAACATACTAGGACCAGATAACACTAAACATTGTGAGGTTTTTTTTTTTTGAGATTGGGTTTACCAGTGACACTGGAATTAAAGATAAAGAATGTGCTTTTTTTTCTATTTTTTTGGTTACTGTACCGTTGTATTTACTAGCAATTGGTTATTTTAAGACGTTGTAAAGTGTCAAACAATGGAGAAAATGCCTAAGGCAACAAATACCACAAAACTATAATGATAAGTGCTCTCTCTGTATTTTTTTTAGTTACTTTGGCCCCTCTACTGAAAATGTGAGTGCTGCTTAAGTATGCAGTAGAAGAAGTAGCAGTTGGATTTTTTCCTCTTTTTGTCTCCTATAGCAGAAACAAAGTGACATCCAGCTTTTCTGTTGGCTTTGCTGCTTAGGAGTGCTTAGTATGTGGGCACATGCATATAAATAATTCGCTTTTTATGTTGTTTTTGCCAAAGTGCCCTCATTTGAGTGACATTTTTGCTCCATTTACATCAATGTTAAAATTTCCATTAACTTCCCCAGGGCTGGGATTCCACCTGTTTCGTCTAAGTTCACTATAGTTCAGTCTCATGTATTTAAAAGCATTTATATTTTAATTGCTTCAGTGGAAAGCAGTTGTCGTGACCGGCAAATCTTGCAGAGGGCAGAAAGGATCATCTGGCAAAGAACAATGCCACATAAGGGCTTACACAACGGAACAGAAATACTGAGCACTACATTCAGTGAGAAATTGTGTGGTAAGGGGCGTTTCAAATGAATCTCCTTTTACAAAATTTTTTTTCAAATAGGATACTGCTGCTTTTAAAGAGTTTTGTCCAAGCTTACAGCTTCATTCCTGCATATGTGTTGTTGTAAGCAACAGTTTAAAATGTGGGTCTAACGAGATGGAGACAAATCTGTTAACACTGCATAGACAGAGTGAATTATGCAACTTGGCTGGTTTGGATATCTAATCATGACAAAAAAAGAAACAAAGGGTGAAAGTGAGTGTTAGCAATAAAGAAAAGGTTTCTACAAACATAAGTCAGTGCTTTAGTCCCCCGATTCTCTCACCTTTCCCCCCTGCATCTTGCCTGCAACTGTAGTTGTAGTAAAAGCTGTTCAGTGGAGCAGTTTCGCCTTGGCACAGGAGGTGGAACACTCTCTGCATGTCTGTGCTAAGTATGGCTTCAAACCTAAATTTCTGTACTTTCTGCTTCTTGGTGTATTTGCCTTGACTCTTTCCTGGATCCAGGTCTAATTCTGTCTTCTGTGCGTTGTAGCTAAACTCTGAGATAGTTGGAAAAATGTGTTGCTGCAAAGACGAGATGGGGTATCATCCATTTGCTGCCGGTGCTTCAGATTAGATTATCAGTTTTTCCAGTACTTCCCAGACTTAAAGCAGATAAGATAATGTATAGACGTTTTCTCCTGGAGTGCATCAGTGACTGCAGGTGAAGAAGTGTTTGGGATTTCTAAGTTGTTTGTGGCAACAACAGATGTTTCACCAGTTGTGGCTTTGCTTCTTATATTATGGGAGGCAGAGAGAAGCCATTTTTGGGGGGTCACGGCAGAGGTTTTTAAACAGTAAGGTTTTTCTTGTTCCAAATTTTCACATCACTAGCCATTTGAACAGTTTTTAATACTGTGAAGAGTGTTGTCCGTAAATCCATATGATGGCAGTCCCTCCTGTGGTGCTCCTCAACTAGTATAAATCACTGTAATTCCTTTGATTTATGTGAACTGGAATAATCCTGTTTAGTTGAAGATCTGGCCCAGAGTACAGGAAGCGTATGTGTTAGTCAGGGAAGGTTGTAGCAGTTTCTAATTCTCCTACTGACTGCTTTCATGCAGATGTGGAGTGTTTTTAAAGTTGAGATGGTCTAAAAAAGATATTTAGTTTTCTGTTTGTAGTGTCAATATTTTGGTAAGTGAAGCAACATCCTTGGTTTAGGAATTGTTTCATTATTGCTTCACAGGAAATGAAGGCCCTATTTGAGTCTGGACCTTGAAGCAATACTGAAATTTTAAGAGGCAGAAATATTTCTTTAAGGGATAAACTGATTGTATGTGCAAATTTTTATGCAATTAAAATGCTTAGCTACTTCAGAACTTATATTTGATTGAAATTAATGAGACCGTTTATATTCGTGTAAGGTAGATGAATCCAGGTATTTAGACATGTAAAATAAAGTAAAAAATTTTAGAATTTTGTAGCTTGAAAGAGCAATGAGAAATGCAGTTCTCAAACAAAAAAAATGATGATGCCTTTCACTACAGCAGAGCTTTTACAAAGCATCTTTCAACGGAGGATCTTACAATTCTGCTTCAAACACAGAATTACAAGTCAACATTGAAGCCTTTATCAAATGAACAGTCTGAAGGAGAAGAAGAGTGCTCCGATGATCTGTCAGCTGTGGGATTGGGCTCTTGCACCTCATCCTGAGAGATAAGACAGCCTTACTTTCTATAATTTACACACTGAGCAAGCAAGAAGTGCGACTTGCCTAAAGTTACAGCACAAGTCTGTGGCAAAGCTGTGGAATAAAACGCCCTAGCAGATGCGTACATAAGCTGCAATTTCATCTTTCTCTCGTTGATTCTAAGTTGGGAAGAACAACAACTGTTTTGAAATTCAAACCAGGAAGATAATCACGTCTTTCCATGGGATTTGTTGGTTATCCTGGCTAGTTATCTTGATTGAAATGAGGAAACACATTCCAAAATCTAGTGAGTGGGTGGGAGGATTTGGGGTATGGGGAGCTGGGGGTAGAAGAAAGTTTACCCTATGAATTTTCTGATCTGAAGACCAATCGGCTAAATTGATGTTAAGCTGATAAATATTCATATGACCACCTTCCTTTTATCCTCCCCTGTCAGAATGATTCAACTAGAAAAAGGTAAAATATGTCTTGGACATACATATATATAAATTATACATGTAAGCCCTCATCTCTATCTTCTGTATATCTGTTCCTAATCATTTTACTTCTCTCTGTCCTTCTATCTGGTTCATGTCTTTAAAATGCAATCTGAAAAACTGCCACAAGCACACTTGGAGAACCTGACAAAAGTGCAGTTTGGCACTTTCAGATAAGAGCCAATGGCAGTGCTCAGTCTCATAATTTCATCACAGACAGATGGTATTACAAATGCAAGAGCATTCAGGTTTGTAAATGATAGATTTTAAAAGGCAAAACAAATTTCCGTAATTCACTGTGCATTACAGCATCAGTGCCATAAATAAGTGTACTCTCTTGTTTTTTTGCGTGGTTGATTTTTAAATTTATGATGAAGTATATAAAAGTATATAAAATTAAAGTATGCTTACACTGAAAAGATAAAAGCTAGTTTCTGCCAGTGTAATAATGTACATAATTGGTTCTTCACAGCTAGAAACTAGATACTCTTTCATTCATGCCTTCATACCATGGCTGTCTAATTTATGGAACTGTTGGAGGGGGGGCTTTTCAGAGAGGTAGGGGGAAGGAGAAAAAACCCCTAAACATTTCTTACATTGTTACCTGAGTTGGGATATACACATATGACTATGTAAAATCTGTGTCTGGGTGGCTGTTTGTTCTTTCTTGCAGAGTATTCTGTGCTCAGAGTGGGAGGGTCACACTGTGTGACTAATAAGGACAGAGCTGCATCCCCCTCTACCACTCTTTGGAGACTCACTCCAGCAACTCCTCGGCACTACAGCAGCCCTGTACAGGCATTTTCAGTGCTTCTGGGGAGACAGACCAATAAAAAAATTAAAGGTAAGCCACTCATTTTTTGTAGTCAATTATCTAAACGTCTTACATGTGCACACTCACACATACTACACTATTCTTGGCTTGTTTTGTGGTGTTTTTGGTTTTGATTTCCAAAATTGCCATTTAAGTTTATCACTGCTAGTATTAACTATGGTTTATATAAACATGATGGATACCGTAAGTTTTTAATGTACTGCAATCAGCCTGTGCTATAGTATTCTGCTCATGATTGTGTAAATACATTGTATATGCGAATGGGTGACTATAGGTATATGCTAAGATATGCTAACAAAAACAGCCCCGCTAAATGAGCAGTAATTTACAAAACTGATTAAACTGTTGCGAGTGGCCACAATGCTGATTGTGCATATATTTACATTTAAAAACCTACCTCTTAGTGTGCGTGTCCTTGTAATTAGCACGCGTGCCGGGTGGCCTGCATGCGGTTGGTGGGAGCGCGCTGGTGAGTGAGCAGCGGCACGGGCGGGCAGTGCCCTGCGGGGAGGGGGCACCGCGCCGGCCGAGCTCTCGGGCAGAGCCCGGGGATGCCGCGGGCCGACTCCCGGCCGGATGGGGCCAGCTCACCGCCCCCGGCGGCCCCTCACCTGCCGGCCCGGCGCAGGTGCCGCCGCAGCGCCCCGCGGCACAGGGGCTGCCCCGCTCGCAGGCGCCGCCGGCCCGGGAGGGCTCCTGGCCCCGCTCCGCCCCGCGGCTGCGGAGGAAGCGGCGGCGGGCGCCTGCCCCTCGCTTGCTCCCCGGGCTCCCGGCGCCGCAGGCAGGGGCCGGGGAGACGGGGCGGGCCCGGCGGTGGGAGCCCGCAGCGCAGAGCCGAGAGCCGGGGAGCGGATCCGGCAGCGGGGCGGGGGCGCTGCCCGGGCGCCCGGGAGAGCTGCCCGCTTGCCTTCCCGCCCGGAGCGCTGAACCCTCCCTCCGGCAAACGCGGCTCGATCCAAGAGGAACGAAGCTGCCGGCACTGCCGAGTTGAGCCTGTGCTGGCGAGGGCTCGGTCGCTCCACGGGCGCCCCGTAGGCTCCGGTGCGCCGGTTGTGCGAGGGAGCGGAGCCTCCCGGAGCAGCCGGCGGGAGAGGACCCAAGCCCGGAGGTGCGGCGGCAGCGAGGGGCTGGCGGTATTGGTGATCAGAGCACTTCAGAAAACCAGACCTCTGGAGCGGCAGCTCTACTGAATTCCCGATGCCTGCTTGGAAAGCAGGTGCAGGAAATTAAATGATAATTTATTTGAACATGTATTCGCTTTGCTGCTGGTGGGAAGGCTAGAAAAGTTAATCACGATGTAGTTGCTGTCAGTACATGACAGAATATCTCTGATGATGAATAAGGTGCTTTGCGGAAATAATTATAAAAATTGCACATTTTTTTCCTTTTTTTGCAGAAAATGTGATTAGAAAAATATTAGACACTTTCTGTGTTTCATTAAATTCATGTGTATTTATACATCGCAGTTGGCTTAGAAGGAAGCTTTTGTCCCCTAGTGACAGTATCAGTTTATGTGGTTGAAGCCTGTACTTTTGTGAGATTTAAACTGTAAATTCAATATAGGCTGTTCTAGGCACTTTGCAAGGTGCAGAAATATGGCATTTTGGTTTCTTTCGTGGTTAAGCTCAAAAAATAGCATGTTGTCTTTGTTCAATTTGAGGACTACTTCAGCAGTCACTGAAAGTGTTGTGACACCAAGCAGTTTAGCTAGTATATTGAAAATTGAAAAATAAATTGGGGAGAAGTATAAAAGAAAATTAGTAATTACTAATGAAATTAACATTCACTACCTTTACAATTAATAGCTCCAAGTTAGTATTTCTGAGATGTTACTTCTGAGTCTATTAATAAAGAGCTAAAAAGGAGTATATTTATGATTTATTTCTAGACTGAAATAAATCTCTTTTTTGTAGCTCCTTAGACAGATAAATGATACACTTGTATGTGACTAGCAACTTCCTCTTCACAGTTAAGAAGTTCTTGTTTGTAGTTTTCTGACAGCGAGAAGACTAAGATGAGATTGTTCTGAATATGCTTATTTTTTGTTGCAGATTTGTAGCTGTTTGTTCACATGTGTCCAGGGGGAGATGAAGTACATCGGACCCTGCATAGTTTGGCTTTGTATGGCAGCCTTCCTCCTTCCTGTTTCTACTTCTGTGGCTGTCAGTGACCAGACAGGTACTTCCACTTTTCTTGCCCATCACAGACTAAAGGTGTAAATCTCAGTACAGAAAAATTTTTAGCAAATAACAACAGCACACAGAAAACAAACATACAAACAGATAAAAATATACAAGATTGTTTTAAATCTCCTTTCTGAAATGTCCTAAGTTGGAAGCAGTTCCAAAGCAGCCTTTCTGCTTCCTTGGAAGATTCATATTTGGAGGTAGTTGTAGTTCCTAGGAGTTTTGTTTTGTACTTTTCCTACCATACAAAACAAGACAAATAAGTCAGAGCTGCAAAACCTTCGTGAACAAAATCATGAGGCTTTATTAGAGCAGACCACTTATCACATTGACCTAAACAATCTAATGCTCATGTTAACCACACCTGTACGTAATCCCTAGACTGGGTTATACATTTCACACATGCAGAGTTAAAAAAATCTTTTTCCTAAGAAGATGGGGGAAAGGAATGGAGTGATATTGTTTAACTTAAAAGCTGTTACCTGTCTTCTGCAAATTTTCTCATATTTCTCTGTTTTCTCCTTTCTTTACTTTCCACATGTTATCTAGTGTTCTCACTTAAACTCTACGTTAACTCTCCAGAATGCAGTAAATTCTGTCTTAAGGACACATCATATGTGCTTGTCAAACAAGGCACGTCAGTTTTTTAGAATTGTTCAGCCTCAGCATGTACTTCAACATATTTTAATTTTCCTACAATTATTAGCAAGGAGAATATGCTTATTGCTATTTAAATTGAGTTGGGTTTTTTCTCAAAAATAAAATTAATTCCTAGTAATGCTGTTCCTTTCCATAAATCTTATGAAAGACAATAGAAACTACACACACAGAGAGCAACTTTGAATCTCAAAAACTCATTTGAAACTCAGGCCCAAGAAATTTTAAAAGTCCATGACTAGGAAAATAATCCTTTTACTGCCCCTGGAAACTATAAGTAGTAATAATGAATAAATAATAAGTGTAATGTGTGGGTTCTGAGGTAATAATAATGCATTGTGAAGCGTCTGAACTTAAGTTGAAGTCTTTTTCCCCTTTGTATTTTTAGGGCATTGAGGCTAAGTGCTCTACTGATGAATTATTCTTAACTCCTCTGAGAGAGCGAGCCTACATCATAGCTGTGAAATCATTCTGTCTGAAAGAAGAAATATATGTTTTATTCTGTCATTGTTAGGTGGTGGTTGCAGAAGAGAAGTTTTCAAAGTGCTAAAATGATGTGAGTGCAGAAGGTTCCCTAACTACATAGATTGAAAAATATTAAAACAAAATTTCAGGAAACATTGTGTCTTTTCTTTTATATATATATTTTTTTTCCTAATGAAATGATGCCTTAGTAGATGTTGGGTCAGCCACAGAAGATGTGGCAGATACACTGAACTGTCAATAAACAGTGTATCTGAACTGTGCCTTACATTCTGTTAGAAGTTTGTAGCTAAGCAGCCAGCAGCGAAGTTGCAGTTTTCCTTAGCCTGACGGCCCCAAATGGATCAAATATGGGTCCGATTGAACTGCTAGCAAGAAGAGGAGAGATTGAATCTCTCCTGTGAAATAACTGATGGTGTGCAATTGAGAGAGGCTTCTTCGGTTTGTGGTGGTACAGGCAGATGGTGAGGAATAACAAGTAGATAGCTGCCAGCTTGAGCAGCTCTGCCAACAGCAGGTGTGTGAGTTAAGCCCAGAGTTAAACTCCAGTTGATAACAGGAAAGAGGCTCTACTGGAGTTTGTAGGGATGGTTACCATCTAAAAAGAAATACAAATTATAGACCAGAAAGCAGGAGTTGGGAAAGAATGGACCCAGTGACGGAGCAGCGGTAAAAGTGGTACAGCTCTTTCTGTCAAACTTTTGTTAATCTGCTCTGTTCACTTGAACCGAGTGCTCTGTGTTGCTAAGTTGTCTTGTTCCAGTTTGACAATTTGTATGCAGATGAATCTGTAACAAATTGGAAATGTGCTTACTTCAAGAAGAGAGTAATATCTAAAGGGTTTTTTTGTTTTTCTGTCTTGCATTTGGTCGCTCTTTCTTGGGCCTTTTTTCCCCTCCTGTGTACCAGTTCTGTTTGAATCAGCATCTGTCCTTCAATATCCACATAGACGACCTTTTTGGTTTGCTTCCTTCAACAACGTATGCATAGCATTTATTTCTCTGTGCTAATATGAAAGCCTTTCCAGCAAAGCACACTTAGGTAGAATCTGAGACTATTGTATTTACATCTTGAAATTTCTCACCTGATCTGCTTTAATCTAAAGGAATGGCTTCAAATACATGGAAAAGTGTAAACTAGAGTTAATTTGAGGTTGGTGAGGGAAAGAAGTGTGTTAGGGGAAGGATTAACTTGTGTGCATATGTAGGGGAGAGCTTTCAGAGCAGGCATGCTGAATATACTTTGTGACTTACTCATTGGGCCAATATTGTAATAAATAAATAGCAGTATTGAAAAAGAGTCAGAGGCTGAGAGAGTATGCTGGATCTTCTCGGAGCAGTCCTCCTTAGGCTCTGAGGGTGCCAGTATGCATCAGATTCACATCAAGGATTTCTTTCAGTTCTCATGTTTTGATATGCTGAATGTTCATTAGAAGGAAGCACTCTCTTCTCATGATGGAGTATAGCAAATCTGAGGGGAGAGGGCTCAGGAGTTTTCCACAGGCATATTTTTGATCTGACTTCAAGAATACTTTCTTCATGTTGTCAACTTATCATTATTGAGAATATTTGGGGTTTGAGGGTGGACATAAACTCTTTCTGTAGTGACACATGAAGTTCTAATCTGATCATTCCCGAATGCTTTATATTAAGAATATTAATATTCTGATTCATTCCCAGATCATTGCTTCTTTTTCAACTTTCTTTTACAATTACTGTTTTTTAAAGTCACATGCTAATCCATGAAAAATGTAGTATAAACAAAGTCCTGGGACTGTCAGGCATGGTGAATTTATTGCCTTTTGACATGGACTGTGTTGTGAAAAGTATTGGCTATGGATCATAATATTAGATAGGCACTTTAACCCAAGTACAGTGAGTGGTTTCAAGCAGGCAAATCAGTTCAGCTTTTTGGTTTTAGTGTTTTAGTACAGCTAGATATTTCTCAAAATCAAGATAGTGACTCTACAGTAACTCTCATATACAATGTATTCATATTCCTGATATTCCCATCCAACTGGGCCTTGAATATTTTCAGGGATGGGGCATCTACCACCCCTCTGGGCAACTTGTTCCAGTGTTTCACCACCATTATGTAAAGTCTAGTCTAAATTCAACCTCTTTTAGTTTAAAACCATTACTCCTTGTCCTGTCACAACAGGTCTCATAAAAAGTCTGTCTCCATCTTTCTTACATGCTCCCTACCTGGAAGGCTGGAGTAAGGGATCCCTGGAGCCTTCTATTCTCCAGGCTGAATGACCCTAACTCTTGGGAGAGATGATCCAGCTCTCTGATCATTTTTGTGGCCTTCCTTTGCACCTGCTCCAGCAGGTCCTTGTCTTTCTTGTGTTGGGGCCCCAGAGCTGGATGCAGTACTCCAGGTGGGGGGTGGGAGGAGTGTCTCATGAGAGCTGCTGGGCAGAATCACCTCTCTTGACCTGCTGGCCATGCTGCTGGGCAGAATCACCTCTCTTGACCTGCTGGCCATGCTTCTTTAGATGCAGCCCAGGATATGATTGGTTTTCTGGGCTGTGAGCACATACCATCAACTGATCTCCAGGTTTCCATCCATCAGTATTCTCAAAGCCTCTTTGTCAGGCCTGCTCTCAATTCCTTTATCCCCAAGTCTGTTTTGATACTGGGCATTGCCCTGACGCAGGTGCAGCACTCATGAAGTTGTTGAACTTCACAAGATTCCCATGGGCCCAATTCTTAAGCTTGTCTAGCTCCCTCTGGATGACATTCTGTCGTTCAGGAGTGTCAACTGCAACACTCAGTTTGGTGTCATCTGCAAATTTGCTGAGGGTGCACTCAATCCCTTCATCTAAGTCATTAATTAATTAAATTGGTCCCAAATGGAGCACTACTTGTCTCTGATTTCCATCTGGACATTGAGCAGTTGACCACTCCCGTCTATGGGACTGGCCAACCAATTCTTCATCCACCAAGCAGTCCACACATCAAATCTGAATCTCTCCAGTTCAGAGATATTGTGGGGACCATGTCAAAGGCCTTGTAGAAATCCAGATGACTTCCATAGCTCTTCTCTTGTCCACTGATGTAGCCACTCCATTGTACAAGGCCACTGAGTTAGTCATGCAAGACTTGTCCTTGGTGAAGTGGTGCTGGTTGTCCCAAATAATATGAAGTCCTGTTTTTCACTACTTACTCTTCATCATGGGAGAATATAGTTCTCCAGGGGTCTAGCATGAATATCCTAATCCTTGAACTCCATTGCTCAGATTTCTTGTTTCTGCCTGCCAATGCTGTTATGTTACTTCATAACCATCTAAATAGCAACCAGACTTGAAGATGACTTCTTTACTGTATCTTGTTTCCTTCATTCTTCCCATCCTTGTCTTAATTAGCATATACGTTGTAATCTAATATGATCTTCTTTACAGAATACAACGACGGAATACAAAAAAATCACATCGTATTTCCTGGTGCCTGTATACTTGAGGCTACAGATATGTAGGAAATCTGAATTCTTGACCTTATTTGACAGCAAGCCAGCTGGGTCTGCTTATCTTCAGTATGAATACATTTGAGGTGGACTCACTGGATGTCATTGCTGATATTTGCAAGTGTGTGGCAAGCTCTGAAGAGGTTGCCTTTGTCTGTGTGTTTATGAAGCCTGATCCAGTAAGAATACGAGAAAAATCTTGGGTAATACAGGTTTCTGTCTGAAGCTTGAGTCGACACAGGGTATGGGTATATGTTAGACTGGGCTTTGCTGTTTGGCTGCATTCATTAGGCTGGTCATGGTCACTGATGGAAGCTTCAGTGCCCTTGCAAATGTGCATGTCAGTGGTGCTAGATGACAGCAAAAACTTCACCTGAATGTGAAGTTTAATTATAAACTAGCACATGGGTAGTTGTAAAGTGAATCTAGCCATTACAGGTTACACTTGATCTGGAGAAGCCTAGCCTGCCTATTGGAAGTTACAGTTCCCACTCAGGAAGTGCACACAAGAGATATCTGTAAGATGGAGACTGAAGCACACACCAGAGTCTCTTCTGTCCCTGTTTGCATGGACTGGAAAGCTGAGCATGGTGCCTAGATGGAAGTTGCAGTGCGCTTCAACAAGTGTCCTGATCATTCCAGGAGTAGTTTGGAACACGCTTTTACACTTTTGCATGTTGCAACAGATATATCTGGAGGCAATGCCCTTTTATTTTTTTTTTTTTGCAAAATGCTGTTAGAAATCAAATGAAAAATTCTTACTATCATTACTATCATCTTACTGGAAAGAGAGAAGACAATGATCTGTGATGTACCTGCTTGGTCTGCATAAATTAATATTTTCACGATTATTAGATTGATTTTATATTAATGAGCTCATAGCTAGAACTCATTGATTTATGAAGGTCAAGGTCTAATTTTTCGTATGGGGAGGTGAACTTGTTAATTTATAGGTAAGTTAACTTGACCTTTGATATCACAGGTTTAATATTAATTTTTTAGTTCAATCAACACAGATGCAGTTTTATCATGTGCAGAGCAATCTAGTGTATGAACATAAGCTTGTTCTTCTTACTATTTTATTAATTTTATAGTAATGTATTTTAACAGGCCAGGTAGGTTCATGGTTTCCATTGCTCCTTTCCTTTCGTGAATATCTTCACGCAGACCTTGTTGTTCAGCTACCCACATGTTAAATGGGCAAACTGTCTGTTTTGTCTCAAGCTAAAAAAAATTTAAGGATCTGCTAGCAATACTAAAAATCGTGGAAGAGGTTAACTATTAAGGCAGTAGTTGCAGAAAGAATTTTCATCAGTCTGTTGTAATGAAGGTTGTCAGTCTTGGCATGGAGAGTTGTTATTTGAGAGTTTTCCCTTAGCTCTCTGGTAAAAGGAATAACATTGAACTAAAGGTGTGCATCAGCAGCGTGCGATAGAAGATTCACCGTAACTCTTTCATTCTTCTGGGGATGCGGAATACAAACAAATAACTAACACTTAAATGGCCTGTCTGTGCTGTGGCTGCTATGCCACTGATAAAAATAGGTCCACAGTCCAGTCTGTGGCATGTGAGGAATCATTGCTATCATCTGGATAGCACAAAAATTAAGGCTTGCAGTCTTTATTTGGACTTGGAAGCAAGTGGCTGTGGGGAACAAGCTAGAACTTTGTAGTCTTTCACTGCTCAACACTCATGTAAGTTAATGCTGAAAAAACAAAGCATACTTGTGTCCCAGCTTCTCTAAAGCTTACATCAGTTTAGGATAAAATCAGCAATAAGTACTATCTGTCTGCTCTTATTATAAGTACTGTCAAGAATTTAATCAAAAAGAGAACCTGCTTTGAAATACGTTGAATATTTTTGAAAGAAACCCTTGGTAGAAAACATGTAGATTTAAGAAAAACATCTGTCCACATATGTCTGACATTCTTTTGTAACTTCAGACATAAATGGCTTCCCTTACTCCAGCTTATTTCTTGGAGCTATACGTATGTAAATCTACCCTAACGACATTCATTGTTTTAGAGTAGCTGTATATAGAAGTCTATAGTTTAATAATCTATATGTGATTGAAGGTTGAGGCCAGAGGGCCTAAGGTGAACCTGTTTCTGTCCCATACTGTATGTGTATGCATCAACAGGTGTATTGAAATTGCTATGTCACTATGTAATTCCAGCAAATGCTTTTCTCACTGTATAAAACTTCCTGCAAACCAAGAATGATGAAGGATTTCACTTCAGAGTTTCCAATGTGAATATTCTTTACAGTTCAGCATCTTTTCTGGGGAAAGGGAATTTACAGAGTTTTTCATGCATATGTTTCATCTCATTTGTCATGAAACTCTATCTGTATAGGGAAAAACATGCACATACTGGTATTTATGGATCTATATGAGAGAAAGAAAAAATTTACTCTGTTAGCACCTTAGAAGTAAATTAATTTATCTGTGATGTTACTTGTAGTAGTAAATTGTAGTTGTAACTGTAATTGTACATGTGAAGGACACGGAACTTAATGAATCTTACCAGCAAAAGTGTTTTGCCCAGTCTATTCTTTAAATAGTTGACAAAGCTTTCATTAACCATATTATCCGGAGGTGTCTTCATATCAGTATTACATAATCTAGTTTCACTTTTACTGGTTATTTCCAGTTAGTCATTCTTAATCCAGATCAAATACTGAAATCTATTTAATAGCATTAAAGAGTTTTGAAGTATAAAATGCTTTCTACGTGCCTACAGAATGAATGACAAATTTCACATGCTTTAAGATTACAAATATAGCTATTTTGAATACCAGTGTTTGGTCTGGATGCCCTTATGAAACATTTAAATATAGATGATTTCCAGGTTAATGGTAGGACATTCCTTATATTTTTCATTGAACTAATGCTTCAGAAAGTGCTTTGACCTTCACTGTTCAGCAGCTTCAGATACACCTCGGACATCTTTTTAGTTTCATCTGCTCTCAAAGCTCTGTGCTTGATAAGTTTACAGGACAAATATCATAACTTTTCATCTTTGATTTGCAAGTTTTATTAGGATTTAGCAGGGCTATTTGCAAAACTTGTTAAATAGCAAACCTTATTTCCGACCCCTGCACAAAGTGACATTTTTCTGTATTTCCTGCTTAAAAGTGGGCATTCCTATATATCTATTAAAGAAAAGCATAAAGGACTTCATGTAAGTAAGATATTCATATTAATAATACAGTGTCTTAGCTAAGGGTTCAGTTAGATTTAACCTCAGTTTACCATGCTCCAAATTTTAGAACATTCTGTTTGTTTACCCAAATACTTTGGTTCAGACTTACTCCCCTACTTAATTTTCAAACTATTTTTTCCCTAAAATATAATATTGTTTCATATTCATTAATGGGGAAAAATATTTTCTAATAATACAGTGAGAAATACAAAAATAACTTGGAACGGATATTACTGCTTTATAGAGCATTGTTAATAGAAACAGTGTGGTAAGAATTTAATGGTTTTCTTCTGGCTGTATTGTTTAAACGAACTTTAACCAAAGGCAGCTGAATTAAAATGTGATACAAATTCTATCTGCTTATATTATTGGAAGTGCAGTATAAAATCTGCTCGTTTAGATTTTGTAATTTGGTTTATTGCTGCTTTTCATATCCTAAAGAAACAAAAAGAAACATTCCTGTCAATATTACCATCACTCACGATAGTTTGTTTAATTCCTTCTAGTTTGTTCAGTTCCTGTTAGTTTGATTTTATGATAAACACTAAACTGTGTTCTCTTGAAGGTGCTGTGTGTCCTTTAAAGAAAACAGTTGCCCGTAATCTCAAACAAATCAACAGAGACAGTCATGGTGTATCAGGTAAATGACTGAGCTAATACAGATATCTATATTAATTAACTAGTAATGATTATTGGATGTAATCATAGTCTTGTTGAAGCTGGCTTTAAAATTGAAAGGGTAGGACAGAATGCCATCCCCAAGCACCAAAAGCTGCTGCCGCTTTTCGGAAGGTGAGATTAAAATCAGAACGTGTTTTTCCTGGAAAGTATTGGTTCGAGTTTGGCAGTCACACTAATTTCCATGTTTTTTTCCAATCATCCTGCATTCTTATCAGTTCAGACGATAAAAGGAACTAACAAATGCATTTTTCAGGTTGCAAAGTCATCTACCAAGTGAATTTTGCATGAATAGTTTTAATAAAATGAGTATTGAAAATTTCTCGGACTTCAAGTTCTGCTTTTCAAAATAGCTTGTCAGTCTGTACTATAGAAATGCTAATATGCTTGCATTCAAGCATGCTAAAAATAATTATTTACTTATGGTTTTAAAATTCCATTAAATTGTGTTGCATCGTGCCATATTTTGCAGGGTTTGATCTGGCAGAAAGCTTTTCTTTAAGGCAAACATCCTGTGGAGGGGAAAAGATCTGTTTTAAACTGGGAAGTGCACCTCTCATCAGAGATACAAGGTAAGATACTACTTTCATGCTTAGCTTTTAGAAGATATAGCTCAGACTCAATGCTACTCATAAATTGAATCACTGAACATGTATCCAATGGATGCCACAGGAAGCAGTACGGCTGTTTTTAGACACTTTCAGTTTCTTCTGTGGGAAGGATTTTGGTTTTGGTATGCTTTTCTTTTGAAATTTGGGAGTATCTAGGTAGTAAGCTAACTGTGAATAGCACTTTCTCAAGTCATGATTCTGATACTGAAAGTTCTACTGTTAGCGCATAAATATTTATAAAACAAAGGAAAGAAGTAACTTTCATGGTATGACAGGAAATATTATACTAATCTCCCCTCAGCAAAGTTGTCTGTCCTCTCTCTCGCTACTGCTAGCAACATTAAAAAGAGAGAGAGAATCATCATTTCCTTGAATGATTTTTTTATTTTCCTGGTGTTCACATTTTGCCTTTGAGCAGCAGCAGCATAGTGGGTTACTTAGTGCAGAGAAGAAAATAGGCAAAATCCTGTTCTGGCACAGGGGGGGATGAAAAGCAGAGGCTTCATGAAAAATCAAAAGGAGAGTGAAAGAGAGTAAGGCACAATTGGATTGGATGGACTTAAGTTTGCACAGAGAGAAGGAAATGTCAAGAAGCAGTTAGGAATGTAGTTTCAAGTTCCCTGTGCTCAGTGGAGAGAGGGGATCATCTCAGAGCTTCTTGGTTGAGATGTGCTCTGAGTCATGGGACTGTGGTTTCTGTACAGCGTGTTCCTGTGATGATGAGGGAAGCAACTCTATTCCCATGTTTTCAGGTTGGGTATTTTCTGTTGCAAGCTCCAGCTTGCCTAGTGAAAAAATACACCTGGTCCTCGGACTTCCCCTTTGCTTGGATCCTGGGCGTAGCAAAGAGGGACTGTGAGGGCCAGGGGGAAGGAAGAAGAGAATAACTGGAGGCACCCAGACACAAAACAAACTGATCTTCATGAGAGGAGCATGACTGAAGAAAGAATTTATCTACCAATTTAGAATATTTAGATTCTCTAAGTTTTTCTGATGTTAGATACTGTAAGTGCAAATTTTTATGCTTGTGTAATTCTGCAAAGTCAAACCAATCACTTTTTTAAAAAATACCTTTGACACTAGCTATTGAAAGAAAAATGGCTAGACAAAATTACTTGACATGAAGAGTGCTCTTCTTTTATTAAGACCTTTCCAGTACTATCCAGATTGTCTTTAGATGAGGAACAGGAGAAATTAGGTACCACCCATACATGTCTTTACTAAAAATATTTTGAGCGATTTTTAGTAAGAAAACTTTCCTTTAAAAAAAAAAATTGTTTTTCACAAAGACTTTTTTTTTCCAATGTATGGGAATTTGAGGAAAACATGAGACTACAGAAGAGTAGAAAAACAAGGCAATAATAAATGTGGAGCAATTTTCCTTTAAGAATAAGAAGCTAAGTGGTGCTAAGAAATGCATCTTGGGAGGTGACTTTATTTTGAAAACCAATGGCAAAAATGGAGTAGAGAGGCGCTAGAAATTGCAAAAGAGTGAATTATTTTAAATTCATATTACTTTGAGGTAAAATTCTTGATTCAAAGTGTTGATTTCTAAGGATTTCTGAGTGGTTTTGGAAGTGGTCTGAGAGGTGGTGTTGAGGTTAAAAAACATAAACCTTTTTCCTTGGCTTTATTTAGTAGGCTTGAATACTAATGCCTGTTTTTTCTTCTTTTGAAAACAGTTCATTATTGAAGGCAGTGAAAATGGGGAATTCACACCATGGCTGATAGCTGTGACCTAACAAAGCCCTAACTATTAGTGATTGCAAGGAAAGTCACAATGATTGTTGTGTTTGTGGGGTTTTTTGAGTTATATATTTTTTCCTATATTTTATCTCATCAGCTTTTTGAAAAGAGAGAAAAATGGCTAGTTGTTCTTCATTGTCAGTGTAACTTGGGCAGAGGCTAAAGAATTTCAATTAAGGGTAAACCTGGAAGGGAGGTGGCTTGGCTTTCATTGTCTCTTGGTTCTTATATTCCTCTCCGTCCCTGTTATTTTCTTCTGTGTATCCTCTTTAAAGAAAAAACTAAAGAGAAAATCTTTCTAGTTTCCCCTAAAAATATGCATATCTAACAGATGAAAAATTCAGCTGGATGAAGAAACTGAGATGATTATTAATAAAATGCATATCAGTGCTAATATATGAATATAGCTAGGCAGAAAAATGAATGTATTAGGCAGAAAATTATTATCATGTTATTGATGATAATAAGGTATAAGATAAGATTTTTAGTCAGCTTGCTGTGCAAGTAAGTAGTACCTCTTACATATATCTTCCTGAAAAATTAAAAGGGTTAAAAGTATTTTCAATAACATTCAAGCATTGCAGAATTTCTGTTAAATCCTTGTTCTTCATGGCAATAATCTTGCTCATCCTGTATTAACCTTTCTTCACAGAAATGCATGTCATTAAAAAATGAATTCTATTCTTAATTATTTCAGTTCGTTAAATATAAAATGGCTTTCTGATATTGAGATAACACTTCAGAAAAATACTTTTTAAAAGTTTTATTTAATGTGTGCTATTTTTTAAACTCTTTTGAAGTTTTAGGGTGATTTTTTAAAACAAAGGCAGTGGGCAGTCAGGAGCACAAAGCCAGGTTTTGGATTTTTACATGGTAGGTTTACAATGAAGGATAGCCAGAAACTTGGGTATCTGTCATCATAACCTTATAATTTACTATCTCAGTTACCCATGTACAACATCTTTTCATTATTTTTATTTAAACCTACTTCTCTTACATTATGTCAGGTTGTGTGGTTCCAGACCCCCTGTGTTATTAGATGGCTTTCAGGATCATTCTGCCTCAGAAAATATTTTAGTAGACGTGGTGTGCAGTAAGCAGCAGAACAGCGTTTGTTATCCATCCTGCAGGAAATTGAGAGTATCTGATTAAGCTGACTAGCAAGTATCAAGTAACTTGGCACATCTTCTCTTGCATTTCATTCATTCAGTTGTAGTGTGGGTAATAGAAAGCTATGCTGTGCCATTTTTCTTCTGTGATGCCATTTTGGTTTTTTTCAATGGACCTGGAGTAGTGTTTCACCTATTTATATGTTGTAAATAATTTACAATGCACTGTCAGCTTGGGAAATTGATTACGTTTATTTATGTTGGACTTCAGCTATAGGTCTTTATGTCTTTCTGTGATGGAGTTCTGTACGTATTTTGTCTTGTGATAGCAGATGGATAGCTTTTCTTCTGCGTTATGTAAATGACTGTTGATTTTTAATGTAATGCCAGTAATATTTTCCTGATTAAAACTGTGAATGTCTTATTGCAGCTCTTCATGGGCTTTAACAAAAGTTATTCCTGAAGAAAGTAGTGTAACTGAGTTTTGAGTCATAAAGAAACTCATAGTAAAGTACTATTAGGCAGACAGTCTAATTATGTAGTCATAATCACACCATAGAATCATAGAATAATAGTAATTATATCTGAACTTTTTTTTTTTCTTTTTTTATCTCAACAAATACACTATAGAGTCATATTTCTTCTCCAGACTTTAACATGTACTGCCCATGTACTGTATTCCGGTGTGGCACAGAGCTTGCTGGCAAAGGAGCGCAGGACTTTGTGCCGATAACATTCCTTTAGACTTGCCAGCAGTATTTAGTACTTCTGGACATAAAGCCTTTAGGCTAATCTTTGTTCTTCAGTTGCTTTAGAGTAAATAGCTTTATGATGAATTAATTTCACTGTCTTTCGCTAAAGATGCATCAAACATCAGTTTTTCCTCATTCTCACTTTTCTGTGTTGATGATGGGCCATTTTTTTCCTCTTCTGAAAGCGCCAATAAAGGAGATAATAAGCTGGTTTCGGCTGAGTTTCAGAATGTTTTTGAAATGGATGTTCATGATTAGCAAATCTTCATGGCACAGTCACAGCTTTCTTATTTTGTAGTCTGTTTGGCTTGACAAACTATTAATTTACTGAGGAGATTATCATAGCTGGCTGTTAAATGATCTGAGTTACAGCAGTTGGGATTACTCTCACGACTCTTTTAGGAATTCTTCCCCTTTCATTGCAAGATACTACAAAAGAGCTTGGATTTTGACTGTATTTGGTCTACGAACTCCACCAGCAAAGTTGTTACTCACAGCTGCCAGAAGAGCTGTGGCTTGGGCCATACTTCAGAGAAAGTGTTTCACCTCCTTGGGATGTCTAGTTACTGGAGGAAGAAATACTGCTCCCACTTGCCTCAGTAAATTCCAGGCAGGAGGATTCTTTCTGCTAAGAACAGAAAACGGTGATGAAAGAATATTTATGTGGGGTTTTCTGTTTGTTTTTAGTGCTAACCTTTTTAATCACAAAAAAATGTGCAGGGAATTCCATTTTCCTAGAGCAGAGCTGGCATCAAGTGAGGGAGTTTCTGTGCTCACTGTTAGAAGCCTTTTCCTAGCCAGCAATTTGCTTTCCCAAACCCACCTATCTCTACATGACTTTGCGACCAATTACTTTTGCTGTCTAATTTCTCTGGCTGTTTCTGCTGAGACCTCTCTTCACCAAATTAAAAAATACTGAGTTCCTGTCATAAACTTCAGCTCTCATGGGCGCGATTTTTTATTATTTTTGCACATAGCGTTTGTTTTGAGCAGCAGAGTTAGTTTCAACAGTCTTCTTGAAAAATATTTTAAGACTTATTTTAGGAAGTTTTATACTTATTTCTTAAAAACAGTATAGAATTGATAGATGTGAAAGTCACTGATTTCCAAAAAAATTCATTGAAGGCTTTTAAAGCATGACCGAAAACGGCAATGAGGTATTATCCCAGTTTTGAGGCAGTAGTTACAGTTATTCAAACCAGCTTTTATCTGTGCTTACACAAAGTCCTGCTAGCCTTTGTTCTGTTAAAATATTAGATGGTTATGTAAGAAAACACCTCTTCTCTACTATATCATGTGTTTATTTGAGGTCATTTGAGCAGCTGGAGCCAACAATGCCAAGACTGAAATGTCTGGTATTCTGGTTGCAGGGTATTTTCAAGAAAAAGGCTTGGTCTTTGGAATTTGCTTCCTGAGTGTGGGAGCCTGAATTTAGTACAAATTCTGATGTTTCTTCAGGTCTTTCAAAGTAATTGATCAGACGCTGTATTGATTCACTCTTTCTTTTTTTCCTGAAATATTTTTTGTATTTTGTATTTTTTTGTTTATTTCCAGGAACTTCAAAACTTACTGTATTTTACAAATTAAAAAGAAGGAAAATAGAGTGATTACTGTTGAAAGAACAAATTGGCGTTGTACCTACCATGTAAATACCAATTATTTAATTTCATAACTAAGGAGAAAAATGGGGCTTCTTACCATGTAAAATGACAGACCAATGCTTCTTTTAAAGAACAATCACAGGTGAATGTCTTTCTGCATTTTTGGGCTTGTTTCTACCTGACAATTTACAAGAAATGTAGCAATTTTTATAAAATTCAAAATTCAGGTATTAATGGATTGTAATGTCTATACTGAGTTTGAATCATCCTACAATTTAACATGTAATTTACTATGCATAATGAATTGGGAAAGCAAAGGTAAAGACAGAGGTGGCAGAGGGGAAGAGTATGTTTAAAAATGTATAGTACTTACATTAAAAGCACGCTGTGAGGGAACAGAGAGTTAGAAAATCTATTTTAATTAAGCCACTGGCTGTAACAAATTAGAATTCTTTGATCTGTAGCGTGTTCCCCTGACAGTGGAGCATGACAGTGTCATGCCAGTTGAATCAGTAAAACACTGTTGGATGAAGTAGACTCTTTCTTTTCCTTTTTTTCCCAGTGACGATGCTCTTGCTGTAAAGCGCTTGCAAATAAAGGCAAGAGGCTTTTGGGAGATGTGCACTTTAAGGGCACTGGTCCACAATGAGAGTGTGCAGGAGACCAGCAGTGTTCATGTGGAATCCCATGTGCCTCATGGCAGGCAATAAACAAATCCAAATAAACAAAGCCAAAATTATTATTTGGAAGAAAATAAAATTAGGAGCTTGCTTTCACAGCACTCACCTCCAGCTCTCGGTCTCATTTCACTTCCTCCACATGAGCATCAGTCTCCGTGTTCAGTGAGGCTGGCGGCTGATCCCTGTGGCTGTCATCTCCAGCAGTCACAGTGGGGAAGGAGCAAGACAGGCTGCCCCCAGCCCCAGCAGCACTGCCTTTAGCTAAAACAAACCCTGAAACTGTACCTTCAGTTTTTAATGGTTTAACCTGCCCTGTGGAAAACAATCCCAGTGTTCCGATTAAAACAATGACATCTGCAATTTCACTTTCGCTGTATATTGCTGTAGGGAATTCCTTTCTATTTTCATCTCGTATGGATTCCAAAACTATTTTTCAGTTTTCTTTTTTATGATGGCAAAATCTAAAACATCTATTTTCTAGATACTGCAATTGCAAGACAAAGTTATTGTGTTATTAGATTTCTAGATTGAGCAGAAGACATTTACCTAGATGTTTCTCAGTGACCCTTGTTCAAAAAATGGGCCGTACATTCTGCTGAAGGTTGTTCAATTTACCAGTTCATTAGCTGAAGGAGCCTTAAGTGATGCCAGAGTGTGGGGAACTTTCAGAAAAGTTTACATGCCTCTTACTCTCTGCCAAACATGCTGATTTTTAAAATCCTTGCAATGTTTTCTTGGTTTATCTTGGCCACCTTTTTCGAAGCAAAAGTCTGTCAAAAATGAGTACAAGGAGGATGCAAATATAAGTCTTTAATGAGGTCTGTGTTTGATAGTCTTAGAACAAAAGGGCAGTTGCAAAATTGGTACAGAAGAAGTTACTTGGAAAACCAGAATATCTACGGGTATCTAAGCCATGTTATATGCAACCACACAGAATTCAGTGATATGTACTGGGCATAATGCATGCAGCTGAGGATAGACTGCAGCCCCATTATGTTGTACATAGAGACCAAAAGATCATTTCGCAGTTTTGCTGATTGAGCTGAGAGGATTCAAGTGTCTTTATAAAATGTGTATAATTTCTCTGGCTGAAGCAATGGTGCCACGTGCTTCAAAAGTCATTTATCAGCAGACTTGGGGGAAAAAAACAAAACAACAACCAACCCTGTAATAAATCACATCTTTCTTTTTCTGGCTTTTGTGACTTAACACTGTGAAATCTAGTTTGCTTTAGCTATGCTGTCAGGCATTTCTCCTCTTAACTAAAGTTGCACCTACAAAAAGATGTTTGTGCTGATATATCTGTGTTTATACTGGGGCTTTTTGTTTAAACATGTTGTAGAGATATTGCACCCTTCCCCCACCTTGCCTCTGAGTTTTTAGGTTTTATATCTAAAAATAGTTCATGGTCTGTCTCACAGTGAAACCGGCTGGTGTTTTTTTCATTACACTGATTTTCATTTGGTTGTGATAGATTTTTGGCCTTTAGCATTTCTATGTGGTTAGCTCTCTACAGTTTTTATCATCATGCCATGAAGTATTTTATTTATGGAGATAAATTGACAAAATTTTTAAAATACTTCTTTGATTTTGAATGGACAGTATAGGCCATGCTCTGGGTTTTTCACTTGGAGGTCTGGGTATCAGTTTGAGTTCAGCCATATTGCAGTCTTGCCTGTCTCAAGTGAATATTTGTCATGCCACAAACTCATTTCAAAACTTGGAATGATTTAATAAACATCAACTTGAAAAACAATCTGTAATCTATAGAAACAAGATGTACAGATATTGGTATATTAACAGAACCACATGCAAGACATGTTATTTTTGGATTTAGTCAGTGTGACTAGCTGCAGTATCTCAGAATTCTATTCAAAAAAAATAAATCCTAAAAATACTCTGGGATTGGGCCTGACAATTTAGGTTTTGAATAGCTTATTGATGGTTCCTAATATGGCATTATGCTTTTAATTTTCATAGGAAAATTAATGTATCTTTTATTTTAGGGATTAGACTACCAATTACCACACCTATTCACCTGTATTAGCAATGTTAATGTTGAAGTCCTTGATAAACTTTGATTTACCTCTTTTACTCAGTTTTCTTCATGAACTCTTCTGAGAGTTCTGCTTAGATTAGATATTAGAAATTTTTTTTTCACAGAAAGGTTTGTAAAGCATTGAAACAGACTGCCCAGGGATGTAGTGAAATCCCTATCCCTGGAAGTGTACAAAAAACATATGGATATGGCTTTTGAGAACATGGTTTATTGGTGCACACAGTGGTGGTGCTAGGTAGGACTTGATGATCTTAAAGGTCCTTTCCAGCCTTAACAATTCTGCCAGTCTATGATTCTGTGAGAGTTCAGTAAGAAATGTGTATGCTCATAATCTATGGTGAACAGTATTGATTTACTCAAATACTTTTGAGTGCATATCCCATAAAATGTCCATTGGTTAAGGCACATGGGGTTTGCTTTGGACCACTCATGAGAAGTAACAACACAAATAGTATCATCAAGGTGCCATCACTCCACACACATTTCTTTCCTGTTACAGGATCTGTCTCCTACGTGAGCAGATCAGAATGCTAGACAACTGCCAGTTTAAATTAATCTATGGAACTAAACAAAAAATATTCACCAGGAATGCGTACAATAACAGGAACTGACTGCCAAGACTTTCAGGGAAGAAGTGCTCTTCCAGGTCCAGTTCTTGCACTGAGGACGCTCCGTGGTGGATGCACTTACTTTGAAGTGTAGCATGTGCAATTGCAGCATTAAATTGTTGCTCTTGCTCAGGATTGACATCTAGCAGTGACTTGTATGGAATTAGTAGATAATGCTCACTCATTTTATAGGTAAAGGTGTAATTTGGAAACAAGGGGTTTTGGGAGGTGAGTCTTCTATTGCAGTAGTTTGTTTAGCTTTTTAAAATATCTCCTGTGAAATTAAGTTCCTGAGAATTAGAATGTTTAGCATGTGATGTTCTATTTTAGTATGAACTGTGGACAATATGTGATAAGGACAGTAACTAATAAGAATAATCATATGGACAGAGGCACTGGAAGAAAATGTACTACAAAAGGACTGAATATAAGTTCTAGCACTACTTTAGTAATGAATCTGTATATGATGACCTGAATGTCTGAAAAGGAAATGCCATCAAATATCTGTAAAGTCGAAAATGAGCATAGACTGAAATTATTTCTTTTTTTGATAGGCTATTTTTCTTTCCACAGAACTTTTTTTAAATTTAGAAAGTGATAAATAATTGCATTACTGTTAGTATGTGGAGACAGATACGCTATGCTACCAGGAAATTACATAAGCTTAGGATTGGTTTGTTGTGAAAATGTTAGGAGCACTAAAAAAACACTTTGTGATTCAAGATAGCTGGTATGATTTCATGGAAAGGAAAGTCATGACTCATTAACCAATTAGAGTTCTTGAAAGATCAAAGAGTTATAACATAGCCTTGCTTCTTTTTTCTCCTCAAAAATAAGTTAGCACTACTCATATGAATTCGTATTATGCTCAAGAGTACACTTCTTACAGCATCTTAACTTTTTTATTACAATTTAGTTTAAGTGTCATCTCTTTAAAAAGCTTATGCTGATTTTGTTCTAACGCACAAGTAAACGGTTACTCCTACCCAGCTGGCTCTAGGTGATCCTGCATGAGCATGGGGGTTGGAACAGATGACCTCCAGAGGTTCCTTCCAACCTCAGCCGTTCTGGGCTTCTATGATTGTATTATAAACTATACTGTTAACAGGTTTTCTTCCTTGGGAGTATAGTTTCCCGTTGGGAAACCAATACATTGGGTATGTAATTCCATTGTCAACCCTGTAAACTATAGGGTAAGAGCGAATTCATCAAAATGAAGGTTTTGTAGTGGGATGATGAGGGAACTAAGTATTTCCTTTTTAAAACTTCCAAAATATTTTTTTCATCTCATTGCACGCTTAAATGTTACAATTTTATTTAATTTTATTTAATGAAAAATATTGGTAATAACAGTGATATTTTCTTTACTGTTATAACTTTTCTACTTTCTGTCTGCTAGTCTGATATATGCACTAAGTAATACGATGCTCTTAGAATTTTCATCAGCAGTACAGATTTCAATCTCAGCCTTACTGTTGAAGAAGATGATCCTTGTTCATTCCAGTTCTGTTACTTTTTCATGGAAATTACATAGATCATTTAAACTCAAGTTGTTATAGTTGATGCGTTGGTTTACTGCAAAGCTTTTCTGCTGTGGAGCCTTCACTGTTTTGAGGAAAGTTTGGGAATTCCTAGCATATCAAGCTTCCTTGCTTGGATATAAAATACCTAGCCTAATTCCCCAGCCTGAGAAGGACTCCTGATCATATTCAGTGTTCTTTCAAGTGGGGTTTGGTGTATTCTTTTTATGTGAAGCTTAGAATTAACCTAAATAAAATGTTTATTAACTTATCCATATCACTGCTTGAGCTTCCTCTCAACACCTCTGCCTTGGGCCAGATGCAAGATCCCATGTCTCATTATAAGCTTTGGGTTTTGTTTCTCTCCTAACACTTTAAAGGGAATACCTGGCCATTTCCCAGCTGGGTCTGATAGTAAAAGGGTTAGCAAGTCACAGGTCTTTAGTCCATCCTGTTAAATACAGTTATGACTCAGCATAGCAATGTGGGTATTTTTAAACTGGATTTATTTTTAACCCCATTTAATCTGTAATTTAGAAAAAAATCTCATTAGAGAAATTGTAAGAATTGCAGGCTAAGTAGTATATACTCTTTTTTTTTTTATCTGAACATTAATTAGACAACCTAAGTCCTGAGACTTAAGAAAAGTAATTTCCGGTTTCTGAAAATGCTGGTAAGTCTTCTGATGTGATGCAAAAAAGGTTTTTGATAATTTCTTTTCCATACTCATTCATTTAAAATCCATGAACGTTAACAGTTTTTATATACTGTAAAAGAGCACATTATTTACCTAATTATCCTTCTAAGTGTAAGCAGAACACCAGGCTTAAATATGCATAGGCTAGTCGTGCTGTGTGTAGGGAGTGTTAAAGCAAAAGCATGTTCTCTCTGTAGCTTCAGTCCTGCAGCTGACAGCTACTTTTTCAGGTCTGACCCTGCTATCTGGTATCATTAACCTTCTTTCTTACTCGGATCTCTTCTGTCGGTAAATCAATCTTCACTACTTACACCTTCTTTTTTGGGGAGATCATCTGGAACCAGGACAGGTACATATACCCATTTATAACAGAGTTGTAGGCTGTAGTGCCTTTGGTCTTGCCTGTGCCTTTTTTCTCAAGCACTTCTTAGCACGGCCTGCTTGCGACTTTAGCCAGGACTGAGTTTATTTATAGGCAGTCCTGCATGCTGAAGAGGAGGAGGCTAGTTGTCCAGACAATTATCTGGGGTTAGCAAAAAAAGCATCCCTTAGTTTGGTGCAGCTGCACTCCAAACAGCAGTGCTAGCTCTCCCTTTCTGCTGCCAGCTGTGCTGTCAGGTTCCCTGTGAGCGCTCAGCATGTTTGTGAGAGGTACGCTGGCCTGCGGGATGGTTTGCCCTTTACCATCAGCCAGGGTTGTCTAGGACTTGGCAGAACTAACCCGGGAAGGAAAGGGAGAGCCTGTTCCAAGTGTAATCAGCAGTTCACTTTGCTAGTACTTGTTCCATTGGTTCATTGTAAAAAGCTACCAGAAGCTGGGATGGGGATGAAGGGAGACTAAACAGGAAGAAATTGAATGTTCTATGGAAACAAAGTTTTTAGGTTGGGTAGCATGATGCCATGCAGAAACACACAAGGTGCCTTCCAAAATCCCAGCATGAGAAGTAAATGGGTGTGAGTCTCTCAGCATGAAGCTCTGCTGGAGCTGACTCGCCCTTCTGTGTACCAAACTAGAGACCATTCTGTTTGTGCAATCAGTTAGTGTCGCTGGGTATCTGTAAAAATGTCTGAGGAGAAATGGATGTTTGGATTTCTTCCTCCTACAGGGAAGATTATATGGATAAATAAGCCAAGTAATTCCTGATGTCATCCCTCCTTTCCATAATATGAAGTGCATTTTCTCTCTGTCTTTATCCTGAATGACCATGGCCTCCAACAGACAAATTGTCTATTGCAGCTTGTATTTTCTTTGCTTTTCTAGACAACAGCAACCACTTAAATATATAAATATTTAATACTGTACAATAGGTCTTGCTTCTGGGTAGGAAGCGTGTAAAAATGTGTGCAGAGCAATTTTCTCTGTCAGTTGCCTGCCAGAGGTTACCATAATTTTTTTTTTTTCATTAACATCATCAGAAGGTTTCTTGATCAGCTGAATAATTTCATTCCACTGTAGATAATCATATTTAGCATAAGAACTTAATATCTCATTGACTTCAGAGTCTGACAAATAACAGACTACTCTAATAACTAGACTTGTTGTGTTTGTTCCATTTCTGGGAGCTAACTAGAAGGACCGTGTGAGTTATAAAACAGCTCCTAAAATGTCAAAATAAAAACATGGGTAGATAATGACAGAAATACTCAAAGTTCCTTTTAAAATATAGAAATTCTCATCCTCTTCTCTTGATGGTTGCCATCCACAATTGGATTTTAGGATATTTAGGACAGCAAAGTGGCAGTTTTGCATAATCTCTAAAGACCAAAAATCTTGATGCAGTTCTTGAATGAGCCAAGACAAATCTCTGCCATTCTCTTAAGCACATCTTTGTTTTAAGTTTTGAACAAAGACTGTATCTTTGGAGACAATCACAAACCCACTGAAGGAAAGGACGGATCATCACACTTCTCTGGATTCTGCCATTAATCTGCAGAGAGAAATTTTTGTTTTGTTTTTTTGTGTGTTGCTTGTGAGAAATATATCAGACCCTGAATAAATTTCTCTATAGGGGCAATTGATTTACTAGTGGGGTTCTGAGTAAGGAAAACCACTGAAGGTTTCTGCGATGTTTATGCTGGACAATATGACCATGTTTTCATGGTTTCGTGTGGTTTCAGTCCCTACAGTGAATCACAAAAGTAGAAACCTATTAGAAAACTGGGGATGGGGCATGCATGTGTCTGAAGTTCTGCATGTTGATACTGAAGGGAAAGTAGAATGAGGTGTATATATGAGGAAGAGCATAATTCCCAGCAGGAAATGATGACAGTTCGAAAGAGATGATTTACTCTTGGTTATTTTTATATTTTCAGTGTAGACGGATGCTGCTGCTACTTATGCTGAACACAGCTCTTGAATTCAGACAGTTTCTTTTGCTTAGATGCCCAGAGAACAAACAAATTGAGAGACGGGGAACACAGAAAGAAAAACATGGGACTCTAGTTCTTTCACACATGGGAAAAACATTTCCTCTCCATCTGCTTTCCCTGAATCATGCAATTGGACAACACTTTCTGGTATCCCTCTGCCTCATGCTGATCAAACCAGCAAGTGTGTAACTTTATCAAAAGTGCTGAAAGCTGCCTTCCACAAGACAAGACTCCAAAATTCTTTGTTGACCTGAAATTTCTCAAAACTTCATCAAAATTTAGCGGAATTCTACTTAGGAAAAAGAGAAGAAAAACTGTTGCATTTCTAATGTCCATTATTATATATTACTGCTTTTAATTGTGTTGTTCTTACTGCTGCTGATTTTTTTTTTTCCAGAAAACTTAAAATACACAGAAATAGG
This sequence comes from Corvus hawaiiensis, assembly GCF_020740725.1. Lineage (NCBI taxonomy): Eukaryota > Metazoa > Chordata > Aves > Passeriformes > Corvidae > Corvus > Corvus hawaiiensis. The sequence goes on from NC_063215.1 coordinate 30,465,503, forward strand.
CTAAACTTGTCAAACTAACTGTCTGCTTTTCATCTTTAAAATCAAAGGAAGACTGGCCTTTGACTTCATTAAGGCCATGGAGTTCACCAATAATTCCTGTAAATAAGGGTGCAGAATACCTCTGGAAATCCTAGCGTAAAAGTACTTTGCACAGGCATAATGGTTTTGGTATTTCTGTGCCTCTTTCAAACCAATCTTTTTTCAAATGCCCTTTAAAATTTTGATATCAATACAATTGACTTTCACTCTGAAGAAATTCCTGAACAACCTGTATATTAAAAGAGTCAGCTAATCTATACCTGTTCTGTAAATGAAAGCAGAGGCATGCCCAAGTATACGAAATAATAAGTAAATCCCCCTTCTCAATGGCAAAATAACCTGCAGCTTTGCTTTCAGCAGTACATTTCATGAGTGGGTTGAGCTCTCCCTAAGTAATTAATAACTCTTAAGCTGTCTGAATAGTTTCCCTTGAGTTGCATCATATAATGTGTCGTATGAAAACAACTTGAGGCCTAATGTAACATGAAACTATATAGTGCATCTTAATGTGATTTGAGGAAGATGGATAGGAAGGAAATTATTTCTTATTCTGACAGAAAAGACAGCTGTTCTTAGCTTTTATTTGAAAAGAATTTGAAATACACTTTCTAGGCAGTGATTGCTAAGTTGTTCTAGTTAGTTGATTCCTGTTCTCCTGTTGTACCAGTCAAGTTAGGTAAAAACTGAGAATCAAAAATATAGCAATTTGTTGTAGAAATATTGAGACTAATGTGGAGATTTTTGTATTTGGTCCGCCTGAGCTTTACTTTTTTATTCATAATAGATCTGAGTTTAAATACTTCGCAAACATAAAAAGGCTAACATTTCAGTGTTTCCGTCAACAAAGTACTAAATGAATCATTACCCAACACAGGAAAGTTTTTTAAACTAACTCCTCAAGCTCTGGTCACCAAATTATTGTAACATTGTCATGTTACAAGTGACATATACCAGGTAATGGTATATGTCAGCTGGAAAAGATATGTCTTGCCATAGACTCTAAACATCTCTCACTTCACTCTCAGGAAATGCAAGTTGGCTCATCTTTCTCTTCTTGGAAGATATACAGCAAGCTGGAGGCTTCATCGATACTTGTAAATACGGAAGTTTATCATATACTGTAGTGTATTCTCATTCGATATGGAACAATTAGAGTTCATAAGATTTAAAAATAGATGCTGCTTTTCCATTAGTGCTTTTTTTAAAAATAAAAACAAAAGGTAAATAAAGGATTGCCTTACTAAATTTGATATGGGTAATTCAATGCTGCTTTACAAAGATAGAACTAAAACTGTTTATAGCACAGTGAATACACAGTTAATTCATTCATAATTACTTCTTTTAGTATGCTAGCACTAGCAGTTCCAGCTGGTATGTGCATTTCAGAACTTTTGAGGAAACAAATGAATAAAGAAAATGTTTTGCCAAAAATCATTCTATACTTAATCTTTATAAAGAGTGGAAGGTATGAGCAAATACAGTGGTAATGTTCATGCAACATTCCTATAACTGCTCTTCTGGTAACCTCATAATGTACAGTCATAATATACACCTGTTTTTAGGAAAAATTATGACTCCGTTTAATCCAATAAAAAAGAGGAGAATGCAGCAAAAACTTTTGCAACTCTGTGTATACATGTGCTTTTATAGAGTGGCACACAGTAGCTGCAAGAATGTTAATGTGTATTTATTATCATTCTGGCTGCATCTGCCTCATTTTTCAACCAGTGAAACATTAAGAAATACCTGAATGTATGGATTGTTAACGTATCTATGTATGATCTAAAACCTTGTATTGTCGGGAATCTTCTTGCTGGTTATTGATGGTCTCCTCAATTTGCCAGCTGGGGCCTCTGTAATTTACAGTAAATCTCAGTCCAGCAGACCAGGGTGGTGTAAATTCAGACCTCTGTATTCAGTTCATGTGCTTCAATTCCTGCTATTGTTTTCTGTAGTTTCCACCACGGGTGTGCTTTGCTTTGAGAACACAGTGCTCCAGTCATCAACTTTATTTTTTTATTATATACTACTGACAATATGGACAGAGGGAGAGAATCAAACTGTCGAAATTCCACCTAAAGTATAAATTAGTCAGACTCTGGGCGCCTGAGTCTGAGAATAATTCAAATTGCCCACTCTCAAGCACCACCCAACCCCTAGTGGCACCTAAAATGAATAATTTTGGACAACTGATTTCCCCCGGCGTCGGGGCATAAATTCCAGGCAGGCTTAGAAGCACCATGGCTTACGTAGACAGGCTTGTAACTCCCACCCAAGTTCATTGTGACACAAAGATGTGTTTAGACATGCCAGAACTTTGCCTAAGGTCCCTAGAGGTGCCTAAGTCATTGACGGTGCTTAAATCACACATAGTAAGTTTGGACAGCATTGAATTCAACACAAACCACAGCAATCATGAGTGTTTTGAGTGTAGAAAAGGAAGAGAGCACCTTTTTAACAGCCTTAAAGGTCTGAGCAGTCATGGGGAAAGGATGTCTGGTCTGGTAAGAAAATTTAACAATAATGGGAGAACTTAACTGAAAAGGATATTTTATTTTCATGAAGATCTCAGATTTTTTGCTCCCAAGTCTGACGATGTAATTTGGTTCAGACACTGTTGTCCAAAAAGGCATCTGGTTGAGAGATCAGATGCCAAGGATACCCTCATCTGCTTGTCTGTGTTAATTTGTCCGTTCTTTTGTCTTGTCTTTATAGATAAATTTGCACACTTACCAGTTGCTACCCATATTTCTGTAACATTATAACTTGCTTAGAACCTGTCATTTCTCTTACTGCTTTTGGTGTAGACACCATGATCTGATACGCTAAGTTCATGTTCTCAGTTTGTGCTGTGTGTACATCTGTAGACTTTGAGGTGAGCTTGGTTAGGTTTCCTTCACCCTTTTTCTCTCTCTTTTTCTTATTGTTTTAATATTGTGTCAGGTGGAAAGGTTGAATAGTCTGTGTTGGAGTACTTTTTGAGCTGTGGAAGTGTGGAACAACTTGCTTTTGAATTTTTTATTGACATTTAATGCTGATCCTTAATTGGTTTCACCTGTACACAATACCTTGTAAGTTTTCTCTGGTTTTAAAATTTGTAGATGTGATCAGGTGAAACAGTATATTAAACATTCGAAGAACTTCTGAATTTCAAATTCAGTATTCCATGAAATTTCGGTTTGGCTTTTCTCATGTTCCAACATGAGGTTTTATGTTCATTTTTCTTTTTGGTCTTTAATTTTCCCATCAAATGTCATTATATATTTATTGTTTAAAACATGTACACACTTTGCCTATTTTTGAGGATTTTTAACTGATTTTACAGAGTAGAAGATACTATGGTAATAATACTTAAATATCAATGAAGTATCTTACTAATCATCTGTACCTAAGGCACTTCAATGCCCAATGCATGCTTTTTTATTCTACTACAGTCACTTGAAGCCATTCAGGGACCAAGAGCATAGGGGAAATTTCGTATGGTAGCAGGTAGCCTGCAGTTTTCTGGGTATTTCATCCCGTTATTCTGTTCTTTTTCACATTCACCATCTGGCTAGAAGAGTTGACTGTTAAGTGTATACTTTAACGCATCTTTTAATGACTTTTTGGTCACCAAGGAATCATCATGTAGGTATCAATAACTCTTCTCAAAATAAAGATACTGCTTCTGTTGTCTCTCTGGTTTATGGTAGTTGTATATTAAATTTGTGCTGTTTGTTGGCCAGACACTGCAACAGGTTTCCCAAAGAGTTGTGGAATAATTTCCATTCCAGATACTTCCAAATCACAGCAGGACAGGACTTACAGTAACTTGATATAATTTTCGGGTTGTCCCTGCTTTAAGCACAGGATTAGATCCATTGACCTCCAGAGGTACTTTCCTACCTAAGTCATTTTGTGAATCTAACTGAATTTATCCTTAGTCCAATTCTGCTTAAAACTTGCCTCTTTGGTTGACTTTGCTGAAATCAGTAATGCTCTTAGGAATTAAATAGATGTTGTCTGCTTTTCTCATTTCTCCTAATACAGTTTTCTTTGTCAGCTCAAAGTAAGAGAAGTTAGAGTGAACTCCTGCTGGTTTTTGTAATGCTGGCCCATACCTTAGCTCTTGTTTTGTTTCCTGAAATGGTTTGATAAACAGTTAAGGAAAGTAAATTTATATCACATGTACTCACACAACCAAACTTACTTGAGAAAATTCTGAAAGAAACACAATTTTACAAGACTTAGTACTGTCATACATCTAGATGGCTCTGAAAGTGTTAGGAAGGTGTGCAGTAAAAAGTGATGGAGGGGGGTGGGTGAGTGTGTAAAATAGTGCCACCTTGCCTTCCAGACTTACCATAGCAATCATGGTTTCCTCTCATTTGATGAAGACTTCTGATCATTTCTCTTCCACAGTTGTCTATTCTTTGCCCACTAATGTGGATTCCCCTGTGTTCCAATATGGAACTTAGCTGGGAAAGTTAATTGATTTTGAAGAGCTAATCAGATGCTCCCACAGCCAGATATCCTGTCTAGCTTACAGCTGTAAACCTGAGATACCATCTCCTTAGCCTGCCTGGGGTGCAGGAAACCAGAGGGCTGATCCCATATCCAGATAGTTTATTGTTCTGCAGACACACACTCATGCCCAGTGAAGGCATTTTTTTTATAAATCATAAAACATATTCTTTATGCTACATTTGAAATACGTAGTATGAAATCTAGATCTAAGTACAGCCAAGCCTATTCTCTTTTGCCTTGCCTTCTGACATTCCAACATCTATAGCCGTACAACAGCATATGGGTCCACTAACAATGTGGGACAGCAGCCAATTTGGTCCTGGGATAAAACAGGAATCAGCTGTGGGAAATAAGCCAAAGCAGTGTGATTCCCACATAAGGGACTTAAATAGGTGCTAGTCCTTAAAGAAGCTCTTTGGCAGGATTTAGAGCAGGCTTCTCTGCACAGGAGGCATTTTTCCTGAGATCCTAAGTACAATAATTTCCAGGAGGGTTGTGGGGCTATTGTTTCATCAGCTGTAGTGCTTTGCTCTTTCTTTCCCCCCACCTTTGTTGTTTGTTTTATTTTGTTTTGTTTTTAATAAAAGCTTTATAGCACATTGCTGTACAATTATAATTCCATTAGTATTTTTTTAGAACTAAGCCATTTACTTCACATGATTGTGGGAAATAAACTGGAGGAAATTTTTCTGCTGCGTGGGGTCCTCAGGTTTCCTGAGCTCTGATCCAGGGAATGCTTTTTACACCATGGCTAGCTGGTCACAAACAGCAGTGTGAACACTTTAGCTACTCCTTTGCTGTGTAGAGATCTGTGGTTTTAATTTTCTCACCTCTGTCTTAGAAAAGAAATTATTTGAAATGCAGAAGCTTCAAATGAAATAAGTTGATTGTACCATGCTAATTTATGTAGTACAGAATTAGTGTATATTTAATGGTTACCAAAGTCTGTAGAGTTGAGGTACATATTTTGGTTTTTGTGAAGTACAAACTTTTCAAATAGTTCATACAAGTGGTGTTGCAGTGCATTCTGTGATATAGGCCAGACTTTTTTTTAGAGATATTGACACATTTTGGGTAAGAAAGGAATAACAAAATCAAACAACAGCAAATAATTTTTTCTGAAATACATTCCTTATTTTTTGTCAAGCTTGCTAAAGTCCAAGTTTTCTGATGCTCAAGATGTCTGAATCATTGCCCATGGACATCACTGGATCAAATCCCTGCTCAAAGCAGGACCAACTTGAAAATTAGATCAGGTTATTATGAGCCCTGTCCAGCTGTGTTTTGAAAGTCCCCAAGGATGGGGATTATTCCACAAATCCTCTACAAAACATACTCAAGTATCCCAAGCGATAAATTGTGAAAAGCCGTATTTTAAAATACTTTCATGTGGGGCATTCACTTTGCATCAGTTCTTTTTAGACTCCTATTTATATTAATCAAAGATGCTAAAAAAGAAATTAACAAGATTTTCAGTCATTTATTCTTATAAAGAGACTGAATTGTACTTTTGAGAAGAAAAACTTCTGAATGCCGAGGCCTGTGAATTTGTACGAGTGGGAGCAAGTGTTTGGCTTCTTGTTTTCACCAGGTATTATTTTTGTTCATTCCGTTTAAGCAGTGCTTGTTGTAAGAATAACAAGAAATCTTTTTCCTCCCTCCTGTTCCAGGCAAGTATTTCCAAATGGGCTTCCTGAAGAATACTCCCTAATTGCCACGTTCCGTGTACGGAGAAGTACCAAGAAAGAGCGTTGGTATATATGGCAAGTTTTAAATCAGTATGACACACCTGAGGTTAGAGTCATCTTTGATTTATTTCTTCAAAAAGTTTCTTTTTCTTTTTTCCCCTATTAATATAATATATAATAATGGATGTTTCATCACTGGATTTAGCTAAAGTTTATATGAAATAGACAGACTGCTCTGAAATAATTGATAATTTGTTGCAGGAATGACAGCAATTTAGCAAAATCTATTCAGTTTAGACTGCAAAATAGAATCAAATGCATGTTATGATTTATAGCTGATATTTAGTTACCAATTTACATAGAAGAATGCTTCATAACATAATTCTTGCCCAGTGTATGTAGTTGGAATATTTTTATTATATATAGTTTATGTATGTGCTTATTTCTTATAACTTTTACATAACCACTTCTTTTATTTTGTCTTGTTTCCAGATTTCTGTCCTCCTGGATGGTACAAAAAAGGTGGTGGAGTATATGACCAAATCCACTCAGGGAAATATACTGCACTACACTTTTAAGAGTCGAGAAATTTATCCATTGTTTGATCGGCAGTGGCATAAGCTTGGTATTAGCGTGCAGTCAGGGATCATTTCCCTCTATTTGGATTGTAATTTAATTGAGAGAAAGCAGACTGATGAAAAATTCACCATTGACTTGCAGGGAAGGACACTGATTGCTTCTCGTGCTGCGGATGATAAGCCTGTAGATGTGAGTAGTATGAAAGGACAAACAGACAACTTGAAGTAAAGTTTTAGCCATGCTTTTACTAACACAGTCATAAAGAATCATGTAGATAAAATGTTCAAACCCAGTCATTATTTTTGAGTGTGTATTCTTAATTTGAAGTCCTTAAGTGTTTTTCTCTAAACATTATTCAATGCTGTACCATCTGCTAAGACAAAGCTGTTACGTGCATAGAACTCAGTCCTGGTTTAAGGAGTCTGCTTTCCTGTATTTAATTTGGAGAGAGAGGCACCTAATTACCATAGACATATTATTGCTATGTTTAAAGATAACTTGCAGTGCTAATTTTTTTCTTTCATTTTTAGTAAGATTTATTTATAAGTTTGTATCAGTCATCTGTTACACTTTGTCTGTCTTTGATACAGGGAAGACACAAAACAGTTAAGGGTTACCTCTGTACTGAGGTGTTCTAGAATAATTCAGCTATGTAGAAATAGGTGCGCATTGTTCAAAGTTGTCTCTCTCTTATCCAAAAGGGAAGGGTTAGGAAGTGGTTGGAGGTGTGTTTCCTGCAGCCTTTGGTGCAAGAATTACACAAGGAAGCCCCATAATATTCTGGGCTATGTTCTGTCCCAGGGATGCTCTCTTCTGTTTCCTCATGCAAGGAGCTCACGACAGGTAATTTGAAATCATCAGGAAATGTCAGTTTAAGTACACTGACACACAGCTACCAGGGTTAAAGCATCTGCCTTGGAGTTTATAGTGACTGTCAGAAAGCTTCAGCGATGTTATGTACGCTGTTGGGTTCCAGAGGAGAATAGCACATTCTAACTGCAAGCTAATGCTGCAGGAGGAATAATTCTTGGGCAGCACTAAGCACTTTGGCCTGGACTTAGAGCTCTTATTTTATGGACCCAAGCTCACACTTTGTTTTATTTTCTAAGACTTGAGTTCAACGTTTTTTGAAATGTGTGTATAGTTTCCTCATTTCCAAATAGCATGCCAGAGAAAGAGCAGTTTCTTTTGTGCTGGTTGCAAGGCATGAGCTGGACAATTCTGAGTGGAAGTTGTCAATTGGGATTTCCACATTTGTAGGAATACATTATGGGCTTAATGCTGATGAAGGCTGCAGAGTGGATCCTGTACCAACAGTCACTTTTCTCAATACCAAGTGCAAGAGGGAGATTAAGAGGATATAAAATTGACACAAAAAGAGGCATATGAGGACAAGATTAGCTAGTTAGAACATTGCCTGCTTCTCATCTTCACCAATCTACCCAAAGTATCTGAAACAGAAGCTTTATGTACAGAATTTGTGATTTTTTGCTCTTCAGGTATCTTAGTGGCAATGTCCAGGCAAAGGTCTTTCCAAAGCAATAGATGTATGTGATAGAGTGCTTATCAAACCCTTACTCTAGTTCCCTGCAGAGGAAAATTCCATTCCAGAAAAGAAAGTTTGAAGAGGATGTCTACAAGGCTAAAATACCTGTGTAATATAGCAAACCAATACAGATGAATGCAACTTACATGAAAATAAATGAAGTCTTAAACGTGATTTACATCAAAGTAATAGACTGCCTAATTTGTTCCTTAAATGAGGAGCTGTGTAATTGTTTTGTATTTGTCTTTTTCTAGCATTTCAGAAATATGCAGTGTTTCAAAGAGAAAGTTTACTACACCAAGATAAGAAAAAGCATGCCGTAACACATACTTTTTTACAACTCATATTAATTTCTTTTGTATTTCTTAATAGATTGAACTTCACCACATAGCAGTATATTGTAATTCACAACTTGCAGCAGAAGATACGTGTTGTGAAATATCTGCAGACTTGGTAAGTTGTCAGTTAAAATTCAAATGTTAATACAAAAGAAATTGCTTTGTTGTTTCTTACCTAAGAGTTGTGAAGAAATTTCAATAGAGGTGTTAGTTTAATTACCTTCTAAAAATGAATTCCATATCTGGAGTCATGGTGCATAGTTTCTTGCTGCCTAAATAAGTGGTACAATGGAACATCAGCGAAAGGCACTAGGTGCTGCTAGTGCTTTTTAAATGCATTTCTTAACATTGATTAATATCTAATTAATAAGTGAAGAAGCCTCGGAGAATAGGAAATGAATCACTGTGATGATTTGAGAATGGTTTCAAACAACAGAGGCCATTTCAGCAACAGTTGCATCTCATGAAGCTTTACAGATAATGTAAAAAAAGCCCATTAAAGAGTCTGCATGACAGTGGAAGAGAAAGAAAATAGGACAGTGTTGAGTTTTCTTTATTTTAATACACTAAGATGAAGGAATGGGTCTTTCATAATTGGCAAGTTATAGGGGTTGGGCTTGATCCTGAAGGTCTCTTCTAACCTTGATGATTCTATGAAATACATTCTTTTTTATAATGTACATGCTGACATGTATATATTGTTTAACATAGGGGAAACCAGTGATTTAGTTTAGAGGGTTCACTTCTCCCTCTTGTTTTGATAGACAGAATCAGTGTAAACTGGGAGATGGTAGAACCATAGGAATGCTTGAAGTTGTAGATGTAATTGTTTTGCTCAATATAGCCCATTAAAACAAAAAAACACAAACCACAAATAGCCTCAGAAAGACATTGTGTTAAATTATTGGCCCGCTAGTTGTAAGATAGGCTCCTCTGAGACAGTGGACAGTGCCATCACCACCAAGCTTGTAGTCAGCAAAAAACCCAGGGCAAGTAGAAGGACTGATTGATTTCATCCACAAAGAGATAGAGGAAAATGTACCTGGATTGGAGAGAGAAATCTGCCCAAGAACGGAGGAGCAGAAGACTGTGGGAACTGACAACGGCTTGGTCCTCAGAAGCGTGAAAGATACATCATCTAATTTCAGGGGGAAATTTCAATTTTAAATAAGTATTAAGAGTTCAAATATATTTCTAAATATATTCTTGATAATAATGCAGGCTTTCTCTTGAATGTATAAGCTTATGAAAAAGTGGAACAAATGAAATTTCTGTAGGTTCCACTTGGTGCTTGGAAATACAATTTATTGAGCCGTTATGACCCAGTAGCAAAAAAAACAAGAACAAAACAAACCCTAATTACATATGAACACAAAAAGCTCAACACTTAATAAACACTTAAACATTCATTCAGCTATATAGCTAAAAACATCATCAGTTTCATTTGTAGGTCTTATGTTTAAGATGTAAGAAATGGTGGACTACTTGTTAATTACTGCCATATTGAAACCAGCATTACATTTTCAGATTTATTTTTTCACAACTCCCTTACCCATTATAACAGCCACATTTTAAGTAATTTAAGGGAAGGAATTTATACTTGGATACAATTTCTACACTAAACAGTAAATCCTGTGAGAATTTCTCTGACAGAAGGCTTGAAAGAAACCTCATTACATTTTAATGAGAGTTTCTGAAATTTACCAGGTTCTGTTGGCTTGTCCTGTAGTATTTCTTCAGGTTGGCTCAGTTCTCAGGAGTCACAGACAGGTGAATCTTGGCTTCAGGGTTTTTTTGTTTGTTCCCAAACTAGGTATGCCAGAAGTGTTTAACTAAAAAAAAAAGTTTTCCTTAGCACTCACTTTTATATTTTGCATTTTGGGGTGGGGGAGAGAACAGGACGAGGCTGAGAAGTACTGTCTTTTTTTTCTCCCCATGGACATTTTCTGTTTCTCCTTCACTACTAATTTTGGGAGACTTTATTCCTCTGTCTGGGCTCTTTTGGAAGAGAGAAGTGGGACAGTCAAATCAGTTTTAACTGGCATCGATTTTAGAACAGAATGATTGCAATATCTAGAATTCATTTTTTTACAGCTTTTTTCTCTGTTTGGAAATTGTTATCGCTTTCCATATATGGTTGGTACAGGAGTATTAAAACAGAAGGTGACTTAAAACTAGTGTTTGGATGGTATTTTCCTATTAACCAAAGTGGACCAAAAATCAGAAAATCTCTTTACTCTAGTGCCCACGTGAGGAGAGGTTACTGGCTACGACTCCATCACCAGTGACTGCTCATGCCAGCAAGATATACTCGCTTCCAGGAATGCAGCAAGAACCTACACAGAGATGCTACTGCTTTCCAAATAAAGTATAAAGTTTTCCTATTGCTTTTTAATGCATCATGCTGTTTAACCCTGCTAGGTATAAAACCAGTCAGGTTTTTTTTTTTTTTGCAGTCATGAAAAAGTCTTACTGGTTTGTAGTATTGTAATGTACTTGCATTGTATTTCCCAGTTAAGAAACAGTACATTTTGCATTTAGTTGATGTAAAGTTAGAGACATCAGTAAGGTTTAATTGTTTGAATATACACCCAAAGAAGTACCATGGTTAAAATGAGAATTATATTTAGGCATTACATTTAGTGTAAATGTTTTTACTTGAAAATAAATTATATTCTACACAGTGTTTGTTTTCTTTTAATATTTCTCCTGGGTGTCGCACTATGTTTATTGAGTCTTTTGCTTTGTTAGGCACTTGTGACAAAGACAGGAAACAAAACCAAATATATTTTAGATCTGCTTTGTTGACTTTTTTATTTCTTTTAAAATCAGGGAGAAGCAGGATTGCCAGGAGTAGCTGGTTTACCAGGCCAGAAAGGAGAGAAAGGTGAAAAGGTAAAATATCACTTGAATTCTCTCTTTCAAGTCTTTATTTTGGCTTATCTTTCTTAAATAGGAATTACATGGATTCTGTTACTCCTTGAAGGAATCTGCCTGAACACAGGTTAGATCCTTTATCAGTCAATGTCTGGCTCTATGTGTGAGCTGCCTGTCAGGCATCTTACAGCTGCCTTGCTTTGGGGTCACCTCATAAACTCTGTGGAACACAGTTAACCTGCCTGGGAAGCACATGCCTCCCCAGCCCCATCACTGTGCCTTATACAGAAGTCATGTGTATCGTCTGACAAGAATTTTTCCATATCGTGTGTGTACATCACTGCTGATGGGCAGAATCCCGTGTGGTCGTTTCATCCTTGCAATCATCAGTAGGAGGAGTAGGAGCAATCATCATGAAATATGACCTCAGTATATTCTTTGACAACACCCATACCTGAAACTCTCTTAATTATGAAGAGAGAAGAATCTGACCTTGGCAAGGCTCTAGGATGGGCCAGTGGGTCCTTTCCTGTTGCAGTGGGGATCCTGCAACATGCATATATCAAACCAGGAGTCCCGTGGAAAGGAAATATATATGGACAGACAGATTCTTGCTAGCTGTTTCAGAGATGTTTATTTCTCCAGCCGCATGGCCGGAGCTCTGCTGAGGAACTGTTCCAGTCACGGGACCAAGGGTCCTTCTGCCCGCGCAGGGAACACAAACCAACCAATGGGAACGAGGCTGAGCAGGGGCAGGGAAGCCCCGTGTCTGTGCCCTCAGGGCCCCTCTCCCAGGGCTACACGGCAGGGGAGGGACCCCAACACCTCACCCGTTTTATTTTAATAAAAGGAGAATGAAAACAACTGGATAAACATAACAAGAACAGTTTCAAAACAAAACAAGCCACCCTCCTGAGTCTTTAAATGTCCAATCAGATTCTGTGGAACATCTTAGGGCTGACAGAAGGGAGACAGAACTCTGAGCATGCTTTGTGGGGAAACTGAGGCAGGAGAGGGTTTAACTTCTTCCCTCCCCCTTTTCATCCCCCACTCGGCATTGGAAAGGGATTTTTGGGGAAACAATTGGCAAAAGCATGGTTTTGTGAGGGAAACCATGGATGAAAAAACGGATTGGGAATACACTGGGGGTAATAGGACATAGGGTAAAAGGGAAAGGTGGGATTAGGAAAGGGAGACTGTAGGGGGGGCTTACAATGGAGATATTGTCTAACATGACTACGATTTTTTGCATATATACTGCCTTTTACAGAAACACCATCAGGCCCAGTGACCTGCGATGCTTGTAACCCTTTTCTCCCTAGTACAATATTAAATTCCACCACCTCTCCATCTCCCAAGCTTGGGATGCATTTTTCAGGGTTATTCTTTTTAATAGCAGTTCTATGCACGAATATGTCTTGCTGGTTGTCACACCTTGTTATAAAACCATAATTTTGCTTAACATTATACCATTTTACTATCCCTAAGGTCTTAGTTACTATGATCTTTTCCTTTTTCCGAGTGGCTGCTGTTTTCTGTCTCGCTGCGTCTTTGCTCTCTCCTTCGGTCGCTCCCGTGTTGGAATTGTCGGGGCTGCTGGTGCCTGCGCGCTCTTCCTGGGGTCGCGTTCGGGGCTGTGCGGGCCGGGCCGGGCCGCGCCGCTCAGTTCTCCGTGCGTCGCCTCCTCTGGTCGCAGCTTCGCTGCCGATGCCGGGCGCTGCACCCACGTCTCGGCCAGGCCCCCAAGCGACGACCCCCCCGCACCCTGCTCCAGCGCGCGTCTCGGCTGGGCGCGGCTCCGCTCCACCGCCGCCAGCCGCCGCCTGCGCGCCGCCCCTCTCTGTCGGGCATTCACGGGGCTCGCTCCACCACGCGCTGCACGGGGCCATTCGGGCACTGCCGGGTCCCGCCGCGCCTCGCTCCGCCGCCGACACTGCGGCTCGCGTGGCTCCGCCCGCACGCGGGAACTGCCTCGCTGCTGCTCTCAGAGCGCTCAGTGCACGTGGCCTGGGCCGCACGGTCCCTGCGCCAGGCTTCCCTTCGCCAGGACACAGCTGACATTGCTCAACAGTCTCGGTAACTAAATAATATTCACGAAAATATTCTTCCATCGGCATATATTTTGACTCCAGTATTAACTGTGTCCAAACGGTTTTCCAAAAGCCCTTGGTAAGAATTAAATCCCAAGAAACATAGAAAAAGTTCTTAAACAACCATGCCAGGAAGTGTTTCAGTTCTTTTTGAGCTTGAATCAAGCTAAAATTTACAAATCGTTGTTCAAGAATCATTTTAAGTTTAAGATAAATGTCCATATGCGGCTCTGAGAGCCAAGAGTCTTCCCACGGTTCCTCCATAGTTTAGATACGGAATAGCAAAGCAAAACCAAGAAGAGGAATCCAAAGTTTCCAGGGTTTACTCACACAAATCAGTCGCTTAGGGATCGGGGATCGTTCTGCTCACAATTCTCCACCATTTGTTGCAGTGGGGATCCTGCAACACGCATATATCAAACCAGGAGTCCCGTGGAAAGGAAATATATATGGACAGACAGATTCTTGATAGCTGTTTCAGAGATGTTTATTTCTCCAGCCGCATGGCCGGAGCTCTGCCCAGGAACTGTTCCAGTCACGGGACCAAGGGTCCTTCTGCCCGCGCAGGGAACACAAACCAACCAATGGGAACGAGGCTGAGCAGGGGCAGGGAAGCCCCGTGTCTGTGCCCTCAGGGCCCCCTCTCCCAGGGCTACACGGCAGGGGAGGGACCCCAACACTTTCCTTCGGCCTGTTCTGAATTTTTCTGTAGTGCTTACCATGACGTCCTTATGCTGTGTAGCTTGGGGATTTCCTAACAATATAGGTCAACATATGAGATGTTTTCCCTTCGCTCTCCATTCCTTAAATTTTGTCAGAGGATGCTGAATTAGGACATGTCTGGGAATGTTTTTTCCATGTGCTATTAGAGCAGGAAAATTGAATAAACTATTGTAAATCTGCCAGAAAGACCATGAGATAGGAATTGAGTTCAGGGAATGCAGTGTGAGAGGAAGATGTCTAGAATGTCCTAATCCAGAGGTTAGGATGGAGGTATCCGAACCCAGCATCCTACCTTGCAGCACACCATTTAATATGTGATTGAAATAGTTTGTGAAGACAGCCAGGGCTGTTCTTACAGCTGTTGTATCAGGCTGAAAAGGGTCCAGTTCTGAGAAGGCTTATCCACACAGTTGATTGAAATTAAGAATATTCCTTGATAGTATACTGCCCCCCCCCACAACTCCTCCCCTCAAATATGTATTTCACTTTTGGTACAAGCTGTATCTTTAGGTGAAAAAACCAGATCAGCCATGTTAGTTTCTATAGTCTAGCTGAACCTAGGACTGCTATCAGTTTACAGACTTAATCATGGAGTTTTGATCCTCGGTCTGAGTGTATTGAACAATTGTCAGTTTTTAGTTTTAGCCAATGTCGCCAGCATAGGGAGTTCCTCAGCATTTGTGTGGGAAACTGCTCTTCTGCTGCTGACCTGATCCATTTAGACTATTATTGCTACTAAGATGGGAGAGGAGACTTCACAAGTCTGAGGTTTTTTACCATTTCATTTCCCAGCCAATTAGCAGTATTTACCATGCTAAGCATAGTGCCTCTAAATAAAGCATGCAAGTGCCTATGGTCACTTTTGGTTCTGCTCTCCCACTTGTTTTACAAAGAAAGCCTCATTGCATGGATTCTCTATGCATGGAACTATCTAAGGGTCAATGAACCCCGCTGCACCCAGCAGTTTAGCCTAAAGCGTGTATATTGACATTTATGAATGTCCTTTCACAAAATTGAATGAATCAGCAGATTAAAGTCAGGGGTAGTACAGCAAGCAGGTAGAAAGCTACTTAATTTGAACTTTTCTTATAATCCACCAATACTTGTCACTCCCTAGCTTTGCAGAGGGTGGTTTTTTTCTTTTGGGGGGGGATGGAGAAGGGGGGTTGGATGGAGGGCACAGTATAACTGTGATCAGGATTGGGTCACTGACCTTTGGCAGCAAACAAATCCTGTCTTGAATAGTGCCTGCCATGATGCAGCTGAAAGCAACATTCTCTGAGGTTTTAGTACCATTTTTCTCATTGACTCTGCATTTAAGCAAGTTTTCAGTAATATTCCTTCTGAATGATGGCCTTGTTACATCAGTATTTAGACCTGAAGAGGCAGAAAGACTCCAGAACATTCCAGACATGTAGGATACATGATTTATTGTCAGATTATGTAAAGGAAAGTAACAGACTCTGGCTGAGTGTTTTGTAACCTGCTATACAAAAAATAGGCATCCTCTTGATAACTTTGCTGGCCAGTTACAAAAAACCAGGTCTTCTCTAAGTTGTGTGTGGTTCCTAAGCACATATTTCCCCCTTTGCTTGTGCTCAGCTTCTTATTTTATTGTTTCTTTTTCTTCTAAATCACATCACTATAGACATCCAACTAACGATATTTAAATGTACTTGCAATTGCAGCATCCAAGTGAAAATGTTAATTTTTTACTTTCTTTCATGAGAAATTTCTGTTTCTGTTGATATTATCTCTTTTTCAGCACAAAAGTTCTTCTCCTTTTATTTTACTTTATCTCATTCCAATTTCATATTCACTTTAATTAATTGTATCATTGAATTTACATGCCTTTTTTTTTTTGTTGCTATGGGATTGACAAGGAAGTCTCTACCTACACAGATTGATATTAGGCTATGTTCAACCCCTTCAAAATTTCCCTTTTCTTCAGTCTCACATCATTGTTCCCTAAGGTCAGGCTGTTTAGAAACATATAAGCTATCACCAGTATAAAGTATGATAGCTTGCAAGCCATTTTTAGGCATCTTGAATTTAATTATTAGCCTGTTTCCACTTCATTCCTGTACTCTTGGCTCATCTTAGTATCTCTGAACAGGTCTGAACGAAAGTTTGAAGTATATTGCAGGCCCAAAGGACTGAAGTGCCATATTTTCACTGGAACAAGCACTCATGCAGATATTGATATATATCTGGCACACTGTGCATCTGAATGCACAGGAGCATCACTGATCTAAACTATGCCATTTGTGTGAACAGCTTTCCTGTTTGTATACCTGGCCTTCCATTGTGACTTCATGAGGACAATTCTTCACTCAAAACTATTATCTCCAGTACTTCGGGCATGAAGTATTTGGTTTGCTCTGCAGGATATTTTTGCTGGGAGATCAGCTTCTGCAGCAAGGGAACACCTCCTGTTCTTTAATTTCTCAATAATTGAAACTGAAAAAGTCACCAGGACCAACTTTGTTTGCTACAGCTAAGTGTACAATTTAGACTATCTCTAAATAATATGCTGTATTATTCTCATGGCAGCTTGATTCTTAGCACAGTGTATTCCACAAGCTGCAAGTGGACACAAGTCAGGTGGAAGTCTCCTGTGATTTTACCACATTTTGATATCTGCTTTGGAGCTGGTTTTTCTCTTCTGCTGATCTGAGTGAGAAATTTACTGTGTTTTCTATTTGGTTGCAATTTGTACTACTTCAGCATGGTATGTAGCTACTCAGTCTTACAAGCATATTTGTTGTTAGGAAATGTCTTTTGATAATGTTGTAAAAGGTCCTGTTTTGTCCTCAATATGTAGAAATTCTTAAGAAAGAATATGAATGACAGAATTTACAAACTGATTTTCACTCTCAAAGAGGCTAAAAAGTAACTGTTTTCTACTTTTATTTGTTTTAAGCAGACTTAGTGCCCATGAAATATTTTAAATTGAAATCTAAACAGAATTAAATATTTTGATATAACATTAAACCAATCCACACTGTGTTAATAGGTCGTTGGTTAACACTGTAAGTGCAGTAGGGACCAAAAGCCCAGAGGCAGAGTGCTTTCAAATATTAAAATGCCTGTTAATGCACACCATAGAGAACTTTATTGCTATCCAACTTCATTAATTTAAATTTTACTTAAGGAAAAAGACATTTAAAAGGCCATTTTGGGATTGGTAGAGATAGGTTTATGCAATATATTATTGCACTAGGAAAATATTTTTAATAGAACGGTATGAAAAAAGAACTCCTGGAGAACAAATGAAGTGTCTGAACTGCTCTTTCTGCTTCTTTTCCTTGCTAATCTTTCTTTTCTGCTACTCTGACTTTCGTCTTTAAAATCCAGTCGACTTGATTCTACCTAAAGCATACCTTTTGTACTATGCAACCTTCCAACTATATTCCTTTCTGGCTCAGTCTTTGTTGCTGAGGTCACTGATAGGGACCTAGAAGCTGGAATGCAAGAAAAAGAAGAAAATGGAGCAAAATATGGCTGGTTGTCAGTTATGACAAAGTCGGGAATTGCCAGTATACTTAGTAGAATATAGTCTTACAGTAAGCAGAAAGAAATGCTTCATGCTTACCTAAGAATTTATGGATAGTCCTACTTTTATTTTACCATCTAGTAGTCCAAGTTATCCAATTAATAAGGGAAAATATCATTAGTAATGCAAATTAATTTTTTTTCTTTTAAAAAATTCTGAAATGTAGACTTATTTTCTTTATTACCATATTTGCCATCCCAGTATTCATCTCAGTCCTGAGTTTAAGTCTTCCTGAGTAGTGGAGAAGGTGGCAGCAAGTCCTCACTGCTCTGAGGTGCTCAGAGGTGTGGGGGGAATGTCACACTTCCCCCCACATTCCAGAGCTGATGCAGGAGCAGGGGAGCCATTCCAGAGCTGATGCAGGAGCAGGGGAGCCAGCAGTGACTGGCACTGGTGCAGGAGTTAAACCAGCAACACCCAGCTCAGGCTATGATGAGGCTGAGCTCCTGCACTGATGGGACAGGACACAGCTGGGTGCTTCTGCTGGGACTAACAGGGATGATACTGGTCTACATACTCCCTGCTGCTCCCACAGCAGTAGGGAAACCCTGGAATGATGCTGCGTTTGGGATGTATTTGGGATGTTTTCTTTCTCTTCACATATTCTCTGAATGTGAATTCATTTTTTCCTTTTTGCTAATGTACACCTTTTTTTTACCTGGATATTTCTGGTGATGTTGTGTCCTGCTTTTAGTTGGGGAAAAGTAGATTTCATTCACAGTAGCCAGTATGGGGCTCTATTTTGGATTTGTGCTGGAAACAGAGTTGATAGCACAGGGATGTTTTCATTATTGCCAGGCAGTGCTTGCACAGTGTCAAGGCCTTTTCTGCTCCCTACCCCACCCCACCAGCGAGGAGGCTGGGGGTGCACAAAGAGTTAGAAGGGACACAGCCAGGACAGGTGACCCCAACTACCAAAGGGATATTCCATACCCTACACATGGTGCCATGCTCAATATATAAAGCAGTGGGAAGAAGGAGGAGGAGGAGGACTTTTAGAGTGATGGCATTTGTCCTCCCAAGTCACTGCTACCCATGATGGAGCCCTGATTTGCTGGAGATGGCTGAACACCTGCCTGCCCACAGGAAGCAGTGAATTAATTCCTTGTTTTGCTTCGCTTGTGTGTGCAGTTTTTGCTTTGCCTATTAAGCTGTCTTTATCTCAAATCACGAACTTTCTCGTTTTCATTCTTCCAAGTCTGTCTCCCATTCCACCAAGGGAGTGGAGATGAGCGAATGGCTGCGTGAGGCTGGCTGGAGCTAAACCACAACATAATGCACACATGACTACACAGAGATGACAACAGGGAAAGCTAATTTGCTTAATCAAATCTTATCAAACCAAACCTGATTAAGGCTGAGGGGTGTTTTGACAACTGATGTATATCACTCATTTTATCTGAGCTAATATGTCCTCATTGGAGACAAGAGCAATGTTGCCACACAATACCTTAACAGTGTGTGCTCTAGGCCATGTTAATGCCTAGAGCATTAGATGCGTTTGCTTTTATCTTAGTACTAAAATCATCATCTCTCTCTGGTCATTACAAGATTAAATGTTACTGTGCTAAATCAATCCCACAGCATGTAATAGTGTAAATATATTGTAAATAGACACGCAATTTAGGAGACAAAATAATGAGTTTAAATAAAATATGTTCTTAAAAGAATGGGTTTTGGTTTTACATGAGAAAGGACTGTAATTTGTTAACTAATTATCTGTTTGTCATTTTCTCTATCCCACATTTGGATTTAGGCAATTTGTCCTTGCTGTCCATTACTGTATTTTGTGTCTGTTACTAGCATATCATTTCTAGTTCTACAGCAGGTGTGCTGAATAAAGACTGCAAGGTGCAAAGAGGTAAAGGTCAGAGCTTTTGAAGGCCTCTGAATCATTAATGTAAAAAAACGATCACAGGTGTAATACTGCAGGCAGTCTCAGATGTGCAGGATTATTTCCACTCCAGATAGAAGGCTGATTGGTGTCTTTGGAAAGAAGTATGTTTGCTGTCTGCAAACACTTTCTAAGAATTCTGTTTGGCTTGACTTTATGGAAAGTTGACGGAAGCATTTTTTCTTTAATTTTTAATTTTAACCTGCTGAATTTCCACACTGTGTAATTTTACCAAAACAAATATTGTCAAAAGTATAATAGCTATCTTATTGCTTGCAATAGTTCACATTCTGAAAAAATGTGCTATGGCTTAAGTATTTTATTCAATAAATAGCTTATCCTCAGTTGAAAAGGATTTTCACTGTCACCCTTAGTAAATCCTGAGAGTAGACATACAGCTCATGGTTCTACCTTTGGGTGTTGTTACACTGCTTGTACGTCATAACCTATGAATGTCAGCATTGTACTACTACTGCTCACCACCTTACAAAGCTGTTTTTCTGGCAACTTATTCTTCACTTTTGTGAAGGACTTTAAGGTCTGCAGAAGGAAAAGAAAATGCCATTAAAGAAAAAAATTTAAGATGCTTTTCCTGTATTTTTGGTTTTAGTCTGTCATGCTGTTTGTATGAATACTATTAGATACCTATAGTATCTAATATTTATATTCATAAAGGCACGAAAAACTACAACCTTTCAGCCTGTAGGTATTAAAATCACAACTAGAAAACAGAAGCATAACTTGCAGATCTAATTTGCAGTGGAAAATAATTGTCTTCAAGATCGGGAGTCTGTCTGCTGTTAGTGGAACAGAAGTGTAAACATACCTTGGTTAATTGGCTAGTAAGTCATACAGGCTAAAGGCTTCCTGGAGTGTAACAGGCTGTGTAATTTTAGACTCTACAGTGCATAAAAATACACTGCTGAAGGTAACGACGTGGTTCTGGTCAGTTAAAATACTGGCAAGTGGCATAAGGGAGCAGAGGAATAGATAAGAGGGTCACTCTGAGGATGATTGGGTAAGGTAACCTTTATCTCTCATAGTGATGGTGGATTCATGCTATTCACACATACAGGATTTTGGTCTGTTTTTGAGGCAGAACTGTTTAATATCTTTATCCATGGTCCTTTATCCATGGTATCCATGGGTGAGGGGATCACGTGCATGTTCAGTAAGAACAAGTCCTGTGAGAAGTGGCTGAGGGAACTGGGGGTATTTAGGCTGGAGAAAAGAAGTCTCAGGGGTGATCTTATTGTTCTCTACAAGTGCCTGAAAAGAGGGTGTAGCCAGGTGGGGGTCAGTGTCTTCTACCAGGCAGCCAGTGAGAGGACAAGAAAAAATGGCCTCAAGCCGCGTGATGGGAGGTTCAAGTTGGACATCAGGAAGAATTTCTTCAGAGAAAAGGTGTTCAGTCATTGGAATGAGCTGCCCAGGGAAGTGGTGGAGTCACTTTCCCTGGAGGCTTTCAAGAAACAACTGGATGTGGCACTTAGTGCTATGGTCTCATTGACATGGTGGTGTGTAGTCAAAGGTTGGAGTCGATGATCTTGGACGGGTTTTTTAGCCTTTATGATTCTGATACAACTGTTGTTGTGTACTTCTTGCCAATCTTAATGCTGCTTTCTCAATTTCAGAAAGATCAATAACTTCATTTCAGAACAGAGTTATGGTGTTATTCTTGATGAAGAATGTTCTTTTCTTGGTAGAAGTAGACACACCTAATGTTTTGCTTCGTTTTTAAATGAACAGTATATGGTTTCAGTGCTTTTGTTGTATTCCTCTAGCATTCAAATTATTTTTATTTTAAATTTTTTAAACCTTATACTTGACATTATTTAGCAAAATTTCTGGTTTTGATGTTTTCTTATGTCATTTTTAAGACTTATGGTCCAATTTACAGCTGCTGGGATCTTCCATAACTCTCCTGATCAGTCTCTCAAAATTTGTCTCTCAAAACTAAGATTTTCTTATAGATTGCTTATGGCTTGGGGTTTGGTTTCTCTGAGGGGATAAAAGGGAGGGAGAGAGGAATTTATATAATGTCTTTCAAAAATATGGTGGGCACATGACTTTAGACAAATCTCTGTTACATGTTGAGCTTTCTCACTGTAGAACTGAAAATGGACCCTCTTGGTTTCAGTCTGCTGTTGCAATGAGTTCCTTTAAAATTAGTGGGCTTACTTTTATGGAAACGTGGATGTGCAAGTATTTGTCTGATTAAGTTCTTAATTGACAATATAGGTGTTTATAAATGTATTTATTTTGCTGATTTTAGTGTTACATGTGAGGCATCCTCCTACACAGTGGTTGCATTACTAAAAGATCATGAGTCTGATATGACCTGAGTAGTTTTTGTTAACCTCAGAAGTCTGTAGAGCTTCTAATTGACCAATTTGTTTTGTAGGGTGAGATGGGTGTGAAAGGACCGGACGGTGTTGCTGGTCTGCCTGGTGAAAAGGTATGTGTGTATGTTGATAGGTGATTTAACTCACTGGAAGTGTTAGTTATGTCAGTGGCTCCTCTGCAATTCTGTACAGAAATGGGAGGATAGAACACTTCTGTTAGAACATTATTGTCTTACCTGCACTGCCATGTTTTTGTAGCACACTGAAAAAGCTGTTCAGATCAATAGTACTCTCTGCAGATGTGCTTATTTGGTGGGGGTTTTTTCCAAGAAGTGGGGGTTATATAGAGAGTTAAAGGAAGCTACTTGTTCCACTTGCCCAATTTGTGGTCTGCAAGCTTAGATAAGAGCTCTTGTGCACTCAACAGTCTTCTTGGTAGAGCTTGAGATAAACACCACTGACTTCTTAATCAAAGATTTAGAATAGCCACGGCTAAGAAGACATGCCAGCCTACCGGTGTATTCACTTCATTTCAGAATGTTAGTGTGCAAAATAAGACAGCAGTGTGCACTTACTGGCTTCAGTGCTACTGACCTGTATTAGAGGAAGTCTGTAAGTCTAATATCTACCATCTTCAGTGTAGAGACAACCCTCACAATACTGAGGAAACAGCCTGTTGCTGTCAGGCTTAAAAGCTGTGGGTTTACAGGATATGAAATTAGGAAACTGTCTTTTATTTTTACTTACTATTTCTGTCTCAAATTGTTAAAAATGGGAGGTAGATGTCTATCACCAAAATTATGAGTTAAAATCAAGGTATTTGTTGCTGATGTTAAGTTATATGTGGTAGAAAACTGGAGAACAGGCTGCAAAGATGTTCAAAGGACTTTGCAATGTTGAGGGACTGAATTGTCAAGTGGTATGTAAAACTCTGAGAAAGCAATAGTCCAGTGATGAAGATGAAGAGGAAAACAAAAGAAGCATTATGCATTTCATGCCAGACTGGACTAGCTATTACTACTCAGGGAAGTGATCTTGGAGTTACAGGTCAAGGAAAACATGGACTCACTGTTTAGTACTAGTCAAATACACAAATAGTATTTAGGAATTACTAGGAAGAGAATAGGGAACAAAGCAAAAGCATTTTAATGTCACCATTTTTTTGATGAATCAGTACTATACTGCAACTTGAATGATGTATACAGTTCTGGTTCTCACATCTCAGTGTGAATCTAATAATACCAGAAAAGATTCAGAGGTGATCAAGAGCACTGGGCATCTTCCAATTAAGATGTGACAATGTGGACTTCAATCTGAAAAAGGCACAAATAAGAAAAAAACATGTCATGTTCTGTTCTCTGTACAGTCCAAAATGGAGCAGAAAATATTAATAAGGATTTATTTATTTATTTTACTCTTCAATGTATGAACTAGAGCATCAAACCTATCTGATAGCAAGTTCAAAAAGGATAGAAAGGGCTCGTTCTTCCTGTTACAATATTACAGTTTGAACACTGCCACAGAACTTGAAAAGTCTGAAAATGTATTAGAAAATTAATGGAGTAAAATTCCATGGAGTGTGTCAGTTTATTTGTCTGAAAGTTCTTGGACTTCAAGAGGCTGGAGTCTGGGAAAGCCACAGGAGAAGTTTTTATGGCTGCCTTGTTGTTATATTTTTCTGTAGATGTCTGTTCTTGCCACAATTGTAGTCCTATAATTGACTGGAGAAACCTTTGTTTTGATCCAGATAGACAGTGTTTTACTTTACTGTGCTCCTAGATGTGAATTAATGGAAAGAGTTATTGTAAAGCATTGTAGATTAAGATTGATCTAGAATGAAGCTGTGTTTTCCCTTGGCTCTTTCTGTAGCTCCTACTGTGATGTTATCTTGCTTTAAACTTACCAGGCTACGCTGCTTTTCCAGTCCAAGTTATTATTATTACAGTTTCCATGGTTAATATTGTTTGGGTTTTTTTGCTAAGCGCCTTGCAAATTCATTGTCAGGCCAAATCCCAAAGCTCCTGTTAGTTTACATGAAGCTCAACAGTCAGACCATATTTAATATCAAGACATTGTACTTTTTCTGAACATTACGACTCCCTTAATTCAGCCTTTATAAAATACCATTGCTGAAAATTAAAAATGAACTACCATGAAATACGAAACTGTCAAACATGAAAACTTCTAAAATAAAAAAGGCAAGTATTTTGTACATGCATAGCTAGATGAAGAAACTGAGATCCAGTTACCCAGCTTCTGCTAGCCAGAGTGGTCATATCTCTGTGGAGTAGTCCAGTGCTGTGTGCGTTAGCTCCTTTCTGGAGCTAGAGTGAATATTTTCCTCGTGTTGTGAAAGACATGTTCTGTCTCTCAGGTGATGTATCAACTATATAAATTTGTAGTCTTTTGTTTTTGTGCTCCCTTAAGTGTCGTGTTCTCTATGTCAACACTGTACATAGAGTTAAAGACAAGTGGAGAAGCAGCAGCAAACCTGTCTGAGTTCAAGAATCATTTGGACAACACCCTCAGGCACAGGGTGGGATTCTTGGGGCGTTCAGTGCAGGGCCAGGAATCGGACTTGAAGATTCTCAGGAGTCCCTTGCAACTCAGCATATTCTATGATAAAAATACTCTAAGCACTGCTGTTTGGAAAGACATCTCCTACATTTCAGGATGTTGAGGTGCCGACTGTGCAGTGCTGGGAGAGCATTCTAAGGAGCTACTGCTGTTTGTGTATCCTCTTAAAGCATTCAACAGACATTATCTATTGTTGGAGGTGTTAAATTGCTTAGTATGGCTATTGTTATGCTTTTGCACTGTGTATTTCTGAGCTTTGTGCAGATGTGCCCCTGAGTCAGAAAAGAAACAGGAAGAAGGAAAAATTTTTTTTTTTTTTAATTTAACTGAAGTTTGAGGCTTCAGAGAACAGAGGTGCTCTTGCTAATACTCCCAAAACCTATCCACTGCAATACTCCTTTGCTTATACTTCATTCCCTGGGAAAAGGTTCAGAGAATAAATAAGCAATAGATTTTACTCATGTTGTTATGCACAAGAAACAATATCAATTCATTTGACCTATTTTAGGTGTTTAACTTAAGAGTGAGATAAACTTGGCTGTTGGAAGTCCTGTTTTTTCAGATAAATTATCTCAAACATACCTGACGTAGTGAAAAACTAAACTTAGAATAATACTATTCAATGGACTTTATTACTTGAGAGAATTTTAACAGAAGAATCTCCCAGAGCAGTGCTTCATGTTCATATACTTAATTTTCAGGCTGTGGGTAAATGGTGAGACATCTGCAAGGCATCATATGTGGCCTTGACTTCCAAAGATCTTAAGTGTGAAAATTGTTCAGTCTGTCTTCAAATGTGACACTTTGCCCTCTGTCACTTTTAAAACATACTGTCACTGAGAAAATAATTTCCCATTCACTAAATGCTGCAGTGTTTTTGTGACAGTCTCTTGCTGATAGGTGCACAAGTAAGTGGTGTAGACTTCTAGGAGGCTCTTACGAATTAATAGGTTGGATCTGCTGAAGGCTAATACAGAGAAGAGAATTTAAGACTTGGTGACTCTAGGGTAACATAAGAATAGCCTTAACACCCTAAAGAAAACAGAGAATGTTCTGGCCATAATTCAGCAGTTTTGTGGATTTTTCTGATGCAGTTCTTGTAGGCTGCCAAAGAAAAAAATGAGGTTTTGTTGACTGGTGGCTACCACAAGGTGCCTGTTGTCTCATCAGCCTTTGGGTTAAAAGAAGTCAGTGTGCTGGTGCTTATGACCAGTCTAGAGAGTCAAGCATCTAATGCAGACCCTGAGGAGCCCTACCTCAGGCCCCTCAAAGTCACAACAGAGTAGATAATCAGCACCATTACATCTGTCTATTTGATGTCTGCCTACCTAGTTCCTTCATCCCCATCCTTCTTCAGGGAACTGTCTTAAGAGATTTTTCTTTTAAATATTAAAAACTACTTGGGATGACAGGACAAATTCTTGAGATTATCAGAGGAGATAGTTCTAAGGTATTTGTTTATAATTCTAAATAAGAGGGTAGTAGTCCTCCCTTGGAGGGAAACCTGCTTCCTTTTTAGGCTATGAGAAGAAATGGAATACAGTGGCACGATCCCTTTCCTGCAATCAGGACTGATTTGAAGCTCAGCCTTCTGGGCACATTTCTTCAAGGTATCTGTCAAACCATGATACAAGAACAACTGGAAGTTGTGGTTAATCAGAATCCCTATGTGTGTGAGACCTTAGGCACTGTCCTTCTGGCGATGTTCAGCAAAGTCTGTGAGAACAGAAGAAATGTGTTGAAGGAAACACTTTGTTAGCCTACATTTTGGTGATTGGCAAGTTAAATTGCCTCTTGGTACACTTCTGAAGCCATTTAGTATATCTGGATTGTAGCCAGAGTGCTGGTTATGGCATGAGAAATTAAATCTGTCCCTAAAGTGGAGGTTTGAGGTAACTGGACTGCTTTAAGATATATTATGACAGTCACCTATCTGCTCCACAAATTAACCAATCCTGATCTAGCAGTTAGACTCTTTATGGCAACAAAAACTGATTGCTCTGTCACTCACCCAAATAAGTCAAGTCCTTTCCTTCTCTTTGCTTCTGGTTCTATAATGCCATGGAAACAAAGCTCCAAACTGAAAGTTTATTTATGTTCTGGATGCTAAGTGATGGAGTCCTGTTTGGGTTATGGGGTTATTTTTTGCTGGTCTGTGATGCTTTGACAGTCAAGGTGAACTTCTCAACTGTTTTGGCATATACATTTTAGGGGATGGACGATCTCTGCGTACTTGAGAAGTTTAGCAGGAGAGTTCCTGGTTCTGAGAGATAAGTTGCCACCTGCGGCAGGTATTTTGATTCAAAATATTAAGCCTCTTGGGGAGTTGTGGACCTTACCACTCCCTCCAAGTACCTCAGAGGAGGTCGTAGTGAGGTTTCTTCTCCCAGGTAACAAGTTAGAGGATAAGAGGAAGTGGCCTCAAGTTGCACCAGGGGAAGTTTAGATTGCATATTAGGAAAAATTTCTTCACCAAAAGGGTGATCAGGCAATGGAATAGGCTTTCCAGGGAAATGGTTTGGGTCAACATCCCTCGAAGTGTTCAAAAAATGTGGTATTTGGTGACATGGTTCAGTGGTGAAGATATCAGTGTTAGGTTAACGGTTGGACTCAATCCCAGAGGTTTTCTCCAACCTCAGCGATTCTATGGCTTATGTGTGTTTTGAGTCCTGCTAGCCAGAAAGGCCTTATGCTTCTGAGATTGTGCTCATGGCAGTAAGGCTCGAGGGACTCAAGCTAAGGAAGGTGAGTTATTTACTTTATTCTTGGCCTTTCTATATTTTTTCATTTTTTCTATTATGAAAATATTTTTTCTTCTTTATCAGTGACTGAGTTCTAAAAAATAAAATGGATGTAGGCAGAAAGGTAATTCAGAAAATTCAGAAGATTCACAAAATTAAACTGGGTTTGTCCATTCCCCTTTAGCCAAACCTCTATAATAATTGCTTTCTTATGATTCATATTATGTGATTCATAGTATACAATTCATAGTGATGAAAATCATGTGTCTATGTTTCTTAAATTATATTTTGTGAAATACTTGTGACAACATTTGCTTTGAATATTTGACTTTCAAATGGCTTAACCTTACTGGTTTAGTTTTTTGCACTAATTTTTTGCAATCTAGATTGTGAATAGTATTCCTAAAATATTAAATATATTCAGTAAAGTTTTTAAAATAGCTGGTCTGGCATGTAAGCTTGAGATATTCAATATGCTGAGCATTTGGTACTGCACTCTATAGATGCTCCTGCAGTATATTAACAAAATAGTTTAGACTGGAAAGAGAAAGAAATGCTTATGTAAATCAAAAAGTGTTTATTGCTACACAACTTAGATTTATGTTCAAAGACCAGAGAAAAACTAAGTGTAGATTTCAAGAAGTCTACCAACTGTATGAGTGCTACTGGTATTTTGAGTCATGAAAGTGAGATTTACAGGAAATAAGGTTTACATGAAACTGTTCAGCAGGTATTTGTAAAGGGATTCGTCTTTCTTTTTTTCAAGCACATGTATTTGTGATGATGATCCAACAAAATGTATATGAACTCACATATTTTGTGAGCTGGAAGATAATAGTACTGGAATAAATAATGCTGCTAGTAGTGTTGTTTTTCTTAATTTAACTGTGTCCTATGGTTATCTGGAATTTCAGTTTTCTCACATCCAATATCACTGTGCTGTCCTCAGTTTTAACTGACTTGGAAACCAAACACTGATGATTTCATTATTGATAAAGTTGATTATCCTTTTGGAATAGGGTTCTCTTTATATTTGGAACAGGTAAGGAAATAATTAGTAAAAGGCTACCCAAAATGTGATATAGATACCATTTGTGGTATGAATGCTACATCAAAACAGCTTTCTGGCACTTCCTGAATGGTCTACTTTGCATTGCCTGGTGGGAAGAGTTCTCCTTTTCCTTAGTGGTGCCTGAGAAAATGAGTTTGAAAACTGCTGCATTATAAGATTATTCTTCCAATATAAAACATGGCTTAGAAATGTCCAGTGCTTTGTTTTCCAACATTATTTCATTTATGTACATGAATTTAAAAATTTGAAAAAAAATTACATGCTAGTACAGCATGTGACCTCAAATCGCTTTCAGAGATGTTTTTAATACCCATCTCCATACTGAGTACTACAGGGTCAGGGCTTCAGGGCCATGTCATGGAAATTTCATGTCATGAAATCCACAACTGGAAACTTGTTAAATGTACATCCAAATCAAAACATGTCATCGTGAAGATCCTTGTGACCATTGACCTGCTTTACCCATTGCTCCAGCTAGACCATAGAAACTAGAGTTTTCCAGGGCATATTTGACTTTGCAGAAGAGCCATGGATATACGGCCTGTTATGCCATTTCCGCATATGCTTCTGGACCATTAATCACTCATGCAAATGTACAAATCTGAGGAGATGTTGGTGTTGAGCTTACAGTAATGCAGTCTTTTCCTTGCTTACAGTAATGCAGTCTTTTCCTTGCAGCTGTCTTGAAAGATCTCTGGACATATTGCCTTCCACTTTTCATGTCCTGTACAGATCCTTGAGAGGGATCAGGATATTTCCGAAGTAGCTCATCAGCATCTTTGAGAAAACTTCCAAAATGCATGTGGAGCACTGGATAGGTACTGCTTAAAGCCATCTTACTCAGTTTGTCTGTCTTTTATTCAGTGCCATCCAATTTATGAGCTCCCATCACTGCTAAGCAGTTATATTTCAATATTCTTAGATCATGTATGGACATAAATTGTGTTAGTTATACAACTTTTGAAAAATCTTTGTGCTGTTTTGCTCTGGAGTCCCTAACATAAACAAAATAACATGATCAGTAACTCAGGAAAAATATTTGACATCAGAAATCTTTTAAAAGTAAGAGAGTTGTGAACTGTAAGAATGTGGTCCAATCGGAAACTTTATTACCACTAAGTTTAAGCCTTGAGCTTGAGAATTGCTGGTGATGGTAAATCAGGCAATTGAATGCCATCTATTGCAGCAACAAATCATCTACAAGTTTTGTACTCTTTTTGTGTTTTCAGTGGTATCTTAGTGTAAAATTCATGTACATCTGATTTAAGAGATGGATGCATATGAAAATAGAATGTCTCAAAAGATTTTTTGATGCATAAATATGCTTAAAAATAAAAAGAATTATCTTACTTGGAAAATACACTTTAGACCATTATGATTTCCAGAACTTGTTTCATTGCTTCAGCATGTATGGTTCTTGCTTGCTTGCTTTTGCTCTCTCCTTAGCATTACAAGTGTTTTGAATAGCCTTTGATCATAAATTTGATTCCAGAGAGCTGTCTGCTGTGCTGACTTATTTTTGCCTTATTAGGTGATTTTTGCAGTTCACAACTCCAGGAACTGCTGAGCTCCCTGGTTTTTCCTAAAGCTAAACGACAGCAGTTCAGTTCAGTTCTCGATAGAAAGCTCGGTGGAATCAAATTACCTGGCATGCAGTGACAGTGCTTGGGTGTTATTTCCATTCTGGAGGCAATGATGCTGGTGACTGCTGTAGGTGTTGGTGAGCAGAGACTTCAATTTTCAATTAAAGAATCACTGCTTTTTGAGGGAAAGGAAATATGCTTAAGTCCCATCTGAGGAAAGTTATGGCATTGTCTTCTGTGCTCTCATGGGTTCTCTCAAAATCAGATTAGTATGCCTCCGTAGAACAAAAGTACAAATGTGATTTTGGAGCCAGACATTACTTCTTGTATTGCTTGGCATCAAAGCTGAGGGCTCCTGCAGGCAAATGACACTGGTGAGATAAGAGTGGGAGGTATATGTACTCTCTGGTATTTGCATTGGCACTGCAATAAGCAGCAGAACGTGGCAGGTCATGGGCCTGGAGCGCAGCAGCCGCCGATGTGATGTGATGTGATGTGAGGTGTGGCTAAAGCAACCAAAGGTCACCATTCATTTTCCAGGGTCTGGGATGCTGGGAGCGAAGCAGAGCGTGGCATCCTGCCATGCAGGGCAGGCCTTTGTTAGCCTGTTATGTAACGTGGAAGTAAAACATAATGCGGCTGTTAAATAATGCAGTCATTAAATGCAGCTCTTTGTTCCTTAATCAGAGAGTCATGAATACTCTAGCTGTGAGTCTGCCTGGCTCTGGGATTCTTAACTGTGTTTCAAAAGCCTCAGTCAGGACCTTACAGAGCTTGAAAGGGCAGGGGGAGGCTTGAGGATTCTTCTTCAATTGTTCATAAATTGTATTTATTGGATTATTTCTGAAAGATTTCTGTGGCACATAGATTTTAGTCTTGTTTATTTTTTCCCCTTCATTTCTGACAGCTAGAGACTAAGTTTTTAAACTGATATTCTGAACTTCCCACATCTCATCAGAATGCAGTGCTTTAAGAAAAGTACCCATTGTTGCACTGTAAAAGTTGGCAGCAGCGTGTTGCAGGAAATGGACTAATTGGGGAGGAAGGAACTTTCTCACTGTACTGCCGCATTGTACATCTTGTCTGACACATTCTGCTTAGTTTTGTTTGTCTTCTTGTAACGCACTAGGTATTGAACTTCACAGAATACTAGATTTTTTGATCTGATGAATCATTGATCTATATTAGGATTATTATGGATAACTTGTGTTATTCTGCTTCATTTAAATTATATATGAGTATTTTCTCCCTGGATAATAACTCCTATTATGAGTAGCACATTAGATTTTTTTAAAAAATTCTTTTTTTCCATACAGTAGAACATTTATACATAGTACAAATTATGCAGAGATTATAGATCATACTGTTGGCTGCTGTGACTTGTGGCCTTTTAACTCTCCTTTTCCCTCTTTTTAGTGAGTGAGTTATATTATTAAAATTTAAATAAATGCAGCTCATATGTGCTTTTTTAATGTCATTGAA
Source organism: Corvus hawaiiensis (assembly GCF_020740725.1). Classification (NCBI taxonomy): domain Eukaryota; kingdom Metazoa; phylum Chordata; class Aves; order Passeriformes; family Corvidae; genus Corvus; species Corvus hawaiiensis. Next base: position 30,497,139 of record NC_063215.1, read on the forward strand.
TATATTTCTTGCCCCCAAACCCATTAAAATTATAACATAGGTTTATATTCCAAATTAAATGTAAATTGCTTTTTTTTAAAATTCATAGATACCAAATTGTTGGAAATAAAACCTGCCATTTTATTAGTATAGCAAAATCATTCATAGGTGTTACAAAGCAGAATACATTTTTATTTTTTTTGTTCCCACTGCTAGACCATATTTATAAGCACCTAAGATCCATCCTGCGTGTTTCAAGTCTGAACTGATTAAATCAATGTGACACTGAGGCTGGGCCAAGTCTTGTCTAATCAGCAGTCAGCACTGTTGCTCTGGCACGAGGTTCTCAAAAATAGAAACACAAGAAGTCAAACAAGTAAGTGGAAGGGCACTAAAAGAAAAAGTGCTGCTAATTCCACTGTTGACTTTCTGTCTAATGGATTCGTGTTCCCAGGCCACACTAAGTAAAGCAACTGGCGCGGGGTGTGTTCCTGCAGATGGCTCAGCAGTGACACACGTGGCCCAGCTGGGTGACAGGTGTTTGATTTGTGTTTAACAAGTACCTCACACAAGGCTTTTTTTTTTTTTTCCCAGATACTGAGAAGCTAGTCATCTAATGCTTTTTCTTCAGAATTAACACCGTTTTTACTATGCTTCCTTCCTATTATGAATGACAGTTCTTCTGATTGACCCATAGACATGAAAATAACATGATTCCACTTTGAAATAACACACTAAACAGGAGAAATTAATTCATAACTAACTTTGTTTAATAGTGGTAACCTATACCTTTACACATAGAAGATGCACAGCATATTATTTGTAGCTATTGACAATAATATCTCAAGAAATAATTATTTAGCGGTCCACTTCACAGAATGAAAATTCACTTAAAAAGTATGTATGGAAGAAGAGTGCCAGACTTCTGGGTTGTGGCCATTATACTCTGTGTTAGTGTGTCTTCCCATAACATGACAAAATTTTGGGACTTTCTCGGACACTGTAGCACAAACCTGGAGTAAAAGAAATTCCCTGTCTGGTGGAGCATATAGTATTGATAGAGGTGCACCCAAGGCCACGAGGGAAGAGCAACGATGGGAAACTATTTAACAGATAGGAATTATGTACAATGTGTACAATGCTATTCCTTAATGTATTTTTGAAGCTTTATTGTAAGCTGCATTATAGCACGCTGCACAATTGGAGAGAGAATGTCTCAATCGCAATCTGGGGAGGGGGAGGGGATTGGTTTTCTTTTCATGAGTAGAAGGCATTTGTTAGTCAGTGCCATCATAGCAACTCTGCTAGCAAAGGCAGCAATGAAAATAATAGAGTATCAGGATGACTTTACCAATCATCTGTGATTAATGGGAACCTAAGCAGGTAGGATGTGTAATGTAAAAGTGGCTGTGGCCAGTTTGTCTTCCCCACCCCATTTCTCCATACTTTGGTCTGAGAATTTTTGTCTTCTGGTATCAAGTCTATGAGTTGGGAAAAGGTAAGGCTTCAGGATCTGTTAATAAAAATGCGTGACTCTTTGCAGCGACAGGATTGCAAAGCCAGTGTTGTCAAATCACCAGAAGAAATACCACCCTCTAGAATACACTACACTGGCAGTACTTCTGCTGAACCACAGAAGAATCAGAAAGGAATGCAGCTGGAGAAATAGGTGTCAGAGTATCATTGATTCTCTAAACCAACATTAGGCTTTAGGGAGAGGATGGTTAAAAACTCACGCAAAAGCCTATGTCCCTCGGATAGCAGACAAGCTGCTTTCTGTCAGGCATCCCAGGTGTGGTATGCAGAGCAGGACAGTAAGCCTCAAAGAGGTTAAGAAAAGGCCTGAAAGGGATAATTACAACCCTACTAGGCTGAGATGTCATCATTACTCACAGAAGTGGTCAGAATTTATGGAAATGGAGACTTACCTTTAGGGAGCAGCTCTACGGCTTCTGTGCTGACAGTAGATCTGCTGATCCCAGATTCTCAGGTTAGTGTAGGTGAGTTGGAGTACTAGGATATGTGGTTGTTAATCTGTCTCCAAAACACAGTAAATGTCAAAAAGTTCCATTTTGGAAGTGAGAAGTTTCTTGGGAAAGCCTTAAAAATCTATGTGTAAGTGGAGACCTGGAAACTGTACCTTGAAGTGCTTTATTTGTCAGTAATTGAAAAGAGGTTTCAGCTACAAGCACACCAACAACAAGGCATTTCAGAAAAAGTACCGATATGAGTTAGTTCTTAGATTAGAAATTTCAGTCTATATGCAGTTCTATTTATTTCTGATTCACCCTAAATACTTTCTTTTTGTACTGCTTTTTTGCATTTCATATCTGTGTGGTTAAACATTGAAGTTAATATTTAATGGTCTGTGGGACAGATTTTTTAGTGTAAACTTACATTTGTATCATCTGAGAATCTTCCTCCTGAATCTTCAGATTATGGAAATAGATGGTGCTGATGATGATGATGATAGTTCTCTAATAAAGAGTAGCCTCTGAAATCTAAGAGGTTGACCAATGCTGTTTGCATTCCTAATATAAACCTCGGGGTTCAACTATTACATTGAGTATAATAGGCATAGTATATTACATTTTTGAAAGACCTCAGCAATATGTTCATATTGAATAATGCTTTTAAACATACATTTAGAATTATTGCATTTCAAATATTATTTGAGCAAGGCCAATTAGATTCATTTCCAGTTCTGTTGAAACTTTAATAGGATTTAGATTTGCTTTAACACCATGTTATGGTTAGATTAGCAACAAATTAATAGATGTTGTGTAGGTCAGGCAATTTTCCTTTTGACAGATCTGCTGGAAGGGAAAAAACATAGTTGCAATAAACTGTCAGTTGTCCATAAGATCACTTCAGATTTTTTTCTAATGTGTTGCTTCAGATAATGGAAATATCCAGCTGGCTACACTTAATTTTCTAAGCTGTTCATCTATAAGACCTTATAAATCTTCGAGAACCTTTTTCATCCAGAAGCCGATTTGCTTATTCCCACTACTCTACAGGAAATGTTCTTGTGGATTTTGTTTGCATTTTTTATGTTCTGTGTATGATGTTGGAGGTCAAATGAACTGGATTGTTATCAAGGCCATGTTTAATTTATGTCTGCACTGCATTTTTAAGTTGCCGCCTCTTTAAGGACATGCAGTGGCAGTGAATACCACTTATATTTGCCAAATGAAGAAACAAGACCTATTGACAGAAGAGGCTCTGCTTCTGCTGATACTTTTTTGATGGCACAGAAACCAGCCCTTGACATATATCCCAAAGACTTCCGTCAGTTTATTACCAAAGAAATGAGAAAAAGGGAAAAAAAAAAGGCAGTATACCTGCCTGTAGCTGTGCATGACAATGAATGGAGTGACCCCTTCATCTTTGGTTTTTCAGAACTTCTCTGACTTCTTCTGTTGGGTGGAAATAATTTGTGGGACGAAAATAAAGGAACAAACTTTTGACTTAGTACTTTATGTAGGAAATGTTTTATGTATTTGAATATAGATATGCTTTATGTACTTGAATATAGATATTGTGTGAGTTGTGTGCTTTTAAAGACATGTTTGTAGCAGAAAAGGAAACAATGTCAACTAAAGAGAGTTCGGTCTGGAGTAAGGAGCCCTGTGGCCATGCTCTCGGATGCTCTGAACTGCCTCTGACTGCTGATCCTTTAGTCGGAATACGAAGCACCAAAACCTAGATTTTCAAGTGTCGTTTAATTTGGAGTATATTAACATCTAATTGCCTGAACGGACAGGTGAGTCAGTCTTGTCCCAAAGATGGATAATGGAAAGGGATGGGAATGAGGAAAAATTGGTGCCTCCTGAACTCAGTCCATGTTATAATATGCAAATAAGATCAGTAGGGTTATTGCTGTTTGCCTTTCTCTTGAGCAGTTACTTAACATGAGTCCTCTAACCTGTCCTGACCCCCTTGGCCAAACCATGGTGTATCTGCTCCACTGGGGCTGCTGTGGCAGCAGGACAGAGCAAAGGAAACAAACTATTTACCTGTCACAAGCCCTTCTTCACCAGGTTATTTTAAGGGAGGATCTTATTCTTATTCACATGGATCTAGTCTGCATCAAGGATAGCACTGAGCAAGAACTCAGGAAGTGCTGGTAGCTCCAGTAGCTTCATTCAAGAGGGAATGAAAGGCTTGGTAGATGTAGTGAAGCCAAAATGTCATGATGTTCAACAGAAACTTCTTGACATGACTAACCCAGGAAATTCATGGGGCAAGTTTTAATAAATATCTTTTGAATATATTTTTATATAACTAATAGTCTATCAGGTGATCCTAACCATTAACATGAGCCTGTTTAAAGAAACAAGGAAATATTCCAGTAGGCTAAGAAAGGTGTCATAGAATGGACTGTAATTGATGTGGGATTTTTATCTGTTCAAGGCAAAGCTCTGCCCCTGCTGGTGGCTCTGCACTGGCTGGGTACGTGCTCCACAGGGGAGGATGCTGCTCAAGTCCCACTGACTGTACGTTGTTGAACATTCCGCTCCATTTCTGCAATGCTAAAAATAGTTGTCCTCATTTTAAAACATCAGGCTATTAGATTATTCCAAGGGTCTGGCATACTTAGACTAATGGAAGGCACATATCCATAAATTATCAAAACACTAAGTAGTGTTTGACGGTGCTGATTTTGCTTCTGCTGAGTTTCCTTGCTAGTAACCCTAGAGTATCAATCCTATTTTTTAAATCAAGCTACAGTCAGTGCCCCAGTAAATTTAAAAATAAAAATGTTTGGTTTCCATATTGAGAATGGAGAAATGTCTGCGTGCTTCTTGATGTCTTTGTTTTTAGTTTTTTTAATTTCGCAGAATCATGTCTGAAAAATGCTTAAAGTGTTTTACAGTAATTGTTTCTCTTTCCCAGCCTTGAAGAGAATTTCATGAAGTTCCCACATGTTTGCCATTATAAATCTTGTTAGTGCCTAAAATAGTCGAAATAGCAAAATGCATTCCAAGTGATTGATAAAAGTTTCTTTCAACACTTGGTTTTTTTGGCTTTTCTCTTTTTTCTTTTCTTTTCTTTTCTTTTCTTTTTTTTTCTTTTCTTTTCTTTTCTTCTCTTCTCTTCTCTTCTCTTCTCTTTTAGTCTCTTTTCTCTCTTTTTTTTTTTACCTTTTTGTTCAGTGTGTGTGTGTTTAGGTAATGTGATTCCTAATTCATATTTTTTGACAGTACTGGTAACAATGTTCCTGATAAAGTTCATATACTTGTATGTTAGGGTAGCCTCTCCTTTTATTATTTTTAATTATTTTAGTGTGAAAGTCCTTTATTTAGGGAGGGGAAATAGCTAAATGTGGAAGTCAAGGTATAAAAACTGACGTAAATGCATTCTAAGAAGGTTGTTAAATACACATACACCAAGCATCTAACTTTACCTTCAAAATTCTTAGGTATAAAGCAAGTCTCTAATTTTATAAGGTGTTGCAGTGCAATTACAAACTGCAAAATCAATAAATTATAAATATATTAAGGACCATGTTTATAAATATACTGCATATTTCCAAAACAGCTAAATCACAACATCAATCATTTTATTATATTTAATAAGAATCAATACTGATGGCATTGATGTAGGATTGTATTTTTGCATTGTTGTGTTGAAGAAATATTAATTTGTAGTACACTGATTAAACAATGCAAGACAAAAGACTTGTCTTCACAAAAAAACCTGTGACTGTGTTTTGGGGATGTTTTTCTAGTTTACAGTGATCCAATACAGCAGGGAAGATGAAATGTTATTATCTGGTAGCCGACTATGAAGAATTTTTCACAATTCATCCTATAAATCTAGAGAAAATGAAGGGCTAAGGATTACTTGTAACGATTAATTAGAATTTTTCCCCAGAATGCTACCATGTATTGTTACAGGGGGGAGCTGGAAAGAAGATGTTGGAAACTGTGCTGTAAGTGGAGTTACAAAAATGCCATTTTGGCAAGCTATTTTAAGATGTATTTTAATTGTTTTATGTCATGAGGGCTTTGTATTTATTTGCTTAATTATTTGTATCATTCTGATGAATAATCGTTCTTTTATTGGCTCTTTCTTTTTTTAAGAGAGACTGGAGTTTTTCCTTTGTCTCTGTTCTTTTTGTATCTGCTTGGCTTGGAATCAAACAAGTGAACTTTCAAAACTTTCTTTTGTTGCTGAATTCTGGCTTGGACAGAAAACTCAGTTGAGTGGTACACAAGTTACTAGGGCCAACTTCTGTCAAGGACATCAGATCCATGAATGGAATGGAGAAAACATTTAATTTTAGATTCTTTTAATAAGTCTTCTAAGCTCCTATTTGAAGTCATATGTGCCTAGATGAATTTTACCAGAATTTTTCTCAGTAATTATAGTGTAATTATGACAAAAAGTAATGTACCTCATAGTGGCATATTTCATGAATCTGTACATGGAGGGTGGTTCTTAGCTTTGAGTGGCAGAGACAGGTTCTCACTAGGTCTGTAATTATTTAATACACTTTTCTAAGAAGGAAAAGGAAATTATTGCAATATTTTACATTTTAATTCTAAATTAAATACTACTAGGCCTTTAGCTATACCTTTTCCTTGTAAAGCTATATATTAAATGCAGAATTTAAATGTCTGTAACTCTCAACTCAAAGTTCTTGATTTACTTTTTTCTGTTGTTCAAATAGTCCTTATTCAAATATTGTAGAGGAAGTTTACTGTGCTATTCAGCTTGAATAGTGACCTTTTAAAAACATTTTTGATTAACAAGGTGTTTGGTTTTACTTATGCTCAGCTTCTGAATGTAACTTTTAAGCATCTGGTTCCCTGAGTGGAATTTGTAAACTCAAATCAGATCCTTAATTTTCATGGGCGGTGCAAAGAGAAAGTAATTTGGTAGCCAAGGGTTACAAACAACTGTACAGATGACTTACTTTGCTCTTTTTAAAAAACATGGGTTAGAGGACGCAGTAAATTAACAGCGTATAGAGAACATTCACTTGGGAAGTAGGGCAAGCCTGCCTGGTTGCAGAGGATCAAGATTTGCATTTCTTCCTGCTGAGTAAGTTGGGCACTGGGAGATGAAGGAAAGATCTGAAACGCCCCTTTGAGCCGAGCCTAGAAAACAGAAGTCAGCTTTGTATGTACAGCTCCCTGCTGGACCTAATGGTTTAGGTGTAGAGCCCTGTGTGCCCAAGTGCCTGATAGGTATTGGGGAGAGAGTGGAAGCTGTGGTACACTTGTTGGGGTTTTAGGTACCTGGGTAATATGCAAGTGTCTTCTGGTGTGTCTTCTTCTGAATAGGGCCTGAAACAAGGCTTGAGAAAGCTTTTCACGTGATCAAAATTCTCTAATCTTTTTTTGTTGTCCAGTTGTCTGAAGCAGAGTACAGCCGTATCTGCTGCAGAAGTAGATAACCTGTAATTGTTAATGGCCTATTATTTTGAAAGGGAAAAGTATATTTACCAAATATAAGTTAACAGACACAAATAACCCTAGAAATGAATTCAGCTATTCCATAGAATAGGAATAAGAGTCAATACATGTCCAGATGCCTTTTTCTCTTAATTTAGCTCAGTCATGAGTTAGGTCTGTAAAATGATGGCTGTGTACACCTTGTTTCAGGGGGAAGCTGGCTTAGTAGGTGCTCCTGGCAAACCTGGTCTTACTGGCTCCAGGGTAGAAGAGAAACCAAACAAATACCCAAACAAACAAACAAAAGTTTCATTCTAACCATTTGCAGTCCTAACATCCTTTTTGCCAGCTGTACAGTATCTACATAAATTGTACTTGAATTACATATCCAGTTTCTGAGTTGTATAATGTGACAGACGAACTTTCAAAAGAGAAAAAGGCATGTGGTGCTGGGGTACAAACCTGCCCAGCAGTATTATTTTGCATTAAGAGCAGTTGTCTAAGTCTTCAAACTGTACAGATCTTCCCAAGTACAAGATTGCAGATTCAAAAATTTGAAATTTGAGAGTCTCGAGATCTCAGCAAAATGAGATGAGGAGCAGCACTTTTTCCACTCTTCCGTTTTAATCTTTTGGTCCTTTCCAGAAGTGGAGTATTGTAGGAAAGCCAGAACTTGCAAAAAGAGACATATGTATTATAGAACTTGCTGGTAATACTTGTTAAAATTGCTTCTTTTCATGGTCAGATTTTTTGTTGATTGCACCTGCTTTTAATGGCAAATATTTGGGATTAAATCTTAATGTCTGTCCAGCTAATTCCTTTTAGAAAATTTTAGGGGAAATAGTTCTGCTGCTTCAACAAATTAAGAGACCACACAAATCCCCATTATTTTGTTGTTATTAAAATGTCAAGAAAATGTTCTGCAACATGACCTTGATGCAATTTGTGTATCTTTAGGGCAGATACTTCCTGTAATATAGCACAAGTGGAAGGAAGGAAGGAACAAACTTATTTTCTGCAGATGAGGTAGCCAGCATTTTGTTCAGCAACAAGATTACCACAGTCTATCAATTTCTGCATTCAAAGCCAGGGTTTCGCTGACTTGTACTGCAGGTATATTTAAAACTCTCAAAATCAGATCAGCAATCTTGCAGTGCAAGACAAGCAGCCAATGGCTGTCCCTGAAAAACTTGTGTGAAATGTTTTGCCTAACTTAATATGAGAATTTTGTCACAGAAAGGAGAATTTAAGTCAGTCATTAATGTGTTACTTTTCAAATTCCACTCTTTTTTTATTTCTGCAGCATTTGAATTCTTTGAAATTACCAGTGGCTAATACTATTTTCTATACTGTCAAGTGGAAATTTCCTGAACTACTTTACCTATGTTTTGTTGACTATATTTTCTCCAATTTGGAATTTTTTTTAAAAAATTCAAATATGTGCAAAAAAATCTGGATTATTGCTGAAACACAAGGCATTAGTTGATCACTAACATTGGTACAGGCAGAGAACTGACTTGTTTAACAGCAGCATTGCTGAAAATGATGGGGAGGTAGACACGAGACTGAATTATGAGCTAACAGTGTTCTCCTACTGGAATGAAGTAAACCACATATTGGACTATATAATTAAAACTACACCTAGCAGATCAGGGGGAGATATTTTCACTTCTTTGCTTGGTGGTGCTGCACCTGGTATGCTGCATCATGTTTGGGGAGTGCGTCCACCCTCACTTCCACAACGTATGTGGAGAAACCAGAGAGGGTCCAGCAGGGAATTAGTTATTTTCAGGGGCCTGGAAAACAAGACATCTGAGGAGAGTTTCAAGGAGAAAAATTTGTTGAGTCTGGCAAAGAGCAAGCCAAGGAGTGATTGAGACTGTCCTGCAAACCTGAGGAGCCCAGCTGGTTAATCTTCAAGGACAGCTTCCTAAAACCCCAGGAACACTCCATGTTGTTATGCAGGGAGTTGAGTGAGTATGGCAGAAGGCCAGCATGGATGAACAAGATGCTTCTGGCTGACCTCAGACAGAAAAGAAAGTAAACAGTGGAAGCAGGGCTGAGCTACCCAGTAGGAACATAGAAACACTGCCAGAGCATGTGGTGATGGAGTTAGGAAACCAGAAACTTATCTGGAATTGAAACTAATAAGAGAGTTTAAGGGCAGCATGAAGGGCTTCTGTTAAGTTCATCCATGGCAAAAATAAAGCTGAAGAAAATGTTGACCTGCTGCTTAATGGAGTGGGGGATATGGAAAAGGCTGAGAGTACGCAGTATTTTTTTCACCTTGTTTTTTCCCTAGTAAGTTTTGCCCTCAGGCCTCCCAGGTTACTTAAACATGCTAGCAGAGAGTGTGATAATGAACTGTTGACCACTGAAGCAGAAGAGAGTGTTAAGGAGCACTTAAGCTACTTGAATGCTTGCAAGATACCAAACATTATGCATCCAGGGGTGCTGGGGCAGCTGGCTGATGTCACTGCAGGGTTGCCCTCTGTCATTATCAAAAAATTGTGATGACTGGGAAAGGTCACTGATGACTGCAAACAAGCAAACATCACATCCATCTTCAAGAAGGATCCATTGCACTGCAGGCCAGTCATCCATACTTCTGTCTCTGGGAAAATTATGTAGCAAATCCTGCAAGGAATGTCTGAACACAGGAAGGACTAGAAGGTCACTGTGATCAGCCAGTGTGGATTTACCAAGGACAAATCACACTGACTAACCTGATTGCCTACTCTGGTAAAATGACTGTCAGTGTGGATTAGGGGATAGCAGTGGATGTTGTATACCTTGTTTTCCGCTAGCCTTTTGGCATCGTTTTCAGACGTATAATTATACTAGAATCTGTGAGGTTCTGACTGGATAAATGGACAGCAGAGTGGGTGGAAGATTAGGGTCAGAGATGGAATGATGCTATGCAGTCTGACTGCTGCCTAATAACAAGTGTCGTACTCCATGAGGCAATATTGGGGCAAATATTATTTAATGTCCTTATTAATAACATGGACAATGGGGTTCTCAGCAAGTTCGTGGATGTTATCAAATACAGGGAAGTAGTCAGTGCACTGGAAGGGAGGGAGGGCAGGAAGGATATTCTCAACATGCTGGAGAAATGAGCTACCACAGAACTCTTAAAGTTAAGCAAAGGCAAACCTGAGGGCCTGCCTCTGAGAAGGAATAGCCTCCTGCCACAGTACAGGCCAGGTGCCAAATTTCTAGAAAGCAGCTCTGCAGAAAAAGAGTTGGGAGTCCTGCTGGATGTCCTTGTTTTGAATAAGGCCAAAGGCATCTTGGGCTGCCTCAGCAGATGCATATCCAGCAGGTCAGGAGGAGTGATTGGTGAGTGCTTGTGAGACTGCATCTGGAGTTCTGCATCCACTTTGGAGCTTCCTGGAGAGGATAAAGAGCAGCTCACTGGGGTCAGTCCAGCAGATACCCACCAAGATGGCCAGGACTTGGAGCCCATGATGTAAGAGGGGAGGCTGAGGGAGCTGGGCTTGTTCAACCTTAAGGTGAGATGATTTGGAAAGGAAGGGGTGGTGGGTGGTGTGCAGACTCATTGCTGTATGTAAGTACTGGGTGGGTGTGGAAAAGTCAGAGCCAGACACTTGTCAGAGGTGTGCAATGAAAGGATGAGAGGCAATGAACACAAGTTACTATCAGAGAAATGTTGACTCTATCTCAGAATAATTTTCATATAATGAGTTTAGGATTGAGTAAATACACAAATGGGAAAGCTAAATGGAGAAAACACTTCCATGAATTTTTTTAAAATAAGTGTTAGCTGTGTTGTGTGTCCATTGGTTGGGGAAGAATGGGAATCATAAAACAGCCTGGGTTGGAAGGGGCTTCAAAAGAATACCTGATCTGACCTTTTGCAAAAAAGGGAAACTAGATGAACCAAACAGAAATCATATACGTTTGTAAATTATTTCAGGAATTAGCCTCTCATTTTTAGGTGAGGGTGTCTTGGTTTGAAAGACAGCTGTCTGCTAAGGAAGGCAGAAGCCTCCCTTGGAATGGCAGATGCGACCCCTCTTCCCTCTGAGTTATCATAATTTTGAAATCAAGGGGCTCTTAGGCAAAGATATGGGAAATAGGAATAACAGTTCTTTACAATTATATATCTATATGTGTATAACCAGTCAAACAAAACAACAACAACTATGGCAGTAACAGCAATCACAAACCCAGTCCCAGCCTTCTCGGCTGTCAGGCCCTTTCCCCTCGGGTGCAGTTCCGCTCGCAGCCGGCAGGGGCGCTGGCGGCTCCCGGTGAGCAGGGCAGGTGCGATGGTTCCCCCGCGGCTGCAGGGGGCGCTCCGGAGCGAGCTCGGGAAACCCGCGGCTCTGGTGCCCTGGGATCCCGGGAAGGATGGAACAAAGGCTTCACAAACCGCTGGGCAGCCGATCCCGGACCCTCAGGAACAGCAGGCTGAAACGGCAGGCTGGAACGGCAGGGACGAGCACAAATCCCGGGTGGCAGACGAGGTGTATCCAAACGGAGAACCCCCCCGGGGGTCGGGCAGGCAGGTCGAGCACAGCTACAATGCAGTGGAGGCTCGAAGCAGCGGCGGGGCAGGGTGGCCACAGCCCGGCCTCCAGCGGGGCAGGGAAGGTGGGCTTGGGATCCCGGGGCTGCTCCGGCAGAAAGAAAAACAGCCGAAGAACAAGCAGCTTCCCTCTCTTTCCCAATGCTGAGACCGACTGACTACACACCCAGGTGAAACAAAAAGAGCAGCCAGGTCTTTTGTTCTTCTTAAGCACCTGACCATTTGTTCCCCTAGCACCAGTATGGGGGAAAATTCCTTTAACAGAAAAAAACTAGAAGAACTCCTAAAATCCCAACAGAGGGCATGTTGAAGTTCATTTCACTAGATACCATTTTACATGCTTGTTCTTGGGCTTGCCTCCAAAACTGAGCTGTTGATTGCATGAGCCACCCCTGCCAAAAGAAAAAAGCAAAAGGCAACCACTGTAGGTAGGTGATGAAAAGTCCAGAACTATCTGATAATTTATACATCTGCACACCTCCAAAGCTTTGAATTTAATTCCCAGATGTGTAGTACATGATCAGTACATGCATGATACATTACTTGAAAGATTTGACAAAATGCTGCTAGAAATTCTGCAAGTTATAGCCAGCTGTTCTAGTTAATCTTACTTAAACTTTAGGCTTCTATTTAAGGAAATTATACTCTCTGAAGAGTGAAGGAAGGTTTAGACATTGCTCTGTCTAATTTTTTTAAAGGAATTTTAAAAACCACAATAAGTTCTCCTTTGGATATTTTCCACTCTTTTTGTCTACAGATGTATAAAAACTCCTGTGTGTTGTACTGAGGCCATGAGACTGAATTCTGGGGACTGGAAAAGACATGCAAATCATCTCCTGCTAGACGATTTGAGGGAGAAAGAAAAAGTTTGGATTTTTTTAATTAGGTCATTTTTGTGCTGTCTGTATATAATTTTGCCCATCTGCCTTCTGTATGTCTCACAAAACATGCAAGTATACATTAATAAAAACCTAGAGCAGGTGTTATTCTTGTATAATATAGACAGACTGCAAACTGCATTTCATGAAGATGTTAACATAGTTTGATTGTACATTACGATCCCTTTCTGAGCTCAAAATTAGGAAATTAGAGCTGGAAAGAGCATTATAACAGGCCTTTTTATTGAAATACCATCAAACAAAGAATTTAGTCTGCTGAAATTGAGTTAATAGTTTAAAACTCATCACTTCTATGTTTTCTCTTTCTTTGTTTTTTGTTTTGGTTTGTTTTTAATGCTTGGGTAATTGGATATGGTTTTCAAAGTGCAAGAAATTAGGGGTTTTTTCATAATTCGTATCTGTATATTTTTCAATTGATCCAGTTGGAGACCTTCACAGCTGACTAGTCATGTTTAAAATTTAAAATGAAGGTACTAATGTGAATAAATGTATTAAAATTGGTTCTGCAGAAGAATAGAAGTACTGCAATAAGCAGGTCTAGAGTCAATAAATAGTTGAGAATTTTTAAAGCTGAGAAAATCCCATAGGATGAATGGAAAAATAAATGACTCCTATTAATTGACAAAACTATGGAAAGCCATATCATTTTTTGTAGAGAATTCCCACCTTTTTGAATGAGAGAAAATCAGCATCCAAATTATTTCATTTTTGTCTCATAATAAAAGTTCAGTGCAGTAAAATTATTTTAAAGAATACAATTACTTGAACAATATTTGTTTGAGATTTGTATTTCATCCTTTTGTGTTCCAGGGTGAACGTGGCTTTCCAGGTAGTAAAGGTGAAGAAGGTGAAGAGGTAAATTATTCTGTCTGTGTTATTTATTGGTTTAACAATATGATATATGGCCAGCCAAGTAGAGCTTTGTTCTGAGTGTCTACCTTAACCCTTTAATTAATAAAATTCTTAAATTTTTGCTATGTAAATGCTTAAGAACAAGAAGTTCTTTGTGCGTTTACTGAGTGCCATCAGGGCTTCTTTTAGATTTTTTTTCCCTAAGAAAAAGTTTTACGAGGAACCAACAGAACCTCTGCAGTGGCAGGAAACTGTTCAATAGCTTGTATTAAAATTGGAGCTGAACTGGTGTTGCAGAAGGCTGTCTTGGCTGATAGAATGCCAGCATTGGGTGGCATTAGATGATGCAACCCAATCTTCTTGTGTTACTTCTGACAGGTAAGTCTTCACAGGTCATCAAAGGCAAGTGAATCTGTGTTGAGGGAAAAGTAGGAGGAAGAGCCAGATACCAGCTTGTCTAATAGGACAAAAAAGTAACAGTGGTGAGAGTTTATGGTTGCAAATTCAGTTGTCAACCATGTTCAAGCCTGTTTACTGGTTTCTCACTATATTTGGCTGGTTTGGATCAGGCAACCTGAAAGAAGCCTTTTCTTGAAACGCAGGTAGTGTCTCTGTGCTTCAGCCCACTGTCTAAAAAGGGTGCAGAAAAGAATTTCTGCTGAATTTATGTATCATAAAGATGAAGAATGACAGAAGCTGCTATTCTGGCAATATTCAGACTGATGAAAATAGTAAGTAGGGGGTATCTTCTGAATTTAAAAAAGTGTAATACATTTGTGAGTTAGGCTTCTGTCTTGGGGTGACTTTATGATGTGTATCCCATATCTCTGCTTTGGACATGGATATATTCACTCACCCACCATACCTCTTCAAAAGTGTCAGACAGCTTTCCAGAGTTCATATTTTAAAGAAAGAATGCTATGGATTAACAGAATTGAAGCAGATTTAAAATTTTGAGGGTTTTTTAGGAGGAAGTATCCCAGTAGCCAAGAAGGAAGGAGTATCAGAAATAAAAACCAGCATCCATAGCAACTAACATTTATAATGTGAGGATTCAGCCTCTAAAAAAACCACTTGTTAAGCTTGAGTGTCTCTAACTCCACTGACAGATCTTATTTCCTCTGTAGTATCATTATTCATCAGTTCTGAAGGGCTTGTGGATTTTTTTCTTTTTTTTCCGCCTCCGCATTATTGCTCTGCAGCTGTGCTGTGCTCTCTTCGAGTTTTATGAATAAATCGTGTTTGAGCACAGGCACATGGTTCCAGCTGCTGCTGCCACTCTCTTTGCTTGATTCCCCTTATTTTAAAGCAGAGATAAAATGACCCAACCACTGGTAGTCACATTTTTCTTATGTGGAAGCTAAACCAGCATGCTTAGACTGTTTTTTTTCTTTTTTGTCTCATAAATTCAGATGATCATTAAAAGGTCCCATTTAAAAATACTTCCAGTGTAACTAATAATGCTGCGTTCAACTGCCCTTCAAATTAAAGGAAATATAAGACTGGAAGGATCTTTACTTACCAGTGATCATGCAAAAATAATTTGGGCTAGTCTCATCAGAAGCATCAGATGTTTGTGTGGGAAGTGTGTGTTTTAAAGTTATGGGAAGTAGGTCTTCAGCAGTTGTTCAGTTCAGCTTTAATTCAAACAATTGCTTAAGGATAACAATTTAGAGTTTCAGCTACTAAACTCCAGTATAAAAAAATTATCAACACATTTGCATTTTAACATAGCAGCACAAAATGAAATAATTAATTATATTAATTTGTGTGTAACAAACATGATTACAAAGACTGAAATGGAAAATTTTCCTATTATCAAACGTTCTGGCTCATATTGCATTTTAAGGAACAAAATTTTTTGCACACTCTATTTTGCATATCACCTAGGGTGAGACACAGCTACCTCAATGTGGGACATTTGCCATTCCAAAGTCCCCACAGAAGTACATGAAAATGAACCATCCTGTACTTTTGGTTCAGTGACCCTATCATTCTGTAGGATTGAATCCTTGAAACCAACTCAGCCTTGTTCCTCTAGTTTCATCAAATGACAATAGTTGTTTATTGTATTAGGTTCTGCTTTGGAGCAAGCCTTGGGGACATCAGAGAGGGAGAGATTACTGAGGTGACAGTACGTCATCATTTGTATATTACTGTTATGGGAAGCATCTATAATGTAAATTATTGAGGGAGATTCTTTTTGGCTGTTTAAGAGTTTCTCAAGACAAACTTGGTTCTTCTTGAGGAATCCAAAAGTCTTGATCTGCTTTCCTGTGGTTTTGGTCAGTGTTGAACTTGGTTCTCTCTTACAGAAGCCAGTAGTGGTATGGGAAGTACAGACTGTGTGTGCAGGTTTTATGCTGCAAGCTTTCCCTCCAAGGGAAATATGCTCTCACTGTGAATTTCTTTTAATTCTCCTTTGTATTCTGTTTTCTTTGTGTTACATAGATAATGACACTCTTACATGATAGTCTTATAACTGCAACAAAAACATTGGTTTACCCTTTTATAGCGTGACTGAAAAAGTATATGCTGAGAGACGTTTTAATTGGTTTGCTGCCAAAAAGGCAGACTATATCATGGGGATCTTTCTTCTTCTAATAATGCTTAGAATTTTAATTTTACAGTATGGGGTAGAAAATATGACTATTACATTTCATGATGATAGGAAGCCAGAAGGTACTGATAATAACTAGAAGAAAGCTTTAAAATCCAGAATGTTCTTGATAAATCAGAGATGTAGCCTGAAAAAAACCAAATGGGATCAAACATAGAAAGAATGAGTGCAAAAAACTACTTGCAGGGGAGAATAAATATGAGCTGCAATAAACCCAAATCAAGTAGTACCTACACAGAAATTAAAATCTGAGGATTATTTAGATCACAAACGGAATACAGGTAAATAAAATTGCAACTGAAAGACTTATACTAAGGTAATCCAAAGGGAACTATTGTCTGCAACACTGATTAAAAAGCCCTATTAAAAAGTACTATTTGGTACTGATATGGCTTCAATTTTACAGATTTTGAAAGGTGAGCACTGAGAATGACTGGTGCTAAGGAATAGAGAACCCTTGAGGAAGGACAGCATGATTGACTCTTAGTGTAGAGTCAGCTGAAAAAAATATGTGAACAGCCTTCAAATACATAACATTGCTGCAAGGAGGAATGGTGTGTTTGCGTGTCTGTAGTGCATGCAGAGCAGTGGGATGGAAGTGCAGCAAGGAAGATGTGTAGCCATTAGGAAAGGGGTTTTAATTTTGACACTTGTTTATTACAGAAGTAATTTCCTCTTCCAGTGGCCTGCACTTTTTATCCTGGTAACACAAAAGGGAATAAACTAAAGACTTGCTTCATGAAAACATAGGAGATGAGATTATCTTAAATGTCTTTGCCATTTTCTGTTAATGGCATCAAAATTACGCAAGGTATCACTTACACTTATTTCTAATTGGATGAGCACTGGGAATACCAAGACAGCTTCTTTTTTAACATATATACTTGCTTGTTTTTAATGTCCAGTTAATAGTTTTCTGTGATAGGACTGTAAAGCTCTGGAACAAGTTGCCCAAAGTGGTTTTGCAGCACCAACTTTTTCTTGAGGTTTTCAAGAGGAGCCCTGAACAACCTGGCCTGATCAACAGGTTGGGTCTGGATTTCAACCTCTGTAGGCTTCAAGATCTCAGACCTATCTTGAAACCAGCAGAGGTTGAAATCTAATTTATTCTTACTTATTTTCATAATAGAAGTATGTGCATCATTTCGGAGTTGGAACAGGCCCAATGCCTGTTAGCTGATCATAGAATCATGGAATTAACTAGGTTGGAAAAGTCCTTTGACATCATCAACTCCAACCTATGACCTAACACTAGCTTATCAGCTAGACCATAGAAGTAAGTACCACATCCAGTCTTTTTTTAAGTACTTCCAGGGACAGTGGCTCCACCACCTCCCTGGACAGTCCATTCCAATGCCCAGTCACTTCTTCTGAGAAGAACTTGTGTCTAATGTCCAGCTTAAATACCCAAATTAAACAAATAACCTTTAAGATGCCTTTTTCCTTTGTTAAACCTGTAATTAATTCTTTCCTCCTTGTTACTGCTTCCTTTGGTCACTCCAGTTAGTACTCTTCAACCAGGTCCCCCATTTTTTCTGTCATCTTGTCTACCATTTTGGCTAGAATATGTATTTTCTTTAGTACACTTTACAAATATGATTCTTTTTGTAAATGAGCTTGAACACTGAGAATTCAATTTTCTGGGACACAGGGAACATGAACACCATATAGGTTTCATTAACATTTCGCAGTATGTGTGGAACAAATCTAAATTTTATTTGAAATAGGGTGAAAGAAAAGCCAACACATTTACATGTTAGTTATAGCTGATCAAACATGACTTGTTTGTCACTAATAGATAACAGTCATTTCATGAAGCTGGGAATCCTAAATTCCTTGCCTTGCTTAGCTGTTTCAAAATGCTGGTATAAAATCCCCGTTTGTGTTTTAAGTCAGAGAGGCAAGGTGTGCTGTTACATTATGAAATCACAGGACTAGTTGATATCTCAGAAGACTCAGGATTTGTGACAGTAGGAGGACTGCTGTGCTGGACAGGGACTCTTCAATTGCAGTTTGGCTGGACTGGCTGCTTTCCTTCATAAAGCATATTCCCTTTCATCTCACACTTGAAATAGAGGATTTTGAAACTGGATGTCATTGGACCTGAACTATGTAGCAGTTTATGTGCTGTGATATGCACTTGTAAACATTTGATTGTTGGTAAAGTTATTATTTTACTATAATTCTGTGATTCCGTAAAATGATATTAGTTTAAAAGTTACATGTATTTGAATAAGGGAAACTTTGAGAATAAAACCACAATGATAGTAATTTATTATTTCCAGAGTTTCATCCTTTTTACTTTACATATTGCATGTCTTAATTGTGCTTTTGCCTGTGTATAAATTTGAGAAGAGAGGAGGAGTCTGGGGTTTGTCCAGCCTAAATGTAGAAAAAAATTTCATCTGCTTAATTTTCTTCTAAACGCAGGATGTTCTTTGTATATATTTACTATTTTCTGAAGTACAATTTGAATTATCCCAGGAAACAGGGCTTCATCTATTTCCTTTAGAAGACAATTCCTAATAGATCTTAGTGTCAAGAAGATTTCCTGGAGGTTCAACATTTTCTATTTCATCCTATCACACCTAATAAAATACTCCTCTGTCTATCTTCTGTCCATTCAGAATACACAAGGCTATAAACTTCCAGGGTGTCTCCAGGTATGGTCTTTTGTTTCACTCTTCAATATGCTTGTCTTAAATAAGCATAAGTAAATGAAGAAAGAATCACCTTTCCAAGTCTAACATGCTGGTTTGAAGTTAGTCATTATTTACTGGTTCTAATGTTTTAATATCTGTATCATAAAATTCAGTAGTAAAACCAGACACTCAAGTACTGGGGAAGCTTCCAATTTACTTGAAAAATAGAAGCTATTGCGCATAAATAGAAGACAGTCACGAACCTCAAAGGTCTATAATTAAAAATACTAGAAAACTACAATTAAGAGAAGCAGTAGGTAACCCCGTGTACTAGTAGAGTGCTTTTATTTAGGAGCTGTAGATTCTGCTAGAAATGCTTCAGTCTGAGCAAAAGATTAGAATAGAAATTCCATAAATTGCAAATCTTGGTGTAACCATGGACACAACCTGTTGGTCTTAATGTTTTTGGCCGTAATGGAAGAATGTGCGATTTGCATGATAGACTTAGGGTCCTATTCCCTAGTTTGTTCAGATGTGGGTGGAGTCAGTGCCACTGTGCTGAAAATTTGGCTCTTACCTGTGCTAACCATCAATGCAGATACTTCATGGGGACAGGGAGAACAATTTTTGAAATCCTTGAAATCCTATTTCATGCAGGCAAGACTGAGTGCTTTACCAGCTGGATATAAATGTGAATAGAGGTTTTTCATACTTGTCTCCTAATGCTGTATAGGGAAGTATACGAGTTTTCTCTTCTTCTTGTAATGATTTAGTTACCTCTTTTCACCTTCTTTTGGGTAGCATTTTAGATCTTTTTTTCATGAAGTCGTACAAGGTTAAATGTTACAAGTTTTTATTTGAGATTTCTTTTTGTTACCAAGTGGATCACCTATAATCAGAGATAGTCTGGGAAAAAAGGAAAAGCTTAGAAATTCTACAGGAAGTCTCCCCCTGAAATAAATGCAGTCACGTTGGCATCTTAGTAAGCTAAACTTTACCAGGGCTTATCAAGTAGTTCTGTGGTATTTGGCTTGATCTGGCCATCTTCCTACTGCTTAATGCTCTTGCCCTTTGAAACAGGCTTAATCAATAGTGTCTGTTGAGAATAGTCCCTAGCCTATGTTAACTTTTGAAGTGTGCCTGGGAATTATATGAGGAAATACTAATTGGACTCATTGAAATGTCTGCAAAAAACCTTCACAGCTGGGGTCTATCAATTAAATTATATAGATGACCGTGTTCCAGGTCCTATCACTGTTTAATTTACTTACACATACCCATTTGGTTAGATTAAAGGTTCATCAGGCTCAGCATCCTGCTTATAATGATAGCCAGAAGTGGTGCCCTGGAGAAAAGCATAAGGACAAAGTAACCAAGTATAGTACTCTTCCAGCCTTCAATTATTTGAGACTGCATCTCAGCAGATGTATTTTCAGTGAATTTAAAAGTCTTCAATGGACTTTTCTCCCACTAGAATGTACAGTTTTCTCCTGGATTCATGTAAACTTTGAGCATCTGCAATATCCTGTGGTGAGGAATTACACCATTTATCTTTGTGTTTGAAGAAATTCTTCCTTTCATTTATTTGGAACCTTTTTCCTCTTAATTTGATTTGGTGTCCCCTACTTCCTTCAGAAGGTTCCTGTTCTCCTTTTCAGTATCAATCGAGAATCAATAAGCTTCCTGAGCTGTCTCTTTCAAATTAAAGAATACCAGCTTACTAAGTATATCCTGCTATGAAAAATGTTCTGTATTGGATCATCCTTACTAGTTGGTTCTGCATATTACTGAGTTGTGTTCCAGTGTTTAAAGATGGAAGAGACAAGAACTTCAGTCTATGTAATATCACAGAGAAATTCTTTGGTTTATTCTCTGTGCCTTCTTGTCTCCCCACAGAGACTGTTCTATCCTCTCTTTAGCTTTGAATGTGGCCTCAAGATCTTATCCTTGATCCTTTTGAACTGGCTGTTACCAGTCATTGCATTTAGGAAGTTGTGTTTGTCTTCACGGGTGCTAAGGGTATATAGGGGATATAAGGATTTTACAATCTTCATCATTTGGTGTATATCTACACTGAACTTCATTTGTCCTTTCACCATGTCATTTCATCTTATAATGCCTGTAGTGAGTTTGTCACAGTCCATCTGCATCTGTTTTATCCTTTTTAATTTGGTATCTTCACCAGATCGTTGTGTACTTCAAAATGGTTTTCTTCGAGGTTTGAGTATAAACACTCCAAGTCCTGCTGAGAATAAGATTAGTGGAAAACAGATTTTGCAATACATGAATGCTGGTGTGGACTCTCAACCTCTTTCTGCCTTGGATTATAAAAGTAATATTTGAGCGGTGTGGAGGCCTTTTGGCATTAGAAAGGTATCCTTATCTTAAGCTCTGAAAATGGGCATTTGCACATATTGAGTACAATTGTCCAAATACTTCTTGAGCCTGACAGAGTTCAGAACTCTGATGATCTTTGTAGGTCCTTTCCAACTCAAAATATTTTGTGATTCTGTAATTTACTTTGGTCCACAAATCTCTCCAAAGTCCAATTGCTCCCACAATGTAGGAAGCTTCTTGTATGGTAGGCTGTAGAGGTTTGGTCCAAAATATTCACCACTTACTCATTTACCTTCTGTGAGGTAAGAACTAGGAGAAAGCAAAGCAGGCACAAAACTCAAAAGAATATAAAGAAGTTTGTTAATAGACCTAAAAGAAGAAAAAAAAATCAGACCACACCTTCAGAACACTTCTCCTCCCCCCACCTTTCTCCCTTCTCCCACTGACAATGTAAAAAGACAACCCTTGAGATTTTCAATCTGTTTACCACTTCCATAATAACCTTGTTCAGTTCATTTAGGAAGAGGAGAGAAGTCTCTCTTGCTCATGCTATGGAGACATCTCCACAAGAAATTCTCTCATGGCTCCAATATCACAACGAGACAGCCGCATGTGAGACTTGCATGTGAGTCCCTTCCCCCGACTTACAGCTTTTCCCACAACTGTTTTCGATGGTCCACTCTTGAGCTACTGGGGTACCATTTTAAGGTTGAGCTGTTCAAAAACAAAGGTTCTCTTCACCCATCTCTGGGAGTGTCTTCATCTCTCAGAGTAGAGGCCCTCTCCCTTCCCTGGGAGCAAAAAGAGTCCTCATCATCTTCATCTCTAAGACTATCTCTGGGAGCATCTGTAGGAACAGAGGTCTTCTCCTTCCAATTTGAAGCAAGAGTCCTCATCACTTCCATCTCTCCCTGTTCAAACTTCTCATCAAATTACAGCTGCTTCAGCATTTGGTTGTTTCAGCACAGGTACTTTTGCTCACAAGTGCAGTTTGAACGCTCCACCCCCCCATGCTTCCATGAAATTACAGCGGGTACTCTGATGTATCATAGTCCATCACCACCATAGCTTTACAACAGAATTTCAGCTTCTAAGCATCTCCTCTTTCTCCTCCCTCAGGATTTCAGCTCTTCTTTCTTTACCTAATGTCTGCAGGCTTCATCTGTTCTGGAGGAAACTTACAGCAATAAAAGGGTTAATCTCACCCGGGCCTTGCAGCTGAAGTTTGCTTATCCATGTTGGTCACATGATCTTTGCCAGGCAGCTTCAGCTCAATCTTTGGCCGCACTGGAGAGGGGGGGCGGGAACTGGGCCGCGCCGTCTGCACATAGCAGGGATGTGGGGGGTTGCGGGTGGAACAGGGCCACACGGCTCCAGGATGGCTGTGTCCCGGCCTGGCCCTGGCCCGGCCCAGTTACCTGTCCCAAGGCTGGAAGCAAGAGAGAACTTTCCCAGGGTTTGTCCATTCTTAAATGTGGACCACAGAGGCGTGTCAAACTTTTTTAAGTGGCTTAAAAAATTGTCAATATTCAAACTAGCTAGTTAATAGGTTCTGTTAGGTCATAAAGGAAGCTGTAAGCACCTCTTTGCAGGAAAATCACTTCCGAAGTTATGCTAACCCCTGACATAGGCCCAGATGTGGAGCTCTGGAAAAGAAAGCACATGTGGTGCTCTGCAGAAACACCTATGCCTGTTCTGATGAGCTATTTGGGGTATCAGAAGCACTGCAGCTTCCTTAGGGGGCACTGCGTTGAGATATGAGGTTTAATAGTGTGAGCAGAGTGCCAAGTCTTTTGCATGTACTCCTTCCAGTAACGGTGGCTTCCATGCCACTTTGGAGATTTCTGTGAAGGCACATCCAGAAATGGATGACTGGATGTCATTACAGCTATAGATGCCTAGAGAAAACACTTGCTAGTTTAGAAACAAGGCTGTAAGCCTTTTGACTGGTAGCTAATAAATGGTAATTAATTTAAAATTAATGTAACAATTTTTATCTGTAACAAACGATGCACATTTAGCAACTGAGACCTGTTGTAAAGGATTACACTTTACGAAAAAGACTGTACTGACAGGTATTTAAGGAGAAGGAGCAATAGGATAATCTAATAAACAGTATTGATGCTGCAATATTTAGAAATAACATTTGGCATAAATTGCATACATGCTTATGGAGCCTTGTTGTTCCTATAGTTTAGTCTCATACTTTGATACTTCTTTAAAAATTCTATTCATAAAATAGGCATGAAGGCGAGGATGTAAATTTATAGATGAAATCACAAAATCATGGAATGGTTTGATTTGGAAGGGACCTTAAAGCTCATTTAGTTCCAATCCTCCTGCCATGGGACACCTTCTACTAGACCAGGTTTCTCAAAGCCACATTCAAACTGGCCTCGAACACTTGCAGGGATTGGGCACCCACAACTTCTCTGGGCAGTTCGAGTCCTTCACTACCCTGGTAGCAAACAATTTCTTTCTTTTATATTATCTAAGTCTATCCTCTTTTTCTTAAACAAGTTTAAGTCAATGGGCTTTTTATAAGGGCTTTTGCAATTTTGAGTGAGAGTTGTTTACAGTGAGGAAAACTATTAGAATTCATGAACAATTTGATGAAAGAAGAAACAAAAAAATGGTTACACACATTGGTCATTGTAGAAGAGGAGATGACAGAACTGTGTTCATGAATATACTAAAACTAGCACTCAGTGTGTGCATGTGAGCAGGGGAATCTTTCTACAACCCACAAACACAGATGTGGATGTTACTACTGGAAAGTCAGCAATAGACATCTTTAAGTATATTTGAGTCTCCAAAGCACTTTTTTTTTCTCCACTTAGCAGTAGTTGATGTTTATTAATGTAATACTGTCAATTATAAAAATGGTCTTCCTTCCAATCTCCTCCCTTCCAGTTGCTTCCTATTCCCAGTGTCCCTGCGCACTGCTGTTGCAACTGTTTGTGTGATTCCTAGTAAAATAAACAAGTCAGGGAACTGTTTAGACCAAAAATGCCTCTGTTTACTGCGTTTATAACCCTGCAGATTCTGTTTCTTCAGACTGGTATGTGGCTATTCTTCAGCAACCAATGTATTTCAGAAGAATAGGCATCTTTTAGTGACTAAAAGGTGCTGCAGATCCATACAGATGACTTTTTGGGTTGGAAAAGAACAGTATGATTACTTTTGGATGAAGCTACACTGAAAGATAAACTTTGGGAACAAGCCTGGGGTGCTGCAATTGCTAATGGCTAATGAATTCATGAAACCAGACTAAAGCTACTTCAGTGTAGGTTTGGAATAACTCCAACAAAATACAGTGTTAACATCTAGTATTCTGTGCCATTTTCTCCATAAATCATTTCTTTTGTGCCACAGTCTATCTCATATGAGCATAAGTAAAAAATACTTTGAAGAAGACCTGATATGACATAACATGACATGGAAGTCAAGGGTATTAAGGCTGTTACAAAGGATCTGCACAAAAGTTCAAGAATGGTAAATTGTACAGAAGGCTGTGCTAATTTAGCTAACCCAATCAGCAGCTTTATGATGCTACTTTATACAGTATGCTCATTCATCATCTTTGTGTATTGTTAAATTTTAGTTTAAGAAGCCAAAGAAGCTGGCCTAGAAGAGCAACTAATTTGCAACAGCTGCTGGTAGTTTCTGTGACAGCAGATGAAAAGTAGGTGACTGAGTTGTCTTAGATGTCTGCAGGGAGCATATCACTGATCTTGGTATAGTAAGGCCAGTACATATTGTGCACAGATAAAGAAAAAGGCTTTATCCATGTGCCCTTTTCAGTTTTACGAACTTATTGAAGGCTAGCAGTAAGTTAAACTCCTTCTGTTGTTGGTAGCTGGACAGTAAATACAGTTCAGATTTCCTAGGATGACCTTTGTAAAGAAAATTGTTCCCATTCAGTAGGCTGCAGAATATTGTCCCACCTATTTGTTCTAGACCCATTGATTTTTTGCACCTTGCTGCACAGTGGTTCAGCTAGAAGAGAAATATAAATATTTCTATAGATGGTACCCATAAAACCAATGTGGGCTGTTTGTATGGACAGTTGCCAGGAAAGTGGGAGCTGTTGATTTTGATCCTCTCAAAAGGAGGGAAAACTTCCTGCCTTAAATCTCTGTTTACTAAGGTTTGTGCAAAAGGCAGAAATTTCCTACTTTTCTAATTATATTTTGAACTGACCTTAGTGAAGTCTGACTGAGCAGGGTGTGTTTATTTTTAACACAGGTCAACTCTCCACCTCAAATAAATATCCATCAGGGGTTGAATATACCATGTCTTTAAACTGTACCAGGGTTTGTGGGAGCTTTATTGAAACACCAGTTTCCTGCTCTAAAGCATGCATTTCTATGACCTCAATAAACTCCTCATTGTAGTCTAAGAAAATATAGATAACTGATACCGCTGTCTGTGTGGGCCTGATGAACATGGCTAATAGTCACAGCTACAGAATAGGCTATTATTCTGGCTGTCATGTGACAGAAATAAAGCTAGAGGTGCAGCCTTTGGCAGAAGAGATGTAGCAGTCCATCAGCTTGTGCAAACACTTGACGCAGCTTTAACCATCTGCAGAACATCTTTTAGAGTATAAATAACAATAGCAATACCCTGCCAAAACCATGAAAGCATGTGTGTCTGAAAAATACTATGTTCTGTGAAAGCAGTACTATTTGTCAACTGCTGTCAAGAACAGATTGGCTTTCGGTTGCCTTAGGAGACAAGCCCTGAAAAGAAACTAGTTTATTCCTCCTACGGAAAAATCTTCATTCAACACTAACACTAACCCGGTATAAACAGAAACCTCCCCACTAAAAGGCAGATAGAATTTTAAACAATTGTAGCTGAAAGTCAAATCTATTTCTAGTATTTACTTAAGAAATGGAAAAATAATCTGCTCATTAAATGAGACAGTTTTTTCTTTTGAGGTTTTAATCTATTGATAGATACACAAGATACTTAAGTTTAAAATTACTGAGGAGTTTGGTGAGGGGAAACTTAGAGCCAAATTCAGCTATTAGTTTTGTTCTTGAGTGATATAAGAACAAAACTCTGTAATAGCTCAGGTATTTGTGCAAATTGAGACATGTATTATGAGTCCCTTGTGTTAGGCAATGTATAAAGACAGAGTCAACCATTTATTTAATCCAAGGGTTATTATAATTAAAATGTAAGAATTAAGACAGAACAACCAGACCTGGCTGGCTAATTAAAAAAAAATAGTATGAAAAATGATGCTACACCCATTGTGCAGTGTTCATAACACTAAAGAGGAATTGAGTTGAAGGGAGTGATTATTGAATGGGGATGAATGGTATGACCTCATGTAAGCCTTCTAATGCCAAGCTGTGCACTGAGTTTTGCACTTAGATGTCCTGGTATTTAAGTGTGTGTGCATGAGAACCATCACAGGAGAAGATAAATGATGAACAGAGTTTTAGCCATGGCATTCCTAACAGGTAGGTGAGAGCAGGATGAGAGACTATTTGTGAAAAAAGCCTGGGTCAAAGTAGAAGCTGTGTAGAGGGATGAAAAACATTTTGTCTATGGTCTGGATGTGGTTGGTATCTGAGAGACACACTTCAAGATAATTCCAGTTCTTGCTCACCAATAGAACCAGTGTTTTTTACAGTGACAGAAAGAGGAAGCTTTCTCAAGTTAAAAATGTTGAAAGAAATATTTCTAACTATTCAAACATAGATTAGATATGAGGTACTGGAAAGTTAAGGCACGCTCTTGGCGAGGAGTCAGGTCTGGATATAACTGATGACTCATAGAAATGATTGTTGATTTTATATTTGCAGATGAGATTAGCCAGAGACACTGTAGAAGGAGAGGAAAACTGGACCATGAGTGTTCCCTGTATGGTCTCTGCATGGAAAGATGCATGTATGAGTTGTCTGACTGAATTCAGGACTCTTTATATTTTGGAAAGCCTTTTTGCTTTTGGATTATGAGGAAAGGTATAGCACAATAAATTATATGCAGTACACCAATTTTTAAACTGGAATGGTATTCCGCGTGTAGAATTTATTGTAGAACTCAGCTATATGAAGTGAGTAAAGAATAGAATATCCATTACTATTCAGAATGATGGGGTTTTTGAGTTTTTAAAATATATTCTGGGTCTTTCTAGGGAGTTATGTTAGAAAGCTGTTTACATCCACTAAAGCCTCTGCATGAAATACCAAGTAGCATTTGCAAATGAAGGTCACCATGAAAAAGTTTAGTGACTCTTCCTTACAAAAACATTGCACTTGACTGATGATACTTTCTGAAGAGAGTATTAATATATTCAAGTGAATGTTAGGAATACATATTATCTAGGAGACTGAAACTCTACTTTTAGATAGCTCATGCGTTAGGTTGTACTGCTTTTCTTATTTCTATGAATAAAACTTTATTCTTGGGTCAAGAATTTTTCTTTCAAGTTAGATCTGGGAGTTTATGATAAAATAATTACCATGAAGAGTGGAGTTTTGATTGTTGATTTTGTTAGTATTTTTCCCCTTGACATTGAAAGGCTTGAAAGAAAAGAAAAAGAAATTGAAATGGTAGTGACAGCATGGGCCATGGCAGGATAGCATGCAAAGCAAAGTTTGCAAAACACAAAGTCTTCATTTCATGTGGCAGAAAGAAAAGCCAGTGTGAACCTCTTAAGCATGATTAGGATATTAATTATTTATGTTGGGACGTTTATTATTGAAAAACACACTGAATGTGAGATTGTGATTAGATTTGCATACATTGTAGCAAGCAAGAGTTAGCCAAAATCTCACTATTTTTTCTTCTTGTGCTGGCTAATATCTATTACCCAGAAGGATAAAGTTGGGTCTTTACATTTCTTTTACCCGAACAAGTCTCTTAGATGAAAAGGTGTTCTGTGTATCTTATTTTTTCCACTTACCACAGAACATCTTAATCCCTTTTAGTATTCATTTCATTAATGACCTTTAAGAGCTCTGATCAGCACTGTGGAATGTTAGACAATCTCTTAGATTTCCACAAGATAGGGTTACACTGAAGATAAGAACCAAGATGAGATTCTGTAAGGAACACATTAAGAGATCATAGGACTGTTCACTTGTGTTTTCAATAAGTCATTGCTGGTAGCCTTGCTGTGGCATTTTCTAGATGTGAAATAATAGAATTGGATATTACTTAAGGTTTAGTTCTCAATCATAGTTCTGTAGGCTATGTTATAAAAGTTTGCAACAAGACAGTGACTGAGGACACTTTATTGCCTGTCAGGGTGCCATGGAATTAATAAACTGTTTTAGAAATCAGTGTTTGTGGATGTTGCAATGGGAGAGTTGAACTTTCATGAAGAACGTATGAAAAAGGAATGTATGCCTAAGTTACTTGAATGAATGTGGATACAGTCCATCAATCTGAAGAGGTTGCTAGCTCTTCAGAGTAGGTTTATCAGTGTATTCCTGTTTTGTCTGAATTATTTGGTTTAATTTTTATTTTGCTGTTCTGTATCTCTGAACTCATACTATTCAATCACTGTGCTTGGCAGTAATGGCTCGTGGACAAAGCAAACTTCTGGGTAATATTGTTATTTTGTATATTATTGGCATTTGTATTAATGTTTGTCTGTATTTCAACACCTTCATGAAAAAAATATACTTTGTTTATTAAATGAGAGATTTTTGACTCCTTAAGACCTTCTGCAAACACTGTAATCTTTACTTAGCAAGGACATCATCCTAAGAAAAACTAAAACTATTTTGACATGTGAGTTTGACACATTTTTCAAGAGAGAGCAATCATAGCAGAACCCAGGAGCAGTTGGGAGGAAATGTTATCCTGGAAGAGTATTCAGGGTTATATCTGCCTCATCCACAGGAAGACAAGTCTGCTTAGAGCATTCTCAAGGAAAATCTACAGTTAAGGCAAAGTCATTCTAATTTTAGATCATTACCCAGATACTTTTTCTGCAGTAGTGCTGCAGGGGTTATTCTTGTTGTCTGTGCATTGGATTTCTCCATTTGGAGAGCACTACACCGAAACTTTTATTGGATTTGGGGTTTGAGTTGGGATTTTTTGTGTTGTTTTTTTTTGTTGCAGTTATAATTGATCCAAATAATTTTTGGATCAATTAGATTCATGTTGCAAGGTTTTTCTACAAAGAATAAAAATGGATGGCTGCCTCATTCCTGCTGACAGAATGAGGCAGTTCATCGGTGCTGCTTCGGAGCCTTTGTCTGGCCTAGATTCACATTGTTCTGTGCCTAAGGTTTTGCCTTTAGTTGAAGTGGTACTTTGCCTTTATACGGCCTCTCTGGTTAGAAATGCTTAGAGCTTGCTTAGGAATGTGACACGTGACACCAAGCAGTAATTAGGCATTGTGAATATTGACAGTATTATAAACATTCTGTGTAAAAAAGGCCAAGTAAAAAAAGCAGGAAGGAAAGATCTTTCTCCCGACACGGTATCCAGTAGGTTCAGGCGGCGTAACACTTGTTAAGGACTCTCTCATAAGACAACAATGGCATGGTTTGGAATTGGAATGTTTTTGGTCATTGTTTCTTGATAAGTGTGTCGACTGAGCTGTCTGATCTCTATAAAGCTTTGTGATCACCTGATGTATTGCCTTGTCTGAGTACCCTAAATATATGGGCTTGGGAAGACACAGGCTTCCAGGTGACCTGATCATCACTATTGATTTTCATTTTCTAGTAATAGGAAGTATATTTCTGCAATGTATTATGCTGTCTCTTTCCTGCTTAGGAAATACTCTTATGTGCTACAGGGTTACAGCCTGTTTGGAAATGAACTTCTTCCGTCACTCTTATGTTTCCTTGCATAGTACCTCTCAGTCTGAACTGAGTCAAAATCATTAGTTTGCCTTGCTTTCCACTCCTTTTAAATGGTACAGTGTCTCAGCAGTCCTGAGGTGCTTCACCCTGTGTACTGCCACTTTCCTAAAGCATACCATCCCATATTCTGTGGAAGATTTACAGGTCAGGCAGTAAGAGTATTATTGTGGTGGAACTTTTCATAACCCCAGCTCTTCAGACATCTATCAGAAAATCAGAAAGAAACAAAGGTTGAGGTTTTTTAACCGAAGATGTAGATTTTTTTAATTCTTAACTTACTCAAGAAAAATCAATAAGCATTATTATCAGCTGAGATCAGTTTAAAAGAAGCTATGGAGAAGTGGTCACAAGAAAATAAAACTCATGTAGAGCATTCTGCTGAGACAGAGCTATGGCATAACAGCAAAAAGTATTAAAAAAAATAACAAGTCGTAACTCTCTTAAATATATGTAGGTAAAATCATGGAGATTCAGAGGTTAAAATTCAGAAAGTATCTGCACTGACTTAGTGGTACTATATAGCTTGTGTACTTTGGAGAGTAGTTCAGCAAGTGTTGACAATGGCACTTTAAAATTCTTCCAAAAAATGATACAAGGAATTCCTGGTATCATTAATAGGGCAGTGTTGCAGAAAAATCTTTATCTTTTTAGGTCAATTTTGAGGTATAATATATTGTATTTCCACAGATATTTCTTTGCCATGAGGGAAATAGTGCGCAAGGAAAATGTGGCAATCTTAAAAGTGGACAAGTGAGTTGGAAGCTGGTACTGTCATCTTGCAGAGGCTGTGGATGTACCCCTGGCTGTAATTAAGGAAGGTTATCACTGAATTCAGTGCATCCTCTATTACACACAGCAGACTGAATCCCTCCCAGCAGTTATTCTGGAGCAACCCCATCCTCTTGTTCCATTGGGGTAATGGAATGCAGAATTCACCCAAAGAAACACAAACAATTCAGTGTTATATTGGGTTAGTTTTAGTTAACTAATAAAAAAGACTTGAAGCTTTCGGAGTTTTGTCATATTGTTTTTGCAATAGTCTTTAATTGTCTCATCTGAATGTAGCATAAGCAGAGAGGAGCGTTTCATATGAAACAACATTAACACATTTTTCTCTTCTTTTGTTAATCTATAAGGTACATCACCACAAAGCCACAATGTCGATTATTAACAGCCTCCTCTACACTGCAGAGTGGCTTCAGCAATTCTGCAAATCGGCTAGATTTGAAGCTGTTAATTATGCAGTATAGTGTGCTTCATAAAGACAGAAATAGCATGACTTGGCTCAGTTTTTGTGAGAATAAATTGTTAAAATTGGACCTATGTTTGGTTTGAATTCTGGCTTCACAGAGAACACGGACATTCCATACGACAGGCTTGGCAAGTGCAAATCGTGTAGTCCATTAAAAAATCAGAATATGTTCATAGTAAAGTTGCATACCTGGCAGAAAGCCAGGGACTCTGCAGAGGTCCAAGGTTCATTAACAAGGGGTGCTTTTTATCATTTTGTCAAAGAAACTGAGAAACATCTTAAATCCAAATATTGTGTAAATCATAAGGAATGGGGCGTTTCTTTCTTTCCCACGTTCACCAGCCGCACTTGTATGTGTCCAGAGCTGCCTGGCGGCATTTTGAAGTTACCGTCTGCCTGCTGTATAAGAAAGGGCACGTTCATCAACACATCCTGTTCATCTCACATCAAGGCAAATGATAAGTGAGGGTGAGGGGATGGTCATCTTTTAGTTAGGCTCTCTGTTTAGCTTTCTATGTCCACATAGATGTTGTATAACAAATTGTGACAAGATACTTTTACCTTAGGTTTCCACCTATATATCAAGGCATTTACCAGATACTACCACTTCTGAAGCAAATCTGTATATATGTGCATCATTTTTTCTTGAAGTGTGAAAGCAGATACACAAGCCATAGAAGAAAAAAACCAACTCCATAAATTGGGTTGACTTGTAAATCTTCTAGAAATATATTCAGGAGATATTATGTCAAATATATGAATGTACCTTTATAACTGTTGCAAGATTGTAACGGTGTAATTGATACTAGTTGAAATATCCTGAAAGCAGTATTAAATGTTCAGTATGTCACAGTGATGAAAAGTAAAATGTTATTTTTGCAGTTCTTCTAAAAGTTTAAGTGAGCTATTTAAAAAAGAATAGTACGCCTGGGATTTCAACTGAGGGGTTTTTTTTAACTGACAGTGAAAGAAAATTACTATCTCAACCAGTCTTAATCCATAGAACAAAGAGGACTCCGTAGTTGAAACATACTAAAATAATAAGTGTTAAATTCCTATAACTGTTTGGTGTCATTTGAACTTTGCAGTAAATGCACAGATTTATCTGGCAGGGCTCTTTCGGGGGTGGTTGACCAGCAAGAAAGGGAATACTTGAGGGAAAACCTTAACAATATAATTCAAGCTGATGTGTCGCATTAAGTTTCTTATCAACAGGATGTATTAAAATGGAAACAATGAACCAGCAAAGCCATCTTGTGAGTGGGATTATTAAATTCACAGTTCGCTGCAGCTAATTTGTTAGTAGGCTTCAGTTGTTTGCCATGGGAGGAATAGCTCTGAATCAGGGTGGTGTCACAAATGGAGTTAGTTGAATGATCTCAGCTCAGTGCCTTTTACCTAACAGAATTATGAAGACGATGCTGATCTAATGAATAGGTTCTGCTCAGACAAATTTAGTCCGCTGCAGAAAATGGAAATTCAGTGAAGAACTCTTTGTTTTCTTTGGTTTATATGAAGAACTTGGACTCTAATTAAGTCAGTCCTCGCACTTCTATCAGAATTATGTTATGATTATTTATTTCGATTTGACAAACTTGATTTGAAGACAGGTGCAATTACAGAGCTCTTTGGGCTTGTTGCTTCTGGAAGATATTTTCCCTTAAATTATGCTTCTTTAGCAGGTGTATTTTATTCACTTTGATGAAATATGTCTTAACTAGAATAGCATGGTCCTTAGAGTTAATACGGAACTGAATTCTTTCATGTATTCTACAAAGATTATTGTGTTTTGTAGTCAGTGTTTCATAAAAAAATTCAGGAACCAGCTATAGTCAATTCTGAAGGAACCTTCTCACCATTTTTTTTTCTTTTGATTAATGTTGTTCATATTCATACTTTCTTACTTACTGAAAGTAAGAAAACTTTCAGAATAAAAGTTATTTCCATTTTTCAAGTGCAAATAGTGAACCATATACCAGTATGAGTCAAAGACAAGTAATAATATTGAGGACTTTTTAAACAAACACTTACTTTAAGCATCTGATAACAAAACTGAGTCTCAGAATGAAAAAAAAAGTAATATTAAGATTTTCAAAAGCTAAGCTGTTCCCTAGTGTAAATTTCTGTTTCACCACCATGTTCTTGAAACAGAGCAAGAAACAAGAATGTTCTTCTAATGTGGTGAGGTTTTATGGATGTTCAATGACACTATGAACTACAGGGAACTTCACCTATCAGAGTGCTAGACATTTTTCAGTGAAATTTATTTGGAAAGAATTTCTGTTGTAATGTAAGAAATAGTTTGGCTTGTGCAGCCAGGAATGTATATGTAGAACAGACCAGAATGGTAAAATATTTTTCCTGTTAAAAAACATAGTGGTTAGTATTTGCCTCGAGTATATATAATAAAATAAATATTCATTCTTTTAGGGTGAAAAAGGAGATAAAGGAGAACCAGGACCAGAAGGCCTTCCTGGAACTGAGGTAAACGGAACAATAATGAAACAGTCAAGTTACAAACTTCTGGGTGAACGGTTAAGAAATGTAATTCAGACACTATGTAAGGAGAGTGATGGATTTAGAAATTATGTATGCCTGGAGATTTAACATCCACAAGATGATAGGGGAAGAAGAGTTGCATTCATTTGACTGAGGAGGTCTTAGCACGTCGTGTAAGGAGGGCTGTGGATAAGGAGCTGGTACATTCCATGATGTTTCTGCTGATGACTCATGAGATAAACTGAAACAAGCATTAGGATTAAACATAATATGGATGAGAATCATTCCTTATTAGATAATCTGCTGGAAAAGAAGATATTTTTGGAGGCAGGGTAAAACTATGATTTGGTAGTTTTGGTTTCTGAAAAATAAAATACACAAGCTGTTAGCCATTCCTGGGTGGGTCACTCACTGTGCCATCTGTTTCTTGTGATAG
Source organism: Corvus hawaiiensis (assembly GCF_020740725.1). Taxonomy (NCBI): domain Eukaryota; kingdom Metazoa; phylum Chordata; class Aves; order Passeriformes; family Corvidae; genus Corvus; species Corvus hawaiiensis. The sequence goes on from NC_063215.1 coordinate 30,531,459, forward strand.
AATCAAAATTTAACTTTTTATTTTCACTGCCAGATTTCACTACCTACTTAGTTAATTGGACTGGCCCACATTTAAGGTAGCATAAATCTGTATCTAAAAATACTGGATAATACTAATGATTGAGTTCACTTTCAAGTTTGAACCTGAGCCTGCACTATAGGCATGACCATAACATAAACTTTACTTTTGCCTATTTTTAAATTTTCATTTATTTCTGTATATATGAAACCAAGATGAGAGGGCAAAAAAGCAGATTTCTTTATTCGATGAAATACTAAAATAGACAACCAGCGTGATTTCAAAAAGCAAGTTTTAAAAACTCATAATAATAAAGTCAAGCAAGCTGTTTGCTTTATACCTTCTTCCCGTCCTCCTCTCTCTTGACCTCGATGGGGGTTACACTGGCTTTAGGTTTTAATGCTGGATACTCCTGGCTCTCCAGTTGCATAGCATTGCCATTGAACACAGACAGCATCTCACAGATGGGAAATGACTGACATTAAGACTAGAATCCAGATATAGGATTTGGAAAAAAAATTTAGGAATGCTTTATTAACACCTTTTCCAAAAGAATAAAAGTATCAGCATTTAACACAAAAATACTATGGCGGTCTAGCTGGATCTACTGAAAATGCAGTTAAAACAGACTACATAATTATGACACTTTTTACATCACCTGGCTTTCTATGCAACCATAAAAAACAGTAATCATAAAAATATTTTGCCTGTTTTAGGTAATTATAATTTAATGCTGGGTAAATCAGGCTATTTTTAAGTAATAGTGGATGTCCATCGTGTGACAACATACACTATGTACTAAGCTGAAACTACATTTAGGTATTCAAAGAGTATTCTCTAGTAGCCTGCCTGTCTGTAAAGGTGAACCGTATACTTCTGTCATGCATGCATATATGCTGACAGCATGGAAAAAATACATCTGTGTTTCTTTCCATAGCTCTGGTGACATTTCTGTGTTGGTCTTACATGATCTCCTTTACTACATGAGATCTTGTTCCATCAACCTTTTAGGAAGAGTAAGGTATACCAAGTATCTGATTAACTCTAGGACATATTTAACATAGTGGCACAATGAAAGTGAAAAATACTGAACATTCATATTTTTAAATATTTACTGAACTGTTGCAATGTGTCAGTAAATGGTAGATTATTATTACTATGGGAACTGTCATTAAAACATTAAAACAGAATTAAAACTGCACATGGCAGTATAACGCTATATTGTTTGAATGCACATATAATTCCTTTTTAACAACACTTATATAAAATGCTTTGTATTCAGTTTTCACTGTGCATGGAGATGCCAGTCTTTAAATTTACAGCACTGTGTATCATTGACTCTTGGTTGCTATCAGTGTCTCTCTAACTTGTTTTGCAAACTGAAATGTAGCATCTGATATTTCTGAAATAATCAAGTTAATCTACTTACATTGGTATAATCTGCAGTTCTGTGGAAAGAAAGCCTGAAAACACTTAAATCTAGTGACATTGCCTGCTGGCAGCTGTTGTCTCTGCCTGGGGGAGTGAGGGTTTCCATCCTCACAAGAACTTGAAGATGATGACTGAACATTTTATCTTGAACAAATGGTAGAAATATATTTGAATGTATTTTAATCAAAATCAGAAAAGTAGGTGTCACAGAAAACTTTTGCTTGCTGCTGCTACTTGTGTTTTCTTAGCTGTACAGAAAGTTCTTGCTAGAAAGAAGTAGCATGACAGAGGGGAAGCCAGACCTGATTTGGAGACTAGGCTGTAATGATGATGTACCTAGAAAGTTTTAACTCCCCTTTCTCTCACTGGTTGTGCTAACTGGCTCAGTTAATCTCATTGAGAACCAGGTTTCAAGGCGGGAACTGTGAATATATTTAACCGTTCTGCACATCTCCCAGTTTATGTCTCCAGTAATCTGAGCCAAGATCTACAATGCCATGTCCCAGCCAGGGACATTATTCAAAATCCATCTGACAACATGAATACTTACTATAAATACTCCTAACGTGATTGCCATTGTTTTTAGTTTCTTAAGGAGTAGTTATAAATAACTTAATATGTTACTAATATAGTCTTCCTGTAGTACATATCCACGTCCATAAGCAGGTATTTGCTTTTATAGGATGAACAGCTAGTTTGCTTGAGTAGTATCTCTTTCATCCCTTGAGATTCTTTTAGCTACTTGACATTAAACTAAGGTGCCACACTGCTGCCACTAAAATCCTGCAATTTTTTTAATATGTTGTTTCCCTTCACCATTCTTTTGGATATTTTGTTTTACATTTGGGTGTGAGACCTGTCTGTCTGCTTTTGTAACCGAGGAGTTACAAATTGTCTGGTCTAGTTGACAAGGTGGTTATCAGTGAAAGGTTAGACTCGATGGTCTTGGAAACCTTTTCCAACCTTAATGATTCTGTGATAATGTAATAGTGCTGTCATTTTTATCATTGTAACAAATGCAGCTTCATAGACACACTATCTGAAAAAAACTCTGATAAAAGCACTCATAGCCTGTGTGGAGTAAGGACAAATTTACAATATAAATATCCACAGAGCTATCTGTGGAATAAGTTCTCTGTTGTATCCATATGTCTGCCTGTTGAACTGAAACAAAAAGAAAATCTTTATCACTGAAACTTTTAGACTCTTTTTGAGTCATGGTTTTTTTGTGATCACTGGTGCAGGTAGGAATGAATGCCATGGGATACTGTCAATTACTATTTTGTCAACATAAATTAAATCCTTCAGCAAAAAGTAAGTCAAAACAGCAATTTTTATCATATCTGTCATCATGTGTCATGCATAGCTAGTAGAGGAATAGTGTCTTTCTTGTAAGTGGTAAAAAAAAAAGTAAAACAAACCAAAATTAAAATCTAGTATGTACATTAAACCAAGTGTTTAACTAGTTATTTTTATTTCTCTTGCTGGGGAAGGTAATACCATAAGTGGCTTTTCTAAAACTTTCCTACATAAAATGTTATTCTCTACATGCCTGATGTCAAAGGATGGACCTCTAAAGTTCAGTAAGCAATAAAAGAATCTCTGGTTTTCAATGGAAAGATGGAAAACATTAGACCTTTTTTATTTTTATGTTTGTGAGAAAAGGTAAACAGAAGTATGAACGTTTTTAAAGGGATGCAGTGTCTTGATATAATAGTAATAGTTGTTTACCTTCACACTCTCAGAGCCTGTCTGTCTAATCTTGAACTCTCTTAGTATTAGCATTGCAAGGAAATATGTGGATAGGAAGGGAAGAATCCTATTTCTTGAAAAAATGAAGTTGGTGATGATATTTGTTTATATTGAGAGTCCGGGAATTCTATTAGGAACAAAAGTATTAGGAAATAGTAGATATTGTTTAGGGTCCAGTAAATTCTAGTAGTGTACCTATTTAAAGTTTTGGAATTCCATTAGTGAGAAAAGAGCAGTGGCAGTACTTAAAAGTACATGAGACATCAACTGAAAAAAGTATATTGTTTGGAGATATGAAAGCACTGTGCTAAATTAGAAGAGTTATCCCAACATGTACAGGTTGGCATTGGACAGCCGACTTTGAAGCTGTTGTTAATTTAGATTTAAAGGTTGCTCTGTGAAGAAAATGTACTACTGTTCTTAGTGCTTAGAGTATTTCCAAGTTATGTTACTCAGTAGAGATAACTGATCTGACCTATAATAATGTGGTTGCACATTGTTGATTAGAGCGTTGAGCTGTGCACTGTTTTTTCCGTACATTAGATAATATGTATTGTTCTAGGAAATTTCAACCTGATGTGACATTGAACCAGATTACTCTAATGAACAGCAAGGAATTGCAAATAACGAATTATGTCTTCCCCAAAAGGCATCTTTTAGAGTTGAAAACCTGTTCTTCTAAAAATATTATTGCAATTTTACTGCATTTTCTGATGCCACATGCGTGCAGCATAGTTTATGCTGTACAAATAGGTGCAATTCCAGTAGACAACATTTGGCTCCTGCTAGGAACTGCTGGAGTGTTCTGGTTTGGCTACAGCTGATCTTTGCATTTTTTTGTTGAGAAACGTACCTGGTGTCAGCTGGTGGTACATTTTACCTGTTTTATCTGTTTTTCTTTTATTCCACCAGAAGAAATACCATTGTCATCCCCTCTGCCTCTAATTTAATCTTTCCCCCAGTGACCCCCAATTCACACCCTTACTGGTATTTGTGATACAGTTGTTCCAGTAATTTCCCTGTTGATTGAAAATTGTATTACAGTTATCAGTCTGATTTTATATATGTATATAGAACACTTCTCATTTCTGCTATTTCCAGTGTTGTTATCTTGTTAGCTTTCAATTGGCCTTATACATACATATTCTAATGCTTACTTTACATTTTGGCTTCCAAAAAATGGAGGAACCATAATGTAAGTTTATTGTGACCTGTAAAAAGACCAAGCTGTAGTCCTTTTAGAGGAGAAAATGCATCAGCTGATGACTGTTCATGAACTCACGAATGTATATTATTATATTGGTCCCAAAAAGCTAGAATTAGACTGGGATAGAATTCAATACTCAATTAATTTACTGTTATGAGAGTACTTTCTGTTATGAGAGCTGCTGGAATTTTTAACCTGTTCTTGAATTTCTGGCAAATCTGGTCACAGACTCCTTAGATCAATAGAAATTTGTTTCTTTTCAAAGCTGACCTTGTTCTCCTAAAACATTGCAGAAAATAAGCTTTTCTAACTTAAGGCTTGGTCTAAAATCATCCAAATTATATCTGTTTAGATAACCACATTCATCTTACTGATGCATCCTGTTCTGGTCTCTGCCAGAGACAGGATACCCTACTGTACTGTGCTAAAAGTGGATACAGATTTGACTTGGCATGGGAATTCTTAATTCTTATGGCATTTCAGGGACTGTGAGCAGCAGCTAAACCTCTCAACAGCTTCAAAAGGGTGACTGTGGGGATGAATAGGCATGGTGCAGTCCCAGATGTGTTTTTTGCAAACATTGACTGTGTCTGGAACTTATTAAGATTATAATATTTTTAAATGCATTTATAATGTGTAGGAGAACCAGAAATACTTAAAATGGGTCTGTAACATTGGGTCCTTAAAAATCCTTCAAACACTGTGAGGTTTCTTGTAAAACAAGTAGTTTCCCCTTGTTCTTTTTATTTGAGGTCAATTGCTGTGGTTGTCATCTCTGCAGTAGCTGTCAGACTGCACACCTCACTGAGGTGCTCTAGCAGGAACATTACTAAAAGCTTTAAACACAGCAATTAGGAAAAAATAAGGTTCGTAGTTTGACAGTGCGTGGCTTGGGCTCACTATCTTTCATCTGCAGTTGCCTTTTCTATTCAGTAGAGACACACAAATATATGTCACCATCTGTGAGTTGCAGAATTTTTTTTTGCCTTATCTTTTGTCTTCTGTAACATACAGCCTAAGAGCTCATTCCTAAACTCATAACTATTGTTCCACTGCTGATTTGTTAGCATTGATTTTGAGCCAAATCCATACAGTTTGCATACCTGAAAAATCCCTAAAATGGCATTAAGAATATGGATTATTTGTGTTTTATGCAGTCTTTCAGAACGAGGTGGAAAGTAAAATGTAGCAAATGGAGACAATATTAAAGCTATGTCATAAATATGCAGATTGTAAAAAGAAAGCAATTTTTTGGCTTGGTTTTTGAATCCATCTGCCTATTACAATTTTTAAGTTCAAACAGCAAAACTACTTCTGATTTAACTATTACATATTTGGCAAGCTTAATAAAGAACAAATCAAAGCTAAATCAGGGGTATTTACAACAACCACAAATTTAAACCAAAGTGGGTACTTAAATGCTCATATAGTTCTAAATGATGTTCCTTCCAGATGGTGAATTAATGTAATTTTAGCAGGAAGTGAAGTTGCACAAATACGCAGTATTTAGAACACTCACTGATTTCATGTTTCTGTACCCACCAAGGCACAGATGTTAGTTACCATTTTCATGCCAGTTGTCTCTATCTTCCTAATAATTGCAAACTGAGGAAGAGAGTTTGCAAGGACAAAAAGGGAGCTGGAAGAACTTTAGTTTGTAAACCCTAATTCAGATGTAAATGAATCTTTTCTATCCTTGACCTATTGAACCTTCAGAATAATAATGATGGTGGCCTACTTGTGGAGTGTCTCATTATGATTGGGTCTTGTATTGACTACATTGTCGCCATTTCATTTCTAAGTAAAATTTTTGAACTTGTAGAGGTGTCTCTGACTTTCAATATACACAGTCTCTCATGCCACTAAAGCAGTGGTCAGAGGGAAGGTACAAGACAAATCTCTCAGCTTAAATGAAAATGAATTCTTGGTAGGTTGTTCCAGCATGAGAATAAAGTTCATTCATTGCTGTAGAATGGCTTGAATTTGCTGGGCATATTTTGAAACTTGTCATTTTTCCATTTGTTTTGCAGCAAGGAGAAGACAACAAAGATTGTGAGCTGGGTACTAAAGATATTTTACAGGGGGTTTTGGGTGCTTCTGGTGAGAACTTCTTAGTGGAAGAGTTGTGTAATTGTAGAGGGTAGATTCAGACTAGGTGTAAGTAGGAAATACTTTACAATGAAAGTGGTGAAAACATGGAAACAGGAAAAGGTTTCTCAGAGAGGCTGTAGATGTCCCATCCCTGGAAACACTCAAGATTGGGTTGGATAGGGCTCTGAGCAACCTGATCCCATTGACAATGTCCTTGCTTGCTGCAGGGGAGGTTGAACCAGATGATCTTTAGAAGTGCGTTCCAACCCAAACCACTCTGATCCTGTGAGCATGAAATAAATGGCTGTGTATGTAATGTGTAAGTCTAGGCAGTACTCTTTGCTTCCCCAGTTGAAGACAGAAGTAAGAAGGAGGCATGAAGGAATCAATTACTTCTCTAATTGCCTTTTTGAGCACTGGTGAAAATGAGTGTCGGAAGATGTGCAGCAGCTCTGAGCTGTACCTTCCTGGAGCTCACCAGTTCAGCACTGCTACTTGAAATATAAAATCTGAAGTTCTCTGTCCACCTCTGCCTCTTTCCCAATTTTAGCAGCTTTCAAGTGAATGTACTAGCACTCCCTTTAGTATTCCATTTTATCTTTGTTGGCCATGCAAGACACAAACCTACTGGGACTGCAAGGAACTTTGCATTTCTACTCACTACTTACCATAATGGGGCACAATAAAGTACATTGGCTTCGAATGTTTAATTATGGGTTGAAGACACATGCAGTCTTTGATGGATGTTTGTCTGTTCACAAAATAATGAAAATAAGGAATTTTGAGAAAGTACTAATAATATGATAGAATTTTAAGGCCTATTTGTTTACTATATACTAATTCACAGTGCTACAGGATTTTGTCCAACATTTTTCACAGATGACAACAAATATGCATTTTTCTTCTTGCCCAGGGACTAAAAGGTGATCCTGGTAGTCCTGGTGTGGCTGGTCCAAAAGGAGAAAAGGTACCTTTTAAATCTATGGAGTTGTATGTATATGTGAGTGTGCATGATATTCTTACGTTTTGAACACGTTGCCATAACTATGCGTGGCAAACACCCACTGCTGCCATTTGTGCAACTTAAGGGTTGAAGGATAGGAGTACAGGCTAACTGTAAATGCAAAAGACAAGCACCCTTTATCACAACGAATTTTAAAAGGGGTTCTGAGCAGGAGCCTAAATTTGGTGTTCTGAATTGCTCTCTGCGTGCACTAATTTGCTCCCATGAGCTAAACCTGAAGGTCTCAGGTCTCAGATGGGATTTGTACCTCAGTGACCTAATTCTGTGAATATTTACACAGTCAGATGTCTTTACATATGCGAGCTGTCACACTGACCTCAGCGGCCACCTTGTGCATGTAAGCTGCAGCTTGTAACTTGACATATGGAAATGTGTTTTGAAGGACTGCTTTTTTTAAGCTGTGATTCATTTGTGCAGAGGCCTGGGATTTTTTTCCTTTTAACCTGTGGTGAACTGTGTATATCTATGCCATTACTGGAGAAGAATATCACTTTACTCACATATTTTCATAATCAGCTTGTTTGATGATTGTACTGAAATTACTTCTGCAGCGCTGCATATTCTCTAAAAGGTCTAGAGGTTAAATATATATAACTAAAGAGATTGTTGGTTTACTTCCTCTCCTGTTTTAACTAGGGAGATGCAGGACCTCCAGGACCGGCTGCCTTGAGTGTGAGTACATGTAAAGCAAAATCAGCCAAAAGAAAATCCCTAATAAATGCTGCATGTTTTTCACTTTTTTGCAATGTAAATACTTCTACTAATAAACCTAAAAGTCAAGTCCCTTTCTTCTGAGTGCCTCCACATTTTCTATATGACTTATGAAGGGAATTCTGTAAATATAAAAAAAATAAGCAGGTTTAAAACATCTTGTGTCCTACCAAATGCTAGCAAGGATATTATCTTGTTTATTCCATGTATAAATAGTATAATAGTATATTTGTTAAAGTGAAAGAATTCCCTTGTTATTTTTAGGGAAAAGTAATTTTCAGTTAAAGCTTGCAAAAACAATCAGTGCTTTTAGGGTATTGTATCAGACTGTGTCACTAATTTGGTCATTAATTCATGTATTTGCTTTCAAGTGATTTATTGAAAAAAAGAAAAGAAGTTATGAGGTCAGACATGATGATTAGGTGTTTTTAAGTATCAAGGAAAGACATCTTAAGTGTGGATTTAACAGTTTTTTTCTGAGGTTCTGGTACACCAGAAAATAGGACTGACTCATGTATTGTATTCTAGTGAGATACTGCTCGTGATGGTAGAAAATGTTCTTAATTTCCTTGCAATGAACCAGGCCCCAAGCATGTACAAAGCCTGAAGAAAAGTGTTCCCAAAACTCTCCAGGCCATGCCTTGTTTGCTTCATAAAAGTAATAAATCCTGTCTGAATTCTAGTGATATTGCTTATGAGCTGAGATGAAAAGCAGTTCCATTCAGAACAGTCTATTTGGGTAAAAACAATTCAAAGTGGTGCAAAAGAGGGTGGCAAAAATGAAAAAAAAAAAAGAGACATAAGCTTCTAAATTCCCAGGTTGTAGTTTCACAACATAAATAGCTCTTCTCCCAGACTCAGTGTTATGAACTGTATCTATACTATTCATATTACCAATGTAATCCTAAATAAATTTCAAAAGAACTGTCATTCATAGTGTAAATGATTATACATTGTCTTTTCCCTCTCTTAATTTCCAACACTGTAGCACCAAGGATCTCCATTAGATCTTACAAACATGAAGGGTGTAACAGAAATCCATATGATAAAGATAAATTCTACTCTTAAGGTTTCAAAATTAAGTTGCCATGTTTTAGAGTACTTGTTTTTTGGATTATGAAATCTAATATCCTGTATCTCGACTTCCTGGGAAGAAGTTAGTATTGTGTCCCAAAGTCAGTGACTCTTTGCTGTAGTTCATGTCTTGCTAGAGGTAAACAGGTCCATTCATGCCCTTAAGTTCTTGAATATACAAACTGTGTGTTGGAAGAGTTAATATATTATTAAAATATTATTAATAACCTGCAATTTTACTGTAGTAGATGCATTGGTGTATGTCTTGCTTTAGACAGATTCTTACAGGCCTTGAAAGGATCACAAAAATAGGAATTGGATATGTCTGAAGACAAGACAGGAAAAAATCTGAGGATATCTATTTTGTGTGAGCTCGAAGACAATAGAACAAGTTTTTTGAGCATTTTTTAATAAATTATGGGAAAATTAGTACATCTGTTCTGACAGAAGTACCTGAGTAAGTTAAGTCTCTTTTTTTAATGTGTTCATTGTCTTAAGTTGCTGTTGTAGACACTTAGCTTTCCTAAGAATCATACTCAGGCGTCAGTAGTATGATAGCAAGAATCATAGAAAATGCTGAGTTGAAAGGGACCCACAAGGATTATCAAGTCCAGCTCCCTGCCCTGCGCAAGACCATCCCCAAGAGTCACACCATGTGCCTGAGAGCACTGTCCAAAAGCTCTTTGAACTTTGTCAGGCTGGTGCTGTGACCACTGCCCTGGGGAGCCCGTTCCAGCACCCAACCTCCCTCTGGGTGGAAAACTATTTCCTTATATCCAGCCTAAACCTCCCTTGACACAAGTTCAGGCCATTCCCTCTAGGATGCTGTCACTGGTCACCACAGAAAAGAAATCAGTGCCTGCCCCTCCTCTTCCCCTCACAAGGAAGTTGCAACTGCAGTGAGATTTCTTCTTACTCTCCTCTTCTCCAGGCTAAACAGACCAAGTGACCTCAGCTGCTCTTCCCATTAAGGTCCTTCTTCCTCCTTGTGGCCCTCCTTTGGACACTCTCTAGGAACCTAATAGCTTTCTTATATTGTGGTACCCAAACACAGCACTCGAGGTGAGGCCACCCCAGTGCAGAGCAGAGCTGGACAATCCCCTCCCCTGCCTGGCTGGCGATGCTGTGCCTAATGCCTCCGAGGATACTTTTGTCCCTCCTGGCTTCCAGGGCACACTGCTGAATCAGAAGCTGCTTTCAGACTGACTGAACTTACTCCTTCTGTACCTGAAGTGATCCAATTTCATAAAATGGACTGTCAAAGAACTGCATTTCTTTGATTACAGAATGCTGTGCAAATGTTTCAGTTCACTGATTCCAGCACAACAAGATGTCTCTGTGTTGGTACATTTACTGATGGTCATCTTTATGGTTTTTAAACAAAAAGATTACATTTTAGGAAAGCAGACACAGTCTTCAGAGGGATGTAAGTAACTGATGTAGACAAGAGTGAGTGTGAATGGGTTTAGCAGTTTGAAGACAGATTACAGCAGAGTGGAAATATACAGCCCAGCAGGAAGGCTTTCCTCTCTCTGCCACTGTAAATAGTCCTGCGTTTCTGTTGGCAAGAGCTAAAAGAAGATGAATGACATGAGTGATGGTGGCTAGGGCAAAATTCAGTTTTCAGAGTGGTTTTATTTGTGTGACTTCTGTGTGGCTGTGACTCTTACAATATATAATCATGAAAGGAAGATGTCATATCTTGCTGTGAATAAATAGTAGGTCAGATAATATCATGGTTCATGTGTCACTTAATGAGAACTTACTATGTCAGAACCATTCGTGCTGTTATAGCCAAAATATGATGTAAGTGTTTCAGTTATGAATCCCGTTAAAGTTTTTAAATGTTCCATTAATTTGGGATGGAGGCATAATATCATAAGTTTATTCTCTGCTTCTAGTAATTTTTATTTTTCCCTAATGTGAAAATTGTTTATTTTTATCTAAAAGATAAGTTACTGATTATGGTGGGGGGCAGGGAGGGAAGAGGAGTGAAAATGATGGCACACAGTTAGAACTAAGTCCTGAATATGACTTTTGGGCAGAGAGGGAGGGAAGGAATATTAAAAGGGACTTGGTTTTGCTCAAACTAGACAACTGGGCCTGGGTCATTGACCTCCTGCCCCAGTGCCATTGCATACAGAGACAGGTGGTAAATGATGGGATTATACAGAGCTCTACTGCCCTGTGCAGCTTTTCCACTCCTGTGTGTTTCCATAGAAATCGTACGTCAGTGGAATAAGCTGCATGAGGTCTATCATATATTCTGATTTCAGTATAAACTAGACCATCAGTAGTGTTGTTCAGGGTCAGAACATTCTCGTCATACACAGACCTGTACCATGCTTCTGTCCTTAGCACAGGGAATGTGAAGGTAGCAAAAGACTGAGACTGCTGCAATGCAGCAGCTGGTTGGTCCAGGGAAAGTTGCCTGTAGGTAATCTACACAAGTATGTAACAGCAAGCAGTAGAAATTCCTGGCTTTCTCATTTGTCTAAAGACTGCCAAAGTCTAAAAGATATCACTGACTCTGTGTCTAAAAGTGTTTGTGCAACCCTAATGAGTAGGAAATCCTCCACTGCTCCAGAAGCATGAGAAACGTGAAAACATGAGAAAATACAGAAGAGAATGAAGGGATTATTACTTGGAGGAAAAAAGATGTATTTTTAAGTGTTCATCTGATAGATATGTAGCTGTTATAGTGTGGAACGAGGGATATTTCCAGGCAGTATGTATGGCAGAATTCATAAATACCCGACAGCTGTAACAACCTATCAGGTAGATGAGCATATGCCAAAATGCAAAACAGGCAAAACAGTACCACTGCTTTTTAAGACGCAAAAATTATTTTATGAGTTTGAAATTGAAATTTCATAGCTCAGAAAGTGCATCTGAAAAATAAAGTAGAGCTCTGGATCTTCCTGCTTGATGTGAGTTGACAGAAAACTTCACACTGAAATCCTAACAACATGAACACTTAACAAAACTTCTCACTTGTTGCAGTAGCAGAGAATTCAGAAAGAGATGGGATCAGAATTCCCTGTGTTTCTGTGCATTTCTTTAAGGCACATATGTAAGTCTTGTGAACACAATTTCATCAATCATGCATGAAGAATTAGAGAAAAGAAACAGAATTGTAACACAAAATATGCTAAGCTGTAAGAAGAAATGTGATAAAGTTTACAGGATTTACATAGAACCCAAATGAAATGGGAAATTTCAATAGTTCTAAGTGTATTTGACTCAGGCGTTAGTCAAGCAAATACATTTTATTGTAAATTTGACATATACGTGTGTATATTTGAGCCCTTTTATTAAGGATGTAAAGTTTTCCTGTGTTTCTATGAGTCAATTAACACTACCTAAGTCCAGATACACTTTTTTTTTTTTTTTCTTCTCAGTTATGGTGGTAGTTTTATGGGAGTAGTCAAAAATCATGACTGATTCTCAGACTTTCTTTATGCTGCCTTTAATTTCTCTGCTATGTTCTGAATTGCTCTGTAAGTACTAGATGCCTCTTTTCTTTATTACTTTTTAGGTGTCTTGAGAATAAATGCTGGGATTATATTTTGAATTTTTCCCCTTTATTATGTTCACTTTATGCAGCAATATGTGGGGGATGTTTAAAGTTTAAGTTCCCTGATAAATTGTGCTGTAGCTGAGGAACCTTCAGAGAGTAAAAAGGAGGGATTGTACTGCCCTGTGGTGTGGTTTTGTCGAGATGTGGGATTTAGTGGCAGAAGCTGGGGACTGTGTTCTGCAGGGTCACAGCTGGCTCCGCAGCTTGCCCGCTCTGGTATCCCCAGCTTAAGCCTTAGCGTGCCGTGTCAGAAGAGTGACAGGTGAGGGAAGGTAGCACAGCCATCTCTTGTAAAATATATGATAACTATTCCTCTCGACACTCGATACGCTGCTTTTAGTTCCTGAGGAAAATGAGCGTCCGTCCGTACGTTCCTGCGAACCTATCCCTTTCAGGAGTTATAAAATAGTCATCCAGATGGCACCAAGTGTTTACTCAGAAGCCGAGGCTTAAGTCGGTCACAGACAGAAGTCCCCAGGACTTGCTTACTAAACAGATATTTGGAATGTTGGCTCCTAGGTCTGGTTAAATTGATCCTAAGGAAGCTGGTGCACAAGTGCCGTGTGGAGGCGGCTGTGGGAGGAAGTTGCAGATTCAGGTCTGGGCAAGCTCCACTGTAACTTTTGGCTCTCCCCCTTTCTAAGCAAACGTCAGCTACAGATTGCAAAGCTTTCTCCTCCATTATTCATATGAAGATAAAGAAAGGGACACACACTCCCCAGTAGTAAGGAGTGCAACTAATATTACCCTTGCTTTCTTTTCATGTAATGACATAAAGAAAAGCAATTCTATTTAACTAAAGAAAGTATAGACTGAAAATTACATTTTCATTCTAAATCCCTTCTTTTCTTTAGACACATACTTTAAGGAAAATCTGAATTTTATCTATATGAGCTTTTTTAATGGAGGTGTATTAATTTCCCGAAAATACTAAACAGTTACGTTGTTTTTCCTGAAATATAGTGATCTCTTTACTCTTACGGTATAATTTACAAATATCCTCTTCTTCAAACAGCACTTCTTAATTATGGGAGCAGATACTATTAAGATTACCCCTTTACTGAAATAAAAGATGATTTAGCAGTTAGAGTGCAGTTTTTATCTTCTTTTGCAGTAATACTGATACTGAAGGCACAAATGAAGATTGAAGTCTTAACCTTACAGTAAATTTGTTTTTCAAAAATTCTTACTCTGATAAATTGGCATGAATGTGATTTATATGTCCTTCATTAGATGATGTCCCATATGCAGTAGACATCAATGTAATTAATAATTTTGATTTACTCCTCAGGATTTTAATTATACTTTTTTTGCTTAACAAATAAACCTATGTTTATTAAAAGTAATAGGTTCATGAAGTCTGAACTTCTGTGAAATGACCCTTCCAGTTTCCCTTTCAAATTATTGTCTCTGAAGGACAGTACATTTCAAGCTACCAGAGAGAAGAACTAAAGAAATGGTCAAACCCAAAGAATAATGACACCAGTGAGGAACATATTTTCTGTTTGCTCCAGTAATAAATTATCAAGAAAATGTAGCTGATCATGTTTTCTGTTAGACTGAAATGCTACTAGCATTTCATTCATTTAGCAGACTTCTGCTAAATGCTGCCTCCTTTTCTATAGAAGTAAATGGATTAAAAGCAGTTTAGAAAGAAAAATGGTGTCAGACCAAAACATTATGGTCACTGCAGTAAGTTTAAGAGGCCAAGCAGGTGTACAAATCTTTCAACTTGCTGTCTCCAGGTACTTCAGTAAGGATGTGAATGACATCAGGTCATGTTTGGAAATGCTTAGGATAGAGGTAGTCTAATTTCCCTCATAAGTGGTAATACAACAGGAAATTACTCATCCTTCTGTGATTTTCCTGTGCCATTTTTCCCATTGTAACATGTTGTAACAGTGAGGAGTGTCTGCAAGCTCTGTGGGCTTCCATGTGGGTGGTGATGGACAGTCTTTTGAACAAGAAGAGGAAACCATTGTAATTGTATTTTAAGGTCTCTCACTTCCTCATCCTCCTGTTTGGGGTTCAAAGTAGGGCAGCATCACAGTTGCAGCAAGTAAACTGCCTTGAAGATACCTGAGAAACCAACATTTTGACCATCTTGACTGTAGGGAAGTTATTCATATTTCAGTTGCTTTGCTTGCTGAGCGTGATAGTCTGTGTTTACCTGAGAGGAAGCCATTAATTTACTCTCAGTATGGTACAAACAGGGCAAAGAGGAAAATATTCTCAAAACAGGATAGAAGGATCACAGTGACCTGCACAGTAGAACTTGTTCTCTATGAACACCTCCAGATAAGTAGATGCATTTAAGACCTATTGAACTGCATCTTGTTGCATCCTGCCTGGGATGCTGTGCCATTCTTACACCAGTGCAGCCACAGCAGTACCATCCATCCCACAAGCAGTATTTGGGTGGCTGGGGAGTGCTCTCCAAGGCAGTCAGGCCTTCACTGTGACCACCCATTGTGTTATGCCAGGAATTTGGAAATCTGTGGTCACTTTTTACCTGACTCTTGATTACTGTGATCCTGTGCTGCTCTACTTGTGGAGTTAACAGAGGGTTCACTGAAAATTTAATTCGACAATGTGATGGCTTTCCTTTATCCTGACGAGAACTGTGTTTTAAATAACTACATCAATCCCCCACAGAGGGAACTGCCTGCCAGTTTGCTTTTAAGAATATTTTAGTGTTGATGTTGTTTCAGTGCAGCTATATTTTTCTGTTTATCAAAATAATGTTTCAGAATTACTTGGCAAAATCATATCTCTTATAGCTAAGTCTTTTTGAAGTAGCAAGTTTTATTGTTATAAAAGCTTGCATATATAAATGATTAAAAAAATGACCTATTCTTATATTAGCACAAGGTGTTTCTGCATACCTAATTTAGAGTTTGTTTAACTCATCTCACTAAATTACATACATTTTCTCCCTGTCTAGTAGTGTTTATTCTGTAAAAATTGGGGTCATTTGTTTGCTGGAATTCATAGTGAGGAAAACTGGATGACAGTAGCTTGTGTATAGAACACACAAACCAGTCTATAAATGAAATAATTTTTGTGCCTTAATTAGAACTGCATTATTATTGCTAACATTTGTATTATATTTAATTTGTGTTGAGGAGGAAACATATTCCAGCTCAGAATGTATTCCAGCAACACTACCTACAAGTACATAAGGCAGCTATCTACCCTTCTGCTTCAAAAACTTTCAGCTATGTTTTGAAGCGATTTTCAGAATACCAAAAATATATGTGCTTTTCTAATATTTTGTTCTCTTGGCATCAGCCATAATCTCCTGTACAACTTTAAGTAACCTCACAGTTCCACTTCAGCTGTGATTTTTTTTTTTAAACTTTCTTTGTTTCACCATGGGGTCATGATTAAAAACTTTGCTTTTTTGAGAGTATGTTCTTAGGCAGTTACTCTGAGTTGTTAAATTTATGAATGATGCCTCCACCATATCTCTGCAGATGCTTTTTGTGATCTGTCAGGCATTTTAAAATGATTTTGTACTTGCAGAGTCACATGACAGGATTTTAGCCCTTCTACAGTAAGTGGCCTCTGATAGCTCCACACGCATACATTTAAAATTAACAGTTTCTGAAACTTGAAACATCTTAACTGGCTGAACTGTTTGCTAATTTTTCTATAACTTCCTAGCATATTTTTCTTCTACTGTCACAAGTTAAATAATTCTTATTAGTTTTCATCTCCTGACACTTGCAAAAAATATTAGCTATTAAAGTACTAAAATGTTAATTCCTACAGGTATTTTCAATACAAATTCTTTTAAAAACTCATTTATTCTACCGTAGCATTTTTTAAACGTTGTTTTTTCCTAGTTTCCCTCAACTAAGGCTTAGACTTAGTTTTGATGATATTTTGTTTAAATATCTGTCGGCAAGTTCTTCACAGTGTGCTTACTTTCTCTATTCTATATTCTAACCAGCATCTTTTCCCTTGTCAACACTTCCCTGTATGGTTTACCTCCTATAAAGGAATTCACAAGTTTCTGCTCTTCATTTTCAAGATTTTGTACAACCCTCTTCTGCCTACCCATGCATCATGTTTCATCTCTCTTCATAGCCATCCTCACTCATTGTGATAGAATTTTTTAAGTTTCACTTAAGAACATCTCCATTTTACTGACTTTTATTTTCCCCAAGATACTTGGTAATGTTTGAGACATTTACAATTCATGTTCCTCAAGCTCCTTCAGGTACATAGCTCCAAGGGGCTTGCTTGTTCCATGACAGGAACAGGCTTTATAGACTGTATATATTATTTTAATTCACTGCTCCATGAAGTAGGCAGAAGGCTACCACCTTCCAGCCTCAAAGGTGGCCTGGCAGAGTCAGGAAAATCCTGTGCATGTTAGGTCACCTGGTAGGACGTATCATACTTTCCTGCCAGCCTGATGTCACACAAATAGGTTGGTTTTATACTTCACAGTGCCTTGTGCTGTTCCTAGACATTCTTTAGCTCGTCGCCACACCCATGCTCTTGCCAGTTCAAAAGTATCAGAGTGACGGTGACACACAGTGAATGATTTCAATTGCTTTGCAGTACCTGAAGGGCACCCGTAAGAAAGGTGGGGACAGACTTTAGCTGAATCTGTTGAGATAGGACAAGAGATAAAACTGAAGGAGGTATTAAACTGAAGGAGGGTCCATTTAGGTTAGATATAATAATGAAGTTTTTTACGACGAGGGTGGTAAAACACTGGAACAGATTGCCCATAGAGGTGGTGGAGGCTCCATCCCTGGAAACATTCAAGTCCGGGTTGGATGGGGGCTCTGAGTAACCTGATTTAGTTGAAGATGTCCCTGCTCATTGCAGGAGGGTTGGACTAGACGGCCTCTAAAGGTCCCTTCCAACCCAAACCATTGTATGGTTCTCTGATCTTAATTACTTTGTCTGTTGTTTACCTGGGGAGTTTGTACATGTACAATAGATTGCCTTCTGATGTAAATGTTTTGAACACAGTTAACAGCATATCCCATATACCATAGATAGATAGGATGATAGATACATACAAGTATGTCTATGCAGTCTATATTCTATCCCTTTATCTCTGGTGGTGGGCTCCTCTGACCAACTGTGCTATCCATGGTTTGAAGGAGTCTAATCTGATCTTTGATGTCCAAAGGAAGATGTCCAGAAATTAAATAGGAATGCAACCTAAGTAGATAGTTTAGTCTTCCTTCCTACAAACATGTATTTCTATTCGTTGCCAAGTTGTATGGGAGTTCAGTGATAGATGTTTTATTCATCAGTTTAGACAGAATTCACTGTAGAAGGCTTCTTTTTAATTTCTCCTGAAGGTTTCTTTTGCAGTTGTTTTTCCATGATCTCTTTCAGTGGATGTTGAGCAGAGATAGCATTGCTAAGTCATTACTTTGGCCACATTACTACAGTTTTAGGGCTGTGTTAGTTAACATGGCCCATGTTGTCCTATCACTTTTTAAACGGAAGATCCCACTGAAGTTGGTGTGAACTTTTACCTCAGTTTCAATATCAGGATGTGGCTCCTTGTACAGGGGAGTCCTCCCTGCCTAGTTACCAATTGTACGCAGCTCTCCTCCCTTTCCTTGAAGATAAATCTCCTTATCTGGTTCCTTTTTCTTGACAATAATATTGTAGAGAGAAGAAAAAGAATAAAAGTACTCCTTGGATAAAAATGTTGGCTATTAATTATCACTATTGTGCAGTTACATTCTTGTGTAATTCTTGTCCCCTTGGAGCCTTATTGTACAGATATGTGAGGCTAAGTATTTCCTCCCCCATAAAACAGACATTACAGGTTTTCATCTCATTCCCCTGCATAAAGTTGTCACTAAAATGAAAAGTAAACAAAACAAAATTCCACCTCTTCTTGAATTCCCAGCATTTTTTTACAGAATTAGAATATTGCTGACAGTTAGACGGAGAGAATACTCTGCAAGTTCCACACTACCTTGATGGGAAAGTCAGGAAGCTTTACAGAGGTCACATTGACATGCGGCTTTATGGGTTTGTGTGTGTATAAGCTACATAATTTGCACTGTAATTAACTTACTATGGTATTATTTGTTGGGCACAACATTCTCATGCATAGTTTAGTTCCATAAACTTATGGTGAAAGATAGAAATGGTGTGCATCAGCTTTGTAAAAGATCCTCAACCTTATCCTGTTTATATTATAAACTGAAATGATAGGAGAAATACCTATAGTGAAATACTGTCTGATATATTTTTTAGCTTCAGTGTTTGAAAGTGGAGAAATGATAGGAATGGAAGAGCTCTTGAAGTGACTACTTCTTTTTAAAATTGAAGACAAACTACATTCTAATCAACTTAAAACATTACTTGAAGGTATATGAGCTAGTAGATTTGGAAGGCCTACTTACTTTCTCAAGTTTATCTTGCAAATTAGAGATTATAAACGAACTTCTTAAATTCATTTCTAGATATCGGGTACTTTTAAAAATCATGATTGTCAGGGCGCCTCAGTTCACCCTTATTGGGTCAACAAATATGTGTAATTGATTCTAAAGTAGGAGATTAGATTTGACCAAAGATGTAACTCAAGCAGAAGCAATACACAAGTCTGAGTAATTTTAAAGATTTTAAAATGTTAGTATTTCAAATTCTTAAATAAACAAAATGTAAGTTCTTTAATTTTGTGATACCCTGTCACAACACACAATATTACATGCAAGGCTTTTTTTTTTTAATTATACAATGCAGAACTGTTACATATTCTTTGCTGATTACATTGAAAATTATTTCACATTTCTTGTTGCTATAATGGAAATTGGATTGCTTCCTCAAAGTAATTTTTTTTAATTGTGTTCCAAGGTGACTCATGAAGTAAAGGGGGAGTGGGGGGGAATGACTGTTCTAGGTTTTTCTGAGATGTTATGTGAAGGCTTTATGATTATATTGTACATTAATCAGATATAAGATTAAAGCCCCATAGCATCAGAAGTGGTCTGTAATTTGGTGTGTGACTGAAAAAGGCAGATCCTTGCACTGAGTTCAGAAGGAAGGCTCACAAGTCAAGGATATATTCAAAACACTCAAAGCTTCTGAGCCTGTTCAGGAGAGAGAGAGGGAGAAAAGAGGCACTGAAGTGTTTTGAAAAGCCGAGCCAGACATGCAGAGGAAGCAGCACAGGGCTGGTTCTTAGGATATAGCGAGCATAAGGCCTTCTGCTATATTTAGTTCCCCTTCCCTGCCTTCCCCTCCCCCTTCAGTGCCTATATTTGAATTTGAGTTGTAGAGCAAGTTGTCTTTCATTTAAAATAACTTTATTTCATTTTTTTTATGGCATCCTAACTTAAAAAGATAAATCACTTTTCAATTAATTTTGTAGTTAAATATAACTATGCTTAATTAGTGCTGACTTACCTCTTCTTTTCCAAAGGATTCAGTCTTTGTATGATGGAATGTGAATAATAATTATTGTGTTTCTTCTTGCACCTTACTATAACATTGAAGGAATTGTTACAAATAGCCAATTCTTATTGTTAGAAATAAATGCCTTGTCTTGCCATCTGGATCTTTGGATAAGTCTTACTTCTGTAGAAAAATAGAGGATGAAAATAGCACTGAATGTTATAATTGTTTAATGTTTGTATTTTCAGGGTTTGCTGGAGGGTCCCCAAGGTCCACCTGGCAAAGAAGGTCAAAGGGTGAGTAAACTTGGCGAACAACTGGTGAGTGTGCTAACAGCTTGATGTGCGACTTCTGCCTAAGCACTAATAAAAAATGGTAAGGTAGCAGCTGAGTATGAAGCATGCTGACAACAAACTGAGCCCTGACACTTGAGGTTTCTCTTCAGTTGAAGGAGATTTAACAATTTCAACCATCTAAAGTGTTTTAATGATTGGCAGCACAGATGCATTGTATTGTGTTTTGTGCAGTGTGCTTCTGCTGTAATTTTAACAGATTTCATTTTTTAGCAGGGATGAACTATACCTTACAACATCTAAGATATATAAAGATATTAATTTAGAGTCATTACCTAAAATATTAACAGAAACCAGTACTACTGACCCTGGTCTTTTAGATGCTATTATGCAAGTGTCAGCGCCTAACATACACGTACAAAAAGATATCATACAGTACCGGGGGTGGGGGGCAGTATTTGCCAAATACCTGAAATAAACCTTTGGTTATTCAGAATTTTAATATAATTAAGTAATTGACTGGTTTCTCCATGTTTTGTTTTTATTTTCCCTGACTTATAGAATTTGATAATTCATTAGAATAGATAACAAATACACTATGATGGTGGTATCACAAGAATTAATTCAGTTTTTGTAAAATTATAATCTAGTATGTTCCTAAAAGTTCTGGAAGATATTAAGACTCAAGCATTTCAATATTTTTACGAACTAAGTGTGTGCCCAGTCTGCAGTTTTGAAGTTGGGTCTCAATAATTCTTGGTTTATTTAGGCATCTTGATATTCAACATCTCAATTAAAATATCTGAAGTAAAAGGATTTAGTGTTTCTCATCATTGAACTTAGTAAACCACAGTGAATTTTTAAAGGCTAATTTAATGATTCCAATAATAGTAATAAAACTAACAGAAGACTAGTTCTTGAACAAAATGAGTAATGATGTGTAGGCCCCAAAGTTATGTTTTGTGTTGGTTTTTAAGTCTTAAAAATAGTACTAAATTCCGTTTAAGTTGAACATGAAGATATGAAAGCTGGGTTTATTTATGTTTCTCACTAAGGATTGAGAACTTGTTCAGAAAAAGTCAGTGTAGTAATGGAGAGTTCAAAGTTGTGTGATGAATATGTTATTAAAGTGTATTTACTAGCATATTAACATCCTTATTAAGGATTTTATAATTACTATGACTATTATGGTTAGGCAATTAACTATATAGGATACTGTGAAAAGATATTCATATTCAATTTTAGTATATTTTAGAGTTGTTCTGTGGAGTACTGAATCTGCAAAAAGACATACTTCTCCTTTAGGAACAGTTATAAATATTCCTGTGTTTTAGAAACTTCACTCTTGGAACTTCTTCATTTTTTTTTAATGCAAAAATTCAGAGTTAACACACTGTATTATATTTAATGGTGGCTAAATGGATTTGGAAGTGCTTTTTAATTTTTTTCCATTTTGCAATAGGAATTAGTGGGTTGATGCATTCATCACAGACATTTTCCTACTCACACATAAAATTGAGCTGCTGCCACCCTCCAGCCTCCATAAAAGCAGGAGCACTGATGGTTTTGTAATCTTGCCATGCACACAGTTGCCTTGAGCCAAACAATGGCAACAGCAGACTGTGGAGTCCCAACATCTGTCTTTATCTTTCTACCAGTGAGATGCTCACAACAATACTCCTTCTGCTGGCCTCTCCCGCCCAAGCACTAACAACATTGTTGGCAGTCTTAATTCAACTCCATGTGCTTTTGCATTTCCAATACATTTAATTACACAATAACATACCATTTGGAACAAGATCTTTGCTCTGTTTAATGACAAACAGGACGGTGCACATCTAATGGCTATTAAATGCTCCTTTTTATTCAATTATAGATGTCATGTTCCTCTGTTCTACTTTCAGCAGATCCTCCAAATCTTTCACATTATATGAAGTTATTGCTTTTCTCATGGGCTGTCTTTCGAAGATTAAAACACATTATTGAGTGTGTAACTAGCTAATAATTTTTTCTCTGACGTACTATTCAGACCGAAAAGTGATATTGTGTCCATTCTGAAGACTAGAACTTTAACATTTTAGGGGAAAAAAACCCCTCCAGAAACACCTAAAAGTATCTATTCTATTTGGATGCCACACTTGGAGAACATGAACTTTTTTTTTTAAATTGCCATTCATACTGTTCTTGCCATATTCAAGATTTAAATTTCCACCTACATCAGGAGCATTTTTAAGTGTTCAGCTCCTCTGAAAGTTCAACTCCTCTTAGATTAATAAGGAGTTGAGAGGAGAATCATAAAGTGTGTAATTTACCTCAGAATACACATTGAAGCAAGGTATAAGGAACTGAGAAAAATTAACTGTGCTAATGGTGATATTGAAGAAACATGTAGAAGGTTCAGGTTAGAGCTAGTGACAGGTAAATGGCAATAGAAAATGAGTATAAAGGCAAGAGAAACAGCATGCATTTTCATTTTCAGAGTGTTTTAAGTGAAGTTTTATTATATCAACCCAGACCAGAGTTTAATATTAGAATTAAAAAGAAATACCAAAGGTGCCCTGTCCCAGAGCGGGCACCCATCTATCCTGCATTCTCTTAAGAGGAAACTAGGAAAATTGTACCCCTATTGAGAGGAATAAGTCTGAGTAGAAGTATTTCTTTCGCCTCACAGGAATAATCCGCAAATAAAATTACATCATAAAAATACATATAAAGATTATTATAGAAATAGAATAAGTTTAGTTATTATTATAATAAACATAAAGATAACTGAACTGTAGTTTTTGAGTCCAAAGTTATGTCAACCTTAAAATGCTTATTGACATATACATCAAAGTGGCTTAGAAATACAAATTTACATCATTACTTAATTAGAGGATGTCAATGGTTTATTTATTTCAAGTGTAAAGGGGGATCAATACATTTTTTTCAGATAAGGTGGTAACAGCTTTTGTCTGATAGATGCACTGTAGAAGGAGTTACCTGGTGTCATTTGAGCCCATGCATGATTATTAAAATACTGGATATGTCATTTTATGTGTCTTTGATATATTATACTGTATATATAATATAGTAATACAGTATATTACTACATTATGGTCACACTGGGTTATGATCTTGCTCCCACATCAAAAAGCAGTTTAGGTTCTTACTTGTTTGAATGATGGTCAGCAATGGAAATTGATGACAGAAGTGTGTGAAATATCTTCTATCTTAGTCTCCCTGGATGCCTTCCAGATAGCCTAAAGAATAAGAAGGTTTGCAGAAAGCAGTACATTAGTGTGATATGTTTACAGAAATGTAGTGTGGGGACATCATTCAGAAGGAGAGATGAAGCCCTGAAAGTTCTTTGACTAGTTCTGCGCAGCATTAAAGGACTTTGTATCAGGATGCATGTCCTATTTTTTGGCTTTATTTAAAAGAAAATTGCAAACATGCTAAAAATTTGAAGTAATGCAGTCATGGAGAACAATTATTGTGATGATAAATAAAAATTGGATTCATAAGCACATTACTTCTCTCATACTGCTCTAGTAGCAAAATGCATAAATATTTCTTTTCTGAATAAACAAATAGATTAATAGTCTAGCATTTACCAAGAGTGTCAGTTGTGTTTTTAAGAGTAAACTCACAAGTTCCTATTCTTTCCTCACTTATTGTGACACCTTTCCCTCTCATCTCTTTTGTTATCTCTTCTCATTGTGCATGTGGCTGTCTTATACTGGAGGGGACAGCAACCTTCACGAGCAATGAGGTAGTACAAATAATGATCTTCAGACTTACATAGCTTGTTTCCTTTGCACAGCACTAAAAAGAGAGGAACAGAGTTTCAAGATCAAGTGAAGGAATTTGCTTTCAGTTTTGCATGGTTTACTACTGTGCTTCATCTACAGAAAAGCAACTACCTAGAATTTTCAGTAGCTTTACAAAAAATATTCAGTATTTTTTACTCAGAAGGTAAAAGTAATTGTCACAGCAGAAGACATCATAACCTGGTTACATCACAACCTGGCCATATTCAGAGAGCACACAGTGAACTTATTTCTGATTCCTCAGTCAACCTGAGACTTATATAATACTCATTTAAAGGGTATCTGTGCTGTGATAATGTCATCAGGGAATGCAGTTAAATTTTGTATAAGCATGTATAAGCTCTTTATGTTTCTCCTTTTACCAAGATACCCAATGTCATTCATATTTGTTAGTCATTGTGTTTTCCTGTGGGGTCAAGGAGTCCTCAAACATTTGCTTCTCTTAAAAAAGGCTAGTGTTTCCTCCTGCTCTACAAGTAGTGACTTTTTATAATTTTTTTAGGGATTTTTATCCTCAAAGAAGTTATTTGTGTTAGACATGAGACCTTACTAAGGAGGAGCTTTTGGGTTTAGTTCTGGTCACTGAAAGAAATGGGCCAGTAGAAACAGCTACTCATTCCTTTTCCCTCATTCCAGCATGAGAAATACTAGACCACTCTGTGGGCAGGCATTACGTTCATCCATAATTTTTCAGTGTCCTTCACGTTGGCTTAAGGCATGTTACTGCTGCAGCAACTTGATACTATTACACAACTGCTCAGAATGACATCAGGAGCTTCAGAAGGTAATTACACATTACTCAGAAAAGTCCCTGGTCCAATATTACCGACCCACAAAAAATAGTAAGATTGACTACTAACCTAGCATTGCACAGAATTTAAACCACAGGGGACAACTACGCCATCTTCCTGGATCCCTGTGTTGTGCAGAACTATTATTTTTCTCAATAATCCTGCACTTTCTAGGTAAGCACATCTTTTGCAGAAGTCTAGTTTCCACTTGAAAGAACATTAACAACAGACTGTTTGCAAGTCTCCTTGATTCCTTTCTTCCAGTGTTTCTTGTCAATCATACATTTCAAAATATGTATTTTATTTTACACTGGGCATGTAACTAATCTTCCATTAGCCTCCAGTAAATGGGCTTTTTGAATGTCATTTTATATTGAAGAGGTATTTAGAGTTTTTTCTCTATAATCAAGTCACCATTCCATTAATTTTTGAAAAAAATTCAACTAGGGGCCTTCAGCTCCCATGCAAAGAATTTTCCAAAGTCATCAAATAATTTTGTCATTTTGCTGTGTATCCTTAAAAATTTCTACTACCTATAGTTTACAGGTTGCATGGAGCTTTCCAGACTCTGCCTTTACTGTGTTAAATGCAATGAAGTTTATATTTCCAAATTAAAATTCCAAATGTTTTGGAAAGTAATGCTTAATTTCAGCTGGATATCTTTGTAGCAGGGATTGTCCCTGAACTTGATGTTATAAATACAATTTTTTTCTGAAAATGATTCAATTTTTAAAATATAATGCTTCAGTGAATTCCAAAAATTTTCTTAATGCGAAGGATCAAGGCAATTTTGTTAGACAACTATACTGTGAAATCTAGACAGGGTGATTTTGTATTCTCAGCTGGCCTATAGAAGAGCCAGGCCCAGCATGCAGCTAAAATACACAGCAGTTTGTGCAGCAGTTTCTGCTTCTTTATGATTCTCTTGATGCCTTCTTGAGCTCCTGAGCACTTTTTTTGTGATTTGGACACTTCTGGGAAGCCTCTGAGGATACTGAGGATGCCTGTTGTTTCCAGGTGAGGCTAAGGTAAGGGTAGCTCTAGCAGCTTCTAGCAAACTCTGCCAGCTGTCCTTGAGCAGCGGGTGCTGCAGCAGTGAGGTCAGGCCCCTTCTGGCCTGTGCTGGATGAGGACTCTGCAAGAGCAATTTCTGCAGCCGTGACACAAGCAGCCAGTAGATGCAGCAGGTGGCACAGCAGTTCATGCAGAAGGGCACAAAGAAGAGGCCAGCAAACTTTCTCTGTCCAGCATGCATGTATTTAGAGATGGTGGTCACAAGGCACAGGACCCAAGCACTACTGAAGGAGCACTGATAGCTGTTTGCTGTCAGACTTTTGTACCCAGATGAAGGACACAGCTGTCTAAGTCCATAGGGCCTCACACACTACAATCCTCTCTTGATTATTTTGAATGGTCATGGTGACTGGGAGAGACTCCTTGTAGTGGTTTGGTCCAAAATACTCATTACTGTTTATCTGCTGTGAGATAAGAATTAGGAGAAATGCAAAGCAGGCACCAAACTTGAAAGAATATAAAGAAGTTTATTAACAGACCTAAAAGAAGAAGAAAAAAAAATTATACCACCTTCAGAACTCTCCTCCTCCCCCCACCTTCCTCCCTTCTCCCACTGACAATGTAAAAAGACAACCCTTAAGATGTTCAGTCTGTTTACCACTTCCATAATAACCTTGTTCAGTCCATTTAGAAAGAGAAGTCTCTTCTTGCTCATGCTATGAAAACATTATCACAACGAGACAGCCGCCCACTTCCAAATATTGTTCAGTCCATTTAGGAAGAGGAGTCTCTCTGCCTGCGTGTGAGTCCTTTCCCCCGACTTGCAGCTTTTCCCGCAACTGCTTTCGAGGGTCCACTCTTGAAGTTTTTTGGGGTACAATTTTAAGGTTGAGCCGTTCAGAAACAAAAACAGAGGCCCTTCTCCTTCCCTGGGAGCAAAGGGTCTTCATCATCTTCATCGTTAGGACTATCTCTGGGAGCATCTCTAGGAACTGAGGTTTTCTCCTTTCCCATTTGGAGCAAAAGTCCTCATCCGGTTCATCTCTAGGGACTGAGGTTTTCTCCTTTCCCGTTTGGAGCAAAAGTCCTCATCTGGTTCATCTCTCCCTGTCCAAACTTCTCATGCAATTACAGCTGCGTCAGCATCTGCCTATCTCAGCGCAGGTGCTTTTGCTCACGAGTTGAACACTCCACCCCCCATATCTTCATGAAATTACAACAGGATACTCTGATATATCATAGCTTCACAACAGAATTTCAGGTTTAAGCATCTCCTCTCTCTCTTCCCTCAGGTTTTCAGCTCTTCACAGCACTAAAAGGGTTACTCTCACCTCGGCCTTGCAGCTTTGCAGCTGGAATGTTGAATGTTTCTTATCGCAGTGGAGAGGGGGGAGAGCCGAGCCGCTCCGGCTGCCCACGGCAAGGCAGTGGGGGGGGTTCCACGGCTGGAACAGGTCCATGGCTTCAGGATGGCCGTGGCCCGGCCCGGCCTGGCCCGAGCAGGGCCTGGCCGGGCCCACTGGGCCCTGCTCGGGCCCTGCAGCCACCTGTGCCAGCGCCGGAAACGAGAGAGAGCTTGGAGGGGGAGTTTGCCTATTCTTAAATGTGGATAACAGAGGTGATCACAACTTTAAGTGGCTTAGAGAATTGTCCATATTCAAACTGGCCAGCTGATAGGTTCTATCAGTTCCCAGAGGAAACTGTAAGCACCCCTTAGCAAGGACGTCCCTTCCGGGACTATGCTTGCTAACCTATGACACTCCTGAAGACTGGAAAAGAGCAAATATCACTTCTATCTTCACAAAGGAAGGTGCAGATAACTACAGGCCTATAGGCTTCACATCAACCCTGGGAATGTGAAAGAGGAAATCTTCCTGGAAACCATTTCCAAACACGTGGAGGACAAGAAGGTGGTTGGGATAGTCTGTATGGATTTCTGAAAGGGAAATTTTTCTTGAACAAGTACATTGCTTTCTACTATGATGTGACTAGCTAGGTGGATGAGAGGTGAGCAGTGGATGTCAACCTCAGCTTTAGCAAAGACTTTGACATTATCTCTCATAATTTTATCTTGTCAACTTCATAGACAAGCAGACAAAGTAAGTACAGGTTAGATGGGTGGATGGTGAGGTGGATTGAAAAACAGAGTCCAGAGGTTTGTCATTTACAGCACAATGTCCAGTTGGAGACGAGTCACTAGTGGTGTATCCCACGGTTACTACTAGAGCTAGTACTGCCCAGTGTCCTCATTGACCCCCTGGACAATGGGGAGGAATGTAGCAGAGAACTGGGGCAGGAGAAACCACATGAAGTTCAACAAGAACAAATGCAAAATTCAGCATCTAGGGAGGAATAACCCCAGATATCAGCATACACTGGGAACAAACTGTCTGGAAGAAAGTTTTGTGTAGAAGAACTCTTTGGACAATACGCAGACCATGAGCCAGCAGTGCATTCTTGTGGCATAAAAAGGCCAATGATATCCCGGCCTGCATTTGAAAGGGCATTGCTAGCAGGTCAGGGGAGATATCCATCCTTCCCCTTTGCTCAGCGCTGGTGAGACCACCTCAAGAAAGATACCGACTTCCTGAGGGGGATCTAGCACAGGGCCACAAGGTGCAACTGGAGAAGCTTTCATGGAAGCAGAGACTGAGAGAGCTGGGACTCTTCAGTCTGGAGAAGGCTCAGTGGAAATCTAATCAGTGTGTAAGTACCTGATGTGAGGGAATAAAGAAGAGGAAGATACATTCAGTATTACCTCAGTAGCAGCTGGTGACAGGACAAGAGGCAATGGGCAAAAAATTAGAAAAAAAAACAAACAGAAAATTCTGTCTGAACACAAGAAAGCACTTTCTTACTATGAAGTTCATCAAATACTGATGCAGATTGCCCAGAGAGGTTGTGGAGCCTCCATCTGTGCAGATACTCAAAAGCTAAGTAGACACAGTCATGGACAATTGATCCTGCTTGAAGACTGGGATTATACTAAGTGATCTCAAGAGTTTCCTCCAAGCCAGACAATTCTGTGGTTTTTATTTGACTAGCTCTAGCTTATTCTCAGCATAGCTGCCAACAACTTCATTTCTATGGATTAATAAGATTTTTTAAAAGTCTTTTATTTTTCCATCATGGTGGTTTTCCTGGTTCCAGTGGTGAATTGGGTTCAAGCATTTACAAATCTTTCCACAATATCACAGCCGTATTCTTGACTCTGTGTTCCTTGGGATGTTGCAGATGTCCTGAAGTAAATATTTTAAAAGAACTTCCGTATTTCCAATAGTTGTGTTTATAATACCAAATACTTCACTTAAGAGGAAGCTATTTTAGCATTATCTTAGTAATAGATTAAACACGTCATAAAACTGAGAGTCTGTTGTCATATCTAGTATTTCATCACTGTTTTCACTAAAATTACATGTTTTAGTGGAATTGCAAATTGGGACCTTGTGGAATTGCAGTATTTGCCTTACGTTAATAATCAGTTTACTCTCTGAGATTACAAATTTTTCTAATCAAGTATGAATAAAGTTATTTTGACAAAGTGGAAAATCTTCATAAATAAATAGATGAAGAGCTGTTAGATTTTCTTACCATAATTATTTAGAGTGGCATCAAAATTAAATTCAGATTGCATTTATCTGAATTATAGAACTTAAATATTTCTTTGACATTTTTGTTTTCTAGTTCAGTGAGTAAATGTTGTACTTAACCAATTATAAAACGAATTTACAGAGCAATGATAACGTTTGCATTGCAGGTTAGCCTCCTGGCACAATGCAAAATGTTTTCTTCACAGCTAAAGCTCTGGAGTTTTGGAATCTCTTTTAATCTCAGTCCTACTTGACTTTAATGTAAGTTATTTTAAAACATGCAAAGTTCCAATCTGATTTCCTCTTTAAGTTGGAGTTCTGTATGTTCCTTCACTCTGACATTTAATAGTCCAAAAATGCTTAACGTAAAACAGTTTTTTCCCCTGGATGTTTCTACCTTGAAGTACATTTCCAGTAAAATAGGATACAGCTTAAAAATATTTCCTTTTCCCACTTTGGCATTTAAAAATGGAATGAAAACGTTGTAATTTAGAATGCTAAAGACAGATTTGTCAAATAGAAAAGTTCTGGTTTTTTTCCCTTGTTAATTTCCACTGTAGAAATTAAAATCTTACTTTTAATGGTATAGCAGAAATGGTTTAGCTTTTAAGAGGCTCATTTAGAATTTTCAGACTTTCTTTCAAGTACTCTACTACTAATACTTCTTTTGATGTCTTTTAGCAAAAGGTATAGACTCATGAGAGAATAAGAATTTATTTCTCATAGTTAAAAACAGGTATAAATTATCTAAATATAGTTGAAAGTTATTTCTTTGAGTGATTTTGAATTAAAATTGAGCTTTTATGGATACACTTGAAAAATTGTGATGGATTTTTTCTAGCGATTTGTTAGCAAAATAGGTTGTGGCATTCGACTTCTCAGCATTGCTCTGCCTGTTTAAGGACCTTTTTTTTGTTTGTTAAATGCACTTGAATTTTATGTAATCTGGCTAGGGATTCCCTTTTAGCATTTTATGAATGTCACAATGAAGAAGCTAGAGATTTTGTAAATAATTCCTAAAATTATTTTGGAAACCCAAGATTGAGTGCAGGAGTGCATCTGCATTAATGAGGAGCTCACTACTGACTTTTGTCCCAAAACAGGGGATTAGGTTCTGTGTGCTCTATTCTTCTCTGACCCATGTTTCTGTGAAAGGTTTTAGTGCGATATGAGGAACAGACTTGCAATTGATTTCTGCAAACAGCTTAATTTCTTGCCTTCTGGCCTTATTTCCTGTGATTTTGTTCAGGTTTAACATTTAATATAGAGGTTAATTTGTAATATACTGGTTACCGTAATGTGTCCTCAAGGCCAAAGTTAATAGGATTGAAGAAGTAAATTCAAGTCGTAACACTGTATTACTGAAGTTGAAAGGTTTCATTGTCTGCAGCATAGATTTTCAATTTAGGGGAGAGAATATCCCAACTCTTGCTGCAATCTGAGTTAGTGTAGGCCCTGGAACTTTTCTGGCTGCTTGGTGGCAACTTTGGGCATCTGGAGAAACTGTTTTTTAGCTGCCCAGAACTACACTCCTGTGGCTGCGCTTAGATACCCAAAGCGCTGACAGGCATCTGTGGGTTAGGCACTCTGAGACCAGGGCCTTTCCTCTCCACCCACCTCCTCTTTTGGTTATATCTGTGCCTTTGTCAGTCCGATTTTGAGGATTAACCAAGAGAATCATAGTTAACTTGGCAAACAAATTCCATAAACCTCATTCATTTTGCATAACAACTACAGTAGTTAAGGTTTTAAAGCCCAGGTATCTACTTTCCCTAGAACTAATACCTGTTTTGAAATGTGATGATGTGTTTCAAGAACCACTAATTAGCACTTTCCCTTGAAAATTCACATGGACTTATTCTAAGAACTTTTGCCTTCACACTCAAGTGTAGATTCTTTAAATTATTAATTCCATAAATCATGTCTGTTCGTACATAACTGCTTGATTTTATCCTTAAATAATCCACAGCTTATTTTTAAACACTAGGGTTAGAGATCTTACTCCTCTAAAGTTAGAGAGATGTGAATAGATGGATAGGGCATGATACAGCAGTGGGTTACAATACAGATTTTGAATTCTTGCACTGTGTGTTGGACCTGCAGCAGTGCCCAGGGGCAGCAGTCAGAACCAGAGCACAAAGCCTATGGAAGGATGGCCAGAGCCTCTCTTCTGAACTGCTCTCCATCTCGTGTCAGGCAAAGCTCATCAAGTCATTTCAATTCACAGAAGGCGTGAAGGAAGAGAGGAATAAAGAATGCAGCTGACCATGTACTTCAGCTAGGCACTCAGCTGGGTTTCCTGAAGCACATAATTTCTCATTTACTTTATTTTTAGTATTTTATCTTTTTTTGCCCCTAACCAAGCAGTTGTTATTTGAATGATTTGTTATTTGAATATTCTAGCTGAAGTCTGTCCTTTGGGAAAGGGGAAAGTAGCCTGCTGTACAAATTAGCTGGGGTCAGGCATTTCAGGGGTCAAGGGGACAGCATACAATATCAGTAACATTTAGAAAACTTCTTTTCACATTGATTGCTGGAAAAAATATATGCAGCACAAAGGAAATAACCAGCAGCTGTTTTGGTCTTCTTCAGATATTCTAAGTAGCATTAGACAACTTGTTGACACCATATATCATTTTTAAGTTAATGTAGGTGGTATTGCATTTTTTATTTAGTTAAAGGAACAATGTGATGCCTAGGACATTTACTTAAATTTGAGTGGTTTTATAACCTCAATATTTGCTCAGTGATCTCAGCTAAATAAGGTAACAGGTCCCTGTGTGGGCTGTCAGCCCTCTGCACAGCAGTGTGGTACTGAGTATGGCTCTCATGGAGCTGCCACAGCCCACTGCTGAGCAGGAGATGGGAACTGTGGCTCTCTGCTAAGCCCACGCTACAAACCAGAGAGGACACTGAGATGTTTTTCACTTCTTTGTTGCCAGAAGGATGACTCTAAAATCAAGATGTAAATATTTAGTCATGGTCTGGCTCATGGTCTGCTTAAGGCAATATCATTATGGGCTTGTCAAAAACATTCTTCTAATTGTTTTAATTGCCCTAAACAAAAATACAAACTAATTTTTTCTGCTTGCACTGTTACTATAGTATATATTTTATTTTTTTCCTGATGATGCTGAGAAGTCATAGAGAAGCAGGAGTGCTGACAAGCAGGCGGAGCTTTGGGTATTCCTAACATCGAAGTCTCTGTATCTGAGAGGCATTGCTGAAAGATAGTGGCCTTTCATATATTTCTGTATTAAATTTAAAACACCAGACAGTTTATAAAGGTGCTCGGAGACAAAAAAAGGACTTTTATTACTCTATAAATAGTGTATGCCTCATACTGCTCTGTGTGGTTGTTTTACATACAACATTGCATAATGGCTAAAAATATAATGATGGGATAAAAAGTGGGGCAAATGTTTCTTCTGTGTTTCACTGGGTATGTGTTCTAGTAATTAATAAATAACAGTGAAAAATAACTACCCCCAATTTTTATATTTTATAACTGTTTTTTCAGAAAGTTCATCAAGTTTTGTCTTTGCTGTCATAAATCACATTTTAGTTCATCTTGTAAACAGAGATAAAATTGCCTTCCCAACATATTCCATGTTTTCCTGTGTAATTAACACCTCGTTCACAGTTGTGTCTGCCAGTCAAAGCCCTGTCTTCTTCATCCTGACACTTCCTTGATACTTTGTTTAGACTGCTATGATTTTAAGTGTCATCCCCAGGATACTTTAAATAAGTTCAAACAGGAAAAGGAAGGTGCTTCAAGAAGTCAACACTGTAGATCTTTATAACTCAGAGGGACTATTTTAAAAGTATGGAGCAATTTATCTTTGTTTATTGCATTATTACCTCTCAATCTGTTTTTCATACTTTCTAAGGGAAGTTTACTGGTTTGTTGTTTTAAAAAAATCAGGAATTATTAGTTTCCATCTGTATTTCCGGACTAGAGATCAGTCCAAAAGTACAGATGTAGAGAACTGCAGTGCCCTTTCCTTGTGCATGTGTGCCTTTCCTGCTGCTGTGCCCTGTCAGGCCAGGCAAGATCCTCATCTGCTCAGTGAACTGCATCAATGAGCTGACCAAAGTCAAAACCTACCCCACCTTAGGCTGGCTGAGTTCCCAGCTCTAGCTGGTCCCAGGGCTGCAGGGACAGTATTACTAGCACAGCAGAGGATGTCTGGGAGCAGGTAGTTAGGGCCAATAGAGTCTTGAGCCCAGCCTGGGCACCTAGCACTGTATTTTGGTTCTAAAAATTTACCCTTAGCTGCCCTAGTTAGAGCCCTGCATGTGCAAGTACTGGTGGGATTAAACAGCTCAGCACATAACATATGTCTCAGCTAGTTAAGACCCAGGAATTTGACACTCCAAATATGCTGAGGTGGTTTTGTTTCACGCTGCCCTTAAAACACGCTGACTGACTGAGGATATTCATAAAGCTGTGGTGGCAGTGTACATGTTGTATGGCACAACCCAATGGCTGAAACACAGCCACACAACCTTTGTTCTGTTTCTTCTTCAGCTTGAAGTGCTTCGAATACCTACCCCTCTCAGGAGAGTCCCTGGCTTCCAGACAAGAGCTTACCCGGGAGAGCTGCAGGGTGTGAGGGAGAGGGATTTTCCACCCTTACTGACATCATCTTCCCCTCAGCATAGATCAAGATTTATGAAATGTAGAGCATGAGAGTGCTTTCCTACAGATCGGGGCTCTCACCTGGAAATAGCGAAACTGGATTTCACTTTCTGTTCCTGAGAATACTTCTACAGTATTCTGCAGTATATGTGAGACTCACAGTATATGTGAGACTGTTACTTAATAAAATACGGAAGTAGGGACCATAGCCTACAGAAATATCCCTATGTGCTAATTGCGAGCTGTCAGCAAGAATTTTGATTTTTTCACATTTTAAGCCAAGTTTTCACCAGGACATCTCCCTAGTGCTTGACATTAATTTACATTTGCCATATTCCAGGGGAAAGTTTACTCTTAATGGATATAATACATTTTTTCTTTGCCATTTGCACCTACATATTAGTTGTTCTCAGCTGTTGTTTCTAAAAAATGTGCATCAGATTTCAGCTTGGCAATCAGGATGTTAATTCCTGTAAATTACTTCCATTTTTGTGTTGATCTTCCTAAAAAAAAAAGCATATGTGAAAACAGTTGTTCAAGCAAATTGTACTAAAAAATTGTAATAGTTACATATGCATGGTTTTTTTAGAAACTGAGTGGAAAGCCTCCCTTAAGTAGACTTTTATGGACTTTAAGTTTTAATGCAAATGATTTTGTGTGTGCATTATATATACACATGGTAGTAATTGCACAAAGAAGGTGAATTGTTTTTGCAAATAAATTTCTGGCTTTTGCGCTCTTTATCACATCCCAGAGAAGGGTATGGGTGTTTGTTAATTGGGTTATACTGCACATATGTACTGACAGTGCATGTCAGACTTCTGCAGCACAGTTTAACATCCCAAGCTCCAGTGTATTCATACAAACATAATTTCTTTACACCTCATCAAGATACTTTGTTAACAGCCATATCAATGTGCACTCACATTTGAGACAAAGCTTCAAAACGTGAAAATAAATGTTACGGGGATGCAAATAGAGTTTGTCATAACTATTAAGAGCAATCCTAGAATGACTCATATTAGATAGTGTTGCAGTGACTGATACAGAGTATTCATTTGGGATGGGTTTTGATTTTTTTTTTGCTAATACATAAGGCAATAAATCTTAACATTCTTATTCCAAATCAGTCCCCAACCACAGCATTTATAAATGTCTGTTGTAATTTTTTGTTTCCAGGGGAGACGAGGCAAACCAGGCCTTCCAGGAAAACCGGGGCCACCAGGACCTCCTGTGAGTAACTAACGAGAGGAATGGGAAATTTTCACTCTGTCCTTGGACTTTGTTAACTCTTGAATAGCAGATTACTGGATCATAATTATAGTTGAAAATGATTGATCTGTGTGTACTCTGCTGTATCAAACAGCTACTACAGGTAGCCTTTTGTTACAGCAAAAATAAAAGAACTGGGTCCACAAGTATAAGGGACTACACAGGAGGGAAAGAACAAGATGGAAACATCAGCAGAGGAAGCAGAAATTGGCATTTCAAAGAAAGATTGGCCATGTATGCTTACTGTGAATACTGTGCATTCATTCCCTTTGCAAAATGTGTGATGCTCTGTAGAAGAAGGGATAATTTCTGTCTCAGAGGGGTAATTTGAAAGATGAAGGACTGAGTAAAGCATGTGCCAAGTGTCTGAATGATGGGGAGGATTATACCCAGCACTGGAATGAGCACTCAGCTGTAGTTCAAATGAGTTGA
Source organism: Corvus hawaiiensis (assembly GCF_020740725.1). Taxonomy (NCBI): domain Eukaryota; kingdom Metazoa; phylum Chordata; class Aves; order Passeriformes; family Corvidae; genus Corvus; species Corvus hawaiiensis. Next base: position 30,567,579 of record NC_063215.1, read on the forward strand.
CTGAAGAATTAAAAAGATTAAGAAATACATTACTTTATGAAAGGATTTGTAACATGAAGAACTAAAGGGTTTAGCTCAGATCTAAGAGTTTTGGGATTTTTTCTTCTCTTTTTTTTTAAATATAAAGGATTTAAAATTCAAGTCAGGCATGGATGTTTATTGGTCTTCAATGAATGCAGCCTTCTTTTGATAGAGGAAGACTTGGTCATGTTTGTAAAATTCTCTGTATATTGTATTGTAAAAATGCTGTCATGCACAAATACAAAACAACTATTTGTGGATTAAGTAAACTTCTGATGCTTTACATTCTTAATATAAAACAAAATATTCATAATCCCTTCTTTTTCTTACCTGGATAAAGGCTAGTGGTTTATGCATCTGAACATTTGATTCATATGCTTCAACATTGTCTTATATGTAGAGAAGAGAATAATGCCCGGCTGCATGGGATACAATGACTAAAAAGAAACAGATGTCATCTACCCTCATCCAAAACAAAAACTGCATAGATTTCATCAATAATTTTTTCTTGCAAAAATGTGTTCAGAAAGAGGAATTTATGATGGAATTCATTTATCCTGCCTAAAATCAAACGGTCAAAAATCCCTCCCTCTCACTCTTCTCCCTTGCATACAGTCAACATTGAAGTCTTGCTTGTTTGGGTCTTTTGCACAGTTCTACTGCTGAAATGGTATTGCAGACTGCAGGAGGCCAAACAGAGGAAAGGAGTGATGCAGAATCTTTCTTAATACAAGTGCCAAATATAACCTTTAAAGGATAAAAAGCAAACCATAGCAGAGGTCAATGTTAGACCTAATTTACTTAGCTTTTTGTGAGCCAGTAAAAAGCTGTTTCTCTGTTACAGATTTCTGCCATCCTAGATTTGCTGGCAGGTCAGGCTTGTGAAGATGTATGATCCTTGACAGATATACCAGAAATCTTGAGTGGAAGCTAAATTGCGCTTCTATTACTGAGACATATCTCAGATTTTCTTACAGCAAGTGGAAATCTCTGTCAGCATGGCAACGTCACTACAAGGAACTCTGTATTGGGTACTATAGCCTAGCACTACATAAAGAAAAGCATTCCTCAAGCAGCCATGGCCTAAATATTGGTTAAAAGTATTTGTTTCTGGTATAGCTATCTTGATGCACTCCTCGCTTTGGATACAGCTATACCACCATCTTGTGTTCCTCTTCCAAGGCTGAGAGCAAAACACATAGAAAGGGCATATTCCAAAAGCAGTGATGCCTGCTAACGTACACTGGCAGTATCCCCATATTTCAAGTGTCACAGCTTGTACGCACCAAAAAAACTTCAACATGATCCATCGTTCTCCCTCTCTTTTTCAAGGCTCAAACCATATTTAGTTTTGCTGTGCTTCCAGTTACCCTTCTCTCCTAATAGTAAGCAGCTTCTTCATGCACATGGATGCATTGCTAGCCTTTACTTTGGCCTTTCCAAAGTGCAACAGAACAGTCACACCTGCAGGGTGGTTGCTGTCATAAGTTTGACATACACAGGGTATTGACTGAGTATGTAAAATTTAGACTCCAGTATAAATAATCTTTGTTTTTGCTTGATGTTTCAAAAGAATATGAAATTCGTTTTTGAGAAAAAGGAGATTCAGTCATTAATTGTTAGGGTAGCTACAGTATACAGTGTGTGTTTGAAATTAATACATTTACTTTATCAGTTTATGCCATGATGTTAAGTATTTAACTTAGATATTAGAACAGTTAAATTCTCAGTAGTGACAAAAAAAAAGTAAACACAAAAACCATGAGAAGGAAAGTTCTGCTTCTCTGAGGAAGAAGTTGGTGGACATGATAAAATACTCAGGGTATTTATTAAAAAGGACAGTCCTAATAACAGTGTGTGCAGATAGAGATTTGTGGGGAAAAGACTGGGGGTAAAATTAAAGAAAACTGGAAAGTTACAAAAATTGCAGTCAGCACACATGCTGTGCTTTCATGTGACAGGAGTGTAAAAGCACCTGCTAGCAGTCAAAAATCTACCTGTCGTATGGCAGCATTTAAGACTTTTCTAACCTACTCTCAATATCTCATAATTTTTCTTTTTCTTCCCTAACCTAATTTCTGGGGATTTTTTTTCAGTAAAATTCATGCTTGGAGTGAGTTTCTAGTCCCTTAACACCATCTGCACAGCTTTGGTTAAAAACCTATATCACTGTCAGAAACAGGTTGATTGGCATCTGGTAATGAAGCTACTCAGTTAAAGTGGGGCTTTCCATGAAATTTCTTCCAGATATCCTTTCTTTTGTGTCATTTTTTCCTTATCCTTTCTTTTATGTTATTTTTTTCCCTTTGGAGCACATCCTGTGCTCACACAAAAGGCAAGCAGTCAATGAGGATTTTTATTGATCAGCTATAAAAAATATTTTGTAAACCTATGGAATATGTTCCCCCTTTGAGTATTTGTTTAAAGTCTATTACATATTATAGACTTTTGAAGTGTTCTTTGATTCCCTTCTGGTTCAAAATTCGTGGTATGCATCCATGCTGTCTGATGTTGTTTTTGAGTACTGTTCTGTTATTTCAGTACAGGAGTGCCGGGATGTGTTTTCACACCTGTCTCAATCCAGTGCGTAGCAATTTGTGCAGAAGACAAGAATCCAAGTAGAGCAGCAGCTCCCTCTAGTGCATTTTGACCCCTTCTCCACTTTTAAGGTGCCTGGATAGCAGTGAAAAGCTTCTGTTAAACTCACCATTCACTTTGCTCTCACAAGCATTCTGAAAACTGTGATTGTAAAATAATATCTCTGTACCCTTCAAATGTATTTTATATATTTGCCTACTTCCATTTTCTTCTAAAGTCTTCTGAAAGAGAGACTGTCATATGCTGTTACCCTGCTTGGCGTGGCTCTTCACTGAAATTGAAATGCTGATTTTATGAAACAAAAAGAATTGCTATGATAATAGGATGCTATGAGGTTGTAAGAAAAGGATTTTGATCAGACTGCAGAACAGAGCTGATTTCTTTCTTCTGCCATAGCTGTTAACAAAAGTCTATATGATTCAGCAACACAGAAGGGGTCGCCAGCAGACCACAGCTTGTTTTGCATTATGTATAACGCATTGACTTTCTAGATACTACACCATTTTAAAAGCAAATCACAGAATCACAGAATTAGTAGGATTGGAAGGGATCTCTGTAGATCATCTGATACAACCTCCTTGCTCAAGCAGGGTCATTTGAAAGCACAGGAATGTGTCCAGATGATTCTTGAATCATCTTCCAGCATCATTCTTCCAGCAAGAAAGGCTCCCCCACCTTCCTGAGCAGTCTGTTTCACCATGCTGTCACCCACACCATAATATGTGAAATGTACCTGGCTTTTGTATCCTTGGCCTAAGGATGTACAGGCCCAAGTTTGCACTCTTTACTTAGGCAAAGTACTTTTCTGGTCTTGGGTTGTTGAATTACTATCTCCCTCACTTTGTGTAGTGTTCTGTTAAGAGGAGAAAATTTATTTTTCTGTTTGTTCTGCCTGGAAAATAGCTGCCTGGTGTCTGTCACTGTTGAGGTTGGGGGTTTATTTATTTATTTACTTTTACCTTAATGTGATTCAGCAGGTATATCTATTTATATAGATGGGTTAGAAGACAGAAGAAAGGAATTTTACTAATTTCTCCATTGAGGGTAAACTTTATCTTTCCTGCCCTAATTTTCTCTGTCTCTACTGGAACTGTTATGACTGGAGGAATTCCATTCCTCAATATCTCCTATTTTAGTGATTTAGTTTGTTTTTAAAATCAAAAGGGTGCTAAGCTAGAGCTGTGCTGCAGACTTGCACCAGTATAACAGCATTCTTTGAGGTGGCTCTGACTTTTCCCCAGCTGCTGTTTGGCAGAAGTGAAATGTTATCAGCATTGGTTTGTAAAGGTAAAGAAACATGAGGACTGCTTGTTCTGGACAAACACAATCTTGTCCAACCTACCTGTGGCAGAGGTGGGAAAGAAACTTAGGGTGTGCTAAATCACAGGCTAGTAAACTGTAATCACAATTATTCATTCTCTTAAACTGATACGGCAAAACCAAGCTATTGTTTTCAACCAATAGATGTAATTTTTGCATTTCACAATTGCTATAGCCCTTGAAGCTCATCACTCAGTTTATCATGTACCTTTGCAAGAGGCTGAACTTCATATCTTTTATCTTCTCAAGTATTTTTGCTTGGAAGATGAACTTTGTTTTAGTTTTTAAAGTTTTATATTAAAATAGGGTTTTATTTCTGTCTGCATTTCATATGATGCAGTAGAGAAGTTCACTTGAACTTCTTCATTTAATTACATACACTTTTGGTCTTGTGATTCAATACATATGTCAGTGCCACCAAACTAGTTATCTTAAGTAGCCAGCAGTTCACCTTGGAAATTTCATTTCCTCTGCCTTGGGAAATGCTGTCATTCCTCTACCAATATTTTGAAAGCGAGTGAATGTTATCACTTAATTACAATAAAAAAAAAATTAAAGCAAAGATAAATGAAAATTGTCAGTAGCATTTCTGGCTTTCCTGGACTTTCAGCTGCTTCCTAGAAGAAAATACTTACAGGATAGTGTGGGAATGGCTGGCAAAGATTTGTCATATTGCTCGTTTCTATGCATTAAGTTTTTTTATCCGCATCAAAATGTAATTTGTTTCGTACATTATATTGTGGCAGACATCGTGCTTTCACCATTCTTTCCATTTGCACTTTGGAATAGTTATACAATATCACACATCTGCCCTGATGAGTTTCACAATGTTTTGCGTTAAAATAAACAGAAAAACAGTGTCTCATTTTAATGGGCAGGCACCAATGTGAAATACAAGGATGAAGTAACTGCACTGAGTCACTTGCAGGCTGTGTTCTCTGAAATGGCCTATTTTTGAGATTCAACCAGTGCAATTTGCTTGTTACCCATTTTATGCATGGACTGTGAGATTGCATAGACTTTTTCAGCAGTCTCATCTTTGCAGAAATGCAGATGAACTATAAAAGTTAAGGGAGGAAAATATATTGTAAACCCCAGTAATTTCACTGTTTGGAGCTATTTCCCTTTAAGCACCTGTGTTTCTGTTCCTTCCTGTCTGTAGAAATAACATCTGAAACCTGTTTGCAATTTTGGAAAACAATCAGGACACATTTTAAGTTCTTTCCTTATTCATACAACTGTACTCTCTGGGCACTTCACTCCTCTCAATTACACAACTTGATAGTAAAGAAGAAAAAGGAAATCCCGCTCAAGTGAGCTTCAAAGTGGCAGATGTGCAAAATTCTCATTCAAAAGCTAGAAACTGCTGGTACAATAATTCTTCAACTGTTGTTAATTTCATTGCTTCTCCACCTTCAAGCCAATGCTGCTGGTTCTTTTTTTTGTCTGTAGAGACTTCAGAGTTGAGTATGCCACTGTATTAGTGTAGTAAAACTGCGGAAGAGAAGAGACTACGGTTTAGGAAGATAAGTCTTGAATAAAAAGATTTTCTGTTGTTGTACACTTGTTTTACTAGTTTTTATCATAGAAAGAATGAAGGAACGATGAAATTACTAAATTTATGTCAATTTTTGGAAAACAGAAATACTGAACTGGTAACACAAAGCCTATGGCACAGTCAAGAATGCAACTCAAATGCCTAAAGTTCTCCTTGACTGTCTCAGTCATGGGACAGTTCTGGGGGTTTTTAAGGTTATGTCTGTTTTTCAAAACTGTGGCATGTACAATGTACTTTTCATCTTGTCAAAAATCATTTATTTTATATACAAATAATATCAGAGATTTTGGGGTTGATGGCAGATATGGCATTAAGTTCTTCCTGGGTTGTGTGGCTGCAGCAGTTTCAGTTGTGGACAAACAGTAAAAGAAACATGGTACATGGTGTCAAATGCAAAGGTAGAATAAGTTCTTATTTTTGACTCCTTGCAGGATTTCAGGATCCTGCAGTAATCCTGGGTCAAGGATTCAACATGGCACGTTTACAGTGTTTGAGACATCTAGGCAGTGTCATCATACTTCAGTCCCAGTTCTGGATTGCCAGCTTTAATGTGGATATCAGAGTAAAAATTCTGCCATTAACTTCAGAAATCAGAGTGGAGTGAGATCTCAGTGAAAACATCATGACTATATTGATCTTATTTTTAACATAAATTTGAAGTGACAATTCACTTCAAAATAACATGAATGTAAAAATATATGGCCTTTTATCTCTTCCAATTTAGGGAAAATGAGGTAGTGAGACACCTGAGTTGTTTCATGTGCCTTCCAAATTTTCCTAATATCCACGCTAAGACAAAAGCTGCAGAGGGTGAATTGTAATTATAAAAAGCCCCATAAAAGGAGAGTTGCTTTTGTGCCCTGTGTTACATCCAGGTCAATCAGGCTAAGTGACTTACTTGAATATATTGTAATCTTTTTAATACAGTCAAGTGTTTCTTACAGCCATCATGAGTGGTTGTTGTTCATATTGCATTATGTAAAAGCTCCAACTCAAAGGGAGTAAATGTGCTAGTTTGTAAATTTAATTGAGTCTTAGTACATAAGTTCTTGACTTCTGTGTTCCGCTCCATCTACCAAACCTAAAAATCTCATTGAGGGCATGTTTTTTGGCAGAATATGTCTAAAATTGAGGGATTTAATGTCCAAAAATGTTTTTTCCCGAGCACATTTTTAAGTCTCTGTCCTAAATATTCATTTGAGCAGGAAGTTCCTTTTTCACTGTGGAATTTCTTGATGAAAGTTATGTGTTTAAGTACAAACTTGCGATGCTAATAAAACTAGGAAGTTAATATTCTGGAGAATTCTGGCATTCCTCAATTTCACTTACAGTACTCTCAAATGAAATATCTATCTGTTTGCTCACATTAGGAACTGCTTCTACATCAGAATTTGTGCTTTGAGTTAGTTGAAGGAGTTTTGAAATGCTGCAGAACAAGAATGTTGTTCATACCAGAAGGGACTTGTTTTAAAATTTTTATGGATTTAAATTCTGTCTTCTCTGACAGACCAATTCACTTGAAAATAAGTTGCTGTTTTTCAAAACTCAGAGATTTAAAAACTAACATTCTTCTTCCTCTGTGCAAGAAAAAAGGAAATAATGAAGATACAGAAAATAATTTACTGTGCACTCAAAAATCAAAACTCTTTTACATCTCCACTGCTCTTTAAATACAGATATGCAAACATAAAATTAGTTAAATTAAAATGATGCATATTTTTCCATATAGGGTCCTTCTGGACTAAAAGGAATTCTGGATTCATTGAACAAGCATTATAATGAGGTATGGAGATTTGATTTAATGTCTGTGTGGGTTTATTACTTAGTATCTAAGGTAGAAATTACTACAGTTTTGATCCTTGTGAACCACTTTCTAAATGAATTCAAAAGGTAATTTCTTCCCTACCCCCTTTCTGCATCCCTTTACAGTCTCAGTCCACACTCCTGTCACATACCTGCTATCTTGCTGCCATGTGTCTTGCCTTCCATCCAACTTCTACTCACTTGTTTTTGACTGGTATAACTCAAAAAGGAGATGTTATTGTGAAGCACCAGCTCCCCATTTCTAAACCTAATTGCTCTAAACTGTACTTCATATTTCTTTCTTGACCAACTCTGCCATGAAGAATCATGATTAAAATAGAAATCTAGAGTAAAATAGAATCTAAGAGTAAAATAGAAAGACAAGGAGGCATAATTTTGAAAAGATCTGATAGCAGTCCATGAGAATTGTCCTTATGTTTGTATTATGGACTAATAAAAATATTGTGTTAATTGTAAAACCACCTGCAGCTAAAAGAACTTAATAGAAAAAAGATGTTAAAATTGCATCGGATGATGTTCAGCATGACAGAGCTTTTACATTCTTACTGCAGATATTTCAAACCATTTAGGCTTTGGTAGTGTCTGCCATTATAAAAGAATACAGCAGCTTGCTTAATTGATTTGGGAGTATGTAATCTATCTGATCAGAAAACTATTTCATTCAAAAATTCATGATGCACTGTTACAGCATTATTTGCCCAGTACAATGGTTAATGTGTGTATCATGAATTAAGTCATTCAGATCAAGCCTGGAGGACGTTAATTTCTTTTAATATTAGAATGCATAACTTAAAGAGCACATGTATTCGGGGTATTTTTCTTGTATAACATTCCCAGATGAGTGCTAAAATCTTTCCTTGAATAGGGATTCTGGAGTTAAATTCATGTCAAACATACCTTTCCAACTGCTTTTATCACTGAAATGATTCCTCTGTTAATTCTGACATTGAATCCATTCCAAATCAGTATATCACCTTAGAAGCATGTATTAGGAATTAAGCCTAGAGCATTTTTATGCCTAGAGACTTAGTTTCTGTATTTGGTCTCGTGCTTCATATGAATGTGTTATAGTTTTATATATTTTGGTTTTCACAATTGGTTTCCTTACCAGTTTCTTTTTCCTGCCAAAGAGCTTTCACTGATACCAGCACTTTTTCCTCTATGGATACCATATTTATTGTAACTCATTCCCCATTCTGCCTTATGAATCTCTTTTATCTTGATAGTCCCTTTAAGGTTAATTCTGCAAGAGGAAATACAGTGGTGATCTTCAGGAAATGACACACATCTGTCTCCAAAAATCACATATCTTATAATTATAAGACTCTAAGTATTCTTAAGGTGGCTTATATTTCCTAATTAACAATATTCTGGAAAAAATGTAGACCAACTGCTATGTGCCTATAAATTAATCATCTTTTAAATCCTGTACAGCTTACCAACTTTATTCTTCCTTCAGCTGTCTGGTTTGAAGATTTTAATGACTCTGTCATGAGCAATTAACTGTTCAACAAGGAAATGCTGTTTGATTCCAGATGAAAGAGGAGTTGGCTTTCTGATTCAAGTAGAAGGTTCTAAATATGCAAAATTTCTTTAACTAAATACTCAGAGCCTCCTAGAGTCAACTTAAGTCTCCAACTGCTACAACAAACACATTAGTTCCTATACATTTTATTAAGGGAATGGGATATTCCCATCAAGGACAAGACAAAGAGGTCTTCAAAGAAAAGGACAGCTTCTCTGCTTTGCCATTGATTCACTTAGGCAGGTGTATGCACCAGTAACTTGTCTTTTTCCCATACTGTTACATAGTATGACAAAAGCTGATTCTGTCCACGGCACTTTGGAGACATCAAGCAGTCTTTCACATTCCAGTATTGAATTTGCAGCATGTCTCAGTTATTTGCATTGGTAAAATGATATTTGAGTGATATTCTGAGGTTTTTGAGGCTCCTTACAGCACAGGGAGTGGGGGTGTCATTTTCCATCATTTTATCCCTGTTCTCAAGGATGTCATAAGGTCTTCTTTCGGTTTGCTGTTTGAAGTGTTTACATATTGGCCACATTGTAGTTGTTATAGGTATTTTAGCACCTTCTTTTTTTCTGAGGATATTAGTATCACTTCTTTGTGTTGGTATTTCTAGGAACCATGGGAAACTGATACCAGGAAATGTGGTGGCTCTTAAGACCCATCATAATTAAGAATATTTTTTCTGTTTCTCTAATTTCTCTGTTTCTTAGCATATCATTTGCAATTTTTCTGATTCGTGTATGGTAATTTCTGATTGCTGTAATAAGTACTGATAGCTGCACAACATATTTAAATAATTTATTGCAACCAGGATTTTTCTGGGTCAGCATCAATCACTTTATCAGGGTGATTTTTAAGGAGGCTGGAGTGCAAGCCTTTAAAAGTGTAATTTACTTGATCCATGTATACAGTGAAAGAGAACACTATAAATACAATTGCTGATTGCAGCAGCAAATTGTGCTGAACAGCAAACCAAGATCAGCAGTCTTTCTTTAATGAAGGTGAGAGGAACCTGCCCAGGATAAGTAGTAGCATTGATCCTTAATGGGTTGGGAGACAGTGCTGCAGCATTGCCTCCCTCATTCTTCCTTTGTGCCTGTTCCTACTAGCGGGTGACTATTTTTATACTCCCTCTTGTTATGTCTTTTGTGCTTTCAGCGTAAATGAGATGCTTTGCGTGAGTTCGATAAACGCATTTTGTTCTCTTCTTTTTGCCAAGAAACTAGTTCTGCCCTGTACTGTGTGTTACATTCCTTCAGAGATGGATAAATGATGCCTCATGATTTGCATTTATATACTCTCAGACCTCTGTAGTCCTTTGCTTGGTCTTTCAAGGCCTCTGTTTGTCATCCTTCTTACTTATCAGTTTTCCATACGTATATATAAGGTCATTTAGCCAAAGTTGCTTCTAAATATCTTTGGAAAGGGCATACAGATCAGTTTAATCTAAAATGTTCTCCAACACATAAAAATAAAAAATTAAACTAGAAGACAAAAAAATTGAAACTACAACATAATCTGGTCAGGAAATATTTCAGAATCATTATAATTCTTACTAATTTTAGATTATTCTGGGATAATTCATTATTAATTTTCTAAGATTTTTTTTTTACTCTGGTGTATTTTACATGCAAGAGCAAATTACCTGTAAAAATGCAAAGACCATACGGGTAGTTATTTGGTCTAATAGCCTTTTTCTTTCTTTAGTTTTTGGCTCCATGTATGAAAAAAAGAGCACAACTCAATATAAATCATAATTTGTAGTGTACTCATAGTAACAGACACCTGGATTCTCAGTCCAGTGGTAGTCAATTACTTCTCATCAATACTCAGGTATCTGGGTATCTGCCTCTTGCTCTGAAGCTGATTTTGGTAATTACTATACTAACAGTGTTACAAACCCTAAACACCAAGACAAATCCATCAGGCAGTTAGAATTTCTAAAGTAATTATTGATTTTATTCAATTTCTATTCAACCAACTTCTGAAAATATTAACGGGGCGTAAGTGGCACCTTTATTCATTGTGATGTTTTCCCGTTTTAGAGCTATGGAAACTGGAACACAGCAAGGGGAGTTAACTTGCTCAGGGCTCCTGCTCACCCCAGTGGCACATGTTCTAGGACTGGGAGTCCTTGGGTCTTGACTGGAGCTCCTTTTTCAGGATCATTGGGGTTTTGTTGCTTCTTCCACTGTTATTGCAAAAAAGCATGTTCCCCTTAGGAAGTCTGAGTCTGACTTTGTGAAAAGGAAACCGTCTGTATTTTATTGTGTCTTTCCCTTGTAGAGAAGAGTAAATAAATGCAGTGCAATAACACAAGTATACAACTTGAACCCCTAGTCCTTAAGTCTGTCTTCTTTGAGAAGCAGTGTGAGGAGCCTCTTCCCTCTCCTTTTGTCTTACTACTGTAGTAAACTTAAATTAGTTATACTTTTTCTTCACATTTCATGCTGCTCAAAATTAAAGAGCTTGAGGTTCTTTTTCATAGAAGTGGGTTTTTTGTTCTTTTCTAACACACTTGAGAAATGTAACAATGAACATAAAAATATGTTGTGTCGAACTTAAAAAAATCATAGATTTGCATAGCAATAATCAACACAGACATTTCCCTTTTATGCTTTTGTTCATCTTCTGCTAGTCTGGCAGGAGTGTGAATGCATGATAAAGGATGTGTTCTGCAATACACTACCTAGTTGTACTGCATTGGCATTTATTATCCTTTCTAGTAGTAAATTAGGACTTCTGAATTTACAACTGCTAAATAGCAAGAAATTGTTACAGTAAATAAATTGTTACTGGAAGTAAATAGTGATGTTTTCTGATCTTTGTGGTGATATTTCTTTCCAGAGTGATACAAGACTACTAGGAGTACTTGGGACCCCTGGACTTAAAGGGCAGAAGGGAGACATTGTAAGCATTTGGGATGAATTTGAGAAGTTTCAAAGCGCCTATCTGACCTGTCCCTGCCACTCTTAACACAGTGCGCTTTATTTTATCTATTGCAATGGGCTTTGAAGGAATAGATTTTTGAGGTGACTGGCACTTTGATCTGTGTAGTCCAATATCCAACTCATCATGCTATCCTGCAGTGGCAGCATATGATCCTTTCTCCTCTAGCATAAATAGAAATGGAAAATGCTGGAAGAATTATGTGTGGTTTCTATAATGCCATCTGAGAAGTCAAATGAGCTGCCCTGCCAGTTATGTGGGAAAGACTCTGAAAAAGTTGGAATTCAGAAAATATTTTGGATAGTAAATAATTAATATTTAAGTGGTTTCTCTGTAACAAGGAGACTTTCTATACCAAAAATACTCATAGACAGCCTCTAAAAATTGTATGGATGTCAAATTCTGAATCCACACCACATGGCAGTATACTGTCTATAGTTATCTGTCCTGTATAAACAGCTAACTGATACTTTAAAAATTACATGCCTTTCAAACTTGTAGGAGAAGAGTGTTCTGGGTATGTGACAGAATTGACAACATTTTATTGAGAAGCCTGCAGATCTGCTATAGAAAACAGTCATTTAAATTCATTTGCAGATGTTTAAAGCTCGATTTCCATTGTAACAATAGTTAAGATTTTGTGGCCCACACAGAACAAAGTACAGTTAAAGAAGAGGACGGGTTTATTTACATTTGTCAGAATACAAAGATTTTAAATATAATTTTTTTTTAAAAGGGTCAAAAAGGAGAATTGGGAATGACTGGCGCAAAAGGAGAAAAGGTGAGTCAATTCCTTGCTTCTGTGCTCATGTGTTATACTAGAAGTTGATTTAATGTACTGATTATGAATGAAATCTTGTAAAATATACAATGGATCAAGAAAAAATATTTGGGCATAGGAAAAGTTGCCAGTCTCAAAATGTCCTTAGTACTTTATTCAAGCCCCTCCTTGGGAGTATATTTACATATGCAAGAAAATTTCCCTGTTTTATTAGCTCACAAAGTCCTCAGCTTTAAAAACATTCATAATTTTACTTAATACCAGTTTAAAATTATTTTTATATAAGTTTATAAATTCATCTAATTATCAAATTCATGAGACTGCCTCATGAATTAGATGCCAGTCATACTTTTTCAAGTTATGAATGTGATCTTCAATATCTATATGGAAAAACAAGAACCTTTAAATTATTAAAATTTACAAATTAACTTTCTAATTTAGTATCTTTTGGTTTAAGCATAAATTTTACTGTATGATTGGGGGGAGTATTACTTGGAAACAGGTGTGTATTTTGCTATTCTAGGAATATGTACTGCCCATAGTTCTTCATCTACTGATTAATAAGTGTTTTGCTATTCAGCTGTGAGGCTTCTTGGTTTCTTTGGTCATATCCTTCTATATAAATAGCTTTCATGCAGGCAGAAAAGCTATTTTTACTCTGTTGATATCACAGATTTATGATTTTGTGTGTTATAAAGCACTTGTGTTTGACAATTTTTCAGATTTGGATGCATGATCACTCTCTTTAGTTCATGTTCCTGACCCTCCCTAATGCTCCTGCTTGAAAGGATCACAGATGTCATGGTCTTGGCATCAAATCAACATCATCCCTCAAGTAAACTTTTGTAGTCCATATATTTGCATTTTAGAGTTTTAAGATGGCCAGATTTTCCAGGACACTTCAGCAAAACCAGACATATGTACTACTTGCCATTTTAAATAAATCTGTGTTAATCTCTTTCCTACATTTCCTTAGGGAGAACCTTCTGAAAAAGGGGACAAGGGAGATCCAGTAAGTATAGCATGTTTTGAACTGGTGTGAATAACGTATATTTGAGATTACTCTCATACCATATTCATTCTGTAATTCTTTTCTTTGTAGACATTCATTAGGTGCAGGGATTATGTGGGATAGCATAGGTGCTGTCCTGTTCTTACATATGCATGACGGTCTCACAGGTTATAAATAAAACAGAGATGCCCTGTTCTTCAGCATTTCTGTTGCTGGTACAGTCCATGAACTGAGTTAAAAGCTATTTTATTAATCCCTGAAGATTCTTTCTTTCAGCTTTTTCCCAAAGTTTTATGTGGCCTGAACTGTACTGTTTTGATGCCATCATGTGGCATTTAACATCAGACTGTTCTCATACAGCCATTTTATGTGTGCAAAACTTTTTTGTTATTTCAAGGCAAATTTTCAGAACACTCATTCTGTAAGAGTCTCTTTATGTTACTCATTTTAAATTAATTATTGTCCTCTCTTACGATATTCGACAAAAGCTAGTTATGTTTTTTAACATAAAACTCAAGGTTGCTCAGATATTTGTGATTAACATACTATAATAACCAAAATAAGTCCTACTTCAATAATGTGTGGTTTTGGAGGTGAGTACTGGGTACCAGAAGAGATGTAGTGGTGAAGAATAGGCTTTTGACTGGAAAAGCTCTTAAAAAAATGTAGTGTTTTCAAATATTTTTCCTTTAAAACACTGAGAAAACTTACAAAAAAATTAGGTTGCAAGAGGAATGCCTTTCAGAGTTTGCACAAGGCATCAGAAAGTCATTAACATGTTCTCAATATTTAAGTTTGCAAACTGTATTACAATATTTTAAGGTCGCAAATTAAACTCTTAGTTGATCTTAGTTAAACTTGTAACTTCTTATGGTTGTATTTGCTATTTTCAGGGAGAGACTGGAATGGAGGGATCAAAAGGAAATAAGGTATTTTTTGACTTGTACACACTACATATATTGCCACTATATGTAGCTGATACTGGGAGACACAACAGTAAACTTGGATTTTTTTTTTTTCTCCTCAAACAATATTATTAGGGTGAAATGGGAGATCCTGGACCACCTGGTCTTATTGGAAATCCAGGATCAAAGGTAAGTGAAAGTTATTTTATCCAATAACAATTGCATGCTATGCTGTTATATAAGAGGACTCTGATGCTATCAACTCTTTAGCTAGTATTAATGGGCAAAGAATGCAAATAGTTTATATCAAAAGTTTGTGCTTGGATCATGGCTATTTTACATAAAATTTACATTTTACCTAAAGTTCTTGTTGGTCTCACTGTCACTCAGAAAGGAATATTTAAGTTATTTTGTCACTCAAGAATATGAGTACCCATTTTGCAATTCGAAATCCTCTGGTAGCTGGGTGTGTGTATTCTCTTTATCCATTAGTAGGGCAAGGAGCAGCCACTGCCAGTACTTTAGTAGTTCCTTTGTTTAATCCTGTGAGACAGGAGGTAATGTCAAAGCAGTCGTGGACTTACTTTGAGTCTATCCTCATAGGCAAACTCAGAAAGTGTGGACTGGATGAGTGGACAGTGGCTGGATTAAGAACTGGCTGAACAGCAGATCCCAGAGGGTGATAATCGGTGGCACAGGTCTATTTGGAGGCCTGTCACTAGTGGTGTCCAATACTGGGCCCAGTCTTGTTTAACTGGTTCATCAAGGACTTGGATGAAGGAGCAGGGGCCTCCTCAGCAAGTTCCTTACAACTCAAAGCTGGGAGGAATGGCCGATACCCTAGAGGGCTGTGCAGCCCTTCAGAGGGACTATGACAGGTTTGGAGAGATGGGCAGAGAAGAACTGTCTGAAATTCAACCAAGGCAAGTGCAGGGTCCTGCACATGAGGAGGAATAACCGTAGGGGACAACCTGCTGGAAAGCAGCTCTGTGGAAAAGGACCTAGGGGTCCTGGTGGACAACACCATGAACCAGCAGTGCCCTTGTGGCCAAGAAGGACAATGGGATCCTGAGCTGCATTAGGAAGAGCATTGCCAGCAGGTTGAGGGAGGTGATCATGCTCCTCTACTCAGCCCTGGTGAGGCCACATCTGGAGTGCTGTGTCCAGTTCTGGGCTCCTCAGTACAAAGGGACATGGAGCTCCTGGAACGGGTCCAGTGGAGGGCAACAAAGATGATTAAGGGACTGGAGAATCTCTCTTACAAGGAAAGGCTGAGGGAGCTGGGCCTGTTCAACCTTGAGAAGAGGCAACTGGAAGGAGACCTCATCAATGTCTATAAGTATCTAAACAGTAGTGTTGAGGTTTCCAGGTCCTTCTTGGTGGTGCTGAGCAACAGGACAAGAGGCAAAGGACAGAAACTCATGCACAGGAAGTTCCACCTGAATAAGAGGAAGAACCTGTTTACTGTGTGGGTGACTGGAACAGGTTGCCCAGGGAGGTTGTGGAGTCTCCCTCACCGGAGATATTGAAGAAACTCTGCAACGTGCTCTAGAATCACCCTGCTTGAGCAGGAAGTTTGAACAAGATAACCCACAGCGGTCCCTTACAACTTCACTGATTCTGCAGTTGCGTGATTCTGTAAAGAAAGTAACTGAAGCACAAGCATTCTTGAGAATCTCTCATGATATCTTGAACTGTATCAAATAAAGGTGGAATTAGGAACTGTTAAATCTAACTGCCACCCAACACTATTCATGTTGGATAGTACCTGAACTTTAGATCATGAAAGAAGGCTGAGTGAGAATGGATGTGGCTATAGAAGCCACAAAATTGTTGTCTTAAAAATGATTCTTGAACTCTTGATTTATTCTTTTGTTATGTCTTTCCCTTTAGGTATTCCATTTGTATTTACTTCTATTTGCTTTATATACATACACTGGATTTTGTACATATCGATATACAAGACTTATTGAACTAAACATTAGAGTAAGGGAGAATGAGCCAATTCTGTACTTCTTACTCCATGTGGAAGATCATTCTTAATGCCAGATGTTTTAATGTATTTATATATAAGAATGCTTTACACCATATTATTTATTGACTTTTACCTCAGTTGTGTATTGTATCATTTCACAGGGACTGCAAGGCCCTCCAGGACCTGTCGGACCCAGGGGACTGCCAGGAGAAGTTGTATGTATTGTGCCATTTCACCGGCTGTTGCAGTGTGGTGTGTGAACTGTTAGTCAGTGAACAGTGCCACAGATGTTACCATAGGTGCTCCTTTTGTGGGTACTACTGTAGTTATCAGGTGTTGAAGCATAGTAGGATGGGATGCCTCCCTCAACAGGCCATTATCTTGAATTTCAATAAAGCCGCTATATACTGCTTCTGACACTGACGGCCTGGAGTGGATCTGGATAGTGGGGTTTATTTAAGAACCACTGAAATGAGAGCTTTTACCCTTCTTGGTTATCTCTCCCTCGTCCCCCTGTTAGTGTTATGTTCATTGGGTCCTGGCTTCCCATTCCAGCAGGGAAACCATTGCTTGGCTGGGATGGTTAAGCAACAAGTTGTCTTGGTATGTATTGTGCAGCTGCTCACAGTTACCAGGCACAGATGTTACTGGGCCAGGCTCCCCAGAGATGCAGTGTGCTTGTGGGTGTGAAACTGGTGGGTTGGGAGTGTCTAGCAGTGGTACTTCCCAGGAGAATTTGAATGTTCCTGTAGTTATTGCGCTTTTGGGTGCCCCACATTCAGGTCTGCCAACTGACTGGACTTTGTCAAGGTGATGGGGGTCTCCTTCATGGGGATTTTAGTGTACCTCCTACAGTTATGCCACTGGGCAACAGGCTGATGGGTCTGCTGGCTGGTTGGGATTTCTCAAACTGTAGACACCTACCCCAAGATGCAGCACATCTGTAACCCTTGTGCCTCTGGGCAGGGGGAGCACGCATGGAACATCAGTCCAGTCTGGTTTCTCTAGGAAATTGTTAGCCACTGTTCTACTAAACTTGAAGCTGCCCTGGGCATTTAATTTGACACCCACATATAGTAGAAGCCTCTCCTGGGGCAGTGGCTGCCTGTGTCCCTTCCACATTATGGCACAATCCCTCTTTCAGTGTGCAGACAACTATGTTCTGCCTGATTCCCTGTCTTTCAGTCCACAACACTAGTGGTGTCACATAACCTAACAAGTGGCACCTACTCCCTCCTCTAGATTCTTGTACCTCCCTTCCTCCATAAACCATAAAATGGCTTTTAAGTATCATTTTGGAGGTAAGAGTAGTTAGATCCGAGAAGTGGATCAAGAAAAGCAGACAATAAAAAGCTTAGCTTTAGCCTGGCAGTTCAGCCACTCACTTGAAAAGGAGTGGGATTTCAATCATTGCTCTGTGTGTGGTTTTGGTTTTTATCTTTTTTCTACCAACAGGAGCATCTAGAAGCTGGTGTTGCTGCATTTTGTCTTAGGCCTTTCCACACATGCTCTGAGACTACATTGTGGAAGAGAACTCCTATTTCTAACAGATTTCTAAGTCATATACCTTATTAATATTAAAATACCCTTCTGAGTGGTATTTTAAGCTGGCAGACTTTTTATTGGTGACCTGTTAAAAGTCTTAGGGATATAAGTGAAGTGACCAGTGGAGTACAGCATTTTCAGCTCTTGACAGGGGAAAAAACCACTAGTATTTAAATCTGCATGTAGTCATTTTATATAGTGTTACTTAATGACCATTTCTTTATATCTTATTTTCCTAATCAGTTGAGGCATATGTTTTTTCAGTTGTGTCTGATTTACCTATCTTCAATAGTTTGTAAGTCTTATCTGCTGTGCTTCTTTTTATGTACAAATCACCAATCCTACAATGAAAGATAAAAAATACTTATTTCTCTCTTGCTTGTGTTGCCATCATACCACTTGAGTTCATAATTGCTGTTTTTGAAACTGCTGTTCTGATGAATCTTTGCTCAAGAGAACATTATGAACAGATAAATACTAGTTATAATATATGTAAGTCCTAGATATAGATGATCCTGAAGACTCATATTTGTGCACACAATTCTAGTTGTCTTAAAACATAAATTTAAATATATTATAGACACTGTGCTTAGCTCCAAGCTTCTTGGTTTTTTATCTTCTAAAGATGAAACATTATAGATTAAAAAACATAGTAATTCATTTTATGCAGTATGATGAAAATTATGCAAGTTTGAAAATCATTTTACATCAACTTACATTATCAAAGAGGCATCTAGCAAATAAGAATTACTTCTTTTGTTTTCCTAAGAAACCACTTCAGCTTGGTCCAACCAAAAAAAAAAAAAGATAAATTTGGGGAATCCTTAGAAAAGAAGAGAGAGAAGAGAGACTGTATGTATTTTATGCCAATATTAAAAGTAGATAGGGTTGGCCATGATCACTAAATTTAAATTTACATATTTTTTTTCTTTCTTATCCTTTTAGTTTGGATGACTGGGTGAAATGGGTAGATGTCTGTCTGTATTAAGTACAGAATGCAGCAGAGAAAGCTGCTGGACGTTCACTACTGGCATGAAAATGTTGTCAAATGTCAGTGTTCACAGAACTGTTTTACACTGAGAAGAAAAATTAAAACAATACGCACTTCCTTGTCTTTTTCTTAGAAAGTTCATTTTTCAGTCCGGCTTAAGTTTCTTACTTAGATTTTACTGTTCAGTTTGGGCAATTTTATCCTTTAGTGTGAAAATTACTGGTATTCTTAACAAAACACTTGGCTAAATATTTGGTTGAATAACATTGAAGGGTCATGAAAAAAGTTTTCTGTATTTGTTGCAGTATAGTAAGAGAACCCAATTAAGCCTTACTTATTATTTAAATAGTTTCTATTTAAATTTTAATCTTTTTCATTTATCTTCATTTCTCTGCATTTATAATAATCCTTCATGTAAAGGACAAGGGAAAATACCAAAGTTAAAATCAAAATGTGAAAGATGAGAAGACTTAGACAAAAGAAAGGCTGGAACATACTTTATTTACTGAAAATGTTTGACGTCCATTACATATCTAAAACATTTAAAGGGATTTGTTGGATTAACTAATGTGAAGGAGTGGGAATTCATTGAGGCTTTTAAGATACTGGTTTGAATAATTAACTAGTAAAGGAAATCATGCAGCCCTCCATGGGCAAAAAAGATGAGACACTTACTTAAAATTCAATTTTTTATGTGCTACTGCCTTCCTTGAAAAAAAGATCGATTTTCAAGACTTGGAATTACTTTGAAATAGAAGAAATAAACCTTTTGGTCTCTGCCATTCTGCCCTGATATCATCCAGAAAATAACCTCTATTATTACATTTTAACTTAAAGAAAAATTATTCATATATTTAATTAAGGAAGCATTCATTAACTTATAGTCTTTAACATTTGGGGTCAATACTAATGCACAGTAAATATTCCAGTGTAAACTAATTTCCATCTGTATTTTTAGGTAACCATTAAGGGAATAGCTATAAAAATGTACAGTTATGTTTTTATTAATTCCAGGGCTTACCGGGAGAGCCTGGGATACCAGGAAACCCAGGAATTAAAGGAGACAAGGTATGTTTTAAGTGTTTTTAATTAAACTTGATATGTTAAAGCATTTTAAATTTTCACTTCAAGAGTAACCTTCCATTCTTCTATAGTGCGTCTGTGTGGCTGTTGTATGAAGTGACTTTAAAATGTACCAGCAGCAACCCCCTGTGTCTTGGAGGAGAAATATCTCTGCATTTGGAGATGATTCAGACCAGTTTGGCAACCCAGTTGCTCTTTAGATGAATAATTTAGGTAATATTTCAAGGAGGTTGGACTGTGCCCTTACATTAAATCTGTGCAGTGCAGAAATGTCAGTTCAGGTCCTGACTACAGAACAACCTTTCAGTGTAATGTCCTACCCAGACTAATGAGTAAAATCCCACTTTGCAGTCAGACATATTCATCTTGGCAGAGCTCTAGGGCAGCTACACTGGCTCAGATGTGAGCCAAGGCTGGATCTCTTTAGGACATTGTATTTTGCTGTGCAGAAATGCCTTAGTTAAAATTCGACTACATCAGCAAGAGCTAGAAATTATGTGTGTATATAGTGAATGTAAAGGAGGAGAAAAAAAGAGGATATACAGGTGTGCTCTGAGCTGTGTGAGGCTTGTGGCATTTATACATTGTGGGGTACAAGGGAAACCAATAAAATCCAGTTTGAGGAAGTGAGCTGAAAGAAATGCAGAGAAAATAACTGGAACAAGCACAAAAATGTAATCATCTTGCAAAATGGGAAGTGGCAGATTCCGGAAGAATCACAAAGAATGTTGCAGGAGCCTGTAAAAGACAAGAGGACAGCATAATAAAAGGCACAAATTTACTGTGTAAGCATCGGGAGTTTAGAGATATGGAGCAAGTGACACTGCATGTATTGAAAAAAGGAACAGAGGTGTAAAGAGGAATATGCTGAAGACCCCAGGTTTACCACTAGTGGTTGCTAGTTGGGGAGAGACAGCTGTTGTTTCAGCTGTTGCTATGAGTTAGTTGGCAGGGTTTAATGATAACCTGCGTATTAGGAGCCTGGGGAACAAGAAATGCAGATCAGATGCATTGCAAATGTGGGAAACCAAGAGAATACTAGTTATAATTAATGGTTACATGATCCATGTCTCCAATTCTGTAACTTTTTGAAGGAAAATATGAGGGGTTTTTTCTTCTCTATATTTTCTCAAAGTACTGGCACTTTCTGTGATAACCCTGATAATATATAATATCTAGAGTTTTTTCACAGGGGAAAATTCTCACATTTCAGTTAGTGATTCAAGTTTATTTTGTAGGGTGACCCTGGTGGAATTATGGGACCTCCTGGTCATCCAGGTCCAAAAGGTGATATGGGGCCTCCTGGACCAAGTCTGCCTGGAAGACCAGTAAGTTCATAATCTGAAAAGACTTTTTGGCTTTACTTCCTTCAGGGGCAACTGTGAAAGAATTCTCACTGTGCAATGAAAGTAATCATAGAATGTTTTGGGTTGGAAGATACCTTAAAGATCGTCTAGTTCCAAACCCCTGCTATGGGCAGGGACACCTCCTACTAGAACAGGTTCCTCAAGGCCCCATCCAACCTGGTCTTGAACACTTCCAGGGATGGGGCATCCACAACATCTCTCAGAAACCCATTCCAGAGCCTCACCACACACAGTAAAGACTTTCTTCTAATACCTAATCTAAACCTAGTCACTTCCGATTTAAAGCCATAAAGCAAGTATTTTTTACTGTAATTTCAAAGTGAAATATATTTTACAGTGGTATTATAAGTGCATTAAAATATAGTCTAGAAATAGTGTAAGAATCCCACAAGATCCTAGTGACACTGGCACTAGTAAGGAAGACATGTAAACTTGTCGTAGTTCAGTTCTAAGGGCTGGCTAATTTTGGTAATTAAATTCATCTAGTGTCTTGGATTTCAAAACATAATTTGGCTTTTTCTTGGTTTTTTCGTGTTTTGTTTTGGGTTTCTTTTAGGGTCCCACTGGTGTTCCTGGAAATCCAGGTCCAAGGGGGCCAAAGGTATGCAAAAAACATTATTTCTGTTTCTAAAAATATTTTTTAAAAGACAATATTGTAGTTTACATTTTCAGAGCTCTTGTGATGGAAAGCCTTGTACCTTTCACAGGGAGAAAGAGGACTACCTGGTGTACAGGGAGCACCTGGGGAGATGGGGCCACCTGGAATAGGCATTCAGGGATCACCAGTAAGTAAACCAACACCCGGAATTTGGGCTTCTCGCTGTACATCACTGAGAAAATGCAATAAGCAAACAAAGCATAATAAAAAGCCATGAGCTCCCTTCTGGCTCAACTCCCAACTCCCAGTTTGCCTCAAGGGTTGCTGTGCAGTTTAAATTAAAGGGAGCTGATGCAGACATCTAAAGCATTCATGGTAAATAATTTGTACAGCAATAACTGTTTCAGTTACTCAGCTTGTTTCCCAGGGTTCTTTCTTTTTAATGCCTTTAAATAAAGTCATCTGCAGTGTCTTCAGAGTATCCAGTAAAAAAATTTGCTGATGCTGATGGTGTAGCCAGTAGGTGGTCCATGGTATTGCAGGAGTTTTACTCCAGTGACTGAGGCAATCTCTCTTCAGTCAACCAATGCTTATCAGCTGACACAAATCAGTTTATGGACAGTGCTCCAGTAGAAGGAGAAAATGTTTGTGAAAGGTGACTAGACATTCACCTTGAATGTCTTAATCTAAAATAATAATCCTTAAAGATAATTTTTTTGTTACAATATTTTTAAATCTGAGTTTTAAAAATTGCCCATTTATATCTAAATTTTTATTCAACTGCTCATTAGATTTTTTTATTAATCTCCTCGCTAAATATCAAGTTTCACCACAGATCATTAATTTTTGGAATTTCTTGCCTAAAAAATAAGCATTCACAAAGTCTTGAGGTCTCTCATTTTGGCAAAATTAGATTTGGATTTAAAGCCAAACCTTAAAGCAAGCCTTTCTCAAAGTGAAAACTGCACAAATATCCCACATTCAGCATTTTTTAATGAAGTTCATCTCCCTTATCTCAGAAAGTGTAATTACTGATTATTTGGAATTTTCTTACAGGGTCCTATAGGTCCAACTGGATCAGCAGGTGTGCAGGTAGGGTAAAATTTTCTCTTTAATACAAAAACCGTTACTTTAGTTTAAGAATTTTGCAGGAAATGTATTCTTATATCCTAAATGACCTTTTGTGCTCTTAGGGTCCTAGGGGACCTCCAGGATTACCAGGAACTCCAGGTACTCCTGGAATTAATGTAAGTGACAGTTTTATATCTATACAAGAAAAAAATAATGTGTACCTCATAAATGATTTAAGGCCATCAAGTTTTACGTTTGTTTCTAGGGCACTCCAGGAAGAGATGGAAAGCCAGGACTACCAGGCCCTCCAGGTGATCCTGTATGTATACAGGGAAAGCTTTTGTATTTGCTTTAGTGAAAATATTTTAAATTTATATGCGGTGAGATGGCATAGCAAGTCTAGAAGAACTAGTGATATGAAGATAAAGTGGAAATATTTCCTTGGGAAAGACAGGAAAACCATCATGTTATGTACCTTGGCCCCAATAAAACTGAGCCTGTCTTCATGATGTTTCTTTAAGCAAGAAAAAATGCTTAGAATTAGTTACCATGTAGTTAATGCTTATCAAAAATCATGGATCTGAGTGTCTCTCAGCAGATTATTGTCAAACTTGGAAAGAGAGGTCTCTCCCATGCTCAGTTATTTTCAGTGATTTAATTTGATTTGGGTAAGTAGATAAAACTCTGAAATTGGAGTGGGAAAGATTGCTTGGTTTTTGAAGATATAATCAAAATTCAGAGGCTGTCTGAAGTCAATAAGATTTAACTCGAGAGAGATGAGGATAAAGGCCTTAATAAGGAAAACCTAAAATTCTGAAGTAGAATATGTCTGGAAGGCACAGCACATTGTAAACTAAATGTAAGTAAAATATTTGATGCTGCTATTAAACAGACAGGTCTAAATGGTAAAACTCACAAACAGCATAATTATGGCATTTTGATCTCTTGAAATACTCTTCTCTTTGGAAAGAACATTTTTTTGAATGAAGATGTAGCAAGCAGGAGTGAATCTGGAGAATTAGGGCCATTTTAACATTTTCAAAATCCCAGCATATATTATACACTTATTCAGAGATGAGCACACAGAGTTATGGCTCTACAGACTGTGTTTGCAGTCAGGCTGGAATTGCCTTACACACAGAGAGGAGGAGCTGTGTGGCACGAGGACTGTCCGCTTGCACTCGTACATGCATGCCCTTTGCATCTGGGGTTAGGACCCTTTCACACTGAGGGTTTGGGGTTCTGTGCCATACAGTGATAGAGCAGCTAAAATAAAAACATTAGAAAAGAGGAGAGACTGAGGAAATTATGCTTCTAGTCCAGTCAGAAGACCAACAGGTGACACAGTAATAGCCCATCTATCATAAGGAGAAGGGTGAAAAGTCAGGCCATGCAGGTTGTTGTTTTCAAGTCTTGTCACAAGATTTAAGAGCAGGTGATCCTGTCTGTGTACAGTTTACCTCTGTGCAGAGGATAAACTTCACACCTTACATAACCATGACCTTAAGTTGTGCTAGATGGTGTTGTCTCACCCTAAAAAACACCTCAGCATGCTCTCAAAGGTGGTTATGCCACCCTGTAGATGGTGTACTCCTGATCATATTTCTGGTTAATTATGTTCAGCAGTGTGTCTCTTGAGCTGATATTTGACACTCATTGTTATTAACTGGCAGTTTTTAGAATACGCTAAAAAATGTGCTTATGTTTTATTTTTCTTCTTCAAGATAGAAAGAATTGAAACAGGCTGAACAAAACCAGTTACCTTATTTTGAATATGTCTAATTTTATAGTATGCCCAGGATGATTTTAGATTTAGCAATTGCCAGATTAAATGAGAATTAGTCATTGGAGAGTCTGTTTGTGAATGAAGCTGATGATAACCGGGACAATGAGTTTTTCACAGGGAGTCTTTAAATATATGTTTAATGGCAGGTCTTGGAAATCTGGTATGTGCTTCAGTACAGTATAGATCCACTGACTGATCTTTAAATGGGTCAGCTTTGGTATTGGTAGCAGTTTAGCAGTGGCACCAAGGAGTTACACACTAATTATGAATGTTTAAAGGCAGGAAAAAATATTACATATGTTGCTCATGTTGCTGTAGCTGTATTATTCCCAGTGTCTGAGATAACTTACTGAAGTTAGCTTTGGCATCTCCAGAATTTATGCTACAGTTGACAGTAGAGTCAAAGCCTAGGAGAAAGGAGGAGGAAAACAATTGACGTTAATCTGGTGAGAATACAAGACATTCCAGTAACATTAAGTTGCTGCTGATATGCTACAAAACCAACAATATTAATATGTTCAGGAGTTATGCTGTTGTCAGGGTTTGAGAAATTTCATTGAATTTGTAGTGAAGAATTACAATTGATAGGTTGGATAGACTGTGATATTTAACTGTCTCTGAAAACCTGCTTTTTCTTTCGAGTTTTCATTAAAAAATAGCTTCAACAAATATATATATATAATCAGCTCTTTGTGTAACAATATAAAGTTTAGAAGCAATGAAAACATCAGAATTAGTAGTGCTGAGTAAAACATTATCTGCTGATGCCTTTTTTAATTTCAGGTTGCACTTCCACTTGTGGGAGACATGGGTGCTATACTGAAGGTAAATTTTTCAGAGATTAAACATCCTTTTTTGCTATAAACATGCTTTTTAAACAAACATGTGCAGTTGAGAGTTTCTATAGGTTCAGTTTTGATTTACGGGGCTAGCCTAGAATAGTATTGTGATTTTTCTGTTGATTTTTTGTTTTGTTTTTTAAAGATACACAGTAAAATGTATTTTACAGAAATTATGCAAAATAGTGTTTGAACAGCATGTGAGGTAGTATCCAGGAAGTGCCTATTCAGCACATCCGGTCCACAGTATGAATTGCTAAAAATATGCCCTGTTCTCCACCTTATTTTGTAGCATTAACTTCAGTAATATACCACATGGGGAAAATAGTCTAGATTTCTTAAGACATTATTTTGAAAAATAATGAAATTTTGAGTGTTCTCCAATATTCTGAAATGAAAATTGTGCTCGGGAGGATTTCAATATGAAAAGCACACACATCATTTCTACTGCCCTTTATTAATACTTGTACTTAGGGTTTATTGACTTTCTCATTTCCAAATCTGATTTATTTTAGGTCTTTCTTTCTGTTTGTAATTGTACTCTCTTTCTGCTGTACATGCTCTTTTCAGAGCTCTCTCTCTTGCTGATTCTTTATGCTTCATTCTTCATTTCTTGGTGTTTTGTGGTTAGTACTTCTGTATGACTGTAATTTAGCTGGCAAATGCTTCTCTCAGCAATGCTGGGGTCATTTACTTTTAAATAACTGTAGATTTAAAGCTGCAGAGAGTAGCAAGTAGCCTTCATCTCCACCTAATCCTTAAAAGGAAGATGGTCTGCTCGAACCTAAACAGAGGTGCGTCTGGGACTATCCAAAGCGAAGCTAAAAACGTGTTAGCACGATTCGAATATAGAGTGTGAGAGGGGGGAAGGAAAACAAGGAAGTCTCCCTGAACAAATATATGGTTTAGAAGAAAGCAAGGACTGAAGAGAAGGTTTTGGGGTAAAATTGAGGGCTGGTCAGAAAGGCAGGAAGGAAACAGTGTGTATGGATCAGTCTGCATGGATCAGATCAATGTCATAAAAATATTTATTTGTCACTTTGTTTTCTGTCTGCTCCATAGGGCGATCCTGGCACAAGAGGTCCTCCAGGCATTCCTGGTAGAGAAGGACCAAAAGTAAGTTTTGAGGAGAGTACTTTTCATTGCTTGGTTGCTCGTTAAAAGCAAAAGGTCAGATTCTTCCCTTTACCAGACTTGACTTTTTGTCCCTATGGCATTGAGCAGCCTAAAGGTTCAAATGATTTTTGTTTCAGGCCTCTTCATGTGTCAGTTTGCCTCTTCTCTAGGCTGAGTGAGCAAAATAGCCTGAGTTGAGTCCCAGGCCTGGATAGTTTTTCTGTGTCATGCCTCCATTAAAGCTGGCTCAGATTGGACTGCCCAGCAGTGCGTTGCTATCTATAGACTCATTTTAGGTGAGTCACTCACACGAGAATCCTGCGGTGAAAAGGCAAACCTCCCATGTCTCCCTCAAGTGTGCAACACAGCTGGACCACCCTGTGCCTTTGCTGTTCCCATGGGAGTAATGCAGCCATTTCCCTGGGACTTGAAGTATCACTGACATCAATCAAAGTCCTGTTTCACTGGAATCGGATCAAAAGCCACATGGTTTGGCATACAGATATCTCCTGTCGCTGAGCCTAATTCCATGGAAGTGAACTTTCTCCATTTCAGCAAGCATTTAAGCTCTTTGGTGCTAATGTCTCCATCAGGCCTTTTGACTAGTTTGCCTCCTAGATACAAACCAGTCACTTCATTTCACCTTGCTGGAAGGTATATTTTAAAGCTTTCAGATAATTTTGAGCCTCTGCTTTCTGTTTTAGGTACTATGGCTGTAAGGGCATCATGCTAGCATATACTAAATGTGGGTCATAAAATGCCCTACAGAGCATGAAATTCATTGTTCTCTAATAGGAAGTATTTGTTTGAATGTTATGTTTTCATAGGGAAGCAAAGGTGAACGTGGATTTCCTGGGCTTGCAGGAGAAAAGGGTGATGAGGTAAAATTACTTCATTTCTACAGCAGTTGCATTCTTCTTACCTGAACTGAGTAAAGACCTAGACTGAAAATGAAATGCTCAGAATGTTATTTAGTTCTTTAAAATTGTTGAGATAGTCATGTATTGCTATAAATAGCCCTCAATTCTGATTTTTCAGAAAGATTAAATGTTATTATTCAATTAAATAACACCCTTTAATTTTTGTCTGCGAATTTTTGCTCATTTGTATATTTTAAAGCCTCACATACATTTACATGCTAATTTTTAGGGATATAGGATAGAGCAATAAATAGGCTAATGACAACTATTTTCAGAAAATGCTTCATGTCTATAACATATTTGCTTTCATTTTGTTGGTTCCACTTTAGAATTCACTTTTGAAAACTTTCCATTAAGCAAATAATCTGATGGGAATAGTAATAGCAGCAACTACTATTAGGTAGAAACTGAAAAATATTTGAATAGGCTGAATTTAAAGTATTTAGAGTATTTTGCATCTCATATTACATTCTTGGAGTTATTTTTATGTCTTTATGGAGAAGGAAAAAACCCAAATGACTTGTGGTGCCAAATCCAAAATAGCTGCTATAGCTTTCATTTTAAATTGAAATATTTGCAGTTAACATTTCAAGAGCAATATCTGTGCAAAAAAAAGAAAAAAAAAGAACATCACCAGAGCAGAAACTGTTAAGCAAATTAATCTGGATAAATGAATTAATTTCTTAGTGGTCTTAGCCAACTGAGGAGTTAAAATAAGTAGCCCATTAAAAAATATGTGGTGAACACTTCAAAACTCTGAAATACTTAACTGCATTAAACACATACTACTCTCTCGTGATGTAGGAGTGCTGGTTGCAAGACACAGAATCTGGAAAATATGAAAGTAATTTAGAGTGTATTGATTGAGGGGTTTGCAATTCTTTATAAGAATTTCACGTTTCTTTGTCACTAAGGCCATGATATCTTAAGAATTTTTAAAGAGTAGTAGCATGAGAGACTAGTTAAAAAAAAAAAAACGTGTTCAGCAGGATCCTTGGCTTACAAAAGTAAAAAATTATATGAGGAAAAAAAAGATGCAGTTCCTGCTACTGTTTTGCCCCAGAATTTAGCATGTTGTCAGCCTAAAGTATCATGCTTATTTTTTCCTTTGGTCTTACATGATATATAGAGCTTATTATGCCTCTGATTCTTATAGAAGCAAGTGCCTCCTGAGATGGAATTCAGAACATATTCTATAAAAGGATGGGGCAGCCATAAGGAAATCTCATACAGAATTTTACTTAAAAAATAAATGGGAAAGTAACACATGCTTTGTGAGCCATATAGGATACCTCTACCAGTTAACCCTAGCAGGATGAAGCATTAGCAAAACAATTTTGACAATTCAAATACTATTAAACAGTTGAGACCCAAATAAGATATTGCAGGGAATTAAGAAGGTAATAATAAGGTAAGACCAAGTTTATGACTGGCAGATATTTTAAAGGAGTATAGAGAAAAACCACTGTATGTTTTTCATTAATGCTGTGTTAATAAGTCAGTTACTTACACATTTCCTCACCATTTGAGAGCTGGTTAGCTGCCTTAGCTCTGATATTTTTGATGTTTTAGAGCAGCTTTTGAATATGACATCATGAGGGTGCAAGTGGATCTTTTTTTCAGAAACATGTATGAAGAGGTTTTAAAAGTAACTTTTTTTACAAATTTTAAAACTTTTGTTTATATTATTTTGTTGGAATGGGAAGAAATGGGAAGAACGTGTGAGAAGCCCACGTGAAGCTCTTTGAAATATGCTCGTTAACTTCCATATGCTTTCCAGTCACCCTTTTGCTGAACTTGTTATCTTCATTTTCATAGCACTTCTTTTTTTCAGAGGAGGTTTTTTTTAATATGAGTAGCCAGAATACAGAAAATGTTCCTTTGGCTTCATATTAATTTTCCATGTAAATGTACCATCAGAGTAAAAGAGTTCAAAAGGAACAGAGAGCACCTTAGCAGTTACCTTGCCACTCTGAAAAGCTGCAGAGGTGGATCAATGTCCTCTGTGCACAGGAGCAAAAAAGGAAAATCAATGTCTCTCCGTCTCTACATTTTTGTTGATTTATTTCTCTCTGAAGTTTTTCCCTCAGTCTCTCCCTCTGAGCACCTATTTCCAGGCTGCTGACTTCTGTGATTTTCTAGGCTGCCTCCTTTGCCATTCCTTCTTAAACACTGCATTTAAAATGAGAAATACACCTTTTCTGAGGGGATTTTTCTTGTCAAAGGATGGACAGATGAAATTAATCATTGCTTGGAAGTATCTGTTTCTCTTTGTGGGTTATAGAGAGAACCAAGAACATCAGCTCTCGTTAGTGCATGACTTTTACATGTCTAAAATTGCACCTAAGCCTGGCGTGGCAGAGGAAAGGCTTTCAGTGACATATAGGATTTTCCCAAATCCCATCTCTGTGAGTTGCACAGCTGTATGTTTAGTAACTGGATACCAGAGTCCATTGATTTTGGGACAATCAAACAGAATACAAGCAGGAAAGTAGATCATTAAACATTATGTAAAATGTCATGTTCAATTATCAAAAAAAGCCAAACCAAAAATGAGGCAGAAAGCGCCATTTCATTTAGATAGCATTGGGTAATATTGAGAAGCCTGAGTAAATGTCTTCTCACCAGAAAAAAAAGCCTTTTAGTAAAAGAAAATGGAAAATTAGTCTCTAAGGAAAAGCTAGTCATCTCCTCTTATCTGCACAACTAAAGACAAAACTATTTACAAAATATAAGCTAACAATGTGAAAGGTTGAAGGACAAGTGGTGTTTATCACTCATGCAAGGAGCTGCCTCTAACCTGGTTCAAAGGATAACCTGATTCTCTTCCCTGCCTGGTGGGGTGACAACTTTTAAACCATTACTAAAAATAATGTCTACATTTTAGAAGAAAATGCACTGTAATATAGTTATAGTACTGCTAAACATGCTGAATATAAGTATTTTTGAGGTATAAGTGGGAGAGGAAATAGACATGTGCTCTTTTAATTTCCAGGGTCTTCAAGGTGCTCCTGGACTGCCGGGTATACCAGGACCAAGCGGCCCATCTGTAAGTGCCTGGCATCACCTGTGATCTAATTTATTTCTGCAGGAGTTGCTATAACTACCTAGTTTCTTGTCCTTTCTTTTGTCTTTGGGAGAGTAATAATAAAATCTTATCCATTCTGGCTCTAGTAAAGTAAACTATACTGGTGTTGATGTTACTGAAAATACCATAATTGTCTGGACCCAAAGTTTATGTAACTTAAACAGGTTTGAAGTTTTGACATTACTAAAGAATCTGTGAGGTTAAATGATTTATAATGTGCAAACTTGCAGTGAATTATGTATTTTTACCCAAGTTAGAGTCATGTTAGCAATAAAATCTAAAAATAATTCCAGCTAGTCATTCTGAAAAAAAGACTTGGTGCCAAAACAAAGTAATTACTCAGTTTCACAATTCAAAAACAAAGTATGAGAAGAAGCTGACCATATTTAAAGACACTGAAATATATCATTAAAATTGTTGATATTACTGAGAAAAAGTTCTCTTTTAAATTTTTTCAAATTTTCTTTTCTACATATGGGATGGAATCACCTTAGTTAGTGTGATCATTATTCTTTCCTAGGTTTCATGACAATACTAATACTTCTTTCAAAAACTGTAGCACATTTAAGAAGTTTAATGTGGAATATGTGCCAATAAACTGGCATTTAGCAGTAAAACGTGATTCTCAGCTGTATCAAGATGTGCCAGTTAGGGTCAGCACATTTAGTTTGCCAAGGTGAAAATGCAAGAGCAAACACAAGTTTTACCCTTCAAAGGACTTATCAGGAGGACACAGCTGTTGTGTCAAAGAGAAGAGAAATATTTAAACCTGAAGGAGAAGCATAATTAAGTTTACACGACCTTCAAAAAGCACATGTTTTAAAAACTTAGTGACACTGCAAAAATACTGTGTTTCATTCTTCCTAACTTATATAAACAATTCCGTGTTGTGCAGGGAGTCCCAGGAAGACCTGGACATCCGGGTCCAGCAGGAGCAAAAGGAGAAAAGGTATTCCTTCTTTTAATTCTTGGTAGAGGTCCGTGAAGGTTTTGCAATCCCATTACAGTGTGTTTTGGGCTTTTTTAAACAAGTCCAAGAGTGTAACAAGAATTTGGCATGCATTTCAAATTTTTGCTTGTGTTTCAATACAAGTACTTTTCCCAAGCAATGCTGTGCATATGGGCTTGTATCTTGAAGTGCAGTCCTTGCGGTATATTTAAGTTGCAGAGAATTTTCGTCAGGTATAGCACATTATATAAAGTTTAGGAAAGTGAAAGTATGTTTCTGGAATAGAATATGACTAGCAACTGCTTGCTGTGCTTCTCATTCTTTTACCAGTATTATACTCAAAAGTAATTACACAAGTACTGAAAGTTATTGGGTGTTAGTTATTAAGCTTCCTTTATACTTAATTTACACTCTTGTAGCACTGCTTTTTTTCAAACTTTTATGCACTCTTATCAGGAACTTGATATTATCCATTATAACTAAGAGGTCAAATTAATTTCTTGGGCACCTCAGATCAGTGCAATACAGAAGAGACAAGCTTTATTTGCTGCAAAATACTTTCTGGGACAAGTTCTACATTTTGTGTAAGAATACAGATTTTTTTTTTCTCAGTAGTACTCTGGAATTTTCCAGGAATAGCACTGCCACAGCCATGTGTGGGATCCTAATTCCCTACAAAACTTTGGTATGAGTAAGAAAGAAAACTATTTTGTAAAGCTCTGAAATTATTTCAGCATAAAATTTGGAGAGTTGTCTCCTTGCTGATCACAGTAACAAAAATTTGCCCCACTTATTTCCTTTTTATGTAACTGAAGGCAAAACACAAGTCTTTGCTAGTTCCTAGTTCGCAATTCCCACACAGGTGGGAATGAGAAGCTCCTGCTCTACAGCTTGTGTTTCATCCTTCTAAAAGGGCAGAAGTCGTATGGCTGAAGAGTAATGAAGTAAATTGAAATATAGCCCCAGTAAATTTCTCCTCCTTCCTTCATCTGGGACGCACTTGAGAATTGATCACATAATGTGCTTTCTAACATAATAGTACTTTAATTCCCCATGGAACTCTCCAAACCACTCTTGGGAGGCTGGCAGTTTCTAACCATTAGCAGAGGCATTTGGAAATTATCCTAATATAAATGTTTAGTAAGAATTGTATTTTTCTGCTGAGATAATTACTGGCATTGAACATTTAACTTGATTTTTGACACCTTAGTAATTTTAAATTTGTGACTTAGTGTCTCACTGACATACATTTAATAAGATCCAACGAAGTCAGTGAAAAATTCTGACAGACTTGTTCCAAATTATACAGTGTATTTATCTGAATTGTAGTGATGAGATTTTGAAAAGATTGTTTGGGAAATCTTAAGTTGAAACCTTTGAAGCTCTCTACTATTCACAGACCCCATGATTCTCCTGGGGAAAAGTCTCAGCAGCTCTGCTTTTTGAAAAATAATCAATTCAGTTCACAACAGCAGAACAGGCCAGAGATATGGGTAACAACAGATGAATATCTTACAGTAAAAAACAAAAAGGTATTCATAATAGAGATATTAATAAGGAATATTCCTTAAAAAAAATCCTAATTTATATTCAATATATTTCTAAGTAAATTGGACTTCTGAAACTTTAGTTCTTCTTTATTTGAATATGAATGATCAACTGAGGACTGGCTTTTGCAAAATAATATACAAAGCATAAAATGAATGTTAGCTTTTATCTGCCAGTTGCTTAGAAATTCATATTAACAACTCTTTTTTTTCTTCTTCTTCTTCTCCCTCCTGGTACATATGATATGTTTCCGAGCCCAGGTTACCCCTGCTATTTTGCCATAAGGAAGTTACACATAAAGCAGCAAGTAACAAACAAAACAAAAACTAGTGCAAAGTAATGATTCATGCCTTCCCTAAAGCTTAAGCAGGAACATTGCAGGAGAATTTATTCTTGACATTACCTGCTCTTATTGACTGTATCTCTTGTTTATTGTCATTATGGTCATCATAGCTTGAGTGTGGAATAGATGTGGCCAGTTACAGTAAATGAGTTACATCAATCTCTTGCTGTACTAGGGTAGTGAAGGTTCTCCTGGGAACCCTGGACCACCTGGGCCTCCGGTGAGACATTTTGTTTTATATCTTGCATTTAGATTAGGAACAATATACTTTTGAGTAAAATGTAATGTAATATAAAGAACTGACTGTTGATCTAATGAAAATTAATATTGCAGGAAGGTAACAGTGTCTTTTTTCAAAAGGTTTCTGTGTTCGATTTTTTTTCCTTGCAATTCATCACTGAGTAAATTCAGATCACTAAAGCCATTTTAGAAATCTGCTCAAATTAGTTAATCTTGGTATCCAATATTATTAGAGTAAAATTGACAGCTTGTATACCTGAGATCAGAGAACCCAGGCAACCTAGAGAAAGTCTGTGGAGTTCACTGGACTCCAAATTAACTGGAATAGTACCTAACACAACATTTACTCTGGAGAATTATAATATTAAATATCAAAATATGACATACACTCATTTACAGGTTTCTTGGTTTATATTTTTAAAAAAAGAAGTCCCAAGCTGTGTTGGTGTGTATCTTACATTCTTCTGAAATCTGGAATCTTTGACAAATTGAGAACAAAAAGGATACCACAGGTTTGCTGAAGTACTGGACTTGAACAGGGCAATAGTGCTGCCTTAATAATTCATAAGTGACACTTACTTGGTTTTTATGCTTTAAAGGGTATGCCTTACAATGAAAGAAATGGAATGAGCAGCTTATATAAACTGCAGGTATTTCTCTTTAATGTTAATTGCTTTTTTTTCAATCCCCACCTAATTTTAGCCCAACTCAACTTTTAAACTTGCTGTTACAGGGAGGTGTGAGTGTCGCAAGTTACCCAGGTCCACCAGGACCTCCAGTAAGTGTTACCAGAAATCTGATTTCTAGTAGCTAATTGACATAGAAACAGAGGATGGTTAGTTTTTGATTTTATTCGTGAAAGATTGAAAAAATAAGGATACAATTGGTATGTAACAATGTCTGTGATTTTATGAGCCAAGCATTTTAGCCCATTTTGGAGAGCAATTTATTTATTTATTTATTTTGATTAAAGTATTTCATCCTAGCAAGTAAAGACTACTGAAATGGTACATAATTTGGTACTGGACTTCTTGTGAAAGTATTCTTATATCTAAAAATGTGTAATATTTTACTTATAGTTTGTGAAGGTATAGTTTTTTAGTGGATGAAATTTGGTGCCAGAAATGAGAAGCTCACGAATTCTGGTCTGAGTTCTTTCACCGGTTCACTACATGTAGCTACAGTGCAGAAAAATATGTAAAACAAAGAATTATATTGTGGGTGTAATACAGGGCTGGTGTCTTTCACACTGCAAATGCAGCACCTTGCAGCTGGACACTGTTGCTTTGGTTCTATGGAGCCAAAGATTCTGTGCACTTATTTACATTCTCCTCTGTTTCAGCATCATAGGCAAGTTCTGTTTTGAAGTGATTGTCTCTTTGGTAACCACAGTTATGGGCTGGCACCAAACAACAGAGCTGTCTTTCTCTGTATTCTGGAACAGTAAAACAAACCCCAAAATATTACTAAGATTTTATACTAAATTAATCAGCTGAGAGGGCTGGAATTGATCATGATTTCAAATGCACTGCATTAGCAAAGTGTATTCATAATTCAGTCATTGAAATCGACATCTTATTGTGTAACTGTTCTTCTTTAACTGTGACTTGTGTGGTTTTATTTTTTGCAGGGTCCAAAAGGAGATCCTGGAACAGCGGTATGTACCTATTTTTTGGTTTTGATAGAGAATTCCCCAAGTAGTTTGACGCATGGTACTTCTCAAGGACAATAGGAAACCCAAACCAAAACCTCTCAGCACTGACAGCAAAAATGGGGAGTTGTGAGACAGTTTTCTAAAACAGTTTAGTAATCTGTTTTCAAATAAATTCACAAAGCCTTTTTTTTGTTTGTTTCACCATAATGCCTGGAAGCTGAATACATCATTCTGAGCCAGCATCCACTTCCTACTCAGAAAACACCAAGTACCAGAGTTTAGGTGGGAAAACTGAGATTTGTCAGAGACTTCAGGAAATCCAGACAGCAATTTGCCATGATTTGATTTAACTGAGAATTGCTGAAATACTGGAATTGTTGGCTGTAGTTCAAATGTCCATGGTAAATTACCAATTTTCTTTCAAAAAATAATTAAAAGGACCTCCCCACTCTACATGATAAGCTGATTTCTCCAGTGGAGCATGTTTACAGCTTTCTTTCAAAACTTGAAGACCTATCCAGGGATCCAGCCTGTGTGTCCCTTGCTGCAGAGTAACCTTTTTTTAGGGAACAGAGCACAGAATTGCTTGGAGCTTGGTTCTCTGATTGACAGTGTATGCTTACAGCCCAGGGCTGTACTGCCTGGAGGTGCTTCAGAGGTGACCTTGGCTTGCAAGAGCACTGGAATAGAGCCTTCTGTATTACATCTTTCATCAAAATTAAACCAAAATTAAACCAAACTCACACAGAGCCTCTGGGAAAAGCTTAATTTGCAGATTAGTAAAACAGGGCATAACAAAATCTGTTGACCTGATAACTGGTTAGTTTTTTTACTGATCTCAAATTAAATAATCTCCTGTTGCTTGCTGTTCAACATTCCCCATTTTGAGTAAAGAAATTCTAATGGATGCAATCTTTTAATTAAAAAAAAAACCCAAAACAGGGAGACCCAGGACCAATGGGATTGCCAGGACTGGAAGGACTCCCAGGGGAAAAGGTAGGACTCTTAAAAAGAAGTTATGACTTCTTAGTGGCCACTATCTGCAACTAAATGTCTTCTGAAGCCTTGTTTGATTTATTTTTCATGTGTAAGTTAATGTTTCTGTGAGAAAAACCCTTGCATACTTATTTATATTTTTCTTTATTGCTTTAGAGTGGGTGTAAATAATATACTCACTGAACATGAAATTTCATTTTCTGCAAAGGAAAATTGTGTGTAGGAGGTAGAATACTACTATACTTAAAAGTAATATAGTTAATATTTTCCTATGTATGATTCTTGTTCTCTCTTGAATATCAACTTATGCTTACCGTCCATCTGTCTTGTTCTCAGCCTTTTGCTTTCTAATTGTGGAGGCTGATTATGAATGTAAAGATAAGCTTTTCATAAAGGGTTAAAAAAGTCAATATTTTGGTATTCATTTCTAAATACAGCAAAGTACAAAACATTTAGCAGAGAAATTCTTAAAAATCTGTAAATACGTTTTCTGTCAGCAAATACAGTTCAATTTTGCACATAACTTCTAATTTAAGAAGAAAAAAGAGTACATTTTTTTGCAAATGAAATATTTTCCAGCTTTTTGAATTATGCTATTAAATGACTTAATGCAAAAGTATTTTACTGAAACCTATTTTTCATCACAAAGAAATGTAAATTAAAAGTTTCCCACTCAATATCACTGTGCATTCCTCCTACTTGTTCAGTCAGTGACAAGATCTAAGGTAGGTGTCTATACTAGGTGCTTAAATTACATGAGATGGTTCTTGCTCTGGAAGTCTACAATTTACAAGCAATTAAAGACTAGTCTGATTTCAAAATGAACAAACACAGGGAGGTTTTACAGGTCTAACTGAGACAAAGTGGGAACAGGAATTAAATAAAGGGAATAAGCAATGGATCAGATCATATAAACCAGCTAAGTGAGTGTTTGGCCCTCTCCCAAAGTAAAAATATAGTTTCCTTAACTAAATTTGGTCAAAATTCCACATTTGTGGTGCAAATAAGTGAACAGTATCTCAGAGCCTGCCAGTCCCAGCAGTAGAGTGCATGCTGGGTTTTAATTTAGAGCGATTATGCACCTCTGTGTAGCAGAATGCCATCTTCTACAGACAACATTGGCTGTAATTCTGTGATAATTTCATGAACTGCCTTAAGAACTTTGTGTCCTCTGGATAAAATGTCCCTTCCCTCACCTGTGCTGACAGTGTTTGGTGCAGCTGTGCTGCAAGCCACATTGCTGAAAGGATCAAAATAACCCTGAAAAGAAAAAAAAAGTTTCAAGGGAAGTGTTAGGAATTTCTAGCTTAACTGTCATAGCCAGCATACAGGGAAAACACCCCATGTTCTGAGTCCAGAATAACCACTGGGGCAGAGGGCAGTGCTCCAGACAACATGCCCTGCCTGCTGCAGGCACTCAGTGCTCCCCACTCAGTGCTCCCCACTCAGTGTTCCAGAGGTGCATGTTGCATTCCTCACTGAGTGACTTCTGCCAGCCTCCAGAGCAGGAGAGGTTGAGCGTATCCTGTAAGCTGCTTCCTCCAGACATGAGGTCAGACATGTAACTTGTCATCTGTTGCACTTTGTGTAGGGGAGTTAAGTGTTTCTAATCCCTAGCAGCATCATTGTGCTCCTGAACAAGATGAGGATGAGACAAACCACCATAACTCATAAGAACAGGAGCCAGAAATCCCAACATTTCCCGGGGCTCTTATGCACAACACAACGTGGCTCTAGCTCTGTTATCAGAGTTTTAGTAAGTCTGCTCCAGGTAACAAACTTACCTCAGAGAAGTATTCCCCCGTTCGTACGGTTTTAACAGTGCCAGGGCTTTTCTGACATGAAAAAGAAATTTATAAGAAACAAGGAGCCTGATTTTTTTCTTACATTTTTAACTGGCATTACACGAAGAGAGCAGAGTGTTGCAGACCAACATGTCAACAGTGGGTAAATACCTCTGTGTAGAGTTTTACCACTTGTTGAGCTCTGTCTGTCTGCTTTGGATTCCAGTCCTGTTGAGAAAGATTAATTTGTGCCTGTAATTCATCACTTTCAGCCAAAAAACAACACTCTCCTAGCTTAAAGCATAGATGAAGGTGGCTGTGTGCTATAACGAGAACCTTTGCCCTGAAAGGGCCATGGCACAAGCAAACAGAGGACGTTGGCTTGTAGTAAATGGATGACTGGGTAGCAGGAAAGCAAAAACTTCTTTGAAAAGTACATCTTAAATATGGGAATGTTTATATGAAAGTGGATTACTTTGTGTAAATTTTGGTCATTGTCATGGCCACAAATTACAATTATTTGGAGAACTACAGATAAGTCAGGGACTTTCCATCTCTTTTCAAGGGAGGCCTCGAGCAGACTCAAAGGGAAACATTATGTGAGAGAACCTAAACAAAGGATTTTGGTTACTTGCTCAAGTCTGTAAAATGAGCCAGTGGCACAGATAAATATTAGCATTTAGCCTGGCTCTTGTCATCATTTTCAACTCACTGAATAATCCTTTCTCATGTTTTAATGAGAATCCACCAAGAAACTTCTGTATTGATTGTTGTCATTTAAACATAGATTTATCTTTTCCTCAGGGTGACCGTGGACCAGCCGGCGCACCAGGAGTATCAGGGACACCGGTATGTATATTCTTTAAAGAAAGCTCAGCTTTTTAGAAGCTGAAAAAACAGTCAAGCAAGGTGCTGAGCTGCAATCTCAATCATTGTGGAGCACCAGTGCTTGGCTTGTGCTTTATACACAAGTATGAAGATTGTGAGTTTTCCCTAAAGAAATTAGAGTTCTAATAGCAGCAAGGGTTCATATTATTATTAAAATGACAAGAGTGAGTGGCGTGAATACATGATAAAGCTGGAATTTGAAGCTGCATATGCTTAGTTAAAAATGTGAGATTCTTCTCATTGCCTCTGTTTAATATAGATAAAGATGTTTTTTGTGTTCTTGGGCATGCACAAATTTCTGAGCGTATTTCTATCACAAAGAAAAATTATGAACATTGGTTATTGCAGTCCACAAGGATTTGCATATCGAGTCGATCAAACATTTGCTTTAGGGAAATGCTTTTTCTGCTATTTACGTGTGGTATTCAGAGAAGTTTCTGAAAGTCATCAAGAAACTTTGTTGTAGGTGAAAGAAAAAGTAACTAATGATAAATTGAAATTATAATTATTCATTTGTGTTCCTAAAGGAAATGAAGATATTAGATTGCATTCACAGTTTAATAAAAAAGTTTATCCATATTTCAGGAGGCAATATGGAGTTATTTATATGCAAATAGATTTATTATTAAATTTGGGCAGCTACCAATACATTCAGGAGCTGTTTAAATTCTAAATATGTGTTTCATGAAATAAAGAGAAGTTTGTGTCTATGCACTCCCATTTCCATTAGCCACTGATTTAGTCTGTTTACTGTGAGTTCCAAGAGAGAACATCATCTTAAATAGCCTAATTTCATTGGGTTTTCCTAAAAAAATTGCACATTAAAGGGGAAAAGTATTTCTCTGAGTTTTATAGCAAATATAAGACTTTCAAAGTTTGTTGTTCTGAAACAGATTTTGCACTGTTAATAATAGCACTGTAGCTGGTTAGAATGATCACAGTTGTTCATTTCCTATGAATTTCCCACTGGATATATCCCAAGTTATTGGATGTTCTCTATTCAAGTTGGATAGGAAACACTTAATAAGGTCCCTTCTTCACTGATGGAGTTCCATTCTGTTGATTATATTTAGTTCTAATAAAATCCACTGAAATAAAATATTTTCTCCTGAAATAAAGTGTTTGCTTTTACATTTTATGCTGAGGAGTTTTAATCAATAAAGTAGTAGACACGTGACACAAAATTTTTCAGTACTCTAGGAAGAGTTTGAGACATATCCATATATCTTGCTGGAAAACAATTTGTCTTCCTTACCTGTCATTATTCCCTAGATTGAATAGTGGACCCTTTTTCCTATCCAGGAATATAAACCTCTTATTTTCTCTTTGATGTTTTGCTGAGATTACTGAGGTTGTCAGGGAAGCTTGCACTGAGATTCTGCAAGCATTGCCACTGATGCCCATTTCCTCAGCACCAGCCCTCAGTCCTCCTGTTCCCAGAGTCGTCCCTGGTGTTGATGGGTTTTATCCCTCACTTGTACAAGTCACCTGAGGATCTGGTCTAAGGATACTTTCAGGAAATGTAGATTCAAGTTGTTCAAAGAAAGGCATCCTACAGAAAAGAGACATTTAAAATCAGCATTTAAAGGATTTCATAAGAGGGGATTGTGAATTCTGGCAAGCTGAACATAAAATGACAATAAAAGTGGCCAAGAAAGAGTGTGAAGAAAATTTGGAGAAGGCATTAAGTCAGTAGTAAAGTCATATTTAAAAAAAAAAAATCAGGACTAGAAAATACCTGAGGGAAAAAATCTTGATTTTACATATATATTGAAAAATTTTGATCTGGCTATGGCTTCTCAAGATGGAAATCATGGTATTGTAAAAGAAAATTTCATAAAAACGTCCCAATATTCAGGAATGGTAAAGAAAACCAAGCAATTAAGTAATGTTTAACACAAGACCCTGTTCATTAAATATGACAAAAATCTGGTAAAATATTTCTCTTTCCTTTTGTAAAGCATTAATGAACAATAGCATGAATATTTCACTCATATATATATATACACACATATATATATTCTCTCTTATTTTTGACATAGAGAAAAATTTTATTTGGCTTCCTAATAATTTCAATCTGTACTATTCTCTTTCTGCAGGGAAAGCCAGGATCTCCTGGGTCCCCAGGGATGCCAGGAGAACCTGTAAGTACAGATTTGAGTTCTGGATCCTTACGATAGCAAACAAATATTTCAGACTCTTAATGCAAGATTTTTCATGCAGATTTATATGTGTGTTTCCTTCTTTCTTAGGGTGAAAGAGGACCTAATGGAGAGATAGGCTTCCCTGGTCCAGAAGGGCCACAAGGAAAACCAGTAAGCAATTTTATACTGAGTATATATTTTGTTACAAAAGGATGTGTCTTAGTTTAGCAGAAGTTACAAAAGAAAGGACGTTACATCTTGCTTTGTGTTAGAGTAGGTAACGCGTGAAGAACACACAGAGCTGCAGAGCTCAATGTTAACCATCCAGAAAAGAATTCCTGGTATTGTGGTGTTTTAATAGTTAGTGTAACCGAGATGTTGCTTTTAAAGGTCTTATGAAAGTCATTTGGATCTTGTTGACATAGAGGTTACTCTTGTACTTTTTCCAGGGGGAGAATATGAACCCAGACACTCAACACAGTCAGTAAAGGATGGGGTGACAGAATAGGTTCTCAGTTTCAGTTTAGATAGAGAAGCGTGTGCTTCACGACTGAATAAACTTCGTGACTCTTCTGTATACAGGTGATGCAATGCTGCAGCTGAGGCATTTAGTGTTCACTTAGGAGATGTCTAATCTGATCTCTTTATGTAATAAAAGTGTGACAGCAGTGTAGTCAGCACTGTCTGAGCTGCTTTTGAAAACCTCATTGACATTCTAGAAGGGGTTCAGCAAGGGTAGTGCAGGGCTCATTATCTCCCCTGAACCTTGGTGTTTTGGGGATGAGCATGAGAAGCAGACCTTTGCAGCTTGTCAGCACATCTCCACATTACACTTCTGCCTTGAAAGAAGAGACAATTTCTGTAGCTACAGAAGCAAATTAGCCCAAGGTGCCTAATCTGTGCAAAACTCCACTTTGCAGTATATGAGGAGAAAGAAATATTCCTGATGTCTCTGCTCATGCAAGTTGTCCTTTCTCAGTGAAACAGCTGTGAGTTTGCTACATGTGCGGATCCATAAATATCCTACTTAATTAAACACCGCCAGAGCATTTATCTTGCAATTAGCTGGCATTGTGCAATCGTTAATATACTCTCTGTCATTATTTTGGCCCATACCAGCTAGGACTCTCAGATCATGCCCATTCCATTCTGGAGGATAATGTGGGCCTGGAACAGTTTCCAGCAGGTGCTATGAATGCAAACACCTTCTTTGGGGAAGGAAATAGCTTTAGCCCAGGAGACCAAAACTGTGCCATGCTACAAGTCCTAAGGCCCAAAGGATGGATCTGGACATGTAATAGTAAGGCATAATCTCTATAACAGCAGAAGGGTAATTCAGCATCAAGGCTAATATCTAGAACAAAAGAAATCTCTCCCATGGTTGTATTATGATTAGCTGGGACTGAAAAAGTGCATGTACATGTCCACAAATATTCCCCATTCCAAATTTCCCTATAATTTTTCATTTAAAGTTGGGTGCTTGTTAGATTTGATGCACATCTTGATGCTCTTTGCATTTCTATATTGTAGCCACATAAACTGCTGCTTCTGCAGCTTCAGAACATTTACTGATATTGCACTAAACACTGTGCTTTACACTTTATATTTTTAAAATACATAAACATATTAATTTTTTTTTCTTAGGGAATCAATGGAAAAGATGGATTGCCAGGTCCTCCGGTAAGAGAACATGGTTCTGTGTATTTTATTCTTCACAAATACCACAGCTGTTCGTCCAGGGCAGTTGCTTGCTGTTCTGCTAACACATGAATATACAACAAAGCCTTTCATTGATAAGTTTATGTTTTCTCAAAAACCATTTTTCAGGGTGCTGTGGGGAGACCAGGAGACAGAGGACCCAAAGGAGAACGTGTAAGTCCCTATTATGATAACTTTTTCTCTTTTTACTGAGCATCTAAACACCTTTTCAGCACCTATCTTATAGGCAAAATCAAGAAATTAATTCTCTGTGAACTTCAAGCAGACACCTAGACATGTAAGAGGTTTAGTCCTAGACACCACTTTAAGGAATTAGAGTCGAATTGTCTTCTGCATTTAGAGGAAAAACACATTTTATAGACTTTCTAACACAGTTGGCCTGGAGAGTGTAAATTGATCAATAGGTTGAAAATTGGAAAGTACCTAATTCTGTTGTGTTGTTTTCAGACTTTGCAAAAGCTATGAACTTGCCCTGTTGTCATCCTTTCTATGTCACAAACACAAATTATGTTTTATATAACACAAGCTTGTCACACTTAGGCAACAGGAATGCCAGGTGCAATACCTGACAGCTTCCCAAACCCTTCAGACAGTTCTGTTCAAGGTAACAAGATTATGGTGAGCAGGAATGATTATGGGAGGTGAGAGATGAGGTTATATATATATACATATATATGAATATATATATGAGAGATGGTCTTGTTTTAACGTTGCTAAAGTCCTGATGTCCTAATCAAATGGATACCACATTTATTTAATGAATCAGAGAAGTATCTCCCTGTTTAAACTGGAAAAGGAAAAAAAAGCTTTATGACACTGAAGAGACTTGAGGGTTTAACTATTATTACAATTATCCCTTAAAAAATTAACTCTTTGAAATGTTCTGGTTTTGCCTTTAAGGACACAGGCCTGTATCTGTGAGAGAGATTGCAATGATGACAGAAAATAAAGTCAAGGTTTTCTTGCAGCCGTTATTATTACTGCTCTACAGCATGCTCCTTCAGCCTGAGACCAGCTGTTGTAGTTACAGAAAAGAGAAACATCAAAATTGGAAGGACAGAATAAAACTCTCAAGGTTTTCTTGTCTAATGTAAGAATGTCCTCATAGAATACATTTTAAGAAGGAATAAGCCACCTGGGCTGAAATAATCTTATATGTTCTTTGAATGACTAAACACTGCTGTTATTACTACTTTATAAAATGAGTGACAAACTAGTTGAAAACATGTTTTATACCAATCAGTTTTCAAGTAATTTCAACAGATACAAGTACTAGTGGCTGGCTCATTTATTGCTGTTATCTGCATACCTCAATCACTGAGCCTGAACCTGCTGGACTAGAGCAAGTAGAAACCCAGGAAAAACAGCAGTTCCTTCTGCACAGAATTTGGAACAAGATAAATACAAGAGGTAGGAGAACACCAGAGAGGAGAAGGGCTGAATAAATCAGCACCTTAGGCAGAGATCACAAAACACAAATGTCCTGAGTTTTGTACAATTCATAGCGGAGAGTTTAAAGAGGAATCTGGAGGAAGATATGACCTAGTTTTATGAATTTTTACAAGGACCTTTTTCAAAACACAAAGAAAACATTGGAGGCAGTTAAACATTGCTTGTTTGAAAAGTTGCTTAGTTTTTTATTTGCCTCCTACACATTGGCAGCCTGTAAAACGTGGATTGTTTAGAAGAAAAGGATCAGCTTCACACTGCCATAGCACCATGGTTCTAGAAAAACCTGCCTTTTTCTTTATTTCTAGTAGAAGAGCTATCTATACCCACTCTGCAGGGTTATAAACCTGAGAACTTATATACCATAGAATCATAGAAAGGTCT
This sequence comes from Corvus hawaiiensis, assembly GCF_020740725.1. Lineage (NCBI taxonomy): Eukaryota > Metazoa > Chordata > Aves > Passeriformes > Corvidae > Corvus > Corvus hawaiiensis. The sequence goes on from NC_063215.1 coordinate 30,612,555, forward strand.
GGGCTGGAAGGTACCTTTAAAGATCATCCAGTGCCAACCACCCTGCCATGGGCGGGGACACCTTTCATGAGACCAGGTTGCTCTGAGCCACATCCAGCCTGGTCTTAAATATTTCCGGGGTAGGAGCATCCAAAGCTTCTCTGGATAACTTGTTCTAGTGCCTCACCATCCTCACAGTAAAGAATTTTTTCCTAATATCTCATCTAAACTTACTCTCTTTCAGTCTGAAGCCAATCCCCCTTGTCCTGTCACTACACACCCTTGTTAAAAATTCCTCTCCAGCTTCCTCCTTGGCCCCTGGAAATAGATTAACTAAGTACCGTAAATAGATTAACTAAGATTTTGTTTAAATGAAGATATAAAATAGTAGGCTTCTAAGGAAAGTTACAGGAAATATCCTGGTGTCTTTTGCCTGTGTGAATCTGGGCACCTAAATTTTACCTATGCCATAATTGGCATTTCTAGATCCTTGTATAAGGGCTAAAACCTTTCTAAACTCAAGTTCTGTCCTTGAAAAGTGGGTTACAGAGCCAAGCTATTCTTCTTGTCATTGACTTCAACATCAGAAGGGCAAGAACACAAAACCTATTTCCAGAGACAAGGTTCAGCCTGTAAAATCATCTTCCCTGCATGACTCAATCTGTTTCTGAACAGGCAAGAATTTACTCTTTAGCATTGTCGAGTGACTTTTCAGGTTTGTTCCACTATGTGCAATGGTTTTCTTTCTGCTTCTATTTTACACAGGGAGATCAGGGTATTCCGGGGGATAGAGGTCCACAGGGTGAACGAGGGAAACCTGGCCCATCAGGAGAAAAGGGGGATGTGGGTCCTGTTGGTCCTCCAGGAGACAGAGGCTACCCAGGATCACCAGGTCATCAAGGTCCCCCAGGTTCACCAGGACCCCCAGGGTTTTCAGTAAGTAAATATAAGTTTACCTTGGTTGCTTGTGAATTCAGTTATGAAGGTAGCATGGGCTGAGCAGTGGCAATTCAACTGAGGAACAGCATAGTATTAAAAAAAACTAATGATTTCTCTCAGACAATTTCAGTGTTCAGTTAAGGTGGAAAAAAATATACGCACATGATCAGGCAGTTACTTTAAATTATTTTTTAAAACATCTGCTATGGATAAACTTTATTATTTCTTTCTTTAGTTCCTGCATATCAATATGGTTACTCAGTACAGTTAATTTTCATGCTTTCTATAAGATTAAGAGCTAAAGTCTGAGCCTTTCCAACTGGGAAAGAAAAGGAGGCAGCCAAAATTGATTCTCAGTAGAAATCAGCATTTAAAAAGACAGTGAAATGGTGCTTTGCAGTTGTAGATATCTTGATTTTTCTGCATGTGCACACAGGTACACACATCTGTGTTACGGGTTCTTTTTAACCTCAGTCAGATAAGGTAAAGCTCTAAAACACCTTTCCAGTGAAGTTACTGGTGCTGTGGTTCTGTCCTGATCAGCTGTGCATCAAAGCAATTAGACCCCAGGGTGAGTGAGAAGTTGGCAGATGTTATGCAAAGGGCAAGTAAAGCAGAGGGGTGTCAGTGGACACCCTCACTGTCTTGCGCAAGTTAACTTCCATACTCATCACATCCTGGTCATCTTGGCAGCTGGGAGTGCCTCTCCCCCTTCATGCCATTAGTGTCTTTATAATATTATAATGTATTTGTAGTAAAGCAGCCTTTGCAGTTGAGTAAATAACACAAATATATTAAAACACTAATTTGTTGATGAAAAGTTTATATTTGTAATGTTATTTTGAGCATTTATTTTTGTAGCATTATAAAGTGTCCTCTGTATGTTCCTTCTGATACATATCACCTTTCTTTTTCCTCATCAGGCTGATGCAATTTCACTTGAAGAAATAAAAAGATATATCAAACAAGAGGTTCTTAAGGTTTTTGAAGGTAAGAAAAGGAAGTATTATACAACTAAATCTGAAATTCTGCCCTAAATTTCTTTATATGTCATCTAACTTATGTTGGACTTAGCAGCTACCTTGTTTCTATAGCTCTGTTTAACAAGTCTACTTTACATGATTCTGTTCAAACAATTAGAAGTTACAGTATCTGTTAATCAGAGTATTTCCATATGTAAAAGATTAGCATTGAAGGGTGGTCTGCTCCAAACCATAATAGCAAGCATAGGTGTGTATCATTGTAGATACATACATGTGTCATATATTACTGCAGATACATGTTTATCTACAACATACTACAAGATACTGAAGTATCTTAATGAGACCATAGATATACCTAATTACCTTGCCCACTTAGTGGCTGACTGTCTAAACGAGAGAAAGGCTTGACAGCTTCCAGTGACATAGGTCTAAATTGCTGTGCAGTTTTCTCAGCAAATATCCCTGCTGAGTTCCAGAGCTCCCTGTCAGACCACCATCTTCTGGCACAATTTTAGGCACGTACCAGGTTCAGCCAAGGCCTTTGTTTTATGTAAGATTTCTTAGATGATTCCTTGCTCTGAAAAGGAAATAGTTTTCTTCCCCAGCATTCCCTTAGTCATGGTAGGAAAGCTGAGACTTAGACAGGTGTCTAAAAAAAAGATGCCATTTGGATGCCCCTTAACAGTAGCTTATCTTCCACTGCAAAACGCATTTCTTATGTCTTCAGTATGCTTTGCTATTCTGCCATTAATATTTGTGGATACAAACCATCTTTTAGGGGTAAAAGAAATCATATAAAGCTTGAGACTTCTTAACCTGTTCAGGCAGTTTTTCACTTTATAACAAGGCTATCATTTTGTGTATTTTCACCCTTCCCCCGGGTGCTACCCCTCAGGAATTCAACCTACTACGTATTTCACGAGCGGTTTGTTGAATGAAGTCACTTCCTTTTCCCTTTCAAATACAATGGTAACAAGTATTTAGTCTATTCACAAAAAGAAAGCATTAGAAGGTGCCCTGCCTACAAGGATTAATGGAGTTTTGTCTTTATAGCTATTCCATTTGCTACACCTTGCTGGTGTTCCCACAGATCTTCCAGTTTCGGCATTGTTTCATTTTGCCTACTTTCTATCACCTTACCCCCGTTTTTTTTGATGCCCACTCTCCTTTAGTCTAATTTTTTTCTTAAATCTTAAAACTCCACCACAGTAAATACCTGCTAAATTGTGGAATGTTTAGGGGTTTAATCTGGTATAAATGAGACAGAGTCAAGGTTAGTACCTATTTTATCTACCTCTAAGGAACACTAAAATGTTACCAAGGGCACTTTATCCCACCAGCATGAAGATTTCTATTCTGAAATATCTGCAATTAATAATCTTTGTTGAGCACTTTCAGGTTTTTTACATTTGTTTTCAGGGTTCCAGCACATTCCAAGAACTGTTCACAGTATTTAATTTCTACTTTGCAGCTTAATATGAGTTACAAATATATAAGGTAGCCCTCCATCAGTGTGTTAAGTACTAATTATTCTGTCTATGTGTTTTAAGTACTTCCATGAACAGGTGTCAGAAGTCATTTGAAATATTGGAATACGTTAGTAATAGAGAATAGTAATAGAAATTTTAATACAAATTCATTCTGGTTATTTCAAAAGGTAAAGACTCAGACATGAATCTGAGTTGGAACTGAAGGTCTCAATGCTTATTGGAGCATTTAATACCTTGACATTAAGAAGAGTTAAACACCTTACTTCCAGAAACTTTAGCTGGGGTCTTGGGAATTTTTTTCCTGTTTTTTGCTAGCAGATTTCTTACCCACTTTTTCTTGTGTCTTTGATTAATGAAGAAAGGATGGCTCAATTTGTATCCCAGCTGAAGCTGCCTGCTGCAATGCTTGCCTCCCAAGCTCATGGAAAACCAGGGCCCCCAGGAAAAGATGGGTCACCAGGGCCACCAGGAAAGGACGGTTTGCCAGGACCACCAGGAGAACGTGGAATTCAAGGTAGGAATTCCAAAAAATGGTCCTGTTAGTTGTATCTTGAAATCCTTATATACTTGCTAATGATTATTAAATAAGCCAGGATTACCTATCTAGCTTTCTAATAATTAACTTTTAAACTTATGTACTTATGTTTTTCCAGGCCAGATCTAAATATTAACTCATAAATGTAAATGTGTGGATTTTACTGATTAAAAACTCCTAATCAGTGCATTTTATTCTAATCAGTTATAAAGTTAATTAATGACAGATATCTAAATCTGAAAGAACTACTGTAGCAGTTATTTGTTTTCTACAAGATACTTGAATAAGGAAGAAAAACAGTGCCAGCACTCTAGCTATTTAGATCCAGCTTCATATTGAGAGACCATCTTATTTAAGAAAAAAAATTTGATCTCCTAGTCTGAGTGTTCTCAGCTTTGAGCCTGAGACAATACAGGGCAGGAAAAACTGAAGACAAATATTCTTCTTTAAGAAGCAGTGAAAACTGAAGTATTACCAAATGAATTCTCTTACAGTGAAGGAATCTATTGTCACAAAAAAAAAAAAAAAATCAGAGTAATCGGTTTTTCACTATACTCCAAACAGTGATTTGTGCATTGCGATGCACTTGACCACTATAGGACTCGTTTCTCTGAACTGTCTTTTACTGCAAAATTAGTTTTGAGGGATCCAGGTTCATTGTAGTTGTGCTCTACTGCAGAGTCAGCCTTCCAGAGATTAAAAGGTAGAGGAGAACAGACTGAAAGGAAAAAAGAATTTATCAATGAATAATATTTTGTGGGTGGGTAACGTGTAACTTGCAGTTTATCTGTAGGTAGTTCTTTATTATCTTTTGTTAGTTTGGTCTGCTCTGGAGTCAGAGCAAGTCAGACTGGAATGAAGAACATGACAGCAAAGCTGAAGATGTGTGGATCCTAAAGCTATCAGAAGAATAAGGACTTACTAACATTGATAAGCGCAAACCCCTGACAGAAGCTTGAAAAATATGATGAGCTCAGAATGAGAAGAACAAGAATAAAGGATCAAGGAAAACAATAAAAGGCTTAGAATCTTACAACACTGACTTCATCGTTACCTAAATATTCAGATCACTGCAAATAGTCACCTTCAATGTCAGTGCCAGATTGTTCAATGATGACGTATGTACTGGATAGCCTCAGATGCTTCTGGGAAATGAAATGTTGCACTAGATTTCATTTCCAGCTAATGAGCATCAAGACTAAAAGATGAGAGCTATGCTTGAAAAAAAAAACAAAAAAAAAGCTGCTTTTCTATACTTTATGCTTAAGTAAAATAGTGCCCCATGTACACAGGATTTCCATTTGTTTTACTGATACGCTCAATACTTCTTTTTTATTAGTAAAAGATAAGCTAAGTGAGAAGCCTTTACTTCTCTGATATATCAAAAGATATATGAAATTATACTTCCAAGGAAAGAAAACCAAAAGTTTACTTTGCCTCCTTTTTATACTGTGAATAAGACACAATCCTGTAAGAGGAGCACACTTACAAATACCCTTCACACCTTCCTCAGTTGTGCCTGTGCGTGTTACTCCTTTGTGCCAAGAGTAAAAAGAAGTTCAAATCTCTGAGCAGATTGAAAAGTATCTTCTTATGTTCCAGCTTGCCTTCAGCCGTAAAATACATAGCAAACAAGACTTCTTGGAGAAGCACATTATGTGCATGTGTGGCTGAGACCATCAAGGTAGCATGCTGTGTGCACAAGTCCTAATACAATTTGGTGTTGACTGATAGACATTTCTTATTATATTTCTCACTTGGGTGTAGCCCAGACTGCCAACTCCAGGGATTTACTGTGTGCAGTAATAGGTGTCTGGGCTGGCAGAGTGAGCCACTTGTCCCACACAGGCAGTGAGAAGAAGTAGATGCTTTTGGAAAGCAATTAACAGGGCCTCTGTGAATATGTCCTGTTTGTGATGCTGCATGCAGAGCCTGATAGAGGCAGCCAGCTGGAACGGCAGATGCTGCTGCGTGTCTGGGGAGGTGTTTAACTTCATTTGTGCATTCACAAGGGTTCCTCCATAGACCTTGAGCATGGTGCCAGTTCCCCTGGAAACTGGTCAGGAATGATTTAGCTGGATTCCAACAGAATCTCCTTCTGCGCAGCAAACTAATAGGTAGAGGGTTAGTCCCAGAAGCAGAAAACATAGATACTAACTCTTGGAAGTGTAGGCATGGTTTTAAAAAAGTGTATTTAAAGAATTGCTGGACTCTTATCTACAGTCATTCCCTTCTAAGGAAGTCCAGAATTTTTACCTGCTGGCCTTCAGCAAGGTCATTCATAGTGTTCCTCAGATACTTCCCAGTGGTTCAGGTAGATACAATTTATAGAATGGTCTCATTAGAAATACAGCATGCAAGCAAAATATAACAAAGAATTCAACTTAAATTATGAACAGCTGATACTCTGAGGCACTGTTACTGGTAAAATGGACAACGTCTCCTTAATAGAGGACAGAGGGACTTTACCCTGTATGAGTTTTAATAGGTATGTTAATATCTCCTAGAGAATTAGAAAGTTTATTTCAAGATTTTACAAACAAGATATAGCAATATCATCTGTCTGCAAACAGTCAGCTTGTCATGTATTAGAGGATCTAGCTCAATTAACTCCACTGACTTAACTGGATTTTTTAAATTGTAATAGTAAGTGAATTTTGGTCCATTTGGTGAAATGCAACTTGGGATAATTTAGCAATCCAGAGATCCTTTATGTTAATATGACTTGATTTTTTTCTCAATAGAGAAAAGATTCCATCCTAGTTAAAATTCACTCTTTCTATCAAGTTAAGGAAATTAGTTTTTATAGGTCCTCATAGCTTGTGGTAGCCTCGAGGAACCTAACATCCCAGCTCAGAAAATAAAAATACCACGCAATGAATAGAGAAAGCTCCTTATCTTTATTGGTAATCTCTGTTGTAAAGTTTATGTGTCTTATTATAATTATTAATTTGTACGGTGGAAGCATGTAGAAACCTTGGCTGACATCAGGAACCCATTGTAGTGGGTGTTGTGTAGACACAGTCACTCTTCTGAAATAGCTGCACTGGTTTCAAGAGATACCTCCTGTAAAATGTTCTCTGCTGTGGAGGTTGAAGTTAACTTGTTTTACTTTGGTTTGGAACCCAGCTGCCGAGAGAGCTGTAACACACAGAAGGAATTCGGAACATGCATTGGTGGCTGGATGAGAGGGCTTCATCTTAACACCATCTTTGCTGCTTTGCAGTCTTTTTAAGACCACAGAGTATTTGCACGGTGGATGCTTTGGTCTCATTGTTCCCTGTTTCGGTAATCTCTCTGCCGTGTATTTGTGTTAAAGAACCTCAGATTTCTATAGATAACTGGTATGTTAGTTTCAAGTGCTGCATTGTCCATGCTGATGGAAGAGGGTCTCCATGGTATAGGTGGAATACCTTCTATAGCAGGTTAAATACCTTTTGCCTCCAAGTTCACGGACGTGAACTTGTGTCATTTCCATGTAGAGCCAAGGGTGTTGCAGTAGTGACGCTTTTGCTTTTAGTGACGTAATGTTTGTGGGGAGCGCCAAACTGAGAGCTGAATTCCAGCTGTTACTACCCATCTATGAGCAAAAGCTTATGTGTTTGAGCACAAACTTGCTACATACTGCTTCCAAATGTTTACCATGCTGCCCACTGGGTACGTGTTTATAATAACAGAACTTTGGGGTTGCAGAAATCACAACAAAACTTCTGGAACCCGAGTGAAGGGCTCTGCTAAAGCAGTTACCTTTTGAATTAAGCAGGTGCCTTTTACTGGAATTCTACCAGGAAAAGTAGATAGTATCTTACATGTGCCTTTACATTAAACACAGTAAATCAAAATCTGGTTTGCATGTATGGTGATATTTTCCTTTGACTGTGTATGAGTTTGTCAGACTAAGCTCAGAAAGAAGGTGATATTATCCTCTGGAGGTATAATCATCGCCCTGCTTCCGAGAAAAATATACCTCATTAAAAATCAAATATTTTTCTGCCAGAATTATGCATTACATTGTTCACATTGTTTACATATAAGTCTGTTTATTAATATCCTTACATCCTATCAAATAAAGTCTTATTGTTAGATGAGGTATTTGGGAATTTTTGTATTAAACTTCAGTGCTAGCAGAACTTACCTGCCACCATGTACAAACTACACCCTTGCATGTGTATTTGGATACAGACAGTGATGGTTTACCACTACCCTGGACCATGTATTTGCATTGGCAGGCTGCTCTTTGTCCTATTGTGGGGGTTTTTTTTCTGTATTGTCTTGTATTCCAGTGACATTTGCAGAATCATTCAGTCTATTTCAGTGATTTTCAATTAAGGTGTATCAGAGACCTGCAGTAATGCTTATCATGGAGATTGTACATGTGATATATGGTACCTGTGATTTCTCTCTCTTCTCCATAACTAAAGAAATGCAACACAAATGATCAGTGGCATCACTGCTGTGTAAAATTACAGTTAACTGGGTTTGTAGTGGGAAATGCATTTTAACTGTTGACTGTAAATTAAAAAACATTGAGAAATATAAAATAAATAGGATGTGTAATGGATCCTGTGGTTATATGATTGAGCTTTTCAAAAGGTAGCAATACCACAGATTGCACAAGATTTTTCAGAGCAAACCAACTTGGTGTAGTTATAAATACTGCTGTGATCATTGGAGAGTAAATCTAGGATTCAAAATCCAATACAAATACCTGCACATTCCTATTCCTGAGTCTTTATAGCTTGCGTGTGTATATGCCTTGTACAATTTTGCTTAACACAACTCAGTGACCAGAATGCATGATTAATTTAAACTTGTGTTTCTGTGAGGTTTTAAACCGTTGATTTCCTTCAGTTATGTTATGTGTGGCACTCTGCATGCACTTGGTAATGGTTTTGCCTCACTGTAATTTCCTTGTTGTGGTTCTGAGAGAAGAGTAAGATGATTGATGCTCTGTTTTGAAAGCTGGAATGATTTCAACAGATAACAGACTTTCTACCAAAGTGTATAATGAGTTTGTGTGTAACAGAAGGCTTGAATACTCTGTGTACCATTCCCACTGCATTGTTCTGTCGTAACAACCCAGAATTGGTACCCACAGCCCTCAGAGTAATTTCCTTCTGGAATATCCTGTGAGGTAGCAGTGTTGCCATAGACCACAGCACACTGACAAAACAACCTTTGCCATCCCCCTGCCAGTGTCTGTTAATCTTCATGAGACATCAGGTGGATTGACACAGCTGTGCTCTTCTGTTTTAATTCAAACTAAGTTACAGTTCTTCACAGGAGGAAGAACTCAATACTTTATAGTATGGCATAGGTGATGATAAAAATATACTGGTTCCTGAAGCAGGACAATTTTAATTCCAAATGTGACCTGAAATCAGCAAATTAATCTTCAGCTTTTGTCACCTTACATGCCAGCATCTGAGGTGCTGGGGACAGAAGAGGGTTTCCTTGTAAGCCCTTTTGAAGTAAGAGTTTTTGGCAGGTGTCACACTTGTTCCTTTAAAAATGCCTTCATCCTCTCTCCTGCATAATAAAGATACATTTGTAGATGGATTCTTCACTAGAAATAATAAGGAAAACATTTTACCAATAGCGACAAGTCCTCTGCTCTAAAGCAGCCAGAGTGCTTCCAGCTAATAAAACTTAACAGTTCAAGGAAAAAGAAACAGGAGTTGGGCATGGGTTGCTGCACCTGAGAGGTGGAAGCTATTTAGATAAATACAAAACTATGGCCTGTGAAGAAAAAGAACTCAAGTATTCAAAATATAATTAGTAATCACATCTTGTTCATGATATGCAGCTACTTGGGTCAATGTAAGCTTCAAAATCTGCACAAGCTCCAAAGATGCCTCATTCCATGTGAGCTGGGCAACACTGGCCAGGGAGTGGGTCTTCTCTCACATATAGGGGAATGTCTAAGCATAAAACTACCAGTTCACAGTTTAAAAAGTGCAAGTATAAGGATTTATGCAGGACAGAGAGGGTAAAATCCACATCTGGCTCTTTATTAGAGGAATTTCAGCAAGGTAACTTAAAATCTTGGGGAAAGGTCCAGATGGTGAACAAAGCAAGAGTCCTTTGACAGAGGATGTAGCAGTTACTGCTAGAAATGCTTGTATTTTCCAGAAGGAATTTATAAAATTAAGAGTTATCTCAAAAAAAAAAACCAAAAAACAAAACAAAACAAAAGTTTCTGAAAAAGAGAACTGAGCATGTGCTCTCCCAGTTATATTTGTCTTGGTAACTTCCTGTCAACAAGATATATAGATTGCTACTTAAAATTAGAGGGTGCTCTTATTTTCATATCTTTATTCTGTGTAGGTTATAGAGGACAGAAAGGGGAAAGAGGCGAGCCTGGAATTGGACTGCCTGGTAACCCTGGACCACCTGGCCCTGCAGGTACAAGTCTCCAGATTTATTTCTGCTATTGTTATTTATGAACTAACAGGCCTTTCTCCTGTTTTTAACACTGGTTTTACACTCCTACTTTTCCTCCCGAGCTGGGTCATAGCGTGAGGTCAGCCCCACCTGCCTTCTCATGGATGTGCTGGAGTGCAGCTGATGTCGGTGATGAAATGCAGGGCTCTGCACATGCTCTGGTGAGGACTCTGCTAATTCCACCTTTGTTTTACCAGCTGCTGGCCTGCCAGGCCCACCAGGAACACCAGGCTCACCGGGACCGCAGGGGCCGCCTGGACCCCATGGAAGATGCAATCCGGCAGATTGCTATTACCACGTATCACAGACTCGGTCACGCTCCAGCAGGAAATAAAAACCCTCTTCCCCAGACACTTCGGTTCACGGTCACTTTTCACTCTTCCCCATAAGTTAATTTAATTTTCAAAATATTTGGTGCATTTTTTTTCTCTCTCGACACTGCATGGTATATAGATAATTTGTAAGGCGCAAAGTTGAGCCTTTGTCTATGTTATTTGCAGTGTCATAATGATGACATGATGTCATATATTTTCCAGAGTGCATTCCATGTGTTGTTTCTCATCTTTATTTTGCTTAGAACAGAAAATTGGCTCAAATAATTTTCATAAACTTCTTTCTTCAAACAAAAAATATTTTATTATAACTTAAGGCATTATGTATGCCTCCATATGTAAGCTGGCTTTATTTTTCTTGCTGGTGGTGAATTTTAAATGGAAAAAATACATTTCTGAAGTTACAAAGCATACTCATTCATGGCAAATGCAGGACCTGAGCTGGAGCACTGGGAACTCTGTTGAGACTAAACATTCATGTCCCTCGAGGAGGCTCCAGCACACCTTCTGAAAAGGGTCTGCCGTGCACCAAGAATGCTGCCTGCAATTTCACAGTCGCATCCAAGATGGAAAAGAAGGAAACAAAGATGTGTTTATGATCTCCTTATCCCATCCAACAATGAGCTTCAGACTGACTGGAAAATCACCAGCTCCAGGAAGTGTCTCTCCTGACTGGATTTTGTCCCAGCTGGGGGCTTATATGTTCCTTTAGTCATGGTTAAATATACCCCAGATATTAAATGCAAGAGGCTGCTCGTGGTGTTCTGAACTGAGAACTGGCACACCTTCCAACCATTACATGGACTGAATAAGGATACTAAGGCCTGTAATCAAACTACTCTGCCATTAAATCTGCCTACAGCAAAGGTGACCCCTCACTTTAGAGCAGAGGCTGGTAAGTAGGCAGTTCAAGAATGGAACTTCAGAAGCCTCTAATCTTGGTGGTGGCACTGTTTTCCTCTACCTCCTGCAATATTCACATGCTGAAATAAGCTTCAGAAGAACATGGAATCTGCAGAGTGCAAAAGTCACAGATCCTGTTAACTGGTGGCAGAAAATTTCTTGAGTTCAAGAGAAATTTGGAAAAAAATACAAAACCCTCCTTGAAAGGTGTACTACTGAGAGCAACAGCATCCAGTTTTCAGGCATTTAGTAAAGGCTACAGGAACAGATGTCAATGATGAACAAAACAGAACAATGTATAAATCCTGTAGAGCTCAAAGGGTTGAGCAAAAGAAAAGCTGGAGAATATTGATCACACAGAGGCTGATTCTAAAAAGGAGGGAGTAGAAGTGGCCAAAATTTCACTTCTGATTATTAGGAAACAGATGATCCTAGGTTAGTCCTGTGGAATTTTGTACAGTGCAATAGAAAGTGAAGGTGCTATTAAGAGAAAAGAGACATCTATAACCTACAATCTCAAAATGCATCTGTAGTACAAAGCCATACTGAGGGCTCTTACCCCATGGTTAGGAAGTCAATCACTCTCCCACATCAGGCAGGGAAGTGGTTTTGATGACTTTGTGCTTGAGCAGTACTGAGCTGCCGGGGAAATGTCTTCAAATTGGAAGTGCTGGCTTCCAGAGAAGCTGTTGTGATACATGAATCTGGCTGGCTTCTGGGTTTTGCTTAGAAACAGTTAAGGAATGACTGGTGGGAGTCTTTAGCAAAAGATGCACATTGGTATTTGTTCTGAATAAACAGAGTTCCTAGCACTTGCACCCAGAGCAGAGGAGCAAGATGAGAGCAAGAGGTGACAGAGTTAACCCAGGCAGCTGAGGCACTCAGGATGCTTTCTGAGAGGGAGTGCACACATCCCTGACAAGTTCATTGGTTAGGTGTTTAGAGGGCAGAAGGTGCTTGCTACAAAAGGATGGTAAAGGAAACACAGGTGTGGAAGGCTGAGAGTAAACACTTGGAACAGAAGAGGGCAGCAGGAATGAGAACAACAGAAAACCTGTGGCATGAAAATATCTCCTGTAGGAACTGCAATACACCCTGCAGCTGGGGACGCCTTGGGGGCTCAGGGTGCTTTATCTGTTCCTTATGAGAATAGGGAGAGGCAGGTCATAGCCCACGAGTGAACCCAGTCCCCATACCTCCTGTTCTTCTCACCCACCTCATTCCTCAGGAGGCAATGGCTGCCCCTTCTCCAGGCCAGCTCATCCTCTGTTCTGCAGGCAGCGGGCGCCTGTCCCGCCACAGTGAAGGGGTATTTGGGACAAGTGGTCCTGCCTGAGCTTAGCTCAACACATGCTGCTCCCACTCCAGAACTGATGTGCCCATGGAGCATGTTGTAGTTTGCTCTGTGGAATTGATCACCTTTCCAGATCTGGTCCTCACAGCACCGAGGCTGTGGGAAGTGCTGGGCATGGTGAGGCAGCTTGAAACCGAGCACTGAGGCACTGACTACTGTGCAAGCCATGGGTCTGCCCGCCCAGAGGGTAAAGCCTTGCACCAGCACATGTCTCAGTGTCTAAACATGGACACCAGAGGTGGAACAGCACCACATCCTGGTTTCCATTCTCTGAAAGGAACTGCTGGTCAGGTATCTTGCATGAACATTTTCTCTTTTTTTTTCTTTTTTTTTTTTTTTTGTTACTTCTCTAGTAATTCCAATATATGTAATAACCTAAACATTTTTTACTTCATAAGTTAATTATGAACTTCATTTTCTGTGATAATATTAAAAAGGGTGCTGTCTTGTGGTAGTATTTGTGTGACTTAGAGGTTCCCAAGCAGCCCTGTCCTGGAAGGCTGTACATAGACCATTGCACCGCATTAGTGGTATTTGTATATTTTGGGGCTTTTAGCTTGCTGAAACCCAGCATCTCTTATCTGCCAAATGGAATTGCTGTATTTTAATTTACTTGAACTTATTGGAAAGCAGAACACTTTTTATATTTGAAGAAGTTTTATTTTTTCATCTATGTTTCCTACAGATGCCTTTTTCTTTTTATAGGCTCAAACATAAAGGTTTTTCTAAAATGTCTTTGAACGCTTTCAGTTGATTTGCAGGTAACTTTGGTAATTATCTTGTTGCATTATTTTTATTTTGCTAAAAGCCCACTTTAATTTTCTCATGTGAGAAAATGGGTATATTTTATATGGGCTATCTTGATACCTATTTTAAGATGCCACATTTGTCACTGGGGTAGAACAGAGCTAATCCCAGTTTAACTTTACTTCACACTGGCTTGCTCCTACTTTGCATTTTTAGAATTGAAAGTGGAATGTAGCTGGAAACATGTTTCTGCAAGGTTTCCAGGTTTGGCCCCTGAAATTTCTTTGCAGATTCAGACTGATGTTGTCTTAGCTTTTGGGCAGGAAGACAGGGAGGGAAGAGGGGGTGCTAATGTATTTTGCTATTTGCTTTATTAGTTTTGTATCTGTTTGGAGCAGTTCATGCTGCAGTAAGCACTGCAAGGAAATAAACACAAGGGATTATTTTTTCCAGTAGCATAAGGTCTTTTATTCTGCTTTGGGTTTGTTTATGTGCAACGAGACTCAGAAGTGAAATAACTTTGACAAAATGCTTCAAACCTTTCTTAAAAGCTCTCTAAGCTTTATCCTAACTTCAGGGTCAGACTATTATATTTTATGGCAAGTTGCTTTATCGCCTATTAAGAACGTGTTGGGATTTTCTTTAAATAGCTATGTACAGAACTGCTCAGTTTGCCCAAAGAAAGTAAAGAAACTTGCTAAGAGGGAAGCTTTCCCGAGGCTGCAGCAGATCTCCTGCTGTCCACGTGGTGGAGTGCAAAACACCCTTTCAGTACAAAGGTTACAGCCCAGGCATAACTCGCCCAGCAGCGCAAGAGCTGACCCGGCCATGCAAATTCTTACAGCACAACAGTCAGTGTTTCTGATTTTGTTCTTGAGACTGACTTTTTTCTATTTTCTTTTTTTAAATCTCTTTAGTTTTTCACGGCAGTATTTGCAGAACTACTGCCTTTCTTGGATAATTATTGCCAGATAATATTGCTAAGACTTCATTTGTATTTATTATTATCTTGCGTTTTGTATATGTTACAAAAGAATATGTAGTGGTGGGACATCTGACTTTCAGGCATCATTGGTGTCCCCTGCAATGATGTTTGTCTCCAGGGGAGGAGGGACTCACCTGTGGTTAGTAAAAACTACAACAGCATCCTGTGTACAGCTGGGCAGCAGTGCAGCCTGGCAACGTTTTGAGAACCAATATTCTTATCTTAAAGTGGATTTGGTTTCAATGCTAAAAGAACACTGTGATACAGAAACAGGATTGATTCTCCATCCTTCCCTTATGTTTTATGATTGTGGGTTACGACAGATGTTAGATATGCACATCTTAGTTAAATAAGTGGGGTTTTTAATTAATGGATAATCATACAAAATATTTTAGATCTTCTTTTTCACAAGGGTGAAATGTTATTTTTAATGTCTGCGTATGCTCATTTTTTTTTTTTTTTCCTGAAATGTTTATATGAAAGTCTCATAAAAACCCCACTGGCTAAATTAGCATTTTATAAACTTGTTTCTCCAAATAGACTATGTAAAACCAGTCCCTAATCTTGCATTTTATGAAGGCAGTAGAACTGCTGCTATAATGTGAGATGTTAGAACAAGAAAAGTAACTCAGAAATCAAAGCATTGCTGGTTTGGGGCGTGTTTTTATTGAGTTTTTCATCATTTCTGGATGTACCAAGGCATGCAAATTTTTCTTGAAATCTGATATGTCCACTACAATTCAATTGTACTGGATGGATGTTTAAATCACCTCCATGCACGTAGGTGAGTGTAGGCCATGCAGAACAAGTTTAACCCTGACCTTGTCATGGTTGGTATTTAAGTGGAAAGCCATGGAGAACAAGTTTAACCCTGACCTTGTCATGGTTGGTATTTAAGTGGAAAATTCAAGTTTCAGGATACCTTAAGGAAATGTGGTTTTCAAATATTCATTGCTAACAATCATTACAGATTCTAGACCAAAATAAGTTTGTAGCTAAAAAGATTGGAGTCTACATGTCTTTTAGCAGTTTTCTTTCTTAGTCTGCTATTCTGTAAACATGAATGCATTTAATTACTTACTACAGTTTAAATGTAAATATATTCTGTCTCCAGTCAGAATGTTTGAAGGATTCTCAATGACATACCTTGGTTTTTTGCATTCTTTCATTTCTGAATTATATGCAGCTGTCACTGAATGAATCACAGAACATGCCAACTGGTTGCTTCCTTCCTTCCTTATATTTTTGGTTTGCAACATTTAAGGTTCAGTTCAATGGAAATGTATTAAGTGGATAAAAAGCAGCTTTTTACGTTATTATGTGGCCATGTACATCTGAAACAGGATTCTGGATGGAAATGGAAATATTTCGCATACTTTCTGTTTGTGGCTCTGTCAAAAATGTCAGCCTTTCCTTCTGTGTCAAATCACAAGAGAGAGGATGCAGCTGCAAACAGGAGCAAGGAGAGGCACAAAGCCACTGCAGTGAGCTCTGGGGAGCAGTCAGGGCAGGTTGGCTAAATTTGGGGGGGTTGGATTTTGACCCCACTGAAGTCAGGCTTGTGCTTCCTAGGCCTGGTGAAACTTAGGGCTCTACAATCTGGAGGAAAAAAACCAACCAGCTAAATGCAAAACCTTGGTCTTAATTTGTATATAATTTATGGAAGTTAATACATTCTCTGAATGCAGATAAGTTTTCTGCCTGAGTAGGAGATAATCACTTTTATTCAAGAAACTGATTCACTGAACTTTAGGGAACTTCAGGAATTTTCATTTTTCTCTTGCTGCCTAACTCTCCCAGGAGGAAGAATGCGGATGACATTTTAAAGAACTCTAGGTAATAATTTGACCACTAACTTGATTTTCTTTCTTCCAATTTCATAGTGACTTCAGCAAGTTTGTTTTGTTCATTGTCTGAAGCTGCCAGGTTTAGTCAACCTTTTGAATGCACAGGCAGCAAGCAAAACAGAACAGAAATAACAAAATATTGAAGGGATGGAATAAAAATGAAGCTGTAGCAAATCATATAGGGATAACATGCCCTAAAAAATATAGATATTTCTTCTCTGCTTGTGACCCATGAGCAGAGGAGATGCAGCAACTGCATTTTTTAAGAATAAAGGAAGCAGAGGCTATGTGGCCAAATAATAATACCGTGATGAGAAGGTCAAGCAAACATATTTCACCCAATTATCTGGGCAATCTAACAACATTTGCAAAAATGCAGCATTTGTATGTGGAGCACAACTGGTGTGTTCTGCCAGGATGAACTAACACTGTCATCTCTGAAACAAAGGGTTTCTTGGGAAAGTTGGTTTCTTGTTCCCTCTATCCTTCAAGTAACCTTCGAAGTACCATCTGTTGACACTTTTCCTTTTTGAAGGAAAACAAATTTTGTTGTAGATGTGTGCTTGGCTCTGGCTAAACTCAGATCATGACTAGGGAATTCAAGACACAAAATGTAGTGTAATCCTCCTGAGCCTTGGTTTCATACATCATTTAGGATCTCCACATAGTGCTCTGGAGCTTCTTTGGCTACAGAGACTTTGGCTTTAGTGAAACATTCACAAGCTTTTTTGGTAGCAGTTCATACTAAGTTACTTGAACCCAGTGATGACTGTGGCAGAAAACTTATATATAACTCACATATTAACTCTATGTGTATATAAACTATGGATGTATAACACATACATCTCTTAGATCAGTGTTCAGCAGCAGTGTTACGAATACTTACTAACGGAGTGGTGAGTCCAGCTGGCCTCTGGTCACTAGTGGGGTGCCCCAAAGCTCAGAATTGGGGTTGGTCCTGTTCAGTACCTTTATCAGTGATCCGGATGAGGGGATCGAGAGCACCCTCTGTCAGTTGCAGACAACACAAATCTGGGTGAGAGTGTTTATCTGCTGAAGGATAGGAAGACTCCATAAAGCAGATTATCTGGACAGGCTGAATTGATGGATGCTGAGTATTGCCCCAACCATGTGCAGGACCTTGGCCGTGGCCTTGTTGAACGTCATGAGGCTCCCATGGACTGACTTCTTGAGCCCGTCCATGTCCCTCTGGATGGCATCCCTTCTCTCCAGCATGTTGAGTGCACCGCACAGCTTGGTGCTGTTGGCAAACTTGCTGAGGGTGCACTTGATCCCCTCATCCGGATCACCACTGTCCATGGCACCAGCAAAGACATTAAAGAGTGTCAGTCCCAATATGGACCTTTGAGGAACTGGTCTCCACTTGGACATTGAGCCCACTGTGACCCCAGCTCTTTGAGTGCAGCAGCCCAGGTCCATCTGTCAAATCCATGTCTCTCCAGTTTACAGACAAGGACCTTGTGCAGGACAGTGTCAAATGCTTTGTCCAGATAGATGATGTTATTCCCTCTTCCCTCATCCACCACCACGGTAACCCTGTCAGAAGGCCACCAAATTTGTTGGCAGTGCCAGGTTAACAGTCAGACTCAATGATCCTAAAGTTCTTGTCCAACCTAAACAAGTCTATGAACTGGTTATCATTACAATTTTCTCTGGGTTCCTGCCTATACTGAAGTAACTGAGGAGCTGAAATACGTATTTATCACGCTGCAATTAAACCTCCAGAACTAGAAGCAGTGACAGAGATCATGATGGGTAAAAGAGATTTTCACTAGTCTTCAATAAATCTCACAAAATTTTATGATGTTGAACCTGAAGGAGATAAGAACAAGATTTACTTGGGATTTCAATGAGATTTCAAGAGCATCTCGTTAGAATTGGTGGCACGCTGACAGTGGCTTGTGAAACCTCTCAGTCTCTTTGCACTGTGTCTTCTAAATTTATTTTAAAAGCTTTTTTTTTCTGCATCATCACAGTCAATACATCTTTGTTTTAAATCCATAATCCTGTCATTATTTTCGAAATCTTTATTTTACTTGAATGTGCTGTTACTAAAAATCCCATCTCTGGTATGTTACAGTGCACAGTCTACCATTTGTCAAGTACCTCTTTTCCATTCTCGTGTAAGATTTGGAATTGAAAATTAGATTAACCTACGCATCCCATAAGGACTTAGAAGGGGCCTGAGGATTATTTCTTCAGTTCTATATTTTAAGTTAAAACTTGTGAGTCACCTCCAAGGCAGAAAATCTGTCACAATCTTACAATGTCCACTTACAAAGATTTTGCATTGAATTGACTCTCAGTGTTGAATTTGTTTGATTGTAATAATTCTTATTTGGGTTTTGCATATGATTATTTTTGCTCCTACATGAGTTTCCTTCCATTGCGGAATTTTATGCATTTTTCAGACTATATTTTCTAAAGCACTTCACAATTGTATTTAAATGTGGGGAAGTATGCTTCTTTTGATTCGTGTTTATGCGTTACATACAGAAAACAGTATTTTCGTTCTGTTATCAGGTGAATTTTTTTCTTTTCAACAGTTTTACACAATTTATAGTCAAAATAAAAGTTTGCTGGTGAAACTACAGGGTTTTTTACTAGTGTTTTATTTCTTCTACCACATAAAGGGTACTGCTGAGGACTATGCCCTAACTCTGTAAAAACTGACCTAATTCAAAAACTTTTGAAAACACCTTTCTTTGTTCCCAAGCCACCATTTGTGGAATCTCCTAGATTTGTTCCTCAAGAATGCAATTCTTTGCCCTTGCCTATTTTGGTGACTTCTTGTAGTAGTAATGTAGGAAATCATGTTTGCTTTGAGGAAGGTTTAACTACTGGGTTTTTTCAATAATTCCTTTTGGAGTATACATTATACCAGTGCTTTTTCCTTTACTGTTATCTTACAAGTTACATGCAAAATGCAGAGCTCCATGGATTGTGTTATTTCTCTCTGTTGTCTCATGGCAAACAAGTCAAGTGTTTGGAACATGACCAGACAGCTAAGGGCTAGGAAAAAAAATCAGTGCTTAACACAAGTGTACCAAAGTTTGTACTGGAAAATTTGGATGGCCAATAATGAAAAGAAAGGAAACATCACAGGATAGTTTCATTGTTATCTTGGAGAGAGAATAAACTTCAGAGAAGTAAAGTCAAACCACAAATAGTTTAATTTATACTGAGAGGAACAGAATATCCACATTGCACATTTTCCTCTAAAAACCAAGTATCTAAAAAAAAGGCAGCTTGGGCCATCTAATGGCTGCCTTCTGGCTTTTCTGGCTATCAATACTGAATGCAGCCATACATTAAAAAAAATTATTTATTTATTTTGGGTTTTGTAGTCTTTTATAGGAAAAGTACATACTTCTAGGACTTAAATTTTCCTTGACAGTGACTACTAGCCATTTATTTTAATGTCACATACAATGAGGTGACCTGAAATGGGCTTCATATGGAATTACAAATGCAACACAAACTAGAGTCGAAAATGAAGAGGTTATTCCACATGGGTTTGTCATGGCAACCCCATGATTGCACCTGTACAGATACTGGCAGCACAGGTGGTGCCAGGGGTGGCAGGTTTTCATAAGAACCTCCCACCAGGGTTTCTGTGATTGAATTGAAGAGCTGAAGGAGGTTTTGCATATTCTGTACAAGACACATGAACAATGGAGTGACTGTGCATGAAGGGTATGTGCTAGAATTTATTTTATAAGTATGAAAGAATAGCTACAGCTGCAGTAAATAAACTATCCTTCTTTATTTGATGGCTGAAGACATGTTATTTCACTGTACATCATACATAGGAATTAAGTAGGGGAGGAGGAAAAATCACAGAAACTCTTTATTAAACAAAACCAAAAATAAAAATAGACAAGCACCATTTATTCCCCCCAAAAGGAGAAGGAGCCAGAAGGCATCACCTGTGTATTTCTGTAAGCACCATTGTTCCAGTTTGTGTTGCTAAGTACTCCTTTTGGAAGAATTTACAATTTTCAGTAAGGTAAAAATACCTTACTGAAACCTTGGTTGAAAGGTTTGTCCATGCCCACATTTCTCCTTCACTCGTTATTTTGTCCTCAGCTGTCTGTGCAGGATGTAAATTGCTGCCAGCCAGCACACAGTGGCACTTGCGCTGCCCACTCAGGGCCCTTTCATGTTCTTTCCTGCTCTCTGTCCCGCCTGCATCCTGCAGGACGCTGGCTCGCAGTACCCGGGAGGGCCAGGAGGGCCGGGGGGACCAGGAACCCCAGGCTGCCCGGCCACCCCAGGGGGACCTCGGTCACCGTCACGGCCTTCCCTGCCGTAGCTGGCTTTGCCTGGTTCACCTGTAGAGTGGATGCAGGTCTAAACATTGGCTGCATACGACTTGCTTGGCATAATTAGCTTTACTGAACATCCTGTCCTTAAAAGCTGTATGAAGATGGTTTTTCACTGCTCTTAGGGTATTCCCAGGAAGGGTGCTGACTTACAGGGACAATTTTCCTCTACCAGAAACCCAATCTGCGATTATACAGCTACAGCAGCGAAATTTAAGTGCCAGTGCCCTCCAGTTGCACTGGTGCAGGTCTGCTGCTGTGTAAAGCTCTGCAGGGTGCTTGACTCAGCCAACCCTGCTGCCAGTACCTAGGGCAGGGAAGATGCTACTTGCTACCACAGGGTTTCATTAGCTCTCTGTAAAAAGACATACAAAGAATTTATTTTTATTTTCTACTCAGATGGTTGGGGAAATAGATGTATAGAATGGAACTGCTGAGCACTAAAATAGTTTGTTACTTCTAAATCTTCAACAAAGAAAGGATAACCAGTGATTTCAGGGAAGTCTCTTCCAGTGACAGATTTCTACAGAAAGCACCTCTGAGTTACAGAGACATCATCTGGATCAGTAAATATTAAACTTTTCCTTTTTCACAAAGAGAACAAATTTGACTAGTTTCTCTTGCTATATAAACACAGAAATGTGCTGTAGAAATACTGATGGAAATAACATGTTTATGTTCATTCCCTGGCCACTAGAGGCCAGCTGTGCTTCATCCATCAGGACGAATCTCCCCTGGAGCCATGTTATATAGCACTGCAATTAATCACCACCGAAATAAAACAATATCCGAAATTATAAGTGGAGATTTTGAAGACTGGTGTGCCTGCCAGTAAGATAATCTGGAGGTTATGGCCTTTTCTTGTTTATTTTTTTATATATAATTATATGTGTATATAATACATATAAAATACATATTAAAAGAGACAAATTTTATTCATGTTTGTGTAACTGCCCCCTTTTTTTAATGCTTGCTTTACATTTTTCCTAATCTTTTTACACTGAGGTATATGAGGTGGTAGCTTTTTGCTTTTTAGTTTTCAATTCTGATTTCTGACTGAATCACCAGAAGTAAAAATCATGAAGCACTGTAATTTGGGAGTTTATTGCTTAATGTACTCCTTTTATCTTTTCAAGGCAGCTTGAAGTATCAGTTCTGAGTAAATTTTTACTACATTTCTTCTTTATCCTCACCCTCTTATATTTACCTGGAAGACCTCTTGGTCCAGGATAACCTTTCAGTCCTCTGCCTGGCAATCCTCTCTCTCCTCTTTCTCCTGGTTCACCTAAAGCAAATTCATGAAACGTTAGTTACAGTCTGCCTGGAGTATCATTTTCAGGAAACTCGCTTTCAGAAGTGAACAGTTAATAAGAGAGAATTAAGCTGGCTGTATATATTCTTAGCATCTTTCAATGATGTCCTGACAAATATCCTTGTAAAATGTTTGGGATTTGATTGGGTTTTTTCACCCATTTGAGTCATACTCAGAAGCGGACAGGCTGGAGGGACACCTAGCGCTGGACAGTAAGCACCACATGAAATATATCACAGCCTATATAACAAGACTAAACCAAAGTCCCAGGACTTCAGGGTACTTGGGATACAGACCGAGGTTAGTCTGTATTAGATGACTTCTGCAAAACGATACAAGCTCAGCTAAGAAGTAAAAATTCTTGACTACTGTTCCTCAAGACAACCAGTGCAGAGGAGAAAAAAGGTGGCTGCACAGATGACAGTATTCTGTTGATATTCACATAAGACATTGTTTTACCTTCACAAAATAAATTTTTTCTCATATAATAATATCGTGGAGGCTTTCCTTTGGTGGATACCCAGTGTTTCATCAAGCCCATGTCTTGCTCCAAACCTGAATTACCTTAGTAAGAGGAAGGTTTTTTTCTTGCTTGGGTTGTAAAGTTCAAATTCTGTTCACTGTTCCTATATCATAACACTGTGTATATTCCTAATTGTGAATACCTTATGTTGTTTGGGGGTTTTTTTACCTTTTTTTCTTTTCATGCAAGTAAAAAGTCACAAATTTATGCCTAATAATATTTGAGTTAGCTTTATTTTATGCTTCTATACTGTCTTGGACTATGGTGAGGAAAGTTAGAATAGACTGCTGGGTTTCTGTCTTGCCTAGAAATGGCACAGCAGAAAACAAGGAAGCTGTGCAAGGGAACACAAGAGACAGTACAAAAGTCCAGGTTTTAATAAAAGATGCACACAGGGTACTCATCTCCATGCTCTGAACTACCTAGTCAACATGGAGATCCAGCCTGTCTTCATAAATACAGCTACTGCAAGCCCTAGTTCAGGTTACCCATGTGTACTTCTGTTTTTTCCAACTACCTAACACTGCAGAATAGTGTTTACTCCTGCTTACCCTAAAGGTCTCCCACTTTTTATTACTGTTTCTGAACAGAAATAGTCCTTCACTATCCCAGACTGCTCATTAATGTAACTAAATCTCCTTCCTTGAGGCACATCTTCTTGATTCTGTCATTGTTGCTGCTGCTAAAATCACTGTACCTTTGTATCTTCTGCTGTGCCTCATGGTTACACTTTGCTGTGTTTCTGTCTCCTATCCATTATGAACTTTTTTAAACCATTCACAGCATCTTCTTCCTGTTCCCTTTTTAAACATGTCCAAGTACCCTTTTCCCCTCACTCCAATCTCAGACAACTCTCCAAATGGGTGGTGAAAATCAGTTGATCCCTGTGACTTCTGTGGAACTCTGGTAAGTACCAGGGACTCAGAGTGAAGCACTGAGATTTTTCAGGTTGACTGCCACGTACCAGCCTGATAGCTCTTGCATGAGAGCATTCACCACTTCCGTTGTATCTGTAATGGTATTTCAAGATTTACTGTAAGGTAACTCGGAATTTGATGACACTTATGACACCAAACTAAGTATCTTGCTTATTTTTGGGGGGGGTTAATGCTCTGTTTATTTTTTTCTTTTAATATTAACACAGTGTACCCTGCTGTGTGTTGAATCAAATTTTGCATACCCCATAAATCACCTTCGTATTTCTGGTTTTTGTTTCTTCTGCAGATGACATTACATTGAATTTAAACAGTAACAAAGCTCCAGCAATGATGCTGTTAAGTTTTGGTTTTTGTGTATTCTATCTGTTCTCTCAAAGGTTTACCAAATTTTACTTTCAAATGAATCAAAAGTAAACACTCTACTCCAGCAACAGACCAGCTTTGTGCAGAAAGACAATTTTAAGTAAGACCTTCTTTTGAGAAAACAAATCAAAATCACTGCTGAATAGAAACAAATACATACATAGTTGTCGTAAGACTTTGCAGAAAATTCTACCCTGTAATCCTCTGGAGGAGAATAGAACCTCTCAGTCATGAACAGAAGAGATTAACTTAGATCAAAGA
Source organism: Corvus hawaiiensis (assembly GCF_020740725.1). NCBI lineage: Eukaryota > Metazoa > Chordata > Aves > Passeriformes > Corvidae > Corvus > Corvus hawaiiensis. The sequence continues at coordinate 30,636,836 of NC_063215.1, forward strand.
TTTTGTGTAAAATGTAAGTCAATTTTATTAGGGATTTTTCCTTTCCAAAGAATCAATAGACTCTGGTACCTGGTGGAATGATGTTAAATGGCTCAAATATTATATGCAAATAAAAGGCAGATTATTATCAGTCCCTTTTAATGTGATAAACTGGGTGTGCTAGAAAAGTAGACTAGATTTTAGTGAAGGAATCTGACTGCTTACATCAGCTCTTGGGGCCACAAGTCTTGCAGAAGTGAGGTCAACAACCAGGCTGAATGGAGGAAAGAGAATCGCTGCTAGAGCCACATGTTCTTTTTGTCATCAAATGACTTCTACAATATGAGAAAGGACAGGCATCTGCCCTGAACTAGAAGTAAGCAGCTGAGTCAGAGTCCTAATATTGATTCTCATTCTCATGGACTTTGAGGTTTTGTGGGCTAAAAACCAGATTTCTAAAAAAGTGTTGCTAAAGCCAGGCCAATGTGCCCTTTAATCACTGTGGTAACTGACACAAGAGTTACAGCAAGCAGTTTACATTCCTAACTCGGGACTTTTTTGGACTTCACATGTGTACAGTCTACATCCACAAGCTGTAAACCAAGGAAGGGGGGTGGGAACAACAACAACAAACAAACAAAACCAAAAAACCAAAACTTAAACAGTCACCAAGTGAAAGCCAGTTGGAGAATTTCTTACCTTTAGGACCTTTACGACCAATCTCACCAGGGGGACCTTTAAGGCCAGGCAGGCCACGGGGGCCAAGCTGTCCTGGGAAACCATTTTCACCAGCAGGTCCTGGAGCACCTGGTGGCCCTGGTCGGCCAGGAAGACCTGGAGCACCAAATTCTGGCCTCCTAAGGCTGGCTGCCAGCTGAGCTAATTGTTCTGCAATGAGCAGAAGGACAGAGTTAAGGAGTAAGTGAACATGAATGAAGAGATCACTGAAGAAGAATGTATGCTCTTTGCTACAGGAACTGACTTACTGATTACGCTACAGCACCTTCCTTTTGTACATTGCTATTTACAAAGTTTATTACATATAAGGTATTATCTTAGAACATTCAGTGGCAAGCTGCATAGGTACACTGCAGAAAAAAATGCATTTTTTTCTGCAAAATAAATTTAATGTTCATAGGTTGAAATTATTCAAATGTATATAGTTTATTTGGAAATGCCTTTATAATTTTCTATGTCATTTAAATTTCAACCATTAGTAAGAAACTTACTCTTTTAAGAGGCAGTGATTTCATGAGTAAATAGCTCTCTTCTTTACTACATGTTAATCCTGTCAAGATCCATTTTTGCAAGAAGGGAAAAGTATGAGGTTAGTTATGTACACTGCCTGTTAAGTGCCAGTCTTCTTTTCAAAGGAAAGAACCCTCAAACCTGTGCTTATGAGTTCCGGTTTGATAAATAATTGAACATTTTATGTTGATCTTTTCTTAAGGTAATTCAGCAGAACCTTTGCTCTTAATCAGGCACAGGATCAGCTTGCCATTCCTCAGGACAATCTATGCTGGATATTCCCTTTTGCTCCTCCCCCTTGCAGGCCACTGCTCCAGCAGCATAAAAGCAGTCCTCTCTTTCCATAATGTTTCTGTTCTAGACTTCAAATACATCTTCCAAGCATGCTTTGGAAATAACTTTCACTGGATACAGCCACACACAACTCCATATGACATCTGCTTTAAAGTCTGCAGGACTTTGAAAGACTAGTTATTTTGTGTCGACAGCTGAGAAATACTAAGATGATGTGGGATGGGGTGCAGGGGGTTAGGATCTGAATTGAAATATGAATTATAGTCAGGAGATCTACAAGGAATAGCTCTCTGCAGGGAAAGCCTGAGGAGCTGAACTTCACTTACAGTTGTCTTTAAGACAACAAGGTTCCAAGGAGCCACTTGGATTGATTTATATTCCTATGTTTTTCTCTCTTTTTAGTAGACCAGCATGGACAATTATAGGAGTTTTCAAGAGGGGTGCAATGAAGACAGTCTAGATTTTCCCCATACCAATGTCTTCACTGTTAATTCTGATAGTTAGGAATAAATTCAAGCACCAAATCTGATTTCACTATAATCCTTCTCAATATTACTGTGTTGATGCCTTAGGTTTTAACTTTCATATTTTTCAAATCCTGTACTGCCCAGTGTGTAACTCTGAAGTTTCTTGTAGCCTGTTAACTTCTGCTCACTCGTGCTAGGTAGACATAACAAAGCCTCTCCGTGCCTGCTCTCCAAGGACACCCAGACCGTCCTAGGCCCAAAAAGTATAAACCAAAAGCCTCTGAAAGGGGGGCAAGCTGAGGGGAATTACATCATTAACTGAAGCTTTAATTGGAGAATTAACCCTGATATGCAAATGAACCAAACCTATAAAAGTCTGAAGAACTCGTGACCTGTTGTCCATCTTGGGGTCCATCTTGGCAATAGCTTCTGGCTCCCCAGGGTGTACCTTTGAAGGCCTTTCAAATAAATGCCTACCTTTATTCCCTTACTCCTGATAGTCTCTGTTTCTAGGTGGCCTCTTAAGGCATCAGTGTCTTTCAAGAGACCACTTTAAAAGGCCTTTTTACCCTGTTGAGCAGTATCAAGAACAGTGACACTACTGGAAATTTTTAAATCATGAGCAGCAATTTCATTCTTTAAACTCTTAACATCACAGAGGCATAATATTCCAAAAGGCAACTCAATAGCAAGTAGTGAAAAGTTTCTTTTGTGTTTACAGGGAAGCATACATTTCTCAACTCGGAAAATTCCGTGCACCCAACCATATTGGAAAAGCTTCAGATTTCGGTGTGTGTGTCAAGAAATCAGCAAATATAATTAGGGTTTTCAGTATCTCTCAACTGCTTTAATTTTAAGGTGTGTTATCTCCAGAAAGCCTCTCTCTGCATTCCTCTTCTTTTTATGCATTTTGCAGTTTGTTTGCTGCAATTTAATAGTGAGTACAAAAGGCTAAAAAGCTTTCAGTGAAGCTTGTACTTTTATGTATGCAAACACAGCAAGTGATTTGAATAAAAAATGCATGTATGTATACTCTGGTCTACGGCCTGCTTATCACTGCAGTAATGTGGAATCCACAGGTAGTTCAATAAGGCTACAAAATATATATAAAAAAGGGACTTCTTCAAACTGTGTTCACATTCATATGTGGAAAGATTTTCCACCAGGTTCCCTGCTGAGGCCATGCAATTTGTTCTGGGTAAGCATGCAGAAAATCTTGGTTGCCTCCACAGAAACAGATGATCCCAACTTAAATGCACAAGAAACATCAAATACTTTTTAACCCATTTACCTTGCATGACTCTCATGCAAACCTGCTTAATGTGGTGATCACTTGGTTCTTTGCCCTAGGATTAAAAAAAGAGTTTTAATAAAACAGTTGATGCCACATTTACATTTTATAAGTGTGCCTGGTACAAAAAAATGCTGGCCAGTTGTCACAGTTTAACCCCAGCTGGCAAAACACCACACAGCTGCTCACACCCTCAGCCTGCACCAGTGGGATGGGAGAAGGAAAAAAAGTTTAACAAATGGAAAGTAAGAAGAAGGAGAAGGAGGGGTTGGAAGAAGGGGAAGAAGAAGACAGTAAAATGCAAAAAAGACAATGATAATGCAAGTGATATAAATGAAAGCAGTTGCTCACCACTCCCACAAGTTTTCTCTGGTTACGTTGCTGAGCATGATGCCATAAGGTATGGGATAGCCCTTTGGTCAGTTAGGGTCACCTCTCCCGGCTGTGTCCCCTCCCAATTTTTTGTGCACCTCCAGCCTACTCGCTGATGGGGCAGTGTAAGGAGCAGAAGAGGCTTTGATTCTATGCAAACAGTGTTCATGAGTAACTGAAACATCACAGAATAGCTTGGGTTGGAAGGGACCTTTGAAACCATCTAGTTCCAACCCCCCTTCAACATGACCTTGAACCCTTCCAGGAACAGAGCATCCACAACTTCCCTGGGTGACCTATTAGCACCTCACCATTCTTGCAGAGAAGAATTTCTTCCTAATATCTAATCTAAATCTATGCTATTTCACTTTGAAGCCATTACCCTTTTTCCTGTTCCCATGACTCTGCTATAAAGATTGTTTTCGTCACAAATCCGAAACATAACCCCATACAAGCCACTATGAAGAAATTTAACTGTATCCCAATCAAAACCAATCCATGAGTCACTAAAAGGTGTTCCAGCTCCTGCCAGTGCAACTATTCCAGCTGATGTCAACCAGCAAACTCTGCGAGGGATGCTCCTTTGTATCAACCAGGGTTTGGTTTCATGCACACTACAGAAGTGGGGTGGGCATAAGAAAACAGAGCTGAATTGAAAGCTGGGGCCCCAAGGACATAGCTGTGTACAACCCAAGATTGCTCTGGTGTACACATGTGTCTGATGAGAGGCACACTGTACTTCAGACTACTGTGGCACTTCAGTTTGGCATGTGTACATGGAAAACAAGGAGTAGTGTGAGTGAGAGATAAAGGTTCAAAAGATACCAATTACATGGAAACAGTACTTACAGCTGGCCCTTCGCTGCCAGGCAGGCCTGGGGCACCCTGTTCCCCTGGCAATCCTCGCGGTCCAGGTGAGCCTCGTGGCCCTTCCATGCCCGGCAGTCCCCGACTTCCCTCAGGCCCACGGGAACCAGGGTCTCCAGGATTACCAATCTGACAATGAAAGAGAGGAATTCCAATGGACTGCTATACTAATGATAGACTCATTCTGACATACCAAAATGGTGATGGGAACTATTCACAAGTGCAAAGAAATGAGTGCTGAAATGCAGTTGTTGAACAGGGTTTTTTAAATAAGCAACTGGAGTCAGTAGTTGCATGATTTGTAAGAGGTCAGTATTCTTCACTCACAGGGGAGAAATGGAAAATTACTCTATTCTGTCAAAATAGGTAAATCAGAATCAATAGTGACATGCTCAAGATGGCTCTCTGCCCTTGTGAATGCCAACATGGAACATTTCTAGACATTAAGTGCTGCTTAAGGTATGAAAACTCCACCTCCCTTCGTGCTCCAAATGCCTTTCATGTCCTTCTGTAGAGAGTACCACAGTATGAGCTTCTACTGTGTAGCCCCAGGCTGTTTGGGAACACACATTTTTGCTTTGTTTACTCTGTCAGAGACAGAGCTAGTTCTAGTGCCGCTGCTTGAGTTTGCTGGCAGAGGAGAAGGAACATCCTCACACAAACTGACATTGACAAACTGCCTGAACAGATGCAGTGCCATGATTACACTCAGGGAAGGGGTAGAAAGAGCTATTCCTGACCTCTGGGGAATGAAAGGATTGATGTGACTATGTCAATATGTTCACTTAAGTACACTGAGTAAACAAAGCTATAGCTTCTACTCCAGTAGATTTACTAAGAGTTATTAAATATCATGCAGAGTGAGACCTATGCCAGCAGGCACCTCTGAATTATCGTATTTGGTTTGAGTAGCAATGTTCTCGTAGCAGGGGGTCTACGGGGGTGGCTGCCAAAACCTTTCCCCCATGTCCAGCAGATCCAACACCAGCCAGCTTCAAGACAGACCTGCTGGCCAATGCCAAGCCAATCAGTGAGGTTAGTAAAGCCTCTGGGACAACATATTTAAGGAGGAAAAATTATTGCCCAGAAAAAATTGCATCCAGAGAAGAGCAGGGTGAGAATATGTGAAAGGAACAGCTCTGCAGACACCGAGGTCAGTGCAGAAGGAGTGAGAGGAGGTGCTCCCCCATTGTTTTACTTCCCATTATCCTACTCTGACTCTGATAGGTAATAAATCTCTTTGTTTCCCCCAGTCTGTTTTGCCCGTGACCATAACTGGTGAGGGATCTCTCCCTGCCCTTATCTGGGCCCATGAGCTTTTTGTTACATTTTCTTTCCCCTGGCCAGCTGAGGAAGGGAGTGACAGTGTGGCTCTGGTGTACAGCTGGTGTCCAGTCAGGGTCAAACCACCACAGCTGCTTTCAATACAAGTTAATTTACTCCTATTAATCAACAGTAGTACTAAGAAATAAACCCTACATACTCACGGCTTCCCAAATCTACTGGGGGAAAAAAAAAGCCACACCCGCTGAAAGAGATGCTGACGAACAAATTACTCAGCTGTGGTATCAGCTAAATCCACAAGATGGAGCCATTTCGGCTCCAGCTGCGCTGCATCCCAGACAGCCCATTGCTCTCCCTACCAGAAGAAAACCCAAAGAACGTGCTTCGATGGATACATTAAGAAGACAAAATAATTGCTTTTATGGACTACACAACCGGGAAGCCATCATTCTTTTCTTCCCCAGCCTGGTGAGTTATCAGGTTCCCAGACAGATTACTCATTCCTGTGAAGGTACTCACTGGGATGGCAAGCCCTATAGGGTCTCATCAATAGAAGAGGATTTTAAAAATCGAGGTGGATAAAATTATGGATTTCTCTTCTACTCTATCTCTTCCTCATGTCCTTCATGTAGGATCCTCATCAGCAGTAAACACTCTTTAGCTTGCATTTGCTTAGCCCTGAAGTTACCCCGAACACAGAGAACACAAGCACAGGTTTTTTTGTTATGCTCAGCCTCAGTTCCCCATAGGCAGAACTGTTGGTATTTTAGTATCACAGCCCATACTGTCAGATGCTGTAACAATCCAACTCTTCAGTGATCTTGAAATAAAAGAAGGAGTTCAGCTCTCCAGTTATTTTTTTAGGTGACATACAAGATTCTGCTCCTTCCACATCAAAGTTATCATTTTGCAAATGAAAACAAAATAAAACAAAATAAAACAAAACAAAAAAAAATTAAATTAAAATAACATAAAAATAAAATAAATAAATACAAAAGAAAATAAAATAAATATAAAAGAAAATAAATATAAAATAAAAATAAAAACAAAAATAAAATAAAGGAATCTGAGCCATAAATACTTCTGGTTTCACAGACATCACAATCCTGCTGCCAGCTTTTTAACAGTGGCATGCAGCCACTGCACTGAGCCTCCTTTCTATCCAACACCTACTGTACAAAGGGTGCATTCATTTTCTTTAAAAAAAAACTTAGTTGGCCAGAAAACTGCTGCTGAATGATGCTTCTCTTTTATGGAGTTACAATTCAGGAAACTAATTCCTTTTCAAAGCTAATTCATTTTAATATTAACTGTATTCAAAATTTAAACAGAAAAAAATCTGTTAGAACACATTCAATTTAACTGCGATAAAGAGCTTAGCCTGTTATTTGCATTTTTCTTTCCTTAGATCAGAAAACCATCTATATGATCTATATGATCTCCTAGATCTCTGTATTTCCATAAAAATGCTATTCATTATACTTACAGCTCCCTTTGCTCCTGGTAATCCCATGTCACCCTAAAAATAAGACAAACTGTATTAGAAGAGAGTCTCCATTACCACTGACATTAAAAATGCAGTACATTTCACATGATTTTTTTTTCACTATAAAAAGAAATTTCATATATTTGGTTGATTTATGCAAAATTGCACCACAAATTAATTACAATTCCTTTGAAAATAAAACCTTTATTTTGAGTGGGTTTTGTACAATTCCTTTCTCAAAAACTTTTCTGTAAGGTGCAGATGAGAAAGCATGTTTGTTATAATTGTTTTTGTATTTCTTACGTTGGAATCAGACACATGACTCTAACCTCTCAAACACAGCTACACCCCAGGACAATCTTAGGCAGCAGATTTCTTGGAAAACTTTAGAGGATGCATTTTTTTAACCAGGATTTTCTAGTTTCCGACAAGTGACAGAACTATGGATTTCAGTGCTGTGTTAATACTGAAAAACTGCAACAGAAACCAGACAAGTGTCTACCTAAAGCTCTGTGAAGAAGCCAAATCCCATCACATTCCTATTTCCAGCAATCTTTCTCCTGGCTTGAACAATTCCAAAATCCCTCAATCACCTGACTGAGAATAGCAATCCCACTATTCAGGAATTTTTAGGCTTTCCTCTCAACTGGAAAAAAAAAACTTTCAAAATCTTGTAATCAGATGTGAAATAGATTAGTATGAAAACACTGAAGAAACTTAGAGAGATTTCTGTAAACTGCCCTCTCCCAGTTCTTAAATGTCGTGGTGAAATAACTAGTTTCCAGTCAAAGGCCTGTCTGTTAATGAATAGGTCATAATTGAAATAGAAATAACTGTTATCCATTTAAACCAGACTGACTGGCAGCACACTTAAACAACCCATAGTATTGCTTCCTGGGAATCTGTAGAGCGACTGTAATGCTCCGTTACTGGACATTTTTCTCACTAAGGCTTTCAGAATTGCAGCATGTAGGATAAAAACACTCACTTCCCACATATGACCCAGCTACCATTCTTTGAATAGGGAGCAGTTTACTTTCTTTAGAAAGATCAGTTCTGGCTTTGCTGGATGAAACCTCATGGGAGACACTGGACCAGTGGGTTTCTCTTTTGGCAGGGAAAAACATCCTCTTTTCCCAAGGGCACATGACCCAGGCATTACCCATGTCAATTTACAACATGCCATACTCCTGCAGCATATATATATGCAATATCACAGTGCCACAGCCTCTTCCCAGCCCATTTTTCCTCTCCCTAACAGCCAGTTGCAAATCATATTTCCAAAGAGAAAGTCAATACAAAATATTTCCTTTAAGTGCGAGTCATTAAGGATATTTATTAACTCTCCTGTTTCACTTGAGTTAAACTAATTGCTCATCCTCACTGCCTCAACCACCAAGAATTTGTGTCTGTGTATGCATATATATATATATTTATAAACAAACAGTCTCTATATGTATCTACCTATAAGTGTGTGTATATATATATATATATATACACATACATACATATATATATACACAAACACAGACACATCCCTTTCCTTCAAGGCAGTCTGTACTATATTGTACCCCTAACAGAACACATGTATTTCAGTGCTTTCCAAACAGCAGGAATAGGGTAACTAGGCAAATAGAACTGCTGTGCTCTGCAGTGGCTACAAAACTTAAATGTGCATTTCAGTGATGAAAACATAACACTTGAAGTATTCCAACAACATTTTATAGTTTTAATTTACAATAACAACATAATATCAGGTAAAGAAAAAAAGGCGCCTTACTAAGTCACCCTTTTCTCCTCCATCTCCTTCTGCTCCAGGTGCACCCTACATCAAAGAAAGACATACTGTCAGCCTTCAGATTTAGTCAGCATTATGTGGCATTTGGTACTGTGACTTTAAAGTCCCATAATCTCTATCATGACTTACTTGTTCACCCTTAGGTCCTGGTTCACCCACCGAACCCTAAAAGGTTAAAGATTTCAAAAAAAAAAAATATTTCAGAATTTCAAACTCTAGATTCTAAAGCACATTAAATGTTCTTTGATCCTAAATTTCACATTCATGCAAGAGACCTTTAAAGCTGCAAATTTTTAAGAATGACAATGAAAGCACTTAAGTCTTACCATGCAATTTATGTGACAGACTGAAGGAAAGTACTAGTTTGGAACATATAATCCATCACCACACTGGACGGTACAGATTCTGAGTGTCAAACAGAAAATGTCCCCTTTAAATGACAAATGCTTTTGCAGATGCTACTGGTCTGCTCTGAGAATTGGTTACAAGATACAAGTAAATAAATCCAGTAAGTGTATCACTTTTTCTAGCACTATTATATATTCCATATTGCTGAAGGCTATAGTAGCCCTGCTAATGAGGGATAAGCAGAGAGACATTCACAAGTACAGTCTCAATCTTGTCTTGTGTGCTGTTCAATTCTCAATGTCTTTTAGCAAACCTGTGTCAAAAGGCTTGTATCTTAGAGTTAATATGCCTTTTTCAAAAGAAATTAGATTATGTTTCATCTTAGAATCCTCTAACAAAACGTACCTGTGTGGACGGGCAGGAAATAAGGAGTAATAAATTAATGACCTAATTCATTTCAAACAGATGTAATTTTTCTCTATATCAAAATTATTAAATTTGTAGAACAGTTTATCATTTAGGACAATCTTTTTGTATTTGTATTCTGTTGGAAAACCAGTCACACCATCCTTTTAATATTCTTTGCAGTCTGCACATGTTCAAAGATATGCATTCCAAAAGAACTATAACTGTGCATGATATTTTTTTCTGTAAAACAGACAGACATGCAGCAGTTTCTCTCTCATTTCAGAGATCCATTTAATTCACATAAGATACAGACACATAGACTGGTGTGAGTTTTATGAAATTAATGAATTCTGACATGTTCTCATGTTCTTGAAGATGAAGAGCTAATAATAAATTATCCACAAAGATAAGCAGTATAAATCACAGAACTGTTTAACATTCCAACTTTGTCAACACTGAAACTATTTTGTTTGAAGTGTTCTCAACATTGTGCCTTGTTAAGGTTTCCCAGTTACACAAAAAAGATATTGGTTTCCAACCTAACATTGTTTTGGGGATTCTTTCTGCCCCCTTAATCTTGTTTAGAGCAATAAAACTGCCAATAGAGAAGGCTGACATAGAAGAATCGATTGCTTTTTGTGAGCCTTGGCCTGCAGTGTTTGCATTAGCAAATACAAAAATCGTAACTGAAACTATCTGAATCCACATTGACTCCAAAAATTTCAACGGAGGCACTAAGGCAAGATGTCAAACTATGAAAATACTCACTTTTCTTCACCTACTGCCTATCTATTTGCAAAAATGCTTCTCAAATCATACCCAAGAATTATTTGCAAAACTGCCTGTCAGCATCATCCAAAACTGTACCAGGGGCTACTTTAACCACTTAGCAGCATAAAGGATTGTGTTGCTGTGCCAGGGTCTGGCACTTGCCTTGGTGCTGTTTAACTTACTAAAATAGACAGAACCCAAGTGTATGAAACCAGTCCAAACTACATGAATCAGAAACACTCTAAGTGGTGAATGCTGGGGTTTGGGCATTATCCGTGTTGCGTAGGCATAACCACCCCGTAAGATTCACTGAAACGTAAGCCATTGCTCTTACATTGCTTTGTCCTGCTCTCTCTGCTAGACTATGTCAGGTGTGTGCCTGACGCACACAGCTCCTTGCCCAGACTAGTGGCAGTCTGGTTCAGGCTCCAAAGGAGGCAGAGGCCTAGGCTGTGACCTCCTCTTCCAACCTGAAAACCCACACAGGGACAGGGTGACGTGGTGAGGATTGGTCCATGTGGGCTTGGAAACAGGAACACTGATCCTGCAATTAACACATTATGTTATGCTTGTAACATTCAATCATTATTATACCCATAGAATTTTGACACCTCTCACTCTTACATATTACTTCAATAAAAACACTTCTGCTGGTATCTTTGGTGGTGATTCATTCTTTAAGTGGTCACCACCTGCATGTTGACAAGATGCCAACAGATAGTACACAATATTTATCAGCTTTGGGATCAAGAATAACTACTGATATATCAAATTCATGAATTCTACTGGCTTCTGGCTGCTATTTTCATCAACTCTTATCATGCAGATATAGCTACACAACAGAACTTTATAGGATCCCTGTGTACAAAATCATGAAGTTTTGAAACCAGAAATGGAAAAAAAGTTACTTCAGCCTAGAACTTACTCCTAGAAGGGGTTGTCCCAAAGACTAGGGTTAACAGGCTACAGAGACACCTATTTCCAACCTGACAAAACCAGGCCGTGCAAAACCAATACATTGTAAGACTGATGCAGTTGCAAAAGCTGAAGGGAAGAGGAAGGATAGAGCGGCACAATGCTCTCCAGGCTTGTGACTCGGAAGACATACTGCAGGTCAGCGCTGCTGGCAAGGCTGCAGCCATGCTAAGGCTGCCCCAGAAAATTCACTCCAACCTCTATGCAACTGGAAAAAATAATATAAATCAAGGATACAAGTGGAGAGCTAAAAAGCAATCACAGGATGACATAGTTCCTAGCATAGCTCTTTGGACTTTAAGGTTATTTGCACAGAGCAATAAACTGACCTCAGGTTTTCAAAAAAGGTCCAGGCACAAGTTACTGTCATCTGCCACTTAGATAATCAGAAACCTCCTGGATGTAGCCTGACTCTCTCTAGGTCCATTTACAGCATCTACATTCTACTTTTCATTCTACAGACCATTTAGATGACAAATAAGGAAAATCAGGCACCCTTGGAAGGAGGTTGTCAGCACTGCAACACGTTAGGTATTTTCCTTCACATTTGCTTCCTCAGTACCTTCAATCTCCCTCTTGAGGAGTCTAAAGTATGAATCATTACCAACCTAATAAAAAGAGACTGCTTTATGTCAATACTTACATTTGACTAGAAACATGTGTTCCTGATCTCAGCATTAAAAGAAAACCAAACAAACATGAAAAAATACCTCAGCAACATCAAAGACATAAAGCTTGCTTTTAAGTACCTGAATAGCTTTTTTTTTAAAAAGCTGCCAAAAACAACAGCAAGCCCTATCCAGACACCCTATATTGTACACTGGGAGCATACCAAGGGCAGGATTCCTCTGTTCAGCTAAGACATTCTACATCAGATATACCCATACCTGACTAACAGTCCAACAGTTCCCTGCTTGTCAGCAGGATGTAAGGGGCACTCCACAAGTGTAATTCATTTAATACTGAAGTGCCTCAAGTAAGAGAGATGAAACACAGTAGAGAACTTAATATTTTTATAACAAGTATGTCAGAAGTTTGGCAAGTGCATTCCATCCTTTGCAGCCTCCTATAGCCAAGAAACATCTCTGGCTTTATGTACTGTCTTCACTGACATTTATTGAGCAAAGCAAGGTATCTTCTGCAGTTATGTGAGGCCCCCAGGGCCCAATCCTTCCCTGTCAACAAAATACTGGAAGTACTTCTATCCTGTAATTCTGCATGTATGCATAGGTGTCACAATAGCTGCATTAGCATGTGCATTTCCATAGCAGGTCCTAAGACATGTAACAGGCATCACTTCTACTGTAGATGAGGGTGGAAGTTACAAAGCTGTATAGTGACCAGAGACCCAGACTGACCATTTCAGATCTGGCTGTGTCAATGATTTGCAGTATGATTGAGGTCTTCAAATGATTCAAACTTAAAAAACAAAAGAGTGTTTACACCAGTAATCTTATTTCAGTCCCTTAAGTGACACTGTCAAGACTTTTCCTGTCCACCCTTATGAGCTACAAGTGGTTAATGGGCACATAGAGCACCACTTTCAAGCAGTTAAAATATCTACATACAAAACAGACATTAATTCACGGAAAAACCGAAAACAGTGCTCAACTTATTGTGTTTACTCCTGACATCAAACTGCAGTCTGCATGTATGAGTGCATTTCTTACCCGGTCACCTTTACCACCAGGAAGGCCTGGAGGACCAGGGAGTCCAGGAAGTCCAATATTACCCTGGGGACCCTGTGAAAATAAATCATGGATGTAAACTTAGCCAACCAGGTTTAGAATGAACAACTAAGGGTCATACCCTGAAGCAGATGGGGCAGAACCTTATTCCCAGAACAGACTTAACTTGATAAAAGAGGATTATCTGATGCAAATAGGGCTGATCCAAACTACAGCACTTTAAACAGAATCTTATTATGAATTTATTGCTGACAATCACAACAGAAATAACTTACAGGGTTTTCTACCCTCCAGTCCCTCAACGACAGTCTGGTTCTCTTAAAAATACTTCCCAAGATCTTGCACTCTGCAATTTGCACATTCCTCTGGAACAGTAGGTTCTTTCAGCCAAGACCTCCCCAGCTATGCTTCTGACCGATACTGTGTAAATACTGCTGGAGCTCTGGTAAAAGATGGCATTCATAACGTACTCCATTCATTAGTTTCATGTAGCTGTTAGCAGAAAGCCAGTCTCTCACTGCTCCTGCTCCCAGGTACACGCAGCCCACACAGGAGTGTGCAACTCAGCTTTGCACATCATAGGATTTATGGGTTTATTGAGTAGAAGAAAAAGTCACACACATCTCCATGTAATTTAAAACAGCATTTTCTAATATTAGCACAGTCACAGAGGACTGAAAAAGAAACTGAACGACCACTCATTTAAATGTTATTTTCAGTTCCCTGCATGGATAAGTGAGTAAGTGTAGTTCCAAATGATACTAAAGCTCCTTGAAAGTAAACATGAGCACGGAATATGGAAATAAACTGCTTACCAATTTCCCTGGTAAACCTGGAGGACCTGCAGGACCTGTCTCCCCTCTGCTACCCTGGAAGCAGAAATAGAAGGACAACATTATTTCCTGAAATACATCCTGTGATCTGGGAATAAAGTATGATTTTTTTTCCTTAATATTAAGTCATTTACACTACTTAGCAGTTGGGTTTAATTGAAACTTCTTTTCCATAGTGCAAAAATACCATATGCATTAAAACCAGTGAAACTTTCTGAGTAAACATTTTTAGTTAACAATTGCATATAATCTTTATTTAGCATTAAATGATTCAAGTAACTCATTTTGCTGAGTGATTAAGCACAATGAAGTTCCCTTCGTGAGATCACACCTTAGAGTTACTTATCACAAACACATTCACTTCACTATGACAACTCTGGCACTCACACTTAACTTTAGGCTTTTGATTAGTTTCATCACCTGAACTCCTGTAATATTTAAAGCACCTGATCCCAAATGGACAAAGGTGAAAAGTGAATGCAGAAGTAATGCTTAATAAACTCATTCAGGTTTTAAAAAAGTCTAGACTGTTATAGGGAAGTGTAACTTTTAAAAATCCCCATTTATAATAGTGATAAGCATAAATATGTGCTTTACTGCATCTTTATGTCTTCACTCGGGACATGTTTATCCATCCAGATCATTGTATTCACATCAGTGTTACAACTCCATTTCTTAATGCAGCCATTTGTATACATAGCAGGGGTAAAGCTGACATTGAGCCAAACTTGCAAAGATTTTTGAACTAAAGTACCTTTCTCAAAAGATTTTGTCTTTTATGATTGAACTTTTCAGAACAGCTCAATAAGTTTTATAGCTTCACTCTCACATGTACAGACATATCCCTCGACAGATAAATTCAAACAGTGTCCCAACACAAGCCTAGGTCTCACTCGAGGAACTCCTCTTAATTTCACTGTGTGAATATGTAAGGACTATTTGCAATAAAAGAAAGATATAACATTTAAGATCATAAAATGTCAAGAATTGATGTTATTAGTTATGCAAGTTGATAAACTATCATACAGTAACATAGAATATTTTAGATAAAAGCAGATCTTAGCATTCTAGTGCTGTGTGCACTGGATAATTTTAAATATAGGATTTTTTTCATAAGAACAATATTGTGAAACGTTCTGGCATACCAAATAAAAGGAGATGGCAGACATGGCCTTTTACACTAGGTCATAAATCCAATGACAACTTCTCACACAAGCTTAGGAAAGCTAACTCTACAATCCAAGAAATAATTAGGTATCCTGGAGAGATCACAGAACCAAACATAAACAGACTTTTCCGTTCATTTCCTTCAGAATATCCTGTGGTGTTAAAATACCTATTACTTAAAAGCACTTTGCATAATTTCTAGAAGCTTTTTTATGCTGAAAAAAAAAAGAAAGAAAGAAAGGAAAAATGCCCCCCAACTCACCTTCATTTTACAACCCAGAAAATGCATTAAACTTATATTTAATCACAAAAATCTGAACTCCATCACCTGGAATACTACTACATTTCTGATTCAGGAAAGACGATGCCTAAATTATGATCAGCATTAGAAACTTGTCTTCTTGTATCATTGCCATAGCAGTCATTGCTGCATGAGATCAAACAAAAGCAGTATAACCTTCAGAGAGTTAAAATCATATAATAAACCTCTTAAGCACACCAAAAGTTCTACTGGTCATACAAAATCCAAGAAAAATCTTCAATTTTATTTCAAATGCAGAAAACATCTTTCGTCAAATGCACACCACAAGCACTTTGTCAAACACAATGCTTTTCTAAGGGGCTAAAAAAGGAGGTTAGTATACGGACGACTGGAATACAAACACATAGTGTTTCCTGTAAACGTTGGCATTTATGCCTGTAAGGACAGATTACTTCAAACGATGGGCCACCACTGCAAGATCTGCAGAGGTGTTTTAGCACGTAAGAGAAGAACTGGAACCCAAAGAATGAGGAATCCTGTTGGGCCCTGGTATAACTAGAAAGACTGTAATGCTTCCTCCAAGTTACATCTGACTGAAATGGCCTTAGGATAGGTTTTACAGTAAACTGGTTACTCATGCTTCTCTTCATAGTAAATGAAGAAAAAAGGCATTTTGAAACATCCTCATGTAAATATTTAAAATTCAACACAAGTCATTAGAAAAACCTAGAAGCACATACATTTTCCCCACATCTTATAGGAAGGCTTTTGTAATAACTGGTTCAGAGGTTGACATCTTTACTTGGTCAGATGAAATGTTCCTCTGTGCTGTAAGTCACTACAGGCAGTAATCAGAGCAGAAGGCAGCTTGGCCATGTCCTCAGCCCACCTTTCTTATACAGCAGCCCTCTGTATAACAGTGAATCGCTTCAGGCCACCTACAAACAAACAGGCATGCTGCACTGGTTTTAACAAAAAGACAACCAGAATTTGTATAGTTTTATATACTTTTGACACCCTTCAAAATCCATACTTTTCCTAGAGTTGAAAGGCTTAAGGAAGGAAAGTAGCCACTACAGAGTGAGCTGGGACAGACAGGCTTGCGCCCATGCTGGGGAACATCCCATGCCTCAAAGAAAAGGCACTTGCAGAATGGTAAGTTTGAAATGGTAGCACAGCAGTGCAAGTCTGAACACCACCAGGAGGCAGCCCTTCCACAGCTCCTGTGCTAGACTGTGGTTACAACAAAAATCTACCTTCCCTTTTCAAGGCATGATTGTTGGACTCCCAATACATTTAAATGAAGGTTTAATGTCTGTCTCACAGTTCTGTTAGATCTATATTCAGCCTTTGAATGTAACACATAAGAGAACCTTACAGGATTTACAGCAGACCTTCCTTTAGCTTTTCTGGGATCATTTTCACCCTCACTGAAATTTTGAAGACTTGATGCTTTTGTAGAATTCTCACAAAGAGTTACAGAATGCATTTGCATGCTAAGACAGTTTCACTGGGTTATTGATTTCCTGTTCATCAACTGAGTGGAACAATAATAAGAATGAGAATACACCCCAGGTAATTTGCATCTCACTTAGTTGCCCAGATAATTGAAACACTAATTAGGATCACTCGAGAGGTAATCCACAGCGTATATTGTAATAACTCTTTTCTACTTAAAAAATTTGTTTTAATAAAGTATGTCATAGCACTGCCATAGAGAATTAAATCTGTGCAGAATAAAGAAGAATAAACAAAGTACATTTTGGCTTTTTAAAAACTTCATATTCAAAGTCTTTTGCAAAATGTAACCCATTTATCAATTATATACTTGTGAGACTTAAACTTATCAAATTTTTGTGATGCAAAATCTCAGAGGAAATATTCATTTAAGTTTAAGGATTTATCCGCAGAAGCATCAACAGGACTCTTTGACCCTCAATACAGTACTGAAAAGCATCCAAGAATGTAAACTAATATTTGATAGAAGAGTAAATATACAAGTAACTTTCTCTGAGATTTTAAATGTACCTTTGCAACTTTGCCAGAGTAATAATTTAATTGTACTGCTCAGGATAATGGTAAGAGGTAGATGCAGCATGAAATCTTCCCTCCTCTTAATGATGCCATGCTTTGGGCACAAGCAGCAGCTCACTAGCTGTCATTCTCTTCAAAAGTGATACTGTGGCCAAGTCTAGAGGACAGAGACCTTTCATTCTGACTGTGTCTACAGCATTAGCTGAAGTCTAGGACAGCTTTGGTACACGAGCTCCATAACAAACCCATTTTTTACCCAGGTTACTGTCTACACTGCTTAGGAGAAGACAACATTGTGATATCTGCTGACATCCAGAGGTCTACCATGCCCAAAAGTAAAAGAAAGTTGTTGTTGGAGGTGAAGGGGTAAAAAAAGAGGTATCAGACAAGAATCTGGCCATGTCATTTAGGCGGACAGGACTGAATACTAGGAGAAGTGAAGAGGCTTGGAGCTTATCAAGTTTGCCTGGGATATGCAGTCTGCAAGCGTGAGAGGAAAAGTGCTACCCTGTACAAACCATGCTGCGGAATTGGGCAGAGTCAAAAAGTTTTGCGACCTTCATCTAGAGGCTTAGGTTTACTGGATGAAAAGTACCTGGCAAGATGGAAATGTACTTTGTCCTTTTGACTCTGCTATAAACTCTGTAGTGCTAACTAACCCCTTTAGCTGTACCTTAAATGTAAACTATGACACCACTTGTGGAACATGTCTGACATTATGTATAAGAAACATGTCCACTAATTCCTAAACATATCATATAAACTGAGACAAGGACATTCCATCCTACCACACTACCATTACCAACTACAGAAAGTGACCCATTATTTATTGCAGTAATGTAAAAAGAATATGATAGAAAAGCTACATTTTAGTTATAGTGTTAGGGTAACCAAAGTTACGTTTCAGCATAGGCAGGACAAAAACATCTTTAAAGACCAGAAAATTATTTACCTGAAAGTAATTTAAGATGCCGAAAACAGCATTCTCCTCCAACTTTGGGCTGTGTGACATCTGAGTACTAAATCCAAGGTACTGTCCAGGTTTCCCCTTTACAGTGAGACAAAGGCACTTCCAGAGAGGAAGTCAGCTCAACAGACCAGCTCACCTCAGAAGCCTCTCAGAGGGTCTATGGTATCAAATCTTAGGCAGCCAGATATTTAGACTCTCTTGCTAATGTTGGGAAAACATGTATTACTTCCTCATTACAAAACAACACATACAAATGCTGGCCTGCATATACATCAAGTTTGCTCAATTTGATAGTATGGAGCTTTAAGTGATTACTTCAATATTACAAGCTCCCTGCAAAACCACAGGGTGCAATGCAGGCTCTCCAAATGTTAGCAATCTACAGGTTAAACAGCTGAAGAAAAGCAAGGGATGAAAAAGCAGAGGCAGGGGTCAGTATTTTTGCAGACACTAAATTAGATTACTAAATCTCAGGAAATATGAAAGAAAATGGTTAAGCAGCTTAGGGAGCATGACTAAATTCCACTCATTAGGAATGACATTTCCATATTTGAGAATTCCTTCCTTTGGGCCACCTGCCATGATGACTGACTTAGAAAGGTTTAAATCACAAATGAGTTTGGTCATTACTTGGATCAGTTAGACTAATCTGAAGCAAACATAAGGTTAACCAACGAAACAATTAGAGTGGGGTGGAGAATATGTTTCATTTAGAAATGAAAGGCAAAATTTCCAAGTTGATCCAGTTGTTTTTCTGGTTTAATGAACACATGAATAGTAAAAGTTGTTTTATTCCCCTACACACTCACATGCCAGTGGAAGTTTTTTAAGGAAAAACAATAACAGACTAAAATGACACTTTTTAAAGCCGGTGTCTCCTAGGGATATTTGCCAGAGGTGAGGAAAAAAAGTCTCCTAATGCACGAGTTTGCCATGAGTTTTTAATTAGAGCTAGCAGTCTTGTTTTCAAATATTTAGTACCTTCCCTGTGAAACTGTAAATGTTTAGAGACTCACAAAAGGCCAAAATTTGAATCTGCTGTTTAGCAACAATATCTTTCCAACTATATTCCAATAGTTGTTTAACAATAAAAATACACTGAAATAACATGCTTTATGCCAGAGGACTCTACAAGTTATTTGGCAAACAGTACAGAAGTAGTATTTGTCTCACAGAGCCACTGATGATAGTGCTCCCTTGTGTAACTTTTAAAAAAACTACACACTAGTTGAAGTGAAAAATTTCTCTCAAAAAATGTCTTTTGCAAGTAGATAAAGCTGAAAAGCCATGTGGTTTTTAAATATAACACAAATGTAGGCATGTTGGTTTTCCCTAATGAAATACCAGCCTGCTGGCTAAATTAGCAGAGCCAGCCTTGTTATAGCCCAACAAACCTTCACTAGATTTCCTTTCCTCTGGAGTTCTGGCCCTCCTGGAGTTACCAGCCATGCTGTCTTACCCAGTCACAACATAAAGAACAGGTAAATGAAATAGGGAAGTGAAGAGGATCTCACGTGGCTATTGCTGTGCAACCAATACATTAAGGGACTGAAATTCCCCTTATCCCGCAAAATATCAAGGTTTTTTCTTTCTCCAAGGAATAAGCCCAACCCCTCTTGACTTCTACCTGAGTCTTCTGCAGCAAGAATGAAATGGAAAAAAGGGGTAAAGGGGAAAGGAAAGAACTGAAGTGAGTACTAAAGTGGGTAATTCAAAATAAGAAGAAATAGGCCAAGAAAAATATCTGAATAGTAACCATAAATTCCTCAGGCTTTGAAAGTGTTTGGTTTTGTAACTTTGGTCAAAAACAAGCAAGTATTAAAGCTGTGAGAAAATTTCAAAAGAGTAAAGGAAAAAAAAAAAAAAGAAAAATTCTCTTTAGAACGATTATAATTGAATTATAGCTGCTTTTCTCGACTTATTGCCAAATTGTCTAGTTTTAGAAGTTTGACAATCATGGCACACAGAATTATTTAACCAGCAGATTACTTTTTTTTCCTAGGGCAGAATCCAAAAAGCTGAAGTTCAAATGTATCTGCTACATGTACATGCTGCAGAAGAAAGAGAAAACACTCTTTATTCTCCCCTGGAAATAAATATCGACTTAGCTTAGACCAAAGGTCTCTGAAGCTCAGTAGTTCAACCCCGTGTCCTCCCTACACAGAAAAACCCTCATCACCCCCATTTTTGGTGTAGAAGTAAAGTGTT
Organism: Corvus hawaiiensis; assembly: GCF_020740725.1. Classification (NCBI taxonomy): domain Eukaryota; kingdom Metazoa; phylum Chordata; class Aves; order Passeriformes; family Corvidae; genus Corvus; species Corvus hawaiiensis. The sequence goes on from NC_063215.1 coordinate 30,657,586, forward strand.
CCTCAAAAAAAAAAAAAAAGAGAGTTATTCCAGTCGTATGCTACCTGTAGTCTCAAGATGATGGGAGCCAACATAGTTATTATCCAAGGCTCTTTAGAGCTTTAAGGGAACTACAGATGAGAAGTAGATTACTGTTTGCTGTACCACATACAAACTTACTTTATAATCAATAATTTGCTTCCTTTCTTGACTCATTGACTAAAAGCTTTCTTTTTCTAAACTTTGATTCTAATGTTTACATGTTTTCCAAAATGAGTGCACTTTTTAAACACAGAAAATAAAGGCAAGGAATCCAGGTGCCTTGCTGGTCTCTAGAGTGATAAAAGGAAAAATCACTGTATTTAATCTGCATTAAGTATTTTTGTCCATCTACAGGGTTACTAATAATTAACCTCATGTGTCAACCCCTGTTCTATGGACTGCTGATTTTGTAAATTCATGTTCACATTGAAAGGATTAAAAGAATAGTTCAGCAGATTACAGTGCATTATCAGAGTGGGCAATTACTTTGGTCTGATTCAATTAGAATTCCTGTTCCTGTCACAAGTATGAGTCTAAGAACAGGGCTGAAAACTTTTTCTAGTGTACCCAACAATTTTAAAGACAAAGAACAAAAATAAATGTTTGCAAGTTGGGTATTTGGGAGGCTGAAGAGAGCTGTAATCCATCCTAGTAAATACTCCCATAATCCCCTTTTTGTATCACCCTTAGGCAGCTGTGGACACAGCAGTCATGCAAAGATTGCCCAAAATAAATGTTATCTGATGAATTAATGTATCTAGCCCATGATAGCACAAACCACAGAAAAAAAACCAGAAGAAAATGGAATCTGTTACTTGGCTGACTGCTGGCATATGTCTAAGCAGCTAATTCACAGAAGATATTCCTGACCCTTACAAGTACATCACAGACAGTAGTTCACTACACCCCATATGAGAATAACCCTACAACTGCATGAGCAAAACTTGTACCACTGTAATACAGCAGAAGCTCAGAAAATTCCAGGAAACTATCCCTAGGGTATCAGTGGCAAGAGGGAAGCCTGAAAAGGCAATTGCTTACAGAGCCTGGAGCCTGGTTAATGTCATCAGAGTGACTATTTGTACATGAAAATTTTCTTCAAATCACTGAGCCTCTCATCCCCCTCCATCCAGAATGATTAACAGCAAAGGGAAATTAAATCAGCCTTATGCAGCTTCAAACCATGTCAGGTCCCCTCTAGAGAGAATCAGAAAGCAGTACCCAACACTCTCCAGTATCCAGCTGTCCTTTGTCTTCAAAACTGAGCCTTTACAGACGCCATTAGTTCACTTTTCTTAGCAGATTTATTTCCTGCAACAATCTACCTGCCCAGCAGCAATTTCTCCAGTCTTCCAAATCTTTCTAGTGTTAAGGAAAATCTCCAGGGAAAGAAATTACAGCATCAGTGTTTCCAGTTAAAGATAAATTCTATTCTTCACACCACTATATCTGCGTTCATAATGCCAACCAGAGTGTTGCAGTCAAAGAACAGGAGTTTGGTTCCAGCTTTTTGTCACAAACCACACTTATCCCCTCTGTTTTGGCTTTTACTCAGCATATTTAAATGCAAAGACAAGAAGATATAAGCAAAGGTTAAAAATTTAACTTTCCACCAAAGCCAGAAACAATCATAGGACATTATTGGATATATAATAGGACTGTATTTCTCTATGCGATGATGCACATCCTCTTGGTAAAGAAGATAAAGAACTATTAATTACCTCAAAAATTAGAACTTCTAATAAATAATAACTTCACCTTGTGGCTAGCTTCAGCAACCCTATATTGAGATACTGTAATTTTACATAAGCTCAGTTAGAGATTTATTCCATACTTACTGGTGGTCCCCGGGGTCCTGTTGGACCTGCTTCTCCCTCTGGGCCCTGTTGACCCTGTTTTGGGGAACAAATTTGAAATGCCACAAATTTGAAAAGTGGTTTTTTTACACATTGTTCTAGATCTTTTGTATAAGATTAATGGTTTTACCTGTTTACCAGGATTTCCCATTAACCCTGGCACCCCAGGAGGACCTCTATTACCCTGTTGGACAGAAGATGAAAAATATTAGCTGAGCCAATGGTTTGCTATTCCATTTTAAAATAAAAAATTAAAACAAGGAAAGCAACAAGGTCTAAAAAAAAATCAGCCTGTGTTAATTTTTTAACTTCGGCCTTACTTTTGGTGTTCTTTTAACTTTGACCAAACCCTTCTATCTAATTTTTCAAAAGTCAGATTTCAGTTCCTTTGCTGTTTGTGTGCTGACAAATCCCAAATAGATTTGATTGCTGCTTTCAAATCACAGAAGGCAATATCACTCCATGTAATTTCAGACAAAAATCTTGTCTCAGTCTAGTTTTCTTTTTCAATTACTTACAACTAAACTCAAACATCATTGTCTGAAACATTCCACAGTCTCAATCTTACAACAACTTTTTAAACTAGATTGGAATTGATGCTGCAATTTGGTGCTACCTAAATAGAGGTAATAACCTCTGTGATTGAATCAGCTTAGGGTGGCTAGAAATACTATCTTATTACAAGATCATTCATTTCAAGCAGTAGTGAGGTAGGCACATCACAAGCTTCCTCTAGCAATGATTTCCACAAGTTTAGAAGGAATGGCCTTTTTTAGGTATTATTTAATGCCTAGAATAATGAAAACCATGTCATGTAGCACAAGAATCATGAAAATGCACAGGCCAAAGTTGATAAAAAAAGATATTTAATTCCTAAGGCTTGTCTCTTAACACAAGAGAAAGTACAATTTCATTGAATACTTTAGAACTTGATAAGCACAAATACAGTGGTATAAGAAAGACAATACTCAAGATGTTTTACCTTTGGGCCAGGAATACCTTTCATACCTGGAGAGCCTGGTAAACCCTGAAAGAAAAAAAAATTTACATTTGTTTGTGGTTAAGGGGTTTGGAAATGGTGTTAAAACAACATCCTTCTTGTGCTTGAGTATTTCTAATCCTTTTACTTGATACTGAAGCACTTTCACTCAATAAGGGACCAAGTTTGAATTCTTTCTGTTTACAAAGTAACAGATAAGGAGTATTATTCTTACTTCACAAATTGCAAAAGGAGCATGGATAAGTGAGATGTTGTGACTCTTTCTGTCTTAGACTAGAAAGACATGCTTGTCCCAGTGTGCTGAGACTGGAGGTGCAGATTTTAACAGATGCCATTGGACACTTTTCATTCCCTCCTCACTTCTCTGCAACAGCTCATAGCAAGTATGCTTTTACCAAACTATCTTCAAGCTTGAGTTCATTTAGTATTACAAATTTATTATGTCCAGTTCTGTTTTAAAACATCTCCTTCACTATTCCTCACAGCAATTAGTCCTATAGCAAAGTGTTTTAAAGAGGTTTTATTTAGCCTGTGACAATTGGCACAGCTTCCAAACTCAGTTAACGCACAAGGATTACCTTCTGAAAGGGCCCATAAAGCACTACTGATTCCCTGCAAGTTCACCACAGGGGATACACCAGAGACCTCCAACCCACCCACAGAAAGAAGCATGAGCGTGACACATTCCAGATGTTCTGAGCCAGCAGAGTATCAAAGGATGATGGTTCATGTAAGGTATGCCAGACTAGCAGCTCAGCTTTTCCTGCTCAGCCTAGGAATAGTTTGGCCCTAGTCAATACAATGAGACCAGCCCTAATTGTGGAGTCACACCATAGTATCCACGGGGTCTCAGATAGGAGAATCACTAGGACAGTCACATCCTGGCCACAAAGGTTTTGTGAGGCCAAGTTCCTCACAATGGCATCATAAGGAGATCTAGGCTTTTGTGCAAAGGTTTTGCATACACATAGCAGAATTTCCCCTTGCATTACCCATACTCTGCCCTGGGCCTTTTGCTTAGATTTACACTTGAATTACTCCAATATCAGATTCAAATTAACCTATACACAGCCTTTCTATGATTTGAACTAAGCCTATCATTCAAAGGTAAAATACTTGATACTTACTGGCAATCCTTGGAGCCCTATATCACCTGGAGCTCCAGGTTTTCCTGGTTCACCCTGTAAAACATTTTAAGTTGTAATTTATGCAAATCAAACACGAGGGAATATTTTATTTCTGGAACACAGAGTTGACATACTTTTCGATCTATAGTATAGGAATGTTAATTAAATTACCCTAATAATGTGCATAAAGCCATGAGCAGCAGCCACAAATGAGTGAACAAATCTAGGGCACTACCAAAGTGCAGACATATGCCAACTGTGCCTTACTTTAGCTCCAGGCATTCCAGGGATCCCTTCACGGCCATCAACTCCTGGTAAGCCCTTGAAAAAAGAAAACAAATCAATGTAACTTTGAAGAGATTTTGCCCAAGCACTAATATACAAATTAACATCATATGAAGCAAATAAAGAAATTAAATATACATACAGGCTCTCCTTTAGGCCCAGGGAGGCCATTTATTCCTCTTGTACCTTGAGGACCCTAAAAATAATAACAATTTTTAAAAATGCAGCTGAAGACAATGAAATGACAGATTAAAAGAATGTCAATGCATACTCATTCAGATATACATTATTTTGAGAGTACCAGTTATGCACTGTTTATATGCTATTAAGTAACTAATGTTTGCAAGTCAACAGGAGTCAAAATTTGTCTGTGCTCACCCTTTCTCCCTTTGGACCTGTCTCTCCTAGTGGACCTCTCTGTCCTTGATCCCCCTGTTGGAAAAAAAATAAGTTTTAGAAATAAAACCAGAATAAACTTCCTCGTGTTTTTTAGCTAAAGCTCTCAGAAAACCAACAAGTACAACTCACATTTGGTGAAAGTCTCAAAATCACACTATATTTAAAAATGCAGTTTCTTAAAACTGCAGCTGACAGATATATTTTTAAAAACAGAGCTCAAGCCATCACCTGGGATTTCGGGAGTGTCTAAGCAAAGGATGTTGCACTTGTTTGTTTAACACAGTTACTGGCTATTCCAAGCACAAATTCCAGCTATGGAAGCAGAGAGCAAGGAAGAATTTAAAAAATCAAACTAACAAACAAACCAAAAAAACCCCAAACAAACAAAACACACACACAATAAAAACCTCCAACACAAATTGTACAAATTGCCCTGTACAGGTTTTGTTCCAGTTTGATACCTGAAAAATTCCAAGCCACCCTAATGCACAGGAGGACTCAGAAGGAAGAGGTAACCGTAACATACTAAGAAGTTAAAACGGGTTCATCTACCTCAAATTCTTTGGGAACATTAAGACATTACAGACTTGATGTCACTGTAATATCATTTATTCACCTGTGGGGAATCAATAGAATTGGATTAATCAGAGGTTTTTTCGATTCACAGCCACGAAGTTTCACTAACTGGGAAGTGTTTGGATAACCTACACTCTACTTACAGGTGCACCAGGAAGACCTTGGGGACCAGGATCACCATCAAGACCACGAGCTCCCTACAAAACAAATAGGTAACACAGGATATTAAAGTGAACTGCTGGAGAACTAACAACTTATGTGTCCTGCTTTGCTAAGAGCTGTAAACTCTCTACAGATGAGGGGGGGGTGTTATAGCTCCAATTAAAAAAAAAAAAGAGATAAAATTTTCTTCATCTATCTTGTTTTTTTTAATGGAGATATAAAACAAATATATCTTAACTATGAAAAAATATTAGTCAAAAAACAACATTCAGTTCATTCTCTAAAAATTCTAGGAAGGAGGTAGACCTTCACATGCTGCTTCAAAAAATCTCTGTGTCTTCTTTAATAATACTATATCCTTCATCGCATAATAGAGTAACATCAAAATATGCAGAGAAATCATCAAGTGCAGTGCAGCTATTTCTATCACATGTTTCAAGGAAACAATGCAATCACTACCTGGAAATAAATGTAAATGTAGATAAAAAAATGGTTTTAAAAAAGATTTAGAGGGAATATGGAACTCCTTTGTCAAACAGATGTGGTAAATACTTCAAGTAGACAAAACATTACAGAAAATGTAGGCAAATAACTACAAAAAATTAGAACACAAAAAGGCCAGGAAAGTGAAGTAAGATATTAATAACTTAGCAAGCATGTCCGAGAGGTTAGGAAGGATCATTCATTAGAAGATTCATAATCAGGAGAAATTTGATGTTGTCTCCAAAGACATATGATCACAAGATTTATGTGATTTGACTTCTGGAGAAGGAGACAATGGCAGGATTTCTTCATTCTATTCCTTTCAGAAATTTTTACCATATAGATTTAGCAAGATCACAAAACTAGAAATGTAACAGCCAGTTTTGACTGGCAGCAATTTAAGACACAGAGATGTTAAAGACAGAAAGAATGGAAAAAAGAACAAACTCTCAATAAAAACTCCTGACAAAAACTGGGATGATGATGGAAGTAAAAGGCTTTAAGAAGATAAAAATCGCAGGAGGGACTACTTAATAGATTTTAGGTTTAATTAAAATGTGCTATAGTTCATAATTGTTATAACTTGTTATCTTGCTAACTACAGACTTGCATACATGCAAAACTACCATAAATACAAGGACTGGGGAAAAGGAGTGAAGAGTGTCCTTCATCAATTAGAAGGACTGAGCTACCTTTCTTCCTAACAAGAAGTACAGTAGCTGTGGAAATACAGCTGGCAGGAGAGAGAAAATAAAGGGGAAATAAAGAAGTTTAAATAAGCTTTTTAAACATTCAGAGGTGTACATTTTCTTTAATACAGGCCATTTTATAGAAAGAAAGGTTAATACTCACTTTGGTACCTTTAGGTCCCATTATGCCAGTTATACCTCTGATACCTAGAATGCCCTGAAATAGAAAAGTATATTCAAATTACGCTTAATTCTTCTGCTCTGGACTGTCCTAGCTTTCAGACAGAGGACTCAAGGGTTCTACACCCTTTCTTTATGATTATTTTACTATTTTCTTAGTATTAAAGGAGAAATCCAACTACTACTGCATTAGAATTCTTAATTTATATAGTCATTTGATATTTTACTAATTTTAGAACTTTTAAAAAAATAACAAAACTATCAGGCTGTATTATAAAACCACAAATACACTGTAAGGACAAAAAAAACTGCACTGTTTTTCCATCTTGGCTACCACAGAGTTGAAGCATTCTCACCTGCAGCTTGTGTGAAAGGAACATGTGATGGCCAAATTTGCAAAAGTGCTAAGTTGCCTTAAGTGGGGGATTGGATGCAGATAAAATAGGGCAAGGTTTTTGGGAGCGCAAGTGCTAAGCTTTTATGTCCACCACACAAGAGGCTAAACTGAGTAGACACCCTAGCGCAGCAGGATGTATCCTAACTATCATCACAAAGTTAGATGGAATCTTGCACAGAACATCTGAAGCCTTGTCAGCCCAAAAGGTGAGGAAAATCATGATAATGCAACAATGACTACAGCAGCCCCACATGGGAGATGAACACAGTTTAATCCTGCTTCTAACACAGTTTAATCTTGCTACTAAGTTGGAAGTAGGCACGCTGTGGTATCCAATACTTTCTATTGAAAACAACACCTCCCCCAGGGGTGGCTATCTTGTGCAAATCTTTTTGTCAATACAATACATTGGTTGGATTGCAGGTGCTGTAGTGGAGACTGGATACTTAACCCCTTTCATTCATTTATGAATGGAACATATAAGATACAACAGAGTCTACAGGCTCTCCATCTGTGCCTCTAAAGCATTGTCTGTTCTTTTTCACATGGGTTATCTATCTGGTATCACTTTCTGCATATTATGAAAGCTAAATTTTAATAGAAAAAAAAATTTTTAGAGTTTATTTGTAAGGTGACCAACTAGTGATACAGTGAAATGTTATGAGTAACACATTAAAACAAAAAACAAAACTGAAGGAAAGTCAATCTTTAATGGGTTTTTAATTCTACTGTGTTATTTCACAGTGCCTGAGGAACTTTACCAAAATTAATAAAATGAATTGGTCCCCACAGGCCTTTCAGACAAGAGAAGCTGCCTCTTACACAAGTACTTTGTCTGCACCAGGACCTCAGGGATACTTTTTCAGGATCAAGCATCAGAAGGAATTCACTCTTTCCTTTACTTAGTCTGTTCTTTATCTTTTTCTAGTCATAATCCAGAGCTTTGTGTTGTTTTATGTTCATATTCATAGAAAATTTGGAATTTAGCATTTAGATGTCACGTGTGTTAAGGTAAGCTCCTGTATAATATCACATCGGGACACCAATGGCATTAAATAAATACTTTTACACCTAAGAAAAAAACATGAGATCTCATCAGAAAATAAACCATAGAAATTAAAGGTGTTATGCATGTTTCTCCTACTTAGAATGACCCCTTTATTCTGTTCCCTAGCCCTTTTCAGCCACGGTAACCATAAGAGCTCCTCACAGGGAACAAGCTGAGGAGGTATGTGTCAGAAGTAAGTGCAGTAAATCAGAACAAGAAAATAACTAGGTATGATTGAGGGATACTTCTTCTGTAAGACAAAAGGAAAAAAACTTCAGGAAAAACCCCGTATTCTTCAGTGGTTGCCAGTTCATCCTCAAATCGTAGCTAAATCTGAATTTCACAGTTGACTCTGTTTCAAACAAACAGGCCCTTTTCAAGGATGAAGTCAGAGTCATAAAAATTATGAAAAGGAAGGCCAAGAAAAAAATAACCCAACTGTTTTCACAATATAAGCACAACACAAAATTCAGGACATGAAAGAGTTTTTAAAGTTAGCCTTTCCATAGAACTATGTGGAGCTTTGTGCAAAGCAATAATGGGAGGGACTTAAATAATTCTACTTTCATTCATAGACAATATGGCAGAATAAAGAGAAAGGTGCATGGAAGTTTTATAGTATCTTTTTTCTTACAATAATAAAAAAAGATATGTCATTGTGAAGCAAATGAGTAACACTTTAAAAGGAAATACTTTACTGGAGGGCCTTGAGCTCCCACTTCACCACTGGGTCCTTGGTCCCCTTCTTCACCCTGGGAAAGCAAAAGGAATACACCTGTAGCCAATCTGTACCATGCATATTGCTCTGTATGAGGTGCATTTACTATTTAATGTTTTCTGTCATCATGTCATGCTTGAAAGAAATCCAGATGAGGTCACACCACTTCCCCAGACAGATATTCGTTCACACTCCATTCAATTATTAGTCAAAAGGGTAATTTCAAAGAAACCTCAGTATAAAGAATAATGATATTTTAAACTTAATCTGTCATTCCATTTTTTCTTGACATCAATCTCTTCAGGATTTTGTCAGGAACTGTAGTGATAGGACAAGGAATAAAGGGTACAAACTGCAAGAGGGGAAATTAAGTTAGCTATTAGGAAGAAATTCTTAATTGTGAGGGTAGTGAGACACGGTAACAGATTGCCCAGGGCAGTTGTGGATGCCCCAACCCTGGCAGTGTTCAAGGTCAGCCTGGATTAGGCCTTAAGCAACCTGGTCTAGTGGAGGTGTCCCTTCCCATGGCAGAGGGATTGGGATTAGATGATCTTTAAAGTCTATTCCAACCTCTCAACATTCTATGATTTCTTGTTCTTCCAGACTAAAAGTGCAAAAAGTTTTCTCTAACGTTTTTTCCTGCAACACTGAAGCATGGACCAAGGCAGTGCAAATCTGAAATTTTCTTGCAAATATTTCAATATTAACGAGGTTATATAACAAGGGTAATTCAAATGAAACACCTTAAGAGAGTTAACATTTCAGTTTTCAAGGTGAATCAGACTTGGCCTCTGCTTATGAACTTATACCGTGTCCTTTCCCTCTCAAATGTCCCTTTTCCCTCTCATTCTTCATGTAACTACTCATCTGTGCTGCAGAACAGCTAACTTGGTAAATTCAAGGAATTATTCCTCATTTAAATGTTTGAAAGTTTTTCAGTTAATAAACTTAGCTTTAATTTTTCCTGTAAGTTCTATAATAATTAAATTGAACAATCAAAATAAAAAGCAAGAGGAGTATGACTTGTGCATCATAATAATTACATAGTACAGGTGAATAAAGAATAGAGATGTGCCTTTGTTTACTGTGGAGCAGTATGATATGTAGTACTATAACATGTACATACTTCATGTATTCTGTTAAAACAATACTTAAAATATAAAACTGTTTTTGAAGGCAAGGCTACACTATTATTGATTTGCTAAAAACAACAGCAGTTTTATCCTCTTTTTTAATGTTACCTTATAACCTTGTTTTCCTGGTTCACCAGACTCTCCTTTTGAACCTTTTTGCCCCTAAATTTAAAAAGAAAAACCAAAATAAATAAATAAATAGAGACTATTCAGAATTAAAATACAGTTTTCCAAAACAGACATGGACTGCTGAGAGCTGTCTTGCTGGTCCCTCTCAACTCCTATTCACTACTGCTTCCTCACCTGTCTAGGAAACACTACATATCAAGTACCATGCTCAAAATATCTGCTTCTGGATCTAACAAGGCTGCATTTCTAGGCAGGTCAGTATTTCTTCTTATGTTATCCCATAAAAATTTCCTCAGGCCAACAGTATTTCTAGAAACCAGCAAAGAATATATTTAAAAAATCTTAGCTAAAATGAGACTTCAAAATATGTTAATTTCAATTTAGTATGTTACACGTCTCCCAGGAAGAGAAAAAGTAATCAAAAAGATTAAGAATCTGGGGGAATATTTAGAGTTTCTGGAGTCAGACCACAAATGACCCAGGAAGTGAATGAAGCAATCTTTCACATACTGTAATCTTCTCAGGACCACACATAAATTTTACCGTGAAGATTAGAGGAGTAGCAAGAGATTTCAACAACAAGAAATTATCTTGGCAGTCAACAGTTGAATAACCATAAGCAACCGCACTGATGCAATCTTTTTTGAAATTAAGGGTGAAAAGCCCTTTTTCTAGTCAGTAATTAATTACCCTCCCCCGTGCCTTGAGACAGCATTTCTGGAAGGAATGCTGGAACAAACAAGTTCTCTTACCTTCATACCCATTAAGCCAGCATGTCCTGGACGGCCAGGTGGACAAGCACTGGGACACTGGAAAAGCATTCACACAGTTATTACCATATAGGCTGAATAAGATTGCCTGAGATTACTTAAAAAGAAACAAAAACAAGGACAATAATCTTACCAACAGGTCACCATCTTGCAGGCCGATAGTTCCCTAAATTAAATTAAATTAATCAAAGTCAGCAATAGAGCAATAACCAGACATGACTCATTAGGCGATACAGTCATTAGACAAAACTACTATCTAAACCTGGAATCAGAAATACAATACAAAGGATGTCTCACATGAAGAGCACTTAAACCATAGGATTTTGCTGTAGGACTGCAGGTCCTGTCCTCTAACTTAAATCAGCTTTTCAAAAAACCCCAAAATATTTCTCTTGCTTTTTAAACTACCTCAAATATATCTTCTGGTAAATATAGAACAAATATGTTCAAACCCCATTAATTTCCTACAGAGCCCAAGACAATTTCTATAATGAGAATAACTTAGTGCCATTTAGCAAAATATTCAGGTCTTTACAGAGAAAATTGTTTTTACAGAGAAAGCAGTCTTCTCAAAAGTATTGGTAGATGACAGTTGCAATAAACTAGACATCAGTGTACAATGAGATGGACACAGTGGGGGGAAAGCCCTCTCCCATATTAAATCAAATACTTGATGGAAGCTAACAAGAGGCTTATGAGGCACAACAGGGAGAAAGATTATTTCACAGCAGCAGCTGGGTTCTCTGAAGCCCTGTGGGAGGAAGCACACTGTTTCAGAGGAAAGCACAGGAGAGTTTAAGGAATGAGCTCCTTAAAGAATGGTCTCCTTATATACAGAAGGATTTTTTAAAAGCCAGGAGTATTTGGGTCCATAATGTCATCAACTGGAGTGGGACTGTGGCACTTTAGAAACCTAAAAAGAACAAAACTTTAAGGAATAGAAGCACTACATGCCATTACTGAGAACTCATTTCCACTTGTTTCCAAACTACTCTTCTCCAATTTACCAGTCATGTTTTCTAAAATGCCTCTGCCAATTCTCTGGCAACTTTCATGAAAACAAGAAACATGGCATAAATAAAGCGTAGGTATTTAGGGTCTGTCCCTAAAGAGTGGGGAGGAGGAGATTCCCAGCAGAAGAACAGTACAGATTTTAAAAAGACATTAGCATGGCATCTTTCCCAGCAGTTTGCATTTCCCTGCACTCAGACTGAGATGTGTCTGCCAAACTCTCCATTTTATCTCTCTGGGCAGGTAAATTGCCACAAGACAAAGGCATAACACACATTCCTCCTCCCAAGAGGTTAAGAAAAGGTAGACATTCTCCTGGAGAGGCAAAGCACTGCTATAAATCTTTCTTCTATTCCTTGCATGTAGCAGATTCGATTGAAGAAAGACATTAGAACTCAACCCACCTGGAAGCACATATTTCTGTCTCATGAGACAAATATTAATTTTTTCTTCTCCTAACAGAGAAAAGTCTGCCTCTACTGAAGTAACACCAGTGAAGCCCAACAAAGACTACATTTACAGTATTATGATTCACAGGGAAATTTAAAACCTGTGTATTTGCAGTTTACAGAAATGGGAAGGCACCATGAGAGAAGTTAGATGGTTTGCATTTCAAACTATCTTTTTAAAACCATAAAGAGCAGAAAATTGCTTTCTAAATGGAAGATCAAAATCCTTCTGAAATCCCAAGGTCAGCATTCAGCTGTAGAGCTTGGGGAGAACCTTCATTCAAGCAGCAACAACACAAAATTCAGATGTAAGCACATATTAAACATAATCACTTACTGGAGGACCTGGAGGTCCTGGTAGCCCTGGTGGCCCTCTTTTTCCTGGATCTCCCTTAAAAAGGGTAAAATAATTTAGTTGACTGATAGTAATAATGACAACCAGTAGGCACATATTCAGACCACACAACAACAGTGAGAAATTAAGAGGCTGCAGAAGGACAGACTAGGTAGGCATTTCAAACATCAACACATAACACGGCCCCCATAACAGAATGGGAAAACCATTTTTTTTAGTAGAACAGCAGCCATGTTGTGAAATAGGAGCTACAAGAAAACCAAAACATTTTCACCTGCTTTAGAAAGCTGAAACACCTGACCACAGGATCATCTATGCACTCCTCCTCTATAACTGCTATTAAGTTATGAATGAAAAGAATACTAGTAAATGGCAAAAGTGCCCAAAGTGGAGAGAGGGGGAAATCCATTTTTTCAGAGCACAAGAAGAATTTACCAAGTTAGAATTTTTCCCAGTTTTGTGAAATTTTGATGCTGAGTGCTCCCATAGGTAAAGACAATGTGGAATCTCTGCAAATTATTTTTTCTGAATGTTTTTAATTAAAATAGATCTAGTAATTGGGCAGAGACCACTTTTGAACTTAATATTGTCATTTCAATAGTATTTTTTACATTTTATTAAGTCATAAATGCAGTTAAGAAGATGAAGATAGAAAAATTATTCATTAATTCTCAAAATGCATGAGCTATAGAGCCATTCCTTTCCATGCAATGCATAATTACATTGTGGGACTCATTATTACAATGTGTTATGGAGGCTTGGGATATAAACAGATTCAGAGACCAACTGCGTTAATGGTTCACATGCAGCTTTAGAAAAGGCATCACGGATGCAATTTCTGATTCAGGCAGTCTCTGAACTACCAACTAACTGCCAGAATTTGTGACAGTACGACAGAAAAATGCCATTTTACAAATAGCCCGTACACTTCCCTAGGTATCCATTTTTGCCCCTCCTACAGACAAGACAGTGAGGTGGATGGCTCATCTTCTGAAACAAATTGGCAATTTTTAATATTCTTTTAAAATTAATTTATATAATTGCATTAAAAAGTAGGTTTTATTAAACAAAAGTTTAATGCTTTTTCAGATTTCAAGTAGAAAAATACCAGTTGGTATCTACTTCCATTTCAGTAAAGTGTGGTGTCAAAATAAGACAATGTGGTGAAACTGAGTGCACGGTTCTGCAGTAAGGTCAATAGATGGAGCCACATTTAAAATGAGACCAAGAAGAAGTACTGAATTGCCATGTTCACTAATATGCAAATAAAAATCAGTAGTTTGAGTAGTTAAGGTTTACATTTCCTATATTTCTGACAGGGCTGCTTTTTGATTTCAGCTTTCCTTGAATAAGAAGAGTATGGGACACTCCATGAAACATTTAATTCTAATCTGACAGGTGGCCCTGACTTTGTGCTATTCATTGTTTTTATTTCTGATGAGCTTCAAACATAATCCGTCTTCTATCAGTGATCACTGCTCAGGAAAAAACCATTTGAAAATGTTGTGATAGCCCAAATAGTATTTAGATAACCACTTTTTCTTTAAGTACCTTCTAGCAGTTGAATAAACCTACATCTTCAGCAAACACAGTAGTACTTACAGGTGGACCAGCACGACCTACTTCCCCGGGAAGTCCTGCTGCACCTGCTGGACCCTACAACAGCCAAGGTAAATAGTATTTTTATGCCATGTAATACCTATGTAACAAACATCCAAGGATTGAGAACATGTAATTCTCACAAACAAAAAGCTATGCCTTCAGACACCAATATTCTTGCCCCATATACCACAGACCTACACAACCTCAGTGGTAGCTGAAGAGAACATACATAATAGACATAGAATGTAAAGATTAAAACTCTCTTTTTTTAGTGAATTACTTTTAATTATAGTATAATAGCTTTATTAAATATTCAAACAGATTCATTGAACAGTGTACTTATGAATTGTAAAATTGATACTTACAGGTGGTCCAAGAAGCCCCTTGCCCTGTGAAATATGAAAAAAAGGTCAGAAATATGGGGAGGGTTCCAAACTTAGTTAAGCTGTTTTCCAATAATAGAGTATTTGGGACAAAAAAGGTGTAAAAAAACCCTCATCTGATTCTGCAAAATAACTTTCAAAACTTGTTTAACTACTGTTAAAAATCAATTTTATTATTAGATAATCAGTATCTGTAGAGAAAATTAAATTTCTGATTAACTTGCCTTGCAGTATCATTACATGTATTTATAAACAAAGATACTTCCACAAAGGAATGAAGACATTAAAGGCTTTGTGTTTAGATAATTATCAAGTACCATGATAAACATATCTATGCTATAATAATTTCCTTCTAAAGGTACATTTGAATTTATAACAAAAGAGAACTTTTTTCCCCCAGTGCTTCTCTGAGGCCTAAATCCATTAAACTTAGGGGTTTTGGCAATCAGAAAGAACACCAAACTTCTCCTGTTTACATTTTCCATCAGTATTGTTCTGAATCATTTTAACGAGAAGTGTCCAAGATACAAATGGGTTTCTGCCTGTTCGGATGATACACTCCCTCTAAGAAAACAGATCCCTCAGTCTTGCATTGTTAAAGCAAATGGAAAATTTTACAGAGAATAGCATCAGTGATATGTATGAAACACTAAAATAAAAATCCCAAATACACTTAAATATGCAGGAGATTTGATGTAATAAGGCACCTGGGCTGAATGTGAGTAAAAAAGCCACAGAATATCAATCCAGGGTTGTATTTGTAGGGCTGTTTAGAAAAGTCTGTATAACGCAGGCAAATTTTCAAGCATTCATCAGAATCATTCCATTGTAACCATTTAATACACAGCAGAAAGTAAGCTTGCATAACCTACATAATCCCTTTTCTATTGCTTCACACTTCCTTGCTACAATTCATGATATTATACATATCTACATTTGACTATACAAATCAAACTTTCACTGCATCACATATTCAATAATATATAATTATAATATCACCTGCCTCTGAAAGGAGGAAACCACCTGCTTGAAGGTTCTCATTGGAGTACCCCTCCCTAACACACCCCCTAACAGTGGCAGGGAAGGTCAACAACACCAAAAGAAGCAGCTACAGCTGCGGTACCCAGCCCACACAGCAGCCCAGGAGGCAGCTGTCCCCTCCTCTGACCATTCCACTGCATCCCCTCACCTTCCTAAATTAAGACCGCAAAAAGCAGGGATTCTGTCCCAGCAATCAATGCCTCCCCCTCACACAGATGCTCCATCCTTCTGGCCATGAACTCTCTACAAGCAAACCAAGTTGCAAAGCTGAGAGCTCCAGGCCAATTGACAGTAAGGACGTACACAGAGCAGTTCCTGGTCCCAAGCAGCTGTCCACACTCCTTCCTCTGTCTGTGTAAAGGGAAAGCCTCTCCACACAGCCTGGGACCGCAGCCTTACCTGCCCAGGTGCTTGCTGCCTGCTTTGGAGGCACTCATCTGACCCACAGAGCACATCGAGTGCACAGGCTTGGGCAGCAATGCAGAGTCTGTAATCCCCTGCCTCAGAGACACCTGCCCCTAGATCTGGTAAGTACTCCTGCCATCCACCACGGAGACTCCAGTATTTGTAAGAGTACGCTGTGCTGGATGCTGTGTTTTAGTAGACCTTAAAATATTTTCAAATTCTCTGTCACTAAATACACACAATCCTCCCCATATGCCAGATGTGTAAACTACTAGCAATATATCAGTTCACGGAAGAGGTAGAGGGAACTAAAGGAGAGAATGGACTGAAGGGTGCATTACATGCACTTAAATGTAGCAGCCCCAGGTCCATCTACTAGGACCAGGCCAGAGACATCAGCATATTAAAATTACTTGCATAAAAAAATTACTTGAATTAATCAGAATAATTCTAAGAACTTTGTAACCTGTCATTTGGAAGATTATCCACCAAACAGATGAGACAAAGGGAATAAATTAAAACAAAATGATGAAGCAGCAAAAAAAATACAAAAAAGGGGAAACTTAAGATGATAATTGAAGATTGTCAGGGTACATTCTGGGGAAGAAAAGGTGACAGAAGCAGAGAAGCAAATGCTGTATATAAAACTTTATGTCCTTAACATTCACTCTTGAAGATACCCGCAAGTCCTAATTTGGCTGATAAATGCCACTGGATAAACATGGAAAAAAGTGATAATAATTTAAAACTAATTAGTGTTGTATCCAAGCCTTTTGGTTTTCTGTTTGCACTGAGCATTTTAATAACTTAAGCAAGACGTTCTGTGAGAAATGAAGTCTTTGGATAACCATCCAGGGACTACTCCACTTGCAAAAAGCCACTGACAGTATTCAAAGCAGTGCATAATTACACCTAAGCACTCAATTAATCATGTAGCTAGTATGCAGAGTCATAATTGTGCTCACTATGTTTCTAGTAAATGAGGTTTCATGGATCAAACTGAAGAACTGCAAAGGTTAAACAGCCCCATTACTTCACATTTGTAGTAAGAGCTTCTCCAAAATTCTCTGAATCTGAAAATTAGAACCAGCACACCCCAGCACTACCATTTCTACTTCTTTTTTGTTTCTTTTTGTTTTCAGGGTAGGTGGGTTTTGTTGGGGTTTTACAGGGGGTGGGGGGGAGGAGGATGTTTGTTTTGGTGGGGATTGGGGATTGTGGAGTTTCTTCTTGTTTTGGTTTGGGTTTTTGTTTTTGTGGGTTTTGTTAGCAGGTATAATCTCACTAAAGCTAAGATGACCAGTGCTGGCCATTTTTGAGAATCTTTCAGCAGCTGCATGATTTCTTCAATAGCATACAGCCATTTATCAGATAGAAAATTGCATTTATACAGGCTTTCCTAAGAGATTTGTTTTGAGCATTAATCTCTGCATATGGATTCAGCACGTATGGGTTAACAACCGTGGAGCTACAAAATCAATCACTAGGCTTCCTCCTAACATATGAGGTCTAAGGATTAATCTTAAAAAGTACAAGGGTAATGACACAAGGTGACTAAGTATATCCATCTTTTCTCTTTTAAATAAATTGGAAATTTCATTTCCTCATTATAAATATTCCTGCAGATTCACCTGAAAAAGCAGTTGCTTATTAAGCAGAGGCAGAACAACTCCAAAGGCAATCCCTACTGAGGTTCACTGAAGCGTTATCACCTTAAGACTGAAAGTCTCAGGGCAAACAAAAATCACTCAGCTTTGAACAATGGTCCAAAATCTTATCAGATTTACTGCTTTTACAGTCTCAAAATATGGTAACAAAAGTCCTGCTGCTCTGAAAAGAACCAGCATTCTACCTTGACAAGTTGGTTCCATTTCCTGCTTTCCCAAATTAACGTCTCTACCTCTAAAATGAATTAACCCTCTTTATACATGTTCTATGCACCCACTTATTCTGGAGGGTCTTAAATTAATCATTCTTGCATTATTCTGTAAATGGTGAGCTAAAATCATGTATGTTTTCCCCAACTCAGTTTTTATTTCAGTTGACAGGCTAAAATACCACAGTACTTTGACCAAATATTTCAGTAATTCAGTTTTATTTCCCCGTTTTTTGCTATCATAGAATCACACAATGGCTTGATTTGGAAGGGAACTTAAAGATCACCTAGCTCCAATTGCCATTCATAGGGACACCTTCCATTAGCCCAGGCTGCTCAGACCCCCATCCAACTTGGCCTTAAACACTTCCAAGGATGGGGCACGCAAATCTTCTCTGGGCAACGTTCCAGTGCCTCACCACCCTCACAGCAAAGAATTTCTTACTAACATCTAATCTAAACCTACTCTCTTCCAGTTTGAAGCCATTTCCCCCTGTCCTGCCACCACATGCCCTTGTAAAAAGTCCCTCTTCAGCTCTCATGTAAGGTCCCTTCAGGTACTGGAAGGCTGCAATTAGGTCACCTCTAAGACATGTCTTTTCCAGGCAAAACAATCCCAGTTTTCTCAGCCTTTCCTCATAGGAGAGGAGCTCCATCCATCTAATCATTTTTTCCCATATCATCTCAGTAAATACACCTGACAGAGTTTAACTACTTCTTCTTTGCAGCTAGATGTTATAAAATGCATTGCAGACAACCCAGAAATTATTTCCCCATCTAGTTGACAGCAAAAAAAAACAAGCCAACAAAAAAACAACAAAACAAAACAAAAAGCACACCTCAAGCCTCTAACAGAATAATGTAGGAGTTTCAGTCTACCTAGATCCTACCTCAGTTCTGCCATTTTTTGTGACTAAATTTAGCTCATATATTGAGCCTACAGACCAGCCAGCCACTATAAAAGTATCACCTATTTTCCAAATTTTCATGTAAGAATCAGCATCCATGAAAATTAAAGTGGTTTATTAAGAAATTAAATCCACAAAGTGATTCATCTTGAGTTTGAACATGTCTATAATGCCATACCTTCAAGAATAACTTTATCATTTTCTCTCTGGCCAAATAGCAAAGTAATTGTTTAATATAAATGTACTGAGAGTTAATAGGACAAGGTCAAAAATACGAATACACAAGGAGTGTTATACTGGAATACAATACCTCTTCTATTTAATTTAAATAATTTCTCCAAACTGAATATATTTTTAAATTAAATTTTAATTATATGCAGCCTTATTATAATTTCTGCTAGTCATCTTGTTCCATCACTCATCTTCCTTGGGGTTTTTTCCTAAGCTAAATTTCTACATGCCAACAATCACTGACGTCTTCAACTTGCAAAACTCCTAAAATTCACGATTATTTTCAGCCCCTAAAATGGTTGTTAAGTCCATCTTCATGCCAATTGGAACATTACTCTTTGCATGTTCTTTCTCATGCTCTGTCTTGTTTCCATACAGAGCAGCAAAGCAGCACAAGGAGTCTCACAGAATTTACACTTCAGTGATGCCATTTAAACACACGGCAAGAAGCTGAAAACAGGAATAACTGTAGACTACTATATGCAAATGAAACATGGGCTCTCTCATCTCCACAGCATTTTCACAAAGAGATGGAAAAGAATGTATAAGTCCAAAGGTGTAAGTCCAAAACTTGAGACCACATCACACGTGCTCCTTTCTTTTCTGCAGCATACAAACCAAACATAATCTTTCAGTAATATTTGTACACTTAGATATAAAGGTAAAGAGGTTCCTTAAAGTACTACTTTCATAACTTACGAGTTCTTTGAAACCTCAGAAATACTTTGGCATTTTTCTTCCCTACATTTAATGGTAAGAAGCCTTCATATTAATATTTAAGGCACAAAAATCCTCCTCGTGTACTAAATGCATTACTTACTGGAAGTCCACGAGCACCTGGAAGTCCTGGCTCCCCCTTTAAAAGATAAAAAATGAGGTTTTAAGAGGCATGAATATCAAGTTTTGTAAACAATATACAGGAAGATGTTCTCTCACCTTTTGGAGGGTATCATTTAGTGGGCATAGTCTGCAAGTATTATTCACTTCATTAATGCTATGCTGGTTTCAGTAAGACTTGATAGAAAGGAAAGACTTTCTCAGTATTAAAAAGATGCAGCCTCAGGCCTTTTATTCCCCCAACCCAAAAATTCAAGCATGCTTGTTTCTCTGACTTTTGATTTATATTTCATTTGTTTGATTGATGATGAAGTCAGGTTTCACTGTTCTGGTTCCCTCTGAATATGACAATGACACAATTGTAATGCAAGATGGAAGGGGCCTTACCATTAGTGAAGATGCTCAACCTTAATCTCAACAATGTAATGCCAGCCACCATTCCTTACTGCTGGTTGTGGGAATGGAAGCTTCTTTGTACTGTGTGAAAAGGGCCCAGTACATAAGTATTCTATAGATGTTTTAAGACTTTAAGAAAGGCTGCAGCATCTTATTTGTCGTATAGAAAAAACAAAAATGCTGCTTTAAAAAAATCCATCATTTCATGCATAATTTTGTTCCTACCTTCTGTCCTTTTGGTCCTGGGGCTCCACGTGAGCCATCAGGTCCAGTGAATCCCTTTGGAAGTAAGGTATACAATGTTAATGCAAGGGTTATGCGTTTTTCTTAATCACAACAGAAAACATTATAAAACACAGAGGAATGAAGCTATTAAATGAAATTAGTAACTTCAGGAGACTTGCAAGCAAAATATTTATTTACATGTACAGATAGAACTGTACAAGTTCAAAGTACTAGCTTCTGGTGACAAACATCAGCGCCTGTGCTATGTATCTCCAAGAATTACTCAGTTAAATCACAAATTAAACGTGATCTCACATGATCTTATTTCCTCTTAACGGGAGATTGATGAATTTATTTCATGGCTAAGGTTAAAAACAAAAACTGTCAGTGTTGTCCATTTCAAATAAAAGTTTCATTGACAACAACAACAAAAAAAACACAAACAAACAAAACCCCACAAAGCTGCCAGGCTGGATTTAAATTTACCCTCTGAATTTGTCTATCTGACTAAAATTAAAAACCAATCATGATATTATAGCCAGGAATTTATTTGGAGTTCTTATTTTTCCTTTTGTTTCCAATTTTATAGTCAGCTTATATGGCTTAGAAATTTCCAGATATTAATGCTTTTTTTTTATTATTATTCCAGATAAATGCTTTTCTTTTATGTTTATCTAATACTTTCATTTTTTTGGTACACTTCCACTTTTTTTGGTACATTTCCAGCAATTCAGTGTTCGCACAATTGTTCCGACAATTTGATTTTGAAACCTTACATGATCATTACAAGCAATTACTGTACAGTACCTTTTCACAGTCTATTAAACCTGACACTGAAATAATTTTTGAAATAAAATGAGATTGAAAAAGTCAGAACTGCCTCACCAATTAAACACAGAAGGCATTATACATCTAAAACCCCAATTAAAAGTTGAAGGCACAGTGAAAGTACAATAAGGTCTCACGGTTTTTCCTCAAGGGAAAATGAAAAAGGTTCAATATTTCAAAAGACTGTACTCTAGTATTACATTTTCACTCATCCATTAATATGAGGAAATATACAAGCGTGAACAGATACCAAAAGCTGACCTGAGTTTAGTGCATTCTGTTTCACATGATTGTGTGCCCGTGAATTTTGGCAAGGAAAACAGAACTAAGCCCTAAATGAAAATTGTAAGAGGCAATGATTTTTAAAGAGCTGCTTATAGGGTGTTGACCTATACAGATGGTTTGTGGGCCTGTATGGTTTCTAGGAAAAAGTGAAGTGGTATGAGACGTCACTCACAAAGCCCATTTCCTCTTACAGATACAACATTTGAACAGTTTAATTGAAGACTCTTCCAACTCCATGTCCACTAAATCTCTTTCCAAAAGCAAATTAAATATTAACCTCTAACAGCATTGCAACCTTAAATAGATACTAGGCTTTTTCATTTATATAATTTGCAATACCCCCGATACACTGGTTTATTGCATATAATCTTCATTTTTGATATTTTAAATATTTAAAATTTTAAAAGCTTATGCAAATTAAACATAAAATTGCCTACCTCCTGGCATAACATCTAAGTACTAATGCAACAATCTTGATTCATAACAAGAAATGCTTTCTAACAGTGGTCTCCAGAGAGAGAAATACGAAGTTTCCCAAAAATGTTTGAAGGCATTTTTATCACTACAAATTTATTCAAGAGGTATGACCTAACAGGCCATCAACAGTAGATGATGTCGAAATTTTGATCTTTATTATTTTCCACAGGACAGGAAGATGCATCAGCAGACCCTCCTCATGCCCTTGCTGCCCTGCCCTGCGACCAGAGGTGGCTTCCAGAGGCGGCAGCACGAGTCCTCCCTCAGACCACTGCCCAGCGCCCTCTCCAGGGCCAGGTGGCAGCACCGACAGCCCTTGTGCTTTATTTATTTACTCTTGGAAAAAAAAGAAAAAAAAAGAAAAAAGAAAAAAATAAAGAAAATTCTAGAAAATCAAGTGTACTCACATCAGCTCCCGGCTCTCCAGGCAGCCCAGGGGATCCTGGTTTGCCTGCATCCCCATCTGGACCCTACAAGATTTAAAGGGACAGTTAAGTATGTTTCACAGAGGGGAGCAGAAACAAAACTCAAAACTTCTTCTCCCACAGAAGCAAATGCAAAGTAGCTGAAATCACTTACCGGTGGACCAGGGGGGCCCTTCGGGCCTCTCTCCCCCTACCAAGATATGAAAAGGAAGGTATTAGTCAGAACTACAACAATCGTCCTTCATGAAAATCACTGATTTACAGATTATCAGAAATAACCCTGAACTGACTCTTATTGTACAAATTAATATTAAATCTATATCATTTCTATTACAGGCTAACAAATCATCACAGAAACTTTGACAGGAATCAAGGGAACACACGTAGTAGCTCCTATCAGGAATAACGCCAAAAGTCCTTACCATGATTTAGTATGAGTGATTCTACGTAATCCCTTTTGAGATTAAATTTATAAAACCCCTACACCCCATTATGGCAGATAATCACAGCATATGATGCTGATTACATAAAATAAATAATCCTGAGTTTTCTATACCAAAGACAATCTGAAAAAGCTGCTTTCTGCTCTCACTTCAGCCCACTACAGAGTATGAGACCCATCATTTCCTTCATGTATCTGCAGCCAAATTCAAGATCCTCAGGATCAAAAGCTGACAGACAACACAGACACACCTCAAGGCATTTCCTCTTTCCTAGGCAGGCCATGGGAAACACTTACATCAATGCCATCAATACCGGGAACTCCTGGTGGCCCTGGTGGACCTGGGGGGCCTGGTGGACCAGGGGGACCTCTCTGACAAGGAGTAAAAAAAAGGAGCAATTAGAGCCTGGCAAGTCACAAGCCAGTCTGGGGGACCAGCACAGTTAGAGGCTATGGGTTAGTCAGGAGGTCACAGCTGTGAGAAGGAGCTGCATCCTCACCCCATGTGTATCACAGGCCCTATATCCTATTTTGACTGTCACTATGAGGGCTGGCAACACTGCCCTCACCAAGGGAATGGGGAAGGTGTTAAACCCCCCTCCCTGGGCCCAGCCACTCTTCAGTGCCCACAGTGCTGGCAGGGCCAGGTGGGCTCCACTCCCCACCCAGCAGGTTCTGAATGCCGCATGGCAATGACAGGATGGCAGAAATAAAAGTGATCTTTGAGAATCAAACACCGAAATTCACTACACTAATTACTCATTCAGCCAACACAAAGGAAACAATCTTCCTAAGAGTTCATACTAGCAAAGAAAATTTAAAACAACCCTTTCCCTGCTTCACTGACAGGCTCAGCAGTTTTCCCTGGTTCCTCAGGATTACATTAACATCTACAGAGGCACTTTCTCAAAGCACCAGGCTCCCGAGGGGAGGCAGCAGGCGCCGCCAGCCTGTGGAAACTCGGGGAAAGGCTGTTACAGGTCTCCGAGCCTATAATGGGGGGCTCTGTTCTTGGAGCCAGCTCGGCCCGCGGCCCCATAACGGGGCTCTGTGAGCAGGAGGCTGCCCCGAGCCCTGAGCCTGGTCCCTCGCTCCCCACAGCACTGCTGCTCTGGACACTTTTCCTCCACACACCAGACTTCCCAGAAATATTCCGTCCAGCGGTATTGTATCTGGAGCTCAAGCGCGGCCGATGTCACCTGCCCTGTGCTCACCAGGTAGGCACACACACGGTACCACCGCCCCGCGGCCAGCTCGCCTCTGCAGCGTCACCCACAGCTACTGGGGGGGACAGTGGGACAAACACCCTCCGGCGGTGGGTGCCAGGGCACGGCAGAG
Organism: Corvus hawaiiensis; assembly: GCF_020740725.1. Classification (NCBI taxonomy): domain Eukaryota; kingdom Metazoa; phylum Chordata; class Aves; order Passeriformes; family Corvidae; genus Corvus; species Corvus hawaiiensis. Next base: position 30,682,073 of record NC_063215.1, read on the forward strand.
CAGCCTTCGGTCCCTCTGCACCAGCACCCCGAGCTCCGTCCCTTCTCTCGCACTTACCTCGATTCCCGTCTGGGTTATCTGCGAGGGGGAGAACAAAACAAAACAAACAAACAACAACAACAACAACAAAAAAAAAAAAAAAAAAAAAACAACAACAACAACAACCAAAAAAAAAAAAAAAAAAAAAACAAAAAAAAAAAACAAACGAGAGCCAAAGTCAGAACAAACGTACTTGAGCCAGGCCGAGGCAAAGCGCCTGAAGGAAAAGCGCCAGGGGCAGGAGGCGGCGGGCCATGGACGGAGGGAGAAGCCTGCGGCTGCCGGGGCGGGCGGGCGAAAGGTGAGCGCGGCCGGAGCCCCTCCCGGCTGCGGCCCGGCCCTGGGCAGGGTCGCGGGGATTGGAGGAAGGTTGGCGGCCGGGCAGGCGAGGACGGAGTGCTAGCAGCACCTTAACCCTTTGCCCTGCTGCTGGTGGGCCGGACACCGACCCCGCCGCGCCCGCGGGTCTCCCGCCGCCAGGCGCCCGGTGCGGCGGCGGTGGCGGGGGCGGCCGCGACAGCCGCTCTGCCTGCGAGGCACAGCGCCCGCAGGGGTCCCAGCCGAGCAGCCCGCCAGGGGCGAGGCAGAAAGCAAGGCACGGAAGGGTTAAAATGAGGCTGCGGCTGCTCGTGCTGCTCTGGGGGGTTGGATTTCTAAAAGCACAGAATACCAGGCAGGTATGGTAAAAAAGAGTATCTCCGGCCAGGAGGGGGGAGAAAAAACAAGACTCTCGTGGGCTGCAGCGGTGGACAGGGCAGCACAGGGCAGGGCAGGGCGCTCACCCGAGCCGGCAGCTCGCCGCAGCCTTCGCGCTGGGGTCGCAGGGGGTCGCAGTGAATCACCATCCACTGGATCTCGAACTGGCAAAGGAGATAAAGATCATGTGAATTCGGGTCAGGGGGTCACTCTGGCCAAGAGTGTAAGAGGAGGAATACTGGCACTCTACGGAGAGGGTTAAACGCTAGGTATTTAATGTCAATAGCTACAGGTGGAGCAGTCTTCGCCCTGCACTCCCCCACCCCTAACTGTGGAGGTCTCTTAAAGAGAGGGCGTAAACAGCCCGAGGGATTTAAAGAGAAAGACAGATTCGTTGGGTGTCATTTTTTACATATTCTTTATAAGCGCTGTCATTTTTCCACACACTGTATTGTTGTTTCATTAGACATACAAAAAGTTTTTCCCCTACAGGTTCGCACGCACACTAGTGACAGATTGCAACTGAGTAATATACTTCTGTGAAATTTCACATCTTCTTCAAACTTTACTATTTGGTACTGGGAAACAACACAAGATTAAGGTAAACTCCTTTTCAGAAGCTGCCACCACAACTCGCTTGATGTGCTATATAGGTCAGAAAACAACCCGGCTGCTGAAAGTTACCAAATTGAACATAGAACTTCAGAAGTATATCCATTGATATATAATGCATCACGTGGAATTTTAAGTACCAAAAGCATATTAAATTGTGTGTATTTATTGTATCTCAGTTTTAAAGTCTTGTGTTGTTTTTCCTTCACATTACACATTGCATCAGCCTGGCTTTTGTACCACTGAGTGGTTTATCCAGAGATTTTTCAGTTTGATGATAACATTCAGAGGCTTCTATTCCTTTCTTTTTATTATGGATGGCTAAGGAGTTGGGGGAAAAGAAAGTTTTGGAGGGTCGTTTTTTTTTTTCTTGTTACAATATAAATCAGGGTTCTGGTTTTTCCTGAGAAGCAGAAAATAGGAGTGAGTGTCCAGAGTCTTTCAGTTCTCATTTCTTTGCCTCCCTAAGCCTTTCTCCTTATTCCATGGACTAAAGAAGCTCCCCACCACCACTCTCACAAAATGATATCTTGGTGCTTCCTGGCTGCCTTCTATGGGATACCTCATTGTGCTCTTCGGTCCCAACGCATAACTGATGCAGGAGGCAGACTGGCCACCATCCTTAAATTGACTTGTTTGCTTACTGACTGCTAGAACTACTAAATGCTTTGAATCTGAAGTCCTTTAAAATCTCTGCAAGACGCCACATATCCAAAAGTTGAAAAGTTGCTACTTTTTCTTTTTGGCTTTCACCTTCCTCACTTCAGCGCTGCCACTCCTGAAATCCTCTCTATCACATCTCTGCTGTTCTGTTTGCTTTGCAGTCACCACAGTTTCCAGAGTGCTGACACTGGAGCACAACAGAAGTGGTACCCTTGTTTCTTTTACCTGTTATCTGACACCACCATCTGTGAGTCAATTCTTCCCCTCCTTTATCCACTTCTCATTTTCAAACCTTCATAATAATAGCCAATTAAGTGCCATAATATACATATAAAAAAACTAATACTAATTTAATATTATAAGGCAGCCATACAATAGCAACAGCCAAAACAGGAGTAAGTTGTCAACATTATTCTCACACTAAATCCAAAATACAGCACTGTACCAGCTATGAAAAGGAGAAAGTTAACACTATCTGTCTTGAGGCTATATAAAACAAAAGCTGATATGAAACCTGACTTTTTAAAAATGAAAAATAAAACTCTTCTGTTGGCAAGGCAGTAAAAGGTGTGACTGGCTTCCCACTGATTTAGGAGAGATGAGAGAAGGGGAAATAATGTTCTAGATTTGATGTCAAGGTATCTTTTCCCATGCCAGTGTGTCACAATGATCTTGTTGATTATGTTAAGCTGATTTAAAGGATGCCACTATTTTGAAGATGTCTCATGTAGGTATTCTATTGATATCAATATGCAGTGTTATTAAGGACTAAGTACAGGCACAAAGTTAACAGAAATGAACCTCAGATAATTTGGGCGGTAATCATAAGCAAAGATATTGACATATAACCTTTTAAACCCAAAGGTGGTGTGCTGGTTTTGCCTGGGGTAGAGCTAATTTTCTTCACAGTAGCTGGTATGGGGCTGTGTTCTGGATTTGTGCTGGGAGCAGTGTTGATAGCACAGGGATCTTTTAGTTATTGTTGAGCAGTGCTCGGACAGAGTCAAGGCCTTTTCTGCTCCTGACCTCACCCCACCAGCTGGGGAGTGCACAAGGACTTGGGAGGGGACACAGCCAGGACAGGTGATCCCAACTGACTAAAGTGATATCCCAAACCATACAGTGTCATGTGCAGAATTGAGAATAGAAGGAAAGGGGAGGGGGGAGTTTGAAGTGATAGTGTTTGTCTTCCCAAGTCACTGTTACATGTGATGGAGCCCTGCTTTCCTGGAGATGGCTGAACACCTGCCTGCCATAGGAAAGTGGTGAATTAATTCCTTGTTTTGCTTTTCTTGTGTGCGTAGCTTGAGCTTTACCTATTAAAGTGTCTTTATCTTGATCCACAAGTTTCCTTACTTTTATTTTTCCAATCCTCATCCCACCATGGGGTAGAGTGGGCAAGTGGCTGTGTGGGGCTTAGCTGCTACCTGGAGTTAAACTACAATGAATGTTTAAGACCCACTGGTCAATATTCCTGACATACATTTTGCAGGTTTCCTACAGGATTTCTGTTTCATCTTAATTTCTTAGCCAGCACAGATATAATTAACTGTGTCTGTCTGTTCACTGTTTTGTCCTCTTTAAGTTCTACAAAAATTCCTGCAAATGCCCACAAGCTTGGCACCTCTTGATATCAACCACATAATTCAGTTTTCTTATTAGTGCTTTAGTTGAGAGAGGTGAAGGTTAAGTAAGATGCAAATGAGACCTAAATATGTGGGGTAGCATTTTCAGTATAAAATTAGTCACGGGGATGCGTTTAGCAGTATCACAGGCTTTAAGGAAAACCATGACCCTCAGAGCACAGTTGTAGGTCTCCCCTGGGAGATCTGGCTCCTTGTACCCCACTGGGCTCTTGCTGGCTTGGTGATTATTCAGGGGAAGTTATCCCTCCTGGGGAAGTACAACTCAACTAAGCAATTTTTCACTTGGAGATTTTTTATAATGCTTTGTCAAGGATATCTGTGTTTCTTCTAAGAGAGGTCTGCTATCAACTGTTTGTACATTTGTTAAGTGACCAAGAATAAACTACGTATATTTAAATGCTTCTCATTCCGGAGCTATTTTAAACATGTTTTATCCATTTTTCAACATCTCTGAAATAGGTTTTTAGAGCTTCATTTTCCTTGCACCTTTTTTCAAAGCCTTTGAACATTACAGTCAATTCTGGTGTTATTTGTTTTTCCATAGCGAGGGTTCAGCCTTCTGAATGTGAGATTTCATGGGGTGAAAAAAACCAAGATGTGACTTTTTACAGTACACAGACACAATCTGTTCTATAGTGTAAATTAATCCCTGTTAAACAAATATTGACAAGCAGCTTCCTCTTAGATGTTACAAGTCACGTAGCTTCCCTGAGCTAGTTAGCAGCATTAAATGTCAACTAAATAATGATCCTGAGTCACATCTAGCAAAATGTTTAGTGTCTAATATGAGAAAACCATGGTAATGCCTCTGAAATCACAGGAAATAAGGCAATTATATCATCTCACAGAAGTTATAATTTGAGCAGTAAGAAATTAATTCCCTTACCTTCCTATAAAAAACATGTAAGCTAGGAAGTAAGTTCCTTTTCAGCTTTGAAACGATGCTGTATCTCATATTGCTTAGCATTTATAATGGATTGTACTAATTACTTTTAGATAAAAATATAAAAATATTAGATACTTTTATCTAAAAAAGAAAAGATAAAATGCAGCTTTGAATCTGTATAAAAATTTGCCCTCCATAAAGCATTCCAGAAATCCTGGAATAAATCTTTGTAAAGGCCGAAAGGCAAGATGCAGTTTCTAATGGAACAGTATCTATTATTCTCCTAGGCAATCATAGTAATAACAAGCAATAAAGAATCCCTTTTAAAATTATTTGTATTACAGTGCACCTATGAGAAGTTGACCTATTCTGCAAAATAAATAGGGCCCTCACAGAATGCTACAAAAAAGAATAGGAAACACATAATTGATGTCCTTTTAAAATTCTACAACTGGAAGTAATACACTTTAACAACGCCTGGGAGTAAATCAAAAGCTGTGCCTAGGGCATATTAAATAAGCAAGACTGTTGAGATATTTAAGCTTATAATCAAGCAACTTACTAGAATATCCCAAAACACAGATTTTTTTAGTCAATTTAAAGCTAAATAAAATACACAGGCTAAAACAGAAACTTCTGCAATATAAGTAGACATTTTAAAATTACTAGTCCATCTGACTATGTAATTCCTTTATCATCATTTCAGAGGATATGGGGTTCATAAATCTACATTTTTGTAATATCAGGTTGAACGACTCCCATTGTCATTTTGGGCTTCCCAGCACAGGCAATGCAACTCAATCTAGTGTGTCCTAAGTCAGTTCTGTCTAAAAATAAAGTGTATTTTTAGACATACAAACTTAGTTTAAGAATATAGTGTCATGCTTACTTTCTGTCTTCCCTGATAATTTGTTCCAGGGCTTCATTATTCTTTTTGTCAAGAAGTGTGCATCATACCCCTGTTTTAAGGCCTAACTCATGCAAAGATTTAACTTTTTTTCATAAAATACATTCATATGACTGAATCTTCCCAGAAACATGCTAAAGTTATAAACAAGTATTTTGCATAACAAATGGTGAATTGTAAAAATTATTTAATTCCATTTTGTTCTTTCATCCTTAAAGGAGGTTGTCCTGAAGTTAACATAGCTCCACACTGGTGCCTAATGATGTACAGTCTTAAACACAGGCAAGGCAGAACTTAATGGCAGACACTTTTCCCCACCAGATGCCTGAAGAGCCCTGGGTGATCAATGTTGCTCGTTTGTATACCTTGCTGAAAAGAGCAAGTCTCTGCAAAACAGAGGCTGGGGAGGAAAGAGGATAAGATTCCACATTGCTCTTCTTCTTTTCCTCACTTCTTTAATCCTTGCCAAAGGTCAGCCAGAGTACCAGCAGAAGGCCTTGATACCACATCTCTCTCCTCATTTCTCAGCTGCCATTTGGAATCACTACTTCAACAGGCAACAGGAACGCTCTCATTTTTAAAGGGATGACTCTGTGTCTTAACTTGAGGGCACGGTTTGCTCTAGCATTGTATGCCAGGTGCTGTAAAACTATTGCATTAATACCTATAGCTTTCTCTGCCTTTAATCTAAGTATCTTTCCAAGGAGGAAAACAGTATTGGCATAGGATTTTTTTCACCCTAGTAACATGCATAGGATATGTGTAATGTGTAATGTTTTCGTCATCCCACCTATCCATTCATCCATCAGTATTCCTCAGAGTTAGCAAAGCTAAGATACGTATGCTAATTTGTATTATGCTAATAGTCACATTATCAGCTCCAGTGGATTATTTTTGAATGACATTTTCAAAGACTAACTCTTGTTTTCAACAGAATTAGTATAACTTCAGCTATTGAAATTTCCTAATCCACATCTATAACAGCATGCTGGATAGATCCCTACAGACGCATGGGGCAGCTTTCTGCTGGCATTCTCAATTAAAACTGAAATGTAATACAGTAACTAAACATACAGAGGTGATGAAACATGATATGGTTTTGGTTTCTTTTTGCAATGTTTTCCCTTTCAGGTTTACACAACACTGGTTAACCTTTGTCCATGTTTTTTTGCAAACAGTGTGAGATATACTTTAAAATTATGTCTCACTTCAATCTTTTATTTCAAAGTTGTTGTAACAAATACAAGGATGTCTAAGAATTTTCATTATTGAAACTTAGACATAACCTGGGTCATCTCTTAATTTGCAAGGTATAAATATATATGTGCAAAATTAAAAAAGCACAGCTAGTACTTACCTGCCAAGGAGTTGTTATTTTCTGCCATTTCTGCTTTCAGAAATAATTTAAACATGCATTTCACAAAACAAAACCCCACATTTAATGTAAAACAATTTTTGCAGAAATAAAAGATTTTGGAACTTACCGGAACTGAAATTTGAGGATTATTTTTAAGTTTTCCAAGCACAGCAAAGCCATCAGTGTTGATTTTCCCTTTTGGTTTTATGTTTAAGGATTCTATTTTAATACAGTCAATAAAAAGTGTGACACTGTTTGCTTCCACGATTATCATAAGCTTGTGCCATTGGGAGTCAAACAAGAAAGGCAGATGCAAAAATGATGCCGTTTGGTGTCTTCCATCTGCTCCTTTATAAGAAAACTCAACACTTTTCACTTGACCATTGAGATTCACTCCAACTTGTTCTTTTCCTGAAGAATCCTGAATCTGCCAAATAGTCCAATATTTCTGAAGTGTGGCCCCAGTCATCCGAAAAGTAGTTAGAAAGGAATATTCATCAGGCAATCCGTTGGAATATATGGCACTGTGTAGGATTAAAATACAGTACATTTGTTCTGTATTAGCTCTGAAAAGCTCCACATATCACCACAGAGTAATGAGAAGCCATTACTCAGTAGAATTACGTCTCAACCATTCTTTTATCAATGCTCCTCTGCATGCTGAGCCCCAAAACAGGGTGTTACTAATGGCAAAAGAACTGGTTCAGAAGTGTGGGTTCTTCCAATGTTTTACAGTTTTTATGATAACCCTTCCTAAGAGTAATGGATGGAACAACAACAAACTCCTACTTCAGATATAGAAAGTACCTCCTACAATTATCCTATTTCCCACTGTTAGATTTACAAAATCAGTCAACATAGTATGACTTTACAGTGACCAGGGAGAAAGTGCAGATCTGATTTGATTTAGAAGGCACAAGAATGTATTTTTCAAACGCTTTTTCTTGTTCAGCCTGCCAATAACCATTTTGTTAAGGTATTAGTTATCACTTCAGCAGAAATCATTCAATAAATCATTCGTTGACCGATATGCACGTGGTGAGAACCCACACTCAAAGTGTATTATGTCCTGTGACACTCAACCACAAGGCTACAAGCAGAAGGGAACAGATCTGCCACATATAGAACATCTTGTATGTTAGCAACTCCTGCAAGGTGAGCTTTAGAAACACAGATAGCACTGGCTGTGTCACTCTGCAAAACAGCAATGTCATTTTTTGTTTCTAATGTATCACTGAATCTAGTACAATATTTAAGAAATAGGCCTTTCTGTATTCTATGGATCATGAAACTCTAGTGTCATATCCAGTTGACATCAATACATTATTTGCCGTCTATCCATATTTATTAATAACTTTGAATAAATTTCTTAAGCATGAAGATATGCAGAGCTATTTTGTCCCAGATTTCATTGGAATAACTTCTCAAACAAGTAGACATTTTGAACAAAGATTATTTTTGAGTGGCAGATCAATCCTATCTCAGCAGATATTTAGCATTAGTGAATCTCAGGACTTAGGCTATGGGGGACGGGGTGGGAAACAGAGAAATGGAGTAAGTTAGCTCTTATTTTGTAAGCTTGATGACTATTAGAAAAAGAGTACTTCCAGAAGCAATCTCTCCAGTTTGCGGTGTTGCAAGCTGTAGTGCAGCTGTGTTCCAGCAGGCAGCGGCATAGCCTCAGCAGATTTCAGCGAGGACAGAGCGAGCCTGGCAGCGGCAGCAGCAGCTTCACCTTACAAATAAAGTACCCGCACTGTCGGTGTTCCTCTTTTTCCCGCGAGCCCTTGCATACACCTGAGAGCTAGGGTATAAGGAGGGGGAATGTTTAGCTGGAAAGTTTAGCTCATTATATAAGGTGTGGGGACTTACAAAGTTGGAAGAGTGGGTTCCTTGCCAGTATCTTTAATCTGCCTGTGATTTGCTCTGAATTGTGTTCCTTTTGACTGAGAATGAAGTAGCTGCCCCAGCTGGTTTTGCTTGATAGGATTTTATCTAACTCCTTGTGGTCTGTCATCATTTATTTTCAGTTTGTATCTTGCCATCTCAAATGCAAATGTTAACGTGTGGATATTGTAGCTTTCCCTGGGTTCTGAGCACTTTGCAGTTTTTACTGTCCTCTATCCCTCCTTGTGTTAGGTTTCTGGCCTACACAATAAGCATATATATTCTTTTCTGCTACAGGAGGATATTTCTTCTCCCTATCCAGACATACCGTCACTCTTACTAAGCTTCTGATCCAGTTCAGCACATCTTTTATCACCCTTTGTGTCCTTCCTCTATAATATCTCTTTTAAAAGTAATTCAACCTCCTTTACTGCTAAAACCTTAGCTCAGCTAGGTCATTTATCTCTTCAGTTGCTGAATCTCATTTGTTCTTGCAGAAGAGCTGGTTTCTCTACTATCACACTGAAGGCAGTATTGTTAGGCAATCTTTAAAAAGCCTCCTTGTGACATTCAACTTTCTCTGTTAAGTTCAATGACTCCATGGGATCTGATACACCAAGCCTAAAAGAAGCAGTACTAATTCCAGATCCTCTGTGAAGAGGTTTTCAATCTTTCTCTGCACAGAGTTTTGCTGTCATGGCAATACTGGTTAAACTATCACACACATTCTCATCCCACCTCAGCTGACAAAACTGTACTTCCAAAAAACCAAAACAACAAAAGAAACAAGAAAACCCTAGTATGTAAACTTTCTTTTTGATTAGAAGATTGTTTATACCAGATTGGCAAATGAATTCTTTGCACCACATTTAGCTATAGACTTAGTACTTTTCAAGACATTATATGGGCTCTCCTTCTTTTTTCAGACATTAATATAGGAAAGAAATCACTTTTTCAAGAGATATGCAAAGAGAAATAATGTAAGAGCTTCTGAAATTGTTAAGAGAAAACTAAATTATAAGAAATGTATATCAAACTAAAGATAAAAGTCAGTGCACAAACATGGGTAATTATGTACAGTTTTTAAAAATGTTAGCAACCAATCAGAAGAACTGCTGCCTTTAGACTGAAGACTCAGTGTCAGTAACATGACTCAACAGGTTGAAGCATGACCCACCACCAGAAAGGTACTCTGTTGGGGACTGTTGCTGTGTAAAATTTATAATTCTACAAGTAAAGCAGAGACACATTCTCATCTCAGTTACTCCAACAGTAATGATTCTTTAGTGGTTTCAGTGTGTTTCAGAACACAGTTCTTTCCAAAGCCTCTAATCCTTATATAGGCAAAACCCTTCTGAAGTCAACAACTTAAAATGCTAAATATTTGGAAACCATGGCAAATTTAGCATGATATTTAAATAAACAATTGTAGAGAAGCTATTCCTCCATCTCACTGTCAAGTGAAGAGTGATGGACTCCGTAACTTTATTGAACAGCTGATAGCTGTATAAGCACTCAAATTATTTCTGGAAATTATTTTTAACATAGTTGTTTCCAATTCCACTGATTTATGGAAGGGAATCAAGCAATTATAAATTCAGATTCAGGTAAATGAGCAAAGAAAGAATTAACATGGAAACATATTTCAAGCCCAAAATTCAGATTTATTCCTGAACCATTTCCTATCCACTTAAAATTTTTAGGCATATAAGCCATCAGAGATTTTTATTTAATTTAGTTTTTTATCTTAACTCTGTGAGAAAGCATTCCAGTCCTGCCTTCCTTGTGTACTCACACTATTATTAACTGCTTTAGTTGTTTTAAGAATACAAGGCTAGGTCATTCTTTTTTTATCAGATATTTGAATATTTGCCTAAATTTTTTAAGTATTGGAAGGTTGGAAGTTTGAAACATTTGCAGTTCATCTAGGGGAACTCCTGAAACACTTCTATTGCTTTTAATCTTTTTCATAAATACCTAAGACTCTCACTAATCCCATATCTTGAATACTTACCAGGAAGATTTCTTTGAGATTTCAAAGCTAAGTCCTACCCAGGCTATAATACAAACAAGGTAAGTCATCTGACTATGGTGAGGAAAGCCCTGACCCATCCCACTGACCCCAGGACTCATCTGAAACATAGATTTAGAAGAAACATAAAGATTTTAGTTATAGGCTAGCTGTGTTGAAATTAGTTAGAATAGGAAGGAATTTGGGCTCAGCCAGAGTTAATTAAAGTAGTTAAGAGAGCTGGACCTGAAATGGGTTTTAAGATGTTAATAACTGATTACCAAATAACTGATGATCTGTCATTTGTATGTTTGCTTAGCTGTGCTTAGAACGAGGAGCAGAAACATTGATAAGTTGGTGGAGGGAACAAGGACAATTGCCAATTTCCTCCCTTTGTGGGAACCCGTCCAAAAGTCACACAAGAGGAAACTTAGAGGTCACTAAAGTAATTAGGATTGTTAAAGGTCAGAGAAGCAAAAAGGTCAAAATGAGGAAGATGAGTTACTTCATCTTTTTTAGGACCAATTCAAGACCACCGACTCAATTCAGAACACACACTATGCATGCTTAATGACATTTAAGCTCATTTCCATACGAAGCGGAGAATGGGAGGTGTTAATGTTATGAATATGCATTTGTATTTTGGATATTCATAATTTTTGTAAATAAAAAGCTGTGTGTTTGCTTGTATCGGGGCCCTGCGTCTTAGGGAGCTATCCCACACAGAGCCTGGCGCCAAATAAAACATGCACTTTCTAACTCTAAACTGTTAGAGAGTTTTTGTCCATCTCAGTTGGATATCGATATTAGATCAATATTCATATTTTGGTAAATCACATCAAGAGCAGAAGAGTGTGTTAAAAGGTCAACTATGTACCTATTTAAATTCTACAGAGTAACTGCTTATTTTATTACATTTGTTTCTTTGAGTTAATTTCTCAGGTGAGCTCCATTTCTCACTGAATTAACTTAGTCCTTGCTAAATGAAGATTTTAGAAATGTTAGCACAACCCACTGGAGGTGGTTGTGGAAATTGCTGTGGCCATTCTCATGATACTGCAGTACCATGTGCCCAGGGTTGAGGGTTCTTTTGCTCAATCTGGAGACACTGGTGTCTGCATCTCCTGAAGCTGCCTGTTATCACAGCTGACCTGGCGGATACCACCTAGAAGCAATTGAACAAGCAATAACAAAAAAACTTAGCTCAGCACTTTTAAAAGCATCTGTCCTAAGTCATTAACCAGAAGCTATTTGTTAGGACTAATTACCCTCAGCTGATCTTTATTCTTCAGAAACTTCCAGTTCTGAGCTAATTAATTCTCTTATGACCTAATTAGCTTCTTAGCTGTATTTTGTCTTTTCTATTTCAGCATCCTCATCAATATCTGTGTAGGATAGCTTACTCTCAATGTGAAAGGAAAAGCACCTGAAGAACTTTGGTGGTTGTGTAGGAAAGCCAGACCTTCAAGCATGTGCGCTTGAGGAGCACTACTTCACAGAAAAGTAATATTCCCAAAGGAAAAAAAAATGGAAAATCGACCTTTGAAATTCTCTGGATGTTTCAAGTTTACTGATAAATCTTTGTAAATGTCCTCTCTATGTTGTGTGTGTGTGTGTGTGTGTGTGTGGTGACAGTTGCATTTGTGAAGTCAAAGGTTTAAGATTTCATCCAGTGCACAAAGAAAACTAGCCCTTTTCGTACGTGTCAGAAATGTATCATGAACATACTTCTTTGTGCCAATATATTTTTTTTAGTTTTCTGCTAAAAATAAACATGATTATTATCAAAAAAACCAGGATTAATTTAGTAGTTACTAACTGATGGACACCTACAACATGTACATAGATTAAATTGAAATATAATGGGTTCACCATGTTCAGCAAAAAGAGCTGTGTCATGGCTGTTCCACACAAAGTTACTGCACCATGATTACACCACACCATTATTACATCGAGAATGTTGTATTGATCATTCAGCAGACTTTACTCTAGAAGAAGCAGTGGCCAATGGGAATTTATTTGGATGATGGGAGAAGCTAAGTTATGACTTGCGTGCAATCATTTCTGTTCATTCTGGGATATACTTCTGAGCAAGCATGCTAAGCAGCAGAAAGATCAACCTACAGCTCAGTAGCATTTTAAGGAAGCTCTGTGAGTTTTTCAAGGCATAAGCTATTGCTACATCAAAGACTGAATGCTCAGCCATGCCCGTCCAGTTGAGCTCTCATTCCCATACCATATAGCCACTCTAAAATGGGCTCCTCTGCCTTAGTATAATTATCATATGTTAGCCTAAAAAATTATTTGCCCATTGCCAACGTGTTTGATGAGGGTCCCTCCCCAGTGCTCCTATGGCACTTGGGCTATAGCAGCCATCCAGCTTGGGAAATCCATGCTGGACATTTTTCCAAAACTCACTCTATTTTTAGCTCCCCCACCTCTCGATGAAGCAGGAGCGCACAGGCCGGGGGCCGGAGGGTGATCTCCTGTGTGTGAGCCCCGGCCACAGCACCCCGGCCACAGCACCCCGGCCACAGCATCCCGGCCCGCGGCGGATGCGGCTTCAGCACCGCGGGCACGGACAGCTCCGGGAGCCGAGGCGGGCCGGGCAGCTCTGTCCTCCCGTGCACTGCCCTCCCCTTCTCTCCCTCCCTTTCCCTCCCGTCCCCTTCCCTCCTCTTCCCTCCCATTGAGAGGGCCACGCTGTAAAATAACTCTGGAGCAGAGCAGCGAGCTCGGGCTCCGTGACAGAGGAGCAGCACACTGATGCATTAGAGCATGGTTGGGACTCAAACCTTAATCCATTCCCTGGGCCAACAACCCCAATGGCAGGAGTCAGCTCAGATGCTGTAGTAAGGTGGTTGATATAGGCTTGTTCAGGGATAACTTTTGTATATCAAGCACATATTTCATTAGAACCATCTGTAGCAATAAATCTAAACTCTCTTGAAAGTGAAAATATTGCTGCTTATATCTGAGAATCTCCAACTTTTACTGAAGCAATGACCCCATTTGCTGTCTGTGTTTGGATTCACACTCATGCACTAGCAGCCCTGATTTCTGTCTGGGACTGAAAGAAACCAAACACTAAAGCTCTAAAGTAGCTTAACCTGGTGGCTATGAAGGTAGGAGCCAGGGAGGACTGCAGCAAGAAAAGTTGTCAGTGATAGGCAGAGTAAGACAGAAACACTTCACAACCCAGTCATTCCTAGCTGAAACAATCGTCCAGTTAATAGGTCAGTTAATTGTTAAGTTGAGGCATTCTTGATTACATAAGGTGCTGGAACAGAATCCAGACTTGCCTAAAATTGGCAAAGACATCTCTACCCTGCTGTACTGTCTCTATTCCTTCACCAGCAGCAAATCTGGCCTGTAAAGCACAAACACAATTAGATTCCTAAATCCTGACTTCTATCACAAATTCACTGTGACATGCTAAATAATAATTTTCAACTTTTATATCTTAAATGACCATAAATCAGCCAGGAACATTCATGTACCTGTTACCTAAACCAAACACACAACAAAAAAGCTTTACCTCAGAATCAGTGAGTTATTATCCTACCTTGTCTCTGCAAGCCTCACATGATCAGAAAGATCCCTTTGTGTCAATATTTTGAGAAAACTTTCTTCCCTCTCCTCCTGTTACATTTTCTTTGCCTCGTATTTCAAGTCATCAGCAGCTTCTGACATGACTTTCTAGAGGTGAATCCCTTAGTATCAGCAAATCTTGAGGCACTCTGAGTAATATCATTGGTTAGAAGCAAGTGGAAGTCCCTGAAATTGCTGCTACAGAATCAGTCTGATCTGGTGGTGGCAATGAAAAACAAAAAAAGTTGAATTCCTCTTTCCCCTTCCAAAAGCTTCAAATTAGATCTAGTTGGTGGGAGATCTACCCCTTAAACAATAAGACTGCAAAATATCTATATTTTAAAGCCAAACAAGGAAGGCATTACCTGGTTGGTATCCTGAAGTCTACATTGGGTCCCAATTTATAAGCCACTTGTAGAGAAGTGGATCCCACTACTCTTTCGATAATTCCTTGGGAAGCAGCTTTTTCTATTTGGAACTGAGAAATCAGGTCAAAGCCTGCAAGAAAAAAATATAGATGTCCATAATGTAAATTTCATTTTAATTTAATTTGAGAATTGTGCTGTCACAGAGCTGAATATAACCTTATAAATTTTTTGAACAACAGCTTTTTCCTGAAAAAGTCAGGATGCTACTTGCCTGGTAAGTCATCTTGACCAATCCTGATTGTTGGGCAGATATCAGTTCTGTGACTGGCACCCAGAATAACTGGTAGTCCTGAAAAAAGAAGCGAATTTACTAAGTATGTGCCTGCACATTGGCTCAGATCACCTTAGAAAATTAACTGAAGCAACTGTAAGATTATTATTAATTAAATAGAGCTATAAGTAATAACAATTAGAAGTATATAATAATTTAAACTGTACTCAGTAAAGAGGTCTAAGAAAATAATCATCTGCTTCTAGAGAGCTCCAAATAAAAAATGGTAACTTGATATATTATTTGATTTTTTCTTTCAAGCCTTTAAATGAGAGTGTTGTGAATGCATTCTTCTCTTGCAGAGCTGTTGAGAAGTAGTTGTAGCTAAAGAAGGCCTGCTGTTTAACGAGATTTTGGGTTGTAACTTTTGGTGGATCAAACAAACTTAAAAAAAAAAATAAGGCCAGTTTCCTAAATCAACAGTGTCCCTAGTCCCAAGGAAACTTAAACAAACCTCATGCCAACTAAAGAAGTTGTTGAGAATCTGTTGGCATCTTTTCCATCTTCTCTGGTATTTCAAACTTTCCCACTCTCCCCTGTGCCAGATTTGATCAGAAAATGAACATTCATGAAATGTAGGGTGGGGGCAAGAAGAACTTACAGACTGTTTTTGTTTACCCAAACAAGAAAGTAGAAGAAATTTGTTTGAGGAAACTAAATCTAAAAATCCAATTTTTCAGAATATTATTTGTCAAAAAAACTTGTAGTGACCATAAGACCTACAAGAGTCCCAGATTTAAGGAAGGAGGAAGGAAAAATAAGCATTTATTTGAAGAGTTTAAGAGCCATGTACAAGTCCAGTACCAAGTCAATCTGGAAAATGTTAGCAGAGTGTGGATAGGGAAGAATGAAGAGTGGAAGTTGGAAGGAGAAACTTTTTTAACCTACAGAGAGCCTCTTGTGTGCTGCAAAGGCTCAACCCTAAATGTGGGTTTCCTTCTGACAACATAGGCTTAAAGAGAACATTCAGGTTGACATGTTACACCTTAGAAAAGACCTCATTCTATATTCTTTGATGAGGCACATGGCTGACATCCAGCCATTTACATTTTATGCCCAGCAAATAAAGTAGAACCAGTTTATTGCCACATGTAGCAGAAGAATGTCTAACTAGAAGCACTGAAAGACAGGGGAAGGTTTGTGTCCGTACCTACCACCTAAATCCAGGTTTTAATCCTTACCTTAAAAGTACATCTAATAGCAAATTTAAAGCAACACACATAGTTCTTGCTTTTTGCCCTGCTTTTCATATGCATCCTTCTATCCATCCATCCGTACATAAATGCTCATAGACAGCTCTCGCTTCGTGTGATGGCTAGCTACAGAGGATTTTAGTTTTGAATAAACACAGGATAATTCTTTTGACATTCAAAATTACACAAAGATAAAATGTGGATAAAATCTGTCTCCTTACTTGATTGGTGCTGGATGGTGGCTGAGATGAAAGACCACAGAAAACTACACAGGTAAAAGAAAGCTGTAATTTTCCTGTAAACAGAAAGAAAACTCCAGTATGAATCTATAGTTTCTGACAGGTTTTGTTATTAAATTTCTCCTCCAAGCCATGCATATTAAATGTATAAAAAAACAGTTAAGGATTTACTAACAGATTTGACAAGACAATTTCTTTGACAAGAAAATTTCTTTACATGACAACATTTTATTTTTGCCTTATAATAAAACACATCAATAAAGCTCTTTTTATGGTAGTCCCTTCATATAATGCTGGCAAGGACAGCTTTCACTGTTCTAATCTCTTATTTACAGATGTCTCTAAATCCCACTTGTTCTCTTACCAGTGGCTTTTCATCTTCACTGCTGGATTTCTTCACTTCTCTCATGTGAATACTCAGTGTGTATCGTCACACTGCCTGCTTCCCTCTCATTAGTCCGACAGAGGAGTGCAGCAGTGGGTGCAGACAGCTGCTCCTGCCGCACCAGGACTCAGCAGAGAGGGAGGTGCAGGCTGCTGGGCTGGTTTTAATCTCTCCAAGGGAAGGAGGTGGAGGCTGGACAGACGTGTGTCCTGGTGGGCTCTGAGGGCGGATCTCTGGAGCCAGCTGAATATAAAGAAGCCAAGAGAGCAAATTAAAGGCTGCTTCTTTCACCAGCACGAGGGCAGGCAGATCCAGAAAATGTAAGTTCAGCAAAGCCAGTCTCTGAATGGTGGGGTCTGCTGTTCAGACAGGCAGGGGAATGAGTTATATGCGCCAGAAGGTGTGAGGAAGCTGATGGCCCTGATGTGGTGTTAACACTAAAAGCTCTGAGAAGGGAATCTGTGTCCTATAAAGAAGGCATTTCCATTTCTCACTGATTTACTCATCAGGTGGTCTCAGGAGAAGCCTGTCTGGTGAGGTCCCAGACAGGTTTTTCTAAAAAAAAATTGGTTATTTTGGGCTTTCTAAATAAAACAGATTATGTAAAGGGGTTTTCTTTGCTTAGACTCTAACCTCAAGGCATGCACATAGGCATTATTAAGCAGACTCCTGTTCTGTTATCATTGATAAAGCACTCCCTTTCCAAAGAGACTATTGCATATGCTTGGACACACAAAGGCATTTACTCATGTTTGTTCACGGATGGAAAAAAGAGAGAGAAACTAAAATCTGTATGCATGAAAAAACCAAGGAAAAGAGATTAAATGGCCAGAAAGTCCTGTTAGGCACCACAGTCAAAATTCATGTATGTATGAGAAAGTATGCTAGGTTATGTTTATACATCACATTTGTAAGGTTTCATCTTCTCTAGATTACTGATAGTCTGGTTAATAATGCCTTAAATTTCCAGATTTTTCAAAGTGTGGGATATAGAAAATGCAATAACCTCTGCTGTCTGATAAGTGTCTGAAGAAATAACTCGGTAATGAACTATCCCATTCATCCCAATTTGCTGTAAGACACTGTAATTCCCAGTACTGGTAATTTCAGTGTTAATGTGGTTTACAGTTTTAAATCTATTTTTATAAAGGGTGGAGCTAGATCACAAACACGAACAGTTTGCCGTGAATAATGTCTACTTTTGGTGCCTAAGGCAGTGTATCTTTGGTGATACCATTTTTTCACCCTTCAAGAGAAAGGTACATCCAGGGACTCTTGTGGTCCAACACAATTGTGAACATAAGCTAGCAGCACCAGGATTGTCACATGAAACCTCCGTCAAATAAAAAACCAAAAGAAGCAAATTATTAATTTGATTTCACAAGAAGTTTGCCCAAGTCACCGCACACCCAAGTGCCTTATCCCCCATGCAGATATTTCCATTGTGGCATGCAAAGGTACCTGTAGGGCACAGAAGGAGTCTATAAGGAGCAGGAGAAAGAGCAGCACATGGAAGTCACTTGAAGCTATAATGAAGGGGAATGTCAGGGGCACATGGCATGTGAAGGAACAACTGAGAGCACCCAGGGCTTAGAAGGAATACCAGAAGGTTTGTGAAGGGATGGAAAAGAGTCAGGTGACAAACCATCTCTTTTGTTGTATATAAGCTGTGGCATTACCTTTGCCTTTGGGACTGCTCAGTACTGCCAATTTATTTGAGACAGTATTAAGGAAGAAAAACCCATTCCAGTAGTTAGATATGGAACTAAGTAGTACCACCTTACAGTAAGTTAGCAATATTTTTTGGTATATGGTGTGAAGATGTCTGCCATCAGTTGTGTCTGGGGTTTTTAACACACACATCATTCTCTCCAAAGAGGGGGAGTCTTGTTCAGAAAACATTCAAGAGAGAAATTCAGAGAACATATACTCTGTTTCTGAGCAATCTATAATCTGATTTTGCTTGCATTTCATCGCAGCAATTCTCAAGGGGGGAACTTCTTTTATGTCTGGAGTATTTTCCCAATAGAGGATCTTCAAAAGATATTTTTAGTGAAATAAAACATGGGAGACACTATGTAACTAAAGCTGGGAAAACACATTTACTATTCTGTTTGAGGGCAAAAGAAAAATTCTTTAGAAGAATAATAGCCTCTGGTTGCTCTGTGTGCATTTTAATGTCTCCATCTTGAAGGAAAACTCACAATCTGTGATGAAATTCCTGATTAGATGTTCTGCTAATAATTATCACATCACCTTGAAAGAGCCAGAAAAATATTAACAGACAAACTAGTGGAAGCAAATTTAATAGCCCCATGATCTAGCCAATATTATTCCTATTTCAAGAAAATGTAAACTGGGATAGATGGAGTATGTATCTTACATATCTTGCTGTCACAGAGACAGTCCCCATCCAACTAACACTCATGTTTAGCTGATCTAACTATTTTTTTGTCACTCTATGTCACTTCATAGTTTTCTCTTTTTATTAATTGGGCCAGTATAGATTTTTTTCAGAAAAGTTTAGTGCACAGTGATTGCTATTTAGCCAGTTGTTCAGGGATTCATCGTTTAAACACTAACTGATCATCTTTTGAGAGTGGATTAATTAAACAGTGGTGACTTTGTTCAAATACTACCTCCTGAAAATAAGCTATGTAGGAATGTCATCACCTTGCTAGCATGCAGAGGTGTGCTTACATACCTGACTTCACATTCCACTCCTCGAATATCTGATTCCATATTCATTCCATAATCCTGTTCTTCTGTGTAGCTTGAGTTGGAGGACAGGTATTCATACTGCTGTCTCTGAGAATGTGGCTGAATTGGAGGGAAATAGCAAATGGGGGACCCAGCTTCTCTTGCAGATATAAAGCTTGCTCTCTGTGATTGAAAGGCTTGCAGCAAGGTGGCTGCAGTTGGACTTTCAGAAGGCACAATCCAGCAAAAACCACAGTAAGCAAAGTTTGGCTCAGAAGGAGCCATGAAATGTGGCAGAGCAGAAGGTTTCTCAGTACAGGCTTGGGTTTACAACAATTTAGGATGACTAAATGAAATGAAAAATCCTTTCTTGATGTTTATTTTCTGACTGGGCTTGAAGGAGCTCAGTGTCACTGACATACTTTTGAGCAGGACTTTTAGGAGGAACTAGGCAAGTTCGTTCTTCCCCTGAAAAGTATTTGTGATGTATATGAAGGTACTGGAGCCTCAAGAACAGGCCTTGGAACTGGAGGAACTACTAAAGTCCAATTTGTGCAGTTAAAGTGGGGCCTCTGCCTGCATGAGTGATCCCATAAAGGACCAGTGGTTAATGTTCCCAGCCCTACACATCTCTTCCACACGCAGTTGGAAAGGAGAGGATCAGCAGGGAAGACATTAGTTCTTATTTATTGCCTATCTCTCTCCTATCTCCTGGGGACCACTTCTCTCCCATGTGGTCTTCTCTAAATTGTGCCTTTAGTCTTCTCATGTGACTTCAGCTTCTTATGGCCACGTTCTCTGTTCAGTTTACAGTAACAAAAATCCACTTTATGCTTTTCTACCTTCTTTATCCTTACCTACAGTGTAAGGGTCACTGCTCTCCCTGGAATTTACCAGACCTCAGGATAAGCACATACCACACTCTTGAGTGAGTTTGTTGTTATGTTGTGTTTGGCTCTGGCAGCTCAAGATTAACTGTGTGGCTGTGAGTGATGGCATTTCTGAAAAACCTGCTCTTTATTTATCATGCTTAGAGTTAAGGTAACTTGGACCTGGGACTGATCTCATTGATATCAGGGGCAAAACTTGCACTGACTTAAGCGCCTTTTAATTTAACCAGAAACAAATAATTAAACCAGCTTCCTCAAGTGTAGGGTAATTGAATTGACAGCAAAACTATAATCCTTGTCAGGTTCCAACACATCACTGGAAGTTAACAAATAATTTATTATCCAATAAATTCTTACCTTCATCATAAAAATGTACTTTTCTATCCAAAATTTTATGAATTTTGGCATGGGATGAAAAACAGCATTTCTTTCAAGCTGTCAGATGCTGTTTTGCATAAACACCAAACAGCTTCTTTCTAAAAGAGGTCACTCAAAGAAACCTGGGGATTCTCATCTCCCTCCGCAGCACAATCCTCTTTCCAGGTGAACCTCACTGTAATGGCACTGCAGCCAATTTGTGAACACCCAGGCTGTCCCAATGTAGTCTACAAACTTCAACAAATCCCTCAGGAGTGTTCTTGGAGCACAAATAGAGATGGTCTCTAAGTGGGGTCAGGCAAACTTCCACTTTAGCTCTATGTCCACTTGCCATAATAATTCTTTCTGTAGATGAGGCTTGCAGTTCCCATTACCTTTGGATGAAAGTCTATATTGTAGTATCATTCCTATTTTTATTTCTTTCTAGGTCAGAAGATTTGTATGTTGTCTCCAGGGGTGTCAGACAGCAATTATCCCCAAATGTACAGTCAGTGTTTCAGATTATCTTAAACACAGGAGAGTTTATTTTCTAGTGGAATGGCAGAGAAAGTGAAAAGTTAAGCAGACTTCAAGCATAAATATGCTAATATTGCAATGAACACTGCTGTGTTTCAGCAGAGATTACGACTCTGATCTCACTTAACATACATCTGTGTCCATCTACTGATCACACTCATTTTCAAAAACTGAAATAAGATCAGAAACAGGCTCTGCTGTTATTTATTAGTTATTGTTGGGTATAAAATGTAGTGAAAATTTTCTCATTTATAATAGCAAATACTATTACCAAGAGCTGGATCCAAATTGCATGCAACTAAAAACAAAACAAAACAAAAAAACCACTCCAAATTTGGAAATATTTTCAGTCACAGTTTAATGAGTCTTGATAATATTCGTTTATATTGTTCTCTCTTTCTAATACCTAAGATTCTGTTATAGAAAAAACTGAACTCTTTATAATTGTTGACATTATGGTACTTAGTTCTCTTGATACTTATCTCTAAATATTGCAGCAAGCTTAATTTATTTTACTGTCATTAAATACCCTTTGAAAGAGATCATGATACCACTAAGAAAATATCTGTTGATTTAAATGGGATCAGGTTTTCCCTTTCTAACACCAGCATATGTGCATCACAACACTGGTTCACAGCTAAAAATACTCCTGAAAATAAAATTAGTATATGGTTACTTGAGACAGCAACCAGGCTTTCTCCATCACTCCCCACCTCTCTGCCTGCCTTCCCTGGCCAGACTCGGCATCCTGCCTCCTATCCTCAGCCCAGTCAAGCTCCAGCTGCCTGGACCCAAGGAGGGGACAGGTTTACCCCCATCCAGAAAGCAGAGGATGAGAGATCCTGACAGGGCAGGAAAGGAAATAAATATGTGTATATGTCTTCTTGGTTACAAAAAATAGCAAATTCTATGGCACGAATTCTGATTTTTGTGGCATCAGGGGGGAAAAAAAAGCTATTTCACACTGTTGATGACCATGAGGTTTCTGTAGGATTTTTTTCTAAAATGGCAATCTCCAGAGTCCTCAGATTTTCCTAAAGTAATTTCAGGATTTTCACAGACTCGGAGCATCACTCTATAGTTTCATGCTTATTCAAGGACTGTCTGAACAGCTCTGGGATGGGGACAGTAGGGTGCTCTGTTCATCCTGAAATGAAAGCTTTGGTTCAATAAAGTGTGGTCTTAGGACCATAGAAAACTGACACACACAGACCTCTATATAGCACTGATGACATTTAGATATGTATTTTCATCTTCAAGACATGTTCTGTATCAAAAGAAATGTTCCAAGTTTTAAAAATTGCTATTTTTTCTCTTGTGAGAAATATAAAGGACATAAATATATAACAATAACAGAAGAATTAAATACCTGAAGTATAATATTAGAAGCTTGTAAGTATTTAGGTCTATATCATTAAGGCCTGCATTTTCATTGCACTGATTTTGCACTTCCACTTACACCTGGTTATTGACCTCAGCAGAGCTACTGAGTTGCAAAAAATGTTCTGGGCAGAAATTCATTGAGAAAAAAACTAAGAACCACAAAAATTTTTTAACATTAGTCCTTCTGTTTTCTCCCAGTGAACCCAACATTGTGCCACAACTGGCTGTTTCTGAACAGTGTGCTGCCAAAATGACAACAACAAAGCAGAAATCAAAGGGCAAATTTCATTATAATTTTAAAAGCAGAGGGGGACTTATTAGAGAAGTCCCACAGAGACTTGTAAAAAAGCCTGTGCCATTAAAAATATTCATAAATGTGATCTGGAAGGCAGGTGTATAATGGGGAGGTAACATCTGCAGATAAAAGAAATTACCTGAGCAATAAAAATGAAAATTTGAAATTTACCCGAGCAATAAAAATTGAGCTGGCAGTGTGCCCTTGTGTCCAGGAGGGCCAACAGTGACCTGGGGTGCATCAGGAAGAGTGTGGCCAACAGCTCGAGGGAGGTGATTGTCCCCCTCTACTCTGCCCTAGTGAGGCCACAGCTGGACTGTTGTGCTCAGTTCTGGTCTCCACAGTTCAAGAAAAACAAGGAGCTACTGGAAAGGATCCACTGCAGGGCCATAAAGGCAATAAGGAGTCTGGAGCATCTCTCTCGTAAGAAGAGACTGCAGGAGCTTGGCCTGTTTAGTCTAGAGACGAGAAGAGCGAGAGGGGATTTCATCAATCCATAGATAGACCTCAAATGCAGGTGCCAAGAAGTTGGTGCCAGACTCTTTTCAGTGGTTCCCAATCAGGATGAGAACCAGTGGCCATAAACCAAAACACAAGAAGATCCACCTCAACATGAGGAAGAACTTCTTTACATTGAAGGTGGCAGAGCACTGAACAGGCTGCCCAGGGAGGTTGTGGAGTCTCCTGTAGATACAATATTGCTGCTAGCAAGAATTTTTCTTGCTTCTTTCTAAGCCCGTGGGATACTTTTCTCTCTCGTGAAGAGATTAGCAGAGTTCTATAAACTATGAACACCTGTGGCCTTGCAAAGCCTTGTTTATGTACAGTAGAGAAATATTTTGACAATGGATGTTTAGGATTTTAGCCAATCACCCAAGGGGTGGCTGATCCTTTGTCCAATTAGACTATGAAGAAAAAAGTCTATAAAAGAGTTTGTAAAATAATTAAATAAATCAATCTTGCTGCACAATTCCTGCCTGTTGGATCTTCTCTCCTCCCTACAGCTGCGGGATACAGTATTAGTCACCCTCTCTCAAAACCCACCAGGATGCATTCCTGTGTCACCCACTCCAGGTGACCCTGCCTTGGCAGGGGTGTTGGACCAGATGATCTCCAGAGATCCCTTCCAACCTTAACAGTTCTGTGATTCTGTGGTTCTGTTATTCTGTGATTCTGTGAAAGCTGATGGTATAAATTTTTGGAAGTTCTCAAAATACCTAGTAAGATTTTCACAAAATAGCAGGTGAAATTCCATACAAATAAAGAGGAAATAATTGGCAGTGAACAAGCAGTCCTAAATATATGGTAGCTTCTACGTTCTAGAAAGTTATGTGTCAGCTGTGATAGGCAGAGCTATGGGAACATACCTTAGTGCTCAGTAA
Source organism: Corvus hawaiiensis (assembly GCF_020740725.1). Taxonomy (NCBI): domain Eukaryota; kingdom Metazoa; phylum Chordata; class Aves; order Passeriformes; family Corvidae; genus Corvus; species Corvus hawaiiensis. Next base: position 30,706,428 of record NC_063215.1, read on the forward strand.
TGGGCAGAAAGCACACTGCATTCTAGAATAAATTAGGAAACAATAATGAACAAAGCAGAAACCATCAAACTGTGTTTACTGGTGTAAACCATGGTCAGCAGGGATGATCAAAGGTTTGAACTGCTTCCAGTAGGGAAAACAATTAAATGGATGAGGATTCGTCAAAGCTAAAAAAATGAGATCTAATGAAGTCAAAGCACTATGGGAAAGTGACTAAAGAACAGTTGTCACTCTCTTGCAGAACAAGGACTAAGTTTACCAATCAAAGCTGGAAGCCAGACAATCCAAACAAGCAACAGCACATCCCCATACAACTCGTAGGTGAGAGGTGGGATTCTTTTCCACTACTTTTAGTATTCACCATTAAAAATGCTAAAATTTTTATGGGATCAAAAAGAGATACTGTCTGGGAAAATACATGGAAGAAGTGTTCCTATGTACCTGTGCTACATTTACATGCTTCTCTAGGCATCCACTATTACCTTGACCAGAGAAATTATGCTGGACCACATGGACCTTTGATCTGACCTGATAAAGCTGTTCTTATCTTTTAATACCTAAACAATTTGGAATACTGAAAATTCAAAAGGGAAAGACTGCCCTTGTAATGCCAGAACACACTTCAGAGGACTTAAACCTAATAGTACTCTTAAAAAAAAGCCAGGCATGGTTTGAGAAGGAAGGGAATTTTTACTGATATTTCCTGATATTTTCAGAGTGCAAGATACTGGAATGGAAGTTTTGCTCTTTTATATGGAGAGGATTCTCAAAGATCACCTCACAGACTGGATGTTAGAAAAGAACCCAAAAAGTGTAGAAGCATAAAAGAATTTAGTCCAGGAATGACCCAGGGAGATCACCTGGTCCAGCCTCCTCTCAATGCAGAATCATATTTTAGAGTCAGAGCAGGTTGCTTAGGGCCTTAGCAGGCTGGGACCAGAGCATCTCTAAGGACAGAGACTCCAGAACTTCTCGGGGTGACTGCACTCTTTGTTCAATCAGAATTTCCACTTCTACATCTTAAGAACACCTTGGAACCTCTGTTTGTTAGCACTCAGAGTTTCTGGGCCTCATTCTTCCCTCTCTTGCCCTTGAGAATGAATGTAAGAAGACTTTCACTACCACAAAACAAGTGATTTGATATTTACTTTCTATCTAGTTGGTAAGTAGCTATTTGTGCTGCAAGAATGTGAGGAATCAAGTGCTCTGACAGTTTAAGAGCAATGGTTAAGACACATGCAAGGTCACAGAAATTCAGAAAAAAAAAACTTATATTAAAAAAATTATATTAAAATTTACCTTGTATTAAAGAAAGTCTTATGTTGTTAAATATCTGGAAGATATTTCTTCTGGAAAACTACATGAAGAACATTTCTTAAGAAACAGTACAAAACAAAAAAGATAAAGCTGAGCAGAAAGGTGTTTACCATCTTTGCATCTTGATTCATGTTTTAATGGTTGGCTTTAAAAAAGATTAACAAATCTTTTACTGCGACTCACCGAAGGAGGAAGGTGGCATGCTTATAAATAAATCCATGTTGATTATGTAGTGGTGTAAGCTTCTCTGTCTCCCATGTTATTGATGCAATTCTCTGAACTGCATCTCATCAGATATGATTAGATATTTCCAGTTGTCATGTGTAAATTAGTCACTTACTCCTGCAAATGTCACAGAACTTGTTTTGTTGTTTTCTCATTTATTTCTTTATGTCCGATAGCTGGATTGCCCAACACAACTGTTTTTACTACCTTCTTTAAATTCAGATTTTTTTGTTACTGTTGAGGTCCATGTACAACAAACTTGGTAAGTCTTATTATCCAAAGATGCTATACTTTCTGGGTGTCTTTTGGTTAAATTTTTCTATGTAAGGTTGAAGTATTTTTAACAATAAAACTTCTTGTAACGTACCTCAAGATTTCTTACATTTGCTTAGAGTTGGGATGATACTTTGTTCATATGCCTTCCTAAACTAAGCATCAATCAGAAGAAAACCTCCAGCAAAGGTATTAGGAAGATGAGCATGGAAATTTAGCTGCTATGGTGGCTTACAAACCAAGAGTCAAGTGCCTCCCTACAAAAAACAAGTAGGAGTGTCTCCTGTGTACAGGATTCTCATCTCCATCCACAGGAACTATGCACAAAAAAGCAGGAATAAAAATAACCTCACTACATTGTTTTGAAATGTCAAACATATTTCTTCACAAAACTTGTGCTCTTACCTGGGCTATGCAGACTGTATTGCACGCTGCAGCCGCTCCGGAAAGCAGCCAGTTGCTGCAGAGATTTACAGCATACTTTAAGTAGCTGAGAGGGAAGATGCATGTTCAAGGGGGAGGCGGTGGCGCAGAGGATTAGCTGTGGGAGAGGACTCCTGCCTCTTCTAGGTCAGTGCTCAGCCTTACTCAGAGGTAACAACAACAAAAGTTGCTGCTATCTCATGCCTGCTAGCCCATGTGAAAGGAGTTAATGATCCCAGGCCAATCCTTGGCAGACAAACACCCCACTGTAAAACCACCCTCCCTTCTGGAAGCTTTGTAAGAAAACCAAGAACTAATTGGGCATGGAAAATGAACTACCTTGTCTCTTCTAACCAAGGTCTTTCCAGGCTAAGAATAAAACCAGGTGGTAGGAAAGGGTGAGCAAGCAGCTGCTTGCCTGGAATTAGCAATTTTGAGGATTACCAGGTGACTTCACAGGAGCGCTACAACAATATCTCTCAAGCCCCTCAAGAATCCATCTGGAAAACACAGGTACATATGAGCAGCACTCTATTTGGTACTATACTCAGTATTTGAGACAGAGAGTTATGTCTGAATTGTTAAGACTATTTAGATTTGTGTTAACAATCTGAAGGATCATTTTAGTTCTGGGTTCTCTTGAGCCAAATCTCAAAATAATTAAGGTGCTGGACTGAAGAGCACAAACGTCCTGCTTGTGTTGGGGTGTAGTGAGTTTATCAAAGGTGTGAGAGAGACTCATGCACTAGTTCAGTTTTGCAGGGTTTCTGGAGGTCCTCTAGTCCGTCCCCTGCCCAGAGGAGGGCTAATCTCAGTTGCTGAAGACCTGTCAAGTTTTGTTATCTCCAAGGATGGACAACTTGTTCCACTGCTCAATTACTGTCTCACATGGATACTTCATAAATATGCTTACTTCCAGCATTCAAACTGAACTAGTCAGCAGTCCTGGAGCACAGAAGTACCAGAAAAACTGCTTGACACCGTCAGCATATAAATATGAGAGAAAACCTTTTCTACATTTGCTGTCAGTCAGGCTGTCTCCTGTACCTCTAGGACATTTCTCAGAGTATTGCAGATGCTTTGATGTGATTGAGAATAATACTCCAGGGCACTGAACTCAATTTTCAAGGTAATGCAGCTCAAATTTGACACACAGCGTCCTCTGGTTCTGTGAAATTTCAATAGGTTTTTTCAGGAAATATCCTATTTCAAGCTATCTGTGTCTTTAAGCCTCCTCCGTAATCCCATTTAATGCCACCTGTGGAAAATTTTTTAGGATGAGTTCAGGTCTATATTGGAGAAGCCTTTCCTGGCATAATAATGACAGAGTGTGGGATTTCTTGTGACATTTTTATACTGGAAAAGTTTTAGTGTGTGTGTGTATATATATATAAACATATATATATATATATATACACAATAATTATACCAGATAAATGGGCTTTCGTCAGAACTGGCATAAGTGAGTCCAAGAAAAGCAGAGCTTCATTGCAAGGAAATGATCTAAACTGAGAAATCTTTTTCCAGTGTGAAGAGGACACAAATAACCTGCTTGTGGCAACCCGAAGAGTGAACTGACTTTTCTGTCCAACAGATGGGGTTTTACAATCACCAGTGCCCAGATTCTCACACTATGCTGTTCATTCATTATAAATCAAATTAGTTCTAGCCACGTGTTAGTACTAGTTAATATTGATAATTCCAGATGAATATATGCATAGATGAACTAATTATTGGCCTTTTTCATCTTTATGAGTATTCACGTTGTTAAGACACACAAAGTCAGCAGTATGATTTCTATCTTTAGCTATATTGCTTAGATATTTAAGAAACATGGGGTTTTTAATTTTTGTTTTCAAGTACTCTAATATTACTTACATCTTGCTTAAAGACAGTTTTGCTGCAAAAATTTGAGAACAATTCATTCTGTCAAATACTAGTAAGCTTTACATTCTTGTGCTATGTTGACTGTTATTCATCTGGTGTAGATGACCTCTCATTCTTCTCTGCATCTTTGGAAGAAATAATAAAACACATGTCAATGATTGTCCACCTTTTAATCACATAAAGATATTTTGTTAACTTCTCCATTGTGATCCCATATTTTCTATAAACTGACATCTCTTATTGGCTTAACACTGTGGATTTTGCAGAGTTTTCATTTGCTTTGCAACACAATAATCCTCTTATCACAACTGAAAAACTCTGAAAAGCAAATGCAAGTGCAACAGCCAGGAGGGTGATTATGGACTGAGCTGGGATAGCTGGATAAAGAGATATGGACTGATGGCCATTCCCAGCCTTACCAGAAACAGGATCCATTCCTTTGCAGTTTAGTTCCAAATTCTCATGTTTAAGTCATTCTCCTTTATTGTATCCTTGCCTTCTGCCCTGAATCTTGCATCACTCTCTGCATGCAGTGTAGCCAGGAGCACACGTGGAGTGGCTGGACTTCAGTCACTCCCTACAGATGGAAGAAGATGTTGAAGCTTGATCTCACATTATGCTGGACAACCTGTGTGCTGTTACATACAAAATAGGTGTGGTGGTAACATCAGCTGTAACCACCCTGATTGTTGATTTGAAAAGGCTGGGACCTGATCACTCTTCCCAAGATGAGCTGTGAAGGCCTGATCACTGGGGTGGACTTCATGTTCTAGATTCCAGAGGTAGGGAGGAAACTCCCTCAAGTCCTGAGTCTCACTTAAAAGTGAGAATTTTAAGCATGTTCCTGATGGTGCCCCAACAAGCCTTAAGGTATGTCTATCTCTTTTAATGCTCACTGAATAATTCTACAACCTGGATTCCTTTTGAGGAGAAGAGCTATAAAATTAATATTTTGGCTACACATGCAGTTAAATCTCTTCTTTAGTCTGTATTTCTTTTTAAAAAACTTGCTGGGCGTTTCAGTCATTATATAATCCTAACATTTGCCCTGGGAACTTCCTGGAAGAGTTATCTTCTGCTACATTTTGTACAAATACTTTAAACCAGTATGAAAAAAGGAAACACACTGAAATGGGCTTGATGGAACACGTTAGTTGCGCAAGAGTCTCCAGAATTTCCCAAAGCTCTCCACTGAATTATTCCTAAAGATTTATTCAACCAGCTATCACAAACTGGTAAAAAAGCTGAAGAAAATAATTAATTGACTGGCATCACCTGTTACTGGCCACATCTTTCCCTTTTGCAACCAGGCTTGAGACACTGAAGCTTTAGCAGGTTTTATATTTGTGGGGGTTTGTTCTCTTAGGTGTATTGAACTGGATGGAAGCCAAAGGTAGAAATGTCTGTAAATTACCACATGTTCCAGAGGAGTAATAATCTCAGAGTCCCTCTGACATTCATAAATAGAAAAATATTACTTGGATATAATGTCTATCTCATAGCAAAGAGGCTAAGAAAATATTGTAAATGCTGCAGGGTAAGGAAATTAATGAGTACATACCATGCTGTATGCACATTCAAATGATGTGGTCTGGCATGTGCTTAAAAGTGGTAAAAAGGAGATAGAATTAAATTTTCTTCACTAAATTACAACTGTGTATATTAATATTCATAAAATCTCTAAAAAATAAATGTCAGGGACGCTGAATTCATCATTACTTACTCAGTGAAATAGTATATTAATAACTGAGGGACATTCACCATTCTGAAATTCTGATCCATAATATTTTCTTGCTGGGTAAATATGGAGTATTACACTGTGAATAAATACACACTCAGGACTAGTGTGAATGCAAGTTTTCTCCAGTTGTTCCCGAAAGTCACTTTTCTACCATTGTGAAATATGGTTGAGGCCTGAACAAAGCGGACAGGTTACACATAGGGTTGGACCAGACCACAGTGCACAGTGTAGGCACATCATGTGATTCCCCCAAGCACTGGTACATCTTCATCTTTTAGCTATGTAATCGTACAAAAACACTGAACAGTTGTACAAGATCAATGGACATTTTTCCTTACAGCATTATCAGCCACCTCACCTGCAGTGCTGCATCCACTCTGGCCCCAACATAAGATGGATGTGGACCTGTGTGCAGGATGTGAGAAGTCCAGAACAGGTCCCTGAAGATGATCAGCAAGCTGGAGCACTCTCCTGTGAAGACAAGCTGAGACAGCTGGGGTTGTTGAGCCTGAAGAAGAGAAGGGTTTGGGGAGACCTTCCAGTACCTAAAGGAGGCTTATAAAAAGCCTTTTACATGGGCAGGCAGTGATAGGGCAAGAGTGAATGTTTTTAAAATGAAAGAAGCGAGAGAGCGTAGTGAGGCACCGGAGCAGGTTACCACAGAAGTTGTGGATGTCCCAAATGTTCAAGGCTGGTTTGGATGGGGCTTTGAGCAACCTGGGCTAGTGGAAGGTGGAGGGTACTTTCACTCTGTGTAAAACCTTGAGTCTAAGAAATTTATGTGCTACCCAGACTGTGACAGAAACTTTCCCTCTATACATTCTAAGGTCACTGTCTTAGAAGAGCATCTACACTAATGTAGTGGTACACTGATGTCTATGAGCTGCCTACAAAACAATGGGAACAAAAATTAAGCTCAGAGAGATGCTAAGGAAGACTTAAAGAATGGCTGGGGAATGGAAGAGGAGACCCAGGTGAAGAGCTTGGAAAACACAGGAAGACAGAACATCAAGAAGCAAAAATCCATCCAGAATTTAAAAGTCAAGAAGTATGAAAGGAATAGAACACAAAGCACTTGAAGCCTAGCCAGGAAAGTGGGTGTTCAGACTCTTTGCACTGTTTCTGCTGCAGTTGTTCTGTGAATAAATACCAGGGTTTGGCAAAACCAAGCATGTTTACGACATTTATATATACATTATGAAGAATACAATGAGACATTTCACTACTGCTGTCTTTGATTCTCTTCCCAACTTAGTTCCCATGATGTCCGCAGAAATCAATGGAAGTAGCTCGATTTTCAGAGATGTAGACAAGACTGGGATCTTGCCCAGGAACATTTATTTCGAAATAGCTGATTGACACCAGATATGAAAGCCCCCTGAATAAGTAATGGATTCTTTCATGTGCCTGCTTGGTCTGTGTGTGTGTTCTGCCTGCTGCTTGCACAGCAGATGCTGTAAGAGCTGCTGGAGGGAAGACAGACACAGCAGACATGTAGGTTAAACATAAGCAGTGATGCTAACAGGGTTTGGGCAGCACCTATTCAGTGAGCCCATTAGCTGTGAAAGGCACTCTGCTGTGAGACAAGCTTATGTCTGACCAAATTTTTTCTCATTGAACACAGATATATTTTAGAATTTTTTATGTTGTTCCCATGGAAACTTTCCCTATGTCACTAACATTTTTCTTGCTGCAGGTCACATCCTATTTCATCTTCAGTTATTATTATTATCATTAATGTAGATGGTGGTTGCTTTATGACTGTCTTGCAGATCTATAGCTTGCATACTCCTAAGGTCACCCTTTAAGATAAAGATACAATTGTCCTAATTGTTAGGATTTAGCTGTCATTCACTTCCTGTATACAATATGGCAGGGAAAAGATCCTAATGGGCTTTGTTGGCCAAAGCAAGCAGGCTGTTTCAAGTAGAATGGTCTAAAATAGCATCTGATGTGGTTTGCATAGGATACTCTGATTCCAATGTCTGTAATTTTCTGATCCCCTATACAACTTGTGAAAATTGTACTCAGCTGTAGTTGGGCCTATTACAGGGTAAAATCCACAAGTCAGTTTGCTGCTTAGTGTTGTAAAAACCTGTATTTCGGAAAAAAATGGCCAGTTGTGCTTTTCATCATTTTGACTAGTAACATTCTAGCTGTAAACATTTTCAGAGTGATGCTGAAAGTGCTCCCATTATGTTTTTCTTTTTTCCATTTATTCCTTCCAGAAGATTTTTGCCTGTCGGATGCAGGTCACTGTTGCCCATGATAAAGCAATTTTGGATCTTGAATAAGTAAAGAAACATATTACAAGTATTTGTGTGTGTGTGTGTGTACATATGCATGCTTTTAAATAGATGCAGTTCTGCAACTCCTTGGCTAGAAAATAGCTTTTAGCAAAATAGTCCTCAGAGAGGATTATTATACCAATGTGTTGATGAAAATCAGTTTAGATCTGGCCAAGTTACTGCTTGCTGAAAATAACTTTGTGCAAAAACAAACTTTTTCTTTAGAATGAGTACTTAAAATTGAAAAATACTGCACAAGTGCACAGCTAATACAATTACCTATTTTCTCCAATAGCAGCTGTTTCTCAAACAATTCACTGTAATACACAGCTTTTTGCTGCAGGCCTTTCCAGTTCTTTCTAAAAAAAACCAGCATCCTGTGTTTCAGTATACTAAATATGTAATAAGATAGAAGAAAATGCTATACATTTATATTTAAGATATAGAAACAACATATCAGTGTGTATCCATGCAATCCTAATGTATCAGACAGAGATCTGGTCAGGACTGATGCCCTGTTTCCTCCTGCTTCTACAGAGGGGTTTACCCTGGCTCCTTTGTAACTTTACAAGGATAGAAAACTCTGCCTATTGACAATGCACTATTGTCAATCATCTGCTACAATTCCTTATCACCCACAACAGAGCATGAGATATTGACATGCAAGGAGTAAGAAGTTAGGCAGCAACTCCTACCAAGCTGCTTTCCCTCTGGTGAGCTGGAAAGGGGGAAATTAAATAGTAAGTTATCTTCTTGTTCTTTCACTATCTTACGGAAAGAGTAGTCCTGACATGTCTCATTTTTACATGTGCTTTTAAGATATTTTTTATCCTGTATCCTTGTCTTCTTGCTAAAATATGCAGTGCCAGGATTTTCAGCCTCTCTTCCGTGCAGAGACATTGCTTCACTTTTGTCATTTTTCACATTCTTATATAAGGTACAGCATATGCATGTGAAACTCATTTGGCTAATAGCTGCCTTCTCTTCTTATTTGAATCTTTTTCCTCCAGTGTCTTAACACGGTTCTGTTTTTCAGTGCCTGGATGCTTTGGAGTGTTATACAATTCTTGCTACAATTTGTTCTTTTCACACGAGATGTTGGGCTCTTTTGCTGGGTTGGTAGCAAACAGGAGGCAGGTCTGTGAGTGAGGACACTTTTCAACCTCCAGCCACAGAAGAGAGCATCCATATTGACAATGCCCCCTTAATTCTCAGTGGCTTTATTGTTAGATGTATTTTTTTCTAGCATTCACTGAATGTATTTTTGTAGCAATACAGAACTCATCACAGTGGAAGAAAAAAACATTTTTGAGAGAGCTCTACTTTTCTGAATTTATGCTTCATTGAAATTATCAAAATAATATCAGGATGAGAAACGTCTCTCTCATCCCAGCATTTCATGTACCCCTTCCTATGCATCTTCAAGCAACTAGCATATTTAGTGAAAGAGCATTTTCATTATCCTGTACTCTTTTGAAATGGTAATAAACTAAAAACAGTTTTTTAAAAATGTAGTTCTGACAGAAAGCAGGTAATGACCCATAACTGACTGTACATTTTATTCTCCTAAAGCAATGACCAGAAAATGCACATCTTTTTCAGATCTCTTTCTGACTGTAGTAGAAGTAAGAATATACCTTTTTTATACCTCCTGGTTCAGAGAAATCCCCAAACAGTATCTCTCATTTCCTCAGGATATAGTGTCTACAAAACATGAAACCATGTCCTGCATTAAGATGCACAATTCATTATGCAAGATAAGACAAAGGTATATAATTACAAACTGTTCTATCTCATAAGTATAGCAATATATTGTACTACCTTTAAATACTCCTCTTTATTGGGGTATAAGACAAGATCAGACACAGATCAAACAAGTTAACTATAGTGTTACTCCAATTGCCACAGATCCCACACTATTATTAGAGGGATTTATTTAAACTAATGTTTACTCTAAATGAAGACCCAGGGGACACAAATCTATGGTCTCTTGGAGGTCTCTCTATGGATTAAGTCAACCTACAGAGTGTCCAGGAAAGGAAAAGATATTCAGAAATAAACTGGGATTCTTTTAAGAACAATTCACTTAATGAAAACAAGAAGGTTCCTAAGCCATTTAATTTCCATTAACTCTAATTAATCAGAATGATTTTTCCTCATTCTCTAACACATTTTAAAGTTAGGTTTTCTTTTAAAATGTATTTTAAAAGCCAATCTATTTATCTCAGATGCCCAGAGTCTGCCAGCTCTCTGTATTCGCTCCACATTTACCATGGCTCTATCCATTGACATATCCTATACATTGGGTTTAGATTGTAACATCCTCCACTAAATTTCACAAAAACAATTTGCACAGACTCGCATAGCCCAGAGCCCTTATCATCTATGCATGACCATCTCAGCTAATTTTAACTTGCAGAGTTTCTTGAATACTCTGCAAACCCTTAGTTGCCATGGAAACCCCTGCACCTTCGTGTGCACATATAGAACTTCCACAAGGAAATCCACACAGGGAAATAGTGCCTGTTTTTAGGTTAAATGCTAGTTAGAGACTACGAATATTAAAGATCTCTAAATTACCAGTATCTATGCATTTCAGAAAATGATGTGGTTTCACCCACAACAGACTGTGTGAAATGATACTGGGTAAATGTCTGGCAAAATAGAAAGAAATTCACGCTTTGCTATTGTCAGCCTGGATAACAGAATAAAAACTTTGCAAAATTTCCATTAAAAAATTACCATTCTCATTAAAAAGTCATCTTGTCCATGGTTATCATGTTAAGGATAAGCACTAAACAGAATAATGTTGTTTTCACTTGTCCTTGTAAGATGCGACTTCTCCCAGGCAAGCAGGCAGCTGGAATTTTGAAATGATGTATTAGTAATAAACGCTTCAGTAAATTTTTTAATACTCATCTGAACAAAAATCATCAGTTGAAATAAACAGTGCAAATAGAACCACGTTGAAGCATTACTCAGTAGCCATAAATGTGTGCTATTTTTGGTGGCTTTTTTAGCAAGGCCAGACTAGAGACATACCAGAGAAAAAGGGGAGAGAGAAGGAATATGAGCCAACAAATGTAGGTAGGACTCTTCTAGATGGAAATTATCATGGGGCTCCATTTTAGTGCATGTTTAACCCTTCTGTATTGATTGTATCAAATGGTTAGGTCTGTGTTTTTCCTGCCTTTATATTGAAATATATTTTAAAATATATTATAGGCAGAAAAAAATTAGTTAACCAATGTAAAGATCACAAAGATTGTCCTTTATCTTTCCACTGCACTGGTTATAGATAATGTTGCCTGAACTGTTTATCTTCTACCGCCCCCTGGACCTGGCTGTTGTTGCAGTGGGTTAAATCTACATTAGAATTGGTGCATGTCTGACCTCTGTCCCTGGTATTTTCTGACTGTTTCAGAAACCCTGCCTCTTTTATTTCTACGTTTATATGTGGGAGACCACATTATCTATTTCCAATGGCTACATTTGGTTTAAAGTATTTGTATAGCATTGTAAGCAGATAAAACAATGCCTATACTAAGCATTATTGCAATGAATATAAATATTATGGCTAAATCAGAAAATGAAGAACATTTTTTCTTTGTTTTTTTTATGGTTTTGATCCCAGCTTACATTACTTTGTAAGCTATTGTATGAATTTTAATCAGAATGATTTAAAATTTTTTATATAAAATAAATAAATATCTGTGGTGCAGAGATCACTGGAGTCCATTAAGAAATAACACAAGAGATAATCCTCAGTCAACTTCAGAAGATTATCTCTTCCTGATAAGATACTTCTTTATTGATTTCTTGCTTACTAAACTCCCCAGGGTCTTTCCATAAGGGATGATTACCAGCTTTTAACTAATGGCATTGCAACATCACTTCCACCTTCCCTTTCAACAATAAAATGTAACAAAACAAATCATCTGCAAGGGAATATCTGCTGCAGAATATGAAACCGCTGTGTTCACCTTTATGTTAATGGGCAAAGGTCGTGAAAAATGGAAAACAAAATCTTTAGCAATTTTAATATACATCCCACCTGATTTGAAAATAAGCTCACTGTTCTGAAAGCATTTGGTATCCTGCATATGGGATTTGTTTATACAGCTGGTTTTCAGTCCCTTGGCTGATGATGACATCAAATATAATAAAAACAGAACACACATCAATATTATCATCTTTTTCCTGTAATTAAAACCTTAATTCCATTCTCTACCTGAAACAGAGATGTAAGAAAAGCAATGTGAGATGATAAACATAATATGTATCCTTTCAGAAGTTAGACTTGATTAACAGTTCTCATTCGGGTCAGTTGCCCTCTTCACCAAAATGCTACAAATTCAATCACCCAAAAAGCACTATGCATAACAAATGTATAAACTTTTTAAAGTTCTTTTGAAAAAAGAAAAGTGACTAACATGCAGAGGTTTGAATCCTGACTTGATTTCTTTGCTATTGACTTTCAAGTGAAGGAGGGTGACTCAGTATGTCCTTTGACAAAAGCAGCAATGTATGGCACAATCCCAAAAAATACCATCCAAGACCATGAAGAGATGTTCCAAGTAATAACAAACCATAACAGTATAATATGACAGGAAGGTGTATTTCATTTTGGTTTTACAGGTGTAAAAACTTAGGGAAACTAGGGTACCAAAGATCAGGCAGGGCATCAACAAAAAAAAACAATACAGAAGCCCTGAGTCCTGAAGACTAGAGTTCAGAGAAATGAAATTTTCATATTAGTATCATGCCCTTGTAGGATGAGAAGAAGTTTATGTGTTGAATAATGCTATGAAGATGAAAGTCACTACTTTTTTGAAACTAGTTGTTAGGACATTTGGCCTCTATGCTGAAGACACTGACTTCCTGAATAGTTCGAAAGATTTTTAAAGTAAAAAAACCACCAAAGAACATGTCAGGAGATATCCTAGTAGCTCATGGAAAGAAAACTCTTTTTAAGGGTTGTGAACATCGTTCTTGTCTTTTCTCATGTGTCTGTGCCTCAGACTGCATCTGGATTTGCATCGCAAAAGAAAAGTGACAGGTGAGGAATAGAAAAGTTCTTCTCCCATAGATTTTTATTTGATCCAAAGGGATGAAGTTGGAAAAGAAAGCACATCCAGTATTTCCTCTATGACAGCTACTTTATTAACTTCCCTAATCTTTTTCTTAATGGTTTCATAATATTTTCTTTGTGGGTCTTGGAATTTTGGGGGTGAATTGTGGGCTTTGTTTGTTTGTTTGTTTGTTTGTGGGGTGGGTTGTTTTGTTTTGTTGAAATCACTTTGCTAGAGGAGGGAATGGAGAGAAGGAAAATGTCAATGGAAATCATGTTATCATGTTGCATTAACTGTAGCTGATGTATCGGACAGTTTCTGCTGAACTGGGACAAAAGTGAATCCATTTGGAGGATAATCTTTATCTCCTTACCTTTTGACAAGAAGCTATACTGCTGCCAATACCAATTTGAATGTTAGCATATGTTTTTGCACTTGATGTCTTTAGCTGTAAGCTGAGATACTTAGATTCAGGTATTTTTTCACTGTCTAGGTAGGTGCTATTGAACCCTCAAACATCTGAGCAATCCTCTGCTCCAGAAGCAGTTACGTGCCAGATAGTGTTTAATAACTGCAACCACAGGATGCCATCATGGGGCATCTATACAACCTCAGCATTTCAGCCTGCAGCTCTTGTGATGCTCATTCCAAGCAAAGGTGGGAAAGTCAGGCTGACTGCTCCAGGGCAGGCCGGCTGAGAAGGAGGGTAAGGCTGCACAATCAGAGCATGCCCAGAGGAGGTGAGCAGCATCTCACACACCCCAAATTCAGCAACTTCCACACAACTCTTCCTCTTGCCACTTTTGCCCCAAGAGCTCTTGCATGTGCTTTGCACGCCAGTGATTACAGGCCATTTCAAGACTCTACATCCAGTCTAGATTGTAGATGTTTTTCTCTACCTCCCTCTCTGCTCAGTCATTAATCACTTTGACATCCTCATCCTCTCATTCCTCCTTTGTTCTTTCCTTTTATCCTTCTTCATGCAAAAATAAAACCGTTTCTTATTTTCATATTAATTCTTCTACCCTCAGTTCAAGCCTCTACAATATGTTAAAATTTCTGTACCCCAAAAAGGACCCAAAAAGATCCCAAGTGTCAACACTGTATTTTATTCACATTCAGATGCCTCCATTCATATGTTGCAAATGGTTTTCTCATCTGCTCTCCATCATGTCTATTAAAGACTTCAGGTCCCAGAAGCAGAAATTGCTCATGGGTGTCGAAAGCCTAACTGGGAGGATCAGCACTCTAAAACTGCTACTAGAAGGATATTTGTAACAGTGATACTTAAAGATTGTAATTGAGTAGATTTGCTGGTGATTTGCAAACATAATACTGAAAAAAAACCCAAGGCAAGAGTGGTAAAGCTTAAAACTCATAACAAGTTGCTGAATTACACATTGACACATTATGATATGCAAGGGAAAAAAAAGTATTCAAATCTTGAACAAATCTTGCAAGTAAAAATATGACATAGATTTCAGTGCTGAGTTATTCAGTTAAAACACATACTGATCTTTCTCCTTAAAAATGTTGGTAATCTTGTAATAAAACCTACCTCAGGCAAAACTCAGCCTACCAAAATTTTGTCTCTGAGGAGCAAAGCCACTCTTGTCCAGTAGAGTAAGGCCGATAAAGTTCAGTTGTGACTTCTCACAGTGAGTAGACTCTATGGACTGAGACATGAGGCAGCAGATTAGATGGATGAAGAAAACATTTTGATTGTTACCATGTGTACAAGGTTCGCCAAAAGACCAGGGCAGCTCCTTTGTAGCAAGTCATAGTTCCTACAACCTGTGTACCTGTTAAGGAGAGATGAGAAACAATGAGATGGTAAGAGTAGTTTGTTGCTTCTACAGAAGTGATTTCAAACATTCACTGGTGTTTCACATACATCAAAAAGCAAGTAAATGACATACAAAAGATCAGTGAATTATGTCCTCAGAAACCAATGGGCATTTGTTTTTGTGGTATTGTCTCATACTGCAAACTACATTCTCAGCAGGTCCGATGTGTCACACAGCCTCACGTGATCATAGATGCTTAAAGAGAGATGTCTCTTAATCCACATCTTAACTTCACAATTTTTTCTCTACCTCTTCTACACAGTCTTACCACACAGCCTCACTGCCTTGTCCTCATGATTGTCCCCCTCCTTCTATCATGGACTTTGGCCTTCCAGCAGCCTCAATATCGAACTTGACCTGAAAGTGCCGTGACAACAACTGGGTCTAGGCAGGAGCAGGCAGTCCTACCCAGCTGGCACACCCAGCTCTGGGGCAGGAGGTATGTGCCATGTGTGCATGGGCTTCTATTGCAAAAAAAGCAGTGTCCACAGACAAGAGAAATTCAACCACATGTGAGTAAATAGAAAGAGCACCCTCCTTCATGACAGACACTGGGAGTGGCATTCAGTATTTTGATTTTCACTGTTTCCATTTTAATTTATGCTGACTGTTAACTATAACACTTTCCAGACACTTTGTTCACATTTTCTTTAAACCACCTCAGTTCAGCAGTCCTCAGCATTGTTACTTCCTTGTTACCTTCCTCTCCTCTGGCCTATTTCCTCATCTTTTTTTTGCCCTATATTTATCTTTCTGTCAAGTAATTCTCTTTTTAAAAAGTCAGCCTCAGGAACTGAAACATCCTTCCAATTTACTTCATGGAGAAAGAAATGAAAATCTTGGAAACAGCAGGATATTTTCACAGAGTTCCTCTGCTTGTAAGATTTATCCTTTCCTCAGATGGCTTCTCTCTCTCTAGACTATTTTGTTTGTAAAAATTTTAGAAAATAGGAGTTTTTCCTAAGGTTTTGTGCATGGTGATAAAAGGCCACCCAGAGTGGCCTATAATGCACTGCAATATGCTCTTCCTGTTGCTGTTTTTCAACATCGCAATCCTTAGAATATAAATATTATATTAGAGATAACGAAATGCAACCTCCTGTCATAGACAGTACTCCACTTAAAAGGTGATGAAGGTGTGAATAGAGTCCAGCTGATTGCTTACCAGAGTGGGATAGAAACTTTTAGCCACCTGATGATCATAGAATGTATTACTCATAAGTACATAGTATGTGATAATTGTTTAGTATATGTTATTGTCTTTTGTAACATCTGATCAAGTAATTTAGAGGATGCAAAAGAAAATGTGGATATTGACGCTGAACACCTGTACATTGTGTGTTAATTGGTGAAGGTAAAGTTTCCAAAAGCTTTCATTAGCAGTGTTCCTCCAAGCTTCTTTTTTTGCTTTCCTTCTTATTTCAGCTTCTGTGCAGTTCAGAAAGAAAGAATTATCCATCAATATCAATAAATTAAATAAAACAATAAGAATGGGTAAGATCTTTCCTTATGTGAACAGATGACCATCGGATGCTTTAGTGAAAGGGCATCTAATGTAAGAACTCTGAATCTGTCCACTTCCTCCAGGGCTGAGCTCAGTGTTGCAAAACAGCCACTTTTTCTCTTCCGTCTCCTGCACACTGCCTCACATGTAACGACAGCCACACTCCTGATGGGTTTCAAATTGCTTATTAGGCGCAGATTTATAAGATAAAAAGCAAGAAAAAAATCACGGTTACCACAGGGTGCAGAATATACAGCACAACTATAGATGGGTATTTTAAGGGAAACCATGGAGCAAAAGCCAGCTGCTGCAGGGTGCAGATGGCAAAGCCCAAGCCAGAGTTCAGGTTGCCTTTGTGGCAGCTGTCACACAATACTCTGCAGCTGCTTCCTACTCCAGCTTCTCAGATTATCACTGAATGCATAGCCCAGCTGATAAATATCTTTAGTAGTATGAAGGAAAACAAATTATTTGTTTACAAGATAAGGCATGCTTGGGAAGTTTGTATTCGGTAAATTATGAAGTCTGTTTTGTCATACTCTGGTTTTGTGGTTAGAAAGTAAGTTTGGGTAGCTAAAGAAGAAGTGTTACGAAACAGTGTTATTAAGCAATCCTGAATTTAGAGGAGTGTACAGATACAGACCAATTCCTGTTTAGTTTTAGATAAGTACACACAGTGAAAGAATACCATTAGCTGAAGTTTTCATGCTGTTGCATATGTCATAAGTTCAGCCCATGGGAAAAATGGGTCGCTACTTCTACCGTGTCAAGAAAACATGGCAAACAAGTGGCTCATACAGTGCTCACTGGTTGTTTTATGAAACAATTTCATGCTCAAATCTGGTATAGAGCCAGAAATCCTAGCCTGTACTAATTGTTTGCCTGATACAGCACACAGCCCCAGCACTCTGACCTGGGATATTCTAACACGTTGATGTTCCCATTCGGTACAGGGCCAGCATATTAAGCCCTCATATCTTCTTTTGTGCATGCAGCTTTTGGTGAAGTCATTTTAGGGATAAGGGAGGTAGGGGGTCCACCTCAAGGTGCTAGTTCTTAGGCTGTTCAGAACAAGAACCTCATTTGGGAATGCCATTGCTCTCTTTTAGATCTCATGGCTTAGTTTCCTCAGGAAAATGAGTTTTGCTGTGATTAAATACAGAATGGGTGAGATGAGGGAACATGTGGTGAATAATGACATCTCACTCCGACATGGAGGTGACCCATGAGCATCGGGAGATATGCCTGGAGTTCACAAGGCTGCAAATATTCCCAAGTCCCCCAGGACAGACAGAACCCTGACTTGTTCTTAGAGTTTCTGTTTATACCAGGGCTGGGACCATTCTGTTTACAGTGCTGTAACAGTCCTTTGGATAAAATCCTGGTTTTACTGAAACCTGCTAACTCCTCCAGTCCTCAGCAGAACTAGAGTTTTAGCCTTTATTATTTTTTCCCCTAAATACATATACATGTGTACAAAAGAAAGAAATCAGAGATATTACGGTTCTATGTCCATCAAGTCACTGAAGATTTGCTTCCCTCTACTCACACCAAGAACTGAGGCCAACTGTTCATTTTTATTTAAACTGAATACTGTGACTTTCAAAGACAAAAATGTGGGATTTTTTCATAGTAAATTGGTATTAATTTTTTGAAAAATATATTTGACAATCAGAACTTTTTATTCAGAGTTATTTCCAGTTAATAGTTTCTGAATGTCAGTTTTTGTGTCCCAGTTGGGGAGGAGAACAATCGCAGAAGCAAATAGAAAATACAGTATGAATAGGTGCTGTGCTAGATGTATAAATGCTTTGGAGAAGGACCTCACCACTTTATGTTGTATATATCCACTAATTATAAATGTCTATTACCAGACTCCTAAGTATCCATCTGAGTTTCACTCCCCCTTTTTTCCTATCTCTCCCAGCATCCTTTGTACTTGTAGTGGTTTGGTCCAAAATACTCATACTAACCTATGACAGTACTTTACCTGATAGGGAAGGTGAATACATTACTGTTTTCACAGATGACAACACTGAAATATATTTCTTATTTCTCATCTTCATTCCCAGAGACTGACCCTTTAATTAACCAGATGAAGTTACACTTAGTATCAATTCAGAAATTCTAAAAACCCTGATTGTTAACTTTTTTTTTTAAAGTATAAGCCCAAGCCTATTGTGAAAAATATATTATGGACCTCTGAAAGTCACTTCTTCCCATTTTTAAATAAATATTGAATTAATTTTAAAACCTTAAATAATAAATTATTAAAAATTCATTAAGAAATATGTCATATTTTAATAGCCCTGATTCTAACTTCTGATTTCCTTGCACTCATTTCAAATCTTATAAAATACTGATTTTTTTTGTCAAACCCTTGATTTACATAGTAAGGAAATAGTGTATCAATGTTACAAAATCCATACACTGTATCCTTCTGAAGTCAATATTCTTTGCAGTGCTTGTTTTGTTACGCACACAGTTTAATGCCAGAAAATATCAACATGATAATAGCTGCAATTATGCAAAAAAATTTAGAATGTAGAATATGTCTGCGTATTACTAAAAAAATTAACAAAAAGTCTGATACACCCATCCCTTGTAAGATATTAAACAATGTGACGTAGACTCCACTTACTCTGCAGGCTATTGGAAGACTGCATTTAATGCCTTTGCTGTCTCAAATAGAGCTTTATATCTGTTCAATCCAGTTTGCCTTTCAGGCATTTCTAGAGATACTTAAAATCTCTGCACCTATATAATGTTTTCTGGCTGAAAATGAAACCATTACCACACTGAGTTTTCAAAACTGCTGAAGTCTTAGGCATTTGTGCAGGCTGCAGTACTTTGAGGAAAAGTGATAGCTGTGAACAGCTCAAGAAGTGTTTTTTTGAATACAAAGATTCACAAAATGTACACATCTGTAATACTCAAAACATGGAAGTATATGGAAGATAGACTAGAGTCCATATACTACTTCCTCTTTGTTTATATGGCATGGAATTGTATTTAGGATTTTTTGTTAGTAGCACTGCACTCAACTTACACAGTCTTTAAATCAGTGTGATGAGACAGCACAGCCTTACCCTGTGTGGTAACCCTGGGCCTCCTAACCTCTTAGTTTATTGGAGGCATAAAAGAGCTGAACTTTTAAATTCACAATGTAAAAAGAAGATCTTCAGAGTATGTCAGAAATTCTGATTTTTATGTTTTACTAAAAACCACCTGTCAAATCTTAGAATGTGATGTATTAGTATTGCTGTTATGTTGTATTCTTTCTATATTACTGTAACCATAGCTCTGCTATTAAAACCTTTTTTTCCTTTAAATACAATATTATTTTTTTAAAAACATAACTGAGGAGGTTTTAGATCCAAATCTCCTTTTTGCACTGTTTTTGCACAGTCTAATATTCTTACAGGATCTGTCCTGAAGATTACCAACCAGTCTACTGTTGCTGGATCCTCTTTTAACCTTCCGATTCAGTTACATTCTAAAGCTTCCTTTATTATACCAATATTTTATGTGCACAACTCATGGCACTGATATTTTTCTCCTTTCCTTTAAGGTGGGATATCAAACTATACTGTTGTTATACCATAGTGGTCATCTGCTGGAGCTGTACTCCCTTATCTTTGGTAGAACATTTCTCCCTGTTCTTAGAATTGAGATTTGGTTGGCACTCCAGATCCTATATAAAATCTTTCAGAAATGTTTAGGAAATTATATGACTGGTTAGGGAAAATTCATGCCAAGCACTGCCATGCATACTAATTTTTGACAAAAACAACCTTTTATCCGTCAGCTCATTGCAAGTTCTGAGAATTCACTACAAAGAAGGAGCCCCTGTTGACAGAGGACTTGAACTTTGGAGCCTGTGCAAAGCATGAAGGGACATATTTGTTTTCATACTGGGATGGATGTTTATGTAAATCACAAGGTAAACAGGGAAAAACTGAAAAATGGCTGGTTTATTGGAAGAGACTTGGAGTCATTTCCCACTATTACCAAACTTGTTCTCTGTGAAGCTGGTATTTATAATCTTGATGCTGGCACTCGTAACAGGCTGTTAAGGGGTTTGAAAGATCTGTTGTCATGTTTGCTCATATTCCATAATATGCTTTGGATAGATGATTCCTACAGGTTTAAACCATTTTTCTCACTCAAAGAAAGGGTGGGATTACCTGCTTAAGCCAAAAAGGATACTCAGCACAAAGATGTTAGAAAACAAGTGATTATTGAGCTGATGATCCTGTTACAGCTGTAATGAAGTTGGCATTACAGTCCTTACCTAAGCCAAGAAGTTGACATAATTTTCTATAAACTGAGATGAGAAAACTCACAGCATACTTATGCTCCAAAAAAAGAGATTTTTTTCCCCCAAGTTTGCTTTTAAGTGTCTAATTTCAAAGTTTATCCATAATAATGAGAGGTCGATGGATTTAAGTAATAAATTCTGAGACAGTGTGTCTGGCAGCTAGATTTCCTGAAATTGCTGACCAAATTATTGCAGAATTTGTAGCTGAAATGTTTAGCATATCTTATGCAGTGGTAAATTACCTTTTTTTTGGCAGTGTATTGAAATAAAACTGTTATATAGAGAAACCTGTCTTCTCATTTAAATAATTATTGACCTACTTTTTTTTTTACTTTTTTTTTTAGTGAACCTGATGGCAAAAACTGCACACTGTCAGTAACACAAGGCTATCTTTCTGCATAAAATGACTGGCTGCATTTTAATCAAGAAATGAAAAGAGTTCAGTGACAAAAGTAATTGGACTCAAGAAAAGACTTCCAGATGAATAAGAATGGAAAAGGTTAAGTTCTAAAGGACATGAATAAGGAGAGACATGAAGAAGTAGACTGTTAAGGGTAGGATATTTGCCACCTGCAAGCTGTGGGAATTCTCTCTCCTTCCGTCCTCTTGAGGACCTTTGTAGGAACCCAGAAACTGGAAAAAATGTTCAGTCACTTGCCTAAATCTGCTGTGTCAGTCCAACATTTGCCTAAGTCCCTTTAATTTAAAATGCATACACAGGCTGCACCTTTTACCCCACACAACTTGGAAGCACCTTCTAACTCCCTTCATAAACATTTTCCATACTTTGGAAGTTCATCATTATAGTTAGTCAGGGAGAACAAATGAGACCCCTCAGAAGTGTTTGGCAGAGCCCACAGTCTACACCTAACCTGCCTGACAAGTGACCACAGCCTTGTAAAAGCTGCTCTCCCCTCCTTCTCCTTCAACTGCACTTGAAGGTGATGCTATGGAGAAAACAGAAGCAGAGAAAGGGAGAAGTGAGTCCCACCTTATGCAGCTTGAGAAGAACCCTTCTTCCGGATATGTTGGCATGGCCCCTGCTGCCTCTGCCAGGAAAAGTTCCCCATTGTCAGTCTCCAATTGCTGTGGAGTTAGTGGCACCTGGCTAGTAGGTATGTGGGTAAGCATATTGACCTTTCTTATAAGGATTTCATAGTGGGTATGGCAAGGGATGACTAACGATGGATGCACCTGAGCTAAGGCTTTCTGCATCACATTTCAAGGATATTGCTCTTCTTAAGAGACAATATGGACATAACTATTGTCTATTTTTTACTGTTAATGTGATACTTGCAAGTAGTCAGTTGTTATTTTCTGAACTTGCACAAGTCTTCTTTCACTTGGAATATATGAATGACATTTAAGGATATATTCCGTATGAAAAAATGAGGCAATAACACTAGAACACTCTTTCAATGTACTACAAATGTCAAAAAATGAGCTTTGTTTCCCCAAGAGAAAAGACCTTTCTGGCCTGAAGTGTTACCTTAGAACTGCCTCAGTGTGGATGTTACTGTTCAGTCATTACATTGGTGCAAACAAAGTACAGAAACCTTTTTATATCAGCATTTTTTTTTATCTCTTTAAAATACTATATTCTGTGCAAGAAACTGTTTAAGAAAATGCAACACAGAAAAGCGGGTGTGCAAAGATACGTGTATGAAGGAGGTGAGCATAACTCCTCATCCCTACACTGCCAGCATTTTTAGTTCTTCTGTGATGTCCACACTTCCTCTGTCTCCATCAGGCTAGCAGGCCACACTACATCATGCACAAATGCATGCACATGAATAGGTGTGCCTGTGTGGGTGTGCAGGAAGCAACCAATAGGAAGTAGAACAGTTGTGTTGATAGCAATGGCAGGTTTGTGTGGGTGAAGGGAGATGCATTTAGAAATCTAGGACAACAGGAAACAATGGCTCACTAAAGCCACATGTAAGAAACAGACAACTTATCTATTAAGTCATGATTCATTCATGTGCCAAAGCCCCATATCAAAACTCAGAGTAATTACTGCTGAGTCATGCAGACAAGGGGACGAGCTCAGAGCTTGCACAGGTATTGAAAAGAAGTGATACAGCAGCAATCACCTGGGGTGGGGAGAAGGGAGGTGCTGATTCAAAATCTTGGGCAAGGCCAAAGGCCACACAATGAGATCAAACTATGAATGTTTATTTTAAAAGAAAACATTTCCCATTCTGCCAGGTTATGAAGAAAACCTTAAAAGTATAACAGGCTACCTGCTTTTTGGTGTACAGCCTGATATATTAGCTTCATTAGGATTAAGCTGTCCTGCTATGTCTCTCTCTAATACTTGCTGCCAGCTAAAGAAGGAACATGTACTGTGGGAACAAGCAGAGGCAGAAGTAGAAGGTCAGACAGTGCAGTTTCATGCAAAGCTTGGCTTTTCTTTGCCTCTGGAGAGGCCCTGTCCATTCTGGGCATGATAATCTTAATGCAAAAACCTATCTGCTCACATTTTCTTGCTCTCCTTTGCAGGGTGACTTTGCAAAACTATGAAAAGATGATTTATGCATGACGTACAAGAAGGCTGGCTATGAGTCACAGTCAAAATGCACAAGTTCATTCAATGGAATGTTCCACACTACACCAGTTATAATTTGAGTTCACTGCCTTGGTTGAAAATTCCTCCACTGCTTTGCACAGCAAACAAAAAAAGCACAGAGTTAACTAAGCTACCTAAGTGAACTGGGAACACAGCCACATGTATTTAGGCGACTTGTCCTGACACAGTGAGGGATGAAATTAAGTGCACTTTGGGGAGCTGGTAGCCCTCAGGAGAGTGCAAGGTGTCAAAGTGTTCTGTCAGCACTGCCTAATGAATCGAGTATCTCCAGGCTTGCCCTGTGCAGCAAAGGCTCAAAGCTGATGTAGTTGCAAGGGAGTGAAGTCTCATTCCCAGGCTGGAGAGTACAACACTTCTTCCTTGGCCTGCTGCTGCTCTTGTAAAGTTCCTGTGTGCCAGGATGGAGTCTGTCACTGTAGATGAGATTTTTGTGGATTTTTAGCATCTGTTCCTTTCTCTATCAGGAGTGTGACATTCCTGTTGGCTATTTAAACCAGAATTGACAGGCAGCCACGTTCCTCCTATGTGTATTTATTGTGGCAGCTACCCATTTTCCTCTCTAAAATGCATGGAATTCATAGAAATGCATACACCTTGACACAGTCATTTAAGTAAAAAAATTTAATACTCACTAAATACATAACATCTTGGAAATAAAAAAGGTTTAGTAAGATTTTTGTCTTGTTAGTATCTAAGGGATTAAATGCATCTTTGGGTAAGAGATTTACATTATTACTCTGAAAGAAAAATTAATTCTTTCAGTCATTAACTAAAATAAAACTGGTATTGTTATTTTGCAAGTAACTCTGACTTCACAATCTTTGCTTAGGGAGTAATGATTTAGATTTTGAGAATCTGGAAATGAAAAAAATGCAAAATAGAACAATTCATTAAGAAGTCATTATGATTAGCTTTTCTTACCCCTCTGTAGAAAGTTTATGCTGCTGCTGGTTGCTTTGCAAGTGAGTCTGTTCTTGGAGGAGCCTAAAAAAATCTTGGTCTCACACAGAGACAGGGAGATAAAAGCTGTAAAGCTGAGGGTGGGACAGAAGTCAATTTATTGGCTACTCTAGACTTCTAATCTCTTTTTTCCCTTAATAAAAAGAAAAGTCTACTTTGAACATATCAGAAATACCTGAAAATATGTGTAGAAGGACTGTGGAAAAATAGATCATCTTTGCTATATTACAGGTAATTGATGCAGTTTATTACCTGTATACTGTTTATTATCTGTATAAATTATCTATGAAAGCGGTAACTAAGAGAAGTCACGAGGATAAAATTTTCAATAAATCTTCTCCATTTAACCTGTATTCAAAAGATTAACTTTTTATATTTTCAACGTTCGAAATGGGTTTCAAATAAAGCCAAATAACATTGCTCATGAAAATCTTTCATCTCACTAAATTAATGAAGTGTTTCTGACTTTTAAGTATCTATTCAAGAGTGCATTATCTTGTTTTCATAATCTTTTTTCTGTTAGAAAAGTGGGTGTCATGTGAGTCATTTCTTTTTGAGTTGCATAAGCCAAAGACTTGTGTATGAAACCCGGCCAAATTAACTTCCCAATTAATATAAATAACACAAATAGCTACTTTCCTTAGCAAAAAAAAAACAACCCACCTTTCTATACAGTACATAATATACACTCAGATAACAAGGGTACCAAACAATTACTACCTAGAGTGTGTTAAGATGTACAGCATTTCACATGTAATCTGAAAAGAGATGTACTGTCTCAAACATTTAAATAAACAAGGTTTTTGTCCAAGAAAGAGAAGACAAATTATATAAACAACCTTGGGAGAAAATTTTGAATGGTCAATGCTTGTTTTGAGATTAAAGCATTCAAAATGTTACTTACCAGCAGAAAAAAAGTTTCCAGTAAGAAAAAACTTCAACAACCTTTTGAAAATGGAAAATTGGTGCAATGAAGGAGTCACGGTCCCGAGAGCGGTAACGGGCTTGACTGTCCCTGCCCACCTCCCTGGGTCTCCCTGCCCAGCACCCCGTGTCAGCCCGCTGGAGACATCATTCCCTGCTCCAGTGGTGCTGTGGCTGGTCTCTAGCGCCCCACAGCCCTGTCCTGCCTGGCCATGGGCCCTGCTGAGCTGGGCCCCACATCCTGGCCTGGCCACAGCCCACCCCAGGGAGGTGCCCAATGCCTGGGGCTGGGGCTGCCTCAGTTCCCTGCTGCTGCAGGCCAGGGCAGTGGTTTAGCTGGGGGTGGGTCCCGGGCTCAGGGGAACCAGCCAGAATCATGACACGAACACCGATCCGATTTGAGCATCGTGCTCCAGTTTTATTGTTTACCTTCACCAAGTTATACTTTGCAAAGTTCACGTCCCATTCCCACGAAACAGCCTCTAAGCAGCGGGGGAGCTGAGCAGCGGATACCTTTTCCCAAGGCTGTTCAAGGCTGCCAGCTATCAGGTGCCTTGCAAGCCTATCTTCAGCCTGAGGCCCCATCAGGGATACTTCTGCAACAACCCTGGGGTGCCCAAGCTCTCCTGGGGTATCATATGCCCCTGTTCCACAAGGAATTCCTCCACACAGTGGGATGGGCCCTGACTGCCAGACCTTTCTCTGCCAAACCCCTGGGGACTCCCCACCACTCCATCCCCAGAGAGCTGCCCTGGGTGCCGAAATAGGATGGCAGCATCACAGGGCTGCTCTCAGTTCTGCAAAAACATACACCTACATTCCTCGGCCAGACTTCTTCACAGTGTTGGTTTTTATTTTAATCGACAAATTTATGTTTAAAACATAAACACATTAGAAAGCCTGCCTTCCTGAGGTAAAGAGCACAAACATGCCAATGCTGGAAAGGCACAGATTTCCCATGCTTCTCCTCAATCAGAGGAACAGCAGCTGTCAGATTTTATGAACTGTTTCCTGACCAATAGCAGGTACCTTCATAATCTGTGGGTTTTTATCTATTTTTAACTTCCAACAGAAAACTTCCAACAGAAAACTTCCAGTAGGTATGTTAAATGAATCACAATGTTCAAGGCTTGCCTAGTGCTTCTAACACAGATTAGAAGGAACTACAAGGAAAGCTGAAGCAAGTAAAAACTGCAAAATAGAACAACACACTGTGCCCCCGAAGCAGCCTCAGGAGTGTAAGGATGCTTTCCCACAGTTGCTCTCCATGCTCTGGCCAGTGCCACACAGCAGGTCTTCACCCCATGGGTTAACTTCTGACTCCACCTCAATCTCTTGTCAGTGAGATCCCCTTCTGCCAACCTACTTTCCACCCATTCAGTGTTCCAGTTGCAAGATTGCACACTATTTTCACATCCTGAGTGCAAGACACTGCATTTATCTTTAGTGAGCTTCATGAGATTTCTGTTTATGAGGTCTTCTCCAGCCTATCAACCTCATCATCAAGGCAACCCTGTCCTCCAGCACACAGATTGTTCCTCCTACGTTGGTGTTCTCTGCCAACTTGTTGAGGGTGTGTTCCACCCTATCATCCAGGTCATCAATAGACGTCAATGTTAAACAGTTTTGACCCCAGCATCAGTCCCTGGGAAACACCATTATTAACTAGACACCAACTTTACTACAAACTCCATGAGCTCATTTTTTCACCCATGTTACAGCTTACCTGTCTGGAAGAAACCTCCTCACTTTGTCTATTAAGATGCTATCAGAGAATGTGGCAAAAATCTTGCTAAAGGTAAGGTCAATGACATCTGCTGCTCCCCCATTGTTCCTAAGGCCAGCCATTTCATCACAGAAGATACTCATGCTAACCAGGCATGATTTGTTGTGAATAAATCCATGATGACCATTCATAGCCTGCTTCTGGGCCTTCATGCATTCAGAAATGGCTTCCAAGTTAATTTGCTCCATAAACTTTCCCAGGAACTGACTTGGGGCCGAGTCATCTGTAGCTGTCCTGTAGATAGAGCTTTCCTTTTGAAAGCGCCTTTTTATGGTCACTGGGAAACTCCCCTAATCATCATGGACTTTCAAAGCTGATAGAGCCTGGTTTTGCAATACAGTTGACCAGTTCCCTCAGCATGCAGTCTGGACCTATGCATATCTTTACATCTAAAGTGCTTAAGTAGTCCATAACTTAATCCTCTTTTAGTATGGCCATGTGTCTCTCCCTCAAACTCAGTCAGTCAGCAAAGACCTAGAGATGTCTGGGGAAATATCTGCTCAGTAAAGACTGAGGTGAAGAAGGTACTTAATTGTGGTTTTCATGTCCTTTTTCAACCACCCCATTCAGCAGTCAGTCTTCCTGACAACGTACCAGTAGAAATTTTTTCTAGATTTCTCACCAGGTTTAAATCCAGCTGAGCTTTGGCTTTTCTTTGCATGCCTGGGCAATGCCTCTACACTCCTCCCATGTAATCTGGCCCCACTTCCACCTTACGTACACTTTAGCCTCAGTGATGTGCTCTCCTTTCAATCAAGCTGGCTCCCAGTCATGCTGGCTAGATGCCCTGCTTAAACATATCCAGGAGTTTTGGACAAAAACAAACTATTAACTTGTTTTATACAAGCTTTTTGGTTATAAAACATGTAGATATTATCAATAGCTATTTTGAATAGTTTTAACATGCATGAGTCAAGAATATATCTCCTTTGTCTTCCAGATTCATCAATAACAATTCTAAAAAAACCAAAAATACCTATCTAAAATTTTTCTTCTTCCTAGATTTCTCATATTTATTTCTTACAACCAAGTCTCTAAGACTCTTTCCTGTTTCCCTTGTGTACAGATGTATAGATAAAGTAACATGCCATCAGCCTGTGTTAGTAAAACATGGTAAGTCAGCCAACATGTAACATGCCTCTACAGTAGCCATCTTATCTATTTTATTGACTATTAGAAATTCAAATTGCTTAACTGTTTTATCTTCATTAGTCATCTTTGTAATTTTATTCTTGTAAGTCTTTTATTCTGATACATCTTGTATGCTAATACACCTAACGTGTTTTTATAGATCTAATATTTTCTAATACACCATAGTACAGATACAAGAGTTGTGCTCATAAAAGCTATTGAGTCACAGATTGGTAGAATCATGCACATTTTTATGCTTCGTTACAACATCATAAGTCAAACACAAATTGCGTCCTCTCATTTACTGCTTTGACTGCCATGTAAAATGAAAAAATCATGAAGAAACTTACCAAAAAACTTGCAAAGCATTTTCTTACAAGGATTGGAAAAATCCATAGAAACCAAATCACATGAATCATGAGGTAACACATAATTATCTTTCAGCTCTCTTATTGTCTGTGTTTATGGCATGAAGGTTTTTTACCCTATGAACTGTAAAACACTTTAACCATGCATTCTGCCTTCCATCACCTCCTCACATCTCTCAGACTGAGCAGGAGGAGGATGTGTCACTGTGAAAGCTACACAGGTAGCATTTAAGTAAAGACAGCAATTGGGAGAATTAATTTTTATAAGTGATGTGTGGTGCCTCAGCGCTTCTGTTTGGAACTACTCCACCTTTGAGATGAGAGAATGACAAAGAAACTGTCTCTCCCATCCAAGTGACCATGCCCAGACTTGCATTCTGCTTTTGGCTCTGCTGTGTCACACTGACCCTAACCCTGACAGTCCTGGAGGTGTAAAGGAAGCAATTCAGCCTAACCACCCCACTCCCAAGACTCACAGCAATTTATGAATGTGTCAGATGTAATTTCTTTAAAAGGTACGTAGGATATGTGGGTTGCAAAACGTTACAAAATCCAGATACTTTCACAATGCAAGCCTGTAGCTGCAAGTCAAGTCTGTGTCTGAGCTAAAAGACATATGGATGTAGCAGTCAGTCTTGTGAACTTCCTGTGCTTATATCAAGGGAGGGTCACTGCCTGTCAGCCTAAAGATGCCCCATTTGGATTCCCATTGCAGGCCTTGAGGCATAAATGTAAACTGTTTAGTAAATGAATATTGGTAGGTCCAGTCTTTCACCCCTGGATGTGCTTTGGTACAGATCAAAGATGTATAAAACACAGAGCTAGAAACAGATTATCATCAGATGTATTCATGACTGAGTCTTTGAAATGAAAATCTCAAAAAAGAAAAAAGAAAATGTTTGTGTTTGTCAGCTGCAGTGGGTATCTGAGACCCTTCAAGAAGGATAAGATTTTTCCTATGTGCTCTTAAGAAATTTATGAAGCAATTATTTCTGGAGCATTAGATACATATTGTATTTATGATTATTGAGGCTACCAAATCTATAAGCTATGCTCACCCGCATCTTTCTCTACTTTCTCATAGTGATGCATCCCAGATCTCATCACTCACTATGCACACAGCTGGGGAACATCAGCCCAAGATCTGGATTCTCCTGGAGGAGCCAAGGACATGAAGGTTCAATGCTACAATTATTTTCCAGAAATAATGATTCTAAATAATGCCAAAGTGCACATATGCTTTTGGGGGCAGAGGGTGGATCTGCATTCATGTTATGAAAATCAGGACAAATATTCATGTGTATATGCTTCAGCAGGAATCTGGATTTCCTGAAGATTAGTGAGGTAGAAGAAAGACAATGGGACACTGGCACCATGTCCATGTCACCTGAGCAGGAGGTGGTGCAGATGAGAAGCAGATGCCAGGACGCCACATGAAGCCCAAGTGCCTCGACCCTCAACCTGTACCAGCACATGTTGGGTATTTGGTTCTGCTGCTACTCTGAAGCGGGACAATCTTTGCTTCCTAAAACCTTCACCTTGGATTCAGTGGTGTTTCACATTGCTCAGAAAGCCAGACATTTCCAAGGAAGGCTGATCCTGCTGTGCCTGTGCATGACCAAGAACATGAATGAACAGTAAAGCTGCTGATCCCAGAAAGTGCCAGAACGATGATGTGCTCAATTAGCTCATCCAGTTGAAAAAGTGAGGATGGTGTCAAGCATCT
The DNA here is from genome assembly GCF_020740725.1 of Corvus hawaiiensis. NCBI lineage: Eukaryota > Metazoa > Chordata > Aves > Passeriformes > Corvidae > Corvus > Corvus hawaiiensis. Next base: position 30,736,811 of record NC_063215.1, read on the forward strand.
TGGCTGGGATGGTGCTGTGCCCTATGGCAGTAGAGCCAAGGGCCAAGTTTACCTTGCAGACTGACTTGCAGACTGACTGAACGCCCCCAGAGATATAATCTTGATAGTCATCAATTATTTATCAGGAAATAGATTTATAAAGAATTCCATAAAATTACACTCTTTACTACACAAGTCAATTATTAAACAAAATAAGAAAATAAGAATAATCCCTTTATCCCTGGATATTGTTGTTAGGGTGCTGCATAGAGCATTAAATTCTGCTGTAGTTTTGGTGCTGGAAATTCCCTAACACTGTCAAGGTATAGAGGAGGTAGCAACCAGAGTCTGAACCCAATGCTGAGTGCAAATAGCAGTCTTTTCTATACTTCAGATTGTTTAAGCAAGTTATGGACTCAAAACCTGCTCAAAGTCAATTGAAAGTTTTCCTTTGCTAGGATGCCTTAAACTGCCAGTAGAGCCAGCTTCACTGTGTTAGCTGGCTGTACTCATTATTCTTAAGGGTCCCTTTTCACTACTCTTTTGCAGGAGAGTTCCACTGACTTGAAGCTTCCAAACCACTTTGTCGTCTCTCTCAGTTCTGGTACTAACTTACTAAGGGTAAGTCCAATGCAAGTAAAAATATTTCCTTGTAGAAGATACGAAGAGAAGACACAAACTTGCTGATATGTTGCCATCCTTTTCTAGAACAATCATTGCTTTTGGTCTGTCTTGCTGGACAAGGCCCTCTGTAAAGTGTTCATATGCTAATACTCACCTCTGATGCTTCTTGTGCTTGTGGTGGCTCTTTCCATCTATGCCACACTTTTGGAGATTACTGGGTTTTCACTTGACTGTTCAGATGTGGTTAATATGATAAACAGCATGTGGTAACCTGAGAAAATTATCTAAATATTCCTTGTGCCAGAAAAAAGCTCTGGTTCTCTCCAGAAATTCTATGTGTTTGTTCCACTAGATCATGAAATTCTTTGTGACAAATGCAGATATTCTTTTGATGGGTGTTACATTAACTCCTTTAGAAGAAACTGAACACATGATTTCCAATAAGAAAATGAAATTGGACATATCTTCTTTGGTAATCAGAATGCATCTTTTAAGCTGATAAGTAAGAAAAAAGGGCACAAGTGACCTTGAAAATTTTATACATGATTGTTGTGTATACCATGCCAGATTTCTGACTGTGAAGAAGATGAGTGAAAGAAGTCTCCTTTTTTTTTGCATTTATTTCAGTGTGGTTGACAGTATTCAGCAGACTTCTTTTCCCTAGTGAGGCCTGATCAAGCTGACACTTGTTTAATTTTAGGACATGAGTAACTAACTCCTCTTGCTTCAGCAACACCAGGCATTACAAAACCCACCTTGCTCTCACCAGCTTGTAGATGATAACATGGATCACCTTTGCAGCAGGTCCAAAATGACAATGCAAAATCTGAGAACTGCTAAAGTAGACAGTGTCAGCAATTGAATCACAGACCCAGACCAGCAGGGAATCTGAATCGTTTATTCAAAGAAATGAGCTGGTTTTATACACTTTTCTAAGGCACAGTATTTCCTTATATGGTAATTCTCACTAAGTGACCCATCCCGTGTTGCCCCATCAGCAACACACTTTCTCAATGTCCTTCTGTGGGATGGTCACTCGCTGTTCACCCGTGGGTCAGCTCCCTGCAGCCTCCTCTCCATAGGGGTCTGCTGTGTGACACCTCCTCCCCCCAGGGTACAGTGGAGACAAACCTCTGTGTGCTGCCATGTGCTCCTTTGTGCTGCCATGTGCTCCTTTGTGCTGCCATGTGCCTCTGCAGGCAGGTTTTACAGCTCACAACCCAATTCTACCTTTAATTCCCCAAAAGAGATCATGGTTTTTTCATGGTTTTTTATGTGACCATCAGCCTTGGCTGCTCAGGGCTTTCCTCCCAGCCTCCACTGCCCTGGCAAACCACTAATTTGATATAAATGGTATAAAGTGGTATAAAGAACCAATACAAAACTATTTGCTTTATATTTAGTAGGAGTCATTCCATGATCATTTATTTCCTTGGATGAGCTGCCCATGGAAGCAGAAGGAGGCATCCCTGCAGGTGTGGGGTGAAGGTTATTTAAGGCTTTGGGAGAGGAGAGTAGGAATATAACAGCCCAAATATGAGATCAGTTTAAGTTGCTGTAGTACCACACCCAACAGGCAAATTACCTAAAACTACTTTCAGCTGTTATTAGACTCGTTAACTTTCATACTAACAGTTTATCTGAAACACCAGCTTGCTTCTTTCTTTTTCATCCATCTGTAGAAATTATTCTGAGCTGTCAATACAATGAAACCAAACATGGTGAGGGGAACATTAGAGGCCTCAAGAATACAAAAAAAACCTACTCCTATCTTAAAAGCTCTCTGCTGTTCTAATGGTAGTGAAGAAGTGGTTTGGGTTTTGGTTTGTTGTTTGTACAAGGCAGCCCACAATATTAAAATAAGCAGATCCATCAGAGTCATAATGTATCCCTGTAGTTTATAGTATGCAAACAAGTAAAGCAATTGACCTAACAGTGCTCTTTCAATTTTATACTAATCTTGATCTATAAGAACCAGCTTTTTTGGCTCCAAGGCACTGCTAGAAATTAACAAGCCATTCAGAAGACTTGAAATGACTGCATGAAGTGCTGGGCAGTAAAGGAACAGGGGTTTGGATCTGAAACAAACGGGTTTTAGATGCTTTAAATGAAAACTCACTCAACAGTAGCATCTGAACCCCCTCTTTGCTTCAGTGTGTTTTCTGCCCAAAAGACTAACTCTTCTGCTAGAATCCATGGGTGCCTAGGTTCCAGTCCTAAAGATCTTCATAGAACCCCCTGTGGTGCTCCACACTTAAAACTCAGGAAGACTCACAAGAGTCTGTCCTTTACCTGTCTCAATGCATGACCCATCTGAGAGTCCTTCCAAAGCACTTTCAGTGGTTTTTTCCTTGGTACCTGTGCTTCTAGTCCAGACGGCCTGCTGGTTTCTTTCAATCCCGTTTTTAGGATCCACATAAATACCTACAGGCTGAAAGTGGGGCTAATGAAGAATTCAGAGAATTAAAATCAAGGTGTGGGTAATGCCCAGCAGTACTTTTATCTGACCTAAAGTCTTTGGGCATGTCTTTTTTTACCAGAACAATTCTTGAGGCACCTACAGTTGTATTTTTTTGAACTAAAGTGGACTTCTTACTACCTAAAACTGTTTAGATCCGCCTGCTAGTAGTCTTTCCATGTAAATCCCAGTCCAGTGTGCAGGTTTACTAGAATCATGTCTTTATCTTACATCAAATATTATAAAAGCTGCATTATGAGAAGTTCTTCTGTGGCTCTGACCTTTGATTTCTCAGACATCAGTAGTTTTCATGTCCAGACTATGCTTTTTTTTAGTATTAAAAAGTGTAGTTTTGTCATGTTCTTAGTCCTGATTTTCTTGCATAATTTGACTTCCAGAGAACAATTGGCAGCTAGAAGACAATGTTTCCAGTATAAATATTTCTCATAAAATGATGTCCTTTCTTCACTGTTTCATTTCCTTTTTATACTCTTCAGATTCATTATTTTCCCACCTTCTTGACTTTTCTTTAAATGCATTTTCCTGAAAACATGGCAACACTGCAAGGGGATCCCTTGCTTTTCTGCACATTGCATTGTACCTATGATTTTAAATATTCTCATAAAACAGATAGAATATCTGTGCTGAAGAGCAGAGACCAACAGAAACATGAACATCAGAACTGGGAACAGAAATATCATCAGAAATCAAATATTCCTTTAAATGCTCTCAGTATGAGGAATAACACACCAAATAAGGAGGAGAATTCCTGTTGTCTAACCATGCTGAAGACTTCCATGAAGGCTTTATTAAGTCTGTTTTTGCCCCCACATCCAAGCTGTTTCAGTTTAGCTTTAAAAACTGAATGTGCTTTCTTACATATTTACGTGACTGCAGTGTTTAGTTTAGATCTCAGCTGCAGGCAGATGAGGAATTCTATTGCTACAAGGACAAAAAACATGTATGCAGGCAGAGAAGGTTAAAATTAGATGGGCTGTTTGCTACTTGTCACATGCTGTTTTAGATTGCATTGGCAATAGCTCCATGTATGCTATACTATAAAAAGATTAGTCAAAGCCAATGAAAGGAAAACATTGAAATTGTAACACACTGGAAAGGAAAAAGAAAAATAACTGTGTACCATTAACAGTCCAAACCTTTACCCTCAAGCACATTTTTTAAAAATCTTTTTATTGGTGTTTTGCCCACTTTATAAAAATTACAAAATTACAGCATTTAATTATAAGCCAAAAAACAAAGGAAAAAAAAAAAGGAATATATTAGAGTACAATGCTTCCATGGAAAGGATAAATTGTTAAAATTAGTGTGCATGATCATCCATGGAAACCTATGTTTGAATCACTGATTCTAATAAAAGAGATGTGTACAGTAAGAAACCATGGTGACACATGATTACATTAAACATACACAGTAAATCTCTCACAGCAGCTGTAGTTTATAACATTCAGAAGAAGTAAGTTGCCTTTTTAATAGAGACTTTTCAGGTGATGACTTCATTTTTCTCTGTTGCCTTTTATATGTTTTATTAGTGAAATGGCGATGAAAGAATCTTGGAAAAATCCATGATTAAGTACCAGACCCAGGTTTGCTGAGAGAGAACAGGGAGGGATTGGGGCAGAATCTTGACCTGGCAGCATTCTACCTGCTTGATAAGGTTGATTTAGTTAGAAAATAATTCCAAATATTAGGGAAAATACGTCACATTTCCATCCTAAATGTAAAAAAACAAGCAAACAAAAAAGTGGTTTGAGATCACAGTTTTATCTAATTTTCTATCTTTCCTGAATTAAAAAGTCTAGCATTATATTGTGACTCTTGCAATATGTGGATTTTATTAACTTTTGATTAACACAGTAAAAAAAAATGAAGAGTAACTTCTTTGATTATTGGATGACATTTCAGAAATCAGGCATTAAAGTATCTGTGATAGTTACCTATAAGAATTTTTTAAATATTAATTTTCACTTCTGTAGGAAAAAATGTTGGGTCAAATGTTTTAATGAACAATTCTTTTGCCAAAAAAAGTTTTGGCCAAAAGAAAAGAGTGTTTTTTGATATAAAAAAACCTAGTAGTTAATTCAGGAATACAGAATCACTTTGCATAAACATTTTCAAATTATTAAATATCTTGCTAACTCTTAATTTTCAAAACCATTCTTTCTTTAAGAATATTTTCTGTATTTTTCTTTCCACAAGGATGAATCAGTTATTTGAAAAAACTATTTTTTACTACATTTGTAAATGGGTTACAAGTAAACTTCATTTATACATTTAATTCTGGCTCTTTCTAGTAGGTGGAAATAGCCAGATATTTCTGTGTAAAGTCCATGTTTAACCAGAATGTATAGTCAGAAGAAAGGCCCACTGTACTCAGTGTAGTGAAAATTCAATTTCAAAATTGAAGTTCAGATTTCAGTAAGTGAACAGATAAATAAATTAGTTTCATGTAAAAACAAAACTAATAAAGCAGTCTGGGAATCCATTACAGCCTGCACCAAATTCCCTTGTAAAGAGTTTTCCATGAAGAAAACTTGTAGGTCTTGCCTGAACAGTTAAAGACTTTAAGGACAAGACTGAAAAGGATTCACAGTGAGAAGAAGAAATTGTAAAAGGTCAGATTAGTATTGTTTTGAAGAAAAAGAGTTTGAATTTGCATCATCTGACAGAAGAGACAGGGTTTTTTCCCACAATGTTCAGACAGTGCAGGGAAATGGTAGAGGGTATTACAGATTGTTCCCACTACCCTTTTTATACACTATGAAGCCAGATCCTTACTCACGTGGGCTCTTTTGAGGCTTAGGAGGAAGGTGAGCTCTAAAGATGAATAATGATACCTAACATAGACTTCAAAGTGAACTCCTTACATGCCAACTGGTTACTACTACTTAAATGGGCAATGAAAACAGTATAAAAATATACTCCTAGCCATAAATACATACAGCATTTTTTAAATTGAAAATAATAAACTGTTACAGGGATTAGATTAATAAACAGAGGAATAATTGCTGTCCTTTACCAGGGTACAGTATACTCTTTCTAAAATATCCTGCCTTTAATAGTAAACAGTTTCAGAAGCTTCAAAAATATCTAAACAAGAAATGGGAAATCTCCAAGATTTAGAAAGGGAAAATGGTAAGAAATTACTTAAGTAATTATTGATCAACAAACTGATAACACAGTCTTCAACTGCATATATCAGGTTCCCTATTTACAATTAATTTACAATTACATAATCAAATCAACATATCTTAAAATATGTGCATGGTCAGGATTAGCAGATGGCCATCTTACTCTGCTCAAAAATGCCTTCAAAAGCTGGTCTCTGAATAGGAGCTGGCAGGAAAAATATGCAGATGGCTGAAGTAACTTTAATATACATCCATTACTGATACTGAATTAAATGGGACAGATAATTACACATCATAATCACTGATGATTAATTACAAACAACAGACATAAAACATATATGTTTCATATGTTAGTTCTTCAAGTGGACTGCTAAGGCAGCTGGGCATTAAATAAAAAGATTAAAACCCAAACCAGATATGCTGTTGGCAAAAAAAAAACAAGGAAAAAAACCCCATAACTAGTCAATCAGCTGCTCAATACAATAGACATCTCTTGCACTGTAGCCTGAAGGTCAGTCATCTGTGACTCTGATGGCATGTCAAGAAGAGTGATTTGCTTCAGCTGAAAAGAAATCTGCCCATAATTGAAATATAGCCAGTATGCTTTAAATTTAGATCCTTTTTTCCTGTCAGAAAAACAGGAGACAATCTGTATTGTGTACCCACAGGCATAATAAAGAACATGACAATTGAGCACACATGAGAGAGCTGAAATAGCTTTAGGCTACCTATGTTTGGACTACAAAGATATAGCAGTGGTTCCTGAGACCATTCAAAACAGTCATGGAAGCCATCAAATTACAAGCTGCATTCTGGACTGTTGTATCATTTGTAGCACTGTGTCAGCACTGCAGAACAAGTAGACTTCTATCCTTTACCTTGGCCTACTGGCCTCCACACCAATGCTACCTAAAGCCAACATCACACACCCCCTTTAGAGTCCTCAGAATCCTCCTTCAGGCTGCTATTAGTGGTGTCAGAGTTTGTGTGTCCTTTTAATGTAATGGAATTCTTCCCCAAAATTGCTGAATCTACACATAGGTCAAACACAGCACCAGCACTGAGGTGATGCTTCAGGTAAAATAATTTCCTTTTTTTAATGAGAGGCTCATCCTGTCTTATCTACATCCTTACTGAAATACATGTTAATAGAGAACAAGGCAAAACATGGGGGTAAAAAACCAATGTCTTTCACTAAAATTTTATTAGAGGGAGGTTCAAAAGAATATGCCATGTTTCCTTTTTCAGTAAGGATGTTCCCCTTTCCCTTTAACATGCAAACGTCAACTACACTCATCAAAATGTGTCTTCACCTCCTTGTTTATTGTATCAAGCAACATATCTGTAGCATAGTAATTACTGTAGCATCTGAATACAGCATCAGCAATGGCAGCTTTACCCAAGTGTGATGAACAGCACATTGATCACTGACACAAACCTCAGCCCAAGTCCATTTCAAATGTTTACGCACAGCTTTCGGGTCACCAGCCTCAATTATTAATTCTATTGTTGTCACTACAGAAGTGACATACTGCAGACCCTGAATATTTTTCAACAAATAATCCTATCCTGGTCCCATAGGATTTCTGAGTCTATGATTCTTTTTTCAGATAAAACTCTGAAAAGGCAGAGGCGTGGATTAAGATAGTGCACACAGGAGCTGCCAGCAGAAAAAGATAGTTGGGTACAAAGAGCTGTGGTACTTACCCATCTACTGACAACATATTCTTCCTGTGGGAAAATCAAGGTTCAGTCATTGTAACACTACCAAACTGTTCTAAAGAGTATTGAAGGCAAAGACTCGACTCTGCTTCCAGTTTAAACATGTTTGGGTTTTGTTTAACTCTAATTTCTAGGCATACCTATTTTGAAATGATGTGTCTTTAAAGCATTTGAAAAACAGTGAAATATCTTCACTTTCTCAACTTACCATGTCTCATAGCCATTTTTTTTCTATTATTGTTTTCCATTCCCATCAGTCCACTCAGACTTACAATAAAATTTCCTTGAGAAACTTCACTTGAGAAACATCAGAAAGACTGAATGTACCCAGCTGCTCAAGAGAGTAAGATTAAACCCTTTCCACTAAGTTGGTGCAACTCTAGTTGAGAAGGAAGATACCAGCTCATAATTTTAAAACCAGCTGTCCTACTGAACAATTTTACTCTAAAATGCTGGATTAATGAGTTTGATATATGATTTCAGTGGATTGCACCTGACTAACTGGATCCACAGCTTATAGCAATACTGCATATGAGTAATTGTACATGAATGACACATTTTTCTGATGTACTTTTGTAGTGTTCCAACTTGTTCAGCTGCCAGATGATAGAAAACTAGAACTGGGGAGATGGAGAGGAGAAATTGAAATGGGTATTTAAATCCCTTGGATTGTATTATCATTCTGACATTTTAAGAAAATGTATAATTTTGAAATCTGAATTTCATGAATGTTACAGGAGTTTTTCAATTTAATTTAATCGTTACGATTGGTGAAGGCAAGACATGTTACCGAAAACATTTATTTCTCTGTGATTTATATTTTGTGACTTCTCTACATAAAGGAGAGATATAAATTGTGTTTATGGACCTGAAACAGAAATTCCTATGTTTATCTTGAGAATAAAATATACTTGAGGCTATTTAACATGTAGACTTGTTTAAGATGGCTCTATAGATTATCTCTTTTGTATTATACCTTTATATATTTGCCTCTGAAATTTATAATACATACAAATTTCCATTAAAAGTTTTATTAATAAGATAGGACAATCTTTGTGATAGACAGCCAGTTTCACTAAAGAGCTTTAATGATTTTCTGCAGAAACAGATAGCAGTGATCAAGTGTATTTTTAAAAACTATTAATTAAATCATTATGAGTTAACCTTAGCCATCCAGAATTTTGAAGCAAGAACTCTATTAGGGAAGTGCATCGATTTAATTGCACTTTTTATACTCTTAGTCAAAATGTCAAAGTTATGCTCTGAATTGTATATTATCTGATGGCTTGATTACTTGCTTGTTAATAATTGTATCACTCATCTGGAAATAAACTCTTCTGACATTTAGCTTTAGTCTGTTTGCTTTTTAAAGTGAGACGTGATCTAGCTAAGGCAAAGAAAAGAACATGAAGTAGGAAGCGTATGGAATTAATTATTTACTGTGTAAAACTACATTTACATTTAACTGAGTTAGACCTGATCAGCTGGGGTTTTTAAACTCCTACTGGTTATGGATGTGGATGATGTCCTTTTTGGATTTATCTGCCCTCTGCCCGCCCTCTGGGCTTGCTCCCACTGCTGCCAATCCGCCAAGAGACCTCCTCACATTTCCCTCAGAAGTTCCAGCTCCGCAATGACTGTTTGAATAGTCAGGCTGACAGTTTAAGTCACCACGTTGTCTGGACCAATAAAAAGATGCAGTGCTAATACATGTCACTGCAGATGAGAAGTCCTCACAGGAGCTATTGCTGCAGAGCACGGCAGTGCCTTATGCAGACACATACCCACAGCTAAGCTTTTTTAGTCTTCAGGATTCAGTGTGGGCTGGTCATGCTGTGGCTAAATTACACCTTTCAGTGATGATATTCCCATCCACACATAAAATGCTTTGGTCATACAAACCCTGACAACATTGTGCAAGATCTAGGTGGGAGCTAGCTCTCAGTAGAAGAGTAGAGCACAAATCCACATGCTCTGAGTTCTGCACTGGATGGCTAACCATGCTGGTTAGTTCCATCTACTTTGCTCTGTCTAGGCTTGTTCAGCAAACAGAGAAACTGGGCTGCAGGCCTGCTGACAGCACAAAGAAAATTTCAACGCTGGATTTGGTTGCAACAAATACTTTATTTGGGGTAATATCTTCAACATGATAATCAGTCTGTAGAAAACAAGGCTCTAGGAGATCTCATAGAAGCCTTCCAGTACCTAAAGAGGGTTCACAAGAGAGCTAGAGAGGGACTTTTCACAAGGACATGCAATGGTAAGACAAGGGGGAGTTACTTTAAACTGAAAGAGAGTAGGTTTAGATTAGATATTAGGAAGAAATTCTTTACTGTGAGGTGGTGAAGCACTGGAATAGGTTGCCCAGAGAACTTGTAGATTTCCCATCCCTGGACGTGTTCAAGGCCAAGTTCGACAGGGCTTTGAGCAACCTGATCTAGTGGAAGGTGTCCCTGCCCATGGTAGGGGGCTTGGAACTTGATGATCTTTAAGGTTCCTTCCAACCCCAAAAATTCTATGCTTCTATAATAATACAATTCAATTTTTTACTACAGAGTGGACTGTCAGCAGTTATTATTGGGCCTGGATAGACAATTTTCCAAAACAATTTCATATCAGGTTACGAACAGACTGTATTCTATTAATTTCACTGTTTAGTGGGTAATATTAGCAAATAGTTTCTATTTCCTACACAATTAGGGGGCAAAAAAGTGATTGTAACACCATATTTCCTGTCACTGCAACTTCTTCCTTCATGGATGGACGTGATAGAGGAGAAATATTGCACTCATGTCCTTAAAAATATTATGTCTAATATATTATGTAGCAAATGATAAAAATTAATAAATTGTCTCAAGTAAGTAAATTGAGAGTCTTCCAACTCTTTAAGTCATAGCTCACTTCCCACAAGATCTCACTAGATCAGGGATTCAAGTTTCACTGTGGTGCATGCCATCCAAGCGGAGAATTCGGAATTGCCAGTGCAGAGCTCCTCACCACAACCCCGTGTCTCACAGTCTGAGAGGTGCAGAACTAATGAGCTGTTTTCCAGTAATGTTTAGACACATCATAGTAAATTATTGCAATTTAAATATTTCCTATTGTTATACTGAACGCCATGTCAAGCAGACAACAGATGTGCTGATTCTCCTTTTTCAACAAGCTGATTCCACATTCATCCCTCTCCCATTGCAAGAGGGCTGGTGCTGCATTATCACAGCCTATTTGAACATTGTTGATAATTTAAATGCAGTCAGAGCCAAGATAAGATAAGAAAATGGGTAGAGTCATGTTTCCAGCTGCTGCTTTGCAAATAACAAAGCAGAATCTCTCATTCAAAAGGAAAAAAAAAGAAAAAAAGTAGAAAAAAACCCCAAAGTAAAAAACAAGAAAGCGAGTAAAATGAAAATGAAAAACTAGAACAGGAGCTGCCACGTCCCAGAGTTAATTACTGTGTCTGTCTGAGTTCAAATGTCAAACTTGCTACCTGGATGATGTCTCAAAGGTGCTGTATATCACCTAGCAATTTCTGCACTGCTTCCTCCTGCCACCACTTACCTTCTACCAAGAGCACATCAAAAAATTAGGCCCAAGGTTTTACTTAGAAAAATACAGGAGAACATATATTAGAACAGACTGATGATAGACATAATTTAATATATTGCTCTGTCTTTTCATCTGTACTCAATGCATCAAAGTCATCTTTAAAGAACTTGGATTAAACTTATCCATATTGGTAAAATTTGTTGCCAGTACTGTGATGCTTGAGGATGTTAAAATATATTTTAGTTGCTGAAAAATTATGTACATTTTGAATTCACAAAATAAACTTTTCCTGTTAATGGACACTAACTTCCATAGCAGAAGTGATTTAAAATACACTGTGATCATGATCCATAAGAAAACAAATACAACTACTAAAATAATCCTTAAAAAGTGATTTACTAGATATTAATTTTTGTATGTTTCATATGAGTTTAACATACCCTCCTCCAAGTAATAGTACAAAACCTTCAGAAGACCTTTATCTCATATTAAAAACAAACTATATTACTAGAAAATTTTATCCTATGAAATATAGAACCATAGAATCACAGAATGGCTTAGGTTGGAAGAACCTTAAAGATTGTCTAGTTCCAACCCCCTTGCCTTTCACGATCATCATAATCAAGTAGTTTGGGTTGGAAGAGACCTTTAAGTTCATCTAGTTCCATCAAAAAATGAACGGTAACAGAGGCAGGAGAGAGGGAACACCTTACAGAAGAATGAAATCTCTGCTAGTGACTGCAGGCCATATATATTCAGGTGTCTGTTCTCCTTTGCTTTGTAAACCTTGTGTTCTTGGTCACCTCACTCCAAACTGAAGAGGACCTTACACAGAAGGACTAGAGAGGGCATCAGCTCTGAAGAGAAAGTAACTGAAAACCTTCTCGCATTCCCTCCCTCTCCTTCCTTCCTCCCTTTCTTCCTCAGAAGACATTTTTGTGCTATACCTGAGTGAGGTTCTGATAACTGGCCTCCGCCTCAGAATTTAACTGATAATGCACGCTAAAAGTCATTTAATACTAATTGCAGATTATTTAAGGCATAGAGGCCTGATCCACTGCAGAAGCATCACATCATTAATGTAAGTGCAGTGATTGGTATCTGCACTCTGTATCTGCGTTTGGCTGGATCAAGCAATTCAGCTAAGAGAACTCATGTTCTCTAACCCTTGATGTCATCGCTCATTGCTCTGTGGAATGCTCTCAGCCAATGTATAGTGAGCATTAAAATATGAAACAGTCTAACACTTGGAAACATTTCCCAGAACAACTCAAGCTGACGTGGCAGGGAAGGCACACTGAAGGTCTGTATTCTTCTCTATTTCACTCCTTTCTTTCAGAAATACCACTGAAAATGGGATACAAGCAGCAGTGGGATCATGAGATTTCTGCAACACTGAAACTTTTGGGGGGTTTAACCATTGTGCCATCACTGCTCAGAATTGTGCTGCTTTTATTCTGGAGCTTGGCAAAACAGAATGAAATGAACTGGCCAAGAATTGAGTGCTGGCAATTCAATCGTTGGCCCAGCAGTCACAGATGTTTTCAAGGCAGCTCATGCTGTGCTGTTCACCAGTGTAGTCAAAACTTGAAATATTCCCCAAACAGTTGTCTTTAACTGGGTTTAAATGGATGGGTTATGGACTGAATGCATATGTATCACCAGATATGAAACTAGCAAGCACAATAATAGAAAAACCCTTCAGAAACTTGGGGGCTACTGTTCTGTGTGAAGGGATGTAGTGGTTTTGGTTCAAAATATTCATTACTTACTTATGTTCCTTCTGTGAGATAAGAATTAGGAGAAAAGCAAAGCAGGCACAAACCTTAAACAGTTGCAGTACAATGAAAGAGTTTTATTACTAATAGAGTTAAGAGTAAAGAGAAAATAACAAAACAAAATTAAAGCAAATCCCCCCCCCCCAGCACTTCTCTCCTTTTACCCAGCTCACACAAGGGATAACAGAACATGGGATGTTAGTCAGTGTTCCAGTTCTTGAAAAGTCTCTCTCTTATGCTTAAGGAAAAAAAAGGGTTTTCCTTCAGTTGCACGTGGTTCCCAAACTGCCACTAACAGCAGATCCGCCCGGAAACAATCAATCTGCTGTGTGTAGAACATCTCTCCCATGAAAAATCTCACAGTTCCTTCACACTGCAAAACATGGGCCATCACATGGGGTTATTCATCTTTTTAAGGATAAGTTCTTTTGGCCTGAACACAAAGGCTTTCTTCGCCACAAGTCTCTAACAGCCTCTTACTACTTCTATATAGCCTGGCATAGGCACTCTTCACAATCTTCACAGGCACACGAAGATACTCCATCCCCCCATGTTCTTCAAATGGATTAAAGAGACAAACAGTTTGTGGTATTACAGTTTCTTACCACGGCAGGCAAGAAAGTTTCTTTTAAGCTACGCGCGAGAATCGCGGCACCGCCCTCTTTTCTCCCGTCGCCATGCTCAGCTCCGTCCCACATGACTCACTTCTCTTTCTCTCTGACTCTGAAGCTGCCATGTTGAAGAGTGTTCTTGTTCAGGCTTTACGGTGGGGAAAGCCTCGCTCCCTCTGTGCTGCTGGCTGCGTGGTGTCCTCTTCAGTTCAGCACGGAGTGTGCTGGCTGCAGACAGGAGGCTCTGCCGGCTCCCGTTGACTCCGCCGGCTCCACATGGAGAGGAGAGGGACCCGCCTGTCCCCAGAAGCCGCGCTGGATGGGTTTAGCTGTGAGCAGTCCATGGCTGGTTTTAGCTGCCTGCGGCTCTGGGACAGTCCCCCCCAGCGACCCAGGGTCCGTGCCGCAGTGTTGGGAAAGGGGGAAAGGGGCAGTGGCCCCGGCCCGGCCCGGCGGGGCCGGGAGGCTCGGAGCCCCCCCACCTCCCAGCAAGCGAGCTCCGACAAAAGGGGCAGTCCCCCCTTTCTGTGCGGTTTAAGTATGTAAATTGTGAGAAGCGTAATTGGTCTTAAAGACTGTCCATCAAATCAGGGTCAACCCAATACAAGGGATTAATGGAATACAGGATGCCTTCAATATCCAGAGATCTGTTATTAGGTTCATGCCAATACTTTGTTCTCTCTTTGCAACGTTATAAATGATGTGTCATGCCAACCCTGATTCTAGGCAACCCAAAGAACCATCTGCTGCCTTGATTGCAGACGCCTTGTCCTGACATGTGCCAGCAGGACAAGTGGCAGCACAATGGTGTTCAGAGTACCATGCTGGAATGTGATCCTGGACGACTGACAACAAACTGGGTCTGTTTGCTTTCTTGTTTGGATACTGGGCATGTTTTCCTCTTCACAGTATCTTTGTGAACAAAGAAACAGCTTTGCAGCCGCCAAATACTTAAAGCTGTCAAAGGTGCATTGTCTGCCTCAGCAAAGATGATAAGGAACACCTGTATGTATTTAAATTCCCAGTCTTATCAGCAACATGTTGAAACTCATTCAATGATCTTATAGTTCACTGGTGCTATTGCCTTTTATTTAAATTCAGCATTTTTCCAGGCATCCAATGTAAGTGAAATAGCTGTCTGACTGTGGTGAAAAATGAAAATGTTGCATATAACTTCATCACATCCTGATTTTACATTATTTTGATCTTATTCTTTGAAGAATATCACTATCATTGAAGGAATAAATCCTGTTGCACATGAACCTGATAGGGGAAAATAGGGTTTTGTAAAGTATAATGTAATTCCCTGCTTGCAGTACACAGCTGTAACTGAGAAGTAATAACTTTTGTCTAAAAAAAGAATCCATTGTGCTAGCTGATTCTCTGAGACAGTCAACTTCTGCATATAGTAAAATTTTGTAATAGAATTGTTTTTCACAGTAAAGCAACTGGAAGGCTGATTATTAATTATCTGTACTTTATCTTTCAAAAATATATATGAATAAAAGGACAGAATCCCAGCAGGAAGACCAGTGTTTTAAATCCTTTTCAGTAGGCTAAAACTTCATAAACACTGTGATGTTCAGATATAAGCACGGAGAAAAGATCTTCCCAAAGAAAGGAAGCCACCCACCTGTGCAAGCAAAACCTTCCCATCTCTTGTCATATAATCAGATATATACTGTTGCATTCAACCACTGTCTGCAGCTAGTTTGAGAAAGGTTTTTCCCATTGCTGCAAGCAGAATAATAGCATGAGCAAGGAATAAAGGCTGAACAGAACTGGCCTGTAGCATGGGAAAAACATCCTCTGAGCACTGCTGCAGAAGCAAGGGATTGTATGACAAAACCCACCCATAAATTTCACATTCTCTGTGCAAAAGAAATATAGGTGAACCTATCATACCCCATGTTGATGATCACTTTTCTCTTCTCCCTCAAACTCACTTTAATTCTTCCTTGTCCAAAGTGAGAAAAAGGTAATTTGAGCTAAGAATGATCTGATCAGCCAGTATGGGGGGTTGCATGAAAGGGGAGGTTGTGATGTATTTTTGCAGACATCCCAGTTTTGAAGACGTACCCATCATTAAATGAGGCTCATTGCTCACAGCACTGTAGAGCCTGTGGCCGGGTCCAGGCTGCTGAGGCTCTGTGGGGTTTCTGAAGGCAGATCTATTGGCAGCAGTCCTGAGGGTGACATATTCATGCTAACTCAGAGCACAGTAAATGAGTCCCATCAGTACTAGTTCACAGCTCTCTGCACCACACAGCAGTAAGCAGTACAGCTGTATCTATGTGCCTATTGATCTTCTCATACTTTGCATCCTCTTTATCCAATTCCTGCACTCGTGTCTAGCTATCTTAACACCATGATAAGCCCCTCAGTGTGTAGATCTAATACTAGACAATTCAGTGTTGCACTTTGAAGGATTAAAAATATGTTTTCTTTCTTGCTGTGGTCCAAAGTTGTATCTCAGGGTCATTTTCCAGCTAAGTAGTATGCATGGTATTATTCCTGGGTCCCTATACCAGTGCACAGGATGGATGTGCAACAACTTGTGTAAAAGCACCATTTTGATCTGACTTCAGCTACAGTTAATTTGATTTAGCAGTGACAGGACAAGCTCTTTCGGTGTCTGGCTTGTGTACACAATGGTAAGGTAATTTTGCAGGCATGCAGGAAAAGCTATGTTAATGCAGGCTATTCTCTGAGAGGTTAATGGCAGCTTGCTTTGGATTTGTACCAGCAGTAAAGAGAGACACCTGCTTTTGCCTCTGTTGTTCTGGATAGGGAGTGGGATGGGGACAGTCAAGGTATTGTCCATTTCAGCTCCACCTGCTATGATGAAAATATAAAGAGATGCTTAGACCCAATGTCCAGGCAACCACAAACAGGCAGAAAACCAATTACTCTTACTGTCTTGACCAGACAGTAGTAAAAGCCATAATCTTGACTGGAACTCTTTTTTTTACCTGAAAAAATATAGTATTTTTTCCATAGTACCACTTCAATAATCCAAAAGATCTGGCAGTTAAAAAAATCCAAATTAATGGAAAAGTTTCACTTGCTTTGTAGCTGTCTCAGGTCTGGGTCTCATGTTTTCCAGCCTATTTTTATAAGTCTAAGAGCAGCAATGAAGCATTTCAAATCCCAGACAATGTGAGACTTATAATAATAAAAAAAATTTTAGAGCAGACATGATAGATGACGAGGACCTTCCTTTCATTTTATTAGTGAGTTGCAAAATTAATTTTGTGCCAGAACTGGCTGAAGTAATACAATAGCATAAAATTGAACAATAACCTGAAAACCACTTTTTTTTTTTTTTCTGTATTTCTAAGTGGCAGTATTTGTATGACTTTTGGTTGTGAGTAGAATTTGTGGTGCTTTTGCTCATCCTTCTTTATAAAGGAGTATTACAGCTTTCCACTTCTGCAGATACCTGAACCAGCTCATATGTGAGGTAGCTAAAGAGAAAAACAAATAAATGTTCTTCTGTTGGAGATACCTGCCGTGACACAGCATCATCTTTTTTCCCAAAACTTATCTCACTTTTCTCCAGGGCAATTAAAACCTAAAACACTTTCAGATTCAGCGGAGATGAGATGGCTTCAACAGTTAGTGAAATTTGGAAGCAGACTGACTGTAGTAATAATGAAAGTATTTGCCCTCAGATGCAACTTTCTTTTCACCTTGGAATGACATTTAATGCTATACAAGGGCCAGAAAACTTCAGAATATTATTTCTCATATATTAACTCTGAAAAAGACAGTATTTTATTGCAAAAGCCCTTTATTTCCACTGAGTCTGTTCAAATGCTTGCCTGATATTAGAAAAACAAGTTGTCTCTTTGGAGTTTGCTGTTTCAGGATGGCATTTCACCTGTGTATTTCTATTTTCATACTTTTCAAATTGTTATGATCATTAAGATCTTAAAATCTCAGCATTTCAGAAGTTCCTATCTAAGCAATTGTTTCTCTTTCAAGACAGTAACTTTTTTAATCCAAAATATAGGTACGATGTTGGGGTCCCTCCCCTGCCATGTAGCCCTGGGAGAGGGGCCCTGGGGAACAGACACGGGGTTTCCCTTCCCCTGGTCAGTCTCATTTCCCATTGGTTGGTTTGGGTTCCCCGGGGTGGCCAAGGACCCTCGGGTCCCGTGACTGGAACAGTTCCTGAGCAGAGCCCCGGCCATGCGGCTGGAGAAATAAACATCTCTGAAACATCTACCAGGAATCCGTCCATAGATATTTCCTTTCCACGGGACTCCTGGTTTGATATATGCATGTTACAGTAATCCCCGCTGTAACAGTACATCTGTGGTAGATTCAAACAAATGACCTGACACTACTGAAATTGTGTAATATGATTTAAATTTTGCAAGGATGCATTTTTTTTAACAGTTGAGGTTGTAAACTTAACAGAAGCTTTAGAAAGAATCAATGAAAGACCACCAGGATATCTTAGTGATTTTCATATTCTCAGTAAATATAAAACACAACAATTTAAATTAAAAATAACACACAGCTGTTTGTATTAAAACCTCCTACTAACATATTTCAAAACCAACAATATAATAGATTTGACATTATCTACATTACATATTTTTGTATTCCCATGGTTTAGAAGCATCATTGTTGAGTGACACCAAAGAGGTACACAAAGCTTTTAAAACATTTCCACTAACAGAGGTGCATTTTCAGGAAACTGAGTCAATAAATGAGACTTATGCTTTAATTCACCTTCAAATCTCAACGAAGTCTTTTTTTTTCTTTTTTTCTCTTTTTCTTTTTTTTTTTTTTTTCTTAAGGTGATTGCAATCACAATGGTGGGGAATGTCTTGTGCCAGTGCTATAACAAACCAGTACAGGACTCATGTTCTTTAAGCTCTGGCCTCAGGGCATACATGACGTTTATGTCCTTGACAAACACAAAAGAGCAAAGGAGTGATCAAAACATGGTTGAATCCCAAAAGATTTTTGTTTTCTTTCCTTCAGTCTTGTCACACCACACTTCTCTGTCTCTCTCTCTCCTCTTTTTAAGCTTATTATGAGAGCTCATTTGAATCATCAGTCACATGCTGTAGAATAAATCTATACAGATTTATTGCATTGCTGTGCTTCCCCGCTCCCAGAAGGATATACTCTCATTTAAAAAAGAACAGTAAATCTTATACTACATAATCAAACAGAAGATTGGGAAAGATACTGTACACAAAAGACAATGATAAATAGCAACATAGAAAGTGGGGGAAACGCATCTAGTTGAATATTTTAACTGTTGGTTTTAGGTTTGGTCTCAGCAATTTTCATTTGTATTTCAGAAGCAAAATCAAGCAATACATTAATTAATCTTAGAAATTATATCCAAACTATGTAAAAAAATTCAGCAGAAAGAAAGCCAGTTTTCCAGAGAAACTAGGTATATGACTGGTAAAAATGAACTACCCCTGATCTCAGAAAAACGCAGGCAAATAATGCAGGAGAAAAAATACTCCAAAATATCATGGAGTTGGTATTGGATATAAAATTGTGGAAATCTCATTTGTATTTCCAAAGCACAAATTAAAAAGTTGTGGGGCATTTGGCTTGAATACTCAGACTGACCCATCAGTACATGCAGTGGTCTCGCTCCACCTGGTATCAGCCAGTTTATACTTCAAGTACTGTGTTTTCCTCCATATAAATTCTACAGAATAATGGAATGAAGTCAGAAACCAGTTACCAAGTGAAGTTACCTTACGGGAAGAGCTGGTAATCCTAAACTTGTGAAGCTCAACATGATAAACAAAGATTTCTGGTGGAAACATCAGGGTATGGTGCTATTCAGGGAAGCAGGCTGCCCAGAGAAGTGGTGGAACTGCCATCCCTGGAAGTTCAGAAGACGTGCAGATGTGGCACTCAGGGACATCGTTTAGTAGTGAACACGGCAGTCATGTGTTAACAGCTGAACTCGATTTTAGAGGCTTTTTCCAACCCTGACTATTCTATGATGCTATGATCTATGGTATTCAGTGCACAGCATAGAAGAGCTGTTAACGTTAAGTGCAACCTAGGATAAAGAAAAATGTGATTTCAGTATAAGAAAATACTTATTGGAATATTCTTCCAACAGCCAGGGCAGAAGGCCCCAAGGCAGAAATCGCTTGACATGTGACCTGACCACTGCTGGGTGTTAGCAGGACCAGGCCCTGGGTATCACTGAGAAGAAGGGGAAAGTTCAATGTGGGTGCAGCTGTGGCCAGATTCACAAGACCCCACCCCTCACTTGACAGGGCAAGAGAACAACCTGGAGAAAACTATTTTCAGAGACTCCACAGAAGAGTGCACCCATACCCTGCAAACAGGGCACTTTCATCACTGCCTAGGAGAACTTGCTCAAAAAGTACTGCTGTTGCACTGGGGAAAGTGTAATTAGCTTCTACTGTTGCCTTTCCAAAAAGGCTGAGAGTTGAAATTGTTAGATGTTGACATGATTATTAAGTATTACTGCATTGAGATATTTAGGTTTGATACATGGGAACTTGCTAAAGAGCAATGACAGTTAATGCAAATGTATTTCCTGTAGCTTCTCTTGGCATTAGAGTTTTAAAACAAATCTTCAAGTAGATTACTTTCTTAAATCCTAGCGAAGAGATTCAGAATAACTTTTTACATCTCCTTCCCTCACTGCCTTTCATTTGATGAACACTAATATAACATATGCTCTGCCCTTCATGCTTGCAGTTCTTTCTCATGTAAAGAAAAGCAAAACCAAAGGCAGTTTTCTCTGCAGAATCTGTATTTCTCATCATTTCTAACTGACTATTGGTGTTCCAGCACCCTATGGACTACATTTCTTCCACATCCTTGTTTCTTCTTTTTTTTAGAAGGGTAATTAACATGGTATTTTAAATCCTGTTTTTTTCTGCAAGGCTGCATTGCAGTCTTCTACTTCTCTGCTTCCTTTTTTCCTTTTGAATGTACTTCCATCTTTTGATCGTCCCCTCTCCCTCTACAACTACAACTTCCCAATAACCAATGCCCTTGCATTAATACTGTCCCCATCTTCACTTGCATGGTTCCACCACCTAACCTGTGCCCATTCATTTAATCCCACCTCTAGCTACTTTGACACTTCCTGAAGGTCCCATATTTAAAGTCAGGGCATCTAAACCGAAATTCCTGAGGCTGTGTCTGAAACCACTGACTATAGCAATGGTATGAAGGTTTTCCTGTATCACCATTAGCATGCTGTGTGTTAGAAAAGCCAGTTCCTTATTTTTGCATCAACCTCATACCATACAAGCTGAAGGTAGCTACAGCACTGAGTTCCCCATCTTGAGCAGCCTTTAGAGAGCCTCTGTTGACAAGAGGAAGCTGACCTTTTAAATTCTATTGCCATATTTTTATATCTTTCATTTATTCTCCATACACAATTTGTTAATTTTCCCCCATTTGCTTTGCAATTCCCAAACAACCAAAAAATTATCATTATTTGTCATATGAGGAAAAGTAGCTTTTAACCAATCTTCTGTGAATCCTATAAATATTGCATCCATTTACTATGTAATAAAGTTCAAAAGCTACTTTAGATTGTTTTGACCAAATTATTTAAAGGAAAAAAATTTCTAATTGTAATGCTATTTTAGTAGCATACCAGTTTAGTTATGATTTTATAATTATATATTCTAATGAGAACTGTGCAATCCCTTGCAGTACACAGAAGCATCTTTTCATTCACTGTTTTCAACACACAGTTATCAAAATGTTCTCAAAATGTAATTAGTTTCTATGTTTTCTTATGATTAAAGCCATTGCAAAGGATGTTTCACAGAAATCTGTTATCCGAAAATGAACATGCTTAGTGCTGTGTATCCTATATCTGGATATTCATTTAGGGCACACAGCCAAATCTGGCAGTTGTCTAGAATTTTGTTTTTATTGAGCAATCAGTTGAACGTTCATTCAGCATTTTTCCATACTTTGAAGCAAGCAAACAAGCACAATCAACAGCTGCTTCGCTGACAAGAGTCATTCCTCCACTCATACTTACCCAGTTTTAAACCCTAGACACAGTAATACATGAACCGTCCCTGCGATACAATGTTCACTCCAAATCTGGCAATCTTTATCATCCTATTCTATGCCCAATGTTTTCTCCTCTGGTAATTTTTCTGAGATTCAAGTATTCTCTTTGTCCACCTACATAAACTTCTCAGAAAAACTATTTACTTCAAACTCTTCTTGAATGGCCTCCTGATACACCAACCACTTGTGCACACTGTTACCAAGCTTCCTTGCCAGAATATCTATTGTGGGGTTTTTTTCCCAGGAATCAGGACTGAGCCTCACAGAATATTCCCAGACTGGTAGTTCCACTCGGCTTCACTAGCTCTTTACCACATTATTCCCGGTGTGCTTGTCTATACTATACACAGGAGCAGTGCAGGAAGACCCCCAGGTTATCTCTGGAGAGGCTGGCTCTGAAACTGGAAACCATGCAGTTGCTTTCTTACGGCTTTGCATCTGGGTTCCCAGCCCTGCTTCTCAGTTCATCTACTGGTGACTCCACAGCTTTTGTTTCCTAGTCTGCATGAATTCAATGCTAGCTAGAGGACACAGATCAGTATTATTGCTGTATTGGACCGGGCAGGCATATCCATAAATCAATAACCTATTTTTAAGAAAATCCTGGATTAGAAAAAATGCTCAGCCCAGCAATATGAACTAAGGATTTAATTTCATTTCACATGGAAAAGATGGCTTCATCAGAACTTAAATTGCAGAAGTGGTTTCCAGAGTCTCCTAGATCATACCTAAGCAATCAATTACTTCCAGGCTTCCCTGTGTTAGTTATTAGTGAGAATAATCCGTAAGTTTGTGATAGGGATCTCTAATAAGCATGCTTATCAGTGCATCCAGGCTTGAACAGGATGCCCTTTTTGTGGCAGTTCTTATGTACAGCACCCAAACTTTAAAAATCTCCTGGACACAAAGGCAGCTTTGCACAGAGACTGAGGGAGCTGCTGTTCCCCAAGGAATAGCATTGTCTTCATTCAGAAGGGCCATCAGATCATCCCTTTTTACGTGGACAAACAGGGAGGCACCAGAAAACGCATGGGATGCATGTGGGATGTCAATGGACCGATGCCCAGTACTGACCGCAACATGCAAAAGAAAGGCAAGGTTGGCAGCTGGGCTGATTGATGATACATCTTCACAACTGGATTTTGGTGATGGAGGAAATTAGATTTCTCTAATGGGAGTTCGGCCATTTATAGGAACAAGCTGCCGGTTTTCTGCTCATATCAGTGGACAGTACAGTTACCAAGAAATGCTTCCTCCATCTAACAGGAAAGAAGCTTGCAATACACATTCTCCTACCAGCAGAAGTCTAGTTAAGGTTAAGGAAAGATAAAAGAACAAAAAAATTACAAGCCAGACAAGAATTTATCTGTGCAGATATATAAAAGCCCATCCAAACTGTCAGGTTGGCTTCTGGACTATTCAGCATCCAGAACATCTGCAATAAAATCTGGCTTTTGAGATCCACAGGCACTATCTGGTGCTGAGCATCTTTTAGTAGAAAGCTGCTGCATTTCTGAGGCAGGTTTGAGGCATGTTTAGGCATGGTGAGACCTTTTGTCAGCCACACACAAATTGCTCCAGTATTTTTTAGTTGTTGGAACTGACTCTGCGGGACCATGAAGCAGTTACTAAAGCCTATCCCGAAATAACCAAGGATAAAACCACAAAATGGCAGCCACTGATGCTGTCGAAACTGCCTTTTTAAAAAGCCTTGAGACACTCACATGCTCCTGATAGAACAGAGGAAAGTTTCATTTAAAACATTAATCTCCCACTAACTGAAATCTCTTTCACAAAAATTAAATTTCCACATAGCCATGAGTTCAACCTGCAGTAAATTTCTGCGAGCAACACAATCTCAGTCAGATTTCACAGAAACAAAAGGTGCTGAGAACTCACAAGGATGTCTCACAAAGCTGGTTTTGGTACTCCATGGCAATCAGCTTCTCATTGCTGTGTCATTTATCCCAACCCAGCGTCAATCTGGCTCCCTGCCTTCAATTTTCTGTTTGCATGTCTGGATGCTAAATCAATTGGTGACAAAATTATTGAAAGAATTCTATGCAAACACTAACATAAAATTTAACATTGCTGTCCACCTGACTGGACTGAAAGACCCTCCTTTAAACAAAAGCAAATTGTCTGCTTTTCAATTCCTCTCTCTGCAAAACAGCTACAAGGTTAGGTTTGGCATTGAGAAGGAAGCACTCATTGAGAGTATGAAAAACTATCTTTATGCAATCTTTCTTCACATCCAAGATTTTTTTTTTTTCAGATAAAGGCAAGCAGATAGAAGAGGAAGAATAGTATTTTTCATCAAACAATAATTTTGTTTACAATAGTTCTCTGAACCAATTAATTTTCAAGCTTTGTGTCACACTTGTTAATGAGACAGTAGTACCCAGCATCCCTCCTCCCAATGTTAAAGACTATCAGTTGTATTAGTGCCGTTTACAGCCGATTTACTTCTATTTTGGCATCACGTACTGATAAAAAGGCTTACTGCAGAAACGAGAACTGTTTCTCCATAAAGGCTCATCGCCTTCAGTCCTGCACCCTCTGCCAGACCGGCCCCCCGCTGCCGCCCACCACCCCGGGGAGCCTTTTCCCCGCGGGCTGTTCTGTGCTCCGTGCCCAGGCCGGGCAGCGGGCACCGGGAAGGCAGCGCTGGCGGCCGCGGCACGAGGCAGGCCTCCCCGCCTTACAGCGTGCGCCACGAAGGGGTCTCTGGGGAGCGGGCCGCGGGTGGAAAGCAGCCAGGGCCAAGCCCGGGGTGGGTCGCGTCCCTCCCGTCCGGGGGGTCTCCCGGCCCTTCGGGGCCGCCCCTCTCCGATCCCGCGGTGCCGCGGGAGGGGCCTGAGCCGCGGCCCGGCCCGGCGGGGCGGCAGGGGGAGCACGAGCGCGAGCCGGGAGTAGCGCGGGGCGAGCCGGAGCTCCCGTTGCCAGCGGCGGCCGCCGTGGGAGCCGCACGGGAGACTCCTCGGAGCCGGAGCGAGGCGGTGCGGAAAGCCCGGCGCGGGAGCCGAGGATGCAGCCGCTACCACCGGCCTCTGCTTAGCCGCCGGCGCAGCCCCCCCGGCGGCGGCTCCAGCACCCGCCGCCCCTCGGCGCCGGGCAGCAGGAAGCGGCGCTCGGCCGGCTCCCAGCGCCCCCCCTCCCCTCCCCGCCCAGCGCAGAGCGGGCGCCGGCGGCAGGGCCGTCGCAGGAGCAGCAGGCGCTGGCGTCGGATGCCTGCGCTACGCCATCCCGGTGCTGCCGCGGCCTGGACTCCGCGGGGAGCACGGACGATCGGCGGGCAGCGGCAGCCTCTCCTTTGTGTCCCAGGTCGGTGCTGGGGAGCGGCGAGAGGGCGCAGGGTGGTCGGGCACAGCGGCGGGACCATGTCCGTCCCCTCCCGAAGGGCTGGGACAGGCGGGTACCCCTCCGTGCCCGGCCTGTCTCCGGGGCCGCGGGCATGGCGGGCGGGGGACTTGTGTGTTCGGGCTGACCTCCTCCTCCCCGCACCCCGGCAGAAAACTCGGGGAGCTTTTCCGCAGCCCGACCGGGTGGGCGGCGAGGCGGAGCGGGGGGCTCGGCCGCCTTCGCCCTGGGGCACGGGACGCTTCCCGCGAGCCTCCGGTCGGGGGATGGCTCGTGGCCCCGGGGAGGGGCTCGTGGCTGGAGAAGTTTCTGCCCAGGCAGCGTTTCGCCGCCGCTGTTGATTGTTTATCGCTCCGAGGCGGCGACGAAAATAGGTCAGAAATAATGTCCCGCTCGTCCGCGCCGCGAAGTGTCCGAGGGCCGGCCGGGGTGCTGGGAAGTGCCGGAGGCGATGGTGCCTTTCCCCTCTTTTCTTTCCTGAGAAATACCGGACCCTCACAGGGTTTGAAACACTGTGGGGAGGAGGGGAGGGGGCGTTAATTTTTTTTTTTTTTTAAATGTTGGTTTTTGCGTGCAGTGTAGAAAGTTGCTGGCCGAGCGTTAGGAATAACTCCCAGCTATTTCCTGGTGCGCGGAGGGCGGCACTGGCGGCTCCCGCCCTCCCGGTCCGAGCGGGAGCAGCCCGTTCCCCTCGGAACGCCGGCGGAGCGGCGCAGGGCGCTGTGGGCCGGCGGTGCCGTGCCTCCGGCAGATGCTCGTAACCCCTGTTACCGTCGGCAGGATCTCGGCCGGGCTCAGTTAACCTCGGGGCGTGCTCGGCAGGATTTGCATGATCAGTAAGCGCTCTGGTGGAAATAATCTTTCTTTCTTGTGTTACTGTAAGCAAAATTTCGAACAGAACCTATTTGAAAGCTTTATTTGGTAATTACGCGTTGCAAACATACTGCTTGGAAGAGAGGTTGCATAGCATAACGGATTTTTAAAATTTGTAATTGGGGGATTTACAGTCATGTTGATACTATAACTAAAGCGGTATTTGTGCTGATATGTTTAAGCCCACTTCCCCTTTCTTCTGGTTGCAGAGGATTTTGCTGACTGAAAAGTAAACAAGCTCCTGTTTGAGATCTTACATATTATCAGGTAGAGAGGACATAAATGCCTATTTTGTTTTACTGGGTTTTACATTGTTTTTTAAGTGATTCTTTCAACTTGCTTAATGTATTATAAATAGGCAAAGTCTAAGGTAAAATCCACATGCACCACCTTTTGGTTTGCTTGACCAATAGCAAGGAGCAAATGCTGCGGAATCTTTGTAACTCTGGAAGGGAATGTATTACATTTTCATCCATTAAATAACTCCAACTTAGCATTTTGATTGTGAAGATAAAATTGCTTGGCCTTTTCTAAGGGATAAATAGCACAGCCCAAACATGGCTCAGTAAATCTCTGCTTTGCTGGAGCATTACAGCTTTTTTACAATGAAAGAATTCTGGATTTGTGGAGGAACAAATTAAGGACTCCAGCATAGTTTTTATTATTCTGTTCTACAGTTCATTGCCCATTAGAACTGAACTGTTTTGTAGGAAGTGAACAATAATCTGGGTTCTAGCTGTATCTTCGCTAATACTTTAAATGAATGAAGCACAGAGTTGTCATCTTGCTCTGTTTCTACCATGTGACTGTGCCAGTAGTCACAGTCTGAGTACCTGCATTTGGTATGTCAGAGTATAGCTGTAAATCTTAGTCTGTATTTTCCTTGGATGGACCAACTTGTTTTCCTTTTCCCACCACTCGTTTTTCCCCTTGTAAGTGGCATAAGTCAATTCTTAAGCTTTCCCTTGGCAATTGATAAAAATCAGAGAATATTAATTTGAATTCATGCTTTGGAATGGTTTAAATATCCCTTGTGTGAAATACAATCCTACACAACTGGTAACAGTTGACTGATATGTGAAAATACTGGGTTTGGTCTTAAATTAACACTTTATTAATATAAAATTGATTTGTTACCTTCAATTCAAATTATGGTCAGTACGACCGGCCTGGATAAGATTTG
Source organism: Corvus hawaiiensis (assembly GCF_020740725.1). Taxonomy (NCBI): domain Eukaryota; kingdom Metazoa; phylum Chordata; class Aves; order Passeriformes; family Corvidae; genus Corvus; species Corvus hawaiiensis. The sequence goes on from NC_063215.1 coordinate 30,764,164, forward strand.
GCATGAATAGTAATAGGTAATAGTAAAGTGCACACAGCAACTGAAATATCTCTTCAAAGCTGTGATATTGAAAATGCGCCAAACCAACACATTTGTTGGTTCAATTTAGTTCCATTGAGATAGAACTTACTTTTGTTTTGAGTTAGGTAAAACCTCAAAAATAACACGTTGGGCTCTGTTCAGATTTCAGAAAAGCTAAGCCCTTGCATCTCTTCTGAAGCCCCAGTGATGGATGTGACACTGTAACCTGATACTGCAGTTTTGTAGTCTTAACATTTCCCTTGGCTGTACCTGGGTTTCAAAGCTCAGTTCCAGGACTGTCTCTGGTGTTTTTTTCCTCACATAGAAGAATTAGTTCCCAAGCAGGGAGAGATGTGAAAACTGAGATCCATTGCTCACTCTGGCATTCCCTGTTGACTTTGCTAGTCAGTTATCTGCTGAGAAAGACTCTGAAAAGTTCTAGAGGACTTCATTGTGGTTTTGAGATATGATAAACACTCTTTGACAGGATGTTTCTATCAGCATCTCATTCTGACCAGGTTACAATCTGGTGTTTTTGGTGCAAGCTTCTCTTGCTGGAAGTGATTAGAATGGGATATGAATGCCACAGCCATCTGTCTGGCTGGGGAGGTGCATAGGAAAGCAAATCCTGGCAAAGGAGTGAGGCAGATTACTGTGAGTAGCAAGGTTTTGAACTACTATGGGAGCCCTTTATGAGCTCTGACTCTTGTACTGTTTTTTTCCTTGAAGAGAACCTGGTTGCCTACACCAGTGTAAGAGGCAGGTACCTGAATGTTTATTAATGTAATGCTGAGAGTACTGATGCCTGTGTCTCTCCCTTGGCCTGGCTGCTGTCCCAAACAAATTTGAAAGTTAAATCAGTATCAAAGATGGACCTCAGTGTGAGAACCAGCAATCAAGGGTTGTGAATTCTTGTTACTGTTGACCTTGTTTCAGTGTTTCAAGTTGTTATTGACAGAGACTAATGTTTCTCATCCTTGCTTGGTAACTGTTTCATCTTGTACTTTGTGTTTTCTGTCTTGAAGTCCTTTTGTTCTTTTTCATCTCCCAATCCCTACAGACTGCAGGACAGTCTTGGCAGAATATACTCTCTTGTTAACCAAGGTGGAAGAGTTGCAGTTTTATTGTGTGGGTTTCCCCCTCTCCCCTTTTCCTCTGTACAGAAAAATACAGTCTCACTAGTGCTTTGTTTTCATGACAGAAAAGATGAGTAGCACCTGTGTGTTGACCAGCCATTGTCCCTGATGAATATTTGTTTTGACAGCCTGTTGTTGAGTGTCAGTTACCTCTGACAGGCTGTTGCTCAGAGAGCCTGTAGCCTAAATAAATATTACTTGGTTGAGTACCAGCACATGAATTTCTTTTGGTTAACTATGAGCATAACTCAGAGTTTCTTGAATTATTAATTATTTTATCTTGCATTCAATATTCCTCCTAATGAACAAGCATGGAAAATATGGGGGTTATTTTTGTTAATGAAAAGTTTTTTTATCTTGCAATCTTCAAAAGCTTTTTAAGTTATATAATATATCCTGGTGATACAGTTCAGTGGTTACAGTGGTTGTGCTGGGTTGACATTTGGACTTGATGATCTTTGAAGGTCTCTTCCAACTTTGATGGTTCTATTCCATGATTCCATAAGTCATAATCCTGCTGCTTTAAAACAGGAATGAGAGATTGGTTAAATCCATTCAAAAGTCACATTTTCGGTCCCTGTGAGCTTGCTATGATCATACTATGCTTCGAAAAAATGCTAGTCTTTCTGCCACTGCTAGGCAAAGCAGTAAAGTATGTCCTTACATTCTGTTAACATTACTGCACCATGTGTTTTCTCCTTGGCAAGACATGTGATTTTATGTTTGCTACGCATCTGCTGATTTTGGCCTTCTCTAGCATTTTGCTAAGCATGTTTTGAACACACTAATTCATTGGATACATCTCATTAAGTATTGTGTGTAGGAAAATAAGTTACTGTTGAAGTACGAACATAATTAAATATTTATGCATTCATTTATAGCAAAAGCAGTTGGTATTTAGTAATGGGGTATTGCTGGTATTAGTAGAAGTCTGTTGTACAAACTGTCTTCATCGAAGAACAATGTGTGGAACCTTTGTGGTAACAAGAGTATACAACAAAGAGTATACAAGAAAAAAAATCTGAAAGGGAGGAAATAAGTTTGCCGTAGTTTTGGGTCAGGAAGAAGTCAGGTGAGCAAATTGTGTTTACTTCAGGCAGGAAATTGGTGACAGCATTGTTCTTGGAAAGAACAGGCAGAGAAATAAGGAACAGAATCAAATCTCACGGAGCTCAACTTACAAGTGGAACAAAAGTTGAAAACGCTAAAGCAAATTGAAATGACATCAATTCTATTTTTTGTTAGATGGTTTCAGTGTTTTGGTTTTTTTTTTTTTTAATGGATTTTCTGTAGAGGTTTTGAAATTGGGAACATTTTTGTTGCTAAGAATTTTGGACTTTATATTGTGCAAGCGGTTTTGTTGGAAACATGATACAAAGTTAAACTTACCAATATTTCTTACTAAAAATAAATAAAAAATGTCCACATTTCTGAATTGCAAGTCTTGTATCAGAAAAAAGGGAAAACATACACATTTTGCTATTTTTAGTTTTCTGGCGAGAAGTTAGAGATTTTTTACCTGTAATACTAGAGAATTATATATACATACATATGTGTGCATATGGTTTGCTGAATCTTGTTTGTAAAATAAATCACAAACCTGTACACACCATACCCCCAAACTAAGAAGAAATCTATAGCATTCATCAGTTAATTGTGCAGGAAGCTTTACACTTGACCTCTGACATTTTGAAATAATAAACTGACTTGTTTTCCAGATGCAAGTCTGCTTACTATAATCACAACCTTGTTCACGTGCTGTGACCTCATGAATTAATCCCTTTTACTGACAATGCCATAAGTCACTCATTACCTGTTGCATAAAGCATGTTGAGAGATACTGCTTTATCATGCTTTCTAGCTATAAAATAAACTGAATTCTCTTTATGCTTTAGATGATTTTTATTAAGTTAATAAGCAAGGTTTTCCTTTCCATTTTCATATTAGAATGGCTTGCAGTACATCTTTTGTCTTCCTTCTGTTGAAATTTACAAGGAAAATGTTGTAGTATTTGTGCTTCTGTAGAAGTAGAGAAGAAGCTGTACTTTCTCCCCAGTTCTGTTATCACTTGATGATTTTTCTGCATAATGATTGTGTATTTCCATGTAAAAAAAAAAAAATCAATCTAAATAGTATAGTTAATGCTCCTGGGTTTTAGTGGTAGAGGTAGTAGTAGTTGCATATCGAGTGCTTTTGAACTTAATTATAAGTGCTTGCCTGTCTATTTATATGTGGCACATCCAGTTTTCTATAAATGCATATATATATATATTTTAAAAGATTTTCTGGGTAAATTCTGAAATTACACCAGCTATCAGTTAATTGTAGACCTATATTTTTAAGCACCTCTGATATTCAGTCCCTCACTCTGGTGAAATAATCCAGATCAAAGCATGCCAAGGTATTGAGGATATTTGAAGTACTGAAACAATAAAGCATAGATAGTAGAAAACATGTTTTACTGCTTTACATGTAAGACAGCTTAGAGGAAAAAAATTTGTAATGAGTGAGGTCAATACTAGACCTGAATGTGGAAGTCAGGACCTAGATCTCCACACGTGGCCATTCTGTCATGCTGGACTTTTTTTTCTAATGAAGGCCCTTGCTGGGGTAGAAGCTCCGAGCCGTGGGGTTTTACCTGCTGTTAATTTTATTCTACACGTTCTTAAGAGACAATCTGTGGAAGGTGCATTGTATGTCTTTGATATTGGTTTGAGTGCCATCTGGTGCTACTAAAGTTTGGGCTGAATTTGAGTCTGTGACTAGAAGCTCTTAACAGATGTGTTACCTGCCCTTTGATTCAAATGTGTAAAAGCTGATGGAGTTTAGCTAGAAAGATGAATTTTCATGGCCAGTCAGTATAGTTTGTCCTTCTCAGGTAGGACAGGAAGGAACAACAACCTGTTTGAAAACCAACTGGCCATGCTATCAGCAGGGTAGGGAAAGCCTCTGATGACTTTGGTTCCTGGTTGTTGGGCCTTTTTTCCCTGAATGTGTTATGCTATATTTAAGGAGTGGTTTTACTTGTTCTAGTTACAGCAAATTAGAAAGCAGCATGTAAGGGATTTAAGGATTACAAATTTCTAACTAATCATGACAAGTAAATGGTGGGAGAAAAGCAGTGAACAAAAACTGTTCCGTACAAAACATTGTCAAAAATTGTTTAAGTAGCACTGGTGATGGTTGAAGCTAATTCAGAAAACAGTTTTCTGATTTGTTTTGATGTAACTGTTCAAGTCTACCCATTGAAGTTACTAAAGGTGGTCATTAGATTTGTTTTGTTTCCAATGTGTTATTTTGGAAATAGTCTTGCCATTTTAGGTTTGTGTCAGTGTTTTTAGCAGCTTCTCACACATCAGCGTTGCTCTGTTAGTGAAATGCCACATGAGGAGCATGAAATGTTCAAGCTGCAAAATAAACAAAAGCAAATCTTGAAACTGAATTTGGTAATGCTACTATACTTGTCTGTTTAATAGGGACTCCTTAGTAAGATATTCTGGCACTGTAGTGGCAGAGGAGCAATGCCAGCACTCTGAGGGAGGGTTGCAGCCTGTGGAGCTCAGGTGGAGCAGGCTGTGCTGACTAGGGTAGCCCTGTCGCTCTCTTCCTCCATGACAGGGAGCGGAAGAGCCCTCTTCAGCAAAAATTGTTTCTATCTCCTGATGCCAGATGTATTTGTTGGTAACTCTGCAAGCAGAGTGTGTTTCTGGGCTTGTTGGGACAAAGCTGCTGCAAGCTGCTCAGCTTTCTGTCCTTCCATGCCTCCTTCTGGAAGGAAATGGTCTGGGTTGCCAAGGAGGGTTCCCAGGTGAGACGTTGCCTCCCTGGGAAGCCAGGCCTTTGAGTAGAAAGCAGAATTTGCCCTGTGGAGCAGGGAGGAGGTTAGACTGAGCTGCTGCTTGGGCTCTCGGGTTGTGTGCTTCCATGGAAGAAGTGGAGCAGGAGTAGGGCATTACCGTTCAACTTTTGAGGTGAATCAAAGAAAGGAATGGAGGATAAAAATACTGCCTCAGGAATGGCTGCGAGAAGGGGCAGTTTCTTTCACCCTGCTACTGAGATCTCTTTGCTTTGCTGTGTTTAGTCTGTGGCTTATGGAGGCTGAGGAGACAACTGGCCAGGGAACCGCTGTGTTGTGCTGCTGTGCTCTTCCCTTCCCCGTGCTCGATGGCACTGCTATTTGTGGAGCTGTGCTTTGAAACCAGATAAGGAAGTGATCCGATCAAGCCCTGCAAAAATAGATTATTCTAAAATGGTAACTAATTGATTTTAAAATGCTGTCCCACAAGCACTGTGTTGGCAGTATTGAGGGGGCGATGTACTGATGCTATGAAGATGTGAATGAGCACCTGAGGCAGAAACTTCTGAAGCTGTTTCTAGTGTGGAAGACTTTGTGTAGTTTCATGGACAAAGTTAGTCTAAATTCTTGCTATGCCCTTACTCACCTCTTCAGGGTTAGAAGTTAATATAGGCATATTCTTTGAGATAGATCAGTAGAGCTGTTTGTGGAACCATGCTGTATTTATTTAAATCAGTGAAATGTTGCTGTTTAAATTAAAAAACAAAAAACCTAACCAAGCTCTTCCCCCCTCCCCCCATAACCACCAAAAACTTTCAAAGTAACCTCCAAAATAACTGTAAAGATTTGGTTTGGTGCTGGGGGGCTTTTTGCCTCCCCCAACTGCCAGCACAATTGCAGAGGTGGCATGGGTGTGAGCAAGGGTAGAAAAAGGATATCATTTAAAGACTTCTCTACTGATATATAATGTGCTGTTTTCTTAGGGTGCTCTGACATCAATCTTCTTACAGTGTGCATGCTAAGATCTCAGTTTGTTCAAGCTACCATCACAGCTGTCCAGCAGTGCTGATCAGTGTTATCTTTACTTGACACTTGTTTCTTCAAAGACTTCCTTGCCTTCTTTGTCAGTAAAAAAGCACACACAGTACTCTGCGTACTGTGTTTAGTCCCTTGTCTTCTAAACAGCTAAAAAAAATAGGGAGTGATTAAATTTTACTGTGTTTTTTTTTTTTTTTTTTTTCTTGGGAGTGGGGAGTATGTGTTGTTTGGTTGGTTTTGTTTTGGGGATTTTTGGTTGGTTTTTGTTGTTGTTTTGTTTGTTTGGGGGTTTTTTTTGGTTTTTTTCTGTTAGGTCAGATCTGTTTTGCTTCAGGCTTCAGTGGTAGAAAAGAGAGTGGGGAACATTAAGGACAGAGCATTAAAATCTTGTGCTTGAGTGGTTTGGGTAGTAGCTAAGTGAACTTAGACATTTAGATATGTTTCAACTTAGTGCTCTTAGATTTGAAGGTGTGCAAGGCATAAGCTGCTGGAGGTGCCACCTGAGGTTGCAGAGAAAAGTATGTCTCTTCCTCACCTGCTCAGTATGAAGATAATTGAGCATCAAGAGAGCTTAAAGTCTTAGGCCAAACTGACGTGTTGATGTTTGTTCGCTACCATGTGTTTTTGAAAAGCTTTAATGCACATTCTTTTTATGACCTCGTTAGGTCATTGCTTGCAGTGGCAGTCTGCTAAATTGTCCTTCAACTTTGCACTTGTATCATCCAACCATAACTAAATTGCACTTTGTACCAGAATAATATGGATTTGACTGGAAAATTAATGCATGTTTTGTGTAGCAGAAAAGTTATAGGGAGGGTATTAGAAGAGGGGTGAGTTGTAGAGAGGGTCTTGTAGAGTGTTGGAAAATCATTAACAAAGGAAGAACAAAATAACAATATATGATTTTTCTCAGGTAGGTATTGAATAAAGGCAGTGGGCAGATGTTATGAAAGTTGAAAACAATGTTTTATATTGCCACAGTTTTTAGGTTTGGGTTTTTTTGTGCTGAGGATCAAAGAACCAAACTTTTAACCTAAATTTATGTGCTATAATGCTTACCTCGATTTATTTTGTTAAAATGGTAGGAAACTGAAAGCCAAACCACAAGGAAATCAGCAAAAATGTGGCCACCAGGACCAGGGCAGTGATTGTCCCTCTGTACTTAGCACTGGCAAGGCTGCATCTTGAATCCTATGTCCAGTTCTGGTCCCCTCACTGAGGTGCTGGAACGAGTCCAGAGGAGGGCAGTGGAAGGTGAAGGGTCTGGAGCACAAGTCCTGTGAGGAGCTGGGGGAGTTTAGCCTGGAGGAAAGGAGGCTGGGGAAGACTTTATCGCTCTCTACAGCTACCTGGAAGGACGGTGTAGCAGGATGGGGGTTGGTCTCTTCTCCCAAATAACAGGTGATAGAATGAGAGGAAATGGCTTTAAATTGTTCCAGGGAAGGTTTAGATAGGAAAATTTCTTCACTGAAAGGGTTGTCAAACACTGAAAAAGGGTGCCCTAGGGTAGTGGTGAGATCACTGTCCTTGAAAGCATTAAAAAAAGTGTGGAGTTGGCACTTGAGGACATAGTCTAGTGGTAGAGATAGCAGTGTTAGTTTAAAAGTTGAACTTGATGATTTTAGAGGTCTTCTCCAACTTTAATGATTCTGTGATTCTATGAGGAAAAAAAGTGAAATCAAGGATTTTGTTTTTAAAGATGTATCAGCCAACCTCAAATCAGCTGCCTTTATATTGGGTTATTAACATTAGATGTTGAAAAATAAAATAGTTTTTGATACAGTACTCCAGTGTATTTCTGAAAGCACTTACATTTGTAAGAAAGTCCTGTCGGAGTCACTGTTTTTCTGTGTTGGCTGATCCAGCCTATCACCACCGATGCTATTACTGTAGGAACTATCAAGGAAGTGGTTTTGTGACTACTGATCCTGGATCAGATTTACTATCAGATTATCCCCTAATGTAGCTTCGATCAGGCAGCCAAGCTATCACATTTCTTAAGTTAATAAGAGCATGCAATATATCATTTGCTCTAACCTAATGCCTACTGTGAGAGGAAATACAGTAACTATTTGGCATAAAGCCTTCCACTACAAAATCAACCTGTCAAATCTAAACTGTATTTACTGTCTTGTCAAAGAATGACCTCAGAGCAGGTATTGGGACAATGACTCAACTCTCTAAATTGTGCTCTTTCATTTACAGAGGACAACAATACAGAATTATTACCTATTAAAAATAATTTACTGGGCATATACAGTTAGATTTATTTTTCATTTCTCTTTAAATCAAAGCTTTTATTTTTTTGAAAATAAGTTTGCTTGTGGTGGGAGAGAAGTTGCAACTTTCTTTTGGAGACTTTTTATTCATAAAATATGGCAAAGTAATGACATTAACAGTTGTTGCAGACATTTTAATGTCAAATTCATCCATCCATATGGATGTATGTAATGAAAGTTACTTTTCATTTAATGATGTTGTAGGGACATGGAATTCAAAGAGAGAGAGCTTTTTTCCTTTGTGTAAGTAAGAAAACGAAGTATGTTTTAAGTACACTTGGATAGACCCTTAATGTTTTATGAAGAACCTATTCCATTGGACAGAATCAAATTATTTTAGTAAGCTTCCCTCTCCTACCTTATTAATTCTTATCTGATACATCCTTCATAAATTCAGCAGTTTATAAGAGGGTGAATGTATTAAGCTCTGCGATTTGGTTTTTTAAGCCAAAATAATAGAGCCTGCAATTTATTGGGGTTTTTTTTCCATTTACTGTAATATCCTTATATACTTTTTATGTAAAGTTCCAAAAGACTTTGATTATTTAGTACAAGTGCTTCATTTTGCTTTTTCCCCTATAATGCTCTTCTGAATAGGTTAGGAAAATAGAGATTGTGAGTTCATTAATGGAAAATTATAAGCAAAACAAGTAATTAATTTACAGATTTATTTCTACATTTGCAGATGTATTTCTAGATAAAACCTCTAACTACAGCAGCAGTAATGTATTTTCATCACTGTTGTTAAGGTAGCTCAGTTTTACTGCTGATTTGCACTGTCCACTCTCCTTGGTTCTTAGCATGAGTGTGTGGAAGTTCATTTTTCTCACTCAGCCAGTGTATGGGACCAAAGTGAGATGAGGTGGCTGGCATAATGCAATAGCACCTATCCTGAACTGCCACTGTTTATCATCAAAATGCTCCATTTTAGCTGTTTCTGACTCAAAGGCAGTCGCATTGGGGCCAGTTATTTCATATCTCTTTAATAATTTTTAAAATGTGGGTTTTATTTTTAGGGGACGTCTTTGTAAAGGGCAAATAAAACATTCCATTTGGTTTGTTCATGTTCTGATTCCATTTTCTGTGCAAATTACTGTTGAAACCGTTGCTCAATTCATTTTAATGAGAAAGAGGAGAAGGGATCTCAGAGATGATGCAGTTTTTGTTTAGTGTAAATTGGTGGCTGAAGAGAGAAGACACTGAAGTTAGTGTCCATACTGGAAGGAAAAATACAGAAATCTGTAAGCATGGGGTCCCTTTTGCAGCAGGGGTTTTTATGGTGGAGGGAGAACACATCAATAAGAAAGAGAGCTTTTAACTGTGCTCTCGCAGAACTTTTCATGTTAAACTTTTTAATGAGGAAGCTTAGAAATAACATGTCATTTGTCAAACAGACAAAGACCAATGCTAGGATAGAAGGGAATAAGCCTAATAAGTGTTCAAGATGAATTACTGTATCACATGTATGATCTATTAATAGGGGAGAAGAAAAGAAATAAATGCAACATCTTAATGACTTCCGTGCTCAGTGGGGATAATCAAGTTGTCAGCTCAAAGTAGTGAATATGTTGTTTTTATCAGTGTGCTGCATAGAGGACAAGATATTGGTGCTAAATTTAAAGCAAAAAGTATGAAAACTTGAATTTTAATGCCTGATTAAGTTGGTTGTTTATGTAGCCCATTAAAGTATCATAGGTATCTTGCATTAACTTTGTTAGAATCCAGCCTTGTGGTTGGCTGGGAAGTAGTCTAGACTTAAGAGAACCAGGCATGAAGAAAATTGTGATAGTTGAGTTTTGCCCTGAGCCCATGAAAATTAGGTCATCGTTTAACTATATGTGTAGTTACTTATTTCACATAATTATTTATAACTGTGAAGCTTTAAAAAAATTAATTAGGAAATCCTGATGTAAAGCAGTCTGTTCTGAAGTATTTTTCTAGTGGTGGTCATGTTGTCTTTTAAAAATTGGGATAATGAATTGAATAAGGTATTCTAGATATTTCCACTTAAGGGTTTTGTTTGTTTGCTTGCTTGCTTGTTTTATGACATTATGATTATGCAATCCAGAATTCAACTACCATTTCTTTTCTACACCCTCACCTTTTTAATTATGGAGAAGCAGGGTTTATTTCTGGTGCTGGGAAGCTCTAGTCTCAACCAGAACACTGTGATACCGTGTGCTGCACAGCTGTGAAAGGATTTCAAAGGACAGGGGAGTTATGCTTGCAGTAGTCTGGGCTTTCTCTGCAGGGAATGCAGAGAGGTAAAATGATCAAAATAACAGGCTGGTTCTTTGCAGCACCATGCTGAACTAATACATGCAGTGAATTATGCTTTTTCAGCCTCACAGTAATTAAAATAAAAGGATATTAGCTTGGATGAGTTTTGGCTGAATGGATAGATGGGACATATTTCTAATCACATGCAGAAAAATTTGGCAGGTCTTCTGTACAGTGTTGCCAAAGTCTATGAGAACCCAGAGAAAACTAAATGAAAAACAGTGTCTAGGTTTCCAGTCAGATTGTGCTAGTATGCACACTCAGAAAGTAGGCATTAGGAATAGCCTTGCTGGTCAGGTCAAGAACTTTGTTTTCACCACACTAGGTTTCAGCTGAAGGCAGTGTCCAAGAAACAGCTAAAATTGGAATTGAAGGCAGATCTCAGGTGGGGGGACAAACCTGTGAGTCATCAGCACAGAGATAGATGGTGGCTGAATTTGTGTTGGCAGGTGCTGGATCTCTGAGCATACAGGAGAAGAGGACTGGTAAAAAAGCTCAGGGATGGAGGTGTACAAAGCTCCTACAGCAACTTTGAAGAAAAATACTACTTGAAGAATATTAAATGAACAGCTAGTATCTTCATTTGTAGATTCTGTAGTTTTATTTTTGATTTCCACTGAATATCAAATACTAAATCTAAATCTAGAAAAAATTCAGTTCCTCAGAATTTTGCATGTTTTCTCTCTCTTAAAAAAAGAACTTAGTCCTCTTTAAAAGAGAACTGGTATGACACAGGCTGTAATGCATTGTTAAACAAATGTAATAAATGTTGGTGCCATTTTTACGTGACATTATGGCATCAGGATTTTACTGGGTCATTATTAATAATTTGTGGTATCAAAGATGTAATACCAACATGACATGCACAAATGAATTCCATTAAAAAAAAAAAAATCCAGATAATTTTTTTTTATGTTCCACTTTCTGTTTTCTTCCCTCCGAAGCTCAGGCAAAACCAGTTTAGTTTCACAGCTTGCCTGCACAAGCTGTGATAGATTGTGTTTGTATTTCTCTGAAATGTACATACAGAAAAGATGTAAAGTTCCTTTAAGAGGGTAGAACAAAGTGTTCTCTTTTCTATGTCTTTGAAATCTAAAGGTCATCAGATAAAAAAGAGCTTTTGCATGTTTTTGTTATATTTTTTAACTACCTTAATGGTTTTGGAGTACAGGAGAGATGAACTGATTCTTAAAGAACAGTTTTAAGGTAGTGGTTTATCACGAGCTCTAGGGAGAGTTTCAGAATACTAGGTGATATTCACCTACCTGCAGTGTTTGCTCTAAGAAAGTGAGTTCGTGGTCTTAAGGCTCTCCTCCTTGTTCCCTGAATTTTGGCTCCTGCGGAGAAGGGACATAAGATTTACCAGGAGAATCTCATCAGACCTGTTCTTCTAAGTTGTCTCCTCCCTGGTAGCTATGTAAGGCTGTGTGGGGGCTTGAGCAGTATTTGATGACTCAGGCCAGAATATCCTCCTACCTCTTCATGGCTGTGTTGCTGCTGGTGAGCTGAGAGTCTCTCTGAAGATTGGGAAGCCTGCGGGGTGGCTGGGGGTGTACCAGAGTCCTCTGGGAGCTTAGAACTTGGTGAAGACAGGGATAGTTTGACTAGAAATAGCAATGTTAGCTTTGCCAGAGCATTGGCTTCATGAGAAGTTTTATTTTTTACTTTACTTTGTAAAAATACGTATCAGACTGCTACACTTGAAGAGAGCTGAAAACTGCAGTGCAGGACCCAAGGGCAGATTGGAGACTGCTGGTAGGCAGTTCTTGTATGATTGTTGGAGAGGTCATGATAAATGTTGTTATGAGAATGCAGGAAAAGAGAATGAAGTACATAAGTACTAAAACATTCTAGAGATATTGCTCTTAGTAAAACGCTTGTTTGTTTGTTTGTTTTTTAGTTCGAGCAGTATGTTTTTGACAGCAGTAGCAGAGAACTGGAAGACTGGTTGATTGACATACTAAAATGGAGTATTTACCAGTGCAGGTAAGACATTCTTTGAATGTGCTTTTGCAGTTTCATTTCTTAGTGCTGTTTTGCAGTTCCCAGTGCAAATTGCTAGATTAATGCCAGTGTTACACAATCATTTTTCTGAAAACGAAGCTGGTTAGGAGGTTTCTGTCTTTTCAGTTCACTCTCAGATGCTCTGATGCAGCTGATGTAAATTAGCACTAAAATGATTGATTTAGGAAAAAAAAACAGAAACAAGAAACAAAAAAAAGATTTTTTTTTTTTTTTCCCCTTCAGACAGATCTTTAAAATATGTTATCCTGTGATCTTCTTTGTATTCTGGCCTCAGGAAAGATTAGCTTGGATAACTAAAGAAGTGGTGAGCTAATGGGGGGCCAGCATGGACCAGCCCAGATATATAGGAGATTTTCCAACTTAGGAAAATAAGTAAACCCTCAGAAGTGTGAAGGAAAGGAAAGGTTTGGCCCCCAGTGTAGGATCAAGTGGCTTTAACAGACATTTTAACTGTTGGAGATGTTAAGTCTCAGTGCTCTAAATACTTTTGAATATTGAAATGCTGTTTTGATTATAAATGTTAAGTAGCTACCAAAAGTTTAGAAACTCCCCTATTCTAACTTGTGTATTAGGGTATTGTCATTTATTATCAGACCTTCTGATACGAGTTTATATATGCTGCTTTAAACTCTGTTTCTCATGTAGAGAGTTCCTACTGAAGGATTCTTTTGTTTCTTACATGCAGTTTAATGGCTTGATTTCCAAATGTTAATGATGTGCTTTAAAATACAACAATAAACTCATTAAGTATTGAAATGAGTTGTGGACTTCTGATGTAGTTGAAGTTTGTGAAGTGGAGCTGTAAATTTGACAGGAATCTATACAATAAATACTTCCACATGAGTTTAGGTTTTTTTGTTGGCTTTGTATGATTGTTGTACAAACTTAAGATGTTGTCCAAGTTGAGTTTCTCCTTTAAAATATTTATTCCCTTCATAACACTTTCTATTACATAGTTCATAGAATTACAACTGTTGTGTATTAACTGTTTTCCTTTGCACTGATATGAAGGACTTTGGCAGAAATGTAGTGATGTGGTTTATGTCAGCCCAGGGCAGTGAATGTTCCCTTCTTCCAGTTTAAGGTGCACGTGGAGCAAACTGATGCTCAGCAAAGAAAAAGCTATTCCCAGAGGTCAGCTGGGTACCTGTGGCAGCACACAGCACTGCTTGCTGGATGTGCTGTTCTGTGAACTGTGCCACAGTATTTCTTACTGGTATTGCAGTTGGAGCAAGGCATAGACACTGTTTTTCCAAATACTGTTGGTAGTTGAGCAAGAGCTGTGTTACTGGATTAAAATGCATGATGTTGTGTCATGCAGGCCTGTGGTTGCTGGACCCTGTGCTCGGTCTGCAGGGAAAAATTGCCTGCCAGGCAATTTTTAGTGGACTGGCTGGGAGTGCTAAGTAAACTGGATAGAGAAGGAAGGGAGGGAGTGGCCCCAGCTGGAGCCATATTATACACAATAGGAATACCACAAGTTCACTGGACAGCCCTTTTGCCGGTGTCTCGGTTTTGGAGACAAAACTTCAGGAGGAAACACTCCGGAGTGAGTGTCTCCTCCGAAGGGAAAAGGGTCTCCCCTTTTCCTCCACCAATAAGACAAGTGGGTCACAGCAAGTGAAAGTGGAAAAAACCAAACTGGTTATTAACACCAAACAAAACATGGTAGAACAGAAAAAAAAAAAACAAAACCTCAAAATACAACAAATTCCAGAGAGGGAACAGACACTCGGGCTCGGACCAGCCGGGGCCATCCCGTGGGCCCGCCGGGGCCGCCTGCAGGCTCCCCGGACTGGAGAGGAGGGAAGGGAGGCAGTGAGGCAAGGGAAGGCAAAAAGAACAAGAAAAAAAAAAATCAACAGAACCTTTCTCCCACTAGCCGTAACACAAAAGAAACCCAAAGAGCAGCACAGCGCTCCCGGCGCACTCCCTGCCGAGCCCCAGAGCCCCCGAGCCGCTGGGCTGAGCCATTACACTGCCCCGGTCCTGTGGCCCCGGCCCCGGGTCCATCTTAAAGGCACAGCGTCCTTGGGCATTGAGTGGACGGTTCAGGAATAAAGCAGCCTTATAACATCACCCCAGGACAGCCAGTCATGCAAGATGTGGCTCTCTTAAGTTTTTTTTTTTGTTGAATTAACTCATTCGTGATATGGACCCTTGAGCTGATCTAATTGGACTAGTTCTGGATGGGTTTTCCGGCTGGGGACTTGAGGGACCCTGACCATGGCCCAGCAACAACTACAGGAATATTCTTCCCTTCCCTTAGTGGAGGCAAACTGCTCAGGGAGTTCGCACTGCTCATTGTGCCAGGAAGTCAGAGCCTTGTGATGTCTTCCTCCTTTGAGAATGTAGTTTCATCAAAATGCAAGCTAGGTGAGAATGCCCCATGGCATCCTTACTTTATAATTTTGCTCTTCCTTGAGTGCTTTAAAGTGGCTTCCTTCTGAGGTACTGGACAGTTTCATGCACAGTGCACAGGGTTTGTTACCCAGCAGCCAAGGATCACAGTGGTCTAGCATCTCTGTCTGGATCTCTGCTCTGTGGCAGGTGAGGTTTCATTTGCAGAAGACACACTTGCATTTTGGTAGGTGGTGCCCATGTGATAATGCAGTATTGCAGCCCCAGAGACTTAGAGTGCCGAACATCTTGATTCTAGCATTAAAGACCACAGAGGACATCCTTACACAATACTACAGACAAAGCAGTGGAAGAGGGAATTGCTGCAAAGCCCCGTAGGTCGTCAGTTCCAGTCATAACACTACCAACTGTAGCAAAACTTGTGGCATCATTCAATTAATCTGTTGAAGTCCTTTGATTGAAATTCGAATGATGCTAAGATCTTTTAGACAAGCTGGGTTAATAGCATCTTCTAGATGCTGTAGTTTTGATCTTGCACTAAGGGCCCTTGACCCAAGTTCTTCATAAGGCAGCAAAATTCCTGTTCCCCTGTCCCCTGTTACGTCAGTAATGCACTGTTCCCGTGTTTTTGTCGAGTGCATTCAGAGTCCCTGTATTGGCTGTTAAACCAAGGTCAGAATTAATGTCTTGTTTATAGTTTAAAATCTACACCTGTGTTACAGTGCTTGAAGCCTTTCAGCTCCTCCACAGTGAGTACAGAAAGGGAAGTCTTGAGTCATATTCGGAGACAATTTAGTTGGTAGGCTAGAGGTTATGCCCCTAAAGGTGACTTTCAGCTGACTAATACCTGCTGCAGTGATGACTTTTTTTGCCAGCTGCTCTGTTTCAGTCTCAGTACTGCCTGCTACTTCACAAACATCCAAATCCATGGTCAAAATTTTAGAAACAAAAAACCCCATAATCCAGTCAAGCTCCAGACAATGTCTCCTGCTTATACATCAGAGCCAGAAAAACTGACTAATGTGCATGAAGTACAGCCTGCTCAAGTTTTTTTGATTTGCTTAGCCCTCAAACCAGGCAGTGCTTGCAGAAACTGGGAAGTTTGAAGACAAGTGTTTGCAGGAAGTGTAGTTTGTTTTATTAATCTAGCTGATAGTGTTGAAGGAAAACCAGCAGAACTTAGTAAAATCTGTAGGGTTTTAATTTAGGTATCAGCAGGCGGTTGTAAATTAGCAGGAACTTGCTAGTCTGTGGCTGTGAAGATGACAATAAGAATTAACACTTTACCACAAAAAAAAATTTACTAAAAATAGGCACGTTGCCTTCTTTAACTCCTGCCTTCCCCTGGAATCTCTCCATCTAAAGCCTTACATGACTTGGTCAGACACTTTCTCTTTACTGTTTGGCTACACTGTAATTCAGCTGTTCCTGTCCTCATGCCAGAGTTGAGGCGCTGCTGCCTGCATGGTCATTCTGCACCAACAAGGGCTGGAAGCAGCCCATGCTCTTTTTCTCCTTGTCAGAGAGTATTTTTCCCTCTCCAGCCAAGAGCCAACGCAGAGCTGCAGTATGTAGGTATCAGTAAGTGCCAGGGTTGTATTATGCTGATGATGTGTTGTGATGCTTCTCTGATAACATTTGATTCCTTCACAAGAAAGGTAGAAGTTACTCTGAGCTGGATTTGGTACATCCTATATTCTTGTTTACCTCAGGGCCTGCGTATTTAAGGAAGCTGTGCAAAACTGTGTATAAGCATTGTTCTTTTTAGGGCCAGATGGTCATTATCCCCAGCTTGTGTTTTAAATAGTTTTTCTCTTTGTTTTCAGTAACTAAGGTGCTGACAAGTTTTGACTTCTTCATCCGCATAAACATGAGTGAAGTTCAAGCTATGGTAGAATTCTCCGTGGAGCTCCACAAATTCTTCAATGTCGATTTGTTTCAAAGAGGGTAGGTAGCATGTTCTTTCAGACTTTACTGCATTGGATGGCTGATGTTGGAAAGACCTTAATGGGTAGCTATCATGTAGTGTTGCTTTGTGTGTTACTGACTATTTTTATAGCGATTGGAATTTTTTTTATTCTGTATTGGAAAGTCATATTCTTTCCAGGATTTAAAATTAAATATTCAAATAATTTTTCTTAAAACCTGAGTTGTAATACAATATTTTTGTCTAATTGGAGATGATGGAAAACATAGAGATATGGAGAGTACATTATATTCTTATCCAGGTCTTTACCCTTGCATGTCTTAATTTCTGTAATCCCTTTTGTTTGAAATATGGTAGGTGTTTCTCTTCAATATTTTAAAAATGGTCTTGCCCCCATTAACCTACTCGTTTATCAGTTTGGCAGTGGAGAATTTCACCAATGTCTCTCCTCTCACTGTGCTGTGCCTCCAGTTGCACGGGATTCCATACTGCCTCTTTAGACTCTCCTGACCTCCTCTTACTCCACCTTATCTCCGTAGAATTCCTTTCATTTGATACTACATGATCATCCTAGATTACTTTCTAAGGTCCTTGTTTCCCATGGCTATGCAGGAAATAATCCTTTGTAGTTTATTTTGGAGTTACTAAAGATTATTGGTCCTTTAGTGTTGTGGTACATTCAGTGTTCAAGTAGACTACAGTAAAAATGTTAGGGTTTAGGCTGTGTCAGTGTTTGCAGAGACGGAACAAGATGTATCAGGGTTGATTTATGATAGCTGCTTTTTCCAAAACATTGTAGAGTAACTTCCCTCAGAAACATTTTAGTGATAAGAAAATACACTATTGGTTTTAGCCTTGTCATAGTTCAAGTCAGGTGTGTGTGGGCGAGTATTGTTTTCAGTACAGTTAGGGGTTTTTTTCACAGAAGTAATGACCCATTATGTTTGCTTACTATATGCAGTCAAAGTATATACAACAAACTGTCCCATTTTTAGGGAAAATTGTGATTTCACTCTTCATTGGAAGAGAAGGATTAAGAGAGGCTTAAGAGGTCTGGGAAAACACTGAGAATATTCTAATTACTTCAACAAAAAAGCACAGTCTTTTGAACTGTAGCCTTTTTTAACCTCTGAAATCAGTGGGGAAGGAGAGGGTAGAATATGGCAGCACATTTACTCTCTATTAGAAAACCTGAAGAGAAGACAGTGTCCTAACCTTACACTTCAAATGGTTCTTCAGAAAGGTAATTTAGAAGCAAAGCACAGCAATATAAATACCAGTGCTTTACTTGGCATGTTCCTTTTTGGCTTACTCTTGTGGTAAGCTAAAAAGTAGTAAATTCACAGGGCAAGTTTAGAGAGGTGGAATGCTGACATAGTGAGGAAAGCGGCATGAGGAGAAACCAGACTTTCTGGTTTCAAGCTGAACCTTTAACTCTGGGCACGTTCCCCTAGAAATTAATGTCAGGAAGAAGAGAGAACTTCCAGAATAATTTGACAGACAGAGAAATGTGACTTTTACGATAAATTCAATTTGGGTAGGTTCCAGTATTTTTCTAGGGATCTGTCTTTGTATTTATTTGAGACAGGAGGTAATACTTCTGTAGCCAGAGGAGCTCTTGGGTAATGGATTGAATGAGCAGAAAAGGAAATCTTTAGTTTTGTTGTTAGCCTCCTATTTTGGAGCTACCACTGTGTTTAGCATGGTTTGCCTCAACAAAATCAAGTACAGAATTGGATTGTGTGCATTCAAGCCTACCCAGCACAGCGTGCTTGTCTCACAGTGTTAGAAACATCATGACCTTCTGAACTGTGTAGAATAAAATGTTGGCTGTTGCAAGTAGTCACATCAAGTTCCTTCTTAAAACTTAGTATATTTTTATTCAAAGTATTTGCTTGCAGAATGAGTCCAGATTCTCACTCATTTGTTTACTGGAGGTGTCATCATTTCCAGCCTAAATTTCCTTCTGATCAGTTTTAGTTGTTTTCCTTTACAGCTTTGTCTTATGTTTTGAATCACTCTGAGTTTGAAAGTTCACCCTTATGTATTTTAGATGTCAGTCTTTTGTCCCTTGTATTAAATGTGAACTGACTTGAATTTGGTCATTGGAATTTGTGGCATGTCCCCCACACCCCTTCACTTTTCGTAGAGTCCACATACCCCAATATCCAGTCAAACCCATTTTGCTTTCTTCCTGCTTTCATAACTATTTGAAGAAATCTGCCAACTGTTGCATCTAACTGTATCTTGTTTTCTTGGATCTGTATCTGTAGTGGCACTACAGTTGCCAGAAGTGCTTTCGACTGTGCGTACACTAACAAATTTGGTATTTAAGGAATGAATTACTAAAAGCAGTGTTGATGTCCCTACATCTATGTGGTTCCAGGGTTACTTCAGACTAGATTTTAACGTCATCTTCTGGACCAGATGTTTTGTATCATGAGTGTAATTTGAAGTTGTTCGTATCTGTAGGTGGTTCAGACCTTTTTGTGCCCCAAGGGATTGAAGTACATTTTGTGACAGGTAGATCAGAATAGTTTAGCTTCCTCAGGAGACATCCAGGTTTTATGACTGGTAAGCTCTCAGTGGACTGAACCAGCATGCAGAAAACTGGGGTCATTGGGGAAAGCCTCAAAACCACTCTGCTGATCTAAACTGATCTAAATAATGCAGACTGAGCCAGAATTTCTCATAGTATTTCACTTAAGATCCTATTTATCTGAAGGGTTATAACCATATTATTCTCCTAAGAAAATGACCTTCTAAAGCAGACTGGTTTCTTTGCTTTTAGATAACTGTTATTGTTCCAAGAAGGGGTAATAGACAGTGCAGACACTTAGTTTTGTAATAGAATATTTGTCTTATGTATCTACTACAGCTATTTTACTATGTTTTCTTACAACTGTGCCATTTGCTTTAAACCCAGCTTGTTCCAGATGGCTCCATTGGTTTATTTTTGTCTGTTACTACATTCAAATAAGACTTCACACAATTTTTCTTTTGAGCTAGTGAGATGTGATGGTAGGAATTTTTGCCCAAACAGTGATTGATATGCAGCTATTGTGTGACAAAATGAATTAAAGAAATGTATTTGTTTGGGACCTGTGAGAATGATAGTCTGAGATAGTGAGGTTTCAGGCTGTTTCATCATCTTAGCTCATAAAAGTTCCAGTAAGGTCTGGGCTCTGTAGTACTGACTTTCTGTAAAGACAAAGGAAGCATAACATAGCTTGACTGCAGAAGTGGAGAATGAGTTGAGTGGAAAATTGGTTGGATGATTGGGGTCAAAGAGTTGTGGTCAGTGGTGCGAAGTCCAACTTAAAGTTCGTGACCAGTGGCACCTCTCTTGGACTGATGCTGGCTCAGTAGTCTCAGCAAGCTTTGCATAGAAGCATAGAACAACTTAGGTTGGAAGGGGCATTAAAGACCATCTAATACCAGCCTTCCTGCCATGGGGGAGGCACCTTCCATTAGACCAGGTTAGAGCCCCATTCAGCCTGGCTCGGAACACTTCCAGGGATGGGGTGTTCACAGCTTCTCTGGGCAGCCTGTTGCAATACCTTACTACCCTCTGAGTAAAATAATTTTTTCCTAAGATCTCATCTAACCCTACCCTTCTTCAGCTTAAAGCTGTTGAAGTTCCAAGACTTTGCTGTAAGAACAGGTTGCCACTCAATTTTCTGCTGTGGACTGAAGGTGCTTACCCTCTCATTTACATAGATGTTTTGTATGTGTCAGCATACATATGTGTCCTCAACTGAGGCATAAATGTGTTGAGACTGTCTGATTCCAAACAACTGGTTACTGAAAGTGCCACAGTGCTTTGTAGTGCTCAGTTGAAGTTCCTGTGTTCCACCGTGGGATGGTGGATCCTGATGTCTAACTTGGGACAGTTACACATTTTCTGTGGGAAGGGAGAAGAGTTTCCTAGTAAGCCTCACTTGCAAGAAGATGAGGTTTTCATTTCCCTGGAGCTGTGTAGTGCTTTTTCACCTATAAGTGGCAAATCTAATGAGCTAAAGAGACTCACCTAGTGGTTTGTAGTTTAGCATAGTGCACATATTGCTGCAAGATCTGCTTTGAAAACAGCTTTCATCTACATTTTCCCCCGTCTCTGTGCATTCTTATAATCCCAGTGTTAAGTTCTTGCTTTGTTACTAATCTTTTGTTACTTTGTCAGTAGTATGCATGCACACACAGCTGGCCAAAGCTGGATTTAGAATACTTTTAATAGTAATATCTTTATGTTTTGTCTCTTTTTTAGGTAGCATTTTTCTTTGTAAGGTACAATACTTGCAGTTTCATTGTGGGTTCCAGAAAAAGAACTTCCTAATGTTTGTTTTGGTGAAGTGTAAGTTTGTTGTTAAGTAAACTATGAGGAGAGGAAGTAAAATAAAGTATTCATAGTAGCTCTTTATTGCAGATTTACTGTGTCTCTGTGTGTCCTAGTTTTCTATTATTTGACTTTGTTTTGGGTTAAAAGATTCTTATAAAACCACATGAAGAGCTTATGTTAGTAATGTAAGTCTACCACACTTCTTTAAATTGTTTTTGCTTTTAACTGTTGGGTAACAGATGGAAGAATAGTACTAAATACCTTCCACAGGAGAGACTTTGGCAGATTCTAACCTAAAACATATTTTTGGAGATGGATCATATCTGAAAGGTTATTGGTAAGATTGTAGTAGCATAAGTTGCTTGTGAACCTAAATCCTATTAAAAGTCAAAGAAATTTAAGCTTCAGAGACTACTGAAAATTTAGCCTTATGATATTCTTCTGTTTTTCCATGTGTAGATACTTACCGATGTCTGAGCAGCATTGACATTTTATGCTTCCATGCATGTGGTTGTGTAATGTAGCTTAAAAGAAAATAACACTGAATCTCTGGAATTTAACGAATCTTATTATGATTACACAGTAATGTCATGAGAAATAATGCAATATATGAAAAGTTGTATTGTCTCCTGGATCCAGTGAGATGTCTAAATTAATTTTAAAATTTTTAACAGGAAATTAAAATCCAAAACATATGCTTCCAATAGGACCACTTTTCTTCCTCCTGGATGTATCAGAAATGAAAAAGTTTTGTCCTTAAATGAAGAAGTAGCCCTTGCTAATGATTTGTGTTGCTTGCATATGATCAAGTGACAAACTCGTGGTGGACAAGGAACATTCAGGTTCACCTGTTTGGTTTTCTTTTTAATTCATACAGCTCAGACATACTTTCACTTTCAAACTACGTTTCTGTATGACATATTTTTCTGGAAATAAATGTTTTCAATTGCCTTCTGACAGGATAGCTTATCTTTTGAAGTATTGTGCTGTGATCTTTACTTAATGTAATGCATCTTTGACAGCTTTCTTCTCTCTTTGTAAATTCGTCTAACAGTTGTAAGATGAGCTCTATTCTTCAGCTTATGGTTTTACAGTAACACAGATAGCAATTATACAGGTTTAAGATTTGGAGGGCTAGGCTGTAAACTCAAGGGAATAGTCTGTCTAGGAAAAATAATGGAAATATTTTTGATCTTGGGGGTTTTTTGTTGGGTTTTTTTTAAGTGGATCAGTTTGATTCTAATTCATTAGTGGATGCACACACACAGGTCCTGCTTGCTCTGAGGCAAAAAAGGGTAAGACTGGGAATGAGCAGGGGGAAGTCTTATTTTAAATTGGCATTGCTTCAGAAGTTGAAAGTTAGTATCATCAATTATCCTATTAGCCCATCTGATGCAGGATGTCTGAGACACCACCAATGACATGGTCCGGTCCCAAAGAGCAGTAACAATTTAAAAGACATAATCTTGTCTTCTAAAATAAAAAGTCTTATATTTGTGGAAAATAGGGGTTATAAAAGTAAGTGGAAAACTGAGCACTGTTTCCTTTAAGTTAGCTCAGAAATTAAGGTTTTTTGAAGCACACTAATGAGTGGAATTGAAGACAGGGATGTTGTTCTGCTTGTCGTCTTCAGTTATCTGAAATGCAGTGGCTATATTAGGAGACTTCCAGCCACACAGGAAAGCTTGTCTAGGGGTCACCTAGAGCCACTGTAAATTGGACTTCTGCTTTTGAATCCTCTTCCCCGCTCTTTTCCATGGTAATTCCTAGAAGACTGTACTCCCAACTTAAGAAACGAAATGAGATCCTGATACTGCGTTTTTTAGCTACATATTCTGACCCATAAAGATGACTGACCAGGTGCTTATTTCTTCAATCATTGTTCACAGAGGTATAGCTGAGAGTTGGTAGTTGTAGTTGTCCTGGGGGTATGGTTTTTTTCCTGCATCCCCCCATATTCCAAAAATATTACTTCAGTGTTTTGTAATGTTCATGGGTACTCATTGTGTCTTCTAGACTTCTCAGATATGGGGTACAAATTTCAAATCACCTGAATTTTTATTCAAATATTAGCTATTACACTTAAGTAGTACTTTTGGACCTTTTAAAAATAACAACTTTTGCAATTGAAATTATTATTTTGCAATGGAAAACATTTTCTCAACTCAGAATTAAAGTTGTCTAATAGCATCCCATCTCCTCCAGGCATTCAGTTTGGCAAAATTCCATTTTCTAAGAACAGAAAGATAAAGAGCTCAGACGCCTAGTTATGCTATCTTGCTGCCTTTCTGGACCTGACAGTGCTGTGGTAGGCACAGCTCTTTGGTGTGACAGTGATACGGCATGATTTGCCATCCTTTGAGACTGCTTTTGGGGGATCTATGTAATTCCTTCTTTTGTTGAAGAAATAGGGGTCTTGTGTATGTAAGACCAGGTACTATTTCACTCTGCAAAGTATAGACTGTACCTTGGCATGCCTTGCCATGAGGTCTGTCAGCAGAAACATGATCAATGAATTTAGTTTAGTGAGGGAATAAATGACAGTGTAAGACAGAAATGAGTATAAAAGGGTTTTGTCTGGAGAAAACCCATTCTTTTATTCTGTAGAACATATAGCTATCAGCTGTGCATAATATGAAGGTAGAATGGGCATAGGTGTTAGTTGAAGGGATCACGATGATTTCTTCAGTATGCACCTTCTTTTTCTAAGTTGAGTTTTATTGAGTTCAGTATTCTGGAGTGGCATGTGACAGCAGTAATAGTTTTAACTTTGCATCAAAAACATATTTAGTCATTAGAATTGCTGCTTTTGAGATTCTTTCAAGCGTTAGCACCCTTTTGTGCAGAAGCTTGTAACTTGTGCATAGTCTTTACAGTTCACACCTGACGCTGTGAGATGGTAGCAAAACCCAGAAAAATCTGTCATTCATAAGTGTTTTGCCTTAATTATGTGTGCTTGGTTAATACACATAATAGTTACAGCAGAAATATGATTCTTTAAGTTAGTTCACCATCCATAGCTATCTGAGGGAAGGGAAAGAGAAAGATGCTCATCCTGTGTTTCAAAGTCTTGACTGCCTCACGATACAGCAGAAGTTCCTGCTATCATGTCTTTTTGTGCCTCTTTTGCTGCACATACAAGCTAATAACACCTTTATGTATACCTGTATCTGTAATCACAAACAGCATGTTACTGGATTGTCACATCCTGCAGAGAGCAGGTGGCTTTGTTGGAATAGGGAACCAGTCTCAGTCCCACCACCAAATGCAAACTCAGACTCGCTGCCTCCACTTCAGTCAGGTGCTTGCTTCAAAATCTCTTCCTCTTTTACTTCTTACACCTCCTGCCAATTACTGTACTCCACATAAAGTAACTCATCAGATTTTTGAATATTTTTTTAACCTTATTTCACCCCACTCCTCTTGTTCTCCCTTTTCCAGATTCTGACTCCACTGGCGAAGGGGGAAGAAACTTAAAATACCTCCAAATACTTAGAGGCCCTCTAGACTGGACCATTGTGTTCATGCTTACCCATACATAACTTCATTTGTTGATTTCCAAAGTTTTAAAATTGCTTGAAAAAATTGTCTCATATTTTCTCCAAAAATATGATGAATACCTTGGATTAAGTGATCAAGACCTCTGCTGCTAATAATTTTCTATATTCATGTGTTTTTACTGCGAGAAGTAGCATTCAAGTTATTGGAGGTGATCAGACTGGGGAGAAAAAAAATGGTGTATTTTTCACTTGTGCATGTTTCTTTGATATCCATGGTTGTGCCTGAGCACTGGGGGTTTTTTTTGGTGGGGGGAGAGGGTGAGAGAATATACCCAGCATGGCCCACTGTTGATGCCGTGAACCCAAATCTGGTGTGAAACAGCATTCTCATCTATGCATTTATAGTTGGCCTGAGCATTTATCTGCCAAAAGGTATGATATGCGTGGTTTTCTGCTTTGATTGCTTCTGCAGTCAGGTCAGGAAGATGGGCTTGCTTTTGACAGCAGTGTAGTCAGAGAGTGGGTTAAGCTGGCAGGAACGCAGGGCTAATGGTGTAGATTTTCCACGTAGGGAGATCTGTTGGATAGCAGCTGCCTGAGCAGGGTGATCCTGCTTCCTGTGTGCTTGCAGTCAGGCTCTTTTACCTTATGGTTGGTCAGCTCAGCATGGTAAACCAGCAGAAAAAAAATGGCAAAACCAGAATCATTCTGGGTTATATTTTTTTTAATCTCCCTGGTCCACATCATCATCAGGTATTGCCACTGGTGGTGCAGAAGGAGGATAAAGTACACAGGAGGAATGGGATGCCTACTTCTGTCACCAGCTAGCTTTTGGGTTGGTTTAACTGTAATCCTGGACTGCATCCTGAGAGAAATGTCCATAAAAGTTCCAGCCTCCATGTCAGGAAGACGTGTCTGGAGCAGGAGAGGCCATTATGTCAGTGTGATCTGCTGAGTGAGAGCAGCCCAGAGATTAGTATGTTTTGAAACAAAACATCTGTTTGAACTTCTGCATTCATCTCAGTTGGCATCCTTGCCCGTAGGATACAGTTATGACAGATGTCAGGAGTGTCAATTCTAATTTCCCTAAGCCCTCATGTGGAGATACAGAGCTCTCCTGGCAATGCCAGTTTGCTGTTTCCACCTCCTTTGCTGCTGGCAGGTTCGTGTTGCTGCAGTGCCCTGCCCCGGGGGTTGTGCTGGTTGAGCTGCTGCAGCTGCCTGCTGGAAGGGGAGCTGCTGGATCCAACCAGTGTCCAGAACTGCTCTGCAAGTGGTGCTTTGGTGTAATTGAGAAAGGTGTCAAATGTCTTGCAGGGTTGAGTGCCTGGGAGGACAGGAGAGAGGAAAAGGGAAAAACAAAATACCTTAAACTTCACTTCTTGCAGAAGTCCTTGTATTGTAAAAGTTCTGTCTAAATTTCACGACATTATTCTTGACATTCCCTTACTATAAGGAAGGATAGTGTTTCCCAGATGCCAGCTTGCTTGACAGACACAGAGAAGGAATCAGATTATTGCAGGAGACAGAGGGATCCAGCTCTGGTATGTGCTGGAGAAAGGGCCCCTAATCTCCTCCAGAATGCCAAGTCCCTTTCTGTAGGTCAGCTCTGAAAGGGGGAAGGAGGAGATGATAGGCATCCAGAGGGGCAGAATCCCTCAGCTTCCAACTCTGCAAGGAGAACTTGGATTCTTCTTCAGTGGATTTTGCAGATCCCATCTTACAGGGAGCAGTGGTGGGAGGTCAGCCTCCTAAGGGGAACCAAATGAATTAGATACCCAGGCGCATGGAAAGTTTGAAGCTCCTCAGTGTATGTAGAAGGTAAATCATACCGTCACCTTGATGATCATCTCTGCACTTCAGTCATTTTACTAGGGTTCGTGCTTCTTCTATGGAGTTTCTCTCTTTTCCTGATCATATTCTTCTCTCTTTTCATCTCGTAGTACTTTTGCATGCCATCCTTTCAGCAATTTGTTTCCTACCTTTCCTAAATACATTCCTACATAAAATCTATTTCAAAATATTTTGGATATCATTTGAGATTTTCTGCAGTGCTTGTTACAGTTTTCTCAAAACAAAAGCCTTTGAGAAATGTAGACAATTTTTTTTTGCTTGCTTAATTTTTTTTTTTAACATGTTGAACAAGTTCAGCAGGCACTGTGTGTCTTCAGGGTATCCAGCTTGTGGAACTTGGCAAGAGAAGAAGGGATCTGGCTACTTAGTCTGTTTGTTCCCGTGTAATTTGTTTCATTTATTTAAACTGGCATCAGAAGTTTAATTCCTGTGAGTGTACAGGAATGGGGGAGGTCGTAGGAGATGGAAGATACATTTGCTGTAGGAGGTACCTCTGTCATGGCAAAAAGTCTGTTCAAGAACAGTAACTCACCTTTTTTATGAAGGGGAAAGAAGTGGCGTTTTTGCTTTCCAATCTTGAATGCTCACTTTACTCTTTGCCATTCATAAGCTTTTAGGATCATCATAATGTAGAGAAACAGGTCTTGACTTACGTGCTAACTTTTCATTACTTGCTTGTGATATTATTCTGGTAATATTCTCTGAGATTATTTCTTAAGATTTATGCTAATAATAAATGCATAAGTACAGTGTGCAGTCAGCAATTCTGCTTCTCAGTGTTTCTGGAGGTGAAACTCATGAAGTTGAAAAAAAATATTTACTGGAAGTGGCAGTACAATTTCATATTATTTCTGAGCATGGAGCCACACCACTAGCTCAGCCTGTCCTAAACCCATGTCATGTCACTGAAGGGAACACTTTCTCCCCTGGCTGTGCAATCCTGTCTTCTGTAGTAGCCCCTACTGGATTCTTTTTTCCCTTTCCAGGTGGATGAGCATGTTGGTTTGTTATACCATACAGTTGATGGAACATCAGAACTTTTTTGAGGAGGAACAAAAATAGATAAAAGAGGTTTTGGCCTGCAAAATGTTTCTACCTGTGGCAGTACTGGCTTAAACTGATTTAAATGAATCATGAAAATGTGCCTTGCTTGAAGGAAAAAAGATAGATGCTTCTAATTCTGAGAAATTTTCTTTCTTAGTGTCTTAATAACATCTCAGAGCAGTATGTTGTATTTGAAACTACAGTGTTTCAGTTCTAAAAATTAAATGATAGGAGCTCATGTGACTTTCATGAATGACAGAGCTTACTACAGGGGAAAAGCTGTTGATAAGGTATGAAAGTGATGACCTACCTTTCTTTGATGCATCTTGCATAAGATACGGTAGTTCACATGGGCTCTTTTGTCATGATTTTTTGCAATAGTTTTCTTTGTGGTACCTGGTTTGCCATCTCTGGTTAAATATATGATCTATTTGCTATTAAAACAGATTGCCTGTCACTAAAATAAGGTACAGAGTGAATTGTAAGGCTTGTGTGCTTGTTTACTGACAGATGAGAGGAACAGAATTGCACAGCTGCAAAACTTACAAAATTTGAAGGACTAGTGAATGCCAGAAAATGAATTGTCTTCTGGTCTCCCATCTGTTGTGTTTGCTAAACCTTGATTTCAAAATTAATATGTTATGATATGTCTTAGTAAAAACTGATGCCTGTTTGCAAGGAGTGAAGCTTGTAAGATTGTGACCCTGGATACCAGGAAAACCTAACATTCCCTAGTTTTCTCCCCAGAAAACTTAAAAGTTCCAAGCCACGAAGTGGTTAAACAATTGTGATGTATCACTTGCAAGGCTAGTACGCTGAATCAAAAAGTCAGATGAAAAATACTTTCAAGCTAAATAAATAGAGTTGAATAGTTGTTATAAGAGAAAATGGGAAATCATTATTCCTGAAGATAAGCTTTATGGGACTGCTGTACTTTAAAAATGTAAGGAAATTTAGTATGATTTCTTTCTTTTTCTCTTCAGTAAGAACAGGAAATAAAAGAGGAACTAAAATTATAAATATAGACTAAGGTATATTTGATTAAATAAGAACTCATCTAGTACTGCATGTTTATGTGTCTCTTCTAAAAAGCAATACTTATTTGAGACTGTTCCCCTTTCAAGTTTTTTAATAGATGTTCATAACCATTGCAGGAATTCTGCCTGAGTGTGTCTTGTGGAAAGGATGTGAAGAAAAGGTTTTTGTAATAATAAGGCAAAATCTCCAGCTGCCTTTACTTTCCCCTCTCTTCTGTTTTACGTATTTAATCCTGTTTCATAACACACTGCTGTGACTTAGTTGAGGAATTAGTCTCCCACATAACTCTAATCAAACTTTTGGTCTAATTACTATTTTGTTTATATATAAGACTAATTTTCAGAGATAATGTGTGCTCTAGACATGTGAGGTACTTCACAAAAGTAATTAACTTGCAAGGGAACTTTCTTTCAAATAAATGAGAACCTCTTATCTATTTCCTGTTAGTTTGCCCATTGTGTTGCTCATCTTAATAAAAGTCAGCTGGGAAATACATGGATTTTTCATTGAAGGGATTGATAAAAGATTTTAAACATTGTCTTTTGCGCATGATAGTTTTCCTGCTGCTCAAGTATCTGAATTAGAGTTTCTTAGATAAATCCCACAATTACAGCAGAGTGTAATCTCATATTGGTCTATATCAGAAGTACTTATTACAAAGTGATTGTAAGATAAGAATCTTTTTGTGCGTTCTATACTTGTATTAATTAATTTCCTGTCTAGATAAACCCTGTAGCTAGTTTGGTGTCCATTTGGTATTCTGTGGGCCCCAACTGGGCTTGGTAAGATTAAATTTTTATAGATGACTGTGCATGTCTCCTGGTGAGGAACAAGGCTAACCAATTCTGTTTTTAATTTGGCCCTTCAATAATCAACGTTTTACTGCCTGTGCTTTATTCTTTCTATGTTCTCTTATTTTGCTTCCATTGCACCTTATTTTACTTCCATTCTGATTTTCCTCTTTGCCTGGATTGCCTTTTTACAGAATGCTTATGAGGTTACAAAAAAAAATCTGGCAAATTTGTGGTAATGTTTAAAATGGAGTATTTGTGTTCCACAATCATATGAAATGCCTTAAACATTACAGGTGTACTCAGATTGCCTAGAAAAGTATGTTGGCATTTGTCAGTATTGGCTTGTGACCATGTGAAATGCTAAATGTCTTTACCACTTTTAAGGGTTTTTTCGTAATCCATTAATGAATTAGGGATGTATGGTCTCTCCAGTAGCAAGGGGTTTATCTTGTAGAACAGGGGGGTGTTGGACAGAAATAAAGGAAGGTTTTTTTCTCATTGTTGGATCCTTTCAGTATTTTGCTGACTCAACCTCTCACTGCAGTGGGAGTTTCTGTTAATGCCCGTTTGGTTCCTTGGGAAGAGGTGTGATCTGTAGAAGACATAGCTCTGCCAGGGTCAGTCTGACACTGCCTCCATGGAATCACTGCCCCCAGAGCTGCCTGTTCCTCTGGAGACTCATTCCTCTGTCTGTTTTCCTTGCAGTTTCTCGTTTCAGTGCCACATTCTTTATTTGCAAAGCAGTGCTTCATCTCCAGCTCTGTTTCCTCCTGCACAGAATGAACCTTGCTTGCCTGAGCCGCAGCTCACCTTGGAAAAAGGAGAGGTCTTAGTGGTGGTCTGCACTGGAGGGTGTGTCTTCAATAGGGCCCTGCATTCAGTAACTCCCTGAGGTTTTGCATATACAGAGTCACAGCTGTTCTTCCATTTGGTTAACTGATAAATTTAGAATCTGCCCTGCAGGTGACCCAATGTGCATGTGAGTTTTACAGTTCACGACTTTCAGTGCCTGCTGTTGTTAATGTGACTGAATGCATTTAAGTGTGCAGTGAGTGTAGTGGGATTTAGGGAAGGGGAAGGCTCAGACTTTGCCATGCACGCTTCTACCTTTCCTCTTCCTGGCAAGAGAAACTGCAAAAAAAGTTCTGCCTCAACAATGAAGTATGTTATGAGGCTTTTTCAGAATGTACACTTGCCTTGGAATGTTCTTTAGCTGACAAACTAAGTGGTTTTTCAAGTAAATTCTTGTGCAGCTATTGCCATATATGCTCATATGCTTTTTTAATGCATGAGATTTTTTTATTTTAATAACAGTTGTACTTTATGATTGCATTTGCACGCATTACTCCCTGTAGTTCCATGTGGGAGCATTAAAAAGTCAAATCATTATTACTTTGTATGTTTCCAGTTTTGTCAGTAGCAAGATATATTCCAGTTATTGATAAACCTATTTCCTGCTCACATTATAAATTACCATTTTCCTTAAATGTGGTAAAACCCCCCCTTATTTATGCCTATCTAAATGAAGTTCCCACCCAGTGGGGATAAAAAAAGGAAACCTGTCAATATTCCTGTGTGGGAAAGCATTTTCTGGCACATGCCAGATTCTTGAATCTTCAAGATTGTAATCCAGCTTGATGAACAAGATTTAATCCTTTATACAGGATGGACAGTAGACTTGTCCTCTGCCTACAGGAGAGCAGTAATTCTAACTATTTATTTCAGAACACCTTTTCCTACAAGGTCTGTAGTAAGGACACGAAGCTCCAGATATCCTTGAACCTTTTAATATCATGGTTATGTATTTGCATGTAATGACATTGATGGCCAAATGACATAAACAGACACAGGCAGGTACATGCATATATTTACTGAAGAATGACTATATAGACCGGGTTTGACAGAAATCACCTGATATTTATAAGCTCTCCACTTCAGCTTTGCTTGTACGCTGTCTTAGTCTAAGCGTTTGAGATGTCTACTATCTCCCACATTGAAGCAAAAGCAAAGGTTTGCTTTTGGGGTTTTGGATGAATGGGGGGATGGATGTCAAACTGTTTCAGGATAAAGCTTTTAAGCAGTGCAACTAGAGCAAGAGATCTAGTATTCCTCCTAGACCTTGTGTCTGTGGCGAAGATAAGTAAATGCTGTAAGCATTTATAGAAGGAGGGGTTGGCAAATTTTTGGAGGTGGTGTTGTAGGTCATCTTTTTATTTTCTAAGTCTATGACATTGGAAATGTAATAGGAAGTAAAAGATGCTGCCTTTCAGACAAGCAAGTAAATCGGTTGTTGAGAAGGATTTTGCCTGTGTGGACTTAGGAAAACCGGGAGCTGGAATATGCTCTATTCATAGGTGTGTCTGCAACTTGTTTTGTGTACCAGCTCCCGACCAGATGTGCTTTTTACTGTGTTACCTTTCAGTCATCATGTTGTAAATTGCTGAATGCTGTTTTTCAGGTTTCCTTTAACTTCTGGGATCACAGACTGATTCATGGTGGAAGGGATAGTAGCATATCATAAGTTCTGACGCTCCTCCTGGTGAAAGGAGGGGCATAATTTGATCCAAACCACGTTGCTTGGAGCGCTGCCGCCTCACATCTTGAAAGCTTCCATAATTGGAGATTCCATAGCTTATCTGGACAATCTGTTCCAATGCTTAAGTATCCTTAAGACTGTTTCAAGTCTCATTTACTCAGCCTCCCTCTGGAGCCTGTTCTTCAAAACACATCAACACCATGAACGTCAAGCTGTTGCAAGCTGCTTGTTGTCTGGAAAAAATGGGTCTAAAACCTCATTCAAAATCTGTTCTTGGTGTGGTGTCAGACCTTCATCCAGCTGTGTTCCCTGCACTGCCTCTACTGCAGTGACTCATGCTAAGGCTCAACTTCGTAGCTGCCATTGTAGCCCAGCCTTTCAAAGTGCCAAACCCTAGCTGTATCATCTAGGATCACCCAAATGTATCTTGCTGAATTATCAAGTGGTGATTCTAAACATCATGGCATAATCTGTCAGGGTATTTTAGCAGTTAATGCATATCAGGCTCTTGATCATGAATTAATTTTTTAGTGCATTTTCTGTCATACTGTAAATTAAAGTTCTTGGTGGTATCTCTGTTGTTTTATTCTTTGTTTAGTAAAATACGCAGTTATCCAGCTTGAGCTAATGGCTGTTTGGGATGGATGTTGCTGTTTTTACAGGTGATTAATGTGTTTACAGTACACCACCTTTCTGAATACCATTGATTCTTTTCTTCAAAACAGAATAGCTTTAAAGCATCTTTGTCAAAATACTTCTGACTTTGTTATCTGAAAAAGTCAACCCTTAATAAAAAGGCATTTTTTCAGTGTAGTGCAGTCAAAACAGAGAGTAAGGGACAGATTGTAACAGGTTTTTTCAAATTATTCTTCAAGAATCTTCACATAAAAAACTAGGCTTTAAGAAGCCTAGCACTTTTCTGGAATCCTAATGCTGACTGCAAAGCTTGAGCTATTTTCTTTTTCTAGTATTTCTGCTTTGGAAAAGAGTTTTACATAAATCTTTATATGAACCTGAAGCCCCTGTCTCTAGTATCACTAGAGCATTTTTCTAGGTTGCTGTCAGAGTCAGGACTTGAAAAGGAGCCAGACTGGTGCAGGATCAGTTTGATTATTCCCCTGTCATGTTCCTGGCACTTAGAGGTGCGTGTTAGAGAAAATGAGCTGTACCGAGGTTGGGTATGTGAATCTCACTGGCTTTGCTCTAGCACAAGCCATGCTCTGAGATGTTTGTACTGGGTTCTTCATTCCAGTGCGCTTCAGGAAAGCAATTTAGTATAGGCACACCGATGGACCCAAACTATTACGCTTGAAAAGTTGTAGTGGTAAGCCTGCAACTGTGTGACTAAGTCTGCATGTGCCACCTTTTGGAAGAAGCTGGACTGGGGTTTGAAAGCCCTGGTAGACTGGAGTTTACTTCATCGATTGGGGCACACTTGCCATACCATCGGTTGTGTGGTCGATCTGTAGCATTGTTATCATCTGGGATTTTCCACTACTCAGGATACCTTCGTTCTCCCGTTACATTAGATAATGGAGAGTTGATACATGAGACAGTGGAGAGCTGATTGTATTCAGGTGTTATTTATGGAGTGTTTTAAGGATATTTGGGACAATTGAATGTGATAGATGAGTAGCAAGTCCTTGATACTGAATTATGTGTAGGCCCAAGCAGATACAATAGATCAGGTTTACAAGTCAGTTGTCCCTATGAGGACGAAACAATGTTTAAGGAACAGCTGGGAAATAATTGAAAGTGACTTGGTTTTGGTTTGTTTTTTTATAGAAGTGGAAACATTGCAACACAAATTGATTAGTGGGTTGAACAAAAGATGGCAAGATGAGGAAGGCAGGGCTTGGGGAAAAGAGTGATGAAGCTTGATGCATTTTTTTTTACATTACTTTTAAAATTTCCTGTCAAATGAGAAATGTATATTACAACTTTAAAAAGTAGTTCCTTATTTACAAATTGCAGATATAACACCTTTGTGAATCAAATATCCTGTTTCAGTATAATAGCTCTTCATTTGCAGATAGATCCTTAATATATATACAGCATTTAAAGATGAATGACAGTGAATAATTCAGGTAAATACTGTGTAGGAGGCTGGTTTTCTTATTTAAATATCTTGATCAGTTAAATAATTTTGTCATATATCTAGGCATAAGATTTTGAATTAATGTTTACATATTTGCCCTTTGCTGAACTCCTACAAGATTTTATTATTCAGATTAATAGGTGAATGTTTTATGTTCTAAACTGCTTAAAGTATAAATCTGCTGAAACTCAAAGCCACTTGTCTCAAACAAGCAAACAATACCACTTCATCTCCCCATTAACTCGAATAAAAATATCAGGCAGGTAAAGGGTTTACTGAAGAAAAAGGATAGAATGGTCTGCTCTTGATTAATTGCAAGCAAATAATAATAAGAAGGGAGCGATGTCCTAACAGCCTTTTCATTTCACAAATTTCATTTTAAGCATGAACAATTCTACTGATTGTTTTCTTTGAGGCACAAATTGTAAACAGTCACTTAATAGTATCTTTAGGGTGAATGAGTCTTATTGGATTAAGTAATGGGAATATCCCATTGCACCTTTTTTCTGTTCAATGCTCAGTTTTTATTTTACCTTGCCTCTCATTTTATCTTGTTACAGTGCTTATTCAGTAATCTATCCACATTTGATAAAGTTGTTAAGCCTTAATTAAATTTATGCTCTGCAGAGCTGTCAAGTGCTTCGAAACATCAGCTGAGAATCATGTAGATTTTGGATGTTTTAAACTCTTGGTAGAATGACACAGTTTGGTCTAAAGCCAAGGTGAATTAAAGTATGTGGCATGTCTCTGACATGTCTCTGAACTTACTGAGATATGATGTTTTAATAGAAAACATAATGAGACAAAATATTTCATGTAAACCATATCAACAATTTTACATTCTTTTAATATATGAAATAACAAGCAGTATGCTTTACCATGACAGATGGGTCATTAGGATCATGGGAAGATGCAGCTAGTAGTGGTAGGGCATCAGGCTCTTGATCAATGTTTGCTGTGGATCCAAAAATGACACTGTGAAGCTGGGGCTGCTGGAAAGTATCTCCTTGCTGAGGCTATTGTACATTATAATGTATCATGTTTCTTCAGTGTAGGTGAAATGAGTAACTAATTGGGTGATGGGAGTCTCATCTGACCCAGAAAAAAGGAGTACATCAGTGTACTATACAGCATCCTTCTGGCTTAATGTTGAGAGGGCACTCTTAAATTTTCTCAATTCTTTATACTCTTCGAGAAGATAACAGTGAAAGCTTAATTTATGTTTCTTTAACCCAATACAAAATGAATTCATTTACTATTTATGGATCACTTAGGGAGTGTATTTGGAATCATGTTTGATCTGTGGGTTTCCAAAAATGAAATATGTAACTAGTAGCTTGCAATAGTTTAAGTTTTGCTCTGTTTTTGAAAAGTAGGAATCACTTCATCTCTTATCTCTAACAGTGTCACTGGTTCATTATAAAGCATTCTTTGATATATAAGTTTTGACAAAACTAAAGTTGACTTTTTAATTTTGCAGAAGAATTAAATTAAGAGCTTTTTCATTGGTTGATTGTTAGGCTAATACACAGTTGCATCAGTTAGTTGTAGTGAAGTCCTGAATGGTGAGCTTCAGTTGAAGCATTAGAAGCCAAAATTAGAAAGCCACAAATAGATTGGTTTGGATTTGGATTTTGGAGGATGATGAAAATCATGACTGTGATTTGGTGTACACTGTGAGTGAAATATGAAGGGTAAATGTGTACTCGTAGGGGCATTTAGGACCATGCTTCTACAAAAAAGGTGGGTTTTTCTTCCCCTCTCTAGCTGTGAGTGTTTGTGTTGCCTCCCTTTCACTGGTGTTAGTGTTTGTGGAGCTGTGTGGTAGGTCACATCAGCTCACTGAGGAGCTGAAGCTAACTCTTCAAACAAAAATAAATTATCTGAAAGGGGATGAGATGGTTAGAATGTGTCATCTAAGTGTATTTGTGGGGTTTTGTGTTATGTAAAGGCTTCCATAAAATCAGTCTGGTGACAGTTAAGGATTTCTTAAATGAAAATCAAAGTTGGAAATGGTATGGAGCTGAATAAAATGAAAAATGGTTTAGAGATGGGGTAGAGACCCCAAAGACTTGTGTTGGGGTTTTTCTCAATTGTAGGCTTGAAGCCTGCAGTTCCTGCCTTTGATAGTATAAAAGTACTGACATGTTGTGCCTAGAGTGACCCTTTATGTGCACTTTTGCATAGCTGGTGGCCACAAACAATGTAGAGAGTGTCTGGCAAGCAGTGTGTTTTCAGGAGATCCTGGAGTGGGGAGTTTTACAAACTGCGGGTTCACAAATACCTCCTTCAGTGTCAGAACTGATTCTAGCAGTCCTGTAGATGTGCTCCGTGGCAGATCCCTCCAAGATGGCTGTAGTATAGCTGACAATCCTGATTTTTTTATTCATACCAGTTTTCCAGTGTAGTTTACTGCATGTCTTTACAAGTATTTGCCCCAATTCTGCGGGGTATGGAAAAACAAGTGCTGTGTTCAGACTTTTGTATTCATGTTTGGCTACTGCTTTGGTCAATGATTTAAAAAATAAAACATAACAAGATAAAGGGTCAAGTAAAACAGTATTAAGCTTTGTAGACTTCCTCGACCTCTTCCTTCTTCCCATTCTCCATTCATGCCTTTGTCAGTATATCTATGTATGGTGAATGAGATGTGCTGTAACGCACGTGTTGCAAATCACTGTCTTTTGCTTTAGCTTTTACCAGATTCGTGTGTCTATGAAAATTCCTCCAAGAATTCCACACATATTAGAAGCTAGTTTGTTACATGGAACTGGTAAGTGCAAAAACTTTTCAGTAAATTAGGTCATTATCCTGCCTTGCTAACTGAGGGATTACAGTTTTTGTCTTACATTGTTATAACTAACATAGAAGTGTTTTTAATTTTGTCACTAACACAATGCAAATATTTCTTGTTCTTAACAATGGGACTCAAAAGTTGATTACAGAATTTGTGTTACTGTTTTCATCTGCTGATTGCCTCTGCTGGTGGCAAAGCATGGCTATTCCTTTGTATTCGTGTCTTCTGTTTTTTTCCTTTGATCTGCTCAGTCTTCTCCATGGCTAAGATGACCAAGGGCAGATCTAAGTAGATATCTGAAAGTAGTGGAGAACTTCAGATACAGACTTTTACACAGATTTATACACCCCTTCTTTTTCTGAAAAGAATACTTTGAAAGGATCCAGTTTTCAGACTTTGTTGTTCTCTAGCGGTAAACCTGAAAATTGATTTAACTTCCTGAACAGAATTATCTATTCCCTTATCTTTTTTCTTTTTTAAACCTGACATTCACTTTCGGTTTTTGTGTCCAGGCAAACTGAATCCAGAGAAACCTGTTGCAGTAAGAAGCAATGCAGTGTCCTGAGGCAGGTCCAAAAGGGAGCTTGTTTATTGCCAAAATCAGGCCTTTTTAAGCAATTAGGTCTTTATCAGCTGCATACTTCTAAAACACAACAATCATCATTTAACCAACCACCGTAAATCACGATACGAACACATGATGATTATATAATTTATTTTCCACCTCTATTCCAGCTGAGTCATTACCCAGAGTCCTTTTCTACTTAGCTGAAGTAACAGAAGTGAACCATGATTTTACAGGGGTAACAAGCCTTCATTTTATAAGGTTTTACCTATCTGCAACAAAACCTGTTAGTGCTCACCTAATTCTGTGTAGGCCATACCTCAGCATGGTGTAAAAATGTGAAAAGCAAAAAATTAATTAAGTTTTCAAATGTTACGTGGAATTACTGGAATTTCAAGGAAGAAAAACCTAACACAGTCTGAGAAAATGTGATAAGATGTTACTGAAACCTGGATTTTTGAGGCTATTTTGAAAGTAACTGAGTACAGCAACAGTGTAAATACTGAATTTTGGTCAAGCTTCCTAAATATTTCTTGGATTTGTGTGAGATAAATGAATAGTTCTGATGACCCAATATTACTCCACTTCAAAGGCAAAATTTAATGTAGTTTAAAGAATTTGGGTCTGGTAAACATCCTTTAGTAAAACATATTTTTTGAAAAGCAACACTTAATAATATGATTGATATTGCTGGAAAAAAGTTCTTCCATTTCATGGTATATTTTTGAATGTTCTTAGGTTATTTTTTCAGAAAGCTGCAGTCTTGTTAGTAAATTGTGACATGTGTTAGCTCTTGTGTCTTGTTACTAGGCATAAAGGGCATAAACATTAAGACTGCAATTTGGTGTGAATTTAGATCAGCAGTTCTGACAAAGGAAAAAAAAAATAGCCCATGATTCCCCCTGGCCACTCTGTCTTACCTTCTTACTACTCTGCATGTTGTTGACACAAGTGTCTGATTTGGTCTGGGAGCTCAACTGGGGAATTCATTCAGCTGACAAGCAGCCATTTTACAAAAAACCAAAACCCCTTCAAACCCAAAAACTGGGGTTCTTTTTTAGATCAGTTTCTCAGTTTGGTTTTTCAGGTAGTCACTGATAATGTTTCTCCCACAACAAAGCAGAAGGAAGGGTACAAGCTGGTCAGTGAAAGGGGGTTAGTTTGTCCTTCTTGTGCACATCACAGTGGTTGCTCTTGCCAAAAACCTCTGCTTTCTATTTCCATTTAGCCACTTGCTTGATTTGGCAGAGCTGGATGCTGTAGGCTCACTTGCAGCCCTCCTGCTCCAGGAGGAGGAAGAGCTGATAGCAATTCCTGAGACTGTTGTTGTGTATAGAAAATAGCTATGAAGTAGCACTGTGTTGCCTCACTGTGTGAAAATGTTGCTTGTTGACCACAGAGGAGGCTGGTCAGCATCCCACGACTCCCACTCTTGAGAATGGTGTCCTGTGTTGATAAGGTGCTTCTTTCTGTACTTTTTTCTCTCTTCTGTCTTTCTCGTACTTACCTATTCTAAATCCTATTTGCTTTGTCATGTCATGATTTTCCCACTCCTCTCCATTCATTTTGCCTACCTCTAGCTCTCCCTACACTCTGCACAAGTCACCCGCAGTTTCCTTACTTTAGCTGTCTTTTCCCCTCTCCCACAGACCATTTGTTTGATCTCTCTCCTCCTTTTAGTTCCCCAAGTCAAATACATAGTCTCAGTTTTTCCTCATCTTCCTGTTTGTTTGCATCTCCTTTCACCCTTTGCCCAGCTCTTCATGCAGTCCTTCATTAATTTAAATAAGTTTTTTTCCATTTCTATTTCCCACATCCTTTAGTAGCTCACTAGAACTGCTTGGGACTCAGCATGAATGTCATTACAGATATGATAAGGCAATTCACTTGCTTTAGCTCCAGCCTTGTGAAGGACTTTTATTATTCTTGTAATTTGAAAGAAGATGTAGTTGTGCTTTAGAAAAATGAAAAGAAAAACATACGTATTTTTAGTCTTTATGAGGTTGTTTCAGATTTGAGGATGTTCTGAATTCCTCCTTCTCTTAAAAATTCATGGCTGGTTTTCAGAGGAAAAAAAAAACAAAGGCAGGGTAGGAAGGAATGAGGTGTCTTTGTGATGCAAGGCTAAACTATCTTGTAAATATAAATCTATAAATATATATATAAACCTATATATCTAATAAAAATATGAATCTAGTAAATTTATATGCAAGCGTAAATATGTAATTTATATGCAAGAGTAAAAAAAAATCCCAGTATTTTTTCTCCTCTGCTGTGGAAATGGCCTTTTGTGTGAATAGAAGTTTAGAAATAGTCCTGGCCAGTCAGTGCATTGTTGATTTAAAATACAGTAGTTCTGCCTTGATGGCCTCACATTTGTGAGACCTTGCTCCCCATGTGGAAGTGGCTCAGCCTGTTCCTGACTCAGATTTTCCTCTGCAGCTCCTCTCTCTCTTCTGGGGGTGCCGGTTTGTGTTACACTGAAGTCAGCAGAGGTGAGGGCTGTAACTCAGGGTTGGACACTGCAGAGGAAGTGGGACCTCAGCCATTTGTCTCCATTACTACTTTTGTTTCAGCCAGGAGTGGGAGATCCCTTTTGCTGATGCTTTGCAGTTATATCAGATTATGTGCCAAGTGAAACCATACCTGCTCTGCCCTTCAGCTGTAACAGATGACACAGATGGATATAAGCTGAAAGTGGCATTATACATAGGGGAATTACACTGTAATGATTCAGCCTTTGTAAGCATTTTGTCTAGGACACCTAAACTGATGATATGTATGAAAACACTTCAGCAAAACCCAATATTTGTACGTTCCTGAAAAGAAGTTGAATTCAGATGTTACTAAGAGTGGGAATGTTTGCCAAGGGCAGTAATATTCTATCAGAGGCCCCAAAGCTGTAGACTGCAAACTGCAGGTTTTTTTTCCTCTTGTGGATTCCTTTGAAGTAATTTATTAAGAAGAATCAAAAGAATTTTTAAAAAATCTTTTGCACCCTCATTTACACAATTTCTAAGACTTTGTGTTCTGGAGACACAGATGTTATTGAGCCATTTTTTAAAAGGAGTTATAAGAAAGTGTCAGTATTTGTTACATCTGTTCTTCCAAGTTCCGATGACTTTGATGTTTTTTTCAGAGGACAGTACCCATCATGATACTTCCTGTGTGAGAATCCTTTGCTATTATGATAAATATTTCCTCAATAACTGTTTAAATCATTCCTTTTCTCATTTCTTCTGCAAGTCTTCTAACTCTTCTTTTTTTTCAGCAAAAGATTCCCCAACCATTTATCACACTTTTCTGAACTCTTTTTGATGATTAGCCTTTGGTTTGAAAGCAGAAGCCTCATATTGTGTGCGCAGTGCCAGGTTCAGGTGATAAGCTCGGAATGAGTCTGGCCTGAGTAGGATGCAAAGATCTTGAAGTAAAGAACAAATTACCTCTGTTCTTGATTAATTCAGTGGAATGGTAGATGTCATTTAACCTCTTTGCCTCATCTGTAGGTAGTTAAGTTTTCAGTGTAGTTAAACCCTGCAAATTAACATGAATGCGAGATTAAACAATACAGAATTCAGGATTTTTATTACAATTTTTGATGCCTAGAATGTCTTCAGTTTGTAACAAAGCAAAAATTCTTCAGAACTTATATTAACAGCAAATTACATTAAAAATAATGACAGTGTTTCTTTGAAACAAAATGTACTCCATCAAACTTCACCAGTTTATGACTGAAAAGAAAACCACTTATATTACTGATGTTGTTGCAGTTAAACGGTAATCATGAAACTGATGGAAATGATAGTTCCACTTATTAGCTGCTCTGAGTTTTCCAGTTATATTAATACTTGTTTCTCTCTTCAGGTTCAACAGATCTTGCCTTTCCTGCTTCAGTCCATGACAATATAGTTTGCAGTAAAACATTTCAGATTCTTTACAAAAATGAGGAAGTTTCTGTGGATGATGTGATGATTTTCAAAATAAAAATGCTGTTAGATGAGAGGAAGGTAATCTGCCGTTCAAATTTACTATATTCAGATAATTTAGGCTTTATTATGTACAATTTGAATTAGTACAGATAAGAGACCTGAAAGATTTCATGCTTCTACAATTTCTTTGTAGATTGAGGAGTCGCTTAATGAAATGAATTTTCTGCTAACATTAGATTTACACTTCACGGATACAGACTACTCGTAAGTTTAAATATAGAAGATTTTACTAAAGCAAGAATATATGTCAACTTTTAAAACTGTTTAAATCTGTATTATTTATAGGTGTAGTGTGTTCATATTAGACATAAATGATGGTAAAAATGAAATCCAACACTGAAGTCTCTTAAGATTTCATAACCGGTTTGTCTCATTCTAATTTTTTTTTCCCTGGGGGAGATGCCATTGCATTCCAAAGTATAGACCCATGCTAAATTGCTATTTGTGTCAGTTATTAATAACTTGCATTTCAATTATGATTGTTCTAATTATATGTTGTTTTGTTATTTTCTTTTTAGACCAGATGACCTGAGCACACTACAGCCAATTAGTAGCCGAACTTTAAAGTTGCACTTTAACTTACACCAGGGCCTTCATCATTACGTCAATGTTATGTTTGATTACTTCCACCTTTGCGTCATATCGGTTATAGTCCATGCTTCTTTGGTTGCTCTGCATCAGCCGTTGATAAGGTAATCTCTTGCTAATAAAATGCCAATAAATTATTGGATGTCCAAATGGAAATGTTATAAAAACAGAGTAATTAGGAAGGAGTTAAATCTATGGACAGTATTGTTTTCTATGATGATTTTTGGAATTCAGGGCCCAGCGGGATGAGAAACATTTTGCTTTTAAAGTTATCTGAAACAAATTTCGAGGGGTTTTTAGATTAGAAATAAGAGTGTGTAGTGTAGAAGAGAGAGAATGCCCAAGGCCAGGGAAGTGGAGGAATGAATGAATATTTATATGTGTATATTTATATGTATAAATACTTATGAAATTTTCTAATAAGGAAGATCTGCTTCTCACTCTACACAGTGACTGAAATAGCTGCTGTTAATAGAAATGGGCTGCCTTGTGTTAACTGTCTGCAGTTTTCAGTTACTACAGGAATGGCAGTGATGTCTGCAAATGATATATTTACCATTTTATTCATGTAAATGGAACTGGAGAATTTACTTTTCTTTTTAAAAAAGATTTTGGCTAGTTTTTGCAGAAGCTTTTTTATTTCATCTACTTGTGTCACCCTTTGCAATCTCTGTTTGCTTTGCATCTCTCTCTGTGTGAAAAAGGGCTGTACAGTCAGTTACACATATGAAGTATTCTTTACACGCCTTTCTTTTAGCATATCTATCTTTTCCTTCTTTCATGGTCTTCAAGTACTGCATGCTACTGCCCTCGAGTTTCCTCATATTCAAGTCCAGTCTGTGTCATAAATGCCCAGACCTTTAGCTTCAGGTATTCCCACTCCTTGTGCCTGTCTTCACATTGTGGAAAGCACTATCTCTGTGTATGTTAGACAGCTGTTCTGTGCTGTAGGGCTGCACTGGTTTGGAGGATTCAACTGTTTTTCGTGGGGTTTTTGTCCTTTTTTTCCCCCTGAAAATTGGTTTAAATTATTTTGGTGATGTATTTTAGGCATAGTTACATAGGAAATGAACTAACACATCTGAACAGATGGCACAGCCTTATTTGGGAGAGAAACAAGTACGGAGAAGGTGGGAATTATTGTTGTTGAAGACGTAGTCTGATAGATGCACTTTTTAATGCACTTAAAGTAGCATCATGTATCTAAAATGTACATGGTCACACTGTCCTGCAAGTGAAATTCAGGCATTTAGCCTATATTGATCACTTTGTTGTCAGAAAATGAAAAATAGGTTTTGATACTAATTTTTAGTCAGAAACTTATTTGTCCCTACTAGCCTAATCTTTTAAAAAGTTGCAGTAAATCTGAGGGGTTTTCTGTGTACTTTTCCTCAGTTTCTGGCTTTTCAAGTGATGATACAATAATGCTATTTTATTTTAAACCTTAACTTGATACAGCTTGTGTAAGGAGAGACTGAAACAGAACAGCAACTTCTATGCTGCTTTTGTTATCTTGAGAGTAGGATGTTGCTGGTGTCCACAAAATTATTTTAAGTATTCAAGTTGTCCTTTAAATCAGCTTATGATGAGGAGAGGAAGAAACTTCAAAATTTACAGTGTTTTATTTCAGCTGAGCTCCCCCATGTAGCAAATACTTGATAGTTGCTGTATCCATATCTGGCTCAATTTTCTGGAACACCTCTTTCTGAAAAACCTGAGAATTGCAGATGTCACTCCTCTTTGTCCTTGGGGCTTTCATGGGTGACAGTTTGGTCTTCTGCTAGGATCATGCTCACATTATTGGCACCTCTTCCTTTCCTGGGGGTGGTGACTTTTTGAGTGTTTTCTTCTTCTGAGTAGTATTCAGGTTCACCTTCTCTTGGGAACAACCAGAGTTAAGACTTCCCTTGGAAGAGACGAGGCAATTCCACTTGGATACAGCCCTGAAGTCCTGTATAATCTACACTTTTTTATTAACCTGCAATTGCTTGTTTCTGCCTGTTATCTAATAGTCTCCACTTTCTGCATTCATTCATTTTTCATTCATTTTTTGTAGTTGTTGTCACAAGGCTACTGTTG
Organism: Corvus hawaiiensis; assembly: GCF_020740725.1. Classification (NCBI taxonomy): domain Eukaryota; kingdom Metazoa; phylum Chordata; class Aves; order Passeriformes; family Corvidae; genus Corvus; species Corvus hawaiiensis. The sequence continues at coordinate 30,808,245 of NC_063215.1, forward strand.
CAGGATGCTCTGTCCTTCCAGGAGTTCAGGATAGGATCTCCTCCTTAGTAGGCAGAGGTCAGAAATGTCAATTTGTGTGACAGCTTTCAACTTGTTGCTACTACTTCACTTTTAAGAGTTAAAGTCCTCACAGCAAAATTTGCAGAAAATAAACACTTCATACCTGTTATAGTTAAAAAATTTATCTTTCTGGCTTAAATTTTCAGGAATATTATTTCAATTATTTGAAGTTTGCATTGGAAGTAATGAAGAACAGTATGTTCTGATTATCAGTTCATTTGTGCTTTTTGCAGTTTTCCTCGCCCAGTGAAGAATATGTGGTTGAACAGGAATGCACCAGCACAAAACAGGGACTCTGTGATTCCTTCTCTTGAAAGTGTGGTCTTTGGCAATAACTACACAAAGCAGTTATCAGCAGACGTAAGAACATGTATCAGTTTAAGGTTTTATTTGTATTCTGTTGGGAGGTGTGAATTTTATCTTTTCTGCAGGAATATTATTTGATAAACAATGAACTTTGTTAGAGTTGTTTTGGGGTGCCATGCGATAGAGGAGATGAGAAAAATTATTCCAAAAGGCTACGTTACATGCTTCAGGAGTGTATATATGGAAAGCTTACAATATTGAGTGTTTAACTTTCTTTTTTAATGTCTTTTAATCCATTGAAAATCACAAAAATGTGGATCAATTTTGTGAAAAGAGGCAGTTGCTTATCTTTTTAGTCATTCTGCTAACACTTCATTTATTATACAAAATTAATATGTGCCTTTTCTTCTTTATTTTAGGGTTGCAGTTTTGTTGTTTCAGAGTCTTTCCTCAGCCATGCTTATAATTTCCACTACACACTTTGTGCCACTTTGCTGCTTGCTTTCAAAGGGTTACATAGCTATTTCATTACAATAACCAAGGAGCTGCCCTTCTGTCACCGAATTGAACTGGGTATGTTCACTTCCATAAAATGTATCACTTTCTTGTGAATGTTTATTAAGAGTACACATCTTCTAGACTAAACTGTCATTGATTGCATATCTTTTATATCTAAAATATTTTTGCTTAAACTGATTTGAAATTTAGTAACTGAAGAAAAAATAAAAAAGAAACAAGTACTGTCACATCTCTAATAAAATAAGGAGGTAACAGCCTAAATCTACGGAAATACATTTTTTCTTCTTGGTCTTGATTTGTGCTCTTATTTCAAATTACTGTGTTTACTGGTGAGAAAGTTAGAGGACCTCTTAATCCAAGTAGCACACTGCACTTCTTTGTTTGTTATAAGGAAACATTGCATATTTGTACAAAAACGTAAATTCTGTAAGCTTTGAGAAGAATATTTCACTGGAAACTTGTATGAAAAAAGACCTACAAGAAAAAATTGCTGCTGCCTTAGTTCGTAGTTTAACTTTTTAAACAGACTTAGTTGCCATGAAGACTTCTAGTTAACCAAATGTGATAAAAGTAACTGCAGAAGTATTACATGTGATGTATGGAAATGTACATGTGCATTCATTTTCTATAGCATGAAGATATATTAGAGAGCCTAGCCTTGATTTGTGTACTAGAAGAGCGGTGGAAGTAAAAAAGGAAAATACATTGGCATTGTAAACAATGATTTAGACTTTCCTCAGCAAGCATGTACTCTTTTTAGTCATGTTCTATTTAAAAAAGATCTTTTGGCATTTATATGGATTGTAGACAATACTGACTGATTTTTGTGTTATTTAGTTTTATCAGTGTCAAAACTAAGCACAGTGAAACAATAAGGTTGGTAATTGAGATATGAAAGATAGTGTAAAAATGTGATGTGGTCAGTTAGTGATTCAAAGAAAGAATGTTTCATTTCTGTATTACAAAATACAAAGCTATTTCAGGGGGGGAAAAAATTTCAGGGAGTGTATTACAAATCTCTCCATAGAAAAATACTAGAAACTGAGGTGTTTTCTTTATAGGAGCAAAAATAGTGCTACACTTACTGCTACATTTTTCTGTCAGTCATCTTAATCTTGATATGGAGGGAAGCACCTTATTAAAGGAGTGACTCAACTCTTTTAAGGTCTTTTTCCCAAATCATAGAATCAGAGGGTCATTTAGGTTGGAAAAGACCTCTAAAGATCATGGAGTCCGACCATTAACCCAGCACCACCATGTTCACCGCTAAACCACATCTCCAATGCCACATCCACGTGCCTTTAAAATGCTTCCAGGGATGGTGACTCCACCACTTCCCTGGACAGCCTGTTCCAATGCCTGACCACCCTTTCAGTGAAGAAATTTTTCCTAAGACGCTATCTAAACCTCCTCTAGTACAACCTGAGACCATTTCCTCTTGCTGTGTCACTTGTTACCTGGGAGAAGAGGCTGACCTGCACCTGGCTACACCCTCCTTTCAGGCAGTTCTAGAAGAGCAGTAAGATCTTCCCTGAGCCTCCTTTTCTGCAGGCTGAGGAACCCCAGATCCCTCAGCCGCTCCTCACAGGACCTGTGCTCCAGACCCCTTCACCAACCTTGTTGCCCTTCTCTGGAGCTTTACCAGCCTAATGTATTTTGATGGCACTATTGTTGTTCTAAGGATAGGCTTAGACTTAATCTTGATACTTAAATGTTTCAGATATGATCTTCAGTTCCCCTAAAACATTCTTTCAAAATACATATGTAATAGAAAAAAGCTGCCATTGAGTTGCCTACTGGCAATGCAATGTTGGGTTGTACCTTTCAACTACAGTGAAGCCACCAAAACCACTCACAAGCTTCAGTGGAACTTGAATCAGACCTTTTCTCATCTCTACGGGCAATTTAGCTTACCTTTAGGAATGTATTTTTGAACAGAAATGATCAAAATAAATACCTGATGAGAAAATTAAAACTTAGATTTACACTCATTGTACATATTCTACTGTTTCCTGTGGGTTTAATTTTTTATTTTTATTTTTTAAGTCTCTGCTAGAATTACTTGTTTTTTCATATTTATAAATATCTTTTTCATTTATTTCAGTTATTTTGTATATATATGGGTTGGGACAATTGATACAATAAAAAGTACTAATAATGTAAGCATTAATTATTACTCACATTTTGCTCATGAAAAATAATACCTAGCATTAACACTAATTTTTCTAAAATCCATCAACAGTTAACAAAAAAAGCTATGTTTCTGTAATGTCTATAAAGAAATTGGCTCACTGGACTTCACAAAGTACACAATTGTAATTTGCGCCTTTCTTTTTTTTAATTTTTGAAGTAAATGAACTATTTTATGGTGGATATTTTATCTGTGAAGTTTAAATGGGTATTGCAGAAGAGAACATGCAGTCCTGTTTAAACTTCAGAATCATCACTTTTTTGTTTAAGATAAAATTACTCTCTCTCTAATTTTGTTTCTTCTGTTTGCTTTGCTATTGCTCTGTCATATAATTTTAACACAAGACACTGAATTTGCAGAAGCATGTGCAGACAACTATTGGACTCGATAACTCTAATTGAGCATTTAAATATTACTGATTTCAGGAAATAAAAAATGCTACCTTGATGTGTATCACAAGTGATACTTAATCCAGAAACTACACTAAAATATGTTTTCATGTACTGATCTAACTGCACTAATTGCTAGGCTAGCAATAAGCTCTTTTACTAACTTTAAGGCAAATAATAAATCACAGGTAAAAAAAGGAGTGTAGTAACTAGTCATGTGTGTACAATCCCTGTAACTAGCCAAGGCCAGCATGCAGGTCCTTTATGAACGCCTTCTCAGAAGAAAATATCCACGAACCCAGAGATCCGACTACCTAGGTATGTTTCCAAAGCAGGTGATATAATCCCTCAGATTTTTATTGATACTATAAAATATTATATTCTTATTAATAATATAAAATGTTACATCATTTGTAGAAAGAAACAGTTTCAATATTCAGCCATAGTGAACATATGTTGAACTCTGAAGTCTGCAGAATTGAGCTACTTACTTTTAGACTGAGTATAGATGATAAAATGAGACATCATCGTTGATTCTTTGTTTAGTGTTGTTCTACCTTACTATACAAAAATGATTGAAAGTTCAGTCAGTCATCAACATTTAAAAATAGTTCAAAATTATAGCTTCATTTAATGCAGCACAGATGCTTTTATGTTTTTAGATAATTAAAGATAATTAATACCTTTTCTGCCTGAGAAAAGATCAGATTCCTTCTGATATCTCAAGCCTTAATTCTTTCAAACACTACACAAGGCATTATCAGTGCTTAGGGTGCATTTGTCTGTATCTACATGGGCCAGTCCTCTCTGGAGAGTGTCAGTGTGGCCCTGATGCTGGACAAAAGATTACAGTGCTGTTCAAGCACAAGGAAATTTCTGTTGGGAAAAGGATATAATGGCAGTTCAGTCTCATAGTAGGTCACCAGCTTAATCATCTATAAGTGTGTTTTGGTTTTATTGTAAAAAGGAAACAAAACTGATTTTTAGCAGAGCCAGCAAAATTGCATCAGATGTTTGCTGGGCTAACGTTGCTGCTGTAGAATGTAAGTGCCTAATTTTTTGTTGTTAGCTCTATTCTGTCTTCTCTTTTTTAATAAAGCATTGGGGTATTAATATAGTTTGGGGTTTTCCATAATGATTTTAGATTTCAGAGTTTTAGGTCTTGTTCAACAAGCCTATTCTCAATTGAAGTGTGGCAAACAATCAGTATGGTGTCATAAGTAAACCATTTAATTTTTTCACTAATGAAAAAATTTGTGTGGCCACACCAAAACTAGTATTGTATCTTAAACTATTTTCACACATTTTCAGAATAATTATCATCAAGTACTGTTTAGCAAAAGGTATATGTAGTTGCTTTAAACAACTTTTGTAAACTTTTTTCTGAGAACATCGTACATTTCTGTAATATGCTTTTTTCCTCAGAACATTAAGTTGTGTGAGTTAATTCGTGTGGCATTAAGTTCAGACCTAAGTATGATGAATGCTATTAGTTGAAAATCAATATATACTTACCAAGCATAGGTGGCGTAATTCAAAGAGAAGTTGAGTATACACATTGTTGCTGTTCTGTAAACCTTTGTTCATTATGCATACCCTGAAGTTACTATTGGGGCTTTCAGGGCATATTTTGTTGCTATATGTTTTCCAGAAATATTGAACTTTTTTGTCCTTAATACTGTGTTTCAAAAATGAAATGTAAATACTTGTTACAGGTAATTTTAGGGTTTATGAATTGTTCTCTTATTACTTGTACTTCAGATGCAGAAGGAAATTAAACATAATACCAAATTATTATTTGATTTATCAAATCCCCCAAAGTAAACATGGTTGTTTAACAAGGAAAAACATCTACATGAAGGAATAAATCTGTTTTCTTCATAAGCAAGTCATTCAAGGTTCAGATCCAGTTTAAGCTGCCATACTGTGTTAGATTGATTTGCTCTTAACATTGAGCTACTGAGAGAAAGATTGCTTAAAGAACAGTTTCATTGACTAAAAAATAATTCCTCATACAACTGAAGACTGGTATTTATATTCATGTAGCTTGTAAATAATACACCTTTAGAAAAATGATTAGAATAAGGTTTCTCTAGAAAGTCTGGTAGGAGAGGAATTGTATTACCTTGATTTTAAATGATGACAATGCTGCTGAATAGCAGCAGTATCAATGGATAATCTGAAAACTGTATCATCTAAACTACAGTATCTTCAAATTTAATTTTGAATGGAAAATTGTTGTCCTTGACAAGGTATCATGATAAGCAATCATGATAGTTGCAATTTTTTTCTAAATTATATTCTGTCCTCAATCTCAGAAATTGCTATGAAATTATTTTAATGGAAGTTTATAGTTTACTTAACTGTGGCACTTAATATGGCTTCAAGTTTTATTTGATTAATTCTTTTTTATGTCTTAAAATTGTTTCGTGAGATAATTTGTTTCACTCTGCAACTTGGAAAGTAAATACTCATGGATATGTCCTCTCATCTTTCCAGAAAACATAGATGTAGAAATGCGTCTTACAGAATTGTGTGAAGAAGTCAAGGTACAGGACTTTTTTTCATGTATTAATTAAGTGAAATAACTATAAAAGTAGAATGTGCTGATTTTATATCCTACTTGGAAATAAACTGTTTGTTTCAGGGATGACAGCATGTATGGTTTTTGCCAGCACATATTTCAACTCTTCCTCCAAGGAGAAATTGCTCAACTGATGCCAAAAACTTAATTCTTGATCTGGCGGCTTGGTGTGTCAGTAGTAGCCACGTAACTACTTATATTGTGAAACTGGAGGTTAAGAAGGGTGGATTACTTGTATGAAAATCATGTTTTGAATTTTTGGCAGTTATAATTTGATTTTTTTGGGGTTTGATGGTATCAAATAACAATGACACAAGATCAAGCAATAGTAGTAGGTTGTACAAAAGGAGATTCTGCAAGTCATCTCCTCATCTGAAAGTAGTTGTTCTGATGCTGTCTCCTTTTCCTGTTTTCCCTACCTTCTTAAGGAAACACTATCTACTTCAAATGGCTTAGATTTGTCTCCTCATCTCTCTCCTTAGTCAGAACTAGCCCAGCTGAATAACTGATTTCTTGGTCACAGTGAAGTTTAAAGGACAGGTTTTAAAACTTCTTGAAGGATTATCCATGCTTTGCTGCCAAGTGGGCTGTCTGCCCAGCTTGGAAGAACAGTCAGCTCACCTTTAGTTACGCAGTAGTAGTATAACCACAAGAAAATGTAATATGGCCATTAAAAGGATGTAATTTGTATAACTGGAGACAAATTCAGCACTACTAGCTCTCTATAGGCAACTAATAATCTTTATGTATAAAATAGTTTTTACTTTTACATAGCTTCTCTGAATTCTTTAGTTTCTCCCTGAACATTTCCTGTTTTCTTCTTTCTCTTCTTCTGTACAGTTCTTATCAAAAGTTCCTCTTACTTCTCTTATTAAGTTGGTGTTTCTGTGTTCCTGATCCTTTTTTCTGCTAGCTCTGTAATATTGCTAGAGTTGGTTCTTTACTGTCTTTTCATTTTAAACCCTTTGCCTCAGTGCCTTATGGGCCTACAATGAGTTTCTGATAAACTGTATTTTTTTCTAAAATGGCAAGGAACATAAGCTTAGCTGTCTACAATTGACTGGTGTGGGACTGTATCACAGGATTACAGTACACTGTAAAGAAAGCAAAACTTGTTTCACACTGAATTTGTCTTGGTGTGATCTGGTTCTAGGAAGCCTATGCTACAACGCTGCTTCTTGACTATGCATAAAATGTATGTAGATATATAGCATCTTATAAAGATTATTGTGAGTTATAACTATTCTGAAATGGAGATGTCTTTATTAAATTCTTACGATTTTATCAAAGTTGAACTAACATAGCAAGTGTCAGTTTTTGGTTTCCTGATTCCTCTCCTTTCAGGCACATGATATTTTTATATGTTAGAAAATACAACAGTTGAGCTCTTTGCCATAAGTGGAATAATTGCTTTAATTTTTGGACAGGAGTCCTAGTCCTAATTCTAAAAAGCAACGGGATAGTATTTAATACAACATAAAATAATCTATTACTGTTGTGACATAGATCGATCCAGTTTTGATACTTAGTTGAAACAGTTCTCATTTGAAAGTTGCTTTTTAAATTAGATTCTCACTAAGATAAACTATACTTTTTTTTTTTATTCCTGGCTGTACATTATGGTTTCATCAGTGAATCATGTAAATATTTTTTCCTGACTTCAGAAAATGGAAAATCCTGATGAACTGGCAGAACTTATAAATATGAATCTTGCTCAGCTTTGCTCACTTCTGATGGCACTCTGGGGGCAGTTTCTGGAGGTCATTACCTTACAAGAGGAGGTGACAGCTTTGCTAGCAAAAGAGCATCACACATTAAGAGTAAGTATTGACCCGGGCACCTTCATACGCTCACTGGGACACATTGTTATGGAAATGTGTATCAAAATGAGACTCCAGATGATCATTTTTCTATTTTTATTTGGGAAAGCTGGTTGGAATTGTAAAGGGAGCTGTTGCATTTCATTTGTTACCTTGTGTTACGTTATGTATTATGTTGTTGGAATATAATGCATAAAACATATTGTTTATGTTTATGACCCAAGTAATTCACTGTTTGTTTGAGTAAGAAATGCAGTTCAGAAGGCAGACTGCAGTCTGTGGAATAAGATATATTTGTGCGCACTGATGTACTTTTCTGTGGGAGCCATGTCTAGTGCCCACCCTATGTTTTACTTCTCTGCTGCATTGAGGCTGCCTGCTTTTGTCATAAACAAAGTGTATTTCCTTCCAAATTAAGACTTTCTAACATTAATTTTTGAAAAGTCTCTTATGTGGGATTTTATAAAAGAAGAGATGTATGTGAAATGATCTGGCACGTATGTGTGTGTATGTACTAACACATCTATAGTGCTGTGGGTCTGTCTATGGGTGTGTGTAATTCCTGTGGGCTCTCTGCAAGCAGAACCACAGCAGTGTTGTTCCCGTAGTGAAATATATTCAGGTATGAACTAAAGCATTACTCTTACTTGATAAATCACATTGTTTAGTGAGGAAATCATGGTTGTGGAAATAGCCTGTTCTGGAGAATAAATGGAATCTTTCAGAAAGAATGCAAGGGTTATTTGTTTGATGTCCTAGCCATAAGAAAGGGATCATTTTATTGTCTGTCTCTGAATCTTACATTTCTGTGGTTTTCGTATAAATTCTGGAATCCCTCAAGTTAAGTGGTGGAAGGTATGAAGCAAGAATACCATTTCATTTAACGTGCATTTGCATTCAGCTGCTGGTATGTTAGTGTTTGTACAAACTTGTATTAATTCTTCCTTTGGTTTTATTAAATATATTAATTTTTACTGCTCCAGAAAAGACACTGCTAATGATTACGTGTTTATCTTTTTAAATGTGGTTCTTTTAAAACCTGTGATGTACGTCATCCTCCTTAGCTCATAAATGCCTTAATTATTGAGTTTTACTGCAATTATTTTATGGAGTATAAATCAAAGTATTTAATTATACTATGGGAATTGAGCTATTGCACTTACTAAAAGTATTTCTGTGATGCTTTCCAGTTTCAAAAAAAATTCTAATAGCAGTTTCCTTCCTCCCTATTAAAAAAAAAAAAAAGTATAATTTCATTTCATGTCTGCATGACCTGTGTCCTTTTGAGTTGCTGTTACACTCACTCCTTTCGTTATCTGTCACTGTATTTTATGGATACTCTATAATCTGTCAAAGACTCGAGAGGAGAGGCAAGGCATGGGTAATCCTAAAATTACATTTTTATTTAGGACCTGATGGCAAAAAGCAAGCAGGCTGACTCTGTAAGAATTGCATAATACAGCATTGAGAAGGGATTTTTACCTAAGCCAACTTAGATAGAACCAGCAATGTGATATTACTTAATTTTTAAATGGACACTTGTTTCCTGCACTCCAAGATGGGATGAGTTTGTGTGAATATTTTGCAAATATGTGTAATTAAAATATATGTAAGAAACCATTGCTCCACTGGGCTTCCCATGTGGCAGTAGAGCAGGAAGTCACAATCCATAAATTTGGTAAACCTTTAAATGAAAAAGAGATGCTAAAATTGAGCCTTGTGTTTTCTAAAAGTGTGTTCAGTTGTTGGTTTTCAACCTTGTTTTGCAGTGCTTAGTATAATAAATTTTAACTTTTATTAATGAAATATCTTGAGAATTTATATTCAGAAGGATTGTATAGACATACTTCGGGAAATCTGCAATGATGATCATGTTCCACTGGAGCCATTATCTGCGCATACCAAGTGATGCAGGCTTTCTGGTTACTGGATTTAGTTGAAATTTAAAAGATGATCTGCGAATTCTCCTGTTTGGAGACTATATGTTGACATTTAGAGTCATGGAATTGTTAAGGTTGGAAAAGATCTTTAAGGTCATCGAGTCCAACTATCAACCCAGCACCACCACGTTCACCACTAAACCATATCCCCAAGTGCCATATCCAAATATATTTTGAACGCTTCCACAGATGGCGATTCCACCACTTTCCTGGGCAGTCTGTTCCAATGCTTTACAACTCCTTCTGTGGAAAAAAAAATCCTAATATCCAACCTAGACCTCCCTTGGCACAACTTAAGGCCCCTTGTCCTTTCACCTGGAACATGGCAGAAGAGACCAAGCCCCACTTGACTACAACCTCCTTTTGGGTAGCTGTAGAGAGCAATGAAGTCTCCCCTGAGCCTCCTTTTCTCCAGGCTAAAGATGACCCACTAATTCTCCTCTTAAGAGGCTTACCTGTCCTTTCTGGAATAAGAAACCTTTTTATTCCATTAGTTCAGAAATGGATACTTTGATGTGTTTGCTACTGGATGCTAAATCTCATTTTATCTTTTCTTCTTGCAATATTTCCAGACTATACCTTCCACAGGAAATTTCTCCCTGGTCAAGTTTATTAATGAACCCTTTTAGGGAGTGATTAATCTGACTGATGAAGATACTTGTGTTAAAATACTCCCTAGAAATGCCTGCCATCTGTATTTGGTCAAATGACTTTACCATCTTTGTGTAGATGCTTATAAAACAGGTATTTCTGCTGAAGTGTTGTTTAAGTATTGAAATTATTATTTTAATAATTTTACTTATGTTTACTTAAGTGTTTCAATATTTAACTATTTTCAAATACTTGGAAAAAGCACTACGTTAAAAGGTGAGGAAGACTTTAGGTAAACTGGAACATCCATCAACTACTTTATCATACTGATAAGGTTTACAACTGTATTTTATTGAAAAAAATGCTCAGAGTATGTTATTTTATATTACAAAATGTTTGAACACTAAACTGGTTCATCTCTTTGTTCTGTAGTGACATCTTCTGGTAGGTCTGAATATATTCTTCCAATATTGTTTCTTTCAGTTTGATCAGTCCTAAAATAGGAGAGCTGAACACTAAATCTGTGACTGCTATTCATAAATATGCAGACACACAACATGTATTCCACAGCAGTTTTTATATACAGTTTTTCTGTTTACATTGGGAGGACCATAAAAATCATGCTTTTGAGAAGCCTGTAGGGATTAGGAGTAGCAGCTGCAATTTCCTCCTGCAAAGTCCTTGTGGAGTCGACCCAAGCCGGTAGCGCCTGCGTCACTAGCACAGCTGGCAGTCATTCTAGTTCTGCAGAGCCTGTTTAATCGTGTCCTAGCAAGTGCCTCAGTCCTTCAATAAGTTAAGTACTGATTAAACATTAATAAACTACTGTTGATTGGGGTTCTTTTCTCTCATTAATAAAGACTTATGTGCTTTTGGAGTTTGCTTTCAACTAGTTTTATACTGTTGCTATTCTACTTGGAGCTGTCTGGAGTTGGTAATGAGATTTTCTTCAAAAGTGTGGAATTATTTAAACAATTAGAAATAGGATTTATTGCAAATGAAAAAATGCCTTCCTCTTCTGTTTGTGAGAGAGTGCAGTATTCTAAAAATCTAGTCTCTATAAAACTCCAGTTACTTTATGTGGTGAAGTGCTCACATCTAAACTCAAAACTACCTTGCTTGCTTCCTGGGAAACAGCTGTGTGCCCTTTTCTTGACATATACCACAGACATCTACTAATTTGGCAGTGTTCCTGTAACTATTACCTGATTGATTAGAATCTTTAATTAATTTTTAAATTGCTTAATTTAAAATGATAATGTCCATTCTTCATATCAATTGTTCCAAAATCTAGTTTTTAAGCAGTAAAATTATCTGTTAAGTCTATTGTATAACAGTCCCCCCTTTCTGAGGTAAAGGTTGGGGATTAGCTCTGACAAAATCATGTGTTTGCAAGGTAGATGTCTGTTTAGAGAAGCCAGCTGGGAAAATGCAACAAATTACTTGGAAACATCAATTCTAATCCCATGTGTATGCATAAACTCCTACCAACAACTTCTGAAAGAAAGCAAATTGAGTGCTGGCAAGAGTGGAAGTTGCATTTACAAGAAAATGTTGAATTTAGTGTTTTCTTTTTACTTCAAAGCATTTTCCATGAGTATTCAGAGATGATGTTATGACTAAGATTGATTTCATGTAATACAGTAAAATAAATTCTGGGAGGTTGGGACAGGACTTTCAGTTTCTAGTGCAGATTAGAGATTGGGGTAAAATGTTTGTGATTTGGGACTGGGTTTTTTCTTAAGCACCTTGAAACAATTTTTTCCCCACTTCTTGTATTAAGAAAACAAAAAAATGCAGAAGCTACAGAACTGAAAGTTAATCCAAGTAGTACTCTCTAAAAGTATACTGGGCAGTGTATCAGGAGGGAAAATGAATTCCCTTGCAAGTGCTTATCTCTGAATAAAATTAATATGGTCCTGAAAATCTGATGTTTGCCAGTTCATGCACAAGATTCTCGTAGAGCCGTGTTTGTGCTCAGGGTGGGCACAGATCCTGGCTGCAGCTCTAAGTGAAAGAGCTGAGGGAACTGACCTAGGTCTTCACACTTGTTGCCAGTTTCACGCTGCAAACTTGCACAGTCTGTTCAAAAAGTTCCATAATTTAAGAGGAAGATCCAGAGTGTATTGAAGAAATAAAGGCGTAGGAGGCCAGGAAGTGCTTGGTAAACAAAGTATTGATTCAGTAGACTGACATATGTAATTCTCTAAGTGGGATAGAAATTTGTTTTAATTGATACAAACAAGTTAATGTTAACAAACAAGCTGTTGCCATCAACCATTGCACAGCACATTCTCTTTGATTTGCTTTTTTTTGATGCAGGTAATTTGGCAGTTGCAAAAATAAATTGCATGTTGATTGAATTAATATTTATATATAATGTTGAAATTTGAGAAATCTCATAGTACAGAACCTTTGGGTTTCTAGATATTGCACCTTCAATACATTGATTATGTTTTCATTTGTAGTAAATTGTTGTGTAATTCACATTCTCTATTTTAGCATGTATTTGATGGTAGAATATTGATGGTTTAACACATTTGATGGTAAAAAAAAAAAATGCTCCCCTATGGTATTAAATAGCACTTCAGTATCGTATTGTTTATTGACCTCAGGCATACAATTAAGTCTTGAATACAGTGCTTATAATTAATGTACATTCTGTTACTGTCCTCATCATTTCCAGCTGAAATCCTTGCAAACAAAAGATTCTTTTGCACAATAGTTTACTGTGGGCTAGAGAGTACTTACGGAAGGTTTGAAACACTCCTCTATATTTTGAGACTGCAGAATATCTAGTGGGTTTCTGCTTCTGTAGGTAATACTCAGGCTCATTCAGAAGTGCAATTCAGCAGTCATTTCCTTTCTTCTCATTGACATTTCAAATAATATTTTTGTGTGTTATTGTTTCAAGTGAGCCTGATTTGGATGATTGATTTATTGGAAATCAAATTTTCAGCAGGCAGTGGAATCTAATATAATTCCCAGTTATGCAGAGCACAAATTAAAATTGTTTCGGTCACTGGTCTTGTCTATGGCACCCATCCAGAAGGAACATTTTTAAAAAAATAACTGTCTGTATTATACATACAAATGATACATTGATGCATGGGAATGCTGGTGGATTTTTAGAAATTATTTGTAATGTAAACTAAGTTCTACCTTCATTTGGATCTTGCAGGTGCGCAGATTTGCTGAAGCATTCTTTTGCTTTGAGCATCCTAGGCAAGCTGCTCTTGCCTTTCAAGAACTACAGTGAGTAACCTTTGGAATTCCACAGTATATAGCATGTTGTACTCTTCCTCTGTAGTTTATGTTGTGTGGAAGTGGCATTGCAAAAATACATAAGAAATTCAAGAGAAACTTCTCAATATAGATTTAAATTACTGAAAGTTATATAAGAAGTTATTAAATAATCAAGCTATTAACAGCTAATTAGTAGAAAAGCTTCTACTAAAATTAATTAAACTGTTGGTAATTTCTGTTAATGTAAAAATAGTTCTGTTTTTTTAATGGAGGACTGCTTCCTTTTTTCAGTGCTCAAAGTCATCTACAGATGTGTGCAGCTATCAAAAACACTTCCTTCTGCAGTTCTCTTCCACCCCTCCCTATTGAATGCAGTGAATTAGATGGAGATATGAACTCCTTGCCTATTATCTTTGAAGATCGGTATTTAGATACAATTACTGAAGGTAAGCAGACCTCACAGTACAGTTTCCTTTTTGAAGAAATGAGCAAAAATTATGTAAAACTTGAGTATTTTTCTATCAATTTCTTGCTGCCTTTAAAGGACAACATTTATTTGATAGGGTATAGGGTTTTAGCTTGAGTATTGAGGATGTGTAAAATTCTATAATTGCTAGTGTGTTATAGCATCACTTACCCACATAATCTTATTGTAAATATCCTTTCTCTTTCCCCCCCCGCCCCTCTTTTTCTGTGAAAGATTTGGATGTACCCTGGTTGGTAGCTCAGAGTCTTCCAAGGGCAGAGTCCAATAAACAAGATAAATTTGAAGCTGAAGAAGGTTTCGTTGCTGGTTTTACTAGCCCAGAACTGAAAATAAGACCAGCAGGTGTCTCCATCTTTTGTCATTCAGAATCTGAAAAGATGCTAACAAAAACTTTGAAAGGGAAAAATGAAGATACAAATAAATCCAAAGCTAAGGTTGTTAAGCTCATAAAAACAATAAAAGCTGAAAACACAAAAAAAGTCATAAAACAGAACCCAAAGGACTCTGTGGTGTTAGTAGGATACAAATGTTTGATAAGTGAAGCACTGGAAAATGCCTGCAAAAGATTGGAAGGCGAGCCTTCATACAATGTTAATGAAGGGCTGGACCCTAGAGTAGTTGGATTTCCTTGGGATACAAAGGCCTGCACCAGGCAAATAACTCGAAGAGACCTTCCGTATTTGGCATTTGATGAAACGGCTGTCAGGATTGAAGGTGACCAACCAGGTCCAAGTAGTCCTGTGCACTGTGAAAATGAGGCTGTTTTTGATAGACTGACTATCTCCCAGACAGGTTCTGGAACTATTCAAGCAGATAGTGCTTTACAACACAGAGGTACACTTGAAGGTTGTCATGGAGGTCAACCATCTTCCTCAGGAGTCAGGACAATTGAGGTCAAACCAAGTAATAAGAATCTTTATGAAGAGGAGAAAGGAGTGGCTCACACTGGATCATGGGCCGAGTT
The DNA here is from genome assembly GCF_020740725.1 of Corvus hawaiiensis. Lineage (NCBI taxonomy): Eukaryota > Metazoa > Chordata > Aves > Passeriformes > Corvidae > Corvus > Corvus hawaiiensis. The sequence continues at coordinate 30,823,342 of NC_063215.1, forward strand.
TCCACAAGATGGAGTGCATGAAGAGAATTTGCTGACACCCAGTATTCAGCCTTCAGAATCTGGAAATAAATTGAGTTTGGGAGAACAGGAATCTATGCTTGAAAAGGAAGAGGTCCATGAGAGAAACTTTCAGCATCCCAGTGACATCTTGACAAAAATGAAAAGTAATCCTCCTACTCTTTCAACAAAAGAAAGTCAACTCTCTGCAAGTGGAGACATGACTAAATTACCAGATCTTAGTGTGACATATGCCTCTTCTAGGTTTTCAGATTCAGGTGTAGAAAGTGAACCAAGTTCTTTTGCAACTCACCCCAACCCTGATCATGTTTCTGAAAATGTTCATGGACAAAGTGCATACAATGGTGAGAGAGTGTTTCCTCAGCCTCTACTAAAACCAGACTGTGCAATAAAAAACACAATAGAAAGCCATTGCACTGAGAGTACAAGTGCTGTAAGTGAAATACAGTCATCCCTGACATCCATAAATTCACTGCCTTCAGATGATGATGAGCTGTCACCTGATGAGAATTCAAAGATATCTGTTGTACCTGAATGTCAGCTAAGTGACAGCAAAACAGTAGTGGATCTAGGAGCAATTGACTTGCCAAAATGTGATGACAGTAAAACATCAAACACCAGTTTGCAGCAACAGCCTGTTGTATTTTCAGGGCACTTGGATAACAAAACTCTGTCTATACATTCCTCGCTCTCAGGAAAAAAAGATCTGTTACACTTGGTTGCTTTAGACGAGGATACACCGACTGATGTGAAAAGTTACAGCCCAGAAACAGGCCCTGGCACAACCTGCAAGGACTCTCAGGACCTTGAAAGGCATTCTAGAGATACAGAAGAAACAGTTAAGTTGTGTTTGGAAACAACTTGTATGGGTGAGCCATCTGCTGTTTCAGGTTCTTCATCTGTAAATGCGGTGTACGAGGTTAAAAAAACAAACAAAGGAAAACATAATGAGGCTTTAGAACTAAAGGGCACAACTGAAGAACTGTCAGTAGCTAAAAGTGAAACTGGTACAGATAATCCTTCTCCAACTGGTAGTGCTGACATGGTAAAGCAAGGACTTGTTGAAAACTATTTTGGCTCTCAAAGCAGCACAGATATTTCAGATATTTTACCTATGGACAACAGCAATCCTGTTAGCCCTCAAAAGGAAGCACATGAAAAACAAATTATTTGTTCTTCCCAACAAGATGAGGAAGAAGAGGAGGATCAAGAAATGATTGAAAATGGGTATTATGAAGAAACAGATTATAGTATATTAGATGGAGCTTGCAGTGCTGACCAGGATCATGGCTTAGCAGAAGAGAGAGCCCTGAGATCTGAAATGATTGACAGTGGACACCTGCAAGACATAATAACTGTGCCCCCTGTCTGTACTCCTGGTTGTCTGTCATTCCCTTCTTCTCTGAGAGACTCTCCCTGCAATGTTACCTCTTCTTCAAAGAATAAATCTGATGCAATTACACAACAGCCAGGCAGCACATCCTACAGCTCAGCTTCACCTGTTTCCTGGTATGAAAGCTCCCCAAAACCTCAGATGTTAGCGTAAGTGATTGTTTTAAAATAAACTTTTTACTTTTAAAAATGATGTTAATATAGTAGAGAAGGGGAGAAGAAGCATAGTTGGGCTGTAGAATGCCCCAGAACTGTGGCTTGTGGATTCTGCATGCCCAAGTAACAGCATGTTCTAGATGTTGAGATAAAAAGTGTCTTAGCACTGAACTACTTCTATCAGTTATCTTGTAATTTCATGTGGTTTGAGAAACAAGCAAAACAGGAGCTTTCTTTGTTATTTTTAAAGAATAATCATTCAGCTGAAGAATGATGTTGTAAAGGCTACTGAGCATAAAAATGGTATTTTATGAAATGGAAGTTGTTAAAATAGCAAGCTTGGGAAAATATGCTTTGACTTTAAAAACATAAACCCAAAAACATTGTGTAACTGGTTGTCCATCTGATTACTTAAGTGAAGCAAATGTGTAATGCAAGCTACAGTAATTGCCTTATTTTTAAATCTTAACTTCAGGTATCAAAAATGTAACACCTCGGAGATCACAGTGCTCTAAATTACACTGCAGTTTGGATACCAGGAAAGCCAAATTTAGAGGAACATCAGGGATCCCAGATTGTATCTCTTCTTGCTGTAAACATCGGAGTTTCCCTGATAACCCCCTGCTGCTAAATGAACATGTGAAGCAGCAGCTTATGTGTTGTATTGGAAGTAAAATGTTGCTGTGAGAGAGAAGAAAATTTAAGGTTAGAAACAATGCTGAGCTGGCGGAAGAGATAAAAAACCAGATAGTTTGTGAAAAGCAGCTGAGAACGGGAAGAAGGATTGAGCAGTCAGATGGAGGAAAACAGGTTAGAAGTGGCCAAAAAAGTAGCTTCTGAAATACTGTATGGTGGGTACTGGTGTGGAATGGGACAGATGAAGAGCAGAGACTACTCAGGCTGTTCTGTAACAATAAAAGTGAACTTGGAATAAAATCAAGGACTTGGCCATGGTAAAAGCAGAGTCTCCTGGAACATGAGATAATTGTGAATCCACACGGTACGATCTGCTCCATAAAGAACCACCCTTGGTGTGTTCAGGAAACATGCCTTGAGTACAAACTCAAGTAGCTTCTGTTGCAGAGTGATAAGAGCAGCTGCCAGCAGAGGTTTCTGTTCAGGCTGACTTCACTGAGGCCTGCTCCTGCCAGTTAGTGAGGAATGAGCTAAAGATAAAGCTGGGAAAACAGAGAACAAAAGGTAGAATGGGAGGGAAGCAGTGAGCAGGCAGAAGAGGATGGGGTACAGCATGGCGCTGTAAGGCATCATGCGGAACAGATGGATTAAGGAAGCATAAGAAAGCATAAAGCTGTATCTGCTGCAGGGAAACTGATATGCAATTAGGAAGGTCATACACAAAAACTAAGGGAAGTGGAAGAAAGGGAGGAACACAAGGAGCTCCTAGCATGTGAGGATCTCAGCTATTAAAAACCTTATAGTGCATGCCTTCATAGAATATATAATCAGAAGTCTGGATCTGGTTGTTTCAGAAGCAAGTATCAGTTATTCAGCCTACCACAGGAACCCTATGGTGAGATATTACAGCACTGACTCCACCTCTCTGCTGACCTAAGAAATGGGTTTGGCAAGAATTATCAAAAGTCAGTGAAAATCTTAAACTTGACTTCCAATTGGTTATAATTTCTATAATTTTGTTATTGCATGGAAACAAAGCTGTTGCTTGCTCAAGACCACAATGAACCCAGAATCTTCAGTGGTTTCAGAAATACTTGAGAGTTTTTAAAGATGGTTAAAGGAGAGAAGAGAGTAGAGCTTGAGATACAGTTTTTGTTACAGAGGAAAAGGGGCTGTAGGGAATCTGCAGTAAAAATATTTTGAGGAATTGGCTTATTTTGTGAAAGTAGTAATTTGATAAATATATTTTTGTTCATATTAATTACATGGAATACAAAGCAAAATTACAGTAGAAAACTATCCTGGAAGACCCCACATTTATCTAGCAATAGTAAATGTATAATAAGTATTTTTTTGTTCCAGTTTCCTACAGGCTAAAGAAGAATTGAGGCAACTTAAACTTCCTGGATTTATGTATAGTGATGTTTTCAAACTGGCTTCTTCAATGCCTTATTTCAGTACGGAAGACGATGAGTGTTCAGACAAAGGAGTACATCTTATTGTCTGTGTCCATGGCCTAGATGGTATGCTGGGAAATGTGATACTGTACAAGATAGCAGTTCAGATTACCCGTGAGATTTAGCTTTGGTCATTCGAACTCTGAACTGAACACCTGAAATAGGTTCACTGGAGGGAAATGGGAATCTGACATTGGACTGCTACATTTGACAACATGTTCCATAAAATCTTTTAAATTAAGAAGACTTCTTAAAGAAAACTTCCCTGCACATAAATCTGTTTAATGCCATAGTTCACATCAGGTGCATCTTTAAGTTTTTTATGTCATAGAGGAATTTGTCTGTGTTGTGGTAATAGAATGGAGTTACTGACAAAGCTGTTTTCTTTAGAATTGCTGTGTTGTCAAGGAAAATGAAATATGTGTGTCTTGTTAGGAAAAAGAAATAGTACATGTAAAACACAGTCAGGTGTTTATTTATAAGTTTTTAAAAGGTTAAGTCACTGAGTCACAGAGGGGTTGAGGGTGAAAAGAATCACTGAATATTGTCTTGTTCAACTTCCCTGTTCAGAGCAGGGTCGCCTACAGCAAGTTGTCCAGGATGCAGTCCAGTTGGGTTTTTGAATATTTCCAAGGACAAAGATTCTACTGTGGTAGAAGTGAGAAAATCGCTTGCTAATTGAAAGGGTTGTAAAGTTTAAGTAGCTTGAGTATATTCACCTTTTTAGTTCAAAGCATATATGCATATTAAGAAATAATATCCCATCTAGCTTTTGTGGGTTTTTGAGACACTTCTTAAATTAACAATGTAAAGAAACACAAGAGGGCAGTAGAATAGAGTACTGGACTGCACCAACACTGCACAGGTACCTTCTTCATTTTTCAAATTCCTAAGTTAAAAAAATAAAATAACAGTGTAGTTTTTCTTTCCTCCTTTGGGCAGAAAGCAGCCTGTGTTAAGTACTTTTAAAGATAGGACTTGGAGGTATTCCCTCTTACTAGTGTAGATATTCACATGCTACTCTATGTAGAAGTGGCAGAAAAGTTAACTTGACCGAGAAGCCTGTTGTTTAAAAAATACATGTGTTTGAAGCCTTATGAAAGTCCACATAGTTAGAATTTTCTTATGAAATGGCAAGCTTATACAAGCTATTTCCTATAAGTGATAGATGTAAATAGAAATCCTGTTCTCTAATTAAGGCAGAAAGGCTACTCTTTCTTCAAAAGTATCCATGACTATTGATGTGGAAAAATCTTCAGGATGCTAGTTAAACTAGCATTTGTTGTTTTGGGTACCAGTCTAAATGTATCTTTATCTGCTGACAGTTCACTCTGCCTTTTCATTTTATGAAAATACTCCTTCACTGAATTCTTTAAGCGAGCTCTGAGTTCTTTGTCTTTATCAAAATTAGGCTTCCGAGAATGTAATGTTCACAGTGCTATGTATCAGTTGGATGCTAAGACAAAATCAAACATGATTTCCTACATCCTTGCTTTTTTAAAAGTGTTTGCATCAAATGTCATTTTCATAACCATTTTGTCACTTAATTTGACATTGTAGTTTATCTTTCAAAGTCTCACTGAATTTTAATTAGGGCTGAATATCATTAGCTGTGTTTAAATAAAAAGTTCTGCCAGAGATTCTTTTCAGTGCTTTTATTGAGTGCTTTTATTGCAAGTTAACTTTGCAGAATCTAACTCAATTGTTATTTTTCTTTTGAAGGTAACAGCGCAGATCTAAGATTAGTGAAGACTTACATTGAGCTAGGGCTGCCTGGAGGAAGAGTTGAATTTCTTATGTCTGAAAGGAATCAGGTATTTATTTGCCAGCTACGAATTTTTGTAAAGTTATGAACAGTGTAAACCTTTAGACATATTTATTTAAGGGCACTATTTTGTTTACCACATTTTGTATGTTTTTATTGTATTCTCATACATCCTTGATTTGATCTGTGGCTTGTGTCAAAGTAATTACAATATGGTATTGAAGGTAAATATTTTAACAGGCAACATTTGTTGCTGCCATTTTGTTGTGTGTACTGTGTCTCCTAAGTTCTCAGCATAAGCAGTTTGGATTGTGGATAAAATATGCTCAGTCCTAGTGATACAAATGATAATAGTGAAAACTGGTGTAGCAAGAAGGGAGATGTGTTATTTCAGAGGATCTGAGAAATACAAAATATCTGTCTCTCGTTCTTTTGTCAGCATGCTGCAAGATCTACATCATCACACTGAACCAATATCAAATTACCTCGTGTTAAACTTTTGTGAATTTTACTATTTTCTGATGAAGTAAACTTGACAAAGCACAAAAGACTAATTTTTACTTTTTTTGTGTGTGTGTTACATATTGTATTACACGTACTTCAGAGATGAACTAGAACAAAGTCTCATCAATGGCTCAAACAAAAGCTTCATTTAGTGCACTAGCATTTTTCTAGCAGTAGCTGCTGGGATGCTTTGTGGAACAGGCTGGACAGGCACCAAGCCGGGCTTTCTCTTCTCTAGCCCTATAGTTTGTGTCAGTCAGCAGCTGTGAGACTTTCTGATTTGTGGATTCCACTGAGACCACTGAGCCTAATAGCTACTGACAGACTTTTCTCCTTAATGTTGGCTGATTCTTTTTGAATGTTTTTACTTCTGTATCCACAGCATACAGTTGAGGTTAATTCTGCAGTTTGTATACATTAATAATTGAGTTGCAAACAAGGATATTGAAATAATTTACCTTACAGCTTGTTTTGGAAAAAATATTTAATAATCATTCCTCATTCACTGCTTCAGTTAATCATGTATTTTATAAACAAGTAAAATTTCTTCCTCAGGCGGCAACTGAAGAGACTTAGTCCATTTAATATTTCTTACAACTAGATGTGAGACAGTTTCTGTTCATCCATGATACCTTTCCCTGCCCACTTGAAATTTCTTGTCATTTAAAATCGAATTATGAGAATTAGACAGGGCATTTAAGATGCTTGTGCAGTATGGACTGACAAAATGCTATCTTGCTATTTTCTTTCCTTGCTTTCCTAACACAGCTAATTATATGCTACACAGATGTATAGATTATTGTTTCCATATACAGTTAGGGCTGGCTTTCCCTTTGTAGCATGCGTTTGCATTTCTTGCCATTTTATCACCCAGGCATGCAGTAGTATAAGATTCTTCTGAAATTCTGGTTGGTTCTAGATTTGTCTATCCTGGATATTTAGTTTTATCTACAAACTGATATTTCATTTCCTTCTTCCCTTTCCCAGATCGTTTACCAATATGTTGAACATTGCAGATTTTAGCACAGATCCATTGGAACTTGTGTTGAAAAGTTTTAGGCAGACTTTGCCTATCTCTTTTAATTTCATACTGCTGATCATTAGAGATAATCAGCTATGAGCTGGGCATAAGGCCTTAAGGATTTTGTTTGTTCGTTTGTTTCATTTTGAATAAACAGTATTAATGTAGACTGCTGTTGCAGTAATTGTCTCATCTCTATTTCATGGGCAGTGGGATTTAATTCTGAACATGCAGTTTGGTCTTCTGTTTCACTACAGATAAGCTTAAGTGTAGAGAACAGCTTAGAAGTACGGCTGGGCATGTAGCATTAAGATTTGTTTTGGTGTATTAGAAGAAAGTAGTCTTACAGTAAAATGTGTATCACTTTATTCCATGTTACAAGAAAATGACATGAAAAATTTATAATAACTAGCTGTAGTGTTTGTATTCAGAGTTAATATCGATGCTTTTATTTGTGTTCTGTTGATCAAAACACTGGGGAATAAGAATTCAGGCTGAATGCAGAATGTATATTGCTGCATTAGAAAATACAGTTATTTTTTATTTCCTTTATTTTACAGAATGATACCTTTGCTGATTTTGAATCCATGACAGATCGTCTTTTAGATGAAATTATACAGTATATACAAATTTATAATCCACCCCTTTCAAAAATCAGGTAATATCTGTTCTATACTATTTACAGAAATAAACTTAAAACTAGAACCCTGGGTTGTTCCAAACTGTGATGCTCAGGAGCAGGCCAAAAGAGAGATGGGAAAAAGCAATTTGGGAGGGGGGAGGAGTAGGGGGAAGGAGGACAATGGAGAGAGGGAATTGCCAAATGAAAGAAGACTGAACAATGCTGTAAGCTCATCTGTTGCTGGGTTTGGGGCAGAGGTTAAGCATTGCATTTAATGAATTGCTGTCCTGTGCTTCCACAGATCCTACATAATAGGGTTCTGCAGAAAAACAGATAGTATTTTGAGAAAGTTGAAGGAAACTGTAGTAGCACTATGCCAGGGTGAAGTTAGGTTCCTTCTGTGTAGGTTTAGGGTTCTGGGGTCCAGTCGGGACGGCCGGACGTAGACGGTGACGGATGGAGACGAGAGATCTCTATAGGCAGGTCTTGGGACACAGTCGGTTTATTGTAAAGGGCGTGGGTATTGGGGCACTGCTCAGAGCTGGTAGACTCAGCTCTGAGCAGGCCCAAGAGAGCAAGAGAGTGAACGGGTGAGAGAGAGAGTGTAAGAGCAAGAGTAAGAGCAAGAGTAGAAGTGGAAGAGAGGAATGAGGAAAAGAATGGAAGAGAGAAAATGGAAGTGAGAATGTCTGAAGTCCTGGTTACAATACAATAAATCATCTTCTGTACTGAATATTCTAATTGTCACTAACCAATCTAATACAAGATACAAATCCTATAGCATTTACATACAGCCTATAAGAGTTCTTATATTACCATAGAGTGTTACATCTTAACTTCTAAAAACTACTCTTTGGACCCCTTCTGCTGAGCTAGTAGGGTCTGCTCTGACCCTTGGACCTGTTTGCAAGCAGAGGGTATTGTTCCATCAAGAGGGGATTACTTCAGTGGCCATACCATTGTTTTCTAGTTGTTCAGTAACTAAGACTTGGTATTTCAAAAGTGGCTTTCATTTCAATGTTGCCTGTAGTTTTCATATTCCCAAAATCTTTTGTCAGGCAGTCATATTTACAAGGCTTTCCTGTTTCATCTTCCCCAACACTTCTGATTTTATAGTCCCTTCACCAAGTATGACATGGCAGACTGCTTGTCTTGTCATTCCTACAGGGCACTTTCATCTTACCTGTGACATTGAAGGGCAGCTGCATGATAATGTATTTCATTATTTTCTTATGTTTCCTGAATGTTTCATCTGCTAAAGAGCATGTTTTACATCTTACTAGAGGGCTTACCAGAGTCTATGCATTCCTGTTTTCTTTTATATTTACTTCCAGGGAATGCCTGTTGCATTTATTTTCTCAAAGTAGGGTGCACCTTTTGGGCAGACTACCTTACCAACTCAGCAGTGTTGCTGGAGTTAGCTCATCAATAGATGACAGGAGCTAATTCAAGCCTGACTTCATTGATTTTTTCAGGCATCCTCAAATTATCCATCCAGAAGGTTTTTTTACTTGCTAGTCACGTGTTTCTGGCAAGTTCCTGCATGTACATGTATTTGGTAGGCTTTATTGAGCTGGAGGAAACATCTAAAACATTTAAACATAATCTCACTATTTAAACAAATGTTTCTGGTTTGAGATAGGCAAGATTTGACATGCCTAATTTTGTCTAAACTGTTTGTTTAAAAATTAAAGAGGCACTATCCGATCATATTTTTGTTTCACAGACTACGTAGTAGCACCCTTGGTATGGGAGAGAAGAGTTCTGTAATCCACCAGCACACACCAGGATCTTCTCTCCCAGGCTGTTATCTGAAGGCTGTAGTGAGCAAACCCACCCACTTACCTTATCATTAGTCATCCCTGAGAACTAAACTCTTGTTTGCTTTTGGCTTGCTTCTCTCATAAGACTTACAATTTGTAAATATTTTTTCACTTTTATTTGTTACTCGTCACTTGAAAGAAAAAAAAACTATGAATTTTTATTTTAGTTTCCTTTTTAAGATATATACTGTCTGAAGCAGAAGTTTTCTTTTCTCACCTTAAGCTTTTCTTATGAGAATGTTAAATCTGCCAGCAAATCCTGTAGCTGTTCCCTGGTAGCTACATGAGAGAGCTGTCAGAAAGACATGCTTCTGTGCAAGGCCTTGAAGGGACAACCCAGAAAGTATTGCTGAGAAATCCTCTGCTCAAGCAGCCAATGCTTTCCTGCCTTATTTTTGTTACGCTACTGTAGAAAGCAGACCTTGCAGTTATCTGTGGTCTCCTGAATGATGCTGGTTTCTCCTCATAAAATCTTCCCATCTCCTAAAGGAAGTGTTCTCTCTACAAGTCCTGCTCCATAACCCAGTCAAAATAGACATCAGTCTCTAGATCCATGATTTTGTATGGCAAAAAAAGCCAACATCCTAAGATTGGTGGATTTTGTCTTGTTTAAGCAGTAGGACATCAGCATTCCAGGGCTTCAGTATAAGGACAATGATGTTCATGGTGGGAATTCCAGCTTCCTTGGCCTTGGGTCTGGATAGATTAATTTCATATTTCTATATTTCCAGATGGCCCATATGCTCTTTCTTTTGTTTCCCATTTACTCTTTTTTCCCTCCCATTCTGTGTTATCTCTAATGCCAGCTTTTTCTCCTGAGTTACACAATTGTGCTCCTGCAGTGACCATTAATAGACCATTGGGAACCTCTGCCATATGATACCTGTACCTGCACTCTTCCACACCACACTTCATTCTGATGATATACAGTCAAGCCACACAGAACAACTACTTGTTATTAATTGAAACTGTAGTGAAACTAAAACAACTTTAGACCTGAGTTGTTACTTCACTGGCAGATGATTGTTGTCACAGCTTAAACAAATTAAAATCAGCTCAGGTCAAGACAAGTCCAGAGATGTTTGGAGATTTTGCCCTTTATTTGGATAAATGCAGAGTCTCGTGCTCTCAAGTAATGCGGAAATCTGATTTACTGCGTTACATTCCTGTACTGAGAAAAGACACTCCCTGTACCATTAGAATAGTGTCAGCTTCAGGAAACGTTTTTGGTACCTCCAGAGCTAATATCAGTTATTGCAGCAATTCACTATCTAACACGTTCGTTCATCTCTGAACAAAATTTTTGTGCTCACTACAAGCGTGCAGCAAGCGTGAGCTGGAAGCGTGATTCAAAACAAATGCAATTTGCCTTATAAAAGAGCTGTTTGGTAAAGAATCATGGGAGGCTTTAGGTTGAGGGGACATCTGGAGGTTATTTGGATCAGTTACCCACTCATACCAATGCCACCATCAAAGGTAATGCATTGGAAGCACGTCAGGTTGCTCAGTCATACCCATTCAAGTTCTGAGTATCTGCGAGGATGGAAGCCCTCCCAGGTAACCACGCAGCTAGGGAATAAACCACCTGCTCTTACAGTGTAGTTTCAGAAACTGTTTTGCACATGTCAGGTCTTATGTAATTTCTGATGACTTGTATTGGACTTTGACCTCAGGTGGATTAATCAGCTTGTCATCCTCTTCTCTAAGTAACATTGGCTCATAAAAAAGAGGAAATTTTTTAATGCTATGTGTATAGTAAAACATCTGTTTGTTGTTTCAGCACATCATTGATTATGAATCTTGATTGATTTTTCTTTCTACCATGAATTTTTATAGTTGGACTGGGTTTTTGTTTATTGGCACAGAATAATGAGGTTTTGCTGTGTCTGATTTTCTAGTATGATCTGAATTGGTAGACTTGTATCATAAAGCATGTATAAAAACGATAATTCTGTTAACTTCAGTGTGTTAATGATGCATTCAGAAGATTGTAATACTGTCACCTAGTGCTCATTGCTTTTGCAGAGCATCCCATGAGTAGGATGGATTACATTCCTGTTTTATCCTTTCAAGACCCTATTTGAAGGGTTCTCCTTTTTCTCTGCTTTTTGATTTGAGCAAATTGTTAAACCTTTCTCTACTAGAAAACAAATTTAAGGCTTATCGTGTGTTCACCTAAGCATCAGAATTGGACCACAACATACTACTGTAACCTCTGTTTTATTTCTAAGTCTTTTCCAGTTAAGTACAAGTGTTTAATCTTTGAGGTACATTCACATAGCTGATTGTGAGCACCCGGTTTTCCTTAAAATGGGTCTGCCATGTTTCTGAAGTTTTGGTTCAGGTATGCCCTTATTCTTAGGGATGATAGAATTGATAGATGGATTCCTGAATTTTTCACAGAAAATGCCCTTTGTTATGGTACAATATAAGAGTTTTTCATCCCTTTAATGACTTTTAATAAACACTGTCTGAACTGTAGGAGAACTGTCAAGAGAGTATCTCTGCTAACGTTCAGATCTTCTGTAGAAAACAATGTTTTACTCAAGAGAAGTTACATCATGCAGATCATCTTCAGGATCAACTGAGTTTCTGTGGTCATTTACTTGTTCTTAAAGAAATCTGTAGTTTTGTTGTTCTTGCGTGGATTTCATGAAGTACTCTAAGAGAATAGTTTTAAATTTTAGTATTCAAGAGAGCAGCTCAGTGTTTCATTTTGCAAATGCACTGCTGTTGTGCTGACACCTCAGAGGATACATAATCTTTCATTTCAGAATTAGTTAGGCAAATATAGCAAGCTGAGGCAAAGAATTTCTCATACAAGTAATTGTGAAAATCTATTAGTAAAAGCAACTGAGAAGAATATACATACATGCTTAAACTATGTATTAATAATGAACAAAAGGCCTTTTTCTGTCATAGGAATGCATAATTGTTTAGGAGTTCAGGGTGGTTCTGCCATTCTATAACCAAATGTTTGAATTTTTGTAATTTACCTTTAAATTGGTGTTTTCCAAGGCAACAATTCTTGCTTGGGAAGCATTTAAACAGTCAAGTAATCTTTTAGCACTGTATTTTATACAGATGTTACAGGAAGCTTTGTTTTAGCTACTTTTGTTGATGAATGTAGTGATACAGAGCAAACAGGAAGGATGATCTTAGAGCTATAATATTGTAGCACATATGTGATCCAGCAATGGTAGTTCAATTATACATAATTTTGGATGGTTTTCTGTTTTCACCATATCCTGAGATTTCATCCGTAATGCAGGAAGGCATTTTTCCTTCTAACTTTATGAGTCTGGTCCCTACCATATACTTTTAAGTCAGTGCCTAGTCTGATGTGGTCCTTACCTCAGCAGGGATCTGTAAGCATAATAACTATAATTGCTTAATTTTGTAGTGTCCGTTTTAAAGAAATGCCTTATATAGACTTACATATGCAACGTTAAGCACCTCAGATTAAGTAATATTTATCCTTAGATACAAGAAGCTAAAGAATCCTATCCATCTTTCCCGGAAACACCTAAGAGTAATATTCTCCTGACAGAGACATATTCTTCAATTGCTTGCTCAAGCCAATAATCACTTCTTTTGGTCCAACTGCTCAGCAGATCTGAGATGTTGCTTCTGTTTTTAAATAATTAGATCCAGTTAAGTAATGGTGTTCCCCCTTATTAGGACTACCTTTGGAATCTGTCTTCACTAGATTGTTTCAGGAATGCTCGTACATTTATCATATGGAGTGCCATCACATGCAAAAGTAATGATTTTTTCAGTCATACATGGCTGATAAAATATTTTCTGAATAGTCGGTGCTACAGGAAATGAGCCCAGAAATAATCTTGGGTTTGGGTGGTAGATGCTGGTGGAAGGATAGTTTGGTTTTGCTAGCTTTTCAAAAATGCTGTATAAAATGTTTCTGGAGAAGTTCAAAACATGTTTGTAATGAGTTTGTGCAGCTCAAGAGACATGGACAAGCTATGCCTTCTGTATGGCATAAAATACAGGTTCTGAATGGAAACGTTTTATTAATTTTCTCCTGTGCGCTTTTAGCATTTCACGACACCGGTTTTCTTTTTCTCCGTTAAAAGAAAAAAAATCCTGCCATAAAATTCTGTGTTATATTGCTTCTTCTTTTTAAACAGCTTTATTGGACACTCACTGGGTAATTTAATAATCCGTTCAGTGCTCACAAGACATCGATTTAAGTATTACCTCAACAAACTTCATACCTTCCTGTCTCTGTCTGGACCACATCTTGGTACCCTCTACAACAGCAGTGCTCTTGTTAATACAGGTGACGTATTCTTTTCAGTAGCGTAAGTTTAGGGGAAATACTGTTTTGAAATGCACTTAGCAATTTCATGTGGGGTGCACATTTCTGCATTACTGTAATTACGAGAAACTGCATATTTCACTGTCACAAGAAGAGAGAAAGATTGTAAAAATAAAGTGTCAATAAAAGGCATGTGCAAGAGATGATTGGTGTAAGTATTTTCCAGTATGTTTGGTTCAGGTTTTCTGTTACAGCATAAATAAAGTCCAGTTTTAATCTGTTGAGCTCAATTTACTATAAACTGAATTTGAATATACTTAATCTGCCAAACAATTAGATAAGGTGCATTAAAATAATTCTGAACTATTAGTATCTTTTCTCTCTCAAAAATGCCTTACAACCTGCAGTGTTTTTCTGCAAATGTGCATGGTGAGGGAGGCAAGATTTTCTGAAAAGCCAGTTAGCCACCCGGCTCATTGACTAATAAAGAGAATATAGCACCATAGAAAACATTATACTGTGGTATTCCTGTGAGAAAATTCTGCTTCCTTTTTTCAAGCTACATTTAATGAGTTCAGTTTAGAAATTGGAGAAGTAATGCCTGTTGTTTTTTGAACATCAGAATGTTCTAATATTATATAAATTATCAAAATAGAATATGTATATTCTGGCTTACTGTATTTACACTTTCTGGAAGTTATTTTTTGTGGGCAGGCATGTACAGTAGTGGAAATAAAGGCCTTCATGCTTCATATAGATAGGAAAGAAAACGAAAATTTAAACTGTTTCTGAGCTTGACAATGCTTACATGAAAAGTAAAATTAACATCTGAGAGGCTGTTATGAACTTTACATATTATACTTGTGTTTAATTAGTTTTTATATTTTATTGTGAATCTATACTCATGTTGTACCTAACAATGCAGGACTGTGGTTTATGCAGAAATGGAAGAAGTCTGGTTCTTTATTGCAATTGACATGTCGAGACCATTCAGATCCACGAAAGACATTCTTATATAAACTTAGTAAAAAAGCAGGTAAGCTTTCTTAATGCTTCCTATCTCTTAAAGGCAACTGTGTATAAATGTGAATAGGAAACCTAAAAAAAAAAAAATTATTTTCAAAAAAGCTCCTGTTTCAGTTTTAATATTTAAGAGTTACTTTAGTCCTGTATGCTTCAAGTAAACAGTAAACCATTTTTTGATCAGAACTTGAGTGCAACCAATAGTTAAATAGGGGATTTTTTTAATAGCTATCTATGAGCCACTGTGTGGCGAGTCAAGTACATTTCATACACATTTAGGATTACCTGTTTCTGTATCTGCCTTTCTTATCTATACTATAAGTGTAAAATTTGACTTTAAAGTTTTTGCTAAATAGTCTTTTATTACCTCATTAAGATGGTCAAGGAAAACAAAAACTCATTTTCGAAAAGGAAGGAGAAGTTGTACTTAGCATAATAGCTAAAACCCAGATTAGATTATTCATACTGTATAATTCATACAGTTTTCTCTGGGTTTAATATTCTTATTTCAACTGTTGGCCAAGAACGCGTTTTCCAGTGGATAATGTGCCAGCAGGTGGGTAGTTTCCATTAAGCATTATAAAATTACTGAGGATTCATCTGACAGGTGTTTCTGAATGTGTGTCAGTCAAGCAGTTGTGGAGCCAGAGATGCTTGTGGTTTTTTGTGAAAAATCTGGGCACACTCCTACATCAAAATATTTCTAGGTTGTCACAGCTGGAATTTTGTTAAGAGCAACGAAGTACAAAGATATGGGCAGGAAAAGACTGGCATATAGCTCTTGAGGTGCTTGAATATAAAATTTACATGACTTGGAAAAAGCAGAATAAAATAAGGAGCAAGAAGAAAAATTATAGGTAAGATAGGAATATTGATCAGAAATTGGTTTTAGAAAAACTTGGATTTTTTTTTTTTTTACCCTCCTCTTCAGAATCTACTATCACAAAGTGATTTTGTTGATGATAAGGTAATATTTAAGGCTGAACTGGTATTTGAAGGTGAACTCAATCTAGCTTTGCAGTCTTTTGAAAATAAAGGTTTGAATATAAACAGAAGTTGTGTGAGAAGTTACACACTAGATGCTGAATAAGACTGTGGGACCCCTCTTAAGAGATAATCAGATTAATTAATTAGTTGGCTTCAAAAAAATTCACATTGCATGGTTTTATGTGTATGTATCTCAACATGACTAGAGACACTGTCATTTGAGTATTATTTTCTGTTGTAGAAATGTGACATATTTTCTGATGACAGACGTTTATATGACAGGATTTTTGAAATACCTGGATAGCATCGTCTCAAGAGCCATCTGCATTTCAGGCTTTGTTTCTCATAAATAGTAGAAGGAATATAGAAGTCTTCAGGCTCAGTTTCTGCTTTTTTTTTTCTTACCAAAGAGATGGAAAGAGCTATATTTTGGGCCACAGCCTCATATACCATCTTGTCTCCAGGTCCTTCAGTGAGTTCGGTGTAAGGGAGAAGAAAGGCTTGGGGAGAAAGGAGAGAGAGATGTGAAAAATTAATAATTTTAGATAAGGAGAAAAGAAAGTAAGTTTTATGCTTCCCTCATAGAGAAGGAAGAAAGCTTTTCTTTGAGGTGTGAGTTAATATACGGTATGTACGCTGTAGCTGTTGGTGCCTTTAACTGTTGGTATCTGTACAAGGCCTGCTTCTGTCCTGTCATCTCTTTCTTCACTCAGTGGGCATACAGCATTGGCTGTGCTTGACTCTCAGACTCAAGGTGAGAGGCATTTGGGATTCCCCAACCCACAATTCCTCTTTCCAGATTCTCGATACAGGGAATTTGTATACTGGTCTCTATAGGGATTCTAAACATAAGTCTTTCCAGAAGTCACTTAACCCCAGGGTACATGCAAGAGATTGACAGCACTGTTGAGAAGTGTAGCCCTGATTTTGCAACTTCTGTTGATTTTTGTAATAGTATAGGAAAATAGGGGTCTAAGATGAAGAAACATCTGTTGCTGCTTAATGTGGTGTCTTGTTTGGACATTGGCTTTCCATCTGGGAAAACCCCTAAGGCAGCAAAAACTAAAATTTGCTGTGGATCCAGCAGGTGGTGTTTTGAGGGTCAAGGTTTCAGCTACGTTGTTGTATGGTGGCTTGTGGCTCTAGATTTCAAATTTGCCAAAGAACATACCTGTTAAGCACATCGTCCTGTTGCTTAACCCCAAAATGGATGAAGAATAGGTAAACAGTAAAACTCACTTATCTTATGAAATACCCTATATACCTTCTTTGCTCCTGCTGAAGATTTCGATCAAACACTTTTCTCAAAAGGAAAAATTCCTGATACTTACATCTAAAATGTGATACTCAGAAGGGGCTGTTCTAAGGCAAACTATTTTCTTAAAGTGCTTCATTGTGTTTGGCCTAAAGCAGGTGGGCAGCACCAGAAATCTGCTGCTGCTTTCTAAAGAAAATTTAACAACTAAATGTCTTTAAGGACCGTAACTGTCATTACTGGGGGTTCCTACCTTTGCATCATTCTACTATTAGCGTGCTTGTCCAAGAAGTAGGAAGTCTGGGTTTAGTTATAAAGGTTTAATTATACTTCAGGTGTTATGTTGGGTGGATCCTGCACCTCTGCTCAAGCTGGTTAAACCTTACGGTGAGGCAGTGCCTAATAGAGGCACCTGCATTAGGTGGGCTGTATCATGTATGTGTCGGTGCTAGGCATGAATTCTAATGCAGCTGTTGTCTGAAAAATCACCATCCATCTTTAGGTTTCTTTAAGCTATGTGGAGGCTTTACTCTCTTCTGTACAGCCAGAAACCAAGCACTGTATTCCTCAGAAAAAAGATGAAGGTTTGAACTATACTCAGTTTAATGGGAAACTTTACAACTGAGCCATGACCAAGTGTATTAAATATGTACAGAGAAAAGGCTGGTACCAAACATCTCGTTATTTTGTAGCCCTACCTATTGTAATTGATTTTTCTCCCTTTTTGTGCAAGATCCTGTAATAAATTAGTGCCAAATATCAGTTGTAAAATGTTTAATTATTCTGTAGCAATAGATTTGCTGTAAGTGATAACCTTTTTTCTTGTAGGTCTTCATTACTTCAAAAACATTGTGTTAGTAGGATCTCTGCAGGATCGTTATGTTCCTTATCACTCTGCTCGCATTGAGATGTGTAAAACAGCTTTAAAGGATAAACAATCAGGTAATAAATATCCTGCAAAATAAACAAACTACTCGGGTTAAAACCTCACACGTATCAATCCCATTTCCTCCCATTTAATTTTGATTGCTTAACTGAGGCACCTCTATTATGTGTTTAGAAACTCTGGGCTTACTTTGTAGTAGGAGAGAGAGAAAATCCACGTGGAGGCTGACTTGCTTTCTGTATCTGTCCTGTTCTATTACATGCAGATGGAGATGAGACTGAACAGGTTTCTAACTTACTGACTTTGCTGAAAGTTAGGTGAGATAGACACAGCCCTTCATGCACTGTTCCATGAACAGGGAGGACAAATAATTTTGATTTCTGAGGATATCAAATTGTAGCATCAAGCCCTGGGCTGTATTTAACTGCGGCTTAATAATAGCACTGAAAGAAAAGGTAATTTTTCCATAATCAGTTAGGGCCAGTTGCTGTATTTACTGCTGAGATATCCTAGCACAATTGCATTCTATTATTATATATTAACAAAAAACTTTAGTGTAATAAATTATTACTGATAAGTGCATTCTCACTATAAATGTACAAATACTAAAATGCATAGCTTCAAATCATTTCTCCAGCATTTCTAGAGGAAATTAAACTTCCTGTATATTCTATCTTAACAGAGCCACAGCATAACACATTTCCTTACTTCTCTTACTCTGGAATGTGTTCATTTTGAGTTCAAGATCAAAGAATTGTGTTTGTTTCTGGCAATTCACACAGCACTACTTTTCTTTTCCTCTACAGGACCAGTTTATGCTGAAATGATCCAGAACCTGCTTCTGCCAGTTCTTCAAAATAAGGAATGTAATTTGGTTCGTTATAATGTAATTAATGCATTACCCAATACAGCAGATTCTCTCATAGGGAGAGCTGCACACATTGCTGTTCTTGATTCAGAAATATTTTTAGAAAAATTCTTTCTTGTTGCTGCCCTAAAATATTTTCAGTAGAAAAAAGCATTGTAAGAGACTTGGTTATTACCTCATTAACAGATGAATTCAGATAATGTGTGGTGTTAAAGTATAGCTGCAGCTGTATTTTAAGAGATATTTATACTTTTTATATGGAAGATAATTTATATCATCCACACTTAGGGCTTTTTAACATCAACTTTACTTTCTAGGTAATGTGACTGTGCAATATTTTTTTATTTTGTTCTTTTTACTTTTCTATTACTTTTTCTTAATTTTGGGTACCTAATTATTTGGAGATTAAAGCACAGTGTGTACTTTTGTTTGGTTGGTTATTGGCTCTCAGACAACAGAAGTCGATGTTACTTGGCTACATTTTACAAGAGGCTTTAGATGCCAAAAATAAATTGGATTTTAAAATTCTAAGAATGTCTTACGTGTTCACTTGTCGTATTTTAGCACTGTAGGAAGTTTAACTGGAAACACAATGAGCTGCTAAAATACTGGATATTTGAAAATGACTGTATCTGCTACAGCTTAACAGTTTTGTACAAAGTCATTACTGTCATTGTTAAAAATGTTATGCCTGTGGGAATATATTTTCTACTGATCTCAAAAACATCTTAGTTTACATACTCAAATTTTATTACTGGGACTTTTGTTTTCAGAAGCAAATGGCAACTAAGGATTTTTGAATGTTCAATGACAGCTGCCTTCAAATAATTGGGGTTTTGCAAACTATATTAAGATGGTTCCTTACTCTGTCAGTTCTTCAGATGAACATGGACAATTTTACATGGACTTCCTTGTATGTACTTAAAATAAGTAAATGTTATAAATTTCTGCAATACTTTTATGAACTTAAGCAATTTTTAAATATTGTTAAAATGTTTTATTGACTATAAAGTATTGTAAATATAAATCAATACATCTTCAAATGAGACAATATTGTAAACTTTACCTGTTTAGTGACACAGATAAAATGTTTTTGATATACAGGAAAGTTAAAGGTCTGTTGACTTTCTACTGGTGCTGAATAGCGTTGTTTGGTTTCTCCTTCCTTCCCTTTTCTCTGCTTCAAACAATAATTCACTAAAGGTGGGGGGAAAGAGTTCCATGTGCATTCACTAATTGTACACTAATTGTAATGAAAATTTTTTGAAAAATACAAATTTGTTGTATAATGCATGTTTATTTTTAGCATTGTGTTATTGCATCTGGTGTTAATAAAATGAACAAATTACTCTAATGAAAGCAATTAAAAAAACTGAAATGTTCTGCTAATTACCAAAATTCTGGGGAGGCTTTTTTATATATAATTAATAATTTTTTACTTTGGAAATTAATATAGCAATAATAGTATATATACTGAAGTGATTTTGCATTTGATATGGAATGTTGTATCATAGTCTTTGTAACATATGGGGCAGGGGTTCCCCATAACTTACAAGGTGCTCAAATGATCATCTGAGCATCTACAGTTCAGCAATGTATACACTGCAAAGAGTACTTTTATTAGAGTTGTGTTAGGCAAGTCCTTATGGCACAAAGATATCTTTAATACATTCTCACTATAACAATGCCGATTTTTATTCATAATTTTATATTATGATGATGCTATTAAGGTCTAAATATTTAAATTATGTTCTGGTATCTCAATTGTCTTTTATTTAACAGAATTATTGGATTTGGCTACTGGCTAAACTTTGAATATCTGTTTAAGGGAGCTAAAGTTACAAAATATTCCTTGATTCATAATGAAGACTTTAAACTGTTTTTAGGAAACAAGTATTTAGATAGTTCTGTCACTGTTGAAAAATGTGTCTTGCTTTCTGTCTCTGGAAATCTGAAAGTGTGAAGCATGCTTTTGTGATCAGAAGAGCAGAAGTATCCTGACAGAAGTAGCCACTTCTTTTTCTTTTCCTTTTTTTTTCTTTTTTTTTTCCCCTTTTTTTGGGTTGTGGGGGTAACAGTAGATCCCATCCATTTAAGGCAGCTTGAATTAGGTTTGTTCTTCGAGGAAAATGGATGGTGCAAAAAGTCATGTGGTATTTGCATGTAAGTTTATCAAGGAACACGGCAAATTAAGAAAATATTAAATTCATTCTCTCTTTCTTAATTGTTATTGCCTACTCCAGATGTGGTTTGGTAGCCCTCTCAGTACTGTAGCTTTTGTGAGGGCTGTTTGACACCCCAAAGTCCCAAAGGAATGTGCCGTTTGACAGTAGTGAGAGGCGTGATGACCCCAACACGTCCTTGGAGCATAGGAAGTTCATATTTACTTGCAAACTGTATAGTCACTTGCAGTTGCTCTCTGAACAACACATGCAGGCTGGGATATTTTGGACAACTGTGCATGTGTTGCATGGCATGTTCCCCCTGCTCCTGCAGATTTCTGCCTTCTCTTTCCTAGACTAAAATACAGACTTGTGTACACATAAGTCAGTGTCAACTGATGCAGTAGCAGCTATAAAGTGCTGCTACTCACCATCTCACCACTCCTCTGTTTGAATGAGGGCTTCATCTTCCTTTAGCAATAGTGACCTCTCCTTCATGCAGGTATCCTGCAGCTGCTTGAAAGAGAATTATGCTGATAACAGAATGAGAGGTAAGAACTGAGGTCTTAACATTCCTTTTGAGAACTGTCAGTCTCTTGTTCCCTGAAGGCAGTAGGCTGGTAGTGTTATTTCAAAAAGCTCTCAGTGATATTATTAGATTGCTGCATAAAATGACATAGTGTCTGCACTTCTCTTTCCATGTTGTGTATATAAATTAATTCCTTGGGTTGTGTTTGAATCCTTAATACAAACTAAACTTTCTGTTCCTGTAGATCTAGGAATTACTGCTGCTTTGGAAAAAGAGCTTGCATTATACTGGAAATCACCAGGTTTTGCAGCAGAGCCAAGAGATTTGACATTGATGGAAAACTTACTCTGTAACCACGAAACAACCTTGTTTCCAAGCCAGTTTTATTTGTCCAGCCCTGACCAGGTGTGGTCTTCAGATAACCAAGGTTCTTGATATGGTCTCAGAGGCAGAGGGGGCATATTAGGCAATATCAGTACACTTGGTGCCCAGGGCAGTGCTGGTTCTAGTGCTTTCCAGATAGCCCCCAAGACCAATACATTGGGCTCATCTGAACTGACCTGCTGCAAGCTTCGTGCCAGCTTTAAGTCTTTTATTCCCCACTTTGTAGAACAGCAAAGCTAAATACAATATTGTTTGTGTCGTCTCAGGAGGCAAGCTGCAATGTGAGAGATAAATGATCAGTAAACAGAGGAAGGAGAACAAGAAAAGAAAACACTCAATCACAAAGTAGAAAATTCCTGTGGTGTATGCTACATTTGTTTTTACCAGTGTTAAGATTTATTACCTCCTTAGCCAAAAGATCTAGAAATTAATAATTCAGAAGTTAAAAGTGAATTTTGCGTTTTTACAGCAGTACAATAAATAAAGACTAGAAATATGTTTTGAAGACAGTTAATTTTTAGGTGGATAAACAGTACCTTATTAATCTTTCATTGCTATTTCATTCTTACCATTTGAAATTTGACATGTATGCATGTGCATATGATGTGTGCATACATGTATGATTTTTCATGGATTGTGTGAAGTGGTTTAGGAGCAGAGCTTACTATTGCTTGGTGTCTGCAGACAACTTGGTACGTTTTTTTAAGGGAAGGATTTCATGTTTTTATTGTATTGAACACATAAATGCTAACTTTTTGAACTTTGGTGAGATCCATTTAGGTTTTTTTCTTGCTGCTTTTGGGCAGAACATTTTTTTCTGCATTCATCTTTATTCACTCTGATCTAGAGGCCCAGCATCTTGGTGTTAGAATAAAGGAAAGGGTTTCCATTATTTTCAGTCTCTAATGTCTAATTAACCGTGTTAAAAAAGGTGATTGAGAAAACGTCACTTGTAAGGCAGTCAGTTAAATTTAATCACTTTCAGTGTGTAGGCATTGCCAGATATAGCACAGTAAACTCCAGGGAGTGCTGCTGCTCTATAATTTACCAAGATTTACTTAAACCTTTCAGATGTAAACACAAAGTGATATTTTAGATTCAGATCTCCCAGTTTCTTCTGCAGTTTAGTATCTGTGGACAGAGTAAATTCTGTTTTATGTAAGAACAAGGTTAGCTGGAGAAATTTGAAGAGTGACAAAAAGCAAAACTTGCCGTATTCAAAACATTAACTGGAGCTAATTAACTGGAGCGCCACTCCATGAACGCAGGTGTTACTTATCCCAGGATTAGGATACTGAGTGTTAAAAGCAACATCACTGGTTAAACTCAGAACCTGGAAAGATGCCGTGTGAAAGCACAAGCACTGTCTGTACATCACTGTGGTATTAGCCAACATTCCTTCATGTCCTAAGCAGCCTTTGTGTATTATTTGAAAAGTGTACAATTTTTTTATTATTAAAAAAATAAAAAAAAAACCTGGACTGCACTACACACCGGGGAGAAAACGGGTTCTTGCAGCACTAGACTCTTCACTGCATGGAAGAAAGAACACGTCTTTGCTCCAGGTTTGGCGACGGGCGGAGAGAAGAGTTACAGCGTATTTCTCGAGCACCTCTGTGAGCCCGTAGCTGCCTTTATCGGGACTGTGGCTCTGTTTACCGGAGGCGGGGAGCAGCCCGGGGGCACGTGGGAGTTGCGAGGCCGCCGCGGCAACCGTGACCGGGGCCGCGATCGCCGCCCGCCCCCGGCTGGAGCCGCCGCTGCCTTGGGCGCCTGCGCGGCGGCGCTGCCCGCCCCGCACGCCTTCGTCCTGGCCATGGCTCTGCGGCTGCTGCGCGGCGCGCCCGGGGCAGCGAGTAAGAGGCGGGCGAAGGCGGGAGGGCCCGCGCTGTGCCGCGGAGGGGCTCCCCGGCTCCCCTGCTCTCCCTCCCGCGGGGAGTGACGAGCGAGGGGCCGGGGCCGGGGCTGCCGGCGCTGGGGGAGCTGGACAGCCCCCAAGATGGCGGCGAATGAGGAGCGTGACACGCCCCGCTTCCTCAGCCCGCGGCGGCCGGGCGGCCGTGGGCTTGCACAGCTTTCCTCACACGCTTCATTACGGTTTCCCTGTTCGTCCTCCCATCCCTTCCTCCACCCGCTCCCCCGGTATTAATATTCTCCCCTGTATTGCAAACCTACTGCTGTCGGGCAAATCTTTTGTTACGGAGGTTTTCTTGCCCTGTCATTGCTGCATACTTAACGGCAGTAAAATGTTAAACAGTGGTTTGACGTTTGGAGAATAGCTGGAGGAGGCGTGCTGTGGTCCTGAAAGTTACTGGTCCGTGCCCTTCACCTGAGGAGATTCAGGTCGTTTGTTTAAGGCAGACTGGGTAACAGAGCCTGTCCCACAGGCCTCAGCTTGGGCCGTTCGTCGGGTGCTTCTCTCTCCGTCAAAAGCTGAGGTTCTGTGATGCTATTGATAAAATACTCTTATGTATGTTAATGGAAGATCTGTTAAAAAATTGTTGTTAGGTGTTTGTGCTCTGTTTGGCTGTCAGGTTCATGGCAGGATGTAGCTGATGCTCTAGTACTCTGAGCATCCCAATGTGTGCCCAGCTCCCACTACATGGATAGCTTTGTTATGATAAATCACAGTCTGTGGGCCGCTTCAAAAGGTGGGATATTGGAGTCCAGCAGCTTTAGAGACTTGGGATTTTCAACTTCAAATTCAGTTATATAATTAATAAATGGGAGGGCTTTGTAACAGCATGTGAAAGAGGAGAGAATCAAAGAGCAGTTTGTAGAATGTGGTTTACTGATGAAGTTGATAGTTTGTCTCGTCTTTTTCAGAGATGTTTAGTGTTGAACCTTTGTCACCTCTCTGTCAAGAAGAGTGTATTTTGGTCAAGAATATCAAGTAAATCCATCAAGGAAAATGGATTTTGCCTCTCTTGACTGAGATAATCAATTTCGTGCCAGTACCTTTTATTTGAATTGGACTAGAATACCAGCTATAATTTAATTTTCTAGCTAGCTTTTCTTTTAGCTTACTGAAGAATGACAAGAAGCTTGGCAGGAATAGAAAGACCCAATGTTTGCAACAGATTAGATCCTTTACTGTTAGTAGTTTGTTATGTCATGCTTAAAGGAAAAAAAATATTACTCCTTTGGGGCATTGGCAGCAGATGGCGGACGTAATACAGTTTATGTGGCTGTAGGGTTTGATATTAAAGATGTGGTATTTTAAAATGAATGAATATGCTGGGAATACAGGTGAGTTGTTAGTTGGTATATATTTACATATATATGTCAACTAACAAGTTGACAGTGCTTGAGAAGACTTCCTGATTCAATCTCCTCAGGAAGGTAGAATAATAGTTCTTTCAGGTGCTTTGCACCCAGCTGGTACAGGGAGGATTTCTGAATCTTGCTTCATAAGAAATGTCAGAGCTGCTTTAGCTACGTGTCCATAGCCAAAATAGTTTTAGTGGATAGTTTATGCTTACTGTGGACATTCGTCTTTTTAACTGAAATGTTAGTAGGACTTTAAAGGAAAAAAATTAATGCTTTTAATGAAAGCATTTGCATGCAGTTACATAATTGAACTTAAACACGCTCAGAGTTTTTCCTGCTTTTGACTACCAGCTGAATTATTTTACCATCCTAAGGGAAGCCCAGCTATCCTCTGCCGACATTCTGGGAAACCTGTTACTAAGGGAACAATGTTTTTTTTTTTTTTAAACTTTCCTTTAGGAAAGCAGAAGCTTTTTCTGACTAAAAAGCTGCTGGAAATGAGCCAAGACCTGGAAATCAGCAGGTTTCTTGGGGGAGGTTAGGATTTCTCCCGGAAAGCAGAATGTACTGGTCTATGCTAGCATAATTACTGTTTAAGAGCCTAAAATACAAGAATGTAACAGCAAAGATAAATTCAAGCAGTTTAAAATATACTGTTTATGTGAACTGAGTTATACAACTAACACAGTTTTGCCTACATATGTTTCTAGGGCCAGAAATAATTATCTGTGCTGATTTCTTAGGTGTTCATGAGTTGAACGTTAAATAATTTTTAGAGTTTGTTTTCCTGTCCTCCACTCCCTCATTCCTGAAGTAGGTTTTTTTCAGAGGTGCTCTGGACAGTCACAGCGTTACTCAGTGTTAAACTCCCACATTTATGCTACTCGTGTCTGTTGGCTTGATAGAGTCATCACTTCTTTGCCACCTGCGGAGCAGCTCCAGCTCTAAACCAGGAGGAAGATCTGAACCTGCTAAGCAGCCCCTTAAGAAACCAAAGTTACCAGTAGGTCGGTTTGATGAAACAGAAGAGTCCAGTATAGAGAAGGAGCCCCTGGAAAGTAAGTAATGTTTTACAAAATTGGAAGGTGTGTTTTAAAGGCAAGACTGTGAGATGCTGTGCTGATGTCAGTTTAAGAAGATGACAGGCATTCAGCACTCTTTAGAATAATTTTCTAAAAGCTTACTGGTTCTGAAAAAAAACCAGAGAGGTAGGACAATGGGCACAAGTTGCAGCAAATGGTGCACCAGGGAAGAAGTCTTCAGAACAACCGTGGTTATGCATTGTAACAATTCACCCAGACTGGGGATTCCTCTGCTCTTGAAGATGGGCAAATTTGCCTGGCTGTCCTAACTTAGTACCAACCCTGCCTTGAGCAGGGCTGGTGCCAAGTGCTTGCCAAAGGTGCCTTCCACCACCACAAATCATTCCATGATTCAGAGAAATGTAGCTAGTATTGGTCTGTAATAGTACAGCTGTGAACAGTGGCAGTAAACTTACCAAGGTACCAGCTACTTTGTATTATTCAAAAGGCCTGTTTTATTTCTTAGTCCACAAAATATTTCTGACTCATGCTGCATTTCGTGGCCAAGATTCCTTAATCTTGCAGGTAGTTTTTTGTAAAGAAACAACTGATACTGAGTTTACTGAGCAGCTCGGTGGGGCCTGGGCAGATCTAACAAACTGGTATTGGTGTTGTGTTCTGGTGACCGCACTGGGACTGCATGGTGAGAACCTGACAAGATTGGCACAGATATATCACTGCTGAACTAAATAGGAACATACTTTTTTTTGTCAGATGGGAGAAGGACAGAATCTCTTTCTTTCTTCTTTTTAATTAGCCATCTTCACTTAACTAAAAGCAGTGCTCATGCTTTGTATAACTCACCATAGTATGATACTCTGCTACAGTTCATCAGTAGCAATAACCCATGTTTTTCTATTTTGAGGTCTCTAGGACAAGCTTTTCAGTGTATGAATAGATTACTATAAATATCCAGGTGACAAAATTACTGAAAAATCCTAGAATCATAGAATGGTTTGAATTGGAAAGGCCCTTAAAGGTCATTAAGTTCCAACACTCTTGCCATGGACAGGGGCACCTTCCACTAGACCAGGCTGCTCAAAGCCCAGTCCAGCCTGGCCTTGAACATTTCTAAGGATGGGGCATCCACAGCCTCTCTGAACAACTTGTTCCAGTGCCTCAGCACCCTCACCGTAAAGAATTTCTTCCTAATAGCTAATCTAAACCTACTGTCTTTTATTTTAAAGCCATTCCCCCTTCTCCTGTCACTACATGTTCTTGTTAAAAATCCCTCTCCAGCTTGTTTAAAGGCCCTCTTCAGGTGCTGGAAGGCTGCTAAAAGGTCTTCCCAGAGCCTTCTCTTCTCCAGGCTGAAGAACCCCAATTCTCTCAGTCTTCTCTCAGTCTGTCTTAATAGGAGAGGTGCTCCAGTCCTGTGATTGTCTTAATGTCCTTCTCTGGACTTGTTCCAACAGGTCCACCTCTTTTGGTGTTGGGGGCTCCACAGCTGCACACAGTACTCTGGGTGGGCTTTGGGATTTTTATTTTTTTAAAAAAAAAGTATTTTTGATACAAGAACTTACAAAGAGGCAATGCAAAGAATAACTTTAAACTATTTGCAGCAAATTAAACACAAATTTCTTCTGCCTAACATGTTCATGAATTAAACATTAACAAGTTGATGAAATATTTTCTTCTTATTCTTCTATATACAGAATATATTCTGCCTTACCATGTAAACAGGAAGCCGGGTCTGAAAGCACTAACATCCTGGGGAAAAGAAATACAGACTGATCTATAGTCTCCAAAAGGAAGGCAGCAGAGTGCCCACTGGAAGCAGAATTTCCTTCATCTGTAGATAGTACTTCATGAAATCCTTCAAACACATTAATGTGCCCTTCTGAACAGAGCTTGTAATTGCGTCAATTCTTGGGATGTATTCTTCTTGGATAAACTTGGATAAAGTCATTTTCCACAACTGGATGTGATACTGTTTCATGAGAGCATTGCCACTCACCTCCAGAAAACTAAAAAGTAGCATAGCTGTCAGAAACTGGATATTCAACATCCAAGCAAGCCAGCATCATGCATAGTTCAGTCCATGAGGATATTATTTATATTTATATTTATATTTTTTATTATTTACATATACTTCTTTCCATAAGGCCACCAGAGTTGAATGATAGCAGCATAAAGACTAATCATTCCTGACATTCATTTAAGAAACTGATCTTGTTCTTGCACCTTAGAATCCTTAATTTCATATCCAGAATCCTCAGATACTCTTCCACAGAGGTCCCCTGTGGTACATACAGGGTAAAATGGCACTTTTTGTGCAGCAGAGCTAAGAAAACGTCTCCAACTTCAGAGTGTATTACCTTGAGGCCACTACAGCCATTGGGAAAGCTGCATCATGGTGAAAAGCTACTTCTGCTTCTCCTTCTTTCACAAATTTATTAGCAAGTTTGTCGTTATACTGTTGTATTACAGTATCATCATTCTTGTATTATAGAATCATCTCCACGCAATTTCACATTGTGGCTCACTTGAGAACTAACTCACAGTTGGGGTTACTGTGTAAGCAGCTGTTTAATTCTCGTCTTTTTGTTCCCAGGAAAGTCAATGCCATCACTGCTTCATTTAAAACATACATAATCAATATCTTTTATTACTTGTTTAGGTATTCCAGGTTTGGAGCAAGACTCAAGGTTTCTTTAGTTGCACCTGTATTTTTTACATGTAACATCAGCAATAGTTTGCAAACTGCCTGTTGTATTACTAGGAAAAAACTAAGGGTTGAAGCTGGATGTTGGAATTCCCACTGTTCTGTAGAAATGTGTATCGTGGAGAAATCTTTTGAGCATCTGCATCTACTGTCAGCACATCAGTAGTGCTTTGATATTGGGATGATGACATGTACAAAATAATATTAGGTGCCTTTGCACTCCTTGTAGTGCCAGAGGTGCTGAAATACTGACGTTTCTTTTCCTGGTCTGCATCAGTTACGAAACAGGCATCCCAGTATGTTATCCTGTATAGCCTGTAGCTGCGTGAGTTTCCTCCATCACTTTTCTTTTTGTCTGCTGTCCAGAATTTCTGTTGTTGTCTGCTCTCATTTTCAACCCTGCACCTCATTACTTGTGTTGCCCACCAGGGCTGAGTTAGGGATATGCATGAGGGAGTCCCAAGTTAGGTGTATATATGGGAAGCTCTGGAGAATCAGTGTGGCAAGGGGCATGTGGGGTACTGTGATTTTCTGGGAGCCCCGCAGTCTAGTGCAGGATGAGAGACAGCCTAGGGTGGTGCTGTGCCCACAAATACTTAATAGCTTCATGGCCTGAGTTAACTATTCTTAGGAGAAAGCCCTGAGTAAAGGTGCAGAAAGTAGTGTAAGAATGTTGGCTGAGGTGCAGAAAGCTCTGTGCTGTTTAAGAAAGTAGCATGAGCTGGCGGGGTGCTTCTCTTTTGTAGCAGGGTAGGGGGTTGGATGAAAAGCCAGACATGATCTGGCAGTGTGTGATTGCAGCCCATAAAATCGGCCAAATCCTGGAGTGCATCAAAAGCAGCATGGCCAGCAGGTCAAGGGAAGTGATTCTCTCCCTCTGCTCAGCCCTCATGAGACCCTGCCTGGAGTGCTGCGTCCAGCTGTGGGCTCCTCAGCACAAGAAGGGCATGGACCTGTTTGAATGGGTCCAGAGGAGGGACGCGAAGATCATCATAGGGGTAGAGCATCTCTTCTACCAAGACAGGCTGAGACAGCTGGGGTTGTTCAGCCTGAAGAAGAGAAGGCTTTGGGAAGATCTAACTGTGGCCTTCTGATGCCTAAAAGGGGTTCAGTACCTTAAGGGGGTTTGTAAAATGAAGGGAGGGAGTTTTCATACAAGCAGTGACAGGATAAGGGGCAATGGTTCTAAACTGAAAGAAGGCAGGTTTGTATTAGATGTTAGGAAGAAATTCTTTACTGTGAGGGTGGTGAAGCACTAGAACAGGCTGCCCAGTGAAGCTGTGGATGCCCCATTCCTGGAAGTGTTCAAGGTTAGGCTGGATGGGTTAACCATCCAACCTGGGATGTTTTAAATACAAGACTAATAGAATCTTGAGTAAAATTCAAGCTAAAATTAAAACAGTGCTTAAAATTAGAGACCTGAACAAACAGCAAGTGACCTGGGATTTTAGATTTAGTGAACATAAGTACAGCATACCTGAATGATGCAAGTTCTGACTTGAGAAACTCTGGTGCTTTAATGCCTCTGGACATTCAGTTGCCTCTTTTTTTTCAGAAATGAATATGATCATACATATTGCTGATTGTAGTAAAAAAACCAGAAATTACTTTTGTAGGATTCTGGGAAATGTTTAACTCAAGGTTTCCTTTCAAAACAAAAAATAATTGATTTTGTATTTGAAAATGAAACTAAAAGGAAAACATCATCAATGATGACATCTTTGTATTTGTCAACATTACAGAAATTTTAATGAACTTTCCCTGTTATTTTAGAATTCCCTGATGGAATCAATCCTACTACAAAAGAGAGGGGTGGACCTAGAGGCCCTGAACCTACACGATTTGGAGACTGGGAGAGAAAAGGACGTTGTATAGATTTCTAATATTTAAATGTCTGTATTGCTAATAAAATATTTCTGGTTGCTGAAAAATATAATGTACAGAAAAAATCTCACCTGGATTTGTCATTGAGCTTATTGTTTCTGTCGTGCCACCACATTCTGTCATGTGATGAATTTTCTGAATAACACAATGTGATTAAACACAATGCTGCAGCTCAGATTATGGAGCTGTTAGTGGCTCAGTGTCTGCCTGATCTTTTAATGCTATTTACTCTGTGCAAGTATAAATGCAAGTATAGTGGTGTGAGATTGGTAGTCAGGTGCTTACTGAGATGTATAAAGGTTTGTATTTCCTCATTAATGTAAAGATTTATGTGGTGTTGTAAAAGTGTTGAAAGAACTTCACATTTTATGAAACTGGACACCATTCATCAAAAGTAGAACCAGCTCTGAGGAGATCAGTAGGTCACTGATTTCACACAGTGGTTCGCTGATAAAAGCCCCTTTACTCAAGAACCTTCCCCTCTGTCCCCATTGCAGTGGGTTGGGTGTTTCTTCCTGTTTGTAGAGAAGGGACAGTCTTGTCTCTGATTGAGGACTGTAAATAGCACAATGGAGATGGAGACTTAATTTGGAGAGGGTCAGCTCTTGATTGCAAGTAGTGTAGAGGAGCTCTGTATGCAATTCTAGGACGCTGTTCTTTATCACCTGTCTTCTTCCTGCTACTTGCATTTTCTTTTGTAAGTGGAGGTGCCCTTTTGCGCATGGGCTAAATGCTGCTTGGGAAAATGCAGCATTACTGCCTGAAACCTTGTGGTCAAAGGGGACAAGTTCTGTTAGGTGATCTAATATTGCAGGGGTTAAAACTAAGTTATCTGGCATCAAAGTAAGTATCTTTCAGTCACACTGAGCTCAGTTCTTCATTCAAGAATTTGCCTAGTCATAAGTACTGTAGTAGAGGAGTAATAGAGGGCAAATCTACCACTTGTGTGGGTACTTACTAATGAGAGTAACTTGTCATTATTGAAATGTGTGAACGTGTGCTCTATTTCTATGCAAGTTCTTTTTGATAGCCTGAACAAATGGGTGTTCTCTAGTCTCAGAATCAGAGAAAGATGTGGGGTTTGTGTTACTCTGGCTGTGTGTGGGCTTTGCCCAGCTTTGCCTTTGCATGGTTTAACTAGAGCATTAAAGTGTGTTGGTCTTGTCACAAACCTGCGCAGCCTCCCCTAAAACTCACTTGACTGGCAGCCAGTGGGGGAGCTCCTTGTTGACATCTGACAGTTTGCGTATCCAGTGTGTATGTCATGGACATAGTCTTGCTCTAGTTGTGAGTTTGGATGTTTGTCTCACTGTGATGATTCCCTACAAACATACTGAACCTGTTCAGTTAAACATTTATCAACCAAATACCTCACTGACAAGCAAAATGAGATTAATGAAAGCCTGTTCCTCATAAAGGGTGTGAATTAGTGGTAATTACATTTTGAACCTTTAAATTCGGCAGCATGGTTTGGATACTGGAGAATTGGTTTGTATTTATATCTAATTCATTCTAGCTTCCCCTTTGTAGAGTGACAGATCTTTCCAAAATCTATTGACATTTTCAGTTACCTAAAGATAGGTTGGGTCAGCTATCTTTAATATATGCTGTTTGTTAATTATTTCTAATAATGTTTTGCCTTTTCACTTGCTGGTGTGTTGGAAAATACTTTCTCACGCAATACATCACCTTTTCAAATAGGAAGTGGAAATTTTAACTGGAAGCTTCTGCCTTTTCTGCATCATTATTAATAGGCTTAACTTCTTAATTTGCAAAGAGGTGGTAAAATACTGCAGTTATTTTAATTTTTAATTCTGAATCTTCTCCATGGATTGTTGCATGACTTCATTATCTTCACATACCAGGTTTTACCCTTCCCAGCACACACTCCATGAATGTTTACCTAGTTCCACTTCTTGGCATTCCTGCTTTTCAAATCTAATTGCTTTCTTCAGCATCTGCTTCAGGTGCATTACTCCCTGGATGGAGGACTATGCTGTTTTGATTTAGTAGGCAAGGAACTGGTCTCACTTTTCCATCATTTTCCTTACATTTCAGTTGGTTATCTTCGGTCTGCTTCAGCTTTGTGATTAAGGGCTGACCCAAGTGCTGTCCAGGCCCCTGCTTGTCTTCTTTTATGCAGGTGATGACTGCTGCTGTCAGAGCCACAGGCAGGCAGTCCTTCCTGTCAGAGCTCAGGCAGGTCCTAGATATTCCCTGCTAGTATCCATGAAGTACCTGGATTTGGGAGATAATTCTGAAAGCACTATCATCTGTACCAATAAGACAGAGTGTCTCATAAAGGCAGGGATTTTGCTTTCCATCAAAAAACAGTCACAGAATAGTTTACATTGAAATAGACCTCTTAAGATCATCAAGTCTGACCATTAACCCACCACTGCCAAGTCTGCCACTAAATCATGTTCCTGAGTGCAACATCTACATATCTTTTAAATACCTCCAGGGATGGTGACTCAAACACTTCCCTGGGCAGCCTGTTTTAAGCTTGACAGCCCTTTCATTGAAGAAATTTTTCCTAAAGTAAAAAGGTTGTTGTTAACCCGTGTAATAAATAGCTGCAAAGGAATTGATGCATGGAAACAGAGGATACCACTTCAGTCTTGAGCAACTTCAGGCCTTTTTTACCACTTCCAAGGCTGGTGCCAGTAACCACCAAGTATTTGCTTAACTTGTTTATGGAATGTGTCAACAAGACATAGGAAACTGAACATTTAGGCAAAATAATATGTAAGAGCCAAAGAGTGGATGCCAAGGGGCCCTCGTATGTCGTCTGGCAATCTGGCATTTGCCAAAGAGAGGAGCCCAGGGCTCCAGTAATAATTAAGCACAAAATCCTATGGTACTGCAAAATCTCTTGTGGTACCTGTCGAAGTAATCATAGCTTGAACGTAACAAACGATACAATGATATTGTAGAGTATAAATGATCATTTCTCTTTGTTTTCTTGCAGTGCCTGCAGTTGGGAAAGCAGCACTTCAGCACTTTTCAGGGCTGTCTTCCTGCTCTTCCCAGATAATTACTGTTAGCAATTCACTGGAATTTAGCATTAGGGTAAGAAAATGGCTTGGGGCATTAGGTGTTAGATCAGCGATAGATGTGTTTTTATCATAAGGATATGTTTTTATCATAAATACTGATTGAATCTTTTTTTGTAGCTCTTTTTGTTAGTATAAACAGCGAAAAGCAGCAGGGGTTGTATCCTAACATTTCCTGTTAACTTTCTGGGAGGCAAAGGAAAATTGTTCTGTGTGTGTAAGCAAATTCTTGCAGTACTGCAGGATGCTTGCTGCTCTGTTTCATTTTCTTTACTAAAAATCTGTATGTTGTGTTTCTGTAGTAGATTTTGTCTTTTAAGCTTGTTTCTGCTATTTGGCATAGATACATTTGGTACATTATTAAAATTATGAAGCCTGTATTGTTTGAATGAATTGCACCATAATTACTTTATTACAAAATACATGAAGTTTCATTTTACAGATAAAGAAAATGTTTGCTATATATTGCCTTGTTTGGAAAGTATGTATTTCAGTGTTGATTTTAATTAAGTTAAAACACAAGATACATAAGAGAATCACTGTAAAATTACCTGTGATGGTAGCATGTTTGTAAAGGACCACAGAATGTTGTTACAAATATTTACTACTTTTTCAGTTGACTGCAATAAACGATGACAAATTTCAGTGGTCTGTAGTGACAGATGCATTACGTGCCTTTTTATGACCCTTATTTTGGTATTTTTATTGAAAAAGCACCACACCATCTTGTTCTGAAATGTCAAGAAAAGGAGGAAAACTGCATTCATTTATAAGAGAAGATTTAGTAGTTCAGTGGTTTTTGTATTTGTTCATGAGTCAATAACATAGCATCAAGCATAGCAGAGCATAAGGAAATTATTTGAAATGTGTCTCTGTGTGCTGATGGAGATGAAAACCATGCACATTTGTGGTCACTTTCTTGCTTTTGTAAAATGCACTATAAAATACCTTTGCTTAGCTGGTGATTGGTGTTCCGTGTCAGACCAGCTGAGATGTGCAGGCTACATTCTAATGTGGGTATGGCTCTGCTACCTCTTCCAGCTCCATAACTGCTGCTTGTTTGGGGATAGTCACCTGTAATCTTCCCCAACACTTTTGTTGCAGAAAGGGTGTCCCAGTAGAAATTGAATCTGAGTTACAAAGTGGCAAATCCTGAGAAAAGAGCTCTATTTAAAATGAGTGCTGTAAGGGGCAGAACTAATGAAGTTCTGTTTCCTATGAATGTCTTACACCTCCTACAGATCAAGCATCTTTCTCTGTGTTCCTGTGTTGATTGACATTATCTCCACTAGGCCAGAGCTGGGGCATCTTTCTGCCCATTTTTTCCCCCTGAGAGGAATTATTTGGACCTCTTTCCCAGCCACTGATTTCCACAGAGCTTTCAAGAGCTTAATTCTCTTAATGTCTCTCCTTGACACCTTTTCAGAATACGTTGGAGTTACTCACTGACTTTTGAAGTGTGAGGGCAGCGCAGATATTGGCCTCCCATCCATTGGAAACCAAGCTGCTGAGTGACTTTGACCGTATGTATTTTCTTCAGAAATATTCAGCATCTTTCTGCATTTTTTGCTGTGAGAACCTATTTTTTTTCCCCCTTAAATAACATCAGAAGTGCCAGTTAAAGCTTACAGCAGGAAAGTCTTTGACATGCATTCTCCAGGCATTAAATCTCCCAGTCAGCTACAGCCTTATGCCTGTAAAAAAATCACATATTTTAATGTGATTGCTGTTTTTAGGGTGAGAGTGTTCAAAGCAGCTCTAAGGTCCTTACTTAAGACATTAATTTATATTGAAGCTGACATACATGGCCCATCAAAACACAGCTGTAATGGTCAAATGTTAGCTTCTGACAAAGTCAGGTGAGCTATGCAGTGGTGGTCAGGTTAGTCCTAGAAGCCAGATACTGATCTGTAGCTTCCACTCTTCTAATTGACTATTTTGAACTTAAGTGACTTATATAGCCATCTGTGCTTCCTTCCTAGTTGTAATGCAGGGAGATGCCTCTAAAAGGTAGTCTTGTCTTAGTATGGGGAGAGTTTGTCATTACAGATGATCAGTGGGGGTGTTTTAAGGGCACCCTCCCCGTTGACTTTAAAGGCTGCCTAAACAGCTGTCCTAAGCGAGATGCATTCAGTGTCAGCGCTGTGGTGGTGACAAGGAGTGTCCATGGACATGAGTGTGAACTACTCAGTTCCTCAGAGGGGGAGGGTTGCAGTGAGGCAAAAGAGCCTGCAGTGCTTTTGATGCCCAGGCTCTTCCCAAACGCTGCTGGCAGGGAAACAGATGTCCAGCTCTTAGACACCTTGTAAAAGGTGTCCTAAAATGAGAGGAAAAAGGCTGAAGCTAGTACTTCAAATTCCTTCTGCCTATCCACCTCCCAAGTAAATGCCTACAGTGTTACAGCCAGGAGGGTAACACTGAATATGCTTATACTCAGGTGACAAGAAGTATCTCAAACCTACAAATTAGTTGGGATTTTTTCTCTAATAAGGGTAAAGTTCATCAACTTAACAACTAAGCAGTCTTATCTGATGTGCTGCTGAGAGGGAGCAAAATAAAACTGGCAGACTAGGAAAAGATCATATATTTGCTCAGCAAACCTTTAGTCTGTGTGTGACTTCCTTGTGAGAGGCTAAAGAACAAAGGATAGTGTTTCCAGTTACCATTTGAAAGCTGGGGAAAATTTCACCATGTCTTAAAAGACAGAGGAGCAAGTGTTGTTTAGCTCAGGGAGTATCCTGCTTTTGGTTTACATTTTACCCCAGGGCTTTCACTTACAAGTTCTACAGTGTGTATGTGTGATCTTTAAACAAATTTTTTCCCAGATGATTTTCTTGAGACAGGACTGCAGTAGCTGTTTGGTCTGGCAGGCATATTGTTTGATTCTCCCTGTTTTTTTTTTCAATGTGATAATGACAGCTGCAGCTCTTTTATTATTAAATTACATATTATTTAATTTCACTTTTATTTTTTGCCATCCTTGAAGTGGTTTTTTTGATAGGCTCTACCCTTAGTTTCTCTGTAGTAGTAACAGGGCACTTCATAAAATTAATCACAAATTGCAGGTGTTTCTCCCTCTGCATCCTTTCTTTGAAAGAAATATTTTGATAATATGGGGCATTTTTGTATGTGGAGATCTTACTGACAGTCAAGAAAGATAACTGGAACTTCTTCAGTTACATTTGACTCCCAAATTTAGGTTTGTTATTCTGTCAAAACCTAGCTTTTGTCAGAAGTCAAAGATGCAAAGAGGGAGAAAGAGATGCCTCTAAGAAGTAGCATCAGTCTCCCTGAAAGTTTTAAACGTAAATCCAAATTCACATCAAGGTCCCCTTGGTAAAGGTGACTTAGCTTTTAGGTTACATTATTTAGCTTCTTTCAGAGCATGCACATGGCTGTGGTCCAGTCTGTCCAGTCAGGACATTCTGGTATGTCAGGACAGTCCCAAAACAAGCTTTTATGGTTTGATATCTTAGTTTGCACAGAGAAATCCTGTGCTAAAGTAGTACACATCTGGTACACTGTAGGCTCACCTGTGAATGACTGTGGGTATCAAAACCATCTCTGAAATTGCAGAGAGATTTGAGCAAAAGGGCTCAGAGAGCCAAGTGGTTACCTTCTGGTCCTATTGTCATCTCCATTTTGAAGATAGGCTGGGATTTATTCCTTCTTAAGAACAGAAATACCAGAAAGGTGTCTATACCTGCCACTGTTTCAGGAGATGTGCTGCATCCTCTCGTCCCCTCACTCAGGAAGACCTCTGATGGGAGAGCACCTGTCAGGGAGAGGCTGAATGACACTGAACAGGTGCAGGAGGCAGCAAATGCGCATTTGGGCAGCTGACCACCAGATGGTCCTTCCTATAAAACCGTTTGTAGAGAGCTGTGGATAATACTGGGTGTATCACAGAGGCCTGCTGGGCTCCACAAACCCTGTGTGAGGGGAAAAAACAGAATGCTCAGTGCAGGATTTGTGCAGCTTACTGTGGTGCTTCAAAGGAAGTCAGAAAGCAAAACAGCACAGGGATGCAAGGAAAGAATAAGTATTTTCATTTTGCCATATTATTGAAATAAGGGTGGCTGGAGAATGAGGTTACCAGTAGTGTGCTGTGTTGTGGAGGGTAGGGGAGGCAGGAGTAGGCTTCTCCACATGAACTGCACCAGGCCTGGGCTTAACCTGGACCCTGAGCCCCAGAAAACAGGCCTGTGTTCCTGGAGTCTTTCCTTCCATTCTTGTATGTCAAGGTTACTGTAACATCTAACTGATTTTTTATTATAGCCTTTTCTTTGTTGCAGCAAGTCCTGCAGTGCTGGTCTGGTTGGGATTCCTGCATTTCAGAAAACCCCACCTGACCAAGAAAGCCCCTCAGCGTGTCCATCAGCAGATCCCTCCTCGTGTACCTCCTTTAACCCAGAATGTTTTGAACCCTTGAATTGGCAGCTTGTGGAGGTAGGTGATCCCTTGTCCCTCAGTAAGAAGAACGGCCCTGACCTGCAATGCTGCTGCATACCTTTCATGTCTGGTCATCAGCAGAAAATGGAAAACTTACTTTTTTATTTTATACCATAATAGAAATTTCAGTTCTTAGCTCTTTTTTGTGTTCTTCTATCTCTGCTTTGACATGATTCCAAGACTTTTTTCCTGTCACAGAAGGAAGTGTGTTTTTTCTTTCAGTTTATAGTAACAAAAAAATGGTTACATCCTTTCAGATTGTGTTGAAACGGGACTGATGGCAGGGCAGCATTAATGATGGTGCTGGCATTAGTTTAGACCATAGCGGCACTGGAAGACATGGTGTTGGTTTGTTATCTCTGAGCAGAGGAAAGAACAATTCCTTCTGGCCTTCAGGAGAAAACTAATGTATTATGGAGCTTGCTTCATCATCTCCTGGTTGCTGGGAGAGAATTGGTAGGGTATGGAATAGGTGATGAGTGGGGATCTGGAAATTTGGCAAGAAATCCCTCTAACATTTTGAGCTGGCTGCCTCATCTGTAGGAAATTCTCATCCAACCTAATTTGGGAATAGCAGCCCAAATTTCACTTTGTAGTCCACAGAATTCTTTCTATCTGCAGTACTTCAACAGCCAGACATATATTTATAAAACCTCAGGAGTGGTCTGGATGTCATACTGTTCTGGACACACAACAAATATTTCCTTAAGCCTGTGTCTTGTCCATTTTTAGTTTTGTTTTTTAAAAGTTAGGCTCTCTCCAAAGAAGTTGCCTTATCAAAAGCGGTTTTAGCATGAATATGCTGCTTTTCTAAACTCAAGGACAAGAGACCTGGATTTTCTGTAGATTCTGGGAAGGGTTCAGTGTGCTGGAGACTGACTGCTGATAATTGATAATTTGTTGACACTGATTGGCACGCAGGGCTTTTTCCTTAGGCCGTGAGCCGTAGAATGCACTGCAGTCCTTCCCTGGTGGCACACAGCAAGAGCAAGGTCTGTGGGAGGGCAGTCGGCTGAGTTTCCTCTGGACAGTAAGGCATGGACAGTGTGACCCAGCATGTAGCTGTCACAGACCCCTCTCACACACCCTCTATGCTGCATCCAGTCACAAAATCATCCTTTTCCTATCGCCTCACTCCCAGTACTTTCAGCTGTTTTCCCGAATTTCCTTGGCTACAGGCTGGGCACACAAAAGCAGCTGCAGAGTGTGTGGGTCACCCTGCTTTCCTGCTGCCCCATGTAGATGCCGGATAAGCCACAGGCTTGCTTAACAGCATCTCAGCTTTGTCCTCACAGGGCAGATGGGCTCTGCATGCTGTTAAGCCCCCGCTGTCCTCTCAGACACCGTACAGACAGCAGTCTGGACTCCCGGCATGTCCTGCTGAGTACTAGTCATGGGGTTCTCTTCTCTGGTCAATAGATGTGTGTTGTTCCTATCCATGGAAGGAAACTGCCTCCCACGCAGAGCTGAAAATGAAAGTTGTAACTGTTTCTAGAACATTAATATCTACATACATTTGCATATCCTTATTCACATATCTATATAGGTACACACACCCCCCTAACACCAGAATCATTTGCCGATTTCATCCCTGTGTGGGAGGTTGGCACTTTATGAAACCACTTCACAATGCATCAAAGCTTCATAGATAACAATTATAATAAAGTGTTTTATGTAGTAAAAGTACAGCTAATAGTGTTTCTTCTGGAGTTCATAAATATTCTATAGAATTTTGAAAACTGAAAAATTACAGGCAGATCAAGACTGGTTTAAAAGGCAAATACTAATGTCTCTTCTCCACGACTGAGAAACTGTTTAGCAAATGCCTATTTTTGTGACTAATAAAGAGGAATCCTGGTGGAATACACCAAATTGGAAAAGAACTGATAGTGTCTGCTAGAACTATGCCCAAAATCCAGCTAGGCCAGCAGCCTTCATCTGACAAAGGTATCACCAAGTGCTTTGGTAGAAGTCCTCTCGTAGAAGACATTGTGGAACATCAGTGGGACAATTTTTTGTTTCAATCTTCTGTTATCTCTTACCATGGTCTGATGGTTTAGCTTTTAAGTCTATGTAGTTTTTCAATACAATTCTCTTTCAGACCCTGTGTTCTCAAGCAGTTCTACGTCTTCTACACAAAATAAATTGTCTACAGACAGGACTAGACAAAAGGTATAAATTAACTTTGGAAATCATTTAAGGACCATTTGATCAGCTGCTCCTTTGAAACTGTTTCTAATGGTTGTTTTAATGCTGTAATTAGTCAAGAGGACCTGTAGTGTTTCCTAAGTGGGAAAAGAGAGTCAATAAAAAGATAAAAATCATTTAAGTAATTTAGAGGGTAAATTTAAGATAGTAGAGACCTAAACAACTGCACATTTCTAGTGATTTTAATGTATGTGAGACTGAATCCAGTGTGAATAAAAATACATTTTTTTTTCATTGCAAATATTCAATTGAAGCCACAAGAAGGCAGGTTGGGTATTTCTCATTTGTAATAACAAAATCATTATGCTCTTAGAGTA
This sequence comes from Corvus hawaiiensis, assembly GCF_020740725.1. NCBI lineage: Eukaryota > Metazoa > Chordata > Aves > Passeriformes > Corvidae > Corvus > Corvus hawaiiensis. The sequence continues at coordinate 30,864,043 of NC_063215.1, forward strand.
GTGGGAGAAGAAAATTTGAAATGCTGCCAGATGCAGTTATATTTCTCAGTGGAGAAATCTGAGTATATCAGTCTTTTGCTTAGTTCTGTTTTCAAAATTTACACTCATGAGTGAATCCTTACTTTTGCCTATTGAATTTTTTTACTTTTATTTTCACCTGAAATTGTAATATGAAAAGTATCTAATTTCTATAATCTGCATCCTGCCTTCTAATTGCATGTGCCAAAACTAAAGGATGGAGGACAGTGTCATTCTTGGTTTCTCCTCAGGTATGCACAATTTGCTGTATCCCTGGCATTAAAAAACAATTTCTGGCCAACTGTAACCCATATTTCTTACTCTTCTCATCCAGTTGAGGCTTGTGCAGCTTCTGTACCTCATGGCGTTTGCTCTTCTACTTGTATTGCTGTTTTGCAATGGTCACAGAACTGGCACAGAATGCTTCCTTTGCATCATCAGTAAACAATGGGAAGAATTTGGAAAATATATGGAGCCTAAAGCTTGGTAATCAACATTCTCTCAGTTTGTGGTCAACAGTGCTCAGAGGCTGTGTCATATGAACTAAACCACATCAGTCCTGGCTGAAGTGTCTTTAAGAACTAGAAAAACAAGACTTAAATGAGTTTGTGTATGTGAATGAATTTATTATAGTTGGCTGATGGTGGGGAATGCCAGCTACTGCACAGAGTAAGGAATTAGAGTCTGCAGAGGACAATAGTAATTAAAAAATTCTTTGGAAATATTCTTGTGCACATACCCCTTACTCCTTGAGTAAGAATCAACTCAAATATGATATATTCGCATATGTTAACCTCTCCAAAGTGTACAGGTATTAATACTTTTGGATGCTAATCTGAGATATTTTTCAAGGCAGAGAACTTTGAACACTGTATGTAGCCTGAGAAAGCACTGGAGAAAATACAAAGAGCTGACGTCCCATTCTGCTCTCCAGGCTGCTGACATTCTTTGTGTGCGTTCTTTTTTACATCAACATGTCCCTCAAAGATGAAATAGGTATGAGGAGAATTTTAGAGATATTATTCACTTAAACCCTCACAGCAAGAAGAAAGGATTATTTTCGTTGCACAATAGAAGACAATGCAAGCTGAAATACCTGCAGAGAATCAATGATGAACACAAGCATCCCGGCACACCTAACATCAACAACAATTTGCACAACTAAAGACATCTAAACAAAATTTGAGATAACACTGTTCAACCAGGTGAAGGTCAGTCTGTGTGTGAAAGGAGTCTGCTTCTCAGACTCCCTACCAGTCAACATCTGCAGGCTATTTCACACAGCATAGGAGCTTATGTCAGAAAAAGGTATGTAACTGTCTTCCACTAAAGGCCACAGAGGATGAGAGAAACATGGGAGGAGACCAAGAAGCTGCATCTCTTGGTTAGACTGAGGTGGAAGCAAACACATGCTGTCCTTGGGCAAGTGACCTCTTGAAAAAAATCAGCTAACCCCCAGATTTTAACACACTAAGCCATGTGTGTCACATTCGGACTGCCTGTAGCATGTGCACACTTTGTCAGTTCTTACATGCCTTGCTCAGAGCAAGTACATCTGTGTGTGACCAGAATAAAACTCAGAAGGAGCAATGTTGTCAGTGCCTGTGCATCACCTTAGGCTCTTTTGGTCACTTTAAAGTGGTTCTTTTCTGTAATACTCAATAGCTTTTCTCAGTTTTTACCCTTCCAGGAGATTTTTTTGTCAGGGTTTCATTAATATTTGAAGGAGGAGAAATCCTATTTCTTTTCCACTTCAATTTACTATCAAATTATTTTCTTTTATAATAATTTTTTTTCACAGTGTCTATGCTGCAAATACAATTTAAACAAATTGCATCTGTGGATGTTGTTTATCTTTGCAAATTTGAAGGAAGAGAGTAGGACTCCTCACAGCAATCATTCACTAATAGCAAAGCTTTCAAGTTTTGCCAACCATGTAAATTTCATCTGATATATTTTTAAATGTTTTCGTTCACCCACATTTGTATTAACAAAAGTTAAAAAGCTTTAAAAATATTTATGCTCTATTTTTAGTTTACTAGAAAGGAGCTTTTCCATAGCAGAAAACATTACTCTTTTGTTTCAACCACATATAAAAAATGGCAGCTTTAGGACTAAACCAGAAGGCTTTACCTCCACCTGTATAAGCCACACAGCTAATGTAAAACATGTAAAGCACCCAGTGAATGCATTTTCAAGCCCCACTGGTACCCACCCACTGGGCACCTCTCAGCTGGAGACCAGCTCTGCAGGCTCTTCAGTCTTCACCCTGATTTTCTCAGGTGCAAGAACTTCTAAGGAGTCTTCAGCTTAAGAGATATGAAATCTAAGACACATGGGGTATTCAACCTCAGCCAGAAACAGAGTCAGAAGTGGGAAAACCTGCTTACTTTCCAATTCTGCTCCCCTGATGTATATTCTTGGGAGCTTCAATTCCAGGATGAGTCATGCCAGAAACTCTCTTGTAGCTAAGGCATCTTAAGGCTGTAAAGGGTCAACACAGTGAGGCAGCTGCTCTCAAGTGCAGGAAGCAAGCATTTCCTTGAACCTCAAAATCCATGCCATCTTCTGAAAATAAATGCAAAGCAGATAGATATTTCAGAAAGAACAAATGAACACCAGGCAAACACCTTCACCTTAACCCAAGCTCCAGGGATGCAGGACTTGATGATAAAATGTTATTTAGCAGCACTTCACCTCTATAAATCTGGTATCACATTAAAAGTAGACCAGTACATTATGTCCATTGTATTCATGGGGAAACTAAGCCCTTGGAGGTGGAATGACTTCGTCAAAACCAGATCTGGGTCTACCTGTATTTGATTAGACCCATTTCATCCAGAAAATATGCTAGCTCTGAATACAGCCACCACACACATCACAGGAAAGTATAAGAAAACCCACTTACATGTGTTGACAAATCTGCCAGGTTACATTATTGTGAGGTGCAGAAGGGAGGCTGATGCAATTGGTGCGTTAAATCTTCAGTCAAAAAAAAAAGCCATAGGAAATTATTTTTTCTTTCATATGATACAAGTAGCTTATGGAAATGCGTGCTAGGAAAAAAAAAAGATGAAAAAGCTCAGAATTGTAGTTTTAATTTACACTGTCAATGTCACGCAACTCACCCTGAAATTAGAGAGCCACCTAAAGAGCTTAGTTAATCTGTCACGTCTCCAAAGGCTGCAGCTCAAAGGACATGAAGTCTTGTCTTTAACAATTGAAATGCAAAGTGAGAAAGTCACCAAGAATATAAGGAACTTGTATAATACTGACATGGATAAATTTCGGTACTGGAGTGGCACCCAGGGAAATTTGCTGCATGGTTATCTGAGGCTCAGGCAGTGAAATTCAGCTAAAACCACAGGAAGCTGTGAATTGCTTGCAGTGTTTTGACTGTCAGGACTTCAGAATCATCAGGGACACAGAAAAACCATACTTACTGCTTGAGAGATTTCATGGAAAACAGCCTCAATCTAGAAATGAAATTAAATGTTTATTAAAATCCAAGTGTAATCAAACTAAAAATCACCTACCATGGAAATAGCAGAGGAAGACACCAGTCCAACAATACCTTTCCATCAGATGTGATTTAAACAAAATTTTGGGTTGCATTTTTCCATTGGTTAAAAGTCATACTATCATCATCAGTCTCCTCTGAGTGAGTTGAAGAGGTTCAGTAGTCTATTTCAGCATTCCATACTTCTATGGAGTAGTGTGTCAAAAGAATGACATTTTACATGGCTGTGTGATTATCAGAATTTAAGAACTTTTGTAGTTTGGAAAGATCTAAGGTTTGTTAGAACTATAAATTTAAATTAATTGTCATCACTTATAATATGCTACCATTTTATTTTAACCTTGTTAATTCACTTATTAAGAGCCCTCTGCTAAGGCTAACCACTTTTTACGACCTAGTAAAGAGAATACCAAAAGTCTTATCTGGCATTAAAGAGCTGTCATGGATATAAATGCTCTATGCATGGATATTAAAGACAATTCCTATCAGACTATGATAGTAAGAATATGTCGAGATAATGGCTGACCTTGGGTGTGTCATTTCAACTGAAGATTCACAGATGATCTCAGTCATCAGAGTTGTAAGGACAACATTGCTTATTACAAATTGTGCTTTAGAGAGCAAGTAATTATGTTCTGCCTAGCACTAGACTGTTATTAAGTGTGCAGTGTTACAACAACATTTAAACAGAGCTCTGAGTCTAAATTACTGTGACACAGAAAGTATTCATGTATTATGTGGGATACCTTATTTCAATACTCTGCATGTTCCAGGTCATTCCTGCAACTGATCTGATTAATAAAGACCTGTCTAGGTTTTGAAAGACAGGTGTCTGCTAAGGAAGGCAGAGGCCCCCCTTGAAGTGGCAGATATAACCCCTTTTCCCTCCAAGTTATTATATTTTGAAATCAAGAGCCTTTAGGCGAAGATGTGGGAAATAGGAATAACAGTTCTTTACTCTATACATATATGTATATAACCAGTCAAACAAAACAACAACAACTATGGCAGTAACAGCAATCACAAACCCAGTGCCAGCCTTCTCGGCTGTCAGGCCCTTTCCCCTCGGGTGCAGTTCCGCTCGCAGCCGGCAGGGGCGCTGGCGGCTCCCGGTGAGCAGGGCAGGTGCGATGGTTCCCCCGCGGCTGCAGGGGGCGCTCCGGAGCGAGCTCGGGAAACCCGCGGCTCTGGTGCCCTGGGATCCCGGGAAGGATGGAACAAAGGCTTCACAAACCGCTGGGCAGTTGATCCCGGGCTCTCAGGAACAGCAGGCTGGAATGGCAGGGACGAACGGCAAATCCCGGGTGGCAGGCGAGATGTATCCAGATGGGAAAAAAAACCCACGGAGGCCCAGGCAGGCAGGGCGAGCAGGGCTACAGCGTAGCGAAAACTCGAAGCAGCAGCGGAGCAGGGCAGCCACAGCTCGGTCTCCAGCAGGGCAGGGAAAGCGGCTTTTGGGGTCCCGGCGTTGTTTCCAGCAGGAAGAAAGAACGGCCAAAAAGAAAGAAGCAGCAGCTCCTTTCTCTGCAGCTTCTCTCTCCGGACGCTCAGAGCGAACTGTCCCCACACCCAGGTGTAGACAAAAGAGTAGCCAGGCCCGCCCCACTCCCCTTTTTGTCTTTCTTAAGTACAGCTATTTGTCCCCTAGCAACATGCATATGGGAGAAAATTCCTTTAACAGGAAAACCTAAGACTAAACTAAAACCCCAACAAGACCCTTTGTGCATAACATCCAAGAAATGAGCAGGGTGTAGCAACGTACTAAAGCTATTGGTATGAAGCAGCAGTTGCTACCACAGGGTGCAGCTTTTTCTTGCCTTTCCTGCAAGAGGAAAGGAGCACCCCACTCTGTAGCACAGGCTCAGTTCTGCCCTTGCTGAGGAAAAGAAATAGTCAGCTCTGCTGCTCCATGCACTTACACCTGCCTTCACAGAGTCAGGTACTGATATTTAAAAAAAAAAAAAAAAAACAAAAAAAAAAGCAGTGCTTGCTTGTTAAATGATCCTCTTTAGTAGGCTTAACATCACATGTAAGATACATTATTTATTTTTTTTAGTCTTGAATATCTCTGCTGTCTATTTTATTCATTATTTTATAGTACTCTGTTACAGGCTCCATATTTTTAGGAGATAAATCCCACCCCCAAAGATTTGCAGTGCATGCTGGAACTATGCATGGGAGTAAAGCCTGAAAATAGACCTTCTTTCTGCGCTTCAAGGGCCCTAGAACAACCTGGCAGACAAGTGACATTAAAGAACACAAAATGAAGATTCAGAAGCAAGAAATGAGTTGTGGAAAGTAGATCTTGATCTTGCATTAAAACAAGTGTACATTTTGTAGATAATTTTTAGAAATGAGGCATAGGACTTGTCTTGGAGTCTCTAGCAGTCTTTTTTATTACTACAAAATGTCTTCAAACCTGCCCTGTGATTCTTACAAGATCAATCTTTTCCCTTTTCTCTCTGTGACTTCTGCACCCATTATCTTGCTAGACTTTTTGTTCAATAACCTTTTCCTTTGACTTCCTAAATAAAAAGATCATTTCATATTCAGTATATTAAACGCATGGCTTTCAATGTATGTCTCAGAACAGTACACTTCAAGAAAAAGAAATGTTTTCCAGATAAAACATCAGAATGAAATAAACACAGAAACAATGTGCCTTTGGGGAGTAAGAAAACACTCCAGGACTGATTATATTTGCCAGAACACTGAACATGGACTCATCAGATTGATTAAGTCTGTCATAACAACAAATCACGAAGCTATAAAAGACAAAATTCAATATTCTTTCTAAAGATAGAAGCCTATTTTTAAACTATCAAAATAATACTGCATTTAGAAAATCCCTGTTGCTTTCCTGTACAAGTATTTTGAGCAGCACTTCGGTATCAAAGATGCTGTAGTAATAAAAGCACAGGCATTGCAATGGTAATTTTTCTTTTTTACATGACCAGTGTAAGTGTGGGCCTGTGTCAGTAAAGACAAATGTGGCAGGTAAGAGGTAACCGGTGCCACATGGCAGGAAAAGGAAAAGGGAAAAAGGAAAAGAAGGGAAAAGGAAAGGGAAGGCAAGGCAAGGCTAGGCTAGGCTAGGCTCAGGGGCAAAAGACCAGCATAGATTCTGTGTGGAGAGAAAAACTCCTCTTGAAAAGCAATGCAATTATGAGGGGCTTGCCACAAATATCTCCTATTCTGTGAAAACTTGATCTGATCTGGAAAGAATTCCAGAGTCAGCCTAAAGCCAGGAGTAAAAAGTTGAAGCAAACTAATCAGCTGGGGGGAGTCCCAGTCAGATGCCAGTCCAGAAATTTCCTGTTCTCCTGCACGTCCTGTGCAGGGCCATGCAACTCTTTGAGAGCTGCAAATTCTTGGAGTCAGAGCTCATATTCTCCTGACATCACACTTCCTGTGCAGTATAACTGCAAGTTTTGTACAAAAACCAAGGAAAACATCACATCAGCCATCACTGACTACGTGCTTCAAGAGGCAGAAACACAGGATGTTTTTTTATGCCAGATGTAGCCACTGCCCTGGGAACGCATACAAATATGTTTCTCCTCAAGCAAAAGAAAACAGAGGTACTGAAAGAAGAGCTTTCTTTTTTCTTTTGTACAGCAAATCACTTTTCTCATTTCTTGAGTATCCAGTAGCTGAGGAAAAATGTTTTCCTGCAGATATAAGCTCAGCTTGTGAGTGCTATGGACATTCTTTTCTTGATAAAAGACTCACTGCTCACTAAAAATATCCAGCTTTTGAAGTAGAAATTATTCTCCTTCAGCATCTCTGGACTGTAGAGACACTGGGAAGGCAGTATGATTTGCTATAACCCTACCCCCTCAGTCTCCCTCAGTGTGAGATTATCTCAAAGGAGAAAAAGTAAAACAGAAGTATTTAAAACGTTTGTCCTCAACTTTTCCACTTTTCTGAGGATGACTGTAAGACAAAAATAGGTAGAATTTGCAGGACCACTGCAGACTTCCAAACAAGTAAGATACAGTACACAATTATTAATTACTCCTTATCATAAAGGACATTGACAAGAGAAACACTGATTTATTCACACCAGTATTTAAAGAGTACTGCAAAAAAAGAGAAGGAAAAACTAAATGTTCTAGAGGAAAAAATACATCTCAAATGCTATGTATATCTAGATTCTATTTTGTCTGGAACAGTCTGAAGCTTGCAATTCATCAGTTAGTCCCTAACCCACACTCGCTGCAAGTTCATGACTTCATTGGAGGGAAAAAGGACTACATGAATCACAGTTCCTATTGTTGAAGAACTAAAATTAAGATTTGTGAAGATCAAAAACTGTCCTAGCTTTAGTGTCTCTCTAGCCATTTACCCATCAACAAAACATTTTTAAGCTTCAAAGACAATCTTTTGCACAGTAGGACATGAAACAGTAATAACAATGGAGCTCAGCTCCCCCTCTTTGTATTTTCTTTCCATATTTTTCGCTAGTATTTCAAATTTATGATTTTTCAACTGATTTTACATCTGATTATTGCTCTTCTTCTTGGCTAGATATCAATGACTGCTGATACCTAAGGCTGGTATTCGTATCCTCAAAGCCCAGCTGAGCCAAATGCGTGACTCACAAAGTTCCATCTAACAGTCTCTGTGTTCAGAAAACCCAGTCTTAAAAGGAGATTAATTGAAATGAGAAGACTCAGACCGAGACATACAAACAGCCTTAAATAACTGAAAATACACCATGAGCTTGGAAAGTGCAAAGCATTTAATTTTTAAGATCTCTTCTGTGCTTCCACTGGAACCATATGGAGCTTACATTTCCTTATATTCTACACCTACACTATCCTACATTATAATTCACATGAGATTATAGTGGTCTAATACATGCATGAGTTCAAAACATAATAGAGGATATTAGCTCTACAGTATGGTATTTTTCCTGAGCTTACACAATTATGACTGACAGCAAAGGTCATTGAAATGTATTTAGTCATCCTTCTATTTAATTTGCAGTTTCCCCCTCAGGCACTAATTTGTATTTACAATTAAAATGCAGATTTACTAATAACTCTCAAGAAAACAAGACTGTTGGTGAAGTATCAGAATTTCTGTCTCAATTTTCAGAATTGCAGTCACATCACAGTCTTTCTATTTCAGTGTATTTCAAATGCTCACCAGCTATAGAAATCAGACTGCCTTATGTGAAATGTTATAATGTCAGTAATTCATCTAATAACCAGGTGCTCGTCTCTGAATAAAAGGAAGAACCAAGAAACTGGAGGGAAGATTTACTGTCTCTAATATCTCATCTCTCTAGTCAAGTTGCTGTACAGAAACCAGAATTTATTGAAAATGCAGCCTCACCTATAAATCTTGGTCCTTTAATACTTTTTAACCATCTTAGGAGTGACACTATCACTGGTTCATTGGCCAGGTAGTAAGTGCTCAGACTGTAAGAACACATGACTCATGCCACTCCTGGGGCAAGCCCACAACGCTTATCAACCAGAGTTCCCATTGCAGTGCCCCTACAAGGCTGTCAAACACATAATACTCATTTTGGGGCTGATGAGATATGATCTTGTTACTCCTGTGTACACAGTATATTCAATGATAGTTTCGAAAGTCATGTCCCCAACAACTTTTGCATTGTATAAGGATTCTTTTCATTGCATCAGTATATTCTGTCCTTATAGCTTAGGTTTTGTAAAGCATAAATTAATGTATTATGTTCAAATATACATGTAGTTTGTATATTAACATTAAAAAGGTTTATCACAGCAGATTTAAAATTGGGCTTTGAAAACGAAATTTTCTGAATTTCCACAGCTGGGGTTTGTTATGTTTTGTTAGGATTTTTTTGTAAAAAAATACTGAATCTTTTAGCACTGTTGAATTTGTTTTCAGGGCTGTATTTTTCTTCTTAAATAAAGAATAAAAATATGTGGAAACTCTTGGTATAGTTATAGACTCTCTGATACAGATATTATTTCATGTAATCTGATGTTATTATTTTTTTTTTTTTTTTTTAGAAAATGCCAGAGCTAGAGCTGAGCAGGAATTGTCCTACACAAAGTACATTGCTGAAAAATTCTAATTAATTAAAAACAATGCTGAGAATCCATTTCTCAGATGTCTATCTTTTCCCCTCTCTACCCTTTGTTCTCAATTAGGAGGCACAAATGATCAAGAAAGGCGTTCCCTTCCTTCTAACACAGGCCCTTCCAGATGGTAATTCAGCTCACCCCAGTCAGACACCTGTCTGAGAACATGGCAAACCACCTTCAGGAATGTCTGTTTCTCTCCACTGGCTATCAAGGGTAGACAGGGTGACAGGCTCATAGCTCAAGATTTTATTAATTTTGGATAGAAGTTGCATCTGAAGTGTTTGCTGAAACACAGTGGTTACAGTCAACTTTTCAGGTTCCGCCATTCTCTGTTCTCTGCTAGCCAAGGATCACAGGTACCACATTATCTGACGCTGTGGGCTGCCCAGACTCTGCAGCCTGACAAGCCAACTTGGAAGAGCCCAGTTTCAGAAACATTATTGAAATGTTCATTTCCCAGGAAGTTTTATATATATATATATTTGCATGTATATGGATATATATTACTTTTTTTTAAGAGCATGAAAATATCTGAAGCACCATGTTTTCTTATGAATCAGAAATTCTCAACAACGCTAGATGGAACCTCTCTTATTTCTGGACTTTGATATTTGAAGATGAGGCATTAGAGAAACACAGCTATTTTAACACCTGCTTTCAATCCAGTTAATAACTGCACCTGATACATTCTTCCCCATTAAGTCAAATTTATGTTAATACTGTCCTGATTATCAAATACTATTTAAAGCTGGTTTATGGGATGATTTCTGAATAAGGTAGGTGTCTAGATTCAGTGAATTTCAGCTATCAGATTATGAACTTCACAAACTCTCTATAGGTATCCCTGCAAAGCAGTGGAATAGCCTGCAGAATGACCAGTAGTGACAATTAGGGAGAGATTTTTCTCATGCTGGGTAAATCTGTACTTTTATAGAACACAACACAATTTTTAGTATTGAAAACCACAGAACCCAGTGTTAAAGTTACTTTATGGAAAATTCAGTTAGCCTCGTGAAATTCACTCAGTTCTGAAGAGACAGGTCTTGAAACACAAGGCATGTACTTAAACAATTCCAAAACTGGATTGCATAGACTGTGCTCTACCAGGCTTAATGAAAGGTGAAGCAAAGGGCACTGAGCTGACAGGCTCAGCATGACAACTGTGTATCTTCTTTTGAAGGAGCAACATCTCTGGCCTCTCCTCACTACATGTCACGGCATGGTGTGGGCAGACCTGAACTCGTTCTATAAATCATACTGTATCCTGAAAGACATCTTTTCTTCCTTTTTTCCCCCCTCTGAAAAATGCTTCCGGCAATAACTTGACATCTACAGCATTCTGCTACTCTTTAGGATCTCGAAAAAGCAGCAAAGGCACAGAAGGGATACAGTTTTGTCCTCCTTCAATTCATTTGAGCTCTGAGGGAAACACCTAATGATGTATTTACAGCATGCTGTTTTCAAAGCACTACCTATTAAAATATTCATAACCTATTCTCTCATCCTATGGTGAAGCAGGTGATTTCATGTTTCTACTACATTACAGAAGCAGAAGTACTTAGAAGGATAATTTTCAGAGCTGAACACAAGAAGCACATCTTCATGCTCAACAGTTAGAAGATGATATCCCACATCAATTAAGATATAACATCTAGTTTTAGGGCACTAAGGGCAAAAGCACATACTAAACAAGACAGTCTGCACTTGTGTAGGCTTTTTCAAGCACAGGAACTGGATCAATAGCCACTTTTCATGGGAAGCATCACTGTATTTGTTTTAGAATCAGAGAAACTGATGCGCATTAAATTAAACCAATTGCTTAAAGCTATTCAATACCTTGTGGCAATATGGCAGAGAGTTTCAGACTACATGTAACCTACAGGTCAAATCTGTCACATAGAAAAGCAGCTACTCTTTTTCTTTCAAAATGGCAATGCTGCTGCTTACCTAGCATGTGAGAGGCAAGTTCATGTCCTTTTCTCTCTCTACCCAGGGCTCTTGCCTTTCTGAAAAGCATCCTGTTTCTCAGAATCCTGGGATAACAGCAAGGAGTAGAAGCTCCCTTTCTAGCTGAAGCTGGTTTTCTCTAAAAAAAAAATACCAGAAACAAATCAAACAGTAATTAAAACCATTTTGGGCTAGAAAACAGTTATGTGCTTGTAGATGAAGTATTCAGCTAGAAGAAGTCAGTCCTGTTTAATGTCATGTTTAAGCAGCCAGGACTATTGTGCTTCCATAACGGAGTCTCTAGGCAAGGGCTAATGGCAAATACCAGGATACAGTAACATTCGTGTTACAAACCTTCTGCTGCAGCAAGTCTTTGTCTTTTGGCATTGTAAGGCAGCTGGAGCTCAGTTTTGCTGTGCCATTCTGTATTTCTGGTTTTAACCTTTAATGCCTGCTCCAAGTAGGATGCTAAGCCCTCTAGTAGAATTATGTATTTATGCCATATCCTCATTTTGCAACCTCATACCCAGTAACTCATTGGCCAGGAAACTCTCCCAGTGTACTGGCAGACCTTAACTCTGTATTTCTCGAAGGGAGATCTAAACATATTTTCCAATGTTAGGTGCTAGTTTAACTACTAATTAACTTGATGTGTAGTATTTTCTTTTTTTTTTTTTTTTTCTCTTGGAACTCTTCCACACTTAGGGGATATTTAATTCATCATTGTCTCTGAGAAAAAGAAAGATACAGAGAATGATTCAGTAATTTAGTGGCTGAGAGGGAAAAGACCTGAATTTCCATCTGCCTCACATAAGTATTTTATAGGCTATATATAGGCTTCAGCTCTTTCCAGAAGGGTTGGATTAGAGGCAAAAAAAAATACAGCAAGCTAGAACTGATCTGACAAAAAGGATGTTACTGGTGAACAGACTGTGTAACAGAGCAGTCAGCAGCGGCAAAGGGACCTGATACAAAATGGAGGAAGGGGACAATAGAGACATGGTATTTTGGAGGGGCAAAGTGTAGAGGTGCAGTCTTGGTCCCAGAAAATCAGCCTGGGCTATGCTGTTCTGCAGGTACTTTGGATCCAACTCTGACTTCCCCAGAGCATCTCACCACCTACGCAAGAGTAAAAAATCAAAAAAGCACCGGTTTCCTCACTGTAAGATCTCTGCTGCCCATACAGCTTTATTTCAGACAGAAACACATACTCTCGGAGAAAGTTCAGGGGCAAATTTCAGCTATGGCAGTGTCCATTCAATCAAAAGGCTGTAAGAGCTTTTTTTTTTCTTCCCCAGCACTGGTCTGGAGGAAGAGACAGCTGCCCCAAGGACACGGGTGTCCAATCCCACGGACGCTAGCAGATCCCTTGGCTGTGTGTTTTGGGTGGGTTGCTAAACACAGGGACACGGGTGTCCAATCCCACGGCCGCCGGAGACCCTCGGCCGTGTGTTTTGGGGTATTTGCCGCCGGCCGGAGGGGCGCGGGCTCCAGGACACCCCCGGGGCGGGGCGGGGCGGGGCGGGGCGGGGCGGGGCGGGGCGGCGCGCGCACAGGTGCGGCGGCTCGCGCCGGGCCCCGCCCTTCCCCCGGGCACCACCTGCTGGGCGGGGTCACGCGCCGGCGGATGGATACACCACCTGCTCGCCAGGTGACCCCTTGTCCCCGGACGCCGCTCTGCGCCCTCCTAAAGCCAGGACGGCGTTTTTTGCTCTTTGGAAAGCGCCTCCAAGGGGCGGCATCGCGGCCGGCATTAGGGACCCGGCGGACTATTTGTCACCCCAGAATAAGGGGCTGCCGTGGCCGGGGGTGGGCGTGTGCGCGCGCGCCATCCCGGTAGGGGGCGGAGAGGGAGGGAGGCGGATGTGTCCGCGTCCGCAAGTAGATCCGGTTGAGGAAGTCGGCGCTCGCGGCCGCCGGTTCCCGTGGCCGCGCCAGGGCAGGAGCGCTCCCGGCCCCGCTCCAGCCGCGCTCCAGCCCCGCCATGGCCACCCGCTCCTGCCGGGAGAAGGCGCAGAAGCAGAACGAGCAGCACCAGGCCATCCTGGCCAAGCTGCTGCGGGAGGAGGACAACAAGTACTGCGCGGACTGCGAGGCCAAGGGTACGCGGGGCGGGGGGCGCGGGGCCCGGCCCGGGCGGGGCGCTGCCCCAGCGGGTCCCGGCTCGGGGCGGCTGCGGGGGCCGCGCCACGTCCGCAGGGGCGGCGGGACCGGCGGGCGGCTCCGCCCGACACCGGGCCCAGGGGCGGCAGCGGGGTCGGGGTCGGGCGCGGGGGCAGCGGCGGGGCGGGCAGGCAGACAGCCTGACCCTTCCATGTGAGCCGCTTTCCGCTCGCTCGTCCATGGGCGGGCTGCAGCCGCCTCGTCCTCCAGCGAGGAACCCCCAGCCGGGGCTTTATGCAATGACTGGCCCAGCCCTTTCCTGAAGTTTCACGGCCGCGTCCGCTTCCTGCGCTGCCAGGTATCGATCCAGAGCGAGCTGTGGCCTTTGGGAAGGGACTGGCCGATGCCGGGGTAGGTGCCAGATGAGTTGAATGTCGAGTGTTCAAAACAATTAACCCTGCCGTGCTGACTCAGTCAGGATTCCAAGCTCTGTGAATCTGGATGTCTGAGTCTGGTTGAATATGTCACAGATGTGGCTTTGGCGGTGAATGGAATTTTAAAGATTATATCACTGTCGAATCTTACAGTGCTTTAGTCTAATTTTTCTTCCTGCACAAAAGTATATATATATTTGCATTTGTATTTACCTTGGATTCTGTGGCTTTCAAATGGAGAAATGTAGCACATCCCTCTTTCATCTAAAGTAAATTTATTAAGATCTTACTCTAAATAAGGTGACTGCACAGTAAGTTATTAAGTGTAATGCTTCCTGAATAACAATTGGGAGTTGACACTGTATGATTAATGCCAAAGCTGCCTTGCTCAGTCCTTCTCCACATCAAGTGGAGGTGAAGTATGAGTGAGCTTCATTTGAGCAACCAGAAATGGTGCTGTCTTTGTAAATTCTCTTCCCATCTGTGTGTGCTTTTTTTTCACTGTGTACGCAAGTCATGCAGTGCACAATCAGAAAAAAAGACTGTATTTTCCTAATACAAACTTGTAGAAGTATATAATATGGATTACACCAAATATAATGGGCCTTTATGTTTTGTAAGTAACTCTGCCTAACCGTTTTCTAACACAGCTCCTCTTGCCCCCTGATGGCTGGTTACCATGTAAAAGGCTCTTCGTAACCAGTGACTTTCTGGAAAAAGCATGTTTGTATTCTTTATTATTGGCACTTTGTATTTCTGTGCTGAATGCTGCTTGGAGTTGCTTGCTGATGGAATTCCATATGTATGTTGTTCTGTAGCATCAGCCTTAGGGCTGTGTTACTCAAGATTAGAGTCCAGAATTCCCCGATTACTGCTTGTCCTGTCTTCTGAGTTTTCTCTTTCTAACTCTCACTTAGAATGTGTGTAAGTTTCTGTAGCCCTCAGTGCTCACTATCTTTTGCCCTTTCAGTTCAGTAGTGGTGACACTTTCAGCTTCCTTTTCTTTTATTTGTATTAATGAGTATTTTTATTCACTGTTCTTTTCTTTGGTGCTTTCTTTCATAAGATCAAGCTTTGGTGTGTCTTGAATTTGGATTTTTTTCTGTTCAGGTTCTGGAGGACCTACCAATCTCTTGACCAGGCTGCCTTCTGCTAGTACATATTAATTCAGTTTTCAAATTTCTAGTAGACTCTTTTACTTAGGTGCCTGCTCAAATCTGATGGCACTTCTGAAAGCTTCTTGCTTTTCGCTTTTGCTCAATTTCTCCTTTGCTGTCTCTCTGTATGCCAGAAGCATGGCTTGTTTCGCCCTGTCCCAGGAAAGCTGGCATGAAAATATTGGGTGATGCAATGTGAGGCACTTGTGGTTTGGCAGTTTCTTTTTTATTTATTCTATTTCTCCCTTCAAGTTTAATTTGCATTTGCTTCATCCTGTTCTGGCAATTTTTATTTTAAATCATGTATCATGCTAGCTTTGTAGTGCTATCTGACTTTGCCTGTACTGTGTGTGTTTGGGTTTTTTTAATAGTTTGAAGGAAGAGTGTGGAATGATAAACTTTCTCTAGTTGCAGCTCTTCTAAAGGCGCTTGATTGAGACGTGGCCATATAGACACAGTTTGTGCCAATTTCTTACTTGAAGTTTAGAAAGTTTCCTTCTAGGAAGGAGAGTTGTGTGAACAATGTTGAGATGCCTCCACTATACCCTGAAGTCTGGATTTCTGTATACTTCCAGAAGACAGCTCAGGAAAAAGGAAACATTATCAGTTGTTTAGTTGAAAATGAAGCTTGTCATGAGCATGCAATGTCACTGTTGAACTCTTGCTTATTATATTAGTCTTTGTTGAAACTTATTTACCAAAAGAGGTGAGAAGGCTGCAGCCAGCTGTTTTTTCCTAATATGTTTCATGCTTAATCCATGGTGTTTGAGTGCTCATGACTTGCTGCAGTATGGCAAAGCTGTAGTTTTGCTAGTCCTGGAATGCAGAGCTGTCTGAGGCAGCAGCTTAACGTGGCTCTGTTAGCTAACAGAGCCTGCCAGCTGTCTGGCTTTCCCCAGCCTGTGACAGTCTCCTTCACCTCTTGCAACCAGTAACAGCATCCATTTGATATCTGGTCATGTTTGTTACTAGTCTGGATTTCCCTATGGTCAGTTCCACTGGAGAGCCTCTTCATCCTGGATTCTGCAGGAATTGTGTCAGTCTTAGTTCAGTGTGTTTTTAGTTTTCTTAATGCAATTTATTCATTTTTCTTTGAAATGTTGCCCCCTTTCATTTCTCTTACTTTCCTGTCATGTGCGAGTTTTGCTCCTTTGTCTGTCCTCCTTTCTGTTGCTCAGTGGGACCCTCCAAGTTCTGGTTTTTGTTTCTTTTTCCATTCGTCTAGTTGTGGGGTAACATCTTCATGATTAACTCTGGTTGTTTTAACTGAGTTGCAGTTGTCTTGGATCTTATTCTGGCAGTACTTAAAAATATTGTTTTCAGTGTGGTCTGTCAGATAGCTGTCAGTTCAGCATGGGCATTTAACTGAAACTAAGAGGCTGTCATCACTAATTCCTTTTTCTCGTGCTAGATATTGTAGTATCTTTTAAACTTGGAGTACTATATTTACCCTAGGCTTCTTTTCAGATAGTCATATCCACAAGTTGTGGAAATCTTGCAGATTATACTTGTATATCTGTTTTAACTGCTATTCTGTAAGGCTCTGGAAATTCTTAAGTAGCTAGATATAATTTAAAATCTTACAAATATCCTTTTGACCCTAAAAAATGTAATGTGGTCCTATTAGCATATTTACCACTCATTACTTTCTTTGCACCTACTGTAATGCTACTGTTGAACTCTTCCTTCATATCAATAAGGCTTTTCTGCTGGCTTTTACTTCTTGCATCAAAAAGGTGATACAGGATCTCACTACCATCCTATCACTCCTAAGTTACTGAGTTAGCTTTCCTTGCCCAGGTACAGGGCCACCATATGCATTGCCTGCAAAGAAGTTTGAAGCATGCTCCTTTCCAGTACTTATTGCATGCTTGCTCTGTGTAAGAATTAAAAAAGATATTTCTTGGTCATCCTCAAAATAATCTTTCTATCATTAGCACTGGTCTTGTATCAAGAACAAATCCATTCTTTGATTCGTGGTCTGCTTCTTCAAGTGTGAGGTATGCAGATACATTGGATGCCTTTGTAAGGTGAAGAATATATCTGAGGACACATCTGCCGGAGTAGCATTAAGTAAAAATTAGGATTGCTGACCCTGGCAACAGTTTCTGGAAGTGGTTTTTATTCTGTATTTGCCTTTTGCCTGTTAAAATAGCTGCTATGAATCTGACTGTTGCTGCTAAAATGTGTTGGAAACTACCTGTTGTAGGGCCATACAGTAGTTGCCATATGTCACCTCCAAATTGTAAATCTTGCAGCTATCAGAAAGACTAGATGATGCTTCTGTGGGGAAGAAGTGTGAAAATCAAAAGTTCTGGAACTGTCTTTGAAATCACTGAAACTTTTGGAAGAGTGAGGAGGTTGGGATGACATTTGACAAGGCAGTTCTTGTCTCTGCACTGTCTGTTCTTTACATCCCTATCTGAACAGCTGTCTGCATAAGGCAGTAGATGTCTTCCCAGTGTTATATTGCTGGGAAGAAGTTACACTACTGTTTAAGATATTTGTAGGAAATAGTAGGGTATGTTGACAGTAGCTGAAATCACCCTGAAGTTTTGAGAGAGAGGCAACTGAAATTGCTTTGTGATCTTTTTGTTTGTATAACTAAGTAAAGCTGGCAGGAATTGGAAGGATATAGGAGAAGCTGTATCAGGTATGTAGACGATGCTGAAAGCTATTGTAAAGCATTTGAATTTTTCTTTCTTTTCACTGTAGAGGGAGGGTAATGCATTTTTTAAGTTGTTGTTTCAATACTGATATTTGAATCCCTTAAGCAATAACACCTCTTAGAAATATGTCAAATGAAGCCAAAATAAAAAACCCCAAACTGTGAACATCGGTCAGGGACCCTTTGACTATAGGGGCTATAATTTGCTATTTCTGTTTAGTTAATACCTACTTATAACATGCTAGAAGTCTCCTAGACTTATGTTCTTACTGCTTTGCAGCAAGGCTGGTGTTGTTAGGGTGCTGATATTAAATACTGAATCAAGTACTTAGAAGTTGAAGTGTTTGATGAAGCACAAAAGGAGATTGGTTTCAAACACCATTAGGAACAGTAATCAGAGTCTTATGCTCCCCATTTACAGAGACAGCCACACTGGACCATGACTGATTGCCTTCAGTTTACAGGCTTGCTTGCTTAGATGGACAGTCCTTTGATTCTGCTGAATATCTTGTCCTCTTCTAAGAAGAAATGTGAATGTTCTCTGACATACCTTTTCTGTCTGTTATGCTTGTATTTGGATGCTGTCTTTAGTATGAAAGGATTGACTACTGAAGTCTGTAAATTCATCTCCCTATCAAGAAGGCAATTACCTGAGCTGTCAACTGCTTTAGAATTTTTTTAAACTGTAATCAAGTTAAAATAACATAATTGGAAACTTGCAGACCTTAGTATAGACAATTGTAGATGTTTCAGGCCTTCAGAAAAGGTGAATACATTTCTGTATCAGAGGAAGTGTTATGATTTTTTTGTTGGTTTTTTTTTAATGTTTACTTACTTCATCCCTGATAGTGCTTGAACCCTTTTTAAATGATCTGTTACCAAAATCCTAGTACAAAGAAGCACATTGACGCTGTTGCTTGTTCAGCCAGATTAAAATTGGTTTACTGTGGTTATAATATTAATGAAAATACTTTTCAGTATTTATAGTTTTACTGTACAGTCATTGAATATCTGTACGTGACTGACGACTTGGCCTTCTGTCTGAAGAGTGGCAGGTTCAGGCTCTTGGGAGTGTGGAGAGAGACTGGACAGGAAAGATTGTGGTGCCAATATTTTTGTAGCTAGAACTTAACTTTAATTTCCCTAACAACGAACCAATCCCAACCACAGTGCCTCTTAGCAGTGGGGGAGAAAAAAATCTAGTTCAAGTAGGTAGGCAAACTAGCTAGCAAAAGAAATCTGGAATATTCCAGGTATGTTTATGGCTGTTCAGACTCTTCTGTGTAGACAGTAAGTCTTGCATATGATCTCTTCTATGGCTAGGAGACCAACTTAGATATTTGTGTGTGACCATCACTTTTGTGAAGTTGCTTTTGCTTCTTGATGTCTGATCTTTTAACTGTCTTAATCTTGCATTTATACTTTAATAGATAGTGTGCTTCTTCCTCAAGCAGATGGGTAACTCTCAGAGCTCACTGCCCGCAGCCTGCGCAAGGCATCAGGTTTTTCCTCATTGTCAGTGTAAGAAAGCTTTGTGACAGCTCGACAGCTCACACTAGGGCAAAGCACTGGCTGCTGTACCTCCTCAGGTGAATATCTTTCCTGTCTTCCTCCTAAGGTGGAGAAACCCCTGAGAGGACAGCAGGGGGAATAGAACACAGTTGGATTATGCTGGAGGTCAGTTTCATGTGTCATCTCCAGTGCAACTTCTAGCCCTGTATTGAAGTTCAAACACGAAGTACTAGCTTAGTAGTAGCTGGTTGTGCTGTATGGATGTTCTGTACCAGTTGTTGCAAATATCAGATGTTACTACAGGTCTCTTGGATCAAGAAATTGCTAGTACTTATTTATGTGTTTCTGTTGCAGGGTTCATATTGCTTCTGTGAGATCAGTTTGGTAAAGATCATGTGAATGTAACAGACTGGAATATGAATTGGCAGATACAACTGGAGGCCTCTGGCTGTCCAGTGAGGCTTTGCAGTATCCTTAAGGAATAGTGAAGGCAAAGCACTTTGATTCAGGGTTGTTCTTACTTAAGCTTAGCAAATGGAATGATATATCTTGAACTCTAATAATGGTAAGGAACTGTATCACTAGAAGTCCTAGTGATAATCTGGTACTTAGCTGGTAGTTTTCTGGCCTTTCTGTCAAAGATAGTGCCTCAAAGACCCTTAGGGACGAGAAACTCACTTCAGTCTCTCTTGGGGCTTGTACAATCAGGATTTTTTTTCCTGTTTCCCTGCTACTAAATAAAATTACCTCAGTGCTCTGTTTTTGTTCTCTGTGCTCGTTGCTGACATTGGTTGGGTGAGACTGAAACTTAGGAATTAGTTGCTGTTGCAACTAGCCCTGACAACAATAATTGTCTCCCGCAAGAAAAGAGCCCTTAAGACACCTCACTTGCTGGGAGAAAAGTATGGCAGCCTTATCTTAGGACTTGTGAATGGGGTGTTGCAGTGTTTTGTGACAATAGTGGCCCCTGTAAGGAAGGGGGTTGTTTCCATCTCCTGACTCTTACAGTGCAGAAAAATATTTTCAAATAAGTCACAGGAAAAATGTTTAGCTTGTAATAGAACAGGGTTATTTGCAAAGTTGAAGGCTTTTTACCCAAGTGGGTGCAATCTCCATTCTTCAGGACTTGACTGAACTTGACTGGATGAGACCCAAAGTGGCAGGATGTAACTTTGAATTTAGCATTGCTTTGACAAGAGGCTGGACTAGGTGACCTCCAGACGTTTCTTTCAACCTAATTATTTCTGTGACTACTGATAAAAATATTTGTGGGACTTGTATTTTTTTTTAATTTTTTTATTATGTTGCAAATCTTAGATTCTCTGAGGTGTACTATACCGATTCAGAAATGCTTATGTGCTCAGTTTGCTGCCCTATGTTCAGAATTTATTGGCAGTCTAAGCTGTTTCTGTTGTGTGGACCATAAGGGTGGGACAGTTCCTGAAAAGTGAGTATTGCTATTGCTTGCCTTTTTAAAGTGCAAAACACCCCAGTTCTTTTGGTCAGGGGTACAGGTGTGTGTCTTCGAGTGGTCCTGAAGCTGTGGTTCTGCCACTCCTTAGTGACATGAAAAAGCTGCTGCTGCAGGATGCTGTTTATACCAAGTGGTCTTTGCTTTGTTCCTGAATTTCCTTTTGTGGACCAGAATGATGTTGTCTTTCCTCTTTGGTCTGAATGCTATAAAGAAAGAGCAACTGTGCTGCAGTTAAGAGATCCTTGTACATGATACAGAGGAAACAATTAGATATATCAGTGATAAGCAGACTTTTAGGCAAGTATCCTTTCCTGGAAAGGTGACTCCCTCTTTAGTGCGTGCATGCTAGAGGATTTAAGAGAGTCAATTATAAGACATTACTCAGGGAGTAGTCAGCAGTTGATTTAGCTCAGGTGTCACATTGTCTTAGACTGGCTCAGCAAGGTTCATTTGAGCATGATTCAGCTTTACTTTAGGAACTCTGCTGCTTCACAGTGTTCTCTTGTGGCCACAACTAAATTCTCCAAGACATAATGACTGCCTTGTGAATGGTTAAAGTTGTTTGGTATCTTTATTTTCATGTTGAGGTTCTGAAGAGTTAGGCTGATGAACCCATGACTAGTTAAATCTGTCTTCAGAGTACTGTCAGCAAGTTGTTTTCAGATATTATGGCAGAGTAAAATGAGTTAGTACTGAGCTATGATTTTTATTGGCATTGTTGAGTGGGATAGCTCACAGCTGGAGGACTGCAATGGATAAGAAAAGGTGCTTAGGAAGGGCAGGCTGGGATTGTGGTAAAGGGGAGTTGCTATTTTTTGTGAGACTAGTGGGGCTGCCTGCGGCTTTACCTGGAGATGAGTGAGCCAGTTGGGAGCTTATGGGTCAGGAGTAGTAATGAGGCTTTCCTCAGACAACTCAAGCCTAATGTTCGCAGGATTTGATGCTTATAGGGGACTTGGACCACCCTTATATTCTGGGGGGACAGCACTGCAGGGAATAAGTAATCAAGGAAGCTTCTGTCATGCATTGATGCCCATATGGTTGAGGACCTGTTTCTTACAAACAAGGAATGATGGGTTGAGGATGTAAAGGTTAGTCTTGGCTGCAGTGGTCATGAGGTAGAAGAGTTCAGGATCTGAATTGGAGACAGCAAAGCAAAGAGTAGAATTATAACCATGATCTTCAGGAGGGAAGATTTTGTTCTCTTCAAGGATCCTTTTTGGAAGAATCATTTGAAAGATGGTTCTGAGCAGAGAGAGCCAGGAAAGCTGGTTGACTACTTCTTTAAGCTCTAGTGTGGCATATGCAGTGAATAGGAGATGGTACAAAGGCACATTGAATGAATGTTCTAAAAAGCTCAGACATAAAAAGGAAGCATATAAGAGGTGGAAGCAGAAACATGTGGCCTAGGGAGAGTCTGGAGACATTGTTCAAGCGTGCAAACATGTGTCTAGGTCAGAAAGCCAACGTCCATATGGAGTCTTATCTGTCAAGTATATGTAAATAGCAGCAGGGGAGGCATTTACAGATAATTGGCAGAAAAAAAGAATAGAGAAAATGTGGACCTGCTGCTGAATGGGGAGGGGAACTCATAAGGGATGTGGAAACAACTGAGACATTCAATGCCTTCTTCACTTTGTTCTTTGCTAGTAAGACTTGCTTTCAGCGATTCTAGGCAAGAAAAGCATACTCTCAGTTAGTAGAGGAGGATCAGGTTTGAGATTGCTTATAGAAACTGGATGTACACAAGTCTGTGGGCTCTAATAGGATGCAGCCAGTAGGGAGACAGGGCTGGCCAAGGTGATTTTGTGGTGACTCTCATTGACCAAGGTAATGGTCAGTGGGAAGGTGGGTCTTGGGGGCTGAACTCAAGCAAATGTCTTTACTATCTCTGAAAAGAGCAAGAAGGAACATCTAGGGAACCACAAGCCAGTCAGCTTTGCCTCTGTCCCTGGAAAAGTGACAGAGCAAATAATCCTGAAAACACATGAATAAAAACGATGGGCAGTAGTTGGTATGCATTAACTAAGGGGCTGTAATGTGTGACCAACCCGATAACCTTCCATGCTGAACTGAGCAAGGCGACTGGCTTGGTGGATGAGAACAATGAGTGTTTTCTTGCCTTGACCTTTCATGAGGCTTTTGAAACTGTCTTGTAACTTTGATAAGCTGATGAAATGCATTCTGGATAAAGACACTGAGGTGGATTGAAAATAGCTTAGAGGCTAAAATGCCAGGCTCATGGTGGTGATCAACATGTTAAAGTTGAGCGGGAGCCCAGTTCATTTTGGTGTAGCTGAGGGGTTGTTATTGAGGCCAGCACTGTTTAACATCTTCTAATGACCTGTGTGACAGGATGCACCCCTCCCTTGGCAAGCTTGATGGGATGCAAAACTGGGAGGAGTGGTTGATAAACCAGATGGATGTGCTGCTACTCGGGAGCAGGCAAGTGAACAAGTGGAAGAAAGGAGCCACCAGGAACAAAGTTCAACAAAGGGAAATGCAAAGCTCTGTCCCTAGGGAGGGGGTGTTGGCAGTGCAGAAGAGGTGCTGTGGATCAAAAATTGGTCATGAATCAGTAATGCATCCCTTGCCACAAAGAAGGCAAACAACATCTTGGACTGAATGTCCAGAGGAGAGTGGTCAGTGTCTGGAGGGAGGAGATCCTTTCCTCAGTACTGGTGAGACTGCATCTGTAGTCCTGTGTACGTTCTGAGCTCCACAGTACAAAGAAACAGGGACAGACTGCAGCAAGTCTAGTAAAGTGGCAGGAAGGGGAAGGTTAGTGTGCCTTACGATTGAGTAGAGGCTGAGAGCACTGAGATTGTTTAACCTGGAGGAGAGAAGGCTGCTGGGGAGTTCTTACCTCGTGACAGAGAGTAAATATGATGGAGGCAGACTTGTCTGTGATATCCAGTGATAGGACCAAAAGGCAATGAACGCATATTAAAACACGGGAAATTCCACTGAAAGATAAGATTTTTTTTTTTTTTTTTAACTCCAGGAAAGGCTATTTAGGATCAGGTTACCTGGAGAGGCTGTGGAGCATGCATTGTGGAAGCACCAAAAATCTGACTGGGAACAGCCAGCCCTAGGCAACCTGATGTGTTTTCTGTGCTCTGAGCACCAGGGTTTGGACGAGCTGATCTTCAGGGTCCCTTCCAGTCTCTCCTACTTCAGATCCACTTCAGTTATTTTATCACTTACAAGCTGATATGGTGTCCCACTGCAGATACCATGCAATTTTTTTCTCCCCAGTGTGCAAGTGTCAGCCTATGTAGATTCAAAGTAGATTCTTTGTTTAAAGTTGAAGTCCTTTATGAGAAAGCAATTAAACAGTAGTAAATACAGACTGTAGTAGAGCTTTGAATTTTCAAGAAACATAGAAATTTTGCTGTGGTTTGTGCATCCAGAGACAAAAAGGAGCAAATCTAGCCATTTGAAGCAACTGGGAGTTGAGAGGCTGTGGTAGAAGGGTTACTCATATCTTATGTTTGACTGAAATGTTGTTTAAGTCTAGCTGGGAGAATACCTTCACAACTTTAACTGCTCTGTAGAGCTGGTAGACAGTTGCTTAGAGCTAGTGTCCCTTGTGTCAGAAATTTCCCTGGATCTTACAGCTACTGGTTTGAGCTCCATATTATGACTAACAACTATTTCCTCTGGAAGACTGGGAAAAAAGAAACTACTACAGATTCCTGTTTGTCTTACATTCTGGCCTCTTATCTGATTAATGTTTGCTGAGAGCTTGAGCAATATTAGTTCTCTTAACATTTTTCTCTTAAATGTCTTTATAAAAATCCATTCAAACAAAACTGCTTTATTTTCTCTGTGATAACTTGGCAGATTTAAAATTGGAATGGATACCTATTTATATTAATATTTGTTTACAGTAGACTCTGATTATGTGATATATTGCTAACTCCTGCTTATCTTCCACTGTCTTGTCTTGATCACGTGTCGCTTTCCATTAGGTGGTAAACTTGTATGTCTGAGTATGTACTGTCAAGGAGCTCCTGCCCAGTGCTATGAAACAACCCAGTCAAGAGAACCCAAGTTCCTGTCTTGTTTCTGCCTTGGAGGCTTATCCAAAATACTGATGAGATTTGTCTCCCTCTGACCAGAGGAGCCAGACGCTTTTCTGTTCTGAGGTGATGATCTGAGGAGGAGGAAGAACTTGGAGGAACAGAGAACATCCTTGTGCTGCAAGTCTGTGGTAGATGTGGATATAGAGAGTGCTGATGTTGTAGCTTATGGAGTTTGTGGCAAGTTTTTGGGGGGGAAGTTGATCTATGTGGTTTTTGTATTCTAGCTATCTCAGTAGCCCTAAACTGCGAGTTGCCCCTTTCCTCTCTCCAGGAAAGGTGTTTGTTTCTGGTAGACAGTGGAGGAAGAAGAGGTAGAGACTGTAGCTCAGCACCTGTCAGAGTGGAGCTGTGGACAGCCATGTGTGATAGTTGGAGGCGATGTTGCCAAGCAACTGACTTTGCAGGTGTGGTTTGGTAAAGGAACAGTTCTTTCTCTCAAAGCTGTGCCTGGCTATGATTTTGTGTTTAAAAAAGAAGAAAAAAACAAAACAAAACAAAAAAACCCCAAAGATGAGTAACTTTCTCTCTTGCATGGATGAGAAAAGGAATGCAATATTCCACATCCAGCTATTGATTGCTATACAAGAATCTAATGCATTTTTACTGAAGTCTTTGAATGAAAATGAATAAAGCTTGATAGTACAGGACTTTATTGGTAGGGTTAAAGGCAGTAGTAGTCATATAAGAAATTCTGCAAAACAAGATGGAAGTGATTCATCATGTAACCTGGTATTTTTGAATGCAGCTGAACTTGCGGGTGGATTCAAATCACAGCAGAGAGTGACAATCAGGAAAGAATGATCATTTTAAATAAGCTCCTGGCAATGTGTGCTGAAGTCATTTGGATTTAAATTTGTCATTCATAACAATTTATAGAAGCAACTAGTGTATTGATAAGTAATGATGCCTTTATAATAAAGAGACTGATTATCCCATTAAGGTATGCATATGGGGTGTTTTTTCAGTTGCCTGTTATCTGTAGAATGACAAAAATAACCCTTTAAACATGACAAATGCCACACTATGTGCACCCTTTAGATCTTCAGAGGAAGTGTGCTTGACCACTTAAGCAGGGGTTCAACCAAAGAGACATGTCAGGAGGACAGAGTGCAGGCCTTTTGGTCTTTGTTCTCATTGCCAAGTGATACCTGGATTATCCTCAGCACTAAATGCATTGAACTGCTGTACCAGGTTTGTCTGAGAGGGCCCTAGCTTTCCATGGCAGCTCTCATGCTGCTGTGCTTTGCAGCTCTGGAAGGTTGTTGATAATACACCAGTGTTTCAGCTGATGCTGAGCAGTGCAAGTGCAGCCTCAAGGCTGTCTCTCCAACCTCCTGCCAAAGGCCACTGGACTGGAGGTGGGCGAAAGTTTGGGAGGGGATGTAGCCAGGACAGCTGACCCAAACAGACCTAAGGGATAGCCTATGACAAGTGGCACAGTAAAAGCTAAGAGAATGCAGGGGAAGGGGGAGGTTTTGTTGTTAAGGTGTTTGTCTTCCAGAGCAACCTCTGTGTACTGAGACCTTGCTTCCCAGGAAGTGAGTATCACCTGCTGATAGTAGAATAAATATTTTTCTTCTTACTTCTGCACATGGCCTTTGTTTTTCTTTATTAAACTGCCTTTATCTTGACCCATGAATTTTTTATCTTATTTTCCCCTCTTTGGTGGGTGCATGATGACCAGACAAGGTTTATCCACCACAGCTGCTGAGGGTTTCATGTGTGTTCTAAGTACAAAGTAACTGTCATTCTCATTAATAAAGATTGTGAAGCCTTGGTTCAATTTTCTGGGCCTTCTGCAGCATATAGCAAGCAACTTGTGAAAGAAGTGATGCTGAATACCCCTTGACACTTGTCTTGTTCACTGTGATTTCCGTGGAGCTTGGGTGTTCATGGAGTCCCTGCTTAAAAAAGTTTACTCCAAAAATATATTTATGGAACGAAAGGATTCTGTCAGGTGGTCTTAAACGAGACTTTAAAAAATACAACAGATCCAAGACCTCATGCTTGAGAGTCCTGCAAAGCTTTGAGAGCATATTTTGAGAATTGATAACTTCTCAAGCAATCTTAATCCTACTTAGAACTCATACTCACAATTCTGTATTCTAGACTAAATGCAGCTGAGTGCTTTGGTATTGTATTCCATTTCTCTTCTGGCATCTGAAGGAAATGATATTTCGAGGAAAAATATTGTACAGCCACAACTTACTTTCTACACAGAGTACAGTACATCACTTTGGAAAAATAACTTGCCCAGAGAAACCTCCCAACTTTCTCTCAATTTGTTTGAAACACAAATCTAGTTAAATCAACTGTGAAGAACACTACTTGAAAGTAAATTTGTTCTTTTCTTTCTCAGTCACATTTAGCTGATATAATGATGTCTGAGTATTGATGCCTGTCATGCTGGAATGTTCAACTGTAGTTTGAATTTTATTTAATCTAGTATCATCTTGCAGGAGACCAACATAGTTTTAGGAAGCAAGAAGCCTTTAGAAAAATGCAAAGCACATTTAAGCCTTGAATGTGTGGCAAGATGCAGTTGAATTGAAAATAAATAAGTTACTTTGTGGTTTAAAAAAGACAAAATTTTCAAATACTGGACTGAATTTTTCTTCAAAGAGATGGTGAAATATACCTTAGAGCTGTTCAAAACAACTGAACAAAGCCCTAAGCAGCATGGTCTAATTAGATCTGATTGAAACAGCAAGTTAGTTTAAGTGATGTCAGGAAGTCCATTTATGCCTGTATTATTTTATAGGTTCTGAGGAAATGCAGAAGTTCTTTAACACCTGCTCTTTAAAAGATCCGTCTTACAGAGCATAGATACTTTCTGTTGTGTGTATTGGCTCAAACTCAGCTTCAGGGATGGGTGTCGAAGCACTCCAAGGTGTGATCCATTTGCTGAGACTCTGGCAGAATGCAGTATTGGGGTGTAGCTACCCTGGCATGCAGGTCCCTGGTATTTGTGGGAAGGATTTGTGTCTGTGGCACTGGAGCTTCAAGTTGAGAAAAGGCCTGATTCTGTCTGTCCTCTTCAGCCTCTCCTTTTCCCCTGGTCTTCTGTTAATTTAGTACCCTGAGCTCGACTGAAAGTTCTGCTCTGAAGATTGATAATATCGTTACAGTAAAACTCAAGGGTCATCCAAGACCAGAGTTGCATTTGTGAGGTAGGCTGTTCCTGTGCCTGAGAACTGTGGTGTATTAGTGTTTGAGGGTGGGCCAATACGCTCTCTGTAGGTAAGAGAGATGAATGGTGCAGCCTAAAAATTTACTTGATCTGATCTGCATAACCTGAAGAGGAAATGAGACAGTGTGTAGAGGAGGAATGTAGGTGAATATCTCCGCAGTGAATGTGGATGTGCTGCCGGTGGGATGGCAGAGAGAATCAGAAGAGTAAGAGTGAGAAAACTCATGGATTGAGATGAAGACAAGTAAAGCAAAAGCTGTGCCCACAAGCAAAGCAAAATAAGGAATTAATTCACTTCTTAGCATCAGCAGGTGGGTGTTCAGCCTTCTCCGGGAAAGCAGGGTTCCATCGCATGTAACAGTTATGTAGTTACTCACTCCAAATGTCTCTCCTTTCTCCTTCTTACTCCAACTTTTATTGCTGAGCACAGTGTTGTATGGGATGTCCCTTTGGTCAGATGGGGTCAGATGTCTCAGCTGTGTTCCTTTCTGGCCTCTTGCCCACCCTCAGCCTCCTCACTGGCAGGGTAGTCTGAAGAGCAGAAAAGGCCTTAATGTTGCACAAGCACTGCTCAGCAATAAAAACATTTGTGTGTTATTCATTCACACTGTTTTGGTCACAGATTCAGAACACACCACCATAGGGCCTTCTATGAAAAAAATAAACTCCATCCCCACACAAACCAATATAGCAGAGAGGATTGGTACAAAAAACCAATCTGGCTGGTCATTATAGATGATTTCAGTGTATTTCTACTGTCTAGAGCCTGAAATTTGGCATTTTACGTTGCCCACTCATGGCTTGAAAAGGTGCACTTTTTGCTCCGTATAAACTGGCTGGCTGGCCAGGCCTGGAGAGTGGTGAATGGAGTCACATCCAGCTGGTCACTAGTGGGTTTCCCAAGGGCTCAGTATTTGGTCCCGTCCTGTTTAATATCTTTATCAATGATCTGGATGAGGGGATTGAGTGCACCCTCAGTCAGTTTACAGATGATACAAAGTTGGCTGGGACTGTTGATTTGCTGGAAGGGGGCAGGAAGGCTCCCCACAGGTTCTGTCGATGGGCTGAAGTCAGTTGTATGAGGTTGAACAAGGCAGAGTGCCAGGTCCTGCACTGCTGCAGGCTGGGGAAAGAGTGCCTGGAAAGCTACCCGATGGAAAAGGACTTGGGGGTGCTGGTTGACAGCAGCTGAACGTGAGCCAGCATGTGCCCAGGTGGCCAAGAAGGCCAATGGCACCTGGCCTGTATCAGCAGTAGTGTGGCCAGCAGGACCAGGGCAGTGATTGTCTGTCTGTGCTTGGCACTGGTGGGGCTGCACCTTGAGTTCTGTGTCCAATTCTGGGCCCCTCACTGCAAGAAGGAGTTGGACTGAGTCCAGAGAAGGGCAATGGAGCTGGGAAAGGGTCTGGAGCACAAGTCCTGTGAGGAGGAGCTGAGGAAACTGGGGGTGTTTAGCTTGGAGAGGAGGAGGCTCAGGGGAGCCCTAATCACTCTCTGCAACTCCCTGGAAGGAGGGAGCCAGGTGCAGGTTGGCCTTTTCTCCCAGGCAGCCAGTGACAGGACAGGAGGAAATGGCCTCAAATTGTGCCAGGGAAGGTACACATTAGTTATTGGGGAAAATTTCTTCACTGAAAAGCTGGTCAGGCATTGGAACAGGCTGCCCAGTTCCAGTACCTGAAGTGGTGAATCGTCATCTCTGGAAGTATTAAGCAACAGGTAGGTGTGGTACTTGGCCATGTTTGGTTAATGGTGGAACTTTCAGATTTAAGATGTCTTTTCCAACCTTAATGACTCTGATTCTATGACTTGGATAAAGAAGCTTGGATCTCTGGTTTCTCTGCATCTTGGAGAGGTTATGGGGGTGCATTTACCTTCTTTGTAATGTATGAGAAAGCACATCTCTGCAGTCACTGAGGACTGCACAGAGGTTGTACAGTTTGTGGAGTGTTTATTTAAGGATCTCTTCAGTTATGTTTGAGGAAAAATTGTAAAGGGAAGCTGATTAATGCAATTGCTAGATAATGTCTCTGGTAGGAAAGGGTTCATTCTTGTTTATGGCAAACAGGCTACGTTATAAGCCTGTCTTGCATACAAATGTTATCTCTGAGGTTTTTGTCATAGTTAAAGGAAGAACTTCAATAACTGACTGAAGGAGTTTTTTGCAGCAGGTGCTTATATAATCTTTATCCCTTGACTGGGTATGCAGAAGGGTTGCTGCATCCTGACAGAGTAGCATAGATTTATACCTTTCTTTTTCTTGTCAGTGATGGTTTTACTTACTGCTTAGCTATCAGCTTATGAAAACATTTTGTAAGAGCTTGCTGTTTCCCATTTTCCTTTTATTTCTGCATATAAAAGGAGTATAAATTGTAAACTTAATACAGTAAGTGTTTTAGCATTTCCTTGCTGGCAAGGGAAAAATTGCTGTCAAGACCTGCTCCAGAAGCTTCCTAGTAATACTGTAATATGCTACATAACTTTGTCTTTTTTAGAAAGTACCAAATGCTGCTAACAGGAAATTACAGCTTCCACACCTTATTCTTGCAGCCTGAACTCTGACACAAGCAGTCTTTCTCTTCATGAGTGAACAGGCAGGGTAAAATTGGAGCACTACCCCTTAGCCAAATTGAAATTTTATTTCTGAAGCCATTAGGTTATTGAATGTGCCAGGGTTGGCACCTTTGTCATCTGTGATACTTGGGGCACTGACTTTACTTTCCAAAGGGTGCTGTAGCAGGGTAGTATCCCACAGGGCTGGTAGGAGTGCTGTGGCTGTGTCCTTTGTACTCTGCATGTGTGCATCCACATACAGTCACAGACACGTGCTCAGGCTGTGCAGGCGTGGTTGCCAGCCAGGGGTTGGGAGCTGCTCTCTTGACAGTTCAGAAGTTGCTTATGATCCTGCTTACCTGGGTGGTGTGAGGATGGGTGAAATCTGAGGTGTGAAGTACTTTCAAGTTAGGAATGCAAACTTTGGGAGATGGTTTTAAAGGAGGCTTCAATGCAAAACACTGAGTTAAACCGATATTTTCATTTAAAATAAGTGTTTTAATGAGGTGGGTGTTCTTTTAAAATCCTGTCATCTCATTTCTAAGATAAATAGGAGGTCTTTGTGATGTTTTGGGGAAAAAATCCCAAAAAACCATCCTAATCTCCTTTTTCTCTTAATTTACATGAGGAGTGCTCAACTATGTATATATGTATATAACTTTATGGTGAACTCTAAATATTGTATTTTATTTCACAACTTAGCTTTTACGTTCTATAATCACCTAATATTTGATAAAATGACTTTATTTTGGTAAAGCAAGCTTATCTTCTCACAATCTTATTCAGTCAAAAAGATTTTTAGTAGCTGACTATTTGTTAATAAGGCAAAAAAAATTAATTCTTTCACTTTGTCACCTTGCAAGACTGCTTGTGCCAAATGGCTGTTAGACAAGAAAAAGACCTGTTCATCTCAAGAATAAACTGACATTACCTGTGTATCTCCAATAGCTAATGTAACCAGCCTGTCCTCCGATTTACAAACTGAACTTTCATATTCCACACTTAATTTTCTGTATAGAGCTTTCGCTGTTTGAAATTACTTGGATGCATTCCAGAATTAAAGTAGTTATGAAGCCAGCCACTTGATTTTGTGGCTTAAACACAGAAATGAAGGAACATTCATGTCACTGTACTTCTTTTCTAGTTGAGGCTTCATACAATCCTTGGAATTTCTTTGAAATGCTTTTAGCAATTTTTGATGCTACAGAAGCAATTGAGTAAGTGAGCTGAAGGAATAATTGAAACAATTTGATACATGTTTCTCTTTCTGACTTACAGAGGTGGGACAGGGTTGTGCAGGGGAAATTTCATTCATGATACTTCTACAGAGCCTATTTGGAGTTAGGAATAGGTCTGCACTTAATGGATTTTTTGATGGCTTTCATGAAAAACGGTTATCCAAACCAAAAGACAAACTTGGAGGAATCCTGTCCATGAAACTCTCTACCACCTACCAGATAATGGCTAAAAATAGCTAAGCAATGCTTCTAAGGCTTGTCTTCC
Organism: Corvus hawaiiensis; assembly: GCF_020740725.1. Taxonomy (NCBI): domain Eukaryota; kingdom Metazoa; phylum Chordata; class Aves; order Passeriformes; family Corvidae; genus Corvus; species Corvus hawaiiensis. The sequence goes on from NC_063215.1 coordinate 30,896,293, forward strand.
CACTGTTCCTGCAGTAGGCCTTGAACCATATGACTCTCAGGTACTATTAAGCTGGGCTCTGGAACAGTGTACTTGTCTGCCTTCAGTGCAACTTAATGCTGTTGAGTTTGATTTATTTAAAAATATGAAAACAGCCTGTTACAAGCAGTTCTTGTTTGAACTCCTGTCCCACTTTCCTGAATGTGGTAAATTTTAAGTTCTCAAGTTCTGGTCTTGACTCTCTGAACACAAGCTTGCTAAGCCAGCTGTAAGAGATTGCTGACAACTACCATGTAAGCCTTTGTTGCCTTTGTTTGGATAAAATAGTATTTTGCTGCATACTTTGACGTCTTAAAAGCACATAAAGACTGAGCTTGCATGGTTTTCCCAGTGATGGGTACGGAGGTAAAGCAAGGAAGCCTTTTCTACTGTAAAGGAAGAGAAATTATGCTTGTGGTGGGGACTAGATGTGACATGAGAACATGCTTCAGGCTATTTGTTCTGTTTAATCAGAAACTAATTCAGTGGATTGAGTGACAAGTAAATAATCCTTTATCAGTAGTCTCAAAAGACTTAAGGTTCAAGGGCCTTGAAGAACATTTAATAGAAAAAAGATTCTTGTACTGTGGTTCTTGCATGATTTCCTTTGCTTCAAGATCTTTATGCGAAATCTTTCATTCTTTCAAAGATTTGCTTGATTCACGAAGTCTGTTTCAGTGGACATTAACATTGCAATTGAGCTTTTTTGTGTTGGGGGTGGGTGAGTGGTGTTTCCTTGTAGGATTTGTTTCACTCCCGCCACCCCATCCACCCCAGGAGTCTGTGAAGCAAAAATGAGGATGGTAGATCTACCTTTTGTGGGAAAAACTAAGCAGCCTCCAATGAAACTAGTAAGTGAGAGTCTTTGAACCAGCAGGATTAGACTGAAAATGCATGATAGTAAATTTTTTTTTGGAGTATTTCGGTATTATTTTGACTTAATTGCTGTCTCTAGTGTGTTACATTTTGAGGAGAGAAACTTGGAGGAATCTCTGTAAGTTCTGCCTTGTTCTTTTGTTCTTCCCTGAGTAGCCCCTGGAGAAGGCACTGTTTTGTGTTAACTCAGATCTTCTTGTATTAAATTGAATTACATAAAATACAGCTGCTGCTTACTTGTTTTCTTTCGTTTCTCTCTATCTGCTATGTAAGGGTGCTTGTCTCCTGTTCACAATCTTTATTTTTATCTCAGCTTGGAGAAGTTACAGATGTTTTTGAAAGATATTCTTTCCTAACTTGGTTGAAGTCTTGCACAGCAGAACACTTGAGCAGTATGAATTTGGTGTGGATAGTAATGGAAAGGGAGAGAGCACTACATGGGTATGCTTGGATTGATGCAATGAGGCTTTCTTTGACCAAAAGTGATAGCTTTTGTGAACTGGCTATCAACCACTCAGGATGGGTCAGGTGTGTAGATTTTCTTGCAGTTAATTCTCTGTTCCACAAGATGGAGCCAGTTCTTTGGCAAATCAAGTCTGTCAAACAGCAGGAGAATTTGGGGAAACAAATGAGAATTAAAGTAACTTCACTGCGCTTTATAGGTAAAGGACAGGCAGGATGCTGTTGAGAGAAAAAAAGCATTGTAGTCTGTCAGAAGTCTTTAAAGATGTTGGCCCAAGATAAGTTTGCTACAGACTATATTAGAGGTGCAAAGTTATGTGTAAGGTTATGTGTAATACTTGGCTTCCTTCCTTGTAGAATTTCTAACTGGTAACTGCAAGAATGTAAAGTGAAAACTAACTTTGTGTTTATGTGCCTCTATCATACAAACCTTATTTAAAGCTAGTCTTGACAGGCTTTTTTCATTTAAAACTTTGTCTCAAAACTTATTAGTTTCTTGGCAAACTGGGTTTATGCATGTATTGTAAAGGATTCAGAATTGTTCACTGAGATGTAAAACGGTTGTCCTTCTCTTTGACAGCACATGTAAAATTGAAAGGCTGCATGCTTGCTCCTTTTACCCCAATTCAGACCTCTGTTTGCTCTCTATACATTAAGATGTTTCGTGAGAGGGGTCAGCACCTGTAGTGAGCAAAAGGAGTGTTTCGTTGTTAACTGCAGTTACAGTAAGCTGAACAGATGGTGGTGGACTGATGGAGGGAAGGAAACTCAATTGTTGTAATAAGGGAACCAACAATCATCATTCAACTTCATAGTCAAATTTGCAGTGATCTTATACTTGCTCTTTTGTGGATGTCACCCAGTTATGTCATATTCGAAGACTTTCATTTTCTTTTGCCTCTTTTTAGTTTGTTCTGGTCTCCACTCCACTGCCTTTTTTTTTTTTTTTTTTTTGGTAACGTGTTTGTGTGACAGGTTCTCCTACTCCTGCCCAGTCTTGTCTGTTATTTCTTGCTAATTCCTTACTGCAGGTGGAAGCTGAGTAGAGGATGGAGCATTGACTGAGATGTTTAAAACAGCTGAAATATTTTTTTAACTAATCAAATGGAGAGCTAAAGCAATGTTTCACACTGTATTGACTGCTTGGGTTCATATACAGCTAGTATATGAGGGTTTCACATTTTTTGTAATGCTGATAAAAGTACTTTTTCCGTCAGCATTTTAAATGAACCATATTGTTTAAACCTTGTTTTGTATCTCATGCAGTGCTGTGTGTGTGCTGATGCAAAATAAAACTTGAGCAGTTGGAGTAAAACTTAAATCTTGGACATACAAACACTAATGTACTTTGTGTTTTGTTTCCTTTGAAAATGCATGATACCAGCTTCAGCATTACAATTCCCATCATTATTCTTGCCCAAAGATGTATGTCAGCTTTACACACAAAAAGATGGTTGTATCATATAGAAGTACATTAGAAGGGTTTATCAGCAATGTGTGAATTTTTATTATGGCTTCTTCAGTCAGCTTCTTTCTAAAACAGTGGAGTAGAACACATGGTCCTTACTGAATGAGTTAATGGGGACAGAGAAGAAAGTGTTATTTGGGAGTATGTGCACAAACATTAAGCATGTGCAAGGTATGAGTTCAGTTTAAATCATATGAAGGAGAAATCTGTAATCAAAAATTGTATCCTGAAAAAAGAAAAGTGTGAGGGAAAAGTGGGAAAGATTTTGAAATATGTTGAGAGAAAAGCTTTCACCTCACCAGAGAATATGTAAAAATGATGCCTTTTACGCAAAATTCACACTTTGATGTGCATTTTAGAATGAAAGAATGGCATGTGAAATTGAACAACTTTTTCAGCAATTTAAAAATTGGCTTGAAATCAACTTATCTGAAGACTTTTATCTAAAATTATGTAAATTGCTTTCAAGCTCTTTATTGCTTAGGTTTTAAACAGCTGAAGTTGAGTTTTGAAATGTTCACAGTTTTTTAGTAGCTGTAGATATTTCTGTGAATAGGGAGAATGGTGGTTCTATATAGTAACTGTAGTGGCATGGAAGTCTACTGTAACTGGAAATAAACTCTCTAATTTTTTTCTTTAATTCGTGAGTTATCTAAAAACTCTGAAAGCTTAAAGATACAACAGGCTATGTTGTTCCTTGGTGGCTACATATTTCTTTCCTTTTTTGGAGCCCAGATGGTCTCTAATAAAGGACTCCTTAAATACCATAAATATGTCACAGTTAGTGCTGTTTCTATGCACCTGATTGGATTCTAATATATATTTGGGATGTCCCTGAGTGTTCCCTCCTGGCTTGTTGCCTACTCCCTGCCTGCTGGGTGGGGATAGAAGAGAAATCCTTGACTCTGTGCAAGCCCTGTCCAGCTGTAGCCAAAGTATTTCTGTTACCAGCACTGTTTTGGTCACAAATCTAAAGCGCATCTCCATAGGGGCTGCAATGCAGCAAGTTAATTCCATCCCAGCCAGGCCCAGTATACTGGGAAATATTGCTTGGTGTTGTCCATTTAACATGTAATAGCCAAGGCTGAAAATTAATTATATGAAGCTATATGATGGCCCAAAGAACTACCTTTCTGTTTAGCTCTTACAAGAAACTTGCACTTGTGCTGTGTTGAAATTTCAAGTCAAAATTAATCACTTCTTTTTATGAAGGCAACTGAATTACAGTTATCAGTAAGACTAAATACACACAACAAACCTTGTGGGCCTAAAAAAATAACCTAGTTATTTTAAGGATTCCTTAAATTGTGTATGACCTAATGCATTCAAAATCTTGTCATGATTTCTCTGGCAGATAGCACACACCTTCACAGCCACCTGCTAAGAACTGAAATGGGAATTTAAGTCTAATCAGTAGACTGTGTATAGAAATATGGAAAAAAAAGTTTAGAGTGAAGAAAAAAAAAGTTCGATTCTCATCTTGGAAGCAGCAATCTGTCTTACTGTTGCTGAAGTTTTTTCCTTTGTTCAGCCAGGCACTGTTCCAGGGACTTCACGGTATTCTAGTATATAGTCTAGTATGAATATTGGTCATTTTCAGTCCTATGGCTTTTTTCCTAAAATTAACTTTAGTAAAGGATGGAAGAGACTGAAAATACTTTTAAGCAGTTATCTATATCTTAAATGACTGAAGAAGTAACTTCACGTGTATTTTTATATTGGAGTGTTGCAGCAAGCTGCTGAACTGCACATTGGCGCTTCTAGTAAAAATTCAAATGGCTTCCAGGAGAACAAAATTACAGTTCTATTAAAACTTATGTCAAATGTGTCAAGTATTTTGTGTTCTTATTGACTGACTGAAGTTGCAGTGTATAGTGCAGTTCTTGGTAGGTAAGATAGCATTACTACTGACATGTAAAGGTGTTTTAAATAGTGTAAAATAACAGCCATCAAGATTCTTGATGTCCAGTCTTCATTTCTGAAGCCAAATATCCATATTCTTAATTGGCTAGCAAAATACATACAGCAGTTAAACCAGGTTACTCTTGTAAATTTTTCTAAAGAAAGTCAAATGTGTCTTTAAGGACCCAACAAAAAGAAACCTGTGAATATTTCTATTAGTGCAAAATTTTTCCTGTGTGCAGAAATAAGGATCCCGACTTCATATAGAATTGACAAAACTGTACATTGTTTATTGAATCTCTCCAAATTACTGTTTAACAGTTTTCACGCAAGGTTTGCAGCCTAGGCTTTAGTTGACTGTTTGGTTAAGTCAAGCATAGTTGGTTTGATGCCCACACAGAAAATATTTTCTGACTTCTCTTGCCTAGTGCTTAACTGTGGTTATGATTGATTTGTATTAATGAAAACATTTTTCATTTGAAGTGTTTAATATTGCATATTGTCATTACTCGGAATTAAATTCAGAGGTTACACATGAACATTTTTGTCTGGCCTCACGTTTGCCTGTTATTCCACTGTTTAATTTGTTACTTTATTGCTTAAATATATTTGATTTCCCTAATTTATTTCATAAATAAGTACAAATTAATGAAATTTGAGCTTTTGGGAAAATACAAATGCTCTTTTCCAGGAGAAAACCAGCTACAACAAGTTGTCTTTCTTTTTGTTAACAAAGTTTCAAGTGTAATATTTTAACTACAAAGTTAATAATCTCTCTCTTAATTTATTTAGACTTCAATCGTGTCAAGTCCTCCTTCCAGACTTGTCTCATTAATGTAGAATTTGCCTGTCTGGGATCTCATAGCTGAGGCAGTACCTGAAGTACAGGAACCCCATGTGATGTGTAGTTTTACAAACTCATTTGTGGTAAAAATTCATAGCAGTTGTGTAAACACCCTATAGGGATTCAAAACTTGGACAGCATATAGATAGTATAGTTAAACACCTTCCTTCCCTGTAGTAACCCGATGAAAACAGGCTCCAGGTTTTAGAAAGCACATGGGTTATACTTTGGGGGAAAAACTGGAGAAGCTGTTGGGTACACAAGACTTTATCTTACATGTTTCTAAACTGTCATGACTAGATTAATCTACTGCATAAACTGAGGTACTTGATCTACAATGGAGTGGCTAAGAAGGTTTTTTATTAAGTTTCTTCTGGTGTACTATTTTAGCTGAAACTTGATTAATAGGTTGAGGCAAATGACCTGCAAAACTCTATCCTGGAGCACTTAAACTAAAAGTAGTATAAATTTTAAGTGAGGCCTTCCTGTAATACAAATGTACCAAGTGTAAGAGTGAGTATTTTGTGTCTGTAGTGTTTTATAGGGGGAAATAAAAAGGCAGATCAATAGGTAGCTAGTTGTTGAAGTATTTAAGGCACATTACAAACAGTCTGACCGTTCTTATCTGACAAGTAGTAGTTGTAACGTAGAATTGCCGTGTGGGAAAAGGTGTGTTAGTTTTTGTGAGTAACTCCTAGATCTCTTGACCCTTGAAATCTAACTTTATGATAGTAGCAGTTGTTTTGAAAACTGCCAGTCATTTTAATGATTGTGGTCTTAAAGGTCAAGCAGTGGACATCAAGTGCTCTGACTTTTTGAGATATTGAGTAAGATAAATTAAAAGCAAGGTTAAATAAAGATAAACTAAACCCCAAAATATTCCCAGCATTTCCACTCGTAAGAATAATGCTTCTTTGCAACAAATGTGGGATCCGTGAATGTGTCTTGGGATTTTCAAATACCAGTTCTAAAGAATGGAGTCTAACTGAAAGGATTTCTCCTGCTTCCTTCTTGTGGCTATTGCTTGAACAGTGCTTGAACACAATCAGAGCTTTTCTTTTTTCTCCTCTGTTCCCAAGAGTTGAGCGGGTGAGTGGTGGCAGGTGAGAAACTGGGAGGAGCACAGCTGAGACATCTGCTGATTCTAATTGTCCATTCCGTGCCATGTGGTAAAGTGCTCGAGCAAGAAATGCTTAAGGAAAGGAAGAGGATGAAAGAGCAGTCTTGGTTATGGCGGTGTCCAAAACAAGTGGTGTGGGTGCTGAAGAGCAGCTTTCTAGGAAGTGGCTGGACAGCTGCCTGGCCATAGGAAGTAATGAAGAAATCCTTTCTTTTCTTTTTTTCCCCCCTTTGTATCCAACTTTTGCTTCACTTAATAAAACTGTTATCTCAGTCTGCAAGTCTTCTCCCCTTCCTACTCTTTTCTCCCTGTCCGGTAGGAGAGGAGAGTGAGTGAGCAGCTCTGTGGGTTTTTGCCTGGGGTCAAACCAACACAGTCCTAAGCTAAAGATCAGGAGAAGGAGGCATCTTTTGTTGATCCCAGGAAGGTGTTCATACAATATATTGATATTGAAATGCAAACAATTACGGTTGCAGGAGTGGTCTAGGTGCACGTCTGTCATACAAAAGCAGAAAATAACTGCTCGAAATGTTTTCCAACTCTTCAATATGCCTTCTTGCTTTTCATGGTAGTTATTTAATCTTTGAACTCCTTAGAGTTCAGAACTAGGTGGACTTCAAAGTAGTGCCTTTAACAGTGGTGATGTACAGGGCTGGAATAAAATGATACGTGTTTAATTAGAGAATGAATAGTAGCTTCAAGTGAAAATGCCTAATTGTCACCGTGATAATTCAGGCCAGCATACTTTAACTGTCTTAACATGCCAGCACAGTTGAGAAACAATGGTAAAGTTAAAAAATCAGCCCGATTCTGTTAGAAAATCCATTTGGCTGTGAATGGCAACTCATACTGTAGTTTAGAAATCAAGGATACTGAACATAATGAGTTCTCCACCATCTTAGATGGATATTTTTATCAGTTGGTTTTGCAAATCTCTGTATAGTCATTTCCTAAGAGCTTGCATGCTACTGTTGTAAAGTCTGTGCTGTATGAGGTATTAAAAGATTTGTTGCATTAATATAAAATTGCCCTGCAATTAATTTCAAGTTAAGTACAAATGCATGTCTTAAGAAGCTTTTAAAAGGAGAAAAAGGAGCAACTTCTACTTATTTCTGTTGATGATTCATCTGAGGCATAGCCATAAGGATTTTTCAAGATGCAAGCAAAATTCTTGTTGCTAGTAAGCCAGCTTTCTAAGATTTGTTTGTTGTGTTGTTTTGGAGGTGGGGAGGTGGACCCAACATACGACTTTCTAGATAAATCTGGCTAGTTAATGTTTTGTGACATTATTTAGAAGTCTGTGAGTAAAATTGTTAACAGTGGAGATTGTTAAAAGTGACAGATATTCTAGAGAAGCAGAGGTGAGCCTTTATTCAAGCCTGTTCATTCATGTTGTCGGTATAAAATTATGCCAGAGAAAATCTTCACAGTATATGGAATTTTGAAAATAATTGGTTTATTTCCCCATTCCTTTTAGGACCAAGATGGGCTTCTTGGAACACTGGTGTTTTTATCTGCATCAGATGTGCTGGAATACATCGAAATCTTGGGGTTCATATATCAAGGGTCAAGTCTGTCAACTTGGATCAATGGACACCAGAGCAAATACAGGTAAAATATCTTCAAATATGTTTCCAGTTTGGAAGGGATGTCAGGAGTACTTCTGAAAGGATTTGCATTTATCATGATGCCCAGTTTAAATGTTTTACAATCCTGTTAGCTTTTGCATGTATCATACGTCTACTGTAGTGAGCCTAAATTCATAAAATTCACATCAGAAATTGGTTTAGCTCTCATTTCTCTATCATTTTAGAGGTATTCTATCTTGCCCCAGGGACTCTGAAAGCTACTTCTTGGTTGTATTTGTAGAAAAAGTGTAAGCCTTTTTAGTAAGGGACAGGACAGTAGCACTTGCATCTGTGTGATGCCTGGTTGTGTTCTTTCGGTGTTATCAAGCACTGACTCTGCCAGGTATGCTCCAGTCTGAAGCCTCTTCCTGCCTTTAGACAAATTTTCTTACTCTTTGTCTTCATGGTCTGAAGAGCCATCCTGAGAGATCAAAGCTTGTCTTTCCCTGGATGGGTTAGTTTACACTGCAAACAGCACCAGTGTTGGTCACTTTTGTCGATCAAGTCTGGGCAGGCAGCCCCCCTGTGCCATGGTCATATGTCCCAAGACGTATGGCAACAGGGAGGTCTCCAAGTTAAAACTTGTAATGTCACTTAAGCACTCCATTTGCATTCTGACTGTTTCTGAGTTTACAGTATCGACAGACATGAACTAATGGTTTTCTACCACTTTTCCTTAGTGCATGCAGGAAATGGGAAATACTAAAGCAAGACTACTCTATGAAGCTAATCTGCCAGAGAACTTCCGAAGACCTCAAACAGATCAGTATCCTTTTTGTTTTGGCTTTCACATTGAAATGACTTTTAATGCAATTGAGATGTTATGACTGTTTCAAGGCACTGCTACATTTGTCAGCTCATATTATTTATTTCATTGATATTGTTGTATAAGAAATGACAGTGGAAGTTGAGAACAGTTCAGAAAAGGTTTAAATTACTTCAGTCACAGCAAATCTACTTCTTAATGAGATTTGGCAAGCACCATTTATTTTTGCTTTCAGAGGAGGTGACTTCATAAATTCCCTGTATGTAGGAAGTTAGAGTGATACTGGAGAGCTCTTGAATATTCTGTCTTTATCTTGAGTAACTGCCAGCTGAAGTTATAAGTATTTGATCAGGAAATAATGAGCTGAATGGTAAAGTAAAATAAGCCATTGCATCTTACTGCAGTGAAGCATGGATTTCTTTCTCTAGGTGACTAGCATGGAAATACATAAATAAACCCAGCCTCTCTGATGGCCACCAGTTGTGTTTGTGTGTGATTATCACTATGTACCTGGACAGGAAGGGTTGGAAGGAAAACTGTCTACTAGCAATAAATAACTTTTCTCAAGAAATACCTTTACTGAATCACTAGGATAATATATACCAGCATTAATTTAGAGTTGGGTTTTTTTCTTGATTTAGTGAACTTACTCCGTAAGTAGGATTTGCTTCACCTGATCTTATTGGGACTCTTTAATTATAATGAGATCCTAAACACCTACTCTTAAGTAAGCTGTGTCTTTCCCCAGCTGCAGGAGCTGATAAACAGACTTAGACGTAACTTGATCTGAATTTGCTATTTACAAAGGTGATTTTGGTTCTTCTGTTTATTAGATACTACACTCGATATGTAATGCCAGAAGATTTTGTTTCTGGAAGGGTTAGACTCCTCATTATAAAATGCACTTGAGCAGAACTGATACGTTTTTTTCATATTCTAGTAGCTTTTGAATTAAACATACATCCTCATAAGAAAAAAGTAACTGGAACCAGATAGCACTGTAGTATTCCAGCTGTAATATTCTAGAACTTTATTTTAGCCATATGACCGAAATATTCTGACTAAAACTTAAAATAGCTCTTGAAGATGTGTATTTTGTTTTTACTGCAGCTAACTTAAATTCACTGGTGCTACTGCAGGAGAAGCAATAATGCTTTAAGCTTTTCTTGTCTAATTTTTAGACTTTCAAAATAATTCTTTTGTTCACACTGTATGCCTTGAGTTAATTACATACCCATTTGAATAGTTGTTAGCTTCTAACTGGTGGACTTAGTCAACTGAATATATTTAATTGCCTGTGTTTTCTTTATTAAAGCTGCACTACCATGAGAGGTGATACCAACATTTTCTGATTTATTTCTCAATTTTCCCATAACTTTGGCAGCTACTTACCTACTTGGCATTCATGACAAGCTGTTGTGTTATGGATGTTTTTTGCCTTTTTTCTTTGCCCATTGTGTCACTATAAAATCAGCTTAGTATGTTATCAGTGTTCTGGTTGTGAGTATTCTTACATTCTGAATATTCTTTTGGATGAACTATGAAAATACTTTTCATGTGATCAATTTTGTATATGTTCATCTGTATTAGTGTTTAACTTCCTGTAGCACTATTAATATATTATTAATTATACTTGTAGTTTTAAGGTAGTAAAGTGGAGACACAGGAGAAATGTGTAGGTGGGATCTGCCCAAAATCTCCTGCTAAAGATCCCTTGTCGTTTCTGCTCCTTAATCATAAGAGTGACCTTTCTAAGAGCTTTATTCAATCTCTTGGCAGAGATGCTGTAGTGTAGAAGCTGACTTTAAGGACTACTGTGATTTTTTTTTTTTGTATGGCAGGTCTAGTTTCCTGTTGAAAAATGTTTTTTCCAACAACAGAGTGAATAATTTTTTTGCAGTATTAGTATTAAGGTAGTTGTACCTTCAAAGTGCTCAGGATGCCCTTTACAATTTATATATATTTGGAAAGAAGTAGAAAGCAGTGTTTTGATTTTTGTAATTTTTATGAAACTGTCTTCAGGTGATGCATACAATTTGAAACTCTGATTTTTGATAATATAATTTGACGCACAGAATGAAGGGACTGAGTGCTCTGAGTTCAGTGTTAATCTTAGGACATAGTATGTGGAGCTAAGGTATCTTTCCATCAGTTGAGGAAAAATTACTTTGGAAGTTTGAGGCAATGAATCTGAGCTTCCACAGTTGCAGTATCAGTTTTTGAATGGATAATCACATTGCCGGACAAAGTAGCTAAAATCTTTTCTTCCACATCCTAGAGAGTGAGCTTTACTAAAATTAAAGTATTCACACTGCTTTGGATGAGCTGCTTTATGAAGCTGAGAGAATAATTGAGGAAAACTGCTAGCTTTCCTTTTTGCATTTGGGCTACTGAGTTGTCAGTTCTGGTTTTCTACATCATTATGCTTACTGCTATTTCCATCTTTGCTTCAGTATCTTTTTGTCACTAGTTGTTTTAGCTTTTTTCCCCTTCCACAAGGATGTTTGTTTTAACAGGAGACTCATGAAGGACTTAGTGATCTTGGAGAAGTGTTTATGATCAGCATTTGATAAATGGTGGAATGTGTGCAAATCAGAGAACAGATACATACATTTCACCTTTTTTCTGAACAGAAAGTATTTTTTTTTCCCCAAGTTAAGACAGTAAGCTATAATTATTTACCATATATGAGTACCATTGTTCAGGTATTTTCAGTACCACAGCCATGTAGCTTATAAATGCCAGGTGAAAACGTCCTAACTGTGGAACACTGAGTTACTTACACTCTATCTTTCTCATATTGTTTTCGTAAGAGATTAAACCGATTAATTTCGTGTAGTACAAAGAACCTCATTTTGGGCACTGCAGCAGCAGTTGTTCTGTGTAGAGTGGTTTGTTCTGCTGTTTTAAAAATACAAAAAGAGATGAATCAGGTGCAGTTTTTTAATTTGAATAACCAATGAGCTTTTTTAGGTTGATGTTACTATTTATCTGAATGCATATTTTCCTTAAACTAGCTACTTCCAGAGCTGTGGAATTTTTCATCAGGGATAAGTATGAAAAGAAGAAGTATTATGATAAAAATGCAGTTAATGCCTTCAATGTAAGTAAACGCTTAAACCAAGAATTCTGTCACTTTTTTTTTTTTTTTTGAAAATGTAATATGTAAGAGAAATGTAGCAAACATTATGTATGTTAAAATGTCTTTTACAGTTGAAAACTTTTTGACTCAGAGCTAAGCACTTCCTTCCCTATGTCTTGAAGACTATTCCTAGGTTCTATAAGTTCTACCTACGTTGTCTATTACGTTTATATTAGCAAAGCATTATGATCCAACAGGTAGCTTGTTTATGACTCTTCGTATTGTGTTTTTCACTCATGGATAGTTCTTTAACAGTATAGTTTGAGTCTTTTTTATTTATCTTTTTACATGTTACAGGGATAAGATAGGATTGCTGTTTCTGGTGACATGGTCTTCTCTCATTCTCTGTAAGCCTTGATGAGAAATCCTAGGGTGTTTCGAGGCCTTCTTCTGCTGAATTCCAGACTGTTCTTTGCAGTGAGGTGCACTGTAGTAGCAAACACAGGCAGTACAATGAGCCTGCTGTTAAATCCTGTAGCTGTGTGGGCACTGCAGTAAGTTGGCGAGTGCTTCTCTTGGCAAAGGAGTTTTGAGAATTCAAACCTTTACTGAAGTTCAGAGTCTTGTTAGGTTTTGTTTGTTTGTTTTCTGATACACCTGTTTCTGGAACATATCATCTAGTTTATACATTTTTCTTTATATAGTTGTATTTATGCTTAAACATACACAGCTCTGTACCTACCTTATTTAAGTATGGCCCAACCGTAGCTTACTACTCTGCCTTAATAGGCCATGAACTTTGACAGGCTGGTGTGAAGCATGAGAGTTTTTGCTGTGTTTCCCATTTGAGAAAATGGATCTTTGAATGATGGTTTCATTTTAGAAGGGTAAAATAAAGCAAACCTGGAAAGTACAGAAGGGTGTTTCATTAAGTACTGTTGAAATGGGGGGAAATTGCTTCGCTTAAGATGTAAAATACGATTGTGGTTTGAATTACGAATTGGTTACCCTTCCTTACTTTTATTCCAAAATAGAAAGTAGCAAGACGAGTTTAAAATTACGTTTCTTTAAAAAGTTCTAAAGACACTCAAGATCTATCTAAACAGAGAACCTTGGTGTCTAATGTAGCAGTTCACTCATGCTGTAATATGTTTGAAGGAGTAATCGGATTCTGTTTTAGCATATTGCAGAGTAATACGGATCACTTACCTGCCATAGCAGCAAGGTTAGAGTCCAGATCAGCTGAAGAGATGCACATCACTGCTGAGTACTTTCTTCCTACTTGGGCTTTTCTTTCATTGACTAGTGTGTGTAGCATAATCTTTCTGGGAACAAAATTCTATCATACATTATTTTAGCAATAGATGAATCATACACATTTGCAGTCACCCGTGTTTCTTCAAGACCACAAGGCATCAGATTTGAGGTAGCCACAGTTATAGCAGATCCTAGAAGTACATGATAGTAAATGAGCTGGACGTGTGTAGCACCTACAGTCATTGGTGCTTGTGCTGGGTTATCCTCCCGGGCTCCGGCCCTGGCCCCGGTCACATGCACCTGTAGTGCTGTGACTGGTGTTCACTGATTGTCTTTCTACTGGGCCTGGGCCTGACAAGGAAAAAGAAGAAAAGGTGAAGCTGAGCTTCCACTCTGCTTGTCTGGTACTCTGCTTTTATGCTTCTGGGTACTGTTGTCAGGGAAGAGGGGAGGTTACCCTATGCTTCTGGCACATGGGGGTCTGTGAGAAGTTTGAGGAGAACGGAGTGAGAAAGGGGTGTGTGTTTCCATGCCCTTGTGCAGGGGGTGGTGACGGTTTTTAAAGGTTTTGTTTTGCATTCCTAATGACATCTGAGACACCCTCTCTCTAACCTGCTAGAAAGTGGACAAAATTCCCTGGGAACTGAGGGGCAGCTGTGGAGAAAGGGGAACTTTCCTGCTTGTAGCCTTCAGCCCCCACCAAATGTTTTGGTAGCAGTCAAGGCACTCGCTAGTACAATACTTCGATGAATAATAGTGAATGAAATCAGTTCTTGTGAACTGTTCCCATGGGGTGTCAGTGCTATACCATGGGAAGCTCTTCTGGAAAATTTCTTAACCATACTTGCTTTTACAAGAGCACCTTGTATCCTATTTTTAGTCAAAATTAACATTGTTGGGGGAACAAATGAGCTTTTTAGCACATCTTTTCTTATCACCTTTGAAATGGAAATGCCTTCTGCTTGGATTAAGGCTAATTTAAGTTAGAGAACCACACATATATTGTCTTTTGGTGAAATGAATCCCTTCTAGGTATAAGCAGGTGATACAGAAGTGCAGAAACAGGGTTGCAATGCCTAAGGGTCAATTTCCTTAATGTGGTAATTTCACTGAGGTGGCATGTAAAACTTCAAGGGGCTTTTCCAGATTTCATCCACTGTTGCAAGTCGCTTGTAGTAAAAGCTTCCTGTAGCATAAAAGTTTTAAAACATGCCGTACAATATTTCTCTTAGTGTAATTTTGGCAGGTTCATAAGCTTTTCAAGTTTGTCTAGCAAGACATCTCTGAATGTATTCTGTGTGTTGAAGCCAGGAGTATATGTCAAGGTTCAGTTTTTGACTGTCAGGATTCGTTACAATGAGTTACAAATGTCTTTTGTTACAAATTTTTTATTTTATTATTCTTAATTATAGAAGATCTTTTGTTTTCTGACAAGACTGTTGTATTACTAAGTTTCGTTTTTAGAGTTGCACACTATAATAACAAAATTAGCTAGTGCAGAGGCTGGTAGTGCCATCAAACATGCTGACTAAAAATATGCAAATAGGAAATTTTTTTTTTTTCATGGTTCACTGAAAAGTGATGCAGGATAAAGCTGTGGGCAAAAAAAGCATTTGTGGTTTTATTGGCTAGTTACATTTTAAATAGAATAATGTATTTAAGTAAAAGTCAAATATACATTAGTATAATCTAATGCTGACAGAAAGCAACTTGATTTTTAAAAGTATTTAAAATCTATTAAGAAGCATATTATCTCAGAGTTTTCTGATTTGTCACTTTCGGAAAAATGTGAGATGCAAGTTCTGTGCCACTGTTCAGGACTAAATGTGTGGTACAATTTACTCAGCTGTTTTAAGTGGGTTATCAGTAAATAGTTACTCTCATTTTCTTGATTAGACCCAGTGCAGGCTTGTGGCTTATTTACAGAAAGACCTGAGAGGCTGATACCCTGGAAGAATGTATATGTGTTTGTCCTGTGAATAACACATGTGAAGTGGTATTGTTTATTAGAAAGAACTGGTTTTGCTCTTTGAATAATCAACTTAGGAGCAGCAGCAGCTGTTAGCAAATAAATGTATTTTAAGTATCTTCAGCATAGTACTGTTGTCCTGCAATTAATTTTCTGCCAAACCCCTTTCTTGATTTTTAGGCATACGTAAACTATGAATGATGTAAAGTATAGCATAGAATCTAATAAATCAAACTTCACATAGCAGTGAAACAATTAGGTCATCTTTATAAATAGTGCATCTAAGAAATAGCAACAAGAACAGTTTCCTGTGCAATATGTTGTGCTGTTTGACATCATTTATCCTTGAAAGCTTGTAAAGTGCAAGTGGGAGCTTGCATTGCTTCTATGGTTAACTACAGACAGTTGCTGTAGGTCAAGCAGCAAGACGTGGTTTTGGATGTTAAAACTGTCCTTCGGGTAGTACAGACATGAAACTGGGAATATCATTCCACTTCAAAATTGTACTTGATCATCACTTTGACTCCTAGGCAAATTCTTTTATATTCATCATAGAGTTTTTTTGTACACAACAATGCTAGAACTAAAGGGTAAAGCATGCAGAACAGTTTCTTCTATAACCATCTTAGTTCTGAAGACTGTTAAACCTTTTGTTTGCTGTGAACTCTCATTAAACTCTTTATGCTCCTTTAGTTTATTGTTTCCTGGAACGCTCTTAAAAAAGCACAGCTTATAATTATACAAACACCTTTTCCCAAGAATCTGAACTTGTATGCTTAAATAAATAACTTGATGGACGTTTTCAGAATGGTTGAAGAAAATCTAAGTGAGGCAAATATGAGCCATGGAGAAATGCTCTGGAGTGTGGGCTTTCATGAAAGGAATGTCTGAACAGAGTATCATTTTGACTGACAATCTCTGTATTGAGTCCCAAATACTTACCAGAGCTATGCAACTGGTTATGTGGAGGAACAGTTGTTAATGAGACTCATGATCTTAGATGCATGGCCAAGAGAAATGGCAAATCCTGCTTGTTTTAGGTTTTGTGGAGTTAGTAAGAATCTTCCAAAATTACTGGCCTAGAGGACTTCAGCTTTGAAGTAGATGATTGCAGTTTATCAATAAATAAAGAGGAAATGTGTACTTTTAGAACCAAGGTTCCAGAAAATCTGTCTAGAATATGCTGTTCTAGAATTTGAAGTCAGAACTGCTGGGGTGACTCCTTGAGACACAGGACTGCACTAAAGAAGTTGTTTCTGGTTCACAACCCTAATAGTTGTATTTGACCATATCTACATGGTGCTAAGTTAAGTGTACTAAAGTTGCACAGGAAATCAAGTTTGAAGCAGTCATACTTTCCAAATCTTTTTTTTTAAAAACTTAGCACCTCCTCTTTCATGTAAAATAAAACCTGTAAAAAGACAATATTTCTTCAACTATTGTTTATTTTTTTATCTAATACAATGACCTTTATGCCATACAAGTAATGAGGAAAAGCGATGAGGTTACTGTGTTTAGTGAGGATAAAGGTTAGCTATGTAGGTATCATCATAAACAATCTCTACAGCTTTTAATAAAAATAAGTATATAGGAGAATTGCCTTGTTCAGGGTGGATGGTGATTCAGCTGAAGTAAATTTCAAATGCTTTTCAGTCTCAAAAACTATGAAATGGTACAATTTATTCTACTACATGAAGTGGGAATATATTATCACATCCTGACAATGTTTAGAGAATAGGAGACAAAGTTTCTGTATTTAAGAAAGGGTGTGAATTATGTATGTAGCAGACGTTTCAAGTGACTCTTAAGCTCACTGAAGAAAAAGAATAATGGGTCTACGTTTTTCATGTTTTCCTAAGACATTGTGTATAATTTAAGAAGTATGAACTTAGGCAGCTAGCTAAAATGTGATGTGCCTTTAGAGATTGTGATGGCACAATTTTCAGAAAGTTACCTTAAAGGAGATTAAATCTATAATATATTTACCGCACTAAAGTATGTTAGGTAGGCATCTTAAGATGTACAAATTGAGGTATGACAGGGCACATGAACATTTCAGTTTATAGTAGCCAGCATTCAGAAGCATTCCACCATTGTTGTGGAGAGAGGTTACCAGTTACCCCTCCCAAAAGTGCAATAAGCCTACTGGGGTCTTTTGCGGTCTGTGAAAAACTTTGGAATCAAGTGATAGGAAGTGTTTTTAAAATATGCTAGTCAAGATAGGCATCAATAGGAAGCACAATGGAAGCTAGTCAAGGCAGGCAGCAATAGGAATTATTTTCAAGATAGTTTTGTTAGAATGAGTTGAATTATAGATTTGCAGAATAGCTAGGGTTGGAAGCGACCCTTGGACATCATCCAGTTCTCCCTGCTCCAAGTAGGGCCATCTAGAACAGGTTGTTGAGTCTCATGTACAATTGAGTTTTGAGTATCTCCATGGCTGGAGACTCCATGACCTCTCTGAGCAACCTGTTCCAGTATTCAACTACCTCCACATTAAAAAAAGAAATAAATTTATTCTCATGTTTTGGTGGAGTTTCCTGTGTTTCAATTTGTGTTCAGTACCTCTTGGTCCTGTTTCTGAATGTCACAGGCAACAGTCTATCTGCCTTAGTCTTTGTTCCGGCTCATTCCCTACCCCTGGTTTTCATTCCTCCAGACTAAGCAGTCTGAACTCACTAAGCCTTTCCTTGTCTGAAAGGTGTTCCAGTCCTTTAATCATCTTAGTGTGTCTTTGCTGGACTTGTTTCAGTGTGCCCTTGTCTCTCTTGTACTTGTGACCCCAGATTTGACCATGATGCAAGCTCATGTCCAGCTTGTCCACCAGAACCTCCAGGTCCTTTTCTGCAAATCTGCTTTCCATCCACTTGATACCGAGCCCATATTGGTGCACGGAGTTATTCCTCCCCGGGTGCAACACTTGGCCCTTTCCTTTGAACGTCAGGTGGTTCCTGATGGCCCATCCTGTCAGTGGTGCTCTGAATGGCAGTACCATGCATGAGCCGCTCCTCCTTGGTTTGTACCCTTTGCAAACCTGTACTCTGTCCCACTGCATGGGTCATTACTGAAGAAGTTAAATAGTGTTTGCCCCAGTGTCAGTACCTGGGTGTACCACTAGTGACTGTCCTTCAGCAACAGTTTGCCGAGTCATGGAATAATGAAGGAGTTGGAGAGGCTGGACTGGATTTTCAGTAAGCCAGCTGCATTCCCAGCAGCTCCCACATGCAGGGTCTTATTTTCCCCACTTCCATAAGTACTTTGAGGAGTACTTCACACAGCTGGACCATATAACTACAAGTTGCTATGTCCAAGTAAACAAAACTTTGCCAAAGATGAAATCTCTAGTGACTACCTTGCCAGTTTAAAGTGGATCATGAAAATGTAAATGATCTTGCATGCAGCAGAACAAGCCACTTAGGGAAAAAGAAGGTAGTGTTCTGAAGTGCTGGGAAATTCTCTCTAAAGACAATTTTCCCTGGAGCAAATGCAGAAAATATTAGGCTGGACAGGAGAAATGGAGGGCAATTCAGTAAGATTAAAAGCATCTGTTTCGTTTATCCAGTGTCAACATTTAACTAAGCCATGGTGACTCTATAATATCTCACATAGGTGGTTATTAAAAGGAGACAATAAATAATCTAAAAATAGCGGGCAACAATAGGTGGTTAGAGTTGAAAAAAAAGATTTTGTTCTCAAGTCTATGAAATGTATCTATTTCTCAGAACAGTGTATAATTGCATCTCTGATGTAAATGTTACAAATGTCTATAGCTCTGCACACGTTCAGAACTACATCTTGTTGCTATGACCCAGCAACATTTATCTGGCTTGTGCATAAGCTTCGCCTGTTTCTGTAATTAGGATGGTAACTCTGAAGAGATGGAGGAGTGCTGAGTGTGTTCGCAATATTGATAGAAGAGCACTACTGTCTGCTTTCATAGCCACCTACTGCTCTGTTTTGTGAAACATGGGACTCTGAACCTTTCTTACGGTGTCCAGTGTTACAGCATTGAGTAGGGGAGCGTTGTGGTTTCACCCTAGTCAGCAGCCAAGGGCTACACAGCTGCTTGCTTGCTCTGCCACCAGCAGGATTGGGAAGAGAATTGAGCAGGGTAAAAGCCAGAAAATTTATGGGTTGAGATAAAGACAGTTTAATAGGGAAAACAAAAGCCATGCACACAAGCAAAGAAAAGTAAGGAATTAATTCACTGCTTCCCACAGGCAGGCAGGTGTTCAGCCATCTCCAAGGCCCCATCATGTGTAATGGTGATTTGGGAAGACAAATGGCATCACTCCAAATGTCCCCCTTCCTCCCCCCACTTTATACATGGAGAATGATGTCACATGGTCTGGAATATCCCTTTGGTCAGTTGGGGTTACCTGTCCAGGCTGTGTCTTCTCCCAACCTCCCGTGTAGCCCCAACTTCCTTGCCAGCGTGGCTGTACGAAGAGCAGAAAAGCCCTGCTCTGCAATAATAAAAGCATCTCTATAATTAATCAACCCTGCATTCAGCAAATCCAAAACACAGCACTGTGAAGAAAATTAATTCTACCCCAACCAAAACCACCATCACAGGGAGACATTTTAGTAATTTAAAAAATGCCTTGTGAGTTAGCCTAAAGAACTCCCAAATATTCATAGGTGTTATTAATAGTACATTAGTATTCTTATACTCTTTTCAGTATTTCAAGAATAGTCCTCTTTAAAAAATGTCAAGCAATTGATAGTGTGTTTATATCCATCTATGAGCAGTCTGTAATTGCTACTGCTTTAGGATAAATTACTGATTTTAGTGTTGTCAACATTCGAAATATATAGTAATAAAATCAAAAGTCTGCTGAATAAGAAAAACATATGTAGCAGCTGAACTTAAAACCTATCAAATGAAAGCAGAATAGTCCTCTTCATTTAGGTTATTTCCCTGCATATTGTATGTGTGTAAACTGGCCACTCGAGGGCACTTTTGTATTTGGTTCAGCTGAGAACTTCCTGAGTGGTTTGATAATGCGCTCATTTTTTAATGTCTTGAATCTTCTGCATGATGCACCCTGCATTTCATATTTAAATGGAAGCTTAGTGTAGGTTTATAAAGCTTCAACTTGAATCCTTTTTAATAAAAGGCTGAATAATGACATGCATCAACTCAGGATTTTGGAAAAACTGCAAATAAAAGCAGGTGAAAACTTTATTTAGTACCTACACCTTAATGACCGATAGTGTTTGTTGACTGTTATGTACCATCAGAAACATGTTAGTACAAACTAAACTAAAGTAAAATCATTCTGAGATTTTGTATGTTATGTTTTTTGATAACTTCATTTAGTTCTTGTTTAAAGCTTACTTTTTTTACTTGGAATAGTAGTGTGGTCAACAGACTACATCAAGACATTGGGCCAACTACTGTTTGTATTGTTGCTTTTACACAAACTGTTAACTTGGCATGTATTGGGGTAGTGCCACTACTAAGTAATAACTTAATAAATCATACGGAAGTGTTTTAGGGAGGAAAATGGGGACAGGTAGCACATTTACATGTAAAAGGGGCAGAGAACTGGACTAATACTGTAAATCTGCAGATTCTTTCTTTTCTGATCTTACATTTTTTTGTGCACCAAAGGGTTTCTCACAGAGCACAGGTGAAACTGAAGTCTTACAATACTGTTGCATGTGTATGTAATTTCTTGCTCAGCACTAAAGGTACCAGATGCTTTAAAGACAGTATTGAATTTCATTATGCAAAATGATTCTTTTTGCTGTATCGTCTTTCTAAAAAGGAGTCACAAAATACAAACAATGGAAAGAGATTCAAGAATTGCAAAAAATTAAATGACAGCAAGTCTTCTAGTCTGAAACACGATCAAAATTTTGTGGAAAAATGAGAAATGTGAAAACTTAAGAAACAGGTCCTTGCCGCCATTCTTTGTTTTAGGCAATTCTGAATTAATTTCTTATTTAGAAGATGTAACTACTCCTAAGTTAAAAATTAAAATTATGTATTCATATGTTAGTTATCATTCTGCAATACATTCGTAATGCATACAATCACGCAACTTCATTCGTTTTCTAGCAGTATGTATGATTGGTTACAGAGGTTGTGTTGGTACTTTAAGGTGCCAATTATCAAAGATGTCTTTAGTTAGCAGCATTCCAGAGCATAGTGCAAATGTGTTATCAGAGTAGATCAGCGTGTGCTTTTT
Source organism: Corvus hawaiiensis (assembly GCF_020740725.1). Taxonomy (NCBI): domain Eukaryota; kingdom Metazoa; phylum Chordata; class Aves; order Passeriformes; family Corvidae; genus Corvus; species Corvus hawaiiensis. Next base: position 30,917,882 of record NC_063215.1, read on the forward strand.
CACTTGGATTCTGGAATAGGGTTGGAAATTGCTTTTTGAATTTTGATGGAGAAATTTAGGTGGCTGTCAACCAGCATTGCCAGATCCTTTTCCCCGAGCAATTTTCCAGTCAAGAGACCCAAGTGCAAGACCTGGAACTTCACCATGTTGAACCTTGTACCGTTGGCATCGGGCCATTTATGCAGCCTGTCCACATACCTCTGTGGAGCCTTCCTGTCCTTCAGCAGATCAACACTGCTGCCCAGCTTGGTTACATCTGTAAACTGAATGAGGGTGCACTCCATCCCCTCATCCAGTTCCTGGATAAAGAAAGACATTAAACAGGACTGGACCCAACACTGAGCCCTGCGGAACCCCACTAGTGACTGGCCACTCTTTGGTTGTGTGACTCCATTCACCAGTGCCCTCTGGGCCTGGCAACCCAGCCAGTCTGTAGCCATCAAACAGTGCACCTGGCTAAGCCAAGAGCAGCAAGTTTCTCCAGGAGAATGCTCTGGAAAATGACATCAAAGTCTTCACAGAATTTTAGCTAGACAACATTTACATGTTTGGCTTTGTCTAGCCACTCAGTTTGATTCAATTTTTTCATTCAGCTTTCCATATCTGGTGCGGCCTGGTAGATAACAAATTCAACATGACGCAGTGGTGATAAAGCTGTTCAGCAGCTCAACCTTGTACTGTTGCTTTCATTACATAAACTTAATCTGTTCTTTATACATTGTAATGTGTTTTCTCTTAAAGATTAGCTTCAGTCATACATCTTTTGTTCTCTTGCTTAGTTGAATATTTGCATATGTGAAGTGTTGCTTTCAAGTGCTCTTTTTTGCCTGAAGTGGTTGTAGTGCTGCTGGTTGTCTTTAAACCTTATGCTTGGGCATTTCTCAGCTTGTACATCCTGTTCCATATCCCAGGCTAGACAGCAACTGCTTTTCACTCTGTCTCCTGCTTATAGCTTGCATAACACCTCTTCATTGGTTCTGTGATTCCATTACTTGATTGGCAAAACTATAATAGTTGCTTTCAGGCCTTCACAGGATAGGATTGCCTTCTCCTAGGTTAGATAATAATTTTAATTTATGAAGAGGATTTGAAGATTGAGAACTATTATGGGAGGATGGAAATTGACAAACACCTGTTAATGCTGATTTTCTCCCTAGCCCCCCAAATGAAATTCTGCTTACCTAGTTCTGTGTGGTAAGTAGCTGTTACCTGCTGTTCGCCTGTGAGAACTATCAAGCCTAAATTCTCCCAAAATCTGAAGTATACAAAAGAATGAAAAAAACTCCAAGCCCAAACCAAAAATCCCACTGTATCTTTGGCAAATTAAAAGTATACCTAAAATGATTCATTATGAGAATTTTACACTTTTTTATCTAATTGAAAATGCAGTAAGGAGCATGATGTTATAGTTCATAGTTCAATATATTGTGTAGTTACCTAATCATTTTTCCGACATTATTTGGTTACAGTGTGGTGCAGTTGGAGTAAACAGGGTCCCAATGTTCCTATAGCAACGGAATGCTACTGTTTGAGAAACTGCATCATTGCAGCAGGTGTATCCATAACTCTGATAATAACCTAAGGATTTTAAAACTGTAAATTTAGAAATGAGAATTCTGTTTCATATTTCTGGAGGTAAAATTTAGTTTTTAAATTTTTCCTACAGCTCTCCACCACCTTCCAGCAAAAGTGTAGTTTCTGACTTTGTAAAAATACTAAATATATGAATTCTATGAATATTCCAGCTGTATAAGTTAAGAGACTGGTAGGATTTTCTGTGAGAAATATAGGGTATTTAGACACAAGATATGATTGGGTTTTTTATTAGCTTTCAGTTTCCATTTAGGGCAAGCTACTTTTTTTTAAATTAAGTAAAACATGTCATTTAAATTGCTTATTTTGGTCCAACATAATGACCTACTCTGTTATAGCTTCATTTATTTCTGAATTTTCCTTCTAGATAATAGAAGTGATACAAAACAGTGTAGAAGTGTCGGCTTCATAGCTCTGAAGATCTTCTACATATTTTGAAAATGTGTTTCAGTTGCATTTTTATAATAAGGGGAATAGAAAGATAATGTTTCCATTAAAGTGATCAGCTATGCATAAAAAAATTGGATAGGAAGATGTATGAAAATGCCTTTGGAGAAATCCTGGTTTTTTGAGCAAACTGTATCTGTTGCATATATAATGCACACCTTTTGGATAATTCTGGAAGTCTAGTGGTGTTAATAGCAATTTTACATATCAGTTTGTAGAAAAGAAGTGTCACTTGTCTGGGAGATCCTTCAACCTGCTGCTGAGATGTGGCTTTATATTAACCCTAAGCTCTTTATGTACTTGGAGTGCTCTTAGAGAAGAGTTAATGAGAACTTTAATTAATGTATAACTTTCAGAGTTATTTTGCATTCCTGTTAATAAAAATATTCTGTTACACTGAACAAGAACAAAGGCACTCTCTTCTCTCCCCCTCCTCTGGGACAGTCTGCCTTCATGCTTCAGGACATTAATATTTCAGTAGTTACACTGGATAAAAATTGAACAATGGTTGAAACCTAATTATTTTTCTTAGGCCTTTGATATGATCTTTCCAGGTTCATTTTCTTATATTCTGTTCTAGTGAATCTCATTATAAGTCACACTCTCCTACCTGAAACATTTCCTTTAAATATTGTACTCAGAAAAAATCCCCAAACTTTTTCTCCTCTTTATGTTTCTTCTATGTTGTGTAACCACTACCACCAAGATTATTGAAAAAGAAAGGAATGAAAATCATGTCTCTTAGTGGCCTCTGCTGCCTCCCTTCCCAGCTGTTCTTGCTTATTTTCTTTCTCATTTCTTTCCTCTGTTTTGTACAGATATCATCTGATGCTGCTCAGCCTTTGGCATCTTCTCCTTCTCTGCAAGCTGCTGCTGAGAAGAGCAAAGCAGAGGTATATTGGTTTGGGGTGTAACTCTTATCAGGTTACTGCTTTGCACAAATGTTTCCATCTCTATAGAGTAATTTCACTGAGGTAACTTGAGAGTTTGAATTGCTGTTAATACTTCACACACTTGAAATACGTCTCTCCTTTTTTCTTGGACTAGCTAAATGAAAAAAGCCAATACAGCAGGGCAATGTACGTGTGTGGTTGTTACCTCTTGATGTTTATATGTCAAAATTCTGGTTCTCCTAGGGTTTAGTGTCAACAAAACTGTGGAAAACCCACTTAATCCCTAGCTAATGGGCATGAGTGATACTGTTCTGTCTCAACAGGAATAATTTTTGATATCTTTTTTTGAATTACTTGCTTGTTCCGGATTCTAAACTATCAGTATTGTTCCAGGCATTTAGTTCATCCTCCTTGGAGATAAATATAGAATTAATTTGACTCATACTGGTTTTAATATTTCTTCTAGCTGGGATATGTGTGTGCGCTAACATTACATTTACTGTTTAGACGGGTCTTTGAAAAACGTAACACACAAGCAAGTAGTAGATGAGGCATAATTTATATCAACTTTCAGTAAATGTCACCATTTGCAACAATAATGCATTTTTTAGAATGTGAATGCCCAGTGTTAGGCTCTTTTGGATACTTCGCTCTGAATTGAGACTATGCAGTATATGAAATAATTTATGGTCTGAACATAAATCAAGCTTTTCCCTTCTAAATGCAGAAAATTTGGACAGAAGTTATAAATTATTTTAGTTCAGCTATATTTAAACATTAATTAAAATTTAAATGACAGTGTCGTAGGCGAAGACCACAAGCCTTGTTGAATTTGACATGTTTTAAGTTGTACCAGGAGTAGCAGCAGCCACTAACAATGAAACTTGCCTTTACTTTCTTATCCACCTCTATTGGTGTATTCACATTTGAAAGTTTTTCTCTGTAACTAGTATGCCATGTAAGAAATGAAACTTGGAAAAAAATTAATAATCTTTCCTTAGAATTTAAGACTAATATAAAGTCAATTAAATTTTATTATCTTCGTAGTGGTTTTTGACTGCTTTTGCAAGTAATGAAACACTTGAGCTGAAGTTCTGGCGTGAATGCAACATTTGAGAAATGTTTTTATTTAGTCTGAATTCATTTTTATCTAATGGAGGTGAGGCAGAAAGCTTGAATATTGAAATTAGGAAGTGTGAAGGTAAAGGGCTTTTCAAGTCCACAATGAAATTTAAATGAATGAAAATAAAGTTGCTGGGAATCAAGACTGTTTTGTAGATTCTATGAGGTGTGGAGGCAGGAACACTGGAGAACAGTTTATTTTAGGTCTTCATATATTCACTATTAAGCTTTTAGAGATTTGTTGAGGGCAACAAGAAGCATTTATATTTGGTCACCTTTACAGAGTCTTTGCCATATGAAACTTTCTGCAAACCCTCCTTGTTCTTGAAGTCTTGAGAAATAAATGTTTCAGATACTTTTTACTCCAGAAGTGAGTTAAACATATTGTTTAAAAAATGTTGAAGTCAAACTGGAAATCAGGACATACTGAAAAAATGCAAAAACTACCTCTGCTTTCACTTAAACATATTCAAGGAAATTTAAGATACTGTGATTGAAAAGTAAGAGTACTTACATGACGCTTCCAACAACCTTTCCCAGGAGGAGAGGAATCAAATCATAGAATTGTAGAGTCATAGAATGGTTTGAGTTGGAAAGGACCTTAACGATCATGTAGTTCTAACCCCCTACTATGGACATGGACACCTTTCACTATGTGAAAAACGAGGTTCACTCTCCTGTTAGAATTTAAAGAGTTTAATACAAAGACAATAAGAGACACATAAAATAAAGCAAAGGGATAACAGCCGGGTGCCTTGGCGCTCTGCCAAGAGCACACCTGATGCTCGAGGTGAGTCCTTTTTATACCATTTTTACTGTCTGTTCTCTATTCATATTCAAACTTTTCCAGGAACTGTTCTGCATGGCCACTCCTTGGGTCCACCTTTTTAGAGCATGCGTAGTCTTCTGCCTTGCGGTTTTATTTCTTTTGATTCTTGGGGTTGGGCCCGCTAGGTAAGAGTCGATGGTAGGGTGGATCTCTTAATTCTCCAGACAGTCAGGGCTGATTGCAGCTTTGGGCCTCTTTGCCCCCCGGGCAGAGCGGTGATAGCGGCTCCGGACTCTCCTGGCCGCCCGTTCTCCGGGCGGAGCAGCCTTTGGGCCCTTTTGTTCTCTGGACAAAGTGTTGATTAGCAGCTTCTCGGGCCTCATCCTCTGCTCGCTTGGAGGTTCTCTTACTTGCTCACACTTGCTAACATTCTTGCTAAAACGAGAGAAAACTACATCCACACAGCAAAAAGCATTTCTAACATTATATAATATCTACCTTAATACTTTGCGAGAAGCCAATACTATAATATATGTTTATAACAACTAGATCAGGTTGCTCAAAGGCCCATCCAACTTGGCCTTGAACACTTCCAGGGATGGGGAATCCACAGCTTCCCTCGGCAACCTGTTGCAGTGCCTCACCACCCTCACAGTTAAGAATTTCTTCCTACTATCTAATCTAAGCCTGCCCGCTTTCAGTTTAAAGCCATTCCCCCTTCTCCTGTCGCTATCCCGACAGAGTCCTTACCTGTTGTGCGTGATGCCCCCTTTAGGTACTGGAAGACTTCTATAAAGTGGCCCCGGAGTCTTCGTTCTTCTCTAGACTCAGACAACCCCAAGTCTCTCATCCTGTCTTCAGAGAGAGGTGCTCCAGCCCCCTGTCATTTTTGTGGCCCTTCTCTGGCTGCAGCCGGTCCATGTCCTTTTGATGCTGGGGGCCCCAACCGCAGAGGGAAGGGTCTGTGAGAGCTGAGTAGAGAATAATTTCCCTTGACCTGCTGGTAACGCTTCTTTTGATGCAGTTGTCTAAGTTTCCATGGGAGAAGAGATTATGTTTATTTAAATTATTCAGCTTGAGACAGTTGGAGTGGGACGTGGGAACAGAGAATGAAGGAAAAGTTTTTGCTCTGACAGTATAATTTGTGTGTATGTTAGAATGCAGGTTGGTACTAGGGTCAGTGAAACAGTAATGGAAGAAAGGCATGGCTATGCATTGGTAGTCCTAGTTCAGTAAGGCTGCAAGTCTCACGTTATAATGTGACCTCAAAATAAAATACTGCTCTATACTTGTCCCAGTCATACAAACATTTCTTGAACACCTTGCGCTACCACAGGTGAGATACAGTATTGGCAGGGCCTCTAGTTTAGACTACTGTGTTCACTTCTGTGTTCCTAATGTTCAGTAAAATATAAATTGGTCTCTGTTTCTTTTTGTCAAAACAGATGTTCCAAATTCCCCTATTGGGGTTTCATGACTGTGGTCATTGCTTTCTGTTGCTTGTAAGCAGGTGCTTGGTGTGATAGTCTCGATTTTCCAGGAACTGAGTGTTCAGGTTAATGCCTGATGAAATAATTCACATGGTTTAGTCAGGACTTGAGCAGCCCCAATACATCTGGTAAATATGGTGAAGGGCTTGAAAATGGATTATTGGAAGTTTTGAAAAATGTGTTACTTCGATCTCCCTGTGCCCAGTCACCTCCAAAAAACCCCCAAACAAACAAAAAAAATACCCACCAGCAAAAAAACCCCTTCACCTGAGTGTTAGAACTATATTAAGTAAATGCCATGTTATAAAAATGTTAAAATTATATATACTGGATGTTGAAAAAAGAAAAGAAAAAACCACAAACATTCCTTACTGACACAAGCTGTAACCTAGAAACTATTTTATTTTTAATACTGGAGCTTCACGGACAGTTATCTAACCTCTGAACCCTTCTCGTAATATTGGGAAACTTGTAAACAGTAGTGTTTTCTGAAACAAGGCCATTTTGAAGCTTTGAACAAAGGGGTACAAGTCTAATGGCTGAAAGAACATTTAGGAGCTACTGTCTCATTCTCTTTATTACAGATGGTAAACCCTTATTTCATCCATTTAGTGTTCAAGTACACTCACTAGTACTACACTGTAGTTGTACAAGGTAAATGCAGGCAGACTAACCCTTTGTCAAAGCAATTGCTAGCCTAGAAAGTCTGTATCTTCTTCACATTATTCCTTAAGGAATATTTTATGCTTTGCTTGAGTCAGACAGATCAGTAATTTTGGCACATTCATTCATTAAAAACTGAAGTGAGGAAATTTCTGTAGTGTCATTATGATGCATTCAAAGTAAAGGGATCTTTATATTTTCACTTTCTGGAACAACATAATGTCTCATTGCTCAGCTGGCCTGTCATATGGCCAAAGGCAACTTTTTTACATTCAGGAGTATTTTTTTAGACTACTAGATTAGCTTTTAAAAATCAGTACCTTTCTGCAGAAAGCTGCATGCAGTTTACCTTAGTGTAGTTCTTTGTTCAAAGCAGCTGACATCTGCTCTCCAAGACAGAAGCTATCAGAGTTAACAGAGATACTTGAAGATGTTTTTTTTCTCTTCTGCTCTGCTTAGCTTAAGAGAAGCAATGCTGATTTATTTTCCTTCTGCTTATTAAGCAGATGAGCAGGTGAAAAAGTGAATTTCTTGAATTGAATCTAAAAGTCACAATATTTTTAGTATTAGTATTTGAGCAAAATGAGTCACTTCTGGAAGCAGAGCAGATAGAAGCATCAACTGATTTAAAAGGGAGTAGCTCAAAATCTCTGTTTATATTCTATATGACTGTAGACATTCAATATGTTTGTAAATTGGGTACTAGCAAAATGCTTTTTGTTTTTGCAGAAGGAAAAAGAAAAAAAGAAAGACGAGAAAAAGAGAGAGAGAGAATCAGAAAAACCGTCAAAACAGTTAACAGCTGAAAAGGTAAGAAGAGTTTCTTTTTTTCCAGTTATTTAAAAGTGGCACATAGTATTAGATACGTTCAGAGATTGGGGAAAAAATTAATGTGTGTGTGTGTATCTATATACACACACAGAAGTATGAATGTATATGTGTATATGAGTTGTAATCTGGTTAATCCACGTGAATCCTACTTGTGCTGTTGCTTGCATACAAAAGTTGGTCGGCCATACAATGAGGAAGGAATGTGTTTAGGGGAAGAGGGAAGTGGGTTAAGCTTAGTTAAAGTTTAGGCTCAGACCAAAAACCTAATTAAGGATTTTAAGTTTGCAGAAATGTCTTGAGTTGGGACCCGCAAGGATCCAAAGGGACCCGCAAGGATCATCAAGCCTAGCTCTAAGTGAATGGCCTGTACGGGGATTGAACCATGCTCTGACCAGCTGAGCTAACCTCAGGGTCATGGACCATTGCTATTCTTGCCCAGAAAATTGTCAGTGTTATTGAATCTTGTATTATCATCTAATACTGTCTTTCATAAATGAATCCATTTTAAACATAAATGTATAATCTATAGAGTTTAATTAGTAACTCTAAGTAACTTGAAAATTTGCAACTAAGATCATGTCACAAAACATGACAAGCAAACCACGTAAGGTGCTTTTTTATACAGTTATGTTAAAGCATAATGAGCAGCCTTAGCAATGTGGGTACAATTAAAATTTCATGTGCACTTCTGTAGAGAGTTAATATTAAACAAAAATGAAATGGGTAATTCTAGTATTAAGTATAATAATTTCTTTTAATACAGATGTCATCTCTCAGATCTTGTGAATCCATTAGTATGTTCAGGTCTGCAGTGTAGTCTGCAGAATGCATTGGAGTCTCCATCTGTCAGTTTATTCCCCAATAGTGCTGTGTTACAATTACGAAAAATGTTGTGTGTTCACAGACTGTGATTGCAGATTTATTTCTAATTCAGTTTTCAAATAGATGTTTTTTCATTTTACATAATAAAACAAGATACAAATATATATATATATATATGCACATTTGGAGGGGGAAAGAAGCCCCTCCTCGATGCAAATATAATTTTTCTTAAATTAGAAAGCAAGTTCGGAATGAGTTAGTGCAGAAGCAAATTTTATTATGACAATTTGTGAAGCTTGACTGAGCTATTGTTACTGATACTGTACGAGGTTAAAGTAAATTTATGGATGACAATAAAAACATTTGAATTGTTGATTACTGAAGCTTTACAGGGGTGTCCAGCCAAGTTAAATGTTTTATTTTGGTACTTATAATAACATACTTTAGTTATAAAGGTTAAAAACATTGCTGTGGTTTGGAAACCTTAACTTTCTAGAGCCCAAAGATCTACTTTTGGTCTGGGAGAGAGAGGATTTCCCTTTGTAAGGATGCATGAGCCTCGTTATGTGGCTGGGAATACTTGGTTAAGTGAGGGGAAGTGCCACCAGAGCATAGTTACAGCTGGGGGATAATCCTACTATTTGAAATAAAAAACAGTTCTAATGCCACTGATTAGATTTACATTTGAAAAGTCATTAGATTACCAGTTAATGATTAGGCAAATAAAAAGAAGTATTTCGATTTTAAATGCTTGTACTACAAAATGTGGAATTTGGTAAATATATCTGTATTAGATAATAGTGCTATTGAAACAGCTGCAAAGTGTTTGAAGTACTGCAGCATATTTTATTTCGTTATTAATATGTCAGCATTGACTGCTCAAATGGAACTCATCTGTGTGTCATCTTTTTAATTTAAGACATTCTTCAAGCTTGGGCTTTTAAAGGATCATTCATTCAAAATAAGCTGGTTTTAGACTGTAAACTTTACATATTTTAAAATTGTAGCTGTGTTCTTCAATCCAAACGAACGAAGCCTGTATCAAATATTTGTTTCTGTGGGAAAGTGTTGGTGACATAGAAAACCAAATGGTTTTATTTTCATACATGGAATAATACATTGCTGCTTTTGTGATGTGGTTCTGCTTTAGGGAGCTGATAAACTTTAGTGTTTCATTAATAATGATACCCTTCACATTCAGGTGGAGACTGTCTATAGGATCTTTTAAATATTGCATCCTGAATCAACAGGGGAGTGCAGGCATCTTGTCTGTAGTATCTATCCTGTTTTCAGCAACCACACCAAGCAGTAGATCGTTATTTTTCCCAGTTTCTGGAGGAGGAAGCAATATGAGAAGTCTGCACACTTCATATGTAAAGTCACTGGTTGCCTTTACTACAGACGTGGGTTATCTCCAGTCTAGTTATTCCAGGCTTGGAAAGTTAATGAATTAAAAATATGTGAACAAGGAGTTGGCAGTTCTGCCACAATTTTGAGACTTCTTTTAGGTTAAGGTAATTCAAGCAGTGTTTTAGCCATCCTATGGAAGAATCAATAAAGATGGAAAAGAATAGAGGTCTTAAACTTGTAAAAAGATGAATCTAGAGAAAACTTCAGATCTATTCTCAAGTGTCATGTACTCCTACAAGTCTTCAGTTCCTAGTGACTTCAATTTTATCTTTTGTTGAGATTAACTTTCTTAGCTCTTAAAACAAGAGTAAGCATCCTAAAAGTTTAAAATGTTCACATTCAATTCTTATATTATCTCTGCTTCATAGAGCTGACTAATTTGCTCCTACATCCATTTGAGAGCCTTTCTCTTGTACTAACTAGATGTTGTCACTAACTGATTCTTAGTCTTTAGCAAGCTAAATGTCTAGCATGATTTCTGTTGCTTTTTCAAATATTACTGAAAGCTTGTAGCATTGATTTAGTAAACTTATTATCCCAATATTTCATTAATGTATCAGGTAATTATGGCATAAAAGATACTTTGTTGATTATCATGCTTTGATAAACAAAGAACATCATATTTTAACTTATTGAATAGTAGTGAGTTTTCTTACTGAAATTGCTTTTCAGTAAGGAATCATCATGTGCTTGAAGTGGGTTTCAGGGGAAATATTTTTTTGTGAGCGTTCACACTGGAGAGTTCAGATGTCCTGTAGAATTTCCTAAAGATCAGAGAGATCTACTGCAGAATAGTGAGTAGCAAGGATACTTGTTTTACTCTAATTTTCTGGGCTGTTCACTTTCTCTTATGAAATTACTGGGTAATTTGTAATATAACAAGATCTTACAGTGTGAGCAGATAGACTGATTGAGTCTAGTCCAGTGATTAGCATTTTATTGGAAGCAGCCAACAATGAGATGTTTCACATCAGATCTGCAGAACTCTTAATAAAATAAGTGACATTGCCAAGCTACTTGCACCTGTAATGTCTTTTTCAGTCTAATAGAAGAAAGTTAAGAAACTTGCATAAGTTACCCAGGGTCTTTCCTCCCTCTCTCCCTATGCTATTTCCACAATTGCAGATCTCAAGTTTCCTTAGTGCTTCTACCTAAAACAACCTTATCCTTACAGTACTTTGGAGAAACAGGGAAAATACTGCAAGAAAACTGCTGTAACAATTATTATGTAGTTTTTCGTGGTATGCAAACTGGGGCCAGGTTATGTGAAGCTGGCATGTTCACTCAAAGCCCAGCTTGTTTGCAAGCAACAGAAGTGCAAATTTTAGCAATATAAAAAATGTGTTGAATTGCAGGAATAAATAATCGAAGTGAGCTAATTGTGTGCTTCTTAATGTTTTCTATGGGCCAAGAGCAGGATAATAGCATAAGGCAGACTGTCATGTAATGAAAGCAAATTTTACATGTTCTGTACAGAAAATTAAGATTAAGAGATTTTTAAATTAACTAAAAAAGTAAATCTCATGTTGTAAGAGCGCATTCTATTAGTGGGGAGGGGAAGAAAGTCTAGTTTGACCACCAATCTTACATGTTTCATTGGTAGTTACACAGGAAAGTGTTCAATTTGTAGGCAGGAAAAAACAGCTAGGCTTTTGCTAGCCATTTTTAAACTTCATCATCCTGCCTGCCCTTTCATCAGCTGCTGAGGAGCTTTCCCTTCTTATTAATTACTCTTTTGAACAGCTGAAGGTAGTGAAATTTCCCAAATCAGCTATGATTTTCTTTTTTTTTTTCCTTTTTTTTCTTTTTTTTCTTTTTTTTTTTCTTTTTTTTTTTCTTTTTTTTTTCTTTTTTTTTTCTTCTTTCTTTTCTGCTTAAGCTGACTGAACAAGTTCTCTGTTCAGGAACAGAGTAAACCACTGAACTGCTTTTTTATTTCTGGCATGTTTACTGAGTAGAATTTTTGTTCATCCTTGAGTAATTGAATGTGTTCAATTTAGAATTATTTGGTGATTTTAAAAACAATATGTAGCATAAGTATTCTACTTGTGCATGAGAGAGCTCTCAAAGCCTCAGAGTAGTTTTCTGAAATAAAATGTAGATAGTTTAAGTAAAGTTTCTTCTTAGAGCACAGAGGAGCACTTTAGGTAAGCTCCATGCTACTTCTTCATGCAGCAGGTTGGAGGAGGCTCTGTGTGCACTCCATCCACCTCTACCTGTTTTCCACTGAAAGGAAGCACAGAAAAGTAGGAGATAAGGTACATTTAGGTCATTCTGGCTGAGGGATCAGGGGCATGGCTGGGACATGGCCAGTGTGTGAACTGGGGAGACTGTGTGCCCCAAAGATAAACAAGAGCTGCACAGTGAACTGAGGAATACTGTTCACAAGCAATCAAAGAGTATAGGGAATAATACTTCATTTAGTAAAGGCATTTGCTTTGCACTATTTAGAACAGAGAAGTGGACTGAGCTGTATGAATAACTTCTTGAATTTCAGAGCAACTAGGACTGTTTAGCTTTTTTCAAGACATACCTGTTTATGTACTTCTGCAGTACAAATTCAAACAAAAAAGGCATCGCTAGGTATGATGCTGTGAGGCCCTGGAGTGGTCCCAGAGCAAAGAAGAAGAAAATTCATATGGCTAAATGTTCAGATTTTTGTAGGGTTCAACTTCTTATGTAGTCTAATTTTTAAATTAAGAAAATGTGGTATGCAATGGTGCTAACAAGCCAGAATTAAGCCAGAAGTTGTTTGGAAAACTGTCCATGGAAAACTTGGTAAATATTTCTAATATCCAAAATTAGAAAGTTCAGCTAAGTCCATGACACTGAATGCTTTGGAAGAGTTTGGGTTCAGCGCTGTGTAGCTTTCTCCACTGTTTAGTTTAGAGGTTTCACATGAGTTGAGTACTGCAATGAAAATACTGTGATGTTTTCACTGTAAAATACTGCGTGTTGAGGAGCATAGTTACTGTGAAACCACATCTAAGTTACTGAAGTAAACCCTTTTAAGACAAGATTGTGTTCTACTGGGACAGTAAAGTTAAATGGTTAGGATGTAAAGAATGAACTATTCTTTTTTTCACTAAGTACTTGTGCATTTGCAAACTAATATTGACATTCAAAGTTAACGATTTTTTCATTCTGCTGAACATATCAGGATGATGAATGGTTCTGAAGGAGTGCAGCAGCTACACTTGATTAACTGAAGTTCAATATGACACTGTGAGTTAGTTAGTTTTATTATATTGCCTTTTGAATTTGAAACTGGTTCTTGTTTTTGTATAAAGTTATTTCAAGTGGCAGGAATGGGTCAGTTGGAGGTTATTTTTCAATAGTGGTATATCAAATGCTGTTTTTCTTCCCCAAAATGAAGACTAAATTGGCAGATTAAACTTGGCAGTAACAGTGAGCTGCTGCCTCTCAGTCAGCTGGTACCAGCCAGCACCAGATGGCCTATATTACAGAGGTACAGACATCAGTTTATTTGCATTTAAAATGCACTGGAGAACCCCTCAAATAAAAGTGGGGACAAGTCATACTAGCAGCTTTTCCCCTTCATATAGAAAAAACAGTGTGTCAAATATTCATTTAACCAAATAGAAAGAACTTAACGTAGCTTGTTAGGATGGTGTGTTTGTTTTCCCCCAAAGACAGCTAAAACTCTCACAAAAATCAACCTGCCTGGACAATTGAGGCAAGAGGAACTATCTGTCCTCCTTATTTCTCGGGGATGGAATTTACTTACTCGAACTATTACAAGTTATCATCCTAATAATTTTGTACAAGGAGAAATGAGTTGGAGCAGATAGTGCTCTAGTGTTCTACACTTCTTTAAAACTGAGTGGCAATATAATAATGCATGAATGAAAGCCTGCAGAGTAGTTGGTGTCCACCTAAACACCAGTTTGGTGAGTGATATTATTAAGTGTTTACTTTTAACTTGTAGGAATAAGTGGATTTACAAATATTGACCTGAATGATGATTTAAATGCAGAATCCTGTTATAAATATTCTAAATGTTTTCTTTGTTTTGATACTGTATTGTTGATAAATTTGCTAAATCACTTGAACAGTTGTTAATAACATTTCTCTAGAGGTCTAGGCATTATTTGCCTTTCTGAGTGATTTATTTTTAAAATATTTTTCCTTTTGATTTTTAGATAAAATGCCATATTACTTTAAATTGTGATTAAAAAGCAATCATGTATATCATGGGAACAGAAAAATAGAAACCTGTTTTGCACTCTGGTTGAATATATAGTCTTATTTATAGTCTTAGTTCTTGTTTTCACAAGTTCAGACTAAGCAGATAAGAATTAAAGCTCCAGCTTTAGGAGTTCGTGGTAAGACATAAGGCAACCTGTTTCCCTGCCTCCTACCCCCACAAAGGGTGAAGGGTTTTAAGGCTTCTTGTTCTCTCAGTCTGCATTCTGTGGACTATGGACCTCTCCCAGCCTGGTTTTACATTTCTAATCATACCTTCTCAGTCTTACGGAAGAGATCAGATTATTTTGGGTTCTTTGCTTGTTTTTAATGCTAATCTGGAGGAAAGCAAATCAAATTAGATGCTTCCTGAAACTGCGCTATTCATTCCTTTTGCAGGTAACAAAGGACTTCTTCTGTTTGAGGATTGCCATGAAAAATAGTCTTACTTAATGAAATTAATCTGTCATGGCTCTTATTACGTATTTGAAGTTGTAGACAAAGAAATTAAGAAATAGATATTGCAGGTAGAAGCAATGAAAGAAACCCCTTTTTTGTCAGAAAAAAAAGAAAAGCTTTTATCTTTTTAATGTTGGAAAAGGAGTCAGCGTTCAGGAAGGGTATCACTTTTTTTCTTCAGCCCAGTGTGTGTTCACTGTATCAGCTTGATCCTGTCAGCTCTGGTCTGCAGCAGAACAGCATTTTAATGCAATTTAAAAAAATTTTATACAAGTAGTATCTAAAACAATGAGAACAAGCTTGAGTAGGGCCTGCTTTGGTTAAATTTGTCTTTGTTTAACTTGCCGAACTTTTTTAGCAGGAAGCTGTTTTAAGTTTCCTTAGTTTTAATTGATCCTCCATTACACTTTTGCTCCATACAGGTTCAAAACATAATACTGCCTTGGGTTTCAGTTGATAATACTTATTAACAGATGGCATTTTCAGCTTATGATAAGCTTCATCTTTTTTTCTGGTGACTTTGAGACAATTAAGACATTACATATGCTTATTTGTATATTGAACAAAATAAAGTCAACACATTTAAACAAGCATGAACTAAATCAACCTTACTCATGGGTGATTGCTGTCTTTAGAAAAAAGACATTCTGAGACATTTGAAACCACAGGACCATGCATGATAAAAACTGCAAATATACGATCTCATCTAAAAAGTTTTATAAAAATTATAGTACTAGTTAGGAGATTGTGTATGACCAATCAAATATGCAGGAACAAAATGCACTATGCTTTTACCTAAGTGGTACTGATACATGGAACTGAATGTAAAGAAGGATAAGGATTGGATAAGATGAAGCTGATAAGAGGAAAAAGACTTTAATTTAAATAATGTCATGCAAAATAATAATCTTATCTTGTTTTGAGTAATAGGCTTACTTTGTTCCTAAAATAATGCAAGTACTGGAGCATGGGCAAAGCAATCAAGTGTCTTTGTGTGTTCTGTTTCATTTTACCATGCTTAAGGTAGAACGTGCTTAATCTCACCCCAGTGTGTGACCATCAAGATAGGGCAATGGGGTAGTGGGAAATTCTGTCAGATATGCAAATCTCACTGAAGAGTAAAGATACTGACTTGTTTCATAAAAAATTATTTTAGCTATCACTGGCAATATTAAATCTCCAACATTAAAGCTTTAAATGGTTTATAATAATAATATAATGTGCTATAAAATGTTTCAGCAGTCTTCCGGTGTCATGCAACAACTTTGAGTGTCTTCCAGTTTAAATTCATAGTCGATGTAGGTATTGACTGTGTGCCTTTTTGCTAAAAGGAGTATTTCTTTGGACTGTTGAATTTATTGCATTTCAATAGTTGCTATTGGCACTAGAACAGTTGCATGGAACACTTTATGGCTCTGGCATTCATACTGTTGCATAATTATGTCTTCACAAAATTAACTCAAAGGTAGTTGGAAAATAGCACTGTAGGTGTGGTAGAGGTAGAAGCAAGAGAAGACAGAAGCAGGATCTTCCAACACAATTTGAAGGAAATGGACAAGTTTCTCACTCTAGATAATTTTGTCAGATGATAATTACAATGCAAAATTAAGTTACCAGTTGCCTAGTTGTTCAAATAACTGGCAACTCTTTACTGCTAAATTCCTTACATATATCAGACAGAAGTGTTAACCCACCTGCAATGAATTGCCTCTTGGCTCTGTTGAAAAAAAATAATTGCAACTGGATGAGCTTGTGTTTCTTTTTCTTTTATAAAATTGGTACCTGGAGTTAGAAGAAAGTGGGGCAGTTCTGAGGTTGGTCCCCAGCCATACCACTGTACTGTTGCAAAATAAATCTGTCCTGCCTCTCTGCTCAGTAAGTGGTGTCTCTCAATTTGAGAATATTGTACTTCATGTCAGAGTAAGGTCCTGCAGGCTTGTCTGCTAGGCAGAAAGTGTATTTTGCACGGTGTAGTAACAAGGGTAGCTTCTGCTCAAGAGAACATACAGATTTTTGTCTTACCTGTTAAACCCTCAGTTTACACTGTATCTTTTTCCTTGGTTTAAACGTGGATTATTTTAGTGGTGTAAATGAAACAGGTTGGGCTGCATCTTAGCATAAATGTTGAAATGGATGACTGAACAAAAAAATCAGAGGCCTTGTAATATCACTCTGAAGGGCCAGTTTTAAAACTTTGGCGTCTTGGAAGCTGTGAAGATAAAAGGCTTTAGCAATCCTTACATTTTGTAAGGATGATTTAAATATTCAATTTCAGAATACACAGAAATTTCATATAGGTTCACATTATTGTAACTGGAGGATTAGAAGCAGAAAGAGGCTTGACTCATTTCCAGTTGAGATGGAGGCTGCAGTGCTTATTGATAGTTGATGTTAAAGATTATGATGATATGGAGGATGAAGACAAAGAAAATGGAGCTTGCCCAGGTAAAGAGAAATCCATTTTGGTATTGTATATGATAGGTTAAAATTAGCTTTTTAAGTAATTGTTTCAAAGTGATTAACTTTGAAATGAGAACAAAATTGAGGAAAAAATACCCTGACTGGCAGAAGAAACTAATGTAGCTAATGATGCATAAGTATTTATTAAACATTTCTCCCTCTCACTACGTTCTGCATTTGTGAAACAGAATTATGTATATGTACGTGAGGATGATAAAGTACTCATCAGCTCTCTCCTAACTTCTCTAGTAGTTAAAGAAAGCAACAAGCTGATACAGAAGTAAGAAAAATTAACCTATGGGGCTATTTCAGTCTGATTAGCTGTCACTGAGAGGATTGAATTTCTGTGGAGCTAATTGAGAAGCTTTTTCAAATTCATCTCTAGAGAAATAGTATACTTAGACTTCATAAAGTGTTTGTAGTATACTGCTTATGATAATGATACAAACTATGCCAGCACAGAGTATGAGTCCAACACTCTTGAGTAAAATGTCCTAATTCAGAGGTTGTTTATATGAAACGCTATTCAGTGTGATGCTGTAAGACTGACTAAAACATAGACTGTAAGAATCAAATGAACAACAACAGGGAGGCGAAGTGGTGTAATCTGATCAGTAAAAAGAGAGCCAGTGATCTGCTTCTAGTACATCAAAGGAAAGTCGTGAGGTGGGTCAAGGAAAAAGATTCTCTCCCAGGAATAAAAGACAAGTATGGGGTGATTGCATAATAGGGTATAGGACTTGTTGGGGGATGCAGAGAGAAAAGAATCTGGGGATAGAACAGAGAATATTATATGCAGCTTATTATGGGATGTTTAGGTGACAGAGACCAAATCAGGGGAATAGAGAAGTCAAGGTGGATTGGGGTGTAACAAACATGAGGAAGCAGAGGGGAAGTGGATAAAAAGGGGCAGTCACATACATGCTGGTTGTTGGGCAGGTTGCTTGGCAGTAGGATTGTCTCAGCCTTCACTTGGTCTTTGCAGGCTATTCTGTATTCTTGCCAAATGCTATTTGCGACTATTGACTGAGTATATTGTCTCTTCTGTGCCTGTGTGTGAACTCTTGCAAACTTCAAGACAAGTGGGGTAAGAGGCTGGTGCTGGCCACTGGAAAAATGCTGCAAGGAATCTGAGGGTCAGCACCTGCAGAGACCAACATCTAGAAGCCGACTATTTGCAAAGGCAGCATGTCTAACACCAGCTGCCGGAGAATAACATACTGTGATCACACTCAGGTAGCACATTTCATGCTGGACTAACCAGT
Organism: Corvus hawaiiensis; assembly: GCF_020740725.1. Taxonomy (NCBI): domain Eukaryota; kingdom Metazoa; phylum Chordata; class Aves; order Passeriformes; family Corvidae; genus Corvus; species Corvus hawaiiensis. Next base: position 30,936,312 of record NC_063215.1, read on the forward strand.
GAGTAAGATACAAGCACCTGGAAAGATGTAAGGTATGAGCTGATTGCTGGCTAAGGGTGTAGGGTCTTGATATTGAATGAAGTTTCACATAAAAAGCAAAAAAAAAGCACTTTTGTTATAGTTAAGGAAAAGACTGAGAAGCATACCTTCATGAATAGGGATGAAAAGCATTTCTTTGGTTTTTTACTGTGAGCTCAGTCAGTTGCCATGCCTGAAAGAGCTCATTCTTGTCTGGAAATATATGAAGAAGGAATTACAAATAAATGCCCTTTAGTTCTGATTGGGTACACTGATGTTGTATTATGTATTGCTTGAAAGGTTTTTGAAAGGAAAGTTATAAAAGAAAATAGTTTAATGTGGAACTGGAACTAATATAGCTGCATTATTGTAATCTTGCCGAGGCTAATGAGCACAATAGAAATAGAGTAGAAATATGTAAGCTGAGTTCATATAACCATAATACATGATTCAAAAACTGAAGGTGTATTTAAAATAGCTTACAAAAATACAAACCATGTTTATTGCATTTCACAGCTTGCAAACTGAGATGCATTAAAACACTTTGACCCTAACCCGATTTATAGATCTCATAATGGGACACTGGGTTAACTGTAAGATGGATCTGTCTAGATTTTCTGCTTCATAGTGCTTTCTTCTATAAGATGCAGACCACAGGTTTTATTGGATTAAAAGCAGAATTCTTCCATTTTATCTAAATCAAGTTCTATGACAAGGTAATACAAAATAGGAAAAGGATTGATAAACAGCTTTTTCTCTGCCTTTTGTGTCCTTGTAAACAGGTCCTTGCTTCTGGGCTCAAATGCAGTAATTTCAAAGATTTACAGCTGCAGCAAACTCTGCTCAAGTCTTTGCCCCCAGAATCTCTGGAAAACTTGAATACTTCTGCACTCAGACTATGAGCCTTCCCTGTTCCGCAGTCTTGCTATCCCTCAGCTTCAAGTTGCTACGTCTTTTTGTGACCATTAGCTAGCAATCATCTTGCAATCTCTTTATGCTTTTTTCAAGTATCAAACTTAGGAAAAAGAGCTTTTCCTCTTTTTTTCAGACCCTATTCTGAACTTTCCCACTTTAAGAACCTAATATATTTGAATCTGAATGCATAGAACTAGTATTTCAAATGTGGTTGTTATTATGTAGATTTAATGCATGAATATAAGAATAAGGATTTATCTCTGATACTTTGCTGTAGTCTCAGCAGTAAGTATAAAAAGAAAGCCAACTTCATTTTAGGAAATTATCCTTACGTGGTTCATACGTCATTTTGAGCAAGGTAAAAGGGCCTCTGAGATTGTCTGATGCATTAGAAAGGAGCGAAACCAATTCAGCAAAGTACAAGACATGAAAGGTTTTAAGCCTTCTTGGAATACACTGACTAAAGTAAATGAGATCTGAGCTAACATTTTAAATTCAGTTAAAATACAATGTTAGTACTGCTTGGTCAATAAGTAAGAACAAAGGAAAAGTCTTAATCCATTTTCACAGAAATGATTAGTGTATTAGCCTAGACCCAGATAAAATCATATTAATGGAATAAGATTATGGTGCAGGGTCTGTTAGTTCTGCCATGAAGTTTTTAATTCAAATGACTAAAGATATAATGCATTTTACATAATCTTGCTTAAGTATCTTGCTCTAACTGTGAAAATCTAATGCAATTCATATACCCAGATTTTTAAAGTGAAGATGTAGATCAAGGACCACTTTAAAAAGTTTTCCTTTGAGTATGTGTTTTGACTGAAGGACCTTCATGTGTACAGAATCATATTTAGCAACAACAACAAAAGGCAATTTGGTTTTGTTGGTTTGCTTAGTGTGAATGCCTTAAATAGGCTTACCTAGGTGGGTGTAAGTAGTTGAGTGTCTGTGAGTGATTCACTGAAATAATCACAATAGACTCTTAAATAATAAATTTATGTTTTCCCCTTGACTTGGCTCTTTGTTTGGTTTAAGGTAATTCTAGTTTGATAAATAAGAATGGTGGCTTTTTTGTTGTTGTCGACATGCTTTTTCTCTTGATTAGAAATGCATCAGAGTTTGATTGCAGAGTCGCTGTAGTCTATACAACTTAATAATGATACCACCATATTTTAACTTGTGTTTCAGTATAGTACATTGGTTTTCTGGCTTTTTATGCTAGTTAGGCAAAATAGGGGTTAATCATTTGATAAAAGTATCCTCAGTTCTGAAGAGTTAGTCTGATTTCTAAGTTTCTTCATCTTTAGTTGCAAGTCTGAAGAAAAAATGCTGCTGTTTTATGGGAGGGTAAATAGAGTAACACATTTCATCTTTAACGCCATTTAAATTAAATATTATGAAAAGATTAGTTTTTACTTATTTGCAGGTCAGGTATGAAAGCCATAAAAATATTCTTTAAAAATTCTAGGATGTGCCTATGTAAGGAATGCTGTAAATGGATATGGACTAAACTTTGTATAGTGTAAGTGTCAGGAAAAATCATATCTGCGAACCTATTGCAAATTTATAGTAAATGACTAACATTATTTTCTCGTATGGCAATCCTCAAATGTTTATGCTCTCTTGCAAGTTTTATTGCAAGCAGGTAATGAAGAGGGAAAGAATGCAATTGCTTTATCCACAAGGCATACAATTCCTATGTATTAAGAGCAAAGGAAGGCTTTTGTTCAGTAACCGTAGAGCTGTATATGAGCTCTAGTGAGTGAACTGAAAATTGCTTTTAAGTTAGAAGTGCTATTCTCAAAATTATCTCAAAGATGTATCTTCAGCTTTCATAAGGCTCCTTGTAGTCAAGGTAGGGAATATGAGTTAGAAATGCATTGGTAATCAGATGTGTTTTAAACAGACTGAGTTCTAGATTCATATGAATTTTTCATTAAAGTGGAAAATTGAGGAAAAAAATATGAAGGAAAATGGGAGCAGATAAGTGGACTGGACAGCTGATGAATCAGATTTTTGACAGTGACTGATATCTTGCTTGAGAGTAGGAGAGATTTTTAAATTAGTAACTTATGACTGCTCTGACTGTAGTGTTTTTCTACTTCAGAGCTGTTAATCATGTGGCTTATGTCCTGCACTGTGTATGCTACCCCTTTAAATGCTCTCACACAGTGTAAATGAGAATAAGGTCAATGATAATCCTAAATGCTGGTGCTGAGATCTGCTAAATTATTTACATTATCATCTTGTAATAGTGAATTTGTCAAAATTCTGTTTGTTTTTAAAGTATTTGGTGTGGTTTACATTTCTACTGGGTGTCACATCTTTTAGAACTGTTAAACCCTTAAAATCTGTGCATATGACAATAACTCACATAAGGTTACAGAAGCAGAAAATGGAAACCTGAATCTCCCATTTTTAAGAAAAATAACCACAGTATTTTGACTGTGTGCTGGCACTTTTGAACCAGGCCTTACCAAAAAAGTTTGTTTCACGACTCAGTTCCAGTACAAAACACCCTCAGCTGCCTGTCAGAGGAGAGTATTCTGGAGAACAGCGATGTGCAGAAGGAATAAATTTAGATTGACCATAGGCCCTGGAATGTATGACTGTATTAAACAATGTTCTGAAAGGATACCAGTGTCCTTACTCATTTAACAAACTTGGATTATTTTCCTATTTTACTACAGTAGTAATCAAAAAAAGGCAATGGGTTTGACCGCAGAGCAATGTATTTGATGCTAGATCTTAATAATCTTACTGTTTTATCATTCAAAGTGTAACACTTACCAGAAGACTTCATGTATGTTGTCTGTTCTGTCAACCAAGCAAGCTGGTGTAAAGCTTTCCACTTCCCTCGTCTTTCCCTGCCCATCTTGTGCACCTCAAAGCCAGATGTGTTTGGGCACAGTGCTGAAAGCTGGGAAAGGACAAGCTTGTTTTGCAGAAAGGGAGCATCAGAGACAGCAGCTATAGACCTCATAGCATCCTGTTAAGTATGTGAATTTAATAGGTGTGTGACAGTCAGTCATGGTGGTACTGACCCTCCTTTTTGTCTTGCCCATATATAACCATATCCCCTATAGGCAGCATCCTGTGTGCTGTACTATAACCTTTGTACAGAGGAAGGAGGAGGATTGACTAGGCAATGCTTTCATTTCTTTTTTCTTTTTTCCTGAGGCAGTATGAATCACTCATTTAATGGTTATCTCCAAAAATAGCTGGCTGAAGAAAATTTGATGAAACACCCTGCTGACACACTGGACTTCCTACAGTATATGACTTATGCTTCAGGTGTTGCTAAATGTTCTTCACAGTCCTGTCTCCTGCAGACTTGCAGTCCAGGCTTCTGTGAGAAAGCATTGCTGCCCTTTCCAGGGACTTGGAGTTTACCTTTGGATGAATCAACTGCAAAACTATGATACTCAAATTAAGATCTTCAAGGCTTGTGTATGCTGAGCTCCAATGGGAAAACTGAATTTGGGAATTCACTGTAGTTTGCAGGATGAGGTTTGTGCATAGGTTGATTCACTTGACTCATGTGCTCCTTGCATCTGTTTGACAAAGTCTGTAGAATGCCAGAGAAAGGGTAGAGAAGGAGATTGTGAAGTACCAACAAGGAAGTATTGCTGACTCTTAAGTGTATATGTATGTCTGTGTGTGTGTGTGTGTAGTCCTTGAATGTGCTTAATGAGGTGCTTGGAGGTTGGCTTGCTGAAATTAGCAAAACAAGAAATATGATTGTGCAAAGCTAGCAAAACTAAAATGACACTACTCAGCAGTAGTGATTTTCAGCAGTAGCTGAAACACAGGTGTGTTATGACAGTGTTGTAGCCACAAATCCAAAGTACAGCCTTGTATCGACTGCTGTGAAGAATGTGAGCTCCATCCCAGCCAGATCCATACAGGCAATTCGTTTGCAAAATATACAGTATAAAGTACCTATCAGTTCCCCTGTCCTCATCAAAGAAACATCTTTATTCACTAACAATTTGCTTTAGAGTAACATATAAGAGAGAGAAACAAGTCTGTAAAATCAACTCTAGAACTTAAGGTGTGAATAGAGTAGTTAACACTGTTACTTGCTGATTTATTTGATTTCATTTAACTCAAGAAAAGTATTTCACATAAATTATATTGAACTAGAATGGTGTAACTAGTGGTATATTGAGGGCAATACATTGTGAGAGCTCAATAAAGGCTAATATTGATTTCTATAAAATGGAGCTTTCTTTTTTAATTTGAGACGTAGTCGAAAGCTTTTTTTTTGTTTTGCTGGCCTAACCTGGTGTTCTTACCCATTTTTAAAAAGAAAACCTCAGATAACTTACATTGTTGCACAAAATTAGTAAAGAAAGAATAGAGGAGGGTGGTACAGTAATGCAGCATTAAATGCAGGTTGCTGAGTTAAAAGATACTCTTTCATGATGGAATGGAAAACTTTCTCGTTCAGTGTACATTGGGAAGTTTTTGACAATGGTGTTCTTTTCATCTTTAAGGATGTAGTCAGAATTGTAGCAGAATAAACCTCAAAACTTCAGTACAAATTTTCGTAGCTTTTCCATCAAAACCTGATAGACTGAAAATTACCTTAAAATCTTAGAGCTGATATTGTGGATAAATGAAGAAGTTTGATAAGTGATTAACCCTACCATTTTCTAGAATGGAAATGAGCAAGATGAATTAAATCGTAGACAGCATCTCTATGAACCGCAAGAAGACTGGCTGGTGCAGCTTCCACTAATGAAAGCATCATCTCAGTGTGAGATTAAAGTGGGCTTGTGCACTTGGTTGCTTTAAAATCAAGTAAGTTAGAGGTGGCCTGGTCTTCTCCACTGTTACCTGCTTTTGGATTTTGTTTGTGATGGTTTCGTAGTACAAAATACTACAGTTGACCAAAGTGCAGTGTGGAGGTATGTGGAGATTACCAGCATATAAATTTCTATCCAGTAATTTCAAGCTAGTTGATTTACAGTGACAGTGTGTGGGTAATTAAGTGAAAGTCCAAATACTCATTTCTGCATTTCCATTTTAATTAAATAAGAAAGAGATCCTACTTCTTATGTGCAGATACAATTTCCCAGTTGTTCATTTTGGTAGAGGTAAAGTTATGAGTTCATAAATATTTTTTAATATTTGCTCTTTATATACTGAAAGATGATTAATCTTTTTATGTAAGGACTACTTACAGATGTGGTATTAGTACCATACTGTCAAATTATTGTTTTGTAGATGTACAGCAGACAGGATTAAGACATAGCTTTATTTGGGTATAAAATTAGGAGTCAGTCATCACTGGATACTAAGAATTAGACAAGAGCAGGAGCATGAAGAGGGAATTGTTTCCATGATGGCACCTTTATCCAGTTATCGACCCCATCAAAAAACCGTATTGAAGTAAAGGAAGACACTCAGTGATGCTCCACCCTTGTCTGCCAAGCCAGTCATGACACTGTTAAAAGTTGTTGGTTTGGTCAAGCATGGCTTCCTCTTGATGAAGCCATGCTGATTCCTCCCACTAACATTCTTATCCTTCATGTGCCTGGAAGTGGTTTCCAGGTTAATTGTTCCATCGCCTTCCTAGGTATTGAGGTGAAACCGAGCAACCAATTGTTCCCTGGGTCTTGCTTCTTGCTCCTGAAGATAGGAGTGACAGAAGAGTATACTTGAGAGGAAGGTTAAAAGGACAGCACTGGAAAATAAAACAATAAAAGATTATTGTATCCCAGTTACCTGTCATCTACAGGATTGCAAAAATTTATAGTGCCCATACTGGATCTGAGTAATGAGTGTATCCCTGCTTCTTTACTGAAAAGATGTGCTTTATAGGTGAAAATATTCGTGAGAGGTTGCGAGGTTAATTCTTTATTTGCCTCCTTAATTTGGCAAAAGTATCTAATACCTGCTGAACACGGGGTTATTTAAATTACTTATTGTGGCTCTTTTCAAAACAAGGACTCAAGGTTTTTTTAAGTAAAAAATTCCAAGTCATGCTAGAAAATAAGCTGATCGTGTGGAGGATGCAAAAGAATCAACTCCCTGGAAGCTTGTTCTGGCTTCAGTTTCTTTCAGTGATATTTGCAAACAAATTGTTTTCAATAATCTCAAAATAATTTAAGGCAGTGGACATTGCTTGCTTTCAGTAGGTCTCCAACATGAGAGCAGCCCTGAAGGGTAATGTAGTGGCCATTAGTGACAACTGTGAAAAATGGCCATGTAAGGCCTGCATATCAAAGATGTCTTGATGCTCTGCTGTTTGCAAGGACACTATTTCAGAAGAATGTACTAGCAGCATAAAAATGATTTTGAATGAGAAGCTGTTAATACACGACCTGAAGTAAATATATCTAGGGATTGTTATAACCATGTACTTTGTTCACTAAACCCACATATATTACTAACACAATCTTGAATGTCATTAAAAAAATAGTAGCCCAAATAACCTTGAAGGTTCTGCTTTAAAGTAAGTGCACAAAATTGTGTACCTGTTCCCTTCTACTTGCCTTTTTCATATCAGATTCTTAATGCTATTTTTAGTTTACTTAATGCTGCTTAGTCTCCAATTTTTAATGCAGTGTTACTCCAAAGGGCATAACAAGGAATAGATTATCTAGTACTGGTGTCAACACCTAAAAATAATTGCTGTGGGAGTCAAGGAGACTGGTAATAGAAACTGAGATGAATCTTAGTGCAGCAAGACTCCCAAGCATTTGTTATGCAACCTTGCATCTCTACGAAGTGTGGTATTTTTTAGATAAAACACAACACTAAATTAAACAGTAAGTTCAAGAAATGTCACTGCCTTGTTATGCAGGTTTTTTTCCTGTTGCACACTTCTGTGCTCACTGAGTGCAGTACTTAACATCTTGAAAGGCCGCTCTCTACATAAAGCTTAGTCATGTACAAGTCCTACTGGGGCAAAACTGCTAAAAAGAAATTAAACATCACATTTCTCTATGATTTGAAATAAAATTTTCTAGCGACTCCAGTGTGACTTCCTTTTTGTTCTTGCCCAAAAGTTTCAATACCTTGTTTATGCCAGAATTATATGGGCTGGAAGAGACCTCTTGAGGTCTCTTCCAGACCCAGAAATATGGCATGATCTCTGCTACAGAACACTGAAGTAAGGCCTTGCTTTTTATTATACCTACTTCAGGTGGACCACAGTGCAGAATCCATGGGACTGAACAGAGAACAAGAATGTCTCAAGAAGCAGCATGGCAGTGAGGGTCATTTAGGTGTTCTTAAAAATAATTGTGTGTGTGCAAGTTTCTTGTTCTAACTCATCCCACTGGTGCCAACCTTACCTAGTTTATGCCTAAGTGTGGGTGACTTTAGAGAAGTGTGTCATGGCAGACCTTAAGCACCAAACAAATGTCTTCTGAATTTGCACAAAAGCCCTCCTATGTGCCATGAAACGTTTTAAACAGAAATAAAGGCATACCAAATTCTAGAATTGATTGAAATCTCAGACAGGAGGATAGGAAATTCCAGGAAGTGGTGCTAGTTATGGTGAGAGAATGGGGGGAACAAAATAATATTGCAGGTAAAATTAAAGAGGAAGATTTTTTTGTTCTAAATAGCTGATATTGCTTTGTATGTCTGCTGTTGTACAGATGAATTATTGGTAAATGTTAGGTGACTAATGCATTTTCTCATTTTTCAGACTGAAGGTTAGAATGTTGGTGAAAACTGTGTAGCTGTAAAGATGTTGAATAGTGCTTTAAGGAGAAAATCTCCACCAAGGAAACAAATGCAGTATTAATGGCTGGAAATATTTGCTGTACTAACAAGCTTGAAAATAATTTTTCAGCTTATCTTAAAGTAATTAACTATGAAGTAGCCTTAAAATCTAGTAGCTTACATACTGAGAAGGGGAGCAAAGTGGGACAGAAACTGCTGATTCAGAAATAACAGTAACGATGTTGGAAAAGGATATCTTAAGGGATCAAATTTTTATAGAAATTTGTATTTTTATACCTTGTGTCTTCTTTGCCTTTCTTATTTAGAGAGTGATGAAACAAGAATATGCATTTAATATATATTGAAAATGTTCATTTCACAAAGCAGGGGACCTATGTAGATTATTCCTCCCACATTTTAAAATTTTTAGTTTAGTTAATAAGATTAATTTGCCACAGTAATAAGTGCCAAATTTTAAAAAGTGCTATTTGAATTGTTTCTCTTTAGTTCTTATTAATGCATGAAGAAGTGTTTGGTTTCTGTGAAAAGTTTGCATTCAAAACTAGCCTGTCAAGCTTTAAATTATTTCAAACTTGTGGTTTTAGGTAGTTATCAGAAATCTAGTACAGTGTAATGAAAATCTGCACATTTAATATAATTCTAAGAGTTTTTCTTTTCAGTTGAAAGAAATCTTTCTATATTCAGAATTTTTAAGCTGTTTAAGCAAAAGGGGGGAAAGCCAGTTTCATGAAATAAAGGAGCATGTCAGAAATGCTTCTTTTAACAGCTTCTGTGACCCATAGTGTTTCTTACAGAAGTGGAGAAGACTCAAATGTGCAAGGTTTTATGGCACATTCTGTTCTGAAGTACTCACTGTTAATTCTGATTAGTGCTTATAGTAATAATTTTGTTGGTTTATGGCATATTTACTGAGATATGGTCAGTTATAGAAAACTTCATTTTGAATTGTCACTTTTTAAAAAATCTTGATATGCTGTCATGGTTTACTTTCAAAAGCAGTACTTCTTCTGAGTGTTTGGAATGAGTGTGCTGTGCTCCAGATCATAAATGCAATGATGAAAGTTATAATACAGTAGAGAAACAAGGAATTCATGGACTGTTTTTTCATCAGGCTATTTCCCAAACAGCTGGATCTTGAGCAAGATATGTAACATCAACCTAAGGACTTTTGGAAAGAGGGAGCAAGTATTTCTCTGAGAGACTAGCAAGGGTCAGATTACCTGTGAGGATATCTGTTTGTGGTAGCTGCAGAAATGGAGTTTGGTTCATTGGAGCTCTTTGCTGAAGGTTTACAGTCGGGACTTGCTCGTGCAAGAGGAGTGTCTGTAGTGTAACAGGCTTCTGTTCGCTTGGGCTGCTTTTAATACTCTTGAGTTTCTTCACTGCTCTTTCCAAACACCAAGCTCATTGCTCTTTATCCCCCTTTTGCAGGAGAGGAAGAAAGTGTAGGATTACCTTGAACAGGAGATCTTTATACAATTGTGTTAAACTTTAAAGTTCTCCTAATGCTAAATACTAAGATTTAATGACTTCAGCAACCTCAGGAGCCTCAATGACCCTGTCAAAGCCACGTTATGTATGTGATAAAGATGTGAGTGAAGCAGGTTCTGTTGGTGTCAGCCCATTGTCCAACCTGACAGTATCCTGCCACTGTTATTGGGTAACCTCTTCTAGTTGAAGGCTGTACTCATTGATCAACCAGTCCGCTTCGGGGTTTTATGATAAATACGGAGCAAAGGCACATTAAGTGCATATGAAGAAATGCATTTGTCATGTCACTACTATAAACCAGTTGGTGTTCATTTTAGAAATCGATGTTTTGATGGATTCAGGAGATCAGCCTGATATTGGCATGAGAAGAGCTATAAACAGATTTATGAAGTAATTTTCATAATCAAATCTCACATCAATACCATCATATATTTTGACGTCTCTAGGCGAGAAAAGACATGGAGTTCTCTTTGCAGAAGGAGAAGAATGCTGTTGTTAGCCTTCAGGTTTATAAAGAAAAAGATCATGAACTCAGGTTGTGTGCATCAGTGCTCAACATCTGTAAATTCTGCATGTTCTTTGCAGAAAGGCGAATTAATGTCATTAGTACACTTCTAATTTTTAAAGTTAAGCTTTTAAAAACATCATTTTTTTCTCTTTAATATTGCAGAACTGTGTCGTTTGGTTGCCAAAATGAGTTGATAAATTATAGACAGCTTTTTGCTTTCTGCTCAATACACAGCGTTCCGTTTAAGACTTCAGCTTATTTTTAAGCTATCCTTGAACTTAGATTTATTGAAAAATTTACTACATACCAGTGGAAGTACAACGATAATTTTTTACAGTCATGTGCCATGTCCCTTTTGACCACAACTGCCACGTACTTCATTACAAATCAAATTCATTATGATAAACGAATATGGAAAAGGGCTTTTACTTCTGATACTGAAGCACTGTCTTCAATGAGAATTTTTTAAGCACTAAATCTTTTCAGACATGTTATTTGTGTTTATTTTTTATCCCTTACAAGCCACAGAAGAAAGAGGATCAGCAATCAGAAGCTAAAGCAAGTCCAAAAAAGTCATCAGAACCCACTATTGACCTTTTAGGACTTGGTAAGCAGTACATAATTACTTGGTTTTAAATCAAACATAGATACATAATTTTATATTTTAATAGATATATTTTTATTTTCTCTGTGCTTACTGATAGATGAATTTGAATATGATAGATAGATAAGATTGTATGCATGAATTTGAACCTATAAAGGAAAATGCCATGGACATGTGGGTATATCTGTACCTATGTTTTGCTAGGGAGAGTAATGAGCTCCTGTGGGAAGGGGAAGTTATCAAAGTGATCTTCAAAGGCCTCATGGATTGTAGTATTTCATCGTTTATGGTACAAGTCTACTTTTTAATGAAAATGCTGAGGTGATCTGAATTATGTATCTGTAAAATACATTATATCATACAATTCCTATATTAGTTAAAAGAATGGTAAACTGCCAGACTGTAGCTGACTAATACCTTGTAAAACTTAATATATTGGGCATTTCAGTGTTCTGTACTGACTGCAACCATCACTCATTTTTATCTAATATACCTTTTTGTTTTCTGACTGGCAGGTAACTATGGACTGTCCTGTAAACAAACTAGTTTCTAGTAAAGTAATTTAGTTTACACTGTCTGCCTATACTGTTGTGTATAGGCCATATTCATAAAATATGTCTTTCATTTATCTAGTGTTGCTCTAAATGTGTTTTTTCCATTTGATAGAATCTTAAAATGGAAATGGAAGAATAAAATATTACTGTAACTATTTTTCTTTCCTTTTGATATTCAGTGTTAGGAAAATTTTCCACAAGTTGTGAGTGGATATTAAGAGTATTCACTTTGTATCAATGTAATGGTTATTCTTAATTTTCTACATAATTTCTACATATTGGAGGAGGCTAATAAGTCTTTTAAATGTAATTCTAAAAACTTCACTTTGTAGAAAAATGTTTTGGGTTTTTTAACATTTTTTGTTTCTAGGCATGATTAATGTGACAAAACAGTAAATGTCTTCTCTGTTTTAAAATTTATGCTCTCATCCAAAATATGTGTTATTTTCCCTCTGATGTAGAGTTAACTGTAAAGTACCATTTTTGCATGGGTTATGTGTATCTTGTCCATATCTCATTCCAAGTAATCTGCTACTATAAGCATGCAAATCTTAATTAACACTGTAGAAAGAATGTTGAATGAGCCTATTTAAAAAAAAAGTAATTCAGACTTGATGGAAAGCTGATTTTCCTTAAGCAGACCAACGTAATTAAAAACTAAAATTTAATCAATATGTGGTTTTGAGATTGCTGGGCTTCCGTATTCTTTTGGTCATGATTTGAAAAGTATCTTGGTAACACTGTTTTATGATACAATAACGAACTTGGATTACATTGGCTAACTTGAGATGTGGTGTGCAATGAAAATAGTATTATAATTGGTGTTCAACAGCTCTGCTTCTTCAGTGAGACATAAAAAGGGCAAAGTTTATAATATGTATGTTAAAACCCCATAATTTTAGAGGCGGGAACACTTTAAGATCTTTTAAGTAACAAATTGAAAAGCGATGTAATAAGCCAGTAGCACTTGGACTCCACTGAGCTGCAAATGAGATATGTGTTAATGAGAGCAGACCTGCATATTTCATTTGGAGAGTTGTCTTTTAATTAACACCAGCACTAGAATACTTCAGATAGTATTAAAAGAGAGATCACACCAACCCAATATATCACAGAACCATAGAATAGTCCAGGTTGGAAAGTGCCTCAAATGACCGTCTGGCCCGAGGATTCCATGGGAAGGGGAGCGTAGAGATTATCTAGCATCCTGTCTGGGCACAGCCTGCAAACCTCCAGTGATGGGGACTCCATCACATCTGTGGAGCTGTTCAAGTAACTGATCTCACAGTAAAAAATGTCTTTCTTACATTGACAAACTTGTACCTGTTGCCCCCTGTCTGCCCTGTGTGGCTCCATGTGTTGTGAAGAGAGAGGCTCTGTCCTCTTTGTAGCTGCCCTTTAAGTACTGGCATACTGGGATGAAAGTGTTCCTGAGCCTTCCCTTCTCCAGGGAGTAAAGACCAACCTCCTTAAATCTTTCCTCATAGAGCAGGTCTTCCAGCCCTTTGGACCCTCTCCATTCTGTGTCTGTCTTGAACTGGGGGACCAGAAATGGACACAGACTCCAGGTGAAGCCTGGGAAGCACCGAGTTGATGGGATGATCACATCTTTGCCTCAGCAAGTAACACCACTGTGGATACAGCCCAGAATCCCACTCACCTTTTTTGCTGCAGCAATGCACTGCTGATGAAAATTATTGATATGTCATATCAAATAATATTAAAATGGATATGATTGCTTAGCTTGTTCTTCTTACTGTGTGGACATGTTTCTAATGAGGATTCATTCTCTTAGGACTTCATATCTTCAAATGAAGAATAGTACTAGCTTTATTAGGGCAGCTCAAAATCACTTGTGATAGCAGGTTAAGTAATTTTAATGGATCAGAATTCATGCTAGAATAATTTTGGCTTTCAGAACAGCCCAGTTTCTTTGCAAAGTATTTTCTTGAGTAACCCCCAGTGCTAGGTTTGGGTATGGTATTAATCTCTGGGTCACTGTTCTTTTTGTCTCAGTCGGTTTTGTAGTAGCGACCTCATCAGAAGGTAAACTTCCTTAGATAGGACTTACCCAATGTAAATTGGAGCTAGGCAATTTTCTAAAGATAAACTCTCTTTCACTTTTCTTTACAAATTGCAAAATTTTCAAGATGATGTGCCTTGGCAAATTGTACCTTTAAATCTGGTAATAGGAGAAGAGGCATAATATCCTCTGTGACCATACTATCACATTTGTGTTTGTTCTGAGCCCTTCTAAACAGATGCATGTGGTTCCCTTGATTTCCTGACCAAGGGGTTGTTACTGAGATGCTGTTTAGACACTCACTTTTTGATGATGCAACAACATTCATGGGTTTTGGCTTTTTGATTCAGAATAGATTTTGGTTCAGAACTCCATGCACAGAAAGGTGGGGAAATGGACAGGTACAAGCAAAATATTGTTATGATCTCTACAAGCAGTAGTGCTAGTGTTCTTGCTGTGGAGCCCCAAATTCCTTCCCTCTACTCCCAGGCAGTGGGAAATAATAGCCTTTTTCTGTAGGCCAAGCCTGAAGCTGCTTTTTTAGTCATCTCTACAGTTATTTGGATCTTACCCATGCTGGAAGAATGTCCTGTTGAAAATCTGGAGACCTAAAATTGACACTAAAATCAATAATACAGGATTTTATAAAATGAATTTTTAATAGGGTAGTTATAGGAAACATTCTTTAGTTTGAAAGTCACAGTGTGTAAACCACAGTTCTTCAGCACTTAAGTGATTGGCAGTGATGTATTTTCATCTCTCTGGTATTAACCTTGTGCTCTGTCCTCCTTTTTGGTTTTTTTTTTCTTACAAGGTAGATGTCTCCACTTACGCCAGGTTGATGTAAATGATTTCTTAATATTTTGTAAAAAATGGTGTAAAAGCTATGTACCAATATGGAATATTGGAATGTTACACAGGCAGTTTGGGATCATTGTGTTAGCCAAGGTAGGCCACTTAGAAATTACTTCAACATATAGAGAAATAAAGGAGGAAAAAATAGTATTTCTAAATGATATTACCTTACAGAGCTACCAGAAAGAGGAAAAGTGCATTTTACATATTCTGCATAATTTGCCATGTTTAGAGGTGCCCTTCATAAAATAAACAATTGCGTATTCTGGATTAACCACTGTAGTTACAATGAATGACTAAAGAAAAGAGATCTATTATGTTGTTACTTACAGAATTTGATGTGTGGGGCATTCATCTGGCATGGTTGGAGGTAAAGTATGATATGCTAAAAGCTGTTTATCTGCTTCTGCATGGGCAATATTCTCTGAAAGAATTCAGTGAAGTTTTGAGAGGTTAATTGTGATATGAAGTGTAGCTGAATGTTGCATAACTGAGAAGTGTACTTTTGTCGGTACTGTTGGGTAAGTACCAAAGCAGCATGATTGGTCCTAAGTTGGAAAGTTGCATTTAAGAAATAGTAAAGATACATTCAGAAGTACAGAAATATCACATATGCAAATACAGATCATAGACTCCTAGAATCATGGAATAGTTTGGGTTGGAAGGGGTCTTTAAAGGTCATCTAGTCCAACCCCCTTGCCCTAAGTAGGGACATCTTCAACTAGATCGGTTTGCTGAAAGCCCCATCCAACCTGGCCTTGAATGTTTGCAAGGGGCAGCTATCACCTCTCCAGGCAACCTTTCACAACTCTCATTGTGAAAAATTTCTTTCTTATATTTAGTCTGAATCTATTCTGTTTTAGTTTAGAACCATTACCCCTTGTTGTATCACTACAGGTCCTAATAAAACAGTCTGTCCCGATCTTTCCTATAGGTCTTTAGGTACTGGGAAGCCCACAATAAGGTCTCCCTGGAGCCTTCCCTTCTCCAGGCTGAACAACCCCAACTATCTCAGCCCTTCCTTATAGGAGAAATCCCTCTGATCAGCTTCCTGGCCATTCTCTGGATCTGCTCCAACATGTCCATGTCTTTCCCGTGCTGGGGACTCCTGAGCTGAATGCAGTACTCCGGGTGGGGTCTCACCAGAGTGGAGTAGAGGAGTAGAATCCCTTCCATCGAGCTGCTTGCCACGCTGCTTTGGATGCAGCCCAGAATAAAGTTCAGTTTCTGGGCTGCAAGTGTGCATTGCTCACTCATGTCCAGATATTCATCCTCCAGGATCCATAGGTCCTTCTCTGCGGGGTTGTTCTCAATCCATTTGTCCTCCAGCCTGTATTGATAGCAGGGATTGCTCTGACCCAGTGCAGGACCTTTCACTTGGCCTTGTTGAACCTCGTGAGGCTTGCATGGCCCCAGTTCTTGAGCTTGTAAATACATTAACATTTATATTATTGCTGCAATGTTCAGATTATGCTTAGGTAAGCAATATATCTACCCAAAATGAAAACATTTACAACCACTTGAGGCATACAGCATTACTAGCTTTCTGGCTTTCCACATTTTATTTTCAGAAGTATTATATAGAAATTGCCTCCCTATGAATGCTTTTTCACTTCTGCAAAGCTTTTAGCAGTAAATAAAATTTTACTAATACATTAAATAATTCTGCAATAATTTTGGCTAGACAGACCCTGTTTGCATCTTTACCCCAGATTTTTGTTGCAACTATTGACCTATTTCTCTCAGTTCTGCCTTTCTAGTAATTTGGTGTAAAAAATAATCAAATGCATTATTTATATGCATATGCAATTCTCTCTATTGCAAGTCTTGGTATGGCTGTCATAAGTGATTCTTTTTATAAAAATACATGGCTGCTTAGTAACAAAGTTCTTGTGAATAGTTTGGTCCATAACAATGAGTTTCAGAAAGGCAAAGTTTAAGATCAGATCTGCTGTTTCCTCTCCTGCTGTCTGTTCAAAGCCCTTCTGCTGGTCATTGTCACTGTCGGTGCAGATAAATATACCAAGGAGTGATGATGTATATGAAAGCTATGATTTCTGTGAATAACAGAAGACAGCACTGAATTGGAAATTGGCATGTCAGGGGTTAATAAAATATATACAGAAAAAGAACTGTAAAGGTAAACTTCACTATATTATTAAACCCTTCACTATATTATTCAATACATCCTGGTAAATAGTTTTTGGTTTTCTATCAAACTGAAACATGACTTCCTAATCTGAAATCAGAAGCATCATCTGCTGTTAGAGGGGGCAGACAGCAGTCAGATATTATCTGTAATATTGTCATAAATTGCAAGAAAAGATGTTTTGGAACCACACCTAGGAGGAAGGGTGAAGAACAGCGTCTGTTGACTCTTCACGTTCCCTTCTCTGACTGAGCATGGAAGCCCTGCCTTGCATCTGCTCTCATTGTGGTGGCTTCTGCTACATCCAACATTTCATTCCTAGCTATGGATGGATTCTCCAGAAAAGTGATGGAAGTACTGTTTATCAAAAGCTAGTTGCTTCAAAGTAATCCTGTCATGGTTGAAGCTATAAATGTCTCAAAATATTCAGACAGGCCCAAGTAACTTATTCTGATTTTTACCTGTTCCCTGGAAAGGCTACAGCTGTGTTGCCTTCTGTCATATACGCACCACCTCTTCTAAACAGGTTTTAATAGTAGGTGGCACAAGTTGAATGAATAGTGGTATACTTAGAATGAATTAGAACTCTGCTGGAGTATCTTTCTTATATTACAGAATTATTTTAAAATAAGGAGGGAAAGGAGGACATAGATCCTAATCCATGACCTTGTGTGTTGAAGTTGAAAATGTCCATAATCTCTATGTAAAAACTGTGAATTACTATGTTGAAAAACAGGTCTATGCATGCCTGCATGCAAATATATTTAAATGGGGACACTAATATTGCTACAAGTAATAAACTGGAGTGAAAACACTGTTAGGTTTTTTCTATATTCTGAAACTTAGTTCTTTCAGTAGGGAGGGGGGAAGGTTTTTGGAGTCTCTTTCTAATAGATGTAAATATTCCAACTATTACATTTTGAGGAATCAGTAAAACAGGATCATCTATTAATACTATTCATACAGGCTTAAAACAGTGTTGTAAACAGTAATTCAGAATGTCTGGTTTCTGCACCAGTGGAGACAGGGAGGTATTTATTCAGTTAGAGATGAAAGGCATATGCATTACCAAATAACATTCTTACAGAACCAATCTAGCAAAAATCTGGGGTTTTGTAATATTAGTTTATAAGCAGCATATTAAATACTTGAAAAACACTATATTTTTGCAAATGTGTTCTGTCATGAATGTTCTAAATATGTGAAATGCTTGTTTTAAATGATTGCATTTAAATTTTCAGTCTTTTGTGTTAAACACCTTTATATTCAGGGAAACTAAACTACTTTGGAATATGACGAGAGAGATATTTTTTTAATACATGTGCCTGACTGAGAAAATGAGAACATTAAATTATTAATTCCTGATGGTACTTTTGCTTGAAAATTATGCACAGTTCACTCCTAAATTTATCTGAAGCAGTGAGCCTTTGGGGAGATGTTTTTGGAACTGCCAGTCTGCAGAATGACCTCAAAAAAAAGCTTGTGCTTAAATGGCCAGTATATTTATTTACACACATCTCAAAGCACTAATGTGGATGGAATGGAGCAGCAGATCATATGTATGGTCATTTTGCTGTCCACTGGCTTCCATTCATCAGAAATAAGGGAAGGAGGAGACCTTTGCATTAAGGTGTAAGTAACTTTGTCATAATCATGGCTGAGTTTGTAACTTTGCTTTTCAGAATCATTGCAACAGCAGTCCCCCAGCAAAGTCAAATCACAAAAGAGTAGTACAACTGACTGAGGTGGCTACTTTACATTCCTCAGGCCACTCACTTTTTACTCAGGATAGAAGATCTAGTAGCGTCAACTCATTCCCATGGCCTCTTCGCCTTCATGGAAGGCAGACAGAAATGAAAAGGCATCTGTCATGGTTTGACCCCAGCTGGCAACTAAGCCCCATACAGCCACTTGCTCGTTCCCCCCATGGAATGGGGAAGAGAATCAGGAGGGTAGAAGTGAGAAAACTCATGGGTTGAGACAAAAATAGTTTAACAGGTAAAGCAAAAGCCACACATGCAAGCAAAGCAAAACCAGGAATTCATTCACCAGTTCCCATGGGCAGGCAGGTGTTCAGCCATCCCCAGCAAATCAGGGCTCCATCATGGGTAACAGTGACTTGGGAAGACAAATGCCATCACTCTAAAAGTCCTCCTCCTCCTCCTTCTTCCCACTGCTTTATATACTGAGCATGGCACCATGTGTAGGGTATGGAATATCCCTTTGGGTATCCCTTTGGGATCACCTGTCCTGGCTGTGTCCCTTCTAACACTTTGTGCACCCCCAGCCTCCTCGCTGGTGGGGTGGGGTAGGGAGCAGAAAAGGCCTTGACACTGTGCAAGCACTGCCTGGCAATAATGAAAACATCCCTGTGCTATCAACTCTGTTTCCAGCACAAATCCAAAACAGAGCCCCATACTGGCTACTGAGTCGAGGAACATTAACTCTACCCCAGCCAAAGCCAGCACAGCATCTCTGGGTAATGTTCTTCTGAATGGATTGTTTCAGAATGCAGTCTTATGATGTTAGTAGCAGTTTTTCCAGTGTACTGTAATCTAGGGTTTTTGGAATACTGAGCCTCCTGTGATGTATAAACAGCTGTGCTAGTTATGGCAGTGTTTCTTTTGCAGAGAAGGTTTTGACTTAATTCAGCTAGTTTGTTCTACCAGAGAAGTCTGACTTCTGAGATCAGATAATTTTAGATGTAACTTCTCCTGTTGCCTATAAAAGCATTTTTAAGCTTGCTGTTGGGACTATATAGTCATTATAAAGTTCAGCAGAATCTAGAGTCACCTTTGTATTTGTCAAGCTCTGTGTAATGGCAACCCATTTGTGATGTGCTTAGGTATAAATTTATTAGCCAATTCTTACCACTTGTTCTTGAGCAGCTTAAAATCAAAAGAGAAATGGTTGCTCTGTTCCTTAAAAACACTTTTGTGATATTTTTGTCCCTGTATCTTTTGAAGTACTTTCTTGCAATTTCTCTTTAAACCGTAATTCTCCAGTCCTTCTTTTGTCCTGCATGCATCCACTTTCACCTACATCAGTAAATGTGTTCATGTGTTAAAGTGGCTTACAGACACCAAGGCTGTGGAAGTTAATTCTGCTCAGAGCAAGAGCTGTAGGTTCTTACGGATAATTAGCTCAGTGTGCCTGGCAGGTGTGTTCGTATGGAGCTATAGAATGAAGTCTGTGCAAAGTACTTTTGAAAAAGGGGGAAGAATGGACTTTTTCCCTAATGCAAAATTTATTTATGTACTCTTGAGTAAATTATCATATCAAGAATAACTTCATGGATTCTAAATTGCAAATTTTAATTCAAGAGCACAGATGAGTGTATTTTGTCTGATACATGGCTACCAAATTTGGACCTTCTCAGTAAGATACCTATTTAATTCCTACTAAAAATGTTGGTGTGCAAAGACTCCTGAAAAATGAGTAGTGTGTACTGCTAAGTTGGTGTGCTTGTCCTTAGGGAAGTTTGAAGTATTTTGGTTTGTTGTTGTTTGGTTTTTGTTTGTTTTTTTCCTGAAGGACATTAATGTGCCATCTTCTTTGGGAAAGAGGTCTTTAAAAAATCTGAAAAATATCGCACTCTGAAAAATATCTGAGAAATTGAGTACATCTTTGATCAGGGCAGGGTGGGAGGGAGCAGACAGCTTTAATTATTCTCATGATGTTAAGGTATTAATAATTTTCACTTTAAAAGTGATTCTGTTGCTTTTTTAGATGGTCCAGCTGAAGCATCTGTTACAAATGGAGGCACTGCTGCTGTCACAGCACTGAATGATGACCTGGATATCTTTGGCCCAATGATCTCTAATCCTTTACCAGCAGCTGCAGTACCTCCTGCTCAGGTAAAATTTAATAAGTGTATTTAGCTATATGTATGTGTAAATATGTGCATGCACATGTGTGTTTTCCTTCAGGGAATTGTTCATCCACACGGAAGGAATGCACACTTCTCAACACATCTTAAGCATCTCATGGCTGGAGATGCTTAAGCTGTAACACCGGTATTTTTCTCACCTCTTCAAGCTTCTGCACTGCTTGGACATAGAAGTGTAGATGGTGTGGTCTTTCCTTCTGGTTATCCAGCTAAATTGGATTCTGTCTTACCCTGGTGATGGTAGTAATATTTTCCTTTCATTTATATTCTTTTGTCTTGTTCTTTTTTTAATAGGTATTGCTGAATATAACTTTATGTTCTCAGGCTATTGAGCATCAAGTCATCATTTTTAAGACCTCTTATTGCTTTGTGATGCTGATATTTAGGAAAGGCTGCAGCAGATGCTTCTCTCTTAGACCTGCTAAAAACCTGGGGTCTGAGGTTTCATACTCAAAATCAAAAATGGATAGCAAGAAAAATTAATATTGCTACCTGGGCTGATCTGTCTTTTGTCTCATCTTGGAAGTTGTATGTCTTGCTTTCCTCAGGAGACAGTAGCATAAACCCTGCACCTGGCCTGCTCCTTCTTGATAGCCATGATAGTTTGGAAGCAAACCCATCACCATGCCTGTTGTAGGCTGGTAAGGCAGCTTTGGGACACGCAAAGAAACTGCTTGAAGCTGCAGCTGTCCTAAAGTAGCTGTCAGACTCAAAGAGCAGGGTGTTTGTGATGGACATGTGCAGGCTTCCTTAACCCAGACTGGCTTCTGAGAGGGAGGTTTTGGAAGGGTGGTGGGCTGACTTCTTCATCTGGGGCGTCTTGTAATGGTCATTTAGAAGCTTTTTTTTGTGTAGGGCTTTCTGTCCAACTCTGCTGAACCAGAAATAGTTGTGTGTATTCTTGAATTTATTATTTGGGACATGTGATATGTACTTGCTTCTCGTCATCCATTAGTTTTCATAGTGTGTACAATAGAAGGGATAATGATGAAAGGAAGTTCTGAGTGCCTCACAGTATATAGTCTTACTCAGCAGATTTTTCTCTCCCTTTACTCTCCTTTCCCCTGCTTGCTGCTGAGGGCTGACTTTGTGCAAAGTGCTAGATAGGGTTTCAGAGACTGAAACCATGTTTCATTTTAAACATAATGCTACAGATAGAGCAAACTTCCCACCACGCCTTAAGCTACTCATAAACAGTGCGAGAAATAAGATGTATATTTACACTTAGATGTGGATGTGTTAGCTAAAATTGCAAAGGAAAGTGTTGGTGTAGATTTTCTTGTCTCTTGGGGAAGTCTGGTCAAAGTACCAGGAACAGCAGTATTTGAGTGCTTGTTGTCTGCTATTCTAATCCCTTATGTCAAAATTGATCCCTGTAGAGCTAGATGTGAAAAGCAGTAACCCATTTCTAGCTTCCCTGAGTTTTTTATTTATTCCATTTGGGTGTAGATTGAGTAAATTTAAATCTAGAATAGTGGTTTTGACTTTGCCCCAAAATAAACGTGCCAGTGGTAGTATTGCACAGAATGGGTAGCACTGAATTCTGGTTTTTCCCCTTTCTAGCCTTTCTGATGCTGGAAATGATGACTTCTGTATGTAGTTACTGTGTGCCCAGGAGAAAAGAGCAGCCTGAGAAAGAAGAGAAAAGCCTTCTTTTGTTTCTATTCCATGAACATGTGATGTGACCTGCTGGTTAAGGAATGATTTAGCTGTAGAATGCAGGAAATCCAAAAGAAGGCTAAATATTTAAGAGTGAAAAAAAGCAAAGTGAAGGCTGATGCCCTAGATGATGATGACTAGTAATGGGTTAAATAATGGAGTGACTGCTAAAGCATACTGAATTGTATGTGTGTATATAATATTTTAAATGCATTTCTATGATAAAGATTTGGTCACTGGACCTTCTGTGAGAGGAATGTTTTGACATGTTGTTAATCTTTATGCTGGTTTCTAGACTAAGTATGGTACTTACTACATTGATTAAAAAGTGGTAGAAAGGATGATGCTATTCTCAACATCTGGTAAGTATCACCTTGTTTATATACTAGAAAGCATGAGTATATTCACTTGCTTCCAGATTTTTAGCGACAGTTTTCTTTCTTCTGAGTGCCATAATCAGGAGGAACAAAGAACTCTCAGCAAGCATTTTTTTATCAAGCACATGATCCTTGTGGTGTATTGCAAGATTAATTCTTGGTTATCTTCCATTTTTAATCAGTAATCCCAAAGAAAATTTAATCAGATAATCTCTACAAATAAGAGACAGGAACATGTGTAGGTAGCAGAAGACAGGTTTCTTATGGTGCTTACATGGGTTGCTTGGTAAAGTGGGGCAAAGAGAGTATCATTCTGTTTTGCTTCGGCATTATCAAGACCTTGTACGCATTCTGTTTCAGAATGCTGGTGTCTAGTCTGGGAACTGAGGCTGGGCAGGAGCTGAGGATGCCTCTCATTTGCCAGTGCTATGAGCATTTTGTAAGATCTTTCACCTTGCAACATGGATAAAAGTTGTATGTGATTCAGAGAAGAGTTAGGAGAATACAGGAGGCTGGAAAGGGTGCCTCATTATGAGAGGGTTGAAGGACTTGGTCTGTTTAAGTAGGAGGTGTGATTATAATGTGAAATTACTTTGTATGAGGCTGCAATTGGTTAAGTGGGCATGAACTCAGATCAGCAGTTGAATAACCCTAACATTCAGTTCCTGTGCTTGAAATTGGAAAATTTAAAGCAGAAACCCATGGCCAGATCTTAACTTGAATTTGTTTAAATATCTATTAACAGAATGCATTGAAATTTTAAAAAATGAAATAGAAGAAGGAGATCAAGTGTGGAATGGCGTGGCTTGGTTTCTCACTGAGATATTTACCATTATGTACTATTGTAGGTGTGTCTGAGGTGCCACAGTGGGATTTGAGAGCTTTTCTTCTGAAAAAGAAGGGAATTTAATGATGCTCTTCCAACTGATCTGTATGACCCTTGAGTTATCACAGGATTGCTCTTCTTCTCCAGTTTAACCTGAAAGGCAGCATTTAATGCTAAATGCACTCTGTTTTATGGCTCTGTGTAGCACAGAAATGTCTGTTTGAATGTTTTATTATGAGACTGAAACAACACTATGTCTGCAAAACTTAGGATTTATGTCCATTGTCATAGCCAAGACATGCTTTTCAAGTGAAAACAAAAGCATTTGTTTCTCCTTTTTCAAATGTGACTTGAGCATTGATGATCATGTGCACTTGGACTCTGCTTTCAGATATGTGTCTTTATCACAGTTTTCAAAGACGTTTAAAATGTTTCTTCCCAAATGTTCTGTATAGCTGGAAGCTAATGCAAACCGTTGAATTTGTAAAGGACTGATAAAGAACAATGTGTGACAAGAGAATTTTTTTTATAGAATTTTGTCCATTAGCAAACTCAGGGGAGTTTAAGAAGACTTACCTTAAGCAGGTCCTACAGTAGAACTAGATAAAAGGCATAGTCTATAAATTATGCATTATTCATGAACACAGAAAGGAAAGAACATTTCATATATTTGATGATGTTTTTTCGTGTAAAGTGGGCATAGCTAAATTATAGGTATTAGAATAGGTTTTGTTGCTTAACATTGTATAGGAACTGAGCCAAGGTCTAGCATTTTCACTTATACTTAAAACAATTGCCTAAATTGTTTTAGCCAGATTTTAATTTCAAATTTTGTATGGTATGTCTTCCAGCAAAAGTGTGTTCTTCATTCTTCACTGAAATTTGTAGGGAGGAAGAGAAGGAGAGAACTGTGAGGTATTAAGTTTGGAAGTATTAACTAAGTGAAATATTTAATATAAGTCTTTCTCCAAGCAGGATACTAAAATCCAGTTAATTTAAATTTTTTTGGATTTTGTGTGTGTGTGTGTCTGTGTGGTTCTGATTAGAATTGTACTATACTGGGATCTGCGAATCAGTTCAGTGTCTACAGAAGTGTATTTTCATAGAGATGATGTATGTTTTTCATGATTCATATCTGACAAACTTGTGGCATATTTTAGATAAATAGATATTCATAAATACTCATTTTTCCTTGAGGTCAGGTGTGTGTACCTAGCATGGTTGCCATAGATTGGCAGACAAGCTTCAACTTATTAATGAATTTTGGTGATGTTAATGTGTCAAAGTCCTCAGATTTTATGTAAAAATGGTTTGTTTCAGAAGTTTGCTTTATCATGAGTTATATTTAAGCAGGGTCTTACTGGAGAGTTACTTACTGGAGTCCTATTCCAGTATGATCAGTTGAAATGTTTGTAGTTTCTGCTTATGTTTATTTTACCCCGTCTGTGTTTTCAGGTATCTGAAAGCAAAAGTTTCATTCCTTCAAATGGCGTTAGAGCAATTCCAAACACAACTACAGGGTGGGCAGTAAGTGGGTTGAGAGCAGCCCTGCAGAGAAAGACTTGAGGGTGCTGGTGGATGAAAATCTGAATATGACCTGGCAGTGTGCACTTTCAGCCTGGTAACCCAACAGTATCCTGGGCTGCATCAGAAGTGTGACCAGCAGGTCAAGGGAGATGATTCCCCCCTCTGCTCCACTCTCATGAGACCCCCACCTGCAGTGCTGCATCCAGCTCTGGGGCTCCCAACATAGGAAGGACATGGACCTGGTGGAGCAGGTCCAGAGGGAGGCCACAAAGATGATCAGAGGGATGGAGCACTGATCCTGCGAAGAGGCCAAGACAGCTGGAGTTGTTCAGCTTGGAGAAGGGAGAAGGCTCTGGAGACACCTTAAAGTGACCTTTCAGTATTTGAAGGTGGACTACAGGAAAGATAGGGAGGGACTCTTTTTCAGGGAGTCTAGTGACAGACCAAGGGAAAATGTTCTTTACTGTTAGGGTGGTGAGACTCTGATAACAGGTTGCCCAGAGAAGTTGTGGATGCCCCCATCCTTGGCAGTGTTCAAGACCAGATTGGACACGACTCTGAGCAACCTGATCTGGTGAAAGGTGACCTGCCCATATCAGGGAGTTGGAACTTGATGATTTTTAAGGTCTCTTCCAACCCAAACCATTCATGAATCTATGATTATACTTTCTTTAATGCTTTAAATGCCTTATGTGGAGCACAGTGGAAGAGCAGGCATCATACTCCAGAATCAGAAGGAGTCTGCTGAACAGAGTCTAGAGGGACAGAAATGTATTTTGAGTTCTAGAGAAGGGAAATCTGAAGAAGGAGTTAGAAATGGTACTGCAGGGAAGATAAATGTTTTCAAGCCTAGACAAGGATAATGGCAAAGGAAACACTGTATTGCTTGTGAGTACTAGACATGCAGCAAAAAATAAAGTTGAATTTTTAATCTTATTGTAAGGTTAATTATGTTCTTGGATATGATCTGAGAAAGTGAGAGAAATCTTAATCTGACTTTTTCAAATATTGCTGATAATTCCTAAAAGCAAGAAAACATGAGATTTCTTAGTGTTTTTCTTTGTGAACTGAATATGGTTGAGTGCTCATTTCCTCATCAGTTATTACCAGGAAATAACAGTTGATTATTTTTAATGGAACTGGGTAGATGTCTAAAAACAAAATATGCAAAATCAAACCCAGGAAGAGTTGAAATAAGCATCGAGTCCATTGACAGTGCAAAGATAAAAAGGGTAAGAATTGTATACAGATTTTAAGACCTTAATAATGTACTTAGTACTTTGCTTACATAAGAATAATTATGTGTTAGGCTGTATTTTCTCTATGCAGGTAGCCCCTCCAGTCCGCAGGGAGAAATTAAAAATGTTACGTGGGGCCATAATTTATCACCATACAAACGGAAAACATTTGTAAGGATGGCTTTTCTACGGGCCATTCCTGCTTTCCTAGATACCAGCCAGAGCCACAAACATGCAGGTAGTAGAAAAAGTGCACATGTGCCTTTTTCTCTCCTGCAGTCCTTCTCTCAACTCCATGCGTCCCACTGCCCACTTCCCTTTTTCATTCCCTCTGTTGCCACCTCTCTTTCAATTTGTAGGAAAATTTCTGTTACACTAATATAATGAAACTGCTTAGCAGTATGATCTTTAAGCACCTGATGTGCATTTAGTTTTGGCATAATTACTGTCTGAGAGAACTGTGTGTAGGAAAATGATTATATGAATGCCAGGTGTGTTTTTACAGAGATCTTGGGCAGCATGACAATGTTAGATACTCAAAAATCATGTCAGTGTTGGTCATTTTTTAACTTGGATGCCACCTGCTGTTTTCTTGTCATGTATTTTGCATTACCTTCCATTTATTCAGCTGATGAACACTTCAGGGAGCGTTTGTCCAGTGCTTTGGTTCCTTTAAGGATCTTCCAAAACCAAACCGAATGAAGATACATTAAATGAACATTTAATCTTAGGTTGTAAACATAATGTGATCAGTCTTCCATGTTTCCAGCTCTCCCTTCTAGAGAAATGCAAGCCCCTTCCTTGCTGCCATGCAGACAGCAGAGGGGAAGCCCCTCTGTTCACTCACTTGCAGTGCTCCCGTGTCCTCCTTCCTGCAGCCTGCTGAGCACGGCTGTCGCACAGGGGCTGTCCTAGGCAGGCGCCACGGGAGATCCATGTCAGCAGGGAACAGTTCAGTAATAGGCCTTCCTGGGTGTATGCACAGGAAAACAAGCACTGCTGTTCAGGATGGGCTTTGACCTGAATGTCTTGTTAAATCTGACTCTGGTATTTTTAAAGACTGGTTATGTCACACTGATAAAGAATTGTCTCAAATAGAGGGGGCTTCCTACTGCCCACTTAAATAAAAATTGATTTGCTTTGCAATCAGAAATTATTGTGAGAAGGAAGAGGAAGAAGCTTTTTTAGTATGTACAGAAAGAAATTGATAATTTAACTGTACACTGGCCAGAGAGGTTTCACAAGTCTTTTTCTGTTTGCTTTCCGTCTGTAGTGCTGTCAGCCCACTCTTGGTTGCCCACTAAGTCCTACTGACTTTGGCCCAAATTGGCTGTGGTATAAATGCAAGTTTTTCAGTTGCCAGAAAGTTCACATTTTTTGGTTTTTTCTCTTCCCTTTCTGCAGCATTTTTGGAGATTTTTCACCATCAACTGTGAATCTGCACTCCTTTCTCTTGCTGGTTTCTGGCAAATACAGCTGGTGACAGAACTGTTCTGTGGGGTTTTTTTTCCCTAGTCTCTGGCACTGCCTTATGCTAGAGGTTTTAGCACTTCAGAAGTCACACACTTTTCTGAAGCTGCATATTGAACATTTGTATTGTGGTGTTTGTACAAATCTGGTGTGACCATAGTAGAATTTTTAGGGCTTAGTCAGCAGCGCACCAGCAAAAGCAGCAGATTGGAGATAGTTGCTTTAAGGAAGATTAAAAGGGTGTTCCATGTCTGTGTATTTTGTGGTTTCCTCTTGTCTGTCTGATAAACCTGGGTATGGGATCTCAATAATTAACAGACAGACCTGGGTACATGTTGCATTCATTGACAGTGGTATGGACAGAAGATTTTCCTTCAGTGTGGGAAAGAGTTGAAACTCACACAAGCTGTGGGGTGCAGTAGGTATATGCTAAGCAGTTGGGGATCATTTAGCTGGACTAAAATAAAGCCATAGTTTAAGGATGATTTGCAGTCCTGGCTCTTTTTCAATGTGCATAAGGTTGATTTGCATTAAAAGATCCCACTGGTAACAGGATGAGTTGTGTATCCTAAGGAATATAACAAGAACCCATGTATTGCCTGGTTCCCTAAGAAAGCCCCCATATGGAACTGTATGGGTGAGAGCAGTAACATAACAGCATTGAGAGACACCTGGATGTAATTTGTTTACAAAACATTCTATTGCAAGAGCAGTACAAAGCCTGACAGCCTGCCTGTATTTTAGTTTTTCAGTTGTAGACTGCAGTAAGTTTTACATAATTATGCTTTCTCAATTAGTGAAACATGCTTAAAGAACTCTAAGCCAATTATAAACAATGTATTTTAGAAATTTTATTACTTGAAGTAGATAACCAAAATTTTACTTTTGTGTTTTCTCCAGATACATTTCAAAGCACTTAGTCTTTTGTTTTAGCTCTTCTCTAATCTATTCTGCCTATGAGAGGATTAATGAGATGTGAATTTTAATCTCCTTATTGATTTCCTAATTATTTTTCATAATCTAACTCCAGCTCTTGATTTATGCTTCTCACTGATGAAAAATGTAGAAGCAACAGGAATGAATAATCTGTATGTGTACGCCCTGAAGCTGGTTGAGGATTTAGTTTTCTTTGTTTTGTAACCTCCATCTGGTCTGATGGTCTTTCCATATTGCATGTACTGCTTTTTTCTGTCTTTAATCATATCACATATTTTTAAATTCTCATTCACTTAAATCTAGTTTCTGTAAATGAATGAGGTTTTATTTGGTTGAGGAGCAAGGCTGTACAGTAAATATTTAACATAACGTCTTTTGCTGGTTTCTTTCAGTAGTCTGTCTTGTCTTTTATTTCCCAGAGCACTTCCACTAAACCAGCAGCTGCCACCTTGTCTGGAGCAGCCGGGGATCTTGATCTGTTTACTGAGCAAACAACAAAATCCGAAGAGTCAGCGAAGAAACAACTCTCCAAAGACTCCATTTTATCACTGTATGGCACAGGAACAATGCAGCAGCAAAATGCTCCGGGTAAATAACATTGTGAAGGTTTCTGTGCAGTCCTATTTTAATCTTTACCTAGAAAAGTTATCTCTGAGAAGTATAAAGCTAAGGTAGGATACCTGCTTACTATATTCAAATGAAGATTTTTATTTTCAGCTTTTATAAAACTGAGAAAAATTACCGAAATGTAATATGGAAGCTAAAGAAAAACACATATGTGATTTTAATTTATTTATAGCTGTTCAAGTTACCAAGTGTACAATTTACTGAAAGATTTGTGAAGTCTGCTTCTGCCATGTAATTCATCACTGAGGGTCTGAGTCTCCACTGTGTAGCCAGCAGGCTGCCAGGATCCCTGCAGAACTGTCAGAGCTTTGGTTTAGCTGTGTTTGTGTGAAAACAAAGACCTCCAATACAGCAATTGAAAGATTCTGGTTCACCACAGGGATGCCAAACTCTTCTTGGCAGTTAATCTCGTGGTGAGTCTCTTTCCTTTGAGAGTTTTAAAGCAATTTTTTGCTTTTACCAGAAGCTAAATTGGCAGCACTAACATACAACTGGACAAAGTTATCCTTAAAATTATTTTGATGCACTTCTGACTTATGGGATGGGGGAGGAAAATCTCAAGACACTTCTGCTGAAATCTTCCCTTCTCTGGTACAGGCATGTTCATGGGGTCGTCTTCTATGCCATTTACCACACAACCATCAACTCACTTTCAAGGCTTTCCAGCCATGGGAGTTCCTGTGCCAGCAGCAACTGGGATGATGGGAAACATGATGGGACAATCAGTGCCAGTCATGGGACAAAGCACAGGCATGATGGTACCAGTGGGAATGCCCAATGGATTTACTGGTACTGCACCAACTGGTGTGATGGGACTTCCTCAAACTGTCGTCGGACCTCAAGGTGGAATGGTGGGACAGATGGTCACACCACCACAAAATAAGTATGGATTGCAACAAAACCAACAAGCTCAATGGAACCTCTCTCAGGTAAAGACTGGCCTTTCCCAGACAAGAGTGCTTTAGGAAGGATGATGCTTTTCAGATACAAAGTGTGTGGCTGTAGGAGGAAGGTGCAGGGTAGCCAAGTTACAGGCTACTGGATTATGAACTGCTCAGAGGCATATATTAACAAATCAGTGGATAGTTCAATGAAAGGTAACTACTACAAAAGCAGAGAATAATTTTGCCAAGGTAAACCAAACTCAGTTCTCTGCTTCCATAGCTCTTCTCATGTTGTCAGAGCCAGCCAGGTAAAAAGCTTAGCTTCGCTAGAGGTACAAAGTTCTGAAATGTAAACACAGCCTTATAATTAAAAGCAGAATTTAACTGCTTGAGGATAGCCATTAACAATGAATATGTTCATTTACAGACTTCAGGATAAATTTGGTGGAACGTGAAGTGCTTCGTGCTCTTAACATTTTCCTGTAGATAATTTGCTTAGGTGTATCTGTTATTTATCTATAGCATTTCCATCATATTTTTTAAACATGTTTAAAAGGTTCTCTAGAAGTGTTAATGTACATGTAGTACTGTATTTGTACATTTTCCAAGGAAACATCTTGAAATCAGGTATTTGAGAGTTTCTTGGGGCAGGGCGAGGCGGAGGGAACAGACCTAAATTATTCCCTTGGAATTCAGCATGGATGATAGCAACTATTTTTTTCATACTATTGTTTGAGTTATGATAACAATATAATAATTCCATGCTGCTTACTTAGTAATGCAGGAAGAGAATCTTAGTGACTGACTTAAATTGAGTGATACAAATTTTTACTGTTCTGCTCAGTCTTATGGTGTGAACATTTATGAAGGTAAACAGCATTTCCTACATGGATAAAACAGCCCCTGTTTGAAAATACAGGCTGTCATTCTGCTTTGAAAAGTAATTCTTAAGGGTGAGAATTTCGAAATATCAGATCAAAAAAATCTGTGGATATATTGGTGACAGTCTTTTCCTAGGTAGCTAGCTTTAAAAAGACCCATATCAGATTTGAAATTAAAATCTTTCCTCTTATCAAATACATGTTAAAAGTTGGCTTCTAGAACAAGCTCTTCACGTGTTCCTGTACCCCTTGCACATCAGATGTTGGCAGTATGATGACATTCCACAGTCTGTAGGAGATCTCTGATCTAAACTCTGACTCCAGTTGAAAGGGGGAGAGCTTGCTTTACTTAGCAGACTAACATGTTTTGTATAGTCTGCTGTGTAAGAATTCTACTCCAGAAGAGATGAACCACTGGGTAAAGCACGTTTTCATCAGTTTAGTTTAGATTTCCATGTTTAGTGGTGAGTTGTTTTTTGCAGATACACAGTTCTGTGTGAAAGCACACAGAACTTAATTTTACCCTGAAATACTAATTTGCAATTTGCTTTAACTTTTCACCAGTGTTTCAGTTTCATTTTGCAACCTGGTATTGTTCGCTCATGTTTAAATTAACTCTGACTTTTACCTAGTGCTGCCTTTAAGTTGAATCTAATGTTACTTATATAACATCCCTCTTCATTGGCTCTGATTATTAATTGCTCCAAATGCTCTTTTGGTCTCAAACCCATTTGGACATTGAGCACTGAAAATTACAGTGACTAGGTATTCATAAAGAGTACGAATAGTTTTGCACCATCCCTGAAGTGAATGTGCTGAATTTTGAATTCTTTCCCATCTTTAACTAGATATTAAATTCATGTAAGTTTAATTTCAGTGGATTGTTCTACTCATTTTTTAAGGAATTCCAGTATCTTGAGTAGATTCTTTAGCAAAGATGGTTAGATTTAGATAATACTCAAGTTTATAACTCCATCTCGTTCTTTGTTGATTGTCACCTAAATGGACAATTTCTATAAAAACTGGTGTAGTCAAGATTATGGTCTCCAAAGAAGTGCTGCTGGAAAAAAATTTGGAGCTGCAAGTACAGACAAGACTATATTACTGGCTTTGGTGTTTCTTTATCACAGTTGCCACAATTTTGTTTGTTAGCTTTGAAACTGTGAAAGCAAACTTTTACCAACCAGCCACATTGGCCACCTCCTTCACATGCCATCAGTTCTCATGTGACACATACACCAAGTGCTGCAGACCATCAGCTGATGTATGTTGGTGATTGATGGGCTCCAGAAAAGCTGGTAGTGTGAGAAAAAGCTTAGAAACTTAGATGGAGTCAATATTTTTATTTAATGAGAAATATTTTTAGGGAAACGTAACTGGGTGGCTGGTTGGAGGCAGGACTGCTTTTGGCTAGCAGCGTGCTGTGTTTCAGTGCCAGGGCTAACCAGGCTGGTGTGTGTGTGTGTGCTTTGC
Source organism: Corvus hawaiiensis (assembly GCF_020740725.1). Taxonomy (NCBI): domain Eukaryota; kingdom Metazoa; phylum Chordata; class Aves; order Passeriformes; family Corvidae; genus Corvus; species Corvus hawaiiensis. The sequence goes on from NC_063215.1 coordinate 30,968,923, forward strand.
AGATGAATCAGCAAATGGCTGGAATGAACCTCAGCAGTTCCAGCAACGTGATGGGCTTTGGCCAGCCCCCCAACACAGCCGCAGGATGGACTGGAAGCTCCTCTGGCCAGACTCTCAGCACACAACTGTGGAAATGAAAGTTGCAATAGAAATCTTTCCCAGAACAGCCACCTAACATTCCTTGTTCAAATACATTTACTTTCGCTGTTCCTTCCATGTACATATATATTCTTTTTCTTTTTCCCCAGCTGTTCAGATTAAGAATATAACTGACTGACCATGTTGTGGTCTATATTGATTTAAATTTGATGTAGTGAAAAGCAGATCAAGAATATATTTATACATCATTGGAAGCATTTTCATACAATGCATATGATTTCATAGACCATATTAAGAAGCTGCTTAACCACATACTGATTTTTTTTTTTCCCTCAAAATTCTAGATCAAATGTTTGCATATAAGGGATGTAGCTATCATGTTAGTAATACTCAAAAATATGAACCCCAACCCCCAAAATTACCCAGTAATCCTGTAGAAGGTACTGTATGAACAAATGTTTAATCATATATAAATAGAATGTAAATGTATTACTGAGCAATGTTTTCTAGTGTATCAAACAAATTTTGTTTCATCATACATTTCACTGTGATGTTATTATGGTGTGCATAACAGGGAATGTGGTTATTGAAAGAAAGATAAACCTGGATGTTACTGTAGTTCTACAGATCAATAGTTTATTCTTTTAAAGATGAGTATTTGATGCATTTGAGTTTCCTGTGGTAAAGTCTCCGACCTGGCTCAGGAGGCAGGCGCACAGTGTTAAAGCTGATAACTGACAGCACAATATGCATTCAAGGTAACTCAGTGTGAACAGATCTATTTTGTCTTGCAGAGAGATCCAGGTTTATGACAGTGATTGTGTTTACATTTTATGGTGCCTCGTAATGATAAAATGTTATTTCCCTATATTAAAAGGATAAATCCATAAATGATTGTGGGTTTTTATTTCATTATTTTACGACCTATTTGACCGCTACTTTTAATGAAGTAAAACATGTTCAGTTTGGAAGATCCATTTATACAGACATTTAGACCAACAGTTCGTGAGTTAAAATCTGTTTATAATTACACCATTAAGCTGGATAAATACAAAAAGTATATACATAAATAATGATTTTGAAAATACTCCATCGCAGCCATGTTTCTCTATGTGGAAACAGCGTTAAAACAAAGGTAAGTGTCAGTTTATTAAGCTGAGAGTTCAGAAGTGCATGCAGACAAGTTAGAACAAAGCACACCCACTTGATTTTCTTATTAGAGTCTCTGAAAGCTTCCTTTTGTTTCCACAGAAGTCTGTCAGGTCTCAGGCAGAAGCAGATGATTTTAGCTGTCTGAACTGGAACACATGCTGGCGCCTCTTGTTCTACTCTTGCCGTGGGACTGTTTCCCCACGTCATACCTCAATATTGACTGTGTCCAGGTGGTACTTTGGCTCGTTAGCTAGATTCACTTTCTCTGTTCGGGTGTGCCATACAAGAACCTAGAAGATAACATTTGTGTCAGGAAAGGCATCTACAGAGATGACACAAATGCTTTTCAGAAAGCGTGGCAATCGCTACCTTTGTGCAGTTGTTTGCTTTTGGTTCCAGTTCCTCCACTGTTGTTATCTGTTTCAGAAAATCAGATTCTTGCATTCCTGGTTGAGAACCACGACGCTTGAATACAGCTTTGGGATGTGACAGGATCACTTGAAGACTCACAGCAAATCCTTGGAGAAAGTGAGACAGGGAAAAAGATTGAGAAAAACCTTTAGGCCTTACATTTTTGTGTAGTTGTACTATACCTAGAAATCTCCCATGTTCTTTTTAAAAATGTGGAAATTTTGTTATGCGGATAGACAGTATTTGGTAGGTTTGTACATTCTACATTGTATTGTCTTGTTTTGCCATGAAGATACAATCAGATTTTTTTAATTGCACCATATCTTCAACATGTTTAATCTATTTCCTGTCATGTGGGTAATATATGCTTTCTTGCCTGAAAAGTCAGGTATTGCTAAGATCTTGGACTATTCTTGCTTTCTGCTTTTAATTAAGAAATAAAACTGAATTATAAGCAAAATGTATAGAATTTATACTGTACAAACCATTCTACACTTCAAGGTGAGAGTTGGAAAAAAAGGTTAAAATATGTTAAAACTGTGATATTTAGATAATTTTAGCCTGTAGAGTTTTAACATCCTCATTGAGGAAAAATAAGTCACACTAATGCTCTGCCTTGGGAATGACTTCTGGCACTGGTGGTCTGCCAGGCAGTCTTAGCTGGTCTGAGCTTGCCACAGCACAGCTCAAAGGACTTGTTCAGTGCAAAGACACCTCTCTGCAATTCTTTTCTCTACCAACATGCATCAGGTCCCTCGAAGGGAGACTGCAAACTGAGAAATCACTGGTTTGAACAAACTCACCCTCTCTGAAGAAGCTCCCATGAATCTCCAATTTGCCATTATTTATAGAACTCTCCCATTTTCCTTCAGCAATGCTCAGTCATATGTATGCTTTTTTAACTATGACTCAAAAACTCCACTGATAGACTTGTAAAGAAAAATTACATTTGTAACTAACATTGTCTGATTGCCAAGCCCACCAAAGAAATCCTTTCTTAATCAGTTCAGAGTAGTTCTAGCTGCCCTTTTATGACACAAGTAGCAACAGTTTTGACATCAGTTCTGGAAAACTCCAAAACCAGTTAATTCTAAAGCCAGTATTAAAATTTTATCAGTTTTAAACTAAGCATAACTTTCTCTAACAATGTAATTCTGACCCCTTTTTTTAGTAGAAATGTCTTGCTACTATATTTTCCTTGAAAGTATCTGACTTTTACAGGAGCCTTTTGAAGAGGAAAATATAAGGAAGTAATTACTACATCACATGTAAAGAAAGGCACACTGAAACCACTTTATCATGTTCTTGCTTGTAGGAAAGCAAAGGAAGACACCAGAAAGTTTGTTTTGTTTTCAGTAAGGATTTGGACCCTGATGAAGACTATGGGTTGGATGTAAACTGAGGTCCCAATTCACTGATGGACACAGAAAACATTTATACATTATATCTTTTATGTAGCTTTATACATCCTATCCTGCCTGAGGTGGAGAGTAGGTGTCTGGATAGACAGGGCTTACTCACCCTGCAGAGCACTCTTCCTTCTTACTGCTTGTAGCCGGGCCACGATGGAGCACAAGGTGGGCTCTATCTTAGTGATCTTGGTAGTCAGATGTAGTCATTTGGGCAGATCTGAGGGTGAGAGTTTAAACTCCCTCAGCTAGAGACAGTATGTACACCCAGTTGCTGCACCTTGGAAGGGGACCAGAGACTTAGTACTGATGAACAAAATGGTCTGCTTCAGTTTAGTGGTTTTGGTTAGGTTTTATTGGGGGTTTTTCCTCAGATAAAACAAACTGTAAATTTTGGATGCAACTGGGCTTTTATAATTTTGGGCATGAAAAAAAATTCTTTTGCATAGGAAGGCATTTTTGGAACCCTGATCAGCTGTGTGAGCTGCTCTTTCTTTTTAAATATATTTAAGATTCAAGCTGCACGTGCATAAAGAAGAAAATGAAGTAAACATCAAAATTAGTGTCCTAGATTTGAGTGCACAGAAAGAATCCCTTTCTAAGCAGAAGAGACACAAATTTTCTGCTGCTTATCTTTGCAGTGTCAGTGTGGCTCCCTGGACCCATAGCCTATACTTAGCCATACATTAATTCCTCATAAATTCTCTTGTTGCAAGACTTGCTCTCCTGTTGAGAAAATTGCATTGGGTTCTGAGGATGGGTTTTTCTTACACACAGATGTTCAAGTGGGCCGTGGCCCCTGCACGTGACACGTGCCCTTGCTACCATGCTATTGCAAATTGTCATTTGAGGGTGCTGTCAAAACTCAGGCATCAAGTAGACGTTAAACTGAGTGTTGCAGGTGATAAGGACATGGATTACTGTGCACGGACTGGCCTGAGATTTGTTTCCTTGGTCAGGGTCCATGCAGTCTTTGTTTGTTAAAAGAATCCAATAAAGCAGCAACTTAAAGAGATAAAAGAATTCAAGGAGACTTACCTCCTGGCTCTCTAGTTCTTCAGTTCTGCTTTATAACTGCTTTAATTTCACATGTATGACATTTTGTTAGATGGACTTGAGAGAAAACCACTTTCTAATGACAACTTTCAGTTGACATTATCAGGTGTGTCATTTCAGTGTCAGAAAGAGGAGACGGCTCAGGTTTTGACCAGACTGGCACTAATTATTTCTCTCAGTAGATAATGATCCTGTGCTAATTGATGGAAAGACACTGTTGTTTTGAATTCTATCACTAAACAGGGATCAATCTGGGATTACTGTCTCCAGTGTAGCATAACTGAACAGTGCTTATATGCATACAGTTACTTAATCATTATTCTTACAAGGTCATGTTGGGCTTAACTTCATGTGAAATGCCACAAGACTATTTCATAGCTGAAGTGTGAACAGGTGTTTTGGGGGTTTTTTGCTGTTTAATGCAATGTTGTAAATTAAATCTAATTGGCTGAAGAGCCACCTAGATAGGAATTAATTTGTTGGAGGACAAGATACCTGGGAGACATAGCAGATATTACATCTGTTCTTCTTTCAACATAAGCTGTTTCTGTTAATTCACACCTTGTGTTAGATCAATGGCTTCTGTTAAAAGGCAGAAGTTCCGGTTAAACTTGAGCCAGAGTTTAAAGATTTTGTTGCTGTGGTAAATGCCATTGCTTCCTGGATGTTCTAGATAGGATAGTAGCTGAAGGCAAGCTGGAAACTTGAGTGTTTATCATTTCTGGAGTGTATAAATGCTAATGTTCAGTACTGATGTTGAAACAGATGTGCTGGTTTTCACAAAGATCAAGGTCCCACCTTTGGCTTGGGCTCTGCAGCTTTCAAGTTCTCTCTGTGGTGCACTTTCTGGGTTGCAATAAGCCTAACCAGGAGTTCAGAACAAAGGCATCTGCTGACATATGATTCAGCATAAAAGAGGCACTTGATAATAAACTCAATGTTTAAAATAGTATTTACCCTTGGATGGGAGGGGCAGTTGGTGTTTCGTTTTGGTTTAGGAGGGGTTTTGAACGTGCTGGCTGCTATAGCCACTCAAAAATTTTTTGTTTGTGACTTCCAGAAGTGGCTCTTTTAGATTCAGTCAAAATATGCTATGTTTTGCAGTGCCATGAATAGACTGGCTTTTTTGCTCAGGGAGCCCTAAGAAAGATGAGATGTACTGAAGATCTCATGATTATGGCAAAATTTTGAAAAATGGTAATAAAAAAATGTGGTTGCTCAGGCTGTAGCAGAGGTGCTTAGGGCACAGTTGATGAGCTCTGGATCCCAAGTCTAAAATCTGCTGGCCCAGTGATTTACAGTCACATACTAATCTCTATGACTGAAGTAGCTCCTGGAATGCTAATGCAAAGCAAGCATCTGCCTTCTTGAACAACCTTCACATTAGGAGAATCGCAATCTAACTTCTTTTCTTGAGTGATCCAAAATTCTGGCACTGGGAGCAACCCAGGAGTAAAACAACAACACCTAATATAGAAGACTTGAAATCAGATCCCTACTAAATAACACAGTGCTTACCTCAGAATCAGTGTCACCCTTTTCCATTCCACTTTCTCTCCCACTTCTCTTTCCCTAGAGTAAGCAAGTCTCTGTCAAACTCTAAAACCCACCTCCAGTTAAAACTGAAGCAGAACTTAGGAAATGCCTGAACTAATTCATATGGTGTGTTGGTTGCCAGGCAAGAAGCAACACAGGAAACCACTACTTTGCTTTCTGAGTCCAGTTTAGCATTGGAGAATAGCAGTGTCAGCCACTAATTCCCCAGAATAAATCACCAATGTTTAATGAACTGACCTAATGTGATTGCCATGTGCAAGTGTGTTTCAAAGAATCTGGGGAGGTTGGCCAGCTAAGGTGTTGGAGCTGAGCCTGGTGAAATCAGCAGGACCTGTCTCCACTTGCAGTAATTTGAATTTGGCCTTGTATTTTGCAGTGTAGAATAAGAAGTTTATGTGCTTAGAGTCAAGGTTGTGCTTCCTCTGACAGCCACAAGTTAAACCAGTGATCCCAAACCTTTTAAGACGTCAGTTCGTACCCAGTCTCATGATCAAATTCTTGTGAAAATCACCATGAAAGATCATTCAATAAACCAAAGGGAGCCTCCTTACCAGGGTGCTGGGACATGAGCATTAACTGTAGACAGCTGATAGTCTCCATATCAGTATTACTACATGCACCTATACTTTTTCATGGCAATATTTTTAAGAGATCCTTGGTTTTCCTTATGTGCAGCATCCAGTATAACCTAAGTCACTTGTATATTTGGTACAGCAGATGGAAAAATGCCAGCGATGGGCTACAGCATGGACAGGTTTGGTAGCAAGTCATCTGAGTCCCTGGAGGCGTGTTGGGAAGCTGAGAGAGAAGGGCAAGGGTAGGAATCTGCGTGTCAACACACATCCTGTAGCCTGCACCTGCTCAGACACCTAAGGAGTTCTGGATTTGCAGTTGTGTTCTGTTTGTGCCCTTCCACTGTATTCCTGAGGGGAATGAAGATGCAAATTTCACATCATTTTTTTCAGTCTACATGGCATCCATTTCTCTCCTTGCTGAAATTAAAAATTAAATTTAATTTTTTCAGTGTTTTTTAAAGACTAATAAAAGTTCTCTCACAAAGTAGTAACTCCTTGTGGATCTGCAATAACTTCCTGTACTCTAAATGTTTTGGGGGTTTTTTGTCTCTGTGACCCTCCCTTACATGACTTTGGTCAAAGCACAAACAGGTAATGCTCCTAATGGAGCTGCTTTTCCCTCATGCCAGTGATTCAGCCAGCATCTGCAAGGTAAACAACTTAAGAACTTTCCATGTATCTCTTCATGTCTGAGTTAATGTCCCTTGGCTGATGTTGTGTAATGGCTTTCTGCCTGCTGCTAATGAATTATGAGCCACGCTCTCACCTTTATAATGCCATCAGTAATCCCTTCTAGAGCACAGTATCAATATGTATCTGTAAATCCACAGGCAGGGGCTGTTAAACTGCACAGCTGCAGTCCTCAACATGCTGCATGGTGTTGGACATTGAATACCTACTTCACCCCTGAGCGCCTTTATCTGAGCACCCAAACACTTATTTTTATGCCAGGTGGTACTATTGACTTGAAATGCCTCTACAGTACAGAAAAATTCACCTGTTAACTTTTCTGTCTTTGAGGTGTTAACAACTATTAGTCCTCCTTTATTTACTCTTTTTAACCAATTGGACTGTAAATACTGTACATATTTTTATCAAACGTTTCAATTAATGTAACAGTATTCTGTTAAGATGAGAAAGAACTGTACACTGTCCTTTTCCCTCTCCCAAAACATAAGGGTATCAGAACATAAAAAAGGTGGCTATTTCTATCCCATTCTTGTCCTTGTATTCCTACTTTTCCCCTTCCCTCTTGACTACAGAAGATGTCTAACTGCAAATACCGTATCATTTTCTGGGAGACCATTTGCTGTCAGAAATTGGACTTGTGCACAGTGGTGATTCATGTGGCAGTTGTGAATATATACAAAAGATTGTTTAAGCATGGACTGTCAGCAAGACAGAGCTGTGTGGTGTGCAAACTTCACTGCAGAAGATTGATTAGATCCATTTTGAAGCTTCTCTGCCTTCATCTACCAGGCAACAGCTGTCAGTGATTTTTCCCCTAAGCCCAGTGTTTCAAACTGTATCCATCTACAGTTATCACTGTCATTCCAAATAACCAATGCAAAATGAATCATTTCATGATAAAGTAGCATTTTACAACATGAAGTCTAAGGAGGTCTGCATTTATACTGCCTGGTCGAGATTGATGACAAAATGCCAGGCAGGGACTCCTTGCAAGAAATTGCTTGGATGTATTAATTTACAATTAACTTGTTTCAGGCAAACAATTCATACAACATAAAAGCCAAGTTGCCACATAAAAACAAAAACAAATTAAAGTAAGTGCAGATACCACCAAGCAGCAAATTAATTAGACAAGATGTACAAGCCTAAACTTTCAGGATAGTTACTGTCAAAGGGCTGTGCACTCTGCCGGCACTTCAGAAGTGTAAGAAGCTGCTTAAATGGACAAATGGAAACATTCATGTATTGTAAATGACCCTCACCTGCCATGTCGATAGCAAAGGGCCTGTCAGCTCTCCAGCCCGTGTACCAGCCGACGACTTTGCCGTTCTCCACGACCGGGCGCTCGTAGCGCCGGCCTCCCACCAGCCCCACGGGCCACACGGACACCTTGCGCGTCGTCCGCATCTGCAAGAGGCAGGCACAGCGTCACTGGCGGCGCGCACGTGCTCCCTGCAGGCTTCCTGGGAGTGCTGGTAGAAGCCCACGTTCATCATCACTAGGAATTCAAAAGCAATTCTAGCTTACAGATTGCAGCCCAACAGCAGTGAGTATTTGAAAGCTGCATGTGCCCACTCATTTTCTGTGAAATCTCCAGCTCCTTAGTCCATAGGCATCTCAATTCTACTTTAAATACCCCATTCATAATATCTTCTATGCCAAAATTTTTTTAAAGCTGTGAAAACAGGTTTTCTCTTGTTTGTTTGGATTTTTGAAGGCGTAATATATCTTTTTTATCTGCAAGACTACAGGAGTCTGGCAGTGGGCTTATTTCTATAGATTGCTGAGATACTGTAGAAACCCAGTGAGAGAAAATATTATAATAATGATTAATACACACTTCACTTAAGGACAAGTAAAATTAGTTTGGGACTTGTTAAAAATGCATTGAATAGAGGATATCATGATACACAACTCTTTCCTACCTGCAGCAGACCTGAGATGCAGCTCTGATCTATTAAGGATTCATGAAAAAAGATTGCTAGGGCTAAGTTTTAACTTCTATATTTTCCCTTTAAAAGCTCTGCTAAATTTCTGAGAACGACAAAAAGCAGGCCAGGCAGGATGCTTACTATCACCAGCTGCAGTTTTTCCCAGTGGTGTAAATTAACTAAATGTAAAACTGGAAGTGTGATCCTTATCTAATGTAGAGGAAGCTATAGGTATGAAGAAATGACTGTAGCAAGAAGTGTGCATGACTGGGAGTCACTTCAAGAAAGGCACTGAGGTGCTGGAGCATGTCCAAAGAAGGGCAACGAAGCTGGGGTAGGGTCTGGAAAGTGAATCCTGTAAGCTGAGCAGCTGAGGGAGTTTGGAGTGTTTAGCCTGGAGGAAAGGAGGCTTTGGGGGGGATCTTTCCACTCTACAACTGCCTGATAGGAGGTTGGAGCCAGGTGGGGGTTGGCTTCTTCTCCCAGGTAACATTAGGAAACAGCCTCAGGCTGTGCCAGAAAAGGTTCAGGTTGGCATCAGGAAAAAATTCTTCACTGAAAGGGAAGGCATTGGAACGGGTTGCCCAGAGAAGTGATGGAGTAACCATCCCTGGAAGTGTTCAGTAAACTGGATGTGGCGCTTAGTGCTATGGTTTAATTGATGTGGTGTTCAGGCAAAGGCTGGACTGGATCTTGGAGGTCTTTTCCAGCCCTAAAGATTATGAGTCTGATTCAGTGACTTCAGATAACTGGTTCAGTGGTCCATTTTCTTCAGTAAACAGGATGACACAAACCTTGACACACTGCTCCCCGTGGGAAAATCAGATGGTCTGGTATGAGAACTTGAGCAGGCAAGTGCACAGACACAACAACTTGCACAGTTTAACCACATCGGTTCAAAAGCCACTGTTCTAACTATTGTGCTTTAAATATGGTTCTATTTAAACAAGTACTAAACTATTTCAATGTAACGTGGGCTTAATTTGATCTATTCTAAAAACAGTCTAGTCTTTTGTTGTAATTGAAACTTATTCCTTAGGGAAAAGTTATCCCTTTTTCCTTCCAAGCACTCCTCTCAGCAAAAATAAACACAGTTTTACATATTTGTAACTGCAGTCCCCTATCGATGGATGCCGAAGTAAAAGACAACCTTGGTTAAATATTAAACACTTCCCTCTCTCTCTGCCAAGGTGAAAGATTTATCATGCATATCATGAAGACTTGCAGGAGCTGCACCAAAAAAAACAAAGACATCACATTAGCGTGGTTCACGTTTCTAAGCTAGAAACATTAGCAGATTCTTAGAGCTTTCACATAAGGAAGGTATAAAATACATATTTAAAAATCCACAAAAATGTAGGCACACACAGAAGAGAGACATGCACCTTCTTTCCCTCCAATTATTTGTGTATCTTCAAATTTATCAAAAATTCCTCTCTTCCACCTTAATAACTGTTGTAGCAAGCAGAACATCTCAGTAGCAGCAGCCTGTAGTGCTTAAAAGCAGGGTATGTATTCAGTTGGCAATATAGGGAATTCTTGTGATAAGGATTCTGTCCAAGCCATTGCCTGGTTAATTGCCAGTGAAAGACTGCCATGAATCCTTCTAAGGTTATTGATAAACATATTTACCTGCAACTGTTCTCCCTGCTTAACTTTCCAATCTCTGCCACTCCTCCATAGGAAATGCAGAGTTAGCAATTCGCTATTTGGATATGGACAACGGCCAAATCTCCTCATGAAGACCTTTTAGCTCTGGTTTTAATGACACATCTCTTTTGCTTATTTTGCTAACAGCATATTTATATTAACATCCAAACATACCAGACATGGACACAGGGAATCATCCTGCTGGGCATGTCTACACAGGTAAGTTTTCAAGAGCGTCATTAAGCCACATACACCCAACTGTGCTACACCAGTAAATACCACAGGATAAACAGACATGGTGCCATTAATACCTCCTGGAGGGTGTGGATACCTGAACAAATTATCAGTGTTCAGAATTGCAACACTTAGGCCACCCTGTGCCAACTGCCTGTACCTAAACTCAAAATGCCACAAGACAAGGGCAGGCACACTCTGACTGCAAAAAGTGGCCAGAGCACAGTGCACCCATACCCTGCCTGTGTGCACAGTAAAAGTTTGGGCAGCTGTGTCGCAAAATGAGCCAGGTTACACAAGGCTTCTGAACTGGGTCGATAGAGGTCTCAGCACCTATGCTGGCAGAACCAGACGGATTTACATTAATACTCTGTGATACGCAGTGTGTTGGAAAATCTTGTCAACGAAAAGTATCTCACTGACCTCATAAAACCAGCATGAAATGACCCAAAAAGTTTTAAATTCATAATCTTGGGTCAATCTCAGTGTCTGTGAGGTACATCAGTAAAGCCACCACACATCAGAAGCAAGTAACCCTTTACAGAGCTCTTACTTTTGTTCTTGGGTTACTTTATTCTCACAGGTTACATTTTTGAAGAACGAAATAAGAATACAGCAATTCCTTTAAGTAAAAGCTGAAAGAGCACATCTAGACCAGTATTTATGCTAATTCTGAAATACCTCACAGCCTCAGGATATGCTAGGCAGATGAAAGTAGGAGTATTTCTTTTAATCTTCTGAGAATAGCATTACTGCAGTTAACATACTGATATGTGAAGGCTGTATTTATGTATGATGGGGAAAAAGCTATTATTTGGATTAAAAGGCCAGCTTGCACCTGGAATTTTATGCTGCTAATCATTGGGACACAAAAAAGTGATTCAAAAATGTGTTAATTCTGAATAGCTATAGTGCCGTGGGTTAAACAACTGCCAAAAATCCTAGGACTTACAAACAGCTTCCTAAATGACTCTTCTATCTGTCATTGTAATGACAGAGGTAGCACACGCTGTGCCAACACTCAGCATTTTAAGTCCTGGTAGCTTACATGGATGGGATTCAACTTACTTACACTTCACTCTCTGCAAGTTAAGCATCTGGTCTGTCCTAGTTAGAATTCTGTAGTTAATGAGCAGAGATAGGACCCCACTGGCAGGACTCATCCTGCCTGGCTTGGACTGCTCTCTTGAGGTAGAAATGCTTTTGTCCTCTATTTATGAAACAGGGTCTTGGCATAGGAGGAGAGTGCTGTACTGGGTGGGGGAGGATGGTAGAACAAACGTGAATGAAGTAGGAGGGGGAGGAGAATTGGGAAGGAGTGGGCAAGTAAATGACAGGAGAGACGAGTAACAACTGACCGAAAAAATGCCATGAGGTGATGGACATATAACAATAAATACAGTAACAACAGAGTAATTGCTGAAGAATAGCAAGTGAAAATGCAGGAAATGGAGCTGAGCAATTAAAGACCGTGATAAAAGCATTGCTAAATTTAGCATCTCATTAGTCAATCAAGAAAAGCTGCTTAATGGGATGTGCTGGACTGATGGATAGGGAAGATACCAAGACAGTAACAAAATATAAAAGCCCAAGGGGAATGAAGGCAAATGACAGAGAAAAGGAAACATGGCTGTACTTCCTACAGGGAAAAGGCTTCCAGACTGGAACAGCCATCCTAGTGTTTTTGCAGCATGATGTCGATGTGTTTCTATTCGGGATCCAAAGCCCTCTGCAAGGGCAAACCTGCACCACACCTGGTAAGCTTTTTTCTCCCCATCATTTCAACCCCTGCGTGATTTGTGGTCTGTCTTGGTCAGGCTACAGGTTCACATCCAGGCTCACCGTCCTACCCCACACCCCTGCCCATCCCAGTGATGCTCCAGCAGATTTCTATGCAAAATTACGATTTATTATTACCAAAGACAGGATCTAGAGCTCCTTCACTACAACACTTCCTCAGGACAAAATTTTATGGGTTAATGCATAAGCACAGCCAGGGTCCCTATCAGTTCTCTGCATTATTCGCAGGCCATTTAAAGCCAAATTCTGCTTCAACAAAACTTACATGAGCACTACAACTCAGCCAGACAGCTCAGCAGTGATGTTGTGCCTGTTTACTGAGGCTTTGGACAGAGCTCCTGTCCCTGCTTACCATCACTTCAAAGAAGGTACTGAGGCATGGAAAACCTGTGCCTGTGGCTTTTGTGGTTCAGCAACTGTGAGGCTCAGGGGTTAGGAACTTCAAAAGGCAAATTTGTTGTTGGCAGACTTGAGTGTAAAGGGTATTCTCTATGGGAACACTTGTAGAAGGGGTCTACAAATCAAAAAAATTGTAATTCATTGATCTAGCCTCTTCTGCAGCCCTCCCAGGTGATCTACTTCACCATCCTCCCTACTGGAAATCTTTCTTTCCAAGCATCTGCTTTAAACCTCCTCTGCTGATTTGTACACAATCTACATTGCAGAGGGAGGATAGATTAATTCCCCCTTTTCTCCAGCAGCATTTGATGTATAAGGTACAATGATTACTGTTTCTAAATTATATCAGCATCCTTGGGCACAAATGTCAATATTGCTTCCCTACAGAAGAAAACTGTACCAAATTTAACTAAAGCAGCTACAAGCTACTTTCTGGGGATTGGGACAACTTCCAAAACATTTGCTACTCATTTTACTTCTGGGCCCTTCTGTTTACTGGTTTTCTCATTCTACTCCCTATCATTCTACCGGGTTGTGGTCACTGTGCCTCTGAAGAGCTGCTGACCCCGTGTAATTAATTCACAGTAACAGTATCTGTTTCACAGGTAAAATCACTGCTGTCAGTGCAGAAACAGGGCGTACTTGGTACTTTGTAACCAAGCGTCTCTCCACTAAACCTGTTTCTAATAGACCCCCCCCCCCCCCCCTTTTTTTGTCTCTGTTTCCTCTCATTTTTAAGCTATTTCGTTCTCTGCCAGTCTTTTCTAATCCAGCCTCTTTAGCATAGGTATTATATGTCGATGTGGAAGAAAAATGTCAGTGTGCATTTAAGATCTGTCATGTACTCCTAAATCATTTATATACTAGAAAGGTATTTAATGCACTGCTAACTCGTATTTGGATCACTTTTTATTCTGAAGAAAATAACTAATGACTGCCAGCTAATACTTAATTCTGTCTAGACTACTGAACGTTATTTTTCAGACCATTGCAAAAAATCTGATTTTTCCAACCAGCTCCAAGAGATACAACAAAAGATTTTCATGTTTTCAAAGATTAAAGAGATTCACTTATACTACTTTTAAATCTTTTGCATAAATATATCCATTTAAAAATACACAGAAGTTAGCTTAATACAGTGTATAAAGATTAGGACAGTTATGTAAATGTTATTGAAATGACACTAACCCTTCCCTATTCAAAGCTGGAATAAATAGTAAATATTCACCTCTTCTATAATTTCTGAGTTCCCCTCAAAATATTTCACAAAGATGATCACAGGAAAACTGAAGCCTGTGTGACATGCAATGCCGCAAGTATTTCTGTTCTATTTTTAATAGCAAGGAATTCTTTTTTTTAGGCTACTGAAATGGCTGTTAAAAGCCATTAGAATATCTGCCACCTTCATAGACACCTTTTGATAGGAAAGGGCAGGGACACAAGGAAATTCCTTCAGTCTGAATCTGTGGCTCTTTGAATCTTGAGCTACCTGTAAAGACTACCTCAACTTAAAGAGAGCAGGATGAGCTCTGTGTCCTCATACCTCCTTTCCAGCTTCAACTCCACCATCATATTCAGGGCACTCTTGTGCAGGCAAAAGCTACAGCAAATTGAATTCTGGTCCACAACTCAGTGGGCAATAGGACTAACTGCTAAGCTACTGAAGTTTGGGTTGGGTTTTTTTACCCCTTAGAAATGAGAATTAGGGCCGTGATCTACTCTGAATTCCATGCTGCAAGGCTGCATTCAGATCACACCTTAGAGTGTGGATTTCTCTAAGGACACCCAGTCTGCAAATCCTCTCCTTGCACTCAGACAAGACAGTGGAATTTGCCACACTTGCATGCTCTAGGCACCCAGCAAACATTGCCATGAAATTCTGGGCACCAATGACCAGAAGCCTAGGGGTGCCAGGGAGGGAGAACATGGTTTTAGGTTCAAGCATTTTAATTTCAAACATATCTAAGTTTTGGTGTCTGAACAAAATACAAGCAAAGGTGGCAGAAATAACCTAGACAGGAATCTCAAAAACTCAAAAACATTTTTGAATGCACCAAGCTCACTTTCAGACAGATACTGAAGACCTTTACTCCTCTTCTTGTACTCCTTAAGCTGTTCACCCCTCACCTTCACAGGTTTCAGGGCAGTCTGCACAATCAACAACAGAGCGTTGTTCCTCCAGTTTGCACACATATCCAAATGTGGACCGAGGAAGGGATGGCCTTTGGCCAACTATTCAAAATATGGAAAGAGCAGAGAAAATGCTTGAGACATAGAAATGCCTGAATTATATGAAGAGTTAAGGGAAGCGGAACTTAGCTGTCTATCTTCAGTTTCCAGTGCTTAGGTTAATCCTGTTTTTAAAATCTCTACTTGAAAGTGGAATGCCAGATTTATCTAAGGTTTTCTTCTCTGGAAGTTTAAAAATGTGAAATTGGCAGTTGCTAGGCATCAGTCACAATATTACAATAACTTGCATTCAGGAGTAAGATGAAGCACAAATGCACCAGAAACTGTGAGAGAATCACTCCAAAATGAACAGCCTGTGGTAAAAATAGAAGCTATGGTGAGTCATGTAGAAACATTTGTAAAGCATCTTAAATATAATAGTTTGGATTTCAGGCCTCTCAGTGGCTTTTTTATGAATGCAGGCTGACTTATAACAGATATTTTCAGAAAGCAGACTTCTTTTTGAAGGACACCTCCAGATGAACAGATCACACCTGGGCAGAAAATACATAAATTATTTCTGAGGTCTGGATCCCAAAATAATGAATGACAAAATACAATATTCCAGAACCACAGGCATTAAAGTAAAAGCATGATTTTTCACCTGACCACCACTACACTCTCAAGCAGAAAGAGTTGGGAATAATTTAAAAGCCACACCTCTACTCCTGGAAATATCTGTTCATCATTGCTGCAGCCCAGTTTAGTACTCTAAAGAATTTAACAATCCCTGAACATATTGGTTCTTTCCCTGCAGCCTTTCCATGGAAGGTGACCATTTCCTAACAAAATGCTAAACTGAGCCAAGACTGTAGCAGCAGAAACACAAAGCAGGCTCTCCACCGTATTCTAGAAAGGACAACTAAACCGGCTTAGACCCTGCCCAGTTTGAATCTGAGAACATAGTTTCACCAGTTAAAAACTGACCTATCCACCCACATGCCATTGTAGATCTTAGGAAAAAAGATAATTATAAAGAACACCCAAGGGTTCCAGATTTACTACAGAAGGTGACATTTTCCAGACTACTGTAAGCTGGGGGTTTTTTTCCTGATTTCCATGAAACACACTCTTCCTAGGTCTACTGGGCCCAGCTCACTCCACATCAAATATAAAGCACTCATTCCTACAAGCACCAGGCAGAAGTACTTCGGACAGAGATTAGAATTTCTTCATCAAAAGCTCTCAGAAGTATCCCATGGCATTCCATGTCAAAGCATGCTCCTTTTTGATCATGGCCTCATGGTTTATACACTACAACTCACAGTAAAGCCTTTGCTGATCTTGCTTTGTTAAAAGGCTCCATCTTCTGTAAGAACACTAGGGAGACCCACAGCAAAAGTGCTGCCTCAAACACAATCCTTCACCGACGTGCAGTTCCCTTGCTTGCCTTCTGCTCCGCAGTCCTGCTTGCTTGACCTCTGAGCAAAACACTTCCCTAACACAAATGTTTCTTTCATGCTGGCTCTGCAGTCCTAACTACGCTTGCTTCCCATCTCCCCAAGCCCTCACTGCTGCTACTGAAACCAGCTTTGGCTCAGAAGCAAGCCATTACAAAGGGGACAGACCTGCTATTTCACTAACCAGCAAATGTACACACCTGCTTGCACACAGTGCTGCTGGCACTGTGGGGCCTACCATCCCCCGTGCCCATGTCAGTGACATGCTGGAAGTCACACAACCAGCACGGGATGGTGGTAGGATGAGAATTCCGAGCTCCTGTCTCATCCTCCAACATTTAAGCTACTCCCTCCTAATGAGCAGCTGCAGTTTATCAGACTTCCTTCGGGATTAAGCAACTGCAGGTCTGAAGAACTGTTCCTGGCGGACAACAAACTGAAAACCCTCCCTCTCAGGTATAGTTACCACCATTTTCATAACAGGGATTACTACCAAATTCATCTGCAAACAACACATTCTGAAGCTGTTCTCTTCATGCTTGGAGAAGACAAGTATAATTTACACTCATAAATCAATCAATTCCTGAAGGAGAGATCAGGATTTATCACAGAGCTGTCAAGCCAGAATCCATGAATACATAGATTTTCCTTTATCGAGTCAAAAAGCAACCAGCCCTCTAGCAGTGCCTCGACTGAAAAGTCAGGCTCCTGGCTCCCTCTAAATGTAACTTCCCACATGTAAAGGCACATCCCGTTGGCAAAGCCTGCCAATGGACTTCATTAACTTTGCCAGGTTGGCAAGGCATTCCCCATGATAGCACCAGTGGCATCCCAGAGACCCTGCCAAAAGCTCATTAGTGACCCCAAAAAACAGTCACAGGAACTTGCAGCGGCAACTGAAGCAAAAACTCCTTCTCTGCTTCTGTAACTGAGCTTTCCAAGCACCCCATTTCTCAGGGAAAACTCATTCACGTATGTGTCTGCCTGCAAACACCAGGCTCCAAACAAACAGCTCTTTCCCAGCAGCTGAACACAGGGGAAAGGGAACTCTTAGGGCTGCAGAGACTCATGCTAGAGGTTGCAATTCTTGTTAGCAAGAGAAAACACAGGTTGCCTCTTGTGCTTGCAGTTTTCAAGGTTAACCCTTTGGACAGCTTTATCCCTCTGCTTTCCTGATTTCCTAGTTAATTAGAGAGGTAATTTGTACCTTTCTGTTTCATAATTCACAGCACTTAGTAGAATAACGATAGAAATTAAAAGAATAAATGTGACTGGACTCCTTTTCAGTAGCTGTGGAGCCCTCAAGAGAAACACCTGCCAATTCTATTCCTTTAGCTTGTCCCTAATGTTGGTACTCAACAACAAAAAGGCAAAAGAAACACAAACAAATGAACAGTAGGTATTTATCTCCAAATATCTTTTGCCCCATATTACTCATTGTGCCAAAGTCTATTTTCTGTTTCAATTAACAGAATCCCTAAGATTCAGTCAAATTAGCCTTATTTCTACAAATACACATATGAGCATTCCCATAACATCAAAGAGGGGTACGTGGAATTGCTCCACATCATAATGCACTGAGCACAGCTATCAGAATTTTTAAAAATCAATTGCAACAAAGGTTTAGCCTCTAGGCAAAGGTCCTTAAATTAGCAGCTTCGATGCTGAATGCCAAGTGGGCAAAAGAAGTAGGGCATCCCTGCTGAATGGGGACCCTCCACCTGCCCACACACTGGAAATGAAAAGGGATGCATTATGAACCTAAACACAAACGAACCCAAGCATTTCTAAACCAGCTTTCTCTAGGAAATTGCATGTGCTCACATTTCTGTGTACCACGTTCACTTTAACTCACTGACTGTAAAGCACGCGAGGAAGAGCTCTGCTCGGCAGCCAGATGGGTGCACACCTCGAACTACAGTTCTGTCCAGCAGCAGAACACACAGACCGCAGCATGTCTGAAGTCCTGTGCTGCCAACTTACTTTTCTGTTTCCCTCCCTCATTTCCCTGCCAAGGTTACTCTCCTGGCTGTCACAGAAGACGTACATGATCTTTCTTCTACTGTTTTATGTCCACTTATTAAACACCCTCCTTCCTGCCAGGGGAACCCAGAAAGAAAGCTGGATACCCTCTGCCCCGAGCACTTGCCAATTCCCACCAAAATGAAACAAAGCCCTTCACCAAAGGGAGGCAATAAAGACGAAAACAGGTCCCTTCACAAAAGAGACTTGAAAGGGTGTTCAAGCCGTTACACAAGCGATTTGCTGCTTTTAAGAGCGAAAGGCTTCAAAAAAGGCAACTCCACGTGAAGAAGACGGCTCTGGATTAACTCATTAGTGCCAAGGAGAAAACTGTGAAGGATGGCGACTCCTGACGCGAGTTTGCCCTACAGGGAGAGGGATGCAGCATAAAAAAAAAAAAAAACAAAAACAAAAAAACCAACTGTCAAAGAGCACTTTTCAACCCAGTTTTAACAAAAACACAGGATCCCTTATATAAACCTTAAACTTGCCTCGCTCCGCAGGAAGGTGAGAAAACAGCAGTAAAAAGTTGCGCGAGTATGGCGAGGAGGGACAAGAAACTTAAAATCAGGAGAGCGGTGGGCACACAGAGGCAGCCCCGGGGAGCCCGGGGACGGGCGCTGCAAGGTCTCCGGGCGGGGAGCGGGCTTGACTTACCCGTGCCCGGACTTTTTAGGTAAGGGGCACCGAGCGCGCCGCAAAGTGGGGATGGGACACAGCCCCGCGCAGGAGCCTGAGCAGGGGAAAAGGCAGAGCCTGAGGGGAGCGGCGAGAAGCGGCGGGGAGCGGGGATGGGGACGCGGCGGGGAGCGGTGTAGCGTGGCGGCCGCGCACCCCCCCATCCCGCACGCACCTCCTGGAACAGCTCCAGGCTGTAGGTGTTGTCGTCGTCGGCGAAGAAGAGCACCCCGGGCTGCGGGGGCGGCAGGTGCTGGTGCCGCTGCCGCAGCCAGGCCAGGCCGGCGTTGCGCTGCTCGGTGGCGCGGGGCAGCCCCGGGCGCTTGTAGCGGCGCGGCGTGGGGACGTGGAGGTGCGTGCAGGGCAGCCCGGCGCCCGCCACGAAGCGGGTCACCAGCTCGCTGCGCGCCGCCGCGTCCTCCACCAGGATCCAGTGGAGCCGCGACACCTGCCGGAAGGTGTTGGCCAGGCGGGTGAGCTCGGCCTTCTGCACCGGGCGGCTGTAGGTGGGCGTGATGGCATAGATGGTGGGCAGCCCCGCCTCGGGCCGCCGCCGCGGGGCGGGCGGCCGCGCCCCGCCGCTACCGCCCTCGGCCCCGCCGCGGGGGGACAGCGCGGGCAGCGGCGCCCGGCTGCTGTCGATGTCCAGCACGATGATGACGATGAGCACCCAGGGCAGCAGCAGAAGGAAGCGGCTGAAGAGCAGGGACTTCATGCTGCCCCCGGCGCCCTCCCGCCGCGCCGCCGCTCAGCGCCGCCCCATAGACGGGAGCGGCGGGGCTGCCCCACCGCGCTGCTCCGCGGGGCGCCCGGGCGGCGGCGGCGGCCGGGGCGGGCGCCGGGCGCTCCCTCCCTCCCGCGGGCGCGGGGGCCGCCGGCGGGTTGGGTCGGGGAGCCCCGCGGTGCCTGCGGTAGCCCGGCGGGGCAGCTCTCGCAGCGCCTCTATTCCGCGAGCGGCCGCCCTTCCTCCTCCTCTTCGTCCTCCCACTTCACCCTCGGCATCGCCGGACCGGGGCTCGGCGGGGGGCTCTGGGGAGACGCTCCTTCTCCTCCGCTTCCCCGGGCGGCTCTGGCGGTGCGCGGGGGCGGGGAGGGGAGGGCGGGCGCGAAGGCGGGAGGGAGGGTCCCCGCGGGCGGGGGCTCCCGCCCCGCCCCGCTCCGGCTGCCGGCCCCGGGCGCCGCGGGGAGAGGGCGGCGGCGGCTCCGGGAGCCCCGCACTCGGCGCCCTCGGGCGCGGCGCCGGGGTCCGGCCGGCAGGGAGGGGGACTCGGATGGGGACGGGGTTCTCCTTCTCTCCGTGGCCGGCGACAACTTCGTCCGGCGGCCGGGACGCCTTCCCCGGGACAACGCCGGCCGTCCGACGGGCCGGGCAGGGCTGGGGTAGGCGGAGGGGTCCGTGCCCCAGTACTTACCCCTCGGAGCAGCGGAGAGCCGGTCGCCTCGTTTCTGCTTCGGTTTGATTTTTTTTTTTAAAGGAGGGAATATTTTCGACCCCGGCCGAAGTGAGAGGTTGTAGAGAAGGCGGCGGTTCTCCGCGGCTCTCCTCGGTGCCCGTCAGTCGGCGTCGGCCCCCGCCCCGCACCTCCCGCGCCGCCCTACGAGCCCGCACTCCCTGGACCGCGTCTCCCCGTTGTTTGGGCGTGCATCTTCCCCGGAGATCGTATGGACTTGAGAGCTCCTTCTTACAAAGCATACGTCTATCACAATTTCGTAATAATCCGCCTGTCTTTATTTTGGTAAAAAGGCATTCATCAGATGCTGCAACACACACGAAATGCACATCTAAAACCTCTTACAAACCGTTTCCTCCCAGGGAAGTTTCTGATGCATTTTTCAACACTCCCTGCTGTCATAACTAAACACTTCCACACAGCTCGAATTATGCTTTTAAAACTTCATGCTGCACAAGAACACAGAAGCGCAGCAGCAGTGTTTGCAAATTGCTGAATTCTCCACGGCTCTCTGATTAAAATGTAGAGATCGAATGACGTTCTTACTGGCTTCCGAGCTATTTGAGATAAGAAATAGAATGATTCGTCACTGATACTTTGACTTTTTGGTAGGAATAGCATGGCTTGCAGAAATCAGGGATGCATGCACACCAGCCTCCTGGGTTTACACTACTGCTTTCGTTCCTGTTTTATAATCATCCTTCACATTTGCATGAGTATAACAAATGTAGATAATGTGGACACTATGTCTATCTATCATTCATATCTATCCCCAATCAATTTGTTATTCGAAAGGACACACACAGATAGGACATCGAAGGGATGTAATGTAAGCTGAAATTCATGAGAAAGTGAGGGTGACACCTGGCCAGGCACTGAACGTCTAAATGAAGAAACATCTGTGTAGCAGAGAGCTAATTAGAGCTAGCATGTTTAGTGGAGGAGTGGAAGGGTTGTTATGTGATTAATGAAATAATATGGAGGAATGGAGTGAGCATAAACAGTTCGATATATTCAAATCAAGAACATCTCAGACACAAAATTACAGTTGCTAGTTTTATGCTGATGCAGTTTATCTAGAGGACAATCACCTAAACTGTGTCTCTCCAGTGACTGAGCACACCATTGTTTTCTCATTTCCAGTACAATTCTATTTACAGAGATAATTCGTTCAAATAATGCAAACGTGTACCAAAGCAACATACCAAGAAGACATTGCTTGTTCTCATTTGAAAGTCAGCAATCATTTGGAAAAGTTAATTCTAAGCTTGCCACTCCTAGATATGCTATGATACCATGTCAGGATTCTCAAAAACTTATTGGGGCAGAACCTAGAAACTGAGGGTTACAAATGGATGTGTTTAAATGGCATTCTTTATATCCAAATATATTAAAATATTTTAAAAGTACTGTTTTTCCCTCTATATTACCTTTCATCCAAAAATACTACCTTTAGTTAACTTGTATGTTGTATTCAGAGCCTGTAGAGGATACTTGATAGTTGATGGCTATAAGACCTTAGTAAAGGCAGCAATAAGAATAGCTGAACATAATTGCAGCAGTTTAGGAAGGAGCACAAACAGTAAGCACCAGGGAGGTATCCCGATGAACTCTGTGGGGATCTTCCACCTCTTTAATTGTGTTCCTGAAAGCTGGTAACTGTGTTTCTCTACGCTTGGTAACAAATATTTACTGCCTTTACTCCTATCACGGTTGATGTAGCAACTATATGAGACACATGGTGATTTGATAACAAATTGCAACAACTACATTTTCCCCTCAGAACCATGGTAATGTTTTCAGGTGCCACAGAACAGGCTCGGAGGTCATGAGCCAGATACATTGGGTGTGATATCAAATAATGCAGCAGCATTTTCTGTTAGCTTCATGTGTAGATTATTTTAGATGGAATGGTAAAAGATAATGAAGGCACTACATACAAACCAACTGCTATTTATTAAATTGTTGCTTCTTGATAAGCAAAGCAGAATGTTCTTCCTCTGGAAATTGGAAGAACCCAGTCAAATAACCACTCCATTTGTGGGGACAAACTGTCTACAGAGATAGTCTTTTCAGCTGAACATCTTAGCACTGGTTATTATAAAAATTGTCACATTTGATTTGAGGCCTCAGGTGCAACTCTGAAACAAAGGACGAGTTTCTAACTTGTGATGGATGGTACCAATCACTGTGTGACTCAGGCTGTTCCTATGGTTTCACACATAGTATGCAGCACAGTGCATATTCTGGGTAGTATCAGAGTGTGTGGGCAGGCGTTCCTCTTTAGGATCTGGTCCAGAATTGTTCGTTTGCAGTAGTTTATGGCTTGGCTCATCTATTATGGTGTTGTGATTGCTGCCCCCATTCTCCAAAGATTTTTTTCAGAGATGTGTCAGGACTTGGCATCCAATTTTTCATTTGTTTTCAAAAAAAGCTACCTCTACTTCAGTTTCTTGTGCTTCTTACCAGCGGAGGATGCCTGACTCTGGCAGGAGAATGCTTGACACAGTCCTAGAAAGCAGCCTGTGTGTGCAAGTGTGGATATGCACACACATACAAAGAAATCCCATCCCTAAGAACATTCTCTACAGGCCCACAGAGGCTTGTTTCAAACAGGAGCACACAGCAGATGCTGTCTGGATGCAGTCACAAAGGGTTGTGTAATGCTAGCCAGCAACTGTGTGCCCTGGCTCCTTTCTTCTTCATTGCTTTCAGTCTTTCCAGTATGTGTAGAAAAGGATAGATGTGGCAGCAGAGTCGCCTTAGCTGTGCAATAGATGTACTGTTCCCCAGTCTTAAAACAATTCAGCTCTTCTTGCTTTTCTCCCCCTGCTGACTCGGGGTCACCCACCCATCAGGCAGCTCTCTCTGGACACTTCTGCTGCAACCCAGCACTCCCATCCAGCCTCTCAGCTGGACATGCCTAGGAGGGGACAAGCTGGCCAAGCCTTTTGCTTGCTCCATTTAAATTTCCCCAGTTTCTGAACATCAGGATTCACTAAAGCTAGGTACATTAAAAACTGTGTTGTTTTGGGGTTTTTTTTCCAATTATTGGAAAGTTGGTATGAGTTATAAGATAGCATTTGAAATAAAGCTATTAAAATTTATTGTTTCATAGATTCTGCAGCTGATAGAACTATTACAGTCCCGTGGGAAGCAGAGGCAAAATCAGTTGGATAAACATAAAAATGTGCAATTATTTTCAACTAGTGGATAAAACACTGCAGAGAAATAGTTTCTATTTCACATTGCTGTAATTGAATAGATTAAACCCAAGGATGGTTAATTTCTTTGGGCTGTTTCATGTTTTTCTTTCAAAAGCAGTGACTGGTGGTGACTGGAGGTGGGTAATTATCTCTGGCATGCAAAGGGGGCTCATCAACTTGGTTTCTGTGATGGGTAAATCCAGATGCCAGGTGACTCAAATCACAGCAGGCAAAAGCATAGCCTGCCTGTCTGAATGAAATATAGGCAGTGTAGTTTCTAGTGTTTGCAGTTACACCTTTTGGCATCGCTCAGTCAATCAAAATGTGTAATTAGCCAAAAAAAAGGCATTGAGGCTGCATCCCATGGGAGTGTCAGAGAACATCCACTGTGTACTGCACACTCAGGGGCACAAGCCTGATCTCAGTGGACTCACTGTGTTTCCAGGGATTCAAATGAGAACAGATTTATTATACGTTAGTTAAGGCTCAAAAGACCAATGTGTAAGCCAGGTATCCTACAGAGAAAGTGATGTTCTGCCATCTGACAGGCACAGATCACCACCCTAAGTGTCTGCACAGAGGTATCTTGCCATCAGCAAGGGGTAAAAAAATGAATCCCCAGCACAGGATATGTCAAAAGCATAATTTCTTCTGTCCATTTCTGCTCCTTTAGACTTATTTCAGCCTCATTAGACCTCCTAACAGTTTTTCTAAGAAAGCACATTTTCCTATACTATCCAGATATGGAAGCCCCTGAGAAGTTTGATCATCCAACTCAGAAGATGAAGCCCCAAGCCCTCACACAGGACACTGTGTGTCAGAAAACACAGGCAGTGGAGACTGGGCTGGACTTGCTCATATAACATATACAGTGTCCCTGCTGCTCCAGAAACAGGAAACCAGCTGGCCAAGATGAAAATGAGGAGTGAGATTGAATGTTTATCTATGCAAGTAGGCCATTTTGAAATAATTTTCTCTGTTCTTTGTTCCTTTTCCTAATAAGCCAACTTGTTTATCACTATAGTAACCAGTGACAGATTCCTGGAAAAAAGAGCTGCAAATGCCCATTTGGACTTCTGTGGTCATGGGTGGTTGGTATGAGCAAGGTGTCACACCTGCCTCCCAGAGCCCTGAAATGCCATGTAGGGAAAGAGCAGGGTGAGGCAGGCATGACATGGTGTGACACAGTGTGAGGTGGATGTGCAGAGTGAACAGGGCTAAGCACAGCTTGATGGAAGCCATCACAAAACTAAATATTTTTGTTTTAGATGAAAATAAACCTGTTATACACAAGGCGAAGTAAGTTTGAAGTGCAGAGCTGAGTCCAGAATGGAAAAGATTTAATTATCCTTCTGTGACATGGGCTTTGGTGATGAGGACTGGAAGAGGCAGGAAATGGATGTACAAGCAACCTGCTCAGAGGAGGTCCTGCAGGCACAGGTATGGATAGAAATCAATGCTCTCACCAAACATCTGCTGACAGCAAACACATCTGAAACCTGTGCCAGTGACCTTCTTGTTGGCACTGAGCCACATTCCAGGTGACATCTTAGCACAGGGGGTCCGATGCTGGTCAGCACCGGGGTGCCGCGACCTTCCTAGAGAGAGCGTCCTGCAAAGAACAACTCTTCCAGGGGCGGTGGCAGGCCTCCCTGGGCAGCAGGGGATTTCAGCAAGTGTAGCAACTTCTCTGCTACAAGTGATTCCAGCTCCTGTGATTCAGCTCTTTGTGAAATCACCCAAGGTGAACTTGGGGACAGAGAGACAGGAGCCTCGTATGGCAATTCCACAGAGGTAGCTTTTATGGTCCAGCAGCCCCCATGAAGGGAAGGCCAGGGACAAAATCTCCCTGCTCAGGGGCAGAAACAGGGGCTTTTTATGAGAAAAGCAAGGGGTGGGGTAGAAACCAACTAGCCAACTGGGTACAGGCTGTCACCATAAAGAAACAAGGCATGCTGGGGGTGGTTCATTTTGTCACCATGACCCAGAGGAAGGTTGCTTATCTCTGGGGAAAGTCTTTTTGCCCTCAGGCCTCTCTCCTCCAAGGGACTGCAGAGGGCTCTTGTGCCTCTCAACATCTCACAACATCATCTCCACAACATCTCACAACTACAGCATTTGTTCGAGTGGCAAAGGTTCATGGGGCTGAGCAAAACATGATGTCCAGAGACAACCCTCAGGGGCAATATAGTTACACAAAAATTAAAGTGTTTATTTGCTTTTCAACCTAGACAAATTCATGCAGAACCCATCCCCTCAATGTCCCTCCCTGTTCTCCCCACCAGCTTACAAGAATATTAGCAGAAATGCAAACTCTTAATCTTCTTTTAAATTTGCCGTTTTGGATAATATTAAAGAGGACCATTCTCATGCTGTTTGCCAGCCCTCCCCTGTGTTCACATAACTTGTATCAGAAGCCCCTGATCTCTCCTTGTGCGCGGGTACCTACTCAGTTTGCTTATATTTTGAGTAGGCCCTGGGTATAAAGAGATGAAAGTTAAAAGCTGTATGGTTGAAAAAGGCTACTTGACCCTTGGTCTTCATATGAAGAGAGTTGAATGTTTTATTCCATCTTTTGTTTGTCATGTAATGTTATATTAATGAGGTAATGTTGTTGTAGCACCAGTGTCCTAGCAAAAGTCAAGTGAGCTTGTAAGGAGATGTATCTTTTAGTAGACTACATGATACAGTAAAAAAGAACCCAAGCAGACGAGTGTTGAGGCATACAAATTTTTCTTTGGGTCTCAAAGAGCAACTTACTGAAATGCCCTCAAAAGAGGAACAGTTTCAGGATACTCTATGGAGCTCTTCATGAAGAACATGTTTTCTTTCACCATTATGTGATTTTTTTCTGAGGACCTCAAGTTGATGATTTGTATCTTGGTTTGGTTTGGCTTGGTTTAGCTTGGTTTTTGTTCTTGAGAAGTCAAAGATTCTGCTCCAGATTCTCTTGAAATCATAAAGGAACCTCACGCATCTTTATGTTTCAGACCTACTTGAGGCTTTATTGACAGAATGAATAGTTTTGGCAGAACCAAGCATGGACTTAAATCAGCACTGCTAGATGCAAGCAAACTTCTCAGCAAGCATGATCCTGCCTACCTGAACACTAAATCAGCGCTGCATGAGTCTGTTATCTTCTATCTCACTGTTCAAAACCGGATCTGGGCTGACAGCAGTAGCACTGAGACAGCTTGCAATCACCATGGTAAGTGGGTATTATATGACAAGGCTCTCAAGCTCTCTTTCAAGGCAGCCAGGTGACACCTCATATTGTGAACCCGCAGATAGGAAAGTTTCTTGTCTTGGCGAGATTTGATAACATAATATTTAATTCTGGGTTGGCCCTTACCATACAGAAAAAACTGGCTGACACTGCTCTGTTTTTTATAGAGATGTATTTTGAAAATGAATATTGAGGATGTACCTTTGAGGTGATAAGTGGTTTATGGCAACTCTGAGTGATTTATGGCACTGTAGTGTTTGAGCAGTTGGAAACTGTCACATCTTTTCAAAGACCTAGAGTGTACACCCGCCTCCCCACACCTCCATGAAGTTTGGGGAGCTAGATGGCAAAACTCAGATATCTCTTTACCATATACTCTTATATGTGTTTTATAAGTAATTGTATCAGATCCTGGGAGACATTAGGCAGCAACATGCAAAAGGCACATACGAAGGTGTGATCTCTGTCCAATAACCCTACAGTCCCAAAACAGCTGAGGATTTACTAGGGCTAGGGAAAAGCAGGCACCTTTCAAATCATCTCCATCAAGCTCACATTTTTCTCCTCTAGACAGGCTTGCCTGTACAGATCCAATACCTAAAAGAAAGAGGAGTTTGCTGCCTCCTGGTGCAGACTGTGAATGGTGATGCTTCTAAGGTAGTGAAGATGCCATCCTTGTCATGGATAAGACAGGCTGTGAAAAAAGAGTCACACTATATCAACACCAAGCAGAAACTTATGGGCTGGGAGTGTTACTTGAAACTCTGCCTCTTTTTTCCTCTCAAATACTCTAGATGAAAAAGAAGGGACAGCTGGTCTTGGTCAGCACCCAGTTGGCCTGCATGCCTTGTCAATATGTCTGTGGATTACTGCTGCCTTTCCATCTGTTCATGGCATCTTCTCCCACACCGAAATTCTCATTGAACCCTAGCAGTGGCCACAATACCATAAATACAAAAGTTATGCAGTACCCTTGCACTGAGCTCGCACACTCAGCTCGAGATCAGCTGGGCGTAGCGGCACTGAGGAATGGGCTCTGTGTTGGTGGTATCTGTAGCACTGCCACCAAGCCACAGAGATAATATATTGCTCCTTCCCTGTTCATTCACCTTCCCAGTATTTCTTCTCTGTCCCAGCAGGATGTCCCTGGAGCCTTCCTGCTTGTCAAGCACAGCACACTGCTCTGCACTTGAAAGCATATGGCCAACAAAACAAAGAGCTTGCAGCTGGAATTTGAATGTGGCACAAACTGAATTGCTTTAAAAATCAAGGTATGTGCTAGGAAGAAACAAACTGTAAAGATGCCAGACACAAAAGGAAATGTAGACCAACCACTGGTCTCAAGCCAGGAGCAATCTTCTTAACTTCCCATGATGAAAATCCATCCATCTCCTGATGCAGTACTTAACTGCATGGTAAGAAAGTTCTCTTGATATTTAACATAAGCCTTACTGCTACTGTATGTTCATAGGTTACTGTCTCCTTGCAAATGGAAAATAGCTGACCACTTTCATGTTTATAGCAACATTTTAGATAACTAGCACAAATATCTCCCCTTCATATCTGCTTTTCTACAAAAACCTTTTTTTTTTTGTTAGAAATTATTTTTTTTAATTCATAGTAAATGAAGGTCTTTTCACTGCCTCTGTGTATTTCTTAAAACATGGACTCCAATACAAGAAGTATTGCTCTGATCAAGATCTTATCAGTGCCATGTGAAGGACATTGTTTGGCATCCATGCCTTCCATATGATACTCGGAAGAGTTAGATTCTTTTTGTTATCTGTTATAGGCCCATTTCTATGGTACTCTTTCATAGCCAGGTGTTCTGTACATAATCCTATTCCTTTCTAAGGTGATCATATGGTTGTGTTTCTCAGGATTGTTCTTGCTCATGCACTTTTTCCTTAGACTTTTGCTCTTTCCTCATAAAGTCACAAAATGTTCAGTGATTTCTGGGATTTTGCCATAGGAAAAGCAGTTTGAGGAATTTCAGTTCATCTAAGTATTCCTTAAAAGATTCTTTTCCTATTCCTAGCCTATTCTTTTGTTACTAATTTTAAAGATTGTAAACCGATAGGCCAATAGATCATAGTTAATATCTTTAGGAAAGATTAATTCAGTCTTCCTTAGGCATGATTTTTGACAATCTATCCTTAATATTTGTGTTAATTTAATGGAATTATAAAAGTTTTCCAAATTTCTCTTTTCAGTACCTGAAAACTATGGAAAACAAGTCACCACCTTTCTCCTCCTCACTATGTTCTGATTTTGAAAACTTGTTGTAAGATGACTGTCACTCTGAAATATGATCAACAAATTCCCCATGGGATCATCACAGAAGGTGTGGTGGAACATCTTTCATGAAAAGCTGGGATAAAATACAGCAGCAGAGACACTTTCTGTAGGCTGCTGGTAGGCTCATACACTCACTTCCCTGGTGATTTAATTTGCCTTTGTGCTTGCAGTTGATGCATGAGTGCAGGAAAAGCGGGACTAATACTTTGGTCAGGATGAAGAAATGCTCATTGGATGAAAGAGCAGATCAGAGATGGGAGAGCAGTCACAATCTCCCAGATCTGTGGTACCTGGGATGTAATGTAGGAGGAAATTCCTGCACAGTTCCCCCCAAAAGAGCTGCTGAAGTCCTGTGACAGTTTAGTGATGTAGATTCTGGCTTTCCAAGGGTGAGAGGACATGTTCTGGAAGCTGTGGGCAATCATAGGTCAGGTAAACATGAAAAGGCTCAGGATAGCTTCAGAGGGCGGGGAATGGGAGGAAAAGGCTCTTCTTCATCACAAGGAAAAGGATGAGGACATGCTATTATTCCCAGGAGTTATTTTTCCAAGGACAATTTTCCCTCAGGCACTTTTGTTTTGTTAATAAGGATGCAGCCAAGCTAAGCAATTTTCTCTAAGTCATCATGTGCACTTCCTTCTCAAACCATGTCCATGGCAAATTATGTGTAATTGGTCTGTAAGGCTCTCTGTGTCCTGCTTAATCTGCTGTTTACTGATATGGTCTTTATCAAAACTGACAAATTTTTTCATGATGATTTTGTCACCTCTCACAGAATGTAAACAGTGATTATGTAAACAGCTTACACTCCCGTGCACCATGTTCAAACACTTTGATTTCTTATCTTTTTAAGTGTGACGACTGTATACAGAAATGTGGTAGCACTTACTGCAATTTATTGGGGCTGGATGAAAACACAATCCTGTGTTAGGGATGGGCCACCCCTGCTGTGCTCTGCAGGGTTTGCAAGTAGGGCTGTAACTTTAGATGGCACTCGGGGCATATTGTCAGACAGATCAGTCCCTCCTTCAGGGCCCAGGTCTGTGCCACATATTGGTATGCTAGGGGACTTCTCTGATAAGCACAAGAAGCAGGACCCAAATAAAAATATACCCTCATCCAACCCCATGTGCCAGTGTAATGATACCAAAGCTTTCAGAGATATGAAGTCCCAAAGCATGAAAATTAGGTATTTCCACACAGATTTCTTGCCCTGCAGCTTGAAATTCAGTACATATCACTGAGATACTGTCAGAGACTGAAATATTATAGTTTATGACTTAAACATTTTCATGAAGGACTTTTAAAACTGTATTATAAAAACTGCAGAGAAGCCTACCACACCACCCTGACTGAGGCCTTACACCGCTCGATGATGAAGATAAGATAAAGTAACAACTCAGGGCTGGGGATATTCAAGGAGCACAGGCTTAACACCTCCAAGGTGGAGACCGCAGCCCCAGGGCTATCAGCTGCCAGGCTTGCACAGATCCCCTACACCAAAAAAAACTGGGGGGAGGAGAGCCTTTGGGTGTCTTGGAAAAGCCTCTGGTCAGAGGGTCAGTGACTGCCCATCCTCCACTGTGCAGAGGAGCCCAGCTGAGGGGTCCTCACACGGGGCAGGGGGGGGAAGCTTATCCACAGCAGAAGGGCGTGACACTGCCCATCAAAGGGGCCTCCCTCAAAGGGGTCCCCAGACCCTGCACCAGAGCCCCAGAGATGATGCAACAGACCCTCAGTGTTGCAAGGGACAGTGTGTCAAGCTGGCCCCTGTAAGAGAGGCACGTGGGCGTTCCCACCTGGCCCGAAGCGTGTATTAATCTGTGGGATTCTGTATTCTTTGGTGTGTGGTGTGATTGGCCACGGCAGTGACAGGGGATCCTCACCACCAGCAGACCAGATGGAGGGGAACAACGAGACATCATTGGGACCCTTGGATGGATGATGTGCTTCCATCTAACCCCTATCACCTGTTCCTGTCCCCCCACGCACACTTCTTTTTCTATTTCTTTCTTTCTTTTTTCTTTTTCTTTCTTTCTTTCTTTCTTTCTTTCTTTCTTTCTTTCTTTCTTTCTTTCTTTCTTTCTTTCTTTCTTTCTTTCTTTCTTTCTTTCTTTCTTTTTCTTTCTTTCTTTCTTTCTTTCTTTCTTTCTTTCTTTCTTTCTTTCTTTCTTT
Source organism: Corvus hawaiiensis (assembly GCF_020740725.1). Classification (NCBI taxonomy): domain Eukaryota; kingdom Metazoa; phylum Chordata; class Aves; order Passeriformes; family Corvidae; genus Corvus; species Corvus hawaiiensis. Next base: position 31,000,571 of record NC_063215.1, read on the forward strand.
CTTTCTCTTTCCTTCTATTTGCCCACTATTAAGTAAAATACATCAATTTTTTGGCATCAACATCTAACCTCATTTGGTTTTAGTCTCGCTTCTGGGAGTACTTTGAACCTTCTAAGTTCTTTCCAGTTTATGCACAGAGACTTAGCTTTCTTTGCTTTTCTGGGCTTAAACCAGATCGTAACAGATACCATATGCAGAAACTTTCTTTTTTTTATCCCTGGCAGGTGGAACTTTATGTTATAAGGAATACTATTCTTTCAGAAATCCTTAACAAGTTTTGGCATTTGAGAAGAAAAAAGCATTTCATCCTTTGTGTGAAAACAAGGCAAAGTTGTATCTGTCACAACTGTCCTCTCAAATTACTGTTTGTAATTCTCAAGTAACCCAGCTAACATGGTTCATCTATTTGCCTGAATTTTCGCTAAAGATGAGATAGGGTATTATTCTCAAATGGCATAGTTTAACACACCAGCTCTTCCAAATCTGCACTGGTATTCTGTTATGTATAGTATAAAAAGAAAAGTCTCATGAACTTGCTCTATCAATAGTGGATACTAGAACTGCACCATTTTTTAATCTATTTTTTGTTCTTCCATATTTAGTCCTGCTGTTATTCCAAAGAGGAGTGAAATTATTCCACTACTTCATAGAAATCTCGGCAGTGTAAGGTTGAAAATGACCTCAAGAATCATTTCGTCTAGTGATTCCCACATGTTTTTAGCTAGTGGGGCATAACTTCATCTCAATTCTGTAGCCAGTTATGGACAACTGAGCTCCAGGTTCATGGGCCACCAGGTATCCCAAGATCTCAATATAGGTATCTTGAGACCAGGAACATCTGATCCGTCACCTCCTTTTGGCAGATTTGGGTGTATCCTGCTGCCACCTTTGTAATTCATACAACTTGTTCTTGGCTCCTTCGTTTTCAAGGTGATCCTTGGACTTGAGGAGAGAATGAGCTCTGAGCAGACAAACAGCACTGGCCACAGCCCGCTCCCAACCATCACCCTTCTTAAATGGCTCTGGTTCTTCCTTGGTGAGGAAAGATGACATTCACCCACTGTATCAGAAACCTTTCTATGCAACTGTGAGCTGGTCAGAGGCTGCCATCCCCACAGGGTCAGCCAGGTCTCTCTGGCTTCTGGCTGGCAACACACTGGGCAAATTATCTGAGCAATCTAGGTACAGTCATCAGAACAAGCATCCCTGATTTAGTCTATCCCCACCCTTGAGGCAAAATTGAACAGAAGCATCCTCAGCTGCTCTTAAAAACATTTGGTGTAGAGGATGCCAGTCACCTCTGTGGTAATCGATGCTCAACTGCTCTTTCAATTAAAAGGACAACGTCTAATCTGAATTACCTTTCCTCAGCAAATGAGATTACTTGTTTTCCTGCTGATTTTGGAGAAAAAGTATATATTCCATGCATGTGAAGATTCATATCATCCTTGTCTTCCTTCTGGCCAACAGGTTCAATTCTTTCAGCCATTCCCAAGAAGTCACATGCCTCAGGATTCATGTTGCTCACCTCCGAGCTCTGTGATTCATGGAGATACATTCTTCTAAAAATACCTAGCCCAAAAATGGACACAGTTTTCCAGCTGAGGTCACTAATGCCAAGCTGAGGAAAAGAACAAGTTCCTATATTTTATACCTGTTATTGCATCCCAGAAGGGCATTTGAATGTCTTGCAGCAGCACTATATTTAGCACTTCCAATTGCAATCTATTGTCACCTTCTGGATCCTTTTCTGTAGCAGAAAAGAACGAACACATCAGGACAAACTTCTACAGGGCCCTACCTCTTGACTCATCACATTTAAGGAACACACTGAATGACAAACTCAAACAGTAATTTGCAATCAGTTGTACATACACCTCATAATTTTATCTGAATCATTTTTCTTCAGCTTGCTTCTGATAACATTGTGTGGGATTGTCAAAAGCTGTGGTACAGTCAATATAAATTCTGTCTGTGGTTCCTAAAGGTTTTTCTAGGTTTCTATCCATGTTTTAGATATTTTTTAGGATGGTATCATGTGATTTCCTCTTAAAAAACCTGTATATTTTCTGTTTTGGTGGTTATTAAGTGACTGCTCAGTGAGAGCATTTCCAGGTACTGAAGTTAAACTCATCCATCACTGTATGTCCTGTAGATTTATTTCTAGCCTTGCTCTAAATATAGATTTTGTTTTACTTTTCACAGTAAAAAACTCCCTGTCCACCTGCAATTTTCAGAAATGGTCATTAACAGTTCAGAGGTTGCTCAGGATAAATCCTGAAATACGTTTGGAGAAATTTCCTCAGAACCATCTCACATGAATACAGATGGCCTGTCTAGATCATCTGTCCTGTGCTCTTGTTGAAATTAATTTCATGAATGTACCTGGTCAAAATTAACTTTATTTTGTGGTTAATAAGGGGAAAAAAGGAACTCCATGGAGTGTCCATCATTCATATTGCTTTTAAAATACTGTGCATATTTGAGTAGATTTTCAGAAAACCTCATCTACCATGCAGACCCCCATGGACAAACACAACTTAGTGATTTCAAATTCCACCCTGAACTCTGTCTGATAAATATGCTTGTTTCACTATTATAACTAGATTACAATGTAGAGATGGAGTCACAGTCACCAAATTCATTCCACGAGAAGACTAGTCCTTTTTGGATCACTATTTAAAGTTTGAATTATTTCTCTTTCTCTATTTCTATTTCTCTTCTTTAAAAGATTAAGCATTAAATCATATATATTATTTTAAGAGCTGGGTTTGCTAGTAGTTTCTCTCCTCATAATTCTCTGCCTTCAATTCTGCCTGTATATATAGTGTGAGTGAATGAAGTTTGCCCAGGCAGAAAGCAAAATTAAAATACTTTTGAAAACCAGTTAATATCTCTGCTTGGATACATCGCATAGAAATGATCATCGCTATTTTTTCAGACTCCTCATGTTCTTGCAAGGCTTTTTGTGACTGATGTCAACTTTACTCTTCTATATTTTTTATGCAGCTGTTTTGTTTAAAACAAAGCTCCTCCTTCTTATGCCAGAGTGTTTTTCTCTTATAGATGCAAAACATCACCTGGGCATGCTCCTTTTGCTCACACACAGGCTCTCCATACAGGTGCATATTCACAATGTTAGGTCAGATGTCAAGAGTAATTTAAATTTCTAAATGAAATTTTTGCTGTTTGGTAGCTTGGTGGGGGCATTGCCACTGACTTTAACAGCGTCAAACTGTCAGCCGCTCTTTGTGTAAATCTTTCCATGTAACATTCCTATTGTGTAATTCATACAACTACAGAGCAAATAAAGGCATTTGTCCTCACTTGCTCACTATTTCTTTTCAGGGAACAACTAGTCACAGAATGCAGCAGGATGAAGGTCTCACAGCACTGGTTGCACATAAAGAAGCTCCAGTAACAGCATAATCTAATTTCAGAAACAATAAGTGACTTTAGCATGGAGGTAGAAAACTAAAGGAAGTTTGAGAAGTTTTTAAGCTCTTACAGAAAAGTAAAATACTTCCCTCAATGCTAAATGGGCTTTTTTTTGTGTGTGTTGAACAGACCTTTTCTCCTCAATAGGGAGGTACGCGCCTTTTATATCTTCTAGGAATTGCTGCTCTAGACAGAAATGCATTTTCATTATTTAAACCTTACAAGTGTTTCTAGCTTTCTGGAAATAAAAATTGTCCGATTTCTTAACATCAAAATTAGGAGAAAACAAACAAAAAAGAAGCAGACACTAAAGTGTTATAAGGAACATGTGAAATATTTAATAAGCAGAAAAAGAACCTCAGAAATAAAGGTTGTCCAGTCTCTCAGATTTCAAAAAATAAAGATTAAGTAAAGTAAGTTTAGGGACAGTGATGTCACTTTTCTGACAGGACACTTCTTCGCAGAAGATTGCATGAGATTAAATTACCTACGTGGTACCCCCTGAAAAAAATTAAACAGCGCTGGTTCAGAGTACAGCCCAGAAACCCAGGAGACCAAATTACTTTATCTGCCTCCCTTTGATGAGCAACTCTTCCCCAGTCACAGGAAAAAAAATATTCAAAGACAAACCCCAAAACTTTGCAGAGCTTTGCCTGCTTCTTGCCTCTTGCCTCCTTCAGTGAACCCTGGCCAAATGGGTGTTCTTCAGGCATGGCTGCAGTGCTGGTCCCAGCTGTGCTCCCCTTTGTCACTGTTGGTGACCCAAGAGGTGATACCTGAGTGCAGAACACTTAGACAGACACAGAGCCCTGCCTAAGGGACACCTTCCCAAGGAGAAGCTTCATCCTTTGCAATTCCCTATTCTTGATTTCTGGAGGTCTCATTATCAAACCTGCCCAAAACAGAGCTGCGCTCAGCACTCTTGTTTAACGCAGAGCATAAAAGGACAATAGGATTTTATTAACCCCAAATATAAAATGCATCTGCACCTAAGCAGGAGCAGTCCTACTAGTCTTACAAAAAAACAGACAAGTGGGTCCTGAGCAAGCCCATTTTCTTCTCCTCCAGCTTCAGCAGAGTCTGGCAAAGAGCTCCCTCCTCTGTAGGTAATTCTGTCCCCTGCAGCTCCTTGGAGCTCTACTCTTTCCTCCAACAGCTGAGGACTCTCCCAGGTAACTGAGGGGCTCCCTGCACCAACTTGCAGAGGGTTTGACCTTACATGGATTCATCAGTCTATCAATACAGACAGACTTCTACACCTGCACAAGATTCACTGCAAGGCTGGGGCCAAAATAATTCCCAGCTCTACTGTGCCATAGTCAGGCTCAGCTACTCATTCCAGCCTCGCACCAGAAAAAGGTCTAGGGGTGAAACCAGGAGGAAGAAAATCAAATTAAACATCCAGAATAACACAATTTTCTTACATTATTTTCTCCATGTCTCTATCTTCCCCAAGCTGCTTTTGTCAAATGCCCTATCTGACTGGTGCAGGATTGTTTGGCATGAGCATGGTCTGAAAAACAAATTTCACCCCCTGGAGAATTTTGCTGAGAATAATAGATCCGTGTGAAGGTCTAAATCAATAGAAGTCTTTCTGAATGCATTTCTAGGAAACCTAGAAATATCATCAGTGACTTTGACTAAAATACACAGTGCTACTGTTTGGAAAGCAATTTATAGTTAAGTAATTTAAATTTTGTTGCAGAGAAGGCCATATAGTGAGAACTTCACCCATGGCAGGAGAGGGAAGCTGGAGGTGTTCAGGGACTGCAAATAATAGCACAATTTTGGGAGGAGGTTTGAGAGCTTTTGGGTTTTTTTTATTGCAAGTATGATTTCTGGATCTTTTTTCCATCCCAAAGAAATACCCTTTTCTGTCTCTCTTGAATTTCAGCTTTTGCATATTTTTTCTCCCTAAGGTTTACTTTGTGTCAGAGGATTACTTTTGCCTCTATTAAAAGCTTCTTTTAGGCTATCAGAGTAGGTGTTCAAGGTCTGCATTCTGTCACTTCTTATTTACATGTTTTCAAGTGTTTCTCCTAAAGCTTAAGCTTAACTGAAGGAGAAATAAATGTAGAGGCTATGCTACCATATAGTCAGTTGAAATGCACACCAGGCATTCTTCCCTTTTTTCCACTATTAGGACTTGTATTTGTGAAAGGTTTGATTCTCCTAACCTCAATTTTGTTACCCAGTGCCACCCACAAACCTTTCTTTTCAACTTCAGCACCATCTTGCTGATGCCTAAAGTGGGGATGCATCCCCGTGTGCCAGTTCCAGGATTCAATTATCTTGTTTCGCTCTTGCATCTCTTTGACTGAGTAACTCAGCAACTACCTTCAGTCCAAACCCATCTGAGATGCCTTAAGCCTACCTTTGTTGCCTTCCAGAAGCATGTCCTCTCCATGAGGATATATGCTAGTCATGCAACAAATGAAAGGAGGAAAAAAATCGTGATTTCTATACACTGACTGAAGTGATGCCAGTGGGTGGATGGCAGTGAGGGCAGGAATCACAGGGCCAGAGTGGGAGGAGAAAGGGATGTCACATCACCTGGTGCTCCTACCTGGTATGGCGGCAAGTGTTGTTCAGAGCTCTGCGAGGCTGCGGAGGTGCTGACCCTGCATTTCTCTCTTTCTAAACCTGAGGTTTCACTAATCACCAGGGTATTAAATAAAATATGGTGTCTGTTTCCTCCGGCCATTTTAGTTCTTTCCCTTAGGTTATGAACAAGTATTTCCAGTGTTTCTCTTGGGAGGCAGCCCACATGTCCACAGTGTGTCTAAAAGGAGGCATCATTCCCTTGCACCCTGTCCCTTTACATCCCTGCCCCTTTCTCTGTGACCAGCCTTTCGAGGGGCAGGGCTGGCCAGGAGCACAGCACTGGCTGCAGGGCCCACTGCTGGTATGAGGACTCCCATGGTCAACACAACTTGATGGCATCCATGTACTCCGTGAGGGGGCTCAGTTAGGTCAGCCCTACAGCAAAGCCCTATGATGATCTGAAGACTAAAAGCCTGGCTTTACCACCACGCTGCTATGAGCTGTTGATGACTTTAAGTGTTAATTACACTTTGTTTTGTCCAGGTTTGATTGATAAAAACTCATTTGTTTGATACAAACTCATTTGCTTCCAGGGATCTCTTACTGGGGGCCATCACAGCCTTGAAAACCTTAGAAAGAAATTCAAAGTGTGAAAACCCATTGCAGCAGCAGAGCAAACAATTTGCAGGAAAACAGAGAACACCAGCAATAAAGGCAGGCAGGGGGAAGTGATGCAGCTCTCCAAGGCTCCCCCAGGGCACAGTGAGCTAAAATCAAAAGAGAAAACAGTATGCAAGACCAAATCCTGCCAGTGGCAAGTCCAAAAAACAGCTGGAGCAAAAGGCAGCTCTTGGAAATGAAGCTGCTGCTTACCCTCACCCCTTCTTTGTAAGTATCCCCCATACAAAAAACAAGATACTATGAAACATTAGACAGTTCTGCTCAAATAAATTTCTCCCTCACTTTTCTTTTGGCTATGCCTGTTTTTTAACCCTTGGCAGCCTGCTCTTCAGGCCTGCTGTGCTGGAGCTGGGACACCAGCGGGGTGTGCAAGTCCATGCTTCCTCAGCAGCCTGGACAGGGATGGAGGTGAAAGCACTGGGGAAGTCACAGCTCCAGCTGGCTTTCTGCATCCTTATATTCAGATTTTCTTTCTCTCTTCAGGATAGGAAAGGTAACTGGAGAGAGAGTATTACACATCTGGTGTTCATAGAAGGGTTTGTGTTGGAAGGGATCTTCAAGGATCCAGCCTTCCTGCTATGGGAAGGGACACCTTCCACTAGACCACATTGCTCAAAGCCCCATCCAGCCTGGCCTTGAGCAATTCGAATGATGAAACATCCTTGGTCTTGTTGAACTTCATGAGGTTTGCATGGTCCACCCCTCAAGCCTGTCAAGGTCCCTCTGGGTGCCATCCCTTCCCTCCAGTGAGTCAACTGCACCACTCAACATGGCATCCTCTTCAAACTTGCTCAGGATGCATTCAACCCCACTGTCCATGTGTTAACTTATCCATTTTCATGTTGAATGCAGTGTTCCATTCATATATATATATATATATATATATATATATATACACACATAGTATTTACACATATATATTTATATAAATAGGACTCCTCTTCAAAATGTTGTGCTGTTTTTGGCTGGGGGAGAGTTAATTTTCCTCTCAGTAGCCAGTATGGGGCTCTGTTTTGGATTTGTGCTGGAAACAGAGTTGATAGCACAGGGATGTTTTCATTATTGCCAGGCAGTGCTTGCACAGTGTCAAGGCCTTTTCTGCTCCCTACCCCACCCCACCAGCGAGGAGGCTGGGGGTGCACAAAGTGTTAGAAGGGACACAGCCAGGACAGGTGATCCCAAAGGGATACCCAAAGGGATATTCCATACCCTACACATGGTGCCATGCTCAGTATATAAAGCAGTGGGAAGAAGGAGGAGGAGGAGGACTTTTAGAGTGATGGCATTTGTCTTCCCAAGTCACTGTTACCCATGATGGAGCCCTGATTTGCTGGGGATGGCTGAACACCTGCCTGCCCATGGGAACTGGTGAATGAATTCCTGGTTTTGCTTTGCTTGCATGTGTGGCTTTTGCTTTACCTGTTAAACTATTTTTATCTCAACCCCTGAGTTTTCTCACTTTTCCAGTTGTCTCCCCATTCCACTGAGATGAGGGGACAGACCAAGCAGCTGTGTGGAACTTGTTTGCTGGATGGGCTTAAACCGCAAGATTTCTTTTTGGTGCCCAACATGGGGCTCAAAGTGTCCATGATAGCGACAGATTTGATTAGAATGTGCTAGATTGAATTTGTAGCTGTTCTTGCTGTTTAGCTATTAATGGGCAGGCTTCTGTGCTTGCCATGAGGCTCGCTTGCCTGACTGTGTATCAGAGCCGAGTGCTCGTTAGTGGCTGCTTTCTGCTTTCACTGCTTGCTGTGCTCCTGTGCTGCTTATCATCTTACTCTGCTGTGCTTGGGAACATTTTGATAACAGCCTGGGCTGGCTGATGGCCAGGACATCGCTGCTGTTTCTGTGCTGCTGTACTGGACAGGCTGAAATTCTGGTGAGAGCCTGAGTTGAAGAGGCTCTGACCAGGGGATGAGTCAGTGTGGGAGCAGGACACCCGAAGTATCTGTGCTGCAGTAGTTGTCCCTCTGAAGGGATGTGGCCTAGGGATGAGACCACTCTGGAGAAGGTACACCTCAGAGTGTCATTGGTTGTGACCAGTGAGGTCATGCTTGAACACCTCAAAGCAGGCAGCCATGGATAAGCCCATGACATTATTCACCATCTGAAAATACAGAATGATACAGTAGATAAACATAGAGGCAGTAGTTTTCTACATCTAGAAAGTGCATAGAATGTGAGAATCTCCTACTCAAAGCAGATACAATTTTCACAGCATTGAGCAAGGTTTTAGAAGGGCTATGAAGGTCATTGGGAATGGTGCACTCGGCCCCAACTGTATTTTTAATCCTCCCTGGGTGCTTAACATTTGTGTTTAAAGCAATTTGAAGATGACTTGTCATTTGGCACTGTAGCTATATGGTTTAAAACTTTTTTGTAATTGTAAAAATTGAAAAAAAATTGTGAAATTTTGAACTGGTATCCTTATATTGAGTTTTTCTAGTTAGAGAATTACAGCTAAGGATTAGAAGCTCCCAATATGAATGCATGTTTGAGTGTGTGCTTGTAATATATACCCACAGAGGAATACAGGGAAACAACATCTATTTTGGCAACCCTTGCACTTTTCAAATTAGATGCAGAAGAGTTAGTCTAATTATTTAAAGGTCTCTGAGACTCAGCAAATTGTATTGACAGAGCTTTCACTTTCAATAAAAAACGAACCTGAAATGCTTTTGTAAATGTGTTGTTTTTGTCAAAATTTTTATTTCACTGTTATTGACTTTTATACTGGGCAAAATACTGTGCAGGCAGCCACATTTATGCACATCCATCCCCACCCCTAGGTCCCTTCTTGCCCACCACAAAGTTCCTGATTTCTCCAGTCTATTAACATTCCCAACTCCTGATACACAGTGATCCAGCTGCACAAGGAGCTAAGTGCATTGGGTTAGCTTCTAAATAAAGGCAGAGGCAGGAAAAATAAATTTAAGGAGAGGATTTGGGAGTGCAAAGCATGAAACTGGGACAGGCAATATGAAGTGGCGTGAGTACTGGTGAAGCAGGAATCAGATGAGCCGGGATGATTGAAGCAGAGAGGAGCAAAGATTTTGCTACAGATTGTCCTGTCATGAAACTGAAATATAGGGCTTTAAATTGCAAGGTAGGTGAGGCAGAATGAGATAAAAGGAAGCCAAGGGAGTAGTAGTGAGAAATAAGCTGTGCTTGTGATGCACATGCACCATAAATGCATGAACAAATTAATGAAAATATTGCATTAGCACCTGCAGCAGGATCATCCTTTCTCTACATCCACATAGAGCTCTCCTGGACATGGCTGCCTCTTACCAGTGAGGTGTTGCTCATGCCCATCCAAATTTTCCATTGAAAGGAGTGGTACTGCTCTGGTTTTAATGAGTTTCCTAATAAAGAGATGATGACTGGCAGTGTAATTTCCCTTCTACACTTTGTGCTTTCATGACGGGAGTTTATTATTAACCTTACTACTACGTTTTCTGTTATTTTACTCTCGTGGTTTAATTGTATTTCCACCTCAGTCATGTGCATTCATTTTCTAATAGTCTCCTTTCCCAGACTGCTTTCATGTGAGCAGCAGGGTTTTTCAGTTAAGTACTCTGCGATGGTTTTAGTATGCATTTCTTTCTGGTTTAATCTTTCTCTTTTTTCCTCTCTGTCCGTGTATTAGTCATCCTTAATGGGGTACAGCACCTTGTGCTCTCTGACATGGAAAACAGGGACAGTGTAAGCAAACATCAAGGACAAAGCATAAAAATAACAGAGGCAGTCTCCGTAAAAGGGGAATTAATGACTCAGGCAAATGGATGCCACATGTAAGTAATTTTAAGGAAAGAAAGCATCAGCCACGCTTAGAAATGCAGATGTATTTATCGTCTTTCAGCCCCCCTATTTAGCTGTTACTAATGGCATATTGAGAGGGAACAAAGGAAATTTCTGAGTGCAGAAGCAAGGATGTCTTAGCAGGTGGTCCAGGCTAATGGAAATTTAGGGCACAAGCAGCAGATCTGATTCTTATTTTATTAATGCTGACAGAAATCAAGCATATGTAGCCACTGAAGGAGTAAAAGAAGTTATGCCAAGGTAGGGTTGGAGAGAAGTCAGTCAGGTTTTCCATATCCAATCTAACACAGAGCAGCAGCCCCCTCAGGAACTGCACCTTTGCTCTCACTAAATAAGGCAAGATGGAAATAAATATTTGTGTTTCACTGTAGAATACTAGGATGTGTGCACAGGCCACTCTTGGTATGTGAGTGCCAGTCTAATAATGCAAAGGAGCAAAAGTGCAGGAACCCTAGAGGTACGGTCAGTGGTTTGGTATTCAGTCAATAAAAATAATTGAGAGTCAACTCTTATTTACAGTCTGGCCTCTTTCCAATACCAACATTTTAGGGGAGCTGTACATTGGATTCAAATGAAAAGTAATTTGCCAGAGTTAGTTAAAGGTCTCCAATGTGAATGAGAATCAAGACCTTTGATTTTACATCCCAGTGCATGTTTCCATTTGACATGTTACACGCTAACACTCTTTGTAAGAAGTGAGGGCACTCACATTCATTGCTGAAAAATTGTAAGCAGTGCAGGCGGCCTCATGAAGCTGAAATAAGGCTCGAAGGGATTGCCCTGTAGCACAGGTCAAGCCTTCCTGCTGATGGGGTTAGGAGAAAGATCCAGAGCTGTCTTATAAATACCTTCATGAGAAGAAATATCTGGGTGCTAAAGAGCTCTTTGAACTACTGGGGAAAGGTATTATAGGAACCACAGGAAGGTGGATAAAATGTAACAAAACCAAATGGAAAATGAATCGCCTGAAATGGCAAAGCCGAATCAGCTTGTGTTGAAGTGGGTTGACAGATGCGGGTTGTGAACTCTCTGTTTCTGGTTATCCATGCTGGATACCTTGGAAGAAAACATACCTTAGCAAGGGACATATTTAGAGTTCAGAAGAGGAAACAGTAAATTAAAGGGCTCGTATTAAATAAATATTTTATTAGATGGTCTAACAGCCTTGCCTTTAACCCCCGTGAGCCATTTGCTCTGGCTGTCCATCACAGCCAGATGCCCTGGAGCCAGATGGGGAGCGGTGGTGCATGCAGCCTTCAGCCTCCGTGGGCCCGGCAGTATTAGCGTGGGCAGGCTCTTCCTAAAGTGGGGCTGATGAAATCCTGCCAATAGGGATTTGAAAGTGTGGAGCTCCATAGGGTCACCTGCCCAAAGAGCTCTTCTGAACACAGGAGAACCCTGCTGGAGTTGCCCAGAGCTGCAGGACGCCAGAGCACTTGGCCAGCATCCTTGCCAGGCCCTTGGCGCTGCTGTGATGGAAGAGAAGCACCAGTCCTCACATTTCAGACAGTGCAGGGAGCGCCAGAGCCCACATCGCCTGACCTGAGGTCTTCAGCATTATCCGCCACACCATCCTCTTTCCTTGACCACCTCCCCGGGAACCCTGACCGGGAGGTGTCCTGCAGCTTCATGGAGTTATTGACAGTCCCTTCCTCAGGCCTACAGCGAGATGAAACAGATGGGAACATAAATAAAATGGCTCAAAATACAACCCTGTCAGCAAGCACACCGTGCAGGGGCCCTGCGGGGGAGCGGCCGGGCCGGGGTCCCTCAGCCCCGGGCCGGGGCGAGGCGCAAAGGGCGGGCGGCAGCGCCACCTGGCGGCCGCGGCGGGGCAGGCGGGGCCGGGGAGCTGCGCGATTCCTGCAACTCCCGCAACGACTCCTGCAACGACTCCTGCAATTCCTGCAATCCCTGCAATCCCTGCAATCCCTGCGCTCCCGCAGCCTTGTTGCGGGAATGGGAGCGGCGGGGTGAGGAGAGATGGTAAAGTGAGAAGGAAGGAAGGAATTCGGAAGGAAGGAATTCGGAAGGAAGGAAGGAAGGAAGGAAGGAAGGAAGGAAGGAAGGAAGGAAGGAAGGAATTCGGAAGGAATTCGGAAGGAATTCGGAAGGAATTCGGAAGGAAGGAAGGAAGGAAGGAAGGAAGGAAGGAAGGAAGGAAGGAAGGAAGGAAGGAAGGGAAGGGATTTTCAGTTCTGTCCTATTAAGATTGGAGCTGCAGCCATGTGTGACCTGCATCGCCTGCTACAGTGGGGCCAATGCTACATTTTGGTCAGTGGAAAAATCAGTTATTAATCAGCAAAGAACTATTGATTTTCCAACTGCTCTTTCCATAGAATAGGAAGTCAGCTGTTGCAGCTGGCAAGCAGTGAACTGTGAAGCGCCACTGGGAGCACCTCTGGCCCAAAAGACAGAGTCGATCCATGTTGGGAGCTACGGGGTGTTCTGGGGTCACCACTCAAATAGAGCAGCTCCCAGTTCGCAGGAGACATGGTGCTACATTTTGTGTTTGTAGTTAACAAGTCAGGGCAAATTCACTGTTGAACTGGGAAGCAGAATGGAAGATGTGGCATACTGTTCAACTCCACATAAAACCATATGTTTGGTGGATATAGGCAGTTTTCCAGTCAATTCATAGCGGCCCTGAGAAATACATCATTTTCCTCTGATGGAATTCAGTTAGCAAAAAAAGCTTCTGTCTTTTTTTTTTTTTTTTTAATGCAGTAGAAATATTCATAAGGTGTTCCGTGAGATACAGTCTTCTGATTGCTTATCTTCTATGTACAGATCAATTGTGATGGTTCACTCAGGCAAACGTGTGCTGATCTGGACCACACAGATTTGCCTATTTATTTTTGTTAGGTCTGTAATGGAGATTTTTATCACCAATCACTGGGATTTGGGATTCTTTTTATGAAACCTGATCGGAAGCATAACATTCTGAGACCTGAAATTCTTCTTTTGTAGTCTTTGTCCTAAAATCCCTGAGTAATATACTCAAGAACATCATTGGAATATGTCCACAATGCAGAGCTTACACTGACATTTACCCAGGAGGCTGTCAGCATCAGCAGCCTATAGTGCTGCATAATAGGAGCAGGACAGTGTTCTTTCATAGCTTTTGGTATGAAAATTGTAATTTCACGATCTAGAAGATGTCCTGTTTTATATCAGACTTAGCTGTCCAGCAGTCAGCAGAGAGTGAGGGTTGGCTCACATCTATTTTAGGTACCTTGACAGTATGCACACAGTCCCTGCTACTCCTCATTTCAATGCATTTCTCCAACAGATCAAATTGTGGTTGTTTCTTCAGACATGGTCCAGCAACACAATGACAGTAGCAAAGATGTGAGCTCTCACAGCTGTCATTAAGAATCACAAGTTCATTTACTCACTACTGAAACTTTTATCTGAAATAATCCAATACTGTGCAACCACTCCAGGAAACTGGAAAGAGACAAGATGTCTCTTTGAAACCTGGGCTATGAAAGAATTACCCTGCAGCTTGACACGAAGAGCACTGTGCAAAGCTCTGTTCTAGTGATCACCATCAGGAGAACATTGGAAGGTAGGTTGGATGCTAAAATTGCTTGTGGAAGTTAGTGTTCCCAGTGCCACAATTAGTGCTGCCACTATGGTGAAAACAGTCCTGGCTTCATATAGCACCAATGACACATGCAGCCCTACTGCATGGAAAAACTCGTCAGCTCACATGGTTTAAGTCCAGATGCAATTAAAGCAATTTATTGATTTATTAGGAGTGCATATTTAACCTGTTATTGGTGACATATCAGATAAACCACAGTACCAGACACTTGCAAAATGTTAATAAATGCCTGCAGATTTCTAAGCATGCCTTTATAGCCCCAGCTTTTAAGCTCTCCTTCCAGGCAGTGCATTTCACCCCCCATGCTTTGTGTGTGGGTGCAGGTGCCCATGTGCAGCCCCTCCTGTGGAGCAGAGGGTGCACCCGCCGTGCCCACACCAGCGCCGCTGCCACGCCCTGCCCAGGGCTGCTGCCCCTCATGGCCCCATGTGCACCCTGAGGAGTGGGTACCCCCCGTGCCACCTCGTGCTCTGCGACACGGGCTGCATGCTGCTGGGGATGCTGGGGGGTGATGCCTGGCCGTGCTCCAACAAGGTCACTCCTCCTCCCCCTGCTCCAAGGCATCTCCCTGGGGACAGGGTCTGTGTCATTCCCTGGTTATTGATTAATCAAGATAGTCATCTTCCTGGTTAGTGCCACCAGTATTGGGTACTCTCAGGTGGTTTTGGGTGTCCCAAAAAGCTACTTAGATGGGGGTGCTGTGGGGCACCCCAGCTGGGGATGTGCTCCTGGGTTTCCATTGCTGCCTGTCCCTGTGAGAGTTGGACAAGCTCACAGCTGGCACTGCCCTTGTTTCTGGGTGCTAGAAGTTCCTCAGCTGATACTCCTTGTTTCCCTGGTGTGCTGCCTCTGCGGGGAAGGGCCCTCACTTCTGGCAGGGGGTGCTGAGCAGCAGCTCTCTCTGTCTGCTCCTGGTCCAGTTCAGGGTCCTCCCAGCTGACTTCCCCATGGCAAAACCTTTAGAGACATGAACCCTTTGTTTTGCTCTGTTATAAGAGTTTGCAATACAGCTAAAAAGGCCCAAACTTACTGGTGGTTGGTTATATGGCCCTGGCCTGGAAGGCTATATAAGCTTCAGATCCTCTCTGAATTCAGCTTCCTAGAAAACTGTGGGTTTGTTGCAACCATTTCTCTCTCTCCCTGGTACTGATATTCTTCCTGTTTAGATAGGAGTAAACTATACTTCTAGATATGCTTATTTGTTTTCAATCTAACATTTCTGCACCTTTTCTCCATTTTATATTTTTTTAAACTTTCTTCCTTAAACATATTTTCAAGACGGTGTTCTGCTTTTATATGGATCATTCCTTTTTCATGCAGTTCCTCTGAAATGCTTTCTTCCTCTGGTGCTTTCCAAACTGTGTCAGTGCCTCTTCAGCTTGATATTACTTATTTTGTGGTGTTTTTTACTTCTTTCTAAGAGATTTCAGCCCTTGGGTCTCAGTCACTATCCAAAAGCAACCGAGAGTGCTCCTGGTGGTGCTGGGGTGACGGAGTGCTTTGCACAGTCACACGCTGTGTGCTGCCGAATGAGCCTCCTTGGGGCTACACCGGAGCTGATCTCAGCATCTCCTGTTGGTCTATAATAGTGCACAATAATGTTGTGACTCTCAGTTTGCAGCTGTTTGCATTTGACCAGGACATGGAAAAAGAAACAGTAATTTGGGAGCACTTTTTTTGTCCATTTTTTTTCCATCTGAAGAACAGCAAGTGGTCCAAATTTAGCCAGCTGTGATGCTTCTCTTTGGTGGCTCTGCGGCACAGCTTGATCAACAGGAATACAGGGAACTGTAGAGAAAAATAAGTATCAGTAGTGATATTTTCAGATGTGAGAAGATCCTTATGACTATAGGGGTTCACTGTTCTCCAGCTCAGACAGCACTGAATTGCTCTTTAGAAAGAAAAAAACAGACAAAGAATGGAAAACAAACTCTTTTGGGTCCCTTCTAATATTTCATGTGCACTCACATCTCCAGTTTTATAGACTGAACCAGATGGAACCAAGTCTTGTGTCAACTTCTTCCACCCTTTGAAAGGTGCAAAATTCAAAGTCTAAATAAATCAACAAAATTAGATAAGAATCATGTTTGCAAAATTGTATTTACAATGCAGCTTTTTTACCTCACTCCCTGCAGCCCTCCCGCTCTTAGGTTTATGCGCTATGTGAAGCTTTATAAAGCTGACATTTGGGATTTATCCCTGGAGGATTATCTTTGAAGCAACATACCACTTCTTAGTACTAAAGATTTTTTTTAACATCCTGCATTCATAATTCTAAGGCACAAATAATTCTATCAATATTAATGCACTGAAGACATTTTCTTCTGTACCTGAGGATATGCTACTACCCATAGAGATAAGTAGAATTTCATAAATATATACATATACATAAATTTCATAAATATATACAAATACAAAAATCTTAACTTTTGTTATCATGATGTCTTCAGAGCTGTAATTGTAATAACACTCCACAGCACAGTATTGTTACTAGTTGCCACAGAGCCAGAAGTTACCTCTCAGGAAAAATCACACATCTCTGCTTACAGTGAGAAAATACTGAATACACACACACATCAACATATAAAAATAAAAATAATAATAATAATAAAAAAAAATAAATATAAATATAAATATGAATAGAAATAGAAATAGAAATAGAAATAGAAATAGAAATAGAAATAGAAATAGAAATCAAAGTGTGATTATTCATTTAAGTGCAAATAATTTCCTCTTTTAAAAAATATTTTACTTTCTGTGAATATAATGATAATAGTAATAATAATAATGTCATTCAGGGAGAAATAGTTAAATAGTTGTGCAAGAGTGTGTTTGGGTTTCTATTGGCATAAAGACTTTGTAGGCACTCTTTCTGCATTTAGAAGCTATTTGTTCCTCTGCCTACAGAAGAATATTGTCATGGTTTTGTGTCTAGACACCCCCATGCAAGAGGTGAATTACCACTTAGAACTCCTTGATCTGAAAGAGATCTACTGAAATCACTGGAAAATTTTGAATAAAGGTGAAAGAATGACATTTAAATCCATTCATGGATAACTTACATGAAGGAAATAGGTTTAATTATTTTCTGTTGTAAATAGTGGTTCTGATTACGTTCTCATTCTTGGATGTAAAACTGGAGCTTCTTCACCAAGCCTCCTAAAACAGTTCTAAATTATAATAAATAAGAATTGCTTAAAGAATTAGGTCACTCATGCTCACTACAGAAGAAAAATGTTTTAGAGGGCTAGACACAGTCAGTGGTGATAAACAGTTCTTAGTTTTCCTTGTACACCTCTTTCTGTCCAAGAAGGTTGATCTGAAAGAAGAGTTTGCAGTTTCTGGATAACTTTAAGTTTATGTGACTCAAATACAACCAGGATATTGTGCCATTTTCTACATTGATAAGTGTTGGGTAAGTTGCTCTAATTATTTCCTTAATGTTGAAAAAACACCAGTGGCCCTTGCAGCAGAGTGCTATTTATTCTTCCTTTATCTCTTCATAATTTTTTGTAGTGTTTGCTGCGGAGTCCTCAAGACTTTTCTTCAATATAATTATTAAATAATAAGTATAGTTTTTATTAGTTATCTAATTCTCTTTTAGACGCCACATAGATATCAATGAAAAAGGGTACTTGACAGAGGTATCTTATGTTTTGAGTATAAAAGAGATAGAAATAATTGATGTACTGATTATCTATTTATATATTTCAAACAGGCAGCAACAGAACTAAAGAGAGCACATTTAAAAGGTTTATTAAAGGCCCTAGGCAACAGATTTCTTCCTGTAATGTATTTTAGTACGCTAACTGATTTATGGATAATAGAGCTGCATGAGATGTTTGCAATGGAATTGGGGTCATTTGAAATTTACCTTGGTATCATCACAGAATGAAGCACCCTTCACCCAGACATCATCAGCTATAACCACTAAATCATCTGCAATGGGCTGCTGAGCCCACAACACTCCTATGTGTACAATCCAGAAAGGTTCTCTGCATCATCTGGTCCCCCGAGACTGCCTTGGCCTCACTTTGTGGCTTTTGCTGGCTCCAGTGGTCAGAAACAACCTCCTGATTTCCAATCTCATTTTTCCTGGTTGGTTTGTGCCTTTTGTTGCTGTTGTACCAATGTTGTATTTTATCTGAAATACCTTTTCCTTTTCTAGAATTTACTCATCTGAGGTAGAGGAGCCTTGTCCTTCCTGAGGGTCTTGCTCAGTGAAGCAAACCAAGTTGTCCTAGTCCTCTCTACTAAACACAGTGAGTATCTCTGTCCATCCTAAAAGCTCTCTCCTGTGTCTAGTCCAGTTTAAATTCAGCTTTCTTGTATGTTGGTGGCTGGAACTGTATGAGACCCCAAGGACTGTGTGTGTGTTTGCTGGAGTCACTTACAACATTTCACTTGCCTTTGTTGTGGCTGAAAGGTATGGAGACATCTGTGAATACACACATGCTTGTGTGTATGTACAAATGAACATGTTAATGTAAGTACACATGTGCATCCACACACATCCCCACATTGTTTTATGTGTTTGTTGCCAGCTGAGGAACTCTCAGGTTGCGGTGCACATTTTTATATTTTTGCTGAAGTGCATGTCCTTGTGTGTTGCAGTACTCCATTTGGATTCCTCCTGTCCTCATGACTCCCTCTCCGTGTGTGACAGTCTCCTCCATACTGAGGACAGTGTACTTGGCAAGTTTTGTTGCCACTTGTCCACTTTTCATACTATTAATATTGCTAAAACTAAATCAGATCCAGTTCTTGAAAAATTTTGCTCATCATCTTCTTCCAGCCCATCACATTGACATTCTCCCTTCAAGCATCCTTACACTACATGGCTTGTACTTGTTCTGCTCAAAATAAAATTATCTCATGTGTGGCTATATAGCAGATGTTTCACAGATGTTTAGACAAATGAAATTTTGGCTGTAGTATTGCATAGTAATAATAGTTTAAAGTATCAATTATAGTTTCTAGGAAAGATGCTAGGCTCATCTGACACATATGTTGCATTGCTCTTCCATCCATCTTCACAGATTTAATTAGTTTTTCTTCAATCATTATTCCAAGGTCTCTCCTTT
Organism: Corvus hawaiiensis; assembly: GCF_020740725.1. NCBI lineage: Eukaryota > Metazoa > Chordata > Aves > Passeriformes > Corvidae > Corvus > Corvus hawaiiensis. The sequence goes on from NC_063215.1 coordinate 31,019,753, forward strand.
TTTGTTTAAGTTTGCTTAAGATCTCTACTCTCAGACTTGTGACTGTATGAGCCCAGTCTAACATGGACTAACTCTGGTTCTGACTATCCTTCTGATACTGAGATGATGGCTGCTTCCCACTTGAGTTACTGTATGCAAGAGCATATCCCTAATGTGCCTGTTGCCCATTAAAGAGCAAACAACTTTCTTGATGTGGTCAAAGACTTATATTTTTTTTGGGAGAAGCTGGAAAAAGCCCTGATGAAGGTAACTGTCTCTGCAGGCAGGCAATGAAAGCTGGAGGTAATGGAAGTTGGGATGGACAAACCACGTCTTTAATTTCTGTCATTAAGTTTGTCACATTAAACCTGGAATGAAAATACCTCTTTCCCATGGTCCCCATCCCAAAGTAGTTGCCAGCCAGCTCTTTTCTAACTGTGCCTATGTTTGGGACAGTTGGTTGCAACCAGTGCTCTGGCTCTGTTCATCATCCCTCTGCTTCCCAGACATACAGCCTATGCACATGGCGTGGGAGGATGGAGGTTGGTGTGATGCTACAGGCAACATGACTACCACTGATGAAGTAGCAAATATTGCTGCTGGAGCAGTAGAAGTCTTTAGGCACAGAGCAGGACAGGAGCTGCTCAGACTCTTTGTGGAAGGTCAAGGGAATACATCTTTGCCCCATTTCGCTGTTGGACCTGGACTGAAAATGGAGGCATTTGTTTCTAATGGGGATTGAGGCAGTCAGACGTGGGGGTGGGATGCAGGATCCCACCAGGTGGGGAGGATCACTGCACCCATGGGAAGCTGTGTGGGGCCCTTTGAGAAAATCTCCATAATGGTATCCTAAAAAGGGAAATGAAAGTGGATTCAGGAAATTAAAAAGCACACACAGCTGCTTCAAAAAATCTTATACCTTACTTTCAGCACATCCCTGCAGTATCCATTGTGATATTAGGTCTGCCTGAACTCTTTCATTTCCCTGTTGCAGTGTAATGATGGTTTGCTCCCCCAGTCAGCTCATTTTTAATCCTTTTTTTTTTGAGCTGGGCAAGCCTTTTAAATTTTTTTTATAGTGCTTAATAATCATGTATGTTCAGTCCCCTAGGTGGTATGTTAATTCTTTTCTTTCATCTACTTAATTAGAAGATTTTGTTCTGCATGAAATATATGAGGCAGCTGGGGCAGGGTCTTATGAACTGGTGAGCATCCAATAGCTATATTAAGCAGTTTCTTAAGGCTTTGAAATTGTCTTCAGATGGTAGCTGTTGACAAACCCCGAAGTGAAGCATTATTTGAATATTCACATTAAAACTGCCATTGCAGTTAAGTTAGCGATGCATGATTAATTGGCTTAAAAGCAATGGATTCATATGGAGTAAAATGCCCCTATGAAAATCAATAACATGACTACCATTAGCAAGAGCATTACTTTGAAGATATTAAGGGCCACAAATCAAATTTGTTAGCTGAAGAGTAACAGCGGCTATATACAAACAAAAGGCAGTTGTATCTGCTACACAGCATGTGGGGTTTATGGTTCTTTCATATATTCTCTCTCTTCTCTCAATAGTCACAGTGATGGGATAGCATGGTAGTTACTTAAAGGCTAATAACAGAGACAAAGGTGCTACTTTGCTTCCACTCACCAGGTTTGGCCAGCACCTCTTGGTCCCTGGCACATGCAGGTGATTCCTGAGGTGTGCAGGACTCCATGCTGTTACCCAAGACTGGCTCCCCGCTCTTTGCCATCCACATTCACACCCATTTTACCTGGTGCTGGCAGCCTGGGCCAGCCTCACCACTGACACATGGGCAACCCCAGAGTTCCACAGGGGTCTTGTTTATCTGTCTAAAAATTCAAAGGATTTTTTTGGATTATATAAGCGTTATAAATATTGCTCCTCCTTTCTTGCATCCCCAAAAATTCCCTTTTATGCTGCTGCATAAAAGTCTCTCCAGGACTGAGAGTTGCTTGAATCCATAGGTAAATGAAATACTGTAATGTGGTCATGTTTACAGTGGTACACAGGGAAATGGTACAGATTTCAGAGTCTTCCTAGGGTATGTGCTCTGAATTAAAAAAAACAAAACCAACCAACCAAAAAGGCCCACTCCACTTGGGTGCATTTTTACATCTTTCACTCACACAAATATGCTGAGTGCCTGATTCTGTGTATCACTGCAAAAAGTAGAAAGCTGTCTGTCAGTTGGGGCACTATCCTCTTGGCTCAAAGCTGACATAAATGATAAGAATTTCAACTTGGAAAAGAAGGGAGCTGGATGGAAGGGAATTCTTTTATCTCCATGCCTGAGGATCTAATGTAAAAAAAGTGAAAAATCAAATAAACAACAATATGACAATCTATAATGGAAGTACAGAAGATGAGAGGCTGGACAGTATAAAGAAGGAAAGTGCTAATACTAAGGAGAACAGGGGGGATAAACAACTCTGTATTGACCTAAATATAAACTAACCTCAGACATAAAGCAATCATTACTCTTTAAGGAACAGAATAAAATATTGATGCTCTTAAAAAAAATAGGAAGAATCTAATTAAATTATCAATTAACATAGCAGAACATATGTACTATATAAATATTAATTTGGGATAGAGGTTCATGAATGATCCTTAAGACTAATAGAAAGAGGGTTTTTCTGAAGTTTGTGGGTGACAAGAAGGTGGCAGGCATCCTCGATATGAGAAGATGAGGATATGGGGCAGAAAACAATGCCTATCCTAAAAGGGCAAAAAATGTGATAAACATCAGTGGAATGAAGGGCAATGCCATTTAAAGACTAATGTGGAGAATTTGCACTAGAAAAATGGGACTTTATCAGCTGGAAATGGAAATGAGTAGAAAGCACTGGGTCACTGAGCCAGTCAGGATGAATATTGTCATCAATGTGATCCAACCATGAAGGGCAAATCCAGGCTGAGGATATCCCTGATGACTTGTTTCCAGTGGAGTGGAAGTAGCATTCAGGCTGGTGGCATCCCCATTCATGAAGGATGGAAGAACTGCAGAGGACAGCCTATGGGATGGATGTGGGAGGGAAAAGCAAGGGGCTTGGTTTAGTCTTTCTGAAGATGCAAAGAGATGTAATTATTCCCTGAAAGAACACCATGATGCTAAATTCTGGACAAACTGGAAAAGAAAAGCTATATAAGTCAAAGGATATAATTCACATAGAAACAATTGGAAATACATTTAGGCGGGATTTAATAAAGTATTTTTCCTTATCAGTGTACTGAGGATCTGGAATAGGATAGTAGTGATGTAAAACCTGGTCATCATTAGAACAAAGTTTTGTCAGCTCATGAAATATTTTGACCAACGTATTTAGCAAATGACTGGTATTTCAGGCTCAGGAATCACAGAATCACCAGCCTGGAGGAGAACTCTAAGATCATCGAGTCCAACCCATGCCCTAACACCTCAACTGAGCCATGGCACCAAGTGCCACATCCAGTCTCTTTTTAAACACTTCCAGGGATGGTGATTCCACCCGGGCAGACAATTCCAGTACTTCACCACTCTTTCTGTGAAAAACTTCTTCCTACTATCCAACCTATATTTTCCTTGGCGCAGATTAAGACTCTCATTCTGTCAGTTGCTGCCTGGAAAAAGAGACTGACCCCCAGACTACAACCACATTTTAGAAGGAGCTCCTTTCTAGGCTTGTATTCCTCTGACTGGCACTGTATAAAGCTAGGAATAGATGGAGAGTCTCATATTCCAGAAGAGTCAATGCTGCTGGTCTGTAACATCAAGTCCAGGCTTGTTGTTTAAAACTCAGCCATTCTGGTCTTCTCCCTTAGACCTGGACTTGCTGTGGGGATTGGAGGAGAAGCAAAATTGGTTTAATCTCATTTATCCACAGCCCAGCTGCTGTTTATCCCTCTGAGACAAGTGCCATGCACCCCTACCCCAGTGCTGCAGTAGTCTGGTACCTTTGTCCTTGCTGTGTCTCCATGCTGCAAATAGCAAGTGGGCTTTCTGTGGAGCATGTGCTATGCAAAACATCCCAGCATATCAAACATCCCAGAAACAGCCCAATAAAATTGTTCTGGAGCTAGGTGCAAGATTCAGATCTGGAATGTCCTCTCCCTCCCCACTGGATCTCCCCAACCCAGAGTCAGCTCCTTTGGCAACACTAGAGCTTGGCTGGCCCAGTATTCAACTGCAGGGGGAGGGAGGAAGAGATCATAAACCCCCACGCGCTGCATGTGCCTGGCCTTTCCTCTGCAAGGCAGTATCACCTCAGACAGTCATAATTCATGTTTGACTTCCTGCATCTTGGGAGTGTAGAGACAGACAGGTGGCAGTCTGCTGCAGACATCCTTTCTGCCTTCCCAAGCCGTGCTGGGAGGCACTTCTCCCTTCAGCCCCAGCCCATGCCACTGTCACTAGTTAACAAAACCTGCCCCACTATTTAGTTGTCCCAGTTTCAGTGACATAAGTGAAGCAGGAAACAGACTTCAAATTATGGAAGGGTGTTTTTTTTAACGTCTTCTGAGTGAATTGCTCCACCACAGGACTCGGGGAGTGCAGCCATCAGGCTGGCAGAGATGTTGCAGCATTTTGCTTCCGAGCACCTTTTTTGAAAAAAAACCCCAGTCATTATTGAATCTTTGGGAGGAGGGAGGGAAGACAGATTTAATAAATTTTTTTGTCTCCTAAAAAAGGTGTGATTTGTTGTCTGAAGGCAGTAATTCTAACTGGTGTTATTGGTATGCGGCACGCAGGGATCTTAGTGCTAGCACATCTTTATTAATGTTGTTATAAAAGCTTCTACTGGGATCCTAGTTATCAAATGACTCTGACAGCAATTCATCCACAAATCCCTGTGTTTTAATTTCTCACTATCTGAAAAGAAATGGGCTGGGTGGATGGAAAGACTCCTATTTTCAGCTGCTCTGTCCTTTGCTTTAAAGCCTGGCACATTGCAAACGTAAAGGAGGAACATGTAGGATTACAGCTGGAGGAATGCATCTTTGAAAAATAAATACCCTGCCATAAAAAGCATGTTACAAAGTGACAGGTACCATCTATTGATATAATGGAGTCTTTGATTCCCATAGTACCGGCCATTATAAGAAGCTGTACACAAGGCTGTGATCCAGAGCCTTGAAAACCTCGTTGAATAGCAGCAGAACCACAAATAGCAGCAAGGGATTTAATGGTAAAACACTTCACAAAGATTTTGCTGTGTGCACTGCGAAACAATAGAGACTTAATGAACTACTGGAACCAACAAATGTTTCCTTTGATACAAAGAAGAGACTGATCAGGGAAGCAGCTAATTTCTAGGATTTTTTCCCTCTTCAGTTCACTTTCTAGTCATGGTTATAAATAATTGCTCAGGAGGTCCAGACCCAGCAGAATTTGTGAGCAAAAATGATCAGCTAATCCAAGTAAGTGAAAAAAACCCATTAAAAAAAAAAAAATTTCTGATGGCAAGGCTCAAAGCTTTTCCAAATGCATATTACAGTAGGGCATCATGTGAATGTAGTAAAGTGAGTGCTGAGTGAATTATGCATGAGAGTGGAAATGGGGAATGGTCTTGGTGGTTCTCAAAAAACATACGCACGTGTATGTCTGAACTTTCCCTCCTCAGCTCATTGCTTAGCATTTGTCCAGGCAAATCTGTCCTTGCATCTCTTTTATCAAATCCTGGAAGGACAATGGATTTTCTAGATTATAGCTTTGGGGGCCAAGTCTCTCCCACGTGGATCTTTTTGTGTGGCTGGAAAATGTGATTTCAGCAATACTGTGGTGTAATGGCCCTTGTTTCTGAAGAAGATGTATTGTTGCTTGCCTGCATCCTGGGAGGATAATTCCCTTTTATTAAAAATGCAGGATGATGCAATCTTTCAAATGGCCCCTCGCCTATTTAGAGGTGAAGGAGGTAGTAAGTTGTGGACTGTGTGAGAGTGGCTCTAACTGCATGACCAATATATAAAACATATCTGCAAGGATGTTTTTTCCAGACAGAACTTCTTTTCTCACACTGTACTATCCCAAACCATTTTCCTTTCCAGAATGATATAAAACCCTTTAAGTTTTCTCTGTTGCAAATGCAAAGTCTTTTAAATTATGTTCTAATGAATGATGGCCTTTTGGTGGCTTTGGTTTGAAAAGAACAAGATGTAGGTCTCAGGATCAAGGCCAAGCTGGGGTCCTGCCACAGTGTTTGTTATTAATATATATCAGGTTTTTAATCCAGGAACTTTCATGACTTAACCCTGTAAACAGGCCTGCCAAAGCAGTCTCAGAATTCTACACAAACAAACCATTTTGGAGTTGCTGTTTGATTGTCCCTAGTGTTGCTTCTTTTACCTAGCTCTGTGTGAAACCAAGGTTTCTGCCGAGCTTTGGCACCGGTGTGGGCGACAGGAAGCTGGAGCATTCACAGGATCCCTTGCCTGGGTACAGGAGAGAGGAGTGTGGGATCTCCTCCAGCCCTCCTTTTCCTGCTGGCTACCCAAGCAACTGGCTTCTCTCCTACATCCTTTCACAGGATCACAAAATGGGTCGTGCTGGAAGAGACCACAGTGGGTCATGTGGTCCAACTTCCCTGCTCAAGCAGGGTCATCCTAGAGTACATGGCACAGGATTGTGTCCAGGCATTTCTTGAATATCTCCAGTCAGGGAGACTCCACAACCTCCGTGGGCAATCTGTTCCAGTGCTCAGTCACCTGCACAACAAAGAAATTCTTCCTCATATTCAGGTGAAACTTCCAGTGCATCAGTTTCTGCCCATTTCCTCTTGTCCTGTTGCTTGGTACCACTGGGAATAGCCTGGAAACCTCCTCTTGGCACCCTCCCTTCAGATACTTACAGACAGTGGTGAGGTCCTCTCTCAGGCATCTCTTCTCAAAGCCAAACAGGCCCAGCTCCCTCAGCCTTTCCTCATAAGAGAGGTGCTCCAATCCCTTAATCATCTTTGTTGCCCTCCACTGGACCCACTCCAGGAGCTTGATGTCCCATTGTACTGAGGAGCCCAGAACTGGACACAGCACTCCAGATGTGGCCTCACCAGGGCTGAGTAGAGGGGCAGGACCACCTCCCTCAACCTTCTGGCAGTGCTCTTCCTAAGGCACCCCAGGACACCATTGGCCTTTTTGGTCACAAGGGCACTGCTGGCTCATGGAGAGCTTGTTGTCTACCAGGACCTGCAGGTCCTTCTCTGCAAAGGAAATAGAACTTCAACGGAACTTCATAATGAATATGACTTCCACTTCAGCCGTATAGCTGTCGTAGGGGGATTGAGAAGCCCCTGGGTGGATGGGTTTGTGCTCAGGGTGAGACCAGCCCTGGTGCAGAGTCTGGAGAGCAGTGCTCCTTGGAGGAGTATTTTAGCTTGGAAGGCTGTGGGTCAGGTGTCCTCCATGGCACTAAGCATATTCCTGGTATTTAACAACCTAAGAACTAATCGCTAGCTGTCTGCAAACCCCCAACAACTCTAAATGGCTGAGCAAGTAAATAAGGACCAAAGGGCAGTAACACTACAACAGTTTTGTCCAACAGCTCTCTGCAATTAAATCCCCCTGTACAAAGGGAAAGCAAGACAACTGGAAATGAGATAGTGAGTAAGGATCCCTGCAGTGAGCCATGCTTTAGAAATCACAGACAGCCAGTGACTATGGAAACCTTACACTATCCTAACAGGAATAAATAATTTAGGAAAGACCCATATTAAAGACTGAATTTCTCTCCTGGGCTCAGACAGATGGACTTCTTCCCTTGGGTAGATAATTTCTGTCTTGTTTAACAAAGTGCAGCCCCATCCAGCATGTCAGCAAAAAGTAGCACGAGACGAATAGAGCTTTTTGCCTTTTCAGCAACCAGTGCTTCACCCACACAAAATAAAGATAATATTGAATTAACCTCATGTGTCGTAGAGTATGTGCAAGCAAGCATGCTTTATCTGCCTAGCTAGAGAAAAATGAAGTGTTTTTTTCAGGATAAAAATGTATCTAGAAAAACAAGTGCACTGGCTTGTGCCTTGCTGTTGGTTACATGGCAACCCAGCTGAAGCCCCTCCTGCCATCACTGCTGTCTCTGGCTGAACTTGAGATGGGTGAGGATGGGCACAGAGGCATTTCTGAGTGCCTCTGTGCCTGCACGGCTCCCATTGCCCAGCTCCAGGGCTCTGCTCCTGGCACTAAAGGATAGCTGTAATGGGGAAGGGGAGGAGAGGCTGCTGCTCTCTGGGGGTTCATATTTCATCCCTCATGGCAGAGCTGGTGTCCAAGAGCACAGGCCAATGCCCACCATGTACTGTCACTAAGGGATAACAGAGCATACACCAACAGTGCAATTTCTTTCCCAAAGTTTTTGTCTCTCTACAGCACAATAGACTTACCAGCTACTTTTCTGCAGCTGAACTTTTTTTCTTGGACTACACACATTAGTAGCTGCAGCATGTGCTGCCAAATGAAGAGACTGGGGAAACAAAACCCCGTGAATGCCAAGCAATCCATCTTAAAAAGCCACCTGCATGTAGGAAATAAAGGATCTGGGAGTGCCTGAAAGCTAAATTTTACCATAGGAGAAGGCAACATGTAGAGTTTCAGCAAGTTCTTTCCTCTGCCCTGGTTATCTTCTTTTCTCTCTACTTGAATTTCCCTTTATATCCCTTTCCACCTGTTCTTTCCTATAATTTTCCTTTTTCCCTTCACATTTGCATTCTTAAAATAACAACCATATCAACAATAAAAGTGAGAACAAGAGGAAGAAAGGTAGTTCTGGAAGGAGGGTGCATTTGCCTCATCCTGTAGCTCATTGACATGTTCAGCACTGGTCTGGGCTTCTCCAGCTGGATGCTTGCTGGAGCAGGATGCTGGTAGCACTGGCCAGCTGCACAGAATTATCCCATTTTCTAGGTTTTAAGGCACTGCTGTAGTAAGAGCAGAGGTTGTGTTTTATGTATTACCTCCCTCCCACTTCTAACACACCCCATCCCAAAGGTTCTGCTTCCATTCCTCTGGGAAGCCACAGGGTTACTCAGGCTCCTGGGGAAGCAAGGAAGGGAGCAGAGGCACTGTGGGTTAAACAAATGATGGTAGCATGAAGGCAGTGGGAACATGTTTAGTAGAAGGTTGTTCGGCCTTGAGGACTGGTTTCTGCTGGCCATTTTCAGGTGTGGATCTCAGGCTGCTTAAATGGGAGCAGCTGTCAGACAGTTCCTTATCACAGAGGTTTGCCTGCAATGTTGGACTGAATTCCTTGATTAGAAAGTCCATTGCTGTGACAGGAGTATCTGGGAGCTTACATCGTATTTTTATTACTTGCAAATAGCTGTTAAAACATTTCCTCCTGCAATTCCAATTTATTCAAAATTTTCAATATTCTCTCTTGAAGCAGATTAAACCGCATATAGAGTCCTTTAAAATCAAACCAATCAAATTGTGTAGTTCCCAAAGAGCCATAAAGCTAAGGTTGCAGGATGATAACAGTCATTTGTAAAAGTAAATATGATAAAATGAACAGCTGCTTGCATGAAATAGCACCACAGACTTCCTAATGACTAGCTCGGTTCATTTGGGGTTTCAAAATAATTTGAGTTCTTCTTGTCTGAGGGCTGTTAATTGATCAGAAAGTAAAGCTGATCACTGCTTGTTTTTCCCATGACATACAGGTTTTAATAAATTATTGCTTGCAACTCTTGCAGTGTTACTCATTATTGACTTCAGATACATCAGCTGGATGGATGGAAAAGACTGCTTACCAGAACCATTAATATCATACTGAGGTTTTCTGAGGTTCTCTGCAGGACCTTTCTTCTATGACAAACTCCCATCAATGGCTCAGCAGTTTTCAGAAAACTGCCAAAATATCTTTCCTTATGATATGTTCCAGGGAGCACTTCTTAATATAACACTTTTCATGTGCTAAACACATTTGGTTGGCTATAGGTAACCAATAAATATATATCCCTGGATTTCAGCTGCTGATAAAGGTTTATTACATTCTTTAAAATAACACATACTTGCATGCAACATTGGCATGTCTGAAATCATTAACTGCTGCTTTCTGGACTTTCTTAGCAACTCTGCTCTTGTGGCAGCCTCCAGAGAAAAGGCACTTGACTTAGGAAACCCTCTCTTCTTGGAAAAGTCTCATACAAGTTTGGAAAACTTGTTCCAAAACTTGAAGAAAGCACATTTCTGTGACACTCAAGAAAATGTTGGATGGGAGACTGGGGGAGGATGGAATGAAATAGGGACAAGGAGAAAGGAAAAAAGAAAAAGAGGCACTTAAAAAGAGAGGTAGGGGGAAAACTGCTGAAAAGGAAATGAGATAAGAAAATATGAAAGGAAAGCAGAAGAAGATGAAAAAAGTAAGTAGCACATATGTTTATTTTATAGGAAGCTGGATGACAGGCTGAATTTCTGGTCTGGTCAGGGAATCAAAATTATGGTGGGCTCTGGATGAAAAGTGAATAACAAATATCCTAAATTAACAACTCAAGAGACTGAAATCTGTTTGTAAAACTGTTTTGGAACAACAAAATACCATATTTTAAGATTGAAGTTTGCTGATGAATAATTTGCAAGCAGAAAGCATGCTAAATGTCTTGCATAAGAAAGGACTAGAAAATACTTCTTCAGAAATACTGATGAAGTGAAAGACCGTGTTCTGTTATCAACTCTCTTCATTTTGCATTTTATTTGAAATAATGAGATAAATAACTTTATGCCATTAAAAATGATAGTAGGTTTTCCTCTCCTGCAAGCAACTGTCCAGATCTTTGTGCTCAGCACTGATTTACATAATCCTTGTAAACTTCTTGCATGATAAACGGCAAATTCATTTTTCATTGGTGACTTCAGCTCCACTTGTGATGGGAATGTGAGGATGGGGTAGTACGAGGAAGGGCTATGTGGAAAGGAGAGTTGGTACATGGGGGCCTTGGGCAGTACTGCTGTGAGGTTTACTGACCTTATGCTCACTGGAAACATGATATCTTGGAGGCACCATTCAACTACTGCCACATTTATTGAGAAGATATGGTCTTTCCAAAATGCATCAGCAGAACTGTTGTGATTTTCTAATAAGAGAGGATGTTTGAAGAGAAAAGAGGGTGAGTATTTTATTTGATAGCAACACCAATCCCAAAACAAGTAATTGACTCTGCTGTTATCATCCTGGCATGAAAAGTAGCATCTTTCAGAGTCTTGAAAAATAAAAGAAGCACTGGTTTTAAAATTGGCTATTTTTGTTGTTCAAAATTTAATAGAGGGGATCCTAAAAATGGGAGAATCTGTCAGAACATTGAAAACACCCACTGATGTGTTTGTGGTCAGGTGGGTGTGACTGCAGGGAGCTGGGGAGCTGGTGATGTTGGGACCAAGCCACCAGTGGGGACTGAACCATGCAGCCAGTCAATCCCACACCCGGGTGCAGCCCAGCCACGGCGCTGTGGGGCAGCTCAGCCCGTTGGTGTATGGCATTATCTGAGTTTGGGAGGGATAAAAACTGCTCCATGGATCTCATCCAAAAGGATACCACAACCTTAATACCTCAGAAACTCTTAGCTATTGTTTATCTATTGTCTCTTATCTCTTACCTGACTGATGGTAATGGTAACAAAGTGCTAGGCTTTCCTACATTGGATATAGATTCAGCGCATTAGGGTGGAATTTTCACCCTAAAATTAATCTGGGATAATTCCTGGGCCTCTCTCATTGAAAATCTCTTTCCCTTATTTTAGCCATTTTTATTCAATCAGCTTCAAAGGACATGTGGATTCCTGATTGACATCACTGGCTCTAGAGCAGAAATGCATCCCTCGTTTCTAACAGAATGGTCTCCATATTTCATCATAAAGTCTTCTACTAGGAAACTGATTGCTTGCATGAGAGTGCTCTGAATTATAAAATCTGTGAGAAGGGGTATCTGTCAGAACAGATCTGTGCTTTTTTTTCTAGTCTATAACTCAAGCAAAGCAGTGAGGAAGTGAGGAAAAGCTTAATTCAGTATTACATTTCCACAGAAACAGAAAAACTCAACACTGTAAACCACAAACGGATCTAGTACGTGCAGTTTGCCAGGCTTTGTTACAAGGTGGTTTAGATCTCCTGTGCATCTCTGGATGACGATGGAGACACTCTGCCATACTTCAGAGAAGTCTGACATGTCAGTGGGGAGAAGGTAGCTAAAACAACAGCAATCTCTGCTTTAAAGACAGGTCTGCGCTGACATGCAGATCAAAAGTGTATGCAGAGCAAATGCTAGTGAAGGTGTTTTAACTGGTTACCTTTTGTGATGGTCTTCATGTCTTTGCAAGAAACTGTAGGAAGAGCAGTGGTACTCAGAAGGCAGCAGTACTGGTACAACAAGGGAAGCTCTGACACAAAATTACCAGGAAAACAAGAGAAAAACCAGCAGAAGGTGATCATTAACTGCCAGGGCATTCCTTTCATTACTTTAGAGCTCACAGAAACAGAACTTAACTAAGTCTTGTTGAGGAAACCAAGTTTCATTGAAGCCATCTGACTCTATTAAAATATTTTCTCCTTGATGATTTTAAACTGCAGTCTGGAGTCTGGTAAACAGGTTGGTTGAGAAACTTGTAAGAGCTCAAAAGACCAAAAACATAAACAAAGTGCCAAGTGAAGAAGTAATGAGAATCAGACATCTTGGATTCTCACCATTAGCAGAATATTGCAGTTCATGGGTGGTTTAAAGCACTGCTAGATTTACAAAAACAGAGAACTGTTGAAATTGGAAGGGACAATAATGTGGTCCAACCTTCTGCTCATGCAGGACCACCTAAATCCAGTTTCCCAGGACTGTGCCCAGACAGCTTTTGAGTATCTCCTAGCAGACTCCTCAGCCTCTTCAGGCAACCTGTGCCAGCGCTTGGCCACTCTAACAGAGAAAAAGTGTTCCCTGACATTCAGATGGAATCTCCCGTGTTTTGGTTTGGGCCTTTTGCCTCACTGAACACCACTGGAAAGAGCCTGCCTGTGAGCTCTTTGCACCCTCCCTTCAGATAGTCATACACATTGATGAGATCCTCCCTGAACTCTCTCCTCCAGGCTGATCAGTTCCAGCTGTTTCAGCCCTTTCTCATAACAGAGATGCTTCAGTCACTTAGAGACCCTTTGTTGGACCCTCTCCAGAATGTGCATGTCTCTTGTGTACTGGGCAGCTGTCTTGGGGTGACTTTATGATGTGTATCCCATATCGCTGCCCTATGCCCAGGAATTAATTTTGTGCCTTTCTATGCCTTTAAACTGAGCCTGAGAGGGGGGAGGAAAACTTGAGCAAAACTTTTTCAAAGCAGTTTGCAGCTTGTTCAAGGTCACACACAGATAGCGACTTTTTTTCCAGCTGCGGCAGGGGAGCGAGGAAGAACCCGGCTTGCTGCTGCCTGGTCAGCTTTTGGCCAGTTTCAGCTTCTTTTTCTCTGGAGAGAGACTGAGAGTTGAACTCTTTTTCCCTTCCCTGGAATTTCGGATTTTCTCCCTTTTCTGCTGGACTGCTTCAATATCAGAGCACATTGGGAGGACTTTCCACCGAGCACAGAGGGCCTGGCTCTGGGCCAAGCCCCAGCTCCAAGGAGACCAAAGGGAGGACTCGAACACTTTCTTCTGTTTTTTCTCACAGCGAGAGATTTCATTATTTAGCATTATTATCCTTTTCCCATGCATTTGTTAAAGAAATAGTTTTTCTCTCTTTCATTTTCCTTTGAGGAAAATTTATTTTTTTCCTGAACCTGGTTGGGGAGCGGTGGTTTGTAACCTGCCTTCTCTCAGAGGATGTATTTCTAAATTTGGCCAAACCAGCACAGCAGCCCAGAACTGGACACAGCACTCCAAGTGGGGCCTCACCAACACTGAGCACAGGGGAAGGATCACCTCTCTTCACCTCCTCATGCAGCCCAGGATAGCATCAGCTGTCTTTGCTGCTGTTCGTTTGGTGTCCACCACGTGCTACTGGTCCCGTTTTTTCTGCAAAGCTGACTTTATCCTGAAACACAGGAAAGGCAGTGCTGAGTGGCTAAGGCTGTGCTAGTGATGGTCACTTACTGCTGCAGAAACACTAGCACTGCAGAATGGGCTAACATGAACAGGCTGCCATCTGCTATACTGCAAGGTAGGGACCTGAATTTAATGTGCCTGAGAAATGAGCTATAGTTCAAGAGCTGCATGTCACAGTAGTGTAACAGTGTGCACCACGAAGAATTTTCTTTCTGCCTCTTACAGTCATTAATTTCATGCATGGAAATCATGGGCCTGCCAGAACAGGGGAAGAGCTGGAATTATGATTCAGCCAGAGCCTGTGCTCCATTATTAATATATGTTCCATTATTACCAAAATACAGAGCCTGCTCTGGAATCAAAACTGTTTCAGTTCATCTGGATGGAGATAAATAATGAGGGAAGAAAGAGTAGCTATATAGCTATTTTTCTAATTCTGTGAACACTGTTTTTTCAGAAAGAATTCTTAAATCTGTAACATCTTATATTCATGAAAAGATTACCACCAGCATGTAAATGAGATATATAAAATCTTAATCACTTTATCATTTATAAATATGATTTGAGATTTTCATGTAGTTACATTACACAAAATTCCATAAAATACAGGTGAATAGTTTATCACTTACACTATGCAGCCAGAAATGGAGATTTCAAAGTGTAATTGTAAAATCTAATTTTATTTGGGCTTTTTAAACAACAAGAAACTTTTTAACATACGATCCTGATAAGTTCTTCCTGATATTCCAAAGCATAGACAAACTGAGTATGACTAATTGGGTTGGGGCATGCTAAAGTTGAGAGAGGAAAGGGGAAATAGTAACACTGGCCACAAGTTAGTGCTAGGGTTAGTGTTCAGAGAACCACAAAGGCTACAGCTCCAGGGGCTGGGGCTGGAAAAGGCATATCAAGGAGAGCACAACACTGCACAAACATTGCTCTCCATGTCTATTTAAACTGGACCACCCATGGTACTTGGAGCTTCAGCCTGCAAACTAAGGTTAGGGATAAGGCTAGGTTTCAGAGAACCACAAAACCTGCATCTCCAGGGACACTGGGCCTGGAAAAGGTATGCCACAGAGAGCATGGTACTGCACTAACATTTATCTCTCCACATCTTTTCTCTTCTAGGCCACCCATGAAACCTCAGCATCTGTCCAAAGCTGCCATTAGGGTTTAGGGTTCAGATGCAAGGAGGGACCCATCTGTCTAGGAAAGGGTGCATCTCTATTGTACGAGCTTCTGTGACCGGACAGTTGATTTGTTACTGTCTGTTACCAGACAGATTGTCTACCAACTTACAGCAGCAATCTGCAGAATATCAAACCAAAGAGACAACCTAATGGCTTTCCTTCACTTCATCAAAGTCTTTGGTCTGATCTGGTTAGGCTTGCAGGAAAGGGAAATGTACATTACACATTAATGAATTTTTTCTTGATAGCATGTGCAGTATAAACAAGGTGTACATAGCACAGCCAGCTTTTAAACCATTACTGGTCTGACTAGAACTTGATTACCAAAATAAAATTTTAACCTAAAAGATAAGAAGGCAGCTTTGCAATGGCTATGTGTTTCTTAAGTGTATTACTGTAGTTTATTTACCCAGATTTTTAATCTGATCAATATATTTGTTCTTAAAGTTGGCATTTACTCTAACACATCCCAAAAAACTCCTACAGAAACACAAAGAGAAAGCAGTAAGGGCAGTGGGTGCTGCTCCAGGCCATGATGGGACTCCTCACTAGCCCTTTCTTAAAGTGGATGTGACCTTCTTGTGAAGCCTTTGTCTCCTACCAAGGCAGGAAACAAAGCACTTTTTAGGTGGAAGTTGGTTCTGGCTGAGGACGGGTGAGACCAAAGCCCAGGAGTCATTGCTATACCAGTAAACACAGATATTTACATCCTTTCTCATGTGTGTTATTTCCCTAGCTGCTATGCCTCCCTGAATTTCATTTGCAACACTGTAGATCCCATTTCACTGTCTTTGGAAAAGTTTATGACCCATGTCCTCTGGGACACAGAGACTGCTTGATTTGTGACCTGACCTTGTGTGCTGCTTCTTACGAAGAAGAAGGGATGCAAAGTGGTGTGCTCTGAAAATAGCTCTTGAATTTTTTGCATTTCATAGGGATTCGAGATGTGTACATACCTGGTAGGGTTTTTGCCACATTCGTGGCAGCCCCCAAGGTGTGGGGTGGAAATGAGTTCTCTCATCTGGAGAAGTACCCATGGTGCTGCAGAGGGGGAAGGGAAATCCTGCTCCAAGAGGCAAAAGAAATGTTTCCGTGTGAACAGTTTTTAATTTGCTTCCCTTAGGTCTTTGCAGCACAAAAGGAAATGCTCATTTAGACACACAACATTTATAGGAAGATTGCAAAATCTATTAAATCGTTTCTGTGCTAAATTAAGATGGACCAAAGTGCAGTGTCAAATTTTTTCTGTTTCTTATATTTAATGAATTCTTTATTTGTCTATTTTTGTGCATTAGGGAACCCTATGAAATACAGTAACTGCAAACATCCATCTGTGACAAAATGTTATCATATCATTTCACAGCTTCCACCTTTACTGGAGCTGAGCCATCTCTCATTTTCATCACAGAATAATCAAATAAGAAGCAAAAATAAAGAAAATATTATTTATAAATTATCAAATCACATTTTGTCTAAGTTCAGCTACCTGAAACTACTCATATACTTAAAATTAGGTGCACAGTCGAACCTACGTCAGAACTTACGCCTAGAAAATAAGTGCACTCCAAAACTCTCCTAAACCTGGTGCCATCTTTGCAGCCTGTCTGCTGCCCAGCTCCTGTCCTTTCCTTTGTTCTGCCTTCCTCCCAGGAACTTCTCTCAGCTGTGGAGGCTCAGGTACTCACAGGGCCTCCTCTGTAGCAGTGTGTTGGACTAAGACTGCAGCAACCTGTCAAATAGGGAGTGGGGAAATGGGAACAATCCTGCCCAGCCTTGGGTCCCAGCTGCCCACTATTGCGACAGAAGGACACTGAACCCCCACCTTACCAGGAAGGTGTTGTAGGTGAGTTACTCTTGTGTAATTTACTGTTGTCTAAAGTGCCTCTCTGAAGCCATGGGAACACCACATCATGGCCATTCATGCATGTGGATGTCCTTGGTCTTGTACTTGTTCCCACGGGGTAAGGTCTTCTCTGACTGCCCTTTGCAGCATCCAGCATTCCCTTACCTCTGTGGGGAAAGGTGACACTTCTTCCCATCCCACAAATATGCTTCTAGGAGCACAGTTCTAATAATAAAGCACACATCTAAACAAATCAAGAGAGTTCCACATCGCCCTTTCTCTCCTCTTTCATTCTAATCATACCAACTGATCCTAGGGCGACTAATTCCCATGAAGACACCTCCCCTTTATCCACAGCTGTAAATTCCTGTTTGGCTCCATGCCACTAACAACCTGGTTCAGCTTTGATGGGGAGCACGCAAGAGCAAAACACCCTAATCCACAAGTTTTCAAAATGAACATGGTGGGGCTGGGACCTGTTGGAGCTGCTCAAGGTGCTGGCACCACAAGTAACTATTTCGTGGTGCTCCAGCTGTGATGTCAGGTGTGTAAGAGAGGGGACTGCCTGCCTTTCCAGAAGCCAAGCTTCTTGCGGGAGCCATGCTTACCAGAGCTGGTGGAGAGGTTATGCCTGGCATAGTCCTCCACTGCAGATCATAAACATTCCTTTGGCAGCACCTCAGACTGCAAGAAAAGGGAAGAGCTCATGAGTCACTCACCTCCTTCTTCTTCCTGCAAGGTCAGTGATCCTGAGACTAGCCTTTTCTAATGGAGAAGGTCAAATTCCAACTAGCTCAGGTATGACTGCTCTTCAGTAATTTTGCAAGTAGTAGTATCAAAAGTCCCTCTTCAGGACTAGAACACCCTTGAGATATTTCCTCTGGAAGCACAAAAGAAGAGACCATCCCTGCCCTGAAATGCCCCCCCAGCCTCGGTTAGAAACCCAGGAAGTGGCTCAACATCTTGGTGGGTAACGCCCATTTGCATTGGGTAAATACCATCTCAAAACATCTTCCCCAGAATGATTTGTCCATGTTTGCAGTGGATTCAGTCATCATGTGCAGGATCTTCTCTAAGGTATGATTAGACATGTAAAGAAGCCAGTATGAAATGGAGGACCACATTAAAAATTTGTGGTGCTGAAAATAATTCCAAGAAGATTTAGAAATTGGAAATACCCCTAATATCTACTGCTAGGACGCAATCTGAGCTGAGGGGAGGTTTTTCTTTAAAGTAGGAAACAATGATGAACTGCATCTCTACCAAATGCTATTATTATTTTTCCACACTGAGATGCCATATTGTCTCCCAACAAGAACGACTAACTCAAAAAATGTGGGATTTATTTTTGCCTCCAGTTTTGAAACAAGTAAATTCTGGACTCATTCTTTTTTCAACTTCTATTTGTGGGCTTGTTATTTAAAAGGAGGTGAATGGATTAAACTTGGCACTTATTTCCTATTTGTCATGCCTGCTGCTTTGAGGAATACTATTTCCCTGCAGTTTTGAAAACACTCTCTCCAATCTAAGGGGAGACTATTTTGTTTTTTTTAAAATGCAGTTTCCACTGGCTCCTTTTATCCTGTGGTGTGCTGAAGATAATCAGCATTTTATAAGAAGAGATCAGCATTTCACACAATTAGACAATGTCCTGGCTCATCAAGAAGGTGGAGGTCCCAAAGCTCTATGTTTATACTGATATATTTTGAAGTATTTGGCTAGTTCTGGTTATGTATTTTGTGTATAATCCTTACTATATGCATAATAAAAATATGTAAAAAATTGCACACTTAGAGGATCTGAAATTAAATATTACTTTTCTCAGGCAAGCCTAATCAAAAGCTACTATTTGACATCTTCTCTGTCTTCCTCTCCTCCCTGTGGCTTTCATAATTAAAAGTGTTTTTAAAAGTGAAATGTGCACTTTCAGACAATGGTTCTTAAATTATGCATGTGTTGATTTTGCTTACATCCTCCTTTCCTGTTTATTTCCAAATATTCAACTGGACTGCACGTTTCCTCTTTCTCCTGTGCTTTTGTTGTTTTTGCTTCCCAATCTCTATTGTAAATTATGAACCCCGGAAAACCTTTTTTATAATATGCACTGACACAACTATCATAGATTTATAGATGGGCACCTGCCTATAAACTTAAGGTACGTTCATCAGTTTTGCTTCATCTGAGACATTTAAGTAGGTATTCAGAAATTCTGAATAACCTATATGACTTTGGGTAGATGCCGTGAGGATGCATATCCAAATAGCTGTGCTTTTGCTTATGCCACCTCAAGCAAGTCACAGAAAGCATCTTAATATTAATAATAATGCAAAATTAGAAATCAGAGTGTCAGCCCTCAGTGAGACCTTGCTTGTGCAGCGAAGCCCTGCCATGAATTTCCTGAGAGCACTCTCCGCAGCAACAGTGAGCCAAGTATGGCAGCACCAGCTTCAGAAGACATCAGGGATGGGCCATGAAGCTGAAGGCTGCTGGACAGTACAGGTGTGGGGGGACCTGACAGGCATCCTCTGCACACTGGGGCTGGTGCTCTGGCTCTACACCATCTGCCCCTCGGTGGTTTGCTACAGGCAGTGCAACATCCCTTCCCAGGGGAGGACCCTAACATGAGTTGGTGGGTTCCTGTCCTGGGCCAGGCTGCCTGGCAGGGCAGGCAGAAGGGGGTTCAGGTTCAAGCCTTTCCATGGGGAACAAGCTTCCCACAAACACCAGCACCTGGAGCATCTCCAGGTGGCTGCCATGGCACCAAGTGCCCCACAAACACCAGGTGTCCCAAAAATGCTATAGCCACGTCCACCCCCAGGGTTAAGCTGGGTGTGGGAAGCCCCACAGTCACCCCTATGTGCTGGACATGGATACTGAAGCCACGCTCTTCGAGAAACTTTCTGCTTTGCCCTGGATTAGCAGGTTTCCCAGATGTGTGCAGCCAGCAGCTCTCAGCATCCACTTCCTACTTTTGAAAGGATCCCAAACAGTAATCTTTAATCATTTCCCTTTCCCCTCTTCTCCTTATCAGCTGTCTCTCACATCAATCCCTCCTGAACTTTTGTCCTCTATTTTTATCACATACAATATTTGTCTTGACTTATGTAGAGTGCAGGATCTGTCAGGAAGGGAATGTGCTTTATCTGCTTGGAAGAAATGGCAGTGGAAATGTATGGCACTATATAAATGCTTTGTAATCCTAATAACACAAAATGTGTGTGAAGCTTGTGTGGTTTATGGTTAGTAGATTTCATGGTGACTAAGTTCTTTCTATCACTTGAGATGACAAACACCCTTTTTAATGCTCTCAAAGCATCTCAAACCCCTCCTTCAGCTTCTTGTATTTTCATAGGAAGATAAGGCAATGCATCTTTTTTATTTTTCTTTTTTTTTGATGTGGGAGGCCCGGGGGGAGGATGAAGTGTTGCATCTGAGCTGAATGTATCAGCAGAAGTCACCCAATAGCATTTTTAAGTGTTAGTGATGAGAAAAATAGAAATCATGAGACAAAAGGCCTGAGGTCATGTTTTATTTATCCCACTGTAAATCAGGAATCAATTTTCTAATGAAAAATTGTCTGGCACAAAGTGTTATCAGACTTAGGCTCATAAAGACCTGAACTGTAGGCAAAGCTTACGAAGGACAATGAGGAAGAAAAGGGAATTGTAGAAGAAAGAAAATAAGTATGAAACATCTATTACAATAAAGATTGCTGGAAATGTATCTAAGACCAATGAATTGGAGCTGTATCTGTTGCAGGAGGGGTACTGTATCTTTGGTATTGCCAAAGCATAACACAGCCAAGAAAATGGTGGACTTAAAAGTAGAGCTTACAGAAAGGAGAGACCAGGTGATGTGGAAGTGTCATTTAACCAAAGAATAATCTAATGTTTGATGAAAGAATATTAGAGTTTTATATGCCACAGAAGACACTGACCAAAGCAGTGATAAGAAGGAGGAACACATTAAATTTAGTTTCAGTTGGTTCTTAATAGAAACTTAACATGAAATTATCGCACCTCTACAAGTTTTAGCAAATCACTGCCACAGGCTGTTTTTCGGTAATTTTTCTGCATTATAATTTCTGCATAATGCAGTAGTAATTGAAGCAATTTCTCTACTTACTGAAGTATCCTCACTCTCATGTGTTTTTCATAATTAAAAGACAGGCTGCCTATGTCAATAGGTAGATGTCCTTTATAATACAGTTTAGTATTACTTAGATACCCCTGCACAAAGCTGATAACGTAAAACCAGTATCTTGGAACATTTCTTTTGGAATATATCTTCTCCATGCCTCAATATTAAGAGCTTATTTTTCTAGTATTTTGTGCTAGAATTTAACAACCAAATGCTTAAAAATACAATGAGTTTAAATTTTATGTTTTATACTTCCCAATGATTATTTGTTGCTATAGCCCTACTTTTGCTAGTAATTCTCCAAAAGCTCGGACTGACAGCACTGTCAACTGCGTATTTAAGATCACATTTAGTATAGGCAGAAAGTATGAAAATTTGCCTTGTAATCTATTCCATTCCTGTTCAGGTTAAGTGTTTCTCTGTGTAGGTGCAGTTTTAATTTTCCATCCATTGAGGCTTTGGTCACTTCCTTGAGTCAGCAAACAACAGAGCCTATGTGAAACTCTAGACTGAGACAGTAATCTAATTCTGCAACAGACAGTAGCAATCTTTGCTACTGGCACTCTCAGAATCAGGGACTCTCTGGCATGAGACACAGCTCAAAATACAGTCTTATTATCAGTCCCCTGAGCCAGACACTCCACTAAAAATTTTTATTAATTTATCTCTGCATTATGCTACTACTACTAATTATTGGGCCTACAAATTGTGGTTTTACTATCATTTTTTCCCCTTTACTACCTGCAATTTTCAGCCTGTGAATAACTCTTCCTGACTCCTATTCTAAACTGGCTTTAACACAAGACCCTTTTCTTTTCATATACAGGCTCAAATTTTCCAGTTGTATAGGCAAAACTTCCTGGGCATTTTTCCAGTGTCAGAGTTATTTGCCTGTAGTACTTGATACATCAAAAATGCAGAGAAGGATTTACATGAACACTTACTCTTGCATGCTTCCAATTAGTGTTTATGAACTGGGATTCTGCAGGGCTAATTAGATAAGGAATAAGACATACAGGCACTTGAAACCGAGGATAAGATTCAAATCGAATGAATCATCTGTGACTTCTTTTGGACCATGACTTTGAGAGATTGTCATCCAAACTGATGCTTAGGAGTAAACAGAGTGTACCTCCAAGCAGCCAAATCTCTACCTGTAGTAATTGAATAGATACTCTCTCTAAATATGCACCCTGTAGATAGACACACACCACAGCTCAAATAAATCAAGGGAAAGTGGAAAGCTGATGGGCCATCAGAAAACACAGCATCAGTCTCCCAAGGGGTGTATTTGTAATAAATCTTTACCTCAGGTGCTCCTGTCTACTGGGAAAGAAAATGGAGAACTCTGCTCATTCACTGCCAGCACAGAGGAAAACTTACCTTAATCTTTGGGAAGGTGTTTTTATATACCAGTCTAATCCATTGTTGTCTCTCTGCTCCTACAGTGCAGCTTGTATCAACACATCATGCAGATTTTTTCCTCCTACAGCTCTGAAAGCAAGCTTCTGTGCACACTGCATGTTGATCTGAGGGGAATGACTGTTCCAGGAGGTTAGCACATTTTAAAAGGTTTTTGACTTACTCCCATTCAGAGCAGTGGCAAAATGTCTTTGATCCTTGGGGAGTTAAGATAAAGCCCAGCATTTCTGGCAAAGAAGTTAACAATGTAGAAATTAAATCCATCGTAAACTGTAAATTTTCCTCCAGGGATCATTTTATTGGGAAATGACATGTTATGCCTGGCCCATTCTTTCATATGTTTTACACAAACAGAAATGGTCCACTGTCTTCATCCAAATCGCACAGACAGGTGTCAGTACATGTAACAGTCTTATTCCAAAACGGGTGAATTATCACAGGGTAATAGAGAGCGAGTGTTTTGGGGTTTTTTTAGCATAATTGCTACAATCAGATTTCCCCTAGCCCTGAGCAGCTTGCATATATTGCATGTATTCCAACCTAATGTCACCCCTGGGTTTTGGCTATGATCCTCTGCTGCTGCTTTCTCCATGGTTTTGGCTGCTCCCTCGCAGAGCCCCATTGCCTGCTCTTTGGGGCTGCAGGGACCCCACACTTCTCTGCTGCTGCTTTCTCCATGGTTTTGGCTGCTCCCTCGCAGAGCCCCATTGCCTGCTCTTTGGGGCTGCAGGGACCCCACACTTCTCTGCTGCTCTGGTGCTACGGTTCAGAGTCACTCTGCTGAGGAACCAGGCTCTCTGGTGCACCACCCTAATTCTTATCATTCTGTCACAGCACAATGTTATCAAAGCAGGGATTTCTGTGCCTAGCAAAGAAGGCACAAACTGTGGTCATTAGCTCTATCAATATACCAAAGCAAGCAAAACAGTGCAGAACTACAAAGAGAGTTTGTTTTTCTGTATCGGAGCATTATGATAAAATATGCATCCTCAGTTATTAGATAGCTCATGAATAAATATATTATTATGCTAGGCATCACACGCTTGCTCTGTTAAATGCAGTCTTCAAGTTATTGTTCTTAAGACCATGAGTTTCAAGTTATGCCATGGTTTTATGCAAAATCAGCTTAGAGGGAGAAGGAATTGCATGAGCAGCAAAATAGTTTCTCAAAGTTTCTCAAATAGCTCTCTGCCAGAGGTGCTGATTTGCATCAGTCCCTAAAGCAAAGTTGACCCCTGGGAAATAGGGATTTTGGTTTTTGCATGATTCCTGCAAGAAGAATTGCCTTGCATGCCTTCTGGCATTTTCTTCTCAAGATCAGGGATATGTGTAAATAAAGCAAGTCAAACTATATCCACAGTGCGGTTTGCATTGCAATGTAAAGATACTTCAGTAAGCCTTAAAAAAACTAGCTCACCTCCTGAAAGCTGTCTGCTGCAGTTTAATCTGGTTGTCAGCTCTGTAGAGGTCTGCTGTGGGCAACAAACAGACCTGGCCTGGAGCTGAAATGCAGATCAAGCCAAGGCAGGAGGGAATGCTTTCAGGACTTGCATTAGCATTGTGGTGCTTATCCTTTAAGAAAACTCTGCATCCCTGACACCTTCACTCCTTAGAGGTCACCTGCATTGTGATCCTGCTCGGAAGCAAAGACACAATGCCTCAGCACAAGACCTGAGACTTAGACAGAGATAGCTGCATGTTTAGGTTCAGCTCAGTTAATTGTGCCTTCCTCCTTTCAGGCTGAGGAGCACTGGCACGTCAAAACAAAAGGAGGTCAAGTATATATGAATGAAGTAGGACAAACTGATTAACACACAGAGAAGGAATTTATGTGCAATCAAAACAACAACAAAAATTTAAAAAGCCGTGTGAAGCAGAGTACCTTTCATCAGAGTTCACATTTTTCCATTTTTTAACACATGATATTTTGGTTTCTCCCATGCTTTTGGAGGAACTGAAAAATTATTCTTATCATCTTTTCTGAAGTCCTGCTTAAAAATTCTCCTTTCCCTCTGCATGGTATCAGGGCAGCAA
This sequence comes from Corvus hawaiiensis, assembly GCF_020740725.1. NCBI lineage: Eukaryota > Metazoa > Chordata > Aves > Passeriformes > Corvidae > Corvus > Corvus hawaiiensis. Next base: position 31,044,367 of record NC_063215.1, read on the forward strand.
TTGGTATTGCTATTTTCTTGGATTGAATTTTATGTTTGCTGTCTGTACTAGCCTGAGGAGGCTTTGTGAGTTATTTGCAACAAAATGTGTAATTTCATACCTCTTAATTCTTTGGGGCTGGAAAAAGGTAACAACCATTTATCCACAATATGGTCAGCAGCCTCACAGGTGATGGGAAGACTGCTGTTCCCTGTGATCCCTAGTTCCCCCAGTGGTTTTGCACAGTTTCGTTCTGAGGAAGAGATGGGCTTTTCTGGGATTCCAAGTCATACCCACATTTTTCTTCTGTATTTTATTTCTTCAGGTTCCTTGCGGCTCTGGCATTGATTTCCAGCTGGCACATATTCTTGTTTTCAATTTTCTGTTGACTGAAACATAAGAGAGGACAACTTGCACTTCCCTGCTGCTGCTCAGAAGTGTAGCCATAAGTCGGCACTGGATTCTTACCATCCTCTGCTCCCTGAGGCTACTCTGTGAGAAAGGCTCTGTGCCCAGCCTGAATGAGTGGCAGTTTCGTTTCTCACTTTCCTTTGAATCGGGGCATAACAGAGATATCTTTTTATTTCTAAAAATTGTAGTTATTCTGGGGTTTTTTTGGTCTTTAACCTGTGGCCCAAGCAGCTAGTACTAGCTAGCTCAGCCCTAGCAGAAAGAGAGGGAAGCAGTTCTTGGACAACTGGGTCGTATTATTCCAAAAGCACAAGTAAATGTACTTTGCACAAAGGACATGATTTTTTTCTGGTGTTACCAGTCCAGGATTTAATACTTGCCTTGATCTCTTGTCTTTGGCACATGCAACAAACTTAAGCAACTCTTTCTACATTGCTATCCATCTAACACTGATATAAAAGATGGAAATAATGATGTCCACGTTTTCCTTAAAAATTATTTTACAATACCTTAATATTTGCCATTCTGTTGCCTTCAACCCAAATTCTGTCTCCTTTTAAAGGCTTCTTTTTACATTAATAAAAAGTCTGAGAATATGTCACCCTAGACACCTGCTAAAAGCCTTAAGCACCCTCTATAGTCTCATCCTACAACAGCTCTGGCAACCAGCGATCCATGTTTTGGCAGGGACCAGACAGGTTTGGGGATTTTTTTTAAGAAATCAGATTGGCTTGAACATTGTGTGGCTTAAGTCTTGGCTCCACTGCATTTCTGTCAAGTACTCTACAAATGTGTCTGTCTTTCCCAAGTCTTCCCTAATTTGTATTCTATTTGCTTAAGAATTTTCCTACCCCAGGAAGTCAGAGCAGCCACCAGCCAGTCTACCCTCCTGCCTCCAGCAGCACATTTTGCCAAAGTGTTCAGGGATCCTGCATACTTTTTCACAGTGTGTGTTGGAGGACCTCTCACTATACATATTTCAGTAATGTGAAGAATATCTTAACACAGATGAATGCAGAGAAGTGCAATTTCCCCGGAGTCTGGCTGCCCTCTTCCCCTCACCCTGTCGGTGTTCATACTCCTTTTAAGGCCCTATGCAGTCAGCCATACAGGGAAACAAAAAGATACAACCTGTACCTGTCAATCCTGGAGCTATTTTTGTGGCCCTTCATTTTCATGCCTCTAGGAAAGCATCACTGAACACCTCCAAGGGGTGGTGGTGCTGTCAGACATGCTCCGTTCAGCACTCTCCTCCTGTCACTTCCTACTGAACCTCTGACCCCAGCTGATACACCTGGGCCTTGTTATTCTCCAATTCAATGAGATCTCACTGTTTTCAGGCTAGACGTTAGCTCATCCTTCCATGGTAATTCAGTGATGATGATGAAATACAGCAATTGTGAAGAGAAAAGGTAGCAGGGAGGTGTGTTCCTTCTCCTTGGCGTGTCCTGCCAACTTCTGGCAGCTGGCAGCTTAGCGGCACCCTGGGCTGGAGCTTGTGTCTGAATTATGATGTTTAATAGGCAACAACAGGCCCATGTTAACAAATCCATCTGTTTTGGTTGCACGGCGGGGGCGGAGTGTATGGGCGTGGCTATGAGTTGCTATTCTATACCATCCACATCACGCCTGGGGGCATGGCTTCAGGGTGAAGCACACCCCTGGAAGTGTGTCATTTTGTTTCCCTCTCTTCCTCTGAGAGGTTGCAGGGGTCAGCCCCTATAGACGCTGCCCTCTCTCATCGCTACCCGTGCATTCCTGGTTCTCGGAGAATGCAGCTCCAAAAACAACAAACGTTGTTGGGTGGCAAATGTGTCCATCTTGTCTTTGTTCTGGTGGCCATGAGGAACTATGTTGAGTAGGTAAACACCTTTTTGTGGGTAAAGCACCTTCTCTTTTTATATACTTTTGTTATAAATATTGCTGCTGTTACGGTCCATTCTTATTCCACTGCTGCTTGCTTTCAGTAATTGTTAACCTAAGCTCTCTGCCTTTGTTCCTCTCTTACCAGAAGGGGTGGAGGAAAGGGGAGTGGCTCATTTGGACCTTCATTTGGCTGGTGTTAAACCAGCACGCCATTCAGTCCTTTTTAAAACAAATTTATATTTTTGGCTTCTAAAATAGATTGTAGTGTTTGGTTACAGAGTTATGTTGTGTGGCTTGTGAAAAATAACTTCCTTCTGCTTGTATTAATGCAGCTGCATGACCATTACAATGGTGCCCTCTTATCGAGTGTGGCAATAGATACAGCACTCTTTAACCAAGAGTCAGCCAGCAGGTCAACAGAGCTGATCCTTCACCTCTGATCAGAACTGGTGGTGCCACACCTGGAAGGCTGTGTCCAGTTCTGGGCTCCACAGTACAAGGGAGACATGGGCAGACTGGAAAGAGTCGAATGAAGGGTCAGTAAGATGTTTAAGGGAGTGGAGCATCGTGACATATAGAAGACATGTGAGAACTGGGGCTGTACAACCTGGAGAAGGCTCAGGGGAAACTCATCAAACCTGATGGAAGCGTACAGAAGACAGAGTCTTCTGGGGAGTTCATGGTAATAAGTCAGGAAGCAATGGTTACAAGCCAGAACATGGAACGTTCATCATGAGAGTGGTCAAACACTGGACCACGTTGCACAGCAAAGTTGTGGAGTCTCCATCCTTGGAGGTTTCAACACTTAGCTGGGAAACTCCCTGAGCAAGATAGTCTGTTTGGACCTACTTTGACCAAGGGCTTGGACTTGACGACATTTAAGAAATCCCTTCCAACCTAAACTATTGTGATTCTATGAATGATCATTTTCTTCTCAAGTCTTCTACTATGTTCATGATTCCAGGAGTTCTTGGTTGTTTAACTGCTCCTCCTGTGGAAGTCACTTGGTACCTCCCTGCCCATTTTTGTATCATTTCTAGTTCTCATTCTCTGAGATGGGTGATGTGCAGCCAACAGTATGTTAGTCCTGGAAAAACATGAACTCCTTTTCCCTCAGATTTTGAGCTGGTGGTGTTCTCTTTTTGGTACTGGTACTAACTGTTTATGATCCGTTTCAGCAATACATGGCTCACATAAAAAAAGACATGAAAATCTACGGAACATATCCAAGACCTCCTCCTTGAACATGCCAACAGCCTATTTTTGGCAGAACTTACAGCGCATTAATCACCAGTCTTCAGTTTTGACCTCACAACTGCAAGAGGATGTGCAAGTATGTTGCATGGAGATATCCATGTACAACTTTTTGGTGCTTTCCAACTCTGAATACTTCCACCATCTTCTTTCACTTTTCGTGAGAAGCTGCATATCAAAGCAATCACACATTTGCACACTTGTAGGACTTAAAAAGCACAATTCCCTGTCTCAAACACTGTCAAGGCCACAGAAGGAACTTGTCATAAGATAAGCCACCAAAGAGGAAACTTGAGATAATCACAGAAAGAAGGAGTTTGTGACAGGAGAGCACTAATTTCAGGCCTGGCAGAGGTGAGAGCTGTTCAGCACAGCCTGGTTAACGCATCTGAACAAAATTTCTGACTGTGGCAAACTGTGGGGAAGGAGGAAACTGCTCATACACATATCACCAATCAAAGATCACCCCAGGTTATGGGAATGGCACCTGAGACCACTTCATGGATACCCAGCACTTGGACTGTATGAAGGTGATACTCCCAGAAGAACAGCTCCAGGAAGAAGGATCGATGGGATGCTGCTGGACCCATGGTGGTGACTATCTTCTGCTTGTTCTCTCCGTCCCCCTCTCTCTCACTCTCTCTCTCTCTCCTCTCTCCTCTCTCCTCTCTTCTCTCTCTTCTATTTCTTTCTATCTCTCTGCCTCACATTTATTGTTAAAAAAAATCCGTGTAATTGACTTATATGGTCTCTTTTGCACCTTATTCAGGCAGAGGCATCTCTTACTAACTGGATGTTAACAACACTGGCAGTCATCAAGTGCTGAGTTAGGCTGGGTGTCCACACTTGTTTCACCACTCAGAGGAACCATGACATATTCTCTGTCCTGTGAAGTCGTTCTACTAGACATGGTCTTAAGTGTCCCATGAGCTCCCCATACATCTTACTGTGTTTCCTTTTCCCCCACATATATATAGGACACCAAGGGCAGAACGTAACTCAAGGCTATGACATCGAAGTGCAGATACTTGCATGATGTGTTCCCAGGCACAGTAAATGTCTGAGTACCCAGAGGGACATTGAAGGGCTCAATAGAGTGGCCTGCTCATGAGTGTTGAATGCCATTTGGGAACTCCTGACATAGCCTACACAGTGCATCCAAAAGCTGCTTCTCTGGAGTGAGACGTCACTGAAAGCTTGTGTTATTTTGAACAGCCTTATGCAGATGGATCAGATGCCCTGAGGCATCTCAAGATATTACTCAGTACTTGTGTGTTGCCTACTATCTCTGGCTTTCTGGCTACATTGATTATTACTAGTGGCTTGTTCAGTTTTTCCACAGACAGGCACCAAGGGATGCTGGAGACTCATTGGCTTTGACTGCCGGTCCAGTGAGAATGCCTAGTGAGAAAATGCCACTGTCCTAATGCATGAAGCATAGACAAATACCTGCTATTTCTTTCAGCTTTTCAAGAGTTAGAGTTGGAGGAAAGTTTTTGTGCACATACTTATTTAAATCCTTCTGATACCATGCATCAATGAAGAATTATGTCTTTTTACATATATTCAGCATTATATTTCTGATTCTTCAGCTCTGAGGTCTCCAGAGTAATGAAACCATCCTCTTTTCTTACTTTTGCCTTACAAAAGAATAACATTCTTAAATAGGAATCACATGGCGGATGTTCCTTCCAGGTTTGTCCTGTGCTCTGCTAGCAGATCCCTTCTTCCCTGGAAAACATCCCCACATCTCTTTGTGTCTCTGGTTCCCAGCTTCTCAAATGAGGGCATGCTTTTTAAGAGACCCAGGGACAGACATGTTTCCATCAGAGGAATGAAGACATTTCCCTTGTGTGTAAGCCTTTTTCTAACTGTTTTTTCACCTGCAGCTTCCATCCCACTTCAGAGATGCTTGACTTCTCAACTTCCATCCTGAACTTTAGCCGTTTGCCTTCTATTCTCTGTATTTCTTTTAACATTAGTATTGCTGCTTTTAACACCATGTTGGTTTATTCACCTCTGCTGAGTTAAAAATGAGTAAAAACTCCATTTGCTTTCAGGCTCCATCTCCCTTCATTGTGTCCATTGTAGAAAGGTTTTCAGTGAAATTGATGGTGGGGATTTTTTTCCATATAGGCTGTGCACCCTTATAGAGGCTCTCTGTAAACTCTCACTGAGAAATATACTCTACCATAATTCTTGCATTACTTTCCAAAGGTCAGACCTTGTCATATCTTGTGGTGTTGGCTAAAGGAGATCTAGTTTCTGACACTGACTTCTGAAGGTTCCAGCTTCAAGATTTGCTTCCTTTTTATTAATGTGTCTGACTCTTGGCTGTCAAAGAGGTAGCACTTTGTGGAGGCCTCATACCAGACTGCACTTCAATTTTACTTAGAAAAATCTAAGCTTTTTCTGTTGAGGATTAATCCTGTATCTTGCTGGAATTTTGCTTTAAATCTTTTGTTCCAGTTCCCCATCCTGATGTCTCTGCTCAGGAATATAAATTGCTAAAATTATAAGATGTGAGACATAATCACAAATCTGAAACAAAGTCTGTTTTGTACTCTGGAAGCAAATCTGACACTTCATTTCATCACTATTCCTCTTTTTTTATGCAGTAACACGATTTCATTATCAGTCTGAGTTAATTGCAAGCTATTAAAACCAGAAAATGCTTCAGAGCAAAAGTCACAATTGTAGTCTTTTAGTCTCAGCCTCTGTAGTCTTTTTCTGCATCAGTCACCAAATCAAACCTTCTCCAGTCGTTTTCCACATTTCTGGAGAATTTCACCATAATTTTTTTTAATCTGTTCATTCTTCTTCTGGGAAATTTTCTTAGTTAATTTTGGTTTTGTACACACACAGAACCCATTTTGTTTTAATCTGCAGAAGACAGCAGAACATTTTCATTTGGTATTTAAGTTTTGTCTGATCATGATTTCAGCTCATGAGCCTCTGCCTAACGAAGGACCTGGCCCTGACCAGCAGTTGCCAGCATCTGCTGAGTTGTGGTTCCACACTGCCTTCCTCCCTGCTGCTCCTGGAAGGGGGATAATAACAGACCAATACAACCATGGATGTTTAGGAGACCGCAGGAAGACAATTTATAGACTTAATATGTTACCTCCAGAGTTATAGATCATCGCACATCTGCTCTGTTGCCATAAGCATTACTTCTTCTGCCTTCCCTTAATGTAATAGATCTTTTCTGCTAAATGAGTCCATCACTTTATGCTGGGAGACAAATGCCTTTCTCCCTCTATGACTGTGAGTGCTGTGGAGCCCAAAAACTGGTACAAAGCAAGAATTCAGCAGTGTACAGGGAAAGGTAAATAAGGTACGTGTATGACATGAAGTGATGAGCAGCCTCCTTCTCAGCATTCAGGCTGTAATTTATTTGTAGTGGGGAAATGAAAAGGATAAGCTTTGAATTCAAAGAAAACCCCACCTTATGTCACCATTTCTTCTTCAGTTATAGGTTTCAGTTTAATGTATCCCTGTTGGTGACCAAGTCAAGGAGCAAAGACACAGCTCGCTCCCACTTTAAGCTGCAGACCTTATTTTACCAGTGGGAAATAAGGCTTTTGCAATCTATTATGGGAAGCAAAATTGCTTCATCCTCAGGAATCTAAGTATTTCATGAGCTAGCAATAGGGAGCCCATACAAAGCTATAATTTGCAATCTGAATCTAATTTCAAACTTCATCTCACCAAAAATGAAAATTAATGTATGAAGGGACTCCTTGTATCACAAGTACTCTCTTTCTGAATTCTATTACCTTCTAAGTTAATCCATAATTTAGCTTTTTTAAACAAATTAAATTGAAATTGATGGATGCTTTAAAGTTTATAGTTTAATTTCTTTGTGTACTGTATCTTAACAAATTACCATCAGCTTCGGATAAAACCAAGTGTACATAGTATAAAATAATCTTGTCAGGAAGCCTACTTGCCTAGGCTGCAGAGTTTTCAAATCTTCTTAGCATAAAGGAGAACTTTTAATAGACCATATCCAAGTGTGTTGAGACCATGCAGTCCTGCAAATCTCCTGGAAATAGATGGTAGGGACGAATAATCACCATCCTAGACATGGCTTAAACCTCTAATTCAATGCATACATAATAAATATCCTTCTGGTCTGAAGAACACCGCATTGGAGAAGACAGGCTAGACACAGCTTGTCTTAACGGGAGTGACAAGAGTGATTTTGAGGCACCAGAACGACGTTTCCCAAATCATGTCAGGATGGACAGCCACGCTTCTATGCAGATGGGATTCTTTTGAATGTCATGTTTACAAAAGACTTAAGACTACATTGGCTTGATAGGTTCAATGAACCCATGTACAGGGGGGGTTCTGTTACCAGCCAGAGCCTCTATGGGCTGTGCCAAGGCAGGGACCCTCTTGTACAGCAGGTCCACAGCCTGCGGTCACCTCACTGGAGACCTGGAAAGAGATCTAAGCACAGGAAACAGTTGCATGTCAACACACATGGGCAAGGAGTGAAGGTATGCCCTGCAGTAAGGGCAAACCTAACCATCTCTGATTGCCAAAGGACCAGCTGTTATTCACTTGCAAATCAGCCATGACATTTTTCATGTCAGACAGCAGCCGCATTCTACCTTTTTAACTTAAAAAAAAATATATATATACACTTCAACTGTTCCAAGAGTAAGCTCATGCAAATGCTAAGGAAAGTAAATAAATGATCCTAAGTAGTTTCTTGACAAGGTCTTTCACGCTTTCTAGCAGACACTTGGGCATCTGATCACACTCATGTCAGGGATATGCACTTTTCTGTCCCTGTGAAAGATTCCTTGAATGTGCACCAAATGTCAGATACCATGGAAAGCTCTGCCCATGGGTGCTCATGGAAGATACACCAGCCCCCAGCAGCAAAGACCTCTGAGAGCCTGCTGGCAGTAGGCAGGGTGTACTCCTTCCATGCTGTCATGCCCTGCCTGCCAGCAGCTGTGCGGAGCTGGCCAAGGGACGGGGGGCACTTACAGCAGCTCTGGTACCCACCAGTACACTCCTTGGGGATGTCTGAGATAGGGAAGGCAGAAATGCAAAGAAATACTCAGAATTATCCAGCAGCGCTAATTCAGTCCCTGACACATACATATTCCCTAAATTTGGGGACCTGGCATTGAAACCTTATTATCGAGTGTAATTTCTTACCTGCAACAAAGATAATGCAGCTTCCTTGTCTTACATTTCCGTAGGAATTTCAGAGAGCACTGATTTTCTCAGGTTTGTTTTGTTTTGCTGTTACTTAGGTGCTTTCACTTTTCAGGTAGGAAAAACAGTCTGTCTAACACAGATTAATGAGTCTATGTCTCTGTGGAGGAGGAATGATCACATGAAACATGAGTTATTGTTTTATTATTGCTTCCAAAAGGTCAGGTGGTACTTTTTTTTCTGACTTGCATTACCAATTGCTTCAGCTCAACTTGTAAGGACTGAAGAGCTCACAGAGTTCAATACCACGTTCTCACTCTTCATTCCTATAACAGAGCTCTCAGACCTTTGCCAGCAGAGTAACAACATGGTCCAGTATAAACCAGGATAGACAAATGCAAATGATATATAAAAGCCATGGTATATACTAATGGTAAAGAAACTGATTATTGAGGAGCAAACCAAACTGACCGAAGTAATTTTCCAGAATCCTTTATGGACAACATGTGTCCATAATGACTGGACAACATGTGATGTTCTTAAATACAGAGAAGAAGCCATGTGATCAGATAGCAGGAATTTTTAAGAAAAAATTTTCTCTTGGAAAGCCATGGAAGCTCCAGTTGGCATGACATCTACTGGGGCCTTCAGATGCCATTTACTTAGAGTGATCATAAGTAGAGCAGATCTACTATTCTGAACATCATATTTTTATGTGAACGTGTAGACAATTGTATAGTAGATTGCCCTTGTCTATTTTATGAACAACATTTTTATTGTACCATTAACAAATATTTTTCAGAAGCAAAGGAAAGAATGCACAAACCTGCTGCACTTTCTTATTTACGCACATGTATTATTGCTGAATAATGCATGTTATTTGGCAATGGAAAGTTATTCTTGTGCCTATTGACATTAGCATTGCTGTTTCTGCAAACAGATTTCTCATACATATTCATTACCTTGCCTGCAGACCTTACACAGACCGAGGTAAGCAATCATCATTCAGTATTTCATTGTGTGAAATGGCAATAAAGAGTCTTGCAGCACCCACCGCCTTCGCAGCCTCTGGCTCAGTCATTTAAACACTGCTGTTTTAAACATGTTTCCCAGAGGCATAAAGTCTGGAGAAAGTATGTCCAGGAGCAGAAGTTCAGCTCTGAAGCTGGGGGTGAAGTGGTACAGGTCAGTCGGAGCCCATCCATACATGTTCCTTCCTTCCCCTGGGGGGCAGCAGAATATTGCTGTTAAGGGCAGTTCACTTGATGCTAAACCCTTGGGACTAACATGCTGAATTTTCCTGGCATGTACTCCTGCCATCCTGGAAATAATCTGTGGTGCTGCTGGATGGGAAGAACATTACCAGGGGAGGAGGTTGAAATAAGAGACTTCTACTGAAAGCATTAACTGAGACAAATTTCTAACCTGTGGGTACCTTCATTGTAATTTGCCCCTCACACCCCTTAAATTCTACATCAGCTCTAGGAAGGGTCACGTCTGGGATGCTGAATTGACTTATTGAATTTACTTTAGCAGGGATGGCAGATAAATTCTGCCTTGTCCCAAAGGCAGATCTGGACCTACAGACACTCCAGGAAGTCTCTGAATCCTCTTTGTGCTACAAAATTGGTTTGTCCTTTCATGGGCAGGTGCAGTGCAGGTTGTGCTGCTTATCCCAGGACTCCCAAAGCATCAGATACTCCATCTGGTTGTTTGGAGTTTTGGGAGCAGCATGAATGTTATTCTCACAGAGCACCTATGGCTCAAGCTGTTCAGCACAGGTTTTCCACACTGCTTTGCCAATATCTTTCTCTTTATTCACCTGATCTACGAGCACCACCCTTTAAAGAAAAGTGTGTCCATACTTTTCTCCTCCCATATTATGCTGAAGTGTTCAGAAACAATGGCAGTCTCCTAAAGTAGTCACACTACCTGGCAAACGACTAAAATTTTGAAAATGCTATACGTTTAAAAATATCTTTATTATTCATCCTTTTTGGGACCATATTTTGTTTTATAATAAAGAGCCAACCAAACCAGAGGTACTTTCATATGCACTGTCACAAGCCCTACAACAGGCTGCAAGCATAGCTCTTCTCATCTTCACCTGCTGCCCCTTTGCTCAGGCCGTAGCCTAACTCTGCCCATCGCAGTGGCAGGTATTTCTGCACTAAACAGCAGGCCTTAAGAAAACGAAGGTGAGCACATTTCACATAGTTTTTCCAGTCAGAGTGACCTCAAGAGTGTTGGTGGCAAGCTGGCAGCTTGGAAGTGAAGAACACCATATCCCATTATCAGTCTCACCACATCCTTTCTTTCAAGCACTGTTTGAAGAAGCCCAAGGCAATTGAGTAGATATTGAATCACTTCTGTTAAAGTTGGACTTCCTAAAGCTGACTGTGGTTTATTAAAAAAAATAGCACTGGAAGAGATTTAAAGAAAGCATAAATCATATTACCTTGGAAAGTACTGGGAAGGGAGTGTTGAGGTCCAGCAAGGGCATATAGTGCAATGTATTAAATATGGTATCCTACTACAGGTAGGGTTTTCTTTGGCTGTAGGAGATATGATGAAAAATAGGGCTAAGAGAAGGTTAAGAGGGTCTGGATTCTCAATTACTTTGTAACAAAAGTGTCTTGGGATGATTTATGAGAGATTCAGGACTTTTATTTCTTCTGGGAAATGATTTTTTTTTTTATGGGAAACTATTCAGAATGCCATAAACCCCTGGTTTTTTTCCGACTAAATATATTTTGTACCTCCAGGTATCATGTGGCAAAATTAATAATAAAAATAGTAATAATAATAATAACAACAACAACAACAGGTCAGATGAAAAGCCTCATTTCTGTTGGATAAAATATCCATAGGAGAGGACTCTTAGCAATGTGTGGTGGTTCAGGAAGGCAGCAAATGGCCTCTGCATGTGGGGATGCTCTGCTACGAGAGATATCCTGCATGCCCAGAGGCTGCAGTACCTGCCTGGCTCCCCAGGGCAGCAGAACTCCACACAAGAGCAGGTTGCTTTCCATACATCTTCATTTCCCCAGGATGAAGGTAACTATTCACAGCAGTCATGTGCTATAGCCCAAGAGGATGATATAACAATGTGACAGTCATTAGCCTTACCCTGCTTTGAAAAGCAACTCTATACAATAACCATATACACAGCCCATTTTTAAGGGTCATCAATGCTTCCTGGAGTGTTAAAACTACTTTTGTTTTTTACCATTTCATTCCTGTTACCCCAAAACAGCCGGCATCACGATGGGATATTAGCTGGGTGCTTTTCATTGTGAAACACCATCAACTGAGTCATTTACTGAATCCTAACATTTTTGCATCTGGGCTGCAGGAAAACAGATGCACACAAGTGAGTCTGAGGACTGAAGTGACTCACGGCACTTTTTGACTAGAGGTGGCATGTGAGAAGGAAAGATGGCAGCTTGAACCACAGAGCCCATTGTGAGCCCACAGGGCTGGTAACTTTTTATTTGTAAGCAGAGCACATCTCTTATGGAAGCTGCTGAATGATGGTAAACCCTAATGCTGTGTGCCACTTTCTTACAGAGGCATTTCACCCTGTGTAAGGGCATCATAAATGGAATATAATTTCTTAGATGTGCAGCATGGCTCTTGACTCTAATATTGTCTTTTCTGTATATCAGTGGGAGTTCTCAGCATATGAAAGAATAGTACCAGAAGCAAAATGTCATTTGCAGGTTGGGAGTGTAAATTTTGCTCTAGGACTGATTAGAAATGAAATTTAAAAGATCCAGAGATTTACTGGTTCAGCCTACAGTCAAACTCAATGCTGCAGTGCCAAAAAGAGTCAACTACTCTCAGCCATTTGCTTATCCTCTTAGAGCACCAAAATCAATCCCTGAAATGAAGTAAACATAGCTGCATTGATCTGGCAATGACCTAATTTTTGAAAGTCACTAAGAGGCTATAACATTATTTTCATAAAATACAGCACTTGTTGGAGTGCTGACATGCAGGCAGTGGGAGGGTTAAGTGATTGCTCTGATCAATCTCAGCACTGGAGAGCAAACAGTAACAGGAATTCCCCAGGGTGCAGAAGAGAGACAAGATCATTAAAAAAACCCCAAGCACTGTTCAATTAAATGTGACAGTCTTGATAGTGGCATGATTCTTCTGGATAACTTTGACATCAGAACAAAAAGATGTATTACTTTCCACTTCTTGGAGAAAGCTTAAAAAACCAGAGCCCTCTTCGTTTGGACAGCCTGTTAATTTGCCCTTGGCAGCTCTCCTGAGCTGAGACTCACTGAGCCTGATGAGGGCAAACCTATGTCAGGTGACCCTGTTGGATTTGCTCTGTACCATGGGAGAGGTGTGCCCAACTGCCAGGGACACCTGCACACTTACACTGAGGATCCTGCATGAACACAAGGGCTGGTGTCACTTCCTAGCAGTCACTAGGGATGCAGAATGTGGTGGCCTGAGACCCTTTGGACGTCCTCAGGACATCCATGCACACCCAGCAGATGCAGCACAGGACTTACAAGAGGTCCCAAGGAGAAGGGGAGGGAAAGCTTAAGGCGCACACATGGTGCTAAATGTTTATGCTCAACCAACTGAAGAGAGCAGTAAATGTTCTTCTGCAAAGTCCCCAGAGAGTCCTGCTGTCTGTTCCTGTGTGTTCACAGAACTGCTTGTGGTAAAAGTAGGTACTCCTTGAGGCAAAGAGTGGGAATAACTCTGTAACACAGTGGCTAGGACACTCACAGAAATGCCAGCCCCTGCTAGATATTCATCTGGGTGTGGACAGAAACCTGGTGTCTCCAGGTAAGTTTCCCACCACTTTTCCTCTTACATACTTTACAGATTAATGTCGATTTGTATTTCCTCTCACTCTCCCCTATTTCTTTTTTTTTCCATTCTCTCAGCCTTTTCCCACTATTCACACATTTATTTTCCCTCTCCCTTTCAGCAGCTCTTTCTTGGAAAGGGTGGTTCAGGCAATCAGCACTGTAGTCCCAGGTGTGAATCCAGGTTGGAGACTACTGTTGAGGCTCAGAGTGACAAAGCCAAATATACACATGCACTTTTCTTCAGCTACTTCCCTTTTAGCTGCTTCTCTGCTTGGCGTTTGGGCCTTTTCAGATTTTCTGCCCTAGATAAGGTGCCCAGAAGCTCCTTAGATGCTGCTGGAGGAGCTGTGCATGTGTGGAGATAACACTCATGAGGCTCCTCTTCAGCTTCTAGTGCTGCTGCTTCTGCACATTGCCCAAATGTGCCCCTCCTCATTTTCAAGTCTTTACCTTTCACCAGTTCTTTTGGGTCACACAAAAGATTTTAGGGGGAGCATGTGAACCAAGTACTTAACGAATGTAGGTGGATACTACCAAGTTGAGCAAAGCACTCAAGTTGATGAAGCTGACTCCATCTTACATCCCTAATTAAACTACAGTAGATTATGTCCCTAGAAATCAGTATTTAGCTAAGAAGCCCTTTTTTGGCTTTCCTATAGTATTCGCTATTTAGCTTTAAAATCTCTATTTCTAAGACGAGCTCTCTGATTCACTGTTACTTCAGCTGTGTAAACAACTTCCTTCCAGTACTACAGGTTGTTGTAGCCCTCTATTACTATAACACATTTTGTGTTTTACCAGATTGGGCTTGGAGCACCAGGTTTCAGTGCCTCACCAGGGTGCCTTGGAAAATCATCCCTTCAGTTCTCTGTTTAAATAACTCCATCCCTAACAATCCAGATTTAGTAAAACACTTCTTTTCAAAGGCTTTATTCTGGCTACCCAAAACAGTACATGCACTTTCTTTTGGTATTACCTTCTGCATACCTTACTCTGCCTCTTTGGAGTTGCTTTTCTGTGCTGGCTTTCTGTGTCCTGCACTAAGTTTATTCTATTTTGCCCTGGAGTCTGTGGGTCTACTTTGTAATTATAAGTCTTTGTTGTCTTTCTTTGAGTTCTTTCCAATGTAGTAATGCCTCCCTATTTTCAATTGACTTGGCAGAGAAAAGATGTGAGACTGAACTGCACCACAGATTACAAGAACATTATTTTTTCAAGTTTTGCCTGAGCAAAAGCAAGGTAGATTTTTTCTTAACTGGCCAAAGCTCAGATCACCTTCCAAGTCTGATCAAGAGCACTGCCTGCTCTCTGAAAAAAATTCCAAAAAATATGGAAAGTGAGGCAGCCACAAGCTCTATAATTCCTCCTACAAGGATGAACATGGGCTTCTGCAAGGCCATTGAAGCCAAAGGACTCTGTGCCTGTATAATCATAGAACCACAGAATGGTTTGAGTTTGGAATAACCTTAAAGATCATGCTTCCAACCCCTTCCCATAGGCAGGGACACCTCCCACTAGACCAGGTTGCTCAAAGCCCCATCCAACCTGGCCTTGAACACCTCCAGGGATGGGGCAGCCACAACCTCTCTGGACAACCTGTTCTAGTGCCTCAGCAGCCTGACATTAAAGAATTTCTTCTTAACATCTGATGCAAACCTACTCTCTTTCAGTTTTGGTCTCTGTCACCACATGCCCTTGTAAAAAGTGCCTCTCCTTGTAAAAAGTAGCCCCTTTTAGGTACTGGAAGGCTGCTTTTAGGTTTCCCCAATGTCTTCTCCTCTCCAATCCTCTCCTCTCTGACAATCCCAGTTCTCTCAGCCTGTCTTTATAGGACACGTGCTCCAGCCCTCTGATCATCTTCATGGCCCTACTCTGGACTTGCTCCAACAGCTTCATGTCCTTCTTGTGTTGGGGGCTCAAGAGCTGGACACAGTACTCCAGGTGGGATCTCATGAGTGCAGAGTGGGAGAGAATCACCTCCCTTGACCTGCTGGTCACATCTCTTGCGATGACACAGGATGTGTTTGGCTTTCTGGGCCACGAGCTCACGTTGCTGTATCATGTTGAACTTCTTGTCAATCAACATCTCCAAGTCCTTCTCCTCAGGGTTGCTCTCAATCCATTCTCTGCACAGCCTGAATCTCTGCTTAGGATTGCCCTGACCCAGGTGCAGGATCTTGCACTTGGCTTTGTTGAACTTCATTGTGTTCATGTGGGCCACCTCTCAAGCGTGTCAAGGTCCCTCTGGATGACATCACTTCCCTCCAATGTGTCAATTGCACCACACAGCTTGGTGTCATCAGCAAACCTGCTGAGGGTGCGCTCGATCCCACTGTCCATGTTGCTTACAAAGATAAATAGTGCCTGTCTCAATACTGACCCCTGAGGAACACCTCTCATCACTGCTCTCCACTTGGACATTAAGCCATTGCTTGCAACACTTTCAGTGTGACCATTCAGCCAATTCCTTCTGCACCAAATGGTCCATCAATCAAATCCACGTCTCTCCAGTTTAGAAACAAAGATATCTTGCAGGACAGTGCCAAATGCTTTGCAAAAGTCCAGGTAGATGGTGTCATTTGCTCTACCTTTACCCACCAATGCTGTAACCCCATCATAAAAGGCCATCAAATGTGTCAGGCATGATTTGCCCTTAATGAAATGTTGGGGTCCCTCCCCCGCTGTGTAGCCCTGGAAGAGGGGCCCTGAGGGCACAGACACGGGGCTTCCCTGCCCCTGCTCAGCCTCGTTCCCATTGGTTGGTTTGTGTTCCCTGCGTGGGCAGAAGGACCCTTGGTCCTGTGACTGGAACCGTTCCTCAGCAGAGCTCCGGCCATGTGGCTGGAGGAATAAACATCTCTGAAACATCTAGCAAGAATCTGTCTGTCCATATATATTTCCTTTCCACGGGACTCCTGGTTTGGTATATGCATGTTGCAGGATCCCCACTGCAACATAATGGTAGAGAATTGTGAGCAGAACGATCCCCGATCCCTAAGCGACTGATTTGTGTGAGTAAACCCTGGAAACTTTGGATTCCTCTTCTTGGTTTTGCTTTGCTATTCCATATCTAAACTATGGAGGAACCGTGGGAAGACTCTTGGCTCTCAGAGCCGCATATGGACATTTATCTTAAACTTAAAATGATTCTTGAACAACGATTTGTGAATTTTAGCTTGATTCAAGCTCAAAAAGAACTGAAACACTTCCTGGCATGGTTGTTTAAGAACTTTTTCTATGTTTCTTGGGATTTAATTCTTACCAAGGGCTTTTGGAAAACCGTTTGGACACAGTTAATACTGGAGTCAAAATATATGCCGATGGAAGAATATTTTCGTGAATATTATTTAGTTACCGAGACTGTTGAGCAATGTCAGCTGTGTCTTGGCGAAGGGAAGCCTGGCGCAGGGACCGTGCGGCCCAGGCCACGTGCGCCGAGCGCTCTGCGAGCAGCAGCGAGGCAGTTCCCGCGCGCGGGCGGAGCCACGCGAGCCGCAGTGTCGGCGGCGGAGCGAGGCGCGGCGGGAGCGGCAGACCCGGCGGTGCCCTCCCGGCCCCGCGCAGCGCGTGGTGGAGCGAGCCCCGTGAATGCCCGGCCGAGAGGGGCGGCGCGCGGGCAGCGGCTGGCGGCGATGGCGGTAGAACGGAGCCGCGCCCAGCCGAGACGTGCGCTGGAGCGGGGCGCGGGGGAGTCGTCGCTCGGGGGCCCGGCCGAGACGTGGGTGCAGCGCCCGGCATCGGCAGCGAAGCTGCGACCAGAGGAGGCGACGCACGGAGAACTGAGCGGCACGGCCCGGCCCGGCCCGCACAGCCCCGAACGCGACCCCGGGAAGAGCGCGCAGGCACGAGCAGCTCCGACAATTCCAACACGGGAGCGACCGAAGGAGAGAGCAAAGACGCAGCGAGACAGAAAACAGCAGCCACTCAGAAAAAGGAAAAGATCATAGTAACTAAGACCTTAGGGATAGTAAAATAGTATAATGTTAAGCAAAATTATGGTTTTATAACAAGGTGTGACAACCAGCAAGACATATTCGTGCATAGAACTGCTATTAAAAAGAATAACCCTGAAAAATGCATCCCAAGCTTGGGAGATGGAGAGGTAGTGGAATTCAAAATTATACGAGGTAGAAAAGGGTTACAAGCATCGCAGGTCACTGGGCCTGATGGTGTTTCTGTGAAAGGCAGTATATATGCAAAAAATCGTAGTCATGTTAGACAATATCTCCCTTGTAAACCCCCCCTACAGTCTCCCTTTCCTAATCCCACCTTTCCCTTTTACCCTATGTCCTATTACCCCCAGTGTATTCCCAATCCGTTTTTTTTATCCATGGTTTCCCTCACAAAACCATGCTTTTGCCAATTGTTTCCCCAAAAATCCCTTTCCAATGCCGAGTGGGGGATGAAAAGGGGGAGGGAAGAAGTTAAACCCTCTCCTGCCTCAGTTTCCCCACAAAGCATGCTCAGAGAGTTCTGTCTCCCTTCTGTCAGCCCTAAGATGTTCCACAGAATCTGATTGGACATTTAAAGACTCAGGAGGGTGGCTTGTTTTGTTTTGAAACTGTTCTTGTTATGTTTATCCAGTTGTTTTCATTCTCCTTTTATTAAAATAAAACGGGTGAGGTGTTGGGGTCCCTCGCCTGCTGTGTAGCCCTGGGAGAGGGGCCCTGAGGGCACAGACATGGGGCTTCCCTGCCCCTGCTCAGCCTCGTTCCCATTGGTTGGTTTGTGTTCCCTGCGCGGGCAGAAGGACCCTTGGTCCCGTGACTGGAACAGTTCCTCGGCAGAGCTCCGGCCATGCGGCTGGAGAAATAAACATTTCTGAAACATCTAGCAAGAATCTGTCTGTCCATATATATTTCTTTTCCACAGGACTCCTGGTTTGATATATGCATGTTGCAGTATCCCCACTGCAACAATGAAACCATGTTGGTCGTCACCAATCACCTCCTTATTTTATTACGTGCTTTATAGCATATTTTCCAGGAGGAGTTGCTCCATGATCTTTCTGGGCACAGAAGTGATACTGACTGATCTGTAGTTCCCCAGGTCTTTCTTTTTCTCTTTTAATAATGGGAGTCAGCATCAACTCAGTTGATGTTTTCAAGTCATGAAACCTTACTAGACCGACATGACTTCTCAAATATGTTGGACAGTGGCTTTATCTACCACTTCCCTCAGGATCTCTGGATGTGTGATGATTTCATCAGGTCCCATGGACTTCTGCACTTTCATGTTCCTTAGATGATCTCAAACTTGATTTTCTGCAATGGGCAGTTTTTCATTCTCCTGGTTCCCATCTTTGCCCTCTGCAACCTGGGCAGTGTGGCTGGAGCACTTGTCAGTGAAGACTGAGGGGAAAAAAGTAATTGAGTACCCCAGCCTTCTCCATATCCCAGGTAACCAAGTCTCCCACTTTCTTCTGGAGACGGCCCACAATTTCCTGGACAGATTTAATTCTATCAGGGCTTTATCTTTCCCAATCTGACCCCTGTCTGCTCAGGCAATCTCTCTGTACTCCTCCAAGGCTACCTGTCCTTGTTTCCACCCTCTGTAGACTTCCTTTTAATGTTTGAATTTGCCCAGGAGCACCTTTGTTCATCCATGCAGGCCTCCTGGGGGCATTGCCTCATTTCCTCTTTGTTGGGATGTATGACTCCTGACCTTGGAGGAGGTGATCCTTGAATATTGACAAGCTTTCCTGGGCACCTTCTCCCTCTAGGGCTTTATCCTATGGTACTCTACCAAGCAGATCCCTAAAGAGGGCAAAGTCTGCTCTCCAGAAGCCCAGGGTAACAAGCTTGCGCTGCACACTTCTCCTTGCCCTAAGGCTTTTTAAAACTCCACCATTTCATGGTCATTGCAGCCAAGGCTGCCGTCTTTCACATTCCCACCAACCTCTTCTTGTTGTTGAGGTCCAGCTTAGCACCTGTTGTTGTTAGCTCCTCTGTCATTCAGAGAAGGAAATTATCACCAATGCATTCCAGGATCCTCCTGGATTGTGTATGCTCTGCTATGTTGTCCCTCCAACAGATATCGCGGTGGTTGAAGTTTCCCACTAGGAATTAGGAACTAGCATGGCTGACAGATAGGCTGCTCCTATCTGTCTACAAAGGATTTAATTAAGTAGAAATTCAAATAATTAGTGTCTAGTAAGAAACATAAACAAAAGAGTGAATGAATTGTAATAAACTACACTTGAAGCAGAAAATATAATATTATTGGACATTTTCGTAAACTACTTTTTTATTGACTATAATGCATCCTATTCCTACATTTTCTTGTCTTTGCTTTTAGTTTAATCTCAGTGATTAAAAATGAAAGATATAAAAATGCATTAATGCAGTTACAATTTCTAGGAATTTCCTTGTAGTAAAACATACTGGATCATCCTAATAGTTTTACAGAATGAAAAGCCACATGAAAGCCACACCCACAGTTGATTTGCTCTTTTACTAAATGGGGATGGATGGATGGATGGATGGATGGATGAAAATAGGTATACAACCCCTATATTAACTAGCGTGGATGCACCTGTTAGCATACACTCCTCCTATGAAAACACAGCAGCTATCAGCCATGTTTGATAGTCTGTCAGACTATAGCATATAGTGTTTCTACATAATATAAATATTTTGGAATGATGGGATATTTATCATCTGCAAAACAAAACTCTTTCCACTTTATGTGCAGGCTGAAGTGATGCTCTCATTCAAAATGCCAGGATGCAGTGCAACCTCACTGCCACGCTGCTTTCTGCTCACTTGCACAGCCTGCATCCCTGTGAAACTGATCCTCCAGAAGCTGAGCAATTTGCTGGGAGCAATAACACTCTAAAATACAAGCTTATGGCTTAACCACGCAAATTATTCCTCTGAACCTGAAGCACAATTTAAGTGCTTAAAGCTAGGGCAAGATGTGGGGAGAGCAGAACTGGGGTGCCCTGCCCCTTGTAGGAGCACGCTTGCTCTGCAGTGGTACTCCCACATGCGGCAGTAGGTGTGTGAAGGGCTGGATCGTATATTTGCTTGACAATTGATCCTGTTATTCATCACAGTAAGAGTCCACTCAACAAAAGAGCAGGTTGGCTGCATGAAACACAAATGTATTTTGGGAGCATTTTTGGCAGGTAAAAATTCTTCAAAATATACAGACAAAAGGCCAAATGAAGAACTGAGCTTGTTAAATGAGCTGCTTTTCAGCTGGCACTGCTGGCCAGAGCCTGGTACAGCATCTTTCAGGCACATGCCCTAATTTGCACTAGCTTGGATTATTGTTGTGCATTTAATAATATATGATGATAGTCTAGAAAATCTCTGTGCCTATAAGACCAATGTGAGATGGTGGTAGAAAAGACTGCCAAGAGCATCAGCTTGGCCTAGGAAGATCTGTATTCTGGAGATGAGAGTCTTGCTGGCATTGAGGAAAGCTGTTTGGGGTGGAGCACGCTGGACTCGTGTTGGGTTTGGGGTACCACATACATATCCTGGTCAAAACCACAAACATCCTCTTTTGAGTTTTGGGTTTTTTTCATCCCACACAAAGAACTTGTAAATAAGATGTCAAGATTGCCATGGACCAGTGGGCTCTGGAGACAGCTGTGGGACATGAGCTGCACAAAGATTTACCATGTATGTGCTGTCTTAATGAGTGCAGGAGAGTTAACAAATTCAGCTTTTAAAGCGGGAACAACACAAATGAGCAAGCACTGGAAAGTTTACATTTGACATCAACATTTTTTTTTACTTTAAAAATACATATTTGCTTCCAAAGGAGGAATAATTCTGCTGGGTGTCTGTTCTTTTCTGCTTAAGCAGGAATGATAACAGTAAATAGTTTTACTGTAGAAAGTAACATTTGTTAGCAATCAGTTATCTAATTTGCTTAACATGTAAGGGGAAAAGCATTCTGATTTTAGCTGACCAAGGCAGCAGGTGGTCACCAACACAGAAAATGTTAATATTCTACCCTTCACAGATAGTCTATGTCGATCTATCAGTGTATTTCTAAGTACGCAATCATTGTCACATCTCCCTGGGTACTTTACAAAATCAGATAAACCATGGCAACTGAATAATAATGTGGCTTGAAAGGAAAAACGATTAACAAAAAGAAATGCATTCTCCCCCTCTAGTTCCTTAATTTAAAATTCACACCAGGCTCCAGCAATCTGAATATTAGAAAAAAAATTTCAAAGAGAATACACAATGACTAAGTGGTTATATATTCCTATCCCCTCCCAGAAGAATAAATGACAACTCTGCTTGGCAGAAACCTGAGGAGTTGCACTATACCCAATCAGACCAATTGTATCCAGGCTTTTTTACCTCCAGGCATGACCAGCAGCAAACTGTTTTTGCACAGCATATTTGGTCTTAAGCTTTGTAGCTCCAAAAGGAAGGCTAAGCAACTACTGTTCTTCAGTGCAAGCCATGGAGAACAGGAAGGCATATTTGCCTTGTGCATTTTTCATCTTGGCCAACATGGCAACAGTTAATCTCATTAGGGCTGCTGGCAGCTGTGGTGTGTCAGGGACTGTGATGTAACAGCAGAGCCCTTCCCCATCATGTGGCAGTGCATCAGAGACTGATAAAGCCCACTTGCTCTATTTGTCACAGAAGTATCTAATTATTGCTAAGCTTTGAAGAGTGGTTCGTGGTGGTGAATTCCACATGACAGTTGTATAATACATGGACAAGAATTACCTTTCAGCAGTTTCGGATATCTACAAGGGTGGTTTCTTTTCTTAAGTTTGAAAGCATCAATAGCAGACTTGAATTTCTACCCTATTATCTGCATTATATGCTTGCTCATTTCCCTGTCCTAACTTTTGAAAGCTCTCTCATATAGCAGAAAGCATTCCATTCATATTTTTGATATTGTCCTTTTCTCTGGTTTCAGCTGTAGTGTTTTTAGGTGGAGTATTTGAAACTATACACCCTAGAGACCTTCTTCTACAAGACAATTAGTTAATAGGGCTCCAGTGACTTGCAGAAGCATTTGGTCTTCTTTTGATTTGGTACTATTCTTTGTCCCCTTCTTATTACAGCCTAACATTTATTTGATCTGCTTTCTTATTTCCTGTTGAAACTTTTTCAGTGAAATATCCATGGTGGTGTTCGTGTTCTTTCTTATGATTTATGTGATTTACAGTACTGTAGTGCTGAGGTAGAGAGAGCTGCCTTCTGCCTTGCATTTCTATCAGTTAATTTAACAGCAACTATCTGTCCTACATTCAATTTAATCTTTCATTATGTGACATTTTAACAATGTTGTGAGATTATTTGGAAATTCTACAGCCTTTTGGTTTTTTGTTAGAACTTGTGACATCCTGAAATGATGTCATTTCATTCACTTCAGACTTTTTCTGGGTATTATAACCCATATCCAGCGATGTTTCTTCACTTACACCCCTTCTTTTTATTGAATATTGCCTATATAGGCTCTTTCTTTGCTGACAACTTCTCAGGTTCTTAGAAAACCAGAAAAGAATGGTTCGCCACATTGGGTTTTGATTCCATCAGTGATGAGAATATTTAGAAAATTTGTATGAATAAATGCTATCTTTATATTTTTATTGTATTTTAAGGGAAGAATAAAAGTAAACATGGAGTTGGACTAAGGTCACATTTATTCTGAAATAAATATTGAAATATATAAAATACATAAAAATTACACCCATAAGTAATCAAAATAGTTCTCTTTTAGTTGCAGAGCACAGAGTAACAGGCACAGCTTCTTTCCTGGATGTACTAGTTTGAAAACAAACCAGTGGGAGGCACTAAGTCAGAATAACAATTTAATGGAAATTAAAGAAAAGGGGAAAAAAAAAGGTAAAAGAAAACACTGTCAAACTGACAGAGTCAAGGTACAACCTGACACCCTGTTAGGCAGGGTGGTGGTAGCAGTCTGGTAGAATGGTGGCTGCAGTCCTCTGAAGCAGTGATCCTGTAGTAAAACAGTCTGCTCTTCCTCAGGAAGTCCAATGGTGGCTGTGTAGCTCCTGTCCTCTGGAAATCCAGTGGGAAGCCCGTGTCTCTGGTGTTCAGCCTCAGATTATATCCACGATGGGATGCTTGGTTCCTCCCTCTGGGCGGAGCATCTCACAATGGGGTAATGAGTCATGAGGCCAAGTGTTGATTAGGCTCATTAACAGGAGATAGTCCGGAGGGAGTTATCTCTGAGTCAGGCGGCAGGACAATGATGGGCAATTAACAGAAAGATAGTCTGGGGGGAGGAGGCAAGGAAACACTGCCCCACCTGATTTCAACGGCTCCTGAGGATGGTAATAGAATACACTGCAACCCAGGACATTATCCACCCCTTATTCTATTACCATCTACATTATCCCAAATCAATACCTTCTTAAACTCTAAAACACACATACATATATATATATATATACACAGTGAAACCTACACACCGTTCTCACCTAAGATTAGGTCTCCTTGTGGTACACAACGGGTTTCCTCATCTTTCTGCATGACCCACCAAGTGCAACCAGGTCCTTGAGCAAAGACAATCCCACGGATGGGTTTGTCTTTGCCTGAGGTGGGATTAATCCAAACAGTCTTTCCTAAAATACCTCTCAGGTGTACCACAGGGACTCTATCTCCATCCACTGTGTGCAAGGGTTCAGACTCGCAGGACCAGCTCGATTGATGGACCCTCGGGTATTGACTATCCAGGTGGCCTTTGCTAAGTTCACTTCCCAATTTTTGAAGGTCCCCCCACCAAGTGCCTTTAGGGTAGTTTTAAGTAGTCCATTGCAGCGTTCAACTTTTCCAGCAGCTGGTGCATGATAAGGAATATGATATATCCATTCGATACCGTGTTCTCTGGCCCAAGTGTTGATGAGGCTATTCTTAAAATGAGTCCCGTTGTCTGATTCGATCCTATCAGGGGTGCCATGTCTCCACAGGACTTGCTTTTCCAGGCCCAGGATGGTGTTCCGGGCTGTAGCATGAGGCACAGGGTAGGTCTCCAGCCATCCAGTGGTTGCTTCAACCATGGTCAACACGTAGTGCTTGCCTTGGCGGGTTTGGGGAAGGGTGATGTAGTCAACTTGCCAGGCTTCCCCATACCTGTACTTTGACCATCGTCCACCATACCACAGAGGCTTCACCCGCTTGGCCTGTTTGATCGCAGCACAGGTCTCACAACTGTGGATGACCTGTGAGATGCTGTCCATGGAAAGGTCCACCCCTCGGTCACGGGCCCATCGGTATGTTGCATCTCTCCCCTGATGACCAGAGGCATCATGGGCCCAACGAGCTAGGAATAATTCTCCCTTGTGCTGCCAGTCCAGATCCACCTGTGATACTTTCACCTTGGCAGCTCGGTCCACCTGCTCGTTGTTGCGATGCTCTTCATTAGCCCGACTCTTGGGTACGTGCGCATCCACATGCCGAACCTTCACGGTCAGCTTCTCTACTCGGGCGGCGATGTCCTGCCAAATCTCAGCGGCCCAGATGGGTTTCCCTCTGCGCTGCCAGTTGGCCTTTCTCCAGCGATCCAGCCATCCCCACAGAGCATTAGCTACCATCCATGAGTCGGTGTAGAGATAGAGCCTCGGCCACTTCTCTCGTTCAGCGATATCCAAAGCCAGCTGGACGGCTTTAAGCTCTGCAACCTGACTCGATCCACCTTGTCCCTCGGTAGCTTGTGCAACTCGTCGTGTGGGGCTCCATACTGCAGCTTTCCACTTTCGATTAGCGCCTACAATTCGGCAGGAACCATCAGTGAAGAGGGCATAACGTCTTTCAGTCTCCGGTAGCTCATTATATGGTGGGGCTTCCTCAGCACGAGTCACTTGCTCTTCCTCTTCTTCAGAGGATAATCCAAAAGTCTCACCTTCAGGCCAGTTTGTTATAATTTCTAGAATCCCAGGGCGATTCGGGTTTCCAATACGGGCACGCTGTGTGATGAGGGCGATCCACTTGCTCCATGTGGTGTCGGTGGCATGATGCGTGGAAGGAACCTTTCCCTTGAACATCCACCCCAGCACCGGTAGTCGGGGTGCCAGAAGCAACTGTGCTTCAGTGCCAATTACCTCTGAGGCAGCCTGGACTCCTTCATAGGCTGCCAAGATTTCCTTCTCTGTGGGAGTGTAGTTGGCTTCAGACCCTCTGTAGCTTCGGCTCCAGAATCCCAGTGGTCGGCCACGAGTCTCACCAGGCACCTTCTGCCAGAGGCTCCAGGACAGACCATTGTTCCCGGCTGCAGAGTAGAGCACATTCTTCACCTCTGGTCCTGTCCTGACTGGGCCAAGGGCTACGGCGTGAGCAATTTCCTGTTTGATCTGGGCGAAGGCTTGCTGCTGTTCAGGGCCCCAGTGGAAATCATTCTTCTTGCGGGTAACCAGGTAGAGAGGGCTCACGATCTGGCTGTACTCGGGAATGTGCATCCTCCAGAAACCTATGGCGCCTAGGAAAGCTTGTGTTTCCTTCTTGCTGGTCGGTGGAGACATCGCAGTGATCTTATTGATGACCTCGGTGGGAATCTGACGTCGTCCATCTTGCCGCTTTACTCCCAGGAACTGGATCTCTTGGGCAGGTCCCTTGACTTTGCTCCTTTTGATGGCAAAGCCAGCTTCCAGGAGAATCTGGATGATTTTCTCTCCTTTCTCAAACACTTCCTTTGCTGTGTTTCCCCACACAATGATGTCATCGATGTATTGCAGATGTTCTGGAGCCTCACCCTTTTCCAATGCAGTCTGGATCAGTCCGTGGCAAATGGTGGGACTGTGCTTCCACCCCTGGGGCAGTCGGTTCCAGGTGTATTGCACACCCTTCCAGGTAAAAGCAAACTGGGGCCTGCATTCTGCTGCCAAAGGAATGGAGAAGAAGGCATTGGCAATGTCAATAGTGGCGTACCACTTCGCTGCTTTGGACTCCAGCTCGTACTGGAGCTCCAACATGTCCGGCACAGCGGCGCTCAATGGTGGCGTGACCTCATTCAGGCCACGGCAGTCCACCGTCAGCCTCCATTCTCCACTGGACTTACGCACTGGCCATATAGGGCTGTTGAAAGGTGAATGGGCCTTGCTGACCACCCCTTGGCTCTCCAGTTTGCAAATCATCTCATGGATGGGAACCACAGAGTCTCTGTCGGTGCGGTATTGCCGGCGGTGCACTGTTGCTGTGGCGATTGGCACCTGTTGTTCTGCAACTCTTAGCAGTCCCACGGCAGAGGGGTCATCTGAGAGGCTAGGCAATGTACTCAGTTGTCTGATATCTTCTGTCTCCACAGCAGCTATCCCAAAAGCCCAACGATGTCCTTTTGGGTCCTTGAAATATCCATTTCTGAGATAGTCTATGCCGAGAATGCACGGGGCCTCCGGGCCAGTCACGATGGGGTGTTTCTGCCACTCGTTCCCAGTTAAACTCACTTCAGCTTCCAGTACAGTCAGCTGCTGGGATCCTCCTGTCACCCCAGAAATAGAAATGGGTTCTGCTCCCACATACCTTGATGGCATCAGAGTACATTGAGCACCGGTGTCAACCAAAGCCGTGTATCTTTGTGGGTCAGATGTGCCAGGCCATCGGACCCACACAGTCCAAAAGACCCGATTCTCCCTTTCCTCTACCTGGCTAGAGGCAGGGCCCCTCTATTCCTGGTCATGTTGCATGTTGCTCCCTTCCGGTGAATATGTTCCTGAGGTCCCTTCAAGAGGATCGGTCATATTATCATTCCGGTACCGTCTGGAGTTCTGTGTGCAGGAGACCGGAGCAATGTTGACTCTAGATGCGCTTCTTGTGGTAGTTGTCCCTCTTTTTAGTTCACGTGCCCGAGCTGCTAAGGAGGAGGTGGGTTTTCCATCCCACTTACTCATGTCTTCTCCATGTTCCTGAAGGAAAAACCAGAGATTACCTCGTGGGGTGTATCCTCTCTCCCTGGTTGGGGGTCGCCGGCTCCTAATGGCAGAGACTCTTGTTGGTTCTGGTGAGATCTGGTAAATCTCTTCCTTAAGTTCCTTTTTCAATTTCTGATGGCCTTCTTCAATCAAGCTCCGGACTTGCTCAGCCAAAAGACTTGTTTCCACGGATGAGACATGGGTGCGAAACGGGGCTGTGACGGTGTCCTCGTAAATCCTCAGTTTGTTCACCAAGACGCCCACCCTGTCCTCGCCTTCCCTCCATTGCAGCGTTGCCAGGTAACGGGAGTATATCTCTGGTCCAAGGCATGCAAACCTCAACCACATCTGTGACGTGCACTGGACACCATCTGGGCTCTTAGGAAATCTCTCATCTTCTGAGAAAATGATCTCCAGCACAGCCAATTCCCTCAGGCACCGGATACCTTGTTCCATTGTGCTCCATTTTCCTTGGTGCACCTGGAGGTCTTCTTTACAAAGGTACCTGTCCCTTACACTTGTAAGCAGTCGCCGCCAGAGGCTGAGGGTTTCTTGGGTTCTCCCGATCCCCTGGTCAATGACCACATCCCGGGACAGAGATCCCAGTTGCCTGGCCTCACTTCCGTCCAGAATGGTGTCATTGGCTGCAGCGTCCCAGATGCGGAGCAGCCAGGTCAGGATAGACTCGTTCGTCTGGCGGGTGAATTCCCTCCGCAGGTCTCGCAGCTCACCCAGGGATAGCGACCGAGTGATGATCTCTGGCTCTGCCTCTTCTGCTGGGTGCGAAGGTCCTGCTGCATCCTCGTCAGTCACTATGTGGACTGATTTGCTTTTTGATTTCTTCTTCTGCACGGGGGCAACTGCAATCGGTTTAGGCTGTTCTGGTTCAGTGATGGTTTGCATGGGGACGCTGACAGTGCTTTTGGTTCCTTTCTCCTCTGAGTCAGTCTGCGTAGACATGGACGCTGTTGTTTTACATTTGGTTCCTTTCTCCTCTGTGACAGTCTGTGTAGAGATGGACACTGTTGCTTTTTGTTTGGTTCCTTTCTCCTCTGTGTCAGTCTGCGTGGAAATGGATGCGGTTGCTTTGCTCTTGGTTCCTTTCTCCTCTGTGACGGTCTGCGTAGAAATGGATGCGGTTGCTTTGCTTTTGTTTCCTTTCTCCTCTGTGACGGTCTGCGTAGAAATGGATGCGGTTGCTTTGCTTTTGGCTCCTTTCTGTGTGACAGTCTGTGTAGACATGGTATTTGCTGCTTTGCTCCTTTTTACCTCCTCCTCAAGCAGACGTTGCACCACACTAAGTAGTGTTTTGTTTCTAAGCATGGTGTACACAATGCAGGCCATAGAGAAAAAAGAGAAGAGAACTGACAAGAAGTTTATACCATCCTTAACATCCAGAGGGAACTCAATTTTTTCAAAAACTGCTGTGCCTGGCCTGAAAGGCTGGAAGAAACCATTCTCTACTCCTCCCACCAGGGGCTGGCTGTGATTGTTGAAGAGGTCCCAGACATAGGAGCCCAGACTAGGACAGCCAAACAAAATTGAATATATATTCCGAATGGTATTCATCGCCTCGCAGGTTATTATGCTATAGACATAGTAAACCAATAAAGCAATTCTCATACCATTCCCTGGTTTTAACAGGAGTAATACAACAGGCAGGTAGTTCCCCATGTGAGGAAAAATATAGAGAGCAAGATACAGTACCCATGCAGACCAGCTGAGCACCATGGTGAATAGATTTCTGTTGATACAAAATTGTAATTCTGACTTTTTCTCAGAGCAAGCCTCACGTTGGGCGCCAAATTATGTACTAGTTTGAAAACAAACCAGTGGGAGGCACTAAGTCAGAATAACAATTTAATGGAAATTAAAGAAAAGGGGAAAAAAAAAGGTAAAAGAAAACACTGTCAAACTGACAGAGTCAAGGTACAACCTGACACCCTGTTAGGCAGGGTGGTGGTAGCAGTCTGGTAGAATGGTGGCTGCAGTCCTCTGAAGCAGTGATCCTGTAGTAAAACAGTCTGCTCTTCCTCAGGAAGTCCAATGGTGGCTGTGTAGCTCCTGTCCTCTGGAAATCCAGTGGGAAGCCCGTGTCTCTGGTGTTCAGCCTCAGATTATATCCACGATGGGATGCTTGGTTCCTCCCTCTGGGCGGAGCATCTCACAATGGGGTAATGAGTCATGAGGCCAAGTGTTGATTAGGCTCATTAACAGGAGATAGTCCGGAGGGAGTTATCTCTGAGTCAGGCGGCAGGACAATGATGGGCAATTAACAGAAAGATAGTCTGGGGGGAGGAGGCAAGGAAACACTGCCCCACCTGGTTTCAACGGCTCCTGAGGATGGTAATAGAATACACTGCAACCCAGGACACTGGACTATACCTACAATGTGCCATCAAGAAGGAAGCTAATAAAGCAGGTTTTGTATACTCTATATATAGAGTGATTAGTAAGAATACCTGTGTATCAGGGGAAGCAAATATTAGATTAAGGGTAAAAAAAAGGTTTTTCCTAACAGCTTCAGCCCCCAGAGATAAGGTAATCCTGCATGTCAAACACACACCATAAACCTATTCACAAGTAGTATTGGCTATCTGCTAAAAACTGTAAAGCAAGTCATTCATTTACAAGAACCTGCTAAGGTCGATAAATCCTCAAAGGCTAATGAAGTAAAGGGCCCTGAGCAAGGATTTAGTTAGATCTGTGTGCATGAGAAGGATGCTCTTATACCATACATCCACCCCCCTGAGCAGTTTACAGAAGGCCTTAGAGGTTTCAGGACACACAAGCACACCTCCTGGTGGTTCTTGTCTCAGGCTGCCTGTGCAGCCCTGCCACCAACAAGCCTTGCGGGGCTGTCCAAAACCCCACAGGGACACAAAGATTCTGCAGGATTTTCTGAATGCAGACATATGAATAAATAAAATGGGCTGTACAACCTTGTATTTCTGCTGAACTGACAAACACAGGTAGATCTGATTTTCCAAAATCCTGATTTAGCACACCTAACCATTAATATGCTTGTATCAGTCCTGGGAGCATGTTTCCAGAGTAGCCTTGAGCTCAGAGTCTTGAGAACTACAAGGCTCACCGGTGAACCACAGCTTCACCATCTCCTTTCAAAAAAGCTGCAGCCTCACTCTCCAAATCCCTGTTGTGTGATTACAGTTCACAGTGTTTACATATAAAATTTCAGGGTTACTTATTCCATAAGTTAAAATAAACAGGGGAAGGGGTGAGATCCTCTGAACAAGATGCACACATGTATACAGGGATATGTATGTGTATATGTATATGTATATGTATACGTATATGTAAAAAGTGAGTTGATATAAATTAAACCCAAACCTTCAGCTATCAGCTTCAGCCTCAGGAAAAGACAGAATAAGCTGTATGCCCAGAGGATTAGCTCATCTCTCTTCTGGCAAAGCAGAGCGGGAGAGAAGATGTTCTACAGTCAAAACCCCCTTGGACTGGAATGGGATTTCAGGTTCCCTGGAGGCACATCTGAAACACAGCAAAGTAGCAGCTGCTTGTGCAGATCCCTCCCAGGGCAATATGGCCTAGGGGAACTGATAAAAAAAAGGTTGCAAATTTTTTAGGACTTAATATATTAGGGCCCTCACGGCAATTTCAGGCACTAGCCTAACAGCTCCCAGGAAATTCCTGAGTGTGGGGAGAAATAAGATAGAATTAGGCTGTGGGCTGTGGGACACGCCTGCAGAGGCACATGGCAGCACAAAGGAGCACATGGCAGCACAAAGGAGCACATGGCAGCACACAGAGGTTTGTCTCCACCGTACCCTGGGGGGAGGAGGTGTCACACAGCAGACCCCTATGGAGAGGAGGCTGCAGGGAGCTGACCCACGGGTGAACAGCGAGTGACCATCCCACAGAAGGACATTGAGAAAGTGTGTTGCTGATGGGGCAACACGGGATGGGTCACTTAGTGAGAATTACCATATAAGGAAATACTGTGCCTTAGAAAAGTGTATAAAACCAGCTCATTTCTTTGAAAAAACGATTCAGATTCCCTGCCGGTCGGGGTTCGTGCCTCAATCACCGACACGTGGGCACTGCTACTCTTGTCTGCTTGGCACCGTGTTGGTGACAAGGGCAGGCACAAGCCTGCACTCATTTCTGCAAAGCAGCAAGGTGTCACAACAAGTGGCTGCTGCAAGTCAGTTTTGGTGGAGAAAAGCACAGATTGCTGGCACCAAGTGCATTTGAGACTGGACAAGTTGATTCTCCTGAATGTACAGTATACAGACAAAGAATTTTCATTCTTTGCAACCAAATTTTATTTGATATCATATGATCATAGAATGGCTTGGACTGGAAGGGACCTTAAAGATCATTTAATTCCAGCACTCCTACTGCTGGGCAGGGACACCTTCCACTACACCAGGTGGTTCAAAACACCATCCAATCTGGCCTTGAACACTTCAAGAGATGGTGCATCCACAACTTCTCCGGGTAACCTGTGCCAGTGCCTCACCAGCCTCACAGAAAAAAATTTGCTAATAGCTAATATGTTGCAAGATGGTTTGTTTTTAATTACTGAATTATTGTGTCTGCTTGAGTTTCTTGCCAGAATCACTCACATTATATTTTGAATTTGACTGCAGACAAAGTTTGATGCTCTGTCACAGTGTGGGAACCCTGTGGGGTCTCCTGCTGTTGTTTTGGATACTGTGCGTGATCCAGACCCTCCTTGTGCCAGGGATGCCAGCAAACCAATTATCTGCAAAACTGTGCACTGGACATTTGCACTTTGGTGGCTGCTTGTACAGATTTTAATAACCTTGTAATCTCAGCCAAGACTGTGCTTGGCAGGACAAATAGAGTTTTGTCCTGTCTCTGGACTGTGCCTTGCCAGAAGTGCCTCTGCCAAGATGCAGCTCTAACAGGATTAGTCTGGAGCAGGTGACGAACCTAGGGAGTTGGTGTAATGAAAAAATATGGCTTTTTTTTTTTACTTGATGTGATTAGCAGATGAAATACGACTGGTTAACAGCACCAGATAAACATTCTGTAGCACTCTTTAAATAATATAATGGACCATTAGCAGTTCTAACAGGCGTTAGCTCAACCCAGCTTTGTCTGATACAAATACCAACAGCTGCTCTGTAGCAAGAGCCAGGTAGCAGAGATCACATCATATTTTTCTGAAGAAAGCTTATATCTCAGCCTTTCACTGTTAGTAAAGCAAAGACATTTTGAACTGGGCCCCTGAAAACTCCATTAGAGTCAGCAGGATTTCCAACACTCTCTTCATCCAGAGCCCTAAATCAAAGCATCTTTTGTTAGAAATATGGTGGCAATGTATCTGTTTGGAAAATAATTATTCAGGAGGAAAGAATATGAAGTACACATTTAAAAATGGAGGCGGACTATCAGGAGAAGCTTCCCAAAAACCATACAATTGTAACACTGAAAGAAACTTCAAAACAGCTCCAGAGCCAAACTCATGCTTTAGAGCAGAACCAAGTATTTACATACGACCCATGAGACATGTCTAACCTATTCTTAAACGTCCAGTGAAGGCGATACAGAAACTCTCCTCAAAATTCCAGTGCCTTATAAGCCTGAAAACTGAAAAATGCTTCATGATATAGAACATAATTTTTCATTACTGCAAATCTAACTATCCTCTTGTTTTCAATAGACAAGAAATACAGTTAAACACAATCCAATTTTTCTTTGGTATTTCAGGACCATTATTATATTCCCTCTGGCTTCCATCTTCTAAAGAAAGCGATCATATGTTTGAGTCTTTCCTTAGAAGTCAGGGTATACAAAATGCATTGCTCTCTTTCTGTGGATCCTCTTTTCTCAAAGGAGAGAACTAAACCTGGACACAGTATTTCAGCAACACCAAAATTTGCCAAATTTTATCAACTCCTTTTAAATATTAACTCCTACATCTTATCTGATCCTTCTGCCAATACATCTCGTGATGTTTTTCTTTTTGAGCAACAGATTACTAGTTTTGTTTCTTGTTAAGATGGTGATTCATTGTAATCCTAGATCCTTTTCTGCAGAGTAATCCCAGATCCTCTCTCTAAATATCCTCAAGCTTGTATTTGTGCATTTGATTTTTTCCTCCCTTAGTGTAGTACTCTACTTGTCTTTATTTCAGTTCATCTTATTGATTTCAGGCCATTTCTCCAATTTGTCAAGACCATTTCAAATTCTAAACTTGTCCTCCACAGGGTTTGCAACCCCTCCCAGTTTGGTGTCATCAGCAAATTAGTATACATGCTATTCCATCTTTTAAACTGCTAATGGAATTATTGAACAGAACTGGCCCAAGATAGCCCCCCCATGGGAGCCTGTATAAAATGCTTGTCTGGTTTGATAGAGACTGTTGATAAGAATGTGAATAATTCTATGTTTTTTCAAGCAACATATCCGTTGTACAGTAATTTCAACGAGGCCGTCTCCCACTGTGCTGTGAATTGCTGGAGAACGTTATACAGAACAGTGTCAAAAGCCCTACTGAAGTCATCACAGTGATTGTTCTCTTCTCCTGCAGGCTTGTAAAGAGAGGAAATCAGATAGGTTTGACATGACTTATTTTTCACAAACCCATGCTGTTTCTTATCACCTTGTTATTCTCTAGATGCCTATATAATACATGTAATAATGTAATCATGTAATAATTTGTTCCAGGATCTTTTTAGATATTGAAATTATGCTGACTTCTCCAAAATTTTCAAGTGCTTCCTTTATTCCCTTTCTAAAGACAGAAACCATGTCTGTTGTTTTCTGTCCTCTGGAATTTCTTCTGCACTCCACGTGTTCTCAAAGATACTCTTCAGATTATCACTGTTGGCTTCTTCTGGCTCAAATTCACCCTGACCCACAGTCTGTGGCTCTGCAGTGGCCCTCCAAGGCTGTCCATGGTCTTCCCCACCGCAGCCTCTGGTGCTGTGCCACAGCTCTTGCAGATGAGGGAGGCATCCCTGGCTTTCCTTCCTCTTGAGCTGCCCCTCTTCCACAGCTCTGGGACTCCCACAGCAAGTCCAGCCCTGTGCTACCTGTCAAGGGGTACAGGCCTTAAATTCTGAGAGAGAATTTTAACTTTTTAGCCTTTTAGTAAGGCTTCTTGGATAAAGTCTTACTACAGCCTATGATTTTATGACTCTATGATTCTATATATTCAGCCTAGTGTGCTAGGCAGAAGAGTATTTCAGCATGATATTAAAGCTTGAATTTGACTAATTATTATTCAAAATGCTTTTTCCTTGGCTCAGTTTTGTATCTCTCTCTCTCTTTTTTTTTTTTTTAATTAATATTTATTAGTTTCTGGAAACAATTGCATTTGTGAGAACCACAGCCAAAAAAAGAAGAGAAAAGGCATTAATATATCAGCCTCCAATGTGTCATTTGTTGCATGTGCTCCTTCTGTTAAGTATTGCCTTTCTTTCACCTCCATCTGCCTTCTAATGAATTTGAAAGTAAAAAAACCCCAAAACCCTAGAAAAAATACAAAAGAGAACAAAATCCAAACTTTTCTATTGCTTACTTTTTCAAAGTGCAAAAAAATGAAGATGATTTTCCTGGAAGAGCTGATAGAGTTTCTTGGGACAATTATATCAGTAGCATGGAGAAGTAGGTGTTCTACAGGAAACTGTCTCTGTTGAAAAGGGAAATTGATTGAAAAATCTAATGTGAGTTCTCCTTTCCCCTCCAGTCCTATTATTATTTGATCAGGAGAAGGAACATTCTGGTAAAATCAGAATTTGGTTAATTAGGTCCTACTTCAGCTAAGGAACTTCATTTTCAGACATAAACATCTTCTTGCAGGGTTATTTCTGTTGTGAAATCCTGCTGTGGTCTTTCTCCTGCAATTGAGAGCTGACAAGCATCTGCACTTGCAGCGTGCCAGCCAGGCTGCTCTGTGCTTTGGACACGAGTGCTGGCATAGCAGAGAGAGGGGCACAGTGCTCACGGTGAGACTGTCCATAACATCCACCAAAGGAAGAGGGAAAACATTCGAGAGGAAACTCAAATGACGTGTACCTTCCTCATATGTGGAGCTCAATACAGCCAAATCAACAACTTTCATATCGGCTCTGTAGTAGACGTGACATTTTCAAGGTTTAATGCCAAGGGCTTTTCCTCGGCGTTTCTCTTTTCATGCTGAGAACTGATCAGCATATTGATGCAAAGCACACACCTCCCCTTTTCCTCTAGCTTTGCACTAAATGTTTGAAAGCTGGCAACCTGGAGTCATAGATGCAGAGAAACATTACTTCCAGGAAGGGTCTTTGCACTTGACAGCCTTGACTGCAGATGTCTTTCTTTGGGAGCTTTTCATTACCTGATTTTATATACACCTACACATAGATCATAAGGTATTAACCAATTCCCCAGGGAGTCTGCACTTGGTGTAGTACATGAATGTAATGCCTTTAGCTTTGAACATAACTTTCACTATTGCAGCTGAGCATGGAGAGACCTCCAAGAAGTCACCATTCTTCCCAACCAAGACCTCCAGCACATCTGCCACATAAAACTAAAAACAAACACACTCTCTTCCATGAGAAATACATGGAATTTTTCAAAGTTTGTTTTCATCTTGCACTGGGACAAAATAGAACAAAATATATTGATTATACTGATACCATCATTTGTGATTTAACACATCCTAAACTTCTTTATTTTGCTTTCACATAATATTTTTGAAAATCTTACTTCATCATCTCAAAATATTTCAGTGTGAGTGAGAGATTGGTTGTGCACGTTTTCAACTTCCAAATACTTGCAACCTTCTTTTACCCACCTCAGATACCTCAAGAGCAGGCCATTACACCAGTATCTGGCTACCTCACACTTTTTAATAAATTCATTTTCACAGGTTCCATGTTTATTAAGGAATAAGTATTACTGCTGCTATACATACAGGGGAAGTAATAACTCAAGGATAGGGAAAACGAGTGTCTTTGAGGTCCAGTTATAATGTTCTTTCTGACACATCCCATGTACATTTTTAGCTCCAAATATCAAGCCAGAGACTCAGATGACTGCAGACAACCTGCATCCTGCTCTTTCTCCACCATTTTTGCCTACTGCAAACTCCCAACCTGATTCCTCAGCAACACCTGTGAGGACAGCATAGCTCTGGCACAGAATTTAATTCTCTTCTCTGTCATTCTTGAATAGATATGCCTCACACCAAAACCAGGGACCTTGGAGCTGTACAAACCTGTGACACGTGTCAACAGTCGTCAAAGGCTCACACAGCACCTGCAGGTCAGTAGGTCTGAGCTGTCAGCTCATCTGGCCCAGCTATGCCTTATTGTTACTGGCTGGGAAGTGAGGTGATGCTGCTGGAGGATGCATCAGCTCAGTCGTACTCAGCAACTCAGGGGTGAATTATCTTAGCGCAGAATTGCAAACCAGAGGTGTGCCACATAGAGAAATGGCCTGCAATATTTCATTAGATATGGTAAAAATGCCACATTTTAGGCACAATCATCTAGGTGTTGTCCCACATTGTACATGTAGCTATGCACTGATTGCTTCTCAAACTAGAGCCTAAGTGGCACCATTTATGTAATTTATAGTGATTGTGCAGTGATTTACCACTCTGCAGTAAATATTAGGTGGTGGTGGTGAACTCCAGGTCTCAAGTGTTTGTTTATCATGAAAATAGAAGAGTTTTCATCACTAAATTGCCAAAATTTATAGGTTAAGACTTGTGTCTGTGCCTTTCTTCTTCAGCAGCTACAGGAAAGATATTCAGAAAAGTTCCCCTGCTCTATACAAGCCTTACTTTTCTCCCTAGGAGAATGAATTTCTGTTTAACAGGTGGAAACATTTATAAAATCCCACAGTGAAGTAAAAATAACATCATTTCTGCCATTGACACTGAACCCCCCCACGGCTTTCACAGGAGGATTTGCCCTAAGGAAATACTGCTGCAGCAAGTATAATTACAGCAGGCTAATACATACTGGAGAGCCAAGTTATAGCAGCTTTATCACAGCCTGCCTTATACCACTAAATCAGTTTTACTACATGTTTTACTAAAGATTTTCCTTAGCAACTGAGAAGATTGTGACAGGGCTTCTATCAACTAATCTCGCTCCTATAGACAATTCAATGGATTAATATTGATTGGGAGACTGATATCCTGGGAGATTTAAATGTATTCTTTATTATTGGCCAGGCTTCTCTTCTTTTTCTGCCCATTTTTTGTAAGATTTGAAACAGTCCTTCCATCTCATTATGCATTTGCCTACTCTCATCATGTTTACTGACACCATGTTGTCCTGTGCAGATGCTGGAAGTGGATGGTACTCTTTTGCTGTGAGTTTTTTCCTCTTTTAGA
This sequence comes from Corvus hawaiiensis, assembly GCF_020740725.1. Lineage (NCBI taxonomy): Eukaryota > Metazoa > Chordata > Aves > Passeriformes > Corvidae > Corvus > Corvus hawaiiensis. The sequence goes on from NC_063215.1 coordinate 31,082,096, forward strand.
TTTATCTTTTCCTAGTTATATCTGGGATACTGCAGGGTTGTTCACGACCTCCCCCTGTCCAAGCCCTTGGTAATACCTGGGGCTCAATTTCCATCTTTGTCCTCCCAAGTACACAGTGGGGTCTTAAAATGGCAACTTGCACCTGCTCTTCACGAAATGCTCTTCCAGTTCCTGGCATCTTCATTTTAACAAGACCCTGCAAGGATGAGCCACCTCTCCTCACCTGCTTAAAGCAAAACCCTACATACTCCACAACAAAGTGGAACTGCCGTTTCTGTCAAGGCTACTGCATTTTATTTATAATCATTTTGAGCAACAGAATGTAAATCCCTTCCTAGGGGAAGGTGGCCAGAGCCATGTTCCATGTGCACATAGGTGCATGTGTGTATGTGTGTGTATGTGTGTATGTGTGTATGTGTGTATAGCTTTGGCTGTGTTCCCTCCCTGCTCCCCTCAGCTTCCTAGCAATGCCAGGGCACCTTCCCTGTCCATGAGAACATGTGGCAGAAGCCCTGTCCTTTCCTTGTGCCATGAAGGAGTCCAGGCAGACTTTTGGTATTAATTCCTTTCACACTGTCCTGTCCCAGTTTTACTGGATGGTGTACTTTTTGACTGAGGCCATGTGTATGCATTGTAAGAGGTTTAGCCAAAGGTTTTCCATGGTCAGGAACTGCCTGAGGTGGGTTTCAGCTGAGCTGTCAGCTTTTAGGGGCTGTTTTGTTTCCGGAAAAGACAGCATCTTTCATGTACCCCAGCTGTACATTTGAGAGTCTGCTGCTGTCCTGCAACTGCCCCTGGTGCCTGCAGGGCTGGGGACAGCTCACAGAGCAGTTTAAGAGGGAGGCTGAAGGCAAGTGTCCTGAGCTCCCAGAGGTTCCTGCCCTGCACCTTGCTCCTGCTTGCTGCTGTAGGTACAAAGCTTTTTTAAAGTAGACACATCGACGCCTAATGCCAAGTTGATGCAGTAATCAGAACCTGTGTTTTCCTAATCAAAGTAGGAATAAAATAGTAATCACCTGTCTGTTACTCTGTTAGGCACAGATGGAACTCCAGGAGACAGTTACCTTCCAGCAGCACCCAGCTGGTCCTTGGCAGAGAGTGCCAAAGAGTACTTCTGAAATCCCAAATTACAGTCCTCTAGGGCAGTGAGAGGAGATTGGAAAAAAGTGCAGTATTGCTGAAGATTACAAGACAGAGTGAAGAAGCGCTGGCTGCTATTGAATAACCCCTTGGGAACTCCTACCTTTTCCCATATCTTGCTTTGTTTGGCGCATTGAGGGGTATTTGTGTAGTAAGGCTGGTTTGGGTGGCAACTTGTGCTGGGATCCTTTACCTTTCTCTGACATTCAACAAGCTACAGTAGATTATAAAATGAGGCCTCCTGTCTTTATTGTCTTCCTACTAATTAAGATGATCTGTGTAAAAGCACTGCCCAGTCAGAGATCAGGGTTCAATTGTGCTAAAGCTTTGCAAAAAGATTTTTAAAATATCTTTTTCTTCCAGTGGAGAGAGTTTTTTTTAACTCCAGGTGCAATAGTTCCTTGTGATACAGATGACCAAAGAAGGACTGGCTGTCTCGGAAAAGGAAAAGAAGTACCAGGGTCCCTAATAATATAGTTAATGGGCCAAAGTGAATGACCACTTTATAGCTGGATTTTTTTTTCAGGAGTCTTCTTCCAATTTGAAATCAGTGAGTGAATCCACTTTAACAAAAAACAGAATGGCTGTTCCTGGTGGAGATCAAGAGCTCAACTTGCCCAGTATCCTGTCTCAGTTACAAGTGAATGCCAGAGAATGTGGGGACAGGAGAGGAGAATTTGACACCTTGAGTAATCTCCTCATAGTTGTTGTTACACAACTATTTTCAGCTTAGAGAGTTTTCTGAACCTGATGTGTTTTCTGTATTGCATGATCCAAAGTGGACCTCTCCTCCACATGTGTTTGTCCAGCCTCTCCCTAACCCTACAAAAAACCCCTTTGCACTTACAGCTTCCACTGGCAGGAAGTGTCCCAAGCCTACCATCAGAACTTTTCCTGGGGTTTTTTTGCACGAAGTTCCTGTTAGCTGTATTTGTAGGCTCCTACTTCTTGTACTGGAAGAAGCAATTGCTCCTTCTTCACTTTCTTTTTGCCATCGTGATTTTATACATCCAGATTATTTCCTCTTACTCCTATTTTATCTTTTCAGAGGGATGATCTTTCCCTGCTTGTTCTTTCAGACAAAATTATGGGAGATTGCCCCAGATTTGATCCTCCATTATAATCTTTTCTGAACCTCCCTCCACACCAGAGGATCAAGAGATGCAATAATACATTATTTTAATATCTTCCCCTGTGCACTGATGATGTAAACTGCTCTTCGTAAACTGCTGATCTTGTTGTCATGACCTTAAGATAGACAAAAGATGGCTGGTCAGACTAGGAAACAGCTAGGATGCTTAATTAAAGACAGTAAATCTAAGGTTTTAATGGTAGCTGAAGTAAATGATGAAGTTTTACCAACTCTTCTCTCCAAACTTTAACCTCATTTTTCATTTGAATTTACAAGTTGAATTATCATTGAATATAATTATTGTCTATAATGCTTTATTAAACAATGCAGGCAGGTTTATCCCAATGGGATAATCTGCTTGGTAAGAAAAATTGAGCCGATTAAAAGATGCCCAGTTTATCCTTATTACAAAGCTCTTTCAGTATAATAAAGTGCAGCCATGTCACATCTCCTGGCTATTTGCAACACCCATCATTATCCTTATTACGCCTCTTCATAATTTGTCTCAAGCATTTACTGACATTTATTAATGTATGTGTTCTGATTGCAAAGCGTCCATCTCAGGTTTTACAGCCAGCACACGCTCAAGCAGGGTATCTAAACCCATCCCCCAGGCATCTGACCTACACCTATATGTCAGGGAAAAGGCATCTACCATCTGACATTTCGACAATCCCAGGGCTCAAAGCACCTTTCTGCTCCAGGTATACTTCCACACATGCCAGTAAAATGCTCCTGGCATGGGCATAACTTCATACTGATAAAAAAACCAGCTTGGATATTTTTGCACATATGATTTTCTCTGGTCCTTCAGGTTGATATAAGTTAGTCTAAAACTGCTTCAGATCACTTTTGCCAATTAACTGAGCCTCTGCTGGAGTGTGAGTGGATATCCATGGTACACTTATGTTACCAGAGTCTGAAAAGCATACCACTGTGTCTTAGGGGTCCTGAACATGCATTTATCTGATTATGTCTCATTTCAGGTACTATCTTTTTCCCTGCTTCAAGTTTGTTCATAGTTAGATTTTTTAAAGTTATTATTTATTTCGAGGTATAACTGGAGATTTTCTTGCCAAGTCATCTCCCTTGTGACAATCCCTGAGCTGGTTACTTTAGTGTAATCAGCAGGTTTTGTTCCTCACTTTAGAAGACCTGCTCCTTTTTCATTTCAAGCCTGTCCCTTCTCCCTCCACTGTAGTATTTCTTTCCTTCTGTGTTTATTAATTGGCTTCATAGTTGGACCACACAGTGCAATTATGAGGCACATTATCCAACAGAAAGGCTGCAATCAGAATGTACAAGGGAATGGAGAGTTCCTTCTGATTCCTCACTAGTTCCAGAAAAAGCCATACTCAAACCCAGGAGGGCAGAGTATTAGAAAATTAGCCTAGAAATGGCTGCAAAAAATTACTGTGAGCACACACACGTGAACATATTCAGACAAGAGGGCAACTGGATCAAAAGTGGTATAAATGAAAAATAAGAATTCTCAAAAGCTAGTAAGAAAAGGAAAACCAAACATGGATCAATCAGTGGCCAGCTAAAGTAAGGACACAGGAGAGTCGTTTTCTAAACATAGTAGGAGTAAAAGGAACAATGATCTTTGTTTATTATTAAACGAATTTGAAATAAATTTCTGTTCAGTAAGGATGTAGTAGGACTCAGGTCCCACTCTGTTTGGCTTAACTGTTTCATCAGTGATCTAGAAATAAATATGTCCTCATTGCTAAAAATTATTCAGATGATAGAAATATAAAATCTAGATACATAACCAAAAAAAGCCAGAAAAGGACAGTAGTTAGAGATCTGAATTGCTTACAAAGGAGAACAAGAATACCCTCTATGTAATTTGCTATGGACAAGTAGAAGTAGTGTTTCAGCATGAAAAGAATGTAGGAGTGTGAGATTTATATGGGGAAGACACAGGTTCTGAAAAATGGGTCGTGATTGTTAGCAAATTGAGTGCAGGCCACGTCCTTAGGTGTGGTACCAATACACACTTTGGGTGCAGAAAGGAAGGCATACCAAGCAGAACTTGAAAAAATATATCTGACAGTAATTCAATTTCTTCTAGGCATCTTTACTTCAATAGAAACACTGAGAAATTGGACATAACTCAGAGAAGAGAGCCCCGAGAATGATTAAAGAATTGAAAGATACGCCTTGTAGCAAGCCACTCAAAATGTCAATATATTTTGGATATCAAAGGGAAGGTTAAGGAAAAGTCTGTTTTTGGTTCAGAAGTACCTACAAAAGGAAGAAAATGTTGCTAATGGAGGATCTTCAGAGTTAGTATAAGAAAATGGGGCTGAAATTTGAAGTAAAAGAAATTCACAAGAGAAATAAATTGGAAAATATAGCAGGCAAGATAATTAGATCTGGTATAACACACAGAGGTGCTAGAGCAGCACTAGGTGTGTCTTTCTAAAAAGTTGGATCTTTAACCAACTGATACCAGATGGAGAGAAACAAGAAACATGTTCTTGGAAGTTCTCTTTCTACTGTAGCAAGTCTGACTAGAGGGTCAAAATAATTTTTGATGGCTTTTGAACATCAGTAGAAGAGTTGTGAATTACTGAAATATATATATTACACATTATTTATGAAAAGGTTACATTTTTAGAATTTGATAGCAACTTTCTAAAATTCTCAAAAACAGTGGGCATTTTATTTTTGCAATATTTCCACCAGAATACCCCAAATTTCTCATTCACTTATTTTTTCATTAAACTCTAGAATCTCAATTATTAGCTCCTTATTTTTACCATTTCTTCTTCCCTTCTTATTTTAATATCCAATAAATTCTCTCAGGGAGAAGAGAGGTGAATTAATACTGACACCACAAATCATTGTGTAAAAAAATAAAAAAGTCTCTAATTAAAACATATTTTATCTGTGGAGTTTTCTTTTTTTTTCATTTTGAATGTAAATCATTATCCAGTATGTCTACCAATTGCTCATCTGATGAGTCTTGACCTGGAACTTTGATGAAAGTATTAAGGGATTTAATGAAAGCACAAAATTGGTTCCAGGAATTAGCCATTACACAGAGGGGGGAAAATGCAGATAGCAGTGCAAGACTTTGTAGTTCTCCATGTTACACTGCAGGAAAGTAATCTGGTTTTAGAATGACAGCTCAGACATAGGATAATTGTACTCTTTAATACACAGAAATGCAGTGCACCTTGCCTGGAAAGAGAAGATTTCATAACAGTTTAGTCATAGCTATTTTCAGTGACTCAGGGAGTGCAATGACATCCCTAAAACTCCTGCAAACTTGGAATCAGCCGTGGGGTTGCTGATGAGCTGAGCTATGGAGACTTGTACCTCACTGTTACCTGTTTGCCTTGATATGCCATGGAAATTCCTCCAGACTGTAAGAACACTGATATTCATACTGTGAGAAGAATGACCCAGGTAATTATATGTGGGCTGTGCTTGACATCAATCTGATAGCTGTTTGGGACTTATTAGTTAAAGAATTAAATGTTGACAGTATAATTAACACTGGCAAAGCATGGGAAATAGGCTCAGTCAAACACAAATAATCTTCTCTTTGATAAGTTTGCAAGTTTAGTCATTAAAGATACCACCTACCTGTAATCCATCCAGACTCAAGAAAAGACACCATACGGTGAAAAATATGGAGTGCAATATCAGCAAAATACATCTTAGAATGGGTTCAAAGTTGTCTAGCTATCCAATTTTAAACAATTTTCAGAAGGGAATCACTGGCAAATATTCTTCAAGCTTTGCCTGTAGACTGAATACTACCAAAAGTTTTGCACAGATCTGAAAATAATCCAGAGATCATTCCTGACAGAAACTTTGGATGATCCTGCTAAAGTGGCAAATATTGAAGAAGGCTAAACAGTCTTTTGAGAATGAATCTGAATAACTTAATAGGTAGGCCCATTCATAAAGCAAATATTTTCATACACCTAATACATTCTAATATACAGGAACAGAAACTTTAGCCCATACCAAGAAAATGGGTATTTATTGGGCAAATCATGGACTCCTGAAAACCCTTAGGGATTAGAAAGAGTGAAAGGTGGAAGGAGGCTACTGTGAAGAAAAATAGCAATCTTCTCTGTAGTAAGAGAGGACACTGAGCAGAAGAGATACTTTTACAGCAGGAACAAGTGAGCCTGGTAAGGAGCTGTTCCACTTATATAGCAACATGTTTTGGAACAATGTTGAAAGTTGTTGCATAAAAGATTCCCAGTAATGACTTAGAAGGGGAGAAATGCTTCCCAATAAAGGGGTTTTCAGTATTTTAGAGTCTAGTTACTGCGTTGAGCTTTGTGTCACGGTTCCTGTTGCTTGACCTAATTCTTCAAAAGGTCTCTCTGTGTTGTATATCAAAAGGGAGATTGAGAAGCAAATTAGCTGCAAAGTGTACATCCTTTATTAGGAAAAAATACTGAGGACTACATCTTCAGCCATTCTGGGAAAGTCATGCCGGGAGCCAAGACAGACAAATTTAAAAGGGGAACGAGACAGATTCTTAATGATGAATGTGCTTGGCCATCGCTAAAAATTCACAGTGGTGGTTTTCCCTTTCTCTTTGTATTCACATCAGGTCTCAAAGGCATTTAGGAAAATCATGATATTAAAAATGAGCTATTTGGCTTACTGTAAAATGCAGAGGGGACACAGCCTTCAGCCTGGTCATACAGGAGGCCACTCTCTAACAATGTAATGCTCACTCTGGCCTCAAATTCGGTACAGTACTGCCACCGATTTAAGCTGTTTGAAAAAGGAGTGATCTGGATGCAGTATCAGGGAAACTGTGTTTTCCGTGATGGGCTAATGAGGATATAAAATTCTCCTGATCATTCCCTTGTGTTGTCAGACTGTTATGTCTAGCAGTTATTTTTGAACTCTTGCTAATAGACAAGAAAAGATATAGGGGATTAATCAGAGGAAATTCAGGAGGCTCTTATTATTTCCTCTTCTCTTTATTCCCATAGCAATGACAAAGATGAAGCATCCTCTACAAAAATGCCAGAACTGCTAAATCAGGACTCATGTGAACACATTTTTGCTTAGTGCTGCCCTTGTGATTCTCCTGCTGTTTACGTGACTTCTATAATTGAAGTGATATTGTTGAAATCATATCTAGCACAAGAGCTTCATGTTTATTCTTTCTCCCCAAGACTTCAGTCTCAGCCTTCTCTGATAAATGATGTGAAGCAGTACATTGCCTTCCAGCTATGCAAACACTCATTCTTCCACACATGCCCAGACACAGCTGTTCACACCATCCCCAAGGTCCTGGTCTGTCTTCATTTGTTTGCATCATTAAAAGAAGAGGCAGAAGCAGTGCCCATATCAATGGGAGGAGTTATGCAAATACAAGGCATCAAATTACACAGAATATTTTACAGCAAACCAGAAAGAGCTAATAGAGACTTTTTAACTTCTACCATGCTCTTTCTCCTCCATCTGGATCTCTGGCAATCTCTGACTGGTTAAAGGGAACATTCTCAGCTCTGTAGGATCTCTGCCACCAGGGTATTAATGTGTTCAGTTCATTTATTCTAGAGTAGGACTTCATAGGTCGCCTAAGTTCAAAACTGAACTTGTGAAACACCTTCCTCAAATACTGTCTCCATATTTCCACATACTATTTCTGCCCTTTCTCCCACTTAGTGAAGCATGTGGGAATGCACTGGTAGCATTACTCAACCTTCCCATCCACCCAACATTTTGCCAATTTTTACATGAAGGAAAATTTTAAAGTCTTACTCATGGTCACACAGCATGTCCACAGCAGGTTCAGTCAGGAACTCATGACTCCTCAAAATGTCAAGCATGACAGTCACAGTCTACCATACACTATTTTCTATTCCTGCTTTCCCACCCAAGTATTGCACAGAGCTCTGCTGGTGAGAAGTTTTGGTTTGAAATTTAAATGAACTTCAGCACCAGTGTGTCCTGATGCATTCTTGTCATCTTCTTTTTTGTGTTTTATTTTGACTCTGGGAGTTTTACTCTGGTCTGAGGTGACACAGGTTTGCTGGGCTAGTATAAACATAAACATGATAGGAAGAAGTGAAGGTTCTTATTGAGTCCAAATGCCCTCAGTTTCCATTGAAATCAGGGATTCTCAGCATCTAACAAGAGTGGGTACTATATTTCCACACTACATGCCATAGACTATTATCCAAAATGTCAATCTTGGGGCAGCAGTGAATGATACTTAGCTCAGAATTTGTATTTCATGCAGCACTAAAGCCACATTTCAGTTTACTAGATAACAGAGAAATGTAAACATACAAAAATTCATACTTTCTGACATAAATAGATGTATGTAAAAAGACTATAGGGAGGAGATTTTTACTATAGTTTTGTTTTGTTTGTGTATTATTTAATACACAATCTCTTTTGTTTCATTTGTGTCACGCTTGCTTTTTTGTTTGAATGACATCTTATTAAAGTGGTGCAGAAATAAGAACTGCAGAGGATATTTAACAGACCTGATAATTGAAGTTACAGTGCTGGAATTAATAACCAGATTAAAAAATATATATATATAGTGCTTTATCAGGACCAAAAATTGCATTACCCAGGACCAAACCATTTTCCTTCCCAGAACCCCTCTCAGATGGCTGTGTCACTCTGAGCTGATTTTACCTGGCACATCAATTTCCATTTTGGTGAAAAGAAGTTTAGTTGTTGGGCCTTGGATCCATCAGACCACTGAAAATTAATGCTATTTTGAAAAAATCCACCCAAATATGTCTGGTCTGTAACACGGCAGGAAAGGAAAAATTAACTGTTGTAAAAATACTTTTCCATTAGCCTCAATAAAAGAAATGCAACAGTATCTTGAACACTTCTTGTGTATTAAATAAGTAATAAATGAGCACTGAGCGGTGCTTGTCACCAGGAGAGCAAAGTACTTGCAAGGAAAAACCAGAAAAAGAGATTTTTCCTGATCTTTCCCCATAAGCCTACCACTCACCAGTGCTCTGTGCTTGTGATGGGGATGCTTTTGTGCTTTTGTAAATGTTGTATTTCAGATGACATATGTGAGTCCTGACCAGCTGTCTACAGTATTTGGCAAAGGAGTCAGAGGGGAAGTTAGTAACCAGAAAACCAGGACAGATTTCATCTTGGGTAATTTCTCTACATTTAGTAGGACCTTCAGGAAATGAATTTGCTCTTCTTCGCTTCCTGTTCTAAAATAACAAGCTACCTTTAAAAATTGTAGGTGTGGATCTGGATTGTGTTCCCCCAGAAAAAGATTACTTTCCAACAACAGGTCCCTTGTATAAAGACATCCCTTAATTGAATGTATTTCCTGTTTGCCATTAGTATTTCCCATTTGTTACTGCTCTGGCAGCCAGGCTGTGGTGCATCCAGGATCGATCAGTGATGTGCCTGCCTAGTCCTGGGGTTTTGCTCGGCATGGAGCAGCAGTCTGCCTAGTCCTCCTGCATTTACACCTTCACTGAGCAAAGGTGACACTGAATGCAGGAATAAATACAGAAAAGTCACTCTATGAGGAAGGGTCATATTAGATCCATATTAGGCCTGGCTTTTGACAGGAAGGGATCATGAAAAATGGCATGAGAAATAATGAAAGAATGACAGAGAAGGAAAGGGAAGTGAGTGGGGACTCAGGAGTGGGAAAAGGGTAAGAAAAACAGTGAAGCTGAAGTAATTTGGAGATGTGAGATGGAGGGCTTGAACTCAAGTCTAGTCAAAATTACACCATGTTTTTTGAATGGCCATTGATTTCCTTTCTGCTCACTGTGGTGATTTTGCAAGTACTGTTACTACCTTGTCCAACTGTAAAGAGCTGAAATGAAACCCTTAAAAGAATATGTTTACAATGTAATATCTAAGGCATTTTGGGAGCTTTTAAATTGAAGAGTGCCACATTAAAACTAGGTTATTAGCAATAATTACATGTTAAAATCTTGCAAACCTCTGGTTTCTTCATTCTCATCACCAGAGCTTTTTATATCACAAGGTTTTTATTCATTTAATTGTAGCCTTACACTAAGCTTGTTCTGCATTTTATCTAGCTTTGCTTTCTGGAACAATAGCTTATCCTTTTAACTATGTGGCTTTCATATCCCACTGTAGCATGAGAGAAAGATGAAGATGCTGAGTTGATTCACAATAATTATATTGTTCCATTGTAAAGAATCACAAAGCACTCCCCTTGAGTTTCTTAGCAAAGATCTACATGTAATTAAGCATTAGTAAGACCTATTAAAACAGTCAACCTGAAAGATGGTATGCCCACAAAAATACCTATCTTTGACCTCCACTTTGATCATTATTATATTAGATGCTTTCTGTGCAAATTAATTAAATTTTCTTTCTAAAATATTGTCCTCCTTTAAGCTTTCCATGATCAGCTAGAACTGTGACTTTCCAGTCAAATTCATTTTAGCCTTTTCCCTCTGCAGCTCACTGCAATTCAAAACTACCTCTTCATTTACCCACTTTCACCAGGCTCTGAAATTTGGTCTATATTCAACATCTCCCCTTGGAGATATCTAATCATGGGCTTAACTGAGAAAAACCAAAACTCCTCCTCCCTGTCAAATTCTCAATCTCTCATTATCTACAACTGCTGCCACTGCCACTGTTCCTGTATTGCTTTGGACACTGTAGGCTTTACTTTTCTCCTTTCCCCAAACAGGCAGACCACATTCAAATGCAGCAGAAACTCCTTCTGAAGCATACCACCATTGATGCTTTGCACATTGCCATTCAGTCTCTCCTCACTTCCCATAACAGCAAAACCTACAGTAACACATTTGGTTCCCTTGCCCACATTACTTTCAAAAGGTAAGACAAAAGCCAGTGTGTTTCTGAGGCAGCAGCCCAGCTCGCCCACCCTGCTGGAAGTCTTCACAAGTTCCCCTCTCCTGCTGCTGAACTTGAGATGTTACACTGAAGCTTTGCACAGTTTTACGTTGTCCTACTTTAATTTTGTCTTAGAACATGTCACCCTTATGGCTTTCATTATCATGCTACCAGTGCTGAAGGTTCCCTTCTCTGTCTCACTCACAAAAGACTATCTTTGCACATCTCTCCTTGTACATGCTGTGCTCACCCCGTGATGAGACCACGATCCTGCTTAAAATCCTCCTCAAGACATCACTGCCTTCTGTACCTGCATGTGTGGCCTCCAAGAAATTAGTCATCCATTGATAGCCAATACATACTGAAGCTGATAACCTTGGGGTTTCCTTGTATTATACTTACAGGTTCAGACTTAGTGGCTTTAGAAGCACACATATGCTTATGTGCTTTATGTAACCACAGCATTGTGATTATTCAGCTCATCACTGTGCTCATCTTCCATCTGGTTCTTCATCCTTACAACTTGTTTTGGATTCCATTTTAAAATTCTGGGACCCAGACAATGTCTTCACATGTATCTGTAGTCTTTCCAATTCTAGGGGACCTTGTTCCCAGTTGAAGTAAGACTTTGGATGCCATCACATCTCAAGTTATATTAAGAAACAACAGTAACAGTGATTATGTTCCAGAGTAAGAAAAATAAAAATGGTAAGTAGCAAACAGGACTGAAGTCTGAAATGTGTTTCTGTATAAACAGAAATAAAGCCAATTTCTAGTTTTCTTATTAGTAGTTAGTAAAAATACTCCAGGATAAGTGATATCCCACAGCTGTATTCTTAGCAGTGGTCAAAGTACCCAGAACAAAGAGACAGACACATGACTGTACAGTGGTCATAAGGCTAAGCATATTTCAGTAGTGAATTTCCAAGTGAATTTTTCCAGTTGTGATCATCTCTTCATACGTGTCAAGATACTTCAAATAATGTTAGGAAGCTGAACTTTAGGAGACCAAATGATACTGAAACTATCTTGTGCTTAAGGGTACAGCATTTTAATGTGTTTTTAAAAAACAAAACTGCTCTGACTAGGTTCTGTGTAGATCTGTTCATAGGATTAGAAAATTTCCATATAGAGAAACATGCAGCCCTGAGTGGAGCTTGGTGTCCCCTGAGAGGGCATGTGTTCTGAGCCAGTGGGATATTCTGTGGCACTGAGGGAGCACAGCCTCAGGCAAAGAACATCTCTTGCAGCTTTGTCTGCTGGATATTTAAGGGACTAAAACTGCTCTAAAAATAGTGCAATTGGGATCTAAAACTGTCGTTTTGGCCTAGGCTGTAGCAGGTTGGAAGGGTAGCCTACAGTCATGCTGCCATAACCAGATGGGCAGACACGTGGTGATACAGGAAAGCCCATGCTGGCACAACAGTCAAATGCCAGTGACTGTTTTAAAAGGCAGCAGATAAACAAATGTGTTGCTGATTGTGAGATACAAGTCTGCTTTTCTTTCAGGAGAGGTAGTGATGTTTGATGGGTTTAGGTTCTGAAGGCTCTGCTTGCTGCTAGAAGCTGAGGTAGAAGTCACATGCATCTTCACATATGGTCTCCTGAACTGAGAGCTTGTCTGTCCTTAAGTTGAAGTATTAGATTTACACCTGAAAAGGGTATTTAATCCTGCTTTTCAAGATACTATGAAAGGAAACAAAAGGTTTCAGGTGGACTTCTGGCAAGTGAGACTCCCTTTAAATGGCACCAACATCAGAATTTAGTTTTGCCTTTTTACAGAGCTGTTGTTGTCACTGGATGAACAGTTGTGAGCATTTTCCCAGACATATTATGCCGTATTAGAATATAAAATATGCTGAGTTGGAAGAGACCCATCAGGATCATCCAGTCCAGCTCCTGGCCCTGCAGAGGACAGCCCCAAGAATCACACCATATACCTGAGGGTATTGTCCAAATGCTTCTCAAACTCTGTCAGGCTGGTGCTGTGACCACTGCCCTGGGGAGCCTGTTCCAGTGCCCAAACACCCTCTGGGTGAAGAACCTTTTACTAAAATCCAACCTAAACCTTCCCTGAAACAGCTTCAGGCCATTCCCTTGGATCCTGTCACTGGTCAGCACAGAGAGGAGATCAGTGTTTGCCCTTCCTCTTCCCCTCATGAGGAAGTTGTAACTGCAGTGAGGTCTCCCCTCAGTCTCCTCTTCTCCAGGCTGAACAGACAAGGTAACCTCAGTCGCTCCTCACACGGCTTCGCCTCAAGGCCCTTCACCATCCTCATGGCCCTCCTTTGGATGCTCTCTAACAGCTTAATGTCTTTTTCATATTGTGATGCCCAAAACTGCACACAGGACTCAAGGTGAGGCCGCCCCAGTGCAGAGCTGAGTGCAGAGTATCCTTAAGACTAATCCTTGTGCTTTTTCTTCCAGTGAGTTTACATATAAATGGTAAAGTAAACAGGGATTTCCAGCCACTGCCTGTGACTAAGCAAAGCACAGTTTATAGGGAAATGTCTCTTTTATTACGGAAACTTGTGGTTTCCAATGTAGTTGAGAAAAATTAGCTGGACAAGCTTGAAAGTAAGTTCTTTTTCGAGTGGTGAAGGGTGAGAGGATTCAGGGAGCCCTGAAAGAACTTGACTACCAAACAGCTTTGGAGAGGGTTTAGTGAGGCAAGAAAACTCTGGAGGTGTTAGGAAAATGAGCTTATATTTGTTCTTCCTGTCCACACAATGAACTCCTAAACCTCCCCAATCTCTCTAGAGTGCAGATGCTTGTGAGCTTTCTGTTTTAACTATAGCCCAGTGATAATTGCTGATGGTAGTTGCGCAGCTTGTTAAGGTTTGACCTTTTCTTGCAGATAAAAGTGGTAACCAATGTAATTTTAAAATCCTATGGTCATTTACTTTAATGGCACAATATACACCCAAAAATCACATCCTAACTAACCAAATATCAATAGAATGCAATTATTTAGGACAACTAAAATTATATGTTGAAGGTAGTCCAGAGTAAGTCTTCTTTATAAAAAAAAAAATCGTCTTGGTGGGCTTTGTTCTGAAATGTAATTTGTTCAATTGTGTCCTATCAATTGTTATTATAGGCAAAATTATTAGCCTAAGGACAATAACCATTTTACGAGACTGTGCATACTGGATGAAAATTTATTGGTCAATAATAAGGAGAGGAAAGAAGCAACTATTTTATAATGTTACTTTTAAAAACCCCCTTACTCAATATCTGCTGACATTGTATTATATCCCATAAATGTATTGCATAAATTTGTAATAAAAGCAAAATTTAAAGAAGATAGTGAATCGCTGGTGCCTAGGTTAAAAAGTAGCTTTCTTTGGCATCATCAGAAAAAGTAGTAGTCATGCCAGTATCCCCTTTTTTACAGACGTGTGGGATAGAATTCACTTTTAAATGATGGCAACTCTGGTGACTCAGCTGGAATGCAGTAGTGGCATCCCTGTGGATGCAGAGAATGAAGAGAAGCACAGAGCCCAGTGAGTGAATCAGGCTCTGACTAAGAGCTCCACCTGGGCCACCTCCTCCCTCTGTACCCATGTGGGCAAAGGCACTTGTTTCCACACACAAGTCTTGCCTAGCAGTTCACATCCTCCTCTTCTGAGGGCTATTCACATGCCCTTTATTCCATGGAAGTTCCTACACTTCATTGACACAGGTAAGATCATGCTACTTATGCCTGGTTGTGATATGATACATACTGGAAGAGGCCCCAGCTAAAACCTCTCTCTATTTTGCAAAAATAGCAAATGTGCTTGCCTTCTCTAGACTGAGATTCTCACAGCCTAACTAGCAACATAGGACACACATCTCCCCAAAGAAATCCCCTTGCTTCTCGTGTCAGAGGCTATTTCATCACAGCTGTGGAAGGATTACAGGCTCAGCTGATTAAAAACCTGTCCCACAAGTCCAAACTACTTGAAGAGCTCCCTGTCCTTGCTGCACAGCAGGACTAGTAACCAACCTCGAGAGGAGTGCAGGAGGTGCTCACAGGCCTCCTGCATGTTTCCCAGGAGTTGTACAGAAGGAAACTCCATGTTTTACTCCTGTGCAGGTGTAGATATAATTCAGATAGGAAAATTTCTCTCCAGAGATACCCTTGTTCCAACATAGATAATTTAGCTGCATGTTGACTAATCCTGCTGCTGTTGGCTCAGTGAAAGCCCAGCTGAACCTGGAAGAAAGATGATGCCTTCTCTTTTCTGCTCCTGGTGGACAATTCTAAAATACCCTGTCCAGTATTTAGTTCTGCTACTTGTTTGTTTGTTTGTTTTTGGATTTTGCAGCTGAATTGTGCAGATTAACCCTGCAAAATGCGTGGGATTACTCTGAGATCCATAAACAGGGTGTCTGGCTTGGTTGAGATATTTTGCTTACCCCACATACTCTCCTTAGAGAAAGTAGCAGAAAGTAATGAAGAGGTGTGTGGGTTTGGATCTCTTTGTGTGATTCATGTATAATGGGAAGAAAAGGGGCAAAGAACAAGCCTGTGGAAGCTGTCAAGGTTGCTAAATTGTGCAGTGGCCAAGGCAATGTGGGGCTGCCCATTTGCAGAGCTGCTGCATTCACCCTGCCCAAATCTGTGTTGGGTGGAGGGAACAGGCATGTCATCCTGCATCCCAACCATGACAATGGGTAAATTGTTTACCATGTGCCTCCCAATCCGTTTTTTATTATTTCTTTGGGACTGGGAATATTTCTGATCCTGCCTTTGTGTGATGCCTTAATTTGTATTGGGCTCTCTCCTTTTAGCTGTCCCTGGATATATTATATTTTTAATACGTATCATAAGGACAGAAAGGGGGGGCGGGGGGGGCTTACACATAATAGGAGAAAAAACAGCAGACAGTAAATACTAAAAGTAAAGCAGAAGGCTGCCCATCATTCTTTCTATGTATTTCATTTTAGACTAGGAATTGTAATTTATAATAAAGAAGTAAAGTTTTATGAATTCTGGTGGTTTTGTTTCACTACCTATTCAAACTTTTGAAATGGGGTTAGTAAAAAGAGAAACAGAGAAGACAATAGTCTATACAAGCGCTAGAAATGGGAGCACAGGGGAGCAGTTTGAAGCTCTACTTCCAGCTGTGCAAAAATGTGGTTTCTGCTACTGCTTTAAATTGGTCCTGGTTGTAGGGCTCAATTCACAGACCAGACCTGGATGCCAATCCTGGTTTTCTAAACAATTTAACTCTGTGTTTCCTCTGCTCTTTTCATCTTTCTACTATCATAAGTAAGCCTTGCTGTCTCCTGTTGTCCTCCCCTCCCATCCATCTAGGACCATCTGTCCTTCTGCCCAAAACTGTTTTGTCAGTGCTTCCAGGTCTTCCAAATTTCTTTGGAAAATCCCTTTCTCAATTTTCCCAAACACCTGTCTTAGCAACAGCTCTTGTCTCTCGTGTCTCCTTCACTCTTATCTCATAATCACCATTACTCACTGGATTGTGCCAAATATGGATTTGAGCTCTTGGAATGATCTCTGTCCTTACACGTTTGTTTGAGGAGTGTAGTATGTACTTGACGGCTTGAAAAATAAAGTAGGTGAACCATATTAATCTATTACGGCATGATTTTTCGAGAACCAAGGGCTGGACATTTCTCTGAAGCTCTGTGGATTTTACAGGTGAGTCCCAACTATAATTCTCATACAGATCTCACAAGGATCTCACTCTGGGTCTGGGGCAGGGCAGAGGGGGTAGCCCACAGGAAACCTGCAGTAAGGACAGGAGAGCTATGGCACTGGGTGCTAGGAGGAAGCCCCTCCCATTTTAGGGAGTTAATTTCAAAAGAAGCTACTCTTGAAAACTGCCTTTTGGACAGCCAAGGGCATGGGATTTCCTCCAGGTAGTGACCCAGCAAGGTACCCCCAGGTATAATCAAAAAGCTTTACCAAATCTGGAATAGGATCTACTTTGGCAGAAACAAAGCACTGACCTTGTAAAAGAAGTCTTGTTTTTACCACAGGTATGAAGACAGACCCTTGCTGAACACAGGAGCAAAGAAAAGGATTACATGCTGGATGGCAGCAGGGGACGTACCTATGTTGACGAAGTAGCTAAAATGTGTTTTAAGCCTTGGCAGCATAGAGGTGAAGAGTTTAATTAACAAATTCAAACCTATGCTCTTGAGGCAGTGGTGACTTTGATATTAAAATGGGAAAAGCGTTCTAGCTTCTGTTGTACTTTCTTGCCATACCAGAGACTGTTTTGGTATTTCAATTACCTGTTTTGGCTAAAATGCCAAAAACTTCAGTGGTATTGATGCCTGGGGTGGCCACCTAAAAACAGAGACCGGATAAGAATAAGGGAATAAAGGTAGGTATTTATTTGAAGGGCCTTCAAGGTACACCCTGGGGAGTCAAGAGGCTACTTCCAAGACAGACCCTGGGTCACAAGTTCTTCACACTTTTACAAGTTTGGTCCATTTGCATACCAGGATCAGTTCTCCAGTTACGACCCCAGTTAATGATGTAACTACCCGAAGTTTGCCCTCCTCTTCAGAGGCCTTAGTTTACACATTTTGGGGCTTGGGACAATCTAGGTGTCCTTGGAGAGCAAACCTAGAGTGGCTTGTTATGTCTAACTAGCATAAGAGAACAGTAGCTAACAGGCCACAAGAAACTTCAGAGTTACACACTAGGCAGTACAGGATTTACAAAATATAAAAGTTAAAACCTAAGGCATCAGTATGTTCAAGGAAGCTGCAAGAATAAAAGATCAGTTACAGCATCAACATTTTGGTCCAAAACCTAATCTTCACCCTGTTTCTCTGTAACATCTATGTGTCAAATGCAGAGATGTTCACTCATCTCTGCTAACCTTGGTCAAACACTTTCAGGCTTAAAAAGTGCTGGGTTTTAATTTCTGCCAGCCTTTGGATATGCTCTAATAAATCCAAACTGATTTCAAATTACAAAGGTGATTCAAACTTTGAAAGTACACTAAAATACACTGCAATAAATAATTCCATTTCCTCTACTGATGCCCTAAGCCCCCAGGGTCTGTGCAATAGCCACTTCTTTATTCAATCTGCTTCACCCTTCAATGAAGCAGATTAATTTAATAATCTTAATATAGGGAATTTTGTTTCTCACTAATCCCTGCAAGTTGGAGTTCTCAACACATATACCCTAGACAGTGACAAATTGAAAGTTCGTTCAAAAGCAGAGCAATAGAAAGACCAAGGGAAATCATGACACTCATCAGTTCCTGTGGCAGCTCTGCTGCTGTCTGCACTCAGCAGAGCAGACAGGGGGTCAGATCTGAAGGCATCATTCTCTGAGACAGACCAAAATGTGCAGGTGTGACAGTTTGGACAAATTTGGAGGAAAATATCCTCTGATAGAAGGCAGGGGGAAAGTGAAAGAGATAAAAAAGCTGTTTCTTTAACAAACACACAGGAAAAGGATAATAATGTTAAATAATAAAACCTCTCACTGTGGAGAGAAACCTGGGAAGATTTCAGAGTCCTTCTATGGGTGTGGTCTCTCTCGTCCTCCTCAGAGCTGGGTCTATGTGGGCCCACCTCCAGGGCCTCGGTGGAAAATTCTCCTGATGTGTTCTGATGTTGAAAGAGTCCAGAACAGAAGAAGGGAAAAACAAACTGAAGTCCCAGGAAAACAAAGTTCTGCTCTCCGTCTCCCTCCGGAGAAAAGGAGCCAAAAGCTGGCTGAAAAGCAGAAGGGTGCTTCCCCTGCTCTTGCTACCACAGCAGGAGAATGCAGAGGAGTGTGTATATCTGTGTCCTTGAACAACTGTTTTGAAAAGTTCTCTCAGTTTTTTCCTCTTCCCCCTCTTGGGCTCAGTTTAAAGGCACAGAAAAGGCACAAAATTAATTTCTGGGCATAGAGCAGCAACAGGGGATACAACATCATAAAGTCACCCCAAGACAGCAGGGCAGCTGAAGACATTGCAGCACTGTGAAGTCTTCCTTTGGACATCATACTGTAGAGGGAAAATAATTGAATTAGTCTGAAGCTTGGCTGATCTTGACATTTTCAGTGAGAGGAGTCAGCTTAGAAGGTTTTGCAACCTTCAGTCCTTGCTGACATAAAGTAATAGTTTGATCCTTGCAGTATCTTAGTCACTTAACATTCCAGATACACTGTTTGAAGTACCTTGGGATCAAAACCACTCCCTAGCTAAGCATAGGCTCCTAACACAGATGGATAGTATTTACTTGTGATGCCCTTTCTTCCAGTCTTTAAAATGACATCTCTGTTGGTAAAAATCCACCAGACTGACAGCTTTATAGACTGCAGCTGTTATCCACATGACAAGAACATTGCAAATTGCAGGACCCCAGTCATCCTCCTTGCCACACTATCCAAACAAGTGCTTACCAGGAAGGAGCTGCCTCACTGGAGAAAAGTTCACTCAGTGCAACACTCATTCAATTTATAATTGGATTTTAAAAAGTGTTAATTTTTATTCTAAAGTAAGCAACAAGTTACCTTGAGACTGGAGCTGGAGCACAAAAATGCTGAAGAGAGCACCAATGTAGTACTTATCTCACCTAACTTGAAATATCTTCACCATAGAGATGAGGTATTTGTCCAGAAGTCCTGCATAGTATAGGGACTAAACAGAACTCTCTAGAAGGATTTGTGTCAGGTAAATTGGATCTTACATGCTTTGTTTACATGCAGATACCTACATTGCAAGAACCTGAATTTGGACTGATAAACCCGATTCCAAATTACATTTAGATAGACTGAATTTTTTTTTAGTTTTGATGGTCTATGTCAAATTCAAATTTATGATTTCAAAGGAAGAAAAAAATATTATGCTGTGATTAAACTGTGATTTTGAAAGATGCTGTTAGTCCACTTGAAGTACTAAGCTGCCACTTCAGAGTAGTGGTAATAAGAATAATAAAAAGAAAAAAAGGAATATATTTTGCAGATAGAGTGCCCAGTTTCAGAATCTTAACTGGTATTAATATTATTTATTATTCTAATTTTACCTGCAGAACAGGTACAAGAAATGTTCATGCAACTTCACAGACAAATAAAGGCGACAGGCCTTGACTTTAGAGCTTAAAATATTAATGAGACCAAACATAGAAAGTGATGACAACAAATGAGGGATAAAGTGGGGCATGGAAGAAATAGGTCACAACAATGTAACAGCATGAGAGAAGCACTTTGGGGTGGCTACACCTCTTTACTTCTGCATTGGCTCATCCAGCTACTTTGCATGTGTGAAGAGGGCGATAGGAAGAAAAATCAAAGACATCGTCCAGGAAGAAAAAGTGCCAGAATTGGGACCATGAATTTCAGGAGTTCACCAGTCAAGCCACTGTACCAAATTACTTTCTGAAGAGGTCACAACAGTGGAACAAGTAAAACTCTGAAAACATATTAAACAGTTCACTGCTCCTCTTCTTATTGAAAGGGGTTAAAGCAACTTAAATAGAATTTCAATCAATCATTCCCATCCTGTAGGACAAATTTCAGTCCAGTGTAATTGGAAATGGCAGTTGAAAAACCTTGATTAAAGCGATTTAGATGAGAATGCTAACAAAGAGCAGTAAAACCTGGCATGGCTAATGCAAGATTGTTTTTCCATTTATCCACACAATAATTTTCTAACTCAGCTATTGAATTTCTCATAATATCCTGAGGGATGCTATGAAACCTGCTATTCAGCTGCTCTAAAGGAATCCTTATTGTCTGAAACAAGGAGACACATTCAGTTCATGAACCCAAACCAAGTTTCTTTTTTTTTGCTTCCAAGATTTTTTGGACAAAGTTTTCCTCACATAATTTCAAATTACAGATCCATTTCACCTCAGGCTTATAACTATGGTTTCAGGATGTTCTGGGAGAAGATGATTGATTAGGTGCCTGACAGAACACATGCTGAATTAAGCAGGACCATCTAACCCCTTCCCAGTTAATTATGGTATTTTCTGGGATGATTTGTCGATAACTTCCCTCACACAGCACGACAATCCTCTCCTCAAGTCTTTAAGATCACCAGCATTTGTGACCTTTCTATACTGATACCTCTTGACCCAAGACCATTGTGAAGGAATCACACATATGACCTTCAATGAGGGGTGACAGCATAGGGTTACAGATATGGCTTCAATCAAAGGATGCACAACAGCCTGTGTGATAAGCCAGAGTATTTTTCTGCAGCTTTATGAATCAGACAGCCACAGGAAGCAGCAAAGAGGGCAATAGCTGTGTATGAACTGGCCATGTACTAGTCAACAGCAGCTGAACATGAGCCAGCGTGTTCTCAGGTGGCCAAGAGGGCCAATGGCATCCTGGCCACCTGCCATATCAGCAATAGTGTGGCCAGCAGGACCAGGTTAATGTTTGTCCCTCTGTACTCGGCATTGGTGAGGCCACACCTCGAGTGCTGTGTCCAGTTCTGGGCCCCTCAGTGCAGGAAGGACTTTGACGTGCTGGAGTGAGTCCAGAGAAGGGCAGTGGAGCTGGGGAAGGGTCTGGAGCACAAGTCCTGTGAGGAACAGCTGAGGGAGCTGGGGGTGTTTAGCCTGGAGAAAAGGAGGCTCAGGAGAGATCTTATCCCTCTCTACAACAGCCTGATTGTACCCAAGTGGGGAGTCAGTTTTTTCTCCCAGGAAACCAGTGACAGGACAAGAGGACATGGCCCCAAGCTGCACCAGGGAAGGTTTAGTTTGGAAATCAGGAAGAATTTCTTCATGGAAAGGGTTATTAAGCATTGCAATAGACTACCCAGGGAGGTGGTGGAGTCACCATCCCTGAAGGTGTTCAAGAAACAACTGGATGTCACACTCAGTGGCATGGTCTATTTGACGTGATGTTCTTCAGTCATAGGTTGGACTCGAGGATCTTTGAGGTCTTTTCTGACCTAAACGATTCTGTGATTCTGTGATATATGCAAACTGGGGATATGATGTAGTGAGAAGTTAGGTGACAGGAGAAATGGAACTGATGTGATTAAGGTATAAAGCATGTGTACATACTGTGCTTCCATATACCACGTGGAAGACTGATTATTTCTATGAAGTAGCAGAAATAATGTCTACATCTTTTAAGGCGTGAGTGAATAGCAATAATACATTGCTCTATAGAACAAAATCCTACAGCATATTACAGAGAGATTGTACCATCTGGAATTCTATTTCTTTATATCTTAGATGTTAAAATAAAAACTAATTGGTGAAATCTGAAACCAAAGCAGCCCACACTGCACCAAATTTCTTGTTGCTAGGCATCATTTGTTCATACTGTGATGCGAGGTGTTTTGCTTCTAGTGTCAAAATGGTGGTAAGATTCTCCCACCTTGTAAACATTTAATCAGGCAGTAGAACAGAAAAGCAAGTGCTGAAAAAAGACTGACTAGATTCATCCTCCTCTTAAATTCCAGGAGAATACCGTAATCCAGTCCTGTGAAATGGACCATTCCCCATGAGCCTGTTCATGCCTTTATGCTACTGGCTTTGTTCTCAAGCTAACAGGCTGGCTCCTATCCACTTAACCTCATTTTCAGCACAGTAGTTAGGATTTCACTGTAATAGGTTGTTGTGGTTTAATCTCAGCCAGCAATAGCCACTCGCTCACTCCCCCTCGGTGGGATGGGGAGAAAATGTGAAGGGTGAAAGTGAGGAAACTCTTTGGGTTGAGATGGAGACAGTTTAATAGGTAAAACTAAAGCCATGCATGCAAGCAAAAAAAATCAAGGAATTAATTCACCAATTCTGATGGGCAGGCAGGTGTTCAGACATCTTCAGGAAAGCAGGGCCCCATCACATGTAATGTGACGTGGGCAGATGCCATCACTCCCAAGGCCTCCCCCTCAGACAGTGTGGGATAACCTTCTGGTCAGTTGTGGGCAGCTCTTCTGGCTGTCTCCTCCCAACTCCCTGTGCACCCCCAGCCTCCTCTCTGGTAGCGTGGCATGAGGAGCAAAGGCCTTGACTCTGTTTAAGCACTGCTCAGCAATAACTAAAACATCCCTGTTATTAACACTGTTTCCAGCACAAATCCAAAACACAGCCGCATACCAGCTACTCTGAAGAAAATTAACTCTACTCCAGCCAAACCCAGCAAGCATGTACTTCAGCAAGTCATTTAGTTCCAAATTGAATATGTCAAGAAATGGAGAAGACACCCTTTCCCTGAAAGTTTTTCCCAAATTATTCACTCTGACTGCTTACAAACTGAGTGTGATTTGCTCTAGGTTCCAGCTACCTATTCCTTCTGCCTTCTCTTTCTCCCCCATAAAAGATCTTTCAATATCTATTCTATTCCCTTATATAATTACACTATAATCATCTTGAGTGCCTTTTGGATAAAGTAAATTCATAAAGCTTGTATGAATATCATGAAAGACTTTTCCAGTAGTTGCAAAATAATTTTTTTGTGATCTCAAGCTTGCCAACATCCTTTAGAAAATGTGGACATTGCAAATAGAATTCAAATAATCTAAATTTAGTTATCTAAAACACAGGTGTCTTATCTAATGTAATAGTTCTGGCTCTCTATACAGTCAAGAAAGTGAAACAGACAGTGCTAGGAGACAATTAATCCCATCTCTCTCAGGCATCTAGGAAGGCTGGATGCCCTATGAAGGTGTCTAATTGAATGCACAGGATGTCTGAACAGCTAGTTTAGACTATATTCCTTTCTGTTAAATCATGAGTGCTAGTTGAGATGTGTAGCAACACAGAACTGTACAAATTCTCATATCAAGCAGAGAAGACATCACCACCCGCTCATTCTACTGCTAATACACCCATCAACAGTAGATTTTTCCACTTGGAATTTATAGTCAATTTCTCCTTTGCTACAAGCATAAAATCCATTTTTAGAGTCACGTTTACAGCATATGTTCACATATTCTGTAAATAAGTCTATGTATTCCCAGCTTCTGGATGTGGGTGGCTTTTTAAAAATTCAGTTGTTACAAAAATTCATGCTGTGTAAAGAAGATCAGTTTCTCAGGCAGCTCCATCAAGACTCCCTTACCACGGTGTCCTTCTTATTGCCATACATGTTTTGCAACTCTTCATGCTGACCTGGGCCTAGAAATGCAATATACACTAGGATGCAGGGTGCTGCCAGTAACATTCACAGTGATGTCCCTGCTTTGGAAAGATTGAAAAATAAAACAGTTCATCTGTTCATCATTCATTGCAAATGGTGTAATATCCCATACTCCTTCAGTTCTGAGAAGTTCAGAAGGAAGGAAAGAAACAACCTCACCAGTGAGTTTGAAGCTTGTGTTTCACACATTCAGTACTTTGGAAGGGACCATTATCCAAAATCTATAGGAGAGGATTTGATTGAGAAGAGGACACAATAGTCTCAGATCAGTTGGAATGATGACCATAGTAGCATGGCTTTTCTTAATCCCAAGTTTCATACAGCAAGATCACAGTTGTTACGGTCTTGCCCAGACAAAACAGCTGCTGAGATAACTCCAGCTTCTTTCATATAATCCCAGCTGTTTAAACAGAAAATACCAGAAGCTGCTGCTTTTAAAAATATGCTCTGTAAAAATAAGGTGGCTTGCAGAACCGTGGCTCCTTTTAAATAATATGGAGGACTCAGGAGTACAACAGACACAGCACTTCATGAAAATGTCTAATGCAACAGGCACAATTGACTCTGGAAATATGCAGTATTATTTCAGGCCCTAGTACCACGAGCCTCTGCTCCCTGCAGCCACTGGCATGAGATGAGCTGAGCCATGGCAGAGGTGGCTGAAAGGATGTGTGCAGTCTCCACCCATTCTTGTGCAAATTCTACATTTTTCATTACACAGCAGATCAATCTGGTTTGGAATAAACTAGCTGATTTTGTTTTAAAGTGAATTTGGCTGAGAAAGAGCAGTCTCTTTATAGAAATTATAGAATTTCTTACAGATTCTAAGTGGCTCTGTGTGCCCTGGGAAAAGTACAATGGACAAAGGAATTTATCACAGCTTTTGTTGTGGTATGTAGGTAAAATTACCACTAACTGCCAAATCTTTGAGTGCTGTAAGTGGAAACAACCCTACTGGCTACCATTTAATCTACCGTGTGATTCTGCATCCCTGTCTGCATGACAGTAGTTGCTCTACTTAGATGTTTGTCTTCATGACCCTGTCAGTGCTAATAAATAATACGGGCAAGGGGCTCTTCTCTAAAACATGCTCTTTTGTCCCAAAGCAGGGTGACTTTGCCCAGCGTGGTGGGTTGACCCTGGATGGACACCAGGTACTCTATCACTTCCCTCCCCAGGTGGACAGGAGAGAGAAAATATAACAAAAGATTTGTGGGTCAAGATAAGGGCAGAGAGAGATCATGCACCAGTTACTGTCATGGGCAACACAGACTTGGCTTGAGGAAATTAATTTAATTTATCATAAGTCAAAACAGAGTACGATAATGAAAAACAAAACAAAATCTTGAAAAACACCTTCCACTCCGTGCCTTCCCCGTCTTCTTCCCAGGCTCAACTTTGTTCCTGATTTCTCTACCTCCTCCTTCTCAGTGGTGCACAGGGACAGGGAATAGGGGCTCTGGTCAGTTTATCACTCCTCAGGGAGAAGGCTCCTCACGCTTCTTCCCCTGGTCCGGCATGGGAGACAGTCCTCCATGAACTCTTCCAATGTAGGTGCTTCCTACAGGCTGCAGTTCTTCATGAATTGCTTCAGTGGGGGTCCCCCACAGGGTCACGAGTCCTAACAGCAAACATGCTTCAGCACATGCTCTTCTCTCCATGGGGCCACAGAACCTGCCAGGAGCCTGTTCCTGCAAGGGCTTCCCAAGAATCACAGCCTCCTTTGCACATCCACCTGCTCCAGTGTGGGTCCCCTCCATGGGCTACAGGTGGATCTCTGCATCCCCTGATCCTCCATGGGCTGCAGGGGCACAGCTGCCTCACCATGGGCTGCACCATGGGCTGCAGGGGAATCTCAGCTCTGGCACTTGGAACTTCCTCCCCCTCTTTCACTGACCTTGAGGTCTGCAGGGTTATTGTCTTCACATATTCACACTCCTACCTCTGGCTGCAATTCTGCAGAAGTTTTTTCACCCCTTATCAAATATCTTATTCCGGAGGTGCTACCACTGTCACTGATAGGCTTGGCCTTGGCCAGCAGTGGGTCCATCTTGGAGCTGGCTGTCACTGGCTCTGTTGGACAGGGGGAAAGTTTCTAGCATCTTCTCACAGCAGTCACCCCTGCAGTAGTCCTGCTACCAAAACCTTACCATGCAAACCAGATATACTCAGAGTGCCCACTGGGAGCCCTGTCTGGGAATGTGCTGTTTGACATGAGCAGAAGCTGTTCCATGAAGCATGCTTAATAATTAACAACAGAGACAGTCCTCCAGAGGGTGTTCAATTCCCTTGTGTCCGGCTGTGTCTGGCACTGTAGGTGTAGCCTGGAGGATCTGAGAAGCAAAATTTCACCCTGCTGAGCAAAGCTGGATGAAAGAACAAGTACATAACCTGTAGAATGGCTTGACACCTGCTTCCTTAGAAAATTTGGGTTCTAATTTTACTTCCATTAGAATCTGCTCAGACTTACAGAGGACACGTTTTTCATTAAGCCATTTATTAATGTAATTGAAGTTCTTAGTTGTTTGAAACTACTGTTTTAGCCGTTTCACAAATAACAGAGACATACAGTGTGAGCATTAACTTTTATTTTGAATCTTTACATTAAGTACAGAAACTTTCAGATTATATAGGTGGACCTATGGGCATGCTGAAAAATGTTATCAGATAATATCCTATCCCTCCTGTTCTGTGCTCTAGCTGTGGAGCAAAGGAGTTGTATTTAATATTGATAACATGGTATTAAAAAGACTGATTTTAGTGGCTTCAGCATGTGTTTCTTAAAAATTAAATTATGTTTTTATTTTAAAGGGGCAACAAAGAAATAGTGTGTCCTGATTTTGGCTAAGGTAGAGTTAATTTTCTTCAGAGTAGCTGGTATGCGGCTGTGTTTTGGATTTGTGCTGGAAACAGTGTTGATGACAGGGATATTTTAGTTATTGCTGAGCAATGCATAAACAGAGTCAAAGCCTTTTCTGCTCCTCATGCCACCCCACCAGCGAGGAGGCTGGGGGTGCACAAGGACTTGGGAGGGGACACAGCCAGGACAGTTGACACCAAAGGGACATCCCATACCATATAGGGTCATGCTCACCATATAAATCTGGGGGAAGAAGAAGGAAGGGAAGGGACCTTTGGAGTGATGGTGTTTGTCTTCCCAAGTCACCGTTACACATGATGGGGCCCTGCTCTCCTGGGAATGGCTGAACACCTGCCTGCCCATGGGAATTGATGAATGAATTCTTTGGTTTGCTTTGCTTGCATGTGAGGCTTTTGCTTTACCTGTTAAACTGTCTCTATTTCAACCCACGAGTTTTCTCACTTTTAGCCTTCTTATTCTCTCCCCCATCCCACTGGGGAAAAGTGAGTGAGCGGATGTGGGGCTTTGTTGCCAGCTGGAGTTAAACCACAACACAGTGACAAAGAAAATAGCCCTAGGGAAGCATGTGCATGAAATTCCAGATGGAATTAAAGGCAAAATGCAGCTGTCCCAGTCTCACACAAAGGGACCTGATACGGTGATATATTCTCATCTTGGCAGCTATATCCAGACTTCACTTTGTTCCCCTACACAATTTGTTTCTCATAGAAAGCCCAGGCATGCAACAGAGCAGCTTTGTGCCAACACAGAACAGAAAGACAGTGTTCATCCCAAGAGGTTGATGATGAGATCTAAAATATATGCATCTATTTATTTAGGCAGAATGCAAATAGGCAAACCACAAGTGCTCACTTTTCCTTTCAAACACTTCCTTAGGGACCCAAAGCTGGCTGAGGTACACCTCTGACCTGTATCACATGCTTTTACAAACAGGCTGATAGGTATCAGCTGTAGACACTTCAGCTCTTCTTGCTAGAGCTCTGCACCAAGATCTTTTTTTTCATGCTATTCAACAACTAATACATGCCCTTCCTGCCCCCAAAGTGTTTTCACTCAGTTAGTTACTTTCATTATGAAAAGCTAAGCATGGTACTTTTTTCATGTTAAATCTAGGCATTCACTTGTCAGGTGGGTCAACAACAAAAGAAGGTTATGCATGTACAATAATTGGTTTTTGTAGGTGAGTCATGCCCTTGATTTTCTCCTGAATGTAGATTTTACTTCTAATATTTTGCTCAGGTTCCTTTGTGCTTTTTTCTGTTACCTGCTGTAGGAGTTAAAAACTCAAATTTCCTTTGATTTAATCTGTAAACAGACAGGTTAGAATAAAGAAAAGCATTGGGAGACACCAAATGAGCCAGCTTTCTGTCACTCTTTTCAGGCTTGATTACAAGTCTCACACTGTGCTATGCGCCTTTGGAGTATTTTACAAAAGATTTAAAATCTGTTGAAAAGGTAAATGAAATTCAGAAAAAATTCATCCAGAAAAAAAAAAAAAAAAGAAAAATAAAGGAACATTTTTTTGACAGTCTTTGTTCTACCCAGATAAGATATTGCTTTGGTATCATTTACAGTCTCCATGCTCAGCGAAGCATGCTGGCATTCCAAATGGCTTTAATGCAGTATCACTGTACTTGGGAGACATCCTAGCCTGCACCAGGTTTTGCCATGTTGGAGTCACCCTCCCCTTCAAATGGTTGCTGCTGCTTAGTGATTAAAAAAAAAAGAAGTCATTTTTTCAGCCTTCTCACAAAGCATGTATATTATTCCATGAAAAGTCTCATTAAAAAATAGGACTTTAACCATCTTTCATTTGCCAGAGTTTAAGACTGAAAAATAACAGAAGTGCTACAAACTGTGTTAATATTATTTTAATCGCTGGTTTCTTTTAATCTTCCACACATCTGAGGTAGAACAGCTTCTCCTGAAGAATAAAGCGTTCAAATACATATTTTTTATTTTCCCTGCTGTGTTAATGAAACTGGGCAGGTTCTAAGGAAATTGAATTAGTCTCCTCTTTAATTATTCATTAATTTAAACAGGAGGACTGGAAAATTGGTCACAAGCTATTCAGTAAATAGCACTCCCAAATTGGCTGTCTTTATAATTGCTATGATTTTTTTTAATAACATTGATTTCTTTATGCAGTGAAATAACATTGATACAAGCACATTCAGGACCATTAGTATGATTATTGTTCAGCTGTTTTCTGTAGGGCTCCTGCTTAAAAAAAGGATAGCTTGATATGACCTTGTACATATTTTGAGAAGGTATTAAGCAATATTTCTCTATCGAACCAGTAGCAAACCTCAGGGAGCCCACAGCCATACACTATGAAGTTTAAAACACAAATGATGTAAGCACTTTGGGAAAACATACACTAAATCCTATTTTGATTAAATAAACTCTTGAATGTATGATTCTTGACTATGGACCTTATGCTGCTATTTAGTTACTTTTTTAAATGCAACTTATAGTGTATACCTGTATTACAGACCAGACATATTTCTGTCCTGGAGTTCCTGGACAGAAGTTTATGAATATGCCTACAGAGTCTGCAATGGCCAGGGTGTACCCAGTGTGCCTCACATTTACTGCTCAAGTGACAAGCATTTGTGTAAGTCTGAGGTCTCCTCCACGTGTTGGGCTTACTGAGGAAGCACTGACCATCTGTCCAAAAAATGAGCTGTATGTCTGGCCCCTCACCTTTCAAGTGTGTCCACCAAAGAGCTGAGCTGTGTATGTCTAAGGGACACCTCTGAGCAATCTGGGGGGGATTGGAGAAGTGCCTGTCCAATTTTTTACTTAGCTGGCTCTTTGTTTGTTGGTCACTGGATGCTTTCATACGATGATGAATGATACTGTCCAGTATGTTAAAGGGAAATTTCAGAAGACAAATGAGAAAGCAAGCTACAAAAATGATCCTATTTCCTAACCTTTACAGGAACACACTTCTTTTCTAGTGAAAAGAAAGGAAACAGGAATGTATACATTCCATTATTACAAGTTTTCAGTTCTATATATTGTACCTATTAGAGTCAACTGCATCTACCTACATCAGCTTCTTCTAGTTCCTGCATAGGAATGTGAACATTCTTTAATGGCAATTTTGAACAAGTTGGGAATGGAGGAGTGAAGCTGAAAAGAAGGTGGGGATTTTGGATGGTTTAGGTTTTGTCTTTGTTTATCATCATCCAAGTCTATTTTGGATGGAAATAACTTAAATTAATCTTCCCCGTGTTTGGTATGTTTTGCCCATGATGGTAATTGGTGAGCAATCTCCCTGTCCTTATCTCAACCCATGAGAGGATGGGGAATCTTATTGAGGATGGGGAATGAGAGAGTGGCTGGTTGGGTATCTAGCAGCGGCCAAGGCCAACCCATCAGATAGGGGTGTGGAGAAAATACAGGATCTTCACTCAGCGAGATATTTACCCCAGGGTGATAAAAACATTCCCAAACAACTCCAACTCTTTTTACTAACTCTCCTAATCCTTTGCCTCCCTTTCCCTCCATATTTGTTTATGTTTATGGAGGCAGTGGTTCTATGAATATTCATTCCCTTTCTGTGCTTACGGTTCTGTTGATGAAGACAGGTAGCCTGGCAATGCTTCGGGATGCCACCATCTGCCTCAGCTAGGGAGTACTGTGGCAAAGCAGTGTGGAATCTGAAGGCAAAACAAAGCTTCCCAGGTATCTGTGGAAACAGGCAAACCAAGGGGACAATTCCTTTCCACAAGCAAAAGGCAATTATGCAGGGCTGGAACTCAGGTAAATGTAGCACGTTATGGCATTTTGTGCAGTGGGTGAAAACACTTAACAAAAACTCCTTCCTTGCTGCTAGGGGCTTTCCACGTGATAGGCGGCCCACACAGCTATAGATAATAGGCCAGTGCTTTAGGAGTCTGTGAAGATTTAGAATGCTGCATTTTTGCAATATCTAGCACAAACATAGACTCGGTGATTTCTTTCCTCTTTGGAACTGTCCACGTATAGTTTGGAGCATTTGCAGACACCTACAATGTTTCTTCATTCAATTTGTCTTGTTTTGGTTAACAGTGTGAGTCTGTTTAATATTTCTTTACAAGTCATACTTTTAGCCATCTCAGCACTTTTGTCGCTCCACATCATCCTCAAAGCTGAGTACAAAACCTTGGCTTGAGACCTCTAGGTTATCCTTTCAGCATTATTCAGTGTTATTAAGGTTCAGTTACTGTAGCTCTACAAATCTGTTCGTATCACCTATCACTAAATTACCTGTGCTCACAGTTTCCTTCATGCTTCTATGAAGGTAGATCTGCTTATTTTTGTTTGTCCTCATATCATAGATTCATGGAATAATTCCATTTAGAAGGGACCTTGGGGCTGCTTAGCCTCTGCAAAGAGCCTGTTGATCTCTTGCTTACTCTTCCTGACAGTGTGCAGCTGCTCACCTCCTCTGCAACTCCTTTGCCTGCCAAAGCTCCCGCTGCATGTCCTGCCACAAGGACACCATCACTGTCCCCTACCTGAGCCCCAGGGCAGCAACCAGGCACTGCCTGGTGCTTGAGACTTGGCATCCTTGGTTCTGTGGCATCCTCCCACACAACTCTGCCTGGATTGGGATCTCCAGTATGCTGTGGGCCAGGCTTCCTCCCAGGTAGGAGACCATGTCCCGTGGTGCCTCACCACTGTCTCGGGATTATGTATATAAAACCTTTTTGGTTTTGGCTATATATACATACCATTCTTACATTTTGGTTTTTCCAGTTGTCTGAAGAACGCTTTTTCTACTTCTTCCTGCTCGGGTGGTCTGTAGCAGACACCCATCACAATGTCATCCATGATGATCTACCTTCTAACCCTGACCCATAAGCTCTCAGCTGGCTCATCGCCCTCCCCAAGGCAGAGACAGCTATACCCTCCTTGCTCTCTCATATAAAGGCAACTCCCAGTTGTTCTGATTTCCCAGAAAATGTATGAGGTCTTGCTCCACCATTGCTGTCATGCAGACTGACCTTATTCCTGTGCATACCATTAGGATGGCCCCATTTCTGCTCCTTTCTGCCTTATTTTGGATATAAGGTCTCTTGTCTGTATCACCCCACATCCCTTCCTCACCAATCACTTCCTCACTTGATTGTAGGTCATCATCACCTCTCTCCACTATCGCTTCTAGTGTAAAACTTTTCCTCCCCAGGTTGGCCAGCAAATCAGCAAAGACATTTTTCCCTGTTGGGTGAGAGGGATCCAATCTCTTCCCAGAAGTCCTTGATCATCAGAAAGGTCTTGAAGACAAATCTTTGTTGTTGACACCAGCTATGCAATCCCTTGTGGACATATAGGATCCTTCCACTCTGCCTCAAGACATTCCCCTCACTGATGGTACTGCGAATACACTGCTTTGGCTTCTGTGCCCTTGGCTACCACCCTCGGATCCATGTAGTCATGCTTGATATGCTCCATGTCTCCCCTGACCTCACTGCTGCCCCTATGGAAGAGCAGCAGCGGGTAAGAGTCCAAAAGCTGACAAGACTTGGCAGCCTCTCCACAACACCCTAGATCAAAAGTCCCCAGCAAACCTCCTCTAATTAACTTGCAGCTTTATCTGCAGGGGGCTCCCAGGAGTCTCCCAAAGATCCCAGAATTTCCCAGATCTCAAAGCTGAAGGCAGCACCTGCTGTTGGCTGCCTGTGTTAGCTGTGCCATTGAGCATCTCCTGCTCTGGCTCCCTGGCAGTGCCCTGAACAAGGATGAAGGCAGGACATTCACACCTCTGAGGTCTTTGGGGCAGTAAGAGCACACTGGGTGGGAAGGACTGTGCTGGGAGGCCCTGTGTCCTCACAATGTGACTCAGGCTTGGCTCCCCAGCTGGGCTAGCCCCATCTCTGCCCCAGACCAGAGGAAGAGCCAGGCCCTATATGAAAGGAGAAGAATTGGGGTTTTTTTGTGAGCCTTTTCTTTCATTTTTCATGACCTTTTTTGAATGAAAAGTTATGATTTTTCTTCCCAGTACCATTTTGTTTTGAATGGTTTGCAATCTTTGTTGGTACTTGCCTAAAGGAAAAGGATACCCTGATGGGGAGGGGAAGTGCTTCAACGATAACCTCACGTGCCATCATGCCCAACATGCTTTTCATCTTGTACAAATGTAGGTGAGAAGCTCCTGCCTTTGAGGCCTGATTGAAATCAGAAAGGAAAACCAACAAACCATGAAGACTGTAACCTCTTTCCATGACAGAATTGAAAGAACAGATGAAGAACAAATGCATAGTTCAAAACTTTGAAAAGAGGTAAACAAACTGGAAAAGTGTGGAAGTGATAATTCTGGACTTACTGCATTTAAGTACAGGCTCTATTTGGGATGTGTTGGTACCCCACTGATCTCAGAAGGCTGGTTTAGTGAAATGAAACACAGCCAGCCAAGTGCCTGGCTTAGCCTCTGTATTTCTCAAAACAGCAGGAGGTATCTCAAGCAAACAAAAATTCAATCAGTGGCTTTCCTACAGCCCAGACAAAAGGTTTTAAAAGATGACAATTTTGAAAATCTGGATGCAGAAAGCCCTGGGCTGGCTGTTGGTCTGTGAGTTAGTTATGATAGTATTGCCTGATTTAGACATAAAGAGTTGAAGAGATGACCTTATTTTTTTGTTGAAAAAATGTTATCAGATGTGACTAATTGGAGACTAGAGGCAGGGAAGAGCTTAGAGGCACAGTAATTGTTCTTGTCTGATCAGAAGGATCAAAACAGAATCCCTTAGAGAGATAAATTAAAAAATGAGATTCCTGTGGCATGTTGATCATAAGACTGTTTTTTTTTCTGGACATGCCTGGACAATGTGCTGAATATGTTTAAACACAATCTTGTTACCAAGGAGCTGAAGGATTTGTTCTCTTAACTACACATCTTGTTCTATATAATGGCCACATTTCCATTTGTCTGCTCAACAGCAGAACTTAAAAAAAAAATACAACTCTTCTATTCTTTCAGGAATAGTGGATGTAGTGTCTGGCTGTGAAATATCCGCGTTTATAAGAATTTCAGTGTTGTGGATCTGAGTGAATGATTGCTAACAATGATTTTCAATTGAATAATTTTGTTTCAAGACCACATTGACCCTCTTTAATTGCTGAGGATACATAAAGACCCACTCACTCAGACACTGAGTCTCCTGTAGCATCAAGCCCAGACTACTGAGGCCAAAGAGTGGCAGACCTTTGGGAAACCCAGCACAGCCAGATGCCAGCAGCAGCCTGCCCTCTTCATCCTCTGAAACCTGTCACCAGTCAGGACTTGTGCCTGGGAATGTCTGAGCTGCTTCTGGCAGCTGGGGCTCTGGGTGAGCTTGTCTGATCAGGAAAAAGAGAAGATGCTGCTGTCCACTTTACCTTTTCCTCTGTCTGCACATGCCAGCATTTCTGAAACAGGACCATTTTTTTCCCTCCTGCCACAAAATGCAGGACAAAGTGAATAAACAGTTTTGTGATGGAGCATTGTTCAAAATGCCCTTGGGAAACTCATCATAAAGGAACTTCTTTAGTATTATGCAGCCTCATTCAGTAAAAGCCTCTGGGAGGGACAGATCTTGGTGCACACACACAAGGCATTCAGAGCGGGAGGTGTCCCATGCCCAGAAACAACAGTTGGGATTCCCTTCTTTAATGTGTCCTCAAGGTTTGCTATTTTTTCAGCTACAATGAGATTTCACCAGAGAGGGACATAAAAACAGGTAAAATGGATGAAGTCATTGTCAGGCTGAAAAATTCCCAGTCCTTCCTCTGGAAGTAGAAGAGCAATATCACTTGATAAGGGAAGAGAGATATTAAAATGCTTTGTCTCTATGAGGTTTCCTTCCCAGCACTCCTGCTGTGTCAGGGCTCTTCTATCACCTTGAGAAAGGGATGCAGAATGCATACCTACATGAAGCATTCATTTCAACAGAGCATTTCTCTCTCACAGTGGTTTTCAAATCTTCTATTGTGCAGGCAGCTGCTTTGAGTGGCTGAACCTGTCTGAACCCTGCTCAGGATTCAGTGGGACAACCCACTCTTGTCCATTTGCCTTCACAGCTGCACAGGTGCTTTTCAGAGATAAACCCTGATCCCGGAGAGTGGAACAGGGCACTCCAGAGTGGGACCATCCCAGGCACAGGTTGGTTTTGCTCTGGGCCTATTTCGAGAAAAGTGGATATTTCACATAGGCTGTTCCTTCTGAACCTCTTGCTGTTCCTCTAGCTGAACTCTCCCCTTTTAATGGATGCACAGCCAGCTCACACCATGCTGAGAGAGCTGACAGAAGCAGATGAGTTTCCTTCTATGTTTCTTGCTTTAACTTCACCACAGTGCCTGAGTTAGATACACAAACTTGGTCTTCTTCTCAGTGTCCTCTTAACATACTATTTACAGAGCAGTCTCAACGGTGAAGATATTTCTGTCCCCATTGCAGGCTTTTCTAGAGGGGTATCTTGTTAATATAATCTGGCCAGTGCCAGATCTTTTCATTCCTCTCTGCTGTTGCTTTTATTACCCATTTCTGCTAACTAAGGACAGCAAAGTCAGTGGCACTCTCTGCCCTTTTGCTTTTGAGGCATTGCACTCAGGGCAAGC
This sequence comes from Corvus hawaiiensis, assembly GCF_020740725.1. Taxonomy (NCBI): domain Eukaryota; kingdom Metazoa; phylum Chordata; class Aves; order Passeriformes; family Corvidae; genus Corvus; species Corvus hawaiiensis. Next base: position 31,117,745 of record NC_063215.1, read on the forward strand.
AGGACATAAGATGTATTTTTGCCTGCTGCTTAGCTAGGCACTTCATCTTCTCTGGCATTCATGTCTCAGTACACTTTTCCTCAGCCTAACAGGTTTTGTAAATTGATGTACTACAAATACTAGTGAATCCCAGAAAAGAGAACCAGTATTTTTTTAAAAAATGGATGGATGGAAGGAAGGGAGGCAGGGAGGAAAGGAGGAAGGGAGGAAGGAAGGCAGGCTGGCTTAAAGTTTTAAGCTTTTCTAATGCCCCTCTAGAAGTAAAAACATTTGAAAGTAAACATAAGACTGGTTGAACTTTCATATAATTACCAGATTGTGGTATCAGAAGAATAATTTATCATTTGGCTGAAGAAAGGAAAAAAATCATGTTATCCCATTTCAGAGATGAAGAACAGCCTAAACTCTTCCTGTCCCAATTTGAGCTTCCAAATGGGACAGCTGTGCTAGGAGCAGCAGCGTTCCCTTTGGCGTTCATGGAGCAAAACAGGCACCTCAGAGAACAGTTTCCTAGGGCAGCAGTCACGCTACTTACACGAATATGCTCAACGCTGACAACTCACTGTTTTCACAATCACACATAAGAATCCCAAAACCACTAACTGTCTCAAATCAGAAGACCTAAGAAAATGCAATCAGGGGTTCTTGCATTTTCTGCAGCTGTTAGGTAGAGGTGGTTCACAGATTTTCTTAACCATAAGACTAAAAAAGAATTTTTTCAACTGTAAGATTCTTGAGTAATCTGACATCTACTGATGTTAAAGTTTTCAGGAAAAAAAGATGCACCTCTCACAAGCTTCAGACTAAAGATGGAGAGCTGGCAACTCTATATCTCCCCTCTCCAAATGATAGATTTGAAATGCCATTTTTCCAGCAGGGCTTCCCTTGCCTGACTGAAGATGTTTCTGTTGTTGTTTCACGTAGCCAGCCTGACCAATGAAGTGGTGATGCGTGGCTGGCCAGCTGGTACCAGATGCTCCCCCTGCCATGTGTCCCTGCCAAGACTCCATACACAATTTGCTCTACTGAAAAGCTAGCTCATTTCCACTTGCAGCCAGCTCTATTCATATTCCTCTCAGAGTTAGTGACAATAAATATTATGAAATCACACAAATCCAGATGGTGTGGGTTGGAGTTGCCAGCTGTTCTACCACTTGTGAATTGCCTCTCTTGTCCTGTAGCTTGGCTTCCAGAGAAAGCATCTCATCAGTTCCTATGGTCTCTTTGCATTTCTTTACAAACCATTCCCATCCTGAGATATTTTCAACTTTCACTGTAGATATATATAAAGGAGAGAGAGGGAAAGCAAATTGGAGACAGAAAATCAAAGAACCCCTTACCTCAGAAATTGAGGATTATTTTTCAAATAATGACCTTAACCTCTCAACAGCTTCCCAGTTTTCATCCATGAAAATAGACCACTTCAAGGGTTCAGCTGATTTTCACTAATTCTCTTTCACAGAAGACTTACAGCTAAAAGAGAAGCAAAGGTTCTCTAATCTTGCCAATAGTTATCATTGCAAAATCAGGAGGGAAACAGTGCCAAAAGAACACAGAAACTGAAATGCTGACATGACCTGTGTGAACAGCACTGTGTAAATCCTAAACATTGTGACAATTACCTTGTTTTACTGCTCTGAATTCTTCCATGAGTTTTAACTCTTTGAGCCTGGGGTGGTATCTGCAGGCCAGAGTCTTCAGTCAAGTGGAGTTACCATCTGAATGATTACCAGGGTGGGGAGAAAGGCTGTAACACAGCTATGGTTAATGGGACTGTCACTAAAACAGATGTGAACATATGCAACTGCCACTAGTTCATCCTCATATTGGGCTGTCTTCTGACACTTTTTGTTGACAAGGAATGCAGACAAGAGTGAGTGGGAGGCAAGGGAGGTGGGACAAGCCCAAAGTCAAGCAGCAAGACCAAGGAAAACCCAAAGTTTCCCAGTAAAAATAGGGAAAGTGAAAGCTTGAGGCCAGAAGTGCAAGTAAATCCACTAGCTATGGGGCCATGCTGTAAGTCAGCAGGGTTTCAGGCTGTGGTGCCAGAAGCGAGCAGGCACCAGTAGTGATGCAGATGCTCACAGCTGCTGCTCTGGCTGGTGCCATGGTTTGGGGCTGTGGTGGTGGGACAAGGGTGTTTGAGGAGGAAAAGATGTTCTCAGGGGCTCTCCAGGCTGGTGTCTGAGGCATCAGAGTGTTTTACCAGCAGTCTGTCTCATTACATTTGCAGCAAAGACTATCCAATTTCTTTGTTTAATCTCCTCTTTCCCTTGTCTAGTTTCCAAACAAACAAAAAAATAACAATAATGAAGAGGCAGGTCCAGACAAGCCATGAGCCAAGCCACCCAGTTAGGTTCAGCAAGGAGCATGGTTGGACACAGGCAAAGCCTAGGAATCCAGGCCTGAGCTTTATCCCAGCTCCAGTGGAGGGCCCCCAGTGAGGAGTCTCATGGTTTTCTCCCACAGTTCTCTTTGCAGCAGTGTGATCCCAGGTTATAGTGCTGCCAACGAGTCAGAGCTGCTCTTGAACACTTGAAGACAACCAAACCCCTCATGGAATATTGCAGAGACTGTTGGTGCATTCAGGACCAAAAAATGAAGAATCATAAGGATACTTGTTCCACTAGGGTTTACAAGTTTCCACCCTTGCAGAAATCCTGCTCAAGGCAGGCTCAGGACTTTTGAATGAAGCTTTTAGTTCATGTTACAGGAAGGTAAAATTAGATTTGTAGATCCATAAATGCATCAGATACTGAGTGCAACATAAACCTCTTTTGAAACACTCATCATTTCTACTTATCTCCAAGTCAGTGACATCCAGTCAGTTCTGGATGAGAAAGAGAGTAGGACAGGAGGGGAGTGCCCACCTCTATACACAGACCATCTCACAATGGCATTGAAAGCTCCTCTTATTCTTAAGCCATTACTTAAAAATATCCTTGGGTCAGAAACTCTCCAATCCAATACACTCCTTTCTGGGTCTGCTCCCTCAGCATCCCTCTATGCAGGCCCTTGTAATGTTTCATTAATTCCCATCTGCCTCCCGATGCTGGAATTTTACCATCAGAGACTGCCCACAAGTGGGATATTGGGGATGTCATAAACATTTCACGTAACAGATAAGACAATTTAGGGTTAGGCAGCCACCAAACTGGAGTTATCTGGTCACAAATTTCACAATTGATATGATACTTTAAAAATTTTATATTTTTAGTTTATACCAAAGGTTTCAGTCAGCAAAATCCCATTTTTACCTTTGCTCTTAGTCTTCTTATACAAAAACAGTGGGATTTGTATAATTTCCAAAATTATTTCTGAAAAAAGTGTCTGGTGCTCACTAGGATTTACTCAGGTGCTGATGGGAGAGTTGTCTCTGACACATATTTCATCCTACATCTAATTTCAACAAACAGGTCCTAGAGGAGCCAGATTCTCTCCAGCAAAGATGCTTGAACTACAGGGTGACTTTTATTATATAAATTTATCATTCTTCTGAGTCTATATTAAAAGATCTTTGCAAAGTTCTGTCCAAACTCTGCCTTGAATTTACCTGGTAGGAGTCCTGTTATCTCAGTAGCAGTGCAGGAAATGAGTCAGCAGAGAATGTGCCACTGGGTATGTTACTCAATCATTCACATCTGCTTTGTTTGGGGACACATCTGAAACAGGCAGCAGCATTCCCAGTCGTGCCCCAGGGAGGCACTTACGCAAAGCAGGTGTGACTCAGCAACATTTCCTAATTATCTGATGGTTGCAGGAGATGTCAAGATTGAAATGTTGTCAGCAGCATTTTATCCAAAGTGGTGAAAAGCTCCTAAAAAGCACTATTGGGACCTATTTCTGCTAGCTTTATGGCACTGGGCCTCCATTACCATAAACAAACCCTGATACCTGAGCGTGGCCTTCTGGGAAATTTCATATCAAGCCACAGGAAGGCTCATTGCAACCTCCTGTGTGTCCTTAAAAGCAGTGCTAATCCCCACGTGGGCTGGGCTCTCCGTTTCCCAAGGGATTGAAGCCTTCTCTTGCTGCTCTTCAGTGTCGGCAAGGCTGCGCTGCCTTGGCACAGGGGTCACGGGTTTGTCTCCATCTCTCTGGATGAATGGAGCTTGGCACCAGGTGTCTGCATGATCTAAAGGGTGGGATAACAGCAAAGGCCTTGAAAATATGGACAACGGTTGAGTAAAGAGGTCCCAAAACACGTAGCAATGCACAGATGGGCTATTATCTATTGTTTACACAGGGTAGTGTGGAAAGCTGGGAGAAGACTGCTTCTGCTTTGGAAGAGGGAGCAGCAGCTGAGCAAGAGAAGAGCAGTAAGCAACAGGTACCTGCTGCAGCCTGGAAAGTAGTGTCTCCTCCAGGACCAGGCAGTGTGTAGCCTTGCAGGGAGGAGCTGAAGCACTGGGAACTGCTTCAAAATTCAGCATTATAAAAGGATCAAATTTGGGGAGGAGGAGGAAAAAGCAGATGTTTACTGTAGATGAGCTTTCCTCATTGAAGAGCTGGGTGTGATCACCTCTACAGCAGTGCCTGAGGCCATGCAGGACCATGGCCACCAGTGCCAGTTACACAGGTCACCTCCATGGTGTGGGGCACTCACAGCTCCTGTCTGGGCAGGATCATTGAGCAGTGCCAGCTTTGGGCGTGGGATGGTGGTGACTGAGGACAAGTAAAAAGAGAAAAGGAGAAAAATAGAAAGTAACTTATTTTAGGAAAAGAGTTAAACTAATAATAATTTCATATTTCATAATAATATTTTCAAATCTGACTGAAGAACCAGACTGCTCCTGAGCTTCCTCTAGATGCAGAGAAACCCTTCACAGACTTCCTGAGAGCACCTGCTAATTAAGTATCAACATTAGGTGCCTTGTAGTTTTGAACAATTCTACTAAATTTCTGCATTTTCAGTTAACTAATTACTATAGATCTGTCTACAATGGACTGAGGGTCCCATGTAGGACTAAAAATCCCTAGTCCTAATTCTCAGAAGTAACTCAAGGCTCTAATTTCAGCTGCCAGTTTGGAAGCTGAGAATGCGAAGCTTCCCTGTGTAAGCTTTCAGAGGAAATTGGAGATGTGAAAATGTGAGGTTTCTTTTTTTTTTTTCCTTTTCTATTCTGAAATTTGAAACAGCTGTCACAAAACGTTTATAACCATAAAAAGTGCTCAATAAATGTCTAAACCTGGAAAGAACTATGCATGAATTATGCCTGATTTATACATTAAATAAAAATAGAAAGAGCCAGTTGAATTTTAAACATTCTCCCCACATTCAGTAAGACTAGAAATTACAATGTCTATAGAATATTTCCTGCCAAAATGTTTAATGCATTGCATATACAATATAAAAATATTTTTAAAGCATTCTGCAAGTTTATCAGACAAGGTAAATACTTGGGCCTAATTAAACCTTCTTAAATTGGCTTTTCATAGTGAAAAATAGTTTTCTTTTTAACCTCGCTCCATAAAGTGCAGTCCAAGATTAAACAGAAGGAAAGATCTGAGCTGCCATTAATTTCTGCAAGTTATTGCTCTTGGACAGGTCAATAAACTCACAGGGCACATAACAGCCTTCACAAATCGGACCCCAGGGGTGAGGCAGGATGATCCCACCTCAGCCCTGGATCCTGACCAGATCCCAGGCCATCTCTGAGAAGGCCAAATCTTCAGCTCATCTCCTTGTGGGGCAGTGAAGTGTGCTGGATTACAGCATCTTTGGAGAGGCAGGAGCAGGGCCATGTTATGACTCTGGCCCCAGATTCTACTGGACTGGCTGCCTGTGCCAGCCAGGAGTGCCAGCCTGCCAAGGTGCAAACAAAGCAGGGCACACTAGTGTTTCTAAACATCCCATCTACCTGCCCCCACTGAAGAGAGACACGTTTTAAAGAACAGCTTTCATGGAGCTGAAGCACCAGTTCCATTATATATACTAATGAGTCAATAAAGTCATACTAAAGGTTTGCCTTCAACGTGATGCAGCTGTGAAGATAAGTGAATCTAACATCCAAAAAGCAATGGTCTTTATTTAGTTGCAAAATACTTTGGTAGATACTTTTACTGCTTCTTCAGAGTATTATTTTTAAACTGTAGATACTCTCCAGTCATACTTACTGATTTAACTTTGCAGGGATAATACTTGGCCAGATTAACCCCAGGGAACGAAGATATTTAATATTTTTTCTTCCAGTTCATTATCCAGCCCTGGCAAACAAAGCAAAATAAATCAATTAAAATGTAATTTTAAGAAGAGTATTCCCAGGTTTGGTTAGCTAAATCGCATTTTTGCAATTAATATGGCCTTTATAAATGTTTTAGACCTTGCTCAAGATCATCTGCATGTATCAAAATAAAACATTCTCATCCCAGTTTTACGGCACATCTCTGTTGGAAAAATATTTCAGTGAAACAATTTCAAAACAAAACCTTGTGGTTTAGCTCCCTAAACAACAGAAGTAGTTGCCATTTATTTTGGCTGTCTGCACCACCACTCTGCATAATGAAAGTGCTTCCCAGCTCGCCTCGCACAAACACAATCGCTGCACACTTCCTTCCCTGTGTGCTCTCCCCTCCAGTGCAGAAGTGAGTTCTGTGCGCCCCCATCACCCCCACAGCTGGAAATTTCCTAGATTTTACCCCCCAAAATAAAGCAAAGTAGGTGAATGGATACCCTGAGAGATACACGTGGGAGGGGACAGAGCAGGTGACTCCCCTCCTGAGCTGAAGGCCCTGACAGACTGGGTCACTGTGCTCCACGTGGGTGCCTGCCCTTGGGCCAGGGGAGGCAGTAGGCAAGGCACAGGGTGCTGTGTTCATCAGCCCCTTGTTACACCTCCTCCAGAAGCTGGTCAGTCTTAATTTAACTAGGGCCAGCTAAATTTGGGATATCAGTTTAGGCTCTTATTCTTGGAATGAGCACCAATAACTTTTCACAAGTGGCTCTGGCACCCATGAGGGTCTCTGCTCACACAGGAGCAGTATTTTTACTGCAGACATGCTCAAAGCCTGGAGCTGCAGGTGCATCAGCCAGCAATATCAGCAAGTGTTTCCACAGAGGCCCCAGCCCTTTTTGGTGCAGTTTATGCACCCAGGGCAGGGGAGGGTGACAGCCTGACAGCCAGACTTTGCCAAGGGGCAGGTGAGCCACAGCAGCTGCCTCAGGGAGCCGTAACTGAGTTTTCTGGGGAGACCAACAGGCTGACACATCACGTTATTGGCTAGGAGTTCAGTGCCATCCCTGGGTGACCTGACAACATGGAAGTAGGTTAATAGAGCCATCTTAACAGCAAGCTTGATTTGAGACACACACCACATGGGAAGTCCTCCTTCTATGTAAGGAGAACCTGTTTCTCCTCTTTAAGAAGAAACATGGGAGATTAGGAAACCCTTTCCAAATCTGCTGGGCCCTTTATAGAGTTTCATACATCTACAGTCACACCATGTGAGTAACAGCTTACTACAAAATCAGAGCTGAAGCTATCCAATCCTACAGCTTCAGCTGTAGGATAAATAAAACCAGCAGGTTAAATGTTTCCCTGCTACATTTAAGCAGCAGTAGCCTGGTTTTGGCACTGCTCCAGAGGATTTATGCCTGCATGATCATAGTGGATATTTTACTCTTTAATGTTAACAGTGTTTTCATAGTATACATTTTTCTTAAATTAAAAAACAAACCATGGACTTTTAGAAAAGCTGACTCTGGCCCTTCCCTCATTCCTCTACTATCCATGGTCATTTTGCCACTGACGAAAAAAAGGAGGACCAGAGCCTTTAATTCCCTACTTTTAAGTGTTAATATATTTACAGAAGACTATACAAACAAGTGCCAAACAGCAATTACACATTAGTAGAGCTACACAATATTTGTACATGTTGCTAAAACAATGCTGCTAAGTGAAGACGCTTTATTAGTTCAGAGTTTTTGGCAGCTATTATTAAAAATATATTTACCTGAAAGGAAATCCAAGTATTTCATTTTACAAATGATTTAAAATATAGCAGTAAGCAACATAAACTATTGCTTTTTATGTTTATACAATTTTTTTTTTGGCATAACACTGCCATACAGTTACAGAATTATAAAATATCTCTTTATAGTGCATTACAAATCCAGAAACTGGTTACCACTCTTACCACATACATATGGTATTGGTACTACCAAACATGCATGGCATTCTGTAATTAAACACTGCAAAGGAATACAGAGAAGAGAGCAGGACCATTCATAAAAACTGACATAGAGCTGTTCCATTTTGCAAGTAAAAATTGTTGGGCTTTGGGATTTTTTTCTTTTTACTGCACTTTTTTCTTAGAATACATTTGAACAATGAAATCTATGATATTTTCAAATTTTATCAGTGCAAAACTACACTTAATCATCTGTTGCCAAAATCTAACTCCATAAAGGGCAAATGACCGTGGAATACGTTAAAACACAGAGAAAAAAGAGCAACTAATGACTAGCAAACATGCTGCAGCAGATCCCAAAAATATAAGTGCCATAACCTTTTTTACTGCAAAACAATAATTTTCACGTGGTTAGCCACAGTAGTAAGTACATTCAGTATATTTCACAATAAACTTTAGTTGATGAATATGCCACTGAGCTTGTAAGCGTGGTAGGATTAAAGAGCCACATTTCTAAGAAGAGACTTCTTTCAGAACAATTTGCCAATTCTCACATTTTTATCTTACAGCAAACAGCATAATGCTTTTGAAAATAAATATAGAAGTGATTACAGTGTAAAGCCAGACAAGGTCTCTACTGAATTGATCTCTATAGCTTTTGAACTGCATTTTAGGAGTCCATTACATACAGCATGTAATAAACCTATTCTTTAAAGTAAATTCTTGCTTTCACCAAAGGTCCTAAGTAAGTGTACTTAAAAACAAGGGCTGTAAAGGAAAAACAGCTTTCAGGAAAAGAAACAGTTCATAGGCAATATCGAGCACAAAGATATTACAGAGACACAGTTTACACTCCCCTTGGAGAACTGCATCTAAATATCTGTTGGTAGTGAATCTATGGTGTTGACCATAATGTGAATTAGGGGGGGGGGGGGGGGGTGGGTACATGCTTAGGCCTTTTTTGACCCATCCCTCATTTTCAGACTCTGATAGCCATCAAAAATACCTTTTGAGCAGTTACTCCAGTTAAAACTGGAACTGTGAACACGTATCAAAACAAATTACCAAAATGTGGAATGATGAGTATGGTTCTCAGCAAACCCCAGAGAGTACTTCTATCTTCTACATGATCACAATGTTAGATTCATTGATGCTGGTTGCTCCAAATCCAGAGGTACCTCACTCACATGTGGGCTAGGAATAGGTTTTCCATTTGACTGATTTTGCTTTCACACCAGTAAGAAAAAAATAAATCAACCCTGGTTCTGCAGTTGGAATCTGACTTTTAACACTTAATCTACACTTTTAATACTAGTCTACAAAAGGATTTATGTGTAAAAATGTAGTCAGAAGGGACAAGTAAGGTAGCATTGAAATCAGCTTAGGACAAGTTTCTGCCTCAGCAGACATCTTCAGCTTAAAAACAAGTATTTTGTCATTAGAATCTCCCATGGTGTTTAAAAACTGACTGGAAGTGGATTACTCTTCATCTTGCAGTACTTTTAGTAGTGTTCAAATGCAGTAGCAATTCTTGAATAAACAGATCGGAGACAAATAAGCGATCACCTTCTCCACACAAAACATTATTAAAACATGGAACTCAAAGCCACAAGAGAGTGTAGAGGCTGAAAGAAACCATGAGTTAAAAACCAAAAAATTCCTGGAGAAAAATGGCATCACTGTATAGTTTCTTTCTTTCACACCATCTGTTGGTGGCCACTGCTGGAGGCAGGACACAAGGCTAGAAACATCTTTGGTTCTGATCCACACTGGCAATTCTGAGGACAACATACATCATCAGCATGGTATCGTCACACTTTTATTAATGGCAAAACTTGCTTCACATACTTGCATCTTATTCATAAATACAGCTTTTGTCAAGGAAATTCAATATTATATGTTTCCTGAAAAAGTGTGGTATAAAAAAATTACATTTTCACTTAAACATGTATAACTTACTATAAATTGGGATCAGTACCATCACAACTGTCAGAAGAAGAAAGGTGTAAAAAAACCCTCCCAATTAAACAGATATACATAAATTTTATTTAAAAACAAACAAGAAATGCTTTCCCTTTAAATCCAGTAAATGTCACTTGTCTTACCTCACTGGATCATCCATCAACATTATACAAACTTCTAAGGTCTGTAAACCTTCTGTTTATAGTACAGATATATGCAACTGCAGATTATTAGAATTATCCTGGAATAGTTCAGGGAGGCTTACACTAGGTTACATGAAATATTAACAATGATTATACAAATACCTAATACATGAGCGTGCTGCAATCTTAGAGCAGAAAACTGAGGAGCTGACCCAAGCCAGGGAACAGCTCTCAAAGGCTTATTGCACTAATTTTTAGCATCCTTCAGGATTTTATTTGAGTAACATGAACACGAAGACCTCAGACCTGCTCCTAGATATGTGCACATGTCACTACTCTTCTGCTTTGAATGGTCTGTGCTGCACACCTCGTGTACCCAAGCCTTCAGTCTGTGCACCAACACAGTATCAGGTACTGAGGCACAGTTGTGTCTGGCATAGTAGGGCACAGAGCTGTAACTAATCTTAAAGTGCTGCATTTTTGCATGATTTGAATGATCGCCTTCACTTGCATCTGTGTACTCAGTAACATTGTTTCAAGTCGCACATTCATATCCCCTCACCAAAAGATCCTTAAAGTCAAATTCACGGGCATGTGCATGTACACACTACTCCCACTTAACAGTACCAGCGGCTACTCAGATGTACTTACTAGGAAAAGACCTTCCTATGGGAGGTTCTGTTCAATTAACATATGAACAGCTCAGATCTAGTCAAACACTGGGCCAAAATACACTACTGTAGTAAGTACACAGAAATCCCTGAATACTTAAGCATATAGCAAGACAAAAAGAAATTTAACAGTGAGCAAATGATTTGACTTTCTTTGCATACACTCAGTTCCTGAAGTAATGGTTAAACAACTATGTACTGGCATTTTTGAGAATACAATAATTTCAACACACATATATATACTGTATATAAACCTGAAAACCAATACTTAGAAACTTCAAGCACAGGGTGCTTCTGGTTGCTAAGGCCATGATTCTGTAACAAAAATGCATACAGTGCACCCACTTGGTCCTCACAAATCTCAATGGGATGCTAAACTGTATGATTGCCCTGCAATAAATCCTTCTTTTCAGTACTTACAAAATCAGAAGAAAAAATTCCTCTATGAAAAGAATGATGAACTGTCACATTTTACATACAGCAGAATTTGTTAGTTAAAGCTGAAGTGTCCCATGGGAGTAATTCTGTTGATAAAGCTGTAAAACAAGGATTAGAGAGTGCAGGAGCCCATCTGACACAAAACCCCTCACTTATATAGTCCCCACAGTTCTTTGTAGGCACTGATATGCCACTACTCTTCTATGAAAACTGAGAGAAATATATTGAGTTGTGGATTTTAAAAAAAAAGATAAAAAATTGCAGAGCTAATACAGGTGTAAGTGCCAAAGTTCTTGACAGTATTTTCAGATACCCTGGCTCCTTAAGGCAGACAGCTCTGTCAGATTAAAAGTATTTTAAGTACTTAATTACGAACATTGAACTAGTAAGCATGTGAGAGCTGTGTCACCATAACAGAATACTGCAGAGAAACCTTCTGGACGCACATCCCAAGAACTTTGTTTAAAATCAGAGCAAGATTTTCTTTTTCAGTAGATGAAAGATCTCCTGAGGTCATCGATATTCAATCAAATTACAATATAAATATAACACCTCCAGCATCCCTTATTTCACTTCAATACTCTGCATTTTCTGTAAAGTGTTGAACATTAATACTAAAGTCCATAAATTGAAGGCTCTGTATAGCTACTTATGCTATAGTTTTGTTCCTTATACACAGGGTATCAATTTTCCCTATGGTACTCAAGAAATAGCTATGTAAAAACAACTCTATGAAATTTGCATGGTTAGGCACTCAAGACTGAAAAAGTCATAGGCAGAAAATGAAATGTCCTCCCTTTGCACACGTGGAAGGGCAGAGTCCTTAACTACACAGACCAGTTTTATCACAGCATTTCCTTCCCCTTCTGTTCTGAAGGTCAAAGGCAAACATGAACAAGGGGATCCCAGTTCAAGTCCAGGGAAAAGTGAAAGGCTTCTCAGGATCTTTCTGGCCTTAAAAAAGTGGTGGCTGGAACTCTTTGGGGCATTTCTGCTCAGACAGACTTAATGCCTACTTGAATGATCTGGGTTACCCTAAAAAAAATCCATGTATGTAAGTTCCTTTCCTCACAAGTCAGCACAGAAGGAGAAATACATTTTCCTGCTTCCCTGCTTCTTTAGGATGAGAAGAGCCTAATCTTTGTCCATAGGGATCAAGATCCCTAACTGCCACTCTATTTGATCCCAAGAACCAGCGCTACCTGGGGAAAACAATGGATGATGCATTGCCATGATGGGCACTAGAAAAACAGAATACAAGACATTTTGTCTATGCTCTGATACCCCTGAAAACTTCATCATTTTGAGTTATAAGACTTGAAAAAAGTCCTGTAGTATTCTGACACTCAAACTGTAGTCAGCCTCTTGCCTCATAACATTTAATCAGAAATACATTAAAAGCAGGGGATAATACATACACTTTTAAACAGAAAATACATACAGAAGTTTTAGAGTATTTTAGGACTGTAGGAATTGTGAGTTGTACCTGCCTTATGTTTTAATGCATATTCTGCACAACTAACATGCTGGGTACTACCTTGTTTGACTTGAAGGGCAGAAAATCAGAAGCAGCTACTCAGGGAAAGCAGACAGTTCTTCAGCAGAAGCTGGGAAAGATCTCAATAGTGAAATTCCTACTTGTTGGGTCCCCAGATAAAATGCTCTGAGGGTGTATAATGTTGCTGGGCAAATCTCAGCAGTTTCCTCCTTTCTCTTCAGTCTCTAATAGTATACACAACAGACTGGCCTGCCTTAAGTTTCTGCTGATTATCAAAATAACATAAAAAACTGTGAGAGACTTATGATAGAGAGCAAAGAGAGGAAACAGACAGCTGGAAAGAAGCATCAGGACTGCCTTTGTCTTTGAGACCAGCAACGGGTGACTCTGCATTGTGCAGATCCTACCAAAACTGAACAAGAAACATCGAAGCTCAAGTAAGACCCAACTTGACATGCCTGGTGACCTTTTCTCTGATGGCTTTGCTGATTAGGCAGTGCTTTGTGGTGAAGACACTGTTTTCAGCTGTCCAGAGGCTTTCCAGGTACTGAACCCAGCTGGGGATGTTGTCTTATTACAGCTGATCAATAGAGAGCTTTCAAACTGGGACCAAATTTGAGTCATCAAAGAGATGCCTCCCCCCAGATTAGTTGTAACAAATGAGTCAAGAGAAGGGAGAATTTAACAGGCACTACAAGAAGTCTAAAGTGCAACTTCCCTTGTATCCAAAAGCTGTGGATACAGTTTCTTTTTAAGTTAAAACTTTTATTCAGTGTACAGTGATTTCCAGCTGGACAGGACATGATATATGCTATCCACTGTTAAGCGCCTCCAACAAAGATGCTAATCTAAGGTAAAAGATGCTGTGCAAATACTGCTATTAATCATGACCATAGATTCCAAAAAAAAACCCACTAGGGTAAAAACTGTGTTCTTGAAATAATTTCTAGTAATTTCATAAATGGAAAACAAAACTTAAAGCAAACTTAAAAGAAACTTAAAAATTCTGATGTTCCAAGCCTTTTTAGTTGTTACACTTTAATTTTTTACTACTGCATGAATTTTAAAAAGTAGATAAGCTTTTCTGTGCAATCTGTCTGGAAAAGATAATGAATTACTTAGCTTTCAGTATGCACAATTGTTTTAAAGAGACACACCTGGCTGACTGCTGATAAACTGACGTTGAAAAAAACAAAATTCATTAACCTACAATAGAAGCCTAATCTGATGCATTTGCAACAAGCATAGTCTCGTGAACTTACACTAGATGGAAATTTCAACCAAAATGAAGGAGCAACGAATAATTTGCTTCATTCAATGTGAAACAAAGATTTTTTTAAATCTCAGACTCATGGTTTGAGTTCATCCTTAGTTTTTGTGGTGGTCCCCCCTGAAAGTGTATCCTTATCAAGGTTATCTTGTAGATCTGCTGATGTGTCATTTGAAGAATTCTCAGCGTTACATAAATCTTTCTCTGTAATTCCTGGGTGATTTCCACAGTCATTGTTCAGATTTTCATCATCTTTTTTGGAATGAGAAGCGTCCTCCTTTCTGTCTGAAGTATCATTTTCTTCTGATTTTGAAAGCTGGCTGGTATCAGTGTCACTGTTCTTTTCACTGTCGTTCTGCCTAACAGCATCACAGTTCACTTCTTGTTCATCCTGATCATTTTCTTCCCCATTTTTTGTGAATTCTACCTTTCTTTCTTCAGTTGTTTTACCAGCTGAACTTCCACTTGCTGATGTATTCTTGGGCTCTTTTGGTTTCTTATGCTTAGAAATATGACTATTGGGAATAGAAACTGGAGATGCTGGCTTTTTATTTGCTTTGCTTCCCTCTGACTTCTGTTTTCTTGGGGGTCCCCAGATAAAATGCTCTGAGGGTGTATAATGTTGCTGGGCAAATCTCAGCAGTTTCCTCCTTTCTCTTCGGTCTCTAATAGTATACACAAAATATTCTAGAGCACTTTGCTTAATGTTGGGAATGGTATCTTCCACAAGAGCTTCATGCAAAATAAATTTTACCAGAGGAGATTTGAAACTCTCATATCCAAGTTCACCAAGACTTTTCAGAATTCGAGTGATTCTCAAGTAGTTATGTTGAGACCTTCAAAAGAAATGGGTAAAAAAATTCTATTGAATCAGAAAAAAAAACACTTTACAAACATAGAACTGGAACTGCAATTCCTCAGTCATTTTTATCACTTCAGGTATGTACTTCAGACTTCCTGTATTTTAATTTCTCAAAGCTGCTGAAGCTTACTAGCACCTCCTTTGCTAGGATGTTGTGAGTGAAAATTAGTGTTTGTAAAAAGCACTGGGGGAGAGGGCTGAGAGAACATAAAATCAAACATGCACTGATTTTTGTTCCTTGTGCTGTATGAGAAGGGCAACAAAGCTGGTGAAGGGTATGGAACCCCCAAGTCCTATGAGGAGCAGCTAAAGATAATGGGGTTATTTATTCTGGAGAAACAAAGGCTCAGGGGAGACCTTACTGCTCTCTACAACTGCCTGAAAGGAGACTGTGGCAAGGGGGGCCAGTTTCTTGTTCAAGGCAACAAGTGACAGGACAAGGGGAAATAGCCTCAGGTTGCACCAAGTGGAGGTTCAGGTTGGATATTAGGAAAAATTTCTTCCCTGAAAGAGTGGTTAGGCATTGGAACAGGCTGCCCAGGGAAATGGTAGAATCACCACCCCTGGAAGTGTTCAAAAGATGATTAGATGTGGCACTCAGTACTATGGTTTAGTTGATATGGTGGTGTTTGGTCAAAGATTGGACTCAATGATCTCAGAGATATTTTCCAACCTTAAAGATTCTATGCTGTTCTCTTTCAGGGGAGAAAACCCAGTCACTTTGTAAACTACAGGGTTTATAGTGTATTTATAGTGTAGCTACTGACCAGGGTTTATTGCACTTCACTCAAGTTATTTAAAAGCTGGGTCTCCAGTCTAGACTAGTACCTGCACTACAGACACAGTCAGTGCTGCGGGAAAAACAGGCATCTCTGCAGAGTAAGTCCCACTGTTGTAGGAAATACCTAAGATAAAATGAATGGACTGTCTTCTGGAAGTGCTTGTGAAAAGCTCTTTCCCTCGTAAAGTACACCTTAGTATGCAGTAAAACTTTTAAGTTTGAATTTTAGATTGATAAAATTAGGTAGAGAGAGTCCCAAATCCTGACTTAAAACTGTAGCTACTCACTGGAAAGAAGAGGAGTAAAAACATGCACTAACATTTCGACTTCCTGAAAGCCTGTTTCATCTGTGGCCTGAGTCTGAGGCCACACCCATTGGCTCATATAATGTTTAAGTAAAATTATTCACAAATTATTCCCACTATTCACCTGGAATCCATCAGCAATTGTACCTACAAGCTTTCATCATGACAGAAGAACAAAATGCTGCAAGAAAACAATCTGCAGCTCTAAGGTCAGAGATACAAGAAAGTGAGCTCAAGATTTGAAAGGAGGTTTTGGTACAATTAATCTCTATGAGACAAAATTCAGTGCAAACTCAGGATCCACACAATACCAATGAAAAGCAACTGATATAATTTGCTCAACATTGGGCCAAAGTTTGACTTAATGCATGTCTAAACGTTTCCAGATCAGCATTTCAATTTAAAATATTTAAATACATAGTATTTCGTGTTTTGAGGAGGGAGGGAAATCTTGTTACTTAACTTTCATACAGGTGCGGAGAATTGGATCTTTCTTAAAAAGAAGTGTAAATACAAAGATAAGCCACTTATTTTTTTCCAAGTGAGAAGCAGCACTTTGGGATTGGGTGAAAACACATACAGTCACATGACAAATTAGTTTGGAGCTGGGATCTTCTTCAGCACCATCTAAAGTGTATTTTCAAGGAATTCAATGACACCAGTCCAACTGGTAATGGGTGAGAAGAACAATCAAAAAAGGGGAAGGAGGAATGTACAGAGAGATGCACAAACCAGGCATCAACTATTTATTTTTCACTTTTTTTTTCTGGCAGTCTTTGGAAAAAATATCTTTGCTTTCTCTAGAAAACAAAAGGATATAGAGATTCTATAGCAATTCTAGCAAGTCAAGTGAATGTCATTACTTACTCATTCAAATGCTGAAATCTTTCTTGCCAGTTAGCAGCTCGTGCTACATTTCCAGTTTTATCAATTAGCTTTATTCCAAAAAACTCCAACATCATTTTGTAAGCCAAAAGGAATCTTCTAATTGCTTCTTTTGTTTTCTTGAATTCCTAATAGACAAAGAATATGTCCAAGATTCTAAGTGGTACTAAACGGAGTACTTCTGCATTGAGTAAGACAACTCTACATAACAAAAAGCAGTTATGTATCGAAATTACTGTGATGGTTTGTATTGAGCTCAATTTGTATTACCTCAATTTCATATGTAGTTAATTCTTTAGCATAGAAGTTCAGACCTTGTTCCCTCAGTGGAAAAAGCCTGGTAAAAGAAGAAGTGCATTATGGCTCAGTATAAGAATACTTAATCAAATTAATGCTTTGAAACAGAAATAGGTAATAAGTGACCAACCACTGTATGTAAGTGTGGTTATGTTCCAGTTTTTCATAGTCTCCTTTCCATTTATTTAGGACTTCTTCAATATAAACCCCTGTGTAAAAATAATTTGAAAAGCTGTTAGGCAGCCATCAAAACCAGCACTCAGCTACATAAAGTACATGCCATGTTAACACAATGATACAACACATACTTTAATTCTCTTTCAAATACTATGTGAAATAAGGTCTATTGCAGCCATACATTAATTAATTTAAATTTAAAACTAATTTATTTACTAAAACATAATTAAAAATAAGGAATTTATAAAATGTCAATATAAATAAATATAAACAAAATAATATAAACAATATTATATTGTTTAATAATATAAAGTAATACAAATAATATAAAATATTATTAATACAAAATAATATAAACAATAAACAATAATATAAACAATAACAATATAAACAAAACCAACTGACTTATACTGGGTTACTAACAGGTGAAGGTATGTGGCAGCAACTTCTGTAAAATATATCCAAGAGTTCTCATGTCATAGATCCCTTTATAACACTGACCGGTAATTAACAAACTGCTTCCATAAAATACTGCACTGTGAATCACCTGTCATTGCTTTTACATGACAAAACTCTGCATCTATCTGTCTATCTATCTTATCCATCCATCTAATCCTCATAGAACAAAGCCTCAATTCTTTATGAAATCTCCCATACCAGGAATCTCTCCAGCTGCAAATAACATTATGATTGGGAAATCTTTCTCAACTAATGGTGGCCAAGCATCACACTGAGACTGTGCTCACGAAATTCAGTCATGGGCCAGGGCACTTTTCCAGGTACTACACAGATATACAAAGTACATAAAAGGATGATCCTTGTTCCCAAACCTGTACAATATCTTTCCATGAATGAGCACTGTGTTTGTCTCTTTCTATTCTGAAACCAACAACAGTTTTAGTACTGCTGGACAGCCTCTCCCAAAGTCAAATAGCATAGGAGCAGCCTAAAAAACCCAAAGCCTCAGGTAGATAGTCTCCTACTATACATTTAAGATGCCTCTTTCCCCCAGTGAAAATTTTCATTTGGGTCTCAATGGCAAAGGAGGACACACTTAATACTTTTATTTAAGAAGTGAAGAAAGCAGCCAGTCTAAAAGGCTACTAAGAACATGGGGTTTCCAGTGTAGGCAAGGCTGAACAGGACCATGGGAAGAGGACCTTCGCCATCACTGCATTGTATCCAACCTGTATTTCAAGTATTGGAAAACCTGTTGCTCAGTCCCAGGGCAGAGAGACAAACAGGCCAGCTCTGATCTAGAACCACAAGCTAAATCTGTAGGTCATGGAACTAAACTTCAGATCTAGTATTGCACTAGAAATGTTTTGGGGTTTTTTTAACAACATTCTCCAGTATTTCAGTCCTTAACATGGTAGCTAAGATTCCCTCCAAACACTCTCACACATACACAGACTTGGGTCAAGGAGGGGTTACTCTTTTCCATTCTCAATACAAACTTCTGCACAACCAGAGCTCACAGCCAACAACACGTCAGCCTCTGTGGCTTATCAGCTACCTTTGACATTACTAACTGTGGCTTTCTCCTGGAATACTATGAGAAATGCTACTCTTTACAAATTTTTGGAGGGAAAGCTCCTCTAGCTTTCACGACTCTCTCTACTTGTAGCTAATCCTCTTGAACTGCTCCTTCATTTTGGTCCTTAAAGGAGTTCTTCCCACAACCTTTTCTTTTAGTTTCGGATCCATATGGTTCCCAGGTTCACACAGACCTCAGTGCCCTTCGCCTCCTTTTTGTATCTGTTCTCTGTGTAATGTCTCCCAAATCTGCTACCTCTTTACTGGCCATTCACAGACCTATCTCTTCTTGCAGTCAAGCTAAAACTGACTAAAAGAATCTGCCTATGGGTATCTAGATAAAGCTCGAGTTGGTTAGCGCAAAAGTCTTATCTTTCTTTCACAACCTGAGTTATTTTCTCACTTGCTAAGGGTATTACCACTATCTTGTCTATGAACAGCTCTCATCTTCAACTTTCCTGTATGTGTATCTTTACAACCTTCTGTATAACGTTCCTTTCCATTCAGCTTCCTATCCAAACTCTCACATTTTGCATCTCAACATCCTTCTTCCTGACCTTGAAAAGTGCTTTCTTGCCATGCTTACATCTACCCTGAGTGTTGCTGAATGCAGCTACTCTGAATGCTGGTAAGACCATCTTTCTAGACTGTATCTTTTTTATACTGACCCTTTTTTTTTGCTTTGCATTCTTCCATCCTGAAACCCTGTTCTATAACATCAAACAAAAACTATACACCTTTATTTCTAAAGCCTTTGTGACCTGTCCCTTACTACCTTATCAGAACCCATTTGTTGCTATGAGACTGATTCTGTTTCCAACAGGATCCTGCCTCAGAGGCAGCTTACACGTCTCACTCCTTCTGCACTCCAACGTGCACTTTGCTATTTCCTACTGAGCTGCTCTCATTCTGAGAGGATCCTTCTGCAAACACCTTCAAAATAACCTTGTCATCATTCTTTCAAAACTCTGAAAAGCTTATTTTTGGCCTGCAATTTGTCTTTTTTGCTAATGGTTAAGCTCTCATGTGCTGAGACTCCTGTCTATCATCCTAACCAAGATTGCTTTATTGTCTCCTCCTGCTTCCTGATCTGTCTGCTACCCTCTTCTCTCTCATACGTCGACTGCAAACTCTCTAGAGTAGGGCTTGTCATCTTTCAGCTTCTCCTGTGTTTGTGCAGAATGCTGCATATGAGGTTCCTGCTCCACTACCAGAACTACTAGGGACACCGAAAAATGCCTTTGTTATTGTTATTGCAATAATCTCACACAAGATTAAAGCACATTTTTTTCCTCTTACACAGTTCTAGGGATAACACTCTTAGATTGCTGCCACTCCTATTCAAGCAGCAAGTTTGTGCAATATAGTGGAAGAACTTTATCTTTGTTTAATAAAAGGTACTGCCACGGCCACAAACCAGTGGTACTAACAACGCCCTGTACTACTTCATGCTGATAATGTCTAAGAAAAGCACCACCTCCCTAGAGTGAAAGCTAACTCTGTTTTTAAGCACAACCTGCTCTCGTGTTATCACAATGTGCTACTCCAACATGGGAGGTTCATGTTGTACAATATATTACGATACACCTTCAGTTTGCTGCAATTATCACCACTGTTTCAATTTGCTGCTATCATTAGTGAGCATTCTTTTGTTATCACCGTTACTGTCGCAGATTACTCACCATCAGGTTTAAACGGGATTTTATTTTTGTAAAACCGGAGATTGCACAAGTCATTTTGATACCGGAGATCTTTAAAGTTCTGCTAAAAGAAAGGAAATGGGACATTATCAGCCTACGAAAACCTACCAAGGTTATCCAGAAAGTGACACTGGGCTCTTTGAATAATTTAAGGACAAAAAAATTTCAGCCTTTTAGGAACCACTGAGTTCTACTCATGCACTTAAAGTCTCAGTTTAAGGATCTGGAAGTTCTTTCGAGCTGGTACCTTCTCCTACTGAGGCAGCAGCAGCATAGCAGCACCCTCCCTTCAGTCTCAGGGAACTTGAGAGACAAATAATAAGTCAGGCAAACTCTATAATCTACCATCTTTGATATCCAAGGCACAAGCCTTTTCCTGGGCTCCTACCACAGTTCCCAGGCTTACACATCTCATGTGTTTGCATGTTTACCCAGGATGAGAAGACATTGCGTCTCTCCCACTCACATATGTTGGGCCTCTGTATCAGCTTTTTGATTCTCATTTCTTGTACTTATTGGACAACACAAAGGTTTAAGAATGTTTTTTACTGGAAAGGCAATTTTAAACCATAAAATATTCTTACTGGGTACTGGTGTCGGTACTTGTATAAATCTCTTGCTGCGTAGAAGCTTCTCTTTGGCTTGGCTGTCAGCTCAGTTCCATCACCACTCTGAAACAGTTAGAAAGCAGATAATCATCATACACAAACCCCCTAAACAGCAAATTTGTATAATATTAAAAAAATTACTTTTCATTATGGATTTCAGCAATGCAAACAAATGTAAGTGCATGTATTTGTCTACTCTTTGGCCAAACACTGAAAATTTCCCCACCCAATACTTAACACAACACACTTTAAAGTTAAGTTAAAAAATTTAATATAAAATACAAAAGCAAGACCATGAATTATCCTTCCAATGAGGCCGAATTTGACTTAAATCAACAGGCTGATTGTCATTTCCAAATGCAAGACTTCGAAGTAATTTTGGCAAGTGCTAGCACAAGATGAAATAAGTGACTGAACTTGAAAATGCAGAGACACGACTAATTTTGAGGAGAAAATCATACTATTTGAAAAAAAAAAAAAAAGAGTCGTGTACATAGACTTACTGCACCCTGTGGAAGAAAATGAATAGTTACTAAAAAAATTTTATTCTACTGCTTGCAATACACATGTAATAGGTTAAGGTCATGCCTAAAAGGGGAAGTTTCCTGTGATTGCACTGGGAATATGCCATTCTTATTGCCCATCCCATGGCTTATTAACTGTACATTAATGACCAACAAGCAACTATGTTCATTTCCCCTTTCACAAGACCAGCTTTCACCATACCTGCAGGCAAAACACACTTGCTTGAACAAGAAACACCCCTTGACACTTAGTTATTCGGCACTAGTATCACCATGTATCAAGCAGAAAAGGGAAAGACTCTTAGGTTTACTTAATTTTGTATGGTCTCTAAACCAAAACACGATATATATAGCAAGCTAAAAAAGGACCCAGCTGCTCCACCCTACATGGCATTCTAAGTCAAATAAAATTATTGTCAAAAGAACACTTTATTTCTTTAAGATCAGCATTTACAAAGCTTCCTACAGAAGAGAAACTCGCTCTGAAAATTCCTCACACCCACCGAGGAGTCACAATTCCATTGCCACATAGGATCCAATATTCAGATTTTCATCCTGTTTAATTAAGAGGCCACGTTCAACGCTCCATTTAAGTTAAAACACAGCCTTCCCTGGAAATAGCAGAAGCGGGAATGTCAACGACACCAAGGCCTCGATTTTCTCTCAATAATGACAGGGGAAGGGTGGGGAGAGCTAAAAACGGGCTCGTCCTTAGTGGACATGCAGTGCTGGCTGTCCCCAGCCGCTCCGAGCGCTGGGCAGCAGCGCGGGCCCGCGAGTGCCGCAGAGCAGCGGGAGCGGGGCTGCCCACACCGCGCTCGGCTCGGCTCGGCCCGTCCCCGCTCGGCCGCGGGGCCCGCGGGCAGGGCAGGACGAGGCGGGGCCGCGCCCGGCGCTGCCGGTACCTGCTCGGGGCTGGCGGCGTCCGCCTCTGCCCGCTCCGCGTCCTCCGGCGCTGGCGGGGCCGGCGGCGGCTCCCGGGGCCGGCAGTCGGCGGCGGGCGGCTCGGCCGGCTCTTCCCCGCCTCCCGCGGCGGCGCACACCCCCTTCTGCCGCCGCGGCTCCACCGCCTCGGGCTCCGAGTCGGTCTCCCAGGTGGAGTCGCAGTCCTCCACCGTGGTGGGCTCCTTGAAGCTGACCCCGCTCAGCAGGCTGCCCATCGGCCCGGAGGCCGCGGAGGCCGAGGGCTGGGAGCGGCCGCGGGCTGCCTACGGCTGCGGCATGGCGGGGCGGGGCGGCGGCGGCCGGGGCTGCTCCTCCGCCCGGCCCCAGCCCACGGACACGCGCGGGGCGGAGCTGGAGGCTCCGGGATCTCCACCAGAAACACGCGCGCCCAGCCCTGGCGGCGGGCACCGGGCGGCACCGGGCCGTCGGCACCGCGGGGTCGGGCGGGGCGACTCAGGGCCCGCCCGCCGCCGCCCGGGCGCCGGGGAAGCATCGCTCGAAGGGAGAGTGGGAGTCTCCCCTCCGAGGAGGTGCGCCCCGCGGGGATTTCGCTTCCCGGAGGCGGCCGCGGTGTCCCCTGAAGGGTTATAAGGAAAGCAAGTAGGTGCGGGTGTTCATCGAGATGAGTGGGGATGGCGGCTGCCCCAGAGCAGTGGTCTGGGGTGGAGATGCTTTGTTCAGTGACAGAAGTGGTCGTGACACCTGCAGTGTGCAAGCTCCCGCTGTCCACTAGACATGGGAAGGTTTGCGGTGAGGTAGACCCCGAGGAGTATACAGGTACTAGAGAAGACAGGAATGGAGAGGGCAGTGCTGTGGTAACCAGCCAGTTTCAGCTGCTCCTAAAACTCCTGCGAGTTTGGGGATAAAACATGATGTTCAAGTACCGATTTGGAGGGGCAGTGACAGTGTATTTTGTATTTGGCTAGCACATGCCTTTTGGACAGAAACACTGCCAGAAGAGAAGACCTGATGAGTTGACGGCTCAGCACATTGTTCCAGTGCCTACTCTCACCCTCATGCATAAAAATGTGTTCCTCATTTCTAGCCAGGGATGGTAGGCTTCAGGTCACACTCGGGGATTTCTGCCTTCTCCTTAAAGACAATTCTGTGGTGTCTGGTGACCACTCCTAAAGATGTGTATTATCATCAATTCATCTCAGTCCTCTTCTTGGTAAACCAAGCAGGTTAAGCTTCTTCAGCCTCTCGCCATAAATTGCCTTTCACATTCCCTCACTCAAAGTTGCACCTTTTTTGTCTGCTGTATCTTGAATGTTTTAGCATCCGTTTCAAGAGCAGGTACCAAGATTTTAACTGGATGTCAGGATCATCAGTATAGAGGTGATTTCATCTATATATTCTTGTTTCCCTGTCTACTCTCTATAAACTGAAAGATCATTTTAACTCAAGTTGCCACAGTGTCATGCTTAGATGCACTCATGTCAGTCTCATACATAACCCTCCTTCAGGTTCATTTGAAGCATGTTAGCTGTACACACTGGCACCAAGGACAAGAAATTACTGGGAATGCCCTGGTTTGTGAGGCCTTGTTTCAGGCAAGTATATTTGCAGTAGCAGCTCACCTAGATGTAGTCACAGCTGCATGGCTGAGCTGTGAGCCTGCCATACAGCCCAGTCTACCTCTGCTGCCCATGCCCCTGCTGCCTCCCACCATCACCTGCCTTGGCCGAGACAGTTCTCTTCCTCCTGTACTCTTCATGGAGATTAATAAAGCCCATTTAGCCTTTCCAATACCCCTTAGTCACCATCATGCCAGCTGCTTCCCCCCTCAGGATCCAGCAACTCCCACTCAGTCCCAAGATCAAAGCTGGTGGCTCAAGCCAAGACACCCTCCTCACCCTCAACCCCGTAGGTTTTTGAGATCTACTGGAACTTTTTTGATATGTGATATTAAGGAATGCATGTAGAACAGGAAAGTTCACTCTCATTTTTGTCAGTGGACATCATTTTAATAAAGAATAAAACATCCCCATCAAGCAGGCACAAGAGAGGTTTTAAGAGGGCAAGCAGTAAGACTAGATGCTAGAGCTGCAGCTGGGGAAACAGTCTTTTGTAACACTCATGCTTATGTATTTTTATGCACATTGAGAGTTCCCTCTTCTTTGACCTCATTTGGGGGAAAAGCAGATTTCTTTCCTGATTCCACAGTATCTCCTCCCATGCTGTTGGCATAGTTTGAAGGAACTGACTTAAGAAATTCTGATGTCTGGAGCACATTTTTCTTGACTACCTGCTGACCAGCTACTTCCATTGACCACTATCTACTAGCCCAGTATAGACCAGCTCTGCTTCCTCTCCCCTGCTACAGCTTTTGTCAATGTTCCGTCACAGTGATTGTGTTTATATTATGAACAGTGGAGCCTCAAAAGCATGCCTTGCACGTGCATCAAAAATCAGGGGAAGGTTTTGATGATATTCAGTATGTATGGCAGTTAATCCCACAAACTAAAGATCTTCCTGCAAGAAAGCTGA
Organism: Corvus hawaiiensis; assembly: GCF_020740725.1. Lineage (NCBI taxonomy): Eukaryota > Metazoa > Chordata > Aves > Passeriformes > Corvidae > Corvus > Corvus hawaiiensis. Next base: position 31,142,967 of record NC_063215.1, read on the forward strand.
ATTTCTTGTGCAAATAACTGCACCTTATTATAGACAGCTCAGTTTTACCTGAAGAGCAAGGCTGTCAGCCAAGTCTCAAAGCTGTCGGCCAAATCTCATCACAGAATTTTTAGGTAGAGTTTTAAAAGATCTGGATCTCAGAGCACTGCTAAGAACTGGGAGTCAAATGAACTGGTGGGAGAGCTCACCAAGCCATTCCCCATCATTTACCATCAGTCCTCGTTAACTGGGGAGGTCCCAGATGACTGGAGGTTAATCAACAACACCTACAAGATGGGTGTCTTGTGGTGATTTTATGATGATTAGTCTATTCCCTTATCGTCTGCTGTACGCCCAGAAATGGTTGCTGTAGCTTTAAGGTGGGTCTGGGGGGAGCCTTGGGGCTCTTCCACAGGCTTTTTCAAAGCCTCACTCCCCAGGCATCCATGGTGCCATGTGGACTGCGTCCTTTTTTCTCACTTAGCTAGCTTGGTTTTTGTTAGCTTAGGCAAGAAAGTTTTTTTTCCTTTCCCTGGCCTTGGAGAGGCTGCCATAGCAATCCTTTGGCAGGTTTGGTGGGTGTTTTTTTTTTGGTTTTGTTTTTTTGGTTTTTTGTTTGTTTGTTTTTGGGTTTTTTTTGAAGTGAACGGAATGGTTTGGTTTTGGTCTGAGATCAGAGAGAACAACTGATGGAAGAAGAATTGGCCTGGGGCTGCTCCATCTCAGCCCCAGACCTCGAAAAAACCGAACCAGTGAGAGAAAAGACACCAAATCCACCAGCTTCATCTTCTGTGAAGAGGGGACCAACACCAGAGATTCACCATGTTCCCATCTGTTTTGCCCGAGCTGCTGTGTGAACCTTTTGTTTTGGTTTTTTTTTTCCTTGAGACAGGAGCTGGCACCATTTTTTTCTCCCCACCAGGTTGCTGGCTGGAGGGGTTTTGCAGCCACTGGGAGCTGGCAGAAGGGGGCTTTACCCCTCGCGTGCCGACACAAAGAAGCCCGGAGGTCAACGCTGAAACCCCTCTGGAAGGCGGCACTCAGTGCCCATCACACAATGAAAAAGGGGCAGAGCTCCTCACCCAAAAGGGGCTGGATCTTCCTGTCGCTGTTAAGCAGGCACGCAGGCGAAAGGAAAGAAGAAAGAGAGAGGGGACTCTCCGTAAGTGTTCCACGCAGGCTTATTCCCGTGAAAAGACAGGGACGAAAAGACCAATTGGCGGGAGGGTCCAGGGATCTTATACTGGGTACAGAATAGGTGGGGAAAGGGATCTCAGCCAATGGGATAGAGACAAGCAGGTGGGGTTGACAGGAAGGAAACCAATTGGAACATTACATAGGAGGGACTTAGGGAAGGATCCAATGGGACGTCGAGGAACAAAGAACTTTCTAGAACTGATACATATTAAAGAAGAAAAATGAATATTCATAGCTTTATACATAAAACAAGCCAAACATTAACCAGTTGGGAGAAAAGATGCAAAAGGCAGAAGAAGGGAATCATGGGTTCTCACCATGACTGAAGTTACATGCTAAGCTTGACCACCACAGGTGGTTGTCTGAGTTCTCCTCAGGAGACAGAGTGGCTGGAGCCACCTGCACCGCCACAGCTGGCCACTGTGGTTTTTTCTTTTCCTGGCATTTTGGGGTTTTCGCTCGGGGGGGGGGGGGGAGGGTGGGGCAATCTGCCCTTTGCCAGGTGTATGCATTTTTCCTATGAACAATGTTTTCTTTCACAGTTGCAGATTATTGCTGGTTCTGGTTGTGAACTAGAGGCAGTCAGGATTCATGAAGAGGCTCTAGCACCTAGAATAGCTTTGTAGGGTGGTATTTGAGAGCTTGAACAGATTCCCACAAGACATATCTTAATTAGAAAAAAATAAATTCCATTACTTCACAGTCATAACTGGTAGTCATTTTTGCAAAGGTAGTGAATTTATGGCCCTTGAGTTCACTAAAGCATTCCTGTACAATGGAAGATGACTGTCCTAAAGCCAGGAGGACCTGTTTCAGTCGAGTAGTTTGACTGTCACGTAACACAGGTGAAGACCAACAGAAGACCTAGGGGTTTGCAAACCACTGTACATCAAATATAGACTTTCATAACGCTTATAAAAAAATAAGCACTTCACTTTGGATTATATACATTTATATACATCTTAAACAGCATGGATTAATCAAAGCCATCTCTTTTTTCCTTCATGAGGATATAGTTTTATAAGGACTTCGGAATGGAAACCACATCGCTTTCTCAAAGTTCATGCTGCATGTATATCGTGTGATAACTGTTAAAAAACTATTAAAAATGAGGTAATTGTAATACTTTATCATTATCTTGGGAGGATGCTTTGACTAGGATACCAGAGAGGTCAATTAACAGCTGTGAAGAGACTTACCAACCTAATATTAAGGTGATATAAAGCTGGGAGGGATTATGCATCCTTAGAGGATATAGTAGACTACAAAACTGCTTTGATAAATGACAGAGGAGGGCAAAATAAATAACATTGGTAAAATGAAATTTAGTTGAGCAAATGTAAAATGATTCATAGCGGATATTTAAACATACAAAGGTAGATTTAGGAAATGCAGAAAGGCATCAATATGACAGAAGTGTCTGGGAGCTACAGTATTATTTACATACATTCAGACAAGGGTCCAAATATATTTGGACACCAACATATATTTGGGCAAGTGTTCAAAATCATACAGGTATGACAATGTTTTGTATGCAATAGCTGTAGCTGACTGTTATTTTAATGGGGTTTGTTACCTCATGTACTTATTTTTTGACTACGGTGAATTTTAGTTCTCTTCTTTAGTCCAGTAATGCCCCAGATCGCTAAATGCCAAGCTTGGTGTAGTAGCTACAGAAGGTGAATCTAATTTATAAAGTTCTCCATAATTTCCCTCTAGTGAGTGTCATTGGAAATGATTAAATAACTCTAAACTCAGAAGTCAGGTTGCATATTTGCCTAAATTTGTTTCTATTGAAATCTGAAATTAATTTACAGAGAAGAAAAGACTTCACATAAATCATGGTAGATGTGACAGATCGGTGTATTAAGCTCACTAAAGCCAGTGGAAGTTCTCACCTTTTGCTGGGTTATGACTAGAACCCTAAAGACCTTAACTAAAGCCCTGTTTATTGGAGTGTCTTGCACTACAAGTCTGTAAAAGGTCACAGCTGAGGTAACCTCAGAACAAATTAATAGAAGAGTGTTTTACTTTAAGATGATCTGTCTAGGTGGTCAGAGAAGCAGTCTCAGTGTAGTCCTTAAGCTGCTAAGATTCTGCTTGTTTTCTTTTAAACAGAGTGTAAGACTGCAGCCAGTTTCTTGAGAGGAAACTGATCCAGTTCTAGGATGCAACATGGTCTAAATGAGTTGCCGTGCAGAAACACTTGATTTATAGCTGGAGGCCTGCATCACCCTTGTGATGGACTGGAACCAGCTACCCGGGTTGGCACTACCAGCTCTTCTGTAGTGGGCTTGTCTAGGGTGCCTCAGCAGGTCAGCTGCCTGGCATCACAGATAAGAAACGACATTCACTTGCCAGAAGTACACACAGGATGAGGTGATGCCATTAAGTTTTGCTGAAGGGCTCATGGACTGCACCATGCAAGCTATTAATTTTGGCAGTGGAAGAAATTCTCCCTGAAAGACAGTGTGTGATGCAGAGACCCAAATGGAGGCATCCAAGTGCCTTTGGAGATCCCTTAGTGTGTCCACCTTCTGCTGCAGAAGGGCACTGGTGCTCCATAGGTTCAGGAGGTCCCATGGTGTAGCTGCCAGCCCCATGAAGACATTTTGGCTACTCTAGGTCATCTCCAAGGAAATAATGCACCTTCTATGGGTATGCTTATCATATACAAGCATAGGCCAGCTACGTCTGTATGTGACTGGTTGGTTGGCTGGATCACTTTGAAAGCTGCTGGTCTGTATTGACCAGAGCTCCGTTTATCTAATGGACTGTTACACCCCTTGTTATCTTTTGGCACATATCTCTGTGTAAGCAACTAAATTTGGGTATTTCTTTACAAACTTGATCCTGCCCCTAATGTCCCTGAGCATCCATATTTCTGTTGGGAAGGTGTGCTGTTGGGGCCTTCCCTCCCCTGCCGTGGGCTCCTGGGAGAGGGGCCCTGGGGGGAGGCACGGGGTTTCCCTGCCCCTGGTCAGCCTCGTTCCCCATTGATTGTTTTGTGTTCCCCTGCATGGGCAAGGACCCTCGGGTCCCGTGATTGCCGCAGTTCCTCGGCAGAGCCCGGCCATGCAGCTGGGGAAATAAACATCTCTGAAACATCAGCCAAGAATCGGTCCTTATATATTTCTTTCCACGGGCCTTGTTGTCTGATACACGTGTTGCACTATCCCCACTGTAACAATGTGCTACAGACTGCCTTTGATGACAGATGTGTAAATGGACATTTCTGACCTGAGAGCACACATCTCCTGTCTTGAACTTCCAGAACTGCTAAACGAGGCATCTGTGCCAAATGTAGGACATGATTTAGTGTACTCAGAGTAGGTACAACCCCCCCAAAGCTGTGGGATTTTCTTCTCTGGGGCATTAAACAGAGACAGAGACTGACATTCTTCTGAAGCCTGACAAGGCTTCTCATTTGGGGTATTTATGTCCTGAGGCATCTAACCTGTAGATGCTAAGCCTGAACTAATCACACAATACTCCTTATGTACTCCAATAGAGAAAAATAGGAACCTCCAGAGGATAATCCATATCATCCTAAAACAGGTGTTTAAAATATGTAAGCTAAATCACAATATTGTTTGTATCTACTGATTACAAAGGAAGCCAAGATCTAGTCAAACTCCGGTTTAGACATCAAACTTTCAAGCTGTAAAAATTACATGACATGACCCAGTCCCACACTCTTGAGGTTTTCTGAAAATACTGACTTTTGGGTACCCAGCTCCCATAGGAACAGAGAGAGCATCCAACTGAGCTGGTGGTGAGCATCCCTTTTCCTGGCATGAAGAATATCTGTAATCAGGTCATATCATGTAATACACTTCCAGTGAGAGATGGAGAGGACTCTTGTTTCAGAGTGTCTGTTGCTAGGTATGCAGAACTCAAGAGTACAAATCTCTTTAGGAAGAGACAGGGCTTTAACCTTCCTGTCACATTCTGTTGAATTTCTGATGCATAAGATCAAAATGATAAGGAGATGAACAAGAAAACTGCCTCCTCGGTCTCTGAATGAATATCCAGCCTTTATACAGAGAAGTATGAAAGGCTATAAGGAGATCACAGCATCATACTACCCTGGTATGTCATTTGCTGTGCATTACTTCCTCACCTAAACACAGCAGAAGTTGTGCAGAGCCCCTTCTCCATCCGTAATGAATAGTAAATAATGAATCCCATTCTGTTCTGCTTGGGTTAAAGGGTCTCACTTTAAGGTGACATAAACTCAGAGCATCCCCTGGGAGTGCAGCCAAGCAGTACCAACTTAGAGCCATCACAAGTTTGACCTACCTCTGTCAGCTGAAAGTGGAGCATGCACAAGCAGTAACACTTCAGTTTGACTAGATTAGGAGCTCATGCTGTCCCTGGAAAAGATACTGCTAATAAACTATTATTTCAAGACCACAGACTCTGCTTGTTCTTTCTTAGCTGAGTTTTGATATGACTGTGTGAATTTATGTAGTCGTGATGGTGCAACATAGCTATTTCAAAGATCTAATTGACGTCAAGATTGATGTGATTCATAGGAGTCATAGGATCCCTACCAGTGAAAAAAAGTCCAGTTTAAATGATATGCATTTGTGCAGTTCTATAGTTTGCTTCTTGGCAGATGATTGTGGATTTCATACACTTCATCAAGGATAATTTCAAAGTGCCTAAAGTCACTGATCTTTGACAAACTCCTAAGCAATTAGTTCTAGCCACAGGCTGGCACAAGACCAAATTACACAAGTGGGACAACTGCAGGCACAGACTCTGCCACCACCTGCTTTTCATCCTTTTTCATATCATGCTTTCTACATCATCTGTAGAAAACCTATATAAATACATAAACTAGGGAAGAAGTTCATCAGGGAAGCCATTTTTAATTAGGTTACTGATGCTCCACAGGGCTTTTAGCTTGTGATTAAGGCAAAGACACATAGACTGAGATACAAAAGCAAGGAAACACACACAACCAGAAACAGAAACCACCAACAATGGTTTTAAAATCATTTGGGTTAGTTCACTTAGTTAAATTACTCTGCACAGCCTTAAAACACAGGTCCACATCAGCCCTGCCTGTTAGTCTTTGATGGCACCTCAAAGCAACCCTTCCCTATGCTTCCCAATCGCTGTGTGACTTCAAGGTGGCCAGGCTGGAGGGAGATGACAGCAGAGTTGAGGAATTCAACTGCTTTGGAGTGATGAGGAGCAAGACATGGCCCACAGTCTGTGATCTGAGATGGGACTGAAGCATGTTACACTTCACACAACGTGATCCTCATATGAAACTCTGTCAGCAGTTAGTGCACACATATTCTGGAATGAGTGACTTTTTTTTCCTACCTATCTTGTTTGCCCCTGTAATATTCCCTATCACAGACTTCCTTAGATCACCACAGGACAGCCTCATCCTAATGCTATTGTGCTCTTCTATTCTGAAGAAAGCATGTTAGTAGAGCTTGCAAAAGCCTCTCCCTATTTATCTCTGTGGTGCCATCCTAACAGAGCATGCAAGATGGTAAGTTTAAAGAGATGAAACTCTGCTTCGAGTGACAGAGACCTAAGAAGGGATAGGGATGATCTTTTCCTGATATGACAAATCTGAGTTATGTGTTAACAAATAACATAATAAATGTTCACTTTAGGAATCTGATGCAGTGAAAAAAATGATCTGAATACAGTGAGCACATGCACTATAAGGAATTAGCCCGTTTCATTTTGTAACATGCCCTATTACAGTGTGAAGCTGCCTGGCAGCTGGAATACAAGCAGCCTTTGACATGCTCAGGAAAGACATTGCCACACTTTCACACTGTTGTTTGACCAGCCTGAATGAATCATCCAAATGGGCTCACTTCTCTCCTGAATGAAGAGATGAGTAAATAGGCACATCGACATCCTTTTGCATGTGGCAAAGTGGGTCAGCAAGATATTGGTGGTGATGTGCTAAAATACAGTGAATGCTTTGTGCAGTTTTTTTACTGCTCTGTATGAACTCTATGCTTTCTTACATCATAATTAGGCCCCTGTGTTTGGGAGGAGTCAATTATTCAAAAGAGAAAAACCCACCTAGGTGAGCTGGGAATTCCAAGATTTGGGGAAGAACAAGAGAGTACAAATTACATGTTGATCAATAGCATTGTTAAAAAATACTAAAAGCAAAACTAAAAGAGCCCACATTGTCACCATAATTACAGCTGAAATCAGAACAGTGGATAAAGCTGTTATTTTGTCAAACGTTACATTTGTTATATTAGAGGTCATTACAAAGCAAAACACAAACCAGGACATGGGCAAAAGAACACAGCCAAATTCAGTCTCAGCATGCAGAGCTGAGGACAGACAAAAAAAGAAAAGGAGTGATCCAGGCTAGGGACTGGAAGCAGGGAACAGTTTCCTTGTGGCGTAAATGCCACTCGCTCAGGGGACAGGAGGATCCTTACCAAGAGGCTAAGAACAGCTAAACAATGTATACTTGTGTCACTATTGTCATAACCAAAAAAAAATCGCCATGCTACAACAGAAATGTATGGCTAACAAGAAAAGAGGCAACTTTTCTTCTTGATGTCGATGTTGAAAAGGACAAAGCCCCACTGTTTTTTCTTAATACCATTAAAGCAATGGCATTTCCTGGCTTGTGATGTTTGTGGTGGTATTTCCTTGTGGCAGGAGGCTACAAGTTAAGAACAGGAGGTACCGTTAACATTGTATGGAACAAAGGAGAAAAAAATTCATGATGAACATTTGTGTTCCTTAAATGAATTCTTCAAAGGAATCAAGATAAAAAATAAAGATTGCCAGCCTTGCATGAGTAACAATATTGAGTGTTCTGGATGGGTTTTTTGGGAGCTGGTTCAAACTCTGACATAAGCAATTCACTTTCACGCAGGTGCTTGCTGTTTCTAGAATGCAATGATCATCTCCCTGTTCTGCTTCAGATGAAAACAATGATTCATTTCTGTATTACATTTCTATGAAATTTGTCACCCTCTAACACCACTCATAGCTATCCTTAAGCAGGGAAATACTTGACAGGTCTGAAGGTGTGCCAGAGTGAAAAATAAAGCACCTGTGGTAATGTAAACATCATGTTAGGGCTAAAAAGATAGAATAGGAACAGCCCTTTTCAGCTCCGTATGTTTGAGCAGACAGCTTTGCTGTGTTCTTTCATTTACATTACAAAGGGATGTTTTTGGCAGAAAGTCAGTGTAAGCAGCATTCATTACTCCTTTAAGGGGCTTGATAATTCAGTATGTTAATACACTGCAGGCTGTCAATGCTGTCAACCATCCACCAAGAGATAAATTAAACTTTGTTCCAGGATCAGTATTTCTGTATGCAGTCCTGAGATTAAATGGGATTGAAGATCTGACCATGGGGTGAGAACTAGTGATGGTTGCTATGTTTGGGAGACATTTTGGGTGAGGCAAAAATCACCAGAAACTGAACAAAATGTGAAAGTAGTCATCACTAGGTTAGGAGGTATGAAAATCACAGAAAATGAGAAGTTATTCAATCTGACCAAAAAACCCAAAACAACAAAACAAAAACCAACAACAACAACAACAACAAAAAGGAACCAAACACAAACCAACCCTCAAGTATATCTTTGAAGTCTGGCTCAAATATGGAAAGGAGAAGTGGGTTTCTCATGCAGCTTTGGGTATGTCTAACTGGTTGCTAAGAGTACCCTTACAGTCAGGGGCGAGAAAGTGAAACTTTTAGGTAACAAACCATTTAATCCTTAAACAGCCATTTAAACTAGGTCTGATGGAGTACCTCTTTCTTTGTCTACTTTATAAAGGGAACACAACTGACTTACCTGCATACAGACAGAAACACTGATGGTATCTAAAGACACCCAAGAAGTGATTCATCTTCAGCACTAGAAACATTTTAATTTACATGAGCTTATTCTGTTTGGCCATCTGATGAATGACTGACAAATTGGCTGCTTTAGAAGACTCTTGAAAAGGTCATTCCTGCCAGGTGGGAAGGTCCACACTGCAGTAGTGTCACACGGAAGTCACAGCATAACTCTCAGCACTCAACTTTTCTGCAATGAAGTAGCTGCTGAGTCTGCACAGACTTGCTCTATGGGGAGTGAAGAAAGGGGGAGACTGCTACAGCAAGAAATTCAGAACTGTAATCGGACATCAGTGCTTTGAGGCTGCATCTATATTACTATTTTAGCCTGGATCAGAAGAGAGTAGAGCTTTTAAAGGTAAGTTCCCAATTCTTCCACCTTCTGGGCTTTGGTTCATATTATTCATTTGTTGCAGTGGGGATACTGCAACACGCATATATCAAACCAGGAGTCCCGTGGAAAGGAAAAATATATGGACAGACAGATTCTTGCTAGATGTTTCAGAGATGTTTATTTCTCCAGCCGCATGGCCGGAGCTCTGCCGAGGAACTGTTCCAGTCACGGGACCAAGGGTCCTTCTGCCCGCGCAGGGAACACAAACCAACCAATGGGAACGAGGCTGAGCAGGGGCAGGAAACCCCGTGTCTGTGCCCTCAGGGCCCCTCTCCCAGGGTGTCTCGGTTTTGAAAGACAGGTGTCTGCTAAGGAAGGCAGAGGCCCCCCTTGAAGTGGCAGATATAACCCCTTTTCCCTCCAAGTTATTATATTTTGAAATCAAGAGCCTTTAGGCGAAGATGTGGGAAATAGGAATAACAGTTCTTTACTCTATATATATATGTATATAACCAGTCAAACAAAACAACAACAACTATGGCAGTAACAGCAATCACAAACCCAGTCCCAGCCTTCTCGGCTGTCAGGCCCTTTCCCCTCGGGTGCAGTTCCGCTCGCAGCCGGCAGGGGCGCTGGCGGCTCCCGGTGAGCAGGGCAGGTGCGATGGTTCCCCCGCGGCTGCAGGGGGCGCTCCGGAGCGAGCTCGGGAAACCCGCGGCTCTGGTGCCCTGGGATCCCGGGAAGGGATGGGACAAAGGCTTCACAAACCGCTGGGCAGCCGATCCCGGACTCTCAGGAACAGCAGGCTGGAATGGCAGGGACGAACGCAAATCCCGGGTGGCAGACGAGATGTATCCAGATGGGAAAAAACCACGGAGGCCCAGGCAGGCAGGGTGAGCAGGGCTACAGCGTAGCGAAAGCTCGAAGCAGCAGCAGGCAGGACAGCCACAGCTCGGTCTCCAGCAGGGCAGGGAAAAGCGGCTTTTGGGGTCCCGGCGTTGCTTCCAGCAGGAAGAAAGAACGGCCAAAAAGAAAGCAGCAGCAGCTCCTTTCTCTGCAGCTTCTCTCTCCGGACGCTCAGAGCGAACTGTCCCCACACCCAGGTGTAGACAAAGGAGTAGCCAGGCCCGCCCCACTCCCCTTTTTGTCTTTCTTAAGTACAGCTATTTGTCCCCTAGCAACATGCATATGGGAGAAAATTCCTTTAACAGGAAAACCTAAGACTAAACTAAAACCCCAACATTATCCACCCCGAATTTTTTCCCATACTAACATGTTACATGAAACTTAACTTTTTTTTTAACCATATAAATCTATGCATTACCCAAATTATATACAAATATACATGCTGATATTGATACAAGTGCAGAGCCATGGGTAGTTCACCCTAAAACAAGGTCCTCTTGAGGTAAGCATCGGGTCTCTCCATCCTTTTGCATCACCCACCAGGTGCAACCTGGTCCCTGAGCAAAAACAACCCCACGGATGGGTTTGTCTTTGCTCAAGGCAGACTTTACCCAAACAGTTTTTCCAAGCATACCTCTCATGTGCACCACTGGAACCTTATCTCCATCTGTTGTTTGTAGGGGTTCGGATTGGGCAGGGCCTGCTCGGCTGGTGGAACCTCGAGTGTTAACTAACCAGGTGGCTCTTGCTAAATGCATCTCCCAGTTTTTGAAAGTCCCCCCACCCAGTGCCTTCAAGGTGGTTTTAAGCAGTCCATTACACCGCTTAACCTTCCCAGCTGCTGGTGCATGGTAAGGGATGTGGTACACCCACTCTATGCCATGTTCTCTAGCCCAGGTGTTTATAAGGCTGTTCTTGAAATGAGTCCCATTGTCAGACTCGATTCTCTCAGGGGTGCCATGCCTCCAAAGGACTTGCTTTTCCAGGCCCAGGATGGTGTTCCGGGCAGTAGCATGAGGCACAGGGTAGGTCTCCAGCCACCCAGTGGTGGCTTCTACCATTGTGAGCACATAGCGCTTGCCTTGGCAGGTTTGAGGCAGTGTGATGTAATCAATCTGCCAGGCCTCCCCATACTTGTATTTGGACCATCGCCCGCCATACCACAGAGGCTTCACCCGCTTGGCCTGCTTGATCGCAGCGCATGTCTCACAGTCATGGATAACCTGGGAGATACTGTCCATGGTTAGATCCACCCCTCGGTCTCGTGCCCACTTATAGGTGGCATCTCTGCCCTGATGACCTGAGGCATCATGGGCCCATCGAGCTAGGAACAGTTCTCCTTTATGTTGCCAATCCAAGTCTATCTGGGACACCTCTATTTTCGCAGCCTGATCTACCTGTTTGTTGTTACGATGTTCTTCATTAGCCCGGCTTTTGGGGATGTGAGCATCTACATGACGGACCTTCACGGATAGCTTCTCTACCCGAGTGGCAATGTCTTTCCACTCTTCAGCAGCCCAGATTGGTTTTCCTCTGCGCTGCCAGTTTGCCGCCTTCCACCTTTCCAGCCAACCCCACAGAGCATTGGCTACCATCCATGAATCGGTGTAGAGGTAGAGCTTTGGCCACTTCTCTCTTTCAGCTATGTCCAGAGCTAATTGGACAGCTTTGAGCTCAGCAAATTGGCTCGATCCACCTTCTCCTTCAGTGGCCTGTGCAACTTGTCGTGTGGGGCTCCATACAGCGGCTTTCCATTTCCGGCTAGCGCCTACAATTCGGCAGGAACCATCAGTGAAGAGGGCGTATTGTCTTTCACTCTCTGGTAGCTCGTTATATGGTGGGGCTTCTTCGGCACGTGTCACCTGCTCCTCTTCTTCTTCAGAAGATAACCCAAAAGTCTCACCTTCTGGCCAGTTTGTAATTATTTCCAAGATCCCAGGGCGACTTGGGTTTCCAATTCGGGCGCGCTGCGTGATGAGGGCAATCCATTTGCTCCAAGTAGCGTCGGTGGCGTGATGCGTGGAGGGAACCTTTCCTTTGAACATCCACCCCAGCACCGGTAGTCGGGGTGCCAGGAGGAGTTGTGCCTCAGTGCCGATTACTTCTGAGGCAGCCTGGACTCCTTCATAAGCTGCCAGGATTTCCTTCTCGGTGGGAGTGTAGTTGGCTTCAGATCCTCTGTAGCTTCGGCTCCAGAATCCCAGTGGTCGGCCCCGAGTCTCACCAGGCACCTTCTGCCAGAGGCTCCAGGACAGACCATTGTTCCCGGCTGCAGAGTAGAGCACGTTCTTCACCTCTGGTCCTGTCCTGACTGGGCCAAGGGCTACGGCGTGAGCAATTTCCTGTTTGATCTGGGCGAAGGCTTGCTGCTGTTCAGGGCCCCAGTGGAAATCATTCTTCTTGCGGGTAACCAGGTAGAGAGGACTCACGATCTGGCTGTACTCGGGAATGTGCATCCTCCAGAAACCTATAGCACCTAGGAAAGCTTGTGTTTCCTTCTTGTTGGTCGGCGGAGACATTGCTGTGATCTTATTGATGACCTCAGTGGGAATCTGACGTCGTCCATCTTGCCACTTTACTCCCAGGAACTGGATCTCTCGGGCAGGTCCCTTGACCTTGCTCTTCTTGATGGCAAAACCAGCTTGCAGGAGAATTTGAATTATTCTCTCTCCTTTCTCAAACACTTCGGTTGCAGTGTTCCCCCACACAATGATGTCATCAATGTACTGCAGATGTTCTGGAGCCTCACTCTTTTCTAGTGCAGTCTGGATCAGTCCATGACAGATGGTGGGACTGTGCTTCCACCCCTGGGGCAGTCGGTTCCAGGTGTACTGCACGCCCCTCCAGGTGAAGGCAAACTGAGGCCTGCACTCTGCTGCCAGAGGAATGGAGAAGAATGCATTGGCAATGTCAATAGTGGCGTACCACTTTGCTGCTTTGGACTCCAGCTCGTACTGGAGCTCCAACATGTCTGGCACGGCAGCGCTCAGCGGTGGAGTCACTTCATTCAGGGCACGATAGTCCACAGTCAATCTCCATTCCCCGTCAGACTTGCGCACAGGCCAGATGGGGCTGTTGAAGGGTGAGTGGGTCTTGCTGACCACCCCTTGACTCTCCAGCTCGCGGATCATCTTGTGGATGGGGATCACAGCATCTCGATTTGTCCGATACTGCCGGCGGTGCACTGTCGAGGTGGCAATTGGCACTCGTTGCTCTTCCACTTTCAGGAGCCCAACTGCAGAAGGATTCTCTGATAGTCCAGGCAGGGTGTTCAATTGCCTAATGCCCTCTGCCTCCACAGCAGCAATCCCAAATGCCCACCTGAGTCCTTTTGGGTCTTTGTAGTAGCCATTCCGGAGGAAGTCTATGCCCAGAATACACGGGGCCTCTGGGCCGGTCACAATCGGATGCTTTTGCCACTCCTTCCCAGTCAGGCTCACCTCAGCTTCCAAAAGGGTCAACTGCTGTGATCCCCCGGTCACCCCAGCGATGGATACAGGTTCTGCCCCCACATGTCCCGATGGCATTAAAGTACACTGTGCCCCAGTATCAACCAATGCATCATATTTTTGTGGCTCTGATGTGCCAGGCCATCGGATCCACACCGTCCAGAAAACTCGGTTCTCCCGTGCCTCTTCCTGGCTAGAGGCAGGGCCCCTCTAGCCCTGGTTATCATTCTTTCCCTGGGCGTACATGCTCGAGGTACCTTCAAGGGGATCCGACATATCATCCTCCCTTCTGTAATGCCTGGCAGCTCGATCACGGGAGGCTGAGGCTACCTTCACCTTAGCGGAACCCCCTTGGTTAGTGCCTCCCTCCTTGAGTTCACGCACCCGCGCTGCCAGGGCAGAGGTGGGTTTCCCATCCCACCTTCTCATGTCTTCCCCATGCTCACACAGGAAAAACCACAGCTCAGCTCGTGGGGTGTACCCTCTCTCTCTAGCAGGGGGACGACGGGCTCTGACTTGGGGGCCTGTGACTCGCACTGGTGCCACACTGACCCTCCTCATCTCCTCCCTCATCTCCTCCATCTTCTCCTTCATCTCCTCTTTGAGGTCCTGGACCACAGCAGAGACATGAGCTTTCAGCGGGCCATTGATCATGCTGTCATAATGCCTGAGCCTGTTGGCAACAGAGCCCACTGTTTCTCGGGTATTGTCAGCATCAATCGTTGCAATGAAGGTGGTGTATTGCGATGGCCCTAGCCTTGCCAGGTTCCACATCATCTGTCCTGTGCACCTGACCTTATCGGGGTCATTATCATGCTGTCCATCCTTCCCAAAGAGTACCTCTAATATTGCCACCTCTCTTAGCTGTTGGATCCCTTGCTCGAGTGTCTTCCACTGCATTCTATGATGATACTCCTGCATTCTTTCTTTGTGAATGAACCTTTCTCTCACACTCATTAAGAGCCGCTCCCAGAGAGAGAGAGGCCCTGGCTCTCTCACAAATATCTGGTCCACACCTGGGTCCTGGGTCAACGATCCCAGATACCTTGCCTCACCACTATCCAGTTGCACACTTGTGCCCATAAGGTCCCAAACCCGAAGCAGCCAGGTGGTATAAGGCTCACGCCCCCTTCGCACAATGTCGTTGCGCATAGCACGGAGACTGTCGTGCGACAGGGACTCAGTAATGATTTCTGGCTCTGGCTCTCCTGCTGGTTGTGAGGGCCCTGGTTGCCCATCATCATTAACTGGTCGTACTGATTTGGTCTTATACTTCCTCCTTTGCACAGGGGCGACTGCTGCTGGCTGTGGTTGTCCTTGTGGTTCAGCTGAAGCCTGGACGGTTGTAACATCCGTGGGTTCCACTGCTGCACCATCGGACTCACCCTCTTTGGGGCAGGGAGAGGGTTTTTCACTAGCTGAGGAGGTGTATTCCCTTAGCAATTGGCATATCTCCTGGCGCACCTGGCCCATCTCCTGGCACATCTCCTTGCGCACCTGGCCCATCTCCTGGCATATCTCCTGGCGCACCTGACCCATCTCCTGGCATATCCCCTGGCGCACCTGACCCATCTCTTGGCACATCTCCTGCATCCCTTTTGCCAGTACCCCCACCCAGTTTGGGTAGTCCATTTCTGAGGTGGACTGTTGGGCAGTATCAGTCTGTGGGGCGGGATCTCTAGTGTCTGGGGCTGTGGCAGGCTCTGGCTCTGGGGTAGGATCTCTAGTGTCTGGGGCCGTGTCAGGTTCTGGGGTAGGATCTCTAGTGTCTGGGGCCGTGGCAGGCTCTGGCTCTGGGGTAGGGTCTCTAGTGTCTGGGGCCGTGTCAGGTTCTGGGGTAGGATCTCTAGTGTCTGGGGCCATGTCAGGCTCTGGAGCAGGATCAGGCTCTGGGGTAGGAACTCTACTCTCTGGGGCCATGTCAGGTTCTGGGGCAGGATCTCTAGTCTCTGGGGCTGGTGTCCGGGTAGATATCCAAGCCAATCTCAACTTATCCTTGAATGCTAAATAGAGTAGGCCTATCAGCAGCAGGTGGTTAGTATTCAGAGGGAATTTAAACCCTTCGAAAATTGATGGGGTGGGCCCAAAGAACTGGTTGAGGGGTTGGGAGAAAACTTCCCCTGGTGTCATTTCCTCACAGAAGGTACCATTGTTAACATAACCCCAAAAACATGTGCTCAGTGTGTGATAGCTGTTTATCCATGTGCCCACATTCCGGAGGAAGTTAAAAACCCATGAATTCCTCACCTTCTCGACCCATAACGCAAGCTGGATAACAGCAATGGTAGCCTTAGTCAGAGGACCCATATTCAAGTAAGGAGCTGCAAAGGGGAAGAATATAGCCACGGCTACATGCCACCCAAACCAGGGTAAACTAGACCACATAGTGCTGCCTAACAAGGTTCCAATATCCAGCACACAAAATAAAGTTATCGAGGAACTGTTATTCCTTTTTCACCTCTATCTCTTAATGCCCTCAGGCCCCACGTTGGGCGCCAAGATCTGTCTCGGTTTTGAAAGACAGGTGTCTGCTAAGGAAGGCAGAGGCCCCCCTTGAAGTGGCAGATATAACCCCTTTTCCCTCCAAGTTATTATATTTTGAAATCAAGAGCCTTTAGGCGAAGATGTGGGAAATAGGAATAACAGTTCTTTACTCTATATATATATGTATATAACCAGTCAAACAAAACAACAACAACTCTGGCAGTAACAGCAAACACAAACCCAGTCCCAGCCTTCTCGGCTGTCAGGCTATTTCCCCTCGGGTGCAGTTCCGCTCGCAGCCGGCAGGGGCGCTGGCGGCTCCCGGTGAGCAGGGCAGGTGCGATGGTTCCCCCGCGGCTGCAGGGGGCGCTCCGGAGCGAGCTCGGGAAACCCGCGGCTCTGGTGCCCTGGGATCCCGGGAAGGGATGGAACAAAGGCTTCACAAACCGCTGGGCAGCCGATCCCGGACTCTCAGGAACAGCAGGCTGGAATGGCAGGGACGAACGCAAATCCCGGGTGGCAGACGAGATGTATCCAGATGGGAAAAAACCACGGAGGCCCAGGCAGGCAGGGTGAGCAGGGCTACAGCGTAGCGAAAGCTCGAAGCAGCAGCAGGCAGGACAGCCACAGCTCGGTCTCCAGCAGGGCAGGGAAAAGCGGCTTTTGGGGTCCCGGCGTTGCTTCCAGCAGGAAGAAAGAACGGCCAAAAAGAAAGCAGCAGCAGCTCCTTTCTCTGCAGCTTCTCTCTCCGGACGCTCAGAGCGAACTGTCCCCACACCCAGGTGTAGACAAAGGAGTAGCCAGGCCCGCCCCACTCCCCTTTTTGTCTTTCTTAAGTACAGCTATTTGTCCCCTAGCAACATGCATATGGGAGAAAATTCCTTTAACAGGAAAACCTAAGACTAAACTAAAACCCCAACACAGGGCTACACGGCAGGGGAGGGACCCCAACACCTCACCCGTTTTATTTTAATAAAAGGAGAATGAAAACAACTGGATAAACATAACAAGAACAGTTTCAAAACAAAACAAGCCACCCTCCTGAGTCTTTAAATGTCCAAACAGATTCTCTGGAACATCTTAGGGCTGACAGAAGGGAGACAGAACTCTCTGAGCATGCTTTGTGGGGAAACTGAGGCAGGAGAGGGTTTAACTTCTTCCTTCCCCCTTTTCATCCCCCACTCGGCATTGGAAAGGGATTTTTGGGGAAACAATTGGCAAAAGCATGGTTTTGTGAGGGAAACCATGGATGAAAAAACGGATTGGGAATACACTGGGGGTAATAGGACATAGGGTAAAAGGGAAAGGTGGGATTAGGAAAGGGAAACTGTAGGGGGGGCTTACAATGGAGATACTGTCTAACATGACTACGATTTTTTGCATATATACTGCCTTTTACAGGAACACCATCAGGCCCAGTGACCTGCGATGCTTGTAACCCTTTTCTCCCTAGTACAATATTAAATTCCACCACCTCTCCATCTCCCAAGCTTGGGATGCATTTTTCAGGGTTATTCTTTTTAATAGCAGTTCTATGCACGAATATGTCTTGCTGGTTGTCACACCTTGTTATAAAACCATAATTTTGCTTAACATTATACCATTTTACTATCCCTAAGGTCTTAGTTGCTATGATCTTTTCCTTTTTCCGAGTGGCTGCTGTTTTCTGTCTCGCTGCGTCTTTGCTCTGTCTTTCGGTCGCTCCCGCGTTGGAATTGTCGGGGCTGCTGGTGCCTGCGCGCTCTTCCCGGGGTCGCGTTCGGGGCTGCGCGGGCCGGGCCGGGCCGTGCCGCTCAGTTCTCCGTGCTTCGCCTCCTCTGGTCGCAGCTTCGCTGCTGATGCCGGGCGCTGCACCCACGTCTCGGCCGGGCCCCCGAGCGACGACTCCCCCGCGCCCCGCTCCAGCGCGCGTCTCGGCCGGGCGCGGCTCCGTTCCACCGCCATCGCCGCCAGCCACCGCCCGCACGCCGCCCCTCTCGGCCGGGCGCTCACGGGGCTCACTCCACCACGCACTGCACAGGACCGGGCGGGCACCGCCGGGTCCCGCCGCTCCCGCCGCGCCTCGCTCCGCCACCGACACTGCGGCTCGCGTGGCTCCGCCCGCGCGCGGGAACTGCCTCGCTGCTGCTCTCAGAGCGCTCGGTGCACGTGGCCTGGGCCGCACGGTCCCTGCGCCACGCTTCCCTTCGCCAGGACACAGCTGACATTGCTCAACAGTCTCGGTAACTAAATAATATTCACGAAAATATTCTTCCATCGGCATATATTTTGACTCCAGTATTAACTGTGTCCAAACGGTTTTCCAAAAGCCCTTGGTAATAATTAAATCCCAAGAAACATAGAAAAAGTTCTTAAACAACCATGCCAGGAAGTGTTTCAGTTCTTTTTGAGCTTGAATCAAGCTAAAATTTACAAATCGTTGTTCAAGAATCTTTTTAAGTTTAAGATAAATGTCCATATGCGGCTCTGAGAGCCAAGAGTCTTCCCACGGTTCCTCCATAGTTTAGATATGGAATAGCAAAGCAAAACCAAGAAGAGGAATCCAAAGTTTCCAGGGTTTACTCACACAAATCAGTCGCTTAGGGATCGGGGATCGTTCTGCTCACAATTCTCTACCATTTGTTGCAGTGGGGATACTGCAACACGCATATATCAAACCAGGAGTCCCGTGGAAAGGAAAAATATATGGACAGACAGATTCTTGCTAGCTGTTTCAGAGATGTTTATTTCTCCAGCCGCATGGCTGGAGCTCTGCCGAAGAACTGTTCCAGTCACGGGACCAAGGGTCCTTCTGCCCGCGCAGGGAACACAAACCAACCAATGGGAACGAGGCTGAGCAGGGGCAGGGAAACCCCGTGTCTGTGCCCTCAGGGCCCCTCTCCCAGGGCTACACAGCGGGGGAGGGACCCCAACATTCATTCACGCAGTCTCAGGGAACATAAACTTTATTTGGTTTAGATCAAATAAACTGGAAGATGGAGTCCAGGAGTGTACCCAATACACTCCAAATGCAATGGGCATTCAGGCCATAGGACCAGATTAGGACTATTCTGTAGAAAAAAAGAAAAATCACTAAGTTTAGTAATGTGGGTGTCAGATTCTCAGCACTGACTGTTTTGTTCTTCAGGTCTGCCACTGGCTTGCACTACTTGCTAACGTAACCCAAAGTGAAGAGGATCCTGGAAGAGTCCACCGCTCCATTAACCACTGAAGGAGTTTAGAAAGATGAGATAGCTGAATTAGAGTACTCAAAAGCAACTGAAACAAATAACCACCAAATGGATGGTGGACTAGTTTTCCAAAATTCAGTATTTTAACAAAGGAAACATCCATTAAACAAAGGCAGAAACAAGTTTGGCACAAGGCATAAGGTAGTGAATTAACTATTGTTGATTACCTCTATCAGATATAGTCAGTAAATTCAAAATACAAACTGGGCTGTTGTTTAGAGTAGTAGCTTCAGGGCTTCATCCAGGCATAAACTGTAGTAAGCTAACCATGATTTTATTACCTACCAGTTAACTTTTAATGGCTGCAAAAGAACAGGGCAAACTGCAAAACAAAGCACCAAGACCGTTTCCAGCACTACTGACCTAGCCGCCTTATCCACAGACTGCAGGTTGTGCTGCTCCAAATGGAGCCTTATCTATAAGCTACAGTCTCTTCAGGGTTATACCTACTGTGGCATACTTAGCCATGGTCACTGTCCTTCAAAGAAACCTGCTCCAGCATAGCCTTACCCACGGCTGCAGTCCCTCCAGGGGTGTGGCTGCTCTCGTGTGGGCTTATCCCTGGTCACGTGCTTTGAGGTGTTCCATCACTGCTGCCGATGCTTCAAGGTGTACCTGCTGTGGCCACCCAGGGATCAGCTGCCCCAGGGCAGACCTCTGTGTCACATCCCCTACCATCTGGCTGCCCGTACAAGAAAAAAAAAATCACGTTCACAGCCCACATCTGGTTGAGTAGGGATGTTCAAGAAACTGAGTGGTCATTGCAATAAAGCTGGAAACATTTACCACATAGAAGGGAGAGGTGCTTCAGTCTCCCCAAAAAGCAGCTGAGGAGAGAAAGAACTGCTGCTGGTTTGTAACATTGTTCTCCAGAGACTGGGAGGCAGTGATGCAAGGGCAAATACCAGGCTTGGTTTCAGGACAGTGCTTTTATTGTAGGTTTCCTAGGCAAGGAAAAACAAAGTGACAAACAACACAGAAAGCAGCAAAAGCAGAAAGCAGCCATTGACACACCCTGGAATTCAATGTACAGCAAGAAAGGGAGAAAGTAATGGAGCAGGTAAGGAAGCAAATATGCCATCATCAGAGCTAGGAAGAGAAAGCATTAGCCTACCAAGTAACAGCTAAGTATCTGTAACAGCTGTAAGCTCAGTCTAGCACACTCTGATCAAATCTGTCATCTTAAACCCCCCAAGCCCCACCACATCAGGTGCCAAAAAGGACTGTGGTGGGCTGACACTGGCCAGCAGCCAAGCACCCACATAGCTGCTTGCTCACTCCGCCACTCCAGAAGGGCAGAGGAAGAAAACAGGAAGAACAAAACTGAGACAACTCGTGGGCTGAGATAAAGATTGTTTAAAAGGTGAAGAAAAAATGAAAAAAACCCAAGTCAACCAAAGGAAGTTAGTCTGTCACGGTGTGCCACAGGCAGACTGATGCCCAGCCAGTCTCTGAACACTGGCCACCTAGGAAACCACTCCCTGTCCTTTCTTCTTCCTCCACCCCAGCTTGTATTATTAAGCAAGATTCTATGTGGTGTGGAACATCCCTTTGGCCAATTTGCATCAGCTGTCCTGGCTGTGTCCCCCACCTCCTCACTGGTGGACAGAGTGGGAAAAAGAAAAACTTAAGGAGGCTGGGCAAGCACTGCTAATCAATGACCCACTGAAGTATCACCAACACAGCCTTAGCCACAAATCCGGAACACAGCACCATGTGAAGTGCTAAGAATTAACTCCATCCCAGCCAGAGCACTACACTTTGGAGCTACTGCTCCAAGTGAACATTACAAGAGTTGCTTTACATGACATCTGTGAGTGCCTTCATTGCTTCACCAGCTTTAAAGTCTTTCTCATGCAATCTATTTACATACTTTTGGGGAAGTTACAAAACCTTTTATCCTTCCTGTTAACAAGCAGACACTTCTATTCTCAGGAAGGAAAAAAATTTGTATTTAGCATCCCTACTTCTTTTAGAATCTTTGTTCAGGCACTGAAACAGGCTGGCCAAGGGAGTGGCTGAGTCACCATTCCTGGAGGTGTTTAAAAGATGTGTAGATGTGGCACTGAGGGACACGGTTTAGTGGTGGACTTGGAAGTGCTGGGTTAATGGTTGGATTTGATAATCTTAGAGGCCTTTCCAACTAAAATGATTCTAATAATTCTGACTTTTTAAAATTGATTTGGCATGTTTCCATAGTTACACCGGTGTGGCTTTTTTTTAAAGATAAGTAAACTCTTTCAATCCTTCATAGTTTAATCTGAGTATGTGTTGAAATTGAGTTTTTCTGAGTAGGCTACTCCAAGTTCAATTCTAGCAAAGCTGCTACTAAGGGATCAAAATATCTTTTATTTAAAAAAAAAAAACAAAAACCCAACAAATCAGCAAATCACACAAACACAACCAAAAAAACCCCAAACCCAAACAATAAAACAACCTTTTGGAAGTACATTGGAACAAGGCTATCTCATTAGTGATTTGCTCTGTAAAGCAGGCGTATCAAAGAAAAAACTGTAGAACAACTCCAACTTTATAACTATAAAATTGAAACTTTGTTGCACTGATTTTCTGACAGTGCATAAAAACACCAGAAAGGCTAAATGGAATCACAAAAACTTAATTTTTGCATACTCTGTACAAGACTAAAGGGACACAATTCAATACATCTCTTAATAACTAATGTTCTTTAAAACCTAAAATTTAAAATCAATCTTTGTCATTTTTGTTCCAAAATGTTCCTACTTTCCTCAAATATAATCAGACATTAATACTCTCGTATTTTTTCTGCATGGTAAGAGAGACAGTTCTGATCCTCCATGGGTATCTCGGCTTATAATACGGCTTCACACACTAATGTAATGCTGCTTCTTCATTCTCTAACTCTTCCTATTCATTTGCAAAGGAAGTATACATTAAAATAACCAAGAATTTTTTAACTGAAAGCATTTATTTTATCCAAGAGTGGAGACAGATAAAAAATTTAGGTGATACAACAATTTAGAAAAGTAATACAGGTTCAGCTGTGAACAAAACTTACATCCTTCCTTAGGTCTACTTTTCATAAAAACAGCATCACTCCCATTCTCCTTGTAAATGAACCAGTCATTGCTTGCATTAAACTAACATCCAGAGGTTCCAATCAAGGACTTATTGTTCCATGTCCCTGTAAAAAGCCATGGCAAGCTACTTCCCTTACCCTGAGTGACACACTTGGGATCTCAGCTCCTGTAGGCACTGCTGCAAGTCACATAGCATATGGCAGTACAACAGCACTGTTCACCTGCAAAGCTAGCTCAAAACTAAGACAAAATGCAACCCAGTGACATGAGAGTTGAACATAAAGAGCATGGCAGGGTGGATGAGATGGGTAATGCTGAGAATGCGATGTGCCTTCACTTTGGTGGGCTACAAGCAGATGGAGCAGGACTCAGGGATGGATCACTTGGTTTCCTAGCGCCAAGGTTTACCCTGGGTTCCCATCAGGCAAATATCATCACCCATCCTGTGCAAGGCTATTCCCCTGCAACACATGAAGTGCACATCAGTACCAGAGTCCTGCCCTGAGGGCACAGAGCCTGGCAGCAGAGCTGACCCTTGCTTCTCCAGATGCAGGTGTGTTTACCTGCTGCCAAGGCAGAAGGTTTGCACCCAGGCTGGCACCAGCACAGGCTACAGAAATGCCCACAGCACTGCCCCCTGAGGGGTAGCTCCCACTGTACCTATTCCCTGCAAAGCTGAGTCACTGGGTGCAAAGACAGTGTTCAGTTTGATGTGACACACCTGATGAGGCATTCAAAACAAGAATACTGCACTGACAAGCTGTTCGGGTAAAAGGTAACCTAAAGAATTTGACTGAGAATATGCTGTGTAGGATCTCTGCCTACTCAGCCCAGCTAGTGAAAATCAGCTTTCTTCCACTCCCATATTGAGTTCTTTGTCCCCAGTGTGATGTTAACTCTGCATATATCTAGGCTGAGCATCCCTCCAACACTAGGCCATTTTTTCAGGTGCTACTCTTACACCAACACTTGAGGTTACCCAAATGAAGATTGTGCGCCATGTTCGCAGGCTCTGATCAAACATCTTCGGTGTTAAACAGCAGGGATGAGGGCTGTGATTCAGCTGCCTGAGCTCAGGTGTCTGGCGACATCTGAGATATCCAAGGAAATCCAGGTTATATCACAGTCAATAACAACCTAATCGACACAGCTCAGGAAGCCTAAAAAGCACTTGCCCCATTGCAGGCACGTGATGGCTAGTTAGCTGAGGCTCTCTGTCTCACTGAAATGGGAGTACACATCAGTAGCAAGGCTGTAGACTCCTACACTAAGGCATCATTGTTGCCTAATTTTTACTTTTGTGGCAGTGCATTGGTTTGTAGGTGGGTCACAGCAATTAGAGCAGGGAGTTATTCACACAAGAACCACACTGCAAATAGGTATCACTAAAAGAACGAAGAAAATCTAACCTTTCCTTACATACTAGAAATGTTACAAAACAGTCTTCCTTTATTTTTTTTTTTAATGACAGCACAATGACAGTGTGTGCATTGTATCTCTGTATTGAAATGTTCCAAAGTCATAAAGCCTCAAAAATTCAACTGAAGTTAGACAGTTGCTAAGCTAAGGTTGGCATTATCCTGACCCAGGCTGACTGTATTCCCTGATGCATCTATACCCATCTGCTATTTTCCTTCCATTGTGCCAAGATTATCCATCATTTGGGGCAGGGGAATACCTTTTATTTTGTGTCTGTTCAAAAATAAGAAATAGGTGCTACAAGAATACAAATCATCAGTACCACAGTGCCTGTGATGATTTATTCTCCCCCCTGGCTTGCCTTGTCTGCAGGAGACCTGAAATCCTTGCATTCTTTTTATGAAGGGGCTTGTACTTTTTTAACACTTGCATCTCCAGTAGCTGGTGAAAACAATTCAGGATAATAAATCTATTAGGATTTATGGCTAAACATCAACATACTCAGCAGAAGAAGAACTGCTGGTTATTTTCTTTAGATCAGGGACAGGTGGTGTCAGCTGCTCCTGTCAACCAAAACCATTTAAAGGGGTGACAGGTATGCGATTGAGCAAACCAGGGGCAGGTTTTGCTCATGGCTTGAGCACGTATGCCAGGAAACAGGCTGAAGCAGTAGAAGAAACTGGACTTCCATTGCAGAAGCTTCCTGCTGGTATTTGTAAAATAATTACATCAGCAATTCTGCAAGAAGGAATCTCTCAGAAATCTGTTCTTGCTAAGGAAGTGCAGTAGCTATGGTTACCCAGCAAACAGGGAGAGGAGGCAAAGCTGAACCACTGCTCTGGGCACTGTACACCATTTTTAACATCAAAAGCCTAGTTTTAGCTTTCCAAATAGAAAGCCACCCACGTTCCCCATCACAGTGTGTTTGCATATATAACTGTGTGGCTATGCATGTGTGGGTATATATATAGATCTATAGTAGCATGACAGGATGACAAAGAAAACAAAAAAGGAGTCAGCTTTTAGATCATCATACAATTACGAAGTTTGCAACATACTCATATGCAACAATCTTGCACACTTGCTTAGTCAGCCTAGGGCCAGCATCACAGGAATTGCCCCAGCAAACTTCTGCCTGCTACAAGGAGGAAACATCTTCAAGTTTCTTCATTTGCCTCTGAGGATTGCTCAAGAACTACAGGAAATTCCCTGTAAAAGGAACTATGTCTACACTGTAGAATTATTGCAACCATTCTGGAGAAGTTTCAATTAACCTTATTAAGGGCAATGTGCATAAATGCTACTGTAGTGTAGCAGCAATGTGGAACTTAGCATATGCCATGACCTGCCCTGAGAAACTGGGTAAACATTTAAGCAAATAGTCCACATTGAATTTCAGATAAAATGGCTTCACATAGTCATCAAGCTCATAAAGGGGTGTTTGAGAGAGGGTGGGGATAGCTTAGTGGGCTGTAGCCCTGCTCATATAGTGGATTTCCCAGGCATGGATTCAGACCTGGCTAGCTACCTTCATATCTTCAATGGAAATATCTTAAAGCCTTACCTATCTACCTGCTAGGAGTCTTCTCCTAAGTGGCCAGGAGCAGAGCCTGCTTCACCTCCTTCCCCCCTGCTGTCCCACAGGCAGTGCCCGGACGCTCACTACGGTGCAGCCCCTGACACACCAACAGACAAAGCACCCTGCACACTTGAGTTCCTGGGCTGTTCCTGTGCCTGGCTGTGCCTTAGTGCACACCTGCAGTCTAATCATGGTTTCATTAGCAGACCGTGTACGGTGTACACTCCATGGCTGCAGTTCAAATCAGCCACCCAGGTGAACTACCTGTGAAGTCAAGGAAGACATAGTCAATAGACCCTGGAGACTGACTCAGCTTGATCCACAACAGACACCATTGTAAACAGAACACCCACACAAGGCTGGTAGGTAGGCCACAGGATTTAACAGAATCTTCTGGACCAGCAGCTGGAGGCTAGGCAGGATATGTAGTAAAAAACCATGCTTGAGGATCTGAACTGAACCCAGCCAGAGATCCTTGTTGCTTCTGTTGGCTGTAGTACTGGAAAGTCACAGTAATTCAGAAGAAATTAAACTAGAATCTGTATCAACTTTCATCCACCCATTTCCAAGAAATAGTAAAATTTAGTCTTCTAATTTTTTCTTCTATAAGGTCTTTCCAGACATTAGAGGCAGTCTTAAGTGTAGTTACGTCTACACAGGGCTGGTTAGTTTTGAACCAGAAGCAAGAAGCCAGACAGAGCAGGGGCTGCATTTGCTTGCACTGGACAAGCAAGACACATCTTTGTCATGGGTAGGATGAACAGTTTTAATACTTATTTTAAAGACATGAGGCTTAAATCACTTGCATTTGAAAATTTAGATAAAACAGTAGACATTTAATTTTAGGGCAGGAACTTTTCCCAGAAGACTTCAGTTTCTAGCTTCTTTCAACATGATCACAGGCTGAACTTAGTTGTAATACAAACAAAATTATGGGAATTCAAACCCCAATTCTTTCCACCTATGAAAAGGATAAGGCTTCCTATATCCACACAAGTACACAGACCTCCTGCACTCATACAGAAGGGAAATTTTTTCTATGCTATAAGTAGTTTTAAAGCAAACTGAAGATTTAAGAGAAGAACTCAGAGTAAAAAACAACACTACAGACACTGATAAGGAGTTTTATCTTAACCAACAGAGCCCAAGAAAAATGAATCACAGAAACTCTCTCATCTTGAGAAATGTATGCATTTTACAATCCCCAAAGGAAACAATCCCATCAGATAAAAATCCTTAGACCAAAATTAAAAATAATAAAGCTGACAGAAATGCCTGAAATACATATTTTAGCAGAGAGTTATTAGAAAGTCAGCATAAATTTCCTCTTAATAATACTCATCATGCATCTATTGTCAGTAAATCCAAGCAACCCTGGTTTTATATACCTCTGTAGACTTTATTTTATTGCTTACTTGCTTAGTAAATTTAAACTAGGTATATTGGCAATGTGTTTAGACCGTCACCTGAAAAAAGTAAACTTCCATCACTCATGAGCCTGCTTTAAAATACCCAGTGATTGGAGCTAAAGGCATGACTTTGCAAAGATCAAATTATCGGTCAAACTACTCAAAAGATTCATCTTCAGAATATTTTTTAGTCATGTTGCAGGCATCTCAGTAACTCTGCCTCTGCACTTAGAAGTTTTAACCAGTGGTAGTCAAGATCTTAGTGAGGAGGCAGTGATAGACCTTTAATACTCATCACTTCCACTTTTAATTTCAAGAGTATCTACAAATCTGAGCTTAACAGAAGATCTATATACACTACCAGGTAATGGCTTAGCAATATTGTATGTAAAAACTATAGTGAAAAATCAAATAGGCAGCAATGTATTACTGAACTAAGAGATAATTTCTGTAAAATTCAAGTTGTTACATCTTTGTTAACTGCTATATAACTTTTTTAGGAGACAATATCCACTGAAAAACTCACTGCAGGATACCATTTCATAGAGTTATAGAATATCCTGAGTTGGAAGAGACCCATCAGGATCAAGAAAGTCCAACTCCTGGCCCTGCACAGATCCATCCCCAAGAGTCACACCATGTGCCTGAGAGCATTGTCCAAATGCTTCTTGAACTCTGTCAGGCTTTGTGCTGTGACCACTTCCCTAGGGAGCCTGTTCCAGTGCCCAAACACCCTCTGGGTGAAGAACCTTTTACTAAAATCCAGCCTAAACCGCCCCTGACACAACTTCAGGCATTCCCTTGGATCCTGTCACTGGTCACCACAGAGATCAGTGCCTGTCCCTCCTCTTCCTCTCATGAGGAAGTTGTAACTGCAGTGAGGTCTCCCCTCAGTCTCCTCTTCTCCAGGCTGAACAGACCAAGTGCCCTCAGCTGCTCCTCACACGGCTTCCCCTCAAGGCCCTTCACCATCTTTGTTGCCCTCCTTTGGACACTCTCTAACAGTTTAATGTCTTTCTTACATTGTGGCACCCAAAACTGCCCCCAGCACTCGAGATGAGGCAGCCCCAGTGCAGAGCAGAGCGGGACAATCCCTCCCTTGCCTGGCTGGCGATGCTGTGCCTGATGCCCCCCAGGATACACTTGGCCCTCCTGGCTGCCAGGGCACTGCTCACTTGTGTTCAACTTGCCAACGACCAGGACCCCCAGGTCCCTTTCCGTGCTCTCTAGCTGCTCTCCAGCAGCTTGTTCCCCAGCACAAATGCACATCCAGGGTTGCCCCATACCAAGAGCAGATGTTAAAACTTCACACAGTTGTTGACTGCCCATTTCTCTAATTTGTCAAGGTCTCCCTGCAGGGCCTCCCTGCCTCCAAGTCAACAGTTCCTCCCTATTCTGTATTGTCAGCAAACTTACTTAGTATTCCTTCAAATCCTGCATCTGTTTGGTATACAAACGGTATGTAAGAGGCTTTGCAAATATATTTAGTATATTAAACTTTTCAGTTACTAGCAATTCAAACAAATGCTTTAGAAGTTAAGAATATCTGAATCCCATAATCCCCTGGACCTTCCAGCTCCCTCAGGAATAGATGGATAAGCCTGGACTTCTTCCCAGCCCCATTCTTGCTAAAGAATGAACAGCATTAACATTACCAAAGCAGGATGTGAGGAAACATGCAACACCTCCCATCAGGCATTATGAAATCCAATGTCAAATGTCACAAAATTTTCCAAGCTATTTCACAGTGTTTTAACAAGCAAAAGAAAAATTAATTCAGTGTTTAAAAATTAAACACTCAAGTAGTCATTGTAATTAGTATTAAAATAGTATGGAGAATTCATGTGAAGTCTGACAATAGGCTTTTATATGCCAGTAACACACAGTAAATTATTTTTAAAAGACAGTTATTATTTCAAATGTTCAAAAATTTCTGACAAGGGGCTAATTAATAACATTATATTGCTGGTCTTAGTAAAATGGACACTATTGTCTTCTAAAGCCTAATTTTGAAATTATTGTGAAATCTCAGATGCATTATGCTGTCTGATTTAAACTATATTTAACACTGCTTTGTTATTTAAAAATACAATCTGAAAGTAAGATAACAAGAACTAAATTTATTTGGCCTAAAGGGAAAATAATTAAAGGAAAGAGCTAAATAACTATATAGATATTCACAGGGAAAGAATGATTGAAAGGAAGAGAAATATTTTCACTGGGATTAGTTGTGTTAGTGTCAAGGGCTGAAGCTGAAACTAAAAAAATTTAATTTAAGCTCTGTATTAGGAAAAAGTGTTTTTGAAGAAACTAAGGTTGTCTGGACAGAGAGGAAACTGACTGCTTCTCAAGTGACTCAGCTTAATCCCCTTCCTTTCCTCTCTCCTAGGCAGTTAGAGGGGTTTCTCAAAGAGAAACAGTTGGTGCCCCTTATCTTTTCATGAGTCATTAAAGTTATTTGAATTGTTCAAACAGTGCAGGATTAAAAATTCTCAAGAGCTTCTCTCCTCTAGTTTCACCCACTTCATGGACACCATGAACCAATGGAGAGAGGATATCTTAGCTTCTAGATAACTTGCAGGAAGGTGTGCAGTCAGATGAGGAACATAATGGAAATACTGTGTGGTACCTACAAATGTTCTTGGCCAGTGCCGACTCTGAACCCACATGACAGAAGGCAGGTGGTATCCTACACATCAGAGCCATAAAGGTACTACTGTAGAGGAGATTTTGAGAAAACAGATCACTGGTCATGACTATCAACTCAGTCCCTAAGTGGTGGAGAGATATTCAAGACAGCATGATATCAGAACTATTCTTTAGCTTATATAGAAACACCCACAGTTAGTCCTCAGGCCACTTGTTTTCATTTTCTGAGATGAACAAGATTGTGCCTGCATATATGGCTACAAATTCATAATTGGGTCATTCTCTCATAAACACAACACAGTAAAATCTGTTGTATTCATTTACTTGATTTGACTGAATACCATATTTCTAGAAGGTCCATGGAGAAAACAGAAAATACTGCATACCTAATGACTTGATTTTTTCTCTCTTTTCTGAGAGTCTCCTGATTTCAGGAGAAAAGTTAAAGAGAAAGTTAAAGCTGAGAAAGGAAAAGAGAAAGTTAAAGCTGAGAAAGGAAAAGAGAAAGTTAAAGCTGAGAAAGGAAAAGAGAAAGTTAAAGCTGAGAAAGGAAAAGAGAAAGGAAAAGCTGAGAAAGGAAAAGAGAAAGGAAAAGCTGAGAAAGGAAAAGAGAAAGGAAAAGCTGAGAAAGGAAAAGAGAAAGGAAAAGCTGAGAAAGGAAAGAGAAAGGAAAAGAGAAAGGAAAAGCTGAGAAAGGAAAAGAGAAAGGAAAAGCTGAGAAAGGAAAAGAGAAAGGAAAAGCTGAGAAAGGAAAAGCTGAGAAAGGAAAAGCTGAGAAAGGAAAAGCTGAGAAAGGAAAAGCTGAGAAAGGAAAAGAGAAAGGAAAAGCTGAGAAAGGAAAAGAGAAAGGAAAAGCTGAGAAAGGAAAAGAGAAAGGAAAAGCTGAGAAAGGAAAAGAGAAAGGAAAAGCTGAGAAAGGAAAAGAGAAAGGAAAAGCTGAGAAAGGAAAAGAGAAAGGAAAAGCTGAGAAAGGAAAAGAGAAAGGAAAAGCTGAGAAAGGAAAAGAGAAAGGAAAAGAGAAAGGAAAAGAGAAAGGAAAAGAGAAAGGAAAAGAGAAAGGAAAAGAGAAAGGAAAAGAGAAAGGAAAAGAGAAAGGAAAAGAGAAAGGAAAAGAGAAAGGAAAAGGAAAAGAGAAAGGAAAAGAGAAACTGCAACACCATGAAAACATTTCTTCTACCTTGCACCCTTCGGTATTGTTTTGTTAAAATTTATGTCAGCTCTTACATAGACAGGGTCTTCTTTTAAGTCTGCCTTCAGCTGTGGTCAGATGACTTTGCAACACACTTGGCTGTTCCTGTTGATGGTGTTTTGGTTTTTTTGGTGATTTTTGTTTTGTTTTGGGGTTTGTTGTTTTGTTTCTTGTTTTTAGAGTTGTTATAGTGACATACACACACACACCACCCCCTCCCCACTGGAGATTATCACCTGGCACCAATGGCCTGGTTGCAAACTTCTGAGCACACCTAATCCTTGCATTCCCTTCACTGCCTCGTACAGGTATCCAGATCTATCATAAATACTATTGAAGGCTGGTTGAAAGAAATGGGTGCCTCATAAAATCTGCTCTGCTGGCTGATGGGTTGGCAGCAGTTACCTCCAGCAGCAGACTGATAACAACCAACAAGTAGGCAAGGCAGATCTCAGCATCATAATGATTTCCACACTGATTTGGATTACCAGAGTCCCCATGTCCAAAGAAGTTTGTATTATCAGAAATCAGACTTGGAGACTCATGCAATTAATTAGTCAAGCTGCTGTATATGGATAAAAACCAAATCCACAACGAGTGTCTGTGGATTTTTATGCTTCACTTCTACTTCCTTAACTACTTTAAGCATGATGTTTTGCTTGGGTTTCTTTCGTTAGTTTCTTATAGAACTTGTGCTTACCATAAGCAGAAATGAGAACTGTGCAGCAAGTTGTTGCCTATTCACAGGAGAGAAAAACAGGGCTCATTCAATAAAAACTGAAATTAAAACCCAATTCTGTTTCTCCACCAAAGTTATTAAATAATTGTTCTGAACTGTGACTTTTGACAAAAGAGGAATAAAAACATCTTTCTTAATGGAGACAACCAAAACACAGTAAAATGGTGGTTGAGATAGAGCAGTAAACATATATTAAAGCAGTAAATCAATTTTTATTCAAAATTCACCCTAGTTCTCCATTCTTCTCTTTACACCAGCTAGATTGAACTGCACACCAAAATCACTATGTGTTTTATGTATTCTCTGAAGACTTTGGAGGCCAAAAATCTAAACATCACTAAGCTTCCTTTATAATGAATGTGCTTTTGGGGAGCATGCTTGAACAAGCTTTTTAGAATTACAAGCAATTCACTACTTTCCATGAACTTTGGATCAGGCCGAGATTACCTTGGCCACAATGTAACACCCATGACTTGCTTCCCAAAGCAACCTCACAGTAAGTACCTACAACAAGGATTCACATCTAAACCCATACAGACTTCTGTGGCACGTGACATGACTGCTCCCACAGGGAGATGCTACTTCCAAGTTGTGCTATCAAGAAATATTCCCTGCCTTTGGCATAATTGTTCAGTAATATGCATTTTGTGTATGGAATAAAACAGAAATGCTGATGGGCCAGCTTTTATGACTGCTGACACAAACTTTTTGAGCATAGCTGTATAAGATCTGCTGACACAAACCTTCTCCTTGAGAACAGCTGCAACTGCCTGCTGCTTTGGGGAGGGGATGGGGAGTTCTTTTCTCCCTTTTTCTGCCTCCTGTGGTGAACTCCAAAATGCTAGCTGTGCTGATAGAGATGAAGTATCTACCAATAGCTGGTTATGATATAGATGCAAACACATAAAAGACAAAGTCAGTTCCCCTCCTGGCTTCATCCTCCGTTTGTCTTTCAGATTATAAAATAATCCCACACTCAGCAGTATTTGAGTAAGATGGACAGTTATCAAAAGTGCTCCAGTTAAAGCTGAACACAGCATTATGCCTATTCCTCTAAACTGGTAAGCACTCGGGATAGGCAAAATTCCCACAAAGAATCAGATGCAAGGCAAGTTACTTGAAGGTTAGTGAGCATATTCATAGAGGACAAGTGCAGCTTGAGAGAGGGTAAGGCAGCAGTGTCTCAGGCTCTGCATGTCAGGGCACAGCTAGCGTTTGTGTTTTAAAAGATACTCAAGGAGTCTCCCAGCTCCCTGGTTCAGCACAAATAATTAAGAGCTTATGTCTCCCCTCATCAACAACAAAGTGCTTAAGGATATGCTTTAAAGTATTTTTCTGATTTAGGGCCTCAGTAGCTTGTTTGTGAGGATCTCAATGCTGACAACTCCCCCTTGAATGTAAAAGCTCATTTGGGTCTTGGAGGAGCTGAGGTACATTGCAAAGTCTTTCCTAGCAGTTGCCACCACAGAAGCCTCATTGCGTAATTTAGATATCCTACAGCAATTACTGCCAAGCTGTGTCTGGGTTGATACAGCAAGCATTTTGCAATTCCAGATTTTCTTGACTTGTGAATGCTCATTTTATTGGTCCTATAGTTGCCTTAACACAGCACAAGGCCAATCTTCTGATTTCTAACCACCCTCTTACTCATGTTTCAAGCTCACAGCTCAAGCAGAGCTGGTCATCCCCTCAGTAAGTCCATCCTCAGGTGTGAAGGCTTAAAGTGCAGCACTCACCAGAAAAGTTTGATCCTGAGAAAAAGCTTGGAGCTTTCCATTAGAGATATTAAAAAAAAAAAAAAAAAAAAAAAAAAAAAAGAAGAAGAAGAAAAAACCCCACCACTCTCCTCCCCCCCCCAACAAAACTGAACTAAAGAAACAAAAACCCCATCACAATCATGAGTTACAAGTAAAAAAAAAAGAAAAAATCAGTGCTTGCGTTGTAAGACACACTAAAACCAGGGTGCTAAGCCTGAGACAAGTGTGCTCTCCCAGTGGCTGCCACAGAAGTTGTGTGCCAGCAGACAGGAGGCACACACACAGAATTGCACTTCTGCATTCCTCCCCTCCACCCCCATTCAAATGATAAAGATTTATAGACTTTAAATAGCATAGTCTTTCCAGTGAAACCCTCTGTGTTGCATGCAGAAATAAACACAACCACACTGCTCAACTCAGCTGGATGCAGACAGAAAGCCTAAGCAGATGGATGAAATACTGACTGCACTGACAGACCGGCCAGCACACTGTGCCTCCTTCTAATATAAATTAACAATCCTGACCTTTTCTTATAAGAAGTATAAAAAGCGAAGCCATCCACAGACTCCCAGCATTCTGTCTTTATTGCCCAATTATATACAGAAATTTTAATAGAAAAATTTATCTTGAATTTCAGCAAGATGAAAATAGGAAACAAACTGTCATTGAAAGCTCCAGGCTTAAGAGTCGTCCACCACTTTTCCTCAAATAAAACATTTCTCTTTCCTGCATGAAAGAAATTATTTGGAGACTCATACCATTCTTAGAAAGCCATCTCAGATGGTACAATGCTATCATTTTGTCCTTTGTTGTCTTTCCTCAAAGAATTCTTCCAGAATGCAGTGGGACAGAGAAGGTAGTACTTGTGGGGTGACAAAAATTAATTGAAAAAAGCTAGCAAGATGTATGGTGCAACCATTGCTAGCCTCTATTGGCTGTGCACCTTGCAGCTGGAGCTTCATCTGAAAACACAATCAAGTTTTGTGCTTTCACCAGGCTGGAAGGTCTTGCCTCTCCCTACCTCCAGAAAGGGGGAGATGACTGGCAAAAAAGTAGTTCCTGAACTTGACAGACCAAATAGCAGCAACACTGAGTTACACAGATGCTGGCACACTAAGGAGAATTTTACAAAAGCAAGTCTTGTCCTTTCTGCAAGCTGCTGTAAGCATCTCTGCCTCAAAACTCACCAAAAATAGGCCAAATCTGCTATAATTCACAGACTAGCTAGCTAAAAAAAAAAAAAAAAAATTCAGGCTGCCTTAACTATCTATTGCCTAAATCCTAAACAAGCAAGGAGACAAAGCAGAGTACAGCATTCACCTTGAAGCAAATCACTTTTCTTGTCCTGAAACAAAAAACCGGAGTTATTAAGCTAGGCCATGTCCCAGTTCATTAAAACTTGACCTTTATTACTAGATCATTACTTCCAATTATTGCCAGTTTCTCCTCAAGGCACTATAAGGCAGTTACCTCATGTATCTGAGCCAAAGGATGAGTCCCTTGGCAGATGAAGGTTGTGTGGTAGCTGGGCAATGGCAGAGGGGGCTGGCTGGCTGCACCTGACTGTACCTTGAGACAACAGGTCCCATAGACAACTGAGGAAACAATTTTATTTCTTTCAATTCCACGGAAAAAGATGCTTTTCAGCTGGATGGAGAACGGTGTTGAGGGAGAATAGCAAATTTGCATCCTACCAAACCAGTAGCAGTGCTGAAGACTGGTTTATTATTATTAGTTTTTAACATTCCAGAGGCAGCAGGGGCAGCCCCTGCCTCTGTCAGTCTTGCAGCCTCCAGTGACAAAAAAAATATCCCCAAACATAGATCTGTGTTATTAAATTTATTTTCTGCTCTGTTCTCACAGCCCTGCCTCTGGTCCTTTCGCATCAGCCACCCTGGGGACCAGCAGGGACATGGACAGATCCTGTCCTACACCACAGCACTGGACGAACCTTACAGATGATGCAGTGCTACCTCCAAAATACTGCTCCAGAGGAGGACGTAGTTTAAAGGCATCAGAAGGGTATCGCCCCGTCTGCTGAATGCTGACCTCCACAGGTCTGTCAGCATCAACAAGGATCAAGTTGTACCTTTAGGCCTTCTGAAAAATGCCTCTCTACTTTGTGCCTGACCAGCCCTTGATTGACTCTTTCCTCAGCCTTCCTTTCCCACATAAAAATTGTATCACAAATGTAACTGACTGGATGCTTCTATATTTAAGGAAATGAGAAATTAGGATGACTTAATTTGAAAAATATACTCCCAAGCAGGTTAAATGTCAAGGACTTCAAAGTGAACAAAAACTGTATTTGATTTCAAGACTTGCTTTCATTTTTGAATCAAGAGACACGTGCATTTCGATCTCCCACATACCATTTGAGTACCAGTGCCTGTGCTGCAAGTCTGCCCTCTCTGTTCACATTGAAACCACAGTCTGGATCCAAGCACATTTCTCAAAAATTCTTTCAAAGTAGAAAATATTTCCACAAAAAGACTTTGTTTTTAACAAACTGTCAAGAACTTGTCTCTGCC
Source organism: Corvus hawaiiensis (assembly GCF_020740725.1). NCBI lineage: Eukaryota > Metazoa > Chordata > Aves > Passeriformes > Corvidae > Corvus > Corvus hawaiiensis. Next base: position 31,178,740 of record NC_063215.1, read on the forward strand.
TAAAGTCTGTTAGTATTAAAGCAGAGCGCATTTCAAATACAATGGATGATACAAATATGAAACCATTTTTCAAAGTCCCCGTTCTACTCACAGAAACATCATGGAGAGCTGTTCAGAATAAGCCCATGAATAGGCAAGTTCCCAGAGCCAGGCAACAAAAAAGCTAATGTTCCTGCTTGAAAAAGTGAAGCTTTCTCCCCTGCTCTTTCAAATTCTCTTCAGAAGAGCAGACATTCAAAATACACCTTAGATTGCTAAGCCATATGAACTACCCCTACTGGTGACAGCCATATGCATTTTTCCATTTTTCTGGTTAATCTGAAGAGAAATTAAACCGGACAGTCCTGCAAAGTTTGTTTAAAGTTTAGCAGGGGTATCAGAGGGGAAGGCTTTGAGGAAGCAGAGCCCAGTCTACTGCCTCTGCCTTACTGGATCTTGCTCTGTACAAGCCTCAGAGCACAAAGTCCGTGACTCACTCACTCTCTCACATACTGCAGAACTAATTGCTGGTTTAGTACCCATCCACAAAAGCCTGTGAAGGCTTCACCAAAACTGCACAGCACAGGAATCTTCACTCAAATGGACAGAAGCAAAATCCTTACTCTTCCCGCTTCTCTAGGCACAAATACAGACTAGAGAGTGAGAGAGAGCAAGGGAAGGGAGTAAAACCAGCCTAATGCTGCTTTAAATTATTCCAGTAACATCAAATAGATCAAAAGAACAGCATGATCTACTAAAAAAGGAAAAAACATAAAACACAAAACAACCAAACACTCAAACACATACCCAAAACATAAAAAACCCCACCCAACAAACCAAAACCCAAAACTACTCCCCACAGAAATCAGGAAATCAGTGTGAACTTTTGTGCACCTAAAATCCACATATATTTTTCAGATTGCTCAAACTGGGAGATGATGATAGCATCAACTACCTTTCCTGTCATTTCATACTAAAGTGTGAAATAGAAATGGCATTTTTGTTAAAATACTCAAAATAAGTCTTGTTTTTAAGTTGCAGACTGCAATTGGAAGTAGGAATATATTATATTCCTTTAAAGGTAATTACCTTGCTTATTGTAAACAGTGCATTTGGCATACTACATTTGAGTTTGCAGAAGTACTCAAACCAAATCCATGTATACATATTTTCAAGTACTAAGCAACATTTTTCATCTCCCACCTCTGCATTTTCACAAATTTGTTCTGTTGTACACATAAAAACCTTACACTTGCCCCTGAAAGACTTTAAATAACTCAGTTCAAGTCTCTGAGCCAGACCTCTTTCTTCGTCTGTCAAGAACCTGGAGTTTCTTTTCTGGCTACAAATAATTATTCTGTTCCTGTAGACAAAGATATAAATCCATGCTGTTCTCCATTTAGATTTGTCTTTAGAAATTCCATGGGGATCTTAGGGGAAAACTTTCCATTCAGCTTGTCTCTGGAGTTTCCTGAACTGACAGTTCAGACATAATTTGTCTTTCATACTCTTAATTTTTGATCTTTTTTTTCCTCTCCCATTTGGAAAAGCCCAGCAGTTCACAGAAAAATCTTACCAGGTACTTTCAATCCAACTACTTTTGTTCTCTGAGTTTCAGTCCTGCTCTTTTCCTATCTTAACTAAGCCACATGACGTGGCAAGTTCACGTAGCACTAACCAAATCTCCAAACTAAAGGATAGCAAAGTCTCACTGAAGAGCATTTGGGCTAACACACTCCCCCACCTCTGCAGGAGAGGAAGAACCTTTTAAGCATAGGTGAAAAGACACTTGGAATAAGATTTGCCACTGGAAGTATAGAAAATAGATCTGTCTTAGCAGTAGAGCTTGTCTCTCAAGGTTCGGAGTCACCAAGCTCCCCTCAGTCCGGTTACCTGCTAAGACTTTTTAGAACACGCAAACTTCAGCAAGGCTAATCGCAAAAGGCAGCTGATACTTCTCACTTTCAAAAGAGAAAGTAGGTAATAAATACCCCCTGGAGAGTTCTTTCCTGGGATCAGAAGGGCCAGGGTCCCCAGGACTCAACATGACAGACTTCTAGCCGTGGACATGAGTAGCTGTGGGACTTTTCATGAGTGTCACGACTTCAGTGAAGAACAGACAAGTTTGGTCACTCCTGCTCTTGCAAATCTATACACTGTGACACACACCTGCTTTGAGTGGCAATGGAGACTACTGGGTTTGTCACTTCTAATTTAAAAGCTTTATGCTACACACAATTACCCCAAGGCAGTAAAACATGATCTATTTCAATTTAGATTTGATCTGCTCTTTCTTGCAGGCACAAAGCATATTGTAGCTTTTCATCAATTAGAGTCCTACAGTCATGGAATTATTTAGGTTAAAAAGGGCCTTTAATATCATCAAGTCCAACCATAAACCTAACACTGCCAGGTCCACTACTAAACCACGTCTCCAAGTGCCACATCTACACATCTTTGAAATACTTCACATTAAACTGCACATAGTCAAGCAGCAAGATCTTAATTAGCAGCTCCATTAACATCTATGCTGTGAGTATGGTCACATACAAGAAAAAAATTTACCACTGTGCATATTTCAGTTGTGCTTTGTGAACTAAGCATAAAATCTAGTGGCATCCCAACATCCTTCAACAACATTGCAAGTTAGGCAAGCTGCACAAAGTTCAACTATTTACAAAGCTCACAGCTATACTCAAAGCTCGGAGCCATCTATTTCTAGCCAAGCAACAGAACGTGAATTTCATAGATCCTGAAATTATTTCATTTGTCAATATCAACCTATTCTTTGCCCATCAGAGCTGAGTTATTTTAGCAGCACTTTTTCAAAACACCTGAGCCAGCAGATGCTCTAGGCTACACAGAAACAACTGTATAGCAGTTGTTATAACTGTATAGGAGAAATGCAGCCTTCAAATGATGGAAAGCCAAGAAATTGTTGGTTGGTTACAATACTCAGTGTTCTTCTTGTAAACTGAATAATGAAACAAGGTCAGCTGGATGCTCCCATAGCTAAAAATATACTCAGGGTCTCAAAGCGGCGTGAGGATGGCTTGGAGCCAATTTCCACAGTGCCATAACTGGGCAGATCTCAATACCTCAACTGTTCAGGTACACCTGTACAAACTGTGGCTGCTCTACAAGCACACACTTAAAACCACTAGAAGTTCTGTATGCCCTCTTGTCATCCACGGGAGGACAGCATCACAACAGAAGCACAAGCAGGAGTTCTCAGCAGCCTTTACAATAACCCTGCATTAGGTCTGTAACATCCTTTCTGCTCCCCCAGCAATACAAGCGGGCAGTGCAATCCAAATCACAGGGAAAGGCTGGAACACAATGAGGCAAACCAGCCTGTAATGGCATGATTTTAGAAAGCATGCTTTATTGCAATGAGACTGATCAACAACATGGGGTTCTGCCTTTACAGAGGAAGTGTGATCTTTTTCACAATGGAGAAAGCAGAGAGTCTGTCCAAAACCAGGATTAGAGCCCAGCTCTCTGCAGTATTATTTTAACAGTTTAATCACAGCACCAAGCAAACAAAAATCCCCTATTAACTTAAGCAGGAACAAAACTGCATCTTCTTGTAGAGTCAGCACTGCAAGCATAAGGCTTATGCAACACAGCCTCACTCTTCTCTCCTTTTTGAAGAATTAAACAAGGTGTAATTTAGCTATCATACTACACTATTTAAAATAAGCAAGTCCTCAGCTTTGCAGTTATAGATTGCACGGTGAGTCAAAGTTTGCTTATTCTATAAAGTGTTTGCTAGAAAAGCATATTTCCATTTAATTCATGCTAACATCTTTAAAACCAAAGGTCAAAAACAAGGAAACAAAAGCTTAACTGTAGCTAAGTAGGTCTTGGATGGAGCCCAGAGCTGACAAGAACCAAAATCTTCACAACAGAAACTTCAGCTTTTGCTTTCTGTTTAATTAAACATGATTTTTATGAGAATCAGTTTACATAAAAAGATTTTTTAGAAACAGAATCTAATTTTGAATAAAACCTGAATCAAACAAAGTGTCTGATCAGATTTTAAGTTAATGTATTTTTAAGCTGTAAAACATTTGTTTGCATATGAATGAATATTTGTACTGCAGATGTTCCACACCTGTTTGCATTTTGCAGAAGGACAGTTGCTTTTACATGTTTTTATCTAAATCACAGCACAGGGAAAACTCAGATCTAGAACTCCATCTCTCATTTCAGGGCAATTATGACTGAAGTCCACATAATGTGGTTTTCTTCTTCTTCAATCAAAGCAAACTCTTTTTTTCTTTTTCAATTTTGGTATAGGTCCTCAAAGTAGAATAGCCTGTAATAGACTTTTAAATTCTCCTGTACTGAATTAGAATCAGTGACAGTGAGATTTACTGCATAAAACAGAACTTGACTTTTGTATAAGCATTAAGGGAAGTTGCTGCTTTCTTTCACTGCATCATTGAGGAAGTGTTTACACTTAAAATCAACATTATATTACTTTTCACCCTTTGGATGACAAGTCAATGACCTCCTGTCCCCTGTCACCTCTCATTTCCCTCACCAGCAGCTCTTTGAAACTTTTAATACAGTATTTTTCTAGTATTTCCCTTGTAAACCTCAAGTTCAGGTTGCAATCTCGGTACAAGCAACAGCTCTGCCTGAATAGTCCCACATATTCTTTCTTCCTTCCCACAGTCGCTCCCTATATTACCAAATGTCCTTCAAGGTAATTGTAAAACATCCATTACTACATAATCTAAAGTGTAGCTTAAAAAACTCAAAACAAACCAAAACCAAAGTTTAGAAATAAGGAAACATGATAACAAGAACAGTCCTCTTCCTCATAACAAAAAATAATAGAGAAACAATCAATGTAGTATGTTGAGCTTAACACACAAGAATAATATTGTCCAAGGTGGTGCCAAGAATCACTTGGAACAAGTCATTTTTGCATCTTGAAAATTATTCAAGAATAATTTTCTTGAACCACCCTTCAAGAAAAAAGGCCATGCCCACAATTAGCAATTTCCCAGAGATGACTTGCAGTGGTAGCTATCCAGATTACTTCTCCATGGACCCAATCCAAAGCTCTTTACTGGCAACAGACTTTTGAAACAGCCCTGTTACATTTTTTTTCCACAATGGAAAAACTCTAATTGATAGACTGGAAAGAATCTTCAACTCTTTGAAGTCTGAGATTAACAAGAGAAAAGGACATAATGTTTGCCTTTGGCTTGGCCAGCAATACCTGGGGGGGAAAAACCTCTGTGATCTAGAAATGATGCAATTCATACAATGCCCAGTATGGTGCAAGTATATCAGAGGATACCTTTACAATTAAAGGTCTGGAGATAGCAAAATTACCAGTTTCTCCCTTTTAGCAACACAATTTAGTTAGACTTTACCAACAAATCTTTTAAAGAGAACCATAAATAGTGCTCAAAAATTGAAATATTTAAATTGAAACAATTTTCTCTGAAATTATTTTAGCACTATGCTTGCAATTGTGTTCAGACAGCACCAACGGAATAATTTAATACAAAATAAAATATTCAAAATCCTGTAATTTCACTATTTTATTGGTTTGGGACTACATAATCTATTTAAAATAAACTCTGTTTTTCTTCTTCAGGAAAGAAGGAACTAGGACTTTCAGTAGCATTTCAGGCCACAGCACAGTGGTGGAGTAAGCAGCTGATCCACATAAAAGCTGTTTTGCTTATTTAGTTTTCATTGAGGTCAAGCCACTGAATTAGCTTGCAATTTAAACAAATCACATCAGTACAAAGTCAGGAAAGTGCGGGCCAGGAAGAATGTATGACAAAGTTGGGACTATTGGAGTCTTGTATTGATGAAACTGAAGATGGAATTTCACTATTAAATGCACAGCTAAGTAATATTAAATATAGAGAAGTTTTTTCAATTGACACAAAATAATGACTCCAAACCCAAAGCATGTCTAAATAAAAATAATATACTAACCCACATCTCAGAAATTCAGGAAGTTATCTCCTTCAGGAGGTTGTCTTTCCTGGACAGCATAGTCTACAAGCAGCATTGTCATGCAGTGGAGGAAGTAACTGTGCTCCACCATCCTCAGACCCCTCTCTCTGCCAAGGAACCATGTGTATTAGGAAATGCTACCCCCTATCGTCTGACTAGTCTGAACAGCTCATGTCTCCTTAAAAATGATCATTCTCGGGAGTTAACTCTGCTTTTCTTGGAAACTACTATACAAAATATGAGCCTTCTTTTTACTCATCAACTTAGTCCTTCGCTACAGCCCTGTGACCCTGGCCTTCACTTTACTGCTTCTTCCCATAGGAAGGCAAGCCAGAGCCTGAAAAACAATTATTACTCCAAATAACTGACTTTTTTTAAGTTCTGCTTAAAAGTTTGAATTCTTTTTTGTCCATTTTGTGTAAGTATTACTTCAAATCCTTACACACTGTTTTACCATTCTCCTGCTATCTTTCCACTCCCATCCTTTTCCAAACCCTGAAAACGAAACTCTTATAGAAAAGCCCTTATTTCAAAGATTTTATATTTAAATGCCTTTTCTAAAAAGCTGAAGCAGCAGGATCTGAAGACACAAGAATGCTATTGCAAAAGAAACTAGACGGCGATCTTTGAAGTCAACTATACTACGAAAAATTTCTTAAAGAGCACAAAAGGTGTGTCCCTTCCCCATAAACAAGGAAAAAGAGAAAAGAGGGGAACAATATTCTTTCTGCCAGAGTCACTGCTTAAGAAGAACTGCAAAACTCACTTTAAGGGTATTTAGACCATGCCAGCAGGATATTAGATTTAAAAGGAAAACTGTTTTTTAGCTTATTCTACATTTAAACTGAGAAGTTCTATTTGGCTAACAGCATATAGAATGAAAGAAACACAAGGAGGAAGAGAAAGATTGCCAGGACAAAGCGCAAAGTATAATACAGTCTGGGAAGCAAGTGGTAGGGAACACCAAGTGGAAAATATAAGGTGTAAGATCTTTGTATCCTTAATTAAGTTAATTTAGAGTTGGAGTTAATGTTGACACCTCTTATTTTCTTTGAAAAGAAACTGGAATTTGAATTCCTCTAGAACCTTTTTGCCTTCTGTTTCTAGCTCTTTTGGACAGAAAATGAGAATTGAGTAGATCTTAGAAAACAAGTACCAACCATTTATGGGTGATTTTGATTAAATACAATACTGGTGTGTCAACTTGAGGATGTCCACACTGCAACTTTAAGTATCACCACCTCTAAACAAAGAGTGTGACAGGTCTTTTTTAATAGCCGCTTAAAGATGAAAGTATTGCAATGCGTTATTGCTACTATTTAAGTTTCCTTCAAGCCAGCAGTGCAGCTAAAGCTAAAGCATATCATAAGGCCCTTCTGACCTTGGTCTGTACACAAGACATTGATTATGTGATATAGTAACATCATCTGTTTACTGACACCATAATGTAAAGTATGAAATACAGATTGTCAGAAATACAATCAACACAGTATTTCATCCGTGCCCTCCAGATGATTTCCAAGGCAGGGAGAGTAAACAGCCTTCTCCCAGCTTTGTTAGTTTCCACAGCTGAGAGTGTAGGATGTTTACAGTACCTGTCACTCAGAGCTCCCAAGAACAGACCAAATGTCAGCAGACCTACTACTGACTTCGTCACTGACTGCTGGAAACACGCAGATGTCAAGTAATGGGAGGAAAAATCCATACCCATGACCGTATGAATCCAAATCAGTGTTAAGTCCTTTGTGAACAAGTTGGGCAGTCTAAGAAAGAAGTTCAAAACAAGGCTGAGCTTCAGCATCTCCAGAGGACAGCCAGTGTTACTGCCACCATGGTACTGCAAGGCTTACTGCCAGTTCACTCCAAAGTACTCTTGCATGTCCTGAAGTTGTGCCTGCAGAAAACAGAGAATTCACCATTTTAATGGGCGCACATAGCAGAAAAACAGTCTGCGTTCTACAAGTAAGAGCTGTCATGTAATTTCCAAAGGACTTGAAGCTTTTAACATGATTTGAAAGTGATATTTAGAGTGCTGGCTCACAGAATGCCTACACTATCTAGCTTATTTTTAATTAACAGAGGAATGATGGTTCAGGGACACCTTTGAATACTGTGAGGAAAATAATACTTTTAAAGATATAGCTTGGTAAATTGAAGAGTTTGGTTAAATAACAACATGTGGCTGCTAACATTAGTCTAGGTACATTTGAGATTGTACTTTCCTCTCAGAAACATTTTAAGTATTCAGTTTCCTTGAAGGCATCACCTCTACGAGGAAAAAGAAACCCACACAAAATAAAATTAAAAAAAAAAAAAAAGATAATCCAAGCAGAAAAAAAAAATTCTAATGTAGAACAAAAGCCAAAATTCTCAGAAGAGAAAAAGATTCCACTTAAACAGGTTTTAGTACAACATAAGAAAAACTCTGGGACAAGATTATTAATAGTTTCTGCTTTAAAAAACAATGCATGTGCAAAAAAACATGTACAAGTGAGCAGGGACTTGAACTGTGTTACAGAATCACAGCAATGTACTTTAAAAAAAGTTAATCTGCTATTGAAAAGGTAGAGGAGCTTTAGGTGAGAGCATAACCCATAGAAGGGTTGCCCCAATACTAGTACTGTGCTCATTGTCATATGAACACCATTAATAGCACAGTATATTGGCCAGCTTTCTGAGGAAACAGCTGTTCCGTGGGCATGAAGTATGCTTCATTTGGACCAACGTAACTATATAGTTTTCTCCTCTACCATTACCTACATATCATTCCAGTACGTCTAAAAATCAGGATATCAAAAAACCCAGTGCCTGGAGGGAATCCCTTTGGTCAAGAAACAGAACAGCAGCAGGAGGGGAAAGAAGGGGACTATGTAATTGTCCATTGCTTGACCATTCATCAGGAGGCCTAGAGATTTGCAGGAGGCTCAAAAGTTGAAATAGATCTGAAGGCATAGATCATCTTTATCTTCTAGTCTGCTGTAAAAGAATACAGACTGCAAGGGCAAAGGTGGCACAAATTGCAAGAATTAAAAAGCTTTCTTTCTTGAGCTGTCTGTCGTCAATAAATCATCTCTCTGGTCAGCTGTTAAACAACCTATGCTAGTCCAGCACTAAGAAGATGCATTTCTCTGAAAAGGGGTCCGTGGGTTGGATCTCTCTCTAGGGCATACAGTAGAAGAGGAAAATCCCTGTCTTTAATCAAACAGCCACACCAATCAGATTGCCAGGTAGCCCTGCAAGAAACAGCCTGGCATTGGCTCAACAATGAATCCAGCAGCAGAAACAAAAGCATGTGCAGAAAAGCACAAAAACAAAAGTGCAGAAACAAAATCATAGAGCTGTTCTCTCAGAGCAAGGAAAAGGAGTAAATCTCAGAATAATCCAGGTCTGGGCACGTCTCAGTAGGTAATCTAGTCCCAGGTCCTCCTGGAGGTAGAGCCAGTTTTGAAACCCCACATGAACTGCTGCTAGAGACCTTACATTTCAAGGTCTTCCAGATTAAGTATGATTTGCAGAAGGCACTTCAGCACTTCGCAAGAGAAAGTTGAAAAATAATATTGTGGTAGTCTCTGATGGAATTTACCACAGTACGTGCATTCTTTAGCTGACAGGCATCTGATATTTCTATTGCTAACAGATCCTACTGTGATCCTGTAAGAGGTATGATGATGTTTTTAATATTTAAAACATCAATCATTATATCATCTTAATGTCCATCTTTTATTACCATTGGTTAGAATTGCTATTTACAATTACTTTTTCAGTACAATTCAAAGTTCATGGCTTAAAATCAGACAGCTGACTTAGAAAATATTGACTTACTTTAGACTCTAACATTAGAACAGCTCTTCCAAGTTTAATACTTGGAAACAAAAAAATGACCCCTCTCCCAACAACCCAGTATGTCCCCAAGACAAAAAACCCCACATAACTGTGTAAATTCAGAAAGCATTGATATTGTATTTGCTAAAAAGTAAGTAGAAGGAAAAAAAGTCCCAACTGTCTTTAGCAGGAAAAAATTCTGCTTTCAAAATAAGCCTATGAACTACTGGAACTGTGGGCCTCATATCTAAGAAAATTTGTGAGAGCCAATGCAGTAACAGGCAACATACTATCAGCACACAGAGGAAGAAAACTTGTCAAGGCAAATGATGCAGTGACAAGGAAATACTCAAAATACATGAAGCAAAAAGAATCTGGAATTTCAGAACAAGAAAAATCAGAATAAAAACTAAGCAACATATTATGGTCTCACAGAATCCCAAACACTTTTGAGACGTATTCTTCAGCTTCAGCATTTAACTGAATGACACAGGTGATTTTAACTGAATGACACAGGTGATTTAGGACTTTAAATCCTATATATGCATATATATTTCAGAGGTTTTGCACATACATTTCAGATGTGCTTCTGAAAGATGCACCAGGTAACTTCAAATAATTTAAGGAAATCTTCTGGCAAGAACTTCATTTATACTCAACACAGTAATTCCTATTCTAAAAGGCCTACAGACAAAACAAATGACAGAAGAACATGATGACTTTACATGATGCAATTAAATGACGACTTTAAGCACAGGTCCAGTGTATTAATACTGCTTCTCTACTGACTGCCTTTGACTTCCACATTGTTTCATGTGGCTATTTCCCTTTTTACTAATATTTATGTAGTCAAAGATGCATCTAAGGTGACATACTTGGAGAGGCTAAGAAGTTACATATATCATATCCTCTTGCCAAAATAGATGCTTACCACTTGCTAGGCACAGTTCTTCACCTATGTCTAGGTACCCAGATACAGCAACCTGCCTGCCCCAGCTTTCATTGCAAAGCATGTCCTCCTGTAGGTGTCTAAGAAATAAAGCTGGTGATTTGCCAGCAAGCTCTGCACAAAGCTAGGCTAAAATTGTTCTAAAATTGTTTAGATCCTACCCCTGAAGGATCTAAAGGAAGGCACTACCTGCACAGATAGCTTTTTTTGCAGTAGTTAATCCTTACTTTTGTGATAACTTTGCTGAGACCATGATCACTTGTGTGGCTTTCTCCCCCAGATCTCCAAGAGGCAAGGTGTTAGTGACATAAAGCATTCTCTCCCTCCCTTGGCTTCACTATCCTACACTTGAGGGATGAGACTCTAAAAGGTAGTACAGAGATTTACAAAAGAAGCAGCTGCTAAAAGAATGCAGTGCAACAACAAACAACCAACCCAAAACTAAAGCACTGCCCTGCCATCACCTGGAAAGAAGATACTGTGAGCTGCCCAGTAAATGCCACACTACCAAGAGACTGTAGTCATTCATTTGCTTTCATTTTACAACTAAGCACAAAAGGGAAGGGCTGAAAAGAAAATGCATTCTCTTCCCTTGATAGTAAGTTAGGTATTTAATTTATGGTAATGACAGTAAGTTGGGTGCCAACATGCAGAAATTACTCACTGCTTACTTGAGAGAATACTTGTTATAGCCAGAATAGTTGAGTACTATATCACTCAACAGCAGAGGACCAGAAAATAAAGAAAAAATATCCTGTTTGCAAACAGGGAGAAAATTATATATAGTGTAAGGTCTAACTCCCTTACAGCCTTGAAAGACGAGCTGACATTATGCTATCTTCTGTGTACTCATAGCCCTCTAATAAAGCTAATCTTTCTGCTCTGCATCAAGCACACCATTAAAATGGGGGCCAATGTCAATGAACATTATAAATATTATGCCATCAGCAAAACTAAGGAAGCACTGTTTATACAAGAAGGCCTCTTACATTGCCTTTTACAAAATTTCAAAACTGTCTCCAAAACCTTCCTCAAAATCTATAATGCACACAGGGAAGGCTAATCTGCTTACACAGAGGCTTACCTGATCCACCTGCAGTGACCCACTTGAGGGGCAAAATATTTGTGCTGAATCCCCCTTCTGAACACAGACAGCTTAAAAAAGCATCAGGCCCAGGGAAGACTGCAAGCTATTTAAAACTCTTCCTTCTTTGCCTGGTGGAATCCTGGAGACTGTGTAGTGTTTACACTTGGAGATATTCCCAACTTACCTCCTTCACTGGTCAGCCATCCCTCAAGAAGCAGCTAGTAGACAGTGTAATAGCCATGTCAGTTTGAAGAATTGAGATTTGGACTTGGGAAGGAACAGGGACAGTGTCAGGCATCCTTAGAGCTTAGCTAGAGTCTGGTGGATCCTCCTTCCTATGTCTCCATCTCTATGAGGTAACCATGAAAACCACAAACCTCTCACTACTGCTGTTCTCCTATATGAGGAACAATTTCTCTCAAAATTGCCAAGTTTTCTTTCTCACCTGCCTGCCCCTGGAAGGCCACAGAGTTTCAGTGAAAACTTTGTGATCCTGGTAACAATGATTTGCTATCAACTTTCTCTAAAAAAGCCTGGCATTTTCTAAGATTACTTCAAGCCCATGACAATGAATTCTGGTTTTTCCCATCTTAAACATGCTGTGTTCCACTTTAGAAACATATATTTCTACATCTGGGTATGTAAAGCAGAACCCTGGGGTCTCCGTCTGATGGGGAAGACCTAAAAAATGGAGGTAAATCTCAGGGCTCTCCTTTAGCTCTCCTTTCAGCTTCAAAGAAAGAAAACTATCCTATTCATTTTCTTAATGCATCCCATTCATTTTCTTCATGAGCCTTGCAATTATTTGAAGGGAAAGGAAAAAAAAAAATAGTAATGTTTCCTTTTCCATGTAACTGCTATAAGACATAGAAAAAAACAATCTGAAAGTAAAGTCAATACATTTTTAAACTAGGTAAAAGAAGATTAGTTTCAACAATTTTAAACTTTTTGCCTCTAAGAATCAGAAACAAGACAGTGGAAAAAGAACAGCCACCACACACAAGCCACAAAATAAGGTGGAACAGCCCACAATACATAAGCAGGCATATTCTAGACAGGGAATTATTGGCCTACCTTTGAACGAAAAACATTTCAAGTACTATATAAATATATAAACTGCCACCAGATGTCAGTACATCCTAGAGAATTGCAAGTCCCTACCCCAGGCTGATAAGGGTATTTATTTAACATCCCCCCCAACTGTCCAGGTACACAAATCCAGCCCTTCTGCAAGTCCTGAATGGAAAAAGTCACACACAATAGATCTCATTTGCACGTTATCCACATGAACAAAACCCAACAAAGCTGTAAGAATAGGTCTAAACTTCTACTGCCTCAGGACAACAAGAACCAGCTTGATACTAAATAATCTGTAATTAAGGTTCAATGCCCTCCTCTCTCATGCTTATCAGATTGTCTAGCAATGGCATGAGTCTTGGCCCCACACATTCACATTCCCTCTGTTCCTAAAGAGCTTTAGTCTCCTTAGATTATGCTGCAAAGTGACAGGGAATATTTAGCAATGAGGTTGCTAAGCTATATAAAGCTTTTCTGCAAAAGAAGCATTACCATGTCTGTCCTTGTGCTACAACACTGGCTCCCTCCACCTTTTCCCAATCTCTGATTTTTTACAAGAGTTGCAAAGGAAAGTGTTTCCGGAGCATCCCCAGCTGAGGTGATTTTGCTTTGAAACTTCAGCAGACTTCATTTAACTTCTTTGTGCAAATAAATACGTAAATCTATGATTTCTTGATGGCAGAAATTAGTTTCAGCAAGACATGGTACATATAAACATTTTTTCTGCTCCATGTCCAAATTCAATTACAAACTTGGCTATTAAAGCTATTAACTAGAGAGGTTTCACAGGCTACTTAAAGAGCAGGCCTTATTTCAGACCATTAGTGCACAGATTAAACAACAGCAAAAAGGAAAGAAACCCCTCTCCCACACCAAACATAATTTATATTATTTAGTCTCAGCAAAAATTTTCAGCTTTGCTAGTTTATAGATTGAGCTTCTTGTCCTACCACAATCAACAAGTCTTACTTTGAAGCAAAAACATTTATTAAGAGAACACCAGAAACTGTAGAAACCAAGAATAGAACTGTCAAATGATTAAGAAACCTGACTTAAAATTTTTGCTTGGCATATAACTACTTAATGTTAGTGACATCTTGATTTCCATTTGGTGAGAAATATTCAGGTAAGCAAAGAAACATACACTGACCTGTGGAAATTTACATCAGGAAAACTTGCTTGCGTAAGAGTACTGTAAGAAATCATGCTTATAATTTTAATCCTGGCTTTTAGCACAGTCTTACAAAAATCTCTTTTATTTTCTTACTAAATGCAATCAACTCAGTGCATGCATATTCTTAAGTCCAATGCAAAGAACTTTAAAAAAATTACATAATTAAAAGAAACTTGGTAAGTTAAAAACCATGAACAAAAAATTAACTTTTTAGGCCAATGGTGAGGAGAAGAACTTACTGAAGTATCTGTCTTGCCTTATAGGGCCATTTCAGCACAGCTCTAAGGTTTTAGCTTCAGTTTTAACTCTACCACACTCTTCGATTTCCTTTGCATAGATTTGTATCTCAGGCTGAATAAAATTGGAAGAGCAACAGAAACACAGATACACAGAGGTTTTTTCTGAGCATTTATGTTTTCTTAACATAGATAGCTCGATAACTTGGGATATTAATATGAAAAAGATAAATAAAAAGCAGAGAGGCAGACAGCATTCTGAAAGACTTAACTCAGATAATTTTGAAGGGGAGATGGAGTACAAACTGCCTTTAAGTCTATAAGTTGAACAGCAGCAAATGCAAAAATAAGAATTTGAAGTAAATCATTTCACAGGAAATGCTCAAACCACTTAAAGTAGAGCACCTCTTAATTTCATACCTAAACTAAGCCTTGGAACCTCCCTTCAATTCAGGTGAGATTTGTAGCCTCAGAAGTTTCTCCTGGAGGAGTCTAATCACTGACTCAAGAGGAAAGGCAAGGTTTGTTGGAAACCTAAGTGCTTAATTAAATAGAAAAACTACAAGCATGTTTCACCTTGCTTTTGAGTTTCATTAGGAAACATTTCACAATCCCTATTTTGTTCCATACAACTGCACGTCTTTGTCAGGTTAAAACAAGAGGTAATTTATGTGCACTCTCTAAAATTGGAATTTTTAATTCCTGAGTCTTGGCTCTAATTGTAAAAAGGACCCTTGAGGCTCATAGTTTCTCTGTTAACTTCCCTCCCTCAAATTCCCTACACGCAAACACTTGTTTCTACAACAGCTCTTCTGCAAGTCATTTTCCCCCCACTTTTTGCACATTCAAAACATGCAAAAACCAAACCCAAGTATCTCGGTTTTACATGTGCCACTTACTCAGACTGAGCTCACTATGTCCAGATGATAACTACTATTCCAGTAACTCTCTATTCAGGAAATCTCAAGAATGTTACCAGCATCAAGAGTACATGACTCAACAGCCAGATTGCCCACTATGCAAGAATAGTAGAATAGCTGGCTCCTTTCACCCGAGAAATGTAACTCCTTCAAAATTAAAGTTTTAAGAACACAAAGAATTTCAGCTTCTGCAGAAGGAAAACTGCAAAGATGCACTTAGAAGTTACTGAAAGTTCACATCAGCAGCAAAACTTGAGCGGAAAAGAGCTTACCATCAGTTACTATTTAGCACAACTTACTTCGTAAAATCTTTAAGTTCACCCTTGAGCGTCAAAGGGAGTTTTGGATTCTTCTCTACCTAAATTATGTGCAGCTAGCTTCTAGCATTTCCTCCACACCCACCAAGCAGTTAGGTCTGCTGTTGAATGCACTATGGCAAATGGCATTCAAGCTGTGAGACTTTGACAGAGGCTGGCACTTCAATAGTTACGTGGCAGTATTGGCATGACCATGCAGATGGAGAATGGTGGACACATGTTTTTCCCTCAGTGAAAAAAGTTCTAGTTAGAGATGCTTTTAAAAAAGGGAAATTGCGAGCCTGAAATGCTGTCATTTCTACATGGACAAGCAGGAATGATGCTTGGCACTATGCTTGAAATACTTGTACATTCAATTTTTCTTGCCGATGTTGGCTTAAAAGTTCTAATATATTCACAATTAAGAATTAAACAATGCTGGAAGCATTTCCTATTGCTAGTGTCTTATGGTTACTATAACCATATTAAAATAGTTATGTTGGTTCATTTGTTTCTAATGATCTTCCTTTTTCAAGGACTTACAAATATGTTTAATGTCAAAGTATGCATTATTAGGGAATTTTCATCCTTTAATTATTTCACCTTTCTTACATGACTCAATTCTTTAAATACCCAGATTTCCATTTCATCTCTAAGCACAGTAGTTGCCTTAAGTTTCACTTTCATATTTCCATCCTAGATCTTCTTCAAGTTAACTTAGCAAACAGTGTTCTTGCCAAAGTCCAAAGATATTTGCACTATTCCATCCCTGTGTATTTTGAGTTGCCGATCTTTTCTGTGACAGTCCAGAACCAGCTCTTCCATTCTGCTACCCACCTCCTTCCTTCCTTATCAGAAGATATTCCAATTGTTTTTAGAGTGGAGATCCTTAAAAGCTCCTCTGCACATTCAATTTGGGTGGTCTATTTTGTAATTAAAAAAACCCTGTCCCCTTTGTAAATGTGGTCCAGAAAACTGCCTCTACTCTGTGTCCAACGGCACACACGAAATCTTTCTTCATCTCTCCATCACTTCAAGAAAAATGTCTGCTATCTCTAACACATCATTAATGCTTGCACCTCCATAGACCTAGCCAAACACCCAGTTTTGCAGGTTCTTTAAGCATAAACTCTAAATTGAAGTCCTTTCAACTGATCCTTACATTTCCAGCCCATCCAGCAACTCCTTGTCTTCCAGGTTCACTTTTATGCAACACTCTCCAGTGAAGGAAAGGCAAAAATCTTGCTGTGACCAGAACAGATTCAGAAAACTGCTGCCAGAAAGAATACTCTAAGAAGTCTTTATATCCTCTTAGGGCCACCTGTCCCTTCTCAGTTGAATCATACAGCAGGTACTGTCACAGTCTAGGCCTATCAAGATCTGCAACCTTCCTTGCCCTTAGTAAGCCTTCTTCTCTACCTCCAGTATCACACAAGGACAGACTTGGCACTACAGATTACAGTTTGTATTAAGGCTCATTTGTGCTTTCTTCTTCACTGTGTCTTAACAAAGTGCAATTTCCACCCCAACAGCCTCCCTCCGAGTCCTCCTCTTCACACTGCCTACAC
Organism: Corvus hawaiiensis; assembly: GCF_020740725.1. NCBI lineage: Eukaryota > Metazoa > Chordata > Aves > Passeriformes > Corvidae > Corvus > Corvus hawaiiensis. Next base: position 31,195,839 of record NC_063215.1, read on the forward strand.
ATACCAGTCCCACCAGGGCTGCCTCACCCCATGCTCCACCCATTCATGGGCAGGTTCATGTACCCACTGTGATCCAGAACTGTGCCAGGGACTTCATAGAAATCACGGTGCTCAGCACCACCACATGCTGCAGTCACACTGAACATCTGACTGACAACTTATGAAGTCATTTAACCCATTTTCTGCTAGGGCCAACTAATTAGCAATGTCAAAGAAAACTCTGAGAGAAAAGAACAGGTGTTACTTGAAGCAGCAATGCTGAAACTGAAAAAACTATTTTTTCAGCAATAAAATCACCACTTGACCGTGAAGACAGCAAAAAAACCCCTCACCTGAACATACTTTCTTCTCTCCTAAATAGGCAGTAAACTTAAAACTTCTTTTGTAGTATTTCAGTGAGGCTCATCACTGTGGTATGTGAGCAACCCAAGAAGATTAAGTTGCTCATCTGTATTAAACAACAGTTGCTGCAGGTTGAAAACAAGCAGGGCTTCAGTTGTACAGAAACTCAGCTGAGGTTTCTGTTTGGCAAAGATGATGTATTTGAAACAAGGCAAGGACCCAGATTCCATTTGATATGGTTCTTCCTGATGCATAGATTTCAGGTAAATTCAATAGCTCCTCTCCTTCCCCTCCATGGAACAAAAAAACTTTTCCCTCTGTGTGCTAACAGGATTAAGTGTCACATTTAAATTTCATCAAACTCCACTTTGTTCTCTAACCCCTTCTCTGAATTAGCAGACTGCTGCTGAAGCAGGCACAGCTTCTCCAACTCGTTAACATCACAGACATGTTGTGGCAGGGATCCAAGCTCTCTTTTCCTGCAGAGGATATAGCTTCTGTGGATGTGAACAATCTCCAGCGAAAGCTTAACACATCGTCCCATTTCCTCTGTTGGAAGGGAGTCTCCCAACTCACACTCTGAACAAACACAGTCCTGGAGCCAGCCCATGGACAGTGTTTACAGAGACAGCAACGTCACTGATAGGACAGATTTGGATACTTTGGAACAAAAATACTTTGAAAGAAAAGAGAAGCAGCAGTATTTTTTTTTCCATTAAAAAGTAGTAAATTAAACATTAGTCAAATGCTGATACTTTTTTTAAAGCTATTACATATGGAGGCTTCCTTTAAAACCACATCTATTTTACTGTGGTTAAAGTAAATCTCAGGCTGAACAAAGGAACTGAGAGGTACCAATTTAGCAGTAGTTCTACATTTCCATCCCCACCTCTCCTCTTGCTGCCTGACTTCCACATGTGCACACGAAGGGCCTAAGTAGTGCCAATATAAAATAAAGGAACACTTTTTTTCTTGTGGGATTTGTTTTAATTTTTTTAAAATGCACTGAAGACCTTTAGACTACCCAAACTTTGTGAAAATACAAAGGCGGAGCACCGAAAGTATTTACAAAGGTTCTGGACCATCTGTAATTCCTCATACATGCACTTTGACAACCTTATTTAATTAGTATCAACCTTTCACCATTTAGCATGCTGCTAAGTATTAGCCTATTTTTATTTTATTTATTTTAAGGAAGTAGAACAATACAGTGATCATCAAAAATAGTACAGCAAAATAGTACATGCTGTACCCTGTACTTAAACAAATAAATACAGAAAACTATAATCCAAGGGTAGGATATATAAATATAAACTCTAATTTTCACGAAGTTCATGAGAATTATAACTTTTGGAAAACCCAGTCCATCTGGTAATTGAAGTGGTTTCAATCTCACAGTTACTAACACAGGAACGGAGCAGAAAGCTGCTCTCAGCATTCATTTTGCCAACGAATCAAACTTGTAACATCATATGGTCAATGTATAATACAAGGCAAACAAGCACAAGAGAAAAATGCACATTTTTTTCTTGTTTCTACCTCACATCCAGTCCTAAAACCTGCCTGGTGACTATGAGAGACACAGCTGGTATGAAGCAAGAGGCAAAGAAGTGTGAGAGAAAATGTGAAAATCCAGGCTCCATCCAAGAAGCAGGAAGGAAGAAACTCAAGGGTCAGCAGCAGAAGATAAGGGCAGAGACAGGCTCCAGCACAAGAAGTTTTCTAAGTAAATGGCTTGGCAACAGAACTAATATCTTAAAAAGTTTCTGTGCCCAATGCCTCCCACATTGAAGCTGCTAAATCTCATCCTGTTCCCCTCTTCAGGGCTATGAATTGTAGTAACATGGAACGGTGCTACTCATGGCCAGAGCTGCTTTCTGTACAAAAATGAGCAGGCTACTTCTCAGAAAACCTAATTCACAAGAAACCTCTCCTAGACCCAACCAAACAGTGGACAGAGGCTTCATTTTCTTTCACAAGTCTTAAACCACCAGGAAATCTTAACTGATGCATAGGAAAAAAATAAGGTAAAATAAAATTTAAATAAATAAATAAATAAATAAATAAAGCAACTGTGTACAGTTCTGCCTGTGCCCTTTCTGCCTAAAGATGAGGGCAGGCAGATAGTTATTTCAGACAGACCCCATATTAACTTCCTGACCAAGCCAAGTGAAAGCCTGCCAAGTGTTAAAGGGAGAAGAAAGGGATGTAAGCAGCCTGGGTACTTCCTTTCTGGAGATATTTTTTACCAGCGCTGCAATTCTATGGGTCTTACTGAGGGAACTGATGTGTTAGGCAGAGTACAGCAACATCCTGCTTTTACCTTCTGTGCTGAACAGAAACCCAGAGAGGGCTGATGGCAAGTGGCACATAGGCTGTTTGTTAGGAGGCTATGTAAAATAGTGAGAACACCTCATGATGCTGATTAAAAAGCCACGATGACTACTTTCCCTCCTAGCCTGAATTATGTTTCTAGCTAGACATATTCTACCTTCTCTTCGAAGCTGCAGCAATTGACCTTTGCCTGCTCACTGCCCCAAGAGGCTGCACAAACTGCACTGAAGTTACCACAAGAAAGTACCAGAAATGTTTCTGTCATCACCATTAGACACTTTGGCAGAGGCCAAAACCCAAATTTTAGAAGCATATAATATATACATCCCCTTCATAACAAAAAATCTGTCCTGGTGCTGCTCATGCCAGTGCAAGGAAACCTTGTTCCCTGGAGTGCAGCAAAGTGACACCTCCCGCCAACACAAGAGCAGTGCCAAGACATGCTAAAATGGGAGTCAAAGAGGAAGTTGAAAGTTAAGTTGGGTTCAGATTTTAATTTTTTAAACAAAAAAGTCCTCCATTCTGAAGTGACAAATGTGGAAGTGAAGATTAAATTATGTTCAATTTTACATCACGTGTCTTTGAATTCTTTGGAAAGGTAGAAAGTTGACACAAATCTACTGCATTAGAATTTATTGCAACAACAGTAATTTCTCTGAGAAGATCTGAAAGCACACACCTCATTTTCTAAAATGCAAATATTTCACTCCTTGCTCAAAGTGTCTGGAGGCTTAAAATAAGAGCAGATATAAACCACAGTAAAAACCTGTAATATATACTAGCCTCCGAGCATTACTGCATTCAAAATATATTAGTTACGTTTTTGGTCAGCTCAAAGAAATGTTTGTCCCACCAGCTAATATTTCTCTCCTAAGAGGAGAAAACTGGTTCCACAAATCCATTCCAGCAAATTAAAGAGTATTAGCAACATAAGCCAAAACGCAATCAAATCAAAGTGATGATTTATTGCTTATAATGAAAACTAGAGGATTTATATCTTCAGATGTTCCTTCCAGTAATAAATTGATATTCTATAAAATATTCTGTAACAGAGTTCAAGAAATTCAGTGCAAAATATTTTCAATATATTATGTATGTCACAACTCTGATTTTAGTTCATGATGCAATTTTAGCACATCCTGTTTCTACTCATATACTTCACACAACAGATTTGCGGCAACCACAGAAACAACTTTGAAAAGTTAAAAAATTACTTCTAAGGCAAAAGTGCTTTATCTGTACATGTTCTACTAGGAGCTGCTAAATCTCCAGGAACAAAGATACCTCACCAGTATCCAAAACAGACAAGCAGACACCCTACAGATGCAATTAGGAACGTTTTCTTATAGCTTTCATGGAGGAGAATGCATATGACACTACCTTTAAGCCAGTACTCCCAGCAAGTGTAGTCTGCCATCAGTTCAGAAAACTTCTCTGCAAGAGAGGCACTGACAATGGTATAACCAAGTCTAATGACCCATGTCCCATGGCATCAGAGAGTAAGTGCCAGAAGTCTGAAGGACTTAAAAGCACCAATACTCTTTCCAGAAATATTTTAAATCTGTTTTAGCTATTAGTAAATGAGTACGCTTACATAGTTAAGAGGAGATGTAGACAATAAATGCTTGTGAACACAAGGCAAACTGTGTGCATCTCAAGGAGAGTACCCAGGTAGGGATATCTAAATTTCAGCCCTGCTGTGCAAGCACCTTCACAAACATCAAACATTCAGTTGGCAGTGGAGAAAACTGACATGTGTAACAACAGAATAGTGGTGGATAGGCTTAGACCTGGGTCCAGCCAACGCTAGTGCAAGGAAGATGATTTCTATACCTTTATTTCATGCTTGCAGCTTTTTGCCGGTGTCTTAAGAGAAGCACTTATACCTTCTTGCCCTCAATGTATGTCCACTTGGCAGTGAAAGGGCTAAATCAGTCTTACATCAGTGATACTGACAGAAGATTCGAATTATTCCAAAATAACGCTGTTCTCATAAGCAGCAACTGCAAAATGCCTGAGGCAAAATGTGTCAAGTTCCAAATTTTAATTATTCAAACCCTCTACTGAAACACTCATGTTCTCCTCTTCCTAAAGCTACCACTTTAATTCTTTTTTACTAATGTGAAAAACCTGCAGATCTTTGTCATGAGGAGAAGAATGCTCAGATTAGGAAACTTGAATGCTTTTTTCAGTATGGGTTCGCATCTCCTTTGCAATCAGATTTTCAGCTCAGCAATGATATGGAAGGAAATGTAACTGAAAAAAAAGATCTTTTAACAAAGCTGGTATCTGCAGTCAGTTCCTCACAGGAATGAAACACCCAACTTTCCAGGACAGCACCAGATATATTTGTATAAAATATCTTTGTGATAGAAATGAACAAAAGAACAACATGGCTTCTTTACAGATTTCCTCATACAAGACATTAAATCCTTCTGTGTAGATAGTTGCTATGGTGCAGACTTAAGGGGAGAAAGAGGGGAGATCAGACTTCTTGTTTACAGGTTTCCAATATGCTCCACTTGATCCATCTTGAAATTGAAACCCTTTAGCTTCCTGTCTTTAGGATGTCAGATGGTAGAGAACAAACACAATGTTAGCAACTTTACAAAGCTCCCACATGTTCTGCACAGAGCTAGAGAAAAACATCCACGTGGATTAGGCAACAGACAGGAGGGACAATACAGTTTCAAAAAGAATAAAAGCCACGCTAAATCCTGAAAGACTTATTCAAGGGAAAAGAGACTTACTCAGGGAATGAAATGCCAGATTATCTCTGAATACTGTCAACACTTCACAATGTAACACGGCATGGATCTTTAAAAAACTACACCTTTTCGACATTCTCAGGTGAAATTCTGATTCTTCTGAGAACTTCTTACACAGGTTTTATCCCAACAGGTATGCTTCTCTATTACTCAGGAAGAGTAAGACAAAGGCACTTAGGGTAGGATTCAACTCTCAATAAGACACAAAAAGCATGCAGTCCTCTACAGTCTAAAAAGCCTACAGAGAGATTCAGCTTACTCTACAGCAGACATTTGGGGTCTAATTCAGGTACCTAGACATAGGTAACTGCTGTCAGTTTAAATGTCCTGGCAGTTTCACCTCAATTCCAGTTGCCTCTCCTGTAAACCTTGTATCCATCAGCATTATGCAATTCTTATCAGCGCTTTAGAGATCCTAGCTGGCACTTAGTTCAGGCAGGTGACCAGAGGGCTACTATCCAGGCCTCACTGACTCTAGCAAGGACATTTTCAGCAGCTATGAAGACAGAAGGCACAGGAACCTGGTGCAAAAGTATAAAACTTAACTGCTCTTCATCAGTCATGAAGAGAATGCATCCTTTATTCTTTTGACAATTGATAAGAATATAGCTATCACTTGTTAAATACTCAGGCTGCTCTTTATTGTGGATTTGGGGTTATGCAAGAGACTTGGCCTTTGCAGTCACTTCTTTAGGGTCCCATGTTTTAAAGAAGCTGCCAAATGTAATTTCTTCCCTAGATCCCTTAGTCCCTTGCGAAGATTAGACTAGAACCTTTTTGCCAAAACCTTTATATAACCTGTCTGCATGAACTGCCTTAACCAACTTTTTTTTAGTATGGTGTATAAAACCCACTCATACAGAACAGGTCAGCTCTCCCATTCAGTCAGTGACCAGTCTGGTTCTGTCATATATTCTGTTTCCACTAAACATCCAGGGTGAGGTATAAGCGACCACCTGATCCAGGATAATTCCAAGGTTTAGGAACTAAATGATGCAGTCTTTCTAAAATAAATAGAAAATTCCCTGCATGGACAGAGATGCCTTTAAAGACCTCCAGAGGGAGATCCTGTCTAATTTTTGGCCTTTAAATTGCTTTGAACATCCATCTTAGGCATCATCAGTGGCCACACCAGCATCTTGCTCCAGCCTGCATATTCAGCTCAGTCAGGTCAGGAATTCAAAACTCAAAAATAAATAGAAAAGGAAACAAGACCTGTGACAACTTTCAAATTCTATGGCAGTTTTCTTGCTCTCTTTAGACTGCCATTTATTTATCCTCTGCCCCAAGTGCTACTGTTTGCCATAATCTATTTCTCTTTCTTTACCTGCTTACTGTTTGCACAAAGTGTAAAAATATTATTTTCCATATTGTCACATATGCCTGGAAAGTTTAACTAATGCCCAAAACCATTTACTCCCCAGTGTTAGCAAACAGCCTAAACTGAAACAGTAGCATCTGATCTGTATTTATGCTTCTACCAGCACCACTAGAAATCCGGAAAGAAAAAAAATACACTGGAGGGTATTGGAGTAGATTTATTTCCATTATTTTTTTGTTCTTCCATCTTCTGGGATTTGTTTCCAAGGGAAGATATTAATCTTCTGCTGTTAATCCAGAAGCCCTGCTGACTATGTTCTGCCAACAGAAATCAGACCTTCACTAAGGCCAGACAGACAGAACAACTACTAAGTTTTAAACACCAGAGAAAGTATTGCCCCTTCATGTTTACAGGTACACTTTCCCATTTATTTAACAAGCATCAGAACAATTCTGCTAATGTAGCTATAACCCAGTTCTCACAGCTAAGAGATAAGGGATACTGTGCAAGAAAGGCATCCGGTGCTTCTATAGCTATACTCCTTACACACAATCCACCCAATAGTAAGAATATTTAAGAGTCACATAGTTCCCATGGAGAGAGAGATCTTGTCAGATTTTATTCCAAATCTACTGAAAACAGAAGAGTTTTTGCCAAGTCAATTTTGGCAAGTGTTTCCAGCATTATCCTGTCTTGCCAAACTGCATTTAGATTTTGCTGGACTTATTTACTTGTTCAGTATGCTCAGAGAAGTAGAACTATTTGTTGCTGTAGAGAATTTGGCTTACTTTGAAGACCTGGAACAACATTTAAAAGATGAATCAGAGACGGACTAACTTAGAAATTCGATCTGTTAACCTCACCTCATAGCACTAGTGCATGCTAAGTGTTAGAAGTAATCCATAGTGCAGCTACTTCAGTTCTGAGACCAGACAACTCTCTGAATCTCAAATGACACTTTTAACGTTTTGTTTTTATATAGCCAAGTTCCATCCCTCTCAAAAATACCATCCAACACAAGCTGTAAGATGACACTGACGATCCTCTTTAGGGGTCAAAACAACACAACTACGTTTCATGAAAAAAAAAAAAAATCAGCATTCTTTGCTGACTGCATGGAGATGAATCCTCCAAAGGCTTGATTTTCAGAAGACATCAAGCATCCAGTCTCTTTCTCTCAAATACAAAGGTACAGCTCTTTAGGACACCGTAAGTTAAAGGCTGATCCCTCTCCCACTGTTGTCCACACCCTCACTCCCCACAGAGCCGGTCAGTGCTCTGCTTCCACCCTGTCAGTGAGGCATGCAGGAATGCTTTTGATCAGATGCACCAGAGGTACACTGGTGACATATTTCGCCTGACAGAGTCATGCTCTACTGCTCAACACAAAAAATGGACTGAAAATATTTAAGTATTTCAAAAACATTATCTGCAGCACTTGTTTCCAAGCTTTTGGTACTGTTTCTCCCATGCTCGTCCATTCCACATTTTCAGCTTTACTACTAGCTTGCTTTTTCTCTTTTTTTTTTCTTCCCTGAGCCAGACATTCATTCTTCATGCCTCTCTCTATTCCCTCACTTCCTGACACTGCCCACTGCCTTGCAATAGACAGCAACCTTGCCTTCCCTTTTCCAACACAGAAGCGATGTACTAGGTCATAGCCATGTCCAGCTATCCTCAAAGAACATACTGCCTTGAAAAAAGTACAGAATACCACTTAGGCTTACATTCTGTCATTTCCTAACTCCTCACTGTTACAAATTCAGCCTGGAGGATGTGTAAACATACCCTACACACTTCTGGTTTGTAAATGTGTACATGTATGTATTTCGGTTGCGTTTAAGGTGAACGGCATCATCTTGCTTCCTGAGAGACAGAAGTATGCTACCATATGACCCCTTCCCATCTTCATTGTACTGTTCCAATATTTAGTTCACTTGCAAGCTAACAGGAATAACTGAGGATTTCTCTACAGAAAAAAACAAACCAAGAGAAAATAAAGGATCAAAGCCTACCACTCTCCGTCCCAGGGAAACATACCACTCAGTGACTATTCTTCATGGATAGTTTTAAATCTGTTCACCAAATTATAATCCCTCAGATACACAATTTCTAGACCTTTTACTATTTCAATTTTTTCTATCAGGATGTTTGGGTTGCCAAATCTAACATCATGGAATATACCATAAAGTCTAGTGTTTGTATGGGGCTCTCAATCTGCCTGACTTAACATGAAATAAAATAAAAAGACAACTTAACAAGCGAGTTCCATTTCCTGGTACAAGCTACTCAATTTACCTACTTTGGTTCGAGTCCTATTTCAGTATTTCTGTCCAAAATCATGTCAAGCTGACAGTCTATAAGCAGTCATAAACTCTACTCACCCAGTTAAGACCTGGCACAATTTAGTTTCCATCTGTAATCTGGAGTACACTAATTTTAGATTAGCAATCCACAGAGTTTTTTATATTACTCCTCTCCAATTCCTTGATACAAGTTATTGGCATCTTCTAAGCTATGTCCTATTTTAATAGTGGTTGTTAAACATCCTCCTGGCTTGCTGAAGTTGAAAGAATGCCATCAACATTTGTATCTGACTATGCCCCAGCTTTCTAATCACATGCCTGACAAATCGATAGAGTATTGTCTTTAAGCACTACTATATAATTTTGACTTCTACCTGATCATGAGCATCAACATTAAAATCCTTTGTTTCTAATAAAAATCTTTCCTTCTTTCTCTGTCCAGCTGTCCTCCCTCCATCCATGTCATTTTCTTACTAATTTTATACATTGCTTCATTATCTGCTAATTTATATTCATGGAATAAAAGCTGACAGACATCTATTTAGGGATTTCTTGTGGCAGGAGGAAGGGAAAGAGTATTTTGAAGTGCTGTTTCCACCTCTATTCTCAGACATTTTATCTTTGCTATCTCCCTTGATTGTGGATTCTTCCACAACTAGTAAGACTTTTGTAAGCCATTCAAAAGTGCTACACTTTTTCAGTTCATATTTCATCTTTCCCTTTATGTTGTTCAAAAGCTTTCTACCTTTTGAATTTCTTCCTTTGAGGAAAAAATATTGAATTCATCTGACTATAAACGGACTTCTATGAGCAAGATATGCACACCTGAGGTAGTTATCCTAGACTGACTTTGAAGCTAAAGGAGAGAAATAAGAAGGGCAACTGGGGACAAGTCATCCCATTCCTAAATACGTACCTAAAATAAAACATATAAAATTGTCATGTAAAAGGGCCTCTCCTTATTCATTAATGTAAGCCTAGAACAATCCAGCTCGGACATATTTAACTAAATATAACTAAAGCACAGCTTTAGTAAGTTCAGCAATATGAATGCTTATCATAGGTATTTCCTACCAACTTTCATGAACAATTAGGGTCCCCACAGAGTATTCAAAGATAATGATAACCACACTAACCCACCATGGGACAGAGAAATTATATTTCCAGTAGTTTTCCACCTTGAGACACGACCGTATTTATTTGCAGAACATTAATAATTCCTATCAGTTTCTTTGTGAAGAAACTTACGTATTCATAAAATAAGCATTTCTGACTTACTTCACTGATTCACAGATACCTGTATTATTGACCTGTCAAATGGCTGCCACCTTTGCTCAGAACTGATCTGCAGGGTCATTGCCCTGGGCCTCATCTAACAAGCTCTGCAGAATACATACAGCCATTTCAAATGGGTCTGACCTGTATCTTTCAAGTATTTGTGAAGATACTTATGTACAAGCAAGTTTCTCTAAGAAGAGCTGGAGAAGGTTTAGCAGACAGGACATTGTGCCAACTCTGCAGAGCTATGTGAGTGTTGCTTTATATGCTTTTCCCTCTGCTCCTAGTTGGGTCTTGCCCTTGCCCAGTAAATCTAGGGCCTAAGCCAGCTTCCTGGCTGTCAGTGCTTTCCATGCATTACACAGAAGCTCCAGTTACTGGCTGGAGTGTCTTAACGGACATCACTACTCAAAAAAAAGACCAAAAGCCCCCATAGCAGGTATGATTTCAAGGAGATAGCAAGTGAATGTGTCTCACATAGGCCTTCTGCCATTTCATCACTGTTTAGTTTAAGCTGTCAAAAACCCCTCTGTATGTTTTGAAAACACTTCAGGATGTTGATAAGGAACATTTATAGTTAAAGAATTAATCACTGCTATGAATCCCAGAATCACATGGGATGTCTAGAAAGGCTTTGAGGTTGCACAGCTTTCAACAATCAAAATAAAAACTTCACAGCTCATTCTAGCCCCCATAAATTAAATTGCTGACACACTAATAAGATCCTTACTCTAAAGGAACAGCAGCATTTGTTCCTAATGCAGGTAGACTAAGTGTTCAGCTCTTTTTTTTTTTTTAAACCACTAATTTCTGAGCAAGAGCTTCATATGAGCACATATTCCATTGAATAATGTCATCAACTACAGGCAGAATGCTAGCAACTAATTGTATTAAGAAATTCCAGAACACAAAGCTGGTTTACTTGGCACAGCATGCACATCTAGGCAATGGGTGGAAAAAACCCCAAGCCATTTGCACAGCTTCCTTTGCCTCTTTCTTCTCCTTCTTCCCTGATATAGGTGTGGGTGTGGGGGTGGGTGTGTGGGGGAGTGTGTGTGTATACATGTACGTACACACACACACACAAATAAAAATACAAGGCAGAGTATATCAGCCTTGTATAGTGGAACTTCTCAATACAATTCATTTCAAGCATACATATATAAAGATATATATATAAAGAACATTAAGGATATACAAGTTGTTATGCAGAATGGTGATAATCTTTCTGGAGGAAGTAAAATGTTTTCATTGCTCTGCACAGAACAAAGCAGACAGCTTCCCCAGAAACAGCAGCACACATCAGAAATGCAGCTATCAACTCTGCAAAGCCAACACTGCAATATGAAAATATTAATCTTATTCTCTAAGTATACAGAAGGTAAGGAGGGCAAGAGGAAAAAGAGTACTATAAACATTACTGTAAGAACATCTCTTAACAGCCTACGGCCTTCAGCAGAGTGCACAAAATCTTCCCAAAGCTTTTATTACAACAAAGTCGTTTAAAAGGTTGTTGACTGATTAACCCTTTATTTCTGAAACCAAGGAAAAAGGTTTGAAAAGGATTGAAAAAGTTCAGGTCCGTAATGGAGAATAATAGCATTATAGAACAACTGGAGTTGGGAGTTATTTCATGTATAGGCTGTGATGAAGACAAAAGCAAGCAGTTTTAGTTGCATCTAATGAATATAGGTGAGTCAAGGAAAGGCAAAGAGATGAGTGATATGGTGAAAGCAAAGAGACAAGACATCTCTGCACAGCATCCTGGAGAGCTAAAAGCAAGTCCTCTGTCCTTACACAAGAAGGGTTACAAAAGGAGTACAATGGAGAAGACAGAATGGCTCAGAGCTCCTCCAATTCAATGCTGAAAGACCTACTACTGACTGAAATACACCTGGATGCCCAAAGGAGATTGAAAAAAAACTGCTCTGAGCAATATCCCTCTCTTCCACTGACAGTCCTGCCTTGCTAGAGGCAGAAGTTCTTGAATTAATTTTCTACGCTCTGCACTATGAAAGGAGGTATGTACTTAATCAAAGGATGTACAAGGAAGGGGGGAAGAAAAAAAACCTTCAGCAACACAAGACAAAGTTACAGAAAGTATTTCCAATTTATTCACAAGAAAAATCCAAGTGCCAGTAACAGGAAGCCTGAATTGGAAGAAAATGCTGGCTATCCATATTAAATTAAGAGATGTATTGTTAAGTAAAAGCAGCTATGTTGACATCCACAGCTAAAAAGATGCCTCAAGCTATCATCTGGAAAAACACTATGTCACTGCATGGCACGTGGCTTCCTTCCCATATCCTTTGTTCATTTATTTGTTTCATAATAACTATTTGAAGCTTTAGGAAAAAAACCAAAACAGCCTGTATACGTCAATAGAAAAAAAAAATGGAGTTCATGCATCTTGGTCTATAAATTATTGCTTAAAGGGAAAAAACTTATATGCCAAATTCAACTCAATTCACTACAACTCGAAAGAATCATCCTAATTCAGTTTTTTTAGCGATACAGGATTAGTCCATCTTCTTTTATTATGTTTCTAAACAAAACAAGCATATTGTTTAATGCCTATTTCACATATAATTAACAAGGAGAACTTCTCAAGAAATATGGCGACTAACACTCCCTTTTCAAGCAAAGAGTTAAAGAACGTATCTGAACAACACAGTTTTGAGTGCAGCTCGAGTAGGAACAGCCGCTCAGTACCAAAAGCTTTCTGTTCACGTCATCAACTGTGTTTCCTTCATAACAAGTGCATATGTAGGCAGATGGATTGTGCCATTTCCAACAGTTGCCCTGTCATTTTAAAGATGATTTCCATAGACAGCATGCAGATGTAAATAGCACTGGTTGACTTTCCTCTTTTACTTTCCTCCTTCTTGGTTGGCAGACACAACTTCCACAGAGTCAAAACTAAGACCCCCTCAGACAAACCTGCTCTTCTCTTTCAAACAGGGCTGGGGAGCAAAGAAGCTTTTTAAGAATACATCATTAATTCAGTAGATGGGTGAAGAGGGCTTGACTTGACCTACCCAAATCTGAAAGCCAGGGCCTGAAAACAACACCCTTCCTCCCCAGGGATATGGTGACCTCAACAAGTACTAGGTAAGACAACACACACCAATATTTAAGGAAAGACAAAGCTAGCAGCCAGCTGCTATTTCAGACAGAAAATAAGGGCCACTGCTCTAACACTCTTGTATTACGTTTGCATGGCCAGGTTTTGGTAGCAGTGGACACTACAGGGGTGGCTTCTGTGCCAAGCTGCCAGAGGCTTTCCCCATGACTGGCAGAGGCAATGACAGCCAGCTCTGAGACGGACACACTGCTGGCCAAGACCGAGCCAGTCTGAGAAGGCAGTGGTGCCCCATGATAACATATTTAAGAAGGAAAACACGTTATTGTGCAAAACTAATTTGGCTCAAAGAGGAGAGGAGTGAGAATAAGTGAGAGGAACACTATGCAAATGTCAAGTTCAGTGGAGAAGGAGAGGGAGGAGGTGCTCTAGGCATGGGAGCAGAGATTCCCCTGCACTCTGTGGGGGTGCAGAGATCCACCTGCAGCCCATGGATGAGACCCACACCTGAGCAGGTGGGAGCCCAAAAGATGCTGTGACCCTGCTGGAAGTCTGTGCTGGAGCAGGCTCTTGGCGGGGACCCACAGACCCATGGAGAGAGGAGCCCATGCTGGAGGAGGTTTCCTGGTAGGACTTGTGACCTTGTGGGGGATCCACACTGGATCAGGCTGTGCCTGAAGAACTGCACCCTGTGGAAGAGTGACCTGTGTTGGAGCAGCTCATGAAGAACCTTAGTCCATGAGGAGGATTCACATTGGAGAAGTTCATGGAGAACTGCCTCCTATAGATGGGATCCCACACTCGAAGAGGGGAAAGACTCCTGTCCCTGAGCACCATCAGGAACAACCTGAGATGAACTGATCATAGCCACCATTCTACATCTCCTTTTGCCAGTGTGGGGGACAAGGTAGAGCCTGGGAAGGAGGGAGGAGTGGGGAAAAGGTGCTCTTAAGGTTTGTTTTACTTCTCATCCTTCTGCTCTAATTTTGAATAGTAATAAATTCAATTAATATCCCCCAGTTGAGTCTGTTTTGCCTGTGACAATATCTGGTGAGTGATCTTTTTCTGTCCTTATTTCAACTCATGAACCTTTTGTTTTATTTTCTTTCCCCTGTCCAGTTGTGGAAGGGAGTGATAGAGTGGCTTTGATGGGTGCCTGGCATCCAGCCACGGTCAAACCACCACAAACTCTTCTGAAGTTTAGCCCTAGCAGTTTTTAAGAGGCAGCTGGCAGAAGAGCAGGTTATGTGTCTGAAGCTGTTTTTTACAAAGAAAACTCCTCGTGTGCATGTAGTGTGAGTAGAGGCTGAAGAAAGCAGTCCCAACATACTACTACATTTTCCAAGAGGAAACATGCTGAACTTTGAGACGGTACGTAATTCAGGAAGAAGAGTAATAGAATGGGTATTGAAAGAATTTCCTGCCAAAGCACAAATATTATCAATATGTAAATCTTCACAGGAGGTACTTAATGCTTCTGATATTAAATACTCTGCCTATGCAAGTCCTTTCCTATTGCTCAATCCTCTTCAAAACTACTGCGAAGCTTTCCAGATGAGGAGATTATGTCAAGAATCTTCTGCCTAGATGGCATTTCTCAAGTGCATCCAAGTCTCATAAATTTCATTACAAGGTCACTTAGAAATTCTCTTGGTTGTCAATAAAGCCAGTTTTAAGCCCAGAAAGACTCCTCTAAGCACTTGTTATTTGTTACACCACAACTCTGTTCATTACTGTTCTACTTTGTCGACAGTAATATGTACCTCTATCATTTACAAATGTAACCTGACCGTTGCCAGTAATTCCCACTTTTCTTCTGCCATAAATACCAAAAATTCAGCTACTTCTACAATGCATGTAAGGCATACCCTAAACAGCTACCTTGGCCCTGAATTAAATTTGCAGTTAAGTCAACTGCTGTATTAGTTGAATTTTCTTTTTCTGAGTTCACTACAAGCTTTTCAGAGTCACTTAGATATGCAAGAAAAGGCTTTTGGAAACCTCAGCCCATTTCACCTGCTCTGTCTGCAGAGAAAAAATGATCAACCTAAAATCACAGCTTCATCAGTGTCTGTCCTAATTTCAAATCCATGTACTATCCAACTAAACCATCATCTTTCAAGATATTTATACCCAAATAAATAACTGGCTAAGAAGATATGTCTTCTGTCTTCCCACATTTTAATTAGCAAGCAAGTCAGAGCCACCTACAAACGCCCATCCCTCTGCCCTCCTCCTCTTGCTCCTCCCATTTGATCTCTGGCCACATTATCTAAATTCCACTTTGGTGCCACTAGTCTTGAATCAGACTGTAAATTCTTTTTGTAGGACCTCATACCTTACTATGTCCAGTAAGTGTGCAAGATGATGTAGAGTACTAATCCTAACACGACCTTCAAGCATTACTGAAATACAATATAATTTCAACCTGACAAGTATACAAATCTTCACTGAATGTTACTTGCAAAACACAGATTAGGGAAGTTTCTTGAATACAAAATACTTGTTTTTTGACATTGTAGATACTGTTTTACCTACCTACATGACAATAATTTTTTGTAAGAACTCTGACCAGGACATTAGCTCCTTTACAAAAAAAGTCAGAAAGTCCAGAAAGTCTTAGGGTATCTGTTCTTATGTGAAACGTAAAGGGACAGATTCATGTTTAGATTATGTCCTCTCATACTTTTATACAAGCATGCATATAAACATATTTGAGAAAAATGGATACTGACAACAAGAAAAAACCAATTAACAATAAAATTCGCTTTACCAAAAGCATAGATATTTAACATATGCAACAAGCAGATGCATATCTTCTCTGTGTGCTCTCAAGAAGGAATACACTAGTGCTTTCAGTATCAGCTTAAATCAGTTATGTGCTACAACCTCACTGCTCTTTTTCTAGTATGATAGCAATCACCATTAAGTACTGTCCCAATCACATAAATTGCTCTCTATGTCTTAGGGCTGTATTTTAGCAACAGGGTCCACCCACACATATAATTAGTTGGCAGGAGTGGAATCTTGAAATTGCCTCAACTGACTTCTAGAAAAGTATGAATCAACTTTTAGCACTTCCTCCTTCTTTTTTTTTTTCCCCTCTCCTTGAAAGGGAGGGTGAAGGGGAAGATTGCTGAACCTCAAACAGCTGAGATGCTACGGTATGTCAGAGGTGAACCTGGACACATGAAATTTCCCTGACCTCCCCATCATTTTTCAGGGTTGGGCCTCTTCCAGGAAAAATAGATTTTCAATACTTCCGCACCCCCCACCCCCTAGTTTCTCTTTCTGGTGAATTTCTAGCTTCCAGAAGTCCTTTAAGTGATCATTTCCTACAAGGCTTAGGATTTCAAATTCTAGATGAACCATTGCAGAGATGATAAAGATGTGAAATAATCTTGTAAAAACTTTCTAGCGGAGTCTAAAAACAAAGCCAAGTAACCTGCACAACCAAGCAACTCTGAAAACTTAGAACTGAGTTTGCAGTTAAAAATATATCCTGATTCCACTTTTGATTCTTCCTTTCAGAGATTGAATGATTTCTAGATATTAAGACACAGACATCACAATAAGGATTAAGCAGTATGTAGAAAAGTTTGGCCTAATTCGCATGCCTGTGATAAATGAAATGAAAGTTTTAAACAGACAGCTATGTTTTAGGTGTCAAACATTTCTTGACGTCTGTGGCAGTTGGCAGCTGCAAACATCCGACTGAAAGCCCCATCTGCTGCTTCACAGCTTCCAGTCGAGGATGTTTACAGTCGCTCACTGTCAACAGCAATACACATTCCTTGGCTGTTTATTTTACATTATTAACATGCAGAAGCCTCCAAGCAGGTTAGTTAAGATCACTACAACTTCTGTTGCTGTGTTGCTGCCCGTAGATATACACGGGACTGTTTTTACAGTATTTACTAATGAAATAAAGTACAACTTCCAGAGGAACATTTGCAAACAGCCAGGCTTATTTTCTATTCAAGCGTTACTCTTCTAGTATTACGTTGCCTATTTTACACCCAGTAAGAATTAAACAAAGACGTACAAAAAGAGAAATTTGCTTCCACTGTTGTACTTGTTTTTGTTCCCCAAGAGACTTGTGCAATCCTGTCACATTCATCCAAAAACTGCATTACTCTACAACAAAGTTCACTTATCAGCACAGCAACTAAAGATAGTAACTGGCACAAAAATAGAACCAAACCCTTCCTAAGGGTATTTCTCTAAAGTATCTGGGATGGCTTCCTTCCCCACAGAAAAGTGTGTGCAAGGAAATTATATGATATTAGAAGTTAGCTTATGCAAGATTTGTTTCTAAATAAAACCATGGAAAAAACCCTACCACCCATCCCACAGGGAACTGTGGGTAAGAGCGAAGAAGTTGTATAGTAAGCTCTGCAAAGGCTTCAATGAAGTTCAGACCTGCTACAAGATTTCTACAAATTATCTGAGCTAACCAGTTGCTGGCACACTTCACAGAGAGTTGGCAGAATGGCATTTCTCACCAAATGAAAAAGCCAAAATGATCTGGCATAAGAACATCTCGGTTGTACAGTTCTGCTGTTTGTTTTTTGTTTTATCTCCCATTTCCTTATTAAGTTAATGATAGGGAAAATTAAAGATTAATCACTCAACTATTTTTCTGAAGTCGTATGAAACCGCAGCAGGCAAGCAGAATGATTATATCACTCTAATTAGAAGGTGTTTTTCCTTGAAACTTTCTTACCCCCAAATGAAATTACCACACTGTAAACTGAGTAGGTTATGAAAAGACTGTAGGTGGAACACAGAAGCCTGTGGCGCATTTACTCAAACTGGTAAGCGTGAAGGATCTCTATAAATCACTTTCAAAACTCAGGGTTATATTTTCTATACTAAGGTTAAGAAAATTAATCTTTCAGGCAGCAGGTGAAAACAAGCAGAATTATGCTGGGGCCTTTCCCTTTATTCAATATCAACTTTGAGCTACTAAAGCTTCCTAGGGAATCACATTTTCTCAATGGGTCAAGTCACTAAGGAAACAAAGCAAACTTTATCAGTGCTGCACAACTCTACATTCCAGGAATTCCTAGCACTTGGCATCTATATACCACACCAGAGCCACAGGATCCACTCACCCTCTCCTTAGGAAAGCTACCATGACAGGCTATGAAACTCTCAGTAGGGTCCCCAACTTTTCACAAAGTTGGCAATACAAGGAGGTACTGGCCATTTCTGTGTGAGGTCTACTGAAGAACAGGGCAGTAAGAAAATACATTTACTATAACAATACTTTGGGAAAAAAGGAAAAGACAGCTCCTCTTTTGGCAAGTTCTATCTTATTTATCACAAACCAGCTAAGAAAAACACTTAAATCACCTTGTAAAACAATATGTATAGATAGTAACAAAAAAAAGCCAACAAACAAAACCCTCAAATGCAAAACACTGATTGCAGAATGAAGACAAATTGCACCTAGTCATTACACTAAATTATGATTTTATTTGTAGACACTCTGGCCTAATATCTACAACTTAAAGAGGGAAAATGTAGGGAGCCTATAAAATGGAATTAATTAGATGAAGGACATTATATCAGCAGCAATATGCAATTCCACTCTATATATGGCTACCTTTCAATTTTAAAAAAACAAACAGATTACATCTGTATGAAAGTCAAAACAAGGTCAATCTAAAACTGTGAGGCACTTTGTCACACAGTATGGACTGTTATGCAGAAGAAGGCAATGAGTTGTCTTTACCACTCCGATATTTAATTTGTAAAGTATTCCTACAGAGGTGTTTAGTAAGAAAGTGTCCAAGACTTAAATAGCAATTAACTTGGGGCTTGATACATGCTGATCTTGATAAGGTGAAACACAGCTGAACAAATACAGGTATGACAAAGGGAACAACATCCTAACTTTCCGATGTCTTCATGAATTTATAGTTCATGTCCCCGAAGGAAAAAGGGGCAAACTGGTAGCACTAAGCCCTGCTCAGTGAAAAAAAAGCTTTCCACTGCTTTTCTCTCATTCCCCTGAAATTTCTAAGTCAGGTGAAAGGATTATTGGTGACAAAGAAAGAACTATAAAAACAAACAAACAAAGCAACTAAACCAAACTTGCCAAGTGCTCCTAGAATTCAAAAACAGGGCCTCTACCTTTTCTGTTACCTTCCATATAGATGAGGTGATAGGGTAACTCAGGTAAATTAGTTTTTAGATTAGCACTGGAATATCAATAGATAAAAATGCCAATTAATAGCTACATAGAATTTGCAAAAACTTAACTCATGGCAATTATTTCCTAAGTTGCTTTATAGTTTATATTTTCAAATTTGCTTGTCAAAAACTTTAAGATCATCATTAAATATGGAGAAATATTATTCCTCCTCTTCCTGTCACTGACAGCACAAGAAGATTAAGCACACATTACTTATATGAACTCAAGTTCACAGCTGTTATGATACAGCAAGAGTATCTCCAACTGTTGCAGATTGAATCCAATTCTCCCAACTGCATTTGAGCTCTAAATGCCTGAAGCAGCAAGCTCCCCCTACACTAAGCAGGCAGTTGCAGACAAGCAGTTGAAATTACACACCAAATGAGACACAAAACATCCAAACGTTTGGGAATGAGATGTCCAAACTACTGATAAAATCATGAACAACATGTAGTGCCTAGTTTTCTTGAGCCTCTCCTCAGTATCTAATCATTAAGGATTTTAATCAGCTTTTAATCCACCCAAGTAAATGGCTACTACAGTGCACCTCACTAGCAATATATCTGCTGAGAAAAGCCCAAGAACTTACTTCTTGGATATCAGCTGATCCTACTTCAGTCCCCTTCATAAGAGATACCCCACACCTCCGGGGAGAATTACATTCTTCGTCCGCCAAAGACTGCTCCTCAGATTTCCAGGAATCTGTATCACATACATGAACAGAAGTTATTGTAATTCCAGAAGTGCAGCAGTTCGGATCACATAGTTCTCATTATTAGGACTGTCTGCAAGAAGTCAGATAGCTTTTAACAACCATTATTACAACTGTGTCCTTTTCTGGTACTGTCATTTAAAACTTAGAATGTGTTTAAAGTGACACATTACTACTCCTGAATGCAGCTGTTTCTCAATTAATGTAGATAAAGGTTAACTGCTAAGGCAGCTAAAGTATTCAGAAATGACACTGAAGACTTTAAATTTCCCACCAGAGGTAGGCATAATGATTTCCCATTTATTGCATTAAGAAACATACAGATTACACAACCAACAATCAATCTCAGATTTAACATCATTTCAGAAAAGCAAAATCTCCAGAGCTTTTAAGATGGAGAAAAATTTATTCATGCGCTCATTCTAGAGGAAGAAGGACATAGAGAACCCCCGTGAGAGGGATGAACAAACAGATATACAAGACAGAACTACAATACTAGGCAAAACCCAAAGAAACAGAGACTGAGAAGAGCATAGAAAGAACACAATAAGGAGAAATAAAGTAAACCAACCTAAAGTATAGGGAGAATATACACGACAGTTTTGAAATCTCAGTTATGTGCACACAACAAAAGCAAAAGAACTGCAGGACATAGCACTTAACTGAAACGTATATACTTAAAACATATTATTTATCAATTTGCACTCCTGACACCTTTTGAAGGTACTTGAACCCATTCTGTATGTGCCACATGAAACAAAGGTGTCTTTGATAAACCCATCTCCACCAACCAGCTACAGCAACAAGTGAAGGCTAAAGAGGAGTATGAGCACTGTTTATACTCTGCTATAGCATCAGTGAACAGTACAGTGTTGTTTACTCCTCTCCATTTCAATGTCATAAGGGAATCACTGTGAAGCCTGCAAACCTTAAGTATTGGCCAGAAAGGAAGATGCAACAGGTTCAACTGTCCCTTGGTATCAGCTGGCAGCAGTGGGCGAGACCCAGGTGGTTCAAAGCACTTCTCTCCTTGTCGGCAGAGCCAAGTGCCATGCCAGTTGCTGTTCCACAAGCAGAGCAGCACCCAGCCTGAAACCGCGCCTAACTAACTCTACATCAACTCCTGCGCCAAGTCCCAGTGCAGAACTATTAAGTTTGTGGCTTCCTATTTCAGATAAATACAAAGACCATGTACTGGGTCAGCACAAGAATAAAGATCATATATTAGACCAGAAAACAGTCCCCAGTGGTAGTAACTTCACATAGTTTTATGGGAAAAGCATTGTCCAAGAGAGCATAACATAACAGATCCCAAGCTTAGCAAGGAACATTTACTTAGATTTAACAGCATGAACAAAATACCTACAGCACACAACTCATTCAGCTGCACTGTCCATTTTCAAAGGGAAGGCAAAATACAGCTGCAGTGATAAGCCTCTGGCACAGGGGACAAATTACAGGCATGGCACATAGCTGAGATCCCTGGACACAGGAGCAGACATATGTTGGGCTGACCAGAACCATGTTCAAACACAGAATTCTGCCCCAACATCCTCCAAGAATTTCTAGAGCACTTTAATCCTGTATTTTGCGAACTGTCTCCTAACTCACATTTCTTATTTCCTTTATTCAGGACATATAATTTATGCTTAAGTCACATCTCTGGGGAAATATTTTATACCCTGCTTTACTCTTGAGAAAAACATTGACTTTAACTCTGATCCTTGTGTTGGTCCAGTGACTCACACCTCACAGTCTACAAGTTTACCCTTATACTTCTAATTTCAGGGTCAGGTTGTTAATGCAGGAACCAGTTCTGCTTGCCTATAGGTAGGACACTGCACCCATCCCAAATCCCCTGCAAATACAGGGAAGGCCATTTTTTACTTCCCATTAGTCCTTCCCTCATTTAGAGCTCAAACACACAACTGGGACATAAAGACTCTCAAAATAATTAGCACAATCATAATGTTTGTCCTTCATCCCCATCAGATCAAAACAAATACAGCCTCCGATCACAACACTATTGTAACTTAGCGTGCTCCACAGTGAACTGCACAAGCCCTAGATGTTGCAGAAGAGTCTGCAAGGGTTCAGCTTACACATTCTTACCTATGAGGTTGTGCAGCGCATTGATTACTCTTGTTACAAAGGTACTTGAACATTACCAGAAATTAGTTCTAGATGAAAGAGAACCTCTACATACTACGTGAGGCAAAACATCCGCAAAGGTGCGCAGAAAGCAACTTTGTTAACAACACCATGTTCTAAACTAATTTAGAAAATGCTTGTTTATTCACAGCACTACACAAGTAAAACTTAACACCAACATTTAAAGAACAAAACTAGAGTTCATGTGCAGCAAATGCAGTAACCTTTGCACACATACTGACTGGGGCAATACACCTACTCAAGTTCCATTCTTCATTTATTTCCAACAGCCTCCCCTTTTCTTGGGTGTGACCAGGCTTATGAAATGAGGGAACAGAATTAGGCTGAACATCAGTAGTTAAACACTTGCTTGTTCCCACCACTTGAAATTAAACACTCTGACGTATCAGGTAAAATGTGGACATCATACTGACAGGGCCATGAACCTGAATCTTGTTAATGTTAACTTGTATCCTCATCACCCTGAAAAGGTCTCTCCTCCCAACTTTTCAGAAGCAGAAGCTACAAGAGACTAATAAGCACATGATAAAAAAACACCCACCAAGTTAAAAGAGAGGCACAATTCAGTCCTACAAAGCAAGGAGAAAGCATTAGACTGACCAGTGAAACGAGAGAGAGGGTTTTACCACCACAAATATCCTAGCTAAGACACTGTGGAAGCTCCACAGCGCTCAAAAAACTACTACACAGTAATCAACACTGACATGCCAAAGAATGCACACACTAGAAAATTCTGCAAGAGGAGAAGGCAGAGTGAGCCCCTCTGGAACAGCTAAAACAGACCTGCATGTGAGAAATGACAGGTAGGAGGAGGGCACAAAAAAAAAGTCAGAAGAAAACCCCACTGTTAACTTCAGGCATTGGGAACTTAGAATTATCCTTCTTCCTCACCTTCACCCCAAAGTTTTCAGCGTTAGTCACAAAGAGTTACTCTAAATGCTGCCCGCACACAGCCTTCCACAGATGCAAACAGGTTGTGTTTTACTGCATTTTACTCCTGACAGCAGAAATAACTGCCCGGAGATTACAGAAAAGGAACAGAAAAAGAAACAGGACACATATGAAACTGTTTTCTATTAAAAATCCTCCACTCTTCTGACGGTCAATAGCGAAGAAAATCCCTGGTGGATAAATATAGATTTTGTAATCAGCTAAAAATTAGAGCTATGAGTACGTCTCTTGACAGCTCCAAGAACAGCTCTCAGTTGCTTAGACTCACAGAAAGTTTATAATCAACTTGCTGCAAAAGCTTTAATTTAGAACATGTGTCACTTAGGAAAAATACTGAAGCAAGACCTGACTTTATTTTTCAAATGTCTTAACAACTAATCCCCTTGGGATTATGTCAGGCATGTCACATTAGGATGACTTGGGCTCACCTTGACCAGCGAGTATGTTAAAATGCAACTAAACCTGTCTACACTTCCACTCCAACTCATGCTTCTAAAATTTCAAATGGTTACAGAGGAAAAGCATCTGTGGATTTAACATTGATCAAGAACACATTATCAAGGGTTTTATTCAACATGAAATGTCATAGGCAGAAGCAGTCTTACAAATAATGTAAAATTCATTTTCTACACACCTGAATTCAAAAAAGAAGGGGAAACTTTTCTGCAGAAAAATCTATTTGCTGTGGTAGGCTGCTATTGTAAAAGGTATATTTATACAGTACAAGCTTTTGGTGCAAAGGATTACATATGCAAATGGCTGAGTTAATAAACTAGAGCTGAGAATGAGCTTTTCCTGTTCCTGTTAATTTATGGCCCGGCACCACATTCCTTTCACGCAATGCCATAATCTTCAGAGAATGAGTTCACATTATCCTCCTCAGAGTAATCTAGGAATGCAGATAGAAAGTACATCAGCCATCACCTTCATAAGACTCTCCCGCTTTACCCTCAAGGGTTTAGGTGACTGATAAGGTTTTAGATATTATTAAAACTTCAAACATCCGTTCTTGGCTGCTACTACCCTCCGAGCACACAGCTTCCTGCCAGCGGGTACTTGTACCAACACTAAAGCCTTCACAACATTGATTCAACCAATACTGCACGTCCAAACCACCACGTGGTTCTCCAATCCCCTGCTCACCTTGTCACTCCTCAACTGCTGAAATGCAAGAATGTGCAACTTCCAGATCTGTCCTTTATCCCAACAATAAAATAAGGAGTTTGGGAATACACCAGCTGCACCAGAAACCTTTTTGTACAATACAAACATTGGCACAAGAAGAGTTCAGGTATAAATCCCCCTCTAGACATGTCTCAGCCACAACCCAAAACTTGGCTTTCACTCCCCCAGTTGAATGCCTGCACCCATGTGGTGATGCCATCCATGTTTTGACCACTGCTTTCAACAGAAGAGGCTCAGTCCAGGAGCTTCTGCCACCCAGGAGAGCCACCACATTCAAATCACTCCCCCAAATCAGCAAGATAACCTCTTTGGAAAAGGGGACCCTGCTCAGGCATCTCATTCCAGGACAGTATTTGCAACTGCAAATAACAAATGGATTGATACCTTCACCTAGTTAGACCCAAGACTTAAGCCTCTATAAAAGCTAAGCTGCAGAGCAGATCTCTCTCTCCATGTCCTGCTGTAGAGGTGACCGAGGCACCTCTGAGGTGACAGAGGACACCTTGCATGGCCTTTTCCTGCAAGTCGCACAGACAAAGCAGGTGCCAATTCTGGGCTACGAGCATCAGGGCAGCTGCAGGTCAGGCATCTGCACACTCCAGCCCTTAGGCCACCCTGGATGTTTTGCCTCCTCCTTCTGTCAACTGTACAGAAAGTACAAACATGCTCCTGGCACATTTATCTTCACTCAGCTTTCTGAAGAATCAGTGAAATGAATCACATGTGGCACTTGTATCTATTCTACTAAAATAAACAAAACTCAACCACAGGATCACTTTTTAGTATTCAAAGCACTCATGCGCTGATGGACACAGCCCTGATGAAAATACTTGCTCAGATGACAACTCCTCCCTCTGTGGGCTTTAACAGCTCCTAACCCAGTGCAGGGTCAGGGCAGTTACCTGGCTGCAAATGCACCTTGAACATCACATCTGTCTTCAGTTAGGGGAAGGGGATTCCAGTACAAAAGCAGCATTAACAAAATAACTCAGAAAACTACAACAGCAATATACCAGGTCTCTATAAGTAGATTTGTAACTAAGAATAAGAGCTATTAATCAGTTTTCAATGGTAACAGCAAAAAGCTAATGATGTATTAGGAGCCACTGACACTGCATTTAACATTTAGTATTTCCCTCATTTCTCACAAGGTGACAGACAGACTTACAAATTCATGATATGACACAAGAGGTCTCAACACACAAAAACTATTACCAACTATATTAACCTCATCGGGAAATCTATCCAGAAAGTGAATCCAATAGAAATTAATCTTTAACCAGATCTTTTGACAGTGAGCTCATAAGTAATGTTTCCATTCCCAGTATCTGTACGAGTTCGAGTTACAACAACGCTATGGACAACAGCCATAAAGAGGTAGCACGCATTTTAACATGTGTATATTAGGTTTGACTTTAAGAGCCAAGTTTTTGGTGGGAGAGGGGAGTTATCTTCTGCAGTCAACCTTTTTAAACTAAGCCTTCTCCATTCAAACAGCTGGCATATAGAAGAGCTTAAAACATAAAAAGCAAAGTGACCTATTGTGTTTTGACTCAAACTAGCTACAGAAGTAACCTTCAAGGTTACCTTGCCCTATGTGCGGCCTCAGGAAGGAAAAAAACCACAGTTTCAGCAAAGGAATTTCTTGCCTGGCTGGAGGCCACACCCGCCACAACAACTGATGGCAGGAAAGCATTTGGGTTCACAACTCTACCCGTAGCACCCAGCCGGAGGCGAAGCAAAACTTTCTCATTTTCGGAGAAGAAAAGAAACTCTTGCTCAATAAGTAGCAATTATGCTGCAGAATTTATATGCTGAGCACGGCTGAATGTAGGAGCACCAGATCAGTCAACCATAGCTTTAGTGCTTTGAGTATGATTAACAGAATGAACTTTCAAAGGTCAATTAAATGTCAACACATTTTAAAGAGATATTCTTCTTAAGCTGGGGTGATGTGTAACAACAGTACCTTCCAGAGCTGCTGTGCACTTTCACCTTAAAATTTTACCCATCTTATACTTACATGTGCAGATATAAAGATGATAACTAATTAACCTTTGATAGAAAATAATGGCTATTTACGCTCCTGGCTTTTCTATCACTAAGCCGTCTTTATTACTTGTGTCTAACCAAGTTCACAGAGACACTTGCCCCAAAATTTCATTTCAACTGTCGAGGGTGTGAGCAAAGTGAGAAGAAAAGGAGCAAGAGCAGTTTGAAAGTCTAATAACTTACTAAATGAAAATGAGAAGAGGCTTTTGATATGCAATTGAGCTGCCTCGATGTAAATCTGGAGGAGGATTGGGGGGGGGGGACGGGACCGTAACTGAATTAATTATGAACGCATTAATCATGACTTCAGGCAGCCCAGTGATTTATCTCTTCACTTCTAAACATTTCTGACAATTGAAACTTCAGCTAACTAGCTCAAGACATCTTAAACGCGGAAAAGCTGAACGCTCAGTACGATTCATTTAAGCCACCCCTCAAACGGGACGCTCAAATCATTAGCTAGTTTAAAAGTTTAAAAAAAAAAAAAAAAAAAAAGGCATCCATCTCAGTACAAACTAAAAGGATCAAAATCCCGACCAAGGCCTCACAACAATACCATAATCGTTCTGACATGAGCAATATTTATTCAAAACCAGAGCTAAAGAATAATTTGAGAGTTGGGAAAAACCAGCAGAGAGCCGCACTCTGTGCAGACGCCAGAAAACGGGCTGGAGAGTTTTCCTTCCACAAGAGCAGCGGTCCCGCCACCTCTTCACAGGTAGGTTTGTAACTCCACGCAATTTTAGGAAGAGTTTTTTAGGAGGTTCCCGCTCCGGCCCTGACAGTCCCGCCAGGTTTTGAGCCAGGTGCCGCGGGTTGCGCACGGTGACGGCTCTCCCTAGACCGGGGCCAGGGCGGACAACCTTCTAAGTTCCTAAAAAGTTTCCAGACGCGGGGGCTGCTTGACCCCCACCGGCTCCGCGGGGGCCGCCCCGTCCTGCTGCACCTGCGGCCCCGGCCGGAGCCCCGGGAGCTGCGGGCGCAGGGGGCAGCGCAGCGCGGCCCGGCCCGCAGGTGCCCCGGGACCCCCGCCCGCTCCTTACCTGGACGGGTCCCGCCCAACTTTCCCACTCCGGGCGAAACTTGCGGCAGGCAGCGGGCCCACTCCCGACGGCCACCTCCAGTCCAGTTCAGCCCGTCCCGTCCCGTCCCGCCCCAGCCCCCCGCCCGCCCGGCCACAGGGGCGGGGAAAGGGGGCGGAGGAAAGCAAGCCCGCCC
Organism: Corvus hawaiiensis; assembly: GCF_020740725.1. Classification (NCBI taxonomy): domain Eukaryota; kingdom Metazoa; phylum Chordata; class Aves; order Passeriformes; family Corvidae; genus Corvus; species Corvus hawaiiensis. Next base: position 31,223,762 of record NC_063215.1, read on the forward strand.
CGCGCTAGGCATTGTACGCCCCCGGAGCGCCCTTCCCAGCGGTTGAGGCGGCGTAGGCTCCTCCTCCCCTCGCCATGTTCTTTGTTTCTCCCGCTTTTCCCGGCCGTTCCCGGTGACGCCGCGGCCGCCCCGGCGGGGCCGGCGGAGCGGAGCGGGGCCGCCCCGGCCGCAGGTGACCGAGCGGCCGCCCCCGCCCGAGCGCCGCCCCCCCGCCGGAGAGGATCCCGGCCCGCTCCGCCAATGGGCTCGGGGCAGGGGGCGCCCCGGCCAATGAGGCGCCGGGGAGCGCGGAGAGCCCCGCGCGGAGCCAATGGGGCGCGGCCCGGCGGGCGGGCCCGCCTCCCCCGCGCGGCGCGCGGCGCGGGGCGGCCGGCGGGGGCAGCGCGCGGGGCCGGCCGGGGCGCGCCGGGCTCGGTGCGGGCTGCGCGTCCCCGCGGGGCCCCCGCGGCACGGCCCGACCTGCCCGCCTCGCCTGCCCGCCCGCAGGCTTGTTCCGGGAGGCGGCAAGCTAGGACGGAAGAAGGACTTGAGGACAAGCAGAGTGATGTCCCCGCTGGCCGTCCGGAGAGAGGAGTTGGTAGAGACCAAAAGCCTCCCTTGACTCGCCCTTACGTCAGTTTTGGATTGTAGGGAACACCAAGTCCCTTATATACCCAAGCAGCGAGCAGAAGAAATGGTAGCGATAACTCAGAGGTGAAAACCGCTACTTGGGGTCTCCCATGTCTATCGTGGAATTACCACGATTTGAGATCACCCAGTCCGACCGTCCCCCTGGCGCTGTAACCCTAAACCACGTCACTCAGCAGCACAACCGGAGACTTCTTGAGCACCTCCAGGGGTGGTGGCTCCACCATCTCTCTGGGCAGCTATTCCAGTGCCTGCCCACCCTAACAGTAAAAAATCTTTTTCTATTATCTAATCTGAATCTCCCGTGTCTCACCTTAAGGCCACTTACTCCAGTTCTCTCACTATGTTATGCTCATTTGGTGACCGACAAGTATGCACCATTCGGTCCTACCCTGTAAGTCACAGTTATGCACCTCAAAACTGGATGTTTATTGTTTATTCTCAAAATATATATTTTTATTGCTTGGTGCTTGAACTTCTGTCATTATTCCAGTCCTCAAGTTCAGGCAAACCCTTTTCCAGGCTATCCTGATCTTTCTAGTGGCTGTTTCTCCCAGCTGCACCATCAGGGAATGTCACTGGTACACTCCGTAATTAAGTGCGTGGATGGACATGTTAAACTTTAGGTAGGTGTGATGCCCGATCCCTCTGGAGCTTCTTTCTGTGAAGGAGTACTCACTCTGTGGCATCTTTTAGCCAGCTTCTTACCCATGCTGCAGCATCTCACCAACCCCTGTAACAGTTTTCTGTGAAATTATGTACCAAATGCTGACTGAGATCTAGTCATGCTGAACCTCCTGCCTTCTCCTTATTCAGGAACCTTCCTTTGCTCACAGAGGGTACTGGGTTTGCTTCACAAAATACACCTTTGGTAAAGTCCTGTTGCATTTTATCCCACTTTCCACTTACTTGCACCTATTTAACTGTATTCTCCTTACATATTTGCTCTCAATCCTTAGTGACTTATGGCAGTAGACAGATAGTCTGCAGTTGTTGGTGCTGATTTTGAATGCTGGCAGTAAAAGCACACCAGTGGGTACCCCATGTGGGCTTCCTCCTGGGAAGAACATCTGACTCTTGCCCTTTGATGACGATTTCCATGGAAGAAGTCCTATGCCAGTGATATAGCAGAAATAGAGGTTAATTCCTGCTTGTATGCCATACGCTGTGTCTTGTGGCCGTGGAAGACTCATCAATATTATGATTAACAAAAATAGATTTGGCTAACTTGGATTTTTCTCCCATACATGGCATGAATGTCCTTCTTTCTCAGCCTTTAGTCTTGAGAGACGAATATCCGTGTGTAGGCACCCCTCCTGTGCATCTCAAAACAGAGCCTGGGCTTAGATTTTTTTGCTGCATTTCTATTTCTCAATTAAGATCTGACCTACTGATCTGATTTGGTACTTTTCTGTTGTCTGCAGGTTTTAGCACAGATGTTCAGGTGTTATTATTGTTTACAAGGCTTGCATTTCCATCACAGCCAGACATGAGTCCAGGGACAGAGCCTAGCCGTGCCATTGTGGTACAAATGTCTCATCAAGGATAAACCTGCCCCCAACAACCCACAGCTCAAGTTGGGCAAGATGTAAGGGATGCTAAAGGACCAATGACATCTAGTATTTATACTGGAATAGTTACCTAAGAATTAAACCAAATTTCAGCAGCAGAGCAGGGCAAAAATTTCGGAATTGCTCATATCCATACTCCGTAAATCCCTCCTGCAAAAGCCCAGCTTCACAATATGTGGGTGAAGTAAGATGCTGGTCACAGCAGATACATAGTGGTCTGCATTGCCTTTATGGTCTACCTCTGACTGACCCAGGGTAATTGGCCATGTTCCTCATAACCAGTTTCAAATGTGAGGAAAACTTTTCCTAAGCCACTTTTACAGGGGAAGAGGGTTGTGTAAGTGTCATATCTCACTACCGCCATCAACTAAGGGCAGGAATGGGCACTGCTGCTCGGCTGACATCTGGTAACCCCATCAGAGGTGATCTGGTAACCCCATCTCACCAGGCTTTAACACCCAGATGGATCAATCAGAAGGCTGAGTTAGCCCAATCTTGCTGGCCTTTGAAGACCTGAACATTACTTGTTTACACTTAAAGTAGATTGGTAAACATATAAAATTTGGTCACATATTTAAAATGTGCAGGCCTATATTTATTACCTTTTTTCACTCACATTTTTTTATTGTAATATCTGTGAGTGAAAGCTATTACACCGCCAAATGAAATGTTCTTTGAGTTAGAAAAAAAATGGTGTCTACTTTGTTAGGGGCATATCTCTTACAAACATGGTAAGTCAGTGGTGCTCTTGTAGTGATTAATGGAGATGCCATTCAGAGTTCGTGGGGTGGAGGGGATTGGGGTTTTTTAATTACCAAGATAAACACCTTATCAAGTCCATTGCTCAAAGACAAAACAACTGTGTTTTACTTACTTTCACTGCTGTAGTGAGATGAAAAAGTGGTGATATATTCTCCCCAGAGGTCATCATAGATACAAATAAGGTTGTGGATCTAATAAATATACACAGACTGGTGGACAAAGCCCGGGGTTTATTGTACTGTAAGAGAAACTGAACAGAAGGGAAGGAGGAGATTAAACAAGGCATTTGGAAAGAAGAGGTATCTACCTTACATGGCATCTGGTTTGCAGTAGAGCTGCTGGATGGGAGGCTGAAAGGAACAAAAAGCACAGTCATTTAATTTAATTTTTTAATGAAGGACAAACACACTGCAATATTAAGAGCAAAACCAGTAATATCTTCTTGCCTCTTCTGATCCAAACTCAAGAAATTTGTCTCACATCCCTTTTGAGCCAATACTCATGCTCTCACATATTATTTCCACCAGAAAACCAAGTCAAGGGTAGAGCTGAGAGCTTCAATATTTATTCAGTACTCCTAGCATTCTTCCAGTCTATTTTCTATCAGAAAGATTGATTCCTCATGTTTCCCTGAGTCAACATATTCCACCCTTCCCTTGCAGCTCTGACCACTTGTCTTTGCCTCTTATCTGGCTTTTCCCAGTCACAAACAAGCAACACATTCTGGCTGATGTTCTGTTTCTGTGTAGCATGGCCTATATAATCTGAGGCTTTGGGTGAAATTAATATTACACCATTTTTCTTACTCTAGAAATGTTTGTACTAAAAAAGTGACAAAGTTGGGCACCCCTCCAAGCAACACATTTCAGCAGTACAAAATGATTTTCTGTGTAGTCCAACTTTCAGAACAGCTCTTGGTTTTATAATGTCTAGCACAAGAGGATCTGATGTGGGTTGGCTGATAGATACAACCATAATGAATCTGCTTAATGAATAATGCTAAGATTGGGCAGTTCTGCCACTTCATTTCTGACTGAAACAATAATTCAGAAAAATACATTGTTCCAAAATTCATTTTCTTCTTCACTGTAATGATGCTTTTTCATCTGCAGGAGATGTAATGTGAATATATAACATTTGGACCAGAGAGGTTATATCTTTGTCCTCCACTATTGTCTTCAGTGCTGGAACACAGTAGACAGCTTTTTAAAAGCACAGTAGAAAGCTTTTTAAAGTGGCCTCTCTGGTAAAGAGGACAGCAGCAGATGTCCAATTCAGTACTTCTATCATGCACTCGGTGAGATACAATTAAAGAGAGGTATGTAACCTTTAACCTTCCAAAAACATGATCAGAGAAACTGGAATATTGTCTTGCGTCTGAGCTTTAAAGTAAAATTAACACAGCTTAGAAAATACTTGAAAAATACAATTTTACAATTTAAACAAGTGATGTTTAGACTTCAGATCTCAGCTATAATGAAATACTATTCTAGACTGATAGGGTTCAATTTAGTGCCTCACAGAGGCACCCATGATATATATCCCTCCTATTACCAGTTACCCTCTTCTCTCTCCATAATTATTAATACCACAGTTTACCTCCATATAGCATAGTAGAAGAAGTATATGCTAACAAAAAATACCTGAGTTCCCTAAGAAAATGACTATATATGATGTATTGACCATGACAGCATATGCTTGTCATTTCTGGTGAGCTTCATGGGACTATGCAATAGTTAATTCCAGAGAAATGCTGTGGTTGAAAACGATAAGATAAAATAAAATAAAATAAAATAGAATAAAATACTATAGCCAATTTTCAAAAGATGCAGAAGCTCTATTTTCAAGCCTTGTTGCCAAGTCACTTGCAACTTACATTTGAAACAACAAAACCCTAAAGAATAATGAGCAAATCAATGTACAGATACATGCCATATAGCTTGAATGCATGTGTTTGCTTCACAGTAGGTGGTGTTACAGCTCTTCTTTTACCCTAACCTAGTAGCTTTGGAAGAGGGTAGGGATTTTTCCAGTAGCTGTTTTGAATTGCATTCTGCTATTGTCTGATAGCATCACTAGCTGAAACCTTAGCCATGAAGTCAAAGTTAAGCCAGGCATGAGAAAAATCTTTAGTAGTGAAGGCCAACAATAAGGGCAACGTGACTTTGAATTGCTGTTTAAAGAACGAAGGGCCCGGTTTTTGCCCTTCTGGTATCAAAGGAATTTTCTCCTTAAGCCGTCTTGCTAAAGACAACAGGACTATATAGTTAGTGCCACTTGAGATTAGTAAAAAGCAAAAAATCTAGTAGTAAGAGGCAAACAATTACAATTAGAAATACTTCTAATAAATGTCTTTGAAGACAAAGAAAGCAGTTCTCCTGGTACAAGATATTACATAAATATATACATTTAAAGCAATTTATATTTGTAATACTAAAAGAGAACAGTAAATGTCTGTAGCTCTTTGCATCTTCCAGCAGAAATAGACCAGAAAATATTAAATGTATAATTCCCTAACAAATTAAAATTTGGAGTAGAGGTCAATACAGAAACAAGAGAGGGGAGAACATGAAATACTGTATTGCAAGAACTATTATTTACTCATTTTTGGACAGTTCTGTGGTGGTAAATGTGTGTCGCATGAACAGACGCACTGTGCATGAGCTTGTAAACTGTGTACATTGGGGAGATGCCATCAAACAGCATGAACTAACAATTTTGGTTTGCAAGACAAGCTGCTACTATCACACGAGTTTTGTAAGGCTCCTCTTCTCTAGCTGAATGTGTGGGACAAGAAAGCAAAGTTATTAGTCCATATCCTTTGCTTTTTTCTGAGATAATTTTTCTCATTGGCTAGAAGTCTTTTTTTTTTGTTTTCTCAAAAGATACTTTCAAGTTTCAGGTTTTCTGTGCTGTTTCCTACAACATTTGTACAGTAACTACAGCATAAGGAGCAAATAAGTAATGCCACAATATTTTATCACATTATTACTTTGGTAATATTAAATCATTGAACATGTCATTCATGATAGTATTATTTTCTATAGCAAATTACCAGGAAAAGCAAACATCAGCATTTTTCTTAAAAGAGTAGCTGGTGGAGTGTAGCTAAAGATTGTATCGTCCAGGGACAAAGAATTACAGGGCATAACTGTAATTCTTATATTGCATAATATGAGTGCTTGATTTTGTGGCTTTCTTTTAATGTAGCTTTTAAGTTTCTTTAAAAATTGGAGGAGGAAACCGCAAATTCATCATGACATTGGCACATTGGGGCTGAAATGTTTAGGCACCCCATTGAAACCACACCTGCTTGAAGCAGCTTTGTTTGGTTTTAGCAGTAGCAGTTTGTAGGAGGACCAGCACAAGAACAGGTCTGCTCGGTGGGTTTCAGTGGTAGTGGCGGCCACAGAGGATTCAGGGACCTTGGCTATCACTCCAGAACCTGCCACACTATTTTCATGTGACAGCTCTTCCATCTGTTCCTCTCAAGGGTGATCCATTGATCAACAGTGCTTCCCGAATCACCTGCCCCTGCCAGCTGCCCCAAATCTGCCTCATTCCTTCCATTTATTTTAATTTTGTAAAGTTCTTGGAGATCTGCTGGTGCAAAACAATGCTGGAGAGGCAGGTGCTTTTCCCAAACACTGCCTGCAAAACAGATTGGAACAAAGAAAGAATGAACCAGAAATAGGACCAAATCTGCCTGATCAAGTGACGAGCACCAAGAACAAGTGAAACCACAGATAGGAGATCCATATCCTCCCACTACACTGTAGAACAGGTAACAAACCTGTTTTTCAGGTCTTGGTAGTTGCAGTAGTAGAGATGCTGTGAATTTCTGTCTGTCTTTCAGCTGTCTGCAACAGCAAATACATTTTGTGGGTGATTGCATATTTTCAAGCTAATCATCAGGAAAGCTCTGGAGCACAACGTTGCTTTCCTGCAGAGATGCTTTTTAATTTAGTCCTGGTACCTGATGGCTCTCAAACACTAAAGGGTCTAGAGATCCACTGTGAAGAGGCAAGGTTGTGTGTCTGTACAGAGAGAAAGGACACAACTGGTGTTACATGAAAGACCCCTTTCACATGAGCTGCATGTCCATCCAGGCCTGCTCATCCCACCCTCATCTTCACGTCCTACCCTCGCTTCCACATCCCACCATGCTTCTGCATCCTGCCCTCATCTCTGCATCCCACCTTTGTCTCTACATCCCACCCTTGTCTCTACATCCCGCCCTCATCCTCAGCCACCCAGCTTTTCATTTTGGTGGGCATTTCACCTGGAACAGCTCCAGAATGATGTGCTTGATTCTCATGATTGCCATAATAGTTTCATAGCAAGTTTCAAAAGTGCACTGAACTGACAGCACTGTTGTGCTGGAATAGCTAGAAAATTTCTGTACTAAGGCACTGCCTTAGCTTGCACTCCCATCTCCTAGAAGCCAGTTTTGTTAAAACACACAACTCAAAAACTGAAGTCTAGTAACATCGTAGTACATATACTTGAATAAAACCTGCATTTTTTTCCATCAGCTGAATGATTTAATACGTGTTTATTCAGCAAGGTTGCGAATGAGCTGCTGTAACAGTAACTTAATGATGGCAAGCTCTGAGTTTCAGGCAGTGCTTTTTATAGCAGGTCATTGCTGTCTTCAGTGTTTGAGACAAATACTGGATTCATTGGGAGATCTTTCAGCAGAAGGATATGTTGAAAAGCAGCTCTGTCAAAGTGACTTTGCTGCTAAACATTTTCTAGTAGTCATAGAATCTGAAATCTGATTTATTAATTAAATCTTATCAGCACACGCACTAAAGAAACCTGCATGGCTGAACTATGCCCTTCTTAAGTGAGATTAAAGGACATGACAAAAGTTTGTAATAGTATGCCTCAGCCCACATTTCCTGTAAAGGATATAACTTGTTATTTTTCAAAATATGCTGAATATATTTTCTTTATATCTTGGTTTATTATGACCCGTGGGAGCAACTGTAAAACTGAAGCATGCAAAAACTAAGTGAAAAAAATAACTGGGTTACACAGGAGGAGCTGGCATATCCTGACTGTATTATTCTCCTACAAAGGAATAGAAAGGTATTTGGCCAGATTTTCTCCAAAAGGGACAAAAACTTCAAAAGAATCTTTGCTTCAACATTCATTGAGTAATTTTTCAACTAAATTTATCAAGCTAAATGACACATTGAGAGAAATAGAGTATGTCTTAGCATGAACAAAGGAATAAAGAAAACCCTGTCAATTAGCAACATGTAGCTGAGAGCATCATCCTATGACATTTCTATGAGATAGCTGTAAATAGCGCCTAGTCCCCCAGTATGAGACAAACATCTTGCAGCCTGCTCTGTGCTGGGTAATTACAATGCACTGAGCCTGTATGTTCAAATTTGTCCTTGATAGGAAAACAATTCCCCAAGCCCCAGCAGGTTACTCTGTAACCAGACATAGGCAGCTTGGTGCCAGTCTCCCCCAAGCCCCAGGCACACCTCTCCTGTCTTTCACATTTTGTTGCTGCTGTTGTGTTTTTGCACCAGTCTGTGCTTCTTCCTGTAATCTAGGGTGGTTAATGTGCAGCACTGCTTCCCCACTGGCAGACTTCTAGCCTTTGAAATTCATTTGAATTCCTCATGTGGTGGCACCAAGGCACATGGATAGTGGTGGGCTGGTGCTCTCTGAGGGAGGTGAAGTGTTTACCAAAGCTGCTTTTTCCCCTTGCTGATCTGCACCTCTCTAAACCCCCAGACTGCCCAGAGAGACATCCTCCAGTGTGGAGCAGGCTGGAGGCTGGAGGCACCTCTGCTCTGCTCACCTCTGCTGTGAGGTGAGCACCCTTGCTGAGTGCCATGTTCTCCCAGGGCTCCCAGGAACCCTGTGCCCATCACAACCTCACCGTGCCCACCTTCATCCCAGAATCTCCCAGTGCCTTTCCAGTTTCACAGAGACAGCTACAGTCCTTAACCCCTGGCCAAGGTGACAGCAGATTGGAAAGCACTGCACGCGGAACAGCAACATGGAGACAGCTGAATAAGTCCTGAATTACTCATTTCAGCAGTGGCATGTAACAAAAGCAGCATTGGTTGGTAGTGCGGTAGTTTACTGGGTGTTACTGTGGCATCAGGGTACTGCCTACCTTGGCTTTGACCCAGCCTGTGTAGTTACTGTTGGAGGGGGATTTGTGTGCAGCCCTTTGCCATCTCTCCTCTGCTAGAGAGCATTTTCTGGGCTTCTCTTATGCCTTTTTCTGATCCTTTTCTGCCACGCCAGAAAAAAAATGCAGGGGCCTTTTTCTGAGTACTCCTTTCTTATGTCAAGGAGCAGTCAGTTGTCTTTGGTTTCACCACCACTGCTATTCCAAGTCTGTATCTACTTCACACAGCCTGAGTAATGTGGTACTTTAGGCTTCTGGCACCACTTGCTAAGCCTCCTGATGGCAACAAGCCCACCTCCAATGTTGCACCACCTCCATGGTGCCATCGTAACCATGACCCAGCTGCTGCTCGCTTGCTCCCCCGTGGGAAGCACAGGCCTGGTTTTCCCGCTCTTTGTTCCCTGTGTGGAACAGGTGTCTCACATCCAGAGAGGCTCATTGCAGTTGTTCACCACAGTTGTGTTTGTTTTGCTTCAGCTGCCCGTTTCTGATCATGTCTCACTTTGGCTCTGAGGGTGTTACAAAAATTGGTTACAATGTCACCCCCTTGGGCACTGAATCAGTGGCAGAGGCTGCTGCCATGTACAGGGAACAGTCCATTTGCATCCTTCCTCAAGCATCCTCACGACAGTCCACCTTCAGAAACCACAGGAATATTGCAGAGCAATTAAATAGCTCCTGGCATTAAACATGAACATGCTCAGTATGACATTTTGCCAAGGGTGGATTGGGATTTCATACAACATCTCACTGCAGGAACTTACACACTCTGTTGGACATGAATGCTTGGCTAGACAATACGTCTTGCCTTGGAGGAACCAGCACAAAGCACCGATGCGCCAGCACCTGTGGGAGCAGATGGCTTGCCTACTTTCCTCCAGACATTAAGGCTCCAAATCCACAACACATCTCTTTCTCAGATTTACAAAAAGCTGCAGAGGAACTGTCTCCTGTCAAATTTCTTGTTTGGAGCTGGTGGGACCAGCTCCAAACTCAGCTATTCACATTGCATTGTTCATTTCTGAAAACTTATACTCTAGAGTTTAAAACTAAAGGCTGAAAGTGATGGGGAAAACCCAAGCAAACCACAGCATGTGTGACTAAAAGCAAGATGATAATCAGTGGTCTTTGAGGCCTAAACCCTTGTTTGTGAATCACCAGGGACTGGAATACAGATCCCATCCGTGGGCAGCAAGGCAACAGATTGTGTACAGGTGGTCCAGCAACACCAAACCTGGGGAGAACTGTAATACCAGAACTTTCCTTGACTTTCTGAAATCCAAGACAGTCAGTCAATACAGAAAGTATGCTGAGTGACCATTTCCAGCTCCAATAGGAACTTTCTCTGACCTTTTGACAACTACCTGCTGTATCACCTCCCCAGCTCAAAAAAAGGAGAGAATAGTTTCCTCAGTAGATAGCTCAGGTTTAAATTTAGTAGCTACTTTTAGAAAATACCTCAGGATTCTTGGACAGGCAGCTTTGTGCAAGTACTTCTGGCGATCACTGCTGTCTCCGTAGGGATGAGAAAAGGCTGTACTAAACAGGATAAGAATAGCAACAGAAGAGTGATACTGCTCTTGTGTGCAGGATGGGTGAGATAAATGTCATCTTCCTCTTATTTGCCTTCATAAATCATCTCGCTTTCTCTTTTTTTTTACCTTAGGAGTGTTGATTTTCACCTTAAATGAAATGGGCAAAATGTCATAAGGGAAGTCCAGCTATTAAAACAATCTGGTTAGACTTTTCATGGCCTTATTTCCTGACAACTGAAAGGACTTTGGATTTTATGCATAACAAAAGCTTTTGGTCCACAATGGCAAGAAAATTACTTATATTCTGTATATTTGTTTATGTGGTGTTAGGTAATTCTGCTTTCAAAAAGCACTTTCCTGTACATATAAACACACCAAATCCCTAGTGAAGATCATCGAAGGAGAAATATAATTTTACCTTACTAAATAGGTAAGATAAATTTGCCATTTAGCGGATCCTTGCCGAGCCATGCAGGAACACTGTGGGTGTTTGGAATTCACTCCTATTGTCCCCAGGCTGAATTGCTTTGAAAAAGGTCACATGAGGAGGAAAGGAAGTTTTGACTTTCACATGCCTGTTATTGCTAAGGAAACCACTTCCTTGGTATTCACATATTCAGCATGTCTCCAGTTTTGGTACTCTGACAAATGACATTGTGCTGCTGCATTGAGTAACAAAGAAGGGTGGAGAAGGCTGTTAGACAACTTGACGTGTTTGAAACACCAGTACAGCTTTTGTAGGACTGTCAAACTTCAAGTAGGCTCTGTGAGAGTAAGCAGGGTCCTTTGCTAGCTGCAGATGCGGTACCTGGAATTTAGAAATGTTTAGAAAAGGTTTAGAAAAGGTTCTGGCCTACACCTCAGCAAGCTCAGGTGCAGTTTGGAAGTTTCCTGGGTAGTGATGGCAATATTCTTACACCTCTGTGGATATCCAGAGACAAATTTTCTAATACAAATATGCCGGTGCTATTCTGTGCGTAGAATTTATTTCAGCTTTCAAGTACGTGCTTGCCTTTTCTTTGGCATTTGGATGTCAGGAACTGAGTATCCTTGGTATGTGGTGATTTCAAAGGTACTTGGATTTGAACTTTGGCTATGCAGGACTTTTCCCATTTTTCTCACATCTTACTCAAGAAATTAGAAAGAGTGACAAGCTACCATTGAAAATCTCTACCAATATGGGGATTTTTGTAAAGAGGACTGAAGCAAAACTTCTTTGAAATTTTATGTGCAAATCTCAATCTGACAAGAGGAAAATGTATCAAAACTAGGCTTATTTCTACTCAGAGAAAAAAAAGCAGTCTAGTATACCTCAGGATACAAGTGGGCTTTACTGTAAATATACAATAGCTACTGACATTACTAGGACCAAGTGTGAGGCATGCACAAATCATAGGAATTGAACAGCTAAAGCCCTGCTCAATTTACTGAGAGGCTACTAAGCTTTTGATATGTCAAGATCTATTTGTCTAAATGTTATCTGTAAAGACAACATAATGTAGTGAACTGAGCCTGGGACTCAGGAAGCCAGAAATCAATATTCTAATCTTGGCCCTATCTCAGATGCATTTGGTAGCTCCAGAGTAGTTGCTTAATCTGCCTGCACGCTTGCCAGAGACAAAACAGTTCAAATACAATAAACTCCACTGAATTGCTGTGCAGATCAGTTCACAGCTTCTGTATAGTTCTTTGAAGAACTGAATTATTATATAAATATTACCATTACATGCAGGACTTCTCAAGGTTTGTCTCCAGGAACATACATACCAAGTATCTTTGGATTTGAAAATTCATTTCTAGCAGATGCCCTTGCCCCATAGAAGCTTGAAGCACAGCCTGGTGGCAGCCCAGAAGGCACAATGGCATCTGGCATGATACCATCTTTTCCTCCCCTCCTTTTTCAGATGTTTTCTCTCAGAGAACATCCTCATTTTCATTCTGACCATGGCAGGAGTTGACCACACTTCAACAGAAGTTATTTGCTTAATGCACAAATAGCAGAGAGAAGGACCTATGGCCTGTTTATTTAGGAATTAAGACTAGAAAATAGTTGTGATTTCTCCTGGGTTAAAATACTTGAAAACATGCTACTCATTTCCCCCAATATAGTAATTTCTGAGTGATCATCTTACTAGAGGCTTAGCTGAGCCGTACTTGTGTCCAACGATCTCCGAAGGGTTACCTGAGGTGAAATAAAACATAAGTAAAGTCACAATAACCTTCTTCAGCTTTTAAGACATAAAACCAACAAATAAAGAAATTAACCAGCCAACACCACAGATTACTTCCTATAATATAGGAAAGAAGAGATATACTGGCTGTATCTCTCTTCCATGCAGGAAATGAGTTCCACCCACAGAGGACAAGAACACCCATATCCTAGCAAATTGTGCACTTTTCCAGCCCAAAAGAGCAGCTCTTTGTGAATTGTTCTTGAAACTATGAGGGGGTTTTTTTTAGTTTTGAAATTTCTAAGAAAAAACAAGGGCTAAAACAATCGGGTCTACATTTACTGGTATGTATATTTGTTTTACAGTCATTACTACTTGCAGAAGGGGGTCGAGCACCTCTAAGAGCCCAGGGTTTGTCTTCTGTCCTGGTTGGCCCTCATGATGCTGTTAAAATACACAGGCTGTGGCTGGCAGGTGGTAGTTACGCCCGAACCTAGGCAAGGTTTTGTTCCAGAAGAAGCTGGAGATATTTGCTACATTCAGTGGTGAGGCAGCAGGGAAGGCAGTGCACAGGGGGATGCACTCACAGCAGCCGGGGTTGCTAAGCACACAGCCTGCTATGCCGCTAAGCAGGCAGAACCCAGCACAGCCATTAAGTCTGGAAGAGGCTGAGTATTTAATAAGCTGCATGCTACCATGCATTTACATAGCTTAAGTTGTAGTAAAGCCCTAGCAGGAAAGGATCAAAAGTGCAGGGCTCGAGGGCTAGAGCCCACGCAGACCGCATCCTAACCCATCCTGTCCTCAGCAGAAAAGAACTTAGGGAGGAACCACAAGAAAACAGCCTCATTCCAACCAAGGAGAACTTTAAAGGCCAAAAGGCAAGAATTTAAAAAATGTAAATTTAAAAAATAATTGAAATTATAGCACATGTGACCAGGTCTGGTAAAACTCAATTACACAGAGGTTGCAGAGTATCTACATGCCCCCAATAAACCAAGCGTAAGGAGTGCAGTGGAAAGGAAAATGAGATTCCCGTCCTTTGTGGTTTACACATCTAAAACAAAATGACTGTATGCTCACCCTGTGTGCTCTTAAGACTCTTTCATGTGAATCATTTGACACTTATTTATTTCCCAGTATGCATATTTAACTATTTCCCTGGGCATCACCTTCACCCTGAAACTGACAGAGACCGGAGTCCTGTTTCAGGCAGTGACTCCCTGCAGCAAGTTCTCTGTCCTCTCTATTCCCTCCCTCATTAGCAAAGGCTGTTTCAATACAGAGCTACTGACTTTGGACAGGACAGCCCATGTCTGATTTCACTTCCTTTAGCATAGTCACAGACTTCAGTGACTGTGCTTTTTGCTTTTCATTTATACTGACGTAGCTGAGATTGAAATCTGTCCCACAGCAAATATTTATCAGAGCATATCAAAGGAAAAGCAGACCAGAAGAGAAACAAGCACAACAGCGAGTGCCATTAAACTTTGCCAAGTTAGATTTCAAAGTCAATGGAAACCACCCCAGAGACACAGAGCTAAAATGTAGGACAAAATAGAACACTGAAAAAAAAAGTTTCCAAACACTGGTGTCCTACAGAACAAGTTTTGATTACTTGTAAATTGCAAAGATTATGAAGCAAAAGCTCCACAGAACTAACAATATGTGAACAATGTCAGTGGTCACTGCCCTGGTGCTTTTGTTAACATCTTTGCTTTGATATGTAGACCCATTGCAGCTATCTGTGCAGGTCAGGGACCCTTCCTACAGAGTACTAAGAAAGTAATGGGACAACATCCACAACTGGCTTTCTAAATGATATAAAATAACGGGATGCGCCACTTTAATTAGATAATTAAAACTGTTTCTGCTTTGCTAGATGCCAAGGACACCCAGTTTCTTGGCAACAGACCTCTAATTTTCTTTCTTTGATATCCAGGTCACAGCCACTTGGATTAGAGGCTCATTTCCAGCAGCAGTGCACAGCAGGGGCACACAGCTTCCTGTCCTGCTGTTGGTATCCCCCCTAAGTTCAGCATCTTGCAACTACATTTATAAAAGCTGTTAAATGCTAAAGTCCTTATAAAGGGTAGTTTCTCAATATTCACAAAAATTCACAAAAAAAAGACATTTAATATCATATTAAATACATATTAAAGTAATATGTAAGCATATTAAAAAATTAGGCAGTCCTGTGCAACACCAGCAACCTCTTACATCATCCGCAACAAAATCTAACCCTGTTCTAGCTAAAGAACATCACTGAAAGTGTTAAAGCAAGAGAGAGGAAAACTCTTCCATCCCCAGCTCTCAAGCTTCTTTGAAAATAGGGTCTACCACATCCCTGACCATTTGCTATCATTCCCCCTTATGAGGGAGAGGAACACTGTGCTAGAAGAGGTCTACCTGCTATCCAGATTAGGTGAGGAAATCACATACCCTTACTGAGTGTTGGTCAGCTACCTGGAAGAAAAGCACGTAGCTCTGAATGCCCGTACCAGTGCCTTGCCTGAGCTGACATCATTTGAACTGTGGAGCAAACTACAGCCTGAAGATTATCAAATGTCATCAATCCATATGTCAGGCACAGTAAGTCAGGCACAGTTAGTCATTCCCAGCCCCACATGAACTGTAAAGGTATAACTGATGCCTAAAGATTTTTTAGCTTTTTCATGTATTTGTAGCTTTGTAGATTTTTAATTCATAGTTGTATGGTTTCTAGTATTTTTTCTTGCAGTTTCTCACATTTTAGAATAATAAGCTAACTCTAACTAATTTCATATCCCTGAAATTCTGTTTAGTCTTATTCTTAGGAAGAGAATTTCTGACAAGAACATCTGGTTTTCCACCAGAACTTAACAGACATAACAAATAGGGCAAGGAAGCCCCTGGACCAGCTCCAAGGGGCTGACCCGAGGGTGGGTTACTGGGGCAACTGATCTCCTACTGGATGTACCTGCTAGATATACTAATTAATTTACCTTATAAAAATTGTAGAAATCCTTTATCACACATGCGGGTAGCCATTTCTGTGCACCTGAAAGCTTTCATTGAAGACCTGCTTTTTATCAGTTGCAAGTTTTTGTCTTTTGATTTTAGTCAACCTAGCAGCCCATGCATATTTTTGAAAACCAGACACTTTTTAAAGGAAAGGACTATAGAGCACGGTACCAAGGGGTGGGTTAGACAGAACAAATCATACAGAGCAGATGGTAGTCACAGTGCTTAACGCACTGTTGGAAGGTGCCCAGCTACTCTACTTATGAGTGACAGAAGAACCTATAGAGGATAATGACTTTGTCAAGTGCCAGCAATTTATTACATCGTATTCCTGAGAACAGCTGAGGTGAATTAACCACAGTAGCCATCTACTACTCCTTCTGACATGCCTGAGATCCTGTCTGTAGTGCTGCTGAGGTTGCTGGTGCCTTTTGGGTCAATGTGAACTTGTTCAAAGCTAACCCAAAGCCAACTGGCAGAGTTAGCGTAGCACCAAACCCTCGCCAATAAACCACCCAGCAGGCGTATCAGTTTATGCTTGCTGCTACACTAACCCTCACTTGGGTTTTGGTCAGCTTGGAGTGTGACCAGAACAGAAAATGTTGACACACACACACACACAGAGCTTTACAAAGAAGGTACGCCAGGTGTTACAACAGTACCAGGTAAACATGCCTCCCTCCAGCTACTTCAAGCAAAGGTTATGAGGAATGTGCCTTCTATGCACTCTTTCATCTGACAAAGGCAGTATATACGACAAGATATTTGTATTCTTGTGTACAGCCTACATCCATGCCTATATGCATCACCATTCATTTTTCATTAAAAAACCCCCATTGAGCAATTTCATGAAAATAATGCTGCAAAGTGAATTTTGGCTGAACTCAAAGAGATTATTTTTCTCTTGCTTGTCCTGAATTTTATCTTCTACTAGGGACAGGTGAGGTAAACAAAGCAGATTGCTGATGACAAATATTTTGGATGTATTTTGGAAATGAAGGGGTTTTTTTCACCCCCAGAGAACAGCCTGGTCCTGTAGGATTGGTATTTCATGCACAGAAGGGGAAATGAATTAATTTTTACTCAAAAGAAGACCACTTTTTTCTAGCAATGAGCCTGTCAGAAATACTGTTAGTTTTATGAACTTCTGATGATCAGGTAGCCGCCATTTTCAACATGATCTTCTGTTGAACAAAGTGCATAAAGTGCACGTGTCATCTTCTCTTGAACCATAGCTGTCCATACCCAATCATCTGCAACATCCAAGAAATCACGGATCAAAGGAGAGAGCAAGTTAAGACAGTCTCAGCAACCTTACTATTCTGTATGTGCCAACTCAGTAATACAGCTTATTGTAGCTGGGACACAGGTATGAGTAGTTTCAAACCATGATTTAAGATTTTTGTTAGGTTCATTTGGACTATCTTGTAAAGGAAGCATTCCACAGAAAGATGGCACGCAAGAGAAGACCTAGTCACCAGCTGAAATCCATGAAATTATTACAGTTCTTAACACAAAAAAATTATATGTTTGAGAGTCAGAAAATAAAAAAAGGAATTTTCCTTTTAAAAATACAAAATCTTAATGAAGAAAATGTATTCAAAATAGTGTAGAACATCAATTTATTTTAAAAAGAAAATCTCTGCAGACAATGTTTCAGACTTCACACAAGGAACTTGTTAACAGGCAGTTTTATATGTTTTAGTACAACTTGCTTTGATCTCTTTCAGATAATTATTTTTCCAGCAATCAGCACCTCTATCTCACATTTTGACTTGAAAGGTGCCTATCACCTTTGGATTTGAATAGTAAAGATTGCTGTTATTTTTTATTGAGATCATGACCTTCTTTATTACTACCTCAGATACTACATCAATAGCATCTTTCCTTTAACTGTCCACATACAGTTTGAAATACTGTAGCCTACTGTGTTGTGGTTTATGGTCTGATGTCAATGAATGTAATTAGAGCTCCTCAGCATCACCTTTCCCTTCTCTGGAGAAAGTTACTTTCTTTACTTCATTATATCCTGTGACAGTTACCTCAAGCCTGTGACATGTCTTAACTCTTCGCTGCTCTTTGGTGGTATTTCACTGACAGTTAGCAAGCTGTTATTATGAGATGGCTTCTCAAAAGACTCTGGATTTTCAAAATTCAGCTTTTTATTATTAGGTATTATCTCTCAAATCATCCTGGCAGCAGTCTCTGAGAATGGATGTGAAAAGGAGTTCCTCTAATACTGAAATTCAGACTCCCTTTAATGTAAAATTAAGGCATGCTAACCAAGGAACCTACTGACCACTCTCTTTCTTATCTAAGAAAGGAGGATCTGACTTCACAAAGGTATTAAAAGACTACACATACATACATACATGTCCACTAAAGAACTATGTCCAGATTTTGTTTTGACTGTAAATGTGGTAATGCCTGTGAATCAAAAGATCTTTCAGAAAGACAAAATCAGCTGTCATTGTCCTCCAGCAAAAACTGGAGATCTTCATTCTTCTCCATCAGTCAACTTTCTTCATTCTCAGAATCCCTCCCTTTCAGATGCAAGTGCTTCATCAACAGATTTTATATGCTTCTCCCCAGCATAAATCCCATAATGCAGGTTGTCATCCTTTACAGTAGCCCAGGACATTTGTTTGGTGGAAAACCTTGCTGCCCACTCTCCTGCCTTGTTGACAACAATGACACCCCCCAAGCCCCCAACTCGTGTCTTCATGTAGTCTAATGCAGTGTCCGCTGCCACCTCTGGTGACATTCCTGAAAAGAAAAACAAAATCACTTCATGGTATCTGTCCTGACAGTTTTAAAATCCCCTTCAAATTTCACCCCTCCCCATGGACCCAGTCAAATCTAATTTCTCTTCCAACTGAATCAGCAAGCAATTTCCAGTCAAACAAAGGAAGCATATTTAGAAAGGCTCTGGACAGTTGTGAAAAGCTGTGGTGGTGTGGTACTGCTCCAAGTATTTATTTACATAGCTTCAGATTTTGATTCAGTTTCTGTGTTTAATACAAATTAATTCACATGTTCAAGACCACCATTTCTTATGCCATCATTTGACAGGAAAAAAATGTAAATCTGCAAGGTTTTCATCAAAGGTTTGTCACAAGCTAGGTCTAAAGCATTTACAATTTGAAAAAACACACATCAAAACAATCAAATTTCAGTCATCATCTCTGTTCTAATTCCACTGGCTGCAACAGAGCTCAAAGTACGTACTTCACATTGTCATAATTTATCAAAAGCAGACATCAGCCTGACTCTTACTGAAACTTTTGAAACCATCAGGCAAAATGAGGTCTCAATGTACTAGACATCAGACAAAGGACCAGCAATACAACTTTAGCTTCTCGTATCAAGCTGATTCGTATTAACAGGAGTATTTTCTAAATAAATCAAATTCAGTATGTACATCATACACACAGACCCGTAACAGCTGCAAAATATTTGTTCACTTCAAGTTTAAATACATGTTCAGGAATGCAGCTGGCCTGGCCTAATTACCCTAAGATATATATACCCTCAGTAATGTTATGCAGCTTAGGTTATAGAACAAAAACTGACCTTCATGCTTTCCCTGCAAATTTTGAGTTAAAACCAAATAAAACCAGGAGAGTCAGAATTATTCACAGCCCTGGTGACTGACAGGATAAAGCTCCTTATGCTTACGCATGGGTGGCACTGTGACTATTCAAGTCAGTGGCACTGTCTTCGAAGGGTCAGTATTTCACTGTTTGATTTTTCACCGAGACAACAGCTGCCACCATAAGACTAAAATTCCAACAGCTGTTAAGACTGGCAAAGCAATTCACTCCTGAAATACAGAAGTAAATTTTGCAGCATTTGTCCAAAAGAAGATATTTAGTATGTAAATACTGGATAGCTGAACAGAATTATGAGGGCTCTATAGTTGCTCTTACGTGTGCAACTTCAGCTCACTGTTCAAGGACTCAAAAAGTTGTAATAACTTGAGGGTTTGTTTTCAGTGCCTTCATGGAAACATGTTGGGAGGAGGGGCCAGGGGGAATCTAACTGCTGACGTGTTTGCCTGGCAGCTGAGTTATACTTCTGGGCAGGATGAATGAAGGTAAAGCAAGCATGGGCAAGGTGTACAAGTGCAAACTAATGAGACATGAACACGTGTGGGTTCATTTTCTTTTTCTCTCTTTCCAATAAACTTTTTGAGACTCATTTGACTTTCAAACTGATTAATCACAAGCCAGATAACTGCTATCGGTGCGTAAGTCTTGCAATGCAGTTAACTTCAAGCCAGAGGAGAAACTGGTTTACACAGTTTAGGCAAGAGCTTAAAGAGCTGTTCACAATTTGAATACTTAGGGACATAATTTAGAGAGTACAGGGAGAGGATAAAGTGTTAAAAGCTTTGGGAAATAATCTGTAGGTTGTATTTTATGCTGAAACTGTCACATCAGCTATGAGATTTAGAGAAATGCACCCATTATATGCATTATATATGCATGTATATGCTCTATAAAGCACAACAAAAATATTCTCAGCTGTGACTTGTCTCTCTACTTACTGCTTCTTCAACAAAAATGTAAATTGAGTATTTTCCAACTATTTCCAGTTTGGTTGATCTCAAAGCAAGTTACACTGTACTGCCCCAAAGCTACAGCTTTCTAAAAATAATGGTGATATCTATATTAATGATTCTTGAGCTGCATGCAACACAAGTATGTTGTCTGGCTATCTTTACAGGCTGTAACATAATCAAGGGTTTAGATGACAGACTAAGTCATGAAGGTAAAGCTCCAAAGGGTCATCCCACAGTCAGATTGTATTACAGTCACACAAGACATACTGTGTCAGCTGTTTACCAGATACCCGCCCAGTCATTTTAGTACATTTTCCAAAACAAAATGTAAATTGAAATCATAGTTAAAAAGTCTCAAAAATAATTTCTGTTGCTGTAATCAGAGTTGTTACAATAAAGACCTTTACAATTTATTAGAAAGGCAAGATCCCGTACTCCCTTATTTCAGCTCCAGTTATCTAGCTCTCCCTCACTGCTCCCTTAAATGTATCTTATTTTTACTTGTTTTCTATTTCTTGTTCACAGAATTTTAGTTTATAATCGGGAAAACTGATTAAAGAGAACTTCAATTAAACAAAGCAGACAGTAATGTCTTTCCATGTACACTGATCTAAAGCACAATTCAGTATCAGGCAGCAGAGATAATTCTGTTCACTTCAGCTATTTTAGCTTTATTAATAATTTAATACTTTGTTTTCTTTTTAAAGAGCTGACCCATCCACACACCCCTGAGAGCAACTCTTCTGACAACTGTTCTAGGATGATTGTATATATATACACTGAAACCTGTGATTAGGCAACATTTCCTATCCTCATTATTTCAGCTTACAGGAAGTTTGGAACATACCTTGCTCCATGTGATAGAGGATCAGTCGGGCTAAGACCACTTTCATAATGCTCTCCCCATGTCCTGTGGTTGAAGTGGCACCAGAATGGTTGTCAGCATAACCTCCACTTCCTTTTCAGAGGGAAAAAAAAGACAGAAGGCAATATTCTGCAATACGATTTAAAAGCCCTGCACTGTTTAAAATAGATACCAAACATTTCTTCCTAAAGGTCCATTAGCTCTGTGCATTTCTGGGACCAAAGTGTCAGTAATGCTTCTTTCTCATTTCTGCCTCAATTTGAAAAGTAAAATATATGAAAGAGATCAACAACAGTTGGAGCAAGTCGGTTGCCAAGCTGAGAGAGAAGACTAGTGATCTGTTTGTGTACAAGAGACAGAAGCAGGCCAGCACTCCAAAGGAACGGGCAAAAATATTTTCCAGAACAGCAAGGGAGGGTATACTGAGAATCGGCAAGATAGGGCTGGGATGCAGAATGCCAGGTCACATCAACTGAGAAGATATGAAGGAAGATCTAGTGAGGACACTGGTAAGCTGACCAGCTTGAGGGGAACTTACCCTCCACAGCATGTAAGAGATGTGAAGAGCATGGGCTCTAGTAAAACTTCACAAAGCACCCCTGAAGAATCTCCCAAGTCCTCACCACAAGCAGAGTGCTTCTTCTGTTGAATTCCCCTTCCCCCCTTTTTCTTTTCTCCCATCCTTGTTTTGCCGGCACATTCCACACCCTGTTCTCCACCAAGCTTCTGCTTGCTCAATACCCATATTTCTAGCACATCTCCTAAGAAAAATATTTCCCAGGAGCTAGAATGAAACATACCACAGCATTATGAACAAGGTACTGGGGGAGGGGAAAGACGCCTCAGAAGAGCAATGGAAGTTTCTCCCCTTCTGTACTTTCTTGATCAGATCAGACCCTTTTAATGGACTCAGAGTAACGTGGAAAACCACTACCATATTAAGTCAATGCCCCCTTACCAAAACCTCTGATGTTTAAAAGCACAGCTGGCATTTCTGCAGATGCCTAGTGAGACTCAAAGTTGCAAGCAATATGCTCAACAGCGCCCAGTTTCACTTGTCCTTCACAAACCCACGTCCCAAACAATAAGAATGCTGAACATGATCTACACAGGAGGAGGGTATTTGCAGTCAGAAGGCTGCAGCCAGAAACAAAACTGAAAACCATAGTGAAAATGCAGAGGATACCAAAGTGTTAGCAACTTTGTATGCAAAAGAAAGACAGTTTATGATAATCATATACTGCCAACAGCAATGCTATTTGAGTTTGGAACATGTTTTACTAAAAAGAATTATTTTCCAAATCCCAGCTGTATGGTAGAACCCTGAAGCAATCAAATGCATTGCAAGTCTGTTTCATGAGAGGAAGAAGTCTGTTGAAAGGATTTCAAGTGTCTCTTTATACACAGATAAGAGAGCTCTTAAAATATTTCCTTTATTCCACACCACACCTATTAGGTTCTGAGACAGTCTTATCAGGGCTCTCTTAAGAACAGGAATTTACTCAAAGTTGCTAGTCACTTTATAATTCTCGCTCACTGATGCAACAAGTAGTAATTGCAATTACACCTACTTCCTTAAATATCACAGAAACAGCATCTTAATATGGAGCAGGCTACATTTTTTGACTTAGTGGAAATCACAGCCATAAAAAAAAGAGAGCTTTATCAGAATCAACGGAAAGGAAACACAGGTGTTAGCATTGAAGAAAGGACAGAAAAAGCAAACTGCCATCCCCATTTTCCACATAGAACTCCCAATTTTTTCTTGCAAATCTCCATGCTGTAAGGAGCTTTAGCTTTGATACATTTGAATGTTAAACCTCCATTTCAGGTGGACTAGTATTTATGTTTTGTTTCACTAATGAAAAGGAGAATGCATAATACTTTTTTTCTTTCTTTATATGAGACACCTCCAAAAAGTGAAAGGCAAGGTCCCACACCCCATACCTATGCATGCTGTGTCACCAACACGGCCAATCAGTTTATTAGAGAGTCCTCCCGTGGATGTTGCACAAGCTACGTTGCCTTCACTGTCTATAGCAACAGCACCGACTGTTCCAAGGTCTCTGCCAAGAAAAACAGTTCACAAAATTAGACAGAATTAAAGCATACCTGCCAAAGCACGTTGCCTTTATTTCCCAGGTAGCTTTAAAGAAGATTTCTACAACAGAATTACTCCTCATCATAAAGCTATTTTTGCCATGCTTCTCATTACAAAAATAACAAGAAACATGCAACAATTCTCACAAGATTTTTATTTAATCAAGTAGAAAACACTTTTTTTAAAAAATCTTTTCCCCATGACTTGTTTACTTTCATAGCATGGAAACTTGGGGATGAAAAAAAACCCGCAAAACAAAAGCACACAGGGCAGAAATACTTCTAGTCATTATAGCTCTGGAGTAGTTTTTTGGCTGACACACAAACTGACACACAACTTTCCCCTAAATGGCAACTCGAAGATGCAACAATTGGCTCCACTGTCTCAACAGGAGGTTAACCGGAATTATTAATGACAATGCACGTAAATGAGTGAATACAGAAAGGACAGTAATGTTATGCATGCACTGAATCATTTCCTTCCTGTTCCTCCTCTTTCCTTTTCCTTACTCCCCCCTTTATGTTTGAATGCTATTAAAAAAAAAAACCAACCAAAACCAACTTATTTATTTGCCTTTCAACTAGTATTGCTCACAATGCATCATTAAGACATATTTTAGTCTTTGTACTCTGTAGCTACGTAATCTTGAGGTTTAAATCACTTGGGCAGTAGACTGCTGAAACTGCACATTGGTTTAAAAATCTTCGTGCA
Organism: Corvus hawaiiensis; assembly: GCF_020740725.1. Classification (NCBI taxonomy): domain Eukaryota; kingdom Metazoa; phylum Chordata; class Aves; order Passeriformes; family Corvidae; genus Corvus; species Corvus hawaiiensis. Next base: position 31,247,835 of record NC_063215.1, read on the forward strand.
CTGAAGAAAACAAAAGTCTCAACTATTGCTTTATTTCTTCAACACAAACAAGTCATATACAATAGCCTGCTCAAAATATACATGTGTAGTCGTGTATGGAGAAAAAAAAGCCTGTCATGACTTACTGTAACAGTTGCTGCACTGAGAAGCGAGACATTACTGAGAAGCAACAGTTTAAATATCCACATATTCCAGTCTTAGCAATTCACGTAGGAACATAAACCAGTATGTGACTAGGAGAGTTACACCAAACCCCAAAAATATTCTAAATCCCTCCACACAGGAAAATGCAACTATCCTTCAAGGAACTACCCAACAGGCAACTGGAAAAGGAATACCTTTTGAATTTGCCTGACCACTGGTGACAGTTTCTCTATAGCTCTGCAAAATCTAAGCTAATTAAGTCAGACTAAGTCTTTGTGTACCATGAAACCCATAGTCAGGTTCTCAGAGACCCAACTTCCTGTTCCCTCCTGCTTATGTAAAATATCATACTGTCAGTCCCTACACTTCATTCACAGCAATTCAAAGTTGACTGATGAATCACAGGACTTATAAGCTGCTCTGACATTTATATAGAGACGGACCTCATCTCAAACTGATATGATGGTGCAGATGGGCTTCCCACCCATCCATCTGTTACAAATGATTTGCCGAAAAGAACATTAGTAAATTCAGTACTCGCTTGCACATTCCTGTAGCACCCTTCAACCAACTAAAGTTAGATCCTCCTGAGAAATTAAGAAAGGTGTATCCAGATGTCCATTTTCTTAGGCAAGTATTTACCTTAAGCAACTGTGAAAATAAAAGCACACATGACACAGGCAGTAATTACCTGTTTTGGTATGAGAGCACAACCGGCAATAAATAGCAAAGTGAATGTGTCCAACACACCTCATCTGCAGTGGAGCAAACAGACAACTACACTTGATTTCTTACTGTCCCTTTTTTACTGCTTCAGTGTAACCTCTCCTTTGATCAGCTTCAGAACAAATGCAAAGAAGATATAAATAAATTTTTTTGCATGGCTAGTTGACTCCAGAACATTAACAAGGCAGACAAAACTGCTATCAAATTATAACCATCCCTCTATTTTTAGTTATTGACAGTAGCAAGAACCTCAATAGGTACCTGTGGTATACCAGAAGATGCTATTAGGGACCTTTTTCAATCAAGAATTATTCCTATATACTGCATATACTGTGATACAGAATGTATTATTTGGATTTGTTCATTCCCTTTTGTCTAAATCTTTCATTATCCAATACCCATGAGTGACATGTACTTATACTATCCTCATTCAACTAATGAGATACCTGCTATTTTGTCTCTCAGCCCTGCATCAGTAGTAGGGTTTTCTGTTTATTGCTGCCAGGGTCCTTGTTAGTTAATACCTCCTTGAGTTACTCTTGCAGTGTGATTCACACTGGGGCTAGGACCCCATTTACTACCTTACAGCCAGACTCAACTCCCTTTCTGTGGGATTCTCAGGCAAACTCTGGAAATTCTTAACACGGGTATTGCCAGAGTCTTTGGAGTGAGAGACTGCAGATAAATCGAATCATGCCTTGTTCTTGGCAGAAGGTGTGCAAGATGGAATGTTGTACATGCAGTGGAATCCAAAGCTTTCAGCATAAATGAATTCAGGCTTCTAACCAGCAGAGGAGAAAGGTATCTCTTATGAAGACACCAGACTTTACCTGCGAAGCCTACGAAACCCCAGGGTTTCCAACACTGTGAGGATCAGGGGACTGGAAGTAAAATATACACCAACCTTCAAATTCCCAGTATGATCTGGTATTATGTTGCCTCTGACTAATACTACTTCACCTTCTGTCTGTTCGCCTCAGGCAAGTTTCTGCATAATCACTGTGGACATAACAGGGAAAAAGAACATTCCACATGTGATACAGAATGAAATGGGTCTGCATTAAAAAAGACCTGTTTCCAACTTTGTGAATTTGTGCTGATGTTTTGGTTTTCAGAAAAAGAACAGCATGGCCAAGACAAGAAAAAGTCTTCAGCTTTTCAGAAATGCACAAGCTTTTTATTATCAGATATTCCAGAACAAGGCCGTGCTGAAATGGAAGATGCCTAACACTGGTTAAAAAAAAAGATGCAGTTATGAGGAATGAATGAAGACTTAGATGCCATGCTATTCCAACTAGTATTTTCAAGAGAACAAAGTGGTGGCTACACCATCCTCAAAATTCTTTGTAATGAATGATAATACCACACAGTCCTTGGACAGACCACGAATCAAAAGGAAACTTCTGCTGGATACAAGACGAACTACGACCAAGACCTTAAGGTCAAGGAACAATGTCACTTTGTTTACAAGACCACATTTACGCTTGTCTCATTACTTTGTTTTTCCTTCTAGTGATTTACTGAAAGTAACACATAAGTTGTAGTTCACAGTCTCATTCATAGACTTTATTAATTAAAGAAATGGAAGAAATGGAAGAGATTTCCTCTTTTGATCTAAAAAATTCTCTACTCCTGCCATTATTCCTATTTCACAAAACATATCAACAGCACATAATACAGCATTTATGTAATATAACACAGTGTCTTCCTGCACCACAGCCATGGACGTACAAATGGAAGCTCAAAACAATTTAGTGTTTATGCCTACCTCACAGGCACAGAAAACATTTTTGACACCTGGTATTTTTCATTCCTTTACTGCCCATCTCACCTTCCTCTCTACTTTATATGAGACTGGGTTGTTTTCCAAGTGATACTCATTTTGCTGTTGGGCAATACCATCCAGCAGCATCTCTCTTCCCACCCACCTTTAAACGTCTCGGTCATTGTTTTTCATTCCTTTTCATAACCAAAAGCCACAACCAGCACTCGGAAGGAATTACTGGTCAAAGTCTGATGTTGTTTAACTACCTAATCCAATTTAAAGACAAATCTGATCATCTCCTTAACCAAGATCAGCTTTCTTAGGTTTTTGGGGTTTTCTTTATGAACTTGTTTTAGTATGTGCACTACAGATTTTTTAAAATCAGTTCCTCCACAGAAAAAACTATACTAAATGATACCTGCTGTTTGTTAAAGCTACTCTATGCACTTCTGTAACTGACGATTTTAAGAGTAATAACAAGATCTAACTTTATCCTCCAATAAAGCCACAAAACCTGTGCTATTGTCAAAGTGACCAATAATCTTAAGCAGCAACAAGTTTGATCAATTTTCTTCCAGTCCTTTAAGCTTAAGCAAATTCATTGAAAGCTTGGTTTTCTACTGCTTTCAATGAAGACATACTGTAAAGACTGTATCAAACCATGTAACATTTGGAATACAAGCCTTCAAGGTTTGCATTTATTTGTTTGGGGTTTTTGTTTTTCTTCGTTGCTTTGTTTATTTGGGGGTTTTAGGTTTCTTATGAGTTTTTTTTTGTAACCAGAGAGTACAAATTAATTTACCCAAATTTAAAAATAAAATATATTTTACCTACTTCTGAAACTCTTCAGGGTTGGAATCTGGCTCAAGGTTCTTCTTCCATCTCTCCCAGGATCTCTCAGTTATGAGTTTCTCCCCTGGAATCTCAGGAATACCCATGGCCTTAGCAAACAGGTGTGCACCATGGTCAGTCAGCAGCATATGCTTCGTCTGCAGAAAGACAAGAGATTCATTGACAATTCTTGTTGTGTCTTCTACTGAGCAGTTTTGTATAACCATTAGTTTTAGAAGTATCCACACAAAGAAAATTCCAAATTTTGTTTTTAAAACTTCTACATTTCTGTCCATATCCCCTTCCACTATAGCTGAAAAAGCTTTCAGCTCTCCAAACCACAAAGTTTAACCACCTAGAAAAGAAGGTAGAAAAGGATTGTATCTATCTATTTAATGCTTCCTATAATGGGAGAAGAAAAATTGGTAAATTTGTTCTTTAGCTAATTTGTATGCTACTTTTTTGAACTGTTTCAAATGAATCACCAAATTACTTCATAACTATTTTGTCCAGTTAATGAAGAGATCTAGAAGGCTTTTACTCAAAAAAATTCTAAATAAATTCCTGTTTAAAGGCATTACACCTAGTAAAACAACCACAAAATGTAAATAGCATGCAACTAAATTGTTTCTTAACATCAGCTGAACAATTTTAAGTATTTCCTTTAATAAGCTGCTATTCTTATTAACTCAGAATTTCAAATTTAAGAACAGAATACTTTCTAATGGATTTGACCAAAAAATGTTTGCTCTCTGCTAACAGTACTTGAAAGTTCTATTTTGATTCCTTTATTTACAAAGCACTTCAAATCAGATTTTAATTCAACAATCTTAGTTAATTCCATGCTTCAAAGTCTGTAGAGCTTGGTTAATTCACATTTTAGAGAACTATGCCGGATAAATTTGTTTAATTAATCCTTATACTTTAGTAGTAGCTCTGAAATCTGATTTTTTTTTTAATGTGTCAAAAAGTAAGCAGCAGCTTCTCTTACAATTACATGGCTGTTAATTGCTCATCAGAGCCTGGGAAGGTATTAGAGAAGGGATGGTCTGACCATACAGCATGGAACAATTTCAGAGCAGAGCACCTAACCTACAGCAAGCCTTTATGTCCATGCAGCAGCACAGCACACAGGACCCAGCAGAGGTCCAAAAAGAACCATGTGATGCTGGAGGCAGCAGGCCTGCAGAGCCTTGCAAAGCACTCACGTGGCACATTCCCAGCTCTCAGCCAGAAGCAAGGATGGCAGAGGTTGGGTATTTCTGTACCATGCTACATTCTGCAGGACAGTTACAGTTTCAAAGCTTCAGGTTAAGATGTTGCAGACCATCAGCTTCTATTGATTTCTAAACAAAGACAAGTAATCACTACCATGACCAATGCAGAGCACTGCACTGTTTTAAAGGACTCCAGACAAACCTCTTCCCAAATCAGAGACAATGATCTCTACTTAAGCCTATTATAGCCTCTGCACTAAGCCCTCTGGACAGTGACGGAGGACTACACTTTAGAACCATTTCTGATGTTGCAGCCCCGATATCAAACACTTTTGAAAATTTAAATGCCTTTTTAATAATCTTTAATTCATGAGAGTATAGCTTTAGGGAATGATACTAAGGGTGCCCAGGAAGATGGCCCCTGTACATGTGAAAGCCTTACAATGCTGAGTGCTGCTACCATGTCACCAGATGATGTCAGACCTACCTATTTCTAACAAGCTAATGAGCAGCGTTCTTTGACTTGAAAGCCAACTTCTTTGTGCAATACTGCCCCCCTCTGCCACTACCACTAACCCCGGAGAAGCACACAATACAATATTTAAAACAGTTTTGGTTTTTATTTGTGGGTGTGGGTTTTTCTGTTGCTTAGTGTGTTTTCGTAGGAAATTTGAAATTTGCTTTTGTCTTGATCTGTACCAGAAGGCTGTGTCCTCCATCACTTGCTTTCTTCAGCAATTAAGACTATATCATCATTTAAATAAGTTTTTTAAAAATAAAATTTTATTATAAAAAGATGGAAGTTATTTCTAAAAAGTTTTCAAAGGGTTCCATCCCATATGCAAGTTTGGATAACATATGCACCTTCCTAGGCTACACAAACAAGAACATTTGCATACTGATAAATAAGCTTCTATGACAAGACTTTATGTTTGGAGGGCTTTTTTTCCTTCTTTTTCACTCCTCACTGAAAAGAAGATGTCTTAAGGTGATTTTTGTTACCCTCTTCAACAGATGTTGTCAATCAAAAGAACTGGTAGAACACTGTCAAACAATGCAAAAGCTTATTTTTTTGTCTCATTCTTCCAGTTTCATTAATATGTTTGCCAATATGAAGTGCCTACTTTTTCTGGAAGACATTTACATAAAGTAATCCAAAAGGACAAAAAAACGGTTCAAGAGATCTTGGGAATAAACAACAAATTCCAGCACTTTTAGTTAATTTCACTGGAAATGGGGAAAACACACCAAATTTCTGCCTGGCCTAAAATTCAGACCATCAAAGTTCATTCTTTAACAATTCTGGCAGCGCAGAGCACAGAAAAAACCTGGCCCTTTGCCTCGAGAAGTCTGTGTTCTAAGCTAAATTCTCCTTTGTCTAATGTAAAGTCCTGCAGAGTAACAGTAGGGGAAAACATACACAGCTTACGTATACCAATGAATTAGTGCTCTAATGTTCATGAGAAGCCCAGCTAATGAAGTGCTGGAGCTGAGAAGGGTCACATGCCCCATATTAAAAAAAAAAAAAAAAAAAAAAAAAGATTTCAATGTATCATTCTATTTTTGTTCAATACAAGCAGGAATAATTCAACAGAAATTTAACTGCTTTTTCAAGAATGTGTTACATGAGTTAATGTACTAAGTCTTCCACTCCTGGAAGCTCCTGTGATCAACAGCACAGTAAATAATGAATGAAAATTATTTCAGTGCCCTCTTTTTTTCTGCTCCACGAATCTGGACAAGTTTGAGCCCAGTGGGAAAAGGACAGCACAAAAGGACAAATGTGTTGCAACAACAACCTAGAGGAGCTACTCTGGCCACCAGATGGAGCCCACACTGTTTCATAATAGGCTGGAAAAATAATTACAAGCAGACGTGCAGGGTGGTTTTGGTTGGTTTGTTTGTTTTTGGAAGCTGCATGTTTCAAAATTCCTTATGGCATTGAGGCATCTCAAAACCACTGGGAAATACGCATGCAGACGTAAGACCCCAGGAAAACTACCCTTATTACCCACAAGTCAGACAGTTAAAAATGTTTTTAATTAAGCACAGTACAACAAAACCCAGTATGAAATGTACTGTGAAATACCCTAGGTTGGTGTCCCAAAATTCCTGTCCAAGATGAACAGACAGGCAACAATGAACTGAAGAGCAACATCAGTGATATTCCCATTTATGGGAGATGGAGAAGCGCAGAAACTCATCTCAAGATACATCAAGAAATTCAGGCCAACATTTACATTTGAAATTTATCATCATCTACACAGATTTTTTTGTATCTTGGTAAAGAGTAATACCTTTACCACAAAATGTCACGGTGTTAGGGCTATACCACTATACTTGGTCCTGAACAGTAGAATTTTATTATTCCATCACAAATTTAGCCTCAATACCTCTGAACACCAGAAGCAACAGGCAATGACAAGAAGGACCTTGCAATAGACAAGACAGACAGAGGAGAGGGCTTTCCGTTTGTTGGTTTGGGGTTTTTGTTTGATTTTGAAACACACTTTGGAAAGTTACATTCTCAAAATACAACAGTTGTTTTGACCTTATCCTTGTTACTCAAATGGGATTTTTTTTCATGAACAAGACAACAAAGAAAATAAATCAGTGATTCTGTAATGTGATGTGAACAACGGGCATTAAAATAAGTTCTCTACAGAAGAAAATAAAACATTCACCTTAACATGCTAGAAACATCTCACCCCCAACCCTTCATCTATAGTCTCAAATTTATTTTGCAAAGTTGCCTATCACCTAGACTTATTTACTGATCTAGTTAATGACAAAATAAAATCCATATGAAGGAAAAAAACACTTATTCATCAACAGTTTTAAAACTGCTTTCTAGGAGACATCTATTTCACTGAAGTATTTATATTCAATATTTTAGTGATATGTTCTGATCTTAAAAGCAGAACTATCTTCCAGTTAAGGACACAAAAAAATTCTATCTGCTTTGGAAGCCATTGAGGACAACATAAATGTCAATCATCTTTATACCAAAACAGGTTTTGTTTCCTCAAAAGTCACTTTGAAAGGTTAAAGAAACATAAGTGTTCCTTGTTAATAAGTGTTTTTACAAATATGAACCTTTTCAACAATGGGGCAGCTGCACCAGTAGTCTGAAAATGTAAACTCCAAAAGACAGGACAAACTTTTTGATCACTGTCACAGCCTTGTAACACTAAAACAGACACAGATATCACACAAATCACTCCCATCCTGACATAGATCAGTTGCACTCTATCTGAAAAATAAGAGAAGTCTGCTGTGACAAATATTAGACTTCTTAGTGGAGTAAGGTGGGATTGATCTTATGTAGAAGGTCAAGAAGTATTTTATTGCCCTGATAAATTTGATTATCTTGGAAAATCAGTCAGGACCACATAGAGGTAATGTTATCTTCTACTGCTGGAGGACTACAACTGCACTGTGCTACCACTTGATCAGGTCACAATGGAAAAGGCTTCCCAGAACAACATCGGAGTGTATTACATAGCCAAATATGTAACTGGGTCATTTAATTCAGCTTCATATCACTGCAAAGTGAACAATGTATTACCTAATTTTAATCTTGCAAGATCAAGCACAAGACTCAGTGACAACAAAAAGCTCTTCAAAAACCAAGTGAAAAACAACAACAAAAAACCCCTTGAACACCAGCAGTGGAAATACAGGAGACCAACATGTATAGGTCAAGTTATATTTATAAAAAACAGCATTCTAAGGAAACATATCTCAAAATCCCTTAAAATAAGTGCCTCATCATCATGACCATAGTTTCCAAACACTCCAATCCATTTCTCCTTTCCTTCCTGCTTTAAAGCACTACACAAATATCATCATTGAGGTGTATCAATACACAGGATTAAGTTCAAAGGAAAAAAAAAATGCTTCAAACTTTAGTAGATAATCAGCATACCTTTTCCATAACAAGTCGAGCAAGTTTTATTGGGTTTGCTATGCACTTAACTGCAGATACTGCGCCAGAGTCTAAATTCTTTCCATCCATGATAATGGCATCCATTTCTACTTCGCCTTTTTCATTTAGAACAGATCCACAACCTAAAGACAAAAAAAAAAACAAACTAAAATTAGAGGGCAAGAGAAAAAGAAGAAAGTCATTAAGAGCTAACCACCCAGGTGATTCAATTAGCTCTCAACAAGCAACCCTTCTCTTTCCCACTTTGCTGACTTACTGAAAGTATCTCCCACATACAAATAAAACAGCAGAAACACTGCTGAGTATAACCACAAAATCCAGCCATTAACAGAAGTCTCACAGAGTACATCTACTTTAAAATTGAGTTTTATTTTTTCATAAGATGAAAAAGACACTTCCAATTTCATCCAAATTATATACTTGGTATTAAAGTTAAAATAACAAACCATCATGAACAGAATTCTTTATTCCCCAGATCACTTTCAAGTGTACTAAACTATTTTACCTTTACAGTTCTTCCAAAGGATACAACACCACCCAAAGAAAAAGTATAGTGTTTGATCCTATCAACAGATTAACATCACACAGCACTCCAAGAAACTGCCAGAATTAATGGAGCAGAATAAAAGTGTCCTCTCACTACTGTAGGAAAAGCTTGAAATAACAAGTTCTTCCATTACCAAATTAAAACAGTAAATAAAGTATTTTAAAAAATAAAAATTAAGTAATAAAATGTCAAGTAGTTATTTTCTTCTATAATTATCAGTGCTATCACTACCCTAATTGAAAATTAATGACATATAAAATGAGACAATGCAAGTAGTGTGGTTTTTGTAAATAATGCCAATAATTGTATCACAGGGGAATAATAGGTTGTAAGTTATCAAGTGCACAAGCCTTGCTAATACAGATGGTGAAGACTAAACCTGAAAAGAAGTAAAAAGCCAAACCAAAACATGGCAGACTCACATGATAGCTCAGGTAAAAAGACCTGAGCATTGTACACAGCTCATCCAGTAGGGCTTTTCTCCTTTCTGTTAAACCAACATTAAAGTAGTCCAGAAGCCACTGTTAATAACTGACATAAGACTTCTATACCAATGTACTTCAGACCTGAATATATGAAATTAAATCCCCTGTAACAAGAGGCAGCTAAATCCTGTAATCCTCCTCTTGTAATCTCAGAAACTGCCCCTGCCACATACAGACACACCCCCAAAAGTTATTTTTTACCTGTCTCCAACTGCATAAATTATTCCAGAGTTCAGTCCTGCATCATTCATAATATGTTAATTTCTAGACTTTACTGATCTGTAAAGAGCTTACAGGTTAATTGCCTTGTGCCACCCACGTTAACATCATTCTTCCAGCTTTTCCTTACGCTGGTAAGGAATTGTTTTCTTAGCTAAACCCTGCCATGCTCTTTTAACTTCCTTTGACAGGGTAGGCTTTTTGACCCATGAGCACAAAATTCCCACTAGAACTAGGGCAGGCCTTTCTCAAGTATCAGTGACCAGAACCATGATTTCAGGGGAAACTCAACGAGGCCCCTTCATCACAGCATTAAGAGTATTCTATGTCTACTGCACATGTCTCATAGGATACACGTCAGGATTTTCTAAAATTTACTCAGCAGACAGTTTCTGTAATCAAAGGCAGCTTTCTAAAAAACTCTCCTTTTACAGCTGGTAAAGAGAGACAGGTGCCTTTTAAGAACAATTCATCCCACTTGCCATAGAATCATAGAAAGGCCTCGGTTGGAAAGGACCTTAAAGATCATCTAGTGCCAACCCCTTTCCATGGGCAGGGATGCCACCCACTAGATCACGTTGCTCAGCGCCTGATCCAACCTGGCCTTGGATGCTTGCAGGGATGGGGCATCCACAACTCCTACAGCTTCGAGAGCTGTATAACCAACTTTTCTCAGTCCACTAATCACCATGAAAGTCTCTACACCACAGCAAAGCTAGTTACTGAACTTCAAGTAATCTCAGGTAGGATTAATCCTTCCTTCTGTGGTTACAGACTGCCTTTTCACCTGCCTTCCAAAGCAATGGGTAGGGACTACCAGCCTCTGAGGCCATGGTATCCATTGGCAGCAGTGCTGAAAAAATAAGGTTTGTGGGTTACTTATTAAGCAAAGAACTGGGAAAACAAGAGAGAGACAACAGAAGACAGAAAATCTAAGGGGACACAAATAATGAACATGTCTGACATTAGCCAAATCACAGCTGGGATACTGAAATCTCTATCTGTGGATATATCTGTGGATACATTCCCTCTATCTGTGGATAGATAGATCTGTCTTCTGTCCTGCAAAGGCTGCATAGGAAAGAGTGTGCAAGGATCAATAGAGTGTCAGTTCTTACACCTGGAGTACTCATGCCAAGCTGGTTCATACTACTAGCCAAAGAGACCACAAAGAAATACAACCAAGGCCACTTTCTCACCACAAGTAGAACTCGATGACTTTACTACATTGCACAAGTGACTAAAATGGTAATTTTATAGCTTCTGAGCCCTTGCACCAAGCCTACATCGAGACAACCCTACACAGCATGGCTACACCCTATCATTCAAAAAAGGACACAACTTCATTGTTCTGCCCATTCTTCCCCACCTTTATTGTTGTGTCTTAGCAATGTCTGTGTTTGCCTAGCAAATATTACAGCAACACTGATTTTATCCTTTTATGAAGATAAATACTACACAGTGAGTTTTGAACAGCCACTCCAATCAGGGTCCTCTTCACATAGCTTTCAGCTCATTTCTGCCAGATTCCAAGAGCAGCTGTATCTAATAAGCATTAACACAATTAGATGTATCTGAAAGTAATAGACTACTTGCCACTTGGATCATCATAGTCAAACCTGAACAAAGGGTGAATGCTCAAGTCCAGTTAAGTAAGAGCCAAATGAGAGAACACCACCCTGATGCTAACTATATAAATGTACACTCTAAGTCTAACTTACACCTCTAAGTCCACTTCATGATTTCAGCTTGAATGCTCTAAAAATCAAAATGTTCAACCCAAGTCAATAACAAAACACTAAAAGTTTCATATTAAATAAAAGCTCTCCCTTGCTCTCGACTGCAAGGTGAGAAGGAACAAATGAACCTCTGCAAACTAACTGAGCACATAACTAATAGCTACATTATCTAAAACACTGAGCACCTACAGGTTTTTCATTCCATATTCATTCCTGACATACCATGGTAGGAGTGGGGAAATATTTTTCCTGAAATTCACCAAAATAATAAATTTGAGGTCCTAAGAAGAGGAGAAAGTATTTGATTACTACCATTAACATTAATTCACATTACTGATTAGGAAATTCAGTTACGAACCCTTACTATAAAAAGGGATAGATTCATGACTCATATACCATTATTGGATTACTTCTGTAGTATTATTTATAAAATAACTAATTGCAAGCATTAATGAAGAGAAAAACCCCTAAAATCGCCAGCATCAGTATTTCTAGGGCAATAGGTAAAGGTCGAGCACTCAGGATTAAAAAAATGCTGCAAGGTATGTCCAAGTGCCTTGAAGATGCACATTAACTAAACACATATTCCATAAGAGTCCATGTCTTAAAACTGGATATACACAGCACAGTAACAGGAGAAGATTTACAGAAAAGTAAAACAGCACCACACAAATTAAATGGCAGATACATAACACTGAAGAATGGGAAAAGAGTAACTCATCTTTTTAAGGGTACTCATGAGAGACTACAGTACATACCATGCTGAGAAACCACCTATTTTGTGACACTAATATTTACTCCATGGCAATGTACATAAATCAATAATAATGCAATAATAATAATACAAGCTAGGATTTTTCAGAAGCATCAGGGCAAAACACTTGGAATACAATATGATTCTAAGTCCACTTATTTCCTAAAAAAATTACCTGCATTAAAATGAGGATCATCTTCCATTGACCGTACTGCCTCCTCAACTGCATCTACGGCACTGCCTCCCTGCTTCAGGACACTGTAACCTCGCAACGCAGCTCTGACAACACCAGCACAACATCCCTCTTCTCGTTCTTTGAAGATCCGGCCAGCTCCACCATGCACCACGATGACAGGCTTCATCCTGCCAAGTACCTCTTGAGGCTTTCAGCTGTGCACACAGGCCAGTTGATTGGAAAGAGGAGTCTTTAGCATGTGCTTCTTTCTACACGGAGAGAGGCTGCAGGTTAGGTAACATATGGGTGGTTTGCCTGCCACAATTTTACCTTCTGGGAAGCCAAGTACTCACATGGAGGAGTTCCTAATTCAGTCTGGATGAGTTGCACCAGGCAATTTAGTGCAACTTTGAGGCCACCGCTGCTTTGAGGAAGGGCCCCTTTCAGGCTAAGTTACTCTACAATCTTGTGGTTTAGTATGAACCCTGTCTGGTTTATTAACATGGAAACAAGCATTTAAGTAAGCCTTGAACCTGCTAACTGCTCTTTGTTTTAGATGGGTAGCCCTGTTGTCAGAGTACAGTAATATCACCAGCAATAAAGAAAGGCAACTGACCCGACCCAAGTTAAAGGCTTACCCAGCTCAACCACCTGGATCCCAGACCTCTGATCTCTTGCAATACTTTGAACTTCGAGCAGGAAAACAAGGTGTTCATTCACACGCGGAAGCCAAACACCTCGTTGTTACTGCTCATGGCCTCCCGCGAGCAAAAGAGATTATTGCTTGGTGCTACATAGCCTTGGTGATGTAAATCACGGGTTTTGCTTCCAGAAAAAGGCGAAGAAGCAGCAGCCAACTCATCTCCCACTGAAATCTGGGGCACCTCACTGAGAAAACTCCCCTCGTGAAAAGTTTCTCGGGGACGGCTATTTTTGGAGGCTGTGAAGAATAGAATACAACAGCCTTTCCTCTCATCCTACAAGCAAACCCTTCGGACAGAGCCTCCCGCACTCCTCCGGTCCCTCGCACTGCTGCTGCCCCAAGGGCCACCGGCCGGGATGACAGCAGGCGGGGAGCAGAGGAAATCCCAGCCCGGGCCGCCGTGGGGAACAGCATCTCGTAAACGAGGCCGTTCAGCCTTTTATTTCAGCCAGCAGCTACGTTTTTCCCTTACTCAGCACAGGCTACCCTGGGCCATAGACCCAGCCCAGCCGCGCTCCGCGGCAGCGCCTCCGCTCAGGCTGGGCCTGCGCCGCTCGCCCGCCCACCCCCGGCGTTCCCGCGGAGCGCGGGGTCAGATCCCACCTGGAGCGCCCCGTCCCTGCCGTGACTCGCGGCCGCCCTGGGCGCGCTTCCGTGCGGGTGCCCGAGGCAGCGCGGGGCGGGCGCAGTCCCAGGGACGCTTGGCCCGGCAGCCGCCCTTCACAGCCATGGCGCCCCCGCCTGCGCCAAGGCGTGCCCGCACCTAACATGGCGGCCGCTGCCGCTCGCAGCCCGGGCTCTCCGCCCCGCACGCCGCTGGGGCCGGGCCACTGCCGCCGGCCCGGAGGCAGCGCGGCCCAGCCCGGCGCTGCCGGTAGCGGGGGCCGCCGCACCGTGCTCAGCTCGGTGTGGGTCCGCCCTCAGCTGCAGTGCTGCTGCCGCCGCCCTCGCCCTGTGCAAGGCCATAGCCGCGGTGTCACACCAGCTCACCGCCTGCCACCGCTTGATTTCCCCTCGAGTTAAATTAGAAAAATGGCATCTTTCCCCCCAAGTGCCCACCCTTCCCTCTGGCCGGGCCGGGTTATTCCCGTTCCAAAGTTCGGGCTGCCTGTGGAGGTCTGTAAGCTGAAAGGAGCTGTAGGTCGAGGCAGGTCCGTTCTGTGGGGATCATCGCCCTTATCCCAGGCAGGTTGGCACAGACCAGGTGAGGATAAGCTGGATGTGGCAACACTGTTCCCAAACTGATGACAAAGACAAGAAATGAGTTTGATGTTTGTTTCTTTTTAATTATAAGCTGCTGATGGATCAAACAGTAGTTTACTAAAAGAAGAGCTGCTAAAGGTTCTTTCTGAAAAGTGAAAAATAGAGTTTGTGAATTGTAATTCTGTAATTCTGAACTCCCTTACTTGTGTAACTAGAAGTGTAACCAAAGATTTCTCAACATTTGTACAAGCGACCCAGCATGCTGCTGGCCTTCTCCCTTGACCATTCCTGCTTTTTTCACCACCTCTTCGCTCCCTTGTCTCTGTTGAGGTGTTGCAGTCCAGGCTGCAGGGAGGCAGTGAATGCAGCCTGCTGTGTCCACTCAGGGCATCGGGGGACATGGCTGTGCGAAAAGGGCAAGGACTTGCTGCAATGTGGAGTCACTCAATTTAAGATCTGTTTTGATCCTGAAGGTTGGTTGAAAATTAATTAGTGTGGTTTAATTAAGAGGAAACACTCCTGATGGTTTTTCTTTGTCACTGGTAGGCTTAGCACAGAGGAATTAAAATTTCTTACATTAATTATTTGGAGTGACACCTGTTTTTGTAGAATATTTATCTTGTTTTCAGGTAGTATCAAGACAGGAAACCAATACTATTTAGATTAAACAGTTTAGAAGAATCATTTCAGTTGTTTGCATGGACAGCTGAATACAAAATTTATATAGTAACTTTAAGTTGAAATTTTAATATTAGTCTAACGTTATGATTCAACAAAACAAGGGTGTCACGTGCTAGAACTGGAATAATCTGTTTCTACATCAGCTTCTTACCTTAAGCCTTCTTTGGGCACTACCTTTGTCATTGTGGTCAAATCATTTATGTGCTTTTTAAAATGCTGTAAAGCTTCTCAGAACAGACTGGAAAGTATTAGTATTTAGTTTTATGATTATTATTTAGTTTTTTTTTTTTAATTAGCACATTGAATTGCACATCAGAAACCTGTCCTAAAGCTATGTAAACTGTTAGGAGAAGTTTTAAATAATTGCTGTAGAAATCTATTGATTTTGTTCTTGGTAATTTTTGTAAGAGACCTTTGTGTAACATAATTGCCTGAGAAATAAATTTTAAAATGTACAGAATAAATTAGGAGGTTTGCACGTGGAGCCTTGTGGAGATTAACTTTCCTGCTTGTAAGGTGAATGTGCCTTACTTGAAAGAGATGGGAACACATTACCACAGGTGAGTAAGGGTAGAGGGCTGCAGTAGGGAAGTAAGGGATCTGGACACATGTGGATAGGGAACATGTGTGTGAAAATACTCTGACGTCCCAGGGTCTACTCTGCATTTCCAGTGACTAAAGTACAACTGTTCTTGTGCCTTCTATTTTCCTGCAAAATCCATAAATTAAGAACATGCCCTCCTTCTAGAGAAAGAATTCCCCTAGAATCTCATTGAAATGTTAATTTTAGAAACCAGCAAAGCAAGTAAAATATATTGTAAACATAACCGTTTTAATGCATATTTATAATAAATCTATTTTTAAAATAAGTTTTTATGTAGCAACTTGTGTTTTTATCCATAAACTATTTTAAAATCTTCAAAATATGATGTAGCACAGAAAGCAGTGCTCTATATTTTATTGATTGGATTGTAGGAGCATGCAGAGTTGATCAAGGCTAAGGCTGCTTGAGCAAGTGTCAAGCATGCAGAAACAGAATGCTGTTCACAAAGTCTGCAAACTTGAATCTTTTTATATTAGACAGAACTGTCATATGGAGATCACTGCGGCATTAGGATGCTCACGCTCTGGAAAAACTCATGCATGTTGAATAACTTCGTTCATGTGCACAGTTTGATTAAGTCTGTAAACCACTTCTTACCATATTCTTATTGCAAAGAGTGTGCCACCATTTAGGGGCGCTGGAAAAAACAGTTCCTCTGAGAGTTTAATTTTTTTATGCAAAGTTAAACTTACATTCAGGTAAGATCAGCAGTGAAATGTGCAGTAGCAGGACAATAAATGGTAGATGAGTTATTCACTGAAACACAATTGTGACCAATTCTAATTGATTAATGAGTTGTATGTTGAATAGTTCAGCCGGAAATATTTTCTTGGGAAGAGGCACTAGACTCACCAGTGTCCATGGTGTTTTCTCCGTTTCTGCTCAGAAGTGAGATTAAATTGGAGATGGGTTCATTTTCCTGCTTTGGGGAGGTTTTAACCCTAGAACTTAGATGTCTTTCCCATGGCAGATTGTCCCAAACAAGAAGTTCACAGTGCCTTACTGCTCCCAATATTTCAGTATTTTGTACACAATGGAATGGTTCTAACAGACACAAGCGACTCTCAGAAGCCTGTGTGCTGGGGAAGAAGGGAGAGTGGCATAGGATGCAGTGCTGGTCATGGGAAATCCCCGTTCACATCCTAGTTTGTGCACATCATGCATTTGACCAGTTTTCAAAGCTAGAGTTTAAAAATGGTCCTGGTGTTTCCTGTTTCTCTGTCCTGTGTATTTACTGGATTTTATCAGTATTTATCAGTCATATGCTCTGCTGAAGGTGCATTTGAGGTGAGTGTCCTGAGTAGGACACAACCAGGCTGACACATGGATGACTGGCAGAAACTAAAATTAGAACTTTTTGTTTTCCCATTCTTCCTGTTGTTGCAAGAACCCTGAAACCATGTTGCATTTTTGTCACTGCACAGCTGAAAAAATATGTTCCTCTGTCACCTCTGTGCTTTTGAAGTCCCTCCCACAGCCTGTGAAGTCTATAAATCCCACTCTGCTCCATTCTAATCACTTTAACTTCAAAGAAGGCAGATCAAGTTCAATTTTTTGAGATTATTTTCAATTCTCTGTTTATCCCAAGCTTTACATCCCCTCTGTAAAACTCTTACAGACATTCTTGTTTTGGCTGATCTTCATATAACACAAGAGCTTGTTGGAAAATTTGTCTCAATGTCTGACAGAAGCTTACAGCTTCCCAGCAAGTGCAGGGGGCTTCTGGATTGATCCATTCAGAGAAAATGGCATCCTCGGGGTTACAATTGCTTTGGTTCAATCCCATGCTTCTTGCCAAAAAACCTTGCAAACTTCAGAGCTACCACAACAATTGCAGCATTTAAAACCCCCAAATTAGGAAGTATTTCTCTTATGTAACTCTCAAATTTATTTTGTCTTATATTTTGATTACGTTAGGGAAAAATGCAGTTCTCTTAGTTTTTAATGATATACAATTAACATGCTAAAGGCTATAATTAAAACGAAGATTTCAGCTTAGCCCATATTTTAGGCAAAACCATAATTTCTTTTTAAGATGCATTAGAAGATGTTTGCTTAAATATTGCTTGAGGTAAGGATTAAAGCTTCTAAACACTCCAGGAATTTCCAGGAGAATTTATAATACACCTTAGCAGAAACAAAGTAACAATTCTAAGAATTTTGTATGTGTGCAGGCTTACTGAGGGTGATAGAAGTATCCACATTAAAGCTTTTAGGTGGATTTTGTCAATATGCGGAACACCTTTGGGAGAAAAGATAGCACAAAACAGTTTAAAATAATTCATAGGGGATTTCCCTGTCACAATGTGGAAACAGAATGAAAATTAATCAAAAGACAAATGAACATCTGTCCAACTTTGTCCTTTCTCTGTGACTTCTTATCACTCCAATGTATGGACCTTTAGCAACACTAAATGCAGGATATCACAGAATGTAGGAAATAAAAGAACATCAGCATGGCAAATCCATACCAAGTATATGTACAATACCTGAGATGCTCTTCATACTTGAGAGATGAAATAGGAAAAAATGAAACTAAGTTGGGACACACAGTCATGGAATTAACAAAATTACTTTTGAGTAACTTTTTAAAGACATAACCAAGTTGCCAGGTGTTGGAGAGAATCACAGGGCTCCTGTATCAGATATGATATTCCCTCTCGTGATTTGTAATGGGGTTCAGATCATAAAAACTTAGTAAATGCAGCTCCAAGGAGTTATTATCATTACCTGCAGGTGACCCTGTGGAGGTATTTACTTTTGCAGAAAGGTGGGCAGGAAAAAATTAAGCTTTGGAAGTTTGCTGCATGTGCATTATATTGCAGATATGCTTACATATAGCAGTTACCCAATTATCAGGAGGATTTTAATGACCATGTGTGGCCATTAGAAAGAAAAATAAAGACGTGATAGTTTTGCTTAGTTCAAATGTTTGGTGTATTATTAGAATCATGTTTGGTTTTAGTGAAGTAAAAAGCTGAGATGTAACAGTAAAAGAACCATGAAATTTTAAGTGATAAAGTTAAATGCAAATGGTTTATGTAGCAAATAAAAGTATCTCCTAATGCAGTAATTAACATTAAGAAATATTTAGAAAAAATATGTGCCATGTACATAAAACTAGATTCAAAGGCATGTTTAGAAAGATTATTCTCCAAAGTTCTTCCTCAATTTATTTCTTAAGAAAATTTTATGCTTTTTTCATATATCTTATCTGCTGCCAGACTGGTTTTGAGCAGATATTGTGTTTTGTTTTTTAATAAGGAATTGCATTTCCTTCCCTTCAGTTCCACCTAAGTATAAACTCATACAGTATATGTAATACTGTAATAATAATTGATAAAAAATGTAGTTGGAAAAGGTTACAGTTAAGATATCACAGTGGTTGTAGTTTTTGATGTGAAAATAACTACAAGGGAATTTTCAGGAGCTAAGGGGTTTTATTTTGAATACTTGATCTCCTATTTTATTTCTCTCCCTAAGTCAGCACCCCAATTCTAACAAAGTAACTAAAACCTATTTTGTTGCGTATACATCTAAAAGCCATATTTCAGGATGGATTTTTAAGATATTTATCAAATTATTTATAAAATGCAAGAATACTGTAGAGAGTAGGCCATGAATAGTATGCTAACAGAATATTCTCCAGTATAAATCAAAAAAGTCAATCATAAGGCTGGTGACAGGGAAAACAAATTAAGCAGGGAAAAGAAAAAAGGTGTATTTTAAAATGAGAATACTAAATGAGATTGCCAATTGATGTCTGCCAGGCATAGACGTAGATCTGTTATGGTGAGAATTTGTCAGTTCTCTCTAAATGCAATGTAACAGGTGATGAAATTTGTGTGAGATCTTCGGGTAAGCCATGCAAGTATACTGAAAGCAAAAAGCACTTTCAAATTGATTGTGATATGAATGGGGAACCCGTGATTCCAGAGATTTCCATCGTGTCACTTGTGTTGATCACAGGTGGGGAATATTGTTTATTTTGGTACCATTATCTGGGAAGCTTCCTAAAGCTGCTGAGAGCAGCAAATTTTGTTTGCCTTCAAGTAAGCAAAAATGCAGCTTACTTATGCACACTGGACTGCTAGGTGTCTGCAAATCTGGTTATCTTCCTGAAGATTTGATCATGTTGCTGGTGCCAGCATATTCCTAAACAAGCTCATATGGGAAGAAAACTCAGGATTAGGTGTTATTCTAAGGTTGCAGAAAGAGGCAATTTGCCATCTGATCTTTACGTAAAGATAAATGAATGGGTATGGATTCACAGTGTATTTCATTGAAGAGACTAAAACTATTGCAGTACTAGCGAAAAAAAACATAAGCAAAAATGTAATTAGGACTGGTTTAAAATGAGAACTTAATGTACTATGTTCAAGAAAAGATCAAGAGAGTAGTGTTCAAAATGTTGGTACCATTTTACTGTTTTCAGCACTGAAATACATGTTAAGAAATGAGACAAATACAAACATGGTACCTTGTATTAAAGGGGCTAGATTTAGGTGGAGTTGTAAACTGCAAATAAATTATTTTATGAACCACTAATTCTCCTTTTTCGCTACTTCATGCACTTATGAACAGCCTCTAATGTTGTGTGTTAAGTCCTTATTTTAATATTTTTTCATAATACAGTCTCAAAGTGTTATTAAGGGAATTTTGAAATAAATCATCGTGCATATTGTTACATTCAGTAGCCACCTTCAGTTGGGTATGAATTAACACAATATGAAACAGATCTGCTAAGGGCATTCACACACTGAAGTTATATTCAGGGTTTTATTGGGCTATGCAGAGGAGATTTATTTCTTCACCCAAATGTTTGCACATCTAATAAAACTTACTTGGCATGTATGTTCAGGACAATGGATGCTATTTTTTCAAGGGCAAATTTTCAATCCAAAACTAAAAGCTTAGTTTTGAGTGTCGCATTTGTCCAGAGAACTGGAACAGGCTTTGTGAACAGAGTGCTGAGGTAAGGCCAAAAAACCCCCTGGTTTTGAATATCAGATAGTTTCTAGTGTTACAGGAAGGAGAGGAGACTCCCAGGAATTGTGGTCTTCTACAACTATTGGATGTTTCATACAGCGGGGCTGAACTCTGACCAGTATTTAGAAAGGAGGTTTGCAGCGTGGACCTAAGGTAGCACAACCGTGAGCCTTGACGGTGCATGGGATTCAGTATTGGTGGTGGAGCTTGTGTTCCTTCTTAGGATGTCAAGGTTGAAATGTGATCTGTGTTCTTGTAACTATACTTTGTGTTTGGTTTGCAAAGTTGTCTCCTGCTGTAATCAGGAAGACATTGTCAAATACAAGGCAACTGCCATCCCTGCCCTTTCCTTTCCTCCATTTTTTTCATCTTTCTCTCTCCTGCCTTCCCTCCTCCTCCAAATTTCCTTTGTTGTACAGTGGGCTTAGTGAAAAAACTGGCAATGCAGAATTGGTATTTCAAGTTGATGGAAAATTCAAGAACATGAGATAGCACTAGATTCATCATATTTGGTGAGCTGTTTCTGCAGAGGAATTTTGAAGAAAAAGTAGTTAACATCTGAACATCAGTATCCCTAAAATTTTGAGGATATGTGGTTAGGTCTATTATCTTTCTGCTGCTTTTATGTCTTTTCTAGCTTTTGCATTTTTAAAGAAATAATTTCAATACCATTTTTTTGTAAGTCATTGGAAGTCACATTTTTTACCCACTTTTTAAAAAATAGAAGTTTTTATGATTATAATCTTGTGGATGAACGCTGTCTATAACCAGTAGAAATGCTTCAAAGCTGATTGAAAGGAGGACGCTAGCCTTTCTGAAATGCTCTCTGATCGAATATGAGATATGGGAGCATCCAACTTGTTTTAACAATGGAAACTCCTTTTATTTCCCGTGTAAAAATAGATCACAGTGCAGTGACCCTAGAGGGAGAGAAAGAATGAAAAAGATGCGTGTTTCTCTTAAAATTCTGACTACATTGTTACAGTCTGTGTCAAAGGATGACAAATCCGAATTGCTCTGCTTCCTATGGTCTTTGAATTAGAGCTTGGTGTGTGTTACACTATTTTGACCTCTTCAAAATTTAATTAGCAGATTTCCTTTTCCCTCTCTAGCCCATTTTGAAGTGTGGGGCAAAAAAAAGAAAATATATATATATATATATAGCAGTGTCATAATACTTCATTCTTTTCTGAATCTAACTGCATATTTTGAATGGAATTTGTATGAAAGCACTCTTGTATAAATTTAAATCAGGATGATATAAAACCATTAAGTGATATTAACCAATGGGGATTAAAGACTACCTGAACTGGCTAGAAAAAATTTACTGCCCAGTCACTAATTTATAGGTTCGATGCTTGCTAGGCTATTTGCCCAGCTGCACCTGCCTTATCAATGTGTTCAACTGTGAATTAGTTAGCACAAAAAGTTGGCAGAGGGATAGGGAATTTTTCACCTCAAGGTCAGTAACAAGGCAGGCTAATACTGATTTAATGCTGTTATGGTCTCGTAGCTCAGCATGAACATGATTCTATATTGCCATCAGTTGACACATGTCTACATTCAAAGAAACACTTTTTAAACTTACATCCTTTCTGCAAGAACACCAAGTACCAGGCACCTGCCTTAGCTGGCAAAAAGTTAAGTGTCCTGGCTAAGATAGTTGTCTAGGCTTCCTCTGTAACTGTGGGGAGAAGGATTTTCAGAGTGATTCATACAGTTCTAAGATGTGTCTAAAATAGATGAGATGACTCATCTTCTGGAAGTACCTGCCACTCTACTGACGACAGAGGGAGACCTAGATGACTAACCTACCCTAGATAGCTAAATTTTGAACTGGTAGTTAATACAAGAGAAAGCTCAGTACCGATGTCTTTTTCTTTTAATGAAAAGAGGCTCAAGTATGCAGTCATTATGAAAAAGTCTGTATGACCACTGATCATACAGTATATGCTGAAAAAGAGATGGACCTGCACTGCTGTCCTCCTGTATCTTTTATAAGTATGTTGACTTTATTTCTTGTTAAATTAATGTCAAGGTGAGGAAAAGAAGGTACTTTTTACCTTAAAAATCCCACTGGAAAGGGATATGTGTTATTTACTTTACACAGGTCTATGAAACGATGAGCATGATATTTATTCTGCATCAGTTTCCATTATTGAAATTTCTTTGTATTGAAATTGCTTTGTATTTATACTGGTGGTATGGGATGTAAAATCCATTAGGCGGGGTGTAACAGATTGTTAGCATGTATTTGCTTAAATACAGCATGAAGATCTGCAGTCTGCAGGGCATTAACTTCATTGTTGACTGCTTCAGATGCACCTTTTTTTGGAGAAGTTACAAAAATTGAGCTTTAAACTTGTTAATATTTAATTTAAACCCATCACTTGGCCAATTTGAAAATTTGAGGTCTTCGGGAATTATTCACCACATTTGATTTTAGGTAGCAAATTAGGTTTCTAAATAGGGAGTCTGGGCACTGTTTGTAATCAGCAGAGTAGAGTTGACACCTCCAGGGAACAATTTAGAGCAGCTAAGGTAAGCAGGAAGGTAGTGCTCTGGTTGCCCTCCAGAGGACTTCCACTGCTGCTTAGCTTGAATCCTCTGAAATAATCTCTGAGATATTTACTTATCCCTTTATATTTACAGTGCAGGAAGCCTAGTCTGGTTTTGTAGGCTGTTGAAGTAGGCAACATGAATACTCCCCTTGTTTTCTATCATAATTCTTAGGTTAGTAATACCTTGTCAACTCAGAGTGGAATATTTTTCTGAATATATTGAGAATATATTTCTGAATGTCAGACGTGCATCAGAAGTGCCTGCTGCATGGTTAATGTATACAGTATGCTCAGGAATGTTAATGTAGTAGCATATAATGTAGTGGTGTTTATGTAGTCTATGTAGTATGCTGAGTTCTAAACTATTTTCTTGTGACTTGATTAATAGAGCACCCCCTGTATGTCCAGGATAGTCAGCAAAATCCATTTGGTTTTCTCAGAAAATTTGCTTTCATTTTGGGTGCTCTCTGGTTGAATCCTGAGCAATTCTAATCTCTGATCTCTGTGTCTGCAAGGCACAAGTAGTGAACTGCTGCCTGGCACAGACACTGTAAGGCCTTCCTCACCTGCCCTTACGTTCAGAGTATCAGAACACAGTGCTTTGGATCAAACAGTGCAATGAATTGTTACATTTTTTTGTTGGTCGACAGCTGTTTTACCTAAAGCACTACACTCCTACTGTAGCTTTGAAAGTATAATAACTGGTTATATATTGCTTTATGCAGATTGTACAGGGCTTCAGAATTCAGGGTGTTAACTGATTTGCTACAGTTTGAAAAATCATCTACAGAGTTTACGAATGTATTGTCGTGGTAAATTGAGATCTGTGGATTTTTCTTTCATCTAATATGGAAGCCCAAGTTTATGGATAAAGCACAAAATCAGGATGGATGGAAGGATGAAGAGAAGTCATGACCGCAGATCAGCCTTGATTAATCTTCATTACACACCTGGAGAGAAAGCACAATATAGGATATTACATTAGCACCTGGAGGAGGAGGAGTTTCCAGACTTTCAGGAAGAAAAGCAGGCATGTTACAAAAGACAAGCAACGACTATAAGTGCTGTACCCTGGGAATCGTCTCCCAGTGAAGGAGTTTAGGTGACAAAATCACTTTGATATGGTAGCCATAAGAAATAGTGAATGTGTTCGTCAAAGACAATAAACAACCTTGAATCTGGTGGATAAGTTTAAATTCTGTTCTTTGGTAATTCTTCTTTATAAAAGACAAAGGAAAGTAAAATTGCAAAGGACACAAGGGTGTATCCAGGGGAACAAGAACATCATTTATAGTCGCCAGAGTTGTATGATGAGGCTCACTTGCTAGATACCTGATAACAAGGAAAGCCAATCTGTCACTGCATGGTTCCATAAAGAAGATTTGTCTATAATAGGGAGCATTAAACAGGGTAATGGAAATTACTTGAGCAGCTACTGAATTAATTTTCATTTTAAACATACTCTAAAGATAACTGACTGGACAGCATTGCAAGTTCTGTATCGGAGTGCATCCATTAATAAAGAACTGTGAGAAATTTGCTGGTTTTGAATATAAACTTGGCTGTGCTGTCAGCTAACATCTCCTTTACCTGGAGCAAAACTTTAAGTGATGCATAATATAGATAGGACTCAGTTGTGGACTCCTGAAATCATTACCTCATACAAACTGCTTTTATTTAATAGAGCAATGTAATTGTTTCTCTAGAGGGTGATGAGTGTGATTCATTATATTTGATCTTTTTCATACCAGAAGCATACTGCTGTTGCTAGCTCAGAAGACTTTTTGGCAAATCAAAAGCAGACTGGTAGTTTGGAGCATTTCTCTGTCAGTTTGAAATCCCCAAGCTGTAGCTTCAAGCTCAACAGTGAGTGCTTTGCAGTAGTACCAAGAGAGCTGAAATAATCAACAACAGAAACCTTTTATCTCGTGTCTGAAATCCATAGATAGAAAGAGAATGTATATATAAATATTTCTCTTTAATATTTCACATCATGCTTCCACTTAAGTTTAAAGTTTTTTCACTGAGAGTGGACATAAGCCAAGCCAAGCCACAGGATTAATCATAAGTAATTTACATGAAATCCCTCTACTAAGATATCCCACGATTTCATAAAGAATGAACACATGTTCTGAGAATACATAAGGGTTGCTATAATTAGCTCACTTTAACACGCCTGGGAACAACACACAAAGCTGCTGTTGAAGTTTTTCTGACATAGCTGATCATGTTGCTCATTGTCCACAACAATTAAATGTTCGTTTTTCTCTGATTTTTTTTTCTTAGAACTGCATCCAGATTAAGAAAAAAAAATCTGCTAAAAATTCTGAACAATGTTGACTGGTGAAGGCTGTAGAACAACTATTGCTTCAATAAACAGGATTAGTTTTGGATTACTTTTTCTACAAAGACTGGAGCACTGCCTTACTCCTCCTTGCTTAGAAACATCAACCCCTTCATATCTCCATGGTTATCTCACAGAATGAAAAGTAAAAGCATTCTGGGATGATTATATGAAAACTTGTAAAGGGTAAGTGCAAACTAAAAAGCTGTATTTGAGGACTAAACACCGCATTTTCAGATGGCTGAGTTTGTGTGTATGGTTGGAGAGATGAGAAGCCTTAAACTGTGCAGCATGGAGTGGACCTTGGTTTGGGGAAGATACAGAAAAGGCCTTACTGATTTGTTACTGTGTCTTTTGAACATATATCTACCAATTTGGTTGAAGCAAAAAGAAATTAGCTGGATTGTGTTTGAAAACAGTGGCTTAATTATTAAACTTAAACTTTACTAAAATACAAAATATTCAACATTCCTAAACACCTGTACAAAAGAGATTTGAGAGCATAGTTAAGACTAGGCTTGCATATGGATGTGCATACCATTAAAGCTGGGGAAGTGTGGATTTCTGCCATGTTCTGTAAATGTAAGATACATAAATT
Organism: Corvus hawaiiensis; assembly: GCF_020740725.1. Lineage (NCBI taxonomy): Eukaryota > Metazoa > Chordata > Aves > Passeriformes > Corvidae > Corvus > Corvus hawaiiensis. The sequence goes on from NC_063215.1 coordinate 31,274,069, forward strand.
AGAATTGCTTAGGGATACTGTTGCTTACATGAATCGCTTCTCCAGTCTCTAATTTATGAATAAATGTGCTTGGTGTGACTACTCTTGTCTCACACTGATCTCAAATGGCAGAAAATATCCTGTATGCAATGGCTTGCAGATATATGGTATCCATGAGATATGTTTCTCAATATTGATTACAGTTATTTTATGTTTACAGAAAATTCAAATGTAGGAGGACTGAAATACACCCAAGAGAGGTTTAATAGTGATGTGGGAAAATAGTCTGAGAAAATTAGGATGCAGTTCTGGGACAATTTCAAAGTACTACTGTATTTAGATGGTATTTCTTATCTAAAATGTAGTATGAGGAATGGACAGTGGTACTTAGGTTGAGCATGAGTCAACAGTGCTGTGTTACTATAAAAAACGTGTTGGGGAGACATGACAAATATCAAATATGTAAAAGATTTGAAAGTAGAAAGAGACTAAGCTGTGCTGTGGGCTAATGGGAGTAGGAAAATATTAAATGGGCTTAAATCATAGGAAAACTTGAGGCTAAATATTATTGTTACATTATTTTTGCCAGGCATATTGAAAGCACTGGGACTGGTTGTTTATGAGCTGGTCAGACAAATATCTGTCAGAGATAATAGACACTGCCTTAGGACTAGATATGTCATTTGGTTCCTACCAGCTCTGAACTCTATTATTCAATATGGTAATAAAACTTCACAAGTAGTTTCATGCCAATGTGCATAAAGATACAATTCAGAGAGAGTATAGAGCCTTTGACACTAAGCACTGCATGAGATATGCAGTTTTTCTCCAGTATAGTATCTACTTCTGGTTTTGATGAAGTAAATAGTTGAACTTCTAATTTAGCTTTGATTTTATATTATCATCTCAGTATCACTTCTTCACAATATCTCATCCCACCCACAGATCCCTGTATCAGAATAATACCTTTTCCACCTTCCTCTTCAGTAGGTTGGGACAACACAGAATAGGAAACAGCACCACGGACAGCAAATTTGATTTAGGTTGACAATATGATCCTATTGTTGAAAAGCCAAAGGTTATTCTGTGGTACATTAAATAAATATCATATGTAAAGCACTGGAGGTATGTGATCTATGTGGCATCAGCTGGGCTGCTACAGGGCAACACACCATTAAAGAGAATCCAGAGGACAGCAACAAATACAAACATGGTAGAAAAAATAACCTGTAAGAGAGAGCAGAATGCAGTGTAGAAGTGGAGAGTGAAGAACACTGCCTCCCATTTAGGTGCCTGACTCATGCTTTACCTGTATGTGTTTAGTGAAGAATATTTAGTGTTTAATGAGGTGTATATGTATATATCTACGGATATAAAGAATCTCTTAATGGAAACCAATTAACTCTTCCAGTCTGTAAAAAGCTGTTACAAAGGCAGCAGCTCTCACTTGAGCAAGAAGGTTTTTTTTTTTTTATCAAAACCTATATTCAAGAAGGGCTTCTGTCTAAAGCAAGACAAGCTCTATTATATTACTGTTTCTTTAACATTTCTGTTGGAAAATTTTTGAAGAATGTTACCCAAATATCTTTTGGGGCTGATCTTGGTACACTGAATTCTGTTTCTCAACAGATCCCCATTTTGCGACACTTTCAAACCTAAATCTCTGTGATTTCTAATATTTAATAGAGTTTGCTTTTGGTATTTGTAATCAACTCTTTTTTCCTCCCTGTTTTCATTCACTGTGTCCAGAATATCGAAGGCGGTGGAAAAGAAGCATCCAGAAGGTTAGTGCTAATTTTGCTCTTGTATTTGATTGCTATCAGAAAATGTAGCAGACAGGTTTTGTGAAAAAGTTTTCTTGACACAGCACCATATACTGGTATGGTTAGGTCTGGCTGGACACACACATTGTTTTCTTCATGGGGGACTTCATGAAGGGTGGTTGCTCCTGCTATGAACATATCAGGACGTTTCGAAAGGCAGTTCCATTCTTCCATTCATGGCCTCAACATGTCTAAGATTAGACTGTAAAATGAGAATAGGCATAAAATACGTGCTTTTACATTAACTCACTGATCCAAAATACTTTTACCAATCCACAGTTTAGATGAAAAAAACCTGAGAGACAATATAAAGTGGGACTGCTTAAGGAAGATTGAATGTGTTTTATATTGTGAGATCTTCAATCAGGATATGCTGCATTTTTCTGGGTGTCATACAAGCACAGAAGTCTAAATTTCCACTTCAAAGTGCTTCAGTTTGTCTGACTCCAGCCTCTACTTATCTGATGATAATGCCATTTGCTAAAATGAAAGATACTGAGAAATGCCTATTTTGTGATATACACATCCATAAATACAGAGTGGTTGCAATGTAGAAGGTGTCTCCAAGCAAAAAGGCACAGACTTGATCTCATATGATGTCTCTCAGATTTAATGTCTTCAGATACCTCATACCAATAACACCACCTTAAACCACTGGGTAAAGATCTTTCCAGGCTGAAATGACACAGGATTTTGCACAGCAATTCAGTGCAAGGAAAGGACTTTTGAGGGCATTAAAAACCAGAAAATTACTGCAGAATGGATATTTTAGATAATTCGTATAATACAGTTTGGGGAGCAGGTTTTGAGGCTTGCTTTTTGTTTGGGTTTGGTTTTTTTTTCATTATAGATAAATTATATTTTCTAACACCTACTATCTCTTTTTTTAAAGATTATTTTGCCAGCATGTATGTTATATAGGCTATTAAAATGGTTGAAATTGAATTTTCAGCCTTTTTTAAGAAATGACTGACTTAACAAATTGATGCAGATTAAGTGACCCCAGTCTATTTTAAGCAGCGCAGAGATTGTTTCTGTTTGCACAGCAGTATCCCAAGTAACTCTTTTGTACAAGGAATATGTATTTGAATTAAAGGCAGTCAGTAATGTCTGCAAAACAATATTGGAAACCTGTCATTAGATTTTTAAATTTGAGAAATTTGATTGCCTTTTTCAATTTCCTGTGAGACAAAATATATTTTCCCAGTTATGTGTAGGTGACAGCAGACTCATCTGTTAATCATCAATTTCCTCATTAGAAGTTATTACCTCATTTTTTTATATATATACGTCTTCTAAAATATAATTTCTCTTCAAATGAACAGTAGTTTATTTGAAATAATTACACTTTGATAAAACATATGTGTTCTATCCTTCAGAAGCTTTTGAATCTAGTGCCCCATTTCAACCAAATTTGAGAAGAGGCAAAACTTTGGGTAATTTTCTACAAGTTTCCTGAATTAAGATGTCCAAAGAGGAGAGGTACCTTGACCAGTTTTGAAGGAAAGATTGTGTATAAGACCATTCTGTATTGAAAGGCTATCAAAGAAGCCATATTGCTGTTCAAACCTGAGAGGCATATCTATAGCATACTAGATTTAATTTTAAATTTCTTGGCATGGGTATTTATTTCAGTGGAATTGTTCAAATGTTTGAAAGTCAAAACTCCAAATAATATACAAGTGAGAACACTGTAAAGTAATATGAAACTGTGGAAAATTCTCTAGCAAAGATTGCAATGCAAATTTTAAGTTCTCTAATAATTTATGTATTATATTGAACTAGTGTGGTAATACTAAAAGGACAGTAGAAATAAAGAGGGATAATGTCATCAGTGGCTTACAGGGGTGGAAATTTAATGGAAATGAGAAGTGCTGAGTCATAGTTAAAATTTGCATTGGTGGAATATGGGTTCCTGTAATGCTCTCAAATTTTAAATGAATCTGGTGAGTGTTGAAAAAGATATTGCAATATTGCCCTTAATTAATTTAATGGATAAGAAAAAAATCTGTCAAATTTTCTAAATGTGTTCACCTGCAGAGGAATTTTAAATGCCACATTTTAGGAGTTCCTTATCCATGGCCTGGAGTCACAAAATTCAATGTTTTTTTGTTTTTGGTTTATGAGGAGGGGAGTATTGATCCAATATGGAAATCCTTGTGATACAGACAGCCAAATTCAGTGAAAGTTGTTGCAGGGACCTGGAAATTACCTGATATATATGAGGAAACAATACAGAGGAGCTGAAGTGTTCTGTAGCATTGGTGACGTACCAGGCATGGTGTAGCATGTTTCACTCTGGGCAAATCAGTGTCCTGAAGGTCTCAACAAGTCAGAGTAACACCAAAACTGCAATAAAAATGTTGTAGAAGTGGAAGAGAGAAAGAGGAAGACTAAACTTGTATCACTTGGCTATATGATAGCCAAAACTCTACAAAAGCACAGTAACAATTTATATATATTTGAATAGTGTACAAGAAAAGATGAGAATTACACACTTCAATGAACAGAGTATAGAACTGAGGATGAAATGAAGAAAAGTTGTATTGATCAGTTCTAGAACTCGCCTCCTGTGATGTTAAATTTCCTTCTTGCAACAAACCCCTCAAGGGAAGAGGAGGAAGCCTTCTTTTTTGGAAAAACACCAGTAAATGGCTGGTGACTGGAAAAACACCAGTTGATGAACAAATCCTGTGCAGATACATGGTGGTGTTCTATGTTGATGGTTGGACTTGATGATCTTGGAGATATTTTCCAACTTGAACGATTCTACTTTTCTATGATTCTAGGATGTAACTCATGGCAAATTCCTAGTTTAACAACATATAACCCTTAAGGAGCTAATGTGACCATATTGTTTGACCTACTCTGTAGTAGACAGGACATTCTTGAAGCAATTCCTGATTGGATTCCATTTCCTTCTTGTCCATTACATATGGTTGCACCTTTACTGTTCAGGTCATTATGAAATTTTTTCTTTTTTCAGTTCTTCACCTGGAATATTCTTTCAGCAGTGAACTAAAGCTAGAAGATAGACAGTTTGAGAGCATGTTGTGAGTCCTGTACTTGTGAGGGAGGAAAGGGAGGGGGAGCATGAAAGTTTGGAAAATTATCTATTCAGTCTATCTTTTCTTTCTACTTGTTTACTCTCTACATATGGTTTGTTTTGCTGCTGAACATATCATATAAGAAAAATCTTAATGTATTTGTGTCATAGGACTAGTGGAAGATGGGTATTCTCTCACTAATGGAGAGAAAGTGTCTAAAGGAATTTTATGCATCTTGAATACATTTTCAGAATGAAAAATGAAAATTAAGGAAAGATATTTCTGTGCAGTCACAGAAAAGAAATAATTTAATGAGAATTCCCTGTTGACAAATTCTTAACCAAGCAATGATAGCTAGCAATAGATGGACCTTTTAAAAAACCTTTTAAGCTGTTTGTGAACTGTCCAATTTATGGACTTACATATTTTAAACCATTTTTGCCTTGTGCCAGTTTACTGGTAGTGCACACCTGTGGCTCCTGTTTCAAACTAGGCTTCATGGAATACATGCATGAAGATGCAGAGCCCTGCAGTAATACATGTAGATTGTGTCAATGCTGAGGCCTGACCAAGAGGCTCTCTGAAATCCAGGAGAAATTTGCAAAGAAAAAGGTTTCAGGATTGAAAACAGACATGGTAAATAATTTTAAGTAAAGGCTCCAAATGTGTTTGTGCAGCATCCGGCATGATATTGCCTTGACTGTGTCTGAAAACCTTGACTATACAACAATTCCAGGTTGCATTATTTTATTTATAAACTACATCATTTTTCCCCTTCTTGCCATGAACATGTTTTATCTTCCTTCAACCTAGCTAAAGTTTTTTTTTTCCTTTTATAAATACTTATCTTCCTATCTGTCGTATATTAATTTGGAAAAGAAAAATATAATTTTACAGAGTTAAATAAACAGTAGGCCCTGGTTATAAACCAAAAAAGTCAAAATACTCAGTATTCCAGGGTTGAACCCAACAATTCATCCTGTGTGGCTCCCAGGACTTACACCAGCTCTAAAATAAATGAGCACAGTCCCCAATACCGAGGCTGATTTGTTATCTCTATATGTACTTTTCAGATAACAGACATTAAATAATTCACTATAGAAAGTCTTATTTCAATTAAAATGGTAAAACTGATAAGGAAGTTTTCTTTACTTTTGGGAACATATCTCTGGCTTGTAATTGCATTAATTACAAATACACACAGTTGAAAAGTTATTCAAATGCAAATTTTCTTAATGAGAAGAAAGCAACTGGGAGTATAATTTTTAGTTGTTGCAGTTAATGAAAGTATTTGATTTTGTTTTAATTGCACTTTTAATAAAATAAAGTGCTCTCACAGTGATGAGGTTTCACTAATACAGCATCATCTAAGCAGTGCTAGAGCTTCCGAAGGTTGCTGATGGTGGATAGATCAGCTGGCACTGGGCTCTTGCTGGAGATAAGTGAAGCCACCAAGCCTCGCTCCCGGGCAGTGCTGATCTCTGGCTAACAGCAGGGTGCTGAGGAATGTCACCAGAATGACCCTAAAGGTTCTCTGATATTTTATCTAACACTGGTAAGGAATTGCAGTAACTTCTTTTCAAAAGGATTGATGTCAAAAAGGATTTACCTCCTTCCCCAAACAAGCAAGTTTTAGATATTAGTGGGTTACCTTTCAATCTTGCATGTGAGATGGTATCTATGAGGAAGAGCAACCATCCGGGGAAACTTCAAGCAATAGCCTGGTGGCTCAGTGACCATATCCTGCCCCTCTTCACACTTCAGTCTGGGAATGTTGGGAAAAAAGGAATGGCAAATCCTGTCACTGGGTGAGCCTCCTGGTATCCATGAGGAGCTGTATCCAAACCTCAGGGGTTACATTTCCTCAGCTGTCATTTCAGAATGCCATGCTTTCAAACTGGTTTTGCAGTGTAAGTTGAAAGTATGTTTCAGAAAGGCTTGGTCTAGTCGCAGACAACTTAGGAACAGCAAAAAGACAAAATGAATCAAATAAATAGGAATATTTTCATTTAACTCTAATTATAATTAATATACTTGAAGGTATCATAAAAGATTCCCAGAAAAAATCTGAGCTGTTTGCTTCATATAATGAAGAAATCTAGTTATTTTTAGCATTTTAACAGAATATAATTTGGTATATAAATAGAGTGCTAATTTTATGGGCTTTTTTTTCCAAATAAGCAAGTTTTTCAGAGTTACATACATGGCAAATTAATTTTTCATAGATATTATGCATAAATGAAATTTAGAGAAAATATGCATATCTTAAATTTAATAGATTCACCATAAAATCCTGATAAGATTTCACCTTCTGTTAATTTTCCTCTGAGATGAAAGCACTACCAAGCAACAAAACCAGATGTTTAAGCACATCTTCACAGGGTGGAAAAGAGGGTTTTAAGATTAGAACTTCTAATAGATTTTGATCCCGAGCAAGAACTTTTAGAAGCCCATGGATATCTCTCAGATAGACTTAACAGAATCCAATATACAAGGCCACTGACATGACAATCTCTGTGTTTTATGAAGGAAATGTTAGGGGTACAGGAGTGAAGTAAAGGGTGAGGCAAGAGCAGGAACCAAAAGACATCATCCTGGTAAAGGAAAGGTAGTAAAATGAAGTTAAGGTCAGAGAGCAGCAAGAGGGACAAGAGAAAGTAGGCTTGCTGTCTTCCCCAGTTACCCATTTTCTTCCCTTGTGCATAAATGAGGAATATCTCCTAGTCAATGCTAAGCATTTACCTTTCTCCCATAGAAGCTCATGGCAAGGGGCTATCTCAGATCTCCTTCATCCAGCATTGGGGGACATGGCCAGAGATGGTTTTGTTTTAGGTTGTTTATGCTCCAGGAGTACCTGCACTCATTTAACAGTGTTTGGATGAATGACCTGAGAAGCTTTTCATGTGCAAAGGATATCTGGCATAAGTGCTCTAAAATATGTATGTTTATTCAATTTTGATTGCATTGTTGACATGGAGGTCCAGAGATATTTTGGGGAGTTTGTGTCCTGGGGTTCTCCAAAGGAAGCATTTGGAGAAAGCAAGAGCAAGCTTTTATAACAACTATCAGATTCTATGAATGGTTTTTGCTTCTTAAATACTCTTGCTGTAATGGGATGAAAAAAAAGGATCACACTCTGAATGGCTAGGATGGGTATAACTTTTATACTCTGAAATGGGGAAGTAGATGATGACAGGGGCAAACATCAACTTGCTTTTAAGCGCTTACTATTACTGTAACCATCATGTCATGAAAGGTCATTGACACCATCAGCTATAGAGCCAAGTTATTTTCTCTTTTCTGATACAGTATTTCAGACAACCATTAGCCAATCTCCATTGTGCTGCAACAAACAGAAATTTAGGGAAGGGAACTGGGCATTTCTGTCACCCCTGGAGCTAGTGGAGAGAAGAGTGATGTGGGATCCCTAGAGCTGCTCACTGGCCTTGGGGGACACTTGTGTCTGTGCCCTGTGAGTTGACCCTTTCCTTCTTTGTGCAGTATTGACAGTGGTGTTTCCTCCTCCAGGAAGTACCAAGGAAAAACATTGTCTGATTTTGCATACCTGAACTGCATCACTATAGCCGCATCTTAAATGGCTGTCTGCAGCTGCTTTAAAGTCCACTGGCATGTACAAAAGTGAATGTAAGTGCATTCTCTTCAAGAAAGAAAGTAGTTCACTGCTACAAAACTCTGCTAAGACAGTAAAGGCATCCCAGGCATATCTTCTGCCCTTTCAGATTGAGAAAGTCAAAAAATATTAGACTTCTAGAAAACCATGAAATTAAGAGTTATTTTCAGTTCTCAAATAACCTTAATTCTGCTTTATTTGAAAAATGACCCAATAAACATATAACTTCTCTCTTCTGTCTCCAAAACTGTCATGAAAGAGAAGCTGCTTATGTTTTCTCTGTGGTCATATTTGCCCTAGTCCAAAAAAGTACCCCTCACCTGCTAGATTTTACAGCTACCTCACCTTTACCTGGATGCACATGTACAATATAACACTATTTGTTTTTCTTTTTTCAAATAGCCTCTACACAAGCTATATTATTCTCCAGCTTCATTTATAACAAAAATACCTGTAAGCTTCCCACCTTTCTCCATGAAATTGCTAAAATGTACAGAAAAATTAAGATTGGAAATGACCAGCAACTAACCCAGTACCTCCATGTTCACCACTAAATCATGTCCTCAAATGCCACATCCAAACACCTTTTGAGCACTTCCAGGGATGCTGATTCCACTTCCCTGGGCAGCCTGTTTCAATGCATGACCACCTTTCCAATGAAGAAATTTTCCCAAATATCCAATATAAACCTTCCCTGGTGGAACTTGAGGCCATTTCTGCTCATCCTGTCACTGGTTGCCTGGGAGAAGAGGCTGACCCCTCCTTGCTACAACCTCCTTTCAGGTAGTTGTAGGGAGTGATAAAGCCCCTTCTGAGCTTCCTTTTCTCCAGGCAAAATAACCCCAAATGTAGTTTATTATATGTCTTGAGGCACTAGCACATCACTTTTTTCTTTGATCACATGTCAAGGTCTGATAGAGCTCCTGTTATTGCACAGAGCATCTCCTGATGCCTCTTCTTGGACCCACAGCTCACCCACACTGCTCTTGCCACTTGCTGCAGTTACTTTCATTGGGAGCAGGACACTGGGATTTTTACCAGCCTTCCCAGGGCTGCTGTCCCCAAGGGAAGAAGAGGGAGGACAGAATTCAATGTATCTGTATTTATTAAACTTTTTCACAAATTTGGGGTTGCTGAATTTGAAATTATACAAAGATGTTGTCATGTATCCATAGTTATTCTCAGTAAATTCTCGCACTGGGATGGCAGGGATTCCACCACCTCCCCAGTTAATCTCTTTCAAGGCATATAATTAGAAGACAGACTATTGATAAACATTCCCTTAAGCATGATTTAAAAAATGATGCTTACTGAAAAGTAATTGTATACTATTTTCATCTTTTCAATAGAAAGTCGTCGTCTTGCCTAAGGGTAAATATCTGAAAGTTGGTTGTCGATGTCTAGACTCATCAACCTAGATTCCCTTTATAGCCAGCTGAAAGAAACAGGCACCTCCAGGGCATGATTCATCTGTCTGTCTTAGAAGAAACGGTAAGTGGAGAAGGATTTCTTTCTGAAATATATGCCTCAGAAATGATTAGAGTTGTTCAGGAAATGGTTTTCATATTCTGTGGGAAATTGATTTAAAGAACTAGTTTTCTTCAATACTAGAAAGAAGAAAAGGCTTTCAAGAAATTTTCAAGAAAATTACATATTTAAAAATTCACTCTTAGTAAAATGAAGTGCTTATTTTCTTATGGTTTTTTTCCTTTATGTTTTATAATTCCCAATGGAAAAATTACATTTGAAAATGAAGAGAGGTTTTAATAAGAAAAATTGAAACTTGAGATCGAAGTGGGATATTTTGATCTCACTGTTATCTTTCGACTTGAATTGCCTTTTTCTTATGAATGGTCACCTTAATTGGTCCATTCTACAGAAAGTTTTGATTTCCATGGAATAGCATTTTTGTAGAAAAATGTGACAACAAAATTTTTTCAACCAGCTATACAAGTTATGTGTGAGTGGACATAACTTCATACAAATAACTGTTTTTAATTGCAATACCTCTTTATAAAAACGTTCTGCTTTCAATTCACAAAGCTTTTAACATTCCTTAGCCTAACAAGTAGCTCTCAATTAATAAAGGGCTAACTGTGGCATCATTTTGAGAAATGTCTTATAAAGGCAAGCTTCTAATAGAGTTAAAATAATTAGGCATGTAAGATTTTTTGGGGCTGTTTTGTTGTCACAATTTTCTTGAAGGACATGAACAATAGACTGAAGTATCATATAGTCCCTACCTTCATGTAACCAAGTGCAAACAAAGAAAACATGCAGACTGACATTGTAATAAGAGGAATTTGCTTTGGTCCCCCCATAAAAAGAATTAGCCAGGGGTTTGAGTTTTTTATTATACATGATTGATGGCTATCAAGATATCTGAGACTGCAAAGCTAATACATCGAGCTACAGTATGACAATAATGAGCTGTGACAGTCTAACTGAGTAAGGGAAAGTTTCACAGAACTGGGTGTCTGGAAGGAAGACATCGAAGTTGACAAATGACTCCCAGCTAACTTGCTTTCTTCTGCAAGGCATGTTCCAGTGTCGCTGAGAGGCAGATGTTAAATGGAGCTAGACAGTACTGAACACACTTCAGTAAATGTCTTGCTGATAGGATGATTTACACACCAGAAAGAGGGAACAAACATTTTTAGGAAAATCTGAATGAAATCTTAGACTTTGTTCAGACAACGTGGGATTCGCCTCACCTAATCATGAGTTGTCTACTATGCAGTATTTACACTCTAAAGTAGCCAACACACTTTATGGTCCATGAAGAGAGGTACATGGCACATTTTGGATACAAGGTTTAGGATAAACACACCTAAAAAGCATATATTTGTCTCGCCAGATTTAAAAGGAAGTCTAGGGTAACTAGTTTAGATGCCAGTGGTTACAATGGAACCATCATAGATCTTCAAGAAGTCTCAGAATTTGATAAACTAAACCACTGCCTATAGAATGTTCTGTAATTAATTTTCCATTTTTACTATATTGATTTTTTTAATCAGTCAGTTGAATTTAATTCACTGCCAGATGTTTTCTATGAACTAATTAGCTAATTGTTTGAGGGAGTAATGAAAACTGAGCTATATATGTGATATCCAAGTTAGGCAGAATTTGACCACTATGTATTTAGACTGGCTAGAAGAGGAAAAGGTCTTATCAGCTTCTATGCTCTACTACTTTTTGCCAGGATGAAAACAAATTGTTAACAAGAACATACTAATTAAATAAAAAAGGTTTTGGCTTATAGTTCCTAGCATGATGTATTAATCTTCCTCTCTGACATCTCCATTTCCCATGTATAATACTACAATATTCACTGGACATGAAGTTAACTCACCAATCTGTAGTGCCAGAGACCAGAAGGTACAGATTGCCCTGCATGTCCCAGCCCAGCCTCCCCAGGGCCTCCCCCAATCCTCTCCTGAGTCCCAGTACCTCCATTTCATCCTGTCTTGGGGCTGCCATTCCCTGGCCCAGCTACATGATGGATGTGAATGTGTCCAGTGCGGTCTCTGGCCCTGTGTACTATACTCCTAACTGGTTCCCTCAGTGGAAGGAACCAGTGTTCCTGGACCAGCTGGACTGCTTGCAGTGCCTGGGGCTGCCAGTGGACCTGCCCACCTCTGCCCAATGCGCTCAGTCTCTGCGGGATGGCACCTGCTGGCGAGGGCACAGGCTATGCTGGGGTCACTCTGTGCTCCTTCATGAGGGAGCAGCCAGACCCTTGCTGCTACCCCACGTGTCATCTTCTTCAGTGTCCTCTGGGAGGCTAAAACATTGCTGATCACTGCTTGCCATTGACCTGTGTAGGCTCTTTGTACAAGCAACACTGATCTTTTATTTCAGAACAAGTACACAGATAGAGTACTTTCACCTGAAATGGCAAAAGAGCCCTCACAAGTCCAGGCTAGGAGAAGTTCTCAATTTCCTAGGCTCTTTGCAACATCTCTTCACTGGAATGACATCAGAAATGCCTGAAAAGTGTGGACAAAGAGGTTAGATGAGCACTGGGTGCTAGTGTGTATGCAAGTTTGGGAAGAATGGTTTGCCTGTAGATATGAGGTAGATCCTGGCCTTAGCCGTACCTTTAGCTCCCAGAAGGGGACAGAGCTGCAGGCACTGCAGCAGTCTTGATGCTTGGCAAGAATTAGTCACACCAAGTACTATGGACATTTCAGAGACATGTGACTTCCAGAAGGTGGAGTTTGCACAGCAATTGGTAAGAAAGACCTTTGCTTTTGCATTACAGTTGCCAAAGCATGAACCTGTTCCAAAGCATTTTCAAAATTTTAAAAGATGGGTGACATTGCAGAACTGCTGTGGCACAACTGCATTAGAAACAGCAGTTACTGAAAAAGTAACTCAAATACACAGAAACTACTGAATCAACACCAAAAAATGCTGAATGGCTGATATGGAAAAGAAGTTGATCTGATGGAGAAAAAAAAATGGTATTGGAAAGAACTCTATAAACAGGATTATGTTTTTCAAGGCCTGTGACTAGAAGGTTTAAATGACCAGAACATATGGTAGCATGGCAACGAGAGGCAAGTTTCTGAACTGAGGAGGAAGTGCTTAGACTAGAACACAGAAACAGACATGGTATGACTGACCAAAGCTCACCCTGGCTACCTTTCACATATCTAACAGCAGCCATAAGCAAATAGAGAAAAACATAAGAGCAAGGCAGATACTTACACCTGATGCTCTACCAGTCTCCAGCCATCTTCATCTTAGGCACTTCCTGTGCATCATATGATTTCTGCTTATTGTAACCTTCAGGGTATTTTCAGTTAACTTATAGTGGCCCTTTGAATTAATGGAAACATTCAGACCCCATTGGCAAAGCAGTCGTTATCTGGGGCTGTCTTGCACCAAAACAATTCCTCTATGTTTTGTTTTGAAGCAGGTTCCTATTGTCTTCATTTCTATTCTTGTCTTGGAAGACATTTTGAACAGCCCATCAGAGATGAAATGAATATCTGTAGGTATGTTTGACTGCCTAATGAGATAAAATTGCCTTCTGAACAGTATTCACAGAGACCTCAAATTTTTAAGCTGTTTGGACAGCAAGTTTTAAATATTTGGACATTTCCATGCTTTGAATGTCATTGTTGGTCTGTTTTGAAAGTATCTCATTATTCAGTGTTTCAGAAGGAGGACACAGTCCTTACCACACCTTACTCTAGCCTAGATAAATCCTAAACATTTAGAGGCATCTTGCATGCCTCACTGGCATACAAGAGTTTTCTCAATCTCTTCTAGCTTATTTTACTTTTTTTCCCCTCTTCCTGTTTTTCTTTCTTTTTTACTGAGAGTCTGGTTTAGACAAAATAACTCTTTCCTAGGTCACATGGTTATTATGTCACACCATTTGGGTTTTAAACAATGCATTAATCAAATGACATTTCAGAATGGCCAGAAACTTCAGATGCCATCCATAATATTTTCCATCAGTGAGTTGAATAGTGCAAGGAGAAACCAAACCTGCATTTCCTTTTTATATGTGATATATCTAAATGATGACGTAGTCAGTTTTTAACAGCAGTCCAAGAACATCTAAACACTTCCTTCTATGTAAGATGGTAATATAAATCTAATAATCCAGAAAGTAAACCTGTTTGAATTTATCCAACAGGAAAATTAAATAGAAATGGTGAAAATAAAGTAGTATTTGTTTACAATAAATATTTTTATTATTTACTCTTTCTTCCTTCTGTATTTGATGATAAGTCAAAAGCACTAGGTAAAGCTGTCTTTATAACAAAGTTATCCAAAGATAACTTGACAACAGACCTCCTCTGTTTAGCATAACTGAAACAAGCAAATGTGCATCTTTGCTTTTGTTGGGCTCGAAATACCCTTCACCAAAGCAAGACTTCCAATTTTGTTTCCATGACAATATGCGTGACTTATAAAAGCTGTGGATCTTTTTGCCTAAGAGATGTGACTAAACCAGCAACATTTCATTTGCCTGTAAGTCTGCTTTTTTCTTCTCAGACATGAGAAGACTTTGTTTAAAACATTTATTTCTAAGAAGTTCTGCAGTCCAAGCTTCCGTATTTTCATTCTCTTTTACCTAATTTTCAGCATCCTCGATGTAGGAATGTCCCCTATTTTTATATTTATTTTTATAGTATTTCATCTAATCCTCCTGTTTTCTTAATCTTAACGAAACATCTGTGTCTTTAGCCAGACCAATTTTCTTCCATTTCAACTCCTTTAGTGCTTTATTACTGAACTCATTTTACATTGTAGATTCCCCTCTTCTTGTCTGAGCTATGTAAACATAATAGCAGCTGTTTGTTACAACAGTCTTCTCATACTTGTCTCCACTCTCTGTATTATCATTCTCTCCTTATCCCATTCTTGATCAGTTAACAAATTTCTTCCTTAATTCAGGGTCTGTTTTCAAGCTTTTTTTTCTTCATACATAATGTTATTACTTTCACTCCCATCTGCTTTCTTGAGTAGTAATTTTGAAAAATATTTTATTTTGAAAAATATTTCTCTTCCTATAACCTAATATCAGATTTCCATATAAAAAGATTTTTGGTCACATGAAGACCAGAGTCACCAAAATTATAATTATTTTATGAATTATTTTTGGTTTTCTTCTTTTTAGTTTTCTTTTCTTTTCTTGTTCCATACTTTTAATTCTTCCCTTATTCTTTTTAGAATAAGGTTTTCTTCTTTTTAGTTTTCTTTTCTTTTCTTGTTCCATACTTTTAATTCTTCCCTTATTCTATCAATAAAATGTTCTTATTGGTTCAGCAAAACATCTTACCAAAGTCTGTAAATTTATAATTTACTGTGATTTCATATTTGTAAAGCATGACTAGAAGGGGAACTGATGCCTTTTCCTGGTCTTAAAATCAAGAGGCATACACGGTTAGAAGGGGAAAAGGGATTTTACCTTGGTATTTATTCTTAAGGATCCTTAGGTGTACACGTCCAGGTCATATGCATCGAGATGTGCCCCACTGAGTCTTTCCCTGTGTCTCTGTGTCTCTCTTCTTCCGTGTGTCTCCTAATCCCCCCCAACATTGGGTCCCCCCCAACATTATAGGCTTTACTAATTAGCATATCTATCAAAGATTCCCCAATGAGAGGCTCAAGTGAGCCCCCCTCCCCAAGGAACCTTCCCCTGGATGGTTCTGTCTTGGTTTACAGAATGTGTTCTGGAGAGGACCTTGGGGTCTGGGGCACACTGATCCCTAACTACGAAGCTTCTAAAATGTTTAGTCTCTTAGCTTAACAAACAAGTCCAAGAATGTAGGCAAAAAGCACTAGGAATACAGAAGCTGTAAAAAGGTATAACAGGGGTATAAAAGAAAAGGAAAAAATCTTCATGGCATCAGAACACATTAATGCATTTCCACATGTACATAATTAGTCCACCGAAGTTACTTCTTCAAAACAATGCCTTCAAGATCTCACAAAAATTCAAAAACTCTTGATACTTGAACAGAAATAATTGTGCTATAAAGTCTAGAAAATTTCACATTTCAGTGAGAAAACCATCTGCTATTTAGAAGAAATCCCAAGGGAAAGGAATGGGTTTTTTCTTTATATTTCAGTGTTCTTACTGTTCCACAGAATCACAGAATTTGGTCATCCAAGGAATTTTCATCAGGCTCTGAAGCTTTGTCTGTTACTAGTGACTTTTTAAGCCACGATTCTGAGCTAGGAAGGTGTTTTTATCTCTGCAATTTTGCAGTTGAATCAAAATTCTCCAAAGCTGAGACGAGAATATTTATATCTTAGCTTTTTAAAATTTAAGGCCATCACCCACTTTAAACTGAAGGCTATAAAATAGTCTAAATTTTGTGTCATTTGATGTATAATATTTATTTCTGCTCATCTAATTCATCCTTGCCTTTTTGAAAAATTAATTAAAATGCATTTTTCATGGCATAAATTAGGTACATAAACTTAGGTATTTCTGTATTATTTATGCTTTGACTTTTGTATTGCTGCCTTCTCTGTCTCAAAAGGCTAACTTCCTACAGAGACGTGTACTGGAAAGGATGGAATAAGCATAAAATGGATTGGATCTGGTTCAAGTAGAAATGTCAGCTGTGATATAAGTGGTGTATCTTGAATCAGCAGCAAGTAACTAGAGCTACTGTGGAGACCAACAACTGGACCTTTACCTTTTTGAATGATTGACGGACATGAAAACCTAGGTGTCCCACTACCCTTTTCCACTTGTGAACACTGAACACTTGTGAACACTGAACATCACAGATCTCCTTCTACAGACATGCTGATTTGTAGAGATAGATCCTGTACTGTGAAGACACAGCCTTCCTTTCCAGCAGCCTTTGCTTTGCCAGTGTCTGGCAAAAATGCCATCAATGTCTACGTATGGGTATATGTTATGCCAGGGACTTCACTTCAAAGCATTTCAGTAAAATAAGGGAAATTTAATTTCTGTTTTGTGCCACATCCTGCACATAAGTACTAATTTCTAGAGTCTTCTGATGCATGTCATGGCTGTGGAGTTGTATTGCTTTAGAGTTGGCATTTTGTTCTGTGAAAAATGTACAAGCATTTGAGCACCTCAGCATCGGAGTTTCTTTGAACAGCGGCTCTTCTTTGGCAGTTATTCAAATCGCTACACAAGAAAATAAGTTTTACCCAGTTGGCATTATTATCCGTTATTATTTGCTCTTAGTACACACAGTGCAATATCAAAAACCCCTGAGGAGGGCACCAGCAGCAACGACTTGGGATGCAAAGTGTGTGTAATTGGTTGCATTTCTAACTCCTGATTAGGTCAGGGTGTACTGGACATTGTTTGTAACAGCTCCATTTAGTTTTGAAAGGAGGTGCAGCTATTGCATATATGCTAGATAAAAAGAATGCATCCTTCTTGCCTACATCTTTGGAAAAATCTCCACCAACCGTGCTTTCTCTGATCTGCAAATATTAATAAAAGTTTAGAATAGTTTGATGAGTTTTCATGCAGGATACTTTATGCAGTCCTGTTCATCTATGTGCAAAAAGAGAAGCTGGAATGCATTTTTGATGTGGTTAACAGGACAATTAGGGTGATGGAGAGCCTGTGGGAGATTGGCTCTCAGTACACTAAATCGAGAGCTAGAAGGAGAAATGATCACTGCCTATAAATATAAAGATCAGTGTAGGAGTAGAGCTGTTTAAGCTAAGGGGCAGCAGTACAGCATAGATGAAGAGAATTTGGCATGAATTAATTCCAGGCTTGAAATTCAAAGAAGGATTTTAGAACTCAAAACATTCAAGTTCTGGAACGATCTTCTAACAGTAACAAAGTGTAAATGTGTTAGCTTGGTGCTTGATTGAGTTATGAAAGAGATTGTGTTATATGATTGCTTGAGGCAGTTGCAGTTGGATTTGTTAACCAGAAAGTTCTTCTCAGTTTTACTTCCTATTCTTCTGGTATGTTTTTTTGCCATCTCCATGCTTTTTGGCCATCTCCAGATTCGAAGTGTGAGAAAGCAATACCCTTAACAGCTGTCTGACTGCAACATGAACAAAACCACTGAGAGTAAGAAATTTTTGTAAGAATTTTGTTCTTCTTGGAGGAGAATAATCCAGTCCGTGGCCTGCTGGACAGCAATTATAGAGAGACTTATGGCAGACATGCATATAATTTGCTGTCTTGGCCAGTACATAAAGGTACACTCTTAACCAAACAAGTTGAAAATTCAAGTTGGTGTTTCCAAACACTGAGTCCATGTTGAATAATACGTAACATCTCACTTTGAAAAGAGGTTGCTGCTTTGCTGCAGATATTCACTGAGCTTACAGCTGTGAAGATGTTAGGTCACCAAAGGACAATCTCACTTAAACCTGCTGAAGGAGTCCCAGCAAGTGCAGGAGACTTCAGCCAGCAGCGTTGAAACATTCCACTAGGAAGAAAGATGGGTCTCATTTCATCTAACTTTAGATGTCTACAATCGAGCCACTTACTGCTAAGCTAATCACTCTGAGTTCCCTCTTCATCAGTAGGGAGGAAATAAGTATTTATTATATATAAAGGGGGAAAAAAAGCATTGAGGCACAGTACTCCATCTAATTCTGCGGCCTTTATTTTCAAATGGCAGTATTCCAAGCATCGTAAATTGGAAAGCATGTTAACTGAGTGGTTTAGAATTCCTTTTTAGTTAGATTATTTTTCAACCTGCGTGAAGCAATGGAGTAGACAGCAAGAGATAAAAGAACTAGTAATGTTATTGCCACTAAGAAACAAATAAGACAATTAAAATACATACTCATGCAGAGTTGCTGTGCTTTACATGGACAGCATTTTGAAAGTTTAGCTTCTCTAAAGGTATTTACGCACAAACTGTCTTGTAACGCTCCAAGAATTTAGAATTGGAAATCGTAGATGCCAAGTTATCAAGGGTGACTTCAATCTGTAAAAAAAAAGCAATAGAATCTGAAAATAGCTACCAGTGAGAGCCAAATAAACAACTTACTTTTATTTTTAAGTTTGAGCTTGAAGGTATGAGGAGCTACAGTCACCCAGGTTATTTTGACATGAGATGCCAGTGGAGTGAGGTATTACTTTCAGTTCAATTAAGCTAATACTACAGGTCTTGTCCCCATGCTCTGCAGGTCAAAAAGGGTCCTGGTCTATATCAGAACATTTGCGTATCTTGTTTCTACAAGACTTCTTACCTTCTGTATTTTGGCAATTTCAGATGGATTTTTTATAATTTAGTTTTTCTAGGAGAAGAAGTGAGAGAGCAAAAATGTGGGGTATTAACTGGGGGGAGAAGGAAGTCAGCTTTCAAGGAAAGAGAAGATTTTGGTAGCAGCACTGTTGGGCAAAGGAAGTCTTAAATCTTTGAGATGTGGCCTGAAGGACTTGCCTGGGAAGGGCACAAAGGCAAAGTCTGCTGATGAACAGAGAAAAAGAACCACTACCATTTTAACGACAAAGAGAGTTCTTTGCATGCCATTTTCTAATCTGGCTAACCAGACAATATACCTGCCAGAAGTAGTGTGAATATTTATGATTCTTTTGGACAGTGAGCATATATGTTACTATCCTGATTCTGTTCCTTTTGAAGTCTGTAAAAAATCCTTGGTAACTTCAGAGGGCCCAAAAACGCAGAAACCCAACAAATGGAGAGATTCTTGACTGGCATATGGGCTCCTGAGGGAAGAGTTTAAAATCCTGATGGATCTTCTATCAAGATTTCTCCAGTGATATGATAGATGTGGTTGATATATTGGTAGGCACTGATTGACTGGGGAAAGAGAAGGATGAGGAGGTGGTTTCTAGGGAATGTAATGATAGTAATTAGTATGTAATACATGCAAGACTATTAGTACCAGCCCATGTTTTATGTGCAGGCTACAAGCACATGACGAAGGGGAGCCACACAACAGTGCAGTCCCAGTTAATACGCAATGAATTTTGTGAGGGACTTCTGGTCCTTGGAAAGGGCCAGATAAATTTTAAGGATGATAAGAATTACTATAAATTTTAAGGATGATAAGAATTACTCTAGGGATGTAATCAGCAATGAAACTCACCTGGAAAGAGAAAACAAAGGCATCTCCTTAAAATCCAAGTCTACCTGAACTTTGAAACACAGCTTTCACAAAGTCCAAATACTTTGCAAAGATTTAAATGCTGAGATACCTTTAGAAATACACTTTTTACCCATTTATATGTCTAGTTATCCAGGGTGTTGCCATGTTTGTCCCTTTACAATGAAAATTGATGCTAAATTACCTGTCAATCTTCAAGAATCTGTCTCAGGCTCAATTTTCTAATAAGCAAAAAGATTACCTTATCCAGAGAGGTATCACATTGAATATATTTATTAATGGTTGGTGTGGCAGTGCCTGAGTAAGCCAGGCTGCAGTAGATGTGTTTGTACACAGTGTTGTCCAGCTCAATCTAAATTGCAAAGGCTAGTTGACAGAGAGGTGTGGTGAGGTACATCTTCAATCAAGAAAGTGTCAGCTGAGGCCCATTTCCTGACTTAAACATTTACATAGCTGAATAGCCTATACTTAAAAACACAAAGCCTAATGAATAAGCAATAAGACACTTGACCTATAGCAATTTCGAGCTCCTATCATCTGTATTTAAAATGAGTTCTGTCTCATTCAGCTTTATCAGAGGAGGATGCTTTCTGAAGCAGCCAGCTCTGCTCAACGGACACGGAGTGGTCTCTCCATGATAACTCCTTAGAGCAGCAGGGGATAGAACATCACTCTTGCCTCTCCTGTTCTGCTAGTTGGGGATATGCCTTTTGTAAAAACAAATCCTCTAACACTGGAAAATTGAAGTAATTTTTTGTTGCAGCAAAATAATGTAAAAAATATTGTTTGGCTTCTCTCTCTGCTGAGGCTCCCTGACTGGGACAGGTTTTATCTTAAACATGTGTGCTGGGCCTCCTTTCAACATGGCCAGTGCCCAAGTGAGCAGGAAAACTGACATTTAGATGTGAAATACTTGTTTCTACAATTTTTCCTTCTCTCCCTTCCATATTTTTCTCTTTTAAGTGCCATCACCTTGAAACAATAGGCCCATCAGCTGTACAGTAATTTTGGGCAGAATCACAAAAAGGCCAATACAGAATGCAATCAGCAAGGAATCAAATTGGGGTGTTTAATTAATGGCAATGAACATGGCTCGGTTGACTGTCTCTTATCAAGCAAATCTGATATTGATTATACTTGGATTAAAGGCATGGTTAATACAAGTTATTGGTGTAATATTTTAGATTTATGACATTCTGATAAAAATTGGGAATATACAAAATCAATACAGCTGACTTCAAGCAAATTAAAAACTAGCCAAGTAATATATTGCAAAATGTAATTATACACATAAATAGCAAATCATCCATTGGGGTGTTTTTAGCAGGTCCTGCAGAGATCTTCTCATTGTACAATGTCGTTATCAAAACTGAGAGAAAATATAGTATCAGTCAATAAGGTGGATGCAATCCCTACATGACTGAGGAGCTGAAGGGATCAAAACAACCTAAAACATCACATCAAATGGGAAACTAACAGATAGACCATTACCAGTTGAAAATCGTATTGGTTACAGTGATCATGAGATTGTAGAGTTTAAAATCCTGAGAGAAGTGAGGAAGACAAATATTAGAATCATAACCCTAGACATTTGGAGAACAGATTTGGGCTTATTCTGTGACCTTCTTACCAGTATCCAGTGGGGAGCAGCCACAGAGGGCACCAGGGCACAGGAGAGCTCGTTGAATTTCCTCAGAGAATAAAATCCCTCTTTTTGTATGTGGAGGAAGGTGAAAAGTGTGGCAGGAGGTCAACATGGATTAACAGGGAACTCCAGAATGAGCTCAAACACCAAAAAGAAGTACATGAAATGAGGAAGAAGGAATGGAATTCTCAGGAGGAACATAAAGATGGTGGCTAAAGAATGCAAGGATGAAGTTGAGAAAACCAAAGCTCATCTGAAGCTGCGACCAGAAGTGAATGTGAAGGACAAAACAAAGGACTTCCCTAAGTATATCAGCAGCAGAGAAAAATTACTTACGTGGGTTTAAAGTACATTAGTCCCAGCACTGGCAATTTTTAGATGGATCTGGTGATTTTTTTGGTGGATCTGCCCTGCTTCTATTATAAATGTTATAGTGAGTATGAAGATACAGTAAGCTATATCCTGAGTACTGGAATATTTCTTTGTGTCTTTGGACAAATAAAGCAATCAGTAGAAAGTACACAGTCCTGGTAGCAGTTCCCAGGGTACCCAAATACATGGATGAAATCTCCCTACTGATACGTACTTTACATATCACTTTGAAGATATGAACTGATCCATCTGACCACCACTGCAAATCACAGGGCCAAACTAAATTTTTCAGGTGGCTTGTTCCTCTTATTACTGATAAAGCCCAACACACAACCACAAACCAGTAAGCCATTCCACTAAGGATAGCAGAAAAATTACAATCATCCTCCACCCTCCAAATTTTTTAGACAGGCAAATACAAAGCAGTGAAACAAGTATCAAATTTTAATAATAGACTGGATTATATAGAAGAAATCATACTCATAAGAGTTATTAAAACTCTATAGACTTTGGCACTAATATTTTCAAGTAAATGAAAAAAAATATTTTTACAAAATAAAAATCAGGAAACAATGAACCTTCCAAGTTAGTAGGTATGGCACAAAAATATTGAAATGAAGTAGCTTCCTCCAAGAGGTTACTGGCAGGGTTTCAGAAAAGAAGATAGGAAAGCCCAAGAAAACAATGAGGTGATTTGTCAGGCGTCATGGACTGCCTAGCTATTACTGAATTTCTCTGTAGACAATCTAACAGGAAAAGGAGGATTTGTAGCACTATAATTCATGTTATCTTCTTTTTCCACCTTACTTATTCCAGAGCTGACAGGAATTCACAGGAGTCATGCAGTATGTTGCTCAGCTGGAAATTAGGCAAAGAAATACAGATTCAAGTGTGCAGTATTAGAAACCCTACTTAGAAACTTGGACTAAACTTTTCCGTTATGAGATCTAAGGGACAATAATTACTATGGAAAGGTCAAAATCATCTAACAGCTAAAATTAGATAACGAGAAGTGAAACACCTACATCACCAGTCACTTTTGAAAATGCATGTGAGGAAGTCTTTAAAGCCTAGCACTAGTACTTCTTAAACCCAATGCTTGCTGTTGCAGTTGTATTCACTGCAAGTAATTTCTTTCACTTTCATTTACAAAGGAGCATTCTCTCCCCTAGTAATTGTCATTACTTCTCCATAAATTTCTATTTTTAGGAACTCTCCAGGCACGTTTGCATTTTAGCTATCAGAAGCAGACAAAATTTTACTGGATGACAAAGTGCAGCTAAAGATTTGGCTAAACATCTGAAATTAGGGAATGAGAAGTAAAAAGCCTGGTTCTAGGGAAGAAACCTTTTGTATTTAGGTGGAATCAGCATCAGAAATGTCTTTCCATTTCAGTCAGAACTCTGCTCCTTCCAGAACAGCAACAAAGAAGAGCATTCCCTTCCTTCTAGCTCTGAGAGTAGACAAGAAATTTCTCTTCTTCTGCCAAGAGAAAATATCCCATGAGTGAAGAAGTAAATATATGAGTTACTGACCAAAGCTGTTTGAGTGAGATAGAAAAACCAGAAGATTCTGAGACACGACACAATGGAGAAGGATGGAAGCAGTGAAACGATAAATAATAGAAAAGTTGGAACAAACCATTAGGAAAAACCTCAAAACCTCTACAACAACCTACCATGCACAAAAGAGGTATGACGATTGAGAAAGATAAAAAGCAACAAGAACACTTTATATTGCAGTAGAGACAATCCTGTACCAAATTCTGCATTCTAATATTTGATTACATTTTATGTGAAATTGTGAAACAAATCTGAATGAATAGGAAAGTGCACAGGGTATCTGGTTTTAGATCGGACCTCCATGCCTGATATGCTCATGGGACAGCTGGGAGAACATCGTTAGTGGTAGTGCAGTGGTAGTGGTTTTGAGTGCTTTTTAATAAAGCTTGACTTGATTATGCTAATTAATACAAAAATGTCAGAGGAATCTATTTTTCCAGTTCCAGACTTGAAACTTTTCTAAAATGCTAGACATTACATCAGAAATTTTTGAACATTTTGGAATTTTTTATTTTCCTTTTTTACTTTTTCATCAGCTGAAGTCCATCCTTTTCAGGTGAGTGAAAATAATAACCTCTATGCAGCCATTTTGTCTATTCTGCTACCCACAGCGCCTTCCATTGTGCATACACCAAGATACCTGCTGACCTGACAAGGGTTTGTTAAGGTCAAGTGCTCTTTTCAGAAATCTCCTCTTGACTCTCTTCACTCCTGCTGTTTGTATTTCTTTCCATTTTCTTCCAGCATGATAATAATGCAATGTTAAGAGGAACAGTGCAGGTGAAAAACAAAAGTAGATATAAATCTGCTATCTTAATTTTAGATGTAGATGGAGACTCAGACACCCCAAAAAATCTCTTGAGGCTGTAATTAGCCTTTTAACACAGAGAAAGTCAAGAACTGCAAAATTTTATTTGATTAGCTTCTAGCTGCCAATTTTCACCTTTCATTATTGTTGTGTCCTGTCAGGACTGTAGTTGAAGCTGTTTCATGTCAACATCAACAGGAGGTGAAACTCCACATGAACCACCGTGTAAGGCCCAGAGTGAAAATAGAGATCTTGCATTTCTGCATAACAGTAAAGTGACAGGAAAGAAAAAATGAAGACTTCTGGAATGAAAGGTGGAGCTCTTGCTGGAGGAGGCAGCACAGTCAATTTCTTAGGAATATGCTATCTGAAGACCTACAATAGCTAAAAAGCCCCACCAGTATTAGAAAGCAGACTTGATTATCACAAGATTGAGCTTATTGACTGAAATGAAGTAAATCCAAATCCTGACAAGTGTTAAAGCAACAAAACTTTTGACAAGTGTCAAAACAAAAATAAGTATAGAATTTTTTTTTTTTTTACAGAATCCAGTCATTTGCTCTATTAGGTACCTAATTTAAGCATAGTCTCATTAAAAATGTAGGTACTTTGTGTGAAAGAGAAGGTGATCTCTGCTTAACTGCCTATATTACTGAAACTGGAGAGTTGAACATCTCAGCTAGGAATTCTGGTCACCAACTAAGATTACAGTAAAAAAGTTACTAAAATCATAAAGGTAGTAAAGTATAATGTTTTTCCAAAGTATTCCCTTTCTATAGAAACAATGGGCTTCCTTTGAACAAAATCCTTTGTCTCTTGCATAGAGTTATGTTTCCACAAGGGTTATGCTAATCATCAAAATATTCCTGCAGTGCCACTATCTTTACCTATTGACAATTTACCTGTTTGCCCATTAAAGGCATGACAGGAAAATCAGAGCTTTGGAAGGTCCATTTAAAAATCAGGTGGTTTTTTGGAGGTTTTTGAGAATGAAAGTGCAGCTGAGGGAGGAGAGGGAGAAGAGGAGGCTAGAAATGTGACTCCATAATTTTCAAGGATGCTACCAGTGTATTTTTTTACTTGAACATTTCCAGAACCTGGGCTAAGTTTGCTTTCTCACAGCCTATTCATATCCTGTCTCCTACAGGGTACACTGAGAAACACTGAACCCTGAATATTTTTGAAAAGCTGCTCCAGAGCTTTAGAACTTCTTGTGTTAATGGAGGTACTCAATGTTCTGACTTCTTTTTTCTCAACCTGTTCACTCCCCAACAATCTTTTCACCGAAACATTGCTATGATGAAAATACGAAAACCACCCAATTGAACTCTGTAAAATACTCTGTAGGAATGTCTGGCATATGAATGTCTAGGCACAGATGACTTGATACATGCTTAATCATTGTACTTTGAATGCAAAAGTGACAGAAATTGTTGCTATATAAAAACATTTGGTCCCAGTAAAATTCAGTTCTCCTGTTTTGGGTGCAACAGACTCACACAGATATATGTGTGAGTTAATGGCGGCAGTGATGGAAGTCTGGTGATAATGCCCCATGAGGAGTTGTCGTGATTTGACTTCCGCATCTTCTATGTATTAGCCAATTTCAGTGCAATCTCAATCTTAGAACAGAACCTACAGGTCTCTATAGATAACACTTAATATGCTTTTTGTAGAACAATGCTTGACAATGATGTACTCTTCTGTTGTACTGACATATTAGTTTGGTCTGTTTAGGACAAAAATTCTATTCACGAATATTTAAATGGTAGTTAATTACTCTTTAATTCACACACTGCAGACTAAAAACATTGTTAAAATCATACAATCCACCAGAAGCAGAATTTTGGATGCATAACAGCAAATAGTTGCCTTTTTTTTTTTTTGTGTTAAAGACACAAGAAACATTGAAGCTTTTTAGTTTGCTTGATATGACTTCATTTTGTATGTGAAAAAAATAATAGCTGGATATTGATAAGTTACTTTCATTATTCTGCTTGTTTGGAAGGAAGTTGATTGACTTGTTAGTTGACTATTGTCCATGAATATAATGAAGAATATACTGATGTCATTATAAATATGGGTCTGACATTTATGTTGGTGTAAGTCTGGATATATGCTTCTGAAATTAATGGAGCTGCACTGATATCAATCCCAGACAAATTAGGTCAAAGGAATCCCAAAAGGTAAACAGAGCTGCACCAAGCCAGTCTCTGATACATGAAAATATTTAAAAAAAAAAAAGTGGAATTATGGATCTGGCATTTGCAATTGTGCCAGTGCCAGCTTAACCGAGCTAGCCCAAGTAATAACTGTGAAGGTACAATTGCATGGTCTTCCATGCACTCTAGTACCTATAACACAAACTCCTTCCAGTTCTTGAGTGCACTTTTGAAAGTTTGCAGTGCTGCATGTTCCTTGCAACAGTTAGATCGATCTTACAGAGATTCGATGCCACATGCTGTTATCAAGAATATCTTTTGTTATCAAGAATACCCATACTTCTTAAAAGGTCTACCTTACCTTACCTTACCTTACCTTACCTCACCTTACCTGTGGAGAAAGAGACCTAATTTCCAAATCCTTTGAGTCTTTATAGATTTTTATATGTTTGCAAATCAATGAAGTAGCATCCTACACTTTCTTTGCACATCTTCAAGTAATTATCCAATGTACAATGCAGGGGCAATTCAATCAAAGAGGACAAGAAATGAATTTTATCCCCATTATCCTTTTAACTCTGGGTGCTTTAAATCTGGAATGAGTCCATAAGACCTTGTGGAACCAAGGCACATGAAAATAATGGATTTGTTTTGGTCTCAGATGGAGTGAACCAAATACTCCTTTCCCTTGTCCTTAGGGGACGTTTCCTGTCATAAAAAAAAAAAAGACTGCCGAGCCCCTACCCAACACATTGACCTCTTCCCAAGCTAGTTTCTTTAGTTGGGATATGACATTTTGTGCAGGGTATAGATGGCAAGGTTTTGCTAGTGGGGGACCTGCAGGGGTGGCCTCTCTTGGAGGTCAGAGACTGCCCTATGCCAGACATGGACGGTTCAAGCCAGATCAGCAATGGATCCATTGCATGCTAAAGCTAAAGTAAGTCAGAGGAATTTGTGGTGCCTCTGAATACATATTTAAGAAAAGGCAGAAAATACGAAGGACAATGGAACAAGTGAAAAAGAGAGGGAACAACAAGACCAAAGCAGTACAAGGTGCTCCATGGTGGAGCTGGTCACACCCCTGAAGGAACTATGGCCTGTGGAGGATTTGCACTAGAGCAGGTAATTCCCTGAAGAGACTGTGGCCCATGGAGGAGTCCACACTGGACCAGAAGACACTAAGAAGGAAGGGGAAATGGAGTAAAAGAAGGAACAAAGCAGCACAAAGAAACAGCTACTGGCCCCCGGAGCCTGCTTCATCTGTTGCCTCGCTATCAGAAATGATTGTAAGCTGCAGTGATAGGAAGGGGAGTGGAGACTGGGAAGCAGGGAGGAGAGGTGTCTGGAGTGAAGTTGAACCTGTGAGTGGGAGAGAAAAGGTGTCTTCCCTAAGTGTTAAGATGTTTGTCATTTTTGTTTCCCAAACCCCAAATCAGTAATTAAATGTTTTAAATTAAATTCCCCAGCTTGAGTCTGCCATGACAACTTCAGTTATTGGTGAATGATCTTTGTTTTGATACATGAGTTTTCTCATTCTTGTCCTTCCTATTTTCTTTCCATTCCCACTGTGGGAAGGGAAAGAGTGAGCAAACTGTGGGTGCTTGGCGGCTGGCCGGGGTTATTCCACTACACACCAGACTTGGCAATGCATCCTGTCAGTGGTGGCTACCCGCAGGACAAGGTTTTGACTTGCCCCGTGTTGTTGGCAGTTTAACATGCACCTACGAATCTTTAAGGACTTCAAAACCCGAGTCTTTCACTTTGCCCATGATTATAATAGACACTGTATGGAAGACAACCAAACTAATCCACCGAAGGTTAGACATGAAAGGGTTTTGTTCCGGGAAGCGTCAGGCCGGGGAGCCGAGAGGCCGCCGGGCGCTGGCCGTGGTGCTGAACGAGACCCCGCGGCTCCTGTCGGAAGTAACAACTTCCATGGGAGAAACTAATAGCTGAAAAAACGAACACTTTACCTGTAACTTTAAAAAAGTACCGTATACTGAGGTGCAAGAATCATCTATGAATAAATGAATTTTTTCCCTGCTCATACTCGACAATCCATATTAATGCCATTACACCATGGATATCGGCAGCTGCCCACTCAGCTCAGGGTGATGTAAATATAAACATTTACACTTAATATTTGCAGATTTTCTGTATTAACGGACATTTTCCATTTGGAAGTGCCAGTGCTTTTTGGAAAGAAATGGGATTAACACCACAATTAAATCTATTTGTGGAACAACCAAATGGAGCTGGGAGAAAACAAATTAATCTATGTATCATAGATTCATGGTGTTTAGCATCAAAAAAGGTGCTAGATTACTCAGCCTGACACTCTGCCTTTCATAAATACTCACATTTTACCCACTTACTCCTGCCTTGAACTCAGACATTGGCGTGTTTAGAACTGCCTTCTAAAAGGAAGATAGGCCTGAATTTTTTTTAAAAAGGGAATACTTTTCGCCCCTTCCCTCAGTACTATTACTTTCTCTACTAGGGAAGAGAACTTGGTATTTTCTTTATAGAGAAAACATATCCAAGTCACTTCGTAATATCCTCCTTGCTAAAAATAAGCACTTAGCTCTTTAAGTTTTTCATTATGTATTTGCAGTTCCTTTCTGCCCTTTCCTCTAATTTTTCAGCAACAGTTTTAAGATGTATGTACCACACCTTGAGGTGGGAGAGCGGTGTCACCAATACCACATGCAGAGTAAAAAACATTTTCCTGTTTCTATTCACTATTTGTTTGCACATTCACCATTTGTACTACCTCTTTGTGCCACAGCATCACAATGAGAACTCAGATTCTTGTCTACTGTGACTCTACCATTTATTTTAAACTCACTATTTTTTCAGTTGAGAATTCAGTATTCTGCAGGGATAGCTGTATCTTGCTGTATTAAATTACAGTTTGTTTGAATAGACAGGTCTACCAGCTGACCCAAATCACAACGACTTATCTACATTTACTGTTACTTACCATTCTGCCAACCCTTATGTCATCTGCAGCTTTTATTAATGCTGATTTTATATTTACTTTTAGGTCACTGAGGAGAATGTTTACTGTGAAATTTAGTCATAAGGAAATCCATCAGAGACACACTATCCCGGGATGATTCCATATTGACAGATAATGTTGCAGCCTGTAATTTCTGAGTCCCCTTATTATGCACTTTGCAGGTATTGTGTGGTCCTAATTGTTTAACAGAATGTCATGAGGTGCTAAGTCATACTCTTCACTAAAGCCTACATTAAATCATCTCGGTTCCTTTAGCAAAGGAATTCTTATATCAAAGAAGTAAAATGACCTACTTTTGTGTTAACTGAAGTTTTTATCTTTCTACCTTTTAATTCCCATTAAAGATAGTTTATGAAAAATTTCATAGCAAATATTGTGTGGTTTTATTCTGCACTGCTCTCATGCTAAATTGGCATTGTAAAATATTCTTCCACTCTTATTTTCATTATATATTCCCATGCTTTAACATTTTCTTTAAGCAAATATTCTACAATATTCTTTTTACTGCGAGGAGCTATCTTCTACACCGTATTATTCAGTGCAGACAAAGCTGACTCACGAAAGATTCATTATTTGTTGTTCCATAACTGCTGCTATTTACATACATTTCCTATGGGATGTTTCCACTCTTCAAACCACAGAGATCTCAGAGACTGTATTGTGCAAGCTGGATACTAAAAGATAAGAGGTGAAATAAGAACTTTAGTGCTACAACCATGAAGAAAGTCACATCTAGAGGTCTGTTCTGGTAGGGAGTGAAGTGGGAAAAAGATTTAGGCAAGGCAGTTAATAATGTTTAGACTACAATATTAGGATATAAACTTTTCTTCATAGCTCCTGAATGTCAAGGAATTGCTTGGTTTTGTCTGGTAGAAATGAAGTTTGGTGTTTCAGGCCAAAATTATACACGCTGTAGCATTTTAAAACTGAGCATGAATATTTACAGTTTAAAGGTTCTAATTTAGACATGAAACAGTAAATCAAGGACATTTTGAGATAAAGCAGCCAGTCAATCTTGAATAAGCCCCTGAACAGCCAGAGACTTTTTTCAGCACATATGGTTGTCTAACAGGGCGCCTCAGAACAGTGGGTGATATTATATGCCATATGTGCTGCTATACCAAAGAATTATTTGGTTTCTGATAATACTAAACCCAAAGACTAAACTCTACCTAGCTCTTCTTGATCAATATTGGCATCTTATTATTGCATCTATATTTAATTGCATTCTTAGTGGGCTGAAAGAATGCCCTTTAGCTGCCTGCAGAAAATATGAGGAGGAATAGTTAACGTAAATAAGACAAAACTTTCTAAGTGGATTATTATCTTGCTATTCATTTGATTATTGGAAATACTTTCTGGAGAAAAATCAAAGAAGAGTGACTAACAAAGCAGGCAATGTGGGGGTTCTGATATCTTGTCTCATAAATTTAATAGAAAGGCATAGAATTTATCTTCAATACCCATAAAGGTGTGATAATATGGTAAGGAATATTTTCCTGACCAAAGTTTATTTGGTATCTTATATTTAGAAATTCATACATTCATAGAGCTCTGAGTTCCATCAGGTCTCTAAAACACCTTTGCAGTAATGAACTTTAAATCACAGAATCATAGAATCATTGCAGTTGGAAAAGACCTCTAAGACCATTGAGTCCAACCACTAACCCAGACCCAATGTTTTCATCACTAAACCATATCCCCAAGTGCCACATCCACACACCCTTCTAACACTTCCAGAGGCAGCGATTCCACCATTTTCCTGAGAAGCCTGTTCCAAAGCCTGAACACGCTTTCAGTGAAGAAATTTTTCCTAATATCCAATCTAAGCCTCCCCTGGTGCAACTTGAAGCCATTTCCTCTTGTCTCACTTGTTACCTGGGAGAAGAGACTGACCCCCACCTGGCTACACCCTCCTTTCAGGCAGTTGTAGAGAGTGATAAGGTTCCCCCTGAGCCTCCTTTTCTCCAGGCTAAATACCTCCAGCTCCTTCAGAAGCTCCTCACAGGACTTGTGCTTCATACTCTGACCCAGATCTGTTGCCCTTCTCTGGACTCATTCCAGCACCTCAATGTCTTTCTTGTAGTGAGGGAACCAGAACTGGACACAGGATTTGAGGCGTGGCCTCACCAATGCTGAGTGCAGAGGGACAATCACTGGTCCTGCTGACCACACTATTGCTGATCCAGGCCAGGATGCCATTGGCCTTCTTGGCCACCTGGGCACACGCTGGCTCATGTTCAGCTGCTGTCAACCAGCACTTCCAGGTCCTTTCCTTGGGTTGCTTTTCAGCCATTCTGTCCCCAGCCTGTAGCACTGCACAGGGTTGTTGTGACCCAAGGGCAGGACCTGGCACTTGGCCTTGTTGAACCTCACACAGTTGGCCTCTGCCCATGGATCCAGCCTGTCCAGATCCCTCTGCAGAGCCTTCCTGTCCTCCAGCAGATCAACACTCCCTCCCAGCTTGGTGTCATCTCCCAGCTGACTGAGGGTGCACTTGATTTTGTCATCCATATCACTGATAAAGACAGTAAAGAGAACTGTCCCCAATACTTAGTCCTGGGGAACCCCACTTGTGACTGGATGCCAAGAGGGCTTAACTACTCACCATCACTCTATGGCTCCATCCATAACTTCATTGCATGTGATGCAGTATACATTTAAAACTTGGCCTAAAATTTCAGGATTTCATTTGGTTTGTGCAATTATTTCAAAATAACTTGTGGAATCTGATTTCCAAAAAAGCAAGTATTCAATCGCCGTGAAATTGAAAAATGTTTGAGGCATCTTAGTTTGAATACTTTATGGTGAAACACCTACATCCCCAGTCATTTTGCATGTGAGGAAGTCTTTAAAGGCTAGCGCTAGTACTTCTTAATCCAATACTTGCTGTTGCAGTTGTCTTCACTGGAAGCAATTTCTTCCATTTTCACTTACAAAGGAGCATTCTTTCCCCCAGTAATTTTCATTACTTCTCCATAACCTTCTATTTTTAGGAACTCTACAGGCAGGTTTGAACTTTAGCTGTCAGAAGCAGACAAAATTCCACTGGATGACAAAGTTCAGCTAAAGATTTGGCTCCCCTGCCAAATACAGAAATCAATGAGATTTCCTGGACCGAGTGCAAGTTTTAAAGTAAACACATTAATGCAAGTGTGCCATCATGTCTGCACTCTGCATCCATCCTCTGCTTTAAAAAATAAAATATTCTATACACAAATGTACTTTACAGACAAAGCTCTAAGAACAAGTGGGATGTCATAGAAAAGATTTGAAAATGTAACAAAAGGCTCTGAATGTCAGAGGACAGTATAGGGTGGGTCTTTGTCACTGTTGGTGTGCCCTTTGCTGTCAATCAGCTCTGCTAGTAAAATGAAGAGGTCAGAATCTCACCCCTTTCAGCCAGCACATCAGAAGACCAGAGGAAGAACAGTTCACATGAAATGGTCTCACATGAAGAGGAAAATGCTACATTGTCCCTGACTCTTACTCTCTGACAGGTCCTATCAGATTAGCTTTTCTTTCTTCTAATTCCCAGCAGCTGCTCGTGTTTGGTTATTCAAATGTACTTACTCAAATCCAGCACCATTACAATCACAAGCAACATAACTTACATCTCTTGCTTTTCTAAAAGCCTCATTGCTATGTTCAGGCACTAAAACTGAGGTGTCCCACACCATGCTTAGACAATCCTATTGTGAGGTCAGATCTCCTTTCGTAGCTACCAGCATTCATTGATTTCCTCTATTGTTTTTCCCAATGCCTATTGCCTTTCAGGAAATGCATGTACTTTTGGTCTGGGAGGTGATCTGGTCAAAAGATTTGTTTTGTTGTTACTTACATTGTAGGAAGGATATTATAACTATAGCATCACATTAATTAAAATTGATAATAATTACAGAAATGTAATAAGGAAGCTCTTGTAACATTGTAAAAACAAAGTTTTGCATACATTGAATGAAAACTCTTGTCACTTCCAGAAAAGTAACAATAGCAATGCTTAAGATTCCTCTTGATAGACATTAGGAACAGGAGATACAGTGTATGCCCTGAGTGCACCAATTAGCTTTGATAGCCCTGAGAATATATGGTAGTTCCACCTCTAAATCCTCAGCCTCTGGCCCACTAGCTCCATTTAAGCTCAGGCTCAGGCCCAAGTCTTTGCCTGAACTACACTATAGGTAGGTCTGTATCCAACTCTGTTCCTTGATGATCCAGGCTTGCTGACTGGACTTCCTGAACTGACCTCAAGCCTAACATATCACTTTGAATATGTCTGATCGCTGGACTGTTGTCTGAGCCTGTTGCTGTCACCAGCCTTGCTGTTAGTCTTTCTTGGACAGTGGGGGACTCTGCTCTTGTCTGTGGTCATTGTTTCTACCTACCTGCATTGTGGTCAGTCATCTTCTCTCACGAAGTGACTCCCTTCTTGTTGTTCCTTGACATAGCATATAGTTTACTAACTAAACCAGAGGCATGGGAATTATGATTTTTAGCCCATTCACAATTTTGTCATTGGATCCCAATTTTCAAAGCAGTAAATCTGAGCTTTTTAGTCTTTGGCTATATAAACAAGTGTTGCAGTTAGCTATTGACAATTTTAACTTTTGAGCTTTTCAAGGGAAGATGCAGTTTAAGAGGCTTTAACCCATTTGGTTTCTGGATTAGAAACCTAAACCACCAAAATGTCTTAATCCAACCTTTAACTGGTTGAGGCTTAATTCTTCAGTGTGCAGCATAATCTCAAAATAACTCTGCATTCACAGTGGGAAAAAAAGATACTGGTAGTTTTCTGTCAAATCTTATCTAACTTAAGCTGATTTTCTCCCACCTGAAATGCCAAAGCAACACAGTGCACAAAGCATGTTGCACTCCTTTTACACGTCCCCTTTGGTGAACATTTGATGTGTTGTCCAGATTAAAGAGCAGGCCCAATATTGGTATCTCTAGGCGCTGAAGGCTAAAGTAATAATGGGTAGAGAAGGTATCCGAGCCTTTGGCTCTTACTCCTTGACTTCTCAGTGACAAATGTGAAATCTGGAAACGTGAAAGGAATTTCTGAGCCAGGACGTATCCTCCAGCAGAGAAAGAAATGGTTCCATTTCAAGACTGGGAAAAGGCCTCTTGCTCCTTGTCAGATCAGACTGACTTCTGCAGTTAGGAGCTGTGATTTGGGAAGACAAGAAGTTATAAGGGTTTCTTTACCTATACCTACTCGATACGAGTAGGTTGAACAGGGAGAGGTTCTGTATTGGGTCAGGCCAGCTGGAGAAGTTTGACTCAGTTCACACTTTAAAAAACCACTTTCAGCCTTCAAGCCAACATGGGATTATTTAAGTTCTTTATAGGAACTGACTGGCTTGTGTTGTGTTCAACCAAAGGAATTGTTTGACAGAGGTGATAGCTGGTGTAGGAAGAAACCTTGCTGCAAGTAGAGACAACTGACCTCCAATGTCTATGCCAATTCTGAGGTACTTTAATGTACCAATACAGGCACAGTTTATGGTGCTGGTCTGATACGCTTCCGACTTAGTTATACTCTTTGCATGTTCTGGCTTAGTGGGTCAGAATGACCAAAAACATGTCACGCAAAATAAACAGGCCTGCTCTTCCAAGAACCATTTTACAATGCCAAATAGGGGTGCCAGTCATAAGCTTGTGTTGAGATTATCAATGTGAACTTCCATCTTCTGTCTTTCACAAGCAGTGGAAAGGTTACAATATACCAGTTAGGGCAGAATTCAGATTTATAAATGAATTTATCTAATGCCTATTAGATGTCACAGAATATTCTGCTTGGGGTCCTGTATGCCCTTTAGTCATGTCTGTCAAGCCCATGCAAGAGTCTGCAACACCTACAGGTTTTGCACTAGATGCTTCTTTTCATGTAGCTAATTATTTTAATTGGATTAGCACTGTTGATTATCTAAAATAATTCTTATAATATAAATGGGACTGTTCACAGCTCTCAGATCTATGTTCTTAGATCTCTGCAAGCAGCTACAAGGACTACATGGTGTAAGTCTTCTAGTTTATTAACAGCCTATTTTAGGGCACCAATATATGCTTAATACAAACTATTCATTGGCTGGGAATTGATGAACCTTAAAATACAAGACCAGCTAAGTAGTTCTATATTTTTTTTGGTCACAAGTATTGTAATTAAATTTATTATGCTTTGTCACTAATGGCATGTTTATGGATAAATACTACTGAACAATTTCAGTGATAATGGCTATTTTTAAATTTTCATTTAATATTGAAGAATGAATGACAGTAGATTTGCCAGCTCAAGACAATGTCAGGCACAACAAAACTTTGACAATCTGTGCAAGTTTAAATTGGTACAAAATCAGGCATACACTCTCCCCTGACAGCTGTCTGTTGTAATGCAAGGGTTTAATCTTCTCATGTCATTCTTTTTGTTCTGTTTGACTTCCAAATAAGATTATTAGGGACTGGTTAATGTTTTTTGAAGCTCCATAGTAGCAAGTTACAGAGCTGTTTGTCATATAATGTAAGCTGAGCTGTACCAATTCTACAGTGACTGTACATGTTTGAAGATCTGGATTCATAGGCTCACAGGCACTTAATTCTACTGAAATCACTGACTAAACTCATTGGTGCCCAGAACAGCAACTTTAGAGGTAATTCCATTTAGTTTGGTTATTCTTCCCTGCAAACTAAAACACTGCATATCTGTTGTCCCACATTTGTCAAAGGTTAAAACTGTGCATATTGGTAGTACCTTACAAAGACAAATGGTTGAATCATGGCAACTTCACTCTGAGCTACAGACCAACCAAATCCAGGCCTTTGAAATGGGTTGAGATACTGCAGTGATAAGCTTCTTTATTTGCAACCATTAAGAGCAGGCTTTTATTGACATAGACAAGAAGTGATAACAGCATGAAAACTAGAAAGACAATGTTATATTGCAAGATATTTGCTAATATATTAGAAAAATCATTAATTAAAATAAAACTATCACTATTAAAACCAGATTTTTTTCCCATATTTTTTTAATGTTGGTGTTCACCCTTATTAATGCATGCTGTTCATTAACTTCCACTGGGTCCACCAGTACTGAGTAAGTTAAACTGAGTTTATTTGCTTGCATTCAAAGATGTTTTTGCATCTGCATGCTTCATTTTTCTAAATACTCTCAGGTTTTTAAGTACTGCTTAGGAGGTACCAAGTCAAACAATTCCTGCACCTACCTTGTCATACTGGTTTTTTGTCCCGCTTTGTCCAGTGGGAACGTTGTCATTGCCATAGAAATCACTAGAAATGGGGCAGAATATTTCACACAGCCATTCCAAAGAAAGTCTCCTTTGATACTGGTACTAAAAAAAATTAAATCCCCAACCTGACCAGCTTTTGCTTCCCAACCTCTGTTTCCATGGCATTCTCAGCTGGTAGAAGGCAGAGAGCTAGTACAGTAAAAAAGAAGCAGACCAGCTTGTGCAGTACTTTCCTAGCAACACCTACGGTCTGTAGGATACTGTTGTGTTAACTTCAACAAGAATAG
Organism: Corvus hawaiiensis; assembly: GCF_020740725.1. Lineage (NCBI taxonomy): Eukaryota > Metazoa > Chordata > Aves > Passeriformes > Corvidae > Corvus > Corvus hawaiiensis. Next base: position 31,311,216 of record NC_063215.1, read on the forward strand.
AAACAGAATCTCTTTCTACCTTTTTTTCTGTTTCCCTTTCAAGTGTATAAATGGAGGAGAGAGATTGAATAGGCCCTAGCAATTGCTGACCTTTGCATTTATACTGCTACAGCAGAGCTGTAACCTTCATCAGCAAGACAGGCTCCTGGTCTAATAAGCTGCATTTGCAATCATAAGGAGAAATAAGTATCTCATCAGAATGCTAGTCCTTCCTAGTTTTGAGTGAAATTTGTAACTATCTAATTTTTGCTTATGTTTTACTCTAAGGCATGATTCTAACACTTGGGTGTTTTTAAAGAATTCCTTAGTTTATATATAAGAAATTATTTATGCATTATTTTTGTAAGTAACAGTTATAACAATTTATTATAATAGCAATTCTCATAATATTATACTTAAAGAATACTTAATTCAGTGGCGCTACTTCAGTTGTAAATCAGCGCACCTAAAGACTTTGAAATGGACTGTGCAGATAAATCTCCGTGAGGTCCTATTAGATTAATCTTAGTTCCACCAACACAGATCAGACTGTAATACAAAGGATCTAAAATGATAGATCCCACTTGTCAAAATCAAAGTATGCTTAAATTCCATCATGATATTAGAATACTAAAGATATGTTCAAAGAAATGTGAAATGAGAAAATCAACAGGTACAGTTGTTGTGGGCTGTTTCATTTGCCCATGACTTTCCTGCACCTTTCTCTCAAGTGATTCAAAAGAATTGTGTAGCCACTTCCCTCCTGATAGCATTAAAAATAAAATAAAATTTACATGTTTTAGGACATAAAGAGGAGGGAAATCGAGAAATCTATTTTAATTCTAAAAGTTTGCTTGTTCGTAAGTCTGAAATTGCCAGGATGGGAACGCTGCAGAAGAGAATACTGAGAAGAGATGTAATACTTCAGATGTGTTAAAGTCTCTGCAAAGAGGATGAAAATGCCCTCTGTTTACAAACCAGGAAAAAAATGTGCTAAAATTGCAGCAGACTTAGATTTGACATTAGGTGTAGCTTCCTGAGAGTAAAGATAGCCAGTCTCTGGAATAGTTTAGCTGTCCTGAGGAACTGGATTGGCAAATGTCTACCAGCAATAATGACTATAAATGAATAATTGATCCTTCTTTGGGTGGTAGGATGGACTTCCTGAAGCTTCTTCTCACTTGCTTTTTTGTGATTCTATATACTTAAGATACCAAAGGGACTGACATCTGCCACACTAAACACTTAGTCAAACCACTTAAAATAGGCAAAACAGAAAGCCTATAAGCAATGGAGATACATTAATTACTCTCTTCAGTAGAGTGGAGGCTGATTATTCAACTAGTTTAAAATATCCACACAGATTAATTGCCTCATCTTTGGAACCTCCAATCTCTTTACTCAGAGTTCAGAAGACAAGTATGTTTAAGAACATCCAATAAACAGATTCACAGTTACGTTCTCAAAGAAGCCCGACTTATTATTAATATTTGGAAGGGAGGAAATCTTTCCATTAGGTCATTCAATTCACAGGCTATAGGCTTTGGCTTTGTGAATGCCGTTTGATAGAATAAGGGCTAAAAGAAAGCTCTGAGGCTTAGTATCTCCTGGCTACAAGAGTAGCTGGGAGCCAAAGGTGTGCTATCTTGTTACCTTGTCTTACGTGAAACTTGAACATACAGGAAGATTTCCTGGGAAACAAAATAATGTAAATTGATCCTTTTAGTGTTTTGGGGCATATCAATAACATTTCATTTCACTTGGCAATTTCCAACAAAGGCTAGGCTATGTCTTTCAAACAGCAGTGCTAGGACTCAGACTTTAAATTTTTTTTCTTTTCAATCAATTTGCCAGTTGCCACTTTCTATTAAATTAAAAAACAAAACAAAACACAAAAAGCCCCCAAACCACAAACAAAACCTAAACATCATCTGTGGTTTCTAGTCCCTCGTGCCCTTCACACCAATGGAAAATGCTGTAAATAGCCACAAAGCCACCTCATTAATTCCTTTTAAGTGTCCCCTTACACTCTCCTTTGCCATACTAGCAGCAGTCCTCGGCTGAGACTTACCACCTCTCATGCTGGCAGATAGAGTTTCTCGATATGCTCCCTCTCCTGGTACATTCTGGCTGCATGCTTAAATGTCCCACTCTTCAGGGAAGGAATTAACTTCTGAAAAGTTCATGGGAGATGTGGCACTAGCCTTGATTCAATGGCAATACTTGATGCTGTAAGTCAGTCTTAAGCTTCAGGTGAAGTACGCTTCTGAGGTCTGAAGAGATGGAGTCTTTGTGAACCACGATGAGGTAAGGGTCTAAACAAAATAATAGGATCTCTGAGCCTGATGGGATGCATGCCAGGGGTATTTCACTTCAAAGAGTGCCAAAAAAGTAAAGAGTCAGAATGAAGCACGTTTCTGACCTCCGAGGAAAAAGTATTAGGAAGTCTAGACAGACATATTAACTATATGTTAGTTCAGCAATATAGTATTCATCCTGTCTCCAGCTTGCAGTTCAGCTGTTGCAGGGCAGAGACTGCCATTAATGCTGAACTCTCCAGGGTTTGTGCCCCTACTCCTAACAAATCAGACCTATCTAGGCCCACCAGCTGCAAGCCAGTGCATCAGCTGGAGTCTGAGTGCCAAGAAAGCTGCCTGCCAGCCTGCTTCTTCTGAGGGTGGCATGAAGGGGCTCTATCCCTGCAGTTCCAGTGCCATGTCTCTGAGGAAACCCTTCACGCTGCCAGATATCCACTAAGCTACTGATCTGCAAATTGCCACTTGCAGCTTCTGGGGTAAGAACTCTTCCAGAATTTCAGGTGTGCTTCCAGGATTTGGCCATAATCAAGCTGCAGGAAGTCTGTAGACTTAGCAGGGTGGTCTGGGGACATGAGGCTGTGCAAGAAACATGTGAGCTAAATCATGACTATGCCTGAAGATATTCAGCTGGTGTGCTGCCTCTCTGGGGATATTCTCTGTGGTAGCTGCACCTCTGTAGGAGCTGTTGCCTCTACAGAAACACTTAAGCAGAGAACTACTCATGCTAGGGTGCACTATTATAGAATGAAAAAACAGTTTCAAAGAAACTCTTATAGTTAAATTAAGTTGTAGCAGATGCAATGCCTGCCCTTCCCTGAAAGGCAAGTACATTTTGTTAATGTGAATTATAACCTAAACCAGTATACTCTATATATATGCATGCATGTCCATACATTACATCTCTTCTACAGGTTTGCTTCAGTACAGCTACATTAACTAAGTTATGGTGGTGAGTACTTATTAATACTGAGACAGCTTTAGTATAATCTCTGTGATTTCCTTGGGCCTCTCTTCATTATCATCAATACTTTTCTGGTTTGTGATACTTCTGAGTCTGAGGAAAATTCTCCTAGGACAGCTGATCCTGCCAACTCTCACTACACAAATGGATTTACCTTTCCTTTTACAACAATCTCTGGCCCTCAGAAAGAAGTTATTTTATTTTGAAGTCCAATAGCTTTGACTTCTGGTTTCCTGATTTTTCCTCTGTGGTACAGCCACTAGATTGAAAACAATGTGGGTTTTTAAATCAAAGTATAAAGAATATAGATTCCCTAACATGAAGTAAGAAAGCCAGCAACAATCCTTTCCAAGGAACTGAAATTTGTATTTGTTGTCTCCTTGCTGACCAAGGCTTTTCTTTAATACCAGTCTCTCATCAGCCTACCTATGTGCTATAGTACCATCAGTTAAAAGACAAAGGTCTGTATGTGTCTTTTAACCCCACTCCATGGCAGAGTATAAGGAGCTATTTACTCTGACATCCATTTTGTTAGTTTCTACCAGGAGCAGCTGGCAGGTTTCTCTGGGGTTTTCTTCAGAGCATCTGGCTTGGGTCAGGTCGCTATAAAAAATTTATCAAACATCCTTTACAGGGCTGGTTTGAGCTTTTTTAAAATAAGGAAATCTCATCTATCTCCAGTCTTACAAAGGTTTTTTTTTCCCCATTCTGTCAACACAGAAGATATATTAAACATTGTGTTTAATGAGATATTGAACATCTCTTTGTTCTGAGTGTATACTGGAGCAGGCTGTGCTTAGAAAACACATCACTTGGGTTTATTTTATTCTGTGGTTGGAGTAAAAGTTGTTATGTTGTGATAAAATATGTATTTCTTTGTTTTGGAAAGCAATAAAATGGACTACACTCTAGGCTACATGTCAACTAATACTGGAATGCAGCAAGACAGGCTGGGCAACTGCGTAACCCAGATGAAATGTGGGGCTAATTATGAGGATGATTATTTAAGGGAAAAAGAAAAGCCAAATAGGAAGAACATAAGAACTACCTGACTGATTCAAAACAAATGTCTCTCTGTCTCTAAAAGTGATCATAAGTTCACATTTAGGGAAAAATAAGAATCACATAAATATATATGTTTTTTACCTTTAATAGTCTTCCAGCTTCTTACAGTTTTAACCTTAGATTTTCCAACTCTTATAGTTTGTTTATTTAGCAACTCTTTATGAAGCATTCTTCCAAGTACTTCTTGCCCTGAACTTACATAAACTTCTTCCATTACTATATGTTCTGCAAGGATTTCCACAGGTCTGGGACTCAAAGTGTGAGGAACTACCATCCCAAACTTCGTTTGATGATGCCTAATATTCCTGGAAGGGACAGTGGATAGCTGATCTTTATCCATTTCAGTCTTGCTACTTACGATTTTGTAGATCTCTGTCACATTCCCACAAATCATACTTTTTTTGCAGCATTCCAGCCCACCTAATCATTCATTGTATAGAAGCCATTCTTTACTATTTGATTGTCAAAAATGTCCTTCTCTGGATCTTTTTTAAGCTTTAACGTGTCCTTTCTTAAACAAGGAGACCAAAATTGCAGATGGTATTCAAAGTACAAGAAGCATGCATTAATCCATTGTTTTCTGTCTTGTTCTTTACTCCTTTCCTAATAGTTCCTAGCATTTGATTTATTTTTTTGATTGCTGCTGAGCACTGAGGTAGTGCTTTCTTGGAACTATTTATCCTAACCTTGAAGACTCTCTCTTCTGAGTGGTAATGGTCAGGTCAAAGTCCACTATTTGATATATGAAGCTAAGATTGTTTTTCACCACAGCATTTCACAAAATGTTTTATTGCTCTGTCATGAAGCCATTTTACTCCTCTGTCATGAAGCTTCATAAGATATTTCAGCAGTTGTATCCTCAGCCCGAGTTCCAATTACATTGATAACTGTATCATCAGGAAACCTTGGAATCTCATTGCTCATCCCCTTTTCCAGGTCATCCAGGCTTATGTGGGTCCCAGCACAAAGTTCTGTCAAACTCTCTTCTTTTACTGAGAATTTCGACTATTAGTTCCTATTGTATTTCACTTATAGCTGTGTTTGTTCAGCTTGAAGAGAAGGGTAAAGGGAAATCACATTGCTTTGTTTGGCTTTTTCAGATGACATTATAGAGAACACAGAGGTGAACTCATAGGTTCACACTGAAAGGAGAAGATGTGACAGACATGAGTTGCTTCAAGGGAAATTCTGACTAGAAAAAAGGAAGACTTTTTTCACACTGCACCAAGACACCCAAAGAGCTTGTGGGATTGCTATCCTTCAGAATATCCAAAGTTTGACTGTTCATGACCCCAAGACATCTTTTTTAAGCTGTTAGCAGGCATTACTTTGAGCAGGTTGTTGGACAATATGATCTCCAGAAGTCCATTCGAACCTAAATTATTAAGGTTTCTATGACTTTAAGACAGAATTTTCCATCTTCTCCTATGATTGTTCAGTGTCCTTTCTTGGAGGATATTGTGACAGTCTTTTGGAAATCCCAGTAAACTATATCAACAGGATCACACAGAACCTCATACTTATTAGTCACATCAGAGAACTCCAAGAGGATTACAAGGCATGTTTTCTCTTTTCAAGATCATAATCATCATCAGGTGTGGATGGAATGAATACACAGTGCCATTAGTAATTAATCTATTGCTTTAATTTTTTAGGTGTATACCACCCAGCCCTGGTGTTTGCTACTTTTCATGGTATTTCTTTGAATCATAATCCCTTCCAAAGTTGCTTCAATTTTCAGACAAATGGTTCACTGAGTTCTCCTTAAAAAAATGAGGCCTGTGTTGTAATCTCCTGTCTTTTCTATAATGAATCTGGATGCTAACAATCTATTTAGCTTCTCTCTGTGGTCTTACCCTTCTGACTGCTCCTTTTCTACTCCAGTTAAGGAAGTGCTACAAAATGTTTGCCAGACATTTTTCTCTTGATGTCTTAAGAGAAGAATGTAGTATTAATTTTAGCTCTTTTAGGAAAGTAGTCTGATTCTTTTTTGATCTGCTTGATTATATTTTCACATTTCATCTACCCAAATTTATGCTCCTTTTATTTTTAATTTTTTTTTTTAAATACAACTTTACACTTTTAAATTATGCTTTCTGAATTCTAAGAATGTGGCTTAGCTTATTTCATCTTCCTTCTGCCAGTTTCCAAGCCTCTTCTAATATACAGTAAGCAATGCTATTGTGCTTCCACTCTGGTCTTCTCCAGCCTCTAAACCACATGTAGCCTAATTCTTTATTGCCTAATGGATGGCACAATTGTGGTGAAGATTTTATCTTCTGCTTTTTTGTGTCATGGATGCTGGATCTGAGTTACAATTATCTCTAGAATTGTGCTTCCAGAGGAAAGTTTGGAACAGATCTTTGTCACTATCTTGTCAAGGGCTTCATTTCCTCTTGTGGGGTTGCTAGCCAGCTGATCCAGGAAAGAATAATTGACAATTTCATCTACAGTTTATGACCCTGAGGTGAGGTTTCTCTCTTCTACACAGTAATTGAAGTGTCTTTTTGTCCTTAGCAACTCTCTGACTTTAGAATCATAGAGTCATTAAGATTCTAGAAGATCTCTAAGGTCATCAGAGTCCAACTGTTAACTCAGCACTGCTATGGACACAACTAAATGATATCCCCAAGTGTCATATCCACTTCTGAACACTTCCAGGGATGGTGATTCCATCACTTCCCTGGGCAGCTTATTCCAGTGCCTGGCCACCCTTTCAATGATGAAGTTTTTCCTAATGTCCAATCTGAACCTCCCATTGCACAACTTGAGGCCCTTTCATCTCATCCTGTCCCCTGCTACTTGGGAGAAGAGGCTGACCCCCACCTGGCTACCAGCCTCCTTTCACACAGTTGTAGAGAGCGATAAGGTCTCCCCTGAGCCTTCTCCTCTCCAGGCTAAACAGCCCCAGCTCCCTTGGCTGCTCCTCATAGGACTTGTGCTCCAGACCCTTCCCCAGCTCTGTTGCCTTTCTCTGGAAACACTCTGGCACCTCAATGTCCTTCCTGAACTGAGGGGCCCAGAACACAGGACTTGAGGTGTGGCGTCACCAGTGCTGAGTACAGAGGGACAATCACTGCCCTGGTCCTGCTGGCCACACTGTTGCTGATATTGGCCTTCTTGGCCATTGGCCTTCTTGGCCACCTGGGCACACACTGGCTCATGCTCAGCTGGCTTCTTACAGCTTAGTTCAGCCTAGCTCTTGGCTGGAAGGCTGATAGTGTTGACCCCATTCTATAGCCTCCCTCTTTGGGTCTGGCATTTCAATCCGGCTTCTGTGCTACTTTTTAAGGTGGTCAGTTTGTTAATTCAATTTGCTTCTAAGCTCTAACTAAACATAGAATTCTACTGTAGCAATTACATGGTACACTTTTTTCATCTCATTATATTTTGTACACTAGGATCACAGCATGCCACTGGCTGTTTTTGTTCCATCAGGAAAAAGTAAGGAACTAAACCAGTTGTAAATTGGTAGTTGTTCAGTCATATCATCAGTAGTTTTGGTACAATTCCTTTGCTTTCAGACTGCAGCAGAGTTTATGCTGTCGTGTTCTGACCCTGGAGCCTGCTACTCTCACTCTACGATTACCAACATCTGAGTTCCATCTTCTGTTTCTCTACTACTCTGCTGAGACCTGAATGCTTTCACCTTCATTGCAAAATCATTAATTCTACTCCATTTTCCTCATCCTGATAATCTTCTGTTCTGGCACTTTGATTTCATTTTTAGCCCAAAAGGTAACAATATTGACTGTAACTGAAGACATTCTGCTACTTGTAAAAATCTTCTCTCTAATTAACCTTCAGCACAAAAAGTGTTTCAACACATACAATTCTATTTGAAACATAAATCTACACTTACACAGATATTCCTTTCCATGTTGAATCCCAAGTATTGACAAGACATCACAGAGCTCTCTTTTAGGAGTTCAGCACATAATTTCATACACCCTGAGACGTGGAGAAAACCTAGCTAGAGTTTCATCTTTGCTTTCAGCATTTCAGCTTTTAAAGGTGACTTGCAAAGTAATCGATAAATATAATTCTTTGGCAACAAAATGACTATTGGGACCAATGGGAAGTAGTTTTTGGAACATAATCTCCAGGCATCAGTGAATTACTTACTTCAAACTTCTTTCTGTGTTTTTCATTTATGAAGCATGGCACTTCATATAAACTGTTATATTGTATTGTTTGAATGATGAAACAAGATTATTTAGGGCAAGGCATTTGATGGGGACACACTGATTTAGGTGCCATCGTTCTGAATTTCCTCCCTCTTCACAGTTTGGTACTTCCTTATGCATTAAAAATATATATTTAGCTAAAGACTCAGAACAAATAGAGAGGATTATATATACAAGAGAAAAGATATTTAACACATAAATAAGAAGCAGCTTTTTGGTAACAAAAATAACATTTTTGAAAGAGAAAAGGTAACAGCTGGTTTACAGATCAATATTGAAAGAAATACTTTAAATCACCTGTTTAAGATCACATGTTTTACTCTGCAGTATGATGGACTGCTAGTCTTTGTTGTGACTCAGATTACAGCAACTGAAGAAATACTAAGGGAAGTGACTACATAGATTATTCAACTTGATTGTAAGAGCACCCTAGGATGTGGAATGCAAATGAATAGTAAGACCACAGGAATTGGATGTGACCCTTTGCAATTTCCTTCTCACTTCCAGTGACTCACTTGATGACTTGGATAATGGCACTTACTCAGTCCCTGCCTCAGCTTCCCCAGCTAAAAAGATGGTACAACTGGCTGAGAGCGGGGTTATGCCTGACGTGATTTTTTTTCCTTTTTTTTCAGGGTACTGAATTGGAACAGAAAAAAATCAAAATTATTTGCAAAACAAACATTCCCCAAAATGTTGCTTTGGAATTATCACAACTTCGATTTTCATGCTTTCTCTGTAATACAGCTGTGCCTCTTAAACTGAAGTGTTTGACTTCTTAAATACAATATATGTGTGACATCTTTTTCATCCGTGGCTGTTCTTTCAAGAATTCAGTATAGTATAAAGTTCAAACAAAATGAATCAAAATCAAGAAGTTCTACACCACAGAAATAAAACGTTTTTTCTCCAGTTGAACAATGCAGTTGATACTGACACATTCCTGACAAATGCTTTCATTTTGATGAAACTACATTTTGTTTGAAGTCATTAACTCAGTATGCATATTGGTTTTATGACATCTGGTTGTTCTTGCCTCTCATCTGACATCTTCTTTCACAGGTAATAATTATTTTTCTGTCTGTCTTTCCTTCTATTTTCCAAAAATGCTTTACTCCTCTTACAAATATCCTCTTTTTTCCACATATTTCAAACACTCTTTTTTTTTTCCTCATGTTGTCTGGCTGATTAAAATAATGAAGTTAAGTTCAAAGCAACTGTTTCCAGGCTCTGCTTAGCGTGAATTTTGCTATTTCTTTTTGAATGTAAAAGGGCTTGTGTGCCTTAAAGTTTGTTCATCTCTTCTGATGATATCCATTGGATAATTACAGATACTTTCTCCTACAGACTTTGCCCCACTACTTTTTAAGGCAAACTGTTCCATCAGGACCCCATTTTAGTGCCCATTTTAGTACTAACACTGACCTTTACAGTATCTTGCAATTTGTGAATAGAGATGGATGAGATTACGATAAGGCTGCAATAGATTGTATGACTGAACTTGCCCTAGCACATCCTCCACTGTATGAACAGCTTTGGAACATGACACCGTTCTCCCTCACTGCAATCCTCTTACCTGCTGCTTTCTTACAGCCGGTCAAGGGAATCAGATGTTTACTGCCAATTAGGCTTGATAAAACTGCAGGATTCTCTTGTATTCTCTCAACAATAGTATTTCTGAGTTGCTGGCAGCTTCTGGAGGGCTTGTGGCTACATATATAGCAGGAGACCTCAGTGTACTTTAGCACTTTGTTTATTTGCTGGTTTAGGTCATTTAGGTCTCACCTTTACTGCACTATCTACCTCAGTCATAGCATAAAACATTCAAGATTTTATTGAAGATTTTCTTTTGGAGAAAAAATAATGTTAAGATACTTCAATTGGCAGTAAATAGATTTATTATTATTATTATTATTATTATTATATTAGACATGTCCACCAAAAAAACTGGAGCAACAATAAAATTCTTATCCCAAAAAGATATGGTCTACAATTACAGAAGATGTTGTGCTATTTCAATGCTTGAACTGAAAATTTTCCAACTTTTGCAACTTCCAGATTGCTGACAAAAAGTACTAGGCTTCTGTTTGTACTGTCTGAGCTCTAACACTTCTCAGCCTTTCTGAAATATATAAAAGAGATATTATAAATGTAGGGTCTTTCTATGCAATGGCCATATGCAGAGTTCCTCTGAACTAAATGGGGTTGAATCTGTCTACACTATCAGCTTTACACAATAGGTTCAGAAGAGAAACAAAAAGCAGATGTTGGTTTTTTAGGATGGAGGGTGGTGTCAGTTATATCACTTTTCAACTTTCTTTTAGTTAAAGGGGAAAAAGTGGAAACCGATTTTAGTATCTTGGAAAATTATGTTGAACTTAAAACCTTGTTAGTATTTCTGAGTTAAAAAATCATTATTTAACAAACACATTTGGAAAGTAGTCTGACTTAAATAAAAATCGGCTCATAATGGATTCAAATCACATAGCAGTTTGCAAACGCACTGGTGCACCTAAAAGGGTCTGATTTGGAGCTGCACATACAGAAACATCTTATTGGGGAGGAGGAAGGTGACAGTTCCTGTTTATGCATTTTTGGCAAGCTGCACCTGAAGGATGGGATGATTTTCTGGAAACTGTCATGCCAGAAATACACAGCTAAACAGGAGAGAACTGAGAAGAGCAAAGGGAATAATTAGAGACCTATGGGGGTGGGACAGGGTTTCTAGTCTATTTCCTTAAGAAAACCAAGCTATGCAATTGCACTGCTTTTCTGCCAGTACTCCAGCAATAACATTTGAATCTCTTGACCAATTTGAAAGAAGCATAACAAAAAAGGAGAGGAGAGGTTTAAAAACACTGAGCTCCTGTGAGTTTTACAAAGATCAGCAACCAGATAGAGGAGACTCAGATTTGTGTGCCAGTAAAGAACAGGTGAAAGTGTCAACTCAGCTGCATTATTTTACACTGGAGAATCAAAGCTGTCATCCAAAAGCAGGCTCCATAAGGTTTGCTGTCAATGGAACTGCTTGTTTGTTGTTTAGAGGTAGGGGCATTTATTGCTTGCCTTTTTTTTTTTTTTTCCTTTTTATAAAATATATTTAAAAGAAGCCCAAGACTTCTGCCTGAGACAATTTTTAAAATGTTCATCGCTGCAGGATATTGGCACTCATGATAAAGTTATGCATAATACCAGATCTTGTCCAGAACAGGGCCTGAAATTCCTACCTGAAATGAAATCCCTTTGTTCCAGTGTTTTCTTTCTGCCTTGGAAAGGACTGTTCCCCTTTCTTCTCATGCTAGAGCTAGCTCTGACCTTCTTCTCTCTCTTAAAGTACTGTGGTACTACCAAACTTAAAGAAATTAAAAGTCATGAGTCAGATGCCAAAAAAAACCCCTGCTCTTGAAAATTATGATTTGTTGATACGATATTTTACTTTGAATTTGTATTCTTTGAAATTTTAAAAATCCTTCAACTTCTTGAGAGAGAGAGGTCTCAGTGTCCCACTTTCATTAACTTATCGTGAGAAATTACTTTGAGCCCTTGATGCTACACGATATTTCATCCTTCATGGCTGTCCTTTAAATGGCAAACCCACTGAGACTGAAAACTCCTCCACAGCTTTCACTATCTCCACTCTTCCATCAGTCTGAGAAAGAGCACCACTCTTGTAGGCAAGGAACCTACAGGAAAACCCTCTGAATTGCTTGTTTCTTCTTTCAGTTTGCCTTATGCAAGGAAACAGACAACCATGATTGCTTACAGCTAGTGAAAAGGGAGTATTGGTGGAAATGAGAAATTTAGAATGTGGCCTTTGGTCAATACAGAAGGAAGATACAGGGGAGAAGGAAGGTTCCTAAGATTGAGGGGAGGTGTAGAACCATAAAGAAATATGCATTTGTCATGCATAGGGCATATGTTATGATGCCCTATGCATGACAACAAGTGAACATTCGTTGTTACCAACTGAGAATAACCTTTTGTTATGGATTCCATCATAATAATTGGCTTTTCAAGTTTAGGAAAGTAATTTACCTGATATGTTACAATAGCTATATTGATATTCCATTTCTAGATTTCACAGCAATCTTCTCTAGACAGGACTTCAGAGAAATTGGTTTAATAGGATACCTGTCAGTGACAAGACTTCGGCTGTTACTAAGCAAAGGTAATTCTTACTAACCAGGCAATGAAATTCTCTTCAAGGCTCTCATGTATCATTACAACTTTGGGATATAATATATTGAACTACACTAGGCTTCCCACACACTGTTGATTGGACAACAGTATCAGATATTTCATGATTACAAAACAAATGTGTGCAAATCAGAAAACAACCACTAAAGGCTGGAAATACTGACAATAAGAGCTCAGTCTCTTCATGTAGACCTGTCAAAAAATGAGGTGACTTTTGTGGTTTCTTCTTTATTTCTCTCTAGTAAATTCTACTGCTTTTGTAGAAAAACAATACAAAATCATTTGCTGTGTCTAGGATTTTGCAGACATTGGGAAAAATGTTGCCAAAAGCCTGAAAGAGGTGAACCTTCCCATCTGCTCAGCACTGTTAAAGCCACACCTGGAGTGACAATTCTAATTCATGGCTCCCTGGCACAAGAAAGACATGGACATAGAACAGCTGGTCAAGTGAAGGGCAAGGAAGATAGTTTAGGAATTGGAGCATGTCATATGAGGAAAGGCTGAGAGATGGAACTAGTTAGCCTAGAGAACAGAAGGCTCAGAGGCATCTTACAGATGTGAATAAATATCTGATGGGAGGGTGTAAGCAAGATTGAGTCAGGCTCTTTTCAACGGTGCCCAGTGACAGAGGAAGCAATGGGCAGAAACTGAAAGGGGTCTGAACATGAGAAAACACTTTTTCACTGCGCAGGTGACTAAGCACTGGCACAGGTAGCCCAGAGAGGCTGTGGAGTCCCCATCCTTGGAGAGTCTCAAAGCCATCTGGATGCGGTCCTTAGCAACCTGCTCTAGCTGACCCTGACTGACCAGGTTGGCTGGACCAGATGTCCTCCAGTGGTGCCTTCCAACCTGAATGTTTCTGTGATTATGTGCTTTTCAGCAAAACAGTTTTAGTCACAGTATTGGCTTGGTGCAAGTCCACACTACAACTTTCATAACTTTTTAAACCTGTATTCTGCAAGAGTTTCCAGCTTTCCCTTTTAATTTATAAGAAACTATATATAAAAACCTATACTCTTTGTATTCATTTTGTATTTTCCACAGAGCAGTAGGAATTCACATGCTTGACCCAGTATAAAGCAATTAACACAAATACAGGATAGATATAAGTAACTGTGTCAGTAATTATTAAGCAGAAAGGTGAGTAGGATAATTTAACCTCATGTAATATTTTGTTCATAAAATTATCTTGGAGACACTTGGATCTTATGGTCTTAGACCTTTTGTATTTTGGTTAGTTTGGGCTTAAAGCTGCAGTTCTTGAACACCAAGGCCATTGCTCTAGTGAATGAAGTTACTTGAGCTTCATCCTTTACTTGGAATATGCTGGTCCACCCAAATTATCTGAAGGATTGAGTATGGACTACCTATGGATACCTCTAACAATGTAATCGTGATGTCTATTATTACCATTCCAGTCATGTTTTAGTTATTTCTGATACTAAACATATGGTGGTACCTCACCTTCTTCTTACCATCTTTTTTCAGACTTGCTTCCTTTAGTTTTGAAGTGGCTGCCTGTTGTTAATGAATGGATAAATTCTTCAGCACCAGCCTGCTACATGAAGGCTATCTCCCCTGCCGGTCACAGATGGCAGGAAGTGATTTTATTGATTTGTTAGTACTTAGCTAGAAGGATTACATCTAGCAGTAATAATGTGGCCAGGCTCTGGGACAAATCACAACACAAGTTAGTGGAGGGTCTGTGTCTTAAACTGAGTGTAACATTATTATATTTACCAGCTTTTCATAGTGCTTTGCTTATTAACACCATTGTAATCTCTTCTGAGCCATCTGTCGGTCATTCAAGTTTCCGTTTCCTTCGTGTGCTGGAAAAGTTGGGAGACTTCTGTTTCTGAACTGAACTCAGACATTATCCTATAAAAGTTCTAGTGGTAACCATAGTGCTTATTATGTTTTTTTTCTTTATAATTTGTGTTATCAAATTGTGTCCTGCAGAAAATCTCTTGGGGGAATACAGGCAGATGGCCTCAGTAATTCCTCTCAGATTCAAAGGGTCATGAAGGTTCATGGCTTTCAGAATTTGTGAGAGGTATTAGTATAGCTGGGAGAAATCTGGTCCCTCTCCCTATTCCAAACTTGGCAAGTTTGGCAGAAAGAAGCATTGAACACTGCCAGCATAGATTATTTTTCCCCTTTGGTTCGTGCTCATCAGACAATCTCTGTAGAAACCAGAGCTGTTTCCATGCTGTGACCTCAGCAGAAGCACGACTGAGAGGTCTTAAGTGTCAGCGTGTGTTAGTGGTAGCTCCCATTTTACTTGAAAGTTCAGTTTTCTCTGTATTTTAGCTTTGCATTTCTAAGTAGCCTGAATGATTTCATTCACTGACAGGCACATGTGTGAGCAGAGGATGCTTCAGAGCTATAGGCAAGAGCTTTTGGCCAGTGGATTACATGCAGATGTTTTCCTGTAGAGAAGCACTGCAGCATTCATTACCAGCTCCCCAAAATGAAGTTACTCAGAGCTGGTAGACCAGAAATTGGCAGGGAAGCCATCTCGCTCTGGACATAACATTTTGTTTCACTGTGCTCTAACCCCTCAGTTGAGCAGTTGGCACTGTGACATGTTTCGTGGTCAGTTTTAGTGGGTCACAGTAGTTTGAAAACGGGTCTGATAAATAAGAGCACTTGTTACCCGCGTGGGAGGTGTGTGTGGATCATGGCATGGGTGGCACTAAGGGGGTTTAAGAAGCGTATGAAGAAAGTGCTGAAGCGTGGGACCCTCAGGAACGGACGGTCGAGCGGTGATAGCGCTGGCTAAAGGCAAGGGGGCTGCAGCTGGGGCCAGCACGGCTCACGCCCGAGGGAGTGGCGGCAGCACTGGGAGCCCAAGGCTTCCCGGCGCCCCAGGCAGCCCCCAGCAAACCCGCACCCTCCCACGGGTGGCCCTGCTTCGGGCGAGCCGGCTGCCCTGGCGGGAACCCGGGCAAGCACCTGCGGTCAGGAAATCTGGAGGAGGACGTGAGGAGAGCGGCGGTGCCGGAGCCAGGCGCCGCGGCCGTGTGACCGCCGGACGAGCCCGGGGGGCGGCGGGGAGGGAGAGGCGCGGCCGGCCCGGGTGCCCGGCGCGGGCAGGGGCAGAGGCAGCGGCGCCGCGCCTCGGACTCCGCCTCACCGGCACCGAGCTCCCCTCCCTCCCTCGCTCCCTCCCTCCCTCCTCCAGCGCCAGGCTCGCAGCGGCGGAGCATCGCGGCGGCGGCGGCAGCACCCGCCCTTCCCGGCCGGCCGGCGGCGCGCACCGCCCCCCCACTCCCGCACGCAGCCCGCCGGCGGCGATCCGGAGCCCTCCGCGCCACCGCACCTCCGCCCCGCACGCCCACCGCCGGGAGGATGGGCTGCGGGCGGCGGCGCGGCAGCCCCTGAGCTCCCCGAAGCCGCGGAAACAAAAGGAGCGAGCAGCGGCAGCACCGGGCCGGGGTGGATGCAAGCAACCATGAAAGGCTGGGTCTCCGCCTCCTCCGCTGCTGCCAGAGAGCTGCCGGCTGCCGCTGCTCGGAGGACTAGCCTGTGAAGGGGGCGGAGGAGAGGCTAGCTGGGCTCGCCGTGCAAAGGTAGAAGGTGTAAGGGAGAGGCGGAAAGAAAATGTCTTCTTCGGTGGGGCCCCGCGGCCCTCGCCCGCCCACGGTGCCCCCCCCGATGCAGGAGCTGCCCGACCTGAGCCACCTAACAGAGGAGGAGAGGAACATCATCATGGCAGTGATGGACCGGCAGAAAGAGGAGGAAGAAAAAGAAGAGGCCATGCTCAAGTAAGCAGACGCCAGTCATTCATTCATTCAGGCACTCATTCATGCACCGATCGCCGGCGGGCGGAGCGGGCGCTGCCACAGCGGGAGCCGGCCGGTGCCAGGAGCCGGCCGGCTTCGCCCTGCTCGGCGGGGCTGGAGCCGCTGAGCCCCGGTCCCGCTCCGCTCCCGGCCCGTAACTTCCTCCTCCCCCACCCCGGGCAGCTCCTCCCGAGGCAGCACCACCGGGGGAGCCCGGCACGGCGGGACGGAGCGGGACGGCGGCCCTCCCCGCCCCGAGGGAGCCGGCAGCGCAGGGCGGGCGGAAACCCCGACATGGGGGTGAGGGGCGAGGTGGGATTCCTTTGGGGTCCCCAAAACCCCGCCTCTGCCAGGAGGGGCCGCTGGGTGGGGTTTCCCTCCGTGCGGGAGCCTCCGCGGCTGCCGTGCTGCCCCCGCCTGGCTCGGCCACCGCTGCCGCCCGCCGCGGGGCTGGGGCGGCTGCCCCCGCCCGGCACACCCCCGGAGCCCCGCTCCGCCCGCCCGTGCCGCCGGCCCCAGGGTGGGCAGCCACGGGCAGCAGCGCTCTGCAGGGCAGCAGGGCCTTCGTAATTAGGAAATAGATCGAATTAGTCGCGCTGCTCATTCCAGCGAGCGGGCGGGCGTGCGTGCGTGGTGGCGGGACGGCGGGGGAGTGGGTTTATCCCGCTGCCGGCGGCACGGGGAGCGGTGCGGGGAACGCGGGGTGTGGGTAGGTGCCATGTTTGGAAACCGGATCCCCACAGCCTCTTTTGAACCTTTTCCCTCACCCCCTCGTCCCTGCGAAACACCGCATGTGATCACATTTTTTAGCCTCCTCCGTCAGTCGGAGGCTTCAAACGTAACGTTGCTGAATCGCTTACTGCAAGTGATGAGAATAAACAGATTGGAGTCGTGGCCTGTGGAGGAGAATCACGGTTTCTCGTCTTCTGACAGCCCGTCAGGCCTGTTCGCTCCGGGCGGGAGGTGGTGGGAGAGGTGACTGGAACAGTGTGAGCCTCTGACGCCACGCAGACCCTCCGTGCCACAGGAGGTGTATCCTTACCTCACTGTCGCCTGCTTGCGTGCACCTGTGCTCGGAGGGGATGCGCTGAAGGTGTGACGTGGTCTGGGTGTTTCTTTTGGCTGCATCGGAAATACCCACTTGAGCGATGCAGGTGCCAGCTCTTCTCCACGGCTGGAGACCAAACCCCCGCAGGCTCCCGACTTCGGCCCCGTGCGCTGTGCATGGTGAAGCTGGGACAGCGTTTTAGTACATTTAGTACTGTCCCTTCCTATTCGTTCTTGACTCTGAATTTTTACAGGGGCTACTAGAGATCATTGCAATGGTCGGTACTGAGGCCCAGCTGCCAGTGCTGTGCTGGCGAGGAGCTGTCCGGGACTGTGGTGCTTGGATCTCAGTTGAAGACGAAGAGTTCAGTTTGCTGTTGCAGTTCATTGTGCTTGGGGTGTGGCTACCCTTGGAGGTGGGGTGGTTAGAATGAGAAATGTTCTGTGAAAATGCGTTGTGTTAGTCACCGTGAGGAAACGTGAGTGAAGGATCCCTCCTCAGTTTCTATTCATCAGAAAAAAATTAAATAAAGGAGTAGCTCAAAGCCTCTAAACTATATGTATCCTTCTGTTCCTTGTCCTCCAGCACAGCTACTTCTCTACAAATATTTAGCTTTTATTCTGTGAAGAAGATTACTGGTTCTGTGATGATGTTGTAGAGGAATACTATAAATCTTACAGTCACTGTGAGAATGAGAATGAACTTCCCTTGATAGAGATGGTATTTTCTCAGCCCTATTCTTGTTAACATTGGGTAGAGAATAAATTTTCCTCCTTTTTTCACTTCCCCCCCCCTTTTTTTTTTTTTTTTCCTTTTGCATTCGTGTTTCTGAATTCTGGACTGATATTTCCTTTTCTGTAAGATTATGGGAATCTTCAGCAGTTTCACTAAATGAACTTAGAACACTTTAAATATAAATTTTAGAAAAGGGCAAAAATAGTGCTTTGTCAATTCAGCTGGAAATTACTTTGTATTATCTTCAAAGGTTTGTGATAGCCAAATTTAAAAGTTTATTTTCCTACGAAAGTTCTTTAAAATAATAAGAATAGCAGTCTAGGCTCTCCACTGGCCTAAGAAATTGTGATTTTAAATAGATTTCTGTCTTTGTTTAAAGAGCCAGAAATTAAGGGAAAATACATTGGAAAACTTAAAAACCTGTATACTTGCTTTAGCTATATCATTAGTTTGTAAAAATCAGGTCACAGCAAATAGTTTTCTTATGGGTTATGATTCAACTCATAGAGAGAGCCACTAGATTTTCTGAGATCATCTGCCTTTTCTGTATGCTGAACACTTACTTTCGTTTTGGGATAAGAGTTTGACACACCTTTCCATGGAGCAACTCTTTTAAGACTGGAATTTTGACAAGAATTTACTTCCATAACTTTATAAAGGTTTGTTACAAATATACAGTGGTGCTATCAGATGACACAGCTATATTATAAAAGTCACATATAATCACCACCCCTTCGTATTATCTCTGTTAAAAGATTTTCTGATTATCCAAATGTCTCAACAAAACTGCCACCAGTTTTCATTAAAACCACCTGGTGGAGAAATGTTTCCATCTGTAACACCCACATGCAAATCTGTAATTTTCCCTGAAAGTGAAGCTGAGAATCAATCTGCAAACTAGGCTACCTTCAATCCTGGGCTGATCAGAGGCCGGATATGTGCTGTCTCATGAATCATAAGGGCTAAAAAGGGTGCAGTATTTCTCTCCTGTTCTGGATGTCCTGATAGCAATGAAAGTTTCTAAAACAGTACTTGTAATTTTCCTTTCCAGCACTCCTCATAGCAGAAAACCATAGGAAGAAATATTGGTTAAATGACTGTATTCTTCACACAGAGATCGTAAAACTGGGGATCCAGGGGAATTTGAAGTGCTTCTCTGAGTAGACTATATGGATTTCAGGAGAAGTGAAAGCAGTTAGGGTCATTGGTAAAGAGGCTGTGTCCCTCTCCTCTGGCTCTGTACCTTTCTGTCTTCCTGATTCCTGTTTCTAACTCTGAGCTAAAAGCCTTCTTGTAAACCCTCTCTGCCAGTTCATGCTGACATCAGCACGTACTGCAGCGTGCCAGCCTGCGAACAGGGCACTGTTACAGGGCACAGGACTATGGACACTGAGCTCTTTTCACTGCTTGCACTGGAGGATTACAAATGCATCCTTCGATTTGAGACCACTTGCTCGTTGCTTTCCAGGAACTTGCCCTATCTCAATTTTTTGGTCTGCTGATTTTCCTTCAGCAGTGTGGGGCTAACAGAGCTTGTCACCCCCTTAGGATAAAGACATACATCTTATACTGGCCAGTGTGGCTTCCTTTTTCTAGGTACACCTGGTCAGTGGCAGGGACCTTTTCTTCCCCACACCCTTCTGATACCAGATTTCACACTGCTGTGGGTGGTGTTTGTGGAAGGGGCACACTTTGCTATCCTATGACTTGTTGAATATCTTGGAGTAATGTGTTGAGGAGTTTGGGCTTTTGTGAAGATTCCTTCTTTTGCGTCTCTTATGGACAGGTGTACCTTGGCTTTAGGAACACTTTGCCATTAATGGATTGCCTTGAAATTGCCTTCACATCCAAAGGCAGGTTCTGTATTCCTTCTGTAATGGGGACAGTGTCACTAGGTATTCCTGAGACCATATCCATGCCTTCATTCAGTGAACTGGTCCCAGTCTGTTGTATGGCACTGAAGACTCAAATCCACATAAACATTTTGATGCTTGCCAGGCACTACGTAGAAACTGAAGCTTTTGAGTGCAGCCCCATGGTCTGGGAGTAGGAAGTAGCTCCTCCATCTCATCTTGGAGCTTCAGAGCTTTGTGTTTTGTTCCTCTGTGGCTGGGAGAGCATCCCCTTCCTGTTTGCCACACCTTTGAAAGCTGCATGGAGAGCAGTCTGTTGGGTAGGTGGGGCTTTACCATGGTATACTCAACTCTCATCCGCTCTTGTTTCCCTGTTTCATACCGACTTTGCCAGATTTTCTGCATATCTCTGAAGACTATGGTCTCTATCATCTCTTTTAATGGCACTTGGCTTTAGACACCCAAGCTTTTGCTGTTCTTGTATGAGTAAATGTTTGCATAGGACAGTAGTAAAATGGCCTCCTCTGCAGACTCATTCACATCGGAGGCATTTTTTCCTGTTTTACTTGGTAGATACTCCTGTAGCTGGAAGGGAAGAGTTTCATGTTGAGTGGCTGATGTCTAGCCCGAAGTCCAGATGTTGCCCAACAGGTGACTGATGTGACTAAAAAATTGTGAAGAAGCCTGAAAGGGTAAGTTTTCAATGAGACTGAAGAGAGAAACAAACCATCACTTGCAAAAGTGTGTGTGTGTGTGTAAAATTAAAAGAAAAAATAGTTTAAAAGTTTAAAGTGCACATTTAAACCCTAGGTAGCCTGAGACAATATATTGCTTGTGGGTATAAAGTACCTTGAACTGAAAAAAACACAGTTATATAAAGCAAACTTCAATCACAGAGAAATCAGAGAATTATATGTATGTGTGTACTTAAGATGAAGTTTGCTTATATGTAGTTGTGTGCCTTATCTCATTGGGTTAGGTAAGTACTAAGTGGAAACTATGGCAGCTGAGAACACAGCTAGTTGAGTTCCAGTTCTATTCAAATTTTGGCCAGTAATTAGGAGGTGGTTCCTAGTTACCATGGCATTCATTTGCTGGAGCAAACTTAAGTGGGGTAAAAGCTCTTACTAAGCTTCTGATGGGACATAAGAAAGCTGTGAGATTGTTGGCTGAGGTAGTGGCAATACTAGGAAAGTTAACTCAGACACGGGAGGTGTTTTGTAGTTTTGGAACTAATTGAATAGCTTCAGTAGAGAGGGTAGCAGGTACTTGAAACCTTCTCATCTTAAAAGTTATCTCAAGATTTTTAATGGCAGTTAATAATTAGGGAGAATTTGATGCTAACACCCTATTTTGACCACCTAGTATGGTACACAAACATGATTTTAATAGAACTCAGGTCCCTAGAATCAGTAGGGATATTGCAGCTGCTCATGTTTCAGGTCTGCCAAATCCTGGTCACTTGCAGTTGGTGAGAATATCTGTTTTAGGGTTTGCAAAGTAACCTCTCTGTAATTTCGTTGGGGCACCTGGAAGCTTCCAGCCTTGACTACTGCGTAACTGAAGATTAACCATTTGACCAGGAGGCTTGTGCTCTCAGCCAGTTTCCTGGAGACAATGTGTTTCCTTCTCCCTTTCTAGCACTTGGCCCACACCTAACATTGTCAGGAAACATTCAATGCTGCTCAAAGCACAGTGGCAGCTGCTGCCATCCTCATTGTGTATAGTACTTACGGGCAACATGAGGAAGTTCGGTTCCAAGACCTTCTTAGCCTGTATGCTGTAAATCCCCTGATCATAATTGCCCTTCCGTAAAGAGTAGGGAAGGAAGAGGTAGGATCATTCTTCCTCCTTTCTGTTGAAACTGGGCCACTTTGCAGAAATAAAAGTGAGAGTCAAGAGGCTATCTTGAGGAAGTCTGTCTTTATCTTATCTTTAGAATAAAGGGTTGAAAGCCTATCTTTAATCCCACTGAGAAACAATGGAGGAGAGTTCTGGGTACTGGTTGCGCATTTGGCACCAAGGAATTAAAGGATAAAATAGATAAACAATACCAAGACTCTCTCCTCTGAATCAGAATCCCTCTTATTTATTCTTTCCATGGCTTCATGAATCTCGCTTTCTCTACAGTGGAGCAGGAGGAATGGAGGCTTCTGCTTGAGAGCCTTTATTTCTTCCTTTGTACTTAAACGAGTTTGGAACCACCATGTTTCAGACCCTATGGTGGTGCGGGGAGCAGAGTGCAGGTTGCTTGCTGTGTGCATGGGTATTTTAAGATCCTGGAATCACCCAGAAGGACTGTTCGAATATTTGCCTTGCACCTCTTCCTGGCAGTGCCAACTCTAAACCTGACACTTGAGTGTACAAATCCATGGTGAAACAATTTTACTTCTGGAGGTTGTGTAGTACAACCCCCTACTCAGACCAGGGCCACCTGCAGCAGGTAGCCCAGGACCAAGTTCCGGTAGCTTTGGAGTATCTCCAAGGATGGAACTCCACAACCTCTCTGGACAGTCTTTTCCTGTCAGCTTCCCTCACAGTAAAAAGTGTTCCCTGTCATTCAGATGGAACTTCCTATGTTTCGGTTTGTGTTCATTGCTTCTGGTCCAGTCTCTGAGCACCTCTGGGAAGAGTTTGACTCTGTCTTCTTTAGTCCTCCTCACTAAGGATTGACACACGTTAGAATCCTTCTGGGTCTTCTTTCCCCCCTTCTTCTTGGGGCTGAACAGTCCCCACTCTCTCAGCCATTCCTCATGTCATGTGCTCCCATCCCTTTCTGTATTTATGGCTCCTTGCTGCACTGGCTCCAGCATGTCTTTCTTATATCAAGGACCCCAGAAGCAGATTTATCATCCAGACGTGGCAGAGATCAAAGATCACCACTTTCAATCTACTGGTGATGTTTTTCCAGTGCAGCCCAGGATGGCTTTGGCCTTCTTTGCTGCAAGCCTATGTTGCTGGCTCACGTTCAGCTTGGTGTTGACCAGGAATTCTCAGTTGCTTCTCTGCAGAGCTTCTTTCCAGCTTCTTTCCAGCTGGTTGGCCCCCTGGAATTATTCTCCTTGTGCGCGACTTTGCGTGCCCTTATGCTGAATGTTTTCAGGCTTACCAGAGAGACCAGTATCTAAACATTTTCTCAAATCACTCAGGGAAAGGATTGCTTTGGTTACTGCTCCTCACCCCTTCCTCTTTACTGCCCAAGGCCTTTGCTCGGAGAGGAAGAGAGAGAATTGAACAGTGCAGAAACTGTTGTGGCCTTTTGGCCAATGGAAGCATCAGAAAGAATTTAACAACATTTGAAGCTTCAAGTTTTCATCAGTCTGAGAGGGCAGGTATGGCCATAAATGTGTTTTGATAAAGGAGACAACTTGTGGTGACCTCTGAATTGCAAGGAGTGTTTTCATGCCTTTCAGGGTGTTTCAGAGAATTGATAGTGATTTTTTCACTTGGAGGTGGACTGGGTAGTCTAAGGAGACTGAAGAGTCAAAACAAATTCACAGTTGGACAGTGACCTAGCAAGGCAATTATGAGACAGTCATTGACTGATCTACTGGGCAGCCATCTCACTGCTGAGGAGGAGCAGGAGACTGTCAGCAGACAATAGCAGATTGATAGGCATTTCTTAAAAGCTGCAGAAGAACGGGAGGTGATAGGAGATGACAGACAGTAATAAACATCCCTACCACTTTTTAGACACAGGCTTCAGATCAGTGTGTGTTGAGCTTTTGGAATGTCTGAAGTGCAAGCTGTTGTCCAGAGCTCTTTTCTGGCCCCAGTTTAAGTGGTTTTATTGGAATGCACAGGGCATTATTTCTGCGCATGCGTCTTCCCACATGATTCTCCGTTTGATACAGGAATCTGCCAAAGCTTCATTGCCGGCTTTGTCTGACATTGCACTAATACTTTCTAACTAAGAAGTCTGTCTTTCTTCAAATTCATGGGCATTATCTGTGCCCTGCAGAAGGGTGAAGACAAAGACTGGTGAAAGAACATAATCTCTGGGCAGGAACTTCTCAAAGTACAGAATTGTTATAAACCTTATCTTAAAAGGAATTATGCAGAAGAGGCTTCTTTTTAGAGGGAGAGGGTACCATCCTGTTGTTTATTTTTCTGGAAAATAGCAGAGGGAGAACAACATTACGGAAGATTTGAAATTCTCAGTCTTGTCAATACCCTTTTATTTCTGAAGACTCATATGAAGAATTTTTTTGCATCCTTGGATAAGAGAGCAGCTAACAAAGATGTAGCATGCTTCCTTCATCAAGCAGTTACTAAGCATTTTAAGGCTTGAACTTAATGCCTTAAGAAAAGGCTGTTTAAAAATACTGTTGCCCTTGTATTCAAGCTTGTTGAAATGCAGGCATTATTGAAGGTGGAAAATGACAAAACTGAAATTCTGTTTTGGGTTGCCAATAGTTAGAGCCAATTATAATTTATAGCTTGATTTACCTTCTCCTTTTGTTGGGGTTTTAAGAGGTCTATGCTGTACCCACTGGTGGCTGCTGCATTTGTCTACTCCCCTGGGCCTATCAGTTTTAATTAATAGATGTTAGCATGCAATTGTGTTTTGGGGGAAAAAGCTTGCATGCCTATAGTCTGACTTCAGTTCCCAGCAGTGATAAAACACATTAAAAAATCTTATGTCATCAGTTACAAACACAGACTAGTTTTATTCTGCTTTTTAGAAATACTTACATAAATTTACAATTACTGCAATGATTTACACCCCACCAGATTAACACCTCTGTATGATTTACCTCAGTCAAATCCAGGTATTAGATCTGTAAGGATGCAGATACCTTATCAGATCTCTACATCTGTCAGGAATTAAGATTTTTTTATCCCGTATTTTATACTTCACAGATATGGTAAAATATTATGCAATGTTTATAGTGTAGCTTAGTTTGGGAATCTAGACAGTAAATGTTAGTCAGACTTACTTTTGATAAACAACAAGCAGCAGAAAAGAGTACCATTATGAGTTTGATGTAATGGTTTCTTAGATAAGACAATTGATAGGATAGAGTTGTAATTCTTTGTACTTAGAACTGAAGTAATCATCCTCAAAATTTGATTGCATGTCAGATACTTACATCCAGAGAGAGTTTTAAACAAGAAAACCATGTTCCAAATATATTTTCTGGCACTGTTACAGAGGCAAGAAGAGCTAGTTCCAATTTTCAGAATAATAACACACACAAAACCATTCATACACTTGCCACTTCAGAGGCATGAAGAGACATGGCATGATGAATAGCTGTTTCCAGACAGTTCTAGATTGAATTAGAACACCTGCTTAGGTACTAATTCCTGAGTTTCTTCACATCAGCTGTGTCTCATTTTCAGTGTCTTTGTACACTTTGCACACTTTGCACACTTTGCCTTTGGTGATACTATCGAAGATAAGGGAATGTATCTTATCTGTATATGGACATTTTTCAGATATCTGTAATAAAAATGTAGTGTTTGAAATCTCCTGATGTTTTCGTCTGTCTTTCCTGTATTAAGGCCTTCTGGAATCACTGAAGATCAGTTTATGCCCTGAGGGTTGCTTTTTGATGAGGGATGAACCTAGAAGATAGAGCTACACATTTTAGTGATAAAAGTGGTGGATTTAGAAAATTAACTGTTTCAAGTTTTGAGGAGCTGAGGTGTAACCAAAAAGTAATTTTCTGTGTATTTTGGGCTTTAGATAAACACTAAATTCTAGTAAATTTCTAGAATGGTTGTTTAAATGCCTTGCATCAAAATACAGTTATTTACTTTAAGATCCTTAATTGAGAGCTATTTTTTTGAACTTAATTATATGAAATGTATTAGGACATTGCTCATGAGTGGAGCACAGCCCAACCAGACTATTTTAGTGTAAGTACTATTATATTACAGGGAAAAAGGGTACTACTCTTTTAGCAAGAAGCAGAGCACTCTTATTTGTTCTGAAAATTGCTAATGGAAGTCTTCACACGCTTGAATGACCTAAGCGTGAATTGTCTTCTCAAGTGTTTCTCTAGGTTACCAATACTGCATACTCTGAATTGATCAAAGTATTTATGTATCCAAAACTCTGTCTACATCTTATGCAAGCAGGTCTAATAAAAGGTGCTACATTTTTTTCGAACCTTGTTTGGACTGTGAGCCTAGTGAGCATTAAAAATTTTGTAGCAATTACTCATGAAGATTTTGTCTGCGTTTTTGTAAAATAAATCTTAAAGTCTGAATATACTGGGAAGCCTTCTCATCTTTTTTCTTTGCACAGTTTCTTTAGCACTTGCATGTTCTAAGAAAGCAGAGTATTTTTTCATTTATATTCATTATTCTCTATGTTTTTAATTAGCCTTTTATATGAAGTTATGTTCAAAGTAAAGTCATTGCACTTTCGCTTATTTGTAGTATTAACTTTAGAATCATTTTGACATTTGGCATCAGGAGACTAAATTTTGTACTGATTAAATGATATTGCACAGATGTAGGTGAAAAAATATGAAATCTTGAGCAGTAAAAGGACATGAAAAATCTATGAGTATTTTAGTTACTTTAAGTGATAAGTCTCCTTAGTACTGTTACTTATTGCAGAAAGTTTGACAGTGCATGACAAACTTCAGCTCTACAGTTTGATGTTTTGCTGGTCATGTGTTTTTAGCTACAGAAGTAGAGCGGGAAGGCAGCTGTTTGATGGAGCACATGGAGCATGAGCCGAGGCAGTTCGGAAGAAAGGACAGAATTTATGAGGGCTCTAGATCATCCTAGGTTAACTCTATTGATTTTGGCCCAGGATGCTACCTGCAAAGTATGAGGGTAATGGGTTTGCACTTTATGGATGAGAATTAAAAGAGGCTTTATATGTGCATATGTGCTTGTGCCTAAGAATATGGAATCAGGCTGTACAGAAATATGTATAGGTTGCCTTATGGACTTTAATTGCAACATTATGTTGCTTAGCATTGCTGTAAACATGCAGAGTGCATTGGTTGAAGTGGCTCAAGAGCTGAAAATCAGGAACAATTTTGCCTGCAGTCGTATCTTAAGGAGAAGTGAGATGGTTGCTGCCATGAACCAGCAAAACATTGTATTTCTGTGGTCCCGTGTCTCTGCTGAGTTTGATTAACTCTGGTGACTCCCTGCCTTGAACAAGTCTCACTAGAAGCACATCTGTTTATAGGAGTAAAACTGAAGTGTTGTTGAGTCTGTTTAAATGGGATATGTCCATACAAGTTTTGTGTTTTGCAGACTGAAGCACATTTTGCTCAAATGCATCCAGTAATTGTTCAGTTACACCCCAAGCCTTACACAGAAAGTAAGCTTAAGAAAAGTGAAACCAAGGCATGGCTACCTACATTTCTGGGGGAAAAAATAAAAAAGCACCACACTTTATTTATCACTATTCAGAAGTGTATCTGTATTTTTTTAAATTACATTGTGTTCTGCATACCCTAACTTCCTGAAGTTTTAATAGTGTATTTTGTTTACTTTTGGTTTCTCCAAGAAGCTATTTTTCAATATACTCACAGAAAGGAACTGTATTTACTCAAAGGTGGAAATTGCAGAATTATATGAATTGATTCTGCTAGTGTATATGTAAAAAGTGTGTAAATTCCTTTGAGATTAAATGCACAGTACCTTTTTCTTGTATTTCAGAGCAAAATTAGATATTGATTTTTTAATGAGAAATCTATTCTAAGAATATAGAACCTCAGTAATATATTATGATTCTTGTATTTTGTGTTTTGAGATGATTTGATATTGATTGTAGTTTTTAAATTTAAAAGCTCTCACTTTTTCAAGCAAAATATCTTCATAATTTATCTTGCAAGGCTTTTTCTAATCTTTCTACATTAACTTAAAGTAAAACATCACCCCTTAAAAAAGAATTTTTCAAACAATTATCCATTCACTATAAAAAAACTATCAACACAATTTGATGGGAAGTCGACTGATCAGTTCAGGGATTCAGCTGGAATTTAAAGGTTTGTTCACTTGTAACATCCCTTTTTCTGGTAGGCCTGTTTCAAGTTCTAAGCTTGTCCCTGACTGACCAGGTTTAAGTAGTCTCTGTAGAAAAGGAGCTGGGGAGTTCTAGTTACATGGCCGGTGAGACAATGCTCTATTTTTCATTCAGCCGAGGTGATCGGATTCTTTCTTTCTTGGTATTTACTCTGTATGGGATCAAAAGGAAAAAAATCGAACATTTCTGTGATGTAAAGTAAAATTAATGACATGAACAATATGAGGGAAGAATCTTGAGGAGAACAGGAACAACAGGAGTGCTTCTTGTTATGGACGGGGTTTGCCCTCTTAGTTTTTTACAGGGTTTGTAGTTTGGGAGTGCTTTCAGCTCTATCCTTGAAGAATTTGTGGTCGTGTGCTTTTTTCTGCCTGCATATAAGTGTTTGCCATATTTCTCTGAAGTCAAGACCTTGACAGAATGATTCATGGTTTTCGTCTCATTCTGTTGGATTACTGCAACGTATTGTACTGGGATTAGCCTTGAAACTTCCTGTTGATCTCATACTGTGCCTTTTTACTTCCTTTACTTCTCTTTGCTTCCTATTACTTGTATTTCATCTTAATACAGAGCTTTCTTTCCCGTGTAATGGCAGACTAGGACCACAGAAGAAAGCCTTCTTTAATGTAGAAAAGGCAGGTAACTTTCACATACAGCTTTTGTGAAGAAGACCTAAATTTGAAAGCTTTCTATGAAAGCCAAAGTTTGATGAACTTTCTGTAAGGGCAGCTTGCTAGTTATGTGAAAGTTGCAGAGGTGAAAAGGAAGTAGTCTTCCTGGCAATTTACTTAATGGTGTGAAATACCAGGTGTTAAAACTTGAAGACAGGCACTTGCATGTCTGGAATTCATAAATAAACCAAGAAAATCAATAAGTGACTTTGGCAACTGCCACCCTTTTGACTCCTTTGTCAGAGGCCAAGAACTGAATGAACAAGAAAATTGTAAGTGTTTTCCCTGAAGGAAAAGGAAAAGTACGTTTTCCTCCAGGCTAAAGCTGAGGCGACAGAGAGTACAGGAAAGCTTTTACTGCTGTGTGCTCTGCTGGGTCCACTGTGGCTGGATGCTGGGTGGCCACCAAAGCTACTCTGTTGCTCCCCTCCTCAGCTGCGCAGGGGAGAGAAGATATAATGAAAGGCTCATAGGCCCAGGTAAGGGCAGGGGGAGATCACTGAGCAATTAGTCATGCGCAAAACAGACTCAACTTGGGGAAATTACTTTGACTTACTGCAAATCAGAATCAGAGTAGGATAATGATAAATAAAACCAAATCCTAAAACACCTTCCCCCACCCTTCCCTTCTTACTGGGGTCAGCTTCACTCCTAATTTTCTCTATCTTCTTTCTCAAAACAGCATAGAGGTGGGAAATGGGGGCTGCAGTCAGTTTATCACATGTTGTCTCTGCCATTCCTTCCTTTTCAGGGTAGAACTCCTCACAGTCTCCCCCTGCTCCAGTGTGAAACAGATCATCTTGAGTACCATCATGCCCTGCGTGTAGGACAACCAGGGGATGAGGCCCAGCCAGCCCAGGTTTAGGAAAGGCAGGTCCTGCCTGACCAATGTGATCTCCTTTAATGACCAGGTCACCTTCCTGGTAGATGAGGGAAAGACTGTGAATATAGTCTACCTGGACTTCAGTGAAGCCTTTGGAACTGACTTCCTCTGGAGAAAATGGAAGCCCATGGCTTAGACAGGTGACCTCTTATATGAGTTAAAACTGGCTGGATGGCCAGGCCTAGAGAGTTGTGGTGAATGGGAGTCACATCCAGCTCATGACTGGTCACTAGTGGTGTTCCCCAGGGCTCAGTATTGGGGCCAGTCCTATTTAGTGTCTTTATTTGGATAAGGGGATTGAGTGCACCCTCAGTAAGTTTACAAACAATGCCAAGTTGGGTGGGAGTGCTGATCTGCTGGAGGGCAGGAAGGATCTGGACAGGCTGGATCGATGGGCCAGAGCCAACTGTATGAGGCTCAACAAGGCCAAGAGCTAGGTCCTGCCCTTGGATCACAACAACCCCTGCAGTGCTACAGGCTGAGGCCAGAGTGCCTGGAAAGCTGCCCTGGAGGTGCTGGGTGACAGTGGCTGAACATGAGACAGCGTGTGCCCAGGTGGCCAAGAAGGCCAATGGCATCCTGCCTGTATCAGCAATAGTGTGGCCAGCAGGACCAGGGCAGTGATTGTCCCCCTGTGTTGCAGTGGGGATACTGCAACATGCATATATCAAACCAGGAGTCCCGTGGAAAGGAAATATATATGGACAGACAGATTCTTGCTAGATGTTTCAGAGATGTTTATTTCTCCAGCCGCATGGCCGGGGCTCTGCCCAGGAACTGTTCCAGTCACGGGACCAAGGGTCCTTCTGCCCGCGCAGGGAACACAAACCAACCAATGGGAACGAGGCTGAGCAGGGGCAGGGAAGCCCCGTGTCTGTGCCCTCAGGGCCCCTCTCCCAGGGCTACACGGCAGGGGAGGGACCCCAACACCTCACCCGTTTTATTTTAATAAAAGGAGAATGAAAACAACTGGATAAACATAACAAGAACAGTTTCAAAACAAAACAAGCCACCCTCCTGAGTCTTTAAATGTCCAAACAGATTCTGTGGAACATCTTAGGGCTGACAGAAGGGAGACAGAACTCTCTGAGCATGCTTTGTGGGGAAACTGAGGCAGGAGAGGGTTTAACTTCTTCCCTTCCCCTTTTCATCCCCCACTCGGCATTGGAAAGGGATTTTTGGGGAAACAATTGGCAAAAGCATGGTTTTGCGAGGGAAACCATGGATGAAAAAACGGATTGGGAATACACTGGGGGTAATAGGACATAGGGTAAAAGGGAAAGGTGGGATTAAGAAAGGGAGACTGTAGGGGGGGCTTACAATGGAGATATTGTCTAACATGACTACGATTTTTTGCATATATACGGCCTTTTACAGAAACACCATCAGGCCCAGTGACCTGCGATGCTTGTAACCCTTTTCTCCCTGGTACAATATTAAATTCCACCACCTCTCCATCTCCCAAGCTTGGGATCCATTTTTCAGGGTTATTCTTTTTAATAGCAGTTCTATGCACGAATATGTCTTGCTGGTTGTCACACCTTGTTATAAAACCATAATTTTGCTTAACATTATACCATTTTACTATCCTTAAGGTCTTAGTTACTATGATCTTTTCCTTTTTCCGAGTGGCTGCTGTTTTCTGTCTCGCTGCGTCTTTGCTCTCTCCTTCGGTCGCTCCCGTGTTGGAATTGTCGGACCTGCTGGTGCCTGCGCGCTCTTCCCGGGGTCGCGTTCGGGGCTGTGCGGGCCGGGCCGGGCCACGCCGCTCAGTTCTCCGTGCGTCGCCTCCTCTGGTCGCAGCTTCGCTGCCGCTGCCGGGCGCTGCACCCACGTCTCGGCCGGGCCCCCGAGCGACGACTCCCCCGCGCCCCGCTCCAGCGCACGTCTCGGCTGGGCGCGGCTCCGTTCTACCGCCACCGCCGCCAGCCGCCGCCCGCGCGCCGCCCCTCTCGGCCGGGCGTTCACGGGGCTCGCTCCACCACGCACTGCACAGGACCGGGCGGGCACCGCCGGGTCCTGCCGCGCCTCGCTCCGCCACCGACACTGCGGCTCGCGTGGCTCCGCCCGCGCGCGGGAACTGCCTCGCTGCTGCTCGCAGAGCGCTCGGTGCACGTGGCCTGGGCCGCACGGTCCCTGCGCCAGGCTTCCCTTCGCCAGGACACAGCTGACATTGCTCAACAGTCTCGGTAACTAAATAATATTCACGAAAATATTCTTCCATCGGCATATATTTTGACTCCAGTATTAACTGTGTCCAAATGGTTTTCCAAAAGCCCTTGGTAAGAATTAAATCCCAAGAAACATAGAAAAAGTTCTTAAACAACCATGCCAGGAAGTGTTTCAGTTCTTTTTGAGCTTGAATCAAGCTAAAATTTACAAATCGTTGTTCAAGAATCATTTTAAGTTTAAGATAAATGTCCATATGCGGCTCTGAAAGCCAAGAGTCTTCCCACGGTTCCTCCATAGTTTAGATATGGAATAGCAAAGCAAAACCAAGAAGAAGAATCCAAAGTTTCCAGGGTTTACTCACACAAATCAGTCGCTTAGGGATCGGGGATCGTTCTGCTCTCAATTCTCCACCATTATGTTGCAGTGGGGATACTGCAACACGCATATATCAAACCAGGAGTCCCGTGGAAAGGAAATATATATGGACAGACAGATTCTTGCTAGCTGTTTCAGAGATGCTTATTTCTCCAGCCGCATGGCCGGAGCTCTGCCGAAGAACTGTTCCAGTCACGGGACCAAGGGTCCTTCTGCCCGCGCAGGGAACACAAACCAACCAATGGGAACGAGGCTGAGCAGGGGCAGGGAAGCCCCGTGTCTGTGCCCTCAGGGCCCCTCTCCCAGGGCTACACGGCAGGGGAGGGACCCCAACACCCCTGTACTCAGCACTGTTGAGGCTGCACCTCAAGTCCTGTGTTTAGTACTGGGCCCCCCACTACAAGAAGGGTATTGAGGTTTGGGAGTGAGTCCAGAGAAGGTCAGTGGAGCTGGTGAAGGGTCTGGAACACAAGTCCTATGAGGAGCAGCTGAGGGAGCTGCGGTTGTTCAGCCTGGAGAAAAGGAGGCTCAGGGGAGACCTTATCATTCTCTACAACTGCCTGAAAGGAGGCTTTAGCCAGGTGGGGGTCAGCCTCTCCTTCCAGGCAACCAGTGACAGGAGAAGAGGAAAAGTTGTCACGCTGTACCAGGGGAGGTTCAGGCTGGACATCAGGAAGAATTTCTTTGTGGAAGGGGTGGTTAAGTATTGGAGTGAGCTGCCCAGGGAAGTGGTTGAGTCATTGTCCTTGGAACTGTAAAGAAAGGACTGGATGTGGCACTTAGTGCTAGGGTTTAATTGACAGGGTGACATTTGGTGAAAAGTTGGACTCAATGATCTTGGAGGTCTTTTCCAACCTCAATGATTTTATGATTCTATGATTATCCCAGCAGCACTAACACTGTCACTGATGGACTTGGCCTTCGCAAGTGATGGGTCCACCTTGGAAGGCAGCTGGCATTAGCTCTGTTGGACATGGGGAAAGCTTCGAGCAGCTTCTCACAGGAGTCACTCTGTAGATCCCCAGCTACCAAAACCTTGCCGCTCAGACCCAGTGCAGTTCAATAGTTTGTCAGAATCTAGCAGTCTGCAAGGTTTTTTATACTGTGAAGTTGAGCCTTTCTTTTCTTATTTGATAGCAAAATATCCTTTGGAGAGCTGCATACCAGGGCTATCAGCATCCTATTTTTATTAGTTCCCAAAATATGTTGTGTTTCATGTTATAAGCCTGAAAAGTACTACTAGTGTTTCTTCTCTAGAAGACAGTTCAAATCATGCCCTATAGCAGGATGGTTCTTCCCAGCTGAATTCAAAACCAGTTTATAAAGTTATAATACATGAGTCTTTATCTCATACTATATTTTTCATTAAGGCTTTCAACTTTACTTACCTTCCAGATGTTTAAATCATGGTAGTGACATGGATTTATATTACATCTATATCTTACCTATTACATACGGTGTATCTAGGACGTTGGAGTTCAATCTGTAATATTTTAGGAACATGTGCAGTTTTTCTTTTTCCTCATTCCAGGCATTATAATCATATTCTTCATAAAATAAAATCTTAGCCAAATCAAGCTGAGTTAAGGAACCATTGTGAACACATTAAATTGCATTTCTGTTTAAGGTGAGCTTCCTGCAAAACAGTGAGGAAAATGCAGTGTTGTTCAGTGCAAATGTCATTCTCAGTTCATAAAAAGTTTCTGAGAGGACAAACTGCAGTTGGTGTTCAGAGATACAAAGCACTGTCCAGTCATGGCAGAGGGTGTGTCTGCACTGTCCCTAGAGGTGTGGTGACAGCACTGAAACTGTTTTGGTGTCTCTCAGGAGGGGATTTTGTTGTCTAAACACAGGTGTTAGCTGGTATTTGAGATGTCCAATGGTACTACTCCTTGATTTCAGGAGTGAGGAATGGGTGGGAAGCTGGTTGCTGTTGTAAACCAGGTTTTGTAGCTGTGGGCAGCAGGGAGTGGAGGGAGCCTGGAAGTAGGCAATGGTTTCTGGAGCTGACCAACGTGGAGCTCCTTTGAACACATCCTGGCTATTTCCTCAAGCAGAAGTGGTTCCCAGACCCTTCAGGTTTCATTTCTGGACACAGACAGCAATGGCAAAGGTTTCAGCTCAGTCAGTGATTCTGACTGGGTTTCAGACCTGTGTAGCAGTGTGCCACTTTTCTTGTGCTCCAGATCCCTCCTGCATAATTTTTGAGATCACTATCTTTCCTTCGGGGATCTTTCATTTCTCAAGTAATATTATGGCTGTTGAGGTAAGAGCATATTTCCTTCCACATGAGAAGCAGTACCTTTTGAATATGAATCATCACTAAACTGCCATCAGTGAAACTGAGATACTTTGATAACATCCTTGTTTTATTTTTTTGCATTAAACTTAAGTTTCATGTTAGCTAAGGTGTTTTAAATGCCCTCACAAGGTAACCACCACATTAATGAGAAAAGTCTGCAAAATAGTCAGCATTTTGCATTGTGCTGGCAAGGCTATTCACTAGAAAAGCTGTGGTTGCTTAGTTGCTGTGGGAGAGGAGAAATGAGGAGAGAGGATGAGAGAGGAGTCCATGGCCTTATGAGGGACAGCAGGAAAGGGGAAAGGACACAAGTAAAGTGGGAAACTGTAAGAAAGTACACATCCCTTAAGGCACAGAAAGTTGGACTCAGAGGGGATTACAGGCAGTTCTGTGGGGATCAGAAGGAGGAATATATGACAGGAGAGAGATGTTAGGGGAAGGCTGGAATTAGCTGGGATGAGAGCCTGGAAGTAGGCTGTGAGTGATGCAGCTGCCTATTCATCTAGTACAGAACAAGCGTAAAATAGCACTTCTGCACACTGAGAACTGGGTAATGAAAAGTGATGGATCCTCTGGTAGCAGACCAGGGACTTGCTTATTTATGTGTCTGTTTCCCTTTGGGCTTGAACTGGAGATGGTTAAGCACACAAATCAGGAGGAGGTGAACATTTATTTTCAGTGTGATAATAAATAAATTA
Source organism: Corvus hawaiiensis (assembly GCF_020740725.1). Taxonomy (NCBI): domain Eukaryota; kingdom Metazoa; phylum Chordata; class Aves; order Passeriformes; family Corvidae; genus Corvus; species Corvus hawaiiensis. Next base: position 31,346,447 of record NC_063215.1, read on the forward strand.
GAAGGCAAGTAGAAAACACAAAGGTTTAGAAATTCTCAGAGGGTAAGCCAGCCTCATGACTGTGAAGAGAAGGGTCTGAGTCATTAGGTTCAGGCACTTGGGGCTTGGCAGAGCTGCTTTCACAGATCTCAGCAGGCTCGGGTGGTACAGCGAGAGCATCCGGAAACACAGGGTAGCTTGACTGAAGAAGGAAGTGCACACCTCAGGTCATTTGAATTAAATATTCCCAGAAAATCATCATTTTATAGTATTATCTAACTACTCTTTGGCTACCCCATACCTTCTCGCTAAAAGGTAAGTATTACTGTATCCCACAGCTGTAGGAGAGGAGAGAAGATCCAGCAGGCAGGAATTGTGCAGCAAGATTGATTTATTTAATTATTTTACAAACTCTTTTATAGACTTTTTTTCTTCATAGTCTATTTGGACAAAGGATCAGCCAGCCCTGGGTTGATTGGTTAGAAATCCTAAACATCCATTGTCAAAGTTTTTTTTCTACTGTACCTTAAACATAGTTCTACAAGGTCGCAGGTGTTCATCGTTTATAGAACTTCTGCTAATCTCTTTGTGAGAGAGGAAAGTATCCCACGGGTTAGAAAGAAGCAAGAAAATTCTTGCTAGCAGCAATATTGTATCCACAGGTAGGTCCATGGAAGAGATCTGGTCTGGTTTAAAAAGAGGATGGTTAGGTCTCCTTGTTTGTAGCAGAGGACTTGGAAACCAAGCTCGGCCACATCTTAGGGTTCCTAAACCTGATGGGAGTAATTGACGTTATTATTTTTCAAAGCAATTTGCTATGTTAATTCAGTCTCCAAATTTTGGAGCTCCAAAATTGGTTTTGAATATTTGGAATTTGCTTTAATCCTTTTTACTCATAAGAAGAATGCCTCCTCCATTTAGGAAATGGCCCCTGCTATCACAGGAGCTGTACGCTGGAGTTTGTAGAAATGCTCTGAACCGGGAGATTACCTTCCTAACAGAGTAAGTAGAGAGGAGTGAGATGAGATTTAAAGAGCACGAGTAGATCAGCTGTAAGGCAGCTCTAAATGTTTTGTTAGTCTCAGGGTTTATAGGCAGGGTGCCATGTCCCCTGCGTCTGTCCAGCCTTGTCATCTCCAGCCTGACATATTGGAGGTTATGTGCATGTACATATTAATCTGTGCAGGCTTGGTGCCTGAGGGAACAGGGTGTGTGTGTGTGTGTTTGTTTTTAATTAAAGGTGGCATCTCTGCTTTTTGGGTAGGTGAAGAACGGACTAAAAAGAATTGATTAAATGGAAAGAAAAAAGAGTAAAGGATGTTGACATTTGAGGCAAGTACATCTAAAGACTCAGCAGGTGAGGAGAAGGGTGAATAATGGGGGCCAAAGAGTTCACTGTACAGTAGAGACCTTAATCAGAATGTGTAAAGGTCCCTGCTTTGCTAAATCAGCAGCTGCTCTTGGCTGGGAAAACTCCCTGGCACTTCTCTGTAGTTTTTCCCCCAATACCACACTCTGGTGTGTAGGGGTAACTCCTTGGTCCCCAGGCAGCGTGTGGAGGTCTTCCTGCTGTGTGTGTGGCTGTGCATATGCCTATCATATGGAGTAGTTTGAGAGAGAGCATTAGAAAACTTTGCTCCAGTTTTTAAGATAAGCCACATAGGTGCATAATCTCATAGGCTGCGTAGTGTCATTTGGGATGAGCAAGCATGCTTTAAGGCAGTCTTATTTTACTCCTGCTTTGGTATCATGGGCCTGGTTGGCCACTTCTAGCACTGATCCCACCACCTGGAACATCTGGCTGCTCCTCTGTGCATTTTCCCCAGTGGTACAATGGAGAGGGAATGGAGAGGGGAAATAGCATGTAAATCCTATAGAGGTAACACAGAAGTCTCTGCCTTGATCCTGCACCATGTGATCCATCCTCTGAAACAGCTGGGAAGGGGAAGAGGAGCATTTCCAGCTCTTTATTGTCTTTTTCCCTTCAGTATAGAAACCCCCATTTGGCTACAGTATGAATCTTATTTTCACAATTAAAGATTGCCACACGTTAATACTGTGATTAACACATAACTAAACATTGACTGTCCTGGGCTGGTCTAGTTCTTTATTTTCTAGATGTTGGAGAAAGTAATAATGAGTTTTCCAAAGTCATGACATACAGATAAGCAGTAGTGTTGTCTTGTATCTTGGCAGCCAGAAGATGGATATGGAAGAGGCAAAGAAGTATGTCAATGCTACATTTGGGAGGGGTAACAACAGGACACAGTCTTGGACTAAACTTCAGTTTTGGTTGTTTTGAATGGCTTTAAGGATTGAAAGATGTGGACTTTAATATGAAACAGGTGTCTGCCCCAGTGTACTTGATAAGGCATGCACAATGAAATATTAAACTGAAATAGATGTAATCATGAATTCACAGCTACAAAAGCGAATGTTACTGTTCACAGGTGGTGCTGGCCACAAGTGTGCACCTTTAGAAGCAGCAGCCCACCCCCCTCCCAAAAAAAATAATTGCTGCTCCTGAATGTCAGATATTCATTAGACTAAAAAAAAAAAAAGGAGAAGATGGGGGAGAGGCAGAGAAACACTTGTAAGTAAGTTGATCTGTTGGGGAAGAAGGTTGAGGAACCTGGGACACCTTGGGGTTGTATTAAAGAAAGGAGGAAAGAGATGGGTATTTCAAAAGTGTAATATGTTGTAACTTGGGGCTGACTATTTTGTATTTCTTCCCAAAATTACAGAATAAACACTTAGGTAGAAACAAAATTTGACATCAGCTACCTGGTTTATCAGTGATATCTTGCTCCTGTACCAACATGTGTCTACTAATTTTGAATTTGTAATTTCAAGAAGTCAGGATATGGTAGTGATGCTATGACCACTCATGTATCTTGGAATCAGAGAATTATAGAAATATAAAGATGTCTTGGGTTGGAAGGCACCTTAAAGACCATCAATTTCCAACTCCCCTGCCATGGGCAGGAACATCTTCCACTGGACCAAGCTGCTCAAAGCCTCATTCAACATGGCCATGAGTACTTCCAGGGATGGGGCATTCAAAACGTCTCTGGGCAACCTGTTCCAGTGCCTCACCACCCTCAAAGCAAAGAATTTCTTACTAATATCTCGTCTAAACCTGTCCTCTTTCAGTTAGAAGCCATTCCCCCTTGTCCTGTCACTACATGCTGTTACGAAAAGTCCCTCTCCAGTTTTCTTGTAGGCTCCCTTTAGGTACTGGAAGGCTGCAATTAGATCACCACAAAGCCTCTCTTTTCCAGGTTGAGCAGTCCCAATTCTTCCAGCCTTTCCTCACAGGAGGTGCTCCATCCCTCTAACCATCTTGGTGGCCCTTCTCTAGACCTGCTCCCACAGGTCCTTCCTGTGCTGGGGACCCCAGAGCTGGATGCAGCAGTGCAGGTGGGGTCTCACCAGAGCAGAGGAGAGGGGCAGAATCCCCTCCCTGGCCCTGCTGGCCACGCTGCTTTGGATGCAGCCCAGGACACAATTGGCTTTTTGGGCTGCAAGCACACATTGCTGGGTCAGGTCCAGTTTCTCCTCCACCAGCACCCCCAAGTCCTCCTCAGCAGATGTGCCCTAGATCTGTTCATCCCCCAGGCTGGACTGACACCAGGGATTGCCCCGACCCAGATGCAGCACCTTGCACTTGGTCTTGTTGAACCACATGAGATTCCCACAGGCCCAATTCTCGAGCTTGTCCAGGTCCCTCTGGATGCCATCCCATCCTTCAGGTGTGTCAACCACACCGTTCGGCTTGGTGTCATCTGCAAATGTGCTGAGGGTGCACTCAATCCCTTTGTTTCTGTCATTAATGAAGACATTAAATAACGCTGGTCCCAATATGGACCCCTGAGGAACATCACTTGTCACCTATGTCTATTGGGATGGTCATCTGTTTCAAGAGCAGGGTGATTGATGATCCTAATCTTCTGAAAACAATTTTTTTCTTTCATTTAACTAATGTGAAATATCTGAAAGGTAGCAGCCCTTGATATTGAATTGTCTAACTGCAATTAGTAGGCAACAACTGGATTGTGTGCTGGGATCCAGCACTTCTGAAGGGGTCACTTTAAGACAATTTAATGATTTATTTCCCATGTCTTCAGTACTTTTGGTTGAACTTAGAGGGTAGGGATTTGCCAGAAGTGCTAACTGTGATGGGCTTTTGCTAATTCGGCTGCTTGTTTGCCAGAAATTATAATCAGAGTATCTGATTTTTTTGCAGAGGTGTGCTGTGCTGCAGTGATGCTGGGTATAACTGTAGCTGAAAGACTTCTAGCAATTCTATAACAAGTGTCAGGAGCAATTACCAATCATTGTCATCCAGAAAATTTGTCATTGTTCTGGTAGTGTTACTCTGAAATTCTTACTTCTTGATTTCACTTTAAGAAAGAATCAGTCTGGATGTTAAATTATTGGACAGAGACTTGAGATACAATTAACCTTTGTGTGCTGCCACTCTGGAGAAGCTGGAGTCTGCCTGTACCTCAGGTCTGCTTTTGTTAAATTGAGATAATGCTTTTCTCTTCCTTTCAGTTGTCTGTCTTCTTTCTTCAGATCGTTTCTTTTCTCAATGTCACTCCTTTCCTGTGTGTTTGGATAATCTCTAGGTTTTGGTCCCAAGAATCCATGGTCTCAGTGGAGGTAGCAGTCCAGATAGAACCCCAAACACAGTTTGTATTCTGGTACGGAGGGTGAAGTCAGACCCAGCTGCAGACATCAACGAAGCTGGTTATTTGGATTTTTTATTTTTACTGCTCTGCCTTGCAGCACTGAGCCCTGAAAAGTGAAGCCTTAGGCTTTGTTCAAGGTGATAATTTCTTAAGGATCAGATATGAATACACATAATTGTGGCAAAGAAAGATATAAATCTATTGCATATGATACATGGTACTAGGAATTGCTATTTTACAATGGTAGTTTAACGGCAAGTTCAACGCTTTGAGCTCGTGAGAAAGGTTCAAGTTCGTTGCTTTTAAACTCAGACATTTGATGTAGTTAACTCAGTTACCTAATTCAGTTAGGTAACACATCTTCCACATAGGCACAATTTTTTCATTTATCAAAATGTATTGCTGAGAATATCCTTGAATCTCTCCACTTGCATTTCTGTCCAAAGTCAGCCATGCAGCTCAGTGATGTACCCAAAGAGGCAAAGATGTACCCAAAGAGGTGTGGATTTGATAGGTGAGTTCCCTGCAGGTTGTGATATTTGAGACTGCATACACATTTGAAACAGCTAGTGACCAGCATTTCTTCTTGTGTTGAAAGTTCATGCTTTGGTGTTTCATGGCAGGGAATATTGTTTACTGTGTGAGCAGGGAGCATGTTTAACAAAACTCTATTTGCATTAAAATGCCCTCCACAAGATTATAGGGATTGGAAAAGGCCTTTAAGATCGAGTTCAATTTATCCCAACACTGACAAGTCCGCCACTAAACCACGTCCCTAAGTTCCACATCTATCACACATCTGTTCAATACCTGTAGGGATGGTGACTCCACTACTTCCCTGGGAAGTCTGGCCCAATGCTTGACAACCCCTTCCATGAAGAAATTGTTCCTATATGCAATCTAAACTTCCCCCAGCACATCTTGAGGCCACTTCTTCTCCTATTGCTTGTTATCCAGAAGAAGAGGCTGACCCCCACCTCAGCTACAACCTCCTTTTGGGCACTTGTAGAGCTAAAAGGTCTCCTGTGAGCCTCCTTTTCTCCAGGCTACACAACCCCAGCTCCCTTGGCTGCTCCTCATAGGACTTGTGCTCCAGACCCTTCCCCAGGTCTGTTGCCCTTCTCTTGACATTCTTCAGCACTTCAATGTCCTTCTTTCAGTGAGGGGCGAAACAGGACACAGGATTCAAGGTGCAGCCTCACCAGTGCCAAGTACAAGGGACAATCACTGCTAATCCATGTATTGCTCTTTGGCCATCTTTGAATTGTTTAAACAGTGCAGATTTGCACTGTTTATTTCTCTAAAGGTAAGTTTTTATTTCTTCCATAATTGTGCAGACTTGGTACTGTATGCAATGATATTTTATTTTCCTCTGGTTCTTATTTTTAATGTCACTCAAGGCCTTATTGTAAGAAGTGGAAATATCTGCTGATTTTTTGAATGGAAATCCCTACTGCACTGGTGGAATGATCATGAGTTTGCCTTTTGGGGTTCTGCCTTCAAAAAAATGCCATCTAAAATGCAGTTTTCCATGCTGGTCAAGGTGGCCATGTAGTTCTTCTGAAAAAGGAGTCCTTTGTTCAGTTCCTCTCTAAGCACATGTTTGTTTGGTTGGGGTTTTTTTTGGATATAATTTAATTTTTAAGTCATCAAAAAATGTTGAAGGGAGATATTACAAACCTTTTTTTGCAGACTTTTGCAGTCTTTTGTGGACTTTTATATAAACAAATTTAATCAATATAGAGAAAAGAGGTGATTTTAATACTTTTTTCTAGCTACATAGGATCTGCAGATAACACTATGATTAAATGCTTCTCCAGCTTTAACAAAAGAGATTTAAAAAATTCTCTTGACATCTTCTGCTAATTTTCCCTATTGTTTTAGTTCACTGAAAGTGTAAAACCAAGGCCACACTTCTTCATGAGACATTTAATATGAAGATCTTTTTTTGTCTGCTTATAAAGGAAAACTAAAATAGTTCTTCAAAGGGATCTTCTGATTTTTTAACGTTCTTTTTCTGTGGGCCTTGCTTCTTAGTGCAAAGCTGTACTAAAATCATACTCTTGCTAATGTAGAATTCAAATTATATTATAATGAATATTTTCACTACTTTCTAGACCTTATTCTGCCCTTAATTAAACACCATAAACCTTGGTTTAGTGTATAATAAAGTGCATACTCCAAAAGACAATTTTCTTTTCAAGTACAGCTGTTTCAGTTTTTTATGCCCTGAAGTACAGGAAGCTACTGAAAAATTAGTGGCTTTTTTAGAAGCCATAGGCCCTAATGAGTGATATACTTTCAGCAGTTTAACAATTGGCTCAGAATTTTAACAAGTGGTGCCTGCAAAAATTCCCTTCTCGTAGCCAGTGATAATCTTTGTATACGAGATGCATGTTCTGCACATATCAAGGGATTTTCTTCATTTTTCTATTTAACCTCACCTCAGCACAGAGGGCATGCTGTGGATTAACAAATATACACTGAGTTGCACTCAGCTAAGGGAATGTATCTATATATATGTTCTTATACTGACGTTATTTTGGTGATAATAGCAACTTGTGACTAAGTGTCTCATTTTAAAGGTTAAAACCCATGAATTCCTCAGAGCTCCTGTAAGGAGCCATGGAACTGTGTCAGCTTTTTGAAGGGATTACTTAGCAATGTCCAGAGAACTTAATGTCCAGAAGAACAGAAAAATGCATAAAAAAGTAATAGAAGTGTTAGGCAAAATATTTAATCTGTGAAAAAGATACCAGTTTGTGACTCTGGCAATGAACTTTTAAAGGACCCAGTGAGTTCTTGTTGCCTTTAGTCCATCTTTTTTGCATCTATTGGCAATTTATGCCACTCACATTTTCCTTTTCCTGCTTGTTTTATTCTGCAGTGAAAATGAGGCATTTGGTATAAATTGATAGCTTAGTAAGTGCAGAGATTTAATTAGAAATATAATATCTAAAACATTAAATAATCCCAGAAGTTGTTCTTTTTGTTTTTTAAAGCACAGTATGGCGATAGAGCAGAATCTTAGGAGTATAATTACTGATCTCTTTGTTTTGAATGGTCTATGGTGGTATGTGTGTAAGTGTGTTTAGAGGTCCAAGTTTGTCTTTTAAAATACATTTTGTAGCAGCTAGCACATGGGGTTCCCTGCAGTGAGTAAGATAGCATAGGTGGGTGTTTTGGTGTATTGGAAATTTGTACGAGGAGCAGGAAAATTGGATTTTGCAATCACTTGTTCCATTACTGTTTGCATACATTTTTACAGGCGTAAGAAGCAGAGATAAGAGTGAATGCTGTAGTAGTGAGGGAATGAAGAATGTTATGGAAATGGGAACAGTTCGGGCCTTTTAGTAGCCTCTGTCCAGATTTTTTTTCATACATTGCTCTATTTTAAGATGAAGATTTATATAAAAATACAACATGTTAAGAAGTGCTACATGAGGTCTTTTGAAAGTCCTTCACAATTTGTTCAATATTTCAGTGTGCTGTTTGTTCAGCAATTCCTCCTGATTTTTAATTTGCCACCAAATTTTCCTTTAGGCTGGCATGGAAAATATGCATAGGAGTGTTTGTTTTCTATGAACCCAGAAGGCACAGTGAGAAGGATACTCACTATTGCTGGTTTCAAGTGAACGTGTTTGAGGTGGAGGCTTGCTTCATTAATATATCTTGGTAACCCAAGGCTGAGGGAACAGAGGGACGGGGAAACCTCTAAGTATTGTTTAAATGCCTTAGAAAGCATTTTTCTGAATGTATGTGTGTATGTGTAATATATCATATATAAAATATGCATATGCATGACTCTCTAGCTAGCATCCTTGTATTATCAGTGGTTTCTGGCACAGATATAAGCCATGCTGCATTCCTGCTTGCCATCTGTCATCTAACCCCATCTTTCATCACACGCTTTTTCTGCACCCTTGTTCTTTCCCATTTGCTTCTCTCCACATCCAGCTTCATATCCTCTCTTCTCCACAGCCTCAGCACTCTTGTCCTGATAATTCCTGCTTTTGTTTGTGTAGTCCCAGCTCCTCAAAGAACAATCCATTAGAGACTGAGAAAGCTGTTGTTCTTGAGACTCCCATCCTTCCTCCAGTTACACCACACCTTTGGCTGAGGCAAGCAGCTGTGTGTGTAACACCATACACATTTTAAGCAGCACACATCCTTCTGTTTTAACTGTAAAAGGAACAGCTGTGTCTTTGTATTTCCAAAAAAACCCCCTTTCCAAACATGCTAAAAAGTATTTTGTTTCTAGTGAAACAAATAAGGAATTTGTAGGTCAATCTTTAATGAAGATGAAAGAACCAAACCACTTAGAAATAGCTTTGAAAAGTCGTGTCAGAATAACGTGAGAGTTACTTGGATCCGATCTTTATGTTTGGCCAAGCTGTGATCAGAACAGGACCCAAAACGTGGGTTTTTTCTGGGGAATGTATATTAGTGTAGCCTGTGACTGATAGCAGACTCATGAACTTTTTAGTGCTGGGTATTGTCAGGTAAAGCTCAATAGCTCCAGATTCTCTCAATCCCTTTATAGTCCTTGTTACAAAAGAGAGGTTGGATATATCTGAGTATTCCCATTTTCTAGGATGGTCTGAGCTTTTTAAAATCTGCCCTTATAACTTTGAAGGGGGACTGTTGGGGTTTTTTTTATTCCTGAATTTTGCACAAAATGAATGCAGGAGGCCTATTACTAATGTATTTTTAATAATTTAGTGGAATTAGTCCCAGCAATGTCTGATAGAAGAAAACTGAGAAAGGAAGTAGGTGAAGAGTGCCCTGATACACAGCTCTAGAAATATTCTTGTATATTTATGTAGGCCTTACATGCAGTGGTCAGTTAGACATGATCTGGGAAGGAAGGATGTCTTTGAAATCTCCAGGTGCACAGTCCTAGACAGGGCATCAGAAGTGACTGCATTCACTTCCCATACAAACCTCCAAAGGAATATAGTTAGGATAAAGAGAGTTGCATCTATCAAGATGCTAATTGCACTGAAGAGACTTAATGATGTGCTACTGTGACCCCCTATGCTATTGCTCCAGCAGCCAGGATAGCTGTTGGAGTTCTAGGGAGGACTAAACACTTAGAAAAATATATGCATAGGTGCAAATAAGCTAGTTAAAAGTTACAGAGAAAATCAAATTTGTTTTGAAGAGTGTATTTTTTATCTTCCTAACAAAACCCTTTCTTTTTACTTTTAAGTGATGACTGTTTTATGTTAAGGTGGAATGAGAACCTTGGTGACGATGGTCAGAGTAGGATGTACTGCTTCTCCAAAGCTAGTAAGTCAGTATACCAGTAGGGAATGCTTATTTACAATAAGATGCAAGAAATAGGGAGTAACCACTGCAAAGGTATTACATGAGGAAAGAATTTGAGGAGGCAGATTTAGAGGGGGGATTTGTCTCTGGTGGTGCATTTGATGAGTGCCTCGCTTACAAATTAGAAACAGGGATGTCCCTATGTTCCCTGCGTACAGGCAAGCCACTGGAAAAATTTAGGCAAGGAAGTTTTCTGTATTTGTTTCTGTTTTCTGCATTTGTTTAATATTTGGTTCATCAGGACCTACTTCTCTTTGCCTATGAGGGAAGCTGTTTTCTTCAGAAGTGAAGATGTTGAAAACAATTACTTCAGCCATCTCTTCAATACCTGTATGCTGTGGTCTGCATTTAGTGCCATATTGCCCCATCCATAACTGCTTAGAAATAGTTTTCTTAGTCACTGCGTATTCAACCAACCATTCAATACCATGCAGTGCTACAGGCTGGGGCAGAGTGGCTGAAAAGCAACCCAAGAAAAGGACCTGGGGGTGCTGGTCGACAGCAGCTGAACATGAGCCAGCGTGTGCCCAGGTGGCCAGGAAGGCCAATGGCATCCTGCTGTATCAGCAATAGTGTGGCCAGCAGGATCAGGGCAGTGATTGTCGTCCTGTACTCGGCACTGGTGAGGCTGCACCTCTAATCCTGTGTTTAGTACTGGGTCCTTCAGTTCAGGAAGGACATTGAGGTTTGGGAGTGAGTCCAGAGAAGGTCAGTGGAGCTGGTGAAAGGTCTGGAGCACAAGTCCTATGAAGAGCAGGTGGGGGAGCTGGGAGTGTTTATGCTGGAATAAAGGAAGCTCAAGGGAGACCTTATCATTCTCTACAACTGCCTGAAAGGGGGTGTCACCAGCTGGATGTCAGCCTCTTCTTCTGGGTAACAAGCAATAGGAGAAGAAGAAGTGGTCTCAAGATGTGCCAGGAGAGGTTTAGATTGGATATAAGAAACAATTTCTTCACAGACAAGTTTTCAAACACTGGAACAGGCTGCCCAGGGAGGTGAAGTGGTGGAATCATCATCCCTAGAGGTATTGAACAGATGTGTGATAGATGTGGGACTGAGGGACATGGTTTAGTGGTGGACTTGGCAAGTGCTGAGTATGCTGGTTTTGGCTGGAACAGGTTAATGGTTGGCCTTGAGGATCTTAAAGGCCTTTTTCAATCTAAAATGACTCAGTGATTCTATGATTCTAAGGGAAGTGTCTCAAAGCTTTTTACTAAAACGTTCCAAAGAAATCCACTCAAACATAGTGAGTGGTCAATTGTATTACTTTAACTTATAAGAATTCACAAGTGGCTAAAAATACATACAATTAAATGTCAGTTATTTTCAAATTAAGGTGTTTCTGAGTTTTATCTTAAATTAAAATATTGCTGTGCTACAGCTAAATTTTTTATGATTTAGGAATGGATTGCAGACAGAGCAGAAGGGCTGAACTTTTCTTTAGGATGCACTTATTAACTTACATTATATTGAGACCCTCAAGTCTCCCACTTTAATGAAAATCCATGGAGACTGGAATTACTCAAAACATCCTGGAATGTGGTGTCGTGGAAGGGAAGAAAGACAGTATATTAATAAGAGATGATATTTGTTTAGGCTTTTTAAAAGGGTATTCTGTTGAATTTCATTTTTTAACTGTATTTTCTGTCTCTGGAAAATCTAATCCTGAATAAACAGTGGAAGTTTACCTTGTGATATATCATGACAAATTTGAAAAGTGCTGTGTGTTAAGTGTGATACTCTATAGAGACTCATGGTGATATCCTTTCCCCACTGAAGTCGGTAGGTACTCTCCCCACTGCTTTCAGTGCAGTTGTGGTGTTTCTGAAAGAGAGCTGAAATGCTGAATGTATTGAATGCCTCTGCTGATACTGACGTGGTAATACGGTATCTGCTGGTATCTACCCCTCTGCTGTAGCTTTGATGCAGCCACCAGCATGCTGGATTGCAGGAGTCTGCTGTAATTTGCAAACACACAGGGATGTCTGTTCTTTCCTTGCCTTCGTTTTTTCAAGAACTCAGTGCCAGTGCTCACTCACCAGGCCAGATACTTGTGAAATCAGATTTCTGTTGGTGCCTGAAAGAAAACTGAACCCTTCTGAATGTTTGCCCTACTGTGTTATGTAGTGCATGTAGACTAAAAAGAGTAAGACACACCCTCTAGTTAGTACCGCTGTGTGTGTGTTCTGATTACTATTTTTTGGGATGTAGCCCCAAAGTGAAAAGAAAAAAAATTGGATATACAGTGACAAAAAATAGTGTATTCTTAAACTGTGCTTAATCAGTAAATTCTCACTCATTTTCCCCTCTGAGGAAAACCCCACAACCAAAGCCAAAGAACAAAATCCTCAAATCATTCTGTGTATTTAAAATTTTTCATTTGATTAGAGAGTGGATCATAGCAGTCACTAATAAAGTGTATGTCTTAACTAGTGAGCTGTGAAGTGAATTTGGTAATTTCAAATACACTGAGTAAGTTCAGTATTTTTTATATCAGCTGCATCAACTGTGGAAGAGAGTATATCCAAATACTCTGGATCCTGATCGCTAAGGATCTTGCATGAAGAATGTAAATTTGAATCTTAAAACTTGGTTTCAATGCAAATTGTGAGGTGAGGGTCTTGACCACTCCTTCCTAGCAATTTCTTCAGTCTTTCTGTGTTATGTTTAAATGTGTTTTCTATAATGTGTACATGTGTCTCTATATCTATATATGTATATATTTGTGTGTGCATCCACCAGTGTATTTGTTGTAAATCAGTTCAGAAATTTCTGTTATGCACAGAAAAGAATTTGCATATAAAAGGGAAGGGAAATAATAAAGCTTTATGTCAGCATTGTACCTGTGCAGTTCTGGACTGTTTCAAACATTGCAATCAACTCTACAGGTGTGACATTGACAGTCAGAAATACAGAGATTTGTCCTCACCTGTCACCATCCTGTGTCTTCTTCAGTGCCACGTCTTGAGAATTTCATCTCTTACCAAGGGAGCTCTGTGTTGGAAATGAAATATCAGTAGTTAAAAGTGTGCAAAATTCAGTCCTCTGCCCACAGTTTCCTGTCTACATTCCGTGGAGGAATGCTTCTGTTTGTGACACCATGACTTTTACATTCATGAAGCCCCATAATGTGTCACACAATAGTGGAGACTGCTATTTTGGTTCCCTAGTGGCCAAACAATCCTAAAAAATGTGCTTTGTCTTTCTTATTTATTCATTTCCTTAATTTTCAACTGTATCTTCTTACAGTATATTGAGAAAGGGAAAGGACAAACTTTTTGCAGGAAATGAGAAGGGATACAGTAATCCAAAGATGTGTGTTTGTGGATGAGGGAAGCATAATGGGTGGGTGTGTCTGCCCTTTCCAAAACAGCTTTCTCAAATACGGCCATTTGCAGATACTGTGCTCTCGAGTGCTTTCCCTGTCAAGTGCTGTAAGACCTACTCAAGCGGAGCTGTGGAGATGTGGTAATGAGAATGCCTTGCTCGTGCATTTGGTCCCCATGTGCCTCCTGGTGCACCTTCCAGCCGTGCATGAACCTGTGCCTGCAGATTTGCTCTTTTCAGACTTCCAGACTTTTGTCGTGTATATGACCTTGGATCCCTAAAGGCCTCACAGACACCTTCGGTGAAAGGAAGACATAAACCTGTGCAAGCAGTAACCTCTGAGCAAGGCAGGGGCTCATCTTTAGAAGGCAAAATCTGCCTTCTGAATGCTTTGAGATCTTGGATGAGAGATGCTAAGGAAGTGTGAAGTATTGCAGCCAGGGATCAGATAATGGTTTCTTCATGTTCAGTTTTGTTAGTTCTTTTATTTTATGTGTGGTAAATTGCTCCACGTGCCTTCAAGCAATCTCAGCTTAATGCAAGTAAGTAAAAAAGTCAAGTAATGACTTTGACTGACTGAAGAACTAATAAAGTCCAGCCACCACTTCTCATCATCTAGCTTCAGAATGATGAGCCTGTAGGTACCCTTCCCTCCATTCCTCCTTGCACTACAGCTCCCTGAGAATATGGACCCTCTGAGTATAATGACAGGGCTTGTGTTTGCACATCTGAGGGCCACAACCCAGATAGCAGTAGGAAAAGGTGTTGTGTTGTTTGGTTTTGGTTTATTTGTAATTTCATGAAGGAAAGAATAAATCAGAGGAGGGTTTCTAACCATTTAGTAGGAAGTAAAAAAAGCACTCAAAGTTTTTCATTGTGCTAGGGCTTGCGTGACATTGACCCAATAATTGCAAAACTTGGGAAGGATCTAGAAAAGCTGAATTATTTGACCTTTCCAAGAGAAGATTTCAAGCACTTAGGAATTACATCTGTGTTATTTTCTTCCCAAATATGAGCTTGTTTTATCCAGTAACATACATATCTATGTAATTACACATCTTCCCACTCTGCCACATTCATGTGTTCACACACACAGTTATATCTTTTATACTTAGGTCTGTCATTTGAGTGTGTTAAAGATTCTTTTAATAAACTTATCTCAGTCATTCAGAGCAACAGTTTTGTTTGAACCATAGAATGATCAAATGGTTTAGGTTGGAAGAGACCTTAAAGATCACCTCATTCCAAACCCCCTGATGTAGGCAGGGACGCCTTCCACTAGACCAGGTTGCTCAAAGCCCTACCCAACCTGGCCTTGAACACCTCCAGGGATGGGGCATTTCAAACTTCTTTGGGCAACATGTGTCAGTGCCTCACAAACCTCACAGTAAAGAATTTTTCCCAACATCTATCTAATCTAAACCTATTCTCACTTTGAAGCCATTCTCTTTTGTCCTGTCACTACACACTTGTAAAAGGTCCCTCTCCAGCTTTCTTGCAGGCTTCCTTTGGGTACTGGAAGGCCAGGCTTAACAGTCCCAATTCTTCCAGCCTTTCCTCATAGGAGAGGTGCTTCATCCCTCTAATTTACTTTGTGGCCCTCCTCTAGACCTGCTCCCACAGGTCCTTCCTGTGCTGGGGACCCCAGAGCTGGATGCAGCAGTGCAGGTGGGGTCTCACCAGAGTAGGGGAGAGGGGCAGAATCCCCTCCCTGGCCCTGCTGGCCACACTGCTTTGGATGCAGCCCAGGATACAATTGGCTTTTTGGGCTGCAAGCACACATTGCTGGGTCAGGTCCAGCTTCTCCTGCACCAGCACCCCCAAGTCCTCCTCAGCAGATGTGCCCTAGATCTGTTCATCCCCCAGTCTGGATTGACACCAGGGATTGCCCTGACTCAGGTGCAGCACCTTGCACTTGGTCTTGTTGAACCACATGAGATTCCCACAGGCCCAATTCTCGAGCTTGTCAGGTCCCTCTGGATGCCATCCCATCCTTCAGGTGTGTCAACCACACCGTTCAGCTTGGTGTCATCTGCAAATGTGCTGAGGGTGCACTCAATCCCTTTGTTTCTGTCATTAATGAAGACATTAAATAACACTGGTCCCAATATGGACCCCTGAGGAACATCACTTGTCACCAGTGTCCGTTGGGATTCAGAGCCATTGACCACAACACTCTGGATATGACCATCCAACCAATTCCTCATCCACCTAACAGTCTGCCCATCGAATCCTGTCTCCAGTTTAGAGAGAAGGATGTGGTGGGGAACCATGTCAAAGGTTTTACAGAAGTCCAGATAAATGACATCTGTGGCCCTTCCCTTGTCCACCGATGCAGTCACTCCATCATAGAAAGCCACTGGGTTGGTCAGGCAGGACTTGTCCTTGGTGAAGCTTTGCTGGCTGTCCCAAATCACCTCCCTGTCCTCCATGTGCCTTAGCACAACTTCTAGGAGAATCTGTTCCATGACCTTCCCAGGCACAGAGGGGAGGCTGACAGGTCAGTAGTTCCCAGGGTCCTTCTTTCAAAAGTGGATACAGTGTTTTCCAGTCACCTGGGACTTCATCTGACTGCTATGACCTTTCAAACATCACAGAGAATGGCTTGGCAACTGCATCAGACAATTCTCTCAGGACTCTGGGATGCTCCAGTTGTGTCCCATAGAGTTATTAGATCATGAACCTGATTTTTACTTAAAGTGGGAAGCACTTTGTTCCCCCAGTCCCCATCTTGCAGTCCACCCCCACAAGACATTGCCATTGAGTACTAAGGCAAAAAATTTATTGAGCACCGCAGCCTTCTCCTCATCCACTGTTAAGAGTTTTCCAGCATTGTTTATCGGGTGGTACACCTTCCTTGACCTTCATTTTCTGGTTAGCATCCTGTAGAAGGCCTTCCTGTTCTTCTTTCCATCCCTTGCCAACTTCAGTTCCTGCTTCATTTTGGCCTTCCACCCCATCCCCACACAACTGAATTTCACCTCTGTACTCTTCACAGGGTACTTGTTCTTGTTTCCACTGCCTGTGCATTTGCTTATTTCCTTTTACTTTGACCAGCAGTTTGAAACCATCCTGTGGGGTTTTTTTTTTGTCTTTTGTTGTTGTTTTGGTTTTTTTATTGCTGTTGTTTTTGTTGTTTTGTTCTGTGTTTTTTTTTTTTTTCTGAGAATATTTTTTTTTTCTTCTTGGCATAGAAGAAAAAGAAGTGCATCCCAGCAGTTCCATCACTGCTTACTGAGAGTTCAGGAGCGGCATTTGTGTAACTCCTAGCGTACTTAATGACTAAAGATTAAAGATACCTGAAATGCAAGCATGGAAGGGCAAAATACAAAAGGAAATCGAATTGTGGCAAACTTGCATAAATATGGCTGTGTGCATCCAAGTCAAAATTGCAAAACTTCCTATATTTTATATTTCATCAGTGATGTATGCTACAACTTAAAGAAAAGGAAAAAATTAGTGGGGGGCATTTCTTAATTTAACCAAATTAATTGATTAAATAAGATAGTAGGAATACCACCCAAAAGTTTAAATTTTCGTCTCAAGTTTTAAATTTATCCTAGCTGAGATGAAGTATATATATATATAAAAATGTGATACTCCCATGTTTATTCTACCTGTGACTTACCCTGCATTTATACATTAGACCTGTTCTGTACAGTCATTGCTACACATAAGCCAGTGTAAACTTGTTGCTTTTACTTGCTAACCACTTTCTGAGAGTTGTGGTTGTCTTCTTCATTTCTAAGAGAGAGATATGAACATGAGTTGAATGCACACTTTAACAAGAGACAGTGGTGTTAGACCTTGAAGGTCTGCTGCTAACTATATGGTTGACAGCAGGCAAAGCATTTTACACCATGGAATTTGGAGGCATTTCACAGCAACTGAGTTGGATATTTTGATTTGCTGACATATTCTCTCCTTGCCCCTCTGAGATTTGTCTGTGGCTCAGGTCATTACAAACAGTAGCAATACCAAAGCATGTGTGCTTGAGTTAGCTGTGTTCCTGCATGCCCTTGCCAGTGCAGCCTACTGGAAGATGAGATATTCTGATCATGTAGGAATCATGGTGGCAATTTGACAATTTCTGAATATTATTTTTTGACAAATATTATAAGTGTTATAGAAATATTTTCAGGCAATATTAACATTATTGTAACACCAGTATAGAAGCATAAATTACCAGATGAGTCAGAATTATGGCCCTTTTCCTGCTGTGTGTGGGCAGACCCCTGCATCTGTGCTCATTGCAGGTTTGGGACCTAAATGCATTAGATGCGTACTGGAAGAAAATGAGTCTGCAAAGTATTTTAATAGAAGGAATACATTGCTCTTAGTTGTGAAGAATCCTCTAAAAATGGAAATGTTCTTGTGCTTCACTTTAAAAAAGACAAGTATGTTAATATGGAAATGTCTCTGGAAATTCTTGTGAGATTAATGACAAAACTGAAAAAAATTTGTAAAACAGCTCAAATCAATGTCTTGAAAGAAAAGCAGAGGTGTATTGTCTTATAGAGTTTCCAGACAAGATTTGTGTGCATGGCCTCTAGTGGTGGTCCAGTATTTCTGTAAAGTATATTTGTAGGTAATGTACTAATATCTCACACAGAATGGTAATATCATTAACTTTTTGTGACAGCAGTTTTCTCAAAGTCATGAACTGTAATTTCGTTGTCTGCCTCTTCTAAGGGGAGCACTGAAAATACTCACTAATAGGGATCTCTCATTTGACAACTTTCCTCAAACAGAAGCTTGCAGATTATTGAGGAAGACATCCTGTTGCTTGGGATCCTGATATATGTCTTTGTTTTTAAGTTCTTCAAAGATATCTCTGTGCAGCACTGCTTTATTTGTTTTTTCTTCCTCTGTGAAAATAGTATGTTCCGTATCTGTCATCTGGTTTGGCTTTGTATACCGAGAAACAGCAGTAAATATTTCAGAAAAGCAAGTAGTTGTGCTTTTGCTATGAAAAGTGGAATTACAAGAAAAAAGCATCAAAGTCAGAAGGGGCAGAAATGAGGAGAAAGATTTAATTTCTCACAGCTGAGGCTGCTTAAGTGGATGCTGCCTCAACTTCTAGAGTGAGCATGTTCTGCATAGAAGGATTAGAAATTTCTCCTTCTTACTGTAAATAAAAAAATTAATGATTCTCAACTTCCTCTGAAATGCTTCATGCTCCTTCTTTCCTCAGATATAACCTTGTGCTGTTTCTTCCTCTCATCTCTGTGTCTCTGCAAGTGAAGGGAATAGTGGCTTCTCTTTTTCTTCCCCCCTTTGCTGCCGCCTCCAGGGAAGGTTAAAAATCCAGCGTCACTGAGAATTTAGCTTTACCAGTCCTGAGGGTCATCTTGAGACTACAGGTTTCAAGTTAATATTCAGAGCAGTTACAGGAACCCCTGCTTCTTCTTTTGTTTCTATTAATCAATTCAGGAAAATTTGATTAGCTCTGGTTGTTTGTGAGAATACAGATCAACCCTCTTTCTCTTTTCGGATTGCCTGAATCTAGGTTGTCCTCTGAGATGGCAAAACTTTCTGACATGCAGATTACTTTCCCTTGAACCAATTTTCATCTAGTCAATTGAATTACAATTTCATCTAACTCCTTCCCTTTCTGAAAGTGTGATATTCATTGTGAGCTTTTTATTGGTTCTGTAATAACATTCAACTTAAGTATCAGAAAAAAAGTAGTACTTGGAAAATATTTTGATAGTCTCAGAAGTGAAGGTATATTGTCAGATCTTCTAGTGACCACATACAGTCTAAGAGCAACATATATAATTAACTTGGCACAGGTGGGGGGAGGATAGGGAAATTGTCTCTGTTACCTCCCTTCTTTGGTTTTGAAATCTCATGCTCTTGTATGATACGCTTGGGAAATTACAGACTGTGAGTGGGATTCATATGGCAAAATGTAGACATCTACATCTGAGTTAGTCACCCAAGGCTCCCTGTGTGGGGAAAGGAGAGAAACAGGACAGATGAATCACACCCTTGAAGAACCTATTTTTTTTTACCTCTATGCTAAGACAAAATGACTCATTGCCTGAAACTGCCCATTTGGCTAGTGAAGGAGGTTGGGGTAACAACTGGGATGTGATGGCTGCATTCTGCACCCCAAAAACTAGCTGAGATGTACATGGTGCTTTGTGGCTCTGGTGCATTCCTCTGTGCTCACATGTACATGTTTGTCAGATTGCGTGAGTATTCAGTCCCAGGAAAAAACTCACTAATTTTCCACATAGAAGTTCCTTGAAAAACTAAGGACAACTTTAGGTTTACATGTGTGAGAACTCAGAAATCAAGAAATGTGTAAACTGAATTAGCATGTTTCTCCCGTATGTACATTTCTCAGTATGCATCAACAAATAATAAAAAACTCTAATAAGTAAATTTTCAAAACTTTGTCAGTACATCAGTTTAGTAGCTAATGATGCCACTGTTTATTTAGTCACCTTTGGAAACTGTGTGCCCTCTGCTCTTAGGGAGACATGCATCTGATGCTTTCCAGATGCTGTAGGGAGCTGTGAGCTCTTAGTGCTACATCTAAGGTAGTCTCTTCTCTCTGTGTGTAAACCACATATGTCTTCTTCAAATTATCTTTGTCTTCAATCAGCCTGAGGAGTCTGCAGTAAGTGAATATGTGAAGACCTTGCAATGCTACTTGCAGAAAGGAAATCTGTCTTCTTGTGTTTGCTTTTCAATACATCATCGTCAACAGCACATGGGGTGTGAGCCAGGGTGGTCTCAGAAACAAGTTGCATTCACAGTGGTGTTGGTGCCACTAAAAATTTGTGTGGAGTCCCCTCAGCTGAAAACACAGGTGAGAGATACACAATCCTCCCACAAAGAGGTGAACAGTATTAAAATAGAAATGGCTAATGAAACAAGACAAATAATCATAGCCCAGTAATACAGTATTTATGGTTTCTTTTCAGCTTCTGTTTTGTATGCATAGATATGCATGGTTGACTGACACAAATAAAACTGAGGAACTTCAATTTGAAAGAGAGAATAAACTTGTTTGGCTTAGATCTGTGATTTGACTATGTCCAGAAAGATGACTTTTGGTAGAAATTGAGCTTTTGCACTCCCTAACTTTAGGCACCTGGCCTGTGGAGCATGATCCAGTAAGTAGATTCCAGCACACCAATTTCCTATGTAGTCAGCATACATAGATACCCTAAAAGGGGTAACACAACAAAAGGGTCACAGCTCCTTCATCTCTGGTGATCAGAGCTGCAAACTGGGACTTACTCAAGATCCAGACCTTGGAGATATATTCTGGGTAGCTTCATAAATCACAGCTGATTTTCATGCATGAATGAAGCCATGGTGTATAAGAAGCAATGCATCCATAGTCTTCTCTGTGAAATCTGCAGATCACAGATCCTAATTCCCAGAAAATCTTTCCCTGCCAAGTCACACTAGGTTTAGAAGGCACATCGCTTTGTTGGTCCTTTTGAAACTGGACAGTTTTGAAGACAGACATGCAAGATTTCAGTCAACAATAAGTAAGATGTGGCCTGACTGTAGCCTGACAGTGACACACAATGATGCAGAATCACTGGATTCAACACCCTCCTACTTCCAGGCAAACCCAGCATTGCCTCTACCATCTTCTTTCTACCAAAAAAGAAGAAAGCCCTCAGAAAAGAGCAGTGGCTGTGTTATGGAACCATTATGAAATCTATGTTTGAAATACTCGATGTATCTTCCTGAATCAAGGACAGTGTTCAGTTAAAGCAGTGCCTCCACTGGCTTTTGTTCTGGCTAGATCAGTTCAACACCATGCTGTAGGTTAAATTATTGAAGCTGCGGAGGTAGCTGAGAACTGGCTACAGCACTGAATTTCTCCCAGCTGCTTGTGTTTTGTCAGCACTGATCAGTGATTTGTGTTTAAGTCATTTGGTCAGAATCATCACCAGTGAGCAGCAGGCTATTTTTGGCTTCTTCCCTTACCTTTCAGCCAAAGGCAGGTAGATCAGAATGGCAGCCTTACCTGGGAGCTGCCCTGGACAGACGTGTGCTGGCTCACAGAAACAAGTGGCTCAAATCAATGTGTCAACAACTGCCTACAAAGGCAGGGCTGGAGTTCTGCCAGTCCCTGGAAAGATGATGTGCCTCTTCCAGGTGAGAACAACTGTGCTAAACCTCAGACGATCAGTGTGGATGCTGCCCGCTCCTGTCTGTGCTAGTTTGAGGAAAGACTTTTTTATAAGACAATATCTTCCTAGATTACTTCCCATTATTTAGCAGTTCAACTACTTGCTGGTCTTTAAAATCTTTATCTGAAGAGAATATGTATATAGGTGTATACACACACACACAAGTAAATTAAATTTTTTTTTTAAAGATACTTGTCAAATAATCATTCCTGGGTTTAAAATTCCTACTTTTATATATTAGTGGGTCATAATTTGTATTATAACTACTTCAGTATACTGCTTTTATGTGATAAAAAGGCTTTTAGTAGCAGCTCCCCGTATAATTCAGGTATTATAATAGTAGAAAATAATTCAGATAACTGATAAAAATATCTCCTCATGATTTTATATGTGTTTGCACTTCAAAGGACCAGCAATGAGAAGATGATCACACATCTGAATCAGAAGGATAATATTTATATCTAAACTGAGTAACCATGTAATTCTGTTGGTGTTTCCCATACTCTGTCTGTCCTCCTCCACTTGCATGCTATAGCCTGATTCAGATTTTCTGTGCGGTGTTTATTACCTGAGCTGAAAAGCTCAATCTAAATATTTGGTCTGTTCAGTGATGTTGCCAGTGTTCTTCTGGCTGCTATGTACTTGTGGAAGAGTAAAATACATGAGATGGCCATTCTTGGAGCTCTGTAACTTTTGTTTTTGATACTCATAGAATGCTTTTAGAACCTGGTTAAAAATTACACTTTCCAGTATTCAGCTGCAGGGGAGGGCTTGGTATTTTCAGAAGTGTTAGGAGTGATGCTTTTTGTACGCATACATATGTAACTATTCAGATGTCTCCAAAAGGATTCCTCTGTCACAAGACCCCCAGATGCTGGCTAGAAGAGAGCAGTTGTCACGTCTGGCCTAGTGATTAGATATTATGAATTTCAGCCTGAATTTTTTTCTAGATAGTGTATATGTATTATTTATTGTTCAACTCTTCTGCTCTGTGCATTTTACCCTCATGTAGTTAAAGAAGATACGTTCTTGCAAGATTTGTTTGGGTGACCAAATGAGATCCTCAGGTCTGCTTTGCTCAGGCAGGCTTCATTCCCAAGTCATCTTGGTTGCATTTTTGCCCAGCAGAATGTTCCAAGAGGTTTTCCTCTCTCCTTCCTAAAAATGCAGAAGGAGGTTGGCTAGAGTCATAATATATTCTTAAAATTCAAGAATTGTCAGTGGGTGGCTACCAAGATATGCAACTTACATACAGATTCATCATCTGAGCTAGGCTGATATAATCATTGCAGTTGAGGAGGCTCTCAAAGTGGTAGGGAAGTTCATTACTCTTATCCTTTTTTTCTGGTCATTCCAGTGGTGCCTTTCATTTCTTTCCATTCTAGTTTTGTATTCTGCCCTTTTACATTTACCTGATGTATTTTTTTCATTACATTTGTCAAGTCTATAAATCCTTGAATTCTTAAGGACTGATTGAAAGTATATGTTGCTAATTACCAATTCTCACATGTTATTGGTATGTGAACATAACAAAGTGAGGGGAACCGTCCTGTACCACTTCTATAGCAAAACATCGCAGGCCACTGTTTCTTGCTTTCTCATTAGTTAATTTCTTGTCTTTATTTAATACACCTTGCA
The DNA here is from genome assembly GCF_020740725.1 of Corvus hawaiiensis. Lineage (NCBI taxonomy): Eukaryota > Metazoa > Chordata > Aves > Passeriformes > Corvidae > Corvus > Corvus hawaiiensis. Next base: position 31,369,584 of record NC_063215.1, read on the forward strand.
TTAATGAGGGATTAGAAGGCCTTTAGGTGAAACTTTCATATGTATAGAATTACCATACATGCAACATATGAATTATTTAAGGTAACAATATATGCAACTTTGTCAAAACGCTTTAACAGGAGATCCGATACAGTTTTGTAGGCCATCCTTGACTGCCTGTTTCTGTAATATTATTACAAAAACGTTGATTTAAAGCTGGCTGCATCGTTAGGCTTTCACAGGGTTTTCCACAGCATTTCTCAGTACAGATGAAGTTTTGAGAGAGCTTTTACAGTGGTAGATTTCTCGCATCTCTATCAGTAATGCATTATATTTACCATATTCTGGGACTGTGTTGTTCACAGCCATGCTGTGATGAACGAGAAGACTTGGATGTTTGGTCTCTTTCCTCACTCATTTCCAGGTAATGAACTCATAGCTTGTAATAGATGCTATTAATCTGTAGCTGCCTGACAATACATTTTGTACTACTGAATGTAATCTTATTGTGCTACTCAAGGTCATTTGACTGTGTACAGTTCAGTCTTTCCCTTAATTATCCCAAATTTGTATCACAAGAAAATTTCTTCATCACAATTATGCTTATTCTGGAAATACTATTGAGATAAATGATGAATACAGGCAATCCTAATCCCAGTTCTGTGAAACTTGATTAGTCATCCTCCTTTTGACTGGTAGTACCCCTCTGAGATAAATGTTTTCCTGCCTTTTCTTCAGCTTGCTTCAGGTTGCCGAAGAAGCCTTCTTTAGTTTAACCAATGATTTCTCATTTGACTCTGTATCAAATGCTTTACTGAAATTTGTGTCAACTATGTCTCCCTTTATTTAGAAGGAGTGACCTGTATTTTCATAAATTCTTTCTTTTCAATTTTCTTACATTTACCTCCATCTTTGATAGTAATTTCTGTCCAAAGCATATGACGGAGGCCTGGCTAAAGTCACATGTACTGTGTAGATCATAATAAAAAATTGGATGCCCAGGCTACTGAGTGCTTTAATCACCCTTCAGCAAACAGTTGCAAATTTTGTTCTTCCTCATTATACGGCTGTCCCCTGCCGGCCCTGCAGTTATACCTGGAATTTCATGTGCCAGCTCTTTTGACACATGGACCAATACTGACTCATGCTTTCCTTCTGCTCTCCCATCTGTTGGTGTCAGTGTGTTGTGGTGTTCCCTGTACTTGGATAATCCGCTGTCAGGGGCTATGCTTTTGTGACTGCACACCTAGAGCAGCCAGGGCATCCACAGCTCTGGCTAAAATGGTATGATCAATAAGATTCGTCAGATTTTGACTTTTTTTGTTTTTTGGCTTCTGTTTGGAGAAGCTTTTGCTTCCTGTAGTAGCTCTTTCTGAAGCTGGTAGAAGTTTGTACTATGTGTTTGGTGTCATCAGTCTTAGGAGAACAATGTATAGAGTTGTGTTCTTTCTCCTCTCAAGCACTCATTCTCACTGAGCTCTACAAGAAGAGGAGGGAGATAACCTTTAATATCCAGAAGTTTCATGGTCTTTACCTGAGAAAGGTTGTTCTGGATAAAAGAAAACCCACTGTTCCAGGAGCAGTAAGAAAAGGTTAACAAGTAAATTATTTTGAAGAAGTTTTTTTAGTGTTCTCTGAAACACACACATTCACTGCGCAACAAATGACACTCAAACAAAATCTGAATGCTTTTGAGAGTGCAGAGTCAGCAAGGTTTGTCCTGTAGTCATACAGAGTCACTACCCAGGAAGTTCCCGTAGTCATTTTGCAAACCTGTACTTGAGAATATGCCAGTCTCTGCCAACTGAGACTGTTTTTTAGCTCTTTGATGCTGAATTCTGTGCAGCCAATAGCACCTCTCTCAGTATAGAAAATCTGGTAAGTGGGAGTTAGGTGTAAGGACAAAATGTGTGTTTACCTAAAATTAGAAGATGCATAGTGTTAAAAAGTTTTGTAATGTGTTAACCTAACTGTACATCTCTATCATCTATGTGTTTGAAAGTCCTGTACCATACTAGTATGTTATTAATCAGTGAGATGAAAAGCACTGGTTTAGAATTTAAATAAGTTAAAGAGGGACATGTCAGAATTAATCATCCTTTACTGATCCTTTAAAGTGTAACTGTCATTTACCTATAATGCAATTCAGTAACATGCTGGCATTGTATGTTACCTGTTTTTGCTGTTTACCATTAGGTGTTTGAAATATAATGTTAGTGTTTGTTCCCAGCTGAAACATGCCTCTGTTTTTAGCATGGTAGGTTTAATTTTCATGTGGTTCACTTTAGCACATAGTCACAGTATCTGTTCAAGATAATTGGTTTTAATGTTTTCTCACAGTCCTTTAGCACTTTCCAGTGCTAGAATATCATAGTTGGTCACCAGTAAAAAAATGTGCCTATTATGGACGGTGGCCTTGATTTAAAAAACTGTCATTGAAATAAGATAGTTCTTAGATGAAAGACCTTAGAGGATTTTCAAGGTTTTCACTGTTTGAAAACCTGTTCCTTTTTTAAAGGAAGGCCTATTTGAGTACCTCTATTCCTTAGTAACATTAAAAGAAAGTGTCGTAAATAAGCCTATCCATTTTTTACTTGTAATTCGAACAACAATAAAATCAAAATATTTACTGAAGTAACAAATTATCTGTCATTTTATCTGCTAATTAGTATGCACTTACTGAGTCTGAAGTATAGCTGGGGAATTCTTAAGTGATTGGGATGCTCCTATTTTATTTACCTTTTGGCATTAAAAACATTATTTTTTTTTCATAAGTAAGGAGGCAAAAATTGATCTGCCTATCTGTTTTGCTTTTGTGTTTACAAAAGCATACCCCACCCATTAGGCCACTTAAGCCATGCAAGCGAACTTCGGTAGACTCGGTAGACTGACACCTCAGCATCACATGCCTGCTGGTTCTGGCTGTTGTCAGTTACCCTGAGTTTTAGATCTCTGAGTTGTGAAGTGACTTACAGGAGCGAATTATAAAGAATTGGCTCAATCACAATGAATTGCAGCTGCTTCTCTGTTCACTTTTTGGTCTCCTGTTGTTCACTGCGGTGTCCTGTGCAGAGGATGGTGCTGTGTATGAGATGTCTGTAGATGTGGCACATAAGGTCATGGTTAAGTGGTGGACTTGGCAGGGCTGAGTTAATGGTTCAACTCGATGACCTCTTGGAGGTCTTTTCCAGCCCGAATGATTCTATGATCCTGTGAGGCCTTCCTTGCTTTGTAAGAAGCATAAGCAAAGTGCCTCTGGTGAGCTTTGTGGTTGTGATATTCTGGGTGTGGGTCAAAAGCCTTGAACAAACTGCAAAATTCAAAAGTCTGAAGGGCTTTGAATTTCCTACTGGTAACAACTATTGAACTGGTTGATAAGGGCCAGTTTCAGCACTAACTCCTGTTTGACAAGTGTTAGAAGCTGGTCTGCAGTGAAATTTAACTCTTTGTTTTAATTTGCTGTGCAGAGGCAGAATGTTTTTGACTTGAAAATAATGAATAAAAAGCCCTACGGCCACCAGGCTATTTATAAATAAGTAACGTAAGTATGTGTTAAAATATAGTAACTTTGTTCTTCAGTGAAACTCCTTTCTATGCCCCCACTTTATTTCAGCCAAATTAAAAAAGAAAACAAGACTCCTAAAAAAGTAAACTTAATGATTTTGTTAGCAACAATAAAGATACATAGTTGGATTGGCATATCTTTTTCTGGCTGCATATTTGATGAAACTTAGGAAATCATGATTCTTTAGAGACTGTCAGATGATAGGCTAATGGCTATGAGTTTAAGCCCACTCAGAAGGGTAGTATGTCAGCCCCCGCAGGAGAAAAAGGGGAGTGTGAACTTGGTTTATGTGGTAATGAATAATATTGAATTTAAAATTATTGCTAAATAATATTCTTAAAGCACTTTGATGTGCTCATTTGCAGAATCTGTTTCTACAGAACATTGAGTTATATTAAAAGATTGTGAATGTAATTTATTACCAGTGCAGTTAGTATTGATGGGTTATCTTACACGTCACTGAACCAAACCATGTAAATGACTTACTTGTTTCTAATCAGTCTAGAAAAAAAATTGATACAGTTTTCAGTAGATTTTTCTCCACTTTTTCTCCACACCTGCAATTGTGTTAAATTGAGCAAAAGAATACTTAAACCTTAAGCATGTGTTACATGACTTTCCTGCTTGCCATGCTGACCAAGCTTCATCTGATTTTGGTGCAACTTTGATCACACATATTGCAGGAAGAGCCTCCCTCAGACTTCATACACTTAGTCTCTTAGTTTTTAACTCCTACTTGAGAATAGTTTGTCTGGAACAGAGACTCTTAATTACAAAAGTGCACACTGCAGAACTGTGTGTAAAATTACTTAAAGAGAGTCACTTGACATTTGGTCAACAAATGCAAAAAAATCCACTAAACCAATCATAGTGTCAAATATCATAGCTTTTTACTAAAACTAGTCTTCTTTAAGGAAATGTTTCAGAGTGATTATTCATGCCTAATTAATCTTGCTAATTGGAAGTGATTTTGATAATACTTTCACATAATAATACTTTAAACCTAGATATCCTATTGTTATAGTGAATTCAATGATATAAACATTAAAACCAAAATACAGATAGACTGTTATAATGGAATTTACCTTGCCCATTTTTTAAGAAAGCAATTGAAAAGTTAAAAGCACGTCAGGAGACTGATAAGATTAATGCACTCAGTTTTGATGTACTGTAGTTATCACAGAAATATTAATGACTTAACTCTAATGAAAGGAAATAAGGTTTTTACCTACCACTGTGTCTGAAATTATTCGGTTTCAGACACAGTGTGACAGTTCTGAAGTAAGCTTTTATGCTGTAATATAATTTGAAATTTAAAATTTAGTTTTACACTGCTATTGCCATCTATTCCATAGGATGTAAAACTTAATATCTTGACTGGTTGAGGTCAAATCGTGTTCTTCTGACATTTTTTTTCAAGTACACAAAATATAACCAGGAAAGAACTTGAACTCGTAATTTAAATTACTTAAATTTTGGTGTGGAGACAGTATTGCCCACAGAATGCTGCCTGTATTCCAAATGCAGAATTTTATGGCTGCTATTAGCTTTTAGGATAACTATTCTTTTAAAGTCAGTATTGGCATCTGTACAGAGCGTAGGGTAGCATTTACAGGTGAAGGAATATCTATGTAGCAGTTTTCCACTTGGAATACTGAAAGTTACATTCTTTCCTATTTCAAAGGCATTTCTTCACTGAGTATCTGCTGAGTACCCTGAGAATTAGAAAAATAGTGAAACATCTTCAATACATTTTCATTGCCATTTAAAACCAAATTAAGTTTTCACTGTGTTGATAAACATTTTCCTTTTGCTTTCCATGCACCTTTACTTACAGGATTCTTTGAGCAGACTACATATTTAAAGAAATGCCTACAAATGTTTGATGCAGATATTTAATATGAATTTATCACAATTGTTTGCACTGCAGCCCTGCCTTACAGATTTATATTCATTCAGTGAGGGAGCAGCAGTATATAATGCATTCTAATCATTCACATAACTCAAATTTAAGATAATTAGTATTTTGAAAGCTTTGTTTGAAGTGAAAATTACTTGCAGATCTTTCAATGTGAATAATTTTCAATAACAAAAGGTCTTAAAAGAGAGTTTTGATATTTTGGTAAGATGTTGTAATGAGCAAAAATAGAGGAATACATTCAAGCCTGTATAGAGAGTTCTTCAGGTGTGTCAATTATAATCTTTGTTTTTTAGCATAAACCAAGTACTAGCTCTTAAATCTTGTCTTACGATTCTTCAGTAGTGATTTGAGTGCTCGGTTAATACTTTTTAGGTATGAGGCCATTTTAAAAGGATCTTTCTGTTATATGAATAAGTCCACATAAATAATAGATCTGCTGTTAAAGCAGAGGCAGAGTTCAGTTACTTCTGCAGCTGTAGGTTGGTATTATATCCAGTTTTAAACCACCCACATTTCCACAGCATCCACCCAGTCATGCGTTAAGTGGCACGATTAACATCTGTTGTGTGTGGTTCATTGTCAGCCTTAGAAAGCTGGGAACGTAGGATAATAATTTATTTTAGTAGAGTTAATTTTAATTGTATTTATGTATGCCTGAATTAGAAAAGGCAGACCTGAAGATGTGTCCTTGAAGCAGAAGGCAATGATGGTGTATGTACCTAGTGAGACTTAAAGTCCTCGTTTCAGCTGTTCTATGAGAAAGTTGGCTCCTGCCAAGTGGGGTTTTCCTTTTGAAGTGTAAGGTTCTTTGTGATCTCCAGAAAGCTCCATGGTTTAAAATGGTGGGCAGCAATCAATGGTGGTTGTTGTCCACCATTTCCAGCCATGGAGTTTTCTGGAGCTCCTGGACCTTTAAAGACCCCGGAGATGAGGTGTGGGTGAGAGGATGACACAGGTGATGACTGCGTAGCTGCTTCAATAGTTCAGTTTCCTGCCTAAACTTCGATTCTGTACTTAAAAATATCTGATGCTGGTATCTCTAAATTTCAGTTCCAAGTGGTGGGAAATTCACAAGATCAGTTGTTTTTTCTCAAATGTTGCCATCTTGGCCTGAACTCAAATGACAGCAGCTGTTCTCATGAGATTTCAATTTCAGCCAACTGGAAAAACAGCCTTTTCCTTTTCAGATCTAACAAGCTAGTGATGGTGGCAGTGACTTCTCTTCATGATGTTACGAATCCATACATCCCCTCCCACACGCCATGTGCACATGAAGAGAAAAATGGAGGTGGACTCCAGTGTGCTATGTATTTATTGTTTTTGCTGAATGGAATTGTGCATTTTGTATGTGGAAAACATGGCCCAGTCCTCCAGTGTTCAGCATTTACATTTAGTATGTGATATATTCACTGAGGATTTATGTGTAAAGATCTGTAAAAGAAAAAACTTTCTTCTAGGGAAGGAATGACTTTCACCTTCAGTCACATGCGATGGCATTGAAATACCAACTCCTCCTGATTGATCTCTGCCAGTGTTCACTTGCCCTTCTTCCTTTCTAGCTTTCAGCAGCATATGGAGCATCAACAGACTCGTGGGCAGCTTGGCTTGACCTGAAAAAATCAGAAAGCAGTACTGGTTTTAAAAATAGGGTGCGGAAGCTAAAGGCAACTAGTGCTTCTGTCTCACAGGAACAGAAGGAGTGGTGGAGGTCAAAGAGGACTTGATGTGTGTGTTGAGAGGATTAGGACCAGTTATGAAGGGAAGAAAACAGGGTCGTACTTCTCCTCCCCTCTCTTAGACATTGGTGTGTTCCTTGAATGTGGCATGGGACTGTGACTTCTACAGTCTCTGATGGAAGGTGGGAAAGGGGCTCCCTTCCCCTGAGGTGCCAGCGCTGTGTCCACAGTCTCCAGCTTTCTAACTGATGGGCTTTCAGTTCCTGGCTGCTCTGCTGGGGTATCTTGTTACCAGGCACCTTTTTCCTCATAACCATCTGGGGTGGGCATCCTGTGATCCCAGTGACTAGCTAGGGACATGTCCTGAATATGTGTCTTCACTGCCCCAAGACAGAAAATTATGGTTTGGAATAATGCAGATTTGGTTCAGTTTAGACTGTAGGAAAGGGGGAAACCACTGAGAATTTACCATACTTGTGAATAACCACTTACATGAGAGTTTGTTTTTCTCAGTCTTTCTCCCATCTGAATCCATAGAACTCCTGATGGTCAGCCTGAGAGCCATTTTGTTCAGGTTCTTCTCATGTTGTTGAAAGGAAAGTCTAAAAATTTCTGTCTAAGAGCTTATTAAATCCAGGGATGTGGAATTCCCAGCCAGATTGATAGGAGGTTAAATTCGTGATTGTGGGCTGAAAAACTGAGTGACACATTTGCAACTTGATCTTAGACGTGAAGTGTCAAAGGGAGAGTGTCTTTTCCAGGCTGGTGCAATGCTTACTTTAACCTTGTGGAGCTGAGAAGAGTTAGCTGATCACTGTTACATCTGTAAAAATCAAGCTCTCTGGTGTGTATACAGCAGTCCACTGGCTGTTCAGACACCATAAAAGAAGAAAATCTGGCCCCAAATACTCTTGGTATGTTGTCTTTGCCACATCCAAATCCAAACTGTACTAGTATGTGCTCATTTAGAAACCATCAATGGGATTCAACTTAACAAATATAAGTGCATGCCTGTACCTGAAATCTAGATGCAAGTTTGTAGTCTGAAATTCTCCGTAGTTGGCATTGGAGAGGAATGGGTACTTGACAGGGTAGATTAATCTCATCCTAAGGTCCATGTTGACCATGTCTCGGTTCTATGCCAACTACAAAAGTAACCTAGAGTGAGTAACTCAGCTAGTGATACCATTTTTTGGTAGGTGTGTGAAGATAGGCAAGTTGAATCTCACTCCTTGTGTCAGTGAGGCAACATGGAGCTCCTTGCCAGTAGCTATGTGTCAGAGCTAAATCCTCTTTCTCAGGATCAGGAAACTGGAAGCAGTTCCTGGATGCCTGTCCTGTGCATCAGAGAGTTACAGCACAGGAGGATATATTGCTCCAAAACCTGTGTTAATGAATGCTTAGAGAAAACATAAAAATAACCCTTAGGGGAGCACTCGCATTTGCAGTCAGGACTGTGGATACAGAGCTGGCAGAGATTGCCTGGAGCTGGATGTGATGTTATAAGGGAAAGAAACATGAACTGTCAATAAATGCTCAAGGTAGCCCATGCCTCAAACTAATAGGTCTGGGACTAAGAACTTACAAGATTCTCCAGTATCTTACTGGGTGATCTTGAAAATATTTTTTATTCTTGCTCTAGCTGTAGTTCCCACTAAGTGTAATGTGGACAAGGCCTTGATTGCTTGCAAACCCCTTTGTCTTGGTTTAAGACGATTTACAGGGTGGAGCCTGGGAAACAAGCTACCTCCCCTTTAGTTTTAACAACTATCCTTTCACCAGTAAGGAGACAGGAATGTGAGAAGATGTAAGTGAAAAAGTAACAGTTTACTAAAAACTGAAAGAATAGCAGGCAAAATAACAGTAATAATCACTAGATACAAAGGTGCTGATCCCCATGGATTGCCCGATCAACAAAGAGAAACAAGATATGGAAAGATATGGAATACAATGCAAATTTTTTGGGTTACCCAGGACACCCTTTGTGAGGCCAAATGAGGAAGTTTTGTGCAAGTGCTGAAGGGTTTTCTCCAGACTAGAGAAGTATGGAATTCCAAAAAAGTACTGTAGAGCTGCCATTTAATTTTAGTCAATAGGTCTTAATGTAAGATAGAAATATTATATGAATAGATGCAGGAACTTAACCAAAGCTAAGAAAAAAGGGTACAGGTAGAGTATACCAAATGTAGCTCTAATTGTGCTCGAAATTAGATGACTTAAAGTAGGAGAAAAATAATCCATGTTTTCAATGTGCAGAGGTCAGGAAGCAACCTTTATCATAAACAGAAAATAGACTCTCTCACCTTTCATAGGAAAAGATGATTTTATAAAAGTAACAGATATCTTCATCCACATAAAACTAAATAAAAGTTTTAATGATAATGATACACAAGTGCTTTCTAATAAAGGTTTTCCTATTAGTGATAAAAAAAAAGTTCTTTTGGAACTGAATCACTGTTCATGCTAGGCATCTTATCTGACAGACACCAACAAACCTTTGATTATGTGATTTGATGTGATCTTTGATTATAGTGACTATGGTAAGATTTCTTCCATTTGCCATATATGAATTCTGCTTAAATCACAGAGCTCAAGCTTTTAATTTAAACAGTTTTGCTTTTACATTTTATTATTAGTTTTTTCACTTTTTTAAACCTCCACAAGAACATCATGCTTTCTGTGTTAGTGTCTCAAATGAATTCTCCATGTCTAGGCCATACAGAAATAGTGTTTTACCTTCTCTGTTGCTCTTAACACAGCGTCACAGGATATAAGAATGACCTGTCCAAGTTTTTTTCAGGACACCAAGTTATGTTGCCTTGCCCAGAGATAGAAGGATGTATGTTTACTGTGAGAATCTTTCTAGAGCTTGGGAGTAGAGGATTTGGGTGATTGCAGTCATTCCCAACACGAACTGATGTGAAGCAGCACTGGTGATTTTTTTCATTGAGGGAGACCAGTAGCAGTCACATGATCCACAGTGATGTCTAGAGGCAGAAATGAATACAGTCGGTAGATGCTGAAGTAAACTGCTGCAATGAGGTCTGCAAAAAAGTATGTTGTGTCTGCAGCCCTAGTTGAAGGAGGTGAGTTACCTGAGGCAGTCTTGAGCAGAATGTGAGAAGCAGGGCTCCTTTGTGTCCAGCTGACTTGCACTGTTAATATAAATGGCAATGGCAAGGACACCACTCAAGTGCACCACAGTTGCCTTGAATGCAGTTACATTTTTGACTTTTGAAACATTAAATTGTGAATGGTTTTCAACAAATCAGATGGAACATGCAGAAAAAAATAGTTCAATAGTCCAATAAGAAATTTTGTTAGTGTATGCTTTTCTCAAAGCGATTTTATTGTCACATTGATTTTGAGTTCTCTTTAACAACAGTCAAAAGAAGCCAATGGGATTTTTAAAATTCATATAGCACATTTTTGCTATTCTAAAATAAATATGCTTTATTTTCAATATAATTATTCAAAGGATTTGTGCCTGATTTATATATTAAAATATTTGGGTTTCCATTTATGTTTTTAAAAACATGTGCTACCTTGTGTGTCCAACCACACGGGTACAGCAATTCAGCTTGCATCAGGCTGCATCATCATGTGACTCCACACATACAATATCTGTTACTCAAGTTTATATTTTTCCTTTCTACCTAGAAAAATCCAGTACATGTAGCTGAAGTGGTTTAAAACATTACTTCTCAGTAGCTGTTCACTGCCAGCAGAAGGTCACAGTCAGCCACTGAGCTGCCTTAGTGGGTTGGGTTTGCTGTCATTTACTTCTGTACAAAGTCAGCTGAGTTAGCTTGTGCCTTGGCTGTTGGTGCATGTGGTTGTTCAGTCTCTCATGGAAAACAGCTGTAGGAACTTACAGCTCCTAAACTGTTACAGCTGTTTCCAAATTATTGCCAGCTCTGTAGGGCTCTGGTACAAAGCTGTGTGCAGACCAAGGCTTTTTAAAAAATGTCAAAAGTACCGCAAGCCATCTTAACAACGGTGAGGAGTGTTTTAGAACTATTTTTGCCCTAATTGTACATTGGGAAGAGCGACAGTTCCTTGCAAAACCAGGGCTTCCTAATAATGAATTTATAAGAATAAAACTTGTAAAGTGTGTTTGACAGTATTTAGCAGCTGCAGAATTTCGTCATTTGTTCCGTGATTTCATGCTGTCAAATCTGACAACATGAACTAGTGCCAATCTTTGCTTTGAAAGACAATTTCCTTTTTATAAAAATTCTAATTATTAAAGCTAAATTTGGATTTTGTTAAAAGGAAGTTGTTAGTCTTTTATATTTGTCAAATAGCTTTCAAAAACTAGGTTGGTTCTACCTTTGACAATTAGTCAAAACGGTATTTACTGAAAACCATAAATCATATGTTTTTCCACCTTCTGCTACCAATGGATGAAATTGCTGTCAGTGGCTAGGAAGGCACTGGTATTTTAGATACACATAAATCCTGGTTATCAGTTGCGTAGAAGTCTGGATTTATTAACCATTTTCAGACACGCTTAGTTGGGCACACTTAGACCTCATTTAGCTAAAGACACTATTGAGCACCCACTGCATTTGGAGGACAGGGTATTCAACCTGTGAAGTTAACTTGGATGTTGCCATAATTTGGGTCCTAAAGATATCCAACCCTTTGGTCTTTAAAATGACAGTGCTTTTAACACCCTTCTTGATTGAATTTACAGGTACTATAGGCAAAAGTTTGAATTAATGCAGATTAGCAGCTGCCACTGTAACCAATGCTCTGGATACAGGCTAGCTCAGCTCAGATGCTGCTGGCCTTCTGAACAGTTTTGTGCTTTGTCCAGTTTCTGTCACAACCCAGAAAGCACAGACCAGTTGTTCTACTGCTTACCTGAAAATAATGCATGTGACAATTCATGGTTTGGGGGCAAGATATACTTTCATTAACTAGCAGCAAGCTAGTCTCCTTACCTCTTTCCCTGCAATACACCAGACTTCTGGCTGCAGAACTGATGTAAGTGTGCAGTTGGCTGGTAATGAGGGATTTGAGCCCTTTTTCCTCCTTCCCCCACATGAACTTAATGTAGAGACTATAATGAGAGTTACAGTAAGTACATTTCTGACCATGCAGGAAACTTTGGTGCTGTTGTTCTGGGGCTTCTTTACTATGTTTTCATAAGTATAAGCAATAGAGGCAGGACCACTGAAGAAGTACTAAGGAAACATGAATTTTCTGCACCATCTGATGATACAACCATGAAACAATATTCTGAAACAGTATTCCTGAATGAACAGTTGTGAACTTACTGTATTATACTGCTGTAGTTCTAGCCTGATTCTGTGAGAAATAATGAAGCATATACATTAAAAATAAAGAGAAAAATCTTAGCACAGTGCAAAATATTGTAGAACACGTACCTACAAGGCACCCTAGTGCACACAGACTCATAGAATAGTTAAGGTTGGAAGGAATCTCTGGAGATCGTCTGGACCAGCTCCTGTGCACAAGCAGGATCAGTTGAAGCAGATTGCTCAGGGCCATGTTCGGTCAAATTTTGAGTATCTCCAAGCATGGAGACTCCACAACCTCTGTAGGAAACCTGTGTTCAATCAGCCTCGATTTTAAAAAGTAAGTTTTTTCTTATGTTTAAAAGGAATTTCCTGTATTTCGGTTTGCGACATTTGGCCCTTGTTCATTCACTGGCTCCCACAGAGAAGAGCCTTGCTCAGTTTTCTTTGTACCCTCCCATCACATATTACACACATTAATGAGATGCCCCTGACACTCTGTTCTCCAGGATGAGCAGTTCCAGCTCTCTCAGCCTCCCCTTGTATGACCCTCACTTGTCTTTGTGATCCTTTGCAGATCCCGCTCCAGTAGGTCCATGTCTCTCTTGTACTGGAAAGCCCAGAACTGGACACAGTACTCCAGGTGTGGCCTCACCAGGTCTGAGTAGAGGGGCAGGATCACCTCCCTTGACCTGCTGGCAGTGCCCCCACCTCATGCAGGTCAGGATGGTGTTGACCTTCTTTGTGAAGCTTATATGCTCTAGTGTTGTGTGGCAAATTTCACTAGAGAGAAATACAATTTTAGGGGAAGTGAGCTAGCTTGAATTAAATTTTTTAAATGGCAAAATATGGCCTCACTGAAGTGAACAATGTGTGCTAGCAAACTACAGGAGAGAAACTGTCAATCTGAGAATGAGACAACTGCCTGCAGAGGCTTCAGTGATCAATGAAAGCAACCTGAAGAGCCACCAGAGTACGGTGTATTTCTTGGGAAATCTCTTGGCCTGGGAATAAGCCTTGGGTTGGCACTGGGCAAGGGGCTAGGATATCTAGTAGGCTACAAAGCTACCAAATAATACCCTGCAGCCTGGGGGAGGGCTCTGTATAAGCTCCATTTTTATGTAATTATCTTCTTAATAGAGTTGGATTTGGTTACATATCTAAAATATCCCTGCTGCTGGCTTTGCATAAAGCCAGTTGTAAGGAATAGTTAGGGATGAGTCTTTGTGTTTTCCTCTTGCTGTGCTTCCAGGTATTTAGTCATGAGAATATGATGAGGAACTGTTTTGATTTTTTTCCCCCACATGCTGGGTGATTAAGGACCTGAGTGCTGAAGACCCACTTCCCCCTTCCTTGAGCATCATTTTCTCTTCCACCCAATTTGCAATATGTTCTTTAGGCTCTGCTGGAGCTCATGAAACATTTATACCTGTGGTTATATGGTACATTTTGTAGCACTTGTACCCTGGTATTACTGTGTGCCTGTAGCCACACAGCATCCTTGTGTCTAAACTGAGGGACATGGATTTGACTGATGGACCACTTGGTGAACAAGGAATTGACTGGATGGACACACTCAAAGGGTTGTAGTCAGTGACTTAATGTCCAGGTGGAGACCAGTGACAAGTGATGCTCCTAAGGGACTGGTGTTGTGCCTGACACTGTTTAACATCTTTGCTGGCAACATGGACATTGGGATCGAGTGCACCTTCAGCAAGTTTGCCAATGACACCAAGCTGTGCAGTGGGGTCAACACGCTGGAGGGAAGGGATGTCATCCAGAGGGACATGGACATGCAGGCCTGTGTAAACCTCACAAAACTCTACAAGGCTTGATGCAAGGTTCTACAGATGAGTCAGAGCAATCCCCAGTACAAGTACAGGCTGGGTGGTGAATGGATTGAGAGCAGCCCTGAAGAGAAGGTCCTGGGGGGTGTTGGTGAATGAGAAGCTCAGCATGGCCCAGCAATGTGCGCTCGCAGTCCAGAAGGCCAAGCACATCCTGGGTGGCATCGAAAGAAGCATAGCCAGCAGGGCAAGGGAGTTAGTCTCCCCTTCTGCTTTACTGGGATGAGACTCCACCTGGAGCACTGCATCCAGCTCTGGAACCCTAACATAAGAACGACATGGACCTATTGGAGTGAATCCAGAGGAGGGTCACGAAGATGATCAGAGGGCTGGACCACCTCTCCCATGAAGACAGGCTGAGAGAGTTTGGGTCATTCAGCCTGGACAAGAGACTACTCTGGAGAGACCTTATAGCGGCCTTCCAGTACCTGAAGGGGGCCTACGAGAAAGCTATAGAGGGACTTTTTTATGGGGGCATGTAGTGATAGGGCAAGGGGATGTGGCTTTAAAATGAAAGAGGGTAGGTTTAGATTAGATATTAGGAATAAGTTTTTTATTGTGAGAATGGTGAAGCACTGGCACAGGTTGCCCAGAGAAGTTGTGGATGCCCCATCCCAGGAGGTATTCAAAGCCAGGTTGGATGGGGCCTTGAACAACCTGGTCTTAATGGTAGGTGTCTCTGTCCATGGGAGGGGGTTGGAACTAGTGGTCTTTAATGTCCCTTTGAAACCAAACCATTCTGATTATATGATATCTGCCATGCTGTTTACATGAATTATGGACCTAAATGTTCTGTCTGAAAACATGCATGAAAGCAAGTTATTCTCTGCTTCCTTCCTCCCCCAGCATCATACCTGTCCATGATTATATGTTGTCAGAATTTTATGTCTGGCCCTAGTTAATGCTCTTTCATTTCATGGTGGTCCTATTTCTTGTCTCAGACCTTCAATACTGATTCTGTACTTGGATGTCCATGCTGATTTGCCAAAACCAAAGAAATGAGTATCCATAAACAAAAGGGAACTGGACAGAATGATTGCACTCGTTCCTTGTTTTTCAACATATTGCAGTCTTATTTGGGTTTTAATTTGAAATATAACTGTAAAATTAAAAGGAAGCCTCGCAATGTTCATAAAATCTCTCAGAAAAGGAGTCTTTTTAGCTAGCTTAAAGAAACCCATGACACATGAAATGTGTTACCTGTGGGCCCCAGTTTCTCTGTGGCTGCCACTGCTGTGAAGAAACTCTTTCTGATGCAGCGTGTGGCCAAAAATCACTTCAGGCTCCCATGTTCCAGGAGGGTCCCAGTAGTTAAAAAGGTACTTAATTTTCTGATTGTGCTGAAGTTTTCAGTTTAGGAGAATGCTGAAAAACAACTCACAAGTTCATCTGAATGCTCTGCATAGCTGGATTAATTTCCAGGCTGTTTTGTGGGTTTTGAAGGAAACTATATCTGAAGGAGGTTTTTGCAGTCCACCTGCTTGATGGGTTGGGATTGCCCAGGGAAGCAGTGCAACAGCAGGAGAGTCTCGGTGGAAGAACCCGTCCATATCAGCCTCTGGAACAGCAGGCTCACTGAGGGTGGAGCAGTTGGAGGTGCTGACTGTGTCTGCTGGACATGTGTGCTAGAGGGGAATTTGTGGCCAAGTTTTGGAGCTGAAGGAGGAGAGGAGCAGACTATATGTATTGTATCAGAGAAGATGGAAAAAGGATTGAGAGTGTCTTCACAGAGACCTTGCAGAGAACCTGAATGTCCTGACTGTGCAAAACAGGGCAGCCAGAGTCTGTGAGCAGTTGTGATGTAAGTGGAGGAACGCTGTGTTGAGGAACACTGGAGGCTTATGACTTCTGTCAAAAGTTGTCCTTAAAAGGTTGCTGTCTTATCCTGAAAAGGGAGGTCAGGCAAATTCTCTGTTGAGTGGATAAATGCAAATGTGCCCATCTCCAAAAAATCCCAGAATTTTCACTTGAAGAACTACAAGCCAGTCAGCCTTACTTCAGCCCCTGTGAAAGTCATAGAGTGAGTCCTTTTGGAATATGTTTCTGGGCAAATTGGTGATTGAAACAGTCAGAATGGATTTCTTAAGGTAAATCATTCCTGACCAACTAAGTTGCCTTGCCATGACGAAACGACAATCTTTGTGGATGAGAAAGTACTGTGTCATTGGCCTTGGATTTAACAGAAAGTTCTGTACAGTTTCCCACAATATTCTCATGTGCAAATTGTGGCCTTACTGTCTGGATGGACTAGCAACAAATAGAAACCTGTCTGGATATTTAGGCTCAGAGTGTAGCAGTTAATGGTTTATGCTCTGCCTGGATACCAGTGGAGTGCCACAGGGGTTTCTACCATTTAATATCTTTTTCACTGACCTGAAAAAAGACAACAGAATGCATTTTGGTTTAAGTTTGCAGATGATGCCATACCGGGAGGGCCAGTAGATAGGACTGGATTTTCATCTATAGGGACCCTGATAAACAAAAGTGGGTTGACAGGAATCCTGGGAAATTCAGTGGGGCAAATGCAAACTCCTTCATCTGGGAAACAATGTACCAATGTGGGGCTGCAAACTGACTGACTGGTGGCAGTTCAGCAGAATACTTTGGCAACCTAGCAGATGGCAAGCTGAATATAAGCCAGCAGTGTACCTTGGTAGCAAAGAAGGCCAACAGCATCCAGCAGCTGGGAAATCAAGAGGATGTATTATCCTGTAGTCAGTACTCACTAAGCATTATCTACAATATTGCATCTTTTAGACCTTTTCCATCTTCCCTGATACGATACATGTAGTTTTGGACCCCACAATACAGGAAAGGTGCTGATGAGCTGCTGTGAGTTCAGCAGAGGACACCAAAATGGTCAGGGATTGATCGGGAGCACTTACCCTCAGAGAGGCTGAGGGACCTGGTCTTGCTTAGCCTGGAGAAGAGATGGCTTTAGGGGGAACCTGTTAGTGCCCTTCCAGTACGTACAAGGGGTTTATTCAGAAGATGGACCCAGGCTTTTCCAAGCACTGTGTTGGTTGGAGGATGAGAGTTATTTGGCATAGACTGAAATAAGAGACTCAGAGTGAATATAAAGAAAAGCTTTCTCATCATAAGGGTAGTCAAGCAGTGAGCAGCTGCCCAGAGATTGTGTAGTCTCCATCCTTTGAGGTTTCAAGACTGACTGAGCAACCTGATGTGACATCAGAGCTGACCCAGCTGTGAGCACTTGGTTGGACTAGATCATCTCCAGAGATCTCTTCCAACCTCAAATGTCCGGTGATCCTGTGTGTGTAGGAGTATGTAAGTACAGATTATGTACAGAATGAGTTTTGTGGAGACCATATATGGAACATGTCTTTACAGAGGCCGCAAAAGTGGTTCACTTCTGACAAGTAATGTATACTTTTTTTAAGAAGGAATATTCAGATTTCCACGAAGAAGAAAAAAAAAAAAAAAGCCACTGTAACTGCTTTTCTCTGCCTCCCCAGTTCTTTGCAGATCTTATTTTAGCCCAGAACTGGCAAGGTCTGAAATGTTGTCACCATATTCATGCACACATCCCTTGCTTAGATTCATGTTGAATGCATCTCTGTGAAAGATTTAATAAATGACTTCCATTTACATCATTTATGTAGTGAATAGAGCATGAAAGGCGGAAAAAACAGCTTTCAAAATATCAGTGTAGCTGTTCTATTTGGAGACAACCCTTCAAATACCTGAATTATTGCATGTCTATTAAAGTGAAGACAGTAAGGGTGATACATGTATTCTAGGTAAACACCATGCTGGTGTTTGACAGTTTGCAAATAATTTACACAATAAATGTCCCCTACTGTAGTCTAAATGCATCTCTCAGATATTTCCAACTGGGCAGCATAGATGTAATCAAGAATAATTGAAGAGCTGATTTTGTGCTGTGTTAACACAACTGTCTTCCTGAATATGTTAGGATGCCTAACATGTTGGCTTTCTCCATGATCATATTGTTTGAATTGGATGTGAAAGAATGGTTAGTACTGTTTAGTAATAATCTGTCATAAGAATCTTAAATAGCTTAGAAAAAAATTCATAATTATGTCCCTAAGACTGATGGTATTTAGATCTTGCAGTGATAAAGGTTTTTTGGTCTTGCCTCAGAATTACTTTCAGAAAAAGAAGTATGCTCTCAACCTAATCATGTCAGCATCAGAACACCTGCAAAAATAGATCAAAAGAAAAAGTGGAATTACTGAGATTTGCTTGCTATGAATAGCACTAGTGTGAATGTGTTAAGCAATCATGTTCTCTGTACTGAAAATGCAACATACCCAGGGGAACCAATACAAAAGAAAACAAATTTGGGACGTATTGACTATTTTAGATAGCAGTTTTGACATTTTTCCAATCCTTTTGTTTGCTCCTTTCTGTGGGGTAGTGAGTGGGGATCATCAGATGTGCCTCAAGCTGGAGGATGACCATGAGAACTGGAAATTGAGTAATTGTTGGGTTTTGTTGTGACAGAAGCAAAAATCGTACTTGATTACTGAAGTCTTAATGACTGATCATCTCCCTTGGGTGCCTGGCCTAGAAACCAGCCAGTGCAAAGTGATCAGCTCTCAAAGCCTGTGCGCAGCAAACATCAAGGAGGGAACATGCTTTGTTTACAGATGGACGTCAGTGTGGTGGGATGGGAAAGGCACCAAGCTTCTATCAGGGTTAGAGAACTTCAAAGGCTGTGTCTATAACTGGTACCTTCCACTTTTCTGATAGCAGTTTTGTGCTAGTTTGTGATAGTGTAATGATGTAAGTAAGCATGGCCAAAAAAAAGAGGTGATTATCACAAGACTGCCTAAAACTGCTAGAGATTGAAAACCAACTAATTGGGTAAGAATGTGCTTATCGTCAGGCCTCCTTAACTGCTATTCCTTTGTAGCCATTTGATCTTCCTTAAGAAGGGAAACTATTAGTCTGTTCCTTCAGCTCCGTATTTTTGTTTTGCAAAAACGCAAAAATGCTTTAAAAAACACCAGAAAACCCAAACCACAGCAAAATAATTGCTGCTAAGGGTTTGTTTTAATAGTGTTCCTCAGAACACAAAGGAAATGTTAGCTCTGTCCTTCCTTTCATACCAGTTCACGTGTCCTGTGTGTATCAGTATTTGCTGGGAATTGGAGAAGAGGAAACAATGTCCTTTAGAGCACAGAACCTAAGGAGGAGTTCAGTAAAACCTTTTGAAAGATTTTGTGATGATTTAATGAGTCTCAGCTGAAGTTAAGCCCTTGACATGAAGATAAAGGTGTTGAAATACTTCTGTCACTACATACATTACTACTTACATTATTTTCTTCATGCTCAGGTGAGCAGAGCATAAGCAGGAGCTTCATTTAGCCCAGTGGAATTAGAGGAAGTGTATGGAGGATGGGATTTGCAACCCTTGTACTGTTGTTTGGTTATCAACACATTTACATTAAAAATACTTATTAGTGCATTAAGTTACTTTAATTTGCTGCTATTTTAAAGATACTGACAAGATCTCTCTAGGTCCCAAGTCCCTCCCATCCTCCCCCAGCCTTTGCCTGTGATTCATGATCATTATTTAGCAATAATTATGCTGAAACTCCGTGTATAAGTTTCCAGTGTGTTAAATTACATCTTCAAATCTATTCTTGGTAATTGCTAGACATCAGGACATTGAACACTGCATCTTCTGACAAGTCTTTCTGTGTTTCTGTTCTAGATCCTTTATATTTGTCCTGATTGAATAATGCCCAGTGAAGGCACTGCTGTACCTGTGCCGCTTTCATATTTCTGAGTGTGCTAATTACAACCTGCTCACGTTCATTTGTCTTCGCATGTCCCAAATATGTCCCGTTTTCCCTTCTAGATAATGGAAGGTACAAAGCTCTGTTATTTGCTGTTATAGCTAAACTAAGTCAAATCAAGCAGAAGACAGGCCAAGGGAAGTTCAGAGAAAGCAGTCCTGACAAGTGTTAGTCCCAAAGCCTTGAAAACTCAGTGCAAACCCATGGCTTATTCCTGGCAGTGGCAATACTGGGCTGCAGGGTTGCAAGAACTGAAAGGGCAACTTAAGCAGTAGGCAAGACAGCATAGCTTGCATTCTCTTCTCTCTCTTCTCTCTTCTCTCTTCTCTCTTCCCTCTTCTCCCTTCCCTTCCCTTCCCTTCCCTTCCCTTCCCTTCCCTTCCCTTCCCTTCCCTTCCCTTCCCTTCCCTTCCCTTCCCTTCCCTTCCCTTCCCTTCCCTTCCCTTCCCTTCCCTTCCCTTCCCTTCCCTTCCCTTCCCTTCCCTTCCCTTCCCTTCCCTTCCCTTCCCTTCCCTTCCCTTCCCTTCCCTTCCCTTCCCTTCCCTTCCCTTTTTTTCAATTTTCAGCTATTGCAGAGCCTTTTCAGAGCATGCAGTGAGCGACTTCTTGATTTATGCTTGGCCCTAGTAACTAATCTGTAATTAAAATGTTTCTTCTGTGTGGGTTTTTACCCTCTGCTTACAGTCACAAATTTAGATTGATCAGGCTATGATAGTAGCTGTGACAGTTAACGTTTCTTATAGGACATTCTCATTGTAACAAACCAGCAAAATAGTACTGATTTTTTTCATGTATCCATTAAATTAAGAAATTGGTTGTATAGAAGTAACTGCTTTCTGGATAGAAGGTATCTTTTACGTTGAAACCTTACCAAACAGTATTTCAAAACAACTGAAAGATTTTTGTGTTTTGGCTGCAAATAAATCTGTTTGCTGGAAGTAGGTGAGGGCTCTTTAATTCCAATTTTCCTGTTTGTTGCTGAAGCAGTGAAGCATTCAGAAAAAGACAATTTCACTTTGATTAAATGCCTAAAAAGTTATCTGCTTGATAAAAAAAAAAGAAAGAAAGAAAAAGGATGTTGCATAAGCTTTTAATATTTAATTTCTATACTCTAAGTATCCGGAAGAACATTTAGTTCCTGTTTTGAAAGATGAATGCTGTATATTGGAAAGTGTACTGAAGGCTCATTTGCAGTCACAACGCTTGTTTGCTTCTCTAGTATGTACGTGCAGGGAAGAGTAGAAAGGGTTGAGTGGGCAGTTGGCAGTCATTCATTGTCAGTGATTGCTAGTCATTCATAAAAAACTGCAGAGCTGAGAGGTGGAGCCAGCAGCAGCAGCCGCCTTTCAGGCTCTTGCAGAAGACGAGTTTGTGCGATCACAGGCGATTTGAGAAGCTGCTCAAATATGGTATGATGAATGTAATGAGAAGATGTGTGCTAAATGCATCTAATTAAAAGGGGCTGCTTAGAATAAAGGAAAATGTTTTAATTTTTTTCTTAAGCCCACAATGGTTTGTGAACATGGAGATCTAATGGTTCTATGTTCATGTAAAGGCAATAAATCACTTTCAAGGAGTGCCCTCTCATTTATGATACCTCTGGAGTATGTCTTTTGCCCTTAAAATAAGTAGTTTTAGGAAATAAATGGGTCTTGATCCAGAGATAAAAGGGAAATTTTGAGGTGAGTAGGGAATATATTCTTGTACTGCATAAGTCTGAGACAAAAATGACAGCAAAGGTTTAATTTCAAGAAAAGAGTGTGTCAGAAACAGCAAGCCATCCTTTATGTTCTCACTCTAAAAATTGCTGCACCTCTATTTTTCCCCTCATTGCAATGACTGCCAATCTCATAGATGATCTCGACAAGATTTTGTCATTTATCCAAAGTGTGGAAGTTACAGCAGCTTGAAAGACTTCAATTTTTAATTTATAAATCTGATTTATTCAAAACTGTGTGTGAGTAAAAGCTATTGTATCAGCTGTTCTGTCTCTTCTAGTTTGGTCTATGCAGTTCCCAGCTTCTCAGAAAGCTGCAGAGCTGTCACTACAGGCTGATCTACGACTGGCTGGGACATGGTATTTTAGGCTGGGTTTATGTTCAGGTTGGCATTGCACCTAAATTTAAGGAATTCACCTGAAAGTAGAAGGTTCTTGGTTGTTAAGTCGAGGTTTAGGGTCCTAAACTCAAAACACTTATTCCCTTACAGAACCAAAAATCTCCCTTGAGAAATGGAATAATCATGCTTGAATTTACTGTATTTGACCTATTTGCAGATGGACTCCTGGGTCCAATATTGCTCTAAGCATGGTCTGGAAGAATATAATGCTGGACTAGGAGATTTCATTTTAAATGAAGGTCTGGAACCCTGTCTGTGTATAGTTTAGAAGGCACCTCAGACTGAATGTGTTTGTTCCTTATCAGATGGCAGAATTTCAAAGCGACCTCAGTCTCTCTCGAATAAATTGCTAATTAGATTGTACACTGTAGGCTCTTTGAAGCTTTTTCAGAAGCTCTGACTAAAATATATATAAGCCAAACATCACTATGGCAATGTTCCAATGAAAGTGCATGTATGCTTTATCTCCTTTTGAGGAAGCTTCATGTTGTAGTTCAGGCAGCTCAAACTATGGCAGTCACCGTTTTCAGTAGGAGTGAGTGCATATCCCCTGGGGCTCTGGTTTCTCTTTGTTCTCAAGAATTTCTCAGTGCTCTCATTAGTATTAACAAGTGTAATCTATGTACATCAAAGAAAAATACACACTTGAAGAAAGAATGTTCTATGTGACCTGCTGAGAGATTAGTGTATGCAAGATCAGCCTGGAGGTGAGGCTTCTCCAGGTGTGTTACTTTTTCTCATAGAGTGGACTGGCAGAGTCTCATGCACCAATAAATACACCTTCCTGCAGTAGACTGGTTTCCTCTTTTGAGATGGAGAAGTGACCAGTTGCTCAAGTCCAGCAACACACAAGGGGTTTGACACCTTTCTTATCCACAGGTACATGTGCAGTTAATTTACTCTATCAAAGTGAAGTGATTTACAGGTGCCTAGAAAATAACTGTTCATGAGATTACGTGGGTGTTAAATGAGTGTGCTTGGTTCCTTGCATTTTGAAAAATGAAGTGTTGTACAAATACAATTTTATAAACCATCTTTCTTCATTTTTAAGACATTTCACAACAGAGGGAAGAAATCAAATGTGAGCTTGCATTGCACCTTAGTAATACTTCATTTTTCAGAAGTTTCAGGTCTGTTAATTTTAAGGCTATTCAGCTGGGTGATATTTGGAAGTTGGCTTGAAGTCCTTGTCTATTACTGGAGAGCAGCTGATATTAGAGATGAATGGTACATAGCTGTTATGTACAGCTCTAAACATTATATAGGGGAATGTGATGCCCTGAAAACATTCTCAGACCCAGGCAGGCTAGTCCCACTTTAGTAATTGAGCATCCAGCTATTAAAGATACCTTTTTAGATTCCTAATGATCTCTTTTATTGCAACAGTCAGAAAGTAGAAAAGCAGGAGCAGCAGCAGATCCATCACAGTACTTTCTGCTGACCTACTGCTGATGAGTACATGTACTGCAATACGCTGGGTTGCTTTTAATTTCTCTTTGCAGTCAGCTCTGCAGGTTTTCATGTTCCGAAGTAGGTAACATTTTACAATGTTGGGGATTTTTTAAGAGATTCATCCTTTTAAATAAAAGAGATAAAAGCCAGTCTGTCAGTGAAATGCATCTCACAGCTGTAGTCAGATTGGCAGTTTCTATTTTTAACTTGGCAACTTCCCCATGTAACAGGCTACAGCTTTCTGTGACATTTCAGATATAACTAATATCCTCTCAATCTTTGGGAGGCTCATCTTATTTTACATCCCCCAAACAACAGCAGTGGATGCTTCTGGAGAATGAAGGGAAAGGGCTACACAAAGCTGAGCAGCTCATGTGCTCTCCCTATGTAGCCTCATCTACCATCTTTTATTAGTATTAGAGCCAAAACATAGGACTGAATGGACTGTTTTCCCAACCCAGTAAAGTATTTTTTGTGCTCCTGTGTTGTTTCTTGGAGTTCAGTGTTAACAACTAAATACAGAAATAGATTTATTTGATAAGAAAAATCATAGACCTATATTTGATTCTTTGTCCTGGAACATTAGAAAAAAACCAAAAACCAAACAAACGCCTCTGTGACAGAAGGGCCATGGCTGCTGCAAGGCTGAGAAACTTACCTGCAGAAACATTTCTCTGTGTTTTGTCTTTGTTGGCAGTACGCATTCTAACCAATATCTTTTCCCAGTGCAGATTTACACAGATTGCTTCTGCCTGCTCCTGTGGTTTTCTGCTTGCTTCTGTGTGAAAATGGGAAAATGTGAAAGAGCTGGTAGTACTGGCTAACTGACTAGTACTCAGCTGCCATCCAGACAGCTAAAATAGGATGCATCAGACTATGTATAAACATCTGCAACATCACTGACTTCTTCTAGGGTGGTTGGTTATAAAAAAAACCTGGTTTATTGAAAGGAATAGGAAACTCTGCATCTAGACTCCCTATGGCTCAGTCTAAAGTAAATATGGACAACAAGTGAGATATTCCTACATGTGCCTTTTTCTCCTGTCTATGCAAGAACCACAGGGTGACTGGCTCTAATGTGGTTAAGTAAAGTCACAGGAGTCAAGTCTCTCTATGTATGAAAAAACCCTTCCGAGATAGAGTAGTGGAGTTTATTTCCTAAGCCAAGTAAGTTTTCTTTTACATCTTTCTAGGTAGCTGTGTGTTCTGTCATTTCTTGTAGCCTAGATGCAAGGACAAAAATCTGGACCGTGTTTAAGAACTTAAAAATTCAGATAAACTCTTTACTATAATCTCTCACATCACTGATGAGACTTTATCAACCCACTCAAAAATCTCCCTTTAAGCATGACTACTTTCAAAAATCATTCCCAAAGTACCTGTTTCTATGTGAAGACAGTACATGTTTATGCACGCTTCCCCTTGCAGTTCTGTCTTGTATGGCTGTAATGGAGACTTCCAGGAAAAGTGTATTTGGAGAACCATAAGGAAACCCTCCACAGTGAAGGTTATTTTCTTAGCTTATTCTGTTGGAACTGCCATGTAATCTGGTTCCAAATCCTTTACTCCTGGAAAGCTGACCCTTTCATCTTGTGTTACAGTAGCGTAGATAGGGTTTAAGACATCTAATATCTCCTTGTGTGATTTTATGAAGAAGGCTTTTGGAGCCTATTGCAGTTAATTAACTAGCAGCTTGTTTTTGATTTGGAGAGTCTTCATCTGATTGATTCTGGAAGTTACTGCAGAATTGTCTCTAGTAGGAGATGGGGAGGAATTTCTGACAGAGGGGCAATGGAGCGCCTGAATGTACTGGCTAAGAGCAGCACCGTGTGTGCCATGGCAGTGTTCCCTAGCCTGCTTCCAGCACCCAGCCCTCTCTGACAATTGAGTGGATGGAAAAGGCAGGTATTGCCCTCCTTGAGATCCAGAAATTGGAGCCTGACCTTGCATGCACCCTGTAAGCACCTTTTCCGTTTTGTTTGTATGAACTAGTGGCAGACAGGCCAAATCCTTTTGAAGTTCCTTCTGTTTATATTTACTATTTAATATAATCTGACAAGCATAGAGCTTAGTCTCTCAGTAGTGTGTGGGTTTTGGGAAACCTATATCTGCTTTTCTGCAAATGTATGGAGCTGGAAAGTGATAGCCAGGCTTTTTTCATAGTGTGAGTGACATAAACGTAAGCCACAGTCCTGTTGGATGATGGAGGGGAAGATGATAATACTGTCTGATCCGAGAGAACTTTGATAAACATCAAGCACAAAAATGTCTGTTCTGTTCATATATTCTAAGTTAATGTTGAAGACTGGCCTCGTTGTAGGAAGCATTTCTTTTCTACAGAGTAGCAAAGTTCTGTAGTTCTGTAGTTCTTTGCTACAGAGAAAAAAATGAATGACCAGAAAACAAAAGCTGATTTAGATGCGGGAAAAAGTGTATTTGCTGCACTGTAACAAATAATTTTGAATGCCCAGGGGCACACATGAGAAAATGGAAAGAAGATGCAAAGGATGGGAAGTAGGAAGAATGAAGGCAGATACTGTGTGAATGGAAGTGTGTGTGGTTTTTAACTTCTTGAACCATAGGGTACCATAGGGTTTTTGCTTAGAAAGTGTAAATCTACCGATCTGTGAAAAATGTGCAAAAACCATGTTCAATTCCATATCATGATTAGAAATGGCTACTTTTTAATTCTAAACTGGGTGGAAGGGGAAAGGTGTAATCAGTATAAAAGCACTTTTAATATAATTTTTCTAACAAATTTATAGCTCAAATATTTCCAAGTTTTGAAGAAAATCATGCTTGCTTTAGATTCCTAGCTGTATAAATCTTGTATAAATATGAAGACACATGCTTCTGAAAATCCTGTTTTGTAATCCTTCTATCTGCTGGGAGTAAAGGTAATTTGCATGAATTTACCATCTAGAAAGCAAAATTGAGTCAGTGAGTTCCCCAAACAACAGGTTCACCTGTAGGTGAAAGCTCTGTGCATCTGTGGATTAAATATTTTTTTTGATAAATCATTTGTTGTCATTATACTACGATTCAGGGTCTCAGGCCAGATGTACTAGGGGTTAGACTAAGGCTTAGACTCTTCCAGACCTGAAGAATTTTAAATGTAAACCCTGGGTTAAAATCCTGCGTTACCACGAGCTTCCTGTAGCAACAGTGTGCTTCGTTGGCACAACTCCCTTTCATGCAAAAGGGTTTAAAAGAAAAATCCACTTTTTCGCCCCTAGTTGTAGTCTTTCTGATAAAGAAAAACCATCCCTTTCATCCTTTTTTTCCCAATTGGTTGCTTAGGTGTAATATTAAAAAGCTTCATCCAGGTTGGGGTTCGGAGGGGGAAGGAAGGAATTGGCAGTTTTCTGTGGTATGTTTGTGGGGCTGCTGCCCTTCTTGACTGGGCTGGCTGGACTGTGAGATACCTGGGAATCCCAGACAAATAACTGCTATGTGTTAGCAATGAGCCAGATGTCTGCTAAGAATGTAGGGATGTTTCATGCTTGCTGTGGAGTCAGAGGAGACTGTGCAGCAGAGAGCACAGGCGAGCACCGTGCCGTGAATCATCTGCTGCGCCTTCCTGCACCTGCTCTGGCCACCTGGGCACTCAGTAGTCACCCTTCACACGTTGTTTGAGGAACACATCCGTGGGTATGCGTGGGATTTTGTAGACAGAAAAGTGAAGCCATTGCTCCTCCCCAGGGAGATGAGAAGGGGAAAACCTCTGCTGTAGTTACAGCTAAGTTTGCCCAAATAAAGTCCAGCTGTCATCACTGAGACCAGAAACATGGAAGTAATAAAACACATCACTTGCTGAATTTATAATCTGTGATGCTGCTTCAGTGCACTGAAAAACTGAAGCTGCTGCGTAAAAATCCAGTGTAGCTTTGATCCTATCCCTGGGACAAAAAAATTACTTATATTTGTATAAAATATAATTCATATCATACATATAAAGTAAAAAATAACGATAAAGAGTGGTTAATGTTTCTTTGCTCCCTGTGATTTTCAGTTTAATGACTTAGATAAAAGTAAAGTGATTGCAGTACCCTCTTCTTCTTGACATGTCTTCAATTTTTTGAGAAATCAGTTGCCAATTCATAAAACTAATCCTCTTAGAAGATGGCCTATATTCTAGAGCCTTTTATTTCTAGTGGCTTGTAACAAAATGAACCTGAGTATACTGAGATGTAAAATGCAAAGCCAGAATAAATGTAGAGCAGTTGAGACTACCCTAGAGTTCAGATAAAATACGGTACCAAGCAATCTAAGACATTCTTCCTGAACAGCCAGTTACTGACTCAGAATTCAGTAGCTTGTTAGCCCATTTCTAAAACAAGCTTTTTGTTCCAGGCTCTTTCATGGGACAATAAGAGCATCTGCCATACAGACAGATTTCTGAATGCATCTCATCTAAATGCACCAAAATATGGTATTGTGAACAATGGTGGTTTTCTCTTGCTCTTAAATTATTAAGTTTATCCATGAAGTCTGTGCCCAAATCACTTCTTGTCCTGTGCCATTTATCGCTGTGTTGCTGTCTGTATGGGGAAGGAGGTGGTGAGAGAGATCTGTTTCATAATTCTTTTACAAAATAAACTTCAACATTTTTTCTCCTGATTGAGGGTAAATCTTTGGAGTATGTAAGATCTTGTGAAAAAACACTCTTCACTTTGTCCTGCATGCCATTTTGGTCCAGTTTTTCATTCTAGGTTTGAGGGTATCCCCGTTTCTATACCTTGTTCCTTTCCTGTTTTCTTTGACTTTGTATTTTTTCCATTTATTATTTACTGATATCATTTATTCAGTACAAAGGATAATTTATTTAACACTATGAAAAGAAGAACATTAAGTTACTAGTACAAACAGCAACAAAAGAAGGAAGAATAAAGTCTCAAAAAGGACAAATAATACTGAACTAATGCTGCACAGTTAAGGTTGGTGGGAATTGGGCTTCTACATCATTCTTATTGGAATATCAGCTGCTCTTTTTTTCATAGTCTGACAGCCATCACTCATGCTTCAATTACGTTCTTTTTGCTCATGGCTGTAGTGCTCAAGATCTGTCTCAAAGGCCTCTTCAACTAAAGCAGTCTAAACCCCAGCCTTGTGCATTGCATCAGCTGGTGACAAATGAGCAGGTGCCCTGTGAGGTCATCCAGGCGCAGGAAGGGAAGGCACTTCAGCAACACATGTGGGGCTCTTCTGTTCTTCAGGAGCTGGAGTTGATCAGACAGCTCTGAGGTGGAGGAGAACAAGGCGCTGCAAGGGCTGTTGCTCCACCAGAGCAAAACAGACGTGGATGGAAAAGATCATATTCTGCCAAAATGACTGTGAAAATGTCCTCAACTGCTCCTAGTTCTTTCTAGTTTTCTTCTGTGTTAATACTGGCTGGTATGTTTTTCTTTTTCAATCAAGCTAGGGTAGAGGGAGTAGTTTGGGTTTCTCTTCTTGCCCATTGTAACATTTCTCTGGAGCAGAGACTAGGTCATATTTTGGTGTGGGCCAAAGTCCAAGTAGAACTTAATCTGGCTGTGCCATAAAAAGCAATAAAAATGTTTCTTTAAAAAAATCAGCAACAAAAGGAGGTCCAAGGAGAATCTCTAGCCTTCATTGGATGCAGGAGGAGATATAGTGACAAAGGATGAGGAGAAAGCTGAGGTACTTATTGCCTCACATCTTAATAGCAAGACCAGTTGTTCTCTGGGCATCCAGACCCCTGAGCTGGAAGAACAGGGATGGGGACCACAGTGATACCTCTGTAATCCAGGAGAAATTATCAGTGACCTGCTACACCATTTAGTCTATGGGCCCTGGTGGCATGCACCTGAGGGTACTGAGGGAGCTGGCAAAAGTGCTCACTGGGGCACTTTGCATCATTTACCAGCAGTCCTGGATAAACAGGGAGATCACAGCTGGTTGGATGATGGCAAATGTGACATCTATCTACATGAAGGGTTGGAAGGAGGATCTGAGTAGCTACAGCCCTGTCAGTCTGACTTTGGTGCCAGAGAAGGTCATGGAACAGATCATCCTGAGTGCCATTGCGCAGTACATGCAGGACAACCAGGGGATCAGGCCCAGCCAGCCTGGGTTTAGGAACGGCAGGTCCTTCTGTGACAAAGAGACATGCTTAGTGGATGAGGGAAGGAACGTGGATGTGTCTACCTGTACCTTAGTAAAGCCTTTAATTCTGGCCCCACAGGATACTCCTGGAGAAGCTGGCAGCCCATGGCTTGGTGGTGCACTTTTCACTGGCTAAATACTGGCTGGATGGCTGGGCCCAGAGAGTGGTGGTGAATGCGAGTCACAGCCAGTTGTTGGCCGGTCACTACTGGGCTCCCCAGGACTCAACATTGGGGCCAGTCCTGTTTAATATATTTATCAATGGATGAGGGAATCAAGTGCACCTTCACTGGGTTTGTGGGCAACAGCAGCTTAGATGGGAGTATTAATCTGGTGGAGGGTAGTAGAAAGGCTCTGCAGAGGGCTCTGGACAGGCTGGATCAATGGGCCTGAGGCCAACATTATGAGGTTCAACAAGACCAAGTGCTGGGTCCTGCCCTTGGGTCACAACAACCCCATGCAGTGCTACAGGCTGGGGCTGCAGAGCGCTCAGTGGAAAAGGACCTGGAAGTGCTGGTTGACAGCAGCTGAATATGAGGTGTGCACAAGCGGCCAAGAAGGCCAATGGCATCCTGGCCTGTATCAGCAATAGTGTGGCCAGCAGGACCAGGGAAGTGATTCTTCCCCTGTGCTTAACACTGGTGAGGCTGCACCTTGAGGCATTGAAGGGCTGGAATGAATCCAGAGAAGGGCGGTGGAGCTGGTGAAGGGTCTGGAGCAAAAGTTCTGTGAAGAGCAGCTGAGGGAGCTGGGGTTGTTTAGCCTGGAGAGGAGGAGGCTCAGGGGAGACCTTATCACTCTCAGTGATCTTAAGGATCTTTTCCAACCTAAACCATTCAGTGATTCTGTGATGTTGTTGATTTACAGCATACAAAAAAGCCTGAAGAAAGACCCTATTGCAAACCTACCATGTTTTTGTAGAGCCTCTGTAATTGTGAGGAGACAGGAGAGTGGAAAGCTGCTTACAAGCTTTCTGGAAAGTTTCATCTGGTGTTGAGGAGGAAGGACCGGAATTCTGAGGAGGCCCTTCTGTATTTCCCTACAGGGATTTACTGGTTTGCATCCTTGATCTGGTGTATGACATCTACAGTGTGATGTAGGGCAGCTGACAAATCACAGATACTGTCTGTATTACTAGCTTTGTAAAGAAAGGGACACACCATGCAGTGTTGTTTCTTCAGGACACCCTTAGAAATTAAAGGCAGGCTTCTCATTTGCATCCTTCATACGCTGGAAAGCTCCCTCTTCAAGGAGACTTGTGAAGCTCTGTGAGCATTGTTTACCATGGAAATGCTTCTGTACCTCCTATATTCTGAAAACAGTTTATTTCCTGGTGTAATTGTTTTGGTCATATAAGTCTGTGGAAAGATAGTTTATCTTGATTATTTGCCACAAAAGTATGCCATGCCACATGCTTCTAGTTTGCCATGCTGAAAGAAAATCAAATAGGAACAATTGTAACATTATGCTCTGGTCTAAAAGAAGAGTTACTTGCTCAAAAGCAATTTACTTTTCTCTTGTTTTTTCAGCTTGGATACCTGTGGAATTAGTGACCCTTCTAGACATGATTTCAAAACCGCTTCAGGGGAGAAAACTGCTTTCAGTTGGTCAGACGGTTCTGTCGTAAAACAATGGTGATATGTTAATATGTATTGTTACTGCAGTTTAAATTATTTTGCTTTTTAATACTTCAAAGCTTTTCTGTAGGTGATGGTGATGATAGCTTGCTTTTCAAATGTGTGCAAGTTGTCTATCTTCATGAAGCAGATCTTGGGGAACAGCAACACTAAATAAGGGCACAGAAAATCCCCATCCATCAGTTAGAGTAGCTAGGGAGGCATGAATGAGAGAAAATATTTCACATGGAATATTCATGCTATTCTGAATATTTTTAAGTCTTTGTATGCTAGCACCCAAAACCACATTTCAAGTAGTATTTAAAGATTAGGAATCTGCTGATTTAGAAGATCAATGAAATTAAAAGATAAGCTGCGATGAAGTGACAGGCTTGAAACAGTCTAACAACACTTGTTCACACAAAGGAAAAACAAAATGAAAAATTTTACCAAAAACTAGTTAGCACCAGAATTTTGGGAAATGTTATTTATTACTTTTTTTTCAAATGAAGTTTTGTGGGTTTTGAGCTGTGATTTGTAGATAACTTTAAATCTTTTGATTTCAGTAGCAACCATGCTTTTGCTTCACGCATATGTTCAGATGGAACACATTTGAATTCTGAACTGGAAAGCACTTAAAATGAAGTACAGCTTGAGTCCAGAACTGGACTTGCTGCTGATCACGTCTGTAACTGTGAAGGTTTTAGGTTTGATGGATGAGAGATAGACTTCAGATACCATAGGGATCTGCATAAAGTAAGGACCTAAACAGAAAAGCAGACCATTTCTTTGGAGTTACCTGAAATGAAGCTGTGATGGGATATGCTGTGTTGTTCTTCTGTAATTTTCTTTCTGTGTGTTCACAAGGTATTACAGTCGTAAATATTACCGTATCCCGCA
Organism: Corvus hawaiiensis; assembly: GCF_020740725.1. Classification (NCBI taxonomy): domain Eukaryota; kingdom Metazoa; phylum Chordata; class Aves; order Passeriformes; family Corvidae; genus Corvus; species Corvus hawaiiensis. The sequence continues at coordinate 31,401,840 of NC_063215.1, forward strand.
GCCATAGAGAGGAGGAGAGAAGATCCACCAGGCAGGAATTTTGCAGCAAGACTGATTTATTTAATTATTTTACAAACTCTTTTATAGACTTTTTCGTCATAGCCTAATTGGACAAAGGATCAGCCACCCCTTGGGGGTGATTGGCTAAAATCCTAAAACATCCATTGTCAAAATATTTTTCTGCTGTACCATAAACATAGTTCTACAAGGTCGCAGGTGTTCATGGTTTAGAGAACTTCTGCTAATCTCTTCATGAGAGAAAAGTATCCCACAGCTTAGAAAACAGCAGGGAAATTCCTTGCTAACAGCATTTTTGTATCCACAACAAGGCACTTATCATCATTGCATTTTGCTTAGATTTAAAAATAGAAATAGTGATAGCAGTTTGGAGAGGGAGCGTGTTTTTCTATCACTTTGGGAGAAACAGGCTGCTTAGTTCATAGGTTACAGGTTATATACAATAGATAAGAGAAAAAAAATGGTATGCTGTGTTAGGCAACTTAAATCTTTCCTTAAGGCTTAATTTGATAGCATTTTGGATTTTTAGCCAAGCAAATCTGTTTGTGAATATCCTCTGATATTCAGGGATTTTTTTGTTTGTTTGTCTTTGATCAAAGAAGACAGAAATGCCCACAAGCCAAAGTGTTTCAGAAGTCAGGTAGAAAAAATTACTGAGTTTGGCTATGATGCCTTAGACCACATTTTGGTTTTACATTTTTGTACCTGGAGTCCTTGATGTTTGGGTAGATGTATCTGACAGGACTTACCATGACCAGGAGTACATGTGCATAGTGTACCAGCTCCCCTTAAAAAGTTTGGAAAAAGTCAGATGGTAACGAAGTTCGAGCTCAGAAGAAGGCTTTGTACTCCCAGTACATGTATGTTGGTCAGGAAGCCTGTTCGAGAAGATTCCTTTGTGACTCTTTCCTGTAGGAGGAGGTGTTCCCTTCAGCGGATGAATAGAGACAGCTTGTCTTAATGGAGTGATTCGTAGTACAGAAAAAATCTCTCCAGTGTGACTTTACTCCTTCTCAGCAGAGGAATGATGACCTCTCCTTCTGAATTTCCAGGGCAGAAAAGGAGATTAGAAGGTGTTCTGTGTGTTTGATACTGTCTGCATCTGATAATGTTTCCTAGGACCACAATATTTTCTTTGTATTATCTGAGAAAACCAGGAGATCTGTCTAGGTAGTAGAAAAGGAGAGAATGCTTCAGTAATTGCTCTGCTGCTTAGTGTCTAAGGGATTTTCTTAGGTTGCCTTTATCACCACCTTTCTGCCATGTCTTGGTGTAATTTGATATTTTTAAATTTTTTTTTTTGCTTGAACCTTGCAATTTCAGAGACATAATTCAGTGAATTTGACATGTTGTGATAGAAGCCAGGAGAAATGCTTTTTAAAAATAAAAAATCCAGTTAATTTTTCTTAGACTACAAGTACAAAAAATGAACTAGTCATGTGATTGTCTATTGTTTTCAGTAGTCAGAGTTAATGCTTTTCTGGTGCCGTGACGCTGCATTTCAACCCAATCAAATCAAATTATGATTTAATAAGTTATTTTCAGATTTAACTATTCCACTGTTTTTTAATGCTAGGAACAGTTACAGGGAGACTTGCAATGTCACTGCAACATATTTTTTATTATATAATTGAAATGTGCTTCATTCTGAACTGTTTCAACATCACTTTTTTGTGGCAGAATTTACACAGCATGTAATTTTATCCTTATACTGCATTATCTATATTCTAGCTACTCACCCAATTAAGAGAAGTAAGAAAGAATACTGAGTCAATTAAATGAGCAAATTGACTGTTCTGAGGGTCTGTTTAACACGCTCTTTTACATCAAAACCAACAACATTTATCTGATGGAGAATTTCTTTGATTCTGACAAAAATGACAGCCTGTTACACATCTATGCTGGAGATGTACAGTGCTTCGTCAAAATACTGTTGCAGTCGACCAACAAAACATTCCAGTCTTCTGTGGACAAAAGAGCTAGGAAATATACAAAAACGTCTTTATAAACCACAATTATCTCTTTGGAGTGCAAGGTAACTATTATTTTTTAGGTTTACAATATTTGAGGAGGAGAACAGTTTGAAAGTGTTAAACCACTTTACCACCACCCTGTGGTAAAAAAATGAGTAAAAAAAAAAATCTATAGAAAATTAGCATTATATATTGCAATAAAAGCATTAGGCAATATTTTATCAGCTTGTGACCAGTATCATAGAAACGACTCATTGATTAACAGTGTTCTGGGTAAATAAGCACACTTCAAAATTTTGTATCTCAGTGTTAAATGCACATGTAACTTTAAAATACGGTTTTAGTTTGGACTCCTGCCTCCATATTATTAGCATTTAAAACAAAAAAATAATTAGTCCCCCCATATTACTAGCATTTAAACCAAAAATCGAATTAGTAATTCTAATTTACTCATGTTAGTGTTAATTGGATTCTGTCACAAATATAAGTGATTTATCATCTATCATGGGTATAAAGCATTGGAAGGACAAATAATTATTTAAACAATTATGTCTATTTTTACTTCATTGGTTTGGTAACTTGGTATGCCTTTTATGAGCATCCTGAGTAAACTGTAGGTGGGTGAGAAATTAATTTCCTAAAATTACGTCTTTTCTCATGGTGGTAATAGAAAGTCAATATTTTACAGAGGCAAAGTTGATCTGCCACAGGTAAGTGTGTATTGTTGTATGGAAGATGCTAAATGTAATTCCAAAGTGGTAGTGTAAATAGTGACTATAAATACATTTATTAATCTAAACTCCAGAAAAGTCAGACAGGAAATATGAACTCAGTAATAGCCTGTCACTTTGAATCACATGATAAAGCAGGATTGAAAATGTATCAGTAAAATAAATCCATAGCTAAATATGCCTGGTAATATATAAATAGTGTTTTGGAAACAAGATCTGAATCTGTGCTTTAAATTATAAGTAAACCCCAACCTTCATCTAGGAAGGGGAAATGTTCTGTAATGAAGTGATCATTTGATAAATTTTTTTAGTTATTAAAAATCAAATTTAGTGCTTTGAAAGTATTTCCAGTTGGTGTGTTCCACATACTTGTACGATACAAGCATAGGACTAATGCTGAAGCAAGAGAGCAGATCTGGAAAAGAAGTAAGATGACGGAGATGTTTGCTATATAAGGCTTGCAAATGCCAGTGATTTTGCTTCCGACATCTTTGCAATATGTCCTTCTGCATTTCCATGTTGTTATTTAGAAATCTCTTAAAATCATTGTACAAGCAAAAAAGCTTTAGCTTTGTTTAGTTCAGCTTGCTTTACTGAATTGCAGTATTCACAGCAACAACCAAACACACCATAAAACATGGCTGGAGAATTAAACCTGCATCATTCCTGCATCCATTTTAGCAAAGGATGATAATTAAGTTGTTCAGAATGGCTGAAAGGCAAGAATCAAAATATTGCTTGACTACCTCTGGAGGGTGAATAATTACATTGCATTACAAATTGTGATTTCAAGTGAGAGATTGCTGCTTTCCCTTCATTATGGAATTTTTTGGTTTGAGTTTGGGAGGCTTAGTTCTGACACATCTCAGATTTTTCTTCTTTGGTAATCCTGTATTGATTCTTGTCTTCCAGCTACAAGGAACCAGGTGAGACTCCTGTCGGCATTTGCTTTTGTTACTGAAAGCTAGTAAAGTGATAGATTAAGTACCAGCAATCCTTTCCTCTCTTTCTTTCTTTAGTGCTGATTCCCATCACAGTCTGCATTTTCAAGCATGTGTGAGTGTGCCATTCACAACTTTGATTTGGGAAGCTGGTATTCTGGAGTTGGGGGAAGTTGCTTTGTCACCCTTTTCCTTACACTGAAGTTATCTCAATAGGAGTTGCTAGAATTAACTCTGCAGCTGCTTTGGGACTTCTGCCCATATGGGAAAGCATGCAGGAATGGTGTCCAAGATGTATGGGGCTGGCTGAAGAGAAGTAGAGCTCAGAGGGGAAAAAATCCCCTCTTAAGGAATTACAGAGTGAGAAATTACACTACCCAATTTTTTTTTTAGAGGAGTAAACCACATGCTTACAATCAAACCAAGCCAAGATCTTAGTCAGCAGATTTTAGTGATACCCTGGAGGTGGGGTTCTGGAGGTACTCTAAGGTGTAAGCAAGAAAGAAGATTTTTCTTCATTTTACTTTGCAATATTCTGATACTGCAAGCTTTCTGTTTTCGTGCTTGCTTCTTCACTAGATGATAAACTCTGCTACACAGAATGGAGTAGTTTCTGTTCCTTTAGAACTTTGCATCACCTTAAGCCGAAGCTACTGCCGATCATACATTGTTAAAAAGTATACCTTTAGAGCTGTTAAATTTCATTAAGATATTTTGTTTGAGACTGTCAGTGTTTGGAATAAATGCTTTGAGAATTTCTGGATTTTGCCTATTATAATTTCAAGAATGTTTTAAAAATATAAGTTTTTAAGTTCAAGGTATGTACTTCACTTCTGCTTATGCACTTCAGAGTGGTGTTCTGTAATAGACATATTTCATAGTACTGCACCATATAAATATTCAGAAAAAGTAAGTATTTAAAATTACATCATTAAAATTTAATCTGAAAGCAATATTCCTTTTAAGTTATTGGCATGGCTTTTTGCAAGAAGTGGAGAGTGTTTCAGCAGCTAAAACCAGCAACCTCCCCTATGCCAATTACATGGTGCACCCTTAGATCATACTGTATGCAACACCAGCTTGGCACTTCGGCTACCAATGGCATACATATTTTAAAACAATTGTCCCGTTCTTCAAAAATTCACACAGCTCGCCTCTACTGTGCTGTACATGTGACCTGATTTCATGTTCTGCTTGCTTTTGTATGCTGTGGTCTTACAGCAAAGTAAGCAGCAACATTGGAGAAGAGAGAAAGAAAATTCCCATTGACAGTGTCTGTGCATAGAGCACTCTCCCATTTCCTGAGATGGTACCAGGCTTTTGGATAACACTGTTCTTCATTCTTTAATTGTCCAGCTATACGGACTGAGTTATTTTTATTCCCGTCAGGGTGGACTGTAACACCCTTATCGGTAGAATGGAGATAATTCTATTTTTTTTTAAAGCATCTTGAAATCTGTCAACTGAAATAAAAGCCATTTGAAATAGTGAGTAGATCCTTCCTTCCTTCCTTCCTTCCTTCCTTCCTTCCTTCCTTCCTTCCTTCCTTCCTTCCTTCCTTCCTTCCTTCCTTCCTTCCGAATTCCTTCCGAATTCCTTCCTTCCTTCCGAATTCCTTCCTTCCGAATTCCTTCCTTCCGAATTCCTTCCGAATTCCTTCCTTCCTTCCTTCCGAATTCCTTCCTTCCTTCCGAATTCCTTCCGAATTCCTTCCTTCCTTCCTTCCTTCCTTCCTTCCTTCCTTCCTTCCTTCCTTCCTTCCTTCCTTCCTTCCTTCCGAATTCCTTCCTTCCGAATTCCTTCCTTCCGAATTCCTTCCTTCCTTCCTTCCTTCCTTCCTTCCTTCCTTCCTTCCTTCCTTCCTTCCTTCCTTCCTTCCTTCCTTCCTTCCTTCCTTCCTTCCGTCCTTCCTTCTCACTATGGTGAATTATCTATTATTATCTTGTAGTATGTGATCTATCTGAATCTTCGTCTTCCCTTTGAGCACCTTGATGAATCTTGAAAGGAATAATTTCAACTCTTTAGAGCTCCTGAAATTTTAATAAGATTACTTGTACTGATAATATACTTCTCTCTCTCGTTAGAGTATATATTTCAGGTAAATTTAATTGCTTCTTTAAGCTACGTGCATCTTGAGAAATTATCTTAAAATAATTTGGATTTATTTTGCACTACCCTAAGCCAAATGATTTTTTTAAGCCTTAAGCATAGTGTGAGGCAACACAAATTACAAGCCATAGTAGCTTTTTTTAGGTGTAGGTAATATTGAACCAAATCTTGGGTTGATTCTGATATCAGAAGATTGTAGTTAGAGCTGGATTTTTTTGGTTGCCTTTTAAAGTTAAAAACATGAAAAAGATGCTGAATGTAAAAACTATTTTCGATGAAGCAATAATGGCAAAATAGAAAAGCAGTAAAATGGAAAGTAAACCACTTTCCCACTGCCCTGCCCATTGAAGTGAAGACTTTCCAGCCTTCTGGTGTGCTATGGGATGTGCTGCTCTGAGCAGTGTTTCTCTCCCTTGTTGGTAACTGCATGGTGTATGGTGTGTGGTTTTTCTGGAGGACAGCTGGCTGTCTCAGCTACCAAAGAATGAAAAAGCTCTCAGAAAAATACAGCACATTAGACTAAATGCCTATTAACTTCATGCCATGTGAAGTTCATGAAGTTTCCATCATTGAAGATAACCAAGAACCTGGTTGGACATGGTCCCAGGCGACCTGCTGTAGTAGACCATGCTTGGAGCAGGGTGGGGTTGGATGAGCGACCTCAAGCAGTCCTTCTGAAGCTCAAGGATGCTATAAAGTGATAAGTGATATAAGTGATTCTATAAAATTAAATTCAGCAGAATTCATCCAAATCAGGGCATGTCTGTATGTGTTAGTTTTCGTAGGTCTCTGTCTTTCTAAATGAGGAATTCTTTATGAAATTGTCAAAATAATTTCCTGGATTTTTATTTTGATTCAGTTTGAGTTCCTATATCATCAGGATAACAATATTTTAAGTGTTATAGTTCTGTGTAGTTATTTTAACATCCTCATTACTGTAATGCTTCAGTACCATGTATACAATGCTTCGTTTCTTGGGAACTTCCATTAATATCTCTTACAGCCCTGTTAAACAAGTATTGTACTTTGAATTCACACAATGCATAATCATTTTACTCAGCCAGATTCACATTCAGCCAGAGGTTCATAAACTGTTTTACTGTTGACTGGATGTCACAGTCAACAGTGTCAGGAGTGACAGACACCACCATTAGCAGTGGTCTTGACAGCAACTAATACTGTTGGAATGGGAAGTGATGTTTTCTGTGTCAGGCTGCTTGCCAGTCTGAAGTCATTAATGGTACTTGTACTCAGAACAGCTACTCTAATGGCCTTTGCTTAGGGTCTGCATTATGGTAAGTCGTATTGCTGTAATTCCAGTCCTCCTACCAGACCTCCTGACTGGCAGAACTTGGAGCACAGTACAAATATAAATGTTGGCTTCAAATGTTAGTTTCTTTTTAAGATAAATGCTTTAATAATGCACACCATTTTTACTTTCATTATTACTCTTGTAGATTTTATTATATGAACCAAGCATATTTTAGGGGGACCTTAACTGCCCTTAGGAGCTTTCATCTTGTTGAAGTTATGGGAAATAAAGCACTTGCCACTTCTGAAACCACATGTATAGATAGATCTCTGTTTCTGCTTCTAATATAACATGACAGGCAATGCAAGGAAAAGTCAGCATCTGAAAACTCATAACTCTGCAAGTGGTTTGGGGTGAGATTCTTCTCATATATATTTTCTTGTCATCTGAACTGTCTTCTAGTCAGTGCTGTTAAAAAGTACTTTTGAGGGCTTGTATACCGAGAAAAGCATGTGTAATAAGTTGAATGGTAATCTTTTGTATCTTCCTTTTTCACCATTAACTGTTGAGAGACTGCAGGTGACTAGTTCCTTGTTTTTAGAAAACAAAATTATTTCAGAATAATTGAATCACTATTTCTCCCCCAAACAATAGGGCTTTAAGAAACTTCTGTGTATTAGCACTGACAGCTGCTATATTTATGTACGTCATTTATTTGTGTCTTTACTTCTCCATCTCAAAAGGAGAAATGAAATAATTATATCATAGAAGGAGGGAACCTCCGCCAGGTGACTCCACTCAGAGTTGAGTCTTTGAGTGAAGGTACCCAACTTTCTTCAAGCTGAACAAACTAAGTGATAGCAGAAACCTTCCAATTAGCTAAATTTATGTTTTACTAGACCAGACTCAGATAATCTAAAATAAGATAATTGTTGTAGGGGAAACTCTGGTCTGCTAGGTGAATCTTATTATTTGCGCCTATTAAAAAGGAGGAATTGGTCCAACTTCAAAATTTTCCTGAGCCATGCAAACCATGTAGTTTCCTCTCGTCTCCAGAACAGTGCCCTTCCTTCCAGTCTGTCAGTGGTTTGCCTTGAAAGTCTCCCTGGCAGCTTTTCAAATTCAGATTTCTTCAGTGCCCTCCCTTTCTGGTGGTCCTTGGCAGGAGCTGCCAGTGCAGAGCAACTCTGAGGAGCAAAGCAGTCTCTTGTGTGGCCCCAGGGAAGTAGGCAGAGCAACGCAATAGGGTGGCCTTCCTCCTCTTCTTCACTTGCTTCCTTTCTGGGTTAAACGCATATAAGGTATGTACATGATAAACTGAAAACAAACTGAATAATTCTACCATCTGTTAGAAGCCATCAAAACAGAAGTAGGATAAAATATGAATTCATAATAGCTTTAAAAATATAGTGCAGTTTGGAGAGTAAGCAGGTGAATGTTTATGTAACACAGCTTGCCATGGGAAAACTAAGCCATGCATTTTTGATGTGTTAATGATTTTACAGCTTCTTAAATAGAATTGGAGAAATTTATCCAGATACCATTTCAAATAGTCACTGTCATCATAGAGCTAGGGAAGGCTCTGTAGGTGCCTTTCTTCCTGAATAGATGGACAAATACAACTTCTGTAAATTGCAGCATATAGGTATTGCTGCCCTCTTTTCTTTCATAAATTAGTGGGTTTAATTAATCTTTTTGTTTCTGGTCGAGTTGCTTCTCTTTTGGCTGACTTCACTCCCTGTAGGAGCCGTTCTGTCCAGTGGTGCAGAAAACCATGTCTGTGATAAGAAGCTTGATGAATCACGAACAGGGATAATTTATACAGAGAATTGTTCTTGTATTATACAGGATATGCAAATGAAATGGGTCATGGGACAAGGATTTGTGTAGTGGGACTTAGTACAGACTCACCTCCGAGACCTGGAAATCAAGCATGTGATCTACAGTGGTGGGGGAATACTGATCTTTTGGTTACGTGTTTACTTATGATAAGCTTGGCTATCATTTAGAAGGTTTCAAAGAGACTAAAGGTGTTTATGAGCAGTGTAGTAACCAAAGGGCTGGCTATTCACCAAAGTCATCTACATTCCTTTTTTAAAAAAATTATTTTACGGGGAAATTATTTTTATTTTTCTCTGCAATTTGTGTGTGTGTGTAAAAAGGCATGTTGCAGAACTCTAAATTTCTTTGGATTGCTTCTGAACAAAACAGAAATTTTGGCAAAGGACAACTTCTAGAAGGTTTCCTTAGCTAAAATGTTAGGATAAATAGTGTCAATCCTGAGAGAATGACAAAAAATATCTGTTCTTCAGGAGTGAAAACTGTTCTTCACAATATGGGAGTTTTCTGTGGGCTTTGCCTTTCAAGTGTGAGATGTTTCTGGAATTCAGGCCATGGTTTCACAGTAGGCAAGAATAGAATAAGGAGAATTCTTGATCTTAAGTCATTGCATTAATACAAATTAATGTGAAAATTGGTTCCTTTGTATTACAGCATAATTTCAGAATTGGTAGCTTATGGAATGTACTTACTAAATAATGTCTGTCTAGTTGAATAGATTTAATTGTGCTTCACTGAGAAGGATGTAACACCCTTTGAGGATTTCTTTCTTACCAATAACATTCGTATTTAGAAATACGTATATGTGCAAAAAAAATTTAAAGTAATATCCTAAACTGTTAACCTAAAATTAAGAATGTGAATGTGGAAAAAAATTATTCATAAAATACATCAGATGGGCTATTTATTGCATTATGATAATTAAGAACATATTTTTAATGAATTAAAAACCATTTTGCAAAAACCAGGTGGTGCTAAAGTTGGAACTGAGTCAAGAGACGTCATACTTGCAAATGAGGGAAGCAGTGATAAGTAACACAATGTGCTGTTGGTAAGAGTTGTTGACCCAATCTACTCTGTGCTCTTCAAGTCATCCATTAGATCTTCAAACTACAGCATGTGTCTCTTACAAAGCATAAACTGTTTCTTGCTTGTTAACTGTTTGTTAATAAAGAATTAAGAGTCTAATAGGATAAGCTAGAATGATGCCCTTTCTCATGATTTCAAAGAAAAGCTATTTTAGTCTATTCAAACAGAAGGAATTTATTTCTTGTCCTAATTGGAGGTGGTTTGTCCTAAATAGAGGGGTTTACAGATGTGCCAAAGCTGGCCTCCAGTTCTACCAGTTCCAGCAGTCAACTGGAAGGATGGACGCAAAGTTTGTGCACTCAGGTACATATGACAGGAGCACAGTCTTTTAGCTGTGCATAGCACTCCTCTCTGTTTTCTGTTACATATTGGAGTACTTCCTGCTGCAGCGTACATCAGAGTTGTCTTTTGAACTATTTTACAAAGAAAATGCCAGCCTATTAAGCAGTTGCCTTGCAATGAACAGTATAGAAAACGGAGTGTTGGTGTTAATAAATGTTGCCTGTCAGCCTCGGCAGTCCTATACTGTCAATTTTCTAGTAAACAGGAGCCCAATGTGAATGATACTTGGGTTATTTTCAGCTAACGCATTCAGCAAAGATAGTGAGTAGTTAGATAACCTTAGGGTATTTTTCATAAGTCTCTCCCAAGTAGTTAGTGTGTTCAGCAGTTGCATGTGTTCAGTGCTGTCTTTTAGTACACTGGGTGCTGGATCCGGTACTGTTTAAGCTCTTCATCAATGAGCTGAACTGCAAGACAAAGTGAACCTTTAACATGTTCACAGATGACACAAAACTGGAAGGAACAGCTGATGCATGAGATGAGTGTGTTGCAATTAAGAAGGACCTGGACAGGCTGGAGAACTGGGCAGACAGAAATGTTAGGAAGTTCAACAAAGGAATATGCAAAGTCTTGCATCTGGAGAGTAATGACTATAGGCACTGCCTAGGGAATGAACATCTAGAAAGCAGTCTTCAAGAGGAGGACCTGGAGACTTCATCCTTGGAAACCTGCACTAACTGACCCTGCTTGAGCAGCAAGGTTGGACAAGAAGATCTCAGATGTCCCTACCAACCAAAATGATTCTCCATGAGAACCAGACTTTTTACACATACTATTGAAGCAATGCATTCAAGAGACAGAGAAGTAACAGAGAATGGGAGTATTGGATATTTTATCTTCATAAGCATTTTAAATTTCCCATTTGGTAAAATGGAAGCTTTGAAGATGACTTTCTTTCCTCTAACGCATTCCTGGAATCTTTTGCCTGGGCCCGCTTGTATTTTCTGTCCATGGGTTTCTGGCAACTGCTAGTGCAGCCATCCTTTCTCCAGACCCAAGCATCAACTTTTCCTTGACAGGTGATTTCTTCTCATCTGATGATATCAGACTTGCTTGGCCTTTGGGTTTTGATGGGAGCTTCTAAATTCTGTTTATTTGTTTATTTAACATCCTTTTTGATTCTAAACAGCTAAACAAAGTTTCTGTTATAAATTGGAAGGGCCAGTTGTAGTTCTCTCCTGACTTTCTAGATCAGATATTCTTTGCCTTCTGGTCCTGACTCTTTTCCTACTTTGTGATGGGAGACCTGGTAGAATTGAAGGAAGATATCTTTGGGCTGATGGAGGGAAGCGTAAAGAGAGTGAGTCTGGGACACAGTGATTTGAAAGACAAACTAACTTAGAAGAAGGGGAAATGAAATTAGTAGGATTCATTGGTGGAATACACAAGAGGGAGGAATACACGTTAGGCTAGTCAGTAGACTTAGGGAAGATATAGCAAGGTAGAGCTGTGGGATATTTGTATTTGCATAGCATTGGTATATGTAATTTTATGTGAGTTTTCTCTCAGACTTTGCAATGGTTTTCTAAAAGTACTACTAATAATAGGCAGGGAATCTTAAGAAAGTCATGATTTAAAAAAAATAAGTGGGAAGTGGAAACATTAAATAGAAAGTGGAAAAGCATAGCAGAATAAGCAATAGGGAAGAAATAGCACAACCGAAAATCAAAGGGATGATTGATGGAGGAAGAGGATGGCAGTAGTGGGATACGGTGTGAGAAAGAACTGGAAAAAAGCAGCTGCCGTCTCTATCTATGAGGGAATCATGTTGAAAACTGCTCAGTTGCGTGCCAGTTATGTGATTGCAGTTCCTCACTGTAGATATTTTCTGAAAAAAATTGCCACTCCCAACATTTTAGAAGGTGTTATGGAAGGCTGCTATGTTTTGAAAAACGAATTAAAGAATAGCAGCAGTTTCCTGATTTATCTCAATTGACAAAGATTAGTCAGCTTTAAATGTGTGATCTAGGTGTGCTTATTACCTGAAAAAAATAATAGTCATTCATGAGTTCTTTTTTAATCATTTATTTGTGCTACAGTGTTCTCTTCCACCAGGGTGCTGAAACATACTGGTTTTCCCTGGGAAGAGACTGCCCGAGTGAGGTGAAAAAACTGGCTTTTTATATTAAAAAAAAAAAAAAAAAAAAAAAAAAAAAAAAAAAAAAAAATCAAGTTTGTCGGCCTCACATTTAAGTTTTCAATCTCAATAGCATTTAAGTAACAATCTCAATAGCAAGGGGCTGGAGTTTAACTCTTTAATATGTAAAGTTACCTGGAGAAAGAGTAATGTTGTTTTTTCCAGAGGAACCACATTTAAGTTCAGTGCACTTTTTCTTTAAAAATATTCTTAATAATTGCTCATGGATATGCAGATCAATGTGAAGAACTGTGTATTGATGTTAATTTCAAACGAGATTATTCCTTTTATTTTTCTTGCTTTTAGATGTGACGAATTGCCAAACTCTGTTATGTGTGTACTGATGTAATGAATATTTTTCTAGTTTCCAGGGAGTTTTCTTAGTGAGCTGATGTAGATCTTTGTTAATGGGAAAACATTTCAATCCTTGAGGAGAATTTAGCCTCTTACGACAGCCAGGTCTGGTGTGATGTAGTGCCACAAGTGTTGGCATCCACTTGTCTTTTCCATCACCAATTTATCTCATCGTCATGTATTTTCTCATCATCAGTTGATGATGATGTGTGATCAATAGTTGGACACTAAATTTTTCTGTGCAGAGTTGAGAAAAGTGAAAAAGTGGTGGAACACTTCATTTTTAGCTGGTATTATTACTGAAAATATTTTGATGCCTTCAGAGAGAACATGCTCAAGAAAACAACATAAGTGGTATAATATTTATTTCCACTGGCATTGCTTTTATTTTTGGAAGCAGGTCTCATAGAACTCATTTTACAGGAAAAGAATACAAATTATTTCCCCACTCCTCACCACTGCTTCTCTGTAATTTTTTTCCTCTCTTCCCATCCTGCTTTTAAAATTAGACTTCTAAGAAGTCTTAAAAAGCAGCCACTGGGGGACATGTTCATTATATCTACTCCTCTTCTTGCTTATTGAGCCTTAAGTTTCATGATTGAAGTTGGGACAGCAGTTGCAAGCAATTGAATTGATGAGTTGGAGGAAAAGCTAGCAGGTGAATTCAGCAGGGTGTTCTTTTTATGATGTAGTTCCTTGATTGCCAAGAAAACAGTGCATCACATTTTTTGCAGATAGTTGATCCAGGTAGTAACACGAGCTCCATCTCTAAGCCATTAATCTGTAGGAAATCTGCAACTGGAAGTGCATGGGGAGTGGAAGTGGGTGGATGATGCTTTGCTCCTTGGGAGTTTGGTTTACAGGCTAGGAAGGTGATGCAGGAGGTGAAGTTGGTAGTTTGATTATGTCTGTGGGATCAACTATTCAATTTTCATGAAATTATCAATTCTATAACACTTGGGAAATAAAATCCAAAAGAAACTCTTGTCTTCCAGGCTGCTTTTTGACCCATCATCCCACATAAATAATTCTGGATAGAATTAATAATGTAGATATTTGGTGTTTGAAAACAGAAGATGTATGCTGTGAATTAAAAAAATATGAAGGTAGTTATGTCAAAATAAGATGTTCACACAAGGGAAAATTTTGTTTCTTTCCAGAGGAAAGAGGAGGTGCTACTGTTTTATAAATAATAAAAGGTTCTGTTTGCCAGAAATAGTCTTATGTAAGTAGGCATAGCTATTCTGTGTAGAGAATCAGATAAAATTTTGGTTTTTAAGTTTCCCCATTGCTAGTAAAAATGGCTTCACATCTTTCCAGTTTGGGTAGTTTTATGACATCAGACTCTAGGAATTTCTATTTATGTTTGCGTACACAATGAAATTAAAAAGCAATGAATGTATACAAGTAGCATCAGTGCCATGATGAAGTGCTCTTAAAATAAGTATGCACAAGTAGAAGTGTCTAGAGATATAAAATATTCAGAGGGTTGAATTAATGACCGAGAAAGACGGTTTGATGTTTTGGAAGTTTCTTTTTTAAAAAATAATCAATTATGTATTAATATAAAGCTGTTTGATTAGCTGTCGGCAGTGGGTGTTGTCACTGTGCCGGTCAGGGAAGAGTTGGCGTGAGGCGGCTGCGCTCCGGCCTGAGGCCAGACTGGCTTATCCCAGGCTGGGGCACAGGATGGCAGCTGCTCGGGGTGCATGGTCACTCAGAGGCATGGGAAAGGCACGTCCTGCTGCTCTGCAGCCCAGGGGGCTCTCCTGGGATTGTGGTGTAGGCAGCCCCGACTGGCTGGTGCCCTGGCTGGTGCCAGGATTTCTCTGGGCTGACTGCGGGAGGTGTTTTCCTGCTAGCCTAAAGCCAGTGCCTCTCCTGACTCCTCCTTCACAGTGACCTCTGAAATGCATGGCGAGAGTAAAGATGGAATTGTGTGGTGTCATTTAGAAGTAGCTTCTAGTAGGCAAAATTTTTTAAAGTAGATTTTGGAGGAAGTAGAAATCATTACTCGTCAAAAATGAGCTGTAATAGAAGATGTTCTGACATTCGTTTCAAAATGCTTTTTAAGGACTTTTTCTGCAACTTTATATGAAACCCCATCTCTCCCCAAGTTCATTGTATAATAATACCTTAGCCAAAAGAAAGTTTCCATGTGTTTCTCTGTGTGTGTGTGTGTGTATATATATAGCTAGTTAATGGTCTGTGTAAATAAGGATTGTACTTCTTGTCTAAATGATCCATCTTGCTGATACTGCTGTGGAGCCTTATCCATTGTTATCAGAGCTGAGCTTTGGAGGCTGGATGCTCATTTTGGTGAAATCTCATCTGCCTTTTTTTTAATACATTTTTTCTCCTTCTGGCAGAACCCAGATCACACTTACTGGTTTCAGTCAAAAAATCACAAAATCAGTGTTAATGTGCATTTCTCTCACATGAATCTGTAAATGGTTTCCCTTTTCCTTGATTTCTGTGTTTAAGACCAGTCCCAGAGAATGGCCTAAATATAGGTGTAAAGGTCATAGAGTTCTGGATTAGCAAATGTCATTAAAGCACTGTAGCGGGTTGAGTTCGAAACCGGGCAGAAACACCAATTTAGTGTAGTGGTTTTGGTTCAAAATATTCATTACTTACTTATTTTCCTTCTGTGAGATAAGAATTAGGAGAAAGCAAAGCAGGCACAAACCTTAAACAGTTGCAGTACAATGAAAGAGTTTTATTACTAATAGAATTAAAAGTAAAGAGAAATAACAAGAAATTAAAGCAAATCCCCGCCCCCCCTTTCCAGCACTTCTCTCCTTTTACCCAGCTCACACAAAGGATGACAGAACATGGGATGTGTTAGTCAGTGTTCCAGTTCTTGAAAAGTCTCTCTCTCATGCTTAAGGAAAAAAGGGTTTTCTTCAGTTGCACGTGGTTCCCAAACTGCCACCAACAGCAGACCCGCCCGGAAACAATCAATCTGCTGTGGTATTAAGCATCTCTTCCATGAAAAATCTCACAGTTCCTTCACACTGCAAAACATGGGCCATCACATGGGGTTATTAATCTTTTTAAGGATGAGTGATTTTGGCCTTCACACAAAGGCTTTCTTCGCCACAAGTCTCTAAAAGCCTCTCACTGCTTCTATATAGCCTGGCATAGGCACTCTTCACAATCTTCACAGGCCACATGAGGATTCTCCATCCTCCCATGTTCTTCAAATGGATTAGAGAGACAAACAGTTTGTGGTATTACAGTTTCTTACCACGGCATGCAAGAAGGTTTTTTAAGCTGCGCGCCAGAATCGCGGCACCGCCCTCTTTTCTCCCGTCGCCATGCTCAGCTCCGTCCCACGTGACTCACTTCTCTTTCTCTCTGACTCTGAAGCTGCCATGTTGAAGGGTGTTCTTGTTCGGGCTTTACGGTGGGGAAAGCCTCGCTCCCTCTGTGCTGCTGGCTGCGTGGTGTCCTCTTCAGTTCAGCACGGAGTGTGCTGGCTGCAGACAGGAGGCTCTGCCGGCTCCCGTTGACTCCGCCGGCTCCACATGTACAGGAGAAGGACCCGCCTGTCCCCAGAAGCCGCGCTGGATGGGTTTAGCTGTGGCAGTCCATGGCTGGTTTTAGCTGTGAGCAGTCCATGGCTGGTTTTAGCTGCCTGCGGCTCTGGGACAGTTCCCCCCAGTGACCCAGGGTCCATGCCGCAGTGTTGGGAAAGGGGGAAAGAGGCAGTGGCCCCGGCCCGGCGGGGCCTGGAGGCTCGGAGCTCACCCCACCATCCAGCAGGCGAACTCGGACAAAAGGCAATTCCCGCCTTTCCATGCGGTTTAAATATGTAAATTGTGAGAAGCGTCATTAGTCCATCAACTCAGGTTCAACCCACTACAAGCACCTCTGAGGTTTTAATCTTTCTGGGATGTATATGTAAAATAAAAGTGTGAATTTTCTGGATTATGTTTTTAAGCTTTAAAAGGGATTGTTTCTTTAGTTTAAATTTTCTCCATGGAAGCTGCCATTTTATTGATGCCATTTAGCAGAGGGCCCAGATTACAGGAGCATGCTGAGAAGTTTTTTGTAGAGAACACTGAAAATCAGAACATTCTAAGTTGTAAAACATCCTGCTGACTTTATTTTCTAGTAAAATATTTAAAGGTTTCAGTATTAACCAAACTAGGTACCAAGTTAACACCATGGAGCTTCAGTCTTCCAACTTTTTACTAAGACTACATACATGCTATCTTACACAGATTGTTCAAAGCTAGCAGGATGGTTTTGATCAACCACCACTTCAAATCAGTGTTTTTTGGTACTGGCTTTTATATGATGTGATAGTATCACTGAATAATCTGACACAGTATTTTCGGAGTATGTGTGATATTGACTCCTTTTATTTGGGTAGCAGCTACTCAGGCTAGTGAAGAAACAGAGGATTTAAGCTTTGTCTTATCTCTTACAATATCATGGTATTTTTGTGTTAAGATTCTTTTTTTACTACTGCTGTCCCACAGATGGTGCAGGCACTGACCACATGCCTCTCCAGCCTTTTTCATCATGGAGTTGAGAAAACATTTACAACCCCTACTGATCATTAGGCTGATCAAATACATTGAAATTTCTTTGGTATTCTGCGGTGGATGTGTATTGCCCTGCTGACCTTAAGCTAACTTCTTCTGTATAATGAAGGCATGTAGTTATCCTTCAGAACTATGGTCTTGGTGTCAAGTGTCCAGTACATAAAGTCCAGGACAGAACCTCTCTCTTCAACATGTTAGAGGAAAATGGTGAAAATGGACGTACTGCAAGGACTGCCTACAGTAGGATATTTGGAAGCCTGTCCTGAAAGTGAGGAAAGATAAAGTCAGACCTTAAGGTTTTCCAACAGTACTGGTCTCTTCATTCATGGTTCAGCCCATTTTCTCTGTGTTCTCTTCCCTCTCTCCTCACACTCAATTTTTATTAGAATCAGATGTTTTCAGCAGTCACAACTTAAAATCTTTAGGTTTTTTGATTGATACATACCAGCCTGGCATTTCTTTTTTAGTTGAAGATTTGCATCTGCCAGACATCCCAGGGTACTCATTTTGTGACTTCCCAAAACAACTCAGGGGAAAAGGTGCTTTCCTTGAAATTCTTACATGCTGTACTGAAGAGGAAATGTCAGTCTAAAGATGCCCCTTAGGTCTGTCTCAGCAACTGATTATGAGTTAATAAAATCCTAGTTCAGGAAAACTGTTGCAGTGACCCAAAAAGCAGCTCTCCTGGTGTAGTGATGGTGCCTGACACTCAGACAAAGAGGTGTGAAAAAACAGCAGGTGAACTGCTCAACATTTCTCCAGGATTTCTATCCTGAAGACATCTGCAGGGTTTCTGCTTCTTCTTTTCTCTTTCCTGACAAGTCTTAGGAAGTGGGATCAGAAGAAAATAAACTCCACTCAGTTGTTAGGGATGTTGTGAATCTGAATTTAAGCTAAAGAAAAGTTATGTGATTATCAAATAATATATAAATTACACAGTTGTTTGAAATTGTAAAAATCAGGTAGTATGATTTAAACTATTGCTAAGTATTTTGACAGCAGTGGGTAAGGGAAAAAAAAAGAAGGCCTTCTTAAATAATCACAATCATGTTAGCTGAAATGCATTTTTGGTTCATTAATGTGAAAACATGAGTATCTGCTGAAAAGTAAGTGGGAAACTTGGCACAAAATATGTTATATTCTATATTCTTATATATTATATAAGAATATTATATGTTTCTTGGTTATTAATTTTTAAGATTCAGTTCGTAGTTCTGATTCAGGAGAGTGATGTGGGAAAAAATGGCATGTAGAGAAAATGACAGAAATTTTAAAGGTAACTTCAGGAAATGGACTTTGTGGAGCAATCTCATGAATATTCTCTTGACCTTTTTGATGAATTTTGATTTCTTAGATTAATTTTATAGGGTGTATAATAATTTTAGTCAGTCTAGTAAAAATATTTTTTTTAGTTTGAGAAAGGGAGAACTCTCTTCAAGTACTGTGTTTCTTTGGCTCGTTTCTTAGCTGCTAAATGCTTCCTCTCTGGATACAACCTTTCAAAGATCAGCAAAGAAAATACTAATAAGCCATGAGACTGTTGCTGCCAGTCTAATGTAATTTCCTTTGTCGTGAAGGCAGAACAGAAGCAGAAAACTGCAGCCAATTCTCCACAGGATGGAGGGAATGCCTATATCCTGGCTTCAGTAAAATGGAAAAAATGATGGAATGGAATTAACTGATTATCTGACAAAAGTAGCATATCTTACTGAAATTCCATTACGGGAGAGTACACAGGAACTTGATCACAGTGGAGAGACTGGGCATGGAGCATTCTCTGAATATGCAAAAGTGCAAGCAGCTAAGTTAGCCAGAAGATGCATGTATGGATAAAGAACAAAGAGCATTCTGCACACACAGACATGGATTGACCAGATCTGAGCCACTGGAAGATGTCTTGCTGCTATGCATTAACAGAAAATATCTTTAAACCCAGCTTATCCAACTTCACAGGGATGGCTTTGGCATTGGAGAAAACTTGTTTGACAACAAATGTAATCCGTCAAACTGAAAGGGATCTTGTTTAGATGAGAGGGACAATCATTTTCCTTGGTCCAAGTGGGCTTTTCAAATGCTGTTGGTTGATGAAATGTTAATCTATATGCTAATTTTATCAGTAGGATCTTAAAGGCTCTAGTGGCATGTGACTGTGTCAGTTTCTGGACCCCAGGTCAGATACAATCTGTGCAAAGTATGGAATCTGACCTGAAATTTTGCTAGATATAGAACATGTTTTAGAAATCATCTAAGGAATTTTTTTGCAGTGGTTCCTACAAATCTTGGTACAGACGCAGCTAAGGTTATGGAGGAAGCCTGTAAATGTAACAAGATTTCTTTTTGTCATCTGGCAGTCAGGAGTGATCCCTGATGACTGGAAAAATCTAAGTGTTGCACCTATGTTGAAGAAGAACAACACCTATAGGGTTGTTGGTCTCTCCACAGTATCAGGGAAGGTTATGGAACAAATTATTTTAGAACCCATTTCTGAGCACATGAAAGACAAGAAGATGTTGAGAATAGCTAGGAGGGCTTTACTAATGACAAATCATGCCTGACCGACATAATTGCCTCCTACAAATAACTGGCTCTGTAAACAAGAGAAATGCAGTGAATGTTGCTTGAAATGTACTTCAGCAAGTTCTCCAGAAAAGTCTTCAGTAGTATCCTGATAGATGGCTTAAGGACTGGTGAGTGCTGGTTGGATTGCTACATTCCAAGGTTGGTGGTCCACATCCAAAATACAATTGGCAACTGGCTACTAGTGCTATCCCTGAGGAACTGCTGCTGGGGAACAATGCTGTTTGATGGAAAGTCTCTCATTACTACAGACTTACCTGGCAATCACTGGACTCTTGGCTGAGCTTGGCTACCATCACCAAACCTGTTTTGATCTCCATGTTTGGGCTTGGGGACTTGTGGCATTTAAGTAAAACCTTATAAAATGAAGGCCTTGTTGCCTTTGTAAAATTATGGCTCAGGCCTGTTAGTTCGGCTAGAGAAGGACTGTGAGAAAAGTCCGTGAGAAGGAAAACAATTAGTTTTTACCCATGAAAATGTAGTATCAACAGAAGCATGAAAGTTAAGCAATAGAAGGAGAAAAACAGCACCATATCCGCACCTGTTATTTTTCTGAATGCTTGAATGCTTATGCTATAGGTAGTCAATGGTAGTGTATTTTGGTTAATAATAGACAATGAGTCTATTGTAGTAGTTTAGCAGCCAATGAATCTGTAACAAAAATGATAATGTACAAAAGGTGTATAAAAGAGGCTGCTTTGTTTAATAAATGGCTTTTTGGCCCTTGAAAGAGGCACTGTCTGTGTGTGTTGTGACCGCCCCAACAGCGACAGGGACTGGCTGCCTTGTCACCGAGGCTGCCTGGTTGTCTTGCTCAGTGGCTGGCTCCCCTTGCTTTGCAGAGGTACTCTTGCTGCTCGCAGACAATAGTGCATCTTCAAAAACCGTGTTGTTCTGAGCAGGGTGTTGGACTAGATGAAGCCCAGAGACCCCTTCCAGCCTACATGTTTTTTTTATTCTATGAAATGTGGCTGTGCTCCAGCTGGCCTTTCTTACAGCAGTCACAGTGCTTTAAATCATGTTGACTGCTTTGAGAGGCCTTAGTTTTTGGTATTTAGTTATTTTTTGTTAAAATAGATATAGGTTATCAGGCAGCCATCTGTTGAGATTAAATGAACAAGGTGAACTTCATTCTACTTTCTCTCATAATGAGATGTAGACAAAGAGAGGGGGCAGATGGCTGGGGCTCTTCCGCGGATTTCAATGGAGATGCCTAGAGGTCTTCTGAAGGGACAACCTTCCACTCTGCCAGAGCTGCAAGGACAATAGTCTGCAAACTGTGGTGAGCAGGCATGTCTGTCATGATCGCTGCTTGTCTCGGTACAGCTTCATTTCCACAACACCTGTGTCCTGGCGTGGCAGACAAACAAGTGAGGTTTGCCGTCCATCTTACGCCTTGTGATGGGGTGATGGTTGTGCGGCTGCCCCGAGGGATTAGCTGCCAACAGGGGAGGCTCAGTGTGTTTCTGTTCAGCTATTAACTGTGCTTCACAGTGGGAGAGGGTGAGAACGAGTGTGTGCTGCATAGCCTGCTTCCAGCGCCTTGGTCTCCCTTACAGCAGCTCAGAGAAAAGGTGCTTGCAGCCAAGTA
Organism: Corvus hawaiiensis; assembly: GCF_020740725.1. NCBI lineage: Eukaryota > Metazoa > Chordata > Aves > Passeriformes > Corvidae > Corvus > Corvus hawaiiensis. Next base: position 31,423,349 of record NC_063215.1, read on the forward strand.
GGCGTTTCCCCTAATATCAAACCCATGTGATGTGTGCTTGGCACAGCAAGTCTGGGGTTGCTCCTGGAAGCCAGGCATACTCCGAGTGAAAGTGACTGTGACACCTTTGCACCCGGCTAGCTCTGCGACTGGGGGACTGGGGCAGGAACCTCTGCTCTCTCCTCCTGGAGCTGGTTCCACTGGCTTGTGGTGGAAATGAAAACAGATGTGGCAAGAAAAAATGATCAGATGCTTTTAGCTGTTTTATTGCTGGCACTAGGATGCCAGGCAGGGTAGAATCATTCCGCATTTTGCTGTGTTACCTTAATTCTGCTCCTACACAGTGCTAATTATAATCCTGATATGATCTAATTAAAAAAAAAGAAAAACAACCACCACTCCTTACACTGCCTGATTGATTCTAAAGCCATGAAACAGTGAAAGCTGAGCAGGCTTAGCAACTCCGGAGGATCCCTGCTGCAAACTCTGACACATACTTCGTGAATCCTGGGTGGAGAATATCAAAGAATAAACTGGGTTGGTAATTATGAATATTGTCAGTAAAATCTCAAAAAGTATGATTTCCAGATAATTTATATGAATAAGTAGATGTGCATGTGATGGTCTGTACACAAATAAGCAGCTGCAGGTATTTTTGGGGGAAGATGACTGTGCAGCCATTTTTGTATTTGAAGCTGTTCTGAGGAGGGAGTCACTTCATTTGTACTACAGTTTGTAATTCCAACTCTGCCACTAAAACCCAGTGTGATTTTAATGGTTTTTAATCTACATTTGAATATTGCATGCTTATTTGTTTTCTCCAGAGATTTGCTATTGATTGAATTCTTAAATGGTGTCCCTGCTGGCAGAATTGCTTCCTACTAGTTAGCATCTGTCTGCAGATCAGGGGCTCTGGGTTCATATCCTTGCTTTCACTGACACAAATAGGATAGCTTAGCACATCTTTCTTTTTTTGTCTCTCTGTCTTTATTTGTAGTTCTCCACCTCCGTAAATCCTTCTGTCTTTTCTCTTTCTTCTTTTCCTCTTAACTTCTCACGTAGTGAAGCTAACAGAGGAGGGTGTGTGGGATGAGGAGTAGAAAAGGGGAAGAGAAAGTGAGAGGGAGAGTGAGGGAGACAAAAGGGAGAATGTGAGAGGTGAGGAGGAGGTGGTAATGGAGGTGGAAATAGAACAAAGAAGGAGGGGGAGCGGGTGAGTGGAAGGGGGAATTAAATAAGGAGGGCATGAGAGGGGGAGAGACTCCACTTCTATATTTTGAGACCGAAGATAGGGCAGTCATTTTTTTTCCTGCTTACAGGAGGAATAATTAGAGCAAATGTTGGTCCTGAACCTCTTCTGTGAGGCAGTTAATTTTCCAAAGCCCTGAATGTATCACTGTACTTTATTCTTACCTGCATATGTACAAAGAGCCTGTAGTATTAAATGCGTCTGCTCACTGGTCAATGTGGGGAAGTGGCTCCAGGGATGTTTACTCTCCCAGTTGTTGTATGGGCAATTTCTTTGACATAAAGATCCAGTTTTAGCCAAATGAATCTAAAAGAATGTTTGTGTTCTAGTTACTTATCCATGGATCTGCTCTTATTAGCTGAGATTTATTCTGGAGATTCTTTAAATCATTCCCTGCTGGAAGTGAGTTTTGTGGCCAGCACAGAATAGCTGGAAACATAACTTCCCTGCTCATCTACTGTCTTACATAGTCCACCTTTTCCTTTAATTTGTGAGTATTTTCCACACTGTCCCTTTCTCTGGTATGAAAAAGTTGAAGGAAATCCGTTTCCCCCACCAAGACTCTAGAGATGATGGATGGCTTTTCACAGACTGTTCTTTCTCTGTTTAAGACCAAATCTTTTTGGTCTTTTGGTCAGGAAGGCTTAGCACTGTTAACTGTGGCTGTGAAGAAGGATAGAGATGGCAGGCAGTAACTTGCAGAGTGGTTGTGTCCATCATTGCTGAGACATCTTCATGCATTTTCCATTTCTTTGTGCTGTATTGTGCAGCAACAGGGACATTCAGCTCATCATTTACTGCTGATGTTCTGCCCATTAATAGAAACTGTTGATTTCATTTGCTTGTAGTGAGGAGTTACTGAATATATGCACCAAATGGTTATTCACCACCAGCCTTCCCCATGCAACTTTATGGTGCTGAGCAATTACAAATCAAAATGGAAAGTGTGCTTTGGTGCTTTGCTTTTCTGTACTTGCAGTGATGTCTGGGGAATGTCTGCAATGGAGAAATTCCATGTTGAGGTAATTCTAGAAATCCTATTCACATTAGAAATCCCCAAACTGTGCTTTATTTTAAAATGTTTTAATGAGCCACCATATTCAGTGCATTAATCTGTCAAAGAGAAGTGCATGGGAATACATTTCAAATCCCGGAGTCGAATTGAGGGAATGTGTTAGAGATGACATCCTAAGTTTTCGTGATGGAAGGTATGGGTTTGTTCCCTCATACCTTTCTTTGTATTAACATGCAGTGGGAAGCCATTGTGGACTTTATTGTGGTATAATAAGAATGAAAGAAAATCTTAAATAGGGGAATAATTGTGATATTCTTCAGCAACCATATCTTTATTTTATGCTTCTGTAGTGGGTTGGCCTTCTTTGTGAGTCAGGCACCCACCAAAGCCTCCCTATCACTCCCCTCTGCATCTGAATAGTGGAGGGAAAATATAATGAAGGGTTTATGGGTCGAGATAAGGACCAGAAGAAATCACTCACCAAATACCATCATGGGCAAAAGAGGCTCTAATTGGAGATATTAATTGAATTTATTACTAACAAAATCAGAACAGGATAATGAGAAGTAAAATAAGACCTTCAAAACACCTTTGTCCACCCATCCCTCCTTTCCATCTCTACCTCCTCCCCCAGCAGTGCAGGGAGACATGGAATAGGGGTTATGGTCAGTTCACCACAGGTTGTTCCTGCTGCTGCTCAGGGAGAGGAGTCCTTCCCCTGCTCCAGCGTGGGGTCTTTCCCATGGGAGACAGTCCTCCACAGACTGCTCCAATGTGGGTCACTCTTCCACAGGGTGCAGTCCTTCAGGCACAGCCTCCTCCAGTGTGCTTTCCCCATGGGGTCACAAGTCCTACCAGGAAACCTTCTCCAGTGTGGTCTCCTCTCTCCATAGGTATGCAGGTCTCAGCCAAGATCCTGCTCCAAGTCCTCCCATGGGTTCACAGCCTCCTTTCAGGCATCCACGTGCTCCAGTGTGGGTCTCCTCCACAAGCAGCAGGTGGATCTCTGCATCCCCTTGGGCCTGCCTGGGGGGCAGGGGCACAGCTGCCTCACCATGGTCTGCACCATGGGCTCCAGATGAATCCAAGCTCCAGTGCCTGGAGCACCTCCTGCTCCTCCTTCTCCACTGAGCTTGGTGTCTGCAGAGCTGTTCCTCTCACAGGTTCTCAACCTACTCTTCTCTGCAATTACAACTGTGCAATACTTTTTTTATTAAGTATGTTATCACAGAGGTGTTACCACCATTTCTGATTGGCCCAGCTTTGGCCCGCAACACATCTGTCTTAGATCCAGCTAGAATTGGCTCTGCCAGACATGTAGGAAGCTTCTAGCAGCTTCTCACTGAAAGCCATCCCTGTAGCACTCCCCCCCCCCCCCCCCCCAACAAACCTAGACATGCAAACCCAATACAACCTCTTTGGAAGATACTGCTGCAAAAGAGACTTGTGGACTACCTCTAGTATTTTCCCTTCATGAATAGAAGTACAGGACTGGGAAAAGACTTGAATGAAATGCATGCCCCTCATTTAATCCATTATGTTTCCAAACTAATCTAGTTTCATCTTCCTTTCTTTTAATGTTATTCTTTCTTTGAACCACTTGCCACAGTGTTTTTTTCTGTAGTAATCATACATTGTCAACTACAGGTTCTTTCAGGGTGTGGACTGTGTGTGGGTAATGGCATCTTTTTGGTTTCTGACTTTATGTTTCTTGGTAGTAACTTGTAACATTGTAATCCTGTGGTGTGTTCAGAGTGGAATTTCAGTTAAAAAATATCACATGCTAGACAGTATTGAATAGGTGAAAAGGTCCTCTCTGAATATTTACAATGAAGAAAAGCAAGTGAAAGGATAAAAGGTCTGTTTTGAAGTTACAATTTTAGGCAATAATATTAAGAAGAGAGAGTTTTTTAAAGAAAAGCTCTGTGAGAGAATGAAAAAAATCCAAATATTGCTCTTTTAAACTTCATTAATAGTTCTTTAATAATAATGAAAGTTTGGGAAAGGCAGAGGATTTGCCTGATCCTGTAGGTCTCATCCTGATGGGTTGTATGACTCTTGATAGTATGAAGATGAGAAATAGAATACTGAGTAAAGCAGCAGGACCCACAAAAAGAAAAGATGAATGTATGCATAAGAAACATGCATCAAAGACCAAAAAAGTGTTCAGGTGTCTTAGTTCAACTTCTACTAAGTAGGTATTGCTTCACCAAAATTCTGGGCGCCTGTTCTTGAAATTCCACTTATATGCATATGGTAATATATACATCTAATTCCTCATATAATGGATGGAGAAGAGAATTTCAGAAAATGACTGACTCTGATACCTTCCTCTTTTAATTAACTGTTAAGGAAGATAGGCACTTTTAGGTTTATTCTTGGTATATTATTTTTAGGTATATTCTTGTACAGTAAAAGAAATTAAATCATATTTAGTTCAAAAAATTCTGAGACAAGTCTAGGCATTGTCAGTCTCCAAGTAGAAAGAAAGAACATATTATTTTAAAAAATTAGAAGAAAATTAGTAACTTCATAAAAATGACTGCATTTAGGTGATTAATGCAGCACATAAACCCCCCCCCTCCTTATATTTTTGAGTTTTGGTACCTTGCTTACTGCATTTTTCTCGTCCACTCTGCTGCAGGAGTTACTTGCTTTTAAACTCTATCTAGCTGATCACGTGCAGCCTCTTACCTCATCTTAGATGAGACTCCTACATACATTTCTGTTTGGTTTCTTTTACCTTTAAATTAGTACAAATTCTTTACTGCAAACTAAGTCCTAAGGAATAAAACCTCACTCACCAACTCTCTTGTGTCCACCTTTTCACCTCCCACTCCATCCAGTGCAACAGTCAGTTTTGTATGTACCTCTTGTTCTTCTTGTACCGACAAGACACAATTTGTATTAGTGTGACTCAGCAGCAAACCCAAAACCTACTATTCTTACCATCCTCCCCTTGACTGTGAGCAGACCTGCCACCTCTTCACTCCCAGCTTTTAATATACTTAGCTGTATGGTTAAGCATGAAGATGCTAGCTGTGTGCTGGGCTGTGGATTCCTTGATTTAGTTGTGCTGGAGAAATAATTAAGGATAGTGGTAACACCATCCATTCTCAAGTAGCATTCTTGGTTTTGGCTTTGGATCCTGTGAACTTGAGGAAACTACTGTAATTTCAAATCCCTAGCATATGCTACCATAGTGAAAACGCATGGGATGAAAGATCTTGAAAAACAAAATTCATGTGCATTTTTAATTCAGGAAATTGTGAGATCCCTGTTTTTCTTCTCATCTGAACCAGGTATTTTGTTAGTTTTGACATATTTGCTTACTTTTACTTTTCTGGTATCCCAAGAGGAGACTTTGTTCATCTGCAGATCGAGGATGTACATATATGTAAGACCTCAAATGAGGGAACAGTGAAGCATTGATACCAAGAGAGGAATGTGTAATTGTCTGGTTTGTACAAATACAGCCATATCTGATGGTTTTACTCCTTTATGTGATCAAGTGCATGAACTGTGTTGAACATACATATGTTCTATACATACTTTGCATGGAATTTTCACATACAACATCCTAAGAGACATTGTAAGCACATGGAATTTATGAAGTAGAAAGTGGCAGACATGTTTTTATTTCATTAGCTCAATATATGAAACATATTAGACTGAAGAATTATTTCAGCATGGGTAAACTACAGTCCTTTAGTATTAAGCATTACTATCAAATTTGAAGGATGGCATGATACATGATTGTTATTAAAGCACAACCAGAAAGATAATATTTAGATTGAGTATGAGTTTGTGCCTTATAAATGGAATTTAGCTTATTTCAGAATAATAACACAAATTTGATAACAGACACTGTTTAGGTTGCAGTTGCACAAATGCTGTTACTGTGGTTCTTTATTTCTGAAGTGTGGAAGAGATTTTTTGAAAGTGCTCATACAATTTAATTGTCCAAACTACACAACCTGCTGTGCTCTTCCTTTGCAAAAGATGAGATATTGTTTTCTTTGTGTTTTTTTTTTTTTTTTTTTTTTGTGGTTTTTGTTTGTTTGCTTGTTTGTTTTTGTTTTGTTTGGTTTTTGGTTTTTTTTTGTGGATGGGAGAAAGAGGTAGATGTGTCTATATATGCATGGGAGAGGTGCGGCCAGGGCAATCAAAAGCAGATTTCTGCTTTAGTGTAAGGGAATCACACTATAGACTCCATTGACTGTAACTAGGGGCAGGACTCAGCTGCCTGACTGTGGGAATGTAGTGCATCCATTTGAGATGCTATTTGGGCCTTTTTTTTTGGGAACATCTGTGTTGAAGGGGCCTGCGGTTTTAACGTGCCGAGTTAAGCAGCTATTGTTTAGTTTGTTTATACAGTCACCAATCTCTAAAAAAACTAATTTAAATGACTGTGTCTCTGAAGAATCTAGTACGTTGCAGACTTTGCTGCACTGTCAGATCTAGAAACAGAAAATTTCTTACTTATTAATCCTCTTAACTTCATAATTTCAGCTAATGGATAAGGAAGGAAGTAAAATAAATAGAGCGATATTGGCTTGCCATAGTGGAAGCCTGCTAGTGCAGCTAATATTTTCCAAATAGAGAAGAACATTGAATAGCAGAGCAGTATATTTACAAGATTCTGAAAGTGCTAAAAATGGGTAAGTGACAAAAGGTGTCTGACACTGTACTTTAACTTTTTTGCTTTTTTCCTAGAGGAGTATTTTTATTGTCATCTACTCCCTCTTTGTTTTCAGCCTCTGCAAAGATTTAATCTGGAAATTTTATCTTTCGTCTCTCAAACTCTTGTCATTCTAAATCTCTCTTGTTGTGTGAATCCATATTTGCTCTCCTTACAAATAAAATGCAAATCATATCCTTGCCAGAGCTAAAAACTTACCTAAGTAAAATCAGAATAAATACTTGAAGGTTAATGCTGAGATTCACTTTAGGAAAATCACAGAATGCCACATGATTGTTTGGACGTCTAAAACTTTATATAAAAATGTCACAATTTCATCTCATAGAAATATCGTTTTCCTGAATTAGGTTTTTAGATGTTTTTTGTAGTGGTTGTTTCAAGTCATAGAAGATGGCACGAATAATTGAACAGCAGATATTTAGGGTTTTATTTCTTTATGGTAACACGTTGGATTTTGTAGGAGTTGAATGTGTGTGAGTTAAGATGAAGGATGGAGCCTGTTGGAGAACACCTCCAACAGTGGCACGGTGATCCCTGCCAGGCATATGGAAGGTTTGCCGGCGATGCCGGGCGCGACAGCGGAGCTGACGAGGGGCCGCAGCCTCTCCACTGCTGGAGAGCGCGCGAGGGGAAGCGGAAGAGCTATTCATAGCCTGGCAGTGATGACACCACGAGCAATAAACAAGAGTGTTCCACTTCAGTCAAGAATTCAAAAGCCTTTTCATGAACTTAATTAAGAACTTTTCTGACAGCGGGGACATACTAATTGTCTGTTGCAACCTCTAAGAAGGAAATCAAAGGAACTCTGATGAAATTCAGGATTTGCAAGCAATTGACTTTTCTACCTGCCAACATCTGAAAGCTAAACTAGGAAGTAGGGTGAAGGAGGGATTTCAGAATTGTTTCTAAGGAATTTCCCAGCTGAAGACTTTGGGATTTAGCTAAGGAACATTAGTAGAAGAAAATAAGGATAGAACACAGTGAAGCATTTTGCTGCAATTAATGGACGTAATTTTTTTGTGAAAGTAAGATAAGTCTTAGTTGTTTAAATTCTACTGTGATTCACATTACCTAGTGTTTTTGAGAGGAGGGGAGGGTAGAATAGTTACATTAGAATAGTGAGATTTCTTTCTTAAGGAGGGACAGTTGACTTTTTTCATGACGAGAACCTATTTTCTCCGACTTTGAAAATTTTTCAGTAGTACAAATGATCACAGGAAAAGCATACACCTGACTGGCCAAGAGAATTAAGGGGGTTTTTTTCCATAAGAAATTGATTGCCACTTTTCATATTTCATGTTTATTTTAACTTTCATTAAATACTTCTGTAGGACTCTTCTTCAGTAAATCCTGTGCATCATAAAATGAAAGTTAATTTTTGTACTTTAAAAGATTTCAAATGTGCTTACTAAGAATAGGAAAGATATTATGTGAAGAAAAGATTTTATGTAATTCTTTGTAGACACTACAGAGAAGAAAATCAGAATCACACAGAATCACCAGGGTGGAGGAGACCTTCAAGATCACCGAGTCCAACCCATGCCCTACCACCACCTCAACTAAGCCATGGTACAGAGTGCCACATCCAAAGCTTTTTTAAACACATCCAGGGATGGTGGCTCTACCACCTCTCCGGGCAGACCATTCCAGAACTTTATCACTCTTTCAGTAAAAAACTTTTTCCTAACATCCAACCTAAATTTCCCTTGGCACAGCTTAAGACTGTATCCCCTTGTTCTGTCAGTTGCTGCCTGGAAAAAGAGACCGACCCTCAGACTACCATCTTTCAGGAAGTTGTAGAGAGTGATAAGGTCACCTCTGAGTCTTCTCCTCTCCAGGCCAAACAACCCCAGCTCCCTCAGTCATTCCTCATAGGGCTTGTGTTCCAAGCCCTTCACCAGCCTTATTGCCCCCCTTTGGACACGTTCAAGCATTGCAACGTCCTTCCTGAACTGAGGAGCCCAGAACTGGACACGGTACTCGAGGTGCGGCCTCACCAGTGCCGAGTACAGGGGAAGAATGACTTCCCTGGTCCTGCTGGCCATATTTTTGGTATTTTTCAGAGATGAAAATACTGATGTAAGACTTTGGAACTTTCATTTGCTTGCATTCAACAGTATCCTGTCAAGTTTAATATGGAATATCTTCCAGGGAATGTGATATTTTAACGGAGTAACTGATATCTACCTTAGGAATGATGCAGCTGCCTTTATTCGTCTGTCTTTATTCCTTATAAACACAGACTGTTTAGAATGATAAGGTATGAAACACAGGGAGTTGGTAAGAGATACCAAATAAATTATTTTGGAATGTATTTCAGACAGAAGATACCCTAAGGAAGATGCTTTTTCAGGTGTACAAAAATTAGCTAAATTTTTCTTTTGGTACACAGGGAAAAATGGAAAAGTACATTTTCATCCTGTGAGGATGAGAAGTCATTTCTGACTTTGATAGTAACCAAACAAAACTTGAGACATCACCTGCCTCTCATAAATATTTTAAAATAAATAGGCCTGAATTATTTGTGGAGAAGAAGACTAAAGACTTGGCTGCAGAAGTCTCTGGCTGGCTGATGATCTTTTTTTCCTTTGTTAAATTTTGGGAATTAGGAAAATTCTGTAAATTTATTAGATTCCTGACACAGAGGCAATATTCAAAAGGGGCACTTGGATGACCATGGAGGCTGTTGGACCATTAGGCCTGACATTCACCCTTGGCATTTGTAATACAGCATTTGGAAAAAGGATAAAGGAAGGACACAATTCTTAGGGAATTATATTTTTAAAGCTTGTTGAAAGGTTGCAAAAGGTTCAGTTAAGAGCTACAATAATGTTTCAGAGGTTGGAGAAACTACTTTTCAGTGGAGGATTTAGAGATTTCAATCTGTTTCGTTTATCACACAGGAGATCAAGAGGTGACTTAATTATAAAGTGTAAACACTTTCATACATGCACAGTATTCACCACTAAAAGCTTTTTAATCTAGTGGTGAAAGGCAGAATAAGCACTAAGGGATGGGAGTTGAAGTGACTGTCCTTGGAAGCAGGGCATGCATTTTTAATGGTGAGTGTGATTCACCTAGTAGGTGTTGATCTCTCAGTATTCTACAAATGAGACTTGCTTCTTATCTTAAAACTAATGTATTATACAGCTTCAGTTCCCATCAACACAGCGTTACACACTTCTTGAACTCCAGGACTTAGATAATTTTTTGTTTTGGTTTGGGTTTTTTATATTTTTAAATTTTTTTTAATTTTTGTTTTTAATTCCCCTAGAAGAGGCAGAAGGGGCCATTTTTATTACATAAGCTAGAACTTTTGGATGTCACCATGTTGCAAGAATGTTAATGAGCTCATGTCGTACATCTTCCTAACTCAAGAACAGTTTTCCTAAAAGCACTAATTGATGTTTTATGGTCTAGTAAAGATAACTTACCTAAACTTAATGCTTTAGTATATTTAATTGTAGGTGATGATAATATTTTCAATATAATGGTTGCAACCATTCCACTATTTCTCAGCCATCAATCACACATACCACCAATCATAACTCCCTGGTAATCAACTAGGTAATGACACAAAGTGTGTAAAGCCATGCTTCCACACTCCTCCAGTCTAAAGTAGTAGTCTTTTCAGTCCCCTAATAGTTTAATAGTTTGGCTGAGGAATCCATATAAAACATCAAATAATCCCCCAGGTGACTAGATCTAACAAAATTACATAAAATAGGATACCTAGTGGATTTTGGTTCAAACTTCTTATCTAGGGATACTATCATTTGAGTCAGCCTCCTTCCAATCTTCCTCACATATATTTTGGTCTTCTAATGACCTGTGACATAAATAAATTACAATAGCAGTGGCAGTGAGCACAAGCAGATAACCTAGTACACACAAAAAAAATCTCCTACATCTCAGTCCTCATCACAGAAAAATAGATCCTGTCTGTCCTTCAGTGTACCGTATCCTAAGTCACCTCTTCCTAAAGTGCTAGAAATGGCATTTCACATGGTGCAATCCTATGAGGAAGTTTTTTGAATATACACGTATTATTGGTCATACCAGGATATTTTTTTGATAATCTTGGCAATATATTTAAAGAAAAAAAGGTGAGAGTTGCTGCTACTTAGAGATACTTACTCCCTGTCTATTTTCAGGTGGGAAAAGTACTGCCTTTCATCAGCCAAGTCAGACTTTTTTCCCCATCATTAAATATAACAAATTTGTCTGACTAACTGTACCTAACTTCCTACTTTTTGTGAAGCTGGCATGTGCGAGGCCACATCCATGACATGGTTGGATAACGTCAGTGTGCTGGGTCCAGCTCACCTCTTTGCTGTCCTGGCAATGGACCAAAGCATGGTGCAATGCACAGATGGCTTGGTAGGTGATTTTCTTTGAAACATGGAAAAACTCTCGGTATTTGTACTGTTGGCCAGCTCCAGGAACTTTCTTGAAGCCTCCAGATTTTCACTTCTACTTCAGAAATGTACTGTGGCTGTTTGGATTATAGCTGACAGAAAGAAATTTTTAGTTGTTCCACTTCGGTGGAGAGAGCTGATAAGAAATCATCATCCATTTTGAAGGATCTCACTCTAGATACCCATACAGCTTCACTCTTCATCATTCTGTTCAGGTTTTGGAGAATATGGTACAATGTGCTGGATAAAAATGTCACTTGAGCGCTCTTGACACACAGCTTTGGATTTTAAATTACAGATCCCAAGTAAAGGGAGGTAGTGCCTTTTGAAACATGGCGTAGAACAAGACTGCAAAATAGTGGTTGCATTCTGTGACTGTTCCATGTTGTTGTGAAAAATCTGTGAATTTGGCAGAAGGGCAAGTCAGTGTCATCAAAACAACAAGAACTCTGCTTAGAGACTGCTGGCTCAAGCAATAAGAAAGCCTGATGTAAAAGATTGATACTCTTCCTTTACGTCTAGCTCCATCTGGAAATCCATTTTTAGGTTAAGAAAATACTGAGTTATGAGAGGAACTGAATCTTTACAGCTTTAGGCTCTGCAAAGGGCTAGCCAAGGGGAGTGAAATACCTTTTCCTACTAGAGAGTAAGTAGGAGACTGATGCTATGGTTAGATCCAAGCACTCTGGAACTAATTCTGACTTGGTCACTTGAAAATTTTCAGTGCTTTGTCTAGGGACTCTGTTCCACGGGAGTATCAGATTTGTACCTGGAGCCTTCTGTGGGACTGAACCAAATTTTCTGAAGGTCTGAGCTTATGGCATGTGATGGCTCAGTCTCCTGTGGTGGTCCAAAATGATCAGGGAGCCTGAATCTCTGTGACTGCACACTGCTTAGTAGGCTGTTGTGAGAACCACTACAGAACAGCAGAAAAATACTAATCAAGGAAAGCCTTTGGAGAAATGTCTCTCTGCCAAATTTATGGGTACTTCAGAGTAGCAGGCAGAATCATAAAACAGGTTAGTAGACTTTGTGCAGTGTTTCCCAAGGGACACTCACTCCTGTTATTTAAGACATTATTGGTTTAAAATGAGCCTTAGGGGTTTTCTGCTAGGACTTAAATGGTAAATAAGTTGGCAGAAGCTTTTCTTCTCTTAAAATCATGCCTATGATGAGTATGACTCCTCAGGAGAGAACTGCAGTGGGTCTGCTGGATGTGATGAATGAGCACGTGGTTACTGAAGCATCCCTCTTGATGTCCTTCTGCTATGTTGTCCAAATGGCATTTTTCCAATATGCATTATTATAGGAATAAAATCCATATTTTGAAATGTTGGCAGTACTGAACTGTGTGGACTAAATTTTTTATTGGAATGTCTTTTCATAAGAGTTTGGGCATAAATAGTAGGCTCAATCAATCAATCAAAATGCTGATAGATACAGGAAGGAAATGAGAAGAAAACCTGAAATTGGATGTCATGTTTTTCTGTAGGCCTTGCTGTGGAAATTTAGATCAAAGAAAAAATAGTTTACACTAATTCTGGATTTATACTTTCTACTCAACAACAACTTCATCAGGTGAGACAGTTTGGCAGAAAAATTTTTTGATAACACTGATTTATTTCTTAGCTTGTACAATCTCAGTGAGCATCAAGAAGCAGGGATGCTCATCACAAAAGAGGCTCCAGTTTTCTACTGAGAATAATTTCAAACTCAAGACAATTTTCTTAAAACAGTTATGAGCCGTGATATTCCAGACAAAAAGTAGGCAATAAAAATGTAGAGAGAAACGCTATTGGTATTCTTTCACAAATAGTATTCTTGAGAACATCTAACTTCAATAGAGAGTACATTAAAAGAAGAAATTAAAATAAATCATAAATATGAAGAGCCTTGACATTTTTAATTTTACCATGTTCTATGCTTAAAGCATAAAAGAAACCAGTTAATGTTCCCCTTTTCTAATTTTCTAATTCACTAAGATGCCATATGCTTTTCATTTGTGTTTAGTTTGGCATCCAGAAGAATGAAGAGAATTAAATAATGCTGGAGACAAGCTTAATCATTATCTTGTGTTCAAGCACTTTGATGGTATATTTAAAATAGATGTGTGAGCCTTTTTTGTTCCTTGTAATATGGAAATTATAAAGGAAGGTGAACAGGATGATAAATTAGAGATGCTCTCAGCAAGGCTGTTAAATTATTTTTAGGTAGAAGACATACTGTACACACTGAGCCTCAGCTGAATATAATTAATTTGAAACGTTATCACTGTTGTGCTTGCAGTCCTATTGTAATTTTTTTTCAGTTCTGCATCTTGCTGGCTCCTATCACACCCCTCACTGTGAGATCTTTTCCTGTTTTGCACGTGTCCTGTTTGTTACCACCATATGGTAGTTAGAATTTCAGTAGCTTTGCTCTGTTTACAGACCACTGTGCTTTGTCATATTTTTGCTGCTCACCCTGTATTGCCATCTGATACCTATCATCTGTTTAACACATTGGGTGCCAAAAATACTCAGATTTCTCTCCTTTTTTTTTCAAATGCATGTATGAGAAAGGCTGTTTCAGAATACTGTTTTGATAAGCATTGCTCCAAAGTAATTTCCTGTTATGTTGAACCAGGACCCCTACCTCTCAACTTTCCAAACTTTTTACCAGGTGCCAGCTGACTGAAGGGATATATTCCAGCAATGAGAATTTTTTTTTTTTTTTACCTTGTGTGCATTGTACTGTTTGTAGCAGATGATCGGGTGTTTAAACATCTTTTCCCACTGTGTGACGGTAGCAAAACCAATATTGTCAGAGTGTAGCAGGGTCTATTCTTAGTCTGGTTGCTAATTGCAATTTAGATAGGATTGCATTAAGGAACTGTTTTTTAAATTGGTTCAGTTGGATAAATGGCTTCTCTTTCACTTTCTTTCTCATGTGTTGCTTCATTAATATGTCTGGTGGTTAATAGTTCTGTATTCAGAACAAGAGAGCTAAATACTGGGACCTGTGTGTGTGATTTTGTGCAGGTGCAAATTTGCCTCTCTTTTAAAAACTTTCCCTTAAGACTTTCATTAACCTTTTTTCCTCATTCTCTAATACTTAAATTGGGCTTTTCCATTGTAGCACCCTGTCTTGGTTTAAAAGACAGGTGTCTGCTGAGGAAGGCAGGAGTCTCCCTTGGAATGGCAGATGCAACCCCCCTTTCCTCCGAGATATTATAATTTTGAAATCAGGAGGCTTTCAGGCAAAGATGTGGGAAATAGGAATAACAGTTCTTTACTAATATATATGTATAAAGGCAGGAAAAAAAGAGAACAAAACTGATTTAAACAGACAAGAGTCAGATATGACCTGACCCTGTTAGTCTGGGTAGCAGCAGCAGTCCGATAACGTGGTGGCTGCAGTCCTCCTGAAGTGAACAGATGTGGTTCTGTTGAAGCAGTGATCCTGTGTAGAAAGATCTGGTCTTCCTCAGAAGGTCCAGTGATAGGTATGTAGCTCTTGTCCTCTGGAAAATCCAGTGGGAAAAGGCTCCCTGTGGTCTTCAAAAATCACAGTTTATATCCAGGATGGGATGCTTGGTTTCTCCCTCTGGGTGGAGCATCTCACAATGGAATGATGATTCATGAGATAAGGCACTGATGGGCCATTAACAGGACATAGTGTTGAGGGAGGAGGCAGGGAGCACTGCCCACCTGGTTTTAACAGCTCATGAAGATGGTGATAGAATACATGCTTGTGGGCACATCTTACATTGTAACCTAGGACACACCCTGCCTCCCCACCCCTCATCCTCTTCCCCCTGCCCTGCTCCTTTCTTGATTTTTATGTACTTTGTTTTATGTGACTTCCAATTATTCTCCATGTTATGGCTGGTTGGTTGCAATATGATGACCATCCTTAGAAAAAAAAACATGCCTGAAGTAACATATTATGTGATTCAATAAATTAATTCAATAAATTGAAGACAACACTATTTAATTCTCTTTCGCGTCAGTCTGAAAACAGATTAGGTTTTGTCTGTTCACAAAAATTTGATTGTGGTGAAGTTTAGCTTAAATAAATGATATTTGTATTCCATAATAAAATGAAACTGATGTTTTTGAAGAGAAAATAAATCAAATTATTCTCTACTCATATACTTACTGTATTTTAAGGGACATTTGCT
Organism: Corvus hawaiiensis; assembly: GCF_020740725.1. Lineage (NCBI taxonomy): Eukaryota > Metazoa > Chordata > Aves > Passeriformes > Corvidae > Corvus > Corvus hawaiiensis. The sequence goes on from NC_063215.1 coordinate 31,438,874, forward strand.
GGCAGAGCCACCTCACAAAATAGTATTTTACTGCAGAAATTTCCCATGGAGCTCGGAGACTCCTACTTAAAGGATCACTCTGTGGCATTAAAGCATTGTTATGCCACCGCAAGCTGACATAGGTCAGCTCATTCAGGAGACAAGCTCTGTGTGTCTGTTATACAACATAGGGAAGAGAGTGTGGTGATGGATTAGACTCAGTAATATTTAAGTGGTCAGTAATACTGGTGATCAGTAATATTTAACTAAATGAGGTAAATTAAGACATCACTTAGTCAGTTGACGAGGAAAACTTTTTTAAGGAACTTTCCAGCAGTCTTTTTAGAAGTTTTTATAAGAGAAGCTTGTATCTAACATACTTAAGGGCTTCTTATTTTAAGTAAGCAACCATGTATGAAAATTACTTGTAAATGCAGTAATGTAGAAGGATATGCCCTGTAATGTTGCAAATGGTACTGGCATGGCTGGGTGTCTCTGGGATCTTTGTTTTCTGCCATACACCTGCACTAAAACAGTTCTTCTGTTATGATATATAAAGAAAACATGGAGAATGAAAACATTTCACTGAAAGAACAAAGGCAAACTAACCTTAATTAATTGCCTTTAATATTTTTATGTCTTTGTGTCAGAGTAAGCCCTGATTTACTCATCTAAGTAAGTGTTGCATAAAACTTACTTATTTATTTAAAAAAATTAAAATTTATTTGGTGAATAGATGTTTGTCTCTGAAATAGCTGGGAAGAGAGGAATCTTGATCTTACTTCCCAGTTTAGTAGGGGTTAAATTTTAAGAGTGTTGTGAATTGAAGAGATGGTGGAAGATGGTCTCCTTGTGGTTTGATAATGTGGGTAGACAGGAGAAAATTTCGCAGGCCTCTTTTTGCAGTGGATCTTACGGAGACTATTAAGCTGACAAGTTTTTGAGAACTGAAATTCAGTTTTAAAGCAATCTCTGTAGAAAATCAAATTCAGTCTTAAAACGATCTTTGTAGCAAATCATGTTATTTCGATTTTGAGTAAGAAAAGCCTTTTTTGTAAGAGACACATATTCCTGATAAAGTCACATACAAGCAGTATTTGCATGTTGTACTATGCTAGAACTTTGTATCTTAAAATGCCCGGGTTTGACAGTACTGTTGCAACAGATGCTCAAGTTCACACTTCTGCTGCAGTCAAACCCTCTTCCTCAGCTTCTGATTCTGCTACTGTGGTTTGGTGGTTTTTTTTTTTTTTTTTTTCATCCATAGGCATTAATGCAACTGTGTGGGGTCAGATTTTCTTTCTTTCGGTTGTGTCTAACCCCATTGAGTTTCCTGGACTGGTTGACTGTGTGGTTGCATGGGTGTTGCTGTCCCTCGGTCATTATGGCTGGTTTTTCTGCAACAGGTATTGCATGAATAATGGCAAATAAAATAATATAGCCATTTACCTATGCAGTTTTGTTGCATGAGTAGTTTCAGAAATCTTTAAAAAGCTGAATAGACTTACAGGTCCTGTGTTTATTAGGTAGAAAATGCTTGGCCTGAATGTGTGTTTCAATGCTGCGGTAAGCCTGGGACTGTAACATAGTGACATTTCTGTAACTTTTTAAGTGTTTGTGTTTGGTAAAGTTCAGGCTTCCAACAGCTCTGTGTGTATGAACTCATGAAACTTTTTGAACTCTCTCACTTGGAATTGGTGACAACTCTTCAGAGCAAACCAGCTGCTCTCCTGCTGCACTGTCTGTGTTAGGAGAGCTGAGTGGTGAAGAAATTAAACAGGAAAATGCAGCAGAACTGTGATGGTTACGTGGGATGACTGATACTGCTGAGGTTGCCCACAGAGGTGAGAGGTGTGTAAGAATGGTCATACTGGTTAAAACCAAAGGAAGAGGCATTGACACATTTTGGGGCGTTGTCACCACCTTTCTACTGGCTCCAGTCAAACTGTCACTTTGTCAATTGAGTTTGAGCAGAAGGCACTGATTCCTTCGGTACTAAATATATCTCAACATGTAAATGCTTTTTAATACAAGACACGCACAGTTTCTTTCTGAATTCCTCAGCTATGCCTTTTTTAGTACTATTATGTGTTGTTTGCTTCGTTCTCTAATTTCTCATTTTTACCTCAGAAAGGATATCGGTCATTTGGGAGGAACTGTGGGAAGCTGGAATGTAAATTCCTTCTTGTAGATATTGCATATTTTTGACTCACAGTTCTTCAGTTGTGTAAGGAAGAAGTCTGCTTGTGGGCTGTAGTTATTTAAAAAAACCCCAACAAATAGAAGTATATGAAAATAAAGTTTTCCAATAATCTACATTAGGAAATCTCTCAGGAAGATGAAAAATTCTATTTTATACAAGTTATTTAATGAGCTCGTTTATATGCTTGCAGAAAACCTGCCCTAAGTAAAATGTTAACTTTAAAACGACGGTTCCTGCTGGTGAAAAGGCACCAGATAAGAGCCCTGGGAATAAAGCTGCAGCCCACACCACTTTGCTGGTGTGTCTCTGCTCTGATGTGATGAGCAAGGTGTGGGATTTTTTGCATCAGCCTGTACAGGGTTGTGAGGATGCTGCCAGGTAGTATGTGCTTGATAATAGATTATAGGAAGGAATTGGAATTAAAGTAAGTTGTATAGAAGGCAAAAGTATCTGCTACATGGAACAACTTTCCAGTGGTACTTAGCCAAGTCTAGGTTCCTGTGTGAAGTCTGTAAGTGAAACCTTTGTCTTGGTCAAGTCTGAATTTTGTCATGGTTCTCATAATAAAATGTTTCATGGTTTTACTGCTCCTGGACTGGTGTCACAGACCTATAGGAAAATACTAACAGCATTAAAGATGCGTTGGACATGGGGAAAGCTGTAAGTATATTGCCTGAGGGCTGGAAAGCAAAAAGTAAATTACCGGAATCATAACATGATTCAAAGAAATTTTAAAAAATAACTTCATGAATTTCAGAATCATGTTGGGAGATTGATGTTACCGTATTGCCTGGAAGCATTTATCATGGACTATAACCCTTCTGAGTTGGGGTTTTCACATGTGTAGAAAAAAAGGCAGTCTTTGCCACAGGGGCAGCCTGCGCTGTAAGTATTAGGTAAATAATAGAATAATAAGAACAGACAGGAGAGTCTGTATTGCCTGGCCTGTTAAGTAAAAGTTTTAACATACTTTTGACATATCTAATTTTTGTCCAGGTCTTTGCAGGCATCAAGGAGAAGGAGAGTTTTAAGGAGGATAATGTGATGATGATGTTGTTGCTAATACTCCCATGTTAGAGGCAACAAAGAGAAGTCCTCAAAGACCAGATTGGATGGGACTTTTAGCAGCCTGTTCTAGTGAAAGGTGTCCCTGTCCATGGCCAGGGGCTTGGAACTAGGTGATCTTTAACATCCCTTCCAACCCAAACCATTCTGTGATTCTTGCTTGAAAGTTTCGCTTGAGCAGAAGCATCTCAGTACTGAATGAGAAATCATAGGCAAGATGGAAATAGGCTGTCAAAGTCTTTGAAGGTGAAGATAAGCCATTTATGTTTTATGCAGTAGAAAAGCAGATTCATCGGAAGAATACAAAGGGAGAGGTAAAATAAATTAAATTGTATTTGTTGCAGAACTGTGATTTAGACTATCAGACTGACAGGCTTGCAATGGCAGAAAAAGGGATTGAGGGATGAGCTGGTGATAGCTGAATGTTTAAGCTAAACAGATATGAAATTAGCTAAACTTTAGTGGGTTTCTTTTGTTTGTTTGTTTGTTTGTTTGTTTGTTTGTTTTGGGTTGTGGGCAGTTTTTTGGGTGTGTCCTTTTTTGTTTGGTTGGTTTTGGTTTGGTTTGGTTTTAATTTGCAAAATTAGTCCCCACAACAAGCAGTTTAGGTGAAGGTCTAAGTAGGTCTGAGTCCAGTGTGTAGCACAGTGGTTATTGGTCCTGAGTGGAAAACAGAATGGAGAGGGTGGTAAGTTGTGCTTGAGGTACAAGGAAATTTCTATTTCAGTTTATGAAGTTTGGTGTACGGGTCACCCTTGACAGGAGTCGGTATCTATGCCAAACACTTCAGTTTGGAGAGAAGGAGACAAATGTGAGGTAGAGAGACAGACTTGTGAGTTACAAGCATGGTGAGGTTTGTGTTTGCAGCAATAAAACAGGGAGGAAGAAGAGATCCTGGCATGTGGAGAAGAAAGGGCTGATGCTCTGCAGGATTCCGGTGATTGCTGGTGAGGTGAAAAATGTTATGGGTGGCAGGTGAACACCAAGTTGAGAGAAAATGGAGTAGATTCATAGTTGTGTGTTGAGTGAACAGGGGAGAATGAAGAAAGCTTCAGGCCAGGTAAAATCTGACATTTTGAGGAATATTTACTGCTTTTATTATAGGATATAGAACATGCTATAATATATGTTGTCTATAATAATTATTTTGATATATTTATTAAAAAATGTGTAGGAACAAGAGACAAGACCTACAGGAAGTGAGATTAGGGAAAGGTCAAGTGGGTGGTGAGTAAAGTTGCAGAAAAGTGACAAGTTGGACAGTAGGAAATAGCAAAGGGACTAGAAGCAGTCAGTTTGTGCAGGAGAAAATATGGATATGGAAGCCGCTAACTCTGCCATTTGAAGTGCTTTGATTAATGCTTGTATTTCTTTTATAGAAACATGGCCTTTTTTTACCTCCAAAGATTAGTTGATTAATCATATTGCTACCTTTTTCGCAGCTTATGGAAACCATGTCTTGCTTATCTTTGGTTCTTAAAATAGCGGTTCACACTGAATAAAAAAATGCAGTAATAGCATTAATGTAGAAATATTAACATCCAAATTCACTCAGAAGTCCAATATTTTGCAATATGAGTACATCCAGCAGTTATTTCATCTTTACAAAATAACCAAACCAAGTATTGCCCATGCTAAAAAAGCAGCACACCCCCAAACATTCAAAAATATCCTGGACTTCAAATAGGCTAACACAGTAACAGTGCTACATCAAGAACTTGGGAGCTTGAAGAGTTAGATATGTTGCTTACTGTTCAACCTTAATTTGTTCTGCCTGTACAGAGGGTATGAATCTTAATAATGGATTTATATGTCATGTGATGATTAATGAAGTAACCAGAAAATATATCTAGACTTCTCCACTCAACTTCAGCTGTTCTTCTAGTCAACACATGCTAGATTCCCCATAAACTCCTCATTTCCCTTTACTCAGACAAAACTATCCACAGCAACTTGCTAAAATTGCCTGTCTCCACTTCGTTGTTTGAAGTATGTGTTCCCAAAACCCAGGACAAGTTGACAGCTTGTCCCAGCTGCGGTGCTGGTGGGGCTGAGGCCAAAGCCAGGTGCCGCGCTGCTCCCTCTGGAAGCACCTCCATGAGATGGGTGCCTGCAGTGCTGGCAGACCAGCAAGGCATCCGGTGGTGCTGAGGTACTTCCAGCTTTACGGAGCAGCTGAACAACGTTTTTCAGGTCACAGCTCCAACGTAGCTGCTTAAGGATTGCCAACAGGTTTTTAGCTCTAGCTGTTGCCTTCATGGGCATATGAAATATTGCCGTTTGCATTTTTAATTATTTATTTATCATAAAATAAGAATGCTAAGAACAGATCTTGGTAAAACGCCTGCTTATCTTAGGGAAAAGCTTGTCTGAGCTCTGTGTGATGACGTGTTTGTGTGGCGTGGGTGAACAGGACAAAATACTGCATTTTACTTTTTTCGTACATGCAGTAGCTGCTGGTGGATGGTTACTTAAGGCTATGTCACTTAGAAGGCGGCACTTTTTCTACTAACATGAACTCATGACAGGGCATAATATTTTTGTAACATTACATCAGGTGTTTAATTTCAAGACTGAACCATTTGAGTTGAACTGGAGAGTGAAAATGCGATCTGCATTGCCATCTACTGGATTTCTAAGGAAGTACAAAACGTGATTTGGTACTACATTTAAAGTCATTTAAAATGTAGCCGTGCACGAAAGAGACACAAATCTTTATCAAATTTTTATAAAATCTGTGCAGACAGACCATAAATATGCAGATGCACTATTTTGAAGCTTTCTACTCTTCATCATATATGTGCAAATATTTTAGATAGGTATTTAAAACAGCAAAATAGAATTTAAAACATATTAATTTAAAACAGCAAAAGAAGCAATAATATAGTCTGTTAAAAAATTGCAGTCTTGGATTATAATTCCAATAATTAAAATAATAAGAAATTCAATAATAAGGATATAAGTATACATCTTGGTCCAGCTCCAAAGAACCCAGCAACATAAATGATAATTTCTCTGTGGCTTGATGTAACACTTCTTGATCAGTCAATGTTATAAATGACCTCGATGTTCATTTTTTGTCCTCCTAATGGTATCAGTGAGCTGTCTGAAAGATTTAAGTTATGAAAGGTATTTATCACAAGTGTTCTCCAAGGCTTACAGTTTTTGCTAAGTATATGAAGATGTGAGTAAAGGTTTGAAGAATTGCCTATCAGTAATTTTTTTACTAGTTTACACTGTCAAAGTAAAATACTGAATATTCAAATGAAAATATGGTACATGTATAACACAGCTGAAGCAGGGTTTTTGTGAAATGCCTTTGAAAAAGAAAGGGAGGAGGAAGCCATCATGTTTTCTTGGAGAAAAAACCACTAGCAACCTAAACATATGTTGAGTTATAAGTATATTGTAGAGTGAATGGGTTAAGTCTTTCACTGCAGACATGCAAACTGTGTCTTGGTTTTTGTGCACTATGGGTGGTGATGCTGACCTCTCGCACGTGCAGTAAAGTCCCGAGGCTGATGTGCCTCTCCAAGCAGCTCAGTCTCTTCCAGTATTTTAGCAACAGAAGAGGGTGGTTTAGTCATAGGAGATGTGATGTGCCCAAAGATTCTCCGATAGTGGGATCTTTTTTGATCATGCATATGTGCCACGGGTGTGAGTGTGAAATAGCAGCACCGTCCCCAGCCGCGTCAGCTCGTGTGGATGCAGCTCATTCCTTAAGAGTGGTGGGAGGTCTGCACAGGAAGTGAAGTACTGCCATAATGTCTCAGGGTAAGGTAGTCCTTCAAGTGCCATTCACCTCAGTAGCAGAACCAGATAAATGTTCGGGTGCATGATGAAAAATCATGTAGATATATGCATATATTCCTCTTACATAGTAGTCTGGTTGCTCTTTCTGTCAGAGGGGATTGAATTGGTATCTGCCTCAAGGGTCTGCCAAGCCATTATCATATCATATGCTGTTATTAATCTTTAGCCTAACCTTGTCTACATAAAGGAATATTTAACAGATTTAAATTTTCCTTGCATCTGATGAGAATGTGCTCAATAGCCTGGAAGTTAAGGAGCAAATCAAAACCAACCATCTGTATTTTAGTTCTTGTTTAATACTTAATATACTTCGATATACAGCAAAACTATTGAGAGGGATTGCTGCCGCCATTATAGAATAGCCAGATACAGAGATCCAGCTTTTTCCTCAAAAAGGTAGGAAAGGTGGTTAAAAAAAGAGCTAATTGAACCAGACCTGCTGTGAGCTGGGTAAGATTCTTTCTGCTCTGTGAGATGTACAGTCATTTTCTCCAATTCCATTCTTGCTGTAGATAAAATGTCAGAGTTTCCCCAGCAGTACCATGTATGATATGCAAGATAAAGGTTTCAAACCCCTCATAGTAAAATATGTCTTACATGGATGCAGAAATTAGCAAATCTATAAAAAGTGATACTTATTTATAAAGAACTTCAATCTCATCTCACTTAAGTTTTGCCCAGTTGGTAGCATGTTCATCTATCCCTTGTTGCACACAGAAAGACAAACCATAATTGTATTAATACTCTTCATAAGCTTCATATGAGATAGAAAAAATTCTAATGTAGACAGTCTAATTGGAAAAGAACAGGAAGAGGGGCAGTGCTTGCTGTTATCTTCCCTTTCCACGTTAGTAAACAGCCAGGGCTTTTGGTTTTACTTTAGTGGAGGAGAACTGAATTTAGTTTCCATGGTTTCATTTTTTAATAGAATATTTGATGTAATAAGAAATTTACCTACAGACCTCTCCATTATTTAATTGCATTCTTTAAGCTGGTTATTATAAAAATTTCTGAATGTCTTCGGTTGTTTTTATGAATCATAAGTGAGCAGCTGTGTAAGATAAGTTAATTCATATGTGTAATCCAGTTATATGGCCAAAAGTATTAAGTTTCTCCAGTATTTTGTCTAATTCTTTGACCTACTTTTCTCATCTTACTCAATACTGCAAAGGTTTTTTAAGCAGGTTAGTAAAAAAAAACCCAAAACCAAAACCCCTTGCTGCTCCTGCCAAGCTTTTAATTAGCATAAAGCATTAAATATAATGCATCATGTTTGTAGTTAGGGAGAATAAATTACTTGGCTGCTTAGCTTTTGCTGTTGCTGCATTCTCACCAGAATGCCCCTATGTGAAGTTACTGGTTTTAGTGTGAGAGCTGGTTGATTTATGTATTTACAAGCAATAATATTCCTGTCCAACTGAATTATGTGTATTTTACCACAATTCCTGTGAGTTAAGTTGAATTGTCATTTTTAAGGCTTGAATATCATGTTAAAGTAAAAATATCCACTTCACCAAAACCGCATACAAAGAACACTGATTACTTACACCTTAAAAGTCCTGACAAGTTCACCACACACACACACACAAAAGCCCACAGAAACATGGAATTGTGTCACTAAAAAGACACTGGTTAAATGGTGTGAGTCTCAGTGCTAATTAAGGAAGTAGGTAGCTCAAACCAGGGAGCAGAGATAAAGGATATCACCAAGACCTCTACAGAGAACACACCTACTGTTTCCATTTAATAAACTCAAGATTCTCTGTTTCTGTTCATGATCTGTGTAGCTGCTTATGATTTTTTAAATGTTATCCATGGAGATGTAGATTTGAAGCAACATCTGGGAAAGCCTGGGTTCTACATAGCATGGTGCAAGTTGTGCCCTGCTGGACTCTCCTCCTTAGGCTGTCTGAGGTCTTTGCCCAAGCTCATGACAATAAAGGTCAGGAATTGCGGTGCTGTCCTGCTGCACCTACAGAAGTGTTTCTTTCTTGTATGATTTGATGACTAATAAGATAGTTAACAGCAAAATACAATCCTTTTAAGTTAAGCTTCAGGGTGGAGTAAATGAAGCTTCACGGCAGCTGAGCTTGGTGCTGCTTTAAATAGGATGATCCAGCTCTTTACTGGTCTCTTTAATTTCTGGCTTTGGGAGCTCATGTCCTACATTCCTCCCAGGTGTCCAGAAGCAAAATGATGGGAAAATATTTTGTTTTTTTCATTTTTGGAGAATTAGTTTTCTATTGATTCAAGTTCAGGTTCATGGGTTAGGCCACTGAGAGGGATCTGGTGAATGCTGAAATTGGTGCCTAAGAAGCAGTTTCAGTATGCAGCCGGGATGAGGAGAGTATCTGGATTGCCCCTTTTGGAAATGCCCAGAACTTTGGATAGTTTCCCTCTGAAATTTTGTCTTTGCCAAGAAAGTTTCGTAGAAACAAACAGGAGAACATTTTTTTCCTCAGGGAAAATATAATAATGATAAGAAAGATTTTATCACTAAGCATTTATTATTATTATTATTATTACTATTATTATTATTATTATTATTATCATTATCATTATTATTCCTCCTGAGTTATAGAAGGGGGAGTGAAAGCCGGCGGGCTGTGTTCTCTTCCCTGAGCTATGATTAGGAGGTGGATCTGTTGTGTAGCAGCTTGCTTAGCCAATTGGTGGGCATAAGGTCAGTGTGTTTGTTATTTGGGGCAGCTGGAAGAGAAGTGCTGCTTCTTTGAACACCAGTCTTCATCATAGGAACCTCTGTACTTGCTAATGCTTCTATCTACTCCTACAGCTAAACTGGAAGAAATATCTGTAATGAGGGATAGCAAACCTTAAGTTGTTTAAGTTCATACTTAACAAGAGAAAACAACAGATTGTAAATATAGAGGTTTGAAATAAAGAGATGTTCTCATATTCTTGTAAGGTCAGTGTGACTGTAGACCACGTTTTGAAATATTTGTTGTATGTGTTAGTAATCTAGCTTTTCAAAGCACTGAAGGTGAGGATTGATTTGCATATTTTGATTACACTTGATGTATAAATTGTTGGTTAAAAAGAAATGCAAATTTGATCACACAATTATTTTTTTTATTCAGTACATGATAGACAATTTTGTTTAATATATGCATTTGGATCAATTTCTGGTCAAGTGAAATGGTTTACTTGTAACCTTTGAAGTAAACCTTCAAGAATAAAGATGTCTATTACTTTTTTTCCTTTAGAGTGCCCTATACAGTCTTCTGTGTGCAGCATGTATTTGGTATGAGGTACATACAGTATTGTGAACAGGCCCAGAATATTAGGTAGAGTTGCAAGCTGAAAGAAATACAGAGTAGTAGACTTTCCTCCTATTGGTGCTATATAAACTTTTTTCTCATCTATGCAGGAGGTTGCATCAACAATTTGAAAGCTATAAAGAGCAAGTAAGAAAGATAGGGGAAGAAGCCCGCCGTTACCAGGGAGAGCACAAGGATGATGCTCCAACATGTGGAATCTGTCATAAAACAAAGTTTGCAGATGGTTGTGGCCATTTATGCTCTTATTGCCGGACCAAGTTCTGTGCTCGATGTGGAGGTCGTGTCTCTCTGCGATCAAACAATGTAAGTCTTCTGACGTGTACTCCTAAGAAAAAGCCTCCTTGACATTGTCATGCTACAGATTGTTCACCTTGAGTTTGGCATTTCATGCTTCATTTTACTTAAGTGTTTTGTTCATTGCTTTGTTATGAGGTGTGTATCATACAAGTAAATCAATGTAAAATCATACAAGTAAAACAATGTATTTAGTGATTGCCAAGGTACTTTGGAATCACAGAGCTAATTAAAGCAAAAGAATAATAGTGTCTAGTTCTACGGAGTGACAGCTTGAAGAAAATACTTGTTTTTCATAGAATGAAAGAAGAAACCATTTTGCTCAGGTACAGCTCCACATTAATAAATTTTTATTGAAGCCTTATTTAATATTACATTTTTTATTTTCATGGAGCTTTTCATAAACATTTATAGATTACTTTTACATGGAATCAGTTGATTTTTTTGGTTGGGAAAAAAGCCCATCCACTTTTCTTAGCACAGTGAAAGTGTTATGCCAATTTATTTTAAACTTATTTAAAGAACAGAACTACAGAATAATCTGGATTAAGTATCTTCCTTTCAGGCAGGTGAGCTGAATTGTTCTCCCTCTGATCTGCATGAGTTAGCTGCAGCAGCTTTCCACAAAACCAAATGATATCCAAGAGTACCCTCTGATCAGTCAGTCCCTTCCAAGCCTCTGGCTACTCACTTGTGCACAAGCAGTAGGATCTAAATTTGGAATACTGTTATCCAGTGATTATTTTTGGCTTGTCATCAAGGACTATGGTGTGTTATAAAACATTTCACACATCTCTTTTTATTACATTAATAGTTTTGTTATCTATCATGAGATGAGGTAACTTTCTCCTATGGCTTTAAGATGCCAGGCTTTTGTAGAGTGCATTTATCAGTGCTCTTGGTATCAACACAAATTCACTTAAAAGTTAACATAGATTTTATAGCAGATAATCCTGTTCACAAGGGACCTAGTTTGTGGCCTTTTCACTTTCCTTAAGATGGGCATCAACTGAATAGGCCTTCTGAAATTTTGTGTAAACCAAAAATAACCCCCCAAAAAGATGCATTTCATGCTTATTTTAGAAGTTTTCCATAGCCTCAATGTACCTGTGAGTCCATTAAATTAAATTCACGTTCTGAAGAAAACTATATATGTGATTGGGAAAATTTGCATGTATTAATATATTAGTAAAAATAGATGCATTGCATTATATCACCTGTAGGTGGTGTCATTGGAGCAAATCTCTGAAAATACAATTTACTTTGATATACTACATTATTCTATTAATGAGTGCATGTGATACAGCTTATCTTTACTTAGGAAAAAAATTTGCATATATATTTTAAGTGTTTTTCACCCGCTATTTCAAGTCACAGAAATGGAAAAGTGTGAATTCATTTGTTACTTGCATTTTGTTTCTTATATTGTTTATGCTTCTGTGGGTCAGGGTGGGAAAACATGTTTTCAACATATGCAGTAATGTCATCTTTTTATTTAAAGCTCTTTTTTTTCTTAATTTTATGTTTTTGTCTCTTTGTAGAGAGTTATTAGAATTGCATTTCTTTGAAATCTGTCTATTAATACTTGCCTATTTTATTCTTTATCTCTTCTTTTTTTCTTTTCTCTTTTTATTCTGCTTCCTTGGATGCTTTCCCAAAGGAGGACAAAGTGGTTAGAATCCATGCTTTTTATAATTTATTATTATAATGTTGTTAGTTAACTGGGATACATATTAATGTGAAAAACTGAACTGAAATTTCAAAATCATCCACAGGGGATGGGGGGAAAACACGAATCCTAACACCCAGGCCCTACACATTCCTTAGCTGAACATAGGCCTAAAGACAGCTCAACAAGGAAACCCAAGACTGTTGTCAAAATTATGACAATAAAAGAAATTAAGAACTAAGAAGTAGAGGAGGCAATAAAGAAGTAGAGGAGGCAATAAAGTGTAATAAAATTTTATTTCATAAATATGTCTTTAGTTAACAGTTTTGACTTTTTGCATGCAAGGTCCTTCCATCAGTTTCAGGAAATCTAATTTAGTATTTTAATTGTAATTTCACATTGTTTTACATGGTTTGCTGTGTTTCATTCTGGCTGCAGCAGAAATTCAGGGAATTCCTGTAAAATCAGCTTTTTGATTTACATTTTGAATAATATATGTAGGCAAACAAACTGGACATAAGTATAATGAGCAAGGTGGAGTGAATCCTTTTTGAGTGCATAGTCATAATTTGAAAAATCTGCAGAACTTTTAGGATCAATACAGGCATATTCACCACTAGTGCCTGTGCCTTATCTCAAATAGGTGAAGGTAGTTCCCTGTTCATCTCCGCACCCTGTGCATGGCAAAAGGGGTGGCAGTACTTGAACAGAGCAGTGCACGTCCAGTTACCACCTCTTCTTGGGCAGCTCTGTGAAAGATGGTAGTCCAGATTTTTAATTGGAGAATTGAGTGTGGAAATTAGCTAGCTTTTCTGGCACCTCAGCTGAAACGAGTGTAAATTAATTACAACCCAGTGTAGTTTTTGATGCATTCTTTGTGGAGTTATGCTTGTGATATGAGGTAGTGTTAGGCCCCATTCAAATACTAGCATACCTGTAACCTGAAATTTAGTACTGTTCAACACCCAGGGAAAATTATTTCTATCGCATCTGAGTATTGCAGTAGGATTTTTCTATGTCAGTAGTTTCTGAGGGCATGGTTGTTCTTCTAACGGCTATGAAATAGAACTTTCTACAGCTCATTCCCGTGTTTTCTGTGTGGTACTCTGAATGAAGTGTTAAAATAATCCAGTAGTTCTAGATCTTTTCCATTCTATCTAAATGGCTTAGGATAGAGTGAAAGAGGTTTCAGCTCGACACTGATTTCTTACTAAAGCAGTGCATCATTGATGCATCCATCCACTGGGGTGTATTGAAACATTAGTGACCTTGCAACAGCATCTTCTTTAGGGTCAGAAACAGCAAAGCGCTCAAGTACCCTAAATGCCATTTAGGTACAATTTAGCCACCTAGGTTTTGGAGAGCAATTCAGGTGAACCTCACTTGACCTCCTTATATGCTCAAGGCATCCTTCACCCTTCAATTTGAAACAAAAACTTGGCTATATAACAGAAATTGTGTTAGTGTCTGCATGCAGGAGAGATTGTGTCTTCAATAGGGGACAGCTTAGGTGTTCATCTTTAAATAATGTCACTTGGGATCCAGAAAACAGATTCCATGGCACTAAAGATCTCTGAAGATGTGTTCTGAAGACATATCTGTCTTGTCTGGATTGTCCTAAGTGCAATTAAATACATCCTTATTATTTGCACTTGTCTTAGTTTAAGTTTTGCTGTGTTGAACTCCAGGCTTCCACATGCCAAGAAAATGCCCTGATAATAACGCATGAAAATAAATTCTATATGGTGTGATAAAGCTGCCCTACATCTCTTTAACAGCTAAAAAGTTAATGGTAGTTGGAGGGAAAGTATCCAATAATTGAATGTGTGGGAAACATGGGGAACACTTCTTTAAAGTACCATTGCTTTAGCAGTGCCTGTCTCTGAAAGTTAATGGAATATATAGAATTAATAATACATGCCTAGAAATAGCATGTTTTATAACAGAACAATTGGTATGATTAATACAGAGCAACATGAGAAAAATATTATTTCTTAATTATTTTCAGTGGCTCAATATTCCTGACTAATTACATATGGCAAGTTTCATATCAGTAACTTTTAAAACATATTTATCCCTTAGTCTCCACATGAATTTTTACCACAGTAAGTTATATTAATACAAAACACATGCACCAAGTTTCTTCAGTTGAAGGGTGCATCATTTGGAAAGGATGATGAAGTGTGAATTACCAAAGTGTCAACTCAGGAAAAGTCAAGTGTTATCCTAGATTTGAGGTGTTTCCTGTAGAGTTGGAAAATTAATGATACCTCATCTGGGATATTGTTTCCCATGAGTTACCCATCTTTGACAAACACAAACTGTGACAGGCACAAAGAAAGTCAAATCAGAGCATGATCCAGGAAATAGAGAGCTGCTCATGTGACAGAAGGCTAGAAAGATTAAAGGGACAAAAGCTAAAGCAATTATACTTGATACCTGAAGTATGGAATTGATATGTAGAAGTGCAGAAAATTTAAACAATAAGAGTAGAGGACAGTGAATACATGAGACCAAATGGGTATAACTTGGCCCTAAACACTCCTGGCTTGAAAAAAGATGTTTACAGTCATTAGAGTAAAGCCTTGAGAATTTATTTAGTGTGGCTTATTGGAAAGAAAAATACCCCAATAAAACTTTAAAGGCTAAATTTAATGAGGTTAGGACAGGATTTATGTGATGTGGATGCTTGTGGCTGTAGGGCAATGTGTTAGATCCCTAAGAGGTCCTTGCAGCTCTCGCTTCTAGCTAAATATTTTAAAAATTTAATGCTTTGAAGCTGTTCTTGACCTTTTCAAGTAAGTGCCAAATATTTTTCAAGGATTTTTTCAAATATATATGGGAGAAATTAATATGTTCTCTCCTCATTTAAAATCATAAAGGACATCCCAAAACACCTTGTAGTGAGAGTTTCTTTGTTAGGCATCCTAGGCTGATCAAGAGATGATGCCAGTACACTTAAAAATTAGTTAGCAATAACTGATATATTCTAGTAGCTAATGAGTTTCATGAATTTCAATGATTCTTGTTCTAATATGTCAAAATGCATACCCAAATATGTTTAGGGTCTTTCATATTCTTGAGTATTGGTTAGCTCTTTGCACTTTCCACCTGAGTTTGCTCTCCTTTCATACAGTTGCAGGCAGACAACATTTAATGAGTTTAATTCAGTTTTATGTGAGATAACATTTCAGAAGAAAGTCAGGTAGGTTTCTTTTTTTTTAAGAAAAAGCTGACAGGAGTGACCACTTGCTTTTATTTGGCAGAATGTTCTAGGTGGTTTTAGTTCCTTATAGAGTGCCTACACTTTCACTTCGTATCCTTTTAGTTATGCTCCGTACACCAAGATTTTAATTGCCAAAATGGTAGTGGGTTTAAGTTACTTCTCTCTATTCCATTCACTCTCCCATGTGATGTGAAATATTTTGGTTTTTAGGGCAGTGGAGAAGTCAGCAAAATGTCCAACTGGTTGTTCTCCATGGTTTGGTAAGGAATGGGGAGGGCCCAGCCTCAGTCCTCCTGATGTCCTGGCTGTTACTACTTTCTCTGTTCTTTCATTCCGTGGTACCACAGCCTTGTAAAGCAGAAAAATGACTGAAAATACAACTTCTTTTCTTTCATCATTCATGTAAAACTTTTTCACAGTATTTGGTTAGGTAATGCAAAAATATGTATTGCCTTTGTGATCACCTGATACATGTTTCTTTCTCCTTCTAGAAAAGGAGATACATTTTAGGGTACAAAAATGAATGAGCAAATGCAGTTTCTTTGGGTCAAAATTCAAATATTTTGTGAAGTGCTGTGGGTGTATTGAACTAAGTGAAATTTCTATGACATTGACAGAATTAGGTGGAAAATCCATGGTCCAGATTAAGCCATGTATTTATCCATAGCAATCAGTCTACCATTCTACAGCTTTCATTAGAATTACTACTTTTTATCAAATTTAAAGTGAAAAAAATTGGTAGCAAATGATAAAAGTAAATTTTGCCACCATTTTCCTGTGCTCTGCAGAATAGGGCAGTTTGCTTTCTCTTTTCTGTTTACATATGTAAAGAACAACTGGTAGGAAATCCGGATGTAAAATGCATTATAGATAGATGAGAATTTATTCACTGAACTTAGTAGGATGTGGTTGCAGAAAATAATGTTGGTAATCAGTGCAGAAGAGTGTTGTATTTATGATCTGGCTTTCACTGAAACTGTTTTCATTTTAGTATAATGTCAGTGATTTATACTTTGAAAGAAAGACAGCTTGGAAACATTTCCTTAATTGTATGTCAGGTGTTTTTTTTCAGGGTGTTTGTCATTTAGTTCCTTTAAATTATGCTTAAAATTTGATTACATAATGGCTTGCTAATTTAAGCCTTACCAACTTGAGTACATATGCCATGAAATTCAACTGTGTTCTAATGCTTTAACAGAAGTTGGTAATATTGTCAGAACAAAATGTCTGGATTGTCATGATTTTTTTTTACATCCCTTTCACAGAACTCTTAGGTCAAATTGTCCATTAAAAGGCTAATTTATGTATGCTCTGACTAACACAGCTGTAGAACAAAACAGAAAAAATCCAGCAGAAGGACGTAAAATTACATAGCAAATTGCAAATTGATAGCAGATAAATTCTCTCTCTGTAGCATTCAATGTAATTTGTTTCCCAAAGGATATGGGGTTTATATGCATCATGAAAGAAGCACTGCTTTTCAATAATGCCTCCCTGGAACTGCTGCTTCTAGCAGGGAAAGAAAAAAAAAAGGCCAGCAAGAAACTGAGGAATTCTATTTCAAGTAAGGTGTGGATCACTGTCCTCTGCTTCTGGGAAGTTAGTTCATTTCAAACAAGTGTGAGTGCATAACATTTTTAAGGAAATCCTTAAAATTAGCTTGCTCTTCACCAAGTTTGCTGAGGAAACATGTTTGCCTTGAAATACCCTTTTTATAGGGTCCAGCTAGCAAAAATGATTGGTTCCTTCTTATATTAAAAAAAAAAAAAAAAAAAAAAAAAAGGCAGGCAGGTGATGGTAATGCTCTGAATTTAACCAGATCAGACTTACTTAATTTACAGATGGGACTGTAGAAGAGTCACTAGACAGCTGGGTTTTTCTTCCACCATAGCCTTTAAGTCATCATTAAATCAGTAACCACTTGATTAAGCTCTGTAGTTAGCCAGGTTTAGTTTACCTGTTTGCCAACCTCTTAAATTGTGACTTGTTGTGTGATTCTACACTTTGTGACCAAGAAAATATATTGCTACTGCAACCTTCTCTCTTAACCTGTGATAAAGGGCTCCTGAATCCTTCATGTCTGCTCTTGCTGTTGTCATGCAAGCTGAGTAACAGAGATCTGTGGATACCTGACATAAAAAATACTGAAAACTCCATGTAGTATAATGGCACCTAAAAAAAACCCCCAAACTTTAAATCCACTGCAGTGTTATTTCTTGCCATGTTATCCTATTTTTAGTCTTGTATTTTTGGTATTGTTGTTTCAATTTAACTGATTTGAGACTATGGGAATTATTTTGAATGTCAGCAATACCTTTGAGTGTAATAATTCCTTCCATTGCAAAATCTTGCATTAAAACAAACAAACAACAGAAGGATTGCAAAGGTCAATTAGGCTTTTCAGGAGAAGCTTTATTCCACCTCCTCTTGTCTAATGTCATGTGTATATATATATATATATATTTAGTATATGTATGTATAAGCATATATTGTATAGATTTTTCATAATTGAACATACATGCATACCATATACATACATCTTGCTACATAGCCTTATACAGGAAGTACAGGGCAACCCAGTTTTTTGACCTTTGAAATCTGTTAATGATTCAAGGTATTCAAATCACCTGAGGAGTTGTTATTTACGTACCAGTTTTTCTTGACAAAAAGAGATGTTATGCCATAGCACTCACAGAATCCCAGAAGGGTTGAGGTTGAAGAGAGTCTCCAGAGGTCATCTGATCCAAACCCCTGTGCTCAGGCAGGGCTTGTCCTTACAGCTTGGCACATTCATGTGTCTTTTGACTTGCAGGGTGAGCAGTGAAAAACTCAAGGAGAATTCATGTCATTTTTGTTACTTGTTTGCTTATTGTAACTATATACATTATAGGCTTACACAAAATGTCATTAAGTTCTGTTAGGAAATAATTATGTGACTTACAGCTTTGGACAAATGAATTTCAGAATTTTACAGAATCCTTTAGAAAGAGCACTAACACTAGGATGATTTTTTTCAGCTCAGTGTTCAGAGAGAAAGAAATACCAAAGCTACAAAATCAACTTTGAGCTTTTCATTTCTTTCAATGTAGTATTTTTATTTTAATGCTCACAATCTCACATTCTGTTTGGTCCAATTAAGCTGATGATAGAAAGCTGAGGAGCAGGAGCAGGAGAGCCTTCCAGTGGTTTTCCCAAAAACAGTGTGTATCCTACTGGCTCAGATACTATCTGAGGTGTGGGAGATCACTGTTGAACTCCATTGTGATAAAGGCTGCTTTTCCAGATGCTGTCAGTACTGAAGAGGAACATCTTCCTACCTGACTTGGGTCAGTCTCACTACAAAGACAGAAAAAAAAAAAAGTTGAAATTATTTTTCCTTTTTTTTGTTTTTGTCCAGCAGTATACTTTGAGTTAGTATTTAGATCTTTGCTGAAATGATTTTATTGCACTTTTCTATTAAGTTCTGGTTTCAGAAAATGTAAAAATATAGAAATATTTTTATTCACTGTTCTGTCAAATATGATTCATCTATGCCCTAAACATCTGTAAGTGAAGAGGTGGGATTCAGGTTCTTATGTAAAGGAAGATAATTTTGGTTAATTAGTTTCAACTGCAGATATATGTTGAAAAGACAAATCAGTTAAGTAAGTTAGAACAATTGAAATCTGAGATTTTTTTTATGCAGTGCACCTTAGGTAGAAAGAGGATAATAAAGAAAGAAAATACTAGTGGTGCAACACAACAGTAAGAAGTCATGAGGAAGGCCTGGTTTCTGTTTGATGTGTTCATATACCTTAATATAATCAATATGATCCTGTAGACTGTAACTTTATAGTAGATTCTTATCCTTGTCTCTCCAGTGAATACAGTTTTGAAAATGAACAAGTATCACCTTATAGATTTAATATGATAATGTTGCATATCTGGTGTAAGGTAAAAAGAAAAAATGAACAGTTTAAACCAGACACAATTCTGATCATCTCTGACTAGTCAAAATACATACATAATTTTATAAAATCGGGTGAAAAAAATTTATCAAATAAAGAATTGCTAAAATTATATGTTTATATGCATGAAATAAAATTTTCTTTCTACATCTTACTGCTTATACTTATTAATTCTGATAGATTGGAAATACATTGGTAGTCTTTGATCACCTTTTGCTTGCAATTGTGCCATAAAAATGTAGATAGCTCTAGATAGCTGTAATAATAGTGATGCATACAATTAAAATCCTAATTTTAAATGGAGCATTTCTTCTTTAATGAGGGCTTTCTCTTGTAATAGGAACCTTTTATTCTTATAAACAAATCATTATTGCTGAGTCATTAGTAACATTCTCATAAATATTAAGTCTTCTAAATATTTAAGGCTGCTTTAAATATTTCAGTTTTACATTTTTTCCAGATTTTCTGGGAATAGGGTTGGTTAGCTACTGGTAGGATATCTGCTTAGATTGGTCTGTGTAGATGATAATTTTCAAAGCGTAGTCACTCCAGGAATCTGTTTATGAGTCCTTCAGTTCTTCATTACTTCAACCTGTTTCCAGTAATGTTACTATCAGTAGAAAGCAAACTCAGCCTTAAATCCCTGCAAAACCTGTAGATAGGAAGCTGCAGTTTTGGCTGTGAGGTCACTATACCTATTTGGAACCGTTCTTCCATCCTTTCAGTGTATTATGCACATTTAATTGCCTTAATTTTCCACAATGTGCTACTTTTTCAAGTCCTTTAATTCATTATATGAATTGCTTTGAATTTATTGTTACCTCTTGCTAAGAAGTCAAATCCAATCTCACTACTATTAATATTGGGCTATTACCTTTATGGTATCTTAAAATCCAAAACTCCACTGGCATTTTCATTTGCCATCTATTGGCAAACCAAGGGAGGTGGGTTTGTGTTTTGTCATGCCCAATTTCAGTTGGGATGCAAAAAAGATAATCTGTAAGTGTGGAAAAGAATTATGTGGAAGCCCTCCCTGCTGTGGAGGGCTAAAGAGAAGGGATCACTTTACAAAGACATACCAGGCAGACAAACATTTCACACCACCTAAACTTTCATCTCATTCACCCTGAAGAAAGAAATGTTGATATCTCTTCTGAGTGATACTCCAAAAAGAGCTTAGCTTTAGAGACTGCAGGAACTTTTTCTTTTCTTTTTTTTTTCCCTCCTTCAAAAACATTGAGGGAGAACAGAGTAGCAAACTTGCAGATGTCCAGGGATGTATTTAGGCTCTGGAGGCTTGAAGAAGTGTGTTCCTCTGTGGGATGCCTGAGGGGATATGGTGCACCAGCAGAGCTGACTGCTGATGTCCAAGCAGAGGTCAGTCAGAGCTGGTAGTCCTGTGGCAGCACCTGATGGGACTTTTTTTTATCTGAGCAATGCCCCTTCAGTTTTTCCAGCAGTGTTCTGTTTCCTAGATATACTTGGGTTTTATTGCTAGAAGACGATCAATCTAGAATCATGTTGCTTATTTCAAACTGTGCCCAGCTGTGGTATCTGTGAAAAGTCCTCTTGTAAAAAGATCCCATAAAGTGGAAGATATCTTCTAATCATGCATGATCCTTCCCTAAAAGACTTGAGCTTTTGGCAAAACTAACTGAATCCCCTTTTCAGCCTCTGGATACCTTTGTTCCATGTGGTCACACAAAAACCAGCTGCCAGCTACCAGGCATGTGAGAGTGCATTCATTTAAGCTGAGGCTGATTTGACAGCCCAGTGTGTACCCCTTAAGCCCAACAAATTCTTTACTTGATCATTTTATTTCTTCTTGCAATTTGTGTCTTTCAGCTTGAATCACTGTAGCTCTCATTCATGTAAGAGTCTTCTATGTGATGGGATTTTTAACATGGTATGTGGGGGTTAGGACTAAGTATGACTTCTAATATTTAAAATGTTCGTAGTTATATACACTGCTGAGGCACAATTGTTTGGTTTTAGTAGTTTACAAAATAACAAAGGAATGCTAAATAGAGCTAAATTTAGTAAACTGAATTCCTGGGCTATTCTGGCACCCCAAGACCAGGGAGATTTTAGCCAAAAAGAGATCTTACCGCAAAGAGAGATTTTATAAGATTTATGACCTATTATGCATTATGAGAAATTGACAAGTAGCTGAAAAAATTTCAAGAGAACAAAGTAATTATGAGGACTAAATGTAATCTGTGCTCTGTTGCTGTTTCTTTTTTTATCATAAATGACCTTAATCCTCATCCAGGATTAAAATTCAGTGTATTTTTAGCCATGCAATATCCTAGATAAAAGATACTTCCATCTATGTTTTTATATACTTTGCATACTGGAGCATTTTGTAATTTTACTTAAGGGATGGATGCTTCTGTCTATACATCTCCAGTGCTGCAATTACAGAGGATGTAGGATAGTTTGTCATACATATACCTGAGGTACATGATTTTGTTAAGCATAATTGAAGATAGAACTGTGTATTTCAAGCAAGCAAATCCACAGGCAAAGTTTCTGTAGCATTTTGTGAGTTTTTTCAAATTCCTTTAATATTAAAGGACCCATCTGCAAGTGAGCCTTTGTGTGGAGATGAATCAAATCTCTCCCCAAAACTGTGATTATAAAATGATATAAAATATCTGTTACCAGTTGTTTAATGACTGGTAAGAGGTTAAGTGAAAATCTGGACAAAATGTAATCTGCATTTCCTTAAAGAGCAGATAAAACCTAATAATTTTTTTAATCCAGATTGAGGTTTCTAAAATGCTGCATGTTATTTAGGCTGACGTTTAATCATGTACTCTGCAATTTCAGTATGCCAGCTAAAACACCTGTCAACTAATTTTCATGCAACAGGTTTATAGAATCTTTGGAATTAAATGTTGCTTTCTCAATAATCTATTAGATTTGTTATTAACTTGTCCATAAAAAGCAGGTTCCCATAGCAAAACCCTTTTTAATGGTGAGTTTTGGGAAAGTTATTTGGGATATTGCATTCTAAAAAGTTGAGTATTACTGAGAAGTACAGATTAATCATAGAGATGAGCAGATGTTGCTGGGACTCTGTATAAATAGATGAGCATGGGAATGATGGTTGTGTTGTCATGACTGGAGGAAATTTTTGTATGTTGCTGGGATTTTAATACTGGTAGTGTAACTTTTATCTCTGCAACATGTGGTAAGTGATCAAAACTCATGTATACATGCATCAGCAAAGTTAATCTTTCTCTCTAATTTTTTCTTCTCTGAGCAATAGCTTCTACAAATGGAGAGAGAGCAGTTGCAAGTTCGTCAGCAAGCTGCTGTCAAGACCTTTGTCAGCCTGACAGCTTTACCCCTCAGGATTATTTGGATCAGTCCTTTTAGCTGTAAAGAAACCTGCTTTTCTAGACTATTTCAGGGACTCATCTCACTGCCTTTGTGGTTGGGTAAAGAGACCACAGAGGCAACTTCTTGCCCATGTAAGTTTAATGCAGCAGAAAAAGCAACAAGGGAATTAAACTGAGGAAGACTTCATCTACTTTATGGTTTGGGTTTTTTTGCCCCCTAAGCTTTCAGCATAGATATAACCATACTCTAGCACATCTGTGATATCCTGTGTTGCAGGTTATACCCCTTCACTCCATACACCTGATGTTTTCCTAATCAACCAGCAAGTGTTTAGTAGAGCCTATTGCTCATGTTAGAGGAGCTGCCCTCTTGGTCACTTGTGTAGACTGTTAAAGAGGAGACTGGTGAAGTGTCCAAAGGAGATTGAGTCAATACATTTACCAGCCAGACTGAGTAGGAATCAGTCCCAGATGAGAACCCCTACATTGTATGTGAGCTGGGTTTATGCTTTTGTTATACTTATGGGGGGAGATCAGTGTGCCCCAGAGTGCTTCAGCTTGCTCTGAGCTAGACTAAATCAGCTCTGAATCTTTCTCAACTGTGGTTCCTGCTTAGCAAAATAGAGCCCCAAGTCATCCAGTGCCCTATAAGGTACTGCAGAGTTTTACTGTAGCTCCCAGCAGCTGCCCAGTGAGGGTGGCTCTCAGGTAATACCCATTTCATACCTTACAGCTCCGCACTCATATTTTAGAAATGTTAGGGCATTGAAGGTAGAACTGAATGCCAGTGTTGAGGCAGTTGAATCCTACAACAGATTTTCATCAGCTACAGTAGGAAATCATATAGCAGCAATGGCCTGTAGACACATTTAGAAACCTATATTTAGTCTTTCAAATGAAACTCTACACGCTCCATCTGAATCTTCTGTGCAAACCTACGCATTCTCTCCCCTACAGGCAACCTGACAATTCATGCACCAGCTGGTATCTTTTTCAGCCTTTTGTCTCCTACGTGAACTGACCTCCTTAAAAGAGGGTATGCAGTCTTATTCAGTCTGTGATATGTGGAAAGTTGTGAATATATTCCACTGTAGAGAGTTCAATTTGGCTTTTTTGTCCCATATTAAAGACAGTCACTGACAATAAAATGTTGTATGTTACTGAAAATTGTACTAACCCACACTTAAATTTTCAATATTTTATTTAGGATATACTTATTAGTGTTGGTAAACTCTTTTCCATTTCTTGAGTATAATTCATAGGCCTGAGAAGACCAAAACCTTTTTTTAACTCAGTAAGCATGCAGTGAGACAGTCATAAATTCTTGTTAAAAATTTCCTGTACACAATCTTCAGATAATGAGAATAGTAGAGTTCATCTGAGTACTCAGCTTCGTAAAGATCAAGTCAGCTAAGGGAATGAAAACCCTTAATCAAGGATAGAATGTTTTAGCCTTCTTGAGAGTAAGATGGTGATTGGAGAAAAACTGAGTTGGTCTAGTTGACTTAGGAGAAACTGCTTCTTTTTGTAAAAAGGTGATAGGCAGATATTGGATACAAAAGGCAGGTGCAGTTAACCATGCAGCCAAGTCAAGGAGCAAGCCTAATGCTTGAGGCTACCCAAGTTTCAGGCAGGTTTGGCAGGCAGTCTTATGCTAATATAGTATGTGTTTCTCAGAAACTGTGCTCCTTTTGTAATGCCAGAGAGAGATGTACCCTATCAAAAGTTATTGCAGCAAAAGCTTTATGGAGTCTCAATAGCTGTTGAATAGTGCTACGTACAGTTCTCTCCAGACTATGTGCCTAGATTTCCAAGTTATCCATTGAAAAGAGAGTTGAAAGCTTGACAGATCTGGGCCTCTATTAGCAAGACCCAATGATAAATAGAAAATAATGTTTCAGTGATTGTAATTTCATGAAAAATAACTTGATTTTTAAGTCTCTTGATATGAAAGTTTATGACGAAGTTAAATTTGATTAAGAAGGCTGATAAATCTATCTGGCTGCTGCTGTAATGCTTCCAAATGATTTTTTTCTCCCATTGAAGACTGGGGAGAAACTGTTAAGATTCCAAGGACTGTAGATGGGCTTTCAGTTATTTGTAAAACTGTTATGCAGTTTGTTTCACAAATACAAGATTTATGCATTTCTTCATCTTGTAAGTCTTGTTAAAGAAGCTTTTGTGGTGGACTGACCTTGTCTGTCTGCTAGAGGCTCCAGCAGGATAAGGGGAGAAAATAAGATGGAAAAGCTCATGGGCTGACATAAAAACAGGAAGTTGGTTCACCGACTACCACCAAGGGTAAAACAGACTCAGCTTGGGGAATGTTAATTTCATTTACTGCCAACTAAACTAGAGTTGGATTGTGAGAAGCAAAGACAAAACCTAAAATACCTCCGTGCTCCTCGTTTCTTCCCAGTGTCAACTTTAGTCTTCCATTCCCAACTCCTCTGCCTTGTCCAGCCACATGGTACAGGGGCATCAGGCATGGGCTGGGACCAGTCCATAATAGCTCCCCTCTGTTGCTCCCTCTTCCTCCAGCTTGGAGTCCTCAGTGGGCTGCAGTCTTTCAGGAAAAATACCTGCTCCCATGTGGATTCTCCAGGGCCTGCATCTTCTGTCAGGAAAACCTTCCCCAGCATGGTCTTCTCTACAGGATGTAGGGGAATCCCTGCTCAGGGGACTGCAGTACTTCCTCCCCTCTGCCTTCCCTCACCCTGGGGCTGGCAAGGCTGGTTCTCACGCTTTCCCCCTCACTCCTCGCTGCCTGTGTCGTGCTTTTGCCATTCTTAACCCGCTGCTCCCGAGGCGCTCCCGCCTCAGCCGGGGGCTCAGCCGTGTCCAGCGGTGGGTGTGCTGGAGCCTCCGGAGCCGGCCGTGTCTGGCACGAACAGCCCGGGGCTCCCTGCAGCTCCTGCTGCTGCCGTCCTGGGGCACCTGCACCCCACATGGCTTCAGCCCTGCCCCCTGCAGGCAGCCTTCTCAGTCCTCAGACTATTTTCTCTTTCCTTCTTAGCTATTTCTTTTTGTAGCTCTGCATGTCATGGGATCAGCTTGCCTTTCCTTTGGCCAGAAGTACCTGTAGTTACTGCTGTCTTCAGTGAACTGACTGGATTTAATCCTTGAATTTGATGCACGAAACAATAGCTTATTTTCAGGGTATATGATGCAGATTTTTGAAACATTACTTTGGAAGACTTCCCTGTTTTCTTAATTTTCTGTCCTTTTTTTAAAAGCAGAAGATCCTTTATACAGTCAGTGGCACATGGGTTGCAATCATCCTTATTCACTTGCTTTCATTTCTCATTTTGTTCTCAACTTCCGTTAATTTTTCTGATTACAAGTAAATTTTGAAACTATATCATGGCAAGTTTTGAGGCAGTGTTACAGGCTTTGTTTTGCATAAGCTAATTTATAATTAAATATTTAGTAGATAACAATGCTGCATTTAGCATCTCACTGTTACATCACACATTGTGTCATAAATTAAAATCATACGAAAGCAACTTTGTGTACACCAAGTGGATGAAAATGAGTTAAATGATGGCCACAGATCTAATCATAAACTACCATCAACATAAAATGACTGTCTTTCTATTTTAGCCCCAGAAGGATCACATTTGGTGTTTAAGTATTTTAACATTTACTTTTAAAAGCCACTCTTTTGGAGGTGCTAAATTATGACAAGAAGAGCTTCCTGATGTATAGCACCTTATATTACTTGTAAGTTGGCTGTTTTCTCAAAACTCATCTGACATAGCGTTCTCTGTGCCCTTTCACTCAGTTAAGGTCTTCAGTTTGTTTGGTAGGAATCTGCATTTTAGTGTTTTCTTAGATGGTCATTGCCAACTAAAAGCTCTATTTTTTGCCATGTTTATGTTATAAATGTAGCTACCACAATTTTTCTTGGCTAAGAAAATCACCTTTTACTCCTTGCTTCTGTTTTGGTTTTATTTTTCTTTAAGTATATAACCTGTCCAGCATATATTTTAATGGTAATTACTATTTCTTAGCAATTTATCTTACTGAATAGCTGAAAGGTATGTACTCTCTCAATCTTATTTCCTTTTTTATTTCTGATAACTTCCTGGATGGCTGACTTTAGCTGCCCAGTAATTTCCTTTTACAATTAAAATGTCACGTATTATTGTATTAAATGAGTGCTAAGAACTGTGATTCCTGTGCTTCAAACAGCAAGGAAAGAGAGCATTGTTCAAGATTAACATAGAATACAGCAATTCTTAGGCTTCTGTATAATAAGCATTTTGGGATGGCTAAATTTAGCAAATACCATAAATGTTTCAAAAAGAAAAGTTCCTTGTGCTTGCACAGCAAGTGACGTGGCATAGTCTCAGCAACTCTTGCAAATAAAATGCTTAAATCTAATTATGTATTAGAGAGGATGAGAAATAAACATATGTAGATTTAGAAACTGAAGAGTCACTTCTGCTTTGATTTAATTTGAAAGACAGCCATTAAAATCATACAGAGGACTTGGTACTATAGTCTGACTTATGCAGAGCAGGACATTCAGTGCAGATCCTAAACCTTTCAGCTCTATCATAGTCTGCAAGCAGCAAATTCATACAAGGGTAGCAATACTCTTATCACTAGTGCTCAGGACAAAAAAAAAAAAAAATAGAGGTCTCTTCTAGTGGCTGAATGTTAAACTTCAGAATAGGTTGTTTCTTTAAAATAGGCAGGGGGAAAAAAAGTGAAGGATTTGCAGATAAGGCTGCAGTGTCACAAGGTTATTACAAAAGCTGCTGGACGTGCTTTGTTTGCATTTAGAACTTTAGTGTCTCACATCCAATCTGACGCTGTTCTCTGCTGTGTACTGAGAGTCCTGGTGAGCTCATTTGTAAGGTGGTTTGTCATAGTGCACGTGTGTGTGTGTAGTAGGCTTGGTAATGTAGTAGGCTTGGTAATGTAGTAGGCAGGGTAAGCCCTGATTATGCCTGAAGAGATGTAAAACTCACCTAAAAGCACTTTTCTTGAAAGAGAAAGACAACCCTGAATCCCTAAATGCCTTCTTTTTTTTCTGAAGAAAAAAACCCAATCCCAAAGAAAAAGACCCTAAACTGAGGAAAGGAAGTAGAGTTGTCTCTGAAGTAAGTTTTATTTGTCCATGTGTCATCTCTGTTCCAAATGCAATAACTTTTGCTATGTGATAACAAAACAATCCAATTTTGTTGCTTTTCCAGCACACTAGTGTCCTCATAATCCCTGATATTTGTCCCACTTTCTCCCTTTTGTCTGTCTCTCAGTTTTTTTCCTCAAATTGTTGTTCCCTCTTTATCTTTTCTCTTCACCCTGGTTTGAACCTTTCTGTTTGTCCCTGTTCTCTTGGACATTCTTTCTTCTTGGCCACCTCATCTCACAAGTCTTCCCTTCTTCCCTGCATTCTTTTGTCTAAAGAACTGAAGTGGTTAAAGGAAAGTTATTAAAGACAGCAGGGCCAGAAGAGTCTGACCTCCAGTAAACCAGTCGTATTTAAGCTGGGATAAACTGCTGGTTTTAGTATAATCACCTAAAACTTACAGAGACAACCAGAATAAAACAGTACTAACATTAGAAATATGTAGTCTACTGACCTGATTTCAGTGTGAAGTTAAAATTAATTATAAACTAGAGAGAAATACAAAGGAATGATTAAACTCATATTCTAGAAAGACCAGATACTGCTAAAATAAAATCTTCTAGAAAACCTCTCCCCGTGGCTATGGATGAGAGTGGAATTGTCTGATTTGTCTATTCTGTCTGTTTTGGATTAAAATAACTGAAGGTGATTTGTTTAGCTGAGATAATTCTCCTGGCTGTATTACATAATCTGAATTGAAAAAGCTCAAAGATGGAGTCACATGAACATGCAAGGATCAAATCAAAACTGAGAGGAACAATACTGTGCATAGAATGTTTATCACACAGCTTGGTCAGTTCACAAAATGGGCACAGTCTTTGAGCCCAGCAGAAGGCTGATGTATCTGAAAGTTGTTTTTTCCAGATACACCATGTGATCAGAGGTACTCCTGCTTCCTGCAAACTCCATGTTTGTGTTTAGTGTTCAGCTACTTCAAATATGGCTGAATACTGAACAGCAAATATCAGTATGCAGGAAAGGTGATTCAAGTTTAGGCAATAGTAGATGGACCTCACCAGCTCTGGAAGCTGTTTCTATGGCAAGGCTACCTTCTACCAAGCAGGGAATAAGAAAGTTCTCTCCTTAGTTGCTGACATGGTTCTCTTTCTTTTATGTAAGGGATCTAGCTGGCCATTAAATTTCTTTTAAGTCCTGACACACACAGAAACCTGCAACACACAAACCCCTTACCTGATGAAAAAGATTGCTTGCTTCTGTTGAGCAGGCACGTGAGCACAAGTCTGGCTCATGGTCCCTGTATTTGTACCACCATGGAGTAGGCATCCCTCTATTTCAGATAATAAAGAGGCAAAATATCCTTAACTGTTGCCTCTTCCCTGAATAGCCTTAAACTGTCACTGCACTATATGCCTTTTATTTGTTTAGGAATTACAAAGCCTCATTAGATATCTGAGAATATACAGGTAAGTGCAGAAGATCAGAATGGTTCTCATCATCTAGCAAAGTTCTGATCTCAAATTTTAGCCTGTTTTTGT
Source organism: Corvus hawaiiensis (assembly GCF_020740725.1). Classification (NCBI taxonomy): domain Eukaryota; kingdom Metazoa; phylum Chordata; class Aves; order Passeriformes; family Corvidae; genus Corvus; species Corvus hawaiiensis. The sequence goes on from NC_063215.1 coordinate 31,468,352, forward strand.
AACAGTAGCTTCATCGGATGATGAAATATCATTACCATCTGATTTTTCCAAGTGTATTGTTCTGCACTGCTTTACATCATTTTACCTTATTGAAACTTCCCTCTTTCCTGTGTGGTCTGCCAGTCGTATTGCAAATTCAGAACAGTAAACCTCTGATATTAATACTCGGTGTAGTCTGTAAATTGGCTGTCAGCAATGTGCTATTTAGATCAGTTAAAAAATTGTAATATTCTTACACTGGCACAAAACTCCTAGTGCATTTTCCTGCCCCATTTTCCTTTTCCTTATCTTTAAAATCTTCCATATTCAAACCCACAGTTTTTTAACCCTTTCTCAGTCTCCCATAGTCTTTGCTTTCCTAAAAATCTACACTTTTCCTTACCAAAACCATAGTTTTCCCCAGTTGGTTTTTTTTTTAATAAATCTGAAATATCCACTCAAATTTGTTGTAGAACACTGATATTCTCTCTTCCCCTTCCTCAAATCTTCCATCCCAGATTTACTGAGATTCCTTTGTGCTCGAGCTTGATAGCACAGATAGCACAGACTTAATCAACTTAGCCTCAGACTCTGCACCTGGAGCGAGAGGTGGGAGAATTAAAAGAAAGGACCATGGACATCTCAGAAGGTAGGATCAACAAAGACGAAATTAAAAAAAACCCCAAACAACAAAAAGACAAAAAACCTGTGTCATCCTTTTGGTAAGGGGGTAACTGCAAATCAGATGTTGAGCCAACTCTTAGTATGTTGTGGTTCCTCAGGATACTCTGGTAGCTTTTTCATAAGAGGAGATCAGGTTGCTGGTCCATGTAAGGTAAAATGTTGTACAAAGAAAGTGTATGTTTCCTTTAAAAGTAGCTGTTTTAAACATACAAGAAGTTGCTGTGACGATATCAGTGGGAAGAGTCTGCTTTCTGTAATTATAAGCATTCCATGCATTTACATTCATATCAAAAAGTCAGGCTTAAGTATTTCTAATTGTGTGAAGAAAACTTTAAACTTAAGGGACAGTCTGGGATAGATGGTGAAACATGAATATATGTAACACATATAGGGCATAATCCTATTTGGTGCTTTGTCAAAATCCTCATTGGCAGTAGTATTTGTTCCAAAATACTAAAGGTACCATATGATGCTCAACATTCCCCAAGCATGGAAAGTTCTCTCCAGCTAAATTTACACTATGGTGCCTTTTTTTTTTCATTCTGAAAACTAAATATTTCACAAATATTCATTTTTGAATTTTATTCTTTCACTGAGAATTTCTTTTCTTTCACTAAAAGCTTTCTTTTGTTTTGTTAAGAAAAGTTAAAATATGCAGGATCAACCTGGTGGAGGTTTGTAATGATTTTGTTAGAGCTTACATTTCCAAGTTTATCTGGATTATGTTTAGTACTGTTATCTCTACATGATGTAAAAAAGTATCTGTAACAGATCAGAGTCCGTTCCACATCTTTGTGGTCAGCCTCAGGAGGACTGTCCCAGACAGTGTGGTGAGCCAGGCCTGTGTGTGGAGCTGCCCAGGCACAAGAGGAAGCATAAGTTTGATGCCACTCTCCTCCTGCTGTATCACTCAGAAATTAGATGCCTAATTTCATGTTCTGGTTGCAAGGCTCTGGCAACCTTATTCTAGGCTTTTTGTGGACTCGAGAGTGTGGGAACTCTAAGCAAAACTCAGCAGCCAGAACTTCTCAGCATAGGAGTTGGTGGGGAACAGAGGAAAATTCTGTCTAAGCAGAGTTCATAGTCATAAATCGCGATTCTCTGCGAGTGGAAAGATGATCAATCCAAGTGGTCAGAGAAGTTTTCTGTCAATCTGCATGGCAGAGATCACTGCAATGAGATGATCCTGCAATATGTCAAAAGTATGCTTTTTTCTTCTCACAAACATTTTGTTCTTCCAAACAGGGTTTTGGGCACTTGTTGTAACTGACAGATCCAAATGTGCTGCACATGCTCCCTTATGTTCCCTTGGCAGCTTGTTATGCCATCCATAAAAATCTTTGTCCTAACATGGTTCTCACTCTGCTGTTTATTCAGCCCATTCCCACTGAGTATTCCTGAACTGCCAGCCATTCTCTGTTGCCTTCTATCCCTATCTACATAGCCAGTAGCCAATCCTCCTCTTCCTCACAGCCCCTGAATTTTTGCATCATGTCTTCATAGTGCTCTGTTAGTCTCAGCTCCACTGTCTCTTCCTATGGATCCAAGCAGTGTCTGTAAGCTTCGCTTGTTTCCTGTGTCCATTTTTCTTTCCGCTGAATTGCCTCTGCAGACAGAGGTGCCCAGAACAGATCTCCTGGTGACCCTATGCTCCTGGTGGCTGTCAAGGCCAGTATGTTCCTCTGATTAACTCAACAGCGATAGACGCTGTACAGGTTGGGAACCTCAAACACATATACAGATGTTTTAGGCAGACAGCCTCTCAATCCTAGAGAGGATGCCATCACAGGGGATGCCACCTAGAGAGGATGCTGTTCACACCTTATTTCAACACAGGATAGAGACACCTAATCTCTGAAATCTCTGGCGATGTATAGATATATACAGATATGCTATAAATATAAGACAACTTGGTTCTCACTATATCATATTGGGAGTTTTCAAGCACTCAGTCACTCCACCAGCTTTTGGTAGAAGTAATCTTAAGCTCTTGGATAGCAGAGGAAGTAGCTCTGTTCATAGCTACGTTCACACATCATGGCGCATACTCTGGGAAGAAAATGGGTCAGTGTGCTGTGGGCTTTCCACAGTCTCTCGTGTGAGTACAGTGCCTGTCCACTCAGAACTTCAGGTTATATGTATGGTTTGCTTTAGGGCAGAAACCTGTGTAGATAGTGAGACAAAAAAGAGATAGACCTTCTAGCAGTAAAGTATGTAACATAGCTGAAGAACAGTAAGGCCATTTCTCAGTGCTTTATTCTTGACAAAATCACAGAGTTCTTGATCACCTCTGGAGATCATCAAGTCCAAATCCTTGCTTAGAGCAGGCCCAAGTATATCAGGTTGCCAGGACTGTGTCCTTTTGGGTTTTGAATGTCTCCAAAGATGTAGAATCCATAACGGTATTTTTAATATTTTTTTGTGTATGTTTAAGAATACAAAATCAAAATTTATTTCATGCCTATCAATTCCCCTATCATCTGCACCCGTTGACCCACTCACTTTCCTTTCCATGAGCTTTCTTACAAACAGTTTTATATATATATATATATATATATAATATGTAAAAGAAGAGTATAAAAAGGTAAATAATGGTGTTGTAGTGCAAGCTCCCACAGAAATGATGAACACTCCCATACATGATTAAAGACAGTCTTGTTCTGAGCATTTCTATATTTTTACTGCAGTTTGTAAATATATAAGTATAGTGGAGGGAAAAGCTTCTGGCAAGTTGTCTCTGTTTTATGAATAGCAGCTAAAACTTTATGTCAATCCTGACTGTAAAGCTGTTTCATGCCATTTACCTTTTGTTAGATTTCTGTTATGCAAAAAAAATATTTGAGTTCTGTGTGTATCTGTAACTGTGGAAACCATGATTAAGAGGCATACAGCTTCTGTGGCTCATCAAGACAGCCAAATGTTCAAATAGATATACAAAACTTTTTAGGTTTTTTTTTTAAAGAAAGTTAGAAGAATACACAAAAACTATCTGTGAGATAATTTCTAGGGTACCTTAATGGTCTATGAAAAATGGAGATTGATGTTACAGAAAATGTGACTAGCATTTCATGGCTGCTATGTTATCAGAAGAAACAAAAGGAAATTCAGGAAAGGAAAATAAATTTGAAAAAGAAACTAATCTGTGAGGAGTGAGACCAAAGCTATAGTCTTGCTTTAGAAGATCACAGCTATAACTAGGACAATGCAGTCTTCGTGGTATTTTTTTAATACGGTGTATTAACTAATTTATTTGTGTAGCAGATTACGAAAAGAACTTGCCGGGGAAGAATATTTAAATTACTGTATGTAAATGTACTGGTGTGAATTTTTAGATAAAACTACTGCCTTCACCAATAGCGATTTTGCTTTCTTCCTTGAACTCCAAAGATATTCTCAGAGAAGTACATTGTGATAGTGTCTGGAACCTGGCTGTGTGCTGTTTTAGAGATGGTATTTCATATTGTTACTTCATAGCTGCCCAAGTATCTAACTTCCAACACTCAGTTTGCTGCAGGATTATTCTAGATAATTTTTAATTTTTGTGTAAGTTGTCAGCAGCTTTCTGAAAGATTGGCAGCAGTAGCTGAGAGATTTTGGCAGAAGGGCATGTGAAGAAAGTCAGGTGTTTTTTTTTTTTTTTTTTAAATCTTAAAATTACTAGTAACATTGTTGCTAACATTAGTGGCAACAAAACTAGCACAAAATACCCTTTTGATGTTAACTCCTTGAATCACTGTTCCACAGCATCTTTGCTGCCTCCTATAGGCAGTTTGTAGTTGTGGGTTTAGAAACCTAGGCCAGGAATATGATTAGGACAAGTACGTGAGTTGTGTACTCAGTTGCCTAAAAAGTAGGCATCTGATGCCATTTTTGATGCCCAGTGTACATAAGACACATATGGCTGGCACATAGGACCTAACTCCTGGGGCAGCGAGGTGGGATATGCTGACTTACCACTAAAGGCACTAGTCTATCATTAGACATAGGATTTTATTTTATTTCACTTGAAATGCTACTTGAAAGTGAGTGGACTCTCTTTGGCTGGAAACCTAAATACCTGAAGTGCCTATAGTAATTTCTGTGTAGACAGAAACAATTTAGGCATCTTACCTGAGTCCTTATTTGTACAGATAGAATCTCATTGGAAAACATAACATCTCAGTTAACTGGAAGGCAAGCAGGAAAAGAGTAGGAAGGGCAGTCTCTTGTGCAAGTGGAAAATTCTGGTAAGGCAGACTTCTAAACATCTCTCCTGGAAAAGCTCTCAGTCAAGCTTGTAAATGGCACCTCAGACTTTAAGGTGACAGGTAGTTCTGTGAGCAGTGCAGCCTCATTTGCTATGAATGTCTTGTGGTTGAATTGCCATGTTGATTCTGTGACACCAAAAAAGATTGCACTAATGAAATATTTATAGGGCTTTTATAGAACTGCATGTTTCATGTAACTTCTAAGAATATAATAATTTGAATACTTGCATGCCTGTGCAAAATTTTATTGCATTTGTCCAGTGGGGTAACACATTATTGTAGGGTGTGGGCAGAAAAGGGGGAAGAACCCAATCATCTGTCTGCAAAATCTTCCTTTTCTTGCCTAACTGGAATAAAAATATCTAACTGAAAACCTAAGTTCTGAAGAAAATCTGCTCTGCGCAGGAATGGAAGAACAGAGAGTACTAAAATGGCTTTAATGTCACTGTCCTGAGATGGCTGAGCCCTGTATGTCTGATGACCATCAGCATGGGCAAAGTGGTCCTCTCCATGACTGGCGAGGTGGGCAGCAGAGAATTGCATGGTCCTGTTGAATCCTTCAGTCTAGAGGAGAGGCTTTAGAAAAATCAGAGTTTGAATTTGAAAAATCCTAGGCTACTTCTTTACTAACAAGTTAAATGTAATCTGGTACTGTTCCTAGGTTTTAGAGTATCAGTGTGAATAAACTGACACAAAGCTGCTTGGCAAACTCTTGGTCTTCTGCCTTTACTACTTTCTTATCAAATTTTCCTGGGAGTTGAGGAGTTGGGGTGTTCTGTGGTGCACCTCCAGGAAGCCACTTGTATGGAGTCACCTTGCTTTGAAGCAGAGCAGAGATCCTAGCACAGATACAGACTATTTTGTGTCATTTGGCTTCAGTGCTCAGAAATGTTTCTGTGCAAGTCTAGTGTGCTAGTATTGGTGTCATTTCAAGATGTAATTTAATGGGAGATGGTGAGACAGTGCTGTAGGCAAAACATACCCTTATCCCCATTTGCCTCTGTTTCTGGTCACATGATTTCACTACTCATCGTTCCCTCCGTGGAAAAAACCAGATGTGACAGAGTATGAAAGCAGTTTAAGAAAATACAGATAGGTTTCTACTATGTTTTTAAATACAAGTGGCTCCTGGGAGAACCTGAGAATCAAGGAACAGTATACAAGCGAGTACATGGCACAGGGAACCTTCCTGTGAGCAAGAAAGGGAGAGAACAAACCCAGATAGGAAGAAAGGAGAAAAAGAGAGGAGGGAGTTGGGGAGAAGACCTTCCCTTTTGCTGAGCAGGAGCTATTGGATGAACCCAGCTGCCATTTTGGAAAATGAATTTAATGGAAACTTGGACTCAAAAGCACACTTTCATTAGAAAGGCAGAGTTGTTTACTTATTAAGATTTTGGGATAATTTAAGTATTCAAGTAGATTTTCAGTTTCATTTATTTATATTTATTGGAGTGAAGCAATTGCAACACTAGCTAGGATTTTTTTACAGAAATCATTTTGATAAAGCAAAAGAGATAAATGCAATGCTGTAGAATAATTTCACGGTTTTCTGCATGTTTTTATGTTATCTCAGAAACATTAAGTGATACATAATCTAACTTAATTTTGTGAATGAAAGTTTTGTAAGAGCTAATTGTTACCATTTCTTCCCTTTGACTTTCAAGAGATGACTTGTAGGGTGGTGACAGAGCTCTGCTGAAGTTAATGGTACTTCAGGCAGTGAAGAAGGTCTGCCTAGTTAGTTCTGTTTGAAATAACTGGTGTCTTCCAAAAGTGCATAGAAAGAATGTAAATTAAATCAATAACCTAAAAAATGTTGTGTGTACACCCTTCAGAAGGGAAATAATTAAGATAGTGTGAAGGTCAGTAAGGAATAGCTTGTGGCCTGCTCTATTAGCACACTTGTTACCTGATTTGCTGCATAGGGGTGAAGCAGGATGCATGGGAGTCAGCCTAACTGTGGGATTGCATTTTCTAAACTCAGGAAACATAAAGCAGTGTGCTCCTTATGTACCCTCCTCAGAATCTGGGCTTGGGTGAAGGATTTGGGGAACTTGCTCTGACCTCAGTCTGAGCTTTGCCTGGCATGTGTCATATAAATGTGGTAAATTTTTGCCCCCCCACAATGTGACTTTAGCTTTCCAGTGCATGTTTGGAAGTTCCCAAATTTGAATTTGAAAAAAGCCTTTTTTCTGCATTCTAAAATGCAGGTTTGAAATATGTAATTATGTAGAATTGTTCTTATTTTTGTAACTGAAAATGCTTTTTCTGTGTGTATAGTTATATATATTACTTACTATGGGCTCTTTCAAGTTGGAATTTCATGTTGTGTTAGTACAGGAATACTGTTCCTCCTCATTGTGGATCACATTCAACAGTACCTGTAAGAGTAAGTTTGAGGAATATTTTTTCTGTGAATGAAATCCTCTGTATTCCACATGAAGGCAAGCATGGGATCCTTCTAGCATGTTTTCACACAGCCTGTAAAGTTTCCACATGAATCTGTGTGGGAACTGTTGACCCACCTGTGCTGAGTCCTATGTGTGCCACTGGTTTTTCTTGTTATGTAGCAGTAAAGCCCAGAATCCTTTGCTATGCTGTGAAAATGCACCTTTTTCCAGAGCCATGCATATGAACCCTTTGAATGAAGAACACCCTTTCACTGGTTCTCTTTAATAGCTTCATGTGTGGAATTGCATTGACATGTGCAAGGATGCAATAAACCAGAAACAAGCCCAGAAACAAAAAACAGACTCTGGATGTCCTGAATGACTTAATGTAGCACTGGATCAGAGCTCACTGTCCAGAGGAGAGTAAACAGAAACTATTTTTGAAGTGACAGGCTGGAGTAAAATTATCTAACACTCTTCATTTTACTGATGCATCGCGTGGAGGTCCAGAAGCCACATTAGAGAACTGTAATCCTTCATCAGAGCATTTGTTTGGTTGCCTAACATCTGTGGATTGTTAAGATAAGTTATTACATAGACCTGCTTTAGTTTAGATTAGTTTGGACCACATCCCAGTATATTCAATCAGGATATAATTCCTGCATGCTGCTAAATTGCTTGCTCCACATACTTCTCTAAAAATGTTTTTCAATATACAGTTTTGTCACTGAAACTCTTCTGTCACCTCAGTTTTTGATTTTTGTTTTCCACTTAAAGAAAAGCTTCTATTATTTTTCCTTTTGGACTGAATATATCTCAAGGCAACTGTAGCATTTTTTAATTCCTGAAGAGATTCCAAAACAGGGATGGTAGTATAGCTTCTGTGTGAGTATAATACAGATTTTCTACATGTGAAATCTATGGTGATTGGTACGTATTGTGTCCAAGATGCAGAGTTTAAAAATAGCTGTAAGAAAATGGGTTTGTATTTACTTGTCTAGTATTTCTTCTTTCAGTATTCTGTATTTTTTGGTGTCTATTTGTGCAATAGCTACTCTTATTTGTTTGTATCTCGTAATATTTTGCATAAAATTAATTACCGTATCAAAGGTGATTATGTAAATTAACAGTATTTTCTTGCAGTTTATGACATAATTTAGACATATTTTAAATTATTGAATACATGAAGTTGTAAAGGAAGTATGTTACTGGGCTTGCATACATACACATGTATGTAATTTAATTAGGATAATTTAATTTTAGTTTAGTATTCCTTATCCTTCCTTTAAACAAATTCTAGCTGATTAATTTTTTTATTAACACTTTTTTCAACTTTTCTTGGAAACTGATAAAATACAGGTAATGACATTTTCTGTTACTGACTTTGGTTTACAGCATTGACATAGATTTTATACACAGACACATTTGCATGCACACTCTTGCTGTCTAATGAGCTAACAGTTGTGGCAGATCCTATAAAAGCATTTTAAAGCCTTGCTGGGTTTTTTGAATACCTGTAATAATAATATGATAGATTAAAAGTGTGTTCTATTTGGAACAGGTAGTCTAATAAACTGAATTGCTGGTTTGTGAGGTGTACTAGATGGAATAAATTGGATATTTTGGAATCGAGGGCTTTTTTTGTTTGTTAAAGGTCTAGCATTTATCTTCGTCAAAGATGCTGTTTCTATTATCCCACTGAGTGTTATTTGTTTTCATTGTGGTATATGTTTATGCCCCTGTTGGAATAATTGTAGCTTTTGATTAAGGTTAGGGTTTTTTATATTAATTTATTAGTAGATACTTTATTTCTGTCTTAAATAGTAGAAATATAACAGTCATCTTTTGATAAAGGTCAGACGGCAAAGAGTTGGATGTATTCTTTGTGTGGTTTGGTCAAACAGTGCAGAAATGCTTTTGGGAGTTCTGATGTAGTTTTCAGCCCTAAAAAGAAAGTCGATTCTAGGGTGTTTTAAATAAATCTTAAAATAAATCTTTAAATATGTAAAATGCCTAAAGTTTTCATTGTGCCTTGTAAGTCATGCACTTCCTCCACAGGCCAGAGAGTAAAAGAGCTCAGTACCAGAACTTTGGCCTGTTTCAATTTCCATGAAGTGGGTTTTTCCTCTTCTTTTTAATTTTCAGAGCTGTATAATTTTGTGACTGTTGCATCATTCCTGTGTTTACACAAAATAATTTAAGCATATTTTTCCTTCCAACTTTTGTCATCCTTCTTAGCCTCATTACAATTTTACCCATTACTTTCCATATTAAATTAAGAGGTTTTTTTTACCATTTTCCTTAATAATAATCAGCTTTGTTTTCTTTCATCTCTCTTTTTATTTCTGGCAAAAATCCTCTCTCTTCTATATCCTTCATGCATTTTGCCTATCTTTTCTTCTTTCTGAAAGCTGCTTTTTACTTGGTCTCAATTTTTTCTTAAATTTTCACATTCTTTAGTCTTGATTAACCATTTATTTTTGTCTGGTGAGTTGCTCCTGTACATAAGACTGTGTCTACAGTATACAGGCTTGAAACACAGAGTCTTGCTTTAATGTGTGTGCTCCTGTATATCTGCGTGTAAGGAATTAAAACCCCCAATTTTTAAAAAAACCCTAAGCACCACAGTCTGTGTACACAGCTTAATTGTGATTTACGGAGACACGTTTGTTTATTATTTGCAGCTATAACTCAAAGAGATAATGATGATAATTTCCAAGTAGTACAAAATATGGTACTTTCGCATTCTTTTCATTGGTGCATTTAGTTTTCTCTTAGTAGATTTCTTTAGGTTTTACTTTACACCTCTGATAAGTAGTTGCTGTAGGTCTAGCTAAAATCATGCACAGTACATGCCGAATTTATTTGCAGGATAATGTTGAGTTATTTAATGTGAGAAAATTTAATTACAAGGAAATCCTATGTCAGTTTTCTGTGACCATGGAACTTGGGAGTCAGCCGGGCAGGACACTGCCCCCTGAAGTACATGTCCTATTTACAGTCTGGTGGGCTTGTCTGTCCTGACAGTGCTCCACACCAGTGAAAACAACCCACCCCACCCCCTGCTGCATCAACCCCCCACAACAAGTGCTGGTCATGTTGTCGGTGTCTGTTCAGAGGAGAAGTAGGGCTGGGCTGAGGGAGGATTGCCACAGGTAGGACTGATGTATATTGACAACACATTTTGGAGAAGCTCGCATAGCATGTGCCTGTAGGATGCTTGGCTCTAGCCAGTGGAGAAGCATGTTCTGGGTCCTGTCATGAGCTCCAGCCTCACTAGATCAGAGAGCGAGAGGTCGTACCTGCTCTGCAGTAGCAAGCATGCATTCCAGGCACTGGGAGGTAGCTGCACTGACTCTTCTTGTTGTCTTCAACTAGGTTATGTGGGTATGCAATTTATGTCGAAAGCAACAAGAAATCCTAACGAAATCTGGAGCGTGGTTTTTTGGAAGTGGACCACAGCCCTCACCCAGTCAGGACGGAACGCTGAGTGATACGGCGACTGGCGCCAGCTCGGATGCACCGAGAGAGAAGAAAGCAAGACTTCAAGAGCGATCGAGGTCACAGACTCCCTTAAGTACAGCAGCTGCCTCATCACAGGAAATCTCTTCTTCTAGTGTGCAGTCTGACCGTAGGAAAGGAGCAGAAGTGTCGCAGCCAGCTATGGGCCCGGACCAAAAGCAAGCTTCAAGGTCTAGAAGTGAACCTCCAAAAGAGAGGTAATGCTTTCTGTCTAGATAGAGCCTGCAGTTATAAATGCTAGTTCAGCTGGGCCTTCTTTATGTCTGCTACTGTGCAAAAACAAAGAGTAAACTGATTTACTGACCAGGCAAGGATAAATTTTTGCTAGCAAATAGTTTGTCTGTTTTGGTCTGTGCAACAAAAATAAAGAAAAAGAAATTATTTTATGGATATTCCCATGTACTTCAATGCTTTTTTGGTGTACACTTTCAATATAGAATTTTAGGTTACTTTGAAATTATAAATTTGACTGGTATTTTAAAGTTATTGAACAAAGACCAAGCCTTTAGCTTTACTCGAATTTTTAAAGCAACGGTCTCCTGAAAAATCCACACCTAAGCAGTCAGAAAACACACCCTGTGGAATTCTTTCATATGATCTTATGTGGTATTTCTTTATCAATGATGTTTTCAATTTTATTGTTAAAAGTAATACAGTTAGAAAACCTCATTCACATGTGCAAAGTTAACATTTACGTAGAATATCAATAGTACCATCTTGAATTCAGAGCAAGTTGTTTGCAAGAATAAAGCAACCAGAAGCAAAGTATTTTATTTTAAGTGAGTAAATGAATTAATTCCTGAGCTGCATTCTGCGTGATGAATGGGTTGAGGAGTAGCAAATCAAGAGAGGCTAATGTGATGAAACAGTTGCTGTTCTTTTGGCTGCTGCCTGGCAGATGGCAGAGCAGTTAAGGAGGGAGCCTGTGGCAACAAAACAAGAGCCTGCCATAGAAGATTCTCCAGATTCTGGCCGGAATGGTTGATGATTTTTTTTCCCCTAGCTAGTGGAGCTGAAAATGGATGATGAGCAGTGGCTAGTAGCTTACTGCGTGGGTGAGATCTGTCTGGGTTTAACTGTATCAAAGTCAGGTTACTGTTATGTATATGTATGGTGTAAATGAACATATGATGCCCTCCCCTAATGCTGTTGATTTTTGTCCCCTGACACAGGGAAGGCCCCCAGAACAGCTGTCATTTCTAGGGCAGCAAAACACTTTATATTTCTGCTTTGCTGTCCAGGAGTGAGATGTTCATATTAATTATACAAAATTAGTATTCTCTACTTGTCACTGAGAGTTTCAAATTAATTCCAAACATTCTGATTGAAGACCATCTATGGTAAGCTCAGGTTCCATTTATTGCCGGAAACTCAGGAGGAACAGAAGATGGGGGGAAAAAAAGAGAAGGGAGCTTAACATGGATGATGTCCAACTTTGTTCTGTTAGATACTCTGTGAGGGTCTTTGATATGTAATCCAAAGATGTGTCAGTTGTGGAAGGGAAGATTCAGTGCCACAAAACAAAGTCCTAGTGACTTTGTATCACTAGGTGTGCATTCATCTCAAATACACTGTATAGCTGTGTTCATACTTCTTCAAAATCAATGGATTCATATGTGAACTGCAAAATGAAAGGGCAACTGGAATGAGGAGAGAAATAAAAATATCCCACATAAGGGAATTTTATGATTCTTTGGCTTGCTTATTTTCCCAAAGCAAAATATGAAAGAGAAAAGAAAATAATTTTCATGCAGCCTCATTATTTACTGTTTTGTACTTTGTCTGCTTAGAGGAATAAACTTTTCATCCTCTTTTATTACTGGAGAAAGGAATGCCATTAATTTATCTCAAGGAATCAATTTGCTTTCCTTTATATGCTTATGAAATGGTCACTTCTTTTTAGAGTTTTAATAAGGTAAATCAAACTAGTTCAAATATTATTTCTGGATATATTATCTTTTGCATTTTTTTATATGTATATTCCTTCTTTCTCTAATATTATTGTGGTAGATACTCCATTTGGTGGTATTTATATCTGTGCTGTCAGGGCACTTGAAGTGAATTGTGTGGTTAGTCTGTAACTCTCATGACTGCTGCCAGAAAAATGGAGAACATACTCCAGTACTCTGTCATAATGATGCAGTTGCTACAAAGACAAGCCTGAGTCTTCCTACTTACATGGGTAAATTATCTCTCTTTATCCATGTTAATGTTTTTTTTTATTTTACTCATTAATTGGACCATTCATTATTTATGTTTTTGTGGACTCTGGAAGTTGTTTGCTATTGGAAAATAAAACTAAGATGGAAGGGTTAATAGATTTAATTCGTGGTTAATGGATTCAGTACTTTTTTGTTTTGCCATAGCTTATCCTGGTCTAGAATTTGTTTTCCATAATGGTATGCAAGTATTTCTATTTTCCATTCAATTCTTAATATTACTGTACTCTTTTTCATTGTAGGAAGAAGGCAGTATTGGTTTCTGACCAGAATGGCAAAGGTGTAAAGAGTGAGCGTAAGCGTGTGCCAAAATCCTCACTTCAGAAAGAAGGAGCAACAGATGACAGGGAGCGTAAAGAGCGGCATGAAGGTAGAAGGCTGGAGAAAGGCAAGTCACAGGATTACCCAGACTTGCCAGAGAAACTTGAGGAAGGCCAAGTGCCTGATGATGAAAAACAAAGGAAGGAAGATGAATATCATACCCGTTACAGGAGTGACCCCAATCTGGCAAGATATCCTGTAAAACCACACCCTGAGGAGCAGCAGATGCGCATGCACGCAAAAGTTTCTAAAGCACGACATGAGAGAAGACACAGTGATGTAGCTTTGCCACACACAGAAATGGAGGAAGCGGAGGTACCTGAGAATAAATTAGGAAAACGCTCCCAATTACAGGGAACTCAGGACAGAAAATCTCTTGTGGAAACTCAGAGGTCGTACTCTATAGACAGAACAGGTGATGTAAGAATTTCTGTTTCTAAACAATTAACTAATCATAGCCCACCAACTCCCAGGCATAGTCCAGTTCCTATAGAACACGTAGAATACAAGAACCACGATTCCTTTATAAAACAGAGCCGCCTTGATCCTAGCTCTGCTATTCTCATGCGAAAAGCAAAGCGGGAGAAAATGGAGACCATGCTAAGGAATGATTCCCTTAGCTCTGACCAGTCGGAATCAGTGCGGCCATCCCCTCCAAAGCCTCATAGAGCAAAAAGAGGCGGAAAGAAAAGGCAGATGTCAGTTAGTAGCTCAGAGGAAGAAGGGGCATCAACACCAGAATATACTAGCTGTGAAGATGTGGAGATAGAAAGTGAAAGTGTCAGTGAAAAAGGTAAGGACTTTTCTGTATATTATGCACATGGCCATGATTTGGGGAAAAAAAAAAATCTGTATTTTTCTCTCTCTTTTGCCTCTTTTTAATCATACACTTTTTTCCCCTTGCCTTTCTCTTTTTGCCAACTGAGGAGTGTCTTATACCTGATTACATTTGCTTTACAATGTTTCCTTTTGCATTCTTAGATGAGGTGGTTACAAGTAGCATCAGCTGATGAGTTTCCTTTTCATGCTCTGCCCTCTTTCACCTGAAAGTGACAGAATTTAAGGGTTCTAGTTTACTCTCTTGATGATATCTGTACTCCTTTGGTCATTGCTTCATTCTTTTGTCTGTATGTAGAACAGTTTTCTGTGGATGGATTGAAATAAAAAGTGAGTTCTCTAACATTCAGAGGAGACCATTATAAAGCATCATAAGATACGCAAATTTTTACAACATTTAATAAAATACCAAAAATCTGCCAAAGTTCATTGTTACTAAGGACAAGATATGGGGCCAAAGGAGTGTTATGTAGAAAAGAAATGAGAATTGACAAAGTTGTTGTCTAGATGACTTTTCTTGCAAGCTAAGAAGTATGTTTAAAACCTGTTATTTCAGTTTGTCTTCATCTGTTGGTGGTAACACTCAGCAGCAGGGAGTAAGTTGTAGTACACTGTGTGCTTTTAAACAAAGCCTTTCTTCTGGCTGAAGAAGTTAATCAAATTCAGGAATGGTGAGCAGATAAAATAAGCATTGTCAGGAAAGACTATGGTAGAACTTAGCAACAGTCTTAACTCTACTTTGTCTTGCAGTGACACTACAGTGAGCTGAAAGCTTTTTGTGTCTTTGGAAGTAGCTTTTAGCTCCTTAGTTTAACTATCTGTGTTTGTACCTTGAAAGTTTCCTGCTGGTATTTATACTGAAAATGCCAAAGGCTTGTCTGCATTGCCTTTTTTTTCCTGGCACTGTTTCCTGAGGTGTCTGTGATTCATATATGCTAACCTGTCTGTCTGTCTTTATCTGATGTTGTGGTCTCCTAGCATCCTCTAAAGATCCAGGTGTACATAGCAAACATAGCATATTTCTCTCCTATCCCATCTGAATAGCTGTTTGTTTAACTTTCTAAGCATGAGCTTTTTCACTGAAAATACGGGAAGTTGCTTTTTTGCTCATTTTTAAGGAGGTGATCATACTCTGATATTTTATTCCAGATTCTACTAAAACATAAAAGCTCTCACTTATTTGACTGAATTTTGTCAAATACTGGAATGCATTGCACAGAGATTGATACAGTCTCCACCTTTGGAGATGCTCAAAACCCAAATGGAGAAGGCCCTGAGCAATCTGCTCTGCTGACACAACTTTTGAGGAAGGGTGTTTAAACTAGAGACTTACAGAGGTGCCTTCCAGTCTCAACTAGCACATCTTTTTCCCTTTTTTTGTGGCAATGTTGTCAGCTGATGTTTGGATTTGTGTCATTTTCCCTGACTCCATCTGTTGGTAGGAGAAGTCTAATGTAGCATTTCTTTTCCATCTTCGTCTTTCGCTTTCATTATGCTTATCAGTTTGAAGTTGCTTATGAAGTAGAAAGAATTTCCCATAATCGGTGTAGGTTATTATAAACTGGAAGGTTGTTGTTGGGAAAGTCAAGTCCAGGCTGAAAGTGTTATATTTCATAAGTAAAATCTTTCAGTAGCTGCTTTCAGGCTCATGACACTTACCTCAGCTTTTGACCAATTTCCCAGCGTATTGTTAAAACATTAAGGGTGGGATTTTCTTTTCCTTTAGTGTTATGAATTCCAGAGGTATTCAAATGTTGCTGAATGCTTATGTTCTCAATGACTGAATCAAGTTCTTGGTTACCTCTGAGATACATGTTTGGGCTCCCCCTTTACGTTGTGGAGACCTTGGTTTGTATCAAATCAGAGTGCTACTTCATTGTATTTGAATTAAAATTAATATTGATGTAATATTAACATTAATGGGAGCATGTTAGGGACCTGTCTGACCACTGACCTCCACATATGTGATTTGCATTGTTGAGCATTCCTTGAGACTTTGTATCTAATTGTCAGCATAAATATATGTATATGTACATATAGGTACATAGGTATTCAATACATTAGGTACAATTCATATAGGTACATAGGTATTCAATACATTAGGTACAATTCATACGGGTACGTAGGTATTCAATACATATAGATACATAGGTATTCAATACATTACTTGCAGAGGTATGTTTATTAGTTCAATAGCTATCATATTTAGCCATTATTTTTTTTTTTTTTGCCTGGTTTTTGATATGACTTTTCCATAACAAGGACTGTAAATGGAAAGCCTTTGAAGATGGGGAAGTATAGCCCATAGAAAAAAGATAGGAAACATGAATACAAATGAGAAAGTGGAAACATTTTTGTTAATAAAGTATCCAGTTGTTTTTACTGTTACATTTTCATCAGTGCTTTAAATACTCTGGAGTATTTCATAAAAATAGATGGAAAGGCAGGAAATCTTATTGCCTAAGGAAATATTTTAGAAATCCCCCAATACTCTAAAAGAATATATGCTACAGTAAAAGGATGTAGTTTTACAGACATATATATAAAAATATTTTTAAAATGCTGCTATTATAACCCTGGTCGTAATCCCATTCTTTGCAATTTAGCAGCATTGTTACAAACAGAATTTCACCAGAATTTCTTCGGTTCTTTGCTTGTAACTTGGGAGAGATACTGCACAAGTTCAAAGTTACAGTGCTTTACTTTATAAGCCCAAGAGGGTCTGGAATCCATCCTCGCTTATCTAAATGTCAGCTCAGTCAGAAACCTGGTGCCAAAGTAATATAGATGGAGCTAGAAACTTTGAATGGCCCTATTAAAAACCCCCAAGATCTTAAAAATAATGTTTGCATTTGGTGAGTGCCAATATGAAATGATCTGCAATTAAGTAATGAAGATGTACTATTTTCAGTTCTATGTTGAACAAATAAAATAAAAGTTTCTATGAGAAATAGCTTACAGAGGTGTTTAAAAGCAAATGATGCCCCATAGAAAGATACAGTATAGGTAGAGCAGATAAGACTGTATTGAAAATCAATAGCCAAAAATATCATATAAAGTAGATACTGTGCATATGTTATTTTTTAACATTTGCATTTCCTACAAACAGATTAGTATTGCATTATGCTGTCTTCTGAGCCCAAAAAGCCTTCAAAAAAGCAACCTAATTTAGCTAGTACATCCCCAACTATTTACTGTAACCATTTAATATGTATTTCTTCAAAATTATTTTAAAAATTATGCACAAACACTGGGAGATACTTTCTTTCCAAAAAATAAATGTCTTTTGCAATCCACTGGGATTTTACTTTTTTGGTGGAGGAGCCAAAGATTTATGTCAAATTGTTTCCATGTTAGGGTAAATCTAGAGAAAGAGGACTTTAGCAGTGTCCAAAAAAATTTTGATGAGTTTCATCTCAAATTTCTTATTAAACTGTCTACACCCTTTACAGGACGCTACTGATTGCTGATAATTGTTGTCGTTCTATTATTAATAGAGTCTGTAGGACTCCTTTTTCTGAAATCTCTAATAGCTGAACAATAGGTGGACTGAGTTTCCAGTGAAGTCCTGGCAAGGCAAAAGGAGTCCTTGTAGAAGGCATAAATTACATTCATACTTACTTCAAAGACACGTGAGAATAACATAAGCTGGACTATTAAAAATTAAATCCAGACCTCATTTTAGAACGAACGTTTTCTGCCTACTGCCGTCCAGTGAAGAATACAAATTGTGTTTGGCATAAGTTTGAGAAAAAGCATTTTCTTTGAAGTTGAAAAATAAGAGTTTGTGTAGAACTAGTAGATTTGTGTCCAGATGAGGCTGTAAAAAACTTACTTTATCCATTGATGGATACAAGAGATAGTCCAGAATTTTGTCATGCAACCTTTGAAACTGGAAGAGAAAGTAATGTTGGAAATTGGAGCAATGTTGAGGAGGTACTGCTCCAGTACTTTTATGTAAATAAATGTGCTAATGATTCTACATTTTGCATACTTACTGTTCATATTTGCCTAAATGTGTATTTTGTTCACACTCTTTATGCTTGAAATTATTACTAATAGCCACAAATTGGTAGTAAAATATTGAAAACCCAAATAAAACTCACTCTGTATACTTGCTAAGGGATTTATTTGGGAGTGAGGAGAGCATGATAAAATTGGTGCCTTATTTGAAAAACAAACTCCTGAGAAGACTTTCTGGTTTCTTTCAGTGAAGATGTGATTGTTTCATTCATAATGCCTTTCTCACGGTACTGTGAGGAACAGGGCAACTCGATTTAATTTAATTTAATTTCATTTTTATGAGGTTAACTTCTGATTAGAAAATGTTATGGGCAAGAATCTTGCTGTTTTCTTGGTTTATGTCCAGGTGTGAGGTGGGGGGTTGTGAGCAGGAGGTGCGGACGTGGAGGTCAGGAGTAGAAAGGGATGCTGTGGTTTGCCAACAAATGTGTCAGTGCTGGCTCAGCTCCAGGAGGAAAGGATCTGGCCCATTCCTCCATACTTTTCTGGTGTTTCAAGTGTCTCTTTGGGTGCTTGTGCTTTGGGGTGCTCCCAGGGGAAGGAGAGAATAAATTATATCCTTGCCCCAGTGATTTATTCCAAGCTCTGTAAGCACTGTTGACAAGGAAGGTAGCTTGGGGGCTAAGAGAGAAACCACACATGTGCAGTAGGGCCCGTAAAGGGACCAAAAGAAAACATTAGGAAAAGGCTATAGAGAAGAGGAGGCTGGTTTTAAATGATTTTAGTTAAACTTTTTCACTGAGGTATTTTCAATTTGGAGTGTAGGCAAGTCAAATTGTACTGTAACATGTGCTAGCATATTTTAACATCTGTTTGCGTGGAGAGTTGGGCATGGAGTTTTAAAACTGGAGCAGAATTTGTTTAAAAGTGTGGCTGAGATTTAACTTAGAGTAAAATAAAATACCCTTCCTAGGAAAACTTGCTGTTTAGGGGTTAGTTCAAATTTATCTTCTAGTCCTTGTGCAGTAATTTAGATCTACATCTTATTCAGATTTTAATGAAAATATAATTTAAAATTACTCTGGTTTTAGAATTCTGTTCATTGCTAACATTGTCCAATGCTATTAGTATTTAGTGCCTTTGAGCAGCTGAAATTATTTACAATGCTTGTGGAGCTGTAAATAAGTGCTTGTTAAATTAGAGTTGGGCAGTAAGAAATCTGTTTTGTGTATATGGAATTATTTAACGTACACATATATACAAGTGAGATAAGCTGAACATGAGCGGGGAAAAAAGTCAAATTATTGCCAAGATATTCTGCATTTCAGAAAGATATGTAACCATATAAATCAGGATGTCATGGAAGATATGTGGCTGAATTTTCCTCTAAAAACCTAATACAGCCCTTTTTCTAGTTCACTTTAAGAAGGTTGTGAGCATGCTGGAGGGAGTTCAGAGGCAACAGCAAAGTGTCACCAAGGTCTGTAACACATGATAAATCAGGAAAGGTGGGATGGATTGAGGTTGAATAGTTTGGGAAAGAAGCAGGAAGAAAAAAACCCAGAAAAAGTAGCTGGAGGGAGAGAGGTTGAGTGAGTGCTCCTCTCTTCCCCACGAGGGCTGAGTTACTGCTGGGAAGGTTGAAGCTTGCTGCCAGAAACCATGTTAACCCTGAGAACA
The DNA here is from genome assembly GCF_020740725.1 of Corvus hawaiiensis. Classification (NCBI taxonomy): domain Eukaryota; kingdom Metazoa; phylum Chordata; class Aves; order Passeriformes; family Corvidae; genus Corvus; species Corvus hawaiiensis. The sequence continues at coordinate 31,488,194 of NC_063215.1, forward strand.
GATAAGCAAAGTTAAGGAAAACTGTAATCATAATTTCTTACTCAGTTGAAATGGAGGATTCCTGAAAATAAGAATCGGTTTCTTCAGAACCTGCACTGAGATTGCTCTATGTTAGAAATGCTGCTGCTGTCCTGTGGCAGGATCTGAGCTAAGCTGGGAACATCTGGGGCTAAGATCACAGTACCCCTATCTGTACCTTAGTCTTTTCTTGTCAGCCTGTAAGCCATTTCCAGTAAAAAAGTCTTTAACTTGCCCTATCTTCTGGGTTGCTTGATCTTTCTCAAGTTCATTATTATATTGATTGTTCTTTCTCACTTACCTTTCTTCTGCACATCTAATTCATGAAATAGCAACAAATTTGTCCTGATAGTAATTTTTCCAATAAGATGATTATTTTAATTACAGAAGGGCAGATACTAAAGCATGGATGGATTGGAGTCTTATGTTCAAAAACACTAAATGTTTGACATCAGGGTACCTTTATTTTCAGGAGCTATGAGAGTGTTTGAACTTGTAGAGAAACCCAGGAGTTCTATAGGCTTCTCCATGAAAGATCAATTCCCAAGAACATTCAGCAGTCAGTTTTTTCTGTACAGAAACCATTGGAGGTAGCAGGCATGAGAATGTGAGCATGAGCTATGGATCATGGAGCACTTTTTAAGGGTCTAAGAGGAAGATGAAAAAGCTTTTGAAAAGCTTGCCCAAATTTTAGCTGCTGGGCAGTACTTTTCAAGCGCCACCATGGCATGGGAAAAACTTGATTGTGTCAGAAAGAAGGTTAATAAACATGAGATATCTGTGTTTCTTTTGAATAAATAGGCATGGTTTCATCCTGTTCCTGTCCACTCCGAATGTCCCTCTGAACATTGTTTTCCCATATTTGCTCATGTGTTTTTGCATTCTTCTGATGATTTCTTTGATCCTTCTTTCTCCTGTACACCATGTGAGCTTCAAAATAAGGGACTCCCCACCTACACTTTGTAATCTCTTAAGCTGATTCTTATGTCCATTTCACCTGTGATACCAAGCACAACACGTGTTATGGTTTCAAATATGCCCATCTCATTGGTGATATTTACTTATTAGTAAATTAAAGAGCCATTCTTTGACTTTTTTGGCCAAGTAATGAATTGAAGCACATTCTTTAATTCCTCAAGAGAAGGGTGCATAGAAGTTGTCTGTTAGTGTTTATTCTTGGCCTGTGTCCTGCCTAGTAGTAAATAGAGAGTGGTAGCTGAAGCAAGGCACAGCTGTTCCAGGGTTTACTTTAAAGGCACAGTATGAATGACAACTCATTTGGCACTGGTAACACAGTGGTATAAGTTGTAGTCACTTATTGCTTATTTATTTGTCTGCTTGTTTTATTGCCTTGCATTTAAATTGCAAGTTCAGTGGAGTCCAGATTATCTTTTTATGATTGTACATTGCCTAATTTTGTGAGATTTCAGTACATTACTGAGACTTCAACTTGCCTTGATGATAATAAATTAGTATGCTTATTTAATGCAAGGACATATTATTACTTTTTGTTCCATTTATCAGCATGCAGCAGAATTTCAGGTTAATTTCTAGTGTCCTCTGACATGCTTGCAGTCTCTTGCAGATAGCTGCAGGTTGCCTCCATGAGCATGTTTTCACTACATACTAATTTGCTGCTAATCAGCTAAATTGCCCTTTTATTTGCCTTTTTGTTTTTCTTACCAGGTATCAAAGTGATTAATGTATGTATACTATGTATACTTCTATGCTTATAAAAACATTTTGAAACTCTTTCTCTCATTTATTTGAGACCTTATAGTCTTTTTCATCCTTTGGGTTGATGTCTTTTTGGTTTGTTTTTGGTTATTTTGCTTTTGTGGGCCTTTTCTTAATGGCATTTTTTTGTTAGTTTGTTTTACTGATGGAGCCACCACTAAAAGATACAACGTGATATTTGTGTGCATTGGATCTTTCTGCTCTTTTCATTTTTTACACACACACACCCCCACACCCACACCCTCACCCCCACACCATTAGTATAATGAAGCATTATATTAATTTCATTAATTTCATTATATATATTTCATTAATATAATGCTTCTGATAACTGATCATGTTTCTTTTCTGGTCCAAGAAAAAGAGTCTTCTAAGGTTTTAGTTCAAAGGGAGGCAGGGCTTTCATTTTGGTTTGCCATTCATCTTGAGGATATGTAAGGACAGGGCAGAGTTTTACAGTTCTATTTTCAGTTTGATAGGTGTTTTTGTCTTTTCTGCATCGTTTTTTTGGTCTTTCTGCTGTGAGACTAGAAAGTCTGCAAGCAGGAAATGTGCAAAGTGTAATATGCAACAGTGATTATTGGTTGGCTAAGGCACGTAGTAGACAGCTAGGACTTACATGCTGCTGGCCCAGCATGCTGTTAGTCAGTTTGCTGCTCCTTCAGCAGATACCCAACTGCTCTAGATGTTGAGAGTTGTATTAGTTACTTTTTTAGGTATTCCAGCACTTCAAATTTCTGCATTTGTACATGTCTGACATGTACAAATGACTAAAAGTACCTCTCTCTTATGCATGAGTTCCTCAGCACATACCCTTGGCTGACTGCAAAAATTGTGTATGATGAGCTTTCTAATTGTTAAACAACTTCAACCTTTGAGGTATTTTGTCAGAGAGTGGAAGTCTTGGAAATACTGTGATGCTATGCAGTAAATGCATGTTCACGTCAATATTTTTCAGACCCTCAGTATTAAATATTTTATTACACATTCTTTTAAGCCATGAGGGAACGTCTAATAAAACATTTTATTTAGAATAATTTCTTTTTACATTTTCTTCCTCTCTGTAAACATGACCTTTTCTATTTTAAAAAAGAAAATATCAGCATTCTTTACTTTGTGACCTGTGGCTTTGCTGTACCTTATATGCAAATTGGACCAAGTCTAACTTGCTCCATTGAGCAAGTTGAGATATGTGTATTGTATGGTTCATTTGAGCCATAACTAGCATGAGATTATTTTGCAATTTTCAATGCAGATCTGCAGAGAATTTAAAGATGTGTTTAAATTCAATTACATAGAGGTTTTGATTGCATATCGAGTCCTAGCTTAATAATATATGATGTTAGTTGGGGGAACTAGGTGTGGTAAAGGTTATATTTATATTCATAAAATGGCTTGGGTTGGAAGGGACCTTAAAGATACCTGCCATGGGCAGGGATCCACCCACTAGACCAGGTTGCTCAATGCCCTATCCAACCTGCCTTTGAGCACCTCAAGGGATGGGCCATCCACAGCTTCTCTGGGCAGCCTGTTCCAGTGCCTCACTACACTCTGAGTAAAGAATTTTTTTTTAACATCTAATCTAAATCTCTTTTAGTTGAAAACTATTCCTCCTTATCCTACCATTATCTACCTGTGTAAAAAGTCACTCTCCCTCTATTTTCTGTTCCTTGCGCACCTCTCATGCAAGTGTAATTCAAGACAAAATATTTTCAGACATGCAGCAACATGTACACAAATAATTTCTAGAATTTAAAGTTCCAGGTTTTGTAACCGAGTCCTCAATTTCGTAATTCTTTCCTCTGCAATATGAGCTTCAATTCTTGTTAGCTATTCTCAAAATGATTGTTGGAAAAAATTTTCTATTTAAAGCAATTTGTCATGTTATTTTACTAGTTTTCTAAAGATCCCAAGTTCTCAGTATTTTTTAGAATTTTCGTGGAATAGACTTGTGTAGACTTCAGGGCACCCATTTCCCTGTAAAATTCAGTCGGTGCTCTAGATCTGCTTAGGAGTTGTCTGTTGCAGAGTAGAAGTCACTTTCTGAATCAGACATGAGCTTTGAAATTTACTTCTTGTAGTAACAAGTCAATGTATATGTTTTCATGCTTGACTTGTTATTACTTTTGTTCTTTTAATGAAAACAGGTATCTTTTCACTGGAAATGTAAACTCAAAGATAAATGTAACTTGCTATAAATTCAGAAGAACAATTTCTAAAACTTTGCTGGTTTTAATAAAGTTTATTGACTAAATAGCATAAATCAGGTAATAAATGGAAGTAATCTACAAATATAAAATAAAATTACATGGAAGTTTAATATAGTTAGGTTCATAAAAGTAGGTAAGTATTTCTACATTTTTATGCAATGCTATTAAAATACTTAGGTTCTAAGAATTTATTTTGCCCTGTTGCTCAGAGAAAGCAGAAACTCCAGACGTGGCCCTTTTTAAACGCGTAAGGCCACATGTTCTTAAACCATTGAAATTGTGCTTAACGAGCCACTAGATGGAGCAGTCAAATCTCACTTTTTTCTATCAGGCTGTGCAAGACAGTTTCTCTCTCAGCACAAAGAGAATCTGGAAATGCAGGCACAGTTTGCTAGTTAAACCAGTAATTTAAAAACTTTTTTCAGCTCTTATCTCCATGTGCTTTTTTGTCTGTACGTAGATTTACGTTGTCCTGTAGCTTTAATGTTGCAGATGATATATGGGATGTATTCTGCATTTGGAAGTTACACTGACATGAATACCTCTATGGAAGCAGTTATTCATTTCTTGAATTGAGTCCTCTCCTCAGGAAAAAAACCCCAAAATATAACAAGGAAAAGGTACTCTTGTTTGAGGATCATGAGCCAGATTTTCAAAATTTGAGAGGTTTAAAGTTACAGATTTACACGACTCTCTATGTTTGTGCTTACGAAATCTTGGTGAAGTTTCATATTCTCTTCCTACTTCCCAAAATATCCTTCCAACCTAATTTTCTTCTGTGACCTAATGCGTAAGAAACATTTGTTTAATGAGATCACAGTATCTGCTTTAGGAATGCTGTAGTCGTGGGTTCAGGAGCAAACAGAAAATATGCAGTAATGTATGTGAATGTTTTCATATTCTTTGTTTTACTGTAGTTTCATAGCATTACTAAGACAAGATATTTTTGGGAGGTGTACAAGTTTGTGAATATATATGTTTATATGAAATAGAATGTATGTGTGCTGTTAGAAGGCATTCCATTGAGTCTGTTCCAGTTAAATACTTCAGGGATCATTACATGTCGTTACAGGGCATTATCCCAGAGATAGGGAATAGAGCTTTGTGTGAATATAAAATCCCACAGATTTATTCTTTGCCTTTATCATGTTTTTGAAAGTCAGAATGCTCTGCATTAAAGATTATCAGCAGGTGTCACAAGAAAGGAAATGTCGTTCAGAAGCAGTTGGATACAGTCCTTGGAGTGTCTCAGGCCTGCTCCCACATCTCAGGTGGGAATTGCAGATCCTGGCACCGGTGTCCTGTCAGTTTTGGTAGGAGTGAGACGCAGCTTTGCAGAGCAGGAAGCTCATGCTGTGCAAAGCAGTGCTCCCCAGGTGACTGTCTTTAACCCGTGTGCACTTTATACAGTTCTCAGCTGAACTGTGAGATGAGCAAAAACTTCTGCTCTGGCAGTGAATACTAATCAGTGCCATGAGCTGAGGGCTAGTGGATGCTGTGTTTCTTTCAACTCTCCAGAGTCCTGGGTCATGCAGAGGTATGATGCCAGTTCTTGCCTGTCATGCTCCAGAGTGCTCCCACAGCAAATTAGTGTAAGTTGATATCAAAATACATGGTATGCCAAGGGATCTTGTATTCTCTACAGGCTCAGATTTTACTTAAAATATAGTAAAAAAGTGATTTTCACTTTAAGATAAAATAGGACCTTACAAAGGAGCTTGCAAATACAATTTAAATAGATGTACATTCTCACAACTTTCTGGTGTTTGCTGCTTCTGCCAGTTTTTCTGTAACATGATGAACATTATGAGTGTACCCAGGTAGGTTCAGTTATCTCCCATGGGAGAGGCATTATGCATTTGCCAGTAGTGGAGTTGTCATTCTCTTCAAGCAGAGACTGTCTGGGAGAGAGCAAAACAGTCCCCTATGAATGGAACTGGAACTGAATGTTGAGGAATAAATCCAGTTGTCTTGCTGCTGGCTCTTTTCCACAGAAAGGTTGCTCTGAAATCAGTTATAAAACAAGTTGGTTAATCTGTTCCTGTTACCAAGTTTTAACTATTTTAACTGCTAAGAAATTCTTAGGGAATGACTATTCCTACAAACCACTGAAACACTTAGGAAGACATGAATTTTTGCCAGTGAGCAGTTGTCTGTTTTTCTTAAGCAAATGCCCCATTTACATTTTGACTTCTCTTCAAATATATCCTTAAAAATTCTAATCTATCAGCATCATTTCCCTTTAAAAAAAAGCTACAACAACAAATATTGATAATAATTTTAGGTATGTTGCCATTGTAACATCAGTTATCTGTGCTGTTGCGGACCTAATCTTACTTTGCCCTAGAAAATTTTTATAAGGATTAGGAATGAATATTCTGACAATGCTTGAACAACATGGTCACCGTTAAACCCTGCATTTAGATGTGTGGTTTTAGTAATTTTTTTTATTTGTCTGTATGGATGGTATATAACATTTTAAGGTAATAGAAAATGCTACTTAGTAGAGGTTCCTTTTGGAATGGTCAGTACATATGGGACTGCTGCTTTAATTTCTAGGTTTGAACCTGATATTTTTTTAGAATTAAAGGATCTGGGAGGAATCTGAATTGTAGAAGGATTTGGAAATTAAACTATGTCTACATCCACTTAGGTAGTAGGGAAAAGAAAAGGAAAGAATGTGAGTTAAATTGTCAAATTTATCCTGAAATAGAGAAACAGAATAAAATAGAGACACACAGATGTCTGTCACCCATGGCTGTATAACCTTTCAGTCACAGCCTATATAGGAATTAGTTCAGAACATGTGTTGTCTTTTGGTTTTCACTTTGTAATGGTGGAGAGTTTTTGAAGGGGGGAAAAAAGGTTGTTTTAAGGAATTTTGGTAAGGTTATGTGGCTGAATTAAATAAGCTGTAATGACATTGTCACCTTAGGTTGATTCTCCTATTTTTTCTTTAGTCTGGGTTTGAAGGTGATGCGTTTTGCTTGACTTCTCTTTTGGCAGGAAACCTCAGGTGCAGGTAGATGCCTGCAGTCTTTTCCTACAGGCTGAATTGGTTTCAGCAATTTGGTTCTGTGAGTTCAAGTCTGTACCTGAGCATGGCTATCAAAAGTGGTGCTGGCATACCACCCCTTCATACCAGCTTACTCTGTATCAGGCAGGAAAGGGACTTTGAATATGGATCTTCTGCATCCACTGTGCTGTGGGGTGTCTGTCTCTGTGGAGACAGTAACACAACAACTAGAAACACTAGTTAAAGTTGGGAACAAAAAGAATATTTTGATGCCATTGATCAATAAATTGAAAAGTCAGTTCCTGCATATTGGTCACCACTTAACTGAAAACATCTGGCTTTAGTTAGCAATTGAATAGCTGAGCAAATTGCTTGAATTAGGGTTTGTTTAAGATGACCTTTGGCTCTAAAAAAATGCTATCCAGCAGGTCTTTTATAGATACTATAAGTTAACACGTTACTTACTGCCCTTGTCATGAAGAAAAATACTCTACAAAATCTTCTTCCACACAGAGGTCAGTTAATCATCCTTTGATGTCAGAGGAAGTCCAGGAATCTGTAAATCTGACAGTGGCTGCACTGTTAGATTTGCACTGATGTTCCCTCTTGATGTCAGTAGATCGTCCTCAGTCAAGGCCAATTATCAAAATGATCTGTCTTGCTGACTTTGTTTAGTAGATAAGGTAACTAAGATAAATGCATTGCAAAGTTACTGGATCATGAAGGCTGGATAGCAAAGATCTCAGCCAGTGTACCTATGGAATTGAAGGACCAACACAGGTTTTCTAATGTGAACATTCAACTTGTCTCTTTCCAGTTTCACTGTCACGATCATCTTCCTCAGAGGAGTCAAGAACAGTCAAGTCAATCACAGGTGGAGGAAGGGGATGTGAAATATCAGTGGCAGCACAGTACTATGCAACTGGCAGTGGAACTTGGAATGCTGGACACAAAAGCAATAAATAGCAGGGTGTTTCTTTACTGGCTCTTTCACACCTGTGTGCTTGAAGGGGTTCCTATCTTGTGCAGAAACGGTCTCCTCTCTTCCAGTCTGCTGCAAAATGGTGGGTGATGTTCTGTAAAACTCCCCTAGAGGACCTTTAGAAACAATGTGGTCAAGCCATTATTCTGGGTTGCCAGTGGGAGGCACACCACAGCCTGCTCCCAGTGTGTGCATTTACATGGTGTTAGTCAGATGGATGCCGAGTTACTTCACTTTCACTTCGAATTGATTACCTTGGATCAAGGTTTGAATTGAAAGCTGTGGAACAACGATAATATGACATTCATTTAGCCCAAGCTAAATAAAAGACCAAACTTATTAGCTTCAGCATGTTACTCTGTTGATGTGAACCTAGTTTCTGCTTTAGTGCTTTTCAAATTTTTTTCCTAGCTGACTAGGAATATAAACAGAATATGCTCATGCCTGCAGGGGAAGGAATTTTGATGAGCGCTAACAAGTTTGATGTGTCTCTAAGGGCAGACATTTCTTTAAGGAGCTATGTGTCTTCTTCACCAGAGTTACTTAACCTCTGATTTTTCTCAGTAGCTATGAGAAATTTCACAATTGGTACTATGTTAATCTGTAACCCCTTCTTCAGAAGGTGTGAATATATGTATTTGTACATTTATGTATAGAAGTCTTTCTCTTGTAAATGGTCAAACATTGTCTAAAGTTGTAACTATTATGCCAAAAAATCTGAAAAAGAGCCTGAAAAACATTTAGTCTCTTCACTGGGCAATACTTAACTGAAGAGAAGATGCACTTATGCTGCTGCAAGTGTTTTAATTAGCCCAGTCTCAGCTAAACACTGCACTGCGCTGCCTATCAGAAGCAAGTATGTTTTTTCTAATGAATTTAATTCTGGATGCACAGCCAAAGATTGCTTCAAGTTTTCTGTGATCTCAGTGGAGCATTTTGTGGTCTGGAATGCTGCTAGCAGAGCAAAGGAAAGCCTTGTTTCTTCCCCATACACCTTTGATACTGTTTTTATGTGTCTAACATTTTACCAGCAGTCAAACTCCAGTCCTTTGTCCATCACTTGGGTCAAGTGGTTCTGTCAGGTTTCCACCCACTTCACAGTTCATCAGTCAATCCATAGCACTCTGATTTGGCTGGAAGGATATTGTGAGAGACTTGGTTGGAAGCTGTGCATGGTTACATTAAACAACATCTGCTCCTCTCCCCTTGCCTGCAGATCCAGAAACCATATTGGTCAGGTGTGATTTGCCCTTGGTAAAGGTATGCAGGTGGTTCCCTTCTTGGCCTTTATGTGCTCAGGACTGCATTCCAGAACCTCATTAACCCTCTCAGTATGTAGTTTCCCAGCCCTTTTTCTTGCCCTCCTTGTAGGGGTGTGGTGCTTGGTTTGTCCAGTCGCTGTTCATCTCCCACAATAGCCAGGGTCTTTCAAAGTGGATCAGACAGGCTACAGTACAAAATGTCACATACAATACCTGATATTGTATCTAAGACTCCTGCAGTTGTATTAGAATATCTTCCCCACTGTAACTTGGCTTTGAGGTCTGGAGACTGTAACATGGATCTTTTTTGTTGTTTCTCTCATTTTCTGATTGAAATTACAACTCCAAACATAGGGTTTTCTTTACTTGAATTGCTCTTTTTCTGCTACTGAATTAAGCTTGGGGCCATTCTATGGCTTTCCTCTTTCCAAAAAAGTGTTGTAATACTTTTAGTTTAGAGGACAGTTGCGTTTTTACCTAGGCATAAAGCTGAACGATATGTTTAATGCTTGGAATTTATCTTAAAGTTTGAATAATGGTAAACTTGCATGAGATTGAACAATCTCATGCTTTTCTAATGGTCTTAGAAAGTTTTATAAATGCAGGAGTATCATACACAGATTAAGATCTAGAACAACTATTAGTTGGAAGATTATGAAGAGCTGAAATATAGTGGTCAAGATCTAACTATCAGATGCATGGTGTAATGTGCCTCAGAAGACAGTGGCAATAAAATCATTTGCAAGATTAAAAACCTGCAGAGATTATGAAGGCAATGCTATCCTGAGCAAAGTTTGAAAGTGTGTTATAACACACTTGATGATGTATTTTTACAAGGAAAATGGAATGGTGTCCAGATTTCCAGTTAGTTTCCTACTGTTTTGATACTGTTAATGAATGTAAAAGTCAATAGACCAACTATTAGCACTTGATTCTCAACCCGTCAGATGAGCCTTTGGGGCAGCCAGAAAGGTTCGGTGTGACTGGGGCTGAGAGGAATGAAATCCACCCTTAGGGATGTTCAGTGGATCCTGGAGTTGGTGGTATTGTTCTTTTCTGCAAAATGCCCTTTCTGACCTCAGAACATTCTTCTGTTGCTCCTCTCTTCCCTTCCTTTTGGGCAAATACTTGCAGACATCTCTGTCTTCTGAAGGTGTTAGGCTGAGCTACTTAGGCAGGACCTGGGCAGAACTCATGGCTAGGGACAGCAGTGGGTAAAATGGGCATTGAGGACTGCCTGCTGGAGGAGCAGGGAGGGGTTATCACAGAGGGGAGTGGGAGACAGTGAGAGCTTTAACAACACCATGAGATACAAATAACCTTTTAAAATGCATTTGGGAAATCAGTTCAATATTTTTTTTGCAGACACATGTATGCCATGGGAATGACAGGAACTCTTGAGTCAGAAAACAAGCCCCGTATCGTGCAGTCTCATTCACAAATTCTGAGGTTGTAGCAAGTGAGAGTTTTTCATCTGTTGATTTGCATTGTGACAAAATCCCCTGCCTTGTTTAGTATGTGCTGTGAGCTGAGGTGAGTGTTCAGGACCCAGGTGTGCTATGTTCTGAAAGTGATGCAAAGCCCTCAATGCCTGCCCTGGCAGGAGAGGAGGTCATCCTTCAAGCAGTAATGCAGAAGGGTCAGGGGATGTGTTGTGGAAACATCAGGCATTTGGCATACTTGGTCTTTTGTGTCTTTTGCAAGAAATGTTTCCGAATTTAGGAGAAAGCTGGGTACACATTCCTTGGTCAGTAGCAGATAATCACTGTCTCTTGAAAGATATATATAAAGACTGGACACTGTTCTCCTCTGAAAAACCACCTCCTAACAAGGGCATGTCCATGAGAAAAGCAGAGTTAGACAGTTGTATTTTCCTCCTGCTGATACAGTGCTATTGGGGACACTTAAAGTCAGCAGTGGCCAGGGATGTTGTCTGTGGCTTTTGCTGTTGACTGACATGTGGGTGTGTGAAAGAGAGCGTTCAGTACCTTGGGTTGGATCCAGAATTATGGGGAAACAACTAGATTTAAAGTGTATTTTCATTATTACTAATAGATCCATATATTGTTGAGTATGAAAGAGCTGTAAACTCTTATTAGCTTTATTATTTATATTTTATCTCTTCTAAGCTTCTCTTTGTTTGTTTTGCTTTCTCACATCTTAGTTTCTAAACAGCAGGTTTTTTGTGTTTTGGATGTCCTGCATTGTATGTTGGAAGTCCTGCAGTATGTAGATATGCTGCAGAGAAGCATCTGTTTGTACAGAGGAAGACTATCTCTGCCACAGAAATAGCTTTATTGTTGTATCATTTGGATATGATTACCCTGGATGAAATACCTTAGTAAATTCTATTAGCTATAATTCTCTAATCATCTGGCTTTTGTAAATGCAGGTTCTGCTTTTTTATCTCAAACATGTAATTTGGAATACAAAATGTTACTTCCTGGGGGTTTTTATCTGGAGTATATTTTTCTTACATAAAATTATGTTTCCATGCACACATCTATATCAAAAGAATTAAATTATCCTATTAATTTGTAAAAAATGGTAAGGTTTTCTCAGGGGCCATTTATGTTTTCCATGTGCTAGAAGTAAATCTGCGGCTAGGGAAGTTTTACATAAATTAAAAGAGCCACATTTCCTTTGCACTACTGCTTCGTCTATGCAGCTGATTAAACTTGTTCAGTGCACCACTGCTGAATATAAATAATAACTGCAGCAGTAGTATTGATTACTTAGGTGCTTGAGTTTGTGTCTACTGTTGGCTTTAAAGCTCTAAGAAACTTCTTTCCTGTTCTATCCAGAGAGGAAGGAGTTTTTTTTTCCCCATCTTGTTTCCTGAGGATCGGTGATTCTGGATTCCTAAAATCATTAACTCCTTCTAAAGACTGAAACTCCTTGTCATTGCAGTGACCGTGTATGAACTGATGCAGTAATCGATGCTTGCACTACACTGCAGAGATTTGTTTTGATGACAAGAGCTCTCGTTAGCCCTGTTTGGTGTCACCGGTGTTGAATGTTTGACACTGCAGAATAATTTGGCTTAGAATCAGGACGCAAGGACCTTATGACTTCTTTTATATTGTCTCCTTCACACTGAAGTGGATTTTTGCTGGCATTACGGTTTTGCTACAGTTGCAGGCTGGATTCAGCAACCTACTAGATGCCAGTTGTGCTTTAAACACTCTTGCTGAAGCTGCTATGTTTGCTGGGTTTCTTCAGTTTCTGCTCCATACGTTGCATTCAGGGACAGGTAAATAAGGAGCTATATAGTACTGAGGTTTTAGTTATATTTTTATATTTCATATTTTTAAACAAAAATTGTATCCTTTTATGAAGAGATTTATTTAACTGTGCAGTTTTAGTGGAGATGTTATATCCTCGGAATGTTAAAGTGTTAACTGTAGCATATATTCAGCTTAAAGAGGGAATAAAAAACCATTTTGCATTTAAGTCTGTGTTTCAGTTATGTTTATAATAAGCTCGTGTCAAATATAATTTGACATTAGTGATGCTATGTGGAACGAGCTTATAAACAAAAATCTGTATTTTGAAAGTGCACGTCAAAGCATAAATGCGTTTCTGAAAAGTAATAATATTCCTATTGCATTACTGCATTTTGGAGAAGTCAAGAATAAAGAATTTAGAAATTTACTTCAGGAAACACATGAACATTCCTATGTGTTATTTCTTTTTGGCGGAAGACAACTGACATGTCCTCAATCTCCTGAATTATTCTATTCTTAGGAGCTTTAACAAGTTCAGAAGGGAATTGATTGTGTTACTTTTCTTTTTGCATATTATTTAGGGGGAAAAATCATCAAATCCATGTACATAGAATAAAAATATGTTTCTTTAGCATAAGATACAGTTATGCTATAATAATATATGAGTTATAATAAATGTACAGTTCTGGTTATTTTGTACATTATTTCTGCATGAACATATTGATGCATTGCACTTTCTGATCAGGGAAGGACATCAGCTTTTCCCTTTTGTATTTGAAATAAATTCTATATAAATAATATAAATATATAAATATTTCAGCTAAATCACTGAAGGATCACAGAGGAAAGTGAGGGGAAGGATTCACCGTTGCAAGTTCCCAGGGGATTATGCAGTGTGTTGAGAATAACAAATAACTTTAAAATCCTATATCTAAGTAGTTGATAACACTGTAGATAAAAATTTATTTTGAAAAGTAGTTTTTTCACTAGAAGAATTAATCCTAAAGATGTGTGGTAGAATAAGTCATGAAAGAGGTTTTATCCTCTTGAAAATAGTGTGTTAGATACTATATTTTAAGACATACATGTCAGCAATCTATTTAGTTTCAACAGCGTTTAGAGGAGAATTAGAGTTTACTGGGGGCAGAATATTGAGGGATGCATTGGAGAAAATGGGATTTAATAGCAGCCAAAACAGAGATGGAACAGAAACAGCAGCAGGAATATCAGGAAGACAAAATGCTGAGGTTGGGAAGAGACAATGGTCAGCCTTCGCTCTGCATGCACTTTAAAGGATACGACTGGAGAAAACCTTTGGCTAAGATCAAAGCCTTGCACTCTCTCATGCTTAATAAATTCTTTATAGCTACATAAAGCAGCTAAATCCCTGTTTCTTCTTCAAGCTGTTCGCTGTGGTAGATGGCTGTAAACTGCATTCCAGAGATCTCTTGCACATCTTGGCAAAAGTAGATGAAGAAGGTGAAATAGGATTGAGAAATACAGAGCAGTGACACCCTGCGTTGCGGTGATTCAAGGCTGTGCTGGGGGCAGTGGACAAACATCAGCCTGTCTCCAGCCTTTGGAATAGCATGGAACTGGGAGATATAAAAGATGCTTTAAAATCACACTGAGCCCCACATCCCCTGGTCCAGTTTTGGTCTCTCTTAAAAAATTTTGAGACTTTTGTGTAATAGACTATAGATACATGATGGACTATTAAACCAGGCTATCTATAGCTCTCTCCATTAAATTTATATAATCTCTCCCCCATAATGACACTTCAGCATCCTAAATATTCCTCTCTGAAAATTGAACTGTGTGCTGTAAGGACAGAACCTGAGAGAATGAGCTGTCATGAAGGTCAGCTCTTATGTCAGGGTATTGATTAAGTGCAAAGATGCCCAAAAGGCAAACCATGGTGGACAGTAAAACAAAACAAAGTCCTCCTAACTAACAGCAAAACCTTAAGTTCCTCACCAGTTTGACCTTTGGACGTATTTGGTAGCAAAAGTAGGAAAGGCATGGAGTCTTGGTCTCTGGCCAGCCCTGTAACTCCCAAAGTGCAAGGGTAGTAGGTTTCCAACAGCAGCCAGGCTTGTATGCTGTCCTCTCCTGTTACCATTGTGATAGATTATATCCACCTCATCATCTTCTGCACTGCTAGGTCTCAAATGGTGGATTTCTCCCTGTTTCTACACTTGTTTGTACTGGTCTGAGTGTGGAGCCATTTCCTTGTCTACTCTGGGCCTGATCCTCTTTTTAGTTAACCTGATCCTCTGGTTAGTTTTTTCTAGTTGGTCAGGATAGCTTTGAAGTCTGGTTCTGGCCTTCTATAAAAAGCCGTTTCTTTGTCCTTGGGCTCAAGTCACTTACAAATCTAATATGTTTTTGTTTTATTACATAGAACAGTAGTGTGAGTGTTGACTATTACTATATTCCAGACAAACATTACAGACCCTGCTTAATGAATACTTCAGGGGGTATTTGTTCCCAATTTTAGCCAAACATGATCAGAATATATTTAGAATACATTCTAAATAGGTTTTCACCTTACACTAGACACTTTTTCTGGGCTCTTAACATGGCATGCTCATAAACAAAACTCCTGCTCAACTGAATGCATTTGACATCTGCTGATAGAGCCGAATAGTAGCAGATTCTTTCCATAGTATTTGAGATTGGCAACTACTTGGTACTAGATACTAAGTAGTAGGGACTAAAGAGTAGCAGAATTATCTCAGTTGTGTTTGCATACTTTGCTGTTTGCATCATATTTTGCATTTCTAATTTTGTCTTGCGTGCTTCCTGGTACTTGATCACTCTAAGTTATACACTCAAAGGGAACTTTCCATTGATTCTTCCAGGAAATGAAACCTTTATGATTTAGTTGGTCAGTCTTTGCCTGCATTTCTCCTTCTTCTGAATTGGGCTGGTTTTGCTTTTAATGTTGGCATTACTTCTTAAATGCTTCTGTGACTGCTGGACTCCTGTTATTCTTGTGGCTGTTCCTTATTTTCTCTAAGGTTGGAGTGTTTTGGTTTGGTTATTTGGCATTGAAATTTTTTTAGGTTTTGTTTTTTTTGTAGAAAGGCTTTTGGCTTTTTTTCTGCTTGACTTTATTCCCTTTTCAAAGATCACAAAATCTGTTCATGTTCACATTCTTAACTATTTCCTCTCTACTGGTGGGAAGCAAAGCTCCAAAGATCCTTTGCTCATTGTTTTACTAGTGTCAGTGATCTCTCAGAGTGGACTCCAAAGATTCTCCCCTCTGAACTGGAGAAACAAAACCTCTTATTATCTTCTAATGCAGCATAATTGAGGATTCTCATGAATGATAGTTAAAAACCCCAAAACAAACAGAAAAAACAAACAAACAAAACAACAAAAAAAAGCCACCAAGACAGACCAAATAAACAAGAAACTAAAAAAAATCCCTCATCAGACTTAATCTTCCTAATTTGGTCTTCTGGAATATGACCCCATCATGGTACTGCTGAAGTGCTTTCTCTTTAATTAGAGAATTTCATCTGCTGTATTTCCTTCTACAGTCCTGAAGATCAGAACAACCAGGAGTCTTTTTTTTCCCCATCTTCAGACTTTCTTTTTCATTAGATTGTTAATTATCTCTCCCAGTTCTCATGAAGATGAAATTATAACTTTGATTATGAAATATAATCTTGTTATTTTTCAAGTATCTTGTGCAGGTTTGCATGATGGACTCTGTGTGTGTGCTTTGGACAACAGAAAGGCTCACTGTCTCTCTCCCTTTCCCTGGTACTGTGGATAATGGGAAGCTTTGCTGTCATTTGCTGCTGTTTTCTTCTGGGTGTTTTCTTCTGTATCTGAGCAGAAATGCCTTTCTTCTTTGCACACAGTAGTAGAAAATGTGTGTTCAAATAAGTTTCTCTGGGCATTGCCTGTTTTGGTTACCTTATTTGCAGTGTGTGCTACCAGGGCTCTGAAGCCTTACTGGGCATTGTATTCTTGAGACTTCTAATGTGTGGGCTGCTGTTTTACAGCCTTACATTTTTTTTCCTGTTTTCTTCATCCTGTAAATGAAGAAGTTAAAATTTCTAGCTATTGGCAGTATAGAAACACTCTAGGCTTTGAGGAGAGTTTATTTTCAGATTTGATTTTCAATTATAGTTTCTTAATAAATCAGTTTTTAACAAATACTAAAAAAAAAAACCTTAAGATTTTTAAAACTCTCAGAGGAAAAATACCAAAGGAGACCAAGATGGAAGTATTACCTTTTTTTGCAATCAACTCCTACTCAATTGGTTTAATATGCACAAGAGATAGGGAAAAAAACCCAAATTAACCCACAGTAAAAAAATGTGTTATGCTGAAGAACAGCATGGTGTATTTGAAGTGCTGGGAATTTTTTCAGAACAGAAGAAAAAATATTAAGAACTGTTCAGGTTTTTAGTGGACTAGATAGCTATGTGTAGATATGTATCCAAAATTAGGGGACGATGTGACTTTTTGAGATAATTTGCTATGCATTTTTCAAATTTCATTATATGCTGAACAAAAATATTATCAAGAAATCATGTCAAAACTAAAGGTCTTAATTATATGAAACAGGAACTCAATGAAACTGTTGAGACAAGTTAGTGTCAATATTAAATAGCAATAATAAATTTATTCAGAGAAGCTCTAAATTTCCAGAAGAAGATCTCCTTCCATCCATCTACAAAATTAGATTCCACTCAAGAGAGTGATCCCAGTCAGCAAAATCAGAGACGACAATGAGACAGCAAAATTTTCTTTAAATTCTTAAATGCCACAGTATCAAAATCAAAATGTTTGATTTTGTTGATTTTAAGTTCCTAGTGCTAACCATTTTTCTGGTATCCTCAAGAAAATATTTTTAATTAACTTTGTAAAATAACTTTCAGATTGATGGGAGTTCATGCATCTTGCTTAATATTTTACGTCTCTGTCACACTGTGATGACCCTACAGAATATGCTTTTGAGGACCATCCTTCTGTGAATCACACATATTCTTGGACTCACATGCTTGCAGTAAGACTTAAACATCCTCAGAATAGCAGTTTAGATGGTCTCTGAGATAAAAAAAAGAATCTAGCTGAAAAGGGGTTGATGAACTTTTGAAGACTCTTGGTATTTGAGTGAAGTTACCAAATAATGTTGGCTCAGGGAGTTCATGAGAAGATTCCCTAGAGATTCAGGAAACTTAGAACAGCTTCCTTGTTATGTCCCTTGTGGCTATGTTAAAAAATTTAGGAATACTCAAAAATCCTCAGTTTGTTACTTGACGAGATAGGTTGTGATTTTTGGCTTTAAGCTTCCATTGGCAAGATTAGTAATCCTTGCTTTCAGTAATTTATAAAGCCTTGAAACAACACTGAAATAATTCAGGTAGGAAGTCCATTTTCTGAAACATAGAAATGGGCCCAGTTGTTTTTGTGTTGGAAGGTCTTCTGCAAGTATGGCTTTTGAGAAACCTTCAACCATCAATGAACACAAGTGCAATACTTCATTATAAAAATGTATGTCTCTAAACTGTACACCTAGTTAAAAGAAAATCACAATCTATGTAATAAAAAGTCTTTGTTCAATAAATACCTGGATAACAAACCCATACTATGTTTTAAACAGTTCACAGAAAATTCACCTTATGCCCAGATAAAAAAAAAAAGAATCCACAGAAAGAGTTTTTCATAATCAGCAACTGACAAATCATTCCTTTACAAAATCAAAAATAATTGTGAATTTGCAAACTCTTGTAAAGGAACACTGTTGCCATGGTAGCTAGGGGAGGAGTCAAATGGATTTTCACTAGGTTCTAGCTTAATGTTGGCATTCTTAACTATCTAGTTAATATTTCATAAGTTCACTATGTCCTTGCCTAATTATTTATTTCTTGTTTGCAAATATCAATCAGCATTGCTTTGCTTACAATGTAACTACCACTTTAAGAAAGATTTTTAAACTAAGGGGTTTGTTTCACAATAAAATGCTGAAGTGTTCATTTTGTATGAGAAAGAGTATGAAATGTCCTTATCTTCTGGATACAAATGTAAGGAATAACCATTTATTTTCAGTTTGTATTGAATAAGCCCAAGTTGTCAGTTATCTAAATCTTAAAGCCTAGTGCTTGATAAAGCTCTGTAGATCCTCTTCCAATGTTTTTTTGTTACTCAGAAATTTAATTAAGATAAAGAAAAGCAATTTTATATCTCATCATTAAACGAAAATACCTAAGTAAATACTGAATTGAGGGAGCAATTTAAGAGGCTAGTTCTAGCTTTGGGAGTTATGTGCCACATCTGTATCTGAAATAGGAGTATTGTATATATAAGTTGTTACTTCTAAGGAGTACTAGTCTTTATTTTAACTTTGGAATCTTACAGTATGTTCATATTCAGTGCTTAGGACATTTGCCAGCAGGGAACTAAAATCTGATGCAATTATGTATTTTCAGTATGAAAGAAAACCTAAGTTTCACCACCTTCTGGTGCATTCTTCCCACAAGCTGCACGAGCCAGCCTGTCCTTGAACTGGGTAGATGGTAAAACACAGATCTTGTCCTGCAAGGATTTAAGTTCTTAACTGTAATCCACATCTGAAGTGGATTGGTTGGAGACTAAGTGATAATGAACATATTTGTGAAGTTTTCTGTGTAAATAGGCAATAGGTAGCTTTTGAGTTATTTGCTTGCCACATGAATGTGAGGGTTGTTTGTCAAGGCAGGGTACTCATGTATTCTTTTTATGTGGTTATTAGCAGCTTGAACTAGAATGGTTTAAGAATATGTTGTTTATACACTGAATTATTTTTCTGATAAAATGATGGAACATTTTTCCTGGGTGTAGAAGTACTTCCCTGCTTAACGATAGGATGTACCACATTTGTAACAGCAGCTCACCAGAGAGAGTGTCCAAGCAGCCAGGGATCAGGTTAGGAAAGCTAAAGCCCTGATAGAATTAAATCTGGCTGGCAACATCAAGGGCAACAAGGAAAATGGCTATAGGTGTGTCAGTAATAAAACGACGACTAGAGAAAATGTGGGCCCTCTCCAGACGGTAACAGGAGGCCTGGTTACCTGGGATATGGAGAAGGCTGGGGTGCTGAATTACTTTTTCCCTCAGTCTTCACTGACAAGGGCTCCAGCCACACTGCCCAGGCTGCCAGAGGCAAAGGCAGGAATTGGGAGAACGAGAAGCTGCCTGCTGCAGCAGATCAGGTTTGAGACCATCTAAGGAACATGGAGGTGAACAAGTCCATGGGGCCTGATGAGATGCATCTGCCACTTCTGAGGAAACTGGTAGATGAAGTGGCTAAGCCACTATCCATCGTATTTGTGAAGTTGTGACAGTCTGGTAAGGTTCCCACTGCCTGGAGAAGTGGAAACATAACCCTCATTTTTAAAAAGAGAAAAAAGGGAGATGTTGGGAACTACAGGCCAGTCAGTCTGATCTTTGTGCCCAGCAAGCTCATAGAGCAGATGATCCTGGAAACTGTGCTAAGGCACATGGAAAATAAGGGTGACAGGTGATTGGTGGCAGCCAACATGGCTTCACTAAAGGCAAATAATGCCTGACAAATTTGGTTACCTTCTACAATGAGGTTACAGCGTAAAGGAAGAGTGACATCAGCTGGACTTGCGCAAAGAGTTTGATGCTGTCCCATATGGCATCCTTGCCTCTAAACTGGGGAGACGTGGATTTGATCAAGGGACCCCAAGTGCAGACTGGGTGGAGAATGGATTGAGAGCAGCCCTGAGGAGAACTTGGGAGGTGTTTGTGGATGAAAAGCTCAACACGAGCTGGCACCTTGTAGCCCAGAAAGCCAAATACATCCTGGGCTGCCTCAAAAGCAGTGTGGCCAGCAGGTTGAGGAAGGTGATTCTGCCCCTCTGCTCCACTGTGGTGAGACATCACATGGAGTGCTGCATCCAGGTCTGGGATCCCAACATGTGAAGGACGTGGACCTGCTGGAGTGAGTCCAGAGAAAGGTTGTGAAGATGGTCAGAGGATGGAAGCATTTCTCCTGTGAAGACAGGCTGAGAGAGTTGGGGTTGTTCATACTGGAGAAGGCTCTGGTGAGACCTTCTAGTAGCTCTTTACTACCTAAAGGAGGACTACAAAAAACCTGCAGAAGGACTTTTTACAAGAGATTATAGTGATAGGACACAGGAGGTGTCAAACTAGATAAGATACTAGGAGTAACTTCTTGACTGTGAATGTGGTGAGGTGCTGGAACAGGTTGCCCAGAGAGGTTGTGGATGTCTCATCTCTGGCAGTGTTCAAAGCCAGTTTGGATAGGGCTTGGAGCAACCTGGTCTAGTGGAAGGTGTGGTTGGAACTAAATGATCTCTAAGGTCCCTTCCAACCCAAACCATTCTGTGATTCTATGGATTAATTAGAGAGACGTAGTCTGACTATTCAGTTTGCAGAGGAATTTTAGATGTAGCCTCTGAAAAATATTTGTCTAAGTTTCTTAGTTAACTGATAGAACTGCTGTATGAATTAGCAGCTGTATGCTAATGCGTCAGTTAAGTGCCTAACATGGACTGACTGACTCTTACCATTAAATTCTGATACTTGTCTTAAGTAACTGCTGCAAATCCAGTGCACGTGGATTTGAGCAAATCACTGAAGCACATTCTTTGCAGAATTTCAGTAGTCTCTGAATACTGTCTGGATGCATTTGGGAAAATATCTCGGGGTATTTTATCTCCAGTATTCAAGACTCTTTGGAAATCAGCATGACACAATAACAGGCCCTCTCATATTTTGTGCTTGTTTTGGCTTCGCAAGAGAGACAAGGCTGTTGTTTCCAGCACTTCTCAGCTCTTCAGGATCTCACTTGAAATCACAGTACCGAGCATTAGCTTTTTGTATGGATAGTGCTGCTGAAGACACAGTATTTTTGAGAAAATGGATTTTTGGTGGTATGAGTTTAGCTTTCCCTTTATTTTGAAAGCATACATATTGTGGATACAAAACCAATAAGAATTTATTAAGAGTTTTACTGCCCATCTTGGATTTTGATTGAAGGCTGCAAAAGACTTCTCATGGAAAAAGCTCGACACATTTGTGTCTTGTAATTTATTATTGTATTCATGTGCATCCAAGAGTAAAGTAATTGAGCAGAAGCATGTTAATAGGAAAAGCACTTCATTGCTGTCAGGATACA
This sequence comes from Corvus hawaiiensis, assembly GCF_020740725.1. NCBI lineage: Eukaryota > Metazoa > Chordata > Aves > Passeriformes > Corvidae > Corvus > Corvus hawaiiensis. The sequence continues at coordinate 31,509,815 of NC_063215.1, forward strand.
ACTTTTCAATTATTCCCTTAGGAAAAAAGGTTTTGCAAATACATACTCTGTTTCACTCAGTTGATCCTAAGGAATTCATACATTAAAACTGCAGATGCATTTTTAATAATATGTTTTAGAAATACATCAGTGGGGTTTTTTTTGAGCAAATCTGAAATTTTGAAGCTGTGCTCTTAGTAAGTTTTTGCATGGTTTTTACTTATGCCTGGATCTCTATGATGCTAATGCAGTGAAGCTATTTTGTGCAATTAAACAAATAGAGAGTTTGGGGGTATGGCAGTGCAAGAATGGCATAAATAGGCATTAGGCAAAGAAGCAGCAGTGGCATAGGATGATCAAGGAGAAATTATTTTTAAAGGTACAACAGAGTACTGAACTGCAGATGTCCCTAGTGTCAGTGTTGCTAGCATGAAGTATTTTTTAAACTCATTTGGGGAGTGTCTTCATTTGTGTCTTAACTTTTGTGTTCTACTTGATGAGTGTTTATGAATAGATTAACTGATATTTTCCATTGTGTAACTTCTTTTATAGCTGTAAATTCTCCCAGAAGTTTGTGTGCCAGTGGTCTGTTAAAATTCATACTGAATTTTAATGTGAATTTCAAAATTAAGTCCTTTTTAAAGAATGTGTGCTTTTCTCTCCCCAATTCATGCATTTTTGGGCTTTTAAAATATTCACCAAATTGTAGACTTACCACTTTCAGTGACTTTCAGTCAAGATGTTTGATTTGATAGCTACCTTTACAGCTTCTGAGCATATCATTAGTGTTCCAGCTCAGTAGAGCTGCATTTGCAGTGCAGTTCTTGCCCTCAGCTTCTGAGAGCAGAGGGTGAGAAAATTGGTGTCGTGGCCAACTGCTGTGGATGTAGCCGATGGCTTGGAATTTAGCAAAGCATGGGACAGACAGAAGGGGGGAAAGGCACAGACACCTAAAGGTTTAGGTGTGGGAAGGAGGGTGCAGGAATGTAGCTTAGTATCAAAAGATTTGAGGCTAAGGAGGGATTAAAATACAGAACCTTAAGAAAGGACACCAAAGCCAGAAGCAGAAGTAGACAGAAGATGGACAACAGAAAAACATGGTCAGGGAAGAAAAGGCAGCAAAGGGTAGGCAGATGGTGAGAATAGGAAAATCAGCAGGTTAGCCAAGACAGAAGATGTATGAGAGGATCTTGCTACAGCAGGAGCTTGGAGAAGCATGCTAGGGGCACGAATTAAATGGTCATGGATATGCAGTAACCAGGTGGAAGACCAGCAAGGAAATTGGGGCCAAGAAGCTGAATCTAGGAAGGAAGACAGGAAAAGAAGGCAGGGAACAGTGGAGATGAGCAGAAATGTTTTTGAGCACTTGGATACATTCGTCTGCATGCTGGAACTGACAGTTATTCCCTCCTGAACAGTTCTCTATTGCTGAGCATTAAATAGCTGTGAAAGAAGATGAAGTGTGTTGTGTTTTGTTGGTGGCAGGTCAGCCCACACAGCAGAAAGTTGATTTTGGTGTTACTGTTGGGTCCATTACTGAAAGTTGGAGAGCTCTGTACCATAGATTTGAGCTGATTGCCAGCACTGCAGGTGTCAGTGGAATTTGTGGGCTTGTTGTTCTTGTTGTAATTCTGAAGTTTATAAAGGCACAAGGAAGGATGCTAAAAATAAAACTGAAAGATCTTTAGTGTGATTTAATGTGTTTTCCAAACTTGCAGAACTGCAGTAGCTAATGAAACCGCAAACTGCCTCATGTGGTTATGCATATGATAGTAATATGCTGTTTAAAAATAAACTTGTGCATATGATCACGTAGATGGTAAGCTATTGAAGATTTTATGAGTTATAGAGAATGGTACAACTTGTATTTCATATTCGACATCTAAATATTTGTAGAGAAAGAATAAAAAAGAATTTCTTCCTGTAAAGGTATCTTTTTTTCCCTTGCATGCTTTGTTTGGGCTTCTATTAGATCACTACTCTTACTAGAACACAGGCATCTAACAATAGTATTGTAGAGATCTGTTTTATAAAGTAAGATATTGAAGATGTATTGCCTAAAGTGCCCTCCTTGTCCTGATAGGCTGATGGCTTCCAGACCACTGTAATTCATGGGCTTAATCTTGATGTACACAGCATATAAGTTTGTCCCAAGTGAAAGAGAAGATTGCAGCCTTGTACCTGCTGTTGGTACTATTTGCTGTATTTGTGTGGCTGTTCTCTCTGGTACTCTGTTACCAGCTCCTGTGCCTCTCCATCTGTACAGTACCTGTTGTCCCAGCATTGATCTTTGCAGATTCTAGAGCGTGGTTGACTGTTCTGTCCTTAACTGTAGCTAAGTGCTTATTTTGTGGAGTATTCCCTCTCATGTCATCATTAGCTATAGTCCTGTGTGTTTATTATGGAGATGGTGGGGAGGAGGAGGGCTGTGAATGTGATGCTTTGGGGTCCATTCTTGGACTGGGCAAAGGTAAAAATAGTGCGCACAACCAATTCTAAGGTGCAATTCATGAAAAAGCAGAGGTCCAAATAAACGCATTATTTTAGTGATTTCATTTTTATATTAATATGCTACATTGTTTTAAAATTGAGATATTGATTTGAACCATAATAAAGGTTTTGCATTTGCTTCATCTAACTATTGCACTTTAAAATTCATGCATGCAGAAGTAATCATTCATACATCTTTCTCTGTTTGAGAGATTACACATTTCTTTCTATTCATATTCTTCCAGGTGACTTGGATTATTACTGGCTGGATCCTGCCACGTGGCACAGCAGGGAGACGTCCCCTATTAGTTCGGTAAGAAATAGAAAAATAGAGGTTCATAAGTATGAGTTAAAATGTTTGCTAATTATTTCAGTTCAGAATAGATATTTGGCTGTAAAAAATGTTCTACACACATCATTAAAAATTTCTTTTAGAGGACCATGGAAATGGAAATCAGAAAGTTTTATCAAAATGCATATTTGTAAAATTGAGTGAATCTTAACTTGAATTTAATTCCTTTATAGACGTGACACTTAATTTCACTATGAACCACAAAAAAAAGCACTTGTGTGATGCTGCTCTGGGAAAGATTAGTGATTTTTTTTTAAGACTTGGAGTTGAAAAGTATAATTTTGATTTTGTTATATAATGAACCCTCATATGATAGGCCTGCATAACAGGTATTATTCTAAAGAACAGAACTTCTGAATGCACTTTTCAGAGTTGTGTAATTTAAAAGTAAGTATTTAATTTTATTACCTAAGGTGTGTTTAAAATGTTTAATTGTATTGAAGTTTGAAATGTATTGTAATTCTATCTGTAGACTTAATGCTGAGATGCTCTTACAAGAGGCCTAAATGTTTAATGTAGCCAGGGTCCAACAGCTACAATAATAGAAAGCTCAGGTGCAATATGCAACACATCTGAAGGATGTTTGTGTCTACTGTGACATGATGATACAGTAATTTTATTGGTTTATACATGTGCATCTAAATACTGGGAGATGGCCACACTTCTTTAATTCCAATGCTTGTTTTTCAACAGCATCCTGTAACGTGGCAGCCTTCCAAAGAGGGAGATCGCTTAATTGGGCGTGTTATTCTTAACAAGAGAACAACCATGCCTAAAGAATCAGGTGCATTGCTAGGGCTAAAAGTAAGTATTACATGATTTATGTTCTAAATGAAAGGAAGTTCCACTGACCTTAGACATAGAGGTCCAATGCATTAAATCAGAGGACTCTCCAATCACATGGTCTTTTGACAAAAAAATGTATTCCTCTCTTTTAGTAAATTTTGAAAGTTATACAGATAAATTATGACTATAAATACATTTACTCCTTCTATACAGTCTTCAGTCATCCATGACAAAGGGGCTGAACTGTTTTGACTGTCTGCAAGATATATACTGCACATGGCAATACACTAATGGAGTACTGCCTTTTCTAGCTCTACTGTTTGCAATTTAGTCAAGTAATTCATCTTATAATCCACATACTTAAATGTCATCTGGATGCAAATGCTCACAAGGTTAGTGTTCAAAAGCCACACAGCCATTTGAAAACAGAAATTTTGTAGGAAGAAACTAAATATTTACACAAAAACTTGAAAAAACCCCTCTTAAATCATAGTAGAGGTTATATTAAATGTAATACTAGTTCATCCAGCACCCTGAAATTGAGATATTGGCAACACTGTCCAATTGATTTAAATCCCTAATTTACATTTGTAGCAGACTTTTAGGTTCATGTGTCTAAATTGCCAGAACACTGAAAAGAGAGAGAGTGCAGTTTCTGAAGCTAGCGGGGAATACGGTGGACCACTTCAAGCATTTCCCTCTCCGTGTATGTTTTTAAATCTATGGAGCAACAAAGATGACTGAGAGAATTTAATTTGGGTGTCCTTCCTTCTCCACTGAGAACAGAAGCAATGCAAAATCTGAAATATTCCCACCTTGAAGTGAGATAGTGTGGCATGGTAATACAAAAGATGAAAATAGCTTCACTCTTCTAAATGTTTAGTAGTCTATAGCACAAAGCTGATCTTTGCTGCCAGCAAACAATTCTGTTTGAATATGTGCGAAAAAAAGGTTGGTCCTAGTAGGAAATGTAGGTTGTAGAGTTGTAGACTTTCTCTTTGATTTTTCAAGTTTCAGTTGTACGTAATACAAGCTAAGGCTCTCACTGATAAATTTTACACATTATCATGTGATGATATTGTTGGCAGATAGGCTTTTGGACCTTTTTTTGATATTAAAGCTCCTGCTATCTATTGTGATTGCAACTAATGGCACACTAATCCCTAATGAACCATCATTCTACTGTTCCATTTTATTATAAAACTCCACGGTGTTCCTGACCAACAAAAAAACCCCCCAAATCCCTCACCTGACTGGAGAGAGTAAGATAGTTAAAGGGAGTAGTAAGTCAGAAAGACTACATTTTCTTTGTATTTTATTTAAAATCTGGTCTCTTGAGGGAGCTTGGTTTTTTTCCTGATGTTCCTGATCTCTGTAGCATGGAGTCATCTTCAAAAACAGATCTGTTCAGTTCTGTTTAACAAAAGCCAGAGGTTGCTGGTTTGTCCTGTCATGTTCTTGGATGAGAGTGCCTGTGTTTTAGCAGTATCAACATTCCTGTGAACTTGCTGCCCATATTTAATAGTAGTGTATTTGCTGAGTTTTCAGTTGATGTACCAACTGCATTTCGCGATTTCATACACTTGAACTGATGTGCACTTGCAATTTAAATTTGAGTACATGACAGACAATTATTTGTAAAAAGTGCATTTGCCAGGTTATTTATTAAAAATTGTTCTTTCTGCAACAAATGTAGATACTTACCAAACTGCATAAGGTGGATTAGTCAAACACAGTAAAAGGAATATCAGTTTTAATCATTCTGTGTCAGCTTTACTTCTTTTTGTCTTTAAGCCTCTCTAAAACCCAAATCGACAATAGATTTGTCTATGCACATTTCAGGTGTAATTTTAAAAATTATGTGAAAACTGGTTAGTCATTATATTTGTGTTCAATGCAATGTCTGGTTTGTGGCTTGGAGACTCACAAATTTGTGATTAACCAGGTTGTTGGAGGAAAAATGACAGAATTAGGACGACTCGGTGCCTTCATTACCAAAGTGAAGAAAGGTAGCTTGGCTGATGTGGTGGGGCATCTCAGAGCAGGTAAATCAATCAGTTGCATATAAAATATATTGTCTTCTAGTAATGGCCTATTGAATGCAGCCTTTAATTTATATCAACATTTGTCATGGGATATGGTAATATTTTTTAAGTACAGAACAATAATGTTATTATGAAATGCCATGGTTGCCTATGTTTCTAGTTTATTATGAACCCCAATTGCTTGGATATATGAGCAAAACAAAAGACACTCCTGAGGAATTCTGGTGTCAGGACTGAGTCTCACTGGTAAATTTTAGTTTCATAGATCAGGAGCTACTTATTACACTCTACAGAAGCAATGCAAACATTTTTTTTAAAACAGATGGTGGCAAACAAAATTCACATCACTAAACGATGATACACTGCATACACAGTGGATTTTATTAGTGTTCCTTTTAGTGTTAACTGTTACAAATGAAAATGGAAAACAAGCCCAAAAACTGGTCCTAAATATGTAATTTCTATTAGATGTATATATTGCACTTACAAATGAATGGCTGTGCTAATGGCACTTTCCAAGACTCTAAATGAAGTGAGAATTATGCACAGCATTTGGTTTTCAAAGTCACTTCTTAATGGTTTATATTTTACCATAGCTCTAAGCAACTACTTTCCAAGTGTTGTCTTAGCAAATCAGAGTACCTAGGTAGTGCCATAAGAACCCAGAAGCTCCAAAGCCAATGTGTATGGCTTTAGGATAATTGTGTGAAGCAGATAGTAATAAAGAAGTAGAAAGCATGATGAGTCTCTAACAATATTCTAGGTTTTTTGGCATTTTTAATTTTTTCTTTCTTATCAAGTCAATACACATGGGGTTGATAGCACCAGCTATTATAGTTGTTTATAGATTTAAAACGCAGATTATATAATTACAGAAAATAAATTTGTCTCCACTGATCTTAAACTATTTGGGCTGAAATCCTAATTTTCTATTTCTGGTCAAGGTTTGTTTGAGGCTTTTTAATGAAAGCTATTTTTAATTTCTAAAAGTAGTTTTAGAACCAAAATTATTTCCCAGAAAAAATCCATTGTTTTGCTCGTTTCCAATGAGTGAAAGTCTGTTCATCTTGTTGTATGGGACTAGAACACACTAAAAAGGCATGGATGAGTCCTTGCTTTTAGCAAAAACCACTTTTATCCTTACAAAAAATGTCCAAAATTTGGGTAGTTGATAACACTTTGAGTAATTGCACAAACTTCATACATTTTAGTAATGGCAAATACGAAATCTTGCATGAGGAACAGAACATCCCTGTGCAAGAGTAAGCACTGGGAGCCAACCAGCTAGAAAGCAGCTTGGCAGGAAGTGTCTGAAGGTTTCAGTACAGCTCTTTCATGATTTAAAATAATTTTTATGTTACTTGATAATACAAATTTCATTGCTTGTAAAAGAATATGAAAGTGAGATAAACTTCTCTTTAAATTCAAGGGGATGAAGTTCTAGAATGGAATGGTAAACCCTTGCCTGGAGCTACAAATGAAGAAGTTTACAACATTATTTTAGAATCAAAATCAGAACCTCAAGTTGAAATTATTGTTTCAAGGCCTATTGGGTAAGGCTAAAGACTTGCTTCTTAAGCATAGCTATTATTTCTGCTAATGGGAATTTTAAAGGGACTGTTTGTGAGTTAATTATTTTTTATTGCTTAATAAAGGGATACGATTCACTTTCTATTATTGACATTCTGTATAGTCAATTTTCTTCTCTACCATTTACAATCTTGTGCCTTTGCAGTGACGTATATGTATAAGTGTTGTTTTCTGTGTGGTCAAAGTACTGTAAAGGTTTTTGCCAAGCAGCAAAGGGAAATTGGTGGATTAGGTATACCTGTGCATGAGAAACTTCTGGTTTTCATGCTTTCAGCCTACTAGATCAGAATAACTTATAAAGGTCTCCATGAGTGGAGGGAAGCATTGCAGGACTCTAATAAATCAATGCTAATAGGATTTTAAACAGGCCTTCTTTAAAGAGCTAAAAAAGGAAACACAAAACTTGTAATTAAAAAGACTCTATTTAGCCTTAAATGATGGTTATTGAAGTCAAATGTGGAAGCAAAAAGTTTATTCAAAAATTAGCATTAATGTGTTATGTTTATAACTATTTTTATTTATTATGAACCCAGGTTTGGGGTTTTGTGACAACAATTCTTGTATTCTCAATTTCCCAAATAAACCTTATAAAGAAAATAAAATCTGTTCAAATTGATAAAATTAGGGAGATTGGCCCTGCATTATTCATAGTAGTTTTAGTGATACCAGGAATGTTTTGAGCTAAGTCATACAGCACTGAATATGAATAATTTATTGTAAATTCACATTTATCTTACGAAACAGAGCCACATGATTAACAATAAAAGTGATTCTTTTGAATTTGCTATTTTCATCTTATAATTTTAGCTTGTCTGAAATATGATACTTTTTCAGTTTTAGAAACAAAAATCTATTTGTTTTCTTTCTGACTAAAATATTCCTCTTTTACATTGTGATTATTGATTTTGTCTGTACTATGTGAGTGTAGCTATATTTTGCAAATAAGTTTTGCCTTTTTAATGGCAATCTCTATTAAAAGTACTTAAATAAAATTGACATTAATAGGTAATTCCACCTATCACTTTGACCTCTTAATGGAAAATGAAAGTTTGATGCAATAATGGTGGCTGTTAAAACCTAAAATTACCATCCGATGAAGACTGTGGGGGAGTAGAAGCTTTATTTTGCATTTTTTAGTCAGATAGATTAAGAGATATTCTTAAAAGAAAATTGCAAATTCAGTCGTACGTCTTTGTTATTGAGAATAGCATGCCTTAAGGAGATTTTTGGAAGTCTAGTGTTTATATTTAAATCAGCAAAAAAGAAATATATTGATACCAAGCACGACTTGGACTCACATCTCAGGTGAAGAAACACAGAAATGGATTTGTACAACTGTACAACTGATGTAAGAGGAAAGTGCTAGATTAGCATTTTAAACAATGGACTTTAGATATATTTATTGCTGTCAATATAATTACAAATGTTGTGTGCCCTTAACTTCTAAGATAACTTCAGTATTAAACCAAATATATTCTTTTAGTTTACAAATTTGATAAATCTATTAGTTTAGAGAAGTTAAGTACAAGGTAACTGCGTTCCAGTGACACATTCCTGAAGAAAAACTGAGAAAATACCACCCTTTTTTTGAAGTGTGTTCAAAGTCAAAGAATGTTCCTGAATCTGAGCAGTGGATTTTACACTAGAATAGTGCACCCAGAAGTAGTACCAATAAAATGTAAAGTTTTGCTTTGGATGACCCGTGCATATTTTTTCAATACATAGGCAGAAATAGAGCACATCAGGTTTTGCTTTTATTTTGAGGTAAATGGAGTCTTGGCATGGAGATTTTTACAAAATAGAACAGCATTATTCTTGTAGAGTTATGTCTCAATAGATTTTTAAAAATTTCTTTTCTTTTGCTTGTTTTTTAGGGATTTTATGAGAACAAATAAATATCTCTAGAGCATAGAACTTTGGAATTTAAAGACCGTTCCCTTTTATCCTGCAGTAATGAGTCAAAGTTCAGTTGCTTTATATCAGATTGGTATTTACCTGTCTGTCATCTGAAAATAACCAAAAGTTTCAGACATTGTACAACAGAGGAAATCCTGGTAGTAGTTATCAAAAGAAAGAGCATGCTGCACATGATTTTCTTTTTCCTTTTTTTTTCTTTTTTCTTAATAATTATGATATATCTAAATTGTGTTGCATAATGGAAGATGGTTTGCTTACATTAACAGATTACTTTGATTTTGTCCATAGCTTCACTCTGTCTTGTTTTCCAAACTGTATGATAGTTTCAAATTCATGACAGGGAATTTAATTTCATCCCATCCAGCAAATCTAGTATGGCAAAGTTTGGTGGGTGCTTTAGGTGCTGACTAAGCAAAATTGAAGTTGCTTGATACAGCATTAAGTGATAATCCATTACAACTAAAATTCCTGTGAGGGAATAAGTTCCCGAAAGGCCTGAAAATGGTATTTCATCTGCATAATTTAAGTGTTTTCATCTCTCAGTATTAATAATGCAGATAATGTACCAGCACTTTTAATGGTCTTGATTTAAAAATTCCTAGCATATTAGGTCTAAAAAGCCCAAATATGACATGGTTTGCCTTAAGTGAATAATGGAAGGACTGTAAGTCCACAAATTAGACTGCCCACAAATTAGACTGCCAGTTACAAAATTGTGGTCTAAACAATTTGCTCAATCTTGTAAATTTGGATTTCTGTGTCTACCAGCAAATGTAATTTTAAGTAATGGATAATTTAGGATGTTTATTAGAGAAAAATGTGAAGCACATAACACTATTAGCAGCTAAAGGCATAATAATAATAAACAGTATAACCGCACTAGTACCGTGGAAACTCCATAGAAACTAATTGACACTAATTCTAATGGCTGCAACACAAGGTGGATAAGGAACATATAAAAAGTAAAATTAATGGGTTGGCTATCTCAATATGAGGGGAAGAATTACCTATGAATATGCATACAATGTGAGAGGTGATTAACATAGGACACCACAGAAAATCCTCTGGCAGTATGCTTTCTGGAGAAGAAACGTGGCATGGTAACTAGCTCACCATCTCTTGTGTGCTCTGTGGGATAGTGCAGGTAAAACAAATGTTTTTTCATTTGTCTCTGTTTTCTTTGTCAGATGCTAGCTATCTTTGCTGAGATTTCCACAGATAATGCTGCCAAAGCCGTTGTTTTTCTGATATGATTCAGTTCCTCTGTGCAGGGACTGGTACTGTGCTCTAGGTCCTGGCAAGGAGATTGAACCTCCATCATAAACCAGGCAGTGCTGAACTCCAGAGAGCTGCCCAAGTAATGTAATTAGTGCAAACTGCAGATTGATCTGCAGGGTCTGATGGGAAGGAATGGTTTTGAAAATAGCAGGATGAGCACCGGGGAGAGGTACTCAGAAACTCTTTAGAAACTCTGTGGGGTATAGAAGATGATGCATCTGTTCCAGAACAAGCTAAAAGGTGTAGGTTACAACCACATTTGAATTTGTTTTGTCTTCAGTGATCAACCTCTTGACTATATCCCTCAGGGAAATTATAGCTGTTCCTGTGCAAAATAGTGATTCTCACAGACCATATATCTGCACAGAGTAGTTTCAACCTAAGGTAGAGTTTGGTCTAGCTTATGTATTCATTGAGGTGTGGAAGGATCAGACACAACATAATCATATGTAATATCATGTAAGACCACAAAGTACCTTTGTCTTCCAAGGTAGAGATAGAAAGACAAAGTTTGAAGTTGGTAGCTCTTTACTGGATGTGTGTCTGACACTACTTTTCTCAAGTTCATATTGCTCCAAAAGGGGAGTAAAATTTTGTTACTGTATTAGATAAGCAGTTTTGCAACTTTTCACTTTGTTTTTCTTTGACTAGTCTAATTTTGAATATTTTAAGTCATGAGCTGTTATTTCTTCTAGAGAGCTTTTTTGTAAATCATATGTCAATATTTTCTGCAGTGCAAAATTAAAAGCAGACTAGATATGACTAGTTTTCTTACATAAAAGGTTTTAGATTATAGTTTCCTTTTAGAATGTTCATTCTCTAATTAAAATGCCAGCCTTTAATCCTCTTGTAAACTGTGTGGATCTGTTTCTCATGTTGATTTATTATTAAATTTTTCTGCATTGGTCGTAATAGAGTGACAGTGCCTTAGCATAAATGTGAATCAGTTATTAAGTGCTTATATGTGTAATTAATATTTGAAGTTTATTTTTAGCCTTTTTTTTTCTACTGTATTTTTGGCAATACAAGAAAAAAAATCCAAACAGAATTAGTTTTAGTGTCTTTCTTTAAGCACACCAGGATTATACAACCTGAGACTGTAGGTGGCACTTTCCATGTTGAAACACTCCTTGCACATGTGAACCTTCATTTAGATATCCTAAAAGTGATGTTATTACAAACAGTGCTATACTTCAGATGAGAGTGTTCATATTCTAGCACAAGAAAATATTGCAAACTAAACATTGGATTGAACAGAAAAATCTGTTTGATTATGGTAAGTAAATCCTTCAGACTGATGAGGAATGCCCTGGAAAGTCTGACCTGGAAAAAGAGAAAATGCGTTAAGAGAAAGAAGTCTGCACAGCAGCCCCGCTGAGCAACAGGCGGTTAATCTGTTCATATGTTTGTAAAGTAGTACTGTGCCATGTCAAGAATGACTAACTCAGTTATAATTCCATGTGTTTGAGAAAACCACATTATTCTTTTCTCATGAAGTCAAGACAAGGAGAGGTACATTCTTGTTTAGTGATGTGAGGTTTAAGCTGGTTTGAGCCATTAACACACAGCTGAAATAGTCTATTTTAAAACACAGGCACCATAAGTTTAAATTGCAGGACATGAAAAGTGAACTTAAGGATCAGTGATTGGGCACTGTTGCATTCCTTTTCTGATATAAGTGTCTGTTTCTTTTTCATAAGTGACTTTTATATACCTAGGAGTCTTAGTTTTATTGACTTCCAAGTCAGAAAGATTTCTGTGTTTCGCTGAGCAGACAATGTCTGAATACCTTTAAAATTCTCAACTATAGACTTAAAATCTTGTAAATGTTCTTCAGAAATGTTACTGCAGTTCCAATTTTGGATTAGTCTGTGTGGATGAAAATACATTCAAGTAATTCACTGAAGACTTTTGTTTCCCTTTCCCTTTCCCTGCTCTGCTGCTTTGTTAAGATTTGTACAATACGAGGTGTTTCTTGCCCTTGTAATGTATTTTCAATGATGGCTGAAAATAGAAAGAGCCAGGAACTAGCATCATCCAGATTTTGATGGAAGAGTAAATTTGGTGGTGGGAAAATGCTGATAGATGTGTGTGGACTTAAGCAGTTTTCTTGCTTATATCTGTATATGTGTTGGATATGTATGTGTTGAAAAATGTCCATACCCAATTGTTATATGGTTTGATTTTCTTTTATCCTTTGGAGAAATGCATTATTCTCTTGTTCATTTAACATTGCTAATGCTCTTTATTTTCCTTTCTTATCATTGTAAGACATTTTCATCAGTTTCATTCTCTGAACTCCTTGAGACGTTTATATAAAAATTACTAGTGAGTTAATTTTTGTCTTATTTTTTGATTTTTGTTCCTCCAAAAAATAGTTGAACAACCATAGCTGTACTTCCTTTTGCCACCTTTCTCTTCCTAAAAGCTCTCTTTCTTTATTGTTGTGGTTGTAAAAGTATCATGTAATCCATCCACAATGTTAACATTGTAGTGCTCATATTGTTATACCTGCTAGTTCCTTAACCTGAAGGTAGTTTGCCTTGGTAAGATTTTCATGAATGCTAGTGGAAAGTATGTCTTTAAATATTTCCTCTTTCTTCCTTGTAACCTGTTAGAACAGAAACAGATCCATGTTTCTAAAAAACTGTCCCAGCAATGTATTTGTCACAGCCGAAGTTTGTCTCTGTTGTTTCTAATTACTATGTATTCACATTTTAGTGATATACCACGGATTCCCGAGACTTCCCACCCCCCATTAGAGTCTAGTGAGTACACACCTTGTTTCTTTCTTTAAGCATGATCTTGTACCCAGCACAATTATTTCAGCTATGAAATTTCTAAAAGATGATCTGTGGAAATCACTTTGGCTCTGAGGTTTTTGGATGACAAAATTCAATGGGTTTTGGTCATGTGTGTTAAATTTGAAGCAATATGGATGTTATTAAGCATATAAAGATTTCAAGTGTTAGCAGAATTCTATATTTTTTTATTCTATATCTTGTGTTGTTAGTACCAAAATAATCATTTACGTCCCTTAACATAAGAGAGAAAACAGGTGTAAGGGACTGCCAAAGTTAAAAACGGTGTCAGGACTTCACCTCCTGCACCATCCAGAGTAAGTCCAGAGTTCTTGTTTCTCTTTTTTTTTACCAAGAAAACCTTGGTTAGGTGAATTTTTTATGCATCATACTTCAAAAGACTGGTGTTCTTTTTAACTATGCCATTTGAAAGTTTTCAGCCAGAGTATTTGAGGGCCATGGCTCCTAGTCCTGTTCCATCTGAGCCTTTCCTGACATACAACTAGAAACCTTCCTTGGGACAGGGAAGGTGTGTTCACTTGTCACAAGCTCATATCATTGGTGAGGGCTCTTTTTCTCTGGTGGAGATCTGATGATGTCCAGCAGTTGCTGAAATATCCTCCATGTGAGATGCATGTCCTGCCTGTCTTCCTATTAAAGTTTCAGAGGCTACCAGGAGTATAATCCATACAACAGATGTGGTTTATTCATCAAAGACTTAGGATTTTAGAATGAGAGTAGTTTTCGTGGGAAGGGAGATGTGTAATTCGGTCAGAGAACAGTATTTTATTTAAAACACTTGCTATGATTTGTCAATGATGTTTGAAGAACAATTTTTTTATATGCTGTTTCAAATGAACCAAAAAATGACAGATTTAATCTGGGATGTAGGGGTAAACAAGCACTCTTTTCACTATGCTTTCTACATCAGCTTTATACAATTCAAAGAAAAAGCAGTTCGTAAGTTACCCATATTTTGGATGGTAAGTTCATGTGTTTCTCATGCGGTTTTAGGTTCAAGTTCTTTTGAATCTCAGAAGATGGAAAGGCCTTCTATTTCTGTTATATCTCCGACTAGCCCTGGAGCCCTACGGGATGCACCTCAGGTCCTACCAGGGCAGCTTTCTGTGAGCATATTTTGTTTTTCTTGAGTTCTTAATGGAAATCTGTGAAGTGCTGGTCCCTCAGCCCTGCACATTTCCAAGGTCTGTTGGGAGGTCAAGAGAAATGTTCACTGTTGGTAAAAATTAACATGTTTCAAGAGTTTTTTGACACCCTCTGTATGCACTAAAAAGCCATCACTGTAATAATAGCAGACGTTAGAAATTGTTGTTTTAATACACCCAGGAGTGCAGGAATTTACGTTGAGAAAAGCCCGTTAAAGTGCCTTGAAACTTGTCATTTTGTAGCTTCTGCATTGAAAATAGTGGCTTTGCTGTACATGTCCGGTAATCTGCAGATAACAAGCATAGTATCCCTATTTTCTTTATGGGAGAATTTAAAGAGCTGTGTATTTGTTAAGCATTACACTGTTTAGTAATGCATTTTAATTTAGATACATCTTGGAACTTTCTTGTAATACTAATTGAAGTCCTGCTTATTAAATATACTGTAAGTACTTAGACTACTTTTTCTACATTCTTATATTCTTTATATTGATCATATTAATTCATAAGTATACAGCAGGCTTAAAAATTTCCTAATATTATGATTCCCTTAAGAAATGATGTAGCTGTATATTACTGTTTTCATAAAAACTTTTGAAAGGGTTATAAATCTGAGTAGATAGATTTCAACTATGCTTTGAAATTAGATGCAGTCAGAGCTTCCTATTTAATGTAGCTTTTAAGGTGCAGAGCTAAGACATGCTGGTTTAAGTGCACTTACAGATCCAAGATTATGCAGTGAGTACAGTAAACAATGTAAGTATAATCAGGCACCATAATTTTATTCAGCTGTGATAAATATAAGTCTTTGGTATATACCATCATCTTTTCCAGCTAACCTAATTAAATATTAAGGGATTTGAAATGCAATATATCTCATTGTCTCTGGGAAGAAAATCAGTGGTTACTTTTACATTGTGGTTATTTTTGATGCAGTCTGAAAATTCTGTTTCTTCGTTTTCAGTAATGTTTTCTGGTAACTTGATTCCCGTAGGTTAAACTCTGGTATGACAAAGTGGGACATCAGTTAATAGTAAATGTTCTACAGGCAACAGATTTGCCACCAAGAGTAGATGGACGCCCCAGAAATCCCTATGTAAAAATGTATTTTCTTCCTGACCGAAGGTAACACTATTCCAGTTGAGAAAATTATGTTTTAATTTACCATGTATTGAATCAACTTTTATTGAATGCTTATTAAGAACTCCTTTTTATAGTTTTGTATAGCTAGATTAATTATAACAAAAAATTGCACTTGAATCATGCAAATCAGTATCAATTTAACTTTGTGGTCTTATGTAAGAATGTGATCACTTTGCAGAAAATGCTTTTTTCATTTAGGCAGTATTGCCTAAGAGAGAATGAAAACAGTTAAGCCCTGATGAATACATGGTATTTTCTGATTTATCTCTAAGAATAATTTACAAAAAATATTTATGTTTCAGTGATAAAAGTAAAAGAAGGACCAAAACAGTAAAGAAAAGTCTAGAGCCAAAATGGAATCAAACTTTTCTCTACTCACATGTACATCGTAGAGATTTTAGAGAACGAATGCTTGAAATTACTGTATGGGATCAGCCAAGAGTACAAGAAGAAGAGAGTGAATTTCTTGGAGAGGTGATGCATACAATCACATTTCTTCTGAGTTCATTGTTTGGTTTTGAATACATATGCATATATATTTTGTATATATGTTTCTGTGTGTGCCTTCCAAGTAAAATTGAAACCTGATGATTTTTCTGCTAGATTCTTATAGAGCTGGAGACAGCACTTTTAGATGATGAACCACATTGGTATAAGCTACAGACACATGATGAATCTTCACTACCTCTGCCTCAGCCATCACCATTCATGCCAAGAAGACATGTTCATGGTGGAGAAAGCACTAGCAAAAAATTACAAAGTAGGTCAAAATTCCCTTAAGGTCTCTTAAATTTTAAATCAGAAATGCTGGATATGGTGTAATGGTATTTAAATTCCTAATAAAATAAAAAGATACTATTTCATAGTCTAAAAATAATGAAAATTTGTGGCAGAAAGTTGATTTAAATTATGACATTATGACATGTCAGCCTTACACCTGTGATGTATAACTTTCAAGTATGTGAAACCTGCTGGAATTGATTTGGCTTTCAATAGCAAAACTAAATTGTTCAAAGATTTCTTTGCATAAATTTCCTTTTAAATGGAAAGATGAAGTTTATAATTATGGGATACTTTAAAAAAAATTAAAAGTATTTTATTTTTAAAAAAGAAGTCCTTAAAGACTTACAAGGCTTAAAAGCACTTTTCATCATAAAGTTAGTGTCAACCTCCAATATGCTCATTAAAATGTAGGAAAGAGAAATTGTATTCATGTATTAGGGAGGTACAGTTGTTTCAGTGAGTCTGATTTCAGGTTTGTATGAGGCACATTAAAAGAAGGAGGTACTTCAACACTGTGGCTTCTCTGTTCATTTAAATTAAGATTTACTTAGAAATATGAAAGATACAGGGGATTATTTTAAAATACATTTTCAAGCTATTTTTCTGATTTTTCTAAAACATGGAAGTCATTCAGTACAGTCAGTGGGTAGGAAATTGGTGCACATTCAGGAATGAGCTATAAATATGTGATACTGCTGTAATTGCTGCATAGATGCCCAAACGGAGGATATGTATATAGAGAGCAAATTAAAGGTTAGTTTTCCTGAGATATTTGAGCTTTTCTAAAAGCTGGCAGTGCTGTTTCCTCTTCCTCTCTCTCACCATATGCTGCCTCATCTCCTTTCCTGTTCAGCAAGCTGATTCAGCATATTCACTGAAATAGCACAAAAGTGGTTTTTTTCTTTACTTGAGTTTCGCTTTTGGAGGCTTAGGGAGATAAACTATTCTAGTAGAGGATTACTGAGGACTTGAGGGGAAGAGAAAGGGAAAGGAGGCTGCAGCAGCTGTAAGATGTTAAATTGGCTCACCTGTCTTCTAAAGTATCAATTAGTAACTGCAGTTGAGTTCTCCTTCTCTATTGTTTTGACTTAAAATCATCTTTTTGGTTTCATTATTATGTTAAATGATCATATTCTTTCATTTTATAACATGACCAGATGTTTAGGTATTTGTTTACCTTGCTGTTGTGCAGGATCTCGGCCAATCAGTGATAGTGACATCTCAGATTTTGATGTTGATGATGCTATTGGAGTTGTTCCTCCAGGTGCGTGGATGAACAGCATGGTCCTGCTTTCTTTTTCTTCTTTTTTGGTTGTTTTTTTTTTTTTTTTTCTTTATAGCATTTTGGAATATTGAGGATACTGTTTTTGGAGAGTGCATTGTGGAAAAAACAGTTTTCTTGAGTTTTCCATGGTACCTGTCCCATACCTGGTAAATTAAAAGATTCTACTAGTCATTCATTTATATTTATTTTGCATATCATTCTTCATATGTGAACCACTGGTTGGTTCAAATTGGTCAATTTTCTACTCTGTAATGCTTCAAGCATTATTTAAAATCCAAATTAAATTTAAAAGACCTCCCACATTTTAAAATAGTTAAGATTTCAGGTTTTATTGAAAGCATTTTTTTATTATTTTGTTTCTCACTTGAAACTTAGCTATAATGCAGTCTCCCATGGACTCTATTGAGAATGCATGGCTATAGATTAAGATGCATGTTGCATGGCTGTATCTTTTATAGTTTTCATAAGCCTTCATGAGCTATCATTACCCTAAATGTTCATAAATATATGCTTGTAGAGACTGTCATGGTTTGACTTTTAGTTAGGCATTCCTACATACTGAAAATCTTGAGGATTATCTTGGATACTGCATTCTTCTAGTTCGAGTTGACTGTTGCCACAAGTTAGATAAATATGTTTCCCAATTGTCCCAAGCTAACTGAAGAGTCACTATGTCATTGCAAGCACTAAATCAGTTTTTCTGTGGATCTTCGTGATGAAAACCACTGAATTACATCATGGAGGGATTCAGGAAGCTTTTTTTATCTTCATGATCTGTGTTTAAAATAATCTCACAATTTATTGTTATTTATAAATAATTTGTGATAATAACAATTTTTATATTATTCTATAACAGTAAATCACTAATTTTATTAACGCAGTATCATCTTGATGTTAACTGAGAAAAATTCTCCTTCCTTTGATGCTGATTGGGTTCTTTTCTTACTTTATATGCTTTGCACCTCAGTTGCTAAGAGAGAAATTCATTCATGTATGCCTGGTTATGATATTTGATGTTTTTACATTAGGAGAGAGAGTGAGCATTTAAAATATAAATAATAGGTTCTAAATATTTTTCATGGGTGTTTTCTTTTTTTTTTTGTTTTTTGGGGTTTTTTTTGTAGTTAACAATGTAGATACTGGTATGTCTTTGTAGACTTACTTACATTTAAAGTTGCAGTATGTTCTATTAAGAACTGCGGCTTTTTTTCAGCTGCCAGTCCTTCCATGCATCCTTTTGAAAGAAATAATTTTCCACCTAACAGGAAGCATTCAAAATGGTTCAGTTGAATGTATTGGACTTTGTTCACGGGGACAGCATTTGAGTAACTGATTCTTATTGAAATTTCTTTGGACTTCATGCTCTGGTGTGCCTTTGATGAATGCACAGATCCAAACTTTCTCTGAGGTCACTGTAGAAAATAGGAGGATTTAATCTTTATAACTGGATTTGCAATGATCTGAGAGTCTGTAAGTTAAAAATTGAAGGGCATAGTGAGGAAAATCCTTCTGAAGTCCACCTAATCAGAAACATTCTACTAGTTCACCCAACCAAGCACAAATTTGTCCATTTTGAGTTTCATGGACACATTTGTTTGGCAATTCTAAGTGGAGTTCATCTGTTTGTGATTCCTGTGTGAAGTGGATATACATATAAGTGTGTGGGGGTTTTTTGCATATGCAACCTGAATTCTTAAAAGAAGTTAAACTTTAGGCACACAGGGACAAAGAAAATTTGATTCATCAGCCACAAATCTGTGAAAGCAAAGACAGTGTATGGAAATGCGTTTTGCACTAAGACCTGGAAAAGGTTTCCAGTCCCAATGTCTGTTGGATTCTTTGAGAACCTTAGGCACAGAATCACTAATGTGACTGGAGATCAAGTTCATATATATACCTTTCTACCCTCCTGTCCAACTTTCCTAACTTCCCACACTGCTAAATTATTAAGACTTTGGGCTACTCCCTTCATTTGCGCTGAATGAATAGTGCAGTATCTTCTCCATAAAACAGGCTCCTCTGTCAAAACTAAGTTCCATGCAAGTTCCTTGGTGTTCTGCAGGGCCTTTACCTCTGCACTCCTCCTGCCCTTCAATATTGTGGTCCTTACCAGAGTGCACCCCAGCTCTTGTCTGGTTCATATTTCCCACACATACTCTTGCACAGTGTGCATATGGGAAGGAACAGAAAATATCTGTATTTCCCCGTAATGTAGTATGGTGATGCACCATTTTGGAATAGCCTTTATTGGCTTCAACCAGATTAGTCTAGGTTTAAGATACTCATTCTCAAGAGAAGAAAGAATATCAAAATTGAGTTTACAACATTTGACGCATAAGAAAATATTTCCCTTTAAAGACTTGTCTGAGCCGTAGGCTGCCAGCTTCTCCAGGAGAATCCTGGGGAAACAGTGTAAAAGATTTTAATAATGTAAGGTAGACAACATACCCAGCCTTTCTCTTATCCACTAAGAGGGTGACCTTGTAGTAGAAGGAGATCAGGTTAATCAGGCAGAATCTTCCTGAAAGTTACTAATCTTCTGTTTTTCCTGAAATACTGAGGAAAAGATGAAGTTATTTTGCCCCTTAATAGCTCAAGATTTTCACAAAGGTTACTGCTCATTTTCTAATAAATAAACACATAACTGCAAAATGTGGAAGTGCAAAATTTCACTTCATCTGCATAAAAGCTTAAAAAATGAAGGAAAATAGTTTTGCTAATTTAACTAATATTGGAAATCCTTAAAACTATAGTTTCAAATTTTTTACCAATTGCTAAGGCAAATGCAGTATTAGAGTTTAGTAATAACAAAGAAAACTGTTTTCCTGGAATTTTCAGCAGCTGCAAAGAATCACTGCTTGTCAATGGAGGTAAAGATCGTTACATCAAAAATCATGGTACTTTAATAAATTCCAAAATATTTTAAGAAAAGTATTTTTACCTTGTCATATCACTAATGTATCTTATCTTTCATGTAATTGTACCCTCTTCATTTATTAGTAGTACCTTGCAGCGATATACATATCTTTTGTATAATCAGCTCATAGATATGTTCATAAAAGTTTATATCAACAGCTGAAAGTAACTTTAATTTGAAGCTCAGATTTAACAAAAATGATTTTGGCAGGGTTTTTGTGGTAGGCTGACATCTGTTTACATGAAGAAAATACTATTTTAAGTCTCTCAACCTCTGTGTATATGAGAGATGCTCAAGTCTCTTAAGGATGTTTGTGATCCTGAGCTATTCTTAAACCAGTCACTCTGTGTCTGTACTGTACTGGGCAGCCCAGTACTCCAGAAGGGTCAGTGAAGGTTTTAATGAAACCTGAACATGTTTTGAGACCAATCTGTTTAACCAAAGCTTCAGTAACTTTCTTAATTAAAAAGAAAACCAAAAAAAGCCCTGATATACACTTGGCAATATCTCCACTGGTATTTTTAACAAGCAGCATTGCTTATGCTATAGGTAACTCTTCAGAGCAGTTCATTTTTCTGTCACATGTAACCTGTATAAATGGTTGCATTGTATTTACCTTCCTCCTGTAGAAGCAGGGTGCCATCAGTATAATACCTTGTTGTTGTCAGTATTGTCTTTAAGAAAAAATAATATAATTCTGATATCAAATGTTTGCTAGAACCATTTTCATCATCCATCCTGCATTCATTTCCTGTCACACCTGACAGTTTCCCATGAGCAACTGAGAAACTTCTGCATAAACTACCATCAGCTTGGTTGCTGCTATCATGCTGGTCCATGCAAAATTTTTCTCTGCTCACCCTGAAGAGCACAGAGCCTTTGTATTTGAGGATATGAGGAAATGTTACTGTTGCTGTCACTGTCATGGTCACTGTGAAAGTATGGGTGTGATTTGACCAGTTTGACAACTCTTGAATTAATACTTAGGATAAGTATGAATTACTACTGCTCTGTCTATTCTGTAAGCTTTGTGTACACACACTGCATAAGTTTCAGGTATTGTTTCCTAGATAGCTTGTCTATGAAAAAAAAATCCATAAAATCATCTTTCTATACTAGATTTTTGAGTTTACAGGATAATCCTACATGAATTTTTTTAGGCGGACTAGAAATGCTCTAGAAATATATTTTAAATTTAAATTCATATTTTTTTTTAATACTTAAATTGTATGTATTTCAGTACAAGGCCTAAAGGATGGAAAGAAGTTTAGGATTTCTTTGGTTTTAGTGTAATAAATGTAAAAGTGCTCTTCCTTCTGATAGAGATGACAGGATTTTTTCTAACACAAGCTTGTTTGGAAAATAAAATATCTTTTTGCAAATACAGCTTATATTTAATTATCCTGGGAAAGGGAACACATCCAACTTTCATCATATATTTTCTTCCTCTAACAAAAAACCTAGACATTTTCTGCAGTGATCCTGGTTCATGAACCTCCACTGAAGTCCTGAGGGAGTCCCTCCTTTGCTTCAAAATTTGCACCCAATTCTTGTCCTGAGATCAGGGAGATCCTCCTGTTTCTTTATAATTTTATTACAGAACTCTGAAACACTTTTTTGGCAGGTTAGATACTCCAGCATCACAACGTATCAAAACCTGTGGGACACTGGAGTCCTACTTTGTTGAAAAGTTGATAAACCCCAGTAAATACTTTCATGCATGTTGTCAGCTTTTAGAGGCCATTAGGATACATTGGTAAACTCTTACACATTTTGGGAAAAAACTGTGAATGCTTCTTTGATGTTTGTGGTCAGGGTTCAGACTTGCAGCTAAAGAGGTTATTAAATGTCATTGAATACATGATCAAGCCTGGTACAGACTGTATACAGGCCACACTTTTAGAAGAGGGCCTGTTTGTAAGTTGGTAGAAGACCAGAGAAGAACTAGAATTATACAAATTATATAAAATATGAAAAACTCCCACAGTTAAAACCATGTAGTGAGATCCATAAGAAGTGCAATTTATTTAATTTATTTAATTTCTCCAATTGACAACTGGGTGACAAAATCACAGTCTTTTCCTGCATGAAAAGAAGATTTCTGATATAGGCTGTTTTTTTAGCTGAACAAAATCACACATTACAGTAACTTTAATGCTAGACAAATTCAGAGAAGAAGCAAAATTATTATTTTGACACTGAAACAAGAATTTGTGAAGTGATTAAGGGATGATTTAAGGGATGACTTTCTATATCATTAAGGGATTTTCTGTAAAGGGGTTCTTGTAATCCAATTTAAATGTCTCGAAATGAAGTCTGAGCAGATCTCTTTAGGCTCTTTTGGAAAGATAACAGATACCTTTTGAAAGCTGTTATCTTACTGAGCTTCATTGTCTGTTTTAGGATGGGAGTCAAAATGTATAACAAGTCAAAGAGTGTGCTACATAGAAAAAGGCACAAAAATAATGAAATATTGAACATGTACTAGCATTCTACTGATTTTTTTTAATCCTATATAAGAATACTATGAGAAATTTTGCTGCTTAGTCATAGTATTTTGCAAAAATATTCTGCAAGGTATGCGACATCCATTATTCAGTACAATATACTCTAAATCGTAGTAGTTTTTTTAAGTAGGTGGCTTTGGCTAAGTTCAGTAGGAGAACATCTTTGTGTTTAACTGAAACAAGAGCAGAAAGATGCTCTGTATATGAGCAGCCCTGTGTGAGTCTGTGCTGTTTTATGCAGGCCTGGTTTCTCCATTTTTTGGATGAGGTAAACCTACTCTGTTGAGATTCTAAACTGTTTAGATTCCTTTCAAATATTTTTTTACATACAGAAAATACCCAGAATACTCCTCCCCAAGTAAGTAAGAAAACTGCTCCACATCTTCCAGTACCTTAAAGAGTCTAATTTTTTCAGTCTCTCTACATGTAGGCATTTAAAGGTAATGCTAGTAATTTATCCTGCATGATACATCGGGATGTACAACAGCTGAATGATGAACTGAAAGTTGCGTAAGCATTTAGATATGTGCTCCTGGAAGTCTGGCCATCTGAATTATTTCTAAACCCAGACCTTTATTCTCTAATTGCCTTTTGTTACCCTCTTGCCAGTAGGTTATAGGTCTAGTACTAGAGAAAGTAAATCCACAACGCTAACTGTGCCAGAACAGCAAAGAACAACAACACATCATCGTTCACGTTCTGTGTCTCCTCACCGTGGCGACGATCAGGGCAGGCCCCGTTCACGTTTACCAAATGTGCCATTACAGAGGTAGGCATCACAAGTGAAACTCAATGTGGTTTCAAGTTTGTATAATGTGTCTTTATTAACTTTTCTCTTGTTCAGGAATTTTTCACCATTTTAAAGCATGTTTTTTGTATCTAAATTTACTAGTGCAGTATTTGAACTTGATATATGCTTTTATTAATGATTCAAGAGCACTCATGGGATGAATCATAACTTTGTAAGGCTTACCTCTTTTTACTCATATTTTGTCTGTGACTCATCATCTGCATACCATAACTAATACATAGGTTTGGAAATTTTTTTTGAGTCAGTGGTTTAATCTTGTATGTATATTAAGTATATTTGTAGGTTAATAGTGGCACGTAAAAATTGCATAATTTTAATGGCATTCTTTTAGAAATGATGTATTAATAATTTATGATTAAAAACTTCCTTCAACCAACTTGTACTGTGATCCATTGGTGTTCATGAGAAAACAAGATTATCAGACATATTTCTGCTTTTTAGGAGTTTAGATGAAATTCATCAAATGAGAAGATCACGTTCTCCAACTAGACACCATGATGCCTCCAGAACTCCCATTGATTACAGATCCAGAGAGATGGATAGTCAGTATTTGTCTGATCAAGAAAGGTACATTGTCAGCCTGAACTTGGAAAAAAGTTTAGAAATGTCTTTGTCAGTTTGCCTAATTTTCAAGTTTTCAGTAGAAATGTTACTGATAGCTATGGGGAAGGCAGAGAATTCATCCTAACTGATAGATCTAGTGCCACTGTTAAATTATTTATACCTTTTATTTTTGGTAAAACTGTGTACTGGGTTGACTGTCCTAGATATTCTGCTGCTTTTTCATATGTAAAGCCCAGAGATTTAGGCTAGAAAGCCATGTATCTTCATGTATGCCCGAGGTATTTTTGTAATGTACCAGAATTCACCAGTTGTGCTAGCCAGCAAAATACCAGACATGGATTCCTCCTAGCTGGAAGTCAGATGTATGATGGTGTGCATTCATATGCTTATAGATTTTGGACATCTATGGGTGCAGTCTCCCACCATCTTATGTAACATACTGGTGAACTTGCTACATTACTCAGGCATAGCAAAGAGACTTGCAGTACTAGTTGCAGTTTGCAAAAATTTCCAGTCTTAGATGTGTGACGCATACACATCTCTCCCTGGAGTACATGGAGTGGCTACACTCAAAGATCACTTGGTCTCTCCTAGTAGGCACTGTTTTCAGGTATCTAGGAATGATATTCTGATAAAATGGAAGGAATGAGAAATTCTGTTAAGTGTATAGCTGAAAAAAAAAGGTTAGAAAGGTATTTCAGCTCAGTATTTGTGAAAAATAATGATGACAGTCACATAGATTATCAATCTTTATGGCTTGTTGTTTACATTAAAAAAATCATTTAGCTAGACTATAATAGCAAACTTTTACCATTAAGATAAGATCAATTGTCATAGTAATGTCTTTGATTTTTTTTTCTTGACAGTAAGTAACTGCTTTTAGAACTAAGTATGACAAAATCTTTTCTTATAATCCAGTAAATTTGATACAGAACATACATATCATAGTGATGTGAAAACATGTAAACATTAAATCATAAAAATCTCTGGAAGTCTTTGGCCAGTTTTGAAGCAACATAAAGATTGAATAACAGATGGCTCTTGCAGTTAAGCTAGTTCAGTTCTGTATATGATCTTGCCTGTTTTATTTTTGCAGTATGGTAACGTAGCTATGGGAATTAGTGAGTTATCTGGTACATTTAAAAATTCAAATTTATAGGCAGAAAGTGTGTACAGAATTGACTAAGTTGGATTTTTGTACTGAATTTTCTTTTGGAGGTGAATTAAAATTGTTTTTAAATATAGTAGTCAGATTTATAATTAGGCTAATTCAAGTAATGTCCACTTGTTTTCTGTTCTGCAGATGTTAGCTGTTATTATTTATCTTGGGCAGTGATAGATTCAAAAGACTCCTGAAGATATTTATTGAATAGGTTTCTTGTTCATCAGATTTGAAGAGAAAAAGGCTTTAAAAAGTAGATTTTGTCAGTATAAATATAGACTGTTAACTACCTAGAAATTTCTCTTTTAGTAAAGCCTCAGACCAAGACACAACTGGTGATACATTCATGGATTATAGTTGGAGAGGAGCAGGGTTTACACTGAGTCTTTCTTGGGGATGAGCAATGGGCTGCTGGGTTTGTTCAGAGAAGTGAGACAGTCTTCAGTTCTTTTCAGTGTTCACAAAACCTTTTTCAGAAGTTTAAAGATCAGACATGAAGGATATATGTGGCTTATTTGCAGGATTTAAAGATGGGTCCATGTACTTACTGTCCTTGAATAAAAATCTTGTCTCCAGTGGTCTCCTTTTTCCCATTTTCCTTTTAACCTTTTCCCCCAGATTTCATCAGTTGTGAAGGCTGTTTAATTCTGGCAGGTTTTGCTGGCTTTCAGTACAAAAGAATAGCATCCAAACCAGGTTTTCTTGAGAAAGATCCTCTGTCACATCCAAGAATTTAAAAAAACCCAACTTTGTTAAATATTATGTATTAGTATCAAGAGTAGTGTAGATATTATGCGTAGTGCATTTACTGAACCCTTCATCTAAACAAGTACATTCACATTGATATCTAAGATAAACTTGGCTTGAAAGTTGAGAAATTACCCCATAATTACATGGCAGAAATTACAGCTGCTGATTAGTTTCAATGATTTTCTCAATGATCTGTTACTGGTCCAAAATCAATATTAAGTAGTAATATAGGTCTTTGTAAAAATGATTACTACCACTCTCTTACAGAAGCATCTGTTGCAATAAATTTCCAATGGAACTTATTTGTCCACTTCAACAGTTTTATATATATTTATATACATATATACACACATATATGAATATATATAAACTGTTAGGAAAAGCTTTTTATTAAGAAATCATTGTCTAATTTTCAAGAGCATGGCACTTTTTTTTTTGTGTTTCTTTAATTCATAAGTTAAATCTGTTAATTGTGAGAATAGAAAAAACTTGTTGGAGAATAATAATCTCTATTTTAAATGTCTCCCAAACCAGACTTAATATATCAGAGAACTGCATATTCTCCCAATATTGGTAGTCTACTTGGTGGATTCTTTTCTTTTTTTTTTTTTTTAACTTGAAGATTTCATGGTGGATTTGTTATTTTATATCACTTTTCAGGATGACTTTTTTATTAGTGTTTGCTTTGCAAATTACAATAGATAGCCTTTGGCTTAGCAAAGGTAAATATTAACAAAGTACCCTATGATTTAATGTGGACTTTGCATCTACTTTGCAACTCTAAAGAAAATAGTAACTTTTTTCTTAAAATCCATAGTTGTTTGTAATCTGGAAACCTGCACATAAGTTCTGTCAGTTCTCTGAGTTTATGAATAGAAATTTGGCTTAGAAAGAAAATTTAAAAATTCAATTCAACTTTAGTACATATTGTTGCATCAAAATCAAGCTAGTGGCTTGAGATGTAAATAAATCTTACATGACTCACAAGCCATTATTTCAAGCTGCCCAGTTTAGAATTTTAGATAAATAATGCCTATAGTGTATCAATGAAATGGATCATTTTATAATGGCATGAAGTGTGAAACACATTGAACAACTGCTGCTTTATCTGTTTTGTAATATTTTCTCTCTCTTTTTTTTTTGCCATAGTACTTCATGGGATTCCCTGCTTCTTTTAAAATTAGCATGTTTCCATGAAGCTTACCTTTAATTTCATATTTACAATGATAGGAGTTTTGGAGCTTGGTCTTTCTGACTGTGTTGAAGTGCATAAAACTACAGGATTAATTCAAGGGATATTTCATATCATAGCCATATTTACCAAAAGCATAAATATGCATTAATTTTACCATCTTGCTGGCTGTAGTATGTGTTTGGCTACAGTATGAGAAAATTAGAATAGATGGCTGATTTTCCTCAATTTGAAAGAATAAGAAACAAAAAGTCTGGTGGCTGATTGGCTTTTTTTTTGTTTGTTTCTGTAGGATTGTATTACAAAATACCATCAAGAGCTATGAGACACAATTTATGTTTGGCCAAACAAAATATTTCAAGGGAACATATATATTTGATTTTCCCTAAAGGATGACTGGTTATTCTTCCCATAAACCAATCTGCACTAAATTGTTATCAAACCTTTCCTGCTTTTACATGTATTATTTTGCAGCTTAGGAAGCTACAAAACCGAGCACAAAAAAAAAAAAGAACAGACATCTTTCTTTTTTTTCCTAAAGCAACTCTCCTTTAATTGGTTCACGAGACAGGAAGTTATTAGAAAACTGTAGCCATTTTATGTATTTGTTTCATCATGAAGAGCTCTGAAAAAGTAATTCTGAATTTTAAAGAAAAATATCATAGAAGGAGGTGCCACACTAAAAAGAATTTGTTGAAAATGTAGTTATTACCTGCATTTTTTGACTCATATTTTTTGAGACGTGCAGTCTTATCAGACTATGTATCTGGGTGGATGCTTCTTGTTTCTTTTTATGTTTTCATTTGCTTATCATTGGCATAACCCATGTCATCTAATGCTTCATAACTATATCTGTTTCACTCACCACCCATCCTGTCTGTGCAGTGAGCTTCTTATGCTGCCCAGAGCAAAGCGAGGAAGAAGTGCAGAGTGCCTACATACCATCAGGTAAATACAGGAATGTCGGAATCATGAACACATCTGGTTAGTTGTCCATACTTTGTGTGCCCAATGTTTTTTTCCGTGGTGGTATTTAGTCCCAGTAAATAAAGAACTTCCAAGTACATTGTGATCCAGATGTCATCGTCTTTTTTTGCTTGTTTTAATTCAGACTGAGATGTGTATGTATGTTTGTGAACCTCAGTAGTAAGGATTAAAGGAGTTGAAGAGTCTTTGGTTTTGCAGTTGTATTTTGTGGTAGATTTTCTGTCTAGTCACGACAGTCACAATGCATGACAGCGTTGTTAAAATTTCAAACTTTGGTTTTTTAGTTGATTTTATGTTTTCTTTTATTTGCATTTTTTTTGTTTATATAACAGCCATGCACAATTAAACAATCTTTGCTGGCTGTGACACCTAATCTCATGCTTATTTAGTCACATGCAGAGGAATAAATACTTATTTACAAGGGCTTCCTGGAAGGCCCAGATTTGAGGGGTTTTGTATTACTTGCTTTTGCATCTAAAAATTGTTCAATAAATTGGATCCACATGTAAGCTTTGTAGTTTTGGCCTATCTTTAGTCTTCATTAATCTCTTGTTCCAAAGCTAGGAGCTCCCTGTCTTACCATTTTCCAGTGTTGTGAAACTAAATGGGACTGAAATATCTTTATCTAAAAAATCAAAGTCTGCTCCCCCACCTTTGTTTTCACCATGTCTGTTAACCTTGTTAAAAACCCGTGACTGATTGTGTAGAATATGTTTCACTTACAATAGGTAAAAATGTAGGTTGAAGTTAAAGTAGTTAACCATTCAGCTACTTCAACCAGGCACTTACCCATTTGTCCCTTCCGGATCTGGGTGTTGATAAGAGCTTTGTGTCAGTGCTGTATGTTTAAAAGCATCAAATGTTAAGCCATGCTGTCTAGTGCCATTATTCATTTACTTAATGTAGGATTTTCTCTTACAAAGTACTGTTCATTTTTTTAAATGCCTTGGCTTGCTTTAATTTTCATCATCAACTTTGAAACAGTATTTTAAATGCTGTGATAGGGTTCTATTATAAAGCACAATAGTATAAAACTAAAATAAATAAACAAAATAAACATGTAAGCCTTCAAAAAAATCTGCATCAGTGAAGCTGTTAAATTAAGTTTTTATTATCACTAGGAATATTTTCATTCTCATATTTCAACTAAAAATCTTTTTCCTCAAGATTTTAGGTTTTAGGGTTTAATAATTTATTTAACTTTTTGTTATTTAATGTCTTTTTATTGTCAGATAATAGCAATATTTCCTGCCTCCTTGGTGTGTCCTTTCTTCTGCATCTTCTGTAGCTTTACCCTCTTCCTGCCCCCAGCCCTGTGCTTTCTCCACTTAAAGATTATAATTGTCATTTTAATTTTTCAGTGTTGTTGCTTAAAGTCTCAATTAATGAAGTAAATACTGTATTGTAAACTTTTGGAGCACTTTGCCCAGCCATTAGCTTTCCAATGGTTTTACAATCTGCTAAACCAGTCTGGTCACAGCAAAAAGTTGTGCATGGACAGCAATAGAGTTAGGTCAGAGCTACACTGAATTCAGAGCGTACAGCCCTTTCTTGCCTTTTTCTTTATTCCATTTATTGTATTTTTATGATTAAAAAAACCCAAAAAATTCACCCTTTAAAAGTAATAGTAATGGTATACTATAAAACAGGATGGTACTTAAAATAATTTATTGAAGGTGATGTAAAAGCAATAGATGACAATAGACAGATTCTTCTAAATTTAACTCTGAGGCTTATACACCCTAATTCCAAATAATACCCCAAAACTGGCAATATCCATTCTTGACAGAAGAGTTTCAAAAACAGTTTCAACAAAAAATTGTTATTTACCACTTTTTTCCTTTCTTATTTCTAGTGGCCCAACATTTATTTGTGTTAGAAACTTTATAAGGCTTTATCCTTGTTTTTTAGACAGCTTGCTGAACAATGTTTTAATTAGTTGTTGAGACAGCTTCAGCTTAAAATGGGAAAGAAATGTTAATAGTTTCATATTAAATGAAAGTAATTATGTAGTCCAAGCTACAAAGTTAAGATATATGGTGAGTTTAATGCACCAGTTTGGAATACTAGTCCTAGCTATCCATCCTGTCCCTCTGTATGCAACTATTGACTAATAGCAGAAACGGTGGAAAGGTGTGTACCAGTGCTATAGACCATGGGTTGTCACATTCCATATCTTAGATTACTTTGATTGGTAATACCTGCTCATGTGCCAGGATTGGCCTGCTGACAACCATTCCTTTATTCCTCCTTTGAAATGTTACAGTGACCTCTGATAGAGAAGTCACCAGTGGTGACCACTAAACCCGTACAAGAAGGATCAGAGCTCCTCTGTTAAATCCCTCAAGGTTTTACAAACACTAATATTTCCAGGCAGAGAGTTGAGTCATCTGTCTGTGACACAGTCAGGTTTGTAATGTTGATCCTGCTGTGTTTAGGTGCAAGGCTTAACAGGAATCAGAATGTCCTATCAGGACAAACTGTTCTTGATGCTGCAAAATCCTCAAGCCTGCTGGTTCTTCTCCTAATAGTTCCATAGCTGTGTCCTAGTAGGGTATGTGGAAAATTGTTAGAACATTATTATTAACCCCTAACCATATAATGGCCATAATTCCCATTCAGCAGCCACTGTCTGCCTTTAAATTTCTCCCTTGTTCATTGGGTAAAGCTGGCTGATAAAATAAACATTTCCTTCTCTAAAATCTATGATGATATTAGACAGCTGTCAAGTAACACCTTAGTGCTGCTGTGCTAGCTGATGTAATACCTCTCCTAAGATTTTTAATTAGCTTATTATTAGTAACATTTAATTACTGTTAAGTTTTGAAGCCGATATGCCAATTTCAAAAGACTTCCACATTCCAAAAAGCCAGTTGCTAACACATCTGTAATAAAATTTGTGATACTGTATATCCCTGTTTTAGCAAGATTTTCATGCTTAGCTACTGAAGAGGTTAAAATTTCTGCAGGTCTAAGTAAGGCATCCCTAAGAGAAATAAAGAGCAAATTTAATATCAACTTAATCCTTCAAAACAGTCTGTATATTTTAATTAAAAGTGTCTATAAATGGAATATGTATTACTTCCATTTCAAGAAAACATCTGAGCTGTACTAGTATTGCCATAAGTTCATGCACTTTATAAAGAAAAGTGTAAATACAAAATTTGTCCCCCAGATAGCTGTCAGACATACTGAGAAACCTACAGCTATACGATGTAATAGAACATTATGCATTTGTTTTATGTTCTGGTCATTCTTGCCTTGCCTTTATCTGTCTTTTTATTTCTGGCATGTTTTTGTTTTGTTCTGTGTTCTTTTCTGACCCACCACATTCAAGAAGTTCGGTTAGGCACTATAAAACATTACCACCCAAGATGCCTTTACTAGCAAATGGTACTCACTGGAACCTATACAGGTAAGGAGTGTTTAGAGTCCCCTTTAAGTAGTTAGCTTCTTTTTAAAAAATTAAATAGACTTCCCTTGTTAAAGAAAAAAACCCAACAAAATGTTTCATCCATTTTTGTAACTGAGAGATAAGGGATAAAATCCTAAAATAACTTCATCTAATTGTTTAAAATAACACCTGTATTACAAAAAAACCCAAACCAAACTACTTTGTATTAGTTGTTGTCTTCACTGTTAAAATTATATGTTGCATGTTTTTCTTTATTACATTCTTTTGTTTATGTATGAGATTTCTGTTGCATGTTAAATTTATTTTAATTTTGTTTAAATAATTTTAATTTACAAAGCTCAACTCTTCCTGCATGTGCTAAGACCAAATCTGTGATTAGACAGGATATTTCACTCCTTCATGATTGCCTTAATTCACGAATATCGAAATTTGGAGATGATCTACTGGTTAGGTAAGACACTGAGGATTAATCCCCCCGCTTGTTTCATAACTAATATGGATTTGCAGAATAAATGAGCTTCACTGTAAAGGGATTTCACATGACATATAGTGTATCACATTCTTTTATGTTGGCTTAAGATTTACTGCTGTTAATAAGGATATAACTTTATTGTTTGGTATTTCTCATTCCACTTTTCTTACAAGTGGATGCTCTTCTGTCTCATTCAGTTTTAAACACTTCAACAATATTTGCAGAAAATTTCTAGCAGTCTTTTGTTTGCTTTTATTTTCTAAACAAATCTTGACACTATCATCCAGTCAACTCTTTTATGTTTTCCTTAATTAAATCATTGTGATTCTACATTTTCTGTAAAGAGAGCATTATTTTATGAGTTAATATCTAACATTGTATTCCTTTCTTTGTTTTCTTTTTCTTTCTCTTCTACCATTGGATGCAATGCACTGGCACTAGTGAACTGCAGCCCTCCCTTGACAGGGCTAGGAGTGCTAGTACCAACTGCTTGAGACCAGATACTAGTTTGCATTCACCAGAACGAGAAAGGTATAAAATAAAAACTTATGAATTTCTTGTCATCTGTGCTGGTGATCTTTATAAGTTTTGTTTTTCCTCATATGAGTGTTCTACATTCTTGTACATTCTTGTCTGCTTTGGTATTTGTAGACATTTTTGCTCCTATATTCATGTATGTCATGTAAATTGTGTGTTGGAGTTTATAACTGCTTCTAGCTACTTCCTTTGTTTTAGTTCAAGCTGATGTTCATTGTTTACAAAAGTCCTCAGTATGCTGATAATTGCATTGCAGTGTTAAGTATTTTGAAACTATCACTTGGTTGTGAATCTTCATCATCATTTGCTAAAAAGCATTACATCTGTTTCTTGCTTGTTCTGTGGACTGCTAATAAAGCGTTGGCATAAATTAGAAAGTACAACAAAACTCTCACATTTCAAACCAGAACTGTACCAGTACTGATATATGTTTTACAAAACAGCCAAACATCATTGCTTTCTTTAATGTGCTGCATCTGCTTTTGCAATTACAAGGCAGATCATTGCATTAAGTTTTTTTTCCTCTGATACTACATTAAGGTTCACATAAGTCTTAAGAAGACATGTTTACAAGTTAAATGAAATATTATTGTGTCCCATACATTGTGCAGGCATTTTATGGATGCTTTCTGTATTTTTACTATTACAATAGCTTGATTCAAAATTTTAGAAGAATCAAATGCTATTGGTGTATTTGATAAGGGTGATTCCACAAGAGAACTTTTCATCACTACCCATGTTTTTGGCTAAGAATGATACCACTTTAGAGTGAGATTTTAGGTTCACTAAGGGCAATAATAGGCTCCCTTTGAGTGGGAGCAGGATGGAATTATGATTTTGTCTGTGCAATACATATTTAACTAGTGTGGAAGTTAATAGTGCTTTTTTCAGTCAATACAGTGTGGTGGTTGTTGACATTTGCATTATTTTCTTTATTGGGGGACAGGACATGTGAAGAAAGGCACTAAGAATGCACTTTCCTCTTTGAAATAGGGCTTCTCCTGAGTTTTTTATTTATAATTTGCCTTTCCTTTCTCCCCACTTCCTGCTGCTCCTTGGTTTGGACTGTGCTCTTCTTAAGTTATGCTCTTGTTGCAGAGAAGTGACTAATGTTCTGCTGAGGTGTCCTTGATGGATCTACAGTAGTTTGTTCCTTTTTAAGATTGAGCTCAAGATGTTACAGATAATATGAACATGATTATTAAAAAAAAAAATTCAGCTGACATAAAGCCACTCAGAATAAAATACAAATATTTTTCTAGATATTTTTTAAAAATATTGTAATGTGGTATTATTGAGTGTGTACATGTATACAGCTGCCTTCATCTACAAGCAGTTACTTAATGTAATTGCATATAAATGTGAGCAGAGTGTTCTGTACCTATTTCAAGA
The DNA here is from genome assembly GCF_020740725.1 of Corvus hawaiiensis. NCBI lineage: Eukaryota > Metazoa > Chordata > Aves > Passeriformes > Corvidae > Corvus > Corvus hawaiiensis. Next base: position 31,544,136 of record NC_063215.1, read on the forward strand.
TGCCACCCATCAAGTTGAATATTCAATCAAACAGTAACTGGTAATTGTAAACTATCTAGTTAAAATCTTACACTAAAAAATAAATCTGTCCTGATGTTAACTAGTTCTATTAAGTCTTTAGAATTCACATCCGGCAATCTCTGTCTGCTGGGCAGGAATCTGCAGCATTTTTCATGAGCTCCTCATAAAGGAAAGTGTTTAGTCAGTATTAATGGCCTCTGTTGCTACTAAAAATGTGGTTTTGCCAAATGATCAGTGTGTCTGATCCAGAAAGACTGCCCATCAGAATCAAAGTTTTTCTTAGATTTTAGAAGTCCTAAATAGGATCCTCCATAGAGCAGAAAAGCTCTTGTTTAGGAAATTCATATTCAATTTTTTCTTGATAGTTTCATTGAAAATAATAAGATACATGTGGCTTTGGCGGAGGATTTTTCTTCCTTTCTTCTGACATAGAAGATTTTTCCTATTCAGCACAAGTTTTGGAGGAAGATGGTATATTTAATACATAAACCCCACCAAATTAATCTTTTTGTTTTGGGGAAGTGAATTTTAGACTATTTAGTTCTCCACTGTTGAATGCGGAATCTGCTTACGCTTGAACATGAGGTTAGTCATCAGTTGCATGTAATGCTAGAGAAGTCTTTAGTCTGAAGAACACAGAATTAAGTTCAGGGTCTATAGAAAGCATTTTGATTCTGTGCTGGACAAGATGAGAACAAATGATTTAAGATATGGTAAGAAAAGTTCACCTTAAGCAGTAGGAAATCTCTTTTGAAAGTAATTATAATGAAACACCATAATAGACAATATGGAAAAAGGTTGTCTTCATTACTGGAGACTTAGAGGAGATGAGACAGTTGTCAGGTGTAGAATTGATCCATCAAATAGAAACACTCTTAAGGTTTTGTGAAGTCCAATCTCCAGCACTTTACCATTATATTTGAGACATTTATGTTGAAGACATTATTAGTTGTTTTCATGTTGTTTCTTCTTCCTTCTCCCCTCCCTGAATGACAGCATTGTAGATTTTATTTTAAAGTCTAGACTTTTATGCCTCTAAATACAGACTTCTAAATATGGCTTTGTATATTTTCTTTAACAAAATTAGGAATATACCTACCCATGGAAAATTATTTCTACTTATTCCCTCTAATCTTTTGACTCAAAGGGTAAAATTAGATTATATTTGAGAACAAGAGCTAAAATGAACCACTTTTTAACAAAACGGTATTGTTATAGCAGATGGACAGTAGAGCCCTATTTCTCTCTGTCACTGATTTGCTGGAAACAGTTTTGATCCTTGAACTTTATACAAAGTCATTCATGTCATTTGGAATGGTCAGAGTAGTTACTGGTTTTTAAAACACTGCTTTACCAGTAAAAGTCACTCTATTGACTTGCTTATACCAGCAGGAAAATACTTTCAGCTGTATATATGAATTTGTGATATGAAAGTCTTGATGGTTTCACTATAGCAGAACCAAAACAGCAACAATGAGGACAGAATTCCTTTTCTCCTCCTATGAGTTCCATCATTTGACCAAGTAATGTCCATGTAACTTGACTGGCAAACTGATCTTGCCTTGACACAGACCCGACAAAGTTTTTTGTTAAATAGACTGTTTTTGTACAGAGTTTAATCCTTCATATACTTCTGTTTTGCACAGTATACTGTAGGACATTCAAAAATATCCCACCCCTACTAGTACCTCTATGCAGTTGCACCATTCCTGCCTTTTTTTTTTTTTCTCTTCCCACCATCTACTGTCTCTTTATTCCAAGCTGTTTTGTTCATTTGGTTTTTTTCCAAAATGATTGTGTGGTTGAAGTTCTTTTGATGACCTGCAAGGCATCTTTAAGTTTATAATATGTCCTCTACAGGCATTGAAAGCATTTTTCCTGCTACTACTTCCTTAGGCTTTGGGTTTTTTCATTATTATCCTTTCCACTGCGTCTCAAAATTTCTGCTTTTTTCCTTGTAAATTGGGTGCTATTTCTTTAGAATGGAGAAATTTATTTTCAGCACCCAGTCTCCAGTCAGGAAAACACCTAGGCATGAGGTTTAAGGGCAGACTCTGAACTGATTTAGCAATGGTTTCTCATCATAATAGTGCCTTTCCCAGACTGATTTAAGATTCAGCCAGTGATAGTCACTTAAAAATATGTACTGTGGCTATTATTTACCTTCTAAATTTCTGATGTTGCAAGCAGTTGTTGTATGTATTAGCAGTTAGCACAAGAACAGTTGCACTGATTGGTACTTCTCATATGCTTTTGGCCTGAGACTTCATTTAGTGGGGATCTGAGCAAATAAAACTGAGGAGCACAGCCCGGGGATTAGGTCATGTACAAGGGTCAGCATACTGGCAAAATACAGCCCCACAGCTGTGTTCGATTTGTTTTGAGGTGCTTCACTGCAGTTGGAATCAAAACAGGATGTTTGCTATCAGTTGGTCCCTACTATCTGAACAAGAGACAAAGCTCAACAGTTACCTGTTACGTAATCATAAACAGATAACAGGGAAGTAGATCCAATTAAAGCTTTTCCTGATTTTGTGTTGATTTTTATATTGCATGCCTTTAACAGTTATGTTGAATATCCCCATTTCCATTTAAAATAATGTACAATGAAATAACTGTTTGAATTAGGTCTGTGACATACTGTCTTTCTGGTTCTTTCCAACCACATAAAGAAATAGGTAGTTATGTGCTGGTGTTGTACTGTGGCTCACAGTCATTCAACATTCAATGAAAGGGAGCATGTTCTGAAAATTCATACTGAATTACCTAGTTAATTCTATCAAATGCTCTTTAATATCTGTAGTGGATATCAGCATATTAAGGGCTTTGACTGAGTGCACTGATGCGTTAACATTTTCTTTAACTATTGCTTTGGAGAGAAAAATAAACTAACTACTAACAACCTATTTGCTCTTAAAACTTCTGAAAGACTTACCTAACTGTTCAAATAATGCTCATGTCCCGGAAACCTTTGTTATTTGCATGTTCCATAAATCAAACCCTTTTCCTTTTTACATGGACTGGAAGAATGCCTCAGAAAGGGAAGTATTAGATACTTGTGCTGAGTTTATGTAAACATTTTGCTATTTGTCAATAAATCAGTTTATTTTGGTATTGTAAATTGTTATACATACACTTGCTGCATTACAAACACGACATCCCAATAAAATAAGCAACATCCGTCTATAATATAGTATATATAATTCTAAATTGAATGAGCTTTTTCAAGAAAAAAATCATGTTATACAGCAGTTTTCATTCTCAGTTCAGGTCCCTTTTGTTAAATTTAATTGCATAACATGGTGTACTGATGTGTACTGCAGGGATAAAGAGAAATGAACAGAAGAGGAAGCTGGCTGCACGTGCTTTCAGTATTTATTTTCAAATGATAAAAAATTACACCAGTACTTGTACACAAATGTGTGTAGCTTAGTTTTAGTTAAATAATTTACCTACACTCTTTCACTGCATTCCAGAAAGGGTGACTTTACGCCCTAAAATTTTTATTACAATTAATAGCCCTACATTTTTACTGAGGTTACATTTTTCCATGCAAAGAGCTTGGAGAGATGGGATTAGCAAGATACCAGTATAATGACCATTCTATGGTCTTTGCAAGTCTTTTATAATTTGAAATTGCAGCTTCCTACACAAATGATAGGCTTTTAGGTAGTCCAGCAATTGAAAATATTTGAAAACTTCATGGTACACTGTGTAGAAGATTTATATTTGTCTAAATTCTGCATCTTTGGGCACACCTTCATTTCAGATGTGATGTTTCTGCATTAAGCAGCCTTAAGTAAAGTATACTTGGGTATTAGAAAGCTGTTAGAAAAAACAATTAAATTACACACTTTCATTACTTTTTGGGGTATTTTTCCAGTCCCTAATCCCATATATTTAATTTTATCACAAACTGAATATCGTATTTTTTTCCTGTTTTATTGAACGGGCAAACAGGGGTAGATGGTCCCCCTCCCTAGAGAGGAGACGACCTACTAGTCCCAGGATTCATATCCAGCATGCATCTCCGGAGGATGACAGGTACTAGTCAACTCCTCCCAGTTGAAAAATGGCTTACTGCATCTTGCACTCTCAGAGGAGTACACTGAAATTTAGAAGTGTGCCTATATGTTGACACTTACAACCTCCAGAAGCCCAAAATAAAACAGCAGTTTAGATATCATCTCTGCGTTTTGTTGAACTGTTATAAAGCACTGAAGAATGACCATCTGTTCAAGTTTTCTGTTTGTCTGAATAGTCACAAGACATGAAATATGATGTCTGATGCAACAGAACATCATCTGTGTTAATGTTCCTTAGTCTGTTTTTACCTGCTTTTGTAAATGATGGTGGTGCTTTCACAGTGGTGCTTTATAATGTGATAAATTGTTGTAGAGCATATTCTTGTATACATGTTTATTTTCATTGGTTTTGGTTTTTTGTTTTTTAACAAACTGTTCCTAATGAGAAAAAGCCCCACAGGCTGATATGTTGGAGGTCTTGGTAGCATTTTCTAGTTGATGTCTGTAAAAATTGGCACTGTTTGTAAATTCTGTCCAAATCAGGATGGCCTCCATGGAGCAGGTTTTCCTAATAAGGTAGGTTTTGATTAAGAACATCAGGGCTCTAAATAAATTTTTATGCTGAATTTCACCTACGATTAATAGAAGCACCTTTGTTTTTTACTTCTCATGGGCTTTCTAATCACCTGAGTTTTGGTATCCCATTGCTTTGGCAGTAGTGATTTTTTTTTTGTTATTTTTTTTTTTCCAGATAGATCCGGGTTTATTTTAAGCAGCCATTGTAATTTATATATTTAAATGCAAATTCAAAATTTTTCTTTCAGTATTTTGTATTACAGTAAGTGACAGGATACAGATAATGTAAGTAATACAGGTTAATGTAAATAATCTGTACATGAACTTAAGAAGTTGCTCTTAAAACTGTAAGACTGATATACCAGTGGTGCCAGTGCTTACCTTCTGGTAATGTTTACCCACAGTACTGATATTTTTACTGTGATTTATCTAGTTTGCTTGCTACTGGATATATTCCACTCATACAAGGTGGGAAGAGTGCAACTGTGTTTGGGTAGCATTTCTTTTTAATTTGAGTTAGACAGCATTGTAAGTTAAAAAATTAAATTTGTGAAACATTATTTCAAAGCTGTCCTTCATTAGGGATACTGCATTTCTAGAAATTTTGCCAACACATCCCTTTGATGGGACAGCTATTAATAGTTTACAAATGTACTTTATGTCTTTTAGGCATTTTTAAGTAATTTAGTTCTCATTTTCTGGGTCAATGGAAAGATTGCCTTTGACTTTAGAGTATCAGACTTGAAAAAATCAGTGAACTGAGGTTTTCATCTAAATACTACCATTCCCAATGCCAAATAGTAAGCTTTTTTACATCAGCTGAAATTTTGTGGAGAAAGGCTGAAAGCATCTAATACTCACCAGCAAACATTTTCCAGTAAAGCATCTGTAGGATATGGAACCTGATATGGGAAAGTTTTTGAGGTGGATAAACAGCAGTCTAATATTCTGTGTGAAATCGTTGCCTTCTCGTAAGTCTTGCATGCAGTCTGGTCACCAAAATCCTGTGAGGAGCAGTCAGTCACTGATGAATGCAGAAGGAATTGAAGCTAACCTCCATGCTGATGGGTGTTTGCAGCCTACCAGCCTCCAGAAGTTTTCTCCTACATTGAAGAGTTCTGAGAACATTGAGCTCTTTGCATTGCATGTCTGTAGAGAGAATATCAGTGAGGGAATCAAAGGTGCTTTATCTTTGTTTTCTACTCTGTAAGTTTACATTTGTTCTGATTAATTCACATGTTTATTGCAGTGGGCCAATACTACTCAGTTCAATAATTAAAGTTTTTTTAGGATATGCTTGTATCAATTTGACAACTGAAATAGTGGCTGTTGGGGAATGGCTGATGGATCAGCAGGGATAACTAACTAACTGCTCATCACAGCTTTTGAATAATATTTCACAGTTTAATTGACTTTGGCAGACTTCATCTTACCCTTCATTTGAGTACACCACAGATTTATATTACAAATGGGTCCAATTTGCATATAGAGTGCAATCAAGATCTATTTCTGAACAAATTTCTTAAATCTATGACTTATGCATTATTTATAGATTTGATAAATTAATTTTTTGCAACATTGTATTTATTTCTAATGGTTATTAACATAAATTTTAATAAAAGTTTTGGCAAGATTGTTCTTCTGGAATTCGTTCACTTGCCATGTCAGGAGGAAGTGACTCCTTGATATGTTGATGAGATGAAGACATGAGTTATGTATTATTTCAGAGTTAAAAATTTTCAAATGTTTGGGTAGTATCATGTATTTCTATGAGATATTTTTAAGGATAGTTTTTCTTTTGAATTTGAGAGCTTCACTGCTTGAAAGTTTTTTTGGGTTTTTCTATTAGAAATTAGAAAGTCTAAATGTCTAATGTCTACAGTTTAGACAGATGGGTATCCAGGGAACTGTGAAATTGTAAATGATGATAAAAACAAGGTGAATGAAATCTGAGCATTTAATGGTAGGTGGAAATTTTATTCAGACTGTTCTTTTGGAAAAGTCTGCATATAATATTAGCATATAACCAAGACTGGATAAAATAATCCTTTTAAAAAATGAATTCTCATACATTTTCAGTTAAGAGAAGTAGCTTTTCTCAGTCAGGTATGCATCTGTAAGAATGCTAGTCCCAGTCACCTGAAGCCAGCTGCAGAGCAAGTGCCCTCCTGGTACTTTCAGATATGGTGCGGATCCAGCCTTTAAGAAAAGTTCAGTAAAAGTCAGGAAGTATAGAACATTACATTCTTGGTGGCTTTAAGGCTACATAAAGTAACACTCACTGCAAGCCACTGAGGACTCTTGTACAAGCCAGTAATAAATCGTTTAAAAATATTGGACACTGACAAAATGTTATGTTGTCACTTCAGAAGTAGTGATTTTTAATTTTGGTAGAAATTGTGTCATATTTCTTGTGTAGATTTGTTTAGACACAACTGTTAAGTATATTGAGGCACATAGCTTTGGAACATGAATGGTAAATAGCTTGTCTGTATATAAAATAATATATAGTGCCTGTCTATATATGATACATATTGTTCAATGATTTGGTGTGACAGTTGGAAGATTTATGATCTTAAAAAGAAATTTTAGCATTCCCTGACCCTAATGGAGGTATAGATGCAAATATATTACATAGCTTACATTATTAGTGGACCATAAATTTTACTGAGTTTTCTCATTAAAATCCAAATTTGGTATTTAAAAAAAAAAAAACCAAACCAACTTTCATTGATAGAGCTTATAATATATTTCATTAAAAACTAATAATAAACCAACAAGGTAATAATATTTTTGCCAGATTGAAAGCTGTGAATAAATTCTGCAGCTTCAACAGAAATAAAAATACGAAAGACGTTCAGAAATATTCCCATGCTTTTTTTATAAAAAAAAAAATCTGAGGAATTTATTCCACTTTGCTCTTGAATTATTGTTAATTATTACTGTAGCAGACTGTCTGGCAATAGAATATGAAGTTTTCATCAAAATACATGAAATTAGGAAATTTACTTGCGTTTTCAGGAGAATTTCATAATATAATGACAAAATAAGCATCTTAAGCAAAAAGGTGTTTTGTATGTTTATATATAAATCAAATGAACAATACTGTGTTGTTCTTTATTCTCAAGATTAATTCTCAAGAAGGATGATAGAACCTATTAATAACAGTGGTGCCATTCAGAGTGTAGAGTATAATGGTTTTTAAAAATAGAGTTGTGGCTTTCATTCTATACTTCATTACATTTTAGACTGTTATTACATCTAAACTTTATTATAGTGTTTGGAAGAGGAAAATGAGAAATACAGCTGTTTTCAATAGATAGTGACTTAATGCTTTTTGTTTATCTATTTGACTGCATGTCTCCACCTTCACTGCATGTGACCATCTCTCTGTTTCTGCTCATTCCGTCCAAATTCACATCCATGTTTCCAAATATTATGAAGAACAAGGACGCTGGAGTTTTGCATTCCAAAACAGGACAGTGTAGACCACCTAAGTGCTAAACCTGGAGCAGCACAGAGGTATCCTTATTTACTCAAATCATAGATCAAAGTAAATGAGATATTGGTTATAGTGTATATTCTTCATATGCTCTGCATACTTTCACACACTTTTTTTTTTTTTTTTTTTCCTGGTTTTATGTGCAAGCACATATATGCATGTATCATTCATGGAAAATATTTTTTTTCTCCAAATAAGTATGTTTAGGAGGTAAATTGGAGTATGATGTGAGTGCACTCTTTGTCCACTGCACATGAGCAGGAAAGGACAGCTCCATGTAAGTGCACACCTGCCAATGCCCTGTGTGTTCAAGCTGAGCCAGGAATCCAGTGCTGCAGGAGGCTGTTGAACTAATTGGAAATGTATACAGCATCATCTTAGCCAGAGGGAGGAAACAGAAAGGAAACTGATTTAAAATAATTTCTCTCTCAAGGGCAGCCCTGAGAGCAGAGAAATAAGTGTACTCAGGTCATTAGTGCTGTGTAGTACTTTGTTACTTGTCACAGCAAAGCACGTCCTGCTCTTAGCTTTTCTATCCTACTAAAACCACTCACTGTATGCTCTCTTCCTCCATTGTCTGCAATGTCACAATCTAGGCAAGCAACTTAAGGAGTAAGAGAAAAATAAGCCCCAAACAGAACCAACTAAACAGAAAATGAAGAGGGTGACATAGTTTGAATGGTAATGCTGCTGCATACGGTGGATCTAGCCATAACTTTACATACTTTGCTAACTGTTGGTTTTAAGTAAAACTGCAGCGTTTAATATGTGCATTTTCCTCTGTATCCACTTTATATTTGTCCTGGTAAAGGAAAAATATTGAAAAATAATGAGATTATACAAAAAATAAATCTGAAAAAATAGTTTGAAGACAAAAAGGATTTCAGTTTTTAATCTGACATACTATTTTTTTTGTGATATATTTTTTAAAATCCAGAAAGCATCAGGTAATGACCTCTGCTATGCAGAAAGCATTTTGTATTTTGGTGCAGTGTTTTTTTTTGTTGTGGAATCTTCTGCATCACGATATAATTCTCATCCAATATTGCAGTGGGTAAAAGTAATGAAAATCCACTGTGATTATGTTCTTTGGGTATAACTTGGTGTCACAGCTGTTTACGTCTCTTCTGGTTCAGGCACTGGATTACCCTTTATAACCACAAAGGTTTAAAAGGAAAAAAAAGTTATTTTAAATATTATTTTTATCTCTCTGTTTTGCACATAGTAATTCCTATATAGGCTAATATATGGCATTGATTGTATCATTGCAAGATCTTGCGTGTATTAAAATTTGTCAGCATTTCTGGTCTAGGAATGAATAATCATCACTCCCTGGTTTTACCACTCCTGAAACACTGTATGCACTTTTTCTTCTGAAAAAATAATGCATATTGATGGTTTTCTGAGGTTTAAAGTAGTAAATCCTAATTTGTAAAGCTAACATTGCTATGGATAGTACAGAAAATTTTGGAACACACTACTTGCAGAGATTTACTTATTATATTTATAGTCTTGGGCAATAATGGTGAAATGTGGCTTTACCTTTGTTCTTACATGTATATACTCCTATTACTCTTCACTGTTCTTATTTAATATCTGAGTGCTTAGATTGTCTGAGGTAACTAGTACCTCACTATCCAAATGTCAGATGAATTCTGTAAAAGATTTGTGTAGGAAAGGAGTGAAGGAGTGAAATAATTTCTAACTTACTTATGTTGACTAGGAGAAAGATAGCATTGGTTTAATCTGTTTCTAAAAACTTTAAAAGGTAACAGAATGAGATTTTTGAAAAAACAAGTTTTTATTAATACAGTGACAGCCTTTTTAAAATCTGATATGATGCAGTATTTGTTTTGCTTTTGAAATTTAGATTCAAAAGTGATTTTTAAATCCATTTAAACCTTCAAAGAGTATTTTCTGGTTCTTTCTGCAAGGTTTTTTTCCTGCTGTCTACTCTGAACTTGTTTCTCATGCTGTTAAGAGATGACTTAAAGGCCGATGAGGAGTCATTTTTTCTAGTCAAATACAGGCTGTGAAGTGGAAACTAGTTGCAGGCTCAGTCAGGATTAATGTTTTCTTCCCTGCTTTGGTACCTCATAAGTTTCACACCAGGAGCCTCAATCAAACCTAATTAATGCAATGTCTCTTAAACCTTGACTTCACCAGCCTGTTTATGGTGATAGTTGTCACTTTCTCATCTGTCAACCGTTTCTTTTACTACCTTTATAATACATGAATAAATAATCTTCATATTTCTGTATTCTTTTTCTTCTTTGTTTATTTCCTTTCTGACATGTCATTTCACAGGCAGTCCAGAAAAGTGGAAAGATACAGCAGCCAAAAACAAACTAGGAAAGGCCCTGCAGCTGAAACGGAAAGGTAGGAGTGTTGATTGATGTGTAAACATCTCTTATTTTCAGTCTGATTCCAGTTTTTGGAATATACCTCTAATAAGACTTTTTTAGAACATTTATGACAGTACCAAAAGCTGTATTGTCATAATTAAGAGTATTATGTATTTTGGATCTGTATTATTAACACTGTGTTCCATACATACGGAATTTTTCTGGCATTCTCCATCATTGCAGATCAGCTCAATGGCAAAGACTAGAAGTCCTTTTCTGTACTTTAACACTCATTCTTTTTCAAAAAATCCATATTTTACATTAACTTTGAGGATGAAAAAATAATGGATTATATAAATAGATAACTATAATAAATTAATAATTCAAAATGTCTCTGATCAAATGAATTTCACTTTAAAATAGAAAAAATTTAAGTTGCACATTTAAATCTATCATAGCGTAAAATTACTGTAAAGACTGCAACTTTTTTGTATTAATTGAATTTTTCTGAATTTGTATTGTCATTATATCTTTTAGCTTTGATGCTACAGTAGTATGGGGTTACATATTCAAATTCTTAAGAAAAAATGAAAAAATAAAAATATATACTGAATAATAAGTGCATCTAGTTAAGTTTTAAACCCTTTATATTGACTGAAATAAGAGCAGTGAGGAGGGATGAGATCCTGTCTTTGTTCAGTTCATGTTATTTTGATTAGCAGAGGTGAAATGTACACGTTTACATTATGAGAGCTTAAAAACTTCCATGAACAACACAGACATCTCTGTTTTCAATGAAAATGCACATTATGTAGCAAAACTTCAGAGCTTTTTTTTAGTTTTACTGCTTGCAGCCCCAGATTATAGTTCCTGAACCAAAAGCAATGGTTACATTTTCCTTGAGTCAGATGATTCTGTTGTCACAACAACCCAGGTGCTTTTTCAATTTAAGTCAGAGAGATTACCTAAATGATGACTGAAATCCTTGCTGTGATTGAGTCAGGGACTGTTGTGCCATGGAGATTACTAAAACCCTTTTTTTCCCCTGTTTTTTCTGACTTCTGAAGAGTAACTGATGTCCAAGGGATATGCCTCTTGGTAATTCAGCAATGAACCCAGTGAGCAAGAGCAAAGGGAAACATGAATTGTACTGCTTCTTTTTACTTCTCCATGGCACATGTTGTAGGCTTCTGTTTCCATAAAATGATTCACTAGTATTAGATGTGAGACAAAAATGTCTAAATAAGTCTGAATGCTGTAGCTCAGTATTCCGTCATAGATGTAATATTGCACTGGTGCCAGAAAGTTTTGCTAAAAAGACAGGCACTGAATTTTCCCGTAAAATATAACTTGAGACTATTTCTTCAAAAATCCATTTTTGTCTTACAGTTGATCTTTATTTTTCCATTTGCAAATCCTACTATTAGTTAAGCGGATTACTGGAATAACCTATCAGTATGCTGTCAGTTTCTCTATAAAGCATTTCAACATGCCACGTAAGATTAAGTTTTCTATGTGTTGTGATAGTTTAGGAAATATACATAAAAGGGGAAAAGCCAGCCTTTTCAGGATAGTTTATAAAGCCTAAAAGTTCTCTTAATTTAATGAGATAAGCCTTCTAGATAGGATTAAGTAAACTGTTCTGAAGGAGTAAAATTGATTACGCAAAAATAATTTTCTGCTCTTGTATGAATGATCAAAAATTGGTTCATCCCAATCCTAACATGTTTTCTTTCAGTCCTAACTGATCACCCTAGAAATGCCAGATGTGACATTACCTGTCATATTTTAGGATACATACAGTCTTTAACTGTACTTTCTATATTTGGCATAGAACACTGTGCCAGGGGTGAGCTGAATTGATGGCCCTCTCTTATTCTTAGTTTTTCTTTATAGTTTCTTAGGTGGCAGAATGCTACTGAGGCATCAGTCTGAAGGGAAAGGAATTTGAATTTTCTTGTGTGCTGGCAGAGCTGGAACCTGTAGGATTCCCCTGTAGGCCACTGCCAGCTGAATTAATAGGTTTGCTGCTTGCAGTGTCACCTTCCTCTGTGAGAAACCAGGAAATGAGATACACATGTACATGCTCATTGCAGTCTCACTGCTCATCAGGCATCATTTTTTCCCCAGATTCCTCTTCTCTATCTACTTCTTATCTCACTTCTGTCTCATTTTCTCGCTAGCTTTCATCTTCCATACTTGTTCATTGTTTCTTTTTGCCTCATTCTCCTGATCAGCCATTTGCAGGCTTCTTCCTGCAAGCAACAGATCTTTCTTCTAGGACAGCAATTCCTTAATTCCATTCTAGTTGTCCTTCAATTGCCTTTTATCTCTCTTTTTATTTGCACCCCAAGAAGCATATTCATCTCATTGTAATACCCCAGCTAACGCAAATCTTAAGCCTGATTTGGCTTCATTTGAGTTAAGCAGATCCTCTATCTTTCTCTTGGAAGGGGACATATCTGTAAAAAGAGTATTACTGGAGAAGGAGATAAATTTCAGAGTTGCAGGTAAGTCCTGTCCTGTTCTCTAGTGGCAGGACGGACTTCTAGTGTTTCACTGGGCTCTCAGATAAATTCCTGGATATTTAACTTCTGAAAGGAAATAAGTCAGAACAGAGAACATGATGGCTTTGTTAGATTGAAGTATTTATCCACAGTAAAAACAAACAAGAACTTTCTGGCCCAGAGTGAGGTCCGTATTTACCTTATGGATGTTATGATGTTCAGACATCTGATAGATGCTTAAAACCTGGTTATGTGCAATAGTTGGCATGGTTTACTTTTGTAGTCAGCATGGAGAAACAGACATTTTCAGAAGTCAGGTCATCTTTGTTATTGTGAGCGTGTTTCAGAATCAGGAAATTCAGTATCTGCAAGAATGTTATGGTTATCACTAGGGCAAGCCAGGAGTTCAGCTTAAGAAATGTTAGCATTTAGGAGAGAGAATACAAGCTCAAGCAAGAGAATCTTGATTTTTTTGCATTGTGACTGTTCTTCCACAGGAACTGTTACTGATGAAATGGTTTCGAATCCAAACCTGTTTGTTATCCTTGGTAGACATCCTTGTGTTATTTCATATATAGGGGCTTTTTTAGGATTAGTTCTTAGTGTATGATAGTCATATGAAACAGGCAGTTCCTTGGGTACCTTGACCATATCTTGTGGGGGAATTGTGCTGGGTGTGTGAAGGGAGACTTCATAAGTCTGCAGAAATTGAAAAAAAAACCCAAACCAAACAAAAAAACCCAAGCCAAAAACAACAGACAAAACCACCCCATGTTGAAATGATGGCACAAGAATTGAAATTTCTGATATAATTTGTGATACAGTAGTACCGTTCACAAAAGGCTGCCCTGTTGGAAAGCCAAAGAGTAAAAAGGCACAGTTAGAATATTTTGGCACTCTACAAACTTGAATGTTTCAGGTTATCTTATACCTGTAATGTATGCAGTTATTGAACTAGTAGTAATTATGCTCTGTTATACTGACATGATTAATCATTTAACTGCATAATATGAATTATACTTTCATTAGAGTTCCTTTAGAACTGTATTTCTGTTTTAGTACTTACAAGTATGTAAATAGATTTTTTATTTCAAGCTGTAAAGGAAACTAGGGGAATCACAGATGTGCTTCCATATTGTCCTTTTTTAGGTCACTAACTGAAATGCAGTTAATATTTTTAATAAAGATAAAAGGTATGTTTTAGAAACAGAAATGCTTTGTGGTAAACCCAGGTATTCATAGCCTACTCTGTGGTAATCCTTTTGTCATACATGTTGTTAGTTTGTGTTTGCTGTGTTTAGGGTGCAGCTAGAGTTTTTGGCCAACTGTCCACTGTAAGCACTGCAGTTCAACAGTTCCACAGTTAGGGTCATGTGTATTTGCAGTGGTGAGTGTTCTGCAGTTTGTCATTTTGAAAATGGATTTGCATTCAGAATTAACAACTTTCATGTGAAACCTCAACCCTGGTCCCGCAGCCAGGATTTGCAATGTTCTTTTGTGGAGGGGGGCATTGGGAAGGTGTGCCTGGAGCTAACAACTGAACAGTTTCTTTTTGGCCCTGATGTTTTAGGGGTCTGCTACCATGTCTTTCTAGAAGGGGACTTCCACCCCCACGAACGACTGAGCAGCCAGTCATTAGGGGAAAACACCACGCTCGCTCCAGGTCGAGTGAGCAGGCTAGTGTCAGACCCTTATGCCCCGTACATCACCTAGCATCCGGAGGCTCGGCGCCACCTTCTCCACTTCTGACAAGGTTGCTATTATGTGTCCAGCATAGCTTTCATGTTCTGCCTCCAAGGTTTCAGTGTGGTGTGGTACTTCTCTGAGCATACATGGCACATTCACTCATTCTGGCACTGTAGATTATTCTCTCTTCATGGTATTTATACTTATCCCATATCCTTTATGCCATCTATCTTCACCATCCAGATGGTACTTCTTGCTGATGAACTTAAATAGTTATGCAAATTAAAAGGTTGGCTGTGTCTCATCCTTCCATTGTTGTGTTTTGTTCTGTATCCATAAGAAAATTATCGAAGTATTTTTCTTAAACACTGTGCAGAAAATCACATGTTGTTCACACATCTAACTCTGATCTTACAGGCTAAGAGAAAGTAAGCTGATCTACCTAGTGAAAGCCAAAAGTATTTTGAACTTGCACAAATGTGCTACTTTAAATTAAAAATTATCTACTTGGGACTTGATAAACAGTGATTATTCACTACAGTGAGAGTGACATTACTATAACTGGCAAGTTCTCCTCAGCGATCTGCTGCTTCTCATCTTTGTTTTACTTTCTTAAACCTTTTCCCCACAGTTATCATAGGTGCCCATACTTATTTTAAATGTTAGGGTTCCGAAGGTGTTTGATGTGTTACACTCCAAAACTGTATCTATGAATAAGACATCAAGTAGCCAAGATGTTCTGAAACAGTGCTAGCTAGAATTCAGCAATTCAGCCAAAGTGGTTTAGGAATTCAGCCAAAGTGGTTTAGGGTATTTACCTAGATATGAATATTAAAAGTCTTGTGCATGTTTTGCATGCACACACAGCTAATTGCACACACACACACCCTCCCTTCCCCCACCCCAATACAAAGGTTAAAGGTCTTTTTCCTTCTTTGAGTTCTGGGAAAAACCACAGGCTATCCTATGGGAATAGATACTTTCTGTCCCTGTCCAATTCTGTGTGGCCTTGTGCAATTATTGCATCAGCACAAAGGGAATACTAAATCTAATAAAACATAAAAGTGACAATTTATATGGTCCTTGTACCAGTGTAGGAGAATATATATAAATTGTGAGTCATAATCATAAATGGTTCTTAAAAAACTGCTTTTCATTCGATGGTTTTTCACTATTCATTTATCAAAAAAACCCCCAAAATTAAAAAAAACCCCAAACCTGAACAAAACCAAATAAATAAATAACTTAAACAAACAAGCAAATAAAAGGAAGTAATTTCTCCATAGTTGAAGGTAGCTAGAGAAATTAAATGTGAGGCCTTATAAATTGACTAGCTATCTAGACCTGAGTATGTGCATATGTCACAGACCAAATGCAAACTTTTTCAAACCCATCTTCAGTACCTGCAACTTAAATTGTATTTAAAATTCAAAGTTAAAACATCTCTTCATTTGCCTTATTTTGCTTTTATCTGAATCTCATTTGCAGAACCCATCAACAAGGAAGTCCCACGCAGTCTCCTCCTGCAGACACCTCCTTCAGCAGTCGTAGGGGAAGACAGCTACCGCAAGTTCCAGTAAGAAGTGGCAGTACAGAGCAAGGTATCAAATAATGAGCTTGTGATAGCTCAAACTCTTTGATTTCTTACCTTTCTTTACCTTAAGGCTTCTTGCATAACTACATGTCCAGTGCTATAATTCTACCAGTAAAACAATAGAAGAGAATGAAAGCATCTTTGTAGTTGGGGAAATCCGGTGAAGTTTGACTGGTGGCTTATTACATGTGGTTTAATCGCCTTAATTTTCTAGTACCCTTTTATGTTTAAAATTTCTGTTAGAGTCATGGTAGTTTCCATCATGTCTAATATGTTATCAACAAAAAAAAAAAACAGGGTCAAAGATTTTGACAGTCTTACTAATTTTTTATTTTGTGGTTTATATTTATTGTTGTGCATTATTAACATAGATTAATAATAAATGTCACAGATCTGTTTTTCTTCTGGAGTTCATAGTTCAGTGAGTAAAGAATGAAAATAATTACCATGGGAAATGTGAGAGCACAGGTCACCAGCCCTTTCTTGCTTAAGAGTAAACTGATCAGGCAAAGAGTGCTGCTCTTTTCTGAAAAAGACAATTGTTATGGAAGATGTTTCTTATATCCTAACATCAAATAAGGATGTGCATTACTGTTTCCTTTTCTAGCAACATACTGCATACAGAGAATGAGTTGTTATAGTAAAATGAAGTGGCACAATGGATAGTATTTGTACATTCATGTTTTCTTCTGTGTTTAAAAATACTTGTTTTCTCATTGACTACAAGCAACAACTGAGACTGCCACATACTACAAGGTTTTCTTTGTGGAAACTAAAGAAATGCTTATAATGATGAAATATTGTAGTGCATTACAGAACTGTTAGCAGATCACATTCTTGAACAGATAAAGTTGCTGAGCATGACCACCTTATCATGACAGATTACCAATGAGGTTTTCATGTATGATGGCTTGCATTAATCTGCAATCAGTTTGCATTAATGTTAAGGCTTTGAGCTGTGATGGCATACAAACCCCTCAATTAGCACACATAAAATGTACTCTTGTTTTATAAATGTTTTTATTTTGAATGACTAATATACTGATATAAGTGGCTTTTATTAACTTTAAACTTTGTGTTCGGGTCCTCTTGTTTTGTAGTGAATCTAGTACTGTTTGAATTATAAACTAGTTACAAACTACATTCAGAATTTCTATTTCTGCATATTACCAAGTTGGGGGCTTTGTAGGGAAATGTAATAAGTAATGGATTTCAACTTTCTTCCATATTTCTACTTCAATTTCAGAACTTGGTACAATATATAATGATGAATCAGCTTTTAATTTAATTTTAATTTGGCTTTCCTTTGCACATTCATATGTCATCTTTCTGCTGGTCTTGGTAACTGGTGTGTGAGAGTAAAATACCAGTTTATGTTTTGTTGAAGGCATTGGAAATGAATGTAGAACTAACCATGAAAATGAGTAGAGATGAGATGTGTACGGAAGAGGAAAGAAAAAATGAAAGTTGAGTAGAAGGCCAAAGGTACTCTAGGTTTATAAAGCTGTTGATACTGTGAACACTTGTTAAGTGATGCCGTTTCAGTGAACTCTTGTTTACACTTGTGCTTAATATGCTTGCGCCTTATTTATAGAATGTGCAAATAGGATGCGACGTGGTTTGCTCTGTTGTTACAAATCGTGCCGCCTGTGTCACTATGGCTGTACTACAGCACGTGGAATCAGTGGTTAAAGAGATTTCCTTCTCTGCACAGTACTTTGGTTTCATCTGAGTGACTGACTTTGCTTCTGAAAGGGAGGTTTTCTTATTTTACCCACATTTAATGCTCTATTCAGGCTCAGAACATATTTGCAGAGGAGTACTAAGTTGAATAGGTTTTATAATACGTGTTTAAAGAATTTTGTCAGTATCTGTTGAAATACATGTGCTAGTATGTCTAACTTAATACTACTGCAGGAAATTAAATTCAGTAAGGCCATAAGACCACAGTACTTGCTCTGATTTACATTACCAAATTTTAATATTAGTTTCATCTCTATAATGCCTATCAAATAAGTACCAGGGTCAAATGTAGTGACCAGAAGTGATCTGACCTTACTGTAGTATTGAACCCAAAACATATTGAGTTCTGTAAAAGATTTGCATTAATTGTGCTTGGAAATGGAGTGTGTCCTTAATGGTTTAAATTCACAGTCACCATAGATACAGATGTCGAAATCTAGTGCAATATCCAGATGTCATTGGAAATATTTCAAAATGCATTTTCCTCCTATATTTTGATGGTCATCCTGATGTCTTGTGTTTCAAGGAAAACCTGTATGATATGCCATAAAGTATCATTTTTTATAGTAAAGTACTTTTTACATTCCATAAAAATCCTATTGTTTCATGAGGGTCAAATACTCATCAAAATATATACATCTATGAATCTGAATGTATACATATATGCATTTAAGTATGTTATACAAGGCATAGTGATTGCTGCAAAAAGATTGCATATTTGTATATCAAGAATGGGCTTCTTATTTGCTCTTTTGCACATTCAGGAGACATAGAAGAATCCAGTGAAGCAAGTTTATTACTCTTTAAAATTCTCATTATGGAACAAACGAGAGTTAATGAAGGAGCAAGAGACCAGTAGCAGTTTTCATGTGGAGAAACAGAGTGACATTTTGACTACTAATCTTTAATCTTTAGCTGTCTTTAGCTTTAGCTGTGTAAGTGATCACATCCATGCTAATAAGGCTTTACTGAGGTTGTATTTCAGAAATTCCATTTTGTTGTCAAGTTTAGAACTAAAAAAGGTTGTCTCCTTGTCTCTAACAAATGATGTTGTCTTATTTACTACTCTGGCAGTCTGAGAATTATAAAAATTCAATTTATGGCAAAATAAGGTAGTTTTGCAAGGTCCTGAATAATAATAGATATACTTTCTTTAAAGAAAAATCTCAGAGAGGTAATTGTTACAGAGAAGACCAAAGTAGTGATCCTTATTCCATTGCAGAAATAGAGTTGGTACTACAGATCAGGAATGGGGAAACAACCTTAAATGTAGAGGAAAAGGTCAAGTTTGAGGACTAAAACCTTAAAACAGCATTATAATTCACACTGGCAAAAAAAAAAGCAAAAAAAGAACAGGCTTCTTGGCGATTATGTTCTGAAGGGGAGAGCAACTTTGTGTAGCTTTAGAGTGGAGGAGAGGCATAGTTATTTTCACTTGAGACAATTTAAACTAAATAGTAGCAATTCGAGAGCATGCAGACTTTAAAAAGTGATTGCAGTTAAGACTGTAGGCTTCTGTAATTTTTAGGCAATGTGATTTTTATTTTTATTACAGTCATATTCAAGGAAGACATAGCTGTATTTATTTCCTTTGCAGCCCTGTCAGCAGTATTTCTTAGAGTGCAAGACACATTGAGATGCTGTTGTATTGAAAGGTCTTGAGATGTTTCAATACTGAAAGTTAGTCCTTTATAGGCGTGTCTCTGTGTGTTTTCAAGACATCACAATTTAACAGTCATTTCCCTAATTTATGCTACTAAAGAAGTGGTTTTGATTTTTTTTTTGTATTAATGGATGATTTTATAAAAGGACCTAATGCTATGAAGATGTTTTGGCTCAGTGACTAAAGCAGTGAAGTTCTAAGCCATGGTAAGGACAATGGTATATTCTCAATATGTCATTCTGTGCTGGGCTATAAGAGATTTGCATCACTGGTTTTTTATTTTCATCATGTTTGAGTGGAACTGTGCAAATTGTAAAGAGGGGTGGGAATTCTGCATTGACTTTGCTTTTCAGCTGTTTCTATAAGAACTTTGTGATGTAGTTGCATGGTTTTTAAGTTACACTTTTGTATAAAGGATACCTCTGTGATCTTTATCCAGTCTGTCCTCTGTCATTGCAGCTATCAAACATAACAGGAATTCTTGCTTGGATATGATTTGAGGGTGGGTTTCTACACTTTTGCATAATGGTTGATCGATGTATTGATCAAGGAAGTGAATACACCAGCAGATGTTAGTAGGGATTATATTAGGTAATCTAGCAAGTAAATAACAATAACAAAAAAAGTACTATTGAAGTTTATGAACCAGCAATAAAAATGTGCAATGATTGTAGTATAGAAACAATCTTTCAGGGCTAATTCGTGCAAAACAGGTCTTACTCCCTCTATCTGCTTCTATTTGGGTCTTCACAGCATGGTTTCTTCTTCATAGCTTTGACAATGTAGTTTCCTATTTCAGAAGTCATATAATGAGAGTAAGGTTTGTGATAATAGTCTGTTTCCATGTGAAGAGCATCTATAAACCTGACTGAAGCAGTGTGGTTGTGTGTGTTTCCAGTGGCATCTGGTGACAGCAGTAGGGCTCATGTGGTGACACTGAGCAAAGCAAACGTGTGTCCAGCATTAGGTAGTGCTGTATCGTAGCTCATGTTGCAAAAAGCTGCACAAGTTTTGTACAGTGCTTGTATGAAAGATGAAGTGCACGTGTGTGTGTGTGTGCTGCTGTTACATGAAGGAAAGCTACATAAAGACTCTGCTGGGACTGAATGGAGATTACATGTATAAAGTTAATGTGTGTGATATTTGTACAATGGTAGTCATGTCACAGAGGAACAAAGTGTTTTGGTGTCCAGTTTTTTTTCTTAACAAATTAGAATCGGAATTCTGTACAGAAAATCAGTATGTTGTCAAATAATACATTGAGTTGCAAGTATCTTTTTATATTTAACTGACTTAAGATCCTAAAAAAAAAGAAGTGCTAGTGAAAACAGTTCTTTGTATGTGTACTTGATCATTGAAATGTCGTTGCTGTGAGAGTATGGCTGTAGTAATGGTAAAAGAGCAAAACCTTTCAGTAAAAAATTTTTTCAAATCTATTGGTATAAAAATTGAGTGGCAGAAGAAAAAAAATAACTCGTTTCAGTTTTAGATTTCAGTCTATCAGTGTTGTTTGTTTTGTCTCCATATTTCTGGTTTTATTTTTAAATTATTAGGTGGCACTGCGTATTTTGAGGCAGCTTGTGGAATCTTTACTGATGCTGGAGAGTATTCTTCTTAGCACTGCTAACTTCTGCAAATGAGTTCAAGCCTCATAATCTTTTATGTTTTCCTTAAAAACGTATTTTTAATAGTCCAGTGGTTATTGAGTATTATAGATTTCAGTTAATAGAAAATAAATTTTTAACACACTCATTATTGCAGAAGAGGCTTCAGAATCTAAAATTGTGCTGTGTGGTTCAGAAGTAAGAGTGATACTTAAAAAAATTTTAAGATTTTTATGTCATTCATAAATTTGGATATCATGGTATTTCTCTAGCAGAATACTTAAAGACTCCACAATCTGGTTCTCTGTAACATCATTGTTCTTGTTAATTTTAAAGAAAAAGTCATAGGCTTTATTATTTGTCATGGTTTATCACTTTAATTTTCTACATTACTTTTACATATGCTGGAGTACTGCCTACTGTACACGCCATTGTCACATGTAACACATTTCTTTATCTAACTTTAAATTTGCTGATTTCTTTTTCTGTTTCCATCATTCCGTGCATTTAATTCATTGAAGAGCAAGAGAATTTTAACTCTCCCACAAAAGGTAAATATTTATATAATTTCTTACAAATGTTTGGCAACTGTTGATACTGCCTTTTCCCTCAATATACTCCATATCAGTATATAGGTTTTATTTAACAGTGTTAGCATGCAAAAAGGTTGTTTCTCAAATATCTCCACGCTATCTGATGCTCCTCTTTAGAATCTCAAAATGGGTTCTCTTGTGATTTTTCATGCTCCGATTGAAATGCAATATACTGGATTTTACAGGGCTAATAGTAGTATTTTACATGGCTCAGAAGGTGCTTGATTGAGTTAAAGTTTGCACAAAGACTTAAGATTTTTGCTAAACTGTTCTTGAGTTCTGCACAGCACATGCTTCTGTGTGATGCAGCCCCAGTCCTTGGCAGCTGTGAAGAATGTTTCCTAGGTGTGGGCTTAGGAATAGTTGAAGGTGATTATAGTCAGAAACTATTTTTTGTATGCAGAGAGATTCTGAAGAATGAGCTGTGTTCTATTTCCAATCAGTCCCATGTCAGAAAGTTACTCCTATTGTAGGGCAGGTTTTTAGGGGCAGACATACAATGCTCACCTCCCATGAATTTGACCTCCAATGAATTCTCTATGCCTGTGCTGATACCAGAGAATCGGTGAGCTCAAAAAACAGGTATCTAAGGCTGTCCCAAAAAGTGAAAACTGTAGTCTGTTATGTCTCTGTCAAGGCCACATTGCAGGAAAGTCTAATTTTTTTCTCCTTTTAGCTGAAAGTAGAAATTATATCAAAATGCAAATGGAGCTTGTAGAGAAAAAAAATTTAAAAAACACCCCACCCTTTTAATGTTACAATCAAAATACTATGCTGCATAAACATCACTAGTACTGATTAACTTTTTCTAACCTTTGTGCCTGAGTCCTGCTCATCTTGGGAAATTCTGGTCTGAATACAGGCTTGGGTGGGTCACAGCCAAAGTATGAGTTGTGCTTGAATCAAAGTATTTCCTGCCACTACTTTGCTTTCCGAAGGGACGAATGATGAGGTAAAAATAAAGCAGCTGCTCCACTACCTAAGAAGTCCAACACCCATGTCAAACATACACAAGTATGTTTTTATGATAATGTTAAAAAAGATGAAAAAGAAATATGTAACTTAGGTGTTAGCAATTACATGTTATTTTTGCAATGTTTAGAATATACTATGAAATGTCTTAAGAAAATGCTAAAAGTGGTTGATTTTACAAATTATTTCTCAGTATTTATATTTCTCTCAAACAGGACAGTAGAAATCAATCTTACCTGTTTGTTGGTTATGCCTCTGTCAAGATTTGGGCTGCAGTGGATGTTTTTTTATTTAAAACAATGGACTTTATGCAGACAAACTAGACTGTCTGTAACAGGTTTGTAAAGAGCTTGTTTCCACAAGATTTGGATGGATCTGGCCCAAGATTTGGGCATGTGTAGAAGGTGGTGGGATATTTATATGCACAGATTCCTCTGGCTCAAGGGAGCTGATTGCAGATTAAACCCAGAGGCTAAAAAGAACTGGGCAAAAGAAGAGCTGCAGGAAGAGTGAAGTGCTGGCAGATCTGGGGGACCATAAATATCTTAATTTGAGCTGATTTACACCAGTAGCCCACTGTCACTTCTGACAAGAGGTAAAAAGAATAGACAGTAGGAGAATTAGAGATGAGAATGGGGGAGTTACAGGACATTATGTGGAAGGAGACATAAATATGAGAGAAAGCATATACTACAGAAGTGAACAACACTGACCAAATAAGTCTGCAACAAAGCAGATGGATTAAATCTGTTCCATGTAATCCATGGAAAAGGTTGCTATAAAGTCCAGCAGATTTTGAACACGCTGACTTTTTCTGCTGCCAAAATCAGTGGTTTGTTTTGGAGTTTTTTTCAAATTTTAAGAGGTCTGTGTTTCTTTTCTTGTTGTTTCCTTTTACATAGAAGCTTCTCTGTGGATCACCCCTGAAACTCTTTGAGAAAGAACTGAACATTGCATCAGCCAGTTCAGGTTTCTATATTGGCTTATCTTCCTTCTGGAGTGAGTTCTTAAGCTCAAGATGGCCACCATGCCTGAGAGATCCAAGCTCATCTCCCAGCTTGGAAATCTGCATATGTGCCTTGGTCATGCCTTGATTATGTTTGGGAGGAGGTCCAGAGCAGTATCAGATCCCATGGAAAGGAAATCTGTGCACACAAACTTGAAATAGCTACAGCAGGTTCTGGTCAGGCAGAGCAGGGTTCAGAGGCATCTCCCTCACTATCTGCATGTTGCCATTACTTTTTGAAGTTGTTTATTCAAGGAAGTCATAGCAAGTTCTTCATCTTGGCAACAAATTGATTTTTCAGTGTTACTTACCTTATATTTCAAAACATTTATCTGCTTATGATTTTCTGTGCTTTTTAAATTTCATGGTAGAGTTTGCTGTGAATCTTTAAAGGCAGGAAACCTATTGCCAGGATATTTTGTGTGTACATACTGCAAAACTCATCCTGAAGGATCAACAGAAATGAACTAGAGACTCTCTGTATTACTTCTGAAATGGATCATCCTGGTCCAGTACCAGTGTGACTTCTCTTTTCTGTGCCACACAGCCATCTCTGCACTAGAGGATTCTCTCATCCAAATCTCGTTGCTGCTTTATTTCCCTGTCTTTGTTATGGACATAAGTTCCTCTGAATTTCTTCTTCAGCTGCCACTGCTCAAACCAGATTTTTTTTATTATTATTTCATATATAATTCCTCAAACCAGATAGGATTTTTTCCCCTGATTCCCATCCACAGAGCATCTAAGTTGCACAGACAGATGATTCTCCTGGCTTTTACTATATAGAAAGGCTGTGTACATACTTCTACACTGCACTATAGCTGTAGCTGTTTTTCACTGTTTGACTTCTTAATATGAAGACTGAAACTGAAGAATAGGTCAGACCTCTCTTGGCTTCTGGAATAAGTGCAGTCCTCTGGTCCCCTGCCTGAACCTGTTGGGTTTGCACCAGGGACACTGTTATTATGAGATTTGTTTATGAGATAAATTTTCACTTCAACTTATTTTTCAGTACTTCATTATGTAAGAAATCTTTGTGCCATTTTAGACTTCTAGACTTTTCCTCTTAAAGTTTGCATCATAAAGGATGGATGTGTGATATATTCTGGAAAGAGTTACAGCTATCTGAAATATTGATGCCAATTTCTTCTTGTAGCTTACTATGACATTTAATAGTGCAGGTAAGACTTGGAGGTTTTTCAAGTCATACTGTTTGCCTGCACCTCCTCTTTCTATCTTGACTGTCTTGAACAGAAATATGAAGTACCTCAAGAAAAAAAATCTGTGTTTGTTGCAGACTTCATCATTACAAAAAATGGTACAGCCAGTGCTAAAACATCCATAGGTTTTCTACCATCTAGAAAAGCACAGTATAATTATCAGTTGGAATCACAGATACTGTCACCAGTCATTCTGGCATTAAGACCATACTTGGCTTTGAGAAAGAATGTCCTTTAGAAAGTTATTTTCACTTAATGACTGCAAGTGATGGAAATTTGCTCCTGTGCTTAAGCACCTGACTTTTTAAACATGTATCTTGTTACTTATCTGACTTACCTATCTGTTTTTGAAATGTGTGAGGGGGTTCTTATTAGATGTTATTTTTTGACAAAATGCACTGTTTTCCAAAATTTTCAGAATATAGAGTCTCTTTGATGAATGTTGCAATATGAAAGAGGTGGATATCTAAAGAGTTAAAGCTCAGGAATAAAAAACTAGAGCTAGAAAGGCATCTACAGCATTTTTTCTGTTCCTTGCTAGTTCATTATTGCTGCCCGTGGTACAATCTTTATCTAAAAGATCCCACATAAGTTTCATACATTTTGCTGTCAGCCTAATAGATGGGTGTTAAGGCATCATGTCATTTGAGAAATTTTCCATATCGTATAAAGTTTAGACACCCTTTCAAACCTTAGAGAACTTTAGACCTTAAAATTACTTCTGTTTCTTTTGCACTGGCCACTACTATTAGTGCTGCTTTTGCAGCTCTCAGTGATTTTCATAGGGTTGGTCTGTTGTTGATGCTAATGCAAGTTTCTTTTAAAGTTGTATTTCTTGAATTGTTAGATTCATATTCTGTGGATAACAGAAATATGCCATATGACACATCTGTCTAGAAAAGTTTGGTTAAAGAAAAAAGGAGAACTTTATCTGCCCTACTACATCTAATATATTAGTATAGTATATCGATTATTGTGGTGTTATTTTGTATGTAATTGAAAAGGTAGATATATTCTGAACATTTAGAATTCTAGCCAGTGCTAACTTCTGCCTCAGTTAAACAGCATTTAGCGGTTGAAACATGCCCATAGTAGTTTTCTGAGGATAATAATGAAGATGAGGGCTGTCAACTCCTCAAAGTGTCAAAGTGGCACCAGATGTAACTCTGTAAATCTTGACATAATGCTCATATATTAAAAGGAATATGACTAGCAATAAAATCTTAGTAAATGGGTAAAGTCTTAGAAAAATTAAGTGGATATCTCCTTTAAGAAAAAACAACTGTTAGTCTGTCCTAATTTTCTTTGAGGGTAGATTGCAGGCTGCAAATGAGATCTGTAGCTATTTTCTTTAGTTTATTCCATGCCTCTTTCAAATAGTGTCTTACAAAATTGTATATTGTAGACTACCTCCAGTTTTGTTTCTGAGTATGATGCTATACAATATGGAATGGTCCCTTTGGTCAGTTGGGGTCACCTGTCCCACCTTTTTCCTCTCATGGCCTACTTGGGGGCAGGGGGAAGCCAGGACAGGGCAGGGGGCTGCAGCATGAGGAACAGAGAAGGCCTTGGTGCTGTACAAGCACTGCTCAGCGATTGCTAAAACACTGGTGTGGTATCAACACTTAGTCACAACTGGAAGAACAGGCAGCTGTGAAGAAAACTGCCTCCATCCCAGCCAGACCCAGTACACCTGGGATTACAGGAGTCAGACTGGTTTATATATAGATTAATGGAATTGAAATATAACATTTTGATTCCATTCATATGTCTGTCTTTTATCTCCTGCATGGCTTGATTGTTTATGTACATCATTGTTGTTAACCTTCCCGTGCTTTACTAGTAGTAAAATCTTTGGCTATAAAGCTGCACCCTTTGTTTAAGCAGTCTGATCAATGAGTTCTCTTCTCTCAATTACTTTTACACTGACTAATCTCACGTCTGAATCATCAGCTCTTGAAGAGATGAGAGTTACAGCTCTTTGAAGTGTGACTTCTGACCCAAAGAATAACATGTTTACACACCTGATATTGATTGTAGTTGTACCACTATTTTGAGACACTTACGGTAAATCTTCATTTTTTATTCTAGGGCCACTCTAGAATTTAAAGGTCTTGGGATTACAGTGCTGTGATCTCTAAATTACTGTGTAGTTCTGCCTCTCAACACCTCCAGTAATCACTCTGTAAATATTGGGGTCCTAAAAGAAAGTAGATCCATATTTTTCTAAGAGGCAGGCTAAGTTCTTCAAGTACATTTTATGTCAGTTTTTTGTTACCTGTGGTAACCAGCTGTGTTCAAGAAAGCGATGTGATCATATGGTGTTGTTACCTATGGTTGTTACAGTTTTGCTAATGTGCTTTTGCTCCCCAGTTAACCTCTTTTTCTGCTTCTCGTGATTAACATGTAAAAGTTTTACCAGGCCACTAGTCAGGCAGATAAAATTTTCCATCACTGAAGTGAGCTATGTTCAACATATGCTCAGATGTGCATGGTAAACAAAGCTGGAAAGAACACAGTTGGATTTTCTAGAGTAGTTTCATGCAACTGCATGCTTAGAAATAAATTCACAGCTAATTGGTGCTAAATTACATTTTATTTCATGCACTTTCTCCATTAGAGAATTTAGATTTACTTCACAGTCCTGATTAATTGTTCTAATGTTCTTTGATATAATCATATTTATAAAATAAAAAGAAAACATAAACGTGTTAAGCTTAAGGATTTAAACATAACAAAAATCAAGAATTACAGTATTAAGGTTGACTATTTACTCAATCTTGACTGAAGAAAGAACCTCTGAAACAGCATTTCATTACATAATAGAACATTCTTTCTCAGGTATCTCAGGTAATACAGGGTAACATATCATATATATTATTTAGTATAACATACAGTTGACAGGGTAAAGGACCTAAAATTCACACAATGAAAGGGTTATATTTTAGAGTAACTCTAAGCTGTGCACCATACACATATAGGGATAAATTTTTAAAGGGGTCTCATTTTTCCCTCTGATTTTGTATCATCAGTCTATTTCATGCATGTATGATAGGATTAAGATATCCATTTTTTTACTTCAGTTCCTAATTGATATATCTTAATCCTTTCATATCTGTCCTTAAAATAAGAGGCCATCTTTAAAAATTTCACCTAAAGTGCTCAATTTTGCCTTCAGATACCTCCATGCAACTTCCATTGAAGTAATTGGAGCTGTGCCTGCATATCTGATGGTGGAACTGGACTCATTGCAATTAAGGTACACATTTACTGACATAATTAGTCATCTGGAATAATTGCTGGGCCCAGTGTGACATTCTGCATGTGCAGAATTTGCTAGATTGGACTCTGGATATGGGAGATTGAAGATTACAATAACTTTATTTTGCGCCTTAAATTTGTAGTTGTAGCAGAATTTTAATGTAGTTTGTTGTACTTAATTTTCTTATTTTTAAATGAGAAATGTGGAAGCAATTCACGGTGATGCCTTTGTATATTTTTTCACACCCAACCAGCACACAGACATTCTATCATTTCCATAGGCATGTTACAAATGGTACATGCAGGCACAATTGTGATTTGTGCAGTAGCTTATACTTTAAAATATCCAATCCTGAGTGTACTGCCTTTTTTTTTTCGGCCTTGTATCTTTGTGCTGGCAAAGCAGAGACAAAAGAATTAAATGTGTAAAGAATGCCACAGTGAACTAACAGCGTAAAAGCCACACATGAGAGCTTCAGTACTTCTTAATTGAAAATACATAACTACTTCTTTTCCAGTAATTTAAAATTCTCTATGTTTTGTGATTGCAAATTGACTATGTGCAGCTTTAATATAGGTGTCTCTCGCCCATCACTGATCTGGGGAAGGGCTCTTTGACTTATAAAATTAGTTGTTTTCGAGAGTAATATAAATCCATGGTTGACACAAAAGCAGAAGATTTTGTGGAGGTTGCCTCAAATAAAATTAAATTTGTGACACACTCAAAAATTCCAACTTAAAAGAAGTTGTTCTGGGATGTTATAACCTCTTAAACCACCATGAACATAGTGAATGCTCCTGTGATTTAGAATAGTTACTGATAAATATTTGGGTCTAGTTCTAAAACTGTAAAAAATTGCCAGTTTTCATGGTATTGATGTTACCTGTACTGCTTTGAATTTAAAATGTTAGCAAGTTTAAGAATAGCAGAATATATAGCTCCTTCTGAAATTTATTCACTACCACAAAGGTTAACTGATTTTGAGGAAGCCTTGGCCCAGGGGCTTTTACACCTCTCGTTCTGTTAGTACAAGGTCATGTATCTGTGGCAGGCACAGCCGATATTAGTCGACAAATCTTGTTAAAATTGAAGAAGATGCTCTTTATAGCACAACTTCTTTAAGGTGTAAGATTTCTGTTTTTAAAGAAACACCACCATATGGAATATGAAAAACACACACAAATTTATTTGAAATAAAAGTGAACATGACAGAGCAAAGTAGTGATTTTAAAGGATTTCTTGTTAAAAAAAAACCTGCTAGAAGATTAGTGTATTTTGATAGGACTGGTTGAATGGAGAAATTATTTCTCTTAAATAGTCTTAGCTCTGTTAAACTGCTATGTTTCAAGATAGTAGGAGGAGTTAATTACTTTAAAATTAGTTTTAATACCAGTTTAATGCATTAGTTCTTAGAATGCTACTGTAATATTTTCTACATTTAAACAAACACATGCTTAGATGATCATGGATTTATGTCCCCTGCATCCAGAATATTTAACAGGTTTATAATTCAGCCTACTACCTAAATTTTTTCACTCTTTTCATATCTGTTGCACCAGCTTGATTATGTGTAGAAATTGGGATGTCTGCCCATTTTCAGGTAAAGATTCTCGCAATGAAAGTGGTTGATTTCTTGACATTAGTGTTCCTTTGTTCTGTGTTTACACCCTGCTTGTTCTACATGTTTGTACCTTTCTTTGTTTTGTTGAAATGGAAATAAGCTAAAATTGTTGCTAAACCATTTGTTTTTTCCAAAAACTTTTCTCTATTTTTAATTGATTTTCATTGTGTGTTTTTGCAGCAAGCTTAGTAGTGGAGGAGCGAACGAGACAGATGAAAATGAAAGTGCACCGTTATAATCAGACATCAGGGTCTGGTTCTAGCCAAGAACATGAGCGTGAGCAATATACCAAGGTAAAGTCAGTAGTATTGGATTGATACTTTGGCTTGAAAATTGAAGGCATAAACTTGTTTATTTAAAATATCATATAACCTTCAAGAACACTGTATTTTAAAGTCTGACAGAAATGTCTTCAAGTAATAGCTTTTTGGCATCATTTTTGCCCCCATTTGATGTGCATTAGAGTTAGTCTTTGACATCACCTAAAATGAATCTGTAAAAACCAAAATACTTAAAAACTAGTTCAGGAAAGAAAGATCCTTCAACAGCTGTTAAACAAAGACTTTTCACCTCTAGCTTAGGAAGTCCTCAGACTTCGAATCCCTGGAGTTTGGAAAAGTAGGCCATGAAAGAGTAGGTTGGCCCTTGTTGCTGTCTGATGTGTAGAGAGCCAGACAGAACTAGGCCCAATCCCATGCAGATGTTCTCATATTTGTATAATTTTTTTGCATCCTAATAATGTCAGAGATAATATCTCCTTTCTTGAGATACCTACTGATTACTTTGATTTCCTTTTCTAATAAAAGCGTAAAGAGTTTCTGTGAAAATGGAATATATTGAAATTACATTAATGAAGTTATATAAAGGGATTTTGTTTTCTTGATAAGGCTAAAATGATAGCCCACAACTTTATAATTTGAACTGCTTCTAAGCAAACTGCTGAAAATGTCTTGCACATCTGCACTGCTGCTTACAATTCAAGCTCTGAGGAGCTGGATGCTCCTGGAGATACAGGTCAAAATAATGTATAAGTGAGGTACTCATCTAAAACAAAATCAGAAATTTACTTAGGAATGGTTGAATAGGAAATTTGGTGGGTAACTTTTAATATCTAACAGATTTGAAAGATTGGTTCCAGATCTTTGTTGCAGTTAAACATGCAGACAACTTTAATAAGAACTTAGATGAACGATTCTCAAAAGGAAGAGAAACAAGACAAACAAGGCTTTAGGTCCTCAATGGCCAAATTGTAGGACACCAGTGCTATTAAAAAAACTCAACAGCTGGGATGGAAATTTCCAATTAGGTCCTCTATTAGAAGCAAGAATTTGTTTAACTAGAGCAGCTCATTTGCTGCTGGGTTTGCTATTACCTTCAAGAGAGGTCCACTCAGGGCAAGAGGGTGAGATGCAGTGTGTCTCTGTGGTACTTCCCAACCACTTAACATGTTAGAAAAAATAGTCAGAATAGGGTTGATAAAGTTTTCAGGAGAGAGAGGTAATACACAATCTGAGGACTTCTGCCAGTATGACCAGAGACCTTTGTTCCAAGTCAAAGGCCAGTTTTCTGATTTAGATTATACGTGCTTACAGATTGATTGAAATTTGTATTGAAATATACAAATGTATGAATACATTGAAAATATATTTATCATTCTGAAACATATTTTTTAATTCTCACTCTATATACCATAAGCATAATTTTTGCTCTCCAATACGTTTATCTTATTTGATCAGTGTAGATCCAATGTATGGACGAATGGTAGTTAGAAAACATCAACCTGCAATGTTACAAATTATCCTTAGAACCTTGTGATTTCTAGGATCTTCTTTTGGTTTTAAATACATGTGGAAATTAAATCAAAATTGAAAGCATAATGAGTACTAAATGAAAAGAACACTGAAATGATTTTATTCAGAATTTTTTTTCTAAAAGTGTGAGGAAAATTTTGAAGAAGCAAATTCTCCATCAGTTGTTATCTGAGAAATATTTTTGGAGTACCTTGTGTTCTGACAGGCATGTACTTTTTTCCATGCTAAAATGGTGGTAAGAAGAATTGCCCTGGACTTTAAATCTTTAACTTTTCATGTATTTTCTTCATGATAATGTTGGAGTCCTAGATAAAATGGTCCAACCTAGAATTAATTTTTAAGTGCTAAGAAAGAATTATATTAGCCCATTCTAACACTCTGTGATATTCAGTGATGTGGCTGTGTAGTGGTTTGGTCCAAAATACTCATTACTGTTTACCTTCTGTGACATAAGAATTAGGAGAAAGCAGAGCAGGCACAAAACTCAAAAGAATATAAAGAAGTTTATTAACAGACCTAAAAGAAGGGGGGAAAAAAAAATCATACCACACCTTCAGAACACTTTTCCTCCCCCCACCTTTTCCCCTTCTCCCACTGTAAAAAGACAACCCTTGAGATGTTCAGTCTGTTTAAAAAATTGCCAATACTCAAACTGGCCAGCTGATAGGTTCTGTCAGGTCATCTGTTTGCTTCATTTCACTGTGGTGATAGTCCTCACTTTTAAAATGTTACCAAAGCAAACCTTATGCTACTGTCTTTCGCTGCTCTGAGAAAATGGTGAAAGAGTCAAGAAAATAACCAAGACACATGAAGATTTGGACAGCTCAATGAAAATGTTGTTAGTCATATCAGCTGGTGTGGTAAAGCTGATGACAGACTTCTAAGAACCAAAGACTGTACCCAATTTCTGCTGCCAAAATCTGTGAAA
Organism: Corvus hawaiiensis; assembly: GCF_020740725.1. Lineage (NCBI taxonomy): Eukaryota > Metazoa > Chordata > Aves > Passeriformes > Corvidae > Corvus > Corvus hawaiiensis. Next base: position 31,576,815 of record NC_063215.1, read on the forward strand.
AGTCTTCAAAAGCTGCAGAAACAATACTTATTTTAAATAAAAAAATAAAAAATGCTAAGTGGTGTAATAGAAATTCTGGAATAATGAAAAATAAATATTAACTGACTATGAAAGAAATAGCAGTTGCAAGTAGAGTTTGTCCCTCTTTAACAAAATGCTTCTTTCTTTCCCAAATAGCAGTGTTTGCCCATTGCTTCAAAAAATAAATATATTTGTTAGAGAAATTATACTGTGCTGCACATTGAGAAAAAGAGTCCATTCTGCATTTCAGAGCAATCAACTCACATGGATTTGATTGTTCCAATATTTTAGCATTTGCACATACACTTGTTTCATTACATACAAAATTCTCTAAATCATTCAAAAAATTTCCTTCCATATGGGATTGGATCATATTTGCAATGGTTAATTATGCATATACAAAATAATTCCTGGAAGTTAAATAAGTTTTCTCTTATATTGAAACAAGCCTTTTTTTTAAGAGATATTGTGATCTGTCCTTTGCAATTTCCAGTCCATTTTTGATGCATTACAGTTCTGTAGGTTTTACCACTCAGTTTCTCAATTTTCTAGTTTCAGTAAGCAAGCAATAGTTTTCCAAGCATACACCATGCAGGTTTCTGGTTTGAACATCCATTAATGGGTTTTGAACAGGCAACTGTCCGCCCTGCAACATTTGTATATATCTTCATGGCTGTTTCACTCTAGTTGTTTTGAGACTTTCACAGAGCTCACATCCTCATTTCCTTCCAGTGCAGTGGTAAGGCTCCATAATTTATGTGAGACAGTTAACTTCTAATAAGCTAAACAAAAAAAGAAATTTAAAAAACTGCCAGACCTCTGAGGATTTGTCAAAGGGTTTAAAGAAGAGCTTTAAATATGTCTGCCTTCTTTCTTACGTATTGGTAAGGCTGTAGTGGCTAGTGTGCACGTATTTTCACTGTTTCAGTGCTTGAGAGAACCAAAACATGGGTGGCATAATTCTGGATTTGCACAGAGGTAAATTACAGTATAACTTAATTAGCCTTTTAATTTAAAATACAGTAAGTTTTTTTTATTCCAGATGCCACACACAGAACACAAACACCATACTGCAGCTGCTCCGGCTTTCCATTTTTTTGGAAGGTCTGTTTATTCAAGAGAGTAACTGACTAGAGCACTGTAGTATGTACTTTAAAAGGATATCACTCTATATTTAGATGCACTACTGACTTAAGACTGTATATGATTGAAAAGCATTTAGCAGAAAAGTGTATCATGCATTTGTTCAGTGGCACTGTGAATTTAACTCAGTAGTTACTGTCTTAACTCTTATGTGTTAACAGTTCATGTCTAAAGGAGGGGCTGGGTAGGATACTTGGGCTGATAGGAGGATGATTATGTTAAGTTTTACGTCATGCTGGGCAAGGCGTTAAGGGCTATGTATGGAAAGTGCTTTTGGACATAGATGTGGTGAGAATCTTCCTTTGGTCCCCTTCACCAACCTTGAAGAAAAAATTCTTTATGTCATATTAAGATTGCAGTCGTTCCACTACTGGCTGGATTTCACAAAATGTAGTGAGTTCCATTCCTTTGACCTGTGGGCTTCACTGCAGTTTCCTCCTGGTTTGACTTGCTCGTTTTTTCTGTTCCCTGTTCGGAGGTTGAGCGGTGTTCATAGTAGCTGGATACAATTATAGGAGGAGTTATTTAGAATCATTGGTGCTTAGTGGGCTCTGGACCACAGTGTGAGCTGCTCCTAAGACAGAAGCTGATGGAAGTCAGTGATGAGTCCTGAACACCCCAAGGTGCCAACTGCTGGGCTGTGAATGCTGGCAGCATTCAGAGGAACCCTGTGTGAGCAATCATAAAACTCAAGGTGCTTTGTGCAGGATTCAGTGTTTTCTGACAAACTTCCTCGTTAGAGTATGGTGCCTCAAAAGATAGCTGCAACCTCAAGACTTGCATAAGTCCCTGGGTGAATATATGAATGTGGTCTGGATTTCTTTTTCGTCATTTTAATGCCCATTTTATTTTCTCATTTAATTTCCTCATTTTAAGCACATAATGAGGTATATATTTGCCAAGGTTAATCACCTGGGGCTTTTTTTGTAGTCAAAGGACAGCACACTCATTCAGTTTTCAAAGCTCTGAACTCTTGTATTCATCATGGTTTTGGGAGTTAAATCTAGAAATAGAAATACCTCTTAATATGGAAGATAATCCAATTATAATGGACTGTTAAATGACTTCTAAGATGTGCCTTATAATCAGTAAAATTGCTAACATTGTTAGTCATTAAGGAGCTGTAAAATTATTTGTAAGTACACTCTTGGTTTATGTCTGCATTCTTCCCATTGATGTTAATACATCTGCAGTTCATCATACCCCTTTTTTCTCCTTTTGCTGGTGTGCAAGAAGTAACAGCTCCACTGGTGGTAAGGTGAATGGAAGAAGTGCATTCCAGCTGTTTGTAGACTTCTGTTTTTGTAATGCAGGCAGGGACAGTGCAGGTATTTTTGGCATTTGAAACTAGCTGCTATTAATGTTTAAAAAACCAGACCTACTCCTTAGTAATTGCTATTGAAGTTGCTGCAAACTTCAGCAACTCTCCTAATGTCATAAATAGTGCACCTTGGAAAAGGAATGTTACATAAGCTTTAAGATACAGAGTTGAAAGAGAAGTGATTGCACTGAAAATATACTTTGTTTCGAAGCTTCAAAATGATATAATATTTAAATCTAACATGTCGGGGAAATTTATTGCAAATGTATGTGCAGTTATAAAGAGCAGCAGTTTTCTGCTTTACACTACAACTGTATCATATTGTTTTTGAGCCCAGTTGGAAACCTGCAGGCATTGCTTCATTGCAGATACCATGTAAGAGGATCTTAGTCCATGTTATTTTTCTTCTGAATGATACATTCAGATGTATTGCAACAGTAAAATATTCTCATTTTAATGAGCACTGCTTTGTGGAAGAGTACTATTTACTTCTCTCTATGTTTGAAGGGAAAAAAGTTAACTTCAAAATTTCTTTCATTTTGTTCATCTGTTAGCTGAGATGACTGACTATCAGATTGTGTCAGAGGTAGGTAGGAAATCGGTAGGAAAACTTGTATGCCTTCTGTAGAGGTCAGTGAATTAAAAGGAGCGGGTATAGGAAGGAAAAGCTAAATCCAGAAGTAGTAGTAGGAAAATGTAAACTATGTAGCACTCAGCATTAATTTTCACCATCACTACTTTTTGTGCTAATCTCTATTTCTGTGAAGGAAAAGGTTTTCAGTTTCTTGGGAATCACAGCCCTGGCATACAGTATAAAGGGGTAGGGAAAGCTCAGCCGTGCCGTGAAAATCTCATTTAGGAAAGGATGCTTCGTGTTTTCTTCACTAGCTGTGTGATTGCAATACAAGGCAAGTAGAAGACATGGATTCAGTTTTTTCTTTATGTCCCATCGCACTGTAAAATTCTCTGTTTACCAACATATGAAAAACTGTCCTTTAAGCCAGTCTGGTATGCACAAAACAATTCAATTTTTCGGACTGCTGGACTATATGGAGCAAAACAGACTGAGGATATGTATATAGTCCCCCCCTTACAGGGGATGATACCTGGGCTGAAGGCCCCTGCACCAATAAATGGTTTCATACTGATACTGAGCAGTCAATTGATGAAGCTGAATCTCTAAACAGCCACTGATACACAAACTGGGACTTCTAACTACTTTCCCAGTGTTCTAACCAGTAAGCTCCAAAACCATGCTTGATGCTTTCTCTCTCTCCCTCCTCCCCATCTTCCCCAGCCCATGTAGATAACCCTTGAAAGGTGGAGCGAATTCAGTACGAGTGAAACAAAGGATTTTCTTCATGACATATACAGTCCACCTGTTGAACCATAAGTTGAGTGCTCAAGAGCCAGATTTGGGTGTGGCTTGGGACAAAGGCCAGCAGCCTATGCCTCCCTGAATACTTAGAAGAAAGGCTTCCAGCAGGACAGCTTCCAGAAGTCATTGCATCTGGCCTTGATGGTTCTCTGGATGGGGGAGTCTGCCCTCCCCAGCAGCATGTCATGGTTGCTCAGGGACCACCTAAGTCTCCCACCATTGCAGATTCACTGTATGCACTCTCAAACCAGAGGGTGCAAAGAGAATATGGACTTTTTGGTGAGGAAGAGAGGTAATTGGACATTATAATGGCAGAGGGAAGAAGTCAGATTGTCTACAGCAAACACAAATAAAACATGGAGGTATTTCTGAGACAGTCTGTTACTATGCTTAAGAAACCCCATGCATCTGAGAAAGATTGCTTGGTTTTATTTTAAACAAAGTGTTTTTAAAACCTCAACTGCAAAGGAATAATTTCTAGGTATAATTTAAATATATGGGATGGGTGAAATCCCTATTTCACTAAAATCAACATAAATTTTATTATTTAATGGGATGATTTTGCAGGTTGCAAATCTGTTTAGCTTAATAGAATGCCAGATCATTCCATGTGTCCAGGTGGTTTTCATATTTTTATGTGTCTCATTTAGAGTAGCTTGAAGGATTCATTAGGAATTCTTAAGGAATTTTGCATAAGACATCAAGGCTGTCTTGAGACTGGGGCAGTTTAACCTATACTGGAGGGAATTAACGATTCAGTTTTCTAGCCTCTGAATATTTAGCCTAAGTAAAAAGTTCTCAAACTTGTATTCTTGCTTTGAATATTTTTTTACACTTTAGAATAAAAATTTGATATCTTATTATGAACTAGATCTGATAAGAATTAGTATGCTTTGTGTTTCCATTTCGGAGTTCCAATTTTATCTTGCAGTCTGAAGGACAGCAAGCAGCAAAATTTTTTAACAGACTACAAGCCATTAACAAAAGGGGATCTGAATAAACATATCAGCATAGTCTCACCTTAACCCCATTGGGCATTTATATTCAGTAAAGTCACAACAAGTCACTTGTAAAGAGAACCTCTCAATAAATTCTCACTGTAGTTGAAAATATTTTTGAATATCAGAGAACTTGAGCCTTGTTTGTTACCCACTTTCTTAAAGTTGCCTTCAATAAACCAGAGCTTTCTCTGCTGCAGATGTTTTTACTCAAGCCACTGCAAGGCCCTCACAGGGTACTGCTAAGAGTTTTTGCTAAGCAGTGTTCTAATAACCTGAAAAATACACTGAGACAGTAAATTTATATAACCTCCATTTGTCCTGCAGATTTCCATATTTACAATTGATGCTTAGAATTGTCTTTATTCCTTCCCCTTCTCTACTCCTATTAAATTCCTCATTTTATCTTCAATGTTTTACCAAGAGGTTTCCAAGTGTACACAAGCATAGATGCTGAAAGGCACTGAAGCAAGAGAAGATAAACCTGGCTTTAGGAGAAGAGACCTGATAGATTCATCTGTACAAGCTCAAGCTTGTGTTTGCCAGGTTTTTGAAATTAAGTCATGGCATTTGCTGAGTGACTCATCCAGCAATCCAGTGCCTAGTTGGAGTTTGGATATTCACAGTCACTGATTTGTGTATGATTCATAAATAAACTTTCATGACTTACAATTTTACAGAGCACAGATCTGGAAAATGAACTCCCTAGAGTGTCATGTCAAAAACTGCCTAGCTCTCCTATGTGTTAATAGTTTTCCCATAATGTACTTCGGGAAGTATGTCACTGGTTTAGTTGCTTTCCAGCCAAGAGTACCTTCTTCTAATGACAGAGAGTTTTAGTTTTGTGAGCCTGACAATTATTTGGTCCTCATATCTGTGTCAGTGAAGATTTAGGTAAGTGTGACATTGCTAGGATTGAACTGATTGCTGTCTGACTGATGATATGAGCAATAAGAGCATTATGTAATAGGTGGTGTGGTGTCAAAGTTGATTTTAAAAGTGAAGTAACTTCTTCCCCTGTCCACATATTCCCCCTGCTGGGTCTTCTGCTAGTGCTTATGCATGTGCAGATAGATGTAAATGCAACTAGACCAGGGAACTGATCTGCCTGGAAACAAATACTGTATTTGTTGAGCTACCTTTCTGCCTAACTAGTCCTCTAGTATCACAATACAAAGAGATGTTTTGAGATAGAAAATGTACTTTTTTTCTTTTTTAATAGAACTTAGGAACTGAAATCAGTCCCTAATAGCTTCAGGTAGCATTATATTTCATTCAGGCTCATATGCAGTTTTATGTGCAGGTATTTAATAGCATATATTTTTAATATTTTTAAAATTTTTAAAAGAGTCTGTAGCCAAATGGATGGGTATGCATGTGCTTGAGATGTCTGTCTGCTGCATAAATATTTCATATAAATGTTTCATTATTTTCTAGTTCTAGTGTGCTGAAGAACCAGCAGTCTATTTAATTTCCAATGCTGTATTTTATTCCAAGTATCTTATTTAGTCCATAAATGGACATGTTTGATTTGTGCACTAGACATAAAGGCATTGTTTAATGTAGGCATTTCTTTGAATTTCATACAATTTTGTTACATCTAAAAGCAGTTAAAGAGAATTGTTGTACTTAGGCCATTTGTTGTCTCGATGAGTGCGTCCTGTTTTGATGAGACTCCTCACCCTTTCTTTTCTTGATCTCTAGTATAATATACAAACAGATCAGTACAGAAGTTGTGATAACGTCTCTGCCAAATCATCAGATAGTGATGTCAGTGATGTGTCAGCCATTTCCCGAACCAGCAGTGCCTCTCGCCTCAGCAGCACAAGTTTTATGTCAGAGCAATCCGAGCGCCCTCGGGGCAGGATCAGGTGAGTTCTCCATGCAGCTTCAATTGCATCACACTCCCTCCTTCACTGAGTTCCAGAATACAACCAGAACATCTTGAAACCAGATAGCCACGACGTAAGAATTTGTGAAAAATATTATACACATATAAACTGTCTTCCATTACTGGCCTACGATGACGTTATTTTTGCAGTTGTGCATCTAAAACAGAAAGCAGACTTCCCATGAGGGGATGGTAGATTCATGTATTTATGGCCAGTTGAACTTGAACACAGGCTGTCCTCATTGTTGGCTAAGAATCAATGTAATGAATAAGTCAGTAAGGTCTTAAAGCAGAAATATTACTAGATTTTTTAGTTAAACAATTTTTTTCATAAAAGCTTGGGTTTTCTTTCTCAAAGTATTTTCCTTACCTACCTGCCTTTATTTTGCTGGTTTTGTGTATATGATAAATTTCTAGATTTGAAACTATTATTCATATAGTAATTTTGGTATCTGTGGTTTGAAAGTAGTTTAATTCATTTGCATTATCAATAATCAAATACATCTTTCCTCCTTGATACTAATCTATTCTGGGGTTAGGGCTTTTTAGATGCACAGATTGGTTTTTATTTTCATTTAACTTGATGACAAAACTCCCAGAAACTCTAATGGCTGTAGTATTGGCTTGGTAGTCTTTGATTACATCTGCCAGTTTCTGAACTCTCAAAAATTTGACTTTAAGTGTTGTAAAACACAAGAAGATTTACAAACGATTAAAAAAAAAATCCCTATTAGGAAATCTGCCTAGAAGGCATAATTTACCACTCAGAACACTTCTAGACAGACTCAATGTCTGAGAAGATCAGCTGCAGGAGTTTAGTGTGTTTATTATACAACAGGAAGGGATGTTAGGGAAGCTCAGAAACTGGCCTCTATGTTTGAGCTAGATCCACCTTATTTTCTTTTTAAGGAATGTTCATAAGGGTATTTAAAGTAATATTTCAGATTGGTGGAGGTATAACCTGACAGCTGCAGTAATCCACAGTCCAGCAGAACACTGCAGTGGAACTGTAAATGTATTTAAAGTCATCTCAATTCATGTCTTTAAATGTTGCATTTCATTGTGTCCTAGCTTTTCAGTATTTGACTCTTACAAAGGGCTTTATTCATACCAAAATACCTTATTTCATAGATACAGAATTTTTCTCAACTAGAACCTCTCACAGTGTCTTTGTCAGGTTCAACAAAGTAAGATTTTTTCCCATAAGTATGCCTAACAGATTTTATCAGAAATTTTCCTTGAGTTCAGGATGTGTGATCACAAATATCAGAACTGGGTGAACCCGTAACCTTGTGTGAGCCTGGAAAGGGTGAAACCTGGGGTCAAATCCTCAACCTCTTCCATTCTTAGGGGTAGCAGAGCACTTTGTGTACAGGATTGGGGGAACTCTTATACAAAACCAAGTGTCTGCAGTGGGAGCTCCAGTTCAGCCTCACTCTAGACCAGAAAGTGAGATGTAATTGAAATTCAAATGCCTCCCCTTTCTGATACTGTCCACAGAATCCATACCTCAGAAATTAGACACCTTATGCTTGCTTGCTTTAATCTTCTCTAAATTCAGGTAATACTTCCATAGTGAACAAAATGTATAGTAATAACATACAATGCAGTTCCTTTGATAGAAATATGAGGAAGAAATTAAAAAATTGGGGAAAGGTTTGATTGTATTTGGAACAATATTTTTCATCTTGAGATTCATGCTGTTTAACTCCAGTCTTAAAAGCTATGCATCTTCAGTGGAATTCACATTAAAAAATAGGTTTTTATTAAATTATTTTTCTATCTTACCTAAGCCAGCATGAAAAAGAAGAAAACACCTATTATCTTGGATGGTTCACCTAATCTTCAGACAGGTGTCAAAGACACGGAATTATCCTTTTCTAGCATTACTTGTTGAAGAAACCCTAGATGACTTCTTTAGATTGGTTGCTTTCATTTTTGACATCTAAAATTAGATTAAATCGATTCTTTATCTCAATTACTAATATTTCTTTAAGGTCAAGGAATTAAGGAATTAGAAGTTTTAAGTTCGATTAGTAATTTGAAATTCAAGTTTTATTTTTGCCTCCAAAGAACCCAAAATTAGCATATATCAAACAGGATGGGATAGGATGGGATGGGGTGGTTGAGCAGGAGGGGCAACATTTTTTGTCCTCCTGGTTTTTGTCTTACTGAAACCACATATCCAGCATCATCTTCATTTGGAAGTGTGTCAGGCCAGTGACCATGGCAACTTTGTGAGCATAATGTTAAGAACAAAGTTTGTTGAACTGCCTTTTTTATCCACCTACTTTTGTTCTCCAGATATGTGCTAGGGACAGACCTAGTAAGCATACAGAGGCTCAAAAGAGGTGGCTCAGTTCTGCCATTTCACTCAACTAAGTCATTCAACAAGTATCCTTAGGTACATTTTGTATCCAGAAAGAAAATACACAAATTCACAATACGCAAGCGAGGTTTCTGGTCTGCATCACCTTTAGAAAGGATATCTGCATCTCTTTCTCCATCGAGCAGAACAAAATTATTCCTAGGGCTATTGACCAGCAAGCTGAGCTAATTATATTAAATGGAGAAACATGATTAAGAGTAGTCTGGGGTTCTGATTAGTAACCTGAAGTGAAATGGTGCTCCCAACTTTTTGCATGAGCTAAAAATCACTGGCTAGTTATTCATATTGAGAGTTGTGGTGCCAAATGTCTGAACGTGAAGTGTACCAGTTTAAAGACAGAAGTAGTTTCAGTAAATGCTGTTAGTCAGTATAATGTCATCATCCCTCATATTAATGCATCTGTGAAAACGGATATAAATCAGACTCCTAGACATACGAGAATACAAGATCCTGTCCTCTTTAGGGCTGTCATTAAGAAAGCAATCCTTGGTTGTAACTTGGTACAAATGTCGGAAGGACTGAGGTTTCAGGTCATAGTGAGTGTGGTTTATATCCACTGACTTGATCACCAGTTCTACCAGCACAGTTCCTGACCGTTCCTCCCAAATCCTAATGGAGGAAAGATCCTTTAAAAAAATCTAGATAATCCCTTTTCCATATCAATCTAGGCAGAACTGGTGTCTTTCTATTTTCCCTCAGTTTTGAAAAATTAAGATTATATGATTTGAGACAATATATTCTATATTACCCTGTTTATAGTTATTTCTTTTTTCAAGAAGATTTTAAAACCTGGAAGGATTACTCTTTTTCTTGTGTCTCTCAAGCCTATGGGTATTAGATAGAAGAGTAGGACAATTCATGGGGAGTTTTTTGGCAATTTTTAATTTTAATAATTAACTCCTTCAGTTACATTACTGAAAATACACTATGCTTTTAATATTGTAAAGCATTTATAGAATGAAATGCTATCTGAACAGCAAGCATAACACCAGTTCATGCAGAAAAACACAGAAATATTGTGCTTGTTAGTTGAATCGTTAGATGACACTTGAGCTCTGTTTTGGGACAAAACTCCCAAATTTAAATTTTTGTAGTGTTAGGAAGTTTGAGCATGTTGAAGAAGTTAGTAACACAGAGAGAAGGAAAATCTACCCCTTCCTGTAATAAATGACAAGACCATGCCTAAACCTTTTACAGTAGAAGACTAAATTAATTCTTACAGTACATTTGCAATTGAATTGCCTGTAAGAAAGCTGTGACATAGCATGTATAGAAAATACCATTAGTTAATCTTCATTCTGGAGGTTTTGTTGATTAACACTTCTAATAGGTTGCAAGAGGGAATTATGATTGATGCGAGTTCTAAATATAAGTATATAAAATAGCTTCTTCCTTTCTAATTTGTTTAGCATTTTCAGGTATGTGTTATAACAAATGGCTTTGCGTGGATAAACTATTCTGTATATTAAATTATTCCAAACATCTTTCTTGTTACCATCCTGGGTAACTGCCATGCTCTCTAGTTGGAAGTGCAGAAAAAAATACAAGGAATTTTTGGTATGTGAACAAAATGTTCTGTGACTTCTGACTTGAATCAGAATCAGATTTGTGAATCTGGAGTTGGTATGTATTTGATGAGTGAAGCCAAATTACCAGTCCTTCTTTATGGAGGTTTGCTTTCATCAGTCATGGTCTTTATGCATTCATGATACAGTCGAGCAGTACTTTGTGCCTGCGTATGTTGGAGACATTACTGTGTATGTCTCTGAAACATTTCTCACATCCTAAATGAAGCAGAAGGAAATTTTTTTGTGGTTTAATGCAAATGATTGATAAGTAAGAACCCATGATGATTAATCAGCACCACATGGGCTTGATCAGACAAAGAATGACATTTGCTCACTTAATTAAAAATTATGCCAGACTGTGTCATTGCATCACTTTTCATTTGTAGCCTGCTTATGCAAAGATACCCGGACTTCTTGGTGCCGTTAAGTAGGGAACTGTCATGCATGGTAAAGGTGAGGTGGAGGCTTCTGTTTTGGAGGAATAACAAGCTACCATAAGGTGTTTCACTTATATCCGATTTAATAAAATCTGCTAAATTTATGAAAGACTAAATAGCTTACTTTAAGGAGAATTTGTCTCAGTGTATCTGGATTTCAAACAAATAGTTCCTGCATTAGGAATATTACTGTTATCCCTCATTTTAAATTTGAAAACCACATCTTTATTAAGAATTATATTTTTTTTATCTTGATCAATGTGTGGTATAATATCATTATGTCTGTGCCAAATTTTAATCGGTTTTTACATGCTTTTTTTAATTGAATGCTTAAGTGTAACTAAAATATTTTATATGAGTTTATCAAGGAAAGAGGATAATGTAATGGGTTGTAACTGTGGATTTAAGCCAGTTCTAATTTATTTCACATGTTACGCCATGCCACTGAATGGCTTGTGTGACAAACTCATATATGCTTTTTGGGATTTATATTCTCTGTACATCGCTGAAGTTTGTACTGTTAGACTCTATCTGGCAAACATCTTCTTCCCTGATTTCCATAACAGAATATACAACTTGCATGTAGCTGTTCTTTCAGTACACTGACACTTAGCTCTAGTACACTTGAACTTTAAAACAGGAACAATGGAGTAGAGAAATGATGATTCATGACCAAGTGAGGAAGTGGTTGATGGGTTGATAGGCAATGGGTTCAGAGGGATAGAGACAGCCAGGACCTCACAAACAACAAAACAGGGCAGGAAGGAGCCACACAAAGTGTATGCACATGAAAAAGGATGTGATTGAGAGAAGACAATTTAGGGAAAGCTCTCATACCTTTAGTGGGAAATCAGCACAAGGGTGTGGCTCTCCAGATGGCCTATGCTCTAAAGCATGGGGAACAAACAAGAGGAATTAGAGGTTTGTGGTGCAGCTGCAGGGCTATGGTCTCACCATGATCACTGGGAAGTGGTGGGATAGCTCATACTACTGGAGTGCTGCAATCCACGGAAGCACAGGACAGGATAGCAAGGAAGGAGTGATAGGAAGGATAGCAAGCCCTTTGTGTGAGAGAGCAGAATATGCAGGCTGATGAACCAGCTGAAAGTTCATAGCTCAGGATTTGAGGCCCAACCAATGTCATGATATTGTGGGTGTCTGCTATGGACTTCGTGATCAGGAAGAAGAATTAGATGAAGCCTTCTTCCAGTTGTGGGTTCTGGTTTCCTTGGAGAATTTAAACCATCCTGGTATCTGCTGGTTGAGCAATGCAGTAGGGCACAAGTAATCCAGGAGGTTTCTGTAGTGCACTGATGACCAGAGGGAACGTCTGGGGCAAGGACTCAGCAGAGGATGATCAGATCAAGGAACATTTAAATAAACTGGACATGTACAAGTTATTGGCACATGACAAAGTGTACCCATGAGTACTAAATGAGCTGGTGTTGACTGATGTCTTTACAAGGCCACTCAATAACCTTTGGAACATGGCAGTCAGGGGATGTTCTTGAAGACTTGAAGAAAGAAATCATCACTTCTGTCTTCAAGAAGGGAAAGGGATCTTGGAAACCGTCAGCCTTATCTCAACCTCTGAGTAGGTGAGAGAGGAAATAATCCTGGAAACTATTTCCAAACATATGTCTAGAACAAGGGGGTGATTGTGGATAGTCAGCATGAATTTACAAAGGGCAAATCAAGCCTGACCAGCCTGATATCCTTCTTTCATTCGCTGATGGATGAGAGCAGAATATCAGATGTTCTCTGTCTTGTCTTTAGTAAGATTTTCAGCACCCTTTTCTAAAACACCCTCATAGACAAACTGAGGAAGTACAGCCAGGTTGGCAGAGGAAACTGGCTGAATTCCAGGTTCAGAGAATTGTGACCTGTGACACAAAGTCCAGCTGGAGGCAAATCACTTGTGATGTATGCCTGGGGTCAATATTATGGCAGTACTGTTTAACATCTTCATTGGTGTTTGGAATGATGGGGAAGAATGCACCCTCAGCAGGTTTGCAGACAACAGAAAACTGATTGGAATAGTTGATATAGTAGGGGGATGTGACACTATTCAGAGGGACCTCGACAGGATGGAGAAATCGGCCATTAGGAACCTCATTACGTTCAACAAAGGAAATGAAAAATCCTGCAGCTGAGGAGGAGTAACCCCATGTGCCATTGCAGCCTGGGGGCTCACAGCTAGAACTCAGTTTTGCAGCTGGAAATCAGCTTTTGAGGAAAGACCCTAGGATGTGTGTGGATGCTAAGATGAACCTGAGCCAACAATGCCTCCTTGCGTTTAAGAAGACCAACACCATCTTGGGCTGCATTAGGAAGAGTGTTGCCAGCAGGCTGAGGAATGTGATCCTTCTCCCTCAGCAGAGCTGAGTAGCTCTAGTGAGACACATCTGGAGTTTGAAGTCCAGTGCTGGGCATCCCAATACAAGAGACATGGAACTGCTGCAGCATGTCTAGCAAGGGACCATGAAGATGGTGAAGGGATTGGAGTGTCTGTCATACAAGGAGAGGCCAAGAGAGCTGAGTGTTCACCCTGGAGTAGAGAAGGCTCAAGGGAGATCTCACTGATGTGCACAAATGCCTGCTGAGAGGGACTGGAGAAGAAAAGGCCAGACGCATCTCAGTGAGAGGATGAGCACAAGCTGAAATAAGGCAAATCTCACTGAAACATGAGAAAAACTTTTTTTCTGCAAAAGTTATTAAACACTGGAACAGGTGGTGCAGAGATTTTGCACAGTCCAAATATCTGGGGATATCCAAACCCCACGTAGATATGGCCCTGAGCAACCTGCTGTTATGACCCCTGCAGTATGTAGGAGAGTTGGACTATGCAATCTCCAAAAGTGTCCTTCAGCCTCAGTTGTTCTGTGACTCTCAGATTTTCATTTCATGCTGCTTATTATGCTGTTCTCTTGCACAAAATGCTCAGTGTGTTTAGTTTGGAACCAGGTGAAGTAACTGGAGGTTTGCCTTCTCACTGAGGACAAACAGCAGCGCTGAGCTGCAGATCTTTCAAGGTGATATAGCCAGAGGCCACTCTCTGGATTGGAAATAGATTTTCTCCCATTGGTTTCCCATCTCCCCACGTTGTACACTGGAACTAGTTTGATACAATTTATAGTGGTGAGGGGCTAGAGAGAGTCTGAAGGGTCTTCTGACCTCTTCTCAGGCTTCCCAATAGTGCTGTTTATTGCATCATAAATGTATGTGATGTGACTGGTGCAATACGGTGGTTCAGTCCTTCCCTCGCCCTCTCTTTAGACCAGGACTGCATCCAGCCTTCCCAGCACACTGGTTCACTAAAATGCACTGCACCACAGGGCCAGCTGAGCAAAGTTTAACTTCTTGTCATAACAGTGAAGGAAAACAATATGCCAAGGTTTTTCATGCATTTGATGAGACTGAGGTCTGTGTTGAAATAAAGAAACCCACTCATTTAATGTTAATTACAAAAGTAATTAAAGTCTTTATATCGAATTTGTGCTACAGTGACTAAGGGTGTAATCAAGATACTTTACTCATGAAGAAAATGAAATGTAAAATCTTTTCATTATTGCTATAAATATTGCAAACAGAACTAGTGGAGGCAACAACAGACGAACACCAAAGCTTATTAATCAATAAAAGTAAATCACCTGGAAAATGGAAACGAATTCACAAGTCATTTCAGACTGGCTTTGTGGGGGATATTCGCTATGCCCCACTCATTATCTAAACCTGGGAGAAGATCCTGAAAATGTGGGGAGTATAACAGATTTTTCGTACCCTGCCTAAGTTTGATCCTGTATCTCTTAACTAACCAGTGTAAGGGCAAGTTCATATTATATAAAGAAAGGATTGAGCTGTATAAACTTGCAGTGGAATATGCAGTGCTGGAGCCTAGCATAAGAGGGATCTGTTGTATATATTGGGTAAAATTAGGTATTCCTGGGGTTTATAGCTCTCATTACTGGTATTCTGTATAAAAATAAATGTTATTTGAATTATTCAAGATGTTATCAACCCAGACCCTTGTCTGGAAAAGGATACATCACATACTTGGAATCAAGGTGGTTCCTCATTCTTGGATTCTGAGAGCCTTCAGGGTGTCATACCAGAAGACACAGTAGATCATCTTGTGTGCTGTATGTGCTGTGGCACTGCTGAGCAGATTAAAAAAACCCCAAACCCTTGCATGCCTTGTGCATGCCTAGCTGTGTGCCATCAGGTGATAATCATCACAGTGCTCTGGCAGCATGCTGAGCTGGGTCCCTTGCTCAGAAGTAGATGTCAGCAATATATGAAGAGCTAGATCCTATTAACTACAAATCTCCACAGCTCCACAAACAGTGGTGTGGCAATATCAGTCTGCATCACGTTGAAAGCTGGTCCTTAAATGGCATTTTCCAAGGGGTTTTTCCTGGGTTTCTGCTTAAATTCTGCCATGAGCAGCATTTCAAAGCATCATTGTGGAAGGTCTGTTCCATATTTCTCAGGCCTAAAGCACCACACAGTCAATTACATACCTGCAGCAGTAGCAGAAATGATGAATTCTGCTGCATGGGTATTCACATACAAATCAGATCAACCTTTTCAGTCGTCACATTTCTAAAGAATCTTGGACCAAGTTCTCAGTTGCTATTTATCTTCCATATTATATCTGCTTCAAAGCCTGCATAGCTAATGTCTTGCAAATTTATAAATGACTGAAGTTTTGCTTTATCAGCTGGGCTATGGATCACCAGAATCAATGCTTCAATATGATTTGGTTTTAATCAGCTGTCAAAGCTCCAGTGCAATGGTACTCATTGAAAAGCTACTCATTTCTTTTCTTAGTGTGAACTGGTATGGCTTTGGGGACATAATGCTGTTGTTCTCTTTTCTGAAGTTCCCATTTTTAATGGTCAAAATTCTGCATAAGTTCCAATTTTTTAAATTATGTCTCTGCAAATTTAACTTAAGAGTATTTATTGACCCAGGTATTTCTTTCTTGTGGCAAATTGTAGATCCCGCAATTTTCATGTGCAAGATTTTTTAAGATGATTTGGCTATATTTCATATAAGTATGAAATCCTACGTCTTCTATGTAAATTGGAATTCCTCCTTTCTAAGAAAGAAATAGAGATACTAGAACTAATCTACACTAATTAAAGTAATTCATATATTTATAATGCAATAGTTCTTTAGTGTTAAAAATGTAAAAATAACAGTCTTTTTTTCTGGATTGGAAATTTAGAAGCCAAAAAACCAACATGAATTTCACAGGAAAGTGGAAACCCATGAAACTAACAAGTCTACACTCAAGATAGTGACATGTTTTTACAAGTATTAATATTTTTTTAATGGTTATTGATAACATTATGCTGTGGAACACCTTGACATAAGGGTAATATTTTAAATCTGGGTTTACAAGGAAGACTAGTTCATCTCTTTATTTAAAAACAGGGAGACTTCTGTGTGTGCTTAACAAACAGCTACCTTAATTCAGCTTCCTCCTAGAGGAGTAACTGATCTTTTTCGACACACAGAGATATTCTAAACAAAAATCTAAACTCCTTATCTTGTTTTTACGTACACCAAAAGCTCGAGCTGTTGGAAAACTTCTCAGTCTTCATGTAACTGTGTTGAGTAGCAATAGTATGACTGCTACTTTGCTTAAAATACAACAACTAAAATAGAAAAACATGGATACAGGAACAAACAATGCAAGCCTTGAAAGATGATGCAGTTTTATTACAGTGCATTGTGAAATTTGTAGTTATTGCAAATTCCCTAGCAGGGTTATCAAGGACTAAGAGCTTCACAAACGTGGACAACTGTGTTGCAGCTGTCATCAAAACTGATAAATGAAGAAGGGGGTTTTTTAAAACTTCAGGATGGTAATAGTGTTCATTCTTGAAAAGAAAGTATTTGCGCAACAAAAAGCCTAATCAAGATTTTGAGGCAAAGCCAAACTTGTTTAGAGAATGAGGCAGGAATTGTAGAAAGATAAAGAATGCTCTTCTCACTTGCCTAGTTTATTACTGCTCTGGGAAATTACTCTGCCCCATAGTTTTTATGTGATTAGTGACAACTCATTTCAGACATGTCTTTGTTGGTGACCATATGCTGCCTGTTGCATGGGAGTTTATTGTGTCTTGATGCTGTGAATTCAATCTCCCTATCATGTGGAAAGTTTGGAGCAGAACTCACACATGATTCTTTAAGGTTCTCGTTTGTTTAGCTCAGTGACAGTGTTAAGAGACTGCACAGTTGCATGGTTGCTGAGTTCACCACACAAAACATTGTGATGGCACATGGAAAAGCTTTCTATGCGAAAGCAGAGAGGATAGTGAGTGCTTTGTGGCTACAAAAGAGAAACTGACCATCTCGGGGGGGGTCATAATATAATAAATACTTGTGCTGGGACATTGAAAAGACCTTTTTCATTCAGTTTCAGGAATTTTTAGGAACTGTTTTGTTTTCAGAAAGAGTGATGAATAGAATTCATTCCTCAGTTTTCTTATTCTCTTTCTGCTTCAGTATCACCATGAACTCTTTCCTACCAGGCATTATTGTCCATTATACTCTTTTTTATACTCCAGGCAGGTGACTTTGTCTTGAGTCATGCCTGATGGCCAACAAACTTGCAGCCTCCCTGCATCCTGGACAGTCTAGCTAATTTCTCCCAAATGCAGAATAGGCAAGAGGTGCAATTCCTGGGAAATACTGACTTTCTGCCTCTGAGCTGGAGGCAAAATAGTAATATTCAGGAAATGTACAATCTATTTAGCAATAGGGGCTGCAAGTGAGTGCAATGTCACTTTGCAACAAGAAGGTTTCCTGGTATCTTAACAGTTGATCTCTTTGAAATCTTTTAATATGAGAGGTATGACTTAAAGAAGTTGTTTTACCAAATTGACAAGTACTCAAAAGAATTGACAGGTACTCTATGTGCCAAATAGAAGGATCACCTCACTGGAATCTTTCAGTGAGACACTGGCCACTTCTCAAAGTGAAATGAATTTATAATTTTTTTGTTGTTGCTGTTTTTGGGGTTTTTTTTCTTTTTATTTCCTTCAAAAGGGCCAGGCAATCTGCCATGGTATATCAGGTGGAACTTAGAACAGATAAAAGAAGAAATTTGACTATGGGCAGAAACCAGGCATGTAAAATTTCTCCCTAAATTTTTCATGTTTGATGATCAGAACAGATTCAGGTAACAGGCAAGGCATTTTGCATCTAAAATCTCCACAGTGCAAGCATCCACTGCAATACTTGAAGTAATTTGCCAATCCTACTTTGTTTCTGATTATCCAAATCACTGCAGCTAAAAACTGAACACCAAAAAAGTTTTATTGGCTGTGCACTTCCCAGTTTCATTAAAGAGAGAACTATATTGAGCATGTACTGCGATTAGTTAATATTGCTGCTCAGGTGATCTGTCTTGGGGCAAGGACAGGCACTCTGATGTAACCTGAGTCACAGCTTTTGCTTTTTGCAGGGGGGAAATAGGGGGCAGTAGCCTCCAAGTTATTACCATGAAGTCAAGATATATGAAAACATTTTAGATAAGCTGCTTAAAAAATAAAATGTATCCTCTTTACCCCCGGAGAGTATATTACAGATGGAAACTTCTGGTTCTGAGGTCATTTATGTACAACACCAAGGTTAAGCCAGAGTAATTAATGTTCTAATTATTCATTATCTAAAGATAATGATTTTTGAAAATCCATCATTATAAACTGCTTTATGTGTCTGTCAGAGAGGGAGGGAGATGGAGTCTTTAATCCCTTCAGAACATCTGTACATGAAAAATGTGCTATGGAGCATTGCTTCTGCATTTTTAATTATCCAATTATGTTTCAACTTTCAAAGAAACTGTCACATCACCAGCAGTCTTTCTTAATGATTTAAAAAAGACTGAAAAATTATTTTAATTGGTTTTTTCATTTAATTACTGCAGTTGATAAAGATGAAATGTAATCCATAAACTTTTAGTTTAAGAACATTATGCTAATATTTTAAACAGGCAGTACTTGTTCTTTTTAGATTAAAGAAATGTAGGAAAATAGTTTTAGCCATGGCTCAGACCTCAGAGTACCTCTCACTTGCTTTATCTTCATTTCAGTTTACTATATTTTTAAAAATTTTATCTGCATTTTTTTTTGTTAGTCCTGACCTTGCAGTGTCCCGTTTAGCTTTTCAGATTCTTCTCCTGCATTTCCTATTTTGTTGCTATTGCCTGTTGCTATTATTTACTTTTGTAATGGAATAGCAAGCAATCTACTTCATATCAACGAAATGGGATTTTTTTCATGAAGAGCAGTGAGACCACAGGTACTTCAGTACCTCATGATTTAGAGGGAAAAAAGCAACATGGGAAAAAAAGCAACAGGGAAAATAATGTTACTCCTGAATATCATGCAAAGAAAGAAAAACTGAGGAATTCAGCTTTTTTGATACTGAAGAAAGTTTCCTTCAGTGTTGAGCTACACATTTTTGTATTTTTCATACACACACCCCCACCCCCAGTATCTATTTTCTTGATACAGGTTTAACATTTACATCCTTTCTATGTTTGGTACAGGTTAACAGAATATGTACATGACTATGTGCAGTCAAATTTGGGTCATTTGAGCTGTTTACCTTTTGATTCACATTAGCCTTTCCACATCAGCATTAATAGCAATAGTTAACCCTGAACAGTGCTCCTGGGGTGGCTGCTTTTGTGTTGGTTTCATTTTATGATTCATGTCATTAGCTGGCTTCAGGCTGATGGTGCCTTGGGTATGTGCAGGCAGACACACAGGCTCCCACATACAGAGACAATTGCTCTGCTTGTTTCAGAGAATATAAATTAACTTGAAATGTTCATGGCAAATAATAAAAATCTGCTTATCTTTTGCTTGGAAAATAGTTAAAATCTGCTTATCCTTTGCAATGTTCAGACTTACTTTCTGAATTGTTATTCTTTCGTTTCGTGGAGAAATGCTAGTTTTGCAAGTTTAAAAAATAGAAATCGGTCAGAGCTGTGAAACGTGCACAATTCAGTGGTCAGTGTGCTGCTGAGAAAAGCATTTTCACAACCCAGATTATGATATACTGTATTCCAATATGGAAATTTCCTAATCTTCCAAAGTAGGAGTTTAACCAGTTAAGCTCCCAGAGGAGGCTTCTGTAAGGCAATCTTCCCCAGCCCTTGCCTCGGTGAGAGTTTGGGGCTGGGGTGTCATCCCAGAGGGAGCATCTGTGTCGCTGAGTGGCACTTCCATACCATATAGGAATATTGTCAGCAACAGATACAACCTACAAATTACTGATGTTCAAATATCTTAATACACCAATAGGACTCTAATATAGTGACTTGACAGCAGGAGCAAGGGGTTTTTTTTTAAACCTAATAGCTATTTCATAGATCTAATGCATGATTAATGTGCATGTTAAATCAATATGTAGTTCCAGTTGGTACAGACTGTACGAAATTACTATTTAATGATGGTCTAAAAAATTCTTTTGACTAATTATAATATAGGATATATGTTTGTCCTTTGGTTTGTAAAGCCCCATGCTTCAATTAATTTATTAAATGCTAATGAATATTTATAAATATTTATTAAAAATTGTACTGTAATTTATCTTGTAGAAAATGTTCTATATCATATGTAAATATAACTATATTTTCTTCAAATGACAGAGAAATTTGTAGATAAGTAATTAAGTGTTTGTATTTATTGATTATATATCATACAATACTAATAACAAGACATTTTTAGAAATGTAATGTTTTTCATTATAAAAATATCTGCCCTTTGGTCCAGAACTATCATGCATTTAGGAGATTGTTAGTATTCATGAGCTACCTCATTGCAAAAGGGTGCCATAGGGGCTATGAATTAGTATGTGATGCTGCATTCAGCAGGAGAGAGGAGAAGGGCAGTAGCTTGTGCTGGTGGGGGCCAGGGATTCTACTGAAAGATTCAAGTTGCTGCAACTGTCTGCAAAGAACTTACAACATCATCTACACAGCAAGGAGTACAGGGCATCATTTATTTACTCATGGCTTGCATTACTGGAAAAATGGGTGGAGAAAAAATGAGGGATCATAAAAATAAATACCTAAAGTATTTTTTTATACATCATCAGTAATTCTAAGAGAATGAAGGAAATGCTGTAATTTTAGCAATGGCTAATCATTTCAGAATTTTTCTGTGAAAGGATATACTTCCAGCTATTACATAGGTGAGTTTATGATCAAGTGTTTTTCTAGCTTTCTTACTACTGTCTTATTATCTTTCTTTTTCAGAGGGAATGTGCAGGTATTTTATGTAATCACTGAGAGATACTGAGTGTATATCTGTATGCCAATTTTCTCAACTCAAATGATTTGTCCAGTATGCTTTTATGGATCTTGAATGCTTATATATTAGTTATCTGTACACAGAAAGATATATAATGATTTTATACAGGTACTTGCCTTCGTTTCAGTTCAGTTTGTTTCAGTTAATATAAGCAAGTATAATCCACAATGCCCTTGTAGCATGCTCATCTTATCGAATTTGTTTCAGGGTTAATTTTTATGCTATCTTGTAACTCAGACTACTTTTTGATTAAGTTTTTTGTCTTAATAGCTCATTCTTCCTGCCCACTGATGCAACCTTCAGGTAGGGGCAGCTTGCAAAACTGAATGTGTTGCTTTCTTTCAAAACTCTGATAGCTCACGTGTAAATACAGTCTTGATTTTGCCTCGTGTAGTTCAGATACCACTTTAGATGGGATCTATCTCAGCTGCATAAGTTTTGGCAGGAAATATAAGCATTTTTCTCTTCGTAGAGGGAGCAGTGTCTTCCCCACTGATGCAGGAACCTCGGGGTAGTGTCTGACCCCAGTGCTGGGGAGGCTCCTCTGCTCTTTCTGGGGTCAGAGGGAGGTTTTCTTTATAGGTTATAGTAAATTTTAAAAAATTAAGTTAAAAATCCAGTGATTCTTTTTACATGCTGAATATCTGTGAAGTAATACACAGGCCCATATAGATTGTCTGTAACCTTCTTAATATGCACATCAATTATGTTGCTATGACTGTAATTAGAAATCCTTAGAAATAACATAAGACTTTTGCTGAACTATTCATCACAAGAATTGCTAAAAATCATAAAATAATTGTAAATAAAAACTTAGTGAATTAGTTAATTTATGACTAAATGGACTATACTGATAAATATATTACTCTTCATTATCCTGCTACAGAAAACTATATTTATTTATTTTGTTATGAGAACTACATATAATTTAATAATTTACCAATTTTAGCCACAAGCCTGCAAAAACTTTCATCTGCATTTAAATGAATGTGTTAATAATCCCAGCAAGTCCAGAGAAGGAAATAAAAATTTAGTTATGTTATTACCAGAATGGTTAAGTTCAAAGGGATATATTCATGCAGGTCCTTTTCTTCTTTGTGCTTCATAAATTAAACTCTAACAGTAGTGAAGAAAGCAAGAGTGTGAGCTAGGAGCTTTTTCTTCAAGTGATAACCAGTAATGTAATGGAAAATTATTGTGTTCTAAGGGTACTCAATTAGGTGGTATAAGAATGCTGAATTTTAAATGCCCATTCTTTTGAGACTGTTTCAGTTAATGAAAAATAATAAACTAGCACAGGGATTAGATGAACGCATAAGAAACTTAATCTGTTTGCTTTTTTATGACAAGAGGAAGTATTGGACAGCTGTAGTATCCTTGGTCCTATCCCATTATACCCATTTCTAGTAAACTAATAGCTATTTTGTACTAGTACACTAGAATGTATTTCCTAGAAAAGTAGGGCTTTGTATTTGCAAGGTAGAAACAAGTATAAGATTAATTTGAATTCTAAATTTCTCTGGTTTTTTTTTTTTAAGATAAATCTTCTAGTTCCCTCTAGCTGTTGCAAAGAATCAAAAATAAAATTTATATGTCTTTGAAAAAAGCAAATTTTCTATTATTCAGAAAGTTCCCATATTCCCTGAATTAGTGAATTAATACATCAAAAATGTTTTTTTTCCAAAAGTTACAATACTATCCTGTCTTATTTCTCAGCTGATGGACATCAGTGCCTCCTAAATACATACTAAACAAAGTGAAATTACAGCATTTCAGGTAAATTGTTAAAAAAAAAAAAAGGTGAAGGCTGGCACAAAAACATAATGATTTTAGTATTTTTATAAACACCTGAAATTCAGTAGAGCAAATTCAATAATATGGCAAATAATTCTTTAATTGCATGGCAGATTTTATAGTCCATTGAACCTTAGTGCTGGAAATTATAGGTTTATCAATCAGTATGTCAGCAAAGCACGTTAATATAGTTCAACAGGTGCTCTCAAAAGAAGTATTTGCTGTTTCTTTCCTCTCTCTTCCTGACATATCGATGCATAAACTCAAGAATTGATAGAATTGACCACTCCATGGCTCAAAATGGGAACAAAATAACTACAGAATGCTTTGTGTAGGGGCCATTGTTGGCAATGTAGAAACAGTCACTGAAATCCAATTCCAAGTGCTGATAGAAAGAAATTATCCACGTGGAAAGGAGTTGTCCATGTTGACTCAAAGTAGGAAGTAGGATCCCTCAGAATGAGGCCTGTGTGGTTCTGCCCTCTCCTCGAAATGGTGAAGTGTCTCTTGCTGCAGAGAAGAAACCAGTTAACAGTGTTGCCTTCTATCACCCTAGAGGCCTTTTCTTTGATATTTGTATATATATGTGGAAGACGGTATTTTTTGAGTTGGTTTGGTTTTGTTGGTTTTTTTTCCAGCTAAAATTCTTCCTAGAATGATTGAATATGTCTGTGTGTACGCTCACATTTATGTGAGAGAGTGCTTGCTGGGCGAGAGTGGTGATAAAATACAAAGGAATTCTATACGGAAACATCAAAATACATACTCATGTTTTTGCTTTGCAAACCCAAAAGCCAGTCAATACAGTTTCTCTGGGACAGGAGGGAACACGACAGAACCTATTTTAAGCTCAGTGTACCTCGGGTAGTGCACTAAAATGTGTTCTTGAATACTTTAGTGCATCAAGCAGCTTGTACTGTTTGATGGTGGCAGCTGTTTTTTTTATCTGAGCTTAACAGGAGCAGATCCTAAGTGCTGAGGGTAGTTAAAAGCCTATGCAGAGGTTGATACTGGTCTTTCTATTAAGTGTTGTCTATTCAAAGACTTTACTTTTCCAGCTTCATTTTCAAAAGAATACTGTCTATTTTTACGTGCTCTTACCTATGGTCACACATTAGTAACTCTTGGTAACTGCCAGTAAAACAGGGATACACTGTTTTAATTATAGCTTAGGGATACAGTTTTTTATACTTTCCTGGATCTGTCTTGGGACAGGAGTGATTTGAGCTCCAGCAGGGCCCAGATCCATAGAAGTGACGGGATATCATCTCTTCTCCAATTGACCCCTTCATTTCCACCTGGCCTGATTTTCTATCTGTCTGAAACTTGGCATGACATAAAGAAGCCTCTAACCCCACTCTTTCTAATTTTGACTGGGGGAGAGGGAGTGAGGGGTGGATGTGAATGAGGGACAGGAGCAGGCCATTGCATCTGCTGGGAAGGGAACTTGCTGGGAGAGACAGAAGGACTGTTGGTTAACAAATAAATTTGACTTCAAAATACAGAATTACTGAAAAAAAATTCCTGAAATTAGCATGTAGGTCTACTAATCAGCAATACAAGATTAAGGAATTTCCTACATGCCTGGCTGATTTAACAACTGCATCTGAAGTGAGTCCAGCTGCAATTTAAACTTCTGTGTTTCTACAGAGTGACAGCTAACTTTATATTGCCATTAGAGCTAGGGCATTGCTTGGTCATAGCAGTAGGACTGTGTATTAGTGTGTCCTGTGAGTATTTGAGACTGTTTTCTAGACTCTGTGTGTGAACACTTTATATGCCTCTATGTACAGGGGCAGAAAAAGGGTCTGTATAGAAACATTCAAATGCAATGCAATAGCTAAAGGAACTCAAACAGAACTGACAGAGCTGTTCATCTTTCTGTCAATCAATGAAGGTTCCAGTGGGTTATTAGGAATTTTGCCTCAAAATTATTTTGCCTTCATGCTGTGATTATTGCCCTTACCTTTAATGAAGTGAGAGAGTGAAGACCTAAAATATACTACATATTACATTATCTCTGTGAAAAGTATGAAAATTTAGATGATGGTATCTTCATTTCTATTTGGTCTTAAGGCTTTGGTGAACAGTACTGATAGATGTATATGTTAAACTACTGGCCTGTGTTAATTTTGTTTGGTTCTAAAATTGCTGTTTTATTTGTTTCTGTATTGTGGGGACATAGACAGGGAAGCTTCAGATAACTTTTAAATGTCTCTCTTTCTGTCGCTCTGAAAAACATGGGGAAGTGTTCATTTTATTTATTTCCCTCAAAGAAGTGGAGAACAAGCAATAGTACTGGAAAGATGTACTGTGAGGGGCATCGAATTAAGCTTTACTTGTGAACCAAATAAATGGAAATGTATCAAGACTTTAAATTAATTTACTGATTAAAAAAAAAAGGCTTTTGGAAATGCTGTTGCACAGACAAATTAACATGTTTGTTTTTACTTTGTAACTGTAGTACATTTACTCCTAAAATGCAAGGCAGACGGATGGGGACTTCAGGGAGAATCACTAAGAGCACAAGTGTGAGCGGAGAGATATATAAGCTGGAGCACATTGATGGGAGTCAGTCGGACACGGCTGTCGGCATGGTTGGAACAGGTGGGAAGAAAAGGCGTTCCAGCTTTAGTGCCAAAGTGGTTGCCATAGTGTCTCGAAGGAGCAGGAGCACATCTCAACTTAGCCAAACAGGTGAGTGAGACACACTCTTTGGAAACAGGACTCTCACCAAACATGGTTTACCATTATTTCATCTGTGGCACCTGTGTTACATGTGTATGAATATAGACCGCTCAAGAGAGATTTTCCAGCTGTAAATAAATTTCTGAGATACTAATTTTCTTTGATTATTAAACATTTGCAAGAAAAAAATATACAAATGCCTTTTAGAATATGTGCCATAGTTGCTTTCTGTCCTGATCAATGAAAAGCGTTGTCTCTTAGAAGCCTTGTTCACAGGTAGGCCAGGAAATGCAGAGAGAGATGTGTAGGTATCAGCAGTGGATAAGTGTTTGGCAAAGACCACTATTTATATGTATAGGAAATTTCTTTAGCAGAAGAGTTGAGTGTGAATGTGGGAACTGAAATCTGAGCAAATGAATGGCAGTTATGCAACTGGGATAAAAGGTTGTACCTGTTGTGGCATAAAATATGTTTTTAAAAACTACCTTTGTTTTCTTAGCTGAGAGTAAATCCAATGCTTTAATTTTTTTTAAGTAACACTGGCAAATTGGGGTCAGTGATTTCAGATAAATTAGATGACAGCATGATGGTTCTTTAGGAACATAAGCCTTCCAACTCTCTATTTCAACTTCAGAAATCTTAAAAGCTTCCTATCAGCATAGCCTCCAGGAACAAAAGCTCATACAAAAAGATACAAAAGGGAAGAAGCATGTTTTACAGTCCCTGTCCTGCTCCTGAACCCCAGTGAAGACTTTTGCTTTTGTCTTCAGTGGGAGCAGGACCTGACCCCAAGGGTTCTTTCTTGCTAAAAGAAGGAAAACAAAGAGGAAAAGCTTCAACCTAGCATAGAATGCACTCATATTTCAGCATTCCTCTCACATAATCAGGGTATCTAAACTAAGGTAAGTAACAATATTGTTTATTTGTATCATCAAATATTTCACCCCTTTTCCCTGGTTTTCTTTTATTGCCAGATGAACAGTAGACTTGATTCTTTCACAATGTAAAGCTTGGTCAGCTTTAACAAAAAGATTGTTATACTTTTCTACACTACTCATGAATTTTAAGCTAGAAAGTATATAATCATGGAGTTGAACCAAATGATAAATGAAACAGGTCTGTTTTAAGCCCAGAACTGTAATTAATATTGTGTTTCTCAAGAATACACTGTGACTAAGTATGAGACTCGAATATAGATAGTTGCATACAATAAGATGCTATTTTAGATATGTCAGAATCAATGGCGTGCTCTGTAATTAATAAAAAGTGGTGTTGTATTGTAGACAGGATTTCTAGGTTGATGTTTTAGTCCACTTCCTATATATACTTACATTAAGTATTTTACAGAATGGTTTTTGTGGTTTGATCTGGCATTCCTTTCTAGCTCCTAGGTCTCATTGAAATAGGAATTGCTGTGACAGACCAAACCTTTGCTCTATCTTACTCAGTAGTCCAGCTCTCACTGGGAACAAGGACTGTTAGCCCAAAGGGAAGGCACCAGACACAGGATGACTTGCCTTGCAGAAGCCCTGACTCACTTTTGCCAGTGAACTTATTAAATAACTTAAAATCTGAGCTGTGACTTCCAAATAGTATCATCTATTTAAAGCTCAGATTTTTGTGTTCTTCATAGAAAGCTACTATAAATCTCCAAATTTTGCTTGATGTAAATTTCAAAGCAATAGGAATTTTGCAAGGAATGGAACTTCTAAACTTGTAATGAAACTCAAAGAGCAAATCAAATATGAAAAATATGGTTATATATTATTCATGATTGTAAAACAGTTCAGAATTGTATTTACTATGTCTTGTGGTGGCTCAGGCTTAGACTACTATCTGTGGCATAATCAGAGCAAATAAAATGTGTCATTTTTTGTCAGTCACTAGTTTTGAATTTTGTCAGAAATCAGTGAATTAACACATTTTTTTAGAACAATATACAAATGAGACTTGATAGATTTTCTAAATGATGTTGTAGACTAAATATTCATATGCTAAATCATGGACCCACTTCCCTTCTTTCCTTCCTATATTATACAAAATGGGAGGAGAAACCTAAAAATGTCTATTTCATTTTAATGTGTGGTGCAACTTACTAATGTCTCCACTATTGAGAGTTAAAGAAAATTTCTGTTATGACAATATAATATAAACTGGGTACTTCTTTAAAATTTATTATGTGAAAATTGGTTCTAATAGCCAAGTTCTGAAGTTTTAGAAGTGATGTGGAGATTTATGGGCCTCCAAAAGTGGTGCCAAGTATGAACTTCTGGGACAGATCTTCAGGAACTGAAGGTGTGCTCTTGATGCAGAGTATGTATTTTAAAGGAAGTATAAGAAATATAGAAATAAATGTGTAGCCTCCATAGGTTGTTCAGGTTTTTTCCTATGACTTACATGATCAATAAGTAAGGCAAGCATGACACAGGTAGTTATTTGTTTCTGAAAACTCAAAATAGAAGATCAGAAATAAAAAGGCAGATTTTTTGGAAAAGCGTAGGTTCCATGTTTTTATGGAATGAGTAGATCTGAAATTCTAGTTTACTACTGTCTTCAAGCCAATAAAGTTCATTACCATCTCACTTTTTTCACTTGAAGAAATGGTCAAAAAGGGCTGAATTCGACTTTCTGTAGATAATTCTTCCTTTTAGCATACTGCACACGTTTGATGTTACTTAAAAATGAAAGTGGTGTGTATGGAACTGCTGCAAGGTAGCTATTATTTATAAGATTTGCTTTTCTATTCAGTTGGAAAAGGAGTGTGTGTGTGTGTGTGAGCCTGTGCATACATGTTTGTGTCTGTACATATGGGGCAGATCCTCTTGCATGTTGGAGTTAGAAGGACCTGTAATCATTATTTTACACACCCTGTTCAATGTTATTGGAAAGTATTCAGAATATGTGCCTTATAGATGGTCAGTGAAAGAATTGGTTTCTATTTTTATGTAAATCTGCAATGGAATTATGTATATTTGCTGCACCTTCCTTTTGTTCATGTTTAAGATTTCATAATACTTCTAGTAACTGTTCTGTGAAATCCGTGCTTATTATGTATTTGTTCATTGTGCCCACAAATTGGATAGGTTAGATAGTTCATCAGAAAACGCTTGTAATCTTCTGACAATATTCCTAATAAAAATCCAGCTTTTCTTAGTTATCATAGTAAAAAAGAAGAAAAGGAAAAGGGAAAAAAAAGAAGCAAAACTCCCAAAATGACCACAAGAAATTGAAAATAGCTCCAGGCATACATAAGCATTTAGTTATAATCCAACTTTTCTAGCTTTCTTTGTCAGCCTTATTTTGGAAAATAAATATATACATATATACAGAATAAATATAGAACTGCAAATTTTCTGAATACAGCAACTAAACTTTAAATCACAGGAAAATTATAGGAAACTAGATTAGGATAAGAAATCATCATCTGTTGTCTTGATTTTGTGTTACAACTCTCTATTCCCCTCTACAGAAAATCTTATCTTATAGTTTCCATACCAGTGAGTGACTGAGGCCAGTATTGATCATTCTACATTTTGATTTGGGGTTCTAGGTTTGTTTTGAATGAGATGAAAACTTCTGTAATAGGAAGGAAGAATTTTATTACATAATTTATACCATATATAGAGACATAATAATGCATTTTAAAGTGGATAGAGGTAATGGGGAGGGGTATCATCAGTAAAATGAGTTCTGGAGAAAAGGAAAACTTCAATCGCAGATAAATAGAAGTATTGCTATCCCTGGATCCCTCTCAGTTCTCCTGGTACATGCAGACAACTGCCTTAAGAAAGGAAAACAATTCCTCCCCTTTGCATTCTATTCCCTGGTCAGCAGATAGTGCTCCAGAAAGATCATCTGTTTGTAGGAGCATACTTTTCTTCTCTTTAAGTGCCAACAATGGCTTGCAACTATTTTGACATAGGTGAGAGTGGAAGAGATGCAGAGAAGGAGAGATAAGAAGCTTAGAAGAATGGACAGCATTTCTAGTGTGACATTATACTAATACCAGGTCAATTTTCTACATGAAAATACCTTGCCATGTTTATGGTGTGAACCACAATGAGATTTTTCTTACATAGAACCAAAGTTATTTATTTTCCATCTTCTATTGGTGAAGGTCAATGTCAACAACCTGAAATGAAGCCGTGGGCATTAACATTTCAGAGACAGATTACATACCATGAAGCAGAGCTGAAATCAAGTGTTGTCACAAGGTGAAAACAGAATGACAAAAAACCCTTTTCACTTATGTGTATCTCTGGTACTTGGAAGGAATCTTGAAGTGTTTGTCTGCATCCCTGAGGAAGTAACTTGCAACCTGAGCAAAAATATGTGACAATCTTATAACATATTTCCCTATGTAAAAAATGGAATATCCTGCTAAAGTGTATTTTCTGTAATTTGCCCTATAAAGAAGTGGCTTTCTCTGCGTTCTTTTGAATTAAGCACCAAATTCCCAATTCCAGATAAGATAATGTCATCTAAGTGAGGAGATTGTCACTGAGCAGTGACGTTCTGATAATCGTGCACCCCACAGAATATGGATGTTCCTTTTGCGAGCTCACTGCAGCTTGAAGAACTCTTCTTCATCCAATTGATTGCCCCACGCTTCACCTTCCAAGACTGGTATCAAGAAGGCTTTCTCTCATGGTTGGATGACTGAAGTTAAGGTAAAGATTTAGAAAAGAAAACCTCATCCATTGCTCTGCTGATGGAGAATAGGATGGTTCACTGGAGGTGCTTAGTGACTGTTAACAAGCACCTCTATGCTGTGTTAAAAATAACCTCGCTTGGGAAACATGGAAATTCAAGCAAAGCAATGCAACCTTCCAGGCTTAGGGCTGTATCATTTCAGAGTAGACACTGCTATTTAAAAAAAACCACAAAAAACACAAAAGCCCACAAAAACCCCAAACAAACAAAAACAAAAACAACCACAAAGAAACCAGCCAATCAAAAACCAAAACCACAAAACCCTACCCCCCAATTCTGTTAATCTGTTTTTCTCAGTCTCTTTTTGGAAATGCCAGTAGGACTATTCTTCTGTCCATCCTTGTAGTAATTTTATGATATAATGAATAATGAATAGTTCCTACAGGTCTAGAGAATATGGACAGAAAAAGCAGATAATAAATAAGAAATAAAATATACTGGAGGGCAGAGGGCTTTGGGATAAGGATGGGTTGTTCGTTGTCTTTCTTGAGAACATCAATTCTTCTTTCCATAATTCTGTTATTTTTTTACAAGGGTTGTGACAACCTTTTGATGCAGTGGTCAGGCTTTTTTTTTTTCCTGACATTTCATATTGATTGCTTGATTGATTGAATGACAAGGATGCATTTCTGAGTATGATTCTTGCATCTGATTAACATGACTTTATTTTTTTATAACTCTAGTGAAAGAAATTCTGCTTATTTGATAAGAAATGAGTGCTAGACAAAAGTTCAAAGGACTTATTTTATCTAGGATTCAGTAAATCATCTATTATTATTAGACTGGATAGAAAGCATGGGAATCAGTAAGGAATACTGGATGTCAGGAAGAAACTGGTTAGGAGGGAGGCATCAACTGGTTTTATTAAAACAAGCCAGAGAGTGTCTGCTAGTTGAGTTTCTAAGACAAAACCCATGGGCAGATTTTGTTAATATTTTATTGACAGCTAGCATTTATGCTGCTAGAATATGATGATGAAACAGATTTAGTGTCAGTTCCTGGTAATCTAGGGGAAGGATTCTTGGGAATGGTCCTGTGCATGGCCACGAGTTATACCCGATGATCCTTGTGGGTCCCTTCCAACTCAGCTTAGTCTGTGATTCTATGACTCATGAACTTCAGGATAGAATAGTAGAACTCAGAAAAACTGTGACAATGCAGATTGCAAGTTCATTCCTTTCAGAATGAGTAATGAAAATTTCCAGATTAAAAAAAAGGCACAAGAGCTTTTGAATCTAAAGGACAACACCATCAGAAACTGTGCTATAATAACAAACAGGTATAAATTACTTACAAATAACTTTTATATTTGTGTCAAAATTACAGTAAAGTTTCTCACAGTCAGAACAGAGAGTGAAGTATCTTAAACCTCTCAGAGCATTTAGCACAGTAGGGAAACAGTCTTTTTTTCTTGTTGTTTGTTTCTTATCTAGCATAATACCCTTTTGCTGTTTTCATTTTTCTGATATTACTTTTTTGTATTGCTATCTCTTGTTCATCCAAGTGGAACGCTACAAGATATCAGATTTTCTAATGGAAAATTCAGAAAATTTTCTTGGAATTCAGAATTACCATGAGTCTTACCGCTACAGTTACCTCACCAGTTTAACCTGGTCCTCTGTAATTCACACGTTGTTCTGTTTTTTCAGAGGAGCATTTCCAAGTACTTGCTTGTGTTGGGCATTTATCTCTGCAAGAATGCTTAGTATGAGCATTGGGCATACTAAACATACTAAGCTCGAGCTCATACACATGAGCTTCCTTGCCTACAGATATCTCTGTTTTGTTATCTTTAGTCTGTATGGTTTGAAAATCTTTTCCTTAACTTTACTCTGTGTGTACTTGAAAAGTAACTTTCAGCAGCTTAGCAGAAGTGTGGTGCTCTGTCCTGCAGCTCCCTCATTAGCCTTGTTTGTCTGTTTAGTATTATCTCTGTGTGAGTCTTCCCTATCTGGGTTGTTATTTTCCCCAGAGCAGGCCCTTAGAGCTTGCTCTGCATAGTTGTGATGATCTATGAGGACAATGGCTCTATTGCACAAAAAGAAGAATGCAGGGAGATGGACATTTGGAAGATTTCTCTTTTCAGCCAATCTAAAAAAAGTCTGTAGTGAGGCTGCAGGGCTGCTCATGGTGCCTTAGGGATGGTGACAGGATCTGGGCTCTGCACCTGACACCCAACAGCAAAGAGCAACCCTTGTCCCAGCAAAACCTCTGAGCCGCTCCTGCACCCAAATGTTTCTGCAGGAAGGGGTGGGGAAGAAGGGGAGGGTGATGAGCAAGTGGATGAAGAATATTGAAAAAAAAAAAAAAGACCTGATTATTTTTGAAAGAAGAACTTTTTGTTCTAGTAATGATACTCAATTCTTTGAAACTATTGAGTGAATGTAAGCATGTTCTCTATTAGTTACTGTTGCCGTCTTGCTGAGAAATTCACTACCCTTAGTAGAAACAAAAGTTCAGTTCCAGATACTCATCTTCCAAAAGATTTCCTAATAAGGGCTAGTATTTTCAAACAAACTCCCACTTCTCTGCTGAGTTAGTGTTACATGTGGTTCTTTTCCTTTCTCCTGAAATGCAAATTGTGACTTTTTCTCCTGTTACATAGTTGCTTGACTTGTACACAAAAGTATTCCTTCGCTTTTGTATTTGCAGCTTCTCCCCAGATTTTAAAATAGAGATATTACTGCAGCAATAACTGTACTTAGGGCTATTTCCAATTTGTAAGCAGTGTGGGGTTTAGGAGAATTTATAGCTTTCCCAAAGTATAATCTTGATTATGCGTAAACTATGACATGCATGCTTTGTATGATTTCAAAATATGTAAAATGTCTTTAATAAGTGTAGCTTCATTGTTATGTTTATATTGTGTTTTCTTATGAAATGTCTTATAAAAAGGCCTACTTACAGTTCTGACTATATTTAACTGAGCTCTGTTTAAAGAGGATTTTTATTTGTTTTCTTATCTGATTCACACTGTGTTCACAAGCTCCACTTTGTGCAAACATAAACACAGAGTTGAAATAATACCAAAATTATGACAGAAAAAGGAAATAGAGTGTTGCCAAAGGACTACCAAGAGGGAAAAAAAACTGTACTATCTTCACATTAAAAATTTCTATGTAAATGCCTCTCTTTAAGAGGATGTCAATATAAAACTTGTGTTTTATTACTCTTCATATGCTTCTTGCCTGATTAGATCCGCAGATTGTGTTCTGGAACTTCTAGAAAGTTTTAGAGTACCTGCAGTCATTCAGAGGAAAACTGTTCTTCCTCTGTGTCGCAGGAATTCATTCCTTTCTCACAGGAGAGCAAAGCCCTCTTTGTTTAGAGTCAGATGATTGAGCTTAATTTTGATAAACCTGATTTTTTTTTCCTTTCAAAAGCAGTCCTTTTCTTACTTAACATAAACCTTAATTTTTATTTTTTTTTTAATGAGATAGCCTGTTCAACACACTATTTCAGATACAAGTATCATATCTCTAAATCCATTAGGGCCAAGAAATTATGAGGTTTGGTATCTTTTAAAAAATGAAACTGACTTTGTTAAAAATCTTGAAGGGTTTTTTGAGGGGGGCTTTTTCTTTTGATTTGGTTTGGGTTTTTTTGTTTGTAGAACATTTTTAAAAATCATACGTTTGATGATAAGGTATGGTGGGCTGAGTTTAAAAAATGGTGCATTTAGTGAATCCAAAGAAGCATTAGATTTAGAGACATTATTTTAATCTTATTTAGCACTTTTACATGTAAATGTGAAGATGAGCTTTAAGGGTTTTTTCAGCAAATCTTTTTTGGCTAGGGATAGAACTATTAGCAACAGAATTAAAATAAAAAGCAGTAAACCTAACCTAGGGCAAAAACCAGTTGTTTTTAAGAGATTTTCAAGAAAAATAATAATTAAGATAATAATAATAATAAAGCTTGCTGCTTTTACTGCAGCTGTGTTAGTGTATTTATAAAAAAAGTCGTATATGTATATATAAGGTAGCTAGTAGTCTGCAATACAGATAATGGCCCTTAGATACTCCAAATTCTGTATCATAAGCAATGAAATATGCAGAACTCAGTAAATTTATGGAAAAATATTCATATAACTTAAAAAATATATATATAATTTTTTTGCAATTTATTAAGATGGATGAAAAATTATTTCCAATCTAAAAGTTTATTATTTGATCTTGAAAGGACAAAATTTAGCTTAAGTATTTCCTAAATTATGAATAAATATGAATGACATTTTAAAATAAAATGCTAGCAGTATCAGGGCAGGTATCAGTTCACAAAATATTTCAGTGTTGCTGAATCTTTTTTTTTTTTTTTTTTAATAAAAATTTCAGCTGAAAACTTTCACCCAGCTTTGCAGGACCCTCTGGGTACATAGTCTCTCCAGTAGGAACTCTGCATATAGATAGGAAAGAGTCTGAGTACACCTGAGGTACAGTCTTAAAAGCAACTCCCTTCTCCAGTACTTTTTAGATATCAAGGAGGGAGGTTGGCTTTAGCTGGCTGAGACCCAGGTAACAGGACACGAGTGGACAGATGATAAACAAGGACAGTCACTGGCCTTGGTCCCACATGCATCAGTCAGGCAGTGTTTCTGCTCCCCAGGGCTAGTGGACAGTCCAGTGTTGACTTTGTTTCCAAGAAGAGAAGGAGCAGCAGTTTAATGTAAACTGTGTGACAAAGGAATTAGATCTCTGACTGTATAACTTTTATTACCCAGAGTACTCTTCATACTTTGGCTGGCATATGAGTTAAATTAACATAAATAATAACCACTTTGGCAAGTCTTAAAATAGAACAAAGATAGAAGAGATGAAAACAAGCACCTCATATTACTTGCTAGTCCAAACTTGCTTCCTAACAACTAGTCTGACACACAAAGAGAAGGGAAAAAGGGGATTGAGATGCCCAATTAATTTCTTCTTCAGTACAAAGCTTGGCTTTTCAGTGGCATCTGCTTGCAGTGCGTGCATAAACGCAGCTGATGAGCAGTGGCTTTTATCCCCTGAGAATGTCTGCTCCCCGTGCCTGTGAATGGCTTTCATCAAAACGTACCAGATGTGATTGCTTTCTCAGCAAATCAGTCAGAGACCAGTGAGCATTTAACAGGTTCATATCTGAATATATCCTTTTATTTTTATGCTGTCTTTTTCTCTGTACATATACTGGTATTTGAAGTATTTAAATTAAATTTTGAGTGATTTTTGACCACTCCATTTGACTAGCTAGTTTATTGCATCTGTTAAATTTTCTTCAAATTGCCAAGAAAAGACAAAGAAAAAAACCATCCCAGGAAGTTAGAGATGATGAGATCTCTAAGTCACTGGCACACTGTCAAAGTACAAATATTTTTTATCAACTGTGGTATAGTTTTACCATTTTCATTAGGCTTCGGAATGTTCTGCCAGCTTTTCTTTATTTTGATAAGCAATTTTTAGAAGTGATTTCCATATAACTTCCAAAAAGGAGACAACAGTGCAAAGTGATGTTTGTTTATATCTGTATTGATTCCTATGTTTTTGTTAGGGGCTGAGTATGTCAGTTATTTGGTATAACTTATTCTGAGTACAGCATAAAAATACTGTGCAATGCTGAAGTTGAACTGCTGTTTTCTTTCATACAAACCTCAATATAGTTACTTAGAGCTCAGCAACAGTATGTGTGGCCTCTGTGTATCCTCAGGTCTGTCTCAGCTTGCTTGAATTTACTGAAATTGGACAATTTGTTTAGATTTTCAGACTAAAGTCTACAAATATTTAACCACAGTGTCATAGAATTAAGACATTCAAAAGGCTAAAAGATTAAACTACAGTATTCATTCAATGAACTGTTGGGGTTTTATCCTCAAAGTTACCCTGAGAATTGCTTTGAAATTCCTTAGTATTTATAGACATACTTGATGCTCACAGATAGACACTCACATATAGTTTACTTCATTTACCCATACAACCATTTTTCATATTGCAAAAATTCTATTTCTGGTGTCTAATCACTTCAAAAGGCTCACTTTGCCAGGAATCTTAGAAATGAGATGTTTTTCTTCTTGGAAGCTCTAGATGTCTGACAGTCCACCAGAAATTCTCTATGTGATGGAAGCTTGACTCTGCTTTAGGTCAAGCCAGGTCAGTGCTAAACCCAGAGGAGGCAGTTGTCTTTCTGCTTTAATTCTGTGATCTGTGAAGCACTGAAGTTTCATGGTTAGATAAGATAGTGTGGCTGCCCAACACAGTTCCTGCCTTTGAAGCTTGGGTTAACTGGGTAACTTCGATTTTATGTGGGGCTTGGAAAATATCAGTGTGAAACACTACTAAAAGTCTGGAGGGGGGGCTGTGTTAGTGGTGGATTTTGTGTCTTTGGGGAAAGAATCAGTGTCTTGGGAATCCATTTTTTTGTGATGATTTCTGTGGTTTCAGACCAGAACTTGTCAGAACCTACCACAAATTATCTTAGCACAGGCACGTGCCAATGGCTTTCCTGTTTACAAAGCAGGTTAAAATATCCAAAAGTTCTTCCAGGCAGGAATCTCAGGGTTGCTGTTTTGATGACTTTTGCTTTCACGTGGCTCTTGGTGGCTTTATTTATAGCTCTGCCATTTGATTAGATTTGCTGGTGTGAAGTATTCTCTCTCAGAGCATGGCCAGACTTAAACACTGAATTAATTAGGGATAGACGTGACCTAGGATTTATGTACAAAAGTAGATAAGTTTGACCCACTACTCTGTCTTTAAAAGTTTTTCAAATGATCTTCTGCCTGAACAGCTCTTTTCTAGAGTTCATGGTCAGGGCAGGGTGAAGGGATTTCTTTGACAAGGCTCATCTGCTTTCTTCAGTCTGGACTCCAAACATTAACTGGGAAAGATATTCAAGGGGCATGGAAAGCAAACTCCAGGTTTTATACACAGTAGGATTGGTTTGCTTTTTGTATAATGGAAGTTCTCCACTGAAGTAGTATTTATTGCTGGGAAAGGAATCATTTACCAGGAAAACATTTTGAGGCAATCAGTTGTCTTTAACTTAGAGGCATACCATTTAAAGACCAGGTTCTTCTGCCTAGGTAGAGGTACTCCACTGCACTGTGAAGGGGTCACTTCAGAAAGGTCACACACAGGATCCAGTCTAGTAACCAATCCCTTTTTCTGGAGTCAGTAATGGTCCTTGTGAGGCACAACCACCCCAAGAGCTGGGTTTGAAAGAACTGAGTTGCATTTATATTGCACTTACTTTTCCTTGGATGTTGAAAAATTCACAGCTCTGGCTACACATCACAGCAAGAAGAGAGCTATCATCTCTAGCATGTGTTGGAACAGGCAACTTTAATGTTTTTAGGCAAGGATTATAGTCACAGGGCAGGAGTTAGCTCTTAAGACTTGAACCTTTGTCATGGACTGGGGAATCCAGGAGAAAAAGTGACTGGGAAAGTAGCATAGAAACTGTGATGAGTTTGAGTAGCAGTTTACAGTTTTCTTTAACAGCATTTACATAGTTGCAAATACAGTTTTGTTTATTCTTGCTCAAGAAGTATTTCTATGCTCCATGCCTGTATATGGGCCTTTACCCTATACTATGCTTCATGGGGATAGCTATGTTTATAGCCAACTTGGGAACAACGTCAAGAAATTTTATGGGATCCCCTTTTAGCCAAGGTTCACGCTCTCCCTCACAGTCTGCCTCACAGTAGTTTCTGGTCCAAAGTTTGCCCATGGCCAGAATCCCAGAAGAGTGACTTTTCCCAGTAATCAGCTTCAGATTGTAGCAGGCTACCACAATGCCATTTAAAGGTTACTGATTTGGGCCAGGGGACACTCTGTAAAGGGCAAAAAGCCCCTCTCCAGTCTTAGTGTTTATGGTCCAGAGACAACTCTTTCTGTGCAAGTGCTGGTGACTGAATATTTGACATCATGGATTTTCAATTTTTAATTTAAAAAATAAAAAACCCAAGGTTGCATCTAGAAAGACCTGAGCACAAATCTTTCAGCCAGTAATTCCCACTGCTTTGCTCTTCAAGGAATCCCATGAGTCCATGTCTCTCACATTGTGTTTTCCTCAATAGACTACATGGTACAGCTGTACTTCAGGAGCTGGAGAGGGATTGTGGGATATAGAACATGAACCCTGTCCCTGACAACTAGAAAGGCACCATTTTTCAAAGAAGTGGACCAGGAGCTGTAGTTACAAAGGGCGGGATTAGTCCAAACAAGTATAGGTGTCCACAATGTAGCTGTCAGTTCATCGCTTCAGGCTTTCTTTCTAGCCAGCAGAGAGAAATGTTCACTTCTACCTATGGCTTATCCATCCTCAAGTAAAAATAGTAAAAATAATAAAAATAGTAACAACTAACTTCCCCCTAAAATGTCTGGGTTTCTGTAAATATTCTAAGAGGAGTCTGGCATGACTAGCTCCAGTACAACATCTATAGACATTTGAAATTCAGTGAGTTGAGTCCTACTTAGCCTATGCCCAGCCCCCTTTATTTCTGCTCCCAGCCCTTTCCTTGGTCCCCCTCAGAAACAAGGGCTTTCAGCTGCCCCAATCCTTCATATCCTGCAGCTGAATCCTTCACGGTTTTCTGTTGCCCATCTTGCATGGAGGAGAGGCACAGGGTAGAGTTGTCTGGATAGAGGAGGTCTTACTTAAGAAATAACCACCTCTGGGCTACATAATTGTTCTTGCAGTTCTATGTGCAATAAGCAAACTGTGTCACAGCACCAGGCTTGAACCTGATATTGCTGGGTGATAGCAAAGTTTAAATTACAAGTGCAAGAGTGCCTTTGGCACACTTATTTTCCATAGGTACAACTGTCTTAAGATTTCTGATTCTATTTTCATAAGTCAGATAATGATCTTGCTGAGATGCAGTAATTCTCTGCCTCGTAAGTGGTTTCTCTCATTTGCTGTGCTGATTGCTCGTCATCCGTAAGATGTAAAGTCAGTTTTCTAAGACTCTGTGTGAATGCTAATCAAGAGGCAGTTATATGTGTGTCTGTTTTATATTTTTGTATCAATTGTTTGCATGAAAGGAACCATGAATATGTTTATGTTAAAGAAAGTGAGGTTGTCAGCCTGAGAAGTAGTGAATGATCTTTAATGGATAATCTTTAAGTCCATTGGTTAATTGTTTTGAATGTGATCAAATGTCTGGTGGTCTCCTTAAATATCCTACTTTTTCTGATGAGCAAATGTCATCATCAAAACTAATACTATGTAATTGCTATGAATCTTTCCAGTAACAAAAACTGAATAACCATGTAGATGGAAATGATACAGTGAATTGTAAATTTATTGTAACTTGAATTAGTTGTGCTCTCAGTACAAGTGTCACGATCCAAGCCTTTCATACATCGTCATCGGTCAAGTAGAATATGTAATAACAGCACCGTCCTGTGATACAATGTTTTTGATGAAAATGTAAGTACTTTAATAATATTCTCTTTTTTGTGTACCATTAATAAAAATACTACTTTTTTCTAGGATATGGTACTGCCAGTTTCTGCATGCTGGGAATATAATAATGCTCTTAGTCTTCAAAGGGCAACTGGGGAGCACAGCAAGCTGCAGTGTGCTGTCACTCACCCAGTGCTGCCCTGTGGCTGGTGCTGGTGCACTGAGCAGTAAATAGGTCTTACCTGGGGGTTGTGTGTCAGTGCTTTTGTTGATACTATGCTTTCTTAGTATTGTTTAAATACTCCTTTTTGCTTATGGTTTCAAATAGTCTGTGGTTAAAAGAGCAAAAAGTATTTGGACAGCATGAAGTTTAATCGAGTTCAAAGTGAGGAAGAGAAACAGTGAGGCAAATCAAATGTCCAGCTGGATCAGTGGTTGATCCCGTAAGAAGGGAGGCTGAATGATGATAGAGGAGACTGAGAGGGGATCTCATCAATACATTCTTTGAATATCTCACAGATGTCAAGCAAGGGGTAATGGCCATAAACTAAAACATAAGGAGTCCCACCTCAACATGAGGAAGAACTTTACATTGAAGGTGGCAGAGCACTGAACAAGCTGCCCAGGGAGGTTGTGGAGTCTCCCTCTCTGGAGACATTCAAAACCCACTGGATGTGTTCCTGTGTAACCTGCTTCAGGTGACCCTGCCTTGGCAGGGGCATTGGACTGGATGATCTCCAGAGGTAACTTCCAACCCCAACCATGCTGTGATTCTGTGATGTCAATTTAGTGTGACAAATATGACATCTCCTGACTTTCTTCTCATGTTTTACTCTTTATCTGTGTTCATGTGGTGCCCATGACTACAATATTGATAGTACTTGTGACAGAAGCCATACACCATAGATAAGTAGGATCATCAGTTTTTGTAAAAGAACTATGAATGAAATGAAGTTGCAAAATTGAGAAGCGAACATTGATGCTTTGCATTGCAACATTCCTTTTTCACTTAAAGAGCTTCCCACAGGCATGCCAGTCAACATGTTACATGCACAGGTAGTTTTTCTTTATGCATAAGAATGGTCTCTCTTGGTGGGATATTCTTATTTTTAATAAATCAATTGCTCTTGAGAGTTTGATGCTTAAAATCCCATTTATTTCAAGGCTTAAGAATTTGGTAGCCCAGTAAGACTGTTCTGTAGAATAAATGGATGAACTTTTGCAGATTTCTTTTTCTGTTGTCCAAAGTTTTCTATTCTCTTAGAGTTGTAGAAGCAGTATAGCAGTCATTTTGCAATCCCAACTGGAGCAAGAACTGCTACGGCTACTATGTAA
Organism: Corvus hawaiiensis; assembly: GCF_020740725.1. Classification (NCBI taxonomy): domain Eukaryota; kingdom Metazoa; phylum Chordata; class Aves; order Passeriformes; family Corvidae; genus Corvus; species Corvus hawaiiensis. The sequence goes on from NC_063215.1 coordinate 31,618,206, forward strand.
ACATGTACTGTTGAACTTCATAGTGCAATTTATTTTATGTGCTCTTAATTTATGTTCTGACTTTTATAGTTCATGTCAGACCTCTTTAAAGTAGTGATGGTTCTTTGTTCTTTGCATTGTTGGCAGCCATAGACCTTAAAGCATTTTACAAAGGAACGGTAAGTGCCATTGTCCCATTTTATTGAGGAGCAAACTCCAGGACTGCAAGTGGCCCACTGAAAATCTCACAGTCTGCAGAAGAGCCAAGACTTCCTAAAAAGCTTGCAACTGTAACTGAGAGTTTAAAGATATTTGTAACTGTTTGTTTACCTAGGAACATGTGATAGGAGAAACAGTAATCTCAGTAATATAGTGTGCATGCATGTCTGTAACCACTTGTATGTAATCTTTAGACAGGGGTATTGTTTTAAGGAAATAGTCTGTGGGACATTAAATTTCCATACTTTAAAGCGCGTCTCTATATATCAGTTACATGTTAAACATGTTTAATAATGTTTACAATATAAAGCAGGACAGTGTTAGCTTTCTTGAAATGGGAATCTGTGACTGAAAGCAAATTTTTGATGCCTAAACCACATGCTAACGTAGGACTCACCTCTGTGCTGCTGGGGTATAATGTGGGTTGTGCGTACAATTATTCTCGGTTTCATTTAGCATCTTCATTTCTTGTGTCCCAGTAAGAATGTTTCCATTTGGGGGATTTTAATTAATTACTCTTTGAAGGTTACTTGCTTTGAGGGTAAATACCATCGATCACTCTCTGCAGCGTAAAGTTAGCTAAATGAGCAAGTAGTGGTACCGGATTAGTTGACGTGTTTTAGTGATATTAGAGAAGGTATGTTGACCACAAGCTGAGTCAGGACCTGACTGTAAGAAGATCCCTAAAATCTTTTAAGCTGGGAACTCGGTTGAACTGTGAAGAAATGCATAGGATATGTGAACAGCTCATTAATTAAATTAAAACAGATTCATCCATCACTGGGTTGCCTTGCAAATGTGTATGTTTATACTCACATCCCTTTGAATGTTCTTTTAGCTCATGTTTTGTACTTCAGAACATAGCATGGTGACATCTGTTATTCTACTTGATGGCACAGTGCTGAACTCTGTAACAAAACATTTTTATTCCAATTACTAGGTTTTTTACCAAAATAATAGATCATCACTTTCAAAATTATCTTATAAAATACCTGAAAATACTGTGGTTACCTGCCTTGCTGAATAGGAAGGTGGTATGATAAGAGATCACTTAAGTGTACACAAGATGTTCTTCTTTCTCTTTGTAATTCTGAAGAAAAGCAGACCAGAATGTCACCATGATTCTGGGTTGGTGCTTTATTTATCATTGTGTTGTTGGAGTGAATAGAGTAGAACATAATATAAACTCACAGATTGGGAGTTATATTAAAAACATATAACTGTTTTATATAAATCATAGCCTAGTAGCATATATTTCAAATTTTCGGGCACCATTGTGCTGGAACAGGAGTTTATAGGCAAGTTAACTTTGATTTCTAAGGTTCATTCTTTTCCTCACTGTCGAAACAAAAATTGTCGCATTACAAATGTATTGGAATTTTATTTAAATGTGATGCATTAAGTATCCTCATGATGGTGAGGTCCAGTCCTATGTATGCTTCACAGGGAATAGCCCCATGGAGATGAACTTGGAGCTGGTGAAAATTCTGCATGTTTTTGTGAATGTGTAAGACAAAAACACCCCCACTTCTTCTGGATATAGGGGGAAAGAAAATATTCAACAACACCATGCACTTCGGATTTGTGTAGCCCAAAATTCCTTTGAGGAGAACAGAAAAATCTATAGAGAAGTTAAGGCCTTTGAAAAAGTTTTGGTCTTCATTGGGCATCTTCCTCTTTCCCAAGACGGCATTACACATAATGCAGTCTTCAGAGAAAGACCACCACTGGACAAGGGTTAGAAAGATTGATTTTACTTAAACATTTCAATGGAAAAGAACATAAATTATTCTAAGAATTTTTCTGACTATATATTGGAAGCTCTTGACTTGAGAGAAATGCTTTCAATTTTCCTCTAGAATATGTTCTTGCTAAAAATGAAATACATATATTAGAAGCTGAGGAAAATAGGAGATACCATGAATAAAAATATTCTTGTGAAAACAGTATGCAATCAGGCACATTGTATGAAAGTATTATTAAGTAAAATAAATTTTAGATTTGAGTCATTTTTCAGGGACATTGGCTCCTGTTACCACGGAAATGCACATCAAAACTCACTTCAAAAGAAAGTGGAGATTGTCTTCATTACCTGTCTTCAGCGCTGTCTCACTAATAGGGAGAATCTTGTGTTTGCAGACTCTTTTTCAAAAATATTCTCCTTCTAATACCTGACATACTAGTTTTGATACTTTTCATAGCCTAAAGAGTGTGTGTTTAATAACATATAATCATGGTGATTTAAAGGCTGGGGAATAGTTATTATAATATCTATGTATGATACTCAAGTTTATTCAAAGTCACTTCTACATTGTACTTATTCTGGCAGTAGAAGTTTCTTTTAATTTATCAAGGAGCTTCACAAACTTTGTTTTATGGTATTTGCATGCTCTCAATGTCATCTTTCATTGTGATTTTATTAGAAGTTGCCTGCCAATTGGCTAATTGTATTATGTCCATCCAGAACTTACTTAAGTCAGGAGGGTAGTAATACCAGCTTTATATAAATAAGCTAGGGTTTATGCATATTTTATTATTTGTTGTTTTATCTCAAATCGTCTGTCAGATTCTGTTGTACTCACGGAGTTTTAAAATCTTATCTATTATAGAGGTTATAATAATAAAACTGCATGTTTCCTTAAACAGTATTTCCTAATAATAAAGCAAGACTGTGTTATGATCTTAAATATTAACTTTTGTGATTTTGATTTATTTTGTACATGGGAATTTTTTTTTTTCTGTGCATATATTGTGTTTAATCCTTATTTTGACAGCATCTTACCTGTGTGGAATTTATGTGTCTTACTTTTGCCTGCTATTTAACTGGCCATTGCTATTTTTATACCAACCTGCACTCAATAGCAGCTATCCTCTCACACTTCAAACACACCCAAAAAGAACCACTCTCATTAATGATCACAATAATCCTAAGCAGCAAATAGAGCTTTATCTGTCAGTCCCAAGAAAAAATACTATCTGAAATAATTTGTTTAATATAGAGATAATAAGAGATTAGTGCATCTGTTCCAAAGAGCCTGACCTTCAAACCGTTAGCTCTGCAAGATTCAAGCACCATGGTATAATCCTGCTATGAAAGGCAAGTTTGTTTTACTTTTGTATTTTATGATCTTCATCCATGAGCTAATATATATTGAAATCCCTGGAAAGATGTAGTACTGCTGGCCTTGAGTTTTAGCGTCTAAAATTACTGTAAAATGCTAGTTTTGTTTAACCAGTAGTAAGCCTAGGACCATGGAAATATGGTTTGTTTACTGTATTTTAATTTTGTTCCATGTACTCTGGGGAGCCATCTTTTTATATGCTATCCAGAAGTAAGTTGAGAATTTGGAATCTGTGGTTCAGACTGGCTGATTGATTATTGCAGATTTTCATGTTTGTTATTATGATGTGGATTTGAAAATTTCACTTCGTACAGAGCTGTGCAATTTTCGGCTGTACTTTCTCATTTTCTTTGGTGCCGATGTTGATGTGCAAGTTTTGTTTTCCAGATTATCATTAAATGGTTGTCATTTCTTCATCTGTGATAGGTTTGTTAGTGCCCTCTATATCAATACAGCAGGAAAATTTAATGCTTAATCTTAGTGTCTGCTTTTGAATAATACGTAGAGAGGAAAATGGCCTGTTAAATAGTTTGGAAGTAGTGAAATTAGCTTTGTATTGTATTTTTTGTTACTAGCATACATGCAACAACATTTCTGGATATTGTATTAGTTCAAGACATTGAACTAATGTACCTTTGATCCTTAAACATAGTAGTATTCATGCACAGTTGCATTAAAAACTGTATTTCACATAACCCTCTGTTTTCGTTGGCACAGCAGTTTGGAAGCGTTTTCACTTCAGAAATAACTAGAAGTTTGGGATGGAGTCAGTTTTTTCTGTAGAGGTAGGCTGTATTAGCACCACTTCTTTTTTTTTCCCCATCTCATTCTGCCTTGTGTTTGAAAGGGCTTTAAAATTTTGTAAATGCTCACTGTCTGCTTATATTTCTTGGTTGTAATTCAGATGCTCTCATTTTATAATATATGGCTAATTCTCCATTGTGCTTATATTTCTCTTAGCTTTTTATCATGTTTGTAACAGATTAATTATATGATAAATCTATTATAAAACAAGCCAACAGTCACAATAATAAAATCTTGCTTTATAATAAAAATTTAGTGTAATTTACCAGGGAAGTCACAGACCAACACTTCATGTATTGGTGCAGTTTTTGTCTTGTGTCTGTTGACTGTTGTCTCATTTGTGTAACCTTTTGGAAAGCCAAGTGCTTCCTTGCTAAGTAAGGTTTGTAACCAAGAGAGGAGAGCTGGGGAGGATGAGAAACGAGCAGCCATAGGGACCTGCAAAAGTAACATGCAATTGTCTTTGATGGCAAAATGCAAGGTGTTGCAGAAAATCCTGCTGTCTCACATTGCTCCCTGCCTTGCCCAGATACCAAAAGCAATACTGATGCTGTGACAGGTTTTTTGGGCTGATGTCTGTCTGTGGCACAGTTGAAATTTTATATCTTGTCATTAGAGTTTTCCTCAGAGCGTATTTGATAATGGACATAAACCAGCAATACTGGATGCAAACCTTAGGATTTCATAGCAGACTTATGCTGGAGTTATGCTTGGGAAGTTTGGCTGAACGATCTATCTCTAAACCAGGTCTTTGTGTGCAGTTGTCCACTTTAAATAATATAAACACAAAGGGAGCAATTATATCTTACAGTTATGCAGTGTTTACCTAGCACAGATCCTCTGCCCAAGTCCGTAGGTGTTTTTACCCACAGACGGCTGTAACTAATGCAAACCAGTCTGAGTGTAATGCCACAAGCAGCTCTTTGAAAACGGAAACATTAAGTGACTGTCTTGCTCACTACCTACCTGTCTTAACTACTACTGTCAATAAACAGCTGTTTCAAAAGATAAATTTTGCACCAGGACCACTATTACCTGGATTTGAACTCTAGCTGACCAAAAGAAGGAGCCTCTCCTGAGTTTTTAGCCTCCCTTCTGGAAGTTATTACCTGGGCTGACATCAAAGGTGAGAGGTATGTCATCACAACCTAGCTGGCTTGGAACTTTAGATAGTTACATGTTCAAAGAAATTCAAAAGCAAACATTAGCACAGGTACTTTGGCTGAAAAAAGAGCATGGTTATAGTTTATCGTAGCTGAAACTTCAGTGGGATCACTGATGGGGATACAAGGGACAGCAGTGCAAACATGGTTGCAAAAATAACATGCAAAATTTTGTCTAAATTTGTAGAAAGTTTAAATAAAAGTTTGTTTGAGGTGTGGTACTTTGGAAGCTGCCAAGAAAAAATTACTTTGTAGAGAGTTTGAGGTTCATATTTCTGGATTCAGTGGTGGAAGAACAAGCCAAGTTTTTGCTCAGCCTTTGTGTTACACATCCAGAAGAGTAAGTCAAACAGTTTTAATCCTGGAAAGGGGATTTGGCCTTACAAATAAGAAATATTTTGAATGATTTTTCCTGGGACTAGGAGAAGGAACATAAAGGAGGAAAGGTTGTGACTGAAAGGGCTTTCTAAGAGGCTATAGAGCCATGGAACTCGCCCTCTGTGTTTTTTATTTCAACTTTAAACCTCCATTGAGTATCCCTAAGCAAGAACCTGGGTGGGAGGGAACTTCTGTACACTTGACACAAGTGCAGTGCTTTGTGTAAAACTGCTCAAGGTGGCAGGCACAAGCTGAAGACAGGTCTTGGGAGAGTGACATGCACACATTAGCAGCTACCAGCATCAGCATTTCATTCCTACCATGGCACTGTACTGAGATAAATCTTTCCATTTAATTGTATTTGGGTTTTTTTAATTTAACACACATCATGACAGAATTACATACTATCCAGCTATGTATTTTTCAAAAAGGCAATGTCACCCTCTTTCTGGTTTTCTAAGCATCATTTCAAAATTTATCCAGAAGATAAAAATTACTTCAACTATTGCACTAAATAGGAAATCTGTGCCTAAGCAATGAAAATACGTGGACATTTCTGCACAGGAGTGACATGGAGTGACATACTGCATCACTGCTGGGGAGGATTTTGAGTTTGTCACCTCTATAGTATTTGCAATCATAAATCCTGTTATATGTTTATTAGCTGAAATGAACAGTTCAACTTGTGGCATTTTTCTCCTTAATTATTTTATGATACTTTAAATAATTAGAACTTTACCATAGCTTGAAGATCTACAGAACTGTATTGGGCACGTTTCAATTTTTTTTCTCATTATAATTCTGTTTGAAATAGTTCTCTTCTTTTGGCTTGACAAATGCTGAATAATTTCCTTTCTCCTTTCTGTCTCTAATCACCCTGAGAAGGCATGTTGGTCCCTACAATTTTGCATGCCAAGTCAATAAAGGTGTGTTAAATTAACTGATTCTTAACCACTTGCAAAATGAAAGTAAATTACATTTTTAGAATAGAGTATTAGAGAAATGAAACAATTTGACAAAGAAACAAATATTGCAAAATCTGTTTCCTCAAAAGGAAGTATAAAGATGAAAGGAGTAATTAAAAAAAGAAATTCTGTTCTCAGAATGCACATGATCATTTCAGTCAGTGAAACTTTTTTTAACTCTGCTGTGCTCAAGTCCCTCTAAGACAGTAACATCATTTAAACTTTTCTGTTGCATAACTGTAACTTAGTATTTAATGCTAATTTGATGTTTTATCAGGATTGCAGAGTTTCAGGTGGTTTTGTACAAAAATTCATGCAAAATGAGTAAAAATCACCAGGACAGACAAATGTGATTCTGGATTTATCTGACTCCTCATCACATTTTGACCACCAGAATTAAAAAAATACATCGGCCAAGGTTGCTAAGAATATTGTGGGCTCTTCTCTGCTTGCACATAACTAGAAAATACACTACTGACTGAATTTTTTTTAACCTTTCAGCAATATATTAGGAAGTACTAGCTGGCAGGTAGTTCAGTACTTTTTTCACTGCAAGGCCCTGTAATGTAATCACAGTTGTAAAAGGAACTTGTGAGTGAAGCAACTTGATCATTCCTCGCAATGCTGCTGTGCCAAGTGGTTACAGGATAACAAAGGAGAGACAATACCAGGACTCCAAAGGTTTATTCTACCCAGGAACAGCACAAGTTATTTAAACAAAGGTGAAGCTGCTTTAGGTGCTGGCTGCTCGCTAAGGATTATATCATAGCCAGTGTTTAATTTTGCTTAAGCCAAAGGTAAGCCTGTATTTTCTGTGTTTTACTGTGGTGAGCCTGTTCGTGAGTCTTGCTTTAGCAATGTATGATGGTCTGGAGTTATAACTAATGCTACAGTCACTAAAGAAAAACCGAAGTTGGTATGATACTACGTTGATCTAATACATTAGAAATTATATCTTAAAGGCAGGTTAGTAATAATTTTAAAGGGAAATGTGATATCCACCTGGGAACTTCTGGTAGTGGTAAAATAAAACCTAGAGAGCTTGAAAGTTGCAGTTCGGAGCAAATCAAACTACTGAAAAGGTAAAAGCATTTTCAGATTGTTTCACTGGTTGGTAATTGAGATGAAAAGGAAGGGACTGTTTCTGAATCTGTAATGTCTCCTAATTACTATGCTGTGAAATTAAATTAGGGTTAAGCTATTATTCAGAAACTTGTCAACTGTACAAAAAGGCATTTAACAGCTTTTTACTGGAAGATACTCTAGCACTTAGTGGTTTTGTCAGTGTTTCAATTTACAGGTGTTTTGGAGGTTGTTAAAATAATTAGTCTTTGGGCTGCCACCATGCACAACACACAGTTCTCAGGAAACTTTTTGAACATGCACAATAACAGTGAATTTCTTTATTAGTTATGCTTTATAAATTGTCCTATTGGTGATATCATCTTGTAAAATATTGTCTTTTAGTAATAATGCTGTCATGTTATGTTTTTAATAAAAAATGCTGAACTATTTGTAATTGTGTAGATTTACTGAAAAAGTCAAATTTACTAAAATTGTTATGGCTGCCTGGAACCACAAAAGACATCAAGTTACTTAAATATGTATAAATTCCTAGTGAAATGAAATGTTGGTTTAGTTTATCTGAAAAATCTCTATTTTTTCTTCATTGCATTTCATTTTCCCCTGCTGTATTAACTGCAAGCTGTGTCCCAGCATCCTGCCCTTGGATAAATTTTATCTCTATACCATATGTCAGTTCTCTGAGAGGGCTTGGCTGGTTACAAGAAATGTAATATAGGGCTGTGTTTTTTGTAAAAATGTTACTGTTGAAGTGCTAACAGCTCTTCTGAGCATCTTACTTTGTTGTGTCTTGCATTCCCCTCCCGTCTAACAAAAAAGCCAAGAGTATATGAGAAAGTGAGTGCTTGATATTTTATAAACTGTTTATATAGTAGATATTTTGTTGGAAACATGGCTTTTTTTGTTTTACTAATTGAATTTTATTGAAATAGGCTTTAGGAGTTGAAGAACATTACCAGTTTCACTGACATATTCTGCTTTTATATGGCTCTTTGCATATGTGTGAAGAAGATAATTAAGATGCTTTCATTTCTGTATGTTTATAAAGTGTGCTTAGCACAGTCCCAGCAGTAGAAACTCATTGCTATACATCATCTTTGATTGCCTCATTTTGGCTGACAGACAGTGGCTCTTTTCTCTTCATTGCAAGTATGTGGACAGAACAATTAATCTTCATAAAGTAATTTGAGAAGCCATAACTGATCTTTTTCTGACCAGATATCCTTGCTTTACCTTAAGATACATGTGTCCTGGTTAAACACAGGTTTTCTTCTCTGACGTGAAAAAATCATAAGTATCAGAATAAACATATAAAACACATGCTTGTTTCTACTTTTCTTTTTTTTTTTCAGTGATTTTGTCTAAGACATCTAAAGGAGATACAGTTTGTAAAAGCAGTTGCTTAAGGTTTTGAGACCACTGTCAGGTAGTAAACAATGGCCTGATTTTCCACTTCTTGTTTGCTTTTGTTTTGAGCATGGACCTTTTCCTGTCATTTGCTCTCAAAGTGCTACTTCAGTTTCATGCAAATAACTAGGAGCTGTTGGATAAGTAATGCTACTTTGAAATCTAAAACTCTTGAGTCTGAGTCTGCAAGTTTGATTTTCAGTGAAAAATACAGTCAAAAGGTGAGATTCTGCTGTACACTGTCTAAAATGCCATCAAAGCATTAATACAACCATTGACAACAATTCAGTGAAGTCTCCTTTTGTTAGGATTGGTGCTTTTTGTTCCTTTGCTCTACGTATGTCAGAAAAATATATCGTGTATATTAAGGGACTAATTGCATTATCTTTTATGTATTATCTGAAAGTATTTAGTGGGAGTGATGAAAGGTGTTTGCCAGATGAGTTTGCGAGTTTATAAACATAGTTGTGAGGTACAGTTTATTCCAAACTTCTGATAAAATTCCTTCTCAATGAATTGTCCCAGCTGAAAAGGTGAATATTGTTTCTAGAAGGTTTTGTAATTTATATTAGTATAAATGTTGTTTGCAGATTTTTTTTTAATAAATAGAAATGGGAATAAGTACATGATGGTTTACATTTGGATTTTAAACCTCAGGATATAACACCACAGAATATCAACAGCACTCTCCTCTCTTTGAGTATATTGTGTGATATTTGGAACACTTAAAAGACAATTACTGCAACATTTCACATGTCTTTTTAGAAAGAGCATTATATTCAGGAGAGTATAGCACAAAGACAGAATGGAAAATACAGGAGAGTATTGTATGATATAAAGTCTAGAAACTTGTCTTGTTGAAATTTGTATTTAAATGTCAAATTTTTTACTATTTACGTTCTGTCCATAGTCACTATTCACTTTCAGTCTTAGTGATCAATCTACTGTTGAGTTCATCTGAGAGATGTACACATATAAAAAAACAGATGCTCTTTGAACTATTTATTCTTTTTTTTCTCTCTCTGTTTTAGGACTATAAGCGAAGGGGCACTTTGTCAATTCATGTGTAAATAAATTTTGTTGTTTAAAAGCACTACATGCAAAGTGAGTGGGATGCTGCAGAACTTGTAACTCAGCAGGTCTCCAAGCAGCTAAATTTGAAGTTGTAAAAATCACCAACACATTAGAAAGGACCAGAAGGAAATGTGCCCCTTGGCTTTTCTTTTTATAGATCTTTGAACTGAGGTTGACCCTTACTCTTCCAGTTGGCATAATCTTGTCGGTGTCTCACAGTCAGTGTACAAACCAACCATATGGTCACAGTCCTGCCAGGTTTCAGTCAGAGCTGGCTTGGAGCTGTAGTCCTTTGAGGCTTTCTTTGGATGCAAGAGCATACTTGATAGTGTGAATGAATTGCCCTTGAGCCATGCAATGACACTTCTTATGATCCCTTCCATTAGTGGATTTAGCAGTGGTGTTCGCTTTGTTCTCTGGTCTGTTCTTTTGAACCAGTCATGAATTTTCACATACTTGGGTGCTGCATGTGTGTAAATTTGCTTTTTTTTTTGGGTAATAACCAACTAGTTGCCCTTAGGTATGATTCTGGGCAATGGTCACGTAAGGCACCTCTCCCTGTAGGCAGTACATAGAGGGCCCTGTCAGGATTGTCTTCTGCCCTACAGTGGTCTGCAACACTGTGCTATTGACTGAGCTGCCAAGCTCATATCCTTGCACATTCTTTTATGTGCCTTAGCCTTGACCCATGGCATGTAATATGCACCCTGGCACCTTGGATAAAAGCTTTGTTCCAGCAACCCCTCTTGTCATTTCAGACTTCCTGTACTGAAACAAGAGCAAAATGTAGTACATGCCTCCAGGCACCACATGGAGCACAGAGGAAAAGCCAGGCCAATGGTGATGCCATGTGCAGTCATGCCTTTGCTGAGTGGGGAGGGCTAGGAGTGGGGAATGTCCTGGCATTGTCCTCTCTGAATTGGATGCCTTTAGAATGTAAAGCTAGCTTTGAGATATCTCTAGGAGGCCATCTTAAATCTCTAGATAATATAATTGACCCTTTCACTATAATTCTGCTGTCAATGGCTTCTGGCTCCTAGACTTGAGAATGATTAGGAAGTACAGAAATTTGGGACACATCAATTCCTTTGATATTTTGTACAGATGTAAGGTAGAGCATACTTGCTTTTTGCTGTGCTCGGTTACTCTGGTCAGGGTCTTTGTTAACTTACTTTTGTCTGGGAAAACCAAAATCAGGGACCAGTTTCTTGTCAGACCAAACAGAAATCACTCTAGGCTATATTTATAATAAGTAGGTGGAAATAGCACATTGCATACACTCATCAGTGTGTTATAGCAGGAGTGCTACAACAAGCCTGTTGATGAATTGCAAAATGCTTACAAGCTGTGTATCTTTTGTAGGTGCAGGTGGCTGCTTTATGATGCTTGGCATCAACTACTACATCTGCAAAAATGTTCATCACAATTACTTTGTAGTAGTTTTTCTCTAGTTTGTACCTGTTAAGCCAGGTGTTTACATGTAATTTATGCACATCAGTCTGCATTCCTGCATGCAGAAATCCTTTCACAATTGACACAGCAGAGAAGCAGACAGACCATTTTGGAGTAAATTTTACCTCTAAATGGTATTCAGTATAGAGACATCTTCAGCCTGCACAATGAATATAGTGTAATTTATACAGTTCAGGCAAATAACTGTAATGTATTATAAAATTTAATTGTATGTGTCAAACTAATAAAAATTGGGAGCAGGATCAAGCATTCTCCAATTGATATCCTGACAAGAGCAGAAAATCTTCTCATTATGTCACAGCATAGATACTGAATATTTTATGAACCTGCATTATTCATGTAAAGACAGCATTCCAAAGATATATGCAGAGCTGTTAGATTAACAGTAATACAAGATGAAAATGAAAGGTGTTTTAGAAGTATTATCAATAGCAGGGAAAACACTGGTAGTTGTTTGGATCCCTTATTTCATTGTGCAGTCAAGGCAGCACTGGAATTGTACCCCAGCGTGAGTTCATGTTAGCAGGGCACCTTTAGAAATAGAAGCAGTTCCCAACTCATCTGCATGCTGAGCACCTCCTTCCCTCACAGAACTAGGTTTTGCTGAGTTTACAGGAGCACACTAACAACATAAACCGCCTCTTCACTTTTTGCGTTAAAATTGGAAAAATAATATATTACGTCTTGTTAGATACGAGATGCGTAAGTGACCAAGGTTAAAACTTCCAAAACCTGTGCAACAAGTATTTTGGTTCTTATCCATGGGCAAAAGCAATTTTCTCTATGCCATTAAACTCTTGTGTTTTATCCTTCTGTTGGGCTACTGTTATATTTCTGATTGTACTTCAGAAGATTAAGACTGAGGTTATAAAAGTAAATAAATTGGAGGACTTTAGTTTTCCTGGGAAACACTGTGGGTCTTAATAGCAATTATAAGGAGAGACAAAAGGATGCTTTTTAATCTTCAACCTGAAAAGAAAAAATATTGATGAGAAATGAGGAAGAAGTAGAATCTGGCACTGTAAGACAGAGAGCAGTGACTTGAAAAGTACTTGGAAAAAGACAGTCTGGTACTTGCAGCTCAGTGAGACAAGGTTTTAGACTTGCTTGTGGCCATACACAAGGATTCCTACTTCATGGTCTGTGCATTTAAAATATGTGGAGCGAAGAGTGTTTAAACAGCAATACCAGTGTTATCCATGACAATGTAACAGTACTCTAAAAAAAATCCACCTGCTGTTTTCAATCTCTACTGTGGCTCAAAGCTAAAATATTAGTTTTTGTAATTTAGTCAATGGATATTTTATACAGTGATTATTTCCATGACTATATTCATTATCTGTCCCAACAACTTGGCTCTCAAGCCTAAGTTTCAGCACCCACCATGTTGCCCAGGTGGTCCAGAACAACATCTCTTTACCAATTTGTGCCAAGAGCATGATGGTCTTATAGCTGCCTCTAGAGTCTCCTCATTTACCTTTCCTGAGCCCTGAACACTCACAAGCAACCCTATTCAGCCGAACACATTTCAGGCTCTACCCTATTATATCCTCCAGGTCATGCTGGCTGATCTGGCTGGCTCCAGAAAAGTAAGCAGGGGTTAAACCACATAATCTCACATGCTTTGTAGGAGCTGATGGAAACAGAGACATTTTCAGACAGGACCTGTGAGAGAGAGAGAGAGAGAGAGAGAGATTGAGAAAACAATATGGGTGGAAAATGCATACCTACAGAACACCTGAAAATCCTGCTGTGGAGTACCACTCTGTGCATGACTTATACTTCTTAGGTGCCTTTTGAGTTATTTTTGAGGCTCATCCTGCCTATTAGCATTGATATGCTGAACACTCCCTCAGTTTTTTAAGAGAAAGTTCAGGACCAAATGTAGCATTTGGGTTTCTATATACAGAATTACTGAAGCTCCAGCAAATCCCTTCCACAGCCACCTGCACTGTGTAAGAGTGGACCCTGGTCTGCCTGGTGTACCTTGCCTACCCTATTCTACCTCACATTTAGCAGCATTGGATAATGTGTTTTCAACTGACCAAGGACTGGGAATATGGATGAGCTGTAGTGGCCCACAGGAAAACCTCAGAGCTGTTGGCCTCATAAGGAAGAAAAGGGTCTATGGAAGTAGCTGATCTCTTCCACTCAGAGGCATTTGAGTGCTGCTTAACGGCCTTAGATATAACAACCCCAGTCTAAAAAGCTTGAGAGGGAAACCACAGCCCATTTCACTGTGGGCACGTCTCCTCTAAGTCCAACATACAAATTCTCTCACTTTGGCCATATTTGCTGTTTCCCCGATAGCTTCAAAGAGGTTCCTCTGATAGCTGTATGGTATGATTTCTCCTTGCCCTTCACCAGCGTGCTGACCCAAAGAGCAAGGGCCAGCTGATCTCCACAGCCTGTTTAAACACCCTGGGCAATGGGCAGGCTATGTGGGGCCTACAAAAGTCTCAAGTTTTATTGTGATGAATAAGATCTGTCAAGATCTGTCAGTTTCAAACATCAACAATGTGCCTGTGAAACAGGAAGGTGAAAAATTTTCAGAGCAATTCAGTCTCCACTGCAAGTGGAGATGGAAGAAATATTTGCTTTTTCAGATGTTTCCCTGAGCAGACCATGAAAAAGATGCACGCAGACTTTGCAGAGGTGAATAAAGGAGCACTGAATTGAAGAGGAAAATGCAGAAGAATGTTTTAGCATGTACTTACATGAAACTTTGTCAAATCTAGTACTTTCTGAGAGAAAGTGATGTTACCCATTGAACTTTGGGTTCCTATTTCGAACTAAATGAAAAAAAAAACCAGGACACTGAGTTTGAAGACAATACATGTTATTACATCACATGGAGACTTTGGTGGAAGAAATTTGAAGATCATTGAGAACAACTATCATCATCTAGAAGTTTAATTTCTGCTGTGTGACAGCAGAATTCACTCTACATCAGCCATAACACAGAGAATCTCTAAAGGACTGGAAGCTCTTCTTGCTCAAGGGAAACATGAAAACTTCTGTGTCAAAATCAAATTGCATTTTAAAGGATGTGGGTTAGCAGCTTTACCAAATGGATGAAGTCTTTAAACAATTTCAAAATATTTACATTACTTTCTAATCTTACAGTTGCAAGCCTAGAGTCTGATTGCCCAGAGAGGTTGTGGAGTCTCTTCACTGGAGATACTCAAGAACTGTCCGGACACAATCCTGTGCAATGGGCTCTAGGAAGCAGGGAGGTTGGACCATGCTCCACTGTGATCCTGTCCAGCTTAACCATTCTGTGGTTTCCCAAACAAATTCCCCAAGAGTTATTTCTGTTTCAGAACTTCTGGGATCATTAAGTTCTGTAAAGTTCAGTGTTTACTTTGAAGACATTTTGTGGTGAGAAGTAAGATTCTGCCAAGTCAAAACACATTATTATATTTTTGATAGTAAGTATCTTTGTACCTAACATTTTTCTGTGGAATGCATGAAGGGTTTTTTCCCTTTTTTTATTTTCTGTGAGAATTGTAACTTCTTTTGCAGTCACCCAACCTAGCAAGCTGGCTAGAGGCACATCATCGAGTATGTGGTTAGTAGACGGTATCATGACCTGTGCATTCCACCTGTGTAAAGGTTAATAACGAGACATCTAGTTTCTAACAGTTTGCCCTCATGAAGATCTTCAGGTTGCAGCCTTTTAAAGAGAAGTCATTTCCAGTTTGCGGCTGAGGAAGAGAGATTGCTTCTTCAATTGGAAAAGTCTTTTTATGTTAGTAAATAGTAATGACCAAGTCAGATCACTGTTCTTGTGTGAAAACTGCAGGGGAAGGCTTTGCTCTAAGTTATTCTAATTGCTGCTTCTTTTTCTCTGCTTTCAGAGGCTGGCAGCAAGAAGCTAAAGAGCACGATACAGAGAAGCACAGAAACAGGAATGGCAGCAGAGATGAGAAGTCGTATGGTTCGACAGCCAAGTCGAGAATCCACTGACGGCAGCATAAACAGTTATAGCTCTGAGGGCAAGTAAGTGGCATTAAAAATATCAGTAATGTAGGAGAAGTTTCTAATGTAGTAGAAGTTTCTTTCCCCATTAGTTGGGATGTCCCAAACTCTAGCTGAAGGGGGTAGCTCTGTGTACAGTTTCTTTCTCTTGAAACATTTGAAAAACTGAAACACCGTTTTAGGTACATAACACAAATTTCATGGAAATTGAAATTGAGAGAGGACTTCTTAAGAATTCTCATTTTCCCTGTCATCCAGTGAGGCATTTTGTTCATCAAGACAGCAAAATTAAGACTGCATTATTCAAAACAATACATAGGGGTACTTTTTCTTTGAGGTAAGTTTGGATTACCTCAGAGTTAAACTTCAGATGTTGTATGTGAATCCCTGTGGTTTGAAACTTTGTTCAGCAATACTATATACAAAGAAAGTTTAATTTGGAGTTGTTCCAAATCTCTTATTAAGAACTGTAAACCCAGAGCCCAGATGCCACATCAGCTGAAGTCAGGCAGACAGCTGTGGGGAATGGGGCAGCTGTTTCCATTCACTGCTGAACAATTTGGTATGTAGGAAAGGAGAACAAAAGCAGTTCTTCAAAATGTGAAGGAATACTCCAGCCTCCCCACAGTTCTCAGTGGGACTCTACTGCATGTATCAAGGTACAGTGGTTCCTAGGGAATTCTTAGAAGTTGACTCCCCAAAAAAGGGGGAAATGGGGGTAGGCAAATGCAGCTTTATAGACCCGGAAAAAAATGAGAGATTTGGACTTCCTTGGCTTCATCTTTTTATATACTTACTGTGTTACCACAATTGCTACTGCACATTGTATGAGGCACAAAGAGCCAAGGCTGCTCTGGTGGTGGTTACAAGGATCTGTGTAAAGGTGCCTCTATCATCAGATCTTCTCATCACCCTAATATTTTTACATCACTGGAACAGGTTGCCCATAGAAGTTGTGGATTGGCTCATCATTGGAGGTGTTCATGGCCAGGTTGGATGGGGCTTTGAGTTACCTGATCTAGTGAAGGATGTCCTTGTGCATGGCAGGGGCATCAAAACTTGATGATTACTAAGGTTCCTTCCAACCCAAACCATTCTATGGTTCTATGACAATGCTAAGAATTTTAAGAGCCATGTAAGAAAAACAGGCTCCATCATGAATAATTCAAAACCAAAGCAGATAAAGATCAGATGAAGAATGAGGGGCAAGAGTAAAATATCCCAGTGTTTTCCCCATTATGATTCCTTGATAGGCCATTACTTTTACCCTTTCAACACTCTGCCCTGCCATCCTCCTTCCTTTCTCTATGCTGGAGTGTCAGTCTGTAAGGCACCAGTTACTCACCTTGGTGACAGAGGCCCCAGTAAACTGCACCCTTTAGGGAGGAGCTGAGGGAGCCTGTTTTCCTGGTCAGCAGTGGAGAGGAGAGGTGGGAGCCCAGCACTGAGGGTGAGGACATTTTCAGTGGAACAGCTTAATACTCTGTTCCACCCTCATTGTGTGAAAATAGATTTGGCAGGGCTGGGGCAGCCAAGGTCTGGATCTGGAAGTCACAGCAGGCGTCTGGAGGATAGAAAGGCAGAGCCATAAAATACCTGTTTTGAGAACCAGCCTCTGAGTAAGACAGTGAGGAAAGCAAGCTTAAGAAGTAAACAGAGTGCTTGCTTCTTACTGGGACATATTGCAGGCCGGGTGTGCATAGTGGGACCCTGTTGCTGCCTGTTCTGAGCTTCCCCTCCCCAAGACACTTGCCTCTGCCATGTGCACCGAGCTCCTTTGTTCCAAGCGCGGGCAAAACCAAATGTAACTCAAACTCTTTAACAGAGTGTCTGAATGGCCGGTCACCCCGGGTCCGCCCCCAGTCCTCCCCTTTCCCCTTCTCTGAATAAAAGAGATGATCAAGGGAGGGATCCGCCCTCTCTTGGGTCAGCTACCTTCCTGTGACCGTCTCTTGTTGTCTGTCTCATTTGAAAGCTTCTAACTGCAGGGAATTGAGCGAGCAGGGAGCTATATTTCTCCCTCTTTGCTTCTGCTGATGGTATTTGCTTTGCAGCTGATACAGGTACCGATTTAAGAGCTACTAAAGTGCTAGATCGCCCGTGCTACCTCTCTAGGCTGCTCGAGGCTTTCTAAGGCATTAAACCACTAGCTTAGCTGGTAAAAAGCTGAAAAGATACCATCCACATTTAACTCCCCTTTAGAACTAAGTACATCTTTAAACTATCATAAGCTGGTAGTCACACTACCTGTATTGCATGTCTTGTTTCTGCCTCCATAGCTCTTGTGCCTGCTCCCCATCTCTTGCTGCTCCAGTATCAGTTCTGCCTCTGACAGTGCTCCTTACCTCAGCTCTCCCATGCAATTGCTATCTTCACATCTGACCCATGTTTGCCCTGCTTCTTTGATCCGAACTTTTAGCACCCTAAGTTCTCACTATGTTTCTGTCCCAGACTTTTGGCTTCATAGTTACCAGCTTATTCTGGTTGATGCCTGATCCTCAGTGTATCTCAGTTTTATTTCCTGACTTCAAACTGTACTTGACCTTAGCCTTAAACATTGTCCCTGACCACCACATCTCTATTCCAGTCTGTGGCAAGAGTAAACAGTGAGTCTAAAGAAGTGAGAACACCATCAATATCTAACAGTGACTCTGAAGGGAAGCCTGGAAGAATGAGCCAAAGGGGGCAGATAGCAAAACTCAGGTGAAACAGTTAAATGTATCTTGCTGCAATGAGAGAAGAGAAATATTCATTAAACAGGACACAATGCCGTAGGCAAAAGGGATACCAGAGGGTTCTGTTCAGTGTGGTGCTGCACTTTGTGGCTTAGAAAACTTCTCTGAAGTCTTCTCTTTTTCTGTGATTCTGTGATTTAGCTATAGATCAAATCCTTAGATGTTCTGGAAATTTACATGAGTTCTACAGAATACTGTTAGTTTACAGCAGCTCTTGGGTTTAGATCACAGTGAGAGAAGAAGGTTAAATGCTTAAAGAAAGATGTACAAGACAACAAGTGTCTACTGTTTAATTATTTCCTCCAAATGCATTACTGGCTTATTTCTAGAACATGAGGTGACACAACTACAAGGAGGAGAGTAAGCTGCATAGCTCTGTCACATAATCAGGGTACATGCACTCTGCCAGCTGATCCTAAAATCCTCTCCCTCATTGTCTGGGCTATTTTTTAGCATTAGAAAAGTTAGCTTTAACTTCAGATGTTATATCTAGTGTGAACACTGAATCAGCTTTTGACAGCACCTTTTATTTTGAGTAGTGAAGCTGTTTGGAAGGGTTTTTTTTCCTTCTTGCGAGATTCCCATCAAAATCAGCAAGATCTTAACTTTGGTTGCTTGAGTAGTGTTTTTTCTGCAGTTCACTCTTCATGTTACTGTAGGTGAGTAATGATGATGATTAGGAAGTGCTTATGGTAGGTCTGCACTGGTTTCTTGTCCTTCCTTGTATGTGTGTGTACATTGACACTGATTTTACTTCCAGGATCACATAGTTTATTGACAATATCATGCCTCATCCTGCATTTCCAAAGACCAATCAGATGTATAGCTCAGCTATTCCTACAGTAGGTACCCCAGGCACCTTGTCATGTTCTTTTGCTTGACCCTTAACTGGAGTTTAATGAATTAATAAACATTCAGATGAATGTGTACTTCCTACCTTCACTATCATAAGTATAGCTAGAAGTGTGCTCTCAAGTGAATATTTTCAATGTTGTTAGTCAGTCTGTGGCAAAATATAACACATTTTGTGGAAAAAAGGCCAAAGAAACAAGCAAGAAACTTTTCATAGCAGAGGCAAGAGTGAAAGCCACTGGGGAGAGAAGCAGACCACATCTTGATGTTATGAATTGGAGACCTTGAGCTTCTTTTCCTCCTCCATCTAAAGAAACCATATTTAAAAAAAAAAAAAAAGATTTTAAAACTAAATTTCTGTGAAAAAACTTACTTTTTGGAAAATCAGAGTTTTCTAATGAAAAAAGCTGTGCCAAGGAAATGGCATAAAGCTGAATAAGGGGAGGTTTAGGTTAGATGTTAGAAAAAGTTTTTCTGCCCAGAGAGTGGCTGGGCTCTGGAACAAGCTGCCCAGGGCAGTGGTCACAGCATCCAGCCTGACAGAGTTCAAGAAGCATTTGGACAGTGTTCTCAGGCACTCGGTGGGATTTTTGGGGCTGTCCTGTGTAGGGCCAGGAGTCGGATTTTGATGATCCTTGTGGGTCCCTTCCATCTCAGGCTATTCTATGATACTATGATATTTTCTGACCAGCTTTTTTCACAGACAGTCCATAAGTTTATGCAGGAATAGAAAGAACAGTTAGTCTTCAAGAGAGAAATAGACTTTGTGCAACTACTGGCTTTGCAAAGAACTGTGAATTCAATCGCTGAAGCACACAAGCCTGATGTGCAGAAATCAAAGCTTTTAACACTAGATGCTTTTGGTTTTATAAGGAAGTTTTTTATTATTTATTGCAGTCTAACAGGGAATTTCCTTTGAGGGAGAAGCAGATACAGAGTGGTGGATGGCCTGCTGGGGAATATGTTGTCTATACTTGGTTCAAAGTTTGTTCTTTTATTTCTCATAATTGTTATAAGGAAGTCAAAGCGGAGTCTTCCCACCATGGATCACTCTTTCTCTCTCTCTCTTTTTTTGTTTTGTTGATTTCTTTTGTTATTCTTTGAAGACTGTATATCTATTAAAATAAAGTGGAGACTATGGAATATAAGAAAGCAGCTTGGCAAAGCACACATTATAGCATCACAGAATAGTTTGAGTTGGAAGGGACCTGTAAAGGTAATTTAGTCTAAATCCCCTGCCCTGGGCAGGGCCATCTTCAACTAGACCAGGTTGCTCAAAGCCCTGTCTCACCTGGCCTTGAATGTTTCCATATATGCTGTGCTGATGTGTTACAGTTCAGTTTGTATCCTGAGAGAGGAGTGGGTAGCAACTGTAGATACAGATTTGTCTGCCAGAATATTTTGGCTAGTGAGTGGCATTAGGTTTAGCTCCAGTCACCACTACTACTACCTGCCAGTTTGCTGCTTCATTAAACAGCTGCAGCAATCAGATTAATTTAGTGCATACATCTGTTTTCCCTATTTGTTCTTATTGATGCTGATGGGGTTTGGATCTCTGTAAATCACACACTCACTAATGAAGAATAGGCTATTAAATTTCATGAAGCTTTTTATGTTTTCTCAGACAAGGTCAATCATAGTCTATTTACCTGTCAGACTTCACTGCTTCTGGAGACCTCCTTAGCAAGACCTATTTTATGGACTACTTTGAGTCGATGTGCAGAATTTCTCTACACTGCTTTGGGGTCCATGGGAAACGTATCCTTCCTGATGCTGCAGAATGATTTGTGCTTGTGTATCCTGAGCTGCTTGCTTTGTATAAGTAGTACTTTTGAAGTAAATACTGTAGGATGACAGAAATTAATCATGTTCTTATGCTTAACCAGCTTTTATTTTGTTTCAGCTTAATATTTCCTGGAGTACGGCTGGGCGCTGACAGTCAGTTCAGTGATTTCCTCGATGGACTGGGACCTGCACAGTTAGTAGGCCGACAAACACTAGCAACCCCTGCCATGGGTAAGAATGATACGTTCTCCTCTGTTAAATGAATAATAAGACAATTAACTAATGCACACACTGGCAGACTACAGCACCAAAAAGACTTTTACCAAGTGTCTTCCTTCATTATCAACATGATTGTCCTATATGCAGTTACCGGTGTTCCTATCATGGCAGCATTCAAAGTGGGGTGAGAAACAGTATTTGCTCCATTTGGGGTATTGGCTAATCTTACTTGCAATTTGAAGATAGGGGTTTTACTTCCCACACAAAATTATTGTGGCTTCTCCAGTTGTAGCTCACTGCAAAATCTCAACTGTTCAGAGTTTGTATTTACTTGAAACAGATTATATTGGATGTGACAGGGTTTCTGGCCAAACTGCACTTTTCCAAGCTTAGTTCATCTAACTCCAGAAAGTGAAACTTCTGGAAACATTTGCAATGCCCAATAATCAGTCACTGATAAAGCCAGTGCTTGTCTTGAGAGACACAAAATCCTTTTCTTCAACAGCTGCCTGGGGCTATCTGTGATCTCTGTGTTCCAGACCACTCTGTAATTTCCTTTAGCAGCATTAGCTGTAGCTTGTTTATGAACAGAGTATGAGTTGTATAAGGAGTGCAAGAGTGCAGGACTGTGTAAGTATCTTTGGAAAGATTTGGGGTTGGGGTTTTTTGGTTTTTTTTTGTTTATATATGAGCAGTTCTTAGACATGCTTTAGGATGCTAATTGACGACTCCTTGATACACTACTGTAATGATACTTCTGCTGGAAATTATAAATAGCCAATACTTCAATACAACTGTCTTGGGAAAACCAGCTTTAGGAAGGGCTACTGAGATATATCTGAAAAAGAAGAGAGAAACAGAAAAAAAAATTGCAAAAGACAGTGTTCCCTTCCCAACTCATGAGCAGAAGGAAAACTATCTTGAGAATGCTCTGAGTACCCTCTAAGGCAAAACTTGCTGTATAAATCTAAATGACTGCTACTAGAGCATTAATAATCATCAAACCTATTAAATTAGTATTTTATTATTATTATGGAAGAAAATATATTTGTGAGATTGTTTGTCCAATAAATATCTAAATGGCTTTGTTGGTATGTGTACAAGGGTCTTCTTCTGTCTCTTTATTTTAATCTTGTTTTGCGACTAAAGATTTTTCTGCAGATAACTTGAGTAAAACATTTATTTGGACTTTTTTTAGAACTGTATCTACTACAGGCTCAAGTTTTGGTCCCCAGAAAGCTCTCCATCATGTTTTTTTACAATTTTTAGAAGACCTGCTCTGTGCTATCCTTTCACCAGTGATGATTTGAAAATGTTTGGATTATCGCTCCCCCTTCTGGTTCCCTGTTGCATATTTTATTTTGGATATGAGATACAGTGATGTGCTCTTAAAAATGCTTGTTGGAATTTTCCTCTGAACTATTTTTAGTGAAGAACACGACTGTGTTTATTCAAGCAGAGTTTAATGATAAAAAAATCTTTGCTGCTGTTCTGTCATAGTTCACATACCAAGGTATAAACACTGCTTTAATATGCTGTTAGAGAAACATCTAAAAATCCCATGCCCAATTAATTTCAAAATGCTCTTTCTCTAAATCTAGACCCCAAATTCTACAGTTCAGGACTACTATTTGTGAATTTGGTTTTTTAGACAATTAGAGCTTACATCTCAAATATATACGTCCTCATATGTTTCATGGATATAGTTCATTTATTTGCTCAAGTGTCATGTAGCTGCCTATGCCATACTGTGCATTTTTTTTAAGTGGCCTATTTTAATCTATTTTGATATAAGTTAGATTTCTACTCACCTGATTTCATGATATATGAAAGCATAGAGACATAACGCTTTGAGCATCAGCACATAGTTTACTGCCCTTTTATTTTATTGATCTAGATCAGAACAGTGCTTGGTCTCAGAGCAAGCAGTTTCCTTTTTCTGCAGGAAATGTCATTTGTCAAAACTCAGGCAAGGAAACAAGTTTGACTGTTTAGAAATGAAAGCAGTTTCTTAACATGTTGTGACATTTTATTCACACCAAAAATGTGTGTGGAATATTGATAAAAATGGAAAAATTGTCACGTGTGTGCTTGGTGGAGACTTTTGAAGAAAAAAAATACCTTTTTAGCTGGTATGAACTGTATACCTAGAGAGGGCACCATGCTCCCTAATTATATATTATTTAGTCCATGTTTAATAATGGAGAAGCTAAACGGATCATCAGGAGACGCAACAAGCACAGTAATACAGCAGAATAACATCATACTAGTCTTTCTCCTTCTCACTCTTATACCTTGTCTCCTGTGCTGTACTGCTTCTCTAAAATGTGAGTTTCTTTCTTCTCCCTCTCAGGTGACATCCAAATTGGAATGGTGGATAAAAAAGGCCAGTTAGAAGTAGAAGTCATTAGAGCCCGTGGCCTCACACAAAAACCTGGCTCCAAGTCTACCCCAGGTATGGAAAAAAAAATAGACAATATATGAATAGAAAACAACACTATGAAATATACCGATGAACTGGGGAATGGATGCTTTTTGAGCTCCTTGTTAGTTGTCACTACCTTTGCATTTGTTTGGTTTGCTTTTCAACAAGGAGTATGTGCGTGGATATATCCTTGCTACCAATGTCCACTTCTTACCACCTTGCATCTGCCAGTTGCATGCTACCTTTCAAGGAATCATTTTCAGCAACTCAACATCTGTTCTGGAAGGAACATTTGTAGAAATATTTCTGTGTAACTTAGGCAGGTTATATATCTCAGAAGGGCTTTGTCTATATAGCTGAGGTTTTTTGTGTTTGTTTGCCATGAAAAGAGATGGAGAACAGGTGAAAGTGCTTTGAAGAAACAAACGCACGTGTCAGGGTCTTCTGTACATAACAGTGCCTCAAGGCAGCAGTTTGTGCTAGTGTTAGTGTCAGTGTCAATTATTTGTATCATGTATATTGTAATAATATTGAATCATTTTATAAGGACATTTGTTGAACTTCTAGTTATTTATAGAAATAATTATTAGAGGAGATTTAGAATCAATAGACCAACCACTGCTTATTGTAACACCTGGAACAGTTCTTTTAGATAACATTTAGTGAAAATGGTACTTTGCAATCTCCTTAGGAGCTAGAGATGAAAGAGCAATTCATGTGTGTGTCATAGGAGTGGCATAGTTTTAAATATTCCTTTTGCTTTGAACTATCTCTGACCCCTAAGCATTTATAGAGACTCCAGAATAGCCATCAGTGACATTTAATTCCTGGAAAAACAAAATGTTTTTAAAATGACAGACATGAAGTGTAATTGTTGTTAGTAACATCTTAGATCACTACATTCAAAGTTTATAAAAATCAATTTGATTTCTTGTGGGCTGTGTCATCTGTTTTATTAATATAATTGTATTCAGATTATACAACTGCAAAGATACAATGAAGATAAGTTGTGCCATTTTCTCTCCACTCTGCTTCCTTTTAAGGCATTTGTCCTCCATTTAAGATGTGCACCGTAAGTCCAAATATAACATTCTTGATGTTCTGTCTGCAGCTCCGTATGTCAAAGTGTATTTACTGGAAAATGGAGCATGTATAGCTAAGAAGAAGACAAGAATTGCAAGGAAGACCCTTGATCCTCTGTACCAACAGACACTGGTTTTTGAAGAAAGTCCACAGGGTAAAGTCCTTCAGGTCAGTTTCTTCTTAATCCCATTTTAGGCTGTCATTTGCATGTTTACTTAAATTTAACCAGTATGTGTAAATCCATTCCAACTTACTAAGCATTTAATTTTATAAATACCATTAAACACATCCTTGTGGCTTGTGGTTTCAGACTTGCAAAATGTCTTATTGCATGGAACATTTATCTTTTGTTGACTCTTGCTCCTGTCCTGCCATGAGGTTTTCCCATGAAAGGGAAGTAATCATTCACTCTTGAGAATAACATTTTCCTTATGCTAACATATATAATAGCAAGAGTGAACATACATAAGCACGGGTTTAAGTATATAACCCTGTGTGAGCATGGATTTGGGGACAATCATGAACCTTAATTTTATGTTCTTCCAGGTAATAGTTTGGGGAGACTATGGCCGAATGGACCACAAATGCTTCATGGGAGTTGCCCAGATCCTTCTGGAGGAATTGGATCTGTCCAGTGTGGTAATAGGCTGGTATAAATTATTTCCACCTTCATCGCTAGTGGATCCAACATTGACTCCCCTGACACGCAGGGCTTCCCAGTCATCTCTGGAAAGTTCGACTGGGCCTCCCTGCATTAGATCGTAGTAGCAGGTGCTGTCTATTCAAAACATCACCCAGGATAACAATTGGAATCAGATATTCACATGATCAAAAAACACTGTTGGAGAGAGACAATCACTTCTGTTTTTGCTTGTAGTAGTTATCCAAACATATGTCTGTCTGTTGAGAGATGGCTTAAATTGACAGAACAAAGGTATATCACATACAGCTAATCTATTAGCAGCTATCACTGATGCTTATAATGATTTAAAAAGAAAAAAAAAAAAAGAAAGAAAGAAAGGAAAAAGAAAAAAGAGAGAGACCTTTAGATTCGACCTAAGTCAAAGATGACCCAAACTGGAAGCTCTCACTCTGTTAACAATGTTGTATTTTTCACATTTTGAGAGCCCTCAAGCAGTGTTACCTTCCTGGTGTTTCAGCAGTTTTTCTGTACTTGTCACTTCCACTAGTTTTTTGCCACGTGATTCTGCTAGTTTTGTAGAAGTCCTCCCAATGCGAACAGAGACCCTTCCTTTCTTTTTCTAAACCGAACAAAAAAGGGCTGAAGCATATCTCTGTAAGCATCGTTAAAGTGTTCAACAGCCACAGTTACAATTCCAGAGAGTTCAAATAGTTTCTCAGTTCTGGTACTTACAAGTCTCTCACGCGGGAACCCAGAACAAATACCAACCTAAGTTATATTCTTAAAAATAAAAATCATCACAGTGCCACTTTTTCTTTGTAAAAAGCAGATATGTTTGCATTATATATATATAATAACTTTTCTGTTTATGATGTTTTGCATGGAAGAATTTTGAAGAATTCTGCAACTACTGCTGGGGACTGGTATAAAGCAGCTTTAGTCTTAATTTTGACATTGAATATGTTACTGGTAATGCAATTTTCCTCCTAGAAATGGAGAGGAAATACTTACGTTTCTGTGTATAAATGTATATTTGACTTCCCAAAATGTTGACCAGGAATGAATTGAGCATATGACACTTTCAGCTGTACCCAGGCTTCTCTGATGTGTGTCGCTTCAGACGCACCTGTCTGCCCTGGATAGAGCATGGTATGAGTTGTTCAGTGTTTCACTGGAAATTCCAGTTGAAATATTCTGCACTTAATAACGTTTTTATCAAATTTTAGTTTACATTTCTTTGAGATTGATGCAAGCACAAGGCTTGATTTTTTAACGCAAGATATCTTACTTTTTGGAGAAAAAAACAATCAAATTTCAATTTGCTTTTTATTCATCTGAGTTCTTCTTGGCCTTGAAATCCCTTGTGATATTCTGTAAATGTGTGAAGAACTGCAGATTCCTGCAGGTGCATTGGTATGTTTCCCCTCCTTTTACAGGCCATTAAATTTTGTGATCACACAAATAGAGCAGCATGACTTGGAACTGTTCAAAGCTGCATGCACGTTTTGTAAAAAGAGATGAAAAAGGTTATTTAATAATGTATGTTAGTTCCACATAGGCCAGCTTGTATGTTGCATGTACTTGTACAGTTTGCTCGTAATTACTATACTGAAGTAACCAAGAAATCTAAGCCATCCATTTTTCTTATAGACATTTTGCAGGTTTTAGCCAGGCTAGGTCTGTGGGTCTGGTGCTAAATGTCTATAGATGGACTTTATTTTTTACCCTATGGAAAACGTGATGTAGTACGGACCAAATTCCTTCTAATAACTATTTTGGTGTAGATTCCTACTGTGGGGCTGTAACACATGTAGAAACTGTGTACACACTAGGTTTTAATTCATAGACATACTGCCTGCACCAAGTGAACTATTTATTATTACTCAACACATGGGAATTATTCTGCCCATCTTTCCATAGGGCACAGATTGGTTACTGCTCGACCTGCTGAGCAGGAAGAACTCAAGCACTGGTGCACTACTACTAGATCCTGTTCTGTCTTAGTGGCCAAAAACCAACTAGCTATAATTCGATAGTATCTTTCTATTTTGACCACTTGTCTTAACACTCCCCTGTGCTTTTAAATGAACTTCCAACTCATGTTATGTAAACATGTTTAATAAAATTTCCTTTTCATGTCCAGTGTAGTAGTTGTGCTCTCTGTATGTTCTGAGGTTCATCTGTGATTCTGCTTGCTGCAGGACTGTGTGAAATGTGTTAAGGAACAGTAAAATAAGTAATTTCTATGGTTCTTTTGATTGCTGTAATAGTGTATGTTGAAATCTGGGGCCAAAAACTGAGGCCTGGTGAAAGTCATGTTTGGTTGACTTCCTTTTTCCTGAGAGAGGAGCCAAATTGTGCTCTCATTTGTTGAAGCAGGCAAATTGAAGTTTAAAAAAAAAAAAAGCCAAATTTTTATCTGTTGAAATAAAATCAGTTTGTTGAAGAGGAATGATGTGGTGGCTGCTTGTAGTAGGGCAGCGGGGCTATACAAGTCAGACACCAGGTCTCCACTTGGTGTGTGCTGAACCTTTAAGATATGAGAACAACTACAGACCTTTGGCACTTTTTAAACCCATGACTATGCCCTTGTATTGTAATGCTGTTATGAACAATGCTTTATAGAAATTTACCTGAGAGCAGAATTTGGCACTAAAATTTTGCTAGAGAAGCAAAGATTATGTACTTTTTTTTTAGTTTTCCATGTCCCACAGATACCTGATCACAATTTAAAAATAACATAAAGACAGTATTGCCTCACTTTGAACACTTTTGTTTATTACTTCATTTAACTGAATACATGGTTAAGATACTGAAAAAATGACTAATTAAACATGGTTAATCTCTGAACAAAAGGCATGTTATTCTGTGTGGTGGGAGTGATCTGTTTAAATACAGAATTTGTCATGCTGTTGCAAAAAGCCCTCAACTTCATTAATCTCATTACTTTGAACATTGTGTCCAATAGATACCTTTTCCTTTCTGATCCTGAGAAATAAATTAAGTCCAGCATTTCTGATCTCCCCCTAGAGGACAGAAAATATGGCAGCAAAAGAACATGCTGAACTATTTCATTTATGGTGTTTCTGATGAACAGGGATCATAAATGCCAAGATTTCAGGAATGAGGTAGTAGAGCATGCTAAGTCTGATAAGTTGTGTGCTGGACTCCTTTACCAGGGACTGCTGTGCTTTAAAAACTCATTGCTGAGTGTTGGGATTATAATACACAAATAAATCAGCTGAAGTTCCCTCTTGGTTTTCTGTTAAGAATGCAGTATTGCCTAATATATATGTCATGCAGGGGAAAAGCAAAGATTATTAAACTCATAATCCCTGCCATATAATCAGACAGTTATTTTCTTTGTGATGAGTAAATGTTCTAAATTTTATAATGAAATGCAAATTTATGTCTGTCTTTGTGGGCAGAGGAAAAAGCTTTTGGCCTTAACCTTTGTGTTAGAGAGGCATCAGAACTACTGTGAGTGGGTAGGACAAACCACAGCTTCATTACCTCCTGTCTTTGTAATTCACAGAGAAATTACATGTACGCTTTTGCTGCCTGTTTTCACAAGCAAACGATGGTCTCAGAAGTCACGTTCAGCCCAGGTATGATATGGTATACACAGAAGACATTCAGTGGCTGTTCTGTGTCCTCCACGATTTTACTTACAGCCTGTGACTTGTCCTCTATGAAGTTGTCTGTTTGCAGCTCCTGCGCAGTCGTTTATTCCACTATCTACAGCCCATTTAGCTCAAGGAAAAAGAATTATGGAATTTGTACTCTTCTTTTGCTTTAAATGAAGAAAGTCATGGCAGTCTTCCTTTAAAGCCCCAACACTCACTCCATCATACCCTACTATAATTCTGCAAGCATAGCAGAAAGCAATCTGCTTTCTACTGTTGTCAAAGGATGTGATTTCTCAAGCCAGATGATGAGCAGTCTGGTTGTCATAAGTGATTAAAACCCTTCTAACAACTATCAAGAGTAGAGTCTAAATACTTCACTCGCAGCCCATCAGCTACCTGCTAGGAGAAAAAGAAAATCCACAGGTTATGAATTAATTTTCTCAGTGTCTGCAGGAATGTCCACGTATGCTGGTAGTTAAATACCATGCTTATGAAACAGGTTGTGTGTGGCAGGCATGTCACACAGATCAAATGGTCTTCTGAGTTTTGTGATCCAAACTCCTCTCTGGGGTGCCAGAGACAGGAGGGGACACTGCCTTCTAGGTGATGATAATTATTCAGCTGCAGACCTCAGTCTAATGAAATGCTCCTTAGTTAGGTATTTTCTAGTCATTGGTATGTTTTGAAGCCATAGTTGCACATTGGGACATCATACCTTATACATTCTGCCTCGTCAGGTCAATATGTCTTAGAAGATACTGAGGGAAAGGGCATAAATTTGTCAAAATCTGTAGACTACAGTTTACCAATACAGAAATTCAGATAAGGCAAATATACAGCTGTATTTTTACCTCTGCTAGTATGAAAAAGGCATTCTCAACAGCCAAGTCTTTTGGAGGTTTCACTGCTTGCTTCTAGAAGAGTGACACCTAAGGTTTCACAGAACCTCTTAGATGGCCTCTAGAAAACCTGCCTTCAAAAGGTGATGATGAGCAGCAGCTCGTTATTAGAATACTCATTGGACAACTCAGAATTATTTATTCTGATTACTTTTAACATGTTGTCAGAGACTGAAAATAGTTCATGCCTCAAACATTGATACAAAGTTTTGCTCATTATAAAGAAGCTACAACCGAAGAAGCGTCCCTGAAGAGTGGGACTTTGGACTGAAAGTCAAACTGTTGATTAGATAAAGGGAAACACATTGTTCAGTCACCTCAGGCTGAGGGAAAGGTGTGCATCCACAAACGGCCAAAGCCACCTGCTGCAACTGTCCCCAGTTGAGTTTGGGGTGGAGGGAGAGCACAGCTCACAGAAGCCAGGTTTACACAGACTCCCTCCAACCGAGAGGGGAGGAGGAGGTTTTGGGTGCATGGTGTAACCTCTGATGAGAGGCAATAAACACCCATCCTCCATTACACAAACTGGCCCAGCTGTGGAACCCCCAACCCCACAGGGCACATCCACGGGACTTTCACATGAGAGGCTTGGCCCCACAGGGCTGCACGTGGTGCAACAGACCCAGAGTCTGCTGTGAGAGACCGACCCCCCCTCCAGGGGGCCATGGCCGGACATGCCCACCCAGCCTGAGCATAGAAACCCATCGGACTCTGTGCCTTCTGAGGGGACCTTCACCACCAAGAAGACCAGCTGGAGAGGATCAATGGGACATCATTGGGATCCACGGACTTGTGATCTTTTCCTTATTCCCTGTCACTCTTTCTGTCCCCCCCACCTATTTTCTACTTCTTTCTTTCTTTCTCTCTCTCTCTCTCTCTCACACACATATTTACCATCAAATAAACCCCTTACTATTGTCACTGGCATATGGTCTCGTTTGCACCTTAATTCGGGCAGAGGCATTTCTAAGAACCTTAAAACTGGATCATAACACGTCTACAGCTTCAGAGCCCTGCTAAAATGCAGTTACAAACCAGTAGTGGCCCACATGGTAAAGAAGTGGTCTGTAGTGAAAGGCTGTGTGATATCACCATCTGTGTGGATTTTCACTAAGTCTAAAATCATTCACTTCAGTGAAGACTGAGTCTTTTTTTCACATTTCCTTCTCATTTATATCAGTGGGATATACTGTGACTTTGAGAACCTAGTTGCAGGTTTCTCCACTCATCATTTTTTGATTAATTAAATGGGGGTAAGTGTAATTCCCCATTTCAGAGATACTGCATAAATACAGAAACAGCAGAACATAAATGTTCAAAAAGCATTTGTGAGGTCCTCAGGGATATAAATGATGTAATAAGATTCCATCATCTTCTGGCTCCCAAAGCCTTTTTTACACTGACAAGTATCGGGAAGGAATATCTTCTCTGCTGAACCTTGTCACTCTACTTCAGCTACAGCCAAATAAAAGTTCCTGAGCCACACACCTAAGCAAGATACTGCAATTTATTTAGCTGAGGCCAACTCCTGTACAAAAAGTTTTTAATAGAGAAGATGTCTCATGTTCCAGACTCCTACTCTTCAGGAAGTGCAGCAGCGCTATCACCTCTGCATTTCCAGCACCCTTCTGTTGTCTGGTCTGACTGGCCTAGGCTGCTTCATCACAGCAGGTCTCCACAGAACCAAGATGCCTGTGTCCATGCTAAACCACTAATTATGGAAGGCAGAATAATAATCCCATTTAGAACAAGCTCATAGAGAGGGCAGTAAGACAATCCTAGATATTTTAAGAACTCTTGTCATGCAATTTAAACCAAAAATGAAGATTTTCAAATTAAGCAAATATTGTAAAATAGCAATTCAATTAAATGTTACAGTATATACTGAAAAAAAAATTTAGAAGTCTGTTAAAGAACTATATTTGCATACTATAGAAGGAGTGTCCACACAGAGGGAAAAATATAGCAATATTACACCAGCATGTAACAACAAAAAAGATCTAGTGATTCTAGTGATTCTCTAGATTCAGAGTGAGAGATAGCTTGGAGGGGAACATTTTCTAAATATTAGTTACTGAGAAAAATCTGTTAGAAGCCAAAGCCAGCAGCAGCATTATACTTGGACTTCTGTTTGTTAAAGCTGCAGCAAAAGAGAGAGCCCACGAACATCATCCTCTAGTTTTAGAAAGGGGTGCATTTCTTCCGGAGTGACAGACAGGGTCTGAGACTAAGTGAGCAACCCTTGAGTGCATAGGAATGGCAAAGCAACACAAAAGAAAATAATGGCAATTACAATAAAAAATAAGTGCTTTAAAAACATGTAAAATACTTTCTTAGGATTTTGAAGGCCTGAGAATGCAGCCCTGAATTAGACAGAGAACATCTGGATTTGGAATGAGTCCCCAGATATCCTTCATACTACAGGTCAGAAGGATGGCCGCTAGCAGAGTGCTACAGAAGCAGCTTTTTCTAACAGTGCAGTTTTCACGTACAGCTTGCCCACACTTTTTTCTTTGTAGATGGTCTGACGTGCACTGTGTGTGAGCTTAGAATTAAGGGGATATAAAGGTGGGTATATTTAATCTCAAATTCTGTATTGTGTAAGGGAGTTTCTTGCATTAGCCCTGATAAAGTTTTGCATACGATGTTGAAGAAGTCAGGTGCTCTGTAATGGGTAAACCAGTAAGTCAGAAACAGGTTCCCATGGAAAGCAGAGCAGAAGTTTGGGGAGCACAGAGGGGGAGGAAGGAAGGGACAGAAATAGTGCCTCTGTTCATCTGGGGGAACCAAAAAGGGAGACCCGGGGAAATTCTGGCACAATTGCTTGGCCCCTGTCTTTTTGACTGAAAGCTCCAAAAAAAAGTGGCTGCTCCTTAAAGCCTTGTGGATGGCGGTGCACATCTTCCTGAAGGGTCAAGAGATTTGGCCCAATTTCATTGCTTTGGTATTGGAAACAGCAGGGCTTGTCAAAAAGATGTGATGCACTGTTGACAAGGTGGTGTTAGGTCATAGGTTGGACTTTATGATCTCAAAGGTCTTTTCCAACCTAGCTGATTCTGTGATTGTTTTTCTTTCTAACAGGTGACTCTCTAGGAGTTAACCAGGACAGAAGAAGTAAGTTGATGGCACAAATAATCTTTTGAGTTGCTCTGTACCTAGTCTCAAGAGGCACATAAAGTCTGTAATTGCTGGGAATAGGAAGCATCAACAAGCTTCTCACAGGCAGCTTGAGAGTGGCTTGTTGACCTCTTTTGCTTCTTTTTACCTGGTAGGAAGAAGGTCCTGAGATTTGTGAGACAGCTGAAGTACAGTATCTGCTCTTCTAGAAAATGTAAGAAATTTTCTTATTCCCTCCTCTTGTCCTTTTCCTGATCATTGCTCTTGCAAAACTGTGAGGCTGAGTTTAGTGTAGTTTGGTGCCTGGACTCAGCTTTCAGTTGTTCTGCTCCAGTGCTGCCAGCAGCCCACTTGATCCCTGAGCCTGTTGGTGGAACAGGCCAGCATTCCTAAGCCATTCATATTAAAACACAAATAATGCAACCCTCAGGCCTTTTTCATTCATCATGTGCATGAAAAGACAGGGGGAAGAAACCCAACGAATTTTCTTTTGTTGGAGGGCTCGAAACAGAATTAAATTACAGCTGCACCAGACGTCGCTGCTGTGCTATCCATATAATCCTTCAGCTCCACTATACATGCGGGCTTCTTTGTTAGATGTCTGCTACGCCATTCTTAAATCATACTTCTGTAAAACAAACCACAAAATGCAAAGGAGGAGAGGGAGATGTCACCATAGCAGGGCTTAACCTTCTTCTCCCTTTGTTCTTCAGGTGGTATCTCCCCTCACCCCCCAACCCCTAGCACTCATCTTAGTCTTGTTCTCCCATCATTTTTTTGTGTGATACCAGCTCACAGCTGAATCTTGTCATCTCCAGAGAATACCTCTTAGATTGGACAAGATTTACATTTCTTCAGAGAGTGAGAGTGAATGGAGGAAATCAGAGGATTGTTGAATACCTCACGTCTCTGGGGCTGCTCTTCAGTTTGTATGGAAGAGGGCTTTGGTGGGATCGATGCTGCATTTGTCCCTACTGGGTCCCTCGTGGAGACGCTTCGGCGGCACTCTGCCAGCACCTACACGTGCACACGATCTCACCTTCGCAGGCAGTCATGAACAGCCACTCATGCACACAGTCTGTGCATGAACCGGAGACAAAGAGGCGAGAGGGGTTCTTTGCATGCAATTCCAAGGCGTTTAATGGCAACACACCCAAAGGGAACAGAGGCAAGAAGAGCAACCAAACCTAAAGCCCGCACCAGTTTTATCCTGAAAACTCCCAAAGGAGGGCAGAGCATCCAAAACCAATAGTCTGAGGGCTATGGGGCAGAGGCAAGGCTGAATGATGTAACAGGGGCCAATGGGAAAAGGGATGGGAGGGGGGAGAGGGCCAGTGACCAGCAGAATCTAGACAAAGGGAGAACTTTCTAGCACAGTGTTGTAAGGAGAGACCACTTTTAAGGCAGCTTGGGGGGTGTAAATTGGACTTAGCCACCGCAACAAGTTTGTACGTGGCTGGTCTTGTGGCTGGTTTAATATCACTATTTCCTCCCCTCACATATCTCACGCACACTGTGCATTTTTTAGACTGTATTTGCTTTGTCTAAGCTGTAGAACGTGGAACTTGGCCACTGATTTCAATGAGGCTGAATCCAAGGTGCTTTTGTGAGAAAAGGTGCCTGACACACACAGTGCACACGGCTCTGCTGGTGACAACACCCAAAGCAGGAGGCCAGCCAGCCAGTCTGGCTATGCAAAGCACAGGGCTTCATCTTCCTTTCAATGAGGCAACGATCCGTGCTGTGACAGCAGAGGTGACAGCCTCTGTCTGTGACAGGAGGACATCGCCTGGCTCACGGAAGAGTCTCCTCATTTTTTATTTTTCTAATGCACATGCCCTAGCAAGTAAGAGCAAAAGCTGGCATCTTCTGGGAACCCGCCGGCTTCAGAAGAGCAGCCACAGAGCACGGCACTGGGCTATGACAGCCCAGGTGGCCCGGGGATGGCCGAGGGGCAGCAGGATGGAAAACCCGCCGCCACAGGCTGCCCAGCCCAGGCCTTGCAAGTACTGTTAATTATGTAGAGACATAAATCTGCTTGGGGAAACGCACTTAGAGGGAAGCGCTTGGCTGCGAACAGCGGGAAAGGACCAAGAGCCTTCACACACGTACTTGAGGGGCGGACACAGGCCCCGGTGCCTCACGGCCGGCACTGCCCCGCCCGCCGCCCGCCGCTCCCCCCGCGGCCGCCGGGGGGCGCCGCAGCACCGCGGGCCGCGCCGCGCGGAGCGGGCCCGGGCCGCCCCTCGCCCCTGCGCGGGCCCCGGCGGGAATGCGGGAAACGGGCGTCAGCCTTTGTCAGACGCTTTTTATGGGAGAGAACGAGGAAAAAAAAGCAGCTGTGTATTTTTTTCCCAAGTGTCGGATGTTCACTGCGTGTGCAGTGAAACCGGGTGTGTGATCACTGGTTGTGCTTGTCTGCTGGGTTACATGTAGGAGCTCTCAAAACAGGCGAAAGTTCTGAAGAGGAATTCATAAAGCATACAAAAAAATAATGGTTATATTTAACAGCTCACCCTGTTCTCTGATTCAGTAATGATTATGAACTCACTTAAATCAATGCAGTTCCTCTAAGGAGTGTTTAAAAACCACATTTTTCCCCATTCCTGCATTATTTGCAGTGGCTGCTCTGACAGATTAATGTCAGGCTACTGTGTCGTTCGGTGACAAGCCTCATTTTGTTTTCCAAGTGCTGCTTTTATTGTTAGACTGTGCTGTACCCTCGCTACACCTTCGTTACTTTCTGATTAAGCTGCAAGTCAGATACATCAGGAGAATTTCTTGCAACCAGTGAAAGCTTGTGCTCGAGTATTATTAAACTTCCATGATAACCTGTTAAGGAGAAAAAAGAAGGTATTACTGCTGACAACCAAAATGGTGTGAAAACTCATGTACTGCTTATCTAGCTGCTAAGAAAGCTAAGTCAACAAGGGCATAAAATGAAATACTGTGCTCAGTGAGAGGGGACAAAAAAGCAGGCTGGATTTGGGGAAGCAAGGTCTAGTTTGACACCTGACCCATAAAAAAACCACTCAGCACTATGAAGGACCTGAAGCAGGGAACTGCCCAGGACTGGTTTGTGTAGCCCCATATAGCTTAGCATGGTCTTTGAGTTGCCAAATGAATGGATTGAAATCTACATACCTTCAGCTCACCAACATCCTCAAAGAGAAAAAATTAAATTCTTCTGGGATTTGGGCTCAGAGAAGTTTACAGTTCAGCTGAAGGCCAGCAGACGGTGCAAATGTGCAAGGGCCGAGCCCTAAGGCGAGTGCTAGAGCTTCTCTACACAAGTCACAGTGGGCCTAACAACACACAGCCCTGGCTTAGGACTCTAACCCAGCTGTTGGGAATCTAAAAAGGGAGCACAAGCAAAAGAATGACAGTCAACTTGGTCTAACACTGAGAGTCAGCAGGGGACAACATGCTTTGCTACTCCCCGCTTGTGCAGCTTCAGCAACAGTGTTCTATTAGATGGCAATGAGAGAAGTGCTTACTTGTTATAAAGCGCTTTGGAAGATCCCAAGCATTAAAGTCTGCAACTGTCAAACCTACCAGTTCTCAAATTAGCTGGTGTGACACGGTAGCTGGACTCGGTGTCAGCCTTGCACTAGGTCCCAGAACAAAACTTCCTACACTTAACCCTGCATTTCCATCTTCTTGAAGCTCCCCTCTTCCTGTGTAAGACACAGGAGGTCACAGAAAATGTCCTTGGAACTTTCCCCCAAGCTCCAGGAGAAGAGGCCGTTCCAGGGGACATGACTAGTGTATCCTTATGTCCTGGCAAGGATTACTTGCTAGAAAAGCTGCTCTAGTTAGTGATTGGCACAGCTTACAGCAGCCTTCAACCTGCTCCAACACGCTCTGAAGTGAGGACAGCTGCAGGCAACACTTATTTCTTTTGAACTATGCTCCAGTC
Source organism: Corvus hawaiiensis (assembly GCF_020740725.1). NCBI lineage: Eukaryota > Metazoa > Chordata > Aves > Passeriformes > Corvidae > Corvus > Corvus hawaiiensis. The sequence goes on from NC_063215.1 coordinate 31,655,160, forward strand.
TGATGTGCACATGCTGCCCTTCAGCAAGCTATCACAATTGCAGGCAGAGAAGGGAGGGCCTTGCCTGCAAGCTACAGCCTCCAGCTGTGAAGCCCTCTCACTTCCTCGTGAATGGGACTGGTGAAAGCCTGCCGAGTTGGCTTCACCTGGGTATGCAAGCAAGATTCAGCAGGACTTGTTCACAAAAGTTGACACCAGACCAAGCCCTTCAGATGCACATTCCTGAGCCCACTCCTCCCCTTTAGGGTATTTTATGCCAGCCACTCCCAGGTTTCCCCCTCACCTTAATTACCTTTCCGAAGGGATCAGCTCTGTGTGTGTGTGCATGCTAATGCCAGGAAGGGCTGTCAGTGTAGCTTTCCAGCCCAATCTCTTCTATGATCGTGGCTTCAGGCTGCAGCTTTTTTTTCCAGTGCTTAAATGCAACATGTGGATATTAGGCAAGGGCAAGAATTTGCTTTTTCTTGCACACAAAACAAGGAAATGCATTGTGCCTCACCACAGCTGCCACAACGACAGCTGCACTGCCGAACGAGATGCACTTGCTGGCCTCTGCCCCTTCCCTCGTTGCTGTTCCTCCTCTAGAGTCTTTAGACACTCCCAGAGTGAGGACTGCAGGGTCTCTCTCTCTCTCTCTCTCTCGGTGGATAGGGGAACCCTTGGTAAGTGAGCTGCAGCCACGTGCAGAGCACTAGAGATGAGAGCTGGCATGATCCCAGGGCAGTGTTGAACCAACAATGTTACAAGGCAGTCTGAGGAAACACCTCCTCTGAAGTACTCTAATAGGCTGTTAATGGTCCTTGCCTTGCAGCCCTTGTGAAGCCCCACTGGAAACTGGCTACGGAAAGAGGGGCTGGGAGAGCAGAGACACAAATTGTTAGCTCCCACCATGAATCAGAAGTATCTGTCCACATTACTGGTGTGAGTCAGAGCCTAGAAAGATCTTTGCGATCTGTGAAGGTAACCCAAAGAATTCCAACCCTCGAGAAAATTTCAGGCCTTAAATTGGTCTTGTCTATAGATCTGAGCTAATTTTTGGCGGGTGCAGTATTCCCTGGATGAAGGTTAAACAGATTGGCTGAACTTATCTTGCCATTGGTTTATTTGTTGGTTGGTTTGGTTTTGGGTTTGGGTTTTTTAAATGCTTTTGTGGTGGGCTTTTTGTATCTTTGCATGTTTCAAAAGGATTGAAAAGAAGTGGAAACGCTAACGGGTGTTTTGGCTTGTTCTGCTGTGTAGAGAGTTTCTGTGCCAGTTACCTAGGAAACTGCTGTAGGATTGAATTTAGATGGATGTGTTGTCAACTGCAAATGAGTACAGTGGCTTTTCAAGAGGTGGGGAAGAGTGTAAAATGCACAGAAAATATAAATGCCTGTAATGTGATTTCTGGGTAAGACAGTGGTCCTGTCTTTTTGACTGGCATTTTGTAGGCACCCTGACAGCTGCACAAAGGGATCACAGATGGAGTGCATGGCCATGCCTCGGCACCTGAGCTTGAATGCCCTCATGTTTTTAAGGTGGGTTAGCATTCATTTATGTCAAACCATGACTGCAAAACGTAGCACTAAGGTTGCTATTAAGCATTTTTCCTATTTTATTACAGCAGAGTTATGATGATCTAAGGAAATTACAGCCTTTCTAGACATTTGGACTACAGCACTGCACAACCATTTGCAAAAAAAAAAAACAAAAACCAAGAAAACAAAAAAACCCCAACAACAACAAAAAACAACCCCAAGAAAACACATTTAATGATTGAGATACATCTAAAGGCTTATGCAATGAACTAAAATGTGACTGTGGAGCTTTTCCTGGAAATCATTGATAATTGACCTTTTTTAAATACAGCAGGAAAACTATGAAAAAGCAAGTAAGTGCTTCAGTCTGGGGGAGTTATACTGATGTCTGTCAGTTCTGGCTAAATCTGCAAGTGGTTACTTATCCCACAGGAGCCACAACTTAGAATGGTCCATGGCTGAAAAAAATTAGCAAAACAGTGGGGATTACTTAGAATAGAGCTCCTACAATTTCTCCTATTCTCTCCCCCACTCCAAAATACACACAGGATTAGCATCTGGGCTTATACCGAACACCAATTTCCTTGTATTTCTCCTACAAAGTGCACTTCAAATGGCAAATGCAAACTCCTAGTAGTTTATTCATGTTTTGACAGGTGTCACCAGTTGGCACAGCTATGTGTAATCTTCAAAGGTTTGGTTTCTTCCCCCGCCCCCAAGCAGGTGAGCAAGTTTCCAGCCTTGAAAAGACAGGTTGTGCTGCTTGTTTTGGGTTAGGCAAGTGCACCAGGTAAGAAACACTGTTCTTATTCCTCTGGCTAAAGCTCTGAGGCAGAACCTGCTTTAGAGCCATTTTCCAGGGCTGGCTTGTCCCTGCTCCCTGGAGCTGTGCACCCACCAGGGTGCTTACATCCCCTGCATTTCTCTCTGCAGGTGCTTCTCTCATCCCAGGGGTCTAAAATGAACGCTGAATTTACCAGTTCTAACTTCTGGTCTGACTGTTGGGTTGTGAGTGAGTGCTACCCAGGCTCTGCCTTCAGGGCAGGATCAGTCCCTCAGAGCTGAGGGTCAGATGATGGTCCCACCAGATGTTTGGTCAGCTTGTATTGGACTGGCACATGTACATGACTAAGACAGAGCACCTTGTGGACATATCTGGACTCCGCCCCTGCCTGCATTGCTGCCAGGTGGCCAGGCTGCATGGACCCAGCTGCTGCTACACTGAGAGTGGACACCAGAGTCAAAAAGAAACTGTGGTATCTCCAGTGCCTTATCTGCTGCTCATAAGAATATATATATACCCCAATCACTATTTCTTCAACAACATCTTTAACAATATTTATATTGGCAATTAGCCAAAACTTATAAAACTCCGCTCTGATGGGCCTAGAGGTGGCTCCAATTCACTCTGTTGCATCCAAGATTTTCCTCTGGCCTCTGTCTTTGGAGATAGGCTGAAGTGACATCCAGAGCTGGACTCCCTTCCTCCCTGCTCGAGCAGATGTGCACACAAACATAAGCAGATTCCTCTGTTTCAGGCCCATCTGTAACCTGCATAATGAATAATGTACAATGAATTCGTGGTCTACATGTTTATTAAGTGACTCAGTATTTCCAGTGGAGATTTTGTGCTCATGTTTTACTCACATCTCAAAACCCACTCACTCTTTTATTATCCCCAACAACAGTAGGTGATAATAAATTATACAACTGTAGATGACGGTAACTATATCAACAAACAAATTGTATCAATTTTCAGTGCGAGTTTAAAGCTTTGTTTACTGGTTGTGCAAACTCTGAAAAAGGAATTTGGGAATGCTGCTGCTGTTATTAAATGTTCTAACCGGGCTGTAATCCAAACCCTCCATAAGGCGTCTCTAAAGAAGATTTTTGCCTACTGTGTACTACTGCTTTTACATACGAGATTAGGGATTTATATACGTAAGAGAAGAGAGAGAAATGTAACTAACAGAACAGTGACAGCTCTGTTTGTTACTTCGTGGAAAGGCTGAAAGACAAAAGGCCTTGGTGGCGGATTTCAGAGCTAATCCCCTTCCACTGCCTTTGCAGAAACACATTTGTACTTTCCGAAAAACAAAGGCTTGTAGAAAAGCGTCAATCAATCAACAGTGCAGCTACATTCTGTGTATTGAAGCAAGCTCACATGCTCTCTACATTACTCTGGATCCTATTTTAAGCTTAATAAGCAACTCAGTAATTTGTATGGCTTTGGAAAGATGTAAGCTTATGCCACAGTAGCCATTTTGAAACAGCCAACAGACCCGTGACGAGGGATTGACTTTTTGGGAAAGTAGTTGTAGCAGTATTTGGAAAGTTGCAGTATCCTTTCCAAAAGGAAAAGAGATTGTTTGTTGAGAAACTCATATCTATGTGATAATGGTACACTTCAGTCACAGGAAAGAATGCTTGGTCAAATGTAAGTGCGGGTAACCGTGGCATGTGGTGTATTCTTGTTTCAATTGAAAATTTTCCATTTTCAGTTGTTTGTACTCATAGGCTGTGTGGGAAAATAGGCCTGGATCTGTGTCGCTTAGCTGAGTGATCCTCACATAGGTGCTGGATGGGGCATACAGGTGAAACAATAAATATGATTGAGACTTTCAGTGAGAGGCCATCCTGCAGGCTCTGAATTTCTCCACATAATGATCCCATCCCTCTGGGTCTGGGACAGGCTGAAGCGATGCAGAGCTGACTAAGCTGCTGTGTGACTAAGCCTCCTGGACCTCACCAAACTCAATAACTAATACTTTTAACTGAGCTGCTGATCACTGTCCTGACATGCCAGCTGGGTTTTGCATGTTTCATTGCCCATAAATATGGTTAGGGCTGTCATGAACCTTTTCTGTATGCTCCTCTTGCAGCTGTTCCCAGGGGCTGAGAAGGAGCCCTCTGCCAATGGAGCTGAGGAGGATTCAGCTCAGAAAACCCTTGGAAAAGGGCCCTCAGAGAGGCTGAACTTTATCCTCTCCCTTTAATTGCTATTGGGACCTGGCAAAAGTACATATTTGCAATTAAGGTTGGCTGTTAAAGTGTTCTTGGAGCTTGACACCATTAACTTTGACACTGAGAGGATGAGGCCAGACCTTAGAGCATTTCCTCCTGCAACATGACCACTGTTTGCATGAATAAGACCAATTACAGATATGTCAGTTCTTGTTACTCTGATGTTTCTTATCCATGTCCTATACATTACGGTCCATGTTTTTAAAACAGCTGTCACTATAAAGCCAGCAGTCAGTGAGGGCACATGGATTGTTACTGTTGGGTGTCCTCAAGATTTTAGCTGTGTTGCACAAATTTCCAGTTAAAAGTAATAAAAAGTTCAGATAGTGTTACCTACTTAGCTTCAGACTGCAAGAACCTGTTCTCCAAATAAACACAGTATGCCCGGAAATCCAACAACATTCAGAAAGCCTCCCATTTTATCATCCATCAACTGCTTGGCCATTTTTAAATTCGAATAGTTAATTATTCACTCAAACAGATTGAAATGTTGTATTTATTTTGTTGTGAGCTGAGCAACACTCTTCCCTTTTGAAGGACATACACAACCTTCACCTAGACAAAGCAACTCACTTCATTTTGGTTGAAGAAATATTAGATTTTGCTTCTTTTGTGTACCCGTTGGCTTGCTATGGGGTTTTTTCTTCTCACTGACTGCTTGTCATCTTGCATACACCTGTGTGTCCTCAAAATGACAAGATTTACATTCTGTAGAGCAAATGACTTTTAAAACAACCTGATATTCATGGAAACAATTAAAATGTTTTATTGGACTCTTTCACAAGAGCAAGGTGCCCCAGGCCTGTAAGGGACATATCTTCTGATGTCGTGAGGCACCACTGCTGGTGCCAGCTGCACAGGCAGTACCCTGTAATTGCTCCCCCAGACAACCCTCCTGCTTAGACCAGTTCTGTGCTCTCCTTTCTTCCCAATGTCTTCCAGCTGAGGAGCAGAGCTTTTGTTACTGCATGTCCCCCTCTCCAGCAAGATCTGTCTTTCAGAGGAGATTGCTTTGTGATTAATTTAAATGTCTTTGAATTGGTGGAGGGTGGGGGTTGCTTACAGTCAAGCCTGGACTAACAGACTTTTTTTCCTTACATCTGATTCTCTTATGGTATGAAACTTCAGAAGTTAACATTTGAGTAAATTACCCTACATTATATTAAAAAACATAAGGATGATCATGTGGAACAGTGTAACGTGTTCACCTTAATTTCATAACAATATCTCCTCTAGGAACCAAATACACAAACAAGGGGAACTATTACAATTGCGAATGTAGTTTTAAATAAGCTTTTTTTTGGCCACCCCTGAGTTTTTGGTCATATCCTGCCCTCAGTTTATATGTCCTTTATACCAGACTTTCTTTTTTTCTGACAGACTCGTCATTTGATCCTTCTCTTCTTCAGATTTTGGATGCAAGAGAAGTGCTCAGAGATATGGAAAGTTATTCTTCCCTATTACAATAATGATATGTAAATATATGTAACATTCTCAGCCTCTTCTGTAAATAGAGCTGGGCATGTTGCCCTTACCTTCCAGGGCTGCCATTACTTAAACATCTCACACAAATGTACACTCGGTTTGCACAGAAATGGCCTTCCTCATTTGCTTTTGGGTGGAAAAGGAGCAGACATGGTGTTAAGTAAATAAAACATGGTGAGACCACACCACCAAAACAAGCTGACAAAACAATTGAGAGAGCATCTTTGGAAGCATGCCTTTACTAGTATAGGAGAAAAGGTATCTTCTTAATCTGGGTTCACTAACCTGTTTTCAAAGAGTTGTGAACAGCAGGTTGTTGAGTTTTAACTTGGGTCAGCAGCTCAAGTTCAAATGTTGTCATGAACCTGATAACTTTAACCCGGGCAAACATGCTCAGTGCTCTGAGGAGGCAGGGGAGATTCTGCAGGAGGGAATCATGGTGATAGGCTGCAGTATGCTTCCATGGGGTCCCAGTGAAGCAAAGGACTGCAAGTTTCTTCAGCTGGATCTATGGCCATGCTGCTCCGCTCTCCTGGGACAGGCTGGGAGCAGAGCTCAAGCATCCCCTTGGATAGGTAGTGAGCAGAGAGGCTGGCTCTGGGAAGCCATGCTCCTGTTTTGAAGTCAGCTAGCAAAGAGCAAAGCAGCCCATGAGCCAGACTGGGCTGATATGTTATACCCACAGCCAGGCTAGGTGGCTTAATCACTATAACCTCTCTTTATTACAACACTGAAGGCAACAAGCTTTGACATACTCATCCCTGTGGAGGGTACTGCTGTGAAACCTCACAGGACACAGCCCGCCTGGGGTGAGAAGGCCATCTCTGAGGGTTCAGAAACACTCAGTGTCACTCTTCCTAGAGAAGTGGTAACATCCCCATTAGGTAATGGGGAAGTGCTTTTGGGAACTTCATCCCAAACTCTCTTGGAGTCCAGTTTTTATCTGAACAGTATTTACCCTCTTGCCTCTTTGTCACCTTTAAACTGCAAATATGGAATTTTAAGTGGTTCAGATATGGGGCTGAGAAAATAATCTTTCTTTGGAGTAAAATTTAGGGTATTCATTTAACTGCATTTACTTCAATAACAGCTGGTTTTTAGTCAACTGATTCTATTTATCAACCTCCATCTGAATTATTAAGAAATTAGGGCTAAAATAGTTTATAAATTAATTCTTACTTAATCCCTGTCTGGTTGGTCAATTACTGAGCAGGCAGGTTGGTAAAACTTCTGGCAAGCTGATCTGTCTGATAAATTCACCCGTGCCTGCTCTACAACAAAAACACTCAGATCCTTCTTAAAATAAAATGGGTTAAAATGATAACAGACTCCAAAATTAAGAGTGTGAAGATGTACTGTACTGCCAGCAAAGACTAAACTATGGCCATGCCACAATATGCTTTAGTCTTAACATACAAGGTCAAAATCGGAACATTAGCCCCCCCACTGTACATCTTTTACTAGGAAAGTTTCCATTTCCTTCTTGACAAGTACAAATGTCTGTAACTGGCACTGTGAGTATGTGCCTTTTTTCAAGCCAACACTGTTTGTAAAATTTCTTTAAAAAAATTAAACCAGGAGTTAACCCCTTATTAACTTGAAGTGGTGGAATCTTGATTCAAATAACTTCTTTATCACATTGCTCTCTCCAAATGATTTTTCTCTTCAGCAGCTTACATTTATGTGACATATTTTCTGACCTCTGTGGCATATTTTGCATGTAGTTCTGCCTAATTTGTACTTCAGTCTGTAAGCAAATAATATTTCTTTTCTTCTACATTTATCCATCTTCAGGAAAATCTGGTTTTACAGCCAATGTTCTACAGACTTAGGTACTCTATTTCACTGTAATGTGGCTGTATTAGTGCCAAGATGTGTCAATTGCCTGAAAATATTGGTGTCTGAAGGGTTTTATTTTCTTTCTTTTGTGTAATTAAATACTGTGCAGATGGAATTAAGGATTTATTAAGAATAACTGATTTTTTTTGTTTATCTTTCTCACTGTTTTTTTTCACCGTTGTGAAGTTTTGTGCCTATTTTGCTTTCCTATTTTTATTAAACTACCTAGGGGCCACAAAACCATATTGTTCGGTTGTGGGTCATCCACTCAGGAATGTTAGATAAAAATTTCTGTGAATGGTGCTATACACCTGATATGGATTTAAAATATTTTTTGAAGTATGTGGTAACAGATTTCAAATTTTTCTGGAATGAAGATAAAAGAAATAAAAATATTTTTGTGGGTTTTTAAAAATTTAAATGGTTAACTTCATAGAGCATAATTGCATCAAGTATTTTGATGAAGTTTTCTGAGTCGCAGGACTGCGCACATCCCAGGATGTGCTAAGAGATGGGTTTTCCTGGGAGTGGGGCTTGCTAGGTTTTTGCTTCAAGGCCCAGTAGCTTTGGTAATAAATGGCAGTAATCTCAGGAAACTACCAAGGCAAATGACCTATGGCTCTGATGTTTCCACTGAATGGAAAGAGATTGTTTATTTAATTTCCAAACTGGCTTATCCTCAAATGTGCCATTTTGTCTTCATAAATTTTGGGAAGAATCTGGAGACTGTTGCTAAGAGCAACCACCACATCTTGAGGAATTGGAAACAAAATACAGGAAGAAAATAGAACAAATATTCCTTAAAGGAGATTACTGTACTGCATTCAGTGCCTTGTAAATAAGCATGTTACAACTACCCTGGTTATCCCTCAGCAGGGAAATGCCCTGGAGCATTAAATGTCAACTAAAGTTAAACTACACACTCAGTACCTCTCCAACATCAGTCTGTGCTAACACTGTTAAGGGGCAGGCAGTGTCAACAGAGCACTGCCCACTTTGCTCCTTCTCCTATACTCCATCAGACAGTGGAGGGAATTTCCTGACATCTGCAATACTCTTCCCAAAGTGATAATGAATTTGCCTTTGATCTCCTCCCCTCTGGGGCCATACAGCAGGCATTGGGTAGGGATGGGTGAGCAGAGGCTCCTGTAATCATGGCTCACTAACACGTTCTACAAATGTCATCACTTGGGTCAAATGTAGCCAAGAGTCCCTGACACAAAAGGTAGAGATCTGTGATTTGATCTGCAGTCCTGTGAAATTGGTGTAAATTTCACTGAGGACCTGAAAGAGTCATCAAACATGGAGGAAAACTCATGTACACATAGACGTGGGAGAGAAGGATGAAGGGTCATCCAGAAGAGAATTCAAAAATTCAAACTGCTACTGTTCTCTGTCCACTTAGCTGACCCCTGTAGCTTTCTGAGTCTTTAAGAGCAATGCAAAAGCGAGGCATGTAGCACAGAGTTGTCAAGTATTTTAATGAATGACCTTATTGGGAATGAAAGACTGAGTGTTGGCTCCTACCCAGCATTACCACTGGACCCTCCTGACTGTCCTTCTAAATGAAAAATGACTGTTTCTCTGTTGAGAAATCAAATTATAACTCACTTTCAAACTCTGCTACATTTGGGATGCTTTGGCCCTATGTTTTACTGTTCAGGGTCATCCCTATTAAAAAAAAAATATTCTGGAATTATTTTCCCATACTTGGACAGCTATATGGGCTGACGCTTCCAGACTCTCTCCCCAGAGCAAGTTCTCTGAATTCATACAGCTCAAGTGACCTTTCCAGTTCACAGCAGTGACTAAGATTCCCAGCGGTAGTGCAAGCTTTGCGTTTGGATACACATACGTACATGAATACATATTTATACACAGATCTATACATATACTACACACGCACACACACAGAATATGTATGTATAAAAATACTGCTTGGAATTTCAGCTCTCATGTTCCTAAGCTCTGTGTCTATACAAGTTATGGAAATTCTGGCAAAACTCAGAAAGTGACAAACATTTTTTATATTCACACAGTTCATCTGTTGAAGCATGATTTTAAGAGGCCCTAGCTATTTAAACACTTACTGTAAAACGAATGAGTAAACAGGTTTCTGGATTAGGATTTTAGTCAGGTTGTAAATTTTTAGAGATTGGGACTGTTTGCCTGATTTTGTACACAGGCAGTAGATTTTGGTCCCTAGGAGCTGCCTCTGAAGGAATAATTATAACCATTCCAAGAACTGAGAAAATGCACTGAAAATTGCTGTACTATTTAGTTTCCAGTTTAATTTGGTGAACTTTTCCAGACAGCTCCTCAAATAATAAAAGCAATAGCAAATACCTTTTTAGAAAATAGTAATTCTCCTTTAATAGGCTTCTTTGACAAATTCTTGAAATAAACGCTCCAAAGTCTCAGGGCAGAAAAAAACTATAGGTTCTGTTACAGTTTCAATTGTTACTGCTTTTTTTTTAACATAGGCTGCTCAGTGGCAAGAAATATTTCAAGACAAGAACCCATCCAATCTAGCCAGTACAGTCTTCCTCAAACTGTTGATAAAATTTGATAAAACTCTCTTTTCTCTTGGGTGAATGGGTAGCTCTAAGGGGTCTTCAGCATTTGCCTCTGGTTAGATAAACACTTGGGATGCTGTTCAGTTCAAGAATGGCAAACCTGAAGTTGAATATCTATAAATATGTATGTCTTTAAGCTCTGAGCATAACAGAGAAGGCAGGTCAAGGGAGTCAGTGGAGCCTCAAGATCACCAGCCATGGGAGATGAAATCCAGATGCCTGTGGAGTTGAAGTCACTAGAGGTACCACAGACACCCATCAGCTTCATAAGGCTGGCAGATCTGACATGAGATGCACGAGACACCACGTGGCACATCCCATTGTGCCTAAAACAACATAACTTAACTGAACCCCAGCTGTAAACCATGAACCAGGACATGCTCCACTGCTCTACTGATTAAGAGCTCTATTGTGTTGGCTGTTCCTGTCAGTTCAAACCATTTGGAGAGCCTTAGGGTAGCCCAGACATTGGCAAGAGGCCGGCAGATGTGACCCTTGCCTTTCTGGAAGAGCAGCTGGAACAGCTAGCTCATATTAGGAGGGCATTTCAGTTGCCTATCAGTGCCCTGTTGAACTGCTCCCTTGATCTCATGACATAGTGGAGTTGAGACCCCGGTACATCTATAGAAGCTTTCGATTATCTAAGTGGCCTCACAGCCCTTTCTGTACCAGTCTGAAGTTTTCCAGTAATGTTTATGCAGCTACTTCATTCTTCTACTATTTATCCACTCGCTGCCCTGCATTCTCTCTCCTGTGTGTATGTACTTTGGCTTGCATATTTTGCCTGGACATTTTTAGACTTACCCAGCATCTTCTCTGCTGGCTCACACACTCGATCCATAAACTTTCCTTGCTGCCAACCATGTTCCCATCAGAAACTTTCCACATGGCTCCCAGGCAAGGCATGAGGAGCATTCTTCCTCCCATCCCACTTGTCCTCCTTGTGGGGAGATCAGAGGCTGGAAAACAGAAGAAGCAGCAGCTGGAGATTCCTGACAGCCCTTCTTTGCTGGGCAAAGGACATCAGAACAGCTTCAGCTATCTTTCTGGCAATAATCTCATACAATGTATAAAACCCAGTGATTCTGGGTTTGTTTCTGTGAAAGACCATAGATACAGTTTCTTGTAAAACATAATACATATTGTACTTAAGGAGATCATTAAAACGAAATAAATCTTGGCCTTTCTTTCCCAGGGAATTAAAAAATGATTAATCTGGTATTACTGGCCAGGCATAGCAGGTCAAGATGGGCTAAAAATTATTTAAGTGACTCAAATGTACTTACAAAATTCTATCACTTTACATCTACATGTCTATATATTTATTCAAATGTCTGTCACATTGCCATTGAGGCAGCAATCGGCAAGTTCGAGTTCTGCATTTGAACTCCCTGGAGAGATTAATTCCAGCAATAACCCAAAGAGGAAATAGAGACAGAAGTTAACTGTGGCCAGAAAGAAAGAAAGAAAGAAAAAAAAAAAAAAATAGAAGCAAAGAGTACTGCTTCTAGAGTTACAGTGTCCTCTGTGCTTTCAGACTGAGACAAATATGTCAGGGCACTATAAACTTGCCTGTAGGCTAAACAATACCTTCCAAGCACAGTCAAGAAGGACCCCAGCCCCTGCACAACCTTCCCAGACTGCTCTGCTGAGTCCTCCTCCAGAATATTTACCTTTCACCACAGCAAAAACGTTATTAATGTTTCATCTCTGTCTCAGTTTGCTTCTTCATGAATGCACAGCTGATTTCTTCACCTGTCCAGACCAACAAATCCAGATTCTCTTCTGCATGTTTTATTAGATTTCTGCCACATGTATGCTAATGAGCCCTGAATTTTATATTAAGGTGTTTTCTTTTTCTAGAAATAATGTGATATTGGTTTTACCCTATTTGATTTTCAGCCAGGCCATACTCTTCTCAGATTCCAATTTAAAATTATCATTCTGGTGTTAAAAGTTCCCCAGGGACTTGTCAACTCCACAACAGCTTCCAAACAATGGTATCTTTTCTATTTATGCTTACCAAGTGTGCAGATATCAGCATTGAAAAAAAAAAAAAAAAGATTAAAAAAACCACCGTGACAACAAAGTGTGGGCCCAAGGAATGACATTTACAGCAATAATGATGAATTCACCAGGCTCATTTCATTAATTACCATATGAGACATCTTATTTCTTTTGATTGTCGCAGTGCCGTGGCAACCTCTGAGCAGGATATAAAACTAAGAATTTTTTAAAATGAGAGCCTAATGCGTTCAACACAATTGAAGGTACTTAGAAAGAGGAGCATATATCACCCTAAATTTCTGAACTTGGGATGTATTTGCACAGTAGTTGCTTCAGGTTTTGGACAGGTAAATAAACTCACATTAATTTTCTTGTTGCTGCGGAAGGTCTGTTGCTGGTCTCCATCTCAGCTCATGTCAAGGTACCTCACATACTGCTAGAATTAATTAAAGCCACACCTGCAGCAGCATGGAGGTAGGTGTACCCTTCCAGACAAACACAGAATCCAAGAGGTCAAGACTCTTTGTATTGGAATTTTTATTCTACAACTGCTTTGTAAGATGCTTAAAGCTTTGGCTAGAGAAAGTTTCCATTTGCAGTATTCTTGGCCCTACAATCGCAGCAATTTTTCTTTTCCTGTTTTACTGAAGTATTCCTATTATCTGTTTTGCATGTGACCCTCCATTTCAGTGTGGCTGCTGCATACAGATTGGTGACACAGGACCACAATACAGCTCACAACTCAGGCCCAGATTAGCAGCAATCTGCAGTCTGACTTCAATTAACTGGAAGGATGATGTTTCTTGACCGTCTGGTGTTTAAATGAACTGAAAATCAAAACCCTGTTTTTCTTGGTTCTCTTCCAAATCACACACTACAGTTTGCCTCATTAAAGATTAAAACAGATGTCAGTAAAAGGAGATAAATCTGAATCAAATTTGGGATCCAAATAGTCCTGAACTCATAGTTTGGGCTTTTCCAAAACATAGGAGGAAGCATTGAACAACTCAGATCCATGGAATGAAAATGAGAGGGGCTGTAGGGGCTTAGGAAGACCCTTCCTTCATTTGAGTAGCTCTGTAAACTCTGCCTGTGGGTGGTTAAGTTTCAGCAGAGGAGCCCACTGTAAATCAGCAAAGATGCCCCACAAAGTATGGGGAGATACGGTCCTGCAGAAATACCTTTCCACCTTTGCCTTTGAAGAGCTGACCCAAAGTCACCTGGATCCCAGAGCAGAAGTGTTTTTCTCTCCCTGCAGTAGACTGTAAAATAGACAGAATACTGCAGCTGTCTTTTGCAGTTTAGTATCTGAATTGAAAAGAAGAGAGAGAAAGGGCCAGGCAGAACACACAGTTTCAATGAAATCATTGCAACTAATCTAATATGTAGTGGTAACAACATCTAGGTGCCTACTCACTGTGTGGAATATAGATATATTAATGAGGAAAACTGCTGGGGTTTTGTTTCTTGGGAACACAATTCTACTTCACTGTGACCTTCTCAGTTAACTTAATAAGCCAAGTATCTTTATATGAAAACAGCTCCTTAGTTTCCACACTAGAGAATACACTGCCTTATCACTTACTATAATTTTGATTATGAAACAGTTGTTTTCATAATCAAAACACTGTTTGCTCACTGTTCTGTTGCTTGCAGCTCTGAGTAATCTTTTTTTCAGGCTACCACTTCCTCATGCTTCCCAGTTCTTCAGTAATAATGCTTTGTGCAGGTGAGGGTTATATTTTAAAGAAGACCTCTTTGATCATGTTCCAATGAGAGCTTTTCAAATTTTTGTCATTGATGTATATATACGCTGTTAGTTGCAGAGGTTGGACATGTAGTTTGTAAATATATAGGTCAATGCAGATGCCTTGTTTGACCTAACATTTCTTTTCCAGTGTAGCCTTTTCTTCTGGTCACACAGTCTTATGGTACAGCTTCAAGGGAGCCAGATGCCTTGGGTGCAAGGGGTGCTGGTGAAGCCCACAGCTGCTGTAGGTTTGTGCCCTTTGATGGCTTTCCGTGGGGTGGAAAGGAATACCTTTGGCCTTGGGGAGTAAACCTTTGTAAAAATAGTTTTGTACATTATCTGTGAGTATTTATTTCACTTGTAATCTCCAGCTTCCATTTTTCTTCCAAAGTTGCTGATCCAAAGGGTGCATCTCCCCTCAGGTCCCTCCAAATCTTGGTCTCCTGACTCCCTACTGTGCCTACGCTCTCCACAGGGGCTGGCTGTTCCCACCACTGCACTGTAACTCCCCAGTGGCACCAGGAACCTTTGGAAAAGCCACCAAGATATAGGCCTGATTTCACTCTGGAGCTCAGCAGGTGACACTGAGCTTGTGGGAGAGTAGGAGGCACATCAAGCTGAGAATGCAGCTGACCAGAAAATGTTTGACATTTTGTTTTAGTACAAATGTTCTCTTATTAAGAACATGCTTCTCTGTTGACTACTACTTGAGATTTCTCTCCTTTAATATTAATCATGAGGCAAAGCATTTGCACAATTCATTTTCTTAACCACGTTTTTAAAAATGCAGTTAGAGCCATCTATGCTTTTATCCTGTGCCACAGAGGGCTATGAGGAAGAGATTTCAGGTATTACTTAGAGGTGTGTGCTACTGAGTGCTTTCATGGGGTATTTAAAAAGGAGGTGTTCATAATAAAGTCCCAGCAAAAGACTGAATGTCCCTCCTTCAGATTCTGTGAAAAGGTAATTAGATAGTGTTGTAGATCTCAGGCTATAGCCATCACTGTCTGCGCTGCCTCCAGGCCATCTAACATGGCAATTTTCTCTGACAGTAGCAGATATATCTGATAAATCTGTGGTACCTTGCCTTCCTCTGGGTGCTGTCACCCTCACCCCACATCAGCCAATGTCTGTACAGGGTACCAGGGATGAAATGGGTTTTTCAGCTCCATGAATAAAGGTTGTATAGTTGTTTTTTTCTCAAAAGACCCCTGAAGAGGCTAAAAGGAGCTCTTCGGAAGTCCATGGATGTCATCTTACTTACTGCTTGCTCCCTCCTCCTCCGATACTGAACTCCACAATCTCACTGTCACTGTAGTCAAGGCTGCACCCAACATTCACAGCTCCAGTGAGGCTTTCCCTGTTAGTACAGTAACAGCACACCATTCCTTGTAGGATCCTCCACTACCTGTGCAGGACGTTGCTTTCCAGGAACCTCCTGGACTGTTTGCGCTTCATTGAGGACCAGTTGCAGCTGGATGGATTGACAAGCTATGTCATTAAAACAAATAGTTTAAATTACTTTTAAGGGAAATACTTACTAGTCTGTAAGACTTTTGAAACTCTCTACTACTTATGAAAGACCCTATACTTCCCTTTATGCTTTTCTGTATCCTTGGGCTGCACTTGTCCAGATTCTCCAATGAGAATCTGCCTCGTGGCTCTGGACTGTAGCACCCAGAAGAACAAAAACAGAGGACTCAAATTCTCTTGTGAGAAAAAACCTCCCTCTGTTATCAGATCTGAAAATCATAAGCATTTTCAAAATCATGAGTATTAAAACACTTGTACATAATCACCTTGGAGCATAGACAGTATTTCACTTTTTTAAATTCAGCTACCATTTTTCTCTTTGCAAAATTAATGTAATTTTAACTAACACTATATTATTTAATTTTAAGAATACAACATCCATTAGAAAGCACATTATAAAGTATGTTTTGCCAGAAACATCTCCAATATTACAGTGAATAATCCTGTTAACATCTTTCTATGATTTGTATTGCTTTTTTCCCCCTTGTCTTTAAATATTTTCCAATAAAAGATGGAAGATGAAGTAAGAAGCTCAACAAAACTTATGCACCTGGATAAAGAAGACCCCTTTGATATTTTCTGGTTTGACTTCTCTATGGTTTTTTTTATTTCTGAAATTGTTTTCGATTTGGCTCAAGTTCCTTGAAGGGCATGAAAGTAGCACTGCAAAAAAAAATATAGTATTCTGAATAGAAAATACAAGAATGAGAAGATCGCCTGAATTGAGAGGGGAAAAAAGACTGTAGGAACAGTGGATTATAGGTGTCAGTTCTGTGATCTTTCTAATTCTATTTTGACTCACTGAATAGTTTTAGTCAAGTTGAACAATCCTATTTCATTCCCTGATTCAGGACCTGTGAAGACACTAGTCTTTTCCTGCTTTGCAGGGCTTTTGAAAAAGACACGTGAACAGACTACCACAGAAGTATAAGGCCAGATTAGTGAAAGTATGATATGAGGCAGTGAGTGTTTTACTATTAGGGAAAACACTGTTGCATAGCATTTGATCTGGGACTGCATTGTAGGCATTTTCACTTTTACAGCTGTCACTGGAAACTGCAGAGGACAGCATATGAACATAGTATTAAAAATGTGATGGAGATCTTACCTCTTCATTCAGTATGAAGAAAGATGTAATAGAAGAAACAACATAAAGGAAATTTTCTAATTAAAATATTTCATGTATTCATTGTTTCTTGTTGTAAATACATAAAGACAGGAATTTATTAAGCAAAAATTCATCGCAGCTGCATAAGCCTTCTCCACTATAAGACCAGCACTGTAAGGGAGGATACAATCTGCATACTCTGACAATTAACTTTAATTCTTTATCTTTACCAAACACAAATGTTTAAATTACTGGTAGTCTTAAAAAGATGTACTTTCCCTGATAAGCCAGCAAAAGCTAAAAGCCTTTAAAGTAGAGTTCACCAACTTTTTCTCTGAGGCGCAGCTTAATAAAAATCAGTCTTGGAGGACATACCTCGTTGGCTTTGCAGACACGTACACAGACTGCTTCTCCCAGTCCCCAGCACAGGCCTCCCCCTCTCTGGTCAAGCAAATGGAGAATAATGTTATTCTATTTTTAGCTTCCTTTAATGAGATTTATTGGGTAGACAGGAGTTCAACATCCCTCGGCATTGAAGCTGCAGCTCTGCTGGTGCTGTGCTGGGCCCCCTCAAGGCCTATGGATGTCACATTGAAAGCTGCTGAATTGCCCCAGAGAGGAGCTGGATGGTGTCAGAGTGGTAGCTCCAGTGAGATACTTAAACGTTTCTATGACAGCTATGCATTTAGATGACAGCTAAAAGACTTCGTTAGCTCCTGTATTTTGTTAAGTTCACCACTTGTAGCTGTCTCCTGTACTCAAAAGCTTGTTCCACACCTCCCTTGACGCTGAGGTTTTTGTCATTACATGGTGCTAAATGCAATGAATCTCTGGAAAAACCTGTGTTAAGGATCCTGCAGAGCCTGCTGGTTTTTTGCAGCTGCGGGCTCTCCATTGGGAGTGACCACATACTCCCCAGGAGAGCTGGAGACCTGGAGCAGCAGTGCCAGCCAGCAGCAAGCTCTCCTCCTAATTAATTGTAGCTATACTGCAATCTGTTAAGGAGCTATGTGATGGCAACTGAACAATGGTAACTGGCACTCGCTGATGCCAGATCATAAAAAGCTAAATTATGTGTTTGGTCGATCTAGTATTGGGGGGAGAAAGGGAGAAATACCATATGTTGTTTTTAATCTTTTTAGAGTTTTTTAATGTTCCTCTTAGGAGTACTTTCCTTTGCAGAATTTCTTTGTAATAAATTATTTCCCTTTCAGCCTGAATGCACACTATGTAGTACCATATTAGATACTGTTTTCTTTCTCGAAATATTGTTATTTAGTAAGTTTCAAAATTCAGAAAAAAAAGTCAAGGAAATTATATAGTACATGATACCGAGGAGACTTCCAGAAGGAACTCAGTCTTTCCTTAAAAAACAGTTTAAGAAAGAGAGCTAAATTAAAGCCTTGAGAAGAGGTGTTCTAAATCTGCCTGGGAAAGGACCATGAAGAGAGGCTGTTTGCCTGATAAAAATTGTCTCTAGATGAGATTCAGTGCTGAGATTTTGAAGTGTGGATGCACAAGAGGAACCTGAATGATGACATGGGCAAAGATACAGATATTGGGGTTCCTTGTGAGTTACCTTTACATACTATTAAAAGGAAAAATTGGCCATTATGAATAAATATTGTGGCCAGTGGATAGTAATAACAAGATCTTGCTCACTTTTAGTTTATTAGATTAGGGGAGCATGGTGGGGACACCACCTCAGGAAGCTGCACAGATGGTAATTATTAAGTATCCTTTTTATCTGGATTTAAGAAACAGTTCCTGCTTATTTCTCAAGTTAATGCACATGAAAGAGAGAAGACCAAAATCTTGCAGATATTAAAGTGGAAAAAAAAAATGCTGAGCAGCCACCTTTTTTGCAAACAGTGCACTCTGGAAAGGCAATAAAACCAGCAATATGGGCATACATCACTGCTGTAGAGGTTTCCTTCTTAGCAAGAGCAAGTTTATCCATAAATTGCATTGAGAAGAATATTGCTGCTGAATCAGAACCACAAAAAGAAAGAAAACACACATGAAAGAAGAGAATAAATTGTTTGAATATCAACATTTGATTTCTCAGGAAGAAACTCTTGACCAGCAGGCCCTGCCTTAGTTCTCCAGATTTCAGGCACCAAGAGGGGTCCTTTTGTTTCTTTGCTGAGACCCTTTAGTGAGCAGGGCACTGGGAGTGCTGCACGGCCTCCAGAGCAAAGTGGGTCAGGCCCTCGTGAGTAACACTGTGGAGCCATGGAGATTTCCAAGAACCTCCACGGCACACTCCCATTTTGCTTCCAGAGCAAGAGGGGACACTGCCTGTGAGATCATTCATCTCTGCACCCTCCGTTCTACCAGACCACTGGTTGGAAAATTTCTGTCAAAACTCTCTTAAAGTTCTATTTAGAGTTTTCTTTTCACAAGACAGCACTTGCTTTGGATGGAAAATTTGTATTTTTTTCTCTTCCCTCTAAAGACTAAATGGCAAAAGCCAAAACATTTTGGCCAGATGTGTGGAAAAAATTCATTTGGCACTGTTGCCAATGGTTTGTGGGACTCACTCCTTGGCTGTGTCATGCCTTTGCTGTCCTCACCAAGCTGCTGGATGACAGTATCTCCTGAAACGCACTGTGGCAAGGGTTCTGCTCTGGCATCTCTGCAAAGGACAGTGCACGGGGAAAGAACCTGGCACCAGGAGCAAACAGTGGAGAGCCCCTCTGCAGCAACACATTTGTGCCATATGAACAAATGTCAAAGTTTCAGGTCTCCAGATTTTTGTTTAAACAGATAAAAAAAGTACTTAGGAGAAAAAAAAGCACCTTTCCAAGTAGCTCTGGTTAAAACTTTTTTTACCTTTTTTGGGAGGAGGACAGTGAAAGAATTGTTTTATCTCCATCAGCTCATAGCAATGTTCTTGCTCAGATGCTCTAAAGCTCATTTTCTCCTATCCCCTATGTTTGTCTTTGCTATAGACTTCCAAAGGCAGCAGCAAGGTAGCACATTTGATTTTTCACATGCTGAGATTAAGACTATTCATTTCCTATTCCCTTGCAACTGCCTCTATAAACAACTACCAGGTGAGCAGTAAAACTGGGCTTGAGAACTAAAAGCAAATTGGCATTGTAAATAAAGAGGTTTTGGACCTGAAGTGGTTTAAGACAAGCAAAAGAAGAGTTAAATCCAAATGGAAATAATTGTTTTTTCCCTTCACGAAATGCACATATTTAGTGGAGGAAAGCACTAAGTCCAGCCATCATTTCCTAGCAGCATTCACCAATTTTCACAATTTTATCTGCAAAATTAATCAATTTTAGTTATTTCACAAATGCAAAAATACTGCATATTTTGACTCATGTTAATTTGCTTATAGCTTCTCCATATGTGTTTGTGCTCCCAGTTTCCACATTTGCTTCTCAACTCACCCTTCTTGGCCATGGTGCTGCAGCATCACCAATGCCAAACTTGCAAGCACATCCACACATCTGGCTCAGAGCTCTTTGAGGAAACTGTCTTTTCTCCTCCTCATGTCATGCCTGAAGGGCTTCCCAGCCTGCGGGTGTGTGGAGATCACAACCATGGGTTTGTAAGATTCTGTAATACATAAGGACATGGAGACTTTATCCTCTAAATTTCCCTGCTTTATTACAGATCATAAAATCACAGAGTCATTAGGGCTGGAAAAAACATCCAAGATCATCAAGTCCAACCTTTAACCGAATACCACAATGTCAACTAAACCATATCTCAAAGTGCCATGTCTACTTGTTTTTTTGAACACTCCCAGGGATGGTAACTTCACTACCTCCGTGGGCAGCCTGTTCCAAATTTACCACATATTACCACAAAAATTGGCATTAGCAAATAAGCCTATGCTTAGCAAAGGGAATATGCATCTCCCAAGTTATTAAAAATTTCTCTCAGCAATTACTAGTATGTCAGCAATCAATAAGACTAGCAATCAATAGAATAGCATCAATAGTATAGCAACAATCAACTAGAGCAACCATCAGTATTTTAGCAGTAGCCAAGTAGGTATGTACTGTTACAGGTTACTAAAAAGTCTTCCTTAGTAAAGCAACTTATCGATATAACAGCAGATACTTACTGTAGATTACTTATATGAACATATAATATCAGTATTAAGCAGATTAGAAGGGGACAAGTAGTCCAAAAGTGGAAGGACAAATCATATGGACCCCAGAAGGGAGCCCAAAGGGGACCAACAATGTAAGAGAGAGTCTGACTTCAGAGATGGAAATGAGGATCAGCCAGGCACACCAGTGACAGTCCAAAATTTCACAGAAAGTTCATGTGGAGAATTCAACCTGTTTAGGGAATGAAAAGTATGTGCAGCACAAGAAGTTGTCAGAGAGAAAACAGCCCCATTTTGGATAAAAAATACAAATCATTTTTATATCACAGAGACGTAAGAGTTCTCAGGGCACCACCACTCTGAGCTGACAATAGATGTTAATTGATGGTTTTCGGGGCAGATATTAGATGATAATCTTTTCTTTTAGTCCAATTTTTTTTTCAACTGTTACCATCTTCTTGCTGATAGAAACAGCCAATGGCACCTACTAATTCATACTTTCTCAGGATACTTTCCCATTTTTCCAGACTATTTTTCATCTTTTCAGATAATAAATAATTCTACAATTCCTTGTTTTTGCAGTTATTGATGGTATCTCTGGAGGTTTCCAATTTCTAGGTACTCAGGTGTACTTCAAAGATGCCAGATGAGTGCTTCTTGAGGATGCTTCTGGTTCACAGGCCTGATTCCTGGGTTCAAAGTTCCCAGGCTGGCAGGCATGTCCTCTGAGAGTATTTTTCCAGTAGATACTGTCTTCTGTTAAGCAATTTTCCCCTTCTAATCAGGCCACCTTTATGGCTATTCCTACCACCTCACCAACCAGCTAGGCTTGTCTGTGAAAGGAAAAATAGTTATTTTGACAATTGGCTTGTCTTCAAGTGTGAATGGATGTTATTTCAATTTTGGTTTGATGTAAGCAAAAAAAAAAAATTAAGCAGGAGTTAGCTTGGAGTAGAGAAAAATGCTATGAAGATTTCTGGGAAGGTCCAAATGCTAAATGCTGTCTGTGCACAAGTTACAAAAACAGGTGAGCTCAGATTTTTTCTTTGGTTGGGGCTTTTTCCTCCATCAGAATATAGGTCGTGAAAAATTTTTGCTTTATATTTTAGCCAAAGAACTGTATAGGAAGAAAATTACAGAAAATGGGGGTTTTGCCTACATTTTCCAATTATCCTTTTCAAAAAGAAAGCTGATTTTTTAAATTTGATCTGACTTTTTGTGGCCAAAAAAAAAAAAAACAACCTAAAAGTAGAAGCCCCAGGCTAAATTCTTTTGCATGATATGAAAATGGATAGTAATTCCCAGCTCAGGCCTGTTTCAGTTCTCTAAAGGGAAGGAGGTGGGACTGTGTTGCTCTTCACTTTGCCATTGCAGAAGATCCAGACACAAGCAGATATGGTGCAAATTTTGAAGGTATATTGATCTCATTTCTACCCAAAAGTGACCAAAAAGTGAGATCTGGAAAGTTAGGTCAAAGAAAAAAATCATTGTCTTAAAAAGTGCCACATTTCATATCCACTAAGCAGATTGTTACACGACAAATGAGCAACATTTTATGACAAATCAACAACATTGGGGCAGGAAGACCAAGGCTGTGCAATGGTCAGATAAACCTCTCTCATGCTGTGTCAAACATCTGAGAAAAATTACTGCAGCATAAAGAAATAGTAAATCTACTTCTGTTTCTCATTCAGAAAATATTCTTAGTGCTTGACTTTTGATGGTTGTCAGCTGGATAATGCTGCTGAATAATTGAATTTACAACTTTGTAAAAAAATCTAATTTATTTAGGAACAGTAGGATTCCTTTTCAGAAAGCAAACAAACCAACACTTATAAGAATAACAGCAGGATATGATGCCAGTCAGAGTTGTAGTAACCTGCATCAGGCTGTTACCAAAAACAAGCAGGTAGCATGCAGGCAGCTTGCCTTCCTGCAGTTCCATTGGCACAAGAGACATTTACTCTGTGTGCACGTTTGAACTCTTCAGCAATTATCTTAAATGTGTATTAGAGGACTGATTTATTCTCTTTTTTGCTGTGACTGGGACTCAGGTCAAGGGTTCCCTGAATAACTCCCTCCATACCTTTATGGGTATGTGTTTCAGATCTTGATTTGGACTGATGAAGATTGCTGATTTGCAGTAAGTGACCGACAGTGTCTTTAGGTAGTTATCTATGTAAATAAAGTCAGTAAGATGGATATTAAATAATAGGGACAGCATCTGAATTTTAGATAAAGGATAAGCAGTGATTGCAAGTGGAGTACAGCCTGGCTGTCTGAAGGAATTGGCTGAATGTACTGTGAACCCAAATGTCACATTTCTCTTACACATCAAGCATTGTACCCCCAAAGGGGTACAGAAATGTCCACTTCCAATCTGTAAAAATATAAGGTGCATGAGCCACATCCCATTTCAGTGTTAGGAATCATATTAATGAGAATGTAGCTGATTTTCAGGCATGTGAGGTTAAAAAATTATTTCATTAAATAGGTCAGTCAAAGTATCTATGGCATAAAGAACTGGATTAGGAAACAGGTTATATAAACCATCAAGATTTTTTCAGAGCATTTGCCTTTTTCCATGATAGTATGTCATGCTGGGAACATGGGCCACCAAGGAAATAAAATTCTAAATATATTTACAGAGTGATGATGATGACAAAGACAGTGCTGTGCTGATAAAATCTCAGAGGTAAGTAAGCACAGGAAAAGATGCTTTCTGGTCACAGCATAGAGGAATCCACACAACTGAGACCCAAGCCAAGTGTAAATGAAATATTTATCACAGCACATAAGTAAGTTTTAAAGTGCATTGTATACAAAGCATTTATGTACCAAGCATTTCCAAAAAGTCAAGGATGACCACAAGGCAACTGAAAGGAGCGGGGATCTCTAAGCAATACCGGCATTGTCAAGATCCTTCTGTAGCTCTAAAATACAAACTTGTATAGGGAAATGAGATATGGAATAGCTCCATAATTTTCTGGTTAATTTAATATTGTGTATTTTTCATTAAGTGAATGTGAAGCATAAGTGGCAGAAGCCAATGGCCAATTTAACTGTAAAAGGATGAACCCTGGGACCTTCTGTCCCTCTGATTGCCGCCATCCCATTTGGTGCCTGACAGATCCCGTGGTTCTGGCTGAAGGACTGCTCCTGCTTCGAGCCCTCCTGAGACAGCTCACCCCAGTGTAGCCTCCCGTGGGGGGGCTACATGGAAATGCCTGCTGGCTCGATAGCAAGAAGAATGCCAGCAGGCTTACAGAGGTGGCTTTGCTCCTCTAGGTAACATGCAGGCGAGGGCACTGTGCTCTTTTCCATGCCTGCATTCAGTGTCACAGTGCCACACCGTCCCATCAGTAAGTCTAACAGGCTGTCACAGCTGGGTCTCTACAGCATCCCCACTACCTTTGCACTTGATGCCAGAGGGCAGAAAGACTTCCAGAGGAAGGATAAATATTTAGGAAAACATAGATGGAGCAGATATATGGTTCAGAGAATGAAGCAGAATGGGAAAAAGAAAAACTGAGTAAAGTTACAGTTTATACATTTATATACATTTATACTTTGTCAGTAAAGCTACTTTGAGGCTTATGCTGTGCATACTCTTGAAAAAAACACATACAGAATATGACAATATCTATAGGCAGTGGCTTGCTCAAACTTTTTATAGGAAGTAGAGTGGCAGATAAGACAGAAAAACATGGGATTTCTTCCCAAGGTTGCTCTGCCCAGAAGATAAAAGCTGTAGATTCTAAGGAGGGAGAAAAAACACTGAAAATAGAAGTTAGCATTAACCCAGGACCTGAAAGCTATACTTTCACACTGTACTGCAATAGATGGTTTTTAGTCACCAGAGAAACAATGTATATGAGCTCCCATGCAGCAAAATCAGCCTGTGGGGCTGATTCTTTCTAAGTTAGAAGCTCTGGAAAAACAAAAAACAAACAAACACCCCAAAAACAACAAAAAAACCACCCCGAAACCTAAAACAACTGACAGTTTGGGAACAGCAGAAATTTAGCAAATAATTCCAAAGGAGCTTCAGAAGGTGGTGTTATGAGTGATACAAATAAGACCAGGATGATAACGTGAGATAAGTTCACCCTTATTCTTCCTGATTAGAGACAGATATCCAAAGTGGATCTTTGTCATCCCAGTAGCTGGTGTGCTATGGAGCCTTTCTTCTGCCAAAAAGGTCCCACTTTAGAGGAAGTGGAAACACTTGTGCCTCTGGCTGTCCAGGGAGCTAATCAGCAGGTCGTGACCCCGGAATGCCCAACCATCAGTCCCTGCTCTGGTCAGCAGTAAATGTTTTATACAAATTGGAAGCGGGTTGACCTGTGGATACTGAAATGAACTTCCTTTAGGTTATCCTACATGCACTCTGTTCTGGAGAAGGTGATAGGAGGGATTTGAAATGTGCTTCTCAAGTCCAAATGGAAGTCTTACCAGATGGTAAGAGTATTTTTTTTCTATTCTTTGTACTTCCTTCATCATTTTGACCAAACATACTCAGCTCAGATTTGGGAATTGGACTGATTCTAATTTACCCAAATTTTCAGGCAGCAAGGTATTTTATAAATATGAAGAGATTTCATGCAAAGAGGAGAGAAAGCTAGATAAAATAATTTAAAGCAGACCAGAAATCCAGAGTATTTATGAATTGTATCTTCATCCAGGTTTGTTCTCTATCCTTCTTGCAGCAGATCCTTCTTTTCACAGAAGAATGACCAACAACCTACATCTGGGATTTAGAGAATCCACACAGAGTCTCCAGGTTTTTGGCACTGTACACCAGAATTGTGCTGCTCTGCTCCATTCCCAGGCCTCTACCTGCCTGGGAAGTCAGGCATTTCCCAACTGAGTTAATTTGATTTGCACTCCCACAGAGTATTGTTTTCTGAATCTGGAGGAAAGAATGATAAATCCTTGTATAGCTGCTGCACAATGAAAATGTTTGATTTTGATACAGGTATCACCTTTAATGTGTTTCTCCTCTAACAAACCTACAGAGAAGCACTCAATAGTGGCATTTTCTCTTCTTTCTTTACTAAATTTCTCCTGCATTTCTAATCTCCAAGAACTAATGAAAGGACATACAAGATGTCTAATAAAGTACTAACAAATTAGCTTTTCTGATGTTTTTCAAGGTCTTGTGAGATAAACATGAACCACAGGTCTCACTTGAGTAATTTACCAGACACTGGGCACAGCAAGAATTCCCAGTCTACTGAGATCGGAGTGCCCACCATGAGAGTCCACTGAGAAGCACAGCATGGTCCCCTTGGCCCATCGTGGTCATTGCACTATTACATTCTGTTTGCCATGTGCCCCTGTGAAAGGAGAGTTAGACAGAAACCTTTGTGCTGTAATCCTCATGGCATTTTGGTGGTTTATATAAAGCAGAATAAGATTCTGTGATATGCTGACCCTTTTGTCAAAACAACATGTGACCTGGTTATCTTTTTCAGTTGGCAGCTCAAGGTCTGACTGTAGTGGGGAGAACTGGTGATCCATAGTGGCACTGGACATTCAGGGTCTGTGGTAGTACTGTGCCTATTTCTGCCTAAATTTTGTTTCAGTTTTGCAGGTGTAAGAAAACTGGTGCCTGTTTGGCTGCCTTGCCAAAGGCAAGGGTTGGGTGGCAAGCCTTGAAAGGCACCTTTCATTCCCCTGTAAGTGTAATTTTGTGAGAGAAGCCATATTCCATTCCCAGCTCCTAGTGTACCCAAAACCTTGAAGACGGCAAAAATTATTTTTATGAAAGTACCTGCAATATTAGAAACGGTCTTAAGAAATCAGAAAGGTTTTGTTGTAATACTGCAGGCTCACATAGAACTTAAAAAGGAAAATGCACCTGGTCTCCTGCTGCCATAGCCCTGTGGCTATGGATTTGTTCTGGATCCTGGGCTGTTTTGACTGATTGTGGCCATGGGCTTGTGAGCCAGTAGCTGCCCTGCTGCTGTCCTCTGTCCTCCATTTTACCACTTGATTGCAACTTAGAATAATGCCTTAAAATTACTCTAAAAAATAAACCTTAAAATATCCTGACATGATCACCTTTAAATAATAACCTTAAAATACATTTTACCCTTAAAATAAGCCTTCCTTCCCTTTTATTGTTCCTTTATTTTACAAAACTTCTAAAGAAATGATCATGTTTTTCCTTTTTCCATCAGGGAAGCCTGAAGCTTTTCTTTCTTTCCATAACTAAAATTATTTTGAAACCTCTCTCACTTCTCTTCCAGTTTTCTCTTACCATTAACATAATGTGTATCTTTCTATCTTAACTGCCATTTTAATCTGAAAAGTGACTGGGAAATTGCTTCTATCTGTAATGTGCTCCCTGTAAGAGTTGAGTTGAACTTTATTTTAGTGACAAAAACAAGCCCCCCATGCTAGAGCTGCCAAATTAACATGGCTAAGAAAAAAACCAAAGTAGTCTATTTCTTCATTGTTATCTTGAAAAGATACCTATTTATGTAAAATCTTTCCATTTTGTTCTGACTTATGCGATTTCAGAGCCTATTCTTGTAAGTAAGAAACAACATAGGTCCTAGTTTTCTGTTGTCTACAGCTCTGAAAGCTGTCAACAGATCTGAATGGGCAAAATTTTGTCATCTTGGTGCTTATGAGCTTACAGAATAAAACCATTTTTCAGATCACAGATTGAATCGGGAATCAATTTAATGACTGGAGGTGTGAAAGAGCAAGCTGCTTATTTGTGTGCTGGGCAGGTTGAGTTCCAAAGTATTGCAATTTCTGGTGTCTTTTGGTAATAATTTTCCATTAAGACAACAACATTTTTTAAAATCTTGGAAGTTAAATTCCATAGCTTTATATTAACTTAAGTCAGGCCTTCACTTTTCCAATATGATGCAGAAAAAGAGCCCTGAAGCCTCATTTGGCATTACTGAAGGCAGGGGTGCTGCAGGGTGGTGGAGTCATAGAGCTCCTGTGTGCACCACGTGTCTCTCACCTGCTGCCCTCTGGAAAGGAAGCCCCGCTGAGGTAACAACAAACCTCATAGAAATGAGAATGCAAAGGGATAAAGCTGGGCACTGTCTTCCCCTTATACAACTGACTCTCTAAGTGGGTTTTAGAAGTTTTCCTGATACTGTTATCTTGACCCATGCTGGCTTTTTATTTAATGTAGGGGACATGTCACATTATCATGCAGTCAATACCATAAATTGTTCCATTTTAACTTGCTAAATATAATGTAAAGTGTGTTTTAGCTCTGTGTTTTAGTTTTGAAATTCCTTTAAACAACTGAGTAATAGACAGTACTAAATGTTTTCATTTCATAGAATCATTCACTCCTGATTAAAGTAATTAAGACTTACGGTTAGTATGTTGATGCTACTATTTTCTTGCTTTCATGTCTCTTGGTAGCAAGGGTCAAATTTTAGACTTAATTTCCCTTCTCAGTTTTTGCCACAAAGGGTGATGTTCCACATTGTGTTTTAAGTGATGTGACAGAAGACTGAATCATAGCAAAAGGCACTCAGAAGGATCTCAGAAGATCACTTACCCCTACTTTGAGGAAGCATTTTTGACATGATTCACAGATACTTGCCAAAATATCTGTTTTGAAAGTGTCTGGTAGTGGAGCTCCCAGGGCTTGTCTGGTAATAAAAGCAGTGCTTCACTATATTTCAGAGTTTCTTCTTAGAGTTTTATTCTTATATCCAACCTGAATTCCCTTTCTACAATCAAGCCCACTTATTCTTGCCTTGTCTGCTGTATCATACAGAGAAAATGCTTTTTCCTCTTTCTCTGAAACATCTTTTTTCAGCATGCATGAATACCATCTTGTCCCCTCAGACTCTTTCTCCGTACACTGAACATCTTCTCTTCAGACTTTATCAGAAATCATGTTTTCTGGTCCTCTGATCATTCTTACCACTTCCCTCTGCAACCTCTGTCCTTGCTTACTGGCTTTCCTGAAGCAGAGTGCTCTGAGCTATATTTGTAATAGAACCGAGCCAGTGTGGTTTTAAATTGTTTTAGAGAGACAGCAGTACAAGAAGAGAACCTAGTTATATCTCTTTTTTTGTTGTTTTTTTATTTATTTTTTTTTTAAAGGAAGGAATAAGAGGATATGTTTGTGGTACAAGCCAAGCTAACAAGGAACCAAACAAATGGTTATGTTTCCCAGTTAATTCAATACTCATCCACCCACCTCCAAAAAAATCCCATCTACAATGCAAATGCAGCAAATAAAATACAAATAATATTTCTAGGTTATGAGACAAGTAGTGTAAATCTGGCTGAAAAAAAATCTGCACTAAGGAATTTTAGTGATATGAGGGAAATAAAGTGTGTAAACAATTTCAGAAAAAAACAAATCCTCTAAGAGGTGAATGAAGTCTGTGTTGCATTGGAGGGGCAGGGGGTTCTTCTTCAGTGAGAGAGAGAAACTGCATTTCTGTTGTTAAATATTAATTAAATTAAACTATTTATGGCAAGACAGTTAGTATAACTGTCAAGTTGCCAAAATGACCAAAATTTTAAAGAAAGACCTAGGTCATTCTAAGTGGCAGCACAACTAGCAGGACAAAAGTTCAAAGAATGTGTGAATTCATAAGCATATATATATACACACATACATACATACATACATACATACATACATACATATACAGCCATGGAGATATCAGGGGTCTGGAGCATCACTCCTGTGAAGGCAGACTGAGAGAATTGGTGTTGCTTAGATCAGAGAAGAGAAGTCTCTGGGGAGACCTCAGAGCAGCCTTTCAGTTCCTAAAGGGGGCACACAAGAGAACTGGAAAGGGACTTTTACAAGGGCATTTAGTGATAGGGCAAGAGGGAATAGCTTCAAACTTTAAAAGGGTAGGTGTGGATTAGATACTGGGAGGAGATTCTTTGCTGTGGGGCTGGCAAGGCATTGAGACAGGTTGTCTGGAGGGGTTGTGGGTGCTCCATCCCTGGTGATGTTCAGGGATGGTCTATAAAGGATTTTGGGCCACCTGATCTAGCTGGAGGTGCCCCTGCCCATGGTATTTCATGATCTTTAAGGACACTTCCAAACCAAAGCATTCTATGATTCTTTGAGTCTGTGTCATGCCTACTGTCATTCATACAGAAGGAAAATAGGGATATATTTATATAGGTTGGGGTGTTTTCTAGATACATTTAGATTCACAACTGCTTGATTTCATCAAGATGAAATGTATATCGTCAGGGCCAGGGTGGCTCATTTAGCCTGGACAGCACATGAAGTTGCCGCTGCTGGGATTTCTTGGTGAGAGTCCATCTGCCAGAGGTCAGTAGGAAGCCAGATTTGGGTGCCAGACTCCCTGCTGCTCTTCCTGGCTCCACCCTGGAGACCCTCATGCAATATCTCTTACCTATTTTCTTATGTGAAATAAGAAGAACGTACTTTGAGTCTGTGTTATGCCTTGGGTTGTGTGGATGACAAACCCTTTCTCCAGCAGGATATTTCTTGTTCTAAAACTATTTCTTAGAGAATCTACCAGGCACACCATTGTGGTTGTATGCCTTTCCAACACGAAGATTACATATGCTTTTGTTCTGAAGGTGCAGTAAAAGTGTACCTTAAGTAATTCATTCCACACCCCACCCCCCCCCAAACTCTAAAATGTCCTATGAAGGGACAGTAAAGCCCTCAAAAGTTGCAGTTCAATCTGTGACCCTGCAGGGATTCGTCTCCTTCATCACCATTCAGGTTACTGAGGCTCAGGAGGGTTTCTTGTATTTGTTCCCTCTCCTCACTGACTTTTCCTTCCCTTTGAATTATCCTACTGGACTCCAGTTATCCTAAAAGCCTCTTTGGCCTTTGTATCTCAAGAGAAATTCAGGCAATTAGTTGCGGTCTCACTGAGCTAAGTGCCGATGCAAACCAGTTGTCATCCATGAAGAAAGCAAGAGCAGTGCTAAAAATAAAAATGCTTAAGCCTAAAACTGATATAAAATGAATGACAAAAGGCAGGAATGGGCAAGGCTGTCTTTACTCTCCTGTTTGTGTTCTACTCCTCCACATGTTGCTTGTGCAACATCTATCATTCCTTGCTGCCAGCAACAGACTAACCCATCTTGCATAACTCACTGTCCAGCATCACATCTGTAGCCTGTGTCATATGGCATTATGGAAAAAGTAATGAAGCAAAAGGGAGTGTTACTGCAGTCTAATATCAAAACAATATATCTTTGAAATCTAGTGCAGCAGCGTAGATGTGTTTCAAGAAGCCGCAAAAGATGAGAGAAATTGTTTTTAGGTGTTAATCAAATACATGAAGCACTGATTTTTCTGTCCTGAATCTCTAAAATACAGTCGGATTTGAATATTTCTTTCAAAAATCTGTTTCCAGGAAAATGGGATTGAATCCAGTCCAGGACTTTGCTGAGGATGTGAATGACAGAATTTCTGCTGGCTTAGATAGTTCTAGAGTCTAGCTCCTGGTTAGGATGCAATAAGGTGGGGCTGGTTTGCAGCCCTGGAAGATAGAGTTGCCTTCCTTTGTCCCACTCAGAAGACGTGCACTGAACTTTATGTGGGGTGAAGAAATAGTTCTTAGTTATTTTGGAGACATTTGGACTGCATTTGTTCATGCCTCAGTAGGCCGCTAGATTAGTTTTGGGGTTTTGCCAATGATAGCTGGTCTTTCACCATTAGTGTTTCAGAACAATATATTGGATTTTCATAATTCTGGTCCTCATCCCTTTATGTGAAAATAAGTTTTCAGATTATGTGTCTCCTCATGTAAATCCACAAGATACAATGAATGAAGGTAGAGGGAAAGGCAAGTAGGAGCAGGAGACAGGCTGTGAGAGAAGGTTATCAGCAAGGGGCTCCTTGGAAGAAGAAAGAGAACAAAGAGGAGGGAAGGCATGGGGCACACTGGCTGCAGGATGCTTGAAGTAAGTTTCTTGAGACTCAGTTTCCTGCTGAATCTCAGGTTTTGATTTTTTTGGTTTAGGCATAACCTCTGAAGAACTATTATTATCAAAGTTCAGTTCACTTCAAAGACTAGACACATTGCTGTGGTAATGCAAGAGTTAATCATCGGTTACATAAATCCTCAGCAGCTGAAACAAATAAACAGGCCACTAGGCAGGAACTATCTGTCTCTGCTGAGTCCTGAAATCATTATTTTGGCATGAAAAATGAGAGGGGCAGAAAATGGAATTGCCCATGCTCTGGGGTAAAAACATGCAAATCCTCACACATTACTTCATACAAAAAACTTTCTGATGAAGTTCTTTGGCTTGTTCCAAATGCTATTCATCCAGATAAAAGATGCTCTTCTAAATTTCATGTCTTTCACATACGTGCACCGGAAATGCCATTGATAACATCAACAGGATTTAATGGCCCTATTGGGCAGTATTGTGATTTTACCTTCTTCCTTGAGGGAAGATGCAAAATAATCAAAAAATACTGGTCCATTTATATTTTCTAGGTCACTCTGGAGGAGCCCAATGCAGGCCAATGTAAGTTCTCTTCCCCCAGTAACTTTTTTTTTTTTTTAATCCTTTTTTTTTTTTTTTTTTTTTTCTGGCTCGATGAGCATTTCCCCTCTTTTCTGCTGTAACACAGAGGTTTCTGCTTTTTCCAGAAAGGCCCCATGCAGACAAGGTGCTCTGGAAAGATGCTCTTCATCAAGAAGGTAACATTCTGTAATACACCACATCTCAAACATAAGCAAATTCAGAGGATTTTGTATATTAACATGGTGTTGACATATTAGGGGTGGAGGTAACTTCTCTAGGGGCTGAAAGGTTTCCTTCAGAGGGAGCAACGCAGCCAGGCCATTGAAAGGACTTCGGCTCATGCCCTACTTTTGTTAACTCCTATATATGGGAAATTCTGGTTTTAACTATGAGGAGAGTGTTGCCTGAAACTTGACAAAAGTTCATGACTGTAGCAGAGAAGACAAATTGTTTTTAAAATGTGGGTCAATCAATGCATGGAACAGCTTTCCTTTGTGGGGTTCTGAGCTGTGGTGCACGCAGTCCTTCCATCTCTGTTTTCATAACAATGAGCACAGTTAGTCGTTTAACACCCTCACTTAGCCCCTCAACTAGAGAGGAAAAGCTTTTGAAGAATCCCCCTCTACTCTCTGCAGGAGAGCTGGGGAGTCCCTCTGAGAGCTCAGTCCCAGAGAGGGCCTTTGGGATCAGGCTCTTCTCTCCTTTAAAATGTGTGTACTCCAACTGCCTCACAACTGAAGATCCCTGATAAAAAATATTGATAAATTGCATGCTGCAGTTGTTATATGGGAATTGAACTCATTATTTTACCCATAGATTCTCAAAGTATTCCTAGATCATAAGGCAAAAACTCAGTTGATATTTATTAGGGTTTTTATGCCTATATTGCATTGCTATTTCAGGTGTGCTGGCATGCTCTACTTGAATTTAACTTATCCCCTTATGACTAATCTATGATGAAGACGTTGTATTTGCAAGGAGATAAGCAGCTTTGTAGTGAAACAAGCCTTGCCAAGTGAGGCAGGAGGGAAAACAATACCTCAACACTTGTCTGTCATTCCCCTGCCCTCCTACAATGCAAGCCATTCAATGAATATCTATTTTTATCATTCCTATTAAAACTTTCCATCTTAAAGGGCTAAGTTCTTTCTCCTACTGAGATTTCTATTTTATGGAAAGTTTGATATCAAGGTCTAATTTTGTTTCTGTATCAGGCTCAGCCTCATACCAAAAGCCACTTACTTAAAGCTGCCCAATAACTTCAGATTCAACCACTGACTGAAGATCTCCCTTGGACCCTAATGATGTTTTTCGCTACAGAATACCATTATAAGCTCAAAAAATTTTGCTGAATAAATTGAGAAATTAAAAATACATCAATAAAAGATACATCAAATCTAGGCTCTATAATGACGGACATAATAAAAGTCAAGGTAAGAGGTAAGAAAAACAGATGGTTAAAAGCAAGGAAGTAGTGAAGCTTCAACCCAGAAGCTACATTGATGTGGAAATATAAGCAGGATTAGCATCAGGCTTAATCATTATTAATGCAATACTTAGTCTTCATTTTCCATCCCTGTCCAGACTTGTATTTGGTAAAATACTCTTGAGTAATAAGTGCTGTTATCCTTGTTTTGTAGACAGATTAAGCTTTTAAACCTTTTTTTACAAAAGCTGCTGCAATGGCTGAGGTTAGAAACTTTAAGCTGCCACATCAACCTCCTCACCATGGAATTGTTCCCATTTTGCAGATGTTCTTGGAAATTTGCAATCCTTCCTGTCAGCAGCTTCTTTCATAGGAGGTGGACAACTGTTGAGGTAGGTGAAGACATCAGAGTGGTGACACAGACCTGAGCGTGTACTGAGCCTGTGAAAGCCTTGTCTTCTGCTCTTCAGCTGATTCCCAGCCTTACTTGCAGGGCCTGGCTGCATCACACTGCCAGGCAGCCTCGCATTGCTCCACCTCGTGCATCACAAGAGGACTGGATCAAACAGGTAAGTCGTTGCTTGCAGCAAATAGATGAACTGAGTACTGCCCTGCATATCATCCACAAGTGGCACACCATGAGAGTCACTATCAAGGCCCCAAAATATATATCCCTTGGCAGCTCTCCTTGACCAGACAAGACTGCTTAATGGCTTCTCTCAGCACTTACGCTAACACTTCTTTGTGGGTGGCAGGAGCAATGTGCCAGCTCAGCAGCTCCTTCTTGTCCCAACTTTTAGGACACCTCTAACCATTATGGAGCTGTAGCTGGATATCCCAAACCTATCTTATACTTCCATTTTCACAGCCCACAACCCATATTGTGAAAATCTTTAAATGCCAAGCAACAGCTTCTAATAGGGGACGAAAATACAGAGTGGGACACTCTTTTTATATATATATATAGTTGCTTTTTTGAATACTGCTTAGCAGTCAGAAATGAAATTACTACCTTGGCTTCCACATCAAGGCCATATGTAGTTCTTCCCTCACAGTCAGATGATTGTGTAGCAGTAGTTGCATCAGCAGTTACTGACCATGCTGCACAGTTTTGTTTTTCCCTGGTCTACTTAAGTAAATATATTTTGTGGCCTTAAAACATATTTTATGTCTTTTTCGTTCTGCCTATGAATGTCAGTCCTTGAATTCAAAATGGGACATTTGAAGTCGGATTTTACAGGAAATCAGGTTTTCTTTTGGTACCTGGAAACTATTTTGGGGAAATAACTATTGCCACTAAAAGGACATTGCCATAAAGGGGCTCTTATTCAGATTGGAAGCAGTGTTGTGGTAGAACCTTGGACTATAGGTCGCTATGGGAATTGCTAGCGATTTGAAGTATTTTCCTTACACAGGAACATTCATATTAGAAAAATCAGAAAAGGAGATTTTATATTCATACTATAAGGATGTTTATGTTATGCTTTACAATCTTGGGTTTTTAAAAGAATGTTATTTTAGATTAAATTACTTCACCTTTCTTACTCTCTGGTTCTTTTGTCAACATCTTTACTGTTGCACCCCACAATCTCTCTTTCTGCTGCACGTGATCTTTTGGACTTGTCTTCAGATTCATATGCCTCATATCCTATCATCTGTGTCTTCCCTGTCTTTTAAAATTGAAAGCCAGTTGCCACCAGTAATTGATTTCTTCAAGTGCCCCCCGCTAAAATTTTTGAATACAAGCTTGTATGATCTTCTCCCTCTTGGTCCTCATATTTGGAGGAGCTCTCTCACCTGCAGTGAGGCAATGCTAAGTCAGGCTCCTGAGGCAACCCATCTTTATAGGAAGGCCTACAAAAACTCTGTGAACTGTAAATGATGATCATGGCTCCTCAGCCAGGAGTATTTACTCATAAAGTGTTGCTTTTCCCTGTATCTGGCTGTTTTTCATCTGCTTCACTTCTCTGAGTAGAGCCCATTTCCAACTCTATGTAGAGTCCTTAACACAGTGGGATTTCAGCTCATGGCTAGAGGAGATATGTGGCTGTGTGCTGCACTACCACAAGTGGCAAATGACACTTTTTATCTAGACATCTTGGCAAGCAAAACTGAAAATTTCTCAGGCTAGGATGTCTTTTGTGCAGTACTTAAAATCACTTGCTTTTGAAAGATGATCAGAACCTCTAAGTAAATTATTTGTCTATCAGTAATATTGATGCAGCAATTTAAATGGTCGATATCTGTATTAATGTACTTGAAAGAGTGAGGTTTCTGCTCTTACTACTTGTTTGATCACTTTTGCGTCTTTTCTTTCTGCCTCCTGCATCCCATTCCTGCTTTCTGAGCACTTCCTGTGTAAAGTTGTGGAGGGAGGGAGAGCCTAGAATAGCTGTTACCTGCTTTCACAGAGCTCCTGAAAATATTCCTTCTCAGAGTTAGAACTTTACTTTGATTACTGAAGTGGCTTTTTTTTTTCTTTTTGGGGGGGATATTTTAAAATGTTATCTTTTTTCTGTCTTTCCTGCATTGGGAAAAATTGTTTGAACCCAAACTGGAGTTATCTGTTGTGTGTATGGGATAGTGTGTATGGGACAGGAACAAAAGAGGAAGGAAACAAGGGGTGTAAATCCAATTCTTTGCTTCTGACTTCGAGGGAGTGGGGAAGTTCTGCTGGAGTGTCTCTCCTTCCTAAGTGCCTGATAGCCCTCAGCAAGCTCAGAGTTCAGCAGTGATAATTCGCTCTAGCAGCTTCTCTCATCACTGCTGTTGAGATGGCTGGCAACATCTGTAGCTGCCAATGGCAGTGGTTCCACAGGCAGCTTGTTAGATTTGGCACACCTGTACAATCAGCAAAATACAATTGGTCCCATTGCTTTCCCACAGGTATTCTGAACTCA
This sequence comes from Corvus hawaiiensis, assembly GCF_020740725.1. NCBI lineage: Eukaryota > Metazoa > Chordata > Aves > Passeriformes > Corvidae > Corvus > Corvus hawaiiensis. The sequence goes on from NC_063215.1 coordinate 31,691,884, forward strand.
CATTTCTGTGTTTTTCTACTGGGGTGTGGCAAGCTATCCTACTTCAAGCACAGTGTTTCTATCATTGTACTTAATAGTTCTTTGTATAACGCCACATCCAGAGATCAGCCCAGTCCTTCAAGGTGCTGCTAAGCACACCCACACTGCTATGTACATTCCCTGAGGAAGGACAAAAGTTCAATTGTTTTCTGAGCAAGTCCCAAGCTGAACACTGGCTGATGTACCAGGCTCTCAAAGCCTGTGATGCTAAGACTGGAGGTGAATAAGGCCTGTTTTTGTCTTCGTCTTGCAAATTTGTTCAAGAGCAATGATTTATGGCAGTTCAGCTGGAACGTGAACCCAAATGGCCGTGAAATTGAGGTACAGGTAGGTTGATTGAAGAAAATCAGATCTCCTTCCTGTCAGTGTAGCTAGATTGGCTTAGGTTGTGGGCACTCGCCCTAGATCATTTTGGCCCAGGAAATGGCTTTGCTTTGGCATTTGTTTGTGAGCTTTCTGTCTGAACAATAAAAATGTTCTCTCAAGGATTGAGATGATGACACTTTTTGAGCAAGGGAGGCGGAAAGAGATTTTATACATACTCGTACTTATTTTCTCTCCTCCCCTGCTGTTACAATCCCTGATCAGCTTTGGCTGGGAGGTAGCCCACCAGCCAGAGGTGAAACTGGGTCACTTTGAGACTCAGCTTCCCATGGCACGATGCCATATTTTTGCAAGCTTGAATTCATTGCGTGGAGGGAAGTCCACACCTTTTTCAGGACATTTGGAGCACAGGGCCATTGCTGTGCTAATTTAAAGAAATTTTGCTGCAACAAAGAGGGTTTTCATCACTTGGTCCTAGAACAGTCACACATTCTGTTCCCAGAGTGCTGGATGGTGACTGTACCTAAGCAGTGTTAGCAATGTGCTCGGCATCCTTCAATATGAACAAAGTATTGATGAGAGAGGTGCTTTCTGGGTTTTGTGCTTCCTAGGTTAAAAAGAGCCTGGGCTGCTCTCCATGGCTGGAAAAGACACAAAATAGGGCCAGTCCACGTGGAGTTTGTATTTGCAGAGTTTTGGAGTATGCTTTATTCATTTGTGTGCAGTTGGCAGAATGCCCATATTCCACTGAAAAGCTTTGGAAATCACATATAATGGTGTCCCTCCAGACGCTGGTCAAGGTAGATCCAGTTTAGGGAAATATTGTGTCAATTTCCTATAGTAGATAAGCAATTGATTTCTGTTGTTTGCTTTCTTCAGACATTAAGTTCTCAAGGCAATCTAAGTGAAGAGAGCTTGATCCTGGTCAGCTCTCCTGGAGCTGATAAAGCTCCTCTGTATGTGATAATGCAGCAGTGTGTGTGTGGGGGGGAGGAATGAGAAGAGGGGCTAGCAGAAGAAGCCTTCTGCCTCTACTTTGATTCAAAATTTGGAACTACTTTCCCAACCTGATAATGTGAAGTCACCACTCAGCACAAATCTCACAACGCAGACATTTTTTCACAGCATTTCCACTGCAGTTTAAGGTCTGCAGGTCAGGGAGGCCCACAGCATTTTGTACAGCCTACTCCTGGCAGCATCAAGTGTGTCTTTCTGCTGTGAACTGGACCTTCCCATCTTTACATCAGGGCCATGCTGTAAGGGGCTGTGGCAGCGCTACAGCATGGGAGCTGTGGGCTGCACCTTACCTTTATTCCTCTAAGGAAGAATGCTGCCTTTCCCAGAGCTCTTTGCTGGCTGTCCAAACACAGGATGGGTAGGATGTCCACTGCCACACACAGGGCAACTGAGCCCTGCACACACCATCTTTTCCTGGCTGTTGCTACTGTTATCATGTCCTGTGTCTGTTGATTCCATCCAGATTCATCTTGTTCCTGGCACAAAAATGGCTTTGTTGGAAAAAAAGTAAGGACATAACAAGCAAGACTTAAGATCAGGTTTTTAGGGGCATTTTTGGACAAGAGTTGCAAATAAGATAAATGTAGAATGTAACTTTTATTTGAATGTAATGATTTCTCTTTTGATCTGTTTTCTATACCTGCCACCTGCATTCTTCTGGCATGTCCTAGCTGCTGAAACTGGGACTCCAGATATTTCGTAGGGCTTCCAGATGGATCCTTAAGTTTTATATGACTCTACCTACCCCCTCTGACATTTCTTTCTTGTTAAGATTTGAGTACAAATGGAAATATTCCAGATGGCTTTAGATGGAGCCAAGTGCCTTCAGTACATCAGAGCTACATAGACAGCCCACTAACTAATTGTCCCTTCTCAGTCTGCTCATGTTAAATTCCTTGGATTTCTTTTGGGGCTACAAAAATATTCTTCTGTGATACACAATATCAGCAAGTTATGCTTTGTTCAGTGACACCCATATCTCCAGTTTCTTTTAAAAAATACATATAGCACATTTAATAATAAAATGAATAGCAGACCCAGCAAGACATCTGCTTTGCCCAAACATGTCTGGCAGTTTCTTTCTCTTCCCCTCTGAAATCCCATGGTTCTTGTGTGGCATAATCTGCCTTGTGCTTTTATAAGAATTATAGCTAGTGCTTGTGTAAATCAAGGTATATTTCCAAGATTTCCATTCTGGCTTCTCATAGTGAATAATAATGTAAGCTGAATGTGATTAATTATTGGAAAAGAAAATCTCGAGATACGAATTTAGAATTATTTACATTGAAGCCTGCCTAAGATTTTTAGAGCTTAATTTTCTTTACTTTTGCTATTAGTTGTAGCAACATTTACTATCCCTTTTCCATAGAATGTGCTTTTCCATAGAATTCTTAAGTATGAACATAATGGAATGTCACTCAACAGTCTTCAAAAGTCTAAAACTAACAACTTCCTAGCAAAAAAGAAGCGAATTCCTAACCAGGGGAAGCACCTGAATGCTTCACAAATCCTTTTTTCCACACTGCTACCTAAGGAGTACAGAGTGGCTTGCCTCTTTAGACTTCAAAGCATGACAGAATATAGGAGATAAAAATATCAGCAAGAGAAGCTTTTCTAATGGCATGTTTTTCATGTTTAAAAAGTGATTTGGGGCTTTACAGAAGATCAGGAGAAAGTATCAAGGTTCATGCAACTAGAAAATAGCATTTAATTTGTCTGTTGTAAGAAAAGACCTCTGTTTAGTCTGGTCTGTGCTGTCCAACAGAACAACACAGAAAGGAGAGCAAATTCTAGCAGTTTTTAGGCCTGAAAGTGCAGAAATCATGGCTGAAATGTCAGAAAAGACAGAAGTCAAAGTCTATTACAATCTTTAAGGTGAAGTTGACACGTGCCCTATGTAGCCTACATAAAAAGAAAACTATGTCTACATTATTTGGATGCATGCTATTAAAGGTAAAACATTCATCAGCTGCTTTGTTTAAAGATGCTATTAGCATTTTGATAATTAAATGTATTATTCCACAAAGCTGATCATGCCCCTTTATATTCGCAGAGAAAAATACTGAGATGGACATGAAAAGTTATACACTGGCTGGCAAAAGAGAATGAGCATGGGATGAAGCCAAAGGTGAGAAAAAACATAGCTGATGAAAAAGAGTCAGGAAAATCATGTCTGCTAGGTCATGCTGACTTCCAGATGACTATAATCTGTGATTCTAAGTCTTCCTATCCCCAGTTAACAGATTTCTATGCTAGTGTACCCCCATCCTTACTAGAGCTAGTTTTCTAAGAACAAGTTATTGCTGCTTGCTGTTATTCTGTTCCCTTCCTGTGCATCTCAAGTGGCAGACCACTGTGTGGTGAATTTCCAGTCCTGGTGGTGACCTTCCTCAGTGTCAATACAATTCCACTTGAGAGAGTTTCTGTTTTGAATTTGCTGTTTCTTCAGTTCATGTCATTGTACTGATACAGTAATATACAATCACTACCAAAAAGCAGTGTTAAAAATGTTAAATGGTATTAAGCTGGCAAAGTCCACTACTTAAAAGTTAAGAAATGTTGAGAAATTTAGAAGCACAGTGGCACCATGTAACAGCTTACACCACATTACAAATGTATGGCAGTAGTGGAACTTGAAAGCTGTTTCACATGAGTCCCAGTATCAGAAGATCTAAATTCCCAAGAAAATTTTGGTAAAGGCATGCAAAGCTGTCAGGCACCCAAAGTCTCCTACTGACCTCTGGTTTTGGACTGATAAACCTTTTCTCAAATCTGTTGTCATAGCACCTTTTATCATACAAGGGATTTTTATTATAAAGTGGAAGAAAGTTTGTTAAATGAATAAAGGCAATCTACTGTATTAATTGAAGTGAGAACATCTACCAGCACAACTCTGTAAAGCTTTATGTAAAAGCCTTGCAAGTGAACTAGAAGTCAGACTGAACTGTGCCTCTGGTAGTGCGAGCAGAGGGAAAAACAACTGTTGACCTGATTTTCTCTCCCTCTTGAGTTACCTTACAGCCATGCAGAAGCCAGGGAGACTGTGAATGTCTGCAGACCAGATGGGAAAGGAGTACTTATTTTGAACCAAATGCTCTCAAAGCTTGACAACACACTTTGCCAGAAATTTTGCTTTTCTTATACAGGAACCAGGTGTGGCTTATGATACAGCGATAAAATCTTTGATTAGACAGAATGTGACGAAAGTTCTGCACATGCTAGAATAGAGCTAAATATCTCTGCCTGTGACACAACCTAGTTTGCTGCCTAGGAGATAGGGAAAAGAGGAAAGACTGTTACAGAAGGCAGCAGATGTTTTTCTTATCTATATATCGTTTAGATGGCCTCATTACAGTAGTATCTTGGTATATTGTTCTTCCTGAGGACTCTCAGGATGTAAGGAAGTGATATTTTACACATTTTTAAGGGAAAATTAGGTGCAGGGTATAAACAACATCTGTGGCATTGTAGAGGGCTGACCCCAGCTGCTCAGTTTCTGTTAATTTAGCTGTGGACCTTCCCTCAGTTCTGTTTTGGCTTCTTGTATGTGCAGCTCCATGCATAATTTTAAGCATCCTCAGGGAAGTTGTCTTTTTTCACATGTGTAACTAAATTTACCTAAAATACAAGATTCTTCTGTAAAAACAATCAAAGAGGAGAAAATAGAAGAATCAAGTATGTAAAATCATATTTTGACTTCTCTGGGCTCATTGTGGAAATCTAATTACATAAATGCAAATTCATCTTCTCCAGACCTAGTATTATTCAAGCAATAATGATAGATTGTGATTGCTATACTGGAATGTGCTGTGTTTCTGTTTACACCTAACCAAGTTTTATAACTCCTCTTCCAATTTTTCCACTAAGCACAAACTATTAAATTCTTTGTGGACTTTTCATTGCTACAGTGCTCCACCATCAATTAAGAAGATCAATCCAGACTCCCAGGTTTGAGTGCCTGATCATGAGTAACTTGTGGTTGATATCTTATAGGCTACAACTCCTTCCTTCTACTTCCATGTGATACATTTGTGGTCTCGAGCAAGCAAGCAGTATACGAGGAATATGATCCATGATTGCAAGTAAAAGTTTTAGTCTACATTGTATAAAGGACATTTGACTTATTCTGAAAGATGTGGTTTTGCAACAAGGGATTTAGGCAGAGTGTTGCTGTTTGAATCCCATACTACTGTCCTGAAACCTCCTAGGTTGGTTTCCCTCCAACCTTTCAGTGCCCTAATGTCTTAGGGAGTTTATCACACTAGAGGCTGAGGGTCACTGAGGGTTTTACTTCCATACATGCCTCAGCTATGATGAGGAGCAGATTATTACCTGGTTTATTCCTGAGCTGACTTTGAATTGAGAAATGGGTTTGTGGCAATTAACTAATTTCTCTCAGTAATTCGTAATTGGTAGATCCTCCTTGTCAACAGCATGTGTGAGGTGTAACCTCAAAACTATGTAAACTGTCTGAGAAAGTGGAGCCCAGAATTCCTTGTCCATCCAAGTGGTAGGAACTTAAATGTTACCATTTTTCAGACCTACTGTATACAGAACAGTGGACTTGGTGTCCCTGGGACACTGGATGTGTTAAGAATGAGTCTGAGGTTAGGGATTAACTTTAACCATTTCCAAACGTCTGAGCAGTCACCTCCATTGTGAGCTGCTGTTTCTTGCTCCCTTGAGCATATCAGCAAATGAGGCCAGATGACAGCAAGTCTCCAAATACTTATGTATTCCCCCACTCCCAAAAGACTATGGGCATGAAACTGACAAAAAGCAGGAGCAGAAAGATAATCAGCCTGAAACCCTGACTGTGTTTTGTGAAAAATGTTTGAGCTCTGTGTTGGCCAGCTCTAATTTAATTAGAGGGAGGATGCTGCTCCTGTTTTCTTTGGATGCCTTTTATAGCTGAGGTTGGGGTGAAGGAAGGTTAAAGCTGCCGTAGTGTAAATAATGTAACAGTATTTCATCTTGATTTGGAATCTTAAAAAAAATATTATTAAATGACCATCCTTATATGATAAGAATCTGTTCAAACAGTACTATTTGTTGAAATAATTTTTGTCTGTTTTTCACTGGGTGTGCTTTATGAAGTTAAAATTTCAGAAATATTTAATATGAAACACAGAAGCAGCAAGGGATCTAGCTATTGTCTTTGGTATATTCCCAGATTTTATTTGTTTATACATTATCTTTAAAAAGAATGCAAAAATAAGTTCCATTCAGGAAAACATCCAATTACAATTCTATCCATAAATATTCAAAACATCACTTTATGTTAAAGTGTCTGAAGCGTAGCCGCTGGAAGGGTTTCAACACCATTTTTATACGTCTCACTTCTTGGTAAGTGTAAGTGTGTAACTAGTGGTAACTTGAACTGAGACCAATTTCATTTCACATCTAGTACTCTTGGGACTGGCCAAGAGTACTGTGCTGCTCCAGTGCGTGACCTTCCTTGACAGGATCAGAGTTTACGGGGCAGCAAATGCTGGATTTACCTCTTCTGGTCCAATTCTGGTTTCTGTCATTTAACTACAAGTCAAAGTCGAGAGAGAGCGTGCGTTAAGATGGCAAATGCTTGATGGCATGCTTCTCCCTTAGTTAAATTAATACTGAACAGCATAAAACTCATTGAATGAGTCAGCCAATGAGTCAGCAGAGTAGTTAGTGGTGAAAGTGCAAGCCTACAACTGACAGACATGATTTAGAATTGAAAATCCACAATCTGTTTTCTTTATGAAACTTCAGAGATCTCAGGAAAACAACTTCACATGATTGCCCAGGCTAGCAAGAAACCTTCTCTTTTATCACATAAACACTCCCCTGAGTGAACTAAACCGGAAAAGTATATCCACAGAGAGCTCATCTAATACTAGAAGTTTACACGTGCTTCATTTCATTGTATTTTTTTCTATGAGATGAAAGTATCTATGCTTGAGTGAAATGATCACACTGACACCAGCTAACACAACTCATAATTCTTGGTTTCTATACAATATGAAATCCCAATAGGAACTGAAAACAAGAAGACAATGACTGTGTAATCAATACATTTTCTTTTTTTTCCCTCCTTTTTCAAAAGGGAAGACTAAACCTCTATTTGAGAGCTATCACCCTTTGTCTTTAAAATTTGTCATTAGCAGTGTTCAGTTAGGTAGTGCCAAATGCATCCTATTAAAGTCTAATTTTATACATTGTCAATACCAGGATAGAAACAATAACAATTTAAGATCAGCATTTTAGAAAAGATTTTTAAACAGAGGAGCTCCTGTTCTAGGCTGTGTCTCATGCTGTTTGGACTTCTGGAGTTTAAAACTGCAATTTAACACACAATGAAAAAAATTTCAAACAAATACAGAGCTCAGAAGTCCTTTCCTGTGTTGGGACAAAATATTCCATGATTAATCATTGTCTAAATGGAATACCTCAAACATAAAAATATTTTAGCTAGGGAATGTATCTGTGCAGGTAAGTATCAAGGAGACAAAAGATCTCTATTTCTATTTTTCTTTTCCTGATTAAAAAAAAAAAAAAAATTATACCAAAATTTTGACAAATGTTTTGTGATATTTTTCAAAGAAATATACTCCTTAATGAGGACAAATATCACCAAACAGTTTAAAGAAAATCACCTCTCTTGAATATCCAAGGAAGCTTGCACTCCTGTCCGGCTCTTTTGTGAAGAGATTTTTGTACTTGGTTTGTGCGTGTCTTGATTCTTTTGCTGGAACATCAGGTGTCTGGCACCAGCAATGCCGTGCTTTGTTATCTGTGGTAGTGCCCTGTTTCAGGTTCTTCATAAGTAGCAGATCGCTCACTCACATCACTGGTGCTGCTGGAGCTTACGAGGGGGAAATTGGTGCACATATGGGACTGTTGGGGAAGTTGTACTGGACCAGTTGAGCAGCATTAAAAGGTTTTAATTTTGTACCCTCTCTGGACAAAGTGGGAGAAGTCTCCCCCAGTGGAACTGGTTATGAGCTAAAAATGCAGCTGGGTTCAGGAGCTGAGTGGTGCATTTGCCTAGATCTCTGTGATAATTAATTTGGGAACTGTTCTTGTGGTGAGGGTGACTGAGTACTTAAGCAGATTGCCCAGGGAAGTTGTAGACTCCTCATCCTTGGAAATAATTCAAAACCTGACTGGACAAGACTCTGAGCAACCTCCTGTAGCTGGCCCTGCTCTGACCATAGTGGGTAGACTAGACACTCCAAAGAGGTCTCAGCTGTTCTGTGTTTCTGTGAAGTACTAATAGTCCTGAGTAGCAGCTATTCCTCCAGTAGCTCCAAGAGCATCTAGTGGTCCCTCCACTCAGCAGGGTAGTAGTCTCATTTAAGGCCTTGCTGTCTTCTAAACACTGTATAAAAAAGAATGTCCCAAGAGACATGTTAAAATTAAATATTGGGTTTTAATCCCTGGTAAAGTTTCATGGTATTAATTTTAACAGAAATTTAATTTACAGGTTGTTTTCTGAGGTTCTCAGTGTATCATTATCAGGACCCAGTCATGACAGACAGTGTTCAAACACAAAACCAAAAGGACAGCTTATCCCTCAAAAAATGCAGCTCAAGCATAAATCAGAGAGATAGAGGAGAAATGCAGGATAACACAGGTAGGCATAGTTAGCAGCATTAGGAATCTAACCATTATCAAATTTTTGTTGGCATTTTGGGAATTTAGAAAACACTTCCTGAACATGGAGTAAAGAGACCAATGTGGAAGACAACAGAGTAGTTCCTGTCTGATAATGTAAAAAGTGAGTGTTAGTGGCCAGGAGATGATCCAATAATTTAATTGCACAGAAGTGAATGATTGGATGAGTATGAGAAGAAGGTCAGTGCAAAAATAAGGCAAATACCCAGGGCAAAGGAGTAAATAATGTTGGATATGAAATTAATATGAAGTATGAGTTCATGTCAAAGGGACAGAAATCCATAATTGTAGAGGGAAATGGCTGAGAAGGGGTGATAATGTCCAGAAGTGAAAGATCGAGACAGATGTGAAAAGAAGGAGAGAAAAGATGCAGAAAATAATTTTCTTCTTAAGTTTAAAAACTAATATGGTAGTCATACTTCCAGAAGCATCCTTCCAGCATCTAGAGAGCACTATCCCAGCTTGCCAGATCTGAAGAGATAGCCACATCCCTGTGGGCTGTGCAGAGCTCCAGTGTCAGGAAAGGAGGAGGTGGCTGAGCCAGGAGCTGGTGCCTGCAGGCATGTGTCATGTGGCTTTGGATCTTTGTCTTTTCAGGCCAAAATAAGGCAAATATTTTGCTAGCTAAGTGTCATAGTAGTTAGCTTATGTCCTCATTTATATTGCTAAGCATTGGCTACAAAATATACCACACCCATGCCACTTAGCCAGCAGATGGATGGGATATCATGCATATGGGAAGGATACTTGAGATGAATGTGAACATTCTTGAAGGAAGGCACTGGTTTATTCATTTTAATAGGTGGGTTGTTAAGAAAGAACCAAGGAAGTAAACTATACATATATGTAAAATATGCTCCATGTCAAAAGTCCTTGTTGGCCATTTTTGTATTAATATTATGGTGCTACCTAAAATAATAGAGTTCCTGAGATATTAGTGCTGACGGTAGGACAAACAGGGTCATTGTATGAGCTAATCTGTATGGCTGCCCTTTTCTGAACTTATCACATAAGTTGTTGCCTGTGTCCTGCCCTCATTGCACAGCCGAACTGTCTGCATTTGCCTGAGGGCACACAAGGAATGGGGCAGCTGGGAGAGGCACAGCTCCTTTCTGCTTCCTTCATCCAGAGCTTTGATGCAGAGTCCATGCATTGCTTCAGTCACAACACCAGGTCCCAAAATCCAGCTTTAGAGGCATCTGAAATGTTATCCCATTAATCACAGTCCCATCTCCTCACTTTATTAATTTTTTCCAATAAAAGCTGTGGCACTTGCTGACTCCTGCACAGGCTGGTGAGCTTTATTCAGTTTTGCAGCAATTAGATCTCACCACCATCCTTCTTTTGGCAGGACATTGTGTCATCCAGTGCTCCCCAGGCAGCATGTGTGGTGGCAGTGCTGTGGGTTTACATTTTTGCAGCATCTGTGATGAATTTCCATAAAAGCGTAGATGCTGGGTGAGGCTGTTACGGCCACTGCTGGGGGCTGAGGGTCAGCAGATGCCCTGGGGAATGCCTGCAGAAGTCTCTGGTTGCTACGGCAACATGAAGCCGCTTACCTCAGGAAAGCTAATTTATGGTGTTCTTACTCGTTTGGCTCCAAACACCTGGAAGGGGCAGAGGTGTGCCTCAGGTGTGCGAGGTGCCTGTGCCTATCAGCCATGTGCAGGTGCTCACTGTCGAGGGACTTGGCATGTGGCGCCCTGTCCTGAGGGGCCCCTCTTGAGGAACCGCCGGTGCAGGGATGTCAGGGACGCAGTGCTACGCCCGCCCTGTCCTGGGGGAGGACATGGTGACATGGGGACACCTCCACTGCCCGCATCTACAAGTGCACCTGACTGCAGGACCCAGTTTTGATGGGGCAGGGCCGCATGGAGCCATGGTTTCCACCTGCCCTTGGGCTCCAGCGTGTGCTGTCCCAGGCTTAGCAGAGCCTGCAGCGCTGCTCCTTTTCCACCTCAGAAACTCCACTGTTCTGTTCTCCTGCTGGAATGTTAGCTATTGGTCTCTAGAGGAATCTTGCCACTTTGATAAAAAAAAAAATAGATGTTTAGAACTTTTCTATACAACTTCAAAAAAATCCTCCAAAACTAAACAAAAGAAAAACTAACAAGAACTAATTAAAATCATTGGAAATTGCTAGCCCCAGAACAACACTGGAGAAGATGGATAGGTTTACTGAAACCAGAGTCAGCACCATGCTCTCCAGGCCTGTGAAGTCTAATAAGATTTTTTTTCACCTCTAACACTTAAAGATGAGCAAGCAATGGAATATGCAGATTTCTCTTCGTTTAGGCTTAATTAGAACATCTCCAATTCTTGTTTTATCTGTTTCTTGCTTTGTTATGTTTTAAATGTCCTTCAAAAATACCTTCATCTCTTCATAATGTGCAGGCATTAACATTCTTTTATGAACAATCCTGCATATCTTTACAACATCCTTTAAAGATGTCAATTTAAGAAGTCTTTATCTTAAAAGACTAAGGTGGTGCAGTTGACAAAGTCTTAGTGGGGAAATGAAAACTGAATATTTTAGATTCTTAGGGTCTGGATTAGGGTCTTTAGATTTAGGGTCTGGATTGCAATAGATGTCTACTCAACTGGGCATTAATTCTCCACTATAATGCTTTTGATACTTCTAATACCCTGTATGCTAGCAAACTCATGTCCGTGAGTAGTACCTTTGACTTACACTGAAGTACGTGCACAGGAATGATTTTGAAGTTCCAGATAATCATTTTCTATGGTGTCATTTGGCAAATATACATCAATTATGAAACACTTTAAAGACTGTCTTAAGAATGGGACTGAAACTTAACCATAAACTACTTCAGGTCCTAGGTTCCTATCTCCACACTCACTTTTGCTCCCCCTGCCCCTCATCAAATTAGTTCACTGTTTTTAATTGCATGTGGTTTATACTCCTTTGGCTTTAAACCACATCCCATTTTCTCTCATGGCATAGGGAAAGAAAGAGGCAGTATTTATGAGTTAATCCACAAAGTGAACTCCAGAAACAATCCCATCACTGCTCGAGAGTACAGCAGAGAAGAGTAAAGAGCAGGACAGCAAAGTAGGGAAGCAAGGAATGGAACAGAATAACGAACCTCAGGAGAGACAGAAGGGTGTTTTCTCTCCAGTGTACAGTGAACTGTAACCCACAGCGAGGAGACTTTTATGCCAGAGGATTAGAGATGACCTGCTTAATTCACTCTCCAGTAAACTCTCACAGAAAGCTAGATGTCTAGAGGATATTAAACTCCTACAGTTTTTATAGAAACCTGATCAGTGGAGAGTGAAGAATGGCCCCCATTGTTGTTCGGTTTAAGGTAAGGCTGATGACTGAGCTCAACACTTACTCTCTGCCTTTGGCCTCCTGGCTGGCAGTCAAAGCATGTGCTTTCAAGCCAGTCCCTCTTCATTCTGCCCCTTGCCCCTTTAGAGATTATGTGACTTGCAAAGAAAACAGAAAATACACTAGGCAATATGATAATAAATATAAGAAGGTAGCATATGTGAGAGAAACTTGGAGGTGTAAGGGGATGGAGCTGGGTCAAAGGACAGAGACAAGGAGTGCAATGGGGCTCTACAGAGAAACCGTAACTCTGAGTCAGCTTCTAAACTTCTGCTTATTACTTGGTGTATATGTATGGTGGGGGATTGGTGAAAAATGTTAATTTTGTATAATTAATGGCTACAAAAACCAGTTGGAACTTCCAAAAATATATTGCTTTTGGAGGATTGAATAGTTAGACCAAAGGTTTTTTCAATAATAGGAATATTTCGCATAGGTTCAGCTGGCTTAGATTTGTCTGATTTTTAACATCATTCCCTGAAGTGCTAGAGGTCTGTGCTCTTAGGAGCTCATGACTGAAAACACAGATGTTGAGCTAAAATACAATGAGAAATTTAGAGAAACCTAATTAAATGGATTTCTTTTTTGTTTGGTTGTTTTGCCAAGTATTTAAAATCAAGGTTCTTTTGTTGATTGGTTTTGTACAGCTCTGTTCAACAAAATTTATCTTACCCTTTTCAATACAGTCAGGTCTGGAAGAACTGTTTAAGAGTAACAGGATGACACACAAAGTAACCATTTACTGCCAAGTTGGAAATTTAAAAAAAATGTGCCTGTACTGAATTCTGCTCTCTTACAGCTATTTTCTGGTATTTAGTTACTTATGGCAAAAAAAGAAACTGCAATTTTATGGGATCTGTGAATTTGGTTGCTGAACATATCTGAAAGTCAGAGCATGTATTTAGTACTTACAGATATTCAAAAGTCTTCAGCTCAAAGACTCCACGTTTAAAGATATTGGCCAATATACACATGATCACATAGGGATGGAAAGAATGCATTCTAACAAATCTTTAATCTCTGAAAAAACCTAGTGGTGCCAAAAAGATTTCTATACAATCCAAATTCAGCTTGTTGTAGAAAAGCTGCCTTGAAGAAGAGGATGAGACACAGTTCACACCCATATCTCAGGCTTAAATAACCATTCTGATTGAAAGGTCTTATGTTAATTTACTACCAAAGTCTTTGACTTACAGTACTCTTCAATGGATGATGTGCTTATAACAAAGCAAGTGGGTAAAGAACATGGATGTGTTGGTTTTGGGGAGTTTGAAGCATGTATTTCCCAAGTGTGTCTGTCTGTGACAAAGGCAATGAACCATGTTTACAGCACTCAAGCTAACTCGTTCTGTGAGGAGGAAAAGCAAGCAAATGAGATCTCTGTCAAGTACATTGGTACTGACAGCACCAAAACAGTTTTGAAGGTTTTTCCACTGCCAGAGGAATGGCCTAAACCTCTTCTAAAGTTTAATGATAGAAAGCTTGCTGCTACTGTCAGCCCTGATCAGTAAGATATTTTTGGTTACATGCTTCTTTAAGGTTTTCTCTACGCATCAGAAAAGTAGGCAGAGAGAACAAATTTATTCAAGAATAAGTACAATAGAGACTTTATATTCCTCTTTCCCTCTCTCCATGGTAAATGCCCTTTATGACCTTATGTTTCAGACCATTAACACTGAAAGATTTTAAATATGGCACAGTCTAATCAGCCAGGAGTTTAACTAAGTCATCTTCATCCTATGCTTTTTCTAATCATAATGTTAGTATGTGGGAGTTTTTTCTTTCAGGCTTTAGTGTGAGTAAGCTGAAATGATCAGAAAAAGTTCAGATTTTTCATACCTTTCAATTTGGTTTAAGGAATTGATTTCCTTAATAGCAGTTTTTAGTTTTACTGAAAATATGGACATGCAAGAAAATGACAGTGTAATGACATGCAAGATAATAGTGTAATCAGTGGTGTGAGCTGCTCTGTCCCTTTCCCTCTCAAAAGTATTAAGCAAACCTTTTCCAATAAGGATATCTCAGCCCTTTGAAAATCACAGCAAAACTAGTATTCTGGTACCTAAGCACAAGCTAAAGAGCTCAAGTGTTTTTTTGGTTTTTTTGGGGTTTTTTTGGGGTTTTTTTTTGTGGTGTTTTTTTTGTTTGGTTTTTTTTTGTTGTTGTTTGTGGTTTTTTGGGCTTTTTCTTTTTTTTTGGTTTGATTTGGTTTTTTGTTTTGTTTTGTTTGTTTGTTTGTTTTAATTGTGGCTTTCACTGATACTACTCAAATTCCAGTCTGTTTCTCTTGGAGTGACTCTTCGAATTGCTAGTTATCAATATGCATTGTTGAAGCTGGCATGAAGTAGCAAACAGAACAAAGCCATACCATGTAGTCCCAAGGAGAGAAATCTGTTTTTTACTCATAAAAGAAAGTTACAGAAAGGAAACATCTAAGCCAATTCTCCATAACTGAATGTATGAAGAAAAGAAAGAACAAGTAATGAAGAGAAAGGAGAACAATTAACCAGCTCACACTAATTGTCCTTTTTTGGAGGTGTGAACTTGCAGAGAAAAAGTGGATCACTATTGCAAAAATCTCTTTTGAAGTATTCAATACAAATTACAGTAAAGTAGGAATGGAAATATATACAAATGACAAAGCTTAGAAGTCAGATTTAGGATCTCAAAATATATTAGTCCAAACAAGATATTTGTGGTTCATTGTCAGGTAATTTTGCCTTATGTGAAAATGGAAAATATTTTATTTTTAAAATGATGACTTCGAAATTTCTGCTGCTCGAAAACACCCAACCTAATGAATATTATAGGCCTTTCTTGAAAGAAAAATATAACAAAGAAAAACAATTTTAGTTACTCCTGCTTAAAATTGCGATTTAGCTTGTTCTCCAATTAATGTCTACAATTAAATTGGAATATGTCCATTCTGTAACATCTTTATTTCTAAGGGAAAAGATACTTGATCAGTATTAGGCATTCAGATTAACCATTAACTTTATTTAGCAATGTGCCAGGTTACTGTGTACTGTCTGTTAAAAAACCTGGGTAATAAGATCAGCAGAATTTGATTAAGTACTGGTTATTAAATAAGCAGTGACAAAATACAGTCCCAAATGTGACAAAATTTGAAAAATCCAGAGCAAAAGGATTTATGTGAACAGTTTAATATAAACTTATCCTCAAGATAAATACTAAATGAAATGTGCAGATCAAATTTGGTATGCAGAAAATGTTTTCTTTCATTTTGAAATAACAAGATACGGTGTAAAGAACCTCTGCTTTCCCTTCCAGCTAATCTGTGGCTCTAATCTCATTGATTTGGTGAGTTAAATAAGCACATGCCCTTTTTCGAACACTTGAGTAGTTTCTATTTCAGAGGGACTATTCTCCCAGGAGGTTTAAGCAGAAACTAAGTTTCTTACTGATCCGGTTCTTCTGGGCTTGCTGGCCTGCTCATCGGAGTCACTGGAAATCTAAAGCCATGTCTTTTCCTTTTTTTTTTCCCTAGAAACTTGAAACAAGATTTAGGTAGCCTTTTGGCCCACAAATTCAAACTTGTAGTGCAAGAAATGCAAGTGCAACAGCAGTTCCTTCTGGGGAGTAGCTAACCTCCATGATTTTTCCTATTCCTGCCCTGGGATTTTCAGGTGTGGGTATGTCCAGGTCAGGTGATGCCTATGTGGGTAGTTCCCACCCAAACACTAGCTGAGTGCAAAACCAGGCTAGTGGTAGTCTGTAACTTTGTCACCCAGAGGGTCTGATGCTGTAGGAATGATCATGATCCCTGGAAAAAAGACAAAAAATATTCTTTTATTTTTGAAATGTGGAAGTAGTAATCTCCTTTTATCTGAGAGGGTATAGCTGGGAAATAGTAGGTCTCCTAGCAACCTGAGAGCAAACAAATCCACACGCTCGGGAAGCTCAGTCTCTGGGCTCTACCAGGAGATGTATGTAGCTGCTGGGTACAAGGGGAACAGGTTATGTTGGAGAATACTTCTAACCTGAACTTTATATTGAATTTTTCTCAGCTGATTTGTTAGAGACCCACCAACAGTGCCTGTGTTACCCCTGCAGATGGGAAGGAGCTTGTGCTTCACACAGGGTCTTGCTGGGGTCTCACAGAGCTGTGCTGTGCTCTCAGGTGCTGGATTTCACACCAAGATCCTGGAAGTGCAGAGCAAAAGTGAAAACACAGCCAAGATTTCTGTTCACAGGGTATTTATTTATTTAGCTAGTTAGTTATTCCTACAATTATCTGGAATGATTGAGGTGGGGTTTTCTTGGAGAGGGTATGACAGAGGTATGCTTTATAGTAATAAATCCTTATAGCCAAAACTAACCCCTTCAAGGAAAGGATTATTTCTTCTTTCAAATACTGCTCCTCCACCTTCCACGCCCCTATGCCAAAAATAATTTTGGAAGCAGTATCCTAAATGACCATACATGCAGTACAAGCAATTTCAGATCTCAGCTGGCATCAGACCAGGAATCTGGGAGATGTGCAAAGCAGATTTGTAGTCTCTGTGCTTTGTATATGTTAACGCCTTCATGTGGGTTCTGGCGACACTTCGGGTTGGTTTGCTCTCCATCCGGCTGACTGCAGAGGAGTGGGTGAGGGTTGCTAGTACCTGCAAGAGGAGCAGGGCCAGTTCCTGCCCACAGCCCCAGAGGGTGGCTGCTGAAAAGCCAGCAGAGGAGCTGGAGAAGCATCACGTTGAGCAGGACATCCTCTGCTCTGGGGCTGCACAAAGAGCAGGCAGCTGGCACACAGCCATCATCCATGGAGGTGAGAGGGAAGTCCTCCTGGAAAGCCAAAAGGAACAGGCACAGTATGAGTCCAAGAAGAAAGCTTTAGAGCTGGATGAAAGCACTCCAGAAAATGACAGTACAATGAGTGCAAGAGAGTTTTGTTTATAAACCCTTTCACTTTGGTTTCATGTTGTCCAGTCCCTTCGAGTGTTTTCTATTTATTAATTTAGTGATGGACTTGACAGTGTTATATTAATGGTTGAACTTGATGATCTTAATGGAATTTTCCAACCTAAATGATCCTACAATTCTAATTTATATCTTAATAAGACCTGCCCTTTTTATTTTAGAAGCCTTTTGATTTTTCTGGGAGGTTACTACTGTGATAAGTAAATTCATTTGAAAATGCTGACTAGGACCCATCACATTCCATTATTCCAAATTTTAAATTGTTTAATTTGGATGTTAACATTTATTTATATTCCTTTGGTTCTGGTTTTGATGTTTCTTTTTATAGAATTCAGCGAAGAAATTTATTCTGATATTCTTCTATTTTTAAGAGACTGGAAATTATATACAGGCTTGATATACCTCAGATTTCTGTGGTCCTTAGTATTTTGAAAATGCTAAAAGGTCTTAGGGCTACAGAAGAGAGAAGCTACTGAAGGTGGAAGGTGATTGTGTTTAGATTGCTGATGGAAGATATCAATCAGGACATCCCAGTGATAATGACTGGCACCAGTTCTAAGGAGAGAAAGAAATGTTCCTGCTGTGTCTTTCGGGTAACTTTGGGCAACTAAGGAATGTGAAAGTTAGGCTTGATTGTTAATTTAAGAAAAATTGACATATTTCCTAATAATTCTTGCTAAGCAACTTGTTTTCTTGACCATTTCCAAGAGAGAAATCAAACAACATCTCTGTGCTCTTGGTTGCAGCAAACCCAGAGACTTGGTGGCATTTAGTCTTAACTGCTGTAGTTGTTATTACAGCATCTCTATAAAACCTGTGAGATCTGGTCCTGGATGGGGGGCCCATCAGCCAGATGCTGTACAGAAAGAGAACAAAGAGGTGGTCCCTGGCACCAAGCACATCAATACCTAGAGAAAACACTATAAAGCTTTGAAAGATCTGGAGTGAATAGATTGTAGCAGAGAGCATCATGCTGTGCCTGTAGCTAATGTGGCTGCTGCTGTTTTGTTCCTCAGCTGTGGGAGAGAGAGTAGAAGGGTGAGGATGCCATTTTCTTTATTCTGGGACTGAAATAAAGATCAATGCTGATCAGCCACTGAGCCACAAACCAAGACCAGTGTGTAATGAGAATCATAATGCGGACCCTGAAATGAGTATGTGTATTATTTATTTACCATAAACAGAACAAGAGACTATCAAAGATAAGGGAAGAATTAATGAACTATTTTTGGGCTCAATGAACCTCTCTGCTTCAGCCACAGCATCTTAGTTTTAAAAAACAGCAGTTAAGAGCAGAGCAAAACACCTTTGCTGGGACCAGCTTTTTGAAGTAATATTCAGCTAGATACTAGAGACTTCCCAAGGAGAGGCAGCCTCGTAGTGACCTTTGTTCATCTCTGTTTCCTACATCTGTCATATTATCTTTCTAACTTGGTTTAGTGTTTCCTGTCCTACCTTGGAAAGCTTGGGATAGGCTACTGCAGTTGATTAACCTATCTCTAAATTAGCAGGCTGTTGCAATCCATTGTTAGAAACTGCAGCACATCAAGTCCTATTGTCAAGAAGAATTAGGACTCATAAAAGCTTGATTCTTTTTCCTAAATTACCACAGAGGAACATTTTTCCCACCAGGATAAAGCAATATTTTCTCAGATCCTTTAATATTAGTTCCTTTGTGAGCATAATAAGCATTTTTTAAGACATAGGTAAAAGCCTCTGTTGTTCCTGGAGAAATGAAACATATGTTCTGCCAGAATTACCAAGAACCACATTTAAGAAAGTATTTAGCTGTTAAGTGTAGTTGTGATTCTTAGGTGGGATTTGCTTTTTCTGTTGAAAAGTCATCTCTTCCAAACTCCTAATCTTCTTACATTTCTACATTGCTCTTTGCACAGCCAAGTACAATGACCTAATGAATTCTACAGAATTCTTTCTCATCCTTGCAGGAACACACATAAAAATATTTGCAGAGAAGAGGTGAAATACAGTAATGATGACTATCCCAAGCAGATATAGTCAAACTTACTTCTGGTTTCTGGACAATCAAATATAGAATTACATCAGGATAATTCAGGTGCACACTTCTGCCAAGAATTTCCTTTAATGGAATGTTACTTAAGAAAAGCAAATTTACAACAGATGCCAGTCAGAGCTAAAGAGAAGGGGATTATGTAGCGGAGAAACCTTAAGCACATAAGTTGGTGGCACATAACAACTGCATATTAAAACATTTTCTCAATTTGGTTGTATTAAAGCCACCTGTAATCACAACAATTTGCTGCCCGGGGGACTTCTGATAAGATTCTGTCAGAGCTGCTGAGAAGTGTGAGAAGCACAAAGCATTTTGACCCAGGGCCTGAAACAGCTCTTGGGCACCCTGTTCTCTCTAATTTTTATTTGGAGTGGCAGGCAATGTATTGACAGAAGAAGTCCCAATTGTTCCACCAAGCATGGTTTTTGATCTTCAAAACCAAAACAAAGCCAATATTGGCCTCAGGCCCAGAGCACCCATATAAGGTACAAGAGAGGAACAGGGCTGGAAATCAGGATGCAGAGGGCTGCTCAAATAACCCAGCAGTCATGAAGTGTGAGGATCAGCGCGAAACTTTAGAAGAAAATAATGCTATATCCTGGAGTAGAGGTTCAAACTGGCAGATCCAGCAGGATTTTTGTGATCCCTAGCTCTCCTCTCAGCATTTGCATCCTCTCAGCAGAGCTAGGTTTATGCATGCACTGGTCCCCACTCTTCTCACATCTTTGTGCTGGGGGCAAATGCAGGAGCTCTGGGTGGTGCCAAGTCCCTGTCCTTGTTGAGGATGGACCCACGGTGCAATGCAACAGGAACTTGCCACTTAGCTCACCTGAATTATCTCTAAATCACTGTTCAAAATATTTAGAGGATTTAATTCTTGATACAAGCTCTCCTCAGATCCAAGTGTATGCCACTGCATAGATTGTTCTTGAGAGTCATGAGACTTAGCTTTATTAGGCAATAGGGGTGTAAAAACTCTGGTATCAGCATACAGTGACTGCAAGAAATGGGGCCAGACATATACCTGCAGTTACGTTGGGCTTTCATTGTCTATCATCTATTGTGACTCATTCTGCCAACCTGCTCTGTTAAGTTGCTCTATAATTCCATATGTGTGAAGTAATGTCTTACGAGAAATACACTCTGACAGCTCTAGTAATAGATCTGCTACTGGCTATAGTATCTTAGTTTGTCATGTGGCCTTGTTTTGCTTACTAACTTTTTTTGGGTACATTAAAACATGATTAAGAATGCATCACTTTAGACTATCATTGCAAATACCTTTTATACTCATCTCATAATCACAAACAGAGAACATGAAGTAGCCCAGCCAGATTTTGGAGTCTCTTTCCTTGAAGATATTCAAAAGCCATCTGGACATTGTCCTGGGAAACCTGCTACAAGTAGCCCTGCTTGAACAAGGGACTGGATTGGACCAGATGACTTCCAGACGTCCCTTCCAGCCTTGACCATTCTTCAATTCTGTCCTAAAATTCAGTTTTCATTTAGGCTTTATCTTTAGAAATACCTGGATATCTCTTCTTGGCACCTGTTAGGTAATAGCAACAGTGATACAGAAAATAGTTAATTTTCAGCATGGAGAGTGAGTTACACTCTACAGGCACATCAATTTCAATTTTCTGCATCTAGTTCCTGTTTTAGCTAGTGAATGAGTACAATGTTTTCAGCATGAATTCCAGTAAAGAACTGAAAAAAATTATTTTAGAAAATGTTTTCCAAATGCATTTATTTACATAAGGATCTATTCTATTCTATTCTATTCTATTCATCAGACTCCTTTTTCTTTTTACATAATGACCATTCTAAAGCATTCTGTAGTGTTTCTCAATAGACTTAAATATGCCAGTCCTGCCTAGACTTTATACACCAGATATTTTTTATGGTTTTTTTCAGTATGGTGGTTCTGGTTTTAAAATACGAGTTACTGTTTTTGTCAATCTGTTCTTCCAGTGCTAGATATGGAATTTTAGAAGAATAATGTAAGCTGGCATAAACTTATCTTGTTCTAAATACTACCTTCAAAGAGAAAAAGAAATGGTACATACCCTTTTTTTTAACAACTGACAATTTTTAAAATGGTTTCATTTTCATAATTGTGCGTGTACAAATATTGTTGTGTGTATTATGTATTATATGTTATATATTATATATCTCAAGATGTATTTATATGATGCTTCTAAGTGCATATATGATACAATCATTAAATGACTTAGTAATTTCATGTCAAGAATTTAGAATTAATTTCACTGTGTGTACTAAGACATCTGATTACAGATAAGGTGAAAGTCTGTGAAATCTGATGTATGTGGTTTCATGTTAATGGCATGGCTTTATTTTGATATCTTGTTCCTAAATAGAGGGACATGAACTTAGGACATATCTTTGATTCTCTTCTGCTTTTTTTGTCTATTTTCTTTGCAAATCTAAATGGCAAATGGGAGGATATAAGGACATTTGAGGGTTTCAACAGAAAATAAAAAGCAGACTTTGACCTCTTCAGGGATCTGCTTGAAAGAATCCTCTGGGATAAGGAGGAAAGAGGAGTTCAAGAAAGCTGGTTGGTATTCAAGGATCACCACCTCTAAGCTCAAGGGCAGTCTATACCAAAGCAGAAAGGCAAACGTGAGGAGACATCCGTGGTTAAACAAGGACTTTCTGGCAAAACTCAAACACAAAGGGAAGCCTACAGAAGTGGAAACATGGAGAGGTGGCCCAGAAGGAATATAGAAACACTGTACATGCAGGGATGGGGTTAAGAATGACAAAGCCCAGATGGAGTGGAATCTGGTGTGGGATATCCAAGGCAAAAGATGGGCTTCTTATTAGTACATAGGTGACAAAAGGAAGAGTAGGGAAAATGCGTAGGGAAGCTGTTGAAAGGGGAAATTGTCCTGGTGACATGGGACATGGAAAAGACTAAGGTATTGAAAACCTTCTTTTCTTTAGTCTTTACTAGCAGGACCAGCCTTCAGAAATGCCAGGCTCTGAAGGCTGGGGCGAGAAGTTGGAACTCACAACAATGAAGGGCTGGCTTGCAAGATCACAGAATCACTGAATGTTTTTTTCCTTAGCTGTGTAAGTAATTTTCCAGATTTCTTAGCCATATTTGCAATTATCTACTAATGTAATGTCAAAGACATACATTTAAATCTGATGATTTTCATGATGAAATCATATAAAAAACATCAGTTCTGCCAGTTCATTTAGTTATTCTTCCGTGTGTGGTCTTTTTTTTTTAAGCAGCTATTTTGTTTGTGCTTTTTGTTTTTGGTTTTTTTTTTTTGCTTGCACTGGTTTACTTGTGTTTGTGGAAAACTCCTGTTTGACTTCTCCTCACCTTATATTCATTATTCTAAACTTAGGTGTGCAGAAAACAGCACAGGATTTTTGGTCCTTGAGTAAATCTGTGAGACATTTGCAGTGAATGTGTACATCATCCTTTAGTTGACATATGAAAAAATAATTGGTTTTATACAAATGATAGAAAGTGGTGATGTTTTGTATTGCTGGAATGGTGTTTTTCAGCAGTGCCTGTCATATGCCTGCAATAATTTAGAACAATGCCTTCAGGCTTTAAGTTTGACCTGTACCTTCAGTCTTGTTGTATATCTTAATTTGGGATTTGGGTCTGTGCAGAGAGCAAATGTCTGCCTGGACAGGGAGACCAAGGCAAAGGCTGCTGCAAGGGAACCAGCTCACACTCAGTCTTGGCCCTGAAATGAAGAATGGTTATCCCTCCTTCAGTCCGCTTAGCCTCGAGCTGGAGTCCATAATCCAATGTAGATATTAAAAAAGGGCAGTATGCATCCTGGTACTCATGTTTCCACCCTTTCAGTGAATAGTTTTCTTTTTGTAACCCAGAAAACATGCCATTTATTCATTCTTCTCTTTTGCTGCATGCTTAGTATTGAGACTCAGATAGTTCTCTTAGTTTACAAGACAGTTTAATGAGTGTTTTTGTTTGTTTGCAGGCCGTTTCCCCCATTCCCTGCACACATTCTGCTATCAAACAGGCAGACATCAATACTGTGTTTTGGTGTCTGAGATGCAAGATCAGTAGGAGAACAGTATGAGACTTTCCTATGCTGAATGCAGGCTACAGAAGGGAGTTGTCTTCAGGCAGCCAAGTGAATGTAAATTGAACAAGCAAGATTTTCTTAGAGAGCATCATTTATTAACTGGCCAGAGGGTGTCTTTGAAAAGGAGGAGTTTACTCTTATTATCCTACTGTACTGATATTACTGGGAAAAAAAAAAGAAAAAAAAGTCTAGCATCCTGGAATTTTCAGAGCCTAACAGTTGCAGCATATGATGTCTTTCTGTAGCACCATCTTAGGGCACTAGGAATGACCAGGATCCATTTCTGCACTTGTTCTTCCAGACTTAACACTACAACAAGCAAAGAGAAGAGGAAGAGCATAGAAAAAGCACATATTCCTCCCTTCTTTTTTGAGAGAATGATGGACATTTAATAGGTACGTCCTGCATTGTGTTTATTACTTGGTTTGGGCTTTTGATGAAGAAGCAGTAAGAAATTTGGCACTTATTTATTTTGGTGTCTCAGGTGCTGCATCCAGACAGAGTAAGTATTCCCGAATGACAGTTAGACAAGGACTTGCATATCTTTACTGCAAAGCCCAATGAAAGGAAAATAACATCTTATGTGAGCATAGGAAATTCTTTTAAGTGGGGAGGTCATAAGACCTTAATCCTTCAAACAGCAAAATGTCAAGAAATGTTCTGTGAAAGACTTTGGTTCACTCTCTCCTTCCTGCAAGTGTAGTTTGTGTCAACAGATACCTCTATTTTGCTTTTTCCACAGAGAGTTATGAAGAAAAGCTCAGAAAAAGCCTACTATATCCACCTGCTCAGGAGGGATTACAAGCATAATTAATAGTGTCTAACTGTTCATAGCTTTTAGAAAGATGAAGAGTAGTGCTTCCTGCCTATGGTGTAGAAGTGTAGTGTAAATCATTGAAAACACAGAAATTATAGTAGTAGGTGGCCTGAATTTTAGGTCTTGCTTAGCTTTTGTGGGGTCAAATCCATCCTTACCACCTTTCAAATTTCACAGACTGATATTGGGGTGCAACACTTTATTTTAATAGCACCTTAGGCAAAAAATAAGACTATGTGAATCCTACCCAAAAAGTCAAAAATTACTTTAGAAGATGAGATTTTTGATTTTAAGACATTTAGAAGCTCCACAAAAGTTTATGCCAGGCCTAGTGGCTTACAACTGCAATGTCACTGAGCTCTGTGCCAGAAATACCTTTGACTTCTCCGTTTTGTAACAAGACATTTGCAGCCTTGATGCTGAAAACTTTCTCTCGTGTATGGTGAATTCAGTCAAAATGGATGTGTCTTTTATGTCTTCTTACTATCTGAATTTTTGTATATCAAAACATATACTAATATATTTTGATATCATTATAATCTCCATGGGGAAAATTATGATAATTGTCAGCCTTGAATATTTTTGAATAAGACTAACAGCTTTTGGAGCATTTAACAAACAGGGGAATATTTTTGAATAAGACTAACAGCTTTTGGAGCATTTAAAAAACAGTGGACTTGTAGGATAGGAGTTCTTGATCATGAACATCATTGTGTCTGACAGCCTAACTATAAAGATGAGAAGATCTTAGACTCTTTAACTGCCAAACAGTCTCAGTGCTAATACTGAAACCTTAAGATTTCTTTGAGAGTTCCTGCTTTGCCCCTGGTAACATGGGTTTCACTCATAATAAATGTTTTCCTTTCAGACACCTTTTGCTGTCAGAGCCTAAAGCTGCAAGTGAGAATAGGTGCTGTGTTTTAGTGGGACTGTCTTTGCAGGAGACCTGGAAGGGAAGGCTACAGGAACTGTGAGTTCTGGCTGCACTCTAGACCCTAACTGATGCTGAAGTCCTTACCAGAGCACATAGTTTTTGAAGCAGGATTGTGAGGGACGGAAGTATCAGGTTCCTTGTTTCTTTGGAGCTGTGCTGCCTGACTGACAGGTGCAGTTGGTATAGGAAGGGCATAGAATCTTTCTTTGCTATTTTAAATTCAGAAGTCTTTGTGCAGTAGAATGTTAACCTCAAGACCGAAGAAAATTGTATCACAAGGATGAGATGTCTGTGGTTCTTTGAAAGCACAGATGACAACATAGGAAGAAAATATCTGCCAAGGCTAATAGTGATGCCTTACGTTTTAACTTTCATATTTTCAAATCCTGTACTGACTAGTGTGTAACTCTGAAGATTCTTGTAGCCTGTTAGCTGCTTTCTCATGCTAGACATAAAAAGCCTCTCCAAGCTTGCTCTCCAAGGACACCCGAATTGTCCTAGGCCCAAAATGTATAAACCAGCATCTTGGGAAGAGGGTAAACTTGGGGAAATTACATCATTAACTGGAGCTTTAATTGGAGAATTAACCCTTATTTGCAAATTAACCAAACTTATAAAAATGTGAAGAACTCGTGACTCAGGGTCCATCTTGGGTGTAGCTTTTGCCCTGCTCAGGGTGTACCTTTGAAGGCCCTTCAAATAAATACCTACCTTTACTCCCATATTCTTGTCTAGTCTCTGTTTTTAGGTGGCCACTTCAGGTATCAATAGAACAGGAAAAAAAATATACTTGATCCTAATATGATTTATCATTTAAAAATACTAGTAGCAAAAATGCTAAGAATGGTGTTACTGAGACATGTCATTAAGGTCTTTTATCCTATGAATGTCATCTCTAATGAGAGCCTCAGTATTCTCAGAGAGAGTAGAGTGCAGAATACATGCCTTTTCTCCCTCAGATCTATGCAATTGGTATTCTAGTTAACAATTCTCTCGAAAAAGAAATAGGAAATGTTATGAGAGAAGAAGGAAAATACTCAGAAATTAACTTTTGTCTTTGCTTTCCCTCTGTCTTTTCATTCTTTGCTCCTTTACTTCTGTCCTTTCTTTAGAGACAAAGGAAAAAAATCATTCAGTTTTAAATATACATGAGTGGGGAATACTTTAATTTCTTTGGTAGACAAGATGTACAGATAAAGGAAACCCATTTGCAGGGTGCACTGAAGACACCATAGAGTGATTAGGAGACAGGGCTTACAGGGACACTCCTTTGGCCTCTGTCAGTATTAGGGTCCCTGAAGCAAGAGAAGAGGGCCAACAACTCACAGCCAAAGTAAGAAAAGGCCAATTCAGTTTCCACTGCAGAAGTAAGAATGTAGATGGTTCCATTCCACTAACCTGCCAAAGAGGTAGCATTCTTATGGTTAGTAGAGCATAGAAAACTAGGAAAAACACCAAACCAGCACTATGGTTGCCTGTTCACGAGTGAAAATCCTAAGCAAGAAAAGCATTTTTTAAGTAAAGCAGAAGGTGTCTAGTTACAGGAACAGTTGAGAGACAGACAAATAACAGGATATGGCTGGTAGAATAAATAGACAAGGAGTCTACAGACATTTCCATGAATCACCACTGGGCTACACACAGTAACCAAAATGGCACAGAGAAATGGTTCACAGGGATGCAAGAGAAGTGAAAGCAGAAGAAATAAAAGAGAGGATGGAAGCATTGCAAGGCTGAGGAGACAGGGAAATTGATGAGATGGAATGATGTCATGGAGAGATACCTTTCTTGGCCAGACATGTGGAAAATTGAGGTACATAGATTATAGTTCTGTTTATGATCTGCTGCCAGCAAATGCTTGTTTACAACACTGAGGTTTAATATGACAGCTGTACCTTAATATGACAGGAAACTTTATTTCACAGTAAATCTGATTGGTCTGGCAAGGGATCATGTCTGGTAGCTATGGAGGTCTGAAGAGACTTTTTAAATCTTGTACAGATTTGAAAACAACTGAAGTGGAAAAAGGAGAATATATCTTTCTTTTTCAAATTTATGGTACTGAAAAAGAAAAATTATTTTTTCTGAGAATCATTGCTAGAGGCTGGTGGAAGCAAACAAAATCAAACGTACAACTTGGAATTCAAAGCATATTTTAAAATGAAGGATTTGTTTTTATCCTTACCAGGAATAAAAAACTGGAATGAACCTGAGTCTACTGTTACCATGTAAGTGCCTGAAATGAAATAAACAGTTTTCTAACTTAATGGCTATCCCCATGGCAATAGGAGAGGATCTTGCACATTAAAGACTGAAAGGAATGAATAGATCAGAGGGAAGCACAGTAGATCCTGACACAGCCTAAGGTACAGCATGTATCTGAACTGAGATGTGAAGGATACATGTAGAAGGAACATTCCCTTTATTTCCAGGGTTTATCAGTAATATGAGGTAGAAATACATTGAAAGTCAGACAAGGGCAAAAAGAACCCTTGATACTTTTAGCCACACTGGGTTTATTGTGTCTGGATCATTAAAGGTGCATTGCTTAATGGTTGTCTAAACCTTTTGTTAGTTCGTCTTCAGTTACATTTATGATTTTATTATTCTATGATTTTCCATTCCATGGCTTAAATGCAGCCTTGGATAGTTACCAGGATAAACTTTAAAACCAACAGGAGCTGTGCCTGTTTATTCCAGGATTGAAAAGCACTCTGTAGCTCTGGCTCTAAGCTGAATAACTCTTGCAAACCTGCAGCAGAGCTCTACATTAATTACTGTTTGTTTGTTTGTATGTTTGTTTTTGTTTGTTTCAATTCTGAAATAGAACAAGGAGTGAGAAATAAAAATATCATTGAAACCAACCAGGTTCTAAGTTCTTACTTTGGCAAGAACAAAAAACTCATGTTCTGACACAGAATGTTCCAATTTGGCACAAACAAAACCATTAAGGTATTTGAAAGAAAAGCCAACGAAATAAAGCATTAGCTTCATAAAATATGATGTGATAAATTCATGCTTTAGCTCCATAGGTTCAGGGATCAGATTTCTCACCCATGTTGGAACTGGCTGAATTCTTTCCTCTCCTACATGCTCAATATCCTTCCAGAGCACCCCAATCTCCAGCCTCGTAGCACAATTCTAGTTTGAGCTTTCTCTCTAATCCCTATTGATATTCTTGCATTCCATTAGAAGAAAAAATAAACATATATTCTTTATATCACATTGTGAATGAGGGCAAATTGTTTGGTTAGTTTACACCAAGAAAGTAAGAGCGCAGGTTTCAATTCCCTCAAGCAGAAAATGCAATTTAATTTGCATCTCTAGTATCCTGAACATTCCTGAAAAGTCCTGAAAAGCTTTGGTTCTTGAGCCCTTATGTGACTGGGAAACATTATTAAAACCTTTCAATACAGCTGTACTGAACTTGTTATTTGAATTCAGGCAGATTGAAATCCTACTTTCACCAATTAATATTCACTAGAGAAAAAAAATCTACCGAGCTAGTATTGAGAGGGAGTAAATTCTACCCAGATGATCTTTACAAATCTCTCCAAGCTCAATTTCAGTGGGAACACCCTGGTCTTGACATCTCCCTCATTCCCAAGGTTTCTTTCACAATACAAATAGGACAGGGGAGATGATGGCTTTCTTCTTCCCTAAGCAAAATATCCTCTGGAGTAATTTATTCTTTCTGATCCTTTTAGCCTGTTCACTGTTAGTGAAGCTAGAGGACCACGGGGCCAAGGGAAGGATTGTGATAAGATATCCTATGTTTTAAGATCACTGGACTATTCTAAATCTATATAGATTTATAAAACAAAATGCTGAATCTATAATTGACCTGGTTCTAATTTCCTCCACATTTAGCACAGTTTGTTGCACATTCAAATTCAGAGGCTGAACCTGGAAAGAAAATAATCCATTTTGATAGGGGTATATGGCATCTTTGAAAACCTCAGTGGAAAGTGCCATTCTCCAGCAATCTATAGTTGCAAGGATCACTATGAACGTTTATTTTATATGCCAGGCAGGATCTGAAAAGAGCACTTAGAAATCGGAGTGATAAATTTATTTCAGATGGCCTTTGGTGGGTGAAGATTTTTCACTGAAAGAAGTTTCACTAGAGGAGGAATCACAAATAGCTACCTTTGCAAAAGTCCTGTGCATAAAGAATAATAAGATTACAAAGTCAAGCAGTCTAATGGAAGAAAAAAGCAAATTCACAGAGTTAGAGGATAATGCACGTGAGAAGAAACTCTAGGAGGATGCTAATCCAACTTCTTGTTCAAAGCAGGATCAGCTAGGAGGTTACACCTAGTTGCTCAGGGTTTTATCCAGGTGGGTCCTGAAAATGTGCAGTCCCCCAGAAACATGCTTCATTGCTGCGCCATCCTCATATTGTTAAAGTTTCTATTTCCATGCACTTTGAACACTGTCCTGTTGCAATTTAGGTTCATTCTTTCTCATCCTGCCTGTCTCTGTCTTCTTGATGACCTTGTCATACATCCTAGAAGGTTGTTTGTAGGACCCCCTTAATATTTTTCTTATTTAACTGTAGGAAACTTAATTAAAGTTTCCTTCTCAACTTTATCTTAGTTTCCTCTTGTATATGCATTTGGCATGTGCTATCATAGAGCGTCTAATTACCTGAACAAATGCCACTTCTTTCTTAAGATTTCATCCTCGTTTACCAAAAAGGATGGATGGTATCTTACTTAAAGAGTAGGAACTTACTAAATTTTTATCCTGCATTGTTCAGCATGCACCCTCATCCTTTTTTTTACAGCACACTCTTAAAATTAGCCTCCTAAGAATGTTTTTCTCATTATCATTAATTCTGGTATTATAGACTGTAAGACTTGAGAATCAGAATTTGCATTACACGACATTTCATAGAATAGTCCTGTATTTTTAATGTCTGATCTAGAAAACAAACAAAAAAAATGTTCTTGCAAAACATTTTCAAATTAGAAATTGACCCATTTACGCTGAGCAGCTCAAACTGAACAAAGCTATAATACTTAGTTTACATTATTTGTTTTCACAATTTGATAACTTCAAATACCAGTTGGGCTGAAAGTTTGTTATGCTTATTTTAAAAGCAGGAAATTGAAGTACAGGATAAGAAATTCTTAGGACAACTGTATATTTTGTATTTCTACACTTAGACACCTGAGAACATTGTTAAACAGAGAGTTCTGAGCCCTCGTGCTCTTCTGAATAAAGAGGTAAACACTTGTGAACCTTAAGAAGACTACAATATTCTAGAAAGGGACTTGAGTTTTCTCTGTTAATCTGTGAGGATCTTCACAGGGACAAGGATCTTGACTTAATTACATTTCCAGCTGTTTTGGAGAACAGAGTGCAGCTCCTACATCTGCTGGGAAGGAGAATTGCCAAAAGTTGACACTCTGCTTACAAGTCCAATACAAAACTAAAAATAAGTGATGGTTTTCTGATTTGATTAGCCTGCTCCCAGACACAGTAGGTTTTGAAGGAGAACATACAGAGGGGGCCAGTATCTCTGCTCAGAACAGAAATCTGTATCCTCTGCAGTAGTGGTGACATGTGGCAGGGCATGGACTGCAGCACCCCAGGAACATGTATCCCTAACAGATCAGAGACCTTGGACCATATTTGACTTTTAAGGATGGATTCAATTCTGCCTCTGAGGGCTGTAGAGTCACCACGGGCCTCACCCCAAAATCCCAGGCAATGGGCTGTAGCTGAGACTGCTGTAAGCAGGGACTAGATGTTCTCCAGAGGTGCTGTCCAGCCTCAAATGATCAGTGATTCTGTTATTCTGTGATTTTTATCTCTGAATCTGGAATTTTAATAAACTCTCTACAGACAAAAAAAATGAGTGGTACTTGCTTTCATTACAGCTCTTTCTTTCTGTGCCCGTTTTAAAATATGCTCAGAACTCTCTTATTTGTGGTCTTCTGACTCTTCATGGATTTTGTGGGTGTTTCTCCGTGTATTCTGAAGCATAGATCCTGAACACTACCACTACTCAGGACTTGTGTGGAGTTATGCTCAGTCTAAAGTAAGGTGTATACAGAGTCCTTAGTCCCATCTGTGTTCTCAGTAACAGATGGTGGGAAAAGGGTGTCATAAGGTCATGCTACCCTTGCTGCACCTTTGCTGCACCAACTTCCTGCTACCTGGCAATTGCCAATGTTTTTGCCTGAATCTTTATGGTTTTTAATGGTCTTTTTACCCATGCATTTATCAGCCAATTTGAATCGACTTACCTTTCTGGATTCCATAACATCCTGCAGCAATCATTCCACCACACGTTTTTGACTGCATCTGTTTGCTTTAAAGTTGCTGCTTAAGTTCATTTGTTTATTCCTGTGTTGTGAATAATCACTCCCTCTTCATGTCCTCCATGATGCTTATGATTTCATGCACTATTAAAATAGTCACCTAAGGAGTCTTTTTCCTGTGCTAAAACATGCTAATCTATCTACTTACAAAGCAGCTGTTTCATGCTCCTACTCATCTTTGCCATCTTCCACTGTTTATTCTATTAGATGTTTCCATGGGCTGGGAAGACAGGACTGTGTGTGATGCTTAAGATATGGACAGAAAGTAGCGTTGCATTTTTTATTTTATGTTTTCTTTTTTTTTTTGTTCTTTCCCTTTTCCAATAATGCATAATGTTTTGTTTTATCTACTGAGCAGACATCCTCCTGGAATAATCCACATTGCTTCCATGATCCATTTCTAAAGATGTAAGAACTGATCTAAGTAGAGCCTTTCAGTAGATAATATCTAGTTAGAGTTGTTTTTCTCCATGTGTTTACATTCATCTACATTAAAATTTATCTGCAATTTTCAGTTTTGCTAGGCCTGTGGCTTTCTTAGCAATACCCCAGTTTTCTAAGGCAGTGCTTCATCCAGTTTTTCTGGCTTTGCTGTGCTTTGGTTCTGCTACCTCATCATGATGTATTTGTGGCCTGCCTGCAGCTGTCTTCTTCAAAGTAAATCATTTGTGGCCATGCTTTTGGTGTTAAATTAAGGTGCTTCATCTATTTCTTTATCATATGTACCTATCCTGAGTAACCATCTCATCAAAATTTTTGTCACTAACTTATTCCAACTACTTAAGCTGGAGGTAATTTGAGGTAGTTAATTATATTTTAAAAGTCAAATTTCACTGCAAGCTCATGTCTGTTGAAAAGCATGCTGTAGTCAGACCAGGAATAATCCACAAAAAATGGATGTATATTATCGTTTGTTCAAGCATGGTTACTATCTAGTATTGTAGTCTCAGAGAAGGCAGAATGACTATTAAAAACCCTCATCATAAACAATTATATTTAACTGTAATTCCTCAGTGGGCCATGTCTTCTTATACTGTAAGCACTGGCTCTTTCAGACACCTTGCTATATATATATTCTTTGTGGTTTTTTAAGTCAAATAGCCTTAATGAAAGCAATTGTTATTTTTAGGTCAACATTAAAGTTTTGCCCTACTCTCAGGTTTTTGATTCTGTAAATCATCCTTATACCAATCCTTTGAAGCATTTCTTTTTTCTATAATAGCTTGGCAATCATTATCTTGGTGCTTTCAAATAAAATCTCAACAGTACTGAAAGCCTTGCCTTACAATAAGGTCTAGGAATACACTGTTCTGATTCTCCAGGATTATTTTTTGTAGGATCTTATTCCTAACAATAGTGCCAGGAATAATAGTCCTCATTTTCACCTGAAAGCAGACCACATTTTTAATCAGATTCACAGGACATAACATACCTCTTGACTTAGCTTCACTGTGCTGTCAAAATGCTCTGAGTGCATCTGCAACCACTAATTCTTTCCCCACTTGGCGTTCAATTTGCAAATCATACATTTGTAGTTGAAAAAAACAAGCTCTATTCTTAGCAGCAGCAGAATGGTTTGCCAAGCCCCTTTTGGCACTGTCAACATGTGGTTTATGGTCAGTGTCAGCTAATAGTGGCCTCCCATAAATAAAAACATGATACATCTTTCACTCATGGACTGAGACCAAAGACACTTTCTTTATTTTCTTTTATTGGAAGCTTGGTTTTACTTCATTCCTATGATGATTATTCTATTGGGGTTTTTAAGTTTTGACCACACCGTTGTAAAGGATTGTGCAATGCTTTTCTTAGAGCCATCAGTGAACAAACTTGTTTTGCATTTATCATCATAGCAACTCACAACTGAAGTCTCATCAACCTTTTTAATCTCTTCCTTTTTTTAAAGGCCAGAATGAGTGTTTTGTCTCTATAAAGATACCAATTTACTACAGTCTGGTTTGCTAAGCACAGGAAAAAAAGATCCCTTATATTTACCATTTCTCTAAATATTCCCCTTGTATCTAGATAAGAGAGTTTTAGTGTAAATATATAGCATCTTGGATGTGACATCTAAATGAAGGGTCCTCTTTCCACACTGAATTGCAGCTGTCTGGATGTTTGTTGATTCTTCTTGTTGCTGTGTGGTTCTGAATCAAAGAGCCTACTTCCCTATCTTCTTGCCTCAGACTTAGAAAGTTTTGTGAGATTGCTGGGATTTTTCAAGTGGAGTACATAGAAGATAGATGTGAACTTCCTTCTCCTTTGAACAGAATCTTGGAACACGTCTGACACAGCAGGTTCTCCTGCCATCTCCAGTGAATGCATCTGTTGGATGAAACCAAGGGGTTTGGCACATTTCTAATGTGGTCTTTTCCTCTACTACTACTAAATGAACATGTTTTGCATACTCTGTAAAATGGTGTGTAAACACAACATAAAAGAAAGAAACTGGGAAAAGAGAATGACAAGATATTTCTATCATAACATTCCTTTTGCTTTTTCATGCACAGGAGTTTACAAAGTTGACACCAGAGGAGCA
This sequence comes from Corvus hawaiiensis, assembly GCF_020740725.1. Classification (NCBI taxonomy): domain Eukaryota; kingdom Metazoa; phylum Chordata; class Aves; order Passeriformes; family Corvidae; genus Corvus; species Corvus hawaiiensis. Next base: position 31,725,967 of record NC_063215.1, read on the forward strand.
AATAAAAAATCTGCTGCAAAGACATGGTGAAGCAAGCTGCAGGCTTGCAGCAGGAGAGTAGCCCATGGCAAGAAGAGATGGGCAGCAAAGCCAAAAAGCCAAAAGCTGGCTGGTGAGTGAGCTCAGCAGGAAGTAGAATGGGCCATTCCTGGGGAAGGGCAGTGATGCCTCAAGGCACATGAGGGACACTAACACAGAGCTTTCTGCTGCTACCCTCAATATAAGTGTTATATTATGGCAGTCTGTTTTCTCCTGTCCATAAGGTTGTTGCTGGTTTTTTTCCCTGGGAGCAAATGTTTGCTTTTGATACCACCTTGGCTTCTACTCCTCTGACCATATTATAAATACTGTGTCCCCTTAGGTCTCAGGGTGACTATCCGTTTGTCATCACAGACCCGTGAGGCTTGTTTGAGCTATCAGTATGGTGATGTTCACTGTTCCTCCTCTGTGTATGTACCACAAAAATGTATGTCCAAGGTTTTGTCTCTTCTTTTCCATATGCTTAACATCAGCAGTGCTGTTTGGCAAAGGATACACAGCTTTTTGTGTTATTTCCTTGTGGAATTTTATTTTGAGCTCTTGTATACTTCTGTATCCTGGGTCACTTTTTTACTTATCTTGCTGGGCTTAGGTGTCCTAAAGAATGTCGTTCTGGCCATGTAAGCTCCTTTCCTTGTGGAAATCTAATGACTTTGTTCAAAGGTTAATTTTGGGAACTCCACAACAGTCTTGAGGCATTCTGTCTTCCACCTAAATCCAAATTTATCATTTATTATATGGTTTGGCCACATACCTTCCAAGCTGCAACCTTGTAACTATCAGCTTCTGTTCAACTATTTTTACTTCTTTTTACTTCTTAGTGTATTGAAACCTGTTTCTCTGAAGTTTCATCATCATATGGGGATAAAGATAAGAAACAGCAGAGGAAAACATCAAAGTGAAATTATGCAAAATCAATAGCTACTCTCTTGTTTCTATAACACATATGAAATGAACGTGGTACTACACTGCACTGACTGTGCATAATTTTAGCTTTCCTGATTTTTTCAATTACTATTGCTCAGGCTTTCCTAAAATTGCCACTTTCAGAAAGTTCAAAGTATGACTAATATCAGCCTCCAGACTCTGGCATCTATGAAGAAACATGTCTAAAGAGAGGGCTAATTTTTAGTAGAAATTGTTTTAGTCTATAAGCTGTTTAAGCATTGACAGGAACCTGCTGCCCTTTTTTACTGTCCCTTAAAAATATATTTCAATAAACTTCCTTGTCTAAGACTGCAAGATAGAAAGAAAAGTAAATTTTGACCTACCAAGTGATACTGAAAGTGTATGTTCCCAGTGTGTGAACGTGAAAAGAATATATTTGTTGCCTGCTTTCTCCTCCAATGCTGACCTAAATGACCCACTTCCCCACCTTAGCATCTTAGCAGAGTATATGAATCAGTTTCTACTTCTGACAGGCAGTCGTATGTTTTCCATCACTCAGCACCACAGTTTGCCTCTTCATAAAACTACACATGCTGACTTGAAATATGGAATTACAGAACAGTTGGGTTGGAAGGAACCTTTAAAGGTTATCTAGTCCAACCTCCCCTGCCATGGGCAGGGACATCTTTCAATACATAAAGTTGATCAAGACCCCATCCACTGTGACCTTGAACATGTCCAGTGACCATAGAATCATGGAATGGCGAACATGTCCAATGACCATAGAATCACAGAATGGCTTGGTTTGGAAGGGGACTTTGAAGATCATCTAGTTCCAAGAGCCTGCCATGGGCAGGGACACCTTCAACTAGACCAGGGTGCTCAGAGACCCATCCAGCCTAGCCCTGAACACCTCCAGGAGTGAGGCATCCACAACTGCCAGGTGTGGGCAACCTGTTCCAGTTCCTCACCACTCTCACTGTAAAGAATTTTTTCCTAATATCTTAATCTAAACCTACTCTCTTGCAATTTGAACCTATTCTCCCGTGTCCTGTTAATGCCATGAAGATATTTTGCCTTTTCTTTTATACCCCTGTTATACCTTTTTTACAACTTCTGTATTCTTAGTGCTTTTTGCCTACATTCTTGGTCTTGTTTGTCAAGCTGAGAGACGAAACATTTTAGAAGCTTCGTAGGTAGAGGATAGCGTGCCCCAGACCCCAAGGTCCTCTCCAGAACACATTCTGTCAACTAAGATAGAACCATCCAGAAGAAGGCTCCTTGGGGAGGGGGGCTCACTTGAGCCTCTCACTGGGGAATCTTTGATAGGTATGCTAATTAGTAAAACCTATAATGTTATACCAGATCTTTTGGGGTGGGCATTTTGCGGTGTGCGTTTCGGTGTATTTGACCTGGACGTGTGCACCTAAGGATCCTTAAAATAAATACCAAGATAAAATCCCTTTTCCCCTTCTAACCATGTTTGACTCTTGATTTTAAGACCAGGAAAAGGCATCACTGTCACTAAATGCTCTTGTAAATAGTCTTGCCTTTTTTTCCTGTAGATTCCTTCCAGGTACTGGAAGGAAATGATGGGGCATTCAAAGCTTCTTTTGGCAAACTATATGCTTCCATTCTTACCCTAAAGACATCCATATTTAATTTTTATTGGTGTTTTTCTTTAACCTCAGTGAAGCAACTCTTTTTATTCAGGCTGGGAGCGTTTCTTCAGAGAAGTGCTCACGTGTCAGTGAGTTCTCTCACACTGGCCCACGAAGACCACTTTCATACAGCAGACCTGCACTGTAACCAAAATCCTCCTCTGGCTTTTCCAGAAAAGCAGTTATTGAACAACACTAGGAGCAGGAGCTACTCTAACTCTCCACAGCACCTATCAGCAGAGAAAAACCTTCCTACTGTGAGTCTAACCACTAAATAAGAACTTTCCAAGCTGACACCCTTTACCACTGTGGATTTAATCTTCTGCAAGCACCGTCACAGCTTCCTTGGGAGTGATGTTCAGCAACTGCAGTGCCCTCCAAGGTCTCCCAGGCCAGAGCACTCCCTGGCAGGTGCAGGTCTGGGGCTGTCACTGCACTGCAAGGCTGCACTGTAGGTAGTGCCAGCTGGGAGCACTGGGCGCAGATGGCTCCCAGATACCATGTCCTACACACTGGTATGGCTGCCTGCACTTGGTTTGCTCTGTTAGAGAGTGTTTGATTTTTTCTGCAGATCTCTCTTGGAAATTAACTGTTTCCGTTTCATACATCAGCCACTCTTCTAAGTCGTAGGTATAGAGTCAGTGGCTGATTGTGAGTTGCCATGGCCTCCTCTCAATGTATTGTTATTTGAACATCTGCCTGTTTAAAAAAGCCCTGCTTGCTCTAATTGCAGCTTTGGGCAGCATCTTGGCACAATGCCCTCTTGATGTTTGATTGACTATTTTGTCTATTTTCATCTTCTGTGGAATGATTTTGCTCCTTTCTGAGGATCATGGCATGGTCTTTGGAAACATTTCAAATGACTGCCTTACAAATTAATGCAGACCAGAGGGTGAGACATTCTCCCCTCCCAAAATTTCTGAGTGCTCTTGTTGGCTGGATAAGCTCAATCTCCTCAGATGCAGCGGAGCTGAGCCAGCTGACACCACTTGTGAATCTGGCACTTTGCATTTAGACAAAAATACTGTTTCATGCAGAATCTATTTTTTACCTCTAAGAAAGGAGTCCAGGAACTGCAATCACAAAGGGGTTTTACAAATGACTCTATAATTTAGAGCCTCAAAACTACTGTTCAAAACTTTCTCCTGGATTAGATATCACATGTTCCTGGGAGGCAATGTGCTGAACAGTTGATGCCTTCTTCTTAAACTCGCTCCACTAGGCCTCTGCATGAGGTGCACTAGGGTTGAGCAAGCCTGCCTGGGGAATACTTGACTGATCTGGCTTCCCAAAAATTGTGTCAAGATAGTGGATGCAGACCCCTTAGTTGTCATCATCCTCACTTGTCAAGCACCTCTGTGATTACGCCAATACTGGACATCTGTGAGACAAATATGACTTCCACCTGAGACCATCACACAACTGCACAGGGCAGGGTGGAAATATTTATATTTCCTCTGGGTCATGTTCCACTTACCTGGAAGAAGTCAATTCACAGTCATTCAGAGAAAGAATGAGGAAAGAATTCACCTTGTCCCTGGTGAATTAGAGAATCCCAACAGAAAAGGGGATACAAGGATGGCACATGTGATGAATTTAAAGTATAAAGTAAAATTACAGCAATATTTAGGCTCTCCCTCAGGTAGATAAGCATGTTAATCACTAATCTGTAAAATAATGCCTATAATACTCATTGCCAATCCTGGATTCAGTTACAGTATGTATCCTCTTTTGGGAACTATAAAAGGTCCCTTTTTTTTTTTTTTTTTTTTTTTAATTTTTTGTTTTGCCATTACTGGAGTTGCATACATAGATGAAGGATAGCCTTGAATGATGGGGAGATAGAAACTAACTGCTGCATGATTTTAAACCAGTGAGATATCCTGCATGGAGCTATATTTAAAAACAATATTTGACGTGTATAATTTTGGGTTGGGTAGCTCACCAAGAATTCTTTTTCCCAGAATTTAAATCCATTTTTCTTTGTTTACACTGAAAATATTCTACATTCCCCAAGTACAGAAAACTACTCTGAGTATAAAGCCTTACAGTTGCAGCTTTTTCTTTTCTGTCACTTCTAGCAGTTAGAAACTCTTATTTATGACTTTAATATAAATTTCTTCCCTAGTGTATTTGTCATTGAGGTCTTGTTGAAATTTTTGTTCTAAGTTGTAAAAGTTCTTTAATCCCAAAGGCATTATTCTCTATCAGAATTTTGTCTATTTTCACCCCTAAAAATGTAACTTGAGGTTTTCATGATAGTGTGTGTTGATTTTCTTCATCTTTAGAATTCTTTTCAGTGACTGTGATCCCTCTTGGATTTGATGCATGTGCTTTAAACTTAGGATGAACCCAAAGAGACTCCAGTTTGTCTGAGAGACTGGTGGGATGGACAAGAAAGGATTTGTACCCCTCATTTCTGAAACTTAGGACTGGAGACAGAGAATGATACCTAAGTACAAACTGCTAATGCAATTTGAGATAGCAGACGGCTCAGATGACTCAAATGTCCCAGGGCATTTCAACTCTATGGCCCTTGCAATGACACTAAATGTCTACGTCCAGGTAACTGATTCCCATCTCAAGGAGATGGGTTTAAGACACCTGAAGTTAGGTAGCTAAACATAGGTGTTTACCTGTAAGCTGGGTGCCAAGCTTGATTATAGCCAGCAAGGCTCCATTCAAACTGGCAGCCGGAGGCACACTATCTGAGGCTGCGCGTCATTCCACATTTATTTTTATTTTTCATAAAGAGTATGGAATTTACCTTGGATGTCACTCTGGGGTCAGAAGAAATCGCTCCTCAGCCAGAGCTATGCCAAAGCCACTGCACAGTTGTCCTCTTTTCAAACAAAGTGGATTTTTATGTGCATTTATGTGCTGGGAGCCAGGTGGGCAGTAAAAGACCCATACAAAAGCCTTGCACCCAGAGCTCACCATGCAAGGTGCCATAGCAGAGTGTGACACTTGCAGGCTCCATGTCCTCCTTGGTCCCAGCCATCATAGGTTCCCACACTTCTCCTGCAGCTCAGCAGCAGCACTGTCCCTGGGAAACAGAGCTGGGGGCTCACTGGCATTTCCAGGAAGGAAGAGATCTGGCCACATGACAGTGGCAGCCCTGGAGCAGGGCTGGCCAGCAATGCCTCACTGCCACTCCACTGAGCAGAGCGAGAGAGTGCCCTTGGCGCAGCTACAGGGCTCACACGGCACCACTGAGAGCTGAGCACAGGGCAGGCGCCAGACGCAGGAGGTGGAAATGTGGTGGGGCAGGCACAGATCCACCACAAGCACACTTTGCTCTTCAGCAGGCTAGGGATACCTAGCTAGGCCTGCCAAGATTTGTATGCTAACAGGTCAAAACTCAACCATTATTTCAATAATTTCAAATAACACTTTTCACTGAAACTTGAATTTTGACACAATTTGAAAAAGTGGTCGAGATGGGAGAGGATGACATCTGGGAATTTTCATTATGCATTCTATCTTAAAATGGGGAATAGTTAGGATCAGAAGCGTGCTAACTACTTGGAGCCTCTAAAATATATCCATATCTTAGGTATTGTAAGCCAATGCCATATCTGACTAGATATATATCATATCTGTGTTTTAAAGATATAATTATTACTAAGATGCTGAAGATAATGTCCCAACAACCCGCTTTTATCCCCAAAGAACTAACCAATTTACCCTATTTCCATAGCAAATGCCTTAAGAAAAGTGAACAGACTAAATAATTTTTAACAGCCTAATTTTTCTCCTAGTGGAATGTTGAAAATTGCTCTTAAACATCACCCCCATCTACCAATATGCAGCACATTACATGAATGTCAAGTTATCACAAAAGTAGCAACGGGAAGATATTTTTCAATAGACGTTTATGCAGCAGAACAAATTCTGAAAAGCATTTTTCTTGTCTTTTCTGTGTTGTGTACTTTTTTTCTGGAAGGTTGTGAATGGTCTCCTGACATTGAATCACAGCTCACAAAATTACTTGTAAAGAATTGGACTTGGATGGCCTTTTTACCTCAATGCACCAAAAGCACAACTTACTTCATAGAGGGAAAGAGAAGAAGTTGTAGGAAAGAGGTTTCTTCACAACATGGCTAAGGTGAGAGATGTTGGTGCTGAACAGCAGAAACCACTGGCCTTGGCAGAGCTGAAGTCCCTTTCCTGTGGCTGCCCATGAAGTCTGGCAATTGGCGTTTACTGCCACCCCTGCAACTGGTGTTGAAGAACTCAGGAGGTTCTGACAGTGCAACCGTAGGCACAAAGACAATGATTTATCTTGCATCACTCCCAAAGATTACATTGATATGTGACTCTGTTGTGACCTTTATTGGATTTTTTTTCTGTCAGATGGTAGTATTTAAAAGTAGATGAAAGAAGGACAGGATGATGTGGGTTTGAAGAGGAAAGCAGGAGAAAGGAGAGTTACAGTCAAAGACGAAAGAGAAATATTAAAATTCTGTTGAAAAACATCCAAAGTAAGTTCCCTCCCAAAATTATAAGAAAAAAATAAGACTGGTCTTAAACTCTTGTTTTAATAAGTAGTTTGGATGGTCCACTCTTACTTGCGGGACAAATCAAGTCCTTAAGTTGCTGATATTTGGGGATACTTGAAATTTCTTTACTCTGTGAGGCCAGCGTTATGTCAGCTCATGTCTGTACTCTTGTAAGTAGCAAATTGTCTTTCAGAGTAATTTTCAGAGTTACTGAAAACAGTGTATCTATGTATACAGGTATGAGGAGAAATGGCAAAACTCAATAATAAATAGAGTTTATGATTACTTATTGTACTTGGTGATCAGGGTATGTGTTACCATAAGTAACAACCCAACACTTAGCTCCTAAATAGGCTTCAGAAATTGGTATCATAACCCTATTCTTCATCCCAAGAGGGATGATTGCCTACTTCAGGTTTTTGTAGTGGCAGTAAAACTTCTAAACACAGATTTCTGTTTCTGAATGTCAGAATGAAAGTGTCAGCCATGTTCATCTGCAATTTCACTCCATGAGAAGACCTATAGTATCACCTAAGTCAGGAAAAACACTCTAAACACTCTAGATTTAATACATTACTCAGCCGCAGTCCTGGGAGAAGAAATGCACATCAGCTTCTCTCAATTCAATCTGTGGAGAGTTTCTTAGTGGAAAACAAGCAAGCAATTGTGGCAGTACAGCTTTAGTTTCAGCTTTAGATACCTATTTTAATGAGCAGCAGAATATTTTGGTGAAAACACTTGAATACACTTTGAAGACTGTGATCTCATCTTCATGGCTTCTAAAAGAACTGTCATATTCTCTTTTTTTTAACAGCACTTACTTACATTTTAAAAGGCTTCAATTAACCTCTCTTCTTCGAGTTTCACTCAAATAATTTTTACCCAAAAATTATTAAAAATACATAAGTCTTCTTAACTTAGTTATCAGTCTGAAGTCTGATAACCACCTCAAACATAGAAGAGGGGGAAACATTTGATATCCTTACAGAAAATTACTAGAGGTTGTATAGTAATAGTATCCAGAGGACACTTTAAAGACTCACAAACAAATTTCCTTAGGTAAATCTTTTTCCTTCAGAGCAGAAATTGTAGGTTTATTTTGAAACCACTTAGATCATGTTATTGGTTTTGGTAGAAAAGCTGTGAAAACATATTTTGTATAAGCAAAAACCATAACAAATTCCCAGCAGTAAGTTGTTTCTAAATGCCTTGAAGGTACAGTGGGGAAGAAACCGAAAATGAAGCAAAGAAGAGAAAAAAGCAATCTGTATCATGCTGCACCCAGTAAATATTGCAAGGTTAGATTCCTCAATCTACTGTAGTCATCCTGCTACAGAGCTCTGTGTGTTACGGGTCCTGCAATGTTTCCCACTTCTGCTGATGCAGGCACCTTTTGGGTAGCTGACATTTTTGCTGCCATGGGAGCTGGAGGGAAACTCTGGCAAGCACTAGCTGTAATTTCTTTACAGATGGAACACATCCCCCTCAAAAATATATTAATCTATCCCTTATTTTAATTCCCTATTTTAAGTAAAATTTTAGTTCTTCTTCATAAGAAGTCACCGGAATATGATTTAAGTTATAAACTTTAAATATTTTAGCATGAAATGTATTCTTACATCTTAGCACCAGAACATTGTGCTCTTTTGCCACTCTGGATGGAATCTCACCTCTTGAAACAGATTGCTATTTTGCTGTTCAGTTCAGGAGAAAGAAGAATTCCTATATTGAGCACTTTTTTGTTCTAAAAGTATTGAAATAGTCCATGAAGTAACGGCTTAATCATCATTAATGAAGACAACCACAGTCCTCAGTCATTAATAACTGAAACTATACCTTCATGATATAAAAAAGGGAAAATTGTCCTTGCACAAATAAGCTCTAACAAATAGATGCTCAAAATCCAGAGGAAACAGTAAAATGCATCGTGTGATTAAACAGACCGACATCTGATTTTTTCTGAGTATCCATTAAAATAAAAGGTTTAAAGAAAAATTGCAGATTGGAGCAATGCATTGCAGATGTTTTCTTGGTCGAAAAGGAAAATACAAATTGAGTACACATTTTATTTCCATAAGAGATGAAAATGCAGGAGTCCTGTCCCTGCAGCAAGGGTAGGACAATGCCTAAGACATTCACACAGGCTTCTATCTTGTAGAAGAAGCTATGCCCAGCTGAGGGTGGCTTATCAATAGAGAAGAAATGAATAAAAGAGTTGACTGGAAATGTGAGGATATGAGGGCATCCTCTTCTGCTTGTTTTTCTGGTTGGAAGTCTCTGTATCCTGATTTGGAGCTAGCCAGGCATCTGGAACCAATTCAAGAGAAGCATGAAAAGCTTTGAGGAAAAGTCAGTTCTAACCTGGCTGCTATTTCTGGAGAAGACAGTGCCTTTGTCTGCTACCAGCTCACCAGCCTGATGTCCACAGGGGCTGTCTGTAGCCCTCTCTACCTGTTCTAAACAAAGGACTTGCAACGCAGAATAGGGCACAAAAGAAATTGGAACAACAAACCCAGAAATATGATGTGTTGGAGACCCTGTGCTTCAAGTAAACAATTAAAAATCCAAATTGAACTCCCCTCCAGGAAGAAAACTCACAATTTGTAAAGTCAGTTTTATGCACTGTCATGAGGTTCCTCTGGCTGCCCCTCAAAGCCACCTGCCATAGAACAGGGATGGCAGATTACATGGCGTTCCCTGGGCATGTGGGTCTTTCAGGGTCTGACATTTGACTGTAGACTCCATTCTTTCTAAATAAAAGGGTTGTACATATTTTTAACAAGAATGCTAATGTGTGTGTGCATGTGTTATGTATATAATAATGTGTACATACACTAAATTATAATATATAATGTATATCATACTAATGCATCTACTATACATATAGTAGGTATCTGCTATACACATACATACATGAGATGTGAAAGGCATTGCATAATTCTAGAAAACTGTCAAAACCAGCCTTTGAATCACTGCTGATTATTGTTCAATGGTTTAAAAAGCTGAGTGATACATCACAAACTGACATTTTTTTGATGCATTTTGTAGATAAATGCTATCCCCAGGCAAGGCACCTGTAAGATACTAGTTATTAGATGGGCAGCTTATTCCCTAGTGTGCACAGGAACAGGCACACAAACCTCAAAGCAGAAGCTGGAGAGGGGCAGCCTTCCCAAACTGATTGCTTCCTGGAGGCCACAGAACATCTGCAAGGTGATGGCAGGTCATGCACAGAAATGCACATTCTCTCTCTGGTGCTCCTCACCCCTTTCCCCTCAAGCATCCATTTGCATCTCTTCACTAAATCATTGCCATTCTCAGCATAAAGACCTGGGAGGCTCAGGGTGCTTCACAGCACCCCCCCAGACAGCATCAGTTCTGGAAAGAGCAGGAACAGTCCACGTAGACAAAGGAGCTTAGGGAACTTGTCTCTCAGAGATATTTCTCTAAAGGCCTGACTGAGGACATGCCACTAAATTACCTCTCTGGCAATTTTTATCTCTAGTGCTGGTTTGCAGCACATTGGCAGCAGAAAAAGGACACTGTTCCCAGCTGGAGATGACAGAGAGGCTCCCTCAGATGACACAACACCTTTTTCCTTTTTCTCTTTCCTTCTGCAGAAAGGGAAAACAAAGCTGTCATCTCCTGGTACAAAACCAGGTCCCAAGCCAGGTCCTCCCCCACCTCCAGCATGATGTGGCTGGCAGTCAGGATCTAACTGAAGGAGTCCTCACCACTGCATTTCCCTGTTTCAATCACAGCAGGGAATATATCTGTGTATTCTGCCACTCCTGGGTCACCAGGCTCCTCAGCAATGAGATGCCCTTTTTCTAAATATGGAAATAAGAGAAAATGAGAGGAAGGGACAAGAAGGGAGGAGGAGGAGGAGGAGGATGGGCTTCTGTAAATTCTGTCCTTTCTTCTGGGCCTGAAAATAGGTGGTGTCTGCAGTTTCCACTATCTTAGAGGTAGTGAAGGCAGGGACCCCTGCCCACAGCCCTGCCTACAGCCTCACATCCTTTGTGGATGTCAGTAGTGCTTTTCTGCTGGAGGGTGGAAGGGTTGGTCACCAGCAAGTCACTTGGTGTGTTTGCAGAAAGATGTGGATAATATTTAGAAAGTAGAAGTGGCACCACAGTTAGTAAACACATCTTTCACTATTATTTAAATATTTTCAAAGTTTAGTAGTTGTTTAGTGCAAAAAAGCTGTGGAGAACTGGTGCCAGATTTAACATCAGCAGGGATTTGGATGGGAATTACTGACAGAAAGTTACGCTACTTTTTAACATAAATTTGGCGTCAGACACAACAAAGATTACCATCATTGCTGCAGAAAAAAAAAGATCAATGAAGTATGAGAAAACACTGGAAATTAATATTTATATGTAGGAAGATTGACTGGGAAGCCTGAGAAACAAATTACCATGTTTCCCTCATCTTAATTTGCTATTCCACATCTTATATTTTCATGTAGTGAAATTAGATATAGTTTTTTATATTTTGGCCTAACTTGGAGATGATCTCAGAACATTTTTAAGGGAGTGCTCTTCTACTTGTAAATTAGTCTTATTTGGGTATCACACCTATGTGACAGTGAACATTTTTTTTATTCCGTAGTCATGAAAGATCACTCATGATGTAGAAGAAACTATGCTGATATTTCTTCTGTGCCCTTTAGTATCCATTAAACCCCACTGGAATTGACCAAAAAATGTTTAAATGTCTTTCTGCTTTTTATTAACCTTTCAACAGATGACTATATTTTCCCCAGAAATATTTGGTTCAGTGTTGAACCTCTTTTTCGTTTGTTTAACTGTATGGGATAAACTAGGGTTCAATTTGAAGAACATTTTTACTGCGTGGAGAAATGATATTAATATGATATTAATATCTGTCTGTCCTTATTAGCAGGAGTTTCCAGTATTTGAATGTGGAGCTCTGGTGTATTTTACCATTTTGTTTTTCATTGAAAGAAACTTATTATATGTAAAAAAGGCTGCATAATAATACTAATCATTAAGATATGTTTTAATGCTATGAAAACCCCATAATTACAGTATCCTAATCTGCTGTTTAATGTCAGTTACTTCAGTGAGGTTTCATATATTCAAGATGTTTCATGGCATGGAAAAACAGACTTATTTTTCGGTTTTTTTACTTTCACAATAAACAAGTTTTCCTGAACTGGGCAAGTGGGTCCAATGATCTTCATGCCCTTTATATTTCTAAATCAAAATTGAAAATTGGGTATGATAACAAGCCTATTAAGATAAAGAAGATTACTTACTTAATGGAGTATGATACCACATTTTCCAATTAGTTGTCTTTTTAATTCATTGTATAAGGAGGTGGCTATTGCCAGGGACTTGTTCTTCTCTAATTGGAATCCAGTTTTTATGAAGCATAATTGCCTATTAGAGCAAGTGCATTGATGTCTTTCATTTAGTAAAATCACTGTTCTTCAAATATGCAGGCAACTGTCATAGTTCCATCAAATTCTGTGGAATAAGCGACACGTGCTACTAAAAATAAATGCAAAATTCCAGTAAAATCAACTTTTAAATAAAAGTACAGTGAAGTATCTAATATCAGCAGTAGAAAATTTTCCTTATTAAAAAAATTTCTTTCAAAATTCAGATATTTGTTTGCTACTTGCCAGAGCTGAAGAATGTCAAGAATGTTTATCTTTTGTGTGTGGGAAATCAGTGACTGATGGATAACATAAAAGACTGTTTGAGAACTAAATTCTGAAGTAGATGCTATTATACACTCTCTGACAGTTAACTGAGTGCTGCTGTGTATTATAATTACCTAAGAGTTTCGTTTTTTAATTTTATTTTAACAAAAACAAACCCTTCTATTATTCTGATTACAGTTGATAATCAAACTACTAGCAAAATATATTTTTATTAAAATAGTGCATCTGTCTTTAAATGCTTTGTGAAGTCTTGTCTTTTTTACTCAAATTTCATTTATGTGAGGAAAAACCAGATTGAAAGGTTCTGACAATGTCAAAATGGCTCATTTTGACATCTCTGAATGAAAGTCTTATATTTTTTTTTCCTTGAAATGGCTTTTTACTTTGGTTTTGTGTTTCATACAAATATATGTCAGATGTGTGAAAAATATAAATTGGAAAGAATTGATCCATCTGAAAATACATATTTTTCATTTTGCTGAGCATGTTCATATTCAGGTTTTCCAGGACTGGGATCAAAATGTCTCTAGAAAACTCTAAGGTTTGGAAGGGTTTTCATTCTCCATATCGTTCTAGCTTTGCCTTAAGTTATGGAGCAGACTTACCAGAGTTACAAATGAAATGGCCTCTAATAACTCTCTGATGTCTACCCTTGAAATGTGAACAGACACAAAAGCTTTAAGACAAGCAGCTTTTGGGTGTCACCTTGAAATTCAGAGACACTTCTCTGTGGTGGCTCCATTTAGCAATTCTTGAAGAGTAGAACTGAAACAAAAGAACTACATTGTCTTTTCTTCAAACAACTCTTATCCACCCTGCCAAGGAGATGGAGATGTTCTTCTGGAGAAAATTTGAAGCCTGAGAAAGGTTCAAGTCTTGCTTTTACCTTTCAAAATTTCCTGCAAACCATGCAGTGGTCATTAGCTTGTGCTAGGTATCTCAGAGTGGTTGTCCATGGTTCTCTGCTAAGTTATCCTTGTATCAGCAGAGAAAGGGAAGTAGAAATAGGTGAAATTTGAGGATGTTATTCTAAAAATGGAGGCAAAATAAACAAAGATCTTAGGCTTTGGGAAGGCAAGATTATGTTTTTCAGAGGTGGCACAGTGGATTTGTCAGGGACCAGACTTCCCAAAGAGATCCAGATCCCCTGACCCCTTGGCCACAGTAATGGCAAGTTGTGGTCCAAACTGTCACCAAGTCTAATCTTGTTTTTCAGCTGTCTGCAGCTGATTGCATGCACATAGTACTGCCCAGAAAAGGTCTGAGGCCAGCCAGAAGGAAGGAAGATGAAAAGCTTCCTACTCAACTGCTAGCATGACCTGTTACCTTGCCTCTCCTATACAACAGCCAAGAAGAATAAGACAGAGTTAGTGGCAGAACAGCTCTGAGCACAGTTTTAAGATTTTTACCATCATGATTGCTAGAGTTGGGGATTGCTCTTGATGTCCTCATCCTAAACCCCTTCAGGGATCTTTCTGTGGAAGCACTTCTGAGTCAGCACAGGTCAGCACCAGACCATGGCCAACACAAAGAAGGTGAGGATGTTCTGCTTGATGTTGTGGTTTCACCCTCCTAGACCTACATCTACCGCCAGCAATGTATAGTCTTGTGTGCAGCATCTAAAAATGAGAAGCAAACTTGCATGTTCTCCAGCTGTTAAAACACTGAGAGCCCATGGTGTCCCTCTTGCTGTGGCACCTGTTCACATCCACAGGGCATGGGCAAGGGGAGGGGATGACATGCCAAGGCAGGATAACAGGCAGGGCTTTTGGAGGTAAAGAATGACAGACAATGCTACCACTAGGACATTTCTCACAGGCAAGGGAACGGCTCAGGCAAGTCTGCATGCCTAAATGAAGCTCCTGATCAGGAAAAATGAAGTTGCCAATGTACTGAGCACATCAGAACCCATGGCAGGATTTCCAAAAGCAAACCATGGCTGTGCAAACCTCTGTGCCCTTCTGTCTTCAGAGATGAAGCAGATACACAGGACTTGATGAAAATCCATAAGGGCTGGGAGGTGAGATAAATTAGGGCTTGCACAATGCTAGTTTGTAATGTGATTCTTCTTGGTTTTGTCCCCAGAACAGGTGATCCTCAGGCTGAGTATCAGCTTATCTGTAGGAAAAACAAAACAATTTAAAATGTATTATATAAAGCCAACTATATAAACAGATTGAGATAATCTCTGTTTTTCTTTGTTTCTGCTCATTATAAAGTATGTGGCAAATTTATTTCCTTTTTCTACTTTTCCCAATAAACTAGGTAAGACAACAAAGTTCTGACAGCATTTATACATCCTAATACATGCACATAAGCTCTTTTATCTATAATTAAACAACCTTTATAGAACATAATAAAAAACTACATACTAAGTGAAATGCCTATCTTTGTGTTTTTGTTGGGTTTGTTTGGGTTTTGGAGGAGGGAGATTGTTGGGTTGGTTTTTATTAATTTTGAGTGGTGGAAATATATTCCACTTTAGAATAAATTTACAGTACTGTAGTGAAGACTATCAGGAGAACCCATTAAAAACTGTTACATAACTTGTTGTTTATTGTAGTCCTGTGATATTATAATAATAGCACTCAGGTATTTGAAAGATTTCCCTCATGCTGTAACTGTAGTTGCATAGTTGAATTCTGATATTTGGTAGTTTGACCTCCAGTCCCTACTGGAGCAAATGTGGGGAGAGGGTACAAACTATCTCTATATCCAAATCATTCCACGTTGATTTTTAATACTGTGCAGTTCTACCAGAGAAATACAAACAAACTACAGTACAGGCAATTACACTGACCACATTTAGAAGTAAATCTCCAGGGAGGAAAAGATGAAGCATTCATATGGATGGATTGACAGGTTTGTGCTCAGAAAACTCTAAATTCACCTGTCTTTCATAAATGTAAATATTGGCTTAATAAAGAATACCAAGACACTGGAAAAATAAACGTGTAAAAGAGATATTTTAAGATGTAGGCACTATGTACTTTATGTTACACTATCCATACTGTGTGGTTTGTGGTTTGGAACAAAAGCAATTGCTCAGTTATTTCTCCCCAATACTAATAATAACAACCTTTTATGCCAGTAACCTGCCAATGAACTATGGCCAGAAACGAGTCCTCAGGTCCATATTCCCAGCTGGAAAAATGGCCAGAGGTGCTGCACACACAATAGTTCCTATTGACTAGCTGAAAGTTAATATTCTCTTGTTGTTCACAAGAATTTGTATTTAATATATGATTCAAGTGGCCAAAGCAGAAGGCACAGTAAACTAAGAGGGCCAGCTGCTCACCAAAATCCATGAGCCTGACACTGAGCCAGAGGCACAATCTACTGCATCCCTTCATAGTTCCTTAGAAATGTAATCGGGGATTTTGTCCTACCTCCCCAAAACAGTGCATCTGGCAAATTCCCTTGCCTCTTACAGCTCAAGCCAGGCAGCTGAAGCCATTGTGCCATGTGAGTGATGAGAAAAGGGACAAAGAGCAAAGTGGTAGAGGAACCTCGGTTTGCTCAAATATCAACAAGGTGCTTGCAATCTTCCTAATATTGTATTGAACTAGTCAATAAGTAGATAAATTACTTTGGTGGAGAAGGAAAAGGAATTTCAACATCCCCTGGAGAAGAGAGAGAGGAATATCACTTAAGTGGACACATGCTCAGAAGATTGTACTTCAGACGAATATTTGCAATAAACCAGCAGCATGCCTTGGGTTTGATATGGGTTTAAACCACTCTTTTTCATATTGCTATTTCTATTTGTATGCTTCAACTCAGGGCTCATTTTTGTTTGTTTTTTTTTAAAGTGGTGCTCAACTGCTACATAATTAAAATTTTTAGGGCATTTGAAAATTATCTACGGGGTGACTGAGTCAGATTTTGATTGGTTGTGTATAATAACAGATGTTTGTTAGTACTGTAGAGCAATATACCAACATACTGCAAAATTTTCCATTAGAAATGTGTATATTTTATAAGAAGAACATTTAATTGATTTACCTTGTGGTAATAATTTTTTTTAATCTTAGTCATGTATTAAAATAGATGTATTTTACACAATGAAAAATATAAAAAACATCTCACTAACTAACATCCTCTCACATCAGAGTTATTCTGGCTGTGAGCACAGTTCTCTCCATCTGTGGTAGATGACTGAAGAGATAAGCAAACTGTATTCTTCTTGAATAGGGAGGAAGAGTAGATGTATATAATCCTGGGGTGTTAAATCACCTTAAGGATGATAGCAGCAAACTGCCAAAAATTGATGGGGATCTCATTTAATATCAGCTCAAGTAACAAATTATTACTCCAGTTTTACAGCTGGGAAACTGAGGCACAGACATGCTGTGTAATTTCTCCAAATCTGCTCGAGGAGACTGCTGGCTGTGCTGATAAGAAAACACTGAGCTCCTAGCAAACTAATAGATTTGTTGTACAGCCCTTCATACACTAGACATCCAAGATAAATCAGCAGCAGTTAAATTAGAAAACAGTCTTAATTTTGATGCTTTCTCATAACTTCTTACCTTTTTCTAAACCCACAATTATTTCTCCCTCTTATCTCATTCCATACCAGTACTTTAATTTTAAAGTTGAAACCCTAACACAATTCTGGCCAACATCTGAGTTTCTTTTATGTCCTGTTCCCCACTAGCTTAGAAAAGGGGAGCTGTGCATTTTGGGGTTCTCTCCTCCAATGCACTATATTGCCTGCATAACTTCCAATTGAACAATTAACTAGAGTACTTAAAATGCGGAGTTTTCAACAAAGCTGAAATAGAAATCCCAAATACTCTATTCCTCAACATGCTGAATTACTGACTCAGACAAATGCTTTTCTGATAAAAAATTTCAGAAGGCTCACAGCCCCCCTAGAAAAATTATTTAGTATCAGTATAAAACTTTCCCTTGTTTATTTTTTAAACCCTGCATCCTAAATTGTTCTTAAAAGTCCTGCAAAGAAAGGCTTCCTTCAGGCAAATCTCTCTAGGGGTTCTGCCACACCCAGTGCTCTCATGTCATAGGGAGAATGCTTAGTCAAGCCCCATTCTGCTTGCCTCTAAGAGGGAACAAAATGTCTGAAGTGAGTATTAAATCTCAACTTTACTCAGACAAAGCTGTCTGGAACAAAGTGGACAGAAATGTGCTAAATGGCAATATGGCATATGCTGAACCCTTTTAGTAGCACACCTACTGAAAATCAGGGAACTTAGTGAGATGCTCTTAGTTAAGCTGCTTTCCAGATATCTCCTGAAGTTGTTCTTTGCCTTTCTGTCTCCTTAGAAAGAGTTTATGCCCTCTGAATAACTGAGCAAAGTTAGGGGTGGGAAGTGGAAGATTTGGGAGCTTCCTTTCTGCAGAAAAGAAGGACAGCTTAGGGATCAATAAATGCCGTGAAATTCTCTATTTAAATTAGAAAAAAACCCCCAACAATTGCTATTCAACACCATTATACCACTTATAAATAGAGTCATAGAACTTTTCAGAATTTAAATCAAGAATAAAACAAATTTAAAGGTGTTACAGTGTGGAAGAGATACAACTTGTACCAATCACAGGAGTGATATGGGAATATTTATTTTATGTAAAAAAAATTAGACCTGCTATTAAGCATTTTATTTTGTCAGAGCTTTGTGACAAGACACTGAAATCACTAGGATTCACAAAACCCATGATCCTTAGGGAAACTCAGTCTTCCAGACCTTCTCCATCTTTTTTTTTAATATTAGTCCCAAAGCGGAAGCAGATTCTGATTATTGGAATAAGTAGTACAGGTACCCACAGTTACACAGACAAATGAAAGACAAAATCTTGGAGGAACGTATTTCAGATATGCTAGTGGTAGAAATTTGTAAGCTAAGGCTGCATTTAAAGTAACAATAAATATATATGCTTGGTCTACCTTATATTATTCTGGCAGAAGGACTGCATGTAAATATTAAATTAATAATTTAAGTTTTTTTACCTACAGTCTCATGTTTTTCAAGAAATCTTTAAGCTGAAGATTTCATTTTAAGTAATTGCAAACATCTGATCTAGTGCAATAGTTTGACAGCTGGAAAGTGTAACATGGAAAATGTGTAAGAGTTTGCATTTCCACAGCCTAACACCAGTCAGACTTCTGCTATTTTGCTGCCTTTGTACCAGCCTCTTCCATCATATCATACATTTTAATGGAAAAACATTGCAGTAATCAGTTTGAGAAGACTTAAAACCAGGGATAGAACCTGACTTTAAAAAAGCAAAAGCCTGGAAATATTCTCCAGTGGGAAGCAATTAGAACAGTACAGGAAAGTTAGGTGCTAGTGAGTGCTGCAGAAGGCAAACAGAGCAGTGCAGCCATGGAAACCATCGCAACAGCAGGTCCTCTCTGATGGAATCCACAGAACCTCAGAGGGATACATAGAGCTCCCAAAACTGCACCCTCTTCCTTTCTCTGCTTCCTGCTTCCTTCCTCTTCTGTCTTGGTATGAATCATCATCGGTGAACAGGTGAAGAGGAGCTGTCAATCAATATGCTCTGTGGATTCCAGAAATAGGCTCCTGAAGCTCTTGTCAAAAAAGAAAAGCTTGTTCTTTCCCCCATAAAATATGCATTATTTCCTAGTTGCCCAAAGCCCAAAATCACAAGACATATAACTTCTTTTAAAAAATGGAGTCCCACTTGAAATAATTTCTTAGCCAGCAGATGACTGCCCCAAAATGCCACAGTTTTGAGTAGAGGATACACAGCTTCTGAAAATAGGCAGAAAACTGTCAGACAGTATGTGCAAATGAGCCAAATAGATAAGAAAAGGTATTTTCATAATTTATGAACAGGTGCTAGCAAATAAATATAGCCTACAAAATACAACACTCCATTACTCTTGCCTTATTCTCTAACTAGAGAACCGTATGTGTTATAAAATCCCCAAAAATAACCAAAAATAGTGAGTGGTGTTCCTTACTGATGTCATTCCACTGAAGCTAGCACAGACACAATGGGGAACAGAATCTGGATAAGCATCTCAACTACCCTTATTTAGATGAGTACTACTTAAATAAAATCCATTTAGCAATTGTTCCTGCAAATCCTAATCTTTTAATATGTAATCCCTAGTGGTAGTTATAAGAAAAAAAAGAAGAAGAAGAGAAAGGAAAGGAAAAGAAAAGAAAAAAAAAGAAAAGGAAAAGAAAAGAAAAGAGAAGAAAAGAGAAGAGAAGAGAAGAGAAAAGAAAAGAAAAGAAAAGAAAAGAAAAGAAAAGAAAAGAAAAGAAAAGAAAAGAAAAGAGAAAAGAAAAAAGAAAAGAAAAGAAAAGAGAAAAGAAAGAAAAGAAAAGAAAAGAAAAGAAAAGAAAAGAAAAGAAAAGAAAAGAAAAGAAAAGAAAAGAAAAGAAAAGAAAAGAAAAGAGAAAAGAAAAGAAAAGGAGGTTTAACTTAAGACTACTTTAAAACACTTCAGATACCATACAAAATGATATTGCAGAACCATATGAAATACGTCAAAAAGAAGTAGAAAACAAACACAGATACCATTCATTGTGCTTTTAAAAACTCAACATGTTCATATAATTAATAATTTGGAACTTTAAATAAAGAAGGATCTCCCTGTCTGAAATGTAATTGTTTCAGCATACTTTTACATGGATATGTCTTTACATATCGTCCCCCTTCAGGAAGTAGCTGAAGACTAGCAATGTTTGTAAATCATTGTGTAAGCAGCCACAGAAGTATTTAACCACAGCAGCATTAAATTCATTTTGACCCAATTTAACTAAAACCCCTGCTTTTTAGAATGATGTTTTTACCATCATTTACACATAAATCCAGTCACAGACATGGTGGTGAAAGGACTGAATGGATAGGGGACCCATGCTTTTGATTTGTTTTGTGGGGCTTGTGGAGATTTTCGTGGATGGGTTATTTTGGGGGGGGGGGGGGGAGGGTTTAGTTTGATTCTGATTACATCAATTTTTCTTTGAAATTCCTTTGTAGAATTACTTCACATTTATTATGAGATCCACGCTGCCGGCGGGGGTGAGCAGGGAAGAAGGACGTGTCCTGCTCTCCGCCGACGCTGCCGCTCCCCGGCCCCCGCAGCAGCCGCTCCGCGCCGCGGAGCCCCGCGGGGCAGGGGCCGAGGGGGTCCGCGCACACCGCCCGCCGCGGGACGCCACTGCCACCTGCTGAGGGCACCGAGCTACTGACGGGCCCGGCCCCCGGCAGACCCCCGGGCCCCCGAGGCCGCCCCCGGGACAGACTGCGACGGATCGGGGCACCACCGGGGCTGAGCGTTGCCGAGGATGCGGAGGATGCGGAGGATGCGGAGGATGCGGAGGATGCGGAGGATGCTTTCGGTCCCGCACTCAGTTGCGAGTGTTCACCCAGCAGCATCACAGCGCTAAGGACGGTATCAAATACAGATAGATTTAGGGCCACTGGTTTGTCCTTCCTTTCCCTTCCCACAGCTTCTCAGTTTACAAGCTCCAGCTTTTTAAAGCAGATGGTTGGGATGTCTTAAGTGAAATGAAATGTTTAGTATCTTCATGGTTGTGGAGCATCTCCACAATGTGTGTTTTACTGTAATTTTTTTCCCCTTTAAAAAGCACATTGTTTGATTTCAAAGATGTGCTTTAGGAAGAGAATGTACTGCTTCAGTGGGCAGCAAATAATTATGCAAGAGAAGGTAAGGTTACACGGTGGAAATTATTACTCCATTTGGGTGCATGAACCCAAATTGCCTTCAATAAGGCTCTCAACCAAAAGCAATGTGCAAAAAATATTGTCACATACCATAGGAAGGAGAGAAAACCTGTTTGTTTTGTAACCGGGAATAATATCCTAATCAATATTACTTGGGGTCTAAATCAACACTGGTCTTCCAAAATTGTCATCAGTATTTCACATGCTCCCCTCTTTAGAAAATAAAGTCAGTAATTCCTTGTCAGTTGAGCAGAAATAAGCAATAAAATGTTTATTACTTTCTGAAGCCCATTTGTTTCAGCAGGAAACTGCCTCCACTGTTACACTACTCGAGTGTACAGATTCCCTCTGGAAACAGAGAGGTGTCCTTATCTGTATGGATTTAAATATGGAAAGAGACAGTGAATGGAAAGAACAACTTCAATAAGATATTTTAGGTTACAACTGAATCGTGTGTTTATGGCACCGGACAGTGTGCTCTGCAAAATGTTCCAAAACACTAATCTCTAAGCTTTCAACTATTTCTCCATTCTGCTCCAAATGTTCTGTGAAACATTTTAAAGAAAAAACAAACAAACAAAACAAGGTTTGCTATCAGGATCTAACATAAAGAAGATAGAATGATTACGATAAGCATTTCGAACTGAGTTACAAAGGCAGCTTGTTGGTTTTACTTACCACCCATATTTATCACTTAGGCCATCATTTAATTTTGAAATACGTACAAGTTTTGCTTCCAGTACATGACCCTTATGTTATAAAAGCAATTTTAGAACCATAGTTTTATAGTGAATCTTTTAGAAGATAATGGCTTAAATTTCTACTTTCCCTCTTTATTGCAGTGATAGGATAGCTGCTTCTATAAACCAATCTAGATAATATATCATATCTCTCTTCAGCTGCTACTGCTCACACGATATAGGAAACCTTCCTGCTACTGGTTACTCATTAAAGTTAAGTGGTAGGGATCCACATGACAAGGTTAAGTTTCAGCACTTTAAACCCTGCTGAAAGTTGCTAATAATAATGTTTAATTTTCATTCCAAGCATTTATGGTATCATCAACTTGAGCTGGTTGTTTTCTTCTTCTCATTAGTTGGAACCAATGAACCTCTCTGCAGAATAAAAATCTTCAGGCAGAATAACAAAATAGCAGTCATAAATAAAACAACATAAATGGTTTTAATGGGAATGTCCTATTAACCAGAGCCAAAGTTTGATCAGGATTTTAAAAAAGGGCTAGAAATTTCAACACCCTAGCAGGGAAATTTTAACAAAAAAGTGATATTCAGACTGGGAGCTCTCAATGCTTTCTTTAAATGGTCCACTAGGTAGGGCAATTAAAGTAACTAGTCCCTTATAAAAAAATAAAATTAAATGCTGCCTTTTTATTTGGGGATAATAAGATTTCCAACAAATCATCACCCATAACCTCTTGACACTGAAAAGTCATGCTGCAAAAATTTCAGCCAAATTCAAACCATCTCACAATGAAAAGAAAGAGATGAGAAAAGGAAGGATGTTTGCTATGGCAGGGAGGGCTGGAGAAAGGAATGGGAAGTCAGTGTGCTGCAGAGAGTTGGGACCCATGGTGGAGACAGGGCAGGCACCTGGTCCTGTGATGTTCTTCAGGGTTATGCTCACATGGGACTGTGCTATGATGCCTCTCTCTGCTTATTGTCACTGCTCCTCTCTCCTTCTTAGAGAGGCAATTGGAGGAGCTATTACATCGAAGGCAGATACCACTGCTACCCTTTCAGCCCTCTGCCCCTGCACGTAAGGTTTGTGATTTTGCCACAGGGGCAGGGTATCAGCAGTGACAGATGCTTACGTGTCCTTAGAGTATTGACCAGGTCAAACTTATCAATGGGTTTTTATTTCACGGGGTAGGTCATAAAGTATTCATTGCCAAGGTCATCTAGACTCATGGAATATTTTAGATTGGAAAGAACTTCTAGAGGTCATCTACTTCAACCTGTCCAACGCGTGGCTCTCATCAAATTTATGCCAGGTTCCTTGAGGCTTGCTAAGCTTTGAAAAACTCCAAGGACAGAGATTTCACAACATATATGGGCACCTGTGCCAGTGTCTGACAACCCTCATGGTAAAAGGTCGTGGGTTTTGCCTTATATCTATATTTGTGCATCTTGCTTCTCATGCAAATACTTGCCTAGTAAATCTGGCCTATGACATTTAATCATCCTCTCCCTAGCCCTACAAGGATATTAAAACCCACTTTTGGCTCCTACGTTTCCTTGCAGACAATAATATATGTGGATACATAAAACAAGATAGCTTTAGATTTTACTTTAATTTTATTCTGCTTTGAAGCTAAATAATTACCTCCAGCCTTTCTCTAGGGCTACTGTTAGATCACCCCTTTAAGCAGTGTGGGAAAAAGCCCTGGTCTGAACTATCATCTCATTCCCCATGTTTATGATTCCTGCTTACCTGTTGTAAATTCTCTCACTATTGTTCCTGTGTTACAGCCTCACTAGATGACCTAGATTCCTCTTAACATTTCCTTTCTTGTTTTTCACCTTTCTCCTGATTAAGACTTTTGAAGTGGGTGCTTGAGGATGAGATTTAAGAACATGTATAAGTGCCTAACCATGCCTGTAGAAGCAAAAGAAGGTATTCTTTTCTGATGTGCTATGGTTCCAACAGCTCCAACTGAATGCCTTTACTCATCCAATTTACTCATCCAAGGAGCTCTTGAGGGCCCTATTGACCTTAGACACTCTTGCCTCCATCTCTTTGTGGTTTATCTCATGACAGGAATGAATCTCACTGAATTCAACAGGAACACAGTAATAGAAAGGAGGAGTCCCAAGCATACAATTCCCACTGAAGGTTTCCAGCCTTCTCTGATACACTAATGGAAACACATTAACTGTCAGAGTTCTTATCAATTGCTGCTTTCTGTGGTGCCTCTAGCTTATGAGTAAGTTCTTGTTATGTCACCTGAGTAACTCAGAGGGCACATCTTATTCAAATTCTTTGAGGATCATAGACGCTGCCAAATTATTTGAACCAGCACATGAAAAAGGCCAAATATCTTCACAATTTTATGAAAAGGGGCAGTAAATTAAATTTCTATTTTAAAATGCACCTTCAGAATATATTAGGTTAGTGATTAACAGTCTAATTTAGAAAGAATGTCACTTCAGTTACAATGAATTACAATAATTTGGTTTTGAGTCCTACATTTAGGCTATGAATAAAACTTCAGGTGGAAGAGCATTTGTATGCAAATGAACAACTAATGATCTTTAGAGAATATAAAGTCCCTCCTAGAACTTCAGAAAGACTTTAGATGACAGTAGACTCTGTGCTTTAGCCCCTAAAATTTTAAGTCCTATTTCAAGAGTAGAAACCAGACTCCTATGATAGGACTGAGCCATCTCAATGAAGTGTATAGACATCTTCACATGAGGGCCAGACAAGACAGGTCACCAAACAAGGAACCTTTTAAACTCTCCAGAAGCACCCAGACAGTATCTTCTCTTGTGCCCTGTACATGAGATTACTGATGCTGCCAACCGGTCCCAGTGGTCAGGGGTCAGAGTACTCCCTCAAGCCTCAACATGGCTCTGCTGCCCAGGAGCAACACCTAGAGATGTACAGCAGTTCTGAAGTATAAGAACTCTGAGGCAAGAGCACCTTAAGTGGTTGGCTCTCTCCTTGCTGCTCCGCACAGACTTTTATTAAAATTATTTGGACCAAGGAGAGTAAAGGTGAGAACATCTCCACTATCTACTAGTTAGTATATAGAAACAAACAACAAAAATGGTTCCAGTTGAATCAAGTGAAGACTGAGGTGCTTCTATATATTTTCAGAAGAGAAAAAATTACGTGATTCTAAAATATTAATGTCCAAAAATTTCAATGCCTCAAAGATTAGGCCACAATTAGATAAGAATTTTCAAAATCAGAGCTGCCGTAGTACAAGTGGAAGAGATGTGCAGAGATGGAGAGAGAGGAGATGGCCAGAAGTCCATGTTTGGCAGATAATAAAGGTCATTGTAGTTTAAAGGAAAAGCTCATAATAAGATACACCTCATGTATTTCGTTACTTCATCTGCCACCAGCTTTTTTCAGGTACATCCCTAGATGCCTAACTAAGACTAGATATCACTGTGTCTTTAAGGAATTTTGCTAGCTCTAGGGATCAAGCTAAACTTTCACAAAATATTTTCTCCATACCAAAAGAAACCAGAAATAAGTCCAAACAACACAACAACAAAAATGTTTACTTGTTTCCTACACTAGAAATGTGAAAAAAAAATCCTCTTGATGAATTTGTAAGTATCTGTATTCTGACCTTGCAGGATTTCTTCAAGTCTGCTGTGGGTTGTTATCATGCCTGCTGGAAGGAACTGCTGACATGCAAGCTAACCAAATCACACTCTTCTGCTTGAAAACAAGCAATTTTGAAGGCAATATCCCAAGGATCTTTTTTCATATGTAGAAACTCTTCTAGGCTATAAAATCTGCAATTAACATTGACATTTTTGATTGGCATGTTTTCTTCAGAACTTCTAGGTATTTTGAGGAATATTATTTTGCAAATCCCTGTCTTCTAAGAAAACAAACTTTTCTATCTGAAATAATATTTCATATTCTATTCTATTCTATATGTATTATATTCCCAGTTTAGGACTCTAAACTGTTCTGCAGTTCTCAGTATAGACTATGGGTTTTGGTCTTTTCTCTTTTCTTTTCTTTTCTTTTCTTTTCTTTTCTTTTCTTTTCTTTTCTTTTCTTTTCTTTTCTTTTCTTTTCTTTTCTTTTCTTTTCTTTTCTTTTCTTTTCTTTTCTTTTCTTTTTTTTGTCATGTGACTTGTTTTGCTAGATTAGAGAGTGGTAATGATCTGTGGCAGGGTTTGCACCCTTCAAGACATATGGCTTTGTTTTGTCACCAGACTGTTTGTTTGGGAGTCCAGATAGTTGCATCACAGACAGAGGAGAAGAAGGAAGGAAGGAAGGAAGGAAGGAAGGAAGGAAGGAAGGAAGGAAGGAAGGAAGGAAGGAAGGAAGGGAGGAAGGGAGGGAGGAAGGAAGGAAAAGAAGCACCACAAAATAGTAAACAAACAAACAAAACCCATCCAAAAAAACCCCAGAAGGTGAAAGAGGAAGTGAAGCAGATGAAGAGTAGAGCCATTTAGGAGAGCACTCTTGGGGTTAGATAATGACTTTACAGGGAGGTGAGGCATACCTTATTAACGGAGAGTGATGTTTAGATATTTATTTAAGTAGGAATCAATGGAATAAAATAATTCCCTTATCAGGGATTAATATCTGATGAGTAAGAGGAAATACTAGAAGTCAGGAAGCAAAATGAACATTTTTCCAGGACAGGCCAGACAGCACACAAGTAAGGCCAGGAATTTCTGCCATTGATCATGACCATGTGAGGAGAGGAGGCCAAACTGTTCCTCTAGCTGGGAAGGAGCAAACAGGTCCTGGCAGAGGAAGGGGTCCATTACTAGCAGTTTGGGAACTGCCCTTGGATTTTACAGGTGTAATAACCAGGCAGAAGTGTTTCTAGCATGCCTGCAGCCAAGTAGGCACAGGTACTGTGAGTGAGCCATACATGTCTTGTCTTCTGATCAAAATTTAGCCTGTGCTGGTAGTTACACAGAGATGGACTGCTTGGAATGAAAGTCTGGGCACAGGATAGCTCTTTGTGGAGGCAGGTCTTCCTCAGAGATAGTACGTCCTAGCAGTTTACCATCAAAATCAACACATAAATGACACATCAAAACTAAATTTCTTTTGAAGGTACTCTCTTGAGTTTAGGGTTAAGGGACCGCATGAAGAAGAGACAGTTGGGCCATCCTTTCTGCTGTGTTCAGTGTATGAATGCCTCATGCTATTGACAGCCTTGCTTCTTCAATTTATGTGAAAAAAGTTTGCAGGAAAATATCCCAACGTCTTGGAATATTAATGCAATGTATTCCAACATTTTTTAATATTAATATCAGAGCCCCGCTACAGCTGCTAGCATGTTACATGCGCTGACTGGACAGCTTATAATGTGCATCCTAACATGCTGTTCACCTCATCTGACATTTTGCTCATGGTTTGTTATGCAATAGTGATGCTTGATTTGGGTTTTTCTGGAGGTGCATACCATGTATTATAGGCTACACAACAGGTCAACATCATAAATGAATTGTTCCTAACACCTATGTGCTTTGAAAACTTATTCCTGGCTCTTGTATGCTTGTTACCAAGAATAGCTATGAGTATGCCCTCCGCCATATAATTAGGCAGAAAGCTAAAAATCTTACAAAGAGATGCAAAACTAGAGCATACATGATACCTTGCACTATTATACAACGTGAAAAAGGTTATTAACAAGGAACTCAAATGAACTCAAAACATGATACCACAGTAAACCGACCTTTGCAAGGTGTTGCTACGAAGGCCCTCCAGCTTGCACTCTGGCTGCTTTTCTGCTTAAAACAGCCACATTGTGTGTGTGATTTCTACTGTTCCCTCTTTTGCTGCATTTGAGCATCTTACACTGTTTCATGAATTTATGCTAACAATCCCTCTGTGAAAAAATTGCTACCACCCCCTGTGACAGATACGTAATTCAGGCACAAAGACAGAGAGATTCTTCAAATCCATGAAAATATTAAAAGTTGCATATAGGTGCTCAACTGGTTTTCATCAGCTTGGTAAACATCTATCAGTGACTTGAGGCAACTACATGCTCAGGTACTTTGGATTTGATGTGGATAGGCTCCAGATCCTATCTGTCCTAGCAGCATGGAGCAAAGCAGTGAACTGGACCTCCTGAACTCTGGCCAGTGCCCTCCAACCTGGCTGGTCTTCTCTTCCTCTTTGTTTTTACCCTGTAACAAAGTTCTTCTTTTATTAGTATCTACCCTGTGTCACAATTAAACCAAGTGCATTTCGGTATACATGTTACTCATTTGCAAATTTAGTCATTGTGAAGGCTTGCTTAATATTCTAGTGTAGCTAATCCCAAAACTGCCCTAGCAGATGCCTTAGACAAGAAGTGTACATGATCCAGTAAAAAAAAATGTTTTATTATAAATAAGGGAATAAGAGACTATCACTGCTTTTTAAATTGCTTCCTCTCTTCTATGAAAATAAAACCAGAAACACTGGTGTAAGACGGTATCAAAAGTACTTTATCAAAAGTAACTCACTCATTGGAAAGAAAACCCTGAAAATACCAAACATATGTAACATTTGGTTCCTGATCAAAAAAGATTACATGTGTCAGCTGATCCTTCCACGAGTCAGGATATGTAACACTTGAGGTATACATTAGGAAAATGCAATGCAAACCTGTTTTTTAAAAATCTGGAAGAATATGCTGTTGACGTTTGCCATAAAGCACAGTAATAATGGCTCTAAAGCTGCACTTCAGAATGCCATTTTCCTTGTACCTCTGCAGATGTGATATACTGTACCTGCAGCCTCGAGAAGTCAAGATTCCTTGGGATGTTCTTGCCTTGGAGATTTCGTCAAGTAGATCCTCTTACTGACATCTGAACCCAGGATGACCTTGGACCATGTGGACATGCTAGAATTTCACACGACTCATCTCTGTAGGTATTACATAGTCTGAAGCCAAAATATCAGGGGAAATTGTTGTCCTATAAATGTGAACCTGTATTTTGCAATAAATAGTTAGATGAGGACTAGCTTTGTTACACAGCACAGCTCCTCTGCCTGCTAGAGGGCAGGCAGCTGCCTGGGTGCTAATGATCCCCTCCGCATTCAACCAGCATATCATGCCCTGGTTATCTGACATATGAACAAGTAAGGATCAGATTCATTATCATAAATGTCTTCTCATAATACATACTTTTAAAAGGATTTATTTAATAGCAGATAACAGATGGGAAAATAGACTTGTTCACACACTTTAAAAAATAAAATAATTCATCACTAAGTGTATTACTTTTGTTAGCTTCTAGTTGTTCTGCCATCTATGGCTACATTTCAATACTGGCTTAACTTGTGCTCACAGACTGTTTTCCTTATGATTATATAAATTAATTGATGATTTTAAGCACCACTAGAGGGCACAGAATTATAACAATATTTCTTAATGGATCACAGAAAGTACATCAGGAACTGGAGTTCAGTAATGTTCATAGTTTATTGGCCCAATCGTTGGTTTAAAGCCTCAGTCCTATCAACAGTGATGCACGTGTGCTGCTGTGAGCTGTGCCATTGCCCAACCCAGCAATTAATCGAAGCTCAAGGGTGAGTGCTCATGGGACAGAGGCCTGGCTGAGTGAGTTGGACCATGAGCTCTCAGTTAAGTTTGGCTTTCCAGAATTTGAGTATCAGCCCTCAAATATTTTACTCAAGTGACTAAGGCCACTAGAGTTTGAATCTGAGCATGGTTCTGGAGGAGTGGCTGATGGTAAAAGAATGTAAATGAGTACAGAGGGATGAAAAAAATGAAGAGTATAAACACTTGCATATATCAAACCAGGGAAATGCAAACAAGTAGTAAATGAAGGATTAACTAACTCAATTTACAATTCAAAGAAAGAAGAGTAGATATGTGCCACTGGAAAGCTTAAATATTAATGGAATTTCTGTGGATAGTTGTATCAACTACTTAACATCTGTTTTGACATGTGTGCTGTTTCTGCCATCCCTTATCACGAGTGAGTGGCCACTGTGGTTCACGTGTTAGAAAGTTCCTGTCTGAAGTAGCCTGCAGTGGAGGAGAAAGTGTAGTGAAGACAGGAAGAAGGTTAAGCTCTGCATTTAAAGACATCCGAATGAATGGCATTGGACACATTGTAGCAATGAATTAGTACTGTTGGTGGGTCCATGTTGCATTAGCAGGGGCACAAGTTAATGTTCACTGTCAAAACACGAGGTGTGTCTCAGCTTCCTCTTTTCTGGGCGTTGAAGATGGTGTGCTAAAGCTTGAGAGCCTGGCCTCTAACTAGCCAGTACAAAGACAAAAAAACCCCAAAAACTAATTTCTGAATGCTTCTATTGAATTTCGTTTAACATTAGCATCCACCTTACTGTTTGTCATTAACACTTCAGGAATTGGTGTCACATTTTCACATCAGGCTGCAAAACCAGTGACATGAAGATATTTTTCGTGAAGTGGGTGCTGAAGTGCCGGGCGGCGGCTCGTCGTGTCCCCCGGGCAGCGCAGGGCTCCCAGGAGTCCTCGGGGGCCGGCGGGCGCTGCCGAGCTCCGGCCCCGGGAGCGGCACGGGCGGCGGCTGCCCGCAGCAGGCGGCCGCGGCGTGCGGGAGGAGTGCTGGGGGGTGGCCGGGGGTCGCCCGCCGAGCACGGGCGGTAACCCGCGGGCAAATCGGGCGCGGTGCGGCGGCCGGGCGGGCAGCACGGTGCGGCCGCGCCTGCGGATGCCTGGGTGGGTGGTGTTTTTTTCCGCAAGCTCACCTTGATGCGGCGGGGCGTTAAAGGGCCGTGCTCGGCAGGGGGAGCATCGCTGTCTCGGCGCAGCGCGGGCACCGAGCGGCTGCACCGCTGCGCTCCGGCGGCACCGCGCCGGGGCCGGAGCTGACGGGGGCCGTGGGGGAGCCCGCAGGGAGGGCAGGCCAGCCGCTGCCCCTGGGATCTGCTGTCTCGCTGCCGCACGAGGCCGGGACACGGCGGAAGCGCCGGAGCGGCGTGCCGGGCCGCGCCGCCCCCTCGGGGGGGACACCCGGCGGCTCGTCTGCGCTGCCCCACCCGGGCCGGCCGCGCTCCCCGCCCGCAGTGGGGTCCCGCCGCCGGCTGATCCTCCCCCGCGCCGCCGCCGGGACTTACGGCAGTTTTGTGACTTTCTCGGACTTACATGGACATTTCCCGGGAGCGCGCGTAGAACGCGGGCGCCGCGTCCCGCCAGCCGCTCGCCGCCCGCCCCGCCGCGGGCACCGCCGCTGTCTCTGCCGCTCCCGCCCCGGGACACGAAGGCTCCCGGCGGCGCGGCCCCCGCCTGCCCCACCGGCCCGCCTGCCTCGCCGACTTTCTCCGCCGCTCGGAGCGAGAGCAACAGCTTGCCCGGCCCGGCCGGGCCAAACGACGCGGGAGGCAGCGAGGGAGCGGGCGGCGGCAGGCACCACCGAACCGCGGCCTCTCCGCCGGAGCCGCGAGGAGCTGCCCTCCCTCCCTCCGCCCCGTCCCGGGCCGCGGAACCACGCCGGGCGGAGCTGCGGGGACCGGCGGCGGGGCGCCGCCGCCCGGGAGGAGAGCGCGCCCGGGGGGGCGCCCGCTCCCTCGCCGGGGCCCCCGCGAAGCTGCCGCAGGCCGGCCCGCCGCGCCGGGCGCCCAAAGTGGCCCGCGCCCCCGCGCCCCGCGGGCGCCGCCCGGAGACCCTCGGCCCCCGCTGCCTCTTGCGGGCTGCCGCCGCGGGGTGCCTGGCCGCCGCCGCCCGCGCCCTGCTCCGCCGCGGCCCCGGCGCCCGCTCCGGCGCCCGGGGTGATGCCATGCCCCGCAACCACGGCGGCGGGGAGGAGGGCGGCTCCGCGGGGCTCTGGGTGAAGAGCGGCGCGGCAGCGGGCATGAAGGATGTGGAGTCGGGCCGGGGCAGGGCGCTGACGAGCTCGGCGGCCCGCGGCGACGGCCTGCTGCTCCTGGGCACCGGCAGCGCGGCCGCCCCCGCCGGGCTGCGGGAGGGCCGCCGCGGGAAGCACGGCGCCCGCATGAGCCTGCTGGGGAAGCCGCTGTCGTACAGCAGCGGACCGAGCTGCCGCAGGAACGCGAAGTACCGCCGGCTGCAGAACTACCTGTACAACGTGCTGGAGCGGCCCCGCGGATGGGCCTTCGTCTATCACGCCTTCGTGTGAGTACCGACCCGCTCCCCTCTCCTCCCGTCCCGTCCCGTCCTGTCCTGACCCCTCCCGTCCGTTCCACGGGCCGGCGCCCGCACCTGTCCTGAGCAGAGCCCCGCCGCACCGCGCGGCGCATACCGCCCCTCCTGCCCCTCCGGTCCCCGGGCATCACTCCGTGCCGGGGCACGGGGTGGACAAGTACCCCGAGAGTCGCGCTGAAAGTGCCCGAGAGGAGTCAGTCAGCAGAGGTGGGGGAGCCGCTGCCACCTGCGGCGCGTCTCTCCGCGGGCGGCGGAAAATCCCGCGCAGCCCGAGGTGGGAGGTGATGGGGGGAAAGCTTGGTTAACCCGGCAGAGAGAACCGGCGGAGAGCATGGCGGGGAGCACATATTCGCTGGTCTCCTGGGCGCCCGAGGCCACCGGCTTGCGCAGGGGGAGACTGTGCGGGGCACCCGCTGATGGCACTCGCCGGCCTCGAGGTTAGACGGAGCGAGGGGTGTCGGCGTCTGCCGGGTCCTCCCCGCGACGGCGGGGCGCAATGGGTACGCCAGCGGTACCCACGGCGCGTGTGCTGCCGAGCTGACACCGAGCGCTACGCGGTTTGAAAAGTTACCGCCGCGGAGCCGCAGCGCTCGGTTCTGCCTCCAGCGTATTTTCCGGGCGCGCCTGATCCCCGCCTCGCAGGGAGTGCGGGTGACGGCGCCTTCCCACGCGAGTGCTCGCCGCGGGTGCGCGGCGCCTCGGGATGCTGCGCCCCAGCTGCGGCCACCTGCCGCTGGCAGCGCCGGGGCCGCCCGGGGCAGGGCTCAGCGAGCGGCCGCCGCGCTGGCGGCTTCTCCGCCGGTGCCTTCCTCTGCTGCGCTTTTGATCTGAGCAAGTAACGGCTCCTGTCACCCTCATTCTGAAAAAGCCCCTGACGGAAATATATGTTCCGTATCATCGCTCAGTGGAGAGCGGTACTGTCACCGCGCTGCGAAACTTGTGCTGCTTTAACTTCAAGAGGCTCGCTCGGGACACCTGTGTGAGGGCACCTGCGCCTGTCACTGCTTGCAGTATCCTTGGGGTCAGCCATGTTCCTCAGTTCATTAACAATCCCCTGTTTTTATGGGTTTTGGTAATATTCAGGGGAAAGGCCCTGCTCAAAATCCATTTGGATGGCTGAGTAAAACATGCAATACAGTCTGGCAAGGAGTTGTGATAATGGATCATATTTATAGGTGAAAACGTTTAACAATTGCAGAGGAAGGAAATAAGGCATTACTGTATTGGGGATATAATACCGGGTATTGCTACGTCTGACTACAGGCAATACATCATAAATGAACCAGAATATTTAACTGATATGGTGTAAGTAACTGTATTTGTTCCATGATAGTCGTGTAAATCATCCTAAAGGTTGCAGCATCTTAGCTAAAAAAGCGACGGTTCCCTAAAAGCTGTTTGTCAGCATAAAGAATGCTCCTCTCCCAGCAGTAGGGGAACCACCAAATCTTACTTTAATAGCAGCTGTTGTAAGTAAAAAGGTGCCAAAACATGGCAGTCTGATTAATAAGATACTTTGTGGATAGATTCATTTAGTAGATGACAATTGCTATAGATAGAAAGCAGTAGAAATACACTTAATGTCATATATTATTCAGGAAAAGGATTTTTGTCCACTCAGAGAATCTTTCCATTCTTTCTGTTTTACTCTGAAAATCAACTCTTACACTCGAAATTTTCTTCTTGGAGGGCATTTATTTGGTACATTTTACTGTCTGGGTTCTTACAGGTGTTATCCTGTGGCCTAGATGGATGTAAATTAGTGTTGTGACAATCATCAAAATATGTACTAGGAATGTATTTTACTGCAGTGCCTGAAGTTGCCATACAAAATCTGCAAATTATAGTTTTGTACCTTTTTGTTTGAGTTCATGATAGAAATCTTTAAAACCAGAAAAGTTCAAGTTGGAAATACAGGTGGCAAGTTTAAACCTTAAAAAAAAAAAAAAAAAGCAGTAAATTTCCAAACGGAGTCATGACACAGCAGCGCTGTAAACAAGGAAGATTGCCAGCTGCGTTTAGATAATTGCCTGCATAGAAAGAGTGCCAGTTTTAATTTTTAATTGCAAATGGCAATTTTGGCAGATGTAATGTGAACATTACATCTTTTATCTGAACAGATCTGTGGGAAAGAGCTTGAAACATTACTGTAGTATAAGACACCTAGTAATAATATTACCTTTATGTATCTGACACTGATACAGTGTTTAAGGTGCATTTGAAGTTCCATTGGATTTCAGTTTGACAGCCACCCTTATTGCCAGTCTACAAATTATTTTGATGTATTTATATAATTCTGATTTAATCACAGCCAGATAATAAGATAATATTTATGGTGTTTCAGGCTCATTTTTTTCCAGCCACCTGATCAAATATAGTTGCATCTTGGAAAACAGGCTTTCTTACAGAATTAAAAACCAAAACATAATAAAAAAGCCTCAACTATTTGAAAAAAAAGTATTGAGACAAGTAGTATAGAGTGGCAAAGATATTACAAAGTACGTGGACGTGATGTCTGCTTTTACCACTGCTAAGATATTCTTGACTGCAGTGGAGCCCGTTATAGCTCTGTACTATTTCTGTTACAGGAAAGGGCTATCTGGGGTGAGACCTTTTTGAGTAGCTCATTGGTCTCCTGAAACCTCACTCTGATATGCAGGTTGAAGTAATGCAAGGGTGGTTACAGACTTTTGGTTTAAAGGCTTTGATCTAGCGGTTTGTTAAATTTGCGTGTTTGTTTTTTAAATAGGATCTAGGGACTTGAAAATGTGTTACAAATAAGAAATCATTCCTGCAGTGATATTTTCATTTACCATTTCCATAGGGGAAAACACTTTAGACCTGAGAAGTATGCCCAGTTAACTCTTGTTTTTTCTTTTTGCCCTTTCAAATAAGAAGAAAATAGGCCACCTAAGGAATGAGTGTTGTGACCGACATTCAGAAGTCAATCGATCAGTTTATTTGTAAATACAAACTAGCCAAATTCTAGAAAAGACTGCTATTCTGCAAACTTCTGCAACTAGGGGAAGAAGTTACTCTTGAGCAAAGGCCTTTGATTTCAGTAAAGTTGTGCTGGGGAGCAAAGCCATAAATTATGTGTGTCTTGACTCCTTTTTTGTGCACCTCAGTAGTTCTTTACTTGGAAAGCCTTATTAAAATTCAAGATCTTTCCTACAAGTTTTTGAAAACCTTCTTTTCAGATACCACGGTTTCCTGTTCTTAATCATTCAGGGGCGCCAAAATATGAACACTTATAAAATCAGAAAAGAACATTCATACCATTTGTGTGTAATGAGTCAGTAACTTAAACTGCTAGTAAAATATTTATGTCACACCACATCACCTACACATGGAGCCATGTGCATATTTAACACGTGTGCTTGCATTAAAAGGCTGTGATATTGTGACTGTTCAAAAGCATTGTCTTGGGAAGTCATAGGATTTCTTTCTGGTTTTGATGTTGCAGTTTATTATGGCTTGTTTGGTGTGATAAAAATGTATAGCCATTGCCTTAGAATGATCAAAGGGGAATTCCAGATTTGTTGTAAATTTAATTCTGGGTTTCATCTTCAGTTATCATAAGGACTTTGTATTATTTTTGTTCTTAACTGACATTCTGAAAATGAGATGGCATGAGATGTTCAGAAATAAAATACTCCTCTTTGATACTGTTTATACTGGTAGGATATAATTAGTTGCATAAGTTTCCTAATTTAATGTGCTGGATTTATTTCAGGAATAATAAAGTTTCTGTTTCTTACTGACTTCTTTGTAATATATTCCATGCAGAAGTCTTTAACATTTGTTGTGGGGATGTCCTTCTCTTTACAAAGCTACCAGCTTTTGCTCTGGAAGTTTCTGAATCCCAAATCAATCACACATCTGGATGTGTGCACAAGGATGGCAGCATTTTGCATGACCTGTATTGATAGGTCTTCATGGGCATCCTCCATTGGTCACTGCAGAAGATAAGAGACAGTGTTAGTTGAATTGCAAGAGCCTGTATGATGTTATTCGAGTCTTTTGCGTTATTGATGGAAGAAGACTGAAAAATTATTTCTGGAAAAAATCTAATGATGGCATCAAAGATTTAACTAGCTATTTTAGCCTTCCAGATCTGCCAGAAAGGATACAGCTTAGTAATGATCAGAATGGCTTTTGAACAGCAGGTCTTTGCATGTGAGCTAACAGAGCTGCATCACACCGTGCCCTTGGTATAATTATGGAGGTTCTGTATTCTGATTAGGAAACCAATAACGTGCAACAGCCAAAGGACTTGCTTTTTTTCATACTATTGAAAGTAGGAGAAATGATTTTATATCTTTCTTTTTTCCATCTTATGGCATCTAATGAACCAATTCCAGGTGCTCTATCGGTAGGTCTTCAGCTTTCATCTTTTCAAGCACCATTTAAGAGTCAGGATCTTGTGCTGTTAGGGTAACAACATATTTCTGTATGTTTATAAAAACAAATAATAGCATGATATTTACAAATTAAAAAATAATAAGGTTGACAACATGAATATGTAGCAAATAAAATCTTATTAGGTACTGAAGAGGTAAAAATTTAAATCTTTTTAGCTGTAGCACCCAAACTTTAGTAGGCATTTTCTTTCAGGGAGGATGAGTGATAGTAGATGTTTAGATGCACTTCAGTATAAATCTGCAGTGATTTGTTGCATTTGAAGCAGTCTCTGATTCTATACATGTGCATATTTCTCACCTACGTGTTGTTTTGGAGGAACCTTAGGAAGTTACCCAGTCCAGCTTGGAGATACACTCTTCCCAGTTGTGTGAGACAGCTTTGTCTAAATGTCTTAAATTTCACTGGATGGAGGTCCCACCACCTTGCTGAGTAACCTGCAGATCTGCAACACCTGTCTGTTGAAAAAAGAGGAGGTTTGACATGGGGAGAGAAGAATGGAAGTGCCACCCTGAACTTCCCAAGTGACAGTTTATGATCATTGTTCCTTTATATATGTTCTGTCACTGCTGAGAAGATTTTGGCTTCTTTATCATTGTGATTTCTGTTCAAGTAGATTCAGGCTGCTGCTACGACACCTGTTAAATCACCCTTCTGTCAGACCAAACATGCTCAGCTCTATCAACTGCTCCAAGACAAAAGCACCTGAGTGTCTTGGTTGCTCTCCAGCATCTCCTTTGTCCGCTGCACACTGTTGATTGTAGCTTAATTAAGTTTCCTGAATTGGATGAAAGTACAATTGAACTAATATTTTGCAATAATTTCAAATAATTTGTAGCATCAAATGGAATACCAATGATTATTCAATTAATAATAGTGATTTCCCTATTCATAAGAATAAGCATAATTAATATACTTAACAATACTCATAAAAATGCAGTAAATTTTTCTTAATTGTTTCAGTGGAAAGGAAAAGCACATGGTTTGTTACTTTATTAATCTTCTTTTTATGGAGAAAATATATAGAAGGAAAACCTTTTATTCCTAGACAATGTGAACTGCTGACAGTGCAAATAAATCTCACTGTGGTAAAGTAGTTATTTCTTACTAATTCAAAGGTAAAACTTATTTGTCAAGTGTTTAATGTTCTTACATGGCTCATATTTTCATTAACATAAGTGGTGAAAATTAATGAAATCTGCAACTGATTTTAATTGAAGCAAAAGTGCATCTTCTGCTCTCAGGTAGAAAAGATGGAGTAGAGAGCATGAATAACACTATCTAACAAAAAGTCTTTAGCATGTATACATAGTAGACATAATTTACTATGTTATTCCTAATGAGGCAGATGTTTATTTCACAATAAATGTTGCTTTTTCCCATTAACATTAACACCCAAACCATTTCCAAAACCATTAACATGATACAGCATGCATTCTTGGATTTTTTAATTAATGCTGGTGCATTGAGAGTCCCTTGTAAATGTGTTGAA
Organism: Corvus hawaiiensis; assembly: GCF_020740725.1. NCBI lineage: Eukaryota > Metazoa > Chordata > Aves > Passeriformes > Corvidae > Corvus > Corvus hawaiiensis. Next base: position 31,764,200 of record NC_063215.1, read on the forward strand.
CAAAATATACTGAGTTTGGGGAAAATCACAAATTTTTTTTCTCCTTGTTTTCTCTGTGAGATTTTTTGTTTCTTTTTGTAAGTTGGTTTTACAGATTTCCTGTAAGAGAGCAGATGTAGATTACCCAAGGGATTGCCACCACAGGTCAGTTAAGGTAGAAAATTCATGAACTGTACAGTTTATTAATTGCAAAATAATTTTAAGGAGTTGCCCTTTCATGTGCAAAACCCCCCTTCCTTTAAAGATATTAATTAAAAGTTCAAAGGCTGTCTTATAGGTCAGCTGCACCTAATCAAGAAATATTTTCAATTTTCTGTTGAGCATTAGATTTACCTTGTGCGAGCTATCTGAGTTGCAGTGTAATTGCGTTACAGGAAGCTCAGCAAAACGTTCATCATTTGGGGCACTGAAGTGTAGTCTCAGACAGTGTCTTCTGCTTGAAAGACTATGTGATTATTTCTTAATATATACAGACTGGTCCAGTGATTCAGAGGTGGACACAGTCCTCCAGCCAGACGTATCTGAAATTTTCTGTTTGGACTTCATCCAAGAAAATCTTCAAACATAAATGTGTGTGTTTTCCTCAACAGAGATGGACATAAATATGTCTCTAAGCATTTTCTTGAAGAGTGAATAATTTTCAAAGGCATGAAGTACCTGCAGCTTCCTTTCATTATTCTATTGTGCATTCAATGGGTAATTCACTTTTTTCTTCCCACTTGTATAGAATGAAGTTTAACAAATGAATCATGCCCTTAAACTGATTAGAAATAATGAAGAAAGGAAATTCAGTACCTGCCCACGTCTTGATTAATGCAATATATTCCTGTTTGTCTTGGCTTCCTTCTTGCTTTGAGACTCCATAGTTTGATCAAGAAAACATATTAATTCCTTTTGAGACTTCTGTAGCTTTTAAATTCTTTTATTGTAGTCATACCTGATATCATATGAAAGAACAGACCGGTGCCAGGAGTCAAATATGACCAAACCAAGGGAATAAAATCTTTATGCTTTGAGAAAAAAAATTCTAGCGAACACATTCAGATACGTCCTATTTCACTTGTGTCATAGATTAGAACACTTGCACACACTCTTGAGGTCATTCAGTCAGAAATAGCATCTAACTTCTCCTAGGGCATTAAATTTAATTGCTTTACGTGGCCTAAGCTCATCCATAACTGTGGTATCTGAGAATTACCCATTAGAAGTAAATGCACGAATCTTTCCCTTCGAAGCTCTTGTGACAGGAGTGCACTTAAACTTAAAATTTACTGCTGGGGCCTTTCTGAATATGCCTAAGAGTCCTGACACACTTGAGAGGGTCTTTTGTGAGAAAATGAAGATAAAATATTGTTTTGGATGCATTTTTGTAGGTAGTGGGGATGGAGGACCATGATCCTTGGCAGTGAGTTTGAAAATGTGGGTCATTCTCTCTGTGAGAAAAGTCTGTATCAGTAAGTGTGTCTTTTTAAGGGTGAAACTCACCTGTCATAGGAGAAATAACAAGTGATGGCTCAGTGGAAGCTGGCATGATGAGGCTGGCGTGATATCCACACTACTGCGAGGCTGGTAAGCAGGTGATGTCCTCTTCCCATCAGGTGGCCCAGCGCTGGAGAAGAGGACTTACCATGTTTCCAGAAAATCACACAGCAAATTCATCAACTTGAAAATCCCTTTTACATCTGAGAAGGTTTTGCTGACTGAGGTCAGAAGAAGTCTCTAAATTTATTAGGAGGAAAGAAGTCTCTTTTTCTGTTTAGAACTCTCTGCAGTTGATACTTATCTGTAGAGTCAGGTTTATTCACATGCACCAGAAGAATCATTGCCACAGGAAGGAGCACAGTCTTGCTCTTTGCAGCCCTGCGCAGAAGGATCTGTATAGATGGCAGGAAATGTAAAGCTGTGTGTGAACGAGCTACTTGCTGGTATCTGTGCAACAGGGAGGGAGGAAGGAAGAGCCTGTGCTGGTAGGGGGAGGGTTTTTCTTAGACCTGTTCCTCAGACCCTCCTGAATGTAGTTATGAGAATTTAGAAGCATAGAATCATAGAATCATTTAGGTTGGAAAAGGCATTTGAGATCATAGAGTCCAACCGTAAATCTAACGCTGCGAAATCCACCACAAAACTGTGTCCCTGAGTTCAATATCTACCGCAGGTCTTTTAAATACCTCTAGGGATGGGAACTCAACAGCTTCCCTGAGCAGCCTATTCCAATGCTTGGCGATCCTTTCTGTGAAGAAATTTTTTCCTAATATCCTATCTAAATCTCTCCTGGCACATCTTGAAGCCACTTCCTCTTGTCCTATTGCTTGTTACCTGGAAGAAGAGACCAACCCCACCTCGCTTCAACATCTTTTTCTCATGCCTTTGGCCACAGCTGCTAGTTTTCACTAGATATGTTAATAAAATGTTGCTTCCTCGAGGAGGTTCCATTACACTTCATGTGCAGCTATGGTTAGTTGCAGTAAGTATGCATGCTCTCAAGTGATTTATTTAGCTTCTAGTTGTTGAATCTCTGCATGTTTCTGTCTTTGATATGTCCCAACTGCATTTTCAGACTGAAGATAAAGCAGAATTTAAAATAAAAGACGAACAGCTTTGCTAATGTCTGGGGGTGTTGTAAATTTTTATATAATACAATTTGCTCAAGCAGATATATTTCTTTCCCCTTAAGCTTAGAAACAAGAGATTTCATTTGTTTGATGGTTGGAGATACTGTCTGGAAGGGAGTTATCCTTCCTCAGAGTTATACTGACTGCTGACTGAACCTGTGGTTTGTCTTTGCAAATGATCTGTTTGCTGGGTGGGGTATTGGAGTTGAGAGGTTATTGTTGGCTATGATGAGACAGATGATGGTCCTGAATTACAAATACTCTTTGGAAGGAATTTTGATTTTCATCCTGAAAATGCTTGTAGCCATACTTTTTAGTGGTTTTATTAATAGATTTAGGCATTTACAGGGTAATTACTAGAAACCATCAAACTGGGCATTGATAAAAGCTCTATCAGGAATTCAGGAATGATGGCAAAAACTCATCTGAATTAGAGAGACTTTATAAAGCTTCTGAAGTTATACTTGAGAAATTCTTCTGTGGAGAGAGGAAGGCCTAATCTGAAATCAATTCTCCTACATTATGTGTGGGCAGTCTGCATGAGATTTTGCTGTTTGGAGATATTACATGGGGAGAGTTATGGTGAGACCATTTGTGGCATTGCAGAGGCAGAAGTTATCTAGGTGGGAACACAATCATTGAGAGGAAGGAGAGTTTTTGAATGTCTACTTGACTGTAACTACTTGACTGATACTATATATTACTTTCAGATTAGAAATGTGTTGTCTTCCATTAATAATATGTTTTTAATATTTTTCCCCCTTTTCACCTCTGTTCTGTAGAGAGAAAGCTGAAGCAATAGTATGAGTGAACTTACTGGATTTATATGTAAATAAAACATGGTATTGACCTTTACATTTTTCTTCCATCGAGGTCTCAACCCTGTATGCAGATCTGAGGAAATAATCAGTAATATCAGAACACGGAAGTTTGTTCACTACCTGATTGTGTTCCTGATTGCTTTTCCTTTGGTAAATATTCATTTAAATCTTGCTGAAGCTGAGCCTCAGCTAGTTTATTCCCATTTGGGTCCACTCTTTGCTGGAGCTTAGGTAACTTTTTAGCTGCTCTTACAGGTCATTTTAGGGGAAGGGCTGCAGCTGGACACCAAGATGCAGTCCAATCTCTGACCTCCAGCATGGCTACATCTGCACTTGGAGGAAAACCTGGGGAGATGCATCTGAAATACCCTCCAGTATTCAGAAAGTTGGTGAGAAACACAGTCCTCAGGGACTTTTTTCTGCAGAAAGGGATTCAGTCATTCTTACTCTTGCCCAGGGAATTTTTCCTTGAAACCGTTACTGAGTTAATAATATTCATGAAATTTAAAAGACATCTAAAAATATAATAATATTAGATTAAATGTTGTTATTGCTGCTGTTCATGAATGGGAAAGCTGGAGCTGAGGTAACTGTACCAAACTGAGCACAATACCAGACCAGTAAGTGTCAGAAGAGAAGTATTTACTTGGAGAAATCCTTTGTATGATTTTGCTCTCCAGGATTTTTTCATATGCGCATATCTGTAAATTATCTCACCACAATGAAAGCTCATGGCAATTTTTTTGGCTTGCCTTTATCACCAGCTATAGGAGGTAAATAATAAATAATATAATGGATAGTGACAGAAAACTCAGATATGTTAAGATAAAACAGCGACATTTCAGATATGATCTGTATCTGGAAGATAAAATTTAATAGCAGAGTGCTCAGTTATTTAAGAAATATGATTTTATGAAATTTTGATTGTGTTCTTCAGGCTTATTAATCCATGAGAAAATTGTATTCTTCTCTGTCTTAAGTATAAAAGAGCTAAATCTCTATGAAGTAAGACTTAAATGAAAACGATCCTGGCTGAAAATGTGAACAGATGTAAAGATTTTGAAGTAATTTACAGAAGAGTCAGTCAAGAGATCTGAAGTGTATTTTGGTTTTGGAAATGGGATCAGTATATTAGAGAGGCCCATTCATCTCCCAGTCTATATTTAGCATCCTGCAGTGAACCAGTGACTGCCTTCATCCCAGTCCAGCGTGTATCACAGTCATGTCTTATGACCCCACAGGGTATTTGCTGTAGTCAGTATTTTGAGATGGCTCAGTAATAAAATTCTGTCTTTCGGCCTTGTCTTTAAACGTGAGGCATGCTGTAATGGATATGTGACCTTGGCAGGTTGTGCTGTTCCAAGTATGGATCTATGGATTAATTTCGAACTGAGGGCTGCCTTCCCTACCTCTAGAGGGTGTGCAGGTGGCGGCAACAAATCACTACACATGCAGTTCATAGTGCTTTGTGGCAGAAGAATAGAATTGTTATCTTGCAGTCTAGCCCTGGGGATTGCTGGTTACAAGTTCTAAAAACTCATTAGCATGTTAACTTGATTAAAAACAGTAATTAATGAAGAACTCTGGAAAATGGTTAGAACACCCTGTGAAAATCATGGCACATAGAGGTACAGTTCTGACGGATGTCGTTTACTGATCTGCAAATTTTTTTCAAGTAACGAATGCAGAGTATAAAAGTTCATGATTAAATAATCCAGGTATTTAAATAATCCTGCATTTTTCTAAATCACTGCAGACAACAGTTGTCACTGTCTTTTATTCAGGATGGTAACCCAGACATCATTGTTGAGATGGACCTTTATAATTGCTAACATGATTTCTGTCTACCTAATATCTCAAAGGTATGACCTATCTGTCACCACAGCTCCAATTATTGTGCAAACTCTTAATATTTCAGTTCTTGCAACCTCCTTCTGTCTGGACTTAGCAGTATGCTGTGTGCTCATCCCTGTGGCTGTAAAACCCCTGCTCCTCAGCAGCTCCTCTTACTGCTCCCCCCTTGCCTAGGGAGGAAGTTATTTCTCTTCACTTTGAATAGCTGTAAAAGGTATCTGGCTAGTTAATTTCTAAAATTACATTTATAAGTGAATAACAAAACCAGGCAATCAGCTTTGCATGTTTCATTAAGTGGAAGGAAACAACAAATGGAACTGTTCCTTTTTGCTGGGTCTGACAGCCTCAGCAGCATATGATAGAACTGCTTCTCATACACCAATAAACTATTTGACAGCAGTAGACTAACATGAGTGCATTTCTAACTTACTGCAGCTAAACCTAACTTCAGTAAACCTGTAACTAAACCTATGATGTGTTTTTTTCCAGTCACTTTTTGAAAGTGTCATATATTTTGGCAAATGCTGAACTGTTGCATGAGCTGGGAATTTCATTGTTTAACAATTTTATGAAGATTAATTATCACATGGTCGATGAGAGTCTCCTTCTTGCGTTATTTCTTTTTGTCTGAAGGTGCCGAGTTAGAGAAATGGATGACTGGTGGAAGAACAAGCAGAATGGCAACACAGCTTTTCGGCATGTGGCAGGGAAACTAGGATGCAGATGACTTAATAGTGCTAAACATACACCTAGTTTTACAATTTTCTCTGAAGCTGGGAGCTAAAAAAGCTGCCAAATTAAGTTGCTAATAAAGACTGGTAAGAATAAAGGGAAAACGTCAGTGGGATACCATGGAAGAACATACTGAAATCAGTCTCATGGGCTCTTTGAAACAGGTTGATGTCAAAATCCTAGGGCTTGACAATCTTTGAGGAAGGTACACATGAACTGGAATAGTTGTTCATTTTCAGGTGTGTTTTTAGGAAGCTGCATCTCCCAAAACACGCTTCTACATCTGTATACTTTTGCAATCTCTAGTATGGAACAAGGATGAACCTAATGCCCTTGAGATAGTTTCATTAATTGCAAGTGATCATAGTGCTGTGATAGCATCACTTGGTCTTTTGGGACATTCTACCAAACCTCTAAAACTGTGTATAGGTTTTGTGCAAATTCTTCAAAACCAGGAGTGAAAAAGAGTATTTCTGCTCATGACCCTGGATGAAACAGCAATCCAGATCTTTGCAACTAAATGTCTTAAATACTTTTTCTATCTTACAAACTGACCTGTGGATGACAGGTGTTTAAAATTGGTTTACATCAAGGTAGGTAGGTGTCCAGATAGGCTGGGTCCACTGTGCTTGCTGTTTCAGTTCTGCATTGAATCATTCAGTACACTGTGTTTATTAAATCAAACCTTTGTCTTCCCCAAAGACATAGCAAATAACACTGCCAGCTCTTGTATCCTGAGGGGAAAAAAGAAAACCAAAATCACAAAAAACCCTGCCAAAAAAGCCCCGAAAAACCCCCCAAAACCCAAAACAAACAAACCAAAAAAAACCCCACAAAAACCAACAAAACCCATTGGAATTTTTTTTTCTTTTCTTCATGTGGAGAGTCATGTCAAGCTTTTGAGTCTGAAGTGTTTCTAAATTCTTTTTCCAATGGAAAGGTGAAAAAATTATTATTTTTCTTCTTTGAGTATATAGGTGTTTTCTAATTATACCACTGTCTTGGGGTGACTTTATGATGTGTATCCCATATCGCTGCCCTATGCCCAGAAATTAAGATGTAAGACTTCAATTTGAGTGGCTTTGTAGCTACTCTGCCAGTAAATTTTTTCTTCTTTTGCTTGTGCCCAGTTGGTTTCCTAAGGGACTAATGATCTTTTCTTACCTCTGTGCTCTCTGATTAAGTCAAGTTTTCCCTCAGAGCATGAAGGAACTGGAACCTAAAGGCTTACTAATGGTCACCCTTGTAAAAGGATCCCGTGGACATTGCTGAGGGTGAAAAGAGCACAGCTTTCAGCACCGTGGTTTATTTCCTTTGAAGTTTCAGCACCATCCTGGCATTTACCTCACACTGGTTTGGCTTTCAGAAAACTCTCTGATGCATTCAAGCATGTAGATATTTATAAATATATATATGTATATATAAAAGCACTGACGTACACTGCTGCCTCCATTAATAAAAGCAGTGAACATGATTTATATTTTGTTGAGTCAAACACTAGTACTTTTTGATAAAGAAGTCTTTAGCAGGTACAAACAGCAGGCCAAATCCTAAAGCTGTTTACTAGCCGTTAATTCCAGGCTCAATCCAGAAGCTCTTACTCAAGCAAAATGGCTGTAAAGTAATAGGATGCTTTATCTTATTATCCTTGAATTTTGTAAGAGTGGTGTGTGATTTTTTTTTTTTAATTGTGCAGGTTTCTGTAAACCCCTCATCATTGGTATTGTGCAGTCTCATGAGTGACTGCTTGTGCAGTGTGAACTGTGGTGTATTGTATGGTAAATCACCGTCAGCTGCAATGTATCACAGTACACTGTAGACAGTGTTTTTACATTTTTGCTTTAATTATTTGCAATGAGTAAGAGAGACTAAAAGTAGCAAAATACTTTGACTTGAAAAGTAACCATTGAAATACTGCTGCAAAAGTAACCATAGAGTTTGGAAAATTATATGGTACAAAATAACCTATTTTGCTACATACGGTTTTATTCATTTCTGAAAATGATTGTTCTTTTGCAGGCATGGAGATCTGGATATGTTTCCAATGTAAAATTAATAGGAAATATGACAATTGTTCAAATAGCTCTTAAATGTATTTTAGTTTGAGAGCTGATTGTATATTATGTTTGCAGCCTTTGTGCAAAGCAGTGTTTAATAGCAGAGTTTGTTCCATAATGAACATAGATGAAGACTGTTCTTTATATTATCAATCTAAAAACCTGCATGTATTAATATAATGCTGCTGATGTTAAGTTGCCCCATTGCTTGGAATTTATTGCCACATTGCTTGACACGTAGCTGTCAACTAAAAGAACTCCTTGCAACTCCAACTTAAGACTTATCACTTCCCATTTAGAACATGACCTTACAAGTTAGTCAAATGACTGGACTGCTATGGAACAGCAGCTGTTAGTGGAAAGTTCTCAAAATTGGCATGGATCACTCACTGGTCTCTCCTTTAATTGCTGATATCATTGCCTGTGTACACAGTGGTTATCAATGACTGTAATTGCTTTATAGTTCTCAGACCATTCTCTAATGATTATGATTAATTTTTAGCTTTTAAATTGAAAATATCTGAGGATTAATCTACTGGTTTGTTTTGTGCATATTTTAGCAATTTTGTGTAAATTACTAATTATTAACAACACCCTTGAGGCATGAAAATAAATACTGTAATATTCTCATGTTGAAATATATTTTCTTTTGAAAGCTCTGGGATCATATTTGGCCCAGTTGATTTACATAACTTGCCTGCATAGTACTGTGAAAGAGTAAAATAAACCAGCTCAGCTGCACCTGCTGTCTTCAAGATGTTTCTGAGTGAACAGTCCCAGACAAGCAGGGGGTTTTTGTGGTCATCTCTTTGACCCGTTGCCCACCTGCCCTGAACCACTGCAAAATACAGTGTCTGAGCTCATAATTTTAGCTTAAGGTAAATGACAAATTCTCAGCATGAGCTGCTGCTTAAGTCTGGTTTTTGTACCAGTTCTCTGTTTGTCATTAAAGAAATTAGATCTGTCTGGAAGATTGTCTACAGAGAGGTATGATCATCAAATGAAAACCCTTTGCATTTATAAAGGTTTGAAAAGGTGATTGTTAACAGCTGGTAGTTAAAGATATCACTGCTTTAGTGCACTTACCCTCATTTGATGTTTAGTCCTGTTCTGTAATATTCAGTGTGGAGTAGTCGGTTGTGTGACTCAAGTTGTGTAAAGTCACAGTTGTGAAAATACTCTCAGCGTAACTGGGTGCAGATATACTTTGAACCTGTTTCCTGTTGAGGAGCTCTTCCTTGCAGTGTGGTGTATGCGAGTACGTTACAACTTGCAACTTGCAGTGTTTTATTGCTTAATTTAAGCATAGTTTGCATTTCTTATGGTTTGATTGGTTGGCAAGGCATGCAGAAATTCTGAGTCAGATGCACCTATTTCTGGATGCCCAATATAATTAGGTGCAGCCCTGAAGCAACATGTTTTGTATAACTTTCCAGGCACACAAAATGCAGAAATATAAGAGAGGGTTTAAAAATTGTTTGGAAAAAAAATTAATGCCATTTAAGTTTGAATTATGATTGTATTTGTTCTGATGAACTTCATAATTATGTGATTCTGCTGCTTTTTTTTTTTTCTTCCCGTTTTCTTTCTGTATTGTTTTTCTTTGTTTTAGTAATTATAACTTTGATACTTATGAAATATACCAGATGAACATTCCTGGAAATGTCAGTGTCCTGCATAACCTTGGAGCAGTTATATAGAAACAGCATGGTCATTAAATTCCACAAATTTCTATTTTCTGTGGCCTTGTCCTGGGACATTGCTGTTGAAAGTGAGTTTTGTTTCTGTAGCTTGTGTAGTCTGGTTTGCATGACCAGCCTGCTAGAAAGTGTGTTGATTAGTGGTACTGCAGTTGGGTGCATGGTGCTGATTGAAAACAGGAGCTTCTTCCAGGAATTATTCACTGCTGCTAATTTTTGGCTCCTAAAAATTGGGTTTGAGTGTGTCGCTAGGAGAGGAAAGCAGTTTGGCTGTAATTGTCTTGCTAAAATGGAAGAGTATCCAAAAAAGGTTTCTGTACATTTGAAGACTAAGATTCTATTGAATTTTTAACTGCATCAATCATGATTAAGTGCTTAATTGCTTGCATGTAAATAACAGAGAAAAATCCGTATGGGTAGTAATTTAGGGAGAAATTAAGTGCCACAGTGTGTAGTATTGGTTTCCTTGAAATACGAGAAATCTATCAATTCCCAGAGCACAAAATCACATTCATCCATTTATTGAAAATACTGCCTCCTAAGAGGAGTGTGTAGAATTTAAAGGCATAGGGGAAAAAAATCAATTTATTATGCATTTTTTTAAAGAAACCCAGAATCTAGTTTTAGTCTTCTTTAGATTTGTTTTTTGAGGTCTGCCCCAGTTTTCTTGGCTTCATTTGAGAGATGGTGTCCCACATCATCTACTCTTGGCTGAGTGCAGGCATGGTTTCCTCTGAGTGGTACCAGTAAATGCGGCTGTGCGTGAAACCAGGCTTGCTTTTTGGTGCTCGTAGGCTGCTGGCCTGCTGGTGTTCTGGTAGTCACTTCAAATCTGGGTAGTCAGTCTAGTCTGAAGTGATGTGACTGCTAGGTTTGGTACACTATGTTTTCACAGTTATGGTTAGTTAGGCTTTTTCCTTTTTGTCCATCTTCATTTATTTATTTTTTTTTTAATAGAGGTCTTTTCAGTCTTGTTTATTTCCCTTACTAAAAATCGTTCACATGTGATTTTTTTCTGTAAAACCTTTTATTAAAATTAAAAAGATTCCATTTAATATATACATATTGCAACATTTTTTAAATAGTTGACTAGATTATTCAATTTATTTTATTTAAAATATATTTTATAGTCCAATTAAGTAGGTAATAATAGGAAATGCATTCCCTAAAATTCCAGTAAATAATATAGACAACATCTTGAATTTCCAGTAGAAGAAAAATGAAGTGACATTGGAGACACAGAGAGTAACAAAATAAAGCCAAAGCTGAAATTTGGGGAAATTTCTGGGGTATTGTTTAGTTTATTTTTAAAAATTCGGGCGATAATTTTTATAAAAATATCATTCTAAAACCCATGCACCATAGTTTTAAAAAACTAATATTGGCGTGAATGAACATTTATCCCTTGCTCTGTAGCTTTCAAAACTTTGACATTTCTTTCATGCTTTAAGCTTTCCCTTCCCTTCTGTGATGTTTTCTTTTTGACCCAGCAGCCATGCAGTGGATAGGTGCTCCAGTGCACTGTGAGCACGTTTAGCTGTCTTTTAATGTGTATGCTGGGTTATTCCTCATGCTAAATGCGTACAGAAGCACCATCAAGTGAATCAGTTCCAACAAATTGCAGGCCCACCTTTAGGTGGACTCTAGAGCTTTTGTACATAAGTATATATGTATTTGTGTATAAACATGTTGTTAAAGTAGCAGCTCCTGATCTGGAGGTGAAATGATGTGGGCTTTCCTGTTTCCACATCACTGAGGGCTAACTTGCACCAGAACTGACAGGCTGCATCTATCCTGTCTTGTACTTGGCTGTGGATCTCTTCTGGGCATCAAGAGATAGTCCTTAGACATACTCCTTGGGGTTTTTGTCCAAACTGTCCAAAAGAATGAGAAAAACTGTGTTGCAGCCCGTCAAAACGGTGGTTTTTTATAGCACAAAACTTAAATCACATGTTTTGTGACCTACTGTTAAGTAGCATGTGAACCAGTTCTGTGGCCACTTCATCCATCTGGTGTCCTTTTCCCCAAATATGAAGGGTTGTGGGAGCAAAGTGTCCCTGAAGACAAACAGCAAAACAGCTGAAGTGTCCAGGAGAGTGGTCCCCAAGACCTCTTCCTGGCCACCTTGCCTTTAGCAGTATAGGCATACCCAAAACTTCACAGACCATGGTGTGGAAGGGACGATTGGCAGTCAGAGCTGGTAGAGAATATTCTTTGTCTTGTGAAAATGTGGGATTTTAAAAATTGCATCCCAAATTGCAGCAAAGAGTTGGTGTTCACTGTTTTCTAAATCAAATGTAAAAATATGTCTTAGATAAATACTGTGCTTCAGTTTAGCCCCATCATGCCTTTTTTATAATATATTGAGCTTAACTTCACTAAGTAGACTTTCTCACCTGAAATCAAAGTTCTTTGCAGACTTCTCAACATTCCTGTGAAGCAGAAATAAAATCAATCATTTCCCTTGATTAAAGTTTGGATACTTGTGAATCGGTATGTTTTTTTTTAGGAGGAATATTTACTAAAAATTCCCACCCAGCCATTCTCTCTCTTCCCCTTCCCCCCTTTTCTCTGCAGATGACCAAAATGTGGAAAAGAGTGAGACTCCCACTAGAGATTTCTTGTTACATTTTTCATGAAGAATTCACAGAGGAGAGGCTGATGCTCTGAGATGAGCTTCTTCCCTCTGCTTGGTGCTCTAAGAAGCACAATTCAGTATTACAGGTACAAAGTAGAGTTGGAGAGCTGAAGGAAAGGGTGGAGAGAAAGGGTGTAAGTCCTGGTGAATACTGGTTAAAAGTATTAGAAGCTGTTAATAGAGTTTGGCAAGCTTTAACTTTTAATCACTTGCTTCTACCCCTCCAGAAAAGACAAATCATTGTGAAAAAGCTGGTGAGTCTTTCTGGGCTGGCTTCTGAAACTTGGCGAGCAAGGGTTCTCTGCCTTAAAACCATAGAAGTTGTATGTGTAAACATGTTTTTCACCCTTTCTTACTCAGACTCTGTGTCCTTAGTAATACTTTCAGTTCCAATCTTAGTGTCTTCCAGGGCTTCTGCTGTAAAGAGCCAAGGACCATGCAGCAGTGCCCTGTTGCAGAGCTAATAACCGCAGCCTGCTGGCTGCAGCACGTAACTGGGCTTGCACAGGACATGCAGTGAAGAGACTCACTTTGGTCTTTGCAGTTATCAAGGGCCCAGGTCTTATCCATCAGGACTGCAAACATGGCTCTGTACTGTGGAATGATTAACACTTAAAAACCTTTAATGAACCAGCCACAGTGTCATCGTGCTAGCTGTTCCAGGCTTCTCCTTTTGTCCCACTAGAGATGCAGGCATTTCAGAAGAATCCAACTAAAAGGACGTGTTTGTCCTTCATATAGAATCACAGCGTCTTAGAATAGTTTGGATTGGAAGGGGCCTTTAAAGATCATCTTGTCCAATGCCCCTGCAATGAGCAGGAACATCTGCAACTAGCTCAGGTTGCTCAGAGAACCTGGTCTTGAATGTTTCCAGGGATGGGACATCTACCACCTCTTTGGGAAAACCTTATATTTTTGCTTCCTTTTACCTGAAGTCTTGTATATGTAAGTAATATTTTAGAAGTTTATTTTATCCCCCAGCACACATTAAAGAAAGGTGAGTGACTCCCTTCATATGTATTCATCTTTACTTAAGATTTTTCTACATTGATATATTTTTTTTAAAGACCTCTAATCAAAGTGAGCAGTTCAGGTATCAAAAGCAGCATTTGTGGACTTTATATGAATGTACAAAATGTTTGGACTCATAAATAATGTGTGTAGTACTTTTGTGTTTAGTAGTAATATGTAGTGTTTTAACCTTTTTATTTTTATCTGTGCCTGAAATACTTTTAAGATAAAGAAACCTTGCTATTATGCTGCTAATCAGAAGACAATTCAAAGCAAAGTTTCTGCAAGTTAGAAATATTCTTCAGATTGTTTAACATTTCACAACTCCTGGTTGAGGATGAAGCAAGCCAGTAACTGAAGACAAGTTGATGTTACACGCTGGTGTTTCTTCTTTTAAATTTGGCTTGAGGCATAAAATAACAGCTTGAGAAGCCAGTACAACAACCACTAACTTTTATGATTCATTTAAAGCAGTCACAGTTTTAAGCATGAAGGAGTTTTTGAAGCTATTTTCTTGATACAAAAAAAATTATTCATAGAAAAAATATGCCCTTAAGTGTGCCTATGTTTTCCTGGCAGGTGCTGCTGTAACAGTATTGAGGATTTCTTAGATCAGGAAAATAACCTAAAAACTGGAGCTTTTTTAATGTTGTGCTATGAAATACCAATCAAGTGTCGTTCAGCATTGAGTTCTGGGAAAATAGGGTGTGTGTTTGGCAGTTTCTGCTATTCCTAACCTTACAGATCTCAGTTGATAGTTGTTTCTAGAGGGAAACCACAAGGAAGTGCAACAGGAACCTGTTGATCATCCTGCGGTTCTAGTTGCAAGGAACACAGATGGGTGATGACTGTACCACACTCCTGCCCACCAATCTGTCCTGCTGTCTGTCTGCCTCCTCAGGTCCCTGTGCTTTCAGTTTGACATTTGCCTTCTGTATTTCCTTAGTGGCCCTCTCTGGAGGCAAGCTGAAGGGAAGGCCACTAAGCAGAAACATCCATGAATTTGGTAGCTGGAGCTTTGGAGATCCTACTACATTCCCATGGACTTTTTCAAAATTGTGTAATTTAGAAAAGATTCTCCACTTAATAGTTCTCCTGATTAAATTAAGAATTGAAAAATATATGGAATTTTAAAAAAAACCTGTGGGAATTTTTATGTCCACTCCAGGTTGTGAACATATTTTAGTTTAAATAAACATCTAAATGTTTTGTTTGAAATAAAAATATGCATCATTCTGGAAACCAATTGTCCCAGGCCATTTCCATAGTTTCTGTATTTGGTCTGGGAGGAATGCTTGCTGTGGAGGTTCTGGGATCTCCGCGATGACCTGCTACCAAAGGCTTCAGAGTAAAGAAAAAAACAGGTAGCTGATACCCTGCAATATGACTCTTCCCTTTTTCCTCCTGAAACTTCCTGATGATCCAAACTCTCAACATATGTTGGGGAATTGGGGAGCAATGACAGCTAACAGCTCGAGGTCTCAAATTTTTTAAAGATGAGGTTAGAAGCTAGTGCTGGATATCCTCATTTATGGTTCTGGGCTAGCATGCGGACTGCACAGGTTGATTTTTGGAACAAGTGAGGCACAAATAATATATTGAAATCCTGTGGAAGAGGATTGTTAAGGCCACTAAAGTTCCTGGAAGTGCTAGGCAAATGCAGAGCAAACCCACTTGCTGGGCTTGGCTGGACACAGGCATAGTGGGGAACCTGCTCTTTGGCAAACAGGTATTTCTGCTGTGACCTCTGTGTTAAGTGAAAAGGAGTTATTGCCTCACATTTTGCAAATTTATTTGGCAGCTGTAACCTTACTTCATGTTCATTGACTGATTCCAAGACAATATTGGTTGCTCTCTTCTCCAAGTCTTGTTCTTTGCATGTGAAGTTAGCAATTAAAAAATGCAAACTATGCTGGGTGAGCAGAGAATTGCACAACCACAGAACAAACTGAGGTGGAAGGGAGCCACAAGGATCATCAAAGTCCAACTCCTGGCCCTGTACAGGACCACCCCCAAGAGTCACACCATGTGCATGAGTGCGTTGTCCAAATGCTTACTGAACTCTGTTAGGCTGGTCCTGTGACTACTTCCCTGGGGATCCTGTTACAGTGCCCAAACACCCTCTGGATGAAGACAGTTTTTCTAATATCCAGTCTAAACCTCCCCTGACACAACTTCAGGCCATTCCCTTGGGTCCTGGCACTGGTCAGCACAGAGAAGAGATCAGTACCTGCCCCTCTGCTTCCCCACACAAGGAAGTCGTAGCTGCCATGAGGTCTCCCTCAGTCTCCTCCAGGCTGAACAGACAAAGTGACCTCTGCTGCTCCTCAGCTTCCTCTCAATGTGACTTTAATGAACAGGTAGCCCCTTAAGCAACAAAACAAGTAAAACATGGCATTATGTTTATTTTCTGTTTTGATGCCTTAAGATGATCAGAGCTCATTCTGATGCTTTTTCTTCTGCTGTGACATATTGCAGGTTCCTCTTCCATGGATTTCTGATATGCAACAAGAGCTGTGTCTCATGTGGCACCTTTCTTCGGCACAAAATTTGCACATAATTTCTTGCCTCTGCCAGGTCATTTATTTTCATTAAATATGCAAGAAAGCAAAATTTTTAGTCAATTTTCCTCTCTCTCAAGTCAGATCAGAATCAGCTACTGAGTTGAACAGCCAAATTTCTTTGAGGGGAACCTGGAGTGGATGAGTGGGCACATAAACCACCTGCAGAAGTCCTGTTTCCAGAAGAATCCGACTCCATCCGACTGCAATCTCATCTGTTACTGAAGAGGACGAAACTAACCATATTCCCAGAAGCAAACAGTTCAAGACTATGTGGCATATTTTTTTAGAATACACTAAGAGTTGGGCCAGGGATATCTGATTTAAATGAATGGCAGTAATAAGACTGATCTTCTTGTGCCATAAACATCCATTGTGCTTTACAAGGAAAAAAGGAGTCCTCTCTCTCAAAGGTTAACCTAAACAAAATGCAAACCACAACATATTAAAGTTGTTTTGATATGTAGGTTTCACCCAGGGTCTTTCAGCCACGAGCAAGAGCAGCATTTCCTTTGAATGAGAGTTCTCCCACTAAGGTAAATGTTAAATACCCCCCCACTTGTTATTTAATCCTTAGGGACTAAAAAGGTGATTATATGAAGATGAAAATCACAACCTCTTTCTTTTACTAGCCTGGAGGGATGTTGGTGTTAAGCAGTGATAGCTCTTTCTAAGTAGTGGCCAGCATTTGGAACTGTTATCCAAAGAAAACTCTCTAAATGAACTGGGTGCCCACTGGGCTGCAAGGATGGAATAAACTTGGGGCTGCCAAGAAAGCAGAGTATAGGGCACCATTTGGATAAGGCCAGGTGTATGGGGTAGATGGAGGAGGCGTATGGAAAAGGGGCTTTGCACCTTCAGAAACATCCAGAAATGCTTTTACTCCTTAGGGACCTACTGCAACCGTGTTGTGGGAAGTACATTAAATTAGATTAAAAAAACCCTTGAGATTGTGTGGAGAAAAACTCACTAAATATATTCACTGTTTCGTATAATAAAAGAACACTTGCATGTTCTTCTTTTCTGCACCTTTGTCTTTCCAGCAAAAGAAGAGTATCTTATTTAATTGCCTTGAAAAATTAGGCTTTTTTAGTCATAAATAGAGACTTTCCCTTGGGTAACTGTTCTGTAGAAAAACAGTTTAGTTGGTAGTGTTTGAACTCTGCTAAATAAGTTTGGTTTGGAGTAAGTTATTTCAGTTTTAAATCAGTTTGTTTTAATATCAGGTGTTTTAGAGTGACTTTGCTCTCTGCACTACACAGAAAATGCAGTATCCTGCTTCGGGAGAATAACATGTAGTCATATCTCTCAGTAAAATTTTCTTCAAGGCTGTACATATTAATTAATATAGTCTCATCCGAATGTTGGAGGCAAAGAAAAATCACATATTGGTGACAAAAGAGGTTCCAGCCAAAGTGGCTTTGTTTTTAATTTCGTGGCTTTCATGAGAATGATGATTTTAAAGTCTCTTTATTTTCTACTGCTGATTTGTAGGTGTAACTGAGAAATACTTTCTCTCTTGCGTTTTTTTCTTTCTCCCCCAAATTTAACTCCAATGGATTCAAAACTAAACTCTGTGTTAAGGAATGAGAGCTTTACAGAAATACATATAAAAGTAATAAATGGGATTAAAATTACTGGCATGAAACAAGAGGCACACATCAATAATCCAGAATGACCAAATGCCTTAGAAACAACATGCTCAAGGTTAGGTTCACAGACTAGTTGATTAGCAGGAATGGAGAGATTACGTGTATGTGAGCAAAGACTGTGTATATGTATAAATTAATTCAATTCTAAACTTGGGAGGTAATTTAAATGCAAGACTTGGTTGGCATAATTCATATACCTGAAATTCAAAAAGCAGCAATGGTTTTGCTACATTCCACCCTGTGCCTTTGAATGCCATTACATCTACATGTGGTAAGTGCTGTGGAAATCGATGACAGACTAAGGCACTGCCCCTTTCAGGGTTCCTTTTTGAATGTCACCCATGACTGTGTTGCCAATTTGTCTGCGTCAAATGAATTAGAACATACCTGTTTCTGGCTGTGTATCCATCAAAAAAACACCCAAAACACCAACATGAACAACATTTCATTTGTCACTATTTGGCAGGATGGCTAAAAGCTCTAGGCAGATATATTAAAAAATAAAGTTATGTGAAAGCTGAAATGCCATTTTTTCAAGAAGAAGTCACTGCAAGGCTTGGATGGAAAGGAGACTCTTGGAAAGAGGATGCTTGAACTGGTTTTGGTTGGTTTTTATATTTGGGGGATTTTTTCCCCTACTAAAGAAAGGCTGTCATTGCATGTCTAAAATAAAGAAGAAAAACAAACAGCCAAGAACAAATGCCTAGAATTCCTTTTTATTCTACATATTCTTGTCAATTTTATAACAGAAAATTATCATTTTAACAAGCTAGTTCATAGCATTTTAAACATACCAAAGAAAATAAATTGACAGAGCATTTATTATTTAATCAAGATTTTTTTTCCTAGATACTGATGATCTTTGAAGGAAAAGAACAGTTTCTGGAAGACTTAAGTAAAGGATGTATCTTTTATCAGCAGTAAATGTGCAAGAAGTTAAAGCCTGTGTCCCTTTTAGGTTTCTAAGATTTGTAGAGTTGTAAACATTCTAGCAAAATTTCAGATGCCAACAGAATCCTATTAAAAATATTATTATAAAGTTCTTTATAAAAACTTTTTTCCTATTTATGTTTTTATTGGCTCTCTGTAGGATATGGGTTCATAACCCAGTCATAATCAGTTCCACTCTGAAATTAGAAATGGGAATGAGGCCACTTTTCCACAAGTTAGAGAGTAAGAGCTGTTTTGGTGCCAGCAAAAATATGACTAATAATGGTTCTTCCTAAAGATATGAAGTACAAGAGGCAAGGTATAAAAATGATTATCTGGATGAAATGTGATAAATCATTAAAAGATATATTGTAAATGAATGTAACTCATTTCTATCTACATCTGTAAAGTAAAAAAACCCTGGAATTTTGCTGATTTGCTTTAAAATATTTTAAATCCTGTAAACATATGCCAATATAATTTATATTGCAGTTAACTATTTATATGCTTCTATCTCTAGAAATTTTCAGGTTTTTTCTTTTTTTTTTAATAATGTGAACTTCTAAAACAATTTAAGATGAAAACAAGTACGAAGAACTGTGGAGCAGCTGTCAATTGTTTCTTAGAATTCATGGAGAATTTTTTCTTCCTGGAATAAAGAACTGGGATTTAAGGGAGCTGAAAAACCAGACAGAGATGAGAATTACTGTTTTAACATGCCAAAGTATGATCTTATTCCTAATTTTGCTAGAATAAGTTTTATTTGCAAGTTCAGTTTGCTTATGTTGGCAATGTGGACAGAAATGCTCCAGTCTGATTGTGTTGTAGAGACGGAAGTGGTGACAAATTTGAAACAAGTTCTTTTAATTGTAATGCATGCTGACAATGAAAGGCAAAGGGATAATTAGTGTATGAATTTCTGTGCATAACTGAGGCATGCTGTGTGGAGGACCTTTCTTGTAGGTTTTTGCAAGCTTGTCACACCAACATGCAGATTATTGAGGAAGGGATTTGGTGGTGTTCTCTGTTAGTTCCCTTGGAACCTCTACAGCAGTGAGACACCTCTGAAGTAGTCAAGGACCAGAGATGACAGTTTGTACACTGTAAAAGATGAAAGAAGTCATTCCCATTTCTGTAGAGCTGAGGTTCATGGGTCTCTCAACAGGGTGGAGTGTTGAGGGACCTGAATCCAAGCTCTAGTGTGAGGACCAAAAATGAACTTCCTTAAGGTGAAAATCTTTCAATTATTACTCATTTTTAAAAGGATAATTGCTGTGGAACTCTGGAGAAGAAGTGATGTCCAGATTTTAATGTACAAGAGTAATGACATAGAAGAATACATTTGCACTCAAGGATCTCAAGGTAAATCAATCGTTAGGAGTGTGTATGTCTGAACTCAATTTTTTAACTAAATTGTGTATGCTGAAATATTTGCAATCCTTATGTTTTTAATATCTGAAAAGTGTATACCAGAACCACTGTTTAGATAATCTAGTTTATCAGTGTGGATTATGGAGATTTTGATTTTAAAATTGTAAATAGAAGAAAATGGACATATCGTTGCATAGTGCTTGGATATAATTTACGTATCTTTGGGGCATGGGGCTCCGATGCAAAAAGATCCGTTCAAAAAAAGCCAGGTAGTATTTTATATATATATGTATATCAACAAAATGTAATGTTAGGCGATGTCAGAGAAAAAATGGTGCTTTGTGACACTGTGTATTTTTCAATAATCAAGATATGCTCACGTTGAATATATGAAGAATTTCAGTTTTATTTTTCTTGGCTATTCTTTTCCTTTGGCAAACTTGATCAAAGAATTTGTTTCGGAATAATCAACAGAACCCTAGGAGTTGAGGGGGACTGTGAGTCTCTATTAGGTAATGGCTAAAACCGTGTAAAGGTTTGAACTGAGATTGCAGATTTGGCTCAAAGCTCCAAGCATGCCTAATATGGAAAAATGGTAAGGAAAAGAAGGTCAGTTTGATTAAAAACATGATGTTTGTTCCAATTACAGCAGTTGAAGATCAAGTATAAGAACAGTGGGTATCTGAGAGAGCACATGTGTGCTATTGGTAGACGTGTTAGCTTCAAAAAAACTTGTGAATTGACAACTAGCAAATAGCTGTATGGAGGCAGAATATTGTGTGGTGTGCTTTGGCTTGGTTTTATTTCACTACTTTATCAACAAGAAGTCCTGATTTGTTCTGGCTGGTGCAGCATAATGCACCTCACCTTCCTTGCTTGCTGGTGGGATCTCTTCCTGTTACTTTTCCTAAGTGGCTGATTTTACTGAAGACAGTAAAGTCAATTCACCTCCATAACATTTCAGACCTTTTTGAGTATGGTCTACAATGTTTCATCGTGTAAATCTTTATATATTCTAGGCATATTTTCGCTTTTGAAGCATTTGGTTTAAGTCTTGTACCAAACCCATTGTAGCTCTTTCATGCCCAGAAGGCACTGTTGAATTTTATGTTTTCTCAACATGGACCACAGTGACTATGCCCATTTTTTCAACACTCACTCATATTTGCAACCTTGTTTTTTAATACTCAACACGTTTTTTCTGTAGGCATGTCTCAATCCCTTTACTTCTTCAATTACTGCTGGTTCTGCCTCCCTGTTTTGGTTTTATTTTTTCTTTCTTGTATTCACCAGGGACATCTCTTTCTCATCCTAATGACTGTCATCTTTTTCTACCCACCCTATTTCCAGGGTACCTTAGCATCAGTAGGCAGTGTTTGGGTTTTTTGCATGTCATTTTGTGCCATATGTCGCAGTGATGCTGACTTTATAAGCTTTACATAGCTGAGAAGATACCTGCTGTATGGGTTTTATGGGTGTCCATTGAATCCCAGGCATCTGCTGCAGGAATATCTAAATACTACAGAAAAAATTAGAGGTGGTCATTTAACATAGGTAGGCATGGAGGTAGTCATCCTGGAGTCAGAGAATTCCCCACATTTATCATCATTTCGATGACTGGCAGCAAGTTTTCCAAGCACTGTGAAGGAGCCCTTGCTGAAGAAAAGCTGATGTGAGCCCCAGTCAGAGGTCTGGATCAGAGGGCTCCTCCTTGCACAAAGTGGGCTTAAAGCCTTGCATTAAAATGGGTACCTACTATGAGTTGCAACATGATTCACAGCCCCTTTATACTCCTTGGAAAGACGTCAGCATAACTACTGCCTTGATGATGAGCAGACAAAGTGTGCAGAATGTGTTGCTGGAGAACAGCATAAAGGTCAGCCGGTCCCTCGCCAAGAAAGCAAGCGACGGTTACTGTCAAAGACTATGGCGGCTGACTGTAGCCCCTCAGCTCGTTTGCTGTGGGTTGGATGAGCCCTTCTCTGCAGCTTGCTAAGTGTAGTGGTGTTTATCAACAACTGGAAGCAGTGACTGTTGATGTAAGTTGGATTTTAGTGGTACTGTGACTGCATCTGCCAGTCCTGTACCTCTGGCAGCACATTCATTCAGACATGGTGAACCCTATCACAAAAGATAAAACACGGGCTTTGAAGTACCTCCTGCTAATTTGTCTAGTATCTGCTAAATTTCAACTTGATACTCTATTCTGAATCATCAAATGGCACAGATTGGCAAAGGATTTAAAAACAGACCTTCTTGTGTTTTGTGTTCCTTCAATAGTACTGAAACAATTACTTTTCAATATAAGAAAGCTGTCATTGATTAAATATGAAGTGCTAGGGTGTAGAAAAATATTTGGAGCTGCAGGTGTCATCCAGGCAGACAGTAGTCATTGGCCACATTGGCCCAGCTGTGCCAGGTATGCCTGTCCTAAGCTTCATCTTCCTGCCCCTTGAAACTCCTGGCTTCAACCTTTAGGTCTTGTGTAGCCCACTCACTCACTATACCTCGTCAGCAAGTTGTCAAGGTGACACCCAACAGCTGGCTTTCAACTCAAGTTTAGTTCTCCTATCTGAGACAAGGTTATTTATTTCCCTTTTGTCCTAGCAGATCCCACCATACAAATCTTACCGGGAAAAAGGAGTTGAGGCCATGCTAAATAAAAACAGAAATTTCCAGTATTTGCAATGTAGTTATGAGGAGCATCCAGCAAATTGATGTGTTTGCATCATCTGAGTACAAGTCATTGGCTTTCACCTTATGGAAAAACATGTCATTCCATACAAAGGCTGTACATAATAAAAGTAAACAAATGACAGTGCACACACACTTCATGTCCTGGGAAGAAACAGTAGGGCTGAATTATATAAGTCTTAATCATGTCATTTGCCCCATGCCGAAAGGTTTTTGGGTGCTGGGGTGCTAAAGACTATGAAAAAACACGTTCAAATTACAGTAGAATTTAAAAACTGACATTAATTAAAAATTTAGTGTTAGCTATCACATAAATACTTGTCATACTGAATGCAGATTGTAAGGTTAGAAAAATATCTTGCTTTAGAAAACAGCTTTCAGTAATAAAACACAGGGGGCTAAATGTACCCAAAGATAGATATAGATATTTTTATTTGCCCTTTTTTTTCTATACCAGCAAAGTAATGGTGAGAAAATATTGTTTTCCTCATCTTTATACTTTTCCCAGCTTGATTGTGTTTACACAAAGAAATTATCATAGCCAGATTAAGATATTCTTTCAGTGATGAAAGATTATGTTAAACAATTAGAAAATATGAATTCAAATTTTGTCAGGATTCTCGAAACCATTGATGTAGAATGTTCCCTGCATTTTTAAGAAATTCTTGTAGAGTGTGAAGCAAACCCTGCATTCCTTTGAAAACAAGGATTTTATCAGGTATCCTTTTTTTTAAAGAAAATTATGTGCTTTTTAAATCACTTCTAGGTAATCTAGATTACCTGTCCACTAGTAGCCAATACCACCAATGCCACCAGTGCCTTTTCCTATAGGAAAATGGCTTTCTAGTCATCTTGGTTCTGGATCATTGTAAGCCAGAGCAAATGAATTTAAGTAGGTGCAAGTCACAGCAAAGACTTTCTGTCTTTGATAGATAGATAATCTTCCAAATGTTGTAGGGGTGAGTGGTGGATGCATATTTGAAGTCTGTACTGCTGTGTGGGGTTTTCCCTTTGCATTGTTACTGTGCCTTTTTAACATGTTTGTTGTCAGCCTTAAAAGTTAGGTGTTCAGCATAATCACTTTGCAGTTTCTCTTCTTTCCCCTTGGATTAGAGCTGTACCATTAAAGTGTATGCTTCTCTACCTTAACAAGCCATATTGGAAAGATTTTGCCATTAAAGGCTGAACCAAGAGTTGTGTCATGATAATCTGTGAGGGGTATGAAAGTACCACTGCTATCTGATAATTAGGAATTTTAAACATCAGTAGATTATGGTTTTGAGTATGGATGAAGCTAGGCATTTTCAAATTGAGAGCTTATTGAGAGCTTTAGAGGTAATCTCTGCTCAAAAGCTGTATATACTTTATAATCTACCAACATGAATTAATAAAATTAAGACTATTACCTGCATGTTGTGGTGATAAACTGTTAAGTAACTGTAGCATGTCTCTGTATTCTGCTCTGTCAATTTACCTTGCTGCTTAGTGGGGGAGATTTCCTGTCTGGTATGTTTGTACAGCATGGAAATAAAATTGGGATAAATCTCTAGTCTAGGAATCCAGACAGTCTAATTTTCTTTTGTTTTTCGTGTTTATGTCATCACTTAAGTCTTGCTCTGTGTTTGTGGGTGGGGGTGTGCAGGCACATGCGTCAGCTGCTCTTTCTGTATTTTCAGGGTGGATTTGTAGCATTTGTCATAGTGCAGCCTTTGTGAAAGCTTTCTTTAATTGTATCTAAACCCACACAAAAGTGTGTTCTCTGTTCTACAAGCTATCGTTTAGGAAATATTAACTCTTTTTAAGTGGTGAGAACTTTTGGATGGTTAGGAAAACAAAGCAAGGATGTAAATTCCTAGTTGGTTTTACCAGCTTGCCATGCTGAAGGTGTCTTCTTATGAGACTGGTGACCAGACAAGAAGAGAAAGTAGAATGGATTCTCACCACAGATGATCATAGGAGTATCCTAGTTTAGCAGATAATTTCAGAAATTGAGGGAAAAATTCAGAAGGACAGAAATATCTCTGAACTTACAAAAATATACCTTATAATTTTGCATGCTAAAGCAAATTTTAATTCAGGTTTCTTCTGTGTTTTGTGCAAGATTCATTCGTTCAGGTAATAGACTTTTTTATCTAAAACCCAGATATTTTTAATAGCGTTTTTTCTGTTATAGTTCTGATTCTCCTATGCCTTACCTTCTGCTTCTGCTGAAACAAAGTGTACAATGACTTTTTTCCTGAGTTATTAGAAAAAGAAGGTATTACATGTTATGAAATCTTAGAACATTTGTTTAGTAGAGTATTTTACAGCTTCTAAAGGAGGAATAAAATGTAACGTTTACAACTATGGAAGTAATATGTAGGGATAATATTTTAAAAGATCTGTCTTTTCACTTCCTCTAAACAGAATTTTCTTGCTTTGTTTCTGCTTGCTGACATGTTTGAAATTTGGTTGAAACAGTCCTACAGACAGATCTCTTCCTTCTAACCAGGGGGATTTTGTAGTCCTGATATGTGATCTCTGGATACATGTTTTTGCATTGCTTGAATGCACTTGAAGGCAGCCTCAGAATAGCCCCTGTAAGCAGCAGTCCCTGAGTCATCACAGCATTAATGCAGTCTTGGTGTCAATAGCAAGCTATCCCCTCATGCTTCAGTAAGACAGATAACTTGTAGTTCATGTCCCACATAATGAAGGGTGCCAGGTCCGTCCTATGCAATGGCTCCCTCTGTCAAACTAGCTGTTCTTCATGGACACCCACAGGAGAGCTCCTGAAACAACTGAAGAAATGGCTGGAGTGTGTATTTGGGTTCTTTTGGTCTTTTTGTGAAGTTGTTCTTCTGCACTTGTTGCATGTACGTCGAATTAGGACCTAATGAAACTCTGCATTCCTCTACTCCTGTTTTCCCTTTTTTGTTATTTAGAAGTAAACCAGAATGAAATGCTGACAAATTTAGGTTCTCAGTCAGCTATACAGCTGCAGAATCAGCACTTGCCTTTGTTTGTAAGCAAAACTTCCAAGGGCTGTAGAAACAGGACTCACAGCACAGTTTCTCTGTACTACATCTCCCTAAATGACAGGCAATGAGGGGTAGGTAGCCAGAAAATGTGTAGAGACCTCAGGCATTTTGAGGATGACATTTCAAAAAAAGAAAAAAATTCAAACTTGATACTGAAGACAAGGCTATGTGGCACTTGTCTAGCATTTTCATTTTGGATTGATGAGTTGAAGTCAGCACATTACTACCTGCAACTTGGAGAGAGATTTAACCACCTGTATTCTTATGTTTTAATTGATTGCATCTGGAGCATGGGAGGACCAGTGAGAATTCAGGATGTTGTTTAACATTTTTATTTGCAAAGCAAATGTTGGGCATCACATCCTTCAATCACATGAAAAAGTTTTTACTTCAATATGAATCCACACCTGGTTTAAAAAATTGCACCTAAGAACAGGGACTGAAATTTTATCTAAAGTATAGTGTAATTATCAGAGTTAGAAGACATTTGATGGAGTAGCAAAAAAAGGCATGAATGAAAGTTTGTGCTAAGTTGTTTCAATTTAGTAATTAAGCTTCATATTGTTTTTTTTCATTGTGGCCTCTGTATTAAATACATCCTTAGAAAAGATTTTTTAATGTTAATGACTCAAACCTTGTAGTTCTCAGTTCACATTATAAGTTTTTTCAAATTAGAGGAAAGTGGGAGAGTAAGGATGCTTCTGTGAATCTGACTTTGCAGGACTGAGCTTTAATCGTTTGCAGTCTGTAGCTTTGAGTTTTTCAGCTTACTCAAGTTTGCTTGAAGAACTGTGTTTTCCTTGTCTTTGTGATCTTTATTGATAAATATATTTGCCTTGCTTCAAATTTCTAGGATTTTATAGGAATTATTTTTAGAAAGAAGATTAATATTTGATAATTCAGTAAACAGTCTGGAGTTCTTAAATGTGAAGTTATATTGAAAGTGAAATAAATGCTATAGCCAAAGGAAGCATAAATCTTTGATGTCATGCTCTCAGAGATCACCTACAATTGGAATGCCACTTGGGAAATCCTGCTGAGAGGTGGGTAATGAATTGAAAGCTTCAGAGGAGTGGATTGAAAGCTTGGGCTTTCTGTGTGGTGAACGGCAAAAATTTGGGAGAAGCTGAGTGGGCTGAGATTTTATTTTTTGGAGGGAAAGGCTTCTCATAAATATCATGTGGCAAACCTATGAGAAAGATGCTCGCATTATATTTTATGCACTTTCTTCTAGAGTTATTTCCATTCTCTCATTTTAGAAAAGATATATGGAGTAGGGGGAGACAAATGTTTTCAGGACTGGAGTTGCCTGTGAATTGTGATAATGTGTGAACAGTCCTGAATATTTCACTGTCTGTTTCTATGTTCAGAAATGATTAATTCATATGTGTGGTTTTTTACATATGGCTTGGTTGTAAGACAGCATAAACTTAAGGACAGTGAATGCTCTTTCTCTTTTCTAATTATAGCTTGGGCCACTGTCATTCCCTGATCTCAGATTTGCCTGATGTTCCTCATCCATGTCTCAATAATGAGTTTTCAGTCATATTTTTAGTTGTGGGCCATACTAGCTGAGATTTTTTTTTTAGCCATGTGTTTCCTTTCACCTGAATTATTTAGAAAAACATGATTTAAAACATTCTGTCATACTTAAAGAAAAACAACCAAACAAAAAAAAAAAAAAAAAAAAGAAAGAGGAAATGCAGATGATTTTGTTTACATTTAGTTACCAGAAATAAGGTAAGAAACTGGGAAAGAAGCTGTCAGAGTTGCTTTAGAGCAAAGGTTTGCAGTTGTAGATGGGTCTGGCCTTTGGGAAAGGAGCCAAAAGGGATGTGCAAACAAGGTGTCTCTTCCCTCACCCCTTTTGCGAAGATCCTCCTGCTCTTTCATAGCATAGAGCTTATACACAGATTGCCTTTGTGTATTTGCTTCTCAGCTAGGACATAGCTGTGAAATGTTGTTCACACCTGGAGCTCTCCCATTAAAACTAATTAATAACGGTAATTTTCTTTTGGTCCATCATGAGATAACCAGTGATAAAGGGATCTGTGATCTGTCCACAGATCTTCATGTCTGGGTAGGGTACAGGTGATGCCAAAGGCATTTGCACATGTCTACTTTGGCTTGGTTTCTTAATTAATTAATAGTGCAGTGATGTTATGAGGTTGGCTTGATTTCTTTCCCTTTCCCTTTCCTGCACTTCCTGTGCCATGACATCTTTTTCCTTCATGTTTCTTAGGGTGAAGGAGGTGTTGCATTTCCTTCAAATATCAAGTCTGTCTCAGGGTCCAGGCTGATTTATTTAACTGGATTTTGAGCCCCTGCCTGGGTAGGTGTGACGCATGCTGCTGGCCCTCTAGAAACTATTAACAAAATAAATTCAATCATTGACTGACTTAAATAATTTAAAAACAATGAGCATACATTGTGTGTGCGTTGTTCCCACCTAAATTAGACTGTGCCCTCATTAAGATAAAGTTGCTTTGCTCTGCATTTACAGGAATCAGACTGAGTAAGGGTTTTTCCCCCTAGCAAAAGCTGGATTCTCCCAGGCCTGCATGACTGTTTCTGTCCACTCTGACTGACCCTGCTTCAGTTGATTGACTTCTGTTTGCCACCATGGCAGGGTAGTAGTAATCAGAAGGTGACTTCTGGCCTGACACAACTTGACCAGAGGCTGAGGATTAAACATTTCAGTGCTGGCAGAAGGCACCTTGCTGCCTTTTTTGCTGGGAGAGGGATCTGCGGCACTGTGGGGAAATACAGGTTTGGTGACCAATCCAGAGGCAGGTATCAGTAAGTGCTAAAGAGAATCCACTAGTTCATGTCATGAAAGCTTATGGAGTTCTGGCAAATGCACATGTTAAATTTCATTACTAAGAATATTAAATTTTACCTAAGGTGATTCTCTGTGTCTACTTGGTTACACAGGTGGTGTGAGGAAAGTCATTTGCTTCTAGATAAGGGGATGCAGGTTTTCTCCCTGCAAACTTGCTTGCTTGCATGGAGAAAATAAATATAGGTGTGGTGAATTGCACTTGGCCTCATCCTTATGTTGCTGAGGGAGATGGAAGCCTGCTTATTTTCTTTAATATGTCCCTGCTTTGATCCTTTTCCTCATTTTGCCGTTTATCCTTGCCAAGACAGTGAGTATAAGACTGCAGAGTTGGGAGCAATTTGGGTCACTGCGACTGTGTTTGCAGCATATCAGGTAGTTAATGGATAATAATTAATTTGAATTACCTCCTTTCCATCTGCCTGCTGACTTGAATCTCATTTTCCCTTACCTTTCACCTCAGTCCTTCTTTTCTTTTCCTTTTTTTCCTTCCCTTGATCTTCAGAAAGGTACTTTCTAAATGCACATTTAAACAGACCCATTGTGGATATGTGAACTTGCACATTGTCAAGAGAAAGCAGCTGGGTTAGACTGGTACCCAGAGATACACTCAGAGAGCTTACCTCCTCCAAAGGCACCTGTTAAGGTTTCTCTCAGTTGTTGCTGCTGCTCACACAGAAATCAAACTCCTGTATAACAGGTGGTAACATCATTGCCTACCTTTCTGGCTAGTTTTATACACGAATAGTTCCCTAAAACATTTGATCCCCTATTAAGACATGCACACCATGAATTTTAATCATGCCAGAATTAAGATCCTGTGTTAAAATTAGCCAAGAACATGTTGAACAAAGCCTCCCAAAGAAAGGCAATGCTTGAAGTCAGCTCACATTTTCAGTAACATACTTGGATTGACAGAACATAAGCATGCTTGTAAAATTTGAGGTTAACTGTGTTTGTAAAAATTTGTGTTGCTTTGCATCAGTTGCTGAGCTGGAGTACATAAACATTATTTTAAATAAACAGTTTTGCCTGCTGCTGAGAATTTTATGAAAATCTTTTATAGACTCCAGTTTACACATGTAAATTCTAGTTCTTTCACAGGCACATGTGAAATATGACCTGGGCATTCCATCCTTCAATTGCAGATCTTTAAACTCTTAAATATATTTGAAGGGTAGATGTTTTCAGAAAAGAAACATCTTTTTAAAACAATACAAATCAAGATTTCAGTGTGAAATATTGCTATTTCTCAGTTTTTACCACCAAAGTGCACAGTCTAAAAATAAAATTCCTGGCAAGTGCTTAACTGCAATAGCATAAGGAAATGTGTCCAGAATAAATAAATAAACCAGCCTTTAGCTAAAGCATTCGAGTAAAATGAACGTATAATTCATCTGTGAAGCCACGTATTTGGAAGGTGGTATGCTATGGCTGGTTTGTCCAATTTATCAAGACAAAACACTTTGCTGTTTCTTGCTTGGAATTGCTCTGGAAACCCTTATGATACCACATTTTCCACTGCATGGAGGCCATTAAAACTAAATTACTTGGAAAAACAGTAGCCACTAAATTATGGATGTATTGGCGCCTAAGCGTGCAGTAGTAAAGAATTTTAACTTTGTAAACAAATGAATAATTTTTAAAACAAAAATGAAAATCACCTGTAAGATACTTTATATACTAGGATGTCTCAGAGTAGCCATGACAACAGTCTGGGCTTCAAGTTTATTTGCTGTATCTGAGCATGTACATTTTTTTCTTAACTGAAAAAAAAGGCATCAGGGGCTACTGTATAAGAACTAGGAAAAATAACTATACACTTGTTAACCTACAGATGAGAATAGAGATATGTCATTCTAGGTATATTACTATGCTTAAGAAACAAGTTTTGGTTATTTTATCTTTTTCCATCAGTGTCAGAGCTGCTTCTTACTCATGGTGCTGTGTCCCACTGACGAACTACAAAATGTGTGTTTTCCTGATAACATTAGATAGTATACTAGATATTTTTAGAACTGGAATTTTTCTTCCACTCTAGAAATATTTTGACCGACAAATTAGACCTCAACTACATATGTATAAAAGTTGGTGCTTAAAAAAAATTTTAAAAAAAGGAATATGTTTTGTTCTGTTTGTAATTGCAAGGTGAACTTTGAAGTTGAAATAAAGACAGCTGTCTTCTTCTATGACATGCCTATATTTTGCAGAAAATATCTGAATTTTAAAAATAAACTTTGTATAAAAGTAGACATAGGTATATCACCTGTACTATATCCAAAGACAGTGAAACTAATCTACCTTCAAGGAGAAATATTTTTATTTTTCCTCATAACAAAGTAACAAAACAGCGATAGCAAAAGTGTGTGTTGAATGACTGGCCATCTGGTTGGCAAAAGTGTCTGGACATGTATTGAACTGAAAGGTGATTTGGTGGCCTGAAAGAACCAAGTGAAACATCCCAGCTGATTTCTCAGCCTGTTGCGATGCAATACCAGACCTGCAGCAGACTTAATGTTTTTTGTGTGGCACTATAGGGCAATAAAGCATAAGAACCAGTAAATTCAGTCCCATAAAACGATTGTTTTGTGGCCCTACAGCATGAGAAGCCCCTTGCCATTCTGGCATACTCTGCATAATAAATCTTCCACTCTGCTTGGCAAATTATCAAAACCAATGTCCTGCAAGTTGAGAAATTCACCAGATTATTCCTTTACTATGATGTGAAGTTTTTCCATTACTAATGAATTAAGTATTAAAATCAAAACAACTCCGAGTTCACTCTCCAATCTGGAGTACACATTTCTCTGCAAGCAAGCAGCAAGAATAGGGTTTTTTTTTCTTTTTTCTTCCTCTCTTCTCCCTCCTTTATTCAAAGGAGGGGGAAAAAAACCCACACAGAATAGCCAGTGCAGTAACAAAGACTTGTGTATTGGTGATAATCTTTTATTTTACTTATTTTAAGGAACTACCACCACATAGGCAAAGAAAAATTCTAGTTAGAGGACATGCTCAGGCTACATGCAACATGGTCACATACCAAAAGTGGTGAGTTTTATACCTCTAACTTAATGCTTCAACTTTTACTTTTCAAAGCAGTGTCTCTGCTTAGAATGGTATGACTGCAAACAGAATTTCTTCCCATATTTTCAGCAAGGACTTTATCTTTGATAAAAACTATAATTATCACTGGTTAAATGTTGATTTTTCTTTTCTTTTTTTTTTTATTCTCTGAAGTAACTATGTTTTCTATATACTTTTGATGTATTAGTTTGCTTTTACATTTTTTTCAGGTTTTACCTATAATACTTCCTTGTGTGTGTATATATTTATTAAACACACTGTCTGTGATGTTTCCAAAAGTTCAAGGTTTGATAAGTCTTTTTTTGGGCTCCCTAACCACAGCATTATAAGTATTGACTTGTACTGACTGGACTAGGTGAGCTGTTTAATCATACAGTGTGGTTGGCTTTAGATTCAGGAAGTTACTAAGGAGAAGTGGTTGTGTCTTTGGTTAGCCACACTTCCATCTTTTTATTTTCCTCGAGTGAACTTCAAGCTATAAATTTACAAAGCATTTTGGGGGATGATCTCCATCTATTCAGCATACCTTAGCATTTCATGCTTGTTATTGTATTTCGTGGGAACAGCCATGTCCTGTTTCTCGGGGAGATCTATTGTTGTGTTTATCAGTAATTTTTAAGCGTTTTGTGGAATATGGAGCTGCTCCAGATGATTTTAGTAGGGACTTTTGTGATAGGACAAGAGGTAATGGTTTTAAACTAAAAGATTGTAGATTCACACTAGATATAAGGAATAATTCTTTTCTGATGCAAGTGGTGAAACACTGGAACAGGTTGCACAGAGAAGTGGTAGATGCCCTATCCTTGGAAAGATTCAAGGTCAGGTTGGAGGGACACTGAGCAACCAGATCTAATTGAAGATTTCCCTTACAGGGATCTTTAAAGGTCCCTCCCAACCAAACTGTTCTATGATTCTGTGATACTGTTGCCTCTGCAGACAGATAGGGGATTCTGACTTTGGTGAAGCTCAGGCTTAGCATCCATAATCTTCCATGAGTGGTCTTAGTACAGAGCTATTGTACAGGTGGGAAACTATTACCATCTTTCCTCATTTTAAAAATCTAGTCCTTTATTTTCCCAGGTATTTTTACTTCCTATGTGTCCACAAACAGTTGGAGCGTTTATCTTGTCCATCTTGGAAATAACTCTCTTTGACCAAAGAGCCAAAAATACTTTTTCCAGTTGACCCTGCAAGAGACAGTCACTGACTGAAGTCAGAAGCTGTTGCTGTGTATGAAATATGCCTCACCAGCTCCAGCTTATCATTTCAAATTGAGAACTGTCTGCTTTTGCACCCCTTATTCTGGGCTGCTTTCATAGTGAGCATCCTGGTTTTGTGGTCTGATTGCTTGAGACATATAATTTCAGTTAACTGCAGCATCCAAGAACAAAATATATTATATGTGCCTTTTTAATGTTTGCAATGACAAAAGCACTTTGCTTTGCCTCTGGAAGGTATCCTGAAAACTGGGAATTAATGAATGGATCAGATCCTTGCAAGAGGTCCAATTTTGTCCAAACAAATTGGCATTAATAATCATTAATGTCATACTAACACTAATTGGGTCCTGCTGTGCTATGTGATATGTGCCCGTAATAACAGAAAATATGATAGTATTTCAGTTCCCCCCACTTCCCAGCAACACAGAGAGCTGTTTATTTGAAATCAATCTTACTGAACATGAGGTCTTCGATAGCTGAGGCAGTTCCTTTGAGCGTGTGCAGCAGACTCACATAACCAGTGATGTTACACTCTCATGAGTGTGAGATTTGAGGTAGGTATGACTGTCACAGTTAAGTAGTTTGAAATGTTTACAAGTGGTTTGGTTCTGAAGGGGTAGCCCAGAAGGCTGGGGATTTGTTGCCCTTTCTGCAGGTGCTGGCGGGGTTACCACTGCCAGCATTTGGCTGCTGTGGGGTTATTTGCCATTTGATATGTCTGTTCACTGTGGCTTCCTGCCTCTGAGAGGCATTAAATAATCAGCATAACCCCCAAATCCTTGCTTCTTAGCATAATGTGTTGTGGGAGGGTTTGTGCTGTATCCATATGGTATTCCTGGTTATGTCTAATTAGACAGATTATCTAAATGCAATTGTTATAGCTGTATTAGAACAGACTTGTTACAGATTTATAAAACCAGTTGAGAATTGAGCAAGCAGTGCAGTTCCCCTTAGCTGGATTTTTATGGTCCTGGTAAGGACCATATGTCCTTCTAGGTTATGTATTTGGGGAGGGTGATTATTACTGCCTTTTCTGTCAGCAGTGGTGCAGTGCTTTGATAAAAGGCTTTTCTGTTCACAATCAAATGACTAAGAAGTTATTTTTGGCTTTGTTTATGGAAAAAAAAGACATTTTGTGAGATTACAGTTGGAGTCTGTGGAGCAAAAAAGATGAATATTTTCTTGCCATCATAGAAGCAGACAGAAGGAGGACCTCTGAGATCTGCAGTCAGTGTGGGGAGCTGGTGCTCTGGTTTGAAGATGTAAGTGGCCATATGCAAATTCTCATCGTGCTTGCGCATGGTTAAAATTTAACTCCTTTTACATACTGGACCATGTGAAGATGAAGCATCATGTTGGAAACTGAGTGCTTCAACCATCATTGTTTGACAGCATTGTAGGATTATTTCTCCTTGATTAATTTCCAACTGAATTGAGATTGTGTCAGGAATGAGGACTCCTCAATCTAGACAGAAAATTTGGTGGAATATTATTAACAGTTCTGATAATTTTTTTTTTTTTAAAAAGTTAGTCTTTGGCTGCAGAAGTGAGGTGTTTTTGTGCAAAAATGGTCTTAGGAAAACAAAATTCTGTGGGAGAAAATGCAATGTCAGACAGAAAGCTGGCCTTGATGGAGTACAAGAGGAATATAGTTTGCCCAAATTCTATTTCAGGAATAGCTGATAGAGTCAGAATCATACATGAAAAAGGGGTTAAGGCTTATCCTCCTTTTCTAGTAGCATCTTAACATAATACCTGGAAATACCCACTACATTAATACCCAGTACATTAATGGAAATACTCACTAACAAAAAGACAGTTTGTGTCAAGAGAGTGTCTTCAGCTTTTCCCATTTTTCAGTAAACTTAAATTTATTCTGAAGTTAGAACTTTTTAGCATTTAAACAAACTTCAGGAAAAAAAGTCGCTTGCATTTTCATGGAAAATTGAGTTAGAATTATTTTCTGGTTAGTACATTTTTCTCTATACATAGTAGGGTTCCTTATGCATAGACTGGAAGAATGTTGTGCTTATTTTCATAACCTTTTTTGACATCACCCTGGTTCCATGAGGAATCACTCTTTTTTTCTGTGGTTGATACTGAATGTGTATTTGGCTCTGACTGAAATACAAGATGGTCAGAAAACCAGGGAGGTCTTCTTCCAGGAAACAGCTCTGTTTCTGGGGACAAAAGGTGATGAAATGCTAAGTGAGACAAATTTAGAATGACCAGGTCTTGTGTGGCTCAGGACCAAATACAGAATCTGCTGTCTCACACAGAGCTTGGCTGTTGTGACCCAATTTGCCTACTTTTATTTTAGGGCTGTTCTAAAAAGTAGGTGATTCCTGACACCAGCGACTACAGAGAAACAATTGTATGGCTCCTTGGCTCTGACCAGTACAGTGCTGGAAATCTAGGAAGGGGTAGGATTCATATCACACATACCATACCCCCATCTTTTTCAGAAGGTGAATATAATATGTTTATGTGTTCTGGTGTATAACATTTGAGTCAGTTTTGTCCACTTTATTCAAGTAAGGGAGTTTTTTTCTTCAAGGCAGTATTTCCTGTTTAAAATTATGGCGTATCAGTCAATATTTACCATTATACACTCTTTAATTTCAAAAATTTCTAAGTGCTACAAATTTTATAGCCAGAATGTTTGACATATAATCAAATGTGAAAACTTCTGGCTTAACCTCTCTGTAGTAGTCTCTAGTGTGTTCTGTGGGTAAAGAAATAGTATTTTTGGCTTGCTCAGTTCAAGAACTACAGAGATTCATGTAGAATTGAAACACAGTTGCATTCTGTCCAATTTTACATATAAAAACAAGTCTCTCAATCTTAAATTCCTTATATATATGATCACCAGGACTTTTAGCTCATTTAGCTGAACATATGACTTATTTTTGATTTTTAAATAATTTTCTTAAACTGGAGATAGTTGTGGGGAGGGAGGAGACTGCGTATGTATGAATCCAGGAGTCCGATAAATGTACATAACTATTATTGGAACATTATTTTCTACATTTTGTGATTCTAGTTTTCATCTGAATGCAGTTTGACACACATTAGCTTCACTGTTTTATAAATTAAAATGCAAAATGTCAGCAAATGAATGCGTTTTCTGATATAAAGCTCTGTAGATATGTTTTCATTTATATGTAGTATCTGTGTGTGTGTAAATATGTATAATTTTTGTAGCTTTCTAGTTAGCACCAAGTAGTGCCAAAAAGTTGTGGCTAATTGGAAACCAACAGGTTTTAGTAGGTAACAATTAAGACAATAGATCTTTCATTAAGAAACAAAATGAAAGAGCAAATTTTGAAGAAAGTATTTTAATAAAATGAAATAAATATCTTATTCATTCAAAATAATACTTTCAATTAGTAAATTCAGTTATTAAATTGATCCACAAGTGTTTTATGACCATTAAACTTTCTTTGTAATATGTAAGGAAAACATTTAGATTAAAAATAAGAGCATTTAATGGGATATTGGAACTCTTCCATAACTGGCTTTCCTGAAAAGTAATTGTTTCAAAAGTATCACAAACAAAATCCATTTTGCTTTTGGATAAGCTCAGATCTTTCTAGCTTTTTTTCATTGACTAAGAGTGAGGCTCTTTTGATAAAAGGTAAATAGCAACAAGAAGACAAAAGTGTTTTCTTCACCTCCTGTGCAATTTGGCTCAGACCTCTAGGGAGAGAGAGAGAGAACAAAATATTTCCTCTTTTTTTCACAGATTGATTTGTGCCCACGGTATGAGTTAGTATCATGAGAGAGGGAGACTGCACTGAATCCAGTCTAGGCTATTTTCCAATAAACTGCTTTCTTAGCAGGGGTAACACTGACAGAGGCTTGAGTTTAAAGGAACAACAAGAAGGAAGTTGTTCAGTAGTCTAAAACAAACTTTCAAAGAAGCAGGTCAAAGCAGGAAGTGTTTGCATGGAAAAGAAGCATCTCCCCAATGGAAACTGAGTATGCCTTTGATTCATCAGTTCACACTGGCAAAAGTTTGCCTTAGACTTACCTGTTCATGTTAAGAATCCAGAACTTGTATACATAAACATGTCTTCCGTGCATCTCTGGTGTGTTTCTAAGGTATTCTCTAACCAGTTTCTTTCTCTTCCTAGACACAAACATATTGAATTGATTTCCACCCAGCCAGGTTTTAATAATACTGCACCAGAGTGCAGGATTAATACCAGAGATGTAGTGTAAAGAAGTTGGTCCTTGCAGCACTGCTTTTACCACCTGTAGCAGACGTTCTGTCCTAGCTACCCTGGGATTTTCTTAAGGTTTATGGGATATAGTTTTATATAATATATAACACTGTAAGTGTTAGTTTGGGGTCTTGTCACAGGCTTGCAATCAAATTTACAGAAATATGTTTATCAAATTTACAGAAATATGTTTATCTATTACGTATGTTTGTCTGTCACATAGACAAATCAGTTCCAGTCAAGAACAAAATAAATGGGTATTCACCAAAAATCAGTTGGAAGGTCAATCAGAAGCACAAATTTTCTTCTGATTGGGAAAAATGCCTAAGAAGAATGGTATTTTAGAAGCAGACTCAGTAGAAAATAGAAATTAACAGTATTAAGTAAAAAAACCACTGGTCATTCTTTTCATGAGCTAGCCTTATGGAATCAGCCTAGGGTCTTAGCTACTCTAATTCACAATTTTCCAGGATAAGCCAGTACTGGATTCTTAGAGGAAGAATGAAGGAGCCAACATCCTCCTTGATATCTCCCTAGTAACCACCTTGACTTATGTCAAGGTAAGAAAGAGTTCAGGGCTTTCTAAACTGGAAGCCGAATCCCTTCTGCTTGTGCTCAGTAGAACCAAAGCATTTTCCACGGCATACTTTCCCTCTACCTCCCTAATTCCTGAACCAGGAGAAATATTAAATGTTTTCTTTTCATGATTGAGTAGACATCCCTTCATTGGTAATTTTTTTCCCCACCCTAAAGACCCATAGCTGTTATCATACATTGTATTGTATCATCTTACCTTGTTCTTTTTCTACACAAGAAGAAATATGTATCTTCATAGCTGAATTTTTAAAAGTGGGTGTTGATTAGATTTCACAGGGGAAAAGTGCACCAGGCTACAAGAGCGAGTATTTATTGCTAATCACAAGTGGGTAGAAATATAGCTCACTAATTTTATCCTAATGCACTTCAGAGAGAAAAAATCCAAGCAGTTGAAATAAAAGCATCACATGTCCTCCATTATTTGCTTGTGGAAACAGTAATACACAGTAGATGGTATTGCAAACATGAACTGGTCCTTTTTTTCCGTTGAAATCAGCGTCACTTGATTAATTTCAGTAGAAGAAGGTTATGCCAAAATGGTAAATATTGTGTGTGCATTATTCCAAGACTTGTGAAACAAATAACTGCAAGTCCTGATTCTATTTTTATAAATGCAAATTAGAATAAAAAATAGCTGTTAGTATTTCTGCTGAGCAATATTGACCTATGCATGCTTGGTCAGTAATTGCAGTGCTGCTCACTGACTAAAGCTATTTTCTCTAGACAAAGCAATTTTTAAATTATGTTGTATTTTTCCAAGTACTTTTGATAACTATTAATATGAAACTCCAGTCTTTCAAACTAACTTCTCTCAACAAAAAAACAAAGCCAAGACAAATTTACAGGTCTGGCAGTTATCTTCAATTGTTTGCCATAATTATCTGAAGTATCTGATGTATCCAGAATGAGAATGAATGTAAATGGCATTTCTGGAGTTGTGGCTTGTTTTGAAATTCCCATGTCCTGTATATATACAGTCAGGAATGTATTTATATCATCCTTGTAAGCCGGTTAAAAGAATAATATCCATTTGAGCTTTGAGTTTATATTTCAAGAGGATTTCAGAAGCAATACCAGGATTTCTGTTTCCTGAGGTGAACCCATGCTGACTCTGGCTTTGGAGTGGGCATTATGTCCCCTGGCATTAGAGACTGTGCTGTGCTATGGATATGTCATGGAAGGCAGTCATCCTGTGCTCCCTTAAATAGCCAGTGGGGGGAAATAGGTATTTGGGTGCAGTTCACCTGGCCTGATTTATAATTTTAGTTTCTAGTGACATGAACTGTCTAAAAGTATCAGCTTTTCTACATGCTTTTTGTGGGATGGTGACATGGTGGACAGTATCCATCTTTTGTCAGATGAATCCCATGCTGTGTGCTGCTGTCATGTGGAGCTCATTATACCACTGCACTGCCTTGCTATCAGCTCATTCTGCCTTGCACAAAACATAATTGTAGTAAACCCATTGTCATCAGAGGAGTGTGGGTTTTTTTTTCCTCATTCTTGGGGATTTTGCTTCAGGTGATCCAAATCAAGCAAAGGTCTCATTCGCGACCTTGGCAGAAGATAGTCAAAATCTGTTCCACTTTCATGTATTTATGGAGACTCACATGTTGTTTCTGCAGAAAGCGCCACTGCTCTGCAAGTCAGCAGGCAGAGTCTTGGATAACTCTTACATGAGTTGTTTTGCCTTTTTCCTTTGCCATAGGACCCATTTTTAATTCAGTGTTTATACTGCTTGGTCACAGGACTACTTTGTCTAAACTCAGCAAATATAGCACACATAGGTCTCACTGCAGGGGAAGTGTGAGATACACCATTTGTGTGTGTATGTACACAGATGTGTCTCAGACAGAGTAGACTTAAAACTTTTGTCATTGTTTCTAGTGCTTGTAGTTAGACTGTGTGGTTTCTTCTTATTTAAATTTGGTCAGGATTTTATCATCTACATTCTTGAGGCTTCTCCCAAGTGCTTCTTGAATGCAACGCTGTTGCATCTATTTTTTAAGGGAGCAGCTAGCATGCCACTTTTTAGGGGTTTTCCCCCCAGTCATGTGACATAGTAAGTTAACAAAAAAAAAAATTCTCTCTCTTAGACTTTTGAACTCTGCAAATGAAGACAGGCCATTTGTTGAACATTTTTCAGGCTTAAGAGCTGCCTTTTTGCATTTGC
Organism: Corvus hawaiiensis; assembly: GCF_020740725.1. Lineage (NCBI taxonomy): Eukaryota > Metazoa > Chordata > Aves > Passeriformes > Corvidae > Corvus > Corvus hawaiiensis. Next base: position 31,803,992 of record NC_063215.1, read on the forward strand.
TTTCCAGTTGACCCTTTAGTCCTATTTTGAGTTACCAGATGGAAACAAGGTTTCCCTTCAAAGGTTTGTTGCCGGCGTAACTGGCACTGACACCGAAAGATGAATACTCTAACTACTTAGGATAATGCCTACTTTGTGAGCTAAATAAAGAGCTAAATTGCAGAGAAGGATGTTGGATGAATGTGAATTATCAAGGGAGAAAAACCAAGATTATTAGGGTTGTGGAATTCAGACAGGATTATTGCCTTTTGCACCAGTAATGGGTGCACATGCAAATCATGTGCTGGCTCTTGGCTTTTTCAGTCCTGCTGATCCATTGAATGGTGCTGGTACTTTTACCTCTGCCTTGATAATGTATAGGGCTGTGGAAGTGAGAGGCAGGAAGCTGGAATTTTACGGAGGAATGATGGTTACTGTGTTCGCAAGAAATTTAGTATTTTGAGCTTGAGGTTGAGAGGCTTAGCTGCCTCTGGGGGAGTTATTGTTGGAATTTCTCAGCAAAATTCATGCACAGTTTCTGTAAATGAAGGAGAAGAACCTCTCTGTATCTAATATTGTATAATGGAAAGAATTGTTTATTTTGATATTTGATTCAAATGTGGAAGCATTATCAGTTGCTGTCCTCCAAAAAAGCTGATAATGCTTTTGAAGGTTACGGCAGAAGGAAGCTTTCAAAATTGTTCAGTGATAATATAAAAGCTGTAAGCTCTTGGTTTCTTACAGTTAGTTATGGCACTGAGTAATTTCTCAGTCACCAGGAGTTACACCATATCTAGTTACATGCAGATGCAATTTTCACAAACTATGTTTTGTGTGATTTAACTCTAAGAAAGACAGGAAAAGTTGGGGTATGGACCTCTGTAACTGACTCAGTGGGCTGAGCAGTCAAGACTGTTCCTTATAAATCAGTTTTCTGCTGTGATCCAGTAGCTTACTCATCAGATTTATTCTGAAGATACAAACAAACCAGTTCTTCTTCTGCAAGCCAGTGCACTGCTAATTTTACTGAAGAAAACAAATACAATTGTTTGATTAACCATAGACCAAAACCGCTAAGATGGCTCAGACTGCATTTATGCTGGAGCTTACATTTAGATTAGAGATCTTTTTGCTGCTCTCTGCAAACGCTGTCAACACCTGTCACAGATCTGTAAGAAAAAGGATTTCTGCAAGTTGGCAGCAAGAAAGCCAGCAAACTGCTGCTTTCAGTTCCCATGAGCTTTTATTGTCATAAAATCTTCCTACTTTGGGGGTAATAAAGGGTTGCACCATACACCGTAGAAGCATGACCCAAAGGTGTCTCTGCCTGTGATACATCAGTGAAGTGCTGTGCCTGAGTCCCCCCACCAGAAGTCAAAAAAGGAACAGGGAGAAGTCTTTTCAAATATCCTATTATTGTTTTTGTAGGCCCTGTAGCATTCTGCTTTGTTTTGAGTACTTATTCGGGTTGTGAAGTAAGAGTCTAGCCTTCAGTGAGTTGACTGCATCAGTGGTGTCACATAACACAGGATCTAGGGCACTTGAGCCCAGGTAGATTCTATTTTTAGCAACTGTGTGATTTCATGAAATTAATTTGTGGTATCTTAGATAAGAAAAATAGCTTTGCATAACTAAAAAATAGTAAGAATTAACTTAGGGATATACTCAATACTGTCAACTATCCAGTGCTCCAGTGGATTTCTGTGGTTACTCTGAAGTCACCAGCAGTGCTTTTCATGGACAGCAGAATATATAGTTTTCCTCCATGAACTTCACTTGCAGTTTGTGCTCATCAGAACAGACCTAAATTCTCCACCTACAAAACCATCTGATAGATTAGAAATGTCTACCTTTAAGAAAAGCAAAGCACACCATCCTATGCCATGTACCACACAGAACAGTAGACGATACTCCTGGCTTGTTTCCTGTGAAAACCATTCTCAGAATCAGAGCCCCCGCTGTGGAAGTTAATGCCAGAAGAGACCAGGCAAAGCCTGTGCCTGACTGTTTCTCATTTCTAACTGCTACATGAGTTTGCACAGCAGGCTTTCCAGGGAAGTTCCAGGATTTACAGCTAAATGAATATACTTAGGCTTAAAAAATACACTAACCAGATGTATGTAAGAATTCGTAATTCACACAGGACTTTACACCTCATTCATCTAAGTAATGATACTATTTGAGGTGATGAAATAAAATTTAGAAAATGAGTGATAACTGTAAAAGTGAGCTTTCTGGACTTTCTGTGGACTGCTGTGAAATTGTAGTAATCATCCATTATCGTCAAACAGTTTTTGCAGTACAGACAAAGCTTTAGGCATTGCTGTTTAAACTCTTCTTTATACTTGTGCATACTGAAAAGTTGACTTAGTTTGTAGCTTAATTAAAACCATCATTATAGAATACTTTCAATATGAAAGGGTCTCCTTGAGTTTCACATGTCAAAAAAGGTTAAACTTTTTTTCTGGCATTTTCATTTTGATCTTATCTTTGTAAATTATGACCCACAGATAATTCCCCCAACTGTAAAGTTACATCAAATGTCTGTGGATTTTATGGAGGGACGTTGATTTCTTTTTCTTACAGTTGCCAGCATGTTTATAATGAACTGAAATACCAGATAATTATTGTAGTTCAATATACTGTCAATGTCTAGTGAAAACAATTCCAAACAGCCTGCTATTTTCTTGATATTACCAATGCAATTTACCTATATAGGCTTTCTTATTCACTGTATATTTTAAAAACCCCATAGTTATTTCTAATTCTAATTTTGTATTCTTCCTACTTATTTTTTTTACTTCAATGAACACTATCTTTCATTTTAACCATACAGCTCTTTAAGCTCTGCTTAACAGCTTTTTGGAAAGGAAGACTCCTAAAATAGTAAACAAAAAACCCTATATGCATGAAACATGAACTTTGAAACTATTTTAATTCTATTTTTTACACTCTTTTACTACAGAGATTTCAAGGTCCTAAAGTAACAATTAAGATTATCTATAACTGTACAATTGGAGATGACCATGCATGATGAAAACCTGAGTGAAGGCATCTTCTGGTTGAACTAGCTGAACCTTACACAAGGATGCTCTATAGTTAGAAACAGACATCTAACTTGAAGCTTGAAACTAACGTGAAACTTCATTGCTGGTTTATATGCATTTGCTTTTGTGCCACCCATGTCTCTTGTCTCTCCTCCCTCTCTGCCCCCCATGTATCCATACATATGGATTATACTCTCTTTGGCTTGTTTTTTACTGTGCCAGAGCAGCCATTTGCTCTTACCCTCCTCACAGACCAGGTTCTTGGGTTTTTTTTTAAAACAATTGACTGGATTTCTCTATTGTATGCCAGATAAACCTCTCACCTATGCCTCTTGCTGTTTACTTTTCTGTCTCAATGGGGGATGCTACTTGGGCTGTTAGTTGTTCCATCTCTAAGGACATACACAAGGCCATGTTGTTCAGACCAAAGATGCATTACTTGTGGTTGCCAGAGTGCACAGGGATGGAAAGGTGACGTCCTGCTATGCTCCAGTGAATTGTGGCAGTGCTCAGCAGGGAGCTGCATTGACAAATGCTCTAATTGTACTTCAAAGCTCTTTCTACTTCGACATTCAATTCTCTTCCAGCATTAAGTTCTTCAGCTTGATGGTGCTTTTTGTCAGCACTTACTTTTCTAAAAGTGCTGGACATGGTATTTCTTTCAATGAGTGTTTCTTCTAGATTAGTCCTTAAGTGTTTGGGCGTTGAATAGTAGAAATTTCAATTTATTACACCATAAAAGTGTATGCATCTGATTGGTTAAATATTCATGCAAGAAAGCTGAACTCAAGGATTTGATCCAGTGGCTGTTAATGGTAAATTTTGTAGCCTGATGCTGATTTATGTTTGAGTAAGTCTGAAAGAGTTTTATATGCATTAAGTAAAGTTCAGTGAGGGTTTACACTGATATTAGTGACAAAAGTGGGTGTTATAAGACGTGTTAAGTCATCATCAGTGTGCTGATAAAGCATGGAGAAAATAAATTATTTTAAGACTATGACTATTAATGCAGCCTTTGAATTGAGATTATTTTTTAATCTATTTTATGAGAATGATAAAGTGGGATCACTTCACCAATCAGAAGTTGGGTATCTGGATTTAAGACATCTATCGTAGTGTCAGCAAGACTCAGCAACTAAAGCTTGTATGTACACCTATAGAGAGGACAATAGGCACCTTGAGAGGCAAAAATGTCATAACTATCATCTTTGATATTCATTTTAAGACAAGATAAAATGCTTTTTTCAGGCACCCAACTCTTTCACTTAGGTATGAGACAGACCAATTTGACTGTCCTATTTCCTAATATATGTGTGTGCATGTAGCAGGAGCTGGGTAGTGGACTTGGATTCATGCAAGGGCAACAAGAGAAGCAACATTTTTCTTAAAGACCTGATGAAGCCTCCTTGAAGTAGAAAACCTGTTGTGATTTTTGTAAAATATAATTCCACATAGGTGATGATGGCAGTTTCCTTAAAGGAACTGTTGAGGAGTTTTTATACTGGAGTATAAGTGAGTGCAGTAAATTAATTGCAATTAGCTGTCCTAGAGATGATAAAATAATCAGTGATTCATACTTATTTATGCAGACATCTTAGACAGCTGGAAACAGCACAGGACAGCCACATCAACTTTTCCTCCTATTAGAATTTATTCATGCTTTCTATTGGATGTTACATGAAGATTTTTTATATATACTGAAGACTAACTTTTTGAATCTAAATATTTAAGACAGGACAGCTAATGTGTATGGGCTGTACAAACCAGAAAAAGATGATTTCACAACAGTGAGTATTGAAAATTCGTAATTGAAATGCATAAAAACACTTCGTCATGTTTTTTCAGTTTTGATATGGCTTTTAAAAATGGTTTAGTATTCAAATTTCAGCAATGGAATTACTTTTTCTGTTTATAAGTAGTCATTTTTCCATATTCACAGTCAAAAAACTCTTCTAGAAAATCAGTGCTGGGGTTTTGGAGAGTTTTTCTGTGTTGCATGGACTTTATTGCTTGGAATCTTTGCACCCAAACACTAGTATGGCATAATTGCCATAGAAATAAAAGTTCAGTAAAGTTGTTTGGTAGGTAAACAGTATTCTCTTACAGAAAGTCATGTAATGGTATATGTGAATATATTTGCAAATTACTATACAAACAGTTTACTACATATATTAGCTTGGGAGACAATTCGCTGTAGTCATGAGTTATTGCCCATATTTGTGGTTCCTTATAATTTCGTGATTTATTAGAATTTCACTTTCCCTTTCAGAAAATTGCATTTTGCAAAAATCAGAAATGCTAAACAGCATTAAGAAGCCTTATTTGGATGAAAAATTGCTGGTACTTTCATAGTAATTCTATGAATATGGTAATCCTCTGTGTGTGCTAGCAGTCCTATTTGGGAATCAGTAACCTTTCCCAGTTTGTGCTGTACATACAGCAGAGCAAAGATATCATACAAAGATATCACATGAAGGGGTTAACTCTAGGTGTTTGTAATTGTAATGGAGATAAGATTCTGAATCTGATCTCTTTTTGATGTGGTTTTAATGTAATGGAATGGCAAGAGCATTTTAGAGGCCTAGACAGAGTACCGATCAGATTTTTTTTCTCAATTATTCATCAATTCCTGAAAAACAATTGAGAACACGAGTCTGTTACAATTTATTTGTGGCAGCCGTGATTCAGCAGGCCAAAAGTGGAGCTGTGAAAGTATTTCCTTGATTCTGTATTCTTTGGCAGTACCATAATGAGTAATAAAACACAATCTCTTTAGAAAAACGTGCTATCTTTTTTTTTGTATAATAATAATGAGAAGATTACTTGGTGCTTTTTATTGTCACATCAAGTTGCTAACTGTTGAAATACGAGGCTGTTGCTGTATATTAGTGCTAGGAACTAGACCATGTATGTGTGTGGCCTCATGTCTGACGTTGCATCTTTCCACCTTTTGTCATTACCACTACAAATAATTAGCTGTGATGTTTCCTTAATTTCTTTAATGCATTAATTAAAATTTATTTAAGTGTTAATAAAAAATATATACCTATTTTGTTTTAGAATGTGAAAGTTTTTCAGTCTCTTTTCTGTGAATATCGTAAGTATATATTTCTTCATGGAGTGTAGTGTAATAAATATGCATATAAGCAATAGGTAATTTCATTCTTCTGACACAGTAGTTGAAAATGATTCTCATCTTGTAAGCTTTGACCGCAAAATAAAAGCTCTTAATAAGTCTGCATAGTGTTGGAAGGAGGGGAAAGGGAGAGGGTGGTAGTGCCTGTAACACGTCAGATCAGCTGTAAAGCCATTCTTCACTTTATGTGAAGTTGCTATTTCATATAATTTTTGCTGTGGACCTTTTGAATTACTGTAGTGATGAAAGAAACCTTTGGTAGCTGCTTCTCCAGGTCCTCTACTACTGCATCATTGTGTTTGTTGTCAGAAGACTTAAACATTTGTGCCAATCATTTAAAAATGTGTCTCTATTTAATCACCCAAATAATCTTAATTTCTTCAATTTAGTATTTAAAGCTGGCAACGCCCTTTCTGAATTTGTAGTTGTCCTCCAACATTGTTTCACAGAAGTGCAAATTCTGTAGAAAGTTCCAGTTTGAGTAATTTAAATGATGATGGTAACTAGCTTTATCTAGTGCCACAGTGCTGTGTAGGACAAGGGAGGTGGTGCACCTTCCTTGCTCATTTCTGTTTATTAACAGCACAAAAAGAGAATTCACAATGCAACTGTGGTTATGAGTGTTTGGTGCATCAGTTACTAAACTTCCCATATTTCGAAGTAGGAAGATATCTGAATTTCTTTTTCTTTCTTATCTGATAGGGTTAATTCTTTTTATAATTAAAATATGCTTAGAGTATTCTACACAGCATCCTAAGTAGCATACTGGTCAAAGCTGCAAGAAGAGTTATTACTTCAGAACTATCTTTTGGAGTCCTGTCTCTTATGTGCTTATCTGCTCCTACTCTTCCAAACCATGCCAATGGAACACTCTTTATTCTTGAAAGGACATGAGTCAGTGGGCACGAACAGAAGCACACATTTCTTTATATATCCAGGCATGTGAAATTACTCTTAGTGTTGATTTTAACAACTTATGTGATAGGGATCTTTCAGCATTTAAATTCTGGCAGGAAATGTGCCTTTTTTTCAAAGCCTTGTTCCAAGTGTTTTAATTCCTCCTTCCCTGTTCAGGGTTTCTCCTCTTACACTAATCTCTTTAAGGCATAGTCTCTAGGACCAGAGGGTAGACCCACTTTGAAAATGGCCTCTGGCAAAATACAAAATAGGAATTTTGTGTTCTGGAAACTGGGTATTGAAAGCATGTTTGGGAAAATTGAGGTATTTGATAGCGTTAACCATGACATCAAACTTGCTATCAGTAGATTGGGTGGAAAACTGTAGAGAAAGTGTATATTTTGCTAGCTGTAAATGTAAAATGTAAAAATTAGATGAGAAATGAAACAGATTTAAGAAAGACTGTGAAACCCATTGTCATTGAACATGCATGCATCAGAAACAGATCACAGCTCAAAGGGCTGGTCAGTAAACCAGATAAAGTGTTTGACAGAGTGCTGGGGCAACTTGCTGGGTCCAGGCCCCTGGCTCAGGGAACAGGGCTGGAAGGGTAGAGCTGTGGAGGTGACTCAAAAGGCTTTAGTGCCACCAGACACAGGTTTTACCAGATGTATAGCCCTGTACTTGTGGTAACTTCTCGGTAGTGACAGCAGAACATGCATATATCTTATCTGCTGATTTGATAAAATTGAACTGAAAATTACCATGGTAACTCTATCATCATATGAATCAGCTGCCAATCTATGAGAGCATCACTGCAATTTTCTGGACTCTTTGTGCTACAAATGTTTTGTAAGAAACCTGGGTTACTTATTGTTGTTACTGTTCCAGGATTTGCTCCCTGAAGAAGTTCTAATGCGTGGCTGGAAAAAAGGCTATGCAGCTAAAGTATTGTGCAACTCCACAGCAAATTAAATTCCCTCTGGCAAATTATCTCCCCTTCCCTAGTAGCTGTGTAAGTATTATGTCATTAAGACATTTTCCTAATCCTCATATTTTAGTGATTGAACTTCTACTAGAGTACTGTGCAATTCTCCATGTGTTATCTTTGTCCCTGACTAAAACTTTGGTAGTGTAGAGAGATTATCTGTGAGAAAGAGCAGTATTGCATAGCTTGTAGCTACTTTGTCCTGCCATTGAGTCCCCACAAATTGATTAGGTTTTACTCTCTTGAATGCTCTGGGATACCAAGTCATCTACAAATGCTTCAGGAAATGATAATCATGAACTCATGCATGGTTCAGTTAATTTGCAAAATCTCTTGAGTATGGAACATTAATAATGAATTTGCAGCTGCAGATCTGATATATATGTATGTATGTACATATGTACGTACGTACATATGTATGTAGAGCTGCACTTTGCTGTGCAGAGGTACCCAAGGTAACTTGCTAGCTCAAAAAGAGAAGCAGTATAAACATGTTAGTCCAGCCTTCACAGGGTTTGTAAAGTATTGTACCTCTTACCACTCAATCATCCCACTCTAAACCAAAACTATCCCAAATAGCAACAAATCAGTTGAATACATAGGTATCTATAGTAAAAAATATTAAGGGGGTGAAAAATATTAACTCCCTCATTATCTATTTCAAAAGTAAAATTATAGTTATTTGCAATTAGTGTTTTCTTTGTATCATGTTAATGATCTAATATATTCTGGATATGTGACAAATACAGCGCTCATGGTTAAAAACAATTTTCTTGTTGGATACCCACTATGAAATGACTGGTGCAGTTGTGCCCGTTGAGAGCTTTACTGAAGTTCTAAAATTATTTCTAAAGTAATAACTACAACATTTCCAAGCTATTACCTGCCACAGTAAATTGCAAAATTCCAGTGTTAGAGAAAATGTGGTATCAAAGTATCTGTTTCACATTCATTTGCTATCCCTTTCCTATTTGTTCTACCATGCTGGCATTAATATGGGTTAATAATGTCTTATTTGCAGCAGTTTGCAATAGGAATGTCAGCTGTAATGTTCTGCGAGTTTGGTGCCTGCATGGTGGTGGGAGACACTGTGAGGAGTTGGGGCGGCACCACACATCCCTTGGGCATCATGACTCTTCTGCTCTACCAAAAATTTTGCATTTAGGAAACCAGACCAAAATGCTTTGTGTTTGTCATACACGTATCATGCCTGCCCGGAGGGGTCAGCAGCTCCCATCTTGCATTGCAGTGCTCCTGTGCTGATGAAATGGTGTCTGTGGGAGTGGTGGCTTTCCCATGGTGATGTCCAGGGGCTCTTGCAGGGGTGAAATAACTTTGCAGAATCCAGCACTGTTGCAGTTCTGTTACTTTGATCTTTCCCACAGTTTCCTAAATATGCAGCAATGTAAATATATATATTAACATCACTGTTAGTAATAAAACTATTAAAGTTGACAAGGTACTGCTGCCACAGGGGATACTAAAATGAGCCTGTGAAAGGCAATAATGTTCTGTAGTGTGCACTTCTAGGGTGCACTCAGATGCTATTTAATGCTGATTGTCTTACTTGGGACAGAAAACTGAGACCAAACAGCATATATAAAAATAGCTGCTCAAGAACAAATAATTTCTGCTATTTACTACCCTTAGGCATCTTTTAATTCTTAAAATTAATTGAGATGGAACAGCTGATGCATATCTTGTCTCCAAATTCCAACATTTTCTCAAGGCCTGTAGGTCCCATTTGGATTTTTAAAAGCATTTCTGTTGTTACCTAAATTGTAAGTTCAAAATCAACTCTCAGTAGTGGATATTGCTGGGACCAGATAACTACTAGCCAGGCATTTTGTGAGGTACAGAAGAAAAGGAAAACTGGTCTCTGTTGAGCTGTTTGTAGGAGCAGAGAAGAAGAAGCTTTAAAAATTCAAGTTACTGGATAAAAATATTACTGGAAAAAATAATCTTAAAGACTACTGTATTCAACTTCAGGCATTCTTTTAGATCCTTGCTGTAGGTGTGTTAGTCCTGCTAACTAGTCTGTGCACAATTCTTATTGCATGGCCTTCCAGAATCCCGTGTGTATTTTATCTTATGGTAGCAATGCTTGAGGGAAGATACTGGTCCATTAACAATCAGACCTTTGCAAGACAATATATGCAGTGAATGGTATTCTGGAATTCCTTTATGAGAAGTAGCTGTACTTCCCATTGTTATAAATGCTCAGATGTATCAGAATTTCTCTTCCCAGAACTGACCACTTTTTGTTTTAATGCACAGTATGTTAGATAAACTTAAATTACATACTATGAGGAAAAACTGTTCCCTGGGGTAGCATTCTTCCAACATGAACTTAGTGCTAGAATATGTATTTTTAATGACAGAGAAATTGCAGGCTGTCACATAGTCATTTAGCAAGGCTAGAGTATTCTGAGTTTCAGCTGCCATTCTTACTGATTTAATAAAAATACCCATAACTGAAAAGAAACTTTTTTTAAATATAATTTGATAAAAAGAAGAAGGTGCTTCAAAATCTAAGCATATGAACTGTAGAAACTGAAAACAGGGTAATGTGAAATACAGTTTGGGATAGCAAAGCAATTTTAAATGGTGGAAAAATGCTATCAATAAAATACATAAGGGGAGATTCTGAAGTCTATCCCTACTCTGGGAAATAAAACTGAAGTTAAATTTCATGGTATGGTAGCAGTTTAGTGGCAAGGTAAGGCAGATTTATATGAGAATCCAATGCTGAACTTGGTAAAGCATTTGTACACACAAAGGAGAGTAAGGAGAGACCATGGATGGCTCCAGTCTGCACAAAATGCAACTGCAGCCTTTAGAGGGAGAAGCAGCATTTTCTTCTCCTACTTGAGATGATTGTTTGCCATCACAGAGAGCTTGTAGGGAAGGAGCTATGAAAGAAGCCATGGAGTTTCTAGACATGATAAGTAATAGTTTGCATTTTTCCAGTGTTATTCCATAGAATCTGACAGCTGCCTGCACCTACTCCATTCACTGCATGTCATTGTTAATGTATTGGGCTATCACACCATTCAGTAATAACGCTGGAGTCTGTAAGGCTGAACTTAGTGGAGAAAACATTGAAACTATATGACATTGAGTCTTTACCACCTACTTTTCTACAAAACCAGAAATCTTACACTTTTAAGCTATTTGTAGGCAGTTCTGTGAAGGTGGGGCTTGTGTGGGCAGCCCTGTAGTTGGCCATGATGAGATGAAGAGCAAGGAATAGAGCAATGGCACATGTCAGGGAAGAAAGCTGCCTAGGAAAGCACTGGGGGCTGTATTACTCCCGATATGCTGTGACGGAAAAAGGGGTTTTTTCCTTTTGGCATATATGATCTCCCATCATAGTGGAAAGTCTCTAGAGTCTAGCATTTTCATGACAGTGAAATTTAAATGTTCAAGAATATTAGGGATTGTTTCTGAAGTCATTTGGGTATTGGTAGAAGTTCTCTTGGTAAATGTTTCATGCATTTGAAATAGTTATTGTTTCTTCTCAGAGAACTTTTAACTTATGGACAAAATTTTAAAACAGAGGGAGAAGTTATTACTGTGGGGGACTGTGCATGATTTTGTCTTTGTGTAGAGGAGCAGTCCACAAAGGATGTGGTTAGACACCAGTGGGATCCTCAACTAGGCCTTACAAGGTCATCATACTATTTGGGGGGCTGTTAATGAGACGACCATGGGACATAGGAAAAATTTCAAATAATGTGAAGGGATGTGGAAAGTACCTATCTTTTGGACAAAATTTCTGCAAATGTTCACGGGGGGCTGAACATGTATTCCCTTCTTAGTTTGCTTTTGGTCTCTACAAAATTATATTAAATGATGCATAATATTAAAGGAATTAGCAATGGAAAAATATTTTTCTTAAGTAATTGAGTAGAATGGCTTTTAGGTAATTTGTGAGGGTTTGATTCATCTCGGAAGGGATAGATGGAGCTCTTGCTGTTTTTCTACAGACTTTGTTCTTTATCCTATTGAGTAATTGAAATTCAGAATTCACACATATTTGATTCTTTGATATATATTTTCATTAAAAGCTTGCCAGTAGTGTGAGCTCTGTATGTTTTCGAGATATTCATTAAATGAGATTTGTAACAGTTTACATGATATTTTGACAGTTTACCAAACCTATCAGTCAAAAGCAGATGGCCTGCGTTTGTAGGATTTTTTGGTTAAAATGAATATATTTTCAACATGTGTATTTCATTTGTAATATATTTGCTAGCAAGATTTTTTCCTTAAAACTCAGTTAATCAACCTGCAATACCATCCTATACTTCAGCGTGATGCTTGAACCCCAAGATATTATCTGTCTGCAGTTCATTTCAGTAATATATGTGATTATACAGCAAATTAAATTATGTCATATATCAGACCTAGGACACTGAAAATACAGCTGTATTCATTTTTCACTTCTTTATACCTCCTTATCTAGCCACCCCGTCAGGAACTTAGTGTGCTTTTAGACATCTGGGTCTCCCTGGTTTCAATGCCTTGCTGTTTTGGTTTGTTATTTAATGTGGATATGTTGGTCATCTCATATGGAGGAGAGGACACGTTACCAGGTGTCTGTCTGGATTATGGTACGGTCCAGCCAAGACAGGAAGGAGGAGAGGAAGGGTGTGGAGAGATGAGGGGGCTGAATCAGCAGTGGCTTAAAGACTGGTAACCTGGTGGTCACCAGAGTTTCTCCCATGAGCGGCCACAGTTGGGAGCTTTCTTGATGGGCTGCCCACATCCCAGTTTTCACAGCTGCAAAAGCAGTAACATGAAGTGCAGGACTGTGGCCAGGGCACAGGCCTGTGAGGATGCCAGTAGCTCTGATTTCAAATGGATTTCTGCCTTTTATGCAAGATGGGAAAGCAGGAGACCCCAGTGCGCATGCACAATCTGTGGCATGACAAAGGGAAGCTTGGATACCCGGGCAGAGGCACAGCCTTGCCCACTGCCCCAATGCAGACAAAGGTAGTGGCAACAAGACCAGCATCCTAGGGCATTTCAAAATGAAGACAGTTGCTTCTATCTGCAAGAGTAATGTTGGCACACGGTTCTCAAATTTACTTATATATTATATAGATTTATTTTAGCTCAGGCATCATCAGTTATATAGCTACAGTTTCTACCAGTTCAAGGGTTTACTTATTTTCACTAAAACTTTAATGCAAGTTCTTGTGTAGTACTAGAAATAATATAGATAACTTAGCTTAGGTTTTAAGCAATCTCTGCTTAGTTTTTGACCAGGAATCGTTGTCCTGTTTTATGTTCCATATCACTGGCAGACAATAATAGTCTTATTGTCTATAATAATAGAGAACTTAGTAGAAAAAAAACTTAATGATATGTGCTGGTAACATAGCAATTTAGTAGATTAAATGGTAGAAACTATGCTGAGGGAATATTTTATATAAAGATTTATATGCATAAATACATAGAGAAAAACAGCACTTTTTCTGGTGTGTGTTTTTGCTTTTATTAGCATATTTTCTTACACATTTAAGTATGTCCAACAGGCCATAAACTAGTTGATTTAAACTGAAAACAGTTAGAGAAGTTTATCTGTGTACTTTTATAATCTGAACTATTAAAAGTATACAGGTACTGTACATGTACTCTTTTTCCAGTAGCCAGGTAATTCAATGTTTTTCCACTTAATGTTAATTAGAAAGAGAAATGAGTAAGAAGGAAAGGTTTATCTGGATTTATAATGGCTTAGGTTTTCAAGAAGGAACTGTTGGCCAGACAAATCGGCAACAGTGATACCACCATTGCACTGACATTTTAATTCAGATTTTGGGGGAAAAAATCATAACAAAAAGTTTTGAAAGGACAGAATTGAAGAATTCTTGGATTTTTAATTAGGTTTTTTTATTAACACAGGTACCTATTCTCTGAGATCAATGTAATAATTTGCCTAGTGGAGCTTACTCCATTCCTCATAGGTTTCTTTCAGTATAAACACAGAGGGAGAGTTGAGTGGAAACTCAAAATCTTTAAAAAATATTTTAGTGTCTGTAGGTTTCTTCATGAACCATTCTGAGCCATTAGATTTTTTTGTGCAGCAGAAAGGCTTGTTCTAAAAATAATTTTATTCTCATTCATCTAAAAAGACATTCATTATTCTGCTGTGTTGTTATTCTCTCAAATTTTCTGTCTCATGATCTATTTTCTTAAACTGGAATACTGATTCAGATGAATGTTGTTAGTGAGTGTGAAAAGATGTTTATGATTTTTTTTTCTAAAAGCATCTCCCCAAGAAGAAAAATCGAGAGGATCTTGTAAAACCTATTCTCCACTGCTATTACAAGCTTTGTCCTAAAATGCTTTGAGTTTGGGAGTAAAGGTAATCACACTTTTAAAACCATATTACATCTAATTTAGCAACTATAACAGCTAACTGTTTTGATGGTATATTTAGATAGCTTGATTTCAAACAATTAAATTAGTACTACTCAATACAACATAAAATATATTATCCAAAGTTCATAAATGATATTTTTTATTGGACAAATTATTATATAGTGTTACTACTGTGAACATTCAGAATTAGGACAGAAAATAAATAAACTATTAATTAAATTTCTTCAGAAGAAAATACATCAGATTTGGGGAGATGTATAAAAATGTAAATTGGAGTACGATAGATATATACAGAGAGCCAGGTCATTTTCCAGTGGTAAACAATGTAAAATTTATTACCATTTTTAATGGCAATTATATATAATAATAGGAATTTATGCTCATTTCTACTGCTCCCTCTCCTATGAAAAGTCATTACTTTTAAACCAATAAGACTGGAGAAATCCACTATTAAGTACAGTTTTTCTTACCTTCCTCTTTACTTAATAGTACAACTGAAACAGATGTCATGCAAACCATCTGTGGGTTTCTTTTACCTGAATATTATCACCTTTTCAATTTTACAGCAGTAAAAAAATCCATTCTTTGGATACCAACTTCTTTGAGGTTAATATCCCCCTCCCTTGCTGGCCTCTGGTAGGAGCCTTGTCCTCCCCGTTAGTTCTCATGATAATAGTCTTTACCTGATGTTCTTCTCTTCTGTCTTCCCTACATTTCCTTTCCCTTGCAAAAGGAAGAGCAATGATTCTTCTTCAGCTTAGTATCTTCTTACCTAGCTGGTTTCAAGTCAGGGTCAGCCTTTTTTTTGGTTGCAGGGTGTCACAGGCAGAGGTGACTCTCCTGGCTGAGCAAAGATCACCCATCCCAGCACCTCCAGCTGTCCAGAGTGTGGCAGCTTTGTCAGGACCCAAGGAGTTGCAGGGTCGGCAGCAGAGGTAGCGTTACACCAGAAAGCACAGCATCAGTGAAGTTACATTGCTGAAAATCCAGTAAATAAATAGGAAGGCCAGGCCCGAGCTGTGGAAAACCATCTTGGCTTTCCAGGAGGCTACCCAGGAGTGCTGCCCCAGAAACTGGAGACACCTCTTCACTCTCGCTCAGCTGCATCTCAGTGATGCTACTGGCACGCGTGGTTTGGCTGGACTCCCAACATTCATTTTTTTTCCTCGGTGTCTCCTTGCTTCCTCCTTGCAAAACCCCAAGCACACGGCTTATAGTCACTGTGCTGATAGAAAGCAGGACCTTGGAAAGCAGCAGATTAGCAGCTGTTTTGTGACATTCCAGCTAAACTTAATCCTCAGATACACACTTCCACTTCTGTTCCTTCAAAATCGGCTTTTTCTTAAGACATTCTATGTGTTGTTGTGAATGCCTATTTGAGGCAAAGGTGCTTAAAAGAAAACAGTGCATGTCTGATAAGAATATCCATGTTCAAAAAATTCAACAATTTAAGCTCAGCATTGAGGTGGTTTTCCAGAATCAAAAATAATTGGTTTTGGAAAATTAAATTGCATTTCAACTAGTGCAATTCAAGGAAATTTTAAAAGCAGATGTAAAAAGTAAGCCATAGGATAACGTGTGCTTGAGGGAAGCAACTGATGCAAAGACTTTCCTAAGATCTTGCCATAGCTAATATTACATTGTGTAAATTAAGATTTTCTTTCAGTACTGAAAATAATAAGTCTTCTTTGAAAAGTTACTAGCTTTTTCTAATTTCCTGTGCTAATAATATAATTGCATACTATTAAAAAAATGCTTTAATAAAACTTACGAAGTTTTTAAAAATGCAATACATCTAATTTCAGAGTTCTATTAAAAGTCTGCAAACAGACTATAAAGCAACTGCTTTTACTTTAGTTTGAATCCCCGGCTGTTGTTCATTATCTGGTCAGTTAAGTGGATTTGTACTTTCTGTGTCTAAATCCAAAATCTTTTTTTCTGTCCTACAAAACTCTTCTCAGTCACCTGAATTAGGGAGCAGAGAAGTCCTGGTTCATCTCCATTTGTCCAGCTGTAATAGTGCACAGGAGAAAGTAGCTGAATTTACCAGATTTATCCTATGAATGGCACTGAGCTACAGTATTTACACCCCACATCTCTTTACATATCCTGTGCTGGAAACATTTCAGCCAAGTACCTGTTAGGTTTCATGCTTCATATGAAAGCATAACTCACAGTGTAGGGAGAAAATCTCATCATGGCTTTAAAGGTATCTCCAAGCTGAGATGGGACCTGAGGAGCTCCCTGCTCTGACCCTGGCAGTCCTGTGAGCCTGCTGAAAACTTCCCAGCTTTCTCCTGTGGCCTGCGGTTGCTGCAACTCCTTGGTGTGACTCACTTGTTTCTACTCTGCCTTTTCTACTGATGGCATGTCCCCTTCTGAGGGCTTCTCTGGGGTTCTTGGAACACAACTGTGTCTCCTTTTTATATATATTATGTTCTGTTAGAGGTGTGATGCCCAGTGACCTCAGAGTAGTCTTTGGGAAGCAGATGATATGAGAAAAGGAGCCCCAGTAGGATCAAAGATGTGGCATCTGCGCTTCTGTCTCTCCAGAGACATGGGCAAAACAGGTAGCAGGGAGAGGGTTTTGCCACCCAAACAGACCCCTTTCTTTGTAAGATTGAAAAAGAACGTAGGTAATTGTAAATAGATAGGTGTGCTGGGCTTAATTCTTTAACCTCATAGATGCCTCACATAAATGAATTTGGACTTGTAGTAATATATTTTACAGGAAATACTTGCTGTTCTTACTGCTTCTACAATATATAAATGGTCTTAGGAGGGCTGGTAATTACATTGGTCTGCCTTTTGGGAGGATATATTCAGCACACAAAATTGTATCTTCTTGAGGCGACTTAATTTCTGCTTTTGTAGTGTTTTATTGTCCCTTGAATAATTAACCTTTGTGCTTAAAGGCAGGTATCATTCTTTTTGGTCTACTCTCTTCCTAGCTTTAACTGAGTTCAAATCATCAGCTGCTGCATTAAAGCAATGAACATATTGCTTTGTGTTGCAAGATATTTTACAGTTTATACCATGTTTTCACAAATTTGAGTACTTTGAATGACAGTTCTACAATTTCAAATACCTCCCAGTTAATAAACAAAATAAATAAATGTGCAATAAAGAAGTAAACAGACCATGAATCTGAATCACTTCTTGTTTTTCAAGCTGAATTTTTCAAGGAAATTAGTTTACAAACTAGATTTTGATGTCTGGAGTCCGTCAGTCTCTAGGAGAAAGAGTTGTAATTACATTCTGTCTCAATTTATGCTGTGTGTCTGCACTCCTTTTTAGAATTTTTCTTTTTAATTCTATTATATTGAACTTAATTTTACATGACAAGTAGCAGAATCATGCAGATAAATAACAGAAGAAATACAATTGTTCTGTAAAGACCCCCAGAGTTTTCTGTAAGGAAGCTCTTCCACAATTTTGTCAGCACTTTCTGATTTCTTTTCTGTGCTTTCTTGAACTTTGAAATATTGAACTTTCTTCTCTTAATAATGAAAAAAATTTATTATAGTTACATATTAATCTAAAGTTAATTTTTGTCATGATTTGAAATCATGATTGCCTTAATTACATTGATAAAGTTATACTCTGTAATTTTCAAAATCTGAATAATCTCAAGAGTGAAATGCTTTACAGGATCCATGTTTTCTGTTTGACTTTAAGAACAGGTAAAGAAAATGTTTGGTGAATGAACTCCATCCTCAGTTGCTGTGAAACAATTAGCCGAGCTGTTTGTTCCTCATATAAATTGTTTATTTGTAAAACTCAGAGCTATTTAGAGCAAACTCAGAGTGTAGAGATCTAGGATTTTATAGCCTAACTGCTTTTCCTGACATTGAGTATACTGGAACTAGA
The DNA here is from genome assembly GCF_020740725.1 of Corvus hawaiiensis. Classification (NCBI taxonomy): domain Eukaryota; kingdom Metazoa; phylum Chordata; class Aves; order Passeriformes; family Corvidae; genus Corvus; species Corvus hawaiiensis. Next base: position 31,822,299 of record NC_063215.1, read on the forward strand.
ATTCTTAATTTAGCATTACATCGGTATTTTATCTTTCAGTCATATTTTACTAAATTGCAGGAGTTCTTTTCTTGATTTTTTTTAGATGAAATGGATCTTTTCTGAAAGTGGTTCCATCTGCTCTGTAGTAGCCCAGTTGCTGGTATTCATGCTGCACTTTTCATGCTCTTGTGATAGCTTTCCAAGAACTCTGAACTTCAGGTAGTGTTTTGAGAGATAAGATGCATTTTATATCCAGTTTTTTTGCTGGATGTTTAAAAAAACCTTTTCTTGTCATAAAAGGGGAAGAGGATAAGCTCTGTAATGGCATAGCGGCTTAACTAGATGAGTTTTAATGTACAGTAATCTCCCCTTTAATGAATAGCATTTAGTACAATTAAATTGTGTTAAAGTATGCTTTTCTGCTGTTCCTTATTATTAATGCCCTGTGGACTTGTGATGCCATGCTTATCCATAGCCACTATTTGTTAGCACTCTGCTTTTCTTCCATTGTTACAGAGGGTAAGAGTGAAACAGTGTCTTTTCATTATCTAAAGTCAGAAAGGTGTATGTGGAAGTGTGGTTTATACATCTAAGTGGCCCGAAGCCCAACTTTGTGCTGAAATAGGATACAGAAAATAAAGCTCTGGGATAGAGAACAGACCTTTTTCTCCATCACTTCAAGAATGCCCCATCTATTTGTTGTGGGTATGCACAATGGTGAAAGCAGCTCTAAGTCAGATACTGGCTGGGTGCAGTATAACCAGTCTTGCCAAAATGTGTCTGGGAAAAAGGTAAATATGCTCATTATGTGACAGGAAAATATTGACTGGAAATCATGGGCTGATCTTGATACTTCTGGCCACCCACATTCAAGAAAGAACAAGCCCAGCTAACATGTACTCAGCATGATCCTGTACAAAACAACTGGAATAGAGGAGCAAGGGACTAAGCCATTACCCATCATATTTGAGAAGTTGTAGAGTCTGGTGAGGTTCTCACTGACTGGAAAAGGGGAAACATTACCCCCATTTTAAGAAAAGAAAACAAGGAAGACCAAGGGAACTACAGGCCAGGCAGTCTCACCTTTTTACCCAGCAAGGTCATAGAGCAGATCCTCCTGGAAGCTATGCTAAGGTACATGGAACATAAGGAGGTGATTGGTGACAGCCAACATGGCTTCACTAAGGGCAAATCCTGCCTGAGATATTTGGATGACTTCAGCAATCCACTGACAGAACACTCTAACCAGTGTTCCCTCAGTGGATGAGGGTAGAATGACTGACATCATCTACCTGGACTTATGCAAAGCATTTGACAGCCTCCTGCACAACATCCTTGTCTCTAAACTAAGTGACATGGATTTAATGGATGGACCAGTTGTTGGATAAGCGATTGGCTGTATGGTGTCATGCTCAGAGAGTTGTCATAAATGCCTCAATGTCCAAGTGGAGAGCAGTGATGAGTGGCATTCTTCAGGGGTTGGTATTGGGAATGGCACTGTTAGACATCTTTGTGACATGGACAGTGGGATCGAGCGCACCCTCAGCAGGTTTGCTGATGACACCAAGCTGTGTGGTGCAATTGACACATTGGAGGGAAGTGATGTCATCCAGAGGGACCTTGACACGCTTGAGAGGTGGCCCACATGAACACAATGAAGTTCAACAAAGCCAAGTGCAAGATCCTGCACCTGGGTCAGGGCAATCCCAAGCATAAATACAGGCTGGGCAGAGAATGTATTGAAAGCAGCCCTGAGGAGAGGGATTTGGAGGTGTTGGTGGAATGCGAATTTCAGTATGACCCAGCAACATACACTTGCAGCCCAGAAAGCCAACCATGTCCTGGGCTGCATCAAAAGCAGCATGACCAGCAGGTCAGAGGAGGTGATTCTACCCTCTGCTTCACACTCATGAGACCCCACACTGGAAATACTGCATCCAGCATAAGAAAGATGTGGACCTGCTGGAGTGAGTCTGGAAGAGGACCACAAAGATAATCAGAGGGTAGGAGCACCTCTCATATGATGACTGACTGAGAGAGTTGGAGTTTTTCATCCTGGAGAAAAGAAGGCTTGGGACAGACCTTATAGCAGCCTTCCAGTACCTAAAGGGAGCCTATGAGAAAGCTGGAGGAGGATGTTTTACAAGGGCATATAGTAATAGGGCAAGGGGAAAGGCTTTTAAACTGAAAGACAGTAAATTTAGATTAGATATGAGAAAGAAATTGTTTACTGTGAGGGTGGTGAGGCACTGGAACAAGCTGCCCAGACAAGCTGTGGATGCCTCATCCCCAGAAAAAGTTCAAGGCCAGGTTCTGAGCAACCTGGTCTAGTGGAAGGTGTGCCTGCCCATGGAAGAAGGATTGGAACAAGACAGTTGTGACAGTCCCTTCCAACCCAAACCATTCTATCATTCTATGAGTGATATGTAAAATGAAGCAGACACACAACACTGCAATTTCAGATTGCATTTACATTACTAAATGCTAATGTAAACTATCGAGAGCTGGGCACCCATGTCAGCGCTTGAGTCCGTGTCCTTGGTTACTGAGCATGGGATTAACTGTGTTGGGGTTAGTTGTTAGTGGTGTCCCAAGCATGGATCAGGGATACCCCAAGGCACTTCCCTCCTTATTCCCAGCTGACTGGCTCCACATGCAGGGAATAAGCCTAGGTCTGTTTTGTTCTTAAGCACAGAATATATCCCACTGAGTACTCTTCAGGTCATATCCACCAGCTCCAGCATTGTAGACACAGCCCACAAAGTTGAAGTATTTGTTCATTTTGATACCTCTTATTCCCTCCTAAAGATTGCTCTTTTAACTCAGCTACAGGTCAGTGCTCCCAAGGATATTGGTAACACATGGGAGCACCGGTGGACACTTGGAAAAAGTGACCAATGCACAGCATCTCTTTGGTCTCACAAAAAAATTAAAGCCTAAAAGAATAACTTGCTGCTGGTCTGCCTGCAGGGAAAGGGGGCTTCATTAATATCTTCTCACGATATTCTGACACCATCAAAGAAACAGAACAAAATGTGAGTTTAGTTATAGTACTGTAAGAAAACTGCTGGTCTTTGAGTAGAGCAGTGATAAAGTAAATAGAAAGTGCAGAGAGTATGCCACTTCTAACAAGTGCAAATCAGAGATATTGCTATTTTTTTATTAGTAAACCATAAGGTATGTAGCCAAAATAACAATATGTCTTTTATTCTTTCATAATTAAAAGATAATATCCATGACCTGAACTTTATATTTAGCATGAGATAATTTGGAAATAAAAGATCGGGTGTTCAGTAAAACTGAAAGAAATATTGCACTTTCCCTTCACAACGGTTTTCTTAAAAACAAATTGCAAACTAAAGACTTTAAGTTGCTAATATGTCATCCAAGATATATCAGATTGAAGTAGGATGAATAGTTTTAATTATGTGTAAATAGATTCATTAAGAGGAATGCAAAGGTCCAGCAATTCATTCTGTGAGATTAGATTAAGAATATTGTGTTTAGAGTCTTGTATCTTAATGGACAACTTTAATTTCTGTTTATAGCTATTATTCTATTTCAAATGTACATTAATCTTCTTCTTAGTGAAATGTATCCATTTATCTAACAAAAGGAAATGTTATATGTTCCTAGCTATTCATGCAATTATTTGAAGACAGTGGTGATTTAAATTTTAGGTTGGCAATAAATAGTTTTTACTTTGTACTTGTCATTGTTTCCTTGAGTATCTCTAGACAGTGTTGAGCATGATAAATTCTCTTCTGTAGAGGGGAAAAATGACTATCTAAAACAGGGGAATGTTAAAGGCATTTATATACAACTTTTCGGTGTCGTGTGTTCAAATATAATGTCTGCTTTCCTGTGTGAACTTACTTAGATGAGTTTTAGCTTACCTTCTGATGAGATGATTCACACACCTCTACAAGACTCCTCTTGTATGTGATGCTAATACCTATTCTTACACACAAGATCATTTTCATGCACATACAAGTAATACCTATAGCTGCAAGCTTAGAAACAAGCTAGACTGCTTCCACTTTGGAGTATTGCACTTTAGGATATACATACTGACATGTGGTAGTAGTGGTGTGCAGACTTTCTCTTAAGTACTGTCACTCTTGATTATGTAGGTGTAGATATGATCAAAACCAAACCTACTACATCCAGGCTTGTTAATCGAGGATAACATTGCAGTCTCACTGGCAAGTTAGTTTCAGTTACAGTTCTTAGTATATTCCCATGCAGTTGCCTTGTATGTTGTGTTTCTCAGGGGTACTTATATATAATGGTTACCAAAAGATGGAAAACACAACACAGTAACACAGAAACAGCCTCTGTGAAGGGAAATTATTGTAAGAACACTCATGTTATTTTTTTGCATTAGTCAAGAATGTGTCTGTTTTTCTTGAACATCGACTATGTCATCCATCATCTTTGTGCCGATGACTGACAGATCTGCTCTGGACCTACTTTCTCCTATCTAGGACTTGCTGTTATTTCTTCTTGCTGAGTTGTCTCTAACTGAAATATGAGTTGAATTAATTTTTTCCCATTCAAATGTTGTCTGATGTCTCCTTTCCTGATATATATGGAAAGCTGTATCAGTATAAACCAGCATGTTGGCTAATGGTCCAAGTGGCATCTTTGACTCGGTCTTTGCCATAGCAACACATTGCCAGCCCATGACAAGACTTACAGGTCATCTCTATGTGTGCTCTCCAAGAGAACGCTCTTTTCCTTTCATCCACAGACATAAATCCCTTATTTGCACCATCACTGTATTGCATTGTGATTATTGCAAAATCACTTTCTCTAGGTTTGACAGGTGCAGTTCTGCCCTTACAGCATCCATGTAAAATAAGGATGATACAATTATCTGTCCAGCCAGTCTGTTTGGCATTCTCACCCTATGTCCATGAATCATTACACTGGCTCCTGTGTCTCTGTGGCATTAAATTTAAATGCTTTTCTTCACTTTTAAAGTTTTTTTTAAAAAGTCTGAACACAGTTCATCAAGCTTGTGGCTCAGATGCAGTAGATGAGTTCCTTGAATAATATATTCTAAGACATACTATATGAAAAATATATGATTGTCTCATCAGTTCAAAGCTTTTACTTAAAAGTTGCAAGTTACCTCTTTGCATCAAAGCCTCAGTGATAATAAAATAGGTGTAAAACATTGAAGGAAACAACCTTTGATTTCAAGGACGAAAAAACAACCCAAACCCACCAAAAAAAAATTTGGTAAAATGGTTCTGAAAATGTAGTATCACAGAAATGTTAGCTGAAGAGACTTCTGGATATCATCCAGCCCAAGATCCCACTCAAAGCGCAGGTATGCCCAACACTGGAGCATGGCATGATGAATTCATCTATCCAGATCATGGAAATATTCAGGGGGAAGGTTCCACCACCTTACTGGGCACCTTTCTTGTAGCCTAGATGTAGTGTTGAGATCTGTTTTGCTATTGAGGTTGGAATAGCACAGTACACATGTATAATGCCCAACAGTAATTTCTTTTAGTCACGTAACCAACTGTGTGGCAATGGTTTTGGCCCTCCTGGGATGAAAGGCAGTTAATGTGTTTTCACTGTGGTAAGCCTTGGTAGGCATATTAAGGATTTCAGAGTATTCTTGTCCCCTACTTTGCCTTGGATATTCAGTAGTTTGAAGTTTATACCTGTAAGGGATTAGCACCATAGTGATACCCCTGAGCGGTGATCATATAAATACACAGACATTGATATAATGTAGTGAAACCGCATTTTTATAAATTCTACTTATTTGCTTGCTGCAGAATTTATGCAGAGCAAAAACATAATTTTATGTGTTTCTGTGGCAGAGGATGTTTCAAAAACAATTTACAAACAATTTATTCTGTTCAGCAGAGTAAATTCAAGGAAGGGCAGGAAGAGCAGACCATCGGGTATCCATGTTTGTCCTGCAGGTGGATCTGCAAGAAGGTTTAGAAGAACCCCCGTAATTAATCTAAACTACAAGGAGATTAGAAATAAAGTAGAACAAGTAGAACTTGCATTTTAAAAACCATGTGTTTAATTGTATTAGCTTTTTTCATATCTGTGGATACTGTGAATAACTTATTTTCTCACACTCATTTATTCAAATTAGTTTGCATTTTTGCAACTAATTGTTAGCTTCTTGGATCTATTCAAAGCATTTTGGGAAAGCATGTGTACTGATCTATGACTGATCAGATGGAAGAGGCATGATGTTGCACATCCAGATTAAAGGTGGCAACAAACAAGCCTTTCTGCCACTCATACTTCACTCACATACATAAAAGCCGGTCCAAGTGCTTCTCAGCCAGTCACTGGCACAAAATATTTACATGTTGGTAGTGAACATCAAAACAAACAAACTAGACTGAAGTTAATACTCCTTGAAATCTTACTGCTTCTTTCTAGTATGTACCATTTAATTTTTGTTCTTTGAATGTAAGTCACCTCTAGGGATCAGAGCTAGATCTAAATTACTATTTTGGCTTTAAAATTACTTCCAATTATGTGGGCTGGAACACCTCCCTAAAAGTCTCCAAACAGTGTAGTAATCACTACTTTATATTTTAATGTAATTTGAACTAGCTTGGATTTTAAAATGCAGTTCTTAAGGGCAATTCTGATCACCGTTAGTCACAACACTAAAGATGTTTCTGTGCATCTGAAAAGATTTGCTTACTATGGACATCCTTCTGTTGGCATTTCCACATATTTGTGAGCTGAAGCGCTAGAAGAATTATTTTTCTACTTTTGCTTTGCATATTTTGACAGTAATTCATCATGTTGTACTTTTTTTTGGGGGGGGGGGGTGGTTCTCAGTTGCTTTTTTTAATTGATAATTTCCCTGCTTTGTGATAATCTTGTATTTTTACTACTATTTCCTCCTATTTTGAGGTAGTGTGCCTTCTTTCTTGTAGACCCACTTTTTTTATTTCATTCTGGAGTCTTTGAATCTTACTGAAGTTATTTCTGTGAACTTGTTGGCTAGTTTTAGGCATAAACAGAAATTCCCTCTGTTTTGATTTGTGATTTATGAAGCAAACTAATGAGATTAGTAATGTGGCAGGACTATTAAAGAATGCTTCCTATTTATAAATTAATTTGAAAACTTGTATGAAATTTGACATTTTTAATAAAACTATTCACAGTAGATGTTGCCAAGGAGAAAAATATCTGATATTATTTATTATATTTTTTTCGACTTTTTGATTCTTTTTTCAAGTGTATCTAATGCTTGTTCACTCAGTTTCAATTAAAAAAACCCCAGTGAATATTAGCCATTTTAAATCTAAAACATTATGTTTTGCATAGTGAAAAAGCCTGCACTGTGTTGTTTGGAGATTAGCCTGTGTGGTGGATGTTAGTTTTTCAGGGTAGGAATGCTTTTGAAGAAACATGGAGAGTAATATAGGCTTGCTTGTGGAAGAGAACTCATGTTATTTCTTGAACAGATGTTGCTGAGGGCTCAACCAAGGCTGGGGAAGAAGAATAAGCCTTCAGCTTCACCAAAGCTGAACCAACACTGCTTGGGGCTCCTAGAAAGCAGAGGGGGACAGAGACTCGTCCTCACATCCTCCCAAGGTAGCAGTGACCACTTTCCTGACAGCCCTTGCACGATGTGAATAGTGGAGGAGACCATGGGCAGGATGTCTGGAGAAGCTCCTGGACCAGGTTGTGCCTCTCTGCGATGGCTGAGGGGTGGCTCTGCTCTTCATCTGTTGGTCATGCATATGCAATTAGTGGAACCAGCCCACAACAGAATTTTTTTAAAACTGAGAAGGGAAGGGGAATTCTGCAGAGATTTGTGTCTTTAAACATAGGAAGGAAGGGGGCAAAGACACAGACTTGAGCAGTGTCTGATAAACATTTGTGGTGAAATCTCAGTTCAGTGCTTTACTTAATTTGTTTATTTGCAAGGTAGGAGTTGCATTGGGCATGTTTTTGCATCCAGGAAGAGTAGTATTGGATTTTAGCATGTCTCCTAGGTCACTCTTGGTCTGTAAGGTTCCATCAAGGTTTCCTACTTGTTATTTAATTGATGTACCTACTGAGGGTGCCAGAAGATGCTTCAGATGGTGATGTCTTGTAACATTTTACCTGTAGGTAAAAAAGCAGCAATTTCTCTTCAGGCATTTAAAGCTGAATTTTGATGTTGCTTCCTTGATGAACATCACCCAGAAAATATAGGGTTTGTACAGCTTTTTGAAAAAAAAATTTAAATCCTGATGTTTCTTTTTTTTGTTGTTCTGAGGAGTCTGTTGGTTGTTTCCTGTTTGTGGTTTTTGAGGTGTAACTGTACCAGTTACAGTTGGTGAGAGGATGTAAATGCATTTAACCATACAGAGCCCATATATTTCTGCAGCACTGCAGTGGAAGCTAAGAGTGGAAAATGGAGGATACTATAAAATAAGGCTCCAGTGTGACTTGTCACTTTGGATAATGGTAGTATTCCTTCATACATCTTCTCCTTTGCTGCAATTTCCTCTTTTTCTGACACAGAAGTTAGTACATATTTCAAGCAGATGTTACCTCCCTAAATGATGATTTGCCAGATGAATCCAGCTGTTCATCTTGTGATATATCGAAGAGCTTCTGACTTTCTCTGTATGTATGTTAACTTCCAGGTTATTGGGTTATACTCCCATCCTGTCTCAATGTGTGAAGTGTGTGTTCACTTGTGTGAAGTGAATTGTCCCTATTTATTTGAATATCAGCAGGCAGGTGCCTCTTCTGAAGATGCCGGTTTTTGTGTCCGGAAAGGAAGGCCACAACCACATCCTAAGTTCATGGAAACATGATATCCCTCCAGGTCCATCTGATTTCAGACATGGCCTAACGATGCCTGTGTTGTTTGTGAGCAACATGTAACTAGGGGACTTAATTTCTCAGATCTGATAATGGACACTTAGTTCATACTAACGTGATTTTCTGGAGGTTTGTTCCCAAGTTTTTGATTTCTTTATTTTCTCACAAAATTAATGTACTTTGTCAGCAGTCAACAAGCACAATCTTTAAGATTTTACAACATTTGTATTTATTTTGAAGTCAGCATAAAATTACAATACACGTATGGTCTTCCTATTTTTTTATTTCCCCTCCATTTTATTTTGTTCTCTCCAATTCTCATAACCTTTTGCAAAGTGGACAGATGTCTGAGGAAAGCAGGTACAGAAGAAAAACCCTTCTACTTTCTCTCACAGCTTTAATTTAGGATGGCTTATTCAGCACATTATGAATGCTACTGCTTTAATTGCCAGTGAGGAATTAGCAAGTAATTATGACAAAGGCATGCCTTGTTTCAGAGACTGAAAAAGATAATCATAGCTCTCAGAGAAGATGAAGGTAGTTCTGCAAAACCAGACTTCTTCCTTCAGAAGTTGCCCAATTTAACTGCTTTGCTGTTGGAGTAAAAAGGTGATTAAAAGTTACCTTGAAGGAAGCAAGAAGTAGAAGTAACTGTCATTGTAGTAAATTGGTATCATCCTTATGTCTTTGGAGGCTCTAGACTTGGGTCTATATGAAAGAAAACCACCTTTAACATACAAACAAGCAGAACAAGAACTTAGATGTCAGACAAAAAAAACTACATTATTTTTGAATGCTTTGTTTCTTGTGAGCCAGGCCCCCAGGAAATGCTTCCCTTAAAGAGAAAATCAAATGAATTGTCAGGATTTTCTCTGTATGCCACATATGTTTACTTCTAAGTGGGTATCTAATATCTGCTTCTGTCTTTCTGTGGCTTATAACCATTTTGGGAGAGAAGAATATAAGATCTCTCAAAAAAAATCCCATGTTTTAGAAAATCCAAAGCAAACACATTGTGTCTCTATCAAGCTAATCAGCCATGAAAAACAATATATTATGAGAACTTGCATTTGCCATACAATAGCATTTAATATCTGTGTAGTCACTCTTTTTGCTTCTCAAACTTGTTATCTCTTTGTACTGCCATGAAAGATAGAGATCAGGAAGAAATCAGCCCTGGCAAATTTGAGGCCAGTTCTAATTCTGTACATCTGCAATCACTTCTTTTCCTAGCTGCACATACAATTACTCAGTGTAATCCCTGGCATCTCACTCCTCGTTAAAAATCAGCTTTGCAACTAGAAAACCATGAAAATTTCGGAGCAATGGAAATGGATTAGTCCAAACCATAGGTTACCAATCCTGTCCATCCCTGCTAGAATGATTATATCTGCAAGCAACATGAGAATTTTAACTGTAAATCTGCAGGTTTTAAAGCTCAAGTGGTTTTGCTTCATTTAGGTGTAGATCTAAAAAGTCCTGCTAGCTTAAATAATTTTATATCTTCAAGAAATGTATGTAATTTTCTACAGAAAAGACTAATGCAGTTGTTAACCTCATTTTCTTTTTCAATGTACACTAAGTTTTTCAGTTTGTTTCTGATTTCCAAATGTTCCTATTTTTCATGCCATTTACCACTGCTACTTAGTTTCTGACCTCCTAGTTTCTCCAAAATAGTTAATATTGTAACTGAAATGTCATTAATGTTTTAACTTCCTTACTCCACCTTTGAAGAACATGAAGCAAAAAGCATTCTAGCAAGCTTGAACATTATCATTTGAACTGCTCACCCATTATATTTTAGGTAGCTTATTTGTTCTAGTAGGCATTCTTCATGTTTTCTACATTCTGTACATTTTTCATTAGAATTGCTTTTTCTTAATCTTTATAAGCAGCTCCTCCCCATAGCAGCATTAAAAATTACTACGTAGACATAACATATTTTCCTGAAGTTTAGATGTTAGATGTTAGATGTTAGATGCATCTGTGCTGTTAATATTTGGATACAGTAAAATAGCAGGGGTGGACCTTCCATGTTCTAGTATGTCTTGCACCCAGACTTGCCCCACATAATCCTTGTAAGAAGGACTACATTCCTCAAATGGAAAGAGACAGAATGTCCAAGGTCACTTCAACCTGTTAAATTGCCTCCAATAATTTGCTTTCTAGTGTGAAGAGAAGCACTTGAAGGTTAGAGGTAAAAAGCTGTAACAGAAGAAGTTGCCAAAGACCCACACAATAATGGCACCTATAAACTTGTCAGCTTGATAATCACTGATGAGATAAAGGCCAACAACTGAGTACAAATACAAATACAAATACAAAGACTGACACAAAAGTAGTAGAACTGTAATCAACTACAAAAGGCATCCAAATCGAGAAAGATAAATCTCTTCAGATAAAGCAACAAAAGGAATACCAAGCTCCTGGGGGTCAAACAGAATCATTAATTTTCCAATTACATCATAAAATATCACAGCCCTTTCAGGTCTCTCTTTTCAGTTCACATTGTGTGTTCATGATAGCCCATATGATTTTGCCATAGTTACCAATGTACTTTTAGCATTACTGATAAATAACCACTGTTACCTCTTCATGCTATGGCTTCAGACTTTGGTCTCATGAAACCTTAGCATCTTTTCTGTATGAAATAATGTTTAGAGGTTGTCAAAGTTGTCTCTGAAGTTACCAGAATAATATGTATTCTACTACCTCTTTGCTTGTACAAAGCTTGTACAAGTGCAAACTTTTTTGAGGTCTTTATTCTTTATTCTATCCCCATAGCCCTCTTCTCCACTTTTATGTAATAGAAGATATTTATGAACAGTTTATTTACAGACATTCAGAAGTTTTTATAATGCCTGTGTATGAGAATGCTCTTTATTGGACACTGAGTTCTTCTATTAGATATTAAAAATTCCTTCAGCATGGAACCAAACTAAATGGCTGTTCGTGTTGCTTGCTTACAGCATGAATTACTGGATTTGAGAGGCAGAGGGAAAGTTAGGAAACTGCAATAGAAATAAATGCGTGAGTATACACTAAGATAGAATAGTAGGTTCATAAAAGAAATGGGGAAAACCCATGTCTGAGATTTGTCAAATAATCCCTGCTTCTTAATGGAGGACGTCTGAAGTTTTCCATGCAAAAGCCTTCATTTGTATTACAAAGAAACCAAATAAATTTTAAATTTTACATCAGAGTTTTACACATTTTATGGATCTTGGACAATGTCTCTAAGGATTCCTTCACCTCCCTGATGATTTTTAGGTATTACTGGAGGAGAAGTAAAGAGGACTTGGGTTCTTATTTTGCATTCTTGCTAATTCTATTCTTATCTACTAATATATTCCCATATAGAATAGTGAAATCCACTGCAGGAGCATTTGTGTTTACTTATAGTAATTATAGTGTTTATAACACTATAACTATAATGTATATATACATTATAGTAACTATAATGTATAGCATTATAGTGTTTACTTCTCTGTCTTTTTTATACAGAGACTCAAAGCTGATATATCCATTCTAGCAGATTATATTTTGCCCTATGTTAAGAAACATCTGATATAAACTGATGTTTAGGTACCATATTGCTCAGATGGACTATCTGAGAAATACTCCAAAGTGCATATTTTAAATTTTTTCCATTCTTTACATAATCAAATCTGACAGTCATATGCCCAGGAAATATTCTTTCAAATGAGTGACAAGACAAGATTTGTGAATGAAATTTTGGCCCGTTCTGAACAAATTCATTTTAAGGGGACGTATTTGTTAGGTAGGGACATATGAAAGAACCTTTTATACTAATTTATAGAGCCTAAGGAAAATTTACTTTGTTTAGTCATAGTAATTGACTTGTTGAATGATAATTTAGCATTCTATGTTTTAAAAAGAACATGGTTGTCACTGTTATTTGATAGGTCATATAAAAGTGTTATTGGTGCCATATTTGTTGTACTTTGCTTCCTATATTCTGATTTTCTCCAGTTAAAAAGGAAGTGAATTGCATAGCACTTCCTGCTTTTTACTTTTCTTTTTATTTCCTTACATGTATTGATGGGTATGTTGTAGTTCATCTTTTACTGCCGAGATAGGTCACCATATTAGCATTTGAACATGCTTCCTGAAGGATTTTATTTTTTATATACAGAAAGAAAAACTAGCAGACCAGTTAAAATCTCAAAGAAGTACTCACAGTTTGACAAGCAAAAATTGAAGAGAGCAGGAAATACTACATCTAATTAAATAGTGGTCATGCTATTTTGGTGCTTCAGCAAATTAAATATGAGATGCATGGTTTAAAGGTTGGAGCTTATCCTTGAGGTGTTCTTTCAGAAATCATTCTTTATGCTATTGATGAAACCAGATCTCATTGTAAATAAGAATAAATTTTATTTACGTCATGTATAATTCACTTTCTATCATGAATTCATAGATTCATGCATTTGGTAATGTGCTGTAGTGTTACCAGCTTTTAAGTAGTTTTGCTATACCTAAAGCTATCTATTTCACTAGTTGTTATAACACCAAGAATTACTCTGTGTTGAAGCCTTACTTAGTCTATTTATCTAATTACATATTCATAAAAGGATGGAGCCATTAACATCCCGAAGATATCAGAAACAAAATTGAAAAAAAGTCCTTTACAAACCTCCTGTACCAACTAATTACAGTTTTTTAAACTTTTGAACTCATTTGAAGGAAAAAGCAAAATGCTAAGAAGGTAGAGGAAAAGAGGGACCACTGTCCTTTGCAGGGTCTGTGAAAAGTCTAGGTCCAGTTTTGATTTATGTGGGCTATAGAATGTCAATGGCAACTGCTGTTTGAATGCTACATAGCAATGTGTTGAACAGCTCAGAAGTGCATTTTGGAAAAAAACTAGAATTAAATATAGAATATTTTCAAGTCAATACATAGCTGCAAAAAATGCAAGAAGGATTATTGTGCTTGGAGTGTAAAAGAAATAATGCCATGTTAGATCCAAGAATATGTGAAAAAGAAAATCTTGAAAGGCAGAATGATTTCTTTTCATCTTGCTGGAAGTTGTTCCATTAGGATTATAAAACATCAAGTAAAGTGTTCAGATTCTATTGTATTGCAGGTTTTTGTACATATTCATTATTCTTTATATAAGCATGTACAAGGAGGTGGAACTAAAGCAGACTTTCTTGCATTCTAGTTGCTGTGTTTCACCAGCTGCACACTCATTTAGGAGTATTACCCTGGTAATGATTATTTTAATGAAATCACAGTCTAAATGAGTGGTATCAGGGAGCAATCCAAGAACAGCCAAGTGATTTAGTACCAAATTAGCAGAGAGGGAAGAACTGAGAAGTACACTTGCATGGTTCTTCAGATTTGTATGTTCTGCACAAATAATCAGGCTGAAGTGCAGACAATACATAATCTTTCTCATCTGTCTTCTCTGGTACTTTCATCAGCAGGAGAATACTGAGTTCTAAAACATTTGAAGTGTGGGGGAAAATGAAACTTCAGGCTGCAAGCATCAAATTGGCTTGAAAACTAGATAGACAGAGCAGGCAACCTTTTCAAACTGTTGCAAATGAGCAAGAAGCAGAATATATAGTACCACTTTCAGCTGAAACATTTTCACTGTCTGAGTTGCTTTAGAATGTCTCTTCTAAAATAATTAAGCTGAGACTTTGAATGAGTTCAGTCAACATTTGCATTTTCTATCATCAAATTTGCTTTGGGACTTTTCAGCATAAAGTAAGAAGTAAAGAATTAAAATTGTTCGCATGCATTATTGTCCATACACGATTGTCCATGTATATCAGTAAATAATCAGCCGGACTGTTCATGAGGTATGTCACATGGCAGTGATATTCAGCTAGATCTCACCTAATTTTACATAATTCAGAGGGCTAATTTAGGATTATGGACCATCTGCCAATACTCTGTACATAAATTACCAAGACAAATAGGAAGTTCCAGCAGACAATTCAGATCTTAGCAGATGTGAATTTCTTTGGGATGTTACTCTTTGACTCTAAAAACTGTGGTGGAACATGCAGGGCAAGCATGCCCCCTAACTCAGGCACTCTGGTACCTGAAATTAGTTTAGATTAATTTAGATTGATCTGGACTGGAATTTTTTCTTATATGGACAAAGTCAAACTAGGCTTATTTAATGTGCCACTGTAGACTTGCCACAGAGTTCATCACTTGTAATAACACTGTTATCCTGGTATGTCTTTATCTGAGGGAATTATTAAATCTTTGCCTTTTGCAAGAAATAATTCAAAGAATATGCACTATAATAGAGGAAGACTAATTCTGATCCAGTCTGAATCTTGGTTTTCCTGTATTGCATGTGTTGGACAACAGACTTAGATGGCTGGTGTCTGTTGTTGAACTTGGAGCTGAGAGCGATAGAACTGATAGAAGGCTGCTTATCTAGAAGGGTGTTTAGTCATATTTCTACTGCATATTCAACAAGAGATAGCCTTGAGTAGGATTATACTGCAACATTTACTTGAGGCTACATCTATATTAATCTAAAACCAAGAGCTGCCCGGCTTTCATTCCTTGACAGGAGTGGCAGAAAACTTCCTTACTGTGTTATGGCATCAGTGGGCCAATCAGCACAATGCCAAAGCAGAACTGAGAGCTAGTCAAAATTACTACTGTGTTAAATATGTATTGATTTTTGCCTTGTATTTCCTGCTGCTGGAGTGAACTTAGAAAAGTAGTAGGAAATTTAAGTAACATGTTCAATCACTGTATTGTTCTGATAGTTGATCAACAATAACAAATTTGCTACTCAAAGCAAATTCTTCACTTCTTTCACCATCTGAATTTGGTAATGATTTTGGCAGGATGGGTACACTGCTTTTTGGTTCTGAGTAGTTTGATGCTTGTTTAGCATGGGTTAGGTATAAGTGGGGCAGAGAAGTGTGTGTTTACGCCTGGAGAACACATGTTAGAATAGGTGTTCTTTTTTACTGTCTATACAGAGGGTGGAAGAACTCTGAATAGCATTTGAATCCATTTTTGCTGTCTGCTTGCACTGCTTTATGTGCCTTTTGTATTTCTTTCCCCAATAGTTTATCCATAAACAGTAAAGGAACTTGTTTGTTATCCTAATGTTAATTCTCTGACCTCTAGAGTTCCATACATCTTCTGTATTTAGGATTTTGAGGTGCTCAGTGCCCAAATCATGTGTGCCTATCAGTATGTGATTGCTAGAACACTTGAGTAAAAAAAAACCCACAAACATTTTGGTATTAGGGCTACATAGGGCTAGATATGATAAGGATAATGTTAAACAATTTACAGATGTTACCTTGAACCCTGGCTAAACTTGGGGGGAGTATTTTTTCTGGTTTCATGATCAGGATATTGTGATAACTGCTAGCCAGGGTTAGGGAGGAGGCAAAAAGTTTCTGGTGTTTCTTTACTTGAGAATAATTAATAATTCATTAATAATTATTATTTTAAAAGTTCTGAGAAGGAAAATTGGAAACCTGGACTAGACCTCATCTGTGTGGAGTCTTTAAATATAAATACAGATAAAGACATAGGTCTTGAGAGCTATTAAGTAGTTACAGTACTTTTTGTAAATGCAGGTTCTGCCATTTAATTAATGTATTATAGAACTGTTTGGATTTAATCAGTGCAATACAAACACTGCAATGTGCCAGATATTTTATTTCTGCCTAAATGATTAGTGTTTGAGTGCTTGGCTGTTTGTAGGAAACAAAGAATTCCTCCAACCATAAATTCTTGTGATTATGCCTTTCTTACATTTGATGATTGATGAGTTCATTGATAGTTTGAAATAATGAGCTTCAGAGTACTGAGTAATTAGCTTCTGATAAGGTGCAGAAGCAGTCTGGGGCTGGGTAAAAGCCTTGCCATGTAAAAGAAACCACCACCTTCTCCCTTACTACAAAGAGTTCTGAGTGTGATATTTCAGTTGTTAAATTAATTTTAACTACAATTCAGTGCTGAATATTTTAGAGTGGTCCTAAAGGTACAAAAAGGTACAAAAGGACTGAGAGGTGATCTGATAATCTGAAGTGTTTTCAAATGGTGTTTGGATAAGGTGCCAGTTTGGATGGTAAAGGCAACACTAGTTGAAAGAGCTGTTTTCTTTCAGATTACAGGGGGTTATAGTCAAGGGCCTGCAAATCTCATGCAGTTTTAGTCTCCACTAAAGCACACATTGTAATTTTTTTTCCCCCAGGACTGGAAGTGAGTGAGTTTCCATTCATTTCACAGTTTCAAAGATGCTAAAGCTGGGCAGTGGGTCATGAAAGTCTTTTGTAATTCAGGCAATAGACACATGACCTCATATCATTACTAAGTCTCATAATTCATGATAGAAATAGAACCTTCCTTTGTCCGTTTATTCAGTTCTGTCTTACTTCAACCTTCTGGAGAAAAGAACTTTCACATAATTTCCAGTTTTCATCCTCTCTTTAGCTTTCAGTCTTATGATCTTTTTATGCCTTTGTCTCTGAAGAACTGACTGGTGTCAGAAGTTACAGGTCAATTCTGTAACAGATATCTAAACCTGCTTTTGATAGGCTCTTTAGTGTGAACTTAGATGAAGATGGATGATGTAACTTGTGTTTTCCAGTCTTTGAGTTACTAGTGAGATGTTAACCTTTTTTGAGGTCATCTATCTTAAATGAATAAAAAGTAAGAAGCTGCGTTGAGCCTTTCAGCAGAAAACATAAAGATGGATTCAGAAGAACTGTCATTGGTGGCCCCAAACAATGGGTCACCTGAACACCCCACCTCAGAAATAAGGTGCACATCCATTTATGATGGCATGTTTGTGTACATCATTTGATGAACAACACGGGGCAGAAACCAGCTCCTGCAGGATCAGACTGATTAAACCATAATTTGTTTCTAAGTCTGACAGTTAATTCCTTAATATGATTGTGGTGGTTGTACAACGATTTTTTTTAGCAGTTACAATGTTGTGAGTTACTTGAGCAGCGTATAGGCTAATATAGCTGATCCTAATGCATCAATATAGCTACTTCTGTCAACTGAGCCGATAAATTTATTAGGGTAATATGTAGTAGAGCTGTCCAGGTGTAATTTCAGTGAAATGATTCTAAGTAATATTTTGTTATTTCCATACTAGATTTATTGAAGACTGTATCAGTCATCCAGTCAGGTTTGGGGGGAGAGGTATGTGACCTTAAGAGCCCTTCCAGCCTGCAATTACCTTTGTCAGGTTTTCTCTTCTCTTTGGTTCACCCCCAGTTCCCTGGAAATTGACCAATTTTTCAGGGTTTATTAAAAATAAATATGAACAGCCCAGAGATACTTTTTTTCAGGCCACAAATTTACTTGGATATTTCAGTTGCTTAATTCAAGCATCTGAGAGGATGGGCCTTCTGCTAAGGCTATAGAAAATATATGTTTTTGAGAATGGTTTGGTTACCCAATCAAACTCTCTGCCCTGGATATATATAAGGACAAAGGCAAGAGCTGCTCCACAGGAAGCTCACTCTCTCATTGCAGCTCCAGAGGCCAGAGTGTCTGGGAGGCACCTGCATCACACTCTTCCTTGTAATGCTGTACCTTGGGCCAACTTAGAATAATATCAATAATTATTGTAAGAAATAATAATATAAATAATATATAAATCATTAATATAGCTGACTATGCTGCTGAAATAGCAAGAAAATATAGGGTTTAGAAAGTCTAAGAATAGTCAGGAGGAGAGAAGGAGCTAAAAAGGAAGCAAATAATTTTTGTTCATGAATGACATACAGTCTTTCTTAGGTCTTAAAATAGCATCTAACTTTTAAAAAGGAACAAAAAAGAAATACCCTTTATCCCAAATCAGAATGAACTTGTTTTCCCATCCCCAGCACTTCATCTGGCCCTTCAGAGCTGTGGTAGGGCACACAGAGATTTCTACACAGCACTAAGGAACAAAGCCAACTTCAGAGCAGCTTAATTTTCTTTAAGGGCTTTGAAAATTCAGGTACTACACAGCAAAGCATTTTATACTGATTAATGCAAAACCAGAAACTCCTTAACTGTACTTGTATGCTGAGGTTGGTTGTATGCTAAGCCCGAGAAAGAGGACTGAGTCAGACAATCATAGCACAGCAACAACAGAGTGGAGAAATGTAGCTCACAAGCCACTCAGATCAAGGAGGTAATGAAACTATATACGGTTTAGGGATAACATGATAATGTTTAGGATGTCTGAGATCCAGACCCTTAAAAAGTTATCTGGAAATGTGTGTATTTACACAAAGTCCAAATTATGTTGTCAAAACCAACTTAAGAACATACACAATTGCGTGGACTCAAGATGCTCTCTTCAAGGAATGAAAGGAAAACTTCACGGTGTATTGGGTTTGCATGGCCTGGTTTTTGGTAGCAGGGGGCCACAGGGGTGGCTTCTGTGAGAAGCTGCTAGAAGCTTTCACTGTGTCTGGCAGAGCCAATCCCTGATGGCTCCAAAGGTGGACCTGCCACTGGCCAAGGTCTGGCTCATCAGAAATGGTGGTAACGCCTTTGTGATAACAGATTAAAGAAGAAATCAAAACAAAGGTTGTGGCGTAGTTTTAATTCCAGCCAGAGAAGAGCGGGGTGGGAACATGTGAGAGGAACAACTCTGCAGACACCAAGGTCAGTGGAGAAGGAGCAGCAGGAGGTGCGCCAGGCACCAGAGCCAAGATTCCTCTGCAGGCCGTGGTGATGACCATGGCGAAGCAGCTGTGCCCCTGCAGCCCGTGGAGGGCCATGGGGATGCAGAGATCCACCCGCAGCCCGTGGAGGAGGAGCCAATGCCAGAGCAGGTGGATGCCTGAGAGGCGGCTGTGATCCTGTGGGAGACCCGTGGAGAGAGGGGCCCTGCTCCCAGGCTGGAGCAGCCTGTCCTTGAAGGACTGCACCCCATGGAAGAGTGACCCACGCTGCAGCACGTTGAGGGCGACTGTTGCCCGTAGGATGGACCCACATTGCAGCAGTTCACGAGCTGTTGCTCATGAGATGGACTCACATCAGAGAAGGTTATGGAGTACTGTCTCCCACAGGACGGATCCCATGGTGCAGCAGGGGAAGGACTCCTCTCCCTGAGCAGTGGGACAAACCTATGGGTGACCATAATCCCCATTCCATGTCTCCTTGTGCTGCTGGGGTAGGAGATAGAGCTGGGAAGGAGGGGTGGAAAGTGTTTTTAAGGGCTTATTTTATTTCTGATATCATTATCCTGCTCTGATTTTGTTAGCAATAAATTCACTTCGTATCTCTAAGCTGAGCCTGTTTTGCCCGTGCTGCTATTTGATGAGCAATCTCTCCCACTCCTTATATCAAACCATGAACACCTCGTTAAATTTTCTCTCCTCTGTCCAGCTGCAGAGGAGTGAGTGAGCAGCCTTTGTGGGTGCCTGGCATGAAGCTAGAGTCAACCCACGACACACGGTCATTGACAAAGTAACTGTGCTAGCAGGTGGAAGTGACCAAAAATTTCCAGCTTGTTTCACTAACCCTTAAATCTCCACACCTTTCAAGAAAACTGAATTTCCCTAATGTGCATCAAAATTGCTTCTAAAGTCCTGCATCAAATGGCATCAAATTCTATCCACTGGAGTGGATAGCCCATAATGTTGTCAATGATGTAACTTACATTAGAGGAAGATGTGGTGAAGCTTGAAAGTCATCAAGATGTGGAGAGTGCTTTTTACCTTTTATTTTCTTGCTGTGATTCCTCATCCTTTCTAATGAGAAATGTTCCTTCTGGTTTGTGTGGATGCCGTTTCTAGGTGTTCCTACCGTGCTGTTATCCACAATATAGAGCTCCACAAAAGTCTCTGTTTCACTGCACCCAATCTGTAAATCTCAAAATGAGAACTATGTGCTTGACCTCTTCTCCTCTAGCAATGATGAGGCTCAAAGCCCCATCCAACCTCACCTTGAACACTTCCAGGGATGGGGCATCTGCAGGTTCCCTGGGCAACCTGTTCTAGTGCCTCAACACACTCACAGTAAAGAATTTCTTCTCATTATCTGGTCTAAACCTACTCTCTTGCAGTTTACTTCTTCTGCTTTACTTATCCTCCACTTCTTTATCAGGTGAAATATTTTTATTCAGTCTTCTGGAATTGTCATTTTATTACAGATGTTATTAAAAGAGAACATCTGCATGTTACAGTTATTGCATTTTTTGAATTCTTGTCCAGACTAGAAGATGTGTATCCAGTGCAAATATTTTCTAACATTTATCCTAAAATATAAATCTGAATAGAGTTGAATGTAAAGCTCTGTTTTATGAGTGTACTCTAAAGTAACCATTACAGAAACTAAATCATATCTATTCTGTCTTGGACAAGTATTTTGTACTTACGGACAACTCAGCAGAAGCTGGCATCTGTATTACTCTGAGAAAGGAATGTAGGCAAATAAATAAACATAAAATCAGGTAATTATATTTGTTAGGAATACAGAGATATCTTTCTTTTGGAAACAGACCATTTGTTAATCCATCAACTTTACTTCGAATATCAAAAAGAATAATCCACAAGAATAGTGATTGAAAAACCTATTTACTTTTTTTGAGGGGGGCCCTCCACTCTTCAGAGACAGAGACTTTTGTGTATTACTGACTGTACTTAGCTCAATGAAACTAAATAAAAAATAACTTCAATTACTAGAAAAATGCTTCCATTTCTCATTTAACTTCTTTTTTCAGTTGAGTTTCTTCCAAAACTCAAATTTTAGTTCTGTAATAAATTTGCAGAAGGTACATTTTGAAATATAATAAACTGGGGAGAAGAAAAAAAAAACAAAACAAACCCACATTTGTTTTAAATACACTGGATTGAAGAGGTCATTCAGCTGTAGCTATTAAATGAAATCTGTGTCTGTGTTTAATTTAGTTTCACTGGCATTTATCAAGTACTTGATATAGTTGGACAGCATCTAACTTTGTACTTGGGAAACACCAAGTCTACTTGAAATAATTGAAGTTTATTTAAGAATGGGATTTTGTGGTACAATTTGATAGGGAGGAATATATTACAGTACATTCAGGCCCTGTTACCAAATAAACAGAAATACTTTTATCTAGTGCTCTTCTTCCCTGAGTTCTCGTGTAATCGCTGTGTTCAAAAGGAGGAAGAAAGGCGGCAAACATCTCTAAATATAGTCCTGTTTTCTCTGTGTGATATTTTCAAGAGCTTTATTGAAATCCCTACTACACTGAAGACTTGAGAGTCCACAGCTCATCACACACATGTGCTCATAATCCTTCAGCCACTTCTGTGGGCATAGAAGAAGGGTTATTAGTGTTCAATTATGTATAGCATCAGTTTTAGAAGATTAGTTAAATTTTATTGGTAAATGTACCATAAATGATATGAGTGGATGTTGCATACGAATGTATAAAGTAGATGGCTATTCTGCAGCCAGATGAATCAAATATATCCCTAAACAGCTGGTGATGAGACATGAGGTCCATTAAGAACAGACAGTTTTTTTAATATTAAAATACCCTATTTAATGTTGATTAAGTTACTCTTCAAGTCACAATTCTTGTCAAGATAAAAATAAAAATTCAATGTGAGAATTAAAATGAGGCACCTTTTGGGATATTTAAATCCTCAAAAAATAGTCCAAGCCTCTGACCACAACTATATTTTTACTTATTGTCCTTGAAGACTGGATTTGTGGAAATTATTTTTAGCTTCTCTTTTTTGTGGTGATTGTGCCCCCATGGAAACAATTTATGAATTTGTGTTGAATCCTCAAATAGATTTGGCTGAAATACTCTTTGAAAAGGGTAGACATCTTAGAAAAGATGAATCATACAATTTCAGTAGTTCAATAAATGTTTCAGCTTTTCATTTTGAAAGAATGTTTTGAAACCAAACAAAATCTTAAAGGCTTTTAGAAATTATTAAGTAACCAAAGAATAAAGGGAATAATTTTATTGACTAAAAGTAGGATAAAAAATACTGGTATTTTCCCATTGCATTTAATTGACTATAGGAATTTCCATTTGGAGTCAACTAGAGCTGCTTTTTCCTCATCTTGCTTTGGTTTGGCTGTATGAGCCCATTATTTACATACTGCTGGGTTGTTGAGTCTTATCACCAGCTCCTGGCATATGACCATTGGAAGATTTCTTGTTTATAAACTCCATTTGGAAATGGCTTCCTTTTTTTTTTTCCACCTCTCACTCTCATTGAGTGTTTTCAACTTTGATTAGAAATCTCATTTTCAGCCTTAATTTTCAAAGGTAGTTTATGATCACACAGTTTGTATAGCATGTGATAAGATTGAATACTGGTTAAATATATCTTCTGCATGATTATCTCACTCATGTTTTTAAAAAAAACAAACTTAAAAAGCTTCTAGCTGTTGCTTTGATGGGCCAAACAAACAAACCTCTTTCAGTTTCATCTTATGTTGAATCCACTACCGCAACTTGTTCATTCAGTTGGGTTTTTTTGCTTCACATTGATTTCTCTTTCTTGAACAATGGCCAAAGTAGTGCATGGTATACAGGATGTAGTTTCCAGACAGTGCTGCTAATAATGCCTTGTCTATATTGGAAATATTTCATCTATTAAAACTCAAGGTCATGTTTGACATTTTTTCCACAGCAACCTGACACTGACAGTTTTTAGCCATTCTTGATCCACCCGTATGCCTCTTTTTTCTCCTCTTCTATTTCAGTTGAATAGCCTCAGCTTAAAGCCAAAATTATTAATAGGATGTAGTCTTCTGGAACTTGTAGCTAGCTCCTGCTCAGTGGCTGGATATTTCTGAATCGGTACTGCCATGTGTCTTCTCTTTGGGAAATTGCTACTTTCAAAACTCTAAAAGAAACCTCTGGATTTATGGCTTTCATCTGTCTAATTCCAGACAGCTTTTATACATTTCCCATATCCATTATTTTCTTCATATATGTTCCTCCCAGATATGTTCTGGATACTTGAAAAATTCTGAAATGCTTTGCTCCAACTCACACTCGCCCTCCTCCCTTTCCAAAGAGATATAACTTCACCATCCTCTCAACATGACTGGTATTACTAAATGTCTATATGCAACCATATATTCATTTCAGGTGCCACTTCTGTCAGTTTTTTTATAAAGGTTGCCAAAAGATCCTAGCTCTACCACAACGAGTGTGTCAAGCTTTGCAATGCCTTCCAGTTCAGATGTCATAGTTTATGGATATATTTATAATTTACTACTAGTCATGCTATCTTTTACCTTCTGTTCCTAAAAAATTAAAAAATTGAAAGCATGTCAAATAAGCTTTTGGCTCATTTTAAATTGTTCGATACTGAGCTCCTTATGTCATCTCTTGTAAATGCTCATTGTCTTCCCAGGGTTTTTTGAGCCTGTTCAAGTATTTCTGCAGTGGTGTCACAAGATCCCTCTCATCATGCAAGGTACAAATTCCAGAAGTTTTAAATCTTTAGCCTAAACAAATTCCACATCCCTACTCCATGTTCTCACCCCTTTCAAGTCTCTTCTCAGTTCAGAACAGATTTTCTCACTCATCTCTTTTTTATGTTTTCAACTTCTGTCAGAAAACACTTTAAAGACTTCCAAATTACACATTTCAGTTACAGTGTCTTAATGTACTCCTTCACAAGCTACGTGGCATGGAACAAAAATCTTGAGAGCAGTACCTTAGTGAATATACTACTCCTTTTTCTGGTTATTTTTAATGTCTATGTACCACGTAAGTATAATTGTTCTTTATTATGAGCTGTTGATGGTAAGGTTGGATACATTTTAAGGTTAATTTGCACAGGAATGAGTGCCACCAGTGAGTGGTACTCCAGATGTGTGCAGCTTAAACTCGGTGGTGCTGCTGCTCTGACAGGAAGGGGGAAGAGCAGGAAAGCAGTTTTTCAGCTCCATATCTTACTATCAACATCTGCTGTGAAAGCTCATCCATTCCTCACCAAAGATTTCAGTCCCGAGCCCAGTATAAGATTTCTTTCTCTTTTACATCATGTAGGTAGTTGACTAAAGCCAACTTGCCTTTGAACTTTTAATGTAAATACCTTCATTTAAAATTTAAGGTAGTACAGTAAGTGAGTAAAATGAGTAAAATTAAAGACAGTAGAGAGATGCAATATTCGTCAGTAGCTCAAGTTCTGAATTCTGTGCCACGCTTCCAAAAGTGGTGCCTCTCAGAAGTATCCCTAAAAAGTACAGTATCCCCAAAAGTGTTTAACTTTGGGCACACAACCTCTGCCATGGAAGAGGGGAAACAATCCCTACACCTGTATGTTTACGTCTGTAGCATACTAATATTTCAGTGTATTCTGTGGACACAGCAAAATCACTCTAGCTTCGGTAATTGGTTTCCACAGAAGTTTGATTAGTGCACAACAGAAAATGGATAAAAATAGGTACTTTAAAATTACAGAGGTAATACACCAGCTGTGTCCTCCTTCTGTTTAAAATCTGTTTCATTTTGGTTATGTCCTACAGACCAATGTCGTGAGGATAGGGAATATCACTACAGTGTGTTATATTCACACTCCACCAAGGGGAATGTATTCCCTCAGGCTTCCTGAGGGAAGCTTTGATTTGGGAATCAGGGAAGAGTGAATCATTGCTGACCTCTTCTGAGCTATAGAGAGATGGTCAAAAGGTTTTATAAAATGCAAGTGTGAGTATAGACAGATGAAAATCAGATTTCTTCTTTCTCATTACCGATTTTCCTGTCTGTAGAGGTAAGTCTTGAGGGTTTAATTTTGCTTAACATGCTTATTTTAGGAGGGCTGTTCTCCTCAGCAGGGAGGATGCTTCTGCTAAGGATCAGGAAATAAACTGTGAGCTGTGTAGACCCATAGAAATACTTTCTAATATCTGCCTGCCTATTCTGCCATGCCACAGAGGCTATTCTGCTGCATGCCCTGGAGCTAGACCTCCGTCTTGATCTATCTGTGCAGAATAGCCTGTTCTTGTTTGGGACAACCCATCTCATCTGCTTTTGCTGTAGCCCTCCTGTTGCACCTGAAGCATAGTTTCACAGAGCATGTCTATGTTAACGTTTGAGTTCAGTTGTTTTGAACATTTTCCCCACTGGCTGTTGTTTGGTTTGTACCATGAACAGTACTGCAGCTTCTTAAATGGTTTTCTCTGGTGTGGAACTGGAAAGATGTGTCCCAGGTGTTTCATCTAGTGTACTCCAGCCACTAAGACCTGGCATTCAGTCTCCAGGACCAAGCTTGACTTGGGCTTTAACTGTCAAATTCCTGTGTTGTCCTCAATGCCAGCTGATTTGTTATTGCAGCACAGTGTTTGCCTGTTGTGCATGTCAACACAGCTATGGCTTAGCAGGTGTATCTGGTAAGGAAGCTGAGGAAAGGTGCATCAACGTGTGTCAGAGAGAAACAGTGCCTATGTGCATGAGTAATGGCACAGAACAGAAGTCCTCATTGCACATATGTGGGAGCTATAAAATAATAGTTCTGTTGCTGAGCAGTGGAGGGGCAAGATAAATTAATGAAATTGTGACTTAAACCATACTCATCCTATTTTTATTCACATCTTTGACAGGATTTCTTTCTTTTTTTTTTTTTATATCATGTCAGATTTATTTCTCTGGAATGGAGTTTACTTGTTTTCCTGAAGGGATAATAAAATATCTGTGTATTAAGTTAGTTATTAAAGATATGAGTTTATCCCAAAGCAGCTCTGAAGGGTAGTTTAAAATTGAAGTGAAGGAATGTATGTAGCATGCAATAATATGTGGCTCTTTCAAGTCAGATACAGTATTTACACTAATACAGTTTTCATTTCTTAGGACAGAGAAAGTAGTTTAAGAAATGAATACTAAATTAGTCAAAAATATATGCTACAGCTGTGTAATCTCCTCTATTTTGTCAAGTATTGTACTATTTTTGGAGATTGTATTGGTTTGATAACTTAAACTACTATTCTTGCATTGCTAGTTTTTTAATTGATAGTTTCTTTACACATAGTGACACAATAATAATTATCTTGGTTTGTTGGTGAAAGATTGTTCAGTTTATGTACGTTCTTTCTGGATTTTTAATTTGGTGGATCCAAAAATTGGAGTGTGGGTCTCATCCTGCATTGTAGGGAATTTGAATCATTCCAGGAGTACTTTCATAGAAGTCAGTGTGAGATGAGTATCCACTGCTTTATACTAGTGGTTCATCACCTGGATAAAAGCTAGGTGAAATATCCTCAAAGCCTGCTTCAGCTAAGCGTTAATAAGTAAGTAAAAATTTCTATTGTGTTCTGTTAGTGAGCAAGGTGAATTGTGCCATTTTGCAGGCATGTTTGGTTTTTCAATGGGTGCCCTGACAATTAGGATGTCAACAGTAGCATGACTGCAAATGGGCACACACTTTATGGTAGAACTGTAGGGGACTGTATTAGCATAAATGAACTTCATATTGGTTTTGCAACCAAACTGCCCCCTGAATACACTGCTTGCTTTCTGAATCCACAAACACAGTCAGATTCTCTAAAGTGTGTACTATTCTGTGGCAATAAAAAATAAGTTTATTACTTAACCACACTGAAGAGGTGTTGGCCTTGAAGGGATGAGGTATTATAAATGCTATCACCATAGACAGTTGCAACAGTGTGGGAGTCACAGTTAGGGGTTCAAGAACCTATTTTTCTCCCACACACGCTCATCTCTTGTCATACTCTCTTTCAAGAGTTTGAAAATTTCAAGTGTTTCTCAGAATATCCTTCTGCTAAGGAGATTAATACAAATATTAGCAGCAACGCATATCTGTTATCCACATTTGCTCACAGCCCAATTTAAGGTATGGATTTATATGCTGACCAACATATGGGAGTTAAGGCTATGAAGGAGACATTACTTCAAAGAACGCAATAGACTGCCTGTGAACACAGAGCACCCTTTTGAATCAAAGTACCTTAATTTAAACGCTTTACATTTAGATTGGTTTCTTTCAGGAGAACTGGAAGTGCTGGAGAGATTGTTTCTATAATAACTGATCACAAAATTTGCCCCTTTATGGATTCCCTGTTTCGTCCATGTGTCACTGCCTTCTTCAGGAAGTGCTGTAATTTATGTTACTTGCCTTTAGGATCTCAGCAGCATTCAGTATTTCTCCTCTGCTCTTAAACTGTGTGTGTTTTCAGTAGTTCAAATAAGGGATCTTCAGAATTTTTACATGAGTAATGTTATTTTTTTCTAGGCTATGTGGCTTCAGTTTACATGGCTAAAGTCATACGTAATTCTAATTAAAACAGAAATACCTTCTTGTGGTCCTGTCAAAATGAAAGCAAGACACCTTCTTATGGAAAATGGTTGATATCGTTAGTCACAATCAGCAATTGTTGCTGCAATTAGTAATTAAAAGACAATTTTCCTGCATTCCAGTGCTTCAGGCACCTAACCTCTTTCGAGCAATAGCTTGAAGAGGCAATGCAGGCTTGCATTCTCTCATGCGTTAGCTGCAAATGAGCCGTTAGCAATAAGCAGCAGATAATTTGGCCCTGTGAGTTGTAGTTTTCTTAAAGAGCATGTGCCAGTTAAGCAAGATGAACCTCAGAGTTGTCAACAGTGCAGTGATGATGTAGCAAGTGTTTTTAGTCACCAGCTCTTCTAGGAAATAATAGGTGTCTTGAAGAACATAGTCTGACAAATCTGTACTTTGTGGGATCAAGTGCAAAGGAGTAAGTCAGAAATTGAAAGTCAGTGGATGAACCAGAAGCAAACCTTGTTAGCTTTATATGAAATTGTCTCATCATAAGCTTCGGTCAGCCTAATGCCTGCAATCAACACAAGCCTGCAATGTGTGCCTAAGAGAATGAGAGCCAGTCCTTGCTCAAACTTGTGGTCTCATTGCTAATCTGTGTCAGTAGTGCTCGAGAATCAGAGTACAAGAGGCATCACAGTCAAGAGTAGTTGTCATCGCTTAGAAACCATACAAAACCAGTGACCATGTCTGTACTGTCAGTTAAATGTTTTATCCTTTTTACGTACTCCAGCTGTATCTGTAAGAGGAGATCCCTTCACTTTTTTGCATTTGTTTGTCTCTCCCCCTTTCTGTTTTTCTCTGTTTTTACTGACATAAGGATCTGGAAGCAAGACAATTTAGCAGCTCTTGTAGAGGTAGAAGAATGAAGAGGAGCAGCTGCTAATTTGATTGAAATGGGAATGTGGCCAAAGATCTGAGGAAATAATTGCAGCAATTCTTCTGAGAGGCCTTATGCACATCTTTACACCACAGAAAAAAACATGCATGAGGCAGTTGAAACCATGCTGAGCTTGAGTTAATGTAACCAGCTGAGGAGGTATGTCTGAAATGTTCTGCTTAAAACACCAGCATCATTTTTAAAAAGATGAAACTCGAGAATATATCTAGCTTGGTGATTAAAAAAAAAAAAAATTTAGGGCTCTGACATTATATTGGAATACATAGTAATCAGAAATTAATGAAGAGTTGTCAGGTGATTGTAGTGTTTTAAGGATCGTAAAGATCTTTGTTCAGCTTCAGAAGAAAACAGAAGAGACAGAAATATGGAAATTTACATACAGTGCTGAATCTTGTAACATTTCAGATAAACTGGATTTTGCTTAACTTCACCTCTGAGTTGAGCTCCCTCACTGTGTCTGGGATAAAGGTGACAGTTCATCCAGTAACTCACAGATTGATTTGATGTTAAAGAAGTGTGCTGCCCTCTTTGGCTGCAAACAGTAGGGGAATTGACAAATCTTCATTATAAGAACCCCTGAGACTCTCTTCATCCAGATCATTCATTTCCTCAGTCAGTGTCAGAGCCTGTTAGCAGAAACCACTGCAATGCCTGGTAAGCTGATGCATGGAGGGTGGAGCAAAGGGTGGTGAGGGGAGAGCTTATATCCATCTAATCCAGCCACAACTCACTTCATGACAGAAGTATTTTAACATATGTTTTCTGAGGAATCAACATAAGGAGATATCTGTGTCCTGGCAATTGCATCATAGACAATATAATTAATGTTAGGATAGATGAAAACTAATTAAATTGCATACCACCCTTTCTGCTAATTTTTTTTTCTTTTTTTTTTTTTTTTTTGACAGAAAAATGTATTTTTGATTAAAGGTTTTGGAGTTGGTAGCTTATTTTTGGTTTTGGTTTCAAGAAATGCTAATCTTCTGTGAAAAGTTTTGAGTTTCCATCAAAACAAAAGTTTCTGAAACCCTTTCACTTGAGTGCTCTACAATATCATCTCCTGGAATTTATAGAACAGTTTCTTTTTGGTCTCATTCTCTAGTCAATACATGTTCCTTTTATCTCCTATTCTAAGTTTTCAAAAACATGGTCCATGAGAATGTATTGTGTCATTGAGCAATCTGGCTTAAAAAGGGAAATGGAAATGGGAGGTATAGGAGTGACCCTAAATGAGCCTTGGGGGAAAGTGGTGACCAACTTCTGGTTAACCACAGTCAGGTCATACAGGGCTTAGTTCTGCCCTGGACAGTGAGTTTATGAAAAAATCATTAAAGGACAGAGATCTCCTCCATCATAAAACATGGATGACAAGTGAAAGTTTTAGATCCATGTCCCCAGTGCAATGACTAGAGAAATAGAGTACTATAGCACCAAACTGCTATTCCTGGGAAAAAGAAGGCAGACAGGACGCTATTCCTTTGCTGGAATATTCCCTGTTTGATTAGAGTCCTTGCTGAATACTTTCAAGATACTGTCATTACAACTGAAATGGAATTAAATTTAAAGCTTTTCATCCAGACCATGTTCTGGGCTTGTTTGACCATTGTGAGAGATTCCATTATAATCCTTAAATGTTTTTTCCTTTGCGGAAAATCAAGCCCATTTCTCTGTGTTCCAATGGACTGCCTCGAGGAAATGTCCCACATCGTTTTTGAGTACTAATAGCAGTATAATTAGAAAATCTTTAGTCTTTCCACCATAAATGCCTTAATTTACAAAGAGAAATGTGTTTACATTTGGATAGATATGGCACCAGTGTGGAAAGGCTGGAAAAAGAACTCTCTGAAGCTTAATTTAAGTAAAATTAACCTGATATAAAAAGCCGTAAGCCCTTTAAAAATATTTTCTTCTTAATCCTTAGTATCTTGTATTTTTGTAGCGGTTTCAGAAGAAGCTGTGTTTCTTGTTGCCACCCTTTGATATCCATTTCTTCATCATTTTTGAATGGAAAGAAAATAGAATATATTACTGTGATCTCTATGACTATTGCAGTCTTGCAAAATCAGGATTTCAAGGATTCCAGACAAAACTAGATCAAGACAATTTGCTCACTATTCAAATATAACAAAAGGAAAATATGTAGCTAAATTAAAAAACATTGACAGACAAAGCCTGTGTGGCATCAAACTATTTTGGGGGCTCAGGTAAGGAGCAGCATACTGCTACAGACATGGTACTTAGATGTTTTGGCAGTTACCTGAAAAACTGCTGAAGTAAAATCTCTTGTCACAAGTTCTACTCGTACAACTGACAATTTATTGTGAATACAGCACCTAACTATTCCAATCAAAATTTAGTATATGCTTGCAAAGGTCCCATTTAAGATTGGTGTCGTCTCATTCTTTGATTATAGAGAATACCAACAGTTAAATCAAGTGTGGAAATACTGCTAAATGGAGGCATAAGTCTATAAACTTTTCTATGGTATCTTTTTAGGGTTCATTTTAATGCCTAGCCACAGGCATCTGGTGCTGTTTGAGATTCTTCTGGTCTTCTCCAGACCAACAGCTGTGGCCTCTGGAGAATGCAGGTCACCTACTGATTGTCTGTCTTCTGCCAGCCCTGTGCAGATGTCTCAGTACATCTCCAGTGGCAATGGGTGTCAGTGTTTAGGCAACTGAGCTGACTTCCCATGCATTTGGCCTGATTTTGCTACTGTTCATGTTTTCTGTGTTTTTTATATACCTAGCAATAAATGTGCTTCAGTAATTAAGTTAATGTCACATCTGATAGGAAAATAATGTACACACAGGTTTAGAGTGCTTCAAGTCTGTCAATAGCTCTAGGTCACACATCATCTTGTGAAACTGAAACTGCACAAGCAGAGTCATACTGTTGTTTGTTCCTACAGTGTTTGGCCAGCATGATGACCACAAAGATTTGCTGCCAATCTTCTGGGCCTCAATTGTAGGTTATTGCTGATAAGATCAGGTGCAAATAATTTTTATCATCTGCATTCATTTACCCCTATTTCAAGAGTGGCATGCCAATAAACACACACACTTTTCTTAATGTGACTGAATGTGGCTTAATTATGTCATTCTTTAGAAAGTACAGAAAGAAAAGTGGAGGACAAAGGTAGCAGGCTGTTCTGGTAGCATATGTTTGTTGAGGAGAAAGAATTTTGAAATAAAAGCATCTGAAATGGAGACTAATAACCCGTCCTAATACAAACTCTTAGTTGCAGGAGCTGGCAGTGTAAGGTGACAGAGTTGGTCCGGACTGCCCAACCTGGGTGTCTTTAGACGTGTCTGAGTCCCTCCCAGTGGTGAGGGTGATCCCTGGGAAACTGAGACACTGCCTATTGCTGGTGAGCCCTTGCCTGTTCCTCACTGACACCTAGAGGTTTCCAACTATACAGTTTATTCTCTTAACAGGGAAGAGCACTGCAAATGTGTTGAGGATCTTTGATAAAAGTGAAAGAAAGTAGTGTTACACTTGTTTTGTATCTCTAAAACCCCTTTCTGATTATGCAAGTCACTCTACTGCAGCCAAGCAAGCTAGGAAACTAAAGCAAAGTTTCTTGAAACATGCAGAGGGAAAAGAAGAAATATCATCATTATGGATTTATCTTTGTTTTGTTCCTTTTTGGAAATCTGTTGGGGGAAAAACATCACCAGGACTTCCGTGCCAGTACCTTGACTTAAAGGGCCCTGAGTTCTCTTGCAGGGTTTTATTTTCTTCCTGTGCGTGTACGGTTGCCATCCGCAATAATCAAACTCAATCAACAGAAGGAGTCAACTGCTTTGTATTAACTATTGTTCTGACTGCAGTATTTTATAACAGATTTTTAAGATCTGCACTGACTCATACAATGCATATCTAATCAAAAGTAAATGAAACTGCATACACTGACTTGATAGTAATAACAGAATAGCATTTACAACAGCAGAATAGTGACACTATTTTTTAATTAAGATTTTAAAAAAATAAAAAGTTGAGAGTTTTGTAGGCATATATTATTTTATGTCCTTAGACTGGACTTTTATTTTTTAATTTGTGTTTTTATTCAAGGTAATTTGAATAAAATTCATATAATTAAAAATTTCATACACTTCAGTGGAATTGGAGTTAATACATATTCATAGTTTAAAGAATTATGCTAACAACAGTTCTTTGTAATTTTAGGGAGTCTTTATCAATTTTCACCAGCATTTTAAACCTATTATGTAGCACCTATGTTTCTAAAATTGCGGTAAATCTGGTCATCACTAATACAGCTATCTTTGCTCTTTTGACACTTTAATTGTAATTGTGTGTCAGCGTTTTCTTTAAAGAATTATAGTTTAGCTATAAATTTGACCAGCGAATTAGTGTCTACAGAAACGACACCCATGTAGTAAATAAAGAGTTGTAACAAGCTTTTGAGTGTAGATATCTGCATAAGCTGCAAAACCTGCTCAAGAAGCCAATTAATTCCCTTAACACAGCTCAGCAACTTCATATACTGAGTTATTGAGCTTTGAGGTGGCTTCAGTGGCTGTGGTTTCAGACCAAGGAGTTGGGCAAACAGGGTTGTATTATATATTGAACATGTGCTTTCTGTATGTAACAGACCCAGAATGTCCCCATCCCACAGAAATGTATCCTACAGCATTCCAGAAAGACTCATGACAGATTCTTTTCAGTTCCAAAGGGGTTGAAGCACTTGCTGCCAAGTCCCTAGTTGTGATCACTGTGAGGGTTTGCACTTGTATTCAAATACTGCCACCCCCAGGAACACTGTTCCCTAATCCCAGCGCTTTTGGGGAGACATATCTTCCAGTCTTTACTCAAGAAGTGATAATTTTTATTCTAGATGGCTTTTTCCAAGTGTAAACCAATAATATTTTCACTGAATCCATAGGCAGCCCTGAGGGTGTAACTCTAAGCCTTTCAATCTTCCAAAAGATTCTCCTTATCTGTTAGTATGCAATGCTTGTACAGCATTTTTAAAGTGTTTCCTGAGCATTAGTCCCCAGAAAGTCTGGAACATTATCCCCATTATTCATATTTGAGAAGGTCTGCCTCTGAACTCATCAGAGCATCAGACTAGATTCCCAGTCCCACCTGCTCTCTTCCAGAAGTCCTGCAGTCTGCTGCCTCTTACCAAAGCTTTCTGTTTAGGATGTGCATATTTGATGTAATTGAAACAGTGAAAGGAAGGAGGGCTGCAGATACTGTTTCCTTTATCTCCTGTGGTTTTCTTGTGGTCTTTTTTTTTTCATGGTTGTAAGACAAGTCTGTTATCCCTTTCATCATCATAAGAAATTAATCATAATTTATTAGTCTGGAGATCATGGAGATTTCCCTTCAGTCAACATTTATGCTAAGCTAGCTGGCTTGTTTCTGGATTTTTGCCTCTTTCGGATTCTCATTTTCCTTAGAAACTACTCAGAAAAAGAAACTTGTCATAATGTCAGGATAATTACGTGGTACAAAATTAATCTAGTTTGTAAGAAAAAAATCAGTGCTTTTACTATTAAATTATATCAGTTTAAATGAGAAAGAAAACAACTAATATATGCAACAGCCACTAAAGAAAGCAAATCATTAGTAGATTTTAGTACCCTGCTTATATTAACAAATCCAAAGCAAATCATTATCTGAAGGAAATAGAAACATATTATTTTAACTAAATTTCCACAGGAATTTGACTTATTTTCCTTCTGTGGGTAGTAATCTGTAGTATTTATCTTCAGTTCAGCTACTCTAATGGAAGCAGTGGAATTTTTTCCATGAAATACCATCTGAAGACTAACAGAAATGACAGGACTCTGTTACTAAATTGCTTTTATTGTGGCATAGTGACTTTAGAAAAAATATAAAGCATGATGTAGTTTCAAAATCCCTTTTGTGTTGTTGCATGATTTTCCTAAAGCAAGCAGTAATTTTTGAGATGGAATTACATGAGTGTGTATCATGATATGGTATGTCATATATACCATATATGTATATATATGTATGTCATATATACCATATATATATCATCTAGCAAACTGTTTCTCAAGATCATAAAAGCAACCCCCAAAATATTAATTGAAATGTTTTACTAACTGACTAGTTTATTTTCTACATGTGGGAAATCCCACTAGCTTTTCTGCACCTGCTCATTGTGCCAGTGGTTGGTTATCCTGTTGGACCCAAACATGAATTCCTTAGGAGCTCCTAGATGTTCAAAACTGATAAAGCATTTGCATACATTACAGCATGATTGGACCAAAATGTATATTTGAGCATGCAGATATGGCTTTGTTTTCCTGTGATTTGGTTCCCAGATGCCACTGCAATGAATTCACAATTCTACACTGATCAATAATAGCAATACGAAAATGTTTTCAATATGCTTTAATGTTGCAGTGCATACACCATTGAACAGGAACTACTTAGACCAATTTAGTGGAAAAGACTTAATTTATATTGCTATTTTTAAATATTATCTGAATTTTGCTATTGTGGAGCAGCAGGAACATTATATCACCATTAGTTGAGAGACTTTATTGTAAATTCAGCTAAAATGTGTCTCGTCTTTAAAGAAACAGCGGTGCCTTCTTCACTTTTACAAAAAATCCAATTTAAAGAAAAAAATCATCTCATGCTTCTTTGATTTTGATGCTTTGTGTTGTGATAGACTTCAGAATAAACAACAGCATTTTCTCCTTGCTTGCTAAAAGCTGATTTAAGGAGATTATTCTGAATGCCCTACACGTGGAAATTCAAAGCTTCTTCTTTCCACCTTGAAGAAGACATTAAATTGGTGTAGCGTATCTCCTCTGTTTTTGTAAGTGCTGCGTAATGATTATTTATTATTACATTTACAGACATAAACATGCATATTTATTGCACTTTTTTAGGCCTTATTTACTTCATTTAAACAATTAAAAAAACAGAGAATAATTTAAAAAACAGCAGTAACAAAAAAACCCCAAGACCAACAAACAAACAAAACAAAACAAAAAACCAACCCAAAACTAAAAAAAGTCTATTCATGCTGATATAATTGAGATTTGATAATGAAGAAGCTTTTGCACCTCTATCAAGAAGTTTAAATTTATAGTTTTACATGGCTATCAGATATTCTAGACTAACACTCAGAGCCGTTAAAGCAAAGGTATTTATTTGAGAAAAGTGTCTAGTCTGTACTATCACTTTTTTAAATGCACAGTCTCAAAAAAACCTGAATTTTAGAAATATAATAATCCCTAACTGTGAAGTAAACATGAATGAGGTTCAGATATGCAACATAGAGAAGTCTGAAAGTTCTCATTCCAGAGCACAGAAATCTCTACTGTATAAAGGTACCTTTTTTGCTATATTGCCACTTATAAAATTCTGCCCTTAAGTCACAAATTCATCTTCTGCCAGTAAGCTAGAAATAGCAGCACAGTTGCCTGAGAGTGAATAAATTTTGATTGGATGCAGTTTTATTTCTCTAGTACATTTTTAAGGTAACTTTTTATTTTTATAGATGGAGGGAGTGAGGAGAAGACTAAGACTAGAATTTCTCAAAACAGTGTTTCGTTCAGAAGTGTGTTGGCTGTGAGGGCCTTGCATAAAGAAATCATTCACACATGCCCTGGTAAGCTGGAGTTCATTGAAGTGACACTGTGCTGCCCATAGCAGTTCTAGCCCACAGGCAAAACATTCTTCTGGCAAAATGCTAGCAAATTCCCACTGACTCTGTTCACTTAAAGAGCAATTCATAAGTGCCTTGTTTTTTTAAAAAAGGAGAGTAGCTCTATGTTCCTGACATTCTGAGATGTCCAGCCCTGGATAGCAAAATGTATTTCTTCTCACAATAGGAAATCAATGGCAGGTTATTTTCATTTAGAATTTTGTGAAATTCTTTTTTTTTATAATGAAATACGTTAATGAAAATACTCTGCATGAAAAGATCTCACTGCATCAAAAATAAGCTTTGTCCCTCATGGGTATGGCATCTGAGAGGCAGAAAAGATCATTGCAACGCAAGGTATTCTCCTATTCTACATTTTTTATTGGTATTCACCTGGCTGAGCGCATTAAAGTGGGAGATGAAGAATTAAATGTTCCCTCTGTTTGTTTTTGTCTCTTTTGTATTTGCAGTTTTAATGTGTGGAGCTCAAAACCTCATTTTG
Source organism: Corvus hawaiiensis (assembly GCF_020740725.1). Classification (NCBI taxonomy): domain Eukaryota; kingdom Metazoa; phylum Chordata; class Aves; order Passeriformes; family Corvidae; genus Corvus; species Corvus hawaiiensis. Next base: position 31,859,414 of record NC_063215.1, read on the forward strand.
TATGATCAGAACATGGAGATAAAACATTCAAGAACATAATCTGAATTTAAAAACTGGCAAAAAGATGGGATTTATTGAAAAACCTATGATATGTAAAGAGCAACAAGTTCTGTCTCTCATGTTCACATGCGTAAGCAAAGGTTAATCTTATGTTTCCAGTGATTTGTGCACAACAGTCCTCACTGAATAAATAATTATTACATTCCTTGCATTAATATACCAACATCAAACTATAGGGATCTGTATTGTTTAAAATGGAAGAGAAAGTTGGTACAAGTTTGGGGTTGGTTGGGCTTTTTTTGTTAGTCTGCAGTAATTTATTGTGGTAATTTATTCTTGGTTTGTTCCTGAACAATGATGAAATAATTTGTGTCACACTGCTGTAACTAGCTCTGGAAGCCAAATTACTTTTTCAGATGGTACCAATACTAGGGTCTAACTTAACTCTGGAAAGGGTGAGAGGGTGTTTGAAGTCACGAAAGTTTTGCACCTTGTAATTCATTAGAAAATTTGATGAGGGATTGTGCTAGGGCCACAAGATAAATAGCATGTGAATTAAAAGCTGGTATTTACACAGGTGATTTTCCCATCCTGTCAATGCAGCATTACATTGAGTGTGAATTTCCTATCCTTCTCCTGGTCTGTAGACTGTCATCTTCCCCACATCTGTTTCACAGATGACTAAATTCTCACCTGTCGTCCTCCAGCTTTCTCCTTATCTCTTCATTGATGTTGTCCTGGGCCATTTTATTATTCTTATTCTTCCTCTGTGCTTCATTAACTCTTCTCCTCAGCACACCCTCTTCCAAATTCCCAACATAGCCTCAGCTCCACTTCTACTTCCTCTGTTCCTTGTCTTCTACCTGTTGATTTAGAAATCTCATGTATGATATTTTAGGGGTTTTTTTTTTATAAAAATGAAATTAAATATTAAATAAAAGTAAAGAAATGTAAAACATTTACTCTAAATTATATGCTTGATACCAGTCAGGAGCCCCATTGTATGTGTAAATCATACTGCTCGCTGCAGCCTGACACTGACGTGACATGTTGCCATCCTGGTACTCATGGATCCCACTGACACTCTGTGTAGAACTCTGGCCTATCCCATTTCCACAGTCAGATCTACTTCCCATCCATGTTCCCTGTCTATGAGGATGACTTCATGTAGAGAGCTGGGCTGGCGTCTGAAACTCCTGTGAGGGTCAGTGCCCAGGCATGCTCAGCATCTTTATCCCAGGCCACAAGCTCTCACTCCTGGCCACAGGAGCGGGCACTGCCAGGATCGAGTGTTGTACAGCTGTCCAGCAGCGGATATCCGAAGTGCCACTGCCCCACAGCGCAGCATGAGCCCTCTCTGAGCAGCAGGATTGCATTCTGGCAGTAGCAACGGGAAGGGGTTCAGGTTGCAGGACTGGCAACCTGCTGAACGCTTTTAACTTGGCAGCGTTGCCACCAAGGGGACAGTTGGTCCTGGGGAAGCAGGCACAAATGCCACGCTGCACTCCTCAGAGTTCACAGGCAATGTTCTTCATAGCTCTTGGGGCCAGAGGTGGGCTGAGGATAAAAACTGTGGTGCCAAATTCTCTTTACCTACTCCATTTGCTTGCTGCATCTGCTCATTTGATTTCACTTTGTTGGAATCGAATTTCATTTGATGCCATCTAATATTGCATATTTCAAAAGAGGAAAACCAGATACTGTTTTCTGTGGTGTAACTCCCTTTGTAGAAGGGTCCACGATGAAGTCAGGCTGGTTGAGTTCTGAACATTGTGCAATTGCCATTGAAAGTTCCTATACTTCCCAGAGGTATTAACTCTTAATAAATTTTACACCATCCAAGTTCCTGAGAGTCACTGATAGGCTTTTACAAATCACAAAACCAGGTGATTTTGTGGATTCAGTGCAAACTTTTGCTTTTTCAGTAAGTTTATCTTCATTACTCTAAGAGGCTTACAAATACACTATTACTTTGCAGTACCCATTTTCTTGTGAGGTACTGATTTTAGTGAGCTTAGCCACACACTGAAATTTTCCATATTGATCTATGAGAAATACAGAAGGTTATATTTGTTACAGCGTATTTGCTTACTCATTTCTCCCTGAAACAGAAAAACCCTTATGAGCAATACAAGCAATCTTAAGGAGACATCTGATACTCATATAAGTAGCTGTGTCCGTTACTCTTTTACCAACCCATATCTCTGATAATGGGGATTTCATAAGGGGATTCCATGCGAATGCAGCTGGAAATTACTCATAAAAGCATGTTGAGTGCCACCTATCTAGGACCAACATCACAGGTTGCCCTCTTCCGTTGTCTAAGTAGTAATTCCTCATTATTCATTTCACAAGAAATGGTGTCCTGTCTTACAACTTAGAAAAATAAGATCAGTAAGTAATGCCAAAGTAGTCCATAAAGTGATGTGATTAATGTTCTTCTCACTGCATCTGCTGACAGAAGTAAAGTCTTACTCAATTTCCTTGTGGAGACACAGTGAAACAATGTCTCCTGCAATAATTTTTAAGCAGGGAGCTTTCTGCTTGTCTCAGCTGTCTTGTATAGTCATTCAGAATGTACATTAAAAAGTTGGAAAGAGGTTATAATGTGGATGGATTTTCCCTAAGTCACTGAGTCTTCTTTCACTGAAAACAGGTTGTGGTGAAGCTCTTTTCCTTTCTGCCACCTGAGATCATTTAAGTTTCTTCAACTTTATTTTTGTTTTATACAACTAATGCCAGATAATGTGACACTTCCTTAATTGAGTGCAAGTAGTTCTGTGTTCCTCATGCCTTTTATTGTTTTCAGCCAACCACCTGCCACAGACAGTTGCTATATCTATGGCAAATATCAGCTCAGATGACAAGACCCAGAACGTTTCATTAAGTTGTTATTGCAAGTTAACTTCTTGGTTCCTTTAACTTGAGCTTTTTTTGTGTGTGAGAAATCATTAAGAAACATTGAACGGCTCTTCTTTTTTACATCTTTGTTTTAAACATCTACCCCATGAGAAGGCAGTAAGGCAGAAAACATTTTTTAATGTAGGAAGTTTAGCTACAGAAGGCAATATAAGCTCCTTTTGACTGAATAAGGCTTGAAGTTTGTGTTGCCTCCTATTGGGGCAGTTAATATGCTGAAGATGGTTGGTGACAAAGTTGAGCAGTGACACAAGGGCAGCCTTTCACCCCAGTGCTGCATGCTGGGCTCCCATACAGTCTCGGCTCAACATCCTGCTCAATGGCTTCTGCCTCTTTGTCTTGCTAGCTGTGATTTCTCCAGACTATTGAATAAACTTATAAGCCTAAATGACTAGTTCCTCTTTCTAGCTTTTATTTGCTTCACTGGGAGTCAAAAATGTAGCTGAAGATTTTGCACATGGAATTTTGAAAAAAAAGATGCTGAAATTTTCTTACAAGCAAAAATAAGAAGTCATTTCCAATCTGCTATACACTGGGAAGAAAACAAGCAGACACTCGCAGGGTGAAAACACAGTATATGTCTGGCAAACTTTTGGAAATAATAGAACCAGATTTTGGATAGACTTCCACCATTTTGTAAAAACATGGCCCTTTGCAAGCAGGCTTCTGTGCACCATAAGGCAGTGTACAGTGTACTGGCATGTAGTGATACCCTTTTTATTTGTACTTCTTCTAGACCTTCCCTTCTCTATAACACAAGGTCTGTCACTGAGTCTTAAGGCTCAGTCCCATATATTATAAGCAGCTGGAAAATTTCGCACACCCACTGAAGGTTCCAATGAACACAAAATACCACAGAACAGATGCCAATAAGAGATATTTTTAGCTGCTCATGTCACAGTTGCTGTTTTCCTCCACCATGACAGCAAATGAGCTTTGAAAGACTGGGAGAAATAGTACATCCTGCAGTAAAAGCCTGAGAATGCCTCTCCCTTCTTTAACACAGGCAGTAAATGTTTGCTTGGGGTCCATCTGAAGCTTTATAACAAACCATTATAGCAGACTCTATGCTGGTTATATGGATTGCATTGCAGACCTCTATTTCATACATTAATTTCCATGCATGACAGTTTTTTCTTTGTTTGCTCTGTAATACTGGCTGCTACAGGTAGTACTATTGTAAACAGACCTTGACTGAGTGAACAGTTTTTATTAGTAGTTAATGTAATTTTCTTGGCTTTGGACAAGGAGTACTTAAAATGTAAGGAAATCCATTCCATACATTTTCAACTAAAATTGAAGTTGTTTACAATTACATAATAGAAAAAAAAATCTAAAACTGTTGCTGAGTGGAAGAAAATCATCCTTATGCTGGGGTTCCTTATCCTTTCTCCCTTACCTTGCACTATTATATTGCACAGAATGTAGCCTGTTTCATTCCCAGGAGAAAGCCAGACTGGTATCTAATGTGTAACCAGCTGGGTGTTTACCCTTCATTATTCATACTGACAAGACATGAAAGGAAGAAATAGAAAAAGAAGAAAATCTAAAGTTGTTGGAGTAGTTATTCCTTTTTGTCTTAAAAAATGCCAGTTCACAAATTCAGGTGACTTAGGAAAAAAGCTCCTGCATACTCTCTCACCTTATTTGCTGTTTTTGTAGTATATGTGCATAGAAATTAATGACTGACACATTGAAGTGTGTGGCAATTAGCCCTTTTTCTGTAGAAATAGTTTTATTATTCTTGTGATTCCTGAAGAACAGTGACTGAGTGTACAATGGCAGAAAGCACTGCATGGACCTCCTTTCACTAGTCCAGAGTGAAAGTTGTTTTACAGTTTTTAGCTGAGTGAAGAAACCTGCGTAAACCCAGAGAACAGTATCTCACAAGATTTCAGAAGATGAGTGGAACTGAGTCAGAGAAGGACTGAATCTCAAATGGTTGGGTGATGATGCTCTTTCCAAAAGGCTGAAAGAATTGGCATTGCTCAGCCTGGACAAGAAAAGGCTTCAGGGTGATCTAATCACAGATTTCCTGTACCTGGAAGGAGCCTGCAAGATGGAGAATCTATTTACAAGGGTGTGTAATGACAGGACAAGGGTAAATAGCTGCAAACTGAAAGACAGTGGGTTTAGATTGGATATTAGGAAGAAATTTGTTAATATGAGGGTGTTGAGACACCGCAACAGGTGGCCCAGAGAAGTTGTGGACGTCCCATCCCTGGAAGTGTTCAAGGCCAGGTTGGATGGGGCTCTGAGCAACCTGGTCTAGTGGAAGGTGTCCCTCCCTGCCCATGGTAGGGGGGTTGGAACCAAACGATCTTTAAAGGCCCTTCCAACCCTGACTATTCTATGATTCCATGATTTTATGGCTTTATATTACACATATGCAGGAAGAGCCTGTGGGATCAGAAGCCTGCATCCCAGAGAGGGACTGCCCAGCATCTGGCAAGGGATTTTGAACCCTGTTTATTGTTTCCCAAACGGGTTAGATACAATATGTATCTCTTGATAAGCATTCTTTAGTAAAAGAAATAGGTAAATCTATAATAAACAACTTTTATCCTCTTCAAGTCTAGTGTTCAAATTATCACTGAGAAACATGTAAGTAGGGTTTTTGGCTCTCAGTTTATGGTCAGGAAACAAGCCGAGCGGCCTGGGGATTCCCTGCTCCAAATACATTTCTGCATACTGTTCATTCTCAGACGTTACTTTATCATGACCACAAAACTTTATTTACTCATATTTAGAAACTTTATTGTTGTGTGTATTTTTTATTTTTGCACTCCTTGTCCTGTCTTTTCTTTGCAGTCTTCATAAATCTGTTTTCTGTTGATTTCAGGGGTCATTAGCTCATCTGCATTGCATTTTGAACTGATTTGGCTGTGAATGGTTCTCTTAAAGTTAGCTTTCCTGAGTGCTAGCAAACCAAGAGCCTTGGGTGCTCTGAATACCTGTATCCAGCTTCATCTACAGAAGTATAATAAACTGGCCAGGGTGGAGGACATCCATATCATTCAATGTTTGAATGCCCTTAGGGATGTTTCTACCAAGACCAACTGGATCTCTCGCAGACATGTAAACACAAGCCCCGCATAATGCTGGCTTTGGCTAAAGATGTGGCGTGGTCAGAGGAGATTGGGATCAGGTTGCGGGTCCTTCTAGCTGTGTGGTAGGAGAGTGTGAGACATCAGGGATATAGAGTTGAGGTCCAGCTTTTGGTCCAGGCATTTGGAGGTCCATTCATAGGGTACATTTTTGCACTCACCAGGATGGCCTCTCATAGGTAGGGACCTGGTTTCAGATGTGGCACTCCATTACTGTCTGACCCTAGCTCGTCATACCTAGGCACATGAACGCTTCTTGAGACATGCTTGTAGGAGAAGTGGAAACTTCCTGTAGGAGAAGGAACTTGCAGGAGATGGAAACTTTAGTTCCTTGCCTGTGGCTGGTAAATGTGTCACTAGAAGCACCATGATCAGCCGCCTGCTCAGGTTTCGAATATGTAGTCAAAACTGAGATTTTGCTTTCTTTAGTGCCTGAAAAGATTTTATTTTGTTGCTGACTGTTACAACACATTGTCATTTGGCCATTGCTGTGGAATGGCAGCATGTGATGTCTTCAGTTATTTCTCTCTTTGTCCAGGACCAAGCTATCAGTGCCAATCAGCTCTTTTTTGCTCTTCTTTTCTGTCTGTTGCTTAGTATCTTTACTGTTTCTTCACTTTTTCAATCTTTTTTGTTGTTCTGTTGCCTTTTAAAATGTTTTCTGTTCTTTGCCATGTGTGATATTCAGCAGTTGGGCTCTTTTTTCTGTATCATTTATAATGTTCTAAGAGGAGGCCTGAATTCTTACTGCAAATTACCAGGGAAATATGCCAAACCATAGGCAGCTTTGCTAGAAATGATGATAAAATTTCAGAAATCTTTTCTTTAAAAAGTTTCTATATGTTCATTATCACTGTAAATATCTTCTTGTTCAGTGTCAGGAATATTAACTATTATGGTTAACTATTATGAATGGCTAACTTCTGCATTACCTGGCATACCTTGAGATTTTTAGTAAACCCTGGATATTACTTTTGTGTCTACATCAGCCTATTCCATTGACCTTCTGTCAAGATCTTGAATTTTTTACAGTCCTTCAGCTGCCAAATGTTGGCTATGAAGTGATTAGTTTTCTGAGAAATCCACTATTGGCCTCTGTAATGAAGATAAATTCACTGGATTTCCATCTCTAAAGAGTAGCATTTAAACAAGGACACAGATTCTGGTGAATTTTCTTTGGATCCAATGGCTAATTTCATCATTCAGTACCATTGTTATTTATTAAAAACAAAGGTAAACTTTATAAAGAGAGACACCCATCACAATGGAAAAAGGGAAAAAAATACTAATTACTGTTCCTTCCTTCAAAACTACTTTCATCTGAATAAATGCAGTTACATCAGGTTGCAGATAGAGAACACATTGATTTTTTCTTATCATATATAGTTAACTCTTCTTTTTAAATGGTAAAATTGCTAATTTTCTGAAATTATTGGCAAATGTGCATGTTTAATGAAAAGAATTTTGTCACTGTTGATTCCCTCAATACACATCCGTATGTCAGCAAGTGTGATACTAAATGACTACATACCTCCAGCATCACATTTTAACCAACATTTTACAGAAGCTGAACCAAACCAGCAGGACTAGCCTAGGCTTGTTTCCATGATCGGACTGTGTGAAGAGACTATCACCACTTTTTATTTATGTAAGCTTATTTAAGATTTCCCATCTAAATAAGGTTTTTGAAATGCAGAGTATGCATTTAAATATAGCAGGGCTTCAGAATTTTAGCACTTTTCTTTCTGCAGCAGCAGCTGGGTATCTTCTCTTTGTATTCCTGGGCAAATGTGGGGTGAAACTATTACATGTAAAGATTTTTATGTTTTATAAGGTGTTTTTTAAGGCCTGCAGAACCATGGCTACTTTTGCTTCTATGAGCTAAACCTGAGACTTATCTACCATACTAGCAGGAGACTTAAATATTCTCAGAAAGAGGATTAAAAATTTTATATTGTAAAGGTAGTGCCTTAGAGTCATTGTCCTTTAAAAATAAGGAACAGTGGTGGCTGTGTTTACTTTAAACATGGAGAAAAATTACTTTCCTGAGTTAGCTTTCAAAGTAAATTTATGAAGTGTAAGGAGATGCAAAAAATGTCAGGATATTAGAAATCTACAGGAAAATAAAAGTACACTCATAAATATTTTAATAGGAATAGCAGATTGAAAAAATGTACCAAGATAAAAGTCTTTTTTATATTCAGTGGAAATACAGCAGCATATGCTTACAAAGAAGACTCCAGTACCTTCTATCTGTTTCCTAGTGTGGTTGTATTTTATGTTCTTTCATTAGGAGCTGAAAACTGTTCTCTGTCATTAGCAACTTTTAAAATAAGTAACAGCTGCTTTTGCTGTGTGTGGCTGAAAGAGCTGGGGTTGTTCCACTTTGTATCCCTCTAGCCAAAATAGCTGTTTTATCAAGCACTGACTGATCTGGATAGAATCAAGGTAGGTTCTATAGTAAAGACATCTGAATGGTATTTTAAAGATAAAGAGAAAATGTGCATTTCTTTAGATTTGGTGCAGTTTGGAGAAACTGTTTGGCGAAGTCATGGGATTTGAAATAGAAAATAATGAGGTGAGGTTAGTCACTTGGCAGTGGGGTTTGGAATAATTTTTTTTTCTTAAAGAAAACAAGAACATTCGAAATGAAAATATGAAATCAAATAGTCACAATCCATAGATACTGTATAAATGAGTGATTCAATCTAGAAAGAAGGGTTTTTAATGTAATAAAGGCTTCCGAAATTTTTCATACAAATTTTCTTTTTAGTTGGAGAGGTATCTTTTACATGATTTAATATAAGTAAACATTTTTTTTATTAGAACCCGTTGAACTTAAAATATATAATATCTGTGGCAAGAATGTATGCCCTTTCCCTAAATTCTGGTTTTATTTCTGATTTTATTTCATCATTTGGAAACTAAAATTTAGTCAAGTGAAAAATGTCTTACTGCTTAAAACCCAGAATATTCTTGGAGTATTTATTGCTTTTGTTCTTTTTTCTTTTTACCTGATCATATTGATTAGTTGGACTGGCTGTTTTGCATAGCTTTCTACAGTTACAAAATTAAAGCAGCTGCATTAAAGATGAGAAACAAAACTATAATAAAACTGAGAATTTAGTGATAAACAGCGAAGGAGATTTTTGATTTTCGTTCAGCATCTGATGAGCTCTAATTTTTCAAGATTTCTGTATTACCACTTTGCCAGGAGACTCTAAGTAATGTTTTAATATACAGTAGAAATGATTAAAGAAGCATCTAAAAATGATGTTCGGTGTTGGAACGAAGTAGTCAAGTATCAAACTAATTGTCAATTTTGGTATGATGCAGGTCTGTGTATCATCAAAATAACCATTAGGACGAATAGTTCTGGTTTTATTGCTGGTCCATCTCCAGTGGCCTTGTGACATGCCACATGCTGCCACAGCAGCACCAGCTTGGAATAATACTTGGCCCGTTACTATGGCATAATCATGCAAGGGGGTTGCTCTTCTCTCGGGGAAGTTGATCACTGGTGAAACATGTAAAGGCAATAAGCTGAAGAAAATGCATCTTTCAAATGCCTATTCATGGAGCAAAAAGCCTAAGGTATAGGTTATGGTCTCGAGTGTTGTGTATTTACAAAGAGGTTCTTGATGTTTATAGTGAATTTCTCTATTTGCAATAAAAAAGACTTTTTCATATAAAAAGTATTGTTAACAGAGACCAGAGCACAGTGTTTGCAGTGAATGTAGCAAAGAGAAAAGAAAGGATATAAAAAGGCAGTGTGAGCAGACTTCTTTCCAGAGCCTTAGCAATATCAATGGATTAATTGTGACAAGAGCCATGCTAAATAAGCATGGTTCCTTTTTTTGCAATTGGTAAATGAATGCAGAAAGGGAAAATGTCCACTCTTTCAAAAGCAGTCACTGATAGCCCCTGCTTGATTTACGGCAGGTTAGACTTGATTCTGAGAAACCGGGGCAGCCACAATTCCCACTGAAGTGCTGCCAAGCCGAGGACTGATTATTACAGCAATAAATCAAGGTAGGCTGTTTGCAACTGTTGGAACACATCTCAGTAGGATTGTAGCATCCAGTGTAAGTAATAACAGGAGAGGTACTGACACAACAGGAAAGAGTATTTGAGCTAAGTTACTGAACCCCTGGGTGGTGACCTGCCCTGTTTTACATTTTGAATTCTTCTGCTAAGGTGTTAGTGTTACCTGGGTCACAGGATAAAGTATTCAGAGATACCTGGAGTTCTTTTTCTTTTCTTGCAACTATGCTGTATCATTCTGGCCACCCTGTTACACTTCGGTTGCACAGAGCGGATAAGCACTTTTTCTTTAAATTAAAGAATTATTAATAGGGACACTGTCTGTCAGCTTCTTCTTAACCCCCCCTCTTCTTTATGTTCTGCCAGCCTATCAGAGCATGGCTGTGATCCAAGAGCTGCTCTCATGTGGCTGATACAACTTTGGACGTTTGTTTGCTGTAAAAAGGCAGAGAAGTGGAGTGGTTAGGCGAGCTACCCTTCCCATTGTTTTCTGACTCTCAGACTAAAGTAGTGAGAAACAATGACAGTCCAAACAACTGGAAGGCAGTTTCCTTCTGCTCCTTGTAGTATGGGATGCTTTGGAAGGTGACTCCTACTGCCCCTGAACAGGCATATCTGGGACGATTTTGCCAGACACTGGAAGGGACAGTCTTTTCCAACAGGCTGATGGAATTGTTTAAATTCCATTAGGCCCCAAACAGAAAATTAGGTATTAAAATTAGGTTCAGCACTGCTATTAGAGTTAAGATTTAGAAAGAAAGGGTAAAGGCCTGCATGTAAACTGCCCAAAACCTTGTATGTTTTTTATGGATTGGAGTTAATGAGGTGAGTAGGTCCAAAACAGGAACAGAGCTGAAGAGCTGGGCACATGACCTGTGCTGGCAGGATTTGTCCCATAGGCACTGGGAGGAGAGGTGGTTGGGGAAAAGAAATGGCCAAAGATATAAATGAACTTCCCCCCTAAGAATATCTGTGTTATTCAGGTAGTGAAGGGCTGAAGGAAGGACCCAGGAAGAAAAGATTAATTTGAGAAATTCTTAGGATAAAATAAGGAAACAGTTTTCTACATGTGACATTTCCTCCCTGCATATTGAAATGCTGCTATACATGTGCACATACTTCAAAACTTCAGGTCCTCTACAGTCAGTGGCTAAAATCCAGTCTAATTCAACAACTGAAAACTCTCTAAATAGAAGCTTAATAGCAGGTCAGATGTAAGTATATAATCTTTCAAATATTGCAAATGGTTTCTATTTCTTATCAGTCATATTCCTTCTATTGGGAAGCTAACTAAAATAAGTGGACAAGACAGACAGGAAAAAAAATCAAAGTTAAATTGATGTAAATTACAGATTTTATTAGTCAAGTTTACAGACTATAAAAATATTGCCATCTTTAAAATAAATATTTTAGCATTAACAGTGCTCAAAATTCAATAGATTGTAAACTGATCGCGAATAATGAGAATTAGCCATGCTATTTTAAATTATCAGGGCCAGAATTCACAACAAAACTAATAACTTAAGTAAAATATAAATATCTCAGGCTTTTTAAACTTTTCCTAATGAAACATTAACAAAAGCATATTTCATCTTAAGATATACTTCTTTAAATTGTCTTCATTACATTAGGTATATCCATGCTAAATTTACTTGGTAAGGCTGTAATATTTTATAACATGTTTGTAACCAAAGCATAATGCAAGACATCTTACTTTTAATAACAACAAGTAAGCTATGTCTATGTCCTTCATGTTTTTTCAATAAACGAATCAGAAGTCATTCAAATCAGCAATTTCATGTCTGCTTTGGTCTTTCACATGTAACACTTGTAGCTTCTGAGTCAGAGCCAAAAAAGGAAATTTCCATCTGCAGAACCAGTAATTGTTCATTAAAATTCTTTTTCTCATTTGCAGGAGTTGAACTAAGAAGCATTATAATTTGGCTGGTATTTCAGGAATTAATAACAGCATTATCACATTAGATGTGTAAGATTTTCGGCTTGTGTGAGTCATTAGCTTGTTAGAGAGATTGTAAGTGAATTGGTTAAATGAATAAATTCTTAAAGAGTCAATAGCCATGCATGGCATGAATTAAAAACTAGGTAAATGGTAGGCCTCAAATTTAACTAATTTTCACTGGACAGTGATCATCAACATTATGTAAGAGAGTCCATTAGAATTCCCCATTCTTCCTTCTGCACTGTTCAGTAAAATGAGTACTGCAGGTGGAAATGAAAATTGAAATTTTAAAATAATTATGTGAATAATTGTTTTCTCCTATTACTATAGGTTATGACATGAAGGTTATATGATTTTATGTCTCTGCAAAAATTATTTTAATATCTCAAAATCGGGTCATTTGGTAAATCTGTGGAATCTGTAATTTGTTAGCTCCCACTGCAGTTACACACGTCTCTTTCAGCCAATGTTATTTCCTTCTCCAAAGGATATCTACACGCGACCTAGGGCAGCAGCACCAGTACTCAGAAGATACCTCATAGATACCTGTAATTTTTGACAACAAATTAGAATCAGCAAGAATAAAAAATTCTTCACAGAATCTGCACTGACCACACTGTCCCAAAATTAGACCCTTTTCTAATTCTGAAAGTGGGAGAAAAAAGGAAAGAATGCACCCATTTTCCCTCCAAAGTGGGTTTGTACACTTCCCACACTGAATCTCATTACATCCTGTTTGTGAATGGATAAGCCATTTTAGCCAAAGGCATGTGTCTTTCCAGTGATTAGCTGATTTATGGAATTGTCACTTGGTTGACAATTGAATTGAAAAAGACACTATATTGAAAAATACAGTGTTTTCCTGAATATTTGTTCAGAGTGCTTTATCAGGTACTTTGGCACATATGTGTGTGCTGGCATGGCCAGCAGGAGAGCAGATTAATAATGGCAAATCCTGAGGCTCAAGGAGGTGTGGAATAAAGCTAGGGCGTGCGTGTGCATGCTCATGTAAGGGATGGGAAGGAGACCTTCATGGGCAATAGCCAAATGGACCACAGAGTCTGTGGCTACCTTCATTTCTTCTCTCACTTTTCTCAATAAATCAACTAACAGATCCTGAATGTTTTGAAAAACTCATTTTGCTTTTTTTTTTTATCTGCCAAAAGAATGTTTTACTGAAAAACCCGCATTCAGTTCCCAATGTCCACATACTGGGTTCCAGCCCAGATGCTCTAGGTTTACTACCTTACTTTACTTTTTAGTTATCCCTCTGGGTGCTGATCGTTAATCCATGTTTTTTAAGTTGTCTTCATAGCTACCTTTCTCTTCCTTTCTTAAAGAAAGGAGATACACATCTGAAATGAACTCTGACCAAGCAATTTTCTGGAAATCCTATCACAGTGTAATCTTATCTATGTTTGATCGACAGGCAGGAAAATCAAGGGAACTTGTTTTCTGCATTTGCTGCTTACTTTGAAAGCTGTAATTAAATATGCTATCATTATCCATATTTTCCATTTCAATGTATTACATTTTACTATGTATGCAATGTTAAACATCCTAATATAAGTACTTCATTGAGCTGGTCTTATTTTTTCCAAAAATGTTTTACTAACAACTAAATGTAATGGTAAGCATTTCCCCTTTGCATCTGTCCTCTGTTTAGGACAGGTCTACTATTTCAAAGGTTTCCAGTGAGTAGTGAAATGGAAAACAGAAGGCTGTTGCTCACATCAATTTTCAAGGAAAATTCTTTCATTATTTCTTCGTAATTCAGTCTTCTTGAAGTTTATGATTCATAGTATTTCTCTGCTTTTGTGATGATTTTGTAACAGAATATCAGCTTTCTATTCAACAGTTAGTGGCAGACAGCTTCACTTAGGAGACTTTCTCAGACGTCAAGAGTGGAGAGACAGAGAAATTTTTCATGAGTGTGTAAGAAATCTTAAAGCCTATTATCAAATTATTCTTGGCTTTGAAACCCATTTCTTGTCTTTTCCCCCAGCTTTCACTACATTCGTTCAAAGCGAGAAATTCATCTGAACAAGTGACACTGAGCAACCCTGTGAAGGAACCTGTCTGTCTCCAGTGATGACAGAAACTGAGATAGGGACATTAGTGCCACTGGGCTGAAGTTTGCTTTTGGAAATCCCCTATTCTGACTCTCTGCTAACATCTACATATTTAAATCAGATAACTGTGCTTTGAAACAGATAGTTTACCATTAACTCAACTTATGCATCTGATTATACATGTACTAATGAGAAGACTTCATATTTTTTCATTTGCTTGATTTGTTGATTACACATTTTTAGATGTCCTCTTGTTTTAAAATTGATATTGGACCACCATTTACAGCAAAATTAAACTGGTCTAGGTAAGGAAGTAAGTGAGTATGTGCCAAGCAGAAGAGGAAACTTTGAGCAAAACACAGCCAAAGACTTAATAGGGAAATGAAGATGATCGAAGTAGGACAGAAAGAAAAGGAAATAAGTTCTGTTAAAACAGAAACTGTGAACTGGAATGATGAAGGAAGACACTCAGACACCACATAAAAGGCTATTGGTACCATAGGCACTGGGAGGAGAGGTGGTTAGGGAAAAGAAATGGCCAAAGATATAAATGGACTTCCCTCCATGGCTAGTATGAGAAGCCACATATACAAAATTAGTTAGTGTTGATCTTTGCAGGAAAACCACATCCAGCCCTAGGAAAGATATGTGGCTTCTGTTGCTGGTTACTTTTCCCAGTGCTGTTTCAGACTGGAGCTTTATAGCAGAGGCTCCAACATGGAGCTGCAGATGAAGACCTGAAGATTTTCTTGAAAGAAAATTTGACTTTGACTGGATGGTTCTCTGGTAGGCTTTTATTCATTTGATAAAATAATCATTCAGTTGCTCTAGAGCTGGGTGATGGTGTAGACTGTTTTCATCTTCTGGAGGATAGGAGGATTCTGAATTCTGAATCACAAAGTGTGGCCTCTGGCCACTTGCTTAAAAACACTCCAGTACCAGAGGATGGAAAAGGGACTTACAGGACACTTATTCTTCAAAGGACTGCAGAAAAGATCTTTGATATCACAGCTGAATAAACCTGTTATCTGCAATTAGTACAAACTAATTAAAAGAAATTATAATGAAAAGTAAAATTAGTACATACATGAATCATTGTGATATTGTGGCAAAGTCATGGTGACTTTGCAAAGGAGAATTAAGCTCTATAACCCACTGGCACATTCTGAGGGTTTCCATGATCGCTTGAAGGGGAAATATTTGATGTGATCTTGGATCATACCAAAGTCTTTTGACAGGATCCTTCACCAAAGCCTCCTAAATAAAGTTACCCTGGGATAAAAGGGGGATTCCCCACAGAGGAAAACTGACTAAAGGATAGTAAACAAAGTTCAGGAATGTATTTTCAGTTTTTCTGGAGTATGTATATCACCAGGGTAATCCCATAAAATGTATGTGATCAGAACACTTACAAGTGATTTGTAAAGGGATGAGTAAAGAAGTGTTAAATGTCATGTTACTTAGAAGAACTGTTGTCAAGAACTGCAGAGGGATCATATGATACTGAGTGACCACATATTGAAATGAAATTCAAATGTGGAGTGATGCACAGGGGAAAAAGAAGAAATCCTCCCTTCGGACACTGAGCAATGGGCTATTAGCTAACAAATACCACAGGGGATGAGATACAGGAGTTACAACAGACTGCTCTGTGATAAGGTGAGCCAAAAGTTCAGCATCGCTCAAAACCAGCAGATGCAATACTTGGAATTTTTAGAAAGAAAAAGCATAAAACTTTATGCAGCTAGACATGTGTGTTAGTTTTGTGAATGCTGTGTACAGTTCTGGTTTCCTGAGCCTCCAGCTGGTGTTCTGAAACTGGAGAGGAATCAGAGATGGTCAAGAAGTGTCATAAAAGCTTTGTGGACAACTTTTATACCAAGGAATGTTAACATGTACTAGATAGAACTCTTTAAACTGAACAAGGCATGAGCTTGGGGTGTGGCATAGTAAAGATGGATAAGACACTCAGGACCTTCCACTAAAAGTAGTAGGGGACATGAAATAAAACCAGAGAGTCCCCGGCTGAGCAGAGCAGAGGTGGCGGCTCTTCACTCAGAGTGGAGTTGAGCCAGGGAACTTCATTGTGGATGCTAACAGTTTAGATGGGTTGGAAAAGTAACTGGACCAATTCATGGAATCAAAAACATTGTCTGTCAACTGCAAAGATGTTGTGCCTGGCTAAGCCCAAGCCAGCGCTCTCAGGAAATAACATTATGCATTTTGTTATTATACAATTGCCTAGGCTTCTTTCACTGAGCAGTGACAGATGCTGTGCTTGAACCTTTGGTATGTCTCAGTATTGTCATCATCATGTTCTTTCATCTCTTTGGTACTATTTGATGTTTGCTATGCATCTGTGTTTAGCCTTTGAACTCAGAAGGCTTAATGAATTTGGCTGGTGCGTACCAACTAGAAGAACAAATACAGTCTTTTTCAGAGTCTGCAAAAATAGTGCATAACAACACACAAAGTACTGTAAAGTGAGTTAGAAACCCAAATAAGGTACAGACCTTTCCTTCTTTTGGTATCCAAGACACCTCGATCTATTATGCACATTTTATTAGCAATGATTTGGTCACATATGGTATTCTATTAAAAAATCGGTAGACCTTTTCTCCCATTACATCACCACATACTACATTTTGTAACATACACATGCAGGAACAAGACTTTTGATTCACCAGCACGAACATATAAGGAGGGTGGCTGACATAGTATGTGGAAATATGTGCATATTAAATATGTGTAGATATTTTAATTACAAAGGCTAAATTATTCTGTAGTTTTAAGTAGTATAAAATTGTAAGCAGTACTGTTAATAGAATTAAGTAAATTTGATATGTTCATTTTAGAAAATCAATATATAAATATGAAAGGTTATGATGACATTGAATTTGTTGCTTCCAGATTGCCATTGACTGTCAAGGGAAGGATTTTTTTAACCCACTGATATTTTCATCTTCTGAAATGTTAAGAAAGTAAAAATAAAATTACATAATTAAACTGTTGATAGACATAATAAGGCCCTAGGAGATTGTGTAAATATAATTCAGTTTTTCCTCTCAGACTGCATCTCCTGATGTGATTAGCCTTTTCAGTGTCATAGAAAGCAGAAGATTATCATATACCAAATTTAGGCACTGATCATTGTTAATGGATTAGAACCAGTGAAAGTGAATGCATCTGTCTGAGTTTTTAAAAGGTTACTAGCTAATGAGTCAAGAGAAACCCCAGGTAGAAAACATCTAAATAGATGAATCATACGAAATTAAGGTCCTATTAAAAATCTGTTCGTGGAAGGAGTGACTAAATTCACCTTGAAGTTGTATGAACAAGATTAATCCATACATGCTGCATTGCTGTCAGTGGCATTGGCCTTGGGATGATCTGAGATTTGTGTGCAAGGGTGTGTGTGATATTTTCATCCAGCTGAGATTTTGAAAAGACCAGATGAGTGCTGTGTTAACACAGTCCTGTCATCCTTGCTGTAAAGAGGACAGAAGTAAACTGCAGGAACTCTGTTCATTGAAAATTTGCACATATCTGTTATGTTAAACAGCAGACTCATACAGAAGATGCGTGGTCTCTACAACTTTCTCTGTGCTGTCTGGGCAAAGGTTTAACTCCTCATGCACCTGGGGTGAGCACCCGTGGGCATCCAGCCTGGGAGATTGCTCCCCAGGCATATAATGAAATAATACAAGACGAATATGAATTTAGGAAGTTTTAGATTTGGGTTTGGGAGAGTTTTTTTGTCCTACTAATCCAGCACATTCTATATATCTAGCCATTCTGGTGAAAAGTATTTCTTCACTTTTGTTATAAAATATTCCTTAATAGAGGGCTTATGAGCATTGCTGTATTAAGACCATAAGGTAGCCTGAATTGTTACCTTTGTCTTCAGGGCTACAAAAGATACTTGCCTTCATAAGGTTTTTATACGCTTTTTGTTACTTGGAGAATACTACAGGTCTTCATTTAAGTGAAAGACAAGATGAACCTTTATATGTAAATTAATAAGTAAAAAATAATGGAGAACATGTCCATGTGCATATATGTATAACATACTTTGTATCTCTACCAGCTGGGCAAAAGCAAAGGTTTTGCTGCAGTAGCTTTTAACATTTGGGAACAGCTGTGCCTCCCCTACGCTGTTTAAGTCTGAGCCTCTGCCAATCAACAGTTGTGCTGGGACAAGAGAAAATTTGCATATAGTCATAGTTGGCAACTCAAATCTTGTTGCCAAAGAAGCTCACAGCAACCCCTGTGCATTTTCTTCTGATTTAAATAAAATGTCACTCTCAGGCTGGCACTATCTGTTATTCTCAACTGCTGCCTGTCTGTAGCTCTGCCAGTGCAAATGAAACGTGAGTGCCATTCCCAGCGCTCTTGGGTGGCAGCAGTGGCAGAGCGTGCAGGACAGACAGTGGCCACGCAGACTGTGCATCATTGTCCATATGCTGGGGGGCTGAGGTGACACAGTGATGAGAACATGCAGCAGAGGGATGGTGGGAGCACAGTGATGGCACTGAGCAGGTGGGCAGCGTGACAGGAAGCGGGGCACTCTCCCAGCACTACGGCTCCTGTCTCCCTTAGCACTGCAAAACAGGGTGGCTACAGTGCAGCAATCCACTTCTAACAAATACAGATCCCAGTACAAGCCAAGGTACAATTCTGTCTGCCTGTTTTTAGGTTTTTGCTATTTTGCTTTCACCTCATGGCCATAGTGTAAGTCACCCCAGACCCCTCCAACAGCATTTTCTGCCCCACATACTCTTGTCTTGCAGTGCTTTACATGATTTCTGTGCTTGCTTTCATGTGTAACATCTGTTGAAGATGATGGAAGCTCTGTATACATAAAAATTGTCATAGATTGTCATGAAATCCAATTCTCTAGTTACATATGGACATATGTTTTCACCACCATCTTTGACTCACATATTTTTCCTCTCTTAGATGAGCTTCGTTCTTAAAGTAATCAGTTATTCTTCTTGTAGGCAATGAAGGCAGGTCACTGAGTTTCTACAAAACTGCCCTGTATCCATGAATACACCTTTATGTTAGTATAGATTATCCACCACATGTGAGAAGCACCTTAGCATTATAAATGAAAAGGATCAGACTCTGGAGAACTCTGTGCTAGCATGCAGAAATCACAGAGAATTGTGTGCTAACTATTGGCAAAACTTAATGAGGAAGCAATAATATTTTGTTGCAATTACTGTGAATAGACACTGATATCTTTTCCATTGAGATGTTTTCAACACATTTTCTAGAAATCCACACAACCCAATTATGTTCTGTGAGCTTTTTCTGGTGTTGATTTTGAAGTAGATGTTTCACAGGTTTCAGTAGAAATTTTGCTTTTGAACCCAAGGGAATAAACAACAGTAAAGAGATCTGAAATGAAAAGTGTTTTTTTCCTTTTACTACGAATCTCTCTTAGAGAAAATTACAGTGTATGAGAGGATAAAGGGCAGCATTTCCAAAATTATCTAAGCATCATTGCAGCCTTAGTTCCATTTTCAAAGTGATGTAAACACTATGAAGCCTAAGGGCTCCAACAGGTTCAGATAATAGCCTTATTGTAGTCAAAATTTGATAAATTACTCTAGGTGCTTAATTCACACTAAAGTCTAAGATCTATGATGCTCTCATAAGCCCTGCTAGCTACCTCTCTGAATCAATACAAAGTCTCCTGAAAATTGGACACTCAATTTCACAAAAATGCAGTGGGATTCAAGTGCTAATGTCACTTCTTAAAATAGGCTTTAAAATCCTAAGCCGCACAGAGCCTGATTTTCAAAAGCATGAAGACACTGACAGATGCAGAAATGTGTCAAAAGGAATTTTCCTAAACCCCTGAGGACGTTATGAGGACACAAAAAGGAAAAAAGAAAACAGTCTATTGGCATATCAAATATCTCTCAACTAATAGAAAAAGCAAATAACATGCATTCAGGCAAACACCACTCCATCAAAGCACTAATATTTTTAGTTACTATGAAGCTTTGACTCTTAAAGCTGCATAAATGGCTGGACACGCACTTAGTTGTAGAATTGTGTGTGGAGTAATCAGTTCCATTCAGGTCTCATAAATACACCTCCTAATCTCACACCAAAAGTCCTGTTATGGTCTTCATGAGAGAGACAAAGGATCTAAACTTGGGCTCACCCAGTGGAAGTGAGTAGGTCCTCATCATCACATTCCATTAGTAGTCAAGGACACATAGCAAACTCGTGGGAGAGCAGGAGGACTGGGGTTATTGTACTTGGGAAGTACAGAGGTTATATCTACCCTAAAAAAGTGTCAGGCTGTGATTCTGGGTGCTGGTATGAGATTGTCTTTGCTTTGTGACTGCAGGAATGACCCCTGGAATAGCTGAGGGCCATGATAAGGAACTGTCTCCCAGACAATCCCTGTACCCTATTGGGGCAGGGAGGTGCAAGCCAGAGACCACTGCCAATGGGCAGCTTGGATCTGGCCACCTTGCTTCCTTGCTTGGTCGGGCTTGTGCTACTGACAACATCCAAGCCATGCCACCTGGTTTGAAAGCTGGAGAATTTCTCTGGACCATTGATTTACTGCTATAGGCATAGCAAGGGTACAGCAAAGGATACTATGTTAGTAGAAGATGTGAGGGAGCTTCAGCTATGGGGTGCAGCTGTGAGGTAATCACTAGTTTTGCTGCTTACTTCTTCTTTTAGCATTTAACCTTTAGATAGTTTGACAGCCTTTTTTTTTCCAGGATTGAGAAGGTGACAGTCCACAACAATATGAAGTCAACAAACACTGTCAGAAGCGTTTCTGCTTTGCTTGTCCCTATTTTTAGTCCATTCCTCTTGCTAGCCATGTGATGCTCCACTATTGCATTACTCCGAGTGCTGTTAGAGGCATAAACAAGCAATGTCACCAAGCCTGTTTTCATAGCCAAAGATTTAGCACCCAGCATGTGTTGCAGAATTTCCCTAGAAGAAAGGTGAAGTAGTGAGTATGGAGAAACATGGATAACTCATGCTACTGTGGTAATGTTAGAAAATTCTGTTTTCAGTAAGGTAAGATCAGAAAGGCATCAGTTGTGGCAATGTTTGTTTTGCCCTCTCTTTGAAAATTCAGTAAAAAACACTTAGAAATTTGTTAACATATATAGATCTCCTCTAATAGTTTTTGCCCTTGATGTTTTTCTGCTCCTCACAAGCAAACTGATTTGCTACTTAGATGTAGCAATAGTCAGTATGATCTATGTGGTAAACAGAGAGTGCAAGAAGACCTCAGGTTTACAACCAGTGAAAACCTAGTTCAGTGTAATTATCACCATGTGAGAACCGATAGAGTCATGTTAACGCCAGTGGCTTTTTCTTGAAAGTGCCCAGTGCATGTGCTCTGCATAGATACATTTTTCTGCCTTAGAGAAAATGCAGGCTGGTTTTGGTGGACTGTATGTAATAGTTTGGCACACCTGACTCCCACTTGGCACAGCACTAATTTCCAGTCACTGTTTGGTGCTCTGATAAGTGGATCTGAAAGCAGATGAATGATCTTTCCAGGGAGGAGGAGGATGAGCAAGTGGAGCTTTGGATGAGGTGTGCAGTACCACCACACATTGCCCTCCTCACCTTTATTTGAACAGCTGAGGCAGAGTTCCTAGGAGTGCCTAAGATGTCTTCATAAACTCAAAGATTTTGGCACTATCAGCTTTGGTTTAGTAGGTAAAGTTAAATTAATAGAAAGAACAAAGATTCTCTAGTTCCTATAGTGGTAAAAGACAAATCTTCTGAATTATTTAATTGGGGCAAAAGTTCACTGGCCTGGGAGTATCTTTGTTATTCAAAACTGATTTAAGTTTATAGCATTTGTGGTTGGACACAATTTAGCAGAGTGTATGCTTCTACTTATTCTGTACAGACTACAGAAAACTGAATAATAAAAACCTCATGTTGGGTAAAGTCCAAACAATAATTTAAAATTTTTTCCAGTGTGAGATTAAACCTGCTTTTTCCTAGTTATTAATATGGTGCCAGAATAATTTATGTCAGATTCACATGATGATAAAACTAAAGGGAGCTCCACTGGTAATATGTTACTATCACAGTGTCATTGCTTGATTCAATGGACTCATACATCGTTGGCTTGAAGATCTTCTTCTCCAGCCTTTATCTGTAATGCTCAGATGTAAATTCCTGTAAAAGAGGAGGCTGCATGAAGGGGCTCCTTTCTGTCCAGAAATGTGCTGCAGAGAATTAGGAAGTTGCCAAATCCTCTCTGTATAATAACAACACATTTTATAAACAATACCCCTGGGTGATATTACTAGGTATACAAATGGGAAGGTTGGGCAGGGAGAAACTAGCACAAAACAAGCTGGGTTGTCCCAGTAATCTGACCTGTGGGAAAAAAAAAGCAGTTATTGATCCCAAATTTTCCAAGTAACTTGGCCATGAACAAGTAAGCTGAACACACCAACTACATGTCTGAGAGCTGAAGAAGGCAGAAGAACAAGGGTTTGTGTTTAATGGCTGATCCCCAGCTTCCAAGTGAACATCCCTGTTCTCCTGGTCTTCTCTCTCTCTAATTTTTCCAAGACAGAAAAATGTTTTCTTAAATTCCATAAGGAACTATGGTTGGCTCTCTATGAGATTCATACAATAAACATTATAACGAAAGATGTTATGGTCCAGTCTCCTTTTAATTTGATGACACAAATTAGATACACAAGACTTCCATTACCCCTTTTTTGTTTCCTATTAGAGTTTCTCCTGGGTTTTTTTAATATAGTCTCTTTCATAATCTTATGAGACTCATATTAAAACAATTTAGGTTTCCTGCCTTGTACAACCATTTCAGAACTCTGATCCTCAGATGTTCAAATATCCTCCTGTAATTTTAATTCTAATTTTTTTCATGCCCCTTTATAACCAGTTTGGTCTCTTGTATCATGTTATGTAAAACTTACAAACCTTTTACATTAACTCAGTAGTTATACATATATATTTATTGTATTTATTACAGGTATACACTTCAGTTCAGCATGTTACTGAGGAGAATGACTTGTAACTCTCCATAGTGCCTTTGATTGATGTATACTTACTGTCATTCAGGATAACAGTATCTCCACCTGTCTGCTTGTAGCTCCCATCAATTGTTTATAAGCGTTCATATATTATATATCATCAGCCTACAGCTTATTTGTGAAATAATTAGTGTCATTTCACTGTAACTTCCTGTCATATTACAACTTCTGTAAGTAATGCTAAGTCGACAGGGAAGTCTTTTATCTTTTAATCAGAATAAATGTGCAATTAGTTTGTCATACAGTAAACTCCCTACTGTATTAATAAAACTTTCACGTAATATTTGAATTCCTGAATATTTGGAGGCTAAAATAAAACAAAAATGCTTATCCAGAGCAGAGTACTTTTAGCTCTAATATGAAGGGGTTTAAAATACAGGAAAAACCCCTGCCCAACATTTTTCTTTTTATGCACAAATGTAGGAAATTATAAGTACCTTGAAAACAGTGTAAAATTAACTTCTGTTAAATAAATACTAATATTCTGAACTTTAGACATTTTAATTTTGACATTTTTGGATCTTTTTACTCTGCATGATTTTAATGTTTTCATTTTAAAGATATTTTTTCAGTTACTGCCTTATTCTAAGTAGTAAAACAATAAGACATCTAGGCCCAAATGTCCATTCCCAAAATAATGAGATATGTAATAGAAGCATTTTTATTTTTCATGGCTAAAGGAAATATATCATGTTATAAAAATACCAGCTTCAGTAGAGTAATAGAAAAACTTTAGACAAATGAGTCATTTGGCACTACAAATGAGATAACATAAATTCTGCAAACTTAGAAATTTGAGGATTCAGGTAGAAGAAAGTATCAAATAAAGGATGCAACTGTGAAAAGTAAGAAGGGAGGTAAATAAATACTGCTAATAAAATCAAACAAAAACATTAAATGGCATTTGATTAACATAATATGTGTTTTTCTTTTCTCACAAGAGCAAAAATACCTAGGAACAAGGGTGGGAAGTGGTCATTGTATTTTTAAAGTAATATACTTGCTTACAAATTATTTGCAGTTTTCATACCATTTGGCCACATATTTGCTTGTGTATAAAAAATGTTTTCTGGAAGACTGAACTCTATTCTATGTTGCATTAAAAGATTCCTTCCCCTTGGCCCATCAATTTGATGATGTGATAAATTCAGCTGTAAAACAAATGGCAAACACTGTATGTGATCCTTTTTTTTTTTTTTAAGGAAGATAGAAATGAATAAATCTATCTTTTATGCCTCAGGCTTTTCTTCTGCTCAGTGTAGTGATCCATTTTGCATTTTTACATTGGTAATTGTTATTATCCAGAACATAAAATGTGTTAGAATGACAAGCTGTACAAATACAGATGATACCTACTATTATTACCATGAAATGCTGTACAACGGATAATTCAGTTCCATAGTGTTTCATTGTAATAGAGTTGGGTAAGGAAAATACTAGTAAAAAGTATAGGCAAACTTATCTGGTTTCTAGATAGCAAGCTACCTTCTGCAGTGCTTTTGAGAAGAGGCAGAAAAATACAAGAAGGTGATTTTGGCAATGAAACCTGTACTCATTGTGTGCCTGGAAACATTCCTGAGGAGCAGGCAAAAATGCCTGTGCTAGCACACTTACAGCCTTCCCTGGCCTGGGCTGGTGTGGCCCAGCCAGCCCCTTCCCAACAGCATGCCAGCATGGGTTTTGCCATTAAAGTGGTCCAGAGACCATTCCCAGAAGGCAATTTACACACAGGCAGGCTTGTGCTGGAGGTGAGAGGGCTTTGCTGATGGGGATGTAAACTTTCTGTGCCAGCTGCCCTTAGTGCCAGAAACTTTCCAGGACTTGCTTAATTTACTAGTATAGATGTAAGAGCCAGATGTGCCTGTCTTGCTGTGGTAGCACCAAGACCTTTAATGAAATTGTGGAGTCATTTTATGCCCATTGTTCAGAAACAGTAACTGACAGGCCAGTGAAAGAAGGCTCAGTTAATACAAAGTTGCTACCTTACTCCCTGTGATCCAGTTATAGCCATAAAATGGGAATTAATGTATCTTATCACCCTGCTATAAAATAGATTTATTAATATTTGTGGCATCACCATGATAAGCAGCCTAGGAAAGAGATCATTGATAATACTGCTAAACTACAATGAGAGCTGTGTTTTCTTGTCACACAGACACGAGCCACATCATGAGAACAGCACAAAATACTGAATGGATATTCATTCTCTGACCATTGTCTCTACTGTGGGCTGAAAAGCTGTGGATCTTGTCAGAAATCAATGAGAATGTGATTACATGACTAAGGAACTGATGCCAGTAACCTGATGCATAAACACAAGGGGTCCAAATGAAGGTTGGCTGAGGAGTCTTACTGCCAACCTGTCCTAAGAGGGAATGTTTGACTTTGAAACCTCAATTTAGTGTGTGCATGTGCATGTGTGCTTGAGAAGAAAGAAGGTTTCCAATTTTAGCAGACGCAATTCTTTCCACAGAAAGATGAGCGTTTCTGTAATAATCACATGCCAGTCAATGGTAATTAAGAAAAGTCAATGCTGTGGTAAAGCTCATTACTTGCCTAGTGCCTTCATTAGAATTGCACAGGGAGTGGGAGTACCAAGCTCTCTGTAGGCTCACAGCTCTGTGAGTACTGGTCTTAATAAGCTGTGCAAATATGTTTCTTGATCATTTATTGTTAACAAATGGCATGAGTGTCGTTCACCAGGTTCACCAGCACTTTGTTGCAGCACAACGTGTGTTCTGTTCTGAAAAGATCCAAGGGGAATGAGCAGCCTTGTCCCCAAACACGTTTGACAAGGATGCTGTGTTTGTAATAGCTGAAAATATATCACCTTTCTATCGCGAGGATTTCCGAGAAATATTCTTATGTGGAAGGAAAAATCATGAGGTGAAATACGGATTTATGAAAGGAATGCATTTCGGGACCTAGTGGATATTATGCAGTCATCAGTGGACAAAGAAAGCAGAAAAACTGTAGCTATTACCATACAGTAAAGAGTTGGAACTATTCTTCCTGGAGTTATAAATATGGCTTCACTATAGCTATTGTAACAAAAACCAAGCTTCAGCTTAGATGATATCACAATGACATAAATACATCCTTTTGTGTGTCAGTGCTATTGTTGCAATTATTTTGCTCTGCTATGTCTCATGTCATGGCAAAGATGATTTATTGGGTGGGAAACTTCACCATTTCTCTCATATTGATTTGGTTCTACTGAATCCCACATCATTAGATCATTAAACTCTAAATATCAGTATCTCCTTTAATGTATAATTCAGTAAATACTGCAAACATATCACAAGGTAGATATTCAGAGTCAGGCTTTCATACATCTATCATTTCACCTGCTTTCACACCTCACGAAATGAGGAAAAAAAAGACACGCTAAGTCATATAAATATAAATTCTAAGACTATTAACTTTCAGTTCTCATAAGAAAAGGGTATTTCCTTTGTGAAGCAGTAACACAGTAAGGTGCCTTTACCTCTCTAAGACACAAAAAAAATTTATCCTATGTGTGATGTTTTACAGTCACATGTATGCAATGATCGTTATCTTCTTTGCCCCTCAAATACCAGATAACATAGGGAAAAGGTGTCATACAGGGTGGTCTGTATGTGTCATATGCCTGTATTCTGGGCCCCTCACTACAAGAAGGATATTGAGGTGCTGGAGTGTGTCCTGAGAAGGACAACAAAGTTGGTCAAGGGTCTGGAAGACAAGTGCTCTGAGAATTGGCTGAGGGAGCTGGGGGTGTTTATCCTGAATAAATCCTCTCCTCTCAGGGGAGACCTTACTCCTCCCTACCTGAAAGGAGGTTGTAGCCAGTTGGGGGTTAGCCTCTTCCATGTGACAAGTGACAAGGGGTAAAGTTGTGCCAGGAAAGGTTTAGATTGGATATTAGAGATATTTTATTGACCAAAAATGTTTTCAAGCATTGGAACAGGCTGCTCAGGGAGGTGGTTGCATCACCATCCCTGAAGTATTTAAAAGACAAGTAGATGTAGCACTTTGGGACGTAGTTTAGTGGTGGAGCAGGTAGTGCTGGGTTAATGATTGGACTTAATGATATTAAGGGTCTTTTCCAGACTAAAGGATTACATGATTCTGTAATAATTTCATGGGTGCTGGCTCAGCACTTACCAGCAAGTACAGCAACAGGAGTGCTTGCTACAGGCTGTGTATCTCCCCATGCTCAGATACTCTCGCAGTTGGCAGTGACAAGCCTGTGATTTGAGAAGTCAAGGCTGAGTGCAGGGCTAGGATCAAATGATTGAGGCACAGGATCATTGGAGTAGACTGTCTTCAGGGGCACATACTCTCCTCATTAAGGACTGGTCTGAAACACATTGAAAGCACAGAAAAACATACAATAAGCTCATAAATCCCCTAATATCTAGTATGAATGGTAAAACACATTAGTCTCTAGGCAACCATGCTGAGATGTTCCTAGGAAGGATCTCTCCCGCTCCATGGCTTATCCCTTTCACTAACTAGGCTGACAAAAGTAGTGCTTGCAGCCCGTAAGATACAATGGGTGTCATAACAGTTCTCAGTGCAGTTATATATAGAACACAGTTATATATATCTATAAGCAAACACTAAATTATAGCAGTATGGCCTAAACTTTTAGTATTTTTACACCATATTGTCAGCAGGACTGCCAGCTTCAAAATTTGTATCAAGACAAAGTGAAAAGCGTGAGTATCAGTTTAGTCTTAGCTATACTTCGGGCTTTGTATTGCTCCAGAAAGAGCAAAGGCAACGTTAGAGAATGGGGGAGAAGACAGAAGTCTCAGTCTCATCTTTTTTGTAGATTGCCCATCTTTACTCACAGAAGCATTTTTGTTCATCGTCTCAAAATCAAATTCTCTTTTCTGCGTTGCAAGTGTATGTTTCTGTAACATCTCAGTTGGAGCCTGCTATGTTATTCCAGCTTGATAGCTGCTAATGGGGATGGGGAATGGCAGCCAGGAATGTGGCTTCTTCAGTGGATTCCAACTTCGTTGTGTATAATTTTCCAGCTGCAGTAACCCCAGCAAACTGTACCCTAAGAAGCACTGCTCAATGAGGAATGCTTATGCATTTAGAAAATGGTTTATTGTTTTACACTTTCTCAGCCATAATGCTTAATGTTAAATAATATATTTTCTAGTAAAGTTCAAAGCTTTGATTTCACCTTCATTTAATGCCACCTGCCTGTGAGATAAAGAACTGATTTTAAATTCTGAGCAAGTATTCAAGACAATTTGTTTTAGAATACAGACTTTTTTAGTGGTCCATATCCATTGATAACATCCTTCACTTTTTTTTCACTGAATCTTAATTTCTATCCTTCAAAATCTAGATAGACAGCCTTTGACAAGCTGTCCTTTAATATATACTCATGTATAAGCTTATGTTGTCCTGGAGGTGAATTTTGTTTTGCCTTTTGAATCTCAGCTTAAAACAAAACCATGTATTTTCAGCAGTGGTTCATTAAGTAACTTGTAATGTTTCATTAATTGACAGCTTAAAAGAGTTATTATAGAGTACTTAGAGAGTATGTGATTTAATATTATCAGAATGCTCTGAGTACAGCTGATGCTCTGCAAAGAAGATTGTCAGAATTATTATTTGCTAAAATTTTTGTTAGAATTTTCATTATGGTAGCAAACAAGATTAAAGCTGATTATTACTGCAGTAAAAACAGCTTTGCAGTTAATGTATACCCATACTTTGTAGTGTGTAGAGCTTTTATGAAAAAACAGAGCAGGCAGAAGTATTTTAGCCAATTTATTTCCTAATATGAAATGGGAAAACAAAAAAAAAATCCAACCCAAAACAAAACAAAGAAAGTCCAGACACTTGAGAATAATTGGAATATTGAGTTTATTTCTGGGCATCCCATCACAGACATTACTTATCTTTTTAATACTTATACATATTTCTTATGAGAGAACAGCTTAGACAGTGATTTAGAGCAGGACTTTATTTTCATTAAACGGTCACATCTGTGCTTTGGCTGCAAGCGAATATGCAATCACTGAAAAATTATGCAAACAAACATTACTCTTGTGTTTAAATTCCAGTGAGAGTGTTTAGCTGACCTCTGTTCCAATTCGACTCTCTCCCATTTTTATTCTGTAGTCATTTTTTACACCAAAAAAAAATCCACTTGATTGTAAACTAATGCTTTCCAGTTGTAGGTTTCGTATAACTAATGATACTTTTCTTCAAAAATTCAAATTTATCAGCTTGTCATTAATTTCCAGAACACAGACAGCAATACTCATAGTATAACCCCTCTTGCATGAGTTTCATTTTGATGCTTGAAAATGCAACCAATGTACAGTGTCTCTTGCCAAAAATATTAACAAGATGACCTTGCCACTTAAGGTAGGTCGAAGTGAACTTAATGATTACCCTAGCAAGTAAATATTAAGTAAATATATGTATAGTAGCACTGTTGTCACAGTAATATACTAGTACAGTAATATTTATTATTTTAAGTAAATAATAAATGGGGGAATCATATAAACTTAATTTTATTGATCTGCCTGTGGCTGACGTTTTCTACTATACTTTTAGCAGTAGCAGTGTGAAAATACTGAATTGGGGAAAAAAATATGATTCTTTCTTGAAGAAGACATAGGATTTGCATAGTAGATCGTGTCTGTTACTAATATAATGCCCATTGCATATTCAACTGTTACAAGAATAAGCATGGACCCAGTCGGGATAAGCCCACTGATATCATCACACATGTCACATGTCACATATGTCATATACAGCCCTTTTCCCACTGTATTTTACTCAGTAGTCCAGCTATATTTAGCTATGTAGTAATTAAAATAAAATGAAAATTAACTGTTTTGCTGGTGTCTTATTTTCTGAAGATTGGTGGTGATGTGGTGGTGCTTTCTCAAAATGTCACCGAGGTGCCGGGTGGTGCCAGGGAGTTACAGATACAGCCACTCCAAATCAAGCACATCAACCTTAACGTATATTTCTTACATGAAATATGGTTGATGACTGTTTTCACCCCAGGGGTGTTGAAGAACATGTAAATTAAATAACTATTCTCTCTCCAACTGTGGATCTACTTCCTCATAACCCAACTTTAGCAAATTTACTCTAGACAAATGGCAGAATGGTCACCATAAACTGAAGTTTAAAGTAGTGAAATTTGTTATTCTGCCCTTCCATCAGTTTTTAGTGGAGAAGTCTTCAATTTTTCATTTTTTAATCAGATTGGAACACAATCATTTTTTACATTCTCATATAGCATGATATGTTCATTATTCCTACTAAAAAGAAAAAAAAAAAGGCTCAGGTAACATTTTCACTGCACTTGCCATTATTAATGAGGAGAAAATGACTTGATGGGAGTGGCCAGAGACACAAATCAGGTAGGGCACACTATCAGGAATTGAAATATCTGAAGATAGCCTGAATTAATATGGTGGAAGTACCAGACTTGCCTGATTATATGCTTTCCCCCATCCTTCCAAAAATAACAGTGTGTGCAGCCATAGAAGCAAAACCAAAGTTATAGCAAAAGGATGAGCATTTAAAAGTTTCTGTAGTTTTGATATTACCCACTCATATAAGCACAAAATTTAATAAATATTGATATAATTATTAAAACACTAATATCAAATAATCAGCTACAAATTTATGCTTAATGATGCCCTCCATGCATTTAAGCCTGCATTATTCTTGTGTTCAAATATCATATAAATTATTGAGAGATAAAATTTCTGTCGTGGTAAATTTTCAAACCTAAAGATAACTCAGAGGCTGGGGTGATGGTCTGCTAATTTTTTTTTAGTTGACACAATGAATGAAGAAGCCTGTCCTTTGCAACATTACAAATCTGTTCAGAATAAAGGGAAAAGGCAAGCTTTAGAAATGTTTTAGCTCCGTGAAGCCTCTAAGGACTTGTTAAACTCTTAAATGCAGCTTGTAAAGCTCCTGTTCCAACTCCCACTGAAGTTAGTGACAAGTTTTCTACTGACTTCAGTGACAGCCCATACTACAACTGCAGCTGTCAAAACAACTAGAAATCAGTCATAAGATCAGCCAGCACACAAGTATATATTAATTTTAGCAGAAATTATACTTTGGGCAGCTCAGAAAAGAAACAAAATTGACCTCATTGTTTGTGAAGAAATGCGTCTCCCACCATACTGCTCTGCAGAGGAAGTGAGAGCTGTCAGGACTCTGTTTTGAGCATTTAAGCGTGTGAATTGGAACTGAAACTGTGAAACTGTGAAACTAAAAATAATAATAAAGAACCTTACAGAGCCAGTAGTTTAAATTTTATTTTAGCCTTCAAAACCAAATAAGTGCCCATTACATTTTCAAATGGTCTCATAGGAGGTAACAACTCCAGTTAGAATTGGTCAAGAATACTGAATTACTGAAAATTGCCCACACAATTAAGGATGGACCAAATACTAAGTATAGTTACTTAGGTGTAGCTGCTACTTATTCTGTGTATTGTAAGAGTGATTAACCTCTTTATTCTGTAATTGGGCTTTTTTTAATGTGTTCTTTGCAAGGCAAGTATACTTGTGCCCAAACCTAACAGATATTTCACTGATTTCAGCTAGGTTCTAATGCACTTTGTGAAGTGAACCTGAAAAGCAAGTGAATTTTGCTTTTACAATTAGATCTCTGTACCCATACAATTCAGTTTTCTGTTAATGAGCTAAGAGTAAAAAATAATTTGTAACACTCTATAAACTTAAGACCAGTATTGCTTTTAAAGAAATTTTCCTGGAAGGGCAGGGTGGCAATAAAGGCAATGTCCAAACATTAAGAAAAAAAATTCCCTAGTCTTGTTTCCTTTCACTCCCAGTGGCTTCCTGAAACCAAATTGCTTTGTGCCACTGTTTAGTGAGCTACTTAAACCTGTCTGTTACTTAAGACGCATCTGTAGTGTCAGAGGCTTTTCAGAGCAGATGAAGCTGAGGACACATGATTCTGCAAAAAAAAAAATCATTCTAGGACAGTCCTGCCACCACCTCTATATTCCCAACCCCTCCCTTTTCCATCTGCAAACCATAGCATGCTGCATCTTTTGTTCCACTGTCATGCGTGGGACAAAGGGATGAAAAGAGCAAGAAACTTCTTAAGCCAGCTTTGTGGCCAAAACCAGTGTATCAGGGCACTACAGTCTTTCAGGTGTTTTGTAGATATAGTTAGTGTTTGTACCAAGATGCTCACTATCAATCCAGACAATTCAAAAGCAAGTCCTAAAAATAGTCAAGAAATGAAATCTGCAGTCTAAGAAATTAGAACCAGTGCACAGTCACTGCTGTGCCAAAGCAGAAGGCACAGTTTGAGTAAAGTAATATTTGCAATGGAGTTTCTCAGGTGTTACAAAGGCTACAAAGTTTTTAAACAAATGTGAGCATGATATTCAGCAGTTGAAGTTTGGCAAATACCATAGAAAACATAACTGGTTTTGACTGGATTTTAACAGAATATTTTTGCTTATGGGTTTGGGTTTTTTAATTTGCTCTAGTACTGTGGAAAAACAGAAAATTATAGAATTATAAAAAGGCTTAGATTGGAAGGAACTTAAAATACTCTAGTTCTAACCCCCCTGCCATGGGGAGGGAGGCCACCCACTAGATCAGGTTGCTCACTGAAGTATCGTGTTGCAAAAGTCTCATTCCTCAAAAGGGCGGGAAGATGGGTGGTTGAACATTCCCAAAATGTAAGAGCAGTTTTCCTTGCTATGCTGTTCACAGCAGTAGAGTAAGGAGCTCTGCTTCTGTGACTATCTGTGGGAGCAGAGCTGAGCCTTGCTGCCTGTGGCCAAGTCGGACTAGTGACTTGTACCCCCTTGAGTGGCTTGAGCAAGGGGACAGATCACTTGAGGATCTCCACGAGGTTAAGGCAGGAGGCCAGTAGCAGTTCATTCAAACAGGGCAGCAACAGTTGTGGAAGCAAAGAAAGCATTTAAAGGAGGGAAATGTGTGGATTACAAACTAATTAGAAGATTTTTGTGTTTTCCTTTGGACCTAAACTATCATATTCCACTCTATTTTTTTTATCCAAAGCCTTTGATACTGTCTTCCATGGCATTCTCCTGGAGAAGCTGTCAGCCCATGGCTTGGACAGGTGCACTCTTTGCTGGATACAAACTGGCTGGATGGCCAGGCCTAGAGAGTGGTGGTGAATCAAGCCACATCCAGCTGACAGATGGTCACTAGTGGGGTTCCCCAGGGCTCAGCATTAGGGCTAGTCCGGTTTACTGTCTTTGCCAATGATCTGGGTAAAGGGATTGAGTGCACCCTCAGTAAATGTATGCATGACACCGAGTTGGGTGGGAGTGTTGATCTGCTGGAGGGCAGGAAGGTTCTGCAGACAGATCTGGACAGGCTGCATCCATGGGTCAAGGCCAAAGGTATGAGGTTCAACAATGGCAAGTGGTGGGTCCTGCCCTTGGGTCACAACAACCCCTGCAGTGCTACAGGCTGGGGCAGAGTGGCTGGAAAGCTGCCCAGTGGAAAAGGACCTGGAGGTGCTGGTCGACAGCAGTTGAACATGAGCCAGCACGTGCCCAGGTGGCCAAGAAGGCCAATGGCATCCTGGCCTCTATCAGCAGTAGTGTGGCCAGCAGGATGACAGCAGTGATTGTCCCTCTGTAGTCAGCACTGGTGAGGCAACACCTCTAATTCTGTGTCCAGTTTTGGCTTCTCACTACAAGAAGGACATTGAGGTGCTGGAGCGAGTCCAGAGGGGGGCAATGGAGCTGGTGATGGGTCGGGAGCACAAGTCCTGTGAGAAGCAGCTGAAGTAGTTGGAGATGTTTATCCTAGAGAAAAGGAGGCTATGGGGAGACTTTATCACTCTTTATGACTCCCTGAAAGAAGGTTGTAGGGGTCAGTTTCTGGACCGCCCAGAATTGTGGTGCAGTCACCATTCCTGGAGGTGGTCAAGATATGCCTGGAAGTGGCACTGAGTGCCATGATCTGGATAACAAGGTGGTGATCAGTCAAAGGTTGGACCTCGTGATCTCAGAGGTCTTTTCCTCTGACATTCTGGAATTCAGTGATTCTGTTTCACTCAGCTGTCTAAATCCTACAGCAAAACTGCCTGGAGTTCTTAATAACAAGAAACATAGAAATGTTAATCATTAGCTGAATTTGAAACACTGAAAGCAAACAGTTCTTTTTTGCTTTTTGCTCTTTTTTTTTTTTTTTTTTTTTTTTTTTTGCTTTTTAAGCACATATTGCTGCAGAGCACTGAACTATTAGTATTATTAGCATGAGTACTTAAATCATGAGCATAAAATAGAAAACTGAATGGAATGTAAAATTCCCATGAGTACCATTATGGAGAATAAAGTAAGCTGTAGATTATCTGCTAAAATGCGTCTTTTAAACCATCATTCCAGGGAATGTAGTACACAAATTAGCCATATATCATAAGATAATGGATCTTAATGTGTTTACATTTTAAATAAACCACATTTCTGTATCAAGATTGTTATGAATTTAACCTTGGTGTTACTGGTTAGCCATCAAGAGTTTGAAACAGAGCGTATCTGAAAGGGTTTTTTTTGACAGAGCAAGAATCAGGAAACTGGCATTTTTCGTCAAGAATCAAACGATCCTGTGGAGTGAATGGCTGAGCAAGTGAGCGATAGACTGTGCACACTAGATGGGATCTACAGCAGGAGAAATTTACATGAGGCTGATTTTTTCTTATTTATCAAGAACTCGTTACCACAACTCGTAATACTCAGTATTTCACAAATCTACCTATTGCGAATGAAGATGGAGTGGATTTTCTCTGCAAGGACTGTAGGAACACTTTACTAGCAGTTAACCTATTTTAGCCAGCTTCTCTGGAAGAGAAGATAAAGCCTTTAAACTGAGCCCCAGTGTGTCCTCCATATGTGCCCATTGTGGAATTTGCTGGGAACTTGGTACCTCTTCCTATTTTAGAATATCTGCTTCCATGTGTTGTCCTGAAATGGGTAGTCTACAATCCCTGACCCATGGCTATCTGATGACCTAGCCATGCAAGGATCAAGCAATTTTGAACAGGGAATCTGCATTTCATTTGAAACAGGAAATTTAGCTCTAGTCAGATAGTGAATTAATTTGGATCATATTTTTTTTCCAATGTCCATACTGGCAGCAGTTTTCCTGGAACTCTTAAAGATCCTGTGACAACTACTGCAATCTGCAAGGTGCTCTGGATTTTCTCACCAGACAGAAATTGGTACCTGAGAGTAAATGTTATATCCACTTCTGCTCATTTTTTTCTTATATTTATTTTGGTAGTGACTGTCTCTTAGCAGCCACAGTTGCAACCTGAATTCATGCCTTATTTCAAGAGTGCTGGCCTTGCTTTCTCCAGTCGCCTGGTACAGCAGATTTCCTTGGTGAGCAGACGTATGCTTATGGCTGTATTAACTGGATGAAGTTACAAAATTTTCCTTCAGTTGCAAGCTGTGAACTGTGGTCTTCCAATGAGAGAAAAAGCTTCTACAGTGAGAATGTATTTTTAATTTTACCTAAATCAATTTTTCTTATTGTTGTTGTTTTGTTTTACTTTGAAGTAAGGCTTTAATAAGACTGACTTAGTCAAAATAGTACATTAGCTGATGCTGAAAACACCCTTTATGACTCTGCTGTATCAGACAAAATAATTATTTGACAACTGACACTGTGTGTGTGTTCCTAATTTCCATTAGAAATTAAGTTTTAACTTCGGAACAAAGCAAAAAAGTTGTCTTGGAGAGAAAATACTTGAAATCATGGCAGCATCATTAATTTCTGATAATTCTAAATGAAAGCATATTATTTGTCAATTTACTTTTTAAACTGTTTTGTATAATATCATATTATATCTCTTTAATATATATTACCAGTTACTAGCATGATATAATGTTCTCTGTTAATATCCAGCCTTTTTGCCCAATTATAGTGTAATTTATTCAAACCCTGGCATGTACCACTTGGCAAGGCAACCTGTGTTGCAGCTGTTGCGTTTTTCTCCATATTACAGTCTGTACAAATACTTTTTTTTATCCTGTTATCATGCATTGGCTTTCACAACTTTGAAATAGTAGTGCTGTGAAGTGCATGAGAAATTCAGAGTATAGCTTTGAGCTTCATGTAAATATGTAACTCTGCGCTTAGGGACTAGAATTGAAAATAACAGCCAAACCAGCTGAAGAGTCTGCTTGGCCTGTAAAATGTGTCTTGAATAGGATTCTCCAGGTTGGCTTCTATTTTATATAAAAACTGCATTCACCTGGGGATTTAGCAAGGAGAGATAAACAATACACTGCTAGTAGAAACTTTAAATTTATTCATCAGTGTAAGCAACAGGGTGAAACACTGTTCTGCATTTTAGGTGGAGCACTGTTTTCATGGAAGACATTTGGAGAATAGTTCATTTGTCCTTCATTATATTTTTATAAAAATGGTTCAAAGCAATAGTGTTTAAAATAAGCAGTATTTTTTCTCTTTACATAGAAATCGAACCTCTCCTATAAATAAATACCTTTTGAAAATTAAATATACACCTTTTTTCTTTTTTTTTTTTTAACATGGGCATGGACACATCTATTTGTAAATATTAATATAGTATCTGGAAGCCTGTTGGAAAGAGCTCTTTCTAGTTTTCATGTGAATAAGAAACCAAAAGACAGGATATGACTTTTCACGTTCAGACCTTTGAGCAGAAATTCATATGTAAAGAAACTTCCATGCAAGAACAGGGAGATTCTAAAGCTGTTGCCAAGTGGTAGATCAGGCCCCAGACTGTTCAGCCAAAAAAAGAACCTTCAAAAGCTAAATAATTTTCTGAATTGATGAAGGCAAAACTGATGTTGGTTGTCTGGTAAGATGGTGAAATACAGTATCAGTTGTGTGTGATAGTAACAGCAAAGTAGATGACATAATTCCCCACTGAATTGCAGAGCCCAAATCAATTTGTTTAAGAGCATGAAGCATCTTAGACTGCAGAAACAAGCAAAGCCATGGCAAAGGGTAACGCATCAGCCACTCTTGTTGTCTGGCTGCATCACCCTTTAGGAAGGAGAGGTTACACAGAAATTTTTTCTCTTTTTCAAAATAGAATTTTTAAAAAAAAATTTTTTAAAGCATTATTAGACTGGTAGACACTTATTTTGTAACTTAACCCTTCAAAAAGTGCTTCTGAAACCTGCTATATATTTTTCAGGGAGCTGCTGTCTTATTTTATGGATATAGCTCATTTACAGGTCCATTTCTGTGACCCAGACACATTAGACTTCCAGACTGAACTACTGTTCAGCTCTATCCCTTCAGAAGGGGAAAGATAAATATC
The DNA here is from genome assembly GCF_020740725.1 of Corvus hawaiiensis. Classification (NCBI taxonomy): domain Eukaryota; kingdom Metazoa; phylum Chordata; class Aves; order Passeriformes; family Corvidae; genus Corvus; species Corvus hawaiiensis. Next base: position 31,896,918 of record NC_063215.1, read on the forward strand.
AGTTTTTTCTTACATTGTAGCTACTGGTTATACATTATACATCTAGCTTTAGGTAAACTAACTGAGCTGGTATTAGGCCATTAGCCAATTTTTTTATTAAAGAGAAAACATTCTAATGGATTTATTTATTACCAAAGGAATATATACTTCCATAAATATTTACTTTGCAACCAGTGTAACACCCACAACATGGTACTGTTCATGAGTACTTTTACAAAGTTTAAATTATTAGGAACCCTGGATCATCTAGTGCCAAGCCCCCCTGTCATGGGCAGGGACACCTTCCACTAGATCATGTTGCTCAATGCCCCATCCAACCTGACCTTGAACACTTCAGGCCTGGGACATCCACAACTTCCCTGGGCAACCTGATCCAGTGCCTTGCTATCCTCAGAGTCACAAAATTCTTCCTAATATCTAACCTAAATCTATCCTCCTTCAATTTATAGGCCCCTGTTATGTGCTGGAAGGCTACCATAAGGTCTCACTGGGCCCTTCTATTCTCCATGCTGAACAACCCTAACTCTCTCAGCCTGTGCCCATGGGAGAGGTGCTGCCACCCTCTGATCGTCTTTGATCGTCCTGCCCTCCTCTGGACCCACTCTCAGAGGTGCACGCCCTTCTTATGTGGAGAATCATTAAGACAGTGGTGCTGCAGGTGTGCACACACCTCTAACTCCTTTTTATTCCCCATGCTGCATATGTTTGCACAGAAGCATTTTGGCTGGGACCCTGATAAATCTTACTGGCTGGAGTGGCTGCTCTTCAGGTGCTCCTGCTGACCTGCTATCCGTCTCCAGGCTATGGGCATCTATGCCTGGTGCGGCATCAAACTGGTTGGAGTGGGATGGACTGAGGTTTCCCTCCCTTGGCAAATTTAATTAAAAGCCCTCTTCACCAGCTTGGCAAGAAGAAATAAAAGTTTAAGTTAGCAGTGACAGGTCTGGTTCAGCAGATGTGCTGCAATATGGAGAGAAATACAAATCTTGGTCCTGACAGGATGGGAATTTCACGGTCAGTGAATGAGAAGAGCTTACGCTCTACCCAAAACAAATTTGCTCTCAGGATTTATTCTGTTTGAAAGTTAAGTGATGGAAAGCCAGGTTGGAAGTTTCTTATATTCTCATTATTTCTGTAAACTGCAAATAAAACTGCATGATCAGATCCCTGGAGAGCTGAAAGAGCTTGGCTGAGGAATAAAGAAAAAGCAAGCCATGCAACTGAGACGGCAGGTTCGAGGGAAGGACAGACACCTGTTAAAGTTCTTTCTGATAATAAAAATTATCTAACTAAATATTATTTATTATTATAATATTTATTATCTAATAAATATTATCTAACTGATAATAATCCTCTAATCTTTTATAAGTATTTTTAAACTATGATGGTACCTAACCAGCTATTTGTCACTACACCAAAGATTCAGAAATCACAGACCCAGTTTCAGACAGAATTCATACTTTTCTAACTCTGGCCTATTATGTCATGTTTGTTTGTTTGTTAAACTTGAAATTACCTACCTCAGCTGAAGTGGCCCTATTTTTTTTCATCCCAGTCTTGGCTTTGGTTTCTTTGTTTGCTTTAAAATCCGTAGCTGTTTAACATCAGCGTCTACCAAATGCGAAATCAGGTGAAACTGAAAACCACGTATCAGAAGCATTTATTTGTGGGAGTATTTGCTCTGCAGTGTTGCAGAGCACTATGAAGCAAGCACTATTTTTTAGCATCAGGAGAAGCTCTTCACAGAGATAATTTTAATATCATGTAAAGCTACAAAGTTTTATTCTACTTTTATGGATCAAAGTGGTACTGTCAATGGTCATGGCTGATAAGCCAAATTTAAAAGCTTTTATTTAATCTTTGCTACTTAGCTGGCTTGTTTTGTAAGCCAGTGCAAAACCCCCAAAATCTAAAAATTAATTTGGCTGATTCATACTTAATTTCACTTCCTCCCACCCCAAAGAAGAACTACACATTAACTCTAAGAACCCATCCTTCTCCCATAAGCATTAAATATAAGCACCTTTCATAAGGATATCAGCTCTTTCTTAAGAAGTACCTTCTGCCTGTTCAGGGACCAGGAATTCTCCTAACAATGATGTGTGTTCTCCTGAGACTTCCCTAGCACTTCCTGACCTCGGCATTCCAGCAGCCCAATCACCATCTAATGAGAATCAGGAAAACACTGCTAATTGATTTAATGAAGGATGTTGATTTACTTCAGATGAAAATCTGCTTCAGTAAATCTAGAGCCACTTGAAAAAGCAAAGATACCAGGTCACATATTAGTTTTTTGATCTGAGATATATATTTTATGCACTTTTCTCCTCTCCTTTGACATTCTGACTGCATGGGATTACTTTTGTGTTCTATAAATTGGTTTATCTTTGGAAGGTAGATGGGAATGGTTAATCATCTCTGTGATTTATGTGGTTGGATATCAGTATGTTAATTTTGTCCTCCATAGATGGGTCATGCAGTATCTCAGTGCAAATCCCTTATTTTTATACGTCCAGACTGTTCCAGTCAGATCTCCAAAATATTCTCAGCAAGTGGGGATATGTGGTGGTTACATAGCTGTTGCAGTCATGGCCTTCTCATGCCTAGGCATCCTAGGAATGTAGAAGCCCATGACCCAGGGAGGCCAAGTTTTGGTCTTAGATGAGATCTTGGGAAACATTTATATGTTCTTTCCATGCATCTTTTGGATTACAGCTTTCAGTATTCTCCAAGAATATTTGAAATGATCATGTTTTATCGTGAACAACTTTCCATATGTTGTTTGTGAAGATGTCTCTGGAGCTGGGACATCACTTGTTACTGTTGAGGGGTGCAGTTGTCGAAGCAGGCAGCAACATTAACCCCGTCTGTGCTTTGTCACTTTCCATAGGATATGTACATCAATATCACTTTCCCTATACTCTGTGCAGAATCCCACAGCATTGGCTGACTGGTACTGGCTAATCCTAATTCCTTCTGCCCCGTGTTCCAATCTGGCTGCACAGACGGCAGCTCTGGTCTAAAAGCCTTGTGGCTGCCTTGGTAAGATATTGTGCCTGGGCACGTGGATCTCACCAAGAGGCAGCACATCTTTCTGAAGGCAGGCACTACACCTGTCTGACCTGGGGTGTGTGAACTGGGGATAATCTGTGCTGTGCCAGTCAGCCTATTAGCAGAGGTGCCCAAGTCTGGCTGAAGGTATAGTCAGCCATCGGGGAAAGATGTAAGCACACACAGAGGTGAGGCAGAATTTCACCAAAAGAGTGCCTGAAAAGCTAAAATTTGGTGTGATATTTTTAACTTGAGATTTCTCCTTTTGTCTTGTTACTAGCTTGCCATTGGTCTACTTAAGGGCTTTTAAAAAAGGTCTCCTTTCTCCTGGGTGCTGGTTCTTGCATTAAGTAAAATGATGCTCTGCATTGTACTGACAGTCCATTTGGGCTTTCCTAATGGAAAACCCCTACATAAGATTTTTACCTTTTTTTGTATTTTCAAGAGGAAAAGCTGTGCCAAATATGTTGCCAGATTTATTCATTTAACTTTCTGTGACAAAGATAATTGAATTCATAACTTGCATCCTGAATAAATCCTCTATTTCTAGCTTATGTTGTGATTGATGCAGTAAAACTGGTGTCAATTCAACAAATTCCACATTTATTTTGCTTCTAAATAAACATGAACATAAAGTTAGGCTGAAAAGAAGAGCTGTGTGATTCGGGATTATGAGATTTGCCATTTTAACAGGCACCCACCTGCCCATGCTCCTGTCACTAGTGGCTCTAAGAGCACTGGGTAGTTCCCATATTTTTTGAACTCTTGCTCCTTCCAGTTGTGAACCCATGGTCCAGAAGGTATAGGTTGCTTGAGGTAAAAAGACAATTTTCCCTACTCCTTTCCCTTCCTGCTAGCACCACCTGGAGCAACATGTTTTCTTAACTTTCATGATAAGATTCTCACATTGTACATCCTTTCCACTTTGATCTTCTCAGACATGTAATTTAAGCTACCACAAAAGAGGATACAGTATGTATAATTGATGAGAAGTATGTGTAAGCCATTGGCTATGTTAGGACTCTTATAGTGGACTTGAGCACTCTGCTTTGTTGGTCTCTGCTGTAAATTATGACTATTTATGCTGAAAAATTACTATAAAAAAAAGGTCTATCAAGGAAAATAATATCTATAATATTTCTGTTTATCATAAGGACTTCACATTTACAAATATACTTTTAATAAAAATCGGCTTTTAAATCTTTAAAATTAGGTGTATTCTGGTAATATTTTAATATTTTATTTTCTTTGCAACAAACTTGATCTGTCCCCTTTCTGACTGTTATTTTATATTTTCATTGCGTAATCATTTGCTGAAATGCCAATACTACATGGATGAAAGCTTGTCAAACTACTGATAGATGTTAATAGTATACTGTCAGTTTTCTGAGGATAAAGGTGGTGTAGGAGTGCAATTCACAGTATGCATATAATTTGGGCTCCAAACTTATGTTACTTAGAGTTGGATTTCTTTCTTGATTGGGAATTTTGCATTTAAAAGAATGAAGGAATATGAATTTTTCCCAGTCATAGCTATTCCTTTACAGTCTTCATCATGTGAACTGTTATAATTTTCTTGGTTTTATTTTTTTTAATCTACACAAAATCCCCATTTCCATTTCTTTATTTTATCCTCATAAAACGAATGTATGTATTTTATAGTCACCACAGTACTAGCAGTTTATATGACAAAATAAATCTGTTGGGTTTCATGATTTCATTTCATTGAACAATTTGCTAACAAAGGATAGTGTTCACCCTAAAGGTCAGCACAATGTTCTGTTCCTTGTTAGCTATTTTATCAGAACTGCCCTTCATGTAAATCTAATTGATAGTCAACTTTGAAATATTGATGTTACCCAAAAAGGCTTTGTGGATGAAAAGGTCACATTCTGCCTCAGATACGTTTGTGATACTCCCACTGACAACAGTGGGAGTTCTGCACATAGCACACGGGACAGAGGCTGGCCCTTAAACCATTAATTCTCAAAATTGAAATAAATAAATAAATAAGTAAAGGCAACGTTCCAAATTCTGAGTTTCTTACTGCAGGTTTCACTTAGCCTGAACCCTCACCATGGATCACCATCATTTTATTTGAGGGAGAACTTCAGAAAATACTCACCAGCTGATGCAGTATTGCTTCTGGTTCTTGACATTCAGCCTGTCTGCTTCTGGGATAATTTTTAGTAGGAATAAACTTAGAAAATTTACTTGTTTAAGTGACTTGAAACAAATTCTACACTCTGCTTTCAAAATTAGACGTTGAATCTAAGACTCACTGAAAGGCTGTGTGCTACTAAATGTCAAAGTCATCCTTTAGTACAGCTTAGTCTGCTAAGCAATGTCATTTCAAGTGTTAACCCTACTTCTTATTTTAAGCATTTTGGGGATTCTTGTTTACAAGCACTCTTCGAAGCAATAGTTAGTGCTTCTGCCATGGTACTTCCATTATATTTACTGTTGGTTTTAGGTAATATTTGGTGTGACTTCATAGAGGAAAATTAAGAACTTAGGATGTTTAACACTTTAGAAGATTATTCATTATATTTCTGTTGGAATATGACTAGCTTTAATTGATTATTGTTATTGATCTCCATGGATCTTGAGGAACTGTGCCTCTTTCAAACTTCCAGCCTAACATAAAGTGAACATATCAGGTTAGAAAGTCACTAGAAATGAAGCAAAACTAGGTAAGTGATTTTTCATTTTGCAAGCTTAAGTCGGAATGCTGTATTGCAATGCTTTCTGGCATAAACATTTTGAAAACTTTCAGGAGGGGGATTAATAGACTTTAATAATGAGAACAGAGCTGTATTTCCCATCCACAAACAGATTAAGAGTGCGCAGTTTTGCCTTTAGGGCATTACATCGGGGGTTGGACTACATGACTTTTAAATGTCCCTTCCAACCCAAACTATTCTATGATTCTAGGACGTGTGGAACTGAGGAGCTGAAAGGAGGGTTTAGCTGTCTAGTCTGAAGAAACTGACTGTATTCATGCTTCTGATAATATGTACAGGAATTAACTACAGTTGTTAATGTGCTGCATCTCTGTTCCTAAACGGATGAATTCCACACTCCACTTGGAGATTTGCCATTGACTTGGGTAGAACCAGAAATTCACCAACTGCTTTATGCCCATAGCTATTAATCCTAGGTTTTCTGTCTGACCAGAAAAGCAGCTGCTGTCATTAACTTCGGTGGAATGTGCCTTTTGTGAGTAAAATCCCTTTTAGCAAAACGTGGCAGGACTCCATTTTTCTGTCTGTAAATTCATTTCATAAAACTGTAAATGGCAACTTTACCTTCAAATTTGATTGCTGAAACACAGGGGAGGAGTTACAATTGAGCAGAGAGTTATAAAAAATGTTGTGGCAGAGCCCTCTGCCCCCTCAGACAGGTTTAGTTTAGACAAAACTGTGTTAGTCTATATAAAACTGTGAAAGATGGGATTGTACAGGATCAGGGATAAATATAAATTTTTAAAGGGGAGCCAGAGAGCTGGCGTTGCAGAAAAGATACAAAGGCAGGATCTAATAGCTTGGGGAGTTGTATCAATCTTAGTTGCACAGATCTTCTTGACTGTTCCATCTTTCTTTGCCATCCTCTGTTTAGCCATCTGCTGAATGATACCAGAGTACATCAGGCTCTATTATCGGTGTTCATAAAAGAGTTTGAAGAATCTTGAACACAAAAAAGTCACTGCATGTATTCCAGTAACACAAACACCAACACTGTACATGCAGGTATATTTGAAAAAGAGGATGAAAAATCAAGAACTTGGGAACTTTCAAATCTCTTGCGGCACACAAAAGTATATTTGGCTTATAAAACTGGTTATACTTTCTGGAAACAAGGTAGTAATGAAAAAAAACAAGTTATCTAGAAAAATATTAGAACTTATGCTTATGTTCTGTTAGTTAAATTTCTAAGGGTTTCCTGTGAGGATTGTTTTCTGTAATATAAATTATGTCATACAACATACACACTTACTCCTTGCTGTTTTTCATAGGGGGGGACATTAAATACCAAGAAACAAATGATTCCATCTCTCAGTCTCCCTATTAGATAGCAACAATAATGACAGGAATAGTCTTCATTAACATACTCATGCTGAATTACATCCTCAGGCTACTTTCTGATTTTAGATATACAAGGCTTCCCCAGAAGTCCAAGCTAATTTCTGTAGTTAGCAGATTTTTAAATGAGAAGGAATGGGTAGGAACAAATGCAGTAAGTTCTGAGTCTGTCTGCTAAATCTGCTGTTTGTCAGAAACCTGTTTTGTGATGATTAATCAACAATGAAGGACAAGAGTATAGTGCCATTTTATGGTTCCTGGCCTTCTGATTTTGAATTCTAACATGGCAGGAAAACTGTGTGTTTGTAGTAGAGGTAAGCTTTAGAATTGAATTACTCCTAAAATCAGTGCGTAAGTTCAGGGAAGTACCTGGAAGTGCATCTATAGGTACAGTATGACCTGGCATTTCATAACTTTTTTTAGTGTTCTTCTCAGTACAACTCTGCATCTCCTGGGCATTCTTGTTATAACTCTTTCTCGTAAGTTTTTTTCTATTCATTGGTGCTTCTGACACACAAAACGGAATTTCTCTTTCCTTACCAAACACACAGCCCGTTTGCGTATAGTAGTACACCAACGTAAAGAAAACCTTTTGCTCAGTTTTGGGCTTTCTAATTGCTGATGAGAGGAGGAAATGGCTTAATGTAGATTTCCAGACTGAAAAATTACTGTAAATAGCCTTTAGAAATTCTGTGTTTATTATCACTCAGTGACTTCCATATCACATTTTTTTCCTTTTACAATAAGAAATGTTTACTGCTAACTGCCAACACTATGTGTGTGACCTACAAACCTAAAGTCAAGCTGGATTCTGTCACCAAAAGCCATCACATCTCATCTTTGACCCCTTACTTAGTGATATAAGCGACAGCAGAATTTATAACCTAGAACTCAGATAAAATAAATATATTCTCCTTATGGTATGTGTGCATCCTGGTAGAGTCCAGCTCCCTTTTCCATGCACAGATACTGAAACAATTGGCAAGGCCAACAGATGCACATGAATACACAGAAGGAATCATCCTATTATTAAAGAACTTTGAAATAAAGGTGTCTCACAAGGACTTTTGCAATGAAGTTTTTCCTTTCCTTCTCTGAACCCACCTGTTGTTTCAAAATGGGGCTTAATATCTCCTTTTGTAGGCAGATATTGCAAGTCATAAGGTTTGGAGTAATGGTTCACATCTATTTGTGGAACAGGAACGCATGGAAACAACAGATTGTGTAACAGGGCTGCATATCTCCAGGCTGCCAGGAAAACATATCAGAGCAGGACATGTATGGAGTCATCCATATCTTCTTTCTGCTCTTGGAGGACCTGGAGAGACTGTGGCACCACAGACATTCCAGGAGGACACAAATTACAGGTTGGCAAGTGCGGAAGAAATCACAAGTGGAGTTCAACTATTACACAGGCCAAATAGCAGTAGGAGCTGCAGTCAGCCAAGGAAACATCACCTGCTCTCAGGGCACATAGGTGTTGTCCTTCTCATCTTGTGCCTACTTCTCTGCATTAAGCCTGTATACTTATGTCATAGCAGAACTGTAGAATTCTGAGAGGCAAAGCATGGCATTGGAGGAGAGGTTTGGGAAATAGATAAGTGGCAAGGATTAGTTACGGAAAGAAAAATGATGGTGAATGCCTCACCAAAGAAAGTTGGAAAAAAGACAGATGGAAGTGAAATATTTTGGGAGTATGATGCAACATTTTATTAGAATTAACTTTCTGACTACATCTTCCACATTAATCTAAGAAACTGTCAGCATTTTATGTCCAACATAGAGAAAAGCAACAAAACCAGACAATGAAGTATTTCTGAAAAGGTGTTCATAGGGACAAACCCTGTGCTCCAGAAAATAAACATCTGGAGAGGTACTTTGTTATTCCACAGTGACAAAGAAATTGATGAAGTGTCCTGTGTAGTGAGACAGAGCTAGCACACCATCTGCTAAGCCATAGGACACACCCCTTTTGGAACCCAAAGTCTGCCCAGGAAAACTATATGAATAATATTCCAGCATGTGAATTATATATACTTCACCAGCATTGTGCATTGCAGATAAATACTGAGCTGAACATTTTTTTTCATAGAAATTTCTTACTATTACAAATTAAATGGTTTCACACTCATGGTAACAAATACGTTTGTGATTTTTTTGTGCTCGGCACCTTCTTCCAGATTGAAATAACAGGAAAGATGATCTGGAAGGAGCCTTGACACCAATCAGAGAGAAATGGCCAAGCTGTGTTCAGAGCTAACCTGATTTTAACTGAGAAATTTTTGTTCAGATTCCCCAGAGATCATTGATGCTACACAAGAGAAAATTTTCTACCTTGTGAGTGTAAAATTTCCTACATTTGGGGTATAAAATTTAATTCAAGATCATTGAGAAAAGGGATAGAATAGAAAATAGGAGAAAGGGAAGCAGTTATCTAAAGGAGATTGTGCATGTTCCTAGGACAGGTGCCGAGAGGAGTGATGTTAATGTCTATAAATATACCCATGGTAGCTTTAATTCATTTATTTTAAGTCCTGATGGACTGAAGAGCTTTCAGACTAGACTTCACAAGACCTCACAGGTCATTTGGTACTTGGGCTTTTGATTCTGGGCTGGGATTTGGCAGGAGACATTTACTGCAGTGACTGAGACAAGCTGCATTCACGGACTCTGTGTATATGATATCTTAGAGAGGAGAGGGAAAAAGCAGCCTGTCTGGAGCTGATGAAGTAAAATTAAGATTTATGAACTGAGTAATTTGGGAAGGTCTCATTTTGTATATATATTATGACTAGCAATGCTGAACTCCTACCCAAGGGCTCCAGAGTGTATATAACTTAGTTCTCACTGTGTGTGCTGTTATTCTGTCTTGATAGATGAAGACATGGAAACAGAAGAATTGGATATGCCCTAGGGTATTAGGAAACTTGGTAGCAAAACACTGCAGAAAATCTGCCAATGCTTTCTTTCCAATGACAACTGCAAACTTCACACAGGGGTGGTCGTTATATACCTTACTCACTAGGTCCATCTGATTTATGTAGTTTATACCTGAGTCTTAACAGATGCATCAGATCAGAGCCATGCCACCATCTCTGTCAGGCTTCCACATATTTGCTTCATGATTTTTCTCTTCACTCTCATCTCCTGTATCTTTCAATACTTCTTTAATGAGCACAAAAGGTGGCTTCAACAGGGTGGGACTAGCTCAAGCCAAAGAGCTTAGGTGGCCAAGGCCATCCAGACTGGTGTGGTGTGAGGTGTTGTAGGACAGAAGGAACAGGGAGAAACACTGGAGCTATGCAGGGACTGGCTTTTGTAAAGTAAAGGAAATTCCATAATATCAGTTTTGTGCCAGAGATGCTAATAAATGATTTTACAGTTTTCTGTGATGAAAAGAGATTGCAATGTAACACAAGTGACTTATCTTGAAGTGGAATACTACAGAGTACTGTGTTTCAAGCAGAAACAGAAGACTATTTTTAAAATTAATTTTAAAATACAAAATGAAAAGCAAGAAAATTCTTGTGGGATTTTTATCTTGGTGTAACTATTTCTTAGGCTATAAATGAAATATGTTTGGTTTTGGGGAAAGACACAAATCCATCAGCAGAAACAATAGGCAGAGAAGGATGTTTTGTCCTTGAATCACTTGTGCTTTTCTATGTAAAGCTATATTTAAAAGCATTTAATGAGAAAAAAAATCTGTTTATGGATTCATTTGATACCAAGTGTCAGTGATGAATGGTCAGCTGCTGTCCAATGCCCTGGCTTTCATTATTGAGTTATTTAAATACGTGTATGTGAGTACTAGAGAGAATTTTCATGTTTATTGAGAGGAAAAAACATCTCAGATTTGGAACATATGGTTTTTAGTTCTCACTTCCACTTCAAAATCAAGGCTGTATTGTGTTTACAAAGGACATCTGATTGGAAACTGCAGCAGAGGTCCCACCTCAGAGGTAAAATGTACCTTTAGTTCCCAGGGGGATTGAGCAAATAGGTCTGCCTTCGCTTTAGTAAAGTGATCAATGAAAAGTAGCCTGAAGAAGAAATGTAACTGCACCCAGTCGATGCTTGAGAGGAAATAGAGGGGACCTTCAGATTTTACTTGTGGCTGTGAACAAATCTCTCAGGGCTTGCTTGTTAGTGTGTCTCAAGCAGCACAGTGGCTCTGGCATGTTTGTATGCTCTGAATCTCAAAAGAGAAGTGTAGAAATTTGTGTGCAAAGTATTTGTCTTTTGTATGCAGGAAGGAAGCCCACAGACCCTATAACCAGACAAATTCCCCCAAACTGGAGATGCTGTATGCTGGTATGAAGCAATAGTCCTACTGGATGAATCAAAAGCTTGAGCACAAATGATCAACCCTGCTTGTTGATCATTTCATTGATATGAAAAAAATCTATATTTTAGCGCTCAACTCCATACTCCACTTACTACTTTCCAATTCCATTTTTCCACCATTTTTTTCAACTGTTGTTTCTTATCAAACTATACCATTTTGCTTGTATATATTAAGATTTATCACTGAATTCTGCTAAAATACAATTAATAAATGATCATAAAGCATATATTCTATAAAGCTGAAGGAGCTTTCTTCTATTTCCTTTTTATTGTGTTTTTATTTTTCTTATGCTAGGCTATTCTTTGATTTATTATTTTTCCAGTTCTAAAGATATTGTTAGACCATGGATATTATTCTAAATTTGAAATATTTTATTCATTAGTGTTTAGTATAGGAATGGACTTTCAGAAATAATTGTTGGCCTAGGTAGTACTGCTCATAGGATATTTGGGTCACCATCATCAAAAATATTTTTTGTGTGATTGGGTCAAGCTGGAGTTCCTAAGTGAGTTGTACAATTCTTTGTGTTAAACTGACACCGCTGAAGATTGCCAGTTTTTTCTGTGGAAGCTATAACATGCAGTAACAGAAGATTTACCCTCTGGAAACATAATTGAGCAGTACAGACAGGTAGAATTGTCATTCCCCTCTAGCTCACCTACGGGCTGTTTAGCAGAATTTTCTTTTAAACCCATGTCTTTTTTTATTTCATACCTGGTAGATCAATAGATACAGGCAAGTTTTCTAGACTTTCTAGTGGGTGACTTCTCAAAAATTTAGTTTAGTTATGAAAGATGCCACTGCAGACAGTCTTTTACTTTTGTTATTAATCAAGATATCCTCCACGTTAGCCAGAAGGAGAGCACGGTCTCAGGTTTATTAATGATTTCTTCCAGATATCCTCTCCTCAGTCTGCTATGGTCTGTCAAGACTACAATGAGATGAATGCATGTCAATACCTTCAGACTTACATCCACTCAATATAATGAATTTCATAATGAATGACAAGTGCAGACAGAACAAGGATTTTTCTGTGGGAGAAAATAAATATTATAGAGCAAAACTATCATATGAATCAAGTTACCTTTGCACAGCTTTAATATGACATAGGAACACAAAACAAATTACGGACAACTGTTGAGCTTTTGACGGGGTACCTTTCCTTCTCAGACCAGGGTAAGAGAGCAGAGGAGGCTGCTGTTCTGCTAAGTTCTTTATTTCATAATCTCATAGCTTTCTTGAAGGCAGAGTTTGAAGGGGGTTACATGATAAAGCCAAGCAGCAACAGCAAACAGCAGGCAAAACCAGCTGCTTCTTCTTCTATATGCTCTATATGCTCTATATACTCTATATGCTCTATACTCTATATGCTCTATACTTTATATTTTTTCTTACAGAAGTGTGGATTATATTTGCTAACTGACCAATAAGATTAACACACTATTCTAGTTTTTCTTTTCTTAACCTATCCTGGTCTAATTCTAACAGTTGTAAGTCTTACACAAGTGTTACACATGTATTACACAGATTTGTGTATACAGTTTCTATCAGTTCTTATTGTTTATGTGAACACTCTAAAAAATGTGAACAGTGTAATTCTATCTATATTTTGTCTAAGTAAAGAATTCTGTGAAAAGGTAACACTGCTGCAGCAAGAACTGTGTTTAAGGTCTCTGCTACAGCTTTTTAATGTTTAAGGCACTTAGCATGTATTTCTACTTAAAGTTAAAAATCTATATTTCTGTTTCACTTTGGTGTGGCTTCACGTATCTCAGCTTGTCCAAAGGTTTTAATTCAACCCCTGTGCTTTGGTTTCCCTCTGGGCCTGAGTCTAGAGGAGCTTTCACTCCAACAGACAGTAACTGAGTAATTTGCATAAATAAAAGTCCATCACAGCTAATTTAGCCTGACTCTAAGAAATAGTCTGAACGCCCTATGTCTCTTGCCTCTACTTTTGAAATACCTGCAGCTACCAGCCTTACTGAATGACTATTATTTCAATTTATATTCTGCTTTCTTTTAAGTCCTAGAAGATTACTTTAAAATTCTATTTTATAACAATCTTTAGTTGTCAAAATAAACATTTTTAATCAAAGTACGGAGGTAGAAGATACCTTATATTTCTCTGGAAAGATCCAACCTGCATAGGAATTTTCATTTCCTTTAGTCAAATTCAGACTACACAGCACCAAGGTCAAAACCTAGGAGAATGGTGAAGACTTGAATTTTATTAAAAGAAAAGGTGAGGATATAAGAGCTGAGTATATTCCTTAAAACAAGCATCTAAGTAAAAGTCCATATATCATTAGTATAGGCAGTGTGAGGAAAGAATTTTAGGGCAAGAAAGCATGTCATGGAAGGCCAAGAGTCACAAGATATCCCTGGCTGTAAACATTTCGGTTTCTGGCTTTGAACAGCCATTTAATGCTGTTTCATTCATGTAAGTACCTGCATGCTTGTATGTTCCACAGGACTTACAGACTGTAGTGGAATGACTCTAGATAGCTTATGGGAGTAGATGGGATCATTCCATGCAAGTGCACAGAGATGAGCATTATTAAATCTTGGGGTTTGTATTATCATGATATATATTTAAAAAGCAAGGAAGGAGATGTCTTCAGTATGCTGCCCTGAAAGTGGAGATAAGCACTGCAAAAGCTCAGACATACCATAAGATGGATTAGGTCCATCTTACAGCATAGTCAAAACTGCTGAATCTCTCTTCAAAACTGCTGGAAGAAAATCCGATTTATATGGATTGCTACATCTGTTTGTTCATTTAGTAGAGTTGTAAAGCGTGGACTGTTGATAAGAGAAGTTAAAGATACAAGAAAGCTATTCTGATGAAGTGAAACTATTCTAGGAATTTTGGTGGGGTTTTTGTGTTTAAAACATCACTTCTTACTAGAGTCTTCAAAAGTTGTTTAGGCCTATTATGGAATGGAAATTTATTGGCCATGTTGCCAAAAAAGAACAGATGTCTTTAATAAATATTTGTTAGGTACTTGGAAGGGGGATATGTATCTATTACATAAAATCTGACAGCAGATTTGAAGCAGTATCTATGGGGGATAAAAACTATTCCCTTAACAGACCTTGCTGGCTTGCTCCATGTCCACAAAGGGGAAAGAGGTTTCTACCATTTTGGTGGCAATTCCTTATAATTTTGTAGAATTTGGCATAAATGCAAAGGAATCTGATGTGCCACTGCTTGAAAAGTTCGAGTGGAAAGAGCCAGCTGTGACTGGAAACTTGTTATCTTGATTCCAGTCCTGGGCAAAGTAACTACTGTCCATGAGTGATTTAGTGCGAAGAATAGGGCTCAAGAATAATTTGTCTGATAAACCTCTCATTGAAGTTGTCCAGGAGACTCAGCTGAGTCAAAATGTTTCTAGTGGTGATAGAAGAGATTCCAGAGGTAATGTTTATGCTTTTCCAATATTTGGAAGAAAACAAACAAAAAGAAACCCCAGTCTGCTGGTAGATAACACGTACTGATGTGATAAATAGCAATTAAAACATGCAGCACTTTGTGTTCAAAAATGTGCACATCCTTATAAAAGCAAGTACAAATCCAGATAAGAAATTTAAGCTGTAGTTGTAGAAATTGGTATCCTGAAGAACAGAACTCTGAAAAGGTTATAGAGATCATTGTGGAAAAGTGATGCAATATGAGGCAAAACCACTAAATATTTATACACATATAGTCATATAATACATGTTTTGTGTGTCAATTCATATAACATTTGTATCTATGTGAACACATACATGTATGTGTATAGTATAGATAGCATATATATATGTGTGTATAAATCTCTGTAGTACATATTACCACGTATCATATGCATGTATGTGGATGCTTACCCTACCATATAATTAAATATCTCTATATCAGGAAATGTGTAAACAGAGCAACAGTGAACAGAAGTGAAGGGATTTCATTTGTGTGAGGTTAGAGGGGAAGGTAGCTTGGAAGGTAAGTCACAGGCAGTATGGACCTTCATGGGGGGAAAAAAAACCAAGTTATTGATGAAAGCTTTAATTAAGTAAGCCCTATAATAGTGCAATATGTTTTAAATTATGCCTACGTCTATTCCACAAAGCCTCTTTGCTTCTGTGCGTGTCAAACCAACCTCAAGGAATAAGCACAGGTTGTCCAATTAGATTGAAGGCATTTTAAAGAGAGCTCCCTCTACTTCATTTTCTTTAGAGAAATAAAGACCTGATAAGAACAAAATAAAGGAACAGAAACACTCGGGACACAACAAAACTATGACACAGGTATAAAATTTTTTCAAATGGAATAGCATTCCAGCACTAACCTTCTGCTGGACAGGATAATGGTAAAATTGCTTGCCTGCTGATATGCTCTAAAAAATTCGCTGTGATTTATTACTGAGCAGGACAGAATGTGAAATGTCTTTAATAAGCTTAGTGAGTAACCTACCCTGTTCTTTGTTTAATCATGTTAGTAGTCATTTGAGCATTTAATTACATTTTCAAAGGTCTTAATGGGAATAGCAATATTAGCTTATTACATTTAAATGAACCTGAAAAATACAGACCAATACCTTCCTAGAGCAGCCTCATCTTTCCAACAGGACATTGGCTTTAACAATTATACGTCTCCTAATTAATGCTGTTTTCAATAGGATTGAGTGTATATAAATATATATGTATAAGAGAAACTTAATGAATATAACCTCTATTAAGAGATTTTTCTGAGGTCTTAAACATATAAATATGAAACAAAACTAACCTAAACCCAGAGAGAGTGAATATAATACAATGTCTTTTTACTCTCATGCAGTAATATTCATTCATCTAGTTGCAAGCTACCAGGGGACAGATTTTTCCCTGTCATAACTCCATGAGATTCAGGAATCTGCAGTTATGCCAGTGATAAACTTGGTCCTAGATTTTCTAAAATTGTGCAAACCCTCAAAGATCCTTGATCTCCAAAAGGCATTTTCCTCATTTAACCGGTTTCTTGCCTAAGAGATACCAAACAATTTTTAAAGGGTTTTGGTTTCTGGTTTTAGTCTTCAAGTCCAAAATGGGAAGTCTCTCAGACTTCAGAAGGTATCTTGTGACTACCAAGGAAACAGACATGTGCATGCAGTAAGCGAGACTAATGGGAACTTGTTCTTGCATTAAAATCAATTTCCCTTAGCAATTAAATAAGTCTTTTGTTTTGACTTAAATAGCTAATGATTAGGGATCTCTGTTGAAATATCAGTAGAATAGGAACTAAAATTAATCCAAAATTTGGTTCAGATTTGAAACTGACATTTAGAATGTGCATATTTTTTAGGTTTAGAAACATGAGAGAGGCAATCTGTTCTCATTTGATTTACACACTGGAATTCTGTGCTTCTACTTAGGGTCAAAAATAATATCAAAAGGAATATATTCTCACACTCTAGAAAGGTAGAATGTGGCTAAGATGGATACCTTGGGATATTTATCCAAGAATAATGTTCTATATCCTGTCAGTTTTGGCATTCCCATAGCCATGCTGGGCAACTCATACTCATCTGCGTGCTAGATTGGGTTTTGACCATATTCTGTTTCGACTTACAGACCTTAATATTTGTACTGTCAAGAAGACCATTGGGAAAGTTTCAGGTCATAAACATGGCTCTTTTGAATTCATCTGCTGCACATTTGGTCCAACATGCCTAAGAAGAAAATATACGACTCATACCCTCTGACTATGAAATATGGCTGTTTTGTTAAACACTATCTACTGGTAGCCAGGAAGTGGAGAAATGTGGGTAGTACATCATGTGAAAGTTAGCTTCTGGCCAAAAGATACAATAATAAAAGAACTGAGCATCCCTATGTGTTGTAATATATATTATAAGAAGGGATTGATTATTTTTTAATGTAAAATGGAGTTTGAAATCTGAAAGCTGTAGTTGCACAGGAGTCACAACCGAAATATTATGACTCTCACGTACAGACTGATTTCAGGCAGATTTACCCTTTTCATTACCGTGCTTCATGCTCTGTGTGCATATATATTTGATTACAATTCAGACATCTTTCAGCATATGTGGGAGAAAATCTTGTGCAGCCTTTTGTGCCATACTCCCTATAACTAAGTTTACAGTGACTAACTTTTGTGAGAGCTGAACATAACCTTGCTTGGGAGCCTTTGGGTCAGCTGTTGAGGTGCAAACTGGGGTTAAAGGAATTCCTGCAGAGAGTGGGGGAAAGAGGGAAAGAGTTGAAGCTGTTAATAGATGCTTTCGAAAAGCAAACTGTAGCTGTAATGGAAGGAAGCTTTTCCTGTGAGGGAACAGACAAATGTCGTGAGGTGGCTTAACTTTTCACCTTCAGACACATTCATTACTTACATTGTGAGCACATGGTCACTCACAACATGTTATGTAATGTCTCTGTGTAATATTATTGAGAAAATAGGACAGTGCAAGATTTCAGGTAGAAGAGAAAGCACAGAATTTCAGTATTTTCCAGTTTTTCTCCATTGTTTTTGGAGTTTGTGCCCAAAGAAATGGAAAAGGAATTTTGTTTTGAAAGTATAAAAAAAATAAGGAAAACAAAAGTAAGCATTGTTAGCAAACAGAATTTTTCATGAAAGAAAATTCATTGATTGTATCAAGTGTCATGAAAAGTAATTTTTGCTTGATTAAGAAAGTCAAAGGGAGGGACAAGGTAAGCAAATCAAGTACTTGGTGCTGCTTATTTTCAGCTGCCTTTTTTGAAAAAATACCCCTTCCTGTTCTCAGTGCTGTGAAAACATAAGGATTTTATAGCTAATGGAAAATAAAACAATTTAAAGGGAATAGCAAACTGGAAAAATATCAGTCTCTCCAGACGAGTAAACATTACAGTATCTCTTTAAGGAACTTGTTAATACATTTGTGCCAAGTAATACTTTAGCTTTATATATAAATAGTAGGAGACAAGCAGCTGTAATACTTTTAACTCTTCCATAATTTTGCACAACACAGTCTTCTCTTGAAGAAACACTTCCACTTTGCAGAAGGCTGATCCTCCCACTTTGACAATATCTGATTCATTCATACAATATGCTTGAACACAAATGTATCACAGTGTTCTGTTCTGTTTAAGTAATTTTCATTAACTGCAATTTTATAGCCTCTGCTCCTACTGCGACCCAGTTAAGTGTTTTCAAAGGTCACTGCCATGTCCACATCAAGCAAGCAGTATATAGGAGTTTTGTTCTTTGAATCAAGCACAGCATCGAGAGGGGAATATAGGTGGCTCAAAGGCTCATTTTCATACTTGCCACAGCACAGAAGCAAGCAGTAGGTGTCAGAAGACACTTTTTGCAAGCCTTTGCAAGAAAGTCACAGCTTAAATTAATTTTCAAATAGGCTAAGGTTTCAAGTTCTTTCAAAATAAATTGCAGAGCCAAATAGTGTCTAGGAAACTGAACCACTCACTGGTGCTATACATTTGAAAGCAACACAGCTATATATTAAAATAATGATAAACTCATGGTTTCTTTTCTTTGTTTTTTTTTGTATTTATTTTTGCTTATATAATTTATATTTCATTTATCTACAGTCTTAGTTCTTCTGGGTTTTATCTTGTTCTGTAGGGATATCTCACCCATTACTGACACTATTGTAGTGGCTCAAACATATCCATGTGTAAAACAGGTGTGATAATTGCAAGAGTACCTGAACCAATTCAAAGTCAAGGCATGATTTCACTGGTTGTTCATATACCTGTGTGTGCTCCTGTGTGAAGAATCCCATCTTATGCTAAATACAGACATATCCCCTGGCCAGCTGGTGTTAGGCTCATTTCCAGCTCTCCTGAGCAGCTTCTGTATTATGTTAACCCACAGCTGCAAGCTGCACACTCCGTAGAGTTTCTGTTGATGTTTCTAGCCTTTGAATGTAACTAAAACCAATGCAAATGGTCAGACAGGAGCCATTCCCAGCAGGAGTTAAGGTTGGCATCCCAAATTACACTGTCAGCCTACTTTTGACCAAGAAGCACCCACTGCAGAATAAGTCCCTTCCAAGTTATGTCAATGAGCATGCATAGCTGGCTTTAAAATGTTGAAATTTTGTGTATAGACATTCAGGTTTGAAGCTAGGGCCTGCCCAGCCCCCAGTACAAACGTGCTGCTGCTGTGCCCCAAGCTAAGCAGTCTGTCCAGAAGCAGGACCAGGGCCTGTGAGGGTTATGACATCTTCAGATACTTCCTTCTGGGCAGCTGCTTAGGCTGTCCTTAGGAGAGATCAGTCCTGCTTGAAAGGGCTCTCCACTCCTTCATCAGTTATTCAAGCAGGAGGTTAGTGCACTGAGATGCTGGGAGAGAAGTTGTTTTGGGGAGAAAAACGAAAACATCTCTAACCATTAAGTCTAAAATGCAAACCCTACTCTATCTTTGTTGTAGGACTCTACTTTCTTTTCCTTTCCAGCTATTTTTGTGATTTCATATCTGTTACCTCTAAGTACCAAACACTTTGCCTTCCTTGGGGAAGTAGGAGCTCAGAATGAGAAAGATCAGAGCATAGATGTTTGCACATATCTTCCAGAGACAACTTTCTTACAAAGACAGCCAGGCTAGAAGGAAACCTGAAATAGGACAAGGAAGCAGAGAAAAGTTTGGAGACTTTGGGTTTACAAGTAGAAAGTTATGTTTTAGCAGGAAATTATTGTAAAATAAACTGCTTTCTGTCAGGGATCAGCTGCACTGACCCCTGGGACATGGACTGGTGGCCTCAAGGGGCTCAAATAGGATTCTGGACTGGGGGCAGGAAGGGAGGAGCACCAGAAACTTTGGATGGGGGTAGGCCAGGGCTATTGGTTCTCTCAGGGCCATCGCATCTCTTCTAAGCAAACTTTGTTTTAATTTCAATTGCACATTGAATGAGCTGTGAGTTTTAGACAGAATGAGGCCAGTGGATGCACTACTGTGAATGTATTTAGGTTTGTAAATGAGAAGAGGGGTAAAGAGATAACAAGCTACCAAGAGATGCTTACCAGGGAGTAATAAAGGGAAAGAGTCTGTAGAAAACATGTGGCAATCATGGCTCAGGGACTTTTGCACAGTCTGTGACTCTGGCTGTAGCAAAGCAATGAGCACGTGAGGAAGGATGGGGCAGCTGGATGGGGCACAGCAAGAGGCAGGAAGGCAGATGACACTGTGGATGCAAAATAAACAGCAAAACAAAAGTGCTCAGAAAAGCAGCCACTACCAGAACAAGAAAACCAAACTTTCCAGAAGATGCCTTGGCAGCAGTCGCCCTGTGGCTAAGCACAAGCTGGACAGAGAATCCTTCCACCTCCTTCATCCCATTTGCCTCCAGCTCTGTCTATTCCACCCCTGCTTCCTCAGCTGTGGGGCTGTTGCCATCACAGTTATTAATTTTACTTTCTCTTTTCTCCAGTTCTGCTTCTGGCTTTCTGTATGCTGCATAATTCAGTGAAAATGTTTGCAATAAAAATCAGCCAAAAGACAGAGCTTCAACTAGTATTTCATAGTGATGGCTACAGCAAATGCTCTCGAAACACTGTAGAAAGAAATATAAATGCACTAGCAAAGGACTGTAATTTTACCTGAGTACTATAACCAGCATAGCTTAGTTGTACTGGAAAGCTGAACAATAGACTAGGCTACTGCAGGAAGCTGTGTCTACTTATGGGACTGATAAGTGTTTGAATTATTACACCAAATTGTTGAGTTTAGGCATTGTCTAACATTGTGATGAGCACTAGGAGGCAATAACATTTAATAACTAGCAAATTGTTTGAAAGTATTTATAAAAACAAAATAAATTGCAAAACCAGAAATGCTTGCTGTTTCAAAGATTAAATTTAGAAATACTTTTCCATATGTTATTGAGTGAATCAGGAAAATAATACACCTACATTTTTTAGAAGTTTTCATGACTAGTCTAATTATCTTAAATATGTTCGTCTGCTATAAGGAAGGTGGTTGTTCGTTTTTTTTTAATAGCATTTACCACCAACCGGTCTGAATGGAGATGAGACTTCCTCTGGCAGAAGAGTTCTGCTCTGAGAATAGCCTGCTCCCAAAGTGAAATAAACTCTACTGGCAGTAAAGATGTTTTTGTTCCTGAAAGTGTTTATGCTAAAGATTTTGCTGGCATTGCTTTGTCACAGGAGGATGTTAAGTAAAGGTGTTAAGTGAATGTGAATTAGTTTAAGTGCACAAAAGCCTTGTTTAGGTGCTCCTTTTGAGAGTCAAAGTAGTGAAGAATTAAGACAGCTTTGTTTGTGAATGAGGACTGTGCCTTAGGGATTAATACATTTTTACTGATGCATTTTTATTTCGCATGTTTAGTTAATTCAGCTTAACTTTCCTAACCATACTGGTGCAGGCAGATCTCCAGGGACAGAGAAACGAGGCACTGTAGAAACCTATTCAACTACATTGTCTAAGTGATGACAGAATGAAAGATGAGTTAATTGGGTGCAGATTTTTATTTTTGGTAAATTTGAACAAGCATTGGTTTTGTGTACATAAGCATGTTGAGGAAAGTTAAGTCAATTTAAATGAAAGAATGGATTCAGAACACATTAAACCACTTTGCCTGAAAAGTCCCCACTATGACCCTTTCATTTTGAATAGTAGGGCAGAGGGTGACATGCTGTTGTAGCTACGTGTAGCTTGACTTTCCTGGTTGCATCTTTCTACATCAGCTCTAAAGATGTGACATGAATGTGTCACACCAGCATCAATAGATAGTTTACTTCTCAGTCCTTAATAAGAGTAGCAAACACCAAAGTCCATAAATGCACTAATGTGGATTTTTTCAGTCTAATTTTTAAAACTTTGTGCTCCTGACAGGTTTGGAGTGTATTCATGGTCAGAGAAATGTTTGAGGGGTTATTTTCCTTTTTAAACAATATTTCTTGTTCAAGAAACCCTGGGAACTACTTTTTCACTTTGATATTTTACTCTGGCTATGCTGACAGAATGGGTTAAGGCACACCAAAAGTGCCTCCAATAATCATGGTTAATGGGCAGAACATTTGCACTGTTTTGTGGTTTAAGATTTTGTATATGCCTATTTGTTTGGTGTCATCACACTTGGTTACCCTGGGCATCTAACCTGGGTATCTAAACTTCTCTTGGCTCCATTCCTAGACAGAAAAGAGAAAAATAAGCTTTCTCGAAGAGCAATTCAGAGAATCTCTCTTTCTCTCTACGGTACAGCAGTACCCAAGGGGATTACCTGTGTGAATAGCCTCTTCCCATTATACAGATTACCTTTCTTCCAAAAAGTAACGCAGAAAATCAGTCTTAAAAGCTTGTAACCATTTTAACCACTAGGTCTGCTAATGACCATGTGCCTCATTCTTCACTGACAGCAAACAGCGCCATCTCTGATTGAGGTTATCATGTCATATTTGATTAGGTAATGCGTGATCTTTGTCACTGTGTCTGGCATCAGCTCTCATCTTAGAGGGAGGTTTATGCAAAGAACTGTAAAATAATGATATCTTAATTCTACAGCAACTATCAGTTGTTCACTTAAATACTTGGTCCTCAAGCTAGAGAAATGTCTAAGATGCTGGCTAATCAGCTGAGCACATACTGCTGTTTACTCAGGCTTTCAACAGGAAGCAAGCAACGCAGCGTGAGATTAGAGGCTTGATTAGCTGTTTGATGTATAATGTATAAGAGTGCCTCTGAGGATATGGTCTTGTAGAGCATGGGACTGCTTTTTGAAGAGAAGAACAATATATTTGTATTGAACCTGCTTTAGCAGCTTCAAAACCTCCCTGCTAGAAATGGAGCCTGCTGCAAGAGCAATAGTTCTTCTACACAATCTACAATTCATTGATAATAGATTTATACCCGCAATATGCTGAACTGAGTGCTTATATGGCAGAGCACTTGAAGAATTTGCAAAGGTTTTTAGGGTTTTTTTAGTACTGAAATTCAAGAATGCCCATGGTTTTACACTGATTTCAAGTATCAGAAGGCCATTTCATACTTCAGTAGTTTCAAAGACAAGTTTCAGTGCTGGTGTGTGGCAGACCTCCAGGTACTGCCTGACAGCAGCTGGGCAGACTTTGGGTTACTGACATGCCTCCTGTAAAATGGACGTTTGAACTCAGAATACACATTGGCAGATGAAAACAGGACTGGTTTCTCTTCAAGTCTAACAATTCAGATTCAAAAACTACCAGTGCTGCAGAAGTTATTACAACAGTATTATCCAGAAGGAAATTACCTACAAGATGGAGAATGGACCTGTTTTCTTCTTCTTCATATTGCAGTTCTTCATATACATTTAAGAACTGTAAAAATCATTCTGTGGTCCATTTTTACAACCTCTTAACAGAGGGAATAGAGGGTTTACCTGCTTCTTTTAGTAGCAAAGAGGTGTGATGAGTGTCAATAATGCATTACTAGATCCTCTAATGGGAAGAAAGCCTTAGAGCAGTGCCTGAGATTACTGTTTAAGAGTTTGCTGAAGACTCCCCTAAAGGAAGCTGATCCTTTCCCCAGATACTGCCTGCAGTTCTGCTTGTTGCTTCCACTACATGCGACAGATGGTGTTTAATGATGTATATGTTCCTTATATGCAGCATACCCAGAAATTAACCTTGTCTGGATTGCTTATGACAGAAAATGTTAAATTATCACTCAGTTATGCCAGAAAATGTTAAAGTATCACTCAGTTATGCATTCTTGCTTTCCAGTGCTGCTTTCATTCCTTCTCCTTTAGTTATATTTTGTGCCTCTAAAAATACTGTTTGCGCTTTTGGTGGCTGGTAGCTTAGATTTTCCCTTTTCCTTTTCGAGAGTTAGAGGATAATTATAACACATGTTCTTCTGTAGTTAAGAGTGAACAGAAAGTCTGCTAAACTCTATACAAAATTTACTACAATGCTATTTTTGGATATCTATTCTTAAAACTTCTTGGCTTAAGCTATTTAAAGAGTTGTAACACTTCTCAGCATTTTACTTCAACTTTTACAGTGGTTATAGAGCTGATGGAAAACTGGCCCTGGTTCTTCTTTTTCGTACCATTATTCTATCACAGCATTACCGTTCACAGATTCTCATCATCATTTTGGACACTGATATGAGTTTTCTGCTCAGTAACAAAAATAAATTGACTGATGAAAAATTGAAAGCCAAATTACGCATACTAAGCAGAAAGCTAGTGCAGTTACTTTGATGTAACACTGAGATCAGAATTTAGGTTCTTCCTGTCTTTCAATCAGAAAATGCTGTTGCCATCATAGCTAGTATAGAGGTAAATTAACTCAGTGTTTCATAACACTGAGGTTTATCTAACAAGTTGAAATAAATAATCCACCCCTTCAATACAAATTAAAAGTGTGATGCTGTGTTTTTAGAAGCACATGTCCAGCTCTTTCTCTGGTTTTTCTATCTTTAGCCTTGGGTCTTGGAATTGTACTAGAAACAGGACTATCTATGACTCAAGAAGACAGAAGCACACTAACCTTTTTCTCAATTTCAGTACAAATTAAAAACTGGGCATGCAGCAGAGTTTACCTAAAGTTATTACAGAAAAAAAATAGAAAGGCTACTAAAAGCTTCTGGATAAAATATAGTGGGAAATTGCTGCAACTACAAGAAGGAGTATGTAAAAAGTTTACAGATGATGAGCATGTGTAAATGGCACAAAAAATCTTATTGTAGGAAAACAAATAGGGGCATTTAGGGCACAGCAAACATAAGACTGAAGAAAGACGTGATCCAGACTGAGGCTGACCAAAGCAGTAACAAAATAGAATTTAAAGTAATATTGCTACAGGAATAAGGAAAAATAGAGTACCAAAATTAAATCAGAGCAGGGAAGAGGACTTCAAAAAACTATTTTCTTGGCCAGAACCATGGAAAATGGAAGCACAAAGAATTTATTTTGCTTAAGTGCAGTTTGTGATCTTATGCCAGGATTGCATTGCTTTCAATGACAGAGCTGAGAAAAGTTGACAGTTGTGGCTTATGTGGTGAGATCTACCAGGCAGCACATTTTTCAAGCTGAAAAATGGCACAAACCCTGGACTGGTATCACAGGAAACACGATGAGTGTAGAACAGCACTGGTAGATGCATTAACCACTATCAGTACTGCACCCATTTCCCCTTTCCACAGACAGAAAATCAGAATGATAAACTTCAAGAAAAGCAGTGTCAGTGAAAAGAAAGCTCAGCCAGGTTACAAGTAGTAGCAATAGTAGTAACAATAAGTAGTATGATGGAAATAATAAGTAACACTAGTAGTAATCATAAAGGCAAAAACTTCTAGATACAAATGTGCATATTCATTGTGTTTTCATTTGATAAATTGATGGCAAAAAAGGCAAACATATGTACTGAGCTACTATCTTAATGCTTTGTCACTATTAAATATATCCTCTTAAAAAGAAGCCCACAAAGAATAGCAGACCTTTTAGGAGGAAATGTTGCACAGACCTTGTCAGGAGTTTTATGAGGGAAGGCTAATTGTCCTTTCCTTCCTTTATTTTGCAGCACTAAAATCCAGTGATACCTGCCTTCCCTTCCAAAAGGCTAATGAACATGTCCTGATATTCATTTGACGTTTAGTGACGACAGCAATGAAGCACCTTCCCCATCCCTTGTGACCTTTGTTGTCAGGACTGCTGCTCAGCATGGTATGCCCGTTTGGAGGGATGTGATCCAGGGCTGTGCTGACTCAGCATATCCAGTGGGACAGCGTGTGCACTTACTGTCACACAGTGTGTGCTCACATGTTCTGTGTCTGAGGCAGACAGGATTTGCTCTTTTTTTGCAAGAGTTTTGCATAAATTAAATCTAGGTATTTCCTATGGGGCATGTTCCCAGCGCTTATTCTATTGTAGATTGTTCACATCCCTTGCTTTCTAAGGCAAACTTCTCAGGTTTGTTTATTTTTCCACACAGTTACATGGTTACATTTGCATTGCCCACGTGATTGACGAATCCATAGTCCAGTTTTGTGTATTCCTTTCAGTACAACTCCTTTACATTTCCCCTGCCAGTGGCCTGGCACTGTATCCCTTGTTGCAAGGGAAGGAGTGAAAGATGCAGAGCAGTCTGGCAATGTGAAATCAAAGGATGGGTATTTGAAGTCAGTTGTTGGCATAGTCTCTTTCTGTGTGTACCATTAAGGCATGTCACTTAACCTTTTTTTTTTCATTTTTGTTTCCTTTCCTTTAAAAACTTGTATCTAATATCATCCAGTAATTAACACTCAGTAAGTTTGTGTGTATAGTCATCTGCAAACTGAAAATTCTCAGAAATGGTTTGTATTTGTTGAGTACTGACTGAAGCCAGTGAAACCTAGCAGAAATGCTGTATTTCCAGCACAGCCATTCCCTGCTGTATCTATTTCTACCAATGCAGATTTTGGCATGGGGGTTTCCTTGTAGCTGCAATGCATGAGCAAACCATAATGTGTTCTATGGTCAAATCAAACATAATGGAAAGAAAGACTCCCATGTTTTACAAGAAATGTTGAACTATATGTATTTTCTTTAAAGATTTTTTAACTGTTCAAGCATGGAGATTGGATTACATCTCTGGCTCCTATGTTTAAAATTATTGCTTAAGCATGCATTAGCTTAAGTATCTTCCCTTGATTTTGGCAGTATATAGCCTGTGTTTCCCATTCTTGACTGCAGTAAAATATAAATTTATAGGATAAAATATAGAAAATAGGTACATTACAGTAAGCTGAAGTTTGCATAGCATTTTGAATAATATTAGTAAGATTGTGTTAATAGAAGCTTAATGCAACTACCAGCACTGTAATTACAGATTTCTAGGAGGTCAGGGCAAACAATTAATACCTTCCAAATGGTGGCTTGGGGTTGAAGAGTTCATATGAACCACTTAGTCCTGCTAATATTCATTCAAAGATTTATATCTCAGAAGACTGCTCTGTTCTTAAGAACTCTCTACAGAAGCAGATTTCCTTTCTCCTTAACCTTCTCCATATGCTGGAAGCTCTCAGAGGACCTCTCACTTATTATAACACCCATTTATTAGGCTCCAGGAGCCCCATGGGACAGACTTTTGTTTTCATCTGTCTCCTAGATGAATCCATGCTAGCAGTAGGACTTGCTTTCAGGCTTAAAATGGCTGTAAAAGTAGATTCAGCAGTCATAGCCCAGTCTGTGCAAGTCTCTGGGCAATGCATTCAGCCGTCTGCCCCTCACCTGGGTGGATGGGAGCACGCTGCCCCTCCCTCCCTCCATCATGCCTTGACAGGTATGGATAGTCCAGTGTCAAACTTAGCCAGATTTTTCTCAAAGATATTCTTATTTTGAATTCAGTCTTCCATGTAGCATTTAACTCCAGCAGCTAAGGCCAACACTGGCAGCGCACCTGAATGTCACAAGCACCAGACTGGCTGGATGGGAAGAGCTCACCCCATACCATCCACCCCGATGGCTGTGGCACCACGGCCAGGACTGGGTGCTGTCAGACACCCCAACTGTGAGAAGTCCAGAGGCCCCAGATTGAAGTCCTCTGCTGCAGGCTCAACTAAGCCACTGCTGTCCTTCCCTCCTTTCATTCTCATCCCTCACTGACCTCCCTCCAGCCCCTTGGCACAGAGCAGAACTGGCACCATGGGCTGAATTTCTCCTGAAGGATCAGGGAGAAGCTGTAATGCCATGTGGGAAATAGCAATGCCAGAATCATGAGAGAGGGGAGTTGAAGCTCTTTGCAGAGTTAAAAGGGTTTTTAGACCGTCTGATAACATTGTACCTGCCTGTAGCTGTGAATCTATACAGCTGAGGTTTGAATCCTACATCTCCTATAAATGCCTGGAACCAATGAAGCCCTTTGCAAAGTTCCACAGCATAAACAGGGCTGGAGAGTAATGGAGCCAGTTTCTGAGATAAAAGAGAGCTCTTATGGGATTAAAACTTCTGCAAAGTCAATACTGAGCTCCTGGATTGCCATTGTCACGTAACATTCAGTGATGCCACAGCACATCTGCAAGGAGTTTCAGCCCGTCTCTGCATTACAGTCATAGTACACCCATCATGCTTGGTAGGATAAGACAGATACCAAAGCACACCCATGAAGCTATACCAATAATCAATCTATTCCATAGCCAGAGACACCAGACAGTGAGAGCAGGGGAATTGAACATCTCTCTTTGAGCCACATATGCTGTTTGTGGTGGTAAAAGACCTGCTTTGTTCTCCTGCATCAACCTTTGGATGGGGGTGAGTGTCAGAGACCCTCTGGCTACTTGCTGGGTTTGACATTTGTTTCCTCTGCTGTTGGCTGTGGTCTGCCAGCATGGCTCCATACGTATTCCAAACACAAAGCAGAAAAAGGAGGAAGCGTGGGCATGCACATGGGTGAAGTTTTATAGGATGTTTTTCAGCTGTAAATTTTTGGAGCCATTTAACTAGAGAATTACTACAAAGTGTTTAGTTCAAGAACTTGATATGAGTTATACAACTACTGTGTTTCTAAAACTGATAGTAATGATGGTGTCACAGAGAGAGTGCAAAAAGCAAGTGACTGTGGGTCTTGGAAGGAGATCAGAAAGGTGTCCTTGGCTGCAGAAACATTGCTGAACCCATACTGGAACAAAATGCTCAGAACTGAACTCTTCCATGCACCAATAATTGCACTGAGGCATGGGCTTGCACTGGCCATCAGGCATGTGTAGAAAGGAATGCCTGTAGACAATGTGCAGTGGCCACATCCTGGAAATGTTATGAGACCTCCAGCAGAAATCTTAATGCTTTCAAGAAAGGGGTAAAGTGCTGATCATTGGTTTTATTTCAGTTTTCATTTAGGAGGGCCCTTAAGCCCATCCTTGTGTCTTCCTGTCACATGATGTTAAACTAAAATACTTATGGTAGAGTTCAACACCTTGCGGAAAACTTCCTCAGAACATTCCTTTTGGAATCAGCATGCACTCTACAGTCCATCTTGTCTATTCTCATCTCCTTCTGTCGTTGTGTCTTTGGATTTGTTTTTTTATTCTGTCAGCAAGTTCTGAAGGAAGCAAAGCTTCATCCACAGCATACATCTAATCATAATTTACAATTCTCATAACCTTAGATTCTGCCAATTAAAAGATTTAAGGGAAAGGTATTTAATTTAAAAGGTGAAAGTAATAAACAGCTGAACTAGTTTTTGTAGACCTGGACCACATATCATCAGCTTTCATCTGGTGGAAAAAAGGGAGATAGATAGGCAACCAAGTCTAAAACACCTGGCTTGTACCTGTCTACATACACACCAGTTCTTTAATCTCCAAAAATTTTTGCTTACCTCAGAATTCTCTTTTAGCTTTTACAGAAGAAGATTAAATCCTGTTTACTCTTGAATAATATAAAAGTAGACTTCTTCTTTGCTGGAAAATAAATCTGGCTTGTAAATATTGGCTTATTTTATTACATTGAGAAAATTATCAGCTTACGAAGGTCCAAACCATGGTAAAGAATGCTATTGGCTGACTAATTTAAAATTATCATGTTGAAATCTGCTTAATCATCACCTGACATAGATAACACATTTATATCATGCGATACTGTGATGAGTTTGTTGGAACACTCTCTGAGTGGATCTCAGCTCTCCTACTAATCTTACCTGTGCATACATAGAGTGATGAAGATAGATAC
This sequence comes from Corvus hawaiiensis, assembly GCF_020740725.1. Classification (NCBI taxonomy): domain Eukaryota; kingdom Metazoa; phylum Chordata; class Aves; order Passeriformes; family Corvidae; genus Corvus; species Corvus hawaiiensis. Next base: position 31,927,016 of record NC_063215.1, read on the forward strand.
GACTGCTGTTGTCAGATAAAACTTGCTTCCTTACTTAAAGTGGTTGCCAGGAGCTTCTTTATAATTTTTGAGAAAATATTTGAGCTAATAAATAAATCTATGCTTTTCTTTCAAGGTGTTTAGACAGTTAATTCAAAAGTTGCACCACACCAACTGAAGGAATCTAACCCAAAAAAGAAATCCAAAATATCCTGAGCCCCAAGACTCATTCCACGTTAGTTAGAACTTTATAGCTGCTTCAGTATGCTGTGAACTTCTACAAGTTTTACTGCTGAAATGCTAGGTATCTGAAAAAGCAAGCCTTCTTGCTGTTGTAGCGTGTCAGAAATCTCTGGCAGGAATCCTGCTGAGATCATCATGTACTTTTGCTGTGGCAAATGAGTGTATGAAAATTTCTAGGAAATCTGTTCTTATTCACCTCTTGCTTTTACAAAATAATTTGGATTATATTTGTCCTTAGAGATGCTTGAGCTTTTCTCTTCATAATTTGCTTCCCTTCTTCTAAACATTTTTATACAGTGTAGGATTTTAAGAACTCAATTTGTCTAATTTTACATGTTATTGAATGCTGGTTTGTTTGGGGGTTGTTGGGTTTTTGTGAAGAACTGAAGTTGAACTCAGCATTTGCATTTTGTTTAGAAAAGACCATGCAAAGGAGAGCAGCAAAGGGAAAAAAAGCACACAATTCTGATGAAGAAACTAATAGAGGAACACAGCACAGAACTGAATGGGCATCAAACTCATGTCCTATCCTTCCCCACACTCAGAAGCAGGTGGTTTCCTCTGGCTTTTCACCATGACATTATCAAGGCAAATCTAGTCATGCTCACAAATCTACAGCATGAGGTGAGAGTGCTGCAAGATGGAGACCTGCGTTCCTTCCTCCTCTGGCTCTCCCCTTGCCCCTCCTCCTCCAGCCTAGTGTTTGCCCTCCTAACCTCAAAAGTAGTGTTGCACTCACTTTTTTTTTTTTTTTTTAATCTGGTTTTTTTTGGCCTTTGAGTTTCAGAGGAAGTACCTATTAAATTGTCTATGAAATGGAGTGGTTGAGAAAATTTGATCTCATAATATTTACATGAAGTAGCATTGCAATAATAACACTAGCTGGTGTTAACAGAAATGGAACCTTTTTAGTCAGGTACAGAAGGAAAAGTTTTATGATAGATGAAGGAAAAATTCTGTAATAATAATCAAGCAGTCTGGAAACTTCTGTCACTAACCAAATGTGATATATTGAGGAGAGTAGTTTTTAAGTTCTGCGTTTTAACAAGGCTCTGTTATCTATATTTACATATTTGTGAAAATAAACAAAGGAATAAAATATATGAAGAAGAAACAAAACAGTGACGTTTCAGAGATGTTTTGGTGTCAATGATATAATGCTGTTAGCTACAGTAATGAAAACCCCTAGGCAACATAAAGCCATTGGTGCCAAACTGCTGTTAAAATTAGACCTGGTTGATATTGCCTCACACACAACTGACTTGGCCTTATGTGTGCTTCCGTGTTACAATGCATATATTAATGTTCTGAAATTGTTTGGGGATAATTAACGATAGGGGAGAAGTCAAAACCTCAGGTTTAGAGAAAAAAAATCAGAAAAATGCTTTGTTTTATTTCTAAAATTATCAGCTGCATCAGCATGAGAATGCTGCAAAGGAACAAATTAGTATTCATTTCTTCTTAAAAAGTTAGTTTCTAAACAGTATTATATTTCTTTGTCAAAATCCAGGATTTATATTGACAGGGATGGTGACGTTTCAATCATAAAAAACCACTTTTTGTAGCTGTTGCATTATCATTTTCAGCTGGGCTATGGAGTGAGCAATCCGACATCCTTTCATGCACATGCATTGGTAATCTTGGCTTGGTTTATTTCAGACATACTCATGTTCATCTTTCCATGGCTGTATTCAAAGGCAGATCTGACCCCCATGGAGCTCCTGCTATAGTTACTCTGAGTGTTTCCAGCGGAGTGAAACATTGTCTAATATTTTTCCAAAGGCAGAAACGAAGTATGCATTTTTTTCTGATATGGAGATGATGAGAGGGTGAATAGTGCTTTCCAGAAGGTGTTTGCTCTCCTCCCTGGAGCTGTGCTGCACCTGGCCCTGCAGTCCCGTCACACTGAGCTTCTCACGGCACAAGGAAATTCTTTGCATATTTACTGCTGTCATCAGTGTATGAACATCATCCAACAGTACAAATTCACACTAAACCAGTGGGACAGCAAAGAATTTTTCACATTGTACAGAGTTTCACAGAGGGTTTAATCCACGAAAATGTGAAGAGCTCATTTCAAGCAGATTTTAAGTGTAGCTTAGTCAGTTCCTAATCAAATTACTTGAAAGAGGAAACCATTCTTTTTCTCCTGTTTTAGGTTATAAACCAAACTATACTGCTTGCAATGGCATAATAGCTCAAAGCTGAAAAAGATAACTGGGTTAATGTTACTGCATGCAGTAGGGAAGCAAAGTCAGTGCTCACAGTTCCTCAACAAGCTTCCAACATTTGCTGCCATAGCCACTGTAGTGAAACAGCTTTGCTATACACTATTTTTTGCATTATGCTTGAGGACTTAGCTTTGCAATGGACATTCTCCTTTCTTGAAATCTGTGCAAAAGCTAATATATAAAGATTTTTTTTATATTTGTATGTCCTGTTTCTTTGGCATTGTCAGGTTTTTTCTGCAAGAAGGAGGAAGGAAATATTTCTGTGATAATTCTAATAAAATTTTTTAGAATTGTTTGTTCTGTTGAAAAAGCTGGACCACAATCACTTTGGCTTTGATTAGTTTACAGTGGGAAGAAAACACAGTCCTCTGGGGCTTTTTCCTTATTTCTCTGGGCCTAAATCTGTTTTTTCTCTGAGGGTAAAATCAGCCTCAGTGGATCTAATTCTATTGCTATATTCACAAAAGTGATACTAATATTGGGCCTAGAGGTGAGTTTAGCACAGGGAATTAGGTTTTGTTGTGTTTTTCTCAGTTGTCTGAACATTCTGACTTAACAGTGCACTTCCCTGTATTACCTTACTGAGAAAAAAAATATCACAGTGTAAGTGCAGTAAAAATATCTATGATCTATCAGAAGCAACTTAGGGCAAGCATTTTTTCTTTTCAATGTCATGTGTACTTCAGCCAGTATAAATTTCATAGGGACAGTTTAAATGGTGACATTGTCAGAAGGGTAGGATTCAGTTCAAGTCTAAGATATTTTATTAACATGCATGTAGTTGTCTGAAGACACACTAAGCACTTTGTTCTGTTGCCTAAAATGAGGGCATCTCCTGACATTCAGAATGTCCTAAAGATTCTTAAACAACTATGTGGCATTCATAGCTCTGACTCATGATCTCTAGGAGTCTTTCAGTCTTCTGGTGCAGTAGCTGGAGGCTGAAAATACATAAGGTGTGACACTAGCAACAGAATTACGTCTAGGTGGGTAAACTCGGCCTGCAGACTTGATCACACATATTCAGTTAGCCAGAAGATCAGTTTGGTTCACCTGAAAGTCTACTTCAAGGGTTGAAGCTATCTAAAATAGGCAATCTAGCACCATTTGAGAAACTCTGGGATATCCAGTCCTTGAGCATGGCACTAGCATCTGAGTTGTCCACCTCAATAATGAGCTCTGATCTCATCCATGTCTAACAATTTGGAGTACGTTTATAGTAACTGAGGCACTGTTGATTTATTTACCATGCATTTATTACTATTTAAGCATGATATCTGGAGCATGCCTTTACCTTCTGATCTCAGCTGTAACATTCAAGATCTTTATGGTTTATTTATAAATTATCTATCTGACGTGTCTTGCTGACATCACACAGAAGATCCCTAAATTGAAATCTAAATAGATAAGAAAAATTCTGCCCCAAGGTATCTTTCATTGAGTCATGTTTGATCCACCTGCCAAAAAACCTTTAATTTAAGAAAATGGCCAGGAGGAATATTTTAAGTCTATATCTAATTTGAGACATCGTGTCTAGTAATAATATCAATTGTCAGACATATACTTGCAGTAAAGATGTCTGCTTATGAATGATTCAGTTTTTACAGTCACTAGAGAGACCCTTTAATGCTTTTACATTGGTACAAGATTTAAGAGAACAGGTGGAAGAAACTAAGCAGATTTATCAAAGATAAACGTGTCAACAGATATTAACTACAAAAATATTGTGCTTGGTGCTGGAAGTCTCTGTCCTGCACTAGAGTCAAAGGGAGTATTCCATCTGCTTCCCTGATTCTCGTACTCTCATCTGTACTGCTGTGGCTGAGAGCTTTCAGACAGAAAGGAAGATGGACTTTGGCTAGGACATGCCATTTCTCTTAGGCAAAACAGTTAATTTCCTAATTCCTAACTTGAAATCTAAAACTTATTAAACATACTTCATCCTAAAAATACCTGCTCAGGGCACCATAACCAGCTAACCAAGCTGCAATGTTTGTGTTAGAGTTGCCTAAAGGTGAACTCTCCACCTCATATTTCAAACACGAAGAGTAAAACACAGTTAATGTATGACTTAAAAATAATTGAATTGCACTACAGGTTAATTGGTGGCAATAAAGAGCAAAATGAAGACTGAAGGTTACCTGAATAATTGGTGATTCCTATGTTTTTGTACACATAGAACACGATACCTATTGATTAGAGTATTTTCTTTCTGTAGCAAAAATATATTCCTTGGCAAGTGTATTACACTTCATTGTAAGAAGCATATCTATAAGTCATCAAATCATGATTTGCATCAGTAATATAATAATCATATGTGACATACCAGGAATTTCGGATATGTCAAATTGCTAAGTAAACCAGTCAAGAGGGCTCCCTCAGTCTTGCACCAAGGAAATAACTCTGAAACTCATCAAGGAGCCTCCTCCTGTAGGATATATCTTTCCTTTTTTCTGGAAAAACTTTAAACTTGGTTGTGCTGAGTAAGGATGTAAAGAATTCTCATTTGCTCTAGATTTGGAATTATGGAGGATGTGGAAATAGTTTTTGATTGTCATTTAGCTATTTTGCATCTCAATATGGGAGAAAATCCTAATTTATCTAGGGCTGGAAGGATGTCTCTGGAGGACTAAGGCTTTTTGAATGAGTTGAGGGAGTATCAGTTTCTGCTAGAACACAAACAGGTAAATGAACAATGTTGAGTTGAACCCAGCCAGATCATGGATTATGTCAGTGACCTTTGCATAGCCAAGAGCTGCTCAGCCTGGGCCACTTCTAGCCTTGGAGATACGCAAAGCAGCTGCTGTCTTTTAAATAAGAGACCTGGATAATTACAGGTATTAAGCAGCTCGTGATTTAAAGGTTTGCCAGATCAGATTTTATACATAGGCACCAGAAGACCATCTACCTACCCAATTTTAGGTAGGGTCCTTTGCAGGTGAGGGGAAGGAAATGTAGCGACTCTGTTTTGAATGCCAAACAAGGAATAAGTGTGTTGTCTTCAAAATCACTACATATGTTATATGTGCATAAAATGTTAGGCAGTAAATTGGATTGGATGCTGATTACATTGCACCATTCAGGATGTTTTTGAAAACATGAAAATTGGGCATTAATCCATACAGAAGATAAAATGAAGAAGTCTTCTTGAAGCCACAGAGAAAGTTCTCCTTTCCTGTAGACAGTCCCAACGTGCTTTTTTCTCTCACTTTACTAGAGAAGAGAATTCTAAATATATGTCTGAAAACTTTATTTTGTTCCATAAAAGCTAGCTTATAGGGAAGAAAGTGATTTGCATATAAATTTGCAGGTTTCATCTGTGACTGTTTGAGATCTGCCTGGGAAGCTGGGTGGGTAACTGAAAGATGCTGCGTCAGCAGCACACACTTGTTTGTGTGGATGCTGGAAGGAGACCTTTCATTGGAAGTGGTATTTGTTAGAGTGTCTATCTGCAGTGCTGATTAGATATTTGCTACACTGCCTGGAAAAGACAGCAATTCACTGGGAATAATTTTTTCAGGTTAGCAATTGCCAGATACTACATTTTTTCCTCATTTTTTTAAGGTTGGTATTTTTTTTTAGAGACAAGCATAGGTGGTGTGTTATAGTAGTTGAACTCCCATCTCAGCACATTCATTGGGTTTTCTAGATATGTTTTTCCAGACATTTTCTCACACACCACTCCCAAACCTTTGTTTTAAATCTCATGCTGTCACCTGGATGGATTTTTGACTGGTGGCTGTTCTGTTGACCTGCCTCTAAGATAACAGGTATGGACCACAAAACGGGTTCTTATGAAATGTACCACTTTTTCAAAGAGGCTTAGCTCAAAGGATGGCTTGGATGCTTGGCTCCTCTTGTGCAGTAAAATTGTGTCTGACATCTGTTTAATACAACTACACGGAGTTAGAAGTGAAGGGCAAGCCTGAGGATTCAAGCTGATGGAAACCTGCTGCCAATGCAGTGTGTGTGCTCATGTAGTTTATTAATCTTGTCAGTTGTTATTACCTTTTTCTCTGGATCCTGTTAACTTGAGATTTGTATGTAAGTCATGGAAAAGATAGGTTTTTGTTTTCTTTGTTCGGATATGAGAAGTCTGTTGGCATAAGTCTTCAAAGGCATTAAGTCAGTAGCATCATGGAAATTTGGCTATGATTTGAGCACTTGAGTAGCTATAAAAATTAGACTAGGTTATTTTAACAGGCTATTGTTCCATAATCTATCTCATTTTTCTTTCTATGTTTTTTCTTTTTTCTTTTTATAACTTCCAAGTCATCTAAAGCTACTTAGCTTTTATTCCAAAGTACAGTAAATGCTGTTACTTAGTCTGTGAGACTTTGTAATTTCAACACTATATATCCACTAGATAAGTCAGCAGAGCATAGAAACACAATCCAAACAGTGGAGACCTTTGTATATGGAAGAGTAACACTCTGTAACAGAAAACTTCTCAAAGGTTTATTTTGTTAGAGCAAAATGAAAGAATTAAATATGCTTATGTAATAGAGAACAAAACAGTAGAAAAAAATGATTTAACCCTGTACTTCTTTTATTGCTCTGGTTACCCTTGATTGTTTATTTCTTGTTGCCTGGTCTCTTTGCTGTGGACCCTTGGCAAGTGTTTTACTGTCATTTATTCTTTACATTTCCTCTCTTGACCCTAATGACAGGAATAGAGAGTTACTGTCCTAAAGCAAAGCTATGATCAGCACTCATTCATGCTCCCAGAAAGTTCTTCACTGCAGAATCTCACTACATTCATGCTTAGTAGCTTTACAATGTTCCCTCTGCCAGACCTCCAGTCTCATCTTGCTATGATTTTGGGGACAAAAGTCTTGCCTTTATCTCTTACTATCAAAAATACTCTTTGCTCATGCAATGTGGAAAATCATTTTATTACCACTTGCAATACTTGAAGGTAATTTCTATTGTTTTGGGGTTTGTTGCTGTTACTCTATACTACGTAAGAAACACCTTAGTAATAATTTACTGAATTACATTTTGTACATTCTTAAATAAGCCTCTGTTATGTTTTGTGTCAATAATCCATATTTTGTGTCATTCCCAGTATTATACAACATAATAGGCTACTTTTTGTTTCTTTCAGTTTGTTTTCAAGGCTGTCTTAACAAGAGCATGGCCTAAAGATTTCTTGATGCTTGATTTGTTGAGGTTTTCAACGTATAAAATGAAGGTTGGGGGGTTTTTTTCACAGCCCACACAGGGGCTCTGTAACCATAATGCTGCTCCCTGTACTCCATCTCCAGCTCAGTAGCATCAAGTGTCTCTTCACCCAGAGCTCCTCTCAGGGTGACACTCAGGTCTGGGAAATGAAGCCAGTGGTCTCTCACCCACACTGTTAATAACTTGGAGAGAAGCCTGCAAGATAGAAAATGAACTGGAGAAAACACAGATTTGATGTCCTGAAATAATTTGGAGTTGTGATTGGCTCTTAATATCATATCTAAGCCCATAATACTCCATCCAAGACCATGCTTCCTGTATGTGGAACACTTTCCAGACACACTTAAGGAACTACAACTTGCCTCCTATATGTTACTGTCTAAAGTCTCTTTTCTTTGATTTAATATTGGAAAAATGCATTTTTTAGCAACGGGAAGGTATTTTAAGCTGCACAGTTCATTTCAATCACTCTTCTTAGAGGTGGCACTCGGTAGGTTTTAACCACTATCAGTAATGTATCACTACTTTTATTGCACATTATTTAGTGTGTGATACAAATGAACATTGTTATTAAACAGTAGTCAGACCATATTGTCATTCATAACACCACATTTGAAATCCTCTAAATGTCTTTCAGGGCAAAAAGAATAAAACTATTATCACATTACTTGGGCTAAATTTTGAAGGAAGACTGTAGAAGGTGCAAAATTTGAGGAACTTCTAAAAAATGTCACTGAATACATATTTCCACATTTGCAGCTTAACACCCTTCGAAAATGTTCCCTTAGCATTTTTTCAGCCATCACAACAGAAAGCTGAATCTTGGTTTCAGACTTGATTCTGCACTGTTTCCATGCACACATTTCTTGGACTTTAAAGTTTTGTCTTTCATTGTTGATCCTTGTGTGCAAAAATACTTATTATTTCAAACATTAGAGGTTTCTAAAAAAGAGATGATTAGTGCTGTTCTGTATTTATTACTGCCTGTAATGTTATTCTCAGCACTGTAGTAGGGAGGGAGAAATGTGGAAGTGCTGACTGAAACAGTGTCCTCAGCATTTTCCTGGGACATTTACTCATTGAATATCAAGGTGTGTGATGTATAAACTTTTATTTCTTTTGGATTCATTTCTATTACAGATTTGCAAGGACCAAGAGTAGTGAGAAATGGCTCTGTATTTTGATAGTCCACTGATGTCATGTAACCTAATTGACACTTTAAGTATAAGCCCTGGAATTTGCTGATTATGATGCGCAGCTTTTCCGGAATTTCCCATTTCATTGAAATTTTCATACTTTTTCACAGCACTTATTAAACATATTCTGTTATTTTTTTAAAACTTGATTTTCCTTAGGTCTACAAAGAATGTCTGTTTGTGTGGTGACAAAGATAAACCTGCTACTCTTCTGTAAGATATCCTTTGAGAAATTTATTTTAAATATTGTGTGGTAAATTGCATTCTTACACCTTCAAAATCTCAGATGAAGTCAGCAAGAGCTTTTGTGGACACTCATGAGCTAGTTTTTACGCAGTCAACCTGGGAATGAGAGTAGTGTAATTGTGCCAGGCTGGAGCACAAGCATGAATTACGCAGCCTGTCTGGAAAGCCGGGTGAATAATGGGACAGCTAGCCTGAGCTAACCTCTGTGCTGCCTTGGCTGCACTTTGTCAGAACTCAAGTTAGCTCATTTAAAGCTGACCGTGGCAGGCTGACACATGCTATGGTCTCACTGTGTCCTCACACCTTCAAGTGCAGTAAAGACCCTTCTTTGCTATAGCTTACTGTAGTCGATACGTGTTTCTCAACCAGATTTGTTATGGAAGAAGCAGCTGATTTCCTTTCAGGAAATCTTAACCTTACTAATGTTGACAGCAAAACTCTTGTTCATTCTGGCACAGACAGGATGTCACCCCACAAATGTGAAAATTGCTCATGTTTCTGTGTCTCTTAAAAAAGGTACTGTATTAAGGAAAACGCCTCTGTATTGCAGTGGCAGTCAGGAAGGGATCTGCTTATGTTAAGTCTTTTCCTTACTAAACCAATGGAACTGAAAAAAATACATTTCTATGGCCTTGTGGTTGCTAAGGAAAATAACTCAGAATAGTATGTTTCTGTCTGACAAACTAAAGTCATATTAATTGGGGTCTTTTCACAGTTAAATGTTCAAGAACTTGGTACAAACTCTGCTATGTTCCTCTGTTACTCAAAACAGGGCAATTGCTTCAGTCAAAAGTGAACATATCCAGTTGTTGATTAGTTACAACATGAGAATTGATGTCTTGTTTATCCAAATAATACAAATTCTCTGGTTTTCAGTTTTCCTTTTGCGGTAGCTGTTGCCTCTGCTGTATAAATGTGGTTACCGAAATGTGGTAACTCTATAAATGAGGGAGAGAGCCTGTGGTGATACAGATGCAAAATATGCAAACAACTTTGGCTAAACATAGCTTTACCATAGTTTTGTTATATAAATGTCAACTTAAATGTTATGGAAAAGTTTCTTTTATCTTTATGGACTCTACCAGCTGCACAGTTTTCCCAAGTACAGTTTACATTTATGATGTTGTTTAAATCTATCACATACATTCAACATGCACAGAAGAATTTTTTAAAAGCGAGCTGTTTGCATTTGTGCAGTAATTACCCAAGGTCCAGCTTTAGTCTTCCACATGTAAGACAAGTTTCTGCTGACTCTAGGGGGACCAGGAGTCACTGAAGCTGTGAGCAGCAGTTTGATTTTTCCAGAGATTAATGAGCTGAAGACTTTTTATATTTGTTTGTTGAAGAACTGTGGTATCCTGGGATGCATTAGGAAGAGCATTTCCAGCAAGTCAAGCGAGGTAATCCTGCCCCTCTACTCAGCTCTAGTGACCCATATCTGGAGTTCCTTGTCCAGTTTGGGGCTACTCAGGGCACAGGAGATAGGGAGCTCCTGAAGCAGGTTGAGCAGAGGACTATGAAGGGACTGGAGCATCTCTCATATGAGGAAAGGCTGAGAGAGTTGAGCCTATTCAGCCTTGAGAAGAGATGCCTGAGAGAGGACCTCACCACTGTCTAAAAGTATCTGAAGGGAGGGTGCCAAGAGGAGGTTTCCAGGCTCTTCCCAGTGGTGCCAAGCAACAGGACAAGAGGCAATGGGCAAAAACTGATGCACTGGAGGTTTCACCTGAATATGAGGAAGAATTCCTTTACTGTTCAGGTGACTGAGCACTGGAACAGATTGCCCAGGGAGGTTGTGGAGTCTCCTTCACTGGAGATATTTATGAGCCATCTGGACACAATCCTGTGCCATGTGCTCTGGGATGACTCTGCTTGAGCAGGGAGGTGGGACCACATGACCTGCTGTGGTCTCTTCCAACCTGACCCATTCTGTGATTTTGTGACCCACACTGTATCATTATCTTACAAATCATGGACAGATTTCACAATATATTTGCCAATTAAAGATTTTTTTCCCCCTTGGAAATTTTGTAATGCCATTCCAGATATTGCATTTTAGCCCCATTTTTCCTCCATATAACTGATATGAGACTTACTTAGGAACTGCAATAATACAAAAAAAAGGGCAGTTTTAAAATTATGTTCTATGGTCCCAGCCAGCTCCTCTTTATCAGGCAGGTTGTAAATATATTTTGAAATAGTGGTGTCTCTTTATGTAACAACAATATGCTATTGTCCTGTGGTGCAAAGCAGAAATATTAGGTACTATACATGCAGTTAAAGCATTTGAAGAGCTCAGCCTCATAGTGTAGCTGTCTCTGCTGAACAGATCTGGTCATGAAGCTACAGAAGCCAGCAGATGGAGATTATTCCAGACATATCACCTCAATGTGAGTCATGGAAAATAGACACCAGCATTCGTTAATGCTGCAAACCTGCTTGGCCTGACATGGGCTGGGTTCAGTGGTCATTGGATTAGAATTTGGAAATCAGAGCTCGCTTCTGTTTGTAACTTCCCTAGTTCCTGAAGAAAGATTTATTCAGTAGCAATGCATAATAAGGATTTAAAAAGTCAAGATGCAAACAGAGCAAGTTAACAGGAATGGTGATTGACAGCCACTCAGAATGTCACACAGAGGTGGCAACAGGGCAGGTTCTAAGGAGCAGGTTCAGGCAAACAAATGAAAATATACATCTTCATAGAGCTATTTCTTAGATTTTGTAAATCATTCACAGTTTGCACCCATGCTGAAAGTATGCAGTTTCCAGAACTGTGATTAGACAACCTGATAGCAGCAGAGTCTGTTCAGATCCACAGTTTGAGGTTCAGGAAGCCCCTGAGCCATAGCCTGCTGGTAAAGAACCAGCTTGGCACCTCCACAGTCTTCCTTTCATATCCACTACCAGCCACTGCTGCAAGGGCTGGACAGGCTTTGGTCTGTGGTTGTCCAGATGGTGAAATGGCAAAGAACTTCATAGCAAACTTTATTCCATGAAAAAGCAAACTCATATGGACTTGAATTACCAAGTGTACTTTTCTTTTTTAAATTCTGGAAAAAATCAAATTATTTTAAGAAACTTTCAAGTGCTTCATTTAGCTGTCACCTGATCCACATTCAGCCAGCCAAAGACTTCCTGAGGCAACTGGCAAAAGCAACTGAGTGGGAGGGTTTGGAGTTTTTCTTTTTGTCTGTGAAGAAAAATCAACCAAATACTTTCGGTTCCCCTCTCCCCTTTCCTCTGAAGCAAAAAGCTGGATATTACTTCTTGTTAAGTCCTAGAGATCAAATCTACAGTTAGGAAAAAGTTTTTCTGCAGATCAAATTGTCAGGGACTCAGTAGGTATTTTGGCTTTTCTCTGCAGTGAGGCCATGGTCTGCCTGTTTCGAACACAGCCCTTTTCACACGGTGCCTGCAGCTGCAGGGCCTTGTGGATGGGCTATGGTCTTCCCATGTCCCAAAGAGAGGAAAAGTTCAGTCTCCTGAAGTGCTGCAGTCACAAGTACTCTTCACAAGCCTGGCTAAATGAACTCCTGGTCACATCCAGTCATAAGCTCCAAGAATTGTGTGAATATTCATTTTGTAAAAGTAATTCTCTCTGATGGTCTACGTTTGTGCAAAAGCCTTCCAGCCCCCTGGATGTGCATGCACTACAGCACACTGGCTGAAGGAGCCTTTTCGTCTTCAAACAAATCCTGTAGGTATCTCATTACGAATCCTCATTCCTCCCCTAAACCCAAAAGAGCTAATAAGGTGGGCAGGTGTAGATGTGACCTACTGGGCTGTGGCCATAGTTAGAGGAAACACATTGTGGAAAGACATCACATACCTGCTAAAGAGATGATAAATACATTTCCAAATGAAAGTACTGTACTGCTGGACATTGAACCTGTGCCTGGGCATTTAATCACTGCACTGAGCCTCAAAAGTGCTCCACAGGCAAATGAGTACTCCTGAGTATGGCAGCTCAAACCAGCTGTGTGTCAGCCCTCTAAACAGCTACTCAGGGCCTCTGCATCTGAAGATATGAGTTAATTGCTGGAAAATCCTTCAGTGCTGATAGCAGCTGGTAAAGAAATAATAATTTATCTCATAGAAATATCATTAACATGCACCCTTTTTTACTTCATTGGCACAGGTTTAGTGATATTTCTTGCATTTTCAATAAGATAAAATAAAACTCTCTGACAAGATAAAAGGAATATGAACAAATAAGTTGAGTTATAGCAAAGTAAACCCATGTCTACCATTATAGTAAAACCAGCAGTTTAGTGTTGTTCTTGCCTGGGCTGCAGGAAAAATAACCAGCAAAATAATGGGAAAGAAAGTGCTAAGAATAGAAATGCAGATAATGAGAATACTACAGAGAACTGTGAAATTATTTTGAGTTGAGGGGCCTTGATATTGAGACTAGATCATCTTTAAGGTGCCTTTCAACCCAAACCACTCTATGATTCTATGATGCTGTGATTCTGTGATTCTATTATTCTGTGATTAATGTTAGGTTTACAAACTGAAAGAAGCAAACTCAGTGAGGTTTTTGGGGAAAGGAGGAATAGCTATGAGAGAATAGCACCAGGATGATGAGAATGAAGACTATCCCATCATCCCAGTTCATGAAGCCCGCTGGTTCTTAACGTAGTAGATTGAATGATGCAGTCTGGTGAGCTGGGAAAAAAAGATAATAAAACCTTTTGATGATTAGACTTTGAGGAGTAATGTGATGCTCAGTGTTTCTTATGTAAGAATTGCAACTACATGTTAAGAAAAAAAATGTAACTGTGCAGGCAGTCAGGTGTTGTACCAGGCTGTCCAGAGAGGCCACAGTGTCCTTCTCTTCAGACACTCACCACTCGACTGGACACGACCTTGAGCAAGCTGATGTAATTGAACTTGGTCTCTGCAGGGGCTAGACAAGATAACTGCTGGAGGTCCCTTCCAGCCAACATAGGATTGTGATTTTTATGAACTTTGTAAAAGGAGCCAGTGTAACTTTAGTTTCATTAGAGATTAATATGCTGATCTTAACAGACAGGTTCTTGGTTATTTATTTGCCTGTGATTGTCTGAGTTAAATGATGCTCTGGTCATACTAAAAAGCTATTTATTTCATGCATTTTTATAGGAAGGTTTGACTAAATGACCTTAAGTTGACAAAGGTTTCTGTTGCTTTGATATAGTGGTTGACTGGGTTACTTTTTTTCTGTGTGCTCTCATATGAAAGGATGGATATTGTTTCATAATTTTTCGGTCAAATCAAGATGTGCACTGTAGCTCAACATTCACTCTTAAAAGTTACATAAATAAATGTTCATAATGGGTCACAAAATCTGTGAAAAGAGCAGAACTTGTTTTTTACACATAAATATATACAACATTTTTGGCTCACACCAAATCCACTCTTTCACTTGTCAGGCTTCCTGAGGAATTAGGAGACAGGCAGACATGCATCTCTGTTGGAAGGAGAAAAACAGTGCTCTCACTACGAGGAGGAGCAGTCAGCTGGTGCATCTCAATTAAGAACAATTCCTGACTGTGCTGGAAGTGCTCTGTGTGGTCACCATACATAGTTTAAATCACTCCTAGCCTAGGAAGGACCAATTCTCAACTCTAACAAACTTCTCCTGTGCGCTTGAGTTAATATTTTAAAGACAGTTAAGAATTTAGACTCCCAGAGGCTCATAATTTGCAAAATTTCTTCAGTGCCTATCCTGTACTGATTTTTAATGTGAACATTTATGAATTGTAGGAGGCAAAATTACCGTGTATCTCAGCTTCACATTGTTAATATACAACACTACAACTACTGTGTCTTGTGATGGAGCTGTCTGGACTGAGTAACTGAAGAGAGTATTATTGTGTGTTGGGAGTCACAGAGAGATGCTCCTTTGGCTGTCAAAGAACAAGGAGTCATTCTTAGCTGAAATATACCAATTAACTGGACCTCCTTGTTGTCACAGAGGTGTTTTTCTCCTTCTAGCAGAGATGCATGTCTGCCTGTTGCCCCGTTCTGGGAAGTTATAATCCTATTTACTAGTATGGTCCGTGCAACTACTGAAGGCTACTACTCTGTATATTGAAGCTCCAAGAAACTGACCTCAGCTGTGTGGTTAATAATGGGATCTCCAGGGCTTCTTCTTCAGCCTTGGAAGTATGCAGTGTTCAGCAGTATGTACTCACAATCATCTCTGATCAAACTGTGCACGTGGAATCACAGAATCATAGAATGGTTTGGGTTGGAACTGACCTTTAAAGGCCATCAAGTCCAATGCACCTGCTGTAAGCTGGGACACCTGCAGCTAGATCAGATTACTGAAAGCCCCATCCAGCCTGGCCTTAAACGCTTGGATAAGTGCTTACAGGATCATCCTATGTGAAAGGAAACTGATCTGCTAAAGTAAAATTTATATAAGACATTCTCTGTGCCTGCAGTGTGTCTTATAAATACAAGCTTATTTCACACAAATTTCTGAGCTGAACAATTTTGGCAAAGAGTGAAAGCCACTGTAAGATAAAATGTTGGAAAGTAAAAGCACCCTCGTGCTGTTTCAAACAGGCACATGTGTTTAAGATCAAAGGGCAAGCTTTTCCCCACATGGAAAATAAGTGATCATTTTGTGTATTTAACATTCTTCATAAGCGCAATGGTTGTTCCAGAACCTTTGCAACTCCGCATTTAATAAAATAACTCGTTATTGAAACAGAAACATTGTTGTTGCCAGAGCAATGCATAGGCCCAGCTTTGGCACATGGAAGCCAGACGTGTGAGCAGCAGCTGTCTTCCTGACAGACGTCCCAGGAGAGACAGGCCCTGCTGTGGGCACACGAGGTGCTGCCCTTCCACCCACTGCTTGCAGTCACTGCTGGTGTGCTCCGCAGCCCTGCCTTGTAGGGACTTCAGAATATCTTGCTCGGTGCACAGAAGAAATTATGTAACACTCTTTCCAGTTTGGGTGATTATGAGATAAAAGATCCTGAAATATAGAGGAAAGAAGTCACATTGTTGGGCTTTGACTATAGAGACTCAGACAGAATAAAGGCTTATTGTGAAAAGTAATGGTTACATCTTGCTTTAGGTCTCAAGACCTAAAATCTCTGCAAGTTTTCTGTACTCAAAGTAGCATGTGATACAAAGCCATAAGCTTTTTGTTGTACCCTCTCCAGCAAGACCTAGTGCTTGACAAAGTGTGTATCTGCTCTTTGCTTTTAAACACAAAGAAACTCAAGCATATGAGGAAATAGGTGAACACCCCCCTACCCCCTCAGTTTTGAGACTTTGTGCTGCTTTCCCATCAGTATTATATGGATGAGCATAGAGAAGAGATAAGTATTGCTGTAAGTAAGTTAAACTCAGGAAATTTCTTTGTCATTTGAATCTTTCAAGGTGGGATTCTTCTTTTGCAATCTCACATGCTTCCACCATCAGGTTCTGGTCTGTTAGTACTGCTGCCTAACAACAAGAAAGGGCACTTTAGATTCCAGAAATTGCAGGACTTATTTAGATTAAGGAAGACAAGACTAATGGTGTGGTATAAAACTGAACACCCTCAAGCTAAAGTGCCATGATTGATTCTTAGAAGTAAGTTTAATACTAACAGTGCATTATGTTAGAAAAATATTCTGTGTTCCATTTATATCCTTGTTTACTACTGGGAGAAAATGATAGGAAATTAACAGGATTTTCTTTGCTCTGGTGATATTTATGAGTCAGCTCATAATTCCCAACACAAGCCATACTTCCACTGAAGTCAACTGTAAGGTTTCAGTAAAAACCAAAACCCAGCTATTAGTTACTAGGAGTAAATAAAGTTAGAGAAAGAAGACCTAGACCTTGGAACATTAAAGAATTTTTTAAAAATACTAATTCTTAATAACATTATGGCATTACTCTGCCAAGTTTAACGAGCCCTGGCGTTTGTGGCTGCTTAGATTTCTGTCGTAGCTGTGAGGGGCATTGGGGCTATAAGGTAGCCTGGGCTTGTAAATACTCTGTTATGCTTACCACTTTTTTTTAATACCATCATGGATATATGTTTTTTTTCAGGATAGACAATGGAGTGCTCAAAAATACTCCTCTGTATTTCAGTGTAATAAATATGATAAATCATTCCTGTCTTAATCAGCTTGCTGAATTAAAGCATCATAAAGTGATCAGATTAATTGGTATATATGATTTTGTATCATTTTGTACCATTCCCCCCACAGCCACCACAGGCTGATATAATGATGTGGTACAATACATGTCAAAGCTCTGATGTTTCCACTCAAAATAATTTTTATTATTTAAAAAGAAATAATTTTTTTAAGTGTGCTTTATGTGTTATCTACTATTCTGGCTAACATGTGAGATAACCACATTTAATGACAGCAAATTGGAATCCCCATGCAAAGCCAGGGATCCCATAGATTCTTCATTTATGTCATGGAATTGAGCATTACTGGCAGAACAACCATGTTATTTTGCAGCCTGGAAAGCTGTTATTGGAGAACTTGTGGGTACTTCTTTGTTCATTGTGGGTACTTTTTGGTTCACACGCCTGGAAGGATAAAAAATTGTAGAAGTAGCCAAGGGTTGCTAAGATGCCTTCTTGAGAGATATGATTAAAATAAGTTCCTTTGGCTCATGTATTACAGTACAATATCTTTGTATGACTGCATTTGAGTGTCCTTTCCCCTGAAAAACTCTTTTAATTGTCAATGTTGTTGACTATACATCAATGAAAAACAAATGTAAAACCAAAGCAAAATGCAGTATACAATATACTATTGGAGAAAAAATAAGAGAAATGAGGAAATTGATTTTTGTTCCAGAGCTCTTCAATAGGATGAAGTATTTTTTGTGAAAATGCACAGTGGACTCGAGTGTTTCCCACAGTATCATCCTATCATAGTCAAGTTGGGCTAATAGTCTTAATCCCAAGCTTTTATTAAAATATGTCAATCAGGCACCTGAATTTGAAAGATTAAATTTTCAATAGATTTTGTCCCCATATTTACTTTTAATTAAGATGTAAAACAGGACTGAAATCACAGAATCAGAGAATATTCTGAGTTGGGAGGTACCCACAGGAATCATCGAAGTCCAAGTCCTGGCCTTGTACAGGACAAGAATTTCACCATATGTCTGAGACCATTGTCCAAATGCTTCTAGAACTCTGGCAGGCCTCTGCTGTGATATATCCTGAGGTATTCAAATGTAAAATATCCCCACTTTTTGTAAATTACAACTCATTTGCTAAATAGGCTCATTTGATAATGTTTTTTTCAACACAATAACTTGACATCCAGAAGTACCTATCCGTAGTAAAAGATGTATTGGCAAGTCCAGAGAAAAATTTCATCCAGACACATGGTAACTCCCAGACCATACCCAGGAATTGTCTAGGAAAGTGGTGTTTCACCCAGGCCAAAATGATTCCAGTGGCAGTCCTCAGCATTTAATGGTACAGACCATCAGCAGCCATTGGGAGTGTCATTCCCTGTCACATTACTCACTTGAATCACAGTAAATGGGATTAACGCCAGAGGATAAGGTTCTTTTCTCCCAACACAGTGTGTTTCCTCCTTAGTTTTAGCTGCCAAAGCCAGTGTTGGCAGCGTTGGCCACTGATGGTCAATTAGGCAATGAAGGTAACTGATGTCTGGCCCTGCTACAGTAAATCACACCTTGGCTTTGCCAGAGTCAGAGCTGCACTCTGAGCACCAAGCAAACAGGCAACTCTTGTGGCATAAAAATTACCCAGCAGTCCTGCAATTTTCCTGTTCTTTTAAGTTTGCTCTGTTACTTTAAAAAAAACCCAACCAAACATGAGGTAGTGGCAATATTTTTATCTTAAAACCTGAAGACCTGAAAAGCTGATTTTGTAGTGGATTATGCTGGTGATTACCGAACACATTTCTTCCTTGCATATCTATACATTTCCTATATTAAGGATTATTTTTCTCCTTAGCAAGACATCCAAGTACAGTATGTTAGCAAACACTTTCACATAAAAAGGTTGTTTGAGTACTTCCCTTTGCCCTAGACTGTGAAAAAGGTTAGAAGAAATAGACAGCAATAGAAAAATGATTTTAAAGAAAAAGTTATATAGTGGTTTTCACTTCTCTAGCTTCATACTGTAATTCTTTAAATTTTCTCTATTTCATTATACTGAAGTTTTATCTTAATATTGTAAACGTTCTAAAAAATATATATAAATTCTGCAACCTGTGCTCAGTGGTAAAGACAACATAGTTTCTACTCATATTTTAAATTAATTTTCTTGTGAAGTATCTGTGGTCAAGCAAAGGTTGCTGTGTAAGATACCAGACTTGTCACTGGGAGTTGGAGCTATTTGATGCAAAAGAAAAATCCAACAGAGTTGTCTAAATACAAATTTTATTTATTAAATTAAGCCTTCACATTTGAAAATTTTGGTTTACAAAAAGACCTATGCTTTGTGAGTGATAAAAGGAGCATTTTGTCATTTTCTAAAGATTCGAGCCAAATCATTATTACTTGTCCCAATCAGTAAAATAGTTAAAATCTGGAGGAGCGCATGCTTTATTCTAATTTTTCTGTCATCTCCTGTTGACACCAATGAAAATAGAAAATATCTAGGTCACAAGAATCTCTGAGCATTAAGAAAAAGCATTTCCTGATTTGTTTTGGTTTTTTTTAAGCTAATGTGCTTGCTCAAGGAAAAACGATGCCTCCTTTTTTAGAACCCTGGAGAAACTTATCTTGATATTTTATTTTTTGTCTGTGATGGAATGGGTTATCAAATGTGCATTTAATGACTCTTTTATTTGTGCCCCATAGGTACCTGAACTATTTGATTTGCTTTGTTTTGATATCATCTCCTGTTATAGCCTCTTCATTGCTTTGTCAATAGAAGCCAAGTACAATCACTTAGCAGACTCTGCTAAAAATACGATTCCTTAAAAATATGTCAGAAAAGAACAATTTGGGTTGGCAACAATTTTTTTCACACTGCAAGTGTAAACTGTTTCATGCTTGATAAACTGTTCTAATTTTTAGAATGAATAAGCATCCCACAGTGGAACAAAAAATATTTTTAAAACAAAATTTATCCATCACAGCCTGACAAAACTCACCTTTCTAAATAAGTTGCTTCAGCAGCATGCTTGGTTCTTAAAAATTGTCAGACATGAAATTCAGTTCAAGTTTCTATATTTCTGAAAAAGGTAGCAATTAATCCAAAGAAAGAATACATAAAAAGGTTTGCTGCAATGCTTTTTTTTTCTCAAAAATTATTTATTAAGTTTCATATCCAGTTTATTTTCCCATTTTAAGACTGTGAGGTCCTCATACTCTACCTCTCCACAGCCAGGACTGTACTATTTCTGGGTAGAAGGCAGTGCATTCCCACCCTGAACATGCTACACTCTTCCGCTTGAAGGAAAGGTTGAAGTGCAAGTCATTTTAAGGGAAATCTACAGGAGAAATTTATGGGCTTTTTCTATGGAAGAGCACTTATTCTCCATGCAGCTTTTGTCAAACACTTTTAACAAATTGTAATAACCTTTGTCATATCTCATTTTCTTGCATAAACAAGTCACACTGAAACTATAAATGATGGAAAATTTAATCCACGTGGCTTGCACTATCAAAACTGTTAAACTGTATTCTTTTCCACCATGTCAGCAGTGCATTATCTGTTTTATAGGAATGTTGAAAAGATTACTTTTTAAGGGAGATACCGCAGAACCTGTGTAACTGTCTGCCTCACGCCTGCACTAGATGACGTTTTCACTTTCAGTTCTTCCTGAAGCTAGGAAAATGCTTCAGCGTTTCTCTTTCCATGTCCTATCAGAGAGGGCATTTCCACCCACCTCCAATGACTGTCTGCTCAGAGGCACCAGGAAGTGCTCGGAGGCTGAGGGTGCTGTCAGGTTTGTGCTGCCCTCCTGCCTTGAGCATTCACATCTGCTCTGGGGTGGAATGTGGTACACCAGCTCCAAGTTGAACAATATGCATAATTCCTCCTCTGTGGGAACCTGGTGTCTTGCAAATTGTGTGTACATATAAGAGCAACTCCTGGTCCAGGAGAGGATGTTTTTTCTTCTGTCCCCAGCAGTTGCATGGGATACTGAAGCTGTAAATTCTCCCTTTCACCCATCAAGAGGGATGAGAGTGCTGATAACATCTAGCCAAGGCAGATCTGTCTTTTTGCTTTTTGTGAGAACCATTCACAAAAATTAATAATCCCCATGAAAGTGTAACAGTGCTATGAAAGACTGTCTTTCCTTCCTTTTTTAATAGGGTTTTCTCTGGGTATTTTATCCACTTATGTAAATCTTTAACGTATCTATTGGTGCTATACATCCAGTATATCTTCAGCACATTTATTTATCTAATGCCACACACAGATTTTATGCATTCGAGGATTAAAAAATCATGTAAAGGCGGCACTTAGGTACTCAACTCAGCAAGATCCTGATCACTGTCAAGAAAGCACGGTCACTGCCCCTGGCTGTGGAAAGAATTACTTATGGAGGGGCTCTAATAGTTCTTTGTAGACTCAGACCTCGTGAATGCAAACAACTCCCTCTAAATTTGCAAGCAAGTGCATTAGTGTACCAGTGGGAAAAGTAAGAGCTAGTTTTTGGTTGTAACTAAAGATAGCAAAAGCTTTCAAACATTTTCTACCTTCCATACAAAATCTGGGATAATGGCACTGCCAACAGTTTGCAGTTTTGGTCATAATCCTGAATGCCCTTACCTCTGTGGGGATTAAATCAGACCTCAAATAATACTGGAAAATATCTCTGGTGGTCTAATCGCTTAATTATGCCACTTTAACAGTGATACATTTTTATTATTTACAGAAGAGGCCACAAAAGTTTGCAGATGTTTAACTTTTGATTATTTTAATTCTAGCAGTAAATTATGTAGCTAAGTAGCTCTTAAAGATCTTCCCAGGTTATATTTTTCGTCCTTATGATACTCCTTAAGTAATGTTTTAACAATTGCTTTAAGCTGAACATCCTTTTCCATATGAACAGCCCTTAAATCAAACCGTAGTAAAATTCTGCTGAAAATTATATAAATGGAGAATTGGTAGGTCCTAATTAACCAGTAAGAAAAGTTTATGAGAGGCAGATTGATTAAATATCAAAGCTTCTGAGTTATATTATCTTTCATAAACTGGCTTTTCTCCAATTAGTATATACTTTCAGGAGCAGGGGAATAAGATGAAAGGATCTGAAACAAAACTGATTATTGCTGAAACAAAAATGGAAGTTGCTGCTTTTGATAAAATACAGGGCTATGGCAGCACTTGAATAATTTTATGGGAAGTTGCTGCCCAAGGCATATGTTTTACTGTCTGATACCAAATGCATGAGGAAAAACCATCTGTTTTTTTCAGCCTGAACAATTATATGATCCAGATTGAACCACTAGAGGCCAAATATAATTGCTCTGTGTTTTGCTTTGTACTCCTCTCTACCTACAGCAGCATAGTCTTGTACAGCATGTATCATAGCACACAGTTCAAATGATGGCATGGGAAAAACTTTTTCTTCTATTGAGGGTTATCAAATTACTATCCAGGGCTTAATGCAATCCTCAACACTTCATCTGTCACTGGAGAAATAGTTCACAATAGGACAGAACAATTTCTGATGAATTTTGACCACTGTGATGTTTGAACCTTAGGGATTTATTTTGATTTTGTTAAAATCGTTTAACATCCAGCCAGGTGAAAGGTGTTGCTAGACCCTTCATGCCTTCAGTTCCAGCTGGGAAAAAGGAGAGGTGCTTTTGTTGCATGGCTTGAGTAAACAGATTGCACTAAAAAAGATAGATAGTGAATCCCAACTATTAGTTTACTTTGAAGGAAAGCACTTCAGCGATATATAAACTACTGAAAACATTCCACTTTTGTTGCTACTGTTGTGTTTTACAACACCTAAATGTATGCTTTTAGTTTTGCCATGCTAGTAGGATTGGGTTTCTCCCCTCCCCAAAAGTGCTTACACTTTAATTTTAGACATAATGTACTGAGTGGCACTAAAAACAGTGTTCAGTGTTGGAGGGAGGAATGAGGGACAGAGGGGCAATATTTGAATGTGTTTGCAGATAAATGCAAACATTTTTCTTTTGTTCTTTAATAATAATAATAATTAATAATGATGCTCCATTCCTTTTAGAGTTTCTGGAAAAACTGAGAACAAAGGTTATAGACGTTTGGAAAAATTTCTTTCCAACACTCTTCTTATGTATTGCTGTGAGGATTGTTTCTGCTTTTCATGGACAAACTGTAGAATTATGTCAACCAGGTGCTAATCTACACTGCACCTGGCTTTCCTGAATATTTGCTTTTATTTTGATTAATACACTGCTTAACTGTACTTATTCCCTCTCCTGACTCACTTTTCCCATCTATTGTGAATAAACAGCTTGCCCACAGTGATATTCTAAAGCACAGTCCTGACAGACCATGGCAAAGCAAGTGGTGGGTGAGTGGACAACAGTTTTGTGCCTGTAGGATTGGGCTGTGACTTAAAAGGTTCAGGTTTATTCCACATATAAAGACTTTCTATGTAGCCTTAGGCAAGTCCCTTACCTTTACAGTGCCATGGTCTCCAACTGTGATACGGGAACAAAAAACTTTCTTTTTTCCTGCTGTGTCTGTTTTCTATAATTGTGCTATAAGAAATCTCTTCCAAGTGAAAACTTGTATTGTGTGTTTGGACAAGACCCAGTACAACTGGGCCTCCAGTTTAATTGGTATTACAGGAATAAAACCAAATGAGGGATTTTTAATACCTAAACACAAAGAAAGTAAGCAAATGTCATTTTAATTGATTCAGGTCTAAAGAAATTCAGTAAAAGGAAATTACGTTCTTTTACTGTAAATTCTTAGTCACTCAAAATTTTATTTTGCCCTCCATGCAAGCCTTAATGAGAAGAAACCACATTTATGCCTATGTCAGTAGGATGTAATTATAGGGGGGTTGCATCTGAAGGCTGTAGCAGCTGAAACTACAAGTAACGTTCTTTGAGATTTTCCATTTTTATAAAGGGAGGTGAAGGAAAGAAAATTGCTCACAAGATGGGTTTTTGTCACGTATCATAGAATCATAGAATCACAGAATCATAGAAAAATAGAATCATAGAAAAATAGAATCACAGAATGGTTTGGGGTTGGAAGGGACTCTAAAGATCATCCAGTTCCAGCCCCACTGCCATGGGCACAGAACCTTCCACTAGACCAGGTTGCTCAGAGTCCCATCCAACATGCTTGAACACCTTCAGGAATGAGGCATCCACAAGTTCTCTGAGTAACCTGTTCCAGTGCCTCAGCACCCTCACAGTAAAGAATTTCTTCCTAATATCTAACCTAAATCTTATGTCCTCCAGCTTAAGGCCTTCCCCCTTGTCCTATCACGACATGCCCTTGTGAGAAGTCCCTCCCCAGCTTTCTTGTAGGCCCCTTTTAGGTAATGGAAGGTTGCTTTAAGGTCTTCCTGGAGCCTTCTCTTCTGAGGGGAGGCTGAACAACCTTGATTCTCTCAGCCTGTCTTCACAGGAGAACTGGTCCAGCGCTGTGATCAGTTTAGTGGCTCTCCTCTGGGAGATGTCCCAACAGGCCAATGTCTTTCTTGTGCTGAGGGCCCCAGAGCTGGATGCAGCACTCCAGGTGCGGTCTCACAGGAGTAAAGAGGTGGAATCACCTCCCTCGACCTCTGGCCACACTTCTTTTGATGCAGCCCAGGAAGTGGTTGACTTTCTGGGCTGTGAGCATGCATTGCCAAGTCATGTTGAACTTTCATCCAGAAACACCCCAAAGTCTTTCTCCCTGGGGCTGCTTTTGATCCATTCTCTGCCCAGCCTGTACATGTGCTTGGAATTGCACGTCTTGAATGAGTTTTTTAATTAATCTTGGAGCATGTGTTGATCTTTGCCTCTCTCTAGTCTAGAAGACTTGCCAATGGTGTATGCCAAATGTGCACTTCACCCTCCTGGATACTGTTTTATTTACAGTCCTTAATAGAATTTATATGCAAGGTTGTACCATATTTGATTTTCAGAGTAGAACTTCTCCCCAGCAGTTAAGTGATATGCTAAAAAATGTGCCTCCAAAGTCTAATTGCATTGCAGATAGAGATTTTCTACTAGAAATTCTGAAGACTAGACTCATATTTTTATGTAATGTATTGCATATATTATAGCACTACTATATTACACCACTATGGAAAGTCCATATGTTGTGGGAAAAAGTAACCATAGCTCCTGAAGCACAAGTGGATGCAGATGCAATAATATAGTAATGTTATATCCAGTAGTTAGAAACACAGAAGTATTTAGGTTGAAAAGATCCTCTTTGAGTCTTCCTGTCCAACCTCCTGCTCAAAGCAGAGCTCACTTCAAAGCCAGAGCATGGCCTTTGTCAGCCAAGTTCTGCAATCTTTTGAGGCAGAGGTTTCACAGTGTGCTGTATTGACCCTGGCAGGACACTGGGTGCCCACCAAAGCCTCCCTATCATTCCCCTTCCTCAGCTGGATGGAGAAGAGGAAGTATAATGAAAGGCTCATGGGTCAAGATAAGGGCGGGGAGGGATATGTATCTGTGTTAATTACAATATCTATTCACGTGGGTTAGAACATCTGCTAATGAGTCCCAGCAATTCAGACAAAAGTCAAAGGTCTGCCATTTGTTGGTTGACTCATAGCACAGCATGACTGACAAGTGTTTTAAGAAGGAATTAAGCAAGACATTGGTAGAATCAATTATTAGTGGCTGC
This sequence comes from Corvus hawaiiensis, assembly GCF_020740725.1. Classification (NCBI taxonomy): domain Eukaryota; kingdom Metazoa; phylum Chordata; class Aves; order Passeriformes; family Corvidae; genus Corvus; species Corvus hawaiiensis. Next base: position 31,952,848 of record NC_063215.1, read on the forward strand.
TGATTAGTCAGTTCATGATATTGTGGGTAAAATGGACCTTTCTCATCCAGTTCATAGATGGTTTCACTAGCACAGTGGTATTGTTGGTGAAGCAGTACAAGAGGAAAGGATAATCCTTACCACCAACAGTATGTGTCAGAGCAATATCAGCTTTTCTGTCTCATGTCTGCAAACACCTGTGCTGTATGCTCTAAGGACTGGACATGGGATATGCAAGAATTTCTGCAGTGATACCATTTGTTTGGATCTTCCTCACAAAAAGATTTAGCTCTGTTTTTCCTGTATATATTCATCAGTATCATGAAACATACAGGCTCATGCAAACTCAAAATTGTGCTCATGTTTTCCTGATTGTAACTGCCCAGCTTGTGTAACTGTTTTAAGTCCTTCAGTGGATTGTATGATGCGAAGTTTGTTCCCAGAACAGAGCCTGTTCATTGAGGACAATGACTGCCTCTCACTTCTGGTGGTTTGTACATGAAGTCTGTTGCTCAGAAGGAGGTTGTTTCAGATGGACAGAGAGGTGTGATATGTAACTTAACTCTTTGGTAAGCTTGTGCAGCAGATATTTGTGATCAGTTGTGGGAGAAATGATTTTTCAGACCTGGGAAACAACTGTCGCATTGGAGATCTTTCTTTAAAGACACTTAGGTTATCTGGACTGCATAAAGGTACAGGACTGTGATGCAAAACATAATGTCTGTGTATACTGGGTCATTTTCCCAAGAAAATCTTGTTTCTGTTAATTCTAGCAGTGCTGCTCAGAAAAGTATGGATTTAATAACAGGTTATTATTCTAATGAACTAAGTAGTGCCTGTATTCCCTTCTACTAATGAAGACTGTACAAAGACAGTCTTCTATTAATGTTGGTGGAGTAGGATCAATATAGATACTGGGTCAGGGTACTGAAAAATATTAACAATTATTAATATTCTTTCTTTTTCAGTTTTCTCCTTGTGTTTGGTTGCTTGATTTTGTCCGTGTTTTCTACTATTCCTGAACACACAAAACTTGCCTCTGGTTGTCTCTTCATTTTGGTAAGTGAAAATTCTAAATACAAGACAATTTTACAGATACTTTTGTATACATTCAAATCCTCTCTCTCACCATGGAGGAAGTAATATAACACAATAACTGAACATTTAAAAAAAATCAGACTTTTCATCAGGATGATGAAAAGATGATAAAATAGAGGATTGCACTGTCTTTTTATTGAAAAACAGGTCGGATGGTAAGACAGTGCTCATAAAGTATTGTACTGCATTGCCTTCCTTGCTTGAGAATTGCTGTGGCTTATAACTGATAGAATTTCTACTGCAGTTTGGCAGTGACTGAGCATGAAAGACCTTTGATATTGCTGCTGTAATTTATAAAGTCAGTATGTAGTAAGAGGCACTTAAAATAGGAATTAATTTTGGTATCTTAGATACCAATTTGGGATAGCTCTTGGTAGATACTGACATTTTAGTAGCAGTTGCTGCAGTAGGATGTGGTAGTTTCATTATTTCTTCATAATACGTGCTTTTGTATTATGTTTTTTCCCTTTTTCTCCTTTTTCCCTTCTGAGGTAAATGAAAATGGCTTTAATCCCTAAAAGTGCTTAACATTTTTCATGCATTGTACAGACACCATTTTATTCATCTTCTTCTTGATGGGCCATTTAGTTCTGCAAGCAATGGCCTGAGGATAGGCAGTAGCAAGCGTTAAAACGTCACTGTATATCTGGAGTTACCATGGTTATTTCAGTTCAGTGTATTCAGCAGACTGTGGCTTGTTAGGTAGCACCTGAGGTGAAGTAACTGTTGACAAATGCCAACATTTTAACTGCCATCACTGTATATATCCAAAAGCTCCGGTCTTCAGAACAGCTCCCTAATTAATTAGGGTGTGAGCAGGCCGATAAGCATAATTATGCTGTGTGCTATGTCTTTGCAGCACAATAGGCCACTGCACCAAAATTCCTGAACTAAATGTCCAGAGCTGGCTAGGTGCAGGTACGTGGTGTCCTGCTCCATTAGATGGTTTCTTAGCAGGGCTAATTAGGGAGAACCATGCTAAATGTTGCGTTTTTCTTCCTAGCTGTATTAGTGCTTTTTCTTTCTCTGAAGAAAAGATCAGGTGGCATTAAACCAGCTAGAAATGATCAGATGTAATCCTACACTCATACCTAGACCCATTATTTATGAATCTGAACAACACTTGGCAAATGGAAGTTTGTTTGAATGTTCTGCAGCTAGTTATATTATCGTAATTGGTACACTAATTACTAACATTTTTTGGTACAGAAAACAGGAAAATATTATTAGTCTGAAAATACCCTATTTGTAATAGAAGGTGCTTTTGTGACAAGTAATCCATTTGCCTGTATACTTATGCAAATAGTTTGCAGAAATGCCATTTGTTCTGACATAAAATATGCATTTCTCATGAGCCACATATTTGTTGATTGTGTTGGTACACTTACTACTGCTGATTCCTCAGCTGGCTGATTCCCTCTACTGTGCCATGGGTCTCACAGGAGCCACAATGTGGAGGAAGTCTGTGAAGCCCTGGCCTTGCTCCCAGCACTGGGCAGAGGTGTGGTGAGCTCTGATAGCTGAGGCACCAGTCCCTGTAGAGATGTCCATCAGCTGAGCAGAGTTGCTCAGTGTCTACTGGGGGAAACTTTGGTGCTTTTTGCTGCTATGGCTTCCAAGATGAACTTTGTCCATCTTAACTGTTCCAACTGCACATCCCATGGCCTCCTCTGAGCACAGAATAGGCCTTAAGGAGGAAGAGGGGTGGATGGTTGATTCTTGAAGCATCAATACTAGCCTCGTCCAACATTTCTATGTTATAGCCTACTGTGTTCAGCAAACCTTTGGCAGGAATAAACCTAGTGATGACGAATTTTGAGTCTCCTGCTGTGGGTCTCTAATGGAGAAATATATAAACACAGCAAAGTATGAAGTTCCAGAAGCAGGCTAAAGCTGACTGCTTTATTGCAGTTTGCTGATGCATGGTGTGTCCCTTCTCTACATACTGAATCATTAGCTGATATTAACAGTTATCAAAGCAGGCTTTTGTAGCTGCAAACCAAGAGGAAAATACATTTCTACATTAACTCAGGAGCAGTTGTTTTGGCTGTGCCAACACCTAACTGCAGCCACTAGAGTTTTCGCAACCTTTTCCTTGCAGTGATTCACACAGCTCTTCCAAATGTGTCATTTAGTAAGACAGCTGTATTAACTATCAGATCTGGTTTAATACTGTTTGTGCTTTGTGCTTGAAATAGAAGTTATATGTTTATTTTCTAATGAAGTACTGTACAAATACAACAATCCATAGAGCTGCCTGCTGGGTTTCTGTGAACTGTTTGTTTTGCAGATTTATTCCAGATGGTCTCCCCTACAGCCATGTTAATTGCCTAAAAAGCTAATGTAATGTTCCTTCAACTTAATACCTGAGTTGCTGCATGCACTGGCACCTGTGGCTTTTGACATATTGCAGCTATTCACAATTACACAGGGAGATTAAAGAGGGAAGTGTAGATGAGCTGAGCAAACCTTTTCTTCCTTCTCAGAAAGGCCAGAGGAGCTGAGAAGATTATTCTTCTGCAATCAGTCAATTCCATTTATCTGCCTGAGTCTTCCCTTTCTAGGGAGCAGAGAACATATTTCCTAATCACTGCATTCTAAATACTCTCTCAGAAACGTGCAACAGTGTGTGATAGCTCAAAGCAAATCATTGTTTAGGAAAGCAGTAATAGCTGAGGGTTTCTGAGCTTCAGCAGAGGTTAATGGACTCATCTGGGATACAGAAATGCCTGAGCTCTGCTCCCAGAGCCGAGGCAAACCTGCCCCGCTGTGTTGTGTTGGACCCAGCTTCAATTCTGGCATCCACACAAGTACTACTGTGTTCCAAGGCATCTTGTCCTTATCAGGAAACCTGTCAAGGGAAACGCCCTTAATATTTGAATTTTATATTTAAAATGAAAGTCCTGCAGATAAGTTAAGTGGATGTTACATACAGTAATGTTGAACTGTTACATCAGTAATTAATTTGGTTAGATTTGTGTCCAGAAATAATAAGAGTAACTGGGAGGAGACCATCAGATTAAACTCCTTATGCCTATAATGATAATTGTGCTTTAGCCTCATCTGTGCACACAACTTCTGGCACTTGAGCTGTAGCAGTGATATATCCCAGACAGGCAATAGAATAAAAATCTACTTCAGCATCAAAATAAACCACAAGCAGCTTGAGAATCTAACAAACACAGCAAGAAAATAATCTTTGGTGTATTGCTGATCTACAAGCACATTTACTAGCAGTTTATCAAATAATAAACACAAGGGGAGTAAAACGGAGGCTGTGAAGGCAAAACCAAATCTTTTGGGGAAGGCAGCCAAGAAGGAATATTATCTGGAACTGGAGGTCATTTGTGCTCTTGACCAAACTCTCTATATTTTAAGCTCATTTTCAACTAAAGCTGAAAGTTATGTGAATTTCTGGTTCACTTCTGTTTGTTTGCTGTCAATGCAAGAAAATTGATAAAATAATTTGAGTTGACCCATGAAGATTTGACAAATTGAGAAGTAAATAAAAAAGGTCTTGGATCAGTTTAAATCCTTCATTCGGCCTGGGGTAAAATATCATTTGTGTATTTGATTTTTTAGAACTTCTGGCTTAAAACTAAGATTGAGATTGTAGGAAACAAAATATCATTTTTATTTGAACAAACAAAGCATCCCATTTTTTTTCATAATTTTAATTTTTAATCAAGATAGGGAGATTGAGAAACTCAAGTGAATTTCTGCAGAACTGGTTTTATCAAATCTGTTTTGTGCTTTTCTCTGAAAATGGCTGGTGTAGAAAGCTGTACCCAGATTTGTAGAATAAAGGCCTCTGAAAATGTACTCTAGGAACACATTCTTCAGGCAGAAATAGCTCCCAAAGATATAAAAGCAGACAGCGTGCACAGGATGAAGCTGGTTTGTTCATGTACTGTGGTCACTTAGATGAATCCAAAAGGAGAGTCTACTAAGTGCTTCTTGCAATTAATATCTTTCCAGGATTTTTTTCTCCTAATATTTTTGTGTAAAAGAAAGAGGGCACACATTGATTTTAAAAACATAGGGTATAGCTACCCTATTGCAGGTAAGCGTATATTCCATGTCTCTCTGCTCTAGAAAATAAGTCTGTTCACAAGGATGAAATCATATAAATCCACTACAGCATTTTAAAGCTAGTCAGAGTGGATTTTTAAAAATCCACTCAATGTTTTTTGGGCTCAGTTAAAAAAAACATGGCATTTTTCAGTTTAGATTGTACGAGCACTTGAATGCTCTTGCCATGCTTGGATAAAAGACCACCAGACCTGATAGAAGACTTAATGGATGGCTCTATAGGACCAGCTATCAAGGCATAAAAAGAAAAACTGAATGATCTTGACAGATTTCAGTTATAGATGCATTTCTAACAACAGTAAGGTATAAACCCTTTACTGGAATTTTGTCGCATCTTCTTCTGAGAAAAACAGATTAATTTATCCCTGATCTAAAAAACAGTGGATTTGTCAAAACTCAAAATTAGTATTTCTCAAGAAACACTAATTTCTAGTGTTTTATTTTCCAAATCAATTCTTAGCTTTGAAATTTCAAAATTCCTCATCGAGGCCTCTAAACAATTACATTAGACATACAACACTGATGTTATCAAAGACAGAATAAGAGAGGGAAATATAACATTGATAAGGTAAAAACCTTCATGCTTTCAGTCTTGTTTGGATTCATGCACACTAATATTATAATAAGGTGATAACATGAGCAAAAAACAATTCAACCATGTCATAATAAACTACCTGTTAGCTTTAAAAATATCCTTACCTTACCAAAATGAATATTTTCACATCTTTGCTGTTTACATTGATGCTCTCCTATTATGTATATGGATTTGACCAAGTCACAGCTGACTGTTGTTACAAAAATTTGGACTACAGTTCATCACAACTGCTTGTGAATCTTTATGTAGAAACAGAGCAGACTTCCCACTGGAAATTTAAATGCTGAATGCACTTTGCTGAAATTAAAAGTTATTACAAGAAAATCTGACAGAAAACAAAAATGTAAATTAAAAGACGGAGTTAGTTAAAAACAGTGGCTGTCCTCAAAGCTTAATTCTTCTCTCACAAGGCAGTGTTGGCACTCCCAACCAACCAGCAAAGCTCTGTAACGAACAAGTACACACTGTATCTATGGAGAGAGAGATGAAAGCAACCATAAAAACTATTTCCTAACAGCAGAACACAGCAGTGCACATAAAACTCTAGAGATATCTATATACTGTCAGCAGAAGTTTCTATATATTGTTGACAATGCTGAGGGCGATAAGTACACTTCAACAGATCAGAGAATAAAGATGTCTCAATCCTCGCATAAGCCTATAATTGATATGGTTCTGGGATTGATTATAGTGTTAACAATGTTTTGTCCTTTCTTTTCTTTTATTATTCTGTATTAAGCAGAAATTACCTTTGTAAAGAAAAGATTGAAAATCACACATTGAACAGAATCATTTTTCTATTGTAATTAAAAATGCAATATATTAGGTTCTACTGGGAAAGCTTAAATGGGTTTGATGACTAAAGATCATTAAAACTGCATATGTGATCTACAAACAGGGGAAAAAAAATCTCATAACTGAATCACTTGAAGAAGGTAGGATAACTATGAACAGGTACCTCAAGTACTACAGCATTCAGCAGCAAATGCAGTAGAAGGCAAGAGAGATTTTGTCACTGACAGAGCAATTCCCAGGTAGGCAGAACTACCAATCAGTTGTGTTAAACAAGATCACTGGAGTTACCACAAGTCAGTGGCTGCTGGATGAAATACCATCCGCAAAATTATTTTCCATTCCTCTGAATGACCAGGGCATGTGTAGAGAAATGGGTGGTAATGTGCAGTGAAGAAAGATGAATGGAAATAGCAAACCCACAAGCAGTGACAAATGTAACAAATTCATGACCTGGTACAACTTTAATAATAAAATTCTAACCCCCAGTAAGAAAGCCAGTGTTGAATTTCTAAATAGGTACATTATACTCATTTATGTTATTGTTATCAGTTCCTATATAAGAGCTGTTACTCAGCTTATCTTGTTGATGACATTGTACAGCTATATGCAGAAAGTCGGAAGAGAAGATACTGGTACTGAGACCAATCAGTTTCTGATTCCCTTTGTTTCCTAAAACAAAGAGAATTAATATTCAAAAGCAGAGAACATATTAAAAGAGCCTTTTAACCAGTCATTCAAGGGGCCATTTTCTCTAGGAGATCACAGAATCTTTAGTAGGATTTTGAGATTAGAAATGGAAAGTGGGGAGGATTAGCTGTCAGTGATGGGGTGGCAGGATTCAGATTAATAAGGATATAATTCTTTGAGGAGGGCAAAGCATATCTCCTTTTAGGTTGATCAACACATTGTGCTAAAGAACCAAACCAGCTGTCCTGGACTTCCTTTAAGGAAAAGCGAGCAAGATTCCTTGCAAAACTGCTCTTCCATGACATGTCTTCTTTCTTGTTTTATCCCTTTAAGTGATAACAAGGTAGCATGGGAAATCACCTCCAAGGAATAAGTGTAATATTTTCCACAGATGTAGATTTATAATAGTTTATGCTAGATCCTGCAGTACTGAATTTTATTGGCTTCATACCAGAGTTTGATATGGAGATCAAGAGCTATCTCCTTAAAACAGGCAACAAACAGTTGAGATTGCAACAGTAAAAATGGATAGATATCAAACTCTCTATCAGAAATTCAGACCTGACCTTTGTCAGGGAAATATTGGTTTGCCAAATGGAAATGCAGAATATGTCCCCAGAGGAAAGCCAAAGTACATGGTTAAAAATAATATGTAAGGAAAAAATTCTACAAACCATTAAATGTCAAAAGGAAAAGAATGCTGAAGAAGGCAGCACGTTAGTGATATAAAACCTGTTTGGCAGTCGAGGGGATATCCACCATATGAGTAACATAGAAAAACTGCAATCCACTCAGTCACTTCACAGAGATGTGACAAAGCACGTGAAGACACAGCTTGCTGCAGTCAAAATGTGAACTTTCCTCAAGTAACAGGAGAAATCTGTTCACAAGTTTCAGTTTAAAAAATGTGAATTAAAGCAAATGTCCAGCACACAGCTGGATAAATACATCATGGAATGGGTGAGCAGCTGGTTCATGGGTTGGGCACTAAGGGTTAGAGTGAATGGGGTGACATCAGACTGGTGACCTGTCACTACTGGGGTTCCACAGGGCTCCTTCACCAGCCCTGTCCTCTTCAATATGTTCATAAATGGCTTGGAGGCAGGGCTGGAAGGGATACCAAGCAAGTCTGCAGATGATACAAAACTGGAAGGAGCTGTCGGCTCCCTCGAAGGCAGGGAGGCCCGTCAGAGAGACCTCCACAAATCAGAGGGCTGGGCAATCACCAACCACATGAAGTTAAACAAGGGAAAGTGCCAGATTCTGCACCTGGGAGGGAGCAACCCTGGATGTACAGACAGACTGGGGAATGAGATGCTGGAAAGCAGTGCCATGAAAAGGGACCTGAGGGACCTGGCAAGTTGAACATGAGTCAGCAGTGCCCTGGCAACCAGGAGGGCCAAGAGTGTCCTGGGGTGCATCAGGCACAGCATCGCCAGCTGGGCAAGGGAGGGGATTGTCCTGCTCTGCTCTGCTCTGCACTGGGGTGGCCTCATCTCGAGTGCTGGGGGCAGTTTTGGGTGCCACAATGTTAGAAAGACATTAAACTGTTAGAGAGTGTCCAAAGGAGGGCAACAAAGATGGTGAAGGGCCTTGAGGGGAAGCCGTGTGAGGAGCAGCTGAGGGCACTTGGTCTGTTCAGCCTGGAGAAGAGGAGACTGAGGGGAGACCTCACTGCAGTTACAACTTCCTCATGAGAGGAAGAGGAGGGACAGACACTGATCTCCTCTCTGTGGTGACCAGTGACAGGACTGAGAGAATGGCCTGAAGTTGTGTCAGGGGAGGTTTAGGTTGGATATTAGAAAAAGTTTCTTTACCCAGAGGGTGTTTGGGCACTGGAACAGGCTCCCCAGGGAAGTGATCACAGCCCCAAACCTGACAGAGTTCAAGAAGTGTTTGGTGCTCTCAGTCACATGGTGTGTCTCTTGGGGATGGTGCTGTGCAGGGCCAAGAGTTGGACTCAATGATCCTTGTGGGTCCCTTCCAACTCAGCTTGTTCTGTGATTTTGTGATTCTGTGAAATAAGTATTGAAATACAGGCAAAAACAAACAACAAAAACATCTGTAAGAATCCAGAACAGACATTCATATAATATTAAAATCCACTTAAAGTGAAGGTGATGGTAAATACACAGACACACACTGGAACGAAGTTCAGTTCTGAGGACCGTGAGTTGTGGATGAGTTACAAAGGTGAATTAGCAAAATAAGTACTGACCATTTTAGACTTTTGGGCTTCCATGAAGTACCTAAGGAAAGGGTGTAGTATGTCATAGGCAGGATAATAACTTTGGTATCACATCTGAACCAGACAGGAATTGGCTGATTGTACCATATGAAGATATGATCTCAGGAAATGTATGGCTCACAAAGATACATGTATGTTTTCTTTTTCCAAGGGACCAAAATTCCATAAGCCTAGGAAAAAGGTAATAGGAAAAACTGCAAAACAGTCAGCAAATGGCATGATGTGTGAAACACAAGACTTGGTATACTGGCTCTCAAAATTTAGTTATTTGACTGAAAAAAAGGGGACCAAGTCAACTTTTTCAGGAAACTTAAGGAACTGAATAAAAATATTGTGATCAAATACTTGTCCAAATAGCAGAAATATTTGGTGAGGTGACATTTTTTAAAAACTAAATGCATGAACAGGATTTTGGCTGATTGGGTGCAGTGCTACCAAGACCAGTTTGTCAAAAGTTACGAACTGTCAGAAGACACTTTCTTAAAGTTGTTTTCTGAAAATGTTTGGTACTGGTAACATTTCAGTATATATCAACCAAGATGCACTTAGGTCTCACAGTGGTTAAAACAGGCACAGATGAACACCTAGGGAAGCTCTCTTAATGAGCTTTGAGAACTGGGAAACTGCAAGAAGTAATTTTAAAAAGAACACTGCCGATATCATTTGCAGAGTCTCCAGCATTTAACAACTCCAAAGATGCTAAGACCAAAGAATAAAAGAATGGATATTCCATCCTACTCTGCAGTACAGCATGGCAGATGTTATCAGTTAATTCACATGCACGTGATCAGCCATAACAATTAGCCTAAACCCCTTGCATCAATACAAAATCAATATGGATGCCAGGGCATAAAGAGATTCAGAGTTCTGATGCCTGTTCTACACTTGTTTTGGACAGAGAAAAGATACAAAATTCTTCACAGACATTTCAAATGGAAAATTTTGGATCTGTGTTGCTACAGAGACATGTGCTTGAACGTCTGCCTCTAACGTGACATCAGAAATGTGACTACAGCAGAAAAAAATGCGTGAAGAAATCACAAAGGAAATGCAAAGGCCTGGGTACAGCTGTACAGACCTTCTTTGTTTGCAATACAAGGACAATTTTAAAACCAAAATTAGACCATTTACTGCTGATATCTCACTAAAGAGGAAGAAAATCTGAATAAGCACAGAGAAGGGTAAAAAATTTTTGAAAAGTAGAAAATTATTCTGTAATGTGAGTTTCATGCTATAATCTCCTTTAAGAAATTCTCTTAGATGTGTAGTTGCACCTGACACATAAACAAATGGTATGACACAAAGCAGTGAGTGCAAATGGCTGGAAAATTTAAAGGTGATGCAGTATCTGGGAAAGAGCATGATAGACGTGGAGAAGTCAGTGTTTCCCATTGCCCTTTTCCCAGTTTGAAAGAGAGTGTTCAGTGATCAGCAGGGTGTCCCTAGAAGAACCATGTCCACCAGAAGGAGTTTTGGGATCTGTTTGCCCACATGTACAAATTGCCTACATGGTAATCGCAATAACCATGATGGCCGGTGCAGCCCTGTGGCACTCATTCCTCTGGCACCAGCAGGTCCTCAGCTGTTGGCCCATGATGGTGATGTGAAGTGAGTCAGCTGATCTGGGGAGGCAGAGGATGCTGAGGAAGGTTAGCACAGTTTCAGTGGTAGGAATCGTGCATTGTGTCTGATATGGTAAATACTTGTCTTTATTCTATAAGAGATTATGCAAAACATAAATAAATGGCATCTATGTAATTCGGCTGCTGGGTTGTACTATCTGATTCAAAACTACTTTTACTACTTTTACTACTTTTTCTGTTGCAAAGGAATAAAGAAGAAGCATGACTGTTGGGTGCCATGTCAGGTATAAACACAAAAAACTAAAAGGGAGTTGGATAGCATAAGTCATATATATAACATGTGGACTAAGCATATAACTGGGATTTTAATATTCTATCAATAGATTTGTAGCTGTGTATTTGAGTAAAGGCACTAAACTGATTTCTCAATAATCCTCTATTAATGTACAATCTATGTGGAAATTCTTAATCATGATATGTAAAATCAAATGCACTAAAAGTATCACATCCATTATAAAACTGATAAATGATAAAAAGGTGCACAAATTTCACTTCATGTGCATTGTGTATTGCACTGGGAGCTGAAGTGAAGTTTCTGGTTGTGATTTATATGCCACTAATAGGTTCTATTCTGGGTTATGATTTTGGATTTATGGTTGTCCCTCCCTCTGTTAAACTGCAGCTGGATAGTATTAAAACATTAGTTTCTTAAGTGTATGTATGCACACATAGATATGCTTGTTAACTGTTTATATCAAAGATCTCCCTTTTAGTGCTGAACCAGGAATAACACAAATGTGTTCAAATTTATTATTATTTTAAACCATAAAGCATGCACATATTCTTACCTGCTTGTTCTAATCTGGAAAATGGCAGTATAACAGAATTGTCTGTAGTCCTACACCAGCTTCTGCATCATAACTATTTAAAGCTCAGACCTTTGTCAAGTTTCATTGAGACAGACCAGTACTGTGCTTTCCCTCCATCCCAATGGCATATCTTTAAAGTGTACAGCCCAACTTTAGAGCTTATTACCTGGAATCAGTAGAGGGGGTTTTTTTTGGCTTAGGAGACGGATGTTGTTGATAAGCTGAGGTCTTCTGTTCTTGGTTTAACTGAATGATAAAACAATCTCATCCTCTTTGACGATGAGTAATAAAGCATTGCTATTTGGACAGTATCAAGTATTCATGTGTCACCATAAAGATATTTTAGCAGCTGGTGACAAACCAGTCGGCCATAAATTAAAGTATGAGAACATGTTTATTCTCCCTCCTTTCAAAATTATTTGGAAACACTGGACTTCCCTGATTTGGAAACACTGGACTTGCCTGTTTATGAGACTTTAGGGAAGAGGGGATATATCCCAAGCAGTATCAGATGACATTGCTTCTCATGTTCTGCTGTGTTAGTGCAGTGAGGCTTGCTGGTTTACACCAGATGAGGATATGCAGTGCAGCTACACTGCAGAGATGTTGTCTTCAGAGGGGAAACACTCGTGGCCCTACTAAAGCTTATTTCAGAGGATTCATTTGGTCTGTTCTTGTCCATTTCTCAGACTTCTGACCAATGTCACTTGTAAACACAGCTCTCCTATGAGCTCAAGGCAGGAAGCTCCTCATATCAGTCTGCATGTTTGTTGGGCTACTTCATTAGCCTTTAGAATAATTAAAATCCCAATTTCCATACAAGAAATATAATTAAAATAACAGCAGAGACATTGTCTTGTGGGTGGATTTCTTATATCCAAGCCTCAGCTCATTTACACATTGCAAAATAACCAGAAGCATCCTAGACCAGCACAGAGTGCTCAGCTTTGGTCATTTTCTTATTGCAAAAATGGATCTAATTCCCTGAAGTTACAGTCTACAGTGAAGGCACCTGATTCATCAACAGAAAATTATTTTCAGCTTTAATATGTAGTTATGCTAAAGAGTAAGAATGCTATTATATAAACTTTTTTTTGCTATTAAAATGTTATGCTTAGGGAAATCCTTATCATTAAAAACTGCCTGAGAAGCATATTAACGTAAACAGTTTCAACAAATCATGTATCCTAATTGGATAAGAAGAAAAAAAATGGGGGAAAAGTGCTTATCATAGCTGGATTGTACAAAGTATCCTTGATTTCCTTAATCATCAACCCTGTTGATTAGAGTCCTCCAGGACCTTTTATAAACAGAAACCTTGCTCTGGATGACCTCTTATTTTCTTTTCCTGCCATTTGTGTGACCCTCGTTGTTCCAGTGGTGTAACAACCCAGGCACACACAGATGTAAAGAACTTCAGGAATACACTGCTAGCCAAATGCAACTGAACCTTGTAATCCCTGTTGTGTCAGCCTTGCTTCTCTTGCATGTGCATGGTTCCCCATGACAACTGGAGCTGCATACGCAGAAACATTTCAGAAGGAAAAGCTCCTCAGTTTGGATGAACTGTGCTTTGAGAAGGAAGAAAAACTTTCCACTGTCTGAAACACCAAGGCGTCTGCCATCGTGGTTACTGGGAGATGCTAACTGCGAGCTTGAATAGCCAAAAAAGTGACAGATTGTAGTGATTCTGGTGTAAGGCCAAATGCAGTTGTGATTGGAAAAGGATAACAAGATAGGAAAAAAGCATGAAATGGCAAAGGCCAATGCACCTCTGCTTTACCTAGAAAGGGAAGGGTTAGGTTTCCAGTAAATCTTAACTTGCTCATCAGTTCAAGTACAGCCTTGCTTAAGTTTGAAGAGGGCCAGATTTATAAACAGTGCAAGATTTTCCCATTCTGATATGTTGTTTCTCATATCTCTTAAGTAATTCAAAATTAATGAGGTTCCATTATATTATATGTAGGACAGAGATACTTGGAATGCATCATTTCTTCAGCAAGACTACAAAGCACGAAGTCTAATGATTTATTCCATCACACACCTTTCCAATTATGTTCTGATCTTCTGTTTCAATTGCTAAGGAACTAAACTCAAGTCATTTCAAAGCCTATATTTATGTTTAAGTTTGCAATAAGCCTTCCAAATGAAATATAAAATAATAAAAATCCTGATCTTGTCTGGGATGCATCCTTCCAATTTCTGCTCATGGAAGACCAAGAACCTTGTAACTTTACAGCTGCCATAGGAAAAAATAATGTCATTCCCCAGCCTGTATCAACCTTGACAGAGATTTGCCTTTACATTTTGACTGAGTGCCCTGACTACTAAAACATTACTTTTTTACACAGTAGCGTGGAGATCTTTGTCTCTCTCTCGTTTTGACCTGAACAAATCCAAAATAAAACAAAGCTCTCACGTGTACTACTATGAAGAGTTCCATTTCAATGCATTTCATTTTTTTTGGAAAATCCTTTCCCTTTAGACTTTATTATATTTTATATTAGTTCCCTTCAAAATCGTATTTTCTTTGAGGAAGTATGAGTCACTAGGATATAAGGATCAGTTTGAAACATCACTATTTCAGTAAGTGCAAAAATAAGTGTGAAACCCCATCTACATTTTCTTCAATGTATTTTCTTTTATTAAAGGTTACACTGTACTTTAAAATCTCCAGAAACTTGCTATGGGTGGAAGAAAATCACATACAGCATTTTTAAAAGCAGCAGTTCTTTTAGCATCCCAGTGCACAGAGACATATTTACTGCATTTGAGCTCAATATAACTACAGTTGTTATATTGTTTAAGTAGTAGAAAAAAATGTTTAAGTAGTAGAAACCTTAGTTAATTTTGAGGTGATATAACCATGCATAAATTTGTAATGGTTCTAGAAATGGTAACTCTTTTTCTCAAGGAAAATGTATTTCACATTTTTTCCTCAAGAAAAATCTTATACTCTTACCCTACCCACCAAAAAAAAAAAAATTTGAGAAAATATCCTTTTGTTCTTTTTCTCTCCCAAAATAGATGTATCTCCAAGAAGTTTCTCTTCTCAGTATATGTTTGTGTGTGTGAAAGACAAATATGATTTCTGTCTCTACCACACAAGGGCAAAATGTGGAACACAGACTCTCAGACACATGCTTTCAGCACACAATAACTTTTTTCATCCTTGTCTCACCAAGCAAGCATAGCACCCATAGTATAGGTAATAAATACATATAGCATAGTACAGGTAATAAATACAAAACTGCATAGCACTGATAGGAGCCAGAAGAGTAAACTTTCAAAAAAAATTACCTCTTTCCAACTCCTACCAGCAGTTTTGTGATACTATTTTAACTGACTTGAAGCTGTGGATTAGTCCTTCCAGGATCGTTAAGTACTTTCTGTCCTTGCCAGTTCCCCATCAGAGGCCCTGCCGGGGTCTAGAGTACAGGAGAGGACACACTCCTGTGTGTGTGGATCAGCTTCAGTAAGATGCCTGGGACAATTTCACTGTGCTTACAAAGCGTCTCGCCCATCTGTACTCACTGTATGTTTTCCAGGGAAACAACAAACTTTAGTCAAGTAAAATGTGATTAAATTTTAACAAGAAAAATATTTTATTGCAAGCAAAGAATTTTTCATGCTTCTCAGACCTTTCCTTCAGTATCTTTTACCCTGTCCCAAAGAAGAAACTTCCTTAGGAGAATAAGATGTCGGGTGGCCTGGATGCCTGCCATCAACCCTCATAAATTCAGAGGCATCCTCTAAAAATGTGTAAACCAGATTTGACAATTCATGATTTAACTACCACTGTAAAAGTGGTAGTTAAATAACTAAAGTACTTATTCTTCATTTTTTTCCAGTTGGCTTCTTGTCCATTTTATTCTTGGCCTACACAGAATTTCCTACAAGGAAATGTACCACAGGGTAGCCAACTCTTAGGAATTATTGTTACTATATGTGGAACTTTTTAAGTTTTGTACATAATCCTTTCTGAAGTTGTGCAATAACACTGCCCATGGAATTAAGCTGAAGTTTCTTGTAGTGGAATAAAAAGAAAACTTTAAACAATCACACTCATTTTTCCATGTGTTCTTTTCTAATAAAAAATGTGGCATTTCTTCAGCCACGTTTTAGCAGAGGGATCTTATTCTGTTTTTGTGACTAAGGCATTCAGTATGGGATTTACAAAACCAAAAATAAAGACACTGAAGAAATCTCTAAAAGTGCTTTCAGTGTAATGTAGTTACAGAAGCTGACATGTTTAGGAAGGAATACTATGTTTTCAAATTGTTCTATGACAGCAAAAGCAATTAAGTCCACAATGTTTCAATGTACTGCCACTAACTGTAATTTAGTAAAGCACCATTATATGGCAAAACATTAATAATATCATTTGTTCAGGTAAATTATTGCCTGAGTTGACACATATGATATTTACAGCCTTATTGGCTTGTAGAGTTGTAGGGTCTCACAGTCTAAAAACATGCAAAATATTTATTGGGGAAAAGTCAGTATTAGGTCAACCCTACCCTTGCAAATATTCCTCTATTTAATTCATTTGCAGTGCTTTTTCACCAGTACCACACTAGTCCTCATCCTGCAGGAATAACAAATTAATTGGCTGACAAGGAACAACTTACTTCTGGACAAAGAAATACATTGGGCTGCCAAATAAAACACAACTTCCATCCTTTTCTTCTTGATGGGCTGTTTAAGGAACTCCATCAAGTACTTTTCTCCTTTTGTGAACATACAAATTGTTATTTTTATCATTCCATAACTTTGTGATGGTATTCCAGGAAAGTATCTAAGTTTATAATTCCATACAGTGTGTATGCACTATATCACTGCATATCATTGAGCTGCAGATTTCCTTAGGGTATGGAGCTGAATTGTGCTCCAAGCTCTATCACTGCAACTCTGTTGACCTCACTGTTGTAAAGAAAACTTTCTTGGAATAAAAATTGCATAAATACAGGTTGATGCTATTAAAATAGACAGTCTTAAAGAAGGTTCCAATGTGAAAGAAAAGCAGGCCAAACAAGCAAGGCAAAATTTCTAAATGCTTTCATTCACAGGTTGTCCAGGGAAAGTTATGCCTAGGGTGGGTATTCATTCATTGCCTTACAAGCAGTTACATACCCATTGTATGTAATTACACTTGCATGTACCTTAACCTACTGATGGGAACAAATTGATTTCCCAAACTCATAATCTCAGTTACTTCACCTGTATATTGCAACAATGAGAGTATATCTCCCAAAACTTTTAGCTTTTAAACTAAGAACTAATTTTATGGATGTGGATATGGAACATTTTTCTCTAGCTGTATAAATTACCTGTGCTCTGATGCTCAATATCCAAAGTCTTAGAGTACTTTGCTCTAATATTTTTGTGTATTATTCAGTTCTTCGGTGTTTCATATTCAGCAGCCAATCTTAGCTGATACTTGATGCTATTCAGGTTAGGCTTAGACCATTCACTGTGAAGCTCTAAGGACTGTGTGCTGCTTGCAGATGTGTAACCACCCGGGGGAGCAGGATCCCAAGTTTGGCTTGGGATGTTCAGATGCTCAAGGTGGATTGCTAGACACAAACAGTAGTGACAACTTTCCTGATGTTCAAGTGCTGGTTATCTGTAACAGGCATTTTTCTTATTTGCCATTTCTAGGAATTTGTCATGATTGTTGTCTTTGGTTTGGAATTTATTATTCGTATCTGGTCTGCTGGATGCTGTTGTCGATACCGAGGATGGCAAGGAAGACTGCGCTTTGCGAGGAAACCATTCTGTGTAATAGGTGAGTGTCCCAGATCTAGTTATTTTAAGATAAACACCTTCATCCACCTGTTTTGTTTCTGAATGAAAACTATTGGAATCAGACTCTGTTTACATCAACCAGCTTTAAGTCCAGAATAGCTGTGTGCCAACTCTCATCTGCCCAGGGTTTCTTTAGATATAAATCATTATATCCCTAAAAACCAGTCAGTCCACATTTCTTATGTTCTCCAAAAGACATTTTCCTATGAATCTCATACAGCTGGCTTATATATTGGACAAATGAGGGGTTGAGAGCTGATCTTACTGAAGACCAGAGGAGTTGCATGCTTTTAATGGATACACTACATGTCTTGTACATACATACATAGATGTCATGTACATATGTGTATATATCGTGTTCTCCTTGTTTAACCTCTGTGATCAGACACTACAAGGAGTTTGAAAACCTCCCTAGAGACATCTTCTGACAACATTGCTGCTTCCTGTTTTGCTCTTCTCTGCACGACAGTCCACATATCAGCTCTGCAGTGACACTAGCATAAGATACAGCATCTTCTTCATTTTTTCTTCTACATCTATTTCAAGAGACTATTCTTCCCCTTCTTTGCTCTAGAGTTTGTCTGTGAGAATGGTTAATAGACTCATGACCAGTCAAAACCCTATTTTGAAAAGGAATCTGCAGGAAAACAGTTTCCCAATAAAGGCAGAAGTCAAAGATCAAATTCATCTGATAACTCACAGGAGGTGTGGTATAGATTTCCACATTTTCTGTAAAACTACTCATAGCTACCCTCCTACTGTTGGTGAAATAGTTCAGGCAGGTCTTCTGGCACAGATCACCCTGTAGGGGGATGGGTTACTTCACTTGATTATGGTATTTCCTTCTTTCTCTGAAATTCACCTGCTCTTCTCATTTCATCTATGTTTATGTAAGCAGTTTCTGGCCCTAAAAGCATCTTTTCTATCCCCCTAGGAATCCTACCACTTGCGAGTGGAATTAATTAGTAGACAACAGTCTATTGCTTGTCTACTTACATACAATGCCTTCCTATGCTGGTTCACTGGATGGAAAGGAAACTTTGTTCTGTAGCTTCTGGAAAGTAAACCAATAGCTTTAATTTCTTGCCATTGACTGTTCTGCATGTCTCTTCTTCTGTTGATCGGCTTTGGTCCATTTCTGGACTTTAGCATCCCAGAAGGGAGTTTCTGATGTTCAGCATCTCTCTAGATTTGATCTTTTGAGGAAAAACCAAATCATCTTGCAGCTCTTGCTACTCAAATTAATTATTTGCCTGACACCTTGGCTTTGCAGTCATGGCAAAGTGTGAGGCAGCAGCAGAGGTCAGAAGGCTGTGTTAGCCAGAGCACAATCAGTAGATTATTATCTCCCTTTACTCATCGCTCATTAGACCACATCCAAGATACTGCACCCCATTTTCCCCCTCCAACACCATACCTGAAAGACCTTAATAAACTGGAGTGAGTTCAGTGAAGCCATCAAGTTGATCAGTGCTGTTGCCCTGTGAGGAGAGGCTGAGAGACCTGGGTGTGTTCAGCGTGGAGAAAGGATGGCTTCAGGGGGAACTCAATGAAATCACTGCTAAAGCCTCCTTAAGTGCATGTGACCAGTTTGGGCCTATTACTGTTAATTATTTCCTAAGTCATCCATTCAATTATTATTTCCGTTTATTGTTACAGTGGAACAATAATATTTTAGAAGATTTAGTCTGTTTACTATTAATTAAATTTGCTATATATCTCCAGCAGATCTTTTCCCTGATTATTTTTTTGTGATTAAACACAAATCACATAGGGCAATGGCCTAAGGGCTAGAAATAACAAATTTGAGGATTGCCTCAAGGGTCACATTTAGACAGCCTTTATTTTTTCCATTAATGACCTAATAACCGGAGAAGTTTTATTCAGGGCCAAAGCTCTGTGCTTATGTTAGTGTGCCTACAATGTCACTGCTCTGACAAATTAGTTCATCAAGCATTGCTGTGTGCTATCAGGTTAGTAATTACATCTATCAAATTATTTGACAGTTTTGTACCCTTGTTTATTTCTGTGAAAATGGGAATAAGAGTGTAGTATTAAACCTTGCTTTGTGTTTTGTCCCATGTTACCTGACATCCCTCATTTCCTCTGATTGTATATGAGCTGGTTTACATAATATAAAGGGCATAGTAACACATCCTTATAGGCATGTAAGGTACTTAAATATGTACATACCCCTGCAAATCCTAAATGTCACAGGTATATCACTCCGAAGCTTGGCTGTTAGCACTGCATAACAGTGTTGCTGTGTTGTGTTGCTCAGAAGAGCAGCAATCCAAGCAATCCATATTCTAACTGCTCCCTGGAGCCTCTGGAGACCAGGGATGCTGACAACCAGGAAGAACTTGATGCCTGTGCCTTAGCTCCCTGAACATCCCCAAAATAAAAGAGAGCATGTCTAACTGGGAAGATATAAGGCATCCACTCCCTGTCAAGCCATTTGGGGACACTGAAATAAATGAAGAGTCCATTGTCCTTCCTCTGGCAATGGGCTCCCAGATGGTGGTATGTGACCTGACAAAATTAAACTTCTGGCCACTCTCCTATGTGTAGAGGATTTACCACCACAGTGAAATCTCAGTCTGTGAGGGCAGCCTCCACTTGGGACACTGTAAAAATAGTTAGGAATAATAAATAAAATACTCTGGATCGAAAGAGTAAGATGCTGCTGGTCTCACCTTCATGTCTGAAGTCTGCTGAGCTGTCCAAGAAACGTCTTCCTCTCCACTGACTCTGGAAGAGACTTAGGGACTCCTATGTGAGAAGGCCCAACAAGAGCAAGTGAATTTTAGACATAGAATCATAGAATATGCTGAGATGACCCACAGGGATCATCAAAGTTCAACTCCTGGCCCTGCACAGGAGCACCCCTGAGAGTCACACCATGTGCCTGAGAGCATTGTCCAAACACTTCTTGAACTCTGTCAGGTTTGGGGCTGTGATCACTTCCCTGGGGAGCCTGTTCCAGTGCCCAAACACCCTCTGGGTAAAGAACCTTTTCCTGATATCCAACCTAAACCTCCCCTGACACAACTTCAGGCCATTCTCTCAGTCCTGTCACTGGTCACCACAGAGAGGAGATCAGTGTCTGTCCCTCCTCTTCCTCTCATGAGGAAGTTGTAACTGCAGTGAGGTCTCCCCTCAGTCTCCTCTTCTCCAGGCTGAACAGACCAAGTGCCCTCAGCTGCTCCTCACACGGCTTCCCCTCAAGGCCCTTCACCATCTTTGTTGCCCTCCTTTGGACACTCTCTAACAGTTTAATGTCTTTCTAACATTGTGGCACCCAAAACTGCCCCCAGCACTCGAGGTGAGGCAGCCCCAGTGCAGAGCAGAGCAGGACAATCCCCTCCCTTGCCCAGCTGGAGATGCTGTGCCTGATGCTCCTCAGGACAGGGCTGGCCCTCCTGGCCTCCAGAGCACACTCCTGACTCTAGTGCCTAAACTTTATTCAATTTAAAGTTGGGGGTGGAAACCCCTATTTCAGAATTTTTTCACTTTAAATTTGAGCCTACTTCTAGTAATATTACATTTCTCCAGGGGAACTAGACTTCCTGGTGGTCCAGCCAAGTGAAAGATTTCATATATTTCAGTTAGTCCATTAGCAGTTTCACCACAGCTGCTTCTATTTCACCTCTAGTCAAGCTACAGCATGATGGAAATGTCAAAAGTTCAAATTCTGTTGAGCCTGCAGAATGAGCAAATTCCCAACAGGAAGCTTAAGTCCATTATCTGTAATCAGGCCCTTGAACTTCATGGCTGGTAAACCTTGTTTCAGAGCATTAAGTGATAGCAGCGACTGTTGCTTATTACTGGATCTATTTTTCATTAATTAGAGTTGTAATGAACCATCATGTGGCACTTTTGTCAAACCTTTATAAACAAATCCATATCTAGTGTGTTACAAGATCTTCTGAACATTTAATTTGAATTACTTCAATATATTTGTGTAATGGCACGTTGTGTGTCTGTCACCTTGGTATTTAGACACATTGTATAGTTTAAATACAGACAGATAGTAAATCTGCTGCTTGTGATAAACAATATAAACAGCCCCTTTCCAGTGTAATTTGAACCCTAAATAACCCAGAGATGGTCTGTAATTAAGTATATCCTTGACCAAGAAGACATATCTCACATCACATCTCATTATAAAACCCAGAAAAAAAAAGTTACAGCAAATTTCATGTTTGGGGATCTCCTGCCAGCTGAACTTGAACTCATCTCAGAAACACCCTGCCCACTTCACTCCAGAAAATACTCTGATAGTAGTAGCAGTAGCAGTAGCAGTAGCAGTAGCAGTAGCAGTAGCAGTAGCAGTAGTATTAGGCTTCAAACAAAAAAAAAAACAAAAACCAAAAATTTCAGCAGCCATAATTCTGTGCGATGAACAGAGGTGCTCTTTAGTCTAGATTTGTCCCAAAAAATGTAGATTTTTAAAATTAGTATTTAGTGGCATATCTTCATGTTTTACAGTTCTGGCAATGAAGTTTTTAGAAATGTGTAGGAAAAATGTCTGCTTAATATAATCTATGGGCATTATCCTTTCATATTTACTTTTGCTGACTACTACCCTTGCTGCTGAGTAAGGTAACATTTGCTGGGATTAAAGACTTCAGTCTCTGGTCTCCTCTTTCTAGAAGTTGTGTGTCTGCTGTTCAAAAGAAATCTAGTTTGGTATGATGCAGTTCACATTGAAGTTTCTTTCTGGTATGAGCTAGAGAATTCAGCAGCCTGTGTTTGTCCATGCCATGGTTTTTTGATTTTACTCTAGAGTCACTATTGTGTTTGTGACATAGAGTAGAGGAGCTACTACCATGAATTGGGCAGCCTGGGATATGAGTTTGTGATACAAAGGCTGTTACAAGACAGTGACATTTTATTTAAAAGAATTTATTTGTAATAATAGAATTCCTGCATTAGAAGGCTATAAAAGATATTTTCTTAAGCATGAGGTAGTTATCCATTTTGAACAAGACTAATATAACTCAGTACCTCCACTAAAATGTTTAGTAACTGCTAATTCAGCTCCCTTTTTTTAGGAAAGTGTCCTAAAGTCAAATATCACAGTCAAATTATTTAGAAATTATTTAGAAATAATGAGGCTCCCTGTCCATCCTCACCCAGGTTCTGTATATGATTTAAGAAGTCTTTCAAATTATTATTTATCTCTCATATTTGAATCTCAGAAAATATATTGTAGTATAATGATAAGGATAATGATGATAATGATGATAATAATAATAATAGATATTAAATGGTATGTATTATAAAATATTATGTAATATGAAAGTGTATCATAGAACTTCCAGTGCTGTTTATGAGCTGTGACTTGGAAATGTATGATAAGGAGGGAAGCAACTGACACATCAAGCAGCAGTCAACATTTTCTGGTTATAGTATTCATATGTTCAGTTTTGCTCACATTTTTTAGGGACTGGCTTTAAACTTGTTGCTGCTAGAGATACCCAGAATATGAAGGTGCTTAGAAAAATACTTTTCTTTTAATAGTCTGCCTTTATTTGTTTTGATGTTCATATCCTGCCATACTATGCTGAATTCTCATCATATTCATGGACAACATAGTTTCTCAGATACCATAAATATGTGAAAGTTTGCCAGTTCAAAATTAAGTAGTTATTAATATAAACACTGGTGTGGAAGTTAGAGGTAGGCAGGATTGTGCCAAATTCACTTATCTGCCTACTTCAGTGTATGGAGTCTCAAAAGTAGTAAAATGGTTTATTTTTCAAATTTTATCATTCTTATCGTCTAACAAAAAATTATATTTTTTGATGATGTGAACAATATGTCAGAGTGTAATTGATATGCAATAAAATTCTCAGCTTTCTTGGCTTCTTGCCAGATATTGTGCTGCAGATCGGCTGCTTCGGTGTGTGATATTCTTTGTAACTCCCATTGTCAGCTCTTTCCTGTAGCTTCTCTTTGAGAAGAATTGTTGCTTTGTACAAGTTCTGCTTTTGGAACAGTGAATTATGCTCTCCAGGCAGAAATCTAGATACATTAGGAACATTTTCATATAAGCCCAAAATAATCCTATTAGACTAGGAGTTCGTTATTTGGGCTTTTGCAACTGCCCATTACTTAAAGTCATTACATGAATGCCATTGGCATTCAGGACTGTGACACCCCTGGCTTGCTGCGCTGCTTTACTTCAAAAGCCACTTTCAGTGTGTCTTCTATTTTACTAACATGCCCATAATTACTCAGGGGGGCTTTGTCAGCATGTTACCATGTCAGCATGGCTGGCCAAAAGTCTAAGCATGTTGTTAAGGACATTGTCCAAAAGCCTCTTAAATGCTCACATTCAAGGGGCATTGACTGCTTCTCTAGGAAGCCTGTTTCCATGTTTGAACACCTGCTCCATAAATAAATGCCTCCTAATGTCCAGTCTCTATGCATCTCTAGATATTGTATTGTGGGAAACTACCTCGTTCAGGATTACCTGTATTAAGTACACTTTCACCAATTCTTTTGCAGAGATAACAGTTCCTTTTTTATTCACCCTGCAGCATATGATCAGGCAACATGCTGCTATTTCATATTTCCATCTCTTTGCTTCTTTTAGTTTATAATTATCTTTCTTATAACTGCTGAATGTTGTGATTTTTTTGCTCTCTTTGCTGAACACTAGTTTATTTCTCTTCAAGTCACCTCTGTATGAGGGAGGTCTCCGAGAAAGGGCTTGTTGGTGCAGTTGGCTAAGAACAGTAGTTTCATTTTGCTTGACTGTATTATTGTTTAGAAACATAGACATTTTCAGTTGCTTTAGAGATAGTGTTTGTTTCTTCATATGCAGTTTTCTGGTATCTACTCAGCTTTAATTTTTTAACTGTCAATGCTGACAGTTTAAAACAGACGCTTTGCCCACTGTTACACTCAATATAATCAAATTGATTGCCAGGTGTCTTCATCCAGCCTTGCCACTAGCTTATTAGTGATCACAAAGCTTGAAGAAATGCAGCTTCCACAGATGTTTCCATTCTTCTGTGTCCCTTCAGAGAACTGCATATTGCCCCCAGCACTGCTGAAGTGACTGATGGGCATAGTAGTCCGGTGAGAGTTGCAGGAAATCCCTATTTTCATGATCATGTCTCAAATGGTTACACTTCAACTGCTACATTAGGAAAACACTTGTGTACAAGAGAGAAAATACAGATTTTTAATTCCTCCTTTTTACACCTGCTATGTTAAATACAGCAGTTAGTAAGGATTTGACAACGTAACAATATTGTTACACTGTGTAACAGAGTTACAGTATTTATATCACAAGTTTAATAAGGCTAAGTAGAAATATTTGCATATTTCTAGATGGCAAGTTGGGCATGTTCTGCACATTTTAATTTCCTCCCATCCCTAGCACTTAAGCACCAGGCACCCATTTACCTGTTGTCTCCCATTAAAGAAAAATTACATTTTTTATCTTTAAGCCTGTGCTGATAGCTCTCAAAATTGAGCTTTGTCCTTTGGTAATAGTTGATATTGCTGTCAATACAGATCCAAGGAAGGTGACCATCAGATCCATTTTACATCAACCTACAAAAGCTCTTAAGTCGTGTAAAGGAAGCCACTCACTTTCACCCTTGTGTAGTACTGGTGCCCCAATGCATATATGTGACCACCTGGGCAGCAGCCAAGGCAAAGGCAAAAGCTCTTTAATTCCTGGGGCTCCCCTTTGCCAGCCCAGTCTATTCATGTGACCCCCATGCTGGAGATTGTTTCATCTGTGATGAAAACGTCACAAGGCAGATTGGAGAAGTTGTCACACAGAATGACATAATCTACTGTATTTAAGATCTCATTTTGAGATTGCCTCTATTGGGTTTGTGAGAGTGATACCAGATTATGGGGTTTTTCCTTTCTGACAAGCACTGAACAGAGCTTCTATTTCTTTCTTCATGTCTCCCACATCAGGAAGTCTCAAGTGTGGTTGTGCAAGATGCCCCACATTAGTGTTCTCCAAATTATGTAAACCTTCTTACTGGCACAGTGGTCCCTCTTAGGCTACTCACACACAAATTGCAGGTGGGGTAGCAGCTGAGGGTAAAGAGTGACTGGAGGTGTCTGGTTCTGTATGTAATCTGAATAAACTCTGTATTTACAGAAACAAAGGAGTCCCAAGAGGCACTCACTGATTATGCAGACATCCAAAATAGCTGTATAGGTTAGAAATGCAAGTTCTGCTTTTAGGCAGCAGGAAGAGGTTTTTGCCTCTGAAGGGAGGCTCAGAAAACTGAATGTAGGAACTCTTTCAGCCGACACTGAGGGACCCATGTTGCTGCCTTCAACATCTGCATTAGATAACTCAGCTAGATACTGGATACCTTCTGTTTGCCCACCACTGTGTGAATTTGAGAGCAGATTTTCAATACTGTCTCTTCCCTCTCCACCTACAAACAGGCTTTGTCTCTCCTCAGAGACAGGTTTTTCTCTCCCTGATCATTTCAGCATCTTTACTTGTCAGTTTCCACCCATCCATTTTCACCTACACACCATGGATTTTTCTGTTCCCACTTTTTTTGGCCTTTCCACTCCCATGCCACTGTATCGCCTTCACTTTATCCACAATCTGGGAATGCGTCAGACGAACACTTCCAGACCCCCTGCCCACCTGTCCCTGCCAAAGGTTTTAGAGTATGATGAAAAGGCCATGAAAGTGCACGCTCCTGCCTATGGATTCCTCCCATTATGGCTGCAAGGATCCAGCACAGACACAGCAGTGCTTCCCTGCAGGGCTGGGTCATGTAGGAGTCCTGGTTGGTGTCTTTCCACTTGCTGACTAGTGCCAGAGACCCCTAATGATGGTGTTAATACCTGTAGCCCAAAATAGCCAATCACACATTGAGTAATCAGTGGCTGACTCACACAAGAATTTGAATCACCTGAAAAATCTAATTCCAACAACTCAGGGGAAAACATCTAAACTTTTCTTTAATTTCCCCCAGTTATTCCTTTATACCTCAGAGCAATGAACTTTACAAGTCAATTGCATCTTGTATTTTTTTTATCAAATTTAAATTGTCTTTTGATCTCACTTTTATAAGAAAGGGTAAGTAGGAGGCATCCAACAGGCCTTCTTATCTTCCACTAGTTTGCATACCTCTATCTGCCATCTCATATTTGTCTTCTGACTAACCACTCCTAAATTATTCAGCCCTTTCTCCATATACAAGTCCTGCCATGCTGTAGCTATTTTGTTTTTTTCTTGCCGATAACCTTGTGGTTTTCTTACAGCCTGATGTAATGAGCCTCTTTACTCATCAGGGGTGTATGTGTGTCTGGCTATCCATCCTGTTGCCTTTCTGTCCAGAAATTTTCAGCTGTTTTTCTCTCCACTGCAATAGCCCTTTTCACTAAGGTCTACTGCCATCCAGGAACATACAGACATAGTAAGTGATTAGCAAACCTTGTTTTCCAGTGCTTTCAAGGCACAAAACTATTTCTGGACAGAATAAGTGAAGATTTATGGAAAGAATCTGCATGTGTTACTCTCAGTTTTTTTCTTAGGCTGAACAAAAATTGGGTTGGTAAGTACTAGGTCAAAGATACAGTTTTAAATGCTTCTGTCAGCCTGTCTTAAAGCCAAATAAAACTGATACTGAATAAATACTGCTTTATTCCTTCTGGCAGGTACATATGAATTATGTTAAAGATCAATTATTGGAAAACGCTAATAAAGTATAACTCCATGAAAGGCTTGCAATTGAACTTAATCTTAACTTGCAGGAGGCCCTTAGATTTTTATGAGTTATTGAGCCAGCTGCTAATAACATAAAGATGTTTGCTGAGGATTTATTCAGTCCATAGAAAGATTGTGTGCTCAACAGGGCCATGAACTATAATTGCGAACAGTACAACAACAGGTGAAATGTTCCCATTAATGTTGTTATTCTTATCTGGACTAAATAAAATATGGCAATCATAGCTACAGTTTAAAATTCAGTGCTTGTTGAGCTACTGTGGTTCTCAGGCCATAGAGAAATATTTTGGCTGTCTAAGCAGAAGGTTAAATGACATTATTTTAATGTTTTTGCTGTCATGGTCTGACAATATGCTACTTTTACACAGGAACAGGGTACATATACTTTTAATACACTGACACAATAGTGAGTAGCACTGGTTGATCCATTACTGGGCATGGAATTAGGATTTTATTATAAAACTTTTTTAAATTACAAAAGAAAAATCTTACTCATCTTCATTAGTCCACAATTTAAAAAGGGAATATTTAGTTTTCCCATCTAAAAATTATCCAGTATTGCCTTATCCTTTTCCTTCTGTTTCAGAAATTTTTTTGAGTACCAAGTTAACTTTTGTTGTATTTGATTAGCTTTCCTAATAAGAGTCTTTGACTTGTTTCCAGTTCTCTCTTTGCTAGAAAAGATAGCTTTATGTTTCGGTGAGTTGTTTTTTCTAAGTGGACCCACTTCAGTTATATAAAAATAACATTTATTCCAGAAAAAGGTTGTCTATATTTCCAGGAGGTTACTTTCATTTCACATTAAAATAGTTTGCTTATTCAGATGATTCCTATATATTGCAAATAAAAACTAGAAAGGGAAAGAAGGGTTCAAGGTGATTCATCTATTTGATTTCTTCCCTGGGGTATTGCTTAGCTGATAATAAGAAAAATCCAAGTTTCTATTCACAGATCAGTTTTAGTGGACTCCTTAAAATGGAAGGCAGTGACTAATGTAGCCATTTTCCACTGTTACAAACAAACAAAAAAAATTAAGTAGAGATGAGGTATTAACCTCTGGATTTTTTTTATTCCACTTCAGTGCCTAGACAGTATTACATATTTCTGTAGAACTTCTTTCTCTTGTATGTGCCACTACCATACATTACTATCTTCCTGTTTTTCAACAGCAATAAAAGTCAATTTTCACACTCATCCATGTTTATCTCTGTGAATTATCTTGATACGCAAAACCAGCTCACTTTCCTACCTCTAAAAATACCATGTTGTTTTGCATCTTACAAAAAGATTAAAAAAGGAAGCGAAATCACAACCTTGTTTTGCCTGTAATGACAATTAAGATGATTTCCATCCAGATGGTGTTACACATTTGAAAACACAAAGACCTTTTGGCTGGAGTGACAACAACATCTGCAAAAATCAAACAGCATCATCCATCCCAAGAATTTCCTGAAGATATCCTGCCAATTACTTTTACTAGTAGGTGACGATTAATCATAACCTGTCTGGCATCTGAGCAGAGATCTGATCCCTGCCCAGAAAGAAAAGTTATATTCAGACAGAGCTGAAAGCAAACTTTGCCAGGACCCAAGATCCTGAGCATCATTATTTTTAGAATGTGCCCAACTCAGATTATCTCATATTGCTTTGGTGGTGTTTTGTTGTTGATGGTGGTGTTCATGCTTTTTTTCTCTCTAAAATTGAGGCCTTGTAGATGTAATTCTGCTCAGCTTCTTGTGGGAGGTACAGAACTCAACTTCCTGCCTCTCCCAAATTACGCTAGAGATGTTCAGGTGATATAGTTCAATGGGTGCTATTAAATTGCTTTTTGAAGGGGGGGTTATAGGCAGAAAATAATGCTTGAGAATATCATTTGAGGGTGGATTCAGGTGACCTCAGAAGGCTGCATGTCTCCAGAGTAGTCTCGAAAAACCAGTTTTCAGATTTTGGCTATCTTGCGCATGCTGACTTTTACTTTGCTGATAACATAGTTCTGCTTCTTCCAATGAGATAATTTACAAAACATGATAACACATCATCTTTCTAAATATGGTAATATCATTCATCTCTCTGTTCAGAGATGTAATTCCAGGTAAAGATATTTAAAATTCTTTGTTTCTGGGGTAAATACTTATGTAAGGTCACTGTAAGTTCAGCCCATATTTGACCAAATTTTTCTGTCACAATTATGTGAAATATCCCACTAATTTTATAGTAAGGGAACATTCACAGAGCAAAGGAACTACCCCTGGTAAAAACATTACATTTTCCCCTTTTCAATATAACTGTTGCAGCATATTCTATTCATGTTTTTTATTCTTTGCCTTCCTGAACTGGTAGAGGGAAGTGATTAATCCCTTTTTTCAAGATAAAAGCAGTTTTTTAGCCACTTACAATGAAATTACCTTTTCTGTCCCATGATCTTTCTCAACAAGTGCTCAAGGAATAGTTATACAATTATATCCCTCGCTGAATACCCCTCTATTAGGGTATTCAGAGCCTTAAACTCTATGAAGGTCTTTTTCTTTTCTTCTTGTTTTTTTTTAGCTAGCCCAAAAACCATGAAGTACACCAATGCTCAATATGTTACTAGGCTGCTCAAAAAGGCTTCTCTTACAATAGTCAAGTTTGTGAAAACAGACCTTCTCTTTTAGGAATCTGAAAAAAGCAACCTTATTTTCATGTACTGATGTATGTCTGAAGTCCAATGTCTGTCATCAGGCTTTATCTTAAACTGCTTTAAATTGCCAATTTATATCAGTTTAGGAGAAACCCCATTGAATATATTTTTGTTATTATATTTCTATAGTGTGATGTGCTCATGTACACTGGTCTGGAATGTGTGTTTTGTTAACTTTGTGTTGTAGTGTCTGATTAAAATTCAAAGTACATTTCTACATTGATTAGATGATACCCTTTGGTCCTGACCAGCCAGCTGTAGAGATTATTGTAGGCAAATTGAAGAGAGTTATGAGAATAGCAATAAGGACCGAAAGGACTGATATCCAAAGAGATATCAGAAAAACTAAAATGCTGGTCATTCCTCCCTACCACCACTAACCCCTTAGCGACTCAGAATAGAAAGCTGTTAATTGTTTCTATGTAGTGGTTGTTGCAAATCTCAATTAAAAGCTCTTTCAACTACTCAGCAAGTGAGAATAATTGCTCACAGTGCCGCCATACGTGTGCATGACCTGTGCCATGGTAAGCAGATGGAGCTGATATCAAAGCTGGTTCATGCCCTTTGTGGAGCACAGTGTCTCTGTAACACCACAGAATCATAGTGCTGGGGTTTTTCTAAAAGTAACTTTGAAATTGAAGATAATGAACTGTCCTGAGAACTATTCAGAAATGACCACTACAAGCTGTGCCTTTTCTCTGGGTCATGGATAATAACTCCAGCTCAAAATTAGACCTTAGAAGGACAGCCTAAGGGTAGCTTAGATTCGGTCATACAATTGCCCAGTTAATTTCCTTTGTGAGTTAATACAGCTGCAGGCTAGATAAAACAACCTCTTGAGATTTTCTGCTTATTTCTGCAATTTTGGGGGCAGATATACCCTACTCATGTCCTACTTTGTTGCCTCTCTGTACTGCTCTGTAACTGGAGCCATTGAAGTTTCCTACCTATTCTTAATAAGAATGTGTGAACTCTGAGCATTTTCTGTGAATTTATAGCAAACACTATTTTGATCTAGTGATGATCCAAAAATGATTAAATATTGTTCATTTTTCTATTCAGAAGAAAAAAATCTCAAGATTCATTTAACCTGTATTGTCTGAAAGTATCATTTCTATTTAGAAGGGAAAGATGTTTCAACATATTAGCATTAAATGCAGGCAGCAGGCAAAGCTCCTATAAACATATTCTTCCTTTGAAGAATATGAAAAAGAGAAAGATGATGCAGGTTTGTGTATTAGTTTGAGCATGTGCATGAGCTTTGAGCAGATGAGAGATCATCCTTGATTACATTTCCTAATAACCATAGAATCACAGAATAGTTTGGGTTGAAAGGAACAACATCTAGTTCCAGCCCCCTGCCATAGGCAGGGACACCTTCCACTGGACAAGGCTGCTCAAATATCCATGCAGCCTGGCCTAGAACACATCTGGGAATGGAGCATCCATTCCCAACCCTATTTCAGTTTAATGCCATTCCCCCTTGTTCTAGCTTTACATGCTCTTGTAAAAAGTCATCCTGTCATTCTTTCTGAAACTTTAGAGATTGTCCTGATGGCACATCGAGGTGTTGGGATGTAGCACAATATCCAAGTATAGCTTTTGTGTTCCCCCTTTACTTATATAACTGGGTTCATTCCCATGATACCTATGAATGCTGTAAAATCTCACAACATCCAAGAAGTTCATGCTAGGAAAGTTGCATTGGAGAAGTCGTTAAAAGTAAAACAGTCCCTTGTGATGATTTATGATGCCTCCTTTTCTAGAACTGTTATTCTCTCAGTCACATTATTAATCTCCTAGTTGCCATTAGAAATGCTGATAGTTTAGGAATGTCAACCACACCTCCATCAATAACACAAGCAATCCAGATTTTCTGACCAAACCAGAGTTTCTGCCTAGGGCAGCCCAACACTGGCCTTCCTCTTTGAGGTGGGGAACTGGGACTAGCACATCTTGCATGAGTTATTTAAATTTTGGGTAGTTGCATTACTGGCCTTCAGTTACTTGTCTTTACTTACATGTTACTCTTTTAGTGACATTGGACAATACATAAGTGTAATCTGTTACACACATGAGTTCTGGGCTCATCTTTTTTTTGTATTTTTCTTGAAGGGACCCTGTTTTTAACATGGTGGCTGTCAAATAAAAAAGCTTTTGTCAGTTAATAAGCGCAAAACTTTAGTGTAATCTCAGGGATTCCTTGAGTGGTATAGGTGAAATGTTAGAAGTGGAAGAATTAATTGTTTGAAATTTAATTTGAAATTAAGTGTTCAAAAGTGAGCATTGCAAAAGCTGCTGAGAGGATTTGAAATCTCAGACTAGAGTTAATGAGAGAGG
This sequence comes from Corvus hawaiiensis, assembly GCF_020740725.1. Classification (NCBI taxonomy): domain Eukaryota; kingdom Metazoa; phylum Chordata; class Aves; order Passeriformes; family Corvidae; genus Corvus; species Corvus hawaiiensis. The sequence continues at coordinate 31,985,358 of NC_063215.1, forward strand.
ATGTTATGTGCGGGGAAAAAAATCTGAGACATATTTCTAAAGAGTGAATAAAATCATCATCATGGCTGAAGAGAGGCCTAACATTTTGGAAGATCATACATAAGATATTAGCTTAGGGAAAAAAAACAAACAAAGGGGTAAATGTACATCAGAAACCTCTGTCTTTTAATAAGTCAACATAGAGAATTTTGGAATTATACTGCCCATTACTCAATTTCACATCTGAATCTTTTCTGGTGCTTTACAGAAAGACACAGAGTGAAAACTGAGACCCCATTAAATTAATTGAAATGTTGCTATTTAATTCTACATGTTTTCCTACTTTTGCCACTAAAAGATAAAGAGGAAAATAGTGATATAATTTGGGAAAGCCTTCTTAAAATACAGAAGTACCATGGAGACTTTAGCTACATTTGCATGGAATATGAAAGGAAGTTCAGAATAATATTTTGCTCTCTTGGTTTAAAAGAGGGCAAATGCCACCTGAAGCATCCTATATAAAAGTATGACACAGAGAAAAATCATAATATAATTAACTTTTTGGTTTTTTCCAGGGTATGTTTAGATAAGAAAATCAAGCAAGTTTAACATACTCAGAAGCAACTTTCAACTGTTGCAAACTTTTCTTAGGAGTCTGATTTCATTCCAAGAAGGGTTGATTTTGATTTATCTTACACCTGTTCCTAACAAGTTAAACTACACTGAAATAACGTGCCTGCCTGCCTTCCCTACCTCCTAGGAAAACACAACCAGGGAGGGCTGCCTTAAGCAATGGACACATTCCTCCCTTCCCTATTTCCAGCCTGAGGAGTTGGGGATGGAGTTTTGGTGGGGGTTGTGGGGGTGAAGAGTGAAGAAGATGAGAGAGCAAAGTGTGAAAAAAACACCACCAGCCTAGGAAGATTCTCCTCCCTTCAGCTGTTTTTCAAACAGGTTACAGTGCATTTTCTGCTCCACTTTTTCTTCAACCTTTCCTCCCTTTAGGGAGAACCTCATCCCTGCCCTCCAGATAGAAGCGCATACACAAGTAGATGTGTATTTGGACCAATGCTTTTTAAAAGGGAAAAGAGATCTATGCTGCTGTTGGCATCTTCATCTCTCATGGTCACAGAGGACCAGAGACCCTCAGTGGGCTAGAAGGCTCCCAGCAGTGCAGGGCAGAGGCTGTGCTCTGCTGGCAAGACTGAATTAATTTGAATTTTTTTCAGTGGCAGGCCTTCATAAAACTCTATGTTATAAAAAAACTGTCAGAGCTCTGGAAAAAGTAGGAATAAGGGCAGGAGCAGGTCACTGAATTCTTTAGAACATTTTCCTATTAGAAGTGTTGAGGGTAACCTAATGCTAATTAGTAAAATTAGCATTTTAATAATTTCTGGACTAAATGCATAATTCCCAATATTTGGGTGACCTTATTATTTTTAAAGTTCTAACAATGATTTTCAGGGGCATATACTGCTTTTCTAACAATCTCTAATTTGCTGCTAGCCAGTCACCACTAAATAAAAATGGCTGTTCCATTGCTACTCTGCTCAGAGCCACTGGGACAAGTCAAGATCACCCTGCCATCGTGTTAGTCATCACGGACACTGCTTCTTCAGCACAGTCTGTATTGCTCAAGGCATTCCAGCACCTTCTATGTTAGCCTTGGATCCAGATAAACACAACTAAATATAGAAAGACGTTTGCTTTAGGTGGGTACATGTGTGCTAACTGTCTGTGCTGGCAGTATAGTCAACCAAGATCTAGGGCTTAGTTCAGCAGAGTACAGAGAGGTGCCTGTCCCGTTACATGATATTCCCTGCTCCCCAGTCACTTCTTCTGAAGAGTACATCTTTCCCAGGTCCAAGAGCATAGCTGTCAGATCTAGGGGATATCTCAGAAACCTTAAGGCATCTCAAATGGCACTGGACAAATAAATTTGGGCAGCTGAATTAAGTCTTCCTTGTGCCAAGCCCAGAGTGTGAGGCAACTGAGCAGCCAGCAGAAGCCCTCCTGAGGATTAGCTGCACCTCTCTCAGCTGATGTGATTACCTTGTGCTGCTTGGGGAGTTTAGACACCTGCTTCACATGTAGACATCTAAATTTAAATATCTGCACGTGGAGCTCAGTCCAATTCCATCCATTTTTCTGATCTCCATTAGAATATGTGATGTCCTTAACTTTTCCCAGCCAGTTTTCCTATTTCTGAATTCTCACCCACACCTCCTGCATCTGGTTGTTGTGAGCTTGAGATTTGTACTGTGCAGAGACACCCCAGGATACCTTGTCCACTTCTGACTCTTCTTGATCTCCAAACTCGCTGGATTTAGAAGCAAATGCAGCATTTTTGGTAGCCAATTATGTAGTAGCAACATATGATCCACATACGTATTAGCCAAAGACATTTTAAAAAGAGCGTAAGACAGGCAGAAGGTCAGCCTAGGCCAACACAGAATGTAAAATAGTGACACCAGCCAACAGTGAACATTCAGGGAGAATGCCACAAGCAGGGCAAACATACAGTGATATTTCTCTACAAGAGTTTCTCAGCCCCCAACATCCTTCTACTTGAAGACGTCCTGAGCCAGAAGTGGGCTTTTGGTGTTAATTAGCCCAGGATTAAATCTTCTCCCATAAGACCATCCAGCTGGCTTTAAACCTATGTAGATTTCTAGCCCCTTGTGACAAAAGTTTCCACAATTTAGCAGGACAGTCCTTAAACCACAGGTACATGTTTTCTGTAATGAGACAACAAAGCCATCCATAGGTGAGTTCAGAGAAATCCAGTATGTTTGTAGGCGAGGAAGGGTATTTGGACCTCAGCTTCCTTTGGTGGCAGAGAAGAATGAACAAAGGCTATTTCCTGCTGTACTGTGGCAGAGTAAGGAAACAGTCTCCTGCATGTAGGTACATTCAGTATGTCTCACTGCTTGCCTGTGAAGGTGGGGGATTTCACTTTCTGGGTCATTCCTGTAGGAGCTATGCTTGGAACAAGATGTGCGTTTCTACCCAAAACAAAAGAAGTAAAACTCATATAAACAACAACCTGCTTTCGGTTCTTCACTGACAAACATGGGTTTAGATTATCCTTGCATGCAAACATACTAACACCACAAAAAACCCAAAGATTAAAATCAGGTATTTCTTACAAGGGCTCTTTAGGCTTTTAAAGTTTGCCAGGAAATTAATCATGAGGTGAGGAAAAACAGAGCTTGTTCTGTGCTTTTCTACTCCGTGCATAACAGCATGTCTACCCCAATCATTGTAAAAGAACATTATGCCTTCTCACAGCATCCATGTGCCATCACTCTGCTGCTTCTGCTCCTCTCCCCTTAAATGCTGTTCTGGCTCTAAGGACAGCTGGCTGATTAGTTCATGCACACCAAAGTCGCTCTCACATTTTGAATCTGTGACCTGAAGAAATAAATCCTAACACTTGCTGAGCTTCAACTAACTTTCCAGGCTTTCAGCTAAAAAAATTCTTCTGAGCACCCAGTGTTGTATTTCCTCCCTTCCAAGAAATGGTACATCAGGGGAGTTGTGTCCAAAAACTACATACCTCAACCACACAGTGTCTGTTCTCATAGGAAATTAGTACTGTCCTTGTAAGTCTGATTCTACTGGACTGTCACCCCTGGGCCTGCCCTAAGTTTTTTCTTACCTTAGTTTTCTTTTTTGTCTTTGCACGAAAAATTTGCTATGGAAAGAAATATAAAGGGGAAAGGTTCTAATCCATCTACCGATTTGTACAATTTGCTACATTAGGTTTCAAATCTCCTGCATGAGGTTTCTTCAATTTTATCCATATGTTTTGAAAACTGCTACCCTCACTTTTCACCCTGGAGGCTCCTGAGGTCGTTTTTGACACCAACCCTGATCTCACATCCCTACCTTAAACAGGAATCTCTGTGCTTTGGATTACCACCCACTATAGGAGTGTGTCTTTTGTCCTTCTCATTCAGCTCATGTAGATGTATGTACTATTTACTGATACTTGGATATTAATGCTTTCTGTAATGTATTTCTTTCAGACATCATTGTTCTCATCGCTTCAATAGCAGTTGTTTCTGCAAAAACTCAAGGTAACATTTTTGCAACATCAGCACTGAGAAGTCTTCGTTTCCTACAGATCCTTCGTATGGTGCGCATGGACCGAAGAGGAGGCACTTGGAAATTATTAGGTTCTGTAGTTTATGCACATAGCAAGGTACGTAATCCTAGATGCTAATTTTGTCTGGTTGATATCTTCACTTGATGTGATTCAACAAGAGACCAAGGGAATAAGCATTTATCAGTTTTGAGCAGAATACCCAAAATTTTCTGATATAACATCAGTTGTAACATGAACTAACACAGATACATCAGGCCATGTTTAATGCTAAAAGTTTTAAGATATCTTGAAAATGTTGTCCTTGATATGCAGTTGTAATTTGTTATATGTTGGGGAAGTTGCTGAAGCATCAAACCATAGGAGTAGATCTTGTCCACTTTCAGAGAAAATTTGCATCCATACGGGAGCACTTGACTTATAACTGCACAAATTCCAAAAAATGTATATATAGATATTTTCATTATGTCTTCGTTGAAATGTCATTATATTCAGTCCATAAAATGGGAATTGATCTCTGTTGTCTTTTATCTAGGAATTAATCACAGCATGGTACATAGGATTTTTAGTACTCATCTTTTCATCTTTCCTGGTTTATCTGGTGGAAAAAGATGCAAATACTGAATTCTCCACATATGCAGATGCTCTCTGGTGGGGCACAGTAAGTACAGAAAAATAACATGGACTCTTTAACCAGTATGCTAAAGTGCTTTGAATTTCACCTACTGAGAATTTTAACTTAGTGTGCTGTTCAATGAATTGTTTTCACTGACAAAAAACTGGTCTGAGAAGCTTCCTCCTTCAACTCATTTGCACATCAACAGATTATTTCAGTCCATCCTGCAGAACAGCTGTTTACGTGTTTCTGCTGCAAACCAGTCCACTAAACCTTCAAGAGAAGAAAGCATTTTAGCCCACAGCCTTTCAGTAATATAGTTTGTAATATGGCCCCACAAAGAACTGTTTGATACAAACCAGAGGGCTGTAAGCAGCAGTGCAGGAAGAGGAACAAATGTCAGGAAAAAAAGAGGGAAAAAATCTTACATCAGCTTTGCATGAGATTATCATCAGTGCCCTTAAAAAGATGTTGTTTCTCCTTCCTCTCTACCTTGAGGACAAAGAGCAAGAATAAATATGTCCATTCTGGTTCAGCAGTGTTATTTTTTACAGGTATAAAAGCCCTAATTTACTTGAGATCATGGTTAACTATCAAATCAATTCTTTTTACTTTGTTGAAATCTGTGGGATCTAGGTACATGCCTGACTGCTTTTCTGAAGGAGGATTATATGAACATGGTTAAATAAACTAGGGTTTCAATGAACAACAAAAGGCTAGGTTTGAAGCTTTGATATTTTTTTTATGGCATAATATGTAGAGGTTTTTACTTAAAAATGCCTTATAGTGATACAGACTCCTCCACTGTGTGAGAGTTACTTAGGCAGCTTAAGAAATCTGCCTAAACAAAGCCTAAGGCAGTTATTTTCAGGCAATATAAAACTGCTTTTCTTTTCCTCCTGATGCACTAGAACACACACAGTGTGCTCTGACAGTGTCTGGGTAGTGAAATGATACCTGGGACATAATTAATGCTGACAATATCATGGAGCACTCATTAGTTTTCTTGGAATAAGTGTGAGACCTGAGCCAGCCTCTGACACCTTTCCTTATCAGAAGGATGCAAAAATGAAGCTTTCTCACCTCAGACCTTTTGCTGACAGGATTTCATCTAGGTTTAGTAATATCTGCAGACTCAGAGCATGCACACATGGACTGTGAAGAAGCCCTTTCCAAAATGTCTTAAATTATTGAAAATATCTGTAAGAAGTCTTGTCTGCATTTTGAGCTAAGGTCAAGGTCACTCACTATTATTAGGGGTAGTTAGTGTATTTGAAATTTGTTCATCTAAGGGCTAGTCATTTGTTGCATGTCTTCCCTAGAGACTATACCTCTATGTTATCAGTGCACAAAATTGGGAGCTTGGAAAAGCCAGACCTAGTAATTGTTACTTGTGCATTTACAAATATTCAAAAATATGTTTTCCTGAAACTTGTTGCTTTAGAGCATCAAGGCAAATCACTGATAAAATACACCTTTTATCCTGTAAGACAAACACACGTAAAATTCATATTGGCTAAAGTCGTGAGAGAAGGTTTTGCCTTCAGTTGCATCACTGTAATTTATTTTGTTTCCCATTTCTTCAAAAGCTGAGCTCTGGGTTTGCCTTTAAGCTTTCTAACCTTCCTGTATCGACATGGTTGTGAAGCCTCTGGTACTGGATGCTGATGCCCTCACTGATGAGTACCCTGGCTCTGGCAGCCTGAAAACCACATTGCCCCTTTGGGGTGGCTGTGGGGATGTGGTCCTGCAAGAGACCTTCCTGTGGCAGTGCATGTTTTTGGAAATAGATGTTTTCAAAAGTTTGATTCTCCAGGAAACAGCCTCTCTGCAAGGCCACGTGTGCCTTAGCACTGCATAGGCAGGGAGTCTGGACTGAGCAGAGGATTGTACCCACCTGCCAGCTGGAATGGGGAAACATATGCACAAGGAATGAGAAAGTCTCAGCAAACTCAGACCTTCACTCTGGCATCTGACTGAGGCTTGTGGTAGATCCAGATCCTTCTCCCTGAGCAGATCTAGCAGCGGGAACAAGACCTTTATTTTAGAATTTGCTTCTCCACTACCTGCTGACTGCTATGTTTTAAGGAAAAACCCTGCTAGGAAATAATCACTGTATAAAGTGGTGCTTAAAATATTTTGTACACTATGAAGTGAAAGTGTATGACTCAGAGGTTATATAAGTAGTGCAACTTAGAAAATCAGGAATCTTGTCTTGATTTCAACAGAAAAAACAACAAATTTTATTTTAAAACTTGGAAACAATATATATTGTATATTTCTATATCTTTTCTTCATTCCCTAGTGTATGACATGAATACATTTAAGTTTTTAATGCACTTAAGCAAGTGCACAAAGTTACTGGAAATCAGTAAGGGGGAAATCATTCCCCCTTACCTGTTATCTTTGCCATTTTAATAATAGTATTTTTTTTACAATATGTAAAACAGTATGTGGGAAATGCATAATGTGCTTCTTAGTCATGGTTGTTTTTACTGCCAGAGTAACCCACATGCAGATTTTTGAAAAGGACAGATTGTATGGCATTCTGGGGAAATAAATGCTTAGTCTTACTGGTTTGTTTATTTGCAAAAGTTGTTTTGACTTAAACCACAAACTACCAAACCCTGGACTGAATTCTGTCATGGCAGAGGTACAAGAAAGAAAAAGCTGGATCAAAGTCAGGCACAAATAGTGACCCTAAATTTCAGGCTTTTAGAGGCACTTATGCCTCTCCTTAAAGGATCAGCACTAGCATGTTGCAATTAACCCATTCATTAATTCAGATTATTTGAGGACCATACACTGCTATGGTTATTTCACAGACTCCATTTCTGAAGCCCATATTTTTATACAGAAATGAAAGGCAGGATATGGCATCCAAATTTACATGTGCATATGCCACTGTATTTGCAATTTTATGCTATACTGTGCAACCTGCTATTGAAACATCATGGTAATATTACTACTGTGAATATTCTTGTGGTCAAGGTCCCCACAGTGTTGCCTAGCAGAGCAGCACACAATGGTGAGTGTTATATGAAGAGCTCGAGTTCAAAATTTGCTTTGGTAGAGAAGACAAATTCATTTAACAGATGAAAATAACAAAACTATATGGGAACAAAAGGTCAATTAAAAAACATAAGTATTTCAAAACCAAACCATGTGTGGTTTTCTGAGATATACTGGTGTTAACTAGAACTGTGTACAATTATAGTGACATTTGGTTTGTACATTAATCACCTTTAGCTGCAAATGTAATGCAGCTGAAGTTTCTGTCCCTCTTACACATTTGACAAAATTTCTCTTAATAAGTCTTTATTTTCTAGTAGTATCCAATAGTAACAGCTGGATACAGAATGGCTCTGGCACTCCACAGCAACCTGTTAGTGAACAAAACATATTACAATGAATTACATTGTCACAATGACCAGCTCAAATGAGTTAATATTGATGAAATTTTTCCCATTTAATGTAATGATGGCATGAGCAAACTATATTTTTTTCAGTTAATTGATGTCAGGTAAAGATTCAAAAGGAAGTACTGCTAGGAGAACATAAAATGACATCAGAAAGAAATATTAGGGTAGAGAATAGCCTCCTGAGTCCTATCTCATCTAACTGAGGTCATTTAAGTTATATCATCACATTCATTATTATATTACATCACAGCATGTTTATTAGTTCCAGCAATGAGATAACAGAAGTTCTATTATCATTGTGAGTTTTGAGCCTGGCTGGATGACACTGCCTACTTTGGTTAGTCTGTCCAGACCCCTCATTTCTGGAAGTAACCAAAATGGAGTGGCTTCCATCTGGTGTAAAAGACAGGACTCAGCTAGCTCATTTAGCCATGCAGGAGTGTGATTCAGCTGCTTAAACACAGGCATACAGTACCATCAAAGGTCTGTTGGACAGTCTGCTGCCTCTCCTGTGGATGGTCCCAGTTCAGATGCCTTAATACATCTCTGGTGATGCTAGACACTTTTTTTTTCAGACAAGCCCAAGTTCTACATTTTAGGATAAGACAAGTTACCTTTGAACTTTGGTCACTTCTCTCTTACCCACTTGTGGCATCCAGCCTTCCCTCACAATGCTAGCTGTAACTTCTGTCTGCTTCTCACATTATTATCAGTGATGTCTGGAAATTTCTTATGTTGTCGTGTTTTGATATCCAGTAGTTTTCAACACCCAGCTCAGTTAATTTAATCTCAGGATTACACCAGTCAGGGCCTGGCCAATGGTTTAGTCATTCACTAGCAGCATTCACAAAGATGTAGCGGATTATTCCCAAACTTGATTCCAAAGTTGTCCAGAAGAACATTTTCTTAGTTGTGTGGTGAGAGTAGTATAAAATGAAGATCAAACCCCTTTGCTCAGTGTTGAGTAAGACAGTACAGCATGGTGCTGACACCTATATACCCATGTAAAGACCATCTTGAGATAAAATAGCTCAAAGTGAGCAAGAGTCCACTGATATTCTTAATCACAAACTGATACCATTAAGTCCTTAGTACCTAGAAGAATCGAGGGAAAGGCTTTAATAGGGTCTTTTTATTTTCTTTGGAGAAATTCCAGAGATACAGTGTGTGTGACTGCTCCTGGTTTTGGACTGCTCTCAGGTCCCAAACGTTCAAGTTTATCTCTGACTTCTTTGGAATACAGATCAGTGGCAATATCATTAATATGCAGATGACACTTGGTTCTGTTTCCCTCTCATCAGCCCAGGCAGGAGATATCTCTGTACTTTCCAGCGACTGGCAGAGATAGGGAGCTGGACAGAAGCCAAGAAAGTGGGCTCATTCCAGAGCTCCAAACTGCTTTGCAATGACTGGCCTGGAAACAAATTTTGAAGATTTTTTATTCAGGGAGTGATTTGTTCAAGTGTTTCATTCCTCTTGGGCTCTTAATAGCCTCAAACTGCTCTACAGTTGCCCTCTGATGTGAAGAGCTGTGATTATCTTCTTCAGCAAACAAATCAAGCCCCTCTGCCAGGCCAAGACCATGGCTGAACCAGCTCATCTCTGCCAGAAAAGAGAGAGTTGCATTCTCACGTTCCCTCCTCCTTATTACTCGATCTCAGTCTCTCGCTGCCTTGCGCAGGCTCTGGAGCTTGTTAGGCACGTCTGTGAGCTGACACAACTGACCAAAGCAGCAGAAACAAATCACACAGAAATGTGGATCACTTTCTGCCCCTTCCTGAGTGGCATTGGCTTGCCAAAGAGTCCAGAAAAAGCCCAGAAGAGGAGATGGGGCAGGGAAGTGAAGAGGAGCAAGGAAGAGTGAGACCTGATAGGCATGCAAGGTGGTGTGTCTGTGATCAGGCTAGTGTTACAAAACTTGAGACTTGATAACCACTTGAAATTTCAGCTGCAGCCTGAATTCATCTCTCTCTCTTAGTCTCTATGGCTTTCTCAGGGTAAATTGCACTCACAGCTTGTTCCCAACAATGGGAGCAATTAAAAGCACTGTTTACTATCTACAGAGTCCTAAATAGTTGAAATCTAATTACTTCCAAAAGACTTTCCTTCTTTTGTCCCGTGGTGACCCTGACATTAAATAGAATTGTTTTGGCTGTCTTGCCTAGGAATGAACTTTGAGGAAGCTGGAAACAAAATAATGTCTCTAGAAGGCAATTTCCTGAAGAATCTGTTGCTGCCAGAATATTCACTAAGCCTGAACTTGCCCACATTTGGTACACGATGTAAAATAATTCTCCATGCACATGTTCTCCCTAATAACAAGCCCCGGAGTCCTTGGCACTCAGCCTACTGTTGTCTATCTTTGTCCTTTAACATCGTGTGCTTTGCCTGAGCACGCGCCCCACAGCCTCCCAGCCAGCCCTTGGGAATCCTCCGCTCTGCCCATACCTCCTCCAGCTGCCTGCACCAGGCAGCTGTGTGGGTCTGAACTCTGTGAAAGCCTACAGACACAACTCTTCTGCCAGTCCAGTCCCCAGGTATGGGATTGGTGTGCTTCCCGGGGCCACGAGTAGCCTGGATGGCAATTCCTTGGGTCAGGGAATGCCCTCAGCCACATACACACACATGAAGGCCTCATCTTTTGCCTTCAAGATGCGCTCAGTGAGCCTCAAACATGCATCATTATCTCAGTGGCTGCATTGCTCGTGGCCAGAGGTCAGTGAGCCCTCCCACTTGCACTGAAACCTGCCTCCCCTTTCTCTTTGACCTGTCCACAGGTGGGTCTGAGATAACATGGCCCAACAGCCCAAGGTACCTCTGCATCTGCTGCTGCGTAGTAACCTTTGGACCTTCATGTCAGGAGTGACATAGGTGTATCTGAGCCTGTCAGGAGGAAGGGGAAAGGACCAGAAACTTTACTCAAAGTTCCTTCCAGCTTTTGATTAGTGTTTTTTGGGTTTCAGAAGATAAATCACTTCAAATTGTACTGATGGGTTTGCAGAAAATGCAGCTGCTTCTTGTAATTCCTTTGACTTTATATAATCTGCAAGCATCAATGTCTCCCCTGCTATATTTTTCCAGTATGATGTCTGTATACTTTATATTTGTTTAGTTATGCAAATAGATACAGTTATATTTTCCTGCAGAAAATAAGTGAAACACCTTCACATCCCTGGAAAAGAAAACTTTTTTCCTGCCCAACTTATGTAATTTCCCATCATTTCCCTCAAATTTGAGATCAAGATAATGTTTCATTATTTTTAAACTTATTGCTTATTTAGGTGTTTTTCTCACGTTTATTATTTATCTCAGTTTTATTTAGTCATAAACAGTATTACATTTTCACAGAAAAATGTCAATGTTAATATATTTATGTTCATTTTTTTTAGAAACAGCTATATGTTTCATATGTCTTGAATTAATTAGTGGAAGTGATGCTTCATGCAATGTAAATAATCTGCAGCTAATCTGTCAGTGACTTCTGGTAAACCACGTAGTTCATTCATTTCTTTTTAGATCACTTTGACAACCATTGGCTATGGAGACAAAACTCCTCTTACTTGGCTTGGAAGGTTGCTTTCTGCGGGGTTTGCTCTACTCGGCATTTCTTTCTTTGCACTACCTGCTGTGAGTATGCCTATAAAACTCATAAAAATTAATAGAAACTCCTGTAGGTCCTGCCATTATTATGATACAAAAAGCTGAAGGAAGCTGTCTACATGAAGAACAACTGTTTAAGCCTTTTTGCTCTGCAACAACATTAGTGAATTGCTATCCAAAATCCAAAAAAAAACGTTTGGTGTCATTGCTTTAGTTTTGCGAAATTTCTCTGACATGGACAGATGATAGAAAGACAGGGAAATAACCCTAAGTTAGGTTACATACTATTGTGTAAAGTTGAAAAATCTTCCTTTTGTTATATTACTGCTTTTCTTTCAAATTTTTCTAAACAAAACAAAAATAAAAGCAGATTATATGTTTTTCTAACTTAGACTATAGTGAAAAAAAATTAGGCATTTCTAATAGCTTGTGTTGTATGGCCATGTTGTATCGTATGTTCAAGCTTGTATGTTCAAGCTACCAACAGAGAGTAGTAGGCCTTAAATCAACTAATAGTTAATGTTGTTGAATGCAAAATATGCAACTATCATTTTCCATGAAAAATTGTAAATAAACATTACAGTTTATTTATGTTGTTTCTATCAATGTACAAGACACTAATGGAAATGGAAATTATTTAATGACTAAAATATAGTGCAGCTTCAGAAATAACTTCTCATTTTTGTGGGTAAATCTTTTTTTTAAAATTAGTTTTGAATTAGCATGAAATGAGAAGTGGCATTTGTATTTTTTATATTGTCTCCAATGCAATGTCTTTTGATATTTTAATACTCTTATACTCTATCTATAGGTCACTATAAAACATGGATGTCATAATTCTTCATTTGTTTTCAACCATATAGATAAACCAAGATTAAAAGTCAGCATTTGTCAACAGCATTAAATCGTCTGGTGCACTGCATTTATTTCTTACTCTAACTACAAAGAGTATTTCAGTATCTTTGACATACTATAATGCATATAATTATAACTCATTACCTGTTTGTGAATCTTTGACATTTATTGACACCTACTGTAATTAATTCCTTTTGTTACCTAGTCACCACTAACAAGAAAGTTAGTCTTGCCAGCCCTACAATGAAAAGATGAATAACCTTACCTATTAGAGATGCCACAACTTTTGTTCCTCATGTCATATCTATGTACAGATACTAGTTTTCCTCATAAATACTTCTGTGCTGAATCTGTCTGTAAAACAAGAGGTATGTGGGAAACTTTTGCACTTCTAATATTATTTTATCCTAAGAATCGAGTGGAAATATTCTTCCTTATAATGCAGACATGTCCAGCAGAAATATTACACTCCTTGCAAGTCAAGGAGGAAAACATCCTCAGTCTTTGGATCTATTCAGTTAGGGTCAAATTCATCTTACTCAAAGGTAAAAATGCTAAAAGAGGAGAGGTTTCATAATCACCTTTTTCATAGCCTCTAAAATGAACAATGGGCATTATTTATTGGGAAAAATCAAGGATAAATGGTCTTAATCTGTTAAGAAAAGCATTTTTTAACTTTTCTAAAATCAAAAGTTGCAGTAAGTACTTCAGATGTGGACTTTGGGGTCCATATATATCTGCATATCTGCCAGCTGGTAATTTCCTCATTCCTGACTAAAGTTCCTCTGAATATCCCAGTTTGATTTTATAAATATATATCTATATCTATCTCTATGGCCTTTGTAGTTGCTGGAATACTGTGTAGCACAAACCCAGGCAATGGGTGGGGTGGGTGGTCATTGGTAGCACCACAGATGTTATGCAAGGAATCTCCTGCTTCACCAGGAAAGGGGCACTGCTTCTTTGCCTTATACTGTCATATACTGCTCATAAATGTCTTATCTGAAGCAGCCATATGTTGTAACATCTTCACAAAATCTTCATAATTGATGATGTATATTTGTTGAAAGACTACCTACACATTGATAAAATGATATTGCAGGGCATCCTTGGCTCAGGATTTGCATTGAAAGTCCAGGAACAGCATCGTCAGAAACACTTTGAGAAAAGAAGGAATCCAGCTGCAAGTCTAATTCAGGTAAATATGAAATCACCAAAAAGATAATAGCAGGTGATTTAAAGCACGTATTGGAAAAAGTCTTATTATTTCCATTTGGAAAGTTTTGTGGAAATAATATTTAACATATTGGTTAGTTTCATGAAATAACTGTATTCAGTGACTGCTATGTGTTGCCATAATTCTGTACAGAATCACAGATTCATTTAGGTTGGAAAAGACCTTTAAGATCATCAAGACAAACTATATATAGCAGTTCTGTGTGTAGTTTTTGTTTCTTCTATCCATGTTAAAGAAACCAAGGCAAGGATGACAAATGCATACCTGCAGTTAGAAAATTATTTGGAAAAAGAAAATTGATCCCTAGACAACCCAATGACAGCACAGTGCTCTTGCCTACATTAAGCTACTTTTTATCTACTACAGGGTTTAGAGTATTTAAGTCCGTGATATACTTGGTGAAGAAGAAAAGTGTCCTGCCCAGAGAATTGCTTTCACTATTAGTCAATTCAAAAGCTGGAAATGTAGGTACCAACAATTTCAAAATGTCTGAAATTGTCTGAAGTTGTTCTGACATGATGGTGCAAATCAAAAGTGGCATGGTATGTTTTAGGCAGCTGTTTTGCATTGGGTTTTTCCTTAACTTTCAGTCCTAGTTAAAACTGAGAAAATACTCTAAAGAATCATTTTGCACCAAGCTTTACTGTACTTGATGCACTGAAAAAAAAGGGGGGGAAATAATTTTCTAGAGTCCTAGTTTATTTTCCTGGAACGTCAAGTGTTCTATGTGTGCCATTTATGCTGGGTTTTATTTTTTAAATAATAAATCCAAATAAAGAAGCTGAGGACGAATATGCTAGGGTTCCATGTTAAGTACAGATAGATGTCAGACTGTCTTTGAAGCATTCTTAAAGTTAATGAATATTTTCCATTATTACTCTTAGATTATTATTAAATCCTAAATATTTCAAATGTAATATTTGTTAGAATAATTTAAAAAATAATTCCACTCCTTTTGTGTCTACTTTAGAATGACTGTTTGGGGTGCTTTCTAACAATGTATTCTAATCTACTTCTTCCAAGCTTGGTTGCCAGAGGAAACACATAATAGATTTAGATTTTGGAAGTAGCTCTTATTATTATTTTATGACAGTTCAACCAAAATATTAGTAAGACAGCATGCTAAATAGACTAAGACTAACTAGCTGCCTGATTTTGGAGAGTGACGCTCAGTGGACAAAATCATTGTGAAAGGAAGATATTTGTTGTGGGATCCCATGATGAAGGCTGTTCAGCATTTACATGTTCATTTACAGGTTCAACACTTTCACTGATCCAGAAATTAATAAAAAATTGCTGGTAGAGATATTTTCTGAAGGCACAAGGCCTGGCAGAATAGGAAATATGACAGCAGGCACACAGGAATAAAACCAAGGGCGATCAGGGTGACTTTTAGGGTGAAAGGATTACTGCCAAATATTTTAATACAACAAATACAAAACTTAATCTAGAAACTGAATCTGGATTATTACAAGATGTGTCTATCCCAGTTTTAGTGAATCGGGAAAGGATTTGACTAAGGATGAGAAATACAGAGGACAAAGTGTGGTAAAGAAGGGTCAAGAGCTTCATACAAGTTCCCAGTATGTTACTCCACCTGATTTAATTAAAGTCCTTAGATACAGAACCATAAACATAACAAGGAGAAGACTGATAAGGAGAAGACATACACTACCACTGTGTATGATGATGCTCATACTAATATGCTACATATCAACTCAGCATCTACGGTTTGTAAGTGAGACTGGAATATTAGAGAAAGCAAATAAAACATTGGAAAAAATGGGTCAAGGACTGGAGAAAATTTTGTGTTCATAAATGCAGGATGTGTCTGAACTGCATATCATTGGGTACTGTAACAGTGCCCCAGTTTTTTAAATCGTCTCAAACTTATCAGAGTAATGTCTATTTTCTAACCAGTTATGCTGTAGAATTAGTCTGTGCTAACTCATCTGTTGCCACAGACTGTTTGCTAGAGCCTTTACCTGACGTAAGGATAGCTATAGAAAAGTGAAATGTTTCATATGGACATACTTTTCTCAATTTCTTTAGCTTATAAGAAATACTTAGTGTGAGCATTATTTGAACACAGAAGCTCAGAGATGGAACCTATTGGACTATTTAATGTAGCAGACAGAAACATAACGAGTAACTCTGGCTATAAGCCAAAACCAAAGAGTTTCAAATTAAAAATAATGCAGAAATTTTTGACAATGAGAATGATCAACCAGTGAAGCAATTTTCAAAGTGAGTAACATGTTGTCCATCTGTTAATGAAGACTGGATATGCTTCTGGGAGATACACAGTAGGAAAACACAGGGTATTAGCTTCCATACAAGAATACCTAGATGACATTTAATGGTTGACAATATACAGGAAGCACAGATGCTCAGCTAGTACAAATTAATATAGTTATGCTGACATCAGGGAACACATCCCAGCTTGTAGAACCGAGGCTAATCTTACTATCTACATGCACTATAAATCCAAACAATGGATACATTTTCAATGCTATGCTTTGGTCACTCACCTTTGAAATTATTAATTTTGTGTTTTTAAACATTTAACAGTGTTTCAAACCACAGAGAATACTTCTTTTTTCTTCTAAATGCTTTTTGTCTGGTTTTCATTATGATTTGCAGAATGTATTATGACACTTTCTTTACCTCAGACTGCAAGTTTGTGGGGGTGTCCCCTATGGACTTGTCACAAATAAATCACTGCAATGCTTTTCTGAGCACCTTTATATGCTGAATATCTTCTGGTGCTTTCATGGAGCCAGTAACTCTTATCTTACCACATAAGGTGTACTGGGATTCACAAAAGTTTTGATAGGTTTGTACTGGTATTTCCTGAATCAGCCTAACTGAGCACATCCTGGTCTGAGCAAAATCCCCTCACTCCATAGTCAGTGCGGTGGCATTGTCACTTCATTTTCTTGGTTCCTTTGTACTTTTCTATTGTTTCCCCATACCAGGCTTCCTGGCGGTTTTATTCTACCGATGCCAGCAGAACAAACGTGGCAGCCACCTGGCGATATTATGAAAGTATTCTTCCTCCCCTCAGGCATGTATCAGTGCTATGAATGATAAGAGAAAGATACAACTTGTATTGGTTACTAATCTGCTTTTCAATTTTTTGTTTCATCCCCTGCTCCCTCTTGCCTTGTTTTTTCTTTTTTTACCATATATCCTGCACGTAGTGTGTATGGCGTAGTTATGCTGCTGATGAGAAATCAGTTTCCATTGCTACCTGGAAGCCTCATTTGAAGGCCTTGCATACCTGCAGCCCTACAAAGTAGGTACAAATATGGCAGCTGGTGCTGGTTTTGATGTCTGTTCAAGCTTATAGAGAACTAGTATTTGTCTGTTTTGTCATGGTTTGTTGCCTTAAGTCCTCTCCAATTTTCTCATTAAAAATTTCAACTAACAAATCAGATTAATATCATGTAGGAGCCCAGGAACAAATACAAATCATTGCTATTTATCTTAGAAATGCACTGGCATTAGAAACATTTTCCCAGCAACCCACTCATGCATCACGGCTAATGATTCACCTCATTCCAAATTATCCTTAAGGAGGAAAATACCAAGTTTAATGCAGAGCTTGTTCCTTGGTTCAATGGTATGTTTATGTCTGTGCCTCTGTATAAGGCTGTAGCTGCTGATCTGCCTTTCCAAAGGAAGAGTGCCTTGTGGTATTTTGCAGGTGAATGCACTGGGGAATTTGCTCCTTTTTGTCATACCTTCTGATATATTCAGTATTTCCTTAGGACAAAATATATACACAGTCATACATATAGATAGTGGAAGATGACTCAAAAGACCTGTTGCCACAGTTTGGCAGACAGGAAATATTTGATACTCTAGCTTGGGTGAGAATTCACAGAGCACTGGCAGCCCGAGACTTTTCAATAATTCAGTAAAAGGTTTAGCAGAAGGCAGCAAGTTGACTGATTCAATACAGGGCATAGATCAGGAAGTAAAAGACACTTGATAAAGATCAAAAAGGAGAGCGCTAAGAGCCTTATGGGAAAGCTCTGATAAGCATCTTAACTGTTGTTAATTGCAGACAGTGCAAGAGAATTAGTGGTTTCTCTCAAAGCTGGGTGATGAACATCCACATGACAGTAAAAAGGTAATTGTGTGCCAAAAAGCTCAGCCAAAAAGAAGTTTGGCTGGGTATCCAAAGCTGATCTTTGAATTTCAAAGAGTTGACAAGAACAGAGCCGTAAGTAATCCATTACCATAACTGTAATTCCAAACTGCTCCAAACTAAAAGGAGCTTTTAGATTAAAAGTTACATGAAGTATTGATATTTTACATATACAAACAGGTTGAAAGCAACATTGGTATAAATGGATGGATATAAAATTACATAAATAATGAAGCTGTATCCCACATAAAATATTCTAAAATATGACTGTCCCTCAAAAGTGCATCTACTTCTTATTTTTAATAAGCATATTGCTGTGTTATCCTAAAATTAAACCTTTTTATTTACCAGAAATAGCTTTATCTAATAAGAACCTACAGCTTTCTGTTATATATGTGTCAGCAATGCGTTTTGCCTAAGTGCTTTGCCAACTCAGTCTGCAGTGGTATGTACTAAGCATGTTATGCATGTGTTAAAAAAACTGAAAAGTTTATTTTCCAGAAGCATTGTAGTTATGAGTCTTGCTTGAATGTTTTTGTGGTTGCAATGTAACGTGTGTTGTACACCAATTAACATACCCATTTACGTTTATCATATATATAACATCATCTGTAACTAAGTAATGTGATTACTATCTGCATAACAAGTATGTTTTTCCCTCCCACTCCCTGACCTGAAGAAAAGAACAAGGGGAATCTTCTAGCAGGTTTGTAGTTTCTTTTATTCCTTTTATCTGTGAAATTGCTGTTTCCTAATGGCTTTTAGATGTCTCGGGTTCTGTACAGTAGGTTCAATGAACTGCAACTGTTGATAGATAATAATCGCAAATTGGATTTTTTAAACTCATACGCTGCTGAAATTTGCTTCTTTGTCTCAGTTTTTCTATGGAAAAAAATAGGCAATTTTTTACACATCTAACATGTTTTAGCTTTGAGGAGCTCAGTTTGAACAGTGGCAGAGCAGCCAGCGGAGCAGCCTCTCCAGACCCAGCTCCTGGGCAAGGACACCGCCCTTGCTTCTGCTGTAAAATTGATGCGGGAATTGCAGTGGAAGTTACAGACATATAGTTTATTTGGCAAGGTGAAGAAGCCCACCAGCCCTCCACTGGAGGGTAAGGACCCTCTGATGGGGCTGCTTGGATGTCACCTTTGCTCTGCAGGAGCATCCTCAAGGCTTCCTCAGTGCCATGACTCCACATTTTCTAACTTTTCTGTCATCCCCTCCTAAGGAGCATTTTGGGACATAGGAGGTGGGGGGGGAAAGCAGCACTGCAGTGTCTTACCTCCTCCTGGCTGCATGGCTTGCACTCCCCCTTGGCCTAGTTGAGCCAGACTGGTATGTTGCCTGAAGAAAGCCCCACTGCAGTCAGCTGGGAGCGCAGGTGGGCTTCCACCCAGCCTAGATCGCGGCTGAGCACCAACTGCCTACAGCTGGCAGCAGAAAGCCTTGGCAGGGCTATTCTCACTAGGTAAATAAAGCTCTGGAGAGGCATGTCCTAAGGAAGTGGGAGAAAATGCTGGTCTTTGCTGTAATGATAGCCCAAACCCTTAGGGACAGGAAAGGACTCAGTGGCTATAAGAGAAATTATCTCAGAAACTCATTAGGGATGGGAATCAGCAGGCATTTGGCAGCCGGCACTGCGGTATCAGCATGCTCAGAGAATAGCAGACTTCACCTCCCATCAGAAAATGCTGAAAAGCCAAGGAAAAAAGTGTTGGTGACACATCAGCCCCTGAAATACATCCAGCCCCAAGTTGTACCGTGGTTCACAAATGCTTCTGGGTTATTCAGTTAGGGATGAAAATCGTCACATCAATTACCCGTGTCCCATTCCACTTCCCAGATTGCTCCTCTGGCACCTGACTCCAACCTTTTCCTCCAAGCACATGTAACCGCTGTTAGTGTCACTGTAACTCAAGGGGACAGGATTTGCTCTGTCAGTTCTGGGACTTTTTGTATACATTACCTCCACAGGCTTGCTAGGAACATATTGATCTCATTAAATTATTACAGTCTGATCCAAACTTCTTGCTCTCACCAGCTGTATTTCCTAGTCTTTTGACAGCAACATTTAAAATTGACTTTTTTAAAGGTGACACAGAAGTTGCCAGCAAATGAGTACATCCCTGTAAAACCGGGATTTGTGCAGAGGAGAGAGGTTATTCCCAGTTGTACCTGCAAGCACTAAAAAAGACAAATTTACTTACAATAACTGGAAACTAGATTAAAAAAACAAAACAAAAACAAAAACAAAAACATAAAAACCAACAACCAAACACTCAGCTGTCAAAATCAGCTTATGTTCTCCATATTAATGATACCAATTGTGTCTTTAAAAGAAGTCAACAATTTAGTCAGATTTGGTCACTTTATTTTCACTGAATGGAAGATGCCTGCTCCTTCAGAAACTCTTAACTAATTTGTGCACTGCTGTAAATTAGTGTATGGGTAAAAATGAACTAGTTAACTTCTGAGATCATGTTCTACAGTAAAAACCCTGCAGACCACTCAGTGCCTTTTCAAAAAAGGTGTGTTTTGCCAGTGTCTGTATATCACTCTTATGCTGATATATCACTGTGTGTTTATATGACTGAAAATACATGTGGTGTATGTGGTCTTTTGTGGCAAAGATGTAAATGCAACCTACTGCAATGTACTTTGAGATATCTGTCCTTGACTATTTAACTTGTTTCTTACTGTGATGTTAAGTTACTTGCATGGGATGCTATGTGAACTAAGTAAGCTTCTTGTTTCACTCTTTAAAAGGAGACATGTTTGCACAAGTAGTACATTGGATTGCATTCTGAATATGCTCTTTGCTCTATATTCCCTTCTAATAACAATAGAGAAAAACTCGTGTTAGGGAAAAGTTTATTATTTTCTTTCCTACCAAATTGGCTTATATTTACAGAAATTAATTCTTGTGTTTTGTCATGTATAGAGCTACAGTCTTTCATTAGGTGATTAAATGTTGCTATGCATTTGAGTTGAGAGAGCTGTGCTTATGAGGCTGTAGCTTCACATTGATTTTAATAAAAATATGCATGTTGTATTTCCCAAAATTTTACACACAAGTATTCTAATTAATAATTTATCAAAGTATTAGTAGACAACCTCTCTGGTGTATCCAAGCTATAAATGAGGTATTTCTATAAATTGGTTCTAGACTTGTGTAAGTTATTTTAAAAGCCTATATGTTAAATTCTCAATAACTACAAATGCACACACTGAAAACAAACATATATATATTTATATAAATAATATTTATTTCTGTTCATTTATACAACATGGCTGAAATAGTTCCTGTGCAGGAAACTAGATCAAGACTGATGAATCTTGTGACATACAGAGAGCATAATCAGTCTAAAACTGTGTGTAGGACATGCACTGGGTGTCTGCAAAGGATGAATGTCACCCATCTAGTCTTGTAACTCATGAGGCTGAATATGCATTCCCTATTTAGACAATTCTCTGGTGCAATAAGGAGCAGTTTTGCCAGTATAAGATCTTGGGGGGAAAATTCAGCCCTGTTCTGAGGGAAACAAGTGAATTATATTATGGAATTGTTTCACCTCCTATACCATATCTGTTTCTAAAAGTAGATTAAATGTAAACACTCTGCATGCACCATATAAAAAAGAAATTGCCAGTGATGTATAATCTAACTTGAGGTGGAAAACCTAACCCCTTATCTAGCACTGGAATGCTTAGTAACACAGTCCTCTATCTCCCCTCACTCCTAGTAAGCTTTGTAGTAATAAACAGAAGCTCTTCAGGATGTACACCCCTCGGAAACATAGGTATTCAGCATCCTGCCTATTCACATGATGTTTGAGAATGCCAACTATTCAGCATCCTGCCTATTCACGTGATGTTTGAGAATGCCAACTAACATCAGGTGCATGATTCATTTACTTCCCCTTCTTAGTGCTTTAAAGTTCCTTACTTCTCCAAACGATGTTTCCTATTTATTTTTAAGTGCTTTTAAGTCCCTTTCTGCTTGTTGCCTGCAATGCCATTAATACAATGGCAGCAACACCAGTTGTTTCAGACTCATCCAGCCAGACAATTGCAGTGTGCAGCACGCCATGATATTACAAAGCCCCATTCCCCTTCTCTGTCTGAGACTTCAGCTTTTCGAATGCATTACCCTGTGGAGATCTAAAACTGGGGTTGAATGTTTGGGTAAAGCCATTTCCCAAAGTCCAAGAGGATTTTTATGACCATGGCAGTCGAGTTCTCCATCTAATAATTAGTGGGGAATATTAAGCTATAACATGCTAGGCAATTACAACAGTCAAAATGTGCACTTGTTCTTGAGAAGAATCCCCTTGGACACAGCTTATGGAAGATGTGCCTGCATCCTGTACTGGAAGGTAGAGGAATGCATGTGAAATCAAGCATCTGCTTCAGCTGAATTCCATGGAAATTGTGTCTCTTACCAAAAATGGTAATTCCTAGATGGATGAATCTCATGGGAAGAAACCTATGATTCATATCTCAAGCTGATTGCATTATTTCTTACTTTTTAAAAATAATGTAAAAGACAGTAGAAGTACAAACTGATTACAGAAAATTAAGATCAAAATAGTTTATCTTCATTTAGAATTTCTTTGGAAAAGGAAAAACTGCACAAACACCCTGAATATTTCCTTTTCTGTTTGACAATTGAACTATAAAACACTGTGGCCTGAAATTCTTGTTATTACTCATTGAAGGTATGAAATACAACACTAAATTTCTTGAGTTCATGGTCCTGGCACGAGACTGGTGGTGAAGTTTTGAATGTTTGAACTTCAGGTCTCACCGTATTATCCATTGCATTTGCATTTGTTTGACTTAGCTTAATTTCAGTAAAAGTATTTTTAGGCTCAGTAAGAATCAACACATGTATTTATAGGTAGCTAACTACTGAAAATTGGCATGTGCATCTGCTTGCTGTTGTTTGCCATAGGTAATAATTTTTGGCAGTTTTAGCTTCTGTCTCAAGACTCAGAGCATTCTCCCTCACCTTCCAGTTATTTCTGATTTATTTCAAATTCTTCCTATTCTTGCTTCCACCAACCAGCTCAGTATGAAAAGCTAAAAAACAAGGTGTAAGTTGTGGCTAGTAGCAAGCAGTAGTGCTGCAGGTCTGAGGCTGAAGAAGAGCAGAAGTTTGACTTGACCAGAAATGCAGGAAGGTGGCAGGCAAATGGGGGAGTGGGACTGGAAGGGAAAGAGTTGCTCAGTTAACAAAGTACAGGGAGATGGTCCATGGAAGACAGAGCGAGCAAAGGTTTGTATGCATCTGTCAATTTAAACAAACTCTTATCCAGGGTAGTCATTTGGACCAGCAGAGAAGTGTTCATTCCCTCTGCAGTGAAGCTACAGTGACCTCTAGTGTCCCAACACACCTCTTTCTTCATAAATCAAGGGTGGTAAAGGCAGAATTTGGAAACGAAGAAATAAGAACTAGAAAGTCATTTGCTGTCCTAGGGAAATAAGCGCCTTGGGCTTGGATGGGAGGAATGAGTCATAAGATCCTACAACTGACCTTTCAGAAGGCAGACAAGTACAGAAAAGTCATTTGCTTCCTTTTCTACAGCCGCCAGTTGTAATGGATCTCCACTAAAAGATGCTTCAAAGCTCCAGTGTTAGCGATAAGAATACATTCCACAACTTTCAGCCTGCAAAATTAAAGGAGTGATAGGTCCAAAGTGATTACCATTGCCAGGGAAGACTCATAGGAAGCAAAACTGTATGTCAACCAGCTAGGCTAAATTATCAGTCATATAAAGTACAAGAAATGATGGACAGACACACATCTAAAGGAATGCAGAGATAACTGGACACAGCTGTGGATCCCTCAGATCTTTGTCATTTAGGTTTGATTTAGGAACTTGTGTGATTTTATTTTCCTGATTCTTTCTTGTGGTTTTTGCCCTTTGGACAAACACTCAAAGTTTGTGAATACTTACGGGGATACATGAATATCTAACGGTCATTAACAGGTTTACATTGATTCAAGGGATTTCCTTTGGATACCATGTAAAAAGAGAGGGGAAAAAATGTGAAAGAGGAAAATATAGTAGGCCAGGACCTGCAAAAGGTGAAGGATTTTTAGCATGCACTAGCCAGTGTTGATCCAACCAGCATAAAATCAGAATACAGAGCCCTAAAGGATTCACTGGCTACTGATTTGAATGCAGAATGTCCAAAGATACTTGAAAGGTGTAAGATTATCTTCACTCTGTAATTTTAACACCATCTCTACCACTATTGCAACAAAGAATCCCGAGCCAGGAACCAGGCTTTATCCTATAAGGAAAGGGACTTTCACTATGGGGAAAAGCCTGGTGAGGATATTCTCAAGTTCTCTGACTCAGTTACTCATTCATGATCTGTTATTTTTCATACATAGAAGAGCCCCAAGACAGTGTGTTCCCAAGGACAAGCTTTCTTCTCCCAACCTTTCTTCTCCACTGCTACCAGTCCCACAATTTATGCCTGTGCTGAGAAGGAGCCAGTGACTTCAGGAACATTTCCCACCAGTCTCAAAATAGGAACAGGGATCCAAGAAGCAAAGAACTGCTACAACTAGTCTCTTTGGGGATGCATCTGAAGATGCAAAAGACAGTTTCCAAACCATGCTTCCTTTTGGGGGCTGTGTTTCTCTTCATGATGCAGCACCCTCTGCATGGACCCTTGGCATGCCAGTACACTGCCATTGCTACAAAGCCAATTTTGGTTTATTTTTTAAGTATGAGCTCTGCAGTTTACATTAATATTTTCATTCTCAGCGTTGCACTTTTGAAAAATGTCTGTAGTACAGATAAAATGCCTACTGTTCCTTTCACCATTGCCTCACTGCTTTGATTTGGAGAACTAAAGATACTCAGGTTAAGTAGCCATTGTGTACTATTCAGCTTTTATAAATGAAATACCCATGTCTACCAATCATTTAAAGGCAGCAAGTGCTTTCATTAGTACAAATTAATTGACAGAATAGCACATGTGCTGTTTTGATTCTGGTTTTATTTTCGTTTTTATTTTGGAGTTAATGGGATTATAAAAAATAGGATCTATATAGATAGCTTTTATGGCTATTTTACCCATTTTCCTTTCATTTTTATTAGTCCAGCAGGAAGACAGCTGTTTAGAATTTTTTAAACTCTAATGTTTGCAAAAAAAGAGCATCATTTGACTTCATTTTCCAATAGCAAGTACAATTTGAGCCGTAAGGGGAGTTAAAAAAAGAGGGACACTTGTAGGAATAATATCTGTAATAAGAAGTCAATTTTGATTCTCTTCCTCATTCTGCATAATATGACAATGTAATAATGTGGTTAATAAATATTTTACAGTTAATATTTTCATTAAGTTCTGAGCTGAAATATAATTCAGTCTCAAAGTGTAATTTGTATTCAAAGTTAAATTTTGGAACTCATTTTTCATTCAAATATTAGGTTCTCTGGGTCTTTTGTATTGCTTAGGCCACAGCACTGGGTAACAATTACAATGGAAACAGATAATATTTTCAGCACTGTGATGTATTTATTTCAACAATTGCTTATTTTGGGCAAGGAAAAAAGGGGATTACATTCAGAAATTATAGTAAAGGTATTCTTTCAAGTAATCCAACATGCCATATAGAAATACATTTATCTAATAATCTTTCTATTGATGTGCTTACTTTTTAGTACTCTAGAAAATTACCACATTAGAAGCATCCCAGCATGTGTTTTGCCTGCAGCAAACTGCATCCTTTCTGCTGTCAGTGATGTTTTTATTCAGACTGAAATGCTATGCTTTGCTATGCATGGACAAAGAGATGTTTATCTCAACACTTCACAGTTTATAATTACTTTCCATTTCATATAATTACATATTAACACTGTGTTTTCAGAGTGCAAGTGTCCTTGAGTTCAGGCCCAGAGAGGGTTTGTTATGCCTAACCAAAATGTGACAACAGTAGCTAACAGGCTGTATGAACTTTCAGAGTTACATACTAGGCAGTAAAGAATCTGAAAAATATAAAAGCTAAAACCTGACCATCACAACCAAGTGAATTTAACCTTGCAGATAAAACAAGGTTTCCAGACCTTGGTGTCAGACTCCTTCTCTGTTTCCACTTTGTGTCTTCTGCTACAGGAAGGGACAAACAAAAAAAGCATAGGCAGATAGTCACAGTGACCACAGGATGTTCATCAAATATGTTTGAACAAAGGTAATTTAAGCACTGGGAAATAGAAAATCTACAAATCCCACATTTAGCTGGCTGCAGGGGATGATTACAAGCACAGCAGGGGGAAAAACCTCACTATTGGTCAACCATAAGATCACAGGGTCACCACTGGTGCAGTAGACAGTCATGAGCTAGGCTGGGCTCTGGTGCCTGTCCAATACCACCTGCACATAGTCAGCTTCCAGCTTAATCTTCAGCAATGACTTTAGAGAGCATACAGCATATCATTGCATTTCCATTAATCCGTCATCATGTTGTTTCTTGGATTTTATGAATTTTGGTTTTGTCGTGTCCAAGGAAGTGCTCTAACAAGGAATTCTGGATATGAGTGATCACTAACCATACATATGAAATGTTGGAAGTGCCACATCCGGAAAAAGCATGAATATACACTAACAGTATTTTTGCCTGCTTAAAAAGAAAAACAAACCAGACAATACTACATGGCATGCAGTAACAATAAAATACGTTTTGGTTTTGTTTATCTGAAGATATGGCCAGAAACGCACTGAGCTAGGCTGACTAAGATGGAAACAAACCTATTTCCAGTTCAAGTAATAAAAAAAATCATAGAGAATAATGTATAATAATTGGGTGAAATTTGTTTCTATTTGTTATTTTTAATTTCTTTTACAAGGTTATTCTATACTGTGTTATAAACTGCCAATGCTCATACTTCTATCAAAAAGCAATTACATCAAATCAGTTCCATTCACAAATGAAATATATTCAATGAAAATAAATGTGTGTAAGAAACAGATTCATACCAGTGAGATTTTTTACACATTATTTTCAATTATCATACAATAGAAAAAAGAAATGCATTGAAGGAACTATGATATAAAATCTATTTCTCTCTCCCACAGTCAAAAGCTAAGTTTTAAGGAGCGGGTCCGGATGGCCAGCCCACGAGGTCAAAGTATAAAAAACAGGCAATCTTCAGTCGGAGATCGCCGGTCACCAAGTGCTGACATTGCCACTGAGGGCAGCCCAACCAAAGTCCAGAAGAGCTGGAGCTTCAATGACCGAACCCGCTTCAGGCCCTCGCTGCGGCTGAAGAGTTCCCAGCCCAAACCCATGGTCGATGGTAGGAGTTTTTCACCCCTTGTTCACCATTGTCTGCTGCTCCCAGCCTGCTCACACTCCTGCACACTTGCACAGTGATTGTACACATTTTAGGAAAGCAGAAAGAATTGCTATTTGGGGCCAGAGACACAAACCAGCTACAGTCTGCTTCAAAGAGCCCGATAATGTGATTATCTTTTAATAAGAAATCATGTCAGTGGTGCATAGGGAGCAACTGGTGGAAAAAGGGGTCACTATGAAAAGTCACAGTGGACTGAATGCATCCCACAGATTTGGCTGCAACACCTCCTCTGTCACGGCCCCTCTCCCACTACTGAGCTCAGCTGCTGCCCAAACCTGCTGCCTCCTGCTGGTGGTCCGTGCAGCACAGCCAGCAAAGTCTGTGCCCTTTGCCAGCCTAGAGCACAGCTTGTGCAGAACTGGCTCCCTCAGGCAGAGGAGTCCTAGTACCGGCAGTGGCGATGCAATCACCTGCCACCAAGGGATAAACTACTGGGTGCTTTAAGTTTTACAGGGTTGTATCTGGCTTGATAAGGCAGGTAGATTTAGCAAATACCAGTGTTATTGCTTCTATGTATTGCTTTCTAAAGGGTATTTTGGATGTAGGAAGCACTCCTAAAATGTGAAGAAGTGGATCTTGCTGAAAATGGCTCGTTGAACCCACAGCAGCAGCCCAGCCTTTCGCTCAAGTTGCCTCCTACACTGCTCCATGCTCTAGCTAAAGTCCAATTTGGCATTAAACTAACCCGCACTCAGGCAAGGACCTTCATCTGCCAAAGCTTGCCAAAACAAAGACAGTGACTCCTCTAACCAAGCAGCATCAAACTGAGTGACAGCAGTCCCCTGACACACAGGAGCTGAGAGCACCAGGTGAACCTGACCCCTGTATGGGACAGGTCCAGCACTGAAAGGTGCACTCACACAGCTCTGGGGGTACTGCTGCCCCAGAGGATTTTGTTTCTGGTTTCTCCATTCACATATTTCCCCATCTATGGATGTTTTGTTCTTTCTTGTGGTATCCCCCACATAAAAAAAAAGGGAAACAAACTGGTTGACTACCACCAGTGACCCTACCTGAATGGGAAAGGTACAACCTCTTTCTACAATGGCAATTGTGCATGCTACATCCAACAACTGTGGTAAGAATAATTAGAAGTGCAATGCTGATGTCTGCTTCCTTTTTTAAGAGCACATATTATCACAGACATGTAGGTTGCAAAATACTTATTGAACTGCAATGCCCCATTCTCAGTGAGAATATCCTACACAGCATATCTCTTCAGGAAAGATCTGGGTAAATAAACATTTCCTGCAGGGCAAACAAGAGAAACCAACAGTGTTTGCTAAGGTCATCATTCCATCTCCCCCATGGAGATGTCTCAGATGCATAAACTCTGAATTTGCCTGTGATACAGTGAGCTGCTGGGGTATACCAGCTACCAGGCTACTATTCAGGTTGCTCCACTCTACTATCCACTGCTATCCACTCCCATCTCCATCCTGGGGCACAGGCCCTGGCTTATGTCCCATGGCAGCTGCAGCACAGGGGCTGTGTGACCTAGCCTGGGTCTCACACTGATGTGAAGCTCAGACAAGGCCACAATGGGAAGTGAGAAATGCTCTAGGTAGCACAGTGGTTGAAGCTACCCTGTCTAAATTTAGGCTTCCTACATAATCACTTATACAGCACAAGTATCTTCCCCAAACCACATCAGAAACAATTTCATAGGTTAAACCCATGTTAACTCACACTGTGCCTGGAAGTGACCTAAGAAAGTAACTTTTTGAGCACAGTCTCAGAGTATCAGTGGCTTACTTTTGCCCCAGCTCTGCAGTCTGTACCTCACTGAAGCACCTGTTTCATTTTTCGTCAGCCCATTTATCATAGAAGCATTTCCTCAGCGTGTCCCCTATTGTGTCCTGTACATATTGTCATCACTAACAATGATGTGCACAAGCAGATTGTGCTCCTTCTGATTGTTTCCCTCTCACGGAAAAGGTGGCATAAACAGCACCTTGGGTATATCTGTAGATAAAAGAGTAACAACAACAGAGCACTCATTGCTGTGCGTAAACCCTTGAAGATCTTCCCGCTCCTCAGGGTGAGCACAGCCTGTTTCCTGGTAAGTGATTTCCAGCTACTAGTCCACCCTTATGAACTGGGGCCAACAGATACAACCAATTTCTCATCTGTGGCAGAAGGAACAGCTTCCATTGTCTCCAGCTTTTAGGCAAATGCCAAGTTTCCATTCTGGGACCTCATCCAACTACTTCTAGGACCAGTATGATTAGAGAGATGTCCAGTGTGCTCACTGCTGAGAGACACCTCCCTGCTGCCTTACCCAAACTTTTGCAGGAAAAGTTGGGCGCTACTAACCTTGATTTTTTTTTTCTTTCTTTTTGGTGTGTTACTAATTTCATAGCTTGATGCTTTCTACATTTGACAGCTCAGTGAAAAAGATCTCAAGATGCTATATTTAATTTAGAACATCTTGCATTTTTCACTGGATGAGAAAAACAGTATTTGCATCATATTATTCTTATCTCTTGCTTGCCAGATCCTCCAGTTTCTTCCTTGAGGTATTCCCCAGCCAAATAATTAATAATTTTAGTAAGCCAATCGTCAAGCCAAAACCAGAAGCCACCTTTTTCTGGGTGAAATTTTGGGCACAAAACAGTACCCTTGAACAGCTGGTCCTTCTCATGATTCCTACATCTCTGTAGGGTGTTTGGTGGGAGAAGAAATTACATTACAAGAGACCTTTGGGACCATGACAACATAGTACTGGGTACCCAGTTCAGTGTCAAAACTTCATATCAGTGAAAAAATAATAGATTCTTACTATGAACTTCCTCTTCCAAAAGAGAAGACAGAAGACACATATATTTTCTTCATTTTTCTTTCACTGTATGGGATATGGTGTTGTAAATGCTCTGCACAGGCAGAAGACTGAAATCTGTGTGAAAATAAAGAAAATATGCAAATATATAAGGAGAGGGTTCCAAAAGGAAGAAAAATTCTTCGCATATGAGGATGATTTAAGGCAGATAGATGGTCAACACAGTGACTTTGCAGTGCTGACTGAGTTCTGGTAAGGACATGGCTGGAATCTGGCCCAAATCCATCAGAAAGAGACTGCTGAAGAAACTCAACATTAGCAATTAGAAACTGGCCTGCAAAGGGAGGTTTCCAGTACAGAAAGGAGCTCGTGGGGGTAGCTAAAAGGCTAACCTGATTGAAAATCTAGTAGCTTTCCTCTTAGGCTACCCAGCAACAAAAACTCCCCCACTGCATATTAAAATCATAGAAGGAGAATTTCTTGGCAGCAAGTAAAACACTTAAGCAAGCCATGAATATCTCCCAAAAGGATTTTGGCATAGCAGCCTTAGAACAGTATGACCAAAACTGTTGCAAAAATGGCTTTATTTATGGTTATTAACAATCCTCTGAAACTGCCTATAAACCATTTATTGCCATTGACAAAGTAGGTCTGACAACAGTGGCAATTATTTCAGCTACATATGTGCATTTGCAAATGGAATCCAAACCTAAGAGATGTTTGATGGTTAGAGAAGTCTTTGGTGGCCTGACTGCAGATGCTTTCTAGGGCATTTAAGAACAGCGCAGGGGACTGAAAGTGAATATCAAGACTTACATAATCTGATTTTAAATACATGTGCAGCCTCTGGTGAAATGTGGTTCACAATTTCCAGAAATCTTGTTGAAGAGGGGACTCTGCACAAATTAACAAAGGTGCCATAGTGCTGTATTTCCAATCCCTGTTATCAGCCCAAAAAGGGAATTATCAGGATGAGATAGATCAAAGGAAATCTTCCCCAATGAAGAATCGTAAAGAGTGAAGCTTTACAAAGCTCACACTTAAAAGGATTGTATAGGGTCACGGAAGAGCCTTCCCCAAAGGGATGCTATGTGACACAGGCAAAGGTGCTGCCAGACCTTGGAGCCACTCACAGCCCCCTCTGTACCTGTACACAAAGTGGACCAGGAGCTACCTGTGGCCCCAAGGCCTCCTCATGCAGTGTGGCTGTGGTCCCTGTTAACAAAAACAGGGAAACTGCAGCCAAACTGTCAGTGGGGAGTGGTCCCCAGAACATGAGAATACCCAGAGGCAGGGCCAACCCCATGCCAGAGTCTGTGCCAGTTATTACACGGTACAGGTGACCTCATGCCTTGCTTATGGTGCTGTGCCCATGCCTTGTTGTATGTTGTGTTTCCATCCACAGAGACTCGCCCCACAAAATCTCTTCTTTACAATGGTGTTCCTGCCCTGTTTTCTTTTCTGCTTGCCTTGCTGAGGAGCAGAACCTTTTTTGCTTACATCATGCTCCAGTCTTGTACCACCACAGCTGAATTAATGAACAATATTATGTTGTGGATGCAGTTTTCTATGAGGGACAAAAATTCCCTATTATATTTTTTTTCTACTATCCCATGCTTCTAAGCCTCTACATGAGTTATTGTGCCTTTACTGTAACCTAGAGATATTGTGTGGCTTTTTGAATAAAACATCAAAAGCTTTCAGCACTGGAGATATTAAAAACATATTTCATTTGATTAATTAAAAAGAATTCTCTAAGGAAATATCTGATTTCTTGCACCATCCTCAAACATTATACACTCACATGACCTCTAGCCTTTCATTCCCTAGAGAGTACTTGCACAAAATCCTCAGGGTAGAGTATATTATAAGAGCCATGGAAAGAATGCGATTGTGCATTTCAGCCCCCATGTCCTCAGTTACTACCATGTAATTTATGTATTGCAAGAATGACAAGTTTTCCTTTCAGTAGCATAAACAGCTTGACCTTGATGTGCAGAAGTCCTTAGCTGGGTTGCTTCTACATCTAAGCTTAAATTTGCTGATTCAAAGTGAAGCTGCACAATGTCAAAGTTTGAATGAAATTTATTAGCAATATATCAATCTGTGCTAGACAAGAGATTTATTTTCTTGTGATTGTGTACCTAGAGCAGATAGAGTTCTCATTTATTACCACTGTCACTGTAATTAACTGGGAAGATCTGGCATTCTGATCTAAGCTCTGAGTCATTTTTGTGTAAATAAGTACAGGCCATTGGCTTTGAGGCATTATTTTAGTTTATTTCAACCAAAGTCCTGGCCATATGAGTCCACAATTTAGTCCAATTTAGTCCTTTCTTTATGATACCTCTTGAGGAACTTGCTGTGCACCATTGCTCACTGGACTCAGTGGTCACAGGTGAATGATTATTAAGCTTAGCTCTGTGACGGACAGCAGCAGACCATCACACAGAAGTATGATTTGCATGGCTTTCAGATAACCTCATCCGCAGTGAAGACTATACAAATGAGATAAGAACTAATTTTGAGATGATGCTCATGAAACTTCCCAACCACATGTAATCCATTTGCACCAAATCTGAAACATTTGAGGAATAGTTTTATTTTTATGAAACATTACTAAGGAAATCCGTCATGGTTTTTTTAAAATACAGGACTATCCTGTAGATACCTGAATCTAAAACAGCCATGGTTCTCTATCCCTTTGCCCCTGTCTATCACCTCCCTCAACAACAATATCTGGAAATTTCCAGGGCACAGGACCTCTGAGGACCTTATGGAATATCAGACATATATCAAGTGATGTGTGCTACAAGGTCTTGCAGGGAGACAGTCAATTAGGTGACATTTAGCTCATTAGTCTACAGTTCCAGATACCATCATATGTATCTGCAATTTTTAAAATTTATTTTACAGTTTTTACTTCTTGGATGTGATATATATAAAATAACAGAAATGTGTATCTAAAAATACACTAAAGCCATAGATTTAGAGTCACCTAACATTTTTCTCTTTTACTTTTCTCACATGGCCATCTAAAGTTGCTGGCTAATTTGCCACTATTTATAATAAGATCAGCCTTTTTAACAGCACAGTTATTGTGCATATAATGAATTGTTCTTAGAAAGTCTCCTGGTCCTCCATATCATCATTCAAAATTAAAAGGATTCCTTTTTAATTAAGTAGTGGGAGCTGTTCCATGAAATATTGCCAGTGCAGAAATTTTTGAGAAGTTAAATAATAAGTAAAGATAATTGAGAGTTGTTAGAAGGGAATGCTAGAATTTTAGATATTTGGAACTTGCTTGCATTACATGATAACTGATACAAATTAGGTCTCTGACCTTAAAAAAATTGCACTTACAGAGAAAGAAAACGATATCATTATACCCAGAATATGTAGAAAACTTTCCACCAATTCTATCTTCCATTTTAACCAAATCAGAGGATTTTCAGAAATGCTTTAACATATATAATGTTGTTAGGGATATTCTTTAAGATACTCTGTGTCATATTGCACTGCAGTTACCAATGATGCCCTCTTCTTGTCCCCATCTGGAATGCTTTGTCTGTTTCAGAGGAAAGACAAGGAATGGGCTATTGATACAGCACTGCTGAACTCCCCATTGATGCTGCCAGCAGAGTAGAGGCTCAGGCTGGGCAGAGCACAAAGGGAACTCTACAAGCTTATGCAAAAATGCTCCTCCTTACAGGAGGCACCAGTTTCCTTCCTTTACTGAGAAATTTATTTCCAGCATGGAAATGGCAACCATTTCATAAAAGCTCCCTGTAAACAATGTTTTTAAATGTTGTCATCCTTATTCCCTCTTTCTTAACTTTTCCACTTGAAGACTGTTGTCTACTACCAGGGATTTTGGTGTCATTTTCTAGATAAATATTAAGTATCTAATGTGACAAGCACATCACGGAAGTACTTGTCCTGCCTTCTTCCTTCATTCTTGATTAGAAGAAAATCTTTCCTTTTGTTGTTTGGTTTTGGGTTTTTTTTCCAGAGATCAAGGAAATAAATACATAAATCACTCCCTTGGGACTCCTTTTTCTGGCCTCTGCTCTGGAAAGCATGCAAACATGGGCTGCTGCCTTTCCCGCTCTGGGGGTGCTTTGGGCATTCTTACTAAGTATGGGATTAAGTTCCATCGCAATTAGTGTTGCCTTCTTCAGTGGATTTTTCCTATGGAACTTAGTGAGCAATCACAGTAAAACAAATTAGGTGAACTATGTACTGAAAGAGAGTCAGCTTGTTGATGTTTCAAAGCAAATCAGAAAGAAAATCAGTTCTAGGGGTAGTGAATGGATTTTTTATTCATGGTTCAACAAACAGGAAATAATGACATCTTGTGAAGAGGTGAGAAGTTTCATGAAACATATTTAAACAAAGGCACTAGGCTAAGACACATTTCATTTTTATAAAGGAAAATTGCATGAATCACATGAATATAAACCATCAAGATGTTTGTACGTAGAATAATTTTTGAGGGGAAAATAACTGAGATTTTGTGAAACATTCTATGCATTAAAACATCTGCGGATATACTACAAAATATGTACAGGACATCTCCATTTTTTAGAGAATATAGGCTAAATCCCTAACTCACCACAGTAAATACTCAGAATGAAGAAAGGAACTTCAAAGGCAGGGTAAAGTTGAATGAAATATACCTACCTTGCAGACATTCTAGGCATTACATAGAGCACACAGCAGAGGCTCTATTTGATCATAAAGGAGCCTGAAAGAACGAATAATGAGAGTATTAAGCTGCTGGCATTGCTTTTTGAGCAAGAGGGTTCATCTGAGCTCAGTACAAACTATAAAACTAATGCAGCTTGGAGTCTCATGCTAAAGCAGCTGCCTGGACACCCCTCCTGCAGCAGACCTATGCATTGGCACCTTCCAAAGGGACAATCTGAATTACCCACTCATTTTCTTTCTGACAACTCACACAGAAAATTAGTGTAGAGATGAGTGTGTCACATTGGGGTGCCCTGCACTGCTGCCCTGGGCAGCCAGAGCAGATCTGCACTCACATGAGGCTGCTGAACAAGGTGGAGAACAGGCTGTGGAGCTGCATTATGAATTGCTTGGACTTCAATTCACAACTCAAACTCTCAGTTTTGATAATGATAGTTAAAAACTATGGCTCAAAGTAACTCAGCACCTGTGAAAATTAGGCCACCATCCAATTTTCACCTTGAGTCATACATTTCAATGAAAATCAATCAGACATTTTTTCCAAACCAGTGTGTTTTTAACCAAGTCAACGCAGCACTGTGCTGTAACATTAATAAGTGCAAGTCATATGCAGGCTATCAACTTCAGGCACCTATTGAGGTTTTGACATCTATTGGTTTTGCGCGGCCTGGCTCTTGGTAGTGGGGTGGCCACAGAGGTGGCTTCTGTGAGAAGGTGGGTTGTCAGCCTCAGCAAAATTATTCCTGTCAATCACCTGAAGGACCCAAACTACCCCCTACACAGTCAGAGTAAGATCTAAGTGATTCTGAAGACCTCAAAAAAAATAAGTCAAAAGGTCTATGTTGGGATCACTGTACCGGTCACTATGTCAGAAGCACTTCCATAGGATTATTCATGGTGTTTGCACACACACTTATCAATGCTGGATTGTTGTTGCTAGCATATTGCTGTTCCCAGAAAACAAAAAGTAAAAAGTCTTTTTGATTCTGTTAAACAGGCAGATAATTACTTGAATGTTACTGACACTGAAAGCAAGGAGCTATGAGAGTGATCAAAGCAGCGTCACAGTTTTCCCAATGCCAAAGCATGTTATTAAACAGAAAACACTTCTAAGAAAGGACACATACTATTTACAGAAATAATAAATCAAGCCTTGGGAATAACTTTTCCACAGAGTAATTTTTTTTGTTGTTGACATATAATGTTTTAGAACAGCCTAATTTTTTTGCCCATTCA
This sequence comes from Corvus hawaiiensis, assembly GCF_020740725.1. Lineage (NCBI taxonomy): Eukaryota > Metazoa > Chordata > Aves > Passeriformes > Corvidae > Corvus > Corvus hawaiiensis. Next base: position 32,021,430 of record NC_063215.1, read on the forward strand.
TTTGTGGTGATCATAAATGACTAGAGTTTGCATGAAAAATGCATAAATACTGTGAAAAACAGGGAAATATCAAGACAATTTTATTGACTTGTGCATGCCTCTTCTATTTCTTGGTAATTGCTGCTTTGCTGTGTGATTAAATCAAAGACTCTTTGCAAAGAAAGAGGAAGAAATTAAAAAGCAGCAAAGATCAGACAGTAGCCCAAAGTAAATAATGTCAAAGATTATAAGACAATAGCAGATGCCTCATCAGTTGTGAAATAAACACTTTCTTTGTTTAAGATCAAAACGCATACTGAATTCTAAACACGCTGGTATTAGAAAAGGGTCGGGATTGTCAAGTGGACTGACAGTCCTTCTTAAAGAGACTTGCAGGGGTTTGTCTAAATGAGTATTAAAAGACATTTTGGCCATCTTTGAGACCATATTCCTGAGCTGCCCGAGGAACAACCTTGAAAGCCCTGGGTAGCCAGTGGTAGAGGTTCCTGGAGAGAAAGAGAGACCAGGGCTAACCCTAGGAAAGCCTGGCAGCAAAGCCAGGCTCATGCAGAGCAGCTGCTGCCCACAGTTTCTTGTGGAACCCACTTGGACCATGCACAGCCACCCCAATGGGGAGCAGGAGATACAGACAGAGGGTATGGGGAAGGATGAAGATGTAGATGTGAGCAGGGATAGGCATGAGCTGGCACTGGGAGGTCCACCTGCCTCGTTAATGCCTAGGAAGGGCTCTCCCTGGGAACAGAGAGCAGCTTGGAGAACATAGCTTAGCCCCATCTGGGAGCTGGCAGAGGTTTGAACAGCTGGAGCTGCTAAAGCAGCCAAACTGACCCCAACTCAGCCCTGACCTCAACGATGAACTCGAAAGGGACAGAAAGGATACAAGTACATCTCACCTCGTAACTATGTGGTACACAACATGAGCTTCCAATGGAAAAATTCATAAGAATGTGAACTTTGATTTTAGTGGTGTTTTAAGCTGGAATTTTTTCTCCAAATTGCTACTACGCATTTCCCAAACTTTTTCCCAGGTCTGCTCAGTATCCTAAAGAAACATTTATGTTTCCCATAGGAATCAAACAAGGCTATAGCTTTTCACAAGCTTTATTGAGCTGTGGTATTGAGTGTCTGCCATAATGAAGGAAATTCATATCAGTGGAATATTAGAAAGAAAAAAGGTGATTTATTAGGGGCAGCATCTCTTCTTCAAGCTGGCTTAAATTTATAAGAATTCTCCAGCATCTGTCTAAAAATTTTGTGGAGCTTTTTATCCACAAGGGAGCAACATGGAACACTATAATTGCGCCACTCAGTTCTCAAAACAGTTCTGCAAAGATATACTGTGGTAAGGAAGCCCTTTTATTAATGACACTGTACTTGGCAAAGGACCCAGGAACAGTATCTGTGAGACAACCATACAGAAACATGTTTATTTTAAACTTTCAGGTTGGAGTCTCCTGTTTCACTGGGTTTAGATGGCTATAGCTCTTGTGATCTGAGCAGTGTTTTTCCTAATTTATACTGGCATAACTGAATGGATTCAAACCATAGAGAGTCACTGGAAATACCAGTAGCATAAAAAGCTCTGGTTTTAATATGGCACTTATAAATGAGCTGGGAGATTTCCACACTGGGAGAGGTAACTGGAGATGCTGATCAGATGTGACACCTGGAAAGTTAGTGTTATGGAATACTTACCATGTCCTGAGATGGTGATTTAGGTAATGTATATACCAATCAAACTAATTATAAAGTTTATTTTAGCTGTTCACATTTCTGGTCAGGAATCCAAATGTTATTGAGGCAGGATAGGTGGAGAGGTGTGTATTTTACCAATAAGATAAGCCGAGTCAGGAGTGAAGCTCATGAAAGAGTGCAAGAAAAAAACATTCCTGGCATCATTGTAGTCGTGACTTACGGTAATACCATGGAAGGAGAGATTTCAAAGTTTTGTATGAAAAATTCACTTTTACAATTTAAAACTTATTTTTTAATGGTTGCATTTGATTGTTTCATATGGAGTTAAACTTATTACTGACTTGGCTATAAGCCATCTTTTTTTATTAAGTTGCTCTGTCAAAGATGAATTCACCTGTTTTTCAAAGCTACAGATGTTTCTCATAAATGTACCAGTACAGCAACAGTAACAAAAAAAATATGTTCCCAAGTGTAATGAACTAGCCAGATTCATTAAAAAAAAACCAAACCAACCAAAAAATGTGTATGGCTGAACATTAAATCCGAGAAGAAAACAATGCAGCAATACCAGTTCCTGAAGATGCTGTACAAAACTGTTTATGCCAAGGTTATGCCAAGGAATTATGCCAATTCCTATAAGATTTAGAAAGTACCATGAAATTTTCACGCACTTTTGACTGACAAATAATATTTTTCATCTTTAATTTGCAGTCTTCCTGAAAAAGGAATTTGAAAAAATGTCCTGAAATCATTTGTGTCTGACTGTGCTTCAAATCTGCTTGTAATATAAACCCCTGAAATTATTTACTTGAAGTATTTCTGAATGACTAAACCTGTTTTAAATAACAGCATGAATGTAGGCAGGGATCTAGGACTGGGAAGAAATCTCTTCTGTTACTGAGGATTACTGAATCCCATCCTTTTTTCTCTGTTTCATGTCACGCTTTCATTTTACACTCTCTTCCTCATGAAGCAGAGACACTTATGCATGAAATACACTGACGATGAGTGAAATTCTTCTGGGCACTTGGACTTTATGCAGTTGAAGAAAGATGATTTGGGAGGAAAAGCACCTACCCCAAAAAATTTTCCTGTAGTTCACATGCCTTCAAAACATGTATGATGTATGGGCATCCATGACCCTGCCCTTCTTGCTCCATTCACATTCCAGCACATTTTAAGCTTGTAATCCTCTTGGTCATGCATCAGTACCTGTTTTGTTTGTGTACTGAGGTACACTTCTGAGATTTCTAGCTAATTCCCAGATGAGAACTCTGCAGAGGTGGTGTTTAGGAAATGGTAAAGGATCCATTGTTTTTCAGGTAAATAGATACAGTAACTTGGCTTATGTTCCTCTGGCAAAGGAAGGCTGAAATACCTACATGGCTCTGAGGTTTAAGGTGGCAATTATTCATTTCTGGTAAAAAAGTATTTTGTTTATTTTCACCTGTAATAAAGTATTGGGTCATTCCATAGCCTCCTTATTAAATGAAATGGATCTTCTCCTTTGTCTTCAATGTCAGGTTGATCCATAGTGGTAAAAGAGTAACAATATAACTTCAGCATCTTTAGATTCTGCCATTACATCCATTAGTTCATCACTTTCCTGTAAAACAGAGAATGTGATGAAAAACCATGGGACATCAGGAATAAACATGCTGGTACTCAGCTATTAATTAGTTTCAAAAACTTCCTTTCTAATTTTTACTATTTACTCTGGGACTAGCCAGGCATTTTATGACACGAGCATAGATGCACACAGGTGCATCGAACAGTTCATAAACTGATGAAGGTCTGTCACGCTTGATACATAGTCCTTCTTTTTCCAGAACCACTGTGCAGGCTGTTAGAAAACACTAAGGAAGAGATTTTTAAATTTCTCTTATTTAGTCTGCTCTTGTCTTTTGCAGCTGACACCAGTCTTGGAACAGATGATGTTTATGATGACAAAGGGTGCCAGTGTGACGTGTCAGTAGAAGATCTCACCCCTGCTCTTAAAACTGTCATTAGAGCTATCAGGTGAGTAGAAAATACTGAATGAATAAACACTCAAGTTTTCTTCAGTTATGATACTAATAAATTGCATGTCAATTAAGAAAATGATAGTTAATTGAACTTATTACATGGCTATATTTGTTACATAACTAATGCTAACATATTATGCTTCCTTTCTATCTATTTTAGTTAGATTAAAACATCAGTTCTGTTATCAGCTTTTCAGTATCTAAAAAAGTTACATGATTTGACACAGAAAAGAAAGAGAGTAATGGATGCTGGTTTCCATTATATTTTATGTTATCCAAACTACAGTTTGACATAATTTTACTGAATATGCATCACCTTGCCTGGAAAAGTTATTTCCTTTAAAAGTGTAGGGTTTTATTGCATTTCCATATTCCTGAAACTGTCATATGACTTTTACTGCAAATTTCTTCTGGTAAGAACAGAATAATTACATTCATTCAACTGTGCAAAGCCTTGCCTACCACTATCCACTGAACTAAGTATAACCCAAATAATTTAAAATGAATAGTCTCCTTTTCCAAGAAAGTGGCAAACTGTATTGAAACTTAAAAAGTTACCTGTATTGAAACCTTAAATGTATCATTCACCCTCTTGAGACTGCCAAGGCTATTCATCTTCCAGAGTATTTTGAAGTGTAAATCCTGACGGGCAATATCCCCACCATAAAAGTGTACATCAACAAGCAAGGAGAGCTCAAGAATTCCCTATCAGCCGGCAGCAAACCTCAGGTTATTGCTGGGGGTCACTCCACTGGCTCTGCATCACAGTCACATCAGTGTCCAGCACCTTTCTTGGGTGCAGGAAGGTAGGCAGACAGACAGGCAGCAGCCAAAAGGAATTTCTGCAAAAACCTATCAAAAGATGATGTTTTCCTGTACAGAAACCCTTGCCTGGGTTTTCTCAGCACTATAGGAAGAAAAAACTCAAGCTTTTTATCACATTATTTCATGTAGTGATAACTTATGGGCTACTTGTATTTCCTTCCCTTTTTTCCATTGAGTAAAATGAAGACAGATAGTGAGTAAGGCTGTTTCTAAAACTTTTCTACTAGCACAGGCAGCTTGACAGATCATTTGCAGACATCTTTTCCAACCATTTTTCCAACCTGCCTGGAAATGACCTCACAGGATGATTCAGATACCAGGCCTGTGTCCACAGCCACTGCAACTGGCAAGCCAAACATCACAGTTGAAAACCATCTCTTGCCAGCAATGTTTCAGCATGTGACAGAAATCCTTTTTTCACAGTGGACACCCACCCACAAGGCAAGCCTATTCCCTCAAATGGAAAATGCTCACATTAGGAACAGTCAGCATAATCCATTGACTTTGGTGTCAAAGATGCTTGTCTGTGATGCTGCATTTTAAACAGACTGGGTGACTCTTGGCTCCAGGTTGACCTTGCCACTCGTCCTGGCAAGGGGTACTCATTTTTCATACTGTCCAAATTCCTTAAGATTGACTTGACAATTTAATACTTAATTCATGGAGCTCATTTTCTAAGGGGCCACTGGATTGTTCAAAGCATCATCGCCATTTTTGCTTGGTGCTCTTGGTCACTATTAGCTCAAATGAAAAGTAACCAAATGTGAAGGTCGTTGTTAGGAAACTTTCTCCACAGTACCATCCACAGAAAGGTTCTAATAAGAAGAGCAGAAGTGTAAGAGTTTCCTTGTTTCAGACATGCACTATTTAACTGATGAGAATCAAATTTTTATATTATCTCCAACTTTTACTCTGCCTGCTTGGCTTCCCAGAAAAACAACTCATGTCACCATTGAGGCTGAGAGTAAGAATCTCCACTTGTTATCAATTAGCCATGAATGTCCCCCATCTCCCTGCAAATTTTAGTGTTTCACAAGATTGCAAGCGGCGCACGCATCTTGCTTCAGAAACTTACCTTTGCTTGACATCTGTAAAGCAGTAATATGACATGATCTTGAGACTTCTGTATATGCTATACTTTAATCTCTCAAAATCAAGAGACTGATAATTCAGTTCATCAGGTAGCTGATACACCTCTTTCTGATTATTCAGAGTATCTGTTACCAGACTACACTGGGATCTATGCAAACATCTGAAGAAGGATCTGAGACTCTATATAGTAACTGTAGAATTTCAAGATGATAACATCTGCCTATATGGAAACTTTGTGCCTCATTTTGAAGTTTGTTTTTAGAAAGGGCTTTGAATTGCAAAGGCAGTGGGGGAGGGTGAAGGCTGGTTTTCATTTCATGTTGGTATACAGAAGCAGGTGAAGACAGAAGGCACTTGCATAGTTTCATGAAACACTATGAAAAGACCCCAAATATAAACACAGACAGTTGAATCCATTCTTGATACATCAACTTGAAAAATTGCTATAAGTGAGACTAATTATTTTTTCCTGCTTAGACCTGGCTACAAATTGTTTTACAGAGACACAAATGGCCCTTTTGTTTTAGGGAGAAATGAAATTAACAAAATTAATTCGTGCCTGTGGGTTTACAGAGGTAGGTCCTCTCTCAGTTTTGGAATCAAATCATTTAGGGTGGGGTTTTTTTTCTGTGCAAGGAACCTAAAATATGCTGCTTACTCTCAGGTTGGACAGCCTTGAAATAGCAAAAGACAAAAACTGGTTTATTTATGATTTTTCATTTTGGTAATTTCAATGTCTACTGTGTCAGTTTTGACCTTGTTTACTTATATTTTTCCAGCACTACTTTATTCTTCAAAACAGCTTTTTAAGTAAACAAACCCCCAAACCTTGATTTTTTTATAGTCAAAACAGAGGATGGAGAAAATAGTCCTTTCCTGAAAAAGTTCTTAACATTTTGGCCCTTTCCAAAAAAGACAGTACTCTCAACTAGTCCTACTGAAAACCTACCAGGCAAACGTGTCTGGTAACATGTCAAGCTCTCAATCTGCTCTCAAAGCCTCCTAAACTGAGTCTTTTATCTCGTGTGCTGCCTGCTCCATCCCCTCTTACTCCACAAGCTCTCTGTCAGGAAAGATCAACTGAGGGAGTAGGGAAAGTAAGGAAAAGCTGCTCAATGGATTTGCACAATGTTGGGTGCGTAGGGAGCAGATGGGTAGTGTGGTGAAACATGGTGTGCACCACAGCATGCCTTGGGCCCACTCAGGATCAGTCCTGCTCGTCCGCAGCCTCCGGCTGGGATCAGAGCAGTGCACAAAGCAGTCCACTGAGTCTTTGTGTCAGCAGGTTCTGTAGCACTACTCAGCCATCCCCAGTCTTGTTGTGAAGAAAAAGCCATTAATATCCTGCAGAGCTCCTGAAGACTAACAAAAAACATTGCATTTTCCAGCTCTGTTAGCTCACAATGACGAATGTGTATAAACGAGGCTAAAAGGAAGATTAGGATACCTTGTTTCCCTATATTGTGATATCTCTGATCATTTTCCATAGCAAGAGGCACTCATTTCAATAATACTCTCCACAACGGAAAAGATGGAATTACTGTACTATTTATGGAATACAAAATGAGATTTGAGAACCATAAGTAAATATGCAATAGAAAATAACTGCAATGGCAGGAAGATGAACACACTGACCTAATGGGTCTTTTCTCTCTTTAACTCTAGTGATTGCAAAGATATGTTTTCATTTGTTGCTAATAAAAAAAAATTATAACTGTAGCTAAATGTAATGAAACTTGAGAATTCTAGAGCTGATAAGCTGTATAGTTGAACAGTCATACATATTTAACAGACAAAGATGGAAAATATAATTTACCATTTATGTTCAGTGTTTACAATGTTTCTGCAACACCTATAAAATGTATTTTTAGTAGCCATTTTGAATTTGTTCAATGTGATGTTTCAGAACCACCTCTTTCTTCTAAATACAAACACATTGTTTATTTTCTGCCAGATGGTCTTCAGAGACTAGGCAAGGCTCTTATACATGTGTTTGGCTAGGACAGCACTGTACTTGGGGGAAAACAATGTTTCTGGCTGCAAGGGGATGAGTCAGGTCAGGACACAAGAGAGAAGACAATTTTGACTCACATGCCTCACATGTAATAGAACTGTCTTTCAAGCACCTTTGTCGGCTGGCCTCTCTGTGTTGGATCCTGATCTCTTCTTCACATTGCAGTTTTACCAGGAAAAAGTGATATTTGGCAAGGTAAGGGTAGAGAGACAGAGGAACCAGCACAGCCAGATCGCTGCTCACCTGCTATCCTGATGTAGTAGGTGAGCAAACAAACTGTAGTCACTTCATCTGCTTATGGGTAAAACAACCTGTCTTTTAATACTCAAGGCAGCAACCATGTATGATTCTACCTGAATCCCAGTAGAATGAAGCTCTCTTTCTTCCTGAGATAATGACAAGACTGACAAGGCACAGCTTTAAAAATAACGGCATGAGTATGACAGGGTTGCACAAAGGATTAGAGATGTTCTAACTTGGTGCCAGTCTCGGGAAAGTGCACTAAATGACAAGCAAAATAGCTTTATAACACTTTTTTTTTTGCTTATCAAGGCAGTTTGATAATGCAAATTAAAATGCAGTGAATGCCAGGGAAGATATGCAACCTGCATGTACAAAAACCACTGTAATTTTAGAGTAATGCTGATCCCACATCTGAGGACAAATAAATTAAATGGGTGCTGCTTTTGGCTGCTATGGGTCAATAAGACAAAAGTTGGTATTGGACCTGTAACTGTCCACAAATTATCAGGGTACGTAAAGATTAGTGGGAGCTGTGGTTTAGACATTAATTCTAGACAAAGCACTTTTATATATTGGTCTGCATCAACAGATGACTTTTTTTCTGCTCTTCCTTGGACGTATCACTGAAACAAGCTACTTTTTAATTACTAATTCTTACCAGAACACTGTCGTGCTTACGGCATCGGTGGGTTTACAACCGCGTATCGTCTGTCGCATTAGACTTGAGTTACCAAATACCACCTTGCTCCATGGCACACAGCGCTTCAAGCACGCGAACAATGTTTGAAAGAGCCGTGGGCCTGCACGGCCCCGCTCTCAGGGCCTCGGCTCGGGCTGTGGCGGGCCTCGCTCGCCCCCTGCCGGTGCGGCTGGGAAGGGCAGCCCGGGCCGGGCAGAGCTCGGGGTGCTGCTCCGAGCAGCGGGCGGTGCGTAACTTGGTGCTCGTTCTCCCTTTCTTGAAGGCATAGGCACCCGCCTGCGCCCGCATAACTGAGCCCGTTGATTTTAGCCCACAGGAACTCACAGTGGAGGTAGTTGTACATAATCTGTTAGGATGGGCGTCCAAACATGCGGAATCATACAATGGTTTGGGTAAAAGTGACCTTAAAGATCATCTAGTTCCAACCACCCTGCTATGGGCAGGGACACGTCCCGCTTGGGTGCTCCAAGGTTGCTTGAGTCTTGAGAGCAGGTTACTCACTCAAAGCTCCATCCAGCCTGGCCTTGAACGCTGCCAGGGATGTGGCATCCACAACTTTCCTGGGTAATCTATTCCAGAGCCTTACCATCCCCACAGTAAAGAAAGTTAATTACACAGTGATTTCAAGACATAGGAAGACAATTAAGTTTTTAAACTGACAATAAATAACTATGGAGGTTCAACCAAATTTAGTAGCAAAGCAGTTGCAAGCCTCCGTCACTGAAAGAATTCAGTTTTTCTTTTTCTTAATTACCTTGCAGGCTTTTAAAATTACAGCTTTTTTATAATAGTTTGATTTTTTTTGCACAATTTATGTAAAATTTTGCATATTTGAAGAAAAATAAGTAAGCAATATGGGTCTGTTCCAAACCCTGCTGTAGTTAATGAAGATGGAATCACATGAGCTAATACATAAACCAGGAATAGTATAGTTACAGCTCACTGATATAGCTGTGATGACTTCTGTGTTTGACTTCTGAACATTATGAACAAACTGCCTTGATAAGCAAAAAAAAAGTGTTATAAAGCTGCAAAGCAGTTCTGTGCTAACTGATTAAGAAGCTTCCATGGCTGTTAATACAAATTAGTCTTCTGCCTCTTCTCTTGTAAAATCACCCAGTTGTGGTAAATTCAGTTGTCTCCACCTATGCCATTAATAGTCTGGTTCTTCTTTTCTAATAGAGTTTCATCTTTTCACTTTATCAAATGCATGAAGTAAAAAATTGTGACCACCAAAACATAATAATAACAACAACAAAATTATTATACTGTCTTGTATGTCAGCTACATTATTCATTTTTTGGAACCTCAATAAAGAACTAGATTCAGAAGATTAGGTTGTCAGGGTCTTAAGAACCAACATCTTGGCACAATTTGACAGCTAAAAGAAAAAAAAAAATACATCTGCATCCCACATTCATCACAGCTTCACAGGCTTCCAGATTACAAAAGATGCCAAAAGCCATTGGTCTGTAGAATTAGCTGGTAATGCAAAAGAGGAAAGTCCATGATCTGATATATTTGAAAGTGCATGGAGATCAGTCCTGAACTGTCAAATTGATGGACTTCTAACAGGCCTTTTCCATTTTTATTTTCTATAATCAGAATCATAGTTCAAGCTCTACACCAGTGACAATCTCATTTTTAACTGAAAGTTGCCAGAATGGGAAATATCAATAAGCTAAGTACTGTGAGAAAAGGTTGACATTATCTGTAAGAATATTTATGTATGACATAAAAATCAGTAGAGGATCACTATATGCTATCAATGCAAATCTACATACCTATTATCATAATGTCTGTCCTAACTACATGAAGTATGGCTTTTCTAAATTCCACTAAAACATTACTAATCTATTTTTATCAGAGTGTGAGCCATGCTTTGGTTTTTATTATAATTTGTTGTCTTACAGCTGCTAAATACATTTAATAAACACAGAGAGAATATATTATCATGAATACTGGCATTTGGAATAGGATACCAATTTACAGTCTCTGCTTTTTCAATTGCAATAGATAGCAAATTATCAGCAGTGTGGCCCTAACGGGAATTCATAAGCTCTGCAGCACAGGCCGGAATGGCTAACACACCTGATCCCTTGTCTTCTCTCCCAGTTCTTATGTACACCAAGGACAACTTCAGGCTCTACCAGCTGACCTGGAAAATCATCTCACTGTCATTCACTTTCCAAATTTGTCATTTTTATTGTTTAAAATTTGCGATTTAATATCAAGCTTTGCATTCTAAGAAGAGCTACTCAGTGGACATCACATGTTCACATCACATATCACAGAAACTTGTGCAAGTCTCACATAAAAACACATATGCCATTCATTAATTTTGGATATTTACTGTTATCTGAAACTTACTATTCTGCAGTGAAAAACTCATGAATGCTAATTAAGCAATGATTCCCATAGATTCCAGTTGGGAACAAACATGAAAACTTCTCTTCGGCCTGCAAAATTTGATCTTAAGTCAGCAAAATAAATTGAAAACAAATATTTAGGCCTGAATGCTAATTAAAAAATAAAAACCAATGAAAAATTAATTGGGTGCATAATTTTTTTTTTCACAAAGGGGAGAGCAAGGAACTTAAAATGAACACCAGAAAAAGAATACTGTTATTTAAGTTTGTGTAATCGATTCATTAGAAAAATCTTTCCTCTAACAAGAATTAGCTTATGCACAAATGTAGCTTATATGATATCCCACTCAAGTCAGTGAAACTAATCCCAGTTTTAAGTCAGACATGTACTTCAGTACCTTTCATATCAGGCACCTAGCATAAAAAAGTCAGACAGGTATATACTGATATACTAAACACGCTCTGCAGTCTTTAAAACAGTGTTACCTGATCTCTCGAACAACAGTTCAAAGGCATAGCTACAGTGCATTTGTACTTAGAAAAACAACCATGTGAAAGTTTACCTGCACAAGCTGTATTGAAAACACCTCAAATGAGCTATCAAATTTTGTCAGTGAAACATACCTATGGTTCCACAACTGTTGAAAATTAACCTGTAAAATGCTTTTCCCCCACAGAATTATGAAATTTCATGTTGCAAAGAGAAAGTTTAAGGAAACACTTCGCCCATATGATGTCAAAGATGTCATTGAACAGTATTCAGCAGGTCATCTAGACATGTTATGCAGGATTAAGAGTCTTCAGTCACGGTAAGGAAAGAATTAGTCCCACTCTGCATAAGCAGCTAATGTCATTCGCTGCATAATGTATATTGGCAAAGTTTAACATTTCTGTGTTACGCGGCCTCTCTTTCTGTGAACACAGCTGAGCCACAAATTGAATTGTGGGCAAAACCAAGCAAAAAGCACATGTATCCAAATTGTCCTCAGAAAATGGAAGTCTGAACAATAGAAATGGTAATCCTTTATCAGTAAAGTCCATTTGTAAAGGACTTCAGTCAGGATGTTGCCAAAAGGGTGAGGAAGTCATTGAGAACTGCCTCTTTCCCATCCCATACTTCCTATTTTCATATAAAAGAAATTGAGAACTACAGGTAATGCAGCGTTTATGTAGGTTTTATGTTATCGATTCCCAGCAATAGTAATTACAAAAACCAAAACAAAGAACATTACATCATAGTTATCATTATCAGTGAAGGTTAGGGATTCCTGCTTAAAACTGACAACTCTCCCAGGACTGGATGCTGTTGTTAGGATGGGAGAGCTGGGAGTGGCACTGGTATGTCTGTTTCTCCACAACTTCAAGTTGCTGGAGAGGTGACTTCCTCTCTCCCCCTTTCAGCAAGCCTAGCCCTGGCTTTCCCAGATGATGGCTAAGTTCTGGCTCCTGGTTAGTGCCAACAAAAAAGAAAAGCAGTCTAATATGCTCAAAAATCACTCCTTTTTTTTTTTCTTTTCCCTTAATTAATAAAATTATGTTTGTCTTCTTCCTTGAATGCTTTTCTGAAGTACTGTGATTTTAATTTTTAACATATAAATATAGCAAACACTTCCATATCTATGCCAGTTCCAGGAATCGCAACAGCTTTTGGTTTCTCTTACAGCGTTGACCAAATTCTTGGGAAAGGACAAATCACAGCAGATAAAAGAAGCAGAGAAAAGAATCCTGCAGAGCATGAGACAACTGATGACGTCAGTATGTTAGGGCGGGTAGTCAAAGTGGAGAAACAGGTAGAGTGATTATCTGTGTTCCTTTGTCTTGCATTATTACTCATGCCTTTTCTGTGTTTTATTGCCAGTTTCAAAAGCTGAACAGGTAAAATTTTTTTTTCTAATATCTGCTTCATTTATATGTTGGAATAAAAATTATACGAATTGTATTACCTTAACCTTTTTTTCCCTTTTCTCTGCTTCCTTATAAAAAATGTACATGGCTTTTGACATTCTTTTTTTAAGGGTCAATAGCATACATCAAGCTACTTACATTTTTCTCTTCAGCAGTTACATTTTTCCTCTTTTCTTGGGTTCCAAATATTTTAAATTAATATTTGGCACTAACGTTGACCTTCTCCTCTCATATAGGTACAATCCATTGAGTCAAAACTGGACTGTCTATTAGATATTTATCAACAAGTTTTGCGAAAAGGATCTGCATCCGCGCTCACTTTGGCTTCATTTCAAATGCCAGCTTTCGAGTGTGAGCAGACTTCTGATTATCAGAGTCCATCAGACAGCAAAGATTTGTCTAATTCTGCACAACTTAGTGGATGTGTATCCAGATCAGCTAGTGCCAATCTGCCTCGTGGCCTACAGCTTATACTGACACCAAATGAATTTAGCACTCAGGCTTACTATGCTTTTAGTCCAGCTATGCATAGTCAAGCAACACAAGTGCCAAATGATGGACCTGCAACAGCTAATAATACATCAAACCAAATAAACCAGACAACTAAGCCAGCAACTCCGACAACATTACAAATACCACCTTTCTCATCGATGAAGCATATCAATAGGCCTGAGCCCGTCCATATTATTCCCGTAACCACGCATGAAAATATTACTAATGTCACCGCTTGCCTTGTTGCATCAAAGGATAATGGACAAACTGCACAGCCAAGTGCATCAAAGGATCTCACATGGAGAAAAAGTCTGGATACAGAAGGGGAACCTTTGCTCTCAGTTAAACCTGTGGTGCAGATGGATTTAGGAAAATCTTTATCTGTACAAAACCTTATACAGCCAACGGAAGAACTGAATATACAGATTGCTGGCAGTGACTCCAGTGGTTCCAGAGGTAGCCAAGATGTATACTCCAAATGGAGGGAGTCAAAATTATTTATAACGGATGAAGAGTTGGAGACAGAGGCAGGGACAGAGACTACAGAAGCCATCTCGCGCCCGTTAGTGGAAACAACTCTCTCTGCTGACTCTCTAAGGACTGGAATATCAAGATCATCTCAAAACATCTGCAAGCCAGGGGATGGTACAGAAGCACTCAATCTGCTCCACGTCAAACTTAAATAACTTCTGGCTTTCTTCATTGGCTGGGTCATTCCTCTAGTCATACATATCATAGCATGAACTGTTTTGAAAGCCCTTTTAGTGAGAGAATCACAAAAATCAGGATGAATCTGCAAAGCAGTTGAATGAGCCCATATTTCCTAGTTGCATGAAAATGCATGTCTAAGCAATGGCTAACATCCAAATTTACACCTACAGTACGGCAGCCTTTCATGTAGTACAGTAGGTTTAAATAACGAGTTGCCTACAAAGCTAATGCTGCAGGATGTATCAAAAAACAAAAATTTGAGCATTTAGACCTAGTGCTGTTTCTATGGGGCAGAAGTAAAAATCTTAAGGTTTAAAGCACTTTGCTTCTGAACTAATTGAATATATATATATATAATGTCCTGATTTAGATGATAGTTTATGTTTACAACAAAAAGATTATCTACAGCTGCTAGCAAGGTACCAAGGAAATGAGAAACATGGGGTTAGAAATGACTGCAAGTTGCAAGATACACACATTAGCTCATCAGTAATCAGTTATTTTTAGCTCTGAAGAACAGTATGTTAATATCTGATTTTTGGTGATTTAGTGCTGTGGCAGAAGTACCTGACACACCACTATCACATTGTTCTTTATAACAAGAACTATTTTGTTACAAAAGCTTTATATTTTAAGGATTGGGGCTGGCCTCAGAAGTGGACAACATGGGTGACTGCACTGAAGATTGAAGGGAATCTCTCCTTCTTCATTGAGAAGTCTCATTGAGAAGCTGACTTGTGAATCTGAACCATTTTGGCAGCAGTAGGTGAGGGAAGGAAGCAGGCACTGCCTTTATTGTAGAAGCAATATTTCCTTCTTGTGAAAATTTTGGCAATTTTACTTGCAGTCCCAACCTGATACTACAACAGCACTTCATAAGGCTGGAAAATAAGGGAAAATGAGGAACTGAAATACAGAGTAAAACTAAAGAGGACAGAACAGGGGAGAGAAAGACAACACAGTCAATGGGAAAATAAATAAATAAGAATATGGATTTAGATGGGCAGGAAGGGAAATCAACCCAGAAAATAAAACAAGAAAGGTAAAGAAGGAAAAAGTCACATTTTTTTTTCACAGATAATGATTGTTAATAAAAAAAAAAAAAAAGCAAAAAAAAAAAGCCATGCAGGCAATCAGAAATTGAAATAGTAGTAGAGAAAACCACCTTAACTAAAAAAAAAAAAAATAAGGCAAGGGTTTGTTGCTTTTTTAATAAAAGGAGAAGAGGCGAGAGGGAAAGTGATCCCATTCTTCTTATAGCTAAACACTGTGTCCCATCTACAGTCATTTCTTGTTAACTTTCTAACACAGGACTCTCAGACTCCTTCCTGCTAAAACCCAAATTTTCAAATTCAAAGCCTACATCAGACTGAGCATTCCTGCTGATACATCCTCTTTTTTTTCTTACTCTAACCCTCACTTCACTTCTGCTGAGATGCAGGAGCAGTGTCAGTGCATGCCTGCATATCCCCAGCAAGGCTTTGCCACCGAGAGAACCCTTGCAGCACCTAAACAGGCTTTCACTCTTTCCAGCTGAATGAGGTTTCCGTATGTTGCCTCCTGCCAGATTTACACCCCACCTGCACCACAGGCTTGTAGACAACCCAGCTTGGGCTCAGCTTCCCTCTAGCAGCAGGAATACTGAATGTGCCAGTGCCAGCTCACTCAGGGTGGTGTTTTCTCCAGGCCCAGACCCGCTGGGAACTCGCTATGTACATCACAAACATCACTCCAGTCTTAACCGTGGCTAAATGCTGTAGATTGTATTGTGAAGGACCTGATCTGTTTACTATGAAACTGTTGTAACTTCTGCTTCCATTTGCTTAACAGAAGTATTCCTAGATGTTACATGACAACTTTATTATGTGAAAGTACATGCAAACTGTAGAGTGTATATATTGTGTCATTATACGGGGTCCATGGATGGTACACTGTGTTCCATGGCTTATGCCGGAGCAAACTTCAGTTGTTAAATCCTGAAAGACACCTTGAAGCACAACTTCCTCACCGCTGATTTGCCATATAATTCACCACATTCAGCCTTTCCTGTTTTCTTCTATGTGCAATCTGGTCATACAGAAGCCTGATTACAACAGCAATTTTGTGAGGATAAATACATTTTTTTCCACATCTCAGTTCATTTAATTATTAAATTATTTGAATGTCTGCAGTTTATTCAGACAGACATATAAGTTTAAAGTATTGAAAATTTAGAATTTTAAAATTGTTTTTTAGGCTATTTTTTCCTTTTTCCTGTTTATGGTGCCTTTCTTGCCTTTCATCTGAAGCCTCCTGCTGACCTAAGCATAAATGTGCAGTTAGGTTCAGTTAAGGAGCAAGGGATTGGGCACATGGCAACTGTGTGTCCATAGTGAAACTCCCTTCCCCTCCTTGACAAGACCGAAAAATCAAGGCATCATGAATTGGACACCACTCTGCCACCTTCATCTGCAGGAGCAGATGGTTGCACCCCCATTGCACCCGGAAGGCGTCGATGGGAGAACTGAGCAATGGCCCTGCCTGTTCTGATTCTGCACAGAAACGGGCCTTGGGGTTTGCTGATAATTTATCTCACGGAAACTTGGTATTTTTGCCTTAAATGAGATGCTTGAGTCCTTCTAACTTTAAGTTAATTTATTTAATACAATTTTGTGCACAAAAGAATGAGTTCTATAAATTATGTATGAAAATATTAATGTCTTTACAAAGTACTAATAAATCCAGAAGATCGTATCTTTTCAAATTAAGGTTTAAAATCCTAATTTTTTTTCTTTTATGCTCACCATTACTATTTTTGTAGATGCAAGTCTTATCATATAGGGTTTTTTAACATAATATTGATAGAAAATAGAAAGAGTAGTGAATATATGAAATTTTAAAGAGGAAGAATTGTTTGTTTGGACTTTTATAAGCTTTACTCGTATTTCCTCATGAGGAGTTTCTATGCTCTCTCTTTAAAAGACAGTGTCATGACTGACAGTTATTCATTAGTTTCACAAAAGAAGGGCCTGTCCACCTTTTCAAGTCTTGTCCTGAGCTCCTTATTACAGTCCAGCTCATGAAAACTAATAAGAATTGTTCATGAGTCAAGACAAAGAACATTTTTTTTTTTTTTTTTTTTCTGATTTACCATTCACCTGAGAATTGTTTGAAGAGAGAAGCTGAAATTCAGTAAGAGCTTCAGGAATTAAGCCTTATCCAAATAACTGTTTTCTGGTCAGCATGTTCTTCTACCTGAATGAAGAGACAGCTGAAAAGAATAGTTTCAGTGACTATTATTTGTTCAAAAATTTGTATTTGCTCCTGGCTCATATGATCTATACTTTTTATTTAAATATGAATATGATGCTTTAGCCTAGGGTTCAAGATTGCAAAGATCATACACTTTTATTTACAGTGCCCACAGTTGTTCCATATGTTTTTGAGATAATCCTACTACGAGTGACTGCTCTCATTATAGTATGGTGATGAGTAATTCACCTGCTTTTCTGTGATAAATCATGCTGAATTGCTGATGTATAGTAGAACATCTGATGTACAGTAGTATTTCTGGATTGGGACCTGCAATCCTTACTCAAGCAAAAATTCTAAGGAATTCACTCATTTTATGAAATTCAAGAATTTTTCTTGAATTGGGAACTCAGATTCAAATCCTGATTTTGTTGGGCATCTGTTTGAAGTGAAAATGGTAATATTCCAGTTATTTCCTGAGGAAACTAATACTTAGCTGAATTTACCCTTGTCACATTGACTATATAAAAAATAACGCACAAAGTACTGATATAAAAAGGGAAGGAGAGAAGGGACATTTTTGTAAAAGCACAGAGAAAATTAAAATGTTCAGAAAATAGGAGTAAGCAGGAAAAGAAAATATAACAGCAAAGGAATGGATAAAAAAATGGTTTAAACACCTGAGGCTAAATTCATCCTCGGATGGCTTCACTGACTTCAATGAATTCACTGCCCAACTGGGTGAAGCTCAGCCTCTGTTGGGATAATCAGGCTCAGTTCCACTGACCATACAGGAACTGAACCACCTGTACCAGAAATGGGTACATTTGCCTCTCTGGGCCAACTTTTATCCTGACTCATATGTCATGCAATCCTTTTGGATTCACTAGGCTTGAATGAAATACAGGTCAGAAAAGAATTTGTCCCAGGTATTTCCGCTTCACATTTTTTTTCCAAGTGTGTTAATTGACTTTACTCAAATGGATTACAACATCACACAAAGTGCTGTCACTGTCTAAAAAGATTAATAAGTTTTTGAAATAAGACTTGTCCCCTGCAACGTCAGTGGAAGCATGTAATATTTTCCTGTCCATTCATCTGGATGCATTCATTCAGCTGTGGTCACACACAGGACAATTCCAGACATATCTAATATCATCTGCTATTGGAAGCATTTTTGACTTCTTTGAAAGACAAAAAGAAAGTTTCATAGCAGGCTTAGAAATTACGATGGCTGCTTCCACTGACACTGCAACATTAGCCAGTACATTACAATGTTAATTGTAAATTCTTGACAAAGTTGAATCCATATTGTTGTTAATAAAAATGACTTGAAAAGTACCATGACTACTGGGTTTTTTCTTTACATAAAAGACTGTATGGTGTGATCACGTATCAGGCAAGAAAAAACAATTAAGCTTGCTCATTGTTTTCCTTTTGAAGTTTTGTAATTTTTTATTAAGTGGACCAAAACATCACAAAGGAAGTTTATTAGAATAAAATGTGCAGAAACCGGTCTGACATGTTCAGTTTCTGGTAACTGTTTACAGCAGTTTACTTAATGTTGCAGCACCTCTATGAAAATGAACTTGGAAGTTATTGTCGCCTTCTCTGTTAGATAAATGGCAATGGATTCAGGATTGGCAATCGGGGGCCTGTGTGGGGAGCAGGATTTCTCATGGAAGGCACATCTGTCATCTCAGTTTAACTTGAGGCCTAGGAGAAGCCGCTTCTTCTGCATTTGACCATGAAAGTTGCTGTAGAATGTTACTGGACCAAAACTGAAACATTCGCAACAGGCCTACTTTCTCCACTCTGCTGTTCCTGCAGCCTGGCTGAAGATAAGCTTCAGTATTTGAGTGTAAAATACTAAATACAGAGAGCCTGTTCTTCGGGGGAAGTCAGTGCCTCTATGGAGACACAGATATCTCCATGTGCAGGTGATCCCCAACCTCTCTGATGAACATTATCTTAAGATACTGAATTTAAAGCTGCGGTTGCCAGAAAGGGAGGTTTTCAATGTCAGCCACTTGTACACACAGGGTATATGAATATTACCAGGCTCTGGCTAAGAATAAACACAGGACAGGAAAAGAAGCAAATGTACATATTCTCGTCTTGTATTAAACCAGGCAGCCTTGCTTCCTTTGTGCACAGAGCTATTAGGGAAGGGTCAGAAGACAGCAGAGAGTAGTTCTTCCTGTTTGGTTACCTGGCAGATTGCCACGACCAGGCACAGGTGGTAATGTGTACCCATAAAGACTCATACATAAATGCTCCCTGTTCAGCTCTGTACCATAAGAATACAGGACCCTGCCTAAAAGGGTAATTTAACCATCTAGCAATTTTTTTTAGTGTAATTGAAGGAGCATGGGGTATGTTAGCTCTTTTTTGTTTTAATTTGGTTTTCTCTATCTCTTTCACTATGATGGTGAGCAAGTACCGGCACAGTTTACTCAGGGAGGTTGTGCAATCTCCATCCTTGGAGAAAGTCACAAGTCACCTTGGCAACTGGCTCTTAGAGGCCCTACTTGAGCAGAGGAGTTGGACCAAATGGCCTCCAGAGGCCCCTTCAAGCTCAGCCATTCTGTGATTCTGTTTCCAGTATTGTATCAGCTTTAGTACATTGAGTTATACTGAACATAAAAGCTTCATTAAAGTATCATTAAGGCTTCACTTGAGATTAAATATTATGACTTCACTTAAAAAAAATCAGGCTGCAATGTATCAGCATGACAGCAGCCTGGGTACCTGGCAAAATTACACATTGCCACCCTCACTCCCTCGCCTCCCCTGAGGCTGCCTGCCTTCCCCCTCCACCCTACAGACTTCGGGGGCTTCCCACATGTTCTCAACCATGCTCTTGCCCCCGCTGCCTCCTCCTCCTCAGCTAAGCCCACCCAGGGCTGCCCTGTGCTGGCAGAGGAGCAGAGAGAGAGGAAAATCAGAAAATATCAGCACCAGTGTGGCCAGCAGGACCAGGGCAGTGATTGTCCCTCTGAACTCAGCACGGTGAGGCCACACCTCAAGTCCTCTCTCCAGTTCTGGGCCCCTCACTGCAGGAAGGACATTGAGGGGCTGGAGCATGTCCAGAGAAGGGCAACAAGGCTAGTGAAGGGTCTGGAGGACAAGTCCTGTGAGGAGCAGCTGAGTTGGAGTTGCTCATCCTGGAGAAAAGGAGGGCGGGCGGGGGGGGGGGGGGGGGGGGGGGGGTGGGTGGTGGGCTTTATCTTTCTCTACAACTGCCTCCTGACAGGAGTTGTGTAACCAGGTGGGGGTCGGCCTTTTCTCGCAGGCAACCGGTGACAGGATAAGAAGTCAAAGTGTGCCAGGGTCGGTTTAAGTTGCACATTAGGAAGAAGTTCTTCACAGAAAGGGTGATTGGGCATTGGAATGGGCTGCCTAGGGAGGTGGGGGAGTCACCCTGCTGGAGGTGCTTAAGGAAAGACTGGACGTGGCACTCAATGCCATGTTCCCTTTGACAAGGCGGTGTTCGGCCATAGGTTGGACTCGATGATCCCAGAGGCCTTTTCCAACCCAATCGGTTCCGTGATTCCGTTATAAGATAGCGGGGGGGGGCAGCCATAGAGCCTCCGCCCCCGTGCGGAGCCAGCCAATCACAGCTCAGAGAGCGGCCCGCCCCGGCCAATCAGCGCCCCCCGGGCTTGAGAGGCGCAAAGTCCCTCCGCGTGGGCGGCGGAGCGGGGTGCGGTCGCCATGTCCGACTGGGACGCCAGCAGCGACGAGGAGCTCGGCGCACCGGACTGGCCGCGGGCCGCCGCTGCTGCTGCCGGGCGGCTGTGCTGGTCTCCCAGCACCCCTTCTTGGGGCCGCGCCTCCGTGGAGGCCGTCGGGCGACGGGGGAAGAGCGCGGGGAGTCCTGGAGGGGAAGAGTGGGAGCCGCGAGGCGCTGAAGGCTCCGGCGGCCCGAGGCGGGCGGCGCGGCAGCGGGCGCCCCGAGCTGCGGCCGGCCAGGCTCAGTACTCTGGGGCGCCGCTCTGCTTCCACCTCGATAGCGCCCTGGTCGGGGCTCTCATAGGTAATGACGGGTGCACCCTGAGGTAAGGGGGTGGGGAGGAGGGGAGAAGACGGCCGCCCCCAGTGTCCTGAGGGAGTGCATCCCTGCCTTCCGTCAGTCTGGCCGTAGAAGGGCCCCTTGCAGCTCCCGTGCACGTCTCTCCACCTGGGCATGGCAGCGTGCTTTAGCAGAGTTTCTCTCTCTAGGGAAACTTTTCCTCCCTAAAGTGAATGAGTTGACGTCTGTTTCTCAAGGCCAGCAGTGTGCAAGTGGTCCGAAGCCCCTCTCTAGTCACATGGAGTAAGGGTGACAGTCTCTTGATCTAGTTTTACTCCTCCATCTCTTCCACTGAAGGGCATTCCTCTCCACACAAGCCTTGCATTTGGTTAACTGACAAAAGAGTTGCCTACAGTCTCCAACGATTTGGTGTCACAAGTTCTTTTATTTCTAGATACCCGCACTCATGTGAAGGTCTTGGGGTTCAGTCACAAATGAAACACTTAATGTGTGGGTTTGGGCAGTTTGTCCTGGATCTCTGTAATCCCTGCTGTGAATCTTTATAACAGGTCGGGGTGGAACTAAAATTAAAGAACTTGAGGATTCTTCGGGTTCCAGGATAAAGGTATCATGTGCTGTATGTTGTCAAGACATGGGCTCTGTTGGGAACATACTTGGTTTTGTTTCTGTGTAAACCAGTTGAAGGAAGTTGAAGGGTGTTAAAATAGCTGTAATAATGCTACTGTTTTAGAATTTGTCAAAAGGAAGTGGAATTGAGGGTGCAGCTTGGATGTTATGTGAAAATAAGAAAAGGTTATTGATTTTTTTTTTCCTTAAGTTTGCATTTATTTCCTTTTCTTTTAGAAAAAGCATTAAAGGGCCTTTTCATAGATCAAGTTAAATTTCGGAAAGAAAAAGGGTGAAAAATGGTGTTCAGTTTGTGTTCTTGCATAATGCTTGTCTTTGCAGTATGAAAGAAACTTCAGTGATGTTTTTGAACCTAGGTTATAAGAGGAACCTATGAAGCTGAAGTAAAGATTTTTGGCAGCATCGATGAGCAAAACAAAGCCAAGATGTTGATTGACAATGTTGTTACAAGTTCTGGACAAAACTACATTAGAGGTGGAACAGAGAAAGGTAAGAAATGTGGGTTTGGGGGAAAAAATATTATGGATTGCCTTTCCATATATTTGGTAGTTTGCTGGACTGTTTTTATATTGTTAGTATTTTACAGAGTGAATTAACTTTAACCTTGTTCTTGGGCAATGGCATCTCCTTAAAACAGAAATACCAAGGTATCTTCCTTTTTCAACTATGGACAGTTTCCCCCTCCCCCCAAACTGCCAGGCTTCTGTGAAAATCTGTTCCTGTGTGTTTTCAACAATTTCATGTATGCAGGATGTTATACCACCTTGGTTTCTTTCATTATCAGTCTGATTCTTCCAAAATACCAGTATTGGCTCTAGTGTAAGTTTAGTATCTGTGGAGTATTACAGTTCAGTAAACTTTTCTAAAGATAGTCTGTAAAGTGCTGATCATAGCATGGACTATGCTGACTTCCTACTATATTCATGGGAAGTTAATGTTTTAAGATTTGATATTGTACTTCATGCCTGGCTTTACTAGGCTTTTGTGTGGTAACTTTGTTACATGGATATAGAAATATTGTTTGTATGTATGAATGCTGCTTTTGTTATTGGTAGGTCTTGTATGTGCCCCCAACAATTCTTTGCACAGGCAAATGCCATCCACAATTGTTGATCTGAGGCGCTGATGAGGAAGAAGGGATCCAGGATTTATGTTCCAGCATTAGAATAAGGATTGGAGTAGTTGTGTGTTTCATTTTTAGAAGTGTCCCAGGGGGTGGATGAGTATATTTCAAGAAACTAGAAATATATAACACTTCCTTAGTATTTGTGACAGTGCTTTCCCTATGTTCCCTGCTTTTCCACTAATTTTCCACAGAGTTGTGTTGCTCTTTATATCTTGAGTGTAAAACTTACTTAGGAAGTGTTAACCTCATGAAAAAAGAAGTATAGAATATAACTAGACTGAGACTTTATTGTGGTGTTGGATGCTTTAGAAGTAAGCTTTGCTCTTGTAGCTGTTGAAATGAAAGCTTTCTGTCTGCATATCATCTGCTGGTCTCACAAGTTTTTCAAAAACTTGCTGCACAACAAGGCTAATTTATAGCTGGAGGAGAAGCATTTCATAACCTACTTTCTTTAAGCAGCTAAAGATGTTGAAATGTTTCCCTTTTGTTATCAAAACTGAATTTGTACAGGTTTTAGCAATGTTTCAGGGCAGAAACCTCGGAAAGAATTTTCCACTTCTATGTTTCATATCTGCTCAAAATTTATGAGGCCTTGCAATAGAAAAAATGTGTTTGTTTTGAGGGGAGATTTCTCCCCATGGTTTGTTCCATCAAACAACAGCATTTTGTTAACTAACTCTGCAGGAAAAACCTTGGACATTATCAAGCCTGAAAATAACCCAAAGAAATCAGTGATTAACTGGGCCTCTCTTCGAGAAAACAGGGCCAAATATGAAGCTATGAAATGGGCAGGTTAGTTTTACAATTTTGATTGTATTATACTTGTCTTTATGTGGTAAATCTGTTGGAATGCTTAAACATTTCTAATACCTGCTTTGAGATGACTGAATCTTTCAGAGCCCAAATTAGTGATGTATTTGCAGTGAGCTGACCTTGTTAGCATTTCTCAGCATGGTCCTGGAGGACACTGATTACTGTGCCAAGATGGTAATCTGTCTTCAACCTGCTACTAAAGTGGTATTTTGAATGTCACCCTTTGAAAACGGTGTCATTTTGTATGTGGCCACAGGAAAAAAAACAACTGAGAATTGTTAAATATAATACTATATATGTTAGTAGAAATTACTTTAGAACTTGAAATATGGGGAAGAGTATTTTCCACGGATACTGAAGTATTTGTTTCAGCCTGCATCATTTTATGTGAGCAATGGTCTTCCATCACTTCCAGCTAGTTTCCTCACTCAAGGCACTGTCTGGGTTCTGGGCTTTGCATCTTAAGCTTTAGTAGACTTACACTGACTCTATTATTTCTTGCTGATTCAAGTTGAATTTTTCTGATTATTTAAGGCTTGCCTCCAATTGAGAAAAACTTCTACAAAGAATCATCCAGGACTGCATCTATGTCACAAGAAGAAGTGGAACTGTGGCGGTAAGATAATTTCTTTAGGGAATCATCTGCTTGGCAAAAATTACTGTTAAGGTATAAAGC
This sequence comes from Corvus hawaiiensis, assembly GCF_020740725.1. Lineage (NCBI taxonomy): Eukaryota > Metazoa > Chordata > Aves > Passeriformes > Corvidae > Corvus > Corvus hawaiiensis. The sequence continues at coordinate 32,046,009 of NC_063215.1, forward strand.
CTGGAATGTGGGAGATGAAATACTGAGACAGAGGCATTAATGCTGGGGTCTTGTAGTAACTTAATCTTCTTAAGAACTCTTGTTTGGGAATGAAACAACTAGCAGATGAGATACTATTAGTTGTCTGGAAAATTAACTTTAGGGGTTTTCTGCTTCTTTAAAAGTGTTTGATCTAGTTGAATTTCAGAACAGAAAACATTCAAGACAGTTCACTGACTTTTGGCTGTTTCTTTGCCTTTCATGAGACAGTATGTACATTTTCTAGGTCCTTCCAAATAGGATTGTTCACAAGTTGACTACCTCTTGGCTGCAATTTTTTTCTGTGCATTTTTTTAGTCAAAACCATCTTCAAACCAAATTCCAACTTCTGTTACTGTTGTCTTCCTTTCTGTCTGTCTTGTCTTTACAAGCACATCCTGGTGAGTACCTGCTTCAGTTAACTGTACCCATTCATTTTTACCCAATGGCCTATGTGAATACTTTGCTGGGAAAACAGATCATCTATTTTCAAGTGATGTTGTTCAGGCCTTGGTAATCGTTTCAGCTCCCTTCAGTAATTCTAATGAAATTAGTGAGCATTATTTGTTAGCTTTTTATTACTTTCTTTCTGTGAGATGTCTTTTTTTTCTTTGCATGCCAGAGAAACTTTGCCACAGTGACCAAAACATGGTATTGTTTCCAGCTGTTTTCACCTTTTTCCTTGAGGTATATGGATGTGTTATTGTTAGAGCTAGTGAAAATTACAGAACGTTGTTCTTGTAGGTTAAAAATATGTACTGAGGAGTAGCACTTGTGTGATAAAGGAATTTTTTTTTTCTACTTCATCTAATTGGTTCGCTTTAAGGAAAAAAAAGGCAGCAATTGAAAGAAATAATTCTGTAAACATATGGGGAAGTTGAATTGCCCATTCTTTTCCTAGCTTCCACCCCACTTGAAGAAAAGCTTTTTACTGAAGGGAATTTTCAGAGGAGTACAGGACTGAAATCAATATGCTTATGCATATGTCATGGTTTAAAACCAGATGGAGATTAAGTTCTAAGCAGCCACTCCCCTTCCCTCATCCCCTCTGGTGAGAGAGGGACAAAAGGCAGAGATTATGGGTTGAGATAAGAATTTACTGGAAAACAGCAGTGCGATAAGAAAAACAAACAGCAACAACACTAGTAACAACATTGTATAAAAGAAGGGGATTACATGCAACATGCTCATGGAAGTCTGACCGACATGACACTGCCACAGCTGGCACCACACGGCTCCCGAGACAAAGGAGAAAATGCTGGATGAAACGGTCCATACCCATGTTTTTTTCCCCAAGCCTGAGATAACAAACGATGCCAAGCCCTCTGGTTGGACCATCCACACCACCTCACCGCTCCATTTACCATTTGCTCCCCCAGAAAAAGGCACAAAATGGCCATGGAGGGTCCACACATTGCCTTTTTCTTCCACAGGAAACCACACCTGCTTTCTCCTGGAAAGTGAAAAACCTTTCCACCCCCTAATGATGATTTGGGTGGTATAGAGTTAACAGCATAGGTATGTCCACATGGCTCCAAGCTCCTCTCACTGCCACTGCAAGAAAATTAACTCTGCCCTTGGCCCAAACTAGGACAGCATATCAGTAGCTCTGAACTGGGGGAAGCGTTGGAACACCAGTTTTTAATGTCGTCTTTTATTTGTGTTGTGATTTGGGTTTTGCCTGCTTTTAGGGATTGGTTGCTCCAGGGCTGGTTTTGGAGCTTGTCTTACTGGTCATGTTCTTTTCCCAAAATTGTTCTGTTTTTATTCTCTAGAGTACCCAGGGAGCTTCTCTGAAAACAGTTGGGGAAGGTTTTTGTCAGAATATAGAATTCTGACTGATAAGTTTAAGCCATTCCTCTGAGTTCTGAGTTGTCTTTGGGTTTAAAACTTGTCACACCTAGTTAATTTGTAATAGAGTATAATTGTAGCCTGATATGACAGGACTGCAGTTCATGTTAATAACCATGTATAACTTCAAATTAGTCATTCTTAAGAAAGAATGGTAATAGATACCTCTGGGAGACATGTTCCTATAATAAGGCTATCAAGAAAGTTAGAAGACTAATTCAGTCCCATTCAAGAGCCTGAACTTGTTTTTTCTTGTTCCAGGAGTTTAAAAAAGTTAAGAAACGCAGTGTTTTGTGTTAGCTGTACTTTTTCAGCTAATGAGACTTTAAAACAATTGCACTACTTCAACTCTATACAGGAAAGAAAATAATGATATAACTTGTGATGACTTAAAAGAAGGTGAAAAGCGCAGTATTCCAAATCCTGTTTGTAAATTTGAAGATGTATTTGAGCATTATCCTGATATTATGGCTAATATAAGAAAAGTTGGTTTTCAAAAGCCTACGCCAATTCAGGTATGTCTTCAATTTTGATGACTCTTTAACTGAAGCTTAAGAGAAAAATGAAAAGTACATTTAAGTATTTGTTGTTTTATGTTAGTCCCAGGCTTGGCCGATCATACTCCAAGGAATTGATCTTATTGGTATAGCACAGACTGGTACTGGGAAGACATTAGCATACTTAATGCCTGGATTCATTCACTTGACTTCACAACCAATGTAAGGACTGCTCACGGGTCTGATTTGTTTAGCTGTGCATTCTTCCCCCTGCACTTACTTCCTCCTGCACCCTGAGATGATTTTCTACGAATGAAGATAAAAATCATGTATTGGAAAAAAAATTATAAATCTGATGGAATAAATACCAGTTTTGTTACCATAGATTCCATTAGCAGCAGTGTACAGAGGAAGTTTAGAACAGTGTAAAAATGTTCAGTGTCAAGTGTGATGGACTTTGCCTGTCCTTTTATACCAACATTCTAAATATGCTTTGTTGCAGATCCAAAGATCAGCGTGGGGGGCCTGGAATGTTAGTCCTTGCTCCCACTCGAGAACTGGCACTTCAGGTAGAGGCAGAGTGTTCAAAGTATGCATACAAAGGAATTAAAAGGTAGTCTTTCTTCTCACTGGCTTGTTATGTAATATGTTTTTCTTCTACCAGTTGTGACTTAATTCACCTACGACAATAATTACATTTAAGAGAGGAGGGGATAGTAGTAAATGCAGAGTTTATATTTTCCCAATTTTCAGAATGTCTGTTTTGACTAATCTCATGGTCAAGATCTATTTCTTGTACACTTGGAATTCTCTTTATTGTAGCTTTTCTGTTTCTTTCCCTTCTATGTTGACAGCTGAGAAGAATCACACAGAATATGCTGAGTTGAAAGGGACAAAGATCATCAAGTCCAGCTCTTAGCCCTGCATGGGATATCCCCAAGAGTCACACGATGTGCCTGAGAGCATTGTCCAAACACTTAACCCTGACAGGCTTTGTGCTGTGACCACTTCCCTGGGGAGCCTGTTCAGTGCCCAGCCACCCTCTGGGTGAAGAACCTTTCTCTAATATCCAACCTAAACCTCCCCTGACAGAACTTCAGGCCATTCCCTCAGGTCCTGTCACTGGTCACCAGAGAGAAGAGAGCTGTGTCTGTCCCTCCTCTTCCTCTCATGAGGAAGTTGTAACTGCAGTGAGGTCTCCCCTCAGTCTCCTCTTCTCCAGGCTGAACAGACCAAGTGCCCTCAGCTGCTCCTCACACGGCTTCCCCTCAAGGCCCTTCACCATCTTTGTTGCCCTCCTTTGGACACTCTCTAACAGTTTAATGTCTTTCTTACATTGTGGCACCCAAAACTGCCCCCAGCACTCGAGGTGAGGCCACCCCAGTGCAGAGCAGAGCAGGACGATCCCCTCCCTTGCCCGGCTGGCGATGGCTGTGCCTGATCTCCCCCAAGACAGGGTTGGCCCTCCTGGTTGCCAGGGCACTGCTGACTCATGTTCAACTTGCCATCCAACAGGACCCCCAGGTCCCTTTCCATGGCACTGCTTTCCAGCATCTCATTTCCCAGTCTGTCTGTACATCCAGGGTTGTCCCATCCCAGGTGCAGAATCCAGCACTTTCCCTTGTTTAACTTCATGTGGTTGGTGATTCCCCAGTCCTCTGATTTGTGGAGGTCTCCCTGCAGGGCCTCCCTACCTTTGAGGGAGCCAACAGCTCCTCCCAGTTTCATCTGTGAACTTGCTTAGTATCTCTTCCAGTCCTGCCTTCAAGTCATTTGTGAAGCTGTTCAAGAACACAGCTGAGGATGGAGTCCTGTGGGACCCTTTTAGTGACAGGTCACCAGTCCAATGTCACCCCATTCACTCTAACCCTTTGTGCCTGACCTGTGAGCCAATTGCCCACACATCACATGATGTGTTTATCAGCTGAATACTGGACATTTTGTCCAGATGGATACTGTGAGAGTATTGAAAGCTTTACTGAAATCCAAAAAGGTTGCATCAGCTGGCTTCCCTTGAGCATCTTGGTAGGTTACCTTGTCATAAAAGGAAGTCAGGCTTGAGAAGCAGAACTTCACCCTCATGGAGCTGTGCTGGCTGTGGCCACTGACTACATTATCTTGCAGGTGTTTGTCAATACCTTCCAGAATAATCCTCTCCATAAATTTATCAGGCACTGAAGTGAGACTAACAGGCTGGGGTCCTTGAAAATCAGAACAATGTTCACCAGCTTCCAGTCAGCTGGGACCTTTCTGAGTTCCAAAGACTGCTCAAAAATCACTGAAGGAGGCTTCACAATGGCATCAGCCAGCTCTTTGAGGATTCTTGTACAAATCCCATCATGCCCCATCGATCTGTAGGAATCCAGCTGGAGCAGCAGATCCTGCATAATTTGTGGCTCAGCTAGGAGTGGATTATTCTCGCAGTCATGGTTCTCCAGCTCAGGGCACTGAAATCCCCTTGGTGCATCGTGTATACTGAAGGCAAGCATCAAAGAATGCATTAAACAGCTCTGCCGTGTCTTTGTCCCTGTTTGTGAGGTGACCATCCTCATCCTGTAATGACCCAATGTTATTTTTATGCTGCCTATTGATACCTTCTCCGTAGAACATGCCTGGCTTTCTTTTCTGTGAGATTACACTGCTGAATAATGTTCAGGTTCTTGCCCACCAGAGTCTTCTCCGCAAGGCCATCTTCTAGAAGGTTGACCCTGAGTCATGGGGTAATTCCATCCCTATCTTTGCTTTCGTTAAGCTTTATGGTATTTTCATCAGCCCATTTTTCTAGCCCTTTTGTGGTTCTTCTGGTAAAAGCCTAATTCTCTAGTGTATCAGCTGCTTGTGTGTTTCATCCACAAGCCTGGGAAGTGTAGATCTTCATTTAAGCAATTAAGCAGACATTAGTGTACTCTGAAACTTACTTGTAGGGATCTCTGTTAACTTTGTGTAGCATTCTGAGTAAGTGTTACAGTCACTCCAACAGCAAAACAACTGACTTTTGATGGTACGGTTTGGAAAATCATCCATCCTTTCATACATTCATCTATTTTTTGTGTAAATATTTTCGGAACAACCCAAAACGTAGTTGAACTATCTTCCTTTCACAATTACTTTCACTGCAGTTTCAGCAGAAAACTATTGCTGAGCTGTTGAGGGAGTGTCATTCAGTATTAATTTTATTGATTACTGGGATACTGTCAGTCATGCTGTATTCCTTTTTCTTGTTAATACCAAGTGATACTTTTAAAACAACATGGTGGCATTTATTTGAAAAGGATTGACTTTAGCTGAAATTTAATACACTACTTCTGTAAAACGTTTTATTTTACAGTATTTGCGTCTATGGTGGTGGGGACCGAAAAGGACAGATAGACATGGTTACCAAAGGTGTGGATATTGTTATTGCTACTCCTGGCAGACTGAATGATCTTCAAATGAACAACTTCATAAATTTGAAGAGCATAACATATTTGGCAAGTAACTGATATGCAATGAATAATGCACCAGTTGGGAAATGGTTGACTCAGTTTGAATTTAAGCTGTAATGGAGTTTTCTATAAACTTCCAAAGTCTTAGTTACAATACAGCTTGACGTTGAAATGGGTGTTGGAGGGATGATTCATACTTAATATAATTGCACTGCAGATGTGAAATATTCCCTAGGAAAAATAAAATAGGCTTCTAGCACAGCAAGCATTTCAAAGATGCTAAATTGTTTTTTCAGTAACGTTTGGCATTCTAAAATTCACTTTGTCAGGATTCATTACTAATGGATGAAATGTCTTTCTGAAGTTGTCTTTTCCTTTTCTTTTTAAAGGTTACCAGTGACTCGGTTTCTTATTAGAACTTGTGCAGTAGCAGAGTCACACACAGATACTTAAGTGTTGGGGGACTGACTTTCATCTGGTCTCACTGGGAAAATAGCCTTATAAATGTTATTATTAATCCTTATGTCTTCATTTCGTTCTTGCCTTTTGCTGTGCTGAACATGTAAGACTGTTGCTATTTGTAAAACACCTCCGTATATTCAATTTATTTCTAACTTGTCTGAATTGTTGCCTAGTTTGACAATTTGGCCGTGCTCTCTGTCCACCCCCACTACCCTGTGAGAGTTAAATTCTCTCCATGTTGTAACAAGTTAGCTCCAGTTCTAGGTAATAGTTGTGAGCTTACTGGCAAGGCCAGCAGTTGGTATAGGGTCATTATAAATTTGACCATCTGGGAAAAAAGTTTATTATTGGAAGACAGAAGAATAGCCTTGTGTAGAACAGTAACATGTAATTGCTGAGCAGGATGAAAATAGGCCTGAAAACCTGCATTCTGAGAACTGTAGGAACAGTTCTGCCAAGGTGAAGTATAGTCATACTACAGGCACACACTGCTTCGTAAAGCAGTGGGTATTGAACCAAAAGCACATTTCAGTATGTGCAGCATATACTACAGTATGACAATGCCAAAAAGAATTAACTATCAAGTTGAAAAATATGATGATGTAAAGCAGGAGGAAAGACATTTGTTGTTGTACCACTAGCAGTTAAAAGCAGTTTTCAGAAGATTGCAACCAGTGCAAGTACCTTGTATTGTGATGTGGTTAAGGTCTCATGCCTCAGACTTTAAGGAAATGCTGCACTACCAAAGCCCCATGTCAAAAACTGGACATTGAAAATGCTATCTTTTTGTAATCTTTCTATATTTTTATCCTTGCAGTTTCTTGTGCTTTTTAGTATATGATGCTTTCTGTTTCCAGAGCTTTGTTGTCAGTTTTCAGCCAACAAATAATTTAATCGTGCAGCCTTGCTTTAGGGAAAAGAGAGTGGTATTAGATTTTAAATTTAACACCTTGGATGAAGAACACTCTTCATTGAAGAGCTTCATTTACAGTTTTCATTTAAAGATCTTGAGTCTTATGAAGGTTCCCAAAGTAAACTTGGAATTACTTGCTAATATGATACAATTGTTTCCCAAATGACTTCCAAGATCAGATATTGGGATACAGTTGTTAAAAAAACCCAACCAACCAGATGTGCCACCCCCTAGAAAAATTTTAAAAACCCACCACTACCAAACAAACAAAAAACCAAAACAAGAAACAAACAAACAAAAAAACCCTACCACAGCACCAAACCATTCATTATGTCTGACTAGCCACAGGACCCAAGGTGAATTTGAGGTTGAAATTTCTCTTCTTGCCTGACAGAAGCATCAAGTTGATTGCAGTCTTGATTCAGATTTTTAGGAACCCATTTATTCAAGATAGGCTGCTGCTTTTCATTATTTCATAAGTAAGACTGGAAATTCTGTCATAAACAGCCTTTTGATGTTCAAAATACGTCATATGAAAATTGCTTTTTGTTTCCCTGTGTTCAGTGTAAATCAGAATTCATTCATCAGCAGTCTCATGAAGTAATCTTATTTCTTTGGACGCCATGCTGATAAAGCAGAAGGAAGGAAATTGGAATTGGGCTTGAATAATTGGGAAGCACTTAGGAGAAAGTGTAATTAAAAATATATATATAAATCATGAAGGAGGATGTAGAAGGTAGATTGGAGTAATGCGTTTATTCTTCAGTACAAAAAAAAAAAGTGTAAAACTTAACAATAACTGATTTAAAACAAAGGAGAGAGGAAAGTAAATAATTTTGAAAGGAAGAACTGGCTTGTAAGATTTTCTTGCCAAGAAATAGAACTGGAATGAACAATATTAACAAATATCTATATATTTAAAGATAACAAGAAACCTAAGATCATGTCAGTTGAAAGACGTTTAGATTATAAACCAGGATGTGGCTATGACACATTTGAAAAAATCAGTACTAATGTCTATCTGACAGCAGCTATCAAAAATAAGGAAAGTAAACTTCAACTACCCTGATCCATCTATTAGACATAGATGCTTTCTTTTCCCTTTGCATCAAAGTGCCAGTGTACTTAATAGCATAGAAAGCTTCTGCTGCTGAAAAAGGCATAGCAGCCAACTCTGTATTTAAAATTAATGATGTTTCAGCCTTGCTGTTCTATTAGAATTCGTGTAGTTAATGAAATCTCCATGAGCCCTCTAAAAATAAAGAGAATTAAATCAAGAAATAGATTTCTTGTCTTCTGTCGCTCAGTTGATAATTTGTTGTCATTTCAGAGATTTACACAGATAATGTACTAAACCCCTTTAATATAATAAAATATCAGAGAATAATGGAGCATCAAAATTAGGACAGTAGAAAGGGATTATCATCAACGTCCTGTATTTCCACATAAGTGACTAGAAATTGTCAATATTTAAAAGCCCAATCCATGTAACTTTAATTTTCAAGTAGAGTTTATATAAATCAGAGGAGAAATGAGTCTTGGATGTCAGTCTTCTTTCTTTGTATGAGACTGAAAACATTCACAAGTGTGCTTGTATACTAGAAAACTTATCAGTTCCGAAGAGTTGTACTCAGACCTCCAGCTCACTTGTTCACTTCTGGCTTTTTTTTGCCAGATGAAACAGAGCTTGTGCTCTGGGAGTTGTGCAGTGTCCTAGTGTGAGTCAGAATGTATGCTCTGGCTTTTTTCCTACTTCTAATGAGGAGATAAACTGACAAGTGATATTTTCATCCTGTATGAGATCTCTAATGAGGTAGAAATGAGATTTTCCCTTTAAATTACAAACAATTTCTTAATGTGTGTTGAGCGGGTTGCTCCCCTCTGGGTTTGGTTGGCTATAGGTTTTTTGGGGTTTTTTTAATTTGTGCTTAGTTTTAGACATCAACCTAATTATTGTTAAACAGTTGTTTTTTTCTTTATTGACTTTAAATGCTCTTAAAGGCGCTGCGAATTTTCTTGTTCTGCCTGTGAGTTTAATACTGAATGAAAAACTATCAAGGAAATTGGAGGTGAAATAGAAGTTGAACAGGTTTTGCAGTAAGTTACGGAGAAGATTCTGCAATTAAAACAGTTACCATTAAAATATCTTTCTGTGTAATGTCCTGCTGAAATAAACCCTTATCTGAGGGACTAGGCAGAATAATTAGCCTTGTTTCTGAACAGGTTTTAGATGAGGCTGACAGAATGCTGGACATGGGATTTGAACCTCAGATAATGAAGATCCTAATAGATGTACGCCCTGACAGACAAACTGTTATGACAAGGTATCTAAACATGATAGTGCTCAGGACTTGAACATAAGGTTATTGAACAAGTTAATTTCAAAACAAATGTGTCAGTTATTAAAATTTTTACTAGTTTTCTTTCTAATTCTGTCTAGTCAGTCCTGATGAGCCATTTGACAATTTTTTTTTTTCCATTTTGTACTGCCTTATCTGATGTTTTATATCAAATGTAAAGACAATTGAGTTCTCCCAAAAAAAGTAAGGTATCCTGTGAGTGCTAGAATTTGCCATATCAATTTGAAATGCCAACTTATGCTTCTCCATCTGGGACCAAAAGCATTTCCTGACTTTGTGGTCAGTGTCTCTGCTAGTCTGTACCTGGATTAATTTTGAAATTATGCAGCTTTTGGGAACTTAACAATTGAATATCCCAACAATAATTTTTGTTCCCACATTTTGCATTTAAGCTGTTGGTTTAGAGAGAAAACGGGCTAGATACTTGCTTATTAGGTATTGTTGAAAACTAAAATTACCTTAGGCTCCAATAGAAAGGCTCCATAATTGTTGCCTGTACTTTTAACCAGTAAAATTACCTTTTAAGCTTGAGTGCTGTTTACTATGATGAAATTAACGAATTGGAGAAGATTTTGCACACTATTCTCATGTGTATTTCCCTCTTCACTTCCTGTTTAGTGCTACTTGGCCTGATGGCGTCCGTCGCCTAGCAAAATCCTACTTGAAAAATCCCATGATTGTGTATGTCGGTACTCTTGACTTAGCAGTAAGTTGTCCGGTTCTTTTTTGGTTTTTCCCCTTCCTTTTGCAGAAGAACCTACACTTAAGCCAGGAAATTTTCGCTTGTAACTAATTGTATGTAAGTAAATGCACATATCTGTTGTAATCAATCTGAGCTTTCAAGAAACAGCTCCATACTATTTGTTTCAAAGTTTCCTTAAAAGTTCAGAAAAATTAAAAAAGTGTTAACTAACACTTTTTCTGTAACAACATCTGGAAGTCTTAGCTCTTCAGTAGGAATCACAGCTGACAAGTATCAGTCATGTTGAATGTTCTGCTTCACAGTGCTGTTTTTGTGTGAGCCCTTGGTTTTGCAGCCTTAATTTCAGTTCAGCAAGTTCTCCTTCCTTACTTGGTTTTCCTTCTGAAGGTCTTCTTCTAATGCATACAGACCCTTAACTGAACTTGTGTTTCCTAACTGCTTCTTTCTCAAATGGGGTGGGAGCTTTGTACTAAACTCTTGGAGGACACTTGTCTAGAGCAGGAAATATTTGTTAGAGTAAGAACTGTCTTTAAAGTCCAAAACTTCTAACGTGGATGTAGTTGCATATTTGTCATTGTTGTGCAGCTATGTGTAGTTGGCTTCAGTACCACCAGAATTAATAGAAGCAGTAGTTCACCCAAGATCTTTGGAAATTTTCCTTTTCAGTTCCACTTTTTTTAGTGATAGTGAATGAGGAAACCTAGTATCCAGTACACTCTTAGGTAGAAAGAGAGGCAAAATGTGCTTTTTGTCTGTTCTGTTCAGAACTACACTTTTATCAAAGGACATTTCTTGTCAGAGGATTGGAATTTGAAAGACATCAACTTCTGTTGTAGCTCTCTTCTCTAGGGCATTCATCTCTTTTTACAGAAGCTTCTCTTAATTGAAGAGGTGACATCTGGGTGGGAGGGGGAAGGGCTCCCATGTGGAGAGAGAATCTTTGTGTACTTGAGTCTTCAACTCTCGCCACAAAGATCATGATTCCGTGCCATGAGAATGTCTAGACATTTATTCTACTTATGAGATATACCGTAGACATTCTGTGGTAACTTCCACATGTAATGGAGTAAAGTTTTTAATGAACTGTTACTGGAATAGTTAGAAGTGATAATTTCAAATAGATTTACAGAATCTGCTTTAAAAGCCTGTGATTTCAAGTAAGACTGCCATTGTTCTAACTTGCTCTGGATTAACATAAAATATTTGCAAATTAAAGAACTCCAGTCTGTTTTTCACTAATGCTATATTTATTTCACCTCACTAATCTGTACCCTTTAAATCTCTGCAAATAAATGGTTTGGCAAACTGCTTAAAGGTAAATTTTGTTATTCTCCTGAAGCACCTAGGAAATAAGAAATCTGCATTGTTTGAACTCCAAACTGATACATATTAAAATGGTTTTTTGTGGGATCATATGTTATTAGTTTTATAACATGGCAATATGGGAATTAACAGAAAAAAATATTACTCTAATCTGTTTCTACCTAACATCCCTTTTTGCTGTTTGACAGGCAGTAAACACAGTACAGCAAAAAGTTATTGTTATCCCTGAGGAGGAAAAGAGAGCTTTCATGCATAGCTTCATTAAGTCCATGAAGCCAAAAGATAAGGTCATCATTTTTGTGGGAAAAAAGCTTACGTATGTAATCACTTCCCAGTATCACATCTGTTTGTTTTTTTTTTTTTTCCTAACAGAAATATTGAATAGTTTCTTAGTTTACATAATAACTGTCAACTGTAATAGCTCTTGTCCACAATGTGCTGCTAGTAGTATTGTTTTTATTATTTATTTCTTCCTTCAGACTGACTGGCAGTTTGTATCTTTTTTAATATCATTAATGGTGGTGGTAAGTCTCAATTTCATATAGTTCAAGTGGGGTGTTTGGATTCTTGGGGATACATGAATATGATGCACTGTTTACTTCCATATGCCTCTGGTGCATGCAAGACCTGATTAATGTGGGGGGTGGTCATTGTATCGTACTTGAACTTTTTGAGTGAACAACACAAGAATAATCTAGTACTTCTCTAAAATATAAATAAAGGTAATTTCTATGGGGCTTAGACGTCCTTTCCTATTTTATAATAAATACCAGCTGAGCTCAGTAGTGTTTTGTCCTTAAGCACACATTTAGCTTTTGTTGTCACGTCACTGTCTTTTTGATCTAAATCTAGATACTGCACTACTTTCTTTCTTTTTTCCTTTTGTTTTAAGAGCCATTGCTTTATTTCACCCTAGAGCTGATGACTTAGCAAGTGACTTTGGTATCGAAGGAATTCCAGTACAGTCACTTCATGGTAACAGGGAACAGTGTGATCGAGAACAGGCTTTAGATGACTTCAAGAAAGGTGAGTTTGTACTGAAGTACTGGTTTGTTTAGGCCAGACTTTTAAAGTTTGTTGTGTTCAAAACTTGTCTATCTCTAATTGCTGTGTCTCTTGCGTACTATGGAAATAAAAATGTGGAAGAGCTCTGAATTACACGTTTACTTTATTAATTTGACAGACAGAAACACCCAGCAAACAAAGAGGTTGCTCTATAATAAAATTTGGAATGTCTGGGAGTTTAATAATTTGAAGTAAGGTTTATATTACTTTTGACATTTCTGGAAAAGTTGGTGTTGTGTTAGTCTACAGAATGGTAAATTTAAATGTCAGATGATGGTGCTTTCAGTGAAACAGTTCTGCTCCAGATTATGCCGGTAGGGTTATACTTCAGGGTTATGTGGACACATGCTAATAAAAGACTAGTGCTGTGACAAGAGCATCAGCTGAGAATATAGTTGTTGAAGTTCTTGTTCTTTGGACAGACTCTTTATATCAACTAGGCAGGTTTCTTACTTTTCCTGCACTGTGCTGTTCTACTTGTGAAATGCAAATAACAGTAAAACGACATTTTGGGTGCTTACTTACCAGCTTGTATTTGAAGCTAACTCAGTGTGACATGCAACAAGCATAATTTTACTTTGTGTTAAGAATAGTAAGTGCATTATAAGCTAGAAAACCAATAGAGTGGAGTATGTTTTCTGCTTATTCCATAAACTCCCATTCTCTCCTGTCGTACTTCTTGTAGGCAAAGTTCGAATATTGGTAGCTACTGACTTGGCATCCCGTGGCCTTGATGTGCATGATATTACTCATGTTTTTAACTTCGATTTCCCTCGCAACATTGAAGAATATGTTCATAGAATAGGTCGTACGGGAAGAGCAGGGTAAGTGTTTACCAGAAAATGGTAGTGTATTATCAATGTTTTGTTGTGTTTTATGCACTGCATAGGAGTTTTTCTTGTCAAATTCTAGAGGCTACAGGTGATGTGAGGTGGGGGAGTGAAGACTTCAGTCTATCAAAGTATGTTTCTAAACGCACTGCTTTATGTCTTGAAATGAATTCACTGTTAAATTGAAGGCAAACAAGTTTTATGTTTTTCTGTTATTGAATGAAGGATGTTTGAAAGCTGGTTTAAATATGAGGAAGAATTAGAAAAAATGTCTGCATTGATATTCTGGAATGTTACTTCCTTGTTTGTCTCTTCATGAGCTACTGAGTTATTTAGTTTTCTAGACAACACATTGAACAGAAGCCATCTGCATGGTTTAAAGTCTGCAGCCAATCATGGTGGTGTGGTTTAGTGGTGGGTTTTTGGATGCTGCTTTCCCAGGCTTGTACAAGTGTGATTTTTCTCATTTAATCATTATATGAATGTGTGTCTTTTCATACTTAAATATGTTGCCTTTATGCTAGATTTATTATCTTAAAGTCTAAATTAGTTCTGCATTTGCTCCATTTTAGATGAATTGCTGTATTCTGATTTTTATGAAAGGTAGCTCTCTGTCATGTGCACAGTTAATGCTCAAACCACTTTATTCTACCAGCTCAGTAATACTGCCTAGGTCAGTAGTAAAAGCCTAGTAAGAGTTATTTTGAAGATCAGCAGTTGTTTCCTTCCTTGTTTAGGCGCACTGGGGAGGCAGTAACACTTGTCACGAGCAATGATTGGAAGTTTGCGTCCGAACTGATTGACATTCTGGAAAGAGCAAACCAAGTAAGAATACATTACTGGGTAAGATTTATATTGGTTCTGGGTTAGCACCTGAAGCAGGTCATGAAGCTCTAAGCCTATTTAGACCCTTTTTGGTGAGTGTTTGTGGTATCTCAGGGAAAGACAATGGGTATTTCAGTCTGTCTTGTCCTAGATAGCCTTAGCTGTGTTTTACCTTACAGATGAGTCCCAGTAAGGAACTGTGAACTTTAACCAAAGCTTTCCATGTCCAAAGAAAAAGTAACTAACATATACATTGAGGTGTGCAGAAGAATAATAGGGTCTATTTTATGTCATAGTATTTTATTGCATTTGTATTTCACTTCTGGATGCATTTACCAATGTTCTTGTTTAACAGTGTAAATATTAACAATACTTAGAAGAAGCTCAACTATCTTATCTGTTTATTGTATCTGACAGTTGTGACACCTGCATGTACTTTACCAAGCTTTCTTACTGATGTTTGTAAATAGTATGTGAAATGGAACTGGAATGTGATCTCTTTCTTTAAAGAAACATATTTTTTCTTGATACCATATCTAAGAAAACAGAGACAATTGTGTTGCTGTTTCTTGCTGTAACAAGAAACAATATTTTGCCTGATTTATAGTAAACCCCCAGTTCAAGTCCTGACTTGAGCTGAAATTTTGTTTGTTTGGGTTGGGGTATTTGGTTGGTTGGTTTTTTTGGATGGGGGTTTGAGTACATACTAAATGGATTTTATCTAGGACCTGTGGTTTTTACTCTGGACACTTAATTTAAACCCTGGGTTAGAACTTCATCTCAGTCTTCTGGTTTACAACTTTTCTTTGAAAGATACTACGTTGCTTTATTGCAAACCTGCTAAGATGCTTTTGACGGATGAAAAGGAGGGAAAAAAAAATGTAGAAAGTAGTCACCTAATAATTTCTTCACGTTGCAAATTTGGGGGTTTTGGTTGGGGTGGGGTTTTTTGTTTTTATTCAGAAAATGCAAGAGATGAAACCAGTAATGATACTGTGAAGCTACTTTAGAGGTGCCTTGTGTTTTGTATTCTGAGTTAGTAATTACCATTCAAGCCTTGTTTTCAGCTGCAGACTGCAAAGTTCCCAAACTGGTTTTGGTTTTTTGTAATGTGTGATAGTTCAACTGGGAACGTCTCTGAGTGCAGAGGAGAAAAGAGGAACTCTGAATCCTTTCTTTCAAGAGTTACTATTAGTCACAACATTATTCTCAAACTTAGTTATGTCTGATAGAAGGGAAGTATCCCTACAGACAAGTATTGGGTTTTTTCCCATGACAATGGAAATACCATTATTTCATTCTTAAAGCATCATGTAAAAGTAAGAAGAGAACTGAAAACAGAAATATTTCGATTTCAAAACAAGTAAGCTGCATTTGTTAGCCAAATGTTCTCTGTGATTTTGAATCTACAGATTATATTAAAAGAAAAACAGGTACAACAAAAAGGTGTCTGTTTCATGTTGAAGAGATCTTTTATATATAAAAGCTTAAGAAGCATGAACAGCTATATTAAGGAAACAGGTGGAAAAATAGTAATCTCTGTAATACCAAGAAAAGCATTCCATGTAAATCATGGCATCTCTATCCTTTTCTGTTTTCTCACTTGGACTACCCTACCTATCTTATATGTTTAGCAGATACCCAGATTGTTCATGAAAAATCTCAACAAGCCACTAGATGATGGATATTATCTTACTGAGATTTTTATGTTTCTATATCCTCACTTCTTCCCACTCTTGCCTTGTGCTTGCTCAAAAACCACTCTTGCAAGAAATCGTTGCGATTTTAGTTTGGAGTAAGTTATGCTTCAAGCTCTAGGAGAGGATCTGATACTGTGGAAGAAAATCATTCCATGTTTCAACTGAAAAATAACTTTGTCTCATTACTTCTATTGCCACTGATAAGTCTGTAGTGACTTTCAGCTAGAGATACATAATTTTAAACTTTATTTTTAAATAATGTTTGAAACTTAGGCAGAATAGACTCTTCCAGAGTTGTCATATTCTGCCAGGACAGTTGTTCACCAGTAAGAGCAATTCAACACATAAAACATATACTAGCAAGCTGTCCCTCATGCCAGCTCAAGAAAAAGTTGCTGATAGCAAATGGCAAGCATTGCTCAATCATAAAGTCAGACACAAGAAATGAGAACTAGAGGAATATGACTTCCTGCTCCACCAGTCTTGTTGTCTTGGCTGCATTCTCCACCTGTTCAAGCATTGCCAAGCCCAGGCACTTTTAGGGAGACTTTAAGGTATTTACATTCGTTTGTACTCTGCTGTTTGCACTGTATTTGTGCCACTGGCAGGCACAAATCACACAGACTGAGCAATCATGTTAGTACCACGTTCACACACTGCCCTCCACGCTGATCAGGAGACTGATTCTGGACGGGGTGACTTCCACTGATGGCCACATGCCATCGCAGACTGTTGAAGTGGGCTGGCTTTGACAGATCAGTGATCCAAGACCTCGTGACAGTACAGTTGCCCACAGTGCTTTTTGCAGTAAACATGGCATTATTGTAAGCATTATGCCCGACCTGGTTTAAGTCTTGTTAGATACTGCCTTTGTTCCATGAGCAAAAGAATGGTATCTGGGGTTTTTCTTTCATCACTGTCACTCTGCCTAGTAAGTCTGTCTGTAATTCTTCATATCTAGCCTCAGTCCTTAAGAACTCTGAGGTGGGAGTGTGTTGATACTATTCACCTTCTTTTCCAAATAATTACAAACATGCCAAACACCCCTGTGGATCTTAGTAAGGTGCTCTTGTGACCTCCCAGTGGTGGGAGATCTGACCATTTTCTCCTGCCCTTCTTTTCTTGTCTTTTAGCTTTTTTCTAAGCACATGAGAACCATTCCTGTGACAACACTTTCTTTTAAGTCACAAAGTTTCTCTTCAGAGGCTCTTAAAATTTCCATAAGGAATTTAATACAAATTAACATTTAAATGTATGTATATAGTATGATATCACCTTTAAGTGGCACTGCATGTTTTACCAGCTGTTCATTATAACTAAAAGATACATTTCTGTTTGAACTATAATGTTGTAGTTAGCTGGTTATATGTTGCCATCAGATACGGTGATATAAACATAGGTATATTATTGGAAATCCAGACACACTATGATGATTATTTTTCAGTATATTTCAGTACAATCTTATGTAAAAAGATTTCTCTCTGCATTTCTACAGAAAAGAATTTGCAAAGTGACAGGAGCCAGATAAATAATGAAATCAAGTTTGAGAACACACAAATCAATAGCATTCACATAAAGCAAAGTCTAAAAGTTTAGATTTATTTAAAACTCACCATGTTTTTTTGCCTGCTTTCTTATTAGGTAGTTCCTGATAAGCTTGTTGCCATGGCAGAAAGATACAAACAATCACAAATGAGAAAAGAAATTGAAAAGGATATACAAAGACCTTGGAGAAAGCCCTCAAAATAAGTGTAATCCCTTGAAGTTACTGAAACAGAGAATGTGATTATAAGTAGTGTTACTATCTGTGAGCTTGAATGTCTAAGTTTCATGATTGCTTTCCATACCTGTCCTATTTAAACAAACTTCTAAAAAGTGTCTTAGAAAAGAAAACTGGATTAACTTTATATAGAAGTAAATCTGGTTTTGCACTTGGGACACTATTTTCACATAAAAATTAGTTGGGTTTTTTTTTTTTTCTTGTGTGATGTATGAAACTTCTAAAGCCATTTTCTACTGGTTAAAAACAAATATTGTGGCTTTGTTGGTTGGTTTGAGTTTTTTTAGTTAAATGCAGTATTGATACATAAGAATGTAAAAGATAACTTTTCCTTTTATATTCAGAGAACTGGATTATTCATTGAAAGCAATGTTTGTCAATGTAGTTTCAAAATACTGTACCTTTGCCCGGATATGCCACTGGCATGCAGAAGTATTTCTCAGGATAACGAAAACTGCTTGGTTTGCCATTACTTACGTTTGCTGAAGCAAGTTTTCTTTATTCTTATTTAAAAACATAACATTGGAAGTCATTTTTAAGACTTGTGTCTCAAGATTTTTTGAGAGAGGTCTGCCTTTTCTTCTAATGGAGGAGAGTATGACAAGAAGTATGTGTTTGTGGCTAACTGGGGAAGAAAATCAGCTTGTACTCTTGTTTTTGTGGATGTAATATTCTAGCTTAAGGGATAAAACCAGAATTTACTACAGCAATGTCAACAAAGCCATGGAGAAAAGAATACATTCAAAGGCCAGCTTTTATTTCTTCCAGGTAAAGTTGATTCACACTTTACATTTGGATGTCAGGTTCTGTCACACAGACTCCCAGTGATAACGGGATATGTTTTCTACTCTTAGAAATTTATATGGGAAGGAGTTATTCCTTCATTCAATGCTTGGTCTGAACTTGTGCTTATTTATGTGTCATATGATTAAATAAAAACTAATAAACAAAACTCAGAAAAATGAGAATAATTTAGTAAAATTACTCTCTAAATATTCTTCCCTCTTAATTTGCTCATAATTGAGGTAAATCTGGGCATTATTCAAGCCAATAGGTTATTTTGCCTTCAAAAAGTAGGCTAAAAATATGGACTTCCCATGGCTTCTATAAGTCAAAGCAAAAGATCTATTTATTTGCAGCACAGCAGTTCCCAAATGCTGTGTACTTCTCACCTGCACAATTTTAGTAATAGGAAATATTAAAACTACTTTTTTTTTCCTCACACACATTACTTCAGCCTGAGAAAAATGGATATGAATTTCAATTTCAAGAGTGTCCAATTCATGCTGCATTTTGGTTTTGATAACCTTTTATATCAAGAGTCTTCCTCTTTGATACAGGTTGAAAGATGCATTTCTTTCTACATGATTCATCATACAAATAAATGCTCATTGGCACAATAACATCTACTCTGTTGCAGCGTTATTAGGTAACGACTGCTTCAAAGCCCAGTGAAAAGACTGATTTCTAAAGCAATTCTGAAGACTCAGAAAGGATAAGTTACTTCAGAAACTTCATATTACTCTGATAAAATATTCTCTCTCTGCTAACTGTTGCTTGTGATTGTCCTCTGCAAAAGATCTTCATCCACACAGGTGATCTGGAGAAGTTGTTCTGGTTAATGTTGAAGTAACTCCAGTGACTTTTTTCCTTTTGAAAGCAGGAGTGTATTTTGGATATTCTGTATTGCATCTTAGTTTTAAATAAAATTGTCATTTTTTCTGTTATGCAGTCATTGATGCCTTTGTATTTGGAAATATAGAAATTACACATGGGAAATGAACTATTCCGAATTCTTCTATATGTTCTTAGTATACCTTGAAGACATTTTGATGGTGATATCTACATTTGGATAGGCAAAATAAATATTACTTAAAACATTTCTTTTAAGAGTTATGGCTAAGCAGTGTGGCCAAAGCATGCATTTTTGTCTTCATGTTCCTGATTTTATTCTGGTTTGGTTTTTGTAGTACCACACTATTGAAGAGTAGTTTATGGTGCAGAATTTTTTGTTTTAAATATGCAAGTCTACATGATATTATTGTGAACAATGTTCTTAATAATTCTCGTGAAATACTGGGAATCCATTGTTCAATTCATGGCTTATTTTTCTTGAAAGGAAATGATGTCTTGCTTTATCTTCTAGGCTGAGCAAGTTGTATTGGGGAATAAAAAAGTGAGTCAGCTGAGACTTTTGCAGACAACCCACAAAAAATTCCAGACATTGCTGAAAGCAATGATCCAGGTCTCCCAAGTGCCACTCTGAGTCATTTGGCCACGTGACACAGGAGTGGAAAAAAGCAGTTTTGACATGATATGAACAGAATTTTTCCAATTCTTTTGGATGTTTCATTTTAAGTTGCTCTAGAAGGTACTTCAGCAGCTTAAGACAACCTTTCCTGTTAAAGAAAATAAGAATGGATTAGGTACCTTCTCCATAGTTCTAAGTATGTGGTTCAAGTATTTAAACACAATTATGCATTAATTCTGTGGTGACTTTCTTGATTCAGTACAAGATGTAATTGGCAAACCAACTTCTTAGTTTACTTGTTAAGGAGGTTTTGTACCTCATGTGGGTTTTGTTCTTCTGTGTTGAAGAAATGTGGAAGACAGTTCTTACAGAAATGAAAAATCATTTATTCATCTTGATCTCATTCAGTAGTTCTCTCACCATCATTTTAGAAATTACCTTGATATGAAGTGTAATTTTGCTCAGAAAGTGGAGTCATCACTTTTTTAAGCTGCTTTTTCTAAACAGGACTGAATTTGGAAAAGATAATTTAACAAGTCACATCTTTTTCCATTCTAAGGCAAGTCTGGAGTGTAAACCAGCAAGGTGATTGTTTCCACCTTTTGTTAGGTAAATGCAAGTCAGACATTCAGCAAGCACATGCAGTGTTGCATTGCTGTAGAACAATTATGCCTAAAAGATTTATTCTTGCTTCGTGTTATATTACTCTTACATCAAATTCTTAAATGCTAAACTGAAACAGTGTTAGACAGTGCTAGCCCAGCTCACACAGGCTTAAAGTAAAATATTCCTGTGAAATACCAACCTACAGCACTTTGGTCCATCGGATTCACAACATGTCTTTGAGTTGCCGTGGTTGTTTATCATGTCCTTTTCAATATGCGAGAAGGAGAGCCGCCAGGTGTTTCCTGAAGTAAAGCACAAGACTCTTAAATGGTTACACTGCACTAACCATCAGCTTCTGTAGCTAGGAAGAAATCCCAGTTTTGTAATTGACTTAAATACCAGCAATTTTTTTGCACCCACTAAAAAAAAAAATCTTAATTCAGTGAATGCAGTTAGTTCCTCCTGAACTCCCCAGCTGCTTCACAAAGACAATTAGAATGTAACTAATATATAGTTAATTATTTGAATGCTTTAAATTCCTAAGGATGTTTGGATTTACTTCAAGCTTAATTCTGAACTTCCCTGGATTTGCTGAACATGATTTAGGGAACTGTATTATTCATAGAAATCTACTACCTTTGAATGTCTGTACTCTTACTGTGTTCTCTGGGTTTTCTTTGTGCAAATAATAGGTTTGTGAATTTGTTTCAGGTAAGGTGACTGTTCTAAAACACTTCTTCTGCTCGTGCTTCCAAAAATAATGGCTAACGTAGCTCAATGCCCTGTTTTTAACACCAAGCAATCACTTTTGTCTTCCTTGCGTGAGTCAGCTGTTTCCCTTGCCTGTTTGGCTCAGTTACTCTTTGCATTTAATTTGCACAGGAAGAGATTGCCAGATAAACCAGTACTGCTGTACTGGGTTTTTGATAATATGGGCATGCTAATTTAAAAAATACCAGATTGCTTGAAATCTTTTTGCTGAAATAATCAGTTACCATAATGCAGTGATACATCAGAATGTTTCTGCAAACTAATGTATGTGACAGTGGTCTGGAAGAAAAAATGTTGTAGCCATACCAGAGTTCAGTGAGAAATAATGTATCTTGATAGGAAACAGTTTGCTTCCTGCAGAAGTATCTGATTTGTGGATGTAGTCACATGTACAGGGGTGTTCCCTGCGTTTTTAGCAACTTACTTCTAATTTCCTTAAAAGAGTGCATGCTGCTATTAAGTAAGAGTGCTAGCAGAAGGGAAGGCCCATAGCCAGGTGTCTGGATGGAGTGGATTTAATATAATGCTCTTACTAATGATCAGTGTACAGCCTGGTAGGGTGGGTTTGTATTTACATTTCAGTACAGGACAAGCAGTACCACAGATCTGATGCTTTAAAGAGGGATTTCAGTTGTCTGAGCTGGATCTATCCAGGATAAGGTATCTTGAAGGCAGAATACTGAACATGATCTGGATACCCTTTCTATAGCACTTGTAAATGATCAAGTTGTAGAGAAGATACTTCATAAGTTATTATTGTCCGTATTTGAGATACCTCTTAGAACTTTTTCTCTTTTGTTTTGCTTGGCTACTAAATAAAGTGATCTAAATCTCATATCTCTCTTGACTTTTGTTCCCAGCCATTGTTCAATTTTGAGGCCACCCTGTGTGCTGAGGGGCCAGCTATGCTGAGCCTCCAAAGTCAAGATGATGTCCACTGATATTTCTGATGGAGGATTCTTGATCTGAAGAGTTATTGCAGGGCTTCCAACCTTTTTCCTTGCCACAGTGACTTCCACATCTAGTAACAAAGAAAGTGATATTTCATGTTAGACAGATAGATTAGATAGATGAAACCTTTTTTTGAAGAATGTTACATTTTTTATTAAAGAGCTCATGAGCAATCAGAAACAATACTTAGGTTCAATCGCTCATTCTTTATCCTACAGGCTATGGATGTTAAATAAAACATTGAGAAGGCCTGTTGAGGAGTTCTCTGAAATAGGGAACACAGTGTGTTTGCTTGATTTACTGTCTAAGAATTCAAAATGTAGTAATGTTTTTCAATGAACTGCTTCCCTGTTGAAAACACACAGTGAACAGATTTGGCCACAATCTTTCTGAAGATTTTGGGGAAAAATAACCCTAAAAGGGGATATGTTTTCTGTACTGATCAATAAAAAATACTAGATACTGTATAAAAGAAAGCTCTTTGTTTTGCTACCAGTTCAGCAAATGGCTCTTTGCACACTCCAGATAAGATGCAAGATGTATAGGTCACGTAGGAAATACCAAACATGCAATAGAACTCTTAATGTTTATTATTTTCATACAGAAAATATGCATAGTGGAGTTAATAACATAATAAGATCAGCTATGATGTATTTGTGATTCTTAACACAAGAGCAAACTTGAGATACTGTGGACAGCAGGGGTGACAGCT
Organism: Corvus hawaiiensis; assembly: GCF_020740725.1. Taxonomy (NCBI): domain Eukaryota; kingdom Metazoa; phylum Chordata; class Aves; order Passeriformes; family Corvidae; genus Corvus; species Corvus hawaiiensis. The sequence goes on from NC_063215.1 coordinate 32,069,052, forward strand.
CCATTGGCACAGAGAGACAGGACTGGCAGGAAAATACGTGTTCTTAACAATAGGGCAACACATATGCACGATGTAACTGGATTTTTAGCACTTCCGCTTGAACCTTACTCTCTCAATACTAACCTTTAATGTTTTTTACTTCCTGTTTAATAATTTCTCTTAGTGTTTGAAGCATTTTAAAGGCTGATAATTTTCCATCTTCATCTAAAAACTTCAAAAAACCCTTTTCTTTTGGAGTTCTTTTGAATGATACATAATAATAAGCTCCAGTATCATCAGACTCGTCCAGCTGAATCCTTTCAACGGGCATTACAAGCATAATGTCAAACTCATTTGGTTCAGATATCTGCAAATATGAGAATACAACAGTCAACCTGCAACTTAGGAGAATAAAACCTGAGATTTTTATACCAGTTGTGGTTTTATCTACCTTGGTGTACTGATCATGTCTGATGTGAAATATGAGTTTATTTCTGTGGTATTGCAAGATTACCGCGCATTGGGGTGGAAAATAGCAATTTGCAGCTTACTTCCCAGCTCTCCAACTTATTAATTTTTAAAGATAGTTTTAAGATTCTTGAGCTGTTCTGAATAATTAATGCATAAATGTTGGATTCAGTCGTCCTTTTGCAGATAGGAATCAACTAAGGAAAAAAAATGCATTGCTAGGTCTGAAGCTGGTTTTAGAGAGTTAAAAATAAAGTGTCCCCATGTTTAACTTTGTTTCAGTCTGCTGGAACTAGGAAAAAAGGTACTGGTTAATCATAGAAGGTGAAGAGGTTGGAATAAACCCTAGAGATAAAGCTAGTCCTGATCCACCCTGCCCTGGGCAGGGATACCTTCCACTAGATCAGGTTGCTCAAGGCCTTATGCAACCTGGCCTTGAACACTGCCAGGTTTGGAGCATCCACAATCTCCCCAGGCACCCTGTACCAGTGTCTCACCACCCTCACAGTAAAAAAATTCTAACATCTAATCTTAATTTTCCTTCTTTCAGCTTGTATCCATAACTCCTGCTTTTTGAAGAAAAAACAGGAAATAAAACCTGGCCCACGGCTTCTGGTGCAGTGCTATTCCTGACTGGTCCTGTTGTTAGACCAGGCTCACCTGTGTGCTGTGCAAGGACAGGGCTTTCTGCGGCTTGAACGCGAGTCCTGTTCAGGTGGCGTCTCTGACTGAATGCACATAAGTACACCATTCAGCAGGTTACTGATCATTCTATAATGCATTGTGGTTACTTTACAGAGTCGTTCTTAGTTTTAACTCGTCGGGAAGGGCCAGCTAAGAGCTGCTCTCGCGCGGCAGGAGCAGCGCAGGGCGCGCCCGCGCGAGCCGCCCGCCCGCTGCCGCCGCAGCCCGGCGGGAGAGCGCTGCCGGCGCCCCGACACCCACCTTGACGCGCTCGTAGTAGCTGCCGGCGCTCTGCCGCTCGATGGAACTGAAGCAGCCGTCCTTGCCGCGGATGGCCTGGACCAGGTGCGCGGTCACCCTGTTCACCAGAGTCGCCGCCTCGGACACGTCTCCGCGGGTCAGGCTGAGCCGCGACAGCACCTCCCGGAGTCGCAGGGCGTCCACCGCCGGCGGGGGGCGGCAGGCCGGGGCCGCGAGTGCCCCGTCGGGCACCGTCGGGACGCTCCGCGGGGCCGCGGGGGCTCTGGCGGCCGGCGCTCTGCTCCGCGGGGTGGGGAGCGCCTCTGCGCCGCCCGCCGCCGCGCCCGCGGGCAGCTCCCGGGCAGCGGGGGCTCGCCGTGCCGGGCGGCCGCCCCGGGCGGGGGGTCCGTCCGTCCGCGGGGCCCGGAGGGTCGCGGCGCCGCTCGGGCATTCACCCGCGACGCGGCCCCGCGCGGGGCTGCGAGCTGCGCCCTTCCCCGCGCCCCGGCCCCGCGGAGCTGCGGGACGCGTCTCCCGCCTGGCCCGCGCTCCCCTGCCGCCCGCGCTGTCCATGGCCGCCGTTCCGTCTCCGCACCCGCAACACGGCGAGCGCGCCCCCGCGAGAGACGGCGTTCCCGCCTCTGGCTTCAGCCGAGTTCCTCTTCCAGGCAGCGCGCCTCCCCTAAGAAACGAAACCCAGCGAGCGGGGCGGAGGCGAGGCGCTACCCGGCGCTGCCGAGTTCAGCCGGGCACGAGAAAGCTCCGGCAGCAACAGCCAGGCTGCAGCCTCCCTCCAATCCGCGTGGAGCGTTTTCCCGCTCCCGGGCGGCTCCTCCCTCCCGCCCGCGGGGCGAGGGCACGTGAGCACCGGCACGGCCCGGCTTTTCCAGCCGCGCGGGGCGAGAGGACGGGCGGCCGCGGGGAGGCGCTCGGCCCCGCCGCTCCCGCCCGGCCCTGCCTTTCGCTCCGGGGCGGAGGAGCCGCGGCGGCGCTCCCGCCCCCTGCTCGGGCTGCCGGGAGGGCCGGCCCTGCCGCCATGTTCCTGCGCAGCGGCTGCCGCCGGCTGCTGCTGCCCCCAGCGCCTCGCCCTGGGCACCGCCAGGCGGGCAGCGAGGTCGGGGCGGCGGCGGCGCCGCGCTACGACGTGGTGGTGATCGGCGGGGGCCATGCGGGCACGGAGGCGGCGGCGGCGGCCTCTCGCGGCGGGGCCCGCACGCTGCTGCTCACGCACAGGATCGGCACCATCGGTACCGCCGCGGGTGCCCGGGGTCTCTACGGCGTGGGGAGCGGCGCTGAGCCGGGGAGGTCGCGGGAGACTTTGTGCGGCGGCTGTGCTGAGGGTGTCCCTGTCTCCCTTACTCAGGGGAAATGTCGTGCAACCCGTCCTTCGGCGGCATCGGGAAGGGGCACCTCATGCGGGAGGTGGACGCCCTGGACGGGCTGTGCGGCCGCGTGTGTGACCGCTCCGGCGTTCACTACAAAGTGCTGAACCGCCGCAAGGGCCCGGCCGTGTGGGGCCTCCGCGCACAGATCGACCGCGGCCTGTACAAGGAGAACATGCAGGTGAGGGGGCTGCGCCGGGCGGCTCGGCGGGCGGACTGCCGGGTGTCGGAATACGCTGCTGAGCTTTACGAAGGAAGGGGCTATGTTTTGCTTTTCATTATTTACCGAGCAAACCTAGATGCCGTATTGTTTGGTACTTAGATGCAGTGTAAGTTGTTGGAGCTCAGCATAGTTTAAAAAATTCTCCAGTGTTTTAGATAGAGGTCAGGCTTCATGGCCAAGTAGTTTATTTGAGCTAAAATTTTATGTGGATGAAAACTTCTACATGATAGATCAGGACAGTACCATAACTGAGTGTCTGCCAAATGACCTGGTAAGAATGGAAGCGAGTAGTAGATGTTTCAGAAGTCAGCAGGGTTCGGGATTGCCCATATGTCTCATAACTTCCTAGATTTTTGCAGTAACTCCTTTCATGACAGAAAGAAATCCTTAACACACCACTGTTGACAGTTCGTGAGGCATCTGTGGAGGATCTTCTCTTGACAGAACCAGAACCAGGCCGTCCTGGGAAGTGCCAAGTCACAGGAGTTGTTCTGGGTATGTGCTAGTAGCTCAGTTACGTGCCTTCCGTTACTCCACACTAGGAGCAGCCTTTGGGGTAAATATTTCTGATTCACCAATGAGGAAGATTAATTATACAGTTCTAATTCATTAGTGAGAAAGATTAATTAGCCAGTAGAGCTGGTTTAGGCGAAGTGTGAACTAAACCAGGTTAATATGTGTAATACAAAGTAATACAATGTCAATAATACCTGGATTGGTAGTATACTGGGACATTAACTAAGTTCATTTTCTTCAGGTTAGTGATACTGAATTCCATGCTGTGTTTTGAGATTTTATTTGGTAAACGGTGTATGCTGCCCTCAATGTTATTAATATGGGGTCCTGTTATTAACAGACTTGTACTTCATTACCCCTTGCTGTTTTAACAAAAAAGCTTTCTGAAGTAAAGGCCTGGATATGGATTTTTTCCAGGAGTGGGTTTTCTTTGTTAGGGGTAACTTGATTAGGAATAATAAATATACAGAAATGACTACATGCTGCTTAATTGTAGTTATTACCGTTGGTGCTTTTATTACTGGAATGCTGGTATTGTTCTGTAACAGAAGACAGATAAACCCTCAGTGAACACTGTTAGTCTAGTTAGACAGAAACACCAGAATCCCAATCTTTATTGATACTAAAATGTATACATCTCTGAAAACTTGCTGTTTCAGGGGATGGGAGCACAGTATGTGCCAGGAGTGTTATCCTGACCACCGGTACATTTCTGAGGGGTATGATCCACATCGGACTGGAGATGCACCCGGCAGGGCGGCTGGGGGACCAGCCAGCCATCGGGCTGGCTCACACTCTGGAGAAACTGGGATTTGCTGTGGGCAGGCTGAAGACCGGGACACCACCCCGACTTGCCAAGGATACCATTGACTTCAGTGGTCTGGAGGAGCGTGCAGCTGACAACCCTCCTGTGCCCTTCAGCTTCCTCAGCAAGGCTGTGTGGATCAAGGTGGGATAGCAGCTATCCAGTACACATAGAGCCAGGTGGGGAGTGGGTCTGGGAATGTCATGCTCGTAATCAGCCAGGGAGCTGGTGGCTGGGAAAGGCCGCTGGGGTGTATTTGTACTGGATGTGTTACGTTTCTGAGGACTGTCAATGCAAGGGAGAAGCTGCTTGTGTTCTTTTGAAAGCAAATACTGTTTTACTTTCACTTCTCAACTTGAGAACTTAAGTTTCCTTCTGGGGTCAGACTGGTGTGAAATGTGATACTGGTGCTAGTATTCTTCATGTGCTGGTTACATGGGTGGTTTTACAAAATCTTCCAGTATTACACCTGTATTGTGGAGATTGACAGTGTCTTGCTTCTTAGTTTAGCTCTGGAATAAGGTTAAAATGTTGAAATTAGAGATCATTAATAGTACTGACTAGGAAAGAGAAAGGATGGATTTAGCCACAGAACTCAGAGGTGGCAGGGTAACAGTAACGTAAAAGCAGAAGAGGTTCAATTTTCCGAAGAAAGTCTTGGAAAATGGGCTATTTTTACATAATGTAATTAAGCGGCACAGAATTAAGTATCAGGAGTTAATTTGCCCCAGAGGATATAGGAATTTCAATAACCTTTTATAGTCAGGATGGGGCAAAAATAGTATCACTTGAAGTCCTTGGTACGTGTAGGAGAGGTTTTGAAACGAAGAGTTTTAAGTCTAACAGCAAAAAGCTGTTAGACAAATATTCCTAATAACAATTTTGAGTCAAAATTGGGAACGTATCAGGAATTTATTCGCCACAGACATGTTCAAAGAAACAACAATTTTCAGACATCCAGGATTTTTTATAGACGCTCCCGGAAGTCTGCCCAATTTACTGCATCATGGTATAAGTGTTTATAGCTGTTTCTTTTATTACTACCAGAGCATATCATCTGTCTTTGTGTAATGGATAACCCAGGTTTTATCCAGCTAAACAGTGCTTTATTGAATTTGCTGTCCTGGTTAGACAATTACTGTTGATTACGTTTTCTGGGGTGTACAAGCCTATGAAGTGGCTCCCTTACTGCACCTCCAATGTAGTAATTGAGTTTTCTGGGGTGTATAGGCTTTTGACTCCTTAACTTTCTCAAGATATCTTTCTTGTCCTATGGCATCTAAGTCATCTGTAGTTATATGATAACCATTAAACAATTATTTATTGAATTTTGTTCTTCAACTTTTGATTAAATTCTCTAAGGGATATGGATCCATGGTGTTCCTTTCTGCAGGTGCAGTGAGATGATTTCTCTGGGTTTTGTACTGACACTCAGCCAACACAGATCTAAATCAAAACCACCTAAAATCACAGTCAGACTTTTCCTTAACTAATTAAACATAGTTCATCATGAAATTTTTGTAAAAAATCACAAGAGTCCTGGCTAACTAATATATAACTCACTGACCATTTTTATAAAGAGTTACGGTGCTAGATTATCATATTTGGAATGTGAGTCTCTTGACTCTTTTTCAGAAAATCAGTGGAATACTTTACATGGTGAGGTTTTTTCCAAACTTTGAATTTTTCATGTTGATTGCAGAGTTCTGAGGTTTGTTTTTTTTTTCCTCTCCAAGAGATTCTTTTGGTTTTTCTTCACTAAACTCTTTAAGTGGCTGTTAGCTGTAGGGTCAGCACTTACTCTTCTAACTCCAGAGCTTTTTTTTTCCTGTGATCAGTGTGAATGCTGTGCTATAACATGCTGGTTTAATGGGAATATCCACCCTGTAATTAGGAATAGAGCGTATAGGATAGAACTTGAATTCCGGATTCCCAAGTTCTGTCCTGTTCTCAGTCTGGTTTTGGGCATGTTGCTCAGGCTCTCTGATTGCTTGTGTTCAGTCTGTACAGTGGGTATGACCGCACTGCTGGCTGATCCCAGGAGGGAAAGGTGGCCATCATGGAAAAGGTCTTGGTGATCTCAGAATTGTTCAGTAAGGATACGGTGTTGTGACCACATTAACTTAGGCCGAGCTTTGGCCTCTTCCAGCCAGAAGATCAGCTGTCCTGTTACCTGACTCGCACTAACCTGAAGGCCCAGCAAATTATCTGCGATAACCTCCACCTGAACAACCACGTCAGGGAGACCACCAGGGGCCCGCGGTGAGTGTGGCATCACACAAGGCTCTCTAGGGGGCAAGCTGGCGGTCTCTTTGGAGCTGTGGGTCTCTCCTGCTTTGCTTCTGGGAAGTTACATTTTCTCCATGTCAGGTTGTGCTCATGGCTGTTTACTGTTGCAGGTACTGTCCCTCTCTTGAATCGAAGGTGCTGCGCTTCCCAAACCGAGAACATCAGGTGTGGCTGGAGCCCGAAGGCTTGGAGTCCAACATCATTTACCCCCAAGGCATGTCCATGACACTGCCACCTGAGCTCCAGGAGCAGGTGATCAAATCCGTCCCAGGCTTGGAAAAAGCTAAGATGCTACAGCCAGGTGAGGGAGCTGAATAGTTTTAAACCTATTGGTCATATTTATTTACTAGTTAATGAAAAGCAGGTTTTGTTTAAAGCATAGCAAAACAAAGGAAATACAAAGCAAACTAATTCTTGGATGCAGGGATTTTTCCTTGTTTGTTCGGGAATCATAAATAAAATTGATAAGCTGTTCTGCTCCATTGATTGCCTTGACAATCGCTCCTGTAACATCTGTCTTGTGGTGTGTCACAGGCTATGGGGTACAGTATGACTTTTTAGACCCCCGACAACTGACCACTTCTCTCGAGTCGCGTCTTGTTCAGCGTCTCTTCTTTGCAGGCCAGATAAATGGCACAACAGGCTATGAAGAAGCTGCAGCTCAGGTGGGCAAATTTGACTGTTATATATTCAGCACTCAGAAAGGGATATTGCCTTGGTCTTTGTGAAGTCTTGCTAGGCCTGTTTTGTGCTCATGAGATGTTCTTACGTTTGTTGCTCACCCTAATTCCAGATTTGCTCAAGATATTTTTATTTGTGTCTGTACAAGTATCTGCAGTTGTTATCATGAAGGGTGCAGTAACAAAAGTAATTGAAAGCCCTGTTAAGTGTTTCAGCATGAAGACTGTGCAGTGGGTATAATTGAAAACGTGGGAATTGTCTCCAGACGCATCAGCAGGGGCCAAGAAGCCCTTCAGACACTCAATAATGCTGCAAGACGGAAGCTGCCTGGATTACTGGCACAGACTGTTGCGTTTTCCTGGGCATGGTTGGGCATGTGAGCTTGTGGAGGCAGATGTGCTGATGTTTCTGCTAAGAGGAGACCAATGGATGTGTTTGGTTTGTTCTGCCTGCGCAGGGTGTGATTGCTGGGATCAATGCTTGTCTGCGGGTTCGTGGCAAGCCCCCATTCACCGTCAGCCGCACCGAGGGCTACGTGGGTGTGCTGATCGATGACCTCACCACGCTGGGCACCAGCGAGCCCTACCGGATGTTCACCAGCCGCGTGGAGTTCCGCATGTCCCTGCGGCCGGACAACGCTGACGCCAGGCTCACCCACAGAGGTGCTTTGCTGTGGTAGCTCTTGCAGTGACCAGCCCTGTCTGGCTGTAGACCTTTGTCTCATACACCATCTGTCTCTGCAGGCTTTGAAGAAGCTGGGTGTGTGTCACAGCAGCGATACGAACAAGCAGTTAAGATGAGAGCTGCATTAGAGGATGGGATTGCAACACTAAAATCACTTCAGTTCAGCATATCCAAATGGTCCCAGTTACTACCAGAAGTTCCCATCAGTAGCAGTCGCAGGTCACCTGTCAGGTAAAGGTTACAGCTGGAGCTTTCTGGTTTGACCTATGCTTGCTTTAGTACATCTGGCTAATGGTTTCACAGCATTTGTCCATCCTTCCTGAAGCTGGCAGTACTCCAAGGTTCCTACTTCACCACCTTCAGGGGACACACATCTGATGTTTGCCTGTAGAATAAGTATGGTATTGGTGTTCTTAGTATTCCACGCTTGCTGTTGCTGACATGTGCTCTCAAAGCAAGGGAGTGCTCCACTGGCCCAGACACTTCTTGCTATCCTTACACAAGTCACCAGCTCGTGACGGTTTTGCAGTAGGTTGCAGCTTTGCTAAAAGCTTGGTAAAGCAGCAGTTGATTTCAGGCTGGTGTCAGGAGGTAGCTGTTCTTGTACACAAAGGCCCTTACTTCCCTTACCCATACTTTATCTCGTCTTTTCTGTTGTTTTAAATCAGTGACTAAAACCTGGCTGACAGAGTCTGTGTGAAAGGTTTCCCTTGGTACCCTTGTCCTTGTCCCTTCTGTCTTGCTGTAATTTTATGGGAGGAGTCTCTCTTCGAGAGTTTAGCAGCTCTTCTGTGTACTGAGAGGAGATAGTAGTGAATTGAGCTTGGCTCTGCAGTTGTTCTGGCTTATGCTAAGTACTTTATAAGTTTGAGCTGGGAACAGCCATTAGTCTGCCTTACAAGTGTGACTCCTTTGTACCATAAATGTTTACTCTTCTTCTCCACAGTGCCTTTGATATCCTTCAATATCAAGATGCCAACATGGAGATTCTGGCAAAGGCTGTCCCAGAGCCCCTGGGCAAGCTTGCTCAGTGGAAAGAACTGGCAGAAAGATTGAAAATAGAAGGTAGAGTACAAGGGTTAGGCTCTCTCATGGTGATCTGCATAGGTTTGTTCAGTAAGGGGAGAGCAATTGTCCTAGTGTGTTTTATGTTGCTGCTTAGAGAAATGAAACGCTCTGATCAGAGTGTGAACTTTTTACCATAAGCTGCAGCCCTTTCTGTGCACCAGTGTTTCACTCTTTGGTGGGTAAGATCACTCTTTGGGTTTTTTTCCTCTTTACTGCCCCATCAAATAGACCATCCTGTGTTGGGATGAGAAGATACAAACAACCCATGTATCTAAATTCCCGTAACAAATCAAAGAGTATGACTTCTTCCAAAGCAGTGACGCGAATTAGACTCTATAGTCTGTGGGGCTGGAAATTTCCTTAGGAGCTTTTGACCATCTCAGTGGAATTGCTCACTGTGCTTCCAAGACTTCTTGCAAGTGACTTATTTCACATGAATATCTATTTATATCTGGTTTTCTTGTTCCCCTGATCACCACAGCTGCTTATGAGTGGTGTGTAGTCAATCAGCAGCAGGAAATAGAAGAAGTGCGTCGTGACGAGGCGCTCCAGCTGCCAGACGACCTGGATTACTTTGCCATTGATGCCTCACTCTCCGCAGAGGTGCGGGAGAAGCTGGACTCAAACCGCCCGCAGACGGTGAGAAATTCAGCCACAGCAGGGCTGAGCAGCAGTGAAATCCCTTCTGTCTTCTCAAGGGGCGTGGGGGTGCAAGAATCAGGGAAAGGAATACCCACAGGTCTTGATCTCATTTCTCACTAGCTCCAGTGTGTAGGTTTGGTGGTGGTTAACTTGTTCCTGTCTCCACGTGCAGATTGGTGCAGTCAGCCGCATCCCTGGAATCACCCCAGCTGCTATTGTTAACCTGCTAAGATTTGTGAAAACCAATCACCGGAAGACAGAGAAGCTAAAAGCTGGGCCTCAGGCTGGGGAGTATTTCCCAGGGAAAATGTCCTCAGACAAAGCAGCTTCACAAAGACCGATTTCTGCAGAGTTTTCTGAAGAGGAGACAAAGTTTGTTAAAACACCTTTGTAGAGAATGGCACCGATCCTGCCAGACTTTGTGGCAAGATCCCCTGTGCTCCTGAGCCTCTTCCCAGATGACACCCATGCTGGCCAGATCCAGAGCAGTTCCAGCTGGGTTCTGTGGCATTGTCATTGCATAGAACGAAGATGATGAATGCACAAAGTAAATGCTCAGAAACCTAAATACAGCCTGTGATTTTGCTGATGCAAATGGAGAGACGGGAGAACTGCTTTTAAAATTCCACTCATTTGGAAGACTTCAGATAGTCAAAATCTGCATCTTGTGAAGGACAGTGTTTAGCTCTTCTGAAATGAGTAAGAAGTGTTACCATGCTAAGCCCATGGCTCACAAGAGGATTGGAGCTGGAAAGTGTGTTCCATTGAGTTCAGTACTTGTGTTCATAGCTGTGCAGTGTGACTGTGCACTGGCTGGTGTCAGCCACTAGGAAACACTTGGCTGTGGAAACATGTGCCACATGAATATTTAAATTTACATAGGAGACTGAATGTAAACACCACATCCTGAAGCTGTTTTTCTCTTTTAAAATAAATAAAGCTTAGCTTGTAACTTCCTGAAGAACTCGGTTATCACTTTGCTTTCAGCAGGGCCTTGCCAGTTCACCAGATCACAGTTCCCACACGTAAGGTGGGCTGAGATTCACTACAGAGCTGGGGAGGCAGCTGGACAAGGCTGGGAGCTGAGGAGGGTGGGGGACATACAGGAACCTGCCCCATGGACCTCAGCCCGGGCACTGTGAAGCTCTGTCTGAAATGCTGGGGGCTGGAGGAGTGGGTCCCAAGGGTTTGTCATCAGCACTGGTCCTGCAACTGAGAGGAATAGAACTTTGATTTGAGCGAGATCCAAGTCAATTGGGTCAACTGGGCAGTTGAGCAGTTGCTTGCCAGAAATATATATGGATTCAAGGTGTTGCTGTGCACCTACCAAATCCTTGCTTGAGTCGGGCAACAGTCTCTGGTGCTGGTCTCATTTCTGAATATCCTCTGGCTTCAGAACACTTTTTGTTGCAGTTAAATCGGAGGATCTTACAGGTTGGAAAAGACCCTTAAGGTCATCGAGTCCAACCATGACCCAAATAGATAGATAGATAGATAGATAGATAGATATCTGTCATTTTGGAATTACGATTCTGGAAATTTCTCTGGCGTATTTGCTCTGGGTGAGGATTGCTTTTCTGTCCAGAGAAAGGAGTCAGAGCAAATCCTTTTTGTTGACAGAGACTCTGTCATGCAGCAGGACGATGAGCAGAGTTTGCAGCTTTGTTTGGGACATCATCCGTCTACCTGAAAGCACTTCCCTGTCACCAGCCACTGGCTTGTGTGGAAGAGCTTTAGACACGTGATCTGTAGGTTGGTTCATGCCAGAATGGCTTGGGAAAGCTAACATCTACGTGCCCCTTTATATTTGTGGCCTGTTTTCCTTCAATCCTTGTTGGCTCAAAGATTTACTTCAACCTTGCAAGCCTTAAGTTCAGCATAAGAAAGGCAGGTGTGCTTTCTGTGGTGTAATTTTGGGTCTAGGTATGGTGCCTATGGAATTCCAACTATGTGAATCCAAAAAAATCCTTAATCTGTCTATTCAAAGAGGCAGAACTTCCAGTCAAGAAAGTTGTATGCTTTCTTCACTGCATTATGTTTGTATTATGTTTGGGTTTGATGCACTGGTATCTGTAAAAACTTAGATCTAGTTTGTAGGGCCTAGGAAGGAGGCCCTATTGATACCTTCATCCTCTCACTTTTAATCCGATTATGCAGTCTCAAAACTGCATTTCCTAGTCCTTGTCAGCGGTCATTTGACAGGACTATTTAGCTTTCAATAATGTGTACCTTTAAAGGCAAGTACCTTGCTCCCTGCTACAAAAGGAAACACTTTCCTCAGCTTTCCAGGCTAAATTTATTTCAGTGCTTCTGGTCTCACACATGCAGCATAAATGAAAGTGTGATTCCACTGAGCTGGGCTGCACCAGTGTCAAAGGAAGAGCAGAAGGAGAGGACTTCTGCATTTCTTACCTTTAACAATTTAATAATGCACAGCTGTGGTCTAAGGAGGGGGGAGGAGTTAACTTCAGGGGAAATTGAAGTCAGAAGCACATGGATGCATGGCTTCCCAGCAGATCTTCTGTACTAACTGCTTTTTCTGTTTCAGCATGAAGTGGGTCTTTGGCCACTGGTGACTTCCCTTGTTAAGACAGGGTGTCTTCTGTTCACCTATGTAGGTTAATGATGTCCGTATTTGCTGAAATGGAAAACCTGGCATATGCACAAGTTCGAGGACTGGCTGTCCCTCAGGTATTGGTTTTATGAGAACAGAACTTGCCACAATATTTTGTGCTGGTTGAACAGTTCTTGTTTGAGATGACTTTTAACGTGAAAAGAAATCATTGCTCTAAGCAGTTCTATTCATTTTGTTAAGAAAACCAAGCACAGAAAGGCTGAATAATCTGCTGTAAGTAGCATGGGCAGATAGGAGGGACACCTTGTGCCATCTGGTTTCTAACCACCGGGGATTTGTTACAAGGCCCAAGGTTTGGTTTTTACATGAAGACAAAGTGAGCTTAGACCCTCACAGGTCCTGTGGCCTTGCTAGGGCTGACAGGATGGGAAGGGCAGAACTGGAGGAGCCTGCTCTTGACACAGCTGTCTGCTTTTCCTTGTCTGTGCAGTAATGAATGGCACTTTGTTGTCCTGTAATCCTTGCTGTGACCAGGCAAGCAGTGAGGGAGGATGTGTGGTGAGGTTGACCTAACTTTCTGCACATACCAAGTGTCTTTGTGTTCCCTGCTTCAATGTGTATGTCTCTTTTTCCCTCCTGCAGAACACAGGCCTGGTGATCAGCACTTTTTCCTCCAATCTCTACCATTCTATCTTATCCCAGATTTTTAAGACAGCTTCTTCCCTACTCTAGTTTTCATTTCATATGGTAGTTGAACTGAGCAGTTTCTTCATCTTTTCTTTATTTCTGCCTGAGAGATGAAAGCAAGAAAAAAATGGAAAGACATTTTATGCTAGGAGACACTAAAAGATGCAACCTTAGATGGTCTCAGTGCTGCTGGGATGTTTGCAATGGTGCAGCAGTGTCTGCTTGTCTTAGTCCCCCACTTGGCTGGCCCTTGGCAAGCACATTGTGCCTCCCAGTTGTGCACTGCCCTTGCACTTTGTTAACTAACAGTCTTCACGTGCAGTGGTTTTAAACACTCAGGGGTTACCAGCTTTGATGATTATGCTTCCCAGGTTGTCTTCCTCAACCAGTGACAAGTATCTCAGGATGTCATTTAGTGGATGCAGGGAGGAATCTACTGTCCCCTTGGAGATACTGTTTCCACCAAGAAGGTGCTCTCAGCTCTTCCCATTAAACCATGGCCAGTGCTGCCCAGAGTCCTTCCAGGGTGTTGTTTCCATCTTTCGCCTTGACTTCATGGGGCTACTGAGAAATAAAAGGTGTCTTTCCCCTCCTTTGACTAAAATTAGTGGTGTCCAGGCATTCAGATGGGAGATGGGAGACTTGCTTGGCAATTGCTATTACATAAAGGGCAGAGAAAACAGGATTGGTTCTTGATCTGGTTTTTTAATGACAGTGCTGCTTTGGGGAAACAAATTGTGCTTTTTGTCTCCTTTCTAAAGCGCTGTGCAGGTTTAACCCTTCAAGTGTAACTCTGAGGGAGGAGACTGGTGTGGATCCCCGTCAGAGGATCTCTGACTCCGTACTCATCATTGTGTGGTCACCATGCCCCCGTGGGCCTTGACCTCTGTGCCAAGGGAAGCAGTAGTGGCAAACTTTCTGTCCTGAAAGCTGGAGGCTGCACCTCCTTCACCTCTTTGCAGATCTAAGACTGGATATTTTGATGGCCTGTGATGTCTCCTTGGGGTGCTCAGCCATGAACAGGCATATCCATGCCCTCAGCTTCCCTGTGTCCCTACAGAGTGAGTGTCCCCACAGAGTGGGTGCCCCCCTGCTGCTGCAGGAGTGGGTCAGCAGAGCCACACGAATGGGCTGCAGAGGGCTCCCGGGAGGAACACAGCTCAGCGAAGGCCTGGGCTGCGAGAGAGACAGAGGCAGAACAAGTGAAGGGTGAAGGTGCTCATGACCCAGGAGGGTCATTGTCAGGCACCGCTGGGGACTGATAAGCGCACGCCGTTCGTTCTTTTTCCGAGTGACTTAGTGCTTGATGTGGTTAACTGAAGAGCAGGCATGGAGCCAGGTGGGAAATGAGCTCACTCTGCCTTACAGGGAAGCAAGAGGAGAGGGGAGGTGACAACAGCCTCGTGACCAGTTTCTTCCCTTGCAATTTACTGTGGTTTAACTTGAAAATTGCCGCGTGTGACCAGGTGGTGGCCTGTGTCACACGTGTACGGGATTTTGGAGTCACAAGTGGAACGGCTGCTGTGCCTGGTAGTGCTGAGCTGGCGCTTCAGCGAGGTTTTGTCCTTGTCCCACTGCACCTCGGGAGACTTTGGCCAGGTGGCATGTGACAGGGCCAGCTTGGTGGCATTGCCCCAGAGCTGGCTGGTGGACAGTGGTGGGCGTCAGGCACCAGCTGGAAGCGGCCGTTCAGGAGCGGAGTGGTCGCGTCACAGGCTGTGATCTCAGCTCTCCTCGGCTGTGCCACGTGTGTAGCAATCTGGGGAATGCGTGCCCAGAAATGAGCCGCAGGAATTCCCCTCACAAGGAAGTGACTGCAGTAGTGCAGAACCTCTGCTCAGGATGGTTTTCCTTCTCCCACTCCCTAGGCGCATATATACACCCCCTCCTTCTCTAAAGAGTTAGGATACTGTCATCCAAAGAAGTGCTTTAGCAGCAGGCTAGGTGATATTAGTTACTCTTACTAGTAATATCAGTCAAGCAAACTTATAATTACATTTAAATTCATCTATTCCTTCTTTTTTTCCTCTGGGAAAGGCTATTAAAGAACTTGTTTTACAAAGAGAGAACTAAACACCAACAATCCTACATCTCTTTCTCCAAAATATTCATGTCCTATTAGCAGAACCACAGCCTAGCTTATAAACTAAATATTTATTAAATATTAATGAAATATTTAATAATAACAACAACTATATATAACAAATAACATCAATAATATGTAAAAATAATAACTAATTATCAATAACTAAATATTCATTCATTTGGGGGCATTTCACTTTCTTTACTAAGGAATTAGCTTAGGATTCATCTTCAAAATAGGAACTGCAGATTTTTAAGAAGTCTGGCAACTGCAATTATAAAAAAAAGTTAAGTAGGCACCTTATTAATTTATAGAGATACATATATATATGTTATATGTAATATATAGATGTGCATGTATATGTGCATATATATACATATATCAAAGGAAAAAATGGGTATTTTGATTAAGATGTGTCCAGGTGGCTGCAGATAAGAGGAACCTGAAACTTGCTTTTAAATTTCAACCCTACCTGCAATCAATCCCCTCCAGAAGGGGACATTATTCTTGCCTTTCCATCTCTGTGCAGGTTTGGAGTCAGCAGCTTTCGCCAGCTGTGCTGAGCTGTGCAGAATAGGGACCTGGGGTGGGGAAATGCTGTGGCTCTTCCCTTTGTACTAAATAATCCAGATTTTGCTGGGCTGAAAGGGAAAATGTGACTGTGACTGATGCTGGCAGGGCAGGCAGGGCCCTGAGTTAGGAGTGAGCTGGCTCTGCTTATTTCCAGTGACTATGTAATGCAAAAAAATTAGCATATTAACCCACGGACTAGAGTTTGTGCTGGGCCTGAGCTAGCAGATGCCCTTGCAGGGGGATGCCCAGGGTTCTGGACTGCTTCACTGAGAAGAGCCAGGAGAAAGCCTTAGCAAGCACCTCAGCACGCTGAGGGCAAACCTTAAAATCATGCACTTTGGCCCATGGGGATGATTCACCAATAAAAGCTTAGGTACCTTCCAACTTGTTTTGCTTTTTTAAAGGAAGAAATAAGCAAAACCAGTTCCTTGGTTGACACCCTGTGTGCACTCTGCTGCTGCCCCACCGACCCCCACGCACAGGCCACAGACCCTTCACCAGGGTATCCCACTCTGATTCCTCACCAGCTTTCCTCAGCACGTCACTCAGCATCTTTCAAGGAGAATATGGGTTCAGCTGTCACCTTGCCAGTGCAGAGAAGCTGGTAGCTTTGAATTATGTTGTGTAAATATTTGAAACATAAAAGGATTAAAGAATTAGTGATAGGCAGCCAGGGAAAGTAACCTGATTTTTAAAAGAGCAGGCAATTACGTAATTGATGTACAATGCAGAAATAATCTGAAGGGACTAAAGAGGACTCAGAAAAGGCTGAAAAACCACAGCGTCTGTACCTTGGAAGCCAGTACAGTTTTGGTATCTGCCAGGGTTTTCTTCAGCTCTTTTGCACCCCAGGTGCCCTCTTCTTCCTCCTGCAGTGAAGCAGTTTCAGGCCTCTCCCTGGTAAGCAGGAGGAGCATTTCAAGAGGAAGAATAATTTTGCCCACTCTCACTTTCCACAGTCACAGTTTATTCCTCTGTTTAGCTTATGGTTTGGCTATTGTTTAATATTTGCAATTTCAGAAAACTAAACTCCTAGACAGGAAGTACTACTTGGTGCAGTCAAATGACCTGAAAATTTTTGAAATTATTGAAAATAATAAATTCAAAGGTGTTAATACTGTCAGGAATTTACAACTTGCAGTGAAATGTGTGAGAGAGAAGCTGTTGTAGAAAAGGAGCTTTGGATGAAGCAGGTGCTTTGAGCTGGACCTCAGAGGTGCTCAGGGTCCCTCAGGGTGCTGCTGGGGAGGCAGTTTATCAGCCCTCCCACCGCATACTCCACCCCCCAGGCTCCCTCTGGGCACTACATAAACATGGAACTAATATAAATTAAAACCAGGTGGGTTGTACTCATCATCCAGACTGAATTTACATGGTTCTTAAACAGATAATCATTTAGCACTAATGAGGAAAAGAATATCCCTGTACAGTACAAAGTTTAATTTGTCTCTACATGGTTTATCTTGACCAAATCTAAAATATGTATTTACAGAAATAATTTTTCAAAATTTGTCAATTTTTCAAAATATACTGAGACAGCTACATGCAGAATGTGAATTAGTCTTTCACCTGCAATTTCAGTAAAATAAGTGATTCCTGTTACTAGCCTTGCACAAGCTGATCTGAGATATAATTAAAATGCCTCTGGGCATTTTCTGAGCAGAATCCATTTTATTCCAGCCTGAACTATCCACCTTGGGAACCAACACTGAACAAGAAGTTAACTTGGTGACATCAGCTGTGACTGCACAGGTCCACTTCCCTATGAAGACCAACTAGCCTTTGTCCCATTTGTCCCCCAGCACCTTGCCATATACATCTCTAGAATATTTCTGTGTATTTAAAGCCCTCTGGATTACCAAAGCATTCATTGACTAAAAAGGAAACATTCATAAATGCAATACTCCAGCCAGTTTTCTGCCTTCAGAGCTGGCTCCATCACAGCAGTGTGCTGTCACACTTCTGTATAAACACCACCAGCATTGCAGGACAGTGAGGAAGGAGTTAAGGACAGCTGTGAAAGTTGCTTAAAGAAATAAGCAGTCAGAAGACAAATACAGTTCTCAACTAAGAGCATTTATTAAAAGTTTAATCGAAATAGTTTTATTCCCAAGTTTTGGTTACAAAAGTCTAACAATTTCCCCAGGTAGTCAAAGATTAATAAAAGAACTCAGATGGCATTACATTAGTGCATAGAAAGTAAATCTGGTCTATAAAAGTTAAAGAAAAACCAAAAAAACCCAAATGTGTAAAATTTAAGTTTTAAATACATGAAAGCAATTGCTACTATTGCAGGCAGAGCATTCCCAAGTGTTTTGCTGCACACATTAAGTTGTTAGATGCAATACTGTTCTTTAGGGTTTTTTTACCTGCTGGAGGCAGCACCAGTCCCTCTGCCACAAACTGTGCCGCTGGGCTCTCACCCTGCTCTTCAGCAGGGCCCTTGTAAGGTGACCCAGCCTCCCAGCAGCTTTGGCCGGGGATCTGATCTGTGCACAGCTGACCTAAGGGCCTCTTGCAACAGCAGCACTGCACTGCACCCACCACCTTTCACTGCTTGGGGTCAGGGCACTCCATGCAGCATCACACCCCATTTGCCTATGGATTTCAATCAGTTGCTTACTACAAACCCATTTCCAAACTGCCATGGAGCAAAAGCGCACCCAGCTGAAGACAGCCCTGTGCACTGCACACAGAGGCACTCCAGACTGGGTGTTGCATATCCAGCCCACAACCAGCCAAACCAAACATCCTGCACCTAGCCAAGGAATGTGAAGGAAATCTAACGAATGCAGAGCCGTGCTCAAGGCAGCTTGTGCCAAAGCTGCCTTGCTTTTCATCCAAATCAGAACTTTGCTGAGCCAGTTTGACTGAAGCCTCTCGGAAAATATTTAGCAGTTTAACAGAAAAGCATGCAAAGATTTGGCAAGGTACTTCAGAGCTTCATTATGGCAACAGCAGGTCTGCTGCCATTTTGAAGTTAGGTACTTCCTGTTGCCTTGGGGACACTAACAAACCTCCAGAAGCAGAATTTAAGCAGCAGGGATTTCTTTACTGAATTCCATAGCCTGCTATGAAGCTCTCTAGCTCTTGCTTCCACTGTACCTTCAAAACTGGTGTGTAATGCTCCAAGGTTTCACTGCAGTTAAGACACAGAAGGTGAGCAGAAAAGGAGGAAAGATCCAAACAAAGAGCATGAAAATAAGCAACAGCAGTTCAGACCTATCCAAGCAGTACAGATATGAATTCCTGCAGAGCAAGCACACAGCTGGAGAAGGAAAGGAAAACAAATGAGAGAATACAGCCATTACAGGCAGAACAAACATAGTGGTGTCATGGAACAAGTCCTGCAAAGATACTGAATTCTTTTTGACCTCTTGTGGGGAGGCTGTGGGGAAATCATGTGAAAGGTTAGTAAAACAGCTGCATCATTATGCAAGTCAGCTCTGATTATCCATTAACTGCTTGCCCCCATATTTACCTATTTGAAGCAAGGCTTCAATGCTGGAAGTCCTAATTATTACAGCTGGTATTCCTGTAACACAGAATATTTTATTTGGAATTATTTATCCTGTGATCATTAATAATCATTTGGACTAGGTTTTCAGGTCCCCTTTAATTGACTGATCCAAATCTTCAACCTGTTTTTAAAGACAACAGGCACCTCATCCCACTGTGTCCCTTGGTACAGGCTACAGCAGTGGGTCACTCAGATTGCATCAAAGTGCAATTCTAGACCGGTTTTAGATTTGCATGTTCAATGTCTTAAGATGTACTAGAAAACATTTATGTAAAAGTGTTTTCATCATTATAGAGCTACACAACACTTAACCAGTTCCCCAGAAAAATCTGGTTTTGCTTTTGACTAGAAAAATCAGTGTACAAAATGTTGGAAACCCAACTTTAGATTATTTGTTTGTAACTTTGTAAGTTTAAAATGTGTTCAGACTGTTTCTTCTTCTCAATGTTGAGTTTTCTTGGTTTACTCGAGAGGCATCACAGAATGCACCAAAATACTGCAACTGTTACCTGGTATTTGTGCAATGCAATCTAAAAGTAATTTTTAAAGAAAGCACCAGTAAAGTTATTTAAGGCTTAGATCAGGTATGAAGTAAACCTGCAGCTGAATTTTGCTCTACTCTTCAGAAACAACTAATTTTGAGCATTTGCTTTTAACTTCTGAACATACTTAAGTAATAATGATCCTTTCTTATCCCAGATGACTAGATATAGGTTTTGCCATGAACTTAACATTAACCCAAAGAACACAGAGACATAGCATTGAACTTTTGTTTTAATGGTCTCAAATTCTGTGACAGATTTTTGGTCAAGTTTCCATTTAAAAAAATTTATCGATTTTAAAGACTAATAACTTAAACTGCCACGAAACAAATGGTCCAAAAACATTCCTTTCCTTCTGAAGCTTTTACGATGCATTGTAATCATTAACCAGTCTTTCACTATTAAACTTAAATGGCCAATTGAGACAAACAGTTCTGAGACCGTTCTTCCACCACTGATTAAGACTGAGGTGGCAGCTGGTGTACAGAATTTTCATTTAGCCTTCTGGGCCTTCTGGGCAGACTTTGTGACCTTGCCAGCTCCTCCAGCCTTCTTGTCCACTGCCTTGATGACACCAACAGCGACCGTCTGCCTCATGTCACGCACGGCAAAACGACCTGAAAGCAAAAACACGTTTCATGACTTTTGTCCATGGCTGCCTAACTCAGCCCCATTTGCACAGTAGCAACATGCAGGGTTGGTGTCAATGGGCCAGTGCTGCTCTGGAACCAGACTGGGACAGGGCCATCACCCTCTCGAGAATATCCCTCCCTGTACCAGTAAGGTTTTCATTCCATTTCAGAGTTTCAAGTCACAGCTTTCATCAGTTTCACAGAGCACACTGCATCTTGATACTAGAAATTGAGGAGTGTTTGTTCCAGAGATCAGTATTAACATGAGATGCCTTACCAAGAGGAGGATAATCAGAGAAGCTCTCAACACACATTGGTTTGCCAGGGATCATATCAACGATGGCAGCATCTCCGGATTTCAGGAATTTGGGGCCATCCTCCAGCTTCTTGCCAGAACGACGATCGATCTTCTCCTTGAGCTCAGCAAATTTGCAGGCAATGTGAGCAGTATGGCAATCCAGCACAGGGGCATAGCCAGCACTGATTTGGCCAGGGTGGTTCAGGATAATGACCTAGGAAACAAAGGAAGCCAAGTTAGAAGTGGAGTTATTTTAAACACTGATGTATCTTAGAAAGCCAAGGAGTTAATGACATTTGCTCTGATCAAATATAACTCAGAACACAACTCTATGTCACACTTTATAGCTTAGCCTAACAAGACTCCTATTTTGGAATACAGAGCTACATTCCAAACATCCTTGAACAGCTGCAAAACATACCTGTGCGGTGAAGCCAGCAGCTTCCATGGGAGGATCGTTCTTGCTGTCACCAGCAACATTACCACGGCGAACATCTTTCACAGACACGTTCTTAACATTGAAGCCAACGTTGTCCCCAGGCAGAGCTTCGCTCAGGGCTTCGTGGTGCATCTCAACAGATTTAACTTCAGTTGTTACATTGACAGGAGCAAATGTAACCACCATGCCTGGCTTCAGAACACCCGTTTCCACACGGCCAACTGGTACAGTACCAATGCCTGCAAGCAAGAAACAGCATCAGTAATTCAGCTTAAAGAATATATGCCCCTATGGGAGAAAAACCCCATTTGAGACAAGAATTTTACTTTTATGACTTGGAAAAGCAGCTCTTGGGCAAATACCTGCATTTCTGGCCCACACATCAGCTGTTGCTGGCAAGTGAGCAGCACTACAGAGAACACATACCGCCGATTTTGTAGACGTCCTGAAGAGGCAGACGCAGAGGTTTGTCAGTTGGACGAGTTGGTGGCAGGATGCAGTCCAAGGCTTCAAGGAGGGTGGTTCCGCTGGCACTGCCATCCTTACGGGTGATCTTCCATCCCTTGAACCAGGGCATCTGTAATGGAAACAAGTCCAGCTTAATCTGACTGCCAAATTTAATCACAGAAGGCTGGAAATGCCCAAGTGTTATCTCTGAGTATTAGCACAATTTACTGTTGCAGAGTAAGAATTTTTTAAGTGCTAGGATTTTATCTTGGACCTCGGCACTTCCCAAACATAACTATTAAAAAACATGCACATTTTATCATTACATAATCTGTCATAATAGTCCTCCTAGTTTCATGCCTTAACAGAAATAAATGCCAAACCTACGTTAGAGCTAGGCTCCAGCATGTTGTCGCCGTTCCAACCAGAAATTGGCACAAAAGCCACAGTGTCTGGGTTGTAGCCAATCTTCTTGATGTAAGTGCTGACTTCTTTGACAATCTCTTCATATCTCTTCTGGCTGTAAGGTGGCTCAGTGGAATCCATCTTGTTGACACCAACAATCAGCTGTTTTACACCCAGGGTGTAAGCCAGAAGGGCATGCTCACGGGTCTGCCCGTTCTTGGAAATACCAGCCTCAAACTCACCAACACCAGCAGCAACGATCAGGACAGCACAATCAGCCTATGAAAAGAAAAAAAAACACCCCTCACTAAAATGCTTGTATGTATGTCAAAGTAATACAGGAACCCCCCCCCTAACCAAGGAACAACCCTCCCAAACTCCCCAAATCCTGTTTTCTTTACATACCTGAGAAGTTCCAGTAATCATGTTTTTAATGAAGTCTCTGTGTCCAGGAGCATCAATGATGGTGACATAGTACTTGCTTGTTTCAAATTTCCACAGGGAAATATCAATAGTAATACCACGCTCACGTTCAGCCTTCAGCTTGTCCAAGACCCAGGCATATTTGAAGGAACCTTTTCCCATCTACAGTTACAAGAAAATAATTTTATTCCCATCAAAAAAAGGAAAAAAAAAAGAAATAGTTCCGTATCTGCCTTTAGTTCAGAAATATCACACAACGGCTAAAGAGCAAAATCCAATAGTAACTGGCTTAAAGATGATAAACGTTGCTGCTCATAAAACAAGCAACTAGATACACTTGGCACTACTGGTGAGAGATGCCAACTGTTGAACCTTACTGAAGCTGTTAACAGTTCAGGCTCCTTGACAGCTTGTTGATGACACTAATAAATCTACATGACACAGCTCCTGAGCCCGAGTTCCACTATCAAGTGTTCTCTACAATTGTAAGGCCTCCTAATACTGCAATAATCAACATTTTAACTTTCACTCTGCTCAACATTTGCCAAATTTTAATCTATAATGTTCATATAACGTATGCTGTTATTACACAGAAAAAAAAAATCAGCAAAACTCCCCGATTCTCAAATTAAACCTCCATAGATCAGCTTCTTTTAATTCTACCTTTAACTTTATGTATGCAGAACTTGAATTTGGCCATTTAATTTGATTTCACATTACTATTCAGATGCAACTTTAGACTACCGCTTCCTTACATGCTCTACATTTCACAATTTGAGTTTTTGCAACTAACACAATGGCAGACAGAACACTTAACCACTTGTTCTACCTCGGGAACAACTGTGACCCAGCTGCCGCCCTGTGGCCATGCAACACTGAGCCACTTGTTCAGCTCCTGGGGAGGAGGCAACCAAACCGCCTCCCCGCGGCCACTGAATGCTCTGCAGCTTCACTCGGAGATTAAGGGTCTATTCATATCTCCAGCCTGGAATTTTGCTGGCTGCTATGGGCCCACACACCTCAGCCGCTTCCTTCTCGAACTTCTCGATGGTTCTCTTGTCGATGCCCCCACATTTGTAGATGAGGTGGCCGGTGGTGGTGGACTTTCCAGAATCGACGTGGCCGATGACGACGATGTTAATGTGAGTCTTCTCCTTTCCCATTTTCGATGTTAGCTGAGTTCTTTCTTTCGGCAAAAGAGAATCGACACCTGTAAATTCCCCAGGAAAGAGCTGGTTACGCCTCGGGCCAGCGATGGCGGCGCCACATGCGGGGAGGCCCGGCCGGGATGGCGGCTCCGCCCCGCCGGGGGAGGAGAGGAGCGAGGCGGGCGGGCCGGGGGCCCCTCGGAGCGCCCCTCGCGTCGCCCCCTCCCCGGGGCTCGAGTTACCCCGGCGGCGGCGGCGGCCGGGGTGTGGGGTGGCGGCGAGCGGGCCCGGCGGGCAGCGCGGAGGGCGGGGCCGCCCCGCTCCTTTGTGTGACTCACCCCGCCCGGGCCGCCGCGTCCTCCATTTTGTGGCGCTGGCAGCGGGCAGGCAAGCCGAGCGGCCATTTTTTCACTCGTGCCCCAGCCCCCCTCTCCCCCGACGGCCGCCGCACAGCCCTACGCGTCCCGGCGCCGCCGCCCGCGGGGCCCAGGGAGAGGCTGCCGGGCGCTTTCTGCCCCACGCCCGCCCGGACACGCCGCTCCCCCGAACTCAGCCCAGACAAGGGGGTGTGCACATGGGAATCGAGGAAAACGATGCGCCGCCATCCCGCCGTCCCGCACTCCCCTACCCGTCCGTCCGCCCCGGCTCGTGCTAGCGCTCTCGGCTTGTCCTTCTCCCCTCCCCTCGGCCCCCACCACGCCCCGCCTGGGCGCTCGCCAAGCCTCCGGGGCAAGCAGACCCCGGCCCAGCCCGGCCCTGCGGACGCACCTCACCTGCTCGGCGACGGCGGCAAACCCGGAGCGAAAAAGACCGACGGCGTGAGCGCCACCCCTTATATACACTGCCATGGGGGGCGGGGCCTCTAGGACACGTCACCGCTCCCGGCGGCCCCGCGGCCCCGCCCCGGCACGGAGCGCCCCCGCCCCCGCCCGGGCTGTGCGGGACCCCCTCGGCCCGCGCGGGACCCCGGTCCGGTCCGGCCGCGGGCGCAGGGTCCGGCCCGCGATGTGCTGAGGGGCTGCGCCGGGAAGGGAGCGGTGCCCCTCCCGCGCGGGGATGGAGAGCGGGCGGGCGGGAGTGGCCGCCTTGTCCGGGAGGAAGCGGGGCAACACAGACCAGACCCGGCCCCCCTGCAGGGCCCAGCGGCTCGTCGGGCCTGGGCACCGGGAGCGTCAGGCCTGGCGTCATGGCCGAGCCGGGGGGATGCGGCAGCTGACGGAAGTCCCCGGGGAACAGCCCCCGGCGAATTAATTGTATTTCTCATTAGAGACACAAAGGAACGCAATGGGTGAGATTAGAAACGTTCAGTGAGTTACCCTGACCGGCAAGTAACAAATATCGGCTAAACATCACGGAATACAAGACCCTCCCTACCTCAGTACGTTGCAAGTCTCCCAGAATCAAAGGGGGGTAAGGAGGGGGAGAGCAGGAATTTCAGGGAACTTACTACACTAGATTAAGAAGCCATCGTTTGGCTTTAAAAAAAAGAAGAGTCTTTTTCTGTTTTTGTTGTACCGTTAGAGAATAAAAGTTGACTCGGCTTAGAAAACTTCGGCACAAAAATACAAATCAAGGTGGACGCACCTCCAGCAAAGATGCGTCTGAAGTGCAAATGTATCAGTCACGGAAGCATTCGGGACATGGGGTCTCTGTACAAGAAACCCTGACTGCGAGAAGTGCCCCCGTACCGTAATTTCACATGGGAAAACCCGCAGCCCTGGCAAACTATTTTTAGAATCATGGCAATGAGGAGTCACAAAACAGCTCTCACAACATCAGAAATAAAGGCCCTCGTGATTCCAGTAGATTTTCTCTGGTTTACTCGCTTGTAACTGATGTAAGAAAATCCATGAAATATTCAACATCTCCTATATCCATTCAACAGAAATTAAGCTGAGAAGCTGAACTATCTCTGTTATTTTTAAATTATCTGCAAAGCTATGTACTCCATGTTCTTATTCACCTACATTATATGCCTGTCAGAAATAGTTACTTATCTATAGACAACTATAATCCATTCATTTCTTGGTATGCTCTTCAGGTTGCAGTTGTAAAGCATGGAAATAGCCTCTTGTTCTAAAACAAACAAAAAACAACATCAGCAAAGTAATAATAAAAAAACAACCTCAGGCATCTACATATCTATCCTTCCACTTGACTTCAAGTTTCTCTAGCTGAGATAAACCCAGCATCAAATTCATTAGAGAGCAGTAAACTTAGTATTTAATGGTTTGATATGGAATTGAAGTGTTTCTGTGTGATACGGTATTTTTCCCACACGAAAGATTAAAAAGATGCATTTTGTAAAAAAAAAAAAAAATCAATGTCATTAGAGAAGATGCTGAGTTTAGAATACACCTCTTATAAAATAACCAGTTTCAGAGTAAAAACCTGCAAAAAGGTTCAGATATTAAAGAAACACTATTTTTTAAGAAAGGAAAAAACTAATCAAATTTTCTCTCATCCCTTCCTACGTTTTTCAGCAGAGATTAGCGGTGGGAGTGGAGGGAAGGCAGAGGTGATTCAGCTTTCCTCAACACTAATCTTCAGGGGTAGTTATTAGTGAAGACACTGCAGATGAACACAATAAAAGGGCAGGAAAAGGAAGGTGGTCCACTTTCTGGAAATGGAAATGCATTATTGTGAAGTGATTTAGTGGCTTGGGTTGAAGACCAAAGTGTAGTAGTTGGCAAGAAAGCTAGGAAGCACTCACTTCTAGGGTCTTCTATAAAGCAAAGACTGTAAACACAGCAAAAAAGCTTTATTCTTCAGGATGTTTTGAAGTTACCTTCTAAAATGTGTATTTCAGTGGGGGGTATTTTTAATGGACTGATCTGTCAAAGAATCCGTTTTCATAAAAAGGTAGTTTTAACACTTCCCAAATGTAGTCAATTACTTGTGCCTGAACAGGGAGAGGAGGAAGGAAATACGTTGCTAATTTCTTATATGGTCCATACTAAACTGTACATTTCTAATTTTTAAAGATACTTTCCTTAAAAGACTATTTCCTAAATAAAGGCTTTTAGAACCAGCTATTTCTTAAGAGAGTAATTTTTTGTGGTATCTACATAGCTGAAAGCTATGAAAGCTGAATTTGTGGTACAAATTTTTAAGCATGGTCCTAGTTTAAGTCTACAGCAGTTGTTTTCCCCCTCCATGTCTTTAAATGAGTATTCAAAATAATTTTATTATTTCCTCATTAGTTTGACCAATACATGCTTTTATTCTCTCAACAATTAGTGTATCTCTTCTTGCCCACTCTATTAGAAGAACATTCCTATTATCAATGTCACAAATATTTATACAGCTGGGGAGCTTCTGATATATGAGTAGCCTCAGATAATACAGTGGAAATGCATTCTGAAGAATCCTCTCAGCTAACACAAAGAGGCCTATACTGGACTAAATCCTGTGTGCAAAGGAGCCTGTAAAAATTTTAGATTTTATTACTTTGGTAAAACTAAGCACTTCAGTATGTAATGTTTAGGAAGGAACAGAGATTTCAAGAACTCAAGGACTTTGGGCATTGAAATAGGGCTTATTCAATCCATACTGACTTCAGCAATAGGAGGACTTTGTGGGCAAAAATTACTTATTCTCCTTCAATCACTGGTGAGCATATGCTAAACTGAAATATCCTACCTCCACACATGTCTCCCGTGTAAGAACACACAGAATGCTCTAAAGCATTTATATTGTAGGAACCTGTAACAGAAACCACCATTTTAAAAGGGTTTTGAATCTCAGATCAAATGATACTAAAATGAAAGTAATGCTGTCAGTATGTAAGCCAAATTTTTTAACTTAAAAAAGTATATGTTAACTGGATTTTGAGTTCACAGTAGCTACTGCAGCATTACTTCCATTTTATCATGTGGCTCCAGCACATACAGAATGGGCTATAAGCTTAGAACAGTCACAGCCAGTGAAATCATGCTAGGAGATAAAAGATGAGCTGCTCACTGAGCACCTCTAAAGAATTTTAACACTCTACCATATACATGTGGGTATTTTTTTGGTCAGACTCCTGTGCAAAGATGAAGGTAAGTAGTGCTTATACAACTATTTTAACTGCAATGACCAAGGTCATTTAGGAGTGTGAGCAAACAGACTTTATAAGCGCAAGACTTGAAACACAGATCTGATAAATAGAGTATATCAAGCTCACTACATATGAAAGAGGCACTAAGATTTCTTGAGGGCACTTTCAGAAAGTGTTGGAAAAGCAGTCCAAAGTTATCAATAGTAATTGGTGATTAGCAAAACTGGATTCTGGTATGTAGCACTGTCATACAATTAGCCTCATACTTACTGTGAAAGGCTTTCTAATTCCTGTATCACAATTATCATGGTATGTACATTAGTCCAAAGTTCAACATAAACTATAGCATGAGCATACAGCTTCCATCTATAAGTGTTCTTTAATGCATTGATTCTTAATAGCAATGAAAAGCATCTACATCTGTTAAATATTTTTTTTCCATACATGATCCTAATACTTACTACCAGATTTTACAGTCATCTGTTTATGAAATAAAAGAACAATAGAATAATGGTGTTATGCATATATGAAGAGAACAGACAGAAAACCTGCCTGAAAACAAAGGTTTAACTGAACAGTGTGAGGTAATCTAAACTACTTGAAAAATCTACTTTTGAAAGTTACTAAGCCCTGTACAAGTAATTGGCATTTTTATATAAACAAAATTGCTTGATAAAAGAAAGAGACAACAGTAAATAAACTGTAAGTTACTGTCTTATTAGACAGCACAAATTAAACTCCTCCATCCTTGGAAGTTTAAGACCTGGAATAAAGAAAGCCTCCTTGTCTGATCTCATAGCTGACCTTGCTTATAGATTCACAAAAGAAGGTCTTATAGTAGGAGCTGTAAGACAGTGGCCTTCAAAACTGTAGAGTATCACTGGGATGAACAAGCAGTTACAATTTCAGAGTCTTCTGAATAGCTTAACACGAGCCTCTTTAAAAGTCATTGTTTCCCCTTAAAGAAGTTTCCTCTGGGAAGCACTGCCATTCTAGTTAGAACATTTACAAGAGGTGAAGGACTAATGGCTTAGAAGATAGCCTGCTTTTAAAAAAAATAAATCCTTTGGACAATCTTTTCAAACCACATTTATCCACAGCATGAGAAAGCTCATTTATGTTGAAGGTTTAGTACTGGCTGAACTGTGATACTGAAGGTTTAGGATCAGACAGACTGGTCAGATCATACGGGGATGTGACCAGAACTAACAGCTGTATTTAAACCCCGTGTTCTGTTCTGTGGAGGTCTGCATTTGTGAGCTAGGAAATGAAAGTGTTTCATGTAGAGCAGAAGTGTCCTAAGCAGGAAAAAACCAGCCTCACAGGTGGCTGCTTTGGTAAGAGTGTTCTGGAACAGAACAGCGAATAGGAAGATACATGCAGACAGTAGCTTTAACAAAAAGTGACCCCTCACTTGCAGACAGCTGACAAAACTTCATATACCTCATTAGTGCTAGGCTAATTTACACCAGCTGATGACCTGGCTCCAGGCAAAAAGCAGAATTACTAGACACTAATGCAGAATAAAAGTGAAGGGCTGATGAAGTAACCACCATTATGGAGAAACAACACAATTTGTTAAACTGTTCTGTGGTTTTGCATTAGTATTTCTCAACAGCAAACAGGCTAATTTTTACTATATCCCACCACCTTTTGGACAGCCTAAATGAATGGTGAACCCTTCTAGGAGCTCAATTCAAAAAATGCCCTAAGTGGGAGCATTTTATATATATTTTTTTTTCTTAACATATATATATATAAAGTAGTGCATTCTGTATTAAGAAAATGTCAGTTACTGAACCAAAATCCACTGGGTGAGGATGGTGTAGCTTTTGTTCTTAATTTATCATGAACCTCCAAAATTCCATTTTAAAGCTCTGATCTTTTTTGCTAAAAATCATTTTGCCAAAAGGAAGATATTCATCCTCTTGTGCTGATAAGCCTGTGACAAACTTTAAGTGGGACGTCAAATACTCACATGCATCTTAGAATTCTTCTCTGAGCCCTCACAGCAACTGAGCTATGCTTGAATAACTTTGCTTAGTGTCCACTCATCAGGTTAATTTTGCTGCCCCTCTTGTTGTAGTAGGTTTGGAGCTGGATTGTGCACTTCACAAAAAACCCCTGTGAATTCCCACTGTCATGTTACAGACCCTGTGCATTCTCCCCTTTCTGCCTCTCCTACTGATCCAAGTAAAGGTAAGTTGTCAAGAAAGGAGACATTCTATAAATAGAATCCTAGAAGGGGTTTATATGAATAAAAAAACCCCTGAGGTGCAGCTTAGAGGTGCAAGGGAAACATAATAAAGGTGCCTTTGGTGCAGACTGCTAAAGTATGCTCCAGACTGGAGCCAGTGGATGGATGGGTCGAAGGAGGAAGAGGCTCTACCTGAGACCCGGGCTAGCAAGGATAGTGCAGATGTATCCAGCTGTTCACTGTTCACTCTCCCATCTTGACATTGCTGTGATTTTGACTCTTGGCGTGACTCTGGCCATAGGCTTGCCTTCCACTGCAATTACATGTACATCATTTTTACAATGTGGTAACCACAGTAACCAGACGTGGTGCAAGTCAAGTCACTTAGAAGCCTTGCTCAGATTTAGTGAATATAGCATATGCCTGACATTTATTCAGTGAATTTAGATTTGAGATGATTAAACTTTGGAAAGGTTTCAGAGAAGAACTATGGGAATAAATCTAGATTTGGGAAAGTACTTACACCTGACCTGCTCAATCTATACTGAGTTTACTGAAAGACAGTTTGGCTTAGTCTCCAGGATTCTGCAAGACAGAAAATTCTGTAAAGGAAGAATCACAAATCTGGGCACAGACACAAGAAGGTTCAAGATTGTTGGTAGTTAAATTAAGGTAGAAATAGAAACCACTTACTTGTAATTGTCAATGAGCAGTGGTAGCAGCTTGCTTAAAGCAGGAAGCCAACATATGAAGAAATCCTCAATATTTAATTACATTAGTAAAAAAAACCCCAAACACAATAAAGGATTAAGAATTTGATTTGGGGGGAGGGAGAAGGAACAAGAGGCGGCATTTACTTAAAATGGTATCTATATTTTTAGTATTTTTAGTTAGTCCTCTCTTAATACAGTCTCTCTGAGGTACTTGGCCAGATGAAGCTATCAGAACCACTACTGATCATTGTGAACAGCTATAGAATGTGAAAGTGAACACTAAAAAAATAGAAAAAGAACCCAACAAAGTAATAAATAAAGAAGAAAAAGAGAGAAAAACCACACACATGAGCTGGGCAGTTATGGAACAGCTGGTCTAATTTCAATTCCTGGAAAAATATATTGCAACAAATGAACTATTTTTGGAAGATAATAAGTTGATAAGTAACAACCCCAGACTTGTTAGGAGCTGACTGCATCAAACTGATCTTGTCTACTGTGACAGGTTTAACAGGATGGGAAAATATGGATATCATTTAACTTAAGGGAAGATTTGATGCTTTTTATGGGCAACTTGCATAAGTAAGCTCAGCAGACTTTGGACAAAAGAATGCATGTGCAGGAGACCGGCTGAAGATGACATGCTCAAAGTGATTGCTAATAGACTATGAAACTGACTTCTATCAAATCAGTTTCTGTGGGCACAGACATTAATCCCCCATACAAATATACAGTTATAAATACATACAAACGTAATTTTAAATTGCACTCTTGGGGTAAGAAGGACAGGGAACACCTCTGACCACTTCAGAAGTCAAGAACAGAAGTCAAGAACATCACTCAGAGTAATGTGGGCAAGTAAAGAAAAAAGGACTAAAATAATTAGCAAATAAATTAAGGTTAATATTTGTCCTTTGTAAGGAACAGTTCACTGCAAAAACACAGGAGCAGCAGCAGCTACCCAGCAGTCCTGTATAAAAGGACCTGGGGTTAGAGTGGATCACTAATTGAACATGAGTCAACACTGCCATACTCTTGTGAAAAAAGCAAACATACTGAGGTGCATAAACAGAAGTGCTGTGAGGTATGTAAAATAAACCTTTCACTTTACTTAGTACTCATTAACATGTCTGCTGGGATACTTTGTCCATCTTGGGAATGATGCTTCAAAATTATATCTAGAGGCAAAAACACTGGAACAGATTCTGTGGGCAGCTGGTGGAACCTCCATCATTACCCAGCTCCTTACAAGCACCTAAATACCTAGCAGGAATGGTTCAAGTATCAATAATACTTACTGATCTATACATACCCAAAAGTCTCTTCAAGCCTTAATTTCCATAGGTTTACATTTTTTAGAAGATCTGTGTAATCAAAAATTAATTTCTTATACCATAATTCTTGGTATAATAGCTTGGTAAGGAAGTCTCTCCCTGACTTTAATATACTTGTATTAGCTGAAGTTCAGCATCTTTAGTTACAATATTCAATCTGAATGGAAATCCACAAATATTTAAACCAATAATAATGCATCTTGCTGTATAAATTACATCTTTCACACTAGATAATTAAGTACATTTTACTGAAAACCAAAAAGCTGGCCTAATATAACTAAGAGAGGTGTGGAAGGAAACAGAATAGTCAGTCCTAAACTCTAAGCAATGAAGAGTCAGGCTAAAAATGAAAGATAGGGGACGAAATTTTATATCACAGACTCATCTTGCTATTGCATATGGCAGGTTATGTTAGAGCTTTTGGGAACGGAGTACATTCCTGGCACTGGATGTTATAAAGCATTCATTCTGTACTAATTTCTTATCAAAATGAAATGCTGAAAAACATGTTTGGTTTCTCCAGCAGTTTCTAAACAACATCCAGAAGAATGCTAAAAACCAGTGCACATGACTTTCCCACGGGCAGCGATACCCTGGCAGGATCTATCAGCTAAGCAGCATTACGGGGGAGGTCACTCCACACACGCTGCTGCTCCTCACAGTCCCCGGGAGAAACAACAGCTGTGGTTTTGCAAGGCGGTCCACAGAGGAATGGCATTTCAGAGGTTAAAAGCTTGTACCACATGTTGTATAAAGTAGACTTCGGCCCCTTTAAACCCGGAACAGGTGTTGAGTCAGCACTTTGCACTGAGGCCAAATCTCACAACGCCAGGGAGCCAGGGCTGACAGGACATCCCGTCCGGCCGGCCCCCATGCCAGAGGATACCGAGGGCAGACGAAGGGAATACGAACTGTAAAAGCCTGTTGCTATCCCACAGCCCAGAGTAAAAGTAAGATACTTTAAAATACAGTACGGGTTAGAAGAAGATTGCAAACTGATTCATACCAGCGAGTCATGTGTTACTGTCCTCTTCTGCCTGAAACAGGAACACTCCTACTCTCAGCAGGAGACAGCCTGTGCTGCTGAAGCTGTGAACAGCACTCAGGGATCCCCTTTGTGCAGAGCAGGAAGAGCTAGGAGGTCTATCTCAGTTACCGGGCAGTCTCCATGGCACAGTCTGTGCAATTCCTAAGGCGACCTGAAGTGAAAAGCACACTGTTTCAAGTTTTGTGTGCTGTTTCTGATTTCGCACAGAGGATATTAAATCACCGCCCAGCTGTTTTATGTAAAGATATTGTCATCCACCACAGAAAACCTAATTGTGGGTACAAAGTATGTACAGGTGGGAGTACTGCAATAATAAAACATACAGGGGCACACACAAGTAGTGGCTCCCCCACCTCCCTCCTATCCGAATCGGTCGGGGTGCATGTGAGTGAAGTGGCAGTTGTAAAGAAATGCTGCTTTTTAGAAAGTAAACCTTAGCTCCTTAAATTCAGCTCTGCGGAGTCATCAAAGTGAGGTATCACTATTTATGGGAAATAGTTTATACTTGCTCTGCAAGCTAACGCAGTCCAATTTACCTCACAAAGCTGTGCAGTGAGTCATGAGACCCAGCAACATTCACACACCCATATGCACTACGGAAGCAGAAACTCTTGCTCACTTGCTTTCCCCTTTCCTTCTGGGATGTTCCTGAGAAACAGCATCCATTAACAACATCAGACAGTGACTGGTGTGGGTAAAACAAACTGTAACATAGAGGATATGAAAGAAAAAAGGAAAGTCTATTCCAAACGAAGCTTTTAATTTCTTCTCTTTAGCATATATCCAAGTTCAGTAATTTGAAATGTGTTATTCCATGTCAAAGCTAAGTCTATGGAGCTGGGAATACCTGCCAGAATAATTGTTTCTCTCTTCTATCAATCCAAAGATTTATTGAATTGGATCTAGCACATTGTATAGCTGAAAGGGGAGTGGGAGCAGTGAAGCTATTCACAGGAAAATTTTTGTTTTGTTTTTGTTTCCTATTCAATTATCCAGTTGACCAAATTAACTTCATGGCCACGTGATTCCCTGATTCACTCCACAGGAAGTAGGACATACCATTTCGGTGTTGAGGCTCAGTTACATCAGCTTAGCTACAAAGTGAAATTGCACTCTCATTTATTCTCTTGACTAAGCCATTATAACCATCGAGGCAGATCTAGGCTGTATCACATACTACCCACATTTCTCAGAAGCCCAGACCTGCAATTCATGCTTAAACCTATGTGAAATACACATAAACCTAAGTGAAAATACACTTATCTCTTTCAAAAAGATCTGAGTATTTTTCCATGGGAACTTTGTTTTTTCCACTGCTAATCTTTAAGTATTCATTATTCAGTAGAGAAGTCAATGGTAATACACACAAAATAATTGTAATTTACAACTTCTAAAGTTTACAGCAATATTGAATTCTCACTATGTGCATGACTAGGTAACATCAGACCATCTTAGTCATCTTAATGGGACCCTAATAGTGGTCTCTATAGTCTCTGAATTCTGAGTTCTGAACCATGAAATGTGTGGTTTTTTTATTTTTTGGATTTTGCTCGGGTTTTTCTCCTTTTCTTGCTATAAATATGTACAATGCCTGCTAGCAGGGGTTGTGTACCATCTCAAAGCATACAAGCAACAACAGACAACATCCAGTTACACCCATTGATCTGTTAATGGCAATATGCAACAATTACATCTCATCATGTATTATTCACCTTCTACTCAATTCAGTTCTTTTAATATGTTAAAAAAAAGGAGAAAAAAGTTATTAACCACCATTATATATTTACACTGCATCTTGATTTTAAGAAAACTTCCCTGTCCAGTCCTGCAGGAGCCACCCTGGCAGTCACACTCGCCCACCTGAGCTGGGACCAAGACCCTTCACAGCTACACCCCCACTCACACAGTCACACCAGGCTTCCTCACTGGATCGACCCCAGGTTTCCCATAGCAGAGTCTCAGATGTCCAGATCCTAAAAATAATTAAATCGTGGTGCAATAACAAAGTAACAAAATAACAGCCTGAGCTGGTGCCTCCGAGGAGGGACCCCGAACAAAGGAATCCCTGGACTTTTATACCCTCACAGTCTAAGCACAAAAAGCCTGCGGGTTGTCAGCTCCTGCCGTATCTGTCAGTGTCCAGTCGCCTGGCAGGGCCACAGGTCCCCGGGCCCTTTGTTGTGCAATGGCTCGGCAGTTCCCGGGCTCTTGCCTCGGGCTCCCCCCACCCAGAGCTCAACCTGTGGCTCCCACTGCAGCTGCTCACCGAGATACCCGCACTGAAGGGATTCCTCAGCATTGGCTAAGCTAATGTACACTCTTTAAGCAGTAGTTGTCAATACTCTGTCATCTATATTCTTAGGCAGCTTCTAAAAAATGTATCAACCAAGTCTACTTTCCATTTCAATTTTACAAACTTCCTTCTTCCATATTTTCTCTCTTCCTGACAATTATCAAAATTTTATTAGTCCAGTGACTGCCTAAGGTGGAGGTGGAGGTAGTGGTGGTGAGAAATTACTGCAAAAGAGGTGCAACAGAGACTTTTTCGGATTATAAGACAAGCTGCCTCAGGGCTTCTTTAAAAAGCAGTATGAAAACAAGCTATGACAATAATCTGACATTACGATCTCAGCCAAACCAGCAGTTTCCAAACTGTTGCCAATGCATCTTCAATGTGTCGCAGAAAGGCAGCAGTGAAGTGTCTCACGTACTTTCTCTCTGATGAGGCTTAAAGAAAAGGAACGCAGACCACGCCTGGAACCCAGGCAACACCTATATCACATGTACCAGAGGGCCTCTCCTATGATATAGGGGCATATCAAGTTACCCATTTGTGAACATGACCAGAGTACTCGTTTTAAATACAAAAAGTGCAGATTGATTCAAAGTGAAAAAGAAACCACAGCCTGGGTGAAAAACCCAAATCTGTTTTTCGCTGTGCAGATTACCAGAGATACCTGGCACAACACACACTACATCACCCTTGTCTTACGTTAGTGTAAGTACAGGATGGTTTGAGGTGGCTCTATCTAGCTACTCTACACAGAACAAAAATTGTTCCTGCTGCCATGTAGGCAGCAGTGAAACTAGTTTTCAATGGTTATTAAGGTAAACCAGGGTGATTAAGCATGATTTATAATCCTGTCATTCTTATGACATGCTAGGAAAGTCTCAGTCCAGAAATATCCACAGGGTTTAAAAAAATTATCTGTCATCACTGTACTTGTGAGTGTTGGTATACAGTTCTCAGTTACCTTCTAATAAGCACGTCAAAGGTTTCAAAGTAGACACAAAATTCCCAGTGGATGAATTATAAAGCAGGTCTCATATTACTGCAGCTGGAGCTACAAGTAAAACGTATCAGTACACATAATCACATTTTTTCTGGTTAATTTGAGGCATATATAATTTCTGCTGTAGTGATACATTTGTTGCAAATATAACATAAACAACACAGTTGAAAAAAACCCCCACACAACAAAGTCACTATCCTGAGCCCTCATCAATCAGACAAGAGAAAGCAAGAAAAGCAAGAGCAGGGAGCACAGCCCTGCCTAGCATTGTTTGCAGTGAAAGTGAGGTGAAATGCAGATGTAAATGTAAAATCGGCCACAGGTGCAGTGATTTTAAGGTTTTCACCTCCATAGGTTGGTGGAATAAAATGACAGAAAGCTTGGTCATCAGAAATAAAGACAAAAATAACCAAAATAAATTCATTATTTGGCTCTAGAAGTGATAAACTTAACTCCATAGACAACTCACCTGCACTGGAAATTACTATGAGTAATACCACCTGCAGTATACAATATATAAATTTCTGTCTTTCAATTTCCTCCTCCTTGTTAAGCAACACAGTTTAATCCAGTGTACTTATACATGTCTTTTCTCCTATTTTATACATTGTTGAATGTTGTTTTAAACGTGAATAGCTGCAATGTGTGGGTGTTAACTATGTATGCAGTTATAAAGAAGAATGACATGATTGATTCACATTTTATACAAAAAAATAAGAGTTTGGATACTATTTTCTTTTTCTGAAATACATAGCAGAATTACACTGATTTGAATAGAATTATAGTTGCCAGATTGTCATTTAACTGAAATGGGCTAGACTTGCATCATACTGATAATTCTTAAAAATCTGTCATTTTTAACTTAGCTGATGAATAAAACATGAAGCTGATCTTCCGCAGAAAATAGAGACTGCACTATCCAGAGGCTTCTGCTGTAGGAAGCATTACCTGTGGCTGGAATACCTTCCCAGTGATGCTGCTTATTACTGTGCCAGAGCCTCCTGTTTTTCAAACCCCTAGTTTGTGCTTTCATAAAAATTAGCCAGGTTTAGCTTTTGGTTCCTCTCCTGTGTTACCCATTTCTAGATGTGTGAATATTCCACAATGGAACCAACTGTATATTTAGAGAAATTTGAGAAATCTGTTCACCTTTGCATCTCAGCTATCCAGGGCTGAAAGCACAAAAATGTGCTAAGCCAATTGCTGACTTTTCTGAGGCTTGGGGGCTGCAGGCCCTCATTCACATGCTACAGAGGCTTTGAAGAGCAACAAGGTGCTCATAGGACTGGTTCCCACTCCACAACTGCCTCCCCCCCTCATCTCTTCCAAGTAGTTCTCTTTTACACTATCCCATATAATAAACAAAGGCACTATAACCAAGAAGTGTTTGAAGTCACTCAGGTGGAAAACACTGGACATGTAAAGACTAGTTACTCATATTTCATTATTGTATCGTTAATATATTACTAGCCAATACATTTTTGATTATTACCTATTTAAGGTAATTTTTATCTCTGAAGGAGTCAAGTAGGTCTACTCAAACTCACAGACGGGCACAACTACCACTGGGCCTCTTCCCTTGTGAGGATGATAATAAGGGTTAGGGTTCAACGTGAAGCCATTTTCATTTAAAGCAAAAGCTCCAGGACACAATTACAGCTGGAGGCAGCAACTTCAAACAAACTGTGTGTGGGAGTGGAGGGGCCTCAGAGGGTTCTTCGGGGCATGACTGAAGCCCATTTGGGAAGTCTTGGTACTTTCTTTACAAGTAGTTAGTTCTCAGATCAAAATCAAGTGCAGTAAAGGCACTATGGAAAGAGGCAAGGTATTTTATTGACTATGCTGACTTGCTGATCTTGAGATTTTTTCAGGGATCAGCATTGTAAGAGAAATTATTTTGATCCCATTACTTTGAATTGTTTTGGTGGTTTATCTGTATCATCCTCTATGCCTCCTTATCCACGTGAGCTGCCCCGGGGCCGGCTGGTAGGAGAAGCCGTGCTGGGGCAGGGGCCTGCCATGGCTCCCCATTGTTGCAGAAGCATGCACCAGCTCAGCACTGCCCCGCTCCGTACTCCAAATCCCTGCTTTTGTGTTTCCTCGCGGCCAGAGACAGCTGCTCTCAGCAGCCTCCTTGCCTGGAGCACTGAGACAAAGAAATGTACAACTGCATAGTTATACTTCATGACTCAGCTGAAAAGACACAAGTCAAACAGCAACCTCCTCAGAACAACCAGAGCTGCATATTAACCATCCATCTGTGCATGCTGCTGTGACTTTGTGTCATATTTTGTGATTCAGAAAAAATAAAACAGACACAGAGGAAGAGGAAACCCGTAGAGAGATTTATTTTTACCTCCTGTAGGAAGACATCTGCCTTTGTAAATGTGTGTTTGTACAGGTTGCACATGCTCTGCACAGTGAAACTTTCATCTGGGCTTCAAAGTGGCACACTTACTATTTAACTTTCATTGAGTAGAAGCAGACAGATGGATTTAGTTTGGAATTTTGTTTTGGTCTGTTGCTTTTTTTTTTTTTTTTTTTTTTTTTACTATTAGATCCTCAGTTAGAAGTGAAGCCAGCTGCTTATAATTTAGTTCCAGCAATTCAAACTGGTTGCTTGCATTCTGACTGCTTGTTTAATACAGTTGGTATTTCAACGGTCAAGAGTAACCTTTGAAGTTAGCACCCTGTTAAGAGGAGAGCTGGGGGAGGAATCAGTTTCTGTGGCTTGTGATTTTGTATGTTCTTAGACTGATGAAGACTGCTGTGGATTGATTTTCACAGCCTGATTCAGCAGGAAGGGATAATTTGAATCCCAGGAATGTTGCAATGCATGCAAAGTTACAGATATCTGTGACATCTAAGCTTGAGTGAACACACTTCACACACACTTGGGGGCAGTGAAAACCTCAGTTGCTGCCCAGGTCTAATAACAGTTCTGCCCACAGATGCCCATTTTGAACATTAGAGGTGCCAGCTGCACACAGGGAGCTACATGGGCCTTTGATGTAAAGCTCCCTGGTACCCCTGTTTTCTTTCTAAATCTTTCACAGCTCCATAAACATCATGCAGTCCTTGTTCTTAGGGCTTGAGGATCAGAGGACTGACAAGGTGGGCTGTTCACAAAGGTGGGCTGCCCCTCTTCTTTCAAAACAGGGAGTAAGTGCCGACTATTTAATTCCACCTCCTCCCCCATCTGTGATAGAAGGGAGAACACGGCTGACTTCCACCTTCTACCTGCAGGAATTTAAGCCCATGCCTCCTATGAGAGGGAGAGGTTATGCCTGTGACAGAGAACTGTGGATTCTGTTGTGGGCAACATGCACTTTACCAGTTATGTATGACAACACTGCTTTGCCACTTGCTATCTCCTTTGCAAATCTGGATGCTTAGCTCTCAATATCTGCTTTAAGTACATTGGCATCAACATGACTCTACAGAGAGGCGTTAATACCACCATGCCTGTGTGAATATGCTTCTACAATGTGATCCTTCTCTACTGCTATGTGTATCTTGTATTCGACAGTTTACTTTCAAAACCATGCAGTGGTGCTTAGCAATTCTACCAACTATGTATTAACAATTCAAATATCTTGATTTCCATTCTCTCCACAAAAGAGCTTGTAAGCTTAAGCAGAAGTTATTTTCATAGCAGAAAATATCAATGTAAGTAACTGCATTGGAAGCAGATTCCAAAATATGCTCATCTCTAAATACAAAAGAAAAAAAAAGACTGCACTAACTAAACAACATTCCAGACAAGAAATTAAGCCTTTCCATAGCCATTCCAACCGAATTTATAGTTCAGCTTAACAGTTGAACCAGTTACCAAGTTATGGATATTTTAAAAAGTCCTTCAAGCAGGACTCTTGCTTGAAGTATTGAAACGAATACATGAAAAACTCTTTTCTTTTCCCCCCATCAGCAGAGATTGTTTAAACTTGTAGATACAGAAGGCACGTCACTTCTTGTTCTCCATGAAGCCCAGATGGTCAAGGAAAAAGGAGTGGGAGAAAAATAGTTGGGGTTTTTTTCTTCACATTTCCCCCTACCCCCCAGTCAAAACCAAACAAACCTGCTGTCTGCTCATCTATTGACTTTTCTCATTTAGTAAGATGATTCAGAAATAGAAGATTAGCCATTTACTGCTAGAATGCTTCAGAAGAAGGGGTAGGTAGGTAAATATCAACAGAACCATGTTTTCCATCAGAAACATGACAATATGTCTGACTGAGCTAAGCTTATTAAATGACTACAATGGAATTTCATTTAGGAAAAGACCAGAAAAAATTGATACATTCATTTCCTCCTCTGAAGCAGCCATATGGAAACTTCTGTATACTACCAAAAAAGATTTTAATAAATTCCTTTAATGAAATTTCCTTCCAAGAACACTTTATCAAAGGCTATTACCACTTTTCACTCAGCTCTACTCTACGGCAAATATATCCTTTGAAGGAAGGGGAAGGCAAACAGAATTTTGGCTTAATAAGCCACACTTTCTTTCCATTATTATGCCTTGGGCAACTCCAAGGCACCTTCACTTGCAGTATGTTGCAACCTGGTACAGGTTATGTTGCAATAAGAGCAAAGTTACCCTTGTTCTGAAGTTAATCTGCATTCACTTGAAAATGTACACCAGTTCCTGAACCTTCTTTAATTACTCTGCTAGCTGAATTCTCATGTTTTGTGTCTGATCCAGGCCTGAACTCTACCAACATGCAATCTTTTTAAGTATACTATTGAGAAATAAAAGTATATTCTAAATTTTGGGACTTACACAGGATAAGGAAAAATAACACATGCAACTCTTTTAGGACACCACTTCTTAACTGGTAAGGCCAAACAGTTAAAATTTCACATGGAAGTAACTTCCCTCAAAGAAATGCAATTTTCACTGGATTGAGTTATGAGTCCTTTGAGAACTACATTGGCCAGATGTGTATCGGAGCTTCTTAGCAATTACCAAGTGTTATGTTAAGTCAGATCAATGGTTTTATACACAATAAAAACCTGGTTTCTGTGTCAGGGATGTGAATCACACAGATGCAGTTTTAGTTTAAAACGTATGACCAACCACCATTATGGAAGCTTTATGAAGGAGGAGAAGTAGAAAGGTTGCAATGGGATTTAATTGGGAGGGTCTCCAGTGTCTCACTCAACAGAGTGTTATTTTATTTTATCCTCTGGCGTGCCTTTTGTGCCCCACCTCTGCAATTTGCTACACAACCAGGATTTAAATAAGTGCTGGTGTCTTCTTGCAGTTCTTTTCTGGCTGTTTGAAACACACAAAATGTTAATACCTAACACCCCGACATAAAAGAGGTCCTGGGGGCTACAGGCAACTCTGCTGGGTGGAGGGTAAGAAATTCAAATAAATAGAACTCATTGTTTTACTCTAGCATTTAACATGGCAAGAATTACTTCTGCAACAGACTATATACATCACATAAAGTGTAAATAAATGAACACTTTCTTAAGCTATATTTGAGCGCTATAAACATATAGTAAATCATATACAGAATTATAGAAATATTAATAGCTGTAGTATGAGTGAAGTATGAAGAAGACAAATCACCAAAGCTCTAAGTTGGCTCTATCATGTTCTGATTAGTTAAACAATTGCATTTTTGAAAAAAAGGCTTATTGTATTTCTTCATCTAAAAGAGACCGAACAGGAGGCCACATGAGGTCCTCTTCGTAGCTTCAGGATTATCTACTTTGCTGTTGGTGAATATGCTACTGCTAGTGTGGTGATTTCCTTCCCATGAGCACAGAAACAGCAAAATGTGTTAATACCAAATCATTCATGTCACATTATATCCTTTCCTTAGCTTCGAGTCAGAGATATCTTCCTCAGTATAACAACTCAGGCCAGTGTCCTTTTGTTAAGGGAGACAGCATCTTTACTGACAGGTCTCAGCAAAGGATTTGGCCAGCCTACAACTGTTTGAGTGATAATCACTTTGATTGATTTAATGTGATTTAATTGATCTTAAATCATGTGAATTAAGAGTAGACATTCAGCTTTTTGAGATACAGGTACACAGGAGAAATGGGAGACTGTCTTAAAATGCTACTCACTGCAACAATTTACCGAACACAGTCGCAGTGTTTTAGTTGTGATGGTTGAGCTCAAAATGTGAAAAAAGAGGCTTAAAGCTTAAAACCATCTCTTTTTGTCTCTGAAGCTCTAGGTGATCTAACAGAAGATACTACCTTTCCATACAAATTGTGTCTCACTTATCTGTGGAATGTATAGGCTTCCTCACCACCAGTTTTCCTTCCTGACAAATGCTAAAAATATTGAAGACCTGTTAAACTCAAAGGTTAGTTCATTTGTCATGGAGCCAAACATTCTCAGACACCAGAAGAGGGGAAATTGGCAAATAAGTAATTAAGTGATTGAGAGGAGAAGCCAGACAAAAGATACATCACAGGAACAATTAAATTTCTGGGAAATCAACTAAGATGACCCTTTCACACAGCAAACGCAGTTGGTACCAGTTACAGAGGAACATGTAGATGGGGAAGCACCATGCACAGGTGATGATGTATTATGATGAGTTTTTAAACCTTCATTAGGTTAGCATTAAAAGGGCCTACATAAGTTAACTCGTATTTTTGGGTGCCAAATACTTTGGACTTCTTTAAGGTACTTGACTGATACTTTGTACCCTTAGAACAAAGAAATACCACACCCATTACTTTGTGGCATTTAATCTTTTGCAAAGCAATGTGAAGGTACTTTTTCAGGCTGTAAGAGACCATGATTCAGATCTCAGGCAATACCCATGTCACATGCTGTAGGATATTCTGAGAAGTTATTCCATCTCTGTTTCCAGTGTTGATAGAAATTTGCACTAAATGTTAAAAAAAAATAATTAAGCAGAACTGTGTCAGAAGCAGACATTGAAGAGAAAGCACTTAAAAATACCTGGCAACAATAAGATATGTTCCCAAAGCAGTGGTTTAACTCCTGCTCTGCAACGCGTGAAATCTGTTTTTGAACTGACTTTCCTCATTCCAGGTGGACATCCTAATTAGAGGGTTCTTCATGGAACAGAGAGCACAATTTCTTGCTCTGGTATATCTGTTAAGGAAATGCAGCAAGAAATAGTAGTTATGGGATTGTTTCAGGAAAACAGTCACCACAAAAACACTGCCCAATTTCTGTCAAGATCTTGTGTCACACAGGTGAACTGAGACAAGAGGTACTCAAACCCCTCGTTACTCCTGAAAATACAGAATATGAGAAATATCTTTGAACAGATGAAACTGGCTGAGAGAGCCATGAAAACAGGAGCGTGGCAATGCAATAAAAATAATATAATGATTAGCAGAAAATATTTTAACAGATTTTTCTAATAGATTTTCCTTTTTGCAAGCCTGATACAGGAATGTAACACTTAAGGAATTTTTAGGGGATATTCTTGTTTGTTATAGGTTAAAAGCCTCACTGAATCAAGAATCCCACCCTATATTTTGATACTTTAAAAATGAAATCAGAAATACTTGTATATTAGCTTTAGTGTAGCCTGTTGTCCACAAATAATATAAGGATTTACAGCATTTTTTCAGTCCCACTTTCTAAGCTGACTTAAAAGTTACAGAGTATGCAAAATGAGTAATAATGGTGCTCTAGATGAAGGGAAAATAAAATCTAGTATGCTGGTCCAAAAATTTCTGGACTCCTCAATTGCTGATATGCCTAAAATTCAGTTTTAACTAAATCTGGTTCAGGCTGATTCAACTGATATGTATGTCTACATACACTTCTACTGCATCTACTCCCTTAAATATAATTTTTAAAAGTTTGATATTCAACTGAACTATTTTCAAAGAAAAAGACTAGAAGCACAGGAAGAAAAAGACTAGAAGCACAGGAGGCTGAAGTTTCCAACGTCAGAACAGGTGGAATTGCAACCCTGTCCATGTGTTGCCTGATGATGGTCTCTAGAAAAGCAAAGGCATAAATTAAACTATATACAATCTTTTAAGTTTTTAAACTTTTCCCCCCTTCTTTTTAACCAAAGATACTGAAAGAGTACAAATTTATTTTCACATAAAGTTAAATTATTACTTTTAATCCAGTGCCAGGTGGAAGACAATACTTACCTGTAAAGCCAGACAAAAAACTTCTGAGGAAGGTGATTTTCCAAGAAAATATTAACCATTCCTTAAGCCAGTCACCAACCTTGTTGTTCAGCATACTTTCAAAAT
The DNA here is from genome assembly GCF_020740725.1 of Corvus hawaiiensis. Taxonomy (NCBI): domain Eukaryota; kingdom Metazoa; phylum Chordata; class Aves; order Passeriformes; family Corvidae; genus Corvus; species Corvus hawaiiensis. Next base: position 32,113,338 of record NC_063215.1, read on the forward strand.
GGTGGTCTAACTTCAGGGAGATAGTAATGTTCAACAACAGATGCACATATAAATATTCAATCTATTTATTGTAGTAACACTGAAGACACGATATAGTTTTAACATACTTCCACTGAATAAGTACTAATTTAATCTGAACAACACATTGTTTATTGTGGAAATGTTGCAGACACAAACAGAGATTTAAACACAGTTTAAATCCACCATCAGAGAACATGACACTTAAGGAAGGCCAAAACAAAATGGCTCTTAAAGCTAAAAAGGAGAGGCAGATGCCATTTCCTAGAAATGAAGGAAGGTAGGCTCCACTGGAGCAGCTTTAATACTGGGATTTTCTTTTGGATTGGTGGTAAATGAAAAACCCAGAGCCCAGTGATTTTTCTTTTTTACCTAATTGCTCCAATCCAGGAATCTTTGGCACAAGAATTTTCCTTTGCTTTGTGGCTCTAAGATTATTCAGCCATTTGTTCTTAACAAGGCCACCGTTTTGATAACTTTTAATCCTACTCTGTGGCATTTAAGTGCATGTTGTGCAAAGAATGCTCTTGAGTGTCAAATTCTATCTTGATAGGAGACTAACAGCACCAGATTATTGCACTAGTTCTTTTCTACTCTAGTTTTATCTGACTAACAAACAATGCTGTTAGAGAACTGATTTTCCTGATTGTTTGCTACACTGGCCTTATTTTATTTCTTCTACACTTACAAGCTGACAAACATATCTACATGCAAGAGGAAAGAATTCCACTGCATTGATTTAAAGAGACAAAAAAATTAATTGCCAAACTGAAAGTTATTTTAAGATAATCATGCAGATATTCTATTTCTAGTTCACTCTTGTACACTTCCTAGATTTAAACCACTGAGCTGCACTGCTTCTTCTTTGCAGAAAGAAATAAAAATGAGGCCTATTTGAAAAACCTGCACCACAGAGGACACATGTTTTTTTCTGTAAGTCCCAGTGGTACAGCTACTTCTTTGTTGCTGTGTATTAGTTGTGAAGCTGTATTCATGAAACAGGGAATGTTTATATATTCAAAACTTGTGCGTAAAACAGAAGTAAATTACATGTGCATTTCTTAGCCATCATTAAAACACTGACAAAATAAAAGTACTATAAAAGATTGTATAAAACTAGAGCTCTACTACACTTCTTTAAACAGCAAAAAACCCATCAGTCTCATGGAAATCAAAACTTATTTTTGGGTACAATTCTTTGCATGCCATTCTTCCTTAGAGGGCTACATAATCACTTTACTTTTTCCTCTCATTTTAGTATCAGCAAACATCTGCCTACACATTAATTGAGAAAATATTAATTAAAAACTGGAAAGTATTAGAGCCTAGCACACTGATTTAAAATGTCTCTGATCACATATTTGATATCAAGTCCTAGCATGAAAATCTATATTTAATCCAAGTAGTTTCTTGTTAGGAAATAGCACACATAGACTGTTAAATTATTTTCAGTACAAAAGATATAGCGATAAAATAGTTTAACCAAACAGCTCTGAAGACTCCTAGGCATCAGCAGCGAAGGCACTTTTCCGGTCACACAGTTCTAAGCACAACGGGACTCAGCACAGCTTTGGTATTTCAACATCTCCTTCAGTTTCTATGCAAGTGATATCCACTGACTGCCCAGTCCTGAACTTCTCCACTTGCAAATAATGCAAAGAAAATCGCTCCAAATAGATTAATAGAGGCAGCAATATAGAAAACCATCTGCCATTCTCCCACAGTATTCTGTCAAAAAAAAAAAAAAAAAAAAAATGCAGTCAATTTGCAGCTTCACACTCGAGAAAAAGTAGTTTTAAAATCGATGCTACATGCCTTGCCTATTTAAATGCAAATGCCATTCAGCATGATTTCACAGCAACATAAAAGCATTATAAACATAAAGGATGCAATAAACAGTATAGTCAATTTCAGTTTTATAATACAGCTTACACAGATAGTCTTATCAGAACTGCATTACCCAATCTGGATCAGTTTATCACCCAATATGCAGAGCCATCGACACAACTGCAGCGAATGCTACTGTAAGGGAAACACTACTTTGCTTTCAGATCAGGTGATCCAAGAGCTGAAGTGCCCTGCACTGTGCAGTAAGCTATTCTTAATGACTACTATGTGAACATTCCAGAATCATAAGCCTTTTGGTCCCAACGAGGTAGCTACCTTCACTCGGATTTCAAGAGTAATCCTCTAAACTCTGGTATTTAAGAAAGGCCTTAATAAATGTGTAGTAAAGAACTGTGGTTTATTTGCTTTTTGGGTTTTTTTTTCCTTTTCAAATAAAGAAATAGTATCTGTAGATGTCTAAAGTTTTTGGGGTTTTTTTTAAAGTTCTGGATGATGCTGTAACAAACCTGTGAATGATCTTACTACAAAAACAGAATACCATTAGTATGGAGGGGAAAAAACTAAACCAAACAAAAATATCCTAAAACAACCCACTTGTTAAGATATCTGGAAGAACTAATTTTATTGGAATAATGAATTAATGAATATTTTCAGATTGTTTTTGGTTAGAGCATGGTGCTAATAACGCCAAGACCATGAGTTTGATTCTCATATGGGCCATTCACTTAAGAGTTGAACTCAAAGATCCTGTGGGTCACTTCCAATTTAGAATATTCTGTGATTCTGTGATTTTTAAGAAAATCCTTAGAATTACCTCCAACTCCAAAAATTCAAGTGCATCACTAATCTTTCTCCTCCTATCTCCCTTTCTTAAAAGATTTTAGAATAATTCATATGTTCATTGAAAAAATAGTAATCAAAAACTCCTCAAAAGCCCCAGTGCTTCCCTTTTTCTATCGAAATCACTACAGCACCTTGTTAGTCAAATCTAACACTAGAATCTAGTTTCTCACTTATCTGACAAATGCTGACATTAGAACTCAACACCTCACGTGACAGCCTAATTAAAAAAAAACCAAGCAAGAACTTGTTCTAATTTGATAAAACAATACCACAAATGTCTAATCTAGTTGGTGTTTTATCAGAGTTCTACTGTGATAAAAATATATTCATTTTGTTTCTAGAGAATATAAGGGGTGAGTCCCTAAAATTTTCAAGTCTTACAAAGGTATTTGATTTTACCCTTATTTTCCTGATCAGAATCAGGACAATAAGAGCTAGGAATTAAGTAATTCAAAACAATGGAACAACATGATTTACAGGTGTAACCCACATTTCATTTAACGACTGCAGATGTGAGAAGAAGGAATTTCTATTCAATTGAGATAAAAATATAACAACTCACATTATGAGTGAGGTTTTTGGCAATAACTGGCCCCACCATTCCTGGGATAGTAGCAAAAGAATTTGTGATCCCAAGGAGAATTCCAGCATACCTGCAAGAGAAGTTGTTGACACTGCTTATTAACTTGTCAGGCTTATCAATCATGGACACCATTTTGCCTAACCAGGCCTCATCTTGATCACACAAGACAAATAAAACACAAATATTCCAGTGTGAATGACTTGCTTTTCTTCTAATAACAACTCACTGTCACCTTGGTACATACATTTTAAAGGACATAGTTTAGTTGTGGACTTGGTAGTGTTAGATTAATGGTTGGGCATGATGATCTTAAAGATCCTTTTCCACTTAAATGATTCTCTATGTCTCTATTTTTCAGAGGCTAGTTTTGGAATTTAACTTAAATTGCCTATGGCTTTGCTCAAGATCCATAATCCAAATCCACATCCCCTTTGCTAAGCCACAACAAAACTGTCTGGAATGGATCCACTGGAGCAGTTAAAGACACATTGCATGTCTTGAAGTAGAAAGACAACGAGGAGTATGACAAAGTGCTCTTTGCCAACAGTAAGAGCTGGTTCAGGTTTCATTGCTAAAAATCTGTCTGCCAAGGAGGCAATATCCACAGTGTGCCTGGATATCCCCACTTACACTAAAAAGTGTATATTCCAAAGATAGGAGTTCAGAGTGCTGTGGCAGTCCTTCTATTCAGCTTTCTGTGGGTCAAGGCCAATGGGAAAGGGGTCTGACTAAACCAGTTCTGCTGGTTGCCATTCCTGCAGCTCCATTCTGAGGCCTCCTGTTCCATGAACGTGCTGCTCTCTCACACACAAATGTATGCATATGCACCAGCGGCCATAAAAACTTGCTGGGAAAAGCTGATAACTTGCTTAATATCTGTCTCAGCACCTCATCTCTAAGCAATTCAAGATCTCTCTCACAGGCATGTTGCAATACCGAAAGTTTGAAACTGTACCAACAAGTGCAGACTTGTGAGAGAGACTGAAGAGAAATAAGAGCCAGCTGTTCCACAGCAGTTTGACCTTCCAACCACCAGGGCACAGATCCCTGTGTTTTAGATTTTCAAGGTGGATACGTTGGCTGAAGAATCATACAAAATACTAATAGCTGCAGTTTACCATAGGAGAAAGGAGTCATATCCCAGTCATCATTTTAGGCTGCTCAGAGTAAAATTATGTCCTCACCAATTTTAACATAACAGAAACCTATTTCATCTCTAAAGAGAAATGCATACCTTTGAAATTTTATTTACCAAAACAGGAGAATTCAACCATACAACATTGTTACAAAAGGTTGCAATATGCGTATTCATTCCAGTGATATTAGAAAAACATGTGTTTTTTTCCTGAGAAAGGGAAACAATCATCTAGCCTACTAGTTGATTTTTTAAAGTCTACACTACATGTAATTTTAAAGTGTGGCCATGCTTTAGTTAAAACTTCTTTATTTCTTTCTAAACCTGGCATGCAGTCTTCCTATCTTGGAAAGTGGTTTAGAATTAATAGGCCTTTATGATGCTGAATGTCAAAGTGTAAAAGTTTCCCTTAGGAAAATAAGCGCATGAAGCAAAACCCCATTTAAAGCCTTTAAGTAGAACCAAATGCACTTTGTCTTCAACATGTTTAAGCACTACAATACTGCTAACATACACTTTTAAAACTAAACATAGTCGACAAAGATCTCTGTCAACTAATTGCTGGCTAAATGCCTCTGTTTATGCCCAGTGTTTCTGACATAGGTTGCATTCTTGATAGTGCTCGCTGTTTGATGCAGATAACTGTGATGACACTCCCTTAGTACAGTGGAAACTCCCATATGAAAAGGGAAAGCAAAAAGTGACATGTCTGTAGAGCAAAACCAATAGTAAGCTGTTGGTCAGGTTCTTATGGCATAATGGGGATAACCAAATACAAATTAACTTGCAGAGCAGTCAAGTAGTAAAATCAAGAGTATAAAAAAACATCTATGTGAAGTATTTAGTATATAACAGAACCACATGAATATTACAAGGGCTCATGGTAACACCAGTATTAAAATTTGTAATAATAGAAATGTATTGATGTAGACTTAAAAAGCTAAAATACAATATTTTCCCTAGAAGAACAATCTTGTCTCCCTTCTGTCCCCAACCCTTCCCCAATCCAATTCACCAATGGCATAATAAATACATGTTAGAAACCAAAACCACATAGCAAATATTGTTTTTAATTAAGCATCAGTATTTTCATTCACTTTTTTCCTGTGAATATAATAATTATTATGCAAGTTCTAGTAGTAAAAAGGGACTGTTTGCTATTCTAGGAAGCATACTTTTAACTAATTTAAATGGGTATTTGTGCATTTTGAAACTGCTTTGAATCACTTCTGGTTTTTCTAACATCTTTCACTAAATTATGAAAAATAAATATTGAGCTCTGAGTAGACTCTACAGAGGTTTCCTTCACACTTTCATGCAGACTTTGTTTTTAGATTTCTCCAATTATGTCAAGTATTTCCTTGAAATTTTGTATGTCGGCCTTGATCATTTTATCCAACAAAGTTCAGACAAGTTGCAAAAAACTTAGGGGTGGGGGGAGGAGTAAAGACAGTCTTCTTTTTCTTCTCATCTTATATGTTTTTTACATTTCTGTGTCTGAAGAAATTTTTTAATATGACTTCTGTTACAAGGACATGCTTTTTTTCTTTCTCTGTCCCCGTTTGGACTGATTTGCCCTGAATTAAAGCATGCATGTGCTGAATAGAAAATCACTGATTTCAATAAAACAGCACTCACTCTCACCACGTCACCACCAAAGAAAGTCTTCCCACATATGCAGCCATGCGCCTCTAGAGGCAATGCTGGGCCAAAGTCCCTGAACTACCAGCAAGACACTTCCCCCTCTTACACTCAGTCTGCTCCCTTCTGCCTGTCTGAGAGGGAAGAAGAGCTAGAGGAACTTGTCTGGTGTAAACCCAAAGGGAATAAAAGCAGGACTTTATCGAGGGTAGGAAGAACAGAGTGGGATTTGGTCAGAAGGATCAGCAGCAGTTCATATGTGGAACCTAGCTATGCCTGCTGACAGGCATCGGCACTGTGTAACTTCATTTTCTTCTTGTGGCTTTTTTTCAACACCTGAAATACTCTGAATACTGTTATAAACAAATTGACTCTTGAAATAAACACATTTGAAATTCAAAATGAAGCATCTCAAATTAGAAGACACATACAACATCCTAGTTTGGGAAACCTCAGCCATTGCCTACATACAGAAGTTCCTTGTGCGTCTACGTCACACTGCAGTTGCATGATTTCCTTTTTCCTGTCACAACTCTGTTGCATTCCATGGACACGTTAAATTGTACTCACATAACAAGCACAATTTAATACGTATTTTGGAAACTAACCATTGTAGTTCTGCAAAACTAAGCTTGAAACAGAAGTTGTATAATGAATGGTCTCATAACACCCCAGATGCACTGCTTTAAGTACATTTTCCAAATTTGTAGTTATATGTGATTTAAAACAAAGTGCACCACAGAAGCTATTTTTCTTACTTTCATATTCAATTCAGCAGTACAAGCAGTTTATAGCTGGCCACTAATACCTCCCCTCTTGCTTGCTACGTAACCTCACCTGCCAAGATTAACTGAGTTCCCACTAATTCATATCCATTTGTTAAGTCAAAAATTGTCCGTGATTGTGGATGTGACCACCATCGTTTCAATTGCCCAAGCCTGGATACCACCTTCAATTGGGACCCATATAAATTGACTAGATGATCAGAATTTTTTTATAGGTAGTATTTCTATAAATTGTTTTTTACTCTACACTTTAAGTCATTTCATTTTACACATTAATACAGAAACGCCATTTTCTTTGGACATGAAGTCATTTGACCCTGTTCACATCTAAGTGCTACCACAAATTGGAAAATGAATGACAAAGTAAAGTACTTGACTTTTACCAGTGCACTTTTAGAAGAATATACATACATCCACACTCTTTGGGGAACTGATGGATCTGCCTAATTCTGAATTTGTAACACTGGAGAAATTACAGCCTGAAGTCTTAACTTTCCATTCTTGAAAAATATTCATTTAAGAGCAATGGTACATACCTGATTTGTCACGTACTGACAAATCAGGTCAACTACTTGTAACAATAATTAGATTCCAGTGTACAGAATGTTTTTCAAATGCAAATAATTTGCCTGTATCACAGTGCTTAAATATGGTAATGTTCATACCAAAGGTTGATAGCTCTGATGGAAAAGCTGAAGACAGTGAAACACTTAACTGTACTGTGCAGTTCAAAAAATACTGTCCTACTAAGAACATGAATTCAATATGACAAAAGTCTATCAAGTCTATAATTAGAATCTGTAATTACAGGAATTATATAATTTATTACTGCAGGATCAAAATTGGAATGATTCTAAACTATTGTTTATGTCATAGCCTCTGCCAACCTTGCACTTTTTGCAAATACAGTGCTTAATACTGTAAACCCAAGTAATTGTCAGTTTTTACACTCCAGCTCTGTACAGCATATGCTCCATAGATACATTTCCAAGCCACCCCAGCAACACAAAAAGAAAAAAGAGGGGTCACAAACATTTGACATGCACTAACAACAGCTTCAGCAATACTTACGAAGGTGCTATGTCTAGATGATTGATGCTGTAGCCTGATGTACAAAATCCTCCTAGTGTTGTTGATATGGTCACGAACGCAACAGCCAGTGCATAGTTGCAGCCTATGAATCCAGCTGCTACTAAGAACACCGCAGGTCCAATCATTCCTTTAAGACAGAAGCCTCAGAATCAATGGACGTTTAACACGAGACACTGGGACGCGCCAAGCGGAGCGTACGTTTCCCATACAACTTCCACCGCCCCCTGCCGTACAGAACCGGCACTGCACCACGCGCGTTACAGTGGGACGGTACGGAATCAGAAATGGTTTCGGGGGGAAGGGACCTTAAAGATCATCTAGTTCCAATCTCCCTGCCACACGCAGGGACACCTCCCACTGGATCAGGTTGCTCAGGGCCCCATCCAACTTGGCCTTAACCACTTCCAGGGATGGGGCAGCCACAACTTCTCTGGGCAACCTGTTCCAGTGCCTCACCACCCTCTCAGTAATGAATTTCTTCCTATTGTCTAATTCAAATCTACTCTCTTTAAAGCCACTCCCCCTTGTCCTATCACTACATGTCCTTGTGAAAAGGAAGAGCAGATGGGTTGCAAAACTGTTGTTGTCTCAAGAAACAGCAACTAGATCAGAAATATCCCACTCTAGCGGTAAAGAACAAACTAGATTAAAAAATTAACAAAAATCAACAGATACTGAAAATTACCTCACAAATTATTTTTTTTTATTGCTATAAAAAAATTGAAGCTACACTGACACTGTGAACCCTGAGTGAACCAGGATAGCTGTAGAGATGCTGCATCGGGCACTGGAAACAGCTTATCAGCCACCATGAGCTCATGCACACTGCTTCCTATCTGCAGTTAACTTTGGTACCCATTTCCCAGGACCACAGCCCATTCACATGACCCCATTGTGACCTCTGCAAACGGCTCCAAGTACATGTTTTTCTTGATGAAGCCAACCTAAGTCCTACTTTTCCCAAGACAACAACATTTTTTCTCCTGTTATACATACAAGGGTGTGAGATGTGTGGCCCTGCAGTAAACTGAATCACCAAAATAGCATAGACTTAAGACAAACAAACAAAATGCCTGAGAATTTATTACAGGAGCTGCTTTAAAGAAAGCAGTTGAGTCAGCTGAATTGAGAAGCCAGCAAGGATGACCATACAATAACTGGGCTGCAACTTTTGTGGATCCTGTGCCTAATATATTTTTTTTTCCTTCAACTTCTTTCCCCTGTTCCCTCTTTTACTCAGCAATCAACTCCTCTTTCCTAAATACAGCCTTTTACCTGTGTTTATTGAAATCTGATCTGGCTGATCTGTTGGTGATTTCAGATCCTCTCTCCTCCCAGTCAGTCAAGACCATTTTGGATTCTGTTTGATCTTCCTACTGTGGTAGCAACTGTAAATTTTACAAGTGTATTCCTATTTACTTGCTTAAGCCTTAGATAAACAAAACACTGAACAACAGAACAGGCTCATGCAGAACAATATCCCAGCAGTCTGATAAACCTTGTTTGATAACAGTGTTTCAGTCACCCTTTTATGGTGACTTTACCTGACTGTTTATTTGATTGGTTTGCTTGTAGTCCAATTATCTTGACCTAAAAAAAGCTTTTGACAATCTCTTATTGTTCTCTTATCCAATAGGCCTACTTTTCGTGGAAAAAGATAGGATTTACTCCTGACACATTATTGTACAGATAAAGTTGCTCCTCTCAAGTCATGAACAATGCTGCCTCATCTCACAACAGAATGTCAGACTACTCTCCCAAGCTCCTAAGCTTTCCCAAATTGATATTATTATATGTTCTAAGATTGTATGTTCCAAGAGATGATACTGCACCTACCTATTAGGGTAAAACATTTGCGAACACAAACAGTGGAGAAGTTCTGTTTTTCCCGTAAATAATCAGCAATTTGCCCAGACAGAATTATACATAACCAGCAGCCAAAATAAGGTAGGGCAGACAAAAATCCATTCTGTTAAGGAGGTTAAAAGAAGACAGTTAAAACACTGAAATGACAAATCAATATGCTGAAAAATCACTTGTGCTGGAACATTAACTGAGACTGAACCAGAGGTGACAATTCCATCCATCCACATAATTATTGCTGGTATTACATAAAATACAAACCTAGGGATAGAAAAAGCAAAGCATAATAAAGTTACCAATGTGTAAACGCCCCATCACATGACTTAATCCATAACTACCAATGCAGTCAGACCAAAAACTCCAAGGTTTAAAAAATCAGCAACTGGGTTCAGGAATAAGAAAACTGTAACTGAAGGTATCCTGTGGAAATCAACCTGATCATGGAAGTTTCCAGGACACCAATATCAAGGGAGTTACTAAAGTTAGTGGAAGCTGTAAATATTATTCAGAATTTTGAAAACTATATAGAATCTCTGGTTTTGTACTACTGTTACATTACATTATTCCTTATCCATCTGCTGAAATATCTGGTGCTTGCTGTAAACAGAAGACAAAATATAGAACTAGGACTTTCATCACATCTAGGCTGGACATCCTGAAATCCCAAAGCAGAGTTATTCAGATCTGACATGACTTACACTGAACTCACCAGTTAATCCCCATTACTTTAAACAAGTGCTGTTTAGAGACTTCTGTCTGATTCTACATGATTTGCAGATGAAGGGAAACAAAAGGTACTATTAAACTGCCTACATTTACAGCCTTTCCAAACAATTACAGATAGCTACTGATAACAGAGCTATAATTTGACCATACCCATGATTAAAAAGAGGTATTTGAATAGAAATACTGTAACCTTTATACACTAGTATGAAACGTATTAACTGTCAAGAAGTGTCAAGAAGTGGAAGATTCCCTAGGAATTTTAATTTGAATTGAAACAAGAAACACATCCCCACCTCAAGTTCATTGTATCAGCACTTGTGCATGCTGCCTGTTGGATTTCAATGCTCAGTTTTCACTAACAGTAGGTAAAATTTTGAAAAATAGAAGAGTCTCAGTAATTAAAAAACTTTTTAAAAGCACTATTCAAAGACACAGCATTATTTTTAACTAATTTCTGTATTTTAGAAAGGAAACTGAACAGCAACAACTGTATAATATTTTAAACGGTAATGCAATCTCCATCTAAATGTGTGGCAACAAAGTTAGTTCTACACTATTACACAAGCATTTTTTTTTTTGATGTTCACAACAGTCAGTACTCTAAGTTGCTCTAAAAAGAAGAAACATAACCCAGAGACAAAGGAAACCACTTCACAGCAGAACCATTTAATGCAACGTGTGTTTTACAAACGTTATGTGCAACTGAGAGCCGTGGTAGCAAATGACTTCCACAGATGTTGATGCCTCTTCAGGGAATACCTGAAGAGGCACAATAAGGAACCCAATCAGCAACTTCAGTTAGTTTTTTCCAGCCATTTTGCAGCTTGTCCTAATGCAACCTTCTCTTCTAATGCTAAGGTTCCCCATCTTCTCCTCCCAAGATTGCTGGCATCACGTCTTTCTTGCACGGCATTCATCTTCAGATTGCTCTAAACCAGTCTTGTTTTTTAAACCAGGAAAAGACGATGTTAAACGTCTTGAAATTTCTGAGCACCTTTTTATCTTAGCTATACCAGTTTCTCCAGGTAAGCTATGCCATCACCAAAACAGTTTCATTAAAAACAGACCAGTACAGTCAAGTAATTGCTATAAATAAGAATATTCCACCTCCCTCAACTCCTAATTTTTCCCTGATAAGTAACTCAATTTTACAAAATTTCCTTGAAAAGCACTGTATCTGGACCTTAAGGCTATGGTTTTGTTTCATCCAGTTACCTTAGTAAGAAAAGGTATTTTACCTCTGCTGCTCACTGAGGAAAGAAAGTGACAATTTGGAAACTGATCCAATCAGAATGAAGCTTCCTTCTGGTCCCTTCCTCCCCCAAACCCCATCCTTAAAATACTTTCAAAAATGCCACTTGTCCAGTGGTTTTCTTAGTTTTTATTTTTAACTGGAAATGTTCTCCTCTATGAGGTAGCAAAGAAGTAGACAGTATTTCAGAAGCCATAAAACTTGGTGTAAAATCTGAAATAATCATAGAAGCCATAGATCGGGGAAAATATTTTTATAGTTATGTTTTAAAACAGAGCAGTTAAAGATGGGTACCATGCATCTTCAAACAGAAAATTTACCTTGAAAACTAGCACTAAGGTAAATGTCAGATAAGTAAAGATAGTGGAAATTATATGGCAGGCAACTTTTTTGATGCATCTGCTTCACTGTGCGGGGTTATCATTTCCCATCTATATGTTTACATTCCAAGGTTCTTAAACAGGTTCTTCTATTCTAAACAGCAGATGATTTAGTTTCTTTAATTCAGAAGAAAGTGACTATATTTGCACGTATCTTACCTCCTGTGCATCAAATCGCAAGATCTCCTTCATGTATGTGGGCAAGAGTGTAAGAAGTGTATAGAAAGTCCAATTATAAGAGAAGTGTGCCACAACAATAGCCCAGAGTGGAAGAGACCCCAGCATAGGTCTCCAGGGAACAGATTTCTGTGTAGAAAGCTGGCAGTCCGGAGACAAAAAGAGAAAAAGAAAGAAATCAGGATGTTGATATGAACATTTACTAAGTAAAGCATTTTGATGCTAATCAAATCTATGCTGATCACCCATTCTGAAAGGCACAAAATGAGTCTCAGTTGATAGATACAAGTCATCAGCAATGAATTAATTACTGTCTTCAGTTCTCAGTGAAGGTGTACTAAGGTATGTTACTGCTCTGATGTTTACTATTCCAAAGTAAACCAAATACTACATTTTGTAATTCAAAAAGCATGCCTTCCCTTGTTGAAATTTGATGCCTTCTGCTTTTACTATAAATAATTTAATATTTAGTCACCCCTGAGGTGTTTATTTAGCTGAATCTTTCCTACTCAGATATTAATTGTGGTCTCTCAGCCAGCTTTACTGTTTGTAAATACATATTCCCCCAGTCACAGGAATGAATCTTATGCAAACTTTAGGATGTGGCTCATTAGCATTTTCTCTGCAAACAGCAATCTGTTTCTTACTCTAGATGACACACTGAGAAAGAGAAATGCTCTAAAATATTATACTGCAAATGTTGAAGACATTATACAGGTCTGCATCTAGTATAAAGTGACATATTTGAGCTTTTTTTAAAAATAAAAAGCTTTTTAAATAAAGCACCACAAAAACATCTGTAACAAAAGGCATTATTATAAATGCTATTTGATTGCTGATTTTAAGTTTACAACTGCATTATTTTTAAAAATTTTTTGGTTCGAAAAATCTTGCTTCCATTTCAGTTTAAGAATGCTATTCTATACATAAACAGAGCATGACATTAATGACAATGTTTGTGGTTTATGTTTAGGCTTAACTAGGTATGTCTACACCAAAGTGCTGTACCTGATCTTTTAGAGAAGACAGTATATATTCTCTTTCAGCATGTGAAATGCTCCTGTGAGTTTCTGGTGTATCACTAACCAAACACATCCAGAAGAACCACCATAATACGCCAAGTGCACCTATTATTGTGAAAAGATGGGTGAAGAGATAAAAATTTTTAAAAAGCACTTATATTGAGCGAGTATATAATCTCAGATGATATAATCAGAAGTGTTTTCTCAAAACTCTAATATAATTTTAATGAACATTATTTTTTTATCTACTTACAAACACTAGTTCCCCAAAGTGTCTTAACAATGCACATTTAGATACAATAAACAATGAAGATGACTAAGCAGGACTTCTTGTTTTTTCCTCTTTTTTTTTTTTATACTTGAAGTGCTTCATGCAGCAAGAAAGCTGATGCACATACATAATTGTATTCTTATCAGTCACATGGAAGAGACACAAAGGATATGGCTCATCCTCAGGAAATAAAAATTCATGTGAAGTTTAATCACAAAAAATGCTTTGTGCACATACATAGAATATCACTACATACAGCTTAATCGATGTACCAATCCTCCTTTTCTTTCTTAAGCCAACTCCAGAACTATCCTTTGAAAAAAGGTAACTTTTCAATAATCAGTCCAAATTAACTGCACGTTTATGTAACTGTAACATTGCAACTTATTTCATCTTGTTCAGTTCTTTGGTTTGAATCCTTGTAACTTACAAGAAATTGGAGACGGTTTTTTTGAGGAAAATGTAACCCTCGTCTTACATTCTGATTCTCTCTTCCCCATGGAGAATATGAAATGGCTCAGACATGTAAATGGACCTGGAAAAAGCATCAGCTAGACCTGTTAGCTAGATGCTGTTAAAAAAAGTATTTTCTGTTTCAGCTTCTTCCAGAACATAAGCCACAGTAAACATGCTATGCCTTGCATTTTGGACATTCTTTCATGGTCCCTGTGACTGCTAGAGATTTTCCACACTTTAAGCAGCAGTAACTTTTCACACGTTCTTTCATTCAAAGTAGAAGTTTATTCCTGGGATTAAAGTTATTAACTCAATTTCACACTCCAGATAAGAAATTTCAGCCTGCTGTTTTCAAGTGATGGGAGAGTTAAGAGCATTTGACTTGTATCAGCTTTTGTCCAACTCAGAGACAGCTTTGCTCATTGGAAGAAAGCTTATTTAGCCATTCACTGGAATCTACTTAGCTTTAAATATCTCTAATTGCCCAGAAGGAATAAAACAGCAACCCAAAATGTCAAACACACTTTTAAAACTCAAAATAAGTTTTCTAACATATGCTTTTCAAAAAGAATGTGGATTGTACTTTAAATAATTAAGAAAAATCAAAACAACACAAACTCACCAAATATGTAGAACACATAAACCCAGTTCATATAGTAACAAATTAAACCAGATAGTGGCAGAGACACAACAGTTCCCAGCTGTGCACCTACCAGAAGAAAGCAAAACAAAGCGGAAAAATAATTAGATCTCCTATGGACCCCTTAAGTGTAAGTGGCATTTCAGAGTTATTTTATTTCTCTGTAATAAATCATGCATAAAGATTGTCACCACCACTAGAGGGTTGTGATTTGCTTTAAAGAAACACAAGCACAATGAGCTGCTTCAGCAGCTCCAAGCAAATAGAGCCCCAGTGCCCTACAAAGCCAAAATTGGAAGCAAAGAGCAATAAAAGATAATAATTCTTGGCACATTTGTCTCCAATAAAGTGACGGCTCTAACACATCTAAAGCAATGCAAATTAGTCAACTAGTATTGCTGTAAAACAAGAGAGAGCTGAATGCAGTATAATTAAGGCTTCGGGAGTATAGTGTTACAATATAGTCAGTTTGCATTTTTCGTATCTCCTACTAGCTCTACAAAACCAGGAATGCTAGAAACATGAACCAGAAGTCAGCCATATATAACCAGTAGGTTCAAATTCCATGTTCCCTAAATGTGACAAGGTGTAGGATCAAGGAAGAAGGGAAAGATGAGCAGATTCCAGTTCAGAATACAGCCAAAACCCAGAAAGAACTATTCCTGTGCTTATAATTCAACATAAATTTTGCAAAGAATAAGGACGGCAGGTGTTTCCCTTTCGAAATCTAAACCAGAAACCCATATTATTTACATACTTAGACACTCTACTGGTGATAAACAGTAGGTTTTGTCTCTTAATGTTATCTGTACGATTACTTCTCCAAACCTAATCTCAACTCAGAAAATATTAACATTATATTGATACTCTGACTACCTAGATTCCATCTTCACGGAAACAGTAATTTTTATTTGAGGCAGAAAGCTCCAACCATGAACAACAAAAACACATACATCATGCAAAATATAAATCAAAGTAACAGCTATATATAACCTTAACCATATGTACTCTCAGAAAATCAACATGATCACGGTTAAATTAACTACCGAGCACACGACAGCCAATGTGCAGGAAAACAGCCTGCCAAGCTTACACAAGATGTCTTAGCCACCCGTGACTGCTAACAATTGGCTCTTCAAGGCCACAGACTCTTCTCACTAGTACATTAGCATATAGTTTCACAAATTACATAAGGACAGTTTAAAAACTCCCATTTGCTAGATGCAGTAGAAGGCAATCCCAACCCTGTACTCTCTGCTTAACTTGTGTGCTGGGTCTCACATGAAGACTTCTTTTAAAGTGGATTTAATTAAACACTAAGGCAGAAAACAGATTTTTAAAAAAGAGAAAGAAAAAAAGCTTTCTGATGCATTAGGTGTATTGAAGTAGATCATTGAAATGTCACTTCAATGAGTGATGAGACACTTGGTTCAGAGCAAAGTGAAGAAATGTGAGCAAGAAAGGATTAAGGCTTCATTCCTCTGGGAAAATCACTAGACTGTCACTAGACTGTCCTAGCTCCTTAAGAAACTGTAGCTGAAGTTTATATGGTATAGCCCTGTCTTCTTGATAAACCACAGGTCAAATAAAAAAGCTGTAACAGAATTATTACTAATAGGAGTGAGCAAAGCAAACCATTACTTCAGTAACTGAATACAAAATTTGTCATCCTCAAAGAAATAATATCAATTTTGACTAGCACATTTGGAAACCCATGTTTTTCACCTGTCCCTCAAATATTGCACCAAGCAATGTGACTGACCAATAAACCCCTAAAATGCAAGAAGGTTCAGTGGAGGAGGGCAAGAGCAATGGGAAGAAGATCAGGGAATAATGCTGGGTGTGACCAACCACAGTTGCTGCAAAGAAGCTGACTTTATCTCAACACAAAGGGCACCAGAAGGTGGCTTTGGTTTAGATAAGCAGCTATGTCAGTCGAGTGGATCAGCTGGTGGCGTAAATGTTTCTCCTCATTCAGTTCATTAAAAGTGTGACTGTCTCCCTGACTTAGCCAGACCAACATGAGGGAAGTGAATACGTGGGTCAGCCCAACACAAAGTATAAAAGCTAAACAACAACAGAATTTCTGAGAGAACAACAGACTCGACTTGCCTTCAACCCAAATTGAAGTGTATTGCAATTGCTATATTTTATAAGTGTCAACTTACATTTGCTAACTTATATTTGTACTGTGCTTTCAGTAAATTCTGTATCACTCTGCTAAATCAAAAATCCTGTGTAACATCAGCTATCTTCAAACAAGTAAATCCAACATCAAATATTACACCTTCCAGATGTAGAATATCTAGGAGAATCTGGTCAGGGAGTACTGGACTCTGACACGGAGCTCTTGCAGCAATACATGGGACCTTGGATGGTTTCTTCCCCAAGCTCCTCCAAGAACACTTAAAAAACACTCCGAAAAACAACCAAACAGCTTTATCCTGTGACTGCCCCAGCTTTTTTGTTCCTAATACTAAATCTTTTTTATTTACAGTATCTTCTCTTAATCAGCTTCACAGTAACTCTTTGCATCATTTATACCAAAGTTTGACCCAAGTTTATACTTATTTGTAGACCACTACCTTTTGTCAGGATATAAAAGCCATGAAGAAAACTAATGGAAAACAAGACTTACTTTAATGTTATGCTTTCTGGATTAAATGCTGATTAAAATTTACTATATAAATCCCTTTGATTTAAGTCAATCCTCCCTGTTACAGCAGTAAAAATTTATAATCCCATTATCAGCATGGGAATTTCTCACCTGCATATGAAATACTAAGGAGCTTGCTGCGTTCCATTGGAGGAGCCCAAGAAGACCACATTGAATGCATAGCTGGGAAGGTAACACCCTAGAAAACATCATTTCATTCTGTTGAAATGCAAGAATTTTAGAACTCACTTCAATTTTACATGCTTCAAAGCATGTTTCATTAAAAAGCAGTAGTACAATCTGTTAGTTTGTTGTCTAGCAAGAAACCACTTATAAAACTTCTGCAAGGCATGAGAATAAGGAGGCAGAATTAATTTATCCTGCTTTTGATTCTGTATATACTGGAAAAGGAGAAATTATACAAACAATACTATTTTGAGGCCCTGGTCTCTGGAAAATGAGAATAAGTCTAGTTTTGGCTCAAGTATCCTTACATTTCTTACCTGAAAAGCTAAGGCTAAAATATAGTGCAAATGCTTTAATTATTTTAAAAACATAAAACTAAGCCACTTGAATGAAACAATCCATATACTATTCCAGCATACCAACCCCCACAGAGTCTAATCACTACAATTTTAAACAAATTATTCAGATACATATTCAAGTTACATAGAGAAAGCAGGATTACCTCTCCCAGTCCTTCCAAGGCTCTGACAGCTATGAGGTAGCCAACTCCCAAATTTGCAGCTAAGGGAGTAAGCAAGGTGAATACAGAGGTACCAAAGATGCCAAACCCCAGCAACAGCTTGCCTCCAATTTTGCTTGCAAGATATCCTCCTGGAATCTGAGTAATGATATAGCCATAGAAAAAAGAACCAAGGATCCATCCCTGAGTATCAGCATCCCAAGAATATTTTTCTCCCTAAGAAGAGGAAAAAAACCCCAACAAAATGCAGTAAGTTAAAAACAAGTTTCTCTGACCATATTTTATGTTACATAGATACACTATTTAGACCTTTATAAATAAATTTCAAATTTTTCGTGACCTACTCCCTAGGGTCTCCTTCCCCTACACTCACCTATACTGCAATCAAAGTTGTGTTAAAAGCTAATTCAGGTAGTTTACAGTCTGTTCAGACATATCTAACCGAAGTATGGAAGTCATCACTACATGAAATACAAGTGCTCTGGCAGTTATGCCTTTCTGCATTCTAAGCAGCTTGGGTTAGGTGACAGGTATGTAAATCTGCCTGAGTACAAATCCCACTTCTGAATCACAGAGTGGACATTCTGTCGTGCTCTATAAAATGGCTTTACCTGCAGAAAATTTATGGACAAAAAAAACAAACAAGGAAATACAGGTGCTTAAATTTAATATAAAGCAAGAGAGCAGTAAAGGACAGGGCTCAAAAAGGTAGGTGGAATAATGGGAGAAGCACAACAGAGGGAAGATGACTTCAGTGGACAATGCGATAAAAGCGAAGATGATTGAGATAGGAATCTGCAGCTATAAAGGAAGCCAGCAAGAAGATATGAACTGTTGCCCAATAAAGTGATTCTGACATTTGGGATCACTTCCAAAAGATCAATTTTTCGGCATCTAAATGAGCAGCATATATTTCACAGAAATGATGAGTCAGAACCTTCCCATAAAGCTCACCATTATAATTTGTTTGTGATAAACAATAAATGACCTCTAAACAAACAAACAAAATGAAAGAAGGAAAATGGCAAGAGTGCTCAGGAATAACTTCAACTACAAGACAAGATCTGTGCAAGTCCAAATTCACAAAACTGGGGATTTTTTTAGAAGGTTTTTTTTCCATATCCAGCAGTTCAGTTAAGAAATGTGATTTTAAGGATTACTGGAAGTCAGAGGTAAAGGATATAAAGGCAAAAAGCATGACCTGGGAAAGTGATCAAAGAAATGAAGAGAAAAATATTACATGTTAATTTGTAATGAAATTTCATGCCATTGTGACTGTACAAAAAGCAGGCAGACTGGACGGTGATGTGAGCTCTGACGCAGATGTAACAGTAACAATTGATTAGTGGCATATAAAACAGTGACTCATGAAAGATTTACATAGTCAGATTAGCCAATCTTTAAGGAATATCACAGAAAAGAGGTACGTAAAAAAGCTGACCCTCAGCACAGCACTCCTTAACTAGCTAGTCATTTAAGGCTAATACTTCCCAGAATCGCTTTAAAAGAACCACTGGAAAGGCCATCTAGTGAAAAACAGCCTGTTTTCTTGCCACCTAAGTATGGTTCCATCTATCACAGACTTCTACTAAAACCACTTTGACATGCCACATTACAAGACAGTATGTCTGAGACCTCACCGTTGTGTTGCGAGGAACATTTATGGCGGAAGAATGCTCTGGACACACATTGGAAGTCACATTCTTTGCTAAGCTTGTGTTAGGTTCTACCATATCCACCAGAGCGACGCTGAGGTTCACACGCAATGCATACAGGAGGAAGAACCCAAAACAGGCCAGGAGCGCAAGATTGTAGCGAGCTGAGCAGCATGCAGGGACTGAAATGAGAGCAAATGAAAAATGTTTAACAGACCTAACAGAGTAAGAACAACTCATAAGTCGTTTTTACTGATTTTCTCAGAAATCTTTGGGTAAGATAAAAAAATTAGCAAGGAGACAAGGTCATTTTTCTTCTTAAGGAGTTTATTCAGTAGGGGTAGAGTCTGAGGCTGGTTGAAAGAATTTTTAAAAACCCTTTCATACCCATGTGCAAAGCAAATGTAATCTTCGTTTAGACAATAGGCAGCTACCCACACTAGAATGGGGGCTGCAGAGGAAGGACAGTGTGTGGTCTGTGGAAATGGATTTAGAAACATAGTTTTAAAAGTCCTCTCCAAAATACTGTAATATTTATTTAAGACAGAATTTCACACTAAAAAAACCCAAAAACAAATTAGTGGGAAGCCTGTAATATACACAGAAATGGATCAAGAAAAACAAATACTCTTAAAGGAGTGCTAAACAACAGTCATTGCTATTTCAGGCTGTCTTCTAGGACAAATTTTCCTTCTACAAGTGTGCCTACAAGGGAATATGCATTCGCTGACAGATGCCAAACAGAGAAAACTCCATAAAGGGGAATGGCAAACACTGCGGTGGCACTGTGAAACAGTAACAGGCTCCCAGTTGCCCAGTACACCCTCTTGGCAGTCACAAGACAACAAAGGAAATGAGTCCTAAGATTCAGCATAAAATCTGTCATGACATTAAGTCAGCTCTGTCAGCTGTTAATACACAGATAGCAGACTATGAACTGTAACACGGTTATTGATTTTCTATAGTAGTACACAGCAGCATTTGGCAGAGAGCATTCATCAGTGCCAAAGATCCAGATCAGAGCTGAGCTGTAACAGTTTAAAGCTCTGCAGCTACTCTTTATGAACTGGGAATGCTTGAAACTACTGAGCAGAAACGTCAAATTGTTGAGGAACTACTTGAACAATCTGCTGAATTTTCAAATAAAGCATAGAGTTTCCCCTCTTGTGAGGGGAAAGTTTTATATAGGAAAGTTTTATATGGGAAGTTTTATAACCTGGATGTCTGAAACTCTAGGAAGGCTGGGGATCAGTAGATATTACATCAGTCTACAGTGATCTCATCTTTCACTACTCAGAGTTCAAATGATGAATAGAACAAGTACATCTATGAATAGGACTGACCAGAGCTTCATCTACTACTGCAGTACATCACTTAACTGGATTTTCTGATCTGCAGTAAGAAACAAAGGACATGCCCTGTGGACAAGCGGATGAGATACCTTCCCCTTGCCAGTAACTTCCCTGAAACAAGGAATGAGCCTATGTGATTTTATTTTTCAGGGGGAATACCACAGAGCCTTTCTGCAAGATTGTTTTTCATGAAATTAAGAGAACTTTCCCATTTTTGAAGTCTCTAATCCTGATAAATTTTATGTGAAGTTCATTATGGCTGCACAAGTTGTTAAAATGACACAGAGATGCTGTACTTGCTATGTTCATTTAATAAATAAATAATAAACAAGGCTATTGTACAAATACGCAAAACCCCTTCCAGACCTGCGGTAATTGCAAGTTTTGCCTCAGAAGCATTTGAAAAAGCCATCCTGGATTTTTAAATGACATAAGGGAGAGCAGCCAAGATTTTATTGCTTATATTAAAAACAACAGGCACTGAGTACAGGAAGTACTTACTACACAAAAACTAGTCAAGCAGCTTCATTGTTCTTTGTTGTTTAAAAAGCAATTTGCCTTAAGTAGAAAATGTATAGTCATATAATTTATAACAATGAATATAATTACAAGTAAAGCTACTTAACTGGTCCACTTCTTGTAGTTGCTGGGGTTAGACAGTAATAACAGAAAGCTGAATAACACACTGGTGATGCAACCCTTCCTTGGAAATGCAGATTAACTGGACCATCCATTACTCTTCCGCTGTAAGACTCTTACTGGTATACAACTTGTATGGAGAGCAAGCTCCACCAAACAGATGTGCAAGAACTTAAGGTCACAAGTGTCAGATTTTTTTTTCCAATTGTAAGCAGTTTATTAAAAAAACCTAACAAACATGTAGGACTGAAGTCTGAAGCAAATAGCTACTAAATTATTGATTTCCTGTCATTCCATCCTGTGCACTTGAAATACCTAAGAATATTAGACCAGAATGGAAGATTCAAGAAGATTACAGGTGTGTTTCAGGAGATTGCTATAATCACACACAGAGGCATTCGCTCCCCTAAAGGTTAAAGCAGCTAACCAAAGTTTAAAGCATTGTGTTCAAGGTCTTACCTTGACTAGTAGTCTTGGGTCCTACATCCATAGTTAATTCTGATTTCAGGGGCATGTTTAAAAGTACTGTAGCTCTAATTGAACAAGATTCTTAAATTGCAGTTAAAAAAACAGGTCTGTGCTGCAAGCTGCACGGCAGTTAAAGGAAGTTGCTCCTCTGCTGTAGTTTCCTTGTGGGTGAGGTGAGCCACCTTCAACTGGAGCCTGATGTATTGTGCAAACTTAGGAACATATTGCTTTAGGAAGACTTGAGCTCAAATTTCTCTCTTTCTGGTACTTTTAAAGTAATTTTGTTAGCAGATCCCCTTGATGCAGTTGCACATTTGCTAAATGGATTAGAGCATTTTTCCATGGCATACTAAAGAAACTAAAAATCTTACGCTACTCTTTATAGGTTGTACGTTCTGGGAAGCAAAACAGCACAGACAAATAAACGTGCAGGCTGTGTTGTTAAGCTCTGACCATATATCGAGCCTCCTCTTCTACCTTCCTGCATCCTTTCACCTTCTTTCCTCTCCACGCTTGTAACAAGCAATTAGTCTTACTCAAGTTCTGCCTTCATACGGAATTTAGACACAACCTCGATGGACCCCGGTAGTTTTTAATGGTTGGCCCGGTATTTGGGCTGGAATGTCCGCACTGCAATGTCACCGAGCCGAGGGCTGATGTCTGACAGGGCTGCACGCCTGACCCCACCACCGACAGAGCTGTCAGGACGCGGAGCTGTGCCTAATCCAGCACCTCCGGGCATCGCGACATCCCGGGCACAGAACGCCGCTAACGGCGCGGGCGGGCGGCGCAGCCCCGGGCCCGTCACCGCCTTCCCCGTCACCCCGGCAGTGGCACGGTGGCACCGACCCCCGGGCCCCATAGCGGCGCTCGCCGCCCGCGCCTCCATAGCAACGCGACGCTGCCACACAGGGGCAGCTGCCGCTCCTCTCACCCGTGTGGGGCTGGGGCTCCTTCAGCAGTGGGGTGCGATCCTCTCCCTCCTCGGGCTCCATCTCACTGCTGCCACCCGGACCGCGCAGCGCGCTCAAGGCCAGACCGCCCGGCGCCACCGCTGCGGCCGGGAGCGTACGGTAGGGTGGAGTGGCGTGGCGTGGCGTGGCGTGGCGTGGCCTGACCCGGCCCGGCTCGGCTCGGCTCTGCTCTGCCAGGCTCGGCTCAACTCAGCTCGGCTCAGTTTCCCTCAGCCGCCGCTCCCCGCCCGCTCGGCTCTGCCCCGCCGGGGCCGGGCACCGGCGGCCGCAGCCCCCGGCGAGCATGTGACGGGCGGGGACGGGCGGAAACGGCTTCAGCCGCAGCGCCACGCTGGGGCGGGCCGCTCTCGGTCGCCATCTTTAGTGAGGGCGGCCGCTCCCTCGCTCCCTCCCGCTGGCTGACGAGGCCGCACGGACGCGCCCTCAGGCGGGCGGCGGGTGTCGCTGTACGCGGTGTCCCGAATGCTGCGGGAAAAGTTCCTCAGAATTAGGACAAATCTGATCACGCTGATCACAAGTGGCTGCTTCTCAGTGAAGGCCAGCGGTCTCTCGGTGCGGGTCCACTGTGGCAGCCACGGGCGGAGGAGGAAAGGCTCGAGGTGCGGGCGCTGTGTCTCTCTGTAAGCACTGAAATGCCGTTTAACGATAAATTGCAGATACTGCAGCACATGGTCTTTTTGCTCTGTGTGTGTTTGCAGTGTGCAATTCCTGGACTGAGGTTTTAAAATAATGGAATGTGAAGGGGTTGGAATGGACCCTAAAGGTCATCTAGTCCCAACCTCCCCTGCCTTGTGCAGGGACATCTCCCACTAGACCAGGTTTCTCAAGGCCTTACCCAGCCGGGTTTTGAACACTGCCAGGGTTGGGGCATCCACAACTGCCCTGGGCAATCTGTTCCAGTGTCTCACTACCCTCACAGTAAAGAATTTCTTCCTAATATATAACCTAAATATCCCCTCTCTCAATTTATACCCATTACTCCTTGTCCTGTTGCTACAGTTCCTGACAGAGTCCCTCTCTTGCTTCCCTGCAGGCCCCCTGCAGATACTTTAAGGTCGCTATGAGGTCTCCACACAACTTTCTCCAAGTAAACAGCCGCAACTTTCTCAACCTGTCTTCATAGGGAAGGTGCTCCAGTCTCCTTATTGAATACATGTGAAAATGCACCAATATAAATTAATCAGCATCATGGGATATGTAATTTTCCTCTTGGAATCTGTGTTTTTCAGCCCCAGTCAAAGCTAACAACAGAGTGGATATCTTCTAAGTTTTACAGGCTCTTCCCTACAGGGGAGCCGCCTCCACTTAGCCTTGCCAGGGCTGAGTGCTGAGTCATTTTGATGCTGCTGCTGGTCATCCACTGAAAGCTTTGGCATTGCTTAGATGCCTGTGCCATCCTACTGATGTGTAAGTAACTGCCTGGAAAATTCTGTGTACTGGAAAACAGAGGAATGTAAAAGATCCCTGGCAGCATATTCAGGTATATTGTTTCAAACAAGGTACATGTATGAGTTTGCAAGTATCAATAGAACAGCTGTGGCTGTGTGCCTATCACATGGTATTACATCTCTGTGAAAACATGAAGCAAATCAGTGCTTCTGTTCTGGTTCTGAAACTTAGCCTGAGTGTCTTCTGTGAGTCAAATTTACCTGGAAGCCATTCTTACAGCCAAAATGAAGGGAAGAAAACAGAAAGAGAGAACGTGTATCAAACATTTTATGAGTAGTGGTGATTTAGTTTGTAGTACTGAAAGACTTTAGCTTTGCATTTCACACATGTGATACTCTTCTTGGAGTTTCTGCACATACCACCTGAGACCCCAGTGCACTAGCACCCAGCCCATGAGGAAGGAAGTATAGGGGTATGTGGGCCAGGACTATGTGCAGCATGCACAGGATGATGAGTTTGATCACTTCCATCCACAGGCTGAACCCCAAGCTCTCCATAGACTCCTCTCATCATAACACAGGGAGGACAAGGGGCTGCAGGGCCTGGAATGATGGACAAAGCTTTTCCTAGACGTCTGCTTTTTTTTTTACCTCTTAGTTCTTCTCCCCAAGGCAAGTTGTACTTTAAATCTACCTACACTCTCAGTATGGGATAGTGCCGAAAACCCTTGCATTACCAAGGAGCATGGATTTCTCTGCCTTGCTGCCTCCTTCTCGGATCTTGCAGACCCTCACTGTGGAGTGAATCTCCCTTGGTTAGTGACAGCTGCACCAAAAGCAGCTTGATTGTGAGGCTGCAGCCCCACAGGCAAAAGGTGACTGATGAATACAGGTTCAGGAGTGTGGGGGCGAGTGTTGACCTTTGTCACAGCAGATAAGAATGTCATTCCTTACACCTTGGGGGCTGACTCTGGGTGTAGTTGTGTTGGGGTCCCTCCCCTGCCATGGAGCCCTGGGAGAGGGGCCCTGAGGGCACAGACACGGGGTTTCCCTGCCCCTGCTCAGCCTCGTTCCCATTGGTTGGTTTGTGTTCCCTGCACGGGCAGAAGGACCCTTGGTCCCGTGACTGGAACAGTTCCTCGGCAGAGCTCCGGCCATGCGGCTGGAGAAATAAACATCTCTGAAACAGCTAGCAAGAATCTGTCTGTCCGTATATATTTCCTTTCCACGGGACTCCTGGTTTGATATATGCGTGTTGCAGGATCCCCACTGCAACAAATGGTGGAGATTTGTGAGCAGAACGATCCCCGATCCCTAAGCGACTGATTTGTGTGAGTAAACCCTGGAAACTTTGGATTCCTCTTCTTGGTTTTGCTTTGCTATTCCATATCTGAACTATGGAGGAACCGTGGGAAGACTCTTGGCTCTCAGAGCCGCATATGGACATTTATCTTAAACTTAAAATGATTCTTGAACAACGATTTGTAAATTTTAGCTTGATTCAAGCTCAAAAAGAACTGAAACACTTCCTGGCATGGTTGTTTAAGAACTTTTTCTATGTTTCTTGGGATTTAATTCTTACCAAGGGCTTTTGGAAAACCGTTTGGACACAGTTAATACTGGAGTCAAAATATATGCCGATGGAAGAATATTTTCGTGAATATTATTTAGTTACCGAGACTGTTGAGCAATGTCAGCTGTGTCCTGGCGAAGGGAATCCTGGCGCAGGGACCGTGCGGCCCAGGCCACGTGCACCGAGCGCTCTGCGAGCAGCAGCGAGGCAGTTCCCGCGCGCGGGCGGAGCCACGCGAGCCGCAGTGTCGGTGGCGGAGCGGGGAGCGGCGGGAGCGGCGGGACCCGGCGGTGCCCGCCCGGTCCTGTGCAGTGCGTGGTGGAGCGAGCCCCGTGAACGCCCGGCCGAGAGGGGCGGCGCGCGGGCGGCGGCTGGCGGCGGTGGCGGTGGAACGGAGCCGCGCCCGGCCGAGACGCGCGCTGGAGCAGGGCACGGGGGAGTCGTCGCTCGGGGGCCCGGCCGAGACGTGGGTGCAGCGCCCGACAGCGGCAGCGAAGCTGCGACCAGAGGAGGCGACGCACAGAGAACTGAGCGGCACGGCCCGGCCCGGCCCGCGCAGCCCCGAACGCGACCCCGGGAAGAGTGCGCAGGCACCAGCAGCCCCGAGAATTCCAACACGGGAGCGACCGAAGGAGAGAGCAAAGATGCAGCGAGACAGAAAACAGCAGCCACTCGGAAAAAGGAAAAGATCATAGCAACTAAGACCTTAGGGATAGTAAAATGGTATAATGTTAAGCAAAATTATGGTTTTATAACAAGGTGTGACAACCAGCAAGACATATTCGTGCATAGAACTGCTATTAAAAAGAATAACCCTGAAAAAATGCATCCCAAGCTTGGGAGATGGAGAGGTGGTGGAATTTAATATTGTACTAGGGAGAAAAGGGTTACAAGCATCGCAGGTCACTGGGCCTGATAGTGTTCCTGTAAAAGGCAGTATATATGCAAAAAATCGTAGTCATGTTAGACAGTATCTCCATTGTAAGCCCCCCCTACAGTTTCCCTTTCCTAATCCCACCTTTCCCTTTTACCCTATGTCCTATTACCCCCAGTGTATTCCCAATCCGTTTTTTCATCCATGGTTTCCCTCACAAAACCATGCTTTTGCCAATTGTTTCCCCAAAAATCCCTTTCCAATGCCGAGTGGGGGATGAAAAGGGGGAGGGAAGAAGTTAAACCCTCTCCTGCCTCAGTTTCCCCACAAAGCATGCTCAGAGTTCTGTCTCCCTTCTGTCAGCCCTAAGATGTTCCAGAGAATCTGTTTGGACATTTAAAGACTCAGGAGGGTGGCTTGTTTTGTCTTGAAACGGTTCTTGTTATGTTTATCCAGTTGTTTTCATTCTCCTTTTATTAAACGGGTGAGGTGTTGGGGTCCCTCCCCTGCCGTGTAGCCCTGGGAGAGGGGCCCTGAGGGCACAGACACGGGGTTTCCTGCCCCTGCTCAGCCTCGTTCCCATTGGTTGGTTTGTGTTCCCTGCGCGGGCAGAAGGACCCTTGGTCCCGTGACTGGAACAGTTCCTCGGCAGAGCTCCGGCCATGCGGCTGGAGAAATAAACATCTCTGAAACAGCTAGCAAGAATCTGTCTGTCCGTATATATTTCCTTTCCACGGGACTCCTGGTTTGATATATGCGTGTTGCAGTATCCCCACTGCAACATAGTTGTATGGAAACGGGCGTGGTTTGCCTCTGTCCAACCTACCAGGAACTCTCTGCTGGTTGTTGGTGTGCTCTGCCAAGTTGTGTCATACTTGTGATGCAGCCTCCTGATGTGGAGGATTTGCAGTATTTTTGGACTTTATTTATTTTTATTTCTAAAAATGACAATTGTTTGCATTCAAACCCTTTTGCCCTGGTTACTTCCACTGCTGGATGCAGCTGTGCTCTGTGATAGGCTGGGAAGGTGGTGGACAACACTACTCAGCAACCCGCTTCCCTTGTCACCTGAGTCCACAGCATAGAGGAAAAACAGCAGAGGTTTCCACTTCCTTCCCTAAATCCCACTCTGACATTTCAAATCATCAATCTAAAAAGACATGCTGCAGCATGTCTCCTATAGAGCAGTAGATGGCTCTCTTTCCTCTGAAGTCCTGTTGGGAAAAGAAGCACTGCGTCTTAAGAGAAAATCCAGCCTTGTTCCCTCAGTGCCAGGGCTCCTTTTGGGCAAGCTCTCATATTCATTCAACAGTGCAGACAGGATACACTGTGATGATGTAGGAATGCATTTTAAACTGATTAACTCTATATACCTATATACTCAATGGCTTGAAAGATGAAGAAGGTGGCCAGGGAAAATAGATCAGTGATGCTAACTTAAATTGTAGTATTTCCTCATGGAGCAAGATAATATCTCTTATGTCAACCTATTAAGTTTTACAGGGTATAATTAAAAAGTTGCTTCTGGGTTCCCACATTTTTTTCAGGCTTTAAAAAACTATTACAAGATACCTTTAGTTTTTTATACCTTTTTAATGAATCTGACTTTTGAAATGTTGTTTTTTCAAGATAAACAAAAGAAAGGAGCAGAGAAATACAGATCATAGTCACAATATAATAATCATCCAGTTATTCTCAAATAACTGAAAGTAACATAAATAGAGTTCAGTGAGTGAAGATTTGTCTAAGTCTCCTTATACACAGTACAGTATACAGCATTTTAAGGTTGTAAATGCCTAACAAGGATATTTAAATTTTAGAATGATAATTTACAAAATAGAAGAATATAAAGTTAAGGAATCACATTGTTTGGACAAGAAAATATATGCACATGCATCCAAGCAAAACATTTCTCAGGTTTCCCATAAGAGAGCAGGTTGCAGTCAATCAAAAAGGAAAAGAATTAGGATGCCTTAAGCTGGGCAGTTCTCATACTGTAAAGCTGAATACAAAGTCATTACTTAATCATGCATAAGATGATGCTGACCAAATCAGAAATGGCTTATGTGGCTCTGGGAGTACAATGTGTTTTCATCTGGCTGGAAATATTCCGTCTGCTGCAAATGCCTCAGGGCTCCCTGTCACCATGGACATTCTTGCCTGGGGGTTTATGTTGGGAGAGGAGACCCATCCTGCCTGCTTTTCTTATTGTTTGTTAGCAGAGGCATTCCATGCTGTTCAATTTTTGGCATTGGCCGTGGCAGCAGAAAGCCCGGGACTTTCCTCAATTAGCAACATTGCTTTCATATGGAAGAAAGGCTTGTATTGTGTCCTCTACAAAGTACTCCTCTGGGTTATATGGCTGTGCTCAACTAGATTCAGAGAAGTAGCTTAGGCTTTGCATTACCTAAATATTATATGAGCCAGTGGAAGTACAGATTGGAAGTACAGGTAATCTTAATGTCTAGACTCCCTCATTTATAGGTATTCTTCCTAAAGGAAATGGGAGTTGTGATGATGCTGGACATTTTCTATTAAACAACTGGCCTCTGTTCAGAACACTCATCTGTACATGGAAACAATGTCTCGTGTTTCCCCTCTGTCAGTGGCATTTAGTAACTACAGTGAATGCTGAACCTCAGGCAAGACAAGGCACTGGGGCTTTGTGGAATCTTCTTTGTTTTAAACTATAGTTATTTCCTTATGTATAGAAGCCATGAATATCCTTAGGGAAAAGAGTATATTCCCCTCAAGCTTTGTTGATTATTTCTGTATTTTCTGGGTTAATGGCTTTAAAAACTTCACTGTGGACTACTAGGGGATGTTGGAGTGCTCACTGTGAAGAGAAGTTCTTTTGTCTGTGGACTCATAAAAACAGAGGAATAGCTAATGGTCTGTCGGACTGTTATGATCCAGTTTTAAGGTTCTTAGAAATGCCTCTGTCCGAATTAAGGTGCAAATGAGACCATATGCCAGTGACAATAGTAAGGGTTTTATTTGATGGTAAATAGGGGAGAGAGAGAGAGAGAGAGAGAGAGAGAAAGAAAGAAAGAAAGAAAGAAAGAGAAAGAAAGAGAGAGAAAGAAAGAGAGAAAGAGAGAAAGAGAGGAAGAAAGAAAGGAAGAAAGGAAGAAAGAAAGGAAGGAAGGAAGGAAGAAAGGAAGAAAGGAAGAAAGGAAGAAAGAAAGAAGAAAATAGGTGGGGGGGGACAGAAAGAGTGACAGGGACAGAATAAGGAAAAGATCACCACTCTGTGGACCCCAAGATGTCCTGTTGATCCTCTCCAGCTGGTGAAGGTCTCCTCAGAAGGCACAGAGTCCGATGGGTTTCTATGCTCAGGCTGGGTGGGCATGTCCGGCCATGGCCCCCTGGAGGGGGGGTCGGTCTCTCACAGCAGACTCTGG
The DNA here is from genome assembly GCF_020740725.1 of Corvus hawaiiensis. Lineage (NCBI taxonomy): Eukaryota > Metazoa > Chordata > Aves > Passeriformes > Corvidae > Corvus > Corvus hawaiiensis. The sequence continues at coordinate 32,143,759 of NC_063215.1, forward strand.
GTCTGTTGCACCATGTGCAGCCCTGTGGGGCCAAGCCTCTCATGTGAAAGTCCTGTGGATGTGCCCTGTGGGGTCGGGGGTTCCACAGCTGGGCCAGTTTGTGTAATCAGAGGATGGGTGTTTATTGCCTCTCATCAGAGGTTACACCATGCACCCAAAATCTCCTCCTCCCCCCTCGGTTGGAGGGAGTCTGTGTAAACCTGGCTTCTGTGAGCTGTGCTCTCCCTCCACCCCAAACTCAACTGGGGATAGTTGCAGCAGGTGGCTTTGGCCGTTTGTGGATGCACACCTTTCCCTCAGCCTGAGGTGACTGAACAATGTGTTTCCCTTTATCTAATCAACAGTTTGACTTTCAGTCCAAAGTCCCACTCTTCAGGGATGCTTCTTCGGTTGTAGCTTCTTTATAATGAGCAAAACTTTATATCAATGTTTGAGGCATGAGCTATTTTCAGTCTCTGACACAGACCAATGTTCACTTCCCCACAGTACCCTGTCTAACACAGCAGTCAATAGCAAAAGCTGAGGGAAGGGCTTGTACAGACCAAACATAGGGTGATAACATCCTCTGAATAGTCTCTAAATGTTTGAATACACTGATGAGTGACTCAGGCTATTCCTGAGCAGGATGTGATACCTCTGTTCTGAATAGTCCCTGACATTCAGATGGCATAAAGTCAGACAAGACTTTATGCCATCTGAATCCACGTAAAATTCATAATTCATGTTCCCTGTGGCAAGGAGTTCCACATCTGAATGATATACTATGGATGTATTACACCTTTATGGTCTTTCTGAGAAGAAATGCTTTTTTTTTCTGAATCCCCAGTAAATACTTAACCTCTCCCAGTGCACATGCATACCCATAGAAACATTAGCTTTTAAAGCATTTTACTAGTGGAGAGTCATGTTGGACTTACTCTTTCAGCTGTGTGGCTCAGTCTTACAAAACCATGTCTTTACACCTGCCTGGTGCCAGGTTAGAATGATTCTTTCAAGAGTTTCTCCCCCATGATGTGCTGCATTATAATATTGCAATGTTCAGGTTGTTCAGATCTGTGGCAAAACAAAATTAATCTGAATTATCCTGTCATGAAAGATGGAATTATGAAGATAAAATATGCTGGTATGTCACAGGTTGTCTCAATAGTGTTGTCCTGTTCCTGACAGGAAATTGGTTGGTAGCTGGATTTGTCAAACCTGGAACCGCCAAAGAACGCGCTGCAGCTCTCACTAAAGTGTTTTCTTTTTTGAATGCAAACTCTGTGGTGAAAGTTAATGGTAAAACTTAAAAAAAGAATTTCCATTGGCAAAGCCTTACATAGTCTTAGAAGTGCTGGTATGTGAAATTATGCACAATAAGTGAGAGATTCTGAAAATTGTATTTCTCCTGTCAGTGACTAAGTAAATAATTTTTTCAAAGATCTCAGAAATCTGAATGGAACCCATCATGCAGGATAGAATGATGTGCTTTTTATGCTCAAGAAACTTAATATGCTAGTCAAGGGAAGAACCTGTGAATTAGGTACTTAATCATTGTCAGTCTCTTGAATTCACTAGGCATTCTCTTAGTCAATCTAGGAGACTTCGAAATGTGCGTGACAGTGTGATACCCTTAGACTGATTTGGGAAATGGAGGATGACTCTGCTCGTTTTTACCAGCAGGTGTCTAAGGAAGATGTAGGTCTGAAGATTCTCAGATGTTTGGTATCTAGGTGTGCCTAGCAAAAAGAACCAAAGCTGCTTGCAACAATAAAGACACTTCTCCTTTCACAATGATTTGAAAAACTGTTGAATTTTGAAAGAGTAAATGTGGTGTCCTTTTACTAAAGCATTTTTTTTACAACATTGACCAAAATTTGTCACTCCATGCTTGAGAACTAAGCCTAATCCATGGTAATTATAACACTTTCATAACAGAATTGACCTGCTTTTTATTCTGCAATGCTGGCAGCTATCCCTAGCTATTACATCTAGAGGATGTACATAAAAACTTTACATAAAAATGCAATAGGAATATTACAAAACAAATGAGAAATAAAGAGGGAAAGGAAGAGAAAGAAGCAAAGAGAGAGAGAGGGAAGGCGAAAAGGAGCTGAGCCCTGTTCAGCTAGCTTTTAAAAGGCTGAACCTATTTGTTCAGCAATGCTCATACTGCTGGGTCGTTTGCAGCTGAGAAGCCTTTATGTAGCTGTGATGTGCTGCATGGTGGCAGGGCACAGAAACTGCTGCAATACTCTGTGGCTGTGGAAGCCAGCCATCCCTCAGAGATACCAGCATCAGGGGGCCTCTGGTACCTCACTGCGAGCCCTGCCTTATCCTCCTGTGGAGTGGCAGAGCATTTGAAAAGCCCTTGTCTTTTCCCTCCTGCAAACTGGCTCCATGTCCATGCCCACCTCAGGATATCTCTCTAGGACATTTTTCTGGGTTATTTTACAGTTGTTAATCCCAGGAAGATTTCGGTGTATGACTTCACAGCTGTCACTCTCAACACCTCAGGGTTTGGAAAGTAGTACATATTTTTAAATTTAGCCTTTAAAATTGTCAGCTAAGAAGGCCAATGCACCCGTTATGAACTCTCGGTTTTTTCATGAACCTTGCTTTTTATCTTACCCTACACTTCAGACAGCCAAAGGAAACTGTTCTTTCTGACTAGCATGGAAAAGTCTTCTGCATTCTTTCATAATTTTTATATGTCCCTTAAATATCTTTACAAACATTCTTCCTTCTGTTTGCTGGGGACCATGTCTCCAGGGCTAGAATTTTTTAAGATATATAAAATATATCTATACTTTCTTTGTGGTCCATGTCAGGGAGTAAACCCTGACTTGACTCAGCTGGTGTCAACACATCCATGTTTCTCAGAATCACTTCTGGAATCACATGGCCATGTACAAGGTGAATATCAGCTGGATCGAATCCTGGCCTGGTGCCTATCACGTAATCCTTTGTGCCTGGGTGTGCAACACATTATTGTACTGCCAGACCTCGCTGAGAGAGTGACCCTCTGCTTCCTTACCACCAAGTCTCATTCTGTGTTTTGTACTATGCAGTGCATAAAAACTGTTAGTCCTGTTGTCAAAAGTTCAGTTTACCAGAGAAGGGGAAACAAGACAACAGTAGTTCCTGCAGTCAATAAAACAGCAACCTGGTTGTGGTTCACTTTATGACAATTAAGATGAAAATACATAAGCATTGCAACTAAGCATAAGTAAAATGCAGTTGGAAAATTTTAACATCTGTTTCAGATATAATAAGAAATGCAACTGCAAACTCCTGAGCTCTGTATCATCAACCATCAGCTTATGCAGTCTCAGTCCTTGGAGGTTTTCAAGACCTTTCTGGATCAAGCCCCAAGAAACCTTTTGTGACCTCATTACTCATCCTGCTTTGAACTGCAGGCTGTATCAGACAACCTCCTGAGTCCTCTGCCCTGAATTTTCCCATGGTCTTGTGATCCTTTGACCTCTCTCAGGAAAACATCATGTGCACTAGGTGTTTTAAATATAGTTTATTTGTTTTTTAATATCCAAAGTAACCTACTGCCAAGAAAAGAGAGAAGAGAGGAGAGGAGAGGAGAGGAGAGGAGAGGAGAGGAGAGGAGAGGAGAGGAGAGGAGAGGAGAGGAGAGGAGAGGAGAGGAGAGGAGAGGAGAGGAGAGGAGAGGAGAGGAGAGGAGAGGAGAAGAGAGAAGAAGAGAGAAGAGAAGAGAAGAGAAGAGAAGAGAAGAGAAGAGAAGAGAAGAGAAGAGAAGAGAAGAGAAGAGAAGAGAAGAGAAGAGAAGAGAAGGGAAAAGGGAAAAGGGAAAAGGGAAAAGGGAAAAGGGAAAAGGGGGAAGGGAAGGGAAGGGAAGGGAAGGGAAGGGAAGGGAAGGGAAGGGAAGGGAAGGGAAGGGAAGGGAAGGGAAGGGAAGGGAAGGGAAGGGAAGGGAAGGGAAGGGAAGGGAAGGGAAGGAAAGGAAAGGAAAGGAAAGGAAAGGAAAGGAAAGGAAAGGAAAGGAAAGGAAAGGAGGGGAAAGGAGAGGAAAGGGGAAAGGAAAGGAAAGGAAAGGAAAGGAAAGGAAAGGAAAGGAAAGGAAAGGAAAGGAAAGGGAAAGGAAAGGAAAGGAAAGGAAAGGAAAGGAAAGGAAAGGAAAGGAAAGGAAAGGAAAGGAAAGGAAAGGAAAGGAAAGGAAAGGAAGGGAGAAAGAAAAGAGAAGAAAAGAGAAAAGAGAAGAGAAGAAAAGAGAAAAGAGAAAAGAAAAGAGAAGAAAGAAAAGAAGAGAGAAGAGAGAAGAAAAGAGAAGAAAGGGAAAGAAAGGGAAAGAAAGGGGAAGAAAAGGGAAGGAAAAGGGAAGGGGAAGGGGCAGGGGCAGGGGAAGGGAAAGAGGAAGGGAAGGGAAAAGGGAAAAGGGAAAAGGGAAGGGAAAAGGGAAAAGGGAAGGGAAAAGGGAAAAGAAAAGCCTCCCAGAACTGCTGTTAGTGGTCAGCAAAATCACAGGGCAGGTCTTTAGCCTAAAAACATAGCTAGGAGACCTTAGAAAGGTGTCCAACATATGACAGCAATGTCCAAACGTTCGGTTGTTAACAGCAAGGTTTGGAAAGATGTAGCTCTTGGGTCCGCACCCTCTTCATTTAAATAAACATGAGTGCTGTTGTGGGTGGTTGGCAGTGGAACAAAGAGTTGCTTTTTGGACAGTGTGAATGAATACCCTACAGTGGCATTACTCTAGGGCTAAGTTTATTTAGACTGTAGCACATTTGGTGACTTGAAACATGAAACTTTTACTCAGTTCCTTCTTAATCGCTGAGATCAGACTCCTCACCCTCCCTTCTTTTCTTGTAGGCTGTATGTGGTAAGAGTTACTCCTCAGGGAGAGATAACTGGTGTTTACCTATGTCAAAACTAAACACAAAGTTTTGTGCAAGTTTTATAAATAGTTTGAGTGTGTTTTTAAAATAATTCTTAATCGCTCTGTCTGTAGAAGCCATCTTAGCTACTACAGGGACTGATTTTGTAAGGGGCAATTTGTGTAATATGAGGTTGACTCATGATATGTGATTGTCAAATAGATGTCATCTAAAATAGAATGGAGTTTCTAAGAGATTTTACCTATATAATTAAGGTCTACATACCTCTAACTATTTTTTCTTGATACCACAGTGGAGTGGGTTGGAAAGGCAAAGATTTCTTGTTTTCCTTTTTTTTTTTTATTTTTAGGTTAAAAAAAAACAACCAACCAAACCAGACAAACTAAACTTAAATGTCACAGTTTTAGCTTTTGACCAATTTCCAAGCAGAAAGTTTTGGTTTTATTTTTAGAATAAAAAAAGTTGTACTGCAAGAGATCACATCCTACAACTTTTCATTTTAACAGCTGCTTCTAATCCTGTCTTCTTTTCTTTTTTCGGTGTTGACCTTTTCTGGATGTGACAAGATGGAGAAAACCAGGACTGAAATAGTATGGTCTACACCACTGAGAAGTGCTTTTCTTTCCCTCTTGACAATTCTGTTTAATTTCTTTGGGAGCAGATCCCTGCTCTGTCCTTCCTGGGACACGTTCATCTCTAAAGGATTTTGGTCCCTTGACTCAAGAACACCCTCACAGATTTTTGCCAAGCTGCCTGGAGATCGCCTAGCCTGATCTCTATGTTATGGAATACAGAATTTCAGCAAGCTGACTCTCTATTTAGCCTCATTGTTTGGTTTAGACTTTTGAAAAGGCATTCAGGCTTAACTGGAAGACATAAAAAGAAGCAGAAACCACAGCTTTCCTGAGCAGTGTGTTCAGGAAAATAAACTCTGTTGACAGTATGCGCCTCTTCTCTAACTTGCATTTGATTGACTTTAATTGCCTGACCATTAGTTCCTTTTACACCTTCTACCATAGATCAGCACCTGGCATTTTCTTTCTATGAAAGAAAGAAGTGTTATGAAGGTAACTCTCAGTCTTCTCTGACTGGTGAATTAAAATACACAACTCTTTAGTCCGTTGTTTTAGGGCATTGTCTCCACACCTTGATTTACTTTTGTGTAAAATGTGGGAAATGAGTCTTGTCTACACTATGAATTGCTCTCAGGTGAGTCTGCTTTTGAAAGGAAGCTGCCTCTGCCTACAGGGATAACTGCTGTACTAACATCACCTTTTTTATGGGTACATGAATGCCATAAAAGCTATTACAGAAACACACATTCATTACAAAATCTGCCAGTTTTTACGTCCTTAATTTAAAGTGAAGTTACAGCGTATGAATGCACATACTCCAGAGTGCTGTGATGTACTAGTCTATGACATTATGGAAACACTGGGTTTAGAAGTTCCTTTTTAAAAACCTGTAATTGAAATTTACAGTTTAATTATAGGCTATAGTTTAAGATAATTAAATCCTCAGGGAATTTTTACCTTCTTTAAAATCAAATAGTGTTAATCCACACTAAATTACTTAATAAAAATAAGGTTTTTCTTGGCTGTTTTGGCTTTATTTGCAACAAAGACGGGTTACACTGACCTTTTGAAAATCCTCAGAGGAAAGGGAATAAGGTCACTAAGGTAAAATGATTAATGGAGCTTGGTAAATCTCATTTCATCACATATAATTTTAAATAATACTGCCCTAGGAAAATAGATTTTTGAGGACAACCTGTCACCATTTATATAGGTTTTTAACTTCTCTCATTTTCACAGAAAGGACATGTTTGTACATGTTTTAACATGCCCCTACTGTATGGTTGAACATTTTACAATCACAGAATAATTCTAAAATAAAATAATGGCATTACATGAGCTTGCTTCCTAAATGTTCTGCATGTATGTATTGGATAGGATGCAGTATATCACTCAAAGTTAAGGGGCTAAATACAGCAAATAATGAAAAAGCCCCTCAGTTCTTTATCAAAGTTACAGAGATTTGAGTGAGGTGGAAGATACAATTTTGAGTCCTGACCTTTCTGAAGGCAGTGATTTCAGTGCCACTGATTGCTATAAAGCCAAGAGTCTACTTTGAGGCTGCCTACAGTGGAAATTTGAAGCTACACATAAAATCCTATTACAACTATCCCGTTCACTCACACTTTGGAGGACCTTCTGCACATCAGCCATAAGAATATAGGGTCATTTCACAGTAATTCATTACAGTTCTGTGAGATTCATCAACTGCCGAGAGCTACTGTTCTGGGAAAAACAAGGGCCAAGGTCCTCATTTTCATTCCATTATGGTCCTTCTGCACTGCTTAGTTATTTCAAAAGCGCCAGGGAACTTGGTAATTGAGGATTATCTTTATTGATGAGGAATCCCTACGTGTATCACTTGTAGATTTGTTCCTCAGACTTTCACATTTCCCATTGTATAATTTTGTCGTTCCTTCTTTAATTCCCTTTTCTTTCCGAATCTCATTTTTAAAAGCGAATCTCTCAAAACTTCATGAAGTCTTAACCATGAGGTCCCTCATTTTGTTGGGGTTTTTCAAAGCCCGTATATAATACTACATATCATGCAATAATATAGTACTTGCTGATTTAATCACATATATTTTTATGGGTATGTTTAAAAAGTGTAAAGATATTTAAAAATTAAAATATTATGAAAATGTAAGTATATAATTCCAAGATCTTAAAATTTTTCTATGCTTTTTTAATAAAGAAGAAGCTTTTCACCTTTTTGGACATAGCTTGCTGGTTCTTATGCCAGTCTTTGAACAAAATCTGATACCTTCAAACAGTGCCTGATCCAAAGCTTGTTAGAATTAATGTCTTTCTTTAGGTTAGGCGAATACTCAGTGAGGACTCTTAAGATACAGTCATCTTACATGCTCTGGAGATAACAAGATATTTCAACTACTTGTCTTGATTTCCTGTTTAGAAATGTAATAGAAGTTGGTCCTTTAAGAATGGGATTCACCTGATAGGTCTAGAAGGCTGCTTTTGAATGTCTGTTCATTCAAATGTTGGTATTTCAATGAGTCATACAAATCTGTTCTGAAAAGTGCCAACACCACTGTTCATCCAGTGAATGTAAATAACCAGTTATAGGCAATCGCACAGTCCATGTTTGATCAGGTAAATCCTACTACTCTGGGTGCAGTAACAGTTCAAGTTGGAAGAGAATTTACAAATAACATTTTTCACCAAGGGTGAAAATGTCTTCAGCTACTAGGAAAAAAAATTCTTAATTGTAGTGTACACCAGATTTTCATAAAGCTCCACCCTGATAGCTCAGGGCAAGTTTCAGTGCATGGCACACCCATTGACAATGTAGTGTAAAACATTATGACACATTCCATCATCAGAAACAGCATCAAAGGTGTTCTGGGAGAGCTTTATAGCCTCTGCTCCTGTCAGTACTTTCCAGCAAATACAAATTCTTCAGGCTTACATCCAAGCAAGGAATGTGCCCGCCTACTACCACAAATGATCTTCCACGCACTTATTTTTAGTATTCACTTTAATTCTTGTCCACTCACTATGAGTGATAAAACAGACTATTGCTTCCTTCCTAGTTCCACAAACTGCTGAATCACAGTTTCTGCTAGGACCTCATCCAAAGCCTATTGAGACTGATAAAAAGATTTATCCATCCCCTAAATGAGCTCTGCTGCAGGCCTTGAGTTCAGTGATGCATAAGGCAACTGGCTAAGCTTTTGAAGAGAGAATATTATGCTGGAAGAGCCTGTAGTGATGTTCTGATTCAAATTTCCACATAACACAGCTCTTCAGATTTCCCCGAATTTGCCTCATTTCATGGAAACATATTGTTTTCACCACAATCTGGAGTGCCTGCTGAATCCAGTTGAATATCAGACCATCCAAGTTCACTGTCTAATGCTAAAAGCAGACACAGGGCATTGACCATTCTAGTACTCACTGCTGTAATTTTTGTGGAGATTTCCCCAATATTTTAAGTACTGTAGTGCTTAGGTTTTTACCCTTACCATAACAGTAGTTATTTACACATGATATTAGCGAAGAAGAGACTTGCTGTGCATGTTTCCAGCCATCTTCATACAATTACTAGAGCTTGCTAGGTGCTGAGGTCCTTCTAATTGACCAAGGCAGAAGTTGCTTGCTGGACTCATTAAGAAACCATTCTGGTTTTCTGTATTTATTTAAACACATTTTTATTTAGACTATACTTAGGCTGCAACTCAGAGACGTGATTTCTGCTGGTACTGGTACAGATATTCTGGCTAGACTTAAAATCAAGTTGTATAGAAACAGGTAACAGTATAGTTGTTAGCACAGCCAGTGTTGTAGATAATGTTTGACAAACAGAGCCAGTAAAGTCTGCAAACACTATGAAGGATTAGAAAAATAAGGTTCCTGAGTAGCAGTGAAGGTGGTAAAAGTGGAATTTTCATAATGATGACGTACCACAGATCGGTGTAAAACTTGAGTCTGGTAGTGTCTGTTTAACTCCAAAATGTGAACATTGAACAGAGAGGGAACTAGCTTCTCTGGTTGGTATGCTGAACACAAGAGCAACCTGTTTTACCTCCCAAATTGTGTCTCCACTGTATCCACTTGACTGGCTTGGAGCAGTTGAAGATTATTAAATCCTTCCAGGCTAGGTTATACTCCTTCAGATTTACTCCTAATATTCCAAAAAAAATTTTCCTTGCATGGTCATCTTTGTGCACAAATTAGTCTTTCAGGTGTTTGTCAGAAAGAGGCATTTAAAACATCCTTAGGTCTGAGATGATGACAAATGGTTGTTTCTACAGGCTTGAATGTGTAGACCAGCTAAGGTCTTTTGTTTAGTTAAAACATGGATGTCCTAACAGTTAATTACTACTAATGTGATCTGTTCCTTCTGCTTGTTCTGGATGGACAGGAATTTTTTAGCTGAGAATGTTGTGTGCTCTATAACAGAACCCAGTGGGTATGCAAAAGCTTGTCATAACTAAGTACCCCTAAGTTTAATTTTGACCAGTTTAGCACACACTGAAGCAGTGACTGTTTTTGGTTGAGTTATCAGTCTGACCTAAATCAAACAGTGACACATAACTGCATAACAAAACCCTAGCATAGACAACTGTCAGTGGAAATGAGCAGATTAACAGAGTGCTGGGGAATGTAACAGTCCTACAACCAGTAGGGTTGTGTGATCAGTTATGCTTACCTGCAACCCAAGTCAAATCCAACAGAACAAATAGCTTAGCACTTAGTGAGCATGAATGGGATACCAGTTTAGCTCAATTCTCTCCAACTGTGCTAATTTTCCAATTACTCATGATCCAATTTTTTTCTTTGTGTGCAGAGAAAAGTGCAGAGTATGCTTGAGATACATGGTATAGTTATAGGCAGTCACTGGCTATAGGGCTGGAAGTTTTCTTTGTTTCTTATCTGCCCATGCTCCATAGTTTTTAATCTACATCCTATACTGATACACACTTCTGGGGCTGTGGGCCTGTGCTGCAAACAGGGCCACTGAAATGAGCTGCATTAGCTGTAAACCTCTCTCCAGAAAGAACTGTATAGAACAGGCTTTGAAGAATAGGGTTTGGAGGGCTGTGGATTGCAGAGCTGGGAGGTGCTGAATGGAGAATGGGAGAGGGAGCCATCACACAGTAAAACTGCTCCCTGTTCACGTACAGTAGTTAGTGTTTGGGCACCAAAGAAGGACCACATTTCATAAAAGAATGTAGGATTTAAAGTGGTGTTTTGGGGAAACCAGAACTTGTATTACAATGAAAATTAGCAGCTGCAGAGCACTTTTGAAAATCAAGACCTTGTTTAGATGCTGGTAAGACATGACTCTTGACATTATATTTGAATGGGCTAATATGTGTTTAAGTTTTCTGCCAACTGGGAACTTACCGAATCCTTACATACCACACGATTTCTAAATGGTATGTTTAACCATGAAAATCCTCTACATGTACCTATAGTGTAGTATATCCTGTTTGGAAATGAAATTATGAAAATATCCCTGAGTGAATGAATACATGTGTAAGAAATTGAGAGCTTATCTTATATGTTGTTATAGAATGGAATTTAACAATTTCTGTTCCTCCATTTTTTATCTGTTCTAAATCTATTCAGGACAGAAGGAACCCTAATACTGACAATCCATTTATTCTCTTACTTTCTGCTGTAGAATTCCTTTATTGGCATTTTTGTAGAAGAAGAGATCAAATACATATACCAAAGTATCTTGAACTAGTAAGCCCCTAGGACAAAATAGGGAAAATGGGAGTCCATAATACTGTTGCACAACTGGGCGAAATCTGTGACATTTGTAAGTATTTTCACTAATGAACTTTCAGGCTACATTCATGCTAATGAATTAAACAGTGCCAGCAAATGTTCTTGGGACTGGAAATTGATTGTCTCTATCCTCAAGTTGACCTTGGCATGGTTTTGCCCTGGCTACAGTGTTCTCTTGAACAATTTGTCCTGCTGTTTTGGGGTTAGCATGGACTATACCTGATAGGAAGTTTGGATGTGACCACCTTGTTTTGGAGACTGAGAGAGCTGATTAGTTTTGATAGGTATGGTGGAGTGCCAGTTTGGCTCAGTGCCAGGGAATGGAGACAGGTGTACTATGTGTAGCTTTGCCATCTGAGGCTGGGCTTCTTGCGATGCAGTGCTAGTTGTAAACTCTTTTTCCCAATCTTCAATAAAAGGAGAGACAGTGACTGTTTATCTTGCCTGGCTATTTCTCACAAGTAACAAGGAATTACTAAAACCAACAGCAAACATCTCTCAAACTTTGCCTTATCACGCACCTTTTGCAGGTGAGGAGCTGCCAAGACTGATTTTGCAATCATCAGTTGGCTGCTGTTCGATCACCCCTTCCCAGGTCTACAAAGGTGGCACCCTCTCTTCTGTCTCCACAAAGAGTGGTGCTCCAAAAAGAATCAGCAGATGTATGAAAACCTAGAAAATCAAATGTAAAAGATGTGAAAAGACTGCATGACTGCCTGGCATACAATTAGAGCACAGTGTTTATGCACATTACTGTTTATATATGATTTTCATAAGAACATGCTTCTGTTTACGACTATAACTGACTGCATTTGGCTGTGTACCACAATGCAGAGGATGCCAGTCCAGCACTTCTGAAGAGGCACACATCAATAATTGGGTATAATTTCTAAATGCATTAGACTTGTGCTGGGATGAAAGAATTTGGGCAAATCAAACACTACATGTGTCTAGTCTACACAGTTACAATGAACATGCTAAAGGAACAGAATCTTACCCAAGCTGCTTTCAGTGCCCTTTTTGAACTCTAAAGATAGGTTACGATTTATAAGTAGGTACGACCTTATTTTGCAAATATTGGGCACGGAGGACAGTCCAGCCAGAGCTGCACTACCAATCGATTCACATTTAATAAGCTACGAAGCTCCTTGAATTTCTGCCAGCATCCTTCTCCCTGTTCAGACCGAGACGTTCCCGACTCGCCTCGGAGCCCGAGCCCCAGGCCAACTTGCCTCAGCGGGCTCTCCGGGGCTCTCCAAGTCGCTAACCAGGCAGCTCCCCATAACAGGCTGCCGCTCTGCTCCGAGCTGCAGGCAGAAAACATTGCTCTCGGTGTTGCTTTCGTAGCGTGTTGTGTTCTGAGAATCTCACCCGTTTCCCAGCTGCATCAGCCCCAGAATAGGGCAGCGCTGGCTGAGGGGAGGTGGGACGCATCCGTGGGTATCTCTGTGTAGAGAGATGTGTGCTGCCGCCGGGCCGCCCCCCCGCTCCCCCGGCCGGCCCCGGGAACGCCCTGCGGGCGCTCATGCGGCTGCCCATGCGGCTGCCGCCGGCGGAGCGTGCCTGGCACTGGGGCAGCTGCCGCCTCTCCCTTCCCTCCCCCGCCCGCCGAGGCGCCTCCCGCCCGGCCACAGCCCCGGCCCCGGCCCCGGCCCTGCACACAGCGGCGGACTCACCGGGCAGCGCGCACGGAGAGCCATGGCGCGGTCCCGCGGCGATGTCCGCTTCTTCCTCCTCCTCCTCCTCTGCAGCTCCGCGGCGGCCGGGTACGTGGGGCCGGGACGGGCTGGGGCGCGGGACGCCTCACCCTCCTTCCCTCCCTCCCTCCCTCCCTCCCGCCCGGCGCGGGGGCTGCGCGGGCAGCGCAGCGCTTCCCGGGGCTCCCTGGCGCCCGCCTGGCAGCCGGTGCCGAGAGCGGGCAGAGCAGCGCTGCCCGTGCCCCGTCCTGCGCACCCGCAGCACGCGGGGGTGAGCATCACCTCCAGCCTCCGTAGCGGAGAGCAGCAGAGGACCTTGGTGACATGTGTCGCATGTCTTTACGTGGACGCGCTTACTTTTTTTGAGAGTGTGTTTCACTCCCTGCCCTTTCTCCCTCTGCCTGTTTGGACTTTCCAGACCTACGTTCCTTGTGGCAGTTCCCTGGAACATCAGGCCTGGAGCAAACCTTACTGTTGGGGTAGCTCTGCTGCCGGACAGCCCAGCACAGGTCACCGTAAAGGGAGAAGTGATCAGAGATAACGAGACTATCTTGAGCAGGGAAATGGTCTTCGAGAAAGGTAAGAAAAAGAATGGACTTGGTTTGGAAGTTTTTCAGTTTGCCTTCTCACAGAAATGTTTTCTTCCTCCCAAAATATCACAGCTTCTAAATGGTACTAAAATAGGGAATTTATTTTACCGAGTAGGAGTCGCTATGGGAAAACAGCCTTGCACACTGCTGGCTCTGTTTGGAGTTGGGCAACTGAGCTGGATATGAGTGATTGCCTCGGTGTGCTAACTCTCAGTAAATTCTGAAAATCATGGTATAGTAGCAAAGTGGGATGGATGTGGGATTTCTGAGGTACCAGCAAGTACTCTGGTCAGTGTAGTGGGGCCACTTTAGTAGTAGAGGAAGAGTTGCTTACTGGTAACTTGTTAAGGTGCGAAGTGGAAGCATGTGGGAGAATGGAATGGGTGGAAAAAACAAGGTAATACAGCAACTGGAGCTGCTTCTTCATGCCGTAAGAAAAAAACAACCTGAGGACCATAGGAAAGTGAAGATGACTCTGCCAGACACTTGGAAGCTCTATGCATTTGAAGAAACAGGCATTTTTAAGGATCAGGAATTGAATCGTGGAGGGGTTGGGAATTGAAGATAAGTAGACCTGAGAAGAGACTGATTTACTTTATGCCACCAAGCAGGGGTAGTGGATGTGGTGGGAGTTCTGAAGAGCTAAGATATCCTGGCCAATGTTCCTTTTCAGAAAGGTAGCTGGCAGCAGAAGCATACTGATGTCCTGCCTGAGATTTGTCGTCATGAGAAAGAAAATACTTTGTATGGATAGTCCAGCTTTCACACTGCTCTTAGTATGAGGCAATAAAAATGACATCTAAACTCTTGCTTTTTATTTGTTAGAAGTAGCAAGTCTGAGGGCAGCATGAGGTACTGAAAAATCTACCCTGCTATAAGACACTTTCTTTACTGCTTGTGTAATTCTTCTATTAATGTCTTAATGTAGATGCCTTAGTTGGAAGCATCACACCTTCATTTCAAAGCCTTCACAGCCTGTAGAGGAGATTGAGGCTTTGGGCGTGATGGAGTGCATTTGAGCAGATCAAAAAATTTTGATAGAGAACCAAAACAAACCTAAACCAACTAACTTTTGCTGTTTTCTTTTGAAAGCCAAAGTTTTAAAAAGAAAATAAATTGCCTTCTCCTTTTCTTCCACTAACTATACTGGCTGTTATTTCCTGCTTCTGTTCTGCTTTGACATAGAATTCAGTGAGCCTTGCATGAGTTTCAACCTGTCTGTTTTTGTCCTTCTCAACATTAAAAGCCAGACAAGCAACTGCTAATTCCAAGCTTCTGAAAGTATGTGGCTGTCTCTATCTTCTGAGCACACAGAATAGTACTTGACACTGGGAGCTGCTGAAGTCAGAGTGAATGGTGGGTTATCAGGAACAGGTATGATACTGTATCAGACTGGATACAGTGAGGAAAAAGGACAAATGTGCTATAGTGCATTACTAACTTCTAATACTTTCCTGTCTTTTAAATATATCTTTAATTTTTCAATTCTTTTTTACTTGGTAAGTGAAACAGAAGAGAATGCTGAGCATACCGTGTATTTCCTCTTGCAAAATTCTTAACATTTAGTATGTGGCCATCAATTCTTTTCTAGTCAGGTTATATAATCTGTTAGTCATTTGTTTTCTGTGAACTAATATGTAAGCAAAACTGTTAAGGGCTAGGAGCAAGGGAACTGCCCTGTAAAAGAGGATGTGGGCTTGAAGACGTGTATCCAAAGGTGCTACAGGTGTGGATCAGTTCTGACTCAGAGTGAAAGCAAATTGTCAGAGAGAAGCAAAAGCAGCTTGTCAGAATAAGAACATAAATCTTTAAATTTTTCATTGAAGAACACAACAATCTTAAAATAAAGTATGAAGTGGTATTGTTACAGCTGAGCTTAGGCTGTGACTATTATGGCTTGTTAAAGCCTTTCAAGCCAGCTGTTGCAGTTGAAGGAAAAAACCCAAGCGTATCTCCAGGCACACAAAATCTTCTTTAAATTACATAATTGCTGCATATATTAGTGCCCAGAAAATGTTGCTTTATCTGTCACTGAATACCTACCTAGGTTAGGCTGCACATTCAGTGGCACTGTTGCCTAACCTGGCTCAATTATGCTCTGTAGTTTTCCTTGCATGGTGACAGCAAAAGCAGGGGATTAACTGCTCTGAGAAACTGATCTGACTGAAAAATAAAGTTTTTATTTTGTTTGGATGTTTTTTTAGGCAGACAGATTCCCTGGTTCGATGTGCAAATGTTTGTGCTGATGGAACTGAATTGGAAATCGGATGCTGGAGACATAGGACAGGCTGAGGACACAGTTTTTATTAGGGATGTTTAATCTGGCAGGCCAAGTTCATTCAAGTACCTAAGTGTAAGAGGTATTACATACCTGTCTGGCAAATGCTTCTGCAGTTGCCTTTAAATTAATGATTCAGCCCGGTTCTCTAGCCAGTGGCTCAATATGATGCATATACTGGTCTAAGTTTCTGAGTTAGCTCCATGAGAAGACCTTGTTGTATTAGAGGCATGGATGTTTTTAATTTCTATAATATAATTCTTGCTTTTTATAAGAAATAGAGTGTTTGCCCTCTGATGGTTGATAAAACATTTACTGTTCTAATATTGCTGGAAGTGAAATTTTTATATCTGAGTGATTCTTGGGAAATCCTTAGAGGAACACTTCAGCATTGGAGGTTGGTTCCCATCACTATTGTGCTTTTTATATAACAAAGGGAAAATAAATATTAATAACTGGCTAGAGGATATTTGGAGTGAAGGAGAAAGTGTGCATGCACATACATTTAAAGATATTTTGAGCTTGGCTCGGTATTCCAGAATCCAAATGTACCGTATAGAAAAGGAGATTGTTTAGGACCAATATTTTGGTACAGATGTTAAGTTAATTACATTTAATATAGTGAAAACAAACCAACTAAATGTTTGCAAGGGGGAGGTTGCTGCTACAGGTAAACTTTGTGTGAGCAAGCATAATCCAAAAAAAAGAATGCGTCACCGGGAGATAACAGGTTTCCATTTCCTAGAGCAGACTCCAGGAGAACACAAAGCACTAACTGAAGCTGTTTGTGTGCGCTGTACCAAGCCTTGACACACTTTCTGTGGAGATGCGGTATCAGAAAGATCCTCGCCCTGATTGAAGAGGAGGGTAACGATGGCTGGTGTGCAATTGGAGCTCTTGGGTTTTCTGTGTCAACAATAGCAAAAAAGAAATTATGGTGATAGCAGATGGATAAGTTAAATTCCCTGCATGAATAGCTTGATCTATAGTGATTGCAGTGAAGGGTGACTCTTGCCATGCATATTTATCCAGTCATTAACAATAAGGATGTAGTATGAATTGGCAGGAGGTGTTTTCTTACAGGGTTTGCTACCCAGACATTGCCGTGTGTGTTAGTGTATGAGCAACCTTATACCTTAATTGCGAGAGGTTCTGAAAAGTATTTTCGGTGTTGGTGCTAGAATGGTTTGGAAAGAATAAGTAGCATATAAGTTGGAAAACAAAACTTGTTTTCATAAAAGCTTTCGCGTGTGGTGAGGTGTCATCACTTGCCCAACAGTGTGAATGTTTTTAATTCTAAAGAATAAGATTAATTAGTTAGAGCTTTTTGGTATTTAAGGTACAACGTAATGTATTTAAGGCATGCTGAGTGAAAATTATGTGAATTTACTGAAGAATTTGGTTTACAGCAACGTGCACAGTTTGTAAATTACTTGTACGTGTTAATTAATTTATGCTGCTTTTCTGTATTTCTGGAGAGGAGTACATTTACTTGTTAACAGAGGTTACTGAGCTAGAGCATGGTAAATACTCAGCTAGGATTTATGAAGCATGATATTGAGAATGTTTGTCAAGCTCAGACATGTAGTGATCCTCCATATAGACAATGGAAAATCTCCTTTTACCAGAAGGCATGTTTTACACACTTAATAATATGATTCTGACCATGTCAGTGTGAGAAACAGTGAGAAGCACTAGGAATAGTAAGTTGTAAAGTAACACCTAAATGGGAATGAATGGCCTAAAACCGCCAATCCCTGTTAGTAACCTTGAGTTGTCTCTGCACCTTATGTCAGTATAAACTGAGTTATTGGGGACTGTGCTGTCTGTGCTGATAATCTGTGGGGTGAAGGGTTTTGCTGGCAGTTTAGTGGAACATTTCCTTTCTGCCTAATTTTTCATCAATGCCTAAAAAGCCAAACAGTGAGAGAGTAGGAGTTGCAGCAGTGATCTTGCATCCATAACCTCCATATCCAAAAGTATGTGTAGCTGTGCCTCCTGAAAAATAAGTTGTTAAATAGTCAGTACATGCACGTAACCTATGCAAAATCAGAATGAAGGAAAACTTTTTGGGAAGGAGGTGTTGGGGCTGGACCCAGAGATGACTCAGGTAGTAGAGAACAAGGTGCTCTC
Organism: Corvus hawaiiensis; assembly: GCF_020740725.1. Taxonomy (NCBI): domain Eukaryota; kingdom Metazoa; phylum Chordata; class Aves; order Passeriformes; family Corvidae; genus Corvus; species Corvus hawaiiensis. The sequence continues at coordinate 32,161,636 of NC_063215.1, forward strand.
TTACGGGCTTTCACATTGTTGGAGTACATAAAAGAACAAAACAAACCCAAGAACATAACAAAACCCAACAGGTTTCTGTGCCTGTTGTTGAATCCATCCTGCTGACAGGCCCATTAATTGTTTGCAGAAATATAGGAGTAGTGATCCCACCCAGTAATTGAGCTTTTTTTATTGTTTGGATGCTGTTTGAGATTTGAGGGAAAGAGTCCTTCTGTTACTCAAGGCTTACGTGTTTGTACATGAGGCTTTTCTGGTCACCATGTTCTTTGTCGAGACCCAGCCAGGGAGGGTGTGGCAGATTGAGCACTACAGGCTGTTTCACAGTACCTTCAGAAGGGTAGGATAAAATAGAAATGGAGACAGTGGGGCAACTCATACAGACGAGGGAATACATGCCCTAGTGTGCGATTCCCTGTTGCTACTGTGAACTGGAGGGGCTTTGCAGCTTTTAGTAAAGGGAGGAGAGAGAAGAGCAAACTAAAGGCTGTGAATTAGGGAAAAAAGAAGTGATGACTATTAATAACAGGAATTGGTAGGTAACATGCTGTCAGAAACAAGAGAAGCAAAGGGTGAAAATTCCTGAGGGATTCATACTAAAAGGATAAGTACACATTAACAGAGCAGAAAGGAAAGAAATGAAGTAACTAAACATGATCTAAACTGGCCAAAAAAGCAACAGAAAGAAGGAAAACCGTATGTAGAAACTGTAAATGAAATCAGTTTACAAAGGAACTTAAAGAAGTAACATGGGTAATTAAGAACAAAATTGGTAAGGCCAAACCTACAGTATGAAATCATGTGAAGGATAGTAAGGCAGGGTTTTTAAATAACATACTGGTAGCAACAAAGCTAGCAAAGGGTGTGGCTTGCTACTCTTATGAGAACGGTTGCTACTTCTGTGGCTTGCTACTCTGATGATTAATGATGCTGAGAGGCAGTAAGTTTTCAGGCTTCACTAAGAAGATCAACTGTCATGGAAAAGGCTTAAGAATTAAAATAACAGAAGGGGAGGAACAGTTTTAAGAGTACTTTGGTAAAGTAGGTGTTTAGGCCTGATAAAATTACTTGTAGAATATTTAGGGAATTGACTGAAATAATTTTAAATCTGCTAGTGAAGTTTTGAGAGCGTGAGTGAACAGAGAGGTTCTGGAAGATTGAAAACCTGCAAATAAAATGTATTGCACCATGGGTTGGCAAAGGTTGTACGTGGAGAAGAAGCAGGATTTTGTTAGATTTTGATTTTACTAAGGCTTTTGATAGTCTGGCCTGGCACTCTGACAAGCCAGCTGGGGAGGCAGGGACAGCATGAAATTCTTATTTAATATGTTTGTGGCTGGATGGAAAATAGTCTTCAAGTAAGTCTAAGTGGCTCACTCTCAAACAGGAAGTGAGTTGCCCTGAAACTGTATTGTTCAGTATGACTGACATGAATTAAAAAGGGAGAATATTTATTAGGTTAGTGAAGGGGTGGTAAGGACACTGGGAGAAAGGATTAGATTTTGAATGCATTTTGGCAATACCAGAAATGATTAGAGGAAAAACTGGAGTGTGATCACTAGAACTAGTGCATAATTCTGCTTTTGTTGACAAATAAAAGAACATGCATTTATTGGATGGGGAACAAGGTGCAGGAGCAGTCCTGCAGGAAAGGGGATGTGTGTATGGGGGGGTGGTGGTTTAAAGGTAACAGAAGGTGAAGGCTTGTAAATAATACTGTGGTGCTCAAAAAAGAAGGTGAATATTGTACTCAAAGGTATACACAGAAGTATTTTCTGTAAGCTATGAGAAATTATTCTAGTAATCTTCACAGCCTAATTAGGCATCCTGAGGAATGCTGTGCTTGATTTTTGGCACTCATCATCGAGCCTGTGAACCAACTGGAGAAATGCCAGGGAAAGCAGAGGGAAGGATCGGAGATCTCTCAGGAGACAAGTTCAAACCTGACAGAAGAAGATGGGCTTTCACGTGAGATGAAAATAAATTGTGGAACTCCATGTCCCAGTTGTTGTGGATGGAAAACACAATTGCACAAATTTACAAGACAAAAGTCCGTGAAGGGTTGGCCCAGTATAAAGACACACACATTGCATAGGCTGGGAAGAGTACCCAGGAAGGGTCACTGTGTACTTGTTCGGTTTTTACGCTCTTCAGATGTCTGTCCTTGACTGTCGTGGTATCCCGCGGTGGTAGGGAGGAGAAGAGAGATCCAGCAGGCAGGCAATGTGCAGCAAGATTCCTTTATTTAATTATTTTACAACTCTTTTATAGACCTTTTTCTTCATAGTCTAATTGGTCAAAGGATCAGCCACCCCTTGGGGTGATTGGCTAAAATCCTAAAACATCCATTGTCAAAATATTTTCCTACTGTACCGTAAACAAAGCTTTGCAAGGTTGCAGGTGTTCATAGCTTATAGAACTCTACTAATATCTTCTGTGAGAGAGAAAAATATCTCACAGGACTGGAAAGAAGCAAGAAAGATTCTTGCTAGCTGCATATTTGTATCCACACTTGACCATTGCTGGAAATGGGACCTTAAGCCAGACAGACTTTGGTTTGACCCTGGGAGTCTCTTATGCATTCTGGAAAGCATCTGAGGAGAGATGGGAGGAACTGGGGTGAAGTATCAAGAGAAGTGTGCTATACACCTGTTATGTACTATTAGGTACATTAAAAGTAGCTTCAAAGAGAAAAGAGTGGGAGCTAACAGTAGATGGGTCTAAGGTGATGTCCTTAGTGGTGTCTAGTTAGAAGGAGATCCAAGCTGAAGTACTGAGTTATAGAAGTACCTGCGGAGGCAGCAAGCAGTTGGGAAATTCAGGAGTTTCCAGTTATACAGAGGCAACCTCTCTTTTCATGAGACCCTCATGTCTGTCAGCACTGGCAGTGTTGCTGGTTTCCATGCTGTGCTATCCATGACTACCTGTTTGTGAAGGCAGAGTTGAGATCCTGTCAGCAGAGACTGAATAGCAAGTGTCAAGAGGTGATGCTGGTTCACCTACATTCACTGCAGTCTAAGTAAGTATGTGCGTAGAAAACATGGTTATAGTGACAGACCACTTTTTCAGCTTCCTGGAGGTATAGCTGTGAGGTCCAGGTGCTTATTTTGTATGGTTAGGGATTTATATTGCCTTTATTTACTGATGAGGGAAGTCTCTGGTAATACCTTTATATATTCAAATAATTTTGTTGCCTCAAGAAAGTTATGTGGCTTTGTCATCACTAACTTTGAATGTGTTCCAGAAAATGGAAGAAAACCAATATGAAAACAAACCTCTTTCTTTCACTCCCTCTAAGCAGAAATTTCAATAGATTCTGAATGCATTATTTGCAGTGAATGAGTTTGAGAAGTGACTTGACTTTGAAATTTTGCTCCAGTTACAGCAGTTGATGTGATGAGGGTAGTACTAATACTGCTAAATGTGTAGCATGTACAGGCTTAGCCATATTTTGTCTTAATGTGATTTTCCTGTGTTTTAAGTTGGAATAAAAACTGCAGGTGCTTTAAATTGCCTTAATAGTGGCTTTGTCTGTGTTTATTTCATGGACATCAGAGTGGATAGTAATGGTGACCAGTAGTGCCTTGAAAGCAGGATGTGCAGATGCCTGTGTGTTTGTATATAGTCACCAAGGGGATGAAATGTATTTCACATTTAGTTGTGTAAAAGGCTTAAGTCTGAGATTATTCTGAATTGTCTATATAGTTTCATAGACTGGATCTGATATCAAGAACGTTTCCTGTGTAGTATTCAAGAATTGCCTTCTTAACAGCTGTGAATTTATAATTCATGGCAGTATAGTTGTTACGGTATGGTAGGCAGTGGTAATGTCATATGCATGACTAGAAGTCCATGGATGGCTCTTAGGTTTGTCTTGGGAAAAAGTTGAAAAGAGGCTGTACTTGAGTTTAAGCAATGGTAGTGCCTGGATAGCTCTCAGAAGGTCTCTGATTACAAAGATTATTTAGTTTTGCAAATATGAAGCTGTTCTGTTTTCCTACCCATTGTGCAGTGTCTTGGATAAACCAGAGAATGTTTTCTAAATACCGTGTTCTTGCAACTGGCTGGTCTCTGTCTACTCAGCTGAAAGTGGTAATAGTAGTAGAACCCATGGAGTTGGTTGGTTGACTTCAGAAGATTGACTGAAGAATCACATGTCTGAATTGTGCTTTAGGTTTAAAAAGGGCCAGTTATCAGGAAACATGCTACTTGCTTGGGGAAGGGATCATGGATGTGGCAGGGCAAGGGAAGAGGTGCCCAGCCATAGGCAGTATCTGTTGGTCTGAGAGGGTGGGAGATGGTGGTTTTCCTCAAGGGTAGATCTGACAGTGCTGACAAGAGAAAAATGGCTGAATCAGTAGAAGGGACAAGCAAGGGGGTACCATGACTCCTTTGCCATGTAAGGTGGAAAGACACAGAGAATGCTGTGGTCAGGGGGCAGAGAAGAGGAAGGACAGCACCTCTTCTGCTTTTCTTCTGTCCTCTAGGGCTGTGATGCCCAGTCGCTTGACCAGGCCCTCAGGTGATAAACTTTGGTCCAGTTTAGATTATTCCTCCTGTCTCTTTACATCTTTCTCCATAGGCAGCACGGCTACCTTGCCCCTCTCTCTCCCCCTTTACAATTTCAGAGTGCTTTTAGCCTCCAGGTTTGCAAAAACGATTGAAAAGGATAGGGGGTGGAGGAAATAGGAGGGTGGGAAGCGGCTGTGGAGGGAAATGTCTGTAGTGCTGGCAGACAGGCCTTAGGAGGCTTTTTGGAGCAAGTTATACCTCTTTGCTACAGGCCTGTTGGCCTCATTTGGCTTTGGATGTCAGCCTGAATGCTGACGTCCCCTGGCAATCCCTATTCCGTGTTTGAGTGCTGTATTGCCCCTCCGTCTGTCATCTGGTCCAAACTGAGCCATAACTTAACAGCAGTGGCTCAAGCTCTGTATTTGGGCTATTTGCATAGCTAATCAGTGCTAATTTGGGTGATAGATTTAGCATGATAGATGAGGAATATAATGTATTTAAAGCAAACTGCGAACTCAATAGATTTGCAGGTTGATTCTTCTTTGAAGAATAAGTGTTTTTTACTTCCTGGACAGCTTAGGCCTTGGCATTACTGCTTTTTTTTTTTTTTTTTTTTTTTTTTTTTTTAACCACAAAAAGAGTATATATTTTGGATAGGAAAAAAAATCTGGAAGGACATTGAAGAACACTAATTTTTATTTATATGATGTGAGTTTTTGAAATAGATTCAGCAGTAGAAAATAACTCCATTTGCCACTGCAAAGAAAATGTTTTTCTGTAAACATTTCCTAAGCATGGATAGATACATGAACACAGCTGCTGGAGCAAAGATGTGGCATCGTTTCAGTAAATCAATCTGAAGTGATTCCAGTTATAATTTTTCTGTTCTCACACATTACTAAGAAGGATTGAAGACATAGGTAGAAAAGTTTAAGTGAGAAAATTTGTTTGTAGCAATAACTGCCACATGAGCTAGAATATACAGTCAGTGCTGACTTTATGTAAATGAGAGACTGAAGTGCTACTTTACTGATGTATATTGGCACAAGCTCTAGTTCACTGTGCCAAGCCATACAGTCATTTTTCTCAAACCTCTGTCCTTTTTTAGGGGTGGAAGCTGGAACATTTATGAGTATTCCTAGTGGTGTCATCTCAAGAAGAGGTAGCATAAGTTTCTGTGTTTGGGTCAGGCCCATGAAGTGGGAAGAATTTAAGATACCATTGTTTGTGCAGCTCTCCATAAGTCTAAAAAAAACATGCATGTGTTTACATAGAATTTTTTCTATTTGCTTTATCGATAATAATACTGTTAGACTGACAAAAAATGGCAGGGTAGAAAAATACTTAAAAAAGACGACGATTTCCTCCTGCCATCTATACTGGTGACATGTCACTCCCACACTGTCTTTGATTCCTCTTCTACTGGAAAATCCTAAATGCCAAGGATTCTGAGGAAAAGGAGGCAGGAGAGAGTGGCATTTGTTTCCACTGTATTTCCATGTATTTTTTCAATGCAGTATTTATTGAAGAAATACAGTACAAGCCTTAGGAATTCTGTGAAAGAAATGGTTTTGCAAATGATGAGGAAAGAGATTTTTTTCTTGAAGGCTCATGTGGCTTCTGTTGGGATTTTTGGTAGTTTGTTTTTTAACCGTCTTCAAGATTAGTCCAGAACAGTCCACTGAATTTTTCCTGTCTCTCCCTAAAACCAAGTTGTGGTTTCCAGCTGAAAGTTTTCAGTAACTAATCTCTTGTAACAGGGACCTGTGCACTTGCCTGGTCGTTCCCATTTGCTATGTCCCATTGCATTTGTGCTGGTGATTCTGCTGCTGCAGAGAGCAGATGGAATGAATCAGGAGGAAGTGTTTTGTGGTTTGCAGTGCTTGATGTAGGTGGCTTAGCTGTTCTGGGCTCCCTTCTAAACCTACTTCTTCTGCCTGGAGTTAGTTACCTGTATTTCATAACTGAAGGGATTCTTTGCAGGGATGTGTTGAAGAAGACAGAAGACTGTTGCCATTTCTGGGGACAGTAGACACCAGACTTGACTGATCTCATGTGGAAGTGTTACACACTGCGTGTGGGTAAAAGTCAGCTGCATGATAGCAGGGCTTGCAGCAGGGCAGTGCTGCATGCTAGCTGTTGGACCATGGTTAATTCCTTACAAACCTGAAATTGCTGTATGATTAAATACAACTTTAATTCATCAAGTGATGAGAAAAATTGGTGAATTTCTGCTATTCAGCATTGGCATAAAGGAAACGTTTTGCCTATAGCTCTTGCTTGAACATGTCCAAAGTCATCCCTAGGCGTAGTTGAGCAGAGCTCCAGGGAATTGACTGCAGCTTGATAGTCTCTGAGAACATGGGAAAATCTTGCATGACAGGGGGCTCCACTGCAATGCTAAAGCATTTCAGATCTGCCCAGGCTGCTCAATTCCTAGCAAAATAATTACGTAGTGACATAAATTGGAAGATTACCTCATGCCCTGGAGCCTCTTTTATGATTTTCACTGGCTGGGAATTAGCGCTCTGGGCTTTATCACAGCAGCCAGGGAGGCTGTGGCTCCCTAGCACTGCCTCAGAAGGTAAATCCTTTCTGAGTTGCACAAATGCAACTGTGATATAAATCTCCCTCCTCCCTAGCTCTTTCCCCATCTGCATCACAGCTGTACCCAGCTCAGACCTGATGTTAGATCTCACAGCCTTGGGACCAGGAAAGAAACCTGCCATAAGATTTCTGGGTTTTTGCATGCCACTTGTTCTCAAAACAGGTGGAGGCAAGCAGGCACTACCCTGATGAAAAAGTTTTGAAGTGCCTGCCCTGTTAAGGTTGCTTTGCAAGCTGGAAGATGCTGTACAGGACACTGTGCAGCTGTTCCCCTTGTCACTCTGCCCTTGCAGTGTGTGGGTATGAGTGTGTTTGCACTGGTGGGGAAAAGATGGAAATAGAAACTCTGTGGGGTGGGCTATGGTACAAATACCAGATTTGTGGTTGGTGTCTCCCAGTGTACTGAAGTCACTCCTGTAGCCATTGCTGTAATTAGCTGTGTGGGTTACATTAAAGCTAGCGTAGCAGAACTTAACCATGTGATACATACATACAGAACTCAGACACATGTGATAAATGGTTTCTATTCCTTGTTAATAACCAGTTATCAGCAGTGACAAAGGTTTGTTTTTTTTTTTTTTTCTGGTGACACAGTATTATGGGTTGTAGTTGTGTAGACCCCGGCTTTAGCACAGCCTTACTTCACACATGGAAAGAAACAAGAGAAGGGTTAGAGTTTTAGTGTATAACTGAGAGAAATTTCAGGAGGTAACTTGGTACCATTTCTGTTGATAGTTACTGTGCATCTTGCTCTTTTTACAGTGAAATATAATTCCCTAAGAAAAATTCTTCCTACTTAACAATAACTTACCCTCTCCTGAGTTAGGAAGCCGTAAGTTTCCTTTAACTAAAGTCATGTATCTTAGTGCAATTGTTTGGGCATGGGGTTGTTTGGGTAGATGTTGGGAATAAATATATCAGTGCACCTAGAGGTGTTTACATTGCCTATGGATCAGGTACTCTGCAGGAGTTTGTATTTCCTCTCCCGTAGCTGATAATTGTCCTGTAGCCCTGTGTGCCAAGCAACCTTGGCCAAGTGTGGGGGCTCCCTGCCACTGTGAATTGGGGCAGTCTCCACTGGCTACTTAGAAAAGTGTTTTGCTGGACACTTCTGTCTGGAAAACGTCAAAGGCCAGTGGGGTTCCTCAAGAGTTAATGACTGCATGGTTGCTTCTCAAGTGGAGAGAATGATGATACAAAAAAAAAAAAATACAGGTTTAGCAGCAACATAAACACGTTGTGGAAAGAACTGTGTTCCTTAGGCACAGTACTGCCCATGCCTTTGAAGCTTTTGAATACCAGAATGAAGTATTGCAGTGTGCTACCCACGAACATAATTTGTGGGATGTGAGTCATTTGGTTTAACCCAGTTTATAATTTGAATAGATGGTACATGCTGGATAGCATTTTTCCTTTAGTGGTGTGGCAACAGTCAGAACAACCTGTATTCAGTTCATTGAGATTCTTCTGTTTGCCACTGTCAAAGGAAAGAATACATTGACTTCTAAAACTAACATTTATTGAAGTTCAGAGGTCAAGTGATTACTTCATCTTGGAATGCCTTTAGGTCCAGGATCAAGAAGCAAAGCAACCCATTGCTTTTTAGGAGATATAAGAAGGTCTAACTGAATGGAATCAGCAGAAACATGTACAAGTCACCAGTGTGCCTTGGCAGTCAAAAGGGGGAACCACATACTTGAGGGGTGCATCAAGCACAGCATCCCTAGCTGATCGAGAGAGGTGATTATCCCACCGCATTCAGTTTTGGTACTGCCTCACCTTTAGTACTCTCTGCAGTTCTGGGCCCCACAGTTCTAGAAAGTCCTTCAGTGCATCTAGAGGGCAGCGACAAAACTGGTGACAGGGCTCAAAGGCACATCCTGTGAGGAGCAGCTAAAGACTTTGGGTTTCTCTAATCTGGCTGAGGGGCACTCTCATTGTTATCTACAGCTTTCGGAGGAGGGGAAGTGGAGAGAGAGGTGTGATCTGTTCTCCCTGGTATCCAGTGGTAGGAGGTGTGGGAATGCTTGAGAGCTGCACCAGGGGAGGTTCAGACTGGACATTAGGAAGCATTTCTTTACTGAGAGCGTGGTCCACCACTGGAACAGGTTTCCTAGACATGAGGTTGATGTCTGGAACCTGTCAGTGTTTAAGAGGATTTTGGACAATGCCCTTAATAGCATGCTTTAACTTTTTGTGAGCCCTGAAGTGATCAGGCAGTCGGACCATAAGATCATTGTAGGTCCCTTCCAGCTGGAATGTTCTGTTTTATTCTGTTCTGTTCTATTCTATAATACATTATGTAATTAAGATAAGAGCTGTGGCACTAATGGCTTCATGATGTAATGAGTTTAACAGGACATTTATTTGGATTCTAAAAATATTTGAGGCCACATTACCTAAAAACACAGTTAAAGCAGTGTTATATTAACCCAAATATATTGATATGTTAGTTACTTTTTCCCATGGTGACGTAATGCAGTGAGGTTAATTCTAGGTGCTCCTTTGCTTAAGGGTGATAAATCCTGTGCATTGTTTTAAAAATGTTAGCCTTTACCTGGGCTGCAGAATCAATGGAAAATAACTTGGGTGGCATAGAGGGTTGAATGGATCGTAAAAGTGTTTCAGTCTCTGTGAATGTAAAGAAAAATGTTCAAGCAGTGAACATGGACAACAGCCCCCACCAAACAGAGAAGTAATGTTGCTGTATGCTGGTGTTTATACGTTTGCACAGTGCAAAAGGTATCTCACATCTTCCATCAGCTGTGTAGGGGGAGGAGCACTGCTCTTCTAAGATAATGTTGATGTTTTGGTAAGTTTATGGTAATTAATCTCACAGATTTCTGACAGTGTGGTATTTCTTCTTTTTTGTTCAGATACCTTTGGGACTCTTGTTCTTCCAGTAGTGAGTATTTTTTTCATTTCCTCCTTCCTTAGAAAATGTTGACTCCCTGTAACTTGCCATCCGTTGGTGCCGATGATATATTTTGCATGTGATCCCAGTTATTTTCACGGTCTCAGATGAAAGTATTTACTGACCAAATCAAGGATTTTTCAGATCAAATGCTGTGCATCTTGTTTGAAGTAATTACAGAATTTGGGAGCTGATTTCCAGCATCAACACAAACTATCATAAAACTTGAACACAGAAATTTGATTTGTGGCTTTTTTTACTGGCTGATAAGCTACATCTGTATTTTAGACACACCATGAAGGCTAATTACAGCTGAAAAAATTGTGCAGAGCAACAGTTGAGAAATACTAAAATAAAAATACATTTATGTACAGTCTTTGTAAAGGTTTGGAAATGCACATTCAGTAAAAGTACATAAAAAAACCCCAAAAGTGTGTCTTGAATTGTGTGTTGTGTATGAATCCTGAATTTGTGATCCTGGACGTTCATCTTGAAAACCCAATCTAAAGAGTTATGTACATATATCAGGAAAAAAGTTTTACCAAAGTCATCCTTAAGTCTGGGTATCCTTTAATCCTGGGATTAAGTTCTGATCTCAAATAAACTGTCTCTGATTAAATAATATGGAACTATTTGATAGATAATCAGTGACAATGAGCAGCTCAACATTATGAAAATTACTAGGTTGAAATACATCTCTATGAACTACAGCAAATGTAGAAAATTCCATTCATTAAAAAAAAACCTAAACAAGTGCCTTAATATAATCTGGGCAGGTCTTAAAATGTTCAAGCACCTAAAACTAGGCAGGGTACTTTCCTCCCTCTCTTGCTGCTATCTGAAGGATGAACTGACTCATTTTTTAACAGTAAGATTTTTTACTCATTTGTGTAGCCACAGTAGACTTAGATTTTGTCCAAAGTGTAATTTGCTGGTAGCAGAAGGTGCGTGATGCGTTTCTGGATTCAGCCTCATCTTTTCCAGAGGAAACAGTAGCTGCTTTGTCTGACGTACTTGTGATGGTGGTTGGTGTAGTCAGAAGTATGTGAGATGGCCTTTTTCTCTCTTGTTTTAGGAGTGCCAAAATGGGGATAGTAATACCATTCATTTGGGATGTTTTGACTAAGATAAACTATTTTCGCAGCAAGTTCCTACTACTTAGTGTTAAAAGCTGCCTTGCTCATATTTGGGTTGAGAAATATTAGAAAAGGAGTTGGTGGGGCTGAAGTAGTTACTATTATTGTAGCAATGACCTTGTGGAGGTGTTATATTAGTGCAGTTTCTGGTAGCATAGATGTGCGAAACAGAAGGTGGGTTACATTGCACCTCAGCTGTCCTAATCCACTGCCATGGCCATGCAAACGTCATTGTGTCTGACCTTTGCATCAAGAAAGGTACAATAGGCAGTTTTGTTATGGTGTTTTGGGAAGGAAAGATCTTTTGAGATACAAAAAGTGTAAAAATCTAGGGAGGAACCCACGCAATCTATCAATATTTGTGATAGGAAAGAGATACAGGAAAATAGATGAGGTCTCTAAATGGCATTTACAGATTTTTAAAGAAGAAATCAAAGACAATAATTGCAAGCATGTTAAAATAATGCCATAAGTTCAGTTCACTGCAATGATGAAACAAAACAAGGTTATTTTTCACCATTTTGATTTTGAGTGATTATAATGTGTCCTGGAATTCATGTAGTGAATCCTACATGCTTTTTAGGGATTACAGCTTCTTTAAGAAATACTAACATTCATAAATGAATATTTGAGGTAATATTAAGCTAATATTTGACAGATGCAGTAGCTAAGGCTGTAACATACTGCAGAATATTTGGTGTGGAATTTGGAGGGTGTTGAAATATGTGAATCATATGTTCTTGGCAATGTGTGTACAAAAACCTGCAGCTGAACAAAATGCAAAATCCATTTCAGTGTGAAGCTTTGGATTTATAAAATTAAATTTTAGATGCAGATTTTAAAGGGGCAGTGTCTTCTTCCCATGTCATCATAGGCCTGCTCATGGGTGAAAAAGAGCCTTTTTATTTTTCCCCCTTCTTGATTTTTTTTTTCCTGGCTTGTTTTTAAAAACAGAAAGTCAGCAGAGAGGAATAGAATTGTAGTTGATTCCTTTGTAGAGGTAAACACACAGAGAAGGAAATGTGTTCTCTACAGACATTTGCATCTACTTCATTTGTCACCCAGTGACATTTTCCCATGTTTGTGAATGCCTGTTACCTCACTGTGCGCTGTTAAAATGAGCTTTGACAGCAATTCAGCCTTTCTTTATAGGACTTGGTAGGATATTTTTGAAGTGCTGTGCCTGGTGAGTTAACAGCTGTAATTTTCATTACAGTGCAAGAGGAGTGCTTCAGTTCCATATGTTATGCTGAAAAATGCTAGCCTGTCTGCTTTAGTTGTCTTAACTTCAGAGGTTTTACTCCAGATTTACAGTTTTAACTCCAAACAGAAGCATGTGACTCTTAAGCTTTTCAGCAGGGCTGCTTGTTGGAATTAGCTGTGTTAAAACCCTTTCCTTTCTTCAAAGAGACGTTCTGGCAGTATAGAAGCCAGCATCTGGGCTGGGATGTCCCTGGGGTCAGTGGTTGTCTGTGAAGGCTCTGCTCAACTAAAATTCCAATGCGCTGCAGCATCTCTGCTTTAAGCCTTTCAACCCCTGTGACTGAGATTCCTCCCAGCTAACTTTAGGAAATGAAGCGATGCATCTGAATGATAAGCTCTGGATTTCTGCTGTGCACTGGAAAGACACAGAGAGAGAGAGAGAAAAGAAACCTGTGCATGATTACTCTGATCTTAATGTGGTCTAAATTTCCTTGCCAGTGATATCTGTCTTTTCTGCCTGTACTGTAGAATCCTTCAATGTCTGTCCAAAATAAGTTAACCATATATAATTTCTGTTCCTTCATTTCTTAAGATTTTGGGAAGAATAATTATTTTACTTTCTAAATGAGTCACAGTATGTGCTGTAATTATGAATCATTAAACTGAAATGGGACAGAATCTGTGAAGTTGCTATTGAAAAACAGTACCTCACCTCATGAGATATTAATTCTGTGTTTGATTTTTCTACCCCAAAGGATATAAAGCTAAAGACTGTAAAAAAAACAAGTGCAAAGTTCTCTTACAGTCCTGCTCATCTTGCTTACACATACCTTCTTCAGATCTTTTATTTTTGGAAAATTTATTGGCAAAAAAGTGATGAAGAAGAGTATTAGCCCGTTATATCAAACCCAGGAAATTTCTAAACAACTTAAAAGAGAGACCACAATGTGTGTATGTGTGAGACTGTGAATGGCATATGAATGCATAGATACTTGTTGAAAACCTGGAAATCTGTTGAATTAGATGGAAGTCTGTTGAAAACATGCTTCTGATAACATATTTTCAGGTAATTGTTGAAATAACGCATTAAAGTCATGGAAAAAAACCCTTTCTCTTTTTGAGAATATACATAAATTGACAAGTTTAGGTATGTATTAGTTCTTTTTGTCAAATGTTTTTTAAATAACAGTATCTTCAAGAATATTTTTGATACCTAACAGAGAGTCACTATTTCTTTTTAAGCTGCCTCTGAACAGTGCTTCTGGGAATTACGAATTACTGGTGGAAGGCCATGCTGATGGCCGGCGCATCTTCTCTAACCGGACCAGCTTGATGTACATGTCAAAGAGCACCTCTGTATTCATCCAGACTGATAAATCTATGTATAAACCAGGACAAGATGTGCTCTTCCGGATTGTCACTGTCTACCCTGATCTTAAACCTTACAAGGTGTCTCTGAATATATATATCCGAGTAAGTGTCCACAGGAACATAGTGACATGTTGGAATGTGTCATATGTTCCAAATTTGTGAAAAACACAGATCATATGTATTGCTACCTAAATCTTGCTAGCAAGGCAACTTATATTTAACATGCAGCTTGACTTTTCTCCTAGGATCCTCGGAGGAAATTGATTCAGCAGTGGTTGATGGAGGAGGGTGATTTGGGTGTAGTTTCCAAAAAATTTCAGTTATCAATGAACCCTCCACTGGGAGACTGGTCCATAGAGGTTGAAGTGAACGTGAGTATTAACATTGCCAAATCACAGAGAGATTTATTTCTTCTGCTAGATGTGTATAAAATTGTGCTTACGTTGCTGAAGACAGTTGTAAACATGGCTCATGAGATGACCAAATCCTTCCCTCATGTCAAATATTGTGCAAGATACTATGCAAAGATAATATGCAAACCTCACAAGATTGTCAGTAGTATATGGTTTTGTAGAGAAGGATACAAAAACCCGCATACATACTTTATCCTAAGGTCTGTGTTTTGATTCCAGAATAAAAATGTTATTAAAATAGTGAGGGGTTGTAATACTAATATAAAAGAAAGATCTCATGGAGTATAGTTTTTTTCTTTTTAAGTGAAATGCTCTTACGTTTATTTTGAAAGCAAATAAACAGAAATTTGCTGTGCCAGCTGTGCAGCCAGTCAAGTGTCTCAAGGGTTGAAGAGCAAGACTATTTACTGATCTTTAGGGGTGTTTCAGTGATTCACAATGACTGATGAGTTACTGAGGAAAAAATAACTTTGTAAAACAGAAGGGGTGACTAGTAATACAGAACTGTTGCGAAACAAAACTGGAAGAGTCTGTGTTGGACGTTGCTATTGGCAGTAGTTCTCTCAGGCCAATCCTTCAAGCTGTGGAAGGATACACCATGGAACATGTTTCAAAAATAGCTGGAGGTTTAGCTGCTCAAAACTCTGTGTGTCAGGTTTATTCAGCCTGCTTTTAAATACCTATAATTTGGGAACTGCATTTCCTATTTGGCTTGCAGTGGCTGTTCAGAGACATTTAGCAAGTATAAACAGGACTGCTTAATGTTACATAATGAGGGAGATGATGAGTAGAAAGGAGAAAAACTCATGTGATCATGTATTACTTGGGAGTAATATTTAACAGTACCGGTTATGTGTTTGATAGATTTCTGTAGGCTTAGGTTTGTGAGGGTGGTGCTCAAGTGAGTGTCAGAACTGGATTTTTCAAATACGTTGTCATGTGGGTGTGGAGTTGTTGCTGTTGTCTGTGATGGGAAAAATGTATTAAGTTGTTCCTGCGCTCCTCCCTGTGCTCTGCCACTCCTTCCCATCCCCTGACTGCTGTTCAGCAGCCTCTCAGTCACACTGAAGCAGCTGCCATCAGGCTGAGATCTAAAGTGCAGTGGGGAAGTGACCCAAATTGAAAAGCATCTGTGTTTTTCTTTGCCTAGACCAGACCAGTTCACTGATCCAGCTGTCAAGCCATCCCCACTCACAGCTATTGTAGGTGCTTTTCAGAAGTTGGGGAAGTGTGGCTCAGACAGGGAAACAAAGGTTGGTGACAGTGGTGGGCTCCTTCAACAGCTCACTTGCCAAGCAAAAAAGTGGGATATGCTGCTTGGGCTTTCTGCAAAGGCTTGAGTAATGGTGAAATTAGGAGATAATTGATGAAGGAACAGTGGCAGCTGTTTTCAGTATCTGAATGAGTGCCACTCCCTCCTGAAACAAAACCAAAAAGAAAAACAAATTGGAGAGTTGAAAGAAAAATGCCTTGTAAATTCATCTGTGCTAATGAAACAGCTGTGAGACAAGTGAAGGGAACCTTAATAGACTGTAGTTGATGGTATTCTAAATTTTAGCTGTGCTACAGAAGGTTAATGATCCTGGAAAATACATGTCAGAGTGGGAATGTTTCTCCAGTCACGAGTAACAAGGAGAAAGTAAATAGGGAACGTTTTGTTCCTGTCTATTTCAACACAGAGCTAAAGGGCATCAGGTAAAGGAGGTAAAGAGTGATTTCAAAATGACTAAAACATCATAACTGAACTGCAGAACACAGCACTAGCAGTTATTGTGAATACTGAAAATTCAGGTGGGATCAAAAAGTGCCTGGACAAATTCACAGTACTCTCCATCGAGAACTGATAACTAAAAAGGCTTTAGGTGTCAGCTCAAGACACAGGGTCACTCCTGGCTACTGTGGTTGATGCAGTTCTCTAGGTGTTCTCTAACACTTCATGATTGCCTTTTTGGGAGATGCATTCTAACAGTGCAGGTTTCTGGAGTAGCTGAATACAAAGGAACCAAACCTGGGATAAAAGGAGATCAGGCTAAATGGTTCCTTTTGACATTTAAACTCTTTAAAATTAAAATCAAAATAGAGGACAAAAAGAAGAGTGTATTTCATTCTAAAAAAGTTTTAGACCTTGGTGTCCAGACAAACCTGGCTATTTTACAGTGCTTGTCCTCTGGGAATAGAACAGCAACCCCAAGTCCCGCACAGAAATACTTATGTTTACTTTCAGGCCCTTTTTTGTTTACACCTGCTCCGCTTTAATTGTCAAATTCCATGTTGAATATAATGACAAAGCATTATGCATTATTTCTATAGCATGTGCCTACACAGCATCTTCATTGGATAAGGATATCATATGCAAGATACGTTAAATGACTATTGCAATATTCACACTATTACATTAAGGCTGCCTAGTGTATTGTCTCACAGACCTATTTTTCTGATACTGTGTCAGCCATTGGATTAATGAGACCTGCAAGACACTTTTCAGAATAAAAGAAAATAACTTTTCTAATGGGAAACTCTACTTTATTCTCTTGATTGCAAGGGAGTTTATGCAGTGAAATACAAGATCATATGGGATGGGATTCAGTTTGAACATTAAGCTGTGTAGGTGTCTCTATGTTGGTGATATAGTGGAGATTTAGTTGGTGTTCAGTGAAAGCTAGTGAGTGAGTAGATGACTCCTGGTGGATATTCCTAGCTGTTACCTGGATATTCCTTTCTCTTCTGCAGCAGTTCTGTTTTTCAAGGGGACGTACAGGTTTTATTGTGTCACATATAAAATTGCATAGATTCACCAATCTCTTCGTGGTAACAGAGGTCACTGACAACTTAGATTTACTGCTAAGGAAGACTTAGTGTATGACTGGGATTTTTAATAGGTATGTCTACCTATCCTTAACTAGTACTGCCAGCTCTGGCTCTGCTTGGTATCCAGCACAGCTTATGGATCTGTTCAGGCTTTAGGAACATCTTCATATGGCAAACCCAGACTGATCTCTGCATGACTTAGCTATCCTGATGCCATGACCTGAACTTTCTACTTAAGTAGCCAGGCTTTCTTTCTCAGATTTCCCTCTTGTCTTTAAAGAGTTGTTAAATGATGAAATAAAATTTCCCTTCTTGTGATTACAGATCAGTTTTCAAGTGTACTGAGTTTTGATTTTTGGAAGTGCTGCCTCTGAATCCTGTTTTAAATCAGGTTTTGGCTGCTTGCTGCTGTTAAACATCCTGTAGTATATTTTAATAAAAGTTCAGGTGTAAGTACAGCTGTTCCAGGAAAACTCAAGACAGAGTAATTAAAGTCTGGTTTCCAAGTCTCTACCTTGTATTTTAGTTGGATATCTTCTATTTCCTGTTGCAGAAAGACTTCTAGTTGCTGAGTTTTAGTAGCATACACCTCCAACCAGAAGTTGTTTCTAGTTAAACAGCATTTTGTAATCTAATTTATGGAAGTTGTTACGTATAAATTTATTATCAAATATTGAAGAGTAGTAATGGTTCAGGTGCAACAAGGGCTTTCCAAAATATTTTTAAGAGTATTACTTTTTTTTTTTTTCAAAGCTTCAGCTATAAAGCAACTTTCAGAATCAACCGGGAATGTTTATATACTTTACATATTGAAGTTTTTAGCTTTTGAGGTTTAATATATATTGCAGTGTATCCACAGTGAATTCTGTCATGTTTTACTGCTAGGTCAGTTATGGATTTCACATTTGATGCATTAAGTTTAATGTTGTATATATAATTGCTTAAAAATGTGTCACACTTCTTCAAAATCAGACTGTACAGAAAACTTCTGGCATTGGCTGACTCTTCAGTAGTTTGCAAATGTGCACAGATATTCAGTCAGGATCTGCTAGTGTAAATAGTGGTGACACTGGTGGGACTCTGTTTAGTTTCTGGAGACTGTGCTATTGAGTTTGAACAGAATTTCATTTTGGAGTTTGTTTCCTGCATGCAAAAACAAAGCATGGAAGTGATCATGAAGTGCTTCTGTTAGTCCTGTGTAGACAAAAATCTGTTTTATTTAGCTGCAAAGCTAAGGCGGAAGAGTGCTCCTGACAGGGCCTGTGAGACAATGAGGTAGCCCCAGGAATGCAGCCGGTGCCAGCACTGCGCTTTTCCAGGGCAAAACCCTGGACCACACCCAGAGTCTTTCCCCATGCTCTAACAGCGATGCGTGTCAATGTCAGAAAGAAATAAGAAAGTGGACCCAGATCCGATTCATTCCAGGGACTTTCAATTGCCAAAGAAGAGAAATCTGTGGGGAACAGTTCCTGTGACCTCACTTTTGTTGGATCAGACTTAATGAATTAAAGCAGGGCAGTTCATCACAGCAGAGCAGAATCTAGACTGTAGTTGTTAGGGATTCTTGGATGTCAGGATCCACAGCGTCTAAGGCTCTCCTGCAGAAAAGCTCATCCTTATCATCCCAGAATGCTTCTGTGGATCTCTTTTTTGGCACTTTTTTCTTACTCTGGGCGATGGACACAGAATGCAATAGGTGTTCTGCAGTTTAAGAAATGATGATTTAGGGCAAAATGTTAGTCTAGAAGGGCGAGTGTACTTAAGAAGCAGGAGAAGGCATGGAAGACAAAACCTGTACTAGAATAAAGCAGCTCTGGAAAAAAAATGGAATAGGCACGATGTTGTTTTCCTATCTTAAAGAAAACTCCTAAAAATCTCTCTGGGGTTGTGCATATATAACTAACTGACTGCTTGTCTGAAAAGCCACTGTTCCTGGAAACTGGTTTAACAACTTCCATTTCAGTATATTTGAACAATGTTTGCCAGAGAGACAGCCTTGCCCCAATGAATTAAAATGATAGAGTGGTTGAAGTGCTGTTACTTGTCCTACTTCAGACCAGCTTGGCTGAAAAGTGTGTTAGTGGGAGATCTGGCTTGGTATTCAAATCATCAAGATGACCAAGTAGGGTCTTTGCCTTTCCCTGAACCATGAAGCATGGCTTCATTTCTGTCACAAAGCTTGTCATTTTAGAGGAGATGCAGCCAGGAGTGCTAGTCTCACTGTAATCTCTTGTTTTCTACTACTTAACAGTTCTTAGTTTTTAATTGTAGGTTTTGTTGGGTTTTTTTTTACTTCTAAGATAATGTGAAACAAAATTTTATTTTCAAGGGAGATGCTTTTCTACCATGCTATCTGGGGTAACATTTTGTTCAGGGTTTGCTTTATGGCAAGGGTCACATACATACTTAATACTGGAAATAAAAGCTGTACAGAGAGCAAGATGTGAGATGAATTCACTACAGGTCATTTTCCTAAGATACATGTTCCTGAGGTTACCTGATAGTAATCTGACTGTAGGCTGATACATGCATGTCAACGCTGTAGCATTTTGTGTTGCACGTATTATGATTTGCACAAATGTTGTGAAAATATCTGGTTCTGCATGTATATTTTCAAACCTAGGAATGTAAATATGGCAGTCATTTTGGTGATCAGTGACTTAATAATGAAATTGGCAGCAGTCTGATTTTTACTTTGACAGGAGTATTTTGCTAGGAAATGTGTAAATATAGATGTATAAAGGGCTTGGTCTGTGATGCTTAACTTGCAAAGTTGTTGATCAGGTAACCAAAGTTTATAGTTGTTTCTAGCTTAGGTCCTGATCCTAGGGGTTTTTTACCACAGGAGTTCTCAGTTTATCTTCTCTTGCCACAAACAGTCATTCCTATCTGATACATCTTGATGTACCCTGACAATTGGTTATCCATATTCATTCTTCTTTTCCCTCTTCAAGAAAATCAGGAAATAAGTGAAAAAATTAGAAAAATAGGAAAATAGAACACAAGTAACAGCACATTCTATAGGGTTTTTTATTTCTTTCCTTGATTTTAAGTAATAAATAGCTGAGACAAGAAGATATAACACAGGAGTATCTGCTGAAGTAAGTATGACTGTTTGCAGCCCCCTTTTGAGTAAATGTAGAATCATAAGATTATATGTGCTTTTGAAGTAGTCTAGTCCACTAGATAGACACTGTAGTAGCCTCTTGTTTGTAGAAGTTAATTTAAGATACGCTAACAAAGGTACTGCTGGTATGTCAGTCGGTTTATCATGATGACTGTGACTACTTATGCTAGGTGGTTTTATGCTAGCTAGCTCAGGTATTCAGTTTTTTTAAATAGAGAAACCAGGCATATGTAGATGTCTGCAGACTGGAAGCTGCGCAAGCTGTTCATTAGATACACTGCTTCACATGAGCTTCTGCGTCCTTCTGTTTTGCAAATGTATACTACTGGTCTCTACGGGAGCTGATAGTGATTGAGACATGATTTAAAATCACACCATGTGAGAAATTGTAGTTTAACTTGAATATGGGTGGGATTTGGCCAAGAAGGTATGTTAAATTTACTGATTTAACCACAATTGTATGTATTTTCTCATATGAATTTTTTTCAATAGGGTCAAGTTCATTATCAAAGATTTAAAGTGATGGAATATGGTAAGTGTTATTTAAGGGCATTTAGTAGTGATCAGAATCAGTAGTGATCCTCCATTAATTTATACTAGCTTCCCTTGGCTGGCATGAACATTTTAAATACTCACAAAAACTTTTAATTTCCAAATCTTTGGCTTCTCTGAGACTGACAAAAAATACCTTCTTATCAGCTGCCCTGTTTATCTCTGGTAGTTTTAATGATCCCAGAATATCTGTATAGTATGTGGTTGTGAAGCTTGCTGATGATTCTGTCAAAGCTGAATAAGCTAAATGTTTTATATTTCAGACTTACAAGCTTATGTGCAGGCTGCTTTTATGACGCTTTGTTCTCCTTTCAACAAAAAGTCGTAGTCTGGGGATTGGGTTAAAAATGCATCTTACCTTATATTAGGAAACTTAGGAAACTAGAAGTCTTTATCAAATTACATGTTCTACCCTTATTACTTAAAAAAAAAATCCTTCTGTGAATTTAATCCTTTCTGTAATTTTTTTTTTAGTTTTACCAAAATTTGATGTCATGATAACAACACCCTTATACTACTCTTTGAGAGATGAAGATGTAACTGGTGTTGTCTCTGCAAGGTAAGTAAATCACTGATACTGTTGTCACCCTCACTCTTAAGAAACTTACTGCGGGTCTCTAAGTGTCAAAGTAAAACTTATATTTAGAATGCTAACAGAGCCCCATCTATTCAGAATTAGTTGGTTAGTATCCAACAAAATCCAACTGGATTTTGTTGTAACAAGGTTCAGTAGATCTTCAGATTTCTAGTAAGTTCTTTTGGTCTGGTAAGCACTTCTTGAGTATAGCTATACATTTTCAGCTACCTTATTTGAAAATCTTAAGTTTTTTGCTTGTAATACGTATTTTGATACTTTTTGCTTGTTCTTATGGTTCTTTTATGGTACTTTCTAATTTACCACATTCAGGTCTGTAGGTAGAGTAGCTATATTTTATTAAACTACTTGGAAGATTAGGCAAACTTCTGTGAACATCCTTCTTGTTCTAATAAATCAACATTGTGGATTTTGAGTATGGGTTTCTCCTATCAAAATACCTATACCTGTAAATGGGTAAAGAATTAAAAGCTCTTGAGAAATTCAGAAGAGGCTTCAGTGTAGACTCTTGTGTAAACAATATTTTATTTTTCAGCTGAGCAAATATCTACACAAAAATTTACCATGCATTAATCTCAAAGAGAAATTAGTTTTATTTTTGAAGATGAGAGTCGGGTAGACCTACTTGATATATCTATCCAAGACCAACATAAAGGGTCTTTTGTGGGTTATCTAATGCCTAAAAATACATACCTTCTGAAGAAGCACTCCATTTATAAGTGAAATGCAGAAATGATTGTGTAGCAAGCTATTTAAATTAAATGTTTGAACTTTTAGAAAACACTTTGTTTTGTAGAATCCATGCAACCTGATATTATAAACTATCAAGGCTAGGTTGGATGGGGCCCTGAGCAACCTGATCTAATGGGTGGCATCCCTGTCCACGGCAAGGACCTTTAAGATCCCTTTCATCTCAAACCATTCTATGATTCTGTGAATCTCCTAAGGGGGAATTTTAAAAAACCGTTTCCCTTGCCTTTTTTTTCCCCCATTCTGCTTTGCTTTTGGAATCCACTATATGTCAGGTAATATTTGGTTTCTTAAGTTGTTCCACAGGATCCTTCCACAGGATACTTGACTCTTTCATTTGGTATACTCATAAAGTATTTGAAAGTGTACCTGGTTGCTGCAATAAATTCAGACAGCAGTGAATCACCTGAGATTGAATCCCAGCAGTGACAAAGTTTTCCTGATTCATCGTAATTATTCATAGAGAATGACTTCATTCCTGGTGACTGTTTTTATAGACATAACGTTTATTTATACCAAGAGTTTTTACTCCCCTTACACTTGTAGATGTCATAAAACCCTTTTTCTTCTCTGGAGTATTATTAGATTAAGTTAAGTACAGGGACGCCGCCCAATGGCAGTATAATTTCAAGGTTAATGGAAACTTATGACTATAATTAGGTCTGATTAGAAAGACTGAGTTCAAATACAAGACAGTGTTATCAGAGTTATTCCTGTAACTATGCTGTTTGATTTTTCTTTCTGTCTGCTTTTCAGCTTTGATATTACTTAAGTGGCTGCATAATGATTTAAAGTACTTTAAAGTTATCACACCTGCATGTATTACTGCTGAGGACTGGAATGATTTTAGGTGTCCTGTCTGTCCCTATGTCATTCCTCTCTGCCCTCACTTCTCTGTTGCAATGTGAAAATGTCATGGTTTCTCTTAAGTATGACTTGGAAACATTTATACAAAATTTTTATTTCATTGCTGTTCAGTGACTGCAGGTTGCTACTGTCATCCTAAGAAGGGAGTAAGTTACAGTTTTCAGATTTGCCCCAGCTGGACATTGTTTGCAATAATTTCTTGAGACTGTGACTACTAAATAATTAGTAATAATTATTAACAAATATCTGGAAATATCTCATTTCGTGTTAGCAATATCTGGTAAACAAAATACTTACACTTCCCACATCCCATTTTAACTCTACTGCATATTTGTTATGATGCTACATCAGTGTTCTATTCAATAACTTGCTTCCAGCTTTTAGCTTAGGATAGTTAACTTTTGTACATTGTACAGCCCATAATAATTTTAATAGGTTTGTACAGCTTGTGTGCAGGAAAGAGAAGCACTGTGTATCTTCACCAGGTTTTGGGCTTCCATCTTTAGTGTTGATAAACTGGTCTCAGTGTTGCAAACTCCACGTTTCAAAGGAAAAATGTGTTCTAGCCATTTTTTGAGGCCAGAGATTAGTATTTTAGTAGGATCTTTTGCCTTGAGAGCTCTTCAGGAGCCCAGGCCCTGGAGGGTGGTGCAGTGTTGTTTGACTTTGCCTGTTGTGTTTCAGGTACACGTATGGAAAGCCAGTAAAGGGAACTGTAACAGTCACTTGCCTTTCTGTCTCTTACTGGACAAACAAGAGAAATATAACAATAACAATGGAGGTGAGTCATCTCTTAGCAGTTTGTTTAAATGTGTGTCCTGTTGTGGTTTAAGTGACACCTGGGACCATTCCTGAGTGCCAAGTTCAGCTGGCATGGTCTGTGGAGTGACTTGCATGGAGAGTGTTAAACTCTCTTTAATTTCCAGCCTAAAGCATGTACATTCAGACTGCTTGTTGAGAATGATTCTTGGCACCTGTGCTCCCTTTGCCTGTGCCTAGAAGTTATTTTGGAGAGTACCAGTTGACCCTGGTAAAAAAATTTTCCAGGAGCCACATAGGTGCTGGAGGACTCATACTAAGGATTGCTCCCTGGCCGTGTGCCGCCGCACACTGAGTTCTGTGTCACAAGGCCAGAGGAGAGCACTCCAAGTGTCTAGGTGGAGCTCTAGCATGGTAGAAACCAAAGCATTTTGCCTACTAATTGCCAGCAATTACGTTTGAGCTGCTGCAGTAATTGTAACCTGAAGCGTGAAATTTAAAACGACATACAGTTTCAATCTGAGCACTTAAAAGAGGTGATAGATTAATTGCATTCTTTTTGAAAAATCAGACATTTTACTTTTGAGATGTGGACTGTGTTTAAAAAAGGTTAAAGTTTTGCTACATGAGGTAACTGTAATTTTCTGTTTGCTGACTTGAGCCCTTGTCTGACTTCCGTGCCTTCAGCAGCACTTAGTCTACAGAAACTCTGAGCTCAGATGCTGAATAGGGTGTACGCCTCTTCTCAGGCAGGAACTTGTTCATTGAATTTTTCTCTAAAGCTTAGGTACCATGGCGCTAGCCATGTAGAAATGGATAATTCTAGAAATTAGGAAAAAAAAATTAACTTTTTCCATAATGTATTGTTGCCTCTAAAGAAGTAGTGAACTTCTACTGGATTCAATAAAAATGGTTGCTGACAGCAAAAAAATAAAGGGTCAGCATTCATAGTTTTCTGGTGTTGACACTCCAAAATTTGTATATGGAGAGAGCTACAGGGCTTAACCAGAAATAAGCTATTGTAGACAGAAGGGTGCCCCTTGGCTTTTCTGGCTCAACAATTATTTTTTCCAACATTGCAGATAAATGGATCTGTGAATGTAACCTGTAACAAGCTTATGTTGCAAAACTTGAATGCTGAGCAGTCGTGGCACCAAGGTGACAGCGATTACATAGAGCCGATAGAAATGATCGCAGTGGTGACTGAGTCACTCACAGGTATGTGGCTGTGTGAGGTCTGCTGAGGGAAATCCAGAGTAGGTGAGGCTGGAAGGCCTTACTGCTGTGTGGAAGAGCTTGGAGCGCTAGAAAAGTATCATGTACTGATGTCACCACAAACCATCCACACGCAGATATATTATCTGAGCATTGCTTGCCTAGAAATTAAATAGTTTAACCAGCTGTTAACTCAGTTGAATAGAGTTCTATGCTAAATGATTGATTAAATAGCCAAGAAATACATTCTGATGAGAGCTTAAAGTCAGTAACTGATCCTTTTTGATGAGAAGAGCAGGCATAAAGAATTGCTAGCATTAGCCTGAATTTTACAAATTTAGGTTTAATCATAAACTTGCCTGACTTTGGGTATTTGTAAGCCACATTAGTAGAAAGAGTTCCCTGGTCCTATGTTGTCCACAGTCTAACCCCTTCTAGATGGACTGATTTGCAAACTGAGGGGCTTTTGTGAGTTCATGTTCCACTGCACCTTGCACATTAGAAAAAAAAACCGTATACAAAATTTCTGCCTGTCCCTGAAACTAGATTTCATTACAGACTTTCTGTAGAAACTCTGGCAAGGTGAAGCTGGCTGATTTGGGATTTAGTAAGTTCCTTCCTTGTGTCGTTCTGACATAGCCTTATAGTTCTAGCAGGCAGTACCAGAACATATACCACCTTTGTACTGATGTTCAGCTAGAAGGATGAAGAATGATAGGAGTGGAAATGGGGAAACATAGGATAGAATTATTTCAAACTCGGGGAATAAATTGTATTGCTGCTAAAGTAATATATGTGTTAAATGCATGTTATCTAAACACATACAATTATTCTACAGGAATCTCCCAAAATTCAAGTACCATCATATTTCCAAAGCAAAGTGACTATTTTATTGAATTTCTAGACTACTCCAGAGTTATAAAGCCTTCTCTGAACTTCATAGCTACTGTAAGTTCTCTTGTTTATCATCTTGATTATCATCTGTGGATAAGAAAATGTGACTTCTCCTCTATGCTTATATGGCAAGGTTTGCCTTGGATTTTTAAGTGTAATTTACAGATTGGTTTTCAAATTCCTTCTTTTTTTCACAATACATATCAGCAAATAGTAAATTTGGAGGCATTTGCTCTAGAAAAGGGTAAAGTGGCAAGGAATGCTGTAGTCTTGGCAGGATATATGTGAGTATAGTTTCTCAGCATTCTCATGGAAGAGAAATCTTCCCTAGCTGGTTCTTTTCCATTAGGTGACTGTGCTTTGAAACAGCAGATTAGTTATTGAGTTCCAACCCTTTTTATGTCTAACTCTGTGTATGTTTATATATATACACACAGAGACACACAAATATATACTTTATATAGTGCATTTATCTACTTCAGCAGCTTTTACATAATTCAGTTAAAACTCATCGAACCACATTGCTCTCAAGTGAAGGTGTTCTTTCTGCCTCCTGTCCCTTTTCATGCCAGCTGCAGTCCACTCATAGAAGTATTTCGTGTTCTTCATTCTGTCCCTCATCTGCATTCAATATTTGTACATTTTGCAGAGGTTGCAGATTGTATCACTGCATTTTGCTTGAAAATCCATTTTACAATTCTTGAGCTTTTACTGTATAGAAGTGAGACCTAAATAGCAGTGATTTAGGCTGAATATACTCTTCCAGAGTAGATTCAAGAGTAGGCTCAAGGTGTAGCTTTATGCTCACCTGATCATTTGGGCTTTTGGGTTTTGTGCTTTTCATTTTCCTTGACAGTATCCCAGTTTGAATCCACCTGTTTTTTTCTCCTCTTCCAAAGATTACTTGAGTGAGAGACAGCTGAGGCATCTGGCAATTCTTGCAGCTGGCAGACAGGAAAGTATCAGTTATGCTCCCAAAGAAGTGTGAATGAGCAGCTGCTGCTGTTACTGATAAGTGGAGACCTGCATATGGTCTTCAGAGAGAGAATAGGAAAATCATGGCTGAGGAGGAGAGGTAGTGCAGTGACATCTATGGACTGAAAAGGGAAACATCAGTGCTTTTAAATGTAAAAGTTGATTTTTTTGGTGGTGTATAGTTCAGAATAAGAATAATTTTACTGGATGAAAATCTGCTTGAATGTGGGCATAAAGGTTGTAAGTTGCAGTGCTGATTGATATATGATGAAGAGGTTGCACACTGTTGATTTTCGGCCTGGTTTCAGTCT
Organism: Corvus hawaiiensis; assembly: GCF_020740725.1. Lineage (NCBI taxonomy): Eukaryota > Metazoa > Chordata > Aves > Passeriformes > Corvidae > Corvus > Corvus hawaiiensis. The sequence goes on from NC_063215.1 coordinate 32,188,642, forward strand.
TCAACTCATTTGATGAATTCATAAACACATCTGACTCAGCACCAGCTCTGCTCATCTGACTCCTTTTCCCACATGATGTAAGTGTTAGGTTGCCCTTTCTTGTGGTGGTGATAAAGTTATGTATTCAGACTGTAGGTGGGATATGTATAATTTACCTGAGACACAAACATTTTCAACTACAAGAGTAATTGGGAGAGCTGAAGTGCGTCACGTCTCCTTTCAGTTCCATCTTATTCTTTTTTTATTCCCTGGGGTTATGAATAATTTTGTTCTTGCCTGACTTGCCTACTTGCAATGTTTATAGGGAGCAAAAATAAAGCTATTGATGTGTGAGAAATCTGAGGATACCTTATTTTTCTTGATATGATGTGAATGCAAATATATTGTTACATGCTATGTGTTGTGCATTTTAGCTTTACCCTTTTTCGATGGGTTTGATAAGTGTTTTCTTTCTTTTTGTTTAGCTAAAGGTGTCACGTTCTGATAGCAACCAGCTGACAGCTGACGAGAGGCAGAATCTTGTAACAATCACTGCTCAACAGTCAGACCTGCTTTTCCATCACTCTTCACTTTCTCATCTGGAAAATGAGGCAACAGAGGAGAGAAATCTGACAGTCCATGTCCTGAACTACACAGTCCCAGAAAATGGAGTAATTGATGTTGAGTTTCCAATCCTGTCTGATACAAAAACTCTGAGAGTTCAGGTAATGCTTTGTAACATGCTGCTTTGGAGTGTTGCCACACTAAATTGCGTGAGCCAGGATCAGTGATATGCTGTCCTGGTATCTGCAATAGCTGACATGTCACCTATTGTTATTTTTGTTACTTCATATTTTATATATGTTACAGCTGGAAAGAAAGTGATGGATCTTGTCAAATGGGAACTAAGATGTCAAAAGAGAAAAACCCAGACACCCAAAGCAAGCATAAAGTGGTCTTTTACTACGGGTGCCATGCTCTTGTAAACAGTACAACATACATGAACACCACGGATTTTGCTGTTTTGTTAAGAGGTTTTTTTTTTTGCACTGTCTCACAGGCAGAGTTCCTCAGCAGTAAGACTGACATAGGTGTTTATGACGTGTTCAGTTCCCCCAGTCAGACTTATCTCCAGGTTAAAACAAAGAGCCAGGATATAAAGGTACAGTCTGAGACAAAACTTGCCATGATAAAAACGAAGTTACTCATTGGTTTTCCATACTCATCCATATGAATCATGTGCTTTTCCTAGGCTGGGAAGCCTTTTGAGCTGAGTATTGCAAGCAACAAGCCAGTTAGAGAGTACCACTATCTGGTAAGTTACTGGTTTTACATTTGGGGACAATCCAAGGTGACTTTTACCAACTTGAGAAATACTCCAGTGAGTGGAATGTGATTAAACATTAGAGAGATTCAGCATTTTTAAATTGTCCTTTGTGAAAGAGGAGGCCCAAAAAACTTCCTTTCCACTAGGATGGTACTTTATGAAAGAGAGCTCTATTTTTCTACCTAGGAGGAATGCCCCTGGCACTGTAAAGAGGTGCTTCTGGAAAAAGTGCTTCTCTGATCTGGGTGTTGGGTTATTTCTGCTTGCAGATGTGAGATAAGGCACAGCTGTGAGAACAATACTGTTTCTGACTGTGCAGAGCACCTGCAGTGGGAGAAGGGACTAGGATGTCCCAGGAGCAGCCCAGACTGTGGCTTTGTCAGCAGATCCTGCAGATGCAGGTGGAAGCAGGGGCCTGGTGGAGCCCGTATGCAGATTCGGGGCTGTCAGGCTGAGCCTGTGGGTACAGGGTGAGAAGAGCTGCCTGCTGAGGAAACAGATGGTTGAGTGGACAGAGTGGCATTGTTAACAAGGGAAATTCACAGGAAGCATTTTAAAATAAATGTCTTGGGTAGTGGCCTGTTTAATTGCTCAGCTGCTCTACTGTATCTTCCAGTATCTGAATGGAAAGATTTATTATATATACCATCATAAGTTTCCTATCCTGTCTTTAACATGTGCCTATCTTGTTCACAGTCTGCATCTTAGTGACCATGTTAGCTATATTCTTTTTCTTTCACAGACTTTAACAGTAAACTGAATTAGGAAAACCTATATACAAATACATGTGAAATTTGGGCATTCTTATGTATTTTCTAGAATAGAAACACTCTCTAGAAGGTTTAATATAAATCAGGTCTATGCAACCAAAGGCAAGGAACTGCCTTTCATCTCTCCGTCTTTATTAGTAAGTCTATGTAGGAACAAATTTAGAGTGAAAAAGTTGTTGCTGTGGATCTGAAATCCAGGTATTTTGAGGTAGCTTCATACTAGCTCTAATCTGATCTGTTAAAATGAATGCCTGCTTTTAACTGGAGCGATTACTAGACCCCAGTTCACACTCTCCATGAGGCAAACCAAAGTGTTCTAAGTAGGATGTTTTGGAGGTTTGCTTTTAAAACTATATGCCTGATCCAAACTCAAATGCTGTTACAGATGACCACATGAGCCAACCCTATTACTGTTGTATTTCTATGTTCTCATAGCATATGTGTACACTTGTTGTAGTTCTTTACTTGTCCGTAGTGATACAGGAATTAAAACACAGAAAAAGAATTATTATTATTAAAAGAAATCTATTATTTAAATATTACATTACCTACCATGCCCATTTTCACAGAACTGGTCTACCACTTAGTAAAAAAACCCAGTGAATCACAGCTATGTGTCTCCAGCAGCTACTTGTAGAAAGAATTGTTGAGCTTATGACATATTGAGGATACCAACAGTTTGAGTGCTACATTTTTTTCTCCTTCAGGTATTATCTAAGGAACAAATTATGGCTTTTGGCACAAAGGCTACAGAAACATTCTCTTTAACAGCAGAAAATTCCTGGGCTCCTTTGATATCTATACTTGTATTCTATGTAGATGAGCTTGGAGTTGTTGTAAATGATGCTCTCACTGTCCCTATCCAGCCTGCTTTGGATGACAAGGTAATTGTATTGAACTTGTGTCTGAGACCATGTTTTTGTCCGGGTGCTGTGTGGCAAACAGTATTTTAGATCATAGGATTGTAACTGTAAAAACTTTTTTCATTGAGGATCTAATCTGAGGTTTGTGCAAGTCTTTGGAAAGACTTTTGATAATACCAGTGCAGTTAGGGTCCAGTTTTTGCATATTTGCAAGTCGTTTCTACTGGTGCTGTGTTTTCCACATAAACAGATGCACAGCATCTCCTCGTATTTTTAATAGTTTGGTCAATTACTGAGCCAAAGATTCCTCTGGCTAATATAGTGACAAGGTATCGTGAGTGCTCTAAGGGCAGAATTGTAAATGTTTATGAAGACTTTGTTCTAGCCAGTCAGTGGTCACATTGTGACCAGTGTTTGTGTTTCTTGGGACTGTCAATGCTTTAACTCAAAAAAGTTTGAATAAGAGTGGGAAAACGCCTAGTGCATCAATGAATTGATTTTTCAAGCTTATTTACTAGGATGAGATTTGGTCCTTTGTGCAAATAAAAGCCTCACTATAATTTTTTATAGGTGGCACCATCCAAAGCCTGGATGAGTTCAAATTCTTTCTCTCCTCTGTAGACTTTAACACTTATAACCAGACATCAGTAGGGAGCCTGTTTGTCCTGCTGCACGAAAAATGTCTCCATTTGCCTCACGATTTATCCAAGTTACCAAAAGTCCTAGGAAAAAGACTCTCAGAGGTCCCCAGTGTCCCAAATGTTATAGGAAAAGCAAATCCAGGGTCTTAATTATAGCCAAATAATGTAAAAAACCTACTTTCTGAGAGTTGATAACAGCTGTAATTATCACTGTAGAATTTAAATCAGTGCTGTGTTTCACTTTTTTCTAGATTAAAATCTCTTGGAGCAAAGATAAGGTCAAGCCATCTGAGAAAGTCTCCCTTAAAATCAGTACAACAGAGCCAGGATCAGTAATTGGACTTTCAGTTGTTGATAGAAGTGCAAAGCTTCTGGGAGAAGGTAGTGACATAACAGAAGAATCTGTAAGTATATGGGAAAAAAGGTTTTCATTATTGTGTGTATGAAATATGTATGTTTGTGGAAATGTTACAGATTATATGCTGAACAGGTAATGTTCTTTGAGCATGATTTTTAGGCTGTAATTACGCAAATGTTTTTTACTTTTGCAAGTAATATGAGCAGCAATGACTGTAAGGCTTAAAAGGTAATAGACACAGCATTTTGAATTCCAGTCAATACTTCATTGTTTTTCATTTGATAAACTGTTAAGACTTGGCAGTTTCTTCATTCAGAAAAGACAAAGAAATTAGGAAAAAAAAACCCTAATGATTTGTGTTTTGTGTTATTTAAATTTAATAATATAAAATGAAGAATTTTTATTCTTGGGAGGGCAGAATAATTATTCATACTTTTAAATTACCTTTACTTGCAGAAGCTCTACTGCATCTACAGTTTGAAAGAGCTTGCAATATATATTATTCCTAAAGTGCTCGAAGTACGTAGCCTAAGTGCCATAAAATATCGATGGGCTGTAGGCTCTGTTCTAGGCTTATAGATGGTCTTGGTCACCCTTCCATTAATCGTAAAACCACTGCAACCTAACCCCCTTCATCCTGTCACAGACTCTTCTCTTTGGCATGAGAGCTAAGCAAGCTACAGCTTGTGGTACAGCTGTATGAATTAGCAACAGTGAAAGTTCTTAAAACTGTAGTTGGCATTCAGTCTTTGGATGATTTTTTATTTTTTTCTTAGGTCCTCCATGAGCTCAATTTATACAGCACAGTGCAGTATTTCCCCCTGGTCAGAGGTTCTTCTGGTGTATTTCAGGTACTTTATTTTTTCATAATTCTAGGCTGTTGGTTTTTTTACTGCTTAGTGATTTGCACATCACTTGCCAGAAAAAAGTGAACTTTCTAACTTTTGTAACTATAGACAATGTACTGTTTTCATGGCTTATATGAGTTTTGAAGTGTGAATTTAGTCAATATGTAATACTCTGAATGCCAAGGAATATATTTATACTTCCATAAATACAGGTTGCTTTATGCTTGATACAGTCTTCACTTTGAAAAGTTTTCAGTCATTATGGAAATACTCAGATTCATATCACCTCCATTTTGTATGGTTCCTGTATATTATTTGCTTTAGTTCTATGCTTGCTTTATGACTTTATTTACTTAAAAAGAAAGAAGAGAAAAAGAAAATAGATAAGCACTGTTGATGTCTTGAATGTCCTGTATTGAGATACACTGTATAAATTTTATCCAGAAATGCAGCCTTTGGGTATCAACTGATGCAGTTCTTGAGGAGGATAAGGAACATTTTCTTTGTAAGTAATACAACAAATGTAGTCAAATCTAGTTTACTGAGTGGGGAAGGAGGTCCATGGGATAGGGCCCCTATAATGTCTTCTTACTGTGCTGCATATAGGTTGCATCCAGCCTTACAAACTATTACCATTTCAAAGGTTCCAGACATACAAAATTTGTACCATCAGCATTTTAGAAATTTTCCTTTTTCACTGCAGTGACATTACCCCTTAAAAGCCTGAGGGTGAGTGGAGTTTTCATATGCAGTTCCAGCCGATACATGTTTTAGTGGTTTGTCATGTGTAGCCAAACTGCATGGCCTCTGTTTCATAAGCACTCCACAGAGGCCCTGTAGAAATCGGTGTGAAACTTTTTTATTCTTAAAATAAAAAAGATCCTAGTGTCACACAGTAGTTTTACCATATGTAAAAAGCTATAGATTAGTCCAAACAGTATATTAATTTGAATTTTCTTAATTGCATTTATTAGAGTTTTCTAAATATAGATATTTGTAGGTAGGACAGTATTTTTTATTTTGTAGATGGTGGAATGATACCTATAGAGGATGGTTTCGGTGATGATATGCCGGTATCTAAAAATGGACCTCCTGATTTCAGCAATCTCTATGTGAGGACACATTTTCCAGAGACTTGGCTTTGGATCGACACTGAAATGAGGTATAATTTAGAAGCAAATGGAAACTGATTTGCATTTGCAGGTTTTTTTATTTTTTGTAGGTTTCAGTAGCATTCTGCACCAGTGCTGAAGAACACTGCTTTAAAATGTAGCATTATTTATATTCTGCTACCACCTAGAGGCCACAAGTGAGACTGAAAATCGGAAAAATGAGGAGTTGTACAACTGCACAAGAGAGGATTATGCTGACTGAAATCCTAGGAGTTTCAATATAAGCTAGATAAAAATCCTGGAGACAAAAGAAACTCTGGCTTTTACAGATGGGGACATAATAGATAGGGACACCTAGCGTTTTTCTCTACAGGACATGAAAAGATGGTGATTAGCCTAGAAAGGGAAATTATTGCTGTCTGCACCTAATTCAATGCATAGTTCAAACTGTCAAATGATGGTGAAACATGACCTGCATCGTGAAGCACGAATCTTGTATTCTTTTACAGCTGAGAAGTTCAGGAAGCAACCATCATCTGGGATTGTTTTAAAAGGACGTGTAAAAGTGGATTACATGTAATGTGATTCAGTGTAATTACCTTCAATTCATGTAATTTAAAATAATTTAAATTTTTAAAATAATTTTGATCCCATCACAGTATTTCTAAATGGTTAGAAGAAAAAAAATGGATAATGAGCAGCTTTTCTTTCCAGGATTTGGACTTAATTTTTCATGCATTTTAGATGTGTGTATCCACTTACTGATGTCTGTAAATGGATGGTTTTGAAAGTCTGCTCTCCCCTTCTGCCATCAGATCTGACACAGAAACCACAGTGGATGCCATTGTACCTGATACCATCACATCCTGGGTAGCCAGTGCTTTTGTGATCTCTGAAAACGGTGGGCTTGGAGTGACAACTGCCCCGGTGGAGGTACCATCTCACTAGAGTTCTCCTTTAAGGCTGGTAACACTGTAGGTTGTTGCTGGACTCTGATTTAGTTCTAACAGCAGCACCTCCTTATACTAATAAAGAGACTGAGAGCCGCGTGTATTCAAACTGTAAAGAAAACATCATCACTGAGGACATGTATGATACTATATCTGCCTTCCCTTCTGGCTCATGCATATATCTAAGACTTTACACAGATATTTGGATGCCTATTTCTGTTGGAGAAGAGTACTTCCTGGATGTGCCCATTTCAAAATCTTTATATGTAGAAAGGGGGAATGACTATCTGGGAACAGTGTTGCATGTTTTCTTGGCTCTTCCCAGAGAGCATTCCATGAATTGATAATGTATGCAGTGAGGTTTGCACAGACTGGCAGGAAAGAGGTGGCTGGGATGTGAGAGGCATTTGTCTGCTGCTCTGCTAACACTTACGGCTAACACTTACCCCAGGGAGGGAGAACAGGAGAGCTGATTTAAGACTAAATTTATCTGTCAAAAGCAGTCCTGGAATACACAGGTACCCCTGATCTAGATAAACTTGCAGGGGGCTTGGACTACATGTTATCCAGAGGTCTCTCGCAACAGAACCATTCTGTGATCTGTGATAGGTGCTAAGTTTTGGATGACTTAGCTTGAGGAGCAGAGTGGACCCTGAGAGCTAGCCATGGGATGAGATTCTTCTTGCTCCCAAATTTCTGTGTCCTGAGGCTCTTTTCATGCTTCCAAGTGTTTGAGGAGTTTAGCAGTTTAAGCTAAATTCAGCACTCCTCAGGTTAGATCTCTAACCTGAGATTCCCAGTGTACAAGTTCAGTTGTCCTAGGATCACTCTGTATTCAAGGAAGCCACTGCTTAAAGAGAGTTGTTTAGCCTGTTTAAAACAGGAATTAATGCTTGAAGTCTCATTTAGCTAGTATTTTATATACATAGAATAATCCTTCCATTCATTATGTAAAGATCCTAGAGAAGCTATGTTCCTATCAGAGACAATTCCACTCACATACCTAGGTTTAGAAAGGTTGAAACTGTAGCAGTGGGCCGTGGATTTCCATCTTGGTTCCTGGACTAGGGGAAGCATAGCTTGTAGACAGCCAGCTTATCCATTTAAGTTCTCATGCCCTCAAATTCTTGGGGAGGAAAAACTTTTGAGATCCAAACTGAGATCTAGGTCGAGATTTCACAGTTGGCTTCTATACCAGACACAGAGCTTGTGCTTTGAACACCCTGATCTGAACCCCACTACAGAATTTGGAGCCCAGTCTGGATTTTGTGGCTAAGGCTCATTTGAGACTGGAATCCTTATTCTTGTTTCTTTTGGTTGGCTTGGCAGAGATGGGACAGAAAAAAGGATAGTTTTCTGATTAAAACTGTGTGGAAATACACACTTGGCCTCTCATCCTCAAATGTGAGAAGGCTGCAAGTAGAACAGATGTTGAGATAATAATTTAGCTATAATCACCCCCATGCACTGCTCAGTACTTCACTATTGTTGGGACATTTAGGTTGTGCTTTAGAGTTCCATATGGCTGAAACATGTTAATCAGTACCATACAGAGAGGCAATTAAAAGAAAGACATGAAAAATGTAATGGGGGAAGGAAGTAAGTGACATCTGCGTGCTTTATGTCATGTACTGCTTTGCATAATTTTTTTTTTTTGACTTCTCCTACACAGAGTGTCAATAATTTTACTCAGTTTTATTTTATTGTAATATACTGGCATATCCCTGAGTGTAAGACTTCAGTTTTTATTTAAAGTAAAAAGACAAAAAAAAATAGGTGCATAGGGAAAGCCTTTACTATGAACTAACCAAAAAAGTCTCCATCAGAACTTCTCTAATGTTTAATATCTAAAGAAGTTTATGACACTGAGAGCTTTAGCAAACAAATTTTTTTTTTTACAGAAAGCATTGGAATATTTGCTAGCTAGAAAAGAAAAGCTGAGGGATTTTTGTTTCTGAAACTCAAAACACTTGGAAGATTTTTTTAAATGCAAACCAGATTAAAATAATTTTTAACTGACATTTCGCTTATAAAGGATATTATGTCCCAGCCATTCTTATTGTACAGCTGTTCATAAACAGTGAAATTTTGATCCCATTCAGCTTGATGAGACGTTAACACTGATTTCTTAGAGTCAAGATTTCTTTCAAAATGCTCTGTTCGCAGATAAAAGAAACTGCTTGCTGGTGTATTTCTGCAGTTTTTATTTTAATTAATAAAGTACATATTTTTAGAAGTATAACTAAAGAACTTACGTTAAGATTAATCTTACTAAATAAAAAAAGCACTGTAAGGTGGTGTTGAGTTACAGAATTTGGGTGAGTTAGTTAGTTATTATTGTATTGACGTGAAAATAGGTCAACTTACAGAGTCTTAATCATTCATTACTTGTGTACTCAAAGCAATTCAGTTACCTTAATGAGAGTTCAGGACAGTTCACAGCTTCCAAACTTGCAAGATGATAGACTCTTAGTCCTAATTCAGTTGCGTCTGTTGGGGCTGCCCTGTCAAAGCTGTCAGCAGCTCTCGTCTGAATGGTGTTTCTAAAGGTGCTTACGACCAGAAGCATCTTTGCCCTCTGCTTCAGCCCCGCAGTAATGCGTTTTGTCAGCTGTAGAGTACAACTAAACGTACTCTATCACTGAATTTAAAAGTGATCAGAAGACAAGTTGTATAGTAATTTTCTTTCTAGTCTCTAGTCTAGGTTGTAGGGGTTCATGACTGATTTTGTTTTGCAGCTAGAAGTTTTTCAACCTTTTTTCATTTTCCTGAACCTTCCATACTCCATCATCAGAGGAGAGCAGTTCATTTTGGAAGTGAACATCTTTAATTATTTGAAAGAAGAAGCTGAGGTAAAAAACAATCTCTTTATCTTTGAATGTTACTTGATACTGCAGGGTTTTCATCACTGAGGAAGACCATGCCTTTCTTTGTGAGAACTGGAGTATTTTCTTTAGTGGGCAGACCTACTTGTCTACACACAAAACAGGTGGCAGATTATGAAAGCAGCTTTTCAAAATTAACACTTTGTATTGCAAATATTACTGTATTTACAGGTTACTGTGATCCTGGATATGAATGATGCTTTTGAAATTATTCTAACATCCAATGAAATAAATGCTACAGCAAATCAACAGTCTATATCTGTACCAAGTGAAGATGGGAAAACTGTTCAATTTCCAATCAAGCCAAAACAGCTGGGAGAGATTCCTATCAAAGTGACAGCAATATCATCTGTTCCTTCTGATGCTGTCATCCAGAAAATTTTAGTAAAGGTAAACAACCTGTAGCTTGGTTTGTTCTTGATGTAAATTGTTCCCGAAAACAGGCAACATAGTTCGGCAAAAAGGCAACCCAGTGTACTTGTCTGCCTCTTGCTTTGTGTGGTCGGTTTGGGGTCAGGTGGCTTTAAGTAGAAAACACTTCTTTTAAAATAATTTGTCCTTTAAAATTCTTTAGATCCCCTTCCAGGAATGAACACATAGATCTATTCAACCACAGATAGTTTGTCTAACGCTTCTTGAAAGCAAGATGAAACCTATTTGTGTATCACTGAACCCCTGGTGCTATAGCTAATTTAATAACCTGTGGAGAGTAGACCAGGTAACTGTTTGGATAAGTGCAATTGATTTTACCATACACCTGGCTTTCATTCAAAGCCTATTTTAGATGAACATTTCTGTATTTTGCTACTGGTGCTGGAATTTTAGCCTGCAGGCTTTCTGGTAAACTAGACACGGATAAGACTTGCCTAGCTTTGGATGTCTGATTTGTGTTGGGCTCCATTTCAGTGGAAGGTGGTAGACAATTGTACATCTCATCCTACAATAAATGCTCAAGGTCATAGAATCAGAGAATGGTTGAGGTTGGAAGGGAGTGGTACAACCTTCCTGCTCAGGGCAGGATCAACAACAGAAGGATACTCAGCCCCCCTGTCTTTATCTTCATAGGCTGAAGGATTGGAACAGACATATTCTCAGACAGTCCTTTTGGATTTGACTGGGAATAAACGACAAGTAGTGTCAAAAACTTTGGAATTCACTTTTCCTTCGGATGTTGTAAGTGACAGTGAGAGAGTGCAGGTCACTGCTGTTGGTAAGAATTATCTTACTCTGTTGCTATCATTAGGGAATTAATTATGGCATTAATTGTTATTTAACTGCAATATAAATAGGTTGATGCATTAAGTCACAGTAATTTACCGTCATGCATTAGGATAAACATAGGGAGACCTTATGGATGGAGTGTTTTAATTCCTTTAATTTATTTAATTTATGCTAATATGGTGTTTGTAAGGTATTTTCAGAGTTAGAGATTGGATTTTAGTCAAGAAGGTCCTGCAAAGTTTGCTGGTATTCTGTTGTAGTTATGCTGTCTGCAGAATGAAACCTGTAACCTGACTAACTGTTGTTTACTGTGACACCGGGGCTTTGATAACTGCAGGTGAGAGAAGAAATAAATGAAGTTTCAAATACATACTACTATTGAAACATTTTCCTGGATTAAATAGATTTTAGTTTTATGGGGTTTTGTTGGGTTGCTTTTGGTTTTTTGGTGTTGTGGGGTTTTTTTTGGTTTGTTTGTTTTGTTTATTTTTTAATGGTAGCTGTTTGAAATTGCTCTGTGTTTGGAAAGGTCTGTAGGGAGTTGGCTCAGTGGGCATAAAGTTGATCAGTAGATGAAGTATCTTTTCTGCCTGCTTAGTGGTGTTTAGTAGAAACATTCCCAGTATATCATATTTTCTCCCAGTTTAGAGTATACCACCCTTTATGTGTGAGGTATGCATTTATTTGCAATAAGCTTTAGTTTATTTTGATTAAATTTTATCTTTCAGGTGATTTACTTGGGCCTTCTATCCATGGTTTGTCATCATTGATTAAGATGCCTTATGGCTGTGGTGAACAGAATATGATCAATTTTGCTCCAAATGTGTATGTTTTGCAATACTTGACTAAAACCAGGCAGTTGAAAGAGGATATTAGATCAAAAGCTGTGTCGTTTCTGAGAAAAGGTCTGTATGCCTTAAAGAAAGATGTTAGATTTTTAAGAACTCTTCCTAGTAAAAAGATACCTATGACTCTTCATCTGGTGTTTGAAATGTTGTTCAATTTGTGTCAATGAGAACTGGAAGAAAAACCATTGTTTCTTTTTTTTTCTCTTTATTCTGGGCTGACAGAATTAGGCAGTAAATTATTTTGTTTACAAGGGCAAGTTTTCTCAGAAAAAAAATGTTGGTTTTGTACAATTACTTTTTTTCAGATGACAAATGCATTTTAGAAGATAATTCATATGGATTTACAAGATGGTTGTTACTTCTTGTTTGATAAAACCCCATGTGAGCAGACATTTCTGATCTCTGCCTGAGGCACAGAGCTTTAAAATGAGTCAGTGAGCAGAGTGAACCACATTCATCCCCTGTCTTCAATGACACCATCCTGACATGTCCTTGTAGAGCTCAAGGAGTGGCATTTGCTCTCATGGCTGGCTTTTTTACCCACAGAAATTTTAGACTTGGTCAGAAGTGAACTCTGTGCTAGAAATCAAAAGCTGGAAAATTTTAGTTGGAAATTGTTGTATATTGGAATGGGGAGATACTCCAGAACATCACAAAGTCTGGAGACCACAGCTGCACTCTGGCTTTTGGATCAGACAGTATCTAACTGTGGTGTCCCACACGCGCCACGTGTCAGTCTCCATGCTGAGAGCCTGGTTCTCAGACAGCACTGACACCAGCCCCGTGTGAACTACACCCCTGCTAAAGCATCGTGATGACATTTTCAATTTTTGTTTACTCTCTCTAAGTCTTTTTTGTTTGATTTTTTTAAAGTTGTTGACATTTCCCTTGGAAAAGGCACAGCTCAAAATTAATTTTCCTTTCATCAAGACTCCAATTTTCTGTCAAAGCAGTTAAATGGTTTTTTTTTTATTATTATTTTTTAAACCCTTGCTACTACATGGTTTAGTTGAAAATTGCAGTGGGGAGGAAGAGATATGTTATGTAAACAGCTACTCTGAAGTTTGTAAGCAATCTATCACTCTTTTAAGACTGAGCTTTGGTATCATAATTTTCTAAAGTTTTCCAATAGTGGATTTATTTAAGTTGTTTCAAATCAAATGAATGCTTTGAAATTTAAATGTTTAAATGTCACTTACATACAAAGTGTATTGTGTTCTTAACTTCTTTCTGAGGCTTTGAATTGAGGTACGTGTTTTTAACACTGTAGGTGCCAAAACAATAACTATGCTGAAATACTTGTAACCTTAAGATAGAAAATAACCGCAATCTAAAAAATATTCTGGTATTTTTGCTTTATTTTAATAATTATTTTCTGTTGTTGCTCGATTTTTTTAAGTGTAATCTTCAAGTTGAAATTTAGCTTAAGATATAATTTTTATAGACTCAGTTTTTGAAAGGATTGTTATGAAGTTTAATTTAAAACATACTTTATTTCCCATGTCGTAATTCACCAAGTATTTGAAAAAGTAACCTCAGAATCTGAAGTAAATATAATTAATTTATGGCTAAATGCTTGTGAGAAGAAGGGATCATATAGCTAGCAGAAACTGCTATATGATCCTTCTTTTAGCAGTTTTATTTACTTAGAACAAAGGCAAAGCCAAAGAAAAGTTGCCCTTTAAGCACATTTCTTAATTCTGGTAATGACAAATCCCGTCTTTAAATCACTTTTTCTGAAATGAAAAACACCTGATACATCTGAAAGCTTTGTTGTTAGACCCAAAGAGGTAAAGATTTTGAGCAGAATTTCCAAGCTGTTTAAAATGTAAGATCCTTCAGTCTTGAACATCCTTCTGAAGTCCTTTCCATCTTGATACATTCCTCTTTCGGCTTTGTGAGCTCTTTTCAGTGAGCCTCCTACATCTCTTGGGTTCCAGCCAACCCTCTGGGAATAGTAGTGAACATCTTCATAATAGGATCCTTCTTTTCCTTGCCTTCCCACTTTTATGTGTTGACGTTTGAAGTATCATTTTTCACGTGTGATTGAGTGTCTGTTGGACCAAGTGCGGTGGTTTGCAGCCTCCAGGCCTCCTGTTCCAGCATTTCTGCAGGCGTTCCCATGTTAGATACGCTTGTGTTGGGAGACTTTTGCGTGACTGCAGCAGTGTTGGCGCTGAGACGAAAGCAAACAGAATGTAGGAAATAGCTGAATGATCTCTCTCTCTCTGGTTCTGCTCATCTTTCTGATCCCTCCCAGTCTTACATTCTGAGATGAATTTGTGCCTGTGTAAGGGCTGCTCAGCAGTCTTTGTTAAGCAGGCTGAAAGTTGTACTCTAGTGCTTTTACACTACCAGTAGGATGATGGTGATTATAATACTTATTGCTGTATATTGCCAGTTCTGCAAAGAAGCAGAAGACCTTGTTTTCAGACCTTGCAGTCAGATACTTTTGAAGAAGGAGCAGTCTATTTGTATATATAGATGTGTTTGTGCTCCTCATAGATCATTATTTGGAGGCTTAAACTTTGACAGTGACTTTTGCTTTTCTTGGAGAGAAATGGCACTCGTTCCTCCTTTTTTTCCCCTTCCATTTAAGAGTGTTTTACTTAGTATCATTAACTGAGATGACAGGTATGTCTGTGTCTGAAAGACTCACCAGTTTTAGTGATGTAATTACCCACTATCATGCTAAATACATAATAAACCTATAGTAAAGCAAAAATTTAGATTGCAAACTCTTCTAAAGAAGACTCAAAATCAAAATTTGTTGCTATTGGGGTTACATGGGAAGGTACCCAGTTATACTATAGTCACAGTTCAGATTCCCAGCTTTATATCTCATTCTCTTCTATTACAGAGAGACCTTAATTAGGAATTCATCTTACACTGGCACTTAGATTGAGGGACCAGGCCATTTGTTCCTCAGTAATTAGGGGGTATGGTTCACTCACTGTTTATGTACAGACAGGATAGTATGGAAGTGGGTGATTAATGAAAGGAAGGAACATTTTACAGGGTTGTAGCTGGATGGACCTCACTGGATGTATTTGTGTGAATTCATTTGTGTAGGACTTACTGATGGTTGCCTGAAAGTTTTTCTGCCTGATTCTGTATTGTGTGCATATCTATCAGGTCTTTGATTAATGAGTATACTTTCTTAGTTATAATAGCTAAAATAGTAAAACTAAGGGAAAAGACAAAGTGGAGGGAAAGAGAAGATGCCGTTACTGTTCTGGATACACAAATGGCAGGCAAGATGTCAGGGAAGAAAGGCTTTAGACACCAGAAACTACTGTGATTAGCAAATCATAGGAAGCTCTTCATTTCTAACATTAACGAACCCCTGGTTCTGTATTGGAAGTCATCCACGAGTGAGAATGCTGCTGGTGGTTGCGAGCAGTCAGTGAGCCTTTGAGGCCCTTTTATTTTGGATGTCCTGTAGCCAGGAGAAAGCTGCACTTGTTCTGGATATTGAAAAATCTTAGGATAACATTTGAAATGGTTCTTCTCAGGATTTCAGGACCTTCAGGTCTTTTGAAAATTTTCTCTTGTTTCAGAACAGCCTCTTCCAACTTGCTTTTTCTGATAGCAAGACTATTGATTTGACAAAAGCCACCTGAAGAAGAGGTCTGGTTTTCCAGCAGCACTTGTAGCCTTGCTCTTCCAGCTGGACAACAGTTTTTGCTTGTTGTTCCTTTTATGCTGTAAAGATAGAGCATTTCTGTAGGTACACAAGATCCCCAAAGTGATGAAAGCACTGAACTATAGCTGCATCTCTGCTCTACTCTCACTGCTCTGGTCCTGGAACCCCGGGTGTCTGGGGGCACATCTCTGCACTGCTTGAGTGGCTGATGAGCAGCAGCAGGAGTTTCTGGTTCTCCTTTTGTAGATGGATCCTTTGTGTTACTGCTGCCTGCTTCCTCATCATCTTCTGCATGGTCTTGTGTGTTCCTGCATATTTGTGAGGTGTTTTAAGAAATAGAAGCTTCAGTTCTGCCCTTCTCAGTCTTAGAAAGTGCCTTATTTCATATCATCGTTTCAGTTCCAGTTTGTGCTGGAACCCGCATGAGAGGAATGTGTTCAATACCTGTCTCTACTTTTCCACTTCAGGCTACCAAAGAGAGCTGCTTTTCCAGAGGGATGATGGCTCTTTTAGTGCCTTTGGAAATGAAGATCCCTCTGGGAGCACATGGTGAGTAGTTCTGCCAGAATCATTGTGGAATTTTAGTATTTTAGATACTTTCCCTGCATCTGAAAAGTTTTTGTGAAGCTGGTAAAAGTTTCCAGCTGTATTAGCCTTCTGCCTGGTTTTCATTAGGTGTTTAGGCCAACTCTAAGGTCTTTCTTGCTGGATAACATATTGTCAAAGCCATTATTAGGGCGAGGCTTTTTAATTTTGCAAAAAAAAAAAAAAAAAAGATGAATTATTTTAACCAGGGAAATAGTTTAGTCTGAAAGTTTTTGCTGTTGCTTTCCTCAAAAGAATGAAGAATAACAATTGAATTAGTTTTTCTTGCACTTGACTGAAACCATTTAGGGCTATGTGATCATCCCTGCTTCAAGCAGATTTTCAGTTATCTCTGTACTGGAGGCTGAAGACTGACTGAGACATTTTGTAGGGGGTGAGCAGAGTTACTGGTGGTAAAAATTTTGTTCTACTTGCCTCTCTCACATTTCCTTTTATTGAGACTATAAGCACAGCTGAAAAAATCTTTACAGTGCTGTGTTTCACTCCAGGAAGCATACAGAGCATAGTTGTGGAAGCCAGATAGATAACGGAGACAGGTTCCACCACTTTGTTCAGCTAACCCTTGCTCACTTTAGATGTACTTATGTATTCCAGTACATGCTTCTGTCTTTGCTTAGAACCATCCCAGTTACTGTGCCACTGAAAGAGACTTTCTTCTGGAGTCAGTGGGCATCTTTCATTGATATCAGCAGGATTTGCCAGTACTGGCAACTCTAGTACTTAAATAGTTCAGTGACAAGTTACCTGAATGCACATTTGGAAAGACGGAGTCGAGAGATAATTTGGGATTATTAATAATAAAACAACAAAGGTTGTTTCAAGGATGTCATTACAGGGATAGTGGTGGTAATTAACATCACACTCATAACTGCATTACTTTGTAAACTATAACTTCTGTCTAGCAGCAGAAGGCAGGAGAGCAACCTTTGAATAAAGATATACATGTGCTGGCAGACGTAGAATCTATACTCTGTATTTATTTCTGAAGCACAGCAGATGGAGAAGGGGTGCTCTTCAGGAACAAGGATATATCTTCATTTTTTGGTGGATTAAGTTTAGTCTACTTGCTTATCTGGGTGAGGCATTCATTTTACTCTGCTTGGGAGGGGTGTGTAGAACACCTTATGCTTTACAATATTCTTACATCATCTGAAACAGAGGAAGCTGTAATGCCTGGCTAATTTTGACTTACCTGATGAATCTTTTCCCCAAGGTTATCAGCTTTTGTATTGAGATGTTTCCTTCAAGCTCGTCCATTCTTAGATATTGACGAGGATGTACTCATGGATACAGCTAAATGGATTGTCCGTCATCAGAAATTAAATGGGGAGTTCCAGGAGCCTGGGAAAGTGTTACACAGTGATCTTCAAGGAGGCACCAGTAATCCAATTACTCTCACAGCTTACATCATGTCATCCCTCCTAGGGTTCCCAGATAAACAGGTATTGGAATTCATAAGTATGATTCGTAGTTACAGGAACGCTTCATAAATTTTCATAGTACATGGCAAACACTTGGTACTTTTAAAGAAATAGAGGGATATTTGAACACAGGCAAAATTTAACCTCATTTTGTTGAACATCCTTTAACTATTCAAAACAATGCAAAGTTGTGTTAAGCCCTTCAATTTTGTATTTGCAAAATCTAAAGGCAGTTTCTGTTAGCAAGAATATTGTCATGACTTTAGTCCAAGAACTTGCAAAGAAATTTCTTGGGGGAAACTAGTCTTAAAGATGTTAAGTAATTCCAGTTGATTTAATTGAAATTACTCATTTTCATAAAAGACAGTGCCAGATCAAAAGGCTTGCCTTTGAGGTTCGTGTCTGTGACTCTGAAAGAGATTTCTCATTATTTTTTGGTCATAATTTTTCTGGTTCTATACGAATTTTTCTTTTACATTTACTATTCCAAGATCTATTTTATTCACTGTATATTCTTCAATATTATCTTCATTTCCAGCATGCTTATGCCATCAAGACTGCTACAAACTTTCTAGAAGATAAATTAGGTGAAGGCATTTCAGATAATTACACATTGGCACTTGTGACATATGCATTGTCCTGGGCAAAAAGTACAAAAGCAAAGGAAGCACTGAATATGCTGAACCAGAGAGCAGAACACCAAGGTACTGCACAAGTATCTTACTCAGTTGTACAGACAGATTTTTGTCAAATTGAAAAATGCCTATCATATATCTAGAGCTGTATATTCAGAATTCAGATCTGTTCTGAGTATGATATAGAGAATTAGCTAAGAAATTCTAAGACAGCCTTAATGAGAAGTGTCCATAAATGAATGACGATTCACAAGAAAGCTTGTGCTTTCAGTCTCAGTGTTCCTGATAGGAGTACTGGGATGCTGTTGAAGAACGACTTGTCAGTTTTCCTATTTTGTTATGCACACTCGTAAGATCAGCATGGTTAAAGAGGGGTAGATGGATGAAGTTAACTATTCCAGTGTAGTTTGGAGAGATCAGGAGGGTGTTGGGGGCTAATGAGTATTAGAATGAAGAGGTGAAGTGTTGGACTTCTGTAAGGCAATACAGAGGTCTGTTGCACTTTCCCTGAGGACCTGTCATCTCAGTATGTTTAATGTCTTTCAAGTTTAGCACAGCTGAATTCTTCTTCCTAATTTGGGGGAGGAACAGACCATATGGAGTATAAGAAATGGAAGTTTTTGGCTCAAAATAGTAACTGTCCTCTTGAAAAATCCAGAGGAATTCATGTTGTAGCCTAGCAACGGAGCCTCTTGAGTGTCCCTCTATGTTTACTGAATTAGGCCTTTTGGACAGTCACTTCTGGGACGAGAAGTCATTTTTTTGGGAAGGATCCACTCAAGAATGAGTCTAGTGAGCAGCTGTGCTGCCTGAGGTGCCTTCTCTAGTCCTGAGAGAAAGGAGCACTGTAACAAGGTGGCCTTTTCACAAGGGCTCTTTTATGTGAGCACTTCAGGCTGACAAGGAAGGGATCAATGTAAAGTTCACTGAAATCAATTGAGTGACTGTTTGGACTCCAGCTTTTTTTGTATCTAGAGTCAAACATTGCTAAGGAAGTACTTAAGTCAGTCCTTCATGGAACACATGCCTAAACTTTGATTTCATAGATCCTTGCTAGGGCCCACGTGTAAGCATTAATGAAGAGGTTTCCCCTAAGACTTTCCCAGAAATCCAAAGACTTCAGTCTGTGGATCTGAGGTTATTATTGGTTCTTTTTACAGGAGAATTTCGTTTCTGGGTAACACCTGCTTCTGAAATTTCTGACTCATGGCAGCCACGGTCCATTGATATTGAACTTGCAGCATACGCTCTGCTCTCTCACTTTCATCAAGACAGATTAGCTGAGGGGATCCCTATTATGAAATGGCTAAGTCATCAAAGAAATCACCTTGGGGGATTTTCATCTACTCAGGTAATACCTTGTCTTAAGGGGCTTTGCTATACTTTCTAAACTAGCAGTGTATATTTAAAAATAAAAAAAAAAGGACCATTTTTTACATAGTAATTACTGAGTTTTGTTTTGCTGTAGCTACCTTGGTTACGTACAAGCCTGCGTTATTGGCATCTTACTCCTGGACTGCCAGTTCTAGTATTTTTGGCAAGTCTAATAAAAAAGAGAATTAGAGGGAGACCTTCTTTACATAACGTATTAATAACAAAACAAATTAAGAAGAAATAGTGATGCCCATGGAAAAGTAATTAAACATATTTTCGAAATAAGTATGATGAAACATCTATGCTTACTTTCTTTCCAAGGAGAGAAACCTCTTTTTATTCTTACCATGTGCGGGTCCTCAAACTCCTGAAAGGCTATTAACTTAGCGTTTAACTAAGGGGAGTAGGTTTTAGAAGAACAGCCTAACCTAATCCCTCTGTTGGCAGTTGGTCTTAACTTAATAATGTACTTTGTCCTTATTATTGCATAGATTTTTGATGGGCCATGAAATTTGGAAGATCTTCACTATCTCCAGGAGGTTTCCATGTTATTAAAGCCACATCTTATAAGTTGTGCTGGCATCCAAAAAAATTAGATAGTACTTTGGATTGCACTGGTTTAAACTAGCTTTTAAATTAACTGCAAATGCTGGTCACAGTAAAATGCTGCTTGGTACCAAGGTGTACAGGCTATCCTTCATTATTTTCAGATGTTGGTTAGTATTAATCTGAGAGAAATATGTTCTGAGTAAAACGCAATTTAAGAACCAGGTGGGTTCCCCTGAGTTATTAGTGCTTTCCTAATGTGTTAATTCTTGCTTATTTTTTGGAGAAGTTGATTGAAGCACTAAATGAGTTAACAAAATCTTATTCTTCAGAAACCTATTTTATGTAAAAGTTTGAAAATCTAGCAACATATCATTTACCCTTGAGGGTAAAATTAAGAAATTAACTTAATCATTTTGTTCTTCCATAGTCTAAACTGTTTTGATCTCAAAATTACTCCAGTGTCTTCCTAGATGCCTTTTTTAATTTGTAGAAATGACTCCATAGTTTTTTACGTAACTTCTAAGATCTCTTTAAAAGAGTTTATTACATAAGAAACTTAATATATTGTTGAACAATAAGGAGGAAAGTATTATGTTGCATATGTGATGCTTTATGAGTTAGGGTGTGGTAATTCACCATAATCTGTATACATGGTGCAGTTTACTGGGAATTTGCAGTTGCTAATCAGCTGATCTTTCTGGATTTTAAGAAATCAGTGAAGCAGGTCATCTCACACAAGGATGTGGCATGGGAAGGAGAGTGGGTTTGTTACCTGTTAAGAGTAAAAAGTCAGCACATGCTGGCCCCTTAAGGTATGGTACCGTCACCATGTTGTAGGGAATGAATTCCTGTTATGTTAGAATTTTGTTACTAGAAGTGGCCTAATAGTAAATCAAGTATCTGTATGTCAAGCCTGAAAGGCCAATTTCTTCACTCTGACTGGTTAAAAGTAAGTGCAAAATGAACTGCATGAACAGCAAAAATCCCTGAGAAGATTAGAGACATTAATTTAATTACTGTATTTGTTCCCAGAAAATAGTGGATGTTAAAATTCTCATTCCCTAAACTGTGCTGGACCAAATGCTCAAACTCCACCTCTTGTGTTCAAAACCTGGAGAGCTAAGCCTACAATCACGCACAAAGGTGAAAAAAAAGAATTTTAGATACATATATGCCAGTGTGTTTGTAAGTATATTTTGCAGTGGTTAAACAATTGCACAAAACCTTTGGATCAAATACAGAGTGTAAACTGGGCTGAAACCCTTTGAAATTGTTGTTGAGTGTCTGATAAAATTAATTTCAGCCTTTTTTTAAAATAAATGTTAATAATTTTTCAGACTTGTAGCTTGTCAATGATGAACACACCCTGAACAACTCCTCTGCAGTACTGAATATTTAATGCATAGTCACTAAATAAATCTAGGAAGTAGCAGTATCGTTACTTTCCTCTGTGTTTTTCTCCATGGTTGGTGTGGTGTGTAATCTTGACTCTTGTGTTTTTCAGCTTGTCAGGTGTTCTAGGTACCTTGCACAAGAGGAAAACTTCCTTAGCTGGGTCCCACCTCATTTTCCATTTCCACTGTAGCTAACTTCTTGCCTTGTGTTGCTATCTCTCTTCTGTGCTGGGACCTTCCTGCCAGGGGAATCCAGAGATGTGGAGATGGCTGCATGAAGACTCCAGCATAATCAACAAATGGGTCTATGCAGGAACTACAAGCTCCCCAAGGCATGGTCTGTGTGCTGTGCCAGCTGCTTCTTTTCAATACTGAAGGGTTTCTTTCTCTCAACAGGACACAGTGGTGGCTCTACAAGCCTTGAGTCTATTTGCAGCTCTCACTGCAGCAAGCAAAACAGAAATGGATATAACAGTGACAGCCCCTTCTTTGGAAGTGCCAGAAACATTCTCAATTGATACTCGAAACCGTTTCCTGCTTCAGGCCAAGGAGGTACTGTAAAAAGTGAGGAATACTTTTGTAAAGTCTGCTGACCGAAAGTACTTTGAAAATACTGGTTTACTCATCTTTCTTCCAGATTCCCCCTGCACAACAAATGACAATTACAGTGTCAGCGGAGGGAATGGGATTTGCTGTTTTTCAGGTAGGCAATGCAGGCAATCAGGTAGGTATTCTTGCTAGAAATATGCTTTCTGCAAGGAAAGTGTATTTTGGAAGCTTTGTAGAACATGTTAATAGGAACAGTCTTCCAAAATGTCTTAAAACAGTAGCAAAGCAGTTTACTAATTGAGGAATACTGTGAATGAAATATGGACATATTCACGTTATTATTCTGACAAGTGGTCTGGCCTTTTAAGTAATGCTGGATGACTGACAGTTTTGGGGCACTTCCGTGGGCCAAAGCTGTATCAAAGCAATCTTCTCCTCCTGTGGAACTGCAATGTCCATTTGCAAGACAGAGGACTGCAGTGGTATGCTGGCAGGCACAGATTTCAGAGTAAAAGAGGTGTGTGGACTTGGCAGAAATGCCACATTGAGAACCTGTGGTAAACCATAATAAAGCACAGATCAGTAGAGAACAAGATTGCACTGCTAGTTATAAGAGTTTTCCTTTTATTGAAATAGAATGCAAGAAAAACTAAAAATAAGAGATTATTACAGCCAGGTTCTCTAGCAATTTTTACAGTGTTCTGAAATAGCATGAAAAACAGAGTCAAGGGATCCTGCAAACTACAAATAATAACAGACACTTAGCATCGACCAAAAGTGAGGGCGTGGCCGAGAGTGGAAGGAGAAATACCATATCAGAAGAAAACAGTGTTGGATCTAACTTGATATGGCCAGCAGTGGATCTCACTTCCCTGGTGCCCTCTCCATGATAATGGGTTGGAACCACACAGGCGAAAGAGAAGGCCTTTGAAAAGCTACAAATAATGCAGAAATACTAGTCTCTGAGCATGAGAGACTCATTTTATTCAAAGTGCAAACTTAAAGTTGCCGACTGTGTCACAAAACCAGAGTTCCTACTGGACTCCTAGTCATACTTGAGAAAACTGATCTAAGGCCACCTTTAATTGTCTCCATGTTTTATGCCAGGTCAGATTCCATCTCAAGTTCATCCAATCTGTCCTTCACTTTAGTGTTCTTATGCATCTGGGAAGCAAAAAATGCCTGATGATGGTTGGTAAATATCTTTATCTTTGGGATAAAGACCTTTTCAAAGAAGTCTTCACAGGTGCCTTTCAGCAGTGAACAGCAGCTGGACATACACCTCATTCATTCACCACCAGTCTGCAAAACACACAATGCCATAAATCACAACCCATGTTTATTAATTCCCAGAAGTACAAATGAAGTTTACAGTGAAGTTCAAAAGTTTCAGAGTATGATTTAGATTTAGGTTTGTAGGCCAAGATAGGAATGAACATCTCAGCAGGACTGCCTTACCACATCTATGGTTTCAGTGTGTGTGTGTGGAATGTAACAAAGTGGAGCTCCAGAACAGTTAAGACTACTTAACCCTAATAATTGTTGAGAACTACTCCCTAATACTAAGTCAGCTAATTTGTCAGGTGAGCTGATCAAAAACTTTTCAGCAAATTGTTTCTTGCTGGAAGACAGTGATACATTGAAATTTCATACCTTTTTTGAAAACACCTTGGTTCCAATTACGTTATTTCCAGCAGGAAAATTTTACATTCAAACCAGCATGTCTGGTGAAGACTGGGCAGAAGTCTTCCACCAAGAATAGCCAGTTGACTGTGGTGGGAGCACTCCCTGGGGGTGTATAGCATCAGGGTTTAAGTTCCCGGTTTGTTGCATGAACGTGGAAGTGTGCTCACAAAGAACTGCTGTTCAGGAACCAAGGCTAATGAACCTTGTTCATTTAGGTCACTGTGCTGTCACCTCTTTTCCTGAAGCTTTGAGTCATAGATGCTGTGACTTGATTCAGAATAGTGCACTTCACACCCTGGAGTAGTTCCTCCAAAACCTTGTCTTTGCTGAGATCAGTTCTTTCCTTCTGCTTTCTTTGGCAGGTCTGGTATTCTGAAAGAAAGAGCACTGAGGACATTGAATGAGATTTCTCTTTTTCCCAGACGCAAGCTAGGTCTGGATCAGATTTAATAAATCAGATAGCATATGACATTGCAATCACATTTCTTCAGCTGTGTTTCATTGTATTGGGCCTGCCAGAGTACAGTGGTAAGAATCACTGTTCTGGGATTTGACTTTCTTGCCAAATGTAGCATGTCAAAACAGTAATTCATTTAAATATCACACAACACAAGATTAAATCCATTAATGGAAACGTCTGCTTTCCCAACAGAATGGATTCTTAGGAAAAACCTTTTTTTTTTTTTTTTTTTTTTTTGGTGAAATCTCACTGTCTGTGTGTGCAAGTTGGCAGTGCATTCAGTCCTGATCCTTCAGGATCTCATGAAATGTATTTATTTTTGGATATTACGATTGCAAATGCAGACATTTATTTACAGCTTTTTGGTCCTGCTGTCAACCAAGTTTCCTAGCTCATCTCTCCATTATGTGAGTATATATCATGGGTGACCTAAGACACTGACTCTGCAAGAGAGAGAAGAGGATGGGTTGGGGTATTATGAGAGAGGCTCTAGAGAAAGGAGTCAAAAAAGCAATCTTCCCTAGCAGGCCTGCTGAAAATCTTGAAAGAAACACCTCTCTGCTGTCTAGAATGACTGTGAACTGTTCTTGACGCATGACTAAAATAATTGGCATGGGCCCATGCCTTCTTGGAAGGAAGGAGAATGCTGCTGAAATCCAGAACTACCAACTAGGGGAGGGTGGGACAGGCTCAAACAAGGGTGGGTATGGGAACCCCTACCCATACTGTATCCACCCACCTGTGGATAGGTGAACAAGATTTCCTTGATCTCCTGATCAGATGTAGAGAGGGAGTGAGGAAAAACCCTCGGAATCCCCTGTTACTCATTACTGGAAGCACTGACCATTTTTTCCACTCAGTGCATTTTTACTAGGCTTAAGCAGGGAACCGAATATTATTTAGTGTGATGGTGCTGTAATAGGTACATGATGAAATGCACACTTATTTCTGCATTACCATTTGAATGGATGTTAAGTACTCAAAGAGGGACAAAAAATATTGGAGATGTTTTCATTGAATTCACATCCTCAGTCAAGCTCATTTATGCTGCTAGTTGAAGAAGGATAGGCATTGATTAGGGCACTATAAATGTACCATATTTTTAGAAGTGTAGGGTAGTTGATAGTGTCAGCTACTATTATAAGCATCACTAGCTTTTAATTTTCTCTCCTTGGGTCTCTCACCAGAACTGGTTGCACTATTCACAAGACTGGACCAGTTCTGCCTTTAGCTTTGGCAGTTGTGTTTTAAAAGTTAAGGAATGCAGTTGGTCATTTTGTTAATTTAATGTGAGTTTCTGTATAATAGCCTTCTGTCCTCAAAGTGAGTGTGTATATAAAAGAAGGCTTTAATTAAACTCTGTGTTGTGAAAACATTTTCCTTCATTGTCAGGAGAAATCGGGAAAAGAAATTCAGACCATAACAGCAATAACTTACTCCATGAAAATACTAGCTGATTGACCTGTTCAGTATGTGGTTTCAGAACATCCTGCCTTGGCAGTAAATTCTCATTCATTAGCTTTTTCTGGCAAAAGTTAAAACTGTTTTGTTTCTATGATGACAGATTGTCGAGGCACTGCTTTTTGCATGCCTTTAACTGGCAGGCTTTCTATGTTGGTTTCATCCTTGGTACTGCCTTCTCCTGTGGAGCAGTTGTACGTGATAAATCTTCACAGTCGCCCTGAGTGCCTGTACAGAATTGGCTCTACACTACACAACGTGCTAAATTCAGCAGTGTTGGACAGGGCAATGGGAAGTATGTGTAGAGACTGAAAGAAGGAGCATAGTTTTTGTATCAAGAAGTGAGAGAGATGGCAGCAAAAGCAAAAATCAGAAATTAAAGACTCCTCTGTTTGCACAGACCTATAATTGACTAGCTAACCTATAACTTGGGACAAGCCTCTATCATGCCTTTAAATTTGGATTGACAGTTTTCCGTTTGCTACCTGAAACCTTTGTAGAAGGACTGTGATTTTTCAGAAGCACTCTTCATTCCCTTTTCTTTAGCCAAGCAAAATGCATGTTGGGGTCTTGCAAGGGGATTTTTGCCTCTTTCTACTTATTTTTCTACTAAAATCAAAGAAGAACCCTCTCACCATGCTATGTGTTTTATCTGGATGACTGAGGGAATGGATAATGATTGTTGTCATGACAATCTGGTGAAGTTGTCACTGACTGGAAAAGGGGAAATATAAGACCCATTTTTAAAGAGGGGAAAAAATTAAGACCCCAGAAACTACAGGCCGGTGATTCTTGCATTGGTGCCTGGCAAGATCATGGAGTGGATCCTCCTGGAAACTATGCTAAAGCACATAGAAACTGAAGAGGTGATTTGTGACAGCTAACATGGCTTCACTAATGGCCAACTGTGCCTGACAAATTTTTTTTGCCTTCCACGACAGGGTTACAGTATTGGCAGAGGTGGGAAGAGCAACAGCCGTCATCTGTTTGGACCTGTACAAAGCATTTAACACTGTTCTGCGCATCCTTGTCTCTAAACACAGGCTGAGAGCTCTGTCCTTTAGATAGACCAAATCTGTAGTTTTATCTTTGTACAGATGAACCAAATGATGAAACTATTTAACTGTAAGAAGGCTGTGGTATTCTGAGTTTGGAGTAACGTGCTATTCCTCGTCTGGTTTGAGTGTGTGAATGCAGTGACATGAAGACCGATGACATATTCTGTACATACACTATGTATTTGCTCTTGCTCTGCTTTTATATACAGCCTCTCTTTTAACCTGGTTTTATTCATCCTTTTTCGCACTGTCAGGAAGTAACTCACTATAAACCATCAGACAGCTACTAGGGAGAAAATTGTTGGTTGGCCTCCATCTCCCTTGTGTTTGCCTCAATTGTGTTCTGCTAATTCATAGGTTCTGCTGCATTTTGAAGTGTTCAAAAAGGGTATTTTTTTCACAGAATTCCTATGGAACTGATGTGCAGCTGTCAGACTTGAATCTGACTGTCAGACTCAGATTTGAGTCCACATGTGTTTTCTCATCTGAACACTCCTCTGGTGTTACACTGTTAGCAACTTAGTCTTTTAAACACTCTGATTTGCTTTACATGTCACCTCACGTCTGTACTTGAAATCCACAGCTCAATGTTGTGTACAACACAAAACACACCGATCAGAGGCTCAGATCTGTCCAAAATCAAGAAGCCTTTGACTTGAATGTTGATGTAAAGGATGATAGAGACGATAAAAACCATTTAACTTTGAATGTGTGCACAAGGTAGGTAAATCAGTTGGAGCATCTTATACACATCTTTGTATATACCAATTCTAGATTACTTTAAATAAACTAAATTATCCATTTGTTCATATGTATTTACTAATGTATGGGATGTAAATGTATAACTGAAGAGAATAAAACTTGCTTTGCACAAATGGTAGTAGTTAAACTAAGAAGCAATTCATAAGTCACTTTTTTCTGGCCAGGTGATATTTTTTTCCTGGTATGCATAAAGATGGAGGTATGTGGAAAAGTTTGTATGAAATACAAGAAAAAAACTCAAAGGTTTCTTTGGTGCAAGTGCTTTTGGGCTATAGGGATGAGTGTGGACAGACTTGAAAATTGAACCAGTATCTTCCACATTCTAACTTGTAGTAGCAAACTGTGACAAGTGCCTGTTACTCTTACCTTTCAAGAAAAGAATCCTTTGCTTTTGATATAGAGGTAGATAGGTTTTTTTGTAAAGAGAGAAGGAAGTTCTGAAGTGCTGAAAACACCATGAATTAAAGCAATTATTCTTTGGTCATCTATATGATAAACTTTGCTCAGAACAATTTTAGCAGGAGTCAAAATCCATATTTACATACTGATAAACTCACATTGCCTTATTGTGCAACTAACTTTGTGGTCTTTCATTTACCAGTATTAAAGAACTTGGTAATAGAATACAATACATGATTCTAGATTTGAAAGAGGTGAAGAGTTTTCCACTCAGGCTAATTCTGTTCTTTTTGCTGAACAATAGGGAGGGGGGCAGGAGGATATGGGAGAGTGTGTGCGTCTGGGATGATGTTTCTTGTTCAGTAATCAGCTACTAAGAATTGAGGTGAGACTGCTCAAGTATTATCTTGGGAACCATAGAACAGCCAGCTGGTGTTACCTGGATAGAATCTGGATCACGTGAGAATAGGCAGCATTGAACTGCATATTCCTAGGTCAGCCAGTCAACCAAGTTATTTCTTTGACTGCTTTGTGCCTCCGTTTTGCTTGCTGTGGAAGTGTTCATACACATATTTAAAAGGAATATTTGAAGGTGTTTATTTTCTGGCAGTTTCTTAGTATGCACGTCCTACTGAAGTTAAAGACCACTGCATATTTCATACGAAACCCTATAGGGCATTTTATCTCTCTCTATATATTTATGGTTTTTATCTTCTATCTTTTATTATCAACAAGGATGTTGTTGAGATGACTGTATTTGTTGTATTTAAGGATTTCATCTGTTTGTGAATACTTCCTCTAGAAACACTGTTTTCTTCTTGTGACATTATAATGGGTTCCTTGTAAGTGCAAGATTTGCAAAGTACCACCTAATCCACCGTGATTACTGTTACATGCCTTTCATCCATGCCCTCTTTTTACTATTTATTTAAACTTTGTGCACTGTGTGCCTAGAACTATTCTTATACTCTGCCTACTACAACAGAGCTGTGACTGGAGATGGAGCCTCTAGGTGACACCATCATACAAATAATCAGCTATAGAGAATATGATTTCAGTACAGAGGATTGATTGAATTTAGGAAATAGCCAGCAGGCATAAAGCCAGAGCTCTGTTTGTATATGTTTCTGGTATCCAGTTCAGTGACGCAGATGGTGGGCAGAGACACTAGAATACATGAGAGCTCTTGAAACAGAAGGGGCTTGTTCTCTTTTAAACTTTTCTATGAAGTCAACAGTGTTCTAAAGTGTAGCACAAACTCCTGATATGTAAAGGGCTTACATGCTGGGTTTGGGGTAAGTCTTTTCTGAGCAATCTGACTTTCTAGCTAAGACCTTTTACTTAAAAACACAGAGAAGAAGTGCGCCATTTCTCTGGGAAGTCTCTAGGGTGATGATGCTTTAATT
Organism: Corvus hawaiiensis; assembly: GCF_020740725.1. Classification (NCBI taxonomy): domain Eukaryota; kingdom Metazoa; phylum Chordata; class Aves; order Passeriformes; family Corvidae; genus Corvus; species Corvus hawaiiensis. The sequence goes on from NC_063215.1 coordinate 32,217,850, forward strand.
GCAAAGTGTTCAAAGAATGGGGGAAATCTAGTGACATTAAAAAGCTGCCTCAACTTGGAACATTTAGTTAGTTCCAACATTAGTTCCATCAACTCTTATTGTGGAAAGTGGACTGATACAACTTTGAGTAAGTCTGTTTAAATTGCTTAGGCTACGGCTTCATCTCTGATTGCTTAGCTTGATAGACTAGTCATCTTCCTCTTCTTTTCCCTATAAATTGTATATATAATATATGCATTATCTATATTCCTAAATTAGTTTAAAGTTGGTCTACTTACGATCTTCTTAACATGATGTGGCTTTCTAGTAGAGAAACAAAAAGAGGTAAATATAGAAAGACTGCTGAAATCTCAACGAGTGGGTATGTATAGTCTAGCTATGGGTATGCATCTAGCTGTGGATGTACATAGTCAGGTACTGAAGGCTTCAACTTCACAATTCTTTTCTTTCTTTAATCTAGAGAATATCCACCTTCTCTCATCCAGCTTGGTAGTGGTTGGCTATGGTCATCTTAACTGGGTATAATTTATGACACTAGAGCAGGTGATGCCTCATTCAAATTGAAGTGGTTCTTGGTTAGAGGAGCTAGCTCACTCTCTGGGAGGCAGTGCCAGTTTTTTCTCAGTCTTACTGCCTGCATACCTTTTCCAGACATGGGAAACTTGATTGCTGATGGTTCCATTTACTCTCTCATTTCTGCTTTCTGCCTACACTAGCTTGGTGTTGTTTTCTCTTCTTTGCATCATCTGTGAGAGGGTCTCACCCTGATCTCATATTGCTGAAGAGCAGATACATAAAGTTCAACTGAAAACATTATGAGTTTTCTTCAGGCACAAGTTTCAAGTCTGTCTTTCTCTTACTGGTCATTCTTGCATGATGATTTTTTTTTTCTCCTTTTTTTTAAGAGACTGTGGAGTTGAAGAGATGGTACCACAACCCACCCCCAAGGCTGCCTCTCCTCCTTTTTGAGAGCCAGATCCTCCTCTTAACTTCTAGGGATATATCTAATTCACTTCTTGACAGTACCAAGGTAGTTTGGTTGCCTGTTGGTGTTTTAGTAGCACCCCAGGCTGGCTAGACAGCTTGGGTATTTTATTCCCCTCTTATTGGTAATTATGCAGAAATAATTACATCCAGTTCCAATTCAGTTATTTGTTTTCAATAGCAGCTACTTTGGCACAGCACATCATCGAACAGATGGTTTCATTTGTTTCTAATCTTAGGAGCCAGCTGAAGTCAGCAATTGTGCTGTATTTCTTTCAAAGTTGTATCTGCCTTGAATCAGCCAGGCTTAACAGCATTGCTTTGAAAGCAACTCTTCTCTTATATATTTTTTTAACTACCCAGCTCTACAAAGAAAGAGTTTAATTACTTTCAATACTGCCAGGGTTTTGAAATGAGGATTGGAGACGCTTCTGTTCTGGCAGAACAATAACAATTTACCTGCCATGCTAAGGCCGGGGAAACTTCTCTGCTACCTGCTTTATTTAAAGCAGTAGAATCTTTTGCAGGTTATTTAGGTGACACTTGTAGCACAGAGCACCATAAATATATTTTGATACATCTGTTAGGCACCATAGTGTGCAAGGCTTGCTCAATAGAGCAAACCTTTCTACTCCAGCATCTGGTTTTCACATTGGAAGAAGATGTAATAATAAGCGTTATTTAGGAAAAAAGAAGGGACTGGACTTATTAAATCTTTTTCCAAATATGCATTAATAACATGGCTATGCATTCTAAAAACTGAAACTTTGAGAAATAATTTGGTGATGACTTTGTTAATGGAACCATCAATCTCTATGAAGAAAATAGAAAAAGGTTTGGGAGACTTCTTTGGTGTATACACCTGTATTTTGGCCTCCAGAATGAAAAAAAGCAAAACAAAGCGTGCATAAGAGGAAATATATATATTTCAGTACAAGAATTCCTACAGCAGTTAGTTAATTGCCTCTTTAGAAACATGCTTAATTGAAATAATTTCTGCGTATTTGTAATATAAACTTGGAGTAATAGATGCCGATTGAAAGTTCCTCCTGATGTTGGTGTAGTCTCTCATATGATTCATGTATTGCAGTTTTCTCAGTGCTAAACCAGCTTTTGCATATGTGGTTAAAATTAACAGGCAAAATAATTGAGAAATTAATTATTAGCTCTTTATTATTAGAAATTTCCTTGGTAGTATTTTGTTCCATTTGTTTCCTAAATATTCTTAAGCATTATTACTACGTTTTTTGGGATTTAAAGATGATCAAACGTTTTCTTTGGAGAGTGGGCTACTGTATTTCTACTAAAAGTATCTTTGTCTCTGTGCTTTGAAAAGGTACTTTGGCTCTGGCACGGCTTCCAGAAGTGGTATGGTCCTCATGGAGGTTGGCTTACTCAGTGGTTTCTCTCTGTCACCAGATTTTGTTCCATTAGACAAGACAGTTAAGAAGACGGAAAAAGACAATGGAAAAGTCAACCTATACTTAGACTCTGTAAGTTGGAAGTAACAAAAAAATGTGTTTGTGGTGATGTTAATCTTGATTCTAACATTGTTAGGCTTAAATTTGGAACGACGTTATGATTGTATTCTTTGGGGAAATCAACATCTGCTATTTATGTTGAATTAATAGTTCTTCTATTTTTTGGTGAGACTGCTTGGATAGGTGCAACTCAGTTGTATTTGTAAGGGGTTTCTGAATTAGGCCTCTTAAAAATCACACATAAGAAGGCAGACATTTCAAGAAGTCTGTAATTTGACCAAAAGACTGCAAATGAGATAAGCATCTTCCTATGCATCCTGACTCTTAAGCCTTTAGAAATGGACTACTGCTGAGCTAAAAGTCCTTACCTCTTCCATGAAGCCACCATCCCCAGGGTTCTCAGGGTGTTTCTCTTTTTTCCTAGCTAAACGAAACACAGGTTTGTGTGGATATTCCAGCTGTGAGAGACTTCAAGGTGGCAAATATCCAAGATGCTTCAGTGACTGTAGTGGATTACTATGAACCTAGTAAGTGTCAGTCATTTCAAATGGGACTTAATTATTCAGAAGTTTAAAAGAAAGTTTTTTCTTGTAGAAATAGGAGAAATTTTAGTGAAGAGAAAGCTGCATTGAACTGTCGTCTTTTTGGACATGAACATGCCCAATTTGCTAACAAGTAGTAGTGTTTTCCCATACCTATTGTCCTAATGGGTTGGTTCCTCAGTTGGTCCAAACTCTGGCCCAGTGTGTTCCCAAAACTGTCAAAATGAAGCAGGAACTTCACTGTGATTCACTTACCAAGTTAATAATTACCTCTCGAGTAGCTTTACCATCTGTTTCTTACTTAAACTAAGAGTCCTTCACTGGAGAAAATGCCAATGTTTTGACTTCTGTTGTTACCTAAAAAAGGTGTACATTGGAAAAACAGTTTCAAAGGGGTTTTTTTTTGGGGGGGGGGGGGGCAGAGGGAAGTTTGGGTTTGTTTGTTTGGTGTTTGTTTTTTTTTTTAATTGGTTGTTGTTTTGTGGTTTTTTTTTTAGTTGGTGTTTTTTTTGTTTTTTTTTTTTTAGTTGGTGTTTTGTATGTGTAGCATGTGTTTTAGAGATGGGCAACAGTGTACAAAGCTCTTTGGCAAAATTAAAAGCAAGAAAAAATTACAGGCTGCTGGAGAGGATACTAGGTTTTCATTGCATGAACCACCTGGTACATTATGAAGGATTTGGGCTTGGTTTGAGATAAGGCATAAGAAAGTTGTACATTTTTTTAGCACAATACAATTTTTTCATGTTTTTTTAGCACAATACAAAAGACAACCAAATATGTGTGCTACTTTAGCTAGATGATCACATTTAATCTATATAGGCTGAAATTCTTGTTCATTCACAGAATTTTAAAGTAAAATAGGAAATTGGTCGTTGTAAGCACACTCACCATTAATTAGAGCATGTTTTAAGGGCTAGTGGCTTAAAAAATTACAGCAAGTTTTTATTTGAGAGAAACACATAAGATGTAGAATCTATGGCCGAAATGAATTTGCAGTTCCTTGGAGAAGAGCTCAGGGCCACATCTTGTATAAGAATGCTATTAGATAGGCTAATAAATATGTGTATTGTAAAGTCACAGGTAAGTTTTTATTGTATTTAAATAAATTCAGTCCATAAATTCTCAGTTAGCAATATTAATATTAAGGACCAAAATTCATGTTATGTAACTGGTGCTGCAGTTTCTTTAACTTCAAGGAAATTTTTTGTGCAAGTATTAGTTTACAAGACCCCATTCCTGTTACTATATAGCGTAGATATATTATTGGTCAACATATATACGTATGCCGTGACTGAGTTCTTCTGGGAGAACTCCATCCTGTCTAATACAGGCATGTGCTTTGATTTTAATTTATTGTTTTCCATCACTGTTGTCGTTGGTGACCCAAGCTACAGGGATATATTTTATGTGATGGTGACAGTCAGATTCATGTCATATTGAGAGCTAGGAAATGTGTAGAGGTCTCCTGCTGCGGCATTTATTGATAAATGTGATTTCGTTGTGGCAGATAGCACAACTGGCATAGGTGTAAGAGCTGGCTTGGACGCCGGAACAGCAGTATTCTCTTACCTCACTTTTTAGAAGTAGTCAGGTGTCACTGTTGGGTAACCATTTTGGCCCATAAAATTACATATTTTTTAAATATCCTGAGGCTTGTAATGAAACTGAATATCATTTCAGTTTAAAGATGCTACTACTAAAAATAGAAGTTGCAAGGTCTCTAGTTGGAAGGAAGAAAAGAAAAAAAGCCACTGTAGGAAACTGCAAAAGCTTGTTCTGTGAGCAATTACCATGCAGTGATGTTTCTGAAATGAGTATGATTTGTCAGACTTCTAGTCTGGCTCTGTAGCAACCCTTTGGGGAACAGGAGAGTAAAATACAAGAGCAGGACCTAGGTGAGGTAAGCAGTCCCAGATTCAGGAAGTGGAAGCTCCCAAACATGATAGCGAGAGAAAGCATCAGTTAGGAGAGAGCTCACTCTTATTGTTATAGCCAACAACCTGCCAGGTAAAGCATCTGAGTTCCTTTGTTATGTAGGTAGGGGCAAAATTCCTTTAAAAAGGTTTGTCCAAGGTTTGTGAACAGATGTGTCTAATAGCTGCGATTGAGTCTGTGAGAGTGTGCCTTTCATCAAGCATTGGTCCAAATACATTGAGGTGTTCTGGGTGAAGAAGAAAGTTTAATGACTGGGCCTAAATACCAACTCTGGGAAGTGTTTTGCAGTGTATGAGGAAGTCTGCATCAGAGTTTAGTGCATCCTTTAAAAGTGATTCCTTTTTGAAGCTGTGTTCTTGGTCAGTTTTCAAAGTTCATTAACTAATGTTAACTAACTTTTCTGAACAGGGAGAAGAGCAGTGAGAAGCTATAATTCAGAAGTAATGCAAAGTATAACCTCTTGTGACTTCTGTGAAAACGACTGCAACCTTTGCCACCGAGATGGTTCTGCAGCCTTGCTTCAGCACTCTTCATTGGCCTCCTTGTTCTGTGTGCTCTTTGTCCTTCATGCAAACTTCCTGTGCAGTTGGGTGCTGTAAAAGGAAACCGATTATGTTTCACATCTAAGGTTTCCATAAATTATCCAAAGAAAATTTTATGTTCAGATACCAGCCCGTCTTTAGTGATTACCATGACCAAACTCCTGCTGTGTTCAGGGAGAACTGGGCTGGCCCATATGGGAAATTTCTGGCTGTGCCAGAAAACTTCTTTAAGTGTCTGCTGGGAAAACCTTTCCAAGTGGTAGTTTCATACTGAACTTATTTTCTGAAGAAGCACAGAATTACTGAGAAAGCAGTGTGATAAAATGTAAACTTAGCTCCATATTCCCACTTTGTTTTTACCCCAGCTGTGCTTGTTTTTTAGGGATGCATGTTAGTTTACCATGCTTTTCCAAAACACTATCTGCTTCTCCATTAGGGTATTGATAAGCAATGATAGGAGCTTGGTATCAGAGCTCACTTTGTTCTGTTCTGAAGATGTGACACTTAAAATTAATACTGAATTTCTCTGTGTGCTCTCATGGGACATAATATGAAAAAAAAAAGGAGGAGCTGGCTTCAGAGCAGATCCAAGAGCCAAAAAGTACTGCATTTACAAACTGCTGAATGCTCCAGAAAGTTGTCAGTCTTCTTTTTTTTTAATAATTAGAGAGAAGGTGGATTTTTTTGTCAATTCCTAAGCTAATCCTGCTTGAAAATAAGGCCTCAGGATGTTCTCATGCATTTTACTCTGAAAGGCTTTTTACTGTAAATGCATCAGAGTGTTTTTCAGACTTCATTTTTCCAGGGTTATACAGAAACAAATGCAATTCTCCTTCCATATGAGAATGCTGGTGTCAGCTGGCATATATTTATGGCCAGATGAAGGAAGGTTGCTTTGAACGTGTTCTGGTTTTTGGATGTCTTCTAGAAATGTCACTCTGGGGCATCATTTTTGTCTTGCGCTTTCAGTGTCATCTTGTCAACAGTTCGAGTGGCATAATCCCAAACAGTTGTTTACTGCTCTCAGTGCCATGTGAGTTGGTGGCCCTGGATGTGCACCCTGTTGCTGGTGGTGGGAGAGGCTTTTAGGAGGCATGGGCTGCATAAGCATTCAGTCCAGCCAAACAATTCACATGCTTGCTTAACTTTAAGCGCATCTATGTGTGCTCAAGTGCTCTGCTGAAGTGGAATGGAGGAGAGGGATGGTGAAAAGTAGCAGGCAGTTTTACACCCAAACCTGCTCTTTGCACATGGAGAGAATTAGAGATCTCTGTGGATACGGAAATGTGTGAGCTTGGGAGCTTATTGCCCCTGAGTGAGTGTATGAATGCCTTCCCTGTCTGGCAGCCAATCTGTCCTTCTTGAACACTATCTGTAATATCTAATGCTTACTTCTTTTTGATAAAGCAGCCAAGCTGTTACACTCATAGTTACTAAAATGAAGTTAATAGCTGTCATGCTGACTAAAAGAGGTGGAAATTATAATTTCTATTGATTTCCTTTCTTTCATACTTTTTGAGACGGAGTGTGTTTTTGTGCACATGTAATAATATGGCAGCCACTTTCCTTGAGAAATTTCTAATTTTATTCAATTTTTGCTACTGCTTAAAATGTATATTTTTGTATTTGTGCTCATCTATAATTGTTCACAAAGGAAAATTTGCATAGTAGCATGGGAAGAGGCCTGAACTTCCTGAACTGCGAGTGCCTTCTAATACCAATGTATAGATTTTAACTGCAGAACTAGTTTAGATGGGGTTATTTGTTTTACTTCACCTGTTTTTGGAATTTGCAATGTTTTTCACAAACTTGGGGTTCTGTCCTATTTCTCAGGCAGAGCTTAGGCCTCATTATTCATGGCCCATTCAATGCTTTTTACTTGTCCTTGGTGTGTTTTGGATTTAGCCTTTTGAGTAGTTAATTAGTGCCTGAGCAGAGTGTGTGTGCTGCTCTAACCCACATGAAGTAATGTATTTATTGAAGCCAAACACACTGCTTAGTCAGTGAGCAGGGTCTCACCCTCTGTAAGCCATGTAACTTGGTTATGTGGGTCCAGAGCTAAGAGAAATGAAGATAACAGACTTAAAAAACATCTCTGCATCTCAAATCCTTTATTCATTTATGGGAGCCTAGATCAAACTGTGCCAAGTGTAAGATACGGAAAAAATTCTCATCTGAACTGGGATGTGTTTTGCTGTGGGTTTGATTTCTTGTGACCTATGAAAGTTGGTCTTCTCTTGTCTTTGAGAACAGCAGACTTCACACGTCATTTGCCTCCCTTTAATATAATTTCAAGAGCCCAAAGCTCGCATACTTCCAGCAGAGCTTCTAATAGGCACATTGGTACCTGATTAATCGTAGGATAAAGGTGGAGATAAATTACTCCTTCGCAGTAGATAGTAGGAATAAATTAGTTCTGTTTTGCATGCAGTCCAATAGTCCTGAATATTCTCCAAGAAAAACGGATTTAAATTGCTTAGTTGAGTTTTGGACAGTGCAGCTTTTACTAGTATTCCCTTACATTTGTTTTTGAGACAAACAACACATGTTTTTAAATGGCTTTTGGCTTCCTTGCACACTATATTAAGAACTATCAGTCATAATGCACCATGTCAGGGAAATTGCTGGAGTCAGTGAATAAACATCCTCTTTTATTTTACTTTTTTCTCTACAGCAGGCATATTATGGCAGACATCCAAATCTGCATCTGTATCAAGCTATTTTAAAAGAACAGTGTACATTGTATGACTTCAAACAAATGTTTACACCAGGTGGCCTTTAACATTCCTGCATCAGTGCCTTCAGTCACTTTGCAATAGTGGCTGGTGCTTTGAGTTGCAGAAAATAAAATTTATGCTGTGTTGGCAGTGAATGGAACAGCAGAAATGGAATATTATTTGGCATAGTGACTTCTTTTCTTTCCTCATCATTGTGTGGGAACCTTTACACAAATGCTCAGCATATATATTATCCCCATTGCTTCGTAACATCCGTTTTGGATGTTAGGGAGGCCATGCTCACAGCGAAGTTAATAGGAAATCTTGTAGCAAAAAATGTTTTTGAACTCTTTAGCAACAAGGTCTACAAGGAGCTTTAAGGAGTGATGCTAAAAACAGTCAGGTAAAGGTGTTTTGTGGTGAAGCCTTCATGTTGTATTGCCTGAACATTTCTGCTGTTTCATTGAAATCTGAATGTGCTCTGGTACTTCCCATGCCCTTTTCAGCCATGTCAGAGGACATGGTCTGTCCAGGGCTAGGACTGAGTCCAAAACTGAACTATAAAGCATTTTAACGGTATTCCCCCCAAATTCTACTTCTGCTGTCATCCATGATCCTGGCTGAGATTTCCTCTACAGGTTTTAATGTGGGTGTCATTTAGAGTTCATCTATACTAGATGCTGTTTTACAGAACAGGGAATGAGTGTTACTTAACAGGTTTAGAGCACTTCACAGTCTGCATGCTGGGCCAGCTCTGTGGCTGGTTTGGTTCCCAGCATGGCACCACCATAGAATCATTTATGTTGGAAAAGACCTTTAAAATCATTGGGTCCAATCATTAAGCTGGCATTGCCAAGTCCACCACTAAACTGTGTCTCCAAGCGCCACATCTATATGCCTTCTAAATACCTCCAGGGATGGTGACACCACTTCTTCCACTGGCAGCCTGTTATGATGCTTAACAGGGAAGAAATTTTTCCTAATATTCAATCTAGAACTCCCCTGGCACTAGTGTCAAACACAAGCAGTGCAGGTATTCCCAGTTTGCTTCCATACCACATGCTCCCGTTCACATCACAAGCAGGAGCTTGTGGCTTGTGCACATCAGTGGCATGATAAAAGGGGGAAGTGCCAGACTGGTGCAGGAGAAGCATGAGGGCCAGATCCAGTGTTTATAGAATCACAGAATGTGAAGGGGTTGGAATGGATGTTCCAGATCATCTAGTCCCAGCCCCTCTGCCATGGGCAGGGACATCTCCCACTAGACCAGGTTGCTCAAGGCCTTATCCAGCCTGGCCTTGAACACTGCCAGGGTTGGGGCATCCACGACCTCCCTGGGCAATCTGTTCCAGTGTCTCAATATCCTCACAGTAAAAAACTCCCTAATATCTAACCTAAGTTTCCCTTCTTTCAGTTTGAAGTCATTACTCCTTGTCCTGTTACTACAGTTTCTGACAAAAGAGTCCCTCTCTGGCTTCCCTGTAGGCCCCCTCCAGACACTGGAAGGTTGCTATGAGATTGCCACACAACCTTCTCCAGGTGAACAGTCCCAACTTTCCCAGTCTGTCTTCACAGGGGAAGTGCTCCACTCCTCATCAGCTTCATGGCCTTCTGGACTTGCTCCAACAATTCCATGTCCTTCTGTTACAGGCCTCTCTTTTGCCTTGAAAATCACTGTTGACAATCAAACCTAAGAAGCAGAAGTCGGTTTTACTCAAGTTTTCAAAATATTATCCTAGGAATATTACTGAATATGTTGTTCAAGTTGGTATGAATATTGACAATATTTGATTTTAGCTGAATCCTGCAGAAAGCATATGCATATACATAGCCATTATAGGCTGCAGTGTGCTACAGTGTGCAATGTATGTGCATAAACCAAGATCTTCACAAAATGCCCAAACCAACAGCGCTGTGTAATGTTCTGTTTTTAGGAAAGAATATATTAGAAAGCAGCTAGTGCCTAATGGTGTAATTTTTCTATCTAAAACGCTAAGAAAGAGGATTCAATTTTAATTCTAATGACTAATATTATTTTTGTTATAACATTTCTTCTACCATAAGTCTGTATGCAGTGAACCATCTCTATGTGATTTGAAGATTTTGAAATTAGATGCCTAATTTATTTATAAAATATAACAGCAGTTGTTTCCTTTCCCCCTTATCAAAATATTTCACTTCCATGTTGTTTCTTGTTCAGTTTATTGTATTTCTGTGTGCCAAATGGAAATGCCATTGCACTATTGCTATTCTAGGCAATAAAGGCTGATAGTGTGCTGTATTTGATTAATCTAATGATTGTTTTTCCTATAGATAGATTGTTTTCAGATAGGTATGAGCATTAATTCCTTATGTGCTGCATTTGAGTCACCAGTAGTCCAGTTTAAGATTTATCTCAAATAATTCATTGTATTTCTTAGTAGCTACCCAAAAACTTCATCAGCCTTGCTTAGATCCTATAATGTTTTTTATGAACTAGGTTTTTTTGTTGTGGTTTTTAGTTTTGTTAGGCTGTGTGGGATACTAAATACAAAGAAGAAGAAAAAAAAAAAGCTGGCTCAGTGGAAGTACATAAGCAGGTGTAAGATCTTACTGACTGGCACATCTCTTTCCATGTCAAGCCTTAAACAATTAGAACTAAAATTCTTGACTGCCTTGAGACATAGTCAGATACCCAGTTTGATCTAAGTTAGGATCATCATTCACATTTCCACTTCTGATCAAATCAGAAATGGTAGAAAAAGAGAGCTTTTATGAGCTGTTTGGAGCAAACAGAGGTGAACTAACATGCCAGCTATGCAAATAGCTTCTCTTTTCAAGTAATAAAGCAAATGTTAAGGAAATTGACTGTTTCAAAGGACTTTAGAAGATAGTGAATTGTTTATTTTTCTTCAAATAAAGTTTGCAATAGCTATTTTTAAATGCTATTGAAGATGACTTTTAATAATATATGTCTAATGTTTGCTTGTTTAACAATGCAGCTACTTATAGTAGATCGCAGTTTCTGTGCACTGCTGACCACTACCCATCCTGAGCACTTTTTAGAGGTTGGCTCATCTGTGTTTTAAAACTCAGAATTTAATAATATTAATAAAATTTTACAAAAGTTTTACAGCAGTGGCTTCCCTGGCCAGGCTGTAAACAGTGAATCTGCAGGTCACTGTTTGGGACTTGTGTGACTAAGGTCACTCATTTTAAAAGTCTATTATTTTGTTCAACATGGAGTTACTGCAAAGTTCTCTGGTATCTGTAACCGATGTAGCATAATCATGTTACGTGATGAGCTCAGTTCCGGTAGGCCCCTTGTGGTCATGGAGAATATCAGCAACTGTGCTCTTGTGTGAACAGGAGCAAATCCTTCAGACACAGCTAATTGCTGAAGTGGAAGTAAAAGAGCACCAAGAAATTTTTATGCCAAAATATTTTACACAAACGTAATTGAATTGATGTGCAGAACTTTTTTTCAGGTGATCTGCTATTTCCACAGCCGTTTTTCATGGTTTAGAATTTTGTCTCCATTACACTGTCTTTTCCTAATTTTCCTTACAATTCTCTTGCTGTTCCTCTTGCCTGCCCTTGAAAGAGCTTCCTGGCCCATTTCAACTCAGAAGTCAGGATCTGCTCAGCCTCACTTACCTCTTTTGCCCTGTCCCCTCACCATCTTGCCCGTAAGTTCAGTAGCCATTTCTGTTCCCACGTCTCACAGATCTACCGTTTCCTTCAGAGCCTTTATGGCCTGTAAAGACTAAAATCTTTGGTCTCATGGAGAATTAGCTATCAACTCAAACTCAGGATGAATAAAAACACTTAAGACTTGTCAGCACAGATTTATGAAGCTGAAATAATCCTTAACCAACCTAATAGCTTTCTATGGTAAGAGGATGGGCTGTGTGGATGAGGAGGAACAGTGGATAGACTGTAGGAAGGCTTTCTCTCATAATTTTTTTCTGTTTCAATATTGATAATAGTCCTAAATAAAGCAAATTTGGAACATGAGATGTTCTGATGATGGACCAGTCTCTAGTAAAGTGGTTTTGGAGCAAGCAACTAGGTAAAATGAAGAGGCTAGCAGAGCTTAAGTGTAAATACCGGTGCAGACATACCATCTCTTCCTACACATGAAGTGTCAGGCAGATGCATGTGTAAGTAGTGCATAAGTGGTGACTCATCTTTCTCCTGAGCCTTGGACACCTTTAGAAGAGCCGTGAGCAGAGGATGTGCCTGGTGGTGGTGCTCACGCTCAGACCGCAGTACCCTGCTCCCTGTGCTGTGGCAGCGCACGCCAGTTTGGCCCTAGCTGGGTGTCCATGTCTTGAAATCAGCCACGATCTTAGGCACGGCTACTTAGGTAAGTGAGGATTTTAATACGGCTGAAGCAAAGGATGAGAAATCATATCCCTAATAAAGAGGAATAAAACGACATAAGAGCATCTTGATCTGATTTTCAACAGCTGCCTACCAGGGAGACTCTGTGGATTTCCCTGAGGATTTTTCTGGCTCACACTGATGGAAAGGGAGGACTGAGCTGAGGGATATTTTAGGTAAGGGGATAGACATTCTGTTTTATTTTTTTTTAGACAGGAATGCTCATTTAAAATGCTGGATCAAGGAGCAGGGATGGCAATATAAACACATGTGGAAATAATACACTAACAAAGCTCTGTGTTTTCATGCGCAGAAAATAGATAGCAGCCAACTCTAGCTCAGTGGGCAGCTAATTAAGCCAGAGATCTCTCTGTACTTTGCATTCTAAGTTCAGTACAAGAGCATGTATCAGAGAGGTGCCATATGATTTTTCCCTTATAGTTCACACTTTGATTTCAGGCATGAACTATGTATCATCCCCGTAGTGATTATTTAAAGGTGGGGTGGCTGGATGTTAGATGGGAGTCAATATGATAAATGTGTCTTGTTTGTGTGGATGATCATTGTCCTTGATCAGTTGTTCACATGCAGCTTAGGTCTTGTTTTTCTGTTCCTGATTTTAATAGAATCTTAGTTAGAATAATAAAAACATGAACACCTTTACTATTTAACAACATGAAGTTTTAGTGAGACAGTTGTAAGGAGTGATTTTCCCATTGCTACATACTCTGCTTGCTCCACTTAAGATTGAATGCTACAGCTTTCATGGTTCCTTTCTCAACTCCATCCACCATTTTTCCAATACACCGAGACCAACCACAGTCTGAAAGACTTTTATTACAGGATACAGGAGAAGCAAAAAAAAAAAGGTGTGAATTCTTTGTGAGGAAGCTCAGCGTGTGGTCTCAAAGTGGTACCTCTCACCAAAGGAGTATGAGACTCCACATTATAGGGAAAACAAAGCCTGTTGTGACTGACACAGCTCTGCCTCAGCTGCTTCTCTGGTTTCATTCTTTTTCCACTCATTCATAATGACTTTATTCTTCTGCTTTTTCAAGAAGTAGAGCTGGGATAATGCTGCACAAGGTATGCAGGAACACTCTCTAATGCAATCCTAAACTCCAAGTCTCTCTAGATAAAAAGATTTCACCCAGCAGCCAGTGGGGCACATCTGGCTTGCAGGAGGTTTGAACATAGCCATTTTCCTTGGAGGTGATTGAAAACAAGTTACGTGAACTGCTAGCAGAACTGGGAAGCAGCAGGCACGAGGTCACAAGGAGAGGGGCAGTGAACGAAGGCAGCTGCCTGGAGCAGGAACTGCCTGGCAGAGAGCACTTGTTTGCACAGTCTCACCCCAACGCCCAGGGGCGAGAGTGGCTGTCTCCCACCTGGGGAAGCAGCCAGCCTCTGTGCCTGGTCTCTGGCCAAAACATACCTTTGGCAGTGGGATGTGAGTCTGTCTGAGAGATACAAGGAAAGATGACTGTGTGGAAGAAGGAAGGCAAGAGCGGGAGAAGGAGCAAAACTTTATTGAGAATAATGTTGGACTGTTGGTGCTAGATCAATGTATAGATCAGTATTCTGTGCTAGGGGCAGCAAAACTGCAGGCTGACAATACACATCTTGTTTCACAGGTCACAAAACATTCCTATGTGCATTCAAGTTGCATTTTATTGGCCTGAACACAAACCTCTTGCTCCATGTCCCGTGCAGTGTGGATGGCTCTGTGAGGGATGTTCAGGAGCAGAACACGCTGCTGTAAACAACTGCAGAGAGTCAATGACGACAGGCTGCAGTGCAAAAAGGCAAACAGAGTCTGATGTATAAACAAAGAGTACACTTGGGAGACATATGATGCCCTTCAAAGCTACTGGCTGTGCTTTGTTGAAGTCTGTGACAGGAAACCAGTGCTCTGGCTGTGGGGCTTCTGCGTGCAGAGAACAAGAATTGTCTAGGAAGCTCAGCCACCATGGGAAGATTGAATGAATTAGGGTTCCGTGAATCTCGGGGAGGTCGGGGTGTGGATAAGGTATTTCTCTCTCAGCTGTGTCTAGCTATTTTGCAAACCCTTGAAAATTAAGGAGAATAATTATTTAATTGTGACCATAATAGGTAAGATTAGAACCAGGTGATTAAATTGCAGAAAGAAAGTTTCAGTTCAAACAACAGGGAGAACTTTTCTAATAGGAGAAACAAACTGTGGGGCAGGCTGCTGTGGGAGACAGCCTGCTTCTTTCTTCAGAAAGAAGAGCAAGTTAGCCAAACACCTTCTAATAATGACCCAGGTCTGTGTGAGACTGTCTAGGTGGTGGAGATGGAATAAGTAATCTCTTGATGTCCTTCCTGGACCTGTTTTCTTATGAGCTGATGTCTGCAAGCTCTACTGCTATCACACAGCACTGGACAGTTTTTACAAGAGACTTACTGAAATGCACGAGGTGTAACTTTCTGCTGATGCTAAGGGAAGTGCTAAAAAACTTTGAATTTACTGGAGTTATAGAGGAGTTATGTGGTGATTATGAAAATCTAGGCCATAATTCCCTCCAAAAGTAACTGATTTGATTTCTGATTTATAATAAGGTTTATAGTATGTGCAGAATGAAAGTAATTCTTGAAAAGGCTTCATTAGAAAGTAGAGGATCAGGTGTCCTGTAAGAAGGGCTGACAGACACAGTGATCTGAATTTTTGAGTCTTTTAGGGGTTGTCTAGAAACAAATAATTGTGACCAGGTAACCTAAATAGAGATTGGAGTTGCATAAACGTGCTACAGGTGCTGTTCTCCCAGGCTGTTCCTAAGGTCAGTCCAAATAATATCTTAGGTTTGTAGATTTCAACACCCAGCTCCTCATCATTATAAAGAGATTTAAATGTTGTGTTTGTGACTGTGCTGGTTACAGCTGTGATGTTTGATTACACCTTGCAGATTCAATTTACAGAAATGCTCAGTGATGTATGTCTGATATCCTGGCAGTTCATCTCAGCATCTCCAAATAAATGTTGACAAGGTATGCACACTCATTTGATACTTTCTGTATTTCCATTCTTCTGGGGTGCTGATCCTCTGAAAGAAGCCATGATGCTGGGTCACAGCAAATACCATACAGCCAATGCTGCCCTTGAGTCATTTTAGCTTTACTGTCTGGGAAAACAGTTGATGGCATCAATTTAAAAAGTCAGCTGCTGTGTTATTAATTTTTTAAAAAATTATTTGTTCTTGGTGAAGGCAGTAATCACTAGCACAAATGAGTGCAAGCCTTGCAGCACACAGAGCACAGACAGAGTCAGGCATGGAATTTTCTTTGGAGGCCACCACGGAGTCTCAGCTGAGGCACCTTTTCAAAGTCCTGATGTAATGCTCGTCCACCAGCTGTACATATTTTGATTTTTTAGGCTGCCTTCAAGTATTTACATTGAATATTTCAGAATCAGAAATACAGATGAGTTTCAGTTCTTGGTTTCTGAAAATCCCTGAGATCCAGGGAGCTGTAAATGATCTGCTCCTTTGAAAATGAGCTCACTGATCTTTAGTGACCTAAGTATAAGAGCTTACTGGTAAATTCAGATTAGAAAAAAATTTGCCAATAGGCAAAATGAAAAAAATCTGCACACACAGTATTGACATAACATTATTGACATAATGCCTAGTGGGTGAGCCTGGCAGGGTCTGAAAACAGGTGACAAAAGGTATTTTTAATCCTTTTTCTCCTGATGCCAACAAAGAGCTTGGTGTAATTCTAGTTGTTCTCCTCAGCCCTCAGCATGCCGTATTAGATTTTATCTGGTTTTATTAGAGCAGTCAGTTTTTGTGCAAGTCTTTTCATACATGAGTTAAGCAGAGAAAATAAAGGAGGTAGAAAAATTAAATTACTACAGTGTTAGATTATTTTTTCTTTTGTTATTTACAGCAAAGCAAACAAAGCTTATGTACCACCATCTTTTATGAAGGAGGTTAATGCTCAGGCAGAAGAGGTTTTAATTTAATTTGTGATTTAAAATCCCATTTTTTTTAGCTTATTTGGAAAATGCTAGCAGTTTGGAGAAAGTACGTTTAGCCACTGTCTGTTTCCACTGGATCCTATGCCTAACCCGTCCTATTACAAGGTTCCAAAGCCGCAGGAACTTACCAAGTTTCCTTTCAATCTTCCAGATGATCTGCAAGTATTTCAGTAAGTCTTGTGTAGAATCCTAATACAAAATTATATCCCTTAATTAAATTAAGGACATGCAGTTCAGTACCCAAAGACTTTTTAAAACAGGTTTTTCTTTTAAATTTAATTATAGATAGAATTTATAACTGGTTTTAGGAAAGCATATCCAACAAAGTATACCAGATATATTTGTTAAAAGATTTTGCAAACAAAGAGAATATCTTCAAAAGCTCAGGAAACATTTTAGTCCCCAGATGCCACGAGGAACAAATTCCCCTTTTGAAAAATCTCCTGTATGTGATTGTAACTGATGTACTAATTTTCTAAACAGATTTTCTGAAAACAGGTTCCGCTTCAGATCAACCTTCTGGAAAACCTTTCAGGTGCTAAACTAATGTGAAACTTCAGGCATGCGCACAAGATGTCCAATTTCGAACAGTGTGGTGGAGAAGCGATTGTCACTTTAGCATGCTCAGCTAGGTCAGGACCTGGTGCACATCCTCTTGCCACTGATTGCATTGAGTGCTAGCTGGGACACCTGAGAATTCCTGCTCAGTGGTCCTGACCCACCTGTGCCAGGTGTCATTCAATCATGGAGAAAACGACTGTCCCTACTCCAGAAAACTCCCTGTCAACACATGGAACACGGAGGACACAGAAGGATCTGGACAGATGAAGGGACATGAGGAAATAGTGTGACAACTACAAAGCAGCAGGTAGATCAATCTTGATTCATAGTATGTGTCTGGTAGAGCCCTGGTGAAGACAAAATTCTGAACCAAATCCTTGCATCTTGTCTTTGAATCTCATTAAAGCTACAAAGCATCCACAACTATGAACTGACTTTTACTGTGTAATTAATTGGGGCTTTTCCTGCTTTGCACGGCAGGTGCTTTAAAGGCATGTAAAGACCATTAGGACTACTTTGATTAGGACCTGTAGTGGTGTCATGATTGATTTTAAGGTTCAGTGGAAGGACTGTGATGGGATTTGAGTTCAGCCATAAAATTTTGAAGTAAATGCAAATTTGGGGATGAGAGATTGCTTCCTTGTAAATGTTTTAAAAAAGCCTTCCTTTGTTTTTATTTCTCCCCGATGTAACTAAATAGTTATTCTGGAAATATAATTAAAATGGATTTAAAAAGAAATATTATTCATAAAAGAAGTTTCATCATTACATTCTATTTTCTCCATGGAAAATAGTAGGGTTTTAATGTAGTTGAATGTCAAAGCCCTGCGGATGTAATTGTTGTGCTTTTGAAAGGAAAACATTAATTAAATGAATGTGTCACTACCCTGATTAGCTTTTCTCCCTTTTGGATAGTTGCTGTTCCATCTCCTTTGTGCAGAACCTGAGAGTGAAAAAGTCACACAAAAACCCCTGAGAAATGTAAGAAATTAAAAGCACCCTAAAATTTCTGGCTCCATCTCCTCTTTGACTAATACTGTCTTCACAAATATAATGGATTACCACAGTATTCTGGAACTGCCTTGCCATGCAGAAGGTGATTCAGAAACGGAGGAGGTCCAGAAGAATGATGGGGGTGGTAAGGAGACAGAAACAATCCAAAATTTAAGAACACTGGAAAATTTGAATCAAACCTGAACTTCATTAAAGTCACCAAGCTTCTTTTCTGAAATTTGGAAATATCAGAACAGTGCAATTTCTTCAGTGGTTTAGTACTTGACTTTTTGCAGCTCGAGAAGGGGTGATAAAGCAACTCAGTTTGGAGTTAGCTCCAGAGAGCTCCTGCACCTTAGGCATGTGTGTTGCCAAATACTGGAATAAAGCCAACAGTTGGATGCCTCCAAGAGACTGACCTCATTGCAAGGCCTTAGGAAGCAAAGTATTTCAGGACTGGGAAAATCTTTATCAGCCAACCATAGTGGGAAATGTTTGGGTCTGAGTTAAGAGCTACGTACAATGGTGTGTTGCTAAAAACGATAGGTGCTTATCTGCTGTACTTCAGAATGCTTTATGTACCATTCTGTATGCGGTCTGTGGTGTGTATGAACCTTTGGAATTAGCAGATAGTATTTTTGATAGTTCATGCTTTGATAATTTTGTACTTTTTCACAGCTGGGAGGTCTATTAAAAAGTGTTGCAAAAGCTGAGCATTTGTTTGAAAGAGTTGAATTTTGAAACAACAGGAAAATAAGGAAGATGTGAATGCACATTAGAAGGGATGTTTTATCTGCCAAGCAAAGCCACAAGCACAAGGGCCTCCTGAGCTTCCAGTGCTGAGAATTCAAGATGGCTCAGGAAGCTGTTTGGGCCCGAGGTTTATTATTGCCAGCACGTTGGGAGAAAAGAAGGAATATTGATCATGTTGATATAATTCTAGGAGATAGCTGCAGAAATTTCTCAGAACTTCTTGGTTTTGCCTTTCACTTCCTTTCAGTTTTGATGCTGAATGTGAACCTTCAAACTAAGATTTTCTTGAGAGATTTCTGTTTTGAGAGCGTTTTCTGATGAGTGCACTACATATCTTTGCAATGTGATAATTCAGCACTTTATGGCAATGATTTCACTCTGTAAAACTTGTAATTCAAAAAGCTAGGGAAAAGACCATAAAACTTTGCTGGAATTGTAGAAAAGTCTAACTCACCTAGCAGAAGATTGGAAATTTCAGTGAGCTGAGTTTCAGATTTGACTCAAATATTCCAGATTCACCGAGCTGTGATGGTTTTCCTTAAATGATCTTCCTGACCTCATTTAATAAAAATGTTTTAAGAAAAATAAAACTCATCACTGATTTAGTCTTTGATATTTCTGAACCTTGGTGGAGGGCAGAGGTGGAGGAGTGGTGTGTGTGTGGGGGGGGTGTGTGTATTTGTACTTCCCTGAACCCTTTTGATGATATTGAAAAAAATACTATTTTTCTCAATATATCACCTCAAAGAGTCCAGTTATGGTAGTGCATATTTCTCTTGTTATGAATTAGACAATGTCTGCTATGATGGAGACCTAAACACACCTGTTGGGTAAAAGATTGAATTTTAAGATTTACACCACATGAAGTCTTCATCTTCCAATATATACTTAAAAATGCAGCTACAGTTATCCTCTTATGGAGTGATTTTCTATGGAACAGAAATCTGAATTGAGGATTAATGAAATTTTTTCACAAAAATGTTTTTTAAATTTCTGGACTCTGGGTCAAGAAACTATATAGTCCAAAGTCATGTCTTATGACAAACCAAAATTTTTGTTGTTGCTAAAAGCCTCAAATAGATCAAGATTTGCACCAAAGTCATAAAAAACTGTAAAAAGTGGCATTCAAACAAAAACCAAGCTTTGGATTCTGGTGAGAGGCAATATTGAGTTAGTTGCTTCAGAAAAAAGAGCTACTGAAAACCAAAACCTTAAGCCCAAAACCTCCCAAGGAGAAACAGATGATTTTGGCTTAGTATGTGTTTATCAGTTCTTAAAATTCCAGTTTCAGGGCTCCAAACTCATAAAACAATGAAGAACACCTTTGATATTAGCAGATGCATATGTTGCTGTCAAAAAGCAGCTTCAGTCAAACTGTTGATGAACTGTATGTTAGAAACTGGTTTAAATTCTCATCTTGTATCAATATCACATAACACCATGATGTGACTTCTCGAGAGTGTGAATGAGGTAGTGTTAAATTAAGATTTCTAACTCCATTTAGTCCCTGCACAACAAAATGTTTCCATCCGTGCTAGTAATCACATGGATCGCGTTTCAGGACTAATGTTATGGATTTGCTAAAGCAAACTGGATTTTCTTGCACACAGACTTTCTCACTGACTCCCACAATATGAATATACTTAAAGTGTGCTGAAAATGGGTTTGGCACTATGCACACTGTCTGGTAAAATAGTCCTTCACTTCAGCTGTCTGTAGACTGAAAAACAGACTGAGAAAAGTTTAACTGTTGAGAAGGGAGATAGCAAAAGAAACTTGAACACATTAGAAAAACTTAGCTGCAAGTGTTGTGATGAAAGGCAACTAATTTGTTTCAGGAGTCTTTATGTCTGTTGATCATAGCAATGACCCATTGCTTAGAATTGATAAACTGAATATACAGACTGATGTTACAGAATTTCTTTCTTTCTTCCTGAACTCATATGAAGTATCATCACTTACCTCGAAAAACAGCATTTTTGCTTCATAACATATTGAATGACTGAGTCTATTAATTTTTTCCAATGTTAAAGAATGCCTAGCAATAAAACTTGTTTAACACATTAAATGATTCCAGCAAGCCAAATATCAGCCTTGGCCACTCAGTGGGAAGGGTGGTGTGTTCTCCAGATGACAGTGGATCAAATTGTCATGGTACACAGAGATTGATCCAGAGATTCTGGGCACCCTTAATTCCCAGGCATGCCAGAGGAGCTTAGGAGCACTCAGAAATTTTTAACTTCTGAGGCTTCTAGATGAGGTGCTGGCATAGTGGTTATTCAGACTGATGAGCTCTGTTCACAGTCTTCCTTTCAGGGAGGCATGAGACTTGCCATCTAGCTCATGAACCATGCTTCCCTCCTGGGCAACATTCTGCCAGTTACAATTCCAGAAAAATGAAATATATAGCCTCTTAGTAAGTTAAATTTTTTTTAGAAATTAGTATTTTTAACTTGCAAAGTTAGTGATGTTTTCTTTATTGCACTGGTCAGGTTCCAGTGCAAAATGAGGTGACCTGGAGACACTGCTGGGCTGAGAGTGTGATATAGAACCAGCAGGAGGGACTCTTTCCTCTATAACAGCCTTAGATCATTAAGTGTTGTTAGAGACCCTGAAAATTCAAAAATTCTATATTGTGGACCACAGGGCAGGTGACAACATTTTGGCCTGTCTTCTTCATCTCTATGAAAATCTCATATAGTTCAGATTACTCAAACCTTAACTAGACAAGAGTGAGTCAGCCTTCTCTAATGTCATCTATCCTAGAGAGGTGATCTCTAGTAAACACTTACCTGTTTTCTACTCCCTTTCCTTGTTGACGTTTTCCCACCCAGATCTTTACCTACTCAACTGTTGCTCTCTGCCAGGCTTTTCCATATCTCTTCCCTTCCAGTAGCAGGTCACTCTTGGGGTTGTCCTGAGGACTCCTGTGCAGATTTCCTCCTCCTCTCCTGCCTCGATTTTGTTGACTTCACTGTTGGGGTTTCCGTTTCTCTTGAGAGAGTTTATGACCATCCAGAAACTACCTCTGCTAGGAAATTATTTTTTTCCTTAAAGGAATGTGTTCTTAAAAACAACACTAACCTTTCAGGGTAGACTCAAGGGATGACTAATATTTTGGCATACTCTCAGCAGTTCATATTCTCTCCTCTTTCTCTTTCCTTTCAGTTCCATTGTGTGGATTTTCTAACTCTCTTTAGAGCATAATTGGAAAGCATATCTTTGTTTATTTCTTCCACCACACTGGTTTTTTCTCTCTAGCTCATTTTCCTGCTCTGGGAATACAAAGTACTGTGAACCAATAACAGTTCTTTAATGATGGTTGTCTTTAATTTCTCAAGGTTCTGTCAGATACAGTTTTTGTCTTCCTCATTTTTTTGCCATCTGTGGCGAAGATAATGCAAGTCTTAGGATTTTTCAGTAGACATCTGCAATAATTCTCCAGTTTCCTTCTTTCATCTGCAGAAATTGAGCTCAGTCTATCCTCTTCAGAATTGAAGAGTTTGGAAAGTATTGACAGTATGAATCTCTGTTCCTTTTCTCTCATCCAGCTGAAATGGTGTGGGCTTTGTTTCACCTTTGGTGTTTTTTTTGGTGGGGTGTTTTTTTTTTTTTTTTTTTTTTTTTTTTGTGTGAAGAGGGCCCGAGGATTACTGGGATGTCATCAGTCTCCTCTGCTAAGTTGCATAATTGCCAACTTGAAAAGGTTCCTGGATGTTCTCTTTCCCAGCACACGCTGTTCTACTGTTCACACCATTTATTCTAATACTTGTCAGGCATGCAGTACTTTTTTTTTTTTTTAGTACTAATCAGCCTGAAGAACCCATGAGGATAAGTGTTAGTGCATTTTCAAGGAAGACATATTCAGAATGATTAATTTCTGAAGGACAAAGGGGTGAAAGCTATTGCACCTGCTGGCTTCCAGAGCAGTTGGAGTCACAGAGGTGACTTCAAGGCCAGGTTTCCAGCAGTGTTGACCTCCTGTATCTTCTGCTGCCTTTGGCTGGGGTGCGAGGAGGTGGCCTGGTCCATGTCTGCTTGGGAACAACCATGTGGAGACTTGCACTCGAGTGAGGCATCCCTGTGACCTTGCTGAGGCCAAGAGGATGCTGGGGACACAGCCTTGTAGGAGGCTTTCCAGATAATTGACCCAAGGCCAGCTGCAGTAGATAATCCCTTCTGGCCGCTGACTGGACTCCTCCAAGAACAGTCTGAGAGCCTACTTTGCCACCATCTTCTCCATTTAGTCCCCATGTTGGGAATCTCACTTACATCCACATAATTCTGCTCATTAGAACAGATCTTTCTTCTGACATCTAGCCTACATAATCTATCTTTTATTCATATGGGCTGGGCTGAAGAAGGCACAAAGAGGTGATGACCAACAGTGTGTTTTACTGGCTTTTTTTTTAAATGGTTCTTCAATGCTTAGTTTTTTACTAAACAATTAAACAGTGTTGTTTGTCATGATCACTTCTTTTCATTTCCATCCAGAAGTGAGTCTCCTCCTAGCATGCCACTTTGTCCCATCTCATCAGCTCAATGCTGTTGTAGGATGAATGAACACACTTTCTGTGGGACAGCTGCTCCTGGGAGCACAGAAGCAAAAGTGGCTCAGAGACATGCTCCTAACATGGAGACTCCATCTAACTGCACTTCAGAGATAACAGTGGGGGAACAAATGAGCTCCAGAATAGTTTGGGTAGCTTGGAATCATTCAGTGATCCCACATGAAATACCACTGCTTCTTTTATTGCTCTGCTGTTGGGGATGTAAGCAGCACAGGCAGGTGGATGGGAGCCCCAGGGAAGTAAAAAGGAAAGGCATCAGGACCCTTTGACAGTGCCATTCCCCTCTGTGGTCCAAGATCAGTGAGGACAGACCTTTGGGGCACACTGTGGTGTGTCCCATAGCTGGCAGATGGGATCAGTAGCATGCTGTCCAGTTTTCCCTGCACCTGTTGTGAATGCCTTTCTGCTTGGATCACTTTCCTTTTCCTTGATCTGATGTAATTTTTACAGACGAGACGTTCATGGAGAGATTCCAACAGACCTCTAGTAACTTTTTCCATTGAATAATGCTTTATCCTTTTAAAACTTTTTCAAATAAATATGATAATTAATAGAGATAGGAAAAAAATTAGGAACATAAGGCATTTTTGGAGGATGAGGAAAGACCACCCGGTATATCACGTATTTCCCTTACCCACATATCTTCCCAGCCCAGCTCTAGCCAATTGCTGCACAAACAGCTCTAATATTAAAATCCTAACTGTTTTATTGGTTATGTCTAGATTTGCCACAGTCATAATTAAAAATTTTGCTGTACTTGTGACCAAAGAATCACAGAACATCCCAGGAATTACAGAAATCAGGGCTGCTGGGAACTTAAGCTGATCATTATTTCCATTGCTTTCATGCCCACTTGACATGCCTGACAGACATTTGTCTAACTTGTTCTTAGAAGTTTTGTATTTGCCATTGTGCTGCTTTTGTCTGCCAGCTAAACCAGTGTTGCACTTCAATAATCACCCCTCGACCACTGCCGTTGCCTAACAGCAGGAATTCTTGCTCCCAAAAGTTTCCATTCTGTTCCTTTAATGAAATTGGTGTTGGGATGACAGTTGGAACTGGGGATATGTTTTACTCTTCATGGGTAAAAAAAGTCACCCCAAAGTTTCATTGCATAAACTGACACAAATTAGAGGTACAGTTTCTCACCTATGCATTCAGAAGCAGATTTTTTTTTGCCAATCGCAGTTGGAGCAAGGATAGTCTTGAGAATCTGCTTCTCCTTTCTTTCCATATAAGGCTTTTTATTTATATAGGTGTTCATAAGAGAAAGTGCTCCCAGTGCTCTGGCACCTTTGCCAGACTCTAAGTGTATTAAAATGATCACTTTCCATTTCCTTGAGTGTAGCCCCGAAACAGCAAGATCAGAAGGAAGGAAATGAGTTCACCCCTCTGCCATCTGCAGTTTTATGTCCCTCTGTTTCCCACCCACCTCCTTGCAGGCAAGGAATACAATTCCCACTCAGAGACTAATAACTGCATGTAAATTTGGTGGGGGAGGGGGAGATTTTCCAAGATATTGAGCTCTAATAGAGAATTTCCTGCTATGCTTCTGCTCCTGCAGAAGTGGGTCTCAGCAACAGCACATTGCTAAGGCAGCTCTGACCAGATACTGTGGGGAAAAGAGGATGTCTCTTGGGAAATGCCTGGCTTACCAAGCCAGGTTTTATAAACCTGATCTGAAAGACAGCTCATTGCCAGTGCAAGTCTGTGGAGAGCCTTCATTTGGTATGTCCATGAAAGGAAATACCTCATCAGAGGTGAGACTGAGCTGATTAGCTGCAGCCTCTGAGCAGAACCAAACCACTGCCCTGTGCAGAGCACAGCACCATCACCTCATCTCCAGATGACACAGGCTGTTCCTGCATTCCAAAGTTCATATCCAAACAAAAAAATAAATACAAGAGTGCAATCCTTTAGCCATCTGGTAAATGGAAAATTAAAACTTTGCCATAGAGGTTGCTAATCTCCTCCTGGCAGCTGGGATGCTGACCAGACACCCTGATGCAAATCCAAGCAGCAAAAGGCAGGCACACACCTGTCAGGAAACGAGACGAAAGCGTGGCTCTTCCGACTGCTCGGCGCAAGCAGCCAGAATCACCTCCCCAGAGCCAAACCCCTCATGTCTCAAAATGCTACGTAATGCAGCTGGCAGCTCCAGTCAGAGGAGTCAGTGCTTTTAAATCAGACTGTCACTGGTGTATCATCCTCGTCACATCCCATGGTTGTTCATTTATGTGGCCTGCGTGCCTTCCGAGTTGTGGATGCTACACAAATCTGAGAATAATGCTGGCAGGGCAACTTTTCATTCCCTCTTTTATGAGCATCCTATCCTCAGCAAGAGGACAGTGAGGTGGGAGAGGAGTAGAGGAGACAGCTGGGTTTTATTTTTGCCATGTCTGCAGAGGGGCAGAGATGAGGAGTAGAAGGAAAGGCAGCAAGCAAGTGAACCGTTGCTCCTGTTTTAAAAAGAAATATTTAGGCTCCTGTCTCCAGGGACCTGGGTTATGAGTCCTGAAGGAATGGGGGAAAATCCTAAAATCTCAAGGCACAGAAGCAACATGGGAAGAGCACCACGCCCTGACCTGAAAGCCCTGGTGACATTTGTTGGTTTCCCACTCAGTGCTGTTTATTTTTGAAGCTCCTGCCAGCTCACCTCATGCACTGCATGGTGAACTGAAGTCAGACTCTTAAAACTTTTATCTTGTGAGGCTCAGTGCACTCTAGACCCTCTCTGGGCTTGATCCAGTACGCATCTGATGAGGAGTGGATAGACCGGAGTGCCTGACAGCCACAATCCATGCCATCAATAAGAAAGCAGTGCTAGGCTGGTTTCAGTCCATGGCAGCAGCAAAACCAGCCTACTTCAAAGTGCTCTGAGGGACACACCTGCCTTTAGAGCAAGGCTGGCAGGTGGGAGCTTGGGGCTCTCCTTGTTTTCCTTTGCTACATGGGGTGCAGCTCAGGGCGACAGGAGCACTCTGACAAGCCCTGAGGCTGGGTCTTGAGGGACCCTCTGGCTGCTGCTGCTGGCAAGGCAGGCAGGGCTGGAGCTGGCTTTTGGCCAGGGCTCTGCCATCTAGAACTGCATCCTGTGGGAAGCCAGGCCCAGGCAAGAGCTATGCAGCAGAAAAGACTCACCTTCTTGGCCTGGCTCTTTAATCAGGAAGGGATCATTTTCTGTGAAGAGCTGTGTCCCCAGGTAAAAGGAAATGTCAGAATGGATTGCCAGAAATAGGTGCCTGATTTGAGCCCAGCTCAGGTGGGGATGCTTTTTATTATCAGTAGTTAAATGCATTGGAAGCAAAAAAAGGTGAGTTTATCTCCTGTTTATAGACTTTAACAAAGTAAATTTGCTTTTTCTGGTTTTTGTTTCTTCCATGTCTCTCTAAATGGGGATTCTATCTGTAGCATTTTACAGATATGAAGGATGGAGAAACAGTTCAGAAACTGGCATTATGTTCCCTTGTTTTCCCATCCTATTCCCATGGAGATTTAGGGAGGAACTGCTCCAGACACAGCATTTGGCAGGGTTTGGTCTTTATTTTTTTCTGAGCCCAGAAAGCTGTTTCTGTTTGATCCTGATGAGACTGGTGTTGAGGAATTTGCCACCAGTAAAAAGTCCACTGAGCTTTCAGGGAGGATGAGACCGCAAACATTCACTGCTGCTCCTGGAAGAGAAAGGCTCTCAGCATGCACAGTAGCCTTATTTAACCTGCGTGCTGCCCCTCAGACATCCTGACATCAGAACCCGCCGCGATGGCAGAACAGCGCTGCTCTGAGTCTGCAAAAGCCATTAGGACATTCTGCTGCTGCAGGGACTGGGGCCAAGCAGCAAAGACAATCTGCCTTTGAATGCAATCAAACACGAGTTTCTGCTCTGAAGGCTGGAGAGGAATGCCAGGAGGACAATCTGAGTGCTAGCAGGACGTCTGGCCCCGGGGCCAGGCAGCATGCCAGCCTGTACCGACCTGCTCGGCCACCACTGCCTGCCTCTGTCCAAGAAAATGCTGGGTCATTTTAAGAAGATTTGTAAACCGAGACCTTTGGTCTTCCAGTATTTAAAAGATATCCAAACTGTTACTGTGGCTACTATAGCTAAGGGCAAAAATCACATTAAATTCTAATGAATGTAATGGCTTACATTGAATTATCAGGATCAATGTCTAAGGAAAAAATGGCAGTGTTATCACATTTGTTTACGGTTTAAAGTACATCCAGCATATATTCAGGGTATTTTCAGGCTGCAGAAAAGAAGGTTTACAAATACTAACAGGCTGGGCACCTGTTAGACCTCTTGCTGGTCTCCATCCAAGCTTGGATCCAACTGCTTTTCACCATCAAGGTGAAATTCCAAGCTGCAGCAGTGCTGGAAATTTGCTCCTCATCCATTTTTCCTCTAGTTCCAGGAATGAAATAATACTATAAAAAATGCATCAAAACAAGCCTGGAAAAATATTTGCTGTATTGCAGAAACCAGGAGATAAGAAGACTCATGGACCACAGCAATTTCTGTGAATATGTAACCAAACTGAATCAAATTTAATTGGCAATTATTTCTTCCAGACTAATTTTTCTGCAGCAGTTGAACTACTACGTTGTTTGCTCTAATGTCTGTGTGCTTCCCTCTAAGACAGATCTTATTTGTACTCTCCTCTATAGCAAAGGATGCTAATTCTTATACATGATATGATTTATTGTCTCAGCTACTCTTAAACAACACAAGCTTATAGTCAAATTGGTCTGCTGAACAAAATTATTAGTTGAATAAATCTGAGGAGTGCAAAAACTCAGTGACTCTTCTCACCAACATTTCCCAGTTTCCTGTCTGAATAAAGCTCTTTTGCTCAGACTTTTGAACAGCTGAGTCCATATATTTTACAACACCAGCATTACATACATTGTTTCTTTCAAGAAGAGATCCCAGTGAAATAAAGGCAAGTGAATCTGTACTTCTGGCATTTGCAGTGGGAAAAAGAATAAAGCAGCTGGTAAGAGCCCTCAGGGAGTTCGTCTCTCAGCAAGCAGTGCAGCCCTCACTGCGGCTGTGCCCGGAGCTCGCTGCCTGTGGCTCTGGCACAGGGCATGGCAGACAGCTCTCAGTCCCAACAGCCTTCCCCCTATTTTTACCCAGGCACTCAGGTCTTCTGCTTCATGCCCTGTGCTGTCAGAAACTGGCTTGCTGAGCCACCATCCCAGCTGGATATCGAGGGTGTCCTTTCCCTGGTACAGAGAGAGTCTTGCTGCCTTTTTAGTTATTCAGGGGTGACCAGCTGTTGTGGTTTAGGAATGGTACTCCCCAATTCAGGGCTCCCACTGAGGCTCTCCAAACCGTGCACCTCTCTCTCGCTGGTTTGACACAGTAAAATACTCACTGGGAAACAAGAACTCCCAAATCATTCCTGTTTGCAGATGTCAGGGAAGCTGAGCTTTGCCCCGACAGCACATGTTGATCTCCTATCCAGTGGTGGCTGTGGGGGTGGTCCAGCCTTGCCACACCAGGGCTGATGGGGGTTACAGCCAAGCCCCCATCTTGCCTCAGAAAAGAGCTTTGAGAGGGAAAACCCTTTAGTAAGCAACAGGACTAATCACACCTGGGGTGGAAATGACAGATTGGAAGTGCAGAACAAAGGGAAAAGATGGCTTTTATTACAAGGGTTCATAAAGTCATCATTCAGAGAGAAACCCAGCACTTGGGGAAAGGCCACGTTGCTGGGAGAGGGAGAGTGACAGAGGCTTTCATTTTCATGTGTTTTTCTTGGTCCACAAAGCAGAGATCATACAGGGAATGCCATATCCCAGCACCACCTCGTCACAGGAGCTGCTGAGACGTGAGCTTCGTAGTCCTGCTGTGCCCATGGACGTCTCTCTGGGGGATAAATCCTCACCCTTTTCACAGATATTCAGGCTGGATGCTGTGTCCTTGGTCCAAACCAAAAGAACATTAACCAAGATGGCTTTTGTGGGTAAGAAAAGGCAAACAATCTGCTGTGCAACTGTGACGCCTTCATTCTGTTTCCCTGAACTGTAAGAAAAAGGAGGAGGATTTACATGGTAGAGCAGCAATGGATGTCTCACAGGGACAGAGACTGGAGAGGTAGCTGCTTGGAAAATTTCAGTGTGAAACTGAAAACATTAAACTTTATTAAAAAAACCAAGAAAACTTCAGTTTAGCTTTCAGCCAAAAATGGCAAATGATGGAAAAATTGTGGTTTCCTATGAAAGAGTAAGAGAAAAATTTCCAGGAAAGTCTTTGTCTAGTCAAAAATGTACTGTTCCATTATAACATAAATAAAAAAAACCCTATTAGATCAGACAATTTCTTCCCAGTCCTGGTTAGGCCCAGCATTCCTAAGAAGACCATACCCACTAGATGTCAGTCTATTGCCATGCAATAAAAATAAATGAGCCAGAAATGTCATCGGGAGTTTTTTGGGATGAGGATATTTCCACTGAGCTGTCTTCTGTCAAAAATGTTGCCAATAACTCCTTAATTTCTATAAAATTCCTAAGTTTTGTATTTCCAGAGTTTTTCAAGGCCGTTGCAACACATTCCATGCACTATGCCAGCCAGATATTTTTCCACTACCACATCTAACCCCCAACTGACCTTTGAGTCCCCAGATCTTAAAAAACTTTTAAGCAACATTTGAACAGCATACAAAAGGATACAAAAGTGTAATCCCCTCTGACTTCTCTACCACTCATGACTCCCCCTTCAGTTCATGGTATTGCAGATTTTCTAGAGACAGAGAAACAAGCACTTTATTTAGCTGAGGTACGGGTACACAGCAAAAAAATCCTTTCTGCAATATTTTAAATAGCTGAAGCAAACACCTCTCATCCTGATACCAACACATGAAGAAAAACAGAGTGCATTCTATGAAACATAGGTCCTAAAAAAATATTCTATGATTTTCCTGCTCTCAGCAATCGTTCACTTTGGGATTCAGGTATTCCAAACAAGGCCCATAAAAGCTCTTTGAGATAATGACCACAGAAAAGCTTATTCTTCCCACCCACCACCTATTACCCCAGGCCTGGGCCCTAGGATATATCACCATGTCCCGCAGCCATAGGAGGAGGAGGAGGAGAGAAGATACAGCAGGCAGGAATTGTGCAGCAAGATTGATTTATTTAATTATTTTACAAACTCTTTTATAGACTTTTTCCTTCATAGTCTAATTGGACAAAGGACCAGCCACCCCTTGGGGTGATTGGCTAAAATCCTAAAACATCCATTGTCAAAACATTTTTCTACTATACCATAAACAAGACTTTTCACGGTAGCAGGTGGCTTGGTTGTCTATAGAACTCTGCTACCTCTTCTATGAGAGAGAAAAGTCTCTCACGGACTTAGAAAATAGCAAGAAAATCCTTGCTAGCAGCATTTTTGTATCTACAACCACCTGTGACAAATGCTATGATACTGTAAACTGCTCTCATTGACTTTCATCCCTGAATTGACTTCAGTGGAATTTGTGACAGTTGTATCACAAGAAAATGTGGCCAATATTTTCTAAAAATTGTGGCCTGGGTGGTGGGCTGTTTCAATATATTTTGTTGCTTGTGTCTGCATCCATATTGTTTGCACCTTCTTCAGTATTTGTTCTCTTTCAAGAAAAATGTACAGCTTTTACCTCTGGCATGGAATGCAATAGGAGAAATTGTTTAGCCCTTAGATCAGAATGGCACTTTCTTTCCTGGATACAAAACTTTAGTTTTAGGAGGCTTGCTCACATATTTCTGCTGCTGAATTAGAATTTGAATCTTCAGGAGATCAAAACTCCCTTTCACATACACATACAAATATAATAACAAGGGCAATTCAGTTTTGGAGTGTTTTGTATATTACAAGCCAGCTTTTTCAAATAGCACATGGAGACACCTGAGCAGAATTTGAAATACAGAATCTGTTAGAATATCTGGGTTGAAGACTTTTCTTGGTGATCAGCTGTGATTTCCTCATTCTCAGAAGAAACTCTGTGTCTTAAGAAAAGTAATTTTTTTTCTGAAGATTTTTTGGGTAGGATTATTTTGCACCCAGTGGTTGCTGCTGAATTCCATGGGTTTACATAGCTCCTATGCTTTTTAACGCCAGATTATTGGGAGACAGACAGTCAATTAGGAAAAGAAAAAAATGTGTGCATCAGATTTGTGTTTGCAAGACCAGACAAAACTGGAAAGAAAAGAAGAGCCCTCTTAGTCATAAAACTTCAAAGCCTCACTTTTCCTTACAGAATAGAGAGTGCAGGAGTGAAAACTGAGAAACAGACCTCCTCGTGTTAAATATCCTCCTGCTCTGCTTAGTGGTGGGCATCAAGCCATGCTTCACAGTAATGCTTGTGGGAGAGACCAAGGGACAGTTTTGGCTGGCCACCATTCCTATGATGGTAATGAGAGGAACACATTTAATTAGAAATCCTGAAGTCTCATCTTCTGCCCAAGAAACTGCTGTGACTGAGCTGTACAAATTAAACTTGTGGCTGGCATAAGAGAAGTGCAAAAAGGTAGTTAATAAGTTAAGTTTCTTGGTGTTTATTGGACCTTAGTGCCAAAAGAATTGTCAGTAACAAAACCCATGCATGTACAACTCTCTCAAAAGGAGCCTGAAGAGATCAGCAGCAACAGTTTTGGGGAAAGCACCAGCTCTGACTGGTGCTTTCCCCAAACACATGTTCTGACTGGCAAGCACTATTTCCATCCACATTTGGCTTTCATTTACAAGTCATGCTTTGCACATGGGGTCTGTCTCACAGGTGTAGCATGTTCCAGACAGCAGAGATCAAACGAAATTGGATAAATCTGCCTATCGAGACTTAACACATGATGTGTACTGGAAGATATGATACAACACCTTTGGTCCTCTGTAGTTATTCATAAGTTGGAACACCCTCCTATTTAAAGAGGTTCACTGTGAAACTCTTGTTTAATTTGTTCTAGCCTAACACCTTCAAATCGTCATTTGGGATTTTCCTAGTAACTGAAACAGCTTATGTGAGCTGTGACATCTCAGGTGGGTCTTAGTTTTTCATCAGATCCAGGATGATTAGACTGTCTGCTGGTGACAATTATTTCTTCAGGTCTTTGGGAACACACAGTAATCAAGCAGTTGAAACAACAAGAGAGACAACTTGCTTTATTCTTTCAATTTCTCTGTTGTACAAGCCCTAGCTTAGAGGGTCACCAGAAAGCTTTAACTCTTCTACTGATAGTCCAGATCTCTCTAGCAGATGGGAAATAATAATGCTTTTGGCATCAAAGTTTGTTCAACAAACTGTAACAACAAGAGAAAAAAAATCCAAGGCTGTTGTTTTTTAATTTTGTTTTGGTTTGATCAGTCGTGGAAAGAATCTTCTAGGAAATGTATTGCAAGTAATCCTTCTACATGATAAATCCTATCTTTAGGGTTTATTTGAATAACCCTTGCCCTGAAAAAGTCATTGAAATAATGTAAAGGCTTATATGTTCCCACAGCCTTAGAAATTATGAGGTGTGGGTTTTTGCTCATGCTAAGGCTACCATAGCTTAGATAGTTGAAAGATTTAGGATCAGATAAAGATCCTTCTTTGAAGGACCCAGTGATCCTTCAAATTGTGAATAGAAATATGAACCATCATCATGTTCTTGTACAAAAACCCAAGAAGTGTTTCCTCCTGGGGATGTATGTTCTCCACAGGTAGCAATTTATTTAGAAATTATTCTGTTGTGTAGGAATTCTGACACTAGGAAGCAGAGGAAAGACAGAGTAGCCTAAGAAAAAGCAAACTGTTGCAAATGAATAGGAATGGATCTCTAAAGTGTTAGTACAATGAAAACCAAGGTATAGTACTGCTCTTGCACTGAAGAAAGGTGGCTGGTTGGAAGGTGATAATAAGCGACTAAAAATAAGAGAAGTTTCAGTCAATCTAGGGAGGCATCCATAAAGAAGAATATTAACTATGTCTTCTGAAAGAGAAATGTACTTCTACAGTGGAAGCCACTTAGCAGCAGATTGGTTTGCTCCCTTCTTAAAACCATTCTTGAAAATGACAGTTAGGAAATGTTACATGCTGGCAGACAATGTGAATGAAGAGACTAGATCAGCAGCTAAAATGTTAATTTACAAAACCCTAAAAAAGATATCTGCTCCACAGGAGAAGTTAGGGAGCAACTCCAATGCCCTGAGATGCTGCATCTTGACTTGGTGTGATAACCTGGGTGACCAAGAAGAGTCAAGAGGGCTCCTAAGTGAAAAGCTGCTGACCACTGGACCCTCTTTTGGAGGCCAGGAAATTCTGAGTCAAAGTTCTCCTTACAGCGCACAAAGGTGACTGAGTCTCATACTGAACTGAGACGCATGATCTTCATGTTGCTGCAATAGGTATTTCTGGGCAACTGGTAGACTTGTTTGGGCACTCTAGAGGAACCTGTAAGGGTGCCAGGACCCCACCTCCAGAATGTCACAATGGATCACCTGGGGACAGTAAATAAAATGACCAGAACTTTAAGGTCTGGTTGGACCATTGTTATGCTCCTGCAGCAAATGCTGGTTAAATCTAGAGTCTGAACAATCAAAGAGATGCATAGGTGTGGGAGAGAGGAAAGCAGTCATGAGGAGCAGCAGTTCTTCAGTTCAACTCCAGAAATAAAGTCACTAAGAAGATTGCTTAAAACATAGGACACAGCAAAAAGGTGAGAGATGGGCAGAAACACGGGGCTGATATTGCTGGAGAGCTGGAGCAGCTGCTGAAAGGGATGTAGTAAAAGACTCGATCAGCTCAAGGAGATCCTAAGTGCCAGGCTTGCACTGCTTGGCTCGTTTGTGGCAACAGAGTGAGAGTGTAGAATACAGGGAAGGTGGGGGAATATGATGGCAGAGCACTGTCCAGAGGTGCTGGACAGACTAATACAACAAACTGGTGCTGCCTGAGGTTGGGGAAATGCCAGGTACCTGCAGGCAGACCCTGTGATACTGCAGACTGTGGAAACAGAAAGGAGAGGTGGGAGAGCGGAGTGGAACATTTTATGCAAAAGCAGTAATATGCTGCTAAGATACCAACTACAAAAAACTCTTTGAATCAATTTACTGAGAAAAGGATGTAGAAATATCTGGATAGATGTTTAAGAGTAAAACAAGCTGCTCTGCCAGGACAATCTGCCTTTAGACAGCTGGAAAGGAACATGAAAGGGGCTGACTAGCAGCAACCTTCTGTTGAAGTCAGGCTGAGAGGGAAAACTTTTGTGTCTGAACATCAAAGATGCCTAAAAGGCATAAGACAAAGTTGAGAGATTTTTTTCAAGCATTGTTCTTGCCCTAAGCAATGCTTGGCAGACAAAATATGATTCTTGTTCAAGGCATGAATTTAAATTGGTGTTAGGTCTGAGATATAGCCTGAAATGAGATGGTTAGTGTACATGTTAGTGATTGTCTATATTAATTATATGTAATAAGAATATAATTTGATAAGAGTGGTCTGGGGCAAAAAAATAGTTGAGGGATGAGTTTTTTGCTGCTGGGGCAAAGTTTAGCAAGGTTTTTTTTACAAACAATACTCCAGGAATCAGCTGTTCTTTCTGAGATTTTTCAGAATGGGGGATTGTGACACAAGCTCTAAGAAGGTCACAAAAAGAAATGAATGGAATTGTTTAGCCAATATAAAAATAACAGGGGAATGCCAAAGTTCATCATTACTGGCAGCCTCGGGGCACATTGCGGCAAGTCAGTGTTGCTGGGACAGTGCAGAGAGGTTTGGACCAGGTCTGCTTGCACTTTGCCTAGTTCACATCATTGCTTATTCATTTCTCACATTCCAAAATATGAAAGCCAACATTTTTCATATTTGGATGGCAAAGTCCAGCTGAGTTAATTAAATCAGAAATGAGAAGGATACCAAGTGATTTCATAGACATGTCAGTTGTGGTTTTTATGCAGGGGATTTTCTCAGTAAGCTGTTTAGAACATGCAAGAAAAATCATAATGTTGTATTTTCCCCCAATTTTAGTTGCATGGTAAGTAATGCCCTTCTGATTGTGACATCTTTGTCAGGAGAGGTGTGGCAGCTCTTCACAAGCTTTGAGCCTGACTAGATAAGTAACAGCAGAACAACCTTAGGATTCAGACGACCATCCAAATTGGTGGAGTTTGACAAGTTATTACATGTTCACTGAGTAATTCTGTGGATATGATTTAAGCATGGGGAAAATTTAAGTTACTCTTGTGTAGCTTCAATCTCTTTTACAGCAGCCTGAGAGGTCTGCAGCATTCAAACTGAGAGCTATCTTCTGTACTTTGCTGGCAGAGTTACGATTGTAGACAATGGGAGTTTTATATCAGGGTTATACTTGTGACGGCTGAGCAATGGTAATGAAATATG
Organism: Corvus hawaiiensis; assembly: GCF_020740725.1. Lineage (NCBI taxonomy): Eukaryota > Metazoa > Chordata > Aves > Passeriformes > Corvidae > Corvus > Corvus hawaiiensis. The sequence continues at coordinate 32,253,647 of NC_063215.1, forward strand.
GGTTCTACTGTTCAAGACTGAATATTGCATCAAGTTTCGCCATCGGCATGCTTTGACCTTTATTTGCCCATAGAGCTAAATAGCCCAATTTTCACCTCTCAGCAGTCCTCCCTTCCACCTCCATTTGTTGTGGCTACTTTCCTCTCTCACATCTGTGTATAACCTTGCTTAGTCAGCCTTCAAATATGATTATATGAGGACTGACAGCAGCTGGTAAATAATTGTGATAAAGGGTTTTGTAGTACAGACATAACCCCCCCAGAAATTGCTGCAAGGGTGATGTGTTCACAAAGACTCTTAGCAGAACCAAGAAAAATAAGTTTATGGGCTTAGTACAAGGTCAGCAGGATTTGAACCCTACAAAATTAAATTTGATCTACCTTATATTTGTCTGTTTGCTTTTTTTGACAGCTTTTTCTTGTCAGGTCTCTACATTTTCAAAGTGATATTATTTAGTGATCTTACTATATAAAAAATGAAAAATACATTAGACTTTTATCTGAAACAGTGAGATGCACACCTTGGAAAAACTGTGTTTTTCTTGCCATTAGAGATATATGAAGTTATTTTATAGCTCTGTGTTCTCATTAACTTTTGCATGTAACTATTCATCAACAAACATATACTATGAGTAATTTCCATTAAGAACAGAATGTTAAAGTTTTAGTCTCTCACAGTACAAGTGCAGGAGATTCCAATGTAGTCATAACATAGTAAGCAGCTAACTGATTCCCACAGGTAGCATTAACGGAGAGGAAACTGTACTGCCCACATGCTTTAGACAGCTTTTCACTGATTTTCCAGTAAGTGTTCTGTCAGTTTTCTTTGCTCGTTGAAAGAAGCCAAAAAAATATATGGAAAAGCAGAATTAGTTAGAGGTGAGAAAATAATAATCTGGGAGTTTCTTTCAGATTTGGGAAGTATCTCTTTAATTTTTTTCCATTTCTCCAGGAACCACAAGGCAAACTTATACCTGCCTTGTTGCTGTGTGCAGTGTTACAATGTCTTGCAGGACCAAGATAAAGGTTTTTGTGATGTGTTGAAAAACTCTTCTGGTGTTCTGGTTTTTTTGTCTTGAATCTATGAATTGTAAATATTATTAAAGGAATGAAGTCAGTGTGGGATCAGGTTAGAGAAAGGTTGCTACTGGTGTAAATACCAACCATCCAAAAGAGAGTGAGAATGAGTGGGGATGTCAAAAAACACGCAAAGGAAATATCTGAATATACACAGCAGTTATGTTATAAAATACACTTTTAATCTGTAGTCACTTGGTGATGCTCTTGAGTTGTATTTCAGCTTTGGGACTGATAATTTGCAGAAGGGAATGTGCTACTTAAATGTTCTTCCATTTTCCTTCCTATCTCTAAGCTGAATCCTGAATTTAGTAGGGTCCCATTGTACACTCCTGAGCTCTCTCCTAGGTCTCTCCTGCACAGACTCAATAAGCAAAGCTGAAGTCATTGTGAATTCTGTGCCACAAATGATCAGTCCAAGTGGTGGGATGCATCTCACTATTTCCAATCATCTAAAAGTATCCACTGAAAATCAGTTGTTCAGACTCTTCATCGTTGCTAGAGACTCCAGAGAATACTTCATCTCAACTCACCATAAACCAGTTCTCTTTTGACCACACAAGAAGCCTAAATGAGTATTATGTAGAAGATTCCCATTTTTTTGGGAATACTTCCTAAGTTTCTTTTCTGGCTCTTCTTGGCCTTGTGAGCTAACCCAGCCCAGTACAGCACAGCTGGGACCTACCTGAGACAGAGCAGAGCGCATGCCATGCTATAGAAACCATCATGAGGCACATGACCAAATGTTCAGAGATTTCTGCACTACCTCTGCTGTAATGGGAATCTAAGGACCAAACCCATATCTTGAAACAATGATAAAAAATAGTTGTATCAGCTCTGCACTGGTATTTCCAAGAGTTCTTTTCATGCCAGCTTCCCATGGATGCACTAGGGAGCTGAGTCTTCTGAAACTGCAGTTGCTGAAGCCCAGGAGGTTGTGGAGTCACCATCCCAGGAGATGTTTAAGAGATGTCTGGATCTGGAGCTTGGTGACGTGGTTTGGTGGTTCAGGGATTACAGTGGCAGTGCTGGGTGGATGATCTGACTGGATGATCTTAAAGGTCTCTTCCAACCTTGATGATTCTATGATTCCATGATTCTCTCATCCTGGGATTGTTCTGACACATTGCTGCTCATCTAAAACAGTTAGGGCTTTTAGACTGATAAAATGATATAGGAAATTCTGCCTTGTATACAAGGCCAGAGAACCTAGTCACATTTTATTTTTCATCATATTTATCCTTCTGTAGCATCTATTCCCTCAAATGGGTACGATCTTTAATATATTGACTAGTTAGATGAAAATATTATTGTAAAGCATAAATACTTACACATGCACTTTATATTCTGTGTTTTAAGAGGGTGTAACAAAGGAAGCTACCTTTGTGATGCCAGAAAATATGCCTTAAATAAATGGTATTTAAAAGAAAATACCTGCAAGTTACACAATTGATGATTTTGTATTTATGAGAACTCAGTGGGAAGTGGGGGACTTTAAAACCAGACTCAAATATGGATATCTTTTCATTGGCAATGTCCTGTCTTTCCAAAGTGTATGCTTGAAAGCTGTGACTTAGATGTTTTTTCTTTGGCCTCATGATCTAACTAATCACAACCTTAGAGTTTGTAGATGTTTTATCAGTACCAATTTTCCTTAAACTCTGGGTATGCTGATGTGCCATTTGTCTAGGCACGAGTTTTTTCAAAGTTTTTCTTGGTTGACAGCAATTTGCACAAGAGGCAGCAGACCCCGTCTGAGCTGGACATTGCATTTATTTCACTGTGACATCTCAAGTAAATACTATTTCAAAGTTTTATTATCGAATGTGAGCAGTGAAAACACCAGCAAGGAAAGTCAATTAATGCCAAACTTTATTTTCACACTGTAACATCCTGGGGGTTGTTTAAACCTGGTCAGCTGTATGGGCATGTAGTGAAAGTAGGGTGCAGTAACCAAGCTAAGAAAGCTACTGAGGTACTGCAGATGTGCTGACACTCCGTTGGCTGTACCAGAGGGATTTTGCTCTTACAGACACCGAGGGTGCTCTCAAGGCAGCTTGTAAGCCAAACATACCAGCTGAGCCATCACCTACCCTCAAGATGTCAGTGAGGCTCACATGAACTTGGACTTTAAAATATTTTTTTCCCCTAATCTGCAGTGCATCGATTGACGTTGCTGGCAGATTTGGCAGCAGTTTCTGATCCCAGTGCCCAGAGAATTCCCTCTGCCCGTGTAGAACAGAATGTTTTGTTGCTGCACCTAAAGGGCTGTGGCAATTTAAACCCTCACTCTAGGAACAAAAAGCAAAATGAGAAATCCAACTATAATTGTTTCTAACCTTTCAAAAACAAATTCCAGCTTTGCTTTTGGGTCAGAGTCCTTGTCCTGTGTGCTCCATCAATGGAAAGAAATAATTATCTGTTGAATCAGTGAATTCCTCTCCAGTAGATTTCTCAAGCACTATAAAAGAGTCTAATACATTGAACAAGACATCTGTGTTGAAAATTTGAAGGAATGCTTATTACTATTTTATCTCAATCAGCTTTTTTCTCTCTGTCTATTTTTCAAGAAAAGAAAACATTCTCTGTAGTCATCAGTCTGATATGTGTAAAGTATTCTGTTTATTTCTGAATGACCACAGGAAAAATTCTAAAGTTCTATTTTTACTGGAAATTGTATGAATTATGTGAATTATTAGTCATACAAACCCCTTATTTTTATAATACAAGGAAGATCATATGTTTCCAATTTGACGTAAAATAAGGTCATCTTACAGAGAGGCAGAAAACACTGAATTCCATATATCAGAAGAAATAGTAATTCATAATAGCTTTAAAGTATATTGCCACAGCCTGTGCCAGACACTGAAGATATTTCCACTCCTTCTTCCACCTGGTTTTTTTTTTTTGGTTTGTTTTGGTTTTTTTCATACAAAACCACTCTTTGCAAGAAGAGGGATTCTATATCAGGATTTGATTGTTAACTGAATGTAAGTGATGTTTTTCAACTAACATGTTTGAATTTTCACTATTAGCCATTTCTGATAGAGTGGGTGCCCTTAAAATTTAAATGGTTGCTCTTGCAATAGTTACTAATTTTATTCACAGATTTCTCCATTTCAAATAGAGCTTATGCTGCAAATGACATAGTGAAACCAGCAACTTTAGTGACCTCAGAATATAAAGTTATTTGTAGCTCTTACATTGTTTCTAGGCTGACTGAAAAAACCAGACCCATTTTTACTGCATTCTAGACTATATCTATGTGATGTCTCAATATAATTTAAACAATTTATCTAGGTAGGGCAGAGCTGCTGGAAAGATATTTGAGTGATACTTTTTAGGTTGGACTTTCCAAAACTTGAGTAGTGGTTAACAGTGAATACTGTGGCAGGTACTTCAAATTTCTACTGCAGAAAACCTTTAAATTGCTTGTTTCAAGTCTGGGATGGGAAAAATAGGCAAGAATTGGTAAAATAATATTTTATAGCAACTTCTGGCTTATCATTGTTTTCTCCTGGAAATTCTTACACCACATGAAAGCATTGATTGAAGCTTAATGAAAATAATTCACTGTTTCTGAGCATGTATCACTTTGCTCTACTCAGAATCAGGGAATATCCTGGGTTGGACTGGGCCCACAAGGATCATTGAAGTTTAACTCCTGACCCTGCACAGAACCTCAGAATCACACCATGTGCCTGAGAGCATTGTCCAGGCACTTCTTGAACTCTGGCAGGCTTGGTGCTAATTATTTTAAGAGTATGTGAGTTGCACCCAGGTACAGTTGCACCTGACTTACAGGGTTCTTTAGTGATCTGAGAACTGAACTGTGTGTTTCATTCCTGTCTTGCTTAGTGAGCCTTGGCATGCTCCTTGTTTACAAAAATGAAGGGTCACTGGGGCAACTGTGTTGCTCAGAGTACTTCATAGCTCTCAGCAGCAAGTAGACTGCTTGTAAGTAAGCAGCAAGTAAGAGCGTCTCTTGTGGTCCAACCTCATTTAGGGCTAGATCTGCTTGAACAGTATTGCTTCACTGGTCACCACAGAGATCAGTGCCTGTCCCTCCTCTTCCCCTCATGAGGAAGTTGTAACTGCAGTGAGGTCTCCCCTCAGTCTCCTCTTCTCCAGGCTGAACAGACCAAGTGCCCTCAGCTGCTCCTCACACGGCTTCCCCTCAAGGCCCTTCACCATCTTTGTTGCCCTCCTTTGGACACTCTCTAACAGTTTAATGTCTTTCTAACATTGTGGCACCCAAAACTGCCCCCAGCACTCGAGCTGAGGCCTCCCCAGTGCAGAGCAGAGCGGGACAATCCCCTCCCTTGCCCAGCTGGAAATGCTGTGCCTGAATGCACCCTAGGAGGTCAGCTCTTCATTTTGTGAAGATCCATCAGAATTCCCATTCTGCCTATCACAAACTTTATTTCAGCTCTTCCCTACTCCAGTATCACCTGCAGTTTCAGTGGCACTGCTCTATTCATCACTGAGATCACAAGGGCAACAACTGTTGATTCCTGTAGAATTCCTCGAGATTTCCAGTTTGGCAATTAATCTCTGATAAATTGTCTCAAGGCACAGTTATATGTGATGATTAAGCATGCCAAGGTATAATCTTGGTATCAAGAATCTCCATAATTTGTGAGATTTATGAACTGTTAAAACAGTCATGGTTGTGATTTTGGTCCAAGCCGGCTAACAATTTCTTAAGTGATGTTTGAGTATGGGCGGGGTTGATATGGACCAGAGATTGCACAGGCTGAATAAAAGGCACCTTAAATGTGGTCACCACATTATGGAGGGAAAGGAAGTTGAGCAACATGGATACAGGATGTTCTGTGCTAGATAATGGATCTAAGCATAGTTTAGTTCACTCTTAGTTTTGTATTGTCTCAGTTTTTCTTAGTGGTTGCATTTATTTATATTTGTGTATTATTTATTTATCTCCAAGTTATTTATGAAAATGTGCATGCAGACATGGCAAAGGACAGAGAAAATAGTTTTGTCATTTGTCAAAACCTGTGCTGAACAGTTTGAGATAGTGCTATGCAGAATTTCTTTTTTGGGGAGTGATATGAGTGACTAACTTGGTAATGGAGTTGGCAGAGACAGTGCTGGCTAAGTGCTTGGACCAAGAGATTTGATGTAATAAAGCTGCACTTTCAAGCCCTTTTCTGCAGTGTTTTGGACAGTCCAGAGATCCAGCGATTACTGCTCCATTATATCAGTCCCCGTGGGTATTGCCTGCTGATCCCCACCAAGCTGCTTAAGTGCATTAACTTCTGAGAACTCAGAATTTAACTAATACAATTTTTTTTTTTGCTCTGGATTATATTTATTAATTAGTCTTGCATGGATTTAGAAATTCCATGTATTTCAGGTTTATTTCTGGTAGGAATGTAAGTGTTCTTTTGAGTTTAATGGGAGTGGAAAACCACTTTAATCTCTTTTGTATCAATTTCATTTTGATTGAACCCTTTTGTTTTCATATGGACTGTAGTTAGGAGCATTCTGAATAGCACAGTTACTAGTAGAAACCTTAAAGAATTTTATCTCTGTCACAGGCACAGTCTGCCCACTGAGACATGATGTATTCATCATCTGTTTGTATGTGTAGAACATATTTAATAAATCTTAAATTTCCTAAATTTTCTGACCTGATATTTTTGAATAATATATTTTGGGTATAATTAGAACTAAATACTGTCATTAGGAAATAACTATCAAATTTTCTGGCAATGTCCAGCAATTTCTCCTAGACCTTTAGTCCCTAAACATTATGGTAATATTGGTGTTTCCTCTCTATCAGTAAAGTGTTGAGCCATTTACCGACCTCTGTTATTAACATACACTAAAAAGGAAAATATTTTATCAGAAGGTAGCTCAAAGATACTTAAGAGATTGATCAATCTCTCAGGCCTGGCATTAGCTTAGCAAGTTATTAACAGCTGAAGGGAAAACTTGATCAGTACTAGAGTTTATAAATTCTAAATGAAGGTGGGGTGTTAAAGACTATTCAATGCTGACCTGATCATTCCACCACTGTGAAAAATTTCAGGATGGTCAAGACTCCTACTAGGAGCAAATATAGCTTTGCTTGTAAAACATAAAATAATTTTAGTTTTTATTATCCTTTCCGTCCTTTAATTTCTTTGATAAATTGTTGGATACATGGAAAGATATAATAAAAGAATGAATGCAAATCCTTTGATTATCACAAGCTAGAAAATATTGACACCAAGGTGGCATTTATGGGGGAATTAGCAGTTAGTAATTATCCAGACAGACTGAATCAGAATGAAGCAGGTGTCCTGTCAAAAACCAAATTTAAACTCATGTTGCATTCCGGCAGAAATCTGTAATGTTCCTGGTATAAAACTATTTAAAATTATATAATATAATGTTTGTTATATGAAGTTTAAGAGGTTGTTAAAGTTGTGTTTGAAAAATAGAGGGATTTAGACTGTTGTCTGTGAATTTAATGGTAATTTTGGTACCATTAAAGTGTACTAAGCTTCATTATTGTACTTTAGAAACTGTTTGCATGAGGCTGCTGTGTGTACGTGTGTGAGTTCAGAATGTGTGCATGTGAAAGCCAGGGTACAATAAAGCATGTGTGGGTTAGCTTGGACACTGTTTCCATTCCACAGTTATAATCTAATGAAAGTACATAGAAGTTTAATTTAAAAAGCAGCATTGAACTCTAAAACACTGTAGTGCTAGGACACAAGCTGTGTAGAAAACCACATGGGAAAGTGGTGATTACAATATTGCATTTTTCCTTGTGGGCTCTGTTGGGTTCACATGACGTGGTCTGCCAAAGTATGTCTGTTTTCCTTTCCTCAGCAGAACAAAAGTGCTATTGCTGCTTCCTCTGCACTAGCCATGGTGTTTTATTTTGCTCTGTGGACATGCCATCAGTCCTGTCATTTAGTTCTGTTTCAGCACAACATTTGTGTTCATGGGCGCCTCCATCGAGACAGGCAGCACTTCCCTCCATCCCCCGCTGAGTAGCACGCTGGCTGGGAAAGGTGACACAGAGGATCTCAATGGGTTCATTATGTGTGATAGCTGAAAACACTTCCCTACATGAGTTATTAATAGATGATAACTGGTAAAGGCTGGGCTATGCAATGGGTTAGATTACTCGGTCTCTTGTAAACAATAGCCTATTTCTAAAGGGAAGGCATTGAAGAATTACTGGTTGTAACCATGCAAATTGGCACCATTTCAGCAGTTTTGTTCAACTCATAAAGTTAACAGCTTCCAGGGGCAGTGCAAGCAGCACCTTCTATGTTTCAGCTTTTACCTCAGCCTGCTGCAACTGTAAAGAAATGCTATGAATGATTTTATTATGAATCACTGAGCTGATGCCAAGTAAAGATAGACCAGATCTCTCCTTCACCAAAGATCCTAAGGGTTTGCCTTAATTCTAGCCACTCACAGACTCAGCAATGGCCAAACTGATCTGTCTCTCTAGGAAAGCGCAGGAAAGTGGAGGGTCATATAAAATGAGGTACTTCACCACCCAACTTTCTCCTCTGATGAACTGAATTAAGCTCTTTTGGGGGTTATCAGAAGTACCTATTGGAGGGGCTCACAGCAGTGAGCTCCAGGGTGAGTTGAGGTCAAAGTCATGAATGGCAGAGAAGAGAGCCAAAGACAGGGAAGCCTTGTCAGTGCTGCTGAGAGCTCGAGCATGAGGAGCTCTCCCCCTGTGAGGCTGTGTTGACAGGGTCACTGATGGCTGCATTGGAAACGAAAGAGGCCACCACATGGGTGGCAAAAAGAGGGCTTGTTTAAAGGATAGTGGGACACATGAACCCCTGCCTCAATGGGGGCGAGTCTGACAGTGTTTCTCTGGTTATCAAAAAAGCATCCTGGCTCCTTCAAGATACAGCCTGTAATGTCCAGCTCTCCCCTACACACGGGAATTGGAGGGGGCTCACTTGCCTGGCCCATGAATTTCTTTTTGTGGGGCTTATAGACCCATGGTACATCAAAAGGTATTTTAAAACCAGTCCTGTCTCTCTTGCTAAAGAAATTATTGCTCAAGGGAAAAAAAAAATCAGTGTAGGCTGACGTAAACCCATGCACTGCAATTTAGAGTTCTAAATTATGTGACGTAGTCATCACATAGATTACACTGCACTTACCCTGCGTAGCTATTAGTTGTTTCTCACTAAGATGTGTTTTGGTATGATAAAGTGTACACAAAGAAACAGACCTGCATTCTCTAATTTCCAAGATTTCTAGTCCATTTCATCAGGAGCCTAAAAATCATGAATGTGTTAAACAGAAAAGCCATAACATATGCAAATTTCTTGTAGATTTCTTATTTTACAAAATAATCAGAAACTAATTTGGGCAACATCATTTGACTTAAAAATTTGTCTGTAATTGAAGGACCTAATTTCATCCTGTTGTGTACATGTAAATTCAGAGTAGATTCAAATCCAGGAACTTAATTTTCAGCATGTATAAATGTAGAGACTAGAAATACTTTCTTTTTCTATGAAAATATTATTGTATTAATTAAAAAGTAATTCAGATTTTTCATAAGTAAGATTTCTAACCACAGGAAAAAAAATTAGAATAAGTCTCATGAATTTTCTTTCATGGTTATAAAAAAAGAAGAAGGGAAAATCACATGTGCATTTGTACCACAGAGAAAACAAACCTACAGCTTTTAGGCAGAGTTCTAGATACTCTTTTTTTGTACCTGTGCACATATATATCCTTTTTCTGGTTAACTGGTGAGATGAACACTGATTAATTTTCAAATCCTATCAAAATTAAACACTCCCCCACCCAAACCAACAACCTTATACTCTGCTCTATTTAAGTACCACATATGCAACACATAGTGAGATACAAAATTACTGTTGCAATAATGTTCCCAAGTCTCAAGTAAAGAGGTATTTTACTTCATGGCAAGAGAAAGTTAAAACGTTGGAGAAATCCTTACTGAAGAAGTGTGGTTATTTCTATTGCTGAACAACCAGAAAACAAGTCTCTCTAATGTTTTGACTGTAGAGAAATCACTTTAGCTGTGCTCTCCTTATGCCATGTCTCCTAGACGTGCTCTGTAGAGAACAGGTGGTTTCCCCTCTAAACCAAACATCCCTAAGTTCTCAAGTTGTGTTTTCTTAATTTTTTTTGGTAGACTTTTGCACATCTTCTCAGAATTCTTTCCACTTGCTTGAATGAAATGCCCTAAAATGCACTTCATTGTGCCTAGAAGAAAATATAGTGAGGTATAGTTATTTTTAGCTAGCAACAGAAGTGGGAAAAAAGCACTTTTTTATGTTTTTAGCAAGGGTTTCCCTGAAATAAGGTTTAACAAGGTTCTCTTTGTCACTGTTTCATATTACATTTCCTCTTCCAGACAATAAAAATCAGTTTACATCTTGGATACTATAGTTGAGTAATCATAAAATAAAATGTATGATGTCAAGGTTAAAATAAACAAGCTGAGGGCAATCTGGCAATATAATAAAAGGACTGGTTTAATTGTGAGAAATGGCCAAACAGATAAAAGGGGAAACCCAAGTATGGGAAAACACAGATGAAAGTTCTAGGAATGGAGTTTTTGTTAATTTTTTCACTAGACTGAGCCTTAGCTATGGCATAAATATTTTTAGATTATGTTTTCCAGAAAAAAATAATAGGAAAGTATTTATAAATTATTGGTTGATCAAATGACCACTGTAGAATTATAATTTCCTAGTTACTCCATATAAATTATAACTGAGAATCCAGTTTAACTGGTGTAATTAACTTTTTATTGTAACCTATTCCTTCAGAAATCACTAAACTTCACAGAGTCCAGAGAAAATAAAAATAATAAGATTTATATATCCTAGCCACTCTTTTGAGAAGTACCTACCTATTTCTAGGCAGCTCTTGGGCAAATAGGCTTCCCCTCAAGTTTTGTGAATGATAGAACTTTTGCAGAATTCCAGGTGTCGGGATGCTCCATAGCCTGGAGGAGCAGTTTGATACCATCCCAGTCTTCTTTTTCTTTTCCCAAATCTTCTATCTGCTGTTGTGTATTTGTTGGCTGGAGACCACCTCTGCTGGATCAGAGAGCCCTGTTCTCAGCAATTCCATGTATCTCCCTACCTTCTCTTATGTCAGGGTGGATGCTCCACTGCTAAGCACTGACTTGCTGAACACTTCTGATAGAGGACATTTTTGCTGTCAGATGGAAACCTGAGAATCAGGAGAGGAAGGGAATTTTCCCATTTTCTCTGAGACTGAGCACATGCTGCTGCAGGTAGCAGATCAGGGGTGGACTGTCCTGGTGGGGCTCACAGAATATCTAACCCCCACACCACAAATCACAAGACAGCTTCACAATGTCCTCCAGCACTGTCAGCCTTGGATAGCTCAAACCAAAGGTGAGACTTAAGACTCTAAACGGTTCTAGCTGTGGGTGCCTGGTACAGCTACAGGCACACCCAAGCTCACATCACTGTACCCTCCATAAACTCTTATTTTCCACAGAAAGGGAGCTTGTGTAGGCCAAAAAGGTGCTGTGGAGACTGTGACTGCTTGTCCTGCCTGAAGGCTTGGAATATCTGGAACCTAGAGCACTACCATGCTTATAAATGGAGCCTCTGCTACAGGCTTGTATTGAAGGTCTTGATTTATTTTGTGAACCCTTCAGTTAGTATGTTTGCTGTAATTCTAAAAAACATCAGCAGCCAAAATTCACAAGGAGAGTTACTTCATTAGGGCTTCTGCGGAGACCAAGGATTATGGTAATAACAAATCTCCTGTCTATTTTGATTTTGGCCCTTACATTAGATAAATGACTGCTATTACTGCTCTAGTGGTTGTTTACTCAGCAAATGAGCTTCATCCCAATTTGCTTTATTGTACATCATAATTTATTTGCTTGGTGTTGTTTATAGTGTGACTAAGCAGATGAAGGCTTTATCATGTTTGCATTGAGAATGCTGTGAAGAAAGCCAGACTGATTGGTGTGTGCCCAGTGTGTAGAGAATGTTCCACTGTGGAAAGCCACTAAAAACTTGATACATATACATAAAAAACAGCACTACTCAAAACTGATGACCTTGCAAACTCACAATATCTATCCTACACTTTTTATTTTCTCAAAAGAAACCTTTCAATACCAACTTCTATCTGTTTTTAGATATTTTTTCTGTCACTGTCACATGAGTTAATTCACAGTTCCAGGATGACTCCACCCTTTTCTAATACAACTGTCTACCTCTCTGTGCCATTATCTTGTTGTCCTCTATAAGCACAGATCTGGATGATACAATTTTCTGGGAAATTCTATGCAAGTGATGCAGGGCTGAATTCTCCAGACTCTGCTCTTTTGCAAGTCCTCATCCACACACACTTTTCCAGTCTGCTATCACCTGGGAGAAGAGTTGGTCTGTACAAGTCAGGAAGGGAGGCTTGCACTCTTAAATCCAGTTAAAACAATGAGTAGCACCAAGTTTTGCTCCACTCATCTGGAAAAAGCGCCTGCCTTCCTCCCATCAATAAGTTGTCATTGTCTGAAATGGCCAAGCATTCCAGAATAAATGCTTAGAGTTGGCATTTTTAAGGTTCAAACAGAATTTCATACTGATGTTAATATAGCTGGTTCTTGGATTAATTAAGGCCATAGATGCCTCTGTTAGGCTGGAGAATGTTTGTCAAATAACATAGTTTGAGTCTGGGAGTTTCTGTGCTATTTGACTTTTCACTCATTGAACTCTTTTTCTGCAATAATGATAAACACAGAGCAAATTGGAGCTGACCAGGCAACATGACCTGCAAGAGAAAAACATACTATAAAATACAGCAATTACTGGAAAATGTCAAAGCATTTTATGTGGAACCTTTTGGATTAATTTGGTGGCCGTTTGGAGAGCTGAGTCAGTGTTGGAGCCAGCAGGCAGGGGCATGTACACATCAAGGATTAATCATGAATTATTGAAGCACGTGAAGAAAAAAAAAAGGATGAGATTTACTTACTGTGGAGCTGTATTTTTATGGGCCTCATTATCCTGGAAAACCTGTTTAGCTGAATGCCATCCCATGCCACGTCTGTGGCTCCTGCTGACGTTTCTCACAAGAGCCATGCTTTTAATATTCTCTATCTTTTACTGTTATTTACTATTGTGTTTGGGTCTGGTATTACTTGTTTGGAGAAAAATGTACATGTTAGTGCACTTAATATGTTTATTTAATATGTTTATTTAATTAATTTAAAGAATGGCTGATGTAAGAGCCCACGGCAGGCAAATTTGACTTTTTAAAAATAGAAGATGAACGTTAGAATCACTATATATTCAGACTATTGATTCAGTTTATTTTACATGCAAACTCGCATGACAGAAATTGCATTTTACCTAAACATGAGACATTTGCCTCTGTCTCATGGCACTATTTGGGGTTGAGATACATAAACATTATAATTCTGAAAAGGGTGCTACGAGGAATAAGTATGTTTGTCTTCACAGTACAAGTTATGCACTGGGTTTGTCTTACTTAGGGACTAAATCATAGAGTCGTTCAGGCTGAAAAAACCTTCAGGACCATCAAGTACAACTGTAAGCCTAACACTACTGGGCCCACCACTAAACTATGTACCAAAGCATCACGTCTACATGTCTTTTAAATATCTCTGGGGCTGACGGCTCAACAGATCAACCACTGCCCTGGGCTTGTTCTACTGTTGAAATGAAGTTTTTCCTAGTATCCAGTCTAAACCTCCCCAGGCACAGCTTGAGGCCAGTTCCTCCGATCCTGTCACTGGCTGCCTGGAAGAAGAGGCCGACCAACCCCAGCTACAGCCTCCTTTCAGGTGACTGTAGAGAGCCATAAGGTCCCTCCTGAGCCTCCTTTTCTCCAGGATAAACTACCCCAGCTCCCTCAGCTGCTCCTCACAGGACTCGTGCTCCAGATCCTTCACCAGCTCCATTGCCCTTCTCTGGACATGCTCCAGCACCTCGATGTCCTTCCTGCAGTGAGGGGCCCAGAACTGGACACGGGATTTGAGGTTCAGCCTCACCAGTGCTGAGTACAGGAGGACAATCACTGGAGGACAATAGTCCTGCTGGCCACACTATTACTGATACAGGCCAGCATGCCATTGGCCTTCTTGGCCACCTGGGCACACGCTGGCTCATACAAAACTAGACTTCTGCAGCTAAAGATTGTTAGTGCTGCATTTCGCCATCCTTACTCTTTTCACTACAGTGTAATATTATAATATTTCAAAAATAATGTACATTTTAGATTATAGTTCATAAATCACCCTTCAGTTGTTACGCAAACATTTGCTTATAAGGATATGTAATTCTTGGATCAACATCTGTCCAATAATTTTTCAGCTTGTATCAGAAATACAAAATAGTTTCAGCAGAAATAAAATTTCAATTATTATTCGTAGTACAAAAAGGTGATTTTGGTGCATGCATGTAAAATCTTCTGCTAACACAATCTCTATACTGACTATTAACAGCTCCATTGCTCAGGCCCATGACTTTGTTTCTTCAAGAGGTCCCTATCTCTCTGTTAATGTGTGCTGTTTTCCAAAGCCCAAATAGCTGATAAAGATAGTGGATGTCTGCAAGCAGAAGCACCTGCTCCACAAGGACCAGCAAAGACTCGTGTGTTATTGGTTTGTATGGACAGTCAGCACATCCTTAAAAAAATGCATGATAGCAAAGAAATGCTTGGCATCTGACACCTCGATGGGGATCAAACAGCCCTGGAGTTGTTGGCTCTGCTGGTGTTCGTGATGGCAGACTGTCTTTCTGTGCCAACAGCAACCCAGCCCCTCTCAGTCTACTCCCCTGTGAGCTTTTAAAGGCAAGCACAGCTACAGTCATAGTAAATGTGACTCTTGTGTCTGGTCATCTCAGAGCACAGGCAGCTTCAGCCCACAGGGGCTCACAAAGGTGGTGTCAATAAACCATTTATTTCACCTGTCCTTAAGAATTACACATACACCATTATGCTAGAGAGAAAGGAAGCCTCCAGGCAGAATGATCTGGGAAGTTAAAGCCAGCTGTTTGCACCCAGAGTGGGATTAGTATATGACCAAAGACTGAACCATTGAGTACTCACAAGATCACATTTATCATTTGTCTTTCGTGGGTAAATATGTGAACAGAGGCACACACAGAAGCGGCCTAGCTCAAGCACTTGACACCTCAAGAAGGAGAATTCAGGCAGGCATGATCACATATTGCCAGCCCAAGGTCTCACTCAGCTGTTTGGATGCAGTAGGTACAAGGCAGGACTACTGCAGCCCAGTCTACCAGAAGGCATTCTGTACATGATTCTTCCTATGCACTTGTAGATGTTTCTGATGCTGGAGGCATACAGCTGGGCTTGAAACATCATGATGTTCAGCAGGTATATACCTAGTTTCACAAGACAGACATGACCTAAGGATGCTTGAGTATCAGGAATTCTAAAATATTCAGTGAAACATGGAGAGAAAAGAAATACAGAACAAATCCAAGCAAGCTTTGAGAAGCTCCTGTGAATTTTAAAATCCGTTTTGTTTTCTTCCTATCTGATGTCAGTAAATTTGTATTTTGGACATGAAAGATAAATAGAAATGTACTGAACTTTCCAAAATACCTCAATATCTGTGTGAAGTCAACACACAAATTAATCACTTTGGCAATTTGTATTACAAATTATATGGATTCTGTGTTATAACAATGTTCCATTTGGTGGTGTACCCAGCCTTTGCCTGTGGTGCAGTAGGTGCTTGAGAGGTGAATAAAAATATCAGGCAGATAGTGACATTCCCTGCAGTTATCTTCTCTCCAGAAGTCTGGGACTACTTTGCTTGAGGCAGGTTCATAGTCCCTGACTAAAAGTACTTACATGAATGTGTGCGATAGTTCTAGACTTTTGACATTGTGTTGAAATTAGTTTAAGAGGTTGAGTGAAGGTTGTGTGAAGACCTCCTCCTGTTCAATCACGGCTTATGATGTGCTGACTTGCTCTGGTAGTGCTCTATCTCCCGCTCAGAGAGGCCATGTGCTGGAACAGAAAAATAACCAAAGAAAGAATTTTATATTGATATACATCTCAATAACCCTTATGGAGCCTAAATAAAAGGCTAGTTACCTCTTTTGGCGAAACGTTAGAACACTCAAACCTGAAAGTGCTTGAATCCAGGGCTCAGCTTTTGTGTTTTGTACCCATTTCTAAAGAAAACACAGTCTCCAAGGCACATTTGTGATAGAGGAGCTGAAGCCTCTCTCTGAGTGGTTCCTGTGAACTGCTCTGAGGAGATGTGTTTCATGGTCATCCTCAATTAGCAGCGCAGAAAATGTGAAGAACAGCCAGAGCAAACCTGTGCTGTGTATTGGAGATCATTCCCCCCAAACATTTGAAATAACAGACACAGCTGGGGACCATTTCCTTTTCCAAACAAACATCACAACCTGATCTGGCTCTTCAGACACTTTAAAATTCCATTTTCTTCAAAAATGCATCCAAAGCAACATATTAGGGAAAAGATCTTAAAAGCACTATGACTAAAAGGGCTCTAGGGAAACAAGATGAACTGATTAGACATATTTCTGTGCTTTGATAATTCTGCAACACTTATTCTTATATTTTTGGTTCATCCAAGAGTAAAGTATTCATTACTCTATAAATAGCTTGTCAGCTAGAGAAGCAGAGTGACAGACCATGTATTATATAATTTTGGGTTGGTTTGTTTTAAAAGATGTGCTCTATTCTAACTCCTGCAGGGTATTCCTGTGTATGTGTATAGCTTTTGAGGAAAGGTCTAGTGACTGCCTCCATGTGTTAATCGCAATATTCCTCAAACAACAATTTTTATCCATGTGAAGGAATAGGTCCCAGAAGGTTGTGATGGGGATTAGCATGGCAATATGCCTTGTTTTATACTGAGCCTGTGGAGAGACAGCAAGGATGAAGAACAATAACTATAAGGTCAATGAGCCTTTGAAAGACAACCATGGCTAAAAGACACTGCTAATTCTATTTGTATCCTTAATGCTCCACTGCCTTGGAGGAATCTGTGAAATGAAGTTCTGCTGTAGTACCTCTGAAATTGAGATTTTTGTAGCTGAGGTCTCAAATCTGTAAGTAGGGATGGTATGTGCTGTCTGCTCTGATCCACACAGATCAGAGATCTTCCAGCTTCACTCAATCTTAGATCACAGAAGTGGATATACATGTAAAATATGCTGCTCTCATCATGTACTAGGCAAACACTGTGAGAAGATGTTGTTTTTCAGTGGATTTGAAATCCAATTAAAACATTTCTGAGAACATTTTTCTTAGTTTTGTTGTCCTCAATAAGACTGATCAACAACTGGGAATATCTCTGAGCTACCATCTTGTAATCAACCTCTGCAGTTTTTGGAGTCGACCAAAATATTTTTGTTCTCAACTTAAGCAAGCCTATGGTATCCTTTTCTCCCAGCCTGTCTGTCCCCAGCCCATCTGTATAATTTACTGTCCCTATAGAGCAGAGTCAGTCTTCAGTCTCCTCCAGGTGCCTTCTGCCTTCTTGTCTCACAGCTCCCTAAAATTTACTAAATAAATTCATGTTTTTTACAACTTTATTATTTCCAAGCAATAATAAGACTTCTAGAGCTTGAAAGGAGCAAAAATTCTGCCATGGGACATTCCTGCGAAGAAAATCTCTTCTAGGGAGGGTATATACTGGTTTTGCTACAAGGTTAAAAATGTGAAATGTGACAATAAACTCCTACTTAAAGTGATAACCTTGTTAAAAAATTGTCTTCTGGACAGAAAGTTTGCTCCAGCACAAGCATTGCTTTGGGTTCCAGTAACATATCTGTACATCATCTACTCTGTAAAACAGCCTCTATATACACAATTTTAAAACAGGAGCTTTGTGGGAGCATAAGGACAGTGATAGTGAATGTGCTTTGTATTGGTATTTGCATACCTCAGCACCTTTTGTAGAAATGTTGTATAGAACTGTATGTGGCAGCCAAGGCGAGGCATTTCACTCTGCACAGTGTGTGAAAGGGAACTTTTAAATGGAATAACTGAGTTGATTTTTGCTGGAAGGAGATAGATGATTATATAGCACATAAAGGAGATGCTGTATCTGGTAGCCTGACAGAGGTGATGCTGCTGCACCTCCAAACCCTGGGTCCAGCAGGTAGTGAGGCGGAGCATGTATTCCCAGCAGGCACACAGACACAGGGCTCCCTGTAAGCAGCACATGGGTCACACAGATAGACACAGACATTCGTCACCTGCACAAACACAAAATTGTCAATGTCACCATCCTCTTCCCTTCTCTGGCTGATGAGGAGAATGTCTGTTAGTGTGGGTAGCCCAGCAGCTGGGCTTCTCCACTGGTCTGCCTGCTCTCCTCTGATGGGCCTGAGAGGAGCTGGGGCTGGGTGTTACTGGAGTTCCCTCCTTTGCCATTGCTCCCCTGTGCTCCTTTCCTCTGTGGAGGCGACCTCTTCACTGCGTAAGGTGAGGTGTAGTATAGAACTAAAAATTATCCACTTTGAAGTACTGGATAGAAGTGGACTAAACTGATATTTGAAGAGGTTAATAGAAATCCAGGGATGGCAGCTGCTGTAGAGTATAGGCAACCTGCAGCCGTTGTGAAATGTTAGCAGCCAGCATGCAGGCTACAAGGAAAATGTCTCCTTCACAGGATGAAATAAAAGTGCCAAACGAGTGATACTTGTTTTTATCTTTGCAAGCCTTATGTATATTGGATTTTTCAGCAGAGAAATAATGTGGGTTCTGAGTGTTCATTTTTCTTGCATCCCATCACTTTTGTTTAAATGGAGATTCAGAATTCAAAATACTGAGCAGAAAATCCTCATAAAATGGAATAAATTCAGAGCTTTTACTCGGATATTCTAGAACTTTGGCAAATTACATCTGCATATTTGATATTTATGTCTTCCTGTTTCCTATTCTGAATGTTGAAGACATGATTATAAGTAATAATGATAATACTAATAACAGTAATAATAACATAGGGTGTGGTCTCTGATTAAATAGCTGTGCTCATGAAGAATGGTGGCTGCCTAAATGCTTTTCCAGCAGCGTGAATCATAGAATAGCTTTGGTTGGAAGGGACCTTAAAGATCCCAGCAGTGCTTTTCCACTGGCTCCTCTCATAAGGCTTTGTGTTTCTTATAGAGGTGATGGATCTTGGAATTGTTTGGAGACATGAAAATAAGACAAATTCCATCAGATTTCACAGATTTTTTCACTTGCCTCCAATGGGTGGGTGAGACATGAAAGCTTAATGCATGCATCTGATGTCTGCTAAGACTGAAAAAGATGACTTTCCAAGACCTCTAAGCTTTTGGGCTTGGGAATGTGCTCATGAGCAGTGGAAGGTCACAGCTGACACTGAGCAGCTGGGCCTGTTTTGAAAGTTTGTGGTCTGGGAGCAGTAACATAAACAGCAGCTCATCAGACTCCTACTAAAAAATAAATAGAACATGTTATCCCCAACTTTTGAACAATTAGGAAAGAGTGCCATCATATTGAGCATGGACTTTATTAATTATATCTTAAAAAAAAGTGTCCAGAAGGTCCTGATTTGTGGGAAATTGTTTTTGGTCCTGAGGAAGAGAACAATACTGTTCATAGTAGTTTGGCTGTTTAAGCCATGCTGTTGGCAAAAATCAGTGATTGGTCTTCATCTAAATCAGCTTATTTTTTGTACAGCTGATATTCCAAGTTCACTTCATGGAGCTGACTGTGTATTCCAGCTAATTATTCCTAAAGATTTTTTATGACTAAGTTTAAACATTTATTCTGCAATTTTCCTCCTTCTGTTTATAGTTTCACAAAAAAATAGCACCACAGAATGCTGGTCTCTGAGCTGAATATGAAGCTAATGGTCCTGAACTGGACTCACATAATTTTCCATATATTTGGGTCCTCTTCTTTTTTTTAAAAGCAAATGATGATAACATCTATTGGTTTTCATTTTAATGCACTAGAATTAGCCGTAATAGAAGTTTTCCAAAGCACCATAAGCAGAAGTATATAAAGTTTTGCCAAAAAGACTATGAATAATAGATCTGAAGAAAATCCTGGAAGTTCATGGGTTCCACTCTGAGACTGCATTAGGCAGAACTCATTTGGCAAATTTACTATGTTTAAGTGAGTATTTATTGTCATTTTTTCTTCACAATTTTTCCTCTGAGGAACCAGACATGGTATATAACAGCTGTTCGGTGAAAATTTTTAATGTTTAACAAAGGAAATAGATTAAAAATATCAATTGTGTTTTGGGTTTTTTTTTTTTTTTTTTTTTTTGGTTTTTTTTAATAATAACTTGTCTGTTGCTTTGTTGAATGTGAAAAAAAATCCTGGAGTAAAGAGCCTTGTTGGTTTTTTCTACACACACTCTATAAGTTTGTATCTTCAGACTGTCTCCACAAACCATCCCACCAGGTACCACAGTGCATAGGAGAGGGTGTACAGGGGACTTTAAAATGAACAGGGAGTCCAACCCTAAAATCCCATCACAGAATTGTTTGCTGGTAAAGCAGACACAACGTCATCTTGAGACCAGGAGTGTTTTGTGTAAGTAATTTCCATCTCCCCTCTTTAATTTCAAAACTACTAGAGATTATTATATTGACCCCAGATGATTGTGAGATATAACTGATTTACAGCTCTGTTCCACTGAGTGGAAAATAGTGACTTCAGTTTCAATCAAAGTTGTGGTCATTTTTTTATTCATCCTTGTAAGTGTCCTTTTGTTTTACTTTCAACACATTGAGCAATATATTTGCTCAATATATTACAAATATGATTGACTAGATATTTCTGATATGAAAGTGCTTCTGGAAAATGTGCACTGGTTAGTTTCCATAATATATTTCATATTACTGGTCTCTTAGTAGCTCTCAGAACGGAAACCATCACTTAAGCCATTTGTCCAATCTGGCTATAAATCAGTGGACACTACACTGCAGAAAATATTCCTTCATTGGCAGGGACTTCAATGAGATGACCTCATCAGTTTTTCCATCTCCAGTATAGAGGTGTCTAAGATTTATTACAATCTTAATATAAATTCAAGACTATGGATATGTTTTTATGACTTATTTTCATGACAATGACAAAAAAAAAAAAAAGGCCAACATAAGCACAAGATAGCTTTATAGTGTCAGGATATTAAAATATGTCTATCCAACTTTATGGTGAAATTTAAGTAGGAAGCATTTGAAAATTATTATTTTCTCATCTCTGTTCTTTTCTAGTATATAAAACTAATTAATTCTATTACAGAGAAGCAATGTTTTTCCTATCAATTCCATACATGACTTAAAAAGAAAATTTCAGTTTCAGGATTATTTTAAAGCAGTATGATTTGCTAATCTTTCCAAATCAGATGCCATATAATTGCTTCCCATATTATGACAGAGGTTTAAAGTAGGAGAGAGATCTAACAAGGAATCCAGGCCTGAATAAGACTTCCTGTCTCCTTTGTTCAGAGAAGAAATCTGCTTACCTGTTACCTAATAGTTCCCTTATCCTGAGACTTTTAGATGTCACTAAGAATGCTTCTTTCATCCTGAAAACTCCCAACATATAACCTAATGACTAGATGCGAACCCTTCAGCTAACTGTCTCTGGAAAACAGAAGAAAACCAGGGAGAAATTTAGTATCCCAAATGACTTTTTTGATATTACTGGACAAGGTAAACCCCAAAAGACTTTCAGAGACTCTAGGTGCTAAGGTAACAGTAGCTAACACTGAAAGATTACTGAGATGGTTAGAGAAAAGCTTAGGAGCAATTGAGGAGCTAAGAGGGTAAGGAGAATATTTCAGTTTGGGAAAGGAGGTCAAAAGGACACTTCTTAGGAGTGAGAATGAAGTCTGGGCAGGACCACAAATTAAAGAATTATACCAGACAATGGAGGAAAAAGATGGAGTCTGGAAGCCAACTGGAAGCAAAAATGGGATTTACAGTACCATCTATATTCTATAGATCCTGACAAAGATGAGATGGTGAAACTTAACATTGTCATGCAAAGCCCAGTTGTTTTTCAGTACAAATCTGTGGAAGAAGACAGGAACTGTGGCAAACAAGGGACTGCTGTGTCCTCATCTCAACTTTGCTCCAACTGTACGTACAAGTCATTTACCAAATGGGAATCAGGACTAATCTGGCCTTCCTGGAATCCAGACCTCTTCAGTGGGTGATAGATCAGACCAGTGAAACTATCCAGGCTACTGTCTACAGGATGTTGGACCAGTTCCTGAAGTCATAACTTCTCCCCTTTCTGACTTAATCACATTTTCTCTTGGTTTTGCCACACAACAAGGAAATAGTTTTAACTGTTGTTTTGCCATACCTTTTCTCAAGGCTGAGGTCTTGGGCACATTCTTGTTTGCATTTGTCGGCAGATGCAACAAATGCATAATGGCAGGGATGGCCATGATGCTTGTTTGTGCTTTTGTCTTGCAGCTGTGGTCAGCCCTTCTGAGCCTCCTTTAACCACAACCATCAGATGGCCCCTCAAGTTTCCTTTAATGATACCCACTCGATGATCAAGACACACTCTCCAGCTGCATCAAGCATACCACACACCTAAAATTTTGTATAATGTGTGTTTCTTTGCCTTTGTTGCTCTATGAGAGTGTTCTACATGTTCAATATATATAGTACATACAGGCAGGAAATCTCAAGGTGAATATGCAGCGTGCCTTGCAGTCATGGTGTCTAGGGCAACACAGGTGCCTGATGCTTCTGCCTTTATTTCCTGGGAGGGAATGCCTGGTTACATCAAGATTGGTGGTGATTCCCTAAGAGCTCTCCAGATAAGAATAGTTTGAGAGTTGTACATTGATTCAAGGCCCTTGTCTGTGCAGAGACTTTCAGGTATATGAGAGACAACAGAGAATAGTATCATGAATTATCGTATCTTTGGGATGAGCTGGCACAGTTGCAATGTCAACATGGTTGGCAAAAAAGAATTTGAGGCTGGGAGGAGACTGTTGGTAGGAATGATCTGGAAAGAAGGATGGAATTGAACATCTGGGACCATCACCCACAAGCAAAGTGGGGAAATAGGGGACCCAGAATGTCTGGTGATCCAGATGGGTAGAAAATGTCAGACAGAAATGGAAACATGAGAGGCAAAAACCTGCCAGAGACAGCAATGTAGCTGAAGGAGCTATATATGAGCAGACATAGAAAGGAGAAGTGAGGGAAGAGGAAGGTAGAAGAGCTGTCGGACATCCAGGACTTCTGTGGGGAAGAAAATTATACAAGGGTGAGAAGAATGTGTGAAAAGGATCCTTATAAAGGCAACGATGGGAAAAAATAACATCTCTCCAGATGTTTGTATTTTCAAGTTAAAATGTGATAATTTATTATATATATGATATATTTCTAACTTCCAGATAAATATTTTAAAGGCCAAATTAATAAACTAATGAAATCAATAACAAAACTCTAGGTCTAATCAATGCAAGGATGTTACCAATGCACATATATACATATAATATGTATATAACATTGCTAGGGGGGAAAAAGTTTTACTTTGTTGTCATATAAATAGCCAAAAAGAAGTAGATTAACTTTGGGAAAAGTATTTTTCTCACTTTCACCCCTGTACTTTCCATGATCATTCAAATGCCTGTATGCCTTGAAGACTTCAGAGCTGGGTGACCATTCATGAATGCTTCATTAGTTATTTATCGTAGACATAAGTGTTGGACTAATGTTTTTCTTGGACTGTGCAGTTGTTGCTTCCATTACATTATTTCCACACTGTTGGCTGCTGTTCTGTGACTTTTTGCTGGCAGTAATTTTTTTCAGGTCACAGTGTTCCACGGCTTAACTCCTCCAGAAGACCAGGTATTAGGAAGGTAAATAGATACGATCGCTGGCATGGAAGATGGAAGAGACGGGTTCATATTTGCAGGAATGCAGTTGAAGTGGAAAAAGTCCCATAGCTTCATAGGAGCTCAAGAGAGACCAGTATATCTAGTTTGTTTCACCTGTAGATTTTTGGAATGTCTTATAAAAAACCAGGATCTTAAATATAATCCCTCCCCTTTATAAGTACATGACTTTTCAATGCTTATTTTGATAAGAAGTGTCTTGGAAACTTCTGTGTAAGGACACCTGTAATATAACGTGTGGTACCCCCAGACTAACCAATTTAAGTAGTGAGCAGATGAAAGAGTGGTTGTTAGACTGAACTCACTGCTCAGGTGAGTTCTGACAGGTTTTTTTCTTGTTTACAAGAGGAAAGGAGTTGCTTGATTTGGTTATTTTCCAAAACCACCTTCTTGGGTTTTCACATTGGAGGAGGAAAAGCATCAGCTCCACAAACTGGAAGTTCAATTATAGTTCACAGCTTACTGGTCCAAAGGAAAATTGGTTTTGCAGGTATGTAAATGTGCTTCAGTTTTGTAGGACCTCCACTTCTAAGGTAATGGTGGAAACATGAGCCCGTGCTCATACACTGAATATTGAATCACTCTCTTGATGCTTTGCTGCTGCTGACAGGTTTCTTTTGCTTGTGTGTAATTTCCTGCTAAGACTGGGAGAAGTGTGTGTCTCTGTGAACCCATGGAGTGTGGAAGGTATTTGGCTGCAGAGTTGGAGGCACTCAGAGACCTGTTGTAGCTGCACTCAAATCCTGCCTCTTTTCTCTGAAGCCGTGGGGAGAATGGTTTGCTCTGACTGATGTATTCAGCACTTCTCTGTCTGCCTTTGTGTATCGATCATAATGGAGAGTCTATGGAGTCTCTCTGGATTTTGAGCTTCCATATCTTCCCCTTCCTCCCTATTTCTCTAGGCTGAAAGTAGCACAGGTTATTTCATTAGAGGAAAAGTCTGTTTCCTCTTTATGCTGCACTTGGAATACAGCTGTCAGCAGTGCCAATGGCAACACTGTAATTAAACTGCTAGTGCTTTTTACTGTACTTATTATTCATTGCAGAATAGGAGTATTTCCTTACAATTTGTTCCCAAGCAAAGAATTTTTCAGTAATGTTATTTCCTGTTTAAGGGCCGGGCCTTGATATCATGTCTATGACTTCCACCTTCACAATGCCCATTGCTAAAACAGTGTTTTTGGAAAACATTATTTAAGGACACCTAAATTTTGTGATAGGTTTTCATCCAGTCCATCCTTCTATGAGCGGGATCTTTCAGGAACTCTGTCAAGTATACTGAGAAGATGGCTTATGAAGAGTAACAGCAACTTTCAACACTCTCAAATGACTAGTCATAGAAATGCGTAGCACTGGATTTTGAAAAAGCTTCTGTTTATAGTGCTTGGAACGTGGGTACTAAGCTATGCCACTTAAAGAGTATTCTCCCAGAGCATAACAGGAGGGAGAAAGTACTGTTCTGATCTGATAAGTTTGCTTGACCTCCTGAAGGAGAGAGATCTACGTGGGATAAGTGAAGGTAATTTGCCAATAACTGGTTATGTCTTGTGCTCTGATGTGTTGGACACTCCCCATTCACTCTGGCAATTTTTAACTGAGATTAAATGATTCTTGTGAACCCCAGAGTTGGCATGGACTAACCGGAGATGAATGTGTTAAAAAGAGGCTGAGTGCAGCATGTAACTTTTAATAAATAAATGGTTGCCCAATCTCCACTTACTAAGCAACTTGATCAATAACACATTGTGTCCTCTGGAGCTAAAAGATTCGCACAACACCCTATCATATAAAAGAAATTCGAAAAAGAAAATTTAAAACTTGAACTGAATGTCACAATATAGAAATTTGCTGTTATGTTTTTAGCACTTATTGGCTTCAAATTTAACCTAAAAACCAATAAATTCATTCTTTGCTGTCAATTTGCTGCACTTCTTAAAAACTTATTCTGGCACTCTGGATTCTTTGAATTAGCATCTTAATCTTCTGTTCCACTTCAAACGTAATGATCTTTGTGTTGTGATCTAGTTTTACTAATATATCTTACTACATTCTCAGTTTAACTTTATGTTTGTGATAATAGGCCATGAAGAGTGAGTAACAAGAATAAGAGAAGGAATTGGCAAAGCAAGGTTTGGGAAGGCAAAAAAAAGGAGAATTTTCACCTTCAGGAGAGAAAGTAATAGCTTTGTTTCTGAAGCGTATTTGTCAAGAAATAATGTAAAAGTTGAAACCTGAGATATGTGAAAATTACAAATGTTTGTAATGCTTGTAGATGCTTCACCTAACAGAATGAAACGTCAAAGGGACTGACTTTCTAATTGCTTCTCCAGTAAAGGCTCATTATCCCTCACAAACATTTCCAATAGTGGGTAAAATGGGCGAAGTCAGGTCCCATTCTGAGTAACTATGGACATTCAAAGGCTGTAAATCAATAGGAAATTCAAATAAGAGGTTTAATACTTCATTTTACTTTAAAATGTTCAGTTTCATTCAATTCCAGACTAAAAAGAATCTTGAGAAACTTAAGAGAAAAGTACTTTCACAAGAAATTAAACAAAATATACAGACAAGCCTTTGTTCATGTGAAAGCTCTTATCAATGTGGAATGACTGCAAGCAAAATGATAAAATACTGCACAAAATAGCTTGTTTGGAGCAAGGTCATCTTGTAAATATTGTGTAAGAAAGCTGTACAACAATAAAGAAGAAAACTAGCAAGACAAGATGGTGAAAGGCTTCAAGGAGAAGCTGTATTAGGAGCAGCTGAGGGCACTTGGTCTGTTCAGCCTGGAGAAGAGGAGACTGAGGGGAGACCTCACTGCAGTTACAACTTCCTCATGAGGGGAAGAGGAGGGACAGGCACTGATCTCCTCTCTGTGGTGACAAGTGACAGGACCCAAGGGAATGGCCTGAAGTTGTGTCAGGGGAGGTTTAGGTTGGATATTAGAAGTTTCTTCACCCAGAGGGTGTTTGGGCACTGGAACAGGCTCCCCATGGAAGTGGTCACAGCACCAAGACTGACAGAGTTCAAGAAATGTTTGGACAACGCTTTCAGGCACATGGTGTGACTCTTGGGGTTGTTTTGTGCAGGGTCAGGAGTTGGTCTTTGTTGATCCTTGTGGGTCCCTTCCAACTCAGCATATTCTATTGTTTTATGAACCGTTCCATTAAGTTCTCTAAACTGTGAGTAGAAAATTATTCAAGGGGCTAATGAGTTATCTGTGCCTTATCTGAGTGGGCATGAATATGACAGTTGACAGCTACAGATGCTGTCACCTTTTGAAAAACAGTGTGGATCTATCCCTGGTTTTAGAAGAGAGGGTTTAGACGACCATGATTAGAGGTCTGTTCTTTTCAGGTTGCTCCTTGGAGTCTCCTTTGGAGTTTTTCAAGACCCTAAGGATCCAAACTCTAAATAACCTTGCTTTAATTTAGTGTCAGTTCTGCTTTGAGGAGCAACTTGGACTTGATTATCTTATGACACCTTTCTGAGTTATGTGGGAGAGGACATTTTACTGTAGGTCCTGAAAGGTTTTGATAGCCTTGTTCTGGGGAGACACAGAGTGCAAGATACACCCCTGTTTAAGCAGTCTGGCTAGAACAGGCTTAGCATGGTGGCTTTTATGGGCCTCATTGCTGTCTAAGAGCCTTCCTTTTCATATAATGATGTTATTTATGACAAAAAACTAGCTAAAACAGGCAACATAAAACTTTTTCCTTGAGTAGAAGAATCCCAGAATGGAGGGCTCATTAATTCAGTATTCATAAACTTCATGGCTAATTATTGCTAGCATTTTTATGGCTGCTTCGTGGCAAGGATGATATCACTGAAAATCACTTAGGGTGAATCATTCAGATGAGGTGGGCCAACATTTACCTTTTTTTTTTGCTCATACATTTTACTTAATGAGTATTTTATATATCTTATTTACATCAAAATATGTATGAACATGATTGTCTTGATATCTCACCATAACTTACAGATTTTAATTTTCCAGCAAGAGAGGTGGGAACAGCCATCATACTAAAGAGGACAAACAGAAGAACATGGGTAGATCACGTTGCCGTAGTCTCATATGATGACCAAATAGAAAATGTTACCTTAATCTCTGCAAATCCAATCAAATAAAGGAGCTGACATGGCATGAGTGAGAAACAGCTCATAGTCTGTCTAACTAATATCCTGTTTCTGATGATGAGTCACGTCAGCTTTTTCAAAAGAATATATGAAAAACTGAAAATAGACTTATAGGTGTGGAAGATTATACCAGAAAAGTTTCACCCTAAGTTCTAGTAGTTACAGGTTTGTTTAGCTTTCTAAAGTATTTCTTGGACATTGATAACCGTGGTAACTTTTAATTTATATGAGTAACTTCTCACACTTTTGTGTCTGAGAACAGAAATGTGAAATATTAATGAGGGAATCCTGAAGCTGAATGGATGACTTTGACTCCCTTACAGTCTTATGGAAAACAACAGTGGCCTTGCTTTTAATTTACACACATCTCCCAGTACGCACTAATTTTAAGATGACATATATAACTGTCCGCAATTTAAAGAAATACAGCTATTTAAAACTTTACTTTTTTCAGTTTGTGCATTTCTCTCCCATATAAATAATCACTCAGGTGAGACCAGAGCACATGCACATACATGTATACATGTGCATCCACACCTTTCCCTGAAGACTAAATTTGCTGATCTTCCTACAGGAACTGAAAATATCTGCTAAATATTTTCTGCACAAAGAGAAATGAAAGGTGGGTAGTTTAACCTTTGCTTTTTCAGTCATTAAGTGATGTTCATTCTGCATAGTGTTATAACATGAAATCATGCTTTTTCTTTTGTGTGATTTTTATACTGCTTTAATATCTGACATAAGAAATACTACAGCAATTAGTCACGATCCTCGAATTGCTTCCTTTATCACATTGAGTTGTTGAAACAAGGACTAGAATAATCTAACCATTGGGAAAAGTATTAAAAAACCAAAATCGAGGATATAGACTCTGGAGAAATTTGAGAAATTGTTCACATTTGAGAAACCTGGCTCAAAATATCTTCAGTCTAATGACTATACCATTTGCACCTCCCTTTTCTAAGGATATTGGGACATCTCTAGCTCTGGGCAACAGCTTCTGGGAAAGGTAAGGCCAACACAATCACACTTGTGGTGGATGCCTGTTAATTCCCGACCACAAGTTAGAAGCATTTATCTGCACTGACATGCACAATGCCCTATTTTGCTCCCCTAACGGCTTACTGTTCTTCCATCATGATGACCAGTTCTGACAAGAGTGGACTGAGATAGCAGGCACCTTGCAAGTGGTACTGAACTGAAAACACTCTGAGAAGAACCAGGGTCAGATCTAGGCATAATAATGGCGAAATTTCACTTCTGAGCTGCACTGGAGTCTGGAAGCACTGACAATCTAGCCCATGATCCCAACCCATGTGAAAGAGGAGCAAGCAGAAGATTGTGATGCCTCCCCAGTCCCTCTCCTGCCTCACATAAGGGCTGTATGTACTCCTGCTTTTTGAACAATACAGGGTTGCTTGTTTAAATACACAGTCAAAGTCTGCCCCTCAGGGATCTCTGACTTCCTGAGAAGTCCTCATTTTTACTCTTTTACCTTCCAGTTGTCAAGTTTCTTATTGTTAAATATGTGTTTCAAAAATGGATCAGAATGGTCTTTAGGCAATTTAATTAAAATTTTCTGTTCTACTAAGGGCTTTGTCTTGATAGACCCTCTCTTCTCTTTTTTCTGTTAAGCTCAATTTTTTACGTGTGTCCAGCAATTCCAAGTTCTCTCCCAGTTTAAAAACATGTGGTAACATATAAAAATTAAGTTTTAAATGAAATACGAATCTTTCTTTCAAAGAAAGTACAGGTATGGATAATGCATTTTCTTAAAAAAATAATTATTTTTTACATTCATGAGTTGATAGTCTAGGAAAATGGAAACTGCTCACTTTTAAAAAAATCCCACAAGGTGAAGGTGAATAAAATACTAAATAAAAAGGTGTCCTATTAAATTAATATTTGAGACACTAGAAAGAAATTAAAAGCTCGACCCTTTAAGACAATAGGATAATTTATAGCATGTGCTATGGCATTTTGCTGAACTGGGCTGCACAGCTTAACAGTCAGCACCCTGAAGTATCTGCCTAATAAACCTAGCAGTCAGCATAACACAAAAAGGGAATTATTCTTGTTTCATTTTACCTTATAAAAAAAGATATGTTTTGGGGGTCTATTAACATTTGGGCTGATACCTTAAATTTAATTTTATGCTTTGTTTGAGCTTTTTACCTACAGTCAGTTGTAAGAAAGGAAGCTGCAGGGAAAAGGGCCATTCTCAGCAGTTTGTCTTGAAATACTGTAATCTACAGCACAGCACAGTGATAGCAAAACTTTTCACTGTATGGACTAAATGCATTTTTCTTGGTTATTCTGACAGATACCCGGCAGGCAGTTCCCCTCTGCATGATGTCAGCAGGGTGGGTCCTTGTGCAGCATTCTGACTAATTCTCCTGACCTGGTCCCAAATGCCTTGTACACCAATGCCTGTTGCTTCCTGGACTCAGCATGAATATCCCAGAGACTCCCATCTACCTTCATTGCTCCTTTAGTATTCATTCAGGTGAGGGCTTTGGACCTCACCTATTGAAAAGACCTTCGTTTTTCCATAGTTCACCTTTTTATAATCGCTAGCTCAAGGTTGCTTACCAGTGTTGGTAGAATTCCATGCTGTCAAAGTGAATGCTTGATGTGCCATCTTCTGTGAGCCATTCATGGTGTTCAAACATGGTAACTTGCTTGGACCATCAAGCATTACAGAATCACAGAATCCATTAGGTTGGAAAAGACCTCTGGGATCAATGAGTCCAAACACTGCCTTGTCAAATAGACCATGGCACTGAGTTCCATGTCCAGTCTTTCCTTAAACATCTCCAGGACGATGACTCTACCACCTCCCTGGGCAGCCCATTCCAATGCCCAATCAACCTTTCTGTGTAGAACTTCCTCCTAATGTTCAACCTAAACCTCCCCTGACACAGCTTAAGACTGTGGCCTCTTGTCCTGTCACAGGTTGCCTGGGAGAAGAGGCCGACCAACCCCTACCTGGCTACAGTGTCCTTTCAGATGATTGTAGAGAAGGATAAGGTCCCCCTTGAATCTCCTTTTCTTCGGGATAAACAACCCCAGCTCCTTCAGCTGCGCCTCAAAAGACTTGCGCTCCAGACCCTTCACCAGCTCCATTGCCTTTCTTTGGACTCACTCCAGCACCTCAATGTCCTTCCTGCAGTGAGGGGCCCAGAACTGGACACAGGACTTGAGGTGCAGCCTCACCACTGGCAAGTACAGGGAGACAATCATTAACCTGGTCCTGCTGGCCACACTATTTCTGGTCCAGGCCAGCATGCCATTGGCCTTCTCAGCCACCTGGGCACACACTGGCCCACGTTCAGCTGCTGTCGACCAGCACCCCCAGGTCCTTTTCCACTGTCCCGCTTTCTAGGCACTCTGCCCCAGCCTGTAGTGCTGCAGGTGGTTGTGGCAAGCTAAAAGCTAAGAGTGTTGTCACCCCCAAAACAGTACATCTGTCCTGTCAAGTTCATCCTCATGATGGTTGCGTTCCCTGCCATAGACTTAAGGGATAAAAAACAATGGGAACATCTGGGGCAAGTCACTCCGCTTTTACTGCTGAGCTGCTGACCATGGAAATAACATTTTAAATGTAAAACCCAAAGAGCTTCTTGCAATCAAGACCATAATCTTTCTCTTTCCCTCAGACTACTTTTGTCCAGACATACGTAGGTGAAGTCTACAAAATATATCACCAGAACTACAATTGCTTCTGATACCGATCGAGTGGAAGTCCTTCTTTTGGCCATAATTGATTTTAGACCAGGCCTTTAAACAAAAAAACTGGTTTGTTAACTTGAAGAATGTTCCAATTTCTAAGCGTGATTGATTTTGACAGTTCTCATGTAAAGTAACCGCTGTAATGATAAACTGTCAACCGCTATGGTGCTGTGAATCAAATCTGCTGAAGAAATGAAGGTTTGCCCTTTCAAAAGGTTATCATCTTGCATGGTCCACAGTTTTTCTTTCTATTTTTTTCAGGAAAATTACTTTGCTAACTGTCAGAGGTTTAATATATGGACTATAAAATTGAGACATTTTCAAAATTAATTGGCCTAAAGCAGAAATAAAATGTCTTTGCCATTATAGCAGCTCCCCATTGTAACCGTATTTCAACATATCTCAAAGCTCGAACAGTGTTCAAAGGAGTTTCAATTTTTTTTTTGGATGCTAAGCAAAAGTACAACTCTTTTAAAGAACATCACGTAAAACACATAGAATTATTTCTCTGTCTCAGTGATCTAATTTTTACTGTTTTAAATTTAGGTAAACAAAACATACACTCAAAACTTTTGGCAAGAAAAGAGTTTGTGGTACACTGTAAAATTATTATTCAAAATTATTGCTGTATTTTATAAACACAGAAATTATAAACACAGAAATGGAAAGCATTATTAATACACAAAATCAGCTTATTTATTCTTAAGTGGTTCTTCTAGGGGTTGCCATACATAAACAGCAGAAAGGGCTAAATTAATGTAAGTTCATGTGAAATGCCTTTATTTCTGAAATTAAGTAGTGCATGTCTTCTCTCTTTCTGTCATGTTTTTTCAGTTGTATAAGTAACTAAGCTTCACTGTGAAGTTTCTGTCTTCAAACAGTCCCAGTAATAACATCTTATTTCAAAAGAGATGAAATTTTGATGTAGATTTAAAAAATGCTAAGATAGAAGATGAAAATCCTTCGTTTTTTCTCTGCTTTTGCTTTTTTCTTTCTATTGCACTTATACATGAACAGTGAGAGTCTTTCTAAAGAACTGTTTCTGGATAAATGAAAGCTACACAGCAACAAGAAATTGTATCTATACTGGACAAAGTGCTTAGTTTATTCTCTATGCAACTCCAGAAGTGAAAAAATATAGCCCTGTTTAGCTGCAGTGATCAGACAGGGCAGCTCACAAAGCTACTTCAAATAGATTTTGGCAGGTCTTTTATAGTTGTTTCTCAAAGCCCTCTTGTGGTCCATTGCAAAATAACGTATGGCTAAAATACAGCGCAATTACAGTGATCCACGTTTTGGAAAACTGGGCTCATGGGAGGTAAAATTGGCTACTCAGGTATTATAAATCCATCTGACTGCACAGATGTCAATACTGATTTATACTCTACAAGGGTTTGATAATCTCGGCTTGTAGGAAAAGAGTTCCTTAAAGATGTGATCTGAAGACCAATGAAGTCATTGGGAGGTTTTCCATTAATTTCAGTGACTTTTAGATCAGTCTGTAAGCATTTAGTGTTAATTTAAAAAGTAAAATACAGGTAACCCTGGAAGCTAGTGCAAACACACATATTTTTTTAAAAAACATATCCAAAACATTAAACTTCAAATAAAACTTGAAATGGGAAACAGATTTAGAATCTTTAAGAAGTGTAGGCAATGAATTCCACAGATTATCACTGCTCTTACAGCCTGTGCTTTGCAATCCCACTATACCTTTCTTTAGTTTTCATCTCCACTGTGAAGTGAATGTGAAAGCACACACCAGTATAAGCATAGTATGATTTCAATGCAGAGAGAAGGGCTTATAGCAAAGGCTTGGAGCTGGACAATTAATTAAATGAATTTTGACTGGTGTGTCCAGCTAAATCTATTGCGCTCTGCCCCATTTCCATTTTTTTCCCAGTTTTTTTTTAGCTGACATGGGGAGGCCCACAGTGTCATGTTTCAAAGGAATGTTTGTGTTTGTGAGATGTTTGATTGAATTGCTGCACAGCTGTATGCATTAGCACCCACAAAATTGAGTGACCACTGTGGATGTGCATCGGAGGACAGGCAGAACTACTCATTTTAGCAGAAGTGCTGTTACCTTCTGCTAGAACAGGCTGCTTGTGGAACTATAGCATAAATTAAGACACGGATATAGACAATGACGTCATGAATAAAAATCCATGGTTTTGCATCTTTGAGCACGCAGCCCTGATAAACATGTGAGCTCTTTTGCCATTAAAACTCAGAAATCTACTTCTGCTATATTTGGAGCCTTATTTCTCTTTTTTTCTAATCTGGTGAGAGTTATTTACAATAACATTTCTAATCAAACCATCTTGGCTATTAGCAAAGTAATTCTTTGTATTTATAATAAAAGTGATCCTATGACCATTTTGAAAATTTTTATTAATATTGTGAAACATCATAACAAAGGAAAAAATGTTTTTTTCACACAGCCAATCACATAGGAAGAATGAAATTGTACATCTATTACCCAGTTTATAAAGTCATAAAAATTATGGTTTCCTTATAAAATAAATAGTTAACTGAAAATCCTTGGCAATTCTTCTAGTCTTTGTCCAGCATTAGAGGAGAACCCATATGTATAAAATTATTATAATAAATGATTTAAGGAGGAAAAAAAAGAGACCTGGGTTTTAAAAGGCAATGTGGTTTTGAGTTATTAGAGATCTAGGGCCAATTTTAAACATCATGAAAAAAATTCAACTTTGTTGAGGTTAGTGATTTTTAAGAAGGTAAGAACAGTCTGTTCTCTCCTCATGTTTTTATTTTTACTATCTCTAACTAATGTTTTCTTGTTTAGAGAAAGAACATGTATTGTGATTATTTTTATTTGATTCATTTGCACTTTTAATGATTTCTGCCATTATTTTGAAATAAAGATCTGTGGAGTTAGCACAGGAAATTAATACAATTTAAGCTTTTATGAAAAATACTCTTACTGTACCAAGTGATGTGTTCAGCTACACTGAAGTCAATATGGTCTTTTGGCAACAATTACTTCTTGTGCTGTAAACAAATTCACATTTTCAAAGGACCTTTACTCTCCCACTGGAGACCAGTTCTGCTGCTGGCACCTTCACTCCTTTACATTCTTGTTTGGTAATATTCAGGAGAAGGGTTCTGCTGCTGACTCAGAAAATGAAGTGGAAATCCATTCCTGATACAAGGGACATGAAAAATGATGGGGGAAGACACCACAGACATTGCTGTGGCAGGCCAGAGTAGTCTGTAATTTCCC
The DNA here is from genome assembly GCF_020740725.1 of Corvus hawaiiensis. Classification (NCBI taxonomy): domain Eukaryota; kingdom Metazoa; phylum Chordata; class Aves; order Passeriformes; family Corvidae; genus Corvus; species Corvus hawaiiensis. The sequence goes on from NC_063215.1 coordinate 32,288,754, forward strand.
TGAAGATACTGCTAGCTCTTCTCTTTCCATTGATGTCTGGAAGTTTGTCCATAGCCTTTTTTCTCGACTATTTCCCAAGTTATTCCTGTTTTTTTGTCTTTTGCTCTTAATACCCATCTGTCTTTTAATGAGGACAGAAAAAATTGCCATCCCGGTAAACTTATTGAGATGTAGATCCAGAATCCAGCATGTTCCACACAAATCTTTCCATGGAAATCTCTGGCTTTGGAAGAAGTTTTGACACAACAAGAAGAACTAGCCTTCTAACCTTTGGCCTTTCTACTGTACCATGAAAATATGCCTTTTTCTTTTTCTTGAGCTCCCATGTCTATTGCCTCTGATGATGAATCCTTCAACAGAAGAATTCCATAAAATTCAGATCTAGCACGTAACTGGTGTTTTGCAGTGTCAAATTGACATACATCTCTTCATTTATTCTGAGGAAGTAGGTGGAGTGGTACTAAGCAGCAATGAACCTTTTCTGTCCTCTTCAGAAAATGAAAGTCATCAGCTCAGCCACAACTTTGTTACCCTTATTTTGTCAGGTTTCAGATGGCTCTGAGTTATTGGTAAGATTATAGATAGATTTAGGCAAAATAAGTTATATTCCCAACTGACTTCTGTTTTGGAACTGTTTGTCTTGATTTAATACTCAACATTATCATAGTAAACAACTGAAACAAAGTTAATTTCTTTTTACTTCTTAACCAGCATATGAGTGGTATTGATTTCAGCTATTAAGAACCCTTTTGATACAGTTCTCACTGTATATCAAAGGAATTGTCATAAAAATATGATGGAGGGTTATGTTTAGATAGCATACTTACCACAGGAAAGTCTATCATGATCAAGTGAATGCATAGGTTATATTATCAGGGAAGCATATTCTGAAATATTTGATTTTTCAGCTTACAATTATTGAATATGTTTTCAAAATTTTCAGTGCTCTGTGAAAAGGAAATCTGTGTGTGGAAGTTTTGGTCAAAAAACATTCCAAAAGTTGTAAAAATAAAGCTGAATAAGTAATAAATTATTCAAACCCATCTGGGGACCTGAGTTATACTGTCTGCTTCTTGGCTTTAGGTGTCTATTCTTGCTGGAGTGTGTCATAGTTTCTGCTAGAAAGTGCAAAAAACCTGACCAGATGATGTCAGCACAGACAAGGTGGCTCCTGGCAGCAGATATTAAATAATGGCTGGCCTTAAACATGTGAAATGCATTTGGCTAGCTGGTGGCAGGCTGTACTGTGTGACCTCTCCTTCTAGGTGCTTTAGCGCCAGCCAGCAGAGTCCCTGGCACAGGGGTGTGAGCACAAGCTTGGAAATGTGTCCTTATTTCAGGCAGAGGTGCAGAGGCAGCTCCCCACCCACTGCTGGCTCCTCGTCGATCTCCTCTGGCAGGAACCCCCCTGAAGCTTCCTGAGTTGGTGAACACTTCCCTCTGGAAAGAAGAAAATGTATTAAATTAAGGGTTCCCAAAGTTTTCTTTCTGGAGGGCTATGTGATAACTGGGAAGACCATATTCGAAGCCTACCACTCTCCAATACCTAAAGCCTTCCATATTCCCCTTCTGCCCTGTTCCAGACCCCAAGAGGCTCTATATGAAGCCAGATGCCCGGTCCTTCTGTTTTCCCAGGTGCTGGGAAAACTGTGCCGGACTATTGCCCAGTCCTGGCAGTGCCCATGGAGGAGACCTTGCTGAAGTTTCTTGGGCTTAATGTAAAAGCATAAAATGAGCTGAAACTTCTGAAGCCTCCAGGATCCATCAGGTGAGTTAGTGCCAGTTTCTGACCACTCACTTAAGTTCTGGCTTGAAGATTGCATCTTCCTTTTGGGAATCTCTGCACTAGAGGGGACCTGCCTTTTACCCTCAGCTGGCACTGTCATGCTGTCCCTCCCTTATTTGTTAAAACATGCATCTCTGTACATATGCAAAAAATAAAATGAAGCAAAAACCCATCTGCCAACCAACAGACAAGCCCAAGAGTGCTTTGCCAACCAGGCAGCTGGATCTGTCCTCTGAATAGTTTGTAAGTCACTTCAGATATAGTCTGAACTCCTCACTGAACACACTTACTGTTCCTGCAAGAACTGGCTCAGCTTCCCCTGCTGCTGAAGTGGAAATGTAAATCTCAATTTCCTCTTCCAAAAAGGAAAAGCAAATATTGATCCACGTTTCAGGTTTTTGCATCATCCTGTTTACCTTGTCTAGCCTGGAACCAAGCAGCATTGATACTTTTAGATATTTGACTTCCCTCATTTGAAATTATTCAAGTCTTTCATAAGTCTGAAAAAGAAGTGGTTAAAACATTTTCTTTTGCTCACCCTTTTTCAGTAGCACTCTGTGACCCAACAGCCTGCGTGCAGCTCTGAAGAGCTCCTGTACTGGTGGTGTTGTCTGACTACCCCGCAACACCTGTCTCTCCCTCACACCAACCTGGCCGTGGTTCAGAGGTGAAACAATACTTATGACACAGCATGTGTTTTGTGCCTTCTCCTCTTAAATGAATTTTTATTGCAGAAAGCTACAGTTTAAATGAGCTCAGAGACTGCTAATGACTTCTACTTCCTAACACACATCCAAACATCTCCTGCTGCCCTTCCAGCTTCATTCACTCCAGTGCCTTCTCTCTCCCCTTTCTCAGGTTAGCTCAGGCTGTGAGACAGTGTGTGATGTGCTGCCCAGGAGGGATAAGATGGGAGAAGAAGCAGAGGAAAGCAGCCAACCAGGAGATAGGAGAACTCTGGCAGGGCCAGTATGTGGCAGAAGTTTCTTCTAGGCCAGCCAGCAGTCAGGAGATGTAAATAGTCTGACTGGCACCAGCTGGGAAGTTCATAGTCAAAAGGTGTACACTGCTTCATCCCTGGTGGGCAGCAGAGACTGCCTTATGGGTCAGACGCAGCCTGCAAGCTGGCTGCAGTGCAATCTTGCCTTAAACCTAAGCTGGATAATATAATTTTCCTTCTAGAATAACAAAAAAAATTTCCCTTAATTTACAGAGCTATTTTGGGATATGAGATGCGATTGCTAGTTACTTGGATTGGTGTTGCTCCATTATTTGAATTTTCCAGAGAATGATGTGCATGCCATCAGAAAGGCATGCAGTTCTGCTTTCCCCCTTCTCCTCGCCTCATTCACTTTCACAGCACTTCTTGACATGTGTGGTTTGCTGTTCCTGCTACCTGGACTGAAATAATGGCCTCTGCCCTACTGACTTCTTTTTCTACCACAAAGATCTTGCTTAAACTTGGGGCTGCCTTCTAGAAAATGGTAGTGTTTTCCAGCTAAAACACCTATGGTTTCTTCCTCTATGAAGAATGCTTTTATACTTCCTCGGGAGATGGGTTCCAAATAGCACTCCTATGCCACTACCCCTAACCCCTTTGCTGATTTAGCATTGTCAGTGGCACAGTATCCATGTGCCATTAATATTCTTCAGTGACCTTGACTGGGCACCTTATTAAACAGCCCCCTCTAGGACGGAGAATTTTTTCCAGTTGTTCAGGTAATATAAAAATCTGTTTTTATAAACCAATGCAAACCTCTGGCTACAGCCCTCAGTCTTAACTCACAGATAGGTACTATTGAGAGAGGAAGAGCATTCAAGGACTTTGGTGACTTAAAATTTGCTGGTAAGTGGTTTGTGGTGTTATTACTCCACTGGTCTTTCCCACAGTAGTAGACAATCCCATTTAAAAATGCCCAAGGCTTCTTCTTTTCATACGAAATAAAATCCTCTCTCCTAGGTAAAAGCAAACTCTGATTCTCTGCCCTGCATTTTCATTGGTTTGCACAGATTAGTACTTTGTCTTGCTATTTCCCTAAAGATCATAAGCAATCCTCTCTGTGATTGATCCAGCTCCTGTGCTGATCCCACATGCCAGCAGACCAGGGCATCTTTGCTGTCCGGTCTGATAGTTTTGCTGAATATTACAGATTTGTGATTCATTATTGTATTCCAGTAACTTTTTGACCTGCATTAGCAATGAGGTAGTTTTGTTCTAGGCTAGCCTGTACTGTCACGTCCCACACAGAGATTTTTTTTGTGGCTGAATGCCTGAGATGATTTTCTAAATCTCTGCAAGCTTTTCCTAGTTCTCATTTCTATACATATATTTTTGTACAAGAGAATAGGGCAGAGGGAAATTCTACCTTCTCTCCATTCCCTGATTCTCTTGTCTAGTAGGAAGTACTTAATGATCATTCTTTCTAAGGTTTCTTTCCAAGGATTATTTCTAAGGTCTCTTCCTAAGTCAAGAAATTTCCCTGGATATTCTGACCATAGAAGGAAAAAAAAAGCCTCCTGGCAAAAGCCACAGACTTTCAGGGCTACCTATGAATGCACGCATGAAACCAGGAAGCACTGTCATTATGCTATAGGATTTAAGACACAGAAAACTCAGTATTTTGGTAGAATACAGGAGATAGAGTTTGAGGAACCAGTTTGAAACTTCTCCATGAGAGTCAACCTTGGAGTACAAAAAGAACTTCTTGAATTGCTTGGGGAGTTGATAAAATTATAGTAATGGATGCATTTGGACAGAAAGACAGTTGTTAACATGTTCCTGTTTTCTGGCAACAGGAGTGTGGGAGCTGAAGTCAATGTAATTTCACTCTATCTGCGTTCAGGAAAAGAACACAAAAGAATCTGATTTTTTATTGTTAAGCTGGCAGTACAGAGACTCACAGTTTCTGAGTTCTGGAAAGCCAGACATTCTTCTGAACTGAAGAATATTAAAACAAGACAGCTTGAACTCTGCTCTAGGCCCAGGAGTGTAAATCTGGAATAAGTTCACTGGTTTTGATGAGGATACTTTGGATTTACACCAGCAACTGAGAATAGAACTTGGCTGTGTGTCTTATTCTTCTGGTGGTAGTGAAAAACATGATCCTAATAAAAGACGTGCAAGCGATCACAGGAGTATTCTCATACTCGTTCTACGCTTAAGTTTTAGATGCAGGATTTAAGATTGTGGTACAAAATCCAGCTATACAAGAGTACCTCTAAGCAATCTGGCAAAGAGGATCTATAAGAAGAGTGGCAATCTAATGCTTGCATGGCTCCTATAGCTGTATTGGCATGTCTTGCCTTATAAGAGGAGATTCAAAAAGTATTGTTGTATTTTATTTTAAAATTTATTTTAGTTTATGGGTATAAACACACAAAAATAATTTTATGCAGTAATTGTTTGGAAAAAGGCTGTGTGTGTTGCAGGAACTGAAGAAGCCCGAATACTTTGTGTTGTAATGCCTTTACGGAAATGTCAGCTGTGGAGCAGACCTTTATAGACACTGGCATTATCAGCTTTTTGGATTGCAGCATTATTCCTTGTAGCCCAGAATTGTTTTATTGTGGGTGGCTGGTTTGCAGGTGAAAATATTACAAAACCAGTAAAGCTGCCTCATGTGCTGCTTTGACAGTATCTTCTCTTCTGTGAGAACATGTGTGAAAAGTGTTATAGACATAAAGCTAGAACCAGATCAAGCCTTCAAAGGTTGTTTTTGTTTTCTTTTTGGTAATATTTCAAATCCTGCTGTGACTTTCCAGTTATTTAGGTGCTATATTGCAAAAACTTCCTGAGCCACCCTTCTTGGCATGATAAATCCACAGATACTGTGCTTTAAAATGATACACAGTTGGGAAGGTTTCTAACAAGCATCAAATCCATTAGATTTGTATTGCTTTTTCTATTGTTTAGTAATATTTGAGAGGGATTGGATGCGTCTGTGACCTGGCTAATTGCAAAGAAAATTACAGAGTATTAAAAACAAATGGGAAGATGGAAAAGAAAGTTGTGGTAGGATTTTGAAAGGAGTTTTCAATCTCATGGACATTCATTGTCACTTGAATGACTAACTGCCTCGGGCTACGTTGGAAGTCCCATCATGAGAGCTGGAAAAAACAAAACCCCAGCTAACCCATGCCTCTAAACTTAAAAACCCCAAAAGCTATAGTCACAGACTAAATAGAGTATGATTTGAGGCCATGCTATGCTCTGCCACTGGCTTTAATTGGAGAAGGATGTTCATGTGCTTTGATTTTTCCTAGTGACCGAAAAGAATCAATAGAAGTGTCATCAAGCTGCATATTTTGCTCTTTATTCATTTTGATAATCCCTCTCCTTAGCTGGAAACTGCTGCCAGCACACTTAAAACATAATTTCTTAATCACACGGTCCCTTAAAGTCAATGAGGTGATATTTAAAGTTTACAGGGATGATACAAGAAAATCCAAACACTTTTGGTGCTAAACGTTCTTGAAACACTGGATTTTCTCCAATATCTGCACACTGAACAGTTGAATCCAAATGGGATTCCAGTCCAGTAATGCACTTACTGTTTACATAATAGTTGAGGGACATGAAAGGCTTTATTAAATCAATCAAAACACTTTTGAAGTTAAAATAACTAAATAATGCTTTCAGACACATTCTAACCTAGTTTACTCCATGACAACAAATAGATCTTCATTTTTTTTTACTGCTTGGTACTTCTTTTAGCCTTCTTTTTCCAATGTTCTCTAAAAAGAAGCAGGGATAAATGAATAGACTGACTTCACTAGTGTGGGCTTCTTTAGAGACAGAGAACTATGCCTTGATGCTGTAAAAGAAGTGACTAGGCATGTCTCATTCGGCATGATGAACAGGGCTATTACTGATGTCATTAAAGATGATATATTTAGTTATGTCTATTTTCTAATGAAGAGTATGTTTCATCACACAGATGGCACATCTGTTTTGTATGACATTTCTTGAGAGTTATTCACATGAAAGTTCATTACTATTCTGGATTCTGTTTATGTTTAAGGGGGCTTTCCCAAATGGGATTGCTGGTCATACTTAATGCCAACAGAACCACCAGCACTGCGCAGTTACTGTAAAATACCTACAGCTTCCTGGGTGATGGAAGTGTGATGTGTGAAACCATAAACACAAATGAGTTCAACATGCCTGTCTGGGGTTTTTTTTGGTCTTTGTCTTGCTCTGTTCATAGAAAAGACCCACAGAGCAGATTCAAGTATTACCTGCACATTGCTATTTTGATTTTTTATTCTCGATAGCTTTGGGAACATGAAGCATTTTTACCAATGGTAGCTATGTTCTACTCTATGTTTTTCTATGGTAAGGCAGAAAAAGGAGTTGACCAAGGTCTTTCCTTGATCTTTCTGTAATAATGATACAAGACTGAAAGGTTTTATCACTTTTATGCTGACTGATAACAGTAGGGCTACACATTAAGAAATCTGAGATCCTTCAGTGGTGTCTCAAGTCTACAAGAGAAAACTGTACTTCAGTTTTTTTCCATAACCCTTAACCCAAATGTTGATCTATGTTCTCAGACCATAGCTCAGGTAAGTCTGTTATTTGCTTGCTTATTAGATATGTGTTTATTCAATGTTTTTTTCTATCAGTATAGATATTAAACACCACATTCCGTAGCAGTGGGTGGGGGAATCAGTAGCACTGCTTGCAATACAAGTTGCAGTATGTCTGTATTCAGTTAAAATCTAGTGGAAACAGAATATATTCACCAGTAAATATCATCATGATTGACAGATGATGATTTGCCATTTAGACAGAGGAACCCATCACTAGAAAAAATGGGCATATATTGTACTGGCACTTCAAATACTACTCCTTAACCTGTATTGATGAGCCTTTTCCAAAATTCTTGTTCCTTTAGATCTTTGTCTCATTAGCCTGACAGTTTGCATTAAAATAGGATACCAGCTTTTACTCCATGTTCTGAAAGCAAAAAATAGGATACATTAAAGGTAGGGTAAACACCTACTTTCCATGTCAGAGGTTCCACTGGTACAAAATGTTATTGGCAAGCTGATAGCAAGGAGAGTAACAATAATCATATCAAATACTTTTGTTTAGAAAAATACGTCCAAGAAGAGAAAATTAAGGTTAGATATGGTGAATCTGCTTCCTTAGAAGTCTGTCTAGCTGGCTACTTTTAATTTTAAAAACTTTGTAACAATCTTAGCGTAAGGCATTTTGGAAATTCACGAAACAAGAGTAATATTAAAGAGACTGAACAGCAGAAGCAATTAAGCATACTTAATTAGTTTTATAGTTGATTTCCCAAGATAATGGTCTAGAGAGACAGATAAAAGCCCTGAAATGGCAGCATTATATAAGTGGCCAGGCAATTAATAAACCTTAAAATGTAGATCTATTGCTATAAAAAATGTTACATCACTTCTGAGTTCGTAGAGTATTTATGGCATCTCAAGCACCAGGTCAGGAGTATTTTTTAATGTCTCATCAATGAAAAACATTCTTAATTTGAAATTCCAAATTTGTTGTCTTTCATATTGCACAGCTGACATACGTCAGGGTTTTGAAATCCACAGTTTGACATGAGATGCTCTGAATGTCTTGGGAGTATGGAAAAAGCTGTGTGATTTATCTTTGCCTTCTCTCAGATAAATCTTTCAGGCACAGTTCTGGCATTACATCAGCAAAGCCTAGGCTTGACTGTTGTGACTAGGCTAGTAGGAGGCTTGTCTTCTTCCTTCTTCTTTTTTTCTTCTTTACTGGTGCATGTGTAGCCTCATTGATTAATCCACCTCTTCTGTCCCCCAAACAATCAAGACAAAACAAGAAAAGAAACAAAACTTGTGACATATGTAACTAAGAAGGCTGGTTGGACTTTTAACCTCATTTACTTGTATTCATTTGGTGAATCCTTCCCAGCAGGAATTGTCTCCTTCCCAAGTTAGTACAAGATGCAACCCTGGAGGGGGCCTTTGGGAATGACTACCATCAATCCTAAAATAACAAGTACTGAGTTTGATCCAGAATGGTGTGTTTGCAGAGCATACACACTGAATAGTCTCCATTTTCAAACTTACTGTGGTTAACAGACTGAAAGGGAAAATATTTCCGTCTCTTCATTACACAACTAAACAAAAATTTCTAAATGGCTTTCAGTAGAACTAATAGGCAAATTCTGTATGTTTCAAGATATAATACAACAAAGCTGAACTATGCTGCAGCTTTGAATCTTCAGCTGCAATTCTGTATAGATCTGAGAAGCCCCCAGTTGCTTGATGGTCTGAACTGGTTTCTGACATTTAACCTATTCTTGAAGATGAAGATGTAGGGTAGATCAGTATAGAAATACCATAAAAAATGTTGTATCCTAAATTGAATATATTAATATGTAAAAGTTACTTTATACTATAGAACAAAAGCTTTTTCACAATTTATAAAAATTTTCTGAATCTTTTCTGCAGCTTTCATTTCTTCTGCTAATTCTTCCCTTTCAAAATTTCTGAAAGCCTCATTGATTTTTTTACTATTATACCCACTTGTGACAAGTCATGCCACTTTCAGACAGTGATAACTAGTAAGCAAAGCTACCCAATGTGTCACCCAATATTTATTGCAGTAAACAAAGCAATGGTGTGAGATCTAGTCCCTTCCGTGCCAGGAAGCAGTGGAAGTCACCACCACTTGCTAATAGCCACTGTGGGCTTGCAAAGGTGGCTGCACGGGACAAACTATTACAAGGGCATGAGATCTCCTGCTGAATGACAAAGATGTCATGCCTCAGTCTGTGATGCCTCATGGAACCTTCTGGTCTGTGTTCTCTGACTCTGTCTCCTGCTGTGCCTGGTTTTTCCAGCTTGATCCCTTGTCTCCTATGCTCCCAGTTTCAGTTGTCATCCTGTTGATTTGGCTGCAGTGAGCAGGGTTTATGACTGTCTTATACGAGCCCTGAGAGATAGCTTTGTTGGTGTGAATAATTCTCTAAGTCCCCTAATTGCTGCTAATATTTGCTTTGTTTTCATAACATCTCTAAGCCAGATTTTCCATGAGGAGGTTACCAATAATGCTGCGTGCCCTGAGGAATTCTTGCGCATGCTCCCCTGCTGTCAACTTTTTACTCATTCTTGGTAAACAGCTCTTGTCTGGGACAAGTGTGACCTGAAAGATGACATGTGGTGCACTGATGCTCATCTGGATTTTAGGAAAATGCATGACCAGTTGAAGTCAGTCCTATATCTGTGACTGACGGTGGTATCAGGTTCCTCTCACACACTGTCTCCTCTGTGTGAGCCAAATTGCTTCAGGGCATGGGCCAGATTATAGCAGTGCTGTTTAATTTCCTATCCAGCACTTAGCTCCCCACATTTTCCTTGTGGATTGCTTCAAACTGCCAGTCCAACCACTGATTTAATATGCAGCCAGCTGGCTGGAGTACACTCAGAGCCTGGTCAATATTTGGAAAGAAGAACACACAATGCCTGATTTCAGATGAAATAATGGAACATCCATAAATACAACATGATTTTTGAAGAGGCTGCGGAACTAGTCATTTGTCAGATTGGTTACCAATGATCTTAGTCTTTCCATCAAAAAAAAATTACAGGGCTTCTACAAAAGCAAATCAGAAAACAAGATAGTGGAAAACTGTCTCAAGTACTTTGCTGATAGTCCCAAACTTGAGCTTTGCCTCTCACAATTCAGTTTCTCAACAGAAGAAACAAAAGCTGGAGATAAAGGACCTGAATATGAACTTGTTGCAGGATAGCATGTATGTATTTCCACAAAGATGTCTCTTGAACTACTAAGCGAGGTTTAGATCTTCATTCTCCATCTGCATTTCAGTCTGACCTTTCATACCCCAGTGACTTGAGCAGTTTGGGCAAAGGCAGCATTATGCCAGAATGAAACACAGAAGTAGGAAAAACCCACCAGCATGCCTAGGAAAGAAGGATCACTCACTTCTGCTGCCTGATTTTCTCCTGTTTGTTTATGAATTTACATAAGTACACTTTCATTTCTATTTTGGAGTTTGAGTTAGGTTCATTTGCTTCTGTAGGAGAGTTCTCAAAAATGCTAATCTTGGCTTTCACTTAGCAGAACTGAGTCTTGTGAGTGTGAAACTTCCAGGGTTTGTTTCCCATTCAGTCATACAGGAAGTTATCTAGGAAACTGTAACCAAGTCAGATGATATTATGAAAATATGACAGAATATTAATACACTCTGAAGAATAATGAAATAACATTTCAGGTTAGCAAAAGAAGAAAGTTCTATTTAATTCAATTTAAAAAAAAAGTTTGGTCTACCTCCATTAATAAAAACCCTAACTAAAATATTCCTGATTGTGTGTGTTTGGCACATGGTGATCCTTGTGTATGGAAAAATAATAACTCAGAGAACTGAAAGTAACCTGAACAATGTGCAATAAGGTCCTGTGTAATCTGCCAATGAACAGCTATACCTGGCATGAAGGTTCATCTCACCTGTTGTCCCACAGACTTTTATGAACGTGCTTCTGTGCTACACCTGAGTCTAGTCCTGCCATATGTAGCAAATCACACTAACTGAACAATGAATATGAATGGATTTGTAGAAGGAAATCAGGAATACTGAAGCCCTGCTGCTGACTCTTGGGCTCTTGGATCACAGCAGTTAGAACATAGAATCAGTCATGGAACAGCTGGGATTAGACGGAACATTTGAAAACATCTAGTCCGAACCCTGTGTGTGCTGGACATTGGGAACATTCCTTTCTTTTCAATCCTTTTTTTTTCAATTCAGCTTGTGTCTTGGTGTCACCTCACAACGTGAACCATGGTAGTGGGAGATGACCCAAAGACCCATGCAGTAAAGTCATGAGACTACTGAAAAAGGTCAGACTCCTGAAGATATCCTGGGACAAAAGAAAAATATACCTAGCCTAGATTATTACAATAGTAATTCCATATATTATTCATTCCTATTTTTCTAGCTAATGAAATGCATAACATTTTAAAGTCTGTCTACAATCTCAAATGCAAAGCCGCTTGGCTCCTTAACACCTTCATAGTCTGGCTTGCCCTTATCTTTATATACAAGAGCTGGCAGAAGGATTAGTGCAGTAAAAAGAAAGAGTGATTGTTACAGTGCTTGGGATTTTCAAAAAATTTCATGGGCTTTATAGGCCTCTGTCCTACTTTGGATACCTCTTGACCTGGTTTATGAACTAAAAATAGCAGGAAAGTGAGATTGCAGACATCAGGCCTAAGAACTGCAGAGCAGATGCAAGAGAACTATGCAACAGTTACTAACTTATTTTCTTGTCATAGGTATCTTGGGCTTTCCATGCCACAGCCACTTGTCTTGCCCTTTAACTAGTATTTAAACCATCTATATTAATCAGCCTGCTTATAGGGTAGGAAATTTGTTAATAAGTTATTTAAGCAAGGGGATAAAAACCTGGCCCAACTCTCATTGACCCCAAAGCAAGGATTTTACTTTTCACATCTTGAAAAAGACAGTGACTGAGCTATCGCTCACTTTCCTAAATACAAACAGATTAAGCTATTAAATTACCTCATCAGCTTTATATTAATGTGGGATTTATTTATTTATTTATAAGGCAGAATGAAAACAGGAGTGCTGTAACACAGATGAGAAACATAGTGGAAAATGAAAGCAAACTGAATGTCTTTCAGTAAATACATTTACTTTAATTCGTGACTCAGGCCTAATTCTTGTCATGATTTTGTTATAATAAATTTTAAAGAAAATAAGATTACAGCGATAAAATAACATCTCCTACAAAAGTGTACCTAGAGCACACATGCAAACAGTTAGACTGTCTGTGTACTTTGCCTGTTAAATAGCAACTCAGTTTAATTTTTCACTATTATTTCCAAAACTGTCTTTGAAGCTTGATCTGGAACAACTCATCCCCAGAACAATGTCTTAGACTTCCCTGCCCAAAAGAGATAATTAAATTACAAGAAAAATAAACAATTGTATCATTCCCATGTTTAATACTCACTTTTGCCTGAAACCTATGTTCAGGAGATCTCTTCTGTCATAAATTCTTCTTTTACATGCATCTGAGTTTCTTGAACTAAGAGATTTCTCAATTACTGCAACCCAGAAGTATTAAAAATGATAAGTTTTTAGTCATGAAGTATCATGTCATTGAAAGCAAATTGCTCCTTGGGAAGGAACAGTATAAATTAATCTTTTTATCTAGAAATAAAAACAATTCTGAAATTTTTATGACATGAACTATTGCCATTGTTAACATTATTTTTTCCAATTTCTGTACAGGCATAATAAATCCACAGTCAAGTGTAAGTTTATGACATTTAGTGGTATGTAAGAGGCTAGCACAAGTGAGGGGTGCTTGCTAGTGTCAATTCAATGCTTAGATTTGACAAGATATCTCAAAGGAAGTGTGAGAAACAATTAAAATGAAATTTCACATGTAGTAGCCTATTGCATTTGCTTTTTTATTATCAGTCAAGATAAACTGACTTAAAGCAGGACAATTTTATGTGTCCACTGGAGGATGAAATGAGCTGCACTTAAAAGGGCCTGCAACTATAGGCTTTATAACCTAGGATCACTGTTGCTACTACAGATGTCTACAAGAGCTGAGATAAATCCCACGCCAACAGGAAAAATGTATTGCCATGCTCCACCCCTTCAGCTTTCCCCATCATTCCTATTTTTCTGTGCTTTACCTTAATATGCAACTTCAAGGCTTTCCAACACTAGAAAACTAGGTTATTGAGAGTAAAACTGCCATGAGCAGTCAGTTTCTACAGGAGAATCCGATGGGAAATGTTCTCAACAGCATTACTGAAGTCCAGGTAGACTACATCCACAGTCTTTTCCTCATCCACTAAGCAGGTCACTGGATCATAGAAGAAGACCAGGTAGGTCATGCAGGACTTGACTTTCCTAAACCCAGCCTGGCTGGGCCTGATGCCCTGGTTGTCCTGCACATGCTGGATGAAGGCACTCATTATGACCTGCTCCATGATCTTCCCTGCTTGATGAATTTCTAAGCCTAGTATAGCCCTAGCAAAAAAAAATTGCTTGCTCTGTGTTTCTTTTATCAATTTATGCTTCCATGGTCATTTGCATAGCAGTATAGGTCAAGTAACTGCTATTCATCTATAGCAGTTAGAAATGGTAAGATGCAGAGAAATTATATGACTATCCAGGTTTTTTTTCAAAATGTTCATATTATTTAGACAATCGTGAAAAAATAACACAGTTGTTTTGAAAAATTAGTAACTGCAGTATAATATTCAGTTTCTAAAAATGAAGATTGTTGTGTGTGTAAAATGTAAAACACATTTTGAAACTGTAGTGTTTAATATTGTTTCATTGTTCTTTCACTTGTGATTTATTGCCCCAGTGCTGGTCTGTACCTATTGCATTGTCTGTTAGCCATGCATTCTGCTATGCTATTTTTTTTTAAATTTCATGAACTTGCTAAGGATTTAATAATCTTTATGTGTGTCTTAATATCAACATCAGTAAACTGAGAGCAGCATCTTGACTGCCAGTATGTATTTTAGATATCTATTAATAAATACACTAGCAGGGAAAAGAAATTCTTCCTAGGTGAAATAACTGCTAGAAAAAACTGTGAAAACCCGACTCACTGTGAAAAGCAAACTGGTTGAAAGTGGTGCCTTTCACACAACACTCTGTGCTGCAAATCTAAATATGAGAGATGTGCAGTTTCTGCAGTGTTATGGTCCATGAGCCCATGCCAGTGCCTTGGAATAGTATTTCCTCACATCTGTTCCTTCCTTATATATTTGCCAAAAATGTTGAAAGAAATTGCTTCAAGTCACTCAAATACTTGCATTGTTGTTTGTTTTCTTTTTTTTTTTTAATAAACCTTTTTCACATTAATGGTCTATTTAAACATGACACAGTCTGTCATAATTCAAACTGCAGTTGAGTTTTCCCATTATTTGTCTTATACAACTGTGATTTTTTTTCTTGGAAGGGTAGCTTGCAAAGAAGTGGTCTTCATAGATGAAGGTTATTGTTTGTAATAGGAAAATCATGAAGAAGAAGCACAATAGCTTTCTTTTTTGAAAAAGGGGAAAAAGATCACTCCTTCAAACCTGAACAGAAATTTTAATTAAAGTATTTGTCCCAAGGACAAGAATAGTCCAAAAAAATAATCCTGATTATACAAGGAAAAAATTTATACTCATGTGATGGTAATAAACCAATAATTTAAAATAATTTTAGCAATTTTCACTCTTCTGAACTACATTGGTGTCTTATTATTCTCATAGCTCCCAGTTTACAGCTTCTTTGCTACACTTCACTAAAAGATAAAGATCCTCTGCATTCCTGTGCACAGGCTCTTTCATTGCCTTCTATATGTCTAACCTAATTCCCTTAACCCCTTTATTTAGGCTTTCCTCCCTTCCATTGTTCAGGACATGCTAAGGACCTTGGACTGGGGCCGTATTCCAGAACATCTATGTAGTTTCAATTGCCTTGGGAAATTTGTTTATTCATAGCATTAAATTCTGGAATTTAATTGTTTGTCAGCATCCAGAATTTTGATTTAAGCACAGTGAGGACAGGGTTCTTGGAGTATGCTGGTACTTTTATATATGAACAGTTAGCTTTTAAATTAAAAGGTATTGGCCTCAAGGGGATGCCTGTCTGTCTTTTAAAGACTGCAACAACTTGTCAGTGCATACAGACATGTTACACCTCTGAGAGTGTTAAAGAGGAAAGGTTATAATTTCTGTGTTTTCTCTGACTGTGCAGAAAGCAGTGGCTGAATACAAGCTTGCAAGGTATTCTTCTGAACTTAGACACAATAGCAGCGGCAATACTTAAGACAGGATCTGATAACAGGGGTCCTGAATATGGGTCTTGCACACCCTACTATTACTTTTTCAGTACAAGTCTTAGTGAAAGAGACTGGCTGGGAGTACATCTGAATCAGAGGTGTATGAAAGATCATTTGTGTGATTGTAATATTACTACTACTGAAATCAGTCTGCTACCTTCAATTGTAAAAGCCCTGAAATGTTGACTTTGCTGCTGTTTTAGCCAAGGTATGCTAAGGTTTTTTCTTTTTTTTGTTAAGTAGTGTGAACATACCTTGTGACTGAAGATCAGAAGGAGCAGGCCTCACATGAGAAAAGGAAGAAGGAAGAAGGCATGAACCTACAGATCCTGAGAGTACAAATTTTCATTGTTATAGATGGTGTAACTATGGAAATAACTTACCATTTCCTATTGGAGTTTTAAAATTACATTATGTCAGGTGTAACTATGGAAATAACTTACCATTTCCTATCGGAGTTTTAAATTGCATTATGTCACACAATGGTTCTCTTTGGAGACTTTTTTTTCCTTTTCAGTGGTGTTAAGTTAAATAAAAATAAAGAAAATACTGCTTCCAGTAAAATGAAACTGTTAGAGTCAAATACTTGCAAATATTGCAAAATGAAGGAGATGGCTAAAATAAAAGAAGTGCACAGGTACACATATGGCTGGGCTACTGAGGCGGCTGGTGTGGGGTCTGTAGCTCAGACCCAGGAAGCTGTGACCAGTCTGGAGAGATGGTCCCATGAGGAACCGTCTTCCCAGAGCCCAGTGTCTTCCCTCAGCCGTAGCCAGAGTGCCTTTGCAGAGAAGCTCTCAGCTCTTTAGTGATTCTCAGCTCGTGATTTCAGCTCTTGCTCTGCAGGGCAATCTCCAGGCCAGACCAGGAGGAGAGAGACGAGAGACCCATGTAGCAGTTCCGCATAGGGCAGCTTTATTAGTCCGCACCCCACGAAGGGGAGGCCAGGGACGAGCTCTCTCTGCTCTCACAGGGGCAGAGGGCTAGATCTCATAGGGATACAGGGGGTGGGTGTCAGAGGGTAAAGGCCAGTGGGTTACAAAGGATCTGCATAGGGTCTCCCAGGGGATTCTGGGTCTGTCTTCTTCTCACCATAACTGAAAGTGGCTGGCTTTCCAGGGGAGTTCTTCTGGGAGGTTAAGCACTCTCCTTATCTCAGCAGGCCTTCCTCCAGGACAGAGGCTGGGCATACCCCACAGGCTACCAAGTATGTTTCATGCCAAGGTTATAAACACAGTTACCTAGAGTCATTCTGTAGTGAGTAAAAAAAACCCAGTTATTTTCAGTGAGGCATTCAAACTACCAGTGAGTAAGTGTTCACCAGTTGTTCAAGACCAGGCTGCAGGGAGCCCTGAGTAACTTGGTCTAGTGAAATGTGTCCCTGCCCATGGCAGGGGGGTCAGAATTAGATTGTATTTAGTGTTCCTTCCAACCCAAACCTCTAAGCAAAGGCTTATTTGAGTTACACCTCAGTGCAATAGCTCCATATAAGTGAAAAATCCTGCAACCCAGGAAAGTTGTGGGTTTGATTGTTTTGATTTTTTAGTGAGAAAAATGAGAACATGGCTTCACCATCTGTCATTGGTGTGAGAACCATAAACAAGTGTAAACATAATTTAGAAAATTACTAACATCTATGCTAACATCTATACTAACACTATGACAAAGGCTCTAACCAGTAGAAAAATATAAAATAATGATAAGTGCTATCAACTGAGGGACATTATAGACTGGGGTCTTTGGCTTTCAAATGGTTGATGTTTGAACTCTACCGCATTAAAGGTATAGCAGAAATATACACATCTTATGGCTACTTTCAAAGCTGTCTAAATACAGACTCTGCCAAGTAGAATTACATTCACCTTGCAGCAGAGATCCACTACTCTAAATATCCTGTGTAGTCATTTCTTCATTATGGCCTCTTGCTAATTTCAGTACAGGAGTCTTGTTCTTGTTAATTTCCAGTGTATGCAAACAGACTATGTAGGACATCTCTGTCTCCAACTGATGTGTTAGAGACATTCTCAGAGAGAAGGCCAGATTGGAAGCAGGTCCAATAATTCCAGGATACAACAATGGAAGCATTAGATCATCTCAATTTGCCATTAAAAATATTTTCTTAACTTTCTTTTCCAGCTGGCTTAAATTCTTTGTTTGAACTCCGTGGAAATCAGATTCATCTTGACCCTGAATGCATTGATGAGTTCCTGGTCCATTTATTATTACAAATGGTTATTTTTTAGAGGAAAAACAGTGGCTAGGAGAAACATTACAGAAATGTTTTCTTAACTCTGGTACACCTTGGGAAATTCAGGTTTGGGTGAAACTTTAACCTTTTGTTTCCATTGCAAGGTGGGAGCATTTAAATTCTACTGACTTCTGCTATTTTCACATTTCTTCAAAAAGCCCCTCTGTGGGCTATAATAAATTCTGTGTGTCTCCAAAGAGAGTTATGTGGATTATGTGTGCTGTTTTTCCTAGTATTTCATCAGGCTCATTATTAACATTGGACATATCAAAGGAGTAGCCAAAATAAAGCAAACTGTAACAGCTGTGGAGATGCACATTTCTGTAAACTGGCAGGCTGATTTGTGAATTATGCTTTTCAAGTAACCTCATTAAAATGTGTCCTTTAGAAAAAAACCCCAACTTATCTTTGTTTTTGTCAAAGCCTTTTTCTCCCCTTACATTCCTGAAGTGATGGAAACATGGTGCAAAATATCACAGGCCAAGAGATTACAATAGAATCTTGAAAAGCAGAAGAAATGTGCTTGAGACATTACAAAAATTGAAAAGTTCAGCCACAGTAGTTCCCCCAGTACATGAGAGTTACTGGCAAGGTGAAATAAACACAGAGGGCCATGCAAAAATTTGGGGTGCTGGAAAATATAGTGTGAGAGGAGAAGCATTTTGTTCACCGGGTAGGATAGAAGGCCAATGGGCCTGAAATCCTCCACTGCATAAAGCAAAGTCATAGAGAAGACACGTTTAGGGCCTCCCCAGAGCTAGTCCCCAGAGCAGATATATTAATTTTCTTTAAAAATCAATGTATCAAAACCAGGATGTAAATCAAAACCACAAGCAAGTTAACTAAATGCAATTATAAATGCTCTTTTGAAAACTTCTGAATTTGAATTTTCATGCCAGTGGGCTCTGACATTAAGCAGGTTATTTTAAACTGTTATGTGAATGTTTCCCACACTGCTCACTGGGGCTGGACCTGGAACTCTGTGGAGGAGGACAGTAAAACTCTTCCTATAAGGTGGACTAACTAGTGACCCAAGCTAACAGATTTGATCAAAGGCTTCATTCTCTTGAATCCTTTGCCAAACTCACATCTCACCATTTGTGAGTAATGTTTCACACCATCTCCAGTTGGCCCGGACTGTGTTGCATTCTGGTGGGTGATGACCCAGCCTCTATTACTACTGATACCTCCATCACCTCTTGGCTAGACTATACCTGTGTAATCAACCTGAGCATGATGCCTACAGCACTTAGGAAACTCCAGCTAATAGAGAAGAGTGGAACAAATATTCACAGCCACACTGGCTACCTGGGATCCACCAAGCCGCAGAGATTACCCATGGTATTTCAGCTCAAGCTCAAATTTCTTTTATACTATCTGTGAAGAAGACTGTGATTGATCCAGTACCTTAAGAGGGACTACAAGAGAGATGGAGAAGGACTTTTTACAAGGGTATGTAGTGATAGGACAAGGGGGAATGGCTTTAAAATGAAAGAGGGCAGGCTTAGTTTAGCTATTAAAAAGAAAATCTTTACTGTGAGGCTGGTGAGGCACAGGAACAAGTTGCTCAGAGAAGTCTTGGCTGCCCTATCCTGGGAAGTGTTTAAAGCCAGATTGAACGGGGCTCTGAGAAACCTCGTCTGGTGGAAGTTGTGTCCAGCCATTGTACAGGGATTGCAATGAGATGGTCTTTAAGGTACCTTCCAACCAAAACCATTCTTTGATTACAGCATCTGCTCTTTTGCTCTGGACAGTGCATTGTAAATGGGATAAAGCTCACCTCACAGAGCTTTCTTGTGTTTCAAACAGACCTAGAATTCTTGCAGGACCAAAAGAATGTCAGTAGTTCCTGTTCCTCAGGAACTTCTTCCTGTTCCAATCTCCTCTTCCACTCTGCCTTTTCTAATGTAAATACATAATATCTTCCCTAATCCTAAAAGTTAAATCCTGCC
Organism: Corvus hawaiiensis; assembly: GCF_020740725.1. Taxonomy (NCBI): domain Eukaryota; kingdom Metazoa; phylum Chordata; class Aves; order Passeriformes; family Corvidae; genus Corvus; species Corvus hawaiiensis. Next base: position 32,308,597 of record NC_063215.1, read on the forward strand.
AGAACACTTCTCCTTCTGGAAAGCATGAGAAAATAGAAATCATACAGGAGATACACAGTTCTGTTTCTTACTGCAAAGCAGGAAGTCGGTGAGTGAATAAGGACTGTAGCTAAGTGGACCTATGTGGTAGAGCAGACTGACCACACACAGCTAATAGCAAGTCCAGAGTCAAAGTTGTGGCTTTCTTTTGAATAGAGGTGTTAAAAGGCATAATGGCTAAATTTAGTGATGGAAAATATTTTCTGAGTTCTCTGAAAAATTAATTTTGTTTGCTACCACTATAAACAGTTGATAAAATCAGAGAATATTTTAAGATTTTAAGTCATCAGAGTATTTATGCAGACATTTCAGTCCATGCCTGTTTAGTGAAGCATATAAGTATTTTAGAGTTTTGTTTCTGCTACTTTTCTATTCATGCTGGCATATGAGAAGTGGGCCTGGATGTTGACACAAGAAGGAAGCAAGTTTCAGAATTTTCTATTGTGGAAACACAACATCTGACAAGTTAATGCAAATAAAAATTGGACAAACTAAGAATGCTATTCTCTCTGAAGTAAGCAATCAGTCCTGAGAGCAGAACTAAAAAAGCTTGCAATTTTTATAACTTGGACTCCTAATAAGGAAGAGGTTATGGCTGTTTGTATGGCTGATACAGAAGTGCAATTCTGAGATCCACTTCAGTAAGAATAATAGTAAAAAAAAATTGCTAGGTAGAACTTCATACTCTGCCCCCTGAATATAGTGTCTCAAAAGAAAACCACAAAGGACTTCCTAAATATTTTGGTGGAATCTCCCTGAATAACTAACTATGGCTTGTCCTAGGGAGCTCTGTACATCTCCTCTTTAAAATTTTCCTTATTTCAGTCTTCAGTACATAATCCAGTGAAAGCAATTCCTTCTTTGTACCACAGCTGACCTACAGTACCACTTCAGTTTGAGAGCAATGCAATAAAAACAGCTAAAGAATGTGCTGATGAGAAAAGTTATTGAGGGAAGTGTCATGAGGTTTATAGCACCTTCTTAGTTTCCTGGTGCTTAAAATCAGCTGAGCTAGCAAAGCAGAGAACTGCAGCTGGGAATCAAAACCAGCTTTCAAATGCAAGTGTTACTGATACTATGGAGGAATACATCTGAAGAGAAAAGCAGGATATGCCTCAACGGCACCAAAAATCTGTTCATCATATTATTTTGCCTAGACCTAAGCTTTCTGTGCTCCAGCTGGAAAGGATTTTAAGGGATTAAAACAGCTAAAAAGTCAGGTGTATATATAAGTCTATATGCAGGTATATTTCAGGTTCAGAAGAATTCCTTTTTAAAAATTCTCTACTGAATTCAGTGTGAAATGGCTGAACTACTCTGATTCCAAGAAACTAAAAGGAATCTTGCAATGAATTTGTGGCTTTGCAGTGAATTTGTGGCTCTGCACTGGAGTTGCATGCACTTCTATTGTCAACATTTGAATGTGGTTTTGCAGCTCACTAAAATAACTCTGATTCCTCCACCCACATGGTTTTTTTCCATATCACTTTCTAGTCAGTGCGTCAACAAGGTTTTCCAGCCATGATTAACAATGATGAAGAACCAGTTATCTGACAAAGCTGTTACATTTTACTGTTTCATGTGGGTCAGGAAAACAGAATTCAGCTGTAAATTTCACTTTCTCACATGTCACTGGTAAAATCACTTTGTCAGTAAAAATAAAGCACCTGCAAAAAGCTTTGAAGATTGCTATGACCTATACACTGGTATAAATTAAATACAAATTATGCAAACTCTGTCAATTTAGGAGTTTAATAAATTGTGCACTACTGAGGGCACACATTTAAATTATACAAGTAATAGGTACAGTAAAAGGGAAGAAGCAAGAGGAATAAGGAAATTATCACAGTAATCACAAAGAATTGCCGGGAACTTTCAAAGAACTGCTAGGAACTTTTCCCATTATCCCATGGTATGTTTGAAGTATAATATTGTAACAGTTTCAGTAATGCAAAGAAAAAAGAAATAGAAGAAAGAGAAAAATATATTTTTTATGTTCACTTTGGTCACATATGTAGCAGATCATGTAGATAACTATGCTTGCTTTCTTCACCTGGGACAGACCTTCTGTGGGTCATCCAATAGCTGGTGGAGGAAAATGGTTATTTGATCAGTGTCTTTATTCTGTTATATTGTGTTCTTATATAGGAAGTGTATTATACTCTTCTTCTATGCAAAAAAGTGCTATGGGTACCTCATTGATGAACGAAAAGGTATACCTAACTGCCTCTGTAAAAGAAGGTTGTTGATACAAATGCACACTAAGGTAAATGCTAACATGTCAGCACTCTTTTCATTGGCATAATATTCTGCAAAGAATTCTTTGCACAGAATGCTTTCACTATTTTCCTATAAAAGCTATTTGTCACTCAGTAACAAATTAAGATCCTAATATTTACTCTATTTTTTTCTTTCTTCACTGTTCTTTATTTATAACTTGATGCAGAGGAATTTTCGAATCATAAAGAAAGACAACAGCTATTGCTTCATAGCCTTGAGTATCTAAAATAGCAAAGATATTTGGATATGCTTTCACTATACTAAATCCCAGATGACAGCATTAGCTCGTTTCTAATGCGAATTCCTTTGTTTGTGTTCCTAAGTATAAATGATGTGAAGTAGTATGACTACAAATAATATGATCATGCTTTAGCTCACTGGCAAAAAGAATTGTAGGGCTGCCTTACCAAGGCTAACATCTCTACTTCTTCCCTTGGATATCCTCCATTTAACAAAGGGCAGATCCTGTATTTATCTTTCTGACAGCCCTCAGCAAAAAGCCGAATGTCTGAAGGAGCTGGATTCTGGACTGGAGAGGCCTCTGGAGGTGGGTAGCCTCTGTTTTGGGAAGATTTGTTAATGTGATTCCTTTCACACTTTAACAAAACATTTCCCTGTGAGATGTTCAAAACACCCTTAAAAGGAGATAGAAACTTTCTGTAAAACAGTAGAAACCTGTAGACAAAGAACTACACAGAATTTTTTTGTAAATTGGCTATTTTGCTAAGTCCTTTTTCATTACTCTGTCACAATGGTGGAGAATATATGGATGGATATGATGCAAAAGGTGGAATTTAAGAAGCAAAAGGCAAATCTTTCTTCACAGGAAGTTGTATCACTCCACTGGCCAGTGTGAGCTTTCACCACCTCCAGACAGTGTTGCAGACATTACTTGGTTTAAAGAATCATGGAATTATCTAGGTTGAAAAAGGCTTTTAAGATCATTAAGTCCAATCATCACCAAGCACACGGCTAAAGCATGTCCCTAAGCACCACATCTACATGACATTTGAACACTATTAAAGAGCTTGTTAGGGCTCCCAGTCTCATACACACTATATGGTGTACAGTGCCTCTGCATAAATCTAAGAATTGCATGATTCCTGTATAGAAAAACACACACAGTGTTACTGAACCACACCCACCTGTGTCTTCAGGACTCAGTCACACAGCAAGCAGTGCCTGTGTCCAGAGAAACTCCTGGCCTTTCCAAAGCTGTCATGCCATTTCAATTCTCAGCTACAAAGAAGACAAAAAAGAGAGAAAGGAAAAAGCGAGGCAAATAAGCATGATGGAGAGGAATTACAATGAAATAACAAATGTACTTGGAGTCTGAGAGGGTGCTCATTAAGAGAAAGGAAGAAAAAACCATGAGACAGAAACCTGCACCAATGATCAAGTGAAAAAGCAACATAAAATGGAAAGAACAGCAGAAAAATACAGTTGTGGAAACAACACTCAACTGAATTGAGGTACAAAACATTTGAAGGAAAACAGCAGCTAAAAAAGCAAATATATATTTTGTGTCCATGACAACACTCACCACCGGACTTTCTCATGACAGGACAAATTTCATGTTTTTGAACACACTTTTTTTGAGTAAATTGTTTTGGCATTGTAAATCCCAACAAATTTATAATTTTTTTAGGGCCAATAAACATATTTATATGTTTGTATCTCACTTATAGAAGTGAGTCTGTTCTGAAGATCAAGCAATTTCCCAACAGTAAAGCAAAAAACGTCATGAGGTTTTTTTAAACATTAATCCTCTAAGAAGTTTTACACTAAAAGCATGAAAATACTGTGTTGGAATGCGAAGTGCAGGGAGTGTTCCTCTGCCTGTTCTGAAAGACACTCTCTGCACTTTGGGTTCCAACAATACTGTTAGAATATAGGGGAAAAAAGAGTAAAGACAATTTTTTCCCCACCAGATAATTCCTGTATTAGAAATAGACTATTAATTTGATATTTAAAAAAGAGTGCCAAGGATAAACATTGTGCCTAACTCCATATGGAACTTCATCTCATGCCATATGCATCTTTTTTGAAATATCTGATACAGTATGTTGATTAGGAAGATTTAAACACTGTGAGAAACAACATTCTGTGTAAACAATATCCTAATTTATAAATATTGGGCATCCAAAGGGTTCTCTGAGATTTTAACAGGGGAATTAATTTCTTAAGGATAAGCTGCTACAGGCACACAGCCCTGGTTTTGTCAAATATTTTTGATTTTTCACTCCACTGGTTATAATGACTGTAATTTCCTGGTGGGCACATAGTGCAGTGTGTGTATATGTGTAGAGTTAGAGGCAAGATGGAGGGTATTAAAACAAAAAACCAAAGTCCACTTGATGCTTGTCCACCTGAAAGAAGCCTAGTTACTTGCCTAAACTTTAAGACTCATCTTTTTAATTTTGCTCAACAGTTCTGTTGATGTCAATGGAAATTCCTAATGTGGAATGAAAACAGAATAGAGCTTATTGTCATTTGGGAATATAACAAAATATAAAGTAGCTGTTTATAAAGTATTTCTAATTGCAATCATTGTGGATCCCACCATTCTTGATATGTTTTCACAAGCATGAAGGCAGAAGTCACCCAAACCGATAAACAAAATTTAATGCAAAACAATAAAAATTTGTATTTTCAAGGTTTTAAAAGCATTGGCTGTATATCTCTTCCTCACAAATGGCAGCCAAGAATTGTCAGATGATGCATGTCATCTCTGCTAATGATGTCACCAGTGTACTTTTTTATGTGCCTATATTAATCATTTTGTTTATAAGGTGAATGCCCAGGAAAAAGAATTGGTCAACTTGCCTCATTAAAAACAACCCAAGAAGATAAAACAAATGGACACAGAAGATATTAAACAGTTATTTAAAAAGATGTTATCAGTTATTAATATGTTTAGGTGGTTTCATCTGATTGCTGTGCCGGTTAATACGTCTTTGTCTGGAACTGTTATAGCATAAAAAAAAATTGAATGGGAGAGGTGAATCACTCATATATGTCTATTTCCAGCCAAACTTAATCCAAAATCCAGAAATGAGGCAGATTTTGATCTTACTGTGACCTGACTGCTAATGCACATAGGCTGATTTCTTGGAAGTTCTTTTAATTTTCTTTCTGGTACGAAGCAGAGAAGTGTTGGATGAAAAAACCAGAAAATACTGAACTACAGTATTTGACTCATTTCTTTTACTTCAACTGTGTTTTACTGTTCAGTGGCACACTGTCTATCACAGAAATTTTGTAAGCTCCCAATAATTTTTCTCTAAAGACCTGGCAAATATAGCCATGTCTGATCTTCCAGGTGGGTTGTCCATACTGTCAAATGGCTTTAGGATGTGGAAATTTGCAGATAATGATGAACTAGACTGGCATATGGGAGAAAAATGGACTTTGAAGATCAAATTCATTATATTGCAACTGCGAGCAGCTACTATGCTTAGTCTAGATGCCACTGCCCTTTCTTTCATACAGGAAAACTGGAAGTGCTTGCAAAATACCAGAAAGCACAAGATTAACAATGTGCTCTGCAAGCCAGTAGCAGCTTCCAAGTGGCACTGCCAGAGTCCTGCAAGTGGAGAGACATTGGTGGCCCTGCCCTGAATCTGGTGAGACATGAATCCTGTTTAACCTAAAAGAAAAGATAAAAATATAACTATAAAAATATCCTGGTTTCAGCCGCAGCAGACCTGAGAGCTGATCTGATGTTGGGCACACCATAAGATCCATTGATATGGCACTGGAGAGATTTCTAACCATCAATAGATGATGTAAGTCCTGACTAGGTGAAACTTCGTGAAACTATTAATACTTTTTACTAAATTTAAACTTTTTCAGTTGACAGTGTACCTGAGTATGAACAGATTGTTGTTGCTGGCACTGTCTGACAGCTCTATTCTGCACGCACCACATGCTGTAGTGGGATTAAAGTAGCTCATCACTGCACCTACTCGACATCAAGGCAATGATGACCTTGATTACTGGGTGAAGAAGGTACATGCAAATCGATCTTTTCAAAGCATTTGCAATGAAACGATTTGCCTCACAAGCAAGGGTGCCAAATAAATCAATTTATTTTGTGACAGTGATATATACCATGATCCCTGAGACTTGGGATTTGTGGTGAGTTTTTACCTTTTTTCGATGATTCTCTCTGACTGGACAATGTTCTTAGCAATCTGATATATTTTACTAGGCTTTGAGCAGGGCTTTGACTAGATGAGTTCTAGAGGTCCATCTCAATCTCAACACTTCTCTGATCCTGTGATTTTATTATTATGATTGTGATAAATTCTATTTACACATGTTGATAATTATTATTAAGGAGGTATATGCAAACATTTAGCATTCATGAGTGTACAGATCAGTGTGTGTGTGCAGGTATAGATTTGTTGTGCATAGACCCCTGAAGAGATACTGGTCCCCTACTGGCATTCCTGAAATGCAAACAGGGACATTGTCATAAAAGTTTGTGTTACCAAAAGGGCTGATGTGGCTGGTGAGACAGACTTGGGGGTAGGAAATTGAAGGTTCTCTGTTTTCTGACATTCTGGGAGGAATCTGCAGGCCAAAGGAGACTAAGTGCCTTGCTGCTGAGACAGTGTCCCCTGTGTGAGGCAGTAGGCCAGCTTCCCCATCCTCATTGGGCGTGATTCCCTGCTTCCTCCTGTGATGTTGAGGGAAACAGTGAGGCAATACATAAATACCAGAAGAATTTTTGCCCAAACCTAAATAAAAATTGACTTAATCTATCTCCTGACTGTGTCTCATTAAAATGAAGCTGTATTGAAAATTCAGAATGTTTAGCAATGTCTAAATTTAATTACTATTTAGTGGGAATGAAACTATGTATGAGAAATGCACAATTTCCAGGGAAAGTCAGCTTTTGGATGGTGTGCTAAGGGCTGGGTGATTTTCAGCATTTACTCTGTGGAAGGAGAAATTCATTACAGAATGGAAAATGGAGCATATTTTAACAATGTGCAAAGATATACCACTAAGAAGAAAGATACACTGAAAGCAATAATTATACTGAGCTCAGGTTTCTCTCCACAAGTGTGAACTTACTCCAAAACACTGCAATGGCTGCAAGATCCCTAAACCTCTGCATTCCTTTTTGTTTAGCAAACCACTGTGAAGTCTGTTGAGACCTTCATGTTTTTCTAACGCTTTGTCCTCATAGGAAATAAATGCTTCATCATTCCCACTGAGTTCAAAGAGTAACTACAACCTGAAACAGAAGAAAGTGTAAAACATCAGCCCTTTGAGAAAAACAGGGAACTTCTCTATCAACATGTAAAGATGTTTTATGTGAGCCACACAAAAAGAGTTTTGATGTGATATATTCTGATAATTTATGTCAGAATTTTGCATCCCACATACCCAAGCTTCCAAATGTTCACTCTTCACTTTTCCTCAGATGACTTTTGCCTTCAAAGTATCCACTGTTGAAGAAAGAGCCTGTGGCTCAGGACCATGTGGGTAGTCCTGCAGCTGGATTCAAATAAGTCACTTTACCAGCTGTCTTCTTAATTTGGCAGCTAATAAAATACCTTTCTGTTTCAATTTTCTTTTACTATGAGAAAGCAAATCTGACACTTTAAATAATTTAAATAAAGGTAAAATAGATGCAAACTGGAAGAACTTGAGTCAAAAATGGACATGTGCATTGCATCTGCATTCTAAGAAGAGCATATGATTTTAAAATCTAGAAGTCCTCTAATCTCGGAATCCTCTGATGAAATTAATGAATTCAATCTCTGATGAATCCTCAAATTAACCTGAGAAAATAATAAATAGTATTTAAAATAATCCAAGAAATCCTCTACTCTGGAATATTTTAGTATTTTCTGTAATTAATTAGAGCAAACTCAAGCTCTAGCATTAATTAACCTGCATTTCCAGAATTCTTTTGTAATTCTTTCACATTTCTTTCAGCTTTTTGTAGTTCCTAATCAATGGACAATTAAGCATTGAAATGTTTCTTTGCAAATATAGTTCACTATATATTGGGTCCATTTATAATAACTGCTCACATTGGGATAATGATGCAGATCTCAGCTTTGAGAACGAGGGTCCCAGGAAAAAATTCGGTGCTACTATGGTTCCTTTAGTGGTCTGTTTTATTCTGCTTCTACTGATACTTAAAGTTCAATGATCACAACATTATATCATCTCTTCGGGGGACATTAAACCAATAGCAAAGAGAGTGCAAGTCCGTACGATTGGTCAGAAAAGATTGTTAATTTTCTTTGTGTGTTATTCAATAATTGATTCAGGATGCTATTTTACTGCTGCAGCTTGTATGCAAAAAAAAAAAAAAAAAAGAAAATGCAGATGTACTGAAATTAGTAGAAATATTAGAAAACATTGATTTCACCTCAATGATTAATAACTTTATGTTAAAGAATTCCCGTTACTTTTGGGTTGTGTGAACTCATTATCTAGGCTAGTTCAGGCCTACAGGTCTTGTAATTTTCATTATATTTCATTAGGAAAGTACTTTTCAGGCTCATTATCCATGATCAGTGGGTACAGTGCACTACACTGTGTATAGTGGCCTTTGCTTTAAATGATGTATTGCATTTAAGTTTTTCTCTATAAAATCCACACACAAACAACATTACTGAACCACTTCTGCCTGTGCCTGCAGGATACACTAGCACAACAACCAGTGCCAATGGCCAAAGAGACTCCTGGGCTTTCCAGAACTGCTGTGCCTTTTTAGTTCTCAGCTACAAAGAAGATGGACTGAGATTTCTGTCCTGGCCAAACAGTGCCATGCAACACTATGTTTATCTGTTGCAGAAGATAGAACCAAGTCTACCCTAAACAGAAAGTGAAATGATGGATCCAAAGTCACTCTGTATTTCCAATATGGGGCTTACATGGCTTTTCTCACTTTGATTTTGTTTGATAAAAATAGTTGTTACAGGGCTGGGGCTTAACAAATTAAATTGGAAAGACACGGACAGGAATCACACAATACATATTTACAGAGATCAGAATAAAATTTTATTTTATAATAACTAGATGCAAGGTGAATATCTTAAAATATTTCCCCCTTTTTTTTCGGTATGAATAACACCTCTCAGGTTTTTCCTAGCTCCCTGAACCTACTTTCATAGAATCTTAGCCAGCTCATACTAACATAAACACAATTTATCCTGTTCTGCCTCAAAGTGGGTACTGTACAGTGCTCTTTTAAATGCTCAAACTTATTCAACTATAAATAGTTTGAAACCAAAAAGAAATCCTTTACAGAGACACAGAAATTAAAAGAAAATATCTTGTTAGGCCTTGATCCAGACTATCTCAACAATTATGCAGACTTTCATTGTGTCACTGAGCTTTGCTTCCAGTCTTTGGGATACAAACAGCAACAAACTGAAACAAATCTTTACCTCTCGATACAATTTCATTAATGCTTCCTCTTAGCTTCTTAAAATTAAAATTACTACTAAAACTACTAAGCACTATAGTGCTTGCTGTTTTCCTCAATCAGAATCTCACTATGAGAGTTTTGTGTACTAAGTTTTGTATCAGTACTTTGAAATATTAAAATGTTTTCTGGCATTGAATCTTTAAAAAATTAATAATATTGAAGCATTGCGGAACAAAAGATAACACTCAGAAAACTTGATTTTAAAATTCCTTGACAAAATAAACCATTATATCAGTCATAAGCTTGATTTAATAAAATTTTTTTTTCAGGGTTTTTTTTCAGCATTGTGATCAGTTGTTAGAGTGTTATCTTTGCCTTTGAGAAATGTACATGTGGATTACTAAAACAGAAAATGGTCAAGGCCTTTCAGTTTTAGTGAGACAAGATTCAGATATCATGAAGCTCATTAAGAGAAATTGCTGAGCATGGCATGTTTTCCATGATTAGTGAGTTGTCCTGTTGGACGTGCTGCAAGAGCACCTTCACCTCCTATGACACTCTGGTCAGTTATTTCCTTTGGTTTTATTCAAGGGTATTAAAACAAAGAAAACTTTGGATAACCTGCTTTGGATTATACACCAAGAAATGTAAAAGATTTCTGGCCTAGTATATGTAGAACGTATCCTATTTCCCCCTTTTATACGCTGTCTCAGCTAGGACAATACGGAACTTTAATTTCTCTTGCAAGATGCTATACATATTTTAAAGAATGATGATTTTCTTTTTAACTGATAGTTTCATATATTAAAGCACCATGCACATTATTCAAATCACAGCATAAAAATAAATTCAAAAGCAGACTTCAAGATCAACATACTAGTATGTCAGGAATCCCTAGTCATAGCAATGACATAAAAAAGAGCAAGAGTTCAGCCGTGACAAAGGAAATATGAGTCAGTGGTTCCTAAGTTAATCAAAGATAAACAAAGATGAGAATTAAAGAAACCAGATGCACAACTTTATTTTCCATATTAGGAAAATAAATATCACAGTCTTATGGTTGCTACAGAGACATTCAAATGCTGATAATCATAGAGTTAAAAAGCCAAACAGTGAGAATGGGAAATTTTAGTGGAAACACATTAATTTTTTCCTTTTGTTACCTTGGTCAGTCTGACAGCTCTTTTTCTCTCTTGTGGAATCTGAAACTCTAGAATAAATTTTATTTATTTTTGTCAAGCCGAGGCCATATAATGTATGAAGACAGTTTAAATCCCGATGACCTAAATCATACTAGAATGCAAGTGGCATACTGCTGGGATTTGTCCTCTGATGTCCTCTGATTCTCTATCCAATTCCTGTTGTTTCTTAGTGCCTAAGTTTCATTCTTCCAGAAGTAAAACTGACCCACACCTCTCTCACTCATGGTCTAAACAGGTGACAGAGGCCTCTGAATCACCTCAAAATCTGAAAAAGGCAAAACAGAAATAATAAAGGATGTGCCTAAGCATGCCTTAATTGTTGTTTTTCAGTTGAAAAGGATGGAAGAGGGTCAGAAAGGGAAAAAAAGGAGGGAACTATATTCTGGTTTAGACTTGTAACACAGAAGTTTTGCTTTCCAAACTTTGCTTTCCAAACATGACTTCCTAGTAGCAATGAACAAACCCTCTTCAGCTATTTTTTCACCTGCATGTTATCATTCCTATTTCTCTTGTTGGTATTCAGTGGGGTTTTTTAAGTGCTTTGAATTGAACAAGATCTAAAGAGCAGCTAAATATAAAAGTGTAATATTTAGCCTAAAGTGCAGACTAATTACAACCAACTAATTAACTTTTAAAAGTTACGTGAAAAGTTATCTGATATTAGACTGTATAGAAGTAAGTTTTACATTTGACATCTATTATAAAAGGATTTGAAAGGTTTTTCCTTCTAAGGGAAATAGGTGCCAGTCAGAACTAAGTTATTTTGTTACTGCGTAGTGAATTTAAAGTAAGAATTGCCCAATTTCTCAGAAGCAGAAACACCATGAATAATACTTTCAATAGAAAATCAGAAATCCAATAACGATGTGGAAACGTGGTTTTGAATAAGCCTTTGTGAGATGACAGGAAGGAAATATTTCACTCATTTGAAGTGAGATGTTGGCTTGCTTGAGAATGATATGGAACACTAAAACCCGCTAAAATATATCCACACAGGTCCTGGATCTGCTATATTACAGAAAATATTTTTATTAGCACTCATCACACAAAATATACTTTATCCTGTCAGGAAATTAAACCAAATTATGTGATAGAGCTTTTTATTTTTACATTGGCACAAGTTCTGCATGAAGTCTGATTCATTTTGAGTGTAGCAACTTGCAAACATATGGCCCTTTCACCAAAGTAGACACAAGGATGTTTTTAGAACCTTAGTATTCTAAAAGCAAGGAGAATATTCTTAGAAATATATATATAGCAGAAAATCCAACATTGCTACTTCAAACAGTTCTGTCAAGCAAGATGATATTCTTGCCAAAGCAATGCCAGTGCTTTTATAAGCATCACCCCAGAATTATCGCTGATTAATATAAATGCTTTTATTTGTGTCCTGGTGAACTATCCAGTTCAATTTGGAAGTAAGAAACATTCACCATCATGTGGATGGAAGGACCCTAATTCTACCAGCTCTACTCTTTTGAAGCTTTGCTCTGTTGTTAGGCTATACAATTGGCTTGTGCCTTTCTTTGACCCTCTCTGTTAATCCAGCCAGCTCCCTAGTCCTGAAATCCCCATAAAACATTTACTTATGTCCTGAAAATGCTCTGTATGAGAGAAACCTTCAGCAAAGACCCTGCGATCCACTGCCAAGATTCTGCAAGGAGTTAAGAGCTGACTGTGAGGGCTTGTCTGCTTCCAGAGCCAGGAACAAAATCCTTGCCACAGGAAATAAGAAAATGCATCAACAGCCTAAATTATCTTCCAATAGAAGTGCTTTGCCATGGGGAGGTAATTTATCTTCCAACAGAAGTGCCTTGCTGTGAGGAGGTACACTGAATACCAGACACTGTCACACCAAAATCTGAAGCAATTTCATTATTGGTCTTTTAATAAGCAATAATCATATATTCAATCTTTTGTTCAGAGACCTATTTCAGGAGTCCCTCTGAAGGACTTTCAGAAAAAGTGGAACCTGGAGTGTTGGCTGATTGCAACCACAAGTATCAAGGGCAAAAAGGTAGCATGATGCCAGAGAAACAGTCTGTCAGGGCACAGGAAGGCTTCTCCTGGGTCTGCCCATAACCTCTGGCCATGGCACCAGACCCTTTTTGATTCTGCCCCAGCAATGCCAGCCTCCAGCTCCATCTCCATTCCTGGAGGCAGATATCTCCTGGAAGGATCCCCCTCCTCCCATGGAGTGTGCTGCAGCTGGTCTCCATCCCTGCCTCTGGCTCCTGCTCCTTTTTGTCCTGTGTGGAACCTGGCCCTGGTTCACTTCTTGGTGTGCCTGGCATGGCTATAGATAGGCATGGCCAAAGCTTAAGCCAAGTGTGCAAACAACAGCCTTCTTTCCTTAAAATCATTGTTGCAATGGGTATATTTCAGGACACTCTTTTTGTTTGCATATTAAGTGGAAGAAGCTTGGATAACATTTCCTGAAATCATAAGGTGATACAAAATTAGTCAAGGCAACTCACAGTAAGAATCTCTGCAGTTAATAACTTAAACTGCTCATTGGTGCAAGCAAGAAGGATTTCTTTCAGAGGGTGAAAGAGAAATTCAACAAAAGCTGATTGATAGTTAAATTAATCTGCCTGCTAGATAGTCTTTTGACTCAGATCAACAAATTTGGTAGCCAAACTGACAAATTTGTATTTTAGATTGTTTTTCTGCATAGTAGTATAGATAGAAACTGAAGAACTGGAGTACAGAGGGAGGTAAATATTAGTAGTAAAAGAAAAGAAATTGGCCTGGAATTAAGTGATGAGTGGGTGAAGTTGGCACAAGATTTATTAGAAGTTTTTCAAAACTACTTAATTGCAGGAAAAAATTACATAGCATTAAATGCATTGATCATACCAATATAATACAAACTCATGTAATCATTGTACCACAGAATAAAAAGGAATAAACCAGGGAAGAGATGTACGGGCATAGAAAAATAAATGAATTTAGTGCTACAAATTAAAAACTCAGTTAAAGAAGACTAACCAAGAATGCAGCCTGAGGGAGATGAGTGGGGTGGAAATAACAAGCTAAATAATTAAGAAATTTGATGCTCAAGAAAATGCAGGAAAAGCAGTACTAAAGAAAGTAACAAATTGGTAGAAAGATTAGTCATAAAGGTACTAAGACAACAACTTGGTTATTATGTGTGTCACAACTCAGGCTTTGGTTGAAACAGAGAGTGTGGGTGTTGATTGAAAATCCAGTAAAGTCAATGGAAATATTCCTTGTGAGTAATAAAGACTTTTGGGACAGGACTTCAGGTATTGGGCTATGCCCAGATATCAAAGAAATGTCTTATTAGGTAAAACGGTTCAAGAACGAAAGCAAACCAAAGAGAGCGAATTGCCCTTCTCTAATTGCAGTTTATGGAGCCTTGAGCAGTACAGCAATTACTAGATGTTCTAGTGGCAAAACCTGATGTGTAAGGACATGTTCTGCTTAGAGATCAGATTGCATATTTTCAACCAGAAGTGTTGTTTCCTTTTAGAAGTGGGAAAGGATGATTACTGCTGAAGTAGAGGCTGTCAGTATTAAGTGTTGTGTAAACCAAAACTAGTGCAAATATGAATTCATACATTCATCTGTAATTATATGCATTGAGAAGCATGTTTCCAGGGGATAAATTTTTTTTTCTTTCAATCCAAATAGTTTTTCTTTAAATAATAAATAGAAAAGTGATTCCAAGATTCTCCATTATAGTTCACATGGGCATTTGAGGTTTGCTAAATTCTGCACTTTTCTACTCTTATTGCCTGGCTAATAGTATTTTCTATTTAACATTGCTTTTTTCAAATATGAGTACTATTCCTGAGTTCTCTTGTTTTTCCCTGTTAAAAGGATTTGAATGTTATATGTTTGTTAAGAAAAAAACATTCTAATGGACATATAAATTAGTTTATTAGTTATTTTATAGTTCTTTTGGCTTCTTTTAAGGTTCTAGGTTATAATCAAATAGTCCCTAGTAAATATTTGGATGCCAGTAGTTTATTTATATGCCATTTCAAGTGGTCAGAGTTTTATCATAAGTCTCAAAATCTATTATATGAGAGTCTACAGCTAAGAAAAGTTACTACATGGGAAAACTGAAGTTTCAACCTCTTGTGAATGTGGAAGCTATCTTGAGGTTGTGACCTGACATCTTCTTCCTCAGAAACAAGCTAGTAAGTTAAATAATTCCCCACTTTCTTTTCTAAAAAGTTTGAGCACACATTTTAACACATCTGACCATATGGTATGATTGTGATTTTCCTTGCTGAGTGACCTCAATTCTGCAGATAAAAATATTAGAAAATTGCCAGTAAATATAATTTATTCACTGATTTTCTGAAATCGTCTTCCAAGGAAGATAACTAAAGTACAGTGAATCAAAAATTATCCTGAATCTATAGCTTACTGTTGTAACTATCAGGCTTTATGAAAACTACACATAAAAACCTTTTGGAGGGTACAAGCCTACAGATTCTTTTTCTAAAAATGGAAAATATTGTCTTTCATTATCAACAAAATATTAGAAATGAGCTGGTAAATGTACCATTCTCTTTCACATGCTTTTTTTCTCTTGATGCTTTTGCCCTCAAGATCTTTTTTTCTGCCTGGGTCTCTAATACCACTTTTGCAAGCTCCATGTGATCACGAGTTGATGAGCAAGGCCAGTTTTCCTCTACTCTGATGCCATGTGGAAAGATTAATATACGATTTTTCTTAAAGTCTTACAAGTTGTTTGCTTCTAAGGGAGAATAGCTGAAGTAAGAGGTTTATCTCTGCAGTTTGTGAACTTTTGTTCTCATATGTTTTATCACATTCTCTGCCCTGATAGAACTTGCAATGACCATCCTGCTGGGAACACAGGTAACTCATTGTCTCCTCTACTACAAAATTAACTGGACTTCTTATTACTTTCTTTTTTTCTTTTCCACTAACTGTGCTTTTAATGTGAAAGTTGCAGCTATTATATCCTTGTGCTGAGGGCAATTCTCTTTTCTCTTCAGTTTTCTTGCACTCCAGTAAAACTGTTCCCAGACTCTTGAGAAGTTCAAGGTTTCACAGATATTCCCAGTAAAATGCATCACAGCAGGCAGCAACATGTTGCTCTTGAGCACTGACATAGCCATTCACTCCTTGTGACTGGTCACAATGGAGAATTATGCTATTTTCACCTTTTATATCTGAAAACTCTTGAAGAATTATATGTTGAAAACTGCTCTTGGGAAATACTTTGAAATCTAAACCCACAAGGAATTCTGAGCCAGAGAAAAACCTAACAACCCAACTAGTAGTGTTTCCTATTTTAGAGTGTTACCAAAATATATTTTATGTACTGTGTAGCTTTATTCAGAGCCCTGTCTTTTGAGGAGCACTTTAGCAATAAAATTTACAAAGATAATTTGCTAGCACATTCCTTACTTAGAACAAGCTCTTCCAAGCAACTGTTAAGCAATTCATTACTGGACAGACAAGGAGAAGTTCTGAACTCAGTTACCATAATCATGTCACAGAACGTCTATGCCTCATCTTCTGTATCAGGTCAGGTGTTAGAGCTTCTGTATCAGTGGACTTGCCTGTTAGATTTTACTTAACAACTTCTACTGATGAGCCTTTATCAGGTAAGTGTTTGTTTTCTGTACAGGTAGGTTTAATTTGCAGCACAAACCAAGATGTACTAACCTCCCCAAAGGAGTAGGAGGCCATGAAAAACTGACAACTGAAACAAGAAAACTTACAGGTCTTCCTGTAAGGGAGATGAATCTGGACAGTGGATCAAAAGGAAAGAAACGTGTGGGTAGACTTTGGTCGTGTATGAACATGGAGAGTAGCAATGGGAGATAGATAATAGGAAAGTGTGAAGGTGATTAGAGAGTAGGTAGATTAAAGATTATAAATCAGACTGGATTATGGGCACGAAGGTAGGGAGGGAGCTGTGAGAACTGCATGTGGCACAGTTGATGAGAAATAGACTGATGGTATATAAAGTGATAAAAATGGGTACCCTCGTGTGCTCGGCCCAAACCATGCTTAATCTAAACTTGTGGTGGAACTGAGCTGTGCTGGACACTTAGGAAAAGGATGCAGGTGACCTCAGAAGGCAGGAAGGAAGGCAAGTTCAGTGCAGGCTGTGGGCTCTGCTACTGAGGTGAACCCACACCCCTGTGACGGCACAGGCTGTGGTATCTTAGATGATCACCTTCAGTCCTGCACACCTTGCACTTCCACTGAGAATTTAAATGTTATGACACAGCCTTTCATCACACACATTCAACTCACAGCCTCCCTTTCCCCATTCTCCCAACTCATTCTGCACATAACCCATTTGTCAGGCCAACAACCCAGCCCACAGCTCTTAGTCCCTTTGGTGCATCTCCCTTCCAACTCTCTTCCTCCCATTCTCACCCCACCAGTTCTACAGGACAGATAGGCTGGGAGCACCAGTCTTTTAATATTGGGTGCACTCAGAGTTTGAGTGCCTAACTCTTAGGAATGAATAGTGGATTTAGAGCTGGTTATGGCTGGTCTGTCAGCATTCATCAAAAACCATGAAATATCAGCTATACAGAAGACACTGACTGCAACCCTGTAAATCGGATTAAATTTTATCCTCAGAGTTTGCATGAATTGATAATATTTGAAAGCAATATAAAATAGAGAAGAAGAAATTCTTTCAGAACAAGATCAGACCAATAATAGAAATATTTTCTATGCGTTTCTTATATGTTGATCTACAAACTAGCTTGTAGATCAACCCTCATTATAAAAAGGAGTTGCCATATTTTGTTATGTTCTGTAGACAGAGGCGTACAACATCATTCATTCTATGATTAGTTAAATTTCAGATTTACATTGTGGTTTGCTCACAAAGTTTCCAGCCTTTCAGATTAGTGCCTGTGACTCTTCATTTCAACATAACTGTGGAGCTTGAAAACTGAATTGCTACACATTGCCTGTGACACTCATTAGCCTTCTCAGAGTGCTTGGCCCAGTGTCTGTGCATCCTGTAGCTGTGAATCAAACACAGGTCACTGGACTCAGTGTTCATCTGCTGCTTCACAATAGCTGTGTTGAAATAAACCACTTGGTGATTTTTCTTATCATTTGGAAAAGGAAGACAGAGACAGACCAAAAAACTTCATGTTTACTTTTCATCAGTAAATGCCGGTTGGTATGACTTGGTCATGTTAAAAGGCAAAAGGCAAAATGCTTACAACAAATCTTGGTTGCTTGACTGTGGATAACTGGTAGAAAGTAGTGGGGCATAATGTGTGGCATAAAGGATCCTGAAATGTTATATGAAAATTGTTTTAAATCATGAACATTTAAAAAAAAATCCGAAACGAACACTGGCCACATTATTTTCACACCTTATGAATGAGTGTATTAGAAAAATAGAAAAAAATTAGCTGGCTCAATCACTTTGAATAAGTACTCCCAGCTTCCAGCCAAGGTAATGTATACTATTTTCCTGGATAACTGCCACATGTTCTCACATAATTTTTTTTAAACTGTGATATTTCTTTAAATGTCAAGATGGGCTGTGCTGTATTATGAGAGTTAATAGAATTTTTAGGATTTAACTTCATATAACATGGTTAATAATCAAAGTTGAAATGCAGTATTAAGAAAACAGTTTTGGAGAACAGAGCATATTTCAGCCTATCAGTGACAAAGATAATATATGGACAAAGCATAGCAAAAACTAGACAAAGACAATCAGGTAAAATGAAACATAGAACTCTTTCTTGCAGATAGTTAATTTACTGGACTATATTCTCTAAGGGTTGCCAAAACACCTATGTAGGCTCCTGGAGGGGACAAGTCAATACTAATAGTGAAATCTGGGGTGGCTCAGGTTATTTGGAGCCCTGTGTGATTGGGATTTCATCCACAGGCTGTATAGGCAGTTGATCATTTCAAGAAACTTCCCCCCCTCAATGAGGAATAAAAAGCCCACAGCTGCACTGGATGATGATGCTTCAGTTACCTGTCCCAGGCAAAGACATTGCTGCGTTTAGCTCAGTCAGATTTAAGTACACAACATATGGTTCAAGTATGGCATGGAGCTGATGCAGTCTGTTTCAGCACACAGCCATTATTACATAACTAGGGAAAAATTTTCTACTTTTTTAAGTCGTGGTAGAACAGTTCCTGAGAACTAGAACCAAATATAAAAAATGTAGCCTGCTTTTTTGTTGTTGTTGTACATGCCTGTATTTCACAGAATCAGAAACACTGATCGTTGTATCAGGGATCAAATAAAACGGAGAATTTCTGAGTTTTCTGAATCTCAGTGTGAGAGTTGAGACTATAATAACAGTTTCCCTCTTTCTCAAAACAAAAGATAAGAATTTGTCATCTTGCATTTTATTATCTACACATAGGTCTCCTGGCTCATTCTCTGACAAAATATGTTATATTTTCATATGCAACATGGAAGCACATTCATTATTGCAGTATTTAATGCTGGTAAAATATAATATATAATTTGAAAGAGGGACAATATTGAACCAAAATCTTTTTCTTCTGGAAGATACTTGCCAAATTAAAGCATTTTATAATGTGAATGTGAAGAACACTATGCTTATGTCAGTTGGAGAGGCACATCCTTATACTGTGATAGTTGACATAACAGGAGACTGTACAAGAAAATAAACTGGGAGAAAATGTAGTTTAAATTGTTTTTAAAAAGATGCTGGTAGCCTTAGGATGCTGACCTTAGAAATGAGAATGCAAAGGCGTTATGGATATAGATAAAGCTGGCTGTTATGCATACAGAAAGTTGACTTCCCCCAGTGTCATATTCCCTGACATGTTAAATCTGTTCCAGTAGAAGGAGAAAATAAAGCAAACCACAGGGAAATTATGTTTCTGTGTGAAATAAAGAACTCTATGTACCCTTGCTTGTATCTGTTATTTCACGCTATTTAAAAGAAAAAAAAGAAACTAAGTTAACTAATGGAATGTCATAAGGAGACTAACAACACAGTATTTTTCTAGATGAATAAATTGAGACAAAGCATAATTAAATGACTCATCACAGACTATGCTAGAAAAGATTTGATTTAATGGAATCTCCATCTACACATTTTATTGAATGAAAGTGTGAACAGATAAAAAATTGAATAATGCTTAATTTAATGCAATAAATTTGTCTCAGTTATCCATGCAGATGAATCCCTAATTTTAATTTTCTTCTCCTCGGTATTTAAGCTATACTGAAAGATTAAATCAACCTTTTTTCAGTCAATATCATTGATCACAGACATCAGCTCTCTTCACTGAAATTACATCAAAAATGATTTTGATTTAGAAATTACTTAGCTCTTATTGCTTCTGAGCAGCTGCTGTACGATCATAAAAGTTCTCACACCAGCAGACTTCACTTCTTATTAATTATGGGGCCTGTCTATGTAGCTCTGAGCACCAGTTCATGAGGGCTTGAGGTAGCTTCTTGCAAGCTCCCCGAATTGGAAATATGGCACCTGTAGCTCATATTAATCTTTGAGAGCAGTCTTAAAAATAGATTGTAAATAAAAAATGTAATGCCATGGTTTTTGCTCTCTGAAATGGGAAAAGCAAATGTGTTCTAACAGGCCAGGTTTACAATTTGTTTTTCTCAGCATTATCCCTGGAAATGAGGCCAGTTACATCTTTGGGTTTCAGAAGTGGATAAACAGCCATTTACCTACTTCTCTTACACTAGAATTCTTTTTCCTAGTATCTAGCCTGAAACATCCCTTTTGAATGTTAAACACCTAGATTCTTCTTGTGCCCATGACTGATGTGAGGAGAGGTGGTGCCCCTGCTTTGGCAGAAACTTTGCAAGGCACTCATTTTGTTCTCTGCCTCTTAACCCCGATCCTTTGGTTTTTCAATAAAACCATAGATAAGCCATATTTACTGTGACTCTGTGGGTTCCTGCTGTTCTTGTCTGGGTTGTTGTTGCTTGATTGGGGCGCAGTGCTCAGGCTTGGCTTCCTGTTCTCTGCAGAGAACCCCAGGAAGGGCACTGCAGATGTTGGGTGTAACAGACATCCTTCACCTGTCCTGCAGGCTCCCTTTTCAGATCCAGATAATGACAATTGTTTTTCTCCAAGACACCTTGCCATTGTGAGTCATTATCCAGTTTGCAAGCTGTAATAATCCCTCTGGGCTCCCTTGGCCAGGTGGGATGTATCTAGGCTTATCACCTACTTGCCTTGGTACTAGTTTAAAGCATTTCTCAAAACCCAGCAAGTCATTTTGCAGGATTTTTAGATTTCTTGGTGAAGAAGTAGAGCTGCGACAATGTTGAAGGAAACTTTCACTTGGATAGAAGTTCAGACAGAATTACTAGCAGCTAGGGTGGTGCAAGGCCTTCTCTTGAGCTGTCAAAATTCACTGCTTATTGAAGCCAATGTAAATAAACGGACTATGCTTTAGATTTTATTAGCTGACCAGTTTACTGCTCAAATCCCTGTTAGGTGCTATGTGAATAATTAAAGAACAGGCCTTGAATGTTCTGTAAATAGTGTGTTAGTGTCACTGGGATTGTTTGCTTATCACTCCTTAAGGAAATAAGCATTTTAAAGAAAAAAATGTTGAAATTCAGACTGTGCTAAAATCCAAGCTTAGAGAAAGCTTAGTAGTCATTAGAAAAAAACTTCTTTCACTGTTCTCTTTCCACCATTACAAAGTAGCATGGGCTCAGTTGTAAGAGCTGCAGAACCTTTCATATAGTTTTCAACTAAAGGTTAGATGTTTTTTTGCCATTAATGACATTCTCCTAAGTTCTTTATTTTAAATTGCCATCTCTTGAAATTACTATGGAAAGGCCCAGCTTGCTGCTAGGACACCAGGTTGTCAAATATGATTGCTTCAAATAGGATTATTATTCACTCTGTAAAGACTAATTGGGGCTCCTCAGAGCTTTAGTTTCTTGGAGGGAAAAGGAAACGATTCTTCATTGATACTCATCTCCCAGGCACATGGAAAAATGTGGTATTGGGCAGATCTTAAACAGAAATTGCTGAGCTTAAGTAGTGTGTGGGCTGGAAAAAGAAAGAAGATGGGTGCAGAGTCATTCATTTGATTTTTTCTGTATGACTGTTCTGCAGCAACCAGTCCCAGCAGTGCAATACAGCAACACACAGGGAAACTGATTACAAACTAAAACTTCTCTAGTATGTGGTCATACACAGTTCATCTTAAACAGCTTTCTAGTGAGAAAATTGTCTGAGTGGTTTTTATTTTAACTCTCTAGATAATTCCGTGTTGCAGAATGGCTCTCCCTCATCTGTCCTGGGCAGCCATGTTCTGCAAAAGAGTCCATTGGGTTTTTTAGCTGCTCTTACTCACTTTGCTTACAGAAAAATACATTTACTTGCAAGAAAGCAAATTCATACGAAAGAATTCCAGCTGTGCATACTGACATATGCTCTTGTTTCCAAGTAAAACATAGAGTGGTGAGATATTTATTCTTTGTAGAATATAGCATATAATTGAACTTGTCTGAGGTAAGTGAAAGATCTTTTTTTCCATAGGAAGCAATGACTATAGGAAGCATTTACTTATATAATTAAAAATAAAATCATACTGCTTTTTCCCAGATGCAGATCCTACAGCGGTTTTCCAGATAGTGATGTGAAGATCCAATGTCAGTCATCTTCAACTGCTTTTTTTAAGGGAACCTGCTCTAATTTCTCATTATTTGCCAAATTCCTATAATTTGTATTTCTCTGTTGCCAAGAACAAGACAACATTACAAATCCATAAAAAAGCAATACATTCCTCTTTGATGAGTACTCTCTTTTAGAAAAAGTATTCCTTAGTTAAAAGGAGGATGGAATTTTCAGGAGAAGGAAGTGATTTGGCTTGTATGTAACTTTGTTGTTTGAAACATAGTCATTACAGATATATGTGTTTGTTTACCTGCCACACAGGCACAGACCTATTTCTCTGAAATTCAAATAAAGTGTTATTTTTGACATCTGTGTTAGCAGGTCTGTTTCTGCCACAGGCAAAACATGGTGCTGCCGAGTACTTGTCCCTTACTTCCTTTTTTAGAACCTGCAATACTTTTTTCCTGTTATCCTTGAAGACCTAACTGAAAGAGATTGAAATTGTCCTGGCATGATTATTACAGAAAAAGAAATGAAAAAAATGAATGTGGGGGAGATTTGAATGAACTTGTCAAAGAGGCTGAGACCATGATCCAGGAGAAGAGACAGGGACAGAGATGTGGAGTGAAACTGGGAAACACATTGGATTTGCTGGCTGGGAGAAGCTTAAATAATTTGGGCAAAATGAGCACTACCTGAAGAGAGGGATACTGGAAAAATGTAATTCAACAAGGACATGGGCAGATACACAGGCTAGAGGGATGTGAACACGAAGACTGGTTCAGAAAGCATATGGGCACCAAGGACCATGAAGCAAAATGGGAAAAAAAAGATCTGAAGAGGTGCTGTAATTCTTAGAGCAGACAAATCAAGTGTGGTTTGAGATATAAAATGGAGTCAAGGAGACTATATGGAAAGAGTGAGAGAGGAAAATGGACATGGGAGTGGGTAAGAAAGGGGTGTAAGTGGGGCTAAAATTGAAATAAGGTAAGGTGCTGCAGAGGAGTTAATGGATTTAATGAGTGAAGAGTTGCAAATTATTAGCTGGATCTCTGTCACAATTCTATCACAAGTACTATCTTTTTGACCTGTGACCTTGGGTATCCATTGATCACAGCAAAGTCCAATTGGGGCATTTCCTTTTTTTTCTCGGTTTCTTCCTGCTCCAGGTATACTGCCCCATTCAGCTACAGGTGGGCCATTCCATACTGTCCAGACATCTATGGAAACCCACCACTGCATTTTATCTCTGTGCTGTTGTTGGGATGGATTTAAAGTCTGATCCCATGATCTCTTAGCAGTGACTCTCCATTCCTTGTCTTCCAGGCCACTTTTTCCCAGTTTTCCTACCAGCTTATTTCTAACATACCTTTTGGTTGTGCAGCACCACAAACAATTGTGTCTGCACAAAGTAGTGGTGGTGGGTAAGGAGGACCATGTAGGGGCAGATGAGTGGCAGGCAGAAATGCTTCAATTAGCACTGCTGTTTATACAGCCTCACCCCAGCAGAAGTCCCATGGTATGCCAGTGTACAGATAGCAAAGCAGATAAAATGTTCCTAAATATGCTACATATCCCCAGAACATATTCCCATTGATTTCAGTGGGGGTCAACAAAATGCTCTTCCCCATGGGGAATGTGGACCTGCAGATGAAGCATTTTGGATGTTTCACTGTGCTCTAGTACCAATATATAAATTTAAAAGACATTGTCAAAATGCTTTATCACATCTAATATCATGATGCACAGAATGACAGCCGATTAGGGTTAGTATTAATTCTGTTAACACAGGTGGTGAATGGGTTTAATTACTCCACTCAACTTCAGTGCCAAAAATGCAGGTGCTGATACAATGCCAAGGGCTGAATCTTTTATGTATGTCTATGCACACATATTAAGCTCCTGTGCAGAAAAGTTTGTTTATGAAGATGGTGCACAAATGGCATGTGTTTTTCCAGACTAAGAAACAGCTTATGACTCCAGTTCCTTTAATTTAATCTGAAATTATGAAGGTTGGCGTTGTTTTCCTTGAATTAATGGGTAACTAATCAATTCCTTCAGCTGGTTACAATTATATTTCACTTAGACACACTACTTTGTTACAGGAAGTCTGAACTGAGCTGAACTCTAGCTCTTTAAAATATGACAACTTGCTATTGAAAGGAAAGATTTGTTTTTTCTCTTTATGTTGCACTATTTATTCGAGTTGATTTTTCAAGTAGACCAACATAGAATTTAAAATTTAAATTTGGAATCCTATGTCCCCTAAGCATATGATACTAGTGAAAGAAAGTCTAAATAAATTAACAATGCCGAAAAAAAAAAAAAGAAGAAAGCATTGTGATTATTTTCCTCTATTTAGCACTTCTAAGGATGCACCTGGAGTACTGTTTTCATTTTGATGCTTCTGAGTTAGAAACTGGTAGAAATGATTAGGAATCTGCAGCACAGAAAGCATGAGGAACTGAACTTGCTTTGACTGATCAGAGAGGCTGTGGAGTTTCCATCCATGCAGGCTTTCAGATCTTGACTGAACACTGTCCTGTTCAACATGGTCTACCTTTTAAAACACTCCTGCTTTGAAAAGGAGGTTGACCTGGGCATCCCTTCCAAACTTAATTATCCTACCATGATATAATGAAACAATACTGCTAGGCATGGTTACATCAGCCTATCTCCCATTTATTGCTGATAAATTTTTTTTTATTTGCCTTCATATATTCAACAGAGGTCCCATTGCCATTTAAAAGAATAAGTAAGATGCAGATAGTAAATGTTCTTGACTGAACAGTAACATTGCTTCCTGAAACCTCCTCTTTGTTGCCTCAGCTTTATAGACATGGGAGATGTAAAGACACAGTTTATTAGAACACCTCACTTCTACACTTTTCTACCTATATTGTCCTACATGCTGAAGGTAATAACCTGAGTTTTGTTAAAACATATATTTTAAAACCCTTCAGTTTTCACATTAACTTTTAAGATATAGAAAATCCATTAGTCCTATCTTTCGTGTCTTCTCATGATCAGTCATCCTTTCTGATAAGAATATGAATATAATTTGTAATTGGAGGTTTTGGCTTGTACTGCACAAATGGCAGGGTTTCCATGGCAGTGGGCTAAAGGATGCTTTGAGTAGGAAGTGATGTGAGCTGCCCACATCCAGCTAGAGCAAGGACCAACCCATGCAGGTGCTCTGTCATACCCCTAGACTGCAACTAGCTGTGTGCTGAACCATAGCTCAGACACATTTAAGGAAATACATGAAGAGAATATGTTTGGAGACAAGATGCTCTTGGGAGGACATGTGGAGCAGATGCTTTGGAGATGCATGGAAAGACAAGCTGTGATGGAGAGATATGAAGCAGCAGGTGTGCTTGTTGGAGAAGGCTTTGGTGTTTATTTACGTGTTTGCTTAGCTGTTTGCATTTTGTTTTTCCCAATACACAAACCAGTGATGAGAAGTCTGTGCTAGCTGCCAACCAAAGAAGGAAAAATTCCCCAAGCTGAAATTTTTTTCCCTATGTTTATCTTCTAGAAGTTGACCCTTGCTATTCCCTTCCCTGTGAAACAAAGAATTCTTTAGTATGATATATTTTCTTTCCAGCAAAGGATGCCTAAGTAAGTTGCATTCAAACTGACCTCAAGTCTTTTAG
The DNA here is from genome assembly GCF_020740725.1 of Corvus hawaiiensis. NCBI lineage: Eukaryota > Metazoa > Chordata > Aves > Passeriformes > Corvidae > Corvus > Corvus hawaiiensis. The sequence goes on from NC_063215.1 coordinate 32,334,773, forward strand.
GTGAATCTATAAATACATTAAAGTACTGATGCCTCTGTCACTAGGTCAGCCCTTGAAATGATTAACTGGCTCTTCCCTACAGACTTTTCAGTTTCCAGTCTCTTTTTAAAAAGGTGGGCAGAGCATTGCAATACTTGTCTATGCTGATAGCAGCAAGAAGACAAAATAAACTTTTGCCATACTGTTTCCATATTTATTTAACCCACCTTCAATAAATTTTGCGGGGATATCTAACCAAGACCTTATGTTGAGCTCCCAATTCACTGCAGTTCCTTCTTCATCTTTTACAGTTATGACTCCTGTCTGTCTCTGTCCTCTGTAGGGGCTGAGCATTTATTTTCCTGAAATTTTGCACTCGCCTGACTTTTTTAAAGCATCACAGCTTCCAAAATGTTCCAAAACACTCCATATGACAGTCTCATTCTCATTTACAAATGAAACTTCTCCCTTCTTCACAACTCCCCTCCTTACTTCTTTCTCCCCTCAGTTACCAGTTTCCTTGTGACTACCAGTTGCCATAAAGAACCAATGATGACAGTACAAGAGAATGCCAAACATATTCCCAGCTTTGCAAAAAAAAGGAGCACTAAGGAATTACGTATTAGTTAATCAAATTTGACCTCATAAACAATGACTCAAGAAATTATAAAGCTATCTCCACAAAAGAAAAAGCAATCAGAATGTAAATAGCCAGAAGACAAACACTAGCTGGTGTAGATTTGTCAAGGACAGGTCATATCAAACAAATGTAATTTTTTTTTATGACTAAACCTAATTTTCTCTTTTGACAGGATAAGTGACTAAATGGATAATGGGAAGGTACTTGTGCAATGTGAGATAGTCTGAGCTTAATAAGGCTTTCATGCTTTTCTGCATGAGATTCTCTTAACCTAAGAAAATATGATGCAATTATAGACATCATGAGGTGAGCACAGATTTGGTTGAAAAATTTCTTTCAGAAAGCAGTTATCATTGTCAATCCAAAAAAGATGAAGTCATGTTTACAGAATAATGATATGGATGAGGACAATAAAATCCAAGGTTTATAATGAAATATAACACCTTTTTAACAATGCCAGTGCAAATTTTTATCTTTACTGTGAGAAGAAATATGGCTTAAGTAAAAGCAATGCTTAAGACCGGATGTCATTCAATTTTCTCTTATTCATCAGATTTTATCAAATTCTTTGCTGGACTTGCCTCTAATCTATGGGAGTATCTGCGAATGAAAGAAAAAAGTCTCAAGGTAGGAAACTACAAATAAAATGTTACTGAATAAAAAATGTATGTGGAAGATGCATACTTGAGGGTTTTACTGTTTTGTGTGAATTAAATCAAATCAAGAAGTTGAAAAAATTGCTCTTATATTGTAATCATTAGTAGTAATTATACTCATAATAATTTTTAATACACTAAACTCAGCATTTCTTGATTCTTGGGGGGTTTCTGTGACACTTGTTACAAGAAGGGAAGAAAAGATTATTGTTCTTCCCTAGAAAAAGAAGGGAGATATACTTAGGCAAAGTAAGCAAAAGCATTCAGTCTTGATGGGAGGGGTAGACATCTGCACTTCATTAGAGGAGAAAACCCTTATAAGAAATGTTTACATTGGGGAAGAGAACATTCTTTCTAAATAAACATTGCAACAAGATCTGTTCATACCCTGACCCTGGCTGCTGGGGCCACAAACGAAGGTCTACAAAGAGCCCATTTTGCAGTCACAGTGCTGCTTTCTTGTATTTTCTTATGAGTTGAAGGATCTTGAAGATATGCATCCCAGGAGATGATCTGAAATGAAATCCTTTTGCTACCTATAGCTATATAGTATTTCACAATGTTAAAATTTGCAGCCAACAAAGCAAAAATATTCTCCCCTCCTGCCCCCACAAAGTGTCCCCTAGAAAGCCACCCCAAAATGATGTCAGCAAATTAGAGAGTTTTCCATGAAATTACAAGTAGGATGCCTGATCATTAAGAGCATTTCTTAAAGGTGGTATCTTTACATGTATTTAATCTCATCGAATTTGAGGTGTTTCGCAGTTAAACATTCCAAAGCAGTTAGTGGTCTAGGATTGTGCTGTGACCACATCACTGAGTGCTGACCATGTCACATTTCTGCTCTGAATGGGAGCCATATTGAGTTGCATTTGAATCAGAGGCATCTACTGAAAATCCTGGAGCCTGAGACAGCTAAGGGATAAAATTATTGAGCAAAGGCTGCCTAAAATAAAGGTGGTGACTCCAAACCAATGTGTACTTTGTTCACATATAGTTTTGATTTCCTTCAACTCTCCCTTTGATCCTTGCAACCTTGTTTCATTATTTTCAGTGGTGTGCTGGAAAAATGAGGAATGCTCTATGACAGTTCATCTGTTTCCACTTCATGGACAGCCACAAGCGTTTGAGTGGCCAAGCATTTCCAGTTTGATTAGGAGTTTCTTTCTTTCGCTCTACTAACTCAGGTTTTGTGTTTAGATTTGATTTTTTTTTAAATGTTCAGACAGAGCATGGGAATTTTATCTATACAGGTATTAGCTGACACTAGTTGCCTCATAGTTGGATGTTTTCCTCTTGTTTCCAACCCATAGCCAGTGATAATTTTACCAAATTTATGTTGAGGGATACAGATATTGTCAGAAATAATTGCTTTTAAAGAACAATATGTATTTAATTGCATATACCTATATTTATTTATATGGTATAGCAACACATAGAAATACAATAAAGTAGCTGCCTCAACACAGGAAGTGGTGCTATAGAGGTTTATAAATGTTAATACAGAGAAGCTGTAGGGAAAGTGTCTCATGGTCAGTGGAGGTGAATTCAGTTTCCTAGGCTCTTGTCCACCATCTTTTCATGTCCGCTGCTGGAGAGCAGTCATGAACAAACCAGCATGGGCATTCTTACATTCTTTTCTCTACACTTGTAAGATCTTTCTGAGCTGAGCTGTACAACATAAACAGACAAGACAGACAGACACACAATCACACACATACACACACAATTCACTTCATGCTATCAGTGTGGGAGAAACATTTCTAAGTCTTTAAACATTTTATTTCATCTAGATTCTTAAGAGTGAAGTTGGGTTTCTCTGAAATGGTGGTTACTCCTTCCATAGGTCTCTTGTTTCAGCCCTGTTACAAGAAGCTCTTAGTTTTCTTCTATCATTGATTATATCTTTGAATCTTTGGTGTTAGAGACAATCAGATTAGAATAGAACAGAGTAGACTAGAACATTCCAGTTGGAAGGTATCCACAAGGCTCATGTAGTCCAACTGCTTGAGCAATTCAGGACTCAGCCAAAGTTAAAGCATGTTGTTATAGAATCACAGAATCCTAGAATTTTTAAGGTTGGAGTAGACCTTTGAGATCATCAAATCCAACCCAAATTATGGGCATTTTCCAAATGCCTCTTAATTACTGGCAGGCACAGGGCATTGACCACCTCTTAGGAAGTCTGTTTCAGTGTTTGACCACTCTCCATGTAAAGAAATGCTTCCTAATATGAAGTTTGAACCTCCCCTGATAGAGCTTTGAACCATTCTCACACATGCTATCACTGGATACCAGGTAGAAGAGCGCAACACCTCCCTCTCTACTTCCCCTTCTCATGAAGCTGCATAGATCAGTGAGGTCAGCCCTCGGCCTCTCTTTCTCTGTGCATTCTTCTTCAGGTTTTAGCATTTCCCTCTATTTCCTTCCTCGTCTCACCTCTCTGCCAAAGTGTCCCAGACTTAATTTTTTAATTTTTTTATCCCACCATATGACCACTTGATTTGCAGGTTTCAGTGGCAATTATCATGCTACTCACTGTGTTTAGCTGACACTTGTCCTATACAGTGGTTTACAAGGTGGAGCTTTTGTGGTCTGCAATGCCAGCCCCAGTTTCCTTATGAACCAATCTTTTCCTTATGACCATCAATATGCAAAATGTTTTTACTCGCCTGCAGCCCCTTAAATAGCCTATTTCAAAATGATAGTTGTATATTGACAATATAGATGTATTCAGTCCTTAGAGGGAAAAAAACTGTAAACAACTGATCCTTTTAGGCACTTTAATTGTATCATTTTTGATACAGAGAGATTAACTCTGTCCATGGGCATGCAGAGACTGCAGCAAGAGTTCTCAGTCAAATTCAGCTCAATGAAGTTCTGCCCCTGGAAAAGGAAAAAAAAAAATCATGGAAAGAAAAAAAAAATCCAGAAACTGCAATTTCAGACCACAGCTACAGGTCTATAAATGTATATAGCACTCTCTCTCTATATATGTATCTATCTATCTGTAAATGTACATAGAGCAATAAACATACGGCTGAACTCCTGGGAGTGGGACTAAAATGCTTTTATGGTCTCTTTTTTACTTTTCCAGCCTGTTCACATTACAGAGCTAGCATCAATATCTGTGGAAATCCTACTCTCATGAGCTTTGTGAGGTGATGTCCTGGGTGCTGTCTGTTTTCAGTGAGTATTAGTGAGCCTTCTCTTCCAGTGTGTTTTAGAAAGCCACAATTTCTCCTCTGTGTTTTGTTTGCAGGAGCATCAAAGTGAAGTATTTTGTGTGATATTTGTGAAAAGCTGTTGAAGAAAAAACAATTAGCATCCTAAAGAATCAAGATGAAACAAATATACAGGCTAAAATTACAGAACACCTGCCTTTTTTAAAATTTTGGTAAAAGACAGAGTCAGCAGGGACTTTTCCCCATGAACCAGCATGGGGCAGTGTTATCCATGCAAACTCAGACCACCTTTACTGGCAGATAAATCAGTACTAGCGTCTGTAAGGTTTAGACGTAAACATCTGAACAGACTTGGAACCTCTTGTAAGTATCTGGCTTGGACAAATATAGCTACATAGAAAAGACAAAAATTGCCTTCAGCCACAATTAAATGTGTTGCTTTGTGTTATACATTTTAGGAAGCAAAGAGTATGTCATAAGAGCGAGGCACAGGCATCCCCAGCTGTAAGGATGATTACGATGATGATTATGAGGATGATGACAAAGATGATAATTAAAATTGTGTCCAGTAGCTGAGGATAAAGGAATAGTAAAACAAGTCCTGTTCAAGCTCATACTAAAAAGGTAATGGAGAGAGATGTGGACTGACTGAAGCACTGGGTTTTACCAGGTTAGTTTTTACACATCTTTACAAATGAGATCTTTGTGAAAAAATTACAGGATTTTATAAAAGTAGCAACAGAAGTGTATAAGTGCAAATTTCAAAAGTTTTGCTTTATCAGCAGCTTTATTAACTTCTTTTGCTAAATTGATGTTAGGGATCTGTTTAAATATAGCTAAATTTTATCCCTGAATGCAGGAAAGTCTACTTACCTCATTATTAAGAGATAGAAGCTAAGGTTGCCGATGCTGTATTTGCAAGCTACCTTCCACAAAAACACCTTCTTGAAAAGCAGCCAAATAAAATCTGCTTTAGAGTTCCATGGACGTTAAGGCACTTATTTTACATGCAGGCCAGAATACTTACATGACAACGACAATCACAGCAAAAATGCTAGAAAGTGTTTTCCCTAAGCCTAGTTGTGCCTTCAGATGTAGTGGCTAGACAGCTGCACATCTGTAGCACTCGGATGATCAATCTAACATGGTACTTAGGTGGAGTAAGAGTTAGCACTTTGCAGTCACTGCTGATCACCAGACTGATCAGGGGAAAGACGAAGCCTCCCATGTTGGTGATGAGGGGGAGCTCCTGACCTCTCCTGTAGGCCTGTTAGAGGATAAAGCTAGAGCAGAGGTGATCCCTGGCAGAAACTGTGCAGCCTCATCTGTGAAAGCAGTTGAAAAATAGGGCTTCCATTTTGCTTTGTTTGAGTTCTGTCTGTAAAGAAATATTACAAAAATAACCATTTAGGTCTTAGCAGCACAAGATAAAAAGTAGAGGAACAGGAACCAAAATCTTTTGCTGCAGAATTCACAGGGGCTTATGACTTCTTAGTATTTCAGCAATTGCTCTGAAGTTCATTAAGTCATTTGCAAGGCTTCAACAAACTGATTCAACAAACCAGTCATTCTAGGTGTCAAGGACGCTTGATTGCCTGATTTTATCAAGGACCCGAAGTTTTGGCAGTTTATCACACTGTCACATGTCTCCTTTACATCCTTCAGGAGTTACTGAGGGTGCCTGTACATTTGTACTGGGGGACTTTGTCTTGGCATGATGTCCGAAGGCTTGTTACCAACTATCAATGTAATCGTGAATATTGGGGCCTGAACCTGCTCCTGTTCAGCAGCTGCAGACACAGACTTGGATTCTGCTCTTTCCTCCTCTCCACCTGTGACAGATTTTCTGCTCTTCCACACTACTTTTCTTCCTCATGCAGTAAATTGTTCTGAAGTATAGGCAACATATATGCTTTGATGGTACAGACAAATTTTTTGAACTCAAGTGTAATATCTCTGAAGTACATATTTATGATACATTTAATTATTAACCATTGTAATTGTTTCATTTGAATACACTTTTTAGAATTTTTTGGTTACTCAATGAAATGTGCCACTTGTGAGGGCATGCTTCTAAAAATAGAACTAGATATATTCAGGGATATTTAGCTTGAGGAAAAAAAGGTTTACTGATTATAAATAAATAAATGTTGAAATATTTGCTGCAGAAGAGACTACATATTTTTCAAATCCCCTTCCATCAAATGTATATCTCTGAATGCTTCTGGTGGCTCTGTGTGTAACTAAAATGTCATATATGCAGATCTGTGTGACATGACAGCAGTAGGTAGCATCTAGTAGTGCCTATAGGGTCTTCCCCAGTGTTTGTACAGCCTACTGTATCAGACTGGGAATCTTCAAGATTACAACAATTTTAAAAGCAAAAGGAGATAGGTTAAATTAAGCACAACTGCTGTGTTTTGAGTAAAATCACAACTGTGACGGAATTTTCATTCTTTACTTGCAGGTATTAATATTAAAAGTTATAATAAATTCGTGTTATTTTCTTAGTTAAATATTAATGTCAAAAATCAGTTTAAAATTAGCAGTAAACATAAAATGATTTTTCTCTCCCAAAAGAAATCAAGCTAGATGGTGTTGAGGACTCCTTCTTTGATCATTGTTCTCTTTGTTCTCTTTTATGATGGGATTCCACTGCTGCTGACAACTTCAGTTAATCTGCTATGTGTTTTCTTCTTCCCTCCTAACAGCTCCTAAATGGAGACTGTCAGGTATGTCATCACATTTAATTTATCACACATGAAGAATGTAGTGTTTGCCCAAATGATTTGACAGGGGATTTAGGATGCTGCTAATTTGTGAACTGCTGACAAATTAACAAGTTGGCAAAGCATTGGTTAAAAAAAAAAAAAAAAAAGAGAAGCTAGGCCAGTTTTTTTTCAAATAAGCTGTGGATAATATTGCTGGATCTGTTTTACATTCCTAAAAATTAGCAGGAATGAAAAGTCAGGAAAGAATTATTAAAATTTATACGAAAACATGTTTAGGAACCATCTCCTGTATAAAAATACACATCAAGGTGGCTCTGAGATTTTGTATTTTTGAAAGACACTTACAAATAGAACTGGAAACCAAATACTTTTAATAATAGGCAGGTTTCTGTGATATTATATCCCTCAGATGAAATCCTGTGACTCTGGAAGCAAGAACACTGTGAGGAAATGCAATTCAATTTAAATATTTTGAGAAGAAACTAAGAAATGAGATTGGAGAATAGGAAAAAAAGACTTCAACATTAACAGTACATTTTGTGTAATGTGATACAGAACACAGAAAAACAGACACTTTTTGTCTTGTTCTATCCCAAAATCAAATGGTAACATTAACATATTTTTTTTACTTACAAAGCTATGAAAAGGCACCTGTAGTTTTTGAGATAATTAGGTTCTTACATACTCAACTTTTTTTTAAAGAAAATTATCCCATTTCATGAAACTTTTTTCCCTCTGGAACCAATGCTGTGGTGCTGTGAAAATAAGTAATAATTAAATGTCTATATTAAAAGTATTTACACATTCTTTAAACAGAATTTGTCAGAAAAATTAAAGGGAGGTAAACTTTTAAAATTGAGGTTCCTATCTTAAAAGCAAGGACATGTCAGAGCAACAAAGGGATATAGAAAAACCCATTCTGTCCTGACACCCCTGAGGAACCGGCCCCTGGCAAATTCACACTTGTGGTTTGAACACAACAGAGGTTATGGAATGCAAAGAAGTACAGTACTGCCAGCTTCCAGCAAAAAGTCCCAATTAATTGGGCCAGAAAGTGAAAAAAAGAAAAAAAAAAAAAGAGAAAGATTTCACATTGTCAGGGAGGATAATTTGTAGCTCAGTCTCTCAGGTTGGATTGCTTGTGCTGCGTCTGTGGTACACATTTTCAGCTCAGCCTGAATTACTTTTGCAGAATTGCCCTGGACAATCCATTTGTTTAAAAGTACGGAGTCTTAAGTGTTCTTTAGAAGAATGAACAGACAGTGCAGTTTGAAGGAATGTTATTTAAAAATGCTTTTGGCTGGGCCTGGTGCCTCAGTCTTTAGTCACAGCAAGTTGTATTTGATTGTTACACTGGAATTATGCTAAAATCTCTCTGGTGAAGAGGCATTTGTGTTGCTTAGGGAGAAACCCTGGGTAGAACTGGATTTACAATTTCTCCTTTGGTCTTGCCCTTGGAGAAGAATGCTTTGCTACAGCACTTTACCAAACCCTGGAGCAGACCTCAGACTTCACTAACCTCCTATTGCCTTCCACTATCCCCATGTCCTGCGGCCCTGGCAGGATCTAAGTGTTATGCCATCCTTTTCCTTAGGCTAAAGAGGTCCATGTCTCAAGAACTGTCTCAAGTCAGCACAGGGTTCTGAGAGGGCCCAGCACTGGGGCCACATCAGCTACGTCTGCCATCGACTAAGTAGGGCAGGAATTGGGAGTGTGCACAGTCCTGTGCTTGATTATACTGATTCATTAATCTGTCTACTCTTTGAAAAAAGGCACAACTATTTGTAATTTTTCAAGTAGAGCATACTAGATGTAATGTAACAATAGTAAATTACATAAAATAAGCAGTAAATAAAAATTGAAAATTATATGCCATATCTGTAGCTCGACAACTGATGAAATTCGTTTTGTATAGCACTTTTAAAAATTGCTTTTCCACACGTCAAAATCACAAAATGTTAGCAGGTAGTGCTATGCACAAAACTGGTGGCACCACTAGCTCAAAGTGAATTGTATCAAAAATAAATAATCACTCAGCAAAACAATCAGGACAACTGTTACACAGAAAAAATACACCAAGTATCCCAAATCAGTTTTTATAAGCTTTATCAAACCATAAGCCCTCGTGAATCTATAAATGTTAAACTTAAATTTGACTTACGAACAATTCTTTTTGACAAGCAAACTATGTCTTCTTCTGAGCATAATTTAAATTTTAAGTAGCTTAGGTATTATTAACTATTATTGCAACAGGAAGGAAAGCGTGAGGGAGATTGTGTAAGAGTCATACATGAGTTAAAAACTTGCAGCTTCGGGATTTTGTTGATATGGAGAGTCTGCTTTAAAACATTATAAAATAATGTTTTCATATTTGAAACATATGAAATACAATGTAAAAACCTCTTAGGACACCCAGGTGGACAAAACTTCATTATAAAACTCCCTTAATGGATGATTATTTCCATGAGTATTGCCAGAAAAATCCCAAATTATGAAATAGATCTTTTCTAAAGTAGGGAAGAATCATCATGAGAGAGGACAGAAATTAGAAATTAAAATAAAGATTAATAAAATAATTAATAATAAAATAAAATATTGTGCTCCCCACTGAGTTCTTGGAGGCTTGATTTCAGTCCAGCAACTGAAACCAGTCTCTTTAATTGCATCAAACTCTCCCCAGCCTCCATGGGTCTCTAGCTCTGGTGTCTCCTTGCAGCACTTCTGAAGCCTGGCTGTGTATCATCTCCCTTCTCAGGCTCTGCTTGTGTTTGATGGGTTGTTTCCCCTTGCTCAATCGCTTCTCCTGCCAGCCCACCCTGCCTGCTGGATGAACAATGCAGCATTTCTTGATGTAATGCTGTTTCCATTCTGGTCCATTGAGTGGGACAGACCATTACCTTTCCACTGTCTCACATGATTAGAGATTGTTTTTCATCATTACACTAAGCAATCTCAGTTAATTCAGTCTCTTTTTGAACACTCTACTTTCTAAGTTGCTGATCATTAATAATTTCTACAGTCTGTTCCCTGGACTTTCCACAGTCTGTCCAAGTCCTTCTTAAAGCACAGTGCCTTAAGCACAAGAAAAGATCTAGAGCTGATATATATAAAGCACTGGCAAAGCTGAATTTTTAAATGCCACTTCTTGATTCTTTCTAGGAGATTCCTTGGGGTTCCCTGTAGCTGTAACTTCCCTGTCAAGTACATATCTTGACATGCATCACCATCTCTTCTCTTGGTGCAATGAAACAGCTGCGTCTTAGAAGCTTCAGAAAAGAAATGGGATATAGGAGAGATGAAGTGCAACTCCCAAGATATATTGAATTGAATTTTTTTTTTTTTTTTTTTGCTGCACCATTTCTTTTTACCCCAGACTAATGTTTTACAGCTTTGTCCCAAATTTTTCTTCTTAAATTGAAGTTTTAACTGTAAAATTTTATTTTCAGCATAAATGGTTTTTCACAAGAAGTTCACACTTCCTATACTTGAACACATTGGAAAACAGATTTCTGTGGTCATCCTAGCACTGTGCCCTAAAAATCCCTTTCCCAAGTAAAAAACCCTGCCTTTGAGAGACAGGAAATTTTACTCTAAGTTTAAAGCAGTGCTAATACTTCCCTATATCTTCCAAAGGGCACTGGACACATTTATATGGGGTGTGAACAGAAGGAGATTACATCTCCTTCTGAAGTCTGTGTGGATAAATTGCACTGAGTACTGAAATACACCCAAACTCCAAAATATTTACAAGCCATAATTCTTTTGTAACCTGTCTCTATGGAAGCAACTGTGAGGACTACTACATGTCCACATGGCTCTGGCTTTTGCAGTCCACAGAGAATTTGAGTTCTTAGGTGTACATGCCATAGTATGAAAACAAACATACAGCCAAAGCCTTGCCAACCTTATACTTTAAAAAATGGTGAGTCATGATATCAAGACATGAAAGAGCTTTGTGTGATGGGATCCCCAGTCAAGCTGGTGCCTTCAGCTGGAACTGCTCCACCACTAAAATGGAGCAGTTCTCTGAAGCTAAGCATGCCAAAAGACACTGAAGGTTTCCAATCCCTAGAGGTGTATTTCAATAAAATCCAAAAATAGTAAGATGGAACATGGCAATTCTTTCCAGAGAGAAAACTCTGGATTGCTGGGTGAAATTGGCTAAAAAAGAATCTTGAAAACACTTATTACTTTTCTCACTTGCATCCTGGCAGTTCAGGATTATTTTTCTTTCCTTTCAGTCCAGGAACCTTTGGTGGCTTCTTGAGCTGCAGAAAACATACACTGACCCTCTGAGGTCTCCAGGAAAGCCTTCTGTAGGAGTTCTATGGTGTCTCTTGACTCCTTGGCTGCTCTATGCATGCCTACCCATCAGTCTACTCTCACAACTGGACACATCTGGCTGCAGATGCTCCCTTTTTTGTGGAAAGAGAAGGAATCTCCCCTACGTCCTGAGAACTTCTACTGATCCAGAGGGCAGCAGCCAGGAAGCAACATGTGGTCATTGTTCTCCCAGACTCTTTAGCAGAAGGCACAGTATGTGGTGACCTGAAAACAAAGTAATTAAACTGCCATACCCATCTGTCATCACTTTTCAAGGGAGATAAGATTTAAGGAAAATTTTTTTCTAAGCAGTGAAATCAATGATGTCTGATTTTCTGAAGATTTATTCCCCTCTTTTCTGTCCCACACATTTCAGTAATCCTATTTTTCCTGTAATAGCCCCAAGGTAAGCACTATGCCTGGTTTGGAGCTGTGTGCCTATTGATCTGTCTGGCCAGCAAGCACATGCTGTTTGGCCAACAGGAAGCTGCAAAAAATTAAATGTATAAACATGGAGATTTGCTTTCTTTTCCTGCATACATCAGGAAGTTTCCTCTAAAACAAACTGTTTTCATTACACTTATGGGATTATCTGTTGGGAACTTTAACTTTTTTTTTTTCGTCTACATAAAACAGGCTAATAGTTTCCAAAATTACTGGAAAGGGAGGGGCAGATAGTTGGACAGAAATATATACTGAGAGACAACAAGACGTGATATGCATATTAAACCAATTTCTAGATGGCATTAAATTAAAATACTGAACTGCTTACAGTATTTTTTATTTATGTCTTCCTTAATAACCCTTTACTGTTCACTTCACTGCCTCTTAAAATTTTTCATGTGTTTTTTTCTAGTGAGAGCTGAGCTTAATCATTGGATTTAAATGCTGTACTGCTGTCTGGAACTTAAACAAATGTAAAACTTGTGATAAGATAATGAGATCTGGTAGGATTTTTTCTCTGCTCTGTTCACAAGGAATAGCCTACCAAAGAAAGCATGTCTTGTTTGATCTCTACTTTTCTCTCCTTTCCACTTGAACAGACATATTACTATAGTATCCAGAGCTCAGGCAGTTGCAAAGATTCATTTAGTGTTTGTAACATGTATTACATTTATTGCTTTTGTAATTAAATTCAAAGACTTTGCAAACAGAAGTTCCCGGGATTGCATTTTCTGTAGTGTTAGCATTCTCACAGTGTGTTTTCACAATCATTAGAGAAATAAAAAATGGTTTAGTTATGCATTATTTTACTTGCTATTCTGCTAAGAGTTTTGGCACTCTTGCAAAGTAGAAGAGCATGTCACTATTGTCCTCTAAATAAAAAAATGTATATTTTAAAAACAGAAGTTGAATATAATGTCCAGCTAGAAAAATTCTCAACAAATAAGGGGGATTGAACAGGAGAAGTAAGGAAGAATTTAAAAAGGGGGTTTTATATAAAAAGAGTTTTTAAAAGCTCCTGAAGAAGTCAATGTAATAGCTTCTTCCACTACATTCTTGTATTTCTGTCCTTGCAGTGCTTCTGCAAATTTTTCTTGACTGTTATATTAATTAGCAGCCTGTTTCTCTATTAAAATTTGCATAATAATGTAAAGTAAGGCAGAATGCAAATATTGGAACTAAGGCCATTGTAAATTCAAATGTCAAGTATTACTTGAATACTAGGTGGAAACTGACTGACTGAAAAAAGTTTAATCTGAGATGTATTCTCTTTCCTGCAGTGCCTGTAATATAAATATATATATATACACACATGCATACATTTCTATGATGGGGACTTGAGACTTTTACAAGAAGTGGCAAACACCATATAATATAAGAAGCAAAGTCCTATCAGCTGTTCTTTGTTATTCTGAATAATCTTGGCAATACACTGAAATCTATTACAGTTCCCATCAGTGCCAGTAAGGCCTTAACTGAAGCAAGCTTCATTGGAATCAATACATTCTTCCTAAAAATCTTGCGTATTTTCTTTTAAGATTCTCTTTTAAAGAGGGTCTTTCTAAAGTTCATCACCTTTTTTTAGTTTACTTGTTGCAGAGAAGATAAGTTGGACAGGAAAATATTACATGAAGAAATGATATAGTAAAAGTTCCATGCTATGTATTTTGGGTGAAGTAAAAAAGCTTGGGCCACCCAAGGCTACTCTTTGACAGAGATACAATTTGTGAGTTTGTATGCTGACTCTGAAAGGCCATCATGGTTTAGGAATGGTATTCCTTAATTTAGTGCTCCCACTAAAATGAAACACTGGCTGCTCCTCTCCCCCAGCCACCTCCACTGAGAAAAACAAAAGTCAGAGATCCCGAGTTGAGATAAGAACAATTTACTGGTAACAACGAGATAAGAAAGTGAACAGTAACAGTAACAATGTTAATAACAAAAGTATACAAAGAGAAAGTGATTTACATGCAAAAATGCTCACTGACTGACCGACATGGCACCACATGACCCCAAAGATAATGACAAAATGGTGGCAGACCCTCTGCACATCACCTTTTTCTTTCTGACCTGCTCCTTCTTGGCAGTGAGAATCCCTTATTTTGTCCTCACAGTGGTGACATAAGGTGGCATAGAGCAATAACCTAGACACACCCACAGGGCTCTACACCCTGCCCTCTCATGGCTACTGCAAAAAATTGACTTGGTCCTTATAATACACTGGGAGCACAGACTTAAAAAATGACACTTTTAAGACATGGAGCTCATGAGGGTGCTAGCCTAGATCAAACAGCAGCACCTTATAATTTTAATGGCACTTAATACAGGTCATATATTGACAGCAAGGCTACCAAGAGCTAACAATACAAACATCTGCTCTGCTTTGAAATGCATTTCAGGTTTTTCCGCATATTTTCAATCTTGTCTATCTTTGAATTGATTTTGAAGGTTGCCTAGTAATACCTCATTTTTTAGTATTAGAAGTATGCATACTCTTGCTGTCTTTCCTTCATGCTATAGACAAACCACAACATCAAATAGAAAGTCCAAATGCTAGCATAAGCATCAATAGAGAAAGGGAAGAACCTATGCTTGTAAGAGCTGTTCATCAAGTAGTTAAAACAGAGACACTATTAAGTATTGAAAACATGAAAAATAAGAACTATAAATACATAAAATATCTAATTTTTTTTTTGTCATGTGATGCAATCAAATGGAGTAAAGAGTATAAGGTGTCTGTGTGACAAAAGAGCTTTTCTGAAGTGAGATGCAAAACCTCCACAGGTATATATGAGGAAACGGGATAAACTAGAATGTGAAAATTATTTGAACACTTGCTGACTAAAGTAAGAATCAGTGATGAATAGGGTAAAACTTGCTCAGCTACTTAAAAAATTTATTAATTTGTAATTCTTTCCTGAGACTAGAAATCTGAGGAGCTGGCAAGTGCCTAGTGCTGGTAATTTCTGCTTGTTTAGCTACTAGTGTAAGGTGATAAAGGTACACTTTTTTTATATACTTTTATTCTGTACACTCTCATATCTAAAGTTGGAAAGTCCATTTTAAAGAATAATGAAAAGTGTACTTTATGCTAAATTGCTACAAAATACAACACAGACTGAGCACCCAAACTATTGCTGCTATGATCAAGAAGAGATAAAACAGTGTACATTAAAAGATAATATTCTCATGTCAAACCAGTGAACTTCACAACTTTCTTGTGTAAAACCTTGTGATGAAACAATGCTCAAAGAAAAGTAGGTAGACCACATAAACATGTTACTTGTTACAGGAAATCATGTCAATGTGTATTTATATTACTTTATAATATACATTGCCTAGGTAAGAAATAGTTCAAATATGCTGAACATAAGGACATACAATTTGCTTATGAGTATATGAAAATTGTTCCAAGCTGAAGATAAAACAGAGGAAAATTTCACCTAAGCCTCCAGAATTCTTAGAAAGATGCATTATTCTGTAAATCCAAAGAATGGAAGTGGCAAAGAGATCATTTGTATTTCAGAGATTTAGAAAATAACTTCAGAAATACAATGCCTTTTTCAGTTTGCGAGTAGGCAATAGCTGAAATAAGAAATCTGAGTAATTTGTTTTCTGTTCAAGTTCTCGCAAAAATGAGGTATATTATAAATTGAGCCCAAATACTTACAGGTCAGAAAACTTTCTTCCCTGGGGATTTTAGAAGACAGAAAAGTAGAAATTCTCACCAGGTTCTACAAAGTGATAAAGGTGAGGCATGCCTTAGGAGCGGCCAACATTATTGGTGCGGTGGCTAAGTCCACTTTACACCCCCCATATTACTACAAAATGATCTCCCCCCCACACCATTGCGCTAGAAAGTTCTCCCTTTACTGAGATTCCACTGGTCACTGGCTCTCTCCCCCCTCCCATCCCTTCTCCCATTGGCCCCTGTTATGTCACTCACCCTTGCCTCTGCCCCCTGGCCCTCAGACCATTGGCTTCTGATGCTCTGCCTGCCCCTGGGACCCTTTGGGATAAAAACACACGTGGGGTTTGTTATTGGTTCTTTGCCTCTGTTCCCTTTCGAGTGTGTTGGTTGCATTAAAGGCCTTGGAACTACATGCAGAGAATCCCTCTCGCCTCTGTCTCCGGTTTGTGCACAGCCTGTGTGTGTGAGGGGCTGTTCACGACTGCCTGCGAGGGTGAGATCGAGTGCACGCGTGGCTGCTGGCAGAGTGCAGCCTAAGTGCCTCCATGAGGGACCTTGGGGAAAAAATGCGGCATTGGTCCACCGACACCTTCCATTGCAATACATTGTGTGCAGGAGAGGCCTGTGTGATAGCAACATGATGAGCTCCATGAGGCCAGAGGTTGGGGTGAGAACAGAGCCAGAGCTTCAGCCCTTCAACCCTGATTGAAGGTAGTAGAGGAATGCAGAACTGGAGGCAATCCTGACCTCTTCCATCAAACACTGGGGTCTGCAGCATCCTCATGTACTGGGGAACCAGCATGAGCTTCACTCAATTCCAGTTGCAATCCAGGAGGTCTCCAGTCTTTGTGGAAACTTACAGTATTCTGCTTTGGTGTGGTGAGATGTTTCTGTCCCATGAATGCACTGATAGGGATGCAGCAAGGGCTTGGCTTCTACTGGCCATTGCCATTGCCAGACTGGATATGTGGCTAGCTAAGTCTGTAGTGTGAGCTAATACAGCTGTTCTTACGTTTATGTTACTAAATGCAACCCTTTATCCATAACTAATATGAAATGTAAGGAGTGTATTAATACATTAATTAAGGCACATATAGACAAATTCTCAAGATATATAAACTGGTCCTCCTTCACCCATCCTGTGAATTTACACCCAATTAAAATCTACTCAGCGTATTCAATTCTCTGTTGAAAATGGTGATACAGATGCACAGTTCTATAAAATATGAATATAAAAGTAAAATTTTCTGAGGTGTCTGGTTTTATGACTTGTCAGTCTTAAACATGAAATATCTGATTGAAGTAATCAGATTTCATGACGGCAGAGCATGAATACTTAGGCAAATTTCCAGAAGCATAGAATGATTATAACTAATTAAATTTCAAAACATATTGTGAGAAAACCCATGCGAAGTGTTTCCAATGAAATATGGATATAGATGATGTTCAGATGTAAGAATATTTTGTTATGAGCATAAGACTTGGCCTATATTTTCTAAGTTTTTTGAATAGAATTCCAGCAGACACAACATAAACCAGTCTGTGGTTCAAATAAAAAAAGAGGTAGAAATTCACCTGAAAGTTTTTGTCCTGATTTTCACTCCCCAGAATTAAAGCCTTGAGAGATATGGTTATATAAACCAGGAGTAAGGAAAACTTTCGCTAGAAATTAGGGAAACCTGACAATTTTCATCCACACCTTTTCCTGCATGAGACCGACTGAGCTGTGCAGATGTTGAGACCTGCGCTTAAAATAATACACACTTACTTGTCTTTTGATTTGGGGCAGAGTTACAATGGGAAGGGGGAACTCAAGAAGTTTAAATAGAATCAGGATCAGTTTCATGCATGGATTCACAAGTTTTGAAACAAACAAATGTTTCTTATGAGAACAGCTAATCTTATGAGGATTCTACGCATTTGGGTTCAAATCTCTCAAAGAGTACATAAGACTTTGGCATTTTTAAACATCCAAACTAACTGTCTTTCTGAAATGGCTGCTGTGCACCACGTAGTACACAAATCAGAACTGTTCCAAGAAATGATGGTAGTGTTCTTGGAAGAAAAAGAATTACGAGCAAGTGTAAATGTGTAAGAAGTTATTGGAGGAAAGCCAGTGGAGTGAAGGGTGTGAGGCAGAGAATCTTCTGAAGGCAGTGGCCCACTCAAGCTGGGACAAACATCAAGGAAGCCAAAAAAGCTAGTCTTTTCTGGAGGCACTACTCAAAGTTCTGAGACTTGCACGTCTCTTCCCTTCAGTTCTTTTTTAGAACTTTCAAAATTGATACCCACAAATACCTTTCCTAAACATTGTTGGCAGATATTGAATTCTTTTAGAGGTAAGTATGTTTTATCTGTGTAATACTTGTTTTCTGACAGATAAATTAGCTGGTATATTGCTTTGATTTAATTCTTTGGATGTAAGTAACAAGTTTGGAATGGACAGATAGATGTCTAGTTTGTCTGGAGGGTGGACATCATTCCAGATGGAGGAAGGGAGTAATAGTTAACAAGCCTGGATGAACTCTTTTCCTTCAGTGTACTTTAACAATTTCAGAAGATTTGATCTCCAATACTCTAAAACCTGTTCTACGTGATATTTATCTAAAACAGACGTGAGCAGAAACAGATGTTGTTGGCTTTTTCTCTCTCTGCATGGAAGGCATAGGATTTCTCTAGAATGAAAGATATAGAAACCAAGAGGAAACATATTTTCTTGGTCCACACATTTTCTATGCTTTACCTATTAAAATGTGATTTTGTGATTGCCAGATGTGCCTGCTTTGAAATAGTAGATATGGAATAAAATACCCATGGTGGAAAAACACTTGAAGGTGACATCAAATAGAATCTGATTTGCATTCTGCTGAAATTCCACAAAAAATTGAAATATGCAGGTATTTCTATTGTTTTGATGTATAAATAGGCTATGTTTTAATTGTATCCATTTAGAAATGCATAAATAAGTACCCAATAGAAAAAATGTAGAACTCTGTGTAAATAAAAATAATAAGAGAATAAAGGTCAAGAAATAGGTTAATTGGGAAAATAATGCTTCACAAGTATTTTAGTTTCTCTTCAGGATCTATAATAATTAAAAAAAGGACTAGTGACATAAAAATTGCTGAGCAGAGGAAAGAAATGCAGTAACACATTTGTATTTCTTTAAGATTATGTTTTTCATAGTTGCATAGAATTCCCTTGGCTCTATTTAAATTTATTAGTCAGCTATAAGCGAATAGAAGCTCAAAAGAATTGGACATATTGTGACCAAAAGCTTAACATTATGAGCAGAAGAGAGTTCTTTTCACTTGGAAGCACACAAGATATTTGATGGAACTAATTCAAAACATGGAACATGGATGGCCGGTGACTTTGCAACACAGAGATGCCAAAACAAAATGGCGGCATGAATGGCTGGCTCTTAGGGCTAGCTGCCAATGGAATGTGGCAGCAAACAAAACCAGCAACATTTTGTTGTAGAACAGGAGATGAAACTTCAACTTCATATAGCACCTAGGTAATATCTGTACTGCTCCACAACTCCCAGCATCTCAATACTGGAAACACATTAAAAAAATGGATGCAACTCTGGGAAAGGCCACAAAAATAATACTGTATTCATGAGAAACATTTAAAATGGCTAGATGAAGCATAACTTTGTTAAAACATGGACAATTGAGACAGGCATGGTAACTGAAAGGTTTGAAAGTTTTAAAATGTTTTCTTCAATTATGTGCGGCTATGAACAACAATAGGAAAGAAAAATTTAGGCCATCTGAAGAAAAATTATTTCAAGAATAAAATGTAATTGGTGTATGAAAACCATATGGGAAGAGTCTAGTACACTTAAACCAACAAAACAGTTACTAAATGTGGAAAACAAATCCTTAATTATAGATGGACTAAGTGGACATAACAACATTTTTTACTTCTGACTTTATGACACTTGTACTTGTCTCTGACAAGGACATTTTAGCATTTTTTGGAAAGTAAAGTGTCTTAATTGTTGTTCCTTCTGTTTTAACCTAGGGCTAGCTACTTAAAAAATGTTACTAGCTTTTCAGAGAGAGAGATCAGCTGTTCTTTTCTAATTTTTTGCATTAATGTTTATCTGGATAAGGCCTATGGTACGAACAAAGAGTAGAGACTGGAGGAAAATAATCAGCCTTCATAGAAACTGAGCTTGGCTGATGGCCACAGTAAACACGTGCAGCAAACATATAAGGATGACTTGAAAGCAAACATATAAGGATTAAAAAAGGAAAATGTTTGTTTCAAGGTTTATATGACAAAAGATTTGTACCTTTAGGTCTATGATCTACAGCACAGACTATATGTCTTTTTGTTCTAGGAACTTTACAGGTCTTGGGTGTTCATAATTATCCAGAATTATCCTTCAGGTAGGTCAGTGACTGCTGGTATTGTGGTCCATACCACTTCTTTGAACTGTTCTTTCAAAGAATGCTCTTCAGTTTGTATCTGACTTGGAGACTGATAAAAGGAATTCTCAGCAAGTATAAGGAGAAGCCAAATAAATTATATTCGTACTGTGCTATCCATTTTCACTCTTGGACTAAGCTCCCTATGCAGCTTTTTACGGCCCAAGCCTCATTCTTTTGTCATGGGAGAGTGGATGAAATGCACAATAGGGAGTTTGAGTGCAGTTGCAGGCAGGCAGAACAAGATGTGGTACCTGGGAAAACATCCTGGATTCTTTAGTTTAAACAGGGCAATAAAGTGTGATGTTTGCTTGAAAAGAAAAAGTATGGGCTCTCCTTTGGGCCTCTTTTTGATCACGTTAAATGGCTTAATTAAGAGGGGTGGTGAAGACATGGTTTGGCTGATATTTACACTGTTTGTTTGCAAGCTCCATCTCTGCCATTTCCAGACTCATCTACAGCTGCAAATGACTCAATGATCCAGTTCAGGGTGCTTCTGAATTTGAAAGGACAGAGTTAAAGAGTTTTTTTCCCTGTGATTTCTTCATGCACTTCTTTCCACAATAAAAATTAATTTTCTTTCCAATGAAATCCTGACACTGTAATTTAAAATCTTGTATTAAATTCAAAGTTAAATATATGCAACCTGTTTTTGCACATCAGCCTTGGTCTACTTGTATTTGTCATGTACAAGAATCTGAGAATAACTACTAATATTTTATGGAACAGAATATTCATATTTTAAAACAATAAATCTGTTCACTCTAAAGCCTTAAATAATTTTAGCTTGGATTTATACTTTTTTTCAAGAGTCTGAAGAGAAACCGTGAATTCCTACTCCCACAGAAAGAGGTAGAATAGATCTACATTTTTTTATAGCACTCAGATTTATGTCAGAAAATACAGGAAGGATCTGTGACTCTAAATCAGGAAGATTAGGACTCATATATGAATGGACTTTGATTTAGATATGGGTTGCAAGGTCAGGTGGGATAACACTGTTTGTACTAATTCATTTTATCTTTTGTTGAATACTGAGGAGTTACGAAGCAATATTTATAGAAAGTATTGCTGGTATGTCTCAGTAGTACAGTATATTTCCTCCTAAATTCCCAGGTTAAAACATTTTTCTAATGTCATACAGAAAAAAAGCACTGACATTTAATATTTGTAGCTCTTGCAGCATAATTAACAGAAGTTTACCTTTTTCAATTTTTGATTTATAATTGTTTGTTTTAGAGTTCTCTGGAAATTTTCTGGCATTAATTTATTTCCATGGTCAGATAAGAGATGTGAGAGTAGTCCAAAGAGGAGATGTCACTTTTCAAAGCATTATAATCATTCAACTGAAATGTTCTTCCAAGATTCCATTTTTCAAAGTATTGCAAATAAACATCTAGTGACAGTATTCATCATGTATCAGTAAAACAAAATAAAGGTATAACTTCCATACTTTTTAACATTACTTTCTGAGATAAAATTAATTGATGACAGGCTGTTACTAGAAGACAATGCAAATGAGGCTTCTTAGTGCTTCAAGTCTTTTCTGTGCTCTTACTGCTTTTGGTGCAGGAGCCACCATTTGCTCTCAGCAATAGTCACTAACCTCTGACCTTTCTGGTCTGATGAGTTCATCAAAGTTTTGATAAGAAAGCCTGCTCTTTTTGATGTAACCCTTTTGGATTGTACTTTTTTTATTTTCTCCTTTTTGATATGAAGAAATCACATCATTAATTTATAAGGCATTTAATCTGGAAGCATTAAATTATTTTGTTTTCTGTAGACCAAATCTATCCAAGTTGTAGGAAGTTTCCTGAAATATCTGTGACCAACTTATTTGGAAAAAACCAACCCAAAACAAAGCCAAGAAACCCTACTAAAATATATTACCATCCCTGAAATCATTTGGTGTCTTTGCATTTATCCCAAATAGGAATGACCCCTCATAGAAACTATTGGGATTTGCTGGCATAATTGAGAAGCAACTGAACATCACTTGAAAGGCAGCAAAAGCTGTTACTGAAGGCTTGGGGGAGTTCAGCATTTCTGAGAAAGTACAGTTCAAAATCAGATCCAAAACGAACTTCATCACCTACCAATTGAGTTTAGTTCTGTGCGATGCCTTGGTTAGCACTAAAATTAATGAGAGTCTGCATGCAATTGGCTACTATTAATTTTATAGCCACATTTGAACGTTGCTGCTGTAGAATTCATTTTAGGCTAAGTAAATCAGAATAAAAAAGATTAAGAGCCTTAAAAAGAATGAAGGTGAAGAAATATGCTTTAAAGTATTTGAGCCTTAAACTGATTTCTCATTTATATACATGGTCTCTGAATTAATCAGTGCCATCTTTGCCGTGAAGTAAAGGCAAAAGAAAAGAATTTTAGGGCATTGCTTTCATTTAGTAACATTGTTACTTCAGTAAAAAGGAAGTTCTAGTGGATGTAATGAGTGTTCTACAAAGGGGGCAAAAATCATTGTGTAAGTTCCCTTGTACTGTAGTTTAAGATAAGTGCAATGTTTGTAGCATATTTCCCACACTTACCATATCTCAGACAAATTATTTTGATGTTAGACAAGTTCTCTTTATGTATAAATCTCACAATGAAAAATGCCAATTTACTGCTAATAATTTAAAATTTTCCACAGAAGCCAGGGCTAAAGCTGGTTATAATCAGTACTATAGTTATTTCACACTTCTGGTCAGGATTAGGTACCCAAATCAGAAAATACTGCTCTGAATCTGAGGCTTGCCTCCAGTCATTATCAGGTTTTTTTCAAAACTGAAACATACTGGTATTAATTGTGATATTTTTCTTCTCAGAGCTCCATTACTTAGGCTTACTTACTTGGAGGTAATGGCAATGAGCAGTTCCAATGGAAGTGGTTGATTAAAAAGGCATTTGACTAAGTTGTTTTTGTCAAACTTAGCTTACTCTGCCAGCCATGGAGCAGATGTGAAGGCATGCTTAATAAGGGAGCTGAACCTCCCCTCCAGTGCCTGGGCTTGCTTAGGCTGCATCCTCCATATGACTACAATGAGAGACAAAAGAAGAGGCAAATGAGGTCTAGGAGGTTTTAGCCACTTATTCTGGGATGTAGCAAATGAGATTTTGAATGCCCCACAATTCCCTATTGATTATATGGAGAACATATGAGGCTAATTACTTCCTCCTCTGGAATCACAAACAGTTAAGGGCTGTCATAAATTTTCAAAGTAGGTGTACATCCATTAAAAACAGCTAAATGAAATATCTGAACATCATCTAAATGCAAATCTTTCTCAGAAATTATTAGTGTTCAAATCCATAATGTCAAATATGTTTTTTTAAAGCTTAAGATCCCTATACCAAAATAATTGGTTCTGAAAGAACACTTAAGATTAAAAGAAGTTTTACAAATCAAGCTATTCATGTATTCACTAAATAAGAAACACATACAAAAATTTATCTAAATCAAATCATACTTTTAATATTTTACTGTTTTACTTTATGCTCATCTACAATATTTGACTTCTGAATTGCCTTTGAACTGAGGACTGTGAACTATGCCAAGCTAAGATTTGGCTTTGATATAGAAATAAATGTATGATAGGCCTGTATAATCTCAGTAGTGAAACTCACAAAGAGAATTTGGTGTTAGTGCTAAAATCAAAATTGCTGTCAATACTGAAAGTCAAGGAATTCCCAGCTGTTTTTAAGATATACTATTACTTTGATCCTTTTTCTTATAAACCCTCTCCTTACTGATATTGTGCTATTACTTACTACTTCAACAGTCATTATTCTTTTTGGATATATCGCAACAATATGTCACAAGTTGAATATATTTTCATGAGAGAATATGCAGTT
The DNA here is from genome assembly GCF_020740725.1 of Corvus hawaiiensis. Lineage (NCBI taxonomy): Eukaryota > Metazoa > Chordata > Aves > Passeriformes > Corvidae > Corvus > Corvus hawaiiensis. The sequence goes on from NC_063215.1 coordinate 32,358,717, forward strand.
TTTTATTTTGCTGTGCAACAGCTCTTTGTGGAGTGCAGTTCCTTGTTCTAAGTGGACTGAAGTAAGACAGTGCATGCAGAGGAAGATCCATTATTACCAACTTGTAAGTAATCACAGCATCGTCCTTAGTGGCAAGAGTTTGGACACTTTATAGTGATCTGGCTGTCAGTTCTGTAATGAGCCAGTAGACAGGCTATGCTCTTGTTCCATGATGTTCTCAGATATCCCATTATGGGCTCCTTTCCCAGTTTTTTATGGTGTGTCTTCTTAACTGATTCATGTGGAAGTGCAATTCCTCTCTGATTTCCTCGTGGTGGGATAAGGCTCAGTTTTCCCCCCTTGAGACCTCAAGCCCCTGTTCCCAGAGGGAAAAAGGGACAATGAATGGCAGTTAGAAACAAAGTAAGGTCCAAAGCCTCCATTAGCCCATATATTATGTATTGGAAGTTATAACCTGAGTTGAAAGTTCTCTTTGTGTTCTTGAGGAACTTCCTAATGACTGCCAAAGTAGAGATTCATCCCCTGACTCTGTAGTGCAATATATCTACTCACTCTTTCCACATCCTTTGGAGATACGAAGTCATAAAGCATTCCTGTAATCAAATATCTAAGGTAGTAATGGCTGTCCTTTGTGCTGCTACAGTCTGTAGGAGTTTACAGTGAAAGAAAGACAGTGCCTGTTGGAGACAAGGCCATATATGCCAGGACGAAGTGGAAAGGCTCCCTCACTGCCTGGACACAGGGGACAGATTGGGGGGCTTCTAGTGCAAATTCCTCACAGGTGGTATGGATGCAATGGCAAGAAATGGTTCTAGTTATTTAGAGAACCACAAACCAGCCTTGTGGCTTCCCAGGGACCCTGCAATTCCCAGTGTTGGTACAGCAAGTCCTTTGGCTGCAACAGCAACTATTCTACAGAGCTTCCCAAGAAAGAACCTGTGGTTTTCTGTGTCTGCAGGTTTTGCTGCTGGGAACAACTGTAATGCACAAACTTGTTAGAACAAAATCTGGTTTGGATTGTAGCTGGCGTGTCTGTTTGAGAAGATTTCTCCTTCAGCAGATGGTAATAACTTTTTACCAAACATTGCAGAATTAGACATTTACTGAAAGACACATGCTTACTGCATGGTAACCATGTGCATCTCTTGCTTGACTAGCACTGCCAAAACCTTACACTGTCCTGGTTTGCATTTGCCTCAACTTCAGGTCCAGAATGCAACACAGAGTGGGGCTTGCACAGATTTCTCATAGTAAACTTGACATTGCACAGATTTAAAAGCCTGGATGCTCAAGTGTAGGCAGCAAATACTGTAAAACCCTTTCCTCTGATCTGCTTACTAATGACAGCCAAAATTGCTGGTTCTTTGACTGGGAGATGTCACTGTGTTTAAGAAAGTGGACCAAGTACTATGAATCTCTTTCTGGAATTTCAAACCTTATGCTTCGTATTGTAGGATTTTTGAATCCTTTCCAAGTCCTGATGGTGAGTGCAATGTTGATGGCAGGAATGCACAAGGAAACAATGCTAAATGCTTTCTGCATACCACGTATACAACCCTACACACCAGAAACCCAGCCTTAGAATTCAAGCCATAGCCAAACAGAAAAGACAAGAAAAAAATTGCATGGGCTTTAAGAAGTTAACATTTACAAAATTTAAATCCTGATGTAGAGAACTTATGTCAGAGAAAAAAAGGTACTAAATAAGAGTCTGATTTGAATTCTGTAACAACACTGATAGCAAAATACAAGAATAAACCTCAGGAATTTAAATTTGTCCTGTCTTTTGCTTCTCTAAATTATTTAGCACTCTACAATAAATGATGAAAATTTAAAAAAATGGAGAAGAAAGTTGCCATATGAGGAAAGCAACGAGAAATGTTACTTCAGCAGATGGCTGCTATTTAGTTAAAACTTTCCTTCCCTTATACCTAGAAATGAATGTTTGTTTTGCAGAAAACTTATAGAGTATTCAAGGTCAAGTTAAATTATAACAATTTTATTCTGTACACTTTGTATTCCTTTTGTAGAAAAAATGTTAGTACTATTTATCAGCAATACGATGATGGATGAGGCTGAATCCTAAAGTGTATCACAAGCTGGAGATGAAAAGCATCATATAAAACTGATGACCATGTAAATACTTACATGCTAACGGCATAGCTGCTTGTACAGAATTTTGGCAGCTGCTTATTAAAGAAATGGACAGGAATGTCATTCCTTTCTGCTTTAGGATCCATGTTGTGCCTGAATTAAGAGTTTTTGGGGGAAGAAGAGCATTCCAGGGAGGAGCCAGTTATGGGGATGAAAGAAATATGTGCTGGGAAGATCCACATGAGAGCAGCATCAGCAGGGCTAGAGGGAGGGATTAATTGACGCTTGGTGGAATTAAAGCCTTTTCCACATATTTCTACTTAGGACATCCCCCTACTCTGCTGAATGTGTACATGCTCGTGCCTGTCTCTGCCTTTTCCCTGAACAGACCAAATGATATGAGTGAGATTGCAAAAGAAAATACAACATTAAGATGGAACTGCTAAGTAATGCAGCTGTGGAATTCTGCACACAAATTTCTTGCAGAGTTTTAGTGCAAGAGTAGCATTTCTGTATATTCATAAAAGTTTCATACTTTGAGATAAATAAATTGATTGAGCTAAGCCACAAATGTGTGCAGGGGAATGACCAAACCCTCCAGAAAGAGATTTTACTAAAAATGAATGAATGAATTCATGAATGAATGAATGAATGAAGCAGTGCTTTATAAGCTAAGCACCCTGCTCTTGAGAAAACATACCTACAAGTATGAAACTGTATTGAAAAAGGGATGGTGGAATAGGCTCCTTATTCTTTGAAAGGAGATATTTCACTTCAATGACTGAGTCTGGTGCATCTGCCTCAGGGTGGGAATTCCTCACATGGAGAACCAGAATCAAGAACATCCAGATGGAAATTTGTGACAGAAAGCAAAGGTAACCTAGCCAGTCAAAACTGCCCTGGGGGACAATTTGTTGCTCAAACAGTGTGGGCTTAAGACTGAATGCTGAATGAATAGGAAAAAATAATAACCATTCAGATATATCTTACCTTACTTTTTAATAAAAACAAATTTCTACTTTATTTGAAAGGATTTTCTTTATTTGAAGAAATAAGTAAATAAAAATCAGGCAAAATATTAAAATATGTTGGGGGAAGCAAACTTTAACAACTCCACATGTTTCTAAGATATTACTAAAAGATGCCAAATCTGCTGAAATACAGTGTAAGATTTTTGTGTGTATTGTGCATTGCTCAACACTTCAGATAATTCAGTGTTCAGGCATTCTAATGACAAACAGACTTGATTAAATGAGAAAACAATGTAAATGTCATTGGAAACTACTTACAATATTACCTTAAAAAAATCATATCCACACACAAAAAGTAAAATCCTTTTGTTTAATTTTGTTTTGTTTTGTTTTGTTTAAAAACAATATACCATAATGTTTTGAGTGAGCAGGGCTCACAACATCAATTTATATCACTATTTCATTTTTCCTTACTATTATAAAAATTCTAGATGTTTAGCATGTTTGAAAACCAAGCAATATTTGGCGCCTAACTTTAGAAAATGATGTTTTGTCATTTTATGTGTGATTTCATTACATGGTAAGCTAAAGAAATAAAAAGGCCCCTTTATAAATATAGGATTCAATATACAGCATATAGCTTTTAATTTTTACAAGTATTTCTCTTACACTCAGTTGACCTTTCTGTTGGATTTCAGTACTTTGCAACTTAACACCTAACTTATTCTGTGATAGCACAGCAATGACTGGAAAAAGTTGAGACTTTTCTTGTTTATTATAAGGAAAGAGCAAAAAAAGGTAAAAGGCCTGCATAAGCATTTATAAATTGATACATTTAACTAGGACACTTTTTTTTTAGGTCTACCACTTCTCTTAATGAAATGTGTTTCTTCATTAGATTCAGCGTAGTCTCATTCAAAAGTCTAGAGAGAAATGTGCTCAGAAGAAAATCATTCCAGTGTAGGAACAACTAACTTGGAGTTCTTTGGGTAAAACAAAGAGAGAAAAAGGAAGGATATTTCACATCTTTGCAAAGATCCTAGCAAAGATCTAGTGGTATGTGAGTTTTACCTGCTGCCCTTGGCATGGCAATGTTAAAAAGCGATGACTGATGAAAACTGTTGTATGGTGAAATGCCTGACTGAAGAGGCACGTCTTGCAATGTCCTCATGTCTCACACGGCAGCTCACTGAAGCAATTGAACAGCCTGTTCTGTGGTTAGTTGACATTCTGAACTTGTGACCCTTCGGTGCATGCTCTGTCATAATTAAAAAAAGATTTTCAAACAGTTTCTACCACTGCATCCAAAGACTATATTGGCTACACAGTCAGTAGAAATTCTTCTCTCAGCCATCTCCAATCTTACTCCTCATAGGAAAAAGAAGACTTTTTCTACAGTTTTAAAAGCAAATTTTCTGGGAGCATGGTATTTACAAAGCACCTTACTTTTAGAGATGGCAGTAAGTACCATTCATTATCAGTCTGTTAAATGTAATAGTTAAATGTGTCTTCAGGGGCAGAAATGATACTTGTAACAATTACAAGATTGGTCACCCTTTAAAGATGCCCCGTAATCTCAGTTGACTGTTTAATTTGACATGTGGGTCATATAAAGTTGGGGTTTTTTTCAATCCTGGGTTTACAGTCTTTGTATGCCTAGATAGGCACTAAAACCATGGTAGTGCAGATGAGGAATTTTTACTGATACAGCACTAATTATGATTTCCATTGGAGAACATCTGTACTTCCCATCTTGGTGGATCAGTGTGGAAGGAGATCTGTCTGTTTACAGACACTTATTCACCTTGTCCTCTAGGCATGATTCTGGGAGCACTTAATATTTTTATATAATCGTAAGAGCTCAGTTCAACAGTTCTTATCCTGACAGCTTCTGTTGTACAACCAGAAATATCTATGTCCAGTTGATATGTACAAAAGAGCTGCAAGAAACAAGAGTTGAGGCAGAATGTCTCAGTTATGTTGTTTCCTTCCATTATATTATAAAATTGGGTTTGCAGCTTTTCACAATTCCTGTGCCAGTGCACCCCACTGGATAATGGGAGTTAAAACCCACTTTTAGACCACTGCTATTTTGAACATTCAAAGGATGACTGATAGTTTCCTTAATATTCTTAAGTGATTATGCACATTGACAGAGAGGTTACTCATCTGAACTGTAAGGAGGTGAGACCAGCAATATATCTGTGGGGGGAGTTCTGTGCTAAAAAGCAATAGAAGCAGCATTTGTCTGCATCTGAAAATGAGAGATAAGGGGCACATGAAGGCAATAAGAAAATCTCCTAACACTGCACAAAAGACAGCAGAATGTAGCAGGCAAACAACATGCAGAAAGAGAGGATATGTAGCTGAGAAGAGGAAGAAGGCTTTCATTCTTATTGCTTACCTACTGTCTTGGGGTGACTTTGTGATGTGTATCCCCTATCGCTGCCCCATGCCCAGAAAATAATTTTGTGCCTTTCTGTGCCTTTAAACTGAGCCCGAGAGGGGGGAGAGACAAAACAGAGGGAACTTTCTAAGCAGTTTGTTTTCATGTTTTCAAGGAGACAGAGACAGCGACAGCTCTGTGTGCAGCAGCAGCAGAGCGAGAGTGGGGAAAGTGCCCTGCTTGCTTTTGGCCAGTTTTTCAACTCCTTTTTCTTTCTCTGGAGAGAGATGGAGAGTTGAACTTTTGTTTTCCTGGGACTTTTTTTTTTCCCTTTTTTTTTCTCCGCTGGACAGTTTCAACATCAGAATACATTGGGAGGACTTTCCACCAAGGCCTTGACCCTGGAGGTGGGCACACCACCCTGTCCCAGCTCCAAGGAGGGGGAGAGAGACTACGAAAGGACTCTGAAATTTTCCCAGGTTTCTCTCAGCAGAGCGAGAGATTTTATTATTTAGCATCATTATCCTTTTCCTGTGTGTTTGTTAAATAAGTAGTTTTTATCTCTTTCTCTTTCATTTGAGGAAAATTTATTTTTTCCCTAACCTGGTGGGGGAGGGATGGTTGTAACCTGCCTTCTTTCAGAGGATATATTCTAAATTTGGCCAAACCGGAACACCTACGCTCTGTCCAAAAACTTTGCAACCCTTTGGAAAGATTCCTGATGACTTTTGGTTGCTCTTTTTTATGGGTTTTTTAAACAATTGGGATCTCTTGCTTTTACAGTAAGATGAATGCTAAGCCAGGCCACAGAGTCTCCATGTACCTTGAAGCAAGAGATTGAATCATCTGGCTGGTGCATGGAGTTTATTCCTTGGGACAGTGAGGAGCTGTAGGACACTCTGTATTTGCTGGACAAAGGTTTATGGTGTACTTCTGTGCTTACCACTCTACTTTTTGACTCCACAGTACAGCAGAGGGAATATTAATATCTGAGCTGTGGTTTTCACCATTCAATTATTGGAAAAAAGGTAAACACTTCTGACTGTTGTCTAAAACCATAGCAAAAGGGCATGTTGAATAATTTGTTGAAGTGCGGCTTCAGCTTGGGAGAGCTTTTCTCTGACAGTCGGCACAGGCTGTCACACAGCACAGGTGGCTTCAGGAGGCACTCCCTTATCATTTAAGGCAAGCAGCCGTGACCTTTGAAAGCCTGTGTCAATGGACTAAAAATATACACATTTAAATGGTTTCAAATGAGAACTGTAATACAATATTTATATGGAAGTAACTCCAAAGACACCAAAAGACCTAATTGTCAATAATTCCTAGGATCTGGAATTTAAACCAGACTTTCTGTGATGCAAAAGCATACTGAGCCACTTGGCTTTCTCTGTCTTCATAAAGCCCTTGAACCCCACGCCCCATAGGTATAATAACTTTGATTTCACTGAACATATGCTACCTAACTGTGATGTGCGTTAGGAGTTCCTAAGACAATGCTTAGAAGAAAGTTACAGACTGTTTATCAGAAAAAAATTCCTTTTGTCTTGGAACTGCCCATTGCAATTCTATCCTTGCTAGAACTGCCTAACAGTTTATTCAAAGATCACTCTTTATTAAATTCTATTTGTCATTTTTCCACTTGAGTCTTTAACTTCGTTCCTTCCATCTTTGACTTCTATGGGATTTTGTTTCAAAGAAAATGTCTTGTCTGTAGTTAGTCGAATGATAAGGCAGGAGGCAGCAAGCGTACAAGTGAAAAAAGATATCTTGGAAGTAAAAAAAAAAAATATTGCTAAGTAGGAATCTGCTGGAGAGCTCTAATATGACCAGGAAAAGCACTGCTGGAAAAAATTCAGGGAAGGAGAAATAGGGACTGGTGCCAGGTACTGTAAGTGCAAAGATTTGGGATAGATGTGCAGCCAGTGAAGTGTCAGTGCCATTGGTGTGGAAAGTAGCCACTTAAAGCTGTGATGTGGCAGGGGATCAGAGACTACTGCTGCTGCAGCTCCATGCAGGGAAGAAGCTACATCACGTAAGAGTTGGAGTCTGTCACACAGGCTTGAAGACTTGCCTGGGTTGTCAATCAACCTTGCAAAAAAAGTTCTCTGCTGCTAGATGACTGTACTCTCTTTAAAATCTGGAGGCATTTTTGAGGGATAACTCTGCCTTTTTTCTCACCACCCTGCCACCCCTCTTGCCTCTCCCCCACCAACAAAAATAAAAGGAAAACAGGAATGAGATGTCCATTTTAGTTTTCACAAAAATGTTAACTTTGTTTTGATTGGATCATCAAAGAAGAGACATTGTTTAAGCCTATTTTAAAATGTGCATAGTTTTGTGTGGATTAGTGGAGCCCAGATGATGAAAATGTCTATTTGCATAGGCTTCCAAATGGCAGGATGTTTGTCCAGATTTGTTTATGGTAATCATTTCCGCTGACCTGTGGATTTGTATGCTTGAGCTTTTATTTAAAAGCCAAAGGCAGAAGCTGACTTTGTTGTCTTGGACAGCTGACTGAAAACATGAATTTTTTTCATAGTCAAACATCTCCAATGCCTCTCTCATCCTCATTTGGGGCTGAATTTCATTCTTCTGTCATTAAATGCCATGGAGAGGGCCAGCAGGGTTGGGGAAATGACTATACCCATCCTTTTATTACTTTGTTTATGAAATTACCCAAGACTGATTCAGATTTTTAAGGTTTTAAGGGCTTGAACATACAGTATCATCATTGCTTATTTTCCAGTGAGGTCTATGGGAGCTTACAGAAGGTGCCAGATTTCAGCTTTCACCCTAAGTAAGGATGATAATACAATTTCGAACCTACTCATCAGCATATGACAAGAGAAAAGAAGTACCTCAAACACATTCTTTACTGATATTGTACAGATATAAACATTTCAGTGTATGCATAAGAGTGACCACAAAATTTGGAGGCAAATTCAGATATTGGGAAGCAATACGAGGTTTGTGCATCTCTGGAAATAATCAAGAAATCAACTGAAATGCTTTTGTGAAAAAATCTGTTTAAATTGACAGGATTTAGAAAAGACCTTCAGGTTTTTGAAAGCCTGTCTGAAAAACTGACTGACTAGAAGAATTCAACTTATTAGTTTATCCAGGGCGAGGTTGAAAAGTTCAGCAGGAATCTCTTGCAAAATATAATACATGACTCATAAACCTAGGAGAAAAAGGACAGTAGAGTTAAATTAACTCTCACTCACAGGAAAAAGGTTATCAACACTTTTAAAATTTAGCACTTGCTATTTAACTGGTGTTGGTTAAAAGCTGATACTAGATACTACTTAGGCATGATATATATAAATAAATACATAGGTATACAAACAAACAAACAAATATATATATAAACATATATTTTTTGTAAAGAAGTATACATAGATGTGTCAATACATATCTGTATACCTAAACATTTAATCTTTAATTGATAATGCTGCAAACTCGTGGTGTTTAGGTGACATTGTCTCTGGAAGAATTATACGTCTACATTGTCCTTAGCACTCAACATAAGTAGTAGAGGTAAACATATATGTGACATACTACTATGCTTAGGACAGATAATAGACAAAATTAATTAGCACAAACTAGTAGAACATGGGACTGCAGATGCTGCCTAGTTAGAAGGATAGCTGAAAAGTTACCACTATCTAAGCAATTTATTTTAGATATATTTTGCACTATAAGATCAAAATCTGTCTGCAGAAGATGTTTGATTCCCGTATATTGGGTTTTTTTCAGCTTAATTATTGGCAGCCATCTTCCTTTACCCCATATTTATCAAGTTTCAAACCAATGAGAAAGGGATTACGCAGTGCATATGGTTAAACTCCTGTTTTCCAATTCAATATAACTGGGGAGAACTCAAAGAAGGAAAATATTGATTTCTAAAAGTTTTTCCTGTATTTTCAGTGCCAGATTATTGCAAGGGGGCTCCAGACACTTTTCTTTGTATTTTGACATTTGAGTTCAGAGCTGGTTACATACTTGAATGCCAAGAGCCAATAAAAACAACTAAATCTGGGATGCATTAAGACTATAAAGGCACAGGTACTGGAAAAGCTGCAGCCATTGTGCACAGCCATGATCTACTGTAGGTTTGGTTGTAAAATATTATGTTTATCATGAAGGGTATTATGTTAGTCACTATAAACCTGATAATTTATGGAATTAATTCAAAAGATATTCATTACTTATCCTAGAGAGAAGAGAATTTGTGATGTTTTTTCTTTAGATCTGAACCAGTTGAGATAATATTGCAATACTGATGTAGCTTCTGTCAGAAGGCACATTGCTTTACACTTAATACAGAATATTTATTTTCTCTATTCTATTTTTCCATGTAATTTCAGAAAAAAAATCCTAATTCCTTTAATATCTATCATTGTGAGATGTGTATCTATCAAAGATGATTTTTCATGAATGTTTTATTACAATACTGGACGTGGTTTAATAATTTTTTTGAAATATCTCCTTTGTTTTTTGTAATATGTAGGTATGTATTTGTGTCATGTGTGCATGCAATAAAGCTCTTTAAAAGCACATTTCTCATTGTGTTAGTAAACCTGCCAAGTAGTTCAGCCTGGACAGCATTAAAAAACTCAAACAAGCACAACTAATAAAAAAACAACCCCCAAGCAAAAACCCCAAAACCGCAACCCCCAAACAAACAAGCAAAAGCCACAACACATCTCCCAAGTAAAAAAACTCCCAACACTGTACTTCAGTCTTACCCTTAACAGACATTCTGCCTATGAATCGCTAACGATGCAACCCAAAACCTGTAGAAAACTGCTGTTGCCTCAGCAGCAAACTGTCTCTGAGCCCTGAGGGATGTGTCATGAAGAGGACAGCAAATGCAAGAGCAGCTTCACAGAGATAAAATCATTGTATCTGGAATAAAAAAAAACAGGTTACAAGCAAAGCTGTTGGTGTACTGTGTAACTCTCATGACTGTTCTTCTGGAGTGCCTTCAGAAATCAGTGTGCAATTAACATACCAAGCCTTTTGGTCGATTCCATATGGAAGGTCTTCCTGTCTTGTCCTTGACAGTGTAAGTATCTGGATAAATTCTAGGGAGATGCCTTAGACCCTTGTCAAATTTTTGGCCATCTGAACAGTGCTCTTGCAGGCTTGGTTATGCTGGTCTGGGTGTACGGTGCACATTGGACAATTAGCTGCGCAAAGCCATTTTAAACAGGTAATTAAAATATGTTGAGGAGCTGGGAATCAGGACAGGGAAACAAAGAAGGGTGCAATCAGGGAATGTTGCATAGCATCGTGTTATTTATAAAGGGGAGATTATAGCTAGAGTATTTGCTATAACAAGAAACATGCACTCTGAGAGTCTATAACCCCAAACCAAATTAATATTGTATTGGAAACAATAGTTGTGTCTATGCACTGCTAAGGTATTAAGAAAACTGGACAACTTCCTCAACAACTATATTGAAAAAGCTGAACTTCAGGCATCTTTGCGCACCTATTATTGTGAATGAAATTAAATGGAAGGTTTCTGCTAGAGGTTATGCTATCAAGGGGCTGTAGCATCACAAAGCTGGAGAACTCCATCCATTTATGAAGCAGGAAGCAATAGATTAATGATGTGTGTGTATGTGCTCCAAGAAGAAAATCTGGCTGAAACACTCCCCATCTGTGTCTTTCTTTAGTGATTTTCCTTGACAGAATCCTTACAGAGATTTGTGAAAAGAACATGCCTTCCCAACATTTAATCCACCCAGAAAAAGAAAAAAACCAACCCTATTAAATCAACACCTGCTTGAACACTGAATCTCTCCTTGTGTGCAGCAGAATTTCATCATTTTCAAACAGCTTCCCTTAATTTGACACTGTGTATTAAAATCAGTGATTGATTAATTTAATGTCTTCAAAAGCAAAAGAATTCTTTTGTTTTTAATTAGAACCTGCCTTTTTTAGATATTAGAATTTAGATCCTTCAGCTTTCTCTAATTTACCACTGTATTTTTGTATTTCTAAACATTTGCCAGTACATATATGGTCATGTCACTACCCTTCCTGGATTTGACATCTGTTTATATCACAGACTGTATGTTGCAGTTTTGTTATACTGGATGCAAAAGATATTTAACAAATTAATTTATTTCAGCTGTTCTAATGCCAGTTTTTCTTCATACAAGTACCCTGAAGTACTTTAAACAATACATGGGTCTAGTCCTTTCAGTCTAGTTCCAGCTGAATAATCCGTAAGAAAAAAGACAAGTTAGTTTTCCATTGTCTCAAGGATGTTTGAATAAGTAAGTCTATTGTGATTTGCATTTAAGATCAGGATTATACAAAAATATTAGATGCATTTTTTCACTTGAAAATAGCATACCAGAAAATTTTTCTACAGTGAGGCAAAGATTCAGAAAGATGTTTGGGCATATAATTCCTATTTCACAACCACAGGGTTACACCTATCAAGCACTTCAAGAATTCTGGCTACTATTCACTCTTAGTTACCCAGGACCCTGGTACCTGTTTGACATTTCAACTTTTCCTCTTTCTAGTCTCCCATTTTCCTTTACAACTACTCTAAGCTGAAACTTCAGTCTTGGTTTGTTTCCCCAGCTAGAGAAGTGCTCCTTTTCTCTGTAACTTCTAGTTTGGGTCATTGTCTTGACTCATGGAGAAAGAAAATATTAATTTATAAGTAACAAAATCCAATACACATTATTGAGAATATGCAAGGAAATTAAAACCTTTCAACATTATTTCATTTCAAGAAAAGAAGATTTTTATGGTCCACTGTTGAACGTGAGCAAAATCACAAAGACACTCTGGCTTTTCTATCTGGGTAATGGAATATCTTCCTGTACAAAAGTTTGTGATGTACTAACAATGTTTCAAGAAAACTTTAGAAGTGCATATATATATATGTAAGTGCTTTTTAGAAATACCTTTAAATAAAACATTGCGTAATTACTGGAAACAACAACTGCAATAGGCATTTCTAAGTATAATTCTCACTTCAAAACCATTCACTCAAATCCAATTGAATTTTGCACCATGTGATTAAGACTAAAAGAATCCTTGGTTCTAAGTTTTACAGGAAAACATAAACAAAACATAATTTTGCATGCCTAAGTCTACTACATAACAAACCATCTAATTAATTACATATCTAATGGAAAAACCGTTTTGTATAGATCGGTGGGTTATCTGTTGAAACACCATTGTTTCTGTAGCATTTTTGGTTACAGCTTTATTTGGGTCTATATGAATTTCATCTCTCAATCCAATTAGCTCCACATGCCTGTGATCCCTCCTGCTTCTTTGTTTACTGTTGTACAGTTTGCCTGCTAGGTGGAAGATGGGCCACCTAAAGCTGATTGCCCTGAACCATGTCTAGGACGTGGACATGGAAAGCATCCATATTCAACTGGAGTTCATTGTGATTGTGTTCCTTAGTGGAAGATGTCCGTGCCCATGGCAGAGGGGGTTGAGACTAGATGATCTTTAAGGTCCCTTCCAACCTTTAATATTCTATGATTCATTCCATGATTGGGGTACTGCAGTTGTGTAATACTTAGTAAATACTTGGGAACGCCATAAACATTAACTTCATGTTATCATTCATCCAAACCTAGGATTAGTGTGATCCGAAACAGATGAATGAGGAAAACAGCTACTGTTTTAAATAGCTCAATTCTACATTTTCCAGGCAGAAGACAAACTAGCTGTAAATCACAGTTGGTCAGTTTAACGTGGCCTGCGTGGTCCCATCAGAGTAAAACCAAACTCTGGAATCATTAGAACATAATAACATTTTCCATGGGTGTGGTGTTAACCCAGTCACAGGAATGGAGAAGCACGCTCTATATGCAACTTTAAGTATCATTGCAGATGATTCCCATGTTTATTAGAATGTGAAATAGATGATTAGTTAAAAAGGTGATGATTGCTTCATATTGAAAAGGACTTAATAAAATAAATTACTCCCACATCATTAAGCATTGTATTCTAACGTACTCTGCGGCTATTTTGGAAAGAGGGTGATTGTATTTACACAGTTGATACCAGAAAACTCATGAAAGGCATTCTACTCTCACTGCTGTTGGTTTAATATTATTATAGTTATTTCACATTACCAAAGATAATGAAGACCTTTTCCACACAAAAACTACTTACGTTTATTTATTAAAAATTCATATATTTCCTTAAGACCTAAAAGAGTAATTTATTAATTGATTAATGGATTTTCGTTAATACCCACCAGTGAAACTCTTCTAGTTTTTTATACCTCTTTCTGAGATTAAGAATCAAAGCAAAGTCAGAATGCTGATAATATCAATTTATATAAAGGCTTTTTATTTTCAGTACTATCCTCCCCTACGTCCTTAACTTGCACCAGTATTTTATTTGGCTTTGGAGAGGCTTAGACTAGGTCTCCACTGATTTTGTAGGAGTATCAAAATTCTGTTTTTATAATTGCTTCACTTTTTTTTCAGTATCTCATAAAGTTTACTGATCTATGTGTAGGAAATAGCACATAAATCCACAAACCACTGGGAGAGGCAGAGAAAAACTAATGGAAGAGTTGCCTGTTTTGGCTATTAACTAATTTTGTAGTTTGGTGGTTTTTTTAAAAAGTAAATAAAAATTGTGCAGATTAATTAATAGCAAGGCAGACTCTCCTGTGTGATTACCCTTGAAGCTCTTTTTCTGCATCTGCTTTTTTCCAAGATAAGTTTATGACCTGAATGCATGTGACACGACTGCGTCACATGGCACAGCTTTCTTTCGTCTTTTTCCCCCCCTCTGTTCAGCTATACTGTCCCATTTCCTTCAAAATACTTTCTATCCAGTAAGAGCTTAGCCATTGTCATCAACATTAGCCAAGGAAAAGGCAAAAATGAGAGAAAAAAATTTCTTGGTCTCAGTAGTGTTGTAGTAATTGTTCTAAGATGTGGCTTTTCCTCATAAAACTGCAGATCATAAAGAAAGATGGTATATCACATAGCCAAAAAAATAATCCAACATAAATATATGTACTCTATCAACCAAATTTGCTTTTATGCTCACGCTAGGAGTAGTAATGTAAAAAACATTGCTGGAAAACGCAGTTCTCTTGGAGGTTCCCTATTAAGTCCTATAGCTATCACTGAAAGTTTTGTGTCAGGATGCATTTCTGTCAGAAAACTGACATCAGCAGCAGATTTTCCCAGACTTTCTAAGAGATAATATTCTTTACTTTTCTTCATAGTTAACCAGAATAAGGTGCCTAACTCCACTGTTATTGTTCATAAATTATATTTAGGAACACATCCTTTGTTCGTAGGGTCTTCTTTACAACTCTTGAGAAAATTGTAGGTCAAGTAAATGAAATAGGATTTTGCCACTGTCTTTTATTGAGCCAAGATTCCACCCCCTGCATCAGCCTGTCAGGAAGGTCCTTTCAAATTTCTCTCTTATTTTAAAGGGGCTAAAGGTGAAGTCTGAGATGTTTGCACATGGTCAGAGTGCTGTCAAGGGGTTCTAACTTATACAATGATTAGACCCTTAATAAACAGAGGATAAAAGAGGTAAAAATTTGTGTCTGGATCCTCAGCTGTGATAATTCCTTGTAGGTGTGTATATTTAACCTCATGAAGACTCTCTCACACCAGCTGAGGATCCAGACAAAATATATTTTGACAGTATTATTTTCTCAATATTTACTTATTTTTTAAAGCAGATGACTGAATGGTAAGATGTGAATATTATATTTATTTTAGTTTTGAAAAATTAAACCCCAAACTCTTTAAATGTAGTAGTATAAGTCAGGGAGTAGATTCACAGATAAAACTGGTTTTGTCAGCTTTGTAAAACCTTTAGTAAAATGAAGAAGAGATTTTTTTTTTTAGGTTAGAGGTTTGAGGATGTTTTCATTGCAATAGATAAATATGAGTTTTAAAACAATTATATGCATGGTTTTATTTGATTTGTTTTGATTTTTATTCCTAGTGGTAGAACAGTGCAATAATGATATGGGTAAATGTCACCCCATTCTCACATACAATTATATTTATCCATCAAGCGGAGAAAGAAGTATTCTACTTCCTTTTGGCAAGCACACTGAAGAAGTTAAACAAATGAATCATATGTATAGAAGAATAAACTTGTGTAATTTCCATAATATAAAAAATTCATAAGTACAACATAAAAGGTAGTAGTTATTATTTTACGTGTGATATCTAAACAAAGCTTGCATGAGGATCAGTCCTTGGGCAAGTATATATTTTGGGTTGTTATTTTTAAAAAAGATGATTTTATAAAGATGAAGTAGAAAGTGTTGTATGTCTGCTAGGTAATGAGAACTTTTTGCAGGATACAAAGCTTAACATTTAAAGAGCATAACTAAATGCTAAAGAATTTACTGTATTAAGCTGTTTTCTAAACTGGATTTTTTTTAGATCACACAGTTTTATCATTGCATTTATATAGAAATGTTGATGAAATTTTTGCCATAGAAGAAAATTAATTTCAGTATTACATGAGGAGAGACTAATCTATGTTATTCCATATTTAGAAATAAACTAAAACCACAAATTTAAAAAAAAAAAATCCTATAACATTGAAAACAGCTGTTAAATTGATGTGGATGAGTGTTAAAGAAAATCTGGGGCTCAATAAGTTCCAGAATAATTTCTTATGCCTTCAGGAATGCAAAATGCATACAAATACAAAAAGAAGATTAATTTTAACACATGAATTTTAAAGGAAAAGTAAAAAATATAGCTAATTTAACCAAATTACAGGCATGTGTCTGATTGATTTAGTATACCATTTCTTTTCTAGAAGTGAAATTTTTTATATGAAGGGGTAATAAACTTTAGGAAAAATATTAGATATAGTTTATACTCTGTATTGGGATAAATGATCCTCTTTTCAAGAAAGAAGAGTTAGAATTATTTACAGTCTTTAAGAATTTTATATGTAGTCCTTCGGTGTTCCAGAAGGGGGCCACTACGAATAATCTTTTATTATGTCTGTTCTGTCTTAAATAAACTTAAACTTTGACTACTGTAGCTACTTCCTGTTACAGTTTGCACCTGTTATTTAAGTACCTGCATCCTTCTGGAGAGATGCAGCATTTACTGGCAACATTTGCATTACCCATTAGTACAGACATTAAGTCTGGGTTTGTAGATAGAGGTTTTCAGGAAATTTTGCTTCAGACTAGTTCCAGTTCAGTCTAGTGGAAAACACATCCATCTATGGCGGGAGCTCATTTAATGTTCTCTTGGAGTGCATTTTTCAGTTCAATTTCAGAAGAAAGGAATCCAGTTTGCATGTTCTGAGACTTCTCAGTTCATTAACCAAGATTTTTCTTTAAATGTGTAGCTGTGATCATTATCATGGAATCAGAGAATGGTCTGGGTTGGAAGGAGTCTTAAAGATCATCAAGTTCCAACCTTCCTGCCATAGGCAGGGATGCCACTCACTATTCTGGGTTACTCAGAGCCCCATTTAATCTGGCCCTGAAGAGTTTCAGGGATCTGACATCCACAACCTCTCTGGACAATCTGTTCCAGTGCCTCACCACCCTCACAATTAAGAATTTTTTCCTAATGTAATATCTAATGCAAAATTACCTTCTTCCAGTTTGAAGCCATTCCTCTTGTCCTGTCACTATAGGCCCTTGTAAAATGTCTCTCTCCAGGTTTCTTGTCATCTGTCACACATTAAAACTGTGCTAAGGAAACTTCTAGAAATGAAACACGTCTGGATGACTCCACCTCAGTGTTTGAGTCTGTGTCATAGTTTTTTCTAAGTTACTAATAAAGGTGTGCTGCTCTATGCCCTGACCCCACAGAAATACCTAAAGATTCTTTGTTTTGCTTAAAATCACTAAGGAGAAAAGAATGACCTATTTACTTGTTTATTTATTTATCACAAAGGAGAAGATATTCCAGTTAACATTTTTATCGCTAATTTGTCTTTTTTTCTCAGAAAGATCAGTCTTCAGTACAGCCATCTTCAAATGTTCAAAAGTAATGTTTTTCTTATCATAGCACTTTTTATCTGTGCTAAGCCTGACCCTTTGGAAAGCCCCATTCTCCACTTTCTCATAATGAGTTTTCTCTCCTTGCCTTCTTTAAAGGTTGGCTGGTCAATTCATAGCCTGATCTACATGCCAGAATGAGAGCCTTTGGTTCCTAGCATCTGTGCTCAGAGAACAGAAGGCAGCATGGCAAATCTTAGAGGGTCACGGCTCAGAATGGGTGACTCATTTGGGATTTATTTTATTGTCTTCAAAGATTTCTACAAAAAGTCTTGAGTAGGTTTTACTTTCTATTAGTCCAAAGAAGCACAGAAGTCAGGGAGACCACACTTGATGAATATATATTCTGTGCATTTTTTTCCACACACTGCATGTAGTTTTGTCTACACAGGACATTTTCCTCTTACCAAACTGGGTTTTATGGAACAACAACTTGGTTTTGGAAACACTGATTGCTGACTGCTATAAGGCTGACTAAAGAAGAAAAGTGAATTATGAACTTTTAATGATGATATTTTTACACATCCCCAGGAATATATGGTCCTGTGTTTTTCATTACATTATTTCCCACTGAGATCTATTCACACTTTAATTTCCAGCCACATTCCATCAGATTTTCCTCCAAGTGAACAGTTATTTACTCTGGTGAAAAGTGTTAACTCTTTTAAGTGGTATTATCACTTTGTACATGAGTCATCAATTAACACATAATCCTAGTTACTAAGGGTTTATTCAAGGGTTTCGTTCATTCTTTCTTTTAAGACTTTTTGTTAATGAAATGACATCTCACAGATATGTTTATATAAAGGCAGTTTAGGCGACAGATTTCTCCTTAAACTTCCTCAGGAATAAAAATTGCAGACCTCTATAATCACAGGCAACATCTACAGTTAACCATGTCTGAGTTCTCATCTGAGGTCACCAGATGTGATTCCCTGCATAAGATCTTAGTTTGTCTGTGACACATGTTGCATCCAGTCTTGTTTTCTCACACCATTCCTTTAACATCATTATCTCACTTTACTCATATGCATCACATGCACCTGTGATATTCCAGTATGTTTTCCATAAGGACCCCTACCTGCCACTCAATGTCCATGCTGAATTTGCTAGAAAATCATGTTGTTGGAAAAGAGAATTAAAGCCATCACCAGGAGCTGGTCACCGACACATTAGCTGTCTCTTTGATATGTCCTTACTTAATCACCAGAAACTGTCAGACTGGACAGATTTCTAGCCAGTGAGAATTATTACTCAAGAGTGGACTGCTGTTGCCCTTGGCTGTGAACATGGATTCCCATACCACTAATCCTTATCCTTGATGGCCCTCACTGAGATTTGCCAGGAGGCTTGGTATACACTGCATATGGCTGATATTTTCAGTTATCCTTTTTCAAAATCATCCTAGTGCTAATCCTAACTGCCCTCTGCCCAACAGGGAATGACCACCACTAACCCCAGCTCTCTTCCTAGCTACAGTGATACAGTGTGAAGCTGGTGCAGCTGCACAGCAGTTAAGGACCATTGCCACTTGCCTCGTAGGTCAGCCAGTTGAGGGAATATTTTCAGCCAATTTACTTTTTGATTCCCAGGGAAGGTGGAAATTAACTCCCTGCAGTGAGGATTAATAACTATTCAAACACATTGTGACACTCAGAAAATGGCACAGTGTGCCTATAGGTCAGTAGCTATTGAAAACACCTAAGCAATCTGCAAATTGACAAACCTAGGGTCAAGTGACATTTCAGTAGATCTTGTCACTCTAGCAGACTCCAGGATCCTCTGCTGTTGCAAAGCTTATTTCATGGTCAGGTAAATTTTTTCTTAGATCTTCTATAAATTTAGTGCTCCAAGTAGTGTTCAGGGCCTTCTTACTTTTAGGAATAACAGTGCCTCCCACTGATTCTGTAAAATACATTTGCAGTTTAAGGTGTACTTCAAAATATTTTAAGGAATCTCTGTCTAGAGGACCTTCAGACAAAACCATTTCAAGTCTTAATCTAATTCAGAAGTTTAACTCAAATATGTCTACCTCACCTTTCTCTCCAAAGTAAGACATTATAATTTATTTCCAAAAAATACTCCTCATCCTAAACTTGGGCTGGTACTGACTGTGATCAGTCAATATGTTGAATTTATGTTTTCTCACTGGAAGAATGAGTCCTGTTGCAATCAGAGTTAGGATTAGATTTGGATTAAATATTGGTAATATAAAAGCTTCAAGAAACCAGTTAATTCTTTTTTGCCTGCAAATTTTGGCATAGAGCTGTTGTCAATACTTTTTTTTAAAAAATGTGTATATAGTTCTTCTAATAATTACTCTTATGTTGGGGCTTGCAAATCTAAAACTTGAATCTAGTTTTTCTTTGAGATTGAGCAGCCTTCAGAGAGAAGACTGAAGAGGAGTCTGGAGTCAATTGAGGTCATCGGCTTATGCTCCCTTCACTGGATGGGTGGTTCCCTTGGCTAGAATTATTTTTGAGGTTAAGGTTTATTTGGGGGAATGCAATAACTGAAGAACCTATTTCAACATCTGGTCCCTTGCCCGCAGAATAGGGAAAAAGAGTTGTTTTAGGACAATACTTTTTGCTCTTTTTTTCTTATAATTTGTTCCATTATCCTGGTTAAGTTCAGCACTCGTGTTTGGGCTAGTGTTTGGGAATGTACAGATTGAAGAAGGCTACATGTCTCAAAATTTAAGAGGATATTAAGGATGACTGTTGCTTTTTGTCTGTCCTGTTTGCTGGAGAGCTGCAATCCCTGACCATTGCTAGGTTTAGAGTTAGGGCTGGACTCATGGTTGGAGAGCTGGAAAGTGAAGAGCTCCTTTGAATACTTGAAGCTGCACACTCTTCAGCATTATGCAAAGGAGTTGTAATGCCTGTGTGTTGTGTCTTTTTAAAGTTTTTTTTTTCAGTCTTGTTTTCTTGTTGGTTTTCATTACTGGGCAGCAGCAGTTAAGTTAGATTCAGGAAAGGGTAGCTTGAGGTGAATATTCATTGTCTGGCTTGGATTTGTCTCAGGTTGAGGCTAGAGTGGTTTGAGAATTTAAATGTTGCATATCTCATTTTGTTTCTGAAGCATTTGGGAAATTAGGTATCAAAAAGTGACTTGTGTGGGATCTAAATGTTTTGTTCACGTGTTTTCAGTGACTGACAGCCAAGGTAAAAGTAGGTTTAGACTGGAAAACCTAAGGACTGAAGTTGCTGCTCAGATTGTGTGGTCCTAATACCTGTAAGTAATAGGCATGGGCTAGAATTATTAGAATTAGGGTAGACAGCATAAATTATGAAGAGCCATACTGTTTATGATATAACATAGAACTTCAGAGATTGGTGTCTATCATTAAATATCATTAGATTATTTTCTTTGTTGTAGTTAGATACGGTTTAGTTTAGATTTAGGCATAAAAGCTGAATAGATCTCTGGTGACTCTCCTGTCTCACGTCCATGTGTATTTTCCTCTCTCTCACCTGTAGAGATTAATTCCCTAAGTTATTAAAAGGTAGTTGTTTGGTACTGGTACTTTTATATTTGTGTGATGTAAATAAAGACATGTTTTGTCAAACAGTTTCCTTTGTATCCTGCACATATGCTAATTCACTTTTGTGATCCTTTTGGGAGGCTAGCTACCCATGTCTCTTTGAAGAGAGTTCAGTTCCAAAGATACGTATCTCTGCAATTTGATATTGATCTGTACATTTTGTTAAAGATAAGATGGGTAAGTTTGGGCAAGATTTGTCTCCTTCTGTTCTACACACCCCCTCAGATTTCCTCATGAATTCTTCAGTTCTTGAAACACAAATTCTCATTGTTCTAGAAAAAACAGTGCTTTCCTTATCACGTTGCAGGGCTCACTTTATTTCCTTTTTTCTTTCCTGTGCAGTTTTTATTCCCTCTGGTACCCGTGCACAGGGATAGATACCCAAAGACACATCTAGCACTGTAGAGTTCATAAAAAAAAAAATATTTCCAAGAAATATCATAGAATCATAAAATCTTAAGGGGTTGGAATGGATCTTTAAGATCATCTAGTCCCAACCTCCCCTCCCAAAGGCAGAGGCATCTCCCACTAGACCAGGTTGTTCAAGGCTTTATCCAGCCTGGCTTTGAACACTGCCAGGGTTAGGATGTCCCCAGTTTCTTTGGGCAATCTGTTCCAGTGTCTCACCACCCTCTCAGTAAAGAATTTCTTCCTAATATCTAACCTAAATCTCCCCTCTTTCAATTTATACCTATTACTCCTTGTTTTATCTCTACAGTTCCTGACAAAGAGTTCCTCTCTGTCTTCCCTGCAGGCCCCCTTCAGATACTGGAAGGTTGCTATGACGTCTTCACACAACCTTCTGTTCTACAGGTGAACAGTCCCAGCTTTCTCAGCCTATCTTCTATACATCTGTGTGTTACAAGACTTCCTATTCTGTACAACACTTGTTGACTGTCTGGAGTGTTCTTGGTTCCTTTCATG
Source organism: Corvus hawaiiensis (assembly GCF_020740725.1). NCBI lineage: Eukaryota > Metazoa > Chordata > Aves > Passeriformes > Corvidae > Corvus > Corvus hawaiiensis. The sequence goes on from NC_063215.1 coordinate 32,380,661, forward strand.
CAGTGCCTCAACATCCAGGGCTATGTTTATGAATAAATGTCTTGATTTCTGGCTCCCAGTGCAAGTAGCACAGCACCAGTCACAGTCATAGAGTTAAGTCTTCCCACTCTTGCCCCACAGGGTAATGCAGCAGTCCCTGCCCCACATTAACCTCTGAGTTGTATTCACACATTATTTGCAATAACAGGGGATATAGTACAGGAAAGCTCCATGACTGTTAAGTATTACATAAAATGGGCAATTTCATACAAGCACTCTATCCATGCCTTATCCTTTCTTAGCTTATTAGCATAGACACAGCCCAGATGTCCTTTTCCCACAAGGAAAAAATGAGTTTCATCTTACCATTACTCACTGGAAATATGTCAGTGGAAATAGACATCATGTATAAAGTTGTGATAATTGCTTTAAGAAATAGCTGTAAAAAAACTGAGAACTTAAAAATGGAATTTAGAAAGGGAAAAAATCCTTTCAACAGAAGCAGGTACAGACAGTGGCATAAGTGCTAAGATTGTCAGCAATTTCAAGTCCCAGTGCAAACTAGTCCATGATCCATGATTTGTACTCAAGATGAATCAAAGTGACCCATGCAGGCAAAGGAAGGCTTTGCTTTATTTTATTGCAAGTTAACAAGGTCTCCGAATTAGTAACAAAGGATTTTTTGGAATGGTTTCAAGCATTAAAAACAAAGCAAATCTTGGATCCAAAAGTCTATCCATGATAAGAGTGGTCAGAATACTAAAGGCAATTTCTTTCTCTGCATTCTGATAAAATTCGTGGTAAGGAGGTGTTTTGATTTGAAAATAGCAGCTGTTTATCTACAGAACTGCAAATGAAGACTTTCAAAATGTCGGGACCCAAATGTATTCTTTGGAGAGATTAGTGTGGGGTTTATGGTGTAACAGGGAAGTTTATTTCGCCACTGCATTTCTTTGATCTTGCGAGTGCTTTCACAACCCCTTTTCTCTTTTTCTTTCGTTCAGTCATGAGGCTGTAAACCCAGATTTATGATGGTATTAGTGTTTTGCCACAGAATGATTGGTATTTCCCAGATTCAGCCTTGTGGGATAAACAAGAGCAACTAAGAAAAAAATTGTCTGAAATGGATGTAATCTTTTTTAAAAGAAAAAGATTTTAAATAATATTGAAATGGCAAAAATTCAAATCAAGCCAGGTGGGATGTTTGAAAATACTATTTATATTGAACATTCTAAGTTTTATTTTTGATGAGGATAATTCTCCAAGATTGTCAATTTTTCATTTTTATTTCTGAAAGATTTTATTGAGAATTCAGTAAACTTGAGACTGTACTGAGAAATTTATACAAGAGGACAGCAATGAAGCCTCATTTATTTTAACTGCACTGTTATTCATGTACCTTTATGTTCAGTGATGATATTGTTTGTACATACCTAAATTTGAATCCTCAAGAAAAAAAAAAGAAATTTTGGAATTCTAATGGAATATTTGAAAACTTGTGTTCCCATGAACAATATGTAACAACATTTTCAAAATCATATTCTGTGAAATGGACAAGTTCCAGAAAGTTTTTCAGTTAATTTAAGATAGAAAACCAAATCTCTGGAATAAGGTATAGGAATTATGCTGGACTATAGTACAGGAAGCCCTGCCTTCTTTGAGTGACAACACATATATAAAAACTGATTAATAAGTCCATCTGAATAAACACTTGAGTGTCTTTCAAAGGTGAGGAAGACTGCTAATAATGTTTCTTGCAGTGAATTTAACCTTACATTTATCTTTACCTTTAAATTTATAAATATAGATATTTATATATAAAATGTTGGTTCATAATATCTTTTTGTTTCCTGGGATGTTTGAAAAATATGTGGCTTGAACTCTGATTCAAAATAGTATTTGTTTTTGAAATTTTTTTTTACTTCATTGCAGGAGGGAAATTCCAAATTCAACCAATGCTGTAATACTGTTTTGTCCTTCTCTTAGATATACTTTACTTTTGGCTCATCTGCATCCCTTCCAGTATTAATGGAACCAAAGACAGTGTGAATTATTGATGTTTCATATTCTTTGTCTTGAATTCTTAGCAGTTATACACATATGAAAAGACTGATGATGGCTGTGAAGTCAGGGACAAGATTTTTTTTTTTCCCCAAGACTCATTTGCCAAAGAAAACACTCAAAAATCCCTGCTCTGCTGAATGGGAATGGTACTAGATCAGGAAATTAACAAATATGTAAGAAATGTTTTTTAAAAGAAAATAAATGGATTTCATACACTTTTTGGAATTGTACAAAGTAAAAATGAATGTAACCACTTGTCTGAGTACTGATAAATCCACTACTAACAGTCTGCCCGATCTCTTGGACACTTACTTTCCTACAGTTAGACTGGAGTACACACCTACAGTCTCTCCAGGGGTTATCACCCAATGTCTGCCATGAAGATGGCTCATAAAAGCAGCCACTCAGAATTCATAATTTCCATCTAGTAGGAAATCCCACAATTAACCAGAAGATGTGATAAAAAAACCCCCAAACAAACCTAAACACCTAAGTATTTATTTTACACAGCATTAAACTTAGATATGAGTAATATACCATTCCAGAACGGTGGAAGAAAAATAATTTTACCAATATGTTTTTTATGTTTTTCATAAATGAGATGTTATTTTCCTAGCATTTTATTTTTAATAGGCAAGCATTTTCCTGTGGACAAGTATTTAATCAGCTTCACTCATGAGAAACAGTTTCTGAGAAATATAAATCTCATAACATTTTTTGATTGATGATGACATTTTTAATGACAGCTAAAATAAAATTAATTAAAGGTAATTCCAAAATCACAGTGCAATAACCTGCAGGTGAGGGTGAGTGCTGAATAAACAAGTATGTGTCTTCCATCATATCATATCATATCATATCATATCATATCATACCATATCATTTCACATCATATCTAAACTTTTTAAGACACATTTTGATAGGTGAGATGAATATTATACCAGCTAATTGTAACTAGGTTTTAAATCCCAAATAAAAATCTTAGCAAGTAAAGAGAATAAAAAGTAACCCTAATATTACTGTTCTAAAGGAAAACAATAACAGGTGAGTATCAACTAAGATCATCTGTCTTAGCCAAAAAGTATCTAAGCTAGAAGAATCTCATCAGTGGTAAGTAAAGGGGAAATCTAAAGAGCAGGATTTGTAAAGGCATTAAAAATACCAGAAATGATACCCTCAATTCTGAATTTAGGGTAACTTAACTTTAAATTAACTTAAAGTTCACTCTCAAAAATGAAAAGGCCCACATGAACATGCACACTAACAATCCACTCACTCCTAAAATAATTTTCGGGTGTAATTGCAGAGAGAAACAAGAGCATTACACATTTAGTTAATCAATAATCCAGAAGATGCTTGTAGAGTACAAAGATCATAAGTTAAAGTAGGCCTCACAGATATTGCTTGTGTTGCAGGTTTTAAGTCAGACTAGTATTTCAACCAACTGAAATATGTGCCTAGATATATGGTCCTGTGACAATGTCAGTAGGCAAAGATTACAAATAAATGAAAGAGTAGCAATAGTTCTGCACAAATGAAAACCAGCATGGTTTGTTCTTTACAAAAAACCAGTTTTTGCAAGAACATAGAAATTCTGTGTACGAAGCTAAACTGAAAAAAAGATTGGATTTCAACATCTGAAGACAATCTGATTTTATCCACATGGATTTTTTTTTTAAATATCAGACGATTTGAAATATATATGGTCAATTGCACAGAAGGAAAGTATCCTCAGATGATAGATCAGAAAATGTAAAACAATAAAGAAACTTCAGCTAATGTTTCAAACTAGCAAATTTCTTATGTTGCCCTTTTACTAGAACTCACCTCTGTAACTAAACTTAAAAAAATTATATTTTCTATTTATTTTTTTTAGACCCAAACACTCACATGTACTTATGTCTACTTAGGACTTCAGGAAATTTTCAGCCAATAGAATGTATTTAATAAATTATTTAACTTAAATGAAGCATCAGAAATGCTCCAAGTTCACAAAAGCCTATTCCATTCAAATGTTCACTTTAGAGCCAGCAATGCTTGCTAGAGCCTAGGCATTTCCTCTTTCATTAACATTTTCCTTTCTGCGGCATTCAGTGTAGAATTTCTAACTACTGTTCCTCATATTTTCTTGGCCTGCTTCTTGTATTTAATTTTCATTTGCTGCTAAATCATTCAGCTTTTTACTACTGCTGTATAAATATGTGTTCAACCTTTCTGCTTGCAGTCGGTGGAAACATGTATTACCGAAATGCTATCTGAAACACATCATGTTTTCCCCATATGTACCCTTGCATCCTGCTAGTTTTAGACCTCTGTAAGGCTGAAATTTTGTTCAAAGTTTGGGTTAGGATCTGGGTTTATTTTTAGGTAAAAGTATAATTCAGGCAAACACTGCGGTTGTTTTGGAAACATCTGTTAGTGTCTTCTGTGGACCTTTCTGTTAGACACAGTGCTGTCTCTGCCTGAAGAACATCAGAAGTACATTCCCAAAAGACTAGTATGTGTAAGTGGTGTATGAATAACTTGGAGGCTTTCTGTGACAACAAGGGATTATGCTAACTTGTCTCATGGCTAATTCTTGCTTGCCAGCAAAGCACTAGTGTTTGCCCATATGGGAATAATTTTTCCCTGAAGCCTGTCAGCTACCAGTGCTCAAACTGAACCTAGAATATTGGTGGGAAAGACACATGACCTTCTGTGAAGTGAGAATTTGTTTCACATCTCAGACACTTAAAGGACTTGTGTATATACAATAACTCTTTAAACCTGTTATTTCTGGAGAAACAGAGTACCCTCTCCTTCTAAAACTTGGCAGTTTTGCTTTTAGTAGACAAAATTAATGGAGAGTTAAAAAGCAAAGGCTTAGTTTTCTATTACAGAACTGGGGAAAATGTTACAGAAAAAACCAGGAGCAGGATCATTAACACACTGGGTTAGAATATACTTGCAACACTTCACCTGTCTTTCACTTGGGGCTTTTCCTAGATATGCCTTAGTCAGCACAGAGCAGGAATCACTGTGTTCTAGAGATATATTCACTCACATCAAATGCCCTAACCCTGAAAATCTGTCTCTTTCGTATGTCTAATAGTTATCTCATTACTCTTGAACACACATGAAGATTCAGTGTACCCTGGGAGCTGTATTTCCCCTTAAATTATGATTTAGGGAAATGAATCATAAGGTAACTTTGATTATTAATTCATATTATGAGAAGGAACATATAACTTCTTTTTCGTTTGATTAGTTGACTTCCTATGATATGCAAGAAGCTGTTTGGAACATTAATTTCTCATCTGTTTTACATTCTTGCTTAGGAATTCAACTGAATTAGGGTGTTAGCTGTCTCCTCCCTTCCCAAACAATGTGATGTCCACTGTGGAAACATTTCTACTTGGCTCTGTAAGACCTTGAAAAATGTGCAGAAGGAAAAATATTAATTATTCAACTACTCAGTTACACCACAGATTGTGACACATCTTTGTTTTCTCATAGCAATCCTTTAAAGCAGACAAATAATACGGATCAACTATTTAACACATGAATTACTTTTTCCAGATTACTCCCTCTCCTCTGCCTTTTTATTGACTGGGTTAATCCCAAAATTGCATCCTGTTAGTTCTTGAAAGGGATAGGCAAAGCATGCAAATTTTTACCTTGGCATTAGCATGAGGAGTAGGTACTTCTAAAAGCAAGAAAGATTAAGTGATACTCATAATCTTATACAAAATGTAGAACATTTCACTTACTTAGAACTTCAAATACTAAAAAATCAAAAATCCAACAAAAAGTAGACAGGAAGGAAACAGTTATGTACCTAGGACATTATGAATGTGTTTTAAAATATTTGGCACTGGAGTTTTCTTATTCCATGTCCCTGCTTATAGAATAACGTACAAAGAGCTACTAATTCTTCATCAAGTATGAAAAGTACTTCCATATATGGGTGTCTCTTGCCATGCCCCCTGAAAAGGGAGCTTGGTCATCTGATAAATAGAAAAAAAAATGAGCTTGAAAAGGGCTGCTGGTTATTTGTACTTCATGAACACCTGAAAGATGTAATACTGGATTTGCATAATGCTCTGTGTAAAAGGCAAGTTCATGTGTTCATGGCAAGTACCATGAGAAGATACCCTGGAATGGGATCATATGGAGAGGTGGTTTATATAGGACCACTGCTTTCTTGCTGTGCTCCTTTAAGTGAATATTTCTTAATGAATATTTATATAAAGATGAGACAGTTATATATGTATGTTTTCTCCACTTGTGTCAGAAATCTGTGATCTCTGATATTCTCAGAAGTCCCTAATAGCTGCCCTAGTCAGCAGCTTTTCTTCCTATTTGTTTCCTGCTGCAATGGTTGTAACTACAGGTTTGTACTTGAAAAGGAGTAAAATCATTTACAAACCAGTGGGACAAGAGCTCAAGTTAAGCCCTGTGTTTTGCCTGATGGAGTTCATTCAGTCTGACAGCTCATTAGCAAAAACTAGTCATTGAACTAGATCTGTCATCTGGAACTTCTACTGGGAATGGCAGGCAAAGACTTTGGGAAAAAGAACTATAAAAGAATGTTTTAGTACCAGAGGAATATGTCTTCTGAGTAGTTTGTTGCTTGTAAATGGAAAGAGGAGAGCAGGTAATAGCTCTACTATATAGAACAATAGATAGTGTTCACTAGCTCTGACTAGAAAGTCCTATAAATCTTGGCTCGTGGAAATCTCTGAGAGATTATTTGTAGGCAGCAAGTTTTATGAAAGGTTATAGACTGCAACTACATGGCATTAGATCTGATCACATAATTTCTTAACTTAAAAAGAGCTACCCACCAATTTTTTTTTCATTTTATGTAGCTAATTCTTCCAAAATTTGGCAAGGTTTAACAGAAAGATGAGAATGTCAAAACCATGGCTTATTGCACTAAACTTAGGATACCTCAGAATCACAAACACTTCACTAAAAAAATTGTGGGATAAAGTGAAATGCTGAAAGTTATCTAAATTTCTGTAACAATATCACCAGAGGTTCACCAAAGCATTATAGTTCCTTTATGACAAAATTTAATGTGGATTGAGTCCTGTGATGTAGAAAATATTTTTGTATTTTTAAATTCAGCTTTAATGTCTTGGGTTACATTGATTCAATTTTTTCTATCACACACAATTATTCAATTTGCCCACCTCAGATCATTAGCAAGTGGTCCCCAGAAGATTACACTAAAGTTATAGAGGTACTAAATGTGAACTGTGTGCCTTCAGTTGCCTTGATTTAAGAGCATACCATGCTGCTCTCACTCTTCAGGTGAACAGCAGTGCCACCCTTTGCCCCAGGGCAGTCCCAGCAGTCACACACTCTGCTCCTTCAGATTTTTCCCTGCCATCCCCAGACAGTTTCTGACCCTGGTTCACCTCACTGATCCTGACCCCCACCTGTAGGCTGATGTCCTGACCAAGCCTTGGCTTGTCCTCATCCCCAGGGAACTTCCTGATGGCTGGGGCTACCCCTGTGGCCCTGGCTGCCCTGCTCCTGCCTAGGCCTTTGGGACAGAGCCCTCTGATGTCCCAGGGGAAGCCCTGCCACCATCTTCCCCACAGGGAGCCCAAGGCCTCTGGATGAGAAAAACAGACATATGAAAAATGTTAAATTCCATTACTACATAACTGCACATTCAGTGGGGATCCTTGTAGGAGATGTTCCTTGTGCCCTGGTTTAGAAGTTTGCCATCTAGAGTAATAAAAATCCAGACATATATTTTAGCCAAAATGAATTTTATAGGAAATAGGAGGAATAAAACTAAACCTAAAATACAGAGTTGTCCATGAATCTTATCTAATTTGTTCAAAATAAGTGTTTTACTATAAACTGCACTAAAAATATCTATGTCTAATCAAAACCAGAAAAGCTTTAACTTCCTTACTTAAAAGAGGTTGACTGTCTTGATGAAAATTAATGAATATCACAGAATCCCAGAATATCCTGAGTTGGAAGGGACCCACAAGGATCATCAAAGACCTGCTCCTGTCCCTGCACAGGATTATCCCTGAGAGTCACACCACATGCTCAAGAGCATTGTCCAAATGCTTCTTGAACTCTGTCAGGCTTGGGGCTGTGACCACTTCCCTTGGGAGCCTGTTCCAGTGCCCAACCACCCTCAAAAGGGTGAAGAACGTTTTTCTGATATCAAACCTAAACCTCCCCTGACACAACTTCAGGCATTCCCTTGGATCCTGTCACTGGTCACCAGAGAGAAGAGATCAGTGCCTGTCCCTCCTCTTCCCCTCATGAGGAAGTTGTAACTGCAGTGAGGTCTCCCCTCAGTCTCCTCTTCTCCAGGCTGAACAGACCAAGTGCCCTCAGCTGCTCCTCACACGGCTTCCCCTCAAGGCCCTTCACCATCTTTGTTGCCCTCCTTTGGACACTCTCTAACAGTTTAATGTCTTTCTTACATTGTGGCACCCAAAACTGCCTCCAGCACTCGAGATGAGGCCACCCCAGTGCAGAGCAGAGCGGGACAATCCCCTCCCTTGCCCATCTGGGGATGCTGTGCCTGATGCACCCCAGGACACACTTGGCCCTCCTGGCTGCCAGGGCACTGCTGACTCATGTTCAACTTGCCATCTGTGGATATAAAAATGCTGCTAGCAAGGATTTTCTTGCTATTTTCTAAGTCCGTGAGAGACTTTTCTCTTTCACGAAGATAGTAGCAGAGTTCTGTAAACAATGAAACACCTGCAGCCTTGAAAAGTCTTGTTTATGGTATAGTAGAAAAATATTTTGACAATGGATGTTTTAGGACTGTAGCCAATCACCCCAAGGGGTGTCTGATCCTTTGTCCAGTTAGACTATGAAGAAAAAAGTCTATAAAAGAGTTTGTAAAATAGTTAAATGAATCAATCTTGCTGCACAATTCCTGCCTGCTGGATTTTCTCTCCTCCTGCCTACGACTGCGGGACATGGTGATATACCCTAGGGCTTTTTTAATACCATCGACTAGGTCCCTTTCCATGGCACTGCTTTCCAGCATCTCATTCCCCAGTCTGTCTGTACATCCAGGGTTGTCCCATCCCAGGTGCAGAATCCAGCACTTTCCCTTGTTTAACTTCATGTGTTTGGTAATTCCCCAGTCCTCTGATTTGTGGAAGTCTCTCTGCAGGGCCTTTCTGCCTTTAAGGGAGTCAAAACTCTTCCCAGTTTTGTATCGTCTGAGAACTTGCTTAGTATCTCTTCCAGCCCTGCCTCCAAGTCCTTTTTGAAGGTGTTGAAGAGCACAGGGCTCTTCCAGGAGCCCTGTGGAACCCCACCAGTGACAGGTCACGAGTCTAATGTCACCCCATTCACTGTAACTCTTTCTGCCCAACCCATGAGCCAGCTGCTCACCCATTCCACGATGTGTTTATCCAGCTGTGTGCTGGACATTTTGTCCAGAAGGATCCTGTGAGAGACAGCATTGAAAGCTTTACTGAAATCCAAAAAGATTACATCAGCTGGGTTCCCTTCATCAACAAGGTGGCTTACTTTATCATAAAATGAATTGTACATTCAATTTAATGCTTCTACCCTCTTCCTGTAAGGAATTTTATTTTCTTTACCTTGTCCAGGACAACTACTTTTTTTATTCTGGAGCTTGGGTTGGTCCATATGCCAACTGCTATTGCTCTTCCTGGGTTCAGCCCATTTGTGACTTGGATCTCTCCAGCTCCTGCGACACAGTTTCCAAATACATTTCCAATACAGCATTGCAGTAGCAGCCACCTCATTTACAGACTGAAGAATTTTATAGAATTTCCATGGCCATAATGGGCCGTATGGTATCAAGGCCAGGTAATGGGCCATGGCACTGTTTGCTGTGGAGGGTTATTTCTGCTGAGGCTGAAATCAGAAGTCTTTTACTCAGTATAGTGCTTAGGGCAGGATCTTATATTCAAGTGGTAGAACAAGAGGACTGGTTTTAACTATTTTTATGCTTGCAGAAAAGAAGTGACTAAATATGTATTTTCAGTGTCAGAAGAGTAAAGAAATAGGCTAAAAATATTATGCAGTACTTCTGATAAAACCTATATTCTTAAATGATTGCTTGAAACCTGTTCCCAGAAAATTGACATGAAACACAGCTAGCGTTTATTTGTATCTCCTGTCAAAGTCATTATTAGTGCAGAGTCAATATTATGTACACTAGAAACATGTAGCATACTATAAAAATAATTTTGTACCATCTCTCCACCTTATGTATTTAGAGTCCCCTTGTTGTGGAGTAGTGCTAGATACAAGCTGTATTCCCCAAACTTATTTTTTGTTTGTTTGCTTGTTTTCATAAGGAAGAGTAATAGAAATCTTTAGAAAATCCCAAAATTTTAAAATTATGATCAGTGTTCAATATTTTCTTTCATCTTTCATTTTAAAAATATGATTTCCATTCAGGCCACTCTCCTCGCAGGGTCTCCTGCAACATTCTTTGTAGTTCCTGTTATGGGGAGAGGCAGAACCAAAAAATATCAGGTTAGATCCATTATTTTAAAGGGAGAGACTGATCTCATAAATCCTTATTCATAAAAATACAAATTATTACTTCAGTCTTGCCCCTTCATATAAATAAAGATAGCATAAGGGTAAAGGGTTGAAACGTCATAAAAAGATCTAGAAATATATCTGAGGCTTAAATACTCTTAGAGAATAATTTGCCCTTAATTATTTTCCCTCAAAGCCTCTGACCCGTAGATGAACAAAAACACACCCAGGAAGAATGGCTGCTGTGATAGCATCCCATCCCAAGCAGAAAGTTCACATTTCAAGAACACTTTTGCAGAAGAAGAGATGGACAGAAATAAAAAATTCTGTTTGCAACAACTGTTGAGGTCTTAAATCTTTTCTTCTTAGAACAAATCCAAACCTTTCAAATATTTTCAGGAAAGGAAATTGTGGTGAAACATATGTTTTCTGATCAGAAAGGTCAGCTTTTAAGTTCATGTCTTTTGCCACTGGAAACAATCCAAGAATCTATCCCGGACACTTGAAATTTCCCACTGTAAATGTTGTCAAAATGAATATTTCTCTAAAAGACATCCTGCTGGCTTTGATGCAGCTGCTTGTTTTGACCAAAACTAAAGAAACAAGTTGTCAGACCTGTGGACTAGTTGGAAACAAACTAGGTGGAAAAGATGGGGGGGACAAGAACTTTGATTTTAGCAGTGTGGCTTAACTATTCCCCACAAGAAAGTGTGTAAGTGGGGAGCCGGGGCCATAGACAACAGAGACCATCCAGGGTCAAATTCCATAATCACTGCAGATTACTTCCTACTCTTCATGCTGCTTCTAATGAATAATAATTCACTTTTAAGCTTTATAAGATACACATACTGACACTTGGTAATTCATATTTATTGTTGTAATTGGGTCATACATACAACAGAGACTTTAATAAATTTAAAGCAGAATGTGTCAAGGACCAGGGCAACTAGCTAGAGCTGAATATGCTCTTTTTATTTCTTTAGAATAAATGCGCTATGAAATTTTACTGAAAAAAAAGTAAAACTAGATTTTATAGAGTCCTCAGTGGGGAACACATTCTTGGATTTTACTGAAGCCTTACATTGTCCTCAGCTTCTCAGACAGTATGTTTCAGTTACCACCATATTATTCCAAATAACTACTATGAACAGATTCTGGTGAAGACTTATATAACATTTATAGTTCTCAGCAAACCAGTATTCCCAACAGAATTTCTCAGTTTTTCCACATTTAAAATTCCTTTGTGCTTCAGTAAATGTTGAGTCAGTTCTACTTAGGCTAAGCAAGAGATTTTATGAGAAAGCATATGCATTGAGCTAACAAAATCTCAGCACTTGATTAGAGGCAGAGATCAAGATTATAATTCAATTTATTCTGATAAATGTTAATGCTACATATTGTAGCCTTTACTAGTTCCTTGTATGAGCATATTCTCCCTCATTCTAAAGTACTGTAAGTGATACCATCTCACTTGAATCAGGAATACCTGAGTTTTTTGCAATACCAAGCACTGTGCTTTTGGTACATGCCATTCTAAGTATTGTCAATATTGTATAATGCTTTTCAGAGGACTTTGTTTCTCAGTGTCCCTGCTGATGTGTGCAATAAGGCTGAACAGGTTGGGAAGACACGGTGTTTCAGCTGGCCCTGGGAAATGAGGTACAGCTGTTCCCAAGCTTTATGAGTTTCTGAGTTATGCAAGCAATTTTTCATGACACACATAACTTCATGGTTTGCTTTTTGTATGACCCTGCTGAAGCTGAAATAAAGTTGTTAGGGACCTGGATGATTTTGGCTGCTGTTGGCAGGCATAAGGGAGTGACTCAAGATAAAGTGGCAACTATCATGAGGAGCATATCATAACCAAATGCCAGGCAAAAGACAGGAACTAATCCATAGGTACAGGCCTGCTCAAAAGCATGTGCAGAGCCCAGTCTTCCCCCTAGCACTCTTCTCCTGCTTTGTCTGAGAGTTTTTTCTATGATCTGTGAGGAGGCAAAGCAGAGAGGAGATGAGGATGGTGTTAAATCCTAATGTGATAGATATGTTTGTTGCATCTTGTATTATGTATGTTTCCCGAAGAAACAGTTCTGTGAGTCCTTACACAAGCTGAAGTTTTGCAATAAATTCAAATACGCATGAATAGAGATCTGTGACACTAGACTGCTCTGTGCGTCTCTGTCCTCTTAGCAAATGGTAGGAGGAGCTGCGCTTGTCGTGGCCTGTAGGGTACTGTGACATTTTCTTTACACTTTGTAAATGTACTGTTATACTGGCACTGCATTAATGCTCTTCAAACCTCCATGGAGCCTCCTTCTCCTGCAGTCTCTGACAGGCATTCTGCTGGAACAATGCCTATGGCATTATAAAGGGTAAAAAGTAGACTCAGACTCGCTCTTTCTGTAGAAAGAAGGAGATGTGTTTTGCCTAATGGAGTTTATCACAGGCAGTGCTGTGTAACAAGAGAAACATATCTAACTTTCCCCCTTCTATTACATTTTCAAAATACACAACTTTTTGCACTGAAGCCATTTAAATTCTAGTTAAAGGAATTCCCCTTAGCTCAGCTTGACCTAAGAGATGCTTGTTACTCTTCCTTCACATTATTTTCCATTTCCCAACTGTTCTTCTATGTGAAGCACCAAGACGATCTTCTGGTTGTTAGGTTGCAGGGGGTGAGGAGGAGGAAAATGAGGCAGAGGCAAGGGAGGAGAGGAAGTCACTTGACTTTGTGGGATAGGGGTGATTTTGATCCAGCAGCTGGTGGAAACTCTTAGCTTCTGAGCCAGTCTTGCTGCTGAGACAGCCTCACGTGCTTTTTCTTTACCGTACACATGGTTTGCCAAGGACATGTGGCTTTACTTCCAAGACACATTTTCATTCTTTCAGCTTGTGTTAAATGTTACCAGTGAAAATGGAAGTAAATAGAAGGTTTGTATTAACTCTTTAAGGAGAAAATTGTATTTAAAAAAGCCCAAATAGATTTTATGTTTTTCTCTGTTTATGTAAGAAAACATTCAATAGTTTATTTTTAACATATTTCTAAAGCAACCAAACAGTAGTTTGTCTTTGGAAAGACCTGATAAACAATTAAGGAAAACTTTCATAAATTAAATTCTTTGACTGAGATTAAATGGAAGATGCTGTGCTCCTGACACAGCTTTGTTTGCTCAACAGGTTTCTGTATTGTGATTCAATATTGAGTTTGTGGAGACTATCACCCAGATAGGGGGACAATTTAAAGAAAATAGAAATATTTGCAGAAAAGCACATTTTTGCAATGTAATATATGAGAGCCAGCCTCAATTCTTTCTCATAAGAAAATATCACAGAAAAGTTAAGGTCACAGATGAAACCACAGGTATACATTTGTGGTGTGTTCTAGGCAGATATGAGTTGGTTCAGGAGAACAGCAGCCAGACATCATGTACAAATACCAGTTCAGCCCAAGCCCCAGGTAATACGTGCTGCCTGACAGCAATGGCCTGACTGGAGCTTCAGAGTTACCAGTCTACTGTGGGCTCCACATGCAAATGACTTGCCATATGTCAAAGTGACCTTGCAGAACAGCAGATCAATGTGCTCTTACTGCAGGCCACTGTGGATCGTACTATCTGAGATTCTGAACCTGTAACCCATATTCTACCATCAGCTGGACACTTAGAAGTTCCTTTTAGATTTAAAAGGCTGCTGAACTCTGTTTCTGCAAGATGTGTGTTTGGATAAAATACTGGGCTTCAGTGGACTGTCAAAAGAGAGGTCTCTCTCCTCCTTATCTATCCTTTAAAATATTCTCCTAGTGTCTGCTGAGTTCCTATTAAAGTTTCAGCCCAATTTTTTTTCCATTTCAAATTTACTAAATTTCGCTTTTGGAAAATAGCTGTTTGAGAACCTCAGTTGTGCTTTCCTTCTCCCAGAAATCTTAATGTTATTCTCCTTTATACTTTATGTGCCTTTATACTCTGTCTTTCTGTTAGGCTGCAGAAGACAGAAAAGTCTCTGCAGATATGTAGGACTTCATGCTTGTGTCTGAGGATAGCTGGGATTCCTACATACCACTATCTTAAAAATAAATACCAGACACTCCTACAGGATTTTCCTGACAATATATTGCTTCAGTTGCCCCTAGACTATCTTACTTAATGCATAGTTTATCAACATGTAAAAACTGTTTGGAAATTATTTGTAGTCTTGTCTTTGCCCTAATTTTAAATCCCCTTTAGTCATGCTATACCACTAGCAAAAATATGTTCCTCATCCTGTGCTGTCATTTTCAGTACAGAACCTCTTTCAGAATTATTGCTCTGGGCTTTTTTTGATTTCCGTAGTTCTAATTAGGTTGTTTTGTCTTTTCTTACCAACTGATAAAAGCCATTAAATATGCCATTTCTACTTGAAAATGGAAGTTGATCTCTTTGTTACACTGTCCTCTTTACTGCTTAAACAACGAGGCTAAGGAATAGTTTAAGCCCCAGGCAACATGATTATTATCTACATAGTGCTTCATTTTGAAAAGTCTCATTCTCCACTGTTCACTGTTTTTTTCCATGCCAACCCGTACATTACTGACAGGAACCTGCATCTCTCTACGAACAGCATATTTTATTTGACCACTCTGCAGTTTCCTCTATTTATCATTGTCCTTTATGCAATAACATTTGGTTTCAACTGGAATATTTTAAATCCTATTCAAATTACCTTTTCCTCTCTCATCAGCCTGAAAACAGAAATATGCCACAGCCCAATAAATTGTTCCATGCAGCTGGGCTCAGAGATGCTTAAAAAAACACCATATGTTTGTCAGCATCTTCATGTGCATAGTGAGTTGAACCCTCACAACACAGTCTATGGCTGGTGCCAGTGTCTCAGGCAGGAAACAAGACAGTTTCAAAAAGGAATAAAAGAGTCTCTTTAATATAAAATTATAAATAAATAAATAAATAAATAAATATATACTTATACCAATATGGTAGGGCAGGACTTTGGCTAACAAAGGACCTGGACTCATCCTCCCCCTCCAAGCTGACTGTGGCTGCCACTGCCATGAGCCAGACAGAAGCAAGGGACAAGCCTGGTCTCAGGCTTAACTGGCTGTACCCTGGGGGCAGGACCCTGGCATGGCTGCTATCTCTCTCACTCCCTGCTTTGGGAGTCGGCAGTCTGAGGCTGTTCCCAACGGGCAGTTTGGGCACCGTCACAGTGTTTTGGAATCTAAGTGTTTGACCATGTAGATGTGGCCAACTCGTACCCTGTGGCCAAAGGATGGACTCTGGAACTACTTAGGCTGTAGAATTGTGTTCCTCTTTTTGTTGCATTTTTTTTCCTAATCTGCTTTTCAGCTCTCAGTGAAGAAGGAAATGCAAATCAGCTTTCTGTTTATTTTCAATCCTGTTCCTTTGCCACCAGGCTATTTGTCTTTTGGCTAGATAAAATGATACATGTGGCTTCCATATATATTGCATACACATACAGTTATGTAAAATTTATAGATGATTTGCTTTCAATGCCTTTGAGTATCCATGCAAATCTGCTGGGTTATTAGAAAGTAATGAATTTTGCAGCTGGAATATTTATTTACAGCATAACAAACACTGAAGTATAGCTGTGATATCACAGTACTTGGAACAAATCACCCATTAATCAAGAAAGCAACCTGATCTTCTCTATTTGCATGGTATTCTTGTCCATGAGGCTCCTTTATTTCCATTTGCAAGTCCCAGTTGCTGACATTTTAGCCTAAAAACTGTAGCTATAATTATGGAGAAAAGTAGATGGACTATAAAAAAAGCACTTAATAGAACATAATCCTTCTTTTTAACAACTGTACTTAAGAAGTTGATGGTTGAATGTCATTCCTACTGCACATGCAGTCATAGTAAATGATAGCTTAAAATGTAGACAATTTTGGAGTGCATCAATAGTAGATGCTCATGACTGGAAAAGATATTTATCATGTTAGGTGGTAATCTATAGAAAAAAAGGAGCACCAATATGGGATTCATACATGATAGCTGCTTCCAAGGCAGAGCAATCATCATATTTCTACCCCTGGAGCTAGAACACAAGAAACCTGAATACAAAATGAGAGAGCAGGAGGAAGTGTGATTTTGCTTCAGGCTTCTGTTTGGACAGGACCCGTTCATGTTTACCTATTGCCTTGCTTACTTCTATTCCTTTTGTTTACCTCTGTTTATTTTTTGTAGAACTAGTAGCCCTTTGGGTCAGAAATTTTCATTAACAGTGAGACAAGGGGAGTTTCTGTGTGGTGGGAACCTTGGAAAAAATTTTCATTTTCACATTTTTTGGTGCTGAAAACCATCTCTATGAACTGAGACAATATAAATGTTGATTCATGTATATGAATGAATGAATGAATGAATGAAGACAAGCCAAATGAAAATAAACAAACAGAAAAAGACTAGAATAGACAAAAATATAATGACAAAGCATACATCACCCATCCTTTCATCAATGCAATTTCCTTAGGCTATTCTTCCTCTGTACTAAGATCTTATAAGACTATCAACAAAACTTTTAATGCATCAGAATACATAATATTTTTGTATGTAAACTCGACTTAGCCTAGATATCTTCTCTTCCATACAGTCATTTTTTTTAAACTCAAAACATTACTCAATGCAAAAATAATCCCATTTAAGAGGAGCTATACAAAATGTACCTGCATTTTATGGAAATATGGATTATTTTAAGTTACCTAGTGTGATGGCATTGGAGATGAGTTGTAACAGGATTCTTTCAAGGCTTCTAAAACTAAAGTGAAATCTGACAAAGACTTGCTGTGAGATGGAGTTGGACAGCCAAATCTGTAGCCTGTCCTTGGTAGAAATTGTGATTCTGTGGCTGATAATTCCTTCCTTCCTTCTTTCCTTCTTTCCTTCCTTCCTTATAATTTACTGAATTGAAAGAATTGTCTCCTCTAGAAGCTTAACAGTAACTTGGAACTTTTTACCTTCCATTACTCTGTCAGCCATCATAACTCTTCCACTACTGTAATTGAAGCTCTCTTTTGCTCAGGAGAGTGTATGAAATACAGCCTGCAGCTCAAGGGGGAAAGTACTGCTCTTCAGTTTATTACAAGAATGTCAGTGCTCAATCAGGCCTGCCTCAATAATTTGTCCCTGAAGAGAAGAAATGTATCTTCTCTTTCCAGTTTTATCTTCCCATCTGCAAAATACATTCATTGAATTGTCATTTTTACTCTTATTTAGACAAGGAAGCTCAAATATAGCACATAATCTTTGTTGTTGAAAAAAAAATAGGGTAAGGATCCAGAAATATGAAAAATAGAGTTTTTTCTGGTTCTTATGTTTTTATATTTAAAATGCTGCTTTATTCTTTGTAGATAATTTGTGTGCAATCATTTATGCTTTGAGACACATATCATACAGTCTTCTGACAGATCTTTATACCAGACTCCTTCATTAGTACATCTGTCTCAGTAGCACAGTGTAAAATCATTGTTGTTTGTGAAATCTGCACCAGAGAATCAAACCTGGGAAGAATAAAAAGGAGGAGGGGTTTTCTAAAGTTTTTTCCTACTGTAGTGGCTTCATACAATATAATGGGTCACATAAAAAATCCCCTTCATTTACAAAAGGATACAACATAAAATACGTAACAGAATGTGTTCCTTTGTTTGGTCCAAAAAATGACATGTCATGAAATAGACATTCATTGGGAGATACAGTTTGAGTCTGCTGAGATAACACATGAATTTAAAAACCACAGAAATTAGACCCTTAAATTGGTGAAACATGTAAAAGAATGCAGGCTAGAGAATCAAGCTTTTCAGGAACTATTCATGTGGCTTTGCAAAAAGACAGCCCATCAAAAAACATCAGTAGGCTGATGTTTTCTGTAATAGCCAATGAAAAACAGCCACATGTGCAGGTACAGAAGAAAGAATCATACTAGATGTGGAAAATTACCCCGATAAAATGCATGGTGTGCTTTTCTTTGAAGTAGCATAATAATTCATACTTGTTCATAAGTATTTCTTGTTCTTCCCATTACTTAGGTGTTGCTGCTTCTTTTTCTTTGCTTGTTATAGACAAATTAAAACCAGGACATATTGTCTCCCTTTTTACATTTACTGTTGTTAATAACTTGTACAATGATGGGGAATAGCACAAGAGAAGCAAACACTGATAATCATTTCACCATGATTTAGACAAACCCATCATTACCTTGTTGGTTTCTTTGGCTTGTCCTCTCTATTTGCTTGCTAAATCTGAGAACAGGCACTCAGAAAAAATAGTATTCTTCTGAGAAGATTTCAATAACAAAAAAAAGGTCCCTTGGCTTTTGTTTGATGATATTTGAAAAAAATTTTCCCACCCTAAAGACACATCCAGGGAGCTTAAAGAGTTGCTCCTAAAATACATGAAGTTAATACTGGCAAGTGTGGCCAATTTAGAGCTGAGCTGGAGGGTGGAGACAAGGTTTGCAGGACTGGTAGTGAACACACTTGCTGTGTGCCAATGGCTCGGGAAGATATTAGCTGGAGAGCTCCTATGCTTCTACCTAAGCACAGAAAAACATTCTGAGACCTCCTGGCATGGTGTTCTCACACAGGACCTAACCTTTGAGAGTACTTTACTACTTGGTTCACTATAAACAACTTCCCTCTGGAGCATACCAGTCTGACTGTAGTAGTTTTATTTTCAGCACATGAAAGAGCTTGTAGAACAAAAAAAAAAAGTATTTAAATTGCATTTTTTTCTCATAAAGTAAATTTACCTTGTCGGCTTCATAGAAAATAACTATAACAAGTGTTTGGCCTCAACAAGGAAAAGAAAAAATGAATTGGATCTAGTTTCATTATGTTCACTTCTTCTGGAAACTTCACCTAGTAATAGATAGTATGTTTTTTAAAAAAAAATTCTTTCCGATTTCTGTTATTCTGATCTGGTCCCAGCTGAAGCCTTATTACTTTCCTGTTGAAGGAGGCTCAAAGCTAAAGCATGCTCTTCTGGGGAAAAACAGTGTCTCCTCTATGTGTAGTACTACAAAATATCCTCCCCCTATTCTGACTTCCAAGTCAGGTTTACCCTCAAGCCAAAGTCCCATGTGTGTTCAAATACCTGTCCTGGATTCTTGCCCTTCGTTGTGATGATTTCAAGAAATTACCTCTAGAAAAAAATTGAGTCCAGTGGAATTTTGGTGTTTTAGTACAGTTGGCCAGTGGTTCAAAATCACGATCAGTTATCGATCTGCCAGTCAGCTCTGAATATATTAATGAATCATGGGTGAGATGCTTGTATGGAAAAACACCTGGTTAAGGTCATCAGCAAAGCATTCCAGAACCAGTGGCACATCAAAAAGGGGAAAAAAATATTATATTAACAGCAATGTCAGATTCCTTCTTTTCAATAATACTTTTAACAAGATAAACTGTCAATAAATAGATAGCATTACATCATAAAAACCCTCTAAATTTATGGCTACATTACAAGCAGCCAGGATGCATTGCCAAACAGTATATTAACTTTTTAACTGCAAATCAACTTTATAGTTTGCATGTGTTAAAACCATTACTTTTATACTGCAAGTAACACTTGAAATGTCCCCCTTTGGCATTAACAAGGGATGATATTCTACCCAGAGAACACTGGGCCCAGCAAGCAAGTTCTGAAGTACAGTTTATATTTCACAAAGGCTCAGCTGAAGAGAAAGTGGTTAAAGTGTCCAAAGACAGGACTCTCATGACTTTGTTTGCTTTGCAGTTAATATGCTTGCTTTCCAATAGTCCAATAGTTTCAATGCAGAAATTGTTTCAGTCTAAAAGCAATAAGCTTGATAAGCTTAAAAATGAAGATGAAAGGAAGGTTTACATCTCCTCTGGACCCCACAGACTGAATATAATT
Organism: Corvus hawaiiensis; assembly: GCF_020740725.1. NCBI lineage: Eukaryota > Metazoa > Chordata > Aves > Passeriformes > Corvidae > Corvus > Corvus hawaiiensis. Next base: position 32,401,093 of record NC_063215.1, read on the forward strand.
TGTTTATTTGTGTGGAAAGATAATTTTTTGGATCACTTTATTGAATGGAAAAAAATATATAAAAATATATGTAAAAACCTGAATGCTAAAGAATGGGCTTTTGTACAATATTTGTAAGTAAGAGTTGCTTCTTAATTCAATTAGATATTTTTCAGTTCGTTAGAAATCTGCTATACAGATTTCCAATTTTAACAGTGGGTGTTTAGAATCTAAGTTTCAATATCTTAGTTTCCTAGGGGAAAATTTAAATAAATTGTTGTAATTTACAAAACAATACAAAATGGCAATGAATTAGCTTTTAAATTTAACTTTTCTTAGTATATAAACATAACAGCTTTTGACAGAGAAATGGAAAATGAAAGCTGTGTACAAATTCTTTGAGGAAGAAAATTTAACAGAACTTGTCTTTGTAGAAGATGGCTTAGCAGACACATAAAAGACACTCTTCAGAGAAATCTGTCTCATTATTCTTTATTATGAGTGTGAAAAACAACAAAAAAGACCACCAAGAACTGTGTCTTCCTTCATGAAAATGTAACTAGCGATATAAAAATTAGAGAAAATAAGAGAGTGAGTAATTTCTGAAAAGAAACATTTTCAAAGTCTTCCATTGTGTATGAATGAGTCTTGAAGATGGCTTTTCTATGTGGTTTTGCTTTTGGCAGTAATACATCTGTGCTTGATAATGGGTGAATTAATATGTTTAACTCTTGTTGAAAAACTGTAGAAAGTTTAATAAAAAGTTCTGTAATATGCTAAGAGAGCAGTGTTCTGGCAGAAATCCAGAAAAAAATTAATTAAATGAATAAGGCTTTGTACATGGGGACTAATTCAGGAAGACATAACCTAGGGGTCCTTAAAACAGTATTATTGTATTTTTAGGCATCATTGATAGTAAGATAATTACAGATACTTAAGGGCTGTTTCTGGATTATTTCATAGTCTAAGAGTAAACTGTTTGTGATTTTGAACTATGACTCCGTCCCCTGCATTTATAGATTTTTCAAACACCTTGAAGTTCTTGAACAAAATTTGCATATTTTTTCTGTAAAACTCAAGGTAGTCAAGCTCAAGACAGGTTAAGACTGTCTTTGAGAGCTTTGACAGGCATTTGATGGGTGTCTGAGGTTCTGCAGTTCTTAAGAAATGAAGAAACATGTAAATTCAGAAATACTTGTATGAGCCAGAATACAGGAGAGAATTGAAATTTGAACTATGGACATCAGTGTTTCCAACTTCACATCTGAACAGGCAGCTGACTGAGAGCCAAACTCAGAGAAAATTCAAATAAAGTTCCAGAGCAAGGTCTATCTTCTGTTGCATCACAGTCCTGGGATGTTTATTTTAGTATTTTGATTTGGGATTAAATTCACTAGGTTTTCATCATTACAGATGAAAAAATAAACATCTATCTAGCAGAATGTGGGGTATTAACTATTGCAACTGAAAGAATCTTACTCTCTTGCCTCTGTGCAAGTTAAGACATTGTGAAACTGTCTATTAAAACGTGAGTCATCTCATCATAAATAACTAGTTAGTCAGGCTTGATTTATCCTAGGTAAATTCATATTCATCTTCCAAATCACTCTTTGGAAAATGTGTGTTTGAAAATGTCTTTCCAGAGGACTTTGTCCCCAGTCTTCCTGGGGTTAGGCTGAGTATCTTCTTGATTTTCACCCTTGCTTTTCTGGAAGACAGATATATTTGCCTTCTTTATGGTTGATAGGAAAATTCTGTAATTGCTATCACCTTTCAGAAATTGCTTACGGTGGCTTTCTGATGATATCTGCAGGAACCCACAGGGATGCATCTTCTCTAATCATGTTCATGTCCAGATGGCTTAAGCATTCCCTGTTACCTTGTGACTGATACTGTATTCCCACAGACTCCGAAGTGCTACTGCATCTCATCATTTCCAGTAATGTCACAGACATCTGACAGTGCATTGCCTCTAAATTTCTCCTACTTATTTTTCATGTGCATGTATTTGGGTACAAACACTTGAGATAGGCTCTAGCTATTCACCACCTGAAGTGGAGTGAGAGAGATGGCCGTGTCCTTTGTTTCTTCTCTATGTTCCCTTCACCCACTTTCCTTTGGACACCATCCTTGATGCACCTAGTTTAGAATCATAGAACAGTTTGGGTTGAAAGAGAACCTAAAGGTCATCTAGAGCCAATCCCCCTGCCATGGACAGGGATGTCACTCACTAGACCAGGTTGCTCAGTGCCCCATCCAAACAGGCTTTCAACACTTACAGGGATAGGGCATCCAGAACCTCTCTGGGAAACCTGTTTCAGTAACTCATTATGCTCTGAGTAAAAAATTTCTTCCTAACATCTAATCTAAACCTGCTCTCTTGCAGTTTGAAACCACTGCCCCTTGTCCTGTCACTATCTGCCCATATTAAAAAATCTCTCTTCCTCCTTGTTAAAAATTCCTTCAGGTACTGGAAGGCCACAATGAGGTCTCCCCGAAACCTTCTCTTTTCCGTGCTGAGCAACTCCAGATCTCTCAGCCTGTCTAACTGCAGGATGGTTGGCACATTAAAGTCTTGTTTCTCCTCACAGACCATCTACTCCTATCATTGTTGCAAGAGGAAACAGTTTCACTCTAGCATGATTTTAACTGTATGTCCCCTGCTAGATTTCCTAACAGCAGGTAAATTTCACCCTTTCCTCTTTTGTATACAACTGGCATGGACATCTTGCAAGTCTCTTTGGTTATGTTATGTTTGATTATGTTTGTTGGGTTTTTTTTCCCAAAATCTATGTGAAGAAAAAGTATAAATATTTTCTAATTAGAATTTGTTTAGAGTTCCTTATGGCACCTTAAGAAACTAGAGATCCAAAATTCTGTCATATCCATAATTACTGCCTGAAATACTGAAAAAAAAATCGATTTCAGGATTCATGTATTTTGCAAACAAAGGAAAACTAGGAGAATGAGCCAAACAAGAAAACAGCTAGCAGATGCTAGGCTTATGGTGTACAACATGCAAATATTTTCCTTCTGAGGGCACATCTATTATTTACAAAAGAAAGTTTAGAAAATAAGTGATGGCAAGCTTCTGAGTTGCTAAGAATTCCTAAAGACTGAGCTAAAGATTTTAGTTTAGCTCACATAGCAACTATTTGGAGGGGACCTCACCTTTCTTGCAGTCATCCTAATTAGGAATTTACTTCACTAAAGGTAAAAAGTCCAATGTAAGAAATATGAAATATATTCCTACTAAGAATGACCTTAAAAATGATAGCAGGTTTTATGTTGCTATAAAGCATTTTTTAATAGGAATATTTTCATGTTTAGCCCCAGGTTTCTACAAACTTACTGTGTCAAAGCTTCTCTAGGATTCACAAAAGACCAAATTCCAACTGTGCTGACAAAGAAGCTTCCCTGTGCTTCTCTGTGCAATTGATAGCAATTATCTGTGGCTCTGCCAATCTACAGTAATTTCTGGAAGAGTAAAAAGAGTGGCAAAGAAGCAAAAAATATTCATCTAATTTGTGTCTTTCCCCTTTTTTTAACATATTTGTAAAAGAAAAAAAAAATAATAGTCCGTAATCATTCAGGATCATTACAGTAAATAACAGGCCAGAAGGCCAGATACTGAGCTGCAAAACATAGAATGTGTAGCAGTATGTTCCAGGACTTTTAATGGGTTGGCCTGTATATATGTAGAGCCTTTTGGACAATTAACAAATCTGTGTGAATTCAGGAAAACAAATCTATGTGGATTCAGGAACATGAGAGCACAGCCAAAAATACAGGCGGAACAGCTATATGGCAATTGGAGGAAAGGTCTTTGGAAGCTGTTTGGGAAATGCATTTCCATGCATGCAGCTGAATATTGATAAACATACACATCTCATTTACATCCTTGCAAATAGTGCATGGGGGAGAAGGCCAGTGACAAAATCCTAGAACAAACATTATTCTGTTTTGGCTGTGGAAGAACAGTTACAGGCATGGAAAAGAGTCTGCTCTGACACCACTGATGTGAAAATGAATCCAGGAACATGTTAGATGGAGGATTTTCCACAAGTCTGAAACATCCCACAGCTGCAGCATTTGTTTAAACAGACACTTGTTTTCTGAGTGAAATTACTTAGTTAAAAAGGCTGTGAAAACAACAAAGGCAAGTAAGTTTATTCCAGAGATTTGTAGCCAGGGTTCTTTACATAGCTGAGCATCCACAAATGTGACAGCAGTCAAGTGCACCAGATTTTCTTTTCCTGTGTTAATTGTTGTGATGAAATTGTTTCTAAAGTTTGGAGAAGTCAGTACAAAACAACTGGGAATAACGAAACTGTTTACAGACTCCTGGCAATTAATAAAACAGAGCTGAAATGTAAACAGCATGGTGTAGGTAGAAGAATTTCTTGCTAATCTTTTTCCCAGGGTAATGGTCTGAGGTAATGAGTTTAGAAGTGCGTTTCCAAGTCCTAATGCATCAGACTGGAGACACATGGGCTTGTAGCATAACTGATGAAGGAGACAATTGACACACTGGTGATGGCCATGCTGGATGGCTGAAACATCGGTGCATGAGCTCACCATGAAACAGGTGGGAGAAAGAGTTCTGAGAGTCCTGAAATCTACTTTCTTCTAAAGATAACTAGCTTTCTTTTTGCCTGAATGCTGGTATTAATCTGACAGCTCATGCAAGTAGGAAGAAAGACCAAAGAATGTCAGTGAAATGACCAAAAGGGTCATAGGGAATTACAAAAACCATTGTTTTTGAAGTAATTCTCTTTCTTTTTTGCTATCAGCAGTGTTTCTCCATGTTTTCACCTTTTTTTTCTTCTTCAGTAGTCCTAGTGTTGGTCCTACTGTAAACACAGTTTATTGCATAGAGGTGTATTATGTGCTCCATGATGACAGAAACTGTGGTAGAAATAAGCCCATCTCCTCAAATATCCAGTGCTTTCCAACAGGAATTTTCTGTTCTCCCATACGTGTGTTGTACCAGAGCACACCACATGTCCTCTCTCAGGTGGCAAGGACTGCAGATAAGCACAGACCTGCTCAACTTCCTTTTCTCAGTCTCCTGCAGCCTGAGGCGCATCCTCTTATTTGCTGCCATGTTTCTAGGAGCTTGGGCAATCTAACTCTTAGCACAGATAGAGACCACAATTTTGGGTTAGCTTTGCCAATTAATTGATTTAATTCTTTCAATTGTTCTTAGTCTTTAAAAACTTTGTTTCACAAATCCACCTATGTCTATTACTAGAATTTTTTATATATTCATAATTTATTTCCTTGTAACTTTATGTATCTCTGGAATATTTTCTTTTTTTTTTCTTTGCTTCTTTACTGGCATTTTCTGAGAATGACTTGCTATTTGTCTCCCTTACCTTTTTGTTTTTCCAAACTGTTTCTGCCTGTTTCCTAACATTCTTTCTACATCGTTGTCTATGCCTGATGTGTCACCTTCTCTATTTTCCTTTCCACTGGTCGTAATGTTATTGCCAAAGCTTATCAGCAATGATTTAGTATGATAATTATCTGTAATTGTGGAAATGCTGTATATAATTTGCTTTATGAAATGCTCTAGGGTCTCAGGTTTAGTACCAGTCCCTATGATACTATAGTAGAAATTCACTGAATCATTTGAAATATATTTATAATTAATTTTGTTCCACTTTTAATAATAATGGTTATATTTGGGAGTGTTGTAATTTGAGCAAAATAATTTTCCTTAACCAAGTTTCATGTCTTTATCTGAGAGACATAAAAAGGCAATTGGGATCCTCTGTCTGTAAATTCTCAGTGATGCAAAGCCAGTTCATTTTTGCATCATTAAGCAAGAAAGATGAGGTGTTGATTTCCCAGGTCAGCTGCACTGCCCTTGTCTCTTTATTCCAATATTGTAAAAAATCTTCAGCCAGCTGTAAAGGAGGGAAGAGACTGAGATGTTTCCAAGTGTAAAGGAATCCCAGGCTAGAAGAAAATCATCTTTATGCCATTGATCCTTCACTACTATTACAGAAGGTGTTTTGGGCAAGGCAAAAAAGGAGAACACTACATTCCTCCAGCCTTCAGCAAAAGAGAAATGCCTGTGTGATATTCCCAGCAGAACATTTTTCAGTCACCTTTACAATCAAAAGTGAACCAAGCTGGTGCTGAATCTTCTCTCTCACATTGCTTTTTCCCTTGTCATTATCCAGGGAAGAACTTGATCATTATGCTTGTTTTTGAAGAGGGCAAGTTCAGCGCTACTTATTAGCATTTAAAATATATAAATATTACTAATAAAGTTGTGTAATGGACTGAACATTATTCTAGTTAATTGTCTTGGAGATATTTAATTATTATTTTCTTGATATTTTCATCTGACAAATTTTATACTTATCTTGTTTGATTTTTGCATCATAATTTCCTCCTGTAGTATTTTGGAAATGAAAAAGACATAGATATTCAGCTCCATGAAAAATAAGAAACTCACCTAAGTAAATATGACCTTACAGAATTATGGAAAATCCTGATTCCAGGGAGTCTGCTTCAGTAAAATATGACAACCTTTTACCTTGCATGTGCTGACTCTTTTTCTCAAAACACAGCACTGTAACAGCTACTGGGAAGAAATTAACTGACCCTAGCTGAAACCAGGACAATAGTGTTAAAGCCTGGGATATCATTAGAACCTACATTGTTCTCTGCATCTGGCCTCTGACTTACTGTAAGTATAGGCTTTGTTATAGTGTAGAATAAAGATCAAAACCTACTACCATTTCATGTTAGAGACTGCAATATAGACTGTAAATGTTCATATATATATATTTATATAAAATCAGTGTTTTCCAAATGTTTTTAATTTTACTGGTGTCAGTTGTAAAACCTTCTTCCTTCCCATAGTGCATGATCAATATTACAGATCAGTCATAAAGGGTGGAGATTGTGCAAAAATCACGTACATACATAGTTCTCTAGATCTGAGCACCTGAAACTGTTCACTGGTAATTACATTTATATTTAATGGTTTTAAATGGCTAAGCAGCCAATTCAATGCTCACAGGAGTCAGAAAAAACTACACTGAAGCAGTACAGAAACACTGAAAGGAGAAGCTCTTTACACAGCTCTTATTTCTTTGAAATGTTACACTAACGTCTTACCAAAAATTGGCAGCAAGGTAAAAAAAGAATATTAGTAGATTAAATTTATCATGAAGGAAAAACCAAAACCCCAAACAAAAGTGCAGATTCAGGCAAATCCTGTTTTAAATTGTTCAACTCTGCCTTCAGATTCTTTTCAGAAACATTTCCTCTCAAGACTGCAAATAATTTTGCAATTATATTGTCTTTCTTGTGAAATAATGAAATCACCTTAAATGAACTCAGCTCAACACCAGCATGGTGCTGTTGGGCCCAGTTTGGAATTCTTACAGGGAGGGAGGGAGGCTCTACCCACCTCTTCACCCTTGAGAATTCTGCTTGGTGTCTCAAGGGCTACAAGCAAGTTGATACTTCCTTAGTGCATACTTGATGAAACAGATCTTTTTTTAGGGAGGTTATGCTACTCTTTAAAATACTCTCAGTAGGGCTGCTCTGTTATGAGCATGGCCAAAACAACCAGTGGCTTAAAAGGAAAGCTTTGATAGGAAAAAACCCTTGGAACTTCTTCCATGAACTCTGCCAGTAAATTTGTCTTTTTTTAAAAAAACTCTTTCTTGTTAAAATTCTCTTAAAAATAAAAGGTAGAATCTACAGCAACAAAGTCATCACATCTTTTCCTACAGAGAGAAAATTATAGTGTATTAGGCCTTATAGAAAGCAAATGTGGTCATCTAAATGCACATCCAGTAATTTTCATATTCTTTAATTCATTGCTACTAATAATTGTGTTCCTACCAAGGCCATCTAGGAAGAAAAATGATTGTATCAAGTAGGGTTTCTACAGAAAAGGGACACTGAGATGAAGAATTTCTGTTAATACAATTTATGGAGAGATAGGTTTTACAGGTGTTCCATGTTATACATTTAGATTTCCAAGTCTTCACCTAATATTTTTTCTTTCCATAGTGGTTATGGTAGACTAATCTTTATCCAAATATCCTTAAAAAGAACATTATGATTTACCTTGCCAAAATTGCATATGAATTTTGAAACCGAGAAAATGTTCATGTTTGCTGTAAGAATTGGCACCCATCCTGTATCACTTCAAGAATGGTTCCTGCACTACTAGGCTGAGGAAAGGAAGAAACTTAGTTTTAAAGTAAAATCCATTTATAAAAGGTGATATTTATTCATTTTTTAATGCTTATTAAGCAGAAGTGGCTCTCTCCTTCTCCACTGAAATTATTTTTTTCATTCATACTTGTCTACTAGTGCCAAAAAATATATATATATTGGTTTTGGCACCCTTTATCCTCACTCTGTAGCTTGTGGAGGAGAGCATAAGCCAAATTCAGGCATGGTATGTATGATATAAGCAGCTCCCTGAAATCCAGTGTATTTGCCTGAGTGTAACACGATGGGCTGTACATGCAAAAGCTACAGAAGATCAGGCTGATTGCAAGAAAAAAAAGTCAAGAAAAGGTTTCTATTAATTTTACAGCAAGTCGTTCTGGCTTTTGAGGTACTAAATAATCTTGCCCCTTCAGCAGTGTTTAGCTGTATACTGGCTCTTATTGCTCAGAGTGTGGTCAGCTTGGTCCCCTGGAAGCGAGGGCTCCCAACCATGGGAGTGATGGTGAGTTCAGCCAGAAGGAAGAGTGAGGACCATGCCTCCTGTCAGTAGGGTGTGCACCATCCAGAACTGGCATGAGAGACTGTGGGTTTGCCTCATGATAAAAGGAAATGGGCTTGATGAGAGCCATGGACCATCTGAGAGATGTATTTTTATGGCAGATCTTCTGTATATTACTTCATGTCAGCAGTGGGATTAATAGGATCAAAGACAGCATTTCTAATATGTTTTAAAGGCACACTAGGGTTGTGCAAATAACACTAAGAAGCTGTGTAGCAGATACTTGCTACCTATTATTACTATTATTACTATTATTATATACTAGTTTTATAGTATCTTCTAGAAAGTGGCAAAATAGAACTGGCAAATTGGTGTTTTGTTTCTTTTTTTTTTTTTTCCCCTCCTTTTTTCCTTTTATTTTTTAAATGTCATGAAATAAAGAAGTCAAATCAAATAATCAAAAACTCAATAGCAAAAAAAGCATTCCTAAAAAAAGAACTCTGGGAAATTAAGTCATCTTTATGGAAGCTTCCTGTTTACTCTGCCACATTAATTCTTCTGACTTTGACTGAAAATTCATGGTACATTTTTGATGTTTATTATACTTGACATCACTCATAGCATTACTGGTATTATGCACTTCACTCAGTTCCACTGTTCCACCACATTCTGTTTTTTATTGTTTTCCTCTCAGTTCTTTTCACTTGTGAAAAATATATAACTTTATGTGTTCATGTATAAACACATTATATGGGGCACTCTATTGTATGATTTTCTAAGTATGTGCATGGTGAAGAATGATTTCTCCCTCTCAATGTGTTTATTTCTGAAAAGAACAATTTACTAAAGAATTTAATAATGTTTGGGGGAAGTGATACTAGCTGAAAAAAATTTTATGCTAGTGAAAGCTGAATAAAGCTGAGTCTCTAATTAAGTTTAGGTACTACTTCAATTTAGGGCTATGAACTATCAATAATAGGATCCTCTTAAAATTTCCTTGAAACAATATTGAATTGTGCAAATATATAAAGATTTTCATTTAGGTTGTAAAATCCCGAGATTATAACTCCCCTCTTACGCTTTTGTCACTTAGGATATCTTTAGTAAAATCAGAAACACAGCCTACTCTGAGTACTCTAGTTCATATTCCTTCAGCCAAGATACATTGTATGAGTAATTGGCTACTTGTGTTAAATGCACCATGTCCATTTTAGATCAGACATTTCTCAACCCCATATTAACTGTCAAAATAGTTTGGAAAGCCAGTTACCAGTAATGGTGTGTTTGGCAGCTAACAACAATTGCATAATCAGCTTTCATTTTCCATTGCCCAGTGTTCTAAGAGAAAAAGCATTACATACCATAGGATGTGGGATTTTTTTCCTTATAACTATTTCCAATTTGTTATTTGGTGCCCTAGAGAAAATGTAATAAATAACAATGTTCTCAGGTATTCACTTGAATGCAGTCAGTAAAAACACATATTTATAAACTATTCCCCAGTTTGTGTCAGAATCCTAATTTTTTACAAGTCACACATGACCAAGTTGCTCTACAGACAGGGATAAATATTTTTATGGAATAAGAAGACTTCTCTGGCAGCTTTGTGCCTAGCCTGTGTTTCAGACGAGGTATGGGTTGTTTCCCAAGATTGTTACTAGTGTTCATAAACATAGCCAATATAAACATGGTAGATGGGAATATTCAAGGACTGGGAAATCTAACTGATGTTCACAGTACAACCAACTGTCAGAGAAACCTACAGAGGGAGAAAGGCATGGAAGAGTTCTTTGCATGTGGTTTGCAGGTGCTTTATTATGTATTCTTTGTGAAATTTCTGTTTTACTCTAGTAGTCACTCATGTATACCTTTTATATTTCTGCTTATTCTTTCACTTTCCACCACACTATTGTTTTGTATATCATGCTTCCCCTTCAAATAACATTTTTTTGGTCACCCTTCTCTAAATTAATTTGGTCACAGTCAGCTAGGTTTCTCATTCTATATTTTCACACTGAGATCTGTCTCTCCTGAGGAAACAACAAACCTGTGTTAACCCTGAAACAACTATAAAGGTTAAATATATTTTTAAAATATTTTACAAGCAAGCCCAAACTTGTACATACTTCAACCTCTAAGACATAATATATAGTGGAAATACTCTTGTTAGTTTAAAAGTTAATACAAAGAAAAATATAATACCCTCACAAAAATAAATAATAATTTGTTATTTATGGGCAAGAAACTGGGAGACAATAGTGATTTGATAAGTAGGTATACTATTCTGGAGGAAGGTTATGAAGGGATTTTAATTTAACATTGTCATTAATGATGATTGAATTCTATATATCTACCTGTAGATACTATCAGTAAGAAAGTGACCATCATAAATGCAGGAGGAACTGAATAGTTTTGAGAATAAAAATGTGTGATGTAAGGATAACAAAAGCAAATTAATTTATATTAAAAAAATGAATAATTCTGACCTCAAATATTAAGAAAACATAGCTTAAAAACTGAGTATTTGTAGAATGGATTAGTAGATAATTTAACAAATGGAGAGTACAGACCAAGTGGAGAAAAATAATTTGGGGTTTTTTAACAGGTCAAAATAAAGATGGAGAACAGATGTTACTTTTCATAAACATAATTAGAGCAAACACTGAGGAATGGAAAAAGTAAAGGGTTTTGGGTAGGTTTTTCAGTGTAATTAACATAGTATTCCAGAAATACTGAAATGTTTTGGTTACTGCAAGCTGGAATCAAAGCCATGTGAACAATCAAAATTTATATTAAAACAAGTTCACATCACTTGCACTCCAATTTCCTGTTCAATTTCTCTTCACTCTTTAACATCAAACATCAAAAGTCCATTTTGTTCTTTTGCAACAGAGAGATGTCCAAAAGTCGACTTCCACACTGGAGAGCTTTTCAAGGATTATGAGTATATATTTAAGTATATATACATATACTCATATATGTGTACGTATATTAGCAAAGACTAGTAAATGTATTATATGAAAAAAGCTTTCTGCACAACCTCCAAGGAGCACAGAAAGCCCGTGGCAGGAACAGGAGCCCAAATATTACCTTGGTGTGTCTCTCCCAGGCTCATAACTGGAGCCATCAGGCAGAGTTAGAGGAAACACCAAAATCAGAACTCAGAGGAGAGGACACCCTGTCTGGAGAGACCCTCCAGAGTTGTCTCGGGATAACCTCAGCCCCAGTGTCCAAGTGGGACATGGGTTAGCTCCCATGGGTTAGCAGCAGAGCACCTTTTGGATGGAACAGTCTCTATGGTGTGGTACACATCACCCGGTGCAGGGGAAGAGCACTCAGGGTAGCACAGGGCTGTGGGATGTTTGGGGGAGGAAAGACGTGGATTAAGGTGATCTGTACATGCAGATACATTTATTTGTCCTTTCACAGTGTAGCAAGTATGGTTCACAATAACAAAATAATGACATCTGTAAGTATGAAAGCAAGCTAGACTATTTTGAAAGAAACACCGATTCAGAGACAGATTAGTTTTGGGGAAAAAATGAGTGTAATGTGTTAGGTGAAGGGAAGATGGTTCAAAAAAGCCTGCTCACAGATGTGAGAGATGTCAACACTGGGGATGATAGGCTGGGAAAACATTCATTTGGTGGAAGTTACTAGTGAAAACAAAAAGTCAGTGGAATTAGGTCCAAGTCATTTTAATAAGAAACAAACTGCTATTCATGATAATGCTTTGCTCTGTATACTATCTCTTTTTTTGTCCCAAAAGCTATAGTAAGAAATCATTGCAGATCCTGGAAATGTCTTGAAACCAAATTCTGGTCTTATACTGACATAAATGTCCACCATTTGGAGTACAAAGCTGAAATCAATTTTCTTTAAATAGCATAGTGTTTCAGCTGAAAAATGAAAAAAGTAAAATTTTGTCTAGTGGTGCTAAGCAGTAGGTGTTACAAAATTATGTCCATTTCCTGGTTTATCCACTTTCTAAATTTTCTTTAGGTGTATCTTGATTTTTCTGCCTTTGGCAAAGGGTAAGATTTACACCTGGTGTATATGTAAACTTGCTGGATCAGAATGCATATGTTGTAAACTTGATAGACAATATCTTGTCTCATTTATGAAAAGAAAAAACCCTAACTGTTAATAGAGCTATTTTGCCTTGATGTATCAGATTTTTATGGCAGTTAGTAAGAAAATATTATAACCTATTTCTCTGATGCATAGTGCTGTTCTTTGATGGTTGACAAAAGCAAAACATGATCCTCCGAAAGTGCAACAACATGCACTGAAGGAAAATTAGGTTCATTGCATACTGTGCTATGGAGCATTTATTGAAACTTTATTTCAGAAGCTTTTTAATGTTGAATGATTATTTTAAGAAAAGAAAAAAAAAGAAAAAAAACCACATGAGAAACAAAGCAGTGGGCTGCTTTCACTTAAAGATCCTTTTTTAAGAACTTTGGAATCAGTGAAATACTCTGAGTTTTGTAACTTCCTTTCCTTTCCATTTATAGTACCTCCATTTTCCCTAACCATTGATGCATATTGTGATGTTTCTGTAAAATTACATCAGCTGGAACTTGGTGATTATTTTGGTGGGATAGCATGAGCCATAAATGAAGGACAAGCATAAAAATTAATCTAAATTCTTTATTGTTTTCAGTATTCATCTGTAGATATCATCAGTCTTTACATAAAACCTTCAACATAATTTAGCTCTTCATTGCTCTTAAACATCAGATAAGTCTTTGTAGAAGAAGATCCATGCTGCTTCTTGCTTTTCTTTATTCCAGCAATGTCCATTTTGTTAATTCTTTAATTCCCCTACCTTTCCTTTAGATCACGCAGTCTAATGATACCACAATAGCCCTATGCTCACCTTGTTGCTGTAGTCTACATTTTCATCTGTTGCAACATTCTTGAAGATATTAAATGTAAATTTTGTGCTGCTGTTAACCCACTCCTGAGACAAACATGACCACGGTATGTTTAGTCTTGGAGATGAAATAACGTTAGGACACATAACCCTGAAACTATGAGGCTTTTCAAATTAAAGCTATTTTGGATTATATTAAAAAAAACCCCCTCTGGCTACTGAGGCCATAATTTTCAGATTGTCTTTGAAATCATAGTCTTCGAAGTGCAATGACCTCATCATGACATAAAGACTCATTTGCAATCACTGCACTCAAGAGTCTTTAGGGATCATAAATGCTGTGAAAGTCAGGATTAAATTGCCAGTGCTCATGATGCTGTAGCTGCCTGTAATAAACAACATCTAAGCACAGTAATATACATTTTAGTATACATAAAACTCTTGGCGTTTTACAGGATAAGAGCAGTGAAAGGAGAAAGGGCTTAGCAGAACTGCAGCAGGCTGTCAGGGCTCCCAGAGCTTTTGGGAGCCATCCAGATGTGGGCAGTATGTGGTAAAATGACACATTCAGGAGGAGGCATTGCAGCATGCTGCTGGGTTACAGAGAATTGGCAGGAATGAATGACTCTAGGGAAGGACATATTCATGAAGCATCGAAGGCAGAGAACAAGCAACTTCCAAAAGGTTACTTAAGAGAAAATATTTGCATAATTTAACAACTGAATTTTGGTATCTATCCAAACTAAATTATAGAGTGGAATTTTCTGCAGTCAGCCCATCAAAAGCTTGATTCCCCCCTATGCTATTATAGATGTCTCCATGTCATCGAAGTGTCGTGTTGAAAACAAATTGATGGCTTCAGATGAAAATAAACAGAATTCATACTTTTAAAGCAACAATCTTTGATGATAACTGATGTAGGTAAGCATTGATTTTGAAACACAGCCTATCAAAATAATTTTTCTCAAAATTAATTTTTCAAATTTTGCAGGAAACATCTTTCAATAGGTTAAATAGAAACTAGATTTTAGTACAAGGCTTTCTTGTTCTAAAAGGTGGTGACTAAAAATAGATCTCCAATTGCCTACCTTTTCCTGAGTTCATAATAGACTTTTGTCTGTGTATTTTCCCCTCATTCCATGAGAGGAATAGCTGGAACCCTAACACTTAAAACTTTACTTTTATGCTTTATTAGTGGACATTTCTTTTTGCTGCTGAGAGACAGCTGGAATAATACCTGAGCTTCTATCACTGTGGAAACTTCTTAGCTAATTTTTTTACTGACAAAAGATTTTTTTCTTCCCTGCAAAGTATTATGGGACACTTTCATGTTGACTTCTCTCTATTTCTTTACCTGTCCTTCAGATTCTTTTATACTCCATTGTTTTTTGCAAGAGGAGACTTTCTTCTGATGTTCTCTTTCATCACAAATATTCTGTCTTCCAGTTGTTTTCCGAGGCCTGATGGATGCAGCATTAAGACCAATGTGTTTGGAAAATGTTGAAGGTCACTGAAGAGAACTGACTGCAGCTCTGGAGCGTTCATTGTTTGGATGGGGAAGCGAGCACTTCGATGCTTCACTCCAGCTCCCACTGCACGCCAGTGCCTTCCTGGGTGTCCTAAGGACGAGCTGTATAAAGTGAGAGTGCCAACTCATGCCTGGGACAGTGAAGTGGCATTCAGAATTAGAGCCTTTGTGTAAAGGTGTTGGGGTCTCCACCCCTGCCATGGAGCCCTGGGAGATGGGCCCTGAGGGGGGAGGCACGGGGTTTCCCTGCCCCTGGTCAGTCTCATTTCCCATTGGTTGGTTTGTGTTCCCCGGGGTGGCCAAGGACCCTGGGGTCCCGGCCATGTGGCTGGAGAAATAAACATCTCTGAAACATCTACCACGAATCTGTCCATATATACTTCGTTTCCATGGGACTCCTAGTTTGAAATATGCTTGTTGCAGTAATCCCCGCTGCAACAAACTCTCACCCGTTTTATTTTAATAAAAGGAGAATGAAAACAACTGGATAACAAGAACAGTTTCAAGACAAAACAAGCCACTCTCCTGAGTCTTTAAATGTCCAAACAGATTCTGTGGAACATCTTAGGGCTGACACAAGGGAGACAGAACTCTCCGGGCATGCCTTGTGGGGAAACTGATGCAGGAGAGGGTTTAATTTCTTCCCTCCCTCTTTTCATCCCCCCCTCGGCATCGGAGAGGAATTGTAGGGAAATGGAATTGTATAGGGAAGCCATGGGGTGAAAAATGGATTAGGAATAAACTGGGGATAGGGTAAACTTAGGAAGGGGTTCATATTGGGTATAGGGTAAAAGGGGGAAGTAGGCTGTGAGTAGGGAAATTGCTGGGATGGATATTGTTTATAATTTTGTGCATAACGGCTGCCTTTGACTGGAATACCTCCAGGCCCAGTAACATTTGCTGCTTGTAAACCCTTCTTTCCTTGCACTATATCAAATTGTACAACTTCCCCATCTCCTACACTTTGCAGGTAATTTTTAGGGTTATTCCTTTTAATGGCAGTTCTATGGATGAATAAATCTTCCCCTGTATCATCTCGTGTTATAAATCCATAGTTGTTTTTGACATTGTACCATTTCACAGTTCCTGTGACTTTCGTGGCTACAACTCCTCCTATCACGTGCTTGCGTGTTCGTCGTGGCTGCTGGTCCCGCGTGGCCGCCGCCTCGCCGACTCCGACGTCTTGGCCGGGCCCCCGCGTTGCGGCTGCTCCGCGCTCTCCGAGCGGCACTGCTCCGGCGCGTGTCTGGGCTCTGTGCGGCCCCACGTTGCCATCGCCGCTGGCTCCGTGCCCTGTGAGCGGTTCCGCTCCGCAAACTCCATGCTGCTTTGAGTGCGGCCCCGTTTCGGCTCAGCGCTGCGCTGCGCGGCTTCTCGTGTCGCTGTGGAAACCGCCGCTTCCCCCTCCACAGGGCTCTCCGAGCCGTGTGCCCAGAGCGGCCTGCCACGCCGATGCCTGGTTCCTGGCTGCTCGTGGCCCACGGCACCCGTGGCGCCTGCAGCATCGCTCCCTCACTCGCGGCCACGTGGCCGGGGACCCCGAGACAGGGATGGGGTCTGCGATAAGGTGCGCGCTCCCGAGGGGCCAAGCACATCCAGCACAGGCACCTCCGCCGGCACGGCTGCAGTCATGTGCTCCCGGGATGGCGGCCGCACGATCTCGGCCACGGGAGAAGTATGATCCTCTGCTTTAGGGGTAATGGGGCCATACAAATGCTCCTCAAGAGCTTCCCTGATTATAAGGTATGCACGGAAAGCTTCTCTTTGATCCCATACTTTATTCCATATCTCGTCCCAGAAACACCCCTCACAAGATACAGGAGGTTCGATATCAAAAAGTAAGTCTCGAGAAATATAGGAGAACCTTTTGAAAAACCAGATGAAGAAATGTTCTAGATCTCCCGGTTGCATTACTTTTTTGTTTTGTTGTTCAAGGATTCCTTTTACTTCTAGATACATTTTTTTCTGTGACTCAGAGAGCCCCATTTCCCACGATTCTTCCATAGTCCACAGAGAATATCCAAACCAAGATGAGAAGAGAGAGGTCTAGAGTGATTATTTTACTCACGAACCTTCCTCCGGGATCGGTGTCTTGCCCGCATTCCTCCACCAGTTTGTTGCAGTGGGGATTACTGCAACAAGCATATTTCAAACCAGGAGTCCCATGGAAACGAAGTATATATGGACAGATTCGTGGTAGATGTTTCAGAGATGTTTATTTCTCCAGCCGCATGGCCGGGGCTCTGCTCAGGAACTCCGCAGTCATGGGACCCCAGGGTCCTTGGCCACCCCGGGGAACACAAACCAACCAATGGGAAATGAGACTGACCAGGGGCAGGGAAACCCCGTGTCTCCCCCCCAGGGCCCATCTCCCAGGGCTCCATGAGAGGGGAGGAGACCCCAACATAAAGGGTATGAAAAACCAGACAAATGGTGGAAGCTCTGAAAGTGCAACAATCCGAAAGATTCTTGCTCCACTTGCTGCCCCACAAAGTCTTTCAATGGATATTTTGAGGCACACAACTAAAATGGCATATATAATCATATAATCATTGATTTGCAGCACAGTTTCTGTATGTTCCTCTTTCCTACCTTTTTTTCACCTTTTCAGCTAAACATCTCCTTCTACTGCTCCAAGCCATAACCCAATTTTCAGGTTTCTGTGTCCCATGCAAACAAATCTATCAGATATGCATCATGTATATGCTTGATTCTTAAATATATTCTTGTGTTCAAACCTTGGGTTTTGCATGAAAATGTATCTGTCCTATTCAAGAATGATTTTTTGTGTATTGAACATTATGTATAGCAACAAGCATTGATATGTGTATGTTTTCTTTTATTTTTTAATTTTTTTTTTCTGTGAAATCAGCAAAAGATACACTTTAGGAGAACAGTAAATCTCTGTGGCAGTCCTGAGCCCTGAATGTATTTATTTTGCCTACAGGGAACAGCAATAGCAACATCCAAGCCACTAGAAATTGGAGCTGAATATAAATACATTAAATGGCCATGACACTTTCATAATGTAATTTAAACTCTCTGAGGACTGCAAATATGTCCTTTTTTTTTGCAAATTTCAACAAAGGAAGGCTGTGTATGAGAGAGTTATTTTCATTTGAGGATAAAAGAAACTCTTGTCTTGGTAAAAGGAACATAAAAGTTATGAGATAGTATAAAAGTAAGAATAAAAATATCATATTTAAATCTCCCTTAGAACATATTACTTATTTCTCCAAAATATAATGACAATGATAAAAAATAATTAGTATTCTACACTAAACTTCTCTTGAGGCTCAAGACTTTCTTTTGTATTATATTATTCTACAATAAAAGTCATAATTTTGGAGTTACTTGTTTTGGGCCATACCTTATAGAAAGGGCCTACCTGCCTTCTAAATTTGCAGCATATGCAGCTTTGGTGAAATGGCTTTGGATCCTGGTTGAGGCGAGTCAATTGACTAAAAAAGACAAAACCAAAGTTTTCCATCCCACATTTTCAAATGCTACAGCCACAAATTGATTCTTGCCCCAGAAATGATTATTGAGGAGTCAACACAAGAAAAGTACCAAAAAATGTAGTAAGAGACACTCATACTCCTCCCTGGAAGCTCTACTTTGTATTTTCCTTTTTTTTTCCTTTTTTTTTTTTTTTAATGGAAGCCAGTGGAAATAGGTCATGGAAATTCACTATAGTGACAGTAGAGATGTTAGAACAAGTTCACAGGGTTTGGGTATTTCTATCTTTTCAGTGATGCAAATACAGAGGATCGCTGTCTAGATATATAATCCTGCTGTTCGCTTATCTGCTCAAAGCAGTTCTTTCCCCCTATCTGCAAATCCAGGCAAGTTTCTGCTTCTCTTACTGTTAAATACATAATTAATAGTGATAGAGATATAGTTTGAAACAATGAGTATCGTCCTGGGACTTTCAATTTGGTGCTGATATTTGGCCATCAAAGTATACTTAGCACAGATGGTGCAAAAATGAAGCTAATCAGGACAAATCATGAAAAAGGATATTCTCATGAAGTTCCTAAAAATCAAGGTAACGAGGGGAAATGCAGAAACCACTTAACCAGTCCAATGTTTCTTGAAACTGAAATTCAAGAACAATGGTAGAAATAATCGAGGCTACAATTTTGGAATCCTGAATCTGATTTTTTAGCTTAATTTGTTCTATTTTCCCAGGTTTTCGTTTCCTTTTGTTGTTTGCTTTTGCTTTCCCTTTGACATTAACTCTTTTTCTTCAATCATTTCAGGAGACACTTATTTTTGTTAACACAAATTTTCTTTTAATAGAAAGCTTTTCCCAATAAACCTGTTAAAGTGTCAAACCATAAATCACTGGATTTGTCAATAGGTTTGAAGAGCTCCATGTGTTGTGTTTGGGAACTCGTTTGGTGTTTATTTAACTATATAAGGAATTAAAGAACAAATGTCTGCAAATGTAAGGAAGAAGAAAAATAGAGGCAGAAGGCATAGACTCTTTTCCCTCCTGTATGGTCTGTGCTTTTGCAGCTCAGAAATAATAAAAATTACCAAAAAAAAAATCACTGAGAGGACAATCAAAAGGGCGGAGTTTATGGACTGAGCCTGGAACCACTGAAGTTCCCTAGCTATTTAGCTCACAGGGAGAGAAAAATCTACAGATTGCCTATACTAAACATTAAGAACCAGTTCTGCATTCCACTCTATTCACTGTCCGTGGGTCAGTAAGCTCTTCTGTATTAGTTTGAAAGCAAACAAGTGAGAGATTCCAAGTCAAAACTACAATTTAATAGGAAAATTGAAATAAATGCAGTAGTACAGAAACACTGACAGAGTCAGAGTACACCTGACATCCTGTTGGTCAGGGTGGTGGTAGCAGTCCGATTAAATGGTGGCTACAATCCTGTTGAAGTGATAGATATGGTTCTGTCAAAGCGGTGACTCTGTAGAAGGGTCTGGTCCTCCTCAGTGATGGTTATGCAGCTCTTGTCCTCTGGGAATCCAGTAGATAAGGCCAGCTGTGGTGTTCCAAACCTCGGATTTTATCCAGGTAAGAATGCTTGGTTCCTCCCCCTGGGTGGAGCATCTCACAATGGGATGATGCAATTCTATGAGTCGTGCAGTGAGGCCTTGATGGCCCATTTGGCAGAGATAGATCCCGGAGGGAGTTATCAGGGATGAGTCATAGCGAGGATAAAGAACACTGCCTCACTTATCTTAACAGCTTACATAGACAGTAATAGAATACATACCTTTTGGTTACATCTTACATTGTAACCTAAGCCATTTCCTGTGTGACTTACAGCAGCAGTAGAACTTAGATCAGTTTATTTCTACTCTAATACTGGAATGTTACAAACTGAGCCTTAATTTTTTGTACTACAGCTACTCTATATTAGGCTGGTGATTCATATCAAACCTAGCTCCATAACTCCTTCGACAACATTTTTTATGGTTTTTATTAGTGCACTAATGAAAATCTAGACTAATTGTAGCACCAGTAGTGGAGTTTCTCATATTGTATTGTGCATCCATGTGGGCTGGCGGGCTGAAGCTTGAGCAAGAAGGGCCATTGCTCCCCAGAGACTTGAAAATGGTCTTCCCACAGATGCTGAGGGAAATCATGAAAAACAGAGTGCAAGAGATGGCTAAAGTGGGGGAATACACAGGCAGAAACAAGACCAAATTTCACACAGTTTGGCAATGACATATGACCCTTCCATTAAAAACACTTCTGTTTGAAGTTGAGGGAGTGAATGGTGACATTAATAATCAGGTTGTGAAAACATAGGCAAATGATTTGCAGAGAGCCTGGGGTGAGGGTTTGCAGTATGATAGACAGATTCAGCCTGCTCTGAGGGAAAACTGCACAAAGAATTCTGAGAATAATTTTTTTAGAAAAAAGAGAAAATGCTCCATTCTGAACACATCAGCTCTGGCATGGATGCTGAATGGATTGTGTCTATTCATGCCTTCTTTCTTGGGAGATGAAATACTGCCAGAGGCTTCTGTGTAGTGTAAGGAATGGCTTAGCAAGCCAGGTAGCAGCCGAGCAGGAGTCCAGCCAGCAGAGTGGATGTTAAAGCAATGTGTTGAATCTAATTTTAATGACTATAAAAGGCTATGGCCAGTGAGGATGATTAGGGTAAAGATGAGGAATACCAGAAAACTAAGACAGAGATGACTGGTGGGGACTGGTGAAGGGGACCAACCACCTGCAGCAAATTTGAGCAAGAATAGCAAATAGTTTATCAGCCATATAGTGAGGCTCTCCCCTCCCTGAAGCCTCAAATGGGGCAGACTGCTGATGTCTTCCAAAACTCAGCCTCTTCCCTTCCTTGGGACAGCCAGTGAGTGAGCTGGAAGGGGGAAAGGGTGGAGCAAACAGCTGCCCAGTCATGGAGATTTCAGAGAGGCACTTGCCTTTAAACAACTACCAAGTATCTTTGTTGCAGTTGGTAGTAATTTGCCACTTGTGAATTTTTACTTTATGTTTTTCATTCCTTTCTGCCCTCTATAGACCAAATGAATTCTTACTTAAGTCCATCTGTTGAATTCCCTGCCTCACCGAGCATCTAGATGATTTAATTTCCTAGGTCTTTGGCAGAAACTCAAGCCAGTGACATTTTTAGCAAGGACTTCTTGAGATATGAAGACTATCAAAGGCAAATAGGAAAAAAATACCATATTTATATGGCATTTTTAAGAATGTGAAGTTTATTTCTCCTTGGTTTTGCAGTTCAAGAATACCCTATTTCATAAAGTTACTTTTACCACACTAGTATGACATATAGAAAGATGATCTTAATTAAATCAGAAGTTCTTAACTGGTTATCATTATCTTACCATCTGTAAGGAGACCCATGTTAAACTGTTAATCACTGAGTCTTTATAACATTTTATTTCCAATAAAAAATGTCATGCTTTTTTTTTTTTTTGATCCAGATTCAACAAGCACTTTTTCCCCAAGCTAAACCCTGAATTGTTATTATGGTTGTTGATACATTTGTTTGCATAGAAGCATGCTTTTGTTATGGCTGCACAGAATGTTTCTTTTCTGTTTCAAACAGCAAACTGTTGCTGCACTCTCTTTCATATGGAGCTGAATTCCAGTGCCAGTGAAATAATCAAAATGCAACTACTATCTAAGTCTGCAGCATGCACAACACCACTTCTCTATCCTGGTTGAGTCTATTTCTACAACATCCAGTGCTTCAAAAGTGCTCTGGGGCCAGAGAAATAGCAACATAGGAGTATATGCCATCATCACCTTGAGGACAAATTTCTAAACTAGCGTGAGAGAATATAGATTCAAATAAAATTGTTTTTCATACTGAGTAGAGAAGGAATTTAAGCATGACTAAAAAAAGGCAGAGATTCATTTATGGTTTCAAAAATCAAAAGATCGGCTAGCTTAAATACCTCAGTATGAAACTGATTATTAAAAATAGATGAATTGAGAAGACTGATTGACCTTGCATGCTTTTATAGCAGCTCACAGACACGTAAAGTATTTCTTTTCACTCATGTTACAAGCATACAATTTGGTAATCATTATATGCAAACTTCAGAGTCTGATTATCACATTTCTGTAGAAGTTAATGTCTTCTGCAGAAGGCAAACTGTTAAAGTCAATTATTCAGTGTCCTTAGAAACTGTATTTTCTTTTGAAGATCTTGGGGCAAATTTCCACACTCCTTACCATTAAACTAATCTGAGCTGCAAAGAAATCTTTCCACAGTTGAGCAAATGATGACAGCATAATGTTACTCTTTAGTCTATACACTATAGTATTATGCTGTAGTCACAAGTCGTCGAAACAGACTTGAAAGAGCATTTTATGCCACTTCTGGAGCTGAACAGAAGTTCTCAAATGAAACTTTACATCTCGGAAAACACAAATTGAGAGAAACCAGAACTTTTGCTATGCTGCATCTTTTTAGATGGCAAAACCAGCTGCAGATGCAATACTTGTCTCCAGACAGAACAGCTGGTCAAAAGATCCATCTGAAAAATGACATGGCACGGGAGACTGAAGGGCTAGGTAGAAGTCCTTTGGTCATTTAATACAGTAGAATGATATAACTGCGAAAAGAAAAACAAACAAAAAAAAACCAAACAAAAACCCTTGCCCCAAAGCAGACAAAGCAGAGCCTTGTCGTGAGCTATGTATGGCTTTAGGCAAGGCCCCACCCCCTGTGTAATCAGGTCATGAATGATGTGACTCTTACATCTTGTTTATTCAGTTTCCTTCAGACAGGAAAAGAAAAAAATAACAGACATGGAATATTTTCACCAAATGAAATTCTTATTTTCTGAATACTTCTGGTGCTTCGCTGAAGAATCTAATCACACACTGGGAGATCATGGAGACCAGAAAATCACAGAACTGTTGGCTGGAAATTCAGCTCATCTACTTACTGCCTCAACAGAGTTAGTTTTGTCTCTGCTAGTCCTGTCAGGTGCTGGAAATGTTCCTAAACATTCCTGATACTGAAGACCCCACAGCATGCCCAGGTTTTATCTACACTTTTAACTCCCATTTTCCTGTTGCTGCTGAAGACCATTACTTCTTAAACTGTTAGTAGCCAAGAAACATGTTTAGAGAAATTAGGTTCTTTATTTCACATTAGTATTCATGACATAAAAAGCCAAACCATTAAACTTTCTCTGCAAGTGGAATCCTGGTTTGGGTTATACATTAGGACTTTCTACTTCTGAAATTTAGTCCCTGTGTTTCTTGCACTGGAATATAGGCATTTCTGATTTGCAGCTGATGCACCATCACAGTTTTTCTTTTGAACCTTTTGTAAAAAATGTTGTCCCACTACCTTTTAAGCTTCTCTCCTGTTTATTCTTATCTGAAGGAATTTGTTCTTTATCCCCTAAATCCTAATTTAAAACATTATTCAATGCATTTGCAACGGTGCAAAGATACTCTTTGTCTTTTTTCCAGGGGAGCCCATCCTCCCTCAGTAGCTACAGAATATCATCCTGTGATCAAGGAAAGCAAAACCCTGCTGCTGACACTACTGACATTGCATTATTTACCCTCAGTCTTTGCTTGTCCCCGTGTGAACCCTGGGTTTTTTTCCTGGGAGGGTTGATGGGAGTAGCACTTGCCACTGCTAGAGCACTGTGGTCTGTTTAGGTTCAATCTGGCCTATGTGTTGATCTGTGCATGAAGGAGGATGTGTACCAGGAGCTCAGATGTATCCCCTCTGGCTGTCAATAACATTTTGGATAGCTGTTACCAGAGCTGGGAGGCAGGTGGGTCTCTCCACCGCCAGCAGGGGGAGGTCACCAACTACTTTTAAGTTTTGGCCTTCTTGAGAATGAGGGTAGTGAGTCTGCCAGTATTTCGGGTTTTTGACTTTTGTTTCTCTGCCACTGGCATTCCATCTTCCTGTTGTGCTACCCTAGATGCATATTTATTTGTGGAAGAATCAGAAAGGAATAGAAGCCCTCCTCTGAAGAGACAAAGTAGTAATTTCTAGGTGGTGTCACAGCAGTTTTGCCTAAATTTTGCTTTTGTGGCTGAATTTTAGGCAGTGTTCTAGCTCAAAATGGAGACTTAAAAGGTCTGCAGTATCTCCTTGAAAGTAAACCTGACTCCTGTTTTTGGACGATGAATGAAGTATTTGATTCTTACCCTGTATTCACAGACCGTGTACTACTTCCATATTACTGTGTTCTGCTGGGGAAATACAAATACCTCTTGGTGATCATACATAATCTAAAATGTTGCTAATGAAACTTTGCCACTTCAAATTTAAGTGGAAGCAAAATAAAGAAGCATAAGTGCTAGTTTCTGTAGATTTTTAATTTTTTTTTTTCTTACTGATTTTTTCATGTTGAATATATATTGATGGCATTCTTAGACATTGAAGCAATATTGATTTACTGCAATAGTGCTACCCAGGAGATCAAGATATTTGAATAGCACTGGCAATGGAAAGGGGATATTTGTGTGAGTATACATGAAGATATTGCTGCACATTTACAACAGTCCATAATTTGATCATGACTGTTCACATAATTATGAAGGTATTCATAAGAATATGGCTTTTTCACACATAATTATAAATTGACTGAAATTTTTCCTCAGAAATAATTTTTTTCTTACCTATTAACTCAAAAAGCAGGAGTAGTATGTGATTGATTAGTCATACTTTACTCGAAATCAATCACATGCAACTGAATTGACTTTATGAGTCAAGAAACCTGAAAGTTGAAATGAGTTAGCAGGAAGCAGTATTTTAAATTAAGCACTCAAAATATATGACATATGATCACCAGCAAGAAAGGATTTGCTGACACAAAACAACACAGCTGATTTCTTTTTGCCTGATGTGGTCATTATTAATAATAATTGTATTTTGTCTTTTGCCATGTTGCATTTTTGCTATTGAGAAGGGATTTGAAATTAATACTTCTAGTCTCTTTAATTTTTTCTTCTTTAGAATGTTTTTCAGCACTGGTATAACAATGTTTGCAAGATAAACACCCAGTAAAAAAAAAACTCAAACAATTTTGTGACTATATATTGAAAATCTTAATTGAGCAAAACCAGACAGCTGAAGGGAGAAATCAATTTTTTCTAATGGTCCTGAGAATGCTTCTTGAGAATACACGACACTGGTAAATCTGCTTAACTGCTGTGATAGAATTTTCACACTGGAAAATTATAGGTTTGTTTATTGAAAGAATATACTTTTCAGAACAGTACAGAAAGGGTAAAAGGAAGTGCAGAAAGCATTTTTTCATTATATGCAGAGTTCTCTGTTGTCTTGGAGATCCAGGCTCATATCAAAAGTTCATGCAAAAGTAGGTGGGGGGTCACCCTTTTCAGCTGTTTGCCTTGTGTGGAAAAAAAGAGTTGCTATGCTATGTAGCAAGGCTTCTCTGGGTCATTTATATAAACCACGTGCTGGGATTTCTCAAACACTAAAGGCTGGCACGCAAAATATTAAAGCTCTGGAGGCAATCAGATAGGATTCAGGGACTCCGTTATTACAATGCCTATACAGCTAATGTTTCTAAATCCATATATTTGGAGCAAGCTTTTAGGAGGATACTTAACTGCACCTACACAAATAAGTTAGTTTAAGGCTATGAGGCCCATATATTTGCTGAAATATAAGTACCTTCTTGAGTGTTTTCCTGTTACTGAATAGGGAGTTATTCAGTTCAAGAGTTAAAACTCAAGGTGTTTGGACTGACTGGCTTCCCATGCTAAGCCACCCTCCTGAGGCGCATCCCTGCCACCAGGTTCAACAGGGACACAAGTCACGTCACAGCCTGGCAGCCCAGGGTGTCACAAAAATAAAAATGGACCTTGTTGAAAAATGAAAAATAAAGATGGACCTTGTTGTCTCTGCACTAATCAGAAGGGTCTACTCAGAAAATTGAGACAAGAACACCTACATGGGGGCTGGTTTGGAAATTTCACTCAGCATTATTATTTGATTTGTCTGGGAATGTTTTGCAATAAACCATAGATGTGAGCTCCTTCTCAATGTTAAAATCTGTCACAGTCCTTAACTATAATATTTTGTTTCAGAATTACCTCAGTTTCTGATTCAGAGGAAACAAAAGAAAGAACAAGCAGGTATTTAATATCCTATATGACTGTGACATTCCAGGACAAATGGTGGTGTAAGGCAGAGTGATCAATATTTGTCTTCAATCAATTTCACTTCAGTTTCATCTCTTGTTGAGTACTGACAAAAAAAGCAGCCAGCACAGCCAATCTCAAATGTTGGTTTAAATGAGTCACTCATACTTTTTGCATAGCAGGTCAGCTAATTGTTCAGTTTATCAGCATCTTATTTCTTTGAAGTAGCAATGAATGTAAATAAATTTTGAGGCAGTGCAAGGAGATAATCTGCAGTGTCAATGTCATGTGCTTCATACAGCTTGCAGGGATCTTGCTTTGCTTTCTGCCGGTGACTAAATCCGTGTGTTTCAGATGGACTGCTATTTGCAATGATTTTGACAATTGGGAATAAATACCAGGAGCAAATATTTTTTTTGGCACCACACAGTTGTGATTTAAGCAAAGATTGTCATGATTTTCTTACATTCTTGTGGTTTTCATCCTTTGAGTTCAACATGATCTGAACCTCCCTGCCAAAAAAAAAAAAAAAAAGAGGACAAAAAACGAAAAAGGGCAGGGCAGGGCAGTGCAAGTGAGCTTACTTTTGTAAGCCTAAAATTTAATAATTAAATATAAGATAAAATACATCCTACCTTTTCACCAGAAGATAAAATAAATATACATATATATTTTATAGTTCTTTAAAGGGGAGATGAGAGTTGTTGAAATCCTGGAGGAGAGGTCATTATAACTTCTTGTGGTAGTGGGAATGCAGGAATGATGCTGTGGCCAGCCCTGTGGCTCAGATCAGCTGAGCAGAAAGCTACTGAAATTGCTGATGACTGCAGGCCTCTGTTACACAAGACATGGACCATATGGACATCTGAGCTTCTACAGATTCAGCATTTTAAGCTAAAGTTGCATCATGGGAGATACTGGATCGCCCACAACGGGTCTGTGATAGTCTGGGTACCGATGAGGCATACGGTGGAATGCTGAGGATGACGAAGACTTGCAGGAAGAGTCAAAGCAATCTTCAGTTGCAGGATAGCAGCTGAACAGGAAACTTTGGAGCAGAAGACAGAAAACACCTGATGTGGTTCATGGGCTAGCAGGGAGGAACTGCCCTCCCTCAGTGTCACTGCTGGCACCTGGTGCAGCAGATGAACAGCAGTGCATCCCCAAGGCTGTCATCCCCCCAAAAAGCAGGTCAGGCAGTTTGGTGATCGTAAGATTTATCTCCTCTGTTGTTCCTTTCCCATCTCTTCTTAAAGACTTTGTAAGATTCATGCTGAAAAAGTAATACTGCACAAACTTAATCATTACTTGGCTGAGGGACATCACAGAAAAGAAGCAGGCCCTTTCCTATATTTAAGGTTCATGGCCTTAAAACTCTGCTTTATTATCTATGAGTGCAATAAAACTTATTGTTCCATATTCCATTTTTTTTTTCTGAGTAGAAACAGCTAGACCACTTCTAAATTCTGGTTATTAAATTTGACAGTATTACTGCCTTCCAAAATATTCAGCGCATGACTTGTCCTTTAGAGCAAAAGACTTGTGTATTTTTCAAGTACTGTATGAAAAACAGAGTGAAATTTATGCTGTGCCCACCACATAGGCCCCATTGTCCTGGACCTGAAAGAAGAAAATAAGATGGAAGGATGTGGTTTATTTAGGTCACACATTTATTAACTGAACTTGGCCAGGAATTTACAGCAGTAACCCTCACATTTGGGATCATATTTCTTTACAGAGCTGTTTCTGCTTGATAAATAGCTGCCTTTCCCCCATTCCAACAGGGCCTCTAACACCTTTCCTCTCACAGGCACAATGGGGCATCCTAACTTGTTCTGGGGATGTATCCCTCTTAATCTCTTTTCATCTTAATTTTACAAGGAGGTTGAGCCCTTTCTGAAAGCTGAACCTGTATAATATCCCTGAAACCCATGTCAGCAACTGGACAAGTGCCTCTTTGTCTCTCCTGCTTTGTCCTTGGTGTTATGAAGAACAGAAAAACCTCATACTGTGTTGTCTCAGTGACATGGAAAAATAATAATTTCTGATTTCTCCAGAAAGACAGTAAAACCATCTCTGCAATAGTTCTCAATATCATGTTTCTATGTTAAACACAGGCTGAGTAACAAACTTGGGTTTGACAGGGTTATTTAGGATGGTAAAACCCACTTCAGAACCTTCTCAAAGTCCAGCAGAAACCATAGAATAATGGAATCATAGAACAGACTGAGTTGGAAGGGACCCACAGGGATCATCTAGTACAGCTCCTGGCCCTGCACAGGACAGCCCCAAGAGTCACACCATGTGCCTGAAAGCACTGTCCAAATGCTTCTTGAACTCTGCCAGGCTTGGTTCTGTGACCACTGCCCTGGGGAGCCTGTTCAGTGCCCAACCTCCCTCTGGGCGAAGAACCTTTTCTTGATATCCAACCTAAACCTCCCCGACACAGCTTCAGGCCATTCCCTTGGGTCCTGTCACTGGTCACCACAGAGAGGAGATCAATGCCTGCCCCTCTTCTTCCCCTTGTGAAGGAATCTCAGGTGCCATGAATCCAATAGCTTGAGTTGGGCTTCATCCCCAGTTCAAATTAAAAAAAGTGAGTGCTAAAGAGAGATTTTTTTCTCCTGTCTAGAAAATCTGCTAATGTTTAACCTTGTGACACTTATATTTATTTTTCTGTGATGAAATTCTACTACTCGAAACTTGCTTCACTTTGGTGTGCTGGGTGTTTGCACAATGTGGTTATTGAATGTGAATATATTCTTACTCATGTTCTCTGTAGAAGAACATTGTGATAATTGGATTTTTTCTTTGAGAGAAGCATAGTCTTTGCTCATGCTCTTTGCAATCAGATTTTAGACATGTATGTCCCAAGTAAAGGACCAAAGATTGGTCTCATAAAGTTTGAATCAGCATAATTTAAAACCTGTTGTGCTTATATCTATTATTTGTTTTTTACTGTAAGTGTGAAGAAGTCTGTACATATATAAGTTAAATATAGGAGGAAAAAGACCTTAGTATTATCCCTGTAAATATCCCATTTTTCCAAGATGCAAATAAAATAAAACAATTACATTTACACTGGAAACAGAATGCTCATCTTTTTAAATCCTGTACTGTAATTTCCATAAGCTGGTCAGTGGCGAATGGCTCTCTTCTGGAATGCTGATGGGGCTGCTGCTGTCAGAAGCCTTTCCTAATAAGGTAAATCACACAGTGTTTGGTCAATCAGCTAAATCCAGGGATTGAAGTCCAGCTTAAGCTCCTTGTGCAAAAAGACACTAGCAACCACAGGTTAAAGTTCATGTCTGCCAATAACATGTTGCTAATCCAACCATAAATGCAATCAGGATGTATTTGTTACCTCTGACAAAAACTATATTATTATATTTAAACGACAGCTTTTCTTTAAAGCAGTAATTTTTCTGTCATCTGAGAAGGCTGATCTGAAACAGCTGGAAAATAGACTCACTGTTCTTTTCGGAGATTTTCTTTATTTGATTTTATTTTGTTTCTTAGGCATTGAACTAAGCAGCCTGATTTTAGCTTGTTATAAACAAGAAGGAAATGGCATGGCTTCTGCATAATAGTCTGTCCTTGTAAGTCTGTCCCATTGATTCTCTGGTATTTCTTGACATTGTTCCAAAGCACTGTGCCAAATAATTTTATTGTATGCTCTTTTCAAAATTTTATTGGTAATTTATACTTAAGTAAGAGTGGGTGACAAATTTTATTCTCTATAAGAATATATACCCATGTACAAGGTAATCTACATTACGTAGAAATGAATATTCCAAACTTGGGTCATGCGTAGTATATACATGGCTCAATAGAGATAGAGATATGATAGAGAATGGATATAGGGCTCCTAGGCCAGCAGTGTTCTGGGTCCTTAAGAAAGATTGCAGAGACATAAAATATAGAGTAGTGTGTGACCTTAATGCACTCAGATATTGATACTTGAATTAAAACTCTTAAGACTATTATTAATATGCTAGCAATTAACACCATATTTAGCATAATTGCTGTAAAGTTAATGCAAGTACATTGATTTCCACACCAGGGTCACTATGCTTATGATGAATAAACCAAAATAATTCCTTTGCAAGCTAGATGGAAAAGAAATCTTCTAATATATTTGTACTACTTGCCACCCAATCCTAATGAATGGGGAAGTTCTACTTTGAGGCTCCAAACAATTTGATAAAAGAAACTTTAATGAAATCTGTGAATTCCAAACCACATGAGAAATGGAATAGTCTGAAGAGACAGTGATTCAAATGATGAAACAGGACAAAGTAATACCTATATGCATACAGTGCTGAGGTTGGGCCCCTTACATGTCATACTGTGGCTATCTCTACAAGTCTCAAAAATTATGAGTGATTTTATTAATTTAAGCCTGAAATATCTGACTGAGTTCTCAGTTGAATAAATCATACATGATAATATTTTTGGTCCTTCCATTGCAATTTTCACTGAAAAAGATACTGTCTTCTTGAAATTGGTATATTCAACAAAAACTTTCTGCAGGAATATGACTAACTTCACAAGAAGTCAGAACACATGTAAACATGGAAACAAAATATTTGTAGTAACTCTTTCTGGGACACAGTATTAAGATGTTTATGGAATCTAAAACAGGACAAAGATTGAAATAATTTGATCTTTTTGACCATCACCCTTTAGGATCAATCCTATGGTGTGGTTCAGCTGGAGTTGAAAACCTGTGCAGTAGCAGGGATGACACAGCAGGAAAAGGAGCCAACACTCAGTACTTCATCAGGTGTCTGTCCTAAACACCAGTTTTCTCTCTGCTTCTGTGGGATGCACCCATGAGAAAGGCCCTGGTGCACTGAATGATCTGTGGATGTGGTTCATGTTGCAAATTTATGTCCAAGTAGTTAAACAGAAACAAATCTGCAACTTTCCTTTGAAACAGAATTTCAATTTTATGTGTCATCTGCACTACTTGCTTTGCTTAAGTGTGAAAAAGATCTTACAGCTTCCTCTCCTAGAACAGATGTCAAGAGTAGACAACTTGGTCAAAGGTAGAGATATACACTGGGGCTGGAATGAGAGGGTGGATGCTGCTCCTTGATAACAGGAATCTGAGCTTCAGGCTTTTTCATATGCATATAAGGGTCTCTCAGCTTTCTGAACAATGATCTAAACAGAGAAATAGGGAAAAACATGATTAAGTACCAGAACTGAGCATGGTATTATGATTTCCTTTGAAATTATATGGTATATTTGCCAGCTATGTAAATACAGATTCAGTTCATATTGTTCATTTGTTAATCATGCATCAAGCAGACATGCCAAAACTATCACAAATTTAACATTTGTGACATCTTAAGACTGTGATCTTAACAGCTATGCAGAAGGCAAAATATTCAACACAAGGAGGAAGTAAGCATGGATCTTTAAAAAATCCATTGGAATTTGGCAAATATATGATAGTATCTTTTCCTTATTATCAGACACTAACAACGTGTCTTTAACCAACTTTTCCATAAATCCTTCATCTGTATTACTTTTACTATTATTGGCCTGAGTACATTTTTTGTTTTGACATTTCTAAATACAGAGTTGTATATCTTCTTTACCACAATACCCTTTGTTTACATAGCTTGTGGTTGCCTGTCATATCTGGGAATTCAGTTCAGCCTGGGAGGAGCCTTCCAGTCCATATAAATTGAGCTGCCATTGGGCTTCACTGGCCATTGATGACAGAGAACCAGGAAGACTTTTTTTAGTATAAAGTGTTAACTGGCCATTCATGATGGTAATATGTAGTCATCTGCAGACCAGTGCACAATTTGACTATGATTAGGCAATCACAAGGAAACTCTGTTGCATCATTTTCATGTGGCCTTTTCACATTTAAATGAGGGGTAAGATTCAAATTCAGTGTAGAAAACTCGAAATTTTGTAAACACAATTCCCATTGGCTCCTATATCACAGATCTCTCTAATGGGTTGATACAGTTTTCTTTTTCTTCTTTTTGTCGAGGAAGGCAGCTTAACTGTGGTGTACTGCATTTTGGGTCTTCTTGGGACTTCTACTGACACAACTGTGCTTCCTGCCAAAGACTCATCTCTGAGTCTCCCCAACAGAGCAGGCGCAGTGGACTCAGCCCACAGCTGCTGCTCTGCTCATGCTACTGGGCTTAGGAAGATCGTAACATCCACCCTGATTGGTCTAAGGGGGCTCATTCTTTCTTTGCCAGGTGTGGGTACCAGAGGGGTTTCATACTAAACTCCTCAGGCACAACTCCTGGGTGCAGGGGGAAAGTCAGGTGAGACAAAAGGCTGTGGATGGGCTGGATGGTGGCTGCCACTGCTGCTGAAACTGGTGTGTGAGGGCACAGGGGAGAAACTACGGCCAAGTGCAAAGGGGAGAACATTCCCAGGAAAAGTCGTCCCATGAAGATTTCCTTCCCAACCTCCAAGGAGCAATGAGCCCAAATGACCTACCTCCAGTCAGGCAGTTTCTTTGCTTTTTCCCATGTGATGAATATTTGCCCTGCCATCTTGAACTGACAAAATTTGATTTTGTTTATGCTGTTGAGAAGGCTTAAATTGAATGTGAAAAGTCCAATTATTTTTTACCAACAATAGTACAGTGTAAATGAAGTGGAATTACTTGGCTTTTCTCTTCACCTAAAATTCTAGATGGCAGAATCACAGAATCAGCTAGGTTGGAAAAGAACTTTGAGGTCATCAAATCCAACCTGTGACTGAACACTACCTTGTCAAATAGACCATGGCCCTGAGTGCCACATCCAGTCTTTCCTTAAACATCTCCAGGATGGTGACTTCACCACCTCCCTGAGCAGGCCATTCCAATGCCCAATCACCCTTTCTGTGAAGAATTTCTTCCTTATGTCCAACCTAAACTATCCCTGGCACAGTTTAAAACTGTGTCCTCTTGTCCTGTCACTGGCTGCCTGAGAGAAGAGACCGACCCTTGCCCAGTTACACCCTCCTTTCAGGGAATTGTAGAGAGGCATAAGGTCTCCCTCGAGCCTCGTTTTCTCCAGCATGAACAACCCCAGCTCCCTCAGCAGCTCCTGAAAGGACTTATGTTCCAGACCCCTCAGTAGCTCCACTGCCCTTCTCTGGACACGCTCCAGCACCTCAGTGTCCTTCTTGAATTGAGGGGCTCAGAACT
Organism: Corvus hawaiiensis; assembly: GCF_020740725.1. Classification (NCBI taxonomy): domain Eukaryota; kingdom Metazoa; phylum Chordata; class Aves; order Passeriformes; family Corvidae; genus Corvus; species Corvus hawaiiensis. Next base: position 32,434,974 of record NC_063215.1, read on the forward strand.
GGACACAGGACTCAAGGTGCAGCCTCACCAGTGCCAAGTACACGAGAAGAATCGCTGCCCTGGTCCTGCTGCCCACACTATTGCTGATACAGGCCAGGATGCCATTGGCCTTCTTAGCCACCTGGGCACACTGCTGGCTCATGTTCCACCATCTGTCAAGCAGTACCCCCAGGTCCCTTTCTGCCTGGCTGCTTTCCAGCCACTCTGTCCCCAACCTGTAGAGCTGCATGGGATTGTTGTGGCAAGATGTCATAAAACTTGAGTGTCTTTGGAAAAATTTTCTAAAAAACATTTTTTAAAAAATGATTCTGTTGTTATGGGGCCTTTCTTTTCTTTTTTTCTTTTCTTTTTTTTTAAGAAATAAGAACTCTTCCTTGGCATGCTTCAAGCTGTTCAGTCGTCTTTACAGACCACAGTCCATCTGACACTGTGTTACATAAACTGCAGACCACGGAGGGAAGAGGCACAAAAAGGGAATACAAATTTCTCTGCAATATTTTTCAGCACTTGTTTGCAGTTGTCAGAGCTTTACCTGCTTTTTATTCTTACTTCCCTGGAAAAACCCTTTTAAGAGTGGAGGCATTTGTCAAAAAACAAGAAAGGCAATGTATTACCAAGACATTTTGATTTATCACAGCCAGTCAGTTCAGATTGTATGTAAATGAAGTAGTTACACAGTGAAGTAATAACCTTTTCAAATGACTGATCATAGCGCAAATTCTTGGAACAGCCCTGTTGTATGAAGAGAAGTAAATCAAACTGCAAAACAAGACAACAAGCATGACAAATAGTGTCCAGTCGATCACAGTCCATTCCTCATGAAAATACTTCCATTAATGCAAATAGAAGTATAATTTAATATTGAAAACTTCCAGAAGGGTAAAAAGCAAATAAAGGACAAACTGTACCAGGAAAATATGACTGGATGATTTGACAACATTACAGAAATACTCAGATTAAGAGAACATTCCATTCGAAGAACCATTACTAAGTGATCTGATTCATACTTTGTTTTTGTTTTGTTTTTCTTTCATAACAATTAGGTGAAAAGGGATCACTGGAAAATCCAGCTCATCATCTTGTTTCCAAAGAGATTTTACATTTCACTCAAAAGCTTACATGTAAAATCCCTTGTATTTTCTCATTTTTTTGTTGTTGCATCTCCTGTGTTTGACTGATGTGTATTCAGATTTAAATTCAGTCTTGAGCTCAAGAACCCCAGGAGGGGTTATTCCACTGTCCCCCTTGAGAGTTCCTCTCAATGGTTTGTCATTTTCTCTCAAAAATATCGACATCAATTTTTTGACTTTGACTTTAACCGATGTCATAATTAGATTTTTCTGAAGTGTTTAACATTGGAATAATTTTTTAGAGAATCTGGATTACAGTTCTTGATAAAATCTGATATTTTGATGTTTGTTAGGAATGACTTCTTTCTGCCTTCTGAGCAATTTTTTCTTTCCAAACAAATCTTCTCGAGTCTTGTGCAATATCTCCTTTAATTTTCACATGATGTTCTGAATCTTAGGTTATATTTCATCTGGTCTCACAAGCCAGTTTCAAATTGCAAGTTCAAGGCAATACCTGTGCTCTATGCTCTCATTGGCTAAGAATTTATGAAAAGGGTGAGATGCTATATCCAAATTGGTAAGCAGTCTCCTGGCATCTGAGAGATTAAATCCATGTTGTACTTTATTCAGCTGAGAAACTGGGAGTCCGACATCTTGTAGTTCAAACTTGCCTGCTCTAATGATTGGCTTTTTATAAACCAGCTGCCTTGTTTCTGTCTTTTGTAGTGGTTTCAGTATCCAAACGTGATTTTAAGTAAGCCCTGATGTCAAGACTGGATCTTAGCTCTCCCACATGGCAGAGAAGTGCACCAGCTGAAGTGCACCAGCTGTCAGCACCTTGTTACTCCTTTTTTTATAGCAAAAAATAATCTTGGAGTACAGATGTTTCATCACATGCAATTAAATTATTTCACCTTAGTGAGTTATCCTCTTGCCAGAATGTGGTGTTGGAGAGTCCCAGTTGTGAGTGAAAATGCAGTAGTTTAAATGACAGTGGAGATGAGATAGACTCATAAATTTCACCTCACACCTAAGATAAGCAAAGAAGGAAGCCCTGAAATGACCTTGCAGTAAACTAGGAAAAGGTAACCTCTCAAACCATTGGAAATGGAGCAGGGTTGATTACATATCTATGCACCAGGTTTCAGTCCTACTAGAGAAAATAAAATTTTATGGAAGTTGAAAGGTTTTACAGGACAGTGAATTTGCTTTCACATAGTCTTACCACACATTTTTTTTCTCTACTTAATTACATTTTTCTCAGAGTTCCATTCACACAAAATGGCTGGCAAATATCAGATGTAAAAACAATTTAAAGCCTTGTTTTAAAGCTTTTGTACTTGATTTCTTAGTTTCTAATGAAGGCATAGCCTTGGAAATAGCTTGGCCCACGTTGTGGAACTGTCAACTACAAGCACCTGGTTCAAATTTAGATTGAGTAAGAGTTAATCAGTAATTGAATAATTCTTTGTAGCAGCGAATAATTTTGTATTCATTGCTTATTGACAGAACTGCCAGGTGCTATACTGAACAATGAGAAACTTATTTTCTCTAACCATCCCACCCCCAGGTACAGTCTGAACCCAAATATTGGCTCCAGATACTGCCACATTCTTTCAGGAGGGGGAAAAAAATGTAATTTTGGATTGAATCATTATTGTCAAAGCCAATCCAATGAGCAGTCTGATATTCTTACTAAAAGAGATGTTCTAGCTCATATCAGAGTTTCTGTGTGCTCACACATTGTGACAGATGGTGTAAAGGTTTCATTTGTGCTCGGTTTGCTGTATGCACACCATATGTTCCAGCGTACTAAAGACGTTGTTGGGCAAGGCCTTATCCCATCTGCCCTGTTCCAGGTCAGGTAGAAACATGTGGTGGGAGGGGAGAAACCTCTACTCCTTGCTGGGGATCAGCCCAGTGATGGAAGAGAGAAGCCACACGCCCAGCAAAGAGGGAGATGGCAATGTTCATCAGGGCTGGGAGGCTACTGGGTCACAGGCAGGATGCAGAAAAACAACCAGGCGTTGGAGATGCCTGGAAAAAATCACCCCATGGCTCAGGTGAACACTGACATTCAACATGAATACTGACACAGCTCAGGAAGGTGCTGAAAGTCTGGGGTGAAGGGCCAGTCCTGAATGGCAGAGTACATCACACAGAAGGGAGACTGGTTTTCTAACCTTATTGCTTGCCCAGATGAGATGAGCTTTCTCTGTTTCAAGTTCTGAGTTGGAGGATTGTAGGGATTTAGTGCCATTTGGGTGCATTGGTCATTATGAAAATAAAGTGTGGAGGGTCTGCCTTAAAGCTCTACCAGACATGTACAGAGTCTGTACTTCATGTAGCCCACAGACCATTAAAAGAATTTTTAAAAAATATTTTCCTCAGATGATCCTCACTGACTATAACCTGAAGTAGGAGGGAGCAGCATCAAACAAAGTTTTGAGATTAAGTTTCCATTGTACTTCAACATGTCTAACTAGTTCAATTAAGTTATATAATGCCTTTGTTTTTTTTCGTCCCACAGATAAGCACTGAGTAGTAGGTCTGAATAAATAAGTCAGGAAAGACCCATAGTTTGTGTTACACATATGGTAGGACTAAGTGATGAAAATGGTCCTCTTTCAGCTCCTGAGTCTGCTATCATGAAGTCTTGCAGCTATCCAAGGTGGGAACTTGTCTGAAACCTCCATTTAAAACAAGAACATAAAAAAGGAAGTGGCCTGGAAATATTTTGTTGCTCTTTGCTTTTTCCCACAATTCCTTTGCTATTTCTATCTAATAACAGAAGATATTAAGGAGTTGTGTGGCTTGATCTAATATGGAAGTTACATTTTATTGAACAAGGTTGGAGAAAGAGACCTGCAAATTTCCTGTTCAGCCCAAATTATTTTCTGATTCTATAACTCATATTGTCCTCATCCAGTGAATTTACTATTTTTTACCTCCATTTCACAGAATGAAAAAAAAAACAGAAGAAAAGCCACAGTTGACCCAAAACAAAAAAGTATTTCTTAAAGACTGTAGAGAGCTGTGTCACTTCAAACAAGTGTAATAATGCTTTTTCACTATTAGAATTCCAGTTAATATCTGCTGCTGAAAGGAATCAAAGACGAAAAAAATCTTAAAAATCTTTGGGTTGATCATATATTTACTTTGATGCTGTGTTATTTTACTGATGTAGATTCACCATACAATGAAGTGCACATTCTCGTATTGTCACTGCTCAGAATCCAGCAACACATCTGTGATTTTGTATGTTAATTACAGGAGGAGAAGCCCATGAGATTACCTGATCTGTACTGTTTCAACCAATCAGTTTGAAGGTTTTATGCTATTCTGCGGCAAATGTTATTTCCAGCATCTGGGAATTAAGATGCATAATATGTGTTATACCTCTTATATACCAAAGAAGTTTCTTCTGTCGATTCACTTTTGCTACCAGGTTGCCAAATCTCTCATTTGATTGACAAACCTCTAGATTTTAATACATAGCAATAGAAAATATCCTATATAAAATGCTGAAGGAAAAGCTTTTATTTTCAGTATGATCCAGTTTTTCACTTTATGTTAAAAAAATATTACAACATGTGAAGGATAATAATCCAATTAATACTTGCAATTGCACTATTTGCTTCACCTGTGACTCATGCCACTTTGTCACAGTAATTTCCTTTGACATCCATAATGAATTAACTTTTTTTCCATGAACTATATGATGCCCCTAAAGCCGTTTTATTAGCATAGAAGTTCTTTAGGTACTTCTAATTCTTCAAATTTTTTGTGACATTAGCAATATGTGAAATTGTAGCCTTATATGCCCTTTCTTCTTAATTCTGAGCACACAGCCAAATAATCAAAATTCCCATCCAAAGGTCCAGATTTAATTGCATGCATTGCTTCTTGTGCTGTTTTGATCAAACATTTGATCAGTGTGCTAGGATTTAAATAATTTGATTACAGTTTCTAGAACTAAGTAATTGAAATGGAAGCAACTAAAAATACCCCAACCCTCAACCAAAGACAAAAATCAACATGAACTTCATTGCCTGAACATTTTATATATATGAATATATATTAATCACTGCATATGCTTATCACGTTGTGGAATAAAATATTCTCACTGTCATGGTGAAAATTGTCTTTTTGAGGGCTGTAATTCAGGTAGATATAAACCACAATGAAGCATAAATGAACTTTGGAACTTAACTAATGAATCTGAGACTACAATATTAAAGAACATCCTCTATAATTTCATTCTGCCTCTTATGACATACAGGGTTCCTGTTCTAATTAGCACACAAGTGTATCTTGTAATGACTTAAGGCAGAAATAAAAGGCAGTACAGAAAGGTAACACTGATTTTACTAAACATGCAAGACTTTGACAGAAATGTTTAAACTGTACTAAGAGTTTTTCTTGATTTTCAAATCTTAAAAAGCCCTTGTAAATCATTAAAGGTTTTTCCTAGTAGCAGTTGATTGTATGTTAGGTTAATTCAAATTCTTCATATTTTTATTCCTGAAGAAAAAGGTCACTAAAAAAAAAAAATAGAATTAACTTATTCTTATTCTGCATGATATAAGTTAATTAATGCTAGGTAAAGTAAGAAAACAACCAATTCAGTGCAAGTTATTTTAAAATAAAAAAGAAGTTCATTTGAAATATCCATTTACTCAACATTTGAGCACATGTGGGATAATGGGGTACAATGCTTTAGGGAAATCAGTAATAATGGATGTGTATAGAGAGAGGAAAATTAACTAAATATATCCTAAATACCTAAACTACCTACCTACATACACATACACATATACCCACACACATATATAGATAATTCATGATGTGCTCTGAATTAGAGATTATAATTCAGTAAAAATATCACAGATTTATAATTCATACTTCTATGAATAATTCAGTAGCAGCCATGGAAACAGTCCGAGTAGTAGGAGTTCAAGGGGAAGGCACTGAAAGAAAGAGTGAAAAAACCCCAGTTCCACTGTGTGACTGAGTCTGCAGTGCAGCCCCATCTGTACTACATGGTACTGTCATCTTCATATCTCAGCAGTGGTAAGATAGAATTGAAAAGGATTCAGAGGAAGGATACAAGGGTCACAAAGACCTGGAAAGCTACCATGGAATGAATGATCAGGCACAGCATTGCCAGCCTGTCAAAGGAGGGATTGTCCTGCTCTGCTCTGCACAGGGATGGCCTCATCTCGAGTGCTGGGGGCAGTTTTGGGTGCCACAATGTAAGAAAGACATTAAACTGTTAGAGAGTGTCCAAAGGAGGGCAACAAAGATGGTGAAGGGCCTTGAGGGGAAGCCGTGTGAGGAGCAGCTGAGGGCACTTGGACTGTTCAGCCTGGAGGAGACTGAGGGGAGACCTCACTGCAGTTACAACTTCCTCATGAGAGGAAGAGGAGGGACAGACACTGATCTCTTCTCTGTGATGACCAGTGACAGGACTGAGAGAATGGCTGAAGTTGTGTCAGGGGAGGTTTAGGTTGGATAATAGGAAAAGGTTCTTCACCCAGAGGGTGGTTAAACACTGGAAAAGTCTCCCCTGGGAAGTGGTCACAGGGCCAAGACTGACAGAGTTCAAGAAGCATTTGGACAATGTTCTCAGGCACATGGTGTGACTCTTGGGGATGGATTTGTGCAGGGCCAAGAATTGGACTCGATGATCCTTTTGGGTCCCTTCCAGCTCAGCATATTCTGTGATTCTCTGATTCTGCAAAGTATTTCACACAACAATAGAAGATGAAGTACTCTTGTGTGGGAATGAAATTTCAGAAGATAGGTAGATGGATCAGTTGATCAATCTGAATGGTACAGACTGAGGAATCAAAAAATCCCCAAATCTATACCAAAAATCTGTAGCCTTGTAGCCCAGTGAATAGTAGTTGCCATTGCTTGCAACATGCCACAGATTTTTGCAAATTGCTTAATGACAGAGATATATATTATTCTTATCTAATTTAATCCTCAGCTTCATAGAAACTAATTTTAAGCACTTTTTTCATTATTAATTTTAAGACTGTGACTTTTTTTCCTATCCTGTCAAAGATGTCCCACCATCTGCAAACAGAAGATATTGCAACAAAATAACAGACCAAACTATTTTAAGCACTCATACTTTCACTGTTGTCTTTTATATTTCTTCTATGTTTATCATCATCTATAATCACCCCTTCTGATTTGACACACCTTTACATAGACCTTGAAATAGGAATTAACTTTTGGCACTTTGACAGATTTTGTAGAAGAAAGTGTTATCTTGTCACCCTTTTTCAAACATATGTACATATGCTAGGTAGAATAAAAATGATCCATTTTGTTTTGTTTCATTTACTTGTTATTATTAAGACAGTAAAATTTGGCAGCAGAATGAGGAGCTCTTGCTTCGTTTTGTATGGTGTAACAAGAGAAATAAAACCCTGGTGAAAGGGTAAGATGTTTTAATACTTTTGAAACTAAGAACCCTGCACTCATGCCAACATTTCCTGAGCCCAGAAGATGCATACAAGTTTGGATAGTGAAACCACTACAAAATAGCTCAAAATGGATTGAATCAGTCTCAAACTCAGCCAAAACAAACTGCCTGGGTTTAATGATTTTTACCAAATAATGGTCAGAAGTATTCTTGGGAGAGTCCGTCAGAGAGAGAGGGCAAGTGTTAGAATTAGGGTCCCACATTAGTTTAAAAACTTCCTATGTCATATTTCTGTGCATGTGGAAGAAGGGGCTACAACTGGGGGAATCTGTTTGTTTTTCCATTTAAGTAGAATACTTTCTCAGAATTGTAAATTTGGAGAGCAGCAATAGAACTTAGCTTGGAAACTTCACGCTTGCTTGAATTTCTCTGGAAACATTTATGCTACGCTTCTGAAAGAAAACCACGTACTTGGCCTACTGATAGCCTTGGGCTAAGACTGGAAGCACCAGTGAGGCTGATTTTTGGGCTGCTCAGTGGAGCCACTGCCCTCTCTTTCATTTCCTTGTGATGTTCTAATAAATCCATGTCTCCCAAAATCTGATGCTGCTTAGAAGCTGCAGAATGATGGTATTACAGAAGGTGCTCTAGGACGCTGAATTTTTTGAAACATTTTCACTATTTAGGACAGTAAAAGGGAAAAATAAATTGAGAACTCTTCAGAAACATCCCCTATCTCCTGAAGAGTTATTTTGGGGAAAAAAACCTCTGAAAACAGCAGTCTCTTTCCTACTAATTTCCTAGTAATTCCTACTACATTTCAAGTTATTTTTAAGAGATACAGCAGTAATATCTATCTGTGATGTTAGAAGCTGAAAAATTACTTTATTCTTTGCATAAATTGTGTATTAGAATTCTAAAAGGGTCCCACATGTATCCGACACCTAGTTAAATTTAAGGAACAATATTTCTCAATTGCTTTTTATTCTGACATTTCTAAGATGTTTCGGAGGGTGGTTGAAGATTTCCATCACAATAACCAGAATATGTCTGATTTGTAAGATTAAGCTGTTATTTGGTTATCTCAGAACATTATAATGATACTTATAAAAATGATCTCATATAGAATGATTAGTGTGGCTGTCTATTATGCATCACTTGTTCCATAAAAGTGGCCTTAAAAACGTTTTGTGCTCACTTAAACAAGATTAACAGTTTCTTAATATGGTAATGTTGTCATTGTAGAGAAATTCTTTATGTTGCTAAAGATTCAGTCTTCATTAGTTGTACCAATTTTAGGAGAAAAAGATTGTGAGGATGTATTATAAACTTAAATAATTACCATAATTCAAATGTTCTGAAGACAAATGTTAATGTCACACTAGAGGAATGTAATGTAATTGAAATATTACTTGAATATTACATATTGAAATATGTATCTAATTCTTTATCCTCATTCTAGCTGGTCTTCCTTTTACATGAATCACAAATTGCAATGCTACTCTCAGAATGTAAAGTGACAAAAGAAGGGAAATAAAAAGCGTATGTCATTAACAGATTATAACTGCTGGACACAGAACGCCTGTGCTTTCTGAAAGAACCAGACTTACTCACTGTCTCACCTGTTACTTATATAAAAAGATGAGACTGCCCTCCATTTCCACAACAAAATGTCCTTAAAGTTTTGCCTATGCTTTATATTAGAGTTATGGGACTCTGTGACTGATACTGCTAGTCTCTATTCAGAATTAAGAGGACAATATCTGGATGAGCATGTTAAGTGTCAGTAACTTTTAATGCACACTGTTTATTTAGGAAAAAGTTTATTTTTATTATTCTAAACCATCTCTCATTAAAATCCCTAGCTACAGTGAAACTTCAGCAATGAAAGCAGCACTCATTTTCTAGCAAGAGAAAAGAGACATTTCCCTAGAATGACATTTTAGAGCCCCATTTAAATAAAGCTACCTATGTTGCATACTTATCTCAGTAGGATTAAGGGGAAAATTTTCAGAATTTGTAACATGAGCTGTAAGCAAATAACTCTTAAGGAAAAGTGATACATACGTGTACTTAGTCCAACATAAATTAAACACTGCAGTTATTTAACTTTCCTAGGAGTAATCTGTAGGATAAATTGCTTGACTTACTTCAGAGATTTATAACTGCATTACAGGTGACAGACCATGCCACACAAACAATCCAACAGAACTATGCAAGCAGTTTGCAATATGTGTAGTGTGTGTAGTAGTATAAGGATTTTGATATTAATCATTCTATGTCATTTAGAAACCATAAAGGAATGAGAAGAAAACCTTACATTTTTGCTGTGCTGTTTTCAGTGATAAGGACAAAGCACTTCTTTCATATAGAGAGATAATCAAAGGCAGATTTTTAGAAAATGAAAATAAAAATCTGTGCAAAAATGGAAACAATGTTATGCATAAGCTATAAACTATTTCTTCAATGGATAAGACTTCAAAATAAAAATTGGCTAGCTGCTTTCTTTCCACCCATTGATGTTTGTCTGTGTACATCAGTCCTTTAGTGCCCTTGGGATTTAAGAACAGCTCACTTGTAGTGACAATTTTTCAAGCAATGCATTTGAAGAAGCATATAAACCCCTCCACATTAATATCAAGTGCTCTCTATGTCTCAAGCTTAGAACAAATACTTGTTTTCAAACAAACTTACTACCTCTGTTCCTACCAGAGGTATGGCTAGAAATCTCTTGTCTCCATGCATTCACAGGACATGAATTCACATACTTTTTTTTGCTGCTGGAAAATGGTAACGTAGATGCAAGTGTAGTCAGAATAGAGGATTTTCTCTAGGTTCACTGACAGTTTAAGTGGATTTTTATTTAAAGCTATCTAAACAATATGAAGCTTTTTAGATTTAGACCCCTCAATACTTGCAACCTGTTATTTAGCCTCCATGGCATGTCTAGTTTGATAAATGTGGACCTAACAGCTGCAGACAATGACATTAGCACTATGCCTTCCTCTGTTGTTCCTGGCTGGGCTTCAGCAGGAAGAACAGTAGTAAGCTTTTATTCTATACACAACTTAGTGAAGATCACTGAAGTTTTAGCCTGTCAGGCCAAAGCAAAGACCTTTTGCTCTGGCCAGTCACACAAACTTAGTCCAGATTTAGCTACTTAGATAACATACACAGCTATTTGAAGCAGTGTATTTGCATAATAATTAAAAACTTAGCTTTGTGAAAATTCAGTTGTAGCCTGTTGTGCTACTTGTTAGAGACTTTTCATTGATGCCTAGGCACCCATTAAAATATTATTTTCATCACACAACCACTGGGTTTACACTTTCTTTACTTATAAGTGTTTGAAAACAATTGTCAACAGCGTCAGAAGTCCCTCCATGATTCTAATGGAATTGTTTTATTTTCTCCAGGCCAAATGCATGTTGGCTGAACACACTCTCATATACTCTTTCAATATTATTCTGAATTGCAAGCTGCCTTCTTTTGCCTCCTGTATGCCATTCACCCAGATTAAGGAATGGGGATTTTTGATCTAGATACTGGATTTGATCATTCTGGTGCCATCACAGTAAGACTGAAAAAACTTCCACAGCTTTCAACACCCAAGTTAGAGGTAATGCACGCTTCAAAGAACATTTTAAGAGTAATTGAGTGTGAATTCATATTCTATAAACTAGGTCCTCCAGAAAGGCCCCACTTCTCTCTAGCTTAGTCTACCCTAATGACACTCCCTTCTATTGTCTCCTCTTGGTCACCCTCAGGAAGGAAAAGAGTCTTTTCCATGAAAGTTTACCAGGAAGCCTGTCACCCTACATGGCAGCTTCAGAAACTGTATAACTCAAGCTCTGATGCCTCCCAAAGCTACTGAAGGATGGTGAAAATATCTAATGTTCACAGACTCTCCGCAAACATATCCATGAATCAGAATTAAAAGCTGCCTGCCTCCTGATCCCAGTCATTTTACCTTTCCAGCCGCTCTCAGGCACGCTCTGGCTCCCTATGCCCTCGTACTTTTAACACTCTGGAAAAACAACTAGACTAAGGCTGTGGGAGCCCCTTGAAGGGTGAAAATACCATCTTAAAAAACTGTTAGGAGGGAGCAAGAACATGGATGAGCAAGTCAGGACCGCAGCCTGGCTTGCTCATCCATGTTACAAAAAATGAGCATTAATAGAAAGGGATAAAAGTTGTTGCAGCATCTTTGCAAAATCTCAAACCCACTCAGATTTGTGAATGTTTGGTGTTTACAGCAGACCCTCCATGTTGTGTCAATAACATGAGATCTTCAGAGGCAACATAGGTTCTTACACTGAGATACAATGCAAAGCCCACAGCTCACACTCATATCACTCAAATACTGCTGTTGTAGTTATTTTCAACCTCAAAAAGGCAAATATTCTGCCAAAAGTGATAGAAAGAACAAAAAGTACTGTTATTATGAGCACTCATGAAAGGGCACACCATGCTGTTGCCCACAACATCCCTTGCAGATCACTGTTTCGACCAGTGCTTTGAAAAGTATCACTTTTCCATAGTCTAAGTAAAACTGTTCACGTCAGCTTATGGAATAGTAGGGGAGGGTTGAATTTTGCAGTCAGCATTGTAAATAGGCCATGACTAACATTAGTTAAACTCTGCCTTCAGTTCATGTGGCATTTTATTCACCGCCAGTTCTTGCTGTAGACTGCTGGGGCTGAAATAGAAAAGGGAGACAGTGTGGGAAATGTAAGATTTCATAGATGAGCTAGAATTTCAGCATACCATTTATCCTCTGCAATCTATGTCTAGATTATTTTCAGAAGTCATCATGGCAATTTAAATATATGGGCCAAATCCTGATCTCAGCTGCATGAAAAAATAACTATAGAGGCATCTGCCCATATTGTAGGTCTGATGTTTTACTACCAAATAGCCAACTGCTGAAAACATTACAGATGGCTGATTTACTGTTAGATGAACAAAATTCACATTCACAGGATATTTCTTCATGGTAATGATATTTGCACTGTCTGTTTCCTTACTGTGATTCATCTCCATAATATCTGCATGTAGTAAAAACACGGAACTGAGATTTGCAGCATCTTGATAATATTGTTCCTTATTTGGGGAATAAGGAGGGAAAGAAACTGAATAACATGCCACTTGTATCATAAGGTGTTTGTGGCAGAATTGGGAAATGTGTTTACTGTATACCAATCCACAGCATTAATGACAAAACTACCCCTTCTACTCAAAATGTAGTTTTGGTCAGGTCACAGGCCAATTAATGATACACAGAAGCTAAAGGAACTTGTTAGCAGATCAGCTTCATGGCACAACAAGTCAGTGTGCTTTGTCAGGGACTAAGCTCTAACATCTCTCTCCTTTAGGATTTAGAGATGACCATTTACAGCCCTTGTTTTTTAATTCAATTTTTCCATTTAAGCTCAGTTTCTTTACAGGGCCTGAGCTACTCCCCACCTATAAACTTGGTGGTTCTGCTGACCACCACTTTCTGCTGGCTGCAGGGAGCAGCCTGTGAGAGCCAGGCACTAAAGGTGTATACTGAATCCTAGGATTTGGAGAAAGCCCAGTCAGCCCCAGGATGAAAGAGAACAACTGAACTTCTCCTGGAGTGTCCAGGATTCAGAAAAACATTGCATTACCTCAGGGCTGGAGGGTAATAGGCAGGAACATTTCATGTTGAATTTTCTGGTTTATATTATTCAGGCATGGAATGCACACATAGTCTTCTGGATCCACACATTCCTGAATAATTCAAACATTTCTGAATGCATACTATCTGAAGAATGCAGAGATGTTTCCCTCCTCAGAACTGATTTGGAAATCCTATAGAAAAGAACATTTATTTAAACATAAATCAACTCTCAGGCTGGCTAAGAAGAAAAGTGTCCTAAAATGTACTAGTATGTGTTTTGATTAGGAATGAAGGAACATTCTAATACTATGCATATACAGACAATTCAAAACATATGCTCTGTACAAAGTGCTTTGGGGCAAAGTTTCATCAGTAAAGCAAACTTACTCAACACTTAGTGACTTATTAAGGTGACTGACCAAAGGTAACCCATATGGTTTTTTGTATAAATGTATAAGGAATGACTGAATATGGAAACCTTTTTTTGCTGGCAAATAAGAATCATTGGTTGGTCAAGTTACAGGATTAAGTTACTTATATAAAAATTTTCATTCATGACAAAACACAATTTGGAAGTAGTTATTTTCTGAGCACCCATGGATCCACAGAGGAATCATGTAGGATGGAAGAGAGCATGCTTCATAATACAATTGCTCATTCATATGATATGAACCCAAAAAATTTCTGTCCATAGAAATCAACCTAAAGTATCAGACCAAATTTAGTTTTGAAGAAGCATATATATGAATAGGCCACCTGAGAAATATAGATTTTGAGAACTCTGATTAGAAACTGAGACTCATTTTTAAGCTATCAGTCTGGTTCATTTACTTGCAATACAAGAGAAAGAAAAGAAAAATGCTCCAAGTAAGTGGGAATTGTTGAAAAGTTCTTAAAAGTTCTTTTTAACATTGTTTAAATGCTTAAAGCCAATTTTATAGATCATTTTTACAGCTTAAACCAGTTTATATCTGTGACAACTTGGCAAAGCAGAGAAGTCAAAAGGTCTGTTAGTCTCAGTTAAATGTGTAATAATTGGGCATAGTGTACAAGTAAGTGACATCCTGGAGACATAGCTTAATAATTGACTTCTTCAGCTTCAGTGGAGGTTGTATTAGTCCAAACTGCTTGAATTAAGAGAAATCAGAATTTTTTATGGCATTAATATTGCAACCATTTCCACTGAAATCACGGGGCAAGAAGTCTGGGTGAAGACTCTGATAGCTATCTCTGTGTCTGTCTGAAATTTTCATGTAAGAAGTTGGGTTTGCTTCTTTACTTACTCTGTTGCTATTTGTCGTAGTCCAGGAGGGATGTTAAGGTAAAAAGGGCAAGATATGTGCCTGACCTCATTTCAGACACTGATAGTATAAACCAAAATGATGCTACTTTTCACCTAGCTACCAGTTATTAACAACTCTGTTAGAAATCACTACCATGACTCAATCATTATCACATTCACAGTAAATAAAGACCTTGAGTAAAACCCTTCCCTTTCCACTGCCTTTAATTAAGCAATGTTTCAAACCATTTTCTCGTCTTCTGAAGCAAACAAGAGGTGTAGTTCTGATGTCAGACTGACATGAGGGCCAAATCACACCTGAATGTTTTACAGTAAAATGTTGAACACAATATTGGTAAACATTAATAAGCCTGAAGCAGCAGCAATACTTGAAATTGTCAGCTTGGAAACAATAGCAGAGAACTGATATGTGTGATAAGAATCTTTGATATGTTAAGCTACTTCCTGCAAAGAATAAACTCTTAGAAGATATTGTCCCTGACACTTAATTACATTATCATATTGTTCTAGTGTAGCTATTTAAAAAGTAAAAAAAAAGAAGTTGAGTTACATTTTTATAGATTTCAATGGACTTGGAAAGAAGTTAGAATTGTGTTCTCTTACATCATTTTTGCTGCAATGAAGAAGTATTGCAAATTCATTCCTGAAGTCCTTAACTTCCAACAAATTTTTTATTTTATGGGAGAGACTTTTTTTGTTGTTCTATTGGAGAAGGTTAATTTTGATTTATGCTTCACAGCAGCCTTATTTTGATTAATTGTTTTAGAGGATAAATGTAAGGAGCTTGGTAGATGGGTGAGCTTTATATTGTACATATGTAGCAAACCTGGTCCATAGGGATTGTTATTGCATCTGCTGCACTCGATTCAAATACAGTCACTAACACACTGAGAATATCATTCTGGCACATGCCAATTAGCTGTCACACTCTTGCAGAGCCTATTGTTAACCCAGTGTAAATACACACCAGTACATCATGATTTAATATCACCCCAATTACTTCTTTAGTCTGTATTCTAAATAAGTTAGGGAAGCTACTTTTTAATATTAAACAGAACCTGAAGATGTTATTAGTATTTTTACTTAATATAAACAATAGACCATGTGAAATACACAAGACACCTTAGACACAAGCCAGTCAGTCAGGTCCTTTTAAATGTTTACTAACTCTCAACATCTGATTTTCTACCATTTCCTTTAATATGAAAACTGGAGAACTGTCACCATCTCACCTACACCCAGTACTCAGCAGATTTTTCTCACCAGCTAGCAAAATACATAGCTTTAAAAATGAAAGAAATGGCTAACAGGACAACTGAGAGGGCTGCTACCATGTAGGGATGGCACACTATTCTGCGTCATAAGGCACATCTGCAGGTTATACTATACTATAAGCTGTCAAATCGTACACGTGTAGTCAAATCATAATAAAATTGATCAAATGTAATTTTCAAAAATTACAATACATTTTAGGAATAGTTTATTGGCCCTGCCAGCTTCTGTGCAGGCCTTCATGACTCTGAGTCTAAGCAGGGAGGAATGGGTGGTATGTGTGGAGTGCACTGAGGCTAACCCATCCAACCCAAAATAGCCAGGGGGAAGTTCACATCTACGCTAGGCTTGGGCAGAATATGTGATTCATAAACTACCTGTGACATTCCCTATTGAAACTGGCCACCACAAATAATTAAAAACTTCTCCAGCAGGCCTTTTTCTGGTCTGATCTGAGAAAAAACAGTACTTTCTGAATGTCGTATATATTAGGAATCTCTGTGATATTACAATTCACAGCTTTATTTGTGTGCATGTTTTTGCTGAACTTTTCACTGGTTAGCTCTGCCTTCAGACCTTCCAAGTTCCTGAGCCCAAAAGCAGAGCCTGTGGGAGTGAAGCATTACTCACAGCAGAGAAAATCAAGTCTTAGAATGGTGAGCCTACTGTAAAAACACAAGCCCATGCAGCAAGATGCATTCAGTTGTGCTAAGGAAGCTGGACCAGGAAATAGACTGGGTTCTATGGCAATACTGGATTGTGGTGTAAGATGAATGTGATGTGAAACAGGATATTGCAAGAATGTAAAATTCATTTAGTTTAGATGGAAAGTCAGTGGGAGGTTGTTTAATGTGTGTGCATGTTAAGGACCAGGGAACATCTAAGCTGCTTGTGTTTCTCTACAGTGTAAAGGAACTCACCTTCCCTGTTTGGTGCCTTGACTCACAGGTCAAGAAAGCTAGAAATTACTTTGGCCATGTTTTTAAAGAATGGGCTTCTTTGAGTTAGATACTTTGCCTCAGGAGAGAGTCCTGGGCTCTGGCTCAAGGGAATAATGCGAGATCATGAGTAATCAAGTAAGACTCAAAGGAGAGAATTCAAATATAAAAACATAATTAGCTTTTCCCAACATCTGTCTCTGGATGTCTCCTCAATGAACATATGAGAAAACAGAATCGTTTCGTGGAGTCTTCTAATCAAACCTGCTGTTTTAGAATTTAAGTTCTTCTCCATAGGGTGTTGCAATATGATGCTGATGCCTATGCTTTGCAGGTGGTCAGCGCAGAAGATCTGGCAGTCCTTCAGCAATTCATAGTATATGATCTATGTTTTGTATCCCATTACAAGCTTTTTCTCTCTGTAAGCTATCCATAAATCAATCAAGATGCTTATTCATTTTCTTGCTATGTGTGGTTGCTAAAGAGAGTGTATTTATAACCATTCTTTGGACTTCAGGGATTTGGCAGCTACTACTTTAAGAGCTCATTTGATTATCAACATTAAGGATTTGATAGGTAGAAATGATTGCTTAAATCCCACAGAGAAGGTTTTATTGCAACTGAATGAGAGAAATGGTCTAATGCTTATGTTGAATGAAATATTGATAGGGATTCCTCTCTTGGAGACAAAGGTGGGCCTGCAATATGCAGGCCAAAGATTTTGGGGATCAATCACAATAAATTATCCCAAATAATTGGCTACATTTACGGCTGTTCTTAATCAAAAAACCAGAAAAAAGCTAAGTTGGAGCATTACTCCAACATCAATGTTGTTGCCAGCATATCTGTTTATGTAGAGTTCGGTATACATATAAGTTTAGGCAGATGGATGTAATTCCCTTTGAAATGCACACACTGTGGGTGGAGTCATCTATCTTAGCTTAGACACATGAATTTCTCTTTATGGACAGTGGAGAAAAAATAGGCAGCTCAGTAAATTGAGTCCTCCTCATAGACACTTCTTAAGACAGGTCATATAAATATGTTTTTGTATTTTCATTTTATCTTAGGTTGACTTAAAGGGTTAGGGGGTGCTAAAGCTTGCTCACACAAGCACACAATGGCAAATCAAACAATTGACCACGTTAAGTGACCAGCTTTCCAACACACTATCAATTTGAACTTCTCCATACAAGCTGAACATTCCAATCTCTCTTGGCATTTCACAGATCAAGTGAGGAGGAAATGTAGTCCAGGGAGCAGGGGTAGCCAGGAAATGCGCCAATTTCCAATATGTTATGAGGTCATGGGATACATGCCAGAAGCCCAAGTGCACCTAAGGTATTTGTCACATTGAGGCAAAAAGATATTTCTATATCTTGATTTTTTAAAAGACAAGAGATTCCCAAATATTTGGGGTCTGGTTGAAGACAAGGGTTGTAGATGCATCAGAAGGACATTGAAGTGAGCTCCTGCAGTAGTACAAACCAAAACAGTAACAGAGGGAGATAAGCAAATATTTCAGATGACTTTTCCATCACTGGTTTTCCCAGACTTAGCCTGTAAAACTTACCCAGGAAGACCACATTTTCATGGCTCTGAATGTAAATAATATTAAAAAGGAGCAGCTCATAAAAACTTCTTTGAAAGGACACATTTCAGCACTAAGTTTTTACTTGACCATCTAGCATCAACAAGATACTATCTTCAGGCTTTCTGTCTTGGACTCATTTCTGAAACAGAAACAGAACCTCAGCAATGCTGACAAACAGGAACAAAAGCAATGCTGACAGTTTAATTTGCTGTTTATCAGGTTATGTCTGTAAGAAAATATTACTAAAATCTTTCCAGTAAAAGAAATGTAAATGAAGGGGTGGAGAAGAGAGAAATGTTGTTTTCTGGTGAGAAGAGAGATGCATCTTGTTTGCAACTTAGAGAACACAGCATGGATCAAGGTTTATGTCTTTCACAATGCAGAAGCTTTGAGGATTTTTTTCCCCCATATTATATCTGCCCCACATTTTATTCCCCCACAGTTATGTGCTCAAAACCCAGAATGATCACCACAACCTGGAAGGCATAAAATGCAGTATGGCCAGCAGGTCAAGGGAAGTATTCTGCCCCTCTGCTCTGATCTAGTAAGACACCACCTGGAGTTCTGCACCCAGATCTGAAGCCTCCAACACAAGAAGGACAGGTCCACAGGAGGGTCACAAAGATGACCTGAGGGATGGAGCACCTTTCCTCTGAAAACAAGGGGCGAGAATTGGGACTGTTCAGCCTGGAGAAGAGAAGGCTTTGGGAAGATCTTATTGTGGCTTTTCATTACTTTAAGGGGGCTTAAAAGAAAGATGGGGATTGATATTTTAATAGCATCTATAGCAACAGGACAAGGGGAAGTGTTTTTAAAATGAAAGTGGGCAAATTTAGACTAGAAAGAAGGAAGAAATTTTTTTATTATTAGGATATTGAAACACTGGAACAGTTTGCCTAGAGAGCTGGTAGATGCCCCATCCGTAGAAACATTCAAGGAAAGGTTGGACATGAATTTGAGCAACCTGATGTAGTTGATGTTGGCCCTGCACATTGGAGGAAGGTTGTTGGACTAGATGGCCTTTAAAGGTCCCTTCCAACGCAATCTATTCTATGATTGCATAATTTTTTTTTTTAGAAGGTGTTTCCTACTCTCCTTTAAGGGCCAAATGTGAGACATCTATGATGGAGTAGTGGAAGTCATTCCCTTGCAGACAGCTGAGTTGCTTTGTCTTTTGTCAGTCCTTTCTGAAAAATCATTCTGCTTTATTGTGGTTATTTGCTTTCACTTCAATCATTACCGTGAGGGGGTTTAGTGCATAATAAGAAGACAGTGCAACTGTAAGATCCAGAGGTAGTTTTGTGGTATTTCTTAAGTGCTTAAGCATAAGCTGAACTGTATGTTTTAGCTATCCACCTTTCCACTATATTATTTTGAATTTTGTAATCAGCTCAGCACATCAATAAGTCAACAGAATCAGAATGTAAGCTTCAGCAGTAGATCTAAAACAAAAATTGCAAGTAATAACTGAAAAGCTGCAATAGAAATCTTTCTAGGCTAGTATTTTAATATCTGTTAATGTGGCAAACCTTGCTGTAAAAAAAATCAAGCAACAGTACTTTTTTATGCTGAATTAAAATATATATTTCAAAACATTTTCTTAAGGCTCTACATAGATTGTCTTGACACTTAAAGTGTGTAATCTTCATATTTTGTACATTTAAAAATGTCTTTACTTTTTTAATTATTCATATCACTGAAATCCAAAGTACAGTGTTTTCAATGGCTTCTCTGAATTGCAATATTGGATATGCAATCAGAAAAGGATTTTAGGTAAAACTGATCAAATTCATACTTTTTAACCAAATAGCAAATCTGTTACTAAAACATCCCTATGAGCAGTGTAAACCTGTTTGCGTGCCTTTTTCACACAGACAGTAGTGCAAACACATCCAGGTTACCAAGGATTAGTGCCAAGGACTGATAAAAAATTTAAAAGTTTATAAACTAGGCAGTTCTCAAGACAGTGCATAATTTTAACCTAAATCAGAACTGATTAAGGTCATGATACTGCTTACACATCCTAGATGGAAAACACATATCAGATGGAAAATATTTTTCTTAGGGAGGGTTCATTCCAATTTTAAGGAAGACTTGAATGATCTGAAATTTCCAGTGGATGAGTTACTGAAATTGATAGAACAGCTGATGCAAATGTTAATTTTATACCAGGCTTCTGAGAACATTTGAGACCTATTATTTTGTGCATTTATGGTGACATCAACTGGTGCTCAGAACATAGGCCTGCTCTTTTCCTGGCTATTTTTAAAAAACATATATTTAAATTAACTTTAGAATTTCCACTGATTTCAGTGGTACAGGATGAGACATCTAGGCTGAAAAAAATCCATTGCAATTTTAAAAAAGTCAGTAAAGCAAGAAAAGGATCATAGGCAAATGGTCTGTCATAGCAAGATTCCTTTATAGAAATCTGCCTAAAATAGTACAGTGTATACATCTGAAAAATAACTAAGATATAATCTACTTGTAAAAAACAAGGACTGAGCTAGAAAACTGTCAGAGTCCAAAACTGAGTGATGTATGAATATCCTACCCCTTTAATGCTGAGAAATGCTGCAGCACAGGGATGGGAAGATCAAGAAAATGACCATCTAATCCATGTTTTCCCAGCTATTAAGTGCTTGATCCCTACAAACCGACTGATGTGGGCAAGAAAGGTAGGGTAAATCTTTCACTTCTCAGTGTCCAGAAGCCTCAGGCACTGGCAGTGCAGAACCGTCTGAGGGCTGAGGGAACTCCTTTCCACTGCCTCTGTCTGCCAGCTGTTTGCTATCCTTGCTGGAAGCTATCATTCCCACAGCAGGGTCAGTGGAAGGAATTGCCTCATTTGCTTCAGCTAGATACAGAGTCAACTACTTTATTTTACTGGGCCTTCAGAAGCAAGTTCAACTTAGGAAATGAGTTTTTCACTGACGTGGATGGGAATCACTCATAATGTCATCTCTGGGTTCATCTGCAAAGGGGCTTGCTTCCAGCAGAAATGTGATTTTAAAAAAATGCTTAAGGTTCAGAGCATGGGCATAACATAATGTGGCTTTTTCTGTAGTGACATTTGAGAGTGATCTTACTAACAGCATCAGTCTCAGCAGGCATGTGCTGTGAAAACCAGTGTAAAATGGCAATAAAAAAAAAATCCTAAAAGTCAGAGCCTTTTCTTTGTGGCTTTTCCAAACCTTTCCAAATATTATTTCTTTTGGATTTATTCCCATTAGGAAAGGACAAATAATCTTTCAGAATATGTGAACTAAAAAAGGCACATAATGAAATAAAACCACTTCTTCACCCAAATAATATACAATCAGGCAACAAATAGTGCAGTGCTTTCACTAAGTTTATTACTTTCATGATTGTTTCTAGGAACATACTAGAACAATTATGAATTGCAACCTGTTTTTTAGGATTTATTAACCATTGTGAGTTTCATGATATTGTGCTACCAATGTTCCTGATAATAAATATATACAGCATAATAAATTCCTGATCTTTAAAACGATCATCCAAGAGAAGACTCATGTCTAGAGTATTAGTATTTGCATAAGGAGAAATTCAATTTTATACCTACAAAGACTAGACAGGAGGAAAAAAAAAAAGCAAATGAGTTGCTAGCAAAAACCCATTGTGTGTAAGAACCATGGGAGTGATGGGGCTCACCATTCCTCACTCCAATATTTCCATGCTTTGACAGGCCATTTGTTCATGCCTTTTTGAGTAGGTTTGACCAATGTTGTTGCAGCTGTTTGGCAGTAAAAACATTCCCAGTCTTGCGAGATTTTAATTTTTGTTTCTCTTCTCTGTTTTTAGAAGTCAAGTAATTTTTCCCTTTTGCCGATCTGTAAAATAAGAATTAGAAATTCCAGACACTTCTTAACATTATTTAAAGCGTACAGCATGTTGAAAACATGGACATTTTATTGGTTGTGCTCACTTTATTTCCAGAAAATCCCAGAATCCAAACCCCTCAATTATCAGGGTGCTGCTGCTAAAAAGACATAAAAGGGGGTACTTGAAACATGGTATATTTAAAGGGGTAGGAGAGGAGTTCAGGTGTGTAGTCTCTAACAGAGATTTCTATTTTTCTGGATGTTCCTTGAGACCTGTTGCAAAGTAGTGGTCTTAATTCATGCAGTAATCTGTATGGGACCTAGAGGCCTGCAATAACAAGTGTTATTACTATATTTGCAAAGTTCATGATAACGTCTTTATTAAACAGTAAGATTTTCTCCTTAAGTTAAGGATTGGAAGCTTGTAAAAGTACTGAATTTGCCATGTAATGAAATAATTTCTCCAAACTTCATAAATTTAGCAACAAAAATATACGATGTAATAGGAAGTACCAAACCCTAATTTTCAGTGCCATCTTAAGTTTCGCTATCTTTAAAAGTTCACATCAGTGGAAAATGTGAGTGACTAAGTGAAATTAGCATCAGAGTATGCCTAATTCATAATTACCTACTTTGTGCACAGCAACAATTTACAAGCCCTTCATTCACTGGCAGTTTGAAAAGAACTTTCAGATGGGATATTTGGTAAATTTCAATTACACTAGAAATGCCTTGGAGGGCCAGTTACATATTGTGGTATTTACACAGACATCAAAGATTTAGTTGTTTAAACAAGGGAAACTAAGGCCATCTGACTATTCAGAGTATTTAGGAAGAGTTCTGTTTATTTCAACCTAGAATTTTGCCAAAAATAGATGTCCTGGTTACAAAAAGTGTTACCCCTTCTGATAATCCAAACTTCTACATGTTTTGTGTCCAAAAATTGCAGTCTTAAAATCTTTTTTCTTTTACTTTTTTTTTTTTTTTTTGTAACACACAATACATTACAGATAGAATAATATTGAAGAAAATCCTGCACTGTCATTTTTGATGTAGTTTACATGAACAGAAATTCATATGTATCAATGGAGTTCAGAACAAGTTTAGATAGTGTAAAATTTGGAATATAAATAGGCTTTTATTTTTTCTGAATTGTTTTCATAATGATCTGAGTAATCCATTTTCTAAACTACATGGATGAGTTGCATTTGAATTTCAGAAGAGTCAGCAGACTGACTTGCGTTTGCCACTAAATAAACTGCTAAGTTAATAAGCAGTTAAATCAATAAATTTTTGCCCCCCCCAAAAAAAAAGAATGAAAAAAATGAAAGAAAGCTGAGTAAAAAGTTAGTCAGCCAGGTGTTAGTTAATAATACACAAACATTGCATTAAAAACAGAGCATTTCCACTGCAAAGTTTTCTGGCAGAAAACCATGTTTAGCCTTTATTAGAGGTCACATCTTTCATCATCAATGTGGCTCAGTAAAGTGAAAGATGGGTCATTACTGCTTTTATAGTGGTAGTCTGATCCTAAATCCTTAAAAATCGAGGAAAAAATAATCTGAACAGTGGAATAATCAAACCTTAGTCTTTCACAGCCATCTGTTCTGTCCTTGTGATTGCATGTTAGATATGTGTGCCTACTTTTCTAAGGAAAGCCTTCTTTCATAACTAATGTGAGCGTATGTGACTTCAGTTGCATTGTCATAAAAATACTAATATAGAAATAAATAAGCCATATCCCATTGTAGGTTAAGGAAGGGGTGCTATGAATAGCATGATCTGTGATATCCAGGCATTTTGGACTGTATAAATTGAGTGAAGGTATTTTTTGATTCTTGGTAACCCATATATTTACCCATGTGTTCTTTTCTGTGTAATGAAGTAGGCCAATTATCCACGTGTCACACAGTACAGATTTTCTTCTTCAGCTGGAAGAATATCACTTAAGTTGATAAATATATTTATTTTCTCAAAAATCAGATCAAGAAGATACTTAAAATAATTTGAAACTTGCTGTTTCCATTAATATTGCTTTCAGAATCAATGTTTACTAATATCAGGGGTTAAACATTGAAAAGAATATAGAGGAATCTGGTTCCCTGTGTTCCAGGAACCTGTACTCCTCTGTGAGGTTTTCTTATCTTTGGCTGGTGCAGTGGGAGCTCCCCCTTCATAAATACAAAATTTCCCAGAAAAGGAGTGAGAAAGAGGGAGAAATACAGCCAAAATGAACTAATTTTATTTTAGCTAAGCATATTCGGAAAATATTTTGTGGTATTTGCTTGGCCCTATTAAATCATCCAATACATTTTATTGACACTGAATATTGTCCATAAGATCAGTATAGCTGCACTTTCAACAGAAATACTCTCAATTATTGCAGCTGAGGATCAAGATCAGGGAATTTGCATGCTAATTAGTATATTAACAGATGCTGTCAGTAGTACTGCATTAAGGGTTCATAACAAAATAAAAGGATATGTAGATTGATGATGGTCTATATTGTCCCTTTGTTTCTTTCACTCCCACTGATGTTTGCCCATAGCTGTGATGTCACCTGTAGAGCCTGGTATTTATCCATGTAATTGTCATGTCCTGATTTACCTAGTGTGACTATTCTGTTGTTTTGCTCTTCCATTTTAAATTCACTATATCTTCATGCACTTTCCTCTGAACAGTTTTCCTGTATATTCTTCTTGAGCAGCAATGAAAACACCACACATGAAAACACAAGGACAATGTTTTAATGCTTTTGATATGCACTCCACTTAGGAGTTTGCAACACTTAGGTTTGCAACACTGGCAGAGATTTGATTTTTTTTGTAGACCAATGAACAGAGAAAGGTGTCACTGGGAACCGCATAGCACCAACAAGATTCTTGGATGGATGAAGACCATGAAAATTTACCAGAAATAAGTAGGTTATAGCTCCCTCTTCTGTCAGTGATATTTCTGGCAAGTATTTTCACTGTTCTGCACTGTGGTTTCTTCACAAATTCAATGAAATAAAGGCTTTGTCTTTGAAGAACTCTGTGGTCAATGGAGTTGGAAAATTAAATCTTCAGAAAGATTTAATTTCAATTTAATAAAAAATTTCTGAGATAACATTAGCACTACCTTTTCATGTTAATATTCAGAAATATTGGTATTTGAAATCACAAGGCAAATTCTATAACACTAATTCCAGAGAGGAAACAGCTTGTCATGAGGAGTTCCAGACTGCCTCAGTATTCTTTCTGTTCATCATTTTCTCACCTGTCCCATAGAGGAATGAAGAAAGCAGATTTCAGAATCATAGAATCATTAAAGTTAGAAAAGAGCACCAAGATCATGGACACCAAACACTGCCATGTCAACTAAACTATAGCATTAAGTGCCACATCCAGTCATTTCTTGAACATCTCCAGGGATGGGGACTCCACCACTTCCATGGTCAGTTCATTCCAATGCTTGACCACCCTTCCAGTGAAGAAATTCCTCCTGATGTCCAACCTCCCCCGGTGCAGCTTGAGGCCAGTTCCTCTTGTTCTGTTACTTCTTACCTGAGAGAAGAGGCTGACCCTCACTTGGCTACACCCTCCTGTCAGGCAGTCATAGAGAGCAATAAGGTGCCCCCTGAGCCTCCTTTTCTCCAGGCTGAACAACCGCAGCTGCCTCAGCCGGTCTTCATAAGACTTGTGTTCCAGACCTTTCCCCAGCTCCGTTGCCTTTCTCTGGACTCACTCCAGCGCCTCAATGTCCTTCTTGTAGTGAATGTCTCAGAACTGGACACAGGATTTGAGGTGTGGCCTCACCAGTGCTGACTACAGAGGGACAATCACTGCCCTGGTCCTGCTGGCCACACTGTTGCTGATACAGGCCAGGATGCCATTGGCATTCTTGGCCACCTGGGCACACGCTGGCTCATGTTCAGCTACTGTCAACCAGCACCCCCAGGTCCCTTTCTGCCTGGCCACTGTCCAGCCACCCTTCTCCCAGCCTGTAGCACTCCATGGACATGTTGTGACCAAATTACAGGATCCAGCACTTGGCCTCGTTGAACCTCATACAAAAGGCCTTGGCCCATGGATTCAGCCTGTCCAGATCCCTCTGCAGAGCTCTCCTGCCCTCCAGCAGATCAACACTCCCTCCCAGCTAGGTGTGGTCTGTGAACTTACTGAGGGTACACTTGGTCCCCTCATTCAGATCATCAATAAAGAAATTAAACAGGACTGGCCCCAGTGCTGAGTGCTGGGAAGCACCACTAGTGGCTGGCTGCCAGCTGGATGCAGCACCATTCACCACCATGAATTTTGTACCCATCTGTTCCAAAATTTATCCTAGGATCTGTAGATTTTAACCCTAAGATAAAGAAAAATGGCCTCTTTTAGATTCATAGATTTTCAAGGCAATAAAACAGATGAAAGAATTCTTCTTAGTGTTTCTGTATTAAGACCATAAATTCTGTTTGAACTAAAAGTGCAGCTTGCAGTTACTCTTGTAACTCTGTCTTTATTTAAACAGCTTACACAATAAAGAAATCCCTATATCCTGAAATAAATCTCACAAGTCAGAGTCCCAGAGTGGCAAGGACTCACTAAGGAGAAAGAAAGTTAAGAAGCTTAAGAAACAAATATATGGGTAATATCTAACTGGAGAAGTATTACAGTAATGAAGATAGCAACTTTTGTCTTCTGAGATAGGAGCAGAGTTGAATTCATCTGTTAATATTAACTGAGCTAAAAAAACGTGAAATTCTTCATGTCATAAATTTGTAAGGGTCTACACAATTTTGTTATCTCACCCACTTCTGGCCAGTCTATGTGCAATCTTTCTGATTTTCCCATTACACATCTTGGAAAATTTTTAGAACTTAGGATAAACATTTAAGAATCTTAAGGAATTAATATAAGGTCACTGATAAAAAATAGGATGAAATTCCAGCTTTCAGCATAATTGAATTCCACTGAAACTGCTCTGAGATTTTTAAAGTGTCTCATTATTCTGCTGTGTCATTTTTGCTTGTTTTTCCTCTTCTGAGTTTTGGCCAGGTCCTGAAGCAGAACAAGCTTTTGTGGAACACAGCTTATGTTTATGACATATTTTATAAGGTGTAATGAAGTGCATTATAATTATATGATTTGTCAAGTGAAAACTTTCAAAGCATGTTATTCTTGATTGTTATTTCAAGTTTTGCAATTTAGACCATATGTGACCTAATAGCAGGAATTTGAGCATAAATATCCACTTACTGTAGCCTATTTCCAATTAGTTTTGAGATGTGTTGAAATATTAAAGAACATCACCATGTCCTTCAGAGATATTCATAAAAAAGGAAGCATAGTTCACAAAGGAAAACACTCAGCTTGCCAAAAAAAAAAGAAAGGAGATTCCACCTCTACCAACAACAACTCCCTTTTCAATATATAGATATAGTGAAGAATTTTCCAAAAGATGAGTCTTCCACGTCTGTAGGAATGGCATTTAAAAGCTAAAGGAAAAGAATCCTTTAAAAATAATGTTGATCAACAGTGCACAAAGAGTGCCAGGAAATTATTTTTAGGCCCATGAGTTTGTATAACTAGTGACATACTAAAGATACCAATACCCTGACCACAGATGAATATATGCTCTGAAAGAGAAGCCCTGCTCTGCAGTAAAACTTTTCTATTCTACTTTGGGATTGGACTGCTCTGTATTAAGCAGATCTCTAGGCTATACATTAAAGTGTTTGGGTTTTTTCAGCTGAATTTGGGATAGAATACTAATTCTCAGATTGGCTCAAGCATCTTATTAGGCTGTAGCAATATCATGTTTCCTGGCAATTTTCTTGGATGACTCTGCACATCTATGAACATTTCAATATTTTTTTTTTCCTTTCATCCTTTGAGATGGATATGCTTCCTATTAAAAACCTGAAGAACTGAAGATAAAGCAAAATGGAAGTGTCACAATTTTACAATAAACCATTGGTGGATTTTGCTGTTGGAGGGAGATGGTAAATAGATATTAGAAGCTGTGGTTCTCAGAGGTGTCTCCAGACCTAATTCTGTAGTGGTGCACTAGTTTGTTTAGGATTTGATTTTCTCAGAGCTCCTGAAATCTTGGAGGTTTCCAGGCAAGCCAAATTTTTTGTAACATTCCCCTCCCAAACACAAGATTAAAATGACTTCTTCAAGACTGCTACAAGGCTTGAAGAAAAACCAAACCATAAATATCATAGTCATGCAGCCTAAGTCCTAGCATATTATAGAAGAAAGATAATCTGACTGATAACATGACAGTATTAATTATAAAAATGAGACTCACAAATTAGGCAAATTCATAGACAACCATTAGGGGCTCTGAGTACCAGAAAGTCCAGTGTACCACTGAATCAGAGATAGGCTGTGCCAAAGAGCAGAATTCCAGAGGTTCCTCTGTGCTCAGTATTTCTTACCAGGCAGCTCTAGGCACCTTGCAGTTTACAGTGAATTTGTCTTTTTGAGGAAGGTTTGTGGGATGGAGATGTCCCATTTTAGAGCCTTCCCTAGTGTTCTTTGGTCTGAGTTTCTGAAGTCAACTTGTGAAAAAGTTTTGAAGTGATCACAAGTATTAGTGATATAGATTATGCTATTAGTGTTGCTTCATCTCTCTCTCGAGATGCTATCCAGAATTTTTAAAACAAATATGTAGGATAAGTAGGTCAAAAGATGAAGCAAGAATATTTCCATTAAGTTTTTCTGAAACAATGGATTCAAGCAGGTGTTCTCAGTAGGAGACATTTGTATTTCTTTTACGTAATACTGTATCTTACAAATATTTTATAAAGTACGGTTCTATAAATGCAGTAGGAACTGGAAAACAAGAAGCAGCATCCTTTCTCACAATTTTTTAATATAATTCAACACTTGACTCAGAATATTTCTCATTGAGCTGTCTTTAATGACTAAATTTTCAGTATTCATTTCAGTGCTCCTTTGCATTTTCTGCACCTCCCTTTTTTTTAATTCCTACCTTTCTCAAAACCACATGGAACAGGAGAAGAGCAATTATATTCTGCTATAGTAATTTAGTTAACATTCATTCTTTTACCAAGCTACAGCAATAATAATGGATTTACTCTCTTACTGTTATTCAAATACATTTTATATTGCTAATCTGACAATCAAAGCCAGCTTTGTGTCTTAAGGTTAATAAGAATGACCATGCAAGAATGCAGCTCATGGGAGTCTGTGTAATGTCTTAATGATGGTATGTACTTTTTCTTGATTTATTTCTCGGTTTGCTGTCATTTGCCCCTGCAAAGCTGGCAGTAAATGTGGTGGTATTACAGTGCAACACAAAACTAGTGGTGGAGTGTGAAGCAACAGGTTTTCACATAAAGCAATTCTAGTTAAATTGGTAGACCTCTCAATGGAAAAATTTACATTTTTATCTTCACTTTTCAGTCAGTTTTTTGAGGTAAAAATAATTACATTGCATGACACGATTTACAGAAGAGTTAATGCAGTAAACAACACAGCAAAACAAGCATTTCCAAAAACTCTTAACAAGGTCTTTTATTGGGCTATGGGTAGTAATAATTTTACTGTGGAAACAGCTGACTTAGCAGTTGCAAAATACATTCACACGTTCTTTTGCTTGAAATGAGCTAGGTGGCCAGAATGCTTTTTGTATGTTTCTCTTCAGCTTGCCCAATGTCTGGCCTCAGCCTCATAAAACAGGCAAAAACAATAGTGAAAACAGGAATGAAATGTTGAATTAATTGAATTAACAGATGGAGTGTGTCAGAACTTCCTCTATGTAGCATGAAGTAGAGACCTAAAAAGTAAAATGCAAAATGGGAACAAAAGAGGACTGGAAAAAATTCTGCCCATTTAATGAAGGAATGAAGACTTTCCTTAAAAATATTGCACAAGACTTTTGAGCAGATGACTTGCTTTTGCTCTCTGGAGACTATTCTGAAATGGAATCTCATGAAATTTTAATTGGATGCATCGTTTTCTAAAAATGCAAAGGGTTTTTTGTTTTTAATTTCTAAACATTAAACAAAACTATGATCACAGTTCATAAGGCAATGGTCCTCTACTTTAAAAATGCTATGTTAAAATATTGAAGTGCTACTCTGGCTATTATTTGTAATTGTGTAGGCCACTGAAATATTTTGTAATAAAATTATGATGGTTATATCTGTTCAGTTAAATAAAGAGTGCCAGGAAACACTCACAGTTGCTGAAACTGGATTGTCTATATAACTAAATTATGAGAAAGGTTCATGGCGCATTTTTGATCCACAATAGCTAGTTCACTTTCTGACAGCTCCTGGTGAGGCTCAGGGACTAGACAGACCAGGGATCATTCCAAACAGGTTGTTTGTGTCCAGCTGCATAATTTCTCATAGGCAGTTTTGGACAAGGGCTATTGAATGCCAGCTGGCTTCATTGCCAAAAGAACAATCCAAAGCATCTTTAATTTACTGCTATTGACATAGTAATTCTGTCTATCCAATACTTTTTGCCTATGAGATGAGTCCAAGCCTAGCTGTTACCACAGGGATGATAGAAAGTGGCACTTTTACAGATTTGCCTTCTTGCCTTCATCCAGGTCCCACTAAGAAGTGGAATTTTCTGCCCCTACTCACACCAGTCTTGGGATTTCACAGCTTTCCCACTTCAGGACTGAAGTTTGATTAACAACGGTTTAAAATTCCTTATTTGTGCCTAGCAGTCAGTAGTACGCAGTGCTGTAACAATTTCCTTCTTGGAGAAGGGTTAGGGTTAGGGTTTAAATAAAAAACTCTGTTAAGAAATGGACAAAATGTTCAAATATAATATACCCTAACAAAACAACAGTTTACATATTTGTTGACAATCAGTTAGTTTTGTGTGTTCAGACACAAGCTGAATGAAAACACCACATTATCTCTTCCCAGTTGCAGTAACATCAGAGGTTCTGGATATCTTCTTTTAGCTAGCAGCATTGGGAACAATTGTTGTTTCTAATTTGCCTGCCATGGAATCCTTCCTCCAGTCTGCAGCTCCTTGCTCAAGGAAAACTGCCTTTTTCATAACTCTGAGGCTGCTGAGTTTCCTTACCATGAACCTTCTACAAGCAGGGGTAGGTGTTCAGCAGTTACCTAGCCAGGACAGAATTACTTATTTGAGCAGCTTTTGTGGGTTGTAATCATGAGCCTTGTGCCTGTAGAAGAACACTCCAAGACCTTCTTTCCCTGCTCCCAGGTAACCATGGAGAAAACACATTTGGGCATATGGATGGATATTTATCACCCAATATTCCTCTACTTCATGCCCATAAGGATTTTTGCTGATATCTCCAAATATCTCTGCAAGCAGAACTTTTTGAAACAAAGACAAACCCAAACATACTCAAATAGCATCAGTAATGCTTCCCTAAAGTATTTTGTAAATGGTTCACAAAGGCAAAGATTGGAGACTTTTGTATTATCTTCAGCAGTCAGTTGCCCAAAGGAAGAGGTGAAAACTATTATTCAGCATTTTTAAACTGGAAATGGATAAAGCGCTAAGAGATTAAGTGTAGAGAACACTTTGAGAGGAGGATGAAGTACATGAGCTTCTCCATTTCAAATATCTACAATTTTTGACATAATTATTACCAGAACTGAGTTTTTAGTAGAATATTAAAGCAATATTTTAAAAGATTCATTATGGCTTAGATACTCCTGGAAAGATGGGCAATCAGAAGTTTTGAAAAACATATGAAAAATAAAATTTTGTTTAGAGCAAAAAAGAAAATCAATATATCTTACAGAAAGTTTAAAGTTGTTTTTTGTGGCCTTAAAGGTATTCATGTCTGCTAAGAACTGTATTTCCTTCAAATAAGTTTTGAGGGTATAGGATGAGAAGGATGACGGAAGGACGATTTCTCAGATGTTTTGTTGCTTATAATTCATTCTAGGCTAAAATAAGCTATTTTTAGTTTTAAGCTATTTTAGGTTTATGTGCAGGTTTTGTTATGAAAAAAACCAAAACATGTACCTACTTGTATATCTAAAAGGAATCTGGCTTGTGGCAGAAACCTTATACTGTGGTAGAAAGAAGTTAATTTACACCTCAAGATAGCAACTATGCCTAGGAAAAAATATAGACTGAAAACTAAAGAGAAATGCTGAAAGATCTGTAGCTATCAACAAGGAATACATTAAAAAAACCCCAAGCATCTCACAAAAATTAGTTCTAGAAGGGCTATAATGGAGTAATGTAGGATATGTGGTAAATTATGAAGTCTGTAAAAGGGAAGTTGTATTATTACTTTAAAAAAGCTTGGAATAAAGGCCATCTGGTTAGACTAGAGGTTTTGAAACAGCACCTTGTGTATATCATAGTTACAATTTCAGGCACTGAGGCTGCTTTCATCTGTAAATAGGATAACAAAAGCAAAACCCAGTAGGAAAAATTATAATATTATCTGTCACCAGATCCCTAAAATGCCTTGGCTTGTATAGTGATGATGGTGTTAACTCTGAATGTCAAAGATTATTTTAGCTAGGGTGCTTGCTGCTGTTTCATTATCATATTTGTGTGTGTGAGTATGCCCAGCTGTTTCCTTGACAGAAGACTTGCACAGCTGAAGTAAACAGGTGAGCCAGCTCGAGAGAACAACACCTTAGCAACTGTCCTTCTTTATATATTTCTGTTTGTACATGAGTGTAGTTCCTCACTCTGCCGTCATAAATCAACATAAACAATCAAAGACTGAAGTGTCTTTTGTATAAGGTACACTGAATCTAGTGTGAGGGCCTCTCTTGCTCCCAGTCTTCTTATTTCACTTGCAAACAGAAATTGAATACAATTTGAAGCACCTGTTTCTCTTCCTGCAAGCTGTGATGCATTATTTTTGCAAGGCAAATTAATGGTGGTAGTATAACTACTTGTTCTATACTTTCTTAATGCAATATAGAAGAATGAACTGTGTTACCTGAAGGCCAGTGGATGTGACACAGAGGCCAAATATCGATTTACTAATAATTTTGTAAATTATGAAAAGACACAAAAGGAGATGAATGAGAATGTCACCAAACCAAATAAGTAATAGAAAGTGATACTGATTGGATTACAAACTTTAAATATACCTGCATATAGCTGCTCATGAGAAGAAGGTTCATTTCATATATTTTGTGGATATAGTCTACTTGGACTTCAGCAGAACTTATGACACTGTCTCCCATAGCATACTCCTGGAAAAGCTGGCAGCCCGTGGCTTGGACAGGTGCACTCTTTGCTGGGTTAAGAAATGACTGGATGTCTGGGCCCAGAGACTGGTGTTGCATCCAGGTGGCCAGTCACTAGTCATGTCCCCCAGGGATCTGTGCTGAGCCCCATCCTGTTTAATGTCTTTATTGATGATGGATGAGGGGATTTAGTCTACCATCAGCAAATTTGGAGATGACACCAAGTTGGGGGAGAGCGTTGATCTGCTTGAGGGTAGGAGGGCTCTGCAGAGGGACCTGGAAAGCCAGCATGGACAGGCCCAATCCAGCAATATGAGGTGTAATAAAAACAATTGCCAGGTCCTGCATTTTGGCCACAAAAACCTGCATTGCTACAAGTTGGGGACAGGCTGTTGGCTGGAAAACAGGCAAGCAGAAAGAGACCTGGGGGTGGTGGTTGACTGCGTGGTGGCCCGGCCCCAAGTAGCATCGGCACGGGAGCAGTGGCTGCGCCAGGGAAAAGCCCCGGTCCCAGACCGTGCAACCCGGCCTGTCCCAGGAATATCAATGAGGAGCTGTGGCTCTTTGTGCCTCACAATGTGGGAACAGTGGTGTAGCCTCCCCCATTCACCACACTGCACAGACCAGAAGTGAAACAAGAAGCAACCAAAAAGATGCCATCCCAGCAGAAGAAAGAATGCAATACTGTGTGAGAACTCAACCAGCATCGATCTCCAAAGTCAACAACAACCAGCTGCCTCATCATTTTCTATTTTTGTATTATTTTACCATTTTTCTATTGTATAAAATTAAGCCCTTCCCTTTTCAATTTAATATGAAATGGGGAGATGTGGTGCTGTATTTCCCACTGATTCATTTATTAAATGCCTTTCAGATTGTTCCCCCCCCTCACTTTCCCCTGCCCCTAGTCCTGGCCACTCCCTCAGGCTCTCCCTATTGGTTCCTGTACCCCAACTCTGCCCGTGTACCACCCCTGCAATCTGAAAAAATCCCCCTGTTCCGGGATCACAAGGTCTCTCTGCCTCTGGGGGTTGCGGGGACAAGATATAACCATTAAAGGTCCTCTGAAACCCTCATGGAGGGACCCTTCTTTCCTCCTTTGCCGTCACTCTGTTGTAGAGCTGATAGCTGCTGGAGCAAGAGAGTGGAACTGTCCGAAAAGGACTACGGGAAGGTGAAATGGTCGCACTGCCCTAAGCAGCTCCGCTGAGCTCTCAGGGAAAGCTGCAGCTTGCTGAACCAAACCTAGCACTGCAACAGTTGAGAGCAGCTGAACTTGAGCCAGTGCGTGCCCACATGGCCAAGAAGGCCAATGGCATCCTGGCCTGTATCAGGAACAGTGTGGCCAGCAATAGTGTGACTGGGGCAGTGATTGTCCCTCTGTAGTCAGCACTGGTGAGGCCACACCTCAAATCCTGTGTCCAGTTCTGGGCCCTCAATTCAGGAAGGATGTGGAGATGCTGGAGTGAGTCCAGAGAAAGGCAACAAGGCTGGTGAAGGGTCTAGAACACAAGTCTTATGAGGAGCAGCTGAGTTAGCTGCGGGTGTTTATGCTGGAGGAAAGGAGGCTCAGGGGAGACATTATCTCTCTCTACAACTGCCTGAAAGGAGGCTGTGGTCAGGGTCGGTCTCTTCTCCCAGACAACCAGCAATAGAACAAGAGGACACAGTCTTAAGCTGTGCCAGAGAAGGTTTAGGTTGGACATAAGGAAGATGTTATTCACAGAAAGGGGGACTGGGCATTGGAATAGGCTGCCCACGGAGGTGGTGGAGGCACTGTCCCTGAAGGTATTTACAAAAAAACTGAATGTGGCACGTGGTGACATGGTCTAGTTGACAAGGTGGTGTTAGGTCTTAGGTTGGATTTGATGATCTCAAAATTATTTTCCAACATAGTTGATTCTGTGATTCATCAATATGTACACTTACCATTGGAAAATGGAATTGAAAGTCTAAAACCTTGGCTGGGAAAGACAATAAATCCAGACACAGATTTCTGCCTAGCACTGTAAGGTTAGGGGAGGGGGCCAATACTTACAACAGCTGCTGAGGTTTTGATTAAATTAATGGAGAACAAATATGTCTGACACAGTAGTGATTGATGCCAGGAAAACTAGGACGTTGCTAACAAAAAGAGCAGAGGTAGGTAAAGCCAAATAAACACACACATCAATAAATGTACCTGGAGGTCTGAACCACTGACCTCACTTCCAAACAATGACCATACTACTCTTCGTGTTTCTGATGGAACTGGTGACTGCAGACAAGGAAGGCCTCAGAGGCAGGGTTTTGTTTAAATTCTAAGCTTATTTTTTTATTCATGCTGTCATGCCCTACTTAATCCTTTTCTAGATCAGGTCCTTGTCATTATCCTCTCTGAACCATTAATTTTCATTTCCTTAGCACAGAAACTGAGATCTGGGGGAGAGAGAGAGAGAATGGCCTCCCATAAACCAGCGCCTTAGATGATCACAAAAGTAGGAGGTAGTTCGGGCACACACCTGAACCCAAGTTTCCTAGATGGGAAGCATTATTGGGATATAGATGCAGGTACCTTACATTACAAACAAATGGACAAAGAATTGGATCATAGTCTGGACTACCCTGAGTCATCTCCCCTGTTTGAGTCCAGAAAAAAGTCCACTGCAAATACTTATGATCTTGGAAGGATTTAAACCTAG
The DNA here is from genome assembly GCF_020740725.1 of Corvus hawaiiensis. Taxonomy (NCBI): domain Eukaryota; kingdom Metazoa; phylum Chordata; class Aves; order Passeriformes; family Corvidae; genus Corvus; species Corvus hawaiiensis. Next base: position 32,470,930 of record NC_063215.1, read on the forward strand.
CAACAACAACAATTTTTGCAGTAGAACTGACTTTTTTCCTAGAATACAATGTTAGATTAAAAGGGAAATTCCTATTGAAACTGAGTGCTCTTAACAGAGGACATACTGGTAGCTTCAGACTAAACAGTGATTATTTTAAGTCCCCAGAAAAAGATTCTAAAATTATTAATGCATGTGATCGCAAGGAAGAGAGAGAGTAAAATTCTGTTAGTGTGAACCTCCACTCATGCGTAACTTAGAAGATTGCCTTGCTTAGTATGTTTGGTTTTACTGCTTGTTTCAAAAAATTAATGAAAGGGCTGATTTCATTACTGTGGTTCTTTTAATTTGGCCACCTTGGTTGTGCTGAAATTCTGATGCGAACTGCTTAGGAAAGACTACCAGCTTGTTAAAGCTGGCTACACAGTCACATGGATCAGACTGCAAATAAAATAATCACTGTGGCTGTGCCTTGGTAAGCCTGTCTACTGCTGTTGAGTCAGGAAGCAAGGTTAGCACTAAATTCAGAGATTCCCTTCTTGCTTCTTGGGCCTTTCAGGACTGTAGAACTTTTTATTAGACTGTTTTTGCAATGAGAAATCCAGGAGTGATCTAACAAAATGTTTAAGTATAGTTTTTGTTTCTGACACCTGATTGTTGGTCCTTAGAAGTCATACTCACACATAAAAGGCAAGTATGTGCTGAAGGGTTTTATTCAGGACTCTATCCATGCTGTCCATGATAAGGTTTAACTTGACACTGAGACTACTCCTCTCTATGGGAGAGGAGCCAGGAGCCAGGATGTGATACCCTGGAGAGGAGACACCCTGAATCCTCCTTTTCACTGCTTCTGTTGGACTCATTAGTGTAATTGAGTTGAGACTTTATAATAAATGGCATTTTAGTAGAATTGTTAACGTATTACAGAAGTGTCTTGATCAACTCAGTAGGAGAGTTGATGCATTATAATCTGCCAGTGTAGAAGGAAAAGCTTTAAATATATTTGCAAACATGTTTTAATTATGTGTCATATCTTCCATCTTTTCCCTTCAGGTTAGCTTGTGCCTGTTTGCATTGGCAATCCAATTGTGTAAATCCCATTACGTGGACTAAATTACTTCAACACTCTGAAGCTCAAACTTGATATGTCCAAAGAGAAAAATTCTGGCAGCCAAGAGCAAAATGTCTCCTCTTTTCCATGGCAAAACCACACAGCACCTGCATTATCCAAGATCTTTTTCCTTCATGCTGGTAATTCTTCCCTGTCAGAGTTGCAAGTGGTGTCTCAGCACATATCAGAGCAGGCTGTTGCAGGTGCCTTTCAGACTATTTCTCCATCAGAGCATGTTCCAGCCTCTCCATGAAAGCAGCACCTTCAGTAACAAAAGGGCTGGGAGCCAACGCTGAGTTCTTATGCCAGTCTGGCTCCTGCACATCTGAAAATAAAATGGTCCAAGTCTACAGTGTCTGCCAGGCCTATTTACACGTTAAAGTGTACTGCTCATCTATCAGTTTCATCATACAACTGTGGATCCCTTGGGGTATACCAAAACAAAATCCCTGCTGGAGTGAGACTGGGATACTCTCAGTGCCCATGGCAACATACTCAGGTCAGAAACCACGTAAGAAGAATTTGTTGTCTTTCCTTCTTTTTTTTTTTGCTTTTACTTACACATATGCTGGCTTCCTCTGCTTCCCTTTTGTATCTGCCTGCTGTTTCTCACAGAGTTATAACAAAGAGCAGGAGAAGGCACGACTCTCAAGAGCAGAGGACAATCAGCAGTCTGGAGGAAAGTCAGAGATGTGGAAATGGAGCCCTCGACAGGACAGCAAGAGCCCCCTAATTCAGTAAGATATTTTGGGCATAGCAGTGCCCTGTTAGGGTGTTTAAGCAGTACACAGCATTTATATCCAGTCTTGGCATTTACCTTTGCATGCATAGATTGGATCAGGAAACCTGTCTCAAAAGTAGAATCCCCTCCAAGTTTGAAAGGACTCAGGCTTGGGTTTTGGAAAAGCCTAAATGGAAGACTAAAATCCAGCTTTGATTTCCTGAATGCCCATACTCAGGGAGGTACCTGGATGCAGCAATATTTTTTCAGCTCAAATGAAATATATTAGAATTGTGGCAGCTCCAGTCTCAAGCACATTTGGGTAGGGACTTCCCAGCACAAATAAAGAATCTTGTTCCATTTCAACATTGAAGACAGAACAAGAGCATTTATTATATTATCTTCTCTATTACACATCATATTAATAAATTTTTGAAAGCAATGGGAACATGAGAAAGTCCTCCAAGAAGGAATTTTTTGGATCATAGCTAAGTGATGTGAGATGTTAGGGATGCCAATAGGCCCTTCTTTTTGTTCATATGAATGCTCAGTGGTAGACACATACTCTGCCAAACTAAATGACCTTTCAGTAAACTAAGAAAACAACTTTATCAAGGGAACAAAAGTCTTCCAGACACCTGAAATCTCCAAGGAGACATACAGAAAAGTCTTTATTTTATTTTTTAAAAACACACTCTTTGACTGAGAAATGTCCACAAGGATCCGTGTGTCTAAAACATCAGAATAAGCTGAGCAGAAATGACTGTGAATTCTTTATTTATAAAAATGTTTTTGCTGAACATTACAATGTGTGAGGATTTTGTCGAAGTTCCTTTCTGCTTGAAAAAAGGTGTTGAAAAAGGTACCAAAGGTGGAACATTCTGAAGAAAGTACTTTGCCATTTAAAAAAGGCCTGTTACAGAGCATGTAATGGATCTGAATGAAAAGTGCAACAGGGTCTGAGCAGTGGGGATGGGGAAACATAATATAATCTTTGGCATTTGTAAATATGCAATCCATGATTGAAAATATTTATATATTTTCATTTGTGACAAGCATTATAGGAAAAAGCATATATATCTAAATGATTAATGGAGGCAGGGGAAAACTGAGAAATAGAGAAAAGCAAGAGCCACAACCTTGCAAAAAAATGTGGGAGAAAATATCGAAAATATCTTGTATAATCTGAGGTTCCTGTAAGTCACACTGACCCCTTCACAAACTTCTAAATTCTGTCAGCCTTTAAAAATTGATTGCTTCACTTTCTAGGTAAGTCAGCGATATGCGAGTTCACTGAACACAATGACTTTATAATAGCCATTAATTTTCATGGAAAAGAATACTCTATGTGCTCTGGAATGCACTGCATTCATTCTCCTCTAAAAACTCATCTTTTTCCCTAGTAATTGCCATCTGTTTCTAATTTCTGACATTCTTTGTCAGTGGCAAAGACTATTTGAGCTTCTGTACACAGTATGATCTAAGATGGTTAATATATATTTTATATAGCAAGGCCATTTTTCTAAAAGCAATAAATAAAATTTAACTTGTAAAGTAGATTATAATGTACTTCTGATGATGCCAGTTGAAACAAAAGTAGGAACTGGAGACCATTTACAGGTCTTGCTGGGAGCAGCCTGTACATTCTGCTTACATGTATGCCAAGATTACAAAAAGTCCTTACAGAGTCAACCTTTGTTGTAAGACCAAAAGAAAAAAAAATGCCTATATCAACACATTTTTCAAACACAGGCAATTTTTTTAAGTAAATAGCATCCTTGATTAAAGGGGTCAAGTTATATTTTACTCCTGCAAGAAAAGATTGGACACTTATTGAGAAAACTCCAAAGTTTTTTGCACTTTGGTCTTTGATTCGACTTAGGCACATTTGGAATCTCTAACATAAATCAGATTTTTAAAGAATCATGCTGTAGCAGTTTTGGGGTAGAGGCTTCTTTCTTTCCTGGCTTTGATTTAAACTGTTACAAAATTTACAAATTTCCAGGTTATTTAGAAGGATGAAATAGCTTGACCAGCAGGTGGTTTCATCCCAGGGTTCCTTGTCCCACTTAAAGGTTTACCTGGCTTATTTGATTTAACCCCAAACTGTAAAGGAATAATGTGCCTTTATAATCCACATACATCAACTTAGAAGTAATGGCATCTCTACTGACTGACATATTAAGTCAAACTTTGAGGAAAACAACCCCTCTCCCAAAGAGCTTCTTGTGTGTCTGCAGGTTCTATAAGAGATTCTAACAACTACGGGAAACACAACAAGCATATGAACACTGTTGTTTTGGGCGAGTAGGTGAAAGGATTTCTCCCTTGAAGTCAGATGGCCAATACTTCCAAAAAACCCTGCCTGTTCCTCTAGCAAATGAATCAAGAACTGTGTCGCTCTGGCTTGTCAGGTATTCAAAATGCACTGACATAAATGGAAACAATCCAATGATGAATTTCCCAGCTGGCTCAGTTGAGCCTGTTTAATACAGGTATCTATCAACAGCTACAATCTGCTCTTCATACACACACATGAAAAGAAAAAAAAGGGAAAAAGAAAGGCCAGGACAATGTCATGGCTTCAGCTGAAAAGAGTTTACTTGTTCTTACAGGTATATTCATTTTACACAGGCCTAGAATGCCACAGCTGCCCCATTTTGATGTGCTGATGGACCTGAATGCACCTCTGCCTCCCATGAAGTAAAGAGTTCCAGGGCCTTCTGCAGGATCCTCTCTGGCAGCACTTCCCAGTGTTCAGGAGCACTAAAATATTGCTCTTTGGATGAGGGCAACAATGAGTAGGATGGATAATATCCATGGGTTGGGAGATAATAGGTGTTTGCCAGCACACATATTTCACTTATTTGTCCCAGCTTGACAATGAGAATATTTTCTTAACCTGATGCCAAGATATCAGCTTATCTTGAGTCTCCTTTGAATTGGGATCTGTAAAATATATCTTTGGAGAAATACAATTGTAGATAAAAGAGTTGTTTGTTTTGTCCTTTTAATTACTGACTATGAACACATCAAGAGATTAAATAATGTGGAAAGGCAAGGGATATCTAAGTTAAAGAACAATGTTGGCACAAGAACTATTATGCATAATCCAGCCAGGAATTTGGTCTGGAAACCATAATAATTCAAATAATCAAAACAATTCTATTCTGTAATTACTTTCCTGGGGCTGTAGCATGGACTAGTAATCTAACCAATTTTAAGATACATTTATGAACGGTATTAGATGAAGTGGTTTAGGTAGCAGGGATCTTGAATCAATGACGCAAGAAGTACTTTCCAGTGCTGGATCATCTGATCATAAATTAAACTGCTGTTGCTCTACCTCTCTCCTTCAAGTAGCAGCATGGAACAAAGAATTTTCATGTCTCTATAGTCACTTTTCTGTTATCCAATATGCTATGAGATTGAGTTATCCCAGATAATGGTAGCGGAACATGCTGGCCAGACCAGATGAAGGCTGAATCTGGAAGAAACTTCTGTGTTGAACCTCCTGTATCCATATTCTGAGCAAATAAATTCTGACAGACCAGAGCTGAGCCCTGGAACTCCTGGCTGCTGGTATTGAGCTCCTGAATATTCTAGGCTGCATGGAAACTTGATGTGGGCAAAAAACTTAATGGTGTGAAACCACTGCCCCATTTGATGCACTGTCGTATTCGAAACCACTGGGGAGCTTGGTGCAGAGACCTAGGCATCTCTGCAGGGCTGACCTTCTTAGCTTTGGTTTAATGCCCATCATGCCAGATCCTGATAACTGGATTGGCATAACAACAGTTGTGTCTGTCTTTCCCTCTTCCAGCTCTGAAATGCAGGAGCTGGTTTTGGCCTGGAGCAGAGCTGGAGCTGACATGCTGTGCGCAGCTACCTGGCTGTAATAAACCCTCTCAAAACAGTCTGTTGCAAAAAGGGGGCACAGATCCCAGTGTTGTCCTTCAGGTGCTAGAAGACCCCTGGGTCCTTTGCAGATTTTCCTGGTGTCCAGTGAATCATGCTGGGAATAGATAATTTCATGGTCTACAGGTAATGATATGAGTCCCACATTTATGATATATTGATGATGCAGGATACATATATTATGCCCCATACTGCACACAGTATTTTAAAGCTGATTTTAAAGACATTCAGCTCCTAGGAACATCTTAAATTTTATTCTGATCAGTGACAGGGTCTTTCTTTCTCTTCTCCAAGTTGTTATTTTATTTTGATCTTTTCCATGTAGTATAACAGGATGGGTGGGTACAAATATGGGAGAAGTATAACCAGCATGCATAAACATCCAATATTTTTCTTCATTCTCTCTCCTGGGGAAATGAAAATGAGAGTTCTTTTAAATTTTTTTTTGCCCTGATTTTTTTATTAGTGATCAGTAAATCAGTATTTTCTCTATCTGTTTTTCAGCAGGAGCTGAAATATTTTATCTGATATTTTATAAACCTATTCAGCCAAAGGAAGACACCTGGCACAGAAAATTTCACATACGTGGTTTACATTTGTAAAATTTTAAATCTTTACCTATTAGAATGTGGAATGTACCAGAAAATCTGACAGTCCTCCCATACCCTTTTTTGCCTAGCTGGTCCTTCAGTTTATTTCCAGTTATTATTGATCAAAATTTCAAGAGAATGTCCTTCTCTCAGGAAACCATTTTTGTGTTTTAAAAGGTCTTCTCTATAAAACAGCAAGAAAACTTAATTTTAAAAGTATTTCCCTGGAAAGAACATTTCCTTTCCACAGTCAGTTCCTCCTCATGGATGAAGGTTCCTGGAAGCCTTGAGAGCCCTGGCCCTAGGACCAGGAGAGAGATACTGGAAGCCCAGGAATTCCCAGCCCTTCCATATGGCAGAATTGCTTGTGAAACCTGAATCCTGGAAATTCAGAGTTCCTGAACATGATTTGACAAAAGAAATACTTTTACTGGCAGAAATCCTAGCTGGCCCTATTTTTACTGGCAATTCAAGGCACTGGCCTGAACTGTCCAGGACAGCAGGTGACTGGAGATTATCTCTCCTGTCAAGACACACAAAGCTGGTTATTCATGAGACTCAAACTGAAGAGTAAGTCTGTGTTTCTCTGCCTGGGAAAGCAGGTGCTTAAAGGTATTTGACTAGAAATACTAGGCAAAGGTGGTAGATGGACACACTTCTTTCTCAGGCTGGGCATCCTTTTCTGAAGACATGAGTGCTAACTTCAGCAAATAGCCTCTTGGTCCTAGGTCACAGACCTAATTTCTCTCTGAGTCTCGAGGAATTCAGCCTCAGAGCTCCTAGTTCCCAGAGGAGTACCTCTAGGCTATACTCATGAATGCAGAACAAGGGCAGCCTCCATGAAAGGAATAAACAGTGAGGTGAGAAAGGATCAGGGTTACCTACACAATGAATGGCTGTAACTCCCCAGTGCTGCTGTCCAGCATGAGTCTCCTGCCACTCCATAATTTCATGCAGTTGCTTTCAGCTGGGGCAGGTCAGAAAGCCCTGAGTGTGTCTCCAAGGTTGACTACTGCCTGATACAAACCAATGCCTGGTGCATTCTCACAGAGGTATAAGCTTTACAGAATCACAGAATCAATTAGGTTGGAAAAGACCTCTGAAATCAAGTAGCCTAACATCACCATGTCAAATACACCATGGCACTGTCATCATATCCAGTCTTTCCTTAAACACCTCCAGGGGCACTGACTACACCACATCCCGGGGCAGTCCTTCCAGTGTCTAATATCCCTATCATCTGAATATCTAATCACTCTGATCATCCAATGTCTAACCTTTCTAATATCCAACCTAAACCTCCCCTGTCACAGCTTCAGGCCATTCAGGTTGCTGCCTGCCTGGGAGAAGACCTCCTTTCAGGTAGTTGTAGAGTGGCAAGGTCACCCCTGAGCCTCCTCCAGAATAAACACCCAGAGCTCCCTCATAAGACTTGTGTTCCAGACCCTTACCAGCTTCATTGCCTTTCTCTGGACTCACTCAATGTCCTTCCTGAACTGAGGGGCCCAGAACTGGACACAGGACTCAAGGTGCCACCTCACCAGTGCTGAGTACAGAGGGACTATCCCTGCCCTGGTCCTGCTGGCCACACTGTTGCTGATACAGGCCAGGATGTCATTGGCCTTCTTGGCCACCTGGGCACACACTGGCTCATGCTCAGCCACCGTTGACCAGCACCTCCAGGTCCCTTTCTGCCAGGCAGTTTTCCAGCCACTCTGCCTCCAGCTTCTAATGCTGCAGGAAGTTCTTGTGACAAAAACCTTTAGCCAAATCAAGTCTCTAAAGCAGACTTCAGCGATGCAAAACGAAAAGAGTTGCAAAAGATACCTCCAGTTTTTCATCTGGTTAGGGTTCTCTCTTAGGTAAACAATAGGTTAGTAAAGCTATAATTCTCTAAGCAAACTTGACAAGTTTTTATACATTTCCATTATACATTTTAACATGCATGTCTAAGTGGCTTCATCTTTGGTCACTCATGAAAAATGATAGGTAGATGGTCAGCAGCTGGTGCCAGAATCAACATTTGTTCTTTTCCTAGAAGCTGAAGATTTAAAGATTTTCCCATCAGAAGGATTTATGCAAGGATTTATGGATCCTGAAAAAGTTGGCTTAACCTGTATTATTCCTCTGTCTTTTGGACATTTTATTTTTAACTAACTGTGGAGTTTTTTTAATATAAAAATAGTGAGCACTTCTCCATGAAGTCCATGAGACCACAGTGTAAGCCTTCTAGCTACCCTTTCCTTTATTTAACACTTCCATAACACTTTTTGGAATAATACTTATCACTGGAAAAGTTGCTAAATGACATGAGGAGGTATCTTTTCAGCTTTTTACTGGCTAGCGCTTGTATTTCAATGCCTTAGAAAGCCTCGAGCAACCCAGAGATGTAGCACGGGCGATCTAGCATTTCAGTAGCTCTAAAATTGGTACCTGTATCAGCTGCAAAGCAAATACCACCAGCAGAAGCAAAGAGGGAGAAATACAGCTCTCTGCTCACTCAATTCCCGCAGTTAGAAGCTTTCAAAAGAAACAAACGACGAGAGATCTTCGCAGAAAGGTAGCAGAGCCAAAAGAGGCGGGGCCTCCCTTGATCATCTCTTTTATTCAGAGAAGGGGAAAGGGGAGGACTGGGGGCAGACCCGGGGTGACTGGTCAATCAGACACTGCTAAAGCGTTTGAGTTACATTTGGTTTTGCCCACGCTTGGAACAAAGGGGTTCAGAGCACATGGCAGAGGCAAGTGTCTTGGGGAGGAGGAGGGGAAGCTCAGAACAGGCAGCAACAATGACACAAACTGTATACAGCAGTAACAATACTTTGCTCAGTGATGAAACCCAGTTGCACTAAATCCTACTTGTTAACTAGAAATGGTTAGTAACAACAAATTGTTATTCAAACTAGTTTCCATTCTCTGGCAGCTGTTTCTGCTTTCCCTCAGCTGAAGAACAATGACCAGCGCTTGGTCAATTTTGGTATAAATGACATCTGAATTACATCTTGATTGTTGGGGTCCCTCCCCTGCCGTGTAGCCCTGGGAGAGGGGCCCTGAGGGCACAGACACGGGGTTCCCTGTCCCTGCTCAGCCTCGTTCCCATTGGTTGGTTTGTGTCCCCTGCGCGGGCAGAAGGACCCTTGGTCCCGTGACTGGAACAGTTCCTCGGCAGAGCTCCGGCCATGCGGCTGGAGAAATAAACATCTCTCTGAAACAGCTATCAAGAATCTGTCTGTCCATATATATTTCCTTTCCACGAGACTCCTGGTTTGATATATGCGTGTTGCAGGATCCCCACTGCAACAAATGGTGGAGATTTGTGAGCAGAACGATCCCCGATCCCTAAGCGACTGATTTGTGTGAGTAAACCCTGGAAACTTTGGATTCCTCTTCTTGGTTTTGCTTTGCTATTCCATATCTAAACTATGGAGGAACCGTGGGAAGACTCTTGGCTCTCAGAGCCGCATATGGACATTTATCTTAAACTTAAAATGATTCTTGAACAACGATTTGTGAATTTTAGCTTGATTCAAGCTCAAAAAGAACTGAAACACTTCCTGGCATGGTTGTTTAAGAACTTTTTCTATGTTTCTTGGGATTTAATTCTTACCAAGGGCTTTTGGAAAACCGTTTGGACACAGTTAATACTGGAGTCAAAATATATGCCGATGGAAGAATATTTTCGTGAATATTATTTAGTTACCGAGACTGTTGAGCAATGTCGGCTGTGTCCTGGTGAAGGGAAGCCTGGCGCAGGGACCGTGCGGCCCAGGCCACGTGCGCCGAGCGCTCTGCGAGCAGCAGCGAGGCAGTTCCCGCGCGCGGGTGGAGCCACGCGAGCCGCAGTGTCGGTGGCGGAGCGAGGAGCGGCGGGACCCGGCGGTGCCCGCCCGGTCCTGTGCAGTGCGTGGTGGAGCGAGCCCCGTGAATGCCCGACCGAGAGGGGCGGCACGCGGGCGGCGGCTGGCGGCGATGGCGGTGGAACGGAGCCGCGCCCAGCCGAGACGCGCGCTGGAGCGGGGCGCGGGGGAGTCGTCGCTCGGGGGCCCGGCCGAGACGTGGGTGCAGCGCCCGACATCGGCAGCGAAGCTGTGACCAGAGGAGGCGACGCACAGAGAACTGAGCGGCGTGGCCCGGCCCGGCCCGCGCAGCCCCGAACGCGACCCCGGGAAGAGCGCGCAGGCACGAGCAGCCCCGACAATTCCAACACGGGAGCGACCGAAAGAGAGAACAAAGACGCAGCGAGACAGAAAACAGCAGCCACTCGGAAAAAGGAAAAGATCATAGCAACTAAGACCTTAGGGATAGTAAAATGGTATAATGTTAAGCAAAATTATGGTTTTATAACAAGGTATGACAACCAGCAAGACATATTTGTGCATAGAACTGCTATTAAAAAGAATAACCCTGAAAAATGGATCCCAAGCTTGGGAGATGGAGAAGTGGTGGAATTTAATATTGTACTAGGGAGAAAAGGGTTACAAGCATCGCAGGTCACTGGGCCTGATGGTGTTCCTGTAAAAGGCAGTATATATGCAAAAAATCGTAGTCATGTTAGACAGTATCTCCATTGTAAGCCCCCCCTACAGTTTCCCTTTCCTAATCCCACCTTTCCCTTTTACCCTATGTCCTATTACCCCCAGTGTATTCCCAATCCGTTTTTTCACCCATGGTTTCCCTCACAAAACCATGCTTTTGCCAATTGTTTCCCCAAAAATCCCTTTCCAATGCCGAGTGGGGGATGAAAAGGGGGAGGGAAGAAGTTAAACCCTCTCCTGCCTCAGTTTCCCCACAAAGCATGCTCAGAGTTCTGTCTCCCTTCTGTCAGCCCTAAGATGTTCCAGAGAATCTGTTTGGACATTTAAAGACTCAGGAGGGTGGCTTGTTTTGTTTTGAATCTGTTCTTGTTATGTTTATCCAGTTGTTTTCATTCTCCTTTTATTAAAATAAAACGGGTGAGGTGTTGGGGTCCCTCCCCTGCCGTGTAGCCCTGGGAGAGGGGCCCTGAGGGCACAGACACGGGGTTCCCTGTCCCTGCTCAGCCTCGTTCCCATTGGTTGGTTTGTGTCCCCTGCGCGGGCAGAAGGATCCTTGGTCCCGTGACTGGAACAGTTCCTCAGCAGAGCCCCGGCCATGCGGCTGGAGAAATAAACATCTCTGAAACAGCTATCAAGAATCTGTCTGTCCATATATATTTCCTTTCCACGGGACTCCTGGTTTGATATATGCGTGTTGCAGGATCCCCACTGCAACACTTGATCTATTTCTTTGTAAAAGGATTAAGTTTTCTTATCTTTTCTGAAACATTTGAAAAAGAGAAAAAAGCTCTAAAAATCTTACAAATGGTGGCAATAAGAAAGTGTGGGTCCATGAGGGGAGTGATTTGCTATGCAAAGATTAACTGTGATTTAGCACAGTTAATATCAGTAATAGAAAGAGAGGAATTGCAGATAGACTAGGAAAACCTGCTAATTTTGATGAATAATCATCCAACTGGGATGTCAAATCAGCTGACCCTGTCGTAACTCACCTGATTAAAAAACTGACTGAAATAATTTCCAACCTACTAACAACTGTTTCTGAGTGTACATTAGGGAACAGTGAAGTTCAAGAGGCTGGAAAATAGCAAATATAGAGCCTATGTTCAGAAATGGGAAAAAAGAAAGTGTTAGGGATTTGAAGAGGAATAATCTTAACTTCAGTTCCTGGAAAAGTACTGGAACAATAATCAGCTAAACTCTGTGTAAGCACTTGGAAGATAACAGGGAGGTAAGTAACAGCCAACATGGATTTGTTGAGAGTAAACCTCTCCCAACTAACTTTGCTTCTTATGATGGAGTAGTAGGCAAGACCAAAGAATAATGTGTGATAGAGAGTAAAATTATTATTTTTATGGATAGCACCAAGTTTGGATGACCCTCAATCACATTAAAAGGAGAGTAGCATACAAATCCATACAAACTGGAAACATAGTCCAAAAACTAGGATGTAAGTGAATAAACATACTCAGGCATACAGAATAATCTGTGTAAATAATTTGATCAACAGATTGGGTGACAATTCTTCATGAACAGCTCAGAAGGTTATAATACATCACAAACTCTGCATGAAACAACAATTTCATATAGCTGGGGAAAAGGAAAATATCATTCTGAAATGTATAAACATAGGTTTCATCTAGAAAGTATGCCTACTCAATATGTGGTAAGACCACAACAGGAGCCAATGCTATGTTTTCAAGGTCTTTATTAAAGGGATGTATAGAGTATTGGAAAAAGTACAAAGTGGAAGAATGATCAGAGGTCTAGAAAGTATGATCTATGGCAAAAAAATATGCTGAAGGAATTTGGAATGTTTAGACTGGAGAAGGAGTGGCTGGAGGGGGTGATAACACTCTTTAAATATGTAAAAAGGTAATAAATAGAACAAACTGTTCTGTCTTTAGCAGGCTGAGATTGTAGGCACTGCAGCTCAGTCCTGACTGGCAAAACACTATCCATGAGCAGAGGACTGGAACAGGCTGTCTGAGGACATTGTGGACACCCTGACACTGGATACTTAGGAGACCAGCATTAGACAATCACCTGCCAAGAAGACTTTGGATATAGTCAGTCTTGTGGAGAAAGATATGGTGACTATGCGGTTTCTCTCACTCTCTTTTCCATGGGCTAAGAAAAATATAAGCTAACAATAAAACACTGTATTTTTGCCCTTTAAATTCAGTATTTGGAAAGTTTTTCTGAAACTGGAGATTTTCATAGTATCTTGTTGCTAAAGAGACCACATTTCAGGCAAGGAAAATGGAGCAGTTTAAAACATCCAAAATGCCTTCAGCACCCGCTGTGTTACAGTGAGAAAGAAAACAAAATGTTCTCAAACTATGGAGTATAGTACATAGTTTGGTTAGTTCATTTGGATGTGGCTTTCAACAACCACATACTCAGTGGAAGTTTCCTATAAACTTCAGAGGCTTTAGTAGCGATCATTGATAACTGGACTTTCTTATTGAAAGAGATGGGATCTAACTGACTAAGTGAAGCCACAGCCTGTCACTTTGGTGAGGAGAGCTCTAAATTAAGACTGGCGGCTGAAGGAGAGGATGATCAACAATGAAGTCAGGAAGTGGGGGATTGCTGAGCAAGCAAAGATTTTGGTGTGATATGAAGCAATCCAGGAGGGTCTGAAGTGCATTGATGACATGGGTTATCAAGGAACCAATACTGGTACATGGTCTACTGTACTTGCAAACAAAGAGCTGCTTGGGAATGTGGAAACTGGGGGCAGCTTCAGCTGCAGCAAGCATGAAACATCAGACTTCAGGATACTGAGAGGAGGGAATAAGACAAAAAGGTCCTGAACTTCAGGAGAAAAAACTTTGACCTATTCAGGTACCCGCTGGGAAGAATTCGAAGAATCCTCTTCTTTGAAGAAATGAGGGGTCCTGGTGAACTGGTAGATATTCAAGTATTACCTTCTTCAAGCTCAAGAAACTTCCATCCCCGTGTACTGGAATTTATGCAGACAGCAGGTGGCCTGCATGGCTGAGCAAGATGATCTTCATAAAACTCAAACACAGAATGGGAGATGTGGAAGCAAGTGCAGGAAGCAATATGGAGACACTTCAAGTGTGCAAGGAAACAGCTAGAAAAACCAAAATCGACCAGAAGTTGTAAATGTAGAGCTTTTTAAAAAGTCCGTTGTCCATTAGCCACAATCATTCAGCTCTGAAGAGACTTATTTCTAATCTCAAGGATAATGTCAACTAGTTTGTGAGAAATGTGAAAAAATCTCAAAATCTATGAATAACCACTTCAGAACAAGATGATACTGAGTTTTAACATCATGTGTATGAGTACGTTCCCTTTGGATGTCTCCACAGAAATTTGTTATTCCAAAACCACCTTTCTTTTAACATATATGGGTACAATTGAGTACCATGGAGTCATGGTACTCATATTCAATAGGAAATGCAGTTTATTTTCTTATGACCCATAAAATATTTCTTCTTTCTCTGCATCCCAATCCAGAACACACTAACCATTTTAGAGATTTCCTGGTATTAAATCACCTTTCAGCAACAAGTAGTAAGTTGACGGGTTTTTTTAAAGAAAATTCTTTAAAAAGGTTCACGAAGACAAGAACCTATATTCTGTTTAGAAAAATATAGCTTTTTATGGTTTTAAAGAAACCCAACTAACAAGCATAACAAAGAAGTACAACAGCAGATGAAGTTTAGAACCTAAAGGCAGAATAACTGAGGCCAGAGTATGATGCTATTTTGACAGGGGAGTGCTACTGACAACTGAAACATGTTTTAGTGGTGAGAAAGATTTGCTACCATAAACACCTCTAAATTAAGACTGAGTGACTTTCTAGGGCAGGTTGCAGATATGATGAAGTAATCTGTAGGTGTATAAATTAGGGAATTAATATGCTGAAGTGTTCGTATTTTATGTGCATTTTCTTTTGGGCTCAATCTCAAAAATTAAAGAGTTTTTGTCCTGGTGACAGGCATGCAACAGTGTTCCAACAAGGTCACCCCAAATGCAGTGTGAATACAAGGTCCTCCAGCATGTGTGGTACAGATCTAAGACCACAATTTTTCTTGTTGTAGTTCTAGGTTTAGGTTAGCAAGCTGCAGCTTTCCCTGAGAACTCAGCAGAGCTGCTTAGGGCAGTGCGACCATTTTTGCCCTCCCATAGTCCTTTTCAGACAGCTCCACACTCTTGCTCTGGTAGCTATCAGCTCTACAACAGAGTGATGGGGAAGGAGGCGAGAAGGGTCTCTCCATAAGGGTTTCAGAGGATCTTTATTCTTACATCTTGTCCCAGCAATCCCCAGAGGCAGAGAGACCTCGTGGTCAGGGCACAGGGGGTTTTGTCAGATCACAGGGGCAGTACGTGGGCAGAGTTGGGGTACAGGAACCAATAGGGAGAGCCCGAGGGAGTGGCCAGGGCTAAGGGCAAGGAATGGGGGGGGGGACAATCTAGGATAGGAAAATCACTGGGTAAACAGATCACCACATTTTTTGACTACCAGAAAAGATAGTTGGCATAGGGTGTGGGAACCATAACAGAGCACAGTAAACCAAACACTTTTTTATTTTCTCTTTGTGTGTTAGAAGCACCCTGTAACTAAAATGCTATAATGTATTTGGTCCTGGAGCAACACCCAGCCAGATTCACTATGTGCTAGGCTCTCTGATAACCTTCAGGAACAGATTTCCTAAAGGAGGAGTATAACATTTTTCTGTCTTCCTTTGACAATTAATATGTTTGTGAACTAGAATGTCGTGCAAGATCTGTAATTTATTTCTCATGGTGCCTTGTAGTGATTTCTGTACATCAGCAGCAGTAAATTGTATTATGTCATCAGTAAGTAATTGTTCTATTACTTATTTTGTTCAGTTTGCTAAATATGATTCACTGAATCATCAGTGACAACTCAGGATTTGCAAAGTGTTTCTTATGAGATCAGAATGCATTTTCTGTGCATTATTTTAAACTCATTGGTGGTTGTAAACACCTTAAGACTTTCCAGTCATTTGTAAAGCAGATTTTCTGAAGATTTTAAAGTTTGAAATCTTATAAGAGTATATGAATAATAATTTAAAAGTTTTTGTTTCTTTTCTCGAATTTGAAGTCATTCCTACTCAAAGTCAACAAAGCATTTTTCAATGATCTTTCTCATGTGATATCAAATGATTTAAAAAACCTGTTTGGAGCCAGATTATGCAGAATAGATGTTTTGTGCACACTTCTCCATGGTGCTACAACATGTCACTTTTCTTAGTCACCTTCACTGTTCTGAAGTGACTCTTTAGACAACACAGTTACTGAAGACATGTGTGAGTGGAATATGGAAAAGCATGTAAACTTTTCCAGGAATCTCTCTAGTTTTGGTAGCACTGTTTCTGAAGTACTGTTATTTGTCTTAGTCCCTACATTGTCATTTACTCAGATGAAGACATTCTTCAGTTCATTTGTGCTATATTATTCTCAGAGAATGTAACTTGCAGTCTTGCCAGAACAACACTTTTCTTTTTGGTTTTCTTGCCATAGTTTGAGAACTGTTTAATATGCTCCTCCTGTCACTCAGGGGCATAGTCCAAGTCTGTCATTTCTCTGTGGAACAGTTCTGATTCATCTGAGATACCACCAGCAATGAAGGTTTTATCCAATAATAGCCAACCTTCCTTAGCTCATTTGGTTAAAGCATTGTGCTGATAATACTGAGGTCCCGATTAGATCCCCATCGGGCCATTCACTTAAGAGTTGGACTTAGTGATCCTTGTGGGTCCCTTCCAACTCAGAAAATTCTGTGATTCTATGAATATATCACATTTACTCATTAGTGATGTGTAAATACATAAATGCAAAAAATTTGAAACACATTGATTCAAAAAGAATAGGGGTAAGATACTGACACCAGGTGAAAAGAAGATAACAAACTGAGGCACATAAGTAGAATGTTCTCCCTAGTGAGTGGAAAACGTTTATTAGTTATATGAGTCCCTGGTTGATAAACACAAAGACTAGCTTCCTCTGCTCCATAGAAGGGCTATGAAGGGATATGTGGCAAAGACAGACCACAGAATCTGTACAAACACAGATATCTTTTGGCAAGGGCTAAAAAAGTCTCACAAGAATGTGGTTTGATACACATTTAAGTAGGAGAGCAGTCAGCAAGTGCAGAAGACACAGAAGGTATGATCACTGAAGAAAATATGAAAGCAATTGATAAGAAAACTGCCTGAGATGCAATGTACGAACACCATATGTGGCAGTCACCAGGAAGACTTGCACTGTAGTAGAATATTTAAGAATTAAGCCACTTAAACTTGGTATCAAAGTCAGAACTTAAATCTTGACCTGTATTATTCAAAATCTTGTGCCTATGCAGCAAGATCTACAGCAATATTTGTTTTCTTGCAGTTTCTACTGTGTTCAGTATTAAAACCAGATTCTCATCTGCTGAAGAAACTACTTTAAAATGAATCACCACACCTCATTAAATTACAAATGAGAATCTAGCCAATAACATTAAAGAAAATAAAACAGTTATCACATTTTTCACACACACATGCCTGAGAGGACATAATGTCCCTTTCCTTCCTACTTAAAAAAATTTTTAAAGACATTAATATTATTAAAACATCTTTTACAATTCTTCCTCTTAATTAACTAGTTTATTTGTCATTATGTGCCATTGAAATTATGGTTTGACTGGTGACCTCACCAGCGACTGGCATCATCTTTTATTTTAATGCACTAGAGAACCATACATGTCCTCACCAGTACTATTGTCATGCGGATGCACTGGTAGGATTTCTGGGGACATTTGCTATATTGATATGCTGAACCACTCTGCTGCTTTCCCAGGGCAGAGTAGGGAGTTGCTCTGTTCGGGAAGTTCTGGGGAAATGCTGGAGATGCAGCATTTTCTTGTTTTAATGCATTCACATTAAAATGGGGAAGTATTACCAGTCTTACCAGAACAACAGCACTCAGCTTGGACATTTAACCTGATCTGAAGGATCACTTGATTGAGAGATTTTTTTGCACAGCAAGAGCAAATCTGAGGAGTAGCACTAGACAAAGAGTCGGGCCGCTTCTGCCACAGAGGCAGAAGGGAATATCCGAGGGAATAGAAGCCTGTAAAACAATTGCAGACAGACTTTTATATCCAAACTCTAGAAAAAATTTCATTTCAGCCTAGAAAACACAACATGCCATTGATTAAGCTGTGTTGGATCTGTTTGGGCTACCATAGCTACATATATTTACAAGTAGTATAGCCAGGAGGTTTCTTTCTACCTTTACCTACCATTGGGATGTCACTTTGAAAACAAGTTGTTTGTGAGGGTAAGTCTGTGATGATGTTTTTCTTTCTCCTGTCTTTGAACATGAACTACTGATATACAGCTGGCTAGATGCACACACACGGTACAAGCGGAAAAAAGTTTTGCCAGCCTGAAGTAACTATATAGTTATCTAGGGAATGAGAAGGTAAACTCTAGCCAGTAATAACTAATTGACCTTAATTCATTAACCACTGCATAGACTAATGCATGCACAATCACTGTGGTTGCTTTTCTTTGTCTCCTAGACACAGAAATCCAGACAGCCACAGAGTCAGTAAAATGCTTAGGAATTTGTCCATTTGCATCACTCCTGACTGCCTAAGACTAGAAGGATAACATTGTACCTAGCCCATGAGGATCAGAGCAAGAAGGTAAGCAAAGGAAATGCTTGGCAATTATTTCAAACTAACAATATTTTGGGAAATAGCATGTCTGGATAAGTAGGTTATTCTCATGGAGGAATCTACATATAACATTTTTGCTGCTGACCTGCTGGTTAGTTTTCAGGAGGTCCTTTCAGTTCTCTGTGATATATTTGCACCATCTGTACATGGGGATTAAAATGTCTCTCCAGAGTGCTTTAAGATTGATGAGAGCTGTAAAGATGACTTTCACAGTGCTTACCCTCAAAAGAGACATTTCAGGCAAAGAAAGATGTCTCAAGCCTCCAGTGATTCCATGCTAATCAAGGGTCTATTCCAGGCACAACTTGTTCCATGGGTTTGTAAAAAAATTCAGTCTACCAGACAGCTGAATGTATTAACCCTGTCCAAACAGGCACCTTTTTTTACCCTTATGATGTCATTGCTTGGGATTTCTTTAATACTAGTTATAGTAATAGTTACACTATTATAAAACCATATCCTAGCAATTTGTCTCAACAAGACCACCAGCTAGGGCTAAGGTGACTGTTAGTAGCACCATCTTAATTTCAAATTAAGACTTGGACATCATCATCAAAAGACAGATGCACATAACTTAGCAGGTGAATAGGTTTTAATAACATCTGGTACGTACCATGAGTTTTCAAAACTTAACTAGGCAGAAACTTGGTGGGTATCAACTTGAAAACACAATATTTCACAAACAAGAAATACCTTGATACTTTTTAAAAATGTTCCTTGAACAGAAAGAAACTTTATTTAGGAGTCACAAAAAACCTATTTGTTAATACCTCAAAGATGGCCCAAAAACAATAAGGTACTTAAATGTGGTACTGGGGGCCAGGCACAGATTTATGCTAAGCACTAAGAGAAACTCTCATCCATTAATATCAGCCAGTGCACTCACAGACTGGATCACTGGACAGGAGAGCAGCTGCAGAGTTTTCCTGTTTATGCACAGCTGCATCCAACCTTTCTGGATAACTGCTCTGCTTTATATGGGCTAGATCTTTCCTATTAATTTAATACTAGGTTGTGTTGTTTCAGTCAGTTTGCTTTTTCAGTTCTACCAATGTACTAGTGCAGAAGTGACACAATGCACTTAAAATGCCAGTAGTAACTGGGTAACTGAACAGGTTTTGCCTTAGACTAATAAAAACATGAAGCATTTAGGATGTCACTGGTTAAGTGAACACAGGATATTATTCTAAAGCAGTCATTCATGATAAGAGAAGACTAAACTCAATGCCCTAGCAAGCTCCATCCTATTCAAGGTTATTATGAGACAAGAATCTAGGCCAAAAGTTTTACCAAATAGGTAAAATGAATGTTCTCAAAATTCTCAAAATGTTTCTCAAACCAAGCATTTCACATACCCTTTTTTCATGAATAATTCCAAACAAAATGAACATTTATGACTTAAGTCTTGCCAATTATTGTTCATGCATGAAACCCTGGCCTAGTTGTCTGTAATTTCAATAGGGGTGAGGTTTACCTCATACTCTTCATATGCTATAACTAAATCCAAGGTATATCAGAGAACTGTCACTTAAAAAAAAAAAAAAAAAAAAAGAGACCTGTCTACTTTTCTGCATTAATGTGTTTCTATTTTTTAAATTTTCCCATGTTAAGTAGTATATTTCTGCCTGTATTTGCTGAAATACACATAAAACTGATTAACAGAAAGAGTGGTCTTTTAAAAAAATCTATCTCTGATTGGAAGATACCACTTTATATTATCTGACTGACATTTTTGCAGCAAACAGTGAGGTTCCTGTAAAGGAGAAAGATTGTCAAATGTGTGCTTTGTAGACCTGTCAACAAAAATTATTTTGGTAATAATATAATGATCAGACAATAATACTACATTGCGCATAATGTTTGCAAGTGTCCAGTTTCTTGGTCTCTCACATAGGACCTCCAGACCTTTAGAAAGCCATGCAAAACTTGAGAGCAGTCAGAGCTAGATAAAGAAAGCTCAAACTGAAGGCATTTTCCAGGTATACAAGGCCATTTGTAGGACACTGGTGTGGAGCAATAAAGATCTTAACAGAAAGAGGTGATAGATCTAAATGCTGTAATGCAAGTAGCATAAAGAGGCACCAGCTTGAGTGTCAGAATTTGTTAAATGTGTTAGGTGGCACTGAAAAAACCTAGTCTGGCTGAGCACAGCACCCCACCAGCTCAGCCTGGCTGATTTGTCCTAGAGCTGACATATCACTGCTTGTTTACAGACAGCAGAACCACAGTTTGAGACTGGACAACACCTTTGGAAACATCTACTTCAATCTGGGGTTTGCAGAGGGTTATATCCAACTGGGTTTTAAATATGTCCAAGCATGGAGACTCCACAACCTTTCAGGGAAGCCTGTTCCTATGCTCAGTCAGCTTCACATTAAAAAGAAAAAGCATTTTCTATACTTAAATGGAATTTCCTCAATTTTAATTAGCTTACAGTGTCTCTTGTCCTGTCACTGGAAATCCCTGAGGAAATCCTGACTCCATCTTCTTTACTGCTCTTCAACATCCCATTCAGAAGATGCACCTGAGCATCTGTTCTCCTCTCCAGGCAGAACAACCACAGCTCACTACTCCTCTCCTTGTATGAAACATTACTGCACAGCACTGGCCTGTACTCTGCAGCATAGCTGTGCCCTGAAGCAGATTTTTTTAAATTGCATCTTACAAGAATCTTAATTTTGCAGCCATATACAGCCTGATTGCTGGGATCCATGTACAAGAGTATTATAAATCCATTTTCTTAAAATATCAGGAGAATATTATGTGAAGAGGAAATGCAAGTTCAGGGCTCTTCTATCTAACAGATCAATATCAGGGGCTGCACTGGAAGTTAGTGATTTCCTGAGAAATGTATGCCTGAAGCTGAGGAAGTTTCATCCTGTGCACATCTGTAGACTCCTTAGTCCCATATGTAAGCAAGACTATTTTTTTTCTTAACCGATGTCCTGAAAACTCCTTTTCTCTGCATCTTCTTCTTTCATTCTCTGGATTATGGGCTCTTTCTTCAAGCCATGTCTGGCTGTGTCTTGTGGATAGAGTTCAGAGACTGGGAAATGAACCAGCTATGCTGGTTGGTTAAATCTTTATTGTTCTCTCTTTTGGTTTCAAGTCCATGTTACAGAGGCTTCAAAATGCATTATAAACATATGTACTGTATGTGAATGAATGAGGCTGGGCAGGCAGTTATCCAACAATGACTGTGCCTAAATGCAATTCTGACCCTAACCACTTCACTGCAATGCTGTAACAGAGCCGTATCCTGTTGGCAAAGTGCTGTGACTTAAAAAAAATGAGTGTGGTTTCAACTCTTTGGGGATTTACAGGTCCTAGTCGCTAGATGTCAGGGCTTTCTCTGGTAGTACCCATCCTAGCCAAAATGTACTTCTGTAATTCAGTATACTGCAGGCATTTCTTATCAGCTCTGGGTGCCAAATGAATGCACGGGGTATGTTGATAAACATTACCAAAGTAAAGCTAAAGTAATGATTTTTGAGAATGTGAAAAAAGGTCACACAAAAAAAAAATACGTCACTTTCAAGCACAGTGCTTAATGAAATGACTAAAGAAAGTAATTGAAAATATTGATCTCTTTGCAGCAGCATGCCTCAGTAATTGTAGTGGCTCCAGTACTAATCTGAAGAGCGCAGTGTGCACTCGGAGCCAAACATCCAGAATCTGACATGTTACAAGACCTGCCTTCTGTAGCACTGAATTCCCTCAAAATTTAGAAAGACAACAGCTACCTTGCGGAGAGTGTACTTTGATGAGATGAGTAAAGATAGAAAGAAAGAGGGCAAGGAACATTCTCCAGCAATAAGAGCAATAGCCCAACCTGTTACCTGTGCCCAAATCATAGCCTTTTCCCTCTCCTGGACCAGGGAGTCCACATAGCCTGGAAATGGAACCTGGCCAGGGAGATACCTCTGGCTGGCAGCAGTCTGAGAGAGGGATGGTGACAATGAGCAGGCATCATGCAGGGTGTTGTGCTGTAGGGCCAGCCATGTTCTGGGATGTGAGCCTGTGCCTTGAGTTTACCCAGTTAGCTACTAACAGGGGCCACGGCATGCCTGGGTTAGCAGCCTGGCCATGACAGTCTGGTGGCTGATGTGAGGGATGTGTCATGGTGGCCTAACCAACTTCAGGCTACCCTTAAAGATGGGTACTGTGTGCCCACTGGGTGCACTCACAGCCCACCTGGTAAGTGCAGGAGGGACGGGAAATGCCTCTTAAGTTGTGAATCATGGAACTGGGTGTTCTCCTGGTCTCTGCATTGATAGCATGTATTTATGCCTCCATCCTGGCTCAAGTCTGTTCCATGGTACCTCAGGCATTGTGCCATCCCTCAGTAATCCTGTTTTCTTGTGTGTCTGCTGTCGCTGAGCAAGGTTGGGCTGTTCTCTGAAAAATATGTATTTCATCTGTTAAGGTCAGTGAACTCTCTGTCTGTATGTCAGTAACCTTTAATCCTGTTTTGGGATGTTGATCCTTCTGTCCCTTGATTGCTGCTATCACTTTATTACAGTTTGCTGTTGGATTTACGTTTTAATCAGAGCCAAAAACTACATATATATATTTACCATTAATAGATTTTAATAGCTCAAATTACTAATAAACTTTATAGCAGTAGTATAGTTTGAGTTCCATATCTATCCAGGCTTACAATCCCTTTTGCACAACACATTATTAAGATCCAATTACTCTAGCATTAGTTATACATTTGTTGAGAAGAGAGCATAACCCCAAATTAATTTCATGCAGGCTGTTAAACAAGTGACAAAAAATCCTGCATGAAGCAAATTCCTTGACTGAGATGTATAGGCTTGTGCCAGTCCCAGAAGTCATTCACAGTCTAAGTACTTGTTTAATATTCTTGTATATTTTTAACATACACACACATGTACACATATTCCTATCTATATGGATATGACCATGTAGACAGTTCAACATCGAATATCTATTATTTGTTCTTGCTTTAAATAATTTAAAAACTGCCTCTTTTCCTGACATAATAAGGTATAAGTACAATAGTCAAAGAAGAGATGAATTATACTATAGAAAGAAGCATTGTGGATTTTAAAAACTCAATCCAAAACCTTTCTAATAGGCAGATATGTTTTTAAAAGCCTCTGAAATTTGGGACTGGCAAGGCAGCCATCAGGCCTTATGGGACTGTCATCACTATGCATAGGCTTCCCTTCCCTCTCTAGCACATGTGGTCCTAATTGCTGTGCTGGCGAGACCGTGGAGCTGGATTCTTCATGAACTGGCTGTAACATTGGCAGACATTTACTCATCCACTGCTAACAGTTTTTAATGGAAAATCTGTATCCATTCATGCTAGAAAAATGCTTATGTTAAAACAGAAGAAAACTAAACAGAGAAAACCAGATATCAGTAGCTTTTCTAGCTGCCAATAGTGGGTATTCTACTACTTCATTAACATTTATTGTGTTAAATTTGAGGACAAACCAGTGAGTGTGATCAAACATTAAGAAATATTTTGCAGAAATTTTTTACCGTATTTCTGATTCTGCCCATGCCACAAATTGAAAATTATACAGCATGTAATAATAAATTGACAACTTGTTTATACGTGACTCAAACTTATCAGCAAGACTCACGGAAAGTTGCAAAATTGCATCTGCCACATAGGCTGATTAAGGCACATCTCCTTAGAGAGAAATAAGCACTTCATTTGTGGTTGTTGTACATAACATACAGCTGTTTGACCAATGGAATAATAATTCTCAGTTAGAGGGCCCTCTTTCCTCCAACTTTTCAGGAGTTTCTCTTCACTTACTAGGAGTCTTCCCACACTTCACAGCTCCAAACACTCTCTTGGTATTAAACAATCCTTACATTGACTCTGCTCATAAAGATATTTATTCAACCATAAGAAAATGGGAATTTTGAAGTCAATAATATTCCAGGTCTGTCCCTCACCGTGGTGTGAGAGATCACATTAAAATCTCTGATACATTAAGTTGGAGCAGAAGCTCAAGTCTTGTAACAAGAGCAGAGGTTGAGTCTAGAGCTGAAAATAACAGTAAGTAAAACAGATATAAAATAAAAAAGAGTAATTAAACTGGTGCAGAAAACTGTGTGGGTGTCAGGAAACATGAGTAGCATGTGTCAAAAGGGCAGATTGGGCTGAAAAGGATTTGCAGCTGGAGACCCTCAAGAATCAGTCTCCAGGACAATTCATTATTTCAATATTTTTTCACATTTTCAATACTGAACTTGGCACAAGTAGTAGAAATCATCCAACAAAATTTGTTGATGACACAAGCATCATCAAATACAGATACATCTACATCTCTGTATAGATATATAGATATCTGTATATATCTTTATCTATCTATATCTATATCTATGTAATTTTCCCTGTTGGGAAAAGCTGAGGGATCCTGGAATCTATACAGCAAAGTATTACCACAAAAAGATGGGGAAATATGTATGTGATGAAGAAGATTCACATTGGAAGGTGTCCAAAGAAGGGCAATGAATCTGATAAATGGTCTGGAGCAGAAGTTTTATAAGGAGCAACTGAGGCAACTGGGGTTGTTTAGCCTGGAAAAAAAGGAGGGTCAGGTGAGACCTTATTGCTCTTCTACAACTACCTGAAAGGAGGTTGTTGCCAGGTGGGAGTTGGTCTCTTCTCCTGGGTAAGAAGCCACACAGCAGGAGGAAATGGCTTCAGGTTGCACCGGGGGAGGTTTAGATTAGATATTAGGAAAGATGTCTTCACTGAAAGGGTGGTCAGGCTTTGGAACAGGCTGCCTGGGGAAGTGGTGGAATCTCTATCCTTGGAATTCTTCAAAAGGTGTGTGGATGTGGCACTTGGGCATATGGTTTAACGGTGAACATGGTGGCGCTGGGTTAGCAAGTTGGACTTGCTGATCTTGAAGTTCTTCTCCATACTAAATGATTCTAAGATTCTTTGTGTGGAGGAGGACTACCAGATTTTGCAACTTTATTTACAAAGGGCTAGTAAAAAAGATTTGTTGTCTAACCTAGAAAAACCAGAATTTAGAATGGCTATGATCGTTAGCTCTAGATACACCAGGTACACACATTCCAGTGAAGAAAGAAACCATTTAAGTCAAAGGGCATCATTGCAAATGAGTGTAAAATGGTAAATTATTATTTTTCAATTAATATTGAAACAAAGCTGCTTGGCAATCAAAGCAGTGAGGTTTTGAGACTTTTCCCAGTCAGATAATCTCTTGGATAGAATAGCTTCAAAATGTAATTTGATTGATCTGTAAAAGAAGAAAGAGATTCCAGCTCTGACAAGGTGCTCAATTCAATGTTCTAAATTCTGCAGCTTTGGGAGAAGAGTGTGAACTTTAAACTTTACTGCCCACATCTTTTTCAACATCCTTTGCCACCAGTACTCAATCACAGTGCGTTTGTTCCCACCACCACTAAATGTCAAGCTGTTATCTTATCCATTGATGGTCTGTAGTTGGTGTTCCCATTTCTTGTTCCAACATGTACTCTGGCCTTTTTGTAAGATTAGACCATGCAGTTAAACTGGAAAAAAAAGTGCATACATAGGGGTTTAGGCATTCAATTCCTTTAAACAATCTGGACCAAAGCAAGTTGTCCAAGATAACATGGGAAGTCTGTCTCAGAATAGGAAGTCAAGTCTAAACCTAATGGCCATTTTTCTGTGAGAAAACACTGGGGACTTGGAAGAATTAAGTTCAAATCCCTTTGCAAGTCCATTCTTAACAGCTTGAATGAGAAATGTTGCTTTAGGTCTAAAAATTCTTTTAACAACGTAGTGATAAACAGATTTGTTTCCTATTTTAACAAACTGCTGTTTTTCAACAAAATACAATTTATTGAAAATCTTCCAAACATTTTACTCCAACATCCTAACCACTGGGGTGTAAGCTGTTTTGTATTTTAAGTTAAATATTTGAAAGGATGTCATTTTTATTCTATTTTAAAATGAAACAAAATGTTCAAACTTTAACATTTTTATTAAAACAATGTTCTACTTTTCCATCCAGGAACATTCCAGCTGCCATTTGACTCACTAGGCCGTGCTTCTTATGAGTAGATGAAATGAAGTAAATTACGAAATTCTCGACAAAGCTTGTATCAGTATTTCTACAGCATCTTTATGACCAAGGCTCAGCAGTAGCTTCTCAGTGAAAATGAATTGGTCGTTTGAGGTAAATGGAATGCAGTATTTGGTACTGACATTTCTCTTTAAATTCTGTTATTCCTTTTAGGCACAATCATTTCAAATGATAAAATATACATATATAAAAAGGGAAGCATAATAGAAATCTTCAGAACAAAGAGAAATACAGACTTTCTGACTTTCCTGTGTCTCTTCATTTTGTCTCCTTATAAATTTATTGCTAAGCATCAATTCTTCTTTTGCCAAAGGTGAAATGAAAACATTAAGTAACGAAAGAAGTCCAACAATACTTCAGCGGAAAGTTGAAGCTCTCTTCTTGTACAAATTGAATATCGATGTCTGCTAAGTTGCCAGCAGGTAAAACTCCACTGGGACAAAGGGAAACAAGAAAACCATATTCTGCTTTTGCATTAACAGTTTTTGTATTGAGTCCTGGGATACTGAATGCTCATTTTCATGACTAATTTCTTGAATCATGAGGATTTAATCCTTCATTTCTAATGGTAGGTCTAGCCTTCATAGGAAATAGGTAATTCTTGTTGTTCAGTGCTTTCCTAGATATTAAATTAAACTTCATTAAAGGTTGTGGCTTTTTCTCTTTAAGATAATGTACCCATCTTTCAACTGATCCCTTTGAAATTACACACTCACAATAATGCCTTTGTGCTGCCTGCAACACACCTTTTTTGCCTTAACCACAATCACATAATACATGATATCTCTATATGGAAGCTGTCTATACAATAATTAATTTCCGTGATTTTGAAATATCAAAATTGATTATCATGGTTAAATTTCTTTTCAATTTTTTCTTCTCGTTCTTAAGGCTCTGCAATAGTATGTTTTATTTTTGCATTTTTCCCTGTGCATCTTACCCTCTAATATTTGTGTAGTGGGCTGGCTGTAGCTGGACACTGGCTTCCCATCAGCACCAACCTCACTCCCCTCCTTAGCTGGACAGTGAAGAGAAGACATAACAAAAGGCTCAAGGGTCAAGATAAGGGCAGGGAGAGATCACTGACTAATTGCAGTCAATTTGACAATATTAGTTTGATTTGTTATCAGTCAAGTCAGAGTAGAGTAATAAGAAACAAAACCAAATCTTAAAACACATTCCTCCACCCCTCCCGTTTTCCCCAGGCTCAAGTTAACTTCCCATTTCTCTACCTCCTCCCACCAAGTGGTGCGGGGTAACTGGGAAGGGTGGTTGTGGTCAGTTCATCATGTTGTCTCTGTTGCTCCTTCATCCTCAGGGGTAGGACTCTTCACACTCTTCCCCTGCTCCAGTGTGTGTCCCTCTGGGGGCTGTAGGTGGATCTTTGTTCCGCCTTGGTTCTCCATTGCCTGCAGGGGCACAGCTGCCTCACCATGGTCTGCACTATGGGCTGCAGGGGAATCTCTGCTCTGGCACCTGGAGCACCTCCTCCTTGTACTTTTTCACTGGCCTTGATGTCTACAGAATGCTTCCTCTTGCATATTCTCAATCCTCTCTTCTCTGTCTGCAATTCACTCCTGCACAGTAAATTTGAGGTGCTATGACTGCCACTTGCGGTCTCAACATTTGTCAGTGGCCGGTCTGTCCTGGAGCTGGCTGGCATTGGCTCTGTTGGACAGAGAGGACGCTTCTAGCATCTTCTCACAGAAGCCAACCCTGTAGGCCTCTTGCTCTGAAAATCATTTCTGTGCAAACCTAATACAATTGGATGTATGTTTTCACCCTCAGCTCTTCTTTTTGGGCAGCTGGCTGGGACATAGCACAGCAGTGCTAGGTAAGAGGTGGTATCCCCTCTAGGAAGGGATGTTGTACTCGTGAAATTATGACCACTTTCAGTTCAAGAGAGGTCTGCCACCTTCTTCCTCCAGCAATCATTCCTTTAAGTGGGCCTGGTGACAGTGGTGGGTCATAGTTATGTGTTCTCTCCCTCTGTTTTGGAAGCTTAATGCTTCAACAGAAGCAGCAAGAAAGCAGTTCTTGTACTTCAAGTCCATGACTGAGTTTGAAAAGTTTGAAAGAATTACCTTAGTCATAAAAGCTTTGGTGAAAACTGTGCAAGCCATCTTTCTCTTCTTTTCATCTTAGTTGAAATCATCATGAATGTCAAACTTAGTAAAGAACTTTCAAAAATATGGTGTAGCTGTAGAATGTAAACAGCTATGCTGCACAAAATGGGCAAAGGTTGTGGTTAAAAGAGAATAGTCAACACTTGTCAGCATTAACTGGGAGCTACGGCTCATTCCTTCCAAGTTCACAGCTTGGCCTTGCGAGGTGCTGAATATCTTTGTCAATGCATAAGGGTGGTGCTGAGTAAATTATATGCTGAATTGGTAGCACTGCTTAGTATTAAGGCTGCAAACATTTCCTGTTATAAGACCTAGTTGCTTATACTTTTGCCAAACTAACTGTTTAGGTTGAAATTTTCCATGTGCGGCATTTGCCTTGTGAAGAAATCTTTTGGAAAATTTCAGCCAAAATGTTTCTGCTGTGAAGCAAGAGAAAAACATGCTATTTTTTGCAGTTAAGAAAACAGTCCCGTAACCTTTACTTTGGCGGCTCCTGTGCCCTCCTCATTTGTTGAGCAGGAAATTGACATCTGGCAAAAGGGTGGTCTGTGTGTCACTGATGCGCTGTTTGCTATCCATACAAGAAACCACTTCTAGTGTAAATCTTGCAAAAGTCCATTTGTATGAACTCACTAGCAGTTTGCTAAAACTTGACCACAAAACTCCCAGAAACTTCTATTCTTATGGAGCATACTGACATTTCAGGCCTGTTTAATTTCTTGATTGATGATCTGGATGAGGGGATTGAGTGCACCCTCAGTAAGTTCACAGATGACAATAAGCTGGGTGGGAGCGGTGATCTGCTGGAGGGTTGAAAGGCTCTGTAGAGGGATCTGGACAGGCTGCATCAATGGGTCAAGGCCAATAGTGTGAGGTTCAACAAGGCCAAGTGCCTAGTCGTGCCCTTGGGTCATAACAACCCCAGGCCATGCTATGGGCTGTGGAAAGAGTGCCTGGAAAGCTGTCTGGGAAAAAAGACCTGGAGGTGCTGGTCAACAGCAGCTGAACATGAGCCAGTGTGTGCCCAGGTGGCCAAGAAGGCCAATGGCATCCTGGCCTGTATCAGCAACAGTGTGGCCAGCAGGACCAGGGCAGGGATTGTCCCTCTGTAATCAGCACTGGTGAGGCCTTGAGTACTATGTCTTGTTCTGGGCCTTCAATTCAGGAAGGACCTTGAGGTGCTGGAGCGAGTCCAGAGAAGAGCACTAGAGCTGAAGGGTCTGGAACACAAGTCCTGTGGAGGAGCAGCTGAGGGATTTGAGGGTGTTTATGCTGGAGAAAAGAAGGCTCAAGGGACACCTTATCACTCTCTACAACTGCCTGACAGGACGTTGCAGCTGGATGGGGGTTGGCCTCTACTCCCGGTAACAAGTGACAAGATGAAAGGAAATGCTCTCATGTTGCACCGGGGGTGGTTTGGGCTGGACATCAGGAATAATTTCTTCAATGAAAGGGTGATTTACCATTGGAACTTGCTTCCCAGGGAGATGGTGGAGTCATCATCCCTGGAAGTGTTTAAGAAATGCCTGGACATGGCACTTAGTGCTAAGATTTATTTGACATGGCAGTATTCAGTCCAAGGCTGGCTTCAGTGATCTTGGAGGTCTTTTCAACCTGAATGATTCTATGATTCTATTCTTAACAAGATTATTTCCAGGCTGGGCTGAGACCATACATCAAAAGAAAGAGAAAGAAGTTCTTCTATTCTGCACTGTGAAGTCAAATGTCAAAGTAAACATGCCCTATGCAAAGACACACAGGACAGGCGGTGAACATAGGGTGCCACAGAACTGAAAGTGGAACAAGCAAGAGAAGTGAATGCTACTGCAGGGCAGAGACTAGTAGAAGATGGAAACTGAGATTGATCAAAAATCTATGGCTTGAAACAAAGGAAGGGAATACAGAGTCAAACAAAATCCATATGAAATGTAGATTAAAAGAGACTGGATGGCAGGATTGCATTTCTTGTAACTAAAAATCAGCAAGAAAAATCAAAGGATGTTTGGGTTATAAACCAAAAGCCTATGAAAGTGAAGTCTAGATGAAAATCTTATAAAAGATTCAGACTTCTGAGGAAATTAAGGTTTCTGATAAGAAAACAACTTTAGTACGAAGTCTCCTTTTCAGTAAGGAGTAAGAGGTTCTACAGTGATCTGTCAAGGCCACTGCCATTGCATGTCATGTTTCGATAGTGCTGGTCTACATATTCATATATTTCTAAGAACACTGAAATTCATTGTTTAAAGGTGCAACAAAACTTCTATCCCAGATTTAGTTGGATGTACCTTTTCTTGTACTGTAATATCATAGTTTTTCGTATTTGTAAACTGGATTTTTTCTGCAACATTTGAAGATTAAAGAACTGTCAGAGTAGTGAGGGAAAAATGAAACATCACTTGTGAATGTTATCCAAATCCTATATGAAATTTATGTTAACAAGTATAGCATTAAATATTGTGATGATAATGAACCCTTCTGAAAAGTATTATGAAAAAGTTAGGGGGATTTATAGCACTGATAAGAATAGGGATTTTTGAAGTGGTTTCTAATAAGAAATTTCACTGTCTGTTGCCAATAAATGTTACATTTGACTCATTTAAAATTCAAAAAAAATCCTGCTGTCAATATGGAACATTATAGATGACTGTAGTGTACAAATCTGTAATATACCTTCTTAGACTGCTTGTGACTGAATATTTATCATAGAAACACAGAATGGTTTTGAAGGGACCTCTGGAGGTCATCTCGTCCAAATGTCCTGCTCAATCATAGCCACCTAAAGCCAATTATTCAAGCTGGTATTCAGACAACTTTTGAATATGTCCATGACCTCTCTAGGCAGCCTGTACGAGTGCTCAGACAACGTCACAGAGAAAAAGTGTTTCCAGATGTTCAGAGGGGATCTCCTGTGTTTCAGTTTCTGCACATTGACTGCAGTCCTGTTGCTGGCCACCACTGAAAAGAGGCTGGCTCCATCTTTTGTACACCCTTCCATCCCATAACATATTTATATACATTAATAAGGTCCCCTTGATGCATATGGAAGGAATTGTTCTCATGTGTGAATTAAACCACAAAGGAAAAGTGTGTATATATATATATAGATATATTTAACATGCCTTATATAATATCCCCTTCAAATGCTTTCACCATTTAAGCCATTTAAGTGAATGAATTCCAAATGATAATAACAATATGATATTTCTGGTAGCTTTTGTAAAGCAAAAAATAACCAAACCAAAACCCCAAACCTAGTTATACATTTTCTTCTTAAAATTTTTCAGTTTACTTCTGCATTTTAAAAAAAATTGTATTGCAAACTAGCTTTCTGCCTACTTTTTTTTTGAATGGCCAAGCAAGCAAAGTTTTGAAGTACGAAGTATGAAGATGGAAGAAAATATTACTGCATCCAAAAAAATTGTGTTGTGCTGGATGTCTGCTTTCTAGAAGAACATGAGTTGGCACATAAGAACTTAAATATGATTTTCCTAAATTATATATTGAAATGTTTTAAATTGCACTTGCATGTGACCACTCCTATGTAGACCCAGAACACCATTTCTGACTGAAATGAAAATACTTTAACACTTTATTTTTCTCATGAAATGGACTTTAAACAGGTGAGATCATAAAGCATCCTAAACAAAATAGGCACTGCTCCAGCATCTGCTGCCATCCTCAGATGTGTTTTCT
Organism: Corvus hawaiiensis; assembly: GCF_020740725.1. Taxonomy (NCBI): domain Eukaryota; kingdom Metazoa; phylum Chordata; class Aves; order Passeriformes; family Corvidae; genus Corvus; species Corvus hawaiiensis. Next base: position 32,503,422 of record NC_063215.1, read on the forward strand.
GCAATACCTTAAAATAACATCTGTAAATCATACCTGGTAACCTCAATTTTCCTATGAACTTCTCTTTTTTCTCTTTCCTATTAACCTCTTTTTTCCTGAGAATGTTGTGTAATGCTCTTTAAACATGACCTTGTTTTCCATTTCTTCCAAGAGACAATAAATTCTGCTACTTTCCAGAATCAAACCTTATATAATTTTTCTGGTCTGTATGACAGTGAGTCACACCACAAATTTAGCTGTTCTATGGCAGTTCCTGGGCCGTGATTGGATTTGCCATTGAGCAGACAAAGAAACTCAATCCTAGTACAAGTTATGAGTTTTTCTCACATGGATACGGAGACTAAGAATCTGCATCTTATATAACCACCACCAGGCTCATAGTGGAGAGTAGAGCTGACAGTGGACTGGAAACCATTCATACACAATAGCACAGGACTGTCTTTGTTGACCAAGCTCTCCCTCTTGAGGGGAAGCATGTATGAGTACAATCACCAGTCACAGGTCAATGTGTCTGAACAGCTTCTGGACCAAAGTTGGCTTGGATGCACCACTCCAGATTCGTAGAGCCTGGTCCATCCCTCTCTGCACCTCAGTGTAGATGCACCTTAACTTCATCTTCAATAAAGTTGGATTTTGAATAACTGGAGAAATAGTAATGTTTACTCCAGTAAATTTCCTGTTATTCTACGCTGCTGAGTGAAACAGGCTTACTTGCTGTTCCAAGCCTCCACCTCAATAGGCACCAGCAACCAGATGTAGAATACGTATCTTTGAGTCAATAGAAAAAGATGTTTCAGCTGTCAACAAGCAGTCATAACAATAATTGAACTTCAAACCCTTTTATTGAAGTTTTATGCTAAGAGTAATCCAACACATGTTCTTCATAGTGGCTTTGGAATTTTATTTTTCTTAGCCACTCAAAGTTTCAAATTAATTTTATTTATACTTAATTTACATGCGGCATTTGATGGCAAAGCCGTTGTAAATCTCTTTGAGTTCATATGTGACTGAAGCGCAAAACAATCCCCACTCTAAGGAAATGAAGGGCAGCATGTTAGCTTAGCTAGAGAAAAGGCCACTCTGAATGCCAGGGTGGTGCCTGGTATTAGCCAGGACAGCATAATAATTCATGTACCCTGTACTTACTGCCCCTTTTGATTTCTAAAACATCTGTTTCCAGGTGTGAGCACACTTGATGTTCAAGGACATCATTAGATGTGCCAGTAAATCAGATATAGCATCATACAATGGACTGGAGGTTGGACACTCAAAAAGGGAACATTATCCCTCCTCCAGTCTGCTAAATGGGAAAAGGATCATGATAAAAAATTAGCATGTGATCACAGTATCAAAAGCTGCATCCATAAGCAAGCATAATTCTGCTTTTTATAACTTCTAACTGCTTGGCTTTGCAATAATATTCCTTTGAAGTTTGAATATGTGAGTAGTGCACATGCGGGATATGCATATTTACCACGAGTCATCACAAACACATACCTTTTAAACCATTAAAATAATTATGAGGAAATACGTGTACTGTGTTACGTTCAGTATAGATACCAATGAGTACATATGGTTTTGCAATATTTACAAAGCAGATGCCTTTGGTGTTACATAAACAAGAAACAGTTTGCATCTGTAATGTCACTTGTATACATTTAATGCAACCTGGGGCTTACTGAGCCTGTCTGTGGAAACAACCCTGTATTAAATCCATCTTTTTACATTCTGGAAAGTATTAAAATTATTTAAACAGAAGAATGGAGTGAAACTGCTCTGTGGCTTATGAGGAACAAATACTGCCAGCTGAAATGTTTGGCAACCCAGCTAAATTTGGAATACCAATACCAACCACAGGCATGCATTTCATCTTCCACAGTACACTTTGCTGAAGAGGAAAGATTGAGAAGTTCTATTGAGACTAACTCTATATAATATTTCTTTAAAAAAAGAAATCAATATCAAGCTATGTTATTGTCACAACCTGAATGATTTATGATTAATAATTTGGGATTGTCATGGTCTTCACTACAGCTTTTGAAGTGACAGTATAAAACTATAGAAGCAAAATGATTAAATATTGTGAGAATTTTGTTTAGTCTATGGGGTAGTGGCTGGCATTAAGATTTTTTCACTGTTTACAAGTAGAAAGAATTTAAATTGTAAGACCATCACCGCAATACTACATAGACATTTTTTGCTATAGAAAAGCTATTTATTCCTTCAGGCATGGGTATTATATTTTCCTATCTATATGAACAAAAGATAAACAGCACTGATGATGAGAATAATAATTACTGCAGTGACATCCTTCAGACAAGGAATTAGTTACCCAGAGCTGTTACTTCTTTAGTAACACGTAAGTCATGAGGAAAACTCCCTTTATCCTCTGCTTCCTCTGAAGAGGGGAAGATGAAGATATAACCAGACTAAAACACAAATGGATTTGGTACAACGTCATTTTCCCAGGTGTAGGATGAATTTGGTTTAGCACACCTGAAAGAAAGCACTTTACTCTTCATATTATTTAATTTAATATGCTCTTTTCTGTCAGAACTGGATTAGGGACTGATTGCCTGTGCTGTTGCACTGAAAGATTTGGTGTGGCATCTGTAGTGGGAAAATTGCGATCAGCAGGAAAGAATAGTCTAGAAGCAGCATCAAACATCAAACATCAGCCCAAATGCAGACAAAAGAGCACATCTGACTGGCATCTGATACCAATCATTGTCCATACACTTTTCTCACCCTTCCCCCTTACAATGTGACTCATACAGCTGGCAAATATAGGCTACCTCATTTGATAATTTTACTTACTCTTGTAATTGCAATATTTGTTGTTCAAGGAAATATACTGTTTTCTTTCTATAATGATTTCTTTAAACAAAGATAACAATACTGTTTTCTCCAACTTTCTGACATTTGCAGTAGATTATGGCTAATTATTCTTTCAACCCCACAGAAAATGAAAATCACAGACATATTCCTGTGCCTTCTGAGCTGTGATTCCTTGCAATCATCCTACAGTGCCTAGAACAGAAAATGGCAACACTTCCTTAAAAATTGGTATATTAATCTGTGGAGGCAAATTACTTTTGACCAGAGAGCTTCTTATGGCAGAGAGTTGACAACACTTTTCCATTATCCTTGTCTTCCACCAGGAAATGTAGCATGCCAAGGCAGACTTTCAATCTTTTGAATGGTGAATGTGGCACTAAATATACAAAAATTATAAGGCTCATCTCAGTGGATATGTGCGTATTACTTTTTTCCCATTACACTCTAAAATTAGAAGTCAGTAAAAACTTCTACATTTTTCAAAGATAATGTATATTTTTAAAGAAAAACATGACCAATGTATAATTAGAACTGCCAGAAAATGCATAAAAGCATAGTTTTTATGTTTATGTTTTTGGCAAACTGTTCAGTGAAAAAGAGGTTAAATTTCATTTTAATGAGCATGCTGACAGCAAATTATGTGACTCATCTGCATAGGTATCTATGAGAAAAAATATAATTTTATACTTCTCAGTACCTTTAAAAGTAGAAAAGGTTTTTCTGAAGTGGCACAAAAGTTCAATCTACAATAAATATGAAGACTAATTGTTTTCTTTATTTTCCTAATTGTGCTGGAAGGGCGAATAAATACATGAATGATTGATACTCATGTGCTCTGCTCTGTACAGTACTGAGTAACAGAAGAACCTTCTTATGAGCAGATTATGCTTTGAATAGGTTTGACAGATACAACAGTAGGAAGGGGAAGGTGCATATATCTAAGACATGCTGTGTGATGATGGAAAACATCTCGTTAGTCTCAAGACATATGTTGCACTAGTGGATTTCAACAGGAGTGAGTATGGGGAAGAAGATAAAGCAGTTTCTGTAAGCAAATTCTGCAAAATGAAGAAAAAAGAGGCATTTGTGGTAATGCCACATTAATCAGGCTTCATTTGAGCCTCAAGGTTTGTCTAGCCTAGCTAAATGGGCTGGAAGCCTCTTGCCTTCAATGGCATAGGCAGGAATGATAAAGTTATGATTCACAGTTGTTTCTTTCCTCTCAGACCAGCCACTGAGTAATGATAATGGTTCAGCTGATGGCAGAGAAGATCTGGCCTGAGTCTAGAGTACAATTCAAATCCATGTTATGGACCTGCAGGAAATTGTTATAACCATTCTATAACTGTATTTTATAAGTTTCTGGCTAACAGTTCATGGTTGATAGCCCTTGCCCTTGGGGGAGACTTCAATTTGTCAGATGTCTGCTGGAAATGCAACACAGTGAAGAAGAGGGAGTCTAGGAGGCTACTGGGTTGTATGGAAGACGAATGCCTGACACAGATGGTAAGTGAGCCTGCCAGGAGTGGTGCCCTGCTAGACCGGCTGTTTACAAACAGAAGTAGGACATGTGGTGGTTGGAGGTCATCTTGGGCATAATGAGGCTCAGTATTGGGCCAGTCTTGTTTAATAACTTAATCAATGATCTGGATGAGGGGATCAAGTGCACCCTCCGTAAGTTTGCAGACAACATTAAGTTGGGTGGGAGTGTTGATCTGCTGGAGGGTTGGAAGGCTCTGGAGGAGTATCTGGACAGGCTTCATCGATGGGTCAAGGCCAATTGTATAACGTTCAGCAAAGCCAAGAGCTGGGTCCTGCCCTTGGATCACAACAACCCCAGGCTGTGCAACAGGCTGTTGAAAGAGTGCCTAGAAAAGCTGTGCAGTGGAAAAGGACCTGGGGATGCTGGTCGACAGCAGCTGAACATGAGCCAGTGTGTGCCCAGGTAGCCAAGAAGGCCAATGGCATCCTGGCCTGTATCAGCAATAATGTGGCCAGCAGGATCAGGGCAGTGATTGTCCCCCTGTACTCAGCACTGGTGAGGCCACACTTCAAATCCTGTGTCCAGTTCTGAGACATTCACTACAAGAAGGACATTGAGGTGCTGAAGTGAGTCCATAGAAGGGCAATGGAGCTGGTGAAGGGTCTGGAGCACAAGTCCTGTGAGGAGCAGCTGAGGGAGCTGGGGTTGTTTATGCTGGAGAAAAGGAGGCTTGAGGGAGACCTGATTGCTCTCTACAGCTCTCTGAAAGAAGGGCGTAGCCAGGTGGGGGTCAGTCTCTTCTCCCAGTCAGGCAATGACAGGACAGGTGGAAATGACCTCATGTTGCACCAGAGGATGTTCAGATTGGACATCAGGATAAATTTCTTCACTGAAAGGGTGGTTAAGAATTGGAAGGAACTGCCCAGGGAAGTGGTGGAGTGACCATCCTTGGAAGTGTTCAAGAAATGACAGGACATTTCCATGAGGCACTTAGTACTGCAGTTTAACTGACGTGGTGGTGTTCAGTCAAAAGTTGGACTCAAAGTTCTTGGAGGTCTTTTCCAACCTTAATGATTCCATGATTCTGTGGTAATTCAATGTATACATGCTTTTCCCTCTCTTTAGGCTTGTTTCATGTGGCAAATGTAAAACCATCTCTAGAGAAAGATTATATAATAGATTGTTTCTCTAGAGTTGCTACATATAGAGAGAGCAAAAATGAGAACTGGAAAAGTCGTAAAAGCAGAATGATGTCATTAGTCCTCTTCTCAGGAGCAACTCAAAATCTTAGTTACCTATTTAAGCATGGTTTTCTCTAGTTGTTGCCATATTTTTCAACCATGCTCTTTGGAAAATGCAGCCATAGGATATTCAGAAATGAAGCTGGTGTTATTCAAGTTAAATTAAAAGCATATGAGTGAGTCACACCCTGACTAAGGAGTTAATTTAATCAGTAACAATATGTTAAAAATATTTTAGTGATTAGTTAACTCAGTTCCTTCTTTGCATACCCTTATGTTAAATTAAAATACTGGCAGCATTTAATCTTTTAATCTTTGTGATTTATGGGGTTGTTGCTGTCTGATATGGAAACTATGTTCCAAAACCTTGAGAAATGTGCATTTCCTCAAATTCTCCATCTTTTATTTAGACAAGACTCGGATGATGTCAGTGGAACTGTTCATTAGGGTAGTTCATTCTATTCCTCAAGGCTTTGTAAAACCTGGACTTGGTTAGCGTACTGATGAAAGTAATCCCTTCCAAGAACAAATGGAGACCTCCGACATAAGTAAAGCAAGTAGAATTTTACTCTTGGAATTCGTACATGTATATCTGGTCAATTTGCTACCAAGAAATTTGCTAGGTATTAAACATCAGATTCAATTACTTTAAAAGTCTGACAATTGCTCTCAGGAATTAACATGTGTTTTAACCTAGCACAAATTAATTCTTTAAAAAGAAGTTAAAAGGAGAACATATTTCATTTTACAAGCATGCTGTATTATCAATTATTACTTTTCAGAAACCAAAAATATTGCTATTTTTGTTAAATAGGGCAATATTTCAGAGTAATTTTTTCATTCTGTACTTCAGCCATGACCTCTTCTTGCTTTTCATCAGGGACTCACACCTTTATAAACAATAGCATTCTCAAAGGATGTTTTCACAACATCATGCCTGATTTAGTTTTAACACCTTCCCTGTTTTACTTGCCTACAGATATAAACTTATATCCTCTCCTATGGAGTTGAAGACTTTTGCTTTCTTTACCTCAAAATGAACATTTTATTATTCATATAAATTAGAACTATTTCTAAGATGCAGAGGAGGTGACAAAGAACTGTAATCCAATAATTACACATAAATTTGGAAGAAAAATAGAACTTCAGATCCCTGCTCCAAAATATACACAACAGGGATCTTAGCCTGCTCCTCATATTTGAAGTCCCTTGTCATTACACTGCTTTTTATTTATGATTTTGACAAAAAAAAAATTGACACACCTTTGGAGGAAATCTTACTGATGTCTACAACTACCTGGTAAGATGATGCAAAGAGGATGGACCCAGACTCTTCTTATGGGTGCACAGACAGGATGAGAGAAAAAACTCAGAAGATGGAAATTTTGCATTGAATATAAGGGGGGAAAAAAATCTCCCTGAGAATTTTTTCAGACTCTGGACCAGGCTGCCCAGAGACAATTTTGTTCCTTGGAGATATTCAAAACCCAAATGGACATGGCCCTCAGAGGCCTGATCTGGCTGAACCTGCCTTGAGCAGGTTGTTAGACAAGATGACCTTTACAGATCCCTTCCAACCTAGGTGATTTTATGGTTCTCTGGAAAAGAAAGTACAATAGAATTGAGAAAAAAAATCTGATGAAAAAACGTTTCGCTGAAGTTTCCCTGCTCCTCCTATTGAGATACTAAAAAATATGGAAGAGAGAGATGTGTTTTATAAATTGACTAAACCCTTCTTTCCACAATATTAATTCAGTCAAGATATTTTAAAAAATTTAAATAAAGTGAAGTTATTCTTCCTGGAAACACTATCTTATTTGCTTTTTCAGATGGACATGAAATTAAGTCATGAAATATACAGTTCTTAACAAAAAATTCTTAAATAATTGCACATTAATTTGGCATTTCAGATCAGGTTTATGCCTTAACATATTAAGTCTATTTTAGTATGTTTACATACTTGCTATGTCATAGAACTCTGTCATTCCTTGATATATACCACACGTGTGTGAATTTTTTTTGTTCAGGTTTTAATGTATTTTTCTCCACATGAAGCACAAAATAATGAAATATAGATAAAAATAATGAAAATGAAATGCCGAAGCCAAAGCTTTCATCAAGTGTCAGCAATTTATGGATATCAAGTTGAAAGTGAACATAGACAGAATTATGAAAAAGTAGCATTTTTATTGGAATATTTAAAACTATTGAAGCCAACATTCCTCCACTCTGGTGGAAGTGGATTCATTCCCAACTCTTATTTTAGTAACAGATTTTTCATCCAGCAATATTAAAATAACTCCACACCTCACAAATCCTCTGCATCAGAATTTTTGCCCTCCTCCTCTTTCCTGGCATCAGTAATGTACTGTTTTCTCTACTGAGATTGCGATCTACTTAGAGAAAAAGAAAGGGAGACTTCATTCACTCCCTGAATTTTCATTTGAGTGATCCTAAATTCTTATTCAAGTAGTGATTTATAGAAGCTGAGATGGGGAAAAGAGATACAACAATTTATAGAATTAGATAATGCCTTTAAAATACGTGCACAGCATATGAAATCAGCACTATGTTACACAGCAGACCTTCCCCCATTGCGAGATAACTGAAGCAGGGGGACACTTATATTCTTGCTGGGGTCATGGATGTGATCATCATCTAATATAGAGCTATCAAATCTACCTGTAAATCCTGTAGGGATTTAAGAGTAATGCAGAGGACAGCAGTTTTGTGCATAATTTTTGAGAGCTTCTGAGTGCATCTCAGACTAATTGTGCTTAGAGTTGAAGCTATATTTTCAAGAGCTGGATGTCTTTAAATCTAAATATATTTTCATTCTTGCAAAATTTCCAAATTTAATCTGAATTTACTGATTGGTTGTGAATAAATTTGTTTTGCATGTCTACATCCATATAATTTTCTCACTTTTGTCTCTCAAAACCACCTGCAGTTTTCTATGTTAAAAGTTATGAGTTACTGACTTCAATAGCATTTTATTTGTCCTGGCTTAAGTCTGACTGGAAAGCATTCCTCAAACAAAAGTGTGAGAAATATATAAACTTGATATCCTGGACACTTGAAAAAATATCCATACCTGGCCGGCTCAGCATCCCTTGGTTTTACACAGTAACAGTGTCTGTATGATCTGTGTACCTCATGAGAGCTGGCATTGTAGAGGACAGTGCAGGCAGAAGTGTCCTCTGTGACATTCAAGGTTGTCTGGCATGCAGTAAGAGAGCCTGGTGGCATAAGGCAGGAATGCACATTTACAACTTGAAGGTCAAAGAAAAATGTCATGCTTATTTTAGCTCTTAAGGTAATAAAACCTCAAAGTACTTATTTCTTGCTATTATTTAAAGGAAGTTGGGGATATCTAGAGGTAGACATCTGAATTTGATCAGATGAATTTGACTTATGTGCAATGATGACTGCTATTTAAAGTGGGTGTAAAAATATCACAGAAAAGGAGATCACTTTTTGTCTTAGATGGCATATAGCCTGGCTGTAAAGGTATTGTCTTGAAATGAGTTCAAAAATGCAGTATCTGGACCTATTTTTCCAGTATGAGTGAAAAGTCTAACCTTGAACTAGTGACTAAAAGAGAGAGGAAGAGAACAGCAGCAGCTTAAGGAATTTTTATTTTGTGAATCCTCCCTTTTTTGTTTTACTTAGAGTATATGAAACCTTTCATCTCAGGCCAATGTGTTGCATTGTATTAAACTATTTTTACTACATTTTCATTTCAGCAAGGATGAGAAGTAAAAGTATTCATAGTTTGATCCAAACATTTTTTCATCTTGGCTATTAAACAGAGAAAGCATCTATTCAAACAACCTTAAAGCCCTGATACTGATCTCATACCAGACTAAATCAGGAATCTCTCCAATAAGGTTATTTGGGTATGCTGGTATAAAATGGTGCTATATAAATGAAATCAGAATCAGGCCTTGATATCAGCCCCATGTAGAAGAAACATGCTGAAATCTCATCTAGTCAGAAGGAAATGAGCAGCAAACCTTGTACCAAGAAGGTGTTCCAACAGAATTTAACTGTTCCAGACAAATTCCCATGTGAAAACATTCTTTAAAAAAAAAAAAAAAAAAAAAAAAAAAAAAAAAAAAAAAAGCAGCTTTATTTCAGGTTAAAGCTAAATCAGCTAAACTGATTCTAGTTTTATTTGCACATCAATTCTTTGGGGTTGAAGTATTTCTCAAATAGTGTCACAGAATCATCAAATCACAGACTGGTTTGGGGACAAAGGGACCTTAAAAGTCATCTAGTTCCAACTTCCCTGCTGTGGGCAGGGACACCTTCCACTAGATCAGATTGCTCAAAGCCCCATCCAACCTGGTCTTGGACACTTCCAGGAACGGGAGATTCTCTGGACAACTTGTTCCGGTGCTTCACCACCCTCACAGGCAAGAAATTCTTTTTAATATCTAATATGCAATCTACCAAAGTTTAAAGCCATTACCCCTTGTCTCATCACTACACGCCCTCTCTAGCTTGCTTGTCGGCCCCCTTTAGGTACTGAAGGCTTCTAGGTCTCCTTGGAGCCCTCTCTGCTTCAGGCTGCACAACCCCAACTCTCTCAGTCATCACATCTCTGTGATGTGACAGAGATCACATCTCTGACCATCTTCACAACCCTCCTCTGGACCTGCTCCAACAGGTCCATGTCTTTCTTGTGTTGGGAGCCCAAGAGATGGACACATTCCTAGTGGGGTCTCATGAGAGCAGAGGGGCAGAATCACCTCCCTTGACCTGGTAGCCACACTGCTTTTGATGTAACCAGGATATGTCTGGGCTACAAGGACATGTTGCTGGGTCATGTTGAGCTTCTCCACCAACAGTGAGGACTCCTTTTCTTCAGGGCTACTGTCAATCCACTAATTTTCCAGCCTATATTTTTGCTTGGGCCATAAGGTTCAGTTGCCCTTCTCCTATCCACCAATTCTGTAACCATGTCATGGAAGGCCACCAAATTTGTTAGGCACAATTTGCCCTCAGTGAAACCATACTGGCTGTCATCAATCATCTTCTTATTTTCCACGTATCTTAGAATAGTTTCCAGGAAGAGCTGCTCCATAGTCTTGTCAAGCACCAAGATCAGACTGACTGGCCTTTAGATACTTTTTTCCCTTTTTAAAAAATGAAGGTTATGTTACCACTTTTCCAGATTGTGAGAACTTCACCAGTCTGCCAAGACTTCTCAAATATCATGGATAGTGGCTTAGTCACATCATCAGCCATTTCCCTTGGGACACACTGTTGCATTTTGTCAGGTCTCACAGACTTGTGCATCTTCAAGTTCCTTAGACAGTCCTCTGTCTTCTCCTGCACTGGCTGGTGCTTCATTCTCCCGGGTCCTGCCTTGCCTTCTGCAACCTGGGTGGTGTGGCTGGAGCATTCATCTGTGAAGACTAAGGGAGAAAAGTCATTCAGTACCTCAGGCTTCTCCACCTGGGTAACCAGGCCTCCTGTTTCCTTCCGGAGGGAGACCACATTTTCCCTAGTCTTCCGTTTATCACTGACATACCTACAGAAATTTTCCTTATTGTCATTGACATCCCTGGTGAGATCTAATTTTCTCAGGGCTTTAGCTTTCCTAACATGATCCCTGGCTGCTTTGAGCAATTTTTTCTGCATTCCTCCCAGGCTACCTGTCCCTGCTTCCACCCTCTGTAGGCTTCCTTTGTGTGCCGAGTTTGTCACAGACTTCTTGTTTGTCCATATGTTAGGCCTCTTGGCCTTTTTGCTTGACTTCCTCTTCACTGGGATTCATTGTTACTGAGCTTGGAAGAGATCCTTGAACATTGACCAGATTTCTTGCGCCGCTCTTCCCCCAGGGTCCCATGGTAATTTACCAAACAGATTCCTGAAGAGGCCAAGGTCTGTTATCTTCAAGTCCAGAGCAGTGAGCGTGCTGTGCACCTTCCTTACTGCCCTAAGGACCTTGAACTTCTCCATTTCATGTCATCACAGGAGCCATTAAGTAATGGTTACTGTGAAGTAGTTATTTCAGACGGCTACCAGTCTGACAGCTACCAAAGCACCCCTTTCCCCCCTCCCTTACTTATTTTAGATTATTTTTTCTTCATCACCTTCTTCTAAATCTTAATTATAGAAAAAATTCTACAAGATTTTTATTTCTTATTCAAGGCAACTTGCAAAACCAAAAGAAACAAAATCTGTGAGAACAGACAAATAGAAGGACAAAGACATTCCTTAGCTAGCTGAATGATCTGTGATGTGAGTGTCAAAAATATAAGGAGCAGTGACATAGCTAGATAAAGCAATGTTCTGTTTTGAAGATTTGGTCTGATATATGATCCTTCAGAAAAAAAAAAAGGATTTACACAGAAAATAGAGTTCAGATGACACAGATGGTGCATAAACCACAATACATTGTTTATTTCTATTTTGGGCAATTGGTCTAAAAGCAACATCTTCCCAATAGCAGGGAAAGCATGGAAAATTACCATGATCGTGTATTTCTCATTGACGAAGACTTCAAACCCATTTTGGAAGGAGTCGTGGGAATACAGAACTGGAAGAGTCTGAAAAACAAGACATGAATGAATGACTAGCAGCTGAATAGAAACATGAGACAAGCTATATGAATTCATATTAAAGGTCTGCTTTTCTTAGTAGCCTTTCTCCACTAGTGGCCTTTTGAATGGGCTTTCTCTCTCCTTAAGGTCTCTGTTCATGTTACACAGCTACCTCTGCCTGTTTCTTTTGATCCTAACCAATGACAGACCATTACCTCTTTTACTGGAAAAATAGAAGTCAGTTTGCCTTCAATGCCACTCATGATCACGTGGACCTTTGTCATATCACTAGTGACTTGTAACCACAGACTGGCAGTCTGTGTTGCAAAACCAACCAGCGGCAGGAACCCCATATAGCTACAAAGATAATGTTTCCTTCTTTATGTTTATGTTGGCCTCAGACATCACTTCGGGGGCAGGAGGGAAAGCAGATGTCATAGTGTGAAGTCAGACAATGAAGAAGAAATCACTCTTTAGAACCTGAAGTTCCCTGAGATTTTTTAGTATTTCTTGCACCTGGAGTGTTTCACACCCTTGCTTCTTTTGCCTTTCGTGTGGTCTCATGTCATGTAATACACCTTTCCTGGTCAATAATAATCACTAGAAGACTCTTCTTTCTCACAGCCTCTTTTGTTACTGACTCCGAAATAATACGTCTGGGGCAGGGAATGCTCCTCATTACTTTTTACAATACGACTTGGGACACTGGCCACCCTATACTTTCTGATCACAGCCCTAAAGGACAAAGTTAATACACAAATAATATTCATTTACAAGAAATAGATTTTATATAACAAAGCAGAGCAAATAAAAATAGTGAAATAAAACAGCACTGGGGGCCTCTTTCACAAAAAGAGCTTAAGAATTAAAATGTTACAAGATAAGGAAAAAACCCACTGATTCAACTCTAATTGTAAACAACTAGAATGGTATATATACTAAACCTTTCTATCTTCCTTAAGTTTGTAATGGTGTAAGAACAGTTCAATGTCTCAGCACTCAACCTCTACACAAGTTTATAATTTGCTAAAGAGTAGTTACTATATTAAATTACCCACTTTCTAACACACTTTTTAATTTTCACTAAAATATAAAAATGTAATGAACTTTTGGAAAGGTTTTGACATTAATACAGCTTTCTTTGTTATAGAAATAAAGAAAATCAGAAATGTTTTCAGGTACACCAATTAAGATTTCTTGAGACACAGAAAGGAGAATCTCAGAAAACCTCTTTTGCACATTTTAATTTTAACCTAAAAAGAAAGAGTTAAAAACATTTTTATAGGTTTGGGTTGTTTTTTTTAATTATTATTTCACAGGGCTGTCAGATGATGCTAGCATACATTCTTGAAGTATGCTCAAATCATACTAATTTACACCAGCTGACAAGATGATCCAGTGTTCTGGAAATCTCATTCAACTTTTTCATGTCCACAGCACAGATTTTTCCACAAAAATACATTTTCTTGACATTTTCTAGGCCTTCAATATACCTAAAAATAGAAGCAAAATCACACATTCAGACTTTATGATAATATCTGTTCTGGTAATTTTAAGAAAAATAAGTATGTATTAATTGTTCCCTTCAGTTGCCAACTTGAGATTTCATGAACAAATTACAAATAAATATACCTTATTTAGCACCTCATTCTTTCCCTGGTATGAAGATTTATGGATGTCCTCAGAGCTAGGATTGTTGTGGTCACATTGTTCTGAAACTGACTATATACAACAATTTCACATTTTGGAGTTCTCCCATATTAGCTGGGCCTCAAAACTTCAATGCAAAGAGTAATCAGTGGAAAAGAAGTTAAAGATATATTTTGACTTCTCCTAGCTCGTATGAATGTGGTATTTATAAAGCCCTTTGTTATTCAGCGGAGATGCCTTCCCAGCAGTCAATCTATCCTCATACTGGAAAAGAAAAAACCACAATCCAAATGCATTGGCACTGTTATCTCTCTTCAACTATTAAATAGGGTGTGTTACTTAAAAATTCTATTAAATTGATAGAATTGATAAAGACCAGTGCTTTCTTAACAAACATCATCAGTTTCTGTTTCAGGCTGTCAGCAGGTAGCTAAGTAAAAGTTCTCTCATGCTGGTAGCAATGGTGTTTGGTAGGGGCAAGTGGCTGGGTCAGCTACATGATCTTTGGCACAGAGAAGTGGAACAGAGAAGTGAATAACAAAAGCTTATTTAAGGGCTACATTTGTCACTTCAGTGCTCAGCAGCCTCTGCTATCATCGACAACAATTTCTTATCCAATTTATGGTCCTCAGTGCCTCAAAGTGCTTTTTAAAAACCTATGGGCATTTTGGTGCGAGTATGTCTGTATCACAGGAAAATTAGTGTCAGTAGTGCTGGAAAACTGGAAATTAATTGAACTCTCATATGAATGGATGCAGGGTTTCTCAGTGAAATGAAGCAACCTATTTTCCTTATTCATAATGAATGTAAATAAATTCTCTTTGTATTGTACAATTTCTATTATGTCAAGCGCATGTTAATGAACAGTGTAGTATTTATTGTGTCATGAACTGGAAGAGTGCTTTTCTTCACTTTAAAATTTTCTTTTCTGAGCCAGTCACAGGCTAGTTTTTGTTTGAACTTTCTCTAGAGTTTACCAGATGTTCTGTTTGGATTCCATGTTACTGTGTTGTGTTCACTGGAGTTCACAGATGGGCTTTTCACTGAACTAATGAAAACTTAATGAAACCCATATATATATTTAGCATTTGAGAATACAGTATAATATAATGCTTTCTGTTGCTGTTTGTCATTCATGCTTAAACTGGCAGGACAAATGAAAGCCTCTAAGAGACACTGTGAGTTTGTAAGCAGCCAGAAGACTTTGCTTCTCTTCTTTCCTACTATGTGCCCCTTGCTATCTTGTGGCAGCAGATAACTCCACTTTCAATGGTGCCTAGGTTTTGGTTCTGTTTCAGCTAGTAAAATAGGAAAGCAAAGGGTCAGATAAGAGGTGTCTTCAAAAGCACGTGTCAACAGAGTTGGTTAAACTAGAGGGTGCCTGATTTCCGGAACAGAAATCAGTGAGGAACTGAAAAAAAACCCCAACAAACCCCAAACATTTTAATCAGTTTCTGTTAAATAGCAGTAGTGGGCAGATAACCCCAAACACTATACTTCCTGCTGTCGGGTGTGTGAGTACGTGACAGGCACAGAGGGTTTTGCAATATGAAGTCTAACCAGAAGCCAGTTCCAAATGGTGTTCCCCAGAGGCTGATAGTGTTCAATGCATGCAAGGATGGAATACACCCTCTGCAAGTTTGTGGGCAATACTATATCGTGGGGAGCAGCCAGCATGGAGGAGCTGAAGACAGACAGATCTAGACAGGCTTAAGAAATGGGCAGAGAAGAACCTCATGTAGTTAAAAAGAAATTAATACCAGTCCTGTGCCTGGGATAATAACCCCAGCAGTGAAAGCTGGGATCTGCCTTGGGAAAAAAGTAGTTTTGTACAAGATGTCCTGAGTTCCCAGCAGTCAGCAAGTCAAGCACTGATCAGCAGTCAACATTTACAACAACAAAGCCTAATGTAATACTGAGCTATGTTAGCAAAAGTGTAGCGAGCATGTGGGAAAAATGATTTGTTTATCTCCCTCTAGTCAGCCCTTGTGAGCTACTTCTAGAAGTGTCCAGGTTGGGACTCCCTAGTGCAAAAAAGACATTGACAAACTGGAGGGTCCAGGGCAAGGCAACAGTGCAGATTAGGTGTGTGACACATACAGAGGGATTGAAACAGCTGGGTTTGTGCTTCTTTGGAGAAGACAAGGTCAAAGGGGAAATCTTAGCACTGACCTCATCTGTCTAAGAGGACATTTATAGAGAAGATAAAGCCAGATTCTTCTTGAAAGTGCATAGAAAAATAATGAAGGACAATGGCCAAAAATTGCAAATTCCCGTTAACTATTGGTAAATAATTTTTTTACAATATAGTCAAGAGCTGACATGGATCACCTATAGACGTTGTAGAACCTCCATCCTTAAAGATAATTGCAATGCAATTGGAGGTGACTGAGCAACCTGGTCCAAATGGTGGATCCAGGTTCAAATCTGGACCTGTTTCAGAACTCCATTCTGGATCCTATCATAATGACTCTGTGGTTAAGTTTAGGTCTTTTGGGCCTCTTAGTGACACTCTCCTTTTTAAAAGAAAATATTTATACTGAGAAATTAATGATTAAGATCAGTACTAGTAATTTTGCTCTCCTCTATCTCCAAAGGTACTTTGAATCCTCCTGACAGAGGAAGGTAGTGTTTTGAAAGCAGACTAATGACTTTAAGTTCAAAAAGGAAGATCTTTCAACATGAAAGTCCTTGGAAAATTCTGGAACAGAATATTCACAAAGCATCCAAGCAAATGAAAATGGTGGATACAGCAATCATACTGAACAGAACACATCACTTAGCTTCTAAAATACTCACATTTCAATTGCATTACCATTTCGCTAATGGTAATAGACATTTCTGCGTGTAATCTTGGGATTGTGACCCTGTAACATAAAGCTGCACTTGTTTTCCTTTATTACTGAAGATGGACTTTAGGCAGGAAAAAAACAACTGTATCACTTTCTTGCCTCAGTATAAAAAAAAAGGAATTTTTTTTCTAGGAAGATATACTTGAGGAAATTTTGTAACAGATAGTTTTCCCACAGGAGAATGGGGATTTATGAGCCCCTGGCATCCTAGCTTCCTGGCAGCTCACAAGACAGAGTCTTATAGTGCAGCTCTTTGTAGTTCCCTGGTCCTATGACATCCTCAGGTAGATACACGCAGCCATGGCCCAGGGTGCTTCCCCGCTCCCAGGCTCCAGCACGCTTTCATAGAGGGAGGGAGCCTGGAGGGCACAATGGATTTCAGAAACATGGACATGTTCCTGTAGTGGAAACAGAGTTTCGCTTTTCACCCCCCTCCCCCCACCAAACTTTTCAAATAATAAAATCTTTTGCAGAAATTAAGTTAAGCTTCCCAGCCAGGTGGGTGTCTGGGCTGAAGATCCATCCAGTCTTGACTAAGCTTTTCAGTCTGGTTACAGGGAATGTAGTAGTGGCTGTGTAACCTAGGAACACTCTCCTAAGGCAGAGCTGTCTTCATATTTTCCAAAGAAATGGGAAGTGAGCATCCCAAAAGATGGTACAGGTGTCAGAAAACTGCTTTCTCTTATTTTTTAAAAAAATAATGACTTCATAATACATTCATCCAGCATGGATTCATGGAAAGACAAGACAACCTGAGAAAAATCATGAAAGTAAATGAGTATTACAGGTATGTTGCATTCCCTGAAGAAAACACATGTTCTCTGTGTTCTCTGCTCATGGAAGTGTGTCTGGGGGAAGTGAGCACATTTGACTCCATCCATATATCAGCGTCTGAACCCGTTCTTTAAAATGTTTGTTACTTTACATTATACCAAGGGCAGTTTTTGGAAATTATTAGGCAGTATAATATATAATGCAGATGATACTAAATATGATTAACATTTGAATCATTGCGGTCTGACAAGAAGAATTGCCATAATGAAGAGATAAAGATGGGCAATACATAAATCAAGTTCAAACATCAAAATTTTTAGATCTTGGCCTGGTCTAAAGAGAACATGTGTTATTCATACATCTTTGAATTACAGACATGTGTTTGCACACCTCTGAGAAAACAGATGACATTCCCATATCCAGTTTGAATAATGGCATATATTTTTGCCTTTGAGCAGGGCTTTACTTCAATTTACCTGCAGCATTTTTCCTCTTTCTTTGCATTTGTTTTCCATGTTTGGTATGTAAGTTATTAGGGCCAATGCGGGAAAAGGACCCAGACAGTTACTAGACAAGTGGAGATAAGAGCTTCTTCCCTGAAAAGCTAATTCTCTAAAAAGATGAAATTAAAAAATCCCTCATAAGATAAAGATATGGCTGATCAACAGAACATGACCAGATCAAACACCCAATTTCAATGCATTAACTGATTTGCTCTTGATTTTGTGTTTTACATTGGAAAACAAGGTTCACTGGAATCCCTTCCAGGGTGCTTTGTTAGCTGGAAGATGGTGGAAGGTGTTGGAGATGAAGAAAGATAGGAAACAGAAAAGGGCACAAGGGCTGGCATGTTGAGCGGGAAACCTAGAGGGGGTAGCAGTGCCTGAAGCTCCCTGCTGATGACTGCCTCATTCCCTATTCCAGTTTATTTCCTGAAAGTTGTCTGATTGGAGAGGAGGGGAACTCTATGAGACATAGCCCAGTAGAATTTGTCCTCTGAATCTGCATTCAGGCCAGAGAAGGTATGTTTAACTATTCAGGAACTGCTAATGCAGTGACAGTGGATGCTCTGGCTTCCAGGGAGTACAACACCCAATAGCCAAGTTTATGTGCTCCCTTGCTGCCTGAAATGGAGTGGTTCCTTCACGGGCCACTGATTTGTCCCTGTCAGGCATTTGTTGGATTCCTAAGAAGATACAGAGGGATAGTGTATCCACTCCAGAAACCCCTGCAAATCTGGAAGAACACTATGTCAAAGCAGCTGATGGCTGAGGTCTCACCTGTGTCACTTGGCACTGTGGATTCAGGACTGCCTGCTGCCTGCCATTAGTCCACCATTGCCTCAGTGTTGAAGAACTTCAGTGTCAACAGCTCCATGGCTTTATGTTGGCTTCTTTATCCAGATATGCTGAGTAATCCACAGCAGCCTCAGACTCCGAGCTCTGACATGGCAGTGAACTGCCCAATTAGCGAAGAGTAAATGCACGGCTCTCTTTGGTGCTTCTTCTGAGAGCAGAAGCAGGTGATGCCTCATGGGAAGAGGCACTCTGATTGCTGTACCTCTACAACTCATGCTGATATCATTCCTGGAGAAGTGCATCACAATGGGCCCCTGGCCTGAACAGGACCATGGCATTCCCTTAATCTCCCCGCTGACATTAGTGCTGGCTCTGCCTTTCTCTTTACCATGCAAACTATAAGCCTCAAGGACCAGAAAAAGAAAATCCTCCATTACTGTATTTCTTTTCCTTTCAGAAAAGAAACAAAGCCTAAGTGCTATGGCATGTGCTTACATACATTTTCTGCCAATCAAAAGCATTTCAGGGAACCCTATAAATCATTAAGTTACACGGACAATGTGGCCAGTTTGATGCTATCTGTCCACTTAAACTGCAAAATTTTTTCTGTATGTATAATTTGTTTATGGCAATTACATGAACATGAAAACAGAGACAATCATCATTAGATAAGATTCAAAATTTTACCATTAATCAGCTCCTATTTCTGGCCCTTTAAAAGCATTTGGACAGCCTTCTCTTTTTTGATTTATTTTTATTTCCTTAAAAAAATTAGCTGTGATATTTTCCACATAAAGCAGTGGAAGTGCTGCCCATGGTTAATCTCCTGTTCTTGGTCACCATGTTTGCTGGCTCCCAGCTCACTTGGAGCCAGCTTACTGGCTGGCCTAATGGGATTTCCAGACCTGCGTCCTCTTCTTACGGTGGCTGTCCCTCACACACCCTCAGAGCTCCCAGAAAGCATGCCAGAGAAGGGCTTGCCCTTCAGAAAAGATTATCAGAAATGGATTTTAAGGAGGAAAATGAATCTGTACTTCCCTGGTCTTTAAAGGAAGGCAGTGACCTCTCTGTTTCTCAGCTCAAGTACAAATCAGTGGTCTCAATTTCAGCACTGAAGCTGTCATTTGAGAGGGGCTTGGGCAGTACAATCAAATGAACCGTAAAACAGATTTTCCTATGCCAGATTTGGACTTTGAAAATATGCGTATTGAGAAATTAGACTGACCATGTGCCAATTCACCATTATACAGAGACACATCCAGAACTCAGTTATGAGTCTGTGAGGATTTGTGACATTATGAGAAACAGGCAGCAGCAAAGGAGGTACTGATTTTCCATAGTGCCTTCAAAACCTTTCATAAAGAGATTTGAAAGGAATTATACATTCTTAAATTGATGTACCTTTTACCAAACTAAATAACCTATTCCTGGATTTAAAGACACACATCATTTGTCATTAAATGATAATCAAAATAAACTTTAAAATCTGAAAAGCTAACACCAAACTCAAAAGACACTTCAGATTTCTACCAGGAACACAAATACATGTCTTAGGTTTTATTGCTTTATCTCTCCTGAAGATTTTATGTTGATTTAACATACTTCATTCACCATGCAGCCTTACAAAAGGTGACATCTTAATGTCTGGTGATTTACTTCAACAACTATGAAATCTTAAATCACAGCTGAATGTGACCTGGCACAAAGGAAACAAATCTCTGCAGCCATTTTAGTCAACATTAATAATATTAACTCATGATTGTCTAGAAACACAAACTACATATTTCCAGAAATAGTAAGCTGAGACTCAAACTCATGAATTGTCTAGTCAATGAGTCAATGAAAGAGTCACAAAAGATCCAGCACATCAAGAACATGTTACTTTTGTGCACATATAGCAAAACAGTCATGTAGCCAAAAGTGTATATTCTTAACCTGCAAAGGCCCTTGGTAACTTGCTAAAATTGCATTTGCATATTCATGTTAACAGCACCACAAATCAGAGCTGACACTTTTGCTGCAGCCTGTGCTGTTTTTTCCTATATGCATGAAATAGTGACAAAATATCATAAAGACCCACATTTTCTTTCTGATGGCTGTGCTCAACTGCAGCTTTCCAATAAATTGTTAACTCTACAGGGTTTCTTCTCTCTAATTTTCCAGTGACTAATTCAAATAAAAAAATCTGCTCCCAGTTCTCATTGTTACTTGCTTAGATTATTAGAACTAAAATATTGACGTATTTCAAAAAAAAGTTTGTGAGAAAAATTGATAACAGAGTATCCATTAGTAACATTAAATAAAAGAAGGCACTGATGGGAGACATCTTATGGAATTAAAATTTACTTGCCTATTTAGAGCTTTTTGGTCTTTTAAGGATTATTTCCCATTCTAAAAGCTATAGATACCTGATAACAGCTCCTCAGCTCTATAATATTAAATAGCTTGTCCGAAGAATGATAGGCTCCTAGAAGCAAATGAGGGAACATTTTTGCCCATGAACAAATTCACACAAAGGATTTTCCACTGCCATAGCAAAGTTTTTAAAGAAAGTAGGGAAAAATACTTCACAAAGTTTTTCTAGAAGGTCTTGGAAATCTTATGAGTCTTACAGTCATTCAGGGGGACCTCATTTTCAATGGCTGCTCCACAGTGTTATATATAGGCTTATACATGAATTTCCAACTTTTGTAAAGAAAGACATATTTTTTAATCTTCTCTGTACTCCTTTCACATATCTGCATCTCTTCTGAAGTCTCAGTCTCTAAAACTGAAAATTGTTTTCCAATCAATGTCATACAACCCTGACGATAGCAAAATATTAATTTCTTTATCTTGTATATGATAGTCTTACATTTGCCCTGTTTTGAGATAAACCACATTTTAGATATGTTGAAGCCAAATATATGTGTGTGTACCTATATATGTGTGTGTGTGTGTGTGTGTGTTTGTAGGCAGGTGTCAAATTACATTTATTAACCTCATGTTAGACAGGAAAGGTAAATTTCCTTTTGTGTGGTGCTGCTGACAGCATTGCTCCAGCAAGAAGGGCTGTACTTTGTAGAGTACAGATAGTCTTGTTAGTCTGGACATTTTTATCTGCAGACTCAGTGGGCAGGCAAGTAGGTGGATCAGAGTATAAGTGACGTTTCCTTCAACAGACGCTTTTCAGAGTGAGCACATCAGGATCAAACTGGCTGTGTTTGACACCACCCCAGAGAATGAGACTGGAACTGACAAACACTGACCTTTCTTCATTTGTCTTTTGTGATTTGGCCACAAAGGATCTATAATTCAGATTTGTCACTTCTCACTCTTTTCATACTAAGAATTTACCTTTTATAATGTAACTGGGGCCACATGGCCTCCTTATTACTTTAAAGGAGATTAAGTTTACAGAAGCAAAACTGACTTGCAAAGAAAATAAGGGCACAAGCCTCTACAAGGCAACATAGCACAGTGATGAAATGCAATGCCATGTTGAAATGACTCTTGGAGTCTTTCTTAAAAATATACTTTAAATGTTAAAGCCATGAGGGTAGCATTGACTAAACAGATATAATTTAGTTTTGTAGGTGTAGCTGATTTCAGCTGTGAATCTCCAGCCCCTTCAGAAAGGGTGTCAAAATATAGTCCATCATCTACCACATGAGCTACTTTGATTTTGGCCTTTTACATATATAATAAAAATAAATCTAACTGCTATATTTACAACATCTGTTTAGAGAGCATGATGTTCTGCTAAATCTTTTCGGTACAGGGAAGCTGGACCACCTGAGACACTTGTAACCTGAGAATCAAGGGACAGATTGAAATGACCTCGAGTATAATTGCAGTTCTAAGGGCAAGATGCAGGCATCTAGCTCCCCATAGAATCAATGGAAAGCAGCAAGCACCTCTACATTATTTTGTGAGTCTTTGGCTCAGTATCTACCATAATTACGATTGAGGGCATGAACATCCCTTCTGAAAAGAATACAAATATGTAGTATGACAAAAGTTCATTCTGGAAGGATTTTGGAAGCTAAACTGAATCAACAGAACAATTCAAAAGATGGTTTCATAGAAGCTCACAGAAACATTCACCATTCCATTAAAAGAGCTAATTTAGAAAGAACATATTTGTACCCTTGCAATAAATTTCCCACGTCCTGCTGAGAATGCCATTCCTTTGAGGAAGGAGCCCTCCAGCCCATATCATCAGAATCAAACATTCAAGAAATGTGATGGGGGGAAGTAGAGGCGTCAGTGGATGGCAGCTTGCTTAATCCAACCGCTAGATGAAAAGCAAATGTATTAAGAGCTCTGACGTCAAATCACAGGCATCTTTCCAAGAGAAATTTTGTCAGAACTTCATATAAATCAAAAGACAGATTGCGAAGCTTTTTATTGGCAATTGCACTTGTTCATGAAGTGAGATAAATTAATAGGGAGCAGAAAGGTAAGCCAAAAGGCATCTTCATTTTGCAGACCTTGCCTTGCAGCTTTGGAATTTCCTTAACTGACAATTGTTAAGAAAATCCAGAGATGGTGTGTTCGCATCCACCACTAGTTGCAAAGTAAAATAAATTGCAATCAAAAGAAGGGCTTCCTAACTGGATATTTAGATGGAATTCAAGACAAAGAAAAGCAATGGAGAAAGTTTTAGTCAGGATTTTTGCCAACTTTGCTCTTTGCCAGCCAAGACCTTAAAGCCAAGGAAATTTAGTTGTTCTAGACTACTTGTGTCTTTGGATATATTACTCTGAGTTTTATAGTGGCATATAGTTCAGCCAGGAATTGTGATCTTGGGTTCAAAAACTCTCTGGAGACTTTTCCAAACTGTTGCTGCTATGACAGTTGGAAAACAGACAAATGTTTCAGTAATAGTCCAAGGGACAATCTGTCCTCAAAATCACTGCTGGCAATGCAACTTCATTTGCCCAAGCCTAGATTTCTTCTCCGAGAGAGAGATAACAGAACTCAAAGACAGCAGATAAACACTACAGTCTATACGTCAACAATTATCTTGAAGATCACAAAATTTTTTTGCTTTTTGAATATCTAGTCAAGCCTGACAGTTTTAAAATATTGAAAAATAAATTTTTACATAGTACACTGGATAAATATTCTCAAGTCCATATTTTTCTATTCAAAATTATATCAGTAAACAAAATCTAGTCAAGAACTAGGAGACAGACACTGCCAAAGAGTGATTTATCTTTTCCTCACAGAGATAGCCACTCAAGGTGCCTATGTTTCTCCTTTCACTAAAAGAAATCTATAAACAAAACCTGAATTTAGGCAATGAACTTCAGGTCTCAGGTGCATCTTTCCACTATGCCTGAAGGTTCTGATGTAAAAAGATCATAACACTGCCTTCATGCTAACATGTCATGCCTATATATGTGTTTTCACATTTGAGTTGTCAGTGTCTTTGTTGCTTCTGTCAGGTTCTGTGAAAGAAGTTGGTGTTCTTCATCTATTCTAAACAAACAGAAGCAATTGCATAATTTTTTTACCTTTACCTGGTTTTCCCAGGTATTTTTTTTCATCCCAAATCGCTTACTTTGTTTTAGAGAAATTAAGCCTCAAATTTGGAAAAATGCATAATGCTTGTAATTAAAAATTGTTAGTTTTAGGAGATTCTTGCTCTTCAGGAAAACCATAAACTCAGCAACTAAATCCTGAGTATGGAGACATAAACCAATAGTCTTATCCAAATAATGAATGTTTATGAAAAAATCCCAAAAGTAAAGTGAAGAAAAACTTTATATAACCATTCATTAAATATTTTATGAGCTAGAAAGTATCTTTTTTATTATTATATTATCATTATATTTGCTCTTATCTTATTCTTATGAGCAATATATCTGCCTTAGAGTTAACTACTCAAAGAATTTGCATCAGTTGGGAAAATGATGGTTGATTTAATATAATTTTAAATAATAAGTTTGCTGGATGGACTCTGTAAAAATCTCTGGTGTTTTAAAACACAGAATTAAAAACAGAAAAAAGATTTGCAAAGATTTCAGAATATGCATCCTTCTCACTGCAAGGGAATATGGCATAGGTGTATCCTAGTCTTGCACATTTTCAACAAGGAGATTTAGGTGCATGATAGAAAGATGTAATTAGGGAAAAAAAAAAAAAAAGGCACTTTGGTCAACTACCAAAGCACCAAAACAAGGTGTTTTCTACAAAATAGTGTCTGTGTCCATGGCATGCTTCTTGTACAAGATCATTTGGAGTCCTTGATGTAGATATGAAAACTTCCTAGGTCCTACCAACCTCTCCAACAACATGAGGAATTGGAATCAATGACATTGACTTAGCTGGCCCAATAATACAAGACTAACCACAGCAAATGGTGTAGGTTTTGGACTTGCTTGTTGAGGAATGATGAAGTTCACAGTATCAGCATTCAGCATCTGAACTATGATCAAGGACCCTTGCTGAGAAGAACAGGCAATTTGTATTTTTTGGAACTCTTCCCTGGAGCATTTACATTTGTTCGTTTCTTAGACAGTTTTACATTAGTTGTGAAATATTCACCACATATGTTTGGTAGCTTTGTACATTTTAACTTTAGCACCTGTGATTCTAATCTGGTCTGGGAACAGAAGACAGGATTTTCTGGTGCAGATAATTTCCACCAGGAAGCGTCAGATATTTCTATTCAACCACAAAGCTCCTGTGTGTCAATGCTGAGACAGAGAGGGCCACTGGGAAGAAAGCTTTGACTTGGATGGCATACTGGATGATGGGGAAGATTCAGTCTCCAGGATGTAGGATGCAGGTTGATTAATTCTTTTGCATTTCTGTTTGTTTGATATTAAGCACACAGAGAACAGAGATTTGTTGCAGTGGGGATCCTGCAACACGCATATATCAAACCAGGAGTCCCGTGGAAAGGAAATATATACGGATACAGCTGTTTAAATAACAGCTGTTTAAAGATACAGCTGTTTAAATAAGCTGTTTAAATAAGCTGTTTAAATAAGCTGTTTAAAGATACAGCTGTTTAAAAAACAAACAAACAAAAAAAAAGAGAGAGAGACAGAGAAAGAAGCAGATCAAGTAAAAGACAGTAGAGCTTTCTCCATAATGGAGAACGTCTTACTCACTACCAGCCTCAGCAATGTAAAAATGAATGATTAGTGAAATGCAGCAATGCTGCTCTTCTCTATGGTTTATATACACTTCTCTTGTTTTAAATTTCACTTCATCTTTCCAAGCCTCTATATAGACATTGCAAAACTAATAATTCTCACCTATACAGTTACTGGTGTTACAAAAGTTATACACAGAACACAATGCCACAGGATACTCACATATTTACACACTTACTTACACATTTGAATTGTATTCAGGAGGTGTTTAAGTTGACATGGTACTGCAGACTCCATCTCTTGGCTCTTCAAATCCAGAATATGCGGAATTGCATGATGATTTCTTTCCAGTCTACTCAGCATAATGCAAGCATGCAATGGGGCATAAACAGAAGCCCAGGAGTCACAGCACACAAAAGGCATAAACTAGTTTTCCTTGGGTCTAGGTATCAATTTCTAGATCTGAACTCTTTTCCAGACCTCCAGACATTGACTACAGCCATGCTGACACACTTATTTCCATTTGAGGCCACAGCCTGAGATTTGCAAAAAGTAGAGTTAATGTTCCAATTTCACAGATAGGAAAGTGAGGTAAAAAACTAAGACTGTTCTCTAAATCTTTCAGGTATTAACTTTCCACTGTCATCCGTGAGCAAAATTGACAGATTATTATGTCCTAACTACAGTGCCATGTTATAGCCCGCCCCCCCATTTCTTTTGCCTATAGCATGTTTTCTCAGGCATGAGAGATTGGTTTTGGCCCTTTTGTGGCCATTGACTTTGAATTAGGTTTATGAATGCAAAGAATCTGAAATCTCGCAAAACTAACAGAAGATTCTGCTCTGAATTGAATACCTTGATGCTGAGATGCAAATACAGCTTTCTACAGTGATCAGTGCAGTTCATTTTGAAGTTGTTGGTGTAATTAGTTGGATGTGACACAGCATTGTTTACTATTTCTTACAAAATTAGATTTTCACATTTACCACCTCAATGCAACCAACATGCTATAAATATAAAAATGCTTCAGCATTTTTATCATATTTATCTATCGTAAATACTCACTCCGTACTAACTACATTCTCCTATTATCTGAAATCTTTTTTTTTTTTTTCACAGACAAGGAGTAAACACTGCTGGAATGTAAAATTATCAGAAAAAATTAATTCAAACCAAGTGAAGCATGAGAAAAACTAGATAAATTGACCTTTGCTTCATAATGAAAGCCCAGGTCATTGAGATGAGTTAAGAAAGATAGAAGGATCAAGGTTGATGTAATATTCTTATCTTGGAAGTACTGACAACCACCCATGAGAAAATTTATGCCGTGAAGATCCATAACTATGTGCAGCATCTCAGTGTAAGAAACTGTACAGTGGATTAGAAACCTCCCAGGCTCCTTTCCTGTCTGAATTACCCTACAATCCTTCATCCTAGTAATTAAGTAAATTTAAAAGAGTAGCATAAAGGAAATGTGATCATCTGACAGGCTAGTATGACTCACAATGTGCATGCACGCAGTGATAAGCCCCGTTCCCACTGACCTCAGTGGGAATCCTGCTTGATTTCCAATAGTCTTTTACTCAGCAGAAAAATGAGGAAAAGCAAAATGTTGATTCCTGAAAAATGCAGAAAGGGAAAAATATGTGGCACAGCAGATTAAACAATGATAAAATATGTTCAGTCCAAAACATCTTTATGGTCTTATAAAAATCTTTTACATGATTACAAAATGTAACATTATTTCCCAAATTAAGGAATATACTTAAAACATTTATCTCAATTACCAACAGCTTTGTCTTTTCTGAATATTGTCTTTTTTGAGCTGTATCTCTGAAGAATCAGAGATTCTACCTTTGGAAGAAACACTGAAATCTTGTAACAGAAATGGTGTGTAGATACCAAATATTCTGTCTGTATACTCCTGCTACATATTTTTTCTGCAAATGAAATTAAATCACCCATTTTATTTTTTCCTCCTGTGAATAATTTTAAGTTTAGAGTGATTTTTAAGACAGATTCAGCTATAGTACTTCCAGGTTGTTCTTAGGTATGCTGCAATGTCTTTGAAGTCATTTGTTCCCTTATTCTTGGTCTGAATGTTGAAATCTTATGATGAGATATGAAATGTGGATATAAACATTTGCATACCAGTATCGAAGGCCTTCCTTTTCCTTATATGGTTCATTACAGTTTGAACTGCATAGAAGCTTTAAGAAATCAGATTTTTTTCTCTCTTGGACTTACACAGTATAGTCCATAATGCAGAAAGAGCTGGAAGTGGCAACATTGCCAAGTGTTACTTTGAAATTACACATCATGTTCTATCTCAGAGTGCGATCTATTTTGAGAGGAAATGGGACTTTTATCCCTATTGCATGCCATTAACTGGCAATTGCGAGAGCCATCCTTTGCCAGTGTAGAAATAGGAGTACCAGAATAAAGACAGTCCCACGCTCCTGCTCCTTCGTGCCTGGGTATAAATATGTGGTCATCTGCAAATGTCTCGTGGTATGTCCTAGGAAGTCTGTGCTCTCAACACCTGTAAGCAGTCAAATACCACTGTATAAAAGGATTACTTTTCAATAATGTGTGTGTCATATTATTTATGATGTAGAAATTGGATTTAAATATACCCTAAGATTTATGAATAGTTGTTAAAGCAAGAATGTTGCTGAGGTGTTTTTATGACTGTAACACTCACTGTTCACATATTAAAGAAGGTAACTACAATAAAAAGATACAATGAAGAATTTATTTCTCAAGATGCAGCAGTTCATTGTGGTTTCCATTTCTACTCCCAGAAATACTTGAGGCTAACAAATGTTCCATTCTTGGCATTTGTGAAGATAATCTACTTCAGAAAAAGTCAGCATGGTTTTTCAGCATGTCTTGGGCTCTGGCACAAAGAATACACTTTCCTACTGCAGGATTTCCAGTTTTAAGAATACAAGGAATGCTTGTGGTTCTGACAGAAGTATTATGTTTGCAACAGTGCATCTGTCTTAGAGAGATTAACAGCATGTGAGTTCTCTAAAATGGGATTCACTGAGTTTTGTGATCATATACAAAATCTTTTGCCTTTCAAACTCCCTGGTAAAGGATTCTCAATTTTTTTCACAGAAATATGTTTCTGAATACATCAAGATTCCTACAGATATCATACATAAGGTCCATTTAGGATAAACTGCATTGTCTTTCAGGAACACTGATGTTGGAAGCTATATAAGCTCTTCATTTGACAGGCCTGACATTGTTTGAAAGTTGCTTTAATTGGTCTCACTTCAGACGAATACTTTAAGTAAGAAATTGCACATCTGGATAGAGTCAAGACACCTGGGAGATACTACCAAACAGCTGAAGTAAATTTGAAGTAAATTTGAAGTAAATTTGAATTTGTCTATTTTTTGATAGACAGTGTGCAAATGAAATCTGAAATATCACTTACTTCATCCATGTCACAGAAAATGTAAAGTTCACCGTTGTTTAGCCATGATGACCAAGACAAACCTTTTCTCTGCTCCAGTTCTTCTTTCTGGAAACATTTTTGTTCCTACTGGAAACTTTTTAAAAAATTTTCTTTTTACATGTCACTCTTCTTTGTGTCCAATTGTCCTACTTTCCTAAAGGATGGAAGTAGCCACTGTCACTCCCCTACAAAAGCCTCTCCTTAAGCTTTTCCTCTCCAGAATATTTGCAGCCATCTTGAACCTACTGGGGTAAACTAATTTAATAAATGGTCTTTGGCTAAGAAACAATAACAAAGATAAAATGGATCTCTTTTTGCAAAATGATGCTGTAAAAAGATGGAAAAATAAAGCAACAGTACCTCAACCAGACTGAAGGTCAGGTTTTCCTTTGCTGCTTGACTTTTCTGTCACTGAACACAAACAGCAGTGTTGGACACCTAAGTCTTTTCCACAAAGAACATATGCATTTTTAAGTACATTTGAAAGAAAGAGTATATGCTGGCTCAAAGAAAGCACAGCACTGCCAGCATTCTTTTTCCTCTCTGAGGCAAGTCATGCTCCTGGAAGCACAGAAGTGTCAGTTTAGCAAAGGTCACCATGATACACATTTTTGTCTCCAGTGATATTCTTGCTCATCATCATGAAGTCTTTGTCATCATAAAAAAGCTAAAAGATCAGTCTTAGAACAAGGTAACAAACTTAAGAAAGACCTTGACCTGAAAAAGATTTCTGCTTTTTCACTTTATCCAAAAAGTAAGAATGTGCAAAATCTATCAAAGCTAAATACATTTCAACCAAATGT
The DNA here is from genome assembly GCF_020740725.1 of Corvus hawaiiensis. Lineage (NCBI taxonomy): Eukaryota > Metazoa > Chordata > Aves > Passeriformes > Corvidae > Corvus > Corvus hawaiiensis. Next base: position 32,533,475 of record NC_063215.1, read on the forward strand.
TTGTTTTGGGCTTAAATTTCATTTCTCATATTTATTATATTATTATTTACAATTTCTTTTAAACTTTCCCAGCTAGTAATATATTTAATACCCTCCATCATTCTGTGACTAATTATTCTTTTTCCTGGCAATTTTCCTTTTTTCATTTGTTTCACTTTCCCTGATGTACACATGGCCAAAATATTCAAACCAGTTTCCTATAGTCTGCTAAGCATTCAGTGAAATGAGAATATTTAGTTAATTCTATGTGCTCTTTCAAATTGTCAGTGTTTATTTTCTTTGGATACTGACATGGAAAGGTCATAAGCAGGAGTTAAACTTTAACCAGAATAATAAAAAAAAATAAACAGCCTTATAGAAAATAGAAAATTGGTTGCATGGGGTCTTTCAATCCATGTCTCAACTGCAGTCAATAGCATTTATACCTTCATCAGTCCTGGTAAAAGTTGGTTTCTATTACTCTTTAGGAACACCACAACTGCAGGAATTCCAGAGTTTCCCAAGCTCTCCAAGGTGTACTTCTACTCCCTATGGTAAGAAAATACCCTGATGTTTAAACTGATTCTCCCTCTTGCAGTGTATTTCATCCACTGGGCAAATTTATACATGCAAATAGGCTTTTTCAAAATTTTGTATTTATAAAATTGTTATTAAATTCTTCCTCCTCTCCTTCATCTTTCACCCCTTGCATGTCAAGTTCTCTAGATAATTTTGCCTTTTTTTCTACACTGTTTCTAGTTGGTCTACACTGATGCACACTGAAAGACCTACTAAAAATTAGATCTAGCTGAGGCCTTACTAATGGTAATAAAGAAGTTTATTTCATGCCTCTTGAAAGCTATGTTATAAAATATCCTAGAACATTCTTATCTGACATAGTTCATTCATGTTCAGATGGAGATCTCTTCCAGCTGTCAAATTTGCTGAAGAACAACTACTTAAGTAATTGTTCCCCTGTCATATTAGTATTTTTTTTGCCTAAGTTATTGCCTTGCACTCTTCATAGAGAATTTCATTCCTAATAAATCTCATTCTGTTATTTTAGACTCCTCATTTTGCCTTTTCTTTTTAAGGGCATATGTGAGACTAAAGCAAGTATGACTGAGTTATTAATGACAGAGTGACTTCCTATGACTGGTTGAGAAGACCTCAAGGACTGAAGTATTTATTACTAAGTCTTAGAGTTTCAGATGTTAATTAGATTTTAGCTTATCCTTAAGTGACAGAGTAATAACTTGCCCTAATTTATGTCTTTTTGCCTATAGCTAAGAGCAGTGCTCTACTCTCAGAGTTGGATGATGTCCTTCTAACCCTTGCCACTGATTACTCTATAATAAAATACTGTTGTGAGCTCTCTGAAGCGTTACACTTAATTTCTGTTTATAATATAAATCTAGGCCAAACTTTTGTTAAGTAGAGTCTCTCATCTTGGGGCCTTGGCATCAGGACCTCTGACTTCCACTAACTGTTTTTTTGGCTTCTAACTGAGAGAATTATGATAGATGGGGAAAATTACTAGACATTAACAGCAAGACCAAAATGGATCTTTTCCCCAAAAATACTTTATTTCCAATACACTTCAATGTTTCGCTAAAAAAAGTGAGGAGGCATCCTTCTTTTCATAATTTCAATAAAATATTTTGATACTTCACTAATTTGTTCCCAGGTTTCCAAGATTACTCATTTTTTCTATTATGGGAAATACCCAGATAAAACGCTGTCTTGTAAAAGAGAAACCTGTTTTCAGATGATCTTATTCCAGAGACTCCAATTTAAATTCACTTCCTCCCCTTGGTTTCTTTAGACTAAACATTTATACCAGTCTGAATGCTTCCTCTTTTGTGGAGGAGAGGGTTCACCTTTAGGAGCTATCCTGAAGATAAGTAACTGTCAATTCCCACAGCTGCCAGAAGAGACCAGAACAAATTTTGGTCAGCAAACTGTGTGCTGGCGGCCTGATAAGAACACAAGTTCTCAGCTTTCAAGCACAGTTTTCCCCTCATTTGCCCTTATCCTTGAGTAATCATTGAGATGCAAAGCTTACGGTGGAATGAGGACAGCTAAGGCACTAGAGCTGGAATACGCACGGAAATCTTCAGGGTCAGGTCCAATTTTGGATGACAGCACCATACATCTTGTTAGTAAAGGGGTTTTTATAGCATCATTATGATGAAGAGTTGCAGTTCATTTTCCCCACACATCTGAGCATGTCCAACACATTTGAACTATTTCGTTCAAGCAGCTTCCTCAGAAAAGGATGGAGAGAGGACTGTAATCTGGCTGAGTCTCAACATGACCAAGACCACGTAGAAGAAAAGTTAGGATGTTCAAGGAATACTTTAGCCTTGTGAACAAGTTCTTATGAGTTCAATTGTGGAGCTCCTCTCATTCTCTTGCATCTGGAAAAATAAATTTGGGGGAAATATTAGGGATGGAAATCCTAAAAATAAGGCTGAATTTCAAAGATAAGAAGTGTTATTTGAAAAAGTTGGCTTCTCAAATGGTCCTCTTCCATGAGAATAGTATCTGTGATTTCTTGCTGAGTCTTGGGAAATTATGTGAGAGTTTACCAAAAAAGTCCAGAAGAAAATAAATATTTTCCCCCACTTTTTTTTTAAAAGTACACACAAAAAATGCTACAGCCTGTGAGTTAGGATATGGATTTCTGTTCCAGTTTTTTTCCCAGTTCCTCATCTCTAGTCAAAGGCTAGACATTGGTGAAATGAGTATGTCCCACCACAAGCTATTGAAAAAATGCAATAACTACTTGCTTCTAGAATTGGGATGGAGTTCAAAATCTTAAAGGTCCTTCATCAGAACTAATTTTGATCAAGCTTGTATTTCTTTGTTCTGGTTTTATTATTTATTATTTGTTCACAAAATAAATATGCCCACATAGCCCTCCAAGTCAATCTAGAATTAACCTAACATACTTGATATTCTCTTTGCTGTCAAATACTTAAGATTCTCATGAATACTACAACAAAGACAAAATAAATCAGTTACAAAGAGATAATCTTGCTTTCATATTGTTACAAGGACCAGCAAAGGGAACTGCAAACCCATATGGCTACAAGGCAACTGCAACAAAAGTTAGTCTGTGTGTTGTGTGTTTATGTGAAATTCATCAGGAATGGGACACAGAGGCAATAGCAGCTACAGCCCTGTCCTAGCTAGACTGAACTGCACACAAAACGTCACTTCCAGTTTTCCTAGCAAAATGCAATGTCTCATGTTCTCTACAATGAACAAAATCAATAAAGGGTCTCCTCTGCAGCTGGTAAGAGCATTCTTTTCACCAAATAACAAGCAAGTGCACAGCAGATTTTCTTCCAAAAGGAACATATTTGCCTTTTCCAGAAAATACTTTGTGAGATTCATAATGGGATTTTTTGTATGAAAGGTCAATCTGCTGAACAAATGTGTTCTGCTTATTTGACCAAAAATTAACTGAGATCCTAAAGAAGAAATAGCAGGAAAAAAATCTCAGTTTTAGGGAAAGGGGGGAAAAGACTTCCCATTTTCACCTCTTTTGCTCTGCTGTGAGGGAAACCATCAGCTGCTAAGTGCTGAACTGCAGAATATATGTGTACAGGTTGGCAAAGAAGTGGGCAGTGAGGAGGCTTTCAATGTGTCCACATGATGTTGACTCCATCACAGGAACAAGCTTGTAAGAGTGGAACCATATCAAAGGGAAAACTACAAGTACAGCTGATGCTGCCTGTGCCTAGTGAAGAGCCAAGATGAAATTTCATATGGTTTGTTTATCTCCACCTAACAGGGAGCCTCTAACATTTGAACAGATATTTTCCACTATGACAGGGATGTTAGAGGCCATTCCATGTGTGTGTGGTTTTTCAGCATAACTCTTCTTCTCGTGTCTATTTCAGTATAACCTTTTCTTCATGTACACAAAACATTCTCCTAGGTGCTGGTTAAATGGGAATTCTTCATAATTGCATAGAAGGGGGAACAAAACCAGAGAACAAAATATAAAATTCTGATTTTCAGTCCAAGCACATGTCAAAGTTGGACCAGCTACTGGGAGTGTTAATAAACTGGAATGAGATGAAATTCCTGTAAACAGTGCATGTACTTCCTATATGTTTCAAGGCCTGTGAAAGAAACATATTAATGCAGGTCTTTCCATTCAGTACAAGACCTTTTGAGAATTTCTCTTTCTATATGGCCAATTTAATATGCTTTTACTCATTAAAAGGTTGGAAATTTCTATTGCTTGCCAGACAAAACTTTTGGAGAAGGTACTGGAAATTAGTTTGGAAGGTATTTTGTGGCCTGGAAATAACTACTGATGCTAATTGCCAGGTATATATATATTTTTAAAAATTAAAATAGGAAGAAAATACCTACCTCCAAACTATCCTGGATGCATTAATAAAAGAAGTTGTTTGAGAAGGTTATTTACATCTTTCCTTAGGCATCTAGAGGACAGAAACCCAGGTAAGGAGATGGGGTTCCATCTGTGGTCAACATAATGAAATATACGTCTTCAGTGATGACTGCTAGAGTCAGCTATAGCCCAAATTTGCTGCTCTGATTTGTCCTCTTCAGGAACCATTCTTTCTCCATTAACTATGGAGATAGATACTTTTGGGTATCTAGCAGTTTCTTCCCCACCTCTGTTGGGCTGCAGCAAAGAGCAGTGTTGTCCTGAACAGAACATCTGCTGCGTGGTGGCCATGAGACACCTTATCGCAATGTCTCCATCAGGAATAAATACATCACCTCATATCTCTATCCCTTTGTTTCTTGCCCTCCATGACTGCGCCATTTGCCATATGTAAAGATCCTGTAAAGGAGCTAGGGAAGAATCAAACATGTCCCATACTTTGTTTCTTCCCTAAAAATCTGTGTATTTGAAAAACAAGTCTGCTTGATAGTGTTTCCAGATATTTTCTGATTCATATTATTACCGCTTCTTTTTGAAATTTAATCACATTACCTAGAGAAATTACAGAAAACAAATGTCTAAAAATCCAACTGCATGTTAAGTAGGCTGATGAACATTAATTTTGGTGGCAGAAGCAAGTAAAGAATGATTTCCAGTTGGAGGGGCGGGGGAGAAATGTATCATTAAGAAGTCCTAACAAGATCTATTGCCATAGATGGTGGATAGTGGCTGTACCACACAAGATACTTGAGCCAAGGTACTGTTTCAGCTTTGCACTTGGAAATGTAGCTCTGGACTTCATTACAGAGCAGTGAAATTATTGTACAGTTATCTGTAATACTACTTTGACACAGGCCTGAAACACAAATTCTTTAATCTGTTAAACGTACGATCAGAAAGTTGTATCACACTTGTAGGAAAGGACATAGATATCATCCTTGTGTGCCCCATTTTTATTAAGAGAATCATAAACCATCTTGACACATTGTGCTGATGGCACCCTGGTGCCCAGACTGATCATGGAATTTGGACTTTAAACCACTAAGGTAAAAAAAGGAGGTCAATTTTCTAAAGATTATATCTCTCATTTCAAAAAATTAAGCAACTGCGTTACAGCTTGATCCCACAGATCTTTCTGTCCCTAATTATTTTTCCTGACCTGTATTCTGACCTGTTTAAGCCTTGGTTTAATATCTCAATGGATTCCACAAGGACTTCCTAAGATAAAGAAGCACTTAAAAGCAATAAAGCAATAAAGTGATGAAGATGACAAAATGTGACCCAGTAGTTTGCAAAACTATTCTGTTATGGAAACTGTTTTTTCTGAGTAAAATATGAGGGAATAAAACCATTGCTAAAAATCCTTTTGCTCCATATTTTCTCATGAGAAACTCAGGAAAACTAAAACTATAAGCACAAATACGAATTCAAGGTTATTGACTACAGCTTACTAAATTTGGAGGATTTAGTATATGAATATAGCATTTCTGTTATACTTGCCTATTCCTGAGTTAAGAAAGAAAAAAAAAACCTCTTAAACATTGCAAGGCAATCTTTATCTGGAACCAAAACGGGTTACATAGCAGAGAAAAAATGTGTACAGACACCAGAGGTCAGTGAAACCTATCTTGTCAGCAGGGACTGAGTCGAAGAGTAGGACAAAGGTGCAACTTCAACCAGCATCTGAAATTCATTAGATTTCCAAATGTAAATTCCAACACACATAGGGAATTTGAGCTCTGAGTCTCTATGATATTCCGTGCTTATATCACCCCCCTGCCAAACCATCTATTATTCTTGAATGCTTTCTCTGCTTTATTTTGACTTTTTCAATCATAGTGATGGTCATCTGAACTACATATGTGTTACATAGGAATTAACAACATATCTTCTAATTAAACTGTAAAGAAACACAACGTTGCATCTTAGCCCAAACCTGCAAGCACCATTAAAAGAAGATAATGAAACACAGTATGTGCATTTTTCTTGTTTAGTATAGGAGGTGATTTACGAATGTTGTAGTGTTCTTTTTCACACAGCCATGTTTCCTAAAGAATTATACCCCATCTGGTTGAAAGTGACCACAAAACAGATCAAAGCCACAGAGAGATCAGGGCTGGAATGTCACTCTGGCTCAGAATAGCAAAGAATAGCTTTCCTGAAGTATTATGAAAAATTCTTAATGCCCTGTTCTTTCTTCCCCAGCTGTTATCCCCCTTTTTACTGGATTTTTTCCCCCTCTATTTCTTTCCTACTCCTCTTTTTACAGGTTTTCTAATGGGAAAAACAAATCAAAGAGCTCTTAATTTGAATCTAGCTTTAAAAGCTCCAAAGCATAAGTGAATCTGAGATCAGATACAGTTAATAAACCCCAGCTCTAACAGGAATCATCTATGATAGTCCGCATTTAAATTCCTCCATGATTTTCTGCTTAGGATTACAGCTGTCATCTTTCATCTTCTCCTTTTATCTAGACTGTTCTTTCACTTATCTTTGATGATACGAATCACTGTAGCTCCAATGGAGCCAACTCAATTGTACTAACTTAGAGCAGCTGAGATATTTTTCTGTCTTCTACTTCTGTACTCTTTTGGCAACAAGAAGTCCTTATGTTACCACTTTATACTTTTGGTGCTTAGACAATTGCTCTATATTAATTCTGCCAAATTGATTTTATTTTTCATTCAAGATTGCTTATAAATTTCTTACAGTTTGGAGACATACATACTCCCATTCCTCTTCACCTTTTCTCTGATGAACATTTTCTCTTGGAACATCCTGTAACTCTATAATGCAACCTCTTCCTTTGGGAGGAACCAGGCCTCTGTAATAACTATTATGACCTAACTTCCATTTGTCATGCTTGTGTCCACCACTGAGCTTTTTTCTCGGTTTGCATTTAGTTAGAAGCACTTAATTTATTTTCCAGTTTTGTCAAAAACTAATAATGACTTTCTATGTTTTTCCTTTTTTTAACTCTGCATACCTTTATGTGGTCTGTGTAATTGAAATATTAGAAACATTTACTTGAAACAACCATATCCATCTCTCTTCATGTTAAAATAGAATTTTTTTCCTCTCTCTTCACCAAAAAGAATTAATTCTTCCTTAATTTGTTAAATTTTCTTTATCATTCTTGATATCTTGTTCGGCTAGAGCAGTGGATCTGTGGGAACCCCATGAAGTTCAACAAGGCCAAAGGCAAGGTCCTGCATGTAGGGCAGGACAGTCCCAAGCACAAAAAAAAATCTGGGCAGAGAATAGACTCAGGGCAGCCCTGAGGAGAAGGACTTGAGCAGCTCAACATGAGCTGGCAATGTGCACTTGCAGTCCAGAAAGCCAAACACATCCTGGCTGTGTCAAATGCAGACTGGCCAGCAGGGCAAGGGAGGTGGTTCTCCCCTTCTGCTTCACTCTCACAAGCACCTGAAGTGCTGCATCCAGCTCTTGGACCCCATCATAAGAAGGATGTGGACTTCTTGGAGCAAGTCCAGTGGAGGGCCACAAAGATGATTAGGAGGCTGGAGCACCTCTCCTATGAAGACAGGCTGAGAGTCCTGGGGTTGTTGAGATGAGAAGAGAAGGTTCCAGTGAGACCTCACTGCAGCCTTCCAGTAGGTAAGGGCGCCCAAGAAGAGAGCTGGAGAGGGACTTTTTCAAGGGCATGTAATGATAGGACAAGGAGTGATGACTTCAAACTAAAAAAGGGTAATTTTAGATTAGATATTAAGAAGAAATTCTTTACTGTGAGGGTGGTGAGTCTTTGGAACAGGTTGGCCAGAGAAGTTGTGGATGCCCCATCCCCGGAAGTATTTAAGGCCAGGTTGGGAGGGGACCTGAGCAACCTGGTCTATTGGGAGGTTTCCCTGCCCATGGTAGAAGGGTTGGAATTAGACAATCTTTAAGGGTCCATTCCAATCTAAAGCTTTCTGTGATCCTTTTCTCGCACTCTCCCATGTTTAAGCAGGTATATTAAGTTGAGTATCTGCTGCTTTCCTCAATGATAATATTCTTACTTTTGTTATGAGCAAAATGAAACATAGCCTATATGAAAAGCTATGAATTTATTACAAGTCCAACTAATTCTACAGTCAGATAATCAAAATTCTTAATTAATATGAAAAGCTTTTTAATAAAGTAGTTTAAATTGCTGCCCAAAACCATCCCAAAATCTACCCTTTTCTTAGGATATTATATTCAGCCTGCCAGGATGCCTCTGGGTCCTAAGCTTGACAAATTCTTGACAAATTCTTGAAAAAAAGAAAAAAAAAGGTGAAAAGGTCTGGTGCTTACATAAGTTGTCAGCATCTCAGAATCTTCACCAGAAGGAGCATGGTTCTTGTGAGGGTTTCTTTCTTCTCAGGAGGTGCATGATGTCCAGAGTGTTCCATTTTTCCTCCTTTCTCTTGGGGTTCACTTCTGTTTATTTTCTTGTTTTTAAGACAGTCTGCTCACATGTTCTTTCTTTTTATTGGATCCCAATCAAACAGCGCTTGTGTTCTCATTATTTCTACCATCTCTACCACTTTTCCAACTCCCAAGTTTGCACTCCTGCCTATTGATGGATAAGTCTGATTTGTGCTACTAGTCTGAGAGATCTGCTACCATCTTGAGCCTGTGCTTTTCTACACTGCATTTTGTGCTGGTCTTATAGAATTCGTTTTATACAGAATAGCTACTTGTAATTAGTATAAACTGAATCTGAACTACAACAATCTTAGGTAATGGTTAACTGACTGCTAGACAGTTGCTGCCACAACTGAAACCAGCTAACATAAGCTCAGCCCAAGAAAATCCTAGGTAAATCTGGAGACCTGTATTGTTAGCTAGTACAAAAGCAGGAGGAAGGACACCGAATTTTGACTTCTAACAAAAAACAAAACAAAAAAAAAAAAAAAAACAAAAAAAACCAAAAAAACCAAACCAAAAAACCCCACATTGTTTAAAAAGAATAAGATATTTTATTCAGCGATTGTCTGAAATTGTAAGCCAAAATTAATACTTCTACAGTGATATCACAACCTAATGAAAGGCAGACATAGAAAAAAATTAAATAAATGCTGCTTCTTTGCATCATCATTGTACAGGAACTTCTCCTTAGACTGTGTTTTTTTTCCCTGAGGAACAAAACTACATGAGCAAAAGCCTCTTTGTGATAGAGTATATTAGAAGATGGAAAAAAACCCCAGTACTTTCCCCTTATAAAACCAGAATTTAGCCATTCTGAGATGCCAGGAAAATGGCTCATGAAACCCGAAAACTTTGAAAAGGGTACTAAGGACTTGAATAGCTCCAGTGCGTTTGGTATACTGGCAGCAAAATGCCGTTTCCACCAGAACTTCTGCCACAGATCACCACACTTCTTAAGAAATATGGACCACTTGAAGCCACATTAAAGCAGGTTTGAATTCCAGTGGAGAACTTTAAGCAGAGAACAAACTAAACAACAATAAATTATTATTATCATATGCAAAAAGGCAGGAAGTATGGGTGAAGGGAACCACTTTCGTCTCTGTAGTAATGGCCACAAATCAATTTCCTGGCACTACTCAATGAATAATCATAATTACACTCTCCAGAAATGGTTGTCCTGGTCTGCAACCTATTACCACACTCATTTCAAGTGAGATTTATATTCTTTACTGGCGACTCTTTCTACACCTCACAACAATGAGGCAGTTCTGGAAGTCCTGCAAGATACCAGAGCCACCTTTGCAACAGATCCATATCTTCTTTTGATGACACAAAGTTACCCAGAAGTTACAAATAGACTTAAAATAAAAATGCTGTGTTAAAGGAAATCATCTCCACATCCTCAGAAATCCATTAAGGGAATCAATCTAAGTTTAGCTGCTGAAGCAGTGAATCTCAGTAAATCATCCTTACTGTATGTTTCTCATTCCCTGCAGAGCTATTAGCGGCAAAATGAAGGTCTGATTTCAACGCCACTTTGGCTGCACTAACATTCTTGATCTGAAACCTATATGGAGTCTATAGAAAAACAAAGGCAATCAGAACACTGGGATTAGATTTTATGTTTATATTACTATACAGAAGGAGGTTTGGTTTCAACTTCAAGAAAACAGCTAGCTTATTAAGGATGACGTTTCCATACATCGGCTTAAATGGGTTTGAATGTCTGGGATATTAAATCATCTATTTCCTTGAAGAAACCCACAGAAGACAGGCTGGAAAAATAATTTCTGACTGATATTTCTGTAGTGATACTGCCACAGGACTGCAAAAGCGGTAAGCAAAAGGGGTCAAATATCTCCAGGTTTCACTTCTGCTGCTGTCTAGGAAAAAAGGTAAAAACTCCAAGGTGGGGGAGCAGAGGGGAAGCAGCAGCAGATGGAAGGAAGATGATGTTACCCCACTTATTTTGGGTCAGTTTGTCTGGTCATTTTTTGATTTGGTTCAGAGACTCTGTAAGCAGGATACATGCAACTTGAAAGTGAAAAGGAATTTTTAATTGATTATCACACACAAAAAAATATTTAGACTTTGAAGAACTGTTAGACTATGCATCCATGTGCTCAGCACCTCTATACAGCACACAGAAAGTTTGCTGGCTAGATGGGAGTGGAAAGTTGGCCCTTGTGGCTTCTGAGAACAGGGTCTCAGTCCTGTTGAGTTGCCCTTGTCCTCCAGTCTTGTTGACACTGGTAACTTCAACAAGTTGACCCAAAACTCCCTAACCAACCACAAGAAAAGCCTCTTGTTTTTTCCACTAGCATTGTATCTTTTCAAGTTGGTATTTCTCTTCTAGTCTTTACCTGGGATCCTGGGCTGGCAAAGGGGAAAGTTTGCAGTAGGACTTATAGAGACGCTAAGGAGAGATGAAGGTGTAGGAACAGAATGTGTATCAGGCCTCAAATATGTCTTGTCAGGTCTGTGTGGATTCAGTGAGAATTTGAGAACATCATGCTCAAAAGCAAATTAAAACAAAAAAAAAAGGTAAATAAAAATGTTAATCAATTGGTTCTGCTAAGAAGTCACATTAAGTGCTTCACGTTACACTGAAAAAGTAAGTAGGTTGCAACCAAGATATACTCAATAGGATTTATTTCAGTTGTAGCATTTCACAAGTATTACAAACTTACATATTTTGCATGTCTTCTTGATTAAAGATATAAATGAAAATGTTCATTTCAATAACCTCAGGTTAGCACATATATACTTTAAATACAACAGTTTGAAAACGTTTGGTACATCAGGCAGGAAGTATTCTTGTTAATTTATTTAGGAAATTCTGAGTGCCCTGATTGTGACTTGGGTGTTGCCTGTCAGATAGCAAGCCTGATCATCTACATATTGAGAATAATTTGACTGATGTGTCTGCTCTTTTCCAACTCAAGTAGATGGATGTTTGAGAGAGTCATGTTCTCTCTTTTTTTTTCTTTTCCTGTTCAAAATTATTTGCAAGAAACGCCTTAACATATTTCATTTTATTTGTAAGATGTTTATCTGTACATTTATGCTTCCAGGTTGTTGTAGGATGGGGATGCCTTAGATTTGGATAGCTTTAGATAGCTGTTTGCTGCTATGTGAAGCTCTCTGCTATATGACACATTTCCCAAAAACCAGAAAGATTTTGACAGATGGGTAATCTCGATATTCATGCAAGGTTTTAAATTCTTATGAAAAGAAAGAAGAGGATTTTTTATGTTCTGTGAAACTCTTTCTCTTCCTAAGAGTCAAAATTAGTATTTAAATTGTTTTATTATCTTTCACGTAAGAAAGCAATTATCCTGCTTCACAGAGATGCATATCCTACACCAGAAAATACCTAGACTTACTGATTGAAGGACCATGACATCCATGAGGCTGTAGCCTTGCTAAGCAGAATTTACATTCAATTTTATGTTGCCAAATTCCATGAAGCCCATGTACCTGTAGGGAAATTCAGTCCCTTTTGCAGAGCCATAAGTAGCTTTTTCTGTGTCTTATTTAATTGTGCAGTACCTTAAACCCCTTTGAAATCAATGGCTTCCATTTTAGCATACTGCTGTGTTCACTAGTGTCTATCTTTCTCTATCATGTCATTTACAAAAATAGGAGAGAGTATCACTTCCCTCCAGTTCTCCCCAATAGCATTTTGAAATAGGAAAAGAATAAGTAGTTCATAAGAAAATTGTTCTCATTCCGGTAGAATCATACATACATTGCCCAAAAATACTGTAGTCATTGCAATGACTTAAATTAGACAAAGATGCTCTCTAAAAATACCTTTGAACAGTACTTCATTTTTTATTTGCTGAACAAAACAAAATTGTTTCTAACCGAGTCCCAGACTCAAAGAATTAAGTCCATATTATTTCTGTTTATAAATATTTAGTCATAATGATTTTCAGCCAGTAAACCTCTTGATGTTAAGGGGCAGAAACTTGTACACATTAGTCCGCTCCAGATACCACTGCTCTCTATTAGCTCAACAGCTTCTGACTACTGAATACACAATTTTATTGCAAAATTTGAAGTGCTTTGTATTGAAAAATGAATAAAGGATCATGAATATGTAATTTTTCTGATTATGTTAATAATCTGTATCAGAATTAGTATCTGTTCTTTTCTCAGTAGCTTTCCCTCTCTTCACACATTGTGAAATAAAACCATGCTTTCTTAATATTCTTTAAAATTACAGAAATATTGATGGCATGGTTGTAAAATTTAAGCTTACACTACTTTCCAGATAAATCCAAGATTTTCAATCAGTCATAATTCAGAGATATCAAAAATTTATAATTATGTGGTAACATTTCCAGAAAGTTTATGAACCCATTGCAATTTCTACACAGTTTGTATCTCAGCATTGCACAATCGTTTGCTTTACTCCTTAAAGCATTATGTTGCTTGCTTTAGGTCTTGCTTGGAGTGAGCTTTATTATTCTCTCTAGGGTAGCACTAAAAAAAGTTTGATCCTGGTAAGTTGAACAAGTTGTTAAACTCACAACCAATTCCCATATCGCCTGCTAAAAATGCACTTCCCATCTGCTCTGCTTCCTGCTGCTGCTGTTTCCTCTCTTGTTGGACAAGACAGGTATTCTTAGCTGAGAAGGCAGTGCCGTTTGAGAAGTTCATAATCTTGAAGGATGGGAAGAGGAGATTCCTCCCAGCCAGCTTCTCACCACAACCCTTACCACTTTTTTTCAATGTCACCATTATCACCCACATTTAGTAAAAACTGGTATCCAGATAAGAGTGTGTCTGGCTTTCTACTGCTGATCTGCATAACAAATAAAAGCACACAAAAATCTTGTAGGGATCTTTTTGGACTGTGAACCATTTGCATTACTGTACTCATTCCATACAGTAAAACTCCAATAATAATAATTAATTTTAATTCTAGAAATCTGAAAAACACTATTAAATCTCAATTAAGGAAGACTGTAAATAGACAACTGTTCTTTCACATGGATGGTAGGTAATGTGGCTCCTACCCAGAGGCTGTGTCCAAGGCAGGGAGTACTACCAGGGAACCGTCTGGGACTTAGAATACCTGTATTCAAATTTCTGTGGCCAATACGTTTCAGGATGTTTACTTTTATTTTAAGTATGGTATTACTTATATATTCTACATCCATTGCAGTCCTTAGGTAATCAATATAGAATCATAGAATCATAGGGTGGCTTAGTTTGGAAGGGACCTTAAAAATCACCTCGTTCCAACACCCCTGTGATGGACAGGGACACCTTCCACTAGACCAGGTTGCTCCAGGCCCCATCCAACCTGGCCTTAAACACTTTCAGGAATGGGCATCCACAACTTCTCTGGGCCAACTGTTCCAGTGTCTCACCACCCTAACAGTAATGAATTTCATCCTAATGTCTAATCTCAACCTACTCTTCTCCAGTTTGAAGTCATTTTTATCGTGTGTATAATAAGTGTAAAGGTGCTTAGAATCACTTAAGTAGAATTCATTATATGCTATTATATTCTATTAGTACTATGTAGTCAGGTTTTGTTGCTACAATAATTTCTTCATCTCTGATTCCAAGTATGGTAGCTGAAAACGGCATATTTCTCATATAAATCATTTCAGTCACTCATGAGGTCTCTTGAATCTGTGTATTTAAATAGTTCAAATAGGGAAAAACAGTAATGTTTTGACGTTTTAGTTTTTTGTACATACTTTGGTATTAACTAGTAGCAGAAAGCTTCCTGTGTTAGGCAATAAAACAAAGAATTTTTTCCATAAGCAGAATGTCATGTATTATCAAACTGAGTCCTCTCTGCTTCTAATAGTTTTCCCATGTGTTTATTTAAAGCGCCTTACTGAATCACAGCTCTAATATTTTGGTCCCAATTTATTTTGGGCCTTTTATTAGATTTGGGTGAGCTGTCAATTTGTATAATTGTTATTTATTATTATGCTGCTCCATTGGTATGCATGTGGAAGAGAATATTAAATTTTTTAATTGTTTAGATGACATTTACTAGAATATTCATCACAATTTAGTTAATAGAGACGAGAGATCTTATAATATTTTGCTAATAAAAACATGGAATAAATCTCTCAGACGCAAAACCTTGACATTTATTTTTATTCTTTGTTTAAATTCTGTAATTTAACTTTCAGATGTCTTCTTCGTATATTATGGAATAGTTGCATTAAAATCCATATTCAAGTTACATGTTACACAAATACAGCTTAAGACACAACATTTAAACTCTGTACTCTTTGGGAAGGCTTTACTTGTTCTCAATGTAAACAGTGTTATACAACAGGCTCAGGACTTATGTCCCAGACTTTGATGTTTTATAATGGAGACATCTTTCAAAATGCTATGGGATTTGTGTGTTTTCCAGTAAATCCTTAGAAATCTTTTACTCAAAACAGGAGTTTTAATTTTTTTTTTTATACAGTTAAGAGTTCCTCTGTATTAAAGTTTCTAATCACATTTAGTCTTTGTTGACCACTACAGTATCACTCCAATTCCATAACATATTTGGAAGGGTTATCTCCTAGTTTGGAAACAGTGTGGGCACATGTTTTGGAGGCTGCTCCCTTGAAAGCTTCTATATACATTTTGCACATAGTTTTAGTAGAGCCTTGGATAAAAATGGAGAAAACCTTCAGAAAATACACAATTACACATCTGTGTCAAAACTTGTAGGGATCCTTGAAAAACTGCTACATCTAAATGATTTTTCAAACTTAATAAAATTAAAATAAATTGGAAATGGGAGAGAAATTAAAAGACAAGAAGTTTGACAGACATTTAGACAGAACAACATAGACACTGTAATTCTCTGTCCTACTTAAAGGACTGAAATGTCCCAGCCGTATCCTATCTTGTGAATTGTCTTCAAAGGTCACCACTCTTTTTCAGTTTATTTGAAATCTTTTTTACTAGGGTGCCTTTTCCTTTTGTTTCAGATACAAGTATTCAGTTTGTCAGGAAAAACAGGAATTAGTAACAGAGAGAATATTCATGAGGGCTAATCTCTTTCCCAGCTTCTTTAGGCACACAGAGAGTACAGATGAGACAAAAAGACAGACAGGCAGATTCTCCTTTGGAGAATGACTCAAAAGAGGAGTTTAATTTAGATCTGTATTTAAAAATAGCCATTGTGAATAAGCCTTCTTTATTCACCCCTACTAATGCTGAGATAACATGGACAAAATTTAAGGTCCCTTTAGATGAACTTTAAAGACTCCTTCCAACCCAAGCCATTCAATGGTTCTATTAAAGAAATAAAACATCCCATCTCAAAGAAAGGAACCAAATACGAGCCCAAAAGAGGCACACTGAACAATGTACTTAATAGTAATGTAAGCATGGATATAGGAAACAAACATGTAAAATGAAATAATTTCTCATAAAATAAGAATTTAGTTTTTACTGTGATTCCTCCTTTAAACAAACCAAGGCTGATCATCGTCTGCAGGATTCATCAGCTCTGAAACTTCAGTCAGACAGATATATATATAGCCAAATATACATAAGTTTTCTGTAAACCCCATTGCCTCATGGAGCTAAATCCCTACCTCACTCTTTGTTCAGTTTACAGCAGTATACCTGCTTATTACTATGTGACAAAGACTGTTTTAATAGTGACAATAATTAATCCAATATGTTCCCAATTAACATGAAAACCTAAGAAATATTTTTTCAATAGTTAAGGTTTTACAAAGAGATAAATTTATGAAATTCAACAAATAAATCCACAAAAATAAAGAACTGAGGATTGGCCAACAGTTTGTCGTTCAATAATCATGGTAAGTTCTTTTATTACAGTATCCTTAGCTCATGAGAGGGCTACATGTCTTCATTTTCCTTTCTTTTAATTTCCCACCAGCAAGAAACATGGCTAATTTTCCCATTGGCAGTCACGTTTCATTGTAAAAGTGCTAACTGGTGATTGTAGGATAAAAATAAGTCTTTGATCATTTACTTTTACTTCTCACTGACTTTCACCTACTTTCTCTGACATTTACACAACTCAAACTTGTACTTTATGATGTCACTTCTCCATACCAGTTATCTAGTTAGTAGAAGCATAACTGGACAGATAATGCTCGTTAGATACCAAAGTTGACTATCCTCCATTCCTTTTGTTGATTTTTGGGGATATGTATTTGACCCTTCCTGATGTCTTTAGGATGAGTCCTGTTCAAGCTTGTGACATTGCCCATTGTTTTACTGGGAGAACTAAGCACCCATAAGGAAGCACCTTTGCTCAGCAATTGGACTAATGGAACCTCCTGAAATAATAAAATTATTATTTGTACTGGATTTCTCTTAATTGTCTATTTCAGGCTTCCTGTGTTTCCTTCTGATACACTCAGCACCACTCACTACCCTGGGGTTGGGACATAAGGGTGCAGTGGATATTTATTTTAACCTGATACTCTTGCTGCAGAGAAAATGCAGCCCACATCTGTCATGGCTCAGATCCTGATGCACTGGGGTGAGGTTATAACTTTGTTAAAGAGGTTATCACAAAGAGGTGTTTCAGGAGAGAAGTTAGATTCAGAGGGATGTTTTCTGGAAGCCATGACAGGCAGTAATCAGCTAGCAGAAGGGAACCTAAAGTTATAACTAGGAACTAAGTCTTGCAATAGGGTGGTGCTGTTGCAGCCAATAGAGCTTTATGGAGTTCTTGCAAAACACAACAGGGACAAAGCACCAGGGCACAGATGAAAGACAAAAAAGAAAAAAGGTGCAGTACTTAAGAAAACAGTTGGTCAAACCCAGTGTAGACAGGTATGTCATCAGGGAATAAAATATTAAAAATAATCTCTGTATATTTTCCTCTTTTTCATGATGAATTCATAATATATTTTTAAAAGCTATTTTACACAATGTTCCAAAGAGAGGCTGTGCTCAGGTCGGCCCTATTTCTCTTGCATGCAATCATTTGATAATCATCTGCTACAAATGCTTCACAGCATATGGTATTCCCAAAAATATTGTTTCAGATCCAATAAAGAAAGCCACTTGCTGTTCTCAAAATGCCATTCTGGACAAAGCAGCTACAACTCAGCAGTTCATTAGGCATCAAAGACTGATTATTTGCAAAAAATCACTAGGAATTAGTATTTACTTCCTTGCCTGCAATCCTTGTGAAAGTTGTACTAGTATTATCCCAGTTTGCAAAAGGACTGCACTGAGATGATTTTGAAGGCTATGTATCTTCCCATACTAGGAATGTCAATGGATCCCAGGACTAGTACTGGGACTAGTCACTTTAATGCTTACATTCCTGTTCTGATACCTCTGGGATTGTTCAGTAATCAAATACTTTTTTGACTGGAGGGACACTGGGTATCTATTCTAATTTTGTGTTTCAAACATGAGACGTTTGTCGATTTTACAATGTGCAGAAGATTGCACAGATTCCTGCTGTATTTAGAGAATGGAGTATAACATCTGTTCGTGTTGTGAAGTCCAACAACCAAAGTGACTACC
The DNA here is from genome assembly GCF_020740725.1 of Corvus hawaiiensis. Classification (NCBI taxonomy): domain Eukaryota; kingdom Metazoa; phylum Chordata; class Aves; order Passeriformes; family Corvidae; genus Corvus; species Corvus hawaiiensis. The sequence goes on from NC_063215.1 coordinate 32,551,803, forward strand.
AAATGCTAAGCTAAACTCTACAGTTTCCACAAGTCATTAATTTCCAGTAAGCATCCTCATCTTTGTGGCACTTATTTTTTCAGGAAAGGGGATCTTCTTACTAGCTTTCTTCAGAAATCTAGGTTTTGAAAATGTGAGAGGCAGTTTGAAAGCTTAAACAGATTTTTCCTTGTTTATCTTACGTTTAAGTAAACTTGGATTAAAAACCACAAACCAGTCAGATCATTACTCTCCAGTGAATTATATTCCTGTGAAAGCAGCTATTTTTATGTGAGTCAGAAACACAAACTGTGGCGGTGCAAGTGGCTGCAGCCACTCTGACTCCTGAAGATCCAACAGACACCAAGCTGTGATGGTCAGGCCCCAAAGTTTAATGCTTCACTGGTAGTTAGGGTGAGAGCCCATAATCCCCCAGTTCTGCAGTTTACATATTTTGTATGATTGGTTCATGTTTTCCCCGCCCTGTTTTATGTATAAGTTTGTTAATATTTATTTCCCCTTATTTAATATGTATAAGTTCTAGAAAGTTCTGTTGAACTCGACACCCCCATTGGCTACTTCCCTAAGTCCCTCCTTGGTGTTATTTCCATTGGTTCCCTCAGCCTCAACCCCACCTCCTGTCAAATATCCCATTGGCTGTGTCCCTTATCCCCACCTTTCCTTTCCCCACTATAAAGTCCCTGGACACTTTCAGATCCTTGGCTTTCTGTCTCATCCCCCCATCGTTTCTTCTCAGTAAACGTTCTGCGTGAAACTTACATGGAGAGTCCCCTCTCTCTCCCTTCTTTGCCTCTGCCTGTGTGCCTTCACACCAGGTCAGGGACGGCTCCCTCGGGTGAGGACCGCACTCCCGTCCACATGCGCTTTTGTGTGTGTGTGTGTGTGTTTGTGCCGCCGTAGTGCAGTCGGGTTGTGGCTGGACCTCTGGGCTTCTCTTGGAGCCAGCACGCACGGATATTACAACAATTTTACAACAATATTACAACAATGGATATTACTGTTTTGTTTAATGTATGCTATTTTTCAAACAATGTTTCATATTAGAAAATTCTGCCAACTTGACAAGCATAGAGGAAGGGAGGTGTGGGATATTCAGAAGACACCTAGAGCATCAGGATGATGAGTTTCCATTAATTTTAATGGAAATTGGCACCCTCGCCCTTCAGGCATGTTTGAACATTTTGTCTTAACAACACACACTGCAGACATCTTGTGGGTTATTTTTCTTAAATTGGAATAATTTTGTTATTTCTCACTTTACTGATGTCACTTAGAAAGCAAAGAATATCTTTGTTCAGACTGCAGATTTCAAATAAAATTGCTCAGAGAAGCATACTTATTGGAAATTATTGTGATCATAGGCTTTTGAAAAAATATGGAGGCTTCCTAGACATGCTTTCCTTGCTTTGGAAGTGTCTTTATTCTTGGAGCAGAAGACGACAGATCTGTAAAAGCACTCCAGGATACCCCACTGTTGTCTCATCCATGTGTTTCTACATGACCTATGAGCACTGTACTCTTCACAATGGAAGAGTTCAATTGAGAGCAGGATCCACTGCTATCCCAGATCCCAAATTTGTATCTCATCTTTTCTCTTTTCAGTATTTGACTTTTTTCACTGATAAAAATTTGTTCTCTGAGCAAGTTTAACTGGTTGAAGTTAACATTGAAATAAAAATTTTTGGTTGTGATTAATAAATTTTTTTTGAGATATAAAAATGTCACAGCAATTCTTGTCACTCTGGTGAAGTTTCTTAGAATCTCCTGCATGCTTCATAAAGAAAGGAGGAAGTATATTAAGGGCAGGAAAACTTGCTCAGCTGACAGACATAGAGATGCCCGTGATAAACATGCGTTGCAGTGGGCTTGGTCCTTCCTTGGTTCTTTTGCAGAGGAGTATGAGTCCTCTGGATGGAAAATGAAGTGTGGAATGGGCCTTCTACCAACCAAAATGAATCTTTACTCATGCCTGGATTTAAGGGCAGCTACTCTGGTTTTGCTCTGTTTTAGGTAAGTGTACCATATAGGTCAGATCTTAAAAAGGCTGAAGTAAAAGCTTGGAAAGCTGTCAGTAAAATGAAGTGAACTTTTCTCAGATTGATGCTGCTGGTCTGACCTACTCAATTCACAGCTCTTCTTCATCTCTTGGTCTGATTTCAGTATTGCACCTTGATGGACCAAATTTAGTGTTTCCTGTCACTGCATTCCCACACTTCAATAAACACTTTGGATGAATATTGGATTTCTGGTTTTCATACCATAAATGGCTCTTAGTTCATTACCAGTGATTACACAACATATTGCTCTGCTGAGTCAGTGTACTTATTGGAAACATTTGAATGTCTCTTTCAAGATGACACATGCAAGATGGGAACATTTTCACCTCACAGATTTAAGGGAGGAAAAAGCTTCATCAGCCAGAAACCTGTGCGATAGAAGCACTGCCCAGCTGGCCATTTGGCCATCAGTCTTCATTCAGTTAAATTCTTGGCCACACCCGGGGCCTTAGAAATAAAGCTGTATACATTCTTTTGATTCAGTGAAAACTTCTGTCAAACATTCAGTTACACCATAGCCATGTTCTTTCTTGCTACCTCACACATGATCCCATATAATGTCAGCCTGACGCTCACATGCTTCGGACATGAAAATGTCTTACATTCTTTCTAATCTCTCTTACCACGTATCACTGGTCATTGTATTAATTCTCCATTGGCATCTGCAACTTTCATCAAATACCTTTAGGAAGAGATTGCAACAAACCAGAAGACCAGTGGCTGGGGGAAGCTGTCTGCACAGTGTTACCAATTTACTGGCTACAATTGCAGCTCAAGTCTAAAGGATCTTGGGTTAGGCCCATGTTCCAGTTAAGAATGGAAAGTCTATAGAATGATTCCCCTTGATTTGAAAGTGAACTTTCAATCAAGCCCATTAACCACAAAATAAAATGTTCCTTTTTATACAGGCACAACAAGGACTTATAGGTTGCTTGGCTGGTTGGTTTCTTATGTCTCATATTTCTTATGTTCAATCTTAATGAGGTTTTCTAATACTGCAGGCATGAAAACATTGCTTCAAAACATTTCTACTGCTGAAAATGTATCCTTCCATTGAAATATGACATGATATGGGTCCACACTGCTCGTTTTAAAAAGATCTATAAGGCATACTGCCTAAGACTTAAGAGTATCTGCAAGAGACACCAATGTGCAGATCTTCCAGTTGCCATCCTCCTTTGTTCAGAGTTATTTCCTTCGAAATATATACAAGCCCGAATATTGACTATTCTTATCAAACAATGAGAACTAGACCTGCAAAAGATGGAGAGGAAAACTTGTTTTCCTGCAGATGCTGATCCATGCCTTTTACCTGCAATTCAGAAGTGAAATAAACTTCTCAGTGTGTTTTCTTCCTTTTGTTTGCTTAGATGATGCAATTCCTCAACTTGTATCAAAACCATTTAAATCCTTCAGATAGCCTCTGACTGTCCTTGACCACTTCTTTGTGCCAGAATAAGTGTTATCCACTAAGTGTAACTAATGAACACCTCCGAAAAAATTCAATGGCTTTGAAACTGAGCTTAAAAGAAGGCTAGCTAATTGCAGAATTAAAAGGAAATAAAAAATAAAAATCACACCATCTGAATGAGTCCATGCTCCTGGGTACTGCAAGATTCTCATGGTATCCTTTACGTTGATGACATTGTATGTAATGTGTGTTTATCAGCAAACTTAGGAGAAGTGCAGGAGTAGTAGGGATCAGGATACATTTTTTAGTAAAAAGCAAAATAATAAATTGAAACTGATTTCTGGTAAGCTGCAAGAGGATGAAACAGATGGGTTAAAAGTTGTGGAGACAGAAATAAACTGATGAGAAAGTACAAATTAAGATCCCTGCAAATAATCTCTTTGATCAAAATGATAACAAACTTGCTTTCAGTATGACCTTTCTCTCCTCTCCCTGTACTGAAACTTCATTGTTCTTTTTCTCCCCAGAGCATAATTCTCCTGGAGAAGTCTAAACTCAGCAAATGAGAATGTTCCCTGACTGCCAGGCGTGGGTGAGCACTTGAGCAGTGCCCTGGATGGATGCATGTCAGGGAGCAGTGTGGGCGTAGAGCATCCACCCTGTACATGCCAGATTCTGCTAGAAACAAGTTCATAACAAGGGGCCTGCGATGCATTTCTACAAGTCTGCCAGGTGGGATAAGAAGGAATTGCAGACAACACTGTATTTTGCCCAGAATAAGAGAATAAGGCTGAAATTAAAGTAGGAATACTTATCATGAAGTACTGTATCTTCAAAGGTGAGAAATTATGTTATCAATTGGTTGAATAATTCCTCATTTTTTTGTTTGTTGACTGCTTTTTTAGTCCTCTAGTGAAAATGCTGAATAAAAGGGCAGCAAGTTGTGAGAAACTAAAATGCAAAGAGATTGTGGCCTAGGAACAGTCACTGAATGAGAGGGGCAGATGTGGCTGGTCATTGTTGTCATGGCTTCACTGAACTTCCTGGAGGTATCACAGCATTACATGAGGAGTTGCTCAAGCCATTAATTAAATGAGTGAAAAAAAGTCTAGTATTTATTGGTATATAGAGTAATCTTACAGGAAAGTGTAAATCCAGTACAATGGTTACTACTGATAAAAAGGTGAAAATTTTAAAGTGTCTGATTTATTAACATAATGATGACAACTGTTACCATCCATGGAAAGTAAGACTTGTGAGATAAAATATGCTGAATCAAAAGGGACATAGAAAGAAAATGTCTATCTGTAGCATAAGCAGACTGAAAATGAATGTGAAATTAAAGTGAAGAGGTTGCATGTCAGAATGACAGAAGACTGATGCAAAGTCATTTTCAGAAGTTAGAAATATGCACAGAAAATTTTTTATGTATTCCCCATTTTACATGAACACAATGTGAAAAATATACAATTAAGTAAAGGAGAAATGCATTAAACACCTAATTCCAACTCAATATGCTTTTGCTTGCTTTTAAAACTGCCCCAAATACTGTTCCTCAACCTGTTTTCAATTAGATCTAAGTCAGTTTGAATTGGAAATGAAATGTAACAAGATATAGAACTATTTCTACAAATATTCAGCCTCAGACACAGGCAAATATTGAGTTTATTCTCCCAATTCAAAATTCTGTTTTTAAACTAGGAAGTACCATCAGCTGTGCCACTTCTTTGTATTTTGTTCATTTCTCAGGGTTTTGGTTTTCTGGAAGTTAAAAACAGGTAGTGCTTCTGACTATTGTATTTTCCTTGTTCAAGACATTTCCCAGAAGACGTCTCTTCAGTGTAATCCCTGGCTTGCACTCTGTCTTCCCTCTCAAAAGCTAACACAGCAGGCCCTACGCCCCTTCCATATCTGGCCAGGGACTAAAAAGAAAAACTGAAACTAATGCCTTCTTGATGTATTCAAAGGATTTCCACAATCAGAGAAAACTTTTTAAATAAAACGTACTACATATATCAGCATACCCTAAACATTTTCTTCTCTTACAAATTAGGACAGGCTCCATTCAAAATTGCTGTCCTTCACTGGACAGCAAAGTACTTACAGACACACTGCAGTTTCCACTTCTGCTAACATCTTCCTCTCAAAGGTTAGTATACATAGCTAAGAATAAGATTTTTTTTTTCTTACCTCAATATTCTGAACTGTATCAAAAAGTTGCTGGGCTTCACTTGGAAGTGAACCCACTATGACTTACCCAGAGAAGCTATGGATGTCCTATCCCTGGAAATGTTGAAGGCCAGGTTTGAGATGGGGCTTTGAGCAGCCTGGTCTAGTGGAAGGCATCCTGCCATGACAGGGGGGTTGGAACTAAATGATCTTAAAGGTCCATTCCAACTCAAGCCATTCTATGATTCTATGATAATTCTATGGCTTCAGGGTGTACCCCCTTAAGCATTTTCTGGACTATGCCTCATGTATATAGTGTGATGCTTTTCTGCTTATTTCCCTAGAGATTATTATTAAAAGGCATACTAATATTCTTATTTTTATGGAAATTAACATAAGTAGGCATACCTTAGAATGTCCATCTTTATAAACAATTCATCTATTTACAAAGAAAGTTACACTTTAAACCTGCACTCTCGTAATTTTTGCTTCTATAGCCCTGAACTTTGTAAAGATTTAGCCACATATTTAACACCAGCAATTAGGAGTCAGAATGTACTATAATGTACTTACTTCTACACCATTTTAAAAAATAGCAAAAATATTAAAACACTTTCCAAGGTTTTTGTTGTATGCTACACACTACTTGGAAATAAAGCTATTTAGCTTCTGTTGGCTCTGAGGGAAACCAGAGAAAATGGGTTCAGGTGCCACTGCAGTATCGTGCATAGAATTCCTTTTTTTAATACTTGTGCCAATTTTTAGTGTTGAAGTTAGTTAGTGATTAGCAGTGGTAGTTAAGGGGACCTGAGAAATCCTCTTTAGCAAATAGATTTTAAAAAAAAATCTCTCAGCTGAATCGCTGAGCTCAGGGGCTCCTCGGAACAGACTAGAAAACATTGATCAACTGAGTCTCAGATTCCATCTGATGAACTATGCTGAATTAACTACCAGAAATTTTGAAAAGTTGGATGAAGTCTATGGAGAAATGATTTCTCTTTCCAAATAAGTTTCCTGTATCCACCAATGGCTTGAATCCATTGAAAATCACTCCAAATGCCAGATTGTTGACATCCCTCCTCTGCCGAAACCTCATAAAGTATTTCTGGTTTGATATAGAGTCATATACACTAAGGAAGGCTTTGATGTAGAAAACTATTGCCTTGAGGTGAACTAAAAATATAAAAGTTCTTCAAACTGTCCTCATCTTGCAGCAACCTCACCTGAGAAGTGCTGCAGAAATCCTTAATAACAGGAGAGGGAAAAAAGTTAGGAAACCTGAAATATAAGAATAATTTCTTCAGTAAAAAATATTGCCTTGGAATCTCAGTCTAAGATCCAACTTTCTATAAATATACAGCATACATAAACATGCACATGTTAAATATTAATTTGAATTCTTAGCAGAATTCTCATTAGAATTTATTAGTTCTATCCAAACTTTCCTAAACAGCTAAACATATTTGCATTTCCATGGCAAATGTTGCAAGAATTTCAGGAAGCTTGACATGTCACAAGAAGTTGTAGAAATGATGCAGACATCCTTTCCTCTGAAAAAATATATAAATTCACTGCCTCAGTGTGTTCTCTACAGCACCTTCAGCTTCCAATATGTGTACAAAAAGTTAACAATATGTTGTAGTTCCCAAGGTATTTATGGAATTTTCTGTATGAGAAGGCATAAGAGACATAGGATGAGAAGTAGTGCAGAGCTAACTAGTTCCTAATGAGAACTCCAATAATGTTTTGGAAGTTTATGTGTAGATGTGCTTTAAAAATTAAATAAAGCCTTAAAGATACTCTCACGGGAGTACAGTTTGACATACCACCAATATGAACAAATGAATAACAGGAGTTTAAAATTTAGAGTCTCTCCTTCACTTGATCAACAGGTGAAAGTCAAAGGGTGCTTAACCAGGCAAAGTATGAAGAGAATCCAAGTCTAAGCTGGAAGCACCTTGTGAGAAGTACAGGTGGTCAGAACACCACGTTACACTAACACAGATCCGCCAAATTCACCAGCTCTCTAGATTTAGTCCAGTGTTTCACGGCAATATCAAAATTCTCCTGTCTCAAGACAACAAAAGTATTTAAAACATTGCTTTCTGATTTTAACTGGTTTTATTTCTTAATTATGTAACTTAATACATGTGAAATTCTACTGTTAATTTTTTTCCAGTTTTGAATATCATTATGAGAGTAGTTGCAGACTAAGTCGTAACAGTTAATGTTGTTTGTGAAACCTACTATGTATTTTTATTATTTGCTTCCCACTTGTGTTTTATATAATGCTAAAATTTGAAATTGTTATTAAAGAGACAAACTTTAAAAGATGACAGACATATTCCTTGAAAATCCAGAAGAAACCAGTAATTTCATTTTTAGACAGTAAAACTATCTAATAAATTCAGTAAATCTAGCATCAAGTATCAAGAGATCGGTATCTTTTATCGTAGTAGGGCCACAAAGAATTTTTGCTCAGTTAAAAACCAATTGAGCAGCTTCTGTCTTCAAACTTCTATTCTGAATGTAACATGCAGTCAGTTTTAATCCAGCACAATATTTCACAGTGGTGAACAAACAAATGTCTTTTCTCTTGCTAACTGAGGATACCTTTCCATGTAATTTTTTTTGGTTGTCATATGGAGGTCTGATACTGTTTAAAACATCACATGAACCAAAGTAATCAAAAAAGACTTTATGGTATCTGTCAGCTCATTATCATTTCATTCCCATCATAACACAGCTTACGCTTACTTTTCTTTCTCTCTCCATAGTGATGAAACTGTAGACACAATAAGAATGAATTGGTGCAATATGTATAGTAACTTTTTGAGACAGGGAAAAGCATTCAGACAAATGTAGCACATGTTCAGGAAAAGAAAGAGAGACCTTATTATTGTAAAGCCACAATGTTAGCAAAGGACATTTTCATGTAGATGCAAAATCGATTTACAAGCCAGAAAAGTTTCAGCACAAATTTACCAAATGTTCCAGTAAGCAGATTCAAGAGGCATGCCTAATGTTCTTGAAATTTAGCCTCCTGGAAATTTCCTCCTTCATTGCTCAGGCATATTGCTTTTTGTCCATCTTCACATGAATGTAAAATTTGTTAAAAAGAAAATATTTCTGCTAATTCATGTTACCAGGAAACAGAACTTTCCTGTGCTAGACTTGCATATTTTTGGTCCATATCACAGTGTGTAACATTGAGAATTCTGAGGACCTTTTTGAAAACTGAGATACACTAATGGTATTGAATGGGTGCAAGTGGCATAATAATTATGGACTTAATACTTCTTGTCCACTTGTATGCAAGATTTTTTCTATATTAATGGCAATATTCCTTTAACCTAGAAAAAGTCTTGCCATGCAACAATTTCTGTGTTCCTGGGTTGCCCAGCAGATCTGAGGAACTGATTTAGAAAAGGAAGACACCTATAATTAATACTTGTATTTGTAAAAATAAGGGAGCCTCTTGATACTTGTGCCTTTCTTCAGTCAGGTAGAGTTGACTACAAGAATGGCAAGTGATTTTATGAGCTTCTGGCTACTCCAGGGACTGGGGAGACCTCATGAATCTGCAGGGTCTCAGGAAATATTCTGAGAACTGTTCATTGGCCCAGAGGGGAAATGAATGAGGAAACTTCATGATGGAAGCCTGTGAGGACCTCCTTTCTCTTGACCTTGTCTGCACTTTCTCCCCAGAGAAGGGTATTGATTTTGTCCCTGATTTAGGGCATAAGGGTTTGGCTCTCCAACAAGTGACTGAATAGAACCTACATTGTTAAAGATGGAACTGTATTAAAAGGATGCCGAGTAGTCAGAAGTACACATATGAAACAGTCAGCTTCTTATTTGCTATTTGCTTTCTCTCCCCAAAAAGGTTTCTTTGTAATATGCTCATCTGTGAAATCAAAGCTTTCTGCTCCTCAGACTTTGGAAACATGAGATTGTTAGATCATGTTTTAGTGGTCATCTAAAAAGGCACATGCAGGTTCTAACCAAAAATAAGACAAGTCTGATTCAAAAGCACCGGAATAACCCCACTTTTGCTGAGCACCGGGGGAATTCAAGTGTTAAGTACTCCCATAGCATCAAAGATACAGCTTCGTTGAGGGTGTGAATGGCCACTGATCATGCCAAAGACTGCCTTAAGTCAGCAGGATATTAGTATGATTTATTTAATCATGCATACTTTCAACTTAAAGTAAACCTGTCTAAAATTTACCCAGGATAGTAATCTTGTATACAGGTTTTGAAGGGTCCTGAATGTCAGAAAAAGATATTTTAAGGTCTCTGTAAGGGTTCTGGTGCTCTCTGATATAACATAATTTTCATATTTTCAAAGAAAAATTTTAAATCCAAGAAAAAACAAATGTTTCACAAAATATGCTGGAAATATGTCCCCTTTCTAAACTGACCTTATTTTTAGTAACATTTTTATGAATGAAGCAACAAATAATCTCATGAAAATATCTTCACTGTCACACAAAAAGGATTTCTCTGACATACCCCCATAAATTTTCTGTAAATTTAAATTTTTTTTGTTCAACTTTGCAAAGAGAACTTGTTCTGTCTAGAATAAAATTATAGAATAAGAATTAGAATAACAAAAACCCCTATTTTTTTCACTCTGCTGAGCAATTGCTGCTTTTGAGAAGTTTTTCTCATTGGAAAATACTTCTAATGATGCCCAAGGTCAAAAAGAGACTTCCATTTGCTGGGTGTTTTGTAGGCTGTGTGAAAGGGATCTGCAAGCCCAGTTTAGTTCCCAGTTAAAAAATGTCCAACACAGCTGTCATTAATTGTCATTCCTGCTGGCAGCCTCTGCAAAGAGGGCAAAGGGTAATGTACTTGGAAGATGACCTATTTTATGAGTTTATTAGTGATTCTTCAGAACAGGCTTCTCAGTGTGAGGAAGTGAACACTGGTTCTTAACTGCTGTTGCTTGGGCTGTAGGCTTCCTTTGGATAAATAAACTTGGTTTCCAAAGCTCCCACTCTGGCATCTTTCATGCATGCTAAAACCCACTAAAAAAGAAATATTCATACAAGTTGCACTGTTTGAAATAAAGCATATTAGCACTCATGCTGAGAAGGCTGTATCTGTTAAGTTTCTTTCCAGAAAGCTATTTGCTAATTAACTATTTCTGTTTCTTTTTCCAATAATGTTGTCACGCAGATATGGAGATCTTCTGCCAGAACTAATTCTCATTCTGTTACATAGCCATCTTTAATTTCTAACACTCTTAACCAAGCTAATTTTCCAGGCAACATTTATTGAGCTTGATGAGCACCAGGCAACATCTTTGTGGGCTAACCCATACTAAAGTACTGCTTCCTATCTACAATACCACATATGCCCATTCATTTTCTGCCTTCACTTTCCTGTAACAAGCAAAGCTTTCACTATCACTGATGACCTTGTTTCTAGAAAAAAACCTGCTCCTACAACAAGCAGTTTGCTAGCTATGTCCCAACAGCATAACATTTAGGGGAGGGTACAAGAGAGGGAAGAGATGTTAATTTTGGGGTTGTAAATACAGTTTGCAATCATGGTACTACAGAAAATTGATCTTTGGTCTTACAAACTGAGCTAGCTTAATATGGAAAAAAGAGGATTATGGAAACAGAGAAATTAATTACAAAACAGGGTGATGTAATTCCTTCCGTGCATAGTTGCACTTCAAACTGTGATGCCATTGTTTTGCTTATAACATAAATCCTAAACTGAGCACAAAACACTACTTATTTACCAAGCAGATACTGATATTGCAGTCTAGAAATAAAAATTATTGAATTCAAAGAACTATAGTTTTTTGCTATATTTCTATCTGTTTGACTAAACTGAGGGACTCACATTCCTTGATCAGGAAGCATAAAAAGCAATGAAAAAGATAGACATCGTGCAAAAGAATGTTTCATGTTTTTTCTAATCCAATTTTCTCACTTTAAAAATATATTTTGAACTTAAAGCAATTTGTTTCCATTTCCTTTTACAAATGTTTATTCCTAGCTTTATAAGCTTTAATTTTATAAGAATCTTTTGCCTTAAATCAGCTTCTGAATTGGACATATTCCTTTTCCTTTTGCTCACCAAGTAGACAAGTATAAAATATTCCAAGTTTTTATTAAAAGCATTTTTTTCTGTTTATAGCACAGTTGTACAGCTTTTAACATTCATGTATGCTTTGGGCCATCAAGACTGTTTTTTCATTGCTCTAAATGTACTTGTTTATTTACCCTTCAAATAGTTCGACATTTGATGTGTTGAATTTTCTCTATGGAAAAACATTAAAGGGAAATTACTCACAGTACATTGCTCTTGCATATTTTTCCCTCATAAAGCAGATTTTCATACATAGCAGATCTCTTGACAAGAGGAGGTCCATTAAGTGCAGCACACAGATCTTTTTAACCATTTCCATACCACATGGCAATATTCAAGGGTGGAGTCAGTGGTCACTGGTCACCTAATCCAATCTCTCATAAATTTGTCATTTAGGACTGTTTTATTTGAATGGCACATAAGCACATATTTTTGACTTACAGTGAATCACCAGTCAGGACAACATATCAAACCAGCTGAAATAAGCTTGATAACCTTTTCCATCTGTAATTAATGAGTGACATATATGCCAAATCACAGCACTTGTGATTTTTCCTCCTTGGTAAACACAGAAGTTTTAGAGCTATTTTATCAGGTTGTATGAAAGTTGTGCAAACAACCAAACAGAAAGTGAGCCATTCTTTATTGTATAAATAGATATGAAACAACAAACATCACACATGAACACTCTCAACCCAAAAGATTTTATGTGCGTGTCCATTATAAGACCTTACATGTGACAAATTTCTCATCTTTCCCATAATGTATCTATTAAGAGAGGTTCACAAATGTATCATTCAGCATCGCCGAGCATTTGTGTACATGACCCCTGTCTTTCTGTCTCTGTGTCTCACTTTTTCCTTCAAAATTTAGAGGTTATGTAGGCCTCCATGGCAACACCAAGTTGCCATAATTATAGACAAATGTTTCACAGGAGACAGTGAGACTATCAGAGAGGAAAAGGGATGGCACCAACATTTTCAAAGAATAAATTCCATGTACCCCATCTAAGTCTGTCGCTTACTCTTCATATTGGAATTGCTTGAGGTTTTCTCTTATATTTTTCTCAAGCTTTCTAGTTGCTTTAATTTCACTGGTTGCAGCTTCAGCAGCATGTTTTCGTCACATCCATACTTCTGCTCCAAATACAGTGTTCAAGGAAGAAAACAGGCTCTAACCTGTTCTCTCAAATTAGTGTTTTCCAGGGATGATCAGTGCAAAATCTCTTCCCATTGCAGAGGTGCAGAGTAGGACCCTCTTCCTTTCTACTGTTAATATACTTACTGAAATATCCTTACTCCTGTTGCACTCAATACCTGTCATTTTCTTCTGCTGACCACAGTTGTCTGGTATTTTAAATGCATAATCACTGATATCTTCTTAACAATTTAACCTATATTTGAAGCTATCAGAGGTCTTGTCTACACATTAAGTTTCACAGCCTAATCTGCAGTATCATTTGAAATAGTTTTACTCATATCCATGTACTTGCAAGCGAGACTCAGATTCCTTCTGCATATCTCTCCAATTCTTGCATATGCTGAATCACTCTCTGGTGATGTTGACTTCTCCCCAGTGCTTGAAGATGAAAATTAGACATTTATCTATCTAGATATTTCTATTAACTCACAAAAGCAAGACAAGATGAACTCAAACATTTTATTAGTTTGAGACCAGATTATTTCCATTGAATTTACATCAGCTTCTAAAATTAATTTTGGACCCCTTACCAAGGGGTTAGTACCAGATTTGTAAAAACACTATTAAAAAATAATGCACATTGCTGTTGCTTTACAGACCAACAAAGCCAACCTTAAAATACTTCCTACCACATTTAAGAGAAAAAAATTAGGGAATAAGGACAAAGTTATTTCTGTTATTCTGTCACAACACATTGATTGCACTCTAACACTATCAATTTGAATCCTGTAGTAGAAAACCCAAGTCTTTTTCTAAGGTGTTGAAATATGTCCTCACTGAAAGAACAATACATGATTTGACAAAATCTGCCTATTTTCAACATCATTCTCATTTAAAAGCAAACCTACCCCACTCTTTTTAAAGAATAGGTTTTTTAAGGGTCAGGTTACAGAGGGAAATACCCAAGTCTCACACAGATATTGCCAGAGCTGATGAAATGACTGATGGTAGGACCATGTGAACTTGAGGTCTAGCCATTCTTTGCTAGTCACCAGCAGTGGAGTTATCCCACATGCATGGTTCAGTGGACCAGCTAAGCCAAGATGAATTTTATGAATTTTATAAATTTTATGAGAAAGAAGTCATAAGATTCTTCACCTCCATGAGAATTCAGACAGTAATTCAACATCTTGTTATAAATAAGTGGTTACTTAGCATCATAACACTGAAGATTGATGGTGATCCAACTTATTCAAAACCCCAGAGGCAGGTAGAGCGTGGCACCATGATCTGAATGCACTTTGGTGAGGATTAATAAAACAGTTCTTATTTCAGGTTTAGGAGCAAAACATCCATATGACTTACTGGAAACAGAATGAAATAGGTAATACAGTGAAATAAGTGGAAATTAGACACATTAATTTCCTGCAATTTATAGTAATAACTTGCACGTATGCCACTCAGACTACATTTCTGTCAGATCTCATAAGTTCAGAAGGGTTGGGTCTGGCTAGCAACAGCATCAGAAATCTCAAAGGAATATCATGCATACAGCTGAAGCAATGCTGACAAGTCAGACAATGATTCCTTTCCCTTTGGCTCTACAATGACACAAGCTCTATCAGTGTGAAATGTGCCATCATGCTGAGTTGGTAACATCTGAAGGAAACAGATTCAAATAAGTAATCTCTTTTTTCTTGGCTCAGTTTCAACTGGATACAACATTTTTCTTTGCATCCTGCTCTCTGAAGAACTCCTGTAAAGTGCTGGAGCATATTCTGAAGGGGTTACAGTGCTTCACCCCAGAGGTGGCCTGAATGTCTGCAAGGACTCTGCATTTGGTAGATTGACTACGTTTTTACAAAAATGAACCAGATAAAACTGCGCACCATTTTACTGATATAATTTTATACTGAGTCCAGACATGAATATTTTCTATTAAATTCGTTACCTACACAGTGTTCTTTCAACAATTGCATTGTTCACGTTAAATTTTTTCTCCACTGCTACCTTAGCAAAACTTGTTTGATATACATACTATTTTGTAGTATAACCTATCTATTGGTCACAAAATTCCTTAAAAAATATGGCTGTGCTTTGAAGGACAGGATCTCCTTTTCTGTAGACAAATGTAAATCGTAAGGTTTTTGGTGGGCAGGCCACAAACTCAAAACATGACACTGTGCTTCACATTTCCATATCAGAAAAAGTCAACCATATCCTACAAAACAGTAACAGAATATTTTATTAAAAGGACCTTTTTTTTATTCAATAAGAAGGAAGCAGACTACGTCAGAAAGTTAAGGGGAAGTACATGAAGAGCCAGAACTGGTATATAATATCTTTTTGTCCTTCACAAAATTGCTGCATCAGAGTTGTCGTTTCAGGTCTCAGTGGTGTTTCAGCAGAATGGCTACCTTGCATTGGCATCTGGCACAGGTATTTGTCCAGTTGAAATATTATGGACAGTTGGATATCCACATTGTTGGTTTCTAACCCCTATGGGCAGCTAAACCACACATAACCACTCACTTACTCCCTCTTCAATGGAGTGGGGGAGAGAATAGAAAGGCAAATGAAAGTATGAAAACTTGTGCTTTGAGATAAAGACAGTGTGATAAAGCAAAAGAAGCACATGAAAGCAAAGCAAAATAAGGAGTTAATTCACTACTTCCCATGGGCAGGCAGGTGTTCATCTCCAGGAGAGCAGGGCCCCACCACTTGTGACAGTTTATTGGGAGGACAAATGTCAGAACTCCAAATACCCCCTTTCCTCCTCATTCCCTTCCTGAGCTTTTATTGTTGAACACAACATCATACGGTATGGAATATCCCTTTGGTCAGTTGGTGTGGCCCCTCACAACTCTTTGTTGACCCCAGCCTATTCACTGGTGGGTGTGGTGAGAAGTAGGAAAGTCTTCTGTATAAGCCTTGCTCAGCAATAATGAAATCATCTCTATATCATCAGCACTGTTTTCAGCACAAATCTGCAACATATCCCAGTACCAGCTATTATATAGAAAATCGTCTCAGCCAAAATCAGTACACACATTTAAGGAAAGATGTTGATATGCAAAAGTATTCAGGGAAAAGCCAGAAGACTGCCTGGAGGATTGGAAACAATATTTTACAATTAAAAATTTGAAGAGACCAATATAAATATTTCAGAAGAAATTTAGCATCCCAGCTACAACCATAAAAGTATTGACATGGAACAACAGTTTTCAACACAGAATTATTTGTCTGAGAAATCTGCAGCACCAGAACACTCCTTGGATGGTAAAGTTGGACAAATTCAGCTTAGAGAAGAATTGAAGGCTTGTTTGGTGGTGATTTTTCCTTTGAAACTAATTTATCAGAGTAATATTTTGCTAACAATTATAAGAACCCTTGTGAAGAAGATATGATATAACTCTGAGAGCCATGTTCTAGTTCAAAGTAGAGAAGGCCTATGGCTTAAGTGATGTTGAAGGTCAAATTAAATTATCAAAGTGATCCCTTCTGGCATTCTGGAAATGGCATCTTAGATTAAATCTTTCTGCAATTGATGTTTCAAAGGTGTCTAATATAAACATTCAGAAGAAAATGTGGAAATCTAGGCTTTACTTATCTGTAACTTTACAATCCAGAACCAAAGAACACCTCTGTGACTTTCCTACGCTTTCTTCATGAGCCAGAGGCAGACATGAACACTAGCAAAACACATATTTTTAGGAGTTTATTTATTTATTAGTGTGTGCTAATCTAAAAAGACCTTCATGTAGACACTATTACCTATCAGGAAATCAACTGTATTTCTGCTTATTTTGAAAGGAATTCAAAATAGCAACCACAAGTTACAATGCCAAACCAGATCTTTTTGAGAAAGCCTATTTCCAGCCTATTTTTGCACACAGATTTGTCTATCATTTCCCTTATGATGGTAACCCAAGATGGAAAGAAAACAGAAAGGAAATAACATGTTCTAAATGTAATAACAAAAGCCATGTTCCACTTTTCTGATTTGCTTAGTCTGCACGGCAAAACCAAAAGGGATATGAAGCTTCCAAAGCCATTATATTCTGTATTGGAGGTTTATATCTAAAACATGCAGCTTTTTATAACAGAAGTGTCAGCAGTAAAAATGGATAATTAAATAATAGTTTAAATGCCCTTATTTTTAAGGTGGTATAAATGATATTCCATCTCAAGACATAAATATAATCCCAAACCTATCTCTGAACCAAAGAATATTCAGTGGTAGCTTCTTTTCTATGATTCACCCTAAAGATGTCAGTCTGAACTCCAGACCTTCTACATGTAGGTGTCTTCATGTGCATTAGAGATGTTCCAGGACTCTAGAAATTCCCAGGATGCTGAGGTTACTGATTGATATCCGGCTGCTCCACATCACTCATAGATTTGCATCTGGCATCATGAACATATCAGACATGCATAGCTCTCATGGGTTCTAGCCAGCAGGCTGGATGGACTCAGTTGTACTATGGGTCCTCTATCTTATCTCACAAAATCAGGTGGACAACATAAACAGAAAAAGGCTTTGGGTTTTGTGTAGCTGAACCAGACACAGGTGTTTCTTCTAAAATGATCTGAATCAGCTGATGCTTGAATCCCAACAAATATGGAATTTGTATCTTCTTGAGTACCTGAATCTCAAAAGGATGAAAGAAATTCCAGAATTCAGTGTTTCCTGCATAATTTACAAGTTCAGGACACAATGATTCCCTAGGTTTATTTGATTTCAGTAAAATTCTGACTGGAACCAGATCAAATTCAGATTAAATTCTTCTCAATTTTCTATCACCAGGCTACACTTCAAGGATCCATCATGCACTCTCACAGCATAAGGTGAGGAGCCTCCTGTTTTCACAAGAGTGTTGATATCTTTTGCTTTCATGAAAAAAACCAAACTGAAACCAAGCTTAAAGTTATGGAACACCCTCAGGGAAAACAATTACCTTTCTCTATGCAGTTCTCCTCACCACCCTGTAGGAATGTGATCCAGTAACAGATAGAGCATGTGTGAATTCTGCTATTTACTGACCATCTTGGGTTACAGTCATAAAATAAATGATAGACGAATCTGTCTGCAAAAGTAGGCTGGAAATAGGGTTTCTCAAGGGATTTCTAACATCTTTGGCTTTCCTTCAGGCTGGAAATACCACAAAAGCAAGCTTTTCGTGCTGTTTGTATTTCAGCACATCTGTTTTTATGGCCCACTGAAACCAGGAAGTTTAGAGCACATACAAATAAAAAATCACCTCAAGAAAGCTAAGCAAAGAGTCACAGGTCCAAGTTTAAAGAAATATTCAATTACATTGTTATTTTAGCTTATGTGCTTGCCTACCCCTAACTGTTGAAACAGTTGTTTTAAACCTCTGTTAAATAAGTATGTAAAGGCATAGTACAGAAATGAAAGTGCCAAAAAAATTCTCATATTCTATTTTTCATTAATGTTAGATAGGTCATCTTCACCTTCTATTTACATTTGGCAGAAGTTATCAGAAATAATGGATGGCATTCCTAAATCAGTGACGGGATCAACAGCAGAGATGGTATTAAAGCCCAGAGGGCTTTTTTTTCTAAACCATATCTATTGCCCTACTAATCCTTAACTATATTTTTTCTGCTATCAGCCATTATTCAGCTTCTCTTCTGTCATATTCTCTTTCCCCTTCATTTTCTACTCACATTTTTCAGTAACAAAAAGTTTCCTGAGGATTGTAATGTAAACAAAATTGTAGAAAGGAGCAAAAGTCCTTTAAGGAAATCTTACACTCTTACAAGATGCCTGGCATAAGAAAAAGTTCATTTTACAATTATCTCCAATCATTTAATAGAGCTTTTAATTGACACAGATATGTAGAAAGTTTAACCACATGTATGAGTGTTTATTATCTTCTAATTGAGATAATTGCTTAGCAAATTCTGCATTTTTGGTTGCTTGTAGGAAGATCTATATAGTATATGAAACAGTCATTTGTATTAATAGACATAGGAAAGGGCCTCAGAAAACTTGAAAGGAGCAAAGTTTCTCTGGTAGGTTTGTACCATTTGTAATGATACTTATGTTTTCTTATTAAAGAATTTTGTCGCATTTTTCAGACATGTATGGCCACCTTTGGAACAAGATTTTACAGACCAGAGGACCCCAAAAACCTTTGATAACTCCTTTTTAGATGTATTGTCTAGCAGTTTTAAGGCATGGCCAAAAGTCCTTTAAGATATTACAGTGGCTAAATGAGTTCTTCTCCCATGACCAAGAAGCCAAAAGATATAAGCCAAATCAATTCTTCTTCTGTTTTCCCTTGAATAATAGAGAATGCACAAAATTGTTTTTACTTTCTTTGAAAAAGTAAGTATTTTAAAATGACAGCAGTCCTTTCTCTCCACTTTGTTCTAGCTATGCCAGATGCTATAAGGAAAGCTTTTTTCTTCCATTTTGAAGAACAATGTCATCTGCAGTCTGTTAGATGTGCTTATGCTTAATCACAAAATAATCCAACTTTCTCAGTGAAGGAATCTTTAAATATAAACTTCCGTGTTAGTTTTATAGATATTTTTACTGTTTATTTTCAGATTCACTTTCTTCATCACTGTCACAGGTATTTTTGCATGGAAATATATTCAAACACCTAAGCTTGGGTTTTGCCTGTACATCACATAAAATATGCCTGACTGGCACCCAGAGATGAAATTATGTCAAGCTGGAATATTCACCTATGCTAAAATCATAAATTGGGAAATTTTCTAGTGCCAGAGCAAAATATGCCTCCTTGGCATGCAGACAAATTCTACTATCTCATCCTGACTTCTTCCACCTAACAGACATTTTGCAAGACACTGAAATATCAACTTGATGTATGTGAATCAAAATATGACTCCTTTCATTGCCGTGTCAATCTGCAGCTGCTGTACTGTGAGGCTGAAGCTGTACTTTTAAAGGCAGACTCTAATTCACTTCAGGCATTGCAAGCTCTCTCTGTCACCAAAGAAATGTGACATATTCCAACTTCTGTGGGACAGTTCTTGGTAGTGTTTACCCAGTACATATGCAATTTATTCTGTTTGTGGGATCAGAAAGCTCAAAGGCCACAGAAATCTTCAAGGTCAGTGAAGGTTGACAGAGGACAGGAAAAAAGCTGGCAGAGGAGAAGGATATGTGCTGTAGTCGAACTGGGGGTATTCTTCATGCCCTCCCCCAGAAGCTCAGGGACAAACTGCTCCTCATTTTAAGACAGCTGGTGGCAGTGTGTGGAGTTACAGTCCAGGAAGCAGCTCATAAATACTGTCTGAGGGATAACATTGTCAAATTGCATAAGTATCTGAGAAGCCACAGACATCTGAATTCATTAACAGTTCGTTTTCAAGAGCAAAAAATTTGAGGTTTATTTTCAATGTTGTTTTGAAAAATGATAAACTTTCTGTCAGGAGAAAGACTTTAAAACACAAATGTTTTAATTTGTACAGCACTAAATTTTGTACCGCACTAAATGTCTAAGCCTTTATTTGTATCTTGCCTTCTTTCTCCACTTTTCTCCAGCTCCCTTCCTTTCTTTCCATTCTTCTTCTCTCCCATAATTAGAAAGGTAATGGATAGAAAAAATTAAAACAACAATGTTCATGGAATGATTCTTTTTCTGTTGAAGACAGAAGGGTACCATAACCATACCCACCGTATTAGCACAGTTTCAGCAAGTGTTTGAAGAGATTAACATAGATGATCTCTTAATGTTGTTTTAATGAAATATTCTGGATAAAAATTCACAGAATTTCTACTGTTTCAGGAGAAGAATTAGTGCTAGCTCCCCATAAAGAGTTGTAGCAATAGGATAACTTAAAAGGTAAGGAATATTTAATCTCTCACGTAAAAATAAGGGAAATACAATCTGTTTACACAGACATCTTCCTCAGCTCCTTCCTGCTAAAAGTCCTGAAGAGGGTGGTTGTAAAGCAATACTGGGGTTCTTCAGCAGAGATGACCATTTTCTGATTTGGACTTAGATTTAAGGACAAAATTACCTTATTTACAACAGTCACTGTTTTTGTCTGATTAACAGTACTATTTTACTATTTCTGTTTTGAAATACATGGATTTAGAGGTAAACCTGCGGATGCCAAACAAGGTTAAAGGAACTGTTTTGAAGAAAGTCCTGTCTATCTTCACAAATTTTTTGGAGTTCAATTCTTAGAAATGGTTGGTGTGTGCACAAAGAGCAAGCTTCTCTCCTCTCTTTTTTGCATAAGTTGAGAAAGACAGGTGGGGTATGCCTTCATTGGGTTGTATCCCTACCTCATTTTACCCAATGATGATAGATAATTCATTTTTAGACAGAGAACAAGCTTCATTAAATTTGGGTTTATATCAGTGTTTCTGAAAGAGAATATGCTTAGATATTCACATTTTGGAATTGAAGTTAGTGTAGGTGAAGCTGTACCTACCAACAGCGCACTAAAGGATTCTTATACTGGAGTGTGAGGGAGACACAACAAAGGAGCTGTGGTTTTTTCCCAAGAACACTCTACATAGTTTGCACCTGAATGCTTAAAGGTAACAAGTTTCCTAGATTTACTGGATGAAGATAAATTGTCTGTAATAGTCTCCACCTCTGTCCCACCCTTCCTTGGAAAGATGAGTGCAGAGTAGGCCTAAGGAGCAGATAAGTTAGCGATTTGAATAAACAGTAATAAACTGGCATAAGAAAGCCTTGCAATTTGCATGTTGCTACGTGCCAAGTAGCAAGGCAAGTCTCTGCTTTTTAGTCTCTTCTCAAGAGAATGAAGCAGTCACAAGCAATTTCCCTTTCATACATGAAATTCAGTGCAAATTTGCAACTTTAATTTACAAATTCTACGCACCACTTACAAGATCTGTTCATTTAGTCTGCCCCCACACAGTGGACTTTGCCCTGAATTTTCTTTCTTTTAATATTTTGATGCTTCTACTCGTCTTCCTCTTAAGCATGCCAATTACAAAAACTATAACTGAAAAAGCTAAAATATTAATTTTGCTTTTTTAAAGCTAGTTACTGCTTTTCATTTTAAAAATTATCTTCCCTGTCTGTTTCTAAACATTGGAAGGAATAGCCAAAGAGAAACTTGCAAAGGTCAAAATATTAAAGAAAATAAATTGCATTTTTGAGAGTCAATGATTCATTCCAACTTGGCCTGCAGAATTGTAATATAAGTACATTAACACAAAAGAATTAGAATTTCCCTATAGCCTTTCCCATGTACATGAAGAGGGAAAATGTGGATTTTTGGTGATAGTAATATGGGAAATAAAAGAAAATAATATAAGTAACATAAGATAAATTAGAGCAGAGTATTAAATGGACTGGTTCTTTTTTGTTCACCTGTAATATAAGTGAGATTGCTTCAAGCAGTGTCAATTAAGGCCTGAATAGCTAAATTGTATATTGCCTGAGGGCAAAAGCAAGCAAGAATGGAAAACCTATCCCAAATCTTGATGTAATGAGATGGAATGCTCTCCAACACTTTGTTACTTTTCCACCTATAGGTTAGAGTAATGCCTAGGAGGTGATCAAAAAGCTGAAAATTGGCAGTAGAACTGTAGCTTTCTGATATCCTTAGCTCAACCAGTCTTGGTATTCTGTGCCAATTTCACACAGGCATAATACTTCTGTGGAACTTGTAATGAGTCTCTGCTCAATGACATTCATCTTTTATCTCAGTAGCTAAAAGCACAGCTGTGTGCAATCCATCACCAAGTACCATGTTTCTGGGTGAAACCAGGTCATGGCACTAGATTAGTTTTGCAGAGAACTTTGTGCTTTTTTACTGATTTAGCAATCATCTGAGCCTGGTTTGATACTTCAGGTTTTAGCAAGCTTTTTGGCCCCTCTTGAACTATCTGTAAAGAGTTTAAGAGGAAATATCTTGAGCAAGTCCAAGCAACCAAAAACATAACCTTACATCTGCTGGTGATGCAACAGAGCAAAGCACAAACACTCCAGGAGGTTTCTGGAAAACATTGGTGACAACTTTCTGCACAGGTAGTGGAGGATCTGATGCCTTTTCCCTGGTCCTAGAATTAAAACCCAGACAAGGTTAAGGGACAAAAGGGTTTTTACCTTGGTATTTAATAAGGATTCTTATGGTGCAACCGTTCGTCAAGGTGGAATACGCTGAAATGCGCACACACGGTATATCACGTATACAATTTTATAGACCTTGCAAATTAGCATATCTGACAAAGATTCCCCAATAAGAGGCTTAAATGAATGGCATTGTCTGTTCTGAATATCTGAATACACTGTTCTAAAGTATTGCCCCCCAGATGGGCTTAATCCCAGTTTACAGAATATGTTCTAGAGAGGGCCTTGGTTTCTCAAGATAGCGTAAGGCTTTTCAGCCTCCAGTTGTGAGGCCTTTGAGATGTTTGGTCTTCTGGCCTAGCAGAATACTAGGACTATGCTAAGATATCAGGCTTAAAGAATTATAAGTATGAATGCTAAGAATACTGAGAATACATAAAGGTATATAAAAATAAAACGCAAAAAACCATCATGGCATCAGATCTTACAAGGAATGGTGTGCTGTTACCGTACTAACAGGGAAGGCCTCATTGGACATGTGAATGTTGGATGCAGCCTTGGCTGCAGTGCCAGTGAGATTGTGGAGTTCAGTATCGGTCAAGGAGGGAGCAGAACAACAAGTAAGATGACAACCATGGAATTCAGAGGGATCACTTTAGCCTCTTCAGGAATCTTCTTGGAAGAATCCTGCAGAAATAGGCCCCACAGGGAACAGGGGTCCAAGACAGCTGGTTGATATTCACAGATCACTTCCTCCAGGCTCAAGAAAGATGCATCTGGATGAGCAAAAAATTGAGCAAAGAGAGCAAGAGACCTTCACAGATGAATAAAGAATTCCTGTCTTTACTGCAGTGTAAGTGGGAAATACACAGGAGATGGAAGCAGGGTCAGGACACTTGGAATTAATATAAGGAGGTTGTCAGAGTAAGCAGAAATGAGACAAGGAAGGCCAAAGCCCATTTGGAATTAAAACTGGCCAAAGATGTTGAGGACAACAAGAAAGGCTTCTTCAAATACATCAATAACAAGGAAAACTAAGGATAATGTGACCCTATTATGTGGAGGGGGCACCCTGGCAACAGAGGATGCAGAGAAGGCAAAGTTATTGAATACCCTCTTTGCACTGGTCTTCGCTGACAGGACCAGCCCTTGGGAGTATCTGACCCAGGAGACCATGGTAAATGAGTGTTGGAAGGAAGACTTCCCCTTGGTCAAGGAGAATTAGTTTAGAGGACACTTAGGCAAAATTGACATCCACAAGTCTGTGGGCCCTGAGGAGCACATGAGCATCCACCAGTGCTGAGAGACCTGGTGGACACCATAGCAAGACCACTCACACTCATCTTTGAAAGGTCTTAGAGAAGAGGAGAGGTGCCTGAGGGTTGGAAGATGGCAAATGCCACCCTGGTCTCCAAAAGGACAACTTAAACAATGTTTGATCTACAAAGTGATGTACCCTGTCTACATGTTCCTTTCTACTGTAATCTGGCTCATTATAACCTGATCTAGTGGGTAGCATCCCTGTCCATGGCACTGTGTGAGGGGTTGGAATTAGATGATCCTTAAGAGCTAATCCAACTCAAGGCATTCTATGATTCTATTAATTATGCTATCTTTCTTCTCATGAGTCCCTTTTACCGTTCCAACTGCAATGGTCAAGATAAATGTTAATACTTAAACTGTTGGTTCATTTTCTCAGCAAAAGGCCCACTGCACTGCAATAAATACTTAGGGGCAGGGTTTAGTAATGGACTTGGCAGCTGGACTGGATGATCTTAAAGGTTTTTTCCAATCTAAATAATTCTATAATTCTATATATCCCCTGGGGCCATAGTAAAAAAAAAAATATTTTTTTTTTCAAGATGATTAGAATGGAGTAATGAAGCTTTGAGGTATATGAATTTCCTTCTTAGAAAATAGAATGAAAATGGAAATGTGTATCTCTGACAATTAAGGCATTTATTCTGAAATATAAATAATGAGCATATTTTAAATGTAAAATTACAGTCCAATTTTTTCAAGTCAAAAACTGTAGATGTTTGTTTGCTGTAAATAGAAATTCAGTGCATTGTATTGGACAAAAATCTCAACCAACCTCACAATAAAAACGATAACAACTTGGGCAATCAAAAGTTTTACATACCATTTTGTTTATTTAAGCTGTTACTATAGTTACCGTGGTTTCAGAAGACAATGCCAGGTCAAATGACAGAAAGAACATCATTTGTCAAAAGTTCAATCAAAATATTGATACATTTAAAACATTTTTGGTTTTAGTTAAGGAATTTGTTGACACTCAGTTTTGTCAGAAACACATTTTTGACAAATTAGATCTTTCAGACACCAAAGCTTCTTGAAAATGCCTCAGCTCACTGAATAATCTATGAAGGCATAAAAACCAGTTCTTCTACAACCTTGAGATAAAACTTTTCCATGCTGTCAGTATAGACTAATTTGAGCTTTCTCCTACTCCTGCCTTTTACAAGCAGTGATTTTAATTAGATATTCAATACTTTCTGGTCTTCTTTCTCACATAATGAGAAAAGAAAGAGCTGATAGCTGTTTTCTATTACTGGCTTCCACATGCCATGCATGGCAAAGTATTAATGCTTTTTATTTCAGGATAGTCCACCATTTTCCAATTCTCTTAGTCCTATTTACATCAAATACAGCATGGATACGTTTTCATTATTTGATTAAAGTCTGGTTTTCTTCTGTCCTGAAATGACATAAATTATAAACAAATGATCTTCCAAGCCCAGCTGTGTAGCTCTGTCTCATTTTCCATAAATAAATGTGTTTAGGCTTTTATATACTTTTTCTGAAACATTTATAAGTGTTTTGATTAAATCTCTACAGTTAAATATGCTAAGAGGGGTTTTTTTCTGATGCCATACTCCTTTATTAATGATAACAAGTAGCTGCCTTTGCATATATTCAATATTTTCCATTAATTATCAAAAAGTCTAAATTTGAAAAAATAATGGATAATCATAGACAGACTGATGCACAAAAATATACAAAAAATGAAAAAAGGAAGTGAACAAACCTGTCTTTTGTACTGTTCCTTTTCTGCAGACGTAACAAAAAGCAGACAGATTCCTAATTTAAAATAGAATACATTCCAAACCTGCCTAAAATTTTGTAGAGGAGCTGTGTCCTTCTCAGGAAAATCAATAGTTACAAAAAATGTGTTTGCAGTTATGAAAGCACACAAAGATTTTTAATAGAGAAAAACTATTAATATTATTTATTTATGTTGACATTTAATATTATGAATAAAATGGGCCTTGTCTGACTTCCAGATTCCAGTCCAGTGAATCTAACAGGTGCATGGTGGAAAAATGTTGTTAGTCAACAGAAAAATAACACTTTGGTTTATTCCTTGCTGATATATATGTACATCCTTTCTCCCGTGCTGTGCTTTCAGAGTTTTTGTGCTGAAGATCTCCTTTTAATTCTATCAGACACTTGAGCTCCCCACTAGGCATTTCCAGAGATGTCCTGGAAGATCCATGGACTAGAGTGAAATCCATCATGATGAGTCTACTCAAGTTCTCTGTTTTGTCTCGCTGCCTACTGGCACACATACCCAAACATGGCATTCATGGGCTCCTCAGTATGGGAGAAACATGGAGCTCCTGGAGCAGGTACAGTGGACGGTGAAAAAGATGATTAAGGGACTGGAGCATCTCTCTTACAAGGAAAAGCTCAAGGAGCTGGGCCTGTTCAGTCTGGAGAAGAGATGACTGAGAGGGGAACTCATCACTGTCAGTATCTGAAGGGAGGGTGCCAAGAGGATGTTTCTGAGCTCTTCTCGGTAGTGCCAAGCAATAAGACAAGAGGCAATGGAGCAAAAACTGATGCACAGGAAGTCCTACCTGAACATGAGGAAGAACTTCTTTACTGTGCAGGTGACTGAGCACTGGAACAGATTGCCCAGAGACACTGTGGAGTCTCCCTCACTGGAGACATTCAAGAACTGTCTAGATGCAATCCTGTGCCATGTGCTCTGGAATGACTCTGAGCAGGCAGGTTGGACCAGATGACCCACTGTGGTCCCTTCCAATCTTACCCATTCTGTTATTCTGTGATTATTGGTGCAGAAGAGAATAATTATTAGGCTTATTAAGGCATGTTTTATGGGAAGAACTAAGGATGGGAAAATGGAAGGATCAAGGCAGTTTGTGGAGAAACAAACAAGGATTGAAAAATAAATAAGGGGCTTAAGGGGGACAGTCACATGTAAACAGGGCCTGATCAGGACACTTGCCTGGCCATGTGTTTGAGCACATGTGGCTGATCAGGGCAGCCTACTCTGTGTTATCAAACTCTTTATTTTCCTGGGTAGAAGGACTCAGTATTCTGCATGCATGCATGACATTTGGGAGACAGCTACTGAAGCAGCCATAAGTCTGTGCTGGATACTGGAGAGACCAGAGGACTCAAGAGCTGGCTACTGCAGGGACCTAGGGATCCAAGCCAAGGACTGATGAAATGGTGAGTCTGAATTGTTTGGTTGAGAACCACCCATTTTCTTGAGTACGTCTATGTGTGAGGCAGGTGGGCCGTGAGGTTCCAAGGGCCAGGACCTGAGTAAACTGAATCTAAGGCCGGTTATGCTCAAGACTGCTGCTATGTTTTATTACATGGTTTCTGTGCAATAGCAAATTTCCTTCTATTTGCCACTGCATTTTTGCTACGTGTGAAAGATGTTCCACCCGCAGTCTGACCACTCTGCCATTGACAGAAATACTGCTAAAGCTGTGACACAGAAAACTTGCTTCCTCAGTTTTTTTTCATACTCTTACATCTTAATGCCAGTTTTTACTTTTATGGAAATTTCTAAATTTATAGAAATAAAGTGGCCACTTTTCTTTCCTTTCCCTTATCTCTATTAGAGTTGAATAAAATTTTGCTCTCACAACAGGTATTTCTCAGTTGCACTGTACTTTTCTGCTCTGTACTCATTCTCCCTTCTCCCAGGCACTTTATTTTCCTAATAGCTGCAAATCTGAGGTTGCTACACACCTCCATTTAAAAGCTCTGTAAGGCTGTTCTTTTGCTGTTGCATTCAATCCTCCAATCAACCTAATTCTTGATCACACCTCTTTTTTTTGTCATCTGCCTAGTGCAACTTTCATCTGCTCTTCAGCTGTCACATACACCCTACCGAATAGTTTTCCTAAAGTCAAATTGCCCGTAGTTGGTCATTTTTCTTGTAGCTATTTTGAGCTTAATCATATAGAGAACCGTTCCCTCAGCTTGCCAACCCCATCAATGAATGTAGTGTTCGCTTATGAACTGCGCTTAGAGGTAAGCTATTCCTCAGAAGTTTCATCTAAGTGTGTCTTTCTATGAAGTTATTTTTTCCACATCCTGACATCAAAATTGTCAAGTAAACTGTCTAGAATTTGTTTTCTATGGGTTTCCTCAAATATTTCTTCTTTGGTACTTTGCAACTGTTTCAGGCTCTGCAAGGAGGAATTTTTTAAACTTTATTTACCAGTCTCGTTCTTTGCATTGTTTCCAGTATTTAATTCCATAGGCTGACCACTTCTGGTGTCAGTCCGAGTATCAGACATGCCACAATTGCCTGTCTTGTACTAGACTGATGGCAGGATTGGGG
The DNA here is from genome assembly GCF_020740725.1 of Corvus hawaiiensis. Lineage (NCBI taxonomy): Eukaryota > Metazoa > Chordata > Aves > Passeriformes > Corvidae > Corvus > Corvus hawaiiensis. The sequence goes on from NC_063215.1 coordinate 32,580,378, forward strand.
ACTCACAGAGGAAAAAGTAAACTAAACAGAATCTGATTAAGATCCTTTTAAAGCATGTGTTAATCTCAGAACTTCAGCTAAGCAAGGAACTATCTTAGATTTAACTCCTTCATTGTTTTTTAAAGGCATAGATCATTACTTACCTCACCCTTCATGACACTATACAAATAGTACATAGTTGACAGTTTGGACACATTTACCAGATAATTATAATCTAAATATTTATTCCCAAGTCATACTCACTTTCCAGTATGGTTGAAAATTTCATGCTTTTTGATCTCTTTATATGATGCAGTTAGGGAAAATAAACTTCCACCTCTTACATCTCAACATATATGTTCCAATCATACTGTTTCATTTATGTGAAATTTAAAGCTCCATAAACTGTGCAGACATTCCCATTCTAGAAAGATATTTGGGAAATTGAATTTTATATGGTTAGAGGTTTTGAGTGATTAACAGGCCATGACTATCTCCTTTCATGATCTTTCAAGAATATTCTAGTGAAAATTCAAAAAGCAATATATCTGTACATTACAAGAGATTAATACTTTTATTTTCTTTTTGATTCCTTGGCTGTTTGAATTTTAATTGCACATGCTCACATTTAAATTAAAAGTACTCTGATATCTTTGTGAGGATAAAATAGTTTTACATTTAGTTAACAGAAATGTGATTCAGACTCCAAAGCAACATAATTGCTGTCAGTTCAGTATTAAATGAAGTCAAATGTTTCATCTGTTCACTTCTTACCCGGTTATCACCTCAGAACTTCCTCAAGCAACACTTTTATACATACTTCAGGTAAATTCTGTGAACTGAATCCAATTCTGTACCATGAACTCTGGTCAGCTGCTGAAAATTAAAGATTTCTTTGTCCCCAGGTGAAATATCAATTTCCCTGATTTAAACTCATTTCTTTTTGGAAAATTGCACATTTAGTCTTGCCAAAACCCTACTGGAAAAGGGAAAATAAAAAGGGACATGAAAATTTTGGACATAACAAACACGAAACTGACATTTGCAGACATGAGCAAGACATAAGGAGGGATACACTTTTTTGACAGTTTAGATAAACTTAAGGATTTTCACTGGAGAAATTACACAAGGAATTCTAGGACCTTTAGTAGGTCTGAGAAGGCATGAGTACACTGACAGAATTGCAAATCACACTTATCAGCTCACTTCAGTTAATATTCTCTCAGTAAGGATATTGCTCACCTCCCTTTGGCCTTGTTCAAGCAATCTTTATTGTTCTAGTCTCCAGTTTCCATCTGGCAAGCTCTCCCTCATGAATAATTATTCCTTTTGTCATTCTATGACTGTGCTCAATTCAGTCTCCCTTATATTTTACCTTTACTTCAGTGCCTCCCCTTGCTGCCCTCTTTCACCCTCACCCTCACCTTTCTGTACTATGTCATTTGCTCCTGTTCTAGTCTCATCATCCTGTTATCTTCATGAGTCTTTGCTGGGGACATAAATACCAAGATAACTTTTTTTTTAGAGTCTGATAGAATATCCCATCATTCTGTCGTGGAGTTCAGGTGGAAGAGGGTATACAAGTGAGATGTAAAAAAAAATTATAAAGAAAGGCTCTTTCAAGAGAGCTGTGAGCCATGTCCTCTAAATTACTATGTGTGTGGCCTGGTGCTGCTGAAGCAACAGTGACTCTGGTTGTAAATGGGAATAGTCAGCCTCATTACTGATGTCAATTACTGCATTGATAACATCAGATCAGAATGTTACTTGCAGGATAGCCTTGTGTGCTTTTCATTCACTGATAACATGGTTTGTCTAGCAAAGGAGGAGGGGGAACAAAAACTGCCATTAATTTTCCCTTTAAGAACATTTTTCAAGTTCATTCGAAATATTTGTGGCTTGAAATCAGTAAAAACTAGGAAGTAATGTTACCTTTACAGAAATCTTTTTTTCAGTCAAGCCAGTCAAAATTGCCTTGAAACTGAAAATTGAATTATACTTCTTCATACCATTTTTTAAACATTTTGAAAATCTGTATTACTTTGAAGGAGAACTGAGCACCTTCAGTTTTACACAGTTTTTCCATCTCATGATGGAAAGACTAGTTCAGGTTACAAAATGAACAAGCTTTATGGTTTGATTAATTCATGTTTCCTTGTGATGACTCTAAAAACCTACCACACTCTTCATAATATTCAATCAATGAGAACTACGTGTCTGAATTAACTGTCTGGATATTGTTTATTGGATTACATTGATAAATCACCCTGCACTTTACCTTATCTGCTTAGTGGTATCAGGAGCCCACATTCACATCCATTAGGAAAAATTAAAACTATAATTTGCTAGTTATTCATCAAAAATTCACTATTTATTTGTCAAAACAGTTGTCTGTGTTTGGTTTAACGGGCTGCATTTTTCTGTCTAGTTTACTTATAGACATAAGTCAAAGACACTTTTTACTGCCTTAAAGGAAAACTATACATGAATTAATAAGAAATCATCTGCACCACTGAACAGAGCCAGTAGCATGTATGGTACATAGCATTTCAACAGAGAATTACCAACAACTCCCATTTATGCAATAACATTTCCAGATTCTCATACAAGATAGCCTAAAACAAATGCCTGGATTCTGCTTCTTCCAGATGCCTCCCTGGTACACAGAACCCTATCCAAGCATGTGTGAAAAGCGACACATTGGATCTCAGTCACAAAAGGCCGTCCACACTTGTGCTGGAACACCTCACTGAGCATGGGTTTTCATTTCTAACACTCATTCTCCCCAGAGAATCCTGCTGTTATATTTCAGGCCTGGTTTATATCAATACAGTCATAATTATAAAATTATTGCTTAAGTCTGAGAGTTTAAAGCATTTGTTAAATATAGCTGTTGGTGCACAGAAAGGTGAATTTTTCATGTTATATTTCAGGTGGAGAATCTGAAAACCTATTTCAGTAACAGTCCTAATGCCAGCACACACATCATAAAATCTTTCTACTTACTGCTAACAGCAGTGGTTTTAGAGAGCAATCATTCTCCCACTGAATTAATGAATAAAAATATTTTTGGCTTCAGTGATCATGGTGATTCCAGTTCCTAAATAAAAATGTCCTTCTCTGGACTTAAATAGGAGGGAGAGAGTGAAAACAAATTCTGAATTCGCATCCCCCAGTGTGCTTCTGGGAAGGTAAGTTCCCCTGAGAATGGACAAGACCATGTGGGAACCCATGAGGAGAAAGTTCACCCTAGAAATACAATCACACTTGAAATAAATTAATTCTAAACAATCAATCCCTGGCAAAAAATCACAAATGCAAACTATGGGAAATTTTTTTTTTTCCCAAAATCCATCATAAAAATAAGTGGCAAGTACCTCTTAGTGTATAAATAACCACTTGCAGGTTTAGAAGTCTTTATGAGCATGTACAAAGATTTGTAGCCAAGTCAAGGAACTTACAGAAAAGAACAATGTACTGAGCAGATGATGGGTCCAAGGACTTGCCTAAATTCTTGTTTCTTCCCTAAAGTGCAGTCTTCTGTTTACACTGGTTGCTTGGTATTCCTGTTCAGTGGATAGACACAGTCATCTTCAAATGGCAATGTGCCCTGTCTTGAGACAGAATCCAAGATTCTGCATGCTGTGCAATCCTGGGGCAGGCTTTTCTCTGCATTCACAACAGGCAGACCTTAGGCAGCCATTTAAAAGTGCCTGCTTTAGCTTTTGGATAGCTCTTGTTTAATGAGCTGAACCTCAACCCAAGTCACAAGTTTGCGAGACTCCGAAAGAGCAAAACCTTGCTGAGTTATTTATCTAAAGTCTAATTTGAACACTTTACTAACAAGATCTTGTTCAGTACCTGACTTTCAAATTGTAAAGCTTCACCATGCATGTCAACCAGAGAAGGTTATGACTTTAAGATCACTGCAGCTGATGTTAATCAGATATTTTATGATTATATGTTGGATATTTGACTAGTACAGGGGATAAAACACATGGTATGGCACAAAAGAGAAGGTGCAATACTCAGCTTAAAGGTGTGTTGAAACTTTGAAATTCTTCTCATAAACTTTCTCAAGCAAACACCGACAAAGAGATGGCTCAGGTTTAAGAAACACACAGCCGGTACTGTAAGTGGAAACCAAATGTTGCACAACAACATGGAAGATGATATGGTATGCACCACTCCTTTTGAGTAAGAATTCTATTTAACTTCAAGTTTGAACAGTTTATTTTTATTAATATCAATGTCTGACAACAAAGAGAAACAGAATACTCCTAAGCAAAACTTTCCCATCCCTATCTCCTCTAAGAGGAAGATTCAGAGAAGTAAAAATTAAAATATAAATCAAGAATCATTTGGGCTTTATCTTCATATAAATACTAAGAAAAATTTCTCTTTCTGTTGATATTATCTCAAAGAAAATTCATAAAATTTTCTTTCTACCCATGAAGCTAAATTTATTTTAAGTTGAAATAGCAGGTATAAAATGACAAAAAAACCCATAAAGGTACGCTTTACTTATACCTGTCATAAGAACACAGTAAAGAGGAAAAAGTATTACAATAATTTTATAATGATCACAAATCAGAATAAAGGTAAAAGAAAAAAATGTGGATCTTTTTTATCTTTCCACTTAATTTTCAGTTTCATTTTACCAAGGACACAGCCAACAAGTTATCTCTTCTGACACATTGGAGTGTTTTGTGCAGCCATCCATTTGGTCTCTGAGGAAAAACAGCTTTACTTAATTTTTCCATATTGGATAAAGCTATTTGTGATAACCTAGTTAGGAATAGGAGTTGCCTAGCACTATTTCTGCTATTCGGAGAAATTATATTCAGTTCCAGATTTCATACTGAAGAAATAGAAGAATCAGTTGGTGTTTTGCTGTATTGCTCAGGTCCAGACTGTACCACAGATCTGAGTCAACTTCACGTCCAGGATGCATGGAATGAACATTATTGGAGTACTGGGAATGTGCAACATGGGCAACTTCATGCTCTAACTTAATTCTAACCTATTTCAACATCACCCATTATCATTTACTCGATGGTAAATGATTAGACTTTTTATTAACATAGTTACACATGAAAATGTGATACAAAAATTTCCAGATGTTAACTGTGTATTCTCCATAAAGGACTACTTTTACAGAAAAACAACAATGAAATTCAAAGTTACACATACTGTTTTTCACATTATATGTGTTTTCAAAAAGATGTCTTACAGTCTATTTTTTTATTCTCTCTTGCATATAGTCCTAATTTTGATATGTAAAAAAATTTGGAAACACTCATTAACACGTGTAATGAGGAAATGAGATTTATTTCCAAACATCGTATTTTATTCTTTGCCCAACTTTTTCAAATAAAAACTGGTTTGTGTTATTTTAACTGCATACATAATTAGCCATTTGCCCAATTTTAAATGAAGTTTGCTTATAGGAAGTTTTCTGCAAGCAAAGTCTGAAGAAGGAATTGGTGGAAACTAAAGATGAGGTACTAATTTTTCATGTGTACTGAAGTAATGGAATTATCATTATATTAACACCAGTGTCTTCTTTATGGTGTTTAAAGAACACAACATTGGAGAGATTCCCTGTCCCACGTTATTGCAGGGAGTTAGACCACCTAATCCCTTCCAAAGGCTGATGAAGCTATGGACTAAGGCCATCACTCTGCTTGTGCTTTCTCAGCTTTTATTCTTACTCCAGCGGGCACAGGAATACAGTGAATGTATAACAAAAGGAATGAAATAAGCATCACTTATTTCAGCTGGCCTTAAAAAAAAGAGCATAATCTGCAGTTCCTAGGGTTTAGGAGATACCTTTACTTCTGCAAAATGCAGACTCATATAAAAATTTACATTAAAATGTGGCTTTGCTTTAAAGTTTTTGCTCTGTAAGATGGCTTTTTTGACTCTGAATCACTGCATCCCAGTCACCTTCCAGCGCAAACACGGACACTGCAAGTAAAAATATTTTTTCCAGTTGCTAGGATGGCAAAGAATGCAGGAACTGAAAAAGGCTATTGCAGACATACTGTGGCTACCATGATGAAAAGATCCATTTTATTTCCTTTTTCCAAAATTTTTTACCTCCTGCTTAAGAGTTCAGTTGTGGTCACAGATCTTATAGTTTTGAAAAGGTCGTTATGATAAAACCTGCATCAAAACATACATTAATGAAGAACACATAACAGGACAAAATATCAGTACAAAATAAATACAAATGGTCATGTAAAGAATAGGAAGAGTTGCCTCTGACAAAAAATCCATTCTGTTCTCTTCATACAGGCAGCAGCCAGTCTTCCGAGATCTCTTGAATTAGCAGTCTCATGCAATCCTTTAGGAATGCAAGAAGTTCTCTTCTTTAGCTTACATTCTTCTACAGAGGGAGAATCTCATGGAAACACCAGTATTTTTTACATTCAGATTTTTGTTTCTGATTAATAATAGAATTTATTTAAGGCCCATCCATTTATATAATAGTTTATAGCTGGGGTTAAACCACGAGACACAATAAAGCTCATTCTAAGAGGGATTTCCTGATCTTTTATCAGTTTTGAAGGTTTCTGGCCCATATATCATTCTGTGTCTTCTGGTATCACCTGGATGAGAGGAAGCACTTGAGGTAACAGACTTTGTCTTATTTACAGCCCAATGATGGGGAAATTCAGGCTAGTTTTTGAGGAATTCAACAATGTACCAATAAAAAATGCATGGCTGTAAGCATTTAGAAGGAAAAAAATAGTGTTATTATCTTTGTCACACATAGTATTTACCACACGTCTTGCTTGTATAAGCACAATTTTGTCTCCTCAAAATCACCCTAGACTTCTGACATATCTATGTAGTTACTTTTTAACACTAAAGAAGTGATTAATCTGAAAAGATACTGAATGGGGATAATGCCTTCACAAGATCTGTTGTACAGATTTTGTTAATAGTGTTTTTACCCCTAACCACTGCTCTCATCAGAAATCTGCTCATACCACATAAAAGATGCTGGAAAGAAGATCCTGCTGAGAGTGATCAGACAGAGCTATTTCAGCTGTTTTGCCTCTGATGTTTCCCACACCTTAGTCCACATAAGATTTTTCTTGTCTTTATGGCAAATATAGCCCTTCAGGTAAACAAAACATTGCTGCCATGGACTTAAACTGAGTTTCTTTATGCCTTATACTAATGAAATATCTTCAAATTTGTTCTGCTCCTGAATTTCCTCAGTGCTTCTCTTTGGGGCGGTTGTGTTCTGAAATCAGGCTTTGCATTATTTTGCTGCTTGGTCTGACCAAGTTCCTTCATTTCTCTAGCAGGGTCAAATGGCTTTCTTGTCTGCTTGTCCTTCTCCTTTTAAACTTTTGCAAGTATTATTTCTGTTTATTGGATTTTTATTCAAATGAAATTTGTAAATACCTGAGATTACAGAATCTCTTGGCTGAGACAAAGTCTAGCACCAGCTCAGATGAAATAGCCAAAAACATTTTTAAAGGGATAGGTAAGTGTAGCCAGGCTCAAAGTAATATGATTTTATGAGACTCTTCCTATGAGATTGCATGTCCTATCTCATTACACATACTGTCACATTAAAAAACTACTCTGAGCTGTCATGCCTACTATCTCCAAAACAAAGGTGTTCCTCACTTCAGTTTCATTAAACCAGGGCAAAGATCCAGCAGGATGTATTATATCAGTAGGCTTTGTGAACTGGTTATTATTTTCAAATTATGTCTTTTCTCAGGATTTTGTGACACTTGGTTCCAAATGAGCTCCAGAAGAAGAATGTGGCCCTCTGGGGGCTTAGTAGGTTTTTTGGTGCAGTAAACATTACAAAGGAACCATTTCTGAATACTTATATGAGTAAGTATTAAACGTTGGGTTTTGCCATTCAGAAAAAAAAAGCAAGCTACATACAACAGGTAAACTTCTCATACTGTCACTTTTTAATAAAGCAGGTTTTCTGTGGAAGGCTTTAATTTTCCTAATATACTTCCTAATACAAACTTATACTTTGTGTGATTCATAATGTAAATGTTTGTGTTCCACATCAGCAATATCAGTGTGAAATATGTACTGCAAAGAAAATACTTAGTTTCTCACAGTCCTCCCGTTGACAGCTTTTGTAAGCAAAACCATAGATTTTTTCTTATATGTACAACACCAGTAAATATCCCCATATAAAAAGAAACTGCATAATTTTTAACAGAATAAACTTTGAGTTACATTTTATTTCTTTTACCTTCAAAATTATGCAAACCGTAAATATCTCCAGTCTCTTCCAGGGGCTAATAAAACTCTGAAATTCTTTCTCACATTTGTTTCTTCCTCTTTTTCTTCTGGTTTATTGGAGATCAGTGCTTCTCAGCCTGAGATACGTAATAGGTGTTGAAGGAGGAGCACCCCGATTTGCAAACAGCAAATGTTCCTTGTCCTCAGAACCATAAAATTTCAATTGGAGAAATGTGGTGACAAAAACATTTCCTATTCACTCTGACAGCAAATATTTCTAGCTCACAAGTTGCAAAACAAAGAGAAAATTTCAATATTGGATGAAGCATCAGAAAATATGGCATGTGCTCCCAAGAGATGCTCTCTCTTTATCGTGATGTATCTTAAAAGAAAATACAGAAATCATATGGGATTTGAAACATTTTCCTGGAAACAGTCATATCAGAAGAGCAGAGCAGTGGTGGAGACATATTATCAGGAGTAGACAGTGGAACATTGCACCACTTTCAACCACACTTTTCAGCAAGACCCATAGACTGATAGGGGATAATTGGTCCACTTCCTAAAATGTCTCTGTTTTCTGCATGGGTCTTTCCTGTTAAGGCTGGCATTAAGAAACAACATGGTTTTCACAGTCAACAAAAATGTGGTGAAAGGCAGGTTTGTATTTTATTTTTTTCCAGATGCAGCCAGTACCACCAAAAAGATACGCCAGTGTCAGCTAGATATCTATACCTAAATAAACAACTCCCTGTTCCATGTGAAACCAGAGAAGACTGAAGATACTCTCTTCTAATAAAATGCATGATATTCAAGAAGGTTGCCAAGAAACCTCTTTTTCCAGCTTAAAACATCAATAGGTTATTGCCAACGCAGAGAATGGGATTGCTTTTAATTGGATACCATAAAAATCCCACAGACGTATCTTATAAGACCATTTTAGAAGAGAATATTTTTTTTGTGTTCAAGCAAATACAAAATGAAACTTGAAATTTCAATAGCACTGATCATGAAATATATCCTATTTCATAAGTACCTACTCATCTTCAAAATGATTCAAGATTTATTCAGTCTTACATGAAGGGCAAATTCATCTATCTGTTCTTTCTTAGACTCATTAGGAAAAGGAAGTAAAAATGAATTCATTTTACTGAAGTAAGAAAAATTGACTTCAAGTAATAGAACAAACTTCTTTTAGGAATGACCTGAGAAATTTACATGGTGATGTGAAAATATTTGTTTAACCTCCTTTTGAATCTGTTTTCTCTTAACCTCTAAACCACACCAGCAGACTGTGCACAGCATTCCCATCAGAAAATCAACATATTCTTTTTAAAAGACAAAGGAATGTGAAACAAATACGCAAATAACAGAAAGCAGAACATGGCTTGATATATTGTTTTATTAACAAGACATTCCAGTTATGAGAAGGAAGAAACAATGACTAATTGATAGTTCTATTTTCATTTGCTATGTTCAACAAAGGAGTTGAGATGTGGAAAAGAAGCAACAGTCAAAGTGCAGAAGAAAACAAGAAATTTCACCACATAAATAAGCAACAGAGGTGGCTCTGGAATTCAGATCTTCTAGGAGAAGGGCTTATGCACATCCAAGGAGGGCATTTGTTCTTTAAAAATACCCCAGATCCATAAGTTATAATTTTTATTATGCATTATTTATTGAAATTTTTTCCTCTGGTTATGTTTTGGAAGCCACTATTAGTGGGCAAGCCAGAATATTTAAAATATAAATACTCCAAGAACACCAATGACAGGAAAGAGAATACGGTTTGTAGAGAGAGGACATTAGGCCTGTGTGCAACAGAATTCTAATCTTCAGTAACACTGAAAACATAGTTACATTTTTTAATAAATGAAAATCAAAGCTAGCACTTCTCTGATTTAGGATCTAAATGCTCAGCTATGCCCTAAAAAGGAATCCTGATGTCTATTTTACAGTACTTCTTGCCTCTCAGACCAGCTAATATTTTTTATCTGAGTCAGAAGACTGCTTCCCAGGTTAAACCTCTTGCCTTTCTCATCTTCAGGAAGACTTTGTTTTATGGGATAAATGACTGGGTGTCCCTGCAGTCTAAGTTTAGGTATCTCTCTAATTGAGCTCTAGGAACCTGAAAAGTTGGTTCTGATCACAGCCAACACTTGCTTTCTGCTCAATTATTAAGCTAAATAAAGCAATTAAAATAAGACATATTAGCTTCTTCTCAGCCTGAGGAACTTCAAAAATTTTCCACAGGGTAGTCTAGAAACAGTCTTCTCTGCTTGTATTAAAAGAGGGCAATTCTCCAATCAAACACACACGAGGTGACAAAGATCCTCAGTTTAACAAAGGCATCAGTGTGCTGGGCAATACTCTGTTTTTCTCCAAATGATGTTTAAGAGGAGAGCTAGTGTTCTGAAATGAAAGTAAATGTGCAAATAGTTAAAGACTATTACATCCACTGGGGGCTTGTTCAATGTTTTACAACTTGGGCTCCCAGCACTTACAGGGAAGTAAGATTTCTTCATTGTATTATCTCTAACAAATAGCATTTTAAATGGTGCTTCACAGAATCCGAACACCTTTCACATTGAGGTGATAACAAATCAGCACCTCCTGATGCAAAACGGCTAACATGGAAGTGTGGTGTAATGGAGCTTCGGAAAAGGGAGAAGGGATAGGTGAATAGAGATGCTGGTGAAGTAACTGTGAAAGGAGGAAAATCAACAATGAGATGAGAAGGTGAGCAGGAGATGGGAAGGGTTAAAAAGACAAAAGCTCAGCAAATCTGCTGCAGCCACTATAGACATAAAGTAACGGGTAAATGTAATAGGGTTAAACTAGTTGAATTATGCGGGACTTACAGTCTGATGCAATAACAAGCATGTTGTGAACTAGTTTATCAAACGCAGTTTTAGGAAATTGTTTTAAAATTTGAATCATAAATTCAAATATACTTTCAAAATGTCCAGTATTAATGCCAAGAAGGAGATTACTTTCTACTAGGTGTCTAAAATCCAGACAGGAAGGCAAAATACCTTCCAGAAGACTTCCAGGCTGAAAGGCAAAGTGCCAACCTGAAAATCAAATCAATACTAGTTCTTCACATAGCTCCTCATCATTCCCACTCCCACTCCTCCCTCTGATGTGCTCATATCTTCCCAGAAAGGAATACAATTTAAAAATCCAGTGTAAAACTGCAAATAGACAAATACCTGTTTCTGTCCTGAACATTAACTAGATCACATACCATTGGTATGGTATCAGTTGCCTTTAGAGTTCCAGTGTTAAAATATCCTGTTCAGATAATCAAGACAAACATAAACAAGCAGAGTAACTCAAGAATGTTGTTAAAAAAGATGATAATGTTTGTATGCAATGTGAAAAAATGACTATTTAGAATTCTGGACAAGATTCCCAGCTAGGTAAAAACAGTAAAGATTTTAGTTCCAGAAAACTTCTAGAATGCCTCAGGCCTTTCCTGAGGCAACATGTGCTTCCACGATACTATTCCCCCATCCTTCTCACTCCCCTGCCCTAGTGAGGTCACGGACTTTCTACCATACAGAGCAATCAAGGACCAGTAAGCTCTAATACAGCCCTCTGTTTAAAGTGAAAGTTTGTGTGGTAGGGCGTACTGATGAGGGAATTAAGGTCCTTTGCTGGAGAAGGTTGCTGGTAGATTGGCCAAGATCACTGGTGCCAGAAAAAGTCAACATAGGTTATCCCATCAGGGTAGGAGACAGTCATGGGAGGTATTTTACACTCTGATGCCAGATCTTATCCTTGTGGGTTACACCTGTGGGACTGGTGACATTTATACTGGCACACGTGAGCAGCATCAAAATTGATTTCTCAGTCTTTTTGCCTGTGCTGGAAGCCTGATAAGGCTGCTGGCTGCTGCAGCAACAGCTGCCAGTAGGCAAACTGGCGTGTATATAGCAGTCTTGGAATAGCAACAGCATTGGTCTCCCTTCACACTTGGCTATCATTTACCCTTCTTCACCATCCCCTCAGCCAAAACATGATGGTAGAATTTAAATTTTGTTTCCAGGGCTGAGGAGCTCTGAGCTGCTCTGAGCTGCTCTGCTGGCAAGACAGATTTCTGTGGGACTGCCTGGTGACTACAGGCTAAATGATGCTATCTCTTTTATTATATTTGCCAAATGCAAAATGAAAACTAAAAGAGTTATTTTTGAGGGGATTTACTACAATTATATCACCACAATGAATTTGGTTGGGAAATGACATTTAATACTGCAGAAAGGCTTTAAACTCTGTAAAACCATGGTAATAATGGAAACACTGAAGACTTTGAGCAAAGTGGTCTAATGGAAGGTGTTCCTGCCCATGGCAGGTTGGAACTAGATTATTCTTAAGGTCCCTTCCAACCCAAACTGTTATGATTCTATGAATATTCCCTTTCTCTTTGGAACTGACACTTACTCCCAAACAGTCTCAGAATTCAGCCATAGTGACCTTGACTTGGATAGGTCATTCCAGTCAGGACTCCTGTAAGATGTGTGGCTTCTAGGTGTCTGTTTCAAATTTATTTTTATTTTCTGAGTAGTCTGAACCAGTGTCTTTTCATATTAAAATAGCAACTAAAGCAGATTTTACCTATATTTAGACTTATATATCTGACAGCTTAATCCCCTACAGTTCTGGATGCTTTTTTAACTTTTTTGGTTTACTTTGGAGGACTGAGAAAAGGTAACCTATCTGGAATCAGGATTTATTATCTGGAATTGTTACAGGAAGCATACTTGTAAAACTACGTCCTCTTAATTGACAAAAAAAAAACCCCAACACCTAAATATTAATTACTTTATTCTGTAAAAATTGATTCAAGTACACAAATTTCCACTGTCTGTTCCTGTAACTTGGTGTCTCATTGATTGTGCAATGATTTGAAGGCAGTTTTTTATATTCGCTTTGCATAAACCACACTTTATTTTACACAGCAGGAAAAGAACTCTTCAAAAGAAAGAGTTATAGTTGCAAACTTGAACATCAAATTTTTTTAAATGCTGAAGTCAATTTTACTCAATCATCCTTAATTTATTCCTCTCATATATATATGCACTGTCTTCTCTCAAGTCCCCATTACCAACAACTTACCCAAAGTCTCCTGAAATCTTTGCAGCAGTAAGTTTGTGAGAGGAAGCCAGCAGGGTCGAGAAGCCACTGTGACAATGGAAGCAATGTGAGAAATCCGTTACCTGATCTTCTGGAGGTCAGCACATGGACAGCATTGCCCTGAAAAAAGTTGTTGTGGTTGAGGCAAAAAGACTTTGTGATTCTTAGTGTCCCTTTCAGGTCTCATTATATCCTACATATTTGTGATGCCTGTTATAGTCCAAGAGCTGCTTTCTTTAAGAAGGGTAGAAACAACATGGACCCTTTTGCAAGGTAGGCACATGTTATATTTTCAATGGCTTACCTTTGGATTTACGTCTGGCTGTGAATGCAAACTGACTGGAAACAGCTCTTTTTTTCTGTTTACTGGGACACACACTGCCCTAGACACAGCCTCCAAGTGAGACTGGAATTAGGAGCTATGGTCCTTTACGTGGCACATATCTTTCCTGAATCTGCTTGCTTGTTTGAAGCGAATCTATATCAGGATGCTTAATGGTTTTAATTAAATATTCAGAAATAATTTTAATTGATAAAAACACAGAGTAATAAGAGATATGAAATCGAAGGATGTTCCAGAATATGTTTCCAGCTTCCCAGTGAGCAGAGAAGAAGAATTGCTTCTGAGAAGTAGGCCCCATCCTGTCCCACATATTAATGCAGTGCTCCAGAATTAAACTAGTGGTTGTTTTCAGTGGACATATTGTACCATCCCCAGTTTGACTTTATCCCTAGGCTACAGTTTTTGCACTCTTTGTCTGACACCTGATTCAAACTTAATCCGTTAGTATCCATCAATTTTCCCCAGTAACCATATACACATTGTTTATTTTTCCAAACATTTGTCCACAGTGTTTAAATTGCTTTCAGGCTCTCAGCCTTTGTTTTCAGAGCTGGAATATTGGGGTTTTTTCTACATGAACTAAGAAACACCAAGCACACCATTTTTCTCCTTCCCTCCATTTCTCTGCTCCTGGCTAGAAATGGAAGCACATGGCAGGTCTTTCTACAAAGCGCTACCTGAAGATTTAGAAGGTGAGAGACCATTCAGCTCAGCTCCTTACACTGTGGTTTAACAGGTTAAGTATCCCTTTCTCGATTAATTATGGTGAAAGCCATAAATAAATAGCAAGAAATAAAGAGAGAGTTTCTGAACCAGTTGTTTAATCCCTGAAAATAAGTGCAGCATTCAGTAGGCCTGTGGGCTATATTTATTAGGAGCCCCTGTGCCTACAACAACTGGCAACTGTCCTTCCATCTAAATGACTTCTGTCTAAGCTCCACTTTTCTCCAAAGATGGGATGTCTTCACTGCCACGAGCAACTCCCATCCCATAGAAGTTCTGTGTTCTCACAGGACTACTCTAACTCCCTTATTTTTCCACATGCTATAGACAAGGTGCCAGAGGTACAGTCCTGAAGGTAGAATTCACTTTCAAGAGAACATCCACTTAACAGGCTTGTAGTCTTGGATAAAGTCTGATGTGGAAAAAGAAATTGTTCAGGGTTTTGTATACATTTTCCCCATTGGGCTTGGTGTTTTAAAGCTTGCCACAATCAGTAACATGCCAGAAGCAATCACAGGATCTCTTAACAAAAGGAAAAGAAAAAATCCCCTGAATGTTCTCAGATTCTGACCATTTCTTCTATGTCATCAGAAACCCCAACTATTCTTTTCTTTGTATTAGATCAGTTCTTTCCATTCTTTCCTTACCTGTTTCTAACACAGACCACAATCCAGATTTTTCCTAAGGAGCATCCAGTCTAGCCTTTTTCTATAAAATCGGTCTGTAATTTATTTATTCCTCTCCTAAGTCCTCATTTCCTC
Organism: Corvus hawaiiensis; assembly: GCF_020740725.1. Classification (NCBI taxonomy): domain Eukaryota; kingdom Metazoa; phylum Chordata; class Aves; order Passeriformes; family Corvidae; genus Corvus; species Corvus hawaiiensis. Next base: position 32,595,555 of record NC_063215.1, read on the forward strand.
CCTTTTCCCACTACTGCATTGTGCAAAAGATGATGTAACATGTCTATTCTTAACCTCAGCTATGTCTGTAACACAGTTCTTTTTTCATGCTAAGGGACTAAGCTATGTATATTAGCTTTTTCCAGACGTAAGTCTATTTCTTTTCCTTCTTCTGCCTCTCCGTATTTTCTCAGAAATTAGGAATGTGACCTAAATGCCATTTTTTTTTTGTCCTTACTGAACTGTTGCCACATTAAACTATTTGGTATTATAGGTCTTACAGTAAGCCACAGGAGCTCACTGAAAAATAGCTTTGTTCAGTACAAAAGCAGCTCTTTCTCCAAGGGGCTTTAACAGCTGAATAGACAAGATACAGAGGGCAAGAAAAAGGACAAAACATGCAGAAGACTGAGCCCAGTGATGGTGTTCAAAAGACTGTGTTAGCTCCTTTTGTTTGCTAAATCCAGATGTGTCTTCATTAGAAGGGGAACTAGTTAACAAAAAATACGAAGACAAGGCAAGGCAAGGAGGAGATCTTCAGGTGAAAATTGTATGTTGGGAATTCCATTCCAAGGAATTTGAAGGGATTATACAGATGCTGACTCTCGGAATAGGTACAACAGTTCCTTTCAAGACTAAAAATAACTTCTGAGTTGGAGTTTGCAGTTTCAGACATATGTTTACACTGCTTCCATGCTGATGTAATGGTGGTAATCTTTCCTCAAGAAGGAGTTGATCCATGAGGGATACAAAGTTCAGATGAACTTTGCATTAGGAACTTTACATGCTTATAAATTGCAGTCTGCCTTCTAGCAGCGGTGTTGATGTCCAGTACAGGGTGGTAATAGAAGTTGTTTAGAAGATGTCAATGGCTGCAAAGGCATTGTGAAGTAGCCATAACAGCACTGTTTGGTAGTAAATCAAGCGTACTGGTCTCACACACTTACTGAATTTTCTACAGGTAGTTTCTGTGCACTGCTATAAATCTTTGTCAAATTTACCAAACCAAAATCAACAACTGACTTTATAAAAGTGCATAACGAATTGCTATTGAAGTGTTCATCACTGACTGCAAGTCAGCATTACCTGTATTCTTTCTTCTCCAAGGTTCCCTGTAAATGCCTGATCACTCCTGGCATGTGGACATCTCAGAGCACCTAATGGAAGGGAAAAGCACAGATTCCCTCCTGAGCCAAGCACACCCCTCCCTTCATGGTTACAGACTCAAGAGAAGTGCAGAAGGATATGCTTCTTAAAAGCGTGTTATCAGTCCCATGAAAAGCAATGGTGCTTACAGCTAATCACAGTTTCAGGTTCTTTGCTTGAACAAGTGTTAAGCCAAGGATTTGTCAGTTGAAATATTGAAGCTGATCACCAATACCACACTGTGTCAAGAAATAAGAAATTACTTCTCAGCAAAGACAGTGATTGACCACACAAAATTAAATTTTAAGTGTAGTCAAGAGAGTGCAAGAAGGCAACCCACAGAAGAATGTGACCTGATATAGATGAAGTTAAAACAAGTTTTGAACTCATGCATGAACAAAAATATAGTTTCATTTTTTCTAAAGCTCCGTTCTAATACTATATTTGTAATACAAAATTCACTGGTCTTTTATAAGATTGCTATAACTTTTAGAGTGAAATGCTATTTTTGCTAGTTTATAACTTTGTGTGTGCCAAAACCAAAGTATATAATCAATGAAATAGAAGTCCTCTGCAACAGAAAATGAACAAAAATAAGTAAATAAAAATAATTAATCAACAATGACAGTTAAATGAGCAATCTGAAGCCATTCCAACTATTAATCATACTAACATTTTCACCAAATAAAAATGTTTAAAGCGTAGACCCATTTTATAAAGGGAACCAACTGCCAAAGCTGACCATATGAATGAAGCAAATCAAGTTGGAACGGAATAGTGTTCATTTAATCTTTCCAAGAGAAAAATCATCTTATGTACAGTTGGCATTTCCCCAGACATTAAGTTTCTATGCTCTCCTGAGGCCAGTAGAGTAATTTTCCCAAAAATAAATACAGTATCTAAGTAAACATATTCTTATAAACTGCACCTTCAACTTCAGTGTCTCTTCATCAGTAACAGGAAAGTTCAAGATGACTATGATTACTATGGAATAGTTTAACTCAGCCAGCGTATCAAGATGAGGGTCTGCTGTTGAGAATATGGGGAGAGAAGATGAGACAAAAGTTGAGTCATCCATGACACTTCTATGAGGTTTACCCTGTAGACAAATAGATATACTCCAGTGTAAGATGCCTATTTGCCACAAGCCAGACAATGAAAACATAAATAGGACATGGAACTAAAGAAGGAATAGGGGATCTATTTTTAAATTTAGATATGGATCTGAAACAAAGTTCCTCAAGATTAAGCCAACTGTTCTGTTGGGATTTCAGTGCCTGGACATGGCTTCCTGGAGGACTTTCTCCACAACTTGTTACAGGGTTAAGCTGACTGGTCTACATCCCTGATTTGTCCTTCTTTGAGGCTGTTTCAGCCATGTTGGAAGGTGGGTGCAACACTTGCCCTGCTGTTGTTCTGTGGCAATGGAGACCAGCTTTGTAAGTACCTCAGCCAGTTCACCACGCTGCGCTCCACCTGGTCCCACAGACTTACACATGTTCAATTTATTCAAGCTGTGCCAACACTAATCACCTTTACGATGGGTAGTGTTTCTCTCCCCCCAGATTTGCTGCCAGCCACAGAGGTCTGGAAGGTCTGAGATTAGCTCCAGTGTCTATCATTCATTTCTGTAGCTGTGTTGCCTTTCCAGTCCTCCGTGGCAGAGCAACCTTTGTCAGCGTATATAAATAACATGTCTTCCTGTCTAAAGGTCATAGGATTCTCTCTTCCCTTTGTCCACTATGTATCTTCTCTCTCTCCTATTGTGTCTTTAGATTATGGGAGCTGTTCTGCCAAACGAGCTAGTTTGCGTTAGATGTGATCTATGAGTATGACCTTCAGTGTCAGTAATTGGAAAGCTATTCAAAACACCATAAATACCTCACAGTGGGGATGTCTCATGCATTGCTGCTGATGCCATGAAGATTTTTTGCCTTTTCTTTTATACCCCTGTTATACCTTTTTTGCAACTTCTGTATTCCTAGTGCTTTTTGCCTACATTCTTGGACTTGTTTGTCAGGCTGAGAGACTAAACATTTTAGAAGCTTTGTAGTTAGGGATCAGTGTGCCCCAGACCCCAAGGTCCTCTCCAGAACACATTCTGTAAACTAAGATAGAACCATCCAGAAGAAGGCTCCTTGGGGAGGGGGGCTCACTCGAGCCTCTCATTGGGGAATCTTTGATAGATATGCTAATTAGTAAAACCTATAATGTTATACCAGATCTTTGGGGTGGGCATTTTGCGGTGTGCGTTTCAGTGTATTTGACCTGGACGTGTGTTGCAGCGGGGATTACTGCAACAAGCATATTTCAAACCAGGAGTCCCGTGGAAACGACGTATATATGGACAGATTCGTGGTAGATGTTTCAGAGATGTTTATTTCTCCAGCCGCATGGCCGGGGCTCAGCTCAGGAACTCTGCAGTCATGGGACCCCAGGGTCCTTGGCCACCCCTGGGAACACAAACCAACCAATGGGAAATGAGGCTGACCAGGGACAGGGAAACCCCGTGCCTCCCCCCTCAGGGCCCATCTCCCAGGGCTCCATGGCAGGGGGAGGGACCCCAACATCTCACCCGTTTTATTTTAATAAAAGGAGAATGAAAAAAACTGGATAACAAGAACAGTTTGAAGACAAAACAAGCCACTCTCCTGAATCTTTAAATGTCCAAAAAGATTCTGTGGAACACCTTAGGGCTGACAGAAGGGAGACAGAACTCTCCGGGCATGCTTTGTGGGGAAACTGAGGCAGGAGAGGGTTTAATTTCTTCCCTCCCTCTTTTCATCCCCCCCTCGGCATCGGAGAGGAATTGTAGGGAAATGGAATTGTATAGGGAAGCCATGGGGTGAAAAATGGATTAGGAATAAACTGGGGATAGGGTAAACTTAGGAAGGGGTTCATATTGGGTATAGGGTAAAAGGGGGAAGTAGGCTGTGAGTAGGGAAATTGCTGGGATGGATATTGTTTATAATTTTGTGCATAACGGCTGCCTTTGACTGGAATACCTCCAGGCCCAGTAACATTTGCTGCTTGTAAACCCTTCTTTCCTTGCACTATATCAAATTGTACAACTTCCCCATCTCCTACACTTTGCAGGTAATTTTTAGGGTTATTCCTTTTAATGGCAGTTCTATGGATGAATAGATCTTCCCCTGTATCATCTCGTGTTATAAATCCATAGTTGTTTTTGACATTGTACCGTTTCACAGTTCCTGTGACTTTCGTGGCTACAACTCCTCCTATCACGTGCTTGCGTGTTCGTCGTGGCTGCTGGTCCCGCGTGGCCGCCGCCTCGCCGACTGCGACGTCTCGGCCGGGCCCCCGCGTTGCGGCTGCTCCGCGCTCTCCGAGCGGCGCTGCTCCGGCGCGTGTCTGGGCTCTGTGCGGCCCCGCGTTGCCATCGCTGCCGGCTCCGTGCCCTGTGAGCGGTTCCGCTCCGCAAACTCCGTGCTGCTTTGAGTGCGGCCCTGTTTCGGCTCAGCGCTGCGCTGCGCGGCTTCTTGTGTCGCTGTCGAAACCGCCGCTTCTCCCTCCGCAGGGCTCTCCGAGCCAGTCTCTCAGAGCGGCCTGCCACGCCAATGCCTGGTTCCTGGCTGCTCGTGGCCCACGGCACCCGCGGCGCCTGCGATATCGCTCCCTCACTCGCGGCCGCGTGGCCGGGGACCCCGAGACAGGGATGGGGTCCGCGATAAGGCGCGCGCTCCCGAGGGGGCCGGGCGCATCCAGCACAGGCACCTCCGCCGGCATGGCTGCAGTCATGTGCTCCCGGGATGGCGGCCGCACGATCTCGGCCACGGGAGAAGTATGATCCTCTGCTTTAGGGGTAATGGGGCCATACAAATGCTCCTCAAGAGCTTCCCCGATTATAAGGTATGCACGGAAAGCTTCTCTTTGATCCCATACTTTATCCCATATCTCGTCCCAGAAACACCCCTCACAAGATACAGGAGGTTCGATATCAAAAAGTAAGTCTCGAGAAATATAGGAGAACCTTTTGAAAAGCCAGATGAAGAAATGTTCTAGATCTCCCGGTTGCATTACTTTTTTGTTTTGTTGTTCAAGGATTCCTTTTACTTCTAGATACATTTTTTTCTGTGGCTCAGAGAGCCCCATTTCCCACGATTCTTCCATAGTCCAGAGAGAATATCCAAACCAAGATGAGAAGAGAGAGGTCTAGAGTGATTATTTTACTCACAAATCTTCCTCAGGAATTGGTGTCTTGCCCACATTCCTCCACCAGTTTGTTGCAGTGGGTATTACTGCAACACGCATATATCAAACCAGGAGTCTCGTGGAAAAGAAGTATATATGGACAGATTCGTGGTAGATGTTTCAGAGATGTTTATTTCTCCAGCCGCATGGCCGGGGCTCAGCTCAGGAACTCTGCAGTCACGGGACCCCAGGGTCCTTGGCCACCCCGGGGAACACAAACCAACCAATGGGAAATGAGACTGACCAGGGGCAGGGAAACCCCGTGCCTCCCCCCACAGGGCCCATCTCTCAGGGCTCCATGGCAGGGGAGGGGACCCCAACAGACGTGTGCACCTAAGGATCCTTAAAAGAAATACCAAGGTATAATCCCTTTTCCCCTTCTAACCATGTATGACTCTTGATTTTAAGACCAGGAAAAGGCATCACTGCTAGACAGTCATTTATTTTGAATGTTATATTCTGACCCATTTAAATTAATATTCAGGTGTTAAAATTGCATCTTGTATTCATTCTCTAACTAGTACTCTGCCTATTCATTTTCAAGAAGTTAATTTTCAGTGCTTTTGAGAACAAAATTTGTAGTTCAATATGGAAAACCAAGGGGGAAAAAATCTTGCTTATTTATTTTATACAGCAATTAAATAAAATATTTTCTTTTCAATAATCATTAATAAATTTCTGCTGCTCATTACACAGCAGAAAGCTATCTGTAACTAGAGAGAAAAATCCTTCATAAAGAGATTCTAAATGGCATAGAGAAGAAATTGACCTGAAATCTCTCTCCTAACTTCTTTTAATATGTATTGTACCACAGTGCATATACTATTGCACACACCTGCAATATCTGCCTCAAAAAAAAAAATTACAGTTTATACCACATGCAGCAGGTCTTCCTTTTACAGGGCTCCATATATTTACTCCTTGCAGCTAAATTACTCTTTGTATGGAGCCAGACTATCAATGCACTTTTGTTTGTGTCTGTGATTATGTCAAACTGCCTATTCTGAAGATGGCATACTAAGGTCATTTTGTGAGTTTCAGGATATTATGATACTAAATAAAATATTTCTGACAAGTGATTTTAAAAAAAAAATTCAGTCCCCATCACACCCCAAATCAAATTTTGCTTCAGTTGGAAGCAAAAACAAAAACAAAGAAAAAACAAACAACAACAAGAGTTTGCATTTCTGCTAACTATGTCATGTGCGGTTACATACCTGAATGTGGATTTAGTTCACGTTCTTCATGATCTTCATGTATGCACAATTACAGCAAACTCCTGGATGTAAAGGGACAAACTTTTACCATACCTTTCTTCATATTTTTCATGCAATGAGAAGCACTATTCATGCTTAAAATGAGTTTAATGAGTCAGGAGTTATAAAAAGCAGAATTTTTTGCCTGCACCTCCATTGAACTTGCTGGGCTGCAGAGGTCCTTCCTTTATATTGGACAATGTCCTAAAATGAACTAACACACATACACAAGTTCTACACTTAAAGCAGTTTTGTTGCTTTAGAAAATCTTTACTTACTTACACAGGCAAAGTGAGATCGTAGGAGCCTGACACTTTAGAAGCTATCTGTGGTAAGTTTTTTGAATCATACATTCAACATTTACCAGAGTCATCATTCAAATTTGAAAATGACCTGTGCTAACTCCTGGCCAAGAAACTGGGCAGGAATCTGAGGAAAAAAGGCAATATCTACTACAAATGAAAACCTGTTTTATGTGAGTGGAGAGAAAAAATTATAACTCGGGTAGGATGGTATCATTTGCCATAAGAGGACACTGTATAAATGAGATGTTTCTTTGCTTTGCAGCAAAGATTAGCCAGAAAGGTTTTACAGCTATTGAATAGAGAACAATATCATCATCCTTATAGGACATACACACTGAGATATGTACACAAAATTTGTGGCCTCATAATAGTCTAAGCACAGAAGGAAGATGTCATTCTTTAATGTCCATATAATAGCACTGGGAGTCTGGGCTGTTGCCATGACGAGTGGCATGGAGACACCCACGTGTGAGAAGAACTACAGAGCAGGTAGTGCTGCAAAGTGGCAAGATGAATCTTACTGCATGAATATTGCAACTAATCCTGTAATTTGCCTTTAGAAAAATAGAACAATCAGGAGAGGATGAGGGAGAGGAAGAAATAGTTCACATAAAAAACACTACAGCCACAGAAGTATCCAAATACTGTACTATGAATGTTTATGGACAGAAGTTCTGGTTAATGAAACTAAGGAGAGTACCTTTCTTTTGCAGTCTTCATCTTCCATACATAGTGAAAACTGTTCCTTAACCACAGCTGAGATGTAAAAGCAGGAAAACCAGTGTTGTCAAGAGTGACTTCAAGTCAAGGGGTCTTTGCTGGATGTGTTAAGTAGCCAAGAGCAGACAGCATGAGATAACTCTCTACCTGGGCATTATTACTCCTGGATGAAATGAGCAATGGCTTACCTAAAAAGATGCCAGTGTTCTTAATTTAGTTAGATCTCAGTTATGAGAACAGAACACAGCACTAACCCATTATCAGCATACCTGAACCCTGAAGTAGTCACTTTTAGCCATTGTGAAGCAACTGTTGATAACTGACAAAGCACATATGTTTAATGAGGAGTGTTCTAAAAAAAGGCAGGAATGGTTCATGAATGTCCCATGGGGTAACCCATAAACCACAATTCAAAGGACAGGAAAAAGGGTTATTCTGGGTAGGAGGCCAGTGTAGTTTAAAGGAGGTTTTGAAGGCCTATTGAAACAGAGTGAAAGCTAGTATTGAGGGGACTGGAGTACAGGTACATCTCCATCTAGATAGCTCTGGCAAAAAAAAAAAAAGAAAAAAAAAGAAAAAAAAGAAAAAACAAAACATAATGCAAAAATGTTTTACAGACATTTGTACACTGTATGTGGAAAGAAGCATGAGGTTGTATATATCCCAGATGCTTTTGCTGCTGTAACAGCAAGTTTGCCATGTGTAGCAAGGAAAGATGTAAAGGAACATCTGTTGAGATTATACATTTGCAAATCAACAGGCCCAGATATCTGACACCCAAGAGCTCCAAGAAAACCAGCTGGGAGCTTTCAGAACCATGTATGGGAAACTGAAGAAATTCCAAGTGATTGGATAACTACAAATGTAGTTCCAATATTTAAACAGAATAAAATTAATAATCTTGGGAACTGCAAATCAGTTAGCCTAACTTGTAGAAGGGCTAAAATAAATTTAAATAGATTCATGGATACGTGCAAATAAAGATAATTCTGGAATTTAAGTAAGCCAGCTTTGTCCAAAGACAAAGGTCTTGTCAGAAATAAATTTGTGGTCTTTATTGACAGCAATACAAATCTGGTCTCCAAAAGAACTGACATAGTACATTTGAAAGACAGTACATTCCAATGGTTCTCAGTCAGTACTTGACTTATTACTTTATGACATTTTCAATATTGCATTATACACTAACAGCAGGATAAAAATTAAATTACTTGAAAACTGTCTTGTTGACAGAGCTCAACATACAATTTTGAAGGCTAATATGTAAAAGAGAAAGGATTAATAATATGAAAGTTCTTGGACCAGTGCTAGCAAGTATTTTTAGCTTCTAAAATCTTTCTGGTAAAAATAAAATTTAGAAAAAAACTTCATGACAGTAAGTACTGAGAACAAGGAACTGACATAAAGCATTCTGGATCATTTTCTGAAATTATTAGAATACAACCAGATGTGTTCAATGAAACTAAACAAAAAGTATTACCTCTGGGAACATACTATGTGAGCTATGGAGTGGGGTGCATTGATTTCAGAGCAGGAAACAATGATGTAAAATCAGATGTATGGGACTGCTGCATGGGAAGTGCTCAGCTCACCTCCTGTAAATAAATCAGGATGGGAGCAGTTTGTTGATTTCCTAATCATACATAAATAACCAGTCATCAGTGAACCATGTATCAGTGTCAGTATGCAGCACAAACCACAGAGCTTCATGTGGAGATGCCCATGCTCTGGCTGTGCTGGAACCCTTGCAGCTGCCAGCACCCACTGAGGCAGCACTGTGGGCAGGTGCCCTGTATACACCCCAAGGAGGGGTTCCCCCTTGCCACCCCCATGTCACCACCCCTGTGAGGTCTCAGCTGGATGAAGGCTGTCTCTGCCCCATGGGCCACAGGCAAGACATCATCCTCAGATGCTGTGGGACAACACTTGGCTATGCTAACCATCATTGCTCCTCCTCTCACTCCAAAGCCTCTGCCAGCACCCCCTTCCAGGCTTTAATGTTCCTGTGGCATTGGTTCATGATGCCTTAATTTCTTTTCAAAGTCGCTAGAATTCACTGAATGCTCTCTCATTTGCTTATTTTCATCCTGCTCTTTAACATAATCAGTTTAATGTGTATTTCCTGTCAGTTTGGGTGTCCCATCACAGATACTGTTACCCCCCCCCCCCCCCCCCCCCCCCCATACTAGGCAGTGTTATCAGGGCATTTTGACACAGATTTTTTCAGGGATTTCAAGAATAGCGTAAAAATAACTTAGAACTGTAAATGATATTTTGTCAGTTGTGCTTAAGGCAGCCGGATGGCAGATGTGGATTAAACATTGAGAGAGTTGTCCAAAGGTCTTAGCGAATGGACACTTCATTGGAATTTTTGAGCAAAAATGAGCATAATGTTTTAAAATACTTAGTTTGTTTTCTGTCTGTGTCAGGGAAGGCAGAGTTGAGATAGGTGGCTAGGAGAATCTAGCTAGCTCTACAATATAGCATTCATGACTATAGAACCCAATAATACTTATTAATAAATTAAGCTCAGAGAGGTAGTAGCAATTGCATAGGATGACTTATAAACGAGGAGAATTTTGATTAAAAATTTTTGTCTCACCATACAGCATCAGACATTGATCACAGCATGCTAATCCTAAATCTGAGGACTGCAGAATCTTTCGAAAGTTGGATCAATGTCCATCTGTGGATACCGAAGCCTCTCAGGTGCCTGACTGAAGTATGCTGCACAAAATTTACATTGATCACTGCTTCTATTTTTTTTGGAGAGAAGTTTTTTCCTTCACAAACTTTCTCCTCCTTCTGTAGCCTAATTTACCATTCACTGGTGATCTGAAATCTTGCATGTGACTCACTGATATCATTTGTATTGGTCTCACCTTTTTGTCACTATTAATGAAATATCGGTCTCTTTCAGTTTTTGCTAATTTCTACCAAAACTTTGCCAAAGAGTGCTGCATTTTTGTCAAATTACCTAGTCTTTTAAACAGAAATTAAATTTAAGAAGCTTTGGAGCTTTTCTTGATATCAATTTTTGGAAAAATTTCTACAAAACCATTAAAAAGGCTTAAAATCAGAAAATAATTAAAAAATCTTAATGAAAAAATAGGCTCTATTTCTTATGTCATGAAAAAAATATTAGGAAGCTTGAAATCTAAATCAGAAGAAGAAACTGCTTGATTTCACTTAAATAAGTACAGATGGTCAGAGTGAGCATTGTTTTGTAAGAAAAGCTTTGCTAAAAAATAGTGATAAAATACTGTTTACATTATGATAGTGGGTGGCTTTTTATATTAATTATGTGAGAGCATATCCTCATTTGAGAAATGACCAACAGCCCATTAAAAATTAGAAGCCTTGCATCAGTCTCAAAATCATTTGACATAAATGGCAATAATCATTATTAACTCTGCAATATTATTTTGTATTATGAGTAACAAGGTTTGAACAGGGAAATGCCAAGAAGAAACCAGAGATCTCATGAGCTCTATGAATATAGTGAATTTTAACAGGGAGGGCAATTGCAGCAGATAGCAGACAACAAAGAACAGGATAACTGTTGCTGCCTGTTCCGAGCTTCCCTTCCCCCTCCCCAAGACACTTGCCTTTGCCATGTGCTCCTGAACTCCTTTGTTCCAAGCGCGGGCAAAACCAAATGTAACTCAAACTCTTTAACAGAGTGTCTGATTGGCTGGTCACCCCGGGTCTGCCCCCAGTACTCCCCTTTCCCCTTCTCCGAATAAAAGAAAGGCCCAAGAGGGGGCCCATTCTCTGTGGCTTTGCAATCCTTCTGTGAGCATCTGTGTGTTTCTGTTTCTGTTTGAAAGCTTCTAATTGCAGGATTTTGGCAAGCTGAAGACTATATTTCTCCCTCTTTGCTTCTACTGGTGGTATCAGCTTTGCAGCTACTATTTGTCGCTTTTACAGCTACTGAAATGCTGGATTGCCCGTGCTACCTCTCTAGGCTGCCCAAGGCTTTCTAAGGCATTGAACTACAAGCCTAGCCGGTAAAAGCTGTGAGTATTTTTCCACAGATAACTAATCAGCAGGGTAAACAAACCATTTGAAAGCAGAAGGAAAAAAATAGATTTTTACAAATCAATAAGCAATGCTGGAGTGAAATTGTATAAATTTCTGATTTTTAGTCTTACACTTTTAGCCAAGTTTAGATAGATCATGCCTTAAAATATTTCTTTTAAATTTTGCTCTAGAGAAAAAGAATTTACATGAGTAGCAATTCTGTATTAACTAAAACTATATGTGAAGTTATATGATTAGTCTGCAGCATCCTAGTGAGTTGAGAACTTTTAATCTTAGCAAATAGAGCTTCAGAGCCATCATTGAAATATTTCACATCAGAATTATCATCTATTGAATTCCTCTCCCTAAATCCCAAAACCATAGATAAGCAACCGATGGTGCATTTCTTCCTATTCACTTACATTTCACTGTAAATTATTGAGGTTTTCCCTTATTCCAAATTTATGTTTAAGATTCACTTTACTATCTTTTGCTCAATCAATCATCTGTATGCCATCATATTCCTTATTAATTACCCTATAAATGCACCTTTAATTCAAATTCGTTGAAATTTACATCTCTCTTTCTCATTCTTCAGATATTCATTCTTTGTATTCTCCTGTCTCTTTTTAGAGGGATAGCTTCTCACCCAAAATAAATTTTTGCAGTCCTAGTTTTCTGGTATTTTGTAAGATAAAATGGAAAAGACTTCAGGTTTCTGTGCTTTTTCCTGTTCTAATTTTAAGAACTCAGTTGTTTGTGCTATATGCTGTGCTATAATCTATAAGCAGCCCACACAGAGTTCCTGAAAACTTTAGTCTTCATCAATGCTAGGATTTTTAGATCCTTTCTCTGCAATGAACATAAGAGCAAAACTAAGTCTGCCTCTACACTGCTGTGGAGTCCCAACACTGGATCGTATTAGCTGACATTAACAATTGGGAATCTAAGGGATATTGGAGGTAGGATGCCTGCATCCATTCAATCTCCCCAGAAGATCTCAAAGCCACTTAATAACTATTCCAGATGGTTTTCCTCCTCTGTAGTACTCTTTGTTTCAATTTAGGTGACAATATAACTATAATTCAAATTCAACCAAATTCATCAGCAACCCTGATCTCCTGTTCTATGCGATCTGAAGAGACTTGCTGTGGGTGGCTCACGTGGAGAGCATGAATAGCCTTGGACCTTGTGCCTCTGCAGTGGTTTAAAAAAATGGCTAAGAATTAAACCCCAAATAAGCTGCTCCTCCTTCCCTCCAGCCCCCTTCAGAGAGATAGAGACTATGGTTGAGAAAATAATTTACTGAAAACAAACAGCAATGGAATGAGAAACAGGCAGTAACAGCAACAATATTAATAACAAAAGTATACAAAAGAGAAAGTGGTTTACACCAAAAAGGTGTTCACCACCTCAGCTCAGTTCTGTGTGGTCACCAAAACAAAGACAAAATGGTGGATGCTCTCCCCAGCTTCCCTGCCCTAGAGCCCAAGACAAAGAAGAGTGATGGACAAACACCCAAAAAACTGTAATTTTCTGAGTAGCATTGCCTGATTTCCAGACCCACTGGGCTCGGCTGAGGTCGGCAGGATTCGGCTTGGCTCACCTCCACCACTCCATTCCCTGCAGTTTCTTCCCACCGCAGTGCTGCAGCACACACGCACACCACTGGGCTTGACTGTGTTTGCCGCTGGGGTTGCGTTATTCCTGAGGACAGGAAGGGATGGGCAGTGGTGAGAGAGGTCCACACCGTTGGTCCCAGCAAGCTCCCCAAGAGAGAAATGGGACAAAATGGCACCTCTCCCAGGGTGTGTTCACCTTTTCTTCAGCCCAAAGCCATGCCACCAATGATGATTTTAGTGGTATAGAATAGCAACCTACAATCACTACCACACAGATAGAGGCTCTGCGCCCTACTTGGCACTCACCAGCAAAACTAGGACAGTCACTTCTCAGGTCACTTCTACTCAATGGAAGCAGCCAATCAAGCCATTTTTGAGGAAGCAGTCTCAGGTTGCACAAGGGGACATTTAGATTGGATGAAAATTTCTCCACTGAAAGGTTTGCCAAACATTGAAACAGGCTGCCTAGGGAAGTGTCAGAATCACCATCGCAGGAAGTGTTAGAAAAGTGTGTCAATGTGGTGCTTAGGGACATGGTTCAGTGGTGGACCTGGCAGTGTTAGGTTAATTGTTGGACTCAATGGTCCTAGAGGTCTTTTCCAACCTTAATGATTCTAAGATTCTATAAATATACTAAGAAAAGGCCAGGATATCTAAACAGCAACATTTCACCTTCCCACCCAGATAGTGGTTACAATTTTGTGTCAAAGAGAGAGAAGTATTCCAGGCAGGATTACATCATCCTGTGGAAATGAGATGACCGGGAATAGGTCCAAAACATCTGTCTATCCTCAACAGTATCCCCAAGGTCATAAAAGAGTTCACTAACTGTAGCAGGGCAATAGGCAGGATATGTGTTTTCTGGCACACAGCACATATTACTGCTTGTATCGCAATGATACTCAGTCATACTCCAAGTCTCTGTTAAACATCAAAAGAATTTCTTACATCACAATAGATTGGACTGGCTGAGTAGCTGATACCAGTTTCTGGAACCTAGGTGGCTTCAGTACCACCAGTGTAACTTTATTTCATTGTGAACACTTTTATATACATGTATGTTCCATTTTTAAGTTCTTAGTTAAAATATTCCTGGCTGATACCTGTCTAAATAATCTTTAAAAGCCTGTAACAAAGTAGACAAGTATTACACAACCTTTTTAGGCAATCTGTCTTGGTATTTCACTATTCTTAGAAAGTTTTTCCAAATGTCTAGCCTAAGTCTCTTTTGCTGTATTGTAAGGCAATTATTTTTTACACAATAATGTTGTTCCACTGCTAGTATCTTCCCTTTTCCCTTTCATTGTGCAATAGCTTTTTTAGTATTTGAACTCTGTTATCATATCCCAGATCAATCTTCCCTTTTCTAGACCAATCAACCAAAATATTCACATCTTTCCTCCTCCACTATATTTTCTAGCCTCCACCTATGTTCACTGATCTTCTCTTTAAGGCCAATATACACCTTAAAAGATAGTCCCCTAACTGAAGACAGTGCTCCAGCTAAAGTGGTGCTAATGAGCAGATGAACAGAAGAATTTCTTCAGATGTCCTTCAAAAGGCATGAATTATTATACAGTCTGGTGGGATTCAGTTTGTCTTTCTTACTACATGCAGTGATGCTGCTTTTTCATGTCCAACTATGATCCACTACAACCTTGGGATCCTTCACTGCAGAATCACAAGGCAACCAGTTGTTTCATATCTTGCATTTACATAGTGGACATTCCTGGCTAAATATAGAGCTCTTTGCTTATTCTTACTGAATCACATCCTATTTTTCTCATATCTCCTCTCCAATTTGTCAGGGTCCTGGCTAAATACTGGCCTTGTCCTCTATTGCATTGTTCCAGCTTCGTATTGCCTGCAAATGTAATAAGGATATTCTTTCTTCCATAGCTCATGTCATTAATGAAAATGTTAACTAATGCCAGAAATATTGCATAGTCCTGGACACAGAGCAAAAATTCCTTCTTTATTTGAGTGGATTGACAGTCACCTTCTTCTGCCTTCTGTCAAGGATAAATCACCAGGATAAAATAAGCTAAATATTGCCTGTATTGACTGCTATTAGCAGTGAACCATACAAAATCTCCTAGGCAGGACTTTTGTTTTACACTTGCCTAGCACTTGCACTATATCTCAGCACCAAGGGCCCTGAATTAAAACTTCTACCTTTCTTAAACCCATTATCAAGATTTGCATACCACACCAGCTGGACATCTTTTCCATTCCTGAGATCTGAATGCCTGTGTGGCTGGTTTGGATATCTAGACTAGACACTGAGATTTTTTCTTCCTGTGCTTCAAGGAAATATTTTCTCTGCTTCTTTTCTACCTAGGCATACCTCAACATGTCTAAGCCTTCAGTTAAACAGTTGTGGATTTTTATATATTAGCTTTTGCTCTCCAAGTTCACTGGCTTCTTCAAATTGTGGCTCAACAGGTCAAACTACCTTTAAAAACTAATCAAAGCAGACAAAGCTGCTTTGCAATTGGTCTGCTTTTCTTCTCTAGAATAAAATACCATCTATTCAGACATTACAACCCACTATATAATTACAAAATTATTTTGTATTTTCTATTTAAAGAATCCAGGGGCAAAGGAATTCCAGAAGGATTTTCAGGAAAGAGTGAATTCCAGTTTTCTAAGAATAGATCTCAGAAAGCTCAGGTAAAAATATTTGATGTAGAGCAGATTCTGCTTTCTCTACTGCATAGATTTCCATTCTTTATATTTTTTCTGGTATTTTGAAGTGAATGTATGTGTATGTATAACTATATAACCAAAGGCTTCTGTCTTTTGTTTAAATAATGCCCACCAATTTTACTGACGCTGTGGCTCTTGTGTGTGCTTCTCTCTGGCATCTAGATCAAGATAAGCTTTCCTCCTTGAATTAGTTGAAATTTCGTCACATTTGTTGTCATTTACATATTTAATAACATCCTAAAACTTTTCTACTCATCCTAGTCCTTCCTCACCACTTCTTTTCCCACTCTGCCAATGAGTCACAATTTAACTTAAACAGTAAATACCTGTTCTACCAATACTGCATTAAATTTGTTATTTCTCATTTTTTATCCCCAACCTGTTTAGCTGATAGAAGCTGAGACAATTCCAGTGTTGTGAGATGCTGGCATTCATGTGAGGATTTATGCAGCTCTGAAAAACACATGGAGATTCAAAAAGTACACATAGGGACAATGGTTGGTGAAAAACTCAAAATGAGCTGGCACTGTTTCCTCACAGCTCAGAAAGATAACCAGGTCCTGGGCTCCGTTAAAAGGAATGTGGCCAGCAGGTTGGACAAGGTGATTATGCCCCTTTACTCTGCACCTGGAGTGCTGAGTCCAATTCTGGTACAGTTCTGGTACCCCCCACATAAGAAGGACATGGAACTGTTGGAGCAAGTCCAGAGGAGAGAGACATGAAATTGATAAGAGGGTGGAAGCACTTCCCTACAAAGACAAGCTGGGAAAGTTGCAGCTGTATCTGAAGGGGTCTGTCAGGAAGCCCAAGAAGGACTCTTTGTCAGGAACTGGAGTGATAGGACAAGAAGTAATAGGTACACATTGAAAGAAGAGAAATTTAGGTTAGATATTACAAAGAAGATCTTTGCTGTGAGGGTGGTGAGACACTGGAACAGGTTGTCCAGGGAGGTTCTGGATGCCCCAACCCTGAAAGTGTTCAAGGTCAGTGGATAAGGCCTGGAGCAGCCTGGCATAGTGGGAGGTGTTCCTGCACATGGAAAGGGAGGTTGGGACTAGATGATCTTTGAGGTCCCTTCCAATCCTTAACATTTTATAATTCTATGATTCTGTATCAAACTACAAGAGGATAATCCCAAACCATAATCAGCAGTTCAGACTACAGCAAAAGCCTACTTTGTGATGAAACAGGATATTAAAATTTTCACCTGAAAGTTTATGGCCCGGGAGACCAAATGTCCAAGATGTTTGTCCTATTGAAAGAAGGACTTTACCAGCATCTGATAAGCAAATAGTATAAATGACTTGATATCCAGAACCTGGCTGTGGACCAAATCATGATAAGAATATTGACAAGATATATGATATTCAGCAGAACAGAAAAGTGCAATCAGAATTTTTCACAGCAGATGGGTTTGGTGCTGAAAGATTCAGAAAAGAAAGGAAGTTTTAAACAACTAATGACTCCTTCCACTCCTCACAACTTAACGTGACAAGGGATTCATAATGAGATGAACCATACAGGATTGCAAAGAAACCTGGAGGTGGCTGCAGATTTATTGGCCTCGAGCAGCATGAGCAAAAGAGAGGAAATGTCAGACAAGTGAGAATGGATTCAGAAGAAAGTCTAAAACTGAGATGGCTGCCAAGCAATTTCCACAAGAGAGAGCAAAAGTGGAATTACTGGAGGGGTTCATACAGGTGGGAAAATCCCACAGGTGATAGCTAGCACACAAAAAGGAAAATTCTTTTCTTGATTCAACTTTACAGACTTAGATGGAGAATTCAGAAACTCAAACAGCATGCTTTACATTTATGGGAAAAAAAGGATAGCATGTTCTGAAATGATACCCCTGCGACTTTTCGTGCATATTCGCTGGTTCCTAGCACAAGGTCCAAGACAGCTGTGATAGACATACATGCTGGATACCAGAAAAGAAGGGGTGATTTACATAAAGCACTCTGCACCTAAAATGGAGTGCGTGGTTTGAATTTAAATTCAAGTGAGTGTTACAGGTCTGACAGACCCTGTATTTCAGACTGAGAAATTTTCCAGTGTCTGAAACACAAGAATCAGGAGTTGTCAGTCTTAAGCCCTTCTCATAGAATCATAGAATCATCAAGACTGGGGAAGACCTCCAAGATCATTGAGTCCAGCCTTCGACCAAACATCACCATGCCTAATAAAACATAGCTCTAGGTGCCATGCCCAGTTGTTTCTTGAACACCTCTAGGGATGATGATTCCAGCACTTCCTTGGTAGGCCATTCCAATGCTTAACCACATTTTCAGTGTAGAAATTCTTCGTTGTGTCAAATCTGAACCTCCCCTGTCACAGCTTGAAGCCATGTCCTCTTATCCTGACACTACTTGCCTGGGAGAAGAGGTCAACACCCACCTGGCAACAGCCTCCTTCCAGACAGTTGTAGAGAGTGATAAGGTTTCTCCTGAGCCTCCTTTTCCTCAGGCTAGACAACTCTAGGCCCCTCAGACACTCCTCATAAGAACTGTGCTCCAGACCCTTCACCAGCTTTGTTGCCTTTCTCTAGACCCACTCCAGCATCTTACTGTTCTTCTTGTAGGGAAAGACCCAGTACTGAACACAAACGTGCAGCCTCACCCGTACTGAGTACAGGGGGACAATCACTGGTCCTGCTGGCCACACTATTGCTGATACAGCAGGATGCCATTGGCCTTCTTGGCCAACTAGGCACACATTGGCTCATGTTCAGCTGCTGTCACCAGCACCCCCAGGTCCTTTTCCACTGGGCAGCTTTCCAACCACCAGCCTGTGGCACTGCAGGGACTTGTTGTGGCCAAAGTGCAGGTCCTGGCAGTTGACATTGTTGAACCTCATACAGTTGGCCTTGGCCCATGGATCCAGCCTGTCCAGCTCCCTCTATAGAGCCTTCCTGTCCTCCAGCAGATCAACACTCCAGCCCAGCTTGGTGCCACATGTGAACTTACTGAGGGTGCACTCGATCCTCTCATCCAGATCATCAGCAAAGACATTAAAAAGAGCTGGCCCCAATAATGAGACCTGGGGAACCCCATTAGTGACCAGCTGACAGCTGGATGTGAATCCATTCATCTCCAGTTTCTGATAGCTTTTTACCCAGCAAAGAGTGCATCTGTTCAAGCTGTGGGCTTCCAGCTTCTCCAGGAGAATGCCATGGTATCAAAGACTTCACTGAAGTCCAGGTAGACTACATTCACAGTCTTTCCCTCATTTACCAGGCAGGCCACCTGGTCATACAAAGAGATAGGTCGGTCAGGCAGGACCTGCCTTTCCTAAACCTAGGCTGGCTGGGCCTGATGCCCTGGTTGTTCCCTGCAGGAAAAGATGTTTAAAAGCATTATATTGCATTTATTTCTAAGTAAAGGCACAGTTGATCAGAATATTCTGTAGAACAGCTAGCGGAGACTTTCCATCTCCCTTGCAGAAACTGTGTAGCTCTGCAGAAATAAATAAGAAACAGAGATACAAAGTGGAAATAGAAGAGTACTCAGTGATGAGAATACTCTCTGGGAATTCTTAAGTTTTTATGGCATGATCTTTGCATCAAAGTCAGTAAATAAAAGTCAGTAAATAAAAAAACCCAGAAGAATATCACTTTGCAAAGTTTTACTGTACTTAAGGCACATACTAAACTCTTACACTTTAGTATGGCAGAGCAGAAGCATTAATTAACACAAATACTGGCACAGCTGCTCCTCTTTCTTATATCTTGTGACTTGTCAACATCCAGAAAATTCAAAGGGAACTCGAGGTTAGTTTCTTGCAGATTTTTTGCTCTGAGATAAATTACAGTTAGCTGCTTGCAGAAAGTATCTGTGCCAAGCGGAACAGTGTTGTGGAATAGCAGGAAGTCAACAGAAAGACAGTTAAGCTATTGTGGTTTTATGGAAGGGTTTTATATAGATAAAATATGGCCAACCTATAAGCATTTTTGTGAAATGCATGTTGCATTTTAGCTCTTTGTTTATAGTGCTATGACTGATTTCAATTAATTCTGGCAACATGAAGACAATTTATTCAGACTTATATAGAGTTTCAAGCTGGCTGCCAACTTCTCTTCTTTTTCTTCTTAAAAAAGAATTTACCTTGAATTTCATACCCTAAAACATTCCTTTAGAGAGCTACATAAGCAAAAAGACATACTGATTTTTCTAAGACTATGGCAACAGATACCTTTAAACAAGGTCTTTTTCTTTGTGAGTTCCGGCATACCAGTGGTTTTTTTTACTTTGGTAAGTATCTTTTCCAGGCTTAAATACACTTCAACTAACTGTGTTGTAGTAAGAGACTGATAAGTAAAAAATTCAGCAAGGTTGACTTTGTATAGCTTACAAGTTGGATTTAGTATTCAAAAAATATTTGACCTATTCCAGGTCAAGTGCATTACACAGGTGTTAGTTTAAAAAAGAAAAATCCAAAACCAGCAACAAAAGAAACAAGCAAACAAAAAACCAAAGCAAAAGGAAACCCTGAAACCCAGCCCCCCTAAGCTTTAAAAAGCAAAACCACAGAAAATCAGGGTTCTTCATGTTATAATAGTGTATTTCCATCCACTACTTTTACATGAGTTCAAGTTTACCCAGGTGCACTAAATTTCACTAACAAAGTTTGATTTTCTTCATGGTGGCAATGATACCCAGAACAACATCACTGATGAGAAAATCAGCAGAAATCAATCCCTGATCTAACTGCTTAAGACCTCCACTGTGATTTCTGTGCTCCCTAATTTTCCTCCTGACAACACAACTCCTTGAGAGTTCTCCTGAAGATATTTCTTTTCAAACTCTGGCTCACATTCATCTTTGCAGAACTGTATTATGTGTGTTAATGAAGTCCAGAGAATTTATATTAATAGCTGGATGGGAGCATCTGGAATGTTTGTTATCATGTCAAAGATGCTTTTGGATTAGTTCCACATAAATCCATGTGGCTTTAAAGCCCATTTCCCTGTGGTCTTCATCCTTTCTTTCAAAATATATTCTACTACACAAAATACAGTTTCCTCTTAAATATAGATATTTGAATTAATTTCTTTCCTAAACAGTTAGCTAAAGTGTCTATTAAGCACAGATGCAGATATTTCTTATATTTTACAAGATCTTGAGAATCTGGTGATAGCATTCATACTTCTCATGAGTAAATTCTTACTGTAAAGACAAAGATTGTAGGGAATAAAAGTAGTTTCATTTAAGTTCTGCAAAAGGTAATAGGAACCACTATAGTTACAGATTTCATAATGTTTGAAACAATAAATTTGAGATCATGTGAGCTTAAGAAAAGCTCTCAACCAAACCTCCGAAGACATGTAATAAAATCACAAGAGTTGGCAACAATCTTGGTCTATCTCATAAACTCTAGATAAATATGAACAGATGTCAATAGTGTAATTAATTTTTTAAGTTAATTTCCCAGTGAATAACTCTGAGAATCAGAATTAGACACATACCCCTCAAAATCTAATTGATTTTTAAAGCGACTCAAAAATACTTTGAAGGGTTTCCCCTCTGAGATTTTTCTAATTATGCTTTCATGTTCAGAAATTCTTCTTTTTTTTAATATAGTCACCATATGACTATATGAAATATTCGCTTTATCAATAATAAAGGAGAAGAGCTCTCCTAAGGAGAAAACTGTGAAGATAAGTGTAAACAGGCTCCTATCTAATATATAGTGGAAAATTCCCTAAAAGTAAGGGAAATAAAATTCTGCTTTAATCACAGCAATTTTAAGTGTAACTTAGAGATGTGGTTAAAAATCCAGAACTTTTTAAGGAAGAGAAGCTAGAGATACAATAAAGAATTAAAATAGAAGAGAACCAGAAGAAATCAGGAACACACTACAGAAGCCACTGGAGCCATTTTCTGAAACCTGTTGTGCCATTGAGGTTTTCTTCACTGGGATCTGGAGGGCATTCATTTTTAGGAACAGGCAATAATCCAAAGACAAGTTATTGTAGCATTATGTAATAATTTTACAATATTGTAGATAGATATTGTAGCATTATGTAATATCAAAAGTAGGGAATATTCTTTGATTTAACTGTCCCAGCATTTCAATCATCATTACATAAAAAAATGCTTTCACTATTTTCCATATGCTTACCTCTATCATATGTTTTTAATAGTTTTTTCTCATCATGGTGCTTCTCCCAAAGCAAGGAGCTACACAACTAGAAAAAAAATCATCATTTCAAATTTAATGAAAATATGAATTTTAAAATATGTGTCTGAATGTCATCTTTTTGTGAGACTAAAAGGATAATCTTGGGTAAACAAAGAAAATCAAAGGGTGGAAAAACTATTAAGATTTAATTTCCTCCAATATTTGTCTGATAGATCAGACCAACATGGGATCTGACCTCAGTTAGGCTGGATTTTATCAGATAAATGACTACCAAATAAAAAAAAAGAGAACGTGCCCATCCACTGGGGCATCTCTGAGACCTAAAAGAAACATTCAGAGCAACTACATAAAATAACTCATAACTGGCAAAGTTTCTGTCAGCATTATTTGAAGCCAAAGAAATTTAGGAAGGGCTGTGCGTTCAGTAGAGCATTTATGTGCTTGAGATACCCTGAACACCTGTAGTTTCTGGCCTTATCTAGTTATCACGTATTACCATCTTTTGCAATGATTTAAACTCCCTCTCCAACCTGAATTTGCAGAACAGAAAATCACTAATGCAATCGTGTCTCTTGTGCTGTCTCATACGTGAGGTGTGTTCACAGCGTATTACTCTGAGATCAACTGAAAAACCCATGAAACATTTCCATCTTTCAGGCAGCATGGAGAGTTGATCTTCTTACAAGACTTATATTTTGTATCTGGGATCTATTTTGTCTGAACTACTAAACTACAGATTGTACTGGAAAACATTCACTTTCCATACCTCTTTTTGATGCTGGAGCCATGGACAGTCAAAACCACAGTGGCAATGGGGGCTTGACTTAATATTGTAATGACTCAGGAGCTTTGTTGGAAAGGTGGAGAATTGTGGTTCCAGTCATTGTTCTCTTCAGCATTTCTGGGTTTTATCCAGAGATGATCTGAAATGAAGTGCACAAACAGTTCTGGGCACATGGCCCAGGAGTCAAGCTTTTCCAAAAGCAGAGTTCTCTAAGCACTATGACTCACAGCCAGTCTGTTCTTCTTAAGTACTCCTGTCTGTAGCATAGCCCAGCGTCACCCAGAGTGAGGATTACTTGCTATGCAAAATGTTGGGTAATCAGTGCATTTCCTGGCCTGGAAGACAGGTCTCATGCTTTCTGGAAAAGTACTTGTCAGAGAAGTATCTAAAAATTCTTAATTAGATACTGAAATCTGCCCACCTAAATTCTGTAAGTAGTTTCACACTGTGAAGTATAGTTTGCTAGGTTGTCAAAGTTCATACAAAAAGTGAGTTTTGGGTACAGCTATTTTGAGATTTGGGGGGGTTGCTGACATCACATACTAAACCACAAGAGGCTAATTTCTTTGTATATAGGAATTATGCCCCTCAGTCATGGTAGGCAGCAGAAGAAAAAAATACCACACCTAGGGACACTACTTGTTTCAGGAATTTCTGCATATTATTATAACCACTGATTTATAAGTTTCATGCCTTAACAATATCACCTTGCAAAACTGCATGTGCCATTTTCAGCAGCTTTCCATCAAAAAAAAAAAAAAAGGTTTGTTCAGAGACATAACAATAAAATCATACTCAAGAAAGCAGAATAACCACTGGAAAATGAAAATTAATTTTTTTGGAATCAATGTCAGCTATAAAAGGTGTTATATAGCTAGGTTTTACCATACTTCAAATGCAAATTCATGTGTCATGGTGAATAAAGTAACTGCACAGGTTCGTCTCTCCTATGACCTATGTTATCATTCATTACTGTACATCTCTTAGACAAAAAATGGTTAAATAGTTATGCTACTTGATAATGTCAGCCAGACTTTTCCTTTAAGCAGACTTTTCAACCACCTCTCCCATATTCCATTTTCCACTTGCACACAGCAAGTCTCTGACCCTAGGAGAATCCTTTGTGCCTGTGGTTATGTGGATGCCACACCTAAGTGAAAGAAACATATAAAAAATTTCCTGGATCTGTAACAAAAATTCTCTTTTGAGAATGCCTGGAAATGATAATTAAGAATAGGCCAGAAAAGAATCTTTCATTGTAACAAGTTTGAATTTCACTGTTTCAAATAAAAAAGCCTGCTGGAGACCACAATCACATCCTTCCAGTAACACTAAAAGAAAGAACGATTAAATACTCCTTGTTGAGAAAAAAATAAAAGGATATAATGAAAGCCAGGGCCCAAACTAAACTGAAGGAAAACACAGGGGCCAGGAATTAATTAGTGAAGTGATTTGTATTCATTTGTCAGAAGGAGCTGACAAGCAGCCAGTGGACAGGAAGACACTGAGGAGGCTTCAAAACAATGATTGTGTGAACTTGAAAGAAAATAAGACAAAACAGGACAAGGAGTTTCCTTGGTAAAGTGCTGGATAGAAAGTTAAGCTGAGAAAGCAAAGCAAAGGAATTCGCCTAGGTGTCTTAGTCTTGCTGCGTTCTAGACAACAGAATTTTGTGTATGGATTTGGTAAAGTATCGAATGAAAGAAACAAATAATTCTAATGTAAATTTATGCCACATATTGCCAAGTTAGATGGGCAAAGTAAATGACACTGCAATGTAGTTCTTCTGGAGATTTATACTGCATTCCTTCTCCCGATTCCTTAACCCAATGTGATTGTCCAGTCTCCAAGTAATTTTCTGACAAGAGTGCAACTCATGTATGTGTCCTTCTATTGTTGTTCCACAGGTGGAGAAAAAAATGGAGCCACAACACCCTTCTCATCCTCTCTGCTTCAGCTGGATAGCCCTTTAAAGATTATTGTGTCTTTAATTTACCATATTATATCTTTAAAATATCTTGTCCAAAATGCGTATTGACGAAATTGAAACACTGGGAAAAGAGGATTTGGAAGAGAGGATGAGAGCGGCTGTGGCAAGAACAGAACTCTCTGGATTCCAGTCATCACCACCATTAGCAGATTTATTACTTGACTCTTTGGTACTGTACTTTGTTTCCATACTTGATTGTGTGATTCTTTCTATAATAAAACTAAATAACAGATGTTGCAGAAGCATAAAACACTGCCCTTGCATATGCCATTGTAAATAGCAAAATAAAAACCAGAATAAAAAAAAAATTAAGTTAATTTTGGGAAAGGTGTCAGTTTGTTGTAAAATTCGACTCCAGTGTTGGTTTGGCTGAGTTGTGGCTCATCAGATCATTTCTATCTCCTAACGTTACTGTCACAGTTATTAAATTGAGGAACTTAGGTTGTGGGCCTGTACAAGTAGGAATACCATAGTGCAATACAGTGATGGAAGATAAGAAAGTCTGTGGAAGAAAACGAACATTTCAGCTGGTATTCAGGCTGGTAGTAATGTGCCCATGATATGATAATCACATTTACTACTTCACTGGCAATTAGTAATTCCTTATCAAAGACAAGTCCACACCACAAAAATGTGATTGTTTGCATCTCATCTGAGATGATAGACAGTTGGTTTTATTAAGCTGTTTGTGCTTTTCATCCAACAGCAAATTAAAACAGAATTTGGTTTTAATAATTATAGGTTCCTGCAGATCACTCATCTTGGTATGCTGCAAAAATTATCCTTTGAAGGTAAGGTAATTAAATTCCCTGCTCAGCAAGCATTCAGGCAATATTTTCTTCCAACTTGTTCTTACTTGTGGTCAGGAAGAAACTCATCCAAATTAACTTTGAAGATTCATGTGCTGATTACACTTTCAGTCAAAGTAGTGGACTTACAAGTCCTCTTTTTTCTCTGTACAAAAGCAACTTTTCTCCAATCAAACTAAAGTACTTGTGATCAAATCTCAGTTGATACAAATTATTTCTATACCATGAATTTCTCCTAAGTTTTGGCCACAATTCAGAGGTTTTTTTTTTGTTGAACTGAGTTTGCTGTTGAAATCAGTTTATTTCATTATTTAATTAGATGAAGGTCATTAGTAATATCTGTGAATATCTCAACATAAATTTTATGCTCTTTTTTTTCTTTTTTTCTCTGCCTATCTGATGAAATTCTAAATCATAGTACCAGCCTAAATTGAAAAACACCTTCCCTGGGGTACCACTGCTATTCTTCAGACACCCTCATATGTAACTAAGTCATTACCTCTAAGACAAATATGATAAATCAGTCTCCATGTATTGAAAGTAAGAATCCAGTTGAATTTGTTTTTTTCTTTATTGTCAGTGGTTCAATTTCCCTTGAGATAAAGGCAAAGACATGTATATCACTGAAAAGTTGGGTATCTCTTGCTGGAACCTTCATCCTCAATGACAGACTATTCAAGAAGGATTCAGCTGTGCCATATTAGCATTGTGTGCCAGTTTAGACCGCCAGAAGTGTCATATCTAGCAACCAGCTCCACTGCAGACTGCAGTGCAGGCACAAGCCTTCCCTATATACCTATATACCTCTGCTGTAGATTCTAGCTCCATCCCCCCTACAGCAGCACTGGTGGCAAGAAAGTTGGTTAAACACACAGAGCTATAACAGGGCATCCAGTCTGACGTGAGAATCTAATTTCTGTTTTAATCTAGACAGTAAATACCTATGTCCTGTTCAGGCAATAGAGGTAGGTGGATAGATCTCTTGAGGGAGGGTACTACTGCTGTATATCTCAGCATAAGCACCTAAGTTACAGGGGTTGCACTATAACCTAAGTCTACAAAATAAGACCATTGTTTAGCTTCAGGAAACTGGCAAGCAGAGGGAGGCAGCAATATGTTTTGGGAAAAAATGTCAGAAATTTAAAACATTTATATGAAAAGCAGAATTTGTTGGCTTTCTCTTTCTCTCACTTGGGGCAATATGTCCTCCAGTAGTGACCTCAGATTGTTAAAGATGCTATAAAGGACTGAATGCATCAAAGGTGAACTTCTGCTGTAGGCATTTGAGGGATATATTCCAAAAAAAATTCACAAATTGTGAGGGAGAAGAGCATGTCCAATATTTATTTCATCCTCATTCTGGCCACATGAGTATCAAATGAAGGATTTAAATAACACAACGAAGTAAAATGTCTTTATGTGTATATATATATAACACAGAATTTGACTTCCATTTTACGGTTGCATGTGACCTTTAATTTTTACCATTTATTCAACAATTAAGCTATGGAACGGAGTGACATGATAGCGCATCACAAAATTCCTACACCCTAATTTTATAACACTGTAGCAATGCCTTTTAATCTGTTCTATTTCCACAAACTGAGGGAGTAAGCGCCCAAGGAAAAATAGCCTCATCTGATTAAGGGGTATTATTTCCACTAGCAAGTACTCAAAAATCAGTCCTTAATTGAAAAAACAGTCAAAGAAATTTTTAAATAACCTTAAAAAAAATTCCAGTGTGTGACTGTATCAGAGACTGTATCAGACTGCTATGGGTGCTCCAAAACTGCTGTCATCATCCAATTTATCCATCTCCTTTGCTCCATCTGAGCTACAGAAATCCCTCTAGGGCATGTGGGACCCTGCATGTCCAGATGTGTGAAGCCAGGCTGGCTTTATGAGGTATGCATTAGATACCTGCAAGGCAGTCATGAGTCAGAAGACAGAGATTTATTGATATGAGACATCCCAAGATGTCTTACTCTGGCACAGACATTGCCGAAGGTTGTAGGAGCCCTTCCATATCTAAATGCTCTCTACACATTTCCTGGGATTTTTAAATGCATTTTGGCATAACCCTCAACTGGGCAGCTCTGAATTCTTCAATTTGAAGAAAGACAAGTGTAGAAGGCATCAAAAGAGTGAACTCTATAAATTATTCCCTGCCTGATTCCTGGCAGAGTGTAAGAAATGAGAGCTGAAATGCAGTGTCAAGACAGGAAACTGCCAGTTTAGGAAATGGCCAAGTTTGTAGCCCAAGAGAAAGAGATCCAGTAAATTCCTAACAGAGGAATAATTCAGTCTTATTTTTCATATATGTTAGAATCTTCAAAAGTGGGGATAACTACTGCTTTGAGTAGATTGGCTTCTGCAAGGAACCAAACTACACTAAACATTAGTAAGAATGAAACCATGACATTTTTGATTTGCTGGTGAAAAGGCAAAAATGGGTCACTGCATATGTAGTTGACATTGACATTTGAGTGCAAGAAATGAATTGCAGCTGGAAGCCTTACCATTAATATTTATTAGTCTATGCCAGGAAAACAAAACACCATTTATTCCTAAATATCCCTGTACATTTTCAGTGCAAATGGCGCAGGGCTTCCACCTTGGAGTCTCCCCAGCCACTCTCTGCACATCATGTCCCCACCTTTTCTGCCTGCCTGTCCATGCCTGCCTCCATTGAAAGGCAAGGCAGGATCTTGGTTGGAAGGGGGACGGGGTGTGGTACCTTAGGTGCCCCAGCCTGGAAGATCTGGGAATTGTTTGAGTGTAGCATGCCATGCCAGCATGCCATGCCAGCAATCCTCAGCTCTGGGCAGATACAGTCATGGATTTTAGGGAGCCAGTCCCCTCCACGGCATCTCAGTCACTCTGTTTCATTGACCTTCCCTGGTGTGTTTGGCACTGCACATACGCAGAAAATTTGGCCAAGGTTTCTGGATGGCTCACTATGACCGGGTGCTGCCTATTCATAATCTTCTTATCTTCTAAATGCCTGTGCCCAGAAATAAAAGCAATGATGACTACTATGTAGTTCTTTGGGGTTTTTTCCAGCATTTCTCTTCTTGAAGAAATGCATCACAAGATCTTTTCTGCAGTCTTGTGTAACTTCAGCCTCTTTTCACAATTTATCAGAGAAAATAATTAATACCTCCACAGCCATGGGTCTCACCTGGTGAAGGAATGCAAATATGGAAACTTCTAAGGTGATAAGAAACACTCAGCATAGATTTATCATAAAAAATGTCATTATAAATAATTCCTCAGAGTAAGCACACCATCTGCTTTTCTGTGCTTCACCAACTTTCATAACTCTGATGGGAGAGACTGCCAAGACAAATCTTGGCAGGTCCCACTGATACCTGGTAGAGTGCTAGCCAAGGGAGTTTGTCAGCTCAATCAAATTTCTTTCTTTGACAGCAAAAGTGGCTTATAGGCAGGAAGTGGTACATATGATATGTCTGGCTTTAATAGGCTTGTGACAGTGCCTCACATGACATCCTCCTGCACAAACAATGGAAATACAGTCTAGAGTGTTTGTTCATGAACAACACTTAGGGTCATTATTGTCACTAGACTACAAGCTCAAGAAAGCAAAGCAGTTGTTTATGCAAGTATTTGGGTACAGAATTACTGGTCTGTAAGTAGTCTCTCATAACCAGAGTAACTTTGCACATCACTAGATAAAACAAAGTCAGTATAGATTAGGTGAATAAGTAGTTGAAAACCTACATTGAAAGAGTAGTTACCAAGTGCTATCAAACCAAAAACAATAAGCAAAGTGGTTCAAAACAGGTTTTACCTATTGAAGTCAAATCTTATCATTATAGAAAATTTTATCATTTATTACATAAATATAATTAAAATTTAGTGTGTGTTATTATTCATTATATTGTGTATCATATTATGTATTGTTATAAATAATATTCAGTATTTACATGAGTGACAAATAACAAGACAATTCATTTATGAGCAATGCAGCTGCAAATAAGTACATAAGGATGATTAACAAGTGCCATACATAAGACAGATGAGGTAATTATACATCTCCAGGCTTTGAATCTTTGCATTCAAAATTTGCATGCAATTACTTATTACATGCATTGTAGTAATCTTCCAAAAAGTTGCAAACACTACACTAATTTGAATCAGCAACGCCTTAGCCAAATTTATTTATACCTTAAAATCTAAATAAAATTATGATAAGGAAAGGCAATTAAAAAAAAAAGAAGAAAAAATAGAGGAGGGATTTATTGCCTTAACATTTTCTCTCATTGTTTTCTTTTGAGAAGAAGAAAATGGCATGTTGACAAACAGCCACTGTGCAGAAAGTCTCCAAATTGTAGTGTGAATATTTATTTCTCATTCATGTGTATATTTCATTAAACGACCTTAATTCCTTTGACCTTCTCAATGTAGGAAATAAGTACTCAAGCAAGGAGACAGATAGAGATTAGCTTTAATTATTAAAAAAATGATCTTTATTTTCCTAGAGATTATCAGTCTTTTCCATGGAATTCATAATTCAGCTAAGGCATTGTTCACCTGGTAGATGTTTACAAATCTTATTTCCTCAGGTCCCTTCTTTCAGTAGTCTTCAGATATCTGCCACAAATGCTCTTTTATGGGAGCATGATCTGGCACTGCTTTCTTATCTTCGTATCAATTCTCTTCAAGCACAGGTGCTTCCCCAAGTTCCATTCATGCCATCATTCCGCTTGTGAGCCATCAGCAAACAATGAGGCAATTCAGAAACAGAGTAGGATTTGGACACCTGACTGTGTTAAACATTTCCACTTACCTAGCAAGCAAGTCACAACAATTCATTGATGAATATACAGCTTGGGTTTTATTCAGTGATAAATGATGGCTACATTACTGGTATTCTTGCATTTCTAATATCACTAACATCAGAAGGTGAACAGGACACTGAGAAAATGAATAAGACAGTGGCAGAAATTAGGCCCAGATTTTGAGAGATCTATAGAAGAAATATTCCATTTGCCTATCCTGTGGTGTCCTTTCAATTGTTCCGGAAAAACTTTTGCTCAAAAATACAACTTATCAGGAAAGGATTATGTTCATCAAGTATCTACTAGAGAAATCAATTTACTGAAAAAGATAAAGAATAGATAATGTTGTAACAATAATGTTGTTGTACTTTCTGTTTTCAATCATACATTCATCCACTATGTTATTTGACAGTCTGTTTGTATTACAAGACAAGGCCATAAATTATCCCAAATATCTCATGAAAACCGCTTATTTTCTGAAAATAAAACGCCCTCCACATATCAAATCCAATTTAAGTAAATTTGTTAATGATAAGGAACAAATATGAGTATGCTTCGTATGAGCGCAGGCATCCCTCTTTGAAAAGTATATCCAGGAACGTAAATTTTCAAGCTCCCCTATTTATGGATATAGCTTTATAAACCATTGAAATTGTTGGCATGCCAGGAAAAGGTCAAAAGTTACAAAGCTAAGCATAAAAACTAACAAGAGAGCTACAGAGTTCATTAAAAGTCAATCCTGCCCTGGTACACGGGATCAGATATTTGCTTTCTTTTTGTTTTTTTGAATGAGAAAATGCATTTCTTATAACCATAACAATTATTTTTAACATGATTTAAAGTACCGAGCTCTTCCACATATGAGTTGATGCTAAATAAAGATGAGGCACAAAATAAAGCTGTTTCTGTTTTTCCTTCATATGTTTCCTGTCTCCCCAGGCCTGTCCCTCCTGTTTTAGCAGTGCTGATGTTACCAGCCCCCAGGCAGAGGGAAGTGATCCTTGGCAGACAGTACCTAGATCAAATTCTTCCCCTGATTTCATATTCTGGCAGCCCAAGAGTCTGGACTGGCTTCTTATAGAAAAATAAGGTCTCTCAGGACCCTCTTTAGCATGTGTTCTAATGTCAAGGAGGTTACCATCTCTGTCAAGAAATAATGCAGTCAGGTCACAGCATTCCTTCTACCCTTTTTGTTTGGCTGTGGTACAAGTGACAAAAGGGCGTGAAAAGGTCAATTTAAGCAAAAGTGCTGATATACACTGAGTGAGAGCTCTGACAAATAATATAGACAACACATCATTAAAGGGAGCTTCTGGGGGAAGGAAAAAAAAGGTAGAAAAATAACCAAAGTCAACAAATCTGAGTTCTGATAATAGAGAGAGTAAAGCAAACATGCTTTAAAGGCTTAGCATGGTAAGAACACCCCCTTGATGTAGAAAGGACCCAGATGCAGAAGATAAAAGAATAGGTAGAATATTTGTCTGGTAGGTTTGTTGTTTGTTTGTTTGCTTGTTTGCTTTTATCAGTAAGTGATCAGCAAGTGATCTCTTATCCGTGGAAGAGAACATTTCTTTACACTGTTCTAAATATTTTCCCAGAAATATTTCCACCATTTTGACTAATGATCATTCAACACATATACACAGATAACTTGGCATATACCCTCAACATGCCTGGGAATTGATAGAATGCTGTATGGTTTAGGCAGAACTACATGAGTTTGAAGGATCTGCAGAATAAGCTTAAGGGTATGCAGTTATGCTGCTCCTGTTTCTTCTTGTCCATAGAAAATTTTAGACTGCTCTGAAAGCTCTGAAACACATCCTGTATGTTGCCAAACTCAGCTGTTATTTACTGGATGCTCTGCATCCAGATAGGCTTTCTGAAAATCCCAGAGCTAGTGGCTGAAGGTGTCCCTGCTAATTGTGGTGCAAGGAGCCCTTGCAGAGGCTGTCAGCTCTTTAGTGATATCAGCTCGTGGTTTCAGCTCAGCCCTGCAGGGCAGCCTCTAGGCCAAACCAGACCAGAGAGAGAGATGAGAAGGCCCGTGTGGCTGGTTCCGCACGAAGGTAGCTTTATTATGGGTCCCCTCCAGCGAAGGGAAGAGCCACGGACGACCTCTCTCCCACAGGGGCGAATTGGTCTTCTTTTATAGGGATACAGGGGATCAGCAAGGGGACCAATGGATTACAGAGGGTCTGGCACAGACCAATGGGTTACAGAATGATTTGCATAGTGTCTCCCAAAGGATTGTGGGTCTACCTTTCCTTGCCATGACCCAAAGTAGTTGCCTTTCCAGGGAGTCCTGCTGGGCGATTGCGAAATCTTTTATCGCAGCAGACATCCCTCCAGGGCAGTGGCTGGGCATATCCCACATGGTGGGGTGGATGAGATGAATTTTAGAGGTCCCTTCCAACCCAAACTATTCTATGATTCTATGTTTCTCCAAGTTTATGCCCAAAACAACTGGTATTTGTACAAGTAAGAGGAGATGACCAGAATGGAAAATTCCAGTCCAGAAAGTGACAGCTTCCAGAAAAACCAAGCATGTTTCAAAACAAAACCATTTTAAATATTGATTACCTTGCTCTTCCTGCCTTCCCAACATCAAAGTACTATTTATCTGAATAAGAGAGAGAGGAGAGAGAGAGAGAGAGATTTTAAGTGCACTTTTTTGTATGTGTGGGCATGTGTTGGGGTCCCTCCCCCTGCCATGTAGCCCTGGGAGATGGGCCCTGGGGGGGAGGCATGGGGTTTCCCTGCCCCTGGTCAGCCTCATTTCCCATTGGTTGGTTTGTGTTCCCCGGGGTGGCCAAGGACCCTGGGGTCCCGTGACTGCAGAGTTCCTGAGCAGAGCCCCGGCCATGCGGCTGGAGAAATAAACATCTCTGAAACATCTACCACGAATCTGTCCATATATACTTCTTTTCCACGGGACTCCTGGTTTGATATATGCGTGTTACAGTAATCCCCGCTGTAACAAACTGGTGGAGGAATGTGGGCAAGACACCGATCCCTGAGGAAGATTCGTGAGTAAAATAACCACTCTAGACCTCTCTCTTCTCATCTTGGTTTGGATATTCTCTCTGGACTATGGAAGAATCGTGGGAAATGGGGCTCTCTGAGCCACAGAAAAAAATATATCTAGAAGTAAAAGGAATCCTTGAACAACAAAACAAAAAAGTAATGCAACCGGGAGATCTAGAACATTTTTTCATCTGGCTTTTCAAAAGGTTCTCCTATATTTCTCGAGACTTACTTTTTGATATCGAACCTCCTGTATCTTGTGAGGGGTGTTTCTGGGACGAGATATGGGATAAAGTATGGGATCAAAGAGAAGCTTTCCGTGCATACCTTATAATCAGGGAAGCTCTTGAGGAGCATTTGTATGGTCCCATTGCCCCTAAAGCAGAGGATCATACTTATCCCGTGGCCGAGACCGCGCGGCCGCCATCCCGGGAGCACATGACTTCAGCCATGCCGGCGGAGGTGCCTGTGCTGGATGCGCCCGGCCCCCTCGGGAGTGCGCGCCTTATCGCGGACCCCATCCCTGTCTCGGGGTCCCCGGCCACGCGGCCGTGAGTGAGGGATCGATATCGCAGGCGCCGCAGGTGCCGTGGGCCACGAGCAGCCAGGAACCAGGCATCGGCGTGGCAGGCCACTCTGAGCGACTGGCTAGGAGAGCCCTGCGGAGGGAGAAGCGGCGGTTTCCACAGCGACACGAGAAGCCGCACAGCACCGAGCCGAAACAGGGCCGCACTCAAAGCAGCGTGGAGTTTGCGGAGCGGAACCGCTCACAGGGCACGGAGCCAGCGGCGATGGCAACGTGGGGCCCCGCAGAGCCCAGACACGCGCCGGAGCAGTGCCGCTCAGAGAGCGCGGAGCAGCCGCAAGGTGGGGGCCCGGCCGAGACGTCGCAGTCGGCGAGGCGGCGGCCACGCGGGACCAGCAGCCACGACGAACACGCAAGCACGTGATAGGAGGAGTTGTAGCCACGAAAGTCACAGGAACTGTGAAATGGTACAATGTCAAAAACAACTATGGATTTATAACACGAGATGATACAGGGGAAGATTTATTCATCCATAGAACTGCCATTAAAAGGAATAACCCTAAAAATTACCTGCAAAGTGTAGGAGATGGGGAAGTTGTACAATTTGATATAGTGCAAGGAAAGAAGGGTTTACAAGCAGCAAATGTTACTGGGCCTGGAGGTATTCCAGTCAAAGGCAGCCGTTATGCACAAAATTATAAACAATATCCATCCCAGCAATTTCCCTACTCACAGCCTACTTCCCCCTTTTACCCTATACCCAATATGAACCCCTTCCTAAGTTTACCCTATCCCCAGTTTATTCCTAATCCATTTTTCACCCCATGGCTTCCCTATACAATTCCATTTCCCTACAATTCCTCTCCGATGCCGAGGGGGGGATGAAAAGAGGGAGGGAAGAAATTAAACCCTCTCCTGCATCAGTTTCCCCACAAGGCATGCCCGGAGAGTTCTGTCTCCCTTGTGTCAGCCCTAAGATGTTCCACAGAATCTTTTTGGACATTTAAAGACTCAGGAGGGTGGCTTGCTTTGTCTTCAAACTGTTCTTGTTATATTTATCCAGTTGTTTTCATTCTCCTTTTATTAAAATAAAACGGGTGAGATGTTGGGGTCTCCTCCCCTGCCATGGAGCCCTGGGAGATGGGCCCTGGGGGGGAGACACGGGGTTTCCCTGTCCCTGGTCAGCCTCATTTCCCATTGGTTGGTTTGTGTTCCCCGGGGTGGCCAAGGACCCTGGGGTCCCATGACTGCGGGGTTCCTGAGCAGAGCCCCGGCCATGCGGCTGGAGAAATAAACATCTCTGAAACATCTACCACGAATCTGTCCATATATACTTCTTTTCCACGGGACTCCTGGTTTGATATAGGCATGCATATACCTTTCCTTCTAGTGAGGGAATTCTTTATACAATCATATAGAATGGCCTGGGTCGGAAGGGACTTTAAAGATCATAGTGTTCCAACCCCCCTGCCATGGGCAGGGACACCTTCCTCTAGACCAGGTTGTTTAGGGCCCCACCCAACCTGGCCTTGAACACTTCCAGGATAGGGTCATACACAACTTCCCTGGAAAACCTGTTCCAGTGCCTCACCATCTCACAATAAAGAATATTTTTCCTAACATCTGATCTAAACCTACTCTCTTTCAGTTTGAAGCCATTCCCCCCTTGTCCCATCATTTTATGCCCTTGTAAAAAGTCTCTCTCTCTCTCATCTTTTTTTCTTCAGGTACTAGAAGGCCACAATTAGGTTACCCTGAAGCCTTTTCTTTTCCAGGCTGAACAAATCCACTTCTATCAGCCTTTCCTCATAGGAGGTGCTCCTTCCCTCTAACCATCTTGGTGGCCCTCCTCTAGACCTGCTCCCACAGGTCCTTCCTGTGCTGGGGACCCCAGAGCTGGATGCAGCAGTGCAGGTGGGGTCTCACCAGAGCAGGGGAGAGGGGCATAATCCCCTCCCTGGCCCTGCTGGCCACGCTGCTTTGGATGCAGCCCAGGATACAATTGGCTTTCTGGGCTGCAAGCACACATTGCTGGGTCAGGTCCAGCTTCTCCTCCACCAGCACCCCCAAGTCCTCCTCAGCAGATGTGCCCTAGATCTGTTCATCCCCCAGGCTGGATTGACACCAGGGATTGCCCTGACCCAGATGCAGCACCTTGCACTTGGTCTTGTTGAACCACATGAGATTCCGACAGGCCCAATTCTCGAGCTTGTCCAGGTCCCTCTGGATGCCATCCCATCCTGCAGGTGTGTCAACCACACCGTTCGGCTTGGTGTCATCTGCAAATGTGCTGAGGGTGCACTCAATCCCTTTGTTTCTGTCATTAATGAAGACATTAAATAACGCTGGTCCCAATATGGACCCCTGAGGAACCTCACTTGTCACCAGTGTCCGTCGGGATTCAGAGCCATTGACCACAACACTCTGGATATGACCATCCAACCAATTCCTCATCCACCTAACAGTCTGCCCATCGAATCCTGTCTCCAGTTTAGAGAGAAGGATGTGGTGGGGAACCATGTCAAAGGTTTTACAGAAGTCCAGATAAATGACATCTGTGGCCCTTCCCTTGTCCACCGATGCAGTCACTCCATCATAGAAAGCCACTGGGTTGGTCAGGCAGGACTTGTCCTTGGTGAAGCTTTGCTGGCTGTCCCAAATCACCTCCCTGTCCTCCATGTGCCTAAGCACAACTTCTAGGAGAATCTGTTCCATGACCTTCCCAGGCACAGAGGGGAGGCTGACAGGTCAGTAGTTCCCAGGGTCTTTCTTTTTACCCATTTTAAAGATGGGTGCAATGTTTCCCCTTTTGTGGTCACCTGATTGCCATGACTTTTCAAATATCATGGAGAGGGGCTTGGCAGCTATATCAGACAATTCCATCAGGATTCTGGGATGCATTTAATCAGGTCCTATAGACTTATGTACATTCAGCTTGCTCAAGTGGTCACAAATCTGAATGTTACTTACAATGGGAGGAACTTTACTCTCCCACTCCCCGTCCTGCTGTCCATCCACTCAAGAGTTGTGGTGACAGAAATCAGCCATTAACCAGTCCTTGTTTGGTTGGGTTGCTTTGCTCATAAGAAGGAAAAAGGAACTGGACACCTGTTTGAACAAGAAATAAGCTTGGGATGTAGCACGGGCATCAGGGAACAGAAAAAAAAAAAAAAAAGATAAATGGTTCAAAGTAATTATTTGCTATTTGCTGTTAGCAAAAAATAAAATATTATCTTCCAAATATGTATCCAGAAAAGTTAGTATGAGTTGTCAAGATGACTCATATACACAGGAATTGGATATGATTTCCTGCTTTTTGGTCTAAAAGTATCCCCCTCCAAGTTTTCAAAAAGCAACGTGAGGCGATCCACAAATTCCATGAGCTGATGCTGCCAGTCCCAGCCCTTTCAGTGGCCATGCTCATGAAACTAACCTGCTTAGAGACGGGGTACAAAATGTTCTTTCAGAAAAAGCTGTGCACAGCCAAATGCAAAAAAGAAGAAAATTACATGGAAAAAATTCAAATGAAAACAAGGAGTTAAATAAAGATATAAATGTAAAAATACAAGTATAGCTCTAAAGCAGAAGAGTGTGCTTGAGGCTGAAAACAATGAAATACAAAAGGCCTGTGTTGTAGAAAAAGGACTTGAAGGTTTTCAGACGTATATTCACCAAAGATTTCCTGCACACAGTACAAATATTAACATTCTTTTTTTTTTTTTTTTTTTTTTTTTCTGCTGGGTATTTAGCAGGTTTTTTTGAACCATCAAGCTACAGAAACAAAGATAGTGAATGACTCACACAAGACATTTCTATCCTATTAGTCAGGTATCTGTTACTGGAATAAGTATTGATTCTGTGCCTGCCTAAATGAAAGATGTGTCTGATGGCTCATGAGAGAAGGCATGTGACATCCAGGGATTGTGGTTTTCTCCAGTAAATATATGGGTCTTTCCAGATAGTGGTTCCCAGACTTTGTTGTATGTACTTTTAGTGGTGTTGGAATGGTTTTATGCCAGTTCTGCACATAATGATCGCCAAATCAATTAAACTTGGGAATCCAGCTTTAGATGGAATTACTACAGTTTGCTGGTGGTAGCCACAGGAGCAGGTCTAGCTCTGTCTGTACTGAGTCTTTCTGCCCATGGGAACATGTTAACACCAGAATTTAACAACAAATTTTATTGGGTTTGCATGGCCAAGCTTTGGTAGCAGGTGGCTACAGGGGTGGCTCCTGTGAGAAGCTGCCAGAAGCTTCCTCCGTGTCTGGCAGAGCCAACCCCTGGCAGCTCCAAAGATGGAAGTGCCCCTGGTCAAGGCTGGGCCAATTAGAAATGGTGGTAACGCCTCTGTGATAACAGATTGAAGAAAAAAGGGGAAAAAAGTATTGTGTAGTTATAATTGTGGCCAGAGGAGAGAGGAGTGGGAACATGTGAGAGGAACAATTCGGCAGACTCCAAGGTCAGTGGAGAAGGAGCGGGAGGAGGTGCCCCAGGTGCCAGAGCTGGGATTTCTCTGCAGCCCATGGTGCAGCCCATGGTGAGGCAGCTGTGCCCCTGCAGCCCATGGAGATCCACGGGGATCCACCCCTGTGCAGAAATCCACCCCCAGCCAGTGGGGGAGATCCACACTGGAGCAGGTGGAGGCCTGAGAGGAGGCTGTGACCCCATAAAAGGCCTGTGGAGAAGGAAGCACCCATAGGAGCAGCCTGTCCTTGAAGGACTGGAGCCTGGGGAAGAGTGACCCACGCTGCAGCAGTTTGGGGAGGACTGTTGCTCATGAGATGGGCTCATGTTGCAGCACTTCATGGAGAACTGTCTTCCATGGGAGGGACCCCACAGTGGAGCAGGGGAGAGAAACAACCTGTGATGAACTGACCTTAACTCTTGCTTGTCTCCCTGTGCTGCTGGCGGAGGAGGTAGAGCTGGGAAGGAGGGAGGGGTGGGGGCAAGATGTTTTTAAGGTCTTATCTTACTTCTCACCATCATGCTCTGATCTTGTTTGTAATAAATTTGATTAATATCTCTAATTTTAGCCTGTTTTGCCCATGAATATATTTGGTGAGTGATCTCTCCCAGTCCTTATCTCAACTCATGAACCTGCTGTTACATTTTGTCTCCCCTGTCCAGCTGTGGAGGGGAGTGAGAGAGGGGCTTTGATGGGTGCCTGGCACCCAGCCAGCATAAACCCACTATGGACTTTTTGGTGGAAATGTTGGGGAACCATGACGATTTTGAGATAAGGATGGTAATTGGGAGACGTAATGGGCAAAACAAGTACTAAGCAATATTAGAGAGTAGAATGATCATGGGGAATTTTTGTTGTAGCTGTGGTGAAGGGAGGAGGGGTGAATTTTGAATAAATTGTCCATTTTTGTACTGTGTTGTGATAATGTTATTTTGGTTTTTCTGTGGGGAAATTTTGTTTTGTTTGGTTTGGCTGGTTTAGTTGTTCCAAGTGAAGGTCATGTGATGAATTTGGATTTTAATTATAATTATAATAAATATATGACTCACATAGGTGAGGGTGGAAACTGTAGTGGGTTAGCCTTGGCTGGATGCCAGGCACCCGCCAAGCTGCTCTATCACTACCGTCCCCAAAATGACAGGGGAGAGAAAAAGAAGATGGAAAACAACTAGTAGGTTGAGATAAGGCAGTTTACTAAAGCAAGAAAAAACAAAAGGAAAGGGAAAGGGAAAAAAGGAAAAGCAAAGGGAAAAAAAGTTAATCTCTACTTCCCATCAGAGAGCAATGTTCAGCCAGGGACTTCCCGGGAAGCAGGACCTCAGCACACATAGAGGTTGCTCCAGAAGGTAAACATTGTAGCTTTTATGTCTGAGCTGATGTCATAGGTATGGAATATCCCTTTGGTTAATTTAGGTCAGCTGTCCTAGCTGAGTTCCCCTCCCAGAATTTTGCCCACTCCCTTGATGGTGGGGGGACACTGTTAGAGAGAAAGTGCTGATGCTGTGCCAGCACTGCTCAGCAGTAGCAAAAACACTGGTGGGTTATCAACACCTTTCCAGCTACCAATGCACAGCACAGCACAGGGAGGGCTGCTGTGGAAAAATGAACTTGACCCAGACCCAATACACTGATCATCAGTAATTTCCTGTGTGGAGACAGGTATAAGAGCCACTGAGCAATTGGTTCTCCAGGCCACTGATGGCTGGTATTTGCTTGTGTGGAGATACTCGTATGATAGGGAAGAGAGGAGATGAGGACAGTTCTGGGTGAGGAAAGGGGAGTGTGAGAGCACCAAAGATAGGCATGCTAAGGGACAGGAGGGGAAGAACCCAAAAGAATGAAAGGGGGTGAAAACAGCCCACTGGCTGTGCATGCACATGGCCTGGCAGAGAGCCACGAGCTGTAGGGGGTAATGAAGTGAATAAATGGACAATCCTCATTTTGAGGCTCTGACCCCAATTAGCTTTTCCATTTACTTCAAAGGGACCAGGCACATGCTCAGAATTATGCTGAATTTTTTTCTGCATCAGAACACAAAGTGCTAATTGGTTAATTGGAGTTCATAGTTTACCACAATGTGTTATTTAATTATTGGCTTACTTACTGATTAGCAGTTATAGATATTTAGTCCTATGTCCTATTAACCTCCCTTTGTGACTTGGATTCGTTCTTTCCACAGCTGTCACGGGACTTCAGATTTGCTATAAGGTTGTAATGGCTGCTTAATCATTTGCAACTGAAGGCCTTACTGGAGAGATCTAGTCTTCTTTTAGGACTTACAGAGAATTGCTACTGGTATACAGGGAACCTTTGCCATGAGAAGATAAAGTGTTCGAGCTGATTTTCATTTTTGTTCTCTTGAATTTACGTCCTTGTTTCAATGTTCTTCATAAAATTAATTCAAATTAATTGCATTCTCATGTCAGTTTAACAAAATTGGAACCTAAAACCAGAAGTATGGGAATCAAGTCACACTAGATACTCTGTGTTTGGTAAATCTGTATTCTTTATTTGGAAAAAGTAGGTTCCTCTACTTGCATCTATATTAAGAACAAAATGTATGCTTGCTAAGGAAGAAAATCAACAGAAATAGCTATGCACATGTTTACACAATGACCATCTTTGTCTGGTTCCTTCAAATACTTAAGAAAGAAATGGCAGATGCAGGCAGTAACACAGGAAAGGTAAAGCTGAGGCCATATTAAAGCTCAAAAAAAAGTATTTCCTTCACAAAGTTGATGTCTTCACTTGTTTCTTTCACCATTTGTCTGCCTCAAGTACCTTTGATGTGCCATTGTTTCTTGCTCCATCTGCTTATAGGATCCTCTGCACATATACTAAGAAAACTATGATCTGATTTGTAAGGCAACTTTTATTGCAGGGAACATGAGCACTTGCATCCCACTAGTCTCAAAATACAGGCCACTATTTAGCACAAACAAGACATTCATGATGGTTTGAAAGCCATCTCTAGACACATTCTGCACAGCAATCAAGGTCAGGCTTTGCATGCCCCAGTGAGTTCACATGGATGAGTTATCTCATGGACAGCAGTTATTCACACTGCTAAACAAAGTGAGAAAGCAGTCTGCAGCTGACCCAGGGAAAGAAAGCTTGCGCTCTTCTTTCCTCGGAAGAAAAAGAAGAGCAGACACACTCACAGAGACGAAAAAAGGACTAGAAGAGATTACATAAATCATCAAGTCTGTTCCCTGTCCACAACCAGGTAATATATTGCTGGATCAAAGACCTCTACTCTTTCCCACACTGCAAAACCCTCAGAGTATTTTGCAACATCTTATAATAATTCCCAGATCTTTACTACAAAATGAGCACTAGAAAATATTCCTGGCATCTTCCCACAACAGAAATTTTGTACTTTCAATAAAAATGAAAAGATCCTTCCTAGTCAGAGCTGTGGAAGAATTCTTTCCTGAACCCATCATGATGATCAGTCTAACTCTGGTTACAAGAACAAGAGAGAGCAGACAGTCATAAGAGAAATGTCTTCAAACCCAGCTGTCCCAGATCAGTGTCAGGGAACAAAAAGCAAGGGGGAGAAAAAAAAATTGTCCTTCTACCCACCACGTGCTGGTGGGAGGTGAGTTATAAAAATGCTTTTGCCAAATTGTTCTACATTTTGGAGGGTAAAAAAGCCTCTCATATGCCCTATTAAGGCCATTTCCTACAGTTCCGAAGAGTATTTCTCCCTGCTGCTTCTCAGTCTCATGCAGTTCTCAGTAAGTTCCGATCCTCCTGACATCTTGTGTGTTGCCTTATATTTATTTCTGCAGCAATGCTTCACAGTCCCAATGAGAAAATCAATATACCAGATATTTCAGCTACAGAGCCATCAGTGCCATGTTCAGTCAGCCTACCTCAGAGCTGCTCCAGGAGCCCAAAAAATGGTTAAAAGCCGTCCCAGACCCACTAGATGGCACTGTGGATGGCTATACCAGCCCTTACGAGCCCAGGCAGACTTTAGCTGAGCCTGGCAGCTTCAGTCTCGGCTGTGTGGCTCTGATTTCCAGCACAAGTCCCTCTGCCTGGAACCTCACCCGGCAGTTCTGCCCATTCAGCAACTTTTCGGTACCCTCAATCACTCCAAATTTAGGCTCTTTCAAATAATTATCAGGGGGTTTTTTTTCTCAAGAAGCTCCACGATTATATTTTTCCAGTTCCTAGTTCCACAAAACATTCCAGAGGTTTCAAGAAATATTTAGAAAGTTGGTAAGTCTGAGTGTCCTTTCTGGCTGGTGTGCAGTGTGCATGTCAATGGAAGGCTACAAACTTGAACGAAGCTTTCCAAAAAAGCTGCAG
This sequence comes from Corvus hawaiiensis, assembly GCF_020740725.1. NCBI lineage: Eukaryota > Metazoa > Chordata > Aves > Passeriformes > Corvidae > Corvus > Corvus hawaiiensis. Next base: position 32,638,393 of record NC_063215.1, read on the forward strand.
ATTACAGGAATTTTGATGTAACCCTAACTTTCCATCTTGGTTGCACCAGTTTTGCTCTACAGTGTCAGTCTGGATCCCAATAAAATCTGTTGGGAAGGAGGATTTCCACTCAGATCGTGGAAAGTTGGATAGGGGCCTCTGTCAGGTGTCCAAACACTTATTTTAAGTGTGCTGACATTTGGTAAATCTTTCCCCCTTTTCTAATCAAGGTTTCTACCCTTACTGTGAGCAGTGTTTGATGGTTTATGCTCACAACAAAAATTGATGGGATCGTTGGTAAACACAATGGGATTGCCGTTTTCATTTTGGGGGGCAACACTTGTGTCAAGTGCACTTTCCCAACTGGAATGGGAGTTAAAATCCCTTTCTTTCTGTCTCTGCTTCTGTATATTATTTCATCACAATCTCCTGTCTCTGGCTTTCAAAAGTTTCTCTTGTGTTGCAGCTTTAACATCATCCTGAGTAGGGCTTTGAGCCTTTCTTTTCATCCTTTGGAATTATCTTTTGTGTCTCCCAAAGTAGCAGCATTATTTGAAACAACTCCTCTCCACACTCTCACATTGCTCTTTAATAAAGTGCATTAGGCATTTTCCAGTTGCACCATTCAGGATTCAAGCACAAACTTATCTATCAACCACACACCAGTCATGCAAGTTGAATGAACAGCAGCAATTCCCAGGTCTTGTGCATTTATCGTGGATCATAGAATAGTTTGGATTGGAGGGGATCCTTAAAGGTCATTCAGTCCAAACCCTCTGCAATGATCAGGGACAACTTCAAATAGATCAGATTGATTGTTTCCAGGGATGAGACATTGTTGGAACCCTGAATCCAGAGAACTTCAGCCTTTCAGTGCTGAGAGGCAATGATCTTCAAAAGCACACTGCATTTGACCTGAGGCCTTGGGAAAGGCTTCCCAGATTATGTAATAGCACTGGGATTGTTGCTGTGTAATTAAAGTTATATCACTGGCTGGAATATGTAGAGATGTAGAAAATTTAGGTTTCTGGGATATATGTAACAAGATGGATGATTTTGGGTATCTATAGATATAGAAATAATAAACTATAGATAAGAAATAATAAACATCTAAATCCGAAGAACAACTCTACGTCTCCTGCATTTTAATCCGAACCCTGAGTAAAAGAACTCATGAAACAGAGGCAAAGAAGAAAAGAAAATATGGAGCAGAGAAAATTAATAGGACATCACATCTGTGGGCAATCTCTTCCAGTGATTCATCACCCTACTCAAAAAGTACTTCTTCCCTGTATGTAGTCTAAATGTTCCCTCTTAAAGTTTTAAACCATGGCAACAACCCTGCTAAAAAATCTGTCCCTGTCTTTCTTAAAAGCCCCCCTTCTGTACTGAAAAGCCACAATAAGGTGTCCTTGGAATCTCCTCTTCTCCAGGCCAAACCCCAACTCTCTCAGCATTTGAAGCAGTGTCTCTGAGAACGCCTCCTTGACTAGGCAGTGCAGGTCAGCACAGCACTGTAAGGAAGGACAAATATGCTCATCAAGCTCTAAGCTGTTAGTTAATGACCCTCATCCAAAGGGTACAGCTTCTAGACATGGCAGGCACAGTAAATGACTGTATGAGGATTCTTAGATATCTCCCATAAGAATGCCAGGACCCACAGGGGCAGGAGATAAGCCAGATATTCCCCCTCCCTACTTATCAAGTACTTATCTGGAGATATCCCTACAGATAAACCACGGATATAAGGTGCAAGTTGCAGAGCAAGGAGTGAGAAACAACTGTGTGAGCCTGGGAACAGAGTTCTGTGCCCATGTCAAAGGGTGACTGTGGGTAAAACCCCCAAACTGGAAAAAAAAAGTGCAGAAGATTCTAAAGCCCCTCTTCTATTCTTTTTCCTGTTCTTTGTTTTATAGCCAACAATACCCAGGTTTGCGTGGAGACTGCACAAAATTCAAACGACATGAGAAACTCCAGAAATTCAGCAGTGTATCTGGACACAAATTTTAGTGTTATAACTAGTTCAGTACAATACTATGTCACAGTTTTACAGATTATTAAAACTGGCATTTATATTTGCTGGATAGAATAAATAAATTTTAAAAAAAACAGAACAACCAAACAAATGCCAGAAAACAGTGTATCTCATCAAGTCTCCAAAGGAAAATGGTTTGTTGTAGATGACTTTCTCAAGTAGACCTCAGACCTGGGCATGATGAGGTTTTGTATTGTACTCACTCATCACCCACAATGAAGTTTTGAACTGTATTCACTGTAGGAATTTGAGAAACAATCATCAAGACAGTTTCATCTCCAAATGTAGCTTAAAGTAGTTTTAACTTGCACAAACTTGTAGTAAAGTTGAGATAACACTAAACAGTAATACATTCTGGATTTAACCTGTCTCATAGGGTAGTATTTACTGTAGTGGTGCAGAAGACAAAAACTGATCTCCATATCTTCCACTACATCCATGTAACAATTTTTTTCCTATTTTAAACCTATTCACTTCAAAAATAATGGGCACATCTTATGTCTGTACTTTTCTCTACACCAGAAGTAAATAATTTTTCATGGCAATTTTTTTATTGACCTTTGCAACTGACACATAATTCCTGGCATCTCTGACCAAAAGTTTTGAGAACTCTGGGTCAGAAAAATGGCCAAAAGGGCTTGCCTCAGCATTTCTTTAGATCATGAACATGTCTTCCTGCACCATTTTATGGTGTGGGTCATAAGTTTGTTTTGTAAGTTTGTTTCCTTCTTATAAGAAAAATGTATTTGGGAAAAAAAAAAAGGAACCAAAAATATAAAAAATATTGCCTTAATAGTCACTAGATCTTTAGAGAAAACTTCACGGATGCTGACAGCTGTGTGAAAATTGTTTGTCCTCAAAGACAGAAAAGTGAAACAAATATTATGAAAATAGAAGCTGTGAAACATCAGAGGTCATTTTCCACAAGATAGCTAATTGCATGCCTGAATGTTCACATTTTGTTCTGTGTCTTTTGCCACTATCAGTGACTCATATTTAAACACCATGAGAGTAATATGTGTTCACTTCTCTTGTAAGTTCTTGTTTGGTCCTCTAATTAAGTAATTAAAGTGAGCATGTGATATTCCAGGAAAGCTGGCAAATACAATCAAACAGGTTTTTGATGGTGAGCCTGCAGGAATCCTCCCTGAGGTCTCAACGTGTGCATGGAGGTTTTATACGCAATTAAACTCTTTCCCTGGAAATCCTACCTTCAAAGCTTTTGGATCACCTGGAGAGTTTTATGGTTGGCTGCAAATAAAGAAAGCATAGAAGCTTGTAGGAAAAGCTCAAACAAGGAAAAGAAACATGAAACAAATAAGTTCAAATAGTCTTAACCTTTTTCATTCTAGAGTGTTACTTCTCCTGTATTGATGCTGCTTTAAACAGATGCTGCATTTAAAACTTCCTGGCAGGATTATGAGGCAGCACAGAAGGTGCTTTTTCACTTCCAGTGCTGCAGCAGAACAGCAAAACTTTCAGAAATATGATAAATAGCACAAAATATTCTACAATGGAAGATTTCCATGGGATGGAACCACTGGATTTTTTTTTTTTTTTTTTTAACACTATAATATTTAGGCAGTGCCTTTAAGTTGTGTAAGATATCAGTCATGCTTCTGTCTGTGCTTCAACCTAACATGAAATCCATCACCATCCTAAATCAGCTTTGGCTCACAGCAGTACAGACATCCCCAAGCACTCTCTGCTCTTCCTTATTTGACTCTTCAGCTGAAGACTTTTGCCCTCCATTCTTTCCTCCTTAGAAAGGTTCAGTGACTTTACTTGCTGGCAGTAAGAGAACAAATACATTTCAGGTTCCTTTTACCATTTCCTGGTAGAGTAGATGTTTTGTGAAGTATGACAGGGAGTGTCTGTTCCACACTAAAATCATGACTGTGTGTAGTCCTGCTGGCCTTTGAACTGAGAGAGGCAGGACACCGGTAAGCTGCCTTTGCCATTGTATGCCTGGACATGGGGTCAGAGACAAAGCACATGGAAAGGCCAGTGTGCAGAGAAGGAGTGCTTTGCATCTTCATTTGGCCCTGTGCAGGCACAGAGCTCAAAGCATGGGCTGACCTGTTGCCTTTAAATACAGACTGTCCTCAACTGAACCCGTCGAGACACTACAAGTCTGTCCTTTACAGCAGCATAATACTGCTAATTCAACAGAGATCAAGTGAGAAAAATCAGATCCAGCTTGTCTACACTATTTGTCCGTGGCTATAAACCACAAGTGGCTGCAGGTTGCATCTGTCAGCATGTAAATATGCCTTCAGCTGGTGTTCACAGCAGTGTGGCTTGTTTAAAGAGTTACATTATCATAATTACCACGGAACATTCACCACCACAAAGGTGCTGGTGGCAACACAGGCTCGGCAGCTACAGTTGTGTTCCTTGCCTCTGGAGATACCCTGGGGTCATCATTCTCTTCTGAACTACTGCTGGCTGTGTTTTCTCTTCAGATGGACCAGGAGAAGGCATTGCAGAGGAAATTTTTGGAGATGTGCTTTGTGCATCCTGTGCTGACCACAAGCAAAGCAAGCACATGTTTTTCATAGCACTGCTATCCTGTTGCTCCCTTCATTCCTGTGGAGCACAGTGTTCTGAGAGCACAAAGTGACTGCTGCTTAACCAGTAGGAGACTACCTCACTGCTGAGCCAGCTGCATGGAAACGTTAATGCTGCTCTGTGGTTTCTTCAGGACTCTGGGCCAGCATTTTCCTCATCAGATGTCTTTCATTTGCTGCCCTATCCCAGCCTGTGCTTCATTCTCAGTGCAATCTATTTTCCATGAGTGACAAGTCGGGGGGTTCCCAAAGGTACTTGAAGGAAATCAGCATGTAAAATGAAATACAAAGAGTATAGGGGAAGAAAGGAGGGAAAAAACAAAAAAAATCCACCCACTGCTGACATGAGAAATCCTGGCCCCAGGGAAGGAGAGCAGGCAGAGGGTCTGGGAGAGAAGCACAGCAGAGCTAAGGAGGAGGCATGGGGAGGAGGGGGCAAAGAGGTGAAGATTGTAATTCCAGATGAAGCTGATGAGACTGCAGAGGACAGGAAGCTGAATAAATTTACAGAATCTACAGAGGCAAAAATTGAGTCCTGTAGCCATTTTTCTTTCCACAGAGACACTATTATCATCGCAGTTTAACAAGTGGAAAAACAAAACATTTAAGTGATTAACTTTTGGCAGGTTTGGAGCCCAGGTTCTTCCAGCCCTCAGGCATGGATGTAACCAAGAGATTTATGTTATGTGTATTACTTACAGGTGACTTGGAGAAAATTGATTAGAGTGAATTTAACTGGGCAAGATTTAACATTCAGATACCAAATTGGGGTGTGGGGGAGGTCAGACTTTGGCTCTGACCTCCACCTTCCTTTTTTACTTACAAAAAAAAAATCTGTTTTAAAAATGTATGAAAGGAAGCAGGAGAAGCGTCCTAGCTATATCCCTGTGCATATGTAGCTTTCAGTGTTATTAGGCCCATCCTGTGAATCAGTTGAAGGGTCAATAAATCTAGACTTCATTGTGATTACACGCATATTACGTCCACTCTCTGGTTTCTGATTGATGCACCCACTAGTTACCATTTCTGTCGGTGTGCACTTTGCCTTCAGCAAGGAAAAACACTGGGGCTACCTCTCAACCTGTCAGACTGATTCTCCTGTTTGGTCAGATGGTCTGCAATGCTTGCACATGACAGCTTGCCTCTGCATGGGGCATGGCCCACTTCCTGTTCCCTTGCGAAAAAACATGTGTAATAAACATGTGTAATAAACTTCCCATCTATAATCCAACACAACCAGTTGATGTGGGTAATTAGCTGACTTAGCCTTTTCCATTTCTGATTTTCCAGAGTCTGTGTGGGCACTGCACAGGCTCCTGTCTCCTGTCCCCCACCTCACAAACAGCAGAGAACAATCTGATGTAAATAGACAGGTAGCGTCAGAAATGTGACAAAGAAGAAAAGAGAGATGCTGCAGACAGTCTGAAGCAAACACCATCTCACTGCCTTCCAGCATACCCTCATGCTTTTGTGACACTGTAATGGTGCCTTGAAAATGGACCTTAATTTCATAATGATATATGGCAATAGTCCTTTCCTGACAAGCAACCATGACTGCGGTTGGTAAGCATATATTTGAAAATGGAAAAGATAGATAGTCCTTACAGTAATTAAGTCTCAAAGGGTTTTCTCTTCCTACTGCAACTCCAAAAGAGAACCAGGTTCAAAACACATCTTAAATATTTCAACTGTGTAAGGGCCGAGGATTCAGAACGTGGGGATATCGATTACATCCTTTTTTAGCTTTCCACAGTAGGTTTCCAAGGAGGTAGCTAACTAGAATGGAATAGACAACCACATTTGTGCTGAATAGCTAGAAAGCAAAGGAAACACATTATGTGGTTTTTAAAAAGTTTTGTGAATTGTGGAAAAGATATGTAATGTTTCTGCTGAAAAATGCCATTATAATTATCTATATGTTTTCTATTTCACTCCAAGAATTTTCACCAATGAATTATTTTCTTGGTACCTTCATAAATGAGTAACTGGCAGCATCACTGTCATGAAATACATCTACAGATGATCTTACTGGTACACAGTTGTTCTGAACACTGCATAAATTACATATAAATAGTTAATTTTCCACCTCTGACAGGTTGGTTTATAAAAAAGATTAAAATAAGTAATGTTGATTTTAGGTTTTTTTGCGGTTTTGTTTTTTTCTATGGAGACAATCACACTAAACCATTCCCTAGACACATTTGGGCTTGCACAACATACGGCACCATATGTGTGCACACTTCAGAATTACTTCCAGACACAGAAAGGAACAGATCTGGAGTGAACACTGCCTTCGGAGCTTGATCTGCAGCAGAGGCACTTTGCTTTTATTATCCTTTACTTTCCACTGGTCATGCATCTGTTCCCTTTACGTCTTCTCTTTTCTCACACTTGCCTACTCACGTCAGAACTGATTCTCTTTGTCAATTACACTCTTCTTCAGATTCCCTTCAAGATCAGAAAAACATTTGCTTTACTTTTACCTTTCAGTTCACTGCCTTCTTTGGATAAAGCTGAGTATAGAAGTATTAAAATACCAGGAGAAAGCCTGCTGTCACAATGAGTTTGATCCAAAGTCCTTTGAAGGCATTGATGAACACTGGCTCCCAATTACTGCTTTTGGTCTTTGGATCTGCCCATGTCTTTCTACTTCAACAAGAAGTATAAGTATTAAAAAGTTTTCAAAAGGTTTATCTGATGGGATTACCAGTTTGATTTTCTGAATAATGTTCTCTGAAGATTCAGATAAACATGTCAACACTTGAAAGCTCTCCCTAACACCTCAGGCTGAGATTAAAGGTACTCTGCAGTCACGGTGCTCAAAGTTTCATGATCAGTGGATAATTTCAGCCTTACAACTGAGAACTCTTTGGTCTCTCTCAGCTGAGAAAGGATAAACTTTCTTGACTCTAGCACCAGAATCGCCTGCTGCTGTTGGAAACGTAGTCTTCACTATTGGAATGATTTGAATTCTGGTGCAATATTACTGGAATAGTCTTGGCATTGTTTTGTCTTGCAAAGAGGGTTCTTGGACAATTGCTCACTTGTTATTGCCGTGACTCTTTCTAAACCAATGTGTTTCTTCCCAGTGGCCAGATAGTTTATATTTGAAAAGTATCATATTAAGGGAGGTCTAAATTTTGTATCCATAGTCATGGATAGCAGTGACAGTTCCTCTCAAAGAAAGATCACCTTTAGCAGGTAGACACAGATACATATATAACATGTGCAATTGTTTACACAATTTTTTTTTGTTGTTTACTGGTTTCTTTTCCCATAAAGTTTAGGCCCCCTAAGATATTTGGCTCTAAAAACCTGGCTTTTGGAGTACTGTTTAGAGGACTACAGGATTCCATAGATAAGCCTACAATATTTGATTTTGGATCTGAATCTGAAGTGCTACTACCATCTGAGGAGTTTTGTAGTTTTTGGTGAAAATTTTCAGTTTTTACTCATGCCTCAGTCTGCTGAATTCAGAAACGGTGGCCCATAACGATGCATTCTCTATGAGATTCCCTTTTAAAACTACACTCTAGGAAACACTGCACTGAGTTTGCAGGACATACAGGAATACGTTGCAATGAACGGAGTATGATTCATTATAAATAGCAGAGAAATTTCAAATTTTAACCCAAGTGCTTTGCTGAGCTGATGCAATCAAGGGGCAAGTATGGATCACTTCAGTCTTGAGCCCAGTGACAGGTCTCAAAGAAATGGCCTTAAGCTGAGTCAGGGGAGGTTTAGGTTGGATATTAGAAAAATGGTTTTCATCCAGAGGGAGGCTGAGCACTGCAACAGGCTCCTCAGGGAAGCGGTCACAGCACCAAGCCTGGCAGACTTCAAGATGCATTTGGACAATGCTGTCATGTGTATGGTGAGATTCTTGGGGCTGTCCTGTGCAGAGGCAGGAGTTGAACTCTATGATCCTTATGAGTGCCTTCCAACTCTGCACATTCTATGATTCTATAATAAGGAACTTCTTTTTCCAGCTCTAGCTGAATGCTTTGTGGGTTTATCTTTGTTCTTTGCAAAGTCCATTTCTCTGAGAGTAAACAGAGTAAACAGAGCCATTTATGGGGCAGAGCAAGACAGCAGGAACCCTAGCCAGTCCTCTGAGCAATACCAATGTGTATATACTGTCGATTCCCCTAGTAGCTTCCCCAGCCAGTTGCTGCCATCACCTGGGACTTTGGATAAGTCAGAATGCAAAATATAACTACAGATTGATTGGAAAGATTACTTAGATCTTGTGTGTTTTCTAATTTGATCTGGAAAGAGATGTGACAAATATCCTAAAGAAATGTGACAGCTTGAGAAAGAATTCTGGTTCTGCTTTTGCACTTGGAGTGTTGGTTTTGATGCATGCATATATACATGGAGTGAGTCACTGGTCTCTGCACAGGTGTAAACAGCCATGGGCACACAAGGGCTATTCAGCTCTCCAAGGAGGTTTGCTCTTCAACCAGCTGCTCCTGTTCTCTCCACAAGAAAGGTGGCAAATGGATAGGAGCACCCAGCAGACCAGAACCAACCAAGGGCTACAAGGTAGAATACGATCTAGTGGTCATCATCTTGTCTTTAAAATTTTGCTTTAGTATCTGTGGTTAAAAATTATGCCTGTAAACATCATATGATACTCTAAAACAGGCAGCTTGTTTTATTAAGACATCACAGATTCATGTAAAAAGTAGATTTTTTTAATGCTACCAGGAGCTTCATTGAGTTATAAAAATGAGCATGAAAGAGTTTCCTAAATATTATAAATAGTAGGAGGCCTTGATCAGTCTACTGCTTTGATTAACAGTTGAAAATTTGCATAAAAGAAAAAATCATCTCTAAACCAGCAGCACTGCAGTTTTGCCCTTTGATAAGGCAGGAAAAAACTAACACAACTTTACACAATTAGCAACTGTATCTTAGAAATTAATAGCTACAGAGGAACAATTAAGTCATGTTTGGCTGGAGGTATCTTTGCCACCTTCCTGTAACCATTAATTTATCCCCATCAGTGAATGCAATGAGAAAAGAATGTATTTTTATGTCTCCAAGCAATCAAAGCTCCCTTGGTAAGGCACAGGTTAAGTTTAGCATCACAGATATTGCATTAATTTTTCCTATGATAGAAACATTTTTTCCTATGAAATATTATTAGCATTTATTTCCTTCTTTGGACACAGTAAAAGACACGGTTTAATCAGCAGCACTAACCAAGACACTGTATACGCAAGGAGGATTTCTTCCCTTCAGTGGCATTACAAATTTTCTTGAGCCATTCCTTTCCTTGAAATTACTGTATAAAACCTTTACTTGTCCTTTTTACCAAGAACACAGAAAATAAACGTCATCCAACCCCATCAGTTGCCTCAATGAAATAGAGCAAACAAATTGTTTTTAACTAATAACACTAGAGAGTGATACATCAAAGGAGCAGAATTTACACGTATGCCTTGTCTTGATTAGAGTGTTCAAGTTTAATTCAGCATGCCACCATTTCCTGCTCTGTTCCTCTTCATCAGTAACAAACACTACTTAGAAGTTGTTGATACTGCACACATGGACCCAATTAAATCTGTAATGACATTTACTTATTTGAAGTTTCAGCCCTGATGCGGTCTCCAATTCATTCACCAAATGGCTTCCATTTACTAAAGGATTTTTTTACTTGTGGTGGATCCCTGAAGTGCAGAACTGAGTGATCATAAAGTGGACAAATTAGGCACTGAACTCGCCTTTGACAGAGCACCCCATTTAGCATTTCAGGCACTTAAACAATGATCATACATACAATAGTGGCCTATTCTGGTCAGTCTTGGATGTTTGTTAAATACTACTACATGTATAATATTTTATATTAAATATGCATCTACAGAGAGACTGTGCAATACATATAATATTGACTAAAGGTGTGCCAAACAAAGCACCTCAGAAGATAAACTAACAAAATAGAAAACAACTAAAAAACCTGGTCACCTTATTCCTCTGTGATTCAAGATCATGATAAAGAAATAAAGGTGATCTGTTCACACCTCATATTGGGCCAGAAAATGTTTAATAATATCAGTATCACATTTCATTTGGTTATCCTTTTACCTTCGAGGCAGACTGTAGTTCGAGTGCAGTTGGCTGAGATAATTTTTTCATAATAGCTTTTGTGGAGCTGGCTTGAATTTGTGATGAAAACAGTGTCAATAACACAGGGATGTTTTAGTTATTGCTGAGCAGGCTTGCAGAGAGTCAGGGCCTTTCTGCCCATCACACCACCTCACCAGTGAGTAGTCCGGTGGTGCACGAGAAGCTGGGACTTGACACAGCCAGGACAGCTGACCCCAGCTGATCAAAGGGGTATTCCATATCATATGACATCATGCTCAGCAATAAAAACTGCAAGGAAAGTTTGCCAGGGCTGCAATTGTGAGGTTTTGCATCACTTGTTCCATTTTGGTTTTTTTAGGGGTGGGAGTTTTTTGTTCATTTTTTTAACTTATTTAACTGTCTTTTTCTCAACCCTTCAGAACTGGTCCTTCCAATTCTGCCCCCCATCACATGGCAGGGATTGCCTGGTGCTGAGCTGTCAGATGGGGGTTAAACCACAGCAACTGCTCACACAGCAAATAACTAGTTTTTGTAACTGTGGTTGCCATAGCATCATGTCATGAACCAAAACTTTATTAAAAAGTTTATTAAAAAAACTCATAAACACCAAAAACCCAAGAAGTCAGCATTCATATTGCTCCTTAAGGAGAGGAGCAGTAGTAGAAATAGATAGGTGAAGGATCACACAGAGATAGAACCAGTTGGTATTAATTTTATTGAAAGTGGTGTTGGCAAATACACTGTGCCTGTGGAGGGAGACACTGCCCTGAGGCAGCAGAAGCCCTAAATTAGGAAATGCACGGCTGATGAAGGTGGCAGTAGTCCTTCTGACACGTCCTGGACTCAGTAGCCCACACAGTGCTCACATGAGGGTGTATTCTCCAAGCCCACTTACAGACTACTAACACCCTCTTGCCTCTCAGGAATCACCAACTTTCACAAAAAAAAAAAGAAAAAAAGGAAAAAAAAAGTAATAAAAATCAAGACACACTCTCTTTTTTCAAGAGAAAGCTTATGAGGATAAAAATGAATTGTTGAGGCTCTGATTAAATTTTATATCTAATTAAAAGACAACTGTACATAGTTCATCCAATTAATGACAGGAGTTAGATGGTACATACAGATTTTTCAACAGTTTAACTTCAGATTTCAGAAGAAAAGAAAGAATATCTAGATTCTAGCATTTATCCAGAGCCTTGAGGAAAGGACACTATGGATTAGGGCAAAAGCCATAAATATTCCTTTCTAAGGAAGCCTTTCCCAAAATTAAATCTGAAAAGGAGGAAAACAACATTATAGGCACAATTAACGATAGCAATGTATTTCAGGTTACAGAGACCCTTCCTTCCTCTTGAAAGGGTCATGACAGGCCTCTGCTTCATCAGCTTCTGGTGGCTGTGACACCTACACTGGAGCAGAAAGGGCAGCAAAATAAGCTGCATCAGAACACAGCATGTGAGGAGGTGGTGAGAAATCCAAGTGGCAGTAGCAAGCTCCAGCAGGACACTTCGTTTCTAATAATGCCTTGCCCTTAATTGCAAAAAAAGTTGATCTCACTGCTTTTTTGGGATGCAGCTGAAATATAACTGGCCTGCATTGCACATCATTAAAAAGGGAAAGCTCTACTGCACAGTTTATGTTTATTTTCATTCAAGAGGGTGCACCCCAGATGGTGATAATTACCCATAACCTTGAGGAGTTTAAAAGAGCTTTAAAAGGTTTGATTTAGAAAGAAGTTGCTTATTGAATGAGCAGCTGAAGGCTGAAAGATAATTTTTTTATTTCTTTTTAACCCTTTAGATGTTTGATGCTGCTATTAGAGTGCAAGAGCTTTTATAGCTCAATCTGCTTGGAGACCAAGTCACTATCTTTAACGTGCAGCCAAAAACAAGAGCATCTACCCACTAAAAAATATATTGAGAAATAGTGAAACACCACACAATACAAAAAATTTTACTAAGAACATCTAATGGAATGACTCTTTCATTTGGATGTTTTACTCTAATCCTTCACATATTCATGTATTTTTGTCTCTCAGCTCCTGAGAGCAAATTCCTTTCCTCCTGTGCTTCTGTGTTTTGTAGAATATCCAGCTGATGGTAAGTAAATACAGATTAAAATAAAAGCCTTCCAATTCAGGTTGGAAGCTGCTGTGAGACGACTGGTGTGTTTAATTAATTTTACACTATTTATGTAGTCTCTCAGCCTCTGAAGAAGCATCCTTTACCAAGGATGCCTTTACAAAGCATTTACAAAGTGTAAACTAGTTGTAAGGTTTCTTTCCCATTAGCCTTACTCCTTTGCTTTCCTGAATAGGATGTTGCATTCTGGGTCCAGAGAGGCTTTTTTCCAGCTATTTTTATTCTGGGTGGAAAAAAAAAATCTCTTTATTTTCTTGCTGTTGTTGAGTGCTATTTTATATGTCTGTACTAAATGCTTTTGCCAGTGATTCTGGATTGCAGTCTAGGGCATCTGTAATGGAGAGTCCTTACTGCCCTGTGCCCTTATGGCAAGTACATAGCACAAGAAGAGTAAGCTGGAAGTCCTGGTGGTGTCCAGCACAGGAAAGTCTGTTTTTGCTGCGGGAAGCTTGCAAACCCACATTTGTTTATATATTTATACTTGCTCTGTTCTTTTTCTTTCCCCTTTTTCTTCCATATTCCTCTAAAAAAGGAAGCTACAACAGCCATCCAACTCATGCATGCTCCCTGGTCAAGGTTCTCAGTTTTCATTTCTCCTACTCCTGGCACCAAAGATAGGATTTCAGCAGTTCCTACTGGCCTCACAGATGCCTTAGAGAGTCCTTGCTATGTGACATACCCCAGAACCACATCAGGAAGCATCTGTCTTCGCCTCCTGTGTTGTATGTGCCAGCCCCATGCAGATGTGCCTCAGACACTGCAGAGCGCTTAAAATGGTTCTGCTTAAGAACCTAAACCTCTTTCCAAAAATAAAAGTTTGTAATATGACACTAGAGAGAAAAAAGGGGGGGAAAAAAGGGGGTGAAAAAAGGGGAAAAAAAGTAGAAAAAAGAGAAGGAAAGAAGATCATGGAAAGAAGAGTGTGCAAGTGTTGAAACCCAAAGTAAATTGAGCTGACCCATCTGCCTTGCAAATACAGTGCATCCTGAACAGGAGGTTTTAAACCAAACTTACTTCAAATAGCTTTCATAAAATCCTGCTATGAGGTCCTAGAGAGTTCCTTCCAATGCAAATATAGCTGTCCTGCCTTCACAGGCACTACTTGGGGATCTTTGAGAAGTAGAGGATATTCAATGAAGTTGATTTTGCAAAGAGGCGTCCCCATGCAACTTTTTTCAGCCAAGGAAGGGGAGAGCTCCAAGGGGCTGGAGTTTGCAGCACCTCAAAGTGATGGCATGCTGCCAGCTTCTCTTTGCAGGCATATCCATTCCAGAAGTGCTTAAGTGCAAATGGCGTGTAAACCAGAAACACCTGTCATTATTGTGCTGGGGTTGTATGTGGACAATTATGTGAAACTCTGTGAAAAAAGTGTGCTTTCCTGCCCAGAGAACGCAATGAAAAGTTTTATTGTGTTGAGCAGTATGGCTGGAGTGGCTGTGCTGATTTTATCAACAGCTGGCCTTAGAGCATGCAGCAGGGCTCTGCTCAGCCCTCCGTGGAAGCACCGGCACACCTGGACCTCCCTGCCTCCTCTAGATGCCTTTTCACACCTGCCTCACCCTGCTCATCCCTGTGCATCAGTCATAGTAGATGGCTACACTGCAGTGAGATTCACCTGAGACCTTTGCATTTCATTTCAGCAGTAGTAAATCTGTCATTTAGATTGTAAATATGGATTTTTCAGCAGTACCCTGCCACCTTATCTTCTGTCTTTGTCAGCAAGCAATAAAGCTCTGACAAGACCCTGAGAGCAGTTTTGCAAACGGCACTCAGGCTCTGATTTTGTGCCAGCATGGCATGAAGCCAACCCAGCAGATACATGCTGTTCTGCAAGCAACAAGCACAGGTTCTACAGCTCTTTGATCCATGTTATATTACAGAACCTCATATGTCAAGGAACTGCACTTATGATTTGGGGGTACATGCTTCTGGATGAGGCAGTCTGGATGAGTTCAGCATAGCAAGAGAATATTTTCTTATGGATCTCCTCATGGCTGTGAGTATGGAGTGAACTACCATGGTGCAGGAGAAGCCCTCATTTCCCCTGTCCTCCTCCCCAGTCAGCTGTGATGCCACAGTGCAGTTTTCACTGCCAGCTGGCACAGGAACAGTGCGTGGGATCAACATCTGGGATCAGCTGCTGAGATAATTAGGATAAACTTCTGTTCCATAATCCTGAGTGAAACTGGTACTCAGGACTGAAAAATCCCCATCTGCAGAACTTTGAAGTAAAAGTTCTACTGGTAGCACTTAAAATACAGAGAACACAGTATGTCAGAAGGCAAGCAAAAGCAATGTAGAAGGAGGAGGGGAGCACATTTTTATACTAGAGAAAAGCGGTTTAACTGTGGGACCTGTCAAGTCAGACCTAGTTGTTCATAGTAAAGGAGGATCATGATTCATAAGAAAGTGCATGAACTGAACAGGAATGGTATTTTATAGCACAAAAAGATGCTGGTTTGGGACCTAAGAATACCTTACAGTGATGAATAAGACTCAGGGGGGTTTATGTTTCATGTAGATCAGTTACTAAAGCACAGCCAGACTTCTCTTGCTCTCCTGCAAATTTGACCTATAGAAGTTGTATAGTCTACTTATTATGTCTCTGCAGAAGAGACCAGTGAGATGAAGCTTCCATCTGGCTGGGATTCAGGATGTGTGTGTGCCTGAGCTACAAAAAGTATGTCAGGACTGTAGGACTTTCATCATCCATCAAAGGAGCCTAGAAAAGTTGTACACACTGCAGGTGTCCCTTGGAGAGTTTAGCCCATGGCAAAGCCTAGTCAGTGAGAATTAGAGATTAACTTTGAGCCAGACTGCCTTGCAGTGCATGGAGCTGCAGTAGCTGGGACTGTCCTTCCTACTTGCTCTCTGGCCACATTTCATACAGTGAGCAAAGGACAGACATTTCCCTGGGCTGAAATCCCCCACACCCCACCATGTCCATATTGCCCAGCTGTACCTTGGCCTCGTGTACTTCAGGCTGTACTTAGAGGTCTCATGAGTGGAAGGGCCAGCAAAGGTGGTCTTGAAAAGTGATTTCAGGGCTGTGCTTACCAGACCACATAGATCTTTCTAAACTATTTCAGATTCCCCAAGTCCAATGCCTACTCCTCATCTGTGGGGTACAGTTTGGGTTGTGACTTGGGGTCTTGGCAACCCAGAAACCAATCAGTTGAATTTTCCATATTTGAAAAGTAACCTAGGAGTTCAGATGAAAAAGCAGTGACCAGGGACTACCACTTGAAGTCAACTGTTGGGAAATAACAGAAATTTTGCCAGGGATTAGTCTCCAGTAAATTTTGAAATATAAATAATTTCACACGCTGTGCTAAATTTTAATTAATAAGGATGTTTACTGCAATCTTCCCATAATTTTTTAGAGTGAACCAAAATATAGAGCACCAGGGGTTCATTTGTTGCATTGATTTATTTTAAAGTTGGTTCAAGTGAAACATCCAAATTTTAGAGCCAACTTTTCATGTTCCTGCAGTAAAGGTTGTGCTTGTCTGTAATGAATTTAATATAATAGTAGGATTTTTTTTGTTAGTCTTGAAAACATTTTGTTAGTCTTAAAATTCTGCCTAGCTTTCTAGTTCCCAGATTAAATAAATGTGGTCTGACATACTTCATGCCAGCCCATAAAGTGCTCCTGAGTCCAGGCCCACAACAAATGCCAATAAATGGGGCTGCTAACCCTCTACAAAGGTGCCATGAACACATCTCATTCACAGAATTGTTCTTAGCTCTATGAATCTTAGCTGTACAGGAGTATATGCACTTTTATAGACATTTTAAACATGAAATCAGTCCCTTTTTTTTTCCAGAATTTCAGTTATCCAGATAGTGAACCAGTTTGAGACACCGACATTTCTGCTTTCATTCCTCTTGCTGCAGAATGCTTTAACAAGTGATAAGAAATTGAATCATACTTTAGAAATATCTTACAAGTTATTTAATCATACATAATAGCTTCTTAATTTAGATCAGAGTGTCAAGTAGAAGTATCTCATCCTGAAACATCTTAGGGCTGAATCTCAGTCTTCATCTGGAGAGAAGGGGCCATATATTGATCTAGCTGCTCATATATAGGTCAGTCCTGCAGACTTTATTTAAAGTCAATTTTCTCCAAGTTAAACAAACCAAACCCCTCAGCTGCTCCTCATTCCTTTTATGTGTCAGCCCCCCAGCCGCCTTGGTATCTTTGCACTGGGTACCATCCCTTGCTAATCTATCTCTGGGGATGTAACACTGGTTAGCTGAAAATTGGACACTGCAGGCATGGACTCACAAGGGCTGAGTGGAGCAGACTAATTGTGGTTCTGGACCAAATAGCTACTGCAGTCGAGGATGTGATGAGCCTTTTACTCTGCAAGAGCATCCTCTGGACTCCTGTTCAGCTTCTAGTGTACCAGGATCATCAGACCTTTTAGAGATTTTCTCCCTACCAGCCAGTCTCCAGCCTGGGTTCATTCCCTCCAAGAGCAGACCTTTGCATTTCTCTTTGCTAAATTTCTTGAGATACTTGTCAGCCTTCATATCAAGGTCCCTTAAGGCAGTCCTACCCTTTTGTGAGTCAACAACTTCAGGTAGGAATTCATTGATATTACTGTATGAAATTCACCTTCATAATTACCACTCATTCCTAAAAATAACTCACACAATTAATTATTTTTATTCCGTAAGACGTCAGTATTCTTTGACGTGTATGTCTCCAGGATTAAAGATATTCCCAATTTCTTATTGTTCCCTCATTGTTCAAATAAATTAATAAAAATTAATAACTTTCTTAAGCTCTGGTCTGTTAGCTCAGAATGAAAATAGGGTCAGTTGAAGTCTTCCCACTCATTAGGTTTCCATTGTCAGATACTTGCCAAGGGTTCAGCAACAGTTCCTTGGCTTGTGTTTATAGCACCGGAAAATCCCAGGTGGTCTCTCTATCCAATTATCCACCAGGTTGGTATTGGCTTCTGTGATGAGTTGGAGGTATCACACTTCAGTCTGACACAGCCAAAGTCAAAATGCACTAATATGAAACATTCTATTTCAACAGTTTGTTGAGCAATACGTGTTTCCCAACTTCCTTTTTTGGACCGCCAAATAATTTTTAGAATGGGAAATTTATTAAAACTTAGGTTTAGTTTGGTGAAGACCCTCAAAGTTTTATCTCCATCAGAAACTGAATTGGTGATCTTCATAGGAACATTCTACTTACAGTTTCCAAAAAAACCAGTCCGTAAAACAACAGAACAAGAATAAAAATTGGTCTCAATTTCCACCATGATGCTACTTTGATGGTTAGTAGCATTCTGTATCTTCTTTTTCTTTCCGTACCACTTACAGCACAGTTTTCCAAATTTCTTTCAAAATGTGGTATGAGGAGAGAGACAAGTGGCAGAAAATTCAACCAGGTGAGTTTGTGGAGGAGAAAATATGTGCGAGAAGGATGATGGAGAAGTGTCACAGTATAAGTCTCTCCTCATGAGTGTATGGGCCACAACAGAGATGGGAGCTGCTGTCACAATCAGTGATAATATTTACCATCTGCACAATGACAGGACCCAAATGGGAAAATTTGGAAGCTCTGACGTAGAGAAAAAAGACACCAGACAGCATGTTTAAGCCACAGTGTGGTCATAACTGACATAAAGGTTGATCAGAGAGCAGGACTTGGAGTGTAAATAAAGTACACAACATTACCATTACGTGAGAGCCACTCTTCAGACCAGAACCTCTTACTTCTCAGGCAACCTTAGCAAATTGAATAATAAACCCTAAACCAAGGCTATTTTATACTAAGGAGATTCACAGAAATAGTGTTCTTTCACAAAGGACTGTGACAAACTGCTTGCGTTGTGCAGAATTTTCCCCAGTCTTCTAAGAAATGGGCAGTATTGGAATCCTAATTTTAATTAATTTTACCAGTAGAATTTCAGGAACCTGTAGGGGTCTGTAGTAACAAGACTCCACCCTGAAGTCGTGCTGGAGCGCTCACAGCTGCCAGCAGTTAGATCTGTTAGGATGAACTCTTCTGAAGTTGCTGTTGGCTCATCACAACAAATCACTGTGTGTCCAAGATTCTCCTATGTGCTGGTGTTACAAACCCTGTGGGCAAGGAATGGGGACAGGGGCTGCTTTCTATTACTTATTTTTCTTAAGAAAAATTCAACAAGGGGTTATTACTTCTATTTATCACTCACAGAGAGGAAGATCACCTTCCTCTTATTTCCTTGATTTGGCTGCTAGATGTTGGGGTCCCTCCCCTGCCGTGTAGCCCTGGGAGAGGGGCCCTGAGGGCACAGACACGGGGCTACCCTGTCCCTGCTCAGCCTCGTTCCCATTGGTTGGTTTGTGTTCCCTGCGCGGGCAGAAGGACCCTTGGGCCCGTGACTGGAACAGTTCCTCAGCAGAGCCCCGGCCATGCGGCTGGAGAAATAAACATCTCTGAAACAGCTAGCAAGAATCTGTCTGTCCATATATATATATTTCCTTTCCACGGGACTCCTGGTTTGATATATGCGTGTTGCAGGATCCCCACTGCAACAAATGGTGGAGATTTGTGAGCAGAACGATCCCCGATCCCTAAGCGACTGATTTGTGTGAGTAAACCCTGGAAACTTTGGATTCCTCTTCTTGGTTTTGCTTTGCTATTCCGTATCTAAACTATGGAGGAACCGTGGGAAGACTCTTGGCTCTCAGAGCCGCATATGGACATTTATCTTAAACTTAAAATGATTCTTGAACAACGATTTGTGAATTTTAGCTTGATTCAAGCTCAAAAAGAACTGAAACACTTCCTGGCATGGTTGTTTAAGAACTTTTTCTATGTTTCTTGGGATTTAATTCTTACCAAGGGCTTTTGGAAAACCGTTTGGACACAGTTAATACTAGAGTCAAAATATATGCCGATGGAAGAATATTTTCGTGAATATTATTTAGTTACCGAGACTGTTGAGCAATGTCAGCTGTGTCCTGGTGAAGGGAAGCGTGGCGCAGGGACCGTGCGACCCAGGCCACGTGCACCGAGCGCTCTGAGAGCAGCAGCGAGGCAGTTCCCGCGCGCGGGCGGAGCCACGCGAGCCGCAGTGTCGGTGGCGGAGCGAGGCGCGGCGGGAGCGGCGGGACCCGGCGGGACCCGCACGGCGCAGCACAGCGCGTGGTGGAGCGAGCCCCGTGAACGCCCGACCGAGAGGGGCGGCGCGCGGGCGGCGGCTGGCGGCAGTGGCGATGGAACGGAGCCGCGCCCAGCCGAGACGCGCGCTGGAGCGGGGCGCGGGGGAGTCATCGCCCGGGGACCCGGCCGAGACGTGGGTGCAGCGCCCGGCAGCGGCAGCGAAGCTGCGACCAGAGGAGGCGACGCACGGAGAACTGAGCAGCGCGGCCCGGCCCGGCCCGCGCAGCCCCGAACGCGACCCCAGGAAGAGCGCGCAGGCACGAACAGCCCCGACAATTCCAACACGGGAGCGACCGAAGGAGAGAGCAAAGACGCAGCGAGACAGAAAACAGCAGCCACTCGGAAAAAGGAAAAGATCATAGCAACTAAGACCTTAGGGATAGTAAAATGGTATAATGTTAAGCAAAATTATGGTTTTATAACAAGGTGTGACAACCAGCAAGACATATTCGTGCATAGAACTGCTATTAAAAAGAATAACCCTGAAAAATGCATCCCAAGCTTGGGAGATGGAGAGGTGGTGGAATTTAATATTGTACTAGGGAGAAAAGGGTTACAAGCATCACAGGTCACTGGGCCTGATGGTGTTCCTGTAAAAGGCAGTATATATGCAAAAAATCGTAGTCATGTTAGACAGTATCTCCATTGTAAGCCCCCCCTACAGTTTCCCTTTCCTAATCCCACCTTTCCCTTTTACCCTATATCCTATTACCCCCAGTGTACTCCCAATCCGTTTTTTCATCCATGGTTTCCCTCACAAAACCATGCTTTTGCCAATTGTTTCCCCAAAAATCCCTTTCCAATGCCGAGTGGGGGATGAAAAGGGGGAGGGAAGAAGTTAAACCCTCTCCTGCCTCAGTTTCCCCACAAAGCATGCTCAGAGTTCTGTCTCCCTTCTGTCAGCCCTAAGATGTTCCACAGAATCTGTTTGGACATTTAAAGACTCAGGAGGGTGGCTTGTTTTGTTTTGAAACTGTTCTTGTTATGTTTATCCAGTTGTTTTCATTCTCCTTTTATTAAAATAAAACGGGTGAGGTGTTGGGGTCCCTCCCCTGCCGTGTAGCCCTGGGAGAGGGGCCCTGAGGGCACAGACACGGGGCTACCCTGTCCCTGCTCAGCCTCGTTCCCATTGGTTGGTTTGTGTTCCCTGCGCGGGCAGAAGGACCCTTGGGCCCGTGACTGGAACAGTTCCTCAGCAGAGCCCCGGCCATGCGGCTGGAGAAATAAACATCTCTGAAACAGCTAGCAAGAATCTGTCTGTCCATATATATATATTTCCTTTCCACGGGACTCCTGGTTTGATATATGCGTGTTGCAGGATCCCCACTGCAACAGCTAGATGACACAAAAAAAGTCACAGTCTATTATTTTTATTCACATCTGAAGTGAGATTAAGAAAAAGGCTAATGCACGAAGACTTAGCACAAAACTAGGAGACAGGGCTTTATAATACAGCAGGAACCTGGTATATTCAACCATGTGGCAATAAGAAGGATAAATAAAGTTCTGTTGCAGACATCCATTTGTTTCTTTTTCTCACCAGCTTCAAAACATTCTTCAAATTCATGGAAAACACTTCTCAAAATCTCTAGTGACCATATTCTGTCTACCTAAAAAGCAACTTCTCATTGGTTCAGAGAACATTATCAACTTGCAAAATAAAACAAAAGAGAACTTCCATAACCGCACTAGTACTGCTAATCCCATAAAGAGAGCAAGAGTTTTACCTTCTGGGCACCACCAATTAGGAGGTTGTGCCGATCTTGGGCTAAAAAATTGCAATCAGAGCCTCTGCGTGTTTATCACAGTTCCTTAATTGAGACAGAGGTCAGACTACGCTCTGCACCATTTGTCTTTGTTAGAAGTTCTGCAGAAGTCAGGTCATTCGACATTTCTGGATTCTATTCTGCGTACCTTGGATTCTGTAGACAGTCAATTACATCCATCCAGGTAGTTATGCTATAAAAGGACCATTATGGACCTGTTCCCAGTTTGAACTCTCTTGGCAGCTTCTTCCTTTCTTAGCCTTTAGTTAAGGGAAATTTTTCCCAAGATACTTATGAGAGCCTGTATTTGACTTCACCCCAATCCTTGAAACAGGACTACTTTCTGAACTAGATTTCCTTGAAAAACGTCTCAGGGTTTTCCCATGGCAAGACTCTAACATAATACAGACGAAAGAAAGCAAACACACTGCTCAGGCCTTGATCTCCCACTTACGTGCATAATTAATTTCACATGGAAAAATATTTCCATTGATTTAGGACTCTTCATAAGCAGAATATGCAGTTCATATGTATTTGTAGAACTGGGGGTCATACACTGTACACAACCGAACATTTGTCATTTTTATTGGGAAAATATTGAACTAAAGGCCTGGAGACTTGAGTATGACAGGAAAAAGAAATTTTTATGATTTATAGTGTGGAAGCCTTTTCTAGGCTCAGGAAGAATCACAAAGTAATGATTTTCTGGCTATTGACACACAGGCTTTATGCTTTGCCCGGTCACCTCTTCAACAATATTGACTAATCCAAAACATTTTGAAATTTCCCATTCCCTAAATTACTCCAATGTAAACAGATCAGTGATTAACTTTAAATCTGCATTCCAAATGGCATGCAGCTCTTTGGTTAAGCTTTCTCTTTACAAAGAAATTCTTATTTGCTTTTATTCCAATGTTACATTATTTTTGGTCTAGATATGAATGCTACTTAAGCATTTAAAAATTAACCTGCTGTTTGGAACTAGAGGGGTAGAAGTTCTGGAAACCCTCAGTCCCTTTGTCTGACTCCAATAAACATCATAGACCATAATATTTCAAAAAATTCCAACTGCTTGATCAGCTTGAAAAAGCTATTAGTATCCTGGCAAAAACTTCACTTAAATATGTGCACTTAATAAAACTTCCATAATGAGAACAATTAAAATTCTATTATGTCAAAGTTCTGAGCAGGCAGCCATGCCTTATTTTTACCTCAATAGGAATAACACAATTCATAACTTCAATGTCCACTTTTCACTGCAGCGAGCAAGCTGTTTAATGCTGTCAACAACACCAGGTTCCCCCTCCAGCATCTGCTTTATTGGCCAACACATATAAACAAAGCAGCTCAGGTCATGCTTCCTGCTCATTCAAAATAAGGAATACCAGGCATGAACTCTTTTGCCCTACTTGTACTGAACTCCGTAACTTAAAAAAAAAAAAAAAGAATCCTTTTTCCAGCATTTCTTGCAAATCTTATGCCAGGAGAATGCATTCATACGTAAGCATGACGCATAAAGGAGCACTCCCTTGATCAAGGAGATCAGTATTTGAGGTGAACAGGTATGAATCTACTGAACATAGGCTAACATAAGTATACTAACAACATTACTAAGCTAATGCAAACTAAGATATAGGCTTCTTTCTCTAGTGATACCTTGGTACTAACTGCTGTATAAAGAATAAATTAATGAATTTTGTTGCATTGCTTGAAATGTCTGGATTCTTTCACAGACAGTTTTTGCACTTGTCTAAATTGGCAGTGAGGTTCCTTGGGAAATACAGTCGCCACACCAATAGTCCTTACTACTAACTTCTTAATATTCACCAGAATTTCCAAGCAAATATACCTTCCTAACCATCTTCCATTTTAGAACACTAACCTCTGTGAAGGAAGTGAAGAAATAGTAACAAAAGGCTTTTCATCCTTCTTTGAGAAGAATAGTCATTAATCCCCTATCACTTTTAGCTACTCTATGGTAAATGCTTTAATTTCTAGCTAAAGAGAACGAGAGAGTTTACACAGGAAGGTCAAAATCAACATGATAATCACTACAGAAAAGTTCAAATTTAAAAAAAAAAATTCATTCTTCTTGGCGCTTATCAGTGGAAAGCTGATAAGCTGTGCCACCTTGAAAAGTATCTGCGATTTCTGGTGAGCAGCACAGTCTATTCATATGAGGTTTTCCTACCTAACAGCATCGAATCACAGAAACAGAAATGCTCCTGAAACAAACCTCTGCAAGTCTCAAAATCCCACTCAGAGAGAAACAATTGCCAGTACTAGATCATGCCTGGCATAACTTTGTCTAGCCAAGACTTGAAAACCCCCTGAATGGAAACTCCATCAGCTCTCTGGGTAATCTAGGCCTGTTTCTCCAACCTCTCAAACTGAATTCTGTGCTGTTGTCTCATATCATCTGCCACTACTATAAAGATGTAAGATCCAGACCTTTACAACTGTCATTCAAGTATTTGTAGGCTGCTGCCAGACTATCCCTTAGCTCCCTTTTTCCACGCTGAATGAGCCAGCTGTCCTAACCCCTTTGCAAAGGCACTCTGTTCAAAATCCCTGACCACTGAAGAATGCTTCCTTCAGACTCTTGCCATTTCTCAACATCCACTTGAAACGGGTACTTAAAAGAGGTTGCTGCATTCCAGATATAGTCTCACCAGAGCCGTGAAGAGGGTTATAATAAATTCCTCCAATTGTTTGACCACACCTTCCTAATGTGTGTAGTAGCCCATTATCCACTTCTCCTTGTTCATAATGGCAGTGCATTTTTGTTTGCTATTCCAGTAGTTTTTCAGAAAATCCTCTGGTGTCCCTGTGGAAAAGAAACTGATAATGAGTCAGTAGTGTGCACATGCAGCAAAGGAAGACAGCCAGCTTTTGGGCTGTATTTAAAGAGTTTAGCCAGCAGTCAAGGGAAGTGACTATTCCCTCTTTCCAGCTCTGTGAGGCCACATGTTCTGTGTCCTGTTTTGGGTTCACTCCAGTACAAGAAAGACATGCGGCTCCGGGATCACTCCAGTAGGAAAGTCACCAAGGCAGTGGGGAGGCTGAAGCACAGGATGTTCAGAGAGAAACTGAGGGAGTTGGGTTTGGTCAGTATGGAGAAAGAGGCTGTGGCTATTGCTACCTACAATGTACTGGGAGAGTGTAGAGAGAATAGGGCCACTCTTCTCTGAGGTACAGGAAGGAAAACACAGAAAATTCCAACTCAACATAAGGGAAAATTCCTAACATGAGGGTAGATAAACACCGTATCAAGTTGAGGTGTGGAGATACTCAAAATACATTAAGACAAGGCTTTGAGTAACCTGATCAAATGGCCAAAAATTCAACAAGTCAACCTCCAGAGACTTTTTCAACCTACATGAGTCAGTAATTATTTGTCCTTCACTGTATTCCCAAGGTCTCCTGCAGCAAGGCTGCTACCCAGCCAGCCTGTTCCCAGTCTTCCAGGTGCAGATATTTGTTCTTTCTGTTGAAATTCATGCTGGCACAATCCTCAAGTTTCTCAGGGTCAGTCTGACTCCTTCCTATCTTAATGATGGCTGCAAATTTGCTGAGCAGTGCTTTCTGCTTTATGATACAGGTCACCGATAAAAATACCGAGGAACATCAGCTCCATTATCAACCCTGGAATACTTTGCTTGTTACTGACCACTGCCAGAACACAGTCATTTCAACTCACCCAATGGTCTGATCATCTAGCCCATCCTTTCTCAGCTTCCAGATGGGAGGTCTGGGGTCAGAAACCTTACTAAAGGCATATCCACCCCTCTCCCCTCATTCTCATAACCAGTCATTTCACTACGGAAAGCAATCAGGATGTCTGTTTCTGATTACCTCCTTGTCCCGTCTGAGTTTAGAAATGGATTCCAAAATAAGTTTGTGCACCATAATCTTTGCAGGGACTGAGGTAAGCCAGCAGATGACAGCCCTCCAGATCCTAGTTTTTGCCATCCTTGAATGTGACTGTCTGCTTTTTCCATTCTTCATGATTTTTCACAGACAATACACAGCAGCCTTGGAATCACAGCAGCCAGGAAGGCAACTACAGCAGCCAACTTTTCCAGCACCTTTAGGTCAGTACCAGGAATATGAATATGTCCGGATGAAGCGGTTTCTGGCTTGTTCACACAGCAATGCCTCCTTCCCAAACTGTTCTGATACCTGCAGGGATCAGGGAGAAGGCTCTGCCTGTGATATGAAACGTGAAAAAGGCCCTAAATGCTTCAGCTTTTTCCATATAATCCACACTGTGTTGTCTCTTATACACCAGCAGCCCCAAATCTTTCCTTTACAATTTGTCCTTCTTGCTCAATATAATGAAGCTATTTTTAGCTTTAGGGTTTTGACTTTCCTGATTTTGTCCCCAAGTACCTTAGTGATCCTTTTATATTCTTCCTTTGTGGCCTGTTTTGTTTCAAACACCTTCACTGTTTGTATTTCAGTTCATCAAGAAGCACCCTTTTAAGCAAGCTGGTCTTGTTCTGAAACTTCTTGTTTTCCCACATAAAAGGATGTCTTGATCCATCAGTGAGTTCACTGTGAAGGAGTCATCCAGCTCTGTTGGGTACCTGGCCACTGCATGGCTGCTTCACAGAGGACTTTGCTTAGCAATTCTTTGAATAATCAAATCTGTTTTCTGAAAGTCTAGAGCCCTAGCTCTGCAGCTTTATTTCCAGACTTCCTTCAAATCCTGAGCTTCATTGCCTTGTGCTCCCTGCAGCTTAAGATGCCACCAGTGTCTGTATTTTTCAGTCCTTCTCAGTCTGTGGGCAGTAAGTCCTACAGAGCAACACCCCTGGAAGGCCTCTCTAACAGTTGCATTGGAAATGTGTCACCCACACAGTCCAGCCTTGGGCTGTCTGCATGAAGGCACATTGACCTCAGAGCAGCTGTCTGGACAGCTGAGACCACCCATAAAAACAGGTGCCTGCAGGTGGGAGGTTTCCACTGGTTGTTTGGAGAAGGCCTCTTCCCTTGTTTCCTATCAATCAGGTCTGTGGCAGACTTCCAAGATGTCCTTAGTCTTACCTTTCCTCTCCAAAGCTGATGCGGAAGCTTTCAATTTAGCATCTCTAGTTCTGCCCTATAGAGCCCTGTGAATATAAAAGATAACCTGCTCCTTATTTTCCCTGGATATCACTCCTCAATGGCCCATTTTCTCCATGGATTACCTTCCTATCATATTCCCTGTCTGATGCAAACAGACCCTGATTGAGACTGGCCCCACCTTTTGTCTCCTCAAACCTTGATCTCCTCGTTCATCAGGAGAGGTCACTAAAGGCACCAAGGGCAGTGAAACATTCTAGATATTTAAATGACGGCATATAAAAGCAGTAATCAGTGAACAGCTTATGCACAATTATTCCCAGGAGTAAGTGAGATTTTTAAAGTGTACTAAAAAACCTGGTATTTGCATAGAGTTGCATATTGACATAAGATGCAGGGGTAAATTAGAGGCATTCAGCTTGGAATCTTCAGCTCAAATTTGTGGTCTTCATCCTTGGATCCATAATATGACTTCAGGGCTTGTGTTCCTTGTGCTAAGTTTTTAGATTCATGTAAGTAACAGCTTACTTACAGTGTCATGCTAAGATCTTAAAGCTTTTTTCTACTAAATTCTACTAGTTTAGGCTGGAGAAAGATCAACTTTATTTATCTTTATTTTAGCTGCTGTGGCGCTTTCAACTGCCAGATTCTTTGCATTTCCATTTAACATTATTCACAATAATACTAAGCATTTGTATGAGCATCCATGTATGAATTATCTTACAGTCAGTAAGTAGCTTTATTTGCAGCAAATAACATAATTTTACTTTTTTTTTTTTTAAATTTTGAAATATTTCTCTTTTCCTGTAGCAATTATATTGTGCACTACAACAAACTACAGTAAAAAATTGTAAGTCATATTAAAATGCACTGGTTTCCTAAATTTAATGTAAAACATTTGGACTTCATTTTCTTCCAGACACATTAAGTTTTTATGACTTTTTTTTGAAAGATTGTCCTGTGCTCCATAATTCATATTTGTTTCTGCTCTGGCACATTATTCATTTACCAATAAATTTATTATAAGATGTATTTTGGAATTCTTGTATTTTGTTTTGGTTTTTTTAAATTACTTTCTGAGTTCATCTAGAAATTCAAATTAATGCCAGACAAATAGAAGCAATTATTTGGCATTCAATCCAAAGATAAATGCTCAAGTGTAAGCAGAGTGCAGTATTTCACTATTCTGTGGTGCTCAAAGAGAGTATATAACAGCAAAGTTGTGTTGAGATGTCAATTTTTCTATTATTTCATTCCATGTTTGAAAAATAAAATTATTACTTCAATAAAAAATTTAATATTTTCTTCAGGCATTCTTTTTAGTAACAAAAATCAGGTGTCATCCAATCCTATAGCAAATATTTTTAGATTTACATTAAGTCACTATTTTAGGCACAAAAAATACTCCTGGAAAACTAAATTAGAGTTTCCATCACACGAAAAAACCCACCTTTTAGTTTCTCATAAAGTCTAGGGTTTTTAAGAGGTGGCTGAAGGCAGCTTCTATTAGAAGCATTGGCACTTACCATCACTATGAACCTCATCACACATCTGTAACACTCAGTTTGCTTTGAAACTCTTGACCACATGTGGTTTATAGTCAGCCTCCAGCTTCTGGAGTTAAGGTTGTTGTTAGAAAAAACAGTGTTAGAAAGCTTTGTTCTTAGAGGCCAAAAATGGGTTTTGTGTGATCTGTTTCTAAACAGAGTTCTGCACCTGCATCTGCCACCAGCACTCCTTGAGACTATTTTCTGGAAAATAAATCTCTTTTATCTGCCTGCTTGCTGTGCATCCTCTTTATGGTAGTGGTCATAACTTCTGTGGTGTAAGAATGCACCCGGGGCACGAAACAGAGCTCAGTGTTCCACAGTCCAGCAGGAATTTGACAGAAAAAATACAACTCTTCTTTCTTTCAGACCCATGTTGAATACAAGGCTCAAATTGTAAAACTTCAGAAAACTGTATAAATGGATAAATTTAAGCCATATCAAATTAGATATTTTCCAGCTCCTGACCCTGAACCTTTTGTTAAAACTTGAACTCTGAAATCCAAATTATTTTTAGCTTCAAAACTGTTGGCTAATTTATTTTCATTTTGCATGTCTTTGTGCTTCCAGTTTCTGGCAACTTCTACAAGTAAGAATGCCAAAGTCCTCCATTCAAATTGTATCCTTTGCCAAGTGAAAAGGGGAAAACACTCAAAATCATGCAAGACAGTCTTTTCTCATGAGTTTTCTGTTCTCATGAACTTTGTAGGCCAATTCTAGAAATACAAAAGTTCATAATGTAAGAGACATCAGATAAGGAACCAAACTTCTGGGATTCACCCATTTGTCACTAATTTCTCTTCCTTCTGGCATAAAAAAGCAAGGCTGCTGAAGGAGAGAAAAAATGTAAGGAAGGGAGAAAAGTCCAGAAATCTAAAAAAATATATATTAAGAGAAGATCCATTAACAGACTGAAAAGAAAATAAAGAAAGTCCTGAAGAAAAACTAATGACAAGAGGCTGGGCAGAGCTGCATTCCAGAAGTGAATTATGGAGACAAAAAATGGGATAAGATGGGCATCTAATTGGATATAGACATGGGCTTTTTCTTAGAAGCTAAAAAAACTACCTTAACCTGAGCACCTCAGTTCAGACAGCCAAAGCTGAGGTGAGCATTACCTAAATACTTACTTTCTTATCACCTTCTTCATTCTTTTGTGTACATCAGTAATTCTTTTATTCTACAATACTGGCAGTATTTTAGGATCCTCATTTTTATACACAGGTGTACTGGTTTTAGTTTGGGTACAGTTTACTTTCTTCACAGTGGCTGGTATGGGGGTCTATTTTGGATTTGTGCTGAACACAGGGTTGATAATATAGAGATGTTTTTGTTATTGCTGAGCAGAGCTTACACAGAGCCAAGGCTTTCTCTGCTTTTTGTACTGCCATAATGGGAAGGGGGCAGGGGGCCTTGGGATGTTGGGAGGAGACACAGCCGGGGCAGGTGACCCAAACTGGCCAAAGCGATATTCCAGACCACGTGATATCATACTTATTATATAAAGTGGAGTAAAAAAGGAAGATGGGGGACATTTGTACTGATGGCATTTGTCTTCCCAAGTCACCATTAGACACGATGGGGCCCTGCTCTCCTGGAGAGGGCTGAACACCTGCCTGCCCATAGGAAGCAGGGAATTAATTCCTTGCTTTGCTTTGCTTGTGTGCACAGTTTTTGCTTGTCCTATTAAACTGTGTCTTTATCTCAACACATGAGTTTTCTCACTTTTACCCTTCCAATTTTCTCCCTGATTCCACTGCTGGGATCGAGCTGCTGTGTGGGGATTGGCTGCTGGCTGGGGTGAAATCAGGACAACAAGTCACTGATGGACTACTTATAATAGGCCTTTATAATTGTGATAGATGCATCAAAACTCTTGATCATTATAGAAGCCTTTATCTCAACTCTGTGGATAAAACCTGTGTATTTGAGTGCTGTACTACAATATATGACAACATAATGCAGGGGCAAAAAAGCAAAGTGTGGAGGAAAAGACAAAAATCTATTCACATTGTCTTACTCACATACCTCTAGATCCATCCACCCAAGCACTACAGTGTTCTGTGAACTCACACCATGCCCACTGCACTCCTCTAGCTATTTACAGTCTCTTGACATAAAGAGCCTTAAAAAATGCCATTATCTTGGAACTTGGAATTACAGACACTTTAATCTTATGGTTCTCATATCATCTGATCAAATGATCCTAATCTTCTGAATTTTTACATCATTGCAAGACCTTTCGCCACATGACTTTCATCACATTTGTCAGGAGGATAAAACCTCACATAACTTTGAAAATGTACACATTTAAAAGGTTATTGCTATTAGTATCCATGGATATCTGCTGGGATCCCCTGCAGTGCTTTCATGAGCTACAAGCTGGTTGTGATTGCTGTGAATGATGTAAAACTCTGTTCTTCTCATTCACCAGACACTAACCTTTCTTTGCTGAAGTCACAGGTCCACAAAATCTATTTTTTTTCACTAAAAACCCACTTTTTATGATGAGACTAATATTATATTGGTTAATGTTTGGTAGAAATCCATTTCATTTTTATTCTTCAGTTCTAAAAACAACAGAGCAATAGTGACTAATAGAAGAAACCTCACAATAGCAATCCTATGTATACACTAAATATGCAACTGGCAATGAGAAATATTGAATATGTAGAGACACTTGTAAACACTGCATATGTAAATAAGTAACTAAGCAGAGGTTAGAGTATTTCTTTAAAAAAAATAGGTTTTCTTATTCTTGAAAAACACCTCTCTTCCAAAAAATAAGACAAGCTGCAGCCTACTATTGCACAGTGGCCACCATGTAGCTCTTAACATTAGCTAGCAAGTTTTCCTGTTAGTTAAAGCAAGCATTTTTCCAAGAGGCTCAGTTATGTTGTTCTCTTATACCAGTCTATTTTTGTTCCTTTAGGCTGTATATAGGAAACTCAGCTTCCCAAAAGGGCTGGAAGAAGCCTGAGAGTCCTGTCCTCACACATAGAACTCCTTACTTCAGCTCTTTTCTCCTCTTCCTTTAACAATAGCTTTCAAACGAAGGAAGAGGAGACACTACAATTAGTTAATATCTGAAATGTTTCTCCTTGATTGTAAACAGCCTCTGTTGTGAAAGAAAACACAGCGCTGTTTGCTGGCATTAATAAAACTTTATTAGAGATACCTGATCTATATTGCAGAAACACAGAATGCTGGATGAGAGCCAGTGTCCTGGATACAGTATTCCTAACAGTGGGTTTATCTTGTTGTACCAATGTAATACACATTTCACAATAAGAAAAACCTCATCACCAACCACCTTCTTTTTCAGCATGACACAACCATGTACAGTTTCACAAAGGCATTTTAATTTCTGCCCTCTTGGAGATAAATTCCTGAGATGTGAGTGGGTGAAGCTATGGCTCACAAGGTGCTGGGGTGATGAGCAGGAGCAACCAGTCTGCTCTTTGCTGGTCCTTCAGCCAGCTTCCCTTGTGCCTTCCTAGGTAATGCATTCCTAGGGAAGAAGTTTCCACTGGAATGTATGCTTCCTCAGTAAAATGCAGTTAGGAAAGGTTACTCCTTCCCTTAATTTCAGCTTTATGCCGAATGTTCAATGGGACGTATCCAGGCCTTGCTGACTCTGAAAGGCTCACGAGCCAGCCGCTATATTGAGGTGCATCTGTCTGCACTTACAGGGAGAGTGCCAAAAATAGCAAAGGTTTAGATCTCTACAGCCAAGACTTCGGAAAACACAGACCAAAAAGCAGTAAGTTTTGACATCAAAATGACTCAAATCCAACAGATGAAACAGATTACAATACAAGGTTAGAAAACAAAGCTGTCCTTTGGCATTCAGATCATTTTCACCAGCCTTCCCTCAGGCCAACAGCTTTCTCCTGATTCTCTAGGCTGCAAAAAACACTCGGCAGCCTGTGTGGGGTCCACTGGGAAGGTCTTCTTCCCACCACCTTTAAGATGTGTGTTTGTTCCCTAAGTCTCTCAGAAAACTTCCAACATCTAAACACTACAGGCTCCCGCTGGCTGCCTCCCTCATGCTCCATACTGACCATTCCATCTTCTGCTCCAGATGCGTGTGCCTAGATAGTCCAAGAGAAATCTCCCAGGACCTGTCCCAGAGAGCAGCATCCAGACAAGGCAACCAGGGGCCTTCTCCCCCTGCCCAGCCCCTCTGTCTATCAGACAACATCATGCAGTATATCCACAGGTAGTAGGCACATCAAGTGAATGTTCCTGCATCTCCTCCATCAGTTTCTCTTATTTTATCTTCAGACATTACAACACTATTGACTGAAAAAAAAAAACCACAAAACCAAACCAAACCAATCAAACAAAAAAACCCACCAAACAAACAAACAAAAACTAACAAAAAAAAAAACCAAAAAAACCAAAAAAACCCCCAAAAAACCAGAAAAACAAACCAAAACCAAAACCCAAAAGAAACCCCAAACAAAATAACTCCCCAAAACTTTCCTCTCTCCCCAGACTTTAACTGGTTAATGTTTTCTCTTTATTTGCCTTTGTGGTGTATGGTCACAGATACTCCTCTGATTTCTCTAAACTCAGTTGAGAAGCTCAAAGTCCTTTTTAACAGTCATACATTTCTTCTATGATTTGTCACTTATATGTAAGTGTTTTGTTTCATCATCTCTTGACATACATACATCCTGATATAAATCAAAGTTTTTATCTTCACTGTTTCTGATAACCAACTCTTGTTTTGCTTTCAATTATCTCTTTTAATTTACTCTGCATTTCTAATGCTTTCTCTGGTCATAAATCTAAAGTCAATGTGGTCTTACAAAATGGACCTGTTCATGTCTGGGGATTCAGAAGAATATTTATTTAAAATTTCATGACCGATTCAGAATGCTGCTAATAAAACATGCATACAGAACTGGCCAACCTTCACATACAATGGTGCTCCCTTGCTGCCTATTTGCCCCTAACTGCTTAAAAGAGTAGTCAGGCAGACACAATCAATCAAATGAACTTCCAGTATCTCTGATGTGCCCGTCTCAGGTGACATCCTTCCTCTTCTGTGTCTCAGCTCTATGCACAGGAGCTGTGTAGGCCATAGTACTATGCACAAACAAGCTCCTGAGAGTTGTTTTATAATTGACTCCAAAGCCTGCACTAGAGCATAGCTTATTACCACAACAAAACTGTATTTGGACTTGACTGATTACACAGTCTGTTCTGAACCCTTTTAGTCCCCAGGAACGATGATCATCCCTGCTCTTAAAAGTTGTACGACTAATATGTCAGTGGAAGTTAAGGACTCTTCAATTCATACTGTGATAGTCTCGTTCATCTTTAATGTCTTGGGGGCTTTTATCTTTTGCATAGAAGCTCATGCTACATCTCCATGAGACTTTGAGCATGCCCCTTGCTTTTTTGGCAAAGGATTTGTAAACTTAGGACATGATTAATGTAGAATGTGTCTATTTATAATTAAAGGAATGGTCCACGTTTCCCAGACTGGCACTACTGATGCAATTCTGGTCACCCTGAATGTCCTGTAAGCAGCTGAAGCACATACTTGAGAAAGGCTGGATTCGGCAGCAGCTCTTCTGGAAGGAGCCAAAAGTTTTGGTCATTCCTAAACTGAAAGGATCATCTATGCTCTGTTGTTGAAAACAATAGGAAAATCCCATTCTGGTGGAGAAGCGGGGATCTGCAAAGCACATAAAGAAAAAAATCCTTTTCATATGGTTCAGATGACAGGAATTTAGCTGAAGTGTTTTGTCCAGATAAAGGTGCTGAAGTTTGATAAAACTGTGGATCAATTAGGGAGAGTCCAAATGAGAACAAAGAGTAAGTCTTGAAAAGGGTAACCTAGGGGGAAAAAAACTGAAAGATTCTGGAAAAATTATTGAAGTGCAAAACAGAAATAAGGCCCTTTCTTCAGGATGATTTCTGTTCATCTGCTCTGTCTTACCAATAAAATCTTAAGGTCACCCAGTGCAGACTGCATATTGTAAAGTGTTTCCACAATGTTGGGGTTTTAGTTTAGTCTTAGGTTTTCCTGTTAAAGGAATTTTCTCCCATATGCATGTTGCTAGGGGACAAATAGCTGTACTTAAGAAAGACAAAAAGGGGAGTGGGGCGGGCCTGGCTACTCCTTTGTCTACACCTGGGTGTGGGGTCAGTTCGCTCTGAGCGTCCGGAGAGAGAAGCTGCAGAGAAAGGAGCTGCTGCTTCTTTCTTTTTTGGCCGTTCTTTCTTCCTGCTGGAAGCAACGCCGGGACCCCAAAAGCCGCTTTCCCTGCCCTGCTGGAGACCGGGCTGTGGCTGCCCTGCCCCGCTGCTGCTTCGAGCTTTCGCTACGCTGTAGCCCTGCTCACCCTGCCTGCCTGGGCCTCCGTGGGTTTTTTTCCCATCTGGATACATCTCGTCTGCCACCCGGGATTTGCGTTCGTCCCTGCCATTCCAGCCTGCTGTTCCTGAGAGTCCGGGATCGGCTGCCCAGGGGTTTGTGAAGCCTTTGTTCCATCCCTTCCCGGGATCCCAGGGCACCAGAGCCGCGGGTTTCCCGAGCTCGCTCCGGAGCGCCCCCTGCAGCCGCGGGGGAACCATCGCACCTGCCCTGCTCACCGGGAGCCGCCAGCGCCCCTGCCGGCTGCGAGCGGAACTGCACCCGAGGGGAAATAGCCTGACAGCCGAGAAGGCTGGCACTGGGTTTGTGATTGCTGTTACTGCCATAGTTGTTGTTGTTTTGTTTGACTGGTTATATACATATATATATAGAGTAAAGAACTGTTATTCCTATTTCCCACATCTTTGCCTAAAGGCCCTTGATTTCAAAATATAATAACTTGGAGGGAAAAGGGGTTATATCTGCCACTTCAAGGGGGGCCTCTGCCTTCCTTAGCAGACACCTGTCTTTCAAAACCGAGACACACAACTCACTAATTTTCTAAATACTTTAGAATAAATGATAGGATGTAAGAATTTAGCTTTCTTCCTTACTTTATGCTATCCTTAGTAATGGATCTAGTAATAGCTAGTAATCTCACTAACAGCTGACTTCAAAAAGGACACTCTTCTTCAGATTCTGCACTGGATTCAAGAAGGATGACCTCAATAATTAATCTTCCACTGCTGTTCTTTTCTTTGTAAATAAAATTCCGCCAGCTGCTACATTCACACTCCTTGAAAAGTGAAGATGTCATGCTTCAAGTATTTTGGTGGTTATTGCTTGTTTTTTTTATGGCTTTGTCACTAGCCTGTTATTATATGAGGTTTTTTCCAGATATGGTGTTTGTATCAAACCAGTAAGAAATATCCATGGTGCCAGGATGCTGAGCTTACGTAAACAGAAATAATGTAATTTTAACCCATGGAATCTTAATTATAGAGGATTCTGGACACTTCTCAGTAGAGAAGGTCAGTAGATCTGGGTCAATGAACATCACTGATATCCAGAGGCTAGAAAGAGTCATTTTTAAACATGCTGTTTTCCGAAAATGCTTTTGAGCTAGTAGGTCATCCAAGATTTCCAGACTCTTACAAACAGGGAAGTTTTTAGTTTAGGCTTTAAATACCTTCTATCACCTTGACCCCACACAATGTATGGGCAATAAATAGGAAGATTTCAAATCAGGGGAACTAATGAAGTATGCTAACCACCTCTTGTATATTCTGCTCCAACACTGTGCCCGTGTTGACACATCACATGTTTTTTTTCTCCCATCACTAAGTGTCATGGGTTAGCAAGCATAGTCCTGGAAGTGATGTCCTTGCCAAGGGGTGCTTACAACTTCCTCTATGACCTGATAGAACCTATCAGCTGGCCAGTTTGAATATGGACAATTCTTTAAGCCACTTAAAGTTGTGACCACCTCTGTGATGCACACTTAAGAATAGAAACCCTGAGGCAGAGGCTCTCTCTTGTTTCTGGTGCTGGGACAGGTGGCTGCAGGCCCCGTGTGGGGGCCAGTGGGCCTGGCCCAGGCTCTGCTTGGGCCAGGCCGGGCCGGGCCACGCCA
Organism: Corvus hawaiiensis; assembly: GCF_020740725.1. Taxonomy (NCBI): domain Eukaryota; kingdom Metazoa; phylum Chordata; class Aves; order Passeriformes; family Corvidae; genus Corvus; species Corvus hawaiiensis. Next base: position 32,674,771 of record NC_063215.1, read on the forward strand.
CGGCCATCCTGGAGCTGATGGGCCCTGTTCCACCCACGGAACCCCCCCGCAGCCTTGCTGTGGGCAGCTGGAGCAGCGCGGCTCCCCCCCTCTCCACTGCGATAAGCAACATTCCAGCTGCAAGGCCGAGGTGAGATTAACCCTTTTATTGCTGTGAAGAGCTGAAAACCTGAGGGAAGAGAGAGAGGAGATGCTTAAAGCTGAAATTCTGCTGTGAAGCTATGATATATCAGAGTATCCCGTTGTAATTCCATGAAGATATGGGGGGGTGGAGTGTTCAGCTCGTGAGCAAAAGCACCTGCGCTGAGATAGGCAGATGCTGACGCAGCTGTAATTTCATGAGAAGTTTGGACAGGGAGAGATGGAAGCGATGAGGACTTTTGCTCCAAATGGGAAAGGAGAAAGCCTCAGTTCCTAGAGATGCTGCCAGAGATAGTCCTAACGATGAAGATGAGGAAGACCCTTTGCTCCCAGGGAAGGAGAAGGGCATCTGTTCTTAGAGATGAAATGCTCCCAGAGATGGGTGAAGAGAACTTCTGTTTCTGAATGGCTCAACCTTAAAATTGTACCACAAAAACCTTCAAGAGTGGACCCTCGAAAGCAGTTGTGGGAAAAGCTGCAAGTTGGGGGAAGGGACTCACATGCGAGCAGAGAGACTCCTCTTCCTAAATGGACTGAACAAGGTTATTATGGAAGTGATAAACAGACTGAACATCTTGAGGGTTGTCTTTTTACATTGTCAGTGGGAGAAGGGAGGAAGGTGGGGGGAGGAGAAGAGTTCTGAAGGTGTGGCATAATTTTTTTTCCCCTCTTTTAGGTCTGTTAATAAACCTCTTTATATTCTTTCAAGTTTTGTGCCTGCTTTGCGTTTCTCCTAATTCTTATCTCACAGAAGATAAACAGTAGTGAGTATTTTGGACCAAACCACTACACTAAGTTTCAATGCTACCTGTGTAAGAGCATGAGCTATGGATATGACCTGTTTAAAGGGCTTCAGTTAGTGCCTGAATAATTATGAAGAAAAATCCTTCCCTGAGATCAGTGACTATTCAGAACATATAGCAAATTTGAGTATAAGCCTAAAAATCTGTTAAGGTCAATTATTCAACAGAAATGTCAATGACAATATAGGGGCCTATGAAAAGAAGGGAAAGTTCAATGCTACAAAATATCACAAGCTGATAACAATTAAAAAGAAAAAACCCACAACATATCTTCCTTCTAGGATATTTCACTTCTAAGCCAATGACAAAGTGTCTAAGGACAATGTCTTTTAACAACTTAGTTCCTAGAAAAAGTACAGTAGTTTACATGTCCATAAGCCAAAAAATTCAGAGTAGGGTTTACCCTAACCAGTGTTAATGTAGCTCTGTCTTTGTGGAATTTTTGTTTATCTGTAGGAAGCAATAGTGTAGTGGATATTAGCAGTGTTGGCAGTATAAACGGCCATTAGGGAAATGACTAAAATTATTCCAAAAGCTAAACATTTTTAGAAATACTTCAGTTGCCCTGCTGTTTTCATTACTTTTTTTCCCCTTGAAGTTTTTATTCAGCTTTTCCAGTCTCTGCCCATCACCCAGAAATCTTTCTTGCTTTACCCTCAAACAAGGATACCCCAAAAAGTCTCATGCTAAAACCATGAAAAACATTTTTAAAAAAGCTGAACTGAAACCCCTGGGCTCTCAGCTATAGGTGTGGATGTGGCCCCAGGAGAGGATGGTCAGGGCAATTAAGGCTTATTTCTGCCCTCAGATCCTGACAATAATAGAAATTAAATCACCACAGAACTGTCGTAAAGGTGCTATTATGGAATTAAAATTGGTTAGACAAGAGGAAGTGGTGTTTCAGCAGTAGTGTCCCTTGGGATGTGCTCTTTGGAGTGGCTTAATTCACATCTCTATCAGTGATTTGATGAGAGGAACATGGTTATACAACAACATACTGAAATCTCCAAGTCTGGCAATGATACTAAGACCTTTCACCTACTAAAATGCTCAGTGGGTGGGCAAAATGTGGTGAGTGATTTTCAGTATGGAAAAACAAAAGGTGATACGTTTAAGTACAGGGCTACGAAGATGATTTGGGGGCTGTATCACCTCAATTATGAGGAAAGGCTGAGAGAGCTGGGCCTGTTTAGCCTGGAGAAAACTGAGAGGGGGTCTTATCAATGCATACAAGCATCTGAAGAGAGCGTGCCAAGAGGATGGAGCCAGGCTGTGCTTGAGCAATAGGACAAGAAGCAACAGGAAAAAAGTGGAACACAGGAAGTTCCACCTGAATATAAGGAAGAACTTCTTTACTATGTAGGTGACTGAGCACTAGAACAGGTTGCCCAGAGATGCTGTGGAGACATTCAAAAGCCATCTGGGCACAATTCTGTGCAAGGTGCTCTATGGGACCCTGCCTGAGAAGGGATGTTGGACTAGGTGGTGTCCAACCTTACCATTCTGCAATTCTGTAACTCTTTGAAGTAGAAATTATGTGTATCATGTGTACAGATGTGGTTTTCAGGTCTAAATTCAGCAACTCGATGTGCAACTCAAACATTTGGAGTCAGGTCTCTGAAATTGGCTTAGTGTGCAGAAGCAGCCTAAAGAGAAGCATTGGAGTGCACTGTGTCACCAGAAAGGGCATGGAGAACAATTTCCTGGGCATCATTTTGCCAATGCTGAAAACTTTGTTGCACCTGCATTTTGTATAAGGTGTGTAGTCCTGGTCTTCACCTCTACAGGGAGCAGGGGATAAATAAAGCACAGAGGAAGGCTCTTAAAACGATCAGGAGGATGAAGTAGCTGCCATACAGTAGGATATTAAAAACACTGGGACATTTAAATTTGGAAAGTAGGAGGCTGAATGATATATTCATGAGGTTTATAAAGTGGTTAAAAAGAATACAAAACATTTTTCAGCATAGTCCACAGAACTGTAACAGCAGGCACTGGCTGAATTAGCAGAAGGTTAGTATGAAACAGCTCTGAAATAAAGTACATTTTTTATACAAAGGGTAGTGAACTTCTGGAACTTTTTGTCACAGGAGTTTGTGAAGGCAGGAAGTATCAGCAGGCCTAAAAGGGTATTAAACAAATTTAAGGGCAGCAGATCTACAAACAGATACTTTGGGACTACAAATTGTTCTGAGTAGGAAGTGGTTCATTCTTTACTGTTCAGTATGGTATTCTGATTGTTTGTCCTTGAGGCATTGTTGTTGGACAGGCTTTTATAACTGGCAGTCTAACAGTTATCTGCAGTTTATCTGCATTTACTCAAACAACTCTCTTTGTTAATGCCAGCATGAGTAGGGAGCAGAAATCACAATCAGCTTTACAAAGCAATGGAGGGTGTTGGGTTTGGAAGCCAAGCAGGCAATCTAGAACAGCACAAAGAAGACCCCCAAGCAGATTATTTAGCCTCCCACCTCCAACAATCTCTGAACTGCTGCATACACATTGTATGTACCTGGCTCTGTTGCCCATCTTACTTCGTAACAGACTCTTCAAATTAGTATGGTTCACTATGATATTTGTCTCAGAAAATTCCCTGAGGTGAAATAGCTGGAGGTCAGAAGAATATTTGGGAGAAATACCTCCCATGCTGGCCCTCTAGGATTCCCCTTGCTCTTGGAAAAGGATATTGGTCTGAGTCAGCATGGCTGTTCCTACTCTGACCAGTGCTCCTGCCATATATTGACTACATGAACAGAACATACTAACATTAAATCTGAAATGAAATCTACTTACCTGTTGAAGCCAGACACTAGCTGGTTTAATTCCTTTGCACCAGGCAGCTCAACCAGTTGGAGGCCTTAAGAATTTAACATTTGAAAACAACATATGGAAGGCAATGTTCATGTACAAACCTCACTGACTGTCTGTCCCCAAATAAAATTTGGTCACTTTTTGGAGGTGCTATGAGGTAGTTTAAAAATTTCAGTGGTTATTCTGTTCATTGCTATTTTGATCCTCTAAGGGTCACATTCTATGACTTGTTTCTGGGTTGTTAATTTTAGTATATTTTAAATTGGCCCATTTTTCATCTGAATGTCATTGTGCTTAGACAACATGCTGGATATGGCATTTTGTAGCTAATTAAAATACATTCAAATATTTTCCTTTAAATCACACAGTTAAATAACATGAAGAGACTATGTAATTAATGTACACTCTCTATAATTACATTATTTCACTTTAGTTTTACATAAAGCCCTACAATTTCAGAAACCAGGTCTTGGCAAATTTTAAGAAAGCAGAAGTGCTAACTCAACATACTGATGGAGAGCCAAAGCCTGGAGATACTACGTGACTTTCTTGAAGCTGCTTAGGGAGCAGCAGAGGAGCTAAATTAGTGCTAGATCTCTTGGGTTCTGAATCACAACCATAATATTGCCCTCCCTCTTCTCACTACTTCTACTCAGGCAGCAGCATCCTATACTGATCTTCTGCAACTACGTTTCTAGGGAAACCCAAGGGAATCTATCTTTTTGGACCTTCCTTCTGTGTGTAAGTATGCTGGCAGATGGGTGGCTGAGTCACAGATGCCAAACATCTGACTGGGTGAGGCTAAGCAGTAGCCAGAGAGCAAGGCTGCCAAGCTGCTCCCTGCAGACAAGGATCAGAGCCTGCATGTAGGCAGCAAATGTCCAAATGAGGACGTTAACAGAGAAACATCTCTAGCAGGAGTCATGTGTTTTGGCTCCTCCTCAGCCTTACGCCACCACAATAACCCATCATGGTAAACCAAATTTGGAACAAGAAAAAAACTCTGGACATAGAGTTCATACATATAAAATTGCAGTTCATCCAAAAGAGTATTTTCCAGACTTCCTCTGAGGTCGATGCAACATTTGCTTACTCTGAGCAATATTGCTCCCAACAATACAGACATTGTTTGAACAATACAGACCCAGACTGAACAATTGCTCTTAACAATGCAAGCCCTTAAACTCATCAGCCAGAGAGGCTAGCAGAGTTAATGAAACTGGAAAATTCTGCCATCTTGGACTCTGCTTAGAAGTGAAATGAAGTGCCAAAAGAAGCATTCCCAGGAGCTAAATTTCATCCAGTATCCCAGAACTGTTCTGTTCAGGAGAGAAGGGGCTTGTAGGTTGCAGGAGAATAACTTTTTTCTTCTTTGCTTGTAAAGATGGAAATTTGGGGAAATCAGCTTCCAAAATGTAACTCAGGCCTTTGGACATAATCCCAGGGCTTCTGGCCTTTGTGAAGGGATTACACAAACTTCAGAGGGACTCCTGAGACCTTGTGAGCCACCTCTCTCTGACACAGGGGGTTGAACTTTTTTCCCACTGACCTGGTTTTCTCCAGTCCATTATCTTTCCACATCAGGGCACATCCTGTGGGATACGTTAGATATTAACCAACTAATAATAACATATTCTTCTTTGTGTCTAACCTCTAGATCACAGGTGATTTCAAGTCCAGATAATGTCATTAGGAACAAAATCAATACTCATAGGAAATGTTTTGCAAGAAGCCTGGAAAATCTGAGCTGGGATAGAGAGAGCCATTTATCCCTTCTTCTCTCATGACTGTCTCTCTATTTTGCTCATGGATCTTCATTGGGTTATTCCCACAAACAGATAATATGTTTCCAAAGTGTGCACAGCTTTTACTTTAAAGATTTAAATTGTGAGAAATTAAATTTCCGTAGTTACGACATTTTAATAGTTACCTTCATAGTCAATAGTGTCACATTGTTTACTTGGGTTTGATTTCCAACTGCTGGACATTTTGTTTTCTATTTTAAATTGCTTTATTTTTTAAGCAAATTAAATTGATCTTCGCATGGAGAAGTGTGGAAAACTATTTTAATAAATGATGGAACATGAACATAAAGGGTAATGTACTTTAGCTTGTAGTAGGTGACCTGAACAATAATACTGTGAGCTGCCTCTAGGTTATGACATACATAATAATTCAAAACAGTAGTGCTACATAGTGATGACATGGCAGTTTGTGCAGCTTTGTATTGCTTTTGAGGCGGTCATTAGATCACAAAATCAGGGAGACAATATTTCATTTTAAAAGTAGAGTGTAAAGTACCATGCAAATGGTGAACTATAACTCAGGATAGTCAAATCTTATTCCTGACTGCTTTTTGGAAATCACATTCTGTGATAATTTTGTGTTTGAACAATAAAAATATTTTTGCACACATTTCTTAGCTCAGAAAATCAAAATTTTTGTGAATTGTTTGCTGTTAGTCATAAAATAGAAGGGCATTTTAGGAAGTATGTATATGCACATATAGATTTGTATAAAAAATACAGTGTGCGTGTGTCTGTGTCACTTCTATCTCATCTTTTCCAAACAGCTTGTGCCTTATCTGCCATACCCTGATTAAATGCATATTAATAACAGATGTTAGATTCCTTTCCCTTTCCTGCACACATGATAATTTTCATTTCTCTCCTGCATGGGGCCCAGGATGGGACCTCATCCCCTGACACTTGGAAGAGTGTCTTGTGACTATTATTATTGCTCATCTTTAGTGATTATTTGCTTCACAGTGATGCCTCTGTGTGTCAGTCATGTTCAGAACCCTTGTGTACTACACAGAAAATTTGTATAAAGGAAGAGACAATAGTTAGATCTACATAGAGGGACAGTACTTAGCCTGATAGGTAACTCTCCCAGCATATCACCAACTAATTCTGAGCCTCTCAGGTACTATGGAAAAAGCAGATGCTAAAACGTCTCTGTGGTTGTTGAATTTATTAATACATATGAAGAGGTTTCTCTCTCATCAGAACACCAACTTGGGAAAATGAATGAAGGTGCTCCTCATAAATATGTAATAAGAGGATGGTACTGTGTTGCTTAGAGCTGGCACTGGCAATAAATAGATGATACAACAGCTTCTCAGTGCAGTTGGAGAGGACAAGGAAAAGAACACTTGCAGAAACATTCCTAACTAGGAGCCAAAATGTTTGGCATGTCATTTTTAGGTCAGGTGCTATAATACTGTACTATGCTAATATAAGGCCATACTAAAATCACAAAGGAGGAAATCTAACCTTTTTATTTATTTCATTAGATATCCTGAATAATGGTTCTATATGGCTTAAATTTCTATTGAGAAAAAGGTTTAGTCAATGGATGCTTTATTCCAACTTACATGATTTCCCAGCTACACATCCACCCCTCTAGGAGCTGACAGATTCTGCTGGTGGGCAGACCAGACACAAGGGGCAGCAACAACTGAGAAGGGGTGTCTGCTGTGTCTTTTCACTCTGAAGGACATCATTACTTAGTTGCACCTGAGGCAGCAGTTCCTCAAAAATGTTTGCCCAGCTGGAGAGTTGGAGGACTTCTGCCAGAGAATGCAGTGGAGAAAACAGAGAAGTGAGTGGAGTTCAGGGTGAGGGCTGAGTCCTGGCTCATCTCCCTACAGAGACACAGCCTTGTTGCAAGCTAAGGAGGAACATCTGATGGAGTTCTACAAACCAGTGCAAGAGGGTTCAAAGCAGCGTCATAGAAGTCATATCTTGCAGCTCTCAGCAGAGTTAAAAATTACTTGAAAAAAACTAACGTACTAAGCAGAGCAGAATTTTGAACACACAAAACTAAGACTCAGGCTACTTGCCTGTGTGCTGTGATTTATATCAAAAATGGGGAGTAAAAACATATAACCCTTCACAATGCTTTGTCTTGAGTCTTACAAGCTAAAAGTAGCTCTAGGGTTGTGGTGGAGATGACCCAGATTTGCCAAGAATAGAAAACTTTTTAATTATTTGGGTTTAGGTAGCAAAAAAAGAAGGTGCAAGGAGCTGTCAAACAGTCAGCACCTGCTCCACATGCATTAGTGTTCACATGTACAAAAAACCCCAAAACCCAGATGTGAGAACAGAGACATCCTAAGCTTAGACTAGCTAGGTTTGGTACACACATTCTAAGGCTCTTTATGACTGTGTGGTCCTGCTTATTCTTCTACTTGCTGGCAGGAGAAAAAAGGTCACTGGAAATCCTTAAACTGCCTACATGACAGATTAAACAGTCTGGTTTCACAGTAGCACTAAGAAACTTGCTTGCAGACAAGGCTGAGCAGGAAAGCAGGATTTTGCTTGCAGGAAAGCAGGACTTTGCTTGCATCATATCATCATTAATATCTACAGTGGTATAGACAAAAGCCAGACATCCAAAGATTGCCTACATTTCCTTCAGGCAATCCACTCCAGATGCTGTCAAGTGACTGCTAGCAGTGCCCTGCTTGGAAAGAGGGATTAGCTGGATGATCCCTGCAAGGGCACTAACTCGTTCCAACATAAACAAATGTCAGAAGGACAATACATAATAATTATTTCTATTTCTGACACATCTTACACTACACAGTTTCAGAAATTGAAAAATATAGTTCTGAAAGCCTCAGCAGTGATGATGTGATTTGATCAGAACACTAATATATTATACAGCAGGAAGGAATTACTGAAAATTCTACCATGCATACAAATCTTTGCTCCTACTGACTAACATCCTCTTTCTTGTTGGTATATCTCCAGAGAATTTCCAAAAATAAATTCAACTGGTTTTTAAAAATACATATTTTGGATTATACTTCTGTAACTAATAGATCATGGAAGAGATACGTCTAGAATGGGAAATTCAAAGTCTGACTATTAAAACAGGAGAGATTTTGCGAGGAACTTATAGTCCAAATTGACTTAGATGTAGATTTAGAAGCTGAGTAACAAGATTTCCAAGTGTCCTGATTTTTGGCAATTCCAGTTGCAAAAAGATGTCAATTGCATGCCTGGTCACAGTAAAAGAGAAACCTTCCCAAGGTTACGGAGTGGTCAAAGACAATGCTCCAGATCTCCTTGCCCTCCTTTTGTACTGATTTTCTACAATTAGGGTCATGAATGTATCAAAGATAGGATAATGCTGCATATAATAGGATTTTTTTTTTTTTCCCTGAGATGGACATCTATTTGTCTGCTGCTCCTGTTCATGAAGAAGTGGAAGTGCAGATTATATGGCAAGGGGAGGCGCAGGTACTTATAAAGAACCCAAACAGAAGGAGATGACTACTGGCAGGAATTAATCAGTGTATGTCTTTTCTCTGTCCCATAGCCAGTGTCTCACTCTTTAGCTTCTCTGTTCTGTTCTATTCTGTCACCGCATTCAACTCTGGCAACACCAAAATCTTAACAGCTAGACAACAGGAGGGCAGGGATCAGATAAATTAGAAACTTCCTCATGTCCCTAATGCTGTGAAGAAATTCAGAATGGATCCACAGAGAAAGAAGGAAATCTGGGGGGCATTGGGCAGGCAGAAGAGAGGCGAAATAGCCCCAAGAATAGCCGTGGTGGGGAATAGAATCAAGTCTGTGGGCGTAACCTGACCATGTGTGACAGCCTTTCTGATCAGGGGAAGACAGCAGTCGTTCTGCTCCCATTCTCCCAGGACTTACATTGTCCTAAACAGACTCTGAAAAGGGCACAAGCTTCTGTCTCCTGCTCTTTTTGCACACTAAGAACAGCTCTAGAGTGCAGTCCAGTGCAAGTGGGCTTATTTTGAACTATGGCTTTATGGTTCCTTTAAGATTAATGTGGTTAGGGTTTATATGTGGGAAAAAAGCTGTTCCTTACTCCTACATTCTTTCTATGCTCACATGTACTCCAAATCATCCATAAAAGGTCTCCAACATAACCATTACGCTGGTCAAATATGAAAGGCAGTCTTGCAAAATTTTACTTACTCACACTGCCTCTGTGAGTCACCTTTCATTTTAAGCAGTAAGTAAAGCATTTTTTGGCTCTTCTTGTCACCACTGATGAAAATAAGGATGAATAGATTTTCTGTAACTGGAAGGCAAATTCTTCTTCTGTTCTACCTTTTCTTGCATTTTTGCAAGTCTGAGGCCAAAGTGTTTCATTCTGATCCAATTTTATTGTGTTTTCTCAAAATCCATGTGTTTCCTAGACATGAAGAGCACCCAGTGCATATACAAAACCTCATATTTTAATTTATCTGCAATTCCACTTTTCAGGATTTAATCAAATGACAGTGATAGCCAGCTACACTTCTGGAGAATTTGCCATGACTTCCCAGAACAGTGGATAATTGTCTAACTAGATGTTGCCCACTGTTGTGTGTTCAGCTGTTGATGTCTAGCACTCCTCTCAATGGACACACTGGTAATGACCCAGTCTTAAACATCTTCTGTCATATTTGGGAAGGTACCACAAAGCTGAAGACTTTTTCTGTATTAACCTGGAACTGATAAACCAGGCCAGATTACAGGACTCCATCTGAAGAAAGTAATGGTTAATCATTTTTGAAGCACTTGTAAGCAAGGAGCAACAGCTTTCCAGTGTTCTCACTCCTGTTCTTTATACACACTAGACCTCTTGGGAATATCTGAAGCATTGCCAGAAGTAATTTTTATTTTCTTAGCTAACATGAGTAAAACATTTCAGATGCTGAATGCAGTTTACGTTCTACTTAACTGTGCCATTGATTATGCTCACCTGGAGCTGCAAATGGGTTCTTCTCGGGAATACTTACGGAGAACTAGCTGCCAGTATAGCAAACAGCTGTCTTTTAAACCACCATTCCTCAAGAAAAGATCAACAAATTCTTAATTCTTTTGGTTATTGTTTATGCAGTGTTTATTCTTACAGTGTTTTCCATGTGCATGTAAATTCCCTGAAAATAACTTACCAATAGTCTAATTTGTTCCAGTGAACAGAATTCTTCAGGTCATTGGTTTCTGGTATTTTTTTAATGTGATGACGGGAAATCCAAGTTCAAAGCACTCACAATCTCTTAAATATTGTACTTAAAAAATCAACATGAAACATAACTTTTAAATTGAGACCCATGACAGTTCTCCAGCACAGTATGATGTTATGTTGCACTTGAAGAGATTATTTGAGTAGCTGATACAGTGTACACAGAAATTTCCCCTGTGTGTTTTTGCAGCTCCCTTGGTATCTGCATGCCTTGCAGTCTTCAGTGTACTTATTATAGGATATATACATATATATATATATATATATATTCATTAATCCCCACAATGGGAGAGACTGTACCATGAAATCCCTTCCTAAGACACTCTCTGGCTACCAACTTTGCCAGAATCAATAGCTCCCATAAGATTCCCCTCCTTAGACCTACCAATCTTCATCTCAAATCTCAGTGCATTTGTAGGTTTACTTAGATCAGATCAGATGTCTGGTTTCAAAAGTATTCCTACTTTCCAGTCCAGCTATACTTACGACCATTTCCAGAATTATGGCCCACCTTTCCTGAGATTTACTAGCTCCTGCGCAATATGCATCTAGCTAGGAGAGTTTTTGTTATTTTTTTAATAGCTGAGGACTTGAGTCACAAGAAAACTCAGCACCCTGGAGGACTGGAACAGGTTGGATAAAGGCATCTTTCTTTTTGTAAGTGTGACTTAGATTTGAAAAAGCTGAATCTTTGAACTCTGGCCCACTGCCTGCATTTCCTGGTAACTATAACAGACATGGACCATTTGTGAACAGCTCAGATATTTGGACGCCACTTACATACACAAGACTTGATCCAAAACCCACTACAGTCAATGGAAAGACTTTTGGTTGATTTCCATTCTCTCTGGACCAGGAATACTTCATAAGGCTAGAACATACATGCTGTCTTTTGCTGCTTTTTCTCCACGTAGTAGCACATCCATATTGCCTTTGCAAATATTTTCCAAATAATGGTCCAAAACAAAGACCCAAGTGCCTTAGCACAAAGTTCCCTTCTTCATAGAAAAATTCCAAAGGGCATAAACAGCGACTGTCAGCCACCGCACCTAAAACAACAAAATAGTAAGTAACAAATGCTCAGTAAAGATAATTCATCATCTATAATGGGCAGAAAAACAAACAGAAAAGCTTTGAAACAGGATTACCACTATGAAGGTATGAGTTTGTACAAATGCAGATTCATTTATGAAACACTGCAGCAATCAGAATTGCTAGGGAAATTAACAGGAGAATAATGTGGGACTTCACCCTAGAAGCCACAGACACAGTATTTTTGTTTGTATATAAAATATAAATGATTTCTGCCAATTTCTAGTGGGAGTCACTGTTTTTACTGACAAAAATTACTGTTACATTGCCAAAATTGTAAAATAATCATGAGATGTTTCATTAAATGGGACAATTGAACTGAGCTCCTGAAAGAATGGGAAAAGTTGGCACACTGCAAAATTTGGGCTCTTTGAGCAAAAGGAGATTCTCCCTGCAAACTGTTATGGAAGGATCTTAATGTGTTTGAGAGAGAGAGAGCACAGGAACTTCTGTGCCTAGGGCTGCTCGACTTGTATTTTTTGGAGAGTGGAAGTTCTGGAGCTTGTAGGACACTGATGGGCTAATTGCAAGAGTACGGTTGGTGCTGTGAAAAGCAGCAGTGGCCCTGCTGAGTCTCCATCCCATGGAATCACAGCAGTCTCGCTGAGGTGGCACGAGTGTCAGTGTGTACATCCAGAGCCACCTCAGCAGCAGAAGGAAAAATTAGGGGTTCAATAGTAATAGAACAGCTTGCCCAGATTCAGTCTCCAAGGAGCACTTCAGGGCACCAGGATCAGAGGTGAACCTGTTGCCCTGCCAGTCTAGACATGTGGACGCTTGGAGGCCCTGGGATCCAGGCACTGGACATGGAGCCACTTGTACCACCTTGCCCCATTATTGCTTTGCACTAAGACATGGCTCTCACTGCCGGTCACAGAATGGTCTGAGTCCTTCTTGAGCCCAAGGTGCTGCCATGGAAACAGTATTTATTGTGTCCTTGCTCTTATGAGGCTGCTGCTGGGTTTGAAGGTAGGGCAAAGTGTTTCAATTCATGAATTTCCAAATGATGTGGAGTAGCATTATGGTTTTAAATCACCCAAATTTGATTGTAAGGTTGAAGTAATGTAAATGTTCATCATAAATCTGAACACATCAAAGCAAAATTTCTCTTTGGGGATGCAAAAATAAGAACAGGATAGGAAAATACAGGAATCAGCCTGGTTTTCCAGTTGCAGGTAAACACTGAGCAATCCAATCAATACTGGATTAGTGCCAAGGAGGACTAGGATGACCCATCAGAAAAGTTAAGATGATAAATAAAAAACCAAAAGAGAAGATGTCTATAGATACAAAAGATAATTGTTTTTCTTTCCAAAACATGTCTTGAGAGCCCTACACTCTGCAAGAACAGACTGTACTGGCATGAGCAGACAAAAAGCAGTGGGAAAGACTGGTAAATCCCCTTTCAACCACATAAACAAACTTGTCTCTAGGCATGACATCACAATCCATAAAAGGCTCCAGTGCTAGGGTTTCATTCTGCTTTGAGTGTCTTAAGCATGCATTTTAGACTTGACTTGTTGAATAACCCCAGGGGGGAAATGAAAACAAGCGATCAAGACTTTCCTCTATTCATCAAAGTTCTGAAGGCAGTTTCCCACCAGCTGACACAATGCAATTCAGCCTTTTCTTGAAGAGCAGCATAGCTAGAAAGAGCTATTGGGCATGGATTGTCCTCCTGGCAGGAATGTGAACTGCTGGTTTATCTTCTGAAAGATCAGATGCTTTTGTTTGTTCACAGCATATTGACTGTAACAGAACCAAATGGGTCCACTTAGATGTAGATATATAATTCATCCCTTCCTGAAAATCTTTGTGTTTGTGATAATGCCTGGCAATAAACCAAGCTTCCACTGAAAGGCCTGAATCTACTTTTCCAGAAAGAACAATTTAGTGATAATGTCAAAATAATATGTTACATCCAAACAATAATGTGCCACAAAGTGACAAACCACTGAGAGACAGATGTCAGTGATCTGACAAATCAATAAACAATTCTTTCAATAGATAAGAAGGTTCCCTGTTGGGTAAGTTGTTGGTGTTCCAGTTATTGCCGGGGTCCATGCTCCAAAGTTTTCTCTGAATGGCAGCTAATGATTAATTTAAAGCAGAGCATTTGGGTGAGGGGGAAGATTGGTCTTCTACTTTCACTTCCATTGCTTCCAGACCCTTATGAGGAAAGAGAACAAAATCAGAAAAAAATACCTGAATCTATTATTGCCTCATTTTTTCAGTCTAAAAATAAAAAAAGGTCTTGTAAAAATCTCACTTCCTATGCTGACTACAATTATTTATTTAGCAAGGTGCTGGGGAAAGGTTAGGAGCAGAAATTGGATGAGCACAGTCAGAAATCAGCTATTTTATGACCCACCAACTCTGTCACCCTTCATCAGTCCTAAGACGGCTTTTTCCCTAAAAGCTTTTCCATGGAATAAATTACCTCAATTTTCAATTCTGCACAAAGAAGTTCAGAACTGCAGTTTTTCAAACCATGGTAGATACTGGTGTCTGAGACAAAGCACACATTTCACTTGTGTGTGGGATCAGGGCTGTGACATGCCGGATAACCTGGGGTGGGAAATTATGCCATGCCTGGAACATCACTAGGTCATGGAGGACCTAGCAGAAATGCTTATAAGCCACCTCTGCACATGTCCTCTACCAAAACTGCAGTCACTCTTTAGTGTTTTGTCATCTGTTTACATAAAAATTTTGTCCTCTCTAAGGGGTCACTTCTGAAAATAAGCCTCTGTTTTAAATGCTTTGACAGTGACTGCATAAATTTACATGACGCATTTCACAATCCTTGGAAAATTTCTTTGCTTATGATGGATGCTCAACATTTCTTTGAGATAAGTTTGCAGTGGGAGCTGCGGGGGAAGGCTATACTGGCAAGACATCAAAATCTGAAGAAATCATAGAACACTGCTAATAACATCTTTGTGCTTTACCTCAACAATTACTTTTACAGCATGGGGAATTGTGCCAGAAATTCAAATTACCTTCATTTTATTACATTTGCCCAAGTGTTTTGCATGCAGGTATAATCCACTTTGCATCACAAGAATTAAGTAGGAGCCAATTACTGAATCATAGAATTAGAGGACTGCTGAGCCTGGAAGGAGCCTCTGGAGGTCATCTTGTCCAATCTACCTAGACCCAGTGGCCCAAGACTATCTCCAGAGAGTTTTTGAATGTCTGTCCAAGGATGGAGACTCCACATCATCTCTGGACAACCTGTGGCACTGCTTAGCCACTCAGTCAGTGAAAAGGTTTTCCTGATGCTCAGATGGAGCCTCCTGTGTTTCAGATTGTGCTCATTGCCTCTGGTCCTGTCACTGGATACCACTGGAAAGAGCCTGGCTCTCTCTTCTTTTCTCCCTCCATCAGGTGTTTATACACATTGATGAGATCCACCCTGAGCCTTCTCTTCCCCAGAATGAACAGTCCAGACAGGTTCTTCCACCCCTTGCAATTGTATTTTTTTGAGTGTAAATGTCCAGCTGGTAAATCTGACCTGTTGCTTCTTTACCCTCTGCCCAGTGCCCTTTGAAATGTGTTTAGATGATTACAACATGGGGCTTTACTACATAAACTTTTTCCCCAGTTAAGAATAGCAGCACTAAAACTGACCTCATTTTTCAATACACATGAAGTCACAATTGGATAGGAAACAACCTCTGAAAATATTGTAAATGTTAAAGTTCAAGAGAAGGCAGAGAGATAAGTTTTTTCTGGTTTTGGTGGTTTTTAAATTATTCAACTGCCTACATTTAATTTAAATATATATGATGACAGACTTCTAGGAATTATAAAACTGATTTCATTTTTATTCATTATTTGCTAAAATAATTTGGCTTTTATATTAGCTAGCTCATATGCTTCTGTTCAGTGGCAGACACTTTGAGCAGATGTGCCCTTTGTGTCTTGCCTCTTTGGAAAGACGGATGGATATTTTTAATATGAAAGAGACAATACTTTTATCTGTTTTATTTCTCCTTGGGGCATTTTCTAGTTTCTACCCTAATAATTGCCCACAGGAAAATTATTCTGCATTTTAATTTTGTACGATGTAAGTAACATACTCAGCTAAGAGATCCAAATTCACCCACTCAAAGATGATATTTTCCCAGTCTTTGGCTTGATGAAGTTCAGCAGGGACTGAGGTTCTGTATTCCAAAACATAAACTAGGCATGGGATCCCCAGCACAGAGCACTTGCTATGCAGTTTCGTTCTGGTTAGCTTCATATTTTACTCTTGACTGTCCATCTTTCTGTAAGGCACCTCCTTCTTCCTCATGGAAAGCACTGGGTGACTGCAAAGCACAATCTCATGTTGTAAAGGGAATGAGTACTGTAGCTATGGATGGCAAAGTTAACTACCAAGTCCTTTATAAGCACGTTCATAAAAGGCACACAGTGAGTTCTTACATGGAAGGAATTCTTGAAAACATGACAATTTCATTTATATTACAGCTGCATAGAGGCACATGTAAACCCAACCTGCATTTGAAGATGTGGAGTTACACGTCACCTTCCATTCAGAAGTTACTTAGATGTATTAATGTGGTACTAGACCTCAGCAAAAACTGCTGTCATACTCTGCTATCATCAGATCTTGCTAGATAGGGCTCAGCACCATGAGAGCACAGCTAAACAGGCTTCTTTAAAAAGCTGGTTCATGTCTGAAAACAGAGTATACCAGTCTCAGTGCCAAACAGAAGCTGAACTTTCCCGGAAAAAAAAACCAACTAACTTAACTCAGGGTACTGAGACCTATTGAAAATGTGGCTATAATTCATGAAATTCCGTGCTGATCCATTTCCAATGAGTTTATTAAAGGCAAAACTCAATTGGTTTGGAAGGAACTAGTTCTTTCTCCAG
Source organism: Corvus hawaiiensis (assembly GCF_020740725.1). Lineage (NCBI taxonomy): Eukaryota > Metazoa > Chordata > Aves > Passeriformes > Corvidae > Corvus > Corvus hawaiiensis. The sequence continues at coordinate 32,691,495 of NC_063215.1, forward strand.
TGGAATTTCCACCACACTGAAATGTGGCTTTTCCCACAGTACAATGCACAATGCTACTAATGTTACAGGATAATCATAGTCCAATGTAATATGCCAAAAGTCTGCATACTAAGTGAAAAATGCTGGTTGTAAATTTTGGCTGCCAAAGCTGAATTGATTCATTCAGCTTTAGAAATATGTATCCTTTTGCAGCATTTTGTGTAGGTGTGGGACCTGGGGAAAGTTTAGCAAGAATACAGTCAGATATAGCATATAAAGGAAGGTGAATTGAAAACTGGAACAAAATGTCATACAATACTGGTAATAAAGTAAGATCTCAGCTGTTGTAGCTGGAGCCATTCTTAAAACTGCAAAAGCAAAATCAGTTGTATATGAGAAATACGTGTATAAGACATGGCAGTGAATATACAACTTAAGAATCACAAAACACATTTTATCATAATGATCATAATTTATCATAAAGATCATAATTTATCATTCTATTCACTCTGTTTACACAGAATGCAAAACACGGGGAAAACAAAGCCATTCTACACGTGAAATATAAGCTATTTGGATCTTCTGGGGTTCTAAAAGCACAGTTGACTACACTTTCTTAATTTACGATGCAGTGGAGTGCCTAGGTATCCCAGAAGCATTCTGCCAAAAGGGGAAATATTTTAGTGAAACTCATGGTGTTGTACGTTACCATAAAACCAATGTGTTTTATTTTGGCCTGCGTACATTTTTGAAGCCTTTCAATACATGAACAAAGTCTGACAAAGACGGTTGACAGGTAATAAAAATAAGGGAGATCCGCTTATTCTGACCACTTCTAGGTAATACCTATACCTTGATCTGAAATTAGACTTTTCTTGCATATGCCCATCCAGAGGGTGTTTTACCTCTCTAGCATCCCTAAGTTCAGTTTGAACACCACCACATCTTATGAGACCATCTTAGAAGTACTTTTAAGAAGGAATTAATAATATATTTTGGTTTCAAGACCTCAAGAACTCTTTGTTTACTCTAATGTGCAAGATGAATCTATTAAAATACATGACATTGCTATGCAGAAAATAGGAAAAACTCTTCTTGTGATACCTAATCTCATATCTATATATCTATTCATAATATTATCCATTCACCTCTGAATAAAATGATTCAGAGATATGAAAAGAGGGGGTTTTTTTCATGTAAAAGAAATTTAAAACTATGAGTGGCAAGTCTGAGTAATGCAGTTAGACTGAGGTTGAGACATATCACAAATGGACTGAGTCAGCCACACAGCTGAATGAGTAGGGTTGTTAAAGAAAGTCTTTATTTCAAGAAATCGGTAATATTGCTTCTGACACAGTCAGTGTTTGGCTGAAAGAGTATCATCTATTTCTCCTTTAATGACTTTCCATTTAGAGCTAATTTAAGGAGAATTGTCTAAAATAGCTATTTATAAAAACTGCCTGTGACTCTCATCCACTCTACATTTCTAGTATTATATCTGTATACTGGTACATAAGGCAGGATATAGCTATCATTCACATTTCTAGCATATTCCCTTTTGAAAAAATATCAATAACATTCTGATTCCAATTATTGTATTTTTAGAATATGCAGAAATTTTGTCTGTGTATTGTCTGCCAGGAAGGGATGGTGAGTACATTTATTTTAAAGTGTATACCTCTTACTTCTGTTTTTATATTTGTGCCACTGTCTAAGTAAAGCTTTTGATCTTTTCTATACATTTAAACATCTTTCTCTTCAAATTTCCAAAAACTGCACCCATTTCTTTGGAAAACTTCTTGTCTCATTTGTGGGGAAGCAAGTGTCATAAAAGGAAGACACATCTTTCAGACATGTAGTTGAGAAACTGAGCAGATATAGGAAATGTTTGGTGCTGTTTTGACTTTTGTTGCTACTGAAAAGAGATTGGTTCAGGAGATTGAGAAATTTAACCACAGGATACTACCTTAGAGGATGCACTGGCTGGGATTTTACAGTTTACAGGCATTTTCTGTCAACTATACTGTAGACAAGGGCATTGCCAAATAACAACAGAGTGTATTCATGGTATTCTGAGGAACTGCCAAAGAAAACAAGCCTGCAGATTACACTTTATTTGATGTTACGCTGACATTTTTCACATGAATGGGATTTCTGGAACTGAAAATTAAAGGATAAACATCAAAGAATGGATTTTCGGCCGGGATTCCTGCTTTTTATTTAAACCTTGATTATGGTTTTATATCTTTGCTTATTTACACACAATGAGAAAAAATGTTAAGATTAAAAGCCATTGCAGTTAAAAGAACATTATTTTCCACTGTCTTCCAGTGCACCAAAAAGTGCTTTTGTTCCTTGGCATTGCATTGAAGTAATATATTTGGGTTAAAATCATGTCTTGAACCTTCTCACTTCATAGTTGAAAATTGTAGCTACTTATAAGAAGAAAATAATATAATCTACCCAGAAGACTTCCCACTTGTTAATCTATTACAACAGGAGTGTAAAAGATGTAGGGAGACTTGGAAAGGCCAAGAGTTATACAAGTGTCAACAATAAGAAACTCTAAAACTCTGTGTCCGATCCTGTCTTAAGAGTTCTGGATGCAAGATGGGTAATAGCAAAATGGAAGTCACATGGGGTACATGATTCAGGAATTCTAGAAACTTTCTTAATATTTTTTGTTCATATACTGCCAGAAAAATAGCAAGTAAACAAGTGCTTGGAATTGCAGGAAGGCAAAGGGAGTGGAAGACAGCAGAGGGATCCCTGACTGCCAGACTTTACTTTGCCAGGCTAAACAAGCCCAGCTCTTGCAATCAGCAGGTGCTCCAGCCCCTGCACCACCTCGGTCTTGCCCAGATGAACTAGCTGTAACGTGTCCTTATCCTTCATATTTCCCGGAGCTAAACAGGCAGGAGGCCTTTAGAGTGGGGAACAGCTCATAAGCTTCAGGGAGGAAAGAGGGCACGGAAGAAGGGAAGGAACACTGTGCCAGGCAGGACATGTTGGCATAATATGAGAGAGAAAACCGCTCCTGTACAGTGTACAGTAATCTTAGCTACTTTGCTCTGTTCACTGTCATGAACAGAACCCAAAGCTGCAAACATTAAATAAAGTGTTGCAATTTTCCTGTAGAGGTTGCTATGAGGCATAAACATCAGGGCACTAAAATTGATAAATGTCTCATATTTTTTTCAGTTTGGCAGCTGCAAAATGGGTATTACTCAAAGTATTTATCAGTTTTATATACTTCTTCTTATCCCAGACAGGAATACTTGTTTTTAAACAATACTGGAGTTCTTTTTTTTGCTCAGAGACCAATAATTCTGGTGAAGTTCATGACAGTAGGCCCTGGATATGTGCCCTCTCTAAAGGAAAAAGATACAGCTTTTGTTTTCTTCTTTCTGGTATTTCCTGTGCATCTGAAGCTTGTCTACTTTCATTATAGATCAAGGAAGAAAATAAATCTCCTTCATTATTTTTAACTTCAAAACTTGACAGGGATAACACGCTCTGAAAATGAGAAACAGAAAGTATTTTATTTCTTCTCTGTCCCATTTTCATTATATATTCAATATTTAATATTATAAAAATAATCTTTGTAGTGACTTGGAAGATAACAAGGCTGGTTAAAGAGGCCAAGTTATTAGGGCCATATTGCTTCCTGAAACTCAGAGATCAACAGGTGTCTCAAAGTAAACACCCAGAAATGTCATGTTCTTAAAACTTTAGGAACACTTGAAAATACATCGAGTAGCTTGCAAGGGCCCAGGAAGCAATAAATATGAGTTTTGCAAAGAAAATGTACAGTGGTAATGAATAAAAACCTCAAGACATCATGGACTGCCTATAGAGGAGTGACAGGCAGGGGGAGTCAAACTGGGCACAAAACTATTCTTTACAAACTGTTCAGAAACAAACAGGAGTGTTCAGGGATGAATAAATTCATAACCACAAAGCTGACACAGAAATGAAACTGAGACCAGCACTTGTGTGACATCTTTATACAGTCTTGCTGCATTTCCTCATCAAAAGGAAAATATCTGATTACTAAGGTCTTTCTGAATCCCCAAGCTTAGAGTACAGATTTGTTCACTCAAAGCAGGACTACAAATGCAACCTCATTAATTTGGTGGAAAAAACATAGCTGATCATACAAGAGAATTTCACAATCACTGTCTGAGGTGTAATTGTCACAGTTAGCTCAATGATTGAACAAATAAACTAAAACAATAAAGTGGAAACATATTAAGCACAAATCAATGAAAGTGCAACTGAGCATTTTTTTTTTTCAGATGCCAATAATGTACGAGCACTAAAATCACTGTTGGATTCTATTCTTTTTAGCTGAATGTCATCTAAGAAATGTTCATATGTGGAGAAGCATTCAAGAGGATTTCTTTTAATCCCCAACTCCTTTTCCAGAGCATGAAAGTGATCAGTAAGCATTTTTTATTAGTTGGTCAAGGCAAAAATTTGAGGCTTTCTGCAGGATACTGAAGGAAACAAACCCTTTATCAGAAGCTGTGTTTTCTTGATGGCTATAAGCTGGTCTGATCTTTTTGACTTTGAATACCAGAAATACAACTACCTTCATATCAGTAGGTTCAATGGTACATTAAAAATAAAATTATACAAAATGTGTTCATTCTTATTTAAAAACTGACATGAAAACAATTCTTATTCTCGCAGTGCAACATCTTCCCAAAATGTTCTCCCATTTCTGAGCTGCAGTCAAAAAATGCCAACACATCATTTCACTTCATAAGAGCAAGGGCAACCTCAAGAATTGTGTGCCTTCTTTAATGTATTTTCCACAGAATAATTTATTTTCAAAACTTGCTAATCAGAATTATTGCCTTTAAGATCTATAGAGATTGATCAAGTTATCACTAATATATATATTTTTTACTTTTTTTAATACAAAGAGGGGCCTTCATGGGAACAAAGATCAATGGCTTGCGTTGTTTTCTGAAACTCTTTGTATCTGGCCAAATCAGTTACTGTCCCTTTATCGTCTCCTTTTATAAGTCTCTCTGAGCAGTCAGCACTAGGGCATTCAAGAGACTACTGCAAAACCACGGCAAAAGTAAAACTGAAGGACAGCACTCTTACATCCTTTCCTTCACTCCATTTTTGCCCACTATTGCACAAAGATCTCAGCAGTGATGCATTATCACAATATTTAGCCTCCATCAATCAGTAATGTTCTCTGGGTATTTTTGCAGTTTTGCTATCCATGCTATCAGAAATGCAAAGACTTTGCTCTCTGAGCAGAGATGTGTGGGACAATGACTGTCTTCATTAAGTTCCTCTCTGTAAACACAGAATCACAGTCACAGAATGGGTAAGTTTGGAAGGGATCACAGTGAGTCATGTGGTCCAGCCTCCCTGCTCAGGGTCATCCCAGAGTACATGGCACAGGATTTTGTCCAGATGGTTCTTAAATATCTCCAGTCAGGGAGACTCCACACTCTTTCTGGGCAATCTGTTCCGGTGCTCAGTCATTAACAAGTAAAGAAGAAAGTCTTCTTCATATTCAGGTAGAACTTTCTGTACAACAGTTTTTGCCCATTGCCTCTTGTCCTGTTGCTTGGCACCACTGAGCACAGCCTGGAAACTTCCTCTTGACACCCTCCCTTCAGATACTGACAGACAGTGATGAGGTCCTCTTTCAGTCATCTCTTCTCCAGGCTGAACAAGCTCAGCTCCCTCAGCCTATGAAATGCTCCATACTGATTTCAAGCAAGCAGCAACCCTTTCCCACCTGCTTGTTTGTATCCATAGTTTTTGCCAAAATGAGAGGAAATGTGTATGCAATTAAAATTCAGCTTTCAAACAATTTCCTTCTTTAAAACTGCCAGACTATATAAACTGCTCAGTTGTGTATGAGATATTCAAGAACTGAAATCTGTTTGTATTTACATTGAATCTGTATTTTTCCAGTATTTCTTTGGCTCAGCTTTGCAACAGCTTTCCCAGAAGTGTCATCAGTAGCCCTACCACCTCCTGAGAGTCATTCCCCCGAGAATTCCTGGAAATAAGTTTTCTTCCTTGTTGGCCTCAAACAGTAAACACTCATTTATAAGCTGCCCAAACACCTAAAGTATTCTCTTAATATTCTGGATGGGCCAGTGAAAGTTCTTTTTGCTTCAAAATGTACTGTCAGAAACCTGGCTCATGTCAAACAGGTGAAAGAAGTGTTAATCAGCTTTGGGGATCATGGGGATTTTTAAATGAAACATAAATGCTTATCAGCACTTATCTCAAGTACACAGATGGTCACGACTCATACTTCACAATTCTGTGACTGCAGGGAGCACATAACCTAGAGCTTACATCTACCCTGCAGATCTGCAGATGTAAATCTACAGATGTAATTCTACAGAGCAGAATTTTGTCCATAAAAATGTATTGACTACCAATAAGTTCAGGTTTTATTGAATGTTTATATATTTCAGGCCACCAGATCATCAAACAGTGGTATCTCTATTAGGATTGATATCAATGAAGAACAAAAAAAAAACCAAGGCATCCTTGGCATGCATTTGGCGTATTTTGTGAAGAAATAAAAAGTAATTTAAAATATATGCTTTAAATAAGGTAAAATTTTCTGTTTGGAGGACAGAAAGAATCTTTCAAATGAAGACATGGGCATCTAGTTAAACTTGTCCTAGAGACACACAATGCCAAAAAAAGACAGATGGGAGATCAATGCAAGATGTCATTATTTTTAAATACAAGTCAGATAGATGTTTTCATTAACTTCTCCAAATTTCTACCAGTATCTTTTTTTTTTCTGCCAAACACATGCCTTTCTTTATCGTACATGAAACTGCAGAACGTTTTTGATACCAACTCTGAACACTTAGAAAAAAGCATAAAGAATTAATAGCTCGGATTGTTCTTTAAACATTCCTCAGTTCAACCCAGAAGAAGTCACTTACAGTCTAAAAGGCATATGGCTGTAATCAGGATCACTCTTTGAAATGCCGTTTGTTTGCATTTCATTTCACTGATAACCAGGCAGGCAGTCTATGGAGTTGTGTCATTTCCATTTGTGAACACTAAAATTTGCCATGCAGCTTCCAGTGCAGAGTACAATTCAGTGATCAGGAAGCCAGCCTGAACATCTAGCTTCACTTCTGTGACAGATGTCTTGCATGATCTTAAGAAACAGAGCTCCAGATTTCCCAGTTATGTCAAAAGGCTTTGCTCCAGGTCCTATGGCAAAAGCCATTTTTACTTATAAGGTAGACAATTAAGAGACCGTGGATAAGAAGGACCACCACCAGTCCACTCTCTCCTCCTCAATTAGCAAGTAACTCTTCTGGCCCACTCTTGTTCTTTCCCCAGTCACTCTTATCACCCTCTGTAGGTAAAGCTCCATCTCAGCCATCAGTGTGATCAGAGCTTGTGTGAACACAGATACCTCCTAAGCAGGGAGGAGCCAGCTCACAAATAGTCCCAGAAGGATGGAACTCAGCAAACACCACACCCCCACTTCCTCAGGCAAGCTATTTGCTAATGTCAGCGCTGCCACAATGCTCACAGCACACCAGGAATTAGAGGTTATGTAGCTTTAGGCACTCTCTGCAGTGCAAGTAGGTCCTCAGGTGGAAAGTCTCTCTTCACCTGCAGCAGCCATCCACCAGAAATCTCCCAAAAGACAGCAATTAATCCTCACAGTTGATCTCATTTTCTTTACCAAATGCCTTGCAGACTGAATTTCTTAAAAGTTATTCATACCTCAGACAGAGGAGGCATCTCCTGCTTTCATCCACCCACCTCTAGCCACCACAGCCCAAATACCTATTAGACTATTCCCATTCTAATTAATTTTTGATACCTGGCATTTTCAGATGATTGACTAAATAACACTAATACAATACAAATATATTAGTCCCACAATGCCTTTCAAAAAATGAATAGACACACAAATTTTCAGTAGTTTTATTGAAAAATGCCTCTTTCATTTCAGAAATAAATAATATAAGGCAGTGAAATTCACAATTTGCAGTTAAAATATAAAAGCAGCAATTCTATATCCATAGTCTTGCAAACAATTTCCAACTGCTTTCAGTAACTAAGAAACATTGTATTCTGAAAAAAAAATCCATACTAAATATACAACATAAACATGCAATTCCATCTCTGCAGGATTGACTGCAATTTGGCATAAATGTAACTGTGTCTACAAACAAGGAGATTTCAGGCATTATTAAACTGTATCCAGTTGATACAATGATTTCAGCTACTTAATGTTTGTGGTGTTTAGAGGAGATGTATAAGAGCAGTATATGCTCTGCAGATTGTAACTTAGAAGAAAATTACAGTGATACTGGAAGGAGAGGGAAATTTTTGTTTCTTTTTAACTAGATATTGCAGACCTGTGATCTGACTGAACTGAATACATGCATTTGAAAAAGAAAAAAAATGTAGAGCTAAAGCAGAAAGTCCTTAGAAAATTTGCAACAGCTCTGTGGTTATTTTTGTTTTGTTTTGTTTTGTTTTCTGGTTTTTTTTAATGTATTTGTTTTTACATTATTTAAATGAAAAGGCAGCACTGGGATAACTGAATGCACACCTTAATCTGTATGCAACCACTATAAGCAACAGTATTTTACAAGCATTTCCAGAGCAACATGAAGTGTTTGGATACACACATTGCTATCCCCACATAAGCAGGATACAAAACAGGGGTGCGTCTGATATGAAAAGACCAGAAAGCCATATTGCAAAAGGCAATATTGCACTCTCCCTGTGTGTATCTGCAAATGCAAGCACAGCAAAAAACAAAAAAACCACCAACCAAAACAAACCAAACCAAGATACAGATCTTTTACGGTTTTGTTTTTGCACTTCTTGACAGTGATCTTTTCCAGCGCATGTGCTCAGGGTATTCTGGTGAATGCATTTCAACTCCATAGTCCTCATACTCGTCCTCTCTCCTTTCTGACTCCATAGGTACTATAAAGGGTTCACCTTCAGGCTGATAGGGTCCACTTTCAGGCACGTATGGTTCTGGTTGAAAATAGTTGTCCGATTGAACATAATAGTTATCGCATGTCTTTGAATCCACATATGCAATGAAAGTTAGTCTGTCTACATAATGTTAGTTCAACCTTATTTTCATATAATAAATATATAAATAATTAGTTCACTGGGGGTGTTTCTCAGTTTTGCTCACGAATGCTTTTTTGGCAGTAAAATAATAAAAGGTTTAAAATTCATCTTGAAAGGCTTTGTATTTATAATACACAAAACAGTGCAGAAAGAGTCATAAATTAGGCAAGGGACAAATCATGGTAAAACTATTTAAAAAAACCCAAACAAAACCAAAGCAAATCAAATAAAATTACTATTTTACAGCTACTTCAGTAAATCTAAGCATTGGGCTTTATTTTAAACTGCATAATTAATAGAAGACATGGAGCAGGTAAAATGAAGAGATGGGTTTGGTATATACTAATTTTCTCTGAGAATGGGAAAGTAAGTGTAGACATAACTATCACCAGTGGCAATATACAGTACATGTCACTTTCTCGTGCTGTTCCTCGTAACAAACCGAGTTACAGCTGGTGCTTCAGGAACACCAAAAACTACAGCAAAACAGAAGAAAAATAATTATAAAACTTTGGTATTTATAACTGCAGTTACAGGTCCAACAAGATTACACATAAAAAAAAGGTATATGCCCCAATTCAGACATGTTGGTAACAAGCAACAGACAGGTAGGTTTCATAAGTTGTCAAAGATGTTATTCTGGCATATAGCAAGCAGCAGCAGGCTTTTATGCAAAAGTATCACGTAGAGTTGTTAACAGATTTTAGTGGATACAGTCCCATACAAATCATTTACAAGCCACAATTAGTTTACTATTTACATAAGTTATTTCTCATTTTCCATGTTAAATCTTTCTCTCTTCTAATGGCATTACCTTTGCTGGTTAGTAGTTTTACAAGCCTCCTTCACCACTGAGGTTTTTGGTGGTCTAGGTATTTTTTAAAAAAGAAAGACTGTCTATTTTATTATTGAAATGCAATAGGCTTAATGAATTGATATCACTGTCCTTTATCTCATTCACGAGTTGTGTTAGTAAAAGTATCTCCCCGTTCTATGAGGTCAACATGGTTCAAGAACCATATCCGTGGTGAAATATCCATACGGACTCATTTTCTAATAAGCACGTGCGCAAACATCTCAGAAACAGGATTTTCATGTATTCAAACTGTAAGCAGCACTGGCGACTTAGAAAATGTGTTAGCCGAAACCTGAAACAGGTCAAAGATGATGTTAGTCTTTTAAAAAGTCCATCTGATGTGCAAAAACATACTTTCATCCAACTAAATACATAACAGTTAAGTCTTAGGCATATATTTATATATGTATACATAGCTGCTTACTAGAAAAAACACTGCTGAATCACAGGTACAATTTTCTTTATTTTTCATTTAAATAATAAATTTTTGTGAGATCTGCACAACCACCTGGCTCTTTAACCAGTATCACTGAGTCTGCAAGTGTGTACATATATATATATATTCTTTTCTTTTTGTTTTCATGGATACATGCACAATTACACTAACAGCAAACCATATCCAATAGTAGTATCACATACACTGATTTTGAGATCTGGCAAGGCATACATATTAATTTGTTAACAATACTGTGGTCCTGCAGGATCCCCATGTTAAAATATATTAGAATCTTTCCAGTCAAAAATTGGTGGTCACTATGACCCTTCCTGTTTTGGTTGCAGAAGCAGCCTACTGTTTTGAGCTACATCACAAAGCAGAAGGCTTAAATGACTCAGGGCTAATCAGACTCCATGGTGTTTAACTTGGTAGATATTGTAGGACAGTGGTGCTTTTTAGTTGTCTGCACTGTTATCATTAAATAGATTTCCTTTGTGGAAAATTTTTATTTCAGGAATCAATTTTGTATAAATAATTCTGACATGGCTCTAAAAGAGACACATGGAAACTGCCAACCACAGCATTCCTTTAATTTTTCAAGAGAAACATGGAGAATTCAACCTTGTTCTGAAGACGATTGGAAGGGGTGGTGATAGAGGGGGAAAAAAGAAGAGAAGAAATTGGTCACTTAAATCCTATGAGCAACATTACCAGCTAGTAACCATCTACATTAAAAAAAAAAAAAAAAAAAAAAAAAAAAAAACAAGACTACAATATTTAGTCACTACTTCCTATTTAAAATAAACCATGCATAACATCAAGTAATCCTACACCAAAGTCTTAATGGCTGCTCATATAACTGCACATCACAATGAGGCAAGCCTGCTCACGGCAACCATCTCCTCCCGACTCAGTAAATTCAGATTAGCAGGACTGTCTCATGTAAAGCAGCTCAATATGAACAGCCACATCTGTGACGCCTATTTAAGGCAAGGTTAAGGTTAAGTTGTTCCTAACCTACCTGGGAATCCTTGGCCATTGTAAGGGATGCTAGCACACTGGGATGAATCACAATATCCTGGTGGCCCTGGGGGACCCCGAATACCCGCATTTCCAGGACGGCCTGGTGGCCCTGGTGGTCCTCGTGATCCTGTGGAGCCTGGTGGACCAGTTCTAGATTCTCCTTGTGGACCTAATTTTAGAATTGAGAGGTTGGGAGGTTGTTTTCTTTAAGAGCCATCTTGATAAAACAGCTAACTATACTTCTGTCTAGACTACACAGCCTAGGCTGTCTTTGGTGAGAAAGAACTCGCACTTTGTTGCTGTATGGGGGTCAACAGAAAGAAAAACAAAAGAAATCTAGAAATGTGACTCATCATGAGTTGCTTCTCTGTGTGTGGCTTATTTAAGTATTTATTCTTAGAAACTAATTTAGTAAGGTTTGAGCCAAGTAAAGAAACATCAATGAATTCTCTGGTTAATTTCCCGTTTGTGTAAGACATGATGATCTCAAGGGAAACTACTAGATTAGACAAGCACACTGGATTTCAATTAAAATATAGGAGTACATCCATTATACTGCCCAGTAGCCCCAGGATAGATGAGGTAATGTTTGTTTTGGAACCAGTCTTATTATGGTTAGCAGAAAAGTACAGCTTCAAGTAACCGAGGCTACAATTTGCTGCAAGCATATTATGGTTCTGTAATGAAAAACCATTTTAGCCTAGTAAACTACAAGCAGAAACAAGTGATGCAGCTGATTTATGCCAAGGCATAAAGAGAATTTCATGATACAAAACCCAAAACTAATAGTCAAATCATCTGGCTCTATCATATGGTAACTCTGCATGTGGGAGTATTTTGTAGTCCAGCAAGTAAAAAAAAAACCAAAACAAGGTACTACAAAAGAATCATCTGATAAGACTTATGAAAAATATCTGTCAAATATTTGGACAATGTATTTTCATGAAACACATTTTCACATTAACAAGCATGCCAGATGACTAAATTAAAAGATAAATACCTATTAGCCACATCCAAAAGTCTTTCTAAATTGCTATTTTTATTGGGGTTTCCTACAAATTTATTAGAGTAAATGCTAATACATGCCAAAAACATGAAGTGGACAGAGTAAAGGGTGCTCATTCACCATATCTAGCCTCATTCTCTATGAAGAAATGTTTGCTTTTCTCCTACTTTTCTGTAATCTGATTAAACCAAAAATATTTACCAGGTGGTCCTGGCAAACCTCGTGGTCCTTGGGATCCACTCCCTCTTTCACCTTTCTCTCCAGGGATTCCTACAGAATAATAAAAAGGCAATGACAATCAAAGAAAGGAAACCACATCAACAAATATTTCTTCACACTCTCTCACTAACATTAATATTTACTTCCCATTATTTAATGCAACAAGAGTGGTTAAAATTTATGTTCTACAGATGTTCAAATGTGAATTTGGGAAAATAATTTGGATATAAATATAGTAACCTAAAAATAAAATAGGATGCAGAGGTTACAATATGAATAAATTTTCTCAAACAGAAAAGTTTTGAGATACTGAGAACACCACAGAACCCTATTATTTTAAACTAAAAATGAGCAGATATTTCAATCTTTAATACTTCTGCCATAAAGGAGGTGTTACACTTTCTTAGGAACAGTTACAATGAAAAAAGTTTAGGAAATTCTCCTGAATTCCTTGATTTATTCCTAGCCTTTTTTAACGAGTATATAAAGTATAAGCAAAAAACCACAGCACTGAGCCTATGCTATAGTAGAGTAGTTCAAATAAGCAAAGGACACAACATAGGACACTACAGACACCCCATGTGATTGCAGTGATCCAAGACAGCCATAAAGTAGGTTTACCCATATGGTCATATTCAGTTCAGTTGCTTCCCTCCCTCAGAATATTGTAAAGAGCTAAGGATGTTGATCTAATTCTTTAAACTCCTACATTTTATATGTGCTAATGACTCATTTTCTCTCTTAATCAGTGTTCTATTTTGCAAAGAGTTGTGTTACTCCAAACAGCCTTTCAAGATGCAGCTGTTTGGTGCCAGAAGAATTCTGAGAATATTTTCCTGGGATATTATGTGGAAGCCTCAGACAGCAGCCAAAATGTTACACCAATTTGTATTTCATGAAACCTGAGCAAGAGAGAGAAAGGAAAGCACTGATCTAGTTAACCTTGTCTTTCAGATCACCAGTGTCCCTCAGGCAATCCCAAAGGCCTAGCAGGGCTTCCTAGTCTGACATGGTAAAGGGAGCAGACTGCTCCTCTGGAAGCCCCTGCACTATGTCCACAGTACAGCTGCCTTGGAATTTATTCACCTCTTTCACCAGGTGGTCCTTGGACCCCAGGAGGTCCTGGGAATCCTGGTCTTCCTCCAGGTCCAGGCTCTCCTCTTGTCCCAGCAGCTCCTGGGGGGCCAGGTGGACCTGGTGGACCTGGCTGGTTACGGTTTGAATAATAATCATTCGGGATTTGATTCAGCATTTGATTGAACCGGCTCATTTGACCTTCAAAAGAAAATAAAAATGTGAAATGAGTGCAAATCTTTTATCAGAGTGGGAAGGAATAAAATATTATCTCTCTTAATTAAATCCTATTCTTGTTCCCATTCAATAAATTAGTACAGATGAATTAGAAAGACTTAAGATGAACATCTGATAAGAAGGCTGAACATAAATGGAGGAGGGAGGAAGTCAGGGAGGAAAGATAAGGGAGATTCTGGAAGCCAATGACATTTAAAAAATTTATCATCGAACTATTAAAATCATAAAAGAGGCTTTTTTTTTTTGCAATACTCTTACTCTCAGAGTTCTATTTAGAGGTTGCTTTTACTCTGAAGAACAGAAAGGACTTGCTCCACTTCTAAAACTGTAGTATCACATTTCTACATACTTTCAGAGCTCTGCAGCTACCACAGGCAATATAAATTATTCATGTGTGGAGCTAGCAGCACAGTCAATGAAGTCATTTTCTTAAGCCTGTAGGATGCACAGGCTTGTACCTATATACCTTCTGCATATGGGAAAATTTCATTTCCAAAAAAAGGATGTGTGAACAAAAGAAACACCATTTTGAAACTATGCAGGAAGGAATGGAGAGACACACCTGATTAGTATAATGTGTATAATCCTAGCATAACACTGAAGAGATCAGCTGAACATGAAAAAAATAAGGTGGCGATGCTCAAAGAGATATTAAAATATCTTGGGTATGATATCCTTATTTGTAAGCCTAATGTGTTCACGAATGTAACTTTCCTTCTTCTGTGATGACTAACTAATAGACATGTTTTTATAAGCAACCATCACAGACATTTTTAAGAGACATACTGTCCTCCTCCCTGTGCACAAGCACTCTTAATGATACAACAGATATATCTGTTTTCCTCAGTCAGCACTTACCCTTATAATAGATACAATATTAAAACAAATTTGCCTCTGTCTTTCTTGGCAGATCTACTGATAGCATAAGCACTGCTACAGGGTCAGAGAGAAAGCCTCTATAGAAAACAACTTCATGGGCTGCAGAGCTGCACTATGTGGCAGTAGAGGACTGAAATTCAATTCAAAGTCCATCTCCAAATAAATATTGTTTTTCCTTGCGTAGCACCACTGATTCTGTGCACAGTATTTACCCATCACTCATCTGTCTTTCCCCGCTGGCAAGGTATCTGCAGTGAGCATCCTTTTTCTCACTGATTCCCTTCTCTTGAAGATAAGACATGTTTAATGAGAAAATATATACTGATTTTATTGCAAAGATGAAGTCATTTTGGACCAAAATGACAGAGGGAACATCACTAGAATGTTAGACTTGAATATGTATTTCCAAAGGTCACAGATTAGTCCCAGCTCAGTTTATTCTGTTATTCTGTTATTCTGTGATTATCTAGCCTCTGGATCTGGCAAAAACTTGCTGCTACATTTTTTCCACCAAATCATTTGCATTGGATAGCTATCAGATTGGTTAAGCTCTCACCATGCTCTGTGGCCAGTGTCTGTCACTTCAAATTTCAACCATTGTTGTCTCTTTTTAACAAAGTAGTAAATTAGTATGGGAAACAAAGCAAGCAACACTGTTTACCATTTATCAGTTGTTCACAAACTTGTCTTGCAACTGCTCGCATCATGTTTTGAGAAGCAATATCACCCTAAATAATCAAATGCAAAACAAGTGTTTCATTAGCAAGTGTTTGTACTTTTAAAGACACAGTGTTTAACTTAAAAATAATTATAAAAACTGATTTTAAACAGACTTACTCTGTCACCTTTTTCTCCCTTCATTCCAGGTGCACCCTAAAATAAAATAAGTAAAAATTAAGCAACTGAAGGATTATGTTGTTTCACCCCAACTATAGGTTTGAAACGTGCAATTCTATAAAAAAAATTTTACTCCTTCAAGAAGAAAGATCTGGTTCTCCTTGAACTTTTCATTTCAGAGATGCTAAAACAGGTGTCAGAAAAGAGTGGAGAAACAATGATCTTTTGTCTGTCATAAAACACACTAACAGATGCAGAAGCAAAAGATCTGAAGGAAAAATTCAAACAAGGACCAAAAAATGGATGTATTCTGACACTTGGATCACACTGTCAATTTCAAAGTTGAATTTCTAGCATCACATTTCTCTAAATGGTCAATGGTGTTGTATGAGTTATATATGACTTTAATTTTAAGTCTTAAGACGAACTTATCCTTAAAGAAGGTAAGTTAGGAAGAATAACACGTGTCAAGGTAGGGTAGTCCTCATGAACCCATGTGAAAGAGATTCTGCATTAAGTGAAATAGAGTTATGCAGAGATGACACATAACATGGAGAGAGATGGCATTAAGTGCTTATTCTATTTATAATGACAGCTTCCCTCTTAATTCTCAACCATTTCTAGTCTTAGAAAGGTCTCATAGAAGTCTTATTTTCAGCTCCTTACAATTACTAACATTTGCCAACTTTTCTCTAACAGCACTTTCCATTTGCCTTTGAATAGTTTAGTGGTTGCGGGGTTTTCAGTTTTCAAGAGTACTATGCAAGAAGCAAACCAGAAGGACTGATTCTAATTTTTATATATGTATGTGCATATCTAAAACACCAGGAATAATGAGGGGGCTAGCATGAGTTTATATAGATTCTCATTTCTAGCCTAAATTACTATTTGAACGTAAAGCATATTTCAAAGGTGAAAGACCAGTTTGCTCATCTGCTGCTCTGCATGGCTCTCCACATAGTTATACACACATCCTGAGTGTTACTGCTTTTTACACTGTAGTATTTCTTTAAGGAATCTATTTATCACCATTAACAAAGCAAAGGCCAAGTGTGGGCTGCAGCTGTTTCTCATAACATTCCTACAGTACCCGCAATTAATTTCAACAACACGAGACACTAGATCATTCCACTGAGGTCACAGCAGACACCTCTCAAGTGTGGTGACACTGTTTGATAGACTTCTACTGAGGGTTTGGGCAGACAAATGCCCTTGGGGTATGTCAGGGTGCAAACTCGGTGTACTCTCTGAGCTTCTCTGCTGCAGTTGCACACACCTACCCCATGACATGCCACAGAAAATATGAGACAGTTCATCCATCACTGAGTTAAGCAGTTGTCATACGGTACATTTGCATCATGAATAACAGATCATTCTTGCAAAATTAATTGTACATATTCAAATGAAAGATTTAGAATGGTGACACCATAAATGTGCCATTGGAATAAATTATGCCACCAATGAGGCAGCTGCTAATAAGTACAAAATATACCCATTAAGCTGATGAATATTCTTTCCCTTCTGTCCTTTCATCTTTAATCTATATTTTTCTTACTCTGTGAAGTCCACAGGGAAATGTCTGGTTTTTAGTTTTAGCTTATTACAGCTACATGCTGAAACAGACTATGGACTTGTAAATGCCATAACATAAATAAATGGTAACAACCAAAACCATCAGGAAAATAAGGCATTTCTGTCTGTCATTCTCCAATAATTAACGTTGTGGTAAATGATGATGTACTGAAGCTCTAAAAGATACCTGATTCCCAAATAAACAGACATTAGGGTCTCATTCATAAACTATTACATGTACATGAAATATCCATTGAACTGAACCATAGATTTTTTACTTGCACTAGTCTATAACATGAAAATCTGGGGTGAAAAATGGTTAAAAACTATTCATGCTTCTCTTTCTGTTTGAAACTTGACAATTTTTCTATTTTCTGCAAGCATATTCCTTTGAAATTCTCTGCTCTGTATATATTTATAATACCTGCTTGTTTTATTCTCATTCATTCTAAGGCTTTCATAGTACAACCTTCCATGAGAATCAAACCATACAGTACATCTTTTATTTATTCACTAGGTAAATCCAAGCATTATAAATCAGATTTCTCATCTACTATCCTGAAAATATCCTGATAATTACTTAAATGGCATGTTCCAATTCACTTGCCAGAACATTTGCACAGAGGAGAGGAGAGGAGAGGAGAGGAGAGGAGAGGAGAGGAGAGGAGAGGAGAGGAGAAGAGAAGAGAAGAGAAGAGAAGAGAAGAGAAGAGAAGAGAAGAGAAGAGAAGAGAAGAGAAGAGAAGAGAAGAGAAGAGAAGAGAAGAGAAGAGAAGAGAAGAGAGAGAAGAGAAGAGAAGAGAAGAGAAGAGAAGAGAAGAGAAGAGAAGAGAAGAGAAGAGAAGAGAAGAGAAGAGAAGAGAAGAGAAGAGAAGAGAAGAGAAGAGAAGAGAAGAAAAAAAGTGTGCAAACTTAAAATCTTCAAATCATATATGCTGTTTCTGGAAATATTTTTGCTGACTGGTCTAGAAAAGATCTTCGGGCTGTCTTCAGCTACAAGTCATGTTGGTAAGACAGGGAGGTGCTCTGGTAACAAAAGCACTAACATTGTTCCAAAATATCGACAACAAAGGTTGCCCTGTGAGGAAAATGCTAACACCATTCCTTCATTATAAGCAACACACAGTCAATTTTAAAATTCATTTAAATAAAATGAGCCTCATTCTTCAATTTGTGACCTTGCAAACACACATTAATTCAGCCTTGTGGCTGGAAGTCTACAAGCTATTTGGAACTAACTTTAAAATTTGAAGATTAGAGGCTGACTGGCCATGCTAGCAATAAAGTGCATTTTCCACCTGGATATTTCAGAAACAAACTTTCAAAAAAATAATTACAACTGCAATTACTGAGTTGCTATTTGCATCTTCCTCCTACTTGGCTATATGCCTCTTAAATTTCAGTTTATTTTCTTTTAATAGACAAAAAAGTGCGCTTTAGCCAACAGCTTGACAGCGTTTTGAGAAACAGCAGCTGCTGCTGGCATTCTGTTTTGTTGATATCCTGCAATGAGGGAGTCACTTGGGGTCAGTGCAAGGAAAAGCTGGTTTATGCTGCATGTGGGATTTTTTTCTGAGCTGTGGGATGAAGGCTGGGGCTGCAGCATAGTTCTACTGCTGAAGGAGGACAAAACAAAGGAAGTTTTGCTATTTTTACTTTTAAAGATAATGTGCTCAATTGTTTTTCCCAAAAGAATGTTTGCTCCCCTCAAGAACCACCAGCTCATTGCTCCCAAAGCAGTGTCTTTTTGAGACTTCATCTAGGACATCTGCATAGATGGATGCAAGAGCAATGAACACATGGCAGCAGAGAATGCAAAATTCTCAAAACCTGCATATAACTCACAACAGACTTGGACTACCCTCAGAAGGTTTTCGCAGTTTATTTGGTTCTGGAGGCATCAGTTTAATAGCACCTTACTTACTAATCTAAATGCCTTGCATTTTTCCCTGGGAACCGTCTAAATCAACAAAGTCAGACCCTGCTGTCACAGAGTCTGTTTTATAAACGGGACAGCTCTACCTTAACACAACTTGGTCTAACTACCCCTTGTTACTGTTTTCAGTCTCACACCTATAAAACAACAAGTACTGGAACTTCTCCTCTCTAATAGTCCAAGATCTTCAATTTCCCGTTATATTTATTCATAGAAAACATACCCATTTCTTCTTGAACCAATATCCTCTTCTAGTTTAACAAGTCTTTCTTATTCTTGATGGTTGTTACCTTATGATATGTGTATGAACTGTTATGGAATTCTCACTCTCTGACCAGACAGATGACAGATATTTTAGTCTCCTCTAGGATAGCCTGCACTCAGTTCTCAATAAATTACCAACTCCTTTGTGCTCTTACTGTTCCCTTTTCAGTCATTTTGTTACTACACTGGAAAAACACCTAAGTTTCTCTTGGGGGTACTTGTAAGCAGATCAAAAAGCCAAATTTCCTATTTCCATGAAAATTCAGTTAACATTTCTAGGATATACTTGTTCTAGTATTAAGTACACAGTGAGGTAGAGAAATGTTTATGGTGTGCTCTGCCTCAGCTTAGCACATGAGTGGTACTGGATACATCAGGAAGGAGCTCTGGCTGACCACGTTCACTGGGAATAACTTCATAACACCAAGGCTGCTCATAATTTGCAGGTACTTTTATACCTTTTACCTGGAATACAATATCCCTTGGTTTGTAGTCTTTCTCCTGACTTTCATTTAATAGTACTAGCAATACAGATTGTTCAGGTAGAAGAAAAAATGGCAGGATCTGGTCAAAAATTATTTATTCCTTGTATTTACCAGAGGCAATGTGAAGCCTCATTATCTTTCTCTTCAGGCAGAACTATGATTCATGACAGTGCAAGTTGCATTTGGCTGTCAGGCCGCACCTTTGGCAACTATAATACTGCACACAAAGGAAGGCCTTGAAATTCTGTCCACCAGGAATCTGATAAAACATCTGTGCAAGGTACAAGCCAGAATTCCTGCTGGGATCTGTTCTAGAAACTTTAGAAATGGTAAATATGATGTGCAGTGTCCTATTACAAGAAAGTGCAATAACTGTGGGGAAAAAAATGTACTTCTAATTGAAAAGAACCTTTAATAATTAGAGTGTAGAGAATTTAGACAGGATGCTTGGACAGGAATTGACTGCCTTGCTTTGCAAAAGACTTGAAACTGGTCTTGTAGCCAGATTTCCTTCTAAACACATTATTTACCTGCAGATCTTTGCTTCTGAACTGGGTCAGCTATCCATTGTCCCAGATGAAGGAAAAATCAGATACACCTGACAACTTAAAGCTCCCTTGTGAACAAAGCACAGCACTTTGTGCTCCGACTGTGTCTATTCAGCATGTAACCAAGCAAGAATATCCCATTAACAATGCATATCTAAAGGCGGGAAAGCTTCAAGACTTTCCTAAGACACTCCATATGTTCTACTACAAGGAGAAATGGAATTTATAGTCCAGCAAACACAGATGTGTGTATGAGGAAATGACCCATCTTCCAGGCACTCCTGGGAGCTTCCACTTCATGGCCATCAAGTTTCCCAGCCTACTATATATCCTTTCAAATTTTCCAGCTTTTGTATATACAACTTCACTGAAGCAGGATGGAAAATTCTAGATGACTGCCGTACATTATTCACAAGTAATGAATGACTTCTCATTTCGCTTGCTGTCTCCACTCCTGACTCAAGCATAATTTCTCAGAGATCCTATAAATGAATCAAATTAAATTTCTCCTGAAACTGTTGGTGGGAGGCAGCACCTCCTCCTCTTTCTCCCTTTTCAGGAAGCACTTTAAAAGTTTGAATAGAACCCACAGAAACCACTCCTAAATAATTTTGAAATAACATTATAAAAAGCACGAAACATTTGCAAAACAGAACTGATTATGTAATATTATCAAAGATTGTCCACCTTCAGCAGTTTATCACTTTTTTACTACACACACATGTACCAATGTAAAGACTTTACAATCATTTTGGTGACCTAGTTTTTCACGCTTATGCAGTGTAGGAATGAATATGTGTCTTGGCACATAATAGCCTACAGTCTTTTTAGTGGAAACAAGAGACCACAATTTCCAGCCCCAACTATTAAACTCAGCAAAATGGCATACTGTAAAAATAAAATTATTTTTAAAGAAAGGCTTGTGGGTTTAGGTCAGCTCCACTGTATTAACCACCATCATAAATGCAAGACAACTATTTAAAGCAGCAGAATTCTCATGTTCATAAACAGACTATAATTTTAAATTTGATACTCTAAGTGTATCATTATCTTACTGGTGTCCCACGATCTCCTGGTTTCCCTGGTTTTCCACTTGGGCCAGCAACTCCTGGAACTCCGGGAGCACCCTGCAGCAGAAGACATGGAAAATGAATTGTAGAAATACACAACCTAAGCACTAATAAGAAATATGTTACTGTATTGAGTCCAAGTAAGACTGAAAATGGCTCCTATTGGGCTGTTTTCTGTTAGGTACATATCAGGCTTGAAATTTTTTTTGTGGAATAAACAGTTTGTTTCTTCATGGAAATGTCTTCTTTTAAGTAACACCATAGTTTAACAGGCATTTCAGCACCAAAAGATGCAGAGAGCGTGTATATGTTTTTGGTATCATTCTTAATGGCAAATTCCTAAAGCAGTAAAGAGCAGTTTGTCCTTCTAGGTTCACCTAGCAGATCTGTGATCCAAGTAAAAATCCACAACAAGAAGACCATAGAAGTCGTTCTAGTGATACTAGATATATACAAAAAATTAAAAGTATCAGATTATGTGATAAAAGCTCATCTGTATATTCACAAAGGAATATGAGAAAGACAATTGTGGGGGAGCCCAAATAATACCCTGCCTTAGAGAATGCTGTCTATATATGTAATGCAAATGTGTGCTCTGTGTGCATTTGCCTACCAGAAATGCATCTTCCAACTTGCTACAGTTTGGACCCGGTGACATGGAGCTGCAGCAACTTGCCTATCTCAGGCTGTCTGATTCAACAAATACTTTTCTCTAACAGCCAGCCTCTTTTCTAGCATGGTCCCACAAAACACAATGAAGCACCTCTTTAAGCAAAAACTAATCCTCAAATACTCTTGTCAAGAAAAACTTGTATTAACAGTGTTTGTTTTCACCAGTGTACAAGCAATAAGCCAATTGGTTTCAGAAGACCTAGCCATGCATTTAAATATCATGGCTAAAGAACCAGAAAAACTGGTTCTTCCCTTATTTACCCCAGCAGAAATCTGTTTCAAAACTACTGCTACAAATGTTTGTGAATAAATGCTTTGCCCAGCTGTCTGCTCACCTTCTACCAAGAGTTTTTCAAACCCATTTAGGAAATTAAGCAAAGGATCCATTTCATTTTTGACAGAAATGGAAAATGTCCATGTGGCTCTCTCTTGGCTCAGGTCTCTTAATTCAGAGTATATCAAAGACACAACTATATTTACCGCTGGTCCTGGTGGGCCTCTGGGACCTGTGGGACCATCTTTTCCTGTGAAACCCTATTCAAAAACAGAAGCAAGATTAGAGAAAAATGGCCTTTACGATTATATAATTGCAATACTACTGATTACTACTATCATTTCTTTTAAAACCTATCCACAATATAAGTTATAAAATAGCTATCACAACTCATGCTAGAGAAAGCTATGGAACAATGAGCTTCAGACACTTTTGATGATAAACTGAAAACCAAATCAATCTTAGTATTTTTAAGAAAATAAATCATCGTTTTATCCCAGAGGAGTAAAATATCTCTTTTCACTGTTCTCTCATTCACAGTTTAGTTGGAGAATCACAGGTTTCTACTTAACTGGAGAGCCACCTCCCTCTCAGATATTTCCCCTGAAAGAATGAATGCTGAGAAATCCCATTTCAGTAATCAAAGATAGCATTCACAAGTTAATGTTGATGGTCCATGACCCACCAATCCAACAGTATCTTCTTTGGCAACTGGCTATCACACAGTTGTCTGTTTTCATTTCAAACTATCAACTCCCACTGAAGGACAGCTGTAAATGCATATATCAGCTATTAATTTTGACTGTAAAGGCAAATCATTCCTTCAGTCATCTTAAAGGTGATATTCCACTGTGACAACAAAACAGATTTACTTAGTTGACCCCGGTTAGAAGAAAGGAATTGTAACAAACCACAATGAAATACCTGTGTACACACCCTTCATTAGAAGAGATTTCAGAATTCTCCATCCAAAGAAAAGTTCTTAGCTCCAGATAGCCAAAGGTTTAGGAGCAAACCTGACGTAAGTTTGGCACAGACAGATTCCTTACTAATATGACATCTCCCAGACATTGAGATAAGCAGTTTCAAAGGGATCCCCTGCAGCAGGGGGGAGGACAGCAGGGCTGAGTGCCCTGGCAGAGCCCTGCTCAGGGGACACACTGCTCTATGGGTGAAGGCAGCTGAGAACTTAGTCAGGGGAGGGAGCAGGGCAATCTTTCCAGAAGCTATCTGGCGAACGATTGCTGTCTGGGGAGGTTTTCACCCCTGAGGTGTTTCCAACCCTTCTGTTTCTGTCTCTCCAGAAGGGATACTGATAAAAGGACTCCTTTTGAAAAAACATTTGAAAATGGAAAGATATATAAAGAAGGGGAAAAAATCCAGCAAAACACAGAAATGACATTACTTGGTCTTTTCAGAACATAAACTGAGGAAACCTTACCCTTTCTCCTGGAGGTCCCACTGGTCCAGGTGGACCAGGTAAACCTGGCGTTCCCTGGAGGGAGAAAGAGTGAGAAATTGTCTCTGTGACAGAACATCACTGCTATGTCATTCCATATATCTCAAGTACATACGTTCTTCCCCCCCTTTCTGTCTAATCTCATTGTACATTAACATGTAGCATTGCTTCCTACAGGACATTATTACTCCCTAAAAGTGTATTACTCAGGGTTATAAGGACTAATGAAACAGGTAAAGAATACAAGGCCCTTGGCCCATGACTGACCTTATCTGATAACTGAAACTCAATCCACAACAACATTTAAGCATTCCCCATATAGTATTTTTATCATCAGTAAAATTAAGGACAATATAGTAACCAAGGAATATTTGTTATATCACCATGTGTGCATATCAATGACCTTAGATTATCTAAATTTGGCCAATTATTTTATTGTAGTTTACAATACAGAAACCTGCACATAACTGAAATTTAATATTGCTTGCTTCTTTCAGAAAGCATACAATTAATGTAGCACGGCCATTTGAATTCCAAAAGCAGAAAGTAATTAGGCAACATTGCTGAAGAAGGGCTCAGCAAAGATTTTGCAATCTTTATTTTAGGAAGACACTTAACTGCAAGTGGCCAGAAGATGAGAGACCTTCTTGGGGGATTATCAGAGTATTCTTCCTAATCCAGTGGTCTGTCATTGTACATTCACAACTGTCCAGAAGGACATTTGGCTTGACCAAGCACGGCTGTTTTTTCACTTTTGCTGTTTTGAATGGTTTACTATTTCCTACATTTCAAATTTCTAAGTGTAAGCTAACTATGCTTCCAAAACTATGGCTTAGGGAGAAGAGCCTCTGACTCCTAGTGACATCAAAGACAGCTGGCCAGCAGCCAGGCTGCATCAGGAATAGTGTAAAATTATATTATCTTGTCTACGTGTTGACTTACTGATCGCCCTGGTAGTCCAGGCTGGCCAGCATCCCCTTTCATTCCTTGACGACCCTATAATTTTCACAAATGATTACAGAATACATCATACTTCCAGGACACAATGTGTAGGAGCGTATAAAGAAGCAATTTGTTGCCTTTCACAACTAGCTTGCCTTCCATATATGCTACAGCACATGGTATAAATGCACAGTCTATAAATACACATGAGCTAAACTTGACAATACAATATTTTTTTTTACAGTGGCTTGCACAATAATCCATCATTAACAACTGTTACTAATCAAAAATTTTATAAACATACACTGAGAACATGGATCACAATTGATATGAAAAATGAAACTACATGACTCAAAAATGCTCTAAATTCTTGTTAGCTAATAAGAAATTCCACAAATGTTGGTGTTTTCATTCTACAGACTTTTTCAAGTGAGTGTGATGAATAAATGTATTATTTGTATTACACATGTAAAAGGATTGTTTGTCATTTCTTGCTGTTAGGTACCTCTAGATCATCCTGATTAAGTTTTTCCTCCCAGTATATAACAAAAAAAAACCATGAAAAGAGTTCTACACAGGGTAAAAAAATCATTCTACTTTGTCCTTACAAAGCAGAAGGTATTCCTAATGTCTATTTTAAAGTACATTTTATTTTCCATTTACCAAATTTCATTGCAGATGGAGCAGGCAACCAATTTTCAAATGAAAAATGACACAGCATGTAATTAGACATCACTTCTGCTTTCCATAAACTTTATATTTTGAGCAAAGACTTCATAAAAAAAGCTCCTGAATATATTAAAATTCTAGTTGATCTTAAATAGGAAACATTAGAATTATATTCCTTCTTTTAGGGTGATTATTTATTAAAATATGGCAAAAGCAGCCTTAATACATTCACAATGCAGACAAAGAGTTATATATGCTATCTTCTATAAAAACCAGAACACATGAAACTTCATCAGTGTTAATACAAGTTACTCTGGCTTTGAAGGCATGCACATGAAATCAGAAGGAGCATCTTGCTAAAACATGGATGTTGTTGCCAAGAAAACCCCTAGCCACTGACTTAAGCCAGAAAATAGAAGTTGAACATGTAAGTCTGTGAGAAAGTCTTCAAAGTAATATTGCATGCTTAATTTTGCTGTACCACAGTTTGACAGTTTTGAGTCCTTAAACTGAAATGCCTAGCAACTCTACAGAAAATCCATTAAGGCTGAAAACAGAGTAGCACAACTTACACTACAGCACTTAGACTCTGTCCCTTCATTACAATCCCATAAGCACATGCACCATTCAGGACAGAAAATGCTATTGTATTAAGAGACTTGTTTCAGAAAGACATGTGTCTCACAATACTGCTGGGAACAGGGACAGATGAACACTCAGGCAAAGGTGCCGCCCTCTTCCCAAGACCACCACCCCCATGGACAGCTCTGGCTCCACACACATTGCCTGCTGATGGCACTCAAAAGGTCCACTCACCGGTTCACCTGGGATTGACAGCCCATTGGGACCCTGTGGACCTGGTGGACCCTGAGGGCCAGGAGGACCTGTCTCACCACGAGGACCAGGAGGACCCTTAAAGCAGAAAATTGAAACAAAATTGTAAATGAGAATCCCTTCTGAAATCTGTAACTGCAAAATCCTTTGGGTTAGAGACTTAAGGTAAGTCAGAAGCCTGGAGACACATTTAAGACTTCAGAACAATGGTGGAAATAGAACAAACATTGTTCGAGAGGCATACCCTTTCATAAGCTATTCTCTGATTCATGTTGGCAGTCTCAGGCCAGTACATGCCCTCTGGCAGTGCTAACTAGAAGTATTGTCATCTCCTCTGTACAGAGGAGAGAACAATAATGCTGCAGTGTGTATTAACACTCTGATGCATGTAATCCCAGTATCCTGACATGTGGTCAATGCCTTTGAGGCTACACAGACTATGATATACAGTCTCAAATAGGCTGCACAAAAGTAACATAAAGGCATATTTTCAACTGAATTTTCAATCTCCATTCTTAGCCTAAAACTAAACATAAAAATTTTCACACAAGTAAGCCTGTGGCAACATTATTATAGATGCATTTTAGGAAACATACTTACAGATGATCCAGTCAAACCCCTTTCACCTCTGGGGCCTTTAGCGCCTGGGCCACCCTAAATTGAGTATTTGGAAAAAAAATGTATTTTATAGACAGAAAGCAAAGGTGCATATTACTAGTGTGCATTATGAACTCCCCTAACAAACTCCTATGTGAAGCTCCAAAGTTTTGAAGTGTACAGATCACACTGCTAAAAAGAGTAGTAGAATAAAATATGCATCAGGAACTAAGGGAAACCACATCAACTTCAGCCTTGCCAATTCAGCCCATGAAAAATTATTATTTTGATTTTTGTTTCTGCAGACATAAACTTACATTTATATTCATCAAAGTCTCTGAATACCTCTCTGGTAGATTACCAGACAACTTAACTGGACTTTAGATTTCTTATGCAGCATTTTTGATAGCTTCAAAATACAACTACTGGGCTGAGTATAACTCCCTACTACTCAAAGCAATCTGTAGGAGTATGTCCATTCCATAAATTACTCTCCCTCCACATAAAAAATAAAGTAATTTATTTCCCTGACAGAGTGAAAAATCTTTTCTTGGAGTGAAATCTTGACTCTGTATTTAGGAAAGATATTTTTACAGTCCATTAAAAATATCTTGTACATGATGTGCAAGAGACTAGGCCAGAGCCTTTCAGCCTATCAAACAATGAGGAGCTATTCTCAGTGATCACACTGGAAATACTGGAAAAGATCATACAAACAAGTAGATGTGGTAGGAGCTGATGAAAAGGGGATGGATTACCATGATGTTATGGACATGCTGATAGAAACTATGCCTCTGACTGACATTTGTTTCACAAAACTACAGACCAACACAAAACGACTTCCAAAAATTTAAAAAACAGAAAATTTGTCTGTTATGAATAGTTACAGCCAGTAACTTACAGCTGGTCCAGGAGGTCCTGGAGGTCCCACACTGTCTTGAGTACAGGTACAAGCATTTGGAAGAGCTGGGCATTTTGCTTCATCTCTCTGAAAATTCAATCACAGCTTATTACTGTCCTTTTAAAGAACTCAGTGGCAGCATGCTTGTCTGAAACAATAGCAGGAAGATTCTCTATTATCCAGTTTTCAAGTAAAATTCACAGCTAAACTGTGGTTTCCAAATATTTCTACAGGATCTTTTATATTTTTAGAAAATTTTCTCTGTGAACTTTGCAAGGCATTAACAATAGAGGCACAAGCAAAATATTGTTCCAGTGTTTATATGCATTTTACAATCAGCTTGCCCTGACAAAGAATAGGTACTTTTTGAATGCTAATCTAAGAACAGATTAAATAAATAAATAAATATATTCCCCATTTATAATACCTAGAATTTGAAACATCACTGAAACACATATAACAGACATTTTTTGCACCATTTCTAAGGGGCTCAATTCTAGCATTACAACCTTACTGCCTCAAACACAAAACTCTGAAATGAGGTGTTGTTGACTGGCTGCTCTGATAACTGTGATTTAGAAGTACAAGGTTTAATACCAGCCTAATATTAATATTATTAAATATAGTATTAACATTTTTCTGGATAGCCTCTGGTTCATTTATACTTACCATAGACGGGAGATCACAACATCTGTCTCTGCTAGTCCAAACTGGACTGCAAACAATGTCAAAGTTCTGGATTTCTAACTGTAAAAGAAAGTAATACTCTTGAAAGATCATTAAGTATGTTGTTAAGTATGAAATCTATTCACATTATCATTAAAAATTATTCCTCCATTTATTTCTAATGATAGAAAATCCAGAGTAAAAGCACTCATCTGCTCTCCTTATTAAAAGAAAAACATTCCTGCTCTTGTTTGAATTTACCTGAGTGCAACTTTCAGCTATTAGAATTTTGTTCTTGCAACTCTGCTAGAACAAGAAGATATAAAGACCAAACATCTCAGTTAAGTACATTGGGTTTGACAGTATAGACACGTGAAAGCTTTGGGTGCAACATGGATTCCCAGCAACCCCTAATCTCTAACCTCTTTCCTCAGAAAATTTCAAGGTCTTGCAATAATGAACAGATTCATATTTATTGCTTACTGTTGCTGATCTTCGGTCGCCTTTTAGAAGTTTCCCAAGTATTTCATAGCCATCAGTTGTGATATTGCCAGCCTCCTTAATTGGTTTCTCCAGTATTTCACTGCAGTCAATGTAAATCTTAACATTTGATGAAGTTACAACAATATGGACCTGAAAAAAGTTTAACGTAATATTTAGAAAAGGCACATGGGCACAATTACTTTAACATTTTAATAGTATTTCGCTGACTCGGTAGTACTGTTTTAAATTTGATTCCTAGTAATCCTGCTTTACTTCCAACTGGTAGAAAAATTCAAACTCAAGGAATTTAAATTTAAAAGGAAAGTCTATAACATTAATAACCTCTTCAGAATGTGTTGAAGGTCAACAAGATGAATACACAAGCGCAGCTAAGAAATATTATTTAATGTACTAATTGAACTATTATTACCTATTTAGAAAGCTTGCCTGAAAATTGTTTTAAGATGGCATAAAAGTAAAAAATAAAAGAACTTTTGAGAGGAAGTAAATATAAGCATTTCTTGTTCTCTTCTGATGGCTGAGACCAGACAAGATGTTTGTAAGCCTGGGACTGCCCACTGGCTAATAGACTCTGTAGTTCAGAGAGTAGACTGTTTCAGACCCAAAGATACAGAGTTCAGCTTCCACAGATGATTCAACCAGAGGAATTAACTGCATTGAGATACAGAAAGCAACCAGAGAAGCCTGCCCAGAACAATGGAAAATAATGGAAGATGCAAGAGAAAATTTCCACAAGAGAAATCTGGTTACAAAAACATATGCCAAAACAAGGGGAAACAGGGAAGAGGAAGAGATTAATGATTGGAAATAAAGGACACTTAGGAGGGAGAAAGGAATGATTGTAATGAAGAGAGAGTACATTTACCAGGAGAAGAGAATGAAGTGCTTGGGGGAAACATAGTAAACCTTAAACAGAGGAACACACAAAACCTAAGCAAAGATTATCTTTCCAAACATATATGGTATGTATGACAAATGTTATGAGAGTGAATTTTCTACATTTCTGTGAAAATGTAGAAAACATTTAGGAGTCTCCAAGAAAGAAACTAGGGCCATTTCAGCACATTTAATACACAGTTGTTGAAAGAGCATATTCAGGCAACAGGAAGTTTTCAGGGGCTTTATATACTTTATCTACTGCACATATTTCATATACATCATTATAACACCTATGTAATTGTTAAAGTATCAGCACATTAAGAGCAGGAGTAAAGAATCCCTGAAGTATGTATTTATGTTTTAAATCTTCTGTTATCCCAGGACATAACCATACAGAAGCATATTGCTATTTGATGACTGCTTCAAAAATTGGCATAAAGTTGAGAGATTCCCCTAAATGTTCTGAGTCAACAAGTGCCTGAACAATCTCCTGAGAATTTTTACTTTTTTTTCCCTTTTAAATATTTTCCCATGCAGACTTTTCTTCAAGGCATCAGCACAGCTTATCTAAAAGTCTTTTAAAATTATGTGCTTATGCTTTATATCTCAGTGCTGTGTATACAAGTGGGGCTTTTAATTAAAATTCCCAACAGTGTTCATTGAGCAAATAATTAAAAGAAACAAACAAACAAAACAATTGAAAGATAACTCTGTGTCCAAAGTATAATTTGGTACTACATGCCAATCTTTCTATAAAACAAAATAACTGCCCTGCCAAAACTTTAAATTCATTATAATTTGTACATTATATACTCAGTCATTTGCTTATATGACGAAATTTTACAGGTTAATTACTGCATCATCCAGTTTAAACTCATCACAGATGCAATTTACTAATTCTGAAAGGTGCCTAATATGCAAGTCCTTCTATTGGAATGTTAAGTATTTGTCACAATTTAAATAAAATAAAACACATTGCATAGCAAACACAGATAGTATTTTCATTAGTGCAAAAAACTTAGGAGAGGTAAATCTATATCAGAATGTTGAATGAGATCAGCTTGAAAAGGTTCAAATAGGAATAACTGCTGAGCATCACCTATCTATCTAAAAAAGCAATCCCAACAATCAAAAAAAAGGAGAGCTCTCCCGAGTCATTGACTCAGTCAGTTAAACACTGATTTACTGCCAGACCAGAATTCCAGTCCAAATCTCATGGCCTAGGCAATAAATCTAATTAAAGCAGGCATCTGGTGTTTACAGTAAATAAAACATCTCTGCATTCAACCCTGATACATTTTGTTTTCAACAGTTTCTCACACACCAACATAAAGAATCTGTTCTGCTTAGTTCTGACTATTTATTTCATTTATGACATTTTAGGAAAGAAAACATTTTTAAATTTTTCTCTCTGGATGCCTTATAAGATAAAGTTTGATGGTGTTCTGATCTGCTGCTAAGTGAATCACATCAATGAGCCAAGCAAACTAATTTCCCATATGTATATCAGCAGAAAGATGTACACTCATTATCAAATTTCCTCTTGCTAACTACTGCAAAATGGCAAGCTAACAGGAAGTATAGTGTGGTAAGAATAAGAAGGACAAGTTGTCTGTCTCTCCAAAACATCAGTTATAAATTTAATGACTGTCTCAGGCAGTCAGAATTTTTCCTATGGGACTTGCCAGATTCAACAGCTTTCACCATAGCTATGCTACACAGAGTTTTCAAGCATGCCAAAGTAAATTTCCCTATAGTTAGGTGTAGTTAAGTGAATTTCACTGAATGAACCAGTAAGTCATCAAATGAAAGCCACAAAAATGTTTAGTATTTTGGAAAACATCTCCTTGCATTGTAAAGATTTGTCATCTCTTTGAAACTGGATGGTAGAAGAAATTGCAAAAGTACCTTTAGAAAGGTACTCTTACTTTCCTTCCTTCATCCATCTGAAACTACTGCTATCCATTATTAGGAGCTAATCAACACAGCTGAGACATAAGGCTTTCCCAGCAGGTGGGCTGGGGAAGCCCATGATGCCATCACTAACAATCTGACTCAGATAGCAAACTCAGTAATCATCTGGAGAGATGCCAGAAAAGTCAGCTTAGTTTTATGGTGAAAAATTGCAAATATAGCTCTAAACCAAAGCTCTTACAGCTACTTTAAATATTATCAAAATCTGAACTTTTAATTCCTTTCTGGGAAAAAAAGAAGGGGAATTACACATTGCATTAAGTAACTGAGAAATTTTTTCTTAAGAAATAATCTCTTAAGCAAGAATTCATAGTTGTAAAGCTTTAAGATAATTTTCAAATCACTGCTACTTGTGTTCATTGTATGGCATCTTAGGATCACTTTCTCTCGAAATGTCTTACTGTATTTAACTATCAAAATGATACAAAATTTTTGATTTTTATTTTCCCTGTAATTGTTTTTCACCAGCAAGTGTAATAAACAATTTTACATAACTGCTAATTTCTAGCAGCTGTCACAGATTTTTCCCCATTTGCTCTGATAAATGAGTAGAACATCACCGTAAGTGCTGTCAGAGAAGCTTGCTCAGCTCTATCACATTTAGAGAAACTATATGGGAAAATGTGATTCTAAACATCCAATACATTAGCAGCAGATATTTAAAACAGACTGCTGGCAGTACAGCAGGAGGAGAGCTCCACACCACTGACCTGAAGAAGTGTCAGCTCTCACAGTGATATCTAAAATAAGGCATGCACATGCTGCTTTGTGTCTAAACAGTACTTCTTGGTGATGACTCAACCTTCATACCAAAACAAGATACATCCTAGCCTTTACTGACAGTTTTTCTCACTCCAGTAGATTAATATATTTCCTTAAAATTCAGTTGTCCTACTAAGCTATTAAAAAAAAAAAAGTGAAGGGCAAAATAAAGACTGCTTAATGTAGGTATGATCCAAAGCTACTCATAACTATCAGTTACAGAATCAATGACATAAACATTTCCTCATATATACAAAAATAATCAGGCCTTAAATAAATTCTAAAACAAGAATAATTGGATATAATATA
Organism: Corvus hawaiiensis; assembly: GCF_020740725.1. Taxonomy (NCBI): domain Eukaryota; kingdom Metazoa; phylum Chordata; class Aves; order Passeriformes; family Corvidae; genus Corvus; species Corvus hawaiiensis. Next base: position 32,724,487 of record NC_063215.1, read on the forward strand.
GGATCAGTTTGGGAAGTTATTCTCTGTCACATTCTGAGGAAATCAATAGCTTTTATAGTACTGTGTGATTTTCATAATCACCTGTGTTTTAAACAGATGAAGTCACAAAACATTATGCACTAGTTATCTTTCCTGGCTTTCAGTCTAGCAAAGCTCAGTTGACAGCTTGGCCTCCAGTATGTGGAAGTTGACAGAGGCAACCCCTTATCAGTATCCTCAAAGGAATGCTGGTAGTGACTAGTCATGCAGAAGAGGGTATCATAAAGAAAACAAATGCTATACTCAATCCATATTTAGTCATCAGATGAAAATTAAACTAAATAGAAGGGAGATAAATGAAAACATGAGAATGTGCATTTTAGCTAACCAAAAATGTTGCAATTGCAGCTTACTTTCTTGCCCTAAATATGCATATTTAACACAGCAAGAGAATATTTTTAAAATATTTTTAGGTATACATATATTGGTATACTGAGTCAAACACTTCCTGATGACTAGAAGTAAGGAAGCCTGGCAAGATCAAATTGCCATAATTTGGTGCACAAAATTAGAAAAGCAAGCACAAAACTATGACAAGAGAAGGCAGATGCAGCAACATGTAAAGATTTCACTAGCCATTTTGTCAATTCAAAAACTGTAAGTTTCATTCTAAATCATAAAGAGACCTTTTATGAGCTCTCTCTCCTTATTGTTGCTTCCTCAGTTAACATGACATTGGAATATTTTAGGCCCAGTGTTTTTAAGCAAAATAAAAAATCAATTCACATTCATACTTACTAAATATATAGATACAATGTATTATGTTTGTTAAACATAAGAATCTTGTTCAATATGCTATTGATCTCCCAACACTGGTTCCCTGCCTACTCGCTTTCTCTGGCTATATCTTCCTCTTTGAATGATTTCAAATCATTACACTCCCACGAAATCTTTTCTCACCACAACTTCCTTTCCTTTTTTCTTCCCGTTTATCTTTTATTCTTCCTCTTCCATTTGGAATGGAACCAGGCTACAATTTCTTCTTCAGATATATCCCTCCACTTACACAATCTTAACAAATTCTTGACAAATCTCTTACATTGGTTCAAAGAAGACCTATAACTTCAGAGATCTTGTTTTACATGATCTGTAGGTCCTTATGTCAACTTCCAGTGCTATCCAAAAACCAGATACAATCACCTGACAGTGACTTCTGCTTGGTTGTCTTCTATTTAAAAGAACAGTACTTCAGAAAGCAGCATCATAATTTCAATCATTTACCTTATGGAAGCTTCCATAAAAGATTTTCTTTATGTCATCATTATCAAAAGTTACAGTTTGAACTTCTCCCCTTGTATCCTTGTTAAAGAATGACAGCACTTTGCTGGCAGCTGCAATAAATAAAAATAACATATTTCATTTCATATATACTACTGAAACCACCATCCAAAGATACACTTATAGATAAAATCTAGTTTACCCCTTTTTTGGGTAAACAGAAATCATAGATGGTCTTAATGACCTGTAAGTACATAGATGTAATTTCCTTTGATTTTAGAGTTAATACCAAAGTTGAAATGTAGTTTAGATGAATTATTTTTAGTTGAACTATAGATGTACAAAGTTTAAAAGAAATCTCTTGAAACAAAAAATGTATAATCCTTTTATCATGTAAAAATGCTTTGGATTTGGAAATATTTGGGGAGAACACATGCACAGTAACATAACATGTAACTTCTCTATACAATAAGTATAACCATCCTTACGATCAAGCACAACTCCAACTTGTGGTTTGTAATCTCTGTCTGTAATCTGCCAAATTGCAAAAGGCTCATTGGGGGATTCAGGCAGAAGACGGAATAACAGAATAATAGTGTACGCCTGCGGCAGTCCCTCCGGGTGAATCTCCCTGTTAAGACAATATAAAGACATTTTTTCACGTGGAAACACACGAGTAAAATAAGATCTTCATCATTTGCTCTTTCAAAGAAAAGACACAAGAGCAACAGGAAAACGACAGCGTTTAGTGGAACAGAGCATTTTAACCACTCTCTCAAATAGAAAACACCATTGTGATATAAAAACACTGCGATTTGTTAAGATGAATTCACAGCCTGTCTTCAATTGGTCCCAGCACCATGGTTAGAGAGGATGCCAGAATATGACCAAGAACTCTTGGGTATGTATTCTTGTGGCAAAATTCTATACTAACTACACATGTTTTAAATTCCTTGATGATAAGTACAGAAAAAAAGGACCGCAGCTTTACTCGTTTTTTTCATCTGGCCTGCTTCAGTCAGGCAACAGCATTTAACTATTGCTGCCCTTCAGGCACAGATACAGTGACAGAGATATTTAATGTCTTCTCTGCAACTGGTGATGCATTTGGGCTCCAGCTTATTCTTTGGTGGCTCGGGTTTAAATCTGTGATATTTGGACTGTTAGACATTAAAAAAGCAGAGAGCCAACAGTAAATAAATACATGCATGAAACAGCTTTCAGAACTTTCTGTACAGGAAAGGAGGGAATGCAGGAAGGGAACTGTAAGAAAGAAGATAACTACTGCTTCTCCTTAACCATTATAATGGAGCTCAGAAAGAGATTTAGTCACATGAACATAAACATAAAAATCTTAAAATGAAGAGAGGAGCTGCTTTGTATGTTAGAAAAAGCTTATGAACCCATACAATTATGAACACTGCAATAAAAACCATACCACTAAGTCAACAACATCACACAGCACAGTGCAGGAATGCAAATATGAAAGTAGATATAGCAACACAATTTATAACTTGGATAACAAGTTACTTCAGATATGGAAACAACTATGCCACTAGGATCAGTATGTGTTTATTGCTTTGCTGACTCAGTCTAGAGTTTTATTTTTTGGATTCTCATGAAAAATAAGTGCCCAGAATACTCTGGCAAGTCTATTCCACCTCTTTAGCAGACATTAGACTACGTATCACAACATTTCTAAAAAATTGAAATAAATAGGAAGCCTATCTTTTTATTGTCTTTTCCTCAATTTATCCTAGTAAATGCAATATCTATCAATGCAGAAGAGTTGCAAAACTGGGATTATCTGTATTTCCCTAGACTGGAAAAAGCTGGGCTGTCAGAGAACTATCATCCCCACAGGTATTAATGGCATGCCAATGAACTTAAAAATCCTCAGGTCCTCCACTTTTAAAGCTGTGATCTCAGAAGTCTGGCAAAAAGAAATTATTTCTTCATAAACCTTAGCTACTGTGTTTGTGATCTGATCTTTACCCAGTCTGGCAGGACTGCAGAAGATTTCAAAGGCTTCTATGAAAAGAAAACTAAATTTCCTTAAATTTTTTAGCAACAATGGGCTATTTTTAGGCATCTCCTCTGAACCAGAATAAACTTTTCTGAAACTTACTTAAATAGATGAGAGAGAAACAAATGTAAAAATGTGAAAAAAAAAAAAAAAAGAAGAGGGAGAAAGGTACTGTTCCACTTTTCGTAAAACTAACTGCTAACTAAGTCTTGTTTTCCTTTGGGAAAAAATGTTGGCAAGAATGACCATCTATTACCCATCCCTAACCAAGCTCTAAGACCACAGGCCCTTGAAAACTCTGCTCCATTTGCCAAATAAGGCAAGCCAAGTAGAGGAGAAACTACCCTAGGTCAATGGCATCAATGTGCTGCCTACTGTAGTAAGAATGATGCTTCTGAAAACAGTGATGCTAATCCCTCCATATTGAAACCATTTCTGTCCAGCAACATGGAATTCATTGTACTAAGGAGGCTGTTGCTCAACTGCCTAAGTATAAACTGTGGATTATATGCAATTTGAATGCTTAATAAGCATAATCTCAAAGAAAAATAAGCAACTAGATTAATAGTGAACTGTGATTGCAATGGAAGAAATAGATTAGCATTTAATGAAAACAATTATAGATGTTCTTTGGAGTATATTTCTTGAAGCTCAGTAAAAAGAACATTAAATTAAAGCATCTTCCATAAAACACAAATGCTATCTATACAATCTGTTAATCCTTCATCATCTGGTCACCCTAAATACAAGTCTTTAGGTTTACTTACCGTATTGGCTGGCTGACAAAGGCATTTTTGTGGAGTCTATATGCTACATAGCTTGGGAAAGAGCCTGATTCCAGTGAAACTCCTTGTACAGAAGCAAAATGCTTCTCTGTTAGATTGTATGATTCCAGCATCTTGAAACCTTTAAGTCCAGAGAGAAAATAAAAAACAGAAACACTGTAGAGCTGTAAAAGACACAAATGGACCTATGCCAAAATATTAGAGACTTACTTACCAGGTGAAGTGTATCCCTCCAAGTAAATAAGGGGACAAGCTGAAAGACATGAAACAACATATAATTCAAAACTACTAAGCCTAACAGGATATGAACATATGTATACTTCAGAAAATTTTATTACCAAGATGTCTGTGCTATTATTGAGACAATTTTTGTTACATTTTTCATACTGTGCCCTGAGCTGTGGTAGATGTAATGTCAAAATCTTTACTCATCACTTTTAGTAGGGTATTTCTACTGTGACAAATTGTATGGAATAACAAATTAACCCCAAATATTTCAAGAGTATAATTCATAAGAAGAAAGGAGGACAATGACACAGTCTTTCCATGAATATTTAAGGCATGAGTCAAGCTGCATAATAGCTGTCAGATTCACAAGAAATAACTGCATATTTATGTGGCTCCGAAGAAGCCAGCAGATGAGGCAGTTAGGGAACAAGCAGTTCCACGTGACAGGCCTGAGAATTTCTTATTTTTGCCATAGAAGGATTTCACTTGAGTAAACAACTGAGCTTTATTTAGATAATTTTAAAACAGCATCACACACTATAGCTGTACATCTTAGCACCTCTATTCCAGTGGTAAATAAGAGACCTGTTGTGCCCTGTGGTTCACATTAGGCATCATTCTACTTCTTAATGTTGTCAGTGACTGTTACTCTTTCCTTGTTATACTAGTACTTTTGAAATGCAAGATGAGATTACATAAAATACAATACTCACTCCAAAATTTTAAAAATTAACTTGCTCCCTTAAACTATGTCCAGTTATTATGAAATCTAACTTTTTAATATGAACATGTCTTCTGATGTACCTTAAATAAGATGGCAACTTGTATTGGGTTTGCATGGCAAGGTTTTGGTAATGTGGGAGCTACAAGGGTGATTTCTGTGAGAAGCTGCCAGAAGCTTCCCTTATGCCCAACAGAGTCAGTTCCATCTGGTTCCAAGACGGAGCCATCACTGGCCCAGGCTGAGCCCATCAGCAACAGTGGTAGTGACTGGGGGATAACAGATTTAACAGGGGGAGGTGGCTGGGGTTGAGGATTGTGTGTGTTGGAACGACACAACAACCTGCAGGCACCAGAGCAGAGATTCCACTGGTCTTAACTGTGGTGAAGATTATGGTGAGGCAGGCTGTGATTCTGCAGTCTGTGGAAGTCCACAGAGAAGCAGATATCCACCTGCAGCCCCTGGAGGACCCTGTGGAATAGCAGGTGAATGTCTGAAGGGGGCTGTGATGCTGTGGGAAGCCCATACTGGAGCAGGCTCCTGGCAGGACCCGTGAAGAGAGGAGCCCATGCCAGAACAGGTTTGCTGGTGGAACTTGTGACCCCATGAGAGACCCAAAATGGAGTAGGCTGTGCCTGAAGGATTGCACCATGTGGAAGGGACCTAATGAGGTTCAACAAGGGCAAGTGTAGGGTCCTGCACGTGGAGAGGAATTACCCCAAGTCCAGCCTGGGGGCTGACCTACTAGAAAGCAGTTCTGCTGAGAATGACATGGGAGCTTTGGTGGGTAACAGGTTGACTATGAGCCGGCAGTGCCCTTGCAGCCAGGGAGGCCAATAATATCCGGGTGTGCATCAGGAAGAGTGGCCAGCAGGTCAACGCAAGTGATCCTGCCCCTCTGCTTGGCCCTAGTGAGGCCACATCTGGAGTGCCATGTCCAGTTCTGGGCTCCTCATTACAAGAAAGACTAGGAGTTACTGGAAGGGTTCCAGCAGCAGAGCATGAAGATGAGGGGTCTGGAGGAGTTCTCTTATGAGGAGAGACTGAGAAAGATGAGCCTGTTTAGTCTAGAGAAGACTGAGAGGTGATCTCATTAACACATATAAATATCTCAAAAGTGGGTGTCAAGAGGATGGTGCCAGACTCTTTTTAGAAGTGCCTAGCAACAGAGAAAGGAGCAAAGGCCATAAACTAAAACACAAGAAGCTTCGCCTCAATATGAGGAAGAACTTATTTATGTTGAGGGTGGCAGAGCACTGGAACAGGCTGCCCAGGGAGGTTGTGGAGTCTCCCTCTCTGGAGACATTCAAAACCCATGTGGATGTGTTCCTGTGTAACCTGCTCCAGGTGACCCTGCCTTGGCAGGGGCATTGGACTGGATGATATCCAGAGGTCCCTTCCAACCCTAACAAGGTGATTCTGTGACCCACACTGGAGCAGTTCATGAAGAACTGAAGCCCATGGGAAGGACCCATGTTGAGAAGTTCGTGGAGGACTGTCTACCACTGGAGCAGAGGAAGAGTTTGAAGACTACTGCCCCTGGGGAGGAAGGAGCAGCAGAGACAATATGTGATGAACTGACCACAGCCCTCATTCTCTGTACCCCTGTGGTGCCCAGGGTGAGGAGATAGAGAAAACTGGGAGTAAAGCTAACCCCAGGAAGAAGGGAGGGGCAGGGGGAAGGTTTTTAATACTTGATTTTATTTCTCCTTATCCTACTCTGATTTCATTGATAATGTTATTTTTTTCCCCACATTGAGTCTTTTTTGCCTGTGACAGTAACTGCTCAGTGATTTCTCCTTGACTTTATCTCAATCCATGAGCCTTTCGTTTTATTTTCTCTTCCCTGTTCAGCTGAGAAGACAAGTGATAGAGCAGCTTTGGTGGGCACCCAGCATCCAGCCAAGGTCAGCCCACCACTCACTTGTAGCAGTATATAAGCAAACATATTAATTTGGGAAGAGGGAAACCGATGTCTTTTACTCACTTGAGGTAGCTGTCTCACACACAAAGGTGACGAGGTTGTCTTGAATCTTTTCAAAGGCATCAAAGTCATCAACAATAAATACGTGACGCTCACTGGGCTTGCTGGCAATCTTGGCCAGTTCATTGTAATCTACATCAGCCACACCAACCACAAAGACACTGAAGCCTGTAAAAATAACACTTGTTATTTAAAATGTAGTAAACACATATTAACATTTTTCCTGTCAATATTGCACAAACCATTGACTTGTGAGGATCTACCTATGATCTACACATTCAGGATCTCTTTTCATCCTGTCAAAGCTCAGAAGGTTTCAGACTGGTTTTTGCATTTTTCTTTCAAAACTTTCTCCTCTTTCATTGCTTTTTGGGGTATTATCCAATCTCATGCAGCCGTGGCTACATAGTTCCCTCACTCTTTAATACAAAATGTACAATTCTCTCAACTCTACAGTATCTTAAATCTGTTCTGTGGCCAAAACTTGTACAGATCATTAGTTATCCAGTTGTCTGTTTCCATCTCTTGCATCTCATGCCTCTTTATTTCTCTTTCTCAGAGTAGTACTCACCTCACCAGCTTCTACTTTCCAAATTAAGTTGTCTAGTTTTTCTCTATAATCACCAGATTGACATGGGCAGATTCAGAAAGCAATTCATCTTATCTCCCTAACATGCTGACTTCAGGATAGGAAAAGTCATTGTCTATAGATGCCTATATGTTGCTCTCTTCACCAGTCATAAAAGGACCCTACACGATGACCTTAGACTAGACATTTAGTTGTCAGATGTCTTAAGTCAAATGAGAAGAACCAGACCCTAGAAGTCAGTCATATCACCAGATGTAAATTTCATTGAAGAGCAACTGCACAGACATTGGAAATGCCAGTTGGAGGCTGAAACCAGAATTCACATTTATTTCAAGTGATAAAAGTTGTTGTTTGGTTGGTTCGTTTATTTTAAGAATGTAATTATTCCCCTGTAGCCAGTTCTGGTGAAATTTTGGCTGAAATTCTCTGTCCATCTTTAAGCATGCTTTGATATGTGTAGAAAACAAAGCAAGTAGAGAGGAAACTAAAAATGGTAAGATGTTTTGAAAACATGATCAACATGAGATTGAAGAAAATAGGTTTGTTTAGTCTAGAAAAGAGAAGACAGAAAGAGGAGGTGACAACAGATTTCGAATACGAAGGCCCATCACAGCAGACAGTGATCAACTTCTTTCCTGGGTAACTAGGTAAATGAAGACAACAATCTCACTAGCATGAAGAAAGACTTAGGTGAAATGCAAGACAAAGGTCTCCTACTAGCACAGTAATTAAGCACTGAAACATACTGTCCAGGGAGACTGAGGAACTATCCAGACAGAGCTAATTCTTTCAGGTTACAGAGACAGAGAAGATGACTGCTTTTTGGTTTACATGCATGTGATTCCCATAAGGAAGTACAACATCTACTTGCTTAGAGATCAGAACTAGGTGGTTCATGCACTGAAACACAAAATGCTGAATGCTGGGACAGGAACAGATTACTACACTCACATAAGCCACAATCATAAAATCTTATGAGGAAGTGCAGTGCTTCTTAGCTCAAAAGGCAATAAAGGAGTCCATTCAGACCCAGCTCCTTCAAAAACTGTTACTTTAACTGGAGATCCACTGGTTTATACCAGATAAAACATAAACCTCAGCAAACCAGGCCCATTAAAGCATAAGCATTAGTATGGAGTACACTTCCCAATGATCTCTGGGGTCCACATACCAAAAAGAGAAAGAAGTAACCAAATGTCACATCTTTGAAATGGTATGCATGAGGAATTAGTTGAAATCTTTGAGAAGCCACATCCTTCCCCGGAGACAGGGCTTAAGAAAGAAAATGTAAGTCTAGGTTCAGAGAGCGCAAATTCTTTGAATAGTTTTGAGGCTTTCCCAAATACTCAGAATACATTTCCAAGTCCATAAAGGATGAGTAAGTGATTCCCAGATAATTGAAGCAACACAGAAATGAAACAGCCAGGTGCTGTGAATTGCTTACCAGAGTGCTGTATAACCGTTGCGGCTTTCCTCACCTCATCCTGAGACCGACCATCTGTCACAACAACAAGTACCTTGGGAACACCTCGCCTCATGCCACTCTCCCAAGTCAAAACCTTTTCTTTGATAAATGTTAGAGCTTTGCCTGCAAAGTGTACAATAAACAAGGAATCATTCATACTATCCACAAGAGAAGAATTCTTTTATTTCGTAAGGGCAACAGTCACAGAGCTAAAACACAACAGAAAAACCTAATTCTTCAGCCATGCAATATAGGATAATTATGCAGTTTCTGAAAATATTTTATCTTAAAGAAATATAATTACAGCCCATACATACCTGTCCTTGTGTTTCCTCCTCTGTACTGAATATTTTGAAGAGCTCCCAGGGCCTGGGCTTTGTCATCAAATGTATTCAGTTTAAATTCAGATTTTGCCTCATCACTGTACTGCACAAACGAAACCTGAAATGGAATATAACACAGTGTTCAGTCGCATAACTCCACATTCATATCAACTCTCTCTACTGAAATATGTAATTTTGTATATTAATAATTCTTAAATAATCAAAAATTATTTTCTCAAATATGTCCAATTCTGCACACACATACATATTTTTATATATAGTCATCACAGCAATGTGCACACAACTCTCTTTTCTTTCTTTCCTTCCTTCCTTTTTTCTTTCTTTCTTTTCTGTGTATGAAATGTCGTTAAATGCATATGATCAAATTCTTGCTATTACTATGGTGAGGTATATATGCCTATTCTCTACTTCTGAGCAGATGTACAGTATCTATTAAACTTCTTCCAGCTGTTTTTTTAGGAATAAAAAAGCATTTGTCAATAGAATTGCCAATAAAGTCAGATACGTACATAAGTGTATAGTCTTGCCTTAAATACTGAAATACAATCACGAATATTTATTCCTAAATAATCTTTAAATATTTTTCTTATTTTTCTCCTTTTAATATTCTGTAAACTTGCAATATTATAGTATACTATTTTAATGATGAATAGAAATATTTCTGTATGTATATATTCACATCTGTTGTAGTAAATTCCCCTTTTAAAATTATTAAATTTCAATTCAAAACCTTAGCTTGTTGCACCTCAAGAGGTATGTGATTTCATTATTTTACTAAACATTAGTGTTTACATGTGTCTGTCACCTATATTGTCTTCTCTGTTTCCAGGCTGGGGACCCATATACATAGCAAGCAAAAAATATTAAACAAAAAACAAATGGAAAAGAAAACTACCCAGTATAGATTCAAGCTATAATGATAAAGAGTGTCTGAGACAGAGTGAATTTAAGGAGATCTTTTCCTTTAAAGTCTAGAAAGTTAGAGATGGGGAATCAAATTACTAAAAATATGCCTAGAACATGAAAAGCAGACCTTTAACCATGCAAATATCCTGTCAGCCTTCTGACCAAAGAAAATGCATTGCACCTGCAGCTTTCTGCAACACTCCAGAAATACCATGTAAGAAACTCTCTCAGACCTCATGTCATTCATTTCATCTAGTGAAAGAGAAATGGTTATGGGAACTTAGACAGTGATTTCATCCAGCTTCCTACAAGTAGAAGAAAACTGATAATGGTGCAATGCTTATGGTAAGAAGCCCGACAGGAAGTTACTCTGACATAACTATGATCAGCCTGGTACTGCTGAAAATCTATTATAATCTCATTAGATATTACTGTTTACTCTCTCAAAATGCACTAATTCATCAAGAGGACCTTTTCATACTTTTACTACACCCACTGTGGAGCAGACCCACATTATCACAGCATGAAAAGACATCTGCAAGTGCCTTTTTCAAAGGGATTCTGCTATTTAGTGCAGTAGTATTCTAGGGAGCTCAGCAACAGCAGGCCAGCTGGACCCTGCATGCACAAGACTCATTTTCTACACTAAGAAATTAAAAAGTAACCCTCAATCAAAAGTCAGAATGTCTCTAAAACAGATTTCTGATATGACAGAGACAAAATCTAGGATATGTGCCAGTTGTTGATGCCCTACACAAATAAACAAAAATATAAAATTGACCATACATCATCCCAGCTTCTCTACCTGGAGGATTTGCACACACTGTAACTTTTGTATTTCAGAATATTAACTTCTCAAAATAGACTGGATTTCCCTGGTATTTATAAAATTGCAAATATATTTATTAAATAATAGGCATGCACACCCATATACGTTTTGTACAACAATCTAATTCAAAATATGACAGCATTCTGCAAGAAAGTAGAAATTCATCTTCATCTTCAATTTCCCTCCAGAATGTAGCCAATGGGAATAACAAACCTACCTGGATTCCAGCAGGATTGATTAGATCAAAGGCTCCTACTGTACTAAAAACAAATTTCACTACTTTGTTGAAATTATCATCACCAATACTCCAGGAAGCATCAGTCAAGAAAACTATGTCTGCTTTGGCACCTCTGCATACTGAAAGTCCAAGAAAAGGAATGCTTAAAATACATCAACCACATCACCATGAAATAAATATTACTTCAAAATTCAAAAATTCAAGAATGACAAATATTTAGTAAATGTCTACTACCACACAGTCAACTTGGCAGATGACGAATGCTCTACACAAAAAAATTTATTAAAATATATCAAAGAAAATTTCAAGAAATGTGAATGACCTCAAGAACAAAATGTAAATGTTTTGAATTATGTTTTTTTCTGATCATCTACCATAAAACATAAATTATCTGCTGAGAGCAGATAATCTCATAGACTTTCTGCAGAGCTATAGAATATCAAAAATTTTTTCCCCAAAGGTTTGCATCTTGCTGTTCTAAACCAGGAAGTGCTGAAGTCTAGTAAAGCTCTAGAAAATAGGGATGGCATTAGAAAAGGTCTCAATCTTCATTTCCCTGAAATTCTGGGCTGGCTTTAAATTCACTTAAAGTTATGAAAAATTGAGGTAAACGATGAAGTAGTACAGCAGCTACATAAAAATATTGAATAATTCTAGAAATAAACATACCATCCCTAGCTGGAGGGATTGTGGGAGGTGGAGGAGGTGTAGGCGGTGGAGTTGGTGCCTCTGTAGGTTTGAGGACTGAAAAGAAATAATAATTTTATTCTACAGCTGAAGCAGGACAAATTCTATAGCTAAAACGGAAAGTTCACAGTATCTGTTACCTACCTGTATGCTCCCTCATAGAGACTGGAGGTCCCTCAAGGTTAGGGGTCTGAACAAAGACAGTAGCATTGTATTCTGTGTCTGGTGAGAGGCCAGTAAAACAGTGGCTCGTTTCTGACCCACGAATTGTGATTTCCTGTCCTCTGGAACCTGTCCAAAAAATCCCAACGGAAAGAAAGTTAGAACCTATTACTTCCCTTCTCATATATCTATACATAAGTGTAGAAATGAAGAAACTTCTTGAGGGGAGACAATGGGACGACAGTCTTATTCTTGTCCCGTAACAGCCTTTCTAGACCAAAATTGTGTGACTATTATGAACCCTGGTGCACACTGGAAATTACAATTGCAGTGTACATGTGGAACCAGGCAACTGGGTAGATGTAGGTTCACTTGACAATAAGCAGCACTTCCTCTTTGAAGCTTTTTCACCACCCAAGAAAAACAGGTTATGTTCAGAGCTTTAAAACCCAACCAGATGTATCACTATGGTTGGTGCTTGCCATCAACCCAAATAAGTGGTGCTGTCACTGACATAAGACAATATGTTTCCAGAAAATGCTAAAAATAGAATGTACTTACCATCAGTTGGGTTTAGCTTCAGTCTGTAGGAAGTCGCTGACCGATGAGGTGACCACCGGATACAGAAAGTATCCCAACCCACTTTGTAACTTGTTAGGTCAGTGACATTCAAATATACTATGAAAAGAGAAAGAGAGAAATTGTTCTCTGGAAAATAGCATGTAATAGGTAAAGCACACCAAAATGAAAATTATATTAGCAGTGCTGGTCTGGAACTTGATTTTTAAAAATATTTGCATAAAGAAAGAGCAATTCTAGTCAAGTCTCTTTATTTTACATCCTACAGATCCCCACCTAGCTATTTACAAAGGCTCCAAATCCCATATTGGGTAACAGCTCATTTTACAAGTTTTCACATGAAGTTGATTTCTTTACAAAATAAGAAACTTCCAAAAATGAAAATGTGACTCATATATATGGCAGTCTGAAAAGAATGTACTGAGTCAGGATGCTTGATTCATCATAAGTGAAGAAATTTTTAGAAGTTTCTTAGCTGAGGCCATCATCAAAGTCACTGGACATTCCTAAGGGGTAAAAGCAGAGTATCAAAAAGCCTAGACCCACTTAGTAACATGGTTAGATTCTGTAGTACCCTGCAGACAGTTAAAGATTGACTCCAAATATAGCTTAACAAAATTTTAGGAAGTAAACTAGAAAATTTTATTTCATCAAGTCATCACTTAAAAATATATCTTCATTACTGTTTCTAAGATTCGTGTTTTTAAGATCTACATCATGGACAGATGACAAGTATTCTCCATGAGACAATGCACAGGCTTCCCAGCAACCAGCCATCAAAATCTTCTCTTAATCAATGTTGTCTCAGACCAGCATATGTATCCAGCATGACTACAACAAAATCCTTCTGACTTACATGTAGTGCCTTGATCTGTCAAAGGTACACTCATTCCAGAATCATACTGGGCATAGACATTCACATCATAAGTAGTACTGGGAGACAGATTATGCAAAGTGTAGGAAGTCACTTCTCCCACAAAAAACTCCCTGGGCTCATTTGAACCTTGGATTGAAAGGAAGCATTAAGAACACAGAAAGAGAAAGAATCATGATTACATGAGCTACAAAATTATTCCGTCTCTTACACATCAGTAAATGTTAACCTAATTTTTTTTAAAACAAAGCATATTGATTTCTTAAATTTTAGCATATTACAATGTTGCAAACAGAACATACACAGTTCTACAAACTATTGTGAAATGTTTGTGCTCAGCTTCTAGAAAGGTATGTATATTGTTTGAAGGCCACATAAAACAAAGGTTCTTCAGGACATTAGTATTCAAATACCTGTCCAATACTCATCTCATACACACCAGTTCATAGCCTTAGAAGAACAAGAGGCATTAAAGAGGTGAAAAACAAATCAGGTCACTGTATAAAGTTTTAACTATACAATTCAATCCCTGTGAATGTATGAAACTGCCTTTGATAGTTTGTGTTTATTATAGAATACTGATCATAAGACTAAAGTTTTCATGAAAATCGGTAAACAAAGGAAATAAATAGATCCTTTAACACAAACATTTCTTAATACATATGATTTCTACTCTGGTCTGCCATTAGCTACTCACTGTTCTCAAAGTGCTGTACTCAGAATGAACAAGTTTTCTTACCCACAGGTTTGTATACAATTTTATAGCCAAGAACAGGGGATGGTGAAGGATCCCAGGAAACTCTGAAACGTGTATACCATTCATCAGTTATATACATATTTTGAGGAGGAAGCAGGCCAACTAAAAAGAAAGAAAGAAAACCATTCTAATTAGGCTAGTAATTGTTTTTCAGTCTTTAGAAATGCAGATTGTTACTCTGCAAGGTAACAATCACATCAAGGACTTAATTAACTTAATGAAGCCTTAATAATGTTGAAGTGCTCAAGGAATATGTCTTAAACATAAAAAAGAATAAACAACATGAAAACTATAATTACCAGTTCTGCCATTTCCAGTCAGTTGTCCACCATCTCCATCTTCATACACAGCAACAACAGTAATTTTGTACGGCGTATCTGACTGCAGTGGTTGCAGTATCACATTATTCCTTATCCCAGGAACTGTTGTCTAGAACACACAAGAAACAGAGTTGAACACACTCAGAGTCTTGTAACTGATCAGTAATGACAGTAGCCAGAAACAAAAATTTGTTCTGACATTTGGCACACTCTTTTTTATGTCCACCATAGAAAAATTCATTCAGGATACCTTAAGGGTTATAGCCTGTAAACAGTTATCAGTATTTGCTATTTTGAATTACAAAACACTGTGGCCATCACAAAAACATAAATCAAATTGACTCTTCAGTCCCAACCCTCACATCAGACTGAGATGCTGCAGTTCTTCACCAAGATTTCAGTACTCTTCCCTCATAGAAAGGTAAAATTCATAATGTTGTGTTTGTTTTCTTGGCAGAAATAGGTTATTCTGAGAAGGAAGCTCTAAATATATTGACATATAAAAATATCTCTATTTATGCATCCCTCAGTCTCCTCAACTTCCTTATGCAGCCATGCACTATTGCTGACTTCCAATGAAAATGTAGGTATAATCCCAAAAGTGACCCTGCTCCATAAGGAAGACATAAAGCACTGAAACTATGGGAAGTAACTTGAGGTATCTATCTCAAAAGCACATGCCAGTCAGCATTTGCTATGAATACTTGAGTAAAATTTTTGGTTGTTTCAGACTTGCTGTTTTTATGGATTGTCCAATCTTTTCTGCAAAGAAGATATGTGTGTTGACAAATATGTGTGCCCTGATTAACAAGTACAGTAGGGAATTTTCAAACAGTGAATTTCCAGCATGTGCTATACAATAATATAAAAGCAATAATAGCATTTAAATAGCACTCTATACATGTCGTTTTGGCTGGTGGCAGTTGGCAGGAATTCTGCCATTGACCTCCGCAGGATCTGAGCTTAGCTTTGCTATAAATACTCCGTGAATTTTATAAGCTTCAGAATAACTTGTGCTAGCATTAAGCTGCAGGAAATGAAACACAAACGCTTACAATTCATACTGAAACTTAGAATAGCAAGTTAGATGCTGAATCAAAGTTATCATTGTTGTCGTATTAGACTCTGCTAACTCTCTTCAATTTATAAAATGCAGAGTCATATTTATTCTGTATTTTAGCACACTGACTTCGAAATGAATAGAGTATGAAGTAATAGATGGCTATTCAAATGTATCACATTTGAACAAAATGCCAGGAAGCAGATTCTGTTCAGAATATTCTAATTAATGTGTGACTCACATTTTCAACATTATTTTACACACATATTTGTTTTTAAACCATATATGTTCTGCAGCTTCATGAAAAAAAAACCAAACCTGTTTTCTACAAACCATGGCCTCTTAACATTTACAGCAATGTCCAGAGAAGCCATGGAGCCTGCAACGTGTACTACGTGTAGAACAAGTGTCTCGGTTTTTCTGTAGCCTAAAGAATTGGCTGAGAACACCTCAGTGCTTACTAAGGAATTACAGAACTTACATATTCATCGATAGGGTCTCCCACAGTGGGTGAGTAAATGATTCTGTACTGCTGGACTGGCCCATCAGCATGGTCCCATTGTACAGAAAGGCTGTTTGTAGTCTCATCAAATACTCTCACATTCCTTGGACCACTGCGAGGCACTAAAGAATGAAAATACAGAAGGTTGTATGGGGTATGATACCTCTCGTTCAGTGCCATCCTCATCAATTCAAATGTTGCCCTGATGCCAAAGTCAAGGGCCCTTCCTGAAACCCTGAATAAATAAATATACATGGGGAGATTAAATCAATGATAATATGGCAGTGCCTGAAGGTCTTAAATAGAAAGAGAGCCCGGCTGGAGGAACTGGAGCAAAATGGAAGGGAGAGAACACCCAGATGTGCAAAGTGAGCATCTACATACATTCTGCTTCTCAAACTCCTGCGGACAAGTATAACTATAGCCTGTCACATCTTCAAATTTTAGATGAATATGGGGATTTCACAGGGATAACATAGAAGAAGCAAAATTATTGCTGTCAACAGGTTCTGTACATGTTATTTCTAGTATGAATTTTAAAGAAGCTAAGCATCAGCCAACCAGATCCTATGAGAGAAGTTATAACAAGGATATTTTGGTGTTTAGGTGTCTGCAGCAAAAAACCAAACATCTGAGGAGGCCAACACATACAATTACCATGTTAGACAGAACATGAACACTTTTTTTTCTGTTGACAACTAATCTTACCCATTTTAATATGCTATTTTTTCTTTACAAAAGATAAATCGTTATTTGCCTGTAATTTGATTTTGAGAACAGCCTTTAAAGTCTAACACATTCAAATTAAGCTTATTTCCCGATTGAAAATTACGTTGCTAATTATTCAAGTACCACAACTGACAGACAGCATAGCAAAAGTTTCCTGCCACAGAGGCCTGCAATTGCTGCAGCCATAACACAGACACATTAATTCAGGGTTGCACTAAATGGCTCACATTACTTGTAATCGTAACCAATTTTTTAAGTTCTTCTCACACCAATTTTGACATATATTTCACAACACAAGTACTGATTGCCTCTTACATGTTCTTCCCTGTGCTTGGCTTGGATTTCCCTCTCCATCTGCATACAGAGCTATAACATTTATTGAGTAAGCAGTGTCAGGAGTCAAGCGCTCCAGAATCACATCACGAGTGTTGGCTGGTACCACAATCTAAAACAGGAACAAAAAGCATCTATATAAATAATGTTTCAGCTTATACCATTTCTTTTTAGAAAACAATTTGAATAAAATATAGAAAAATTTGGAACATGACCATGCTGCACACTGTCCAAGAAAAACACACAAGTTTAAAATAAACAAGCAATATTGATGAAAATTCACTAACAGGCGAAAAAAAAAACCAACCAAGGAGCTCTCAGTCTGCAAATAGAATTGTTATTTTTTTACATTTTACATTAAAATAGTTCAGAAAAAAAAGGAGAAACATTTATTAACAAAAACTAAAAAAGTAAATTCAGTCACAGTTTACTGACATATAAAGGACATAAAAAGTTCTTAGAATTCCTTACATAAAAACATGTACATCTACGTGTACAATATGGGTGTACATTTTGCATAAGTACATTCATGGTCGAAGTTTAAAACTGCACTTATTTCTACACAAACCCAAGAACTCTTACTTCATACCCGTAGGGCACTTTTTTACCCATATCCAGACTTCACTGCTCACCAACCCCCACTAAACAGTAATGATTTGGGGTAAGCAGGTGGTTTAGTGGTAAAATCACATAAACCTGGCATCTGGTTTCATAATTACATAATTCCTAATAAATATTTGTTGTCTCCTACTCTCTTAAAAAAAAAAAAAAAAAAAGGCTTAATTTAATTCATCTTTACCTGCGGTATGATATCCTCAATACAGAGTTTTAAATGGGAGAGTCTTATTTCTTATTTCTTTCATTTCACCAAATTAAGCCTTTTTAACAATGGATTAGACTCCTATAAACACTGGGCTTTCAGTAGAGACTCTCCTGAGCAGACAGTTGGCCTGAGTTTACTATTATTTTTTACACTCATTGAAGGAAGCAATATTTTCTGCACACATTTGACTAATAGTATAAAAGCTAAATTACTTACAGATTCTGATGGCCTTGGGCCAGTCAGTGGAGCATAATTAATTCTATATTGCTGTACTGGACCTGGAGCAGGTTCCCATCGGACATTCATGCTGTTTGGTGTGGGATTGTAAACGTGAATGTTTCTTGGTGTTCCTCTCTCCACTAGATCAAGGATAATTTAAATTAAGTTTTACAAAGTTGCTTGTGTAAGTTATATTTCTACTTGAATTTACAACAGTGCTCAAAAGAAGTTGAAAAGCACCTCAGCCCAAGATAACACATTACTTTTGTTAGCCCAAAATTTACAAAGCTAAGAATCTCCATGTTTAGTCATTCCAAACTTCCGTACCAGGCAGCAAAGTATGTGCTTGTACTGCAAATTGAAAGTATGATCATAACACTTTATTATCCTACTGTTGATCAGACATGTGTGAAAAATAGTCACAAACTACACATTTTAATGTGTAATGTGTAATGTCAAGTTGACGTTAGCAGCTCAAACTTCCTGGAAAAATTTAAGTACATGGTGTGGACATTAGCATGGATCAACACTAATATTTGCTGTTTGTTCACCGGTAGGGCTACTAGCACTACAATTAAAATTTTACTATTCTGTGAAGTAAACAGTAAATGTGCTGCACAACTTTGCAGCTGAGCTTGCCTGAAATAAGTGGACTGAAAGTCTCCACAAGAAAGGAAGGAAAACAAAAAAGGAAAGGAAGGAAAGCAAAGGAAACAGAATAAATTACGGAGCTGCAACAATAACCAAGCAGGTAAACAGAGTTTTTGGCACTTATGTTTTAGCTTTAGGGAAAATAAACTTCCACTTCTGATGTAAAATCAATTTCTAATGATCTGAGGCCATTAATAAAAAAATCCTAGTATTTTCTTGGAAAGGACTATTTTACTTACAAGTGCGTCCAGTGTCAGAGGTACGTCCACCATCCCCCTCTGGGAAAACTGGAACCACAGTTACAGTGTAAGGTGTGTTGGGTTCAAGAGTCCTCAGGATGACATAGTTTGTATTTCCTGGTACTGTGGTCTACAAATTTAAAAAGAAAGGAAGAGTCAAGAAACTTACAAAAACACGCCAAAAAAAAAAAAAAAAATTAAGCTGTTTTATTTCTCACTTACTCCCCTACCATATCTCATTTCCAGACTGGATGTGATAAAAACTTTACAAAAGGTGAAGCTTAAAATAACATGGTTCATGGTATCTTCTGGAATTGCCTTTCAAGAATGTTCTGTCTCAGACTCAATACAAATTATTTCTATGCTTTCCTACATAATCCCTTATAGCTCTTTCCACTTTTGGGTCCAGATCCTGCTGTACTAATGAAAGTTGCAGAATCTGCAGTGATCTCTTTAATGACCACTATTTAGCAGCTCGGAGGCATTAAAATATCACTAAATCAAAAAAACAAAACAAAAAAACAAACATGTAATGAAGAGCTCATGTTAGGAAATAAAACTCCACAGCATTTAAGAATATTTGGCATCAGTAGTACTTTAGTTGCTATTGAAACAATGGCATTCATGTACGACTCATTTCATGGGCACATTAAATTGCAGTCATGTAGAAAAAGAATCACAACTGGGAAACAATATTCCCTAGTCTGCAGCAAGGATTTCATATTTTCAGGATTCTTTTAGCTCTTTGGTAACTAAATAATTTGAGGACATTAGAATGTGCATTTTTCTGCTTTCACAAATACCATTTGTGAAACGGTCACATTTCACACTACAGTCACATGACATTACAGTCACATAATTTCTTAGCAGTAAAAATGGGTAGAAATTAGGTCTGCTAACTTTATAACCTTTTGTACACCCTGAAGTCAGTTTTACACTCACACATAGTGCCCTAGGAATAAAGAAATAAAAAATTGTGTGTGGTATTAAATCCCATGCTAAGAACTAATCACTGATGGTCTACTATATGAAATCAAACATCTGTAATACATATAGGAGGAACTTTCATGGCAGTGCTGTGCATTTTCTTCAGGGTGGCTATGAACAGAAAAAAAGCCAGTGCATAGGCAAACAAGATCTACTTCTCTCAGCAGCATTTCTCTCACTAGCACCATGAGCTGTAATTTATCTGAGATGGTTAGTGAGATCCACATGAAGAATTTACCATTTCTTCTGCACCTCCAGCTGTAGGACCATAAAACACTTTGTACTGGCGAGGACTTCCTTCTGCATGATCCCATCGAACATTCAAAGTACTGGTGGTTGGATCATAAACTAGCAAGTTCTTCACAGTGGTGAGGGGTTCTGAAACAGATCAATGACCTGTCAGAAATGTGGAACGCTATTCTCTCATTTTTGCTGTCAGACCATACCTCTGTAATGTATCCTTAGGAAATGTTAAAAATAGGTTTAGTAGCTCATGTTAAACCTTATCTGTCTTCATTAATCAGAACATCCGGCCCCATCCAACAGCATAAGCAATGCTAGTTAGAAAAATTTATTCATGGATACCGTTTTGGAATTATGCAATGAAAACATTAGGATTTTTTTCTTCAATCCTTACCAAACACATTGCTTAGTCTGACTTTCCATTGCAAGCTCATAATTAAAGTAAATGCAACTGAATTAATAAATTTATGGTTAGATAATTAATTAATTAAATGTATTGAAATGACTTTTATACCTGGAGTGTGTCTGATAGCAAATCACTCTGTGATTTCTATAGCAGGATCAAAAGAATGCATCAACATAAAATGGTAGAGTCCTAAAGTGCACACTCTAAAGGTCAGCCTCTCAACTGAAGGTGCTTAAAAGTACACATATATGAGAGTAACATGTCTTCAGATGCTTTAAGGCATTTACTGCATTATGGCATAAAACAATTAAGCAAATTAAAATGAGGAAGAAGTTCCATAGTAACATTAGAGTTTCTCTCAGCTGTAAAAACTGTAAAAATCCAGTCAAAGGCTGGTGGTCAAAGTGGTCCAGGATTTCTCTACAGCCAGTAGACTGACAGGTGTTCTTACTTTAGAAACTTGAAAGCCACCAAAGGACAAATGACAAATACAGATGAGATGTATTTCACCTTAAGAAATTTTTCTCAGCTCTTCTGAAAAGCAATACATCAATATTGTTTTGTACCTAATAAGAAGACATGAAGAAATTACTTACTGGTTCTGCCTCGTCCTGTCATTCGTCCCCCCTCACCGTCTGCATACATTGATGAAACAGTAATAGTATATGGTGTGTCAGGCTGCAGCTTCTGAATCACCACACTGTTCTGTCGTCCTCCAACGGTAGTCTGCAGCAAAACAAAAGGAAAATATTAAAATCCCTTTTATACTGTCTCTTTTGTGCTTACTGGTATAGTAAAGAACGCAAGCATTTGATGCAGAGTAGAAAACACTCTGATATATCAAATGCTGCAATGCGCTTGTGACTGACACTGACAGCAGACATTGAACAGTAGTAATATTTAGTACATACTGGTTTTAGCAAGTTTAGACACAAAGCCACTATTCTTTAAAATCTCCGACCTTGCATACAACCACAATTATACATCAACTGCCAGTTCTGTACCAGCACAAATTATATTGTAACTGCATATACCCCATCATTCTTTGTACTTTTAAGACTATCTGCACATTTTCAAAGCCTATTCAGCTAGTGTGTTCAGCGTAACAGTTAAAATCAACTGTTGATGAAGAACTGATAACAAGCAAGCATTTACACATCTTCACATTTCATAGCAGTAGATTATTTTATTTTACAAGCAGACTATTTTAACTTACAATCAAAGGGTTTTTTTGTACTCAAGTGGACAAAGCTCCTTTCAAAGCACAAATGCTTTTATCATCCCATCATGGCTACCTCTACATTTTCGTATCTAGTTGCCTTTCAAAGCCTAACCCTAAATGATCATGTTCTCTGCAGTTTTTGCAGACCTATCTTCAAATCACCTGTGATTCTTCTTGGTGCTGAGACCATTAAACGTCAGACATAAAAGCCCTCCAGAAATTCTGTTTTAAGTACCTTGGTGGGGACTGTTCTACTGCCTACCCAGCATCTACAGTTTAATAAAATATCAGAGTAACAAAAGAAGACAAGGAATTATGATCATATGACAGCAAGTCATTAGAAGACAGACATTAAATGCCATGAACAGAGTATGAGAGTTCTGTGTGCTCTCCTTAGAGGTATTTTCTCCAACTGTTACTTCCTGATTCTATCCAGCCGTAAGCAATTAAGTCTCTTAACTATATTCTTTGCACAGATTTCAAGAGAATGATCATAATTCTCTTTTTACTCCACTACCAGCATTTAATTAGATATTAATTGAACTTATTGCTGCTCCTTATTCCTCTAGTGATTTCTCACTAAAATTTTGTTCAACTACTTATACACATTTCAGTTACCTCAACCCAAATGCATGTTGTTCAGAAGAGAGTTAAAATGTGTGTGTAAATATCCAACTGATTCTAAAGTAAATATTCCTAGATATACTTCTGAACATGTGCGATCTCCGATTACAGGAGCAAGCTAAATGAATGTGGCTCTCATCTGAGACTGTTTCTGTGACTCATTTGACAGTAACCGCAACAGCCTCCCACTACAGAATAGGGCATTTTTAAGTAGCACACACTTCTGATAAACAGCATGACCGAATTACCATTCCCAGGCTGTGTTGTGTAGGCTGCCAGTAGTCAAAACAGTTCTTGCTGACAACACAGGGAAGCTGGCTGATCACAGAGTACTGTCTCTCCATAGCATTACAGGTTCTCATCATATTAAGAGTCTAAAATACCTTAAATACTTCATTAGCACATTTTTTACATGGATTTTTTTTTTTGAAACTGCTACCTCTGGGTGGTTATTCTGACCCTAGAGTGGCAAAAGACAGTCTCAGCTGTTCACAGCATGTTTCATGGCAAAGTCCTGTGATAGCACGTGAACCACACTATGAAAACAATGGAAAACTCTGGACTATGAAAGTAGTCATGGTAGTTCATATTGTTGTGACACTTATATCTGTGACTTTTAGCCTTACATGCTGATTGACTTATTCCTCAATGCACTTTATTTTAATTTTCTCTATAGATAAACAGTTGGAGTTTATGATCTCAAAGATCTTTTCCAACCTAAATGAGTCTATGATTACGTGATTTTTGAGAAAACAGGATGCATCCAAAGTTATTGCTGCTCAATTAAGAGTATTCTAACTTGGATTTGAAAGGGGAGAAAAAAAAGGTGGGAGTATATACTTATTCACTATAAATACAAATCTTCATGCAAAAGGTGATTAATATCTAGAGTGTTGTGCTTTGAAAAGAAATTATTCTAATGGATTACTTTGCAGAAGGTTCATTTAAGGTTGAATAACTTTAGCACTTCAAAATTAGTTACCAACTGTTCAGGGCCATCCCCACTGATAGGCTGGTAAATGATCCTGTATCTCTGCACTCGACCACTGGCAGGATCCCATTTCACAGTCAAACTGTGGGAAGTTGCATTGTACACCTGAAGGTTTCGTGGGCCACTCTTTGGGGCTGAGAAGCATAATAAAGAAAAGAATAAATATGAAGTTTGCCAAAGAGCACAGACAAACACTTCATTCACAGTTTTAGGGCTGCATGAATGCCTGATCAAGAGTAGAATGTATTAAGTACAGGGGAACATAAACTGTAATGTTTGTAAAATAATAAACATGTGGTAATCTAGTGTTTAGTATTCTCCCAAATACACAATAATATTTATTAAATGATCTCAGTTTTTTAATGTCAACATTCGTCACAGTTTAGAAAAAGAGAGCTATGAGTTTCCTTCAATAAAATGGTACCTGGAAATTCAGATTCTTACCTTGTGTAGTGATAGGTACCAAGGGTACTAGGAAAAAAGTAGAAAGAATTTTCAGAATTCTTGTATGTATATGCCTTCTGTTTTAATAACTATGAACAACAACATGCAGAATCCCTTTATTTACTTACATGTTCGTTCACTGCCAATGAGCTCATCACTTTCTGATTCATCAGGATAGATGGCAGTAACTGAGACATCATATAATGTATCTGGATTCAAATTTTCAAAGACCAAACTATTCTCATCCCCATTTAAGATAGTCTTGTGAAGAAATTAAAGAAAAAGGAAAAAAATAAATAAACAAAACCAAAACATACAAATGAAACAGGCAAACAGAGTGGGATAAAACTGAGTAACTTTTCACTCAGTAACATCACTGCAAGTGGCTGTAAGTATATGTCCTACACCTTCTCACTGGATTTCTATGGAGCACAACAAGAGGGTTTGCAAGTTGTAGGCCATTTATCAATTACATTTCTGAGTTTAATAATACACCCTCTGTGAGACTGCCCTCAAAAGCATACGGTGGCTGTCTATTCTTACCTCCTGTTTTTCTCTTCCATAGGGTCCCCATTTTATTCTATATAGAGAGACATCTGGAGCTCCATGATCCCAAGTACCTCTGAAACTATTTGTGGTTATATCTGTGATTCTGAGGTTAACTGGTGCTGGCACAGGCTCTATTATGAGAAAAGGAAAAATATTCCACAAAATGTAACTACAAAATAAATACAGTTAAACAAAGGAATTACTCAGAAAAATAATTTAGAAGATTATGTAGAAGGTTCATCTCTCAGTTACCATGCTTCTAATGACTACAATCAAGCCCTATAGTATAACCCAGTCCACTTACACTAGGCAAATCATCCTTCCTAAGGTCACATCATTAGGTCATCGCCTGATAAAATAGACATAGCTCTACTGACCTCAGCAGAGGTCACAACTCACATGCCTACTCAAAACAACTGAAGCCCTGGCTTTTACATTTTGGAGCTCTATGGAGTGAATATGAACTCCCATAGACACAGGTCAAGTTCCTGCATGAGTTTCTCACAAATCTTAAAATTCTTTGTATAAGCCAAGTAAGTCACCACTTGTTTAGAAAGAATTCACAGTGGTTAACTGTAGGTTAAGGAAGCAAAATATTATAGCCACTGGGAAGAAATATGTAAATAGGTAGAACCAGAGAATTAAAATAATTCTTTGGCAGAGCTTTCCTTTTCTTTCCTTACACACATATTCACACAAAACCACAGGTACAGAACAAAGACTAGCACAACAGCAAGCAGAAAATCTCACAAACATTTTTAAATACATCAGACTACCAAATTAAAAATTCAGCAGAATAAATAAGAGAGACTATTCATGGGTTTTTTCTTCTTTTTCACACCAGATGGAGGGGCAGTGAAAAGGTAACATTACTCTTTTATATTGTACCTTTTCTGGTTAACTGTCTTCTTAAATCCTAAGCCTTGATCAGGATGAGATCTTCCTTGATACCTGCTTTCTCCTTTCAGTCTGTCACATCTCCTGTATGGAGATCAGCTCTTACAGCTTGTGCAACTCCATTTCCTTGCCTCTATTTGTCGAGGTTACTTAAATGCTGCCTTTATGATTCTCTAAAAATAAAGGCTGCTTTAGCATTCCATTATGCAAAACCTCTCTTGGATCAGAGGCAGGATCATATCTCTCTAATCCTCTATTATATGGCTCAACTTCTTATTCACAGCTTCTTATTCACTTTCCTAGATTCCTACATAGACTTGATAAACCTTTCCTCTGTCCTCATATTTTCTTACCAATTCTACTCCGGTTGCAGTGACCCAGCCCACTTCGGGGCTGGGGCAGCAAGATGCCAATCAATCCCAGCCCATCCCCTGGATCGAGTTTCCCGAAGAGGCAGACTCAGAGGGCGGGTTGAGGGGCGGCTCAGAAGCCTAAGCCGCACCCCCTGGGCAGTGCCCGGGTACAAGCCACCTCCCCCGGTTCGGGAAAATTCTCGGTTACTCGGTTGTTCGCTGGTTCTTTGTTATAGCTCCCGCCTCTCGGTTTCCCCCAGTGGTTCTTGTTGAATTGTATCCTCCCCCTGGCTTGTAACTTATTGGTTGTTTTCCCCTTTTACCGCGGTTTTCAAACTCTCTATAAAACTGAGGACAAGCCTCTGGGGAGCATTCCCATCGCATTCCATCCCTTCCCAGCTTGTTCGGGTTGCGAGACTTCTAACAATAAACCTGTTAGGAGCCAGACCAGAACAGCCTCTCTCTTCCTTTGTCTCCGAGCTAACGTGAGCCGATCCCATCGGCTCCTGCCATGTTCCCTTTGCAAAGAAGCCAGCTAGCTAGCTCAGTCAGCAGCACCCATCCTGATGCCAAAGTCGCTTCTGCAACGCACAGAAGAACGCAGCTGGACTGTCTCTGACCTGGGGCACACCAGAGGTCGTGCGACGAGCACAAGTACTGCGTTATACACCTAAACTTCTCCTTCAGTCTTTAAATAGAAATAGTTTTGCTTCAGTTGCTCTTCACATCTCTGGAGACTGCGATGTCAGTGTTCACTGCAGTAAGACACAACTCATCTAAGATTCCTGTGGTTTATCATATTGCAGATAATGCTACAAGTGCAAGTAAAGTATTTCTCAGATTAAATTAGAGCTCCATCTAAACTCTATAACATATTGCAACACACACATCACTTAAATCAAACATAAGGCAAAAACAACCACAAGAAAGATTATTAGGAAAACTTACGAGTGACAGATTCTGCATTTGTTGGTAGGGATTCCCCTTCGTCATACACAGCAACAACTTTTACATTGTACAGTGTTTGGGAGGAAAGGTCAGAGAGAGTAACGCTGGTTTTGAGTCTGTCAAGTTCCACCTAAGAATAAAAATAATGACTTAAAGGATTGTAAATTTCTCTATTTTCTTACTCTGCAGAAATTCCTGCACTGAAAAACAAAGAAGTATTCTGCACTAAGTTTTGCCATTTACCCTTAAATTTACACCTGAATATTGAGTGTTCCCTACTAATTCCCTTGCAAAATATTATTATACACATAGTACTTGTGGGTCATTCAGTGCTTTATTCCTTTGGAAACAAGGATGCAGACTGAACCTTTAGAAAATTCTATTTCCTTTAAAAAAACAAATTTAATTCTCCAAGAGCTGGTTTATGCCTAGTAGTGCAATTAAGGAAAGCTTGCACATAGCTAAAAGACATCTCTAACAATCGTCACACATGTTTTCTCAGTAGGCAAAGGGGCTAACATACCTTTATTCCACTATCCTGTCCTCTTAATTGTAAGCTGTTCTTAGACCTTGGGAAGATGATACTTAAGCAGAGAGTAGAAACTACTATTTACCAAAGCATATTAAAATTCTCCAGTCAGTTTAAGGATTTTTCCTCTCAGGAGGAGGAGGAGGAAGAAATCTATCAAATATTTTCCAAGAAATCAATACCCTTTCCTGACTGAAATCACCATGGACTGGTGTTCTTTACTCTCAGTGGTGGGTTATAATACTAGTTTTACTATTATTTTAGTAATCTAACTTTTCAAAGTAAAACTCTTTCCTTGTACTTTAAATATTTTACCTCCTTTACGTCAGCATCATCAGCTATTTTGTATCTTAGAATGTATTTCCGAACTTTTCCTGGGGCAGGATCCCAAAGGACATTCATGGTGCTGTGAGTAACATCCTGAATTGTTAAACCTCTGGGTCCAGGCAAAGGTACTGTAAAAATAATGGTAGTAGTAAGTGAATGCTATTCATAGCAGAGGTATAGGTCTCTCACAGATGGAAGTGAATTCTCTTCATGTCTTTCAGTTAAATTCTTTTCAGTGAAGGGAAGCAACCACTTTCTGAGAAGTTCATTGTCCTGGGCATTAGATGAGACAGTTCAGGAGTTTATTTTCCCAGCAATGACCAAAATAGCTATAAACTATGCTGGTTTCACATTTGTAAATTATGACTACAATACTTCCAGAAGTATCAGGGCTTAAGACCATGACTTTTGGTGACAATAGCCACTTTTCATCTATGGGTAATTGTTTAAAATTTTTAAGGACATAAAAGTAGCCATGTTTCATGCATCTAGACCAGAAGCATGCCTTTGCCAATAGGAATTGTTTAGGGAAAGGTATAAAAAAGGAAGCCATTTTTAGAGCTATTTTTTTTTTTTTATATGACATATTTCTTCAGTATTTTCTATACTTAAGAGGATGTCTGAATTCAGGAACAGGGTTTCTAAATTAATACAAGCAAAATCGAGACCTTTTAAAAACACTGTGATCTCACGATTTCCTTCATTATTCAAGTTAAAAATTATTTTGTTCCCCTTTTAGTAGCTGGACCCTTTTCATTGAAATTGCCTTTGAGATCTCTGGGAAGTGTATGAATGTTAGAAAATACATAAAACATGGTTAAGGTGGTCTTCTAAATGAAACACTGTTGCATGAAATAAAATTAAATGTGCTGAAGCAATTACAAAGCAAAAATCAAGATGCCCATACATGTCACTTCCTGTGTGGTGAGTGGGTCACTCTTCATATCACCAAATAATACGTAAGCTGTTAAAGTGTACTCGGTGTTGGGGATGAGATCTACCAGCTGCACCTCATTCACTGATGGTCCCACACGCATCTGCACATGAAAAATAACACTCCATGTTTAAAAACTGAAGAAAGCAATGGCAGAAAAGCAAGCAATGATTTAACTTCAAGGGAATTTTGTTTGTGAGATTCACAGTATATTTACAATTTCCTGACTGATGTCATTGTATATAATATCCCAGTAAGTTCACTGCACTTGAAGAAGTACATGCCAGTCTTTTGACTATTATGATAGTCTAACAGTTTTTCTTAATTTATTTTTGGTAGAGTACAGGTAGCAAAGACAAATTCTCTTACTTCTTTCTCTGTGGCTGGGACTGTGGCATTCACAGGTTCATATGTTAACAAATAACCGGTAGCTCCATTGAGAGGTTCCCATCTCACTCTCATGTAAGTTGATCCAATATCATAAACATTTAAGTTTCTAACTGAAGAGATTGGCACTGTCAAATAAAAAAATACATATTAATTTATTTCTTTCAGCTCCTTCATATTTAATATCACAGGTCATATCACTGAGAATATTTTACCTGGATATTAGGGCATATTATGGGTAGTAGAGAGGTGATCTGCAAACAGTGGTATTTAAATTCTTAGTTTATAAATGAGGTAATGGTCGTCATATTTTGAATGTGGCTACAGATTTTCTACATACACAGCTAAAACTCTTACAAGTCTGCACTGGAACGCTTTAGTCTTCTAAAAAGCAACATTAACTCACATGAAAATTCTAGTATGAAACAATATGACTGGCTGGGAGTCTGTACAAAGAGAGTTTTTGTCCTTTCTCTTTGTTTTCTGTATTTCTCAAATTATTAAATAAAGGAAAAGTTTCCATAAAACCATATCAAAAAATAACAGAGACTTGATAAAAATTATACACGTATTTTAAGGATTTTTGACAAGCCTAATACAAAAGAAATAAAAAGAACAGCAAAAATTCAATATTATTAAAGAGACAGAAGAGTGACCCTATGTTGCATTCAGCATAAATATACCTGAAATCAATTATGTAGACAGCTCATAGGAGAAATATAGCTAACTCATAAAAGTGGCATAATTGTCTTGAACTGGCTTTTGCTAATTAGAAATAATTCTGTCTGGTAATAGCAGGAATTAATTACCTAGCATAAAAATGAAGGAGTAAGCATTTGTTTATGATTAGATTTCAGGAATTTATAAACTCTGTCTTGTAATTCATGTCTGTTGTTCTAGT
Source organism: Corvus hawaiiensis (assembly GCF_020740725.1). NCBI lineage: Eukaryota > Metazoa > Chordata > Aves > Passeriformes > Corvidae > Corvus > Corvus hawaiiensis. Next base: position 32,754,536 of record NC_063215.1, read on the forward strand.
TTTGTACAACCACGTTTTTGGGCCTAGAAAGAAGCTGGGACAAATATATTCTACCACATTGCAGTTTCACTTCAGGGAAGTTTTCCGAACAACAAGCTCTGAACAACCAGAGTAACACAATACGGTTTAGTAATTCAAATTAAATATTTTGCATCTGCTAAGAAGAAAACCCATAGTGCTAAAAGTTCTACTGAACAGGTGCCAAATTGGCTGTTAACATATTATTCAAGATCCATTTGTAACTTACAAGTTGTTTCCCTGCCGATCAGAGGTTCACTGCTTTCATCTTCTACCACAGAAAACACATTAACCACATATTCTGTTTCAGGTTGCAGATCTTTCAGAACTGTTGTTCTTTCCATCCTACTTACGTAAAACTACAAGAGAAGCAATGTTAATCACTTTAAGAGAAACATGTTTGTAATCTTATCTCTAAGAAAAGTAGTCATTCCTAGTGAAACTGAAGAAATCAATGACAAGGAGATAAATAAAGTCTGGTCCTAATTTTGTATACGTTTTGTCTGACAATATACCATTTTTGCAAAGCAAGCTGTAGGGAAATCTCAGACAGAGACTTGTTTCAAATTGAGCTGGATCTACTTAGCATCACTTACAGTGCATTCTGATTTCACACGTAGTTTACACTTCTACATTACTAATGAACATAAAGAAAGGACTGAGGGGAAAAGGACCGCTTCGGGAAAAATTTCAAAATCCAGGATAATCTAGATGGTTACAGCACAAGGCATTAGCAACACCTTGCAGAACAGAAATGCCAGGAAGTAGTCAAATTATAAAGTCAGTGTGCACTGGAACGACAGCTCAAACTTTAATCAAAGGCCAAATCTTGAACTCTCCATGAGTCAAACATGAGTTGAGATTTAAAAGCCACATTCAGAGACGGGAAATTCACAGCTAGGTACTCAGAGGCACCTAACTTCATTCTTCTAAACACTTCATTCTCCTAAATAGTGTTCTATCTGGTTAAAAAGCATAATGAGCAATTCAGATTTCCTAGAACCAAGGGTTGCCAGTCTCTGGCTCTCTGTGTAGAGAAGTAATAACCACAAGATAAGTTTGATCCTGTGCAATAAACAGTTTGGAGTCATATAGTGTTAATCTAAGCACTTCTTACAAACTGTATCCCCCACTGTCTTGTTTCTACTAAGAAGAAAATGCGTGAAAAGGACAGTGGGCCTACCCATGAGTATGGTCAGAAAATTTCTGGTACAGACATATTTCAACTAAATATATGACAGTGGAATATGGAAATAAAGGAATTACTAGAAATAGAAGACAATTCTTTATAAGAAATATATTTTACTTCTGGATTCATGATATTAAAATAATCAAAGTCATACATATACTCCTATTTTTTGTAATTTTGTGTATCATTTACCAAAGCATGATATTCTAGACCTTAGGAGCATTTTTAATTTGCTGTTATATCATACACAGCACAAATTCAGAATGATATTACTATGATGTGGAAGTCCAAGGTTATCCTGGATGATGTCAAAGATGAACATACAATACTAACCTGTTCAGGGCTACCTCCAGAGGTAGGATAATATTCAACTCTGTATCTATCAACACTCTCAGGAGGTGGGCTCCATCTCAGTCTGAAAGAACGAGGTGTCACTTCAGAAATAACTAAATTTGAAGGGGCTGGCAAATCACCTGCAAGAGTGAAGCAAATTTAAAAGATATTCATTTATCTTAACAGAAGTGAAAAAATCCACTTTGTGTAGCTGCTTATATTTCTTTTTCCTCAGGAATTCTTAAAACAACTGCATGAAGAGATAGCTCACCTTAACACACTCAAGACTAAACAAGTTCCCTGTAATTCCTATTCCACTTTCAACACCAGTGTTTCACTGAAGAACCATCAGCTAACATTACTGTCTTTCCATGCCCAGCCTTGGTTTTGGGCTGTCAGATACTAATACCTGAAAAGAGCAGGGCTGCTAAAATTTTCCTCATTGGATAAGTATTATCAAACAACATGCCACAGTGAGTAAAAAGCTGACACACTAAGAAAGACACTTCACGATTCTGGGGAGAAAAAGAAGGCACATCCACCAATGTCATGCTGCGTTAGTTATAACATAGTCACTGTTGGAAGGAAAGGAAGAACCCCTGCAGGGTAGTCTAGGTGGACTGCACAACTTCCTCACACCAGCAGCTGAAAAAACAGCCCACGGCTAACAGAGTGCTCCCAATAAGTAATAAAAAGGAATTAGCAATGCAAACACGTAAATGGAAAAAGGGTGAAATAGACTGAAAATGTGATGTACCTGGACCTTTCACACTGTTGCATAGATTCGTGGTTACATTATCAACAATGTCAGCCAGGAAGGGGAAATCTGCAACATTGTAAGCATGGATGTCATCTGGATCCGTTGCAATCTGCTTCAATTCATTTTCATCTGCATTTTTAATACCTTACAAGAGAAGAAGAAAGCAAAACCTGTTAGAAATTATGGCTGTGAAGCATGACACCATGCAATTAAGTCCCTAAACATGTTCTTTGAATAACCTTTTATGTACTTTTATATGTGGCCACTTCTCTGCGTTTAGCAGATGGGCAGGAGGGGGCTGCTGCAGGCCATCTCTTCATATAATACTTACCAATTGCATACAGTTCCACTCCTTCATCTCTGAGTTTTCTTGAAGGGATGGCTACATCATCTTGTGATTTGCCATCAGTGATGAGAACACCAATTTTGCGAGCTCTGGGCCTTAAGCCAGCATTTTGCTTGAAGTTGTTTCTTAATATGAAATCCAAGGCCATTCCTAGCACGACACAAAGAAAGTAACCATCACTGTAAACTATTTTCGTATAGTAGTCATGGTAGAAGAGATTGTTGCATCCTAGTGACTTTACTCTGACAACAGTTCCACAGTTTACTTCCCTTTAGAAGCATTTTGAATCAAGTTGCAGCCCATCATTTAGACTTCTCAGCAACTGATAGTATTCAGCACCTTCTTACCCATTGAGCATCAACCTCCTGACTTCCACCAGCCTTTCTTCTGGTTCCTGGTTGTCTTCATCCCAACCCTGACATGGAAATGACCTTCTTTCTTCTCACAGGCGCAACAGCAACACAAGCTCTTCATCACCCAAAATGTCTTCTATCAGATTTCTCCTGAGTTTATAAGCCGATGCTAGATCTGTTATCTTCCAACCATACTGAGTTGAACTGTTAACTCCCTTTCATCACGGGCACTTTTGTTTTCACTTAATTTCAGGGTCAGCTACTGGAATCGTTTTCACTGGAGCTTAAGTAAAATCCTGGCACTGTGACATACCTGTTAGAGTATTGCCTCCTTTGTATGGTAAGTTGGCTACAGCCTCTAACAAAGACTGTTTGGTTCGGTAAGCATTGAGATTCCATTCTGTCCTGGGATCACCACTATACTGTGCAAGACCTGGGAAAAAAGCCATAATTTATTCAGTTATTATGTGCCTTTGTAGCAGTTATGCTCCATTTTCCCTCCAACATATGAAAACTTACCAATCTGTACTTTCTCAGGACCAATATCAAAAACTTCAACAATACGGGCAATAAAGTTCCTGATGGTTTTAAAATTTGGCCGCCCGATACTCCATGAGCCATCCACCAGCAGCACAATATCAGCTTCTGCTCTGGTTCTACATTCTAGACCTGCCGTGTCAACCAGAAAAATATAGCCTTAGGATGATGGCTTGCTTTCCCCATCCTTTTAGATGACATATGTCATGAGTTAGCTTCCAAAATAGCTCTAGTTTTATTCACTGGCACTCTGTCAAGTATGACCTATTTGAGAGCATTATTCACACTAGTCAGTGGTTCCATGGCAAAAGCTGGATAAATTTCTTCATGTATGTTTCCTTTTAAAAATAAGCCTTTGCAAATGTCAAGGCTAGTGTTCTCTATTGTCATGTCACTGTCTGTTTTGGTCTTTAAAGATGGCTGATAACTTGATTTCAGAAGTTTTGTACAAGACTACTAAATGAACCACTGATATGGCAGTGAGTATTATCAGATTATACAATTTTATGGTATTTTAGTCTGTCACAGCTAAACTACTGGTTAATTTTCAACCATGTAATAGTTAATAGGGATTAACATCATATATTGCAATCACTTTCAAATAAATTGCATTCCTCAATTTTCAGGGGAAAATGATATAGTAATACACATGGTATAGAAGTTTGTATGTACAGAAAGGAAAGAGCACAATCCAGAGAAGACACACAAGCATAAACACAGGTCAAGAGATACAGAGGAAACAAGAACAAACATTTATATAAAGCTGCGATCTTCTAAAAAATAGGAAGTTATTTCAGATATCTTCAGTTTACAAATTACAGAATAAAATACGCATCATACTGTTTTCATCACAAGGAAAATCACAAAATATTTATACAAAACAGAAAGACACAATAATTTTATCCACAGCCATGTGCAAACAAAATAAACCAAAATCCTTTCTCTCTTTTTTCCTGTAGGTTTTGTTACCAGCTGCAAATTTTCTGGCTTCCTGCCATCAGAGCTTCTGGTCTTTATATGGAAGAAATCCCATTGAGAAAAATCAGCCACACTCATCACAGTTGAAAGATATTGTGATTTCATACATGTTCCACAGAATTGATCCAACACTGTAGACTCATGAATATAACTATTCCATGTACCTGGGGGTTAAAAGCATGATCCTCTTCTGCACAGAAAATATAGATCTAGTCTTTAGTCAGGACAATAAAATCAGTTGGGAGTAGGGTTTAAGTCAAACCATGTTAGTTCAAAAAATTGCATGCATAACTTTAATATGGATGTTAAAGTTAGCTTTATGTACAATATAAAAGTTAATCTATTTTGACTTTTATATTTCTTCCAACATACTATAGTTCCCCACATGGAAAATTCGTAAATGTGCCAGATCTAGGGTGATTTTTCCCCCCTATTAATAAATAATTTACTATTACATTTACAATCCAAGATATAAATTCATTTTTCACATTAACCATGACTCAAATCCATGCATTAGTAAAACTAATTAGCTTAAAGAATATAACATTGAAGACAGAAATGAGACCTACTATGATGAAAAATAACAAACCACTCTTGGTGCAATTTTTTGTTGCCAGCCCCATTAAAGCTTTAGTCTAATATCACTGATGGCCTATTTTAGGAGTTTTTTTCAGTTTTACCCTCTAGTATTAGACAGAGGAGGACACCAATTAATTAAGAAGTTTCTAAAAATGTTTCAATAAAGTATATACAAGATGAGTATTTTTTACACAGCCATTGTTGGCTAAACAGAAACAATATAGTCAGCTGTCAGAAACCTTTTTTCTTTCTTTAACTCTGAAAGGACTTTGCAGTTAGGTTCTTTCTCCTCACCAAATTCTCTCTGATGGTTATGCAAGCATTGAAATGGCAGAGGAGAACAGGCTTTACTTATTTGTGTATACTTGGCTATTCAGCAGCAGCCCTGTTTTTTATACTTTCCATGAAGGGCTGAGCCCTGAAATTTTCTTCAGGTGGTGTAACTGAAAGTATGGTGAGCACAACTATTATCATGCAGAGGCCTATTAACCACACCAAAGGGAGATAATATCATAACATTCACAGAAACCTTGAAAGAAAGATTTAGCTACACAGTGAGAAACTCCCAAAGAGATACCAGAGAGCACTCTGCAATTGCCTTTCTGAAAAAGTCTCCTCCTACTACAGTAACAAACCAAAAGACTAAACAGTGAATATATTGAATATACACTTAAATAATATACATTAACACTAGGACATTCCCAACTATCAGATCTTTGTTCATTATATCATCTTAGTCTTTAAAGGAAAAGCCACCATATAAGGACAAGCAAAGGGCCAACAGTCTGCTTAAAATTCCTTGTTCTACTCCTGTGAACACCCCTGTAGATGAGCCATGATCTCTGTTCAAGAATTTGACCTTATGTGATTTAACACAGCTGTGGACAGCTTGAAAATGCAATGCAGATGGCTTTGAATAATCAGGAAAACACAGGTTGCCTGCATTATCATCTTTTTAAGATCATCTGAAGGGTGCAGAGGGCCAGAATTGCGAACTGGGCCATGCTTTTTGGTCATTTGAGACCAGGATTTATGTCATCAGGGAAGGAAATACAATGAATCCTGTAAACAAGTATGTATGTGCATTGGAAAAACAAAAAGGAAATGTAGTAAACTTTTGGTCTCTTTGTAATCCAAAATACAAGACTGCCTTTTCTTTGATTCAGGCACGTTTACCTCTAGATAAAAATGGCTCCGAAGTAGTATCTGAAAGGGTGGTCATCTCCTGTCCAACCAGAGGGTTGCTCTCTCCTCCTTCAAACATCCCAAAAACATTTACCTTATAGGTAGTTCCTGCCCTGAAATAGTTAAGGAGGTATACTTTAATTAAAGTCATTTGACTAGTTAAATGCTAAACACTTCACTTATTAAATTGTGACAGAAAAAAAATACCTCATGGAAAAGAAGGTGCTAAAATATGAAGCCCAAAATATGAAGCCAATGTCTTCCACAAGGCACTGAAGTTCAACAATTTAAAAGCTGATTTTACACTCTATACTTAAATTTATAGCCTTCCTCATTCAAGTTATTTAATTCTGGGAAGAGAAATTGTCCAGGCAGCCAGAGATCAGGTTATGATAGCTAAAGCCCTGGTAGAATTAAATCAGGCCAGGGACATCAAAGGCAACAATAAAAGTTTCTATGGTACATCAATGAGAAAAGGAAGATTAGGGAAAAAATGGGCCCCCTCCAGAAGAAAACAGGAGACCTGTTTGCCCAGGATATGGAGAAGGCTAAGGTACTAAATTATATTTTTGCCTCAGTCTTCACTGAAAAGTGCTCCAGCCACACTGCTGGAAGGTCGCAGAAGGCAAATGCAGGGACTGGAAGTGATGCCTGGGCTGCATCACAAGAAGCAACCAGCAGGTCAAGGGAGGTGATTCTCACCCTCTATTCTGCCCATATGAGACCCCACCTGAAGTATAGCATCCAGCTCTGGAGCTACCAATGTAGGAAGGGCTTGGACCTCTTGTAACAAGTCCAGAGGAAAATCAAAAAGATGGTAAGAGGGATGGAGCACCTATCCTGTGAAGACAGGCTGAGAGTTGGGGTTGTTCAGCCTGGAGAAGAGAAGGGTCTGGGGTGTCCTTATGGTAGCCTTCCAGCACCTAAAGGGAGCCTATAAAAAAGCTGGAGAGGCACTTCTGACAAGGGCATGTAGTGATAGGACAAAGAGTAATGGCTTTAAACTGAGAGTAGATTTAGATCAGATATTAGGAAGAAGCTTTTTACTGTGATGGTGGTAGGACCCTTGAACAAGTTGCCCAGAGAAGTTGTGGGTATCCCATCCCAGGACATCAAGGCCAGGTTGGATGGGGCTTTCAGCAGCCTGATCTGGTGGAAGGTGCCCATGTCAATGAGGTTGGAACTAGATGATCTTTAAGGTCCCTTTCAACCCAAACCATTCTGTGACTATATGATTCTTTGACTTAATGATTCAATTTTAGTTATATTTAGTATACTTGTCTAACAGATTTTGACATGGTGTGAAGCCTGCTTTAAAAATCCAAGCCTCTGAGAAAATGAATCAAGAACTAAACTAAGCATCTTTTGAGAAACATGAGACAAGAAACTTTTAAGAGGAAACTATAGAAATCCCAAATATCCTCCCCTATTATATTATCTTTCTCATATGTGAAATACAGAATACAGCTCCAGCCTATATCTTTGCCTCCTTCAGTTGCTGGGAGAACACCACAAGTGATGTAAATGGATAATCTTAGAAAGAGACCTACCTGCCAGGTGCCTTTCAGAGATGGCATAACAAGACCTTCATGGCTTATTGACAAAACTACTTTCTTGCTTACAGTAGATTTTGCCAGGCATTTCAATAGCAGATCAAGATTAAACAAAATCCTAGGCTAAAGTTATTTAAAGGAAGAAAAACAAAACAAAACAAAACAAAAACCAACATGAGGGAATATCCATACCTAAGCTCCTCCAGTACCACTGTGCTGTCGTATGGCCCCACTACTAATTCTCCAAGACTCCCATCATCTTCAGTAGGGTGGAAAGTTACTTTGTAGCCCTTCACTCTCCCTGGGGCTGGCTCCCATGTTACTCGGAAACTTGACATAGTTGAATCAGAAGTTCTCAGATTTCGAGGTGGCTTAAAGGGAGAAGCTGAAAGGGTGGGAAACAAAAGAGTTTAGATCAGGTCTGCACATGGAAAAAATCAGCAAGTATGCTTTTATGTAAAAATATATATGCAAATCCAGTATTATTGACAGTCCTAAACTCTTTGTTTCTTTCTTTAGGCACAAAGACAAGTATTAAGAGATGAAAGGTGAGATTCCTGTCACTCGATTTTAGCTATCTAACCAACAGGTACGTGCGCTAAGTCTATTGTTGAGGCTCCCTCTGCAGTCAATGAACTGAGGGATAAATTGCCTGGCAGCTAAAGCAACTTCACCAACCACAGGTGTGGCAGTGTGTCAAAAAACAATTCTTCAGAGGAGTGCCAGCCAAACAGCCTAAGGTTTTTAGGTCAAGAGCAACTTCCTCAGAAGACTAACAGCTGCCCACTGCAGGGCAGTGCTCACAGACAGAGTGGTTAACAAGCTGCTGCTAGCTTCTGCATTTTGTGCAACTTTTGTGCAACTCTAAAGTGCAGTCGTGGAAAATACTGCAGCAGTGTAATCTCAAAGTTGCAAAAGAATAGGAATTAAACAGAAAGCACTATAGCTTTGGCATGAAAGACGGAGGAAAAAAAGAGTTTGCCTTGTTCCTGTGCCTGTGCAATTGTCTAATTATAGCTGAAAGATCATAAATGTCCTCAAATTGTGAATTCTGCTGAGAAACAGTAGATACACTCCTAGTCACAAGGAAAAGTACAGATTCTCTGTCTCATCTCTCATCATACTCCCTGAATTATCGTGACAGCTTCAACTAAAAAGATGACTCAGGCTCCATTTGCTTCCAAAGAGTGTTTACCACCACTGTTATTTAGACTGAAAGCAGAAAGACATATCTGTATCAAGATGGAGAGTTCAAAAATCAAAAGCAGCTGGATGATCTAAAGTTTACCTCAGTATAATTTTCAGCATTAAAAAACTAGGTATTGCTCAAGAGCTGGTCAAGTTTTCACGACTCCTTTATATCAACCACATTTTAGGTAAAGAAGAAATCTTTCTTCAGTAACTGAGGTGCTGGTATCTCCACTGTTGGGATATCTTTATCTTACTTCCTGTCATTATTCAATATAACATATATTCAGAGAACAGAAACAGCATGAACTATTTAAAGAGTACCTCAATGAATGGCACTAGTGTCACATAGGCAGAAACATCTTGAAAAAGATTTTCTCTTGTTAATAACTTTCCATGTATTGAACAGAAAACTGACACTAAATCTGGTTGATCTGAATGTCTAGAGAACATTTCCTCACAAAATGTAAGACCAGTATCACATTCATACTAAAGGTAGAGTACAAAATGAATTTTGCTTTTACCACAAAACTGCCTTCACTGAGATTTAAGAAATGTTTTAGAGTTTCAGTTTCTGAGAGAGAAGACAGCCTGTCCAAAAGACCATGAAGTCAGACTTCCACAGATGAATCTTCAAAATCATCTACTCCTCCTTTTTAGTACCTTGGGTTTTCCACAGAAAATATGGTGACCAGAGAAGACAAACCTAAATAACAGGATGCTGGGTAGCTATTTAATCAATACCCACAAGCAAAAGGCAAATTATGAAACAGCTGACAACACTTGATTAAGTAGTCTGTCTTCCTCACAAAACACCTTTTTTGAACTTCTGATGACAGCATTTCAAAACAAGTCTAGTATTTTCAAACAGATTTTACACCATATTTACACCTTTTAATATCAACAGCAAAAAGCTGTGCTCAGGTTATGCCACAGTGAAATCTCAAACAAATCAAACTCTCTTCTCAACCTCTAAAATTTTCTTCAATTTTCCTGTCAATTCATGATCTTGGCAGACTCTACCATGCTGTTCTATGTTTCATGACTATTAATTTTAAGAACAAAACTTGCATTATGAAATCCCATACAACCTTGTGGTACATACCTGTTGTTCCTTCTCCTTTTCTTGATTTCCCATGTCCAAAATCATAAATTGGAACAACAGTTAGGTCATATGTAGTTCGGGGCTTAAGTCGCTTTAACACTATGCTTGTAGCAGGAGCATTTACTCTTCCAAACATTTGTCTTCCTCCACTGCGTGGCCGGTAGTTCACACGATAAGACAAGACTTTCCCGGGTGAAGGCTGCCATGTAACTCTCATTGTATTTTCTGTCTCGTTGTCTACTGTCACAGTCCTGGCATTTGGTGACACTTTTCGGTGTAAAAACATGGATACATTTTTAGTTTATCATATCCGATATATTCAAATGCATGACTACAAAAGTAGTTCTGCTGTAGTAAAACATAAAATTGCCTTCTTTAAAATTGCAGGTTTTGATTGTGGGGAAGACACAGGGGAATCTCACAGGCCACTGTTAATTATTTTTAACTGTATTGGACTAAAGAAACAGCAGTGTGCTTTTCACTACTGAGACAAAAAAGGGGGAAGTATAAATCACATGATGACACAGCATAATTGGAAGTTTTATTTAGTCACACTTTTCAGTAATCCACTAAATATTGGATTCAGCACTCTCAAATGAAAGTGATGAAGTCATTTATTTTCATGAACACAATGTCCTATAGTGCTCAGATTTTCTAAGTTTTGACTTTACAGGTCTGATAAGGTACTGGTGAATACCCAAACAGCTGGCTGTTGAACTCCATACAAACTATCTTGCAAATAGAGATGAGTGACTTTCCAAACACTTGGAAAATCACTCATCACAACACAGTGTATGTGCTGAAATAAGCCCATGAACTAATAAAGCATTTTCTCGACAAATTGCAGCATTCAGCTTCTAAGAGATATTTTCCAGACTGTACAAATGGTATAAATAATCCCAAGTGAACTGACAGATATGCAATGTTGGCTGTCAGCCAAAATAAGCCATCTAGGTTTTGGCAAAGCTGAACCTTCTTGGCATGGTGGAAGCGGTCAGTACTTCATCGCACAGTAAGGTAGGCGTTGTAGTTCTTAGGAACTGACAATTTTTAATTGTGTGTGTACCATAAAGATACAATATTAATCTCAGGTCTGGGGCTATTGATAGGCCTTATAGCAAGTTACCTCAGTCAGCACACAGAGAGTCAGCAGAAGTGACGTGGCTACACTGCCTACTTAACCTGGAAAAGCTAGGACAGCTAGTGCTGTGCTTGACCAAAGAAGGAAGCCGTGGGATGGCAGTCTGCTTTGACTCTGGGGAGTCAGCTCTTACTAACAGCAGCAATCACTACTCTTACAAAACCTTAAGAACAACTGCGCTGGGTCAAGGACAAAGGTTAACATAGTTCAGCAGCCTGTCTCCAACAGTAGTCAAAACAGATGCTTAGGACAGAGCACAAGAACATGTAAACACACATGATGCTTCCCCAAAGCTCTCCCTCGGGTTTTTTCTTCACATGGCCCCTTTAGGCAAACAACAGAAATGTCAAGCCTGATCCAGAGCATCCTTTCATTCATTCTAAATCCTTTACTTTCCAGTTCTTGCTATAAAGCAACAAGCCATCCCTGATCTCTGTGTTTTTTCACTTTGCCTACATTTCAGGAGAGTCTTGAGCCTGCTTTGACAAATACAAATAATAATGTTTGGCAAATAAGAAAAAGAAGAGCCCCAGAAGGGTAAATAACAAATGTCAAAATCACACAGTGAGCCTCAGTTTGAGGACTGTGAAGACTGGAAGGGCAATAGCTTGGAAAGGAAACTCATTGATTCTGTGGGAATTTACCCCATTTTTCCTCCTTGCTCTATCCATATTTCCTCCACCTGATTTTCAGCAGTCACACCAAACCTATGAAAGGCTAACTTCAGAGTAATAAGCAGACAAAATCATATCTTAACTTGGAAGTAATTCTTGCTGAATCCAAACCTTTATGACATAGATGAGATTTTGTGGATTTTTTAATGGTCCAGCAAAATGCCAGAACTGACTGAGCTGAGGTGGCATTTTGGTTTGGGAAAACTTTTCACAAAAAAAAAAAAAAAAGAAACAAAACAAAAAGAAAGTTGAGGATAGTAAAGGTCCATTTTCTTTAAAAAAATTATAATTTCATCAATAGCAGAATGTTACAAATGGTGGTAATATACTACACTTACCATCAGTGAAAGCCTCTCCTTCTACTGGGTCTCCCTCTCCACTGCTGTAGGCTGCATATACTGAAACCCTGTATTTAGTCTCAGGCTCCAAGCCTTCTATCACAGCATCCACTGTATTTCCAGGGACTCTCTTCTCTCCCATGGTATCATCATAAAGTGATTTCCATATTATCCTATAATGGTTAACTGTTCCTGGAGCTGGTGTCCATGATAACCCAACTGTAGTGTCAGTTATATCTGTAGTAACCAAATTATGTGGTGAACCGCGTTCTGCAAGAAAGAAAACAGCAAATTGTCTCTTAAATACAAATGGAAAAAGTTAGGAAAGTACAAATGTGAAAGTCACATAATCTTAAGAGCTAAACCAAACTTTTCCCATCAATATTATTTTCAATAACATACAATTGTAGTTCCAAGAGAAAATAGATGAATGTTTCAACAGAATGCTTAAAGCTAACTTTAGACTATACATGATCCTATCCTTACCATGTAAGATACTTAGCAGTCATGCTTTAGAATATGCAAAATAAAAATGGCAGTATTCAAAGAGTTGGATTGAAACCAGCATTTAAATGTGGTGCAGCTCACTTAGGTAAGTTTTAATTCTCAAAAAAAAGATTTTATTTCATTCATTCATCTTCATTGTTATGTGTGTAACTTTTTTTCTAGGGTTAAATAATGGAGACTTTTACGGAATTACAGAATCACAGAATCTGCTGAGTTGGAAGAGACCCAAAAGGATCACCAAGTCCAACTCCCAGCCCTGCACAGCACCATTCCCAGGAGTCACGCTATGTGCCTGAGAGCATTGTCCAAACACTTCTTGAACTCTGTCAGGCTGGTGCTGTGACCACTTCCATGGGGAGCCTGTTCCAGTGCCCAAACACCCTCTGGATGAAGAACCTTTTCCTGATATCCAACCTAAACCTCCCCTGACACAACTTCAGGCCACTTCCTTGGTCCTGTCACTGGTTACCACAGAAAAGAGATCAGTGTCTGCCCCTTTCTTCCCTCTCATATTCAAATTTCCACAAACCAGGACCCTCAGGGGGTGCCTTTCCATTGCACTGCTTTCCAGCATCTCATTCCCTGCTCTGTGCATACATCCAGGGCTGCCCCATCCCAGATGCAGAATCTGGCACTTTCCTTTATTAAACTTCATATGATTGGTGATTTCCCAGTCCTCTTATCAGTCAGAGTCCTTTCTCTGACAACTTTATTTTCTTATTTATTAGTACTAGTATCTTCCAGAGTCCCACTTACCAGATCAGCTATTTAATTTTATGTTCACAACTAATTTGCAGTGTGTTTACATCATGCCACGCTTACTGTAGAAAACACTCTCCATCTTTCTGTTCATAAAATCTGTACCTCCTTCCTCCCTGTAGTTTGTTTCAGCCAGCATGGAACAAAGGAAGCAGCTCATTAGTCTGTGAAATCCGGTTGTCAGCCAGATATGTGAGTCTCACCTAACACACCAGAGTAATTCCTCTGCTTAAAAGTGAAACTCATTGGTCTAAAGCGGTGCAGTGAAAGGAATGCCTCTGTTTAACATTTAATGTACATTTATAACATATGTTCAATTTTCCTGTTGCAATGGCTTGCTTTTGATGGCAGGAAAGGAGCACTAACTGGTGGATTTAGTGCAACAGCCTCACCATAGCAAAATCTGCAAAAGGGCTCTATGAAACCAGATCCACAGAGACAAAGGAGCACTCAATTCTTTGGTGTGTATTCTCTGTGGGATTTCTCACTGTACAGGATATTCCTGAGAAACTCCTGCTTAGCAAGAGGACTTAAACACTTGGGGTGGCCTCATGGCATCACAGTTAAGTTTTACCCTTACTGATAAAAATATATCCCTATACTAATCCATAGCAGCCCCAGGACCAGTACCAAAATTCTTTGAACACAGAGGAATTCAATACCTATCCAATTTCCACTACTTAGTCTCATTGCAAGAACAGACCTCACTACATTCAGAAGGCTGAAGCAGTTTCAGGCTGAGCAACAAGTTGCTCAGAGTGATATGCTGAGTTTTTACTTTTCATATTCATTCGTCTTTTACTTCCACCAAAATCTGCAACATTTCCAAACACAATCCCACTGGAGCAGACAAGATTTTCTGTAGAAAGTTTTGGTTTAGAAACATCTCATTGCCAGTGCAACTTCATTAAAAGTGAGTCAACTAATCACACTTGGCTTAATGATGAATAGAAATTAACATCAACCTATCAAAGATTCACCAGCTACGCAGAGTACAGAATCAGAGGGTACCACAACATTCATGAAGATGACTCTCAAATATAGCTAACAGAACATGTGTTGTGGGGGGTTTCTGATTTTAATTCAGTCTTAGGGCCATTCCATCAGGCTTTTCTGGAGACAGTTCTTTTTCCATCCTAACTCTGCATCAGTTCTTACAGTTGTACCCTTCAAACTGATTTTTAGCCTCACAAAGTAAATTACCACAATTTATGGCACCTTCTCTTCAAAAAAAAAAGGTTAAGATACAGAGGGTTTGGTAAAGTTCACTTATCATTTCACAACAGTGATTGCATATACTGAAAAAGTTATAGTGAAAAGGCCTGATTCAGCTCATGCTTCACGAAGTCTCACCGAATTCAGTGACTGCATTAAATGAAAGCCAGGGCAGAATCTTAACTCCAAATAACAATTTTCCTGGAAGCCTGAAGAAAAGATTTGCCTTCAAAAGTAAATTACACCAATTTTTCTGTCTGCTCTTAAGCTCCTACTCTCAAATCTTGGCTTTTTCATACAATAAAAAAAATATTAAAGCAATCCAAATGGAAAAAATATGGAAAACCTAACTTGATAGAATGCACAGATGTCTCACAAAAAAACCCTTTCTTTCCATATTTTAATGTAATATAAATATACAAGTCACTTTATTTTGGCTACTTTAAATCATGGCTCTGCCACAACATGATTTCAGTATTAAAGTATCTGCTACCACAGCACAATTTTTTGCAAGTCTACCCTTGGATACTACAGCTAATGATATATGTTGGAAATACTGCTAAAATAACTTCTTATTTAAAACCCTTATTGATTAAGTCATTATTGAGGTCATTAAATAACAGAGGAAAATAATTTGTTTGGAATGGACTATAATGAACAGCATTTACTGTAATGTTTTAGTTCTGAAAGAAATATTCTTTGGAACTAAATGTCTTTTTTATAAGGCAAGGTAAAAGAGGGAAAAGGAACTGGGATTTTTACCAAACCACTAGAACTAGACGGAAAATTTTTACTTCAAATAGTTGGAAACTGCTGACAAGACAACTTACCTACTAAGGGAAATTAGACTTTTTATATGTTACACTGCAACTGAGAACATTTCTTTAACATAACACACTAACTTGATTTGCACCTCACATGTGAGGTGGAAGTTCACTCACAGCTTTTTTCTGCTTCACTTGATCTCCCACAAGTGGGGTTTTTTTTATTTATTATTCGAGGAACAGCTATGTTTAAGATGCAGCCCAACTGTATGTCTTAAACTATTAAGACTCCATGAAATATTATCAAAGCTGCTACACTCAGAGTCAAGAAACACATTTATGCTCCACAATAACACTGGTATAAATGTGGTCACTAGCAAATATACAATGAGACCTATGAAATATTCTTCCCTTGGATTAAAACAAAATACCTGGGTAACTTGCTTACATTTCATATACACACAAAAATCTACAACTGTAACATCTGAACACTCATTTTTCTCCTTTGGTCAATGTGTTCAGAAATGCTTATTGAGCATCCACTTTTTGTCTGCTTGTTTAAACAGGATGGATAAGGAGCATGAAGACAATGCACATCATAAGAAGGAAAAGTGCTGGCTGGCTGGGTTGCAAGTAGGTATCAAAAGACTCCAGCTTTTTCTTGACTTGAAATGGAATCTAATGTATGTTCATCACTTCATACATCGGCAAACAAGGATGGAGTTGGATTTTTAAAATTATTCCATAACAGTCATGAGGTCCTATGATGCTCTGGAGCACCAAACCAGCTGGTGTAAGCACAGCTGTAAGCCATAGTGAGTGCGTACGCAGGAAAACAAAGTGCTTGCATGGACAGGTCAAACCCCTGCCTGGGAGAGCAAGCAAGTCACCAGCGTCAGGCTGTCAGATCCACTTTGACAGTTTTTAGCTCAGAGAACTTTTCACTCCCTACAGTCCCTTGTACATCACTATTGCTTAGAGCAGACACACTCTCAAAAATTCACTTCATGACTTTCAGTCAGGTGCTTTTATACCCTCTTCTGGACTTCTGAAATGTCCAGTTTCCATATTAAGTTTTTCCACTGTAGTGTGCCAGAGACACAATATGATATTAAAGCAGTTTCCCTCTGTCCACTTGGCTTACTTTCCATAGCTCTCCAGCAATCACTGTTGTTATTGAACACAAGACTGAATCAGCTAAAATTAAAATGTTGACATTCATAAAAATCAAATGTCCTTATTCAAAAGGCCTTTCCCCTCAGAGACATTTACACAATTCCAGCTCATCTCTGTGGGATTTTCACATGCAATTTGGGCCCAAAGTTTAAACAGCTTTCTGTATGTATTTTTTAAAGCCAGGTTTCAAAATCAATCTGCAGTGGTAAATTTTGTGCAAAGCCATGTTTCATTTAAGTTAAACATAGGATTTCTGTAAGCCAGCATCCTAAAATGTCAGAATCAACTAAATAAGCCTTCACTTGCAGTGGCATATACCAAAATGTTCTGGCCTGAGTCCTGCCTTGTTTACAATAGGCAAAAATCAGGAGTATCCCATTGTGTCAGCAGGATACAGCCAAGGATCCAAGTGTATGCATCAGATGAGATGACAGCAGAATCACTTCAGTGTTACTCTAATGGTCAAACTCTCCTCAGCATTGGAGGAAGCAGTCACTTGGGTGGGCCGATATCCCTCCCTCCAAGCCATAAAGTGGTTAGAAACCAGCCCTCAGGCAAGTAGAGAGGGGATGTGGGCATGGTGCGGGGGATAGCCAAAGACTTACTACGCAGAGGCATCCTCACATGTCCCCATTAGAGCAGATTTCTTCTCTTCTGCAGAAAGGCAAGAAGATGCCAACCAGGAGACTTCTAACCTAAAACAGGGGGACTTTGGCCAGAGAACTCCTGAGTCCCTGATCTAGGATAATGCCAATAGGTGTTCACATTCAGTCCCTTTAATATTCCATCTGTGTTTTCCAAGTTATTCAGTTAACACTGTGTAGAAATATCTTCTTATTATTCACTCAACCTTCCCTCTTGGGTCTTTTTTCTGATACATATTTCATTTCCTAGATAAAACTAAGATAATTTTCCACAGATTACCAAGTCAGTTTCAAATGTCACACTCAAAAATCTTGGAATGTATAATTTTAAAAACGCATGATACAGCATTAAATCTCCTGAGGACACTGAGTCCTTGTTTCTGTCAGGATGGAAGCAGCACTACGCAGTCTGACCATTACGTAAAGTCGCTGTGATATGCTAAAAACCTCATTGTAAGAAAATGTCATTTGAATTTGTATTATTCTGCCTGTAGGAGGTCATTCATTTCTAAAGCATTCTTATGTTACTACAGAAACAGCGAAAAGGAATCATTTATTTACCAAAGTACTGCTATCCATTTTCTGACCAAAAAAGAGCCCACCTCCAAAATCCCCAAACCTAAACTATAAGAAACATATACATCAGAAAATCACTTCAAACTGAAAATGACACAGTCATGACAACTTTTTTTTCATATATTGCTTTAGTACAGCTTAATTCTCTCAACACAAATAGCTACTCCTCAAACAGGATGGAAGGTTTGGGCCCTGTATCACCGAAACAAAGATTCTCTTCCTAAAGCAGAAGACACAATGACATAATTATCTCTCAGATTTATCTCCTGAATGTAATACAATATGCCTCTTTTTGCTTATTCTATAAAGCACAAAGATAAGAAACAAAATGGGCTGACACCTCTGCTAATGGAGACCAGCAACCTCATATATGTCAAAATAACTTTGTCCTTTTTTACCAACAGTGTGTCTAGCCTAGGATCTTCACTGAAATAAATGGAAATACTTGGAAATTTCTCGCTGCAAGCAAGATGGAAATCTGATCACTGAATATTTTTTCTAAAAAAAAGTAAAAATAAACCACCCTTTTTTCTAAATTTCTCTGAAATTCATATTTAAAAGTGTAATGACTTCCCTGATTACAGTTACTCAAATATTCTTAAAACTTTTCTGAAAACCATATAGCTGCCAGCAAAAGGACACATAAACCAGATCTTCTGCTTTCAAGCTTTTTGGACATTTATTAGGATTAAGCATTTCTGTATAGATTGCTTAATCTAGCAATGAATTTGTTATTCTTTAAAACAACTGCAAATTATGAAAGTTAATCTGTTTAGCAGCTAATGTACAGTATGTTCTTTTCATCTGACAGCATGCATTTGGGCAGAAAATCAAATTCTTGCCAGACTTAAAACCACTTCTCTTATTAAAAAACAGATTAGAAAAACAGTAGCTCTCACAAACTGCTCGCTGTCTGCTGCATTTAGACTCACCGCCCTCTCCGTGTTTCTCACTGTACTTTATTTCTGGTGTATGATGTCTTGGATAAAGATCATATGATCCCAAGAAATATCGAAAGCCAAATGGTTTGTTTGGCGTGTTTGGAGATGAGAGAAAGACTTTTCCCTAAGACATTCCATGGGTGTTTCTTGCTTGTTCTTCAAACTGTTATTACATAACATCAAATATAACAATTAGTGCAAATTTGTTTAGTTTCCCCAGCTGTCACAAGCCCTGTTCCACTGCAAGGCAAATGGCAGCCTGCACTGATTTAATTTACTTCAGCAGTTTCAACAACTTTGTGTGAGCTGAGGAGAATCATAGCCAAAAAAGTATGTCTGAGGAAAATTTTTCCATGGCACCTTTATAGAAGTGCTCCAACCAAAGCTGCCCAGTGATGGATCGCCATGCACTTTTGAAAGTGAGAGAATAAAAGTGGAGAGTTTTCTACAGCACATATTTTGCACATGCAGTTATATTTAAAGCAGTATGAAATATAAAGCTCCAGAATTTTCACCTCTGGATGGTACTTTATAACTGTAGACAAAATCAGCCAGTGACTGAAAGAGGTCATATAAAAGATGAGAATGCTGTAAGTTTCCTAAAATCTGGATTACTGAAGAAGGAAAGCACACTCCTTCAAGAAAGGGGCAAATACGTTGTTTCCCTTTTCCTGCTTCAAAAACACCAAAAAAGAGAAATAAATCCATTCTCTCTGAATAACCATTACCTGGTAATGGAACAGCACTCTCAGAAATGAGTCATTTTCTGATTACTCATTTGCTAAACTCTCTACACTTTGTTGTCTATGAACAGTTCATAAAATGTTGATCCTCTGGCATGTGTTTATCTTTGGGCTGGACCAGAGAGCTATGCAAACAGTTTATAAAAGAGATTATCTACAGTTACTTGGGGGAATATTTGCCATCTCTGTTTTATGCAGAGAAACAATAAGGGCAAGCGTATGCTTAGCAAAAAGAAAAACACAAGGAGAAACTGAGATTACCCAGATGGTAAATGATATCAAGTACACAGAATGATTTCTGCGTTTCTGTGGATTAATTTTCCTGCAAATCCTGAAACAAGCAAGCAACTTCAAACTGAAAAATTACCATGCAGAGCAAAGAAGAGGAAGAGGGGGCAAATTGTAACTGCTCCAAAATACTTTGGAGATAACAAACATAACTGAAGGGCCTTCAATGAATGCCTGGGCAGACATGTCTGTGTAGATCACGTTAGAGGGGTCTAAAACTTCCTCAGGTTTTTCCTCTCGTCTGAAGGATACTCTTGTCTTAGAGTAACTGCCCATGTGGATTCTCCTACTACATGCAGAACAAATTAAATCATTACTGAAAGCAGGAAGAATGTTTGCCTACATTCTTAATCACAGGAGACCATTTAGTTGTTCAGTAAAATTCCATAAACATCTGAGAGTTTGGATTTTTCATTTCCTGCAACTTGACTATAAGATAGTTGGAGAAGGTCCTGTATCCAGCTCCTCTTTTCTCACTTTCCTATTAGTGCTGAAATCTTCTCTACACCCAAACTGATTCCTCTTAGGCTACATATCAATTCCATGAACTAGCAACTATCCCAGTTTGAAAGGCAATCTCAAGCCTAGTTCCTGATATGATGAGCAACTATGGCACCACTGACTGAATAGGTTTGGTGAGAATTCATACGGTGAAGACATCAAGTAAGCCCCATAGGGATTCCTGATACAGGAAAATACTTAAGTGCTCAGCCTTTCTGGATTGTTGGCAATGAAAAACACACACCAAACTATTTTGTTTCTCAGACACCACGGCTCATGGAAAAACTAACTGAAATACTAAACACTTTTTTATGCTTCCTTAGCTTTTTTGTCATTACTGTTGATAAGTTTATTTCTCCAGAAGTTAAGACCTGTCATATTTCCAGCCTCAGTCAGACAAGTTATTTCAGCTACTCATTACACAGTGAAGTATTCACTTCACTGACCTGTGTAACTTTTCATCCTGGTCCAACCATATTTATTTTAGTTTCACAGGCAGCATGACATCTCTTTTCATGTAGATTTCTATACTGAGCTTTGAAATTTGAATGTTACCCTTCAGTTCCAAAATTGCAACCCTTTTCTTCATAATTGTCTGTGTTCAATGATTTCATTTTATCCTTCAATGAGGTAAGAGGAGACCATTTGTTTTATATGCTACAACAAATATTCTGAAATCCTTTCGTACTATTAGTCAGAGAGTCTTTTAAAATATCTACCACTATGTACAAAGAGTCCTGGCTAACTTCAAGTACTTTTATTGCCCCATAAAACTTCAGATATGCTGATTACTGAAATACATGGTAGATGTTCCATGAGGAAATATGATGAATTAGACTTCTGATGCCATGCAAAAAGAAATTTGTATTTTGTTCTTTCCCTTTGATCACCCTGTAAGGACTGACATCTCTACGATGCTCTTAGTAACAGTTTATCTAACCAAGAAAATTTAAGAGACAGTTTTAATATGAAGAGTAATGTTTTCTGAAGAGCACCCTGATAGGATTTTCAGATCCATCTGAATCTTCAAAGAATTTACACTTGAGACATAAAGTTATACATGTCAAAATGGTAAATAATTTTTAATTTGGTTTCCTCCCAGCTAAAGAGCTGAATAAAAAGTCATTCAGTTGAGTGGTAGGATGCTCCTTTATTCGTATTTATCCTGAGAAAAAATCTGTCACAGAATTTTTAAAGCAATGTTTTAATTCAGTTGCTTAGAGCAAAATTTCTTACAGGAATGCTTCTGTGACCTTTTAAGTCCAACACTCATTTTAAGCTTTGTCTGGTTGCATATAAGCCTATTCCTAAGACAGAGGCAAATATTCTTTTAAATTATTTGGCACTTTAACCAATATTGAGAATGTTTTTCTTCTTATTAAAAATTTAGCAATGCAGAAAGTCCAAATAAGAATCAGACCCCTCAAGAGGGATACAGGGCAGGGAGCACTGAAAGGACAAGTCAGTCTATACCTGAGACTGAATTCTGTTTTTCTGATGACTTTGTCAGTTTTCTGATGATTTTGTCAAATTTCTGATGATTATCTGAATCTTTTGGATTCTACTGTATTTCATTCACTGCTCTCTCTAGGATGTGTTTTAACTGAAGCTCTAGGCAGTGCCCTAAAAGACTTTTCTTTTGCTCAAGTTTTATGTTAGGATAAAAAGCTAAGCTTACTTTTTGAATTTGAAACAAACTTGATCTCTCCACATCTCAATGTTAATAAAGGAGCTCTTCTAAGTTTACTGCAAATATAGTCAATGAAAATGTTTCCACCCAATGTAAACAGTTAACTTGGTCAACCCTTTACTAAAATTTGAGGTATGTCCCTAAGGAAGTGAACAATTCAGTCTGTTTAATAGTGAGACAGAGGCCTCTCTAGATTTGCAAAGGAAGCCTGAGGCATTCCTCTATCCACTGATAGCACAGAGAAAAATGATGCAGGGCTGTCAGGTTCCTACATCTACTTGGGATCCAGTCTGTTTTTGCTCTGAGAGTGAAATTTGCATTCCTGGATAGACAGTGGCTCATGTTCAGTGGAAAGAATAAAGGAGACTCTTGCCCAGTATACTCCGCTGTTTTGGGAACCTGCTGGGGTGTGGAGATGAATTCAAACCCTCCCACACAGGGCAAAGTCTACATTTTCACCCTCCCTCTTCCTTCCAAAAAAGTCTTAGACCTAGGAAGTGGCAGCACCACCACCAACAGGGAAGTTCATTAGGTCCTGATCATCTCTGGCTTTTCTGGAGGATATGGGCAGAATATTGATACCTGATCTCATTTACCTGGATCTCAGCAATGTTCTAGGCAGGAGACAGGCTCTTTTCTCCTACAAAAGGAGCCTTTTGGACTTTGCATGGGTAGAGAAAGCAAGGAAGTTAGGAAACTTTCAGTATGATATGCAAGGTGCCTGATTCTCTGATGGCTGCATCCTGTCTCAGTGTAAGCAGGTCTTAGGTAGTGGGACAAGCAGGCATTTGGTGTCTAGAGCTCTCACTTACTCCTTGTATAGTCAGTGGACACAGAAATGCTCATTTGAAGGAAAAATGAGATCTCAGATGGACTATTTGCCTACTGGAAATATTTGCCTTTCTTCATCAACTGCAGAAGAATCCTAGAGAATCCATGCTGCAAATGGCAGTGTTCAAACAAGTGCCTAAATTTTAGTAGGAAGAATTCAGCACATTGGTGAATCATTGGAACTGATTTTTTCATTATTTTATTTTACATTTTCCTATTTAAAATAGGTTTTCTGGATTGTTTCCCAACCTATGTCATAAACAAAAAGCTAAATTTATGGAGAAACTGAGAATCAAGTATATTCCTACTGTAACTTGATTAGCAACAATGGACAAGTCTTAATTCCACATAATTCATCCATAAGATGTTTTCAAGTGTGGTGCCTACACAGCTATAGTACCAGATTTTCAGTCATCCCTGGCCAGAGTCACCTTCCTTTCAAGGCCTACGAGGCAGCTTTCCCTATCCTCTGACAGTCTACAGATGACACTGAGAATGCTCACAGAGAATTAGTCTGGAAAATTCTCTGCTCAAAGTCAGAGAAAGAGCAGCCTCCCCTCCTTGTAAGAAAATCTTTGGGTCTGACTTATGCTTTTGCCAGCATTCTGTTTATGCTCAGCTCCAGGCTCTTAGTTAGAAGTGGGATTTGACCCATTATCTGTAGGCCTAAGACTTTGTGTTTTTTCTCTGATGCAAAAATGGCCCCTGAACATCTTTCAGTCTCAGTACTGTAGAAATGCTGCAAATTTTCAAATGGATGAGATACTTTAACCTCATTAATTAATCCTGTTACATTAAGAACAATATGCCACTAAAACTACTTGGAAGATGATGATTAGACAAAATATTTAATGGAGGCTGGTGTGGAAGTACAGTCAGTTTTGGTTGGTGTTTCTGGCAGTAGCTTTTTCAAGAGACACAGAGTCCCCTCCACAACCAGTGATTTAACCCACTTTTTTCTTTGAGAACAGTAGGTTTGGAAAGCCCATATAAAGTAGGAGAGTGTCTTTATGTCTATTTTTCATTCACATATTTACTTCTACAGAAAACTTGGGAAGACACTTTAAGACACCATAAACACCAGTCAGACAATGAATGACTGCACAAAAACAATAAATAATTACCTTCAAGTGTTTCTCCCTCTCCGGAAAGGGCGTCTCCTGCTCCAGAGGCATACAAGGCAGACACAGTCAGTGTATACCTAGTGGCTTGGTCCAAGCCTTTCAGCACTTTAGAGGTGGTGTCACCTTTCACAGTCACTTCCTTAGTTTCACCTCCTGTGACTGGAGTGTACGTTATAAAGTACTGCTGCACCTTGCCAGGAGCAGCACTCCAAGACAGCTTCATTGTTGATGTCGTAGCATCAGAAACTCTCAAATTTCTTGGATTTCCTCGGACTGCACATGTCAAAAGATTTTGGAAACAAGTTGAAGCAAGCCTAATTTCTTGGTTTATCTGTTAGGTTACCACTACATAGGGTTTTATGCTAAAAAATAATTCCTCAGTATGCTGCACCAATGCTGCTACAGTGTACCCTTAGTGTAATCAGGACTGTACAATCCTATCCCCACCCTCCTTAGGTAAAAATGCCCAATAAAATCAACTTAATTTTTTTTCCCTGTTAAAGCAGGCTCAGTCCTGGAGCACTTATACATACTAGCACCTAAGGATATGCTCAGATTCAACAAAGATCCATGTTGAAGTCACTGTCTTCAGAATCAAGTCAAAGATGACAAATGATATGTGAAATTAACATATTTTGGTTTACTAAAGAGGTCTTTTTGATGGTAACTTTCATGGGCCAGTGAAATTTCAACAATGATCAGGACATTCGTACTCTCTGTACTCTCTGGATTTAGTTAAATAAGGCACGATACATGTTAAAGGATCATGCATTTTCACATACATTAAATCTACAGTGATAACTTGAGAAAATGAAATGTTTCATCAATTCCTTGCTAAACATTCAGCACAAAGTGCAAGCAGGGTCCGAATTTGCTCAAAAGGTATATAAGGTATATAATTTATATCATTGACCATATGAAGAATCATGGGGACAATTAATTAAAACATTCGAGTAGATTCTTCGCCCAATTTACCTTGCCATATCAGGTTCAAGATACTGTATTTTAAAATTAAATATTGCAATTTTGATAAATTCTATTGTCTCAAGTTATCTCTTAGCTAGGCTTGGGCAATGTTATAACTGTGTTCATCTAGGATGATACATATGGACTGTATGGTTTATTCTCTTTTCAGTATGAATATGTCAACATGCAGCAAGTTTTTCTCATGCTTACTGTGTTAACAGCATTGATCATGTACCTTCATCAGTTTTTGCATATCCATTCAATGAATTCCCAGGCCCAGACTGATACTCAGGAATAACAGACACTTCATATCTTGTATCTTGGATCAAATTCTGCAGAGTAGTTGATCTATCATTTGCTGAGACAGTCACTTGTCTCCTTTCTCCTCCAGTAAGTGGTCTATAAACAAGCCTGTACCGTAGGACATTTCCTGGAGCTGGAGTCCAACCAACTACAAAGCTATCAGTAGTTTCATCTGTTATCCTTAAGTTTCGAGGAGCACCTTTAACTACAAAGAATATACACATGTCAGTTGTAAATATTTGCCTTTAGTGAAGCAGTATCCAAAGCAAAACCAAGCCAACCATTCTGTTAGCTCATCCAGTTTTACCAAAACTGTTTATATTGCCCTCCCATTGCTTTAGGATACACACACCTTTAGTCATTTCTGAAAATTTAGGGTCAGAGTTACATTCAGCAGTGGAACAAAGTTGTCCCCAAAAGTACATTCATCCCAGTTTATACAACTGCTTCTGAAACTTAAGACAGTCTGACTGTGTTTAGCGGTAACAGTAGAACTGAACTGTGTAAAGAAACATTTGGGCATAGTGAGGAAACTTCTTAACAAAACAAATAGTATAATTTTCCTTGCTGTGGCCATTTGCTTCTGCACCACTTCCATTTACAGGTGTTTGTCAGATACACCTGACTACATACAGGCAGCTATCCTATTTGAAAGAACAAACAAAGAAAAACAAAAAAAAAAACCCACCAAACCAATTCTATTTCTTTGACTATTTCAAACCAAAAATATATTCATTGCAATATGAGTTGCATCTAATGTTTAAAGAAGGTTTCTGAATTTAGTCTCTAACTCAAAGAAATAGTTTTTTATCCTAGAAACTAAAGAAAAACTGTGGTGAATTCTTTAACCTAGCCTGGTCCTTGAAAAAAGACACAGCAGTTCAGATGAACTCAGTGGGCACATGAAACAAGACTTGACTCTTCCAACAGACATAAAGATCTGCTGTACTACACACTGCTTGGCAATATGTAGCATTGTCACTTAGGGAAAAAAAGTTCTGTTTTTTTGTTGTTGACTATCTATATTCCATAAGTATTGTTCTTCAAAGTTAAGAGTGAAGTAACTAATCCTAGTTTTAAAAAAAGAAACTTGCTTTCTGTTAATCAGAAACGCAATACTCAACTTCAAATCCTTTAAAAGCCTGAAACCAAAGTTAATTGCCAAGAAAGCCATCTGGCTCAAACTGTTAGCTAGATCTGCATGGAGAGCTGCTGATGTTTACGTGACCGTAGAAGAACTCTGTCTTCTCAGACGTGCTGGGATATCATCAGATCACAATGTTAACAATTATTTAAGGTAGTATCAGTTACAAATGGGAAGACAGATTATTTTTATTAAAGCTTTTTCTTCTGTCCCTTACGCATACAAGCTCCATGTTCTATCAGTCAAGAGTTTTTCTGTTTTCCTAAGGGAAAATTATGTGTGGCCAAAATATTCTGACTGGTACAGTCATGGAAATGTGCACACTGACAATGAAACCTGTATCTTCCAAACTTAACATCCAAGCTAAGCTATTTTATAAGTGTTTATTTCTATCAGTCTTAAGAGGAATGAGCAATTAACAAATCTTCATGCTGTTTCTTTTGCTCCCTTGGAACCATTTATGTCACCAAAGGTCACAAATGACAGCATGGAATAATGAAAAAAAGTAGATCGATATTTTTAAAAGCATGATTTAGAGTAGACTGAGTATTCAACTACTGGAATAGAAAATCAAATCTACTGTCATGCTGTTCTTTTCAATCAGGAGAAATGCATTATGGCAACTCCATCATGAAAAATTAAAGCTACCATGCTTAAATTTACAGCCATTGATCACATAAAACACATATTGACATCAATGGCAGTTTTGAATCAGTTGTTGGATCAGACCAAGGAATTTCTGATAAAAAACCCAGTTAACCAAAACTCAAGCTCCTTTAAGCCTATTGTATGTAAACCAAAACTTCTGATAGTGTTAAATTATATGTAGACATAGCAAATTGCATAGGCACACATTTGTCTTTAAATGCATCTAAGTCAACATGCATTCCTGCATCAGTCATAATTATTAAATAGAGTAGAATAGAACAGAAGAGCTCAGTTGGAAAGGATCTACAATTTTCATCTAGTTCAACTTGAGTCTATATTGACAATAATTCATGCCACCGAATTTAATATTGAGAACACACTACTTCATTTGAAAGGAGGCCACTGCAGAAACACAGCATCCATCCAACGTTCAGGAAAAATAAAGTCCAATCTTGGCAGCTTAATGGTTGCATATAATTGGAATTTTAAATCTTTACTGAATGCATTGAGATACAATAATGTTTATTCTCATCCTGCATGGCAGTACAGCTCCTCAGCCTTATTTGGCTGTTCTTCATTTCCTCATTTACCCATCCTCCAGCTAAGCAAATTCTTATTTGAACATATGACTCCCTTGTGTCTGAGAATAATGAGAATCCTACCTTCTAAGGTGGTTTCCTCTCCATCCAAGGGAGGGCCATCACCATCTTCATATTCAGAAATCACACTGACTGTGTAAGTAGTTTCAGGTAGTAAGTTGGTGAGAACTGAGCTAGTACTTGAAGCTGGCACTGAAACAATGAATTCATCTCCACCGACTGCTACTTTATATTTAATGAGATAGGACAAAACCTCTGATCCTGCTGGAGACCAGCTCACTTTGAAACTCTCTGATGTTATGTCAGAAAAGACCATGTTCTTTGCAGGTACATAAGCTGTATGGAAATAAAAATGCACATGTGAGGCATACTTGCCAGATATGTTAAACACAAAATTTCTAAAATAAATAATAAATGTTCCTCAATAATTTGATTTATTCTAATTGAATAGATATTTCGTTGCATGTGCACAGTGTCTGTTTTCTATATTTGCTTATATCTATCAAATTTCAAGAAGATCATATCTAGGTTGCCTAAAATCTTTCAACAGTGAATAGAAGCACCAACTCTAGATCAAATGAAAATGGTCCATCTAGAAAAAAATGTGTTTATGAAAACTTAATTTAGAATCTGATGATCAAGTTGGGTTTCCTATTTCATATGTCCGATGAACAGCAATAACATAACGTTCTCAATGAAAACTAAAAATTGTTGTGATTTTTTTCAGATCTAGATTAGAAGTAAGACAAAATAAAAACCAATATTTTTTCAGGAATGAGGTCAAAGGGGAAACAAGGAATTTTACATGAGGCACAAACACAAATCTGACATCCCGGGCTTGTTTTGGTTGGCCTAGTCAGCCTAACAGTGGGGATCTTAAAACTGTTTGAGCCCTCTAAAACAAAGGCTGCTTTACTGGTTTGTTCCTCAAAGCTATCCTGAAACAAAAGAATTAGTTTTAAAGACAGTGGGGCTTTCAACACTGGGGATCCTTCAATGTTAGTGTCCTACTAAACATAGGTAGGGACACTGTGGATCCAATTAATCATAAGTAACTTTATCTGACTAAAAGCTGGCCATTTAGAAATCTTTTGAATGTTAAACATTATCTATGCTGGCCTAATTTGGATGCATGTGAAGACTTTCATGTGCTACTTCATTTCAGTCTTTGCAGTTAGATTGCAATCACTACCACCTAGCATCTGCTGTCTCAAGCTGTCTTGCCTAAGCCCGTTTCAGAGGGCCATTAATTTTACCCTAAAATTAATTAAATTGCCCTCTAGAGTGCTGGAATTACTTTGTTGCCTTTGAACACCTAAAAGACAAGCTTAGACTTGTCACCTCATTTTGTAGAGCTAAAAAAAGAATGTCCTGGTAACATTTTACCCAAGACATTGAGTGCAAAAGCAGAGCCTATCCACTAAGGTCATTCCAATAGACACGCATTTTATTAGCTTTTTAGATACCTAGCAGAGTTGGGGGAAAAAAATTCTCCAATAGTTTTTTCATTTCCATTTATCCACTAATTTCAACTGTTGCTTTTAATATGTTTGAAAATGAGCAGCAAATTCCCAGTTATTAAAATTGTCATTTGTTTATGGCCAATTTCATCAAAATAAATTCTTTAGTTAACTATAAGCACAAAACTGGTTCAGATCCTTTTGTCATTACATTTTCTGCATTCCTGTAAGTAATAGCAGTTACTTACATTTTCTCCTTATAGCAGCCAGTTCCTGCTCAATTCGTAGGCAGACAGATTGTGTAAGTTCAAACGATATTCTTTGAAAAGCATCAAAATCTTCCACTGTGTAAACATGGGTTTCCGCAGGAGGTGATGCAATTGCTTCCAACTCTGTACGCACTGCATCCTTCACACCAACTGCAAATATTTCTACATCTGCATCCCTCAGCTTTATTGCAGGTTCTTTAAAAGCATCTGACGATTTTCCATCAGTGATAAGAATCATGACTCTCGGCACATTTGGTCTTGATCCTTTGCTGGTAACAAATACTTTCTCCCTCACATACGTCATTGCTTTGCCTGTGTTGGTAGATCCACCTCTGTAGGGGAAGGTGTTAATAGCCTGAATTATGTCTTCCACTCTGTTGTATCTGTTCAAAGAAAACTCCATATGGGGATCTCTGCTATACTGGACAAGACTTATCTGTACTTTTCGAGGTGATATCTCAAAGCTTTTAACTAACACTTCCAAAAAGGCTCTTACTTTTACAAAATTGGCAATACCAATGCTGTAGGAACCATCCACTAAAAACACAACATCAGCTTTTACATCCACACCACGTGAGCATTCTGCAAAGAAAAAGAATAACCATTGTAAACAGATTTTCAATAACCACATAGCATTACAATCACATCTGTAGTTCATGTATTACACAACTGCTTATAAACATAACAAACTATGCTAAGCAAAGCTTTTTCTCAAAAACAATAAAGGTATGATATTAAAACATGCATCAGAGATTTCATCAATGAAAAGCTACAATTTGAAAATAAGGTAGTGTCTCCAAACTCACCCACTTGAACTTTTACTTGTTGTGTTTTTTCCATTATTGTTATTGGCTCACTGGGGGTCAGTCCTTTCATTGCATAAACATTAATTTGATATTCTGTGTCTGGAGAGAGATCTTTAACATTCAGAGCAGTAGTCTGAGGGCCCACACTCAGTACATGTTGTTTTCCCCCAGCTATCATTGGAATGAACTGCAGACGATAGCCAGTTATTTGGCTTGTGGATGGATCCCAAGTGATTCTAACAGACTTTGAGGAGATCTGAGTGGCCACCAGATTTGAAGGAGGCTCCACCACTGAAAGAAATCAAAAGCAAACCCAGAATATTAGTTACAATTATAAACATATTTTCTTAAGAGGTTTTTTTTCTGGAATAAGTTTCGTTATCTTTGCTTGATCTTTAATAAAAATCACTTTTTGGGGCTTTTTAAAGCATAAATAAACAGAAATGAATTACAGGACAGTCCAAATGAGACATCAGTGAGAGAGCAAAAATATGAACAATGCATTTATGGTCCCCTAGGTATAGCAGAAGTTCCAGGAGAAATGCTGCCCTGCTCTAAAACTGCTTCAACCAAAAGTGAAAGCTACACTCACAGAAACACAGTAGAAAGTGTGAAAAATGCAGAGTACTAGGACAGCAGAGTCATCTCTACTGCCATTTTTGTCAAAGAATAACTAGTTACTTAAAACCTTACAGGGCCAGAAAGCCTCAGTGATCCAGCTTCATGTCTTTGTTTTCCCCACATTCTTCAGTTTTCATGCTTTGGTTCTTAATCTATTACATATTCTGACCCTTCACCAAGCAGGTTTTTTCCTTTTAATACATTTTTCCACTGAAGTGATGCATGTGTCCAAACTCACTCTGATAACTGCATATCACTGTGCTGCCTTTGAAACAATGGAATAATGGAGCTATTCCAAATCTACATCACATACTCTGTTATCCTGCATTTAAAGACACAAAACTGAGACCAGTTGCAAATAAAGCAAAGGAAGTAGGGATAGCCTCTTCAATAGACATTGGAATAAACTGAAGCTATAAATACATTTTAATAAAGTGTCTCACCTTCTTCTCCACTAACCAGTTCACCTAGTTGTTCATCAACACCAGAGCACACTTGCAAGATAATTTCATTCTGTATATCCACAATTCCATCAAAATTAGCCACATTGAACACATGCTTCAGTGAAGGCTGAGATGCAATTAATTTGAGTTCCTTTGCATCTGCTGCTTTGATACCTAGAAGTTGCAATAGACAGGACTGTGTTAAGTAGCTATAAAATACAGACACCTGTGAATGTATTCATGGAGTATCAAAACATCCTGGGGTAAAGCTGAGTTTAAATTAGTTCTGCCTTCTGTCAGGATCAATAATCAAACTACAAAATAATGATTAATGCAATGAGGTGGCAGATGCACTTTTCAACCAGGGAAAATAATGTGGTATAAGTGAAGAATGAGGCCAAGGTTGAAACTATGCTAGTCAGTCATATTAATCTCCATTAGGAACTACGTAATTACTGTCAATTTAACACAACTGGTACGTTCCACTCTGGAGGGCAAAAATGACCCATTTCAAGGCATACACATGAAGAAGGGGCATAGTGAAATTCTTCGAACACACAGTCTGCGAAGCCTATAAATTAACTTTTTATGAAAGTTAATCTCTCAATCATTAGAAAAACTCAACATACCCAAGGAAAAAACTTCAACTCCTATGTTGCGAAGCTCTCTTGCAGGAATTTCTACATCATCTTGAGCTTTTCCATCAGTAATGACAATTGCTACTTTGGGAAAGCCTTTTCTTGCTCCAGCAGACTCAGTGAAGGTGTTTTGAACAAGGTAATCAATAGCCTCACCTAAAACCAACATCACAAGTTGTGTTTTATTAGACTTGCACAAACTAGGATTTAAAGCAAATTTGAACTATGACATGAAATGCTCAATAAACATCTATGTGGGAAATCTGTACCTGTCATGGTGTTGCCACCTTTGTAAGGTATCCTTTTAATTGCATCAATAAGATCACTTCTTCTGAAGTACTGATTTAAATTGAACTCTGTTCTTGTATCTGAACTGTACTGAACAACTCCAACTCTCGTCTTTTCTTCCCCAATGTCAAAAGCTGATACAAGGGCAACCATGAAGTCCAGAATATATCCAAAGTTATTTCTTCCTACACTCCATGAACCATCTACCAGGAAAACTAAATCTGTCATTGCACTTATGGAGCATTCTGGAACACAACAGGGAAAAAAAGAAACCAACTCTATTAGCAAATGAGCAATTGCATTCTTACAAATCAGAGAGAAATGTCTAATGGAAACTTAGTAGGTAAAAGCCAAAGCAAACAGATATTTAAAAGATTGGTCTTATCTGGGATATCATGCTTGGGGAAACATTATGCACCTAAGAACACCCGTATGGGTTTTCTAACGGCCATTATCAAAAGGGAACTGCTTTGAGACACCTCTCATGCTAATCCACAAGATCTGTTATGCCACAACAGATGAAAACACCCATATAAGTCTTTTTACAATGATTTGATGTTACAGAAAAAATTTGTTACCACTCGTGCCTTGCATCTTTATTTCCCGATTATAGCTGCACAGGCTCTTCTGCAAAGCCTTTTATCCACAGCACAACACTTTTCGTAAATAGGACCAAGACACTCATGGACTTGCTCAGGTTAGTTGCATGAAATCCTTAGTTTCAGTACCAACTTTGCACCTTAATCTTTCAATGCAGCTAATAAATTCCTTCTATCCCAGTCCCTAAACAAGTGTTCTTAGCTCTGCAGGTTAAATTACAGGCTAAATGTTTTACAGGCTAAATTTTTGGTAGGTAACACAGAAACGCAGTTTAACTTTGTGGGGTGCTAGAGCTAGATTTCAGGTAAGATAAATGTATAAGTTGAAAGGCAAAACACCTTACTTTGTAATTGAGCCTCAATGTTCTTTTCCTCTGGTATCCCTGGGCCGCCTGTCTGAACTATACAAAGCACAACATAGACAGAATTAATGGGGGAAATAGGGTTAAATTTTTAAACATCAGAGGAAAGCACATAAGCAATTAGAGACACACATCTGACAAGCCTCAGAACATGAAAACATAAATTCAGGTTGTGAACATATCACCTGTACTTACAGATTTGACAACACAGTATTCAGGGTGACACAAAATACAGAAAATGTAAATATCTAAGAATCCTCTGTATTTGTACTTCTTGTACAGTCATTTCCTGAAAATTAACTGCAACATGCCTGGAAGAAATACCAATATTACCCCTCTCTAACACCTAGGGGAATTAATAATTAGTAATTTTCCCATGGTTCTCTGTGAAGCCTGAGACATGAGACAAAACGTGTCACAGAAGAGAGTCTGCTGTGCATTTTTATTTAATTAAATTTATTTTATGCTTTTTAAATTATTAATACAAATTATTAAAGCTCAAATTCAATATTTTAGTGTGCATTGAGGTATATTGTGTCACATTTTATTATTATTTGATGAATATAATTTGCTTTCTCACACAGGATGCCAGTCCAATTCATTTGTTACTGAGGTCAGTGATGATCTTCCCCTTGACTTCAGCAGATGCAATTTATAGGAAGTAGATATAACTCAAAAACCTCAGTGGCTTCCTGCCAAGAATACTATAGAGGTTGGCAGACACTATATCCATGTTATTATCCTTTGATCTCTTGCAAATTTTCTCTGCTTCTACTAGGATTAAGGGAAAAAGGCTGTTTAGACAGCTCCATCGGAGGAGAGTTTAGGTATGTGGCAATTTTGTTGGAGAACTGGATCAAAGTCAAGTTTTGTGAATGACCCCTCAGTTATCTTAATCGGCTTTCTAACTGTATTGCAGCTACTTACTTGTCAGCTGGCCAAAAACAGGTAGACTCTCCTCTCTGTCATCATATGAAGCTATTGATACAACATACTCTACATCAGGTATAAGATCTGATATGACAGTTTGGGTAGTGCTAGGTGAAAGAGTAAATTCTTTAGTAGGTCCATCTGCAATAAATATATAAAACACTCAATGCAGCCTTAAAAACCAGTAATATTGATAAGCTGATTGTAAAACAAAATGCAACAGACAATAATCTATCTCAAACCCAATGACAATTTTAGAATTATACACTTTCTGTTTTCATAAAGTATAAATATTGAAACATGAAACTTCAAGCTAATGTGCCTTCAATAGTGAATAAAATTACTAAAGTGTTTAATCAATTCCAGGAAATTTGAAACTTGAAATGCACGTACAAAATGTACTATCATCTAACAAATCATGTCCTGTTCTGATTCAATATCACTTTTACACTGATTATTTCTCAAAGTGAAATAGAATAATGGCTGTCTTACACAGCATAATACAATTCTTGAACTTCAATGTCAAAGCATAGAAAAGGAGCAGAGTGATGAGTCTACCTTCTTATTGCTCCTTGCAAAGCAAAGGCATCCAAAACTTGTTACTTGCAGCTCCAAAATGGTAAACACTACGGCAAGAATAGCTCTAGCTTGGAAGAATCACTGTTTTTCCTGTATGCCCTTTGCTGCTATCCACACTTGATCACAAACCTCCAAAAGATTTTAACAGCTACTCTCACACCTAAGTTAGATATAGGTGAAAATAAACTAACGTTTCAAAACATGTAATCACATAAAAAATTTTGACAGAACTCACCATTTGTTGGAACCACAGTTATTCTGTAACCCACTATTGCATCTGGTGGCCTTTTCCATGACATTTGAACATTATGTTCATCTATAATTGTAAAATTCAAGTCTGATGGTGGGTTAACTGCAAAAGATTTATACCAGGTAGGTGTTTAAAAGCTTGAACAAGTTTTGGCAAATGAATAAATAAAACAATGTTGAGCAAAGCTTACTAAAATTGTCTTTGCATAAATTTGTTTCCAACAAATATAAAGATATGTTGTTGGAAAAAGAGTAAAATAAAAGCTGACAAAAATATGACAAAACATCAAAGAGTATATGCATTACAGAGGACAGCACAGAACATGTTTCTTGAGTTGCCAAGACATTCAAGAATGGCCAGCAAAATCAAGCACAATAGGAAACACATTTGGATACATGTACAATGAGTTCACAGATAATCACCACATATGCAAACGTTTCACATAACAATTAAAGGAAATTTTTTTACATGCTGGGTGCAATCTGTAGAAGCATGCCAAATCACAACCTGCTTACAATATCATGAGATCATTTAGGATGTGGAGAACACAGTACTCTTCTTAATTAAACATCAAATTAAGCTTTTAAGATATAGTCTCTGCATATGATATTTCTCATCAATTTCACTGAATCTGGAAACTTGGCAGAGCAAAGAAATAATTTAAATACAGGAAAAGATTGGATATTTAACGTTCAGTAAAACAATTTCTGTTAGGGTCTAGATGCGAATATACATGCAAAATGTATATCAGTAATAATGATACACTGATGTATCATTATATTTCAAAATATGGAGAACTCCACCCCTTTGTTCCTAGAAGCCACTAAAGTGACATACTTTGCATGTAACAACAAAGGATTCAGGAACTAAGGGGCTAATAAATGGCGTTAGTAATAGTTGCAATTTGCCAAAATATTCGAGCTGATGCAAAGTTCACAAAAATAAAATTCTACCTGTTTACACCAGATTTATGTACAATTTCAAAGGTGTAAACCATTGTTTTCATGTTCCCTTTGCAGCAGGTGTACCCATACTAATAGTGGCATTTTAACATAAAATGCCAGTATGGTTCCAAACAACACAATGGTTAATTATGAAAAGACAACATCAAAATATATTTAAGGACATTTATTTTACAGAATTTATAGAAAATGGCAAAGAGGGCACCAGTGAACTGAACAAATGACTGCAAATAAAACTTGTAGGAGCTGATGACAGAAGTAACTGAACAGTACAGAAAGAAATAGTTTACACACGCTAATTTGCAGCATCATGCATATGTAAATGAAATGTTGATTATTGGTTTTTTAGCTTCCCACAATGGACAAAGCCTCCATGTACAAGGTTCATTACACAAAGACGTTTCATAAATATTTTATAATGATATTCTCTTTGTAAAATTGTCATGCTTATTCATGCAGTATTTTACTGACTCACTGTCAGTGCATGGTAGGTGTATTATATATTATTGTTTAAATAGGTCTAAAAAGTAAGATTAGATCCAGCCATACTTTCCTCAACTACTAGTGAGAGAGTTTTGCAGGCATTTTTAAAAGACAGATCTTCTGTTTCATAGAAGATCTCCATCATATGTCAGATTTCTTGTCAGATTTGAATATCATTGTAAAAGCAGATAAAGAAGTAAATGCTAGAATGTTTAATTATGAAAAGACACTGTCCAATTACAAAGAGTAAAACTGAGATTAAAAAAATGGCGTTTTTTTCTTTTTAGTTTTCTGTAATTTCCAACCATAGGATAATATGGCTTTATAATACCGATACAATAAATAACAGTAGTGCTGAAGTAAATGTTATTTTTCCTGTTGTCCATACACAGGCAGTGAGATTAGACCATTAACTGCATGCACAGTTTATTCATCATTCAGTTTATGAGTATCACAATGCTAGAGATGGCAAGGTAGTTACTTAATATCAAAATCATGCAACATGTGTTAATAGTAAAATACATTTAGATGATAAGAATATCATTATAAAATATTGTTTCAGTAGCAATGGCTCAGGACAAATTTAATGCAAAGGCAGAGACAACTGACCTGAGCATGCTTTTAAAAAAAATTCAGTACATGGAAAAAGTAGCACCACCAACCTTGCAAGTAAATTGGAATGTTGCAGCAGAGACTTTAGGCTTTAACTGCTGAAGGACAGCAGCAGCCCAACTTGTTGATATCCAAATGACCGGATTCCAGATAAACTGAAAAAGCTGACTGTGAGGAAAAGTCTTTAGCATTTTAAAGGATTTTATTCCATTTTATGATAATTCAGGTGTGGATCTTGGCAGGTAACAAGAATAGTACATTGACACATAAGTGATGTATCCATTCATCCAGGTGATCACAGAACAATGGCACTGCAGGGGAACTCAAAAGTCCCCTCGTCCATCCCACGGTCAAGACAAGATTGGCCACCCTATGTCATTCCTGACATGTTTTCTCAGATCATTCTTAAAGACCTCCAGTATTGCCAAGACTGCCAGTTCCCCACAGAAATTATTCCAAAACCTCACCGCCTTTATCATTGCAATTATTTCAGAGACCTAACCCCCATCTTCATTGCTGAACTTTAAATCCATTCATTCTCAGCCTACAGCTGGCTTATCAAACTCAAGCACTGAATACTTCTCCCATTGAAATCCAAAAAGGAATCTTGCTTGAGTGAAAAAAAAAGCAGTTTGGATTCAATGTCATCAAAATATCTTCCAGATGGCCTGTGAGCTTTCGATACTCAAACAGAATCTCCAAAACATCCATGGACCTTCACAGGGGTCAGATTTCACCCAAGTGAAACCAGCTGTGGGGTGAAGACCAAACCATGGTCATATGACTGAAAGTAGTAAGTTGATCTGAAGTACAGCAAAATGTTTAGATGACAAAAACCTTATTGTCATCATAAAATAGGGCAACTGTAACTCCATTTCATTAAAATTCTTCTCCCAGAGGGGAATTAACTAGTAGAAAAATAATACATCTGCAATATTGAATCAAACCAGAGTTCTAGGGAAAAAATGCCCTTGTTGTAGGAGGAGTTTGCCTCATTTAAGGGACAAACCTTAAAACTTCACTCAACAAAATCTTACGTGTGAGTGCATCTTAACTCCAGCAAGCAGTCTTGATGTCAGGCTGCTTGCAGCAGTGAAGTTGCACCTATTCTTACAATGTAGTGACACTGCTGATCCTTTGTCCATCAAAATCCATGCCAAACCTCTCATTGACTTGTCAAGGTACAGAATCATGATCATAACATGTCATGGTGTTGTAGTATTGCCTTCATACAGTGATCCAACTGTTTCTGCACAGAAATGCATGGCTCCCCTACAGTTTTCCAGAGGATTAAAAAAATATCTTGCTTTACAACAACCGTGTTTCCACAGCATTAATTTTGGCCACTGTTAGAACTGTGATATGATAATTTCCTTAACTGGATCTATATTATTCTATATTATGCACTACAAAAGAAAAACAAAAGAAAAAAAATCAGACCTAATATACTTAAATTATTGCCAGTTCTTGTGTTATATCCACATGGAATAAGGGTATAATTTCTGAAACAAAAAAAATAGAGAGCAAACATCTTTCTCATGCTATGCAGGTCTTATATTAGCTTGTATTACTTCACAGGTAATATAAAAAAGTCTACAGCTTTTTGCAGATAACACAATGTGACTACTAGAGGATCCCAGTGAATACCTTAACAAGACAGAATTAATATGTAACTGGAATATCAAGTAATTTATATCTAGAACCATATTTAAAAGTGATATAACTTGGAAGTAGCTGCCATTCACAATCCTTATGTGAAACATATGCTGTAATTCCATCACTGGAAAGGACACACTATAGTTAGCATGTAAAATTACATGTTAGCCCAAGTTAAAATAACATGCAGTCTACAGAAGCTGAAGAGTAAGCTCAGCTTTATGATCCCAGCAATAAGCCCAGTTGAGGCTGGAAGGTGCCAAAACTCTTCATTTACTATTTTTTTTCAGAAATGACATGAATTTGGCACAACTAGATCATGACCCCAGTTAAGCTCCTCTGAAATCTGCATTGCCAGTGTCACTGAGAGAAACAATGACCTACAGCCTAGATATGTAGTAAAGAGCAGCTTCTCAAAAGAGCAGCTTCACAGACTTGTTAGATATTCATTGCCAATCGCAACACAGAAACATCGCCATCTGTATCTTTTCTTTGCATTTTTTTTATTTTATACATGTATATGAAATTTCTTCAAAAGAAAAAATGCATAGCTCATAAATGTACTTTGAAAAAAAAATCATTTAAATCTATATACCTATACTACGTATCTTAACTGCATATATATACACACATTATATGTAAGTTTACAAAATTTTACACGTGTTTGTCCATATATATGTATGTGCATGCATATATACACTTGCATATGCACGTATATTTTGCTTCTAATTAGCAGCAGGAAAACCAGGGATGTATAGTCACCCTCAGGTATATAAAAATTTCAATTTCACATATCAATCTACATGGCTCTCTATTTAGAAACAGCTTCTTTCTCAAAAGATATCGCCATCAAAAGATAATAAAATAATGGTCCTACCAACCACTTCCAAAACTTGAAAAGTTTCAGCTATCCCAGATCACCTCTAAATCATTCAGTCAATGAAAATTAGTGTACTCAACACAGTTTTATTACAAGCCAAAAATTCTAATCCTCTGCAACTGCTGTGCTGCAAGTATTTGTCACTTACTCTATTGGATGTCATGGTAACAGATTTTTCACAATTTTTCTTTTCATGCACAACAGAAAGGTTCCACACTTGGATCAGTGATGCCCTCCTTCCCTGCCTCTAGCCTAGAAAACAGACTTTTCTAGGTCTGAACCGGTTCCTGAAAAACTGAAAAGTCAGCACCTTCAGAAGCTCAGTTAGGTTACACAGAACCAATGTTTTCCTTATTTCTTTCCTGTGCCTTTGAAAATCCCTCTGTATTAAGAAATATGACATGGTACAGAATCCATGACAACATCACAACAGTAACTTGAGGTTATAATTAACAGATTCTTCACACACCAATATACTTGACTTAACTATGACTAAAATAAGACCCCTTGGCTCTTTGTGATCACAGATGAAAAAAATACTGTAACAGAAAGAGATTCTGACATATGGACAGACATGGAATGCACTGGAGTATTGCTGTGCTGGACTAAAAATGCACAAAACAACTTAAAGTATAAAATATAGAATCACACACAAGAATTTTAAGCTGGGAGGGAGATATCAGAAGGATTGCAAAATAAAACAAGAAGAATTTCCCTGTAAAAGGAAAGAGCAAAAATGCTGAGCATGAAAACAGATTTGCTTCCTTGACCACGGTAAACAAACAACTTCCCCAGTGAAATGGCATGAATGCATTTAGACTATATGTGGGTTTTACCCCCTCTGCTCCTAAAGGGTCTGCCCAACTAGAAGCTCCTGTTCTGCCGTACCTCTGTAGAAAAGCTCTAACACCATTACTGTGGCTCACTGCCTTGCCAAGAGTAGCAGAGCACAGCTCTCACAAACGACTTCAGAGCAGCTGTGATGCTGATGAAGAATCAGTTTCATACTGGAAGATTCAGGAATCTATGGACAGCAGCATTGGATAAACACCAGATCTACTCCCAGAGGAGACTGAAAAATAAAGTCTAAAGGAGGGCAGAAAATAAAACAGGTTTTTCTTTCCTCTGCTCTCACCCCATCTTCCCACCTCATATCAAGAATCTTCATCACATTAAATGGCCCTCTCCCTTATTCTCCTCTCACTTTTTCATCCCAGCAAGTGTCTACCCACACCTTTGGAAAAGAAAATTCAAACTGCATGTCTTGTGAATGATACAGGGAGACTCAAAAAGAACCAAGAAAAGAGACACAGGACTGACTGACTGGTGGGGGAGGATAGCTTTGCCACAAAGTGATCCGAAATTTGGAAAAATAAGACTAAGGGACAAACTTTCACAGCTGAAAGTCAGTTCAGCAGACAGGATTTGAGTTGCAATGATACCAGAATAAAGTAAATAAATAGGTAAGTAAATAATTTGCTAAAGTAAATAAGACGCAATTTACAAAATTATGCAAACTTGCAGTGCAAAATTGAAACAGTGCAGAAGAATGACCAGTATAGTACAAACAAAAACCTGTAAAAAACACGGTAAAAATCTCTACAAAAGCAGTTCCCACCACAGCAAGTCCTAAGGTACTCCTAGTTTTGAACTTTCATTTTCAGCACCACTATTTCTCACTCCATTTTCAGCACCACAGTTTTTCACTCCTCACTTCCCTGTCTTACTTCAAAACACTGGAGCTAGGAGAATTTTCTCATAGAAACATGATCACTGTACATTAGATATTTTATTTATCAAACATTTCTGAGTGCAGAGTAATGTAAGTCCTGTCCAAGAGCCCTCTACAAATCTCAAGATTGGGCTTTGTCCACTCTTTTCCTTGGCAATAGTGCATCCTCCAATATCTAATCAAGGTCATCCAGCTATGTGTCAAGTTTTGCCATTATAACTAGGCTGCTCCAAATACATTTTTGTAGCTTGCTTTAACAGTACTGAAGCTATGACTGGTTTAGTCTACACTATAGCTAAGTAAAACAATTTCACTTACATTCCAAAATAACATACTCCATACATGTAATTAGTAATGCAGGACAACAGCAGTATTACTCCAGCTCCAAGTGAGCTCCCTTCTAAGACGGGGAAGAATGCACAAACACATCCTCTCCCTTCCTCCATCAAAATTGTACACTTTCTCTGCTTTCTCTGGCACAGCAGTCTTGCATTTCAAATGCAACTCTGAAATGACTTCAAATGACCTTTTTCCGTTCCTTTGCCAACAACAACGCAGCATGAGAGGAAGGCAGAGGACTGATTCTCTCCTAGGGTGACCAGATGTTGCATTACTGGCAAAAATGCCATCTTTTTCCAGAAAGCCAGTGTATTTTACATCTGCATGCCCCAGGCAAGCACTACTGCTTGTGGGGCAAACACTGCAGAGGCATCTCTGACACCCCATGCTTTTAGTAGTCATCAGCCAAAGTGACCAGGTCCAGACAAGGGAGCTTGCGGCAGGCCATGATCAAGGAATTTGTTTCAGTTCAAGGCAGAAAGAGAAGGAAGGGGGCAAAATGAATTATCAGATGCTGGCTTTTGTTTTTTTCCCGTAAGTCCAGAGGAGTTCACACCTAC
Organism: Corvus hawaiiensis; assembly: GCF_020740725.1. Taxonomy (NCBI): domain Eukaryota; kingdom Metazoa; phylum Chordata; class Aves; order Passeriformes; family Corvidae; genus Corvus; species Corvus hawaiiensis. Next base: position 32,796,701 of record NC_063215.1, read on the forward strand.
GATGGAGTCAGGTCCCAGAGGTCAGATCAAGTCATTTCAGTGCAGGATATTCAGCATCTCTGTTTCCCCTGGCAGCCACTGCTGGCAGAAATGCCATGACTATGCCCAAAAGGCCAAGCAGCTCACACTGAGGGCACAGGACACAGTTGCTGTTAATCCACTGGGGAGCAAATGCAGGGCCAGGCCATTTTGAACCACGCTGTGGCAAGTATGGCAGTGAAGATGGGTGTCCCCACATCTTCAGCTGGAGGCAGGATGCTGCCGGGGCTGACAGGGGCCTCAGCCTCCAGAGACACTGGGCTGAGGGCTGAGGAGGAGAAGGAAACTCTTTTCCGAGGTGACAGTACCACATGTACGCCAGAGCCTTGGAGCCCCAGCCGCCCACAGCAAGGCCTGGCCCAGCCTTCCCTTCAGTGGTGCCCAGGACTCGTGTCACAGCACTTAGCATCTTCCCAAGCATGTTCCCCAGGTCAGGCCCGCCACAGAAGTTGAGGTGTCCCTGGGGGAGGGTCCGGCCACCCCAAGGCTCAGCCGGGGGTCGCCCCGCCGAGCAGGGGAGGCCGATGCACCGGCAGGCCGGTGGGGCAGAGGCGTCTGGCTGGACAAAACACACAGGCGCAGAGAGCCAGACTCTGTTGGAGCATTTTATTTCAAAGTTGCAGGTTGTTGGGTAGTAGGTTTTCCATTTCCTCTCTCAACATTACTAAAAGAGGCCAGAGACCAGACCTTCTTGGCCTATCCTGGGGGCAGCGCTGTGGCCCCGGCCACGCCGGGCTGCCTGCCAGTGGCAATGGGCTCCTCAGGGCGCTGCGCCCGGATGGCCACACCAGCTGGCCCACGTCCTGTCTGTGGGGTGGTGTGGACAGCACACCAGAGAGACAGAAAGGGAGATACGGTCCGGCTCACTAGCCGGGAGAAACAGAACACAGAAGGAGCTGGGCAAGGAAGGAGAGGCATTTCTCTGAAGGAGAGAAAGAGAGAAGGTGATGTATTCACACTCAAAAACAGAGAGGGAGAGAGCCAGTAGCTCAAGGCTGATTGGGAGATTTTCTGGTCAGCGAGGCACCGGGGCAAGGGGGCAGGGAGGGGAAGGTTACCTTCAGCCTCGATGGAGGAGAGGAGGGTGGCTGCACACAGAGCAGCAACTGCCGAGCACAGCGCTGTCTTCATTTCTGCCCTTTCAGATCACAACAACATGAATGAATCTGCAATGATGGGGAAGGGGGGAAGGGGGAGAAAGGAGAAGGAAATGATACATGTGGATTAAAGGATTGCGTGGGTGTATTCATGAAACATAAAAAAGACAAACCATGGATTTCACTTTGTTCCCTTATCCCCAGCCCCCACCCACGGGACCAGGTTGAAACCTCTAGACTTGAAAACTGTCCAAGACGATGAAATATCCGTATGACTAACTGGACAGTCTCGTCTTGCAATAATGTGCCTTTTGTTGCTGAACCCTTTCCAATCACAGTAAGCACATGAAGCTTTAACCTAGTTAGGGTTAATTTGATCAGGGAAGTGCAGTGAAGATCTGTGCCTCCGCACAGGCAGGAGCCAGAAGGGAGCTCCATGACTTCATCGCTGAATGTGATGATAGCTAATTCAGAGGTCATTCCTGCCTTGGATCAACTAAATGTCTCTTTCAGCTGGAGATTTTAATCGGCTCCTTTTTCATAACTGTTGAACCACTTAGTTAGCTTTGTTTTACTGGTCTCAAGGCAGTTTGGAAACTGTAATAAAACTTTTTTTAGGGGTTCTGCCTACAAATGTGCTATTCTTCATTTCTTGAAAGTCTGAAATAGGTTATACAGAAGTGTGTGTAACACAACTGAAATTTGACACATCTGTCTAGCCATGATGTTTCAACATCTGATAATTCATTTACATGTCCTGAGAGAAAACAGATTTAAAATACACCATATAAAGCTGACAGGCATAAGTCTCACAATCACTGCAGGTTGTCTAGCAAAATAGGTGGGATTAGGCCAAGTTAGTGGTTCTTAATTGCAAGCAGCCATACTTTCATAACTATGTGCCCTAGGTCATGTAAAATTACTGCCAATTACTCCAGCAAAACTTCCAAATTATTTCCTTGTCTAAAGAAAGTCTAATATGAACCTACACATGCATGTAAGTGTTTCTAAAATTTTGGATTTTCTATCTCAAGAAGTAGGGGAGTGACAATTTGTATGAATAAAGTCATAAATGCATCATATATCATAATTAGGCTGGGGGAAAGAGAATTCCAAAAGCAATTAGGCAACAGATTTTATCAGGAAGATGCCAAGAGCAAAACAAAAGAAAAATACATAAATCAGTAGTCCACAGAAACAACTGAAAGGGAAAACGATATTCTTCTACCATCTAAAGGACTACCCTGTGAGGCACATTTAATGGAGATCCAGGAATTTCCCAGTTACTGACACTGAGCTTAACAGGCTTCATTTGAGCAGCTGTATATACTTGTCGTAGCCAAATGCCTTTACTGCACATGAAAATACCAAGAGCTCAGTGAAAATCTAAGCAAACGTTTCAGTCTAATGGCAGTTCCAGTGGCTAAACAGAAGAGTAATATTGACCATGATGACTCCCTGACACTAACATAGGAAAGGCCAAGGTTAGTATTAAAATGCTCTGAAAGCTCCAAATTCGTATCACTGCTCTGCGTGGGAAACGGCTGCCCCTGGGCAGATCTACAGCATCCTGCAGTGAGTTTAAGGATCGCCCAAATTCAACGTGAAAGGACGTTTTGTCCTGGAAGTCTCATGTGAGCTTTGACTGCCATCTTTTGATCCTTTTGAAGAGCAACAGAAATTAATCATCTCACAGTCATCTAGGAGTTTGCCACTGCTGCAGGTCTACCATTCCTGATACACGTTTTTGTTTCATTAAATACACCATCTCACCCGAAGCATTCATTTGCTAACCTAGAAACACTGTTTCCTTCTCGCAAACTTAGGTGCGTGGAAGAAAGCCTAGAGCTGGCAGAGGAAAGTTCCTCTCACTGGCTCAGCAGGGACGCAACAGACCTCGCGTCAGGACTAAAGGTTTTCTCATGGATCTTTAGAAATCACTTAGAAAAAGTCCAGCCCGAGCTTTCACAGTGCCAGTCCTATCTCGCACTAATTCAACCTACAAAAACTTAGCCAAAGCGTTTCTAAACCACACAGTGCATGACATTTACCACTTTCGAGAAGAAAAAACTAACGTAAAGAGAAAAAGAAAAAAACCGCAGGAAAAGCCCACTACCTATCAAAGACATAAGAAACTGGAAGCAGGAGAAAGCATCACCGGCAGCTGAACACACAAGGGAGGGAAGCGAGAGCTCCTGCCAAAGCCGCAGCGGTAGCGTGCCTACAGGCGCGCTGGGCGCTGACAGCGGGTTCCGCCTGGAGCCTCCGGCCGCCGGGAGCCTCCGTCTCCGGGACATCACCGCCCCTCCCCGCATTTCTGCCCAGGCACCCGTCCGCCAGCAGCGCTCGGGGCCGGCATCCCGCTGGGCTCCCCCTTGCCTTTCCCTGGGCTGACAGCCAGCAGCCCCGGGGCGCTCTGCCCCGCACCTCTCCGCCCGCCCGGCCGCACGCCTGCAGCCGGCTCTGACATGCCCAACGCGCGCACACACGCTCCTTCCTAATCCCCTGGCGGCTTCCAGCCCGGCGCTGCTACCCCGGCCTAAGGTGCATTGGAAGGGGCTGAGTGCATGCTGCGTGCGGACAGAGCGGGACACGGGGGCCGGCGGCGGAGCGGGCAGGGGACCCCTGCTCCTGCCCGGGCACACACAGACCTTCTGGGGCCCGGGCACACACAGACCTTCTGGGGCGGCCGCAGGGTGCCGGGGTCGGTGACAGCTCCTCCGGCGATGACTCCGGCGGTGCCCGCAGCGGCAGGAGCCGCAGCCGTCGGACCTGGATAAAGGGAGGAGGATAAAGGATGAAGCTCCGGGGGCACCTTGTGGAGGGAGCAGCAAGTAGCAGCAGCGGCGAAGGAGGAGCAGCGGCAGCTGCAACAGCTGAGAGCAGAGGAGGCGTCTCGGTTACTGTAGCTCCCGATGCGAGGGGTCTGTCTGGGAAGACTTGCCTTCTCCAAGTGGGAAGAGCCTCTTCTCAATCTGCTACTTAATAGAGGGCTGTTCCCAACTCTCAATTTACCCTCGTAAGCGGTTACGAAACTGCAGGGAAGGTGGACTGCTGCCACTGGGTGATATATGCGCTGCTGTGCTCCAGCAAGGAAGGGGATCCACTTCTGGAAACTGGCGCATACCTCCGCGCATTCCTGCGGCATGAGACGGGATCCGCGGCGGCAGCGCGCCCGGAGGCAGGGGCCCGGCCCGCCGCCCCCTCCCTCCCTCCCCTAGGCTTCCCAAACGGAGAGGACACGGGAGGGCAGTGGAAAAATTGAGTCTCCGGGTAGGCTTCGAGGGACGGCGGCGCGGAGGGTGTCCCCGGGCGGGGGATTCCACGCAGCCCCCGTCGCCCCCGCGGGGGACCCGCTCGCCCTGCCGAGGCTGGGCTGATCCCCGGCACAGTCTTGCAGAGAAGCGCGGGCACTCTCGGTGGCGCGGCCGGGAGCCTGGAGGGCAGTGGTTATATAATCATCGTGACACAGTTCAGGTGTGTCTGGCCTCAACGCTATGCAGCCATACATACATTAAACATACATTAAACACACAGTCCAGCCGACAGCCCTCCGCCACATGGGTGTTTTACTTCGAGCACAAAGCGTTGCGGGTGCCGGGAGCAGCCTGCGGCGGGGAGGGTACGACTCCCCGGGCCGAGGGACGGGGCGCACGGCCACACTGACCCTCCCTTGGACCCCGCGGAAAATCCGCGCCCATAGCCCATGTCTGAAATTCTGTGCTTTCCAAAGGAACTGCACCTTCCAAAATCGAACAGTCCGCTGGGCGACAGGCTCCGCGAGGGTCTCCCATCAGTCGCTCTCGGGAGCCTGTCCGGGTCACTCGGCGTCTCTCGGCCTCTGCAGCGCGCCGTGCCAGACAGTGACACGGCGAAACACCCGGGCCCTTCCCTGCCCGAGGGCGCAGGTCGTCCAGTGGGGCCCAGACAGGGCATCCCAGGGGCCCCGCGCCAGCAGCGGGGCTGCTCCCACACCCGTGGGGAACGGCATCCCCGGGAACGCTCGCGGACAAACTCCTCCGGGACCGCTTCGGGCTAGAATACGGGATGTCACCGTCCCCTCGGAGCGGGTGCGCGAACTCGGGACGCGGAACAGAGTGGGCGAGGAGCGGGGGTAAACAGGGAGGGGGAAAAGCTGCGGGTTTCTCACAGCCGCAGCCCCGCTCGTCCCGCGGCCCCAGCGCAGCGGCCCCGCCGCACCGGGGCCATCCGCGGTGCCGGAGCGCCCCCCGGTGGCGGCGGCGGGCAGGAGCGGTGGCCGACAGACCGACCGTCCGTCTGTCTCTCCGCCTGCCGAGGCCGCCGCTGGGCCCCCGGGGCCGCCGCTGTGGGGACAAGATGGAAAATAGGGCCGGGAAGGGCGGGGAGAGGGAGAGATGGGGCCAAGCCTCACCGCAGAGCTTGGGACCCCCGCTCGTGAGCGGGCGGGGAAATTCCGGGACCACATTGGGTCCCTTTCGGCTCCGTGCACGACGTGACTGGCAGTTATCGGGGGGGTTCCAGCCGGGGTGGAAGTGACCAACAGCAGAGATTAATATTTTAGCAGAGGACCGCTCCTGGGCACTTTTCCACAGGACTGGGAGATCAAGGACCTGTCAGCAGGTGGACTTGTGTCTCCTGAGCTTCATTTCTGCAATAGACCTGTCATCTATATGAGAACCCAAACGCTGAAAAGAAAGTGATAACCAGAAGACATGCGCTGACATTTCCAGACACTTTGGAAGTGAGTCAGCTCCTCTTTGGGACACGGCACAGTTTCAGTTGTCTAGTACTGATAGAATGCACTTTCCAAAAGCAACATCTCCTCTGCTGATAAAACTCTTGACCTATTAAACCCCCTTGCCCAGCTGTTGAGATGGATTTTCTCTTTTGGCATCATTTTGGCATGGGAAATTGAATTTCATCTTATCCAGATATGATATGGAAAAGCAATATTTCTAAGAAATAATATGTTTTAAAAGCTTTAATTCCCTGAATGAATACACCAAGAACACGACTATAAGTGTGGTGTGAAAAATAGTTTCAGAAGAATGGACATCGGGGGTTAGACAGAAATATCCATCCACAGGAAGTGAATTAATGCAAATGAGGTATTTTTATCACTTGTGCACTACAACGGTATTTTTTTACAATCTACTGTGGATTTTTTTCATCATAGGATAACCAAGATTTTATGCAAATAGTTAAAATCAATTAATGCAAAAAAGTGAGGCTGGAAGAAAATATGCATTATTCTATGCAAAAGTTAAATCACTCAGAAGTATTATTTTTAAACGTTTAAATAATTTGGTGTAAAGCTACAAGTGGATTTACATGAGTGGAGACCTTGAAAACAAGGGGTCTCTCAGGTCTGCAAGAATCTCATACACTATCCTTCACAGACCTAGATGCTGCTGAGAGGAGTATCTCCCCTTCCTCTCAGCTGACCAGCTTTGTTTAATTTCTTTGTGTGAAATAAGACTCGGAGCTGGCAAGAGTAAACAATTAATTGACTCCAGGGGCAGCAGGATTTTGTTCTTATCCTTAACTCCTTATTCTAACTATTCTAACCATGATTCTTCTAAGATCATTTACATGTAAAATACACCAACAAATTGCATGTGCTTCCATATATCACAGTAATTAAATGGGTTGTTTTTAATCAGCACTGTTGCTATGTACATTCATAGTCTGAGTACATAGTATGTGATGCAGAAGGCATTTCTGAAATGCATAAACATTTACCAACACTCTCCTGTCTGCTTGTTTCTTAGACAAGTGTTAAACACATTAAGACCATTGCACTCCAGCTCGACAATTTTCTTTGCTATTTAATCTGGATACACTGAAACAGTGACAAATTTAAATACAAAAATCAACATTTAAATTCATATTTATACTTTTAATAATATTGTCCATTTCTGGTGTAGGTATGTGAGAGTAATATTTCAGGTAACCAGGAATTTCTTAGAAATTTTGACATGTTTTTGGGTCTTGAGTAATTCAGGCAACTTTGTCTTTCTGACACATCTTTTTTTTTTTTTGTTACCTCAAACTGCATTGCCAGGGCAGAGTAAAACAGGACATTCTGCATTTCAGCACTGTAAACCTTGAATATCATTTCCATGTGAATATCACACTAGATTTGGCCTCTGTGTTTTCCTGACAGTTAGTTGCATCTGCTTTACATATGAATATGGTAAATGTGTTATTCATATGTATATATGCATTTGAGTATATGTTTTGCACAGAGGAAGAATTTTTAAAAAGTGTCAGCTGTTTGAACATCAAACAATATATAGATTAAGCATCAAGTGTTATACTAGCAAAATTCTGCTGCTGCCAGTGACTTGTGTATATCTGCCCAGGAAGTATTTTGCTGGTCAGTCTATCACTGCATCTATTACTACAGTGCATCTAAGTTAAACACTGTCTTAGTACAGTCATTTAAGAGGCCCATTCATTCCTTACTGCACAAGGGACAGCCTTTCCAGAATATTTTTTATTCCCTATTAAATCAGTCATAAGACTAATATTGCACAGGATTATATCTGCACTCATAAAATACAGAAGGACAAAACACACTAAACATCTTCCACCAGACTCTGCCTTGTCTGAGAGATTTGCAGTCAATGACAGGAGAAGAACTTGGTCTGGTGTTTGTTTATTTGGATAAGTCCATTTCAGAGCTGGTATTCAGAGAGCAGAACTAGTCTGACCTCTCACAATGAGGATTGGCTTCCTGTGTTAGCAGTATTCAGAGAGGACTGGTGCTATCTGAAATCTGCTCATTCAGTGGAACAACTATGGAAGCAGCATCCCTGGAGAGTGTGGCAGCCATGAAATAATTATCTGCGTTACCAGGTATGTTTTCCTTAGCAACTATTTATTTCTCTAATTTGTGTAACTGGTTTTTCCCATCATGTAATGTTCTGAAAGTTAATTATTGTGGCTCCAGATAAGTGGAAGAGGAAAAGTAAATAAATCTTTCAAAAGCAGAGATATAAATAGAAAGAAGCTGGTATTTAATGGAGTTTGGGAGTCTGAGAAAATCCAGATAATTTGTAGGCAGTAATTTTTTAAAACAATATAGATCTTTAATACTAAAATTGGAAAAAATAGATGCAAGGATCTTATAAGCCCTTCCACATATATACACAAACACACTTTATATTATAACATTTCTAAATAAAGTTGCCTTCTTTCAAAGAAGCTGGTTCATTACTTTGTGACAGAGTCCTGATCTATTCAGGAAGCATTCCTCTGTGAAACCAGTACAAATCTTGCTTGATTAAAGAGGACAAGAAAATAAATTAACTGAGGACAGTGACTCTGTATATTTTTCAGGTATCACTGTGTATTTTAATGTAACTGTTCCTGTCACAGCAATGGACTAGCCACAAAGAATTCTGAATGCAGATCTTCATGTAGCTGAGGGGTTCTCAGTGAAAGAATGATGATTCACTGAGAAAACCCATAATTTTGAAAAATTAAAATGATTTTAGAAATCACTAGCCACTAGCTGTTACTTGCAGAACATTACAGTACAGTGCTCACCAAGTACCTAATTGGATTCAACATCTGCTGAAAGTTTAATAGCCATGGGTTTCCCTATATTTGGTAGCCCTTCAACTATTGCAAAGCAATTTCTTCCTACAAAGAATCTCTTGCTACTAAATGGCAACAAAGTCTGAAATGGTGCAATGCCAAGCTCTGAACAGGGACATTTTGCTAATTCATCTTAGTACTTCTATATATGTATAAAAAATCAATATCTATTGGGACAGCAGTGTCTCTGTAGGTGGCAGGTAGTCTTATGGAGAAGATAAGCTTTTTTCTGAACAGGCAAAGTATTCAAAACTATTGAAAGTTCAGGTTGCATTAGCTAATGATTGACCTGATCCTTATGTTGCAGACAGTGGAATAATTAATGATGCAGGGGGTGGGGGGAGGGGGTGGAATTTTAAGACTCAATACCTTGTCATCAGTCCACCTGATGTTGTCTTTCCACCACAGACACAAAAGGCATTGAGGATGTGGTGATTCCCCTGACTGAAGAACAGGTTGGAGGAAAGCTGTCAAGGGGGAATAATCAGCTGCTGCACTCTATCCCAATACATATCTTTCCAAGAAGGTTTAGAGTATGTAAAGGTCAGCCCCAAACCCTCAGTTCAGCAAGGACAAACATTCAAAACCTTAAGCATTCTGACAGGTGAATCTGATGCGAATGTACAGAACCATAATAAATGAAGCTGGAAAAGATCCCGAGAGGCCATTTAGTTCATGACCTGTTATTTCAAGTACACCAGGACTTCAAAGAGAAATCTCCATACCATACTTAGTACTAACAGCATACTTCGGGGACCTGGTTTGTAGCAGCTGACAATAGATAATAACTTGTTTTAGGTGAGTTGCAAGCTGTCCAGAATATGACTATGAGCACAGCCATCAGAAATAAAAAAATACAGCTACACCAGAGAAACCTGTATCTTTGGATCATAAATTGATATGGGTTGGGAGGGACCTTAAAGATCATCAAGTTCCAGCCCTCTTGATTCCACAAAAATAGCCTTAGTTTACTGCAAAAAATTGCTTGCTTAACTGGCATGTCTGCAAACTGTCAGAGAGCAAAGAAGCCAGACTGGGAGATTCCTTCTTGCATGTGACTGTCAGAGGTACAGATCCCACCAGTCTTGCTAAAACCCCTTTTGCTGTTACAGTATGTCTGCATTTGACAGTCATGTAATTTTTTTGATCATTTCTAAACTTCATGGGAGATGGACTCCATGGTCACCACCAACCACTCCAAGCTCCACACTCTCCCCAGCTTCTCAATCTCAGTGCCTTGATATTCACACTGGAATATTGTGGCATTCAACACAGCTTTTTCCTCTGCAAAAGAAAGAGCACCAGAGGCAAAACTTGGGCTAGGACACAGCTGGGGAATGCACCAGGCCCAAGGAGCTGGATAGCCTAGATTATATATACTTTCCTGGGACCTATCATCTGGGGCTCTCATCTGCATGTTACCTATCACAGATATTGATGGACACTTGGAAGTTTTGAGGGTTTGTGGAAAAAAGAAACAGGCAAGAGTTTAGCTCACAGGCATTAAAAGCACAGGCTAGGTGTCACCTGTCACAACGTTTATGAGCTCCATATGAGACAGCTTTGAAAAAGAAACCTGCTTCTTTTGCAGAAGTTCTAATTGGCTAGTGACTAAGGAGGAAAATACATGGAGCAAAACAATGCAGATCTAAATCAGCATTTCTTAATGCAGCCTTGTGGCTGCTGCTTCCCAGTATGCTGAATATTGACAGTTCCAAATACCAGAACATAATATTTATTTGGATTATAAATAGATGTTGCCCTGTGCTTCAGTATCAGAAGCACTCCGTTGTGTAAACAGAAAACTATTGGCTTTTGTTTCTACTTTTAAAGGTTACTTGAAAACTCCCATGTACTCTTTGCTGACAGCCTTTTTCACCTGTTGGAGTTGAGTCTCTCTTTCGGATATCAACACCCCTACAGCCTGCTGAGAGGCTTCACTTGAAGCTGTTAAAATGTCTCCTCTCATATGCCCTTTCCTCTGCTCTCTTGGATGCTCTCCAGCTGGCCTCGCTACTCTGTTAGCTTTTACTCAGCCCAGTTTAGTGAACATGTCTTGGGTTTGGCATTGTCTTGATTTCTGCATGTATTTTTTACCCAGAGAAATGTGTTTGCTACTAGGTCCAATGTCTCTTATTTGTTTAACAGAAATAATAAATAAATAAATAATTTTATCTGCTTAGCATTTTTTTAAAAATAGGCTTCTGGTAAATCTGAGCTGTGCTCCTTTACCCTCTGCCCAGTGCCCTTTGAAATGTGTTTAGGGGATTTCCTGTTTAAGGCACATCACAACATGGGGCTTTACTACATCATGATCTTCTTCCCCAGTTAAGAACAGCTGCTGCAAGATGAGGTCCCTTTATGCTAGGAGTAGCTGTTGGGACCTTATTTTCTAATAAAAACTCCAGAGTCTGCTTCTCTAATCTCCAGAGTGGCTGAGAAACAGACAGGGGATGCGTACTCCTTGATACATGCCCCACCATTGCAGCTTTGCTCTTTAGGAACATTGGCTGTGCCCCCTGTTCTGTCGTGCATGGTCACCTCAGGTGGCATTTGGCTTTGGGTTATGGTACATTAGGTGCCTGCACGTGAGCCCAGCATCTAAACTTCGGCAGTGGCTGATGAAGACCTGAGTTAATGAACTCAGCAGTGCCTGAGCAGTTTGGCCACCCACCATCCATGGGGCTTGGATCTGTTGCTATCAGAGTGGGCTCAAGAGCTGTCTGAGTGTTCTGCAGCATCAGAGATCTCTTGTGGAGCTGCCAGCTACAGACGAGGACCCACATACACTGACAAATCTCAAACTGTTGCAGACCACCCAGGAGGCAGAGGCAAGCCCCTGGTGCTGTTTTGGGTGTCAGAGGCCTCCTGATAGTCCCTCATTGTTATAACACAAGTGTATGAATGTCCTGCAGGTCCTCCGTTGTATTTACTAACAAGAAAATGCCTCAAGTATAACCTGAGATGGTGTTGGACACCCCAGTTTAGGCACTGGATCAAGCACTTTTACTTTTCATCTCTGGTACTTTAGACAGTGAATTCTTCTGCTGGAGCAAAGCTTTGTAGTCTGCTCATGTAAATACCTCTCTACCAGGAACCAGAATAAGATCAGTAAATGAGCCTGGTGCTGATCAAAAGATGTGATTTTCAGGTCCTACTCATCTGTTTTTCTGCTTTTGGATCTCAGACCCAAACAGAGATTTACAGATTGTGACAGAGATTCCTGCCTAACTCTGTAAAATAGATCATATACAGCCCAGCCAATAGTGTTGTCTCTCTTGCACCACACCTGTTTTGTGCCTTTCTTTCAGAAACTGCGTTTACAGCCCACAATTAATTAAGCTGGGGAAACCAAAAGTTGTGGTTCCCCTCTTCTTTTCCCAGAAATCTGGTGATACATTTGAGCACTATTTCCAGAAACCATAAAATTTTTTCTTGTTGTTGTAAGACATTTTTCTATTTTATTATTTTAATAGAAGAGAATTTCTTGGTATTGCTCTTCTGAAAAATCAAGCTATTTATGTAAATGCCAGAGTATGAATTTAGCAGCCTAAGCTTAAGCACTTCTTTCTGAAAATCTCAGCTAAAGGGAGGTGTGCTAACATCCCATGCACTGCACTCCAGCTCTGTGGCACAGTGATCCCAGTGCAATGCTCCACACAGAGCACTTACTAGCACACCACACTATATTTAGCAAAATGTGCCCACTGCTCCTAAGAGATGACTGAATAAACCTTGATAACACAGTTGGCCTGACTCCTGTGGGACTTGTAACTTCCCACTGAGCAATAGAGATCATTATAATGTTTTAATTATATAATTCCCTTTTGCATAGTGCTATGAGAGATAAGATTGAGTGTGTGTCAGCCTTTCCATTATAAACTTCAGGTCCCAGAGCATTAGTCATCCAGAGTAAGTGCTCATGTTGAGATGAAACAATGTAGAACCATTTCTATATTACATAAACATATATAACTCAATTATTATTAAGAACACATTAGTAACTTAAAGGTCCTGATGGAATCACAAGCTTCTCCTTGGAACCCTGTAGGAACAGAAGCCGCTCACAGTTACTGGGAACAAACTGTCTCAACAGCTGCAATAACATCTAACAGCACTGAATCTCCCTCTCTCCCTTTTATTTCCAAAGGCATCTCCAAATATCTATGAATCATGTTACAGTCACATTGATGAGGATGATACCATAAGATTTGCATAGAAACTCTTAGAAGAATCCTAATCTGTAAGAAGGAACATTTCGGACAGATCATGTACTTCGCACCCTGCACAGCCCAGATTTCTTGGCTAAAAGGGAAAAACTTCTGTGGAAAAATAAGACAGCCATCTAAAAGTATTTAACTTTTTTTTCTTCTGTTTCAGATATTGTTAAAACTGGACTATGTCTCTTTGGCCCTGAGAAGCCCTCTACAAATGTTTAACCCAAATAGCACATTTTAATTATCTCCATTGAACATCCTACTGTTCCTTTCAAGGAAAACATTCTTCTGCTGCTCCTGGTGAAATCACAGGGGACTGTATCTCTAGGTAAGCTTCACAGGCAGCCTCAAGAGAGGTATTCCACAAAAATGTCATGGTCAAGGTCTAAGGTCTTACATATCTAAGGTCAAGGATACCATTTTATTAGATTGACATATCACAAGACATTCTACTTCTCTTTTACAACTCTGTAGCAGTCAAACAAGTGTTCACAGAGAAAAGTGCTTATGCTGAAATATGCTTTTAAAGCAATACTGTGAACTTGTTCATTTCATACTTAGTTTGCAACAATTCTCTTTAGGAAACCTTAACTTAGGTAACTTTAAAACTCCAGGCCCCCTGTGGTCTTTTTTGTAGTAACTCCTTCCATGTTCTGGTATACGTAAAGCTTAAATATTACTGGATCTTACCAGATCATCACTTTTCAATTTATTTCCATGCCCACCAGACAGCATCTTGCCTTTTCTTGCAGACAGCAGAGACCCAACAAGGCAAGGACAGACATTTTCATGAACGAAAATACTAAAGCGGGTTAACATAATAATAAAAGAATAAAATACCGTGGAGGCAGAAGGAAGATGATAAGATTGCACCTGATAAACCAGACTGAAGAGACAAAAGATCCTTATGTTTCAGAAAGTTCAGATTAGTGGATTGGGAACTCAAAGAAACACATAAGCAAAGGCCAAATTCATCTCTCTTTGGCAGTTTTCTCTAGGACTCAGGAGGCTATATGCAATGGGAGTGAATGCTTTGAGAACTTAGTGAACTGTATACTGACACTGGTTTTCTCTGAGGATCTAAACTCAGAACTGCCTGACTGGAGACTCCATGGGATAACCCCTTCCCTCAAGTACCTCCCCAGCCCCTGAGAACGAATTTGTCTTGTAACAACATTTATAAACAGGAATCCCAGCCAATGACCACTTTTTGCAAGGATGCATATTTTTGAGGAAATAGATACAAGTGTGCTTTTAGCTTTAGATGTGTTTTGGGGGAAGCTGTGAAAGTCTAATAGAAAACCTGTGAATAATAACAGCAACTCTTCAAAAATACTGAGGCAGGACCAAAACATGTATCACAGACTGTATGTGTTGCCCTCTGAGTTTGAATATAGATCGGACTGGTGATCTCAAAGGTCTTTTCCAGCCTAGTTAATTCTGTGATTGTGTGAATACTTACATTCAGAAAAACTACAGTCCAGCCAAGAGATTCTTCTCATATTGTGTTTCTGGAAAAGCCATTATTTTTACAGCAGAACTGACTGAGTACTGAAAAAATAAGTGGAAAGGCTCAGGCAAGTTAGATTAGGGAAGGTGGTGTTATTGCTAAAAGGAACTTCTTTAAAAAAATAATCGCACAAGCATGCACATGAAAAGATACATTGGTTCTGGCTTACTCATCCCCTAAATACCTTATTTAGGGTCAAGTCAGGTTGATCAGATTGATTTTGCCTCTGAAAGTCTGATTCACCCTAGCAACCATGGAGGTTAACCTCCAGCTCTGATATTTGAAAGAACTGAGAAAGAATGGGAGAGAAAGGAGCAACAGCATAATACGAAAAAAGCCAAAAAAAAATTCATCATGCTTTCTCATAGTTCAGAGCAGTGACAGACAGGGTAAGCAACATTAGAAAAGTGGTATTTTTACTCTGGGATCTGGAAAAAGGAAAAAAAAGTACAATGAAGATCATACACTTAGAGATCTCCCTGGGGTTTTCTTTTTACTTATGAGAGTTTCTGAACTTTTTCACAGTGTGTTTTAGGAAGTCAGTGCTGTGTTTTTGTGTTATTATTAGTACTCGGATTTTTTACTGGGGAAATTTTTGTGTGTGTCAGGCTAATTGGATCTATACATATATTCAGTGGCCAAGAAAATGTAGCCCAGGGCACCATTCTAAGAGTTGATATTCTGAGCTACCTTCCAAATGGAGAAAGTAAAACATGGTCTGTACATCTGCAGTCTCAGAAAGGATTGTGGAACCTGGAACTGCAGTACTAAGGATTTAATTTTCTTCTGTTTCATCTGATTATTATTTTAATAGTAATTTCTCTTACAGTAGCATGAAGAATTTTTTTTTTTTTGACAAAGCTGGCACACTACTAAGCTTTCTTTGTTAACCTTAAAGCCAGCTAAGTTTAAAAGCTTATATAATGCAAAGTAGAATGGCAAGGAAAGTAGAAGAGATGAAGTAGTCACTGCCTATCTAACAGATATTGGCCCCCAAATTTTTGGGGTGATACTTAGAACAATTCAGCTCAGTGGAAGCCAAGGAGAGCATTCCCATGTCCTCAGCTCTGGGAGACTTTCCCATCCTTTAAAGCAAAATTTACTAAAATGATAGCTACCAATTTTAATAACAGCAACTGAAAAATAAATTTACATTAACCTGAAATAGCAAATACAGTTTACATGAAAGATTTTGGAGGGAGACATACTATATGTATTGCCTAAACACAGATCAAAAGTAGGACTGCAGTAAGGTATAGCACCTAATCCCAGACAACAGTGATTTAAAGATTGTAATTAAGCACCACAGTACTAAGATCAGACAAGGAAAGCAAAAAATTTGAGTGTACTAACTGCTAGAAGCCCATGACTTCATATTAGTGACCATTTTATTCTTTTAAAATTACAACTTTTTTCACATTAGCAAGGAGTAATGGATGTTGCTTATTTTATTTTCTGCTACTTGTACAATACCCATAGGGAGATTGAAGGTAGATCTTCAGATATTTTAGCAATAGAGATGATAGCTCTCTTTTTGTATTTTCCTAGAGAGAGACGGTATAGGCAATAGAGGCACCCAGTTTACACCTTGCAGTTTGTGATGTGGATGAGCCTGCAATGAAATACATGTCTAGACTGCACAGTAGATGGGAATTTCCCTGCTAGTGTTGTAATGCAGTCCCATAAAATGGTGCTGAGCAGCTGACGGCGGGTCTTGCTCGGTTTCCTTGTCCTCCTGCCGCTGCTGCAGCAGCAGAGCTCCCGCAGTGCTGGCAGCCCCGCGGATCGCGGGCGCCTCCCCGTGAGCGCCCCGCAGCTGCACAGCGCGGCCCCGGCAATGCCACCCGCTTTTCCGCCTGCTCCAGCTGCACACTCCAGGGACAGACCTCGGGGTTACTAGACCCAACTCTGCCAGAACAAGTTTCTGCCATTTGACATTCATTTAAATAACATTTCAAGGCTCTGACTATAAATAGTGATTGCTTTGTGGTATGAAGCTTTTTCCTAGCTTGCATTTACCCCACGTGCACTCCCTCCAGGGCTGCTGCCGGCACCACAGCTCTCAGTCTGCTGCAGATCCCGGGACAGTGCACTTTGAGACACGGCTCAGTGCAAGAACAACAGCTGCACATTCTGCTTTGGCTGCACATACAAACATGTATTTACTGCCTAGCTCATCCCCGGATTTTTATAATTTGGACTACTTGAACAATTATTCCATTCAAAATTTTTTGTAATTCCTGTGGACAGGAAAAGATATGGGCCTCTTAAATATGTTGATCTTTCCTTATGTTGCCCTCCAGATGCCCATCACTTGGTCCACATCTTGAGGGTAACCCTGGGCACATGATGGCAGCAGAAGCCTTACCAGCATCACACAGAGCAGACTGATTCTGTGTAGTATAGGTCACTGTGCCGAGACGTTTCTCTTCTTTGTAGGCATCAATGTTCATCTTGAGATAGGCTGTACCCCACTTCCCAAACCTTTTTCCAACAAATCCATCCAGGTATTTCTTATTCTTTTAGTCATGCAGTTGGCCAAACCCAACTGTGCGGAGAAGCTACTATCCTTGAGGGGTATTCCCTCAGCCACCTTTTTTTTCAAGATTTTTGGTTTTACTAGAGAGTTCTGAGTACACTCACCCTTCTCTTCCAGTTTGCCTCAAGTTTAACAAACATACTCTGGTTCTCCAGGATAGCAATGAAAAATTGGAAACAAACTTAAATCCACAAGAGGCTTAAAATAGCACTGTAGTGGGAGGCTAGATTTTTGAGCTTGTTTTCACATTTTGAAAATTCCACTGTTACCTTGAGAAGAGAAACAAAAGGATTATTTTGATGAAATTGTTTGGGATTTTTTTAGAAGCTCTATTTGTTACAGAGTCAATACCAGACTTTGGGCATAATAACCCACAAGTAGCAACTTGACAAGGTTAAAAAGGCAAAAATTCTGTTAGGAATATAAAACAGAACTAGGGATGCACAGCTACAATGTGTTTCCATGATGATTTTCCCCAGTAATTGCAATAATCAAGCTAGTAAGAGCCATCACAGTACCTTACAAGTGATGCTTATGCCCTGCTGTGTTGTCCCTCCAACAGATACTGGGGTGAAGTTCCCCATGAGACCCAGGGCTGCTCCTGTCTATCTATAGATGTATGTCTGTCTGCCTATAGACTCACCCACTCAGTCTTCCTGGTTGGGTGCCCAGCAACAGACCCCCACCACAGTATCACCTGTCCCTGCATTCCCAGGCAGAGTTCCAGGTACTCTAGCTGGTCATTAACATAGAGGTTAACACCACCTCATCTTCCCTGCCTGTCCTTCCATCCCAGCACTCCCATTGTAGGAGCCATCCTACCACTCCTCTGTGATGCCACTGAGATCACAGCCCTGCAGGTATGAGCACATCTCTAACTCCTCCTGTTCATTCCCCATGCTGTGTGCATTCACACAGAGGCACTGAAGTTGTAAGGAGACAGACTTCCTGGCTGGAATGTCTGCGAGTCCCTTGTGCTGCTCTGCAGGTGCTCCTGCTGACCGGGGATCCCTTTCCTGGCTCTGGGCATCTGTGGCTGGCACTGGCATCAAACTGAGATGAGGAGTGGGACGGACTGAGGCTCTCCTCTGCCAGCAACCTTAAAGCCCTCTTCAGCAGCTTGGCAACCCTGTGACCAAAAATGCTCACACACATAAACACATGATACAGCCCAGACATCCACTACACCACGTAAAAACTGCTTTATTGATTGCAGTCTACATGTTACAATTAACTTATGATTCCAATCATTAAGCCAGCTGCTTATAATAAGCTGCCACCATAGTCACATGGGAACCGGACAAAGAGATGTTAATCGCTGAGGCATCCTCAAATGGAATCAGTTCGGCTTCTTGGGCATTGAAGAGAGAAGCAGGTAATATAAAGCACAGATTGTTCCTGAATTAAGAGACAGAAAAGATATTTTCAGATTAGCAAACAGAATTCCTTTCAAGTCAGCTTTCCAGTTTGTTCCAGAAGAAATACTGACAATAAGCAGCTGCAATTCAGACAAAACATTTCTGTAGCCACCTCTCAATTGTTTTTTTGGTTATTAATATTTTAGAGAAAAAATACAAAACCTTAAATACTTCTCCACAGGCTGCACAAAAATAAAGAGATGGGGGCAAAAAAAATGTGGGGAGAGGCATGTCTCTCACAATCATGAAGTAATGGTTACTCATTCTTAAAGCAGCTGAACTGAAAATCTGATCAACACATTTAAGTTAGAGGCCATTGCAAAATTATGTAACAAGTAACGTAAAGGTTAAATATATACAGTATATGAACCTTGGTTATAATTCTGCTAGTTTTCACAGCACATGAAAACTCAGTACACTGAGTATCACCTAGCACTAAGAAGAATCAGGTGAGTGCAAAGACTGGTTCATGTATGTGCTGTAATTACACATTACTCCTTTGCAGAATAGGCGAAGTAGTTCTATTTTTCTCTAACACCATACATGAAACCTGAAGCAGTATTCAGCCCACGGTACTTAGTCCCGGAAAAAGCCATCTGAAAATCTAGATTTGGAAAAAGCACAAATAAATATACAGCATGGCCAAATGTGCTTTTTTTTCTTCTCTACATAAACTTTGCATGTTCTGAAGAACAGACTGAAGAAATTGAGTAATTATTTTACAGAGAAGACACCATCCGTGTTGGAGATTGTACCAAAGAAAAAGGATTTTAATATCAGTGCACAGAGTACCAGAGCATTGTACCAGATCATAAATATTTTAGTATTAGCCTTACCACACACTGCAAGACCCGTGGTGGTTCTATACAACAGAGCATCCTTTGCCCCACCTTTAAGATGCACTGGGAGGCCATTATCCTCCTAATGGAAATAAGTGACAAAAAACAAACAATTTATATGCAGTTCTTGCAATATTGTTACAATACAATTATTTCATAATTACCCAGAGGAAAAATTACTACCCCACACTATCTTTCCGACTCCCAAAAGACACTAAACCTTATTTAGATCCCAATTTGTCTTAAAAGCTTTCACTCTGGTATCAGGTGATGATTCACTAGGGGAGTATAATAAATCATGTGCACAATTCATATCTAAAGCAATGACTGGCAGATGCCTGAGCACTTCTGACACCTCTGCCAGACCCGTCAGGTGCACAGGATGTGATTACCATCCCTAGAAACTTCCCATCCATTCCCAGTATAGCCAATTCCTGCTACAGGGAGCAACAAGGGGAGGAGTCTGTACTGTCACTTGCTGGCATACAGGAAATTGTTTTGCTCCACCCAAAGTAAAACTCCTAAGCACCAGATCCACATGATCTTTACGCCTGTCAGCAAGATCACACTGCTCTGGACTTCAAGCCAGCCTCCAATGCTGGTGACCTGCAACCCAGCCCAGCTTAACTTGCTGTCCACAAGAAAGGAATGAAAGGAGGAAGAGATACGCCTAGAGATCTCTTCTAGCAGAAACTGAACCTCTGACCCCTCCCATCACCAATGACACCCTCCTATTTCCTTCTCCTTGGCTCACAATAAACACCGTGCTCCATAGTTAGTGTCTCAACAAGACTGGCTTTCTCTTTCAGGGGAAAGGAAAGCAGTAAGACACTAAACTATTTAAGTGAGGCTTCTAATATACTTGGTCCCTTTCACATTGCTGAAGCCCAATTTATGCTCAGTATGAAGCTACAGCTCCAGGTTGTGGCTCACACTTGGGATTACTCTCCTGAGCATTCTCAGCTTTTACTACTTCACTCAGTGGCCCTATCAATCAGGAACAGAATAATTCAGAAATTATTTGTAAAAATTCAGTAATTTCCTAGGAATTAATCCAATCACTTAAGACCTTTACTGTTTTCATAACTGAGAAATACAGTAATACCACATCCTCATTAAAAATTATGGGGCTCATCTATGAGCTATAGATAGAGCTGTAAGATTTCAGGTTTACCTTTTCATTGTATTTCTGTCTTCTTGCTGTTTTTCTCTACTTGTTCTTCGGACCTACTCCCCCATATCAACTCATTTCAGAGTACTTTATCTTTGTACCATGCCTAATACTTATGAGAAACTCTGGTACAAATCATTTCACAGGGTGAAAAAAGCCTAAAGAGTCAGTAAGTCAAGTATGCACGTACAAATACTCTTAACCTCTGCAGAAAATAACTGCTAATTGCAAATGCTCTAGTCATACAACTGATTCTGAGAGCTCTCTTCAGATGTAAAGGGGAGCCTGACCAGTTCTTTAGAAAAAAAACATGCAGTTATGATCGACTAAAACCTTGTTAATCTACTGACATAACTCACTCAATACCTGAAAAAGCTTCTGATTCTCAGAAACTCTATTTTCAAGCTGCCTACGTGTAGCAGTGCTTATGGTTCTCTGGGAAATCTGGCGAAGAGCCTGAAATAAAAGATAAACAGTGTTTTAAAAACAGTGACATTTTACAGCTCTGTCCACACAGGGTAGAAATTGTTTCTTTGAAAAGCAAGGTAGAAGTGGGACAGCAAAAAAAAAGAAAAAAAAAAAGGGTTTTAAAAACAAACAAACACACAAAACTTCACCAAAACATGCTAGTTTTGAATCCAGTAATTGTTTTAGCAGACTACGTAAAGGACTAGCTACCTGAAAAGGAAAAACTCAGGAAAATTACTTTCAGTAAGATACAACAAATTTATGGATCCGCAGCATAACCTTCAGGTAGTATCCATTCAGCAGGAATCTCAGCCTCTGCCCCTTAGACCTGTTTTAGGCACCATTCTCTGTGTCTAACCAGGAAAAGGGACAATAACATTTATGACAAACGTGTTTGTGAGGACAACGAATTCCTGTCACTGCTGCAGTTCACCTAGGAGCCACCAGCACAGGAGATAACCTTCACAGTGCTCAGGAGGCACCTCCACCCCGCCACACACACAGCTTAAATCACCCTGCTGTGTCCTGAGCTGGAATCTGTTTCCACAGACTGATCATATACGGTAGCCTGCCAAAATCAATGACCTGTATACAGTTCTTTGGTCTGCCTTCGCTAAAATATCAAGGCTAAAAGCGCGGCAGCTCTAAGCTGCCAGCGGCCTCGGCCTCCTTCAAGCACCATGGACAACACACCGTTCCCACAAAGTTACCACTGCTAAAAACGCAGCCACGGGGCGGGCAAACATCCAGGTGATGCTGGTTGCAAGTAACGGGACAAAGCGTCTCCTCTCCCTACCCACCCCAAATAAACACGCTGTAAAATCTATCTCCTTAGAGACGAGCTAAGCGTATCCAAGCCCCCCGACTCAACCTTATTCTCGCAAGTCCCTGAAGCTCAGCACTACGTGGAGCAAGTGGGCCGCGTAAGACCTTCCCCCGACCCCTGCAGGTCGCTTCGCAGCGCCCGGCAGGGAGGGCGGCCACCACGGCCGAGTCCCGCAGCCGAGCGGGCACCCTGAGCGAGCTCCACAGACCCCCGGCGGCAGCGGGCCGCTCTCCCCGGGCCTCACCAGCACGTTCCGCCACATCGCGGCTGTTGGTCCTGTCACCTCCCGCCGGCAACAAGGGCAGCGGAAGGGGAAGCGGCTGCCCCGCCCACGGCGGCGGCACCACGGAGGGAGCGGCCCGGAGCGCCGCCGCAGAGCCCACAGCAGAGCCCACAGCGCCCCCCGCCAGTCCGCCCGGCCCGGCTGGGGCAGCACGGCGAGGCACCCTGGGTCTTGGGCCGGGGCCGGGGAGCCAGAGCTGAGCCCTCAGCACCGGGAGGGAGGAGGGGTGACCTCTCAGAACACAGCCCGGCCCGGCTGAGGCACACCGGGAGCGCTTGTTTTCTCACGCCACACAGCCCCGGCGGGAGCCTGCTGCCACGGGATTCTGTGGTTGCCGGCCGCCTCTCTGCGCCTTCAGAGGGCGCTTTGGGAAATCCGGGAAATGTCCCCTAGAGCTCCCACATACGGAATTTTCAATCTCCTTTCACTGAAAAGTTTAAGATCTGCGGAGGGCGGGATGCGTGTCCTGGGAGAGCAGCACCCTGGGCTGCGCCTGTTCGTATGGACTCGCTGGACATCCTCTGTGGAGGCAAGGACACCGAGTGAGGCAGAGCCTGGGTCTGACCCCGGCGAGGGGGTCTTGCACCCCTGGGTGGATATGACATTTTTTGTTGAGCCACTACACTCAGAAAACCCCAAACTACACCATGTACCTGCCCACTGCCTCAAGCTCCGTTAGTAGCGGGGATACCGAATACTCTGCATGTGGAAAAAAAAGCCCCAACTTCAGCTTCGTGTTTCCCGATATGTAACTACACAGAGTGACGTAATACCACAACTGTATGAAATACAAACCTATTTGATTCTCAAGGAAGAATCTGTTTGCCATTCAAGAAACTACTCTGAGAAGCCTGTGTTTTTTCTGCATTGCAGATCTAGTCCCGTAACTGCATCTTCTCATGCTTCAACCTTATGCTGAAATAAAATGTTGTCAGGAATGCTCTTTCCTGGTTTTGCTGCAGTTGAAGTGCACTTAGTTTTTGGCATTACAGTACTTTTTCACTGGTGCCAAACCTCATGATGAATAGCGTGTGTCAAACACGACAAATTAGTGCTCAATCCAGTATGAAAATAACAAGAATCATTTCTCAAAGCACTTCTCAATCTGATGAGCTGTCCCAGAAATAAACTAAAAATGCAAGGATGAAGAAGTATTTATAGGTATAGCCTTAGCTGTGCAGAATATTAAAAATAGCATTTAGCAAGCATAGTCATGGAGAAATAGGTGTTGTAACAAAGGAGGAAACTGGATGCATTATTTAACAAATGGTTTTCAAGCATTCAAGCAGTGCTATCACAGAATAACACTTAAAAATACATTAGTACCACTACAAGACAGATTTCCATCCGTTCCTCTTGCAATCTTACGAGTGTATACAATATTTTATTCTGCTTTTCATACACTCACTCGTATTGAGATACTGGTAAAAGGATCATAATTCACAGAGAAATTATTCCTTAGTTTCTGCTGTGTGCTCCACTTTCTGGTACGTCTGAATCTAAGCCTCAGGGATACTTTCTGTAAAAACACACTTTACAACAGAAAGGCTATACTTAAGGATTGGCACGGAGTTACCTACCAATTAAAGCTATGTGATGACTGCTCAGAGCAAGCACAGCTGGGCTTCAGTGTTGACTAATTAGCGAAGAAATGAAAACGTGAGGGAATGAGAAACAGGAATTTGCTGCTTTAGGATGAAGATGTTTCATTAGAAACAAACACGCTGCTTCTTCCAACTGAATAGAGCAACTTTTCCATGTATTGCATTGAATAAGAAAATTGTTTATCAAAACTCATTGTTGAACAGTTCTGTTTAAGTCAGAAAGAAAACAGGGCCATTAATCTAGCTGTTTAAAAGCATTCGTCACAAAAAAGTGTTCTACCTCTTAAACCAGTAATACAAGGGTACATAAATCCTGCTAAAGAGATGACACAAATGGAGACAGCATTCAGCCCAATTGTGGAAGCAGAACCCCCTGGTGCAGCTCCAAGTGGCAATCTTTTCAACCTCCTTCTGGTTCTTGACTGCTCACTAGTTTAAATTTTGTCTCCTGCAAACAAAATTATTGACTAACCCAGTTAAAAGCTATATGGTGTTTAAAGAGAAAATTATTCTACCTTAATACAGCCATTTTCTAAGTTAGAGTTGCATAATACACTAAAACTGCATTAGAAGAATTTGCTGACAGAAAGATTTGTTCTAAGTTTACAAGCATCTATTGTGAAGCATACACTTACTTCTATGACATAACATTAGGCCTCAGTAGGCAACCCTAGAGACAATCAGATTTTAATTTCTTCCAAGAATATCACAGTTCAGTCTTTCCCATTTTCATAATTAATGAGGTCATTAATTACATTCTTGGACCTCTAACACTAAGCACCTCATCATTTTATTTTGCAAAATTTGGGCACAGTCCTCAGGTAAAAATTCAATTAAATTTGCACATAACTCTGGTATTCCATTTGCTCAAATTGTTTATTTTACGTGATCTTTATCCAGGGTCCAGTGAGAAAGATCTCCACCTACTTTCTTTCAATTTATACTTTTTTAAAAACTTCTTGAGCTTCCTTAATGATTGACTTACACTTTTATTCCCCTTTATTTCATCCCCAACACAAAATAAGAGAGATAATCTTCCAGCTTCCGATTTTGCAGCAGCAGTTGATGTAACTCAAGCAGACAGTATCACTACTTTCAAGCATAGGCTAAGGCTGTTCTGCATGGGAGGCTTATGGGGAGGTAGTTTCTTACTTGAGACTCAGGTCATGTAAGGACCTGCTAATTCTGATCAGGCCATTTCGTAACGGTCTTCAGTCTTAATTGAAACTGTCAAATAAGATTAGACTTCACATGTAGGCACAGAAGTCAATACAGTGATCAGAACATTCTGTGAGCTAGAAGATAGGGAATTTTTACATGAAAATACTCCGGCTGCCCTGAGGAAAATTTAATACTACTACTAAACAAACAAACAAATAAAACCCCACAACTTTTCACAATTGGGCTTTCTGAAAATAATCCTCAGAGTCTATTTTCACACTGCCAGAAGCAGTCTCTTCCATAAACTGGCCACATTGCTAAGAAAGCAAGAATAAAATTTACTTAGATTTTCATAGTGTTTTCTTCTCCTTTGAAAGAGAGCATTTTTGGCAAGTTGCTCAATACAGACAAGCATTTTATATGTGGAACATTTTAGGGTATTGGAGGGGGTTTTTTTGAGTTATTGAATCTTTATTTAAAAAAAAACCAAAACAACTTATGTAATACCAAGGGTAGGTCACATTTCCAGGAAAGATCAGAAACCATTGTCTTGTCACAGGAACTTTGAAGATCAGATGACTCTGTGTTTATGCAATGTTCTTTGTCTTCAGCTGTTACACTCTGTTAATTTTCTCTGTTTTGTATTTTCTTTGCCTTAGTCTCTTGGTTCTTCTACTCAGAGTTTGGACTGAAACGCAGGAAAACACTGGGCTTTTCTTCGGACTCAGATGTTTATTATTTCTTATCTATGGTACAGCTGCACATTCCTCCCTCTACGTTAACAAGGTGAAAATGGCCCCCGAGTGCTACCTTCCAAGGTCTTTTAAAGTCCAATCTATCTGATTATGGAATTCCAACTAATTTATTTTTACTTATAATCCAGTAACTAATCATTCATGTTCTGCACTGTGGTTTTTTGAACTAATACCAGACCACCCAGATTTGTGAAAAAGAAGGAGGAAGAAGAACTAACCTACACCCAAAATCCTCCATCTTGTTACATATATATTTCTATATTCCATAAACCTAAATTTTCTGTATCTCTACATATTCCACCCAGTGATACAACAAACTTCTCTTCAATTACACAGCAACAACCTCGGTGTTATCACATAATTTGGGAAGCCTTTCCCAAGGCCTCAGGTCAAATGCAGTGTGCTTCTGAGGATCATTGCCTGCCAGCACTGAAAGACTAAAATTCTCTGAATTCAGGGTTCCAACATCTTCCCCTCCTGTTTGAACCATGAACATTGCTTTAACTGCTTTGTTAAACCATTGTCGGAGACACTGCAGTAGACAAGGTACAAGAACCATGACGACTATAATGACAATCAGAACATACATGCCCACTTTCAAAAGCTCTCTCCACAATGGAGCGAGGCTCACCCAATCAAACAGATCATCCAACCATGATCCTCTTTCAACTTTGAGGATTGTTCTTCAACCAGAAATGCAGCGTTTGTCATCCTCTGCAGGGCCCTTTGCAGAAAGGAGAACAAACATGGCACAAGGAGGAAAATGCGGAACAATTACAGACTTCACATTTTTATGAGATCTTTGATCCATTTTTACTCAGCCGAAGATTTCCAATTCTTGAGGTTCATAGGGTGTCTCAGGGAGAAATTTAGTCCAGACACCCCATTCCTCTGTGGGATTCTTGATGAATCATGAAAGATCTGAAGAGACATTTTTTGGTACTGGCCAACTGTCTACCGGTAAACCAACGAAGCAGGTTGAGAATGGCTTTTCTGGACTTGAATAAGTCAAACAAATGGTATCCAAGACTGAGGCATTGGCTAAGGTCACCCAAACACTGGTTTTTGGTTGACTCATGGGCAGGATTGCGTTACTTAAGGCAAACAATGAAATAATAAGGCACAAGTACGATATCTGATTTAGTTTCATGCTTCTCTTTGATTTCTTTTCTCAATCTTGTTCTGGGACAAGCCAAGCTTAAGGTACAAAAGTTATTTCTTTTGCATTCAATTCTGCAAATTTGGACCTCTTTAGATTCTCTCTAAAGTTCTCTCCAATGACTGCAGAGACAAGGACTATTTCTTTCCTCATGACCTAATATAATTAAAATTTCAATCATCTTACACTTCGTATGTAACACAATCCACACCGCGCACTTGTCAACAAGGCTTTACGATACCAACAATTCCCACACTACTATACTGGCACAAAACCCAAGGTTCACAGCTTCTGCATGTGGGATAAAAGATGTTTATCATCAGCTGCAGTCTTTCTGCAGTTCATGTCTGCGTGCTTGCTTCTCTGCTTCCGGGAGCATCTGCCTATTCCTGTGGTTTGTAGGGCTTCACGTTTTTTGAAGGAATCCACTTTGGACCAGCACCTGTAGAGACACAAGCGTACCCTTTGCCCCAGGTTATTAGTGGGAATGGGCCTTCAATTTTCCCAGTCTGGATTTCTGATCAAAACTAAAGGGTTTTCCTTTAACTTTGCCTGTGTGGTGTTGGAAAAATGTCTGATTATTGGCAGATTTGGTTCTGCAAAAGAGCTGTTTAAAAAATTTAAAACGTACAGCGCTTTATTCAAGCGCATTTGAGGCGTAGCCTCTGCCTCCCTCTTTTTTGTTTATCCAAAAGAGATTTTAAAGTGTGGTGTGTTCTTTCAATGATTGCTTGCCCTGTAGGAGAATGAGGAATACCGAAGGAGTGACACATACCCCAATTCATTAAGAATTTATGTCCATTTTCACCTTGTTAACTTAGAGGCACATTCCATGCAGCTGTACCATAGATAAGAAATAATAAACATCTGAGTCCAAAGAAAAGTCCAGCATCTCCTGCATTTCAATCCGAACTCTGAGTAAAAGAGCCAAGAGACTGAGGCAACAAAAATATAAACCAGAGAAAATTAATATCTGGTGCTCCGTGTGAGGATCGAACTCACGACCTTCATGTTATGAGACTGAAATTCTCTGAATTCAGGGTTCCAACAGCATTCCAGTAATTAACTTCTTTTTTTGAGTTACTGTAAGTACATCTGATTTAGACTTGTCACATTTTTCCACCAGGCACTCTCTTCAACTCAAGTCTTTTCCCACTGCAAGTAAGGCATCTGAGAGAAGGGTGCAGTCAATAACACTTCCTGTGAATCCAATCCAACCAGCCATGTTCATTGCTCTATTTGCAGATGTTACTTGACCTATGCTGTCAAGGCCTTTCTTCCGTCAGAGATTTCTATTTAAAAAAGACAAGACTTGCATCCTTCAAGGTTTAATATTCATAATAAATCCTTGAAGGATTCCAAGGATCCTCCAAGGATCTCCATTGTTAGCAACATGACACCTAGACAAATGAGCATGTATGAAGGAAGAATTTACAAATTTGACCAGTATTTAAAACTCTTATAAGCATTTTAAGCTCCATGGGCACACTGTCCCATGTATTTACTGCTACAGGTTCTCAGAGAACCCGCTTAATTGCAACAAAAACCAGACAGCAATTCTCACCCTGGTGCACTTCACTGAAATTGAAGATACCCTGGCAGCTATAGTCAGTAAAGAAAAAGGTAAGGCACTGAAAGATATTACAAGGTAAAGACAGAAAAATACTTCTGTTTTAATTTTAAGCACAGCCCAAAAAGCAGCCTTTCCCAACTTGGAAAAATTAGGAAATATGAATGAAGAATATATTTGCATTTCAAATGACAAACACAAAGTTTAAAAATCAAAATATTTTAATAACCAGTAATTGTGAGACATCCCATTGCTCATTTCCTCTATTTTGGACTAGCAGCTACTCTAGAGTTGAAAGCCAGTTTAATATGTTCTGCAAGTTTCCAAGGGTACATTACCCTTATTCTGTAACTCTAGCAACATGAATACAACACTGTAAACAAAATCTTAAAAGGTACTATTTGAAAACCCTGTTCTTCCAGGCTGTACTATACAAATAAATATATGGAGTTACAGTGGAAATGCTGCCTCATTCCACAGTTTATCCAGACTTACACATTTAAACTCTTAGGCTACACAAGTATTTAAGTAAAACCAGTCATGTAATTACGTGATAAATTAATAGTTTTGTTTAAAGTTGCCTGTAGATTAAGCTATTGGACCATGCATTTTTGTAATAAATATGCAATCCCAGAAATACAACTCATTTAAAACTGCATTTACACTTAATGATGTCTTTTCATGCAGATAAAAATAAATGTATGTTCAAGGACAAAACCAAATCTCTTATTAAATGGTTTGCAGAATTTATTAGGTCTCTTTTAATATACTCCATATTTTATCAAGCTAGTTGCATATAAAGTGATCTCCACCATATACATTACAGTTTCTGTGCATCATCTAAAAAAAAGTCACCAAAAAGTAATATTTTACAGGTTGCAGTTAACTTTTAATTAACCTAAAGGTGAATCCTTCTGTAATTTAAGACACTAACCTGCACATTGCAATATTTAAATTATGTTTCACAGCAAGCTAAACCTGCATTTCAGGGAAAAAATATCACTGCCATCTTAACTTCAGAACTTCTGTAGTTTACTTCCTTAACACCGCAAAAAATTAATGTGGTGTTCACTCCAAATAAGGAAAAAGTACACAATTCCCTTAAAAGAAAGCCTGCTGAGAATACATATACTTTAAGAAAATTAGGAAACTCCTCCAGTAAAAGGAATTCACCTCAGTAAAAGGAATTCACCCCAATCTGTGAATGAAAAAAAACCCTTTTAAGTTCTTCTTGATTAATGCTTGGTGCTGCTCATAAAAAGCAGAACCAGCAAAAAGTGAACTAGTATGGGATATGACTTAAAGCAAAGAAAATTAGAAAAAGATTATACCTGCAACAAGCATGTCCCAATTTTAAAGGGTCTCACGCAGATAATTAACAAATAGGTTTTCTGGTATCTTCATAGGATGCTCGTTTACTGGCCAGGCACATATATTGTAAATATACAAAGAATCCACAGTGCTGAAGTTTACGGAGCACTTAGAGGATTTAATATAACAGAGGTTGGTAGGACACAGGAAAAATATTTAACAACTTGTATAAATATATTAAAATCTCAGCAAGAAATGTAGGAGCCCATGCACACAAGACAGTAAATTGCAAAAAACATTTAAGACTTGACTTCTTTCAACAGCACTGACACCTGAATTCTGGAAAGTCAACAATTTACAGTATCTTTTAACCATCTTTCTCCACACAATCTAAATGTACTGAATCATACCAACATTACACAGCACACGAACAAGCAGAAGATGCATCAAGGGAATGGGAGCTATATGCATCATGTGGCCTGCCCAGTTACAGGCAAACATCAGAAAAATTGTTTCTGACATAGGCAGAGATACAATCAATAGAGCTAATTGTATACCCGTCATTTTCAAGAGTTAATCCACAGTATGGGAAAGGGAAGCTTTAGGTAAAAATTATGCACCCAGTCTCAGAAGTGACAGAAGCAGAGATTTATCTTTCAAAAACTGGGTCCATTCTGGACTGGCCTTGATGCACATGCAGTACATTTATTTTCAGAATGCAAGATTAATTGGGAATGTCTGCACTAGTGTTTCGATTGCCGTATTTGTGATGAATGATCAGCAATACCACTCCTAAGAAGAAGCATATGGACCCAACAGTGATGTAAGCAATTCCCAGGAAGGGATTTTTGCCTCCCATCCACGAGATGGTGCTTAGGATCATCCTTTTTCGTCCATCAAAACTGTGTACAGGATAATCTGAAAAACATTTAGGAAAACAAGAAGCAAGTTTCCAAACCTAGCTTGAAGTGGGCACATGAAAATTTTGGGTCATTTCACTCAGGTTCCAAATACGAACTGCTGCTTTGGATCTGGGATTGCAAATATGAAACATTCAGCTGTTCTTTTTAGGCTAAAACTAATCTGGGCATTGTCAGCTACTTCAAGACCAAGGCCATGTTAGAAGACACTAACACTGAAGAAGAGTAAAATGCACGACTTTGTGGGTTTATGAAAGTAGCTTCAATAAAGTGAGGGAAATATAAATTTCAGCCCTTGTGTGTATTGTAGTACAAAATTTTTCTTTACGTTCATTCAGTTTTACAGCAAAGGAAAACACTGCAGTAGCTATATAAAAAGTATCATTAGGTGCTTTTGAATTCTAAGAGTTCATTAACTATGACAACCCTCCTTCTCTAGTATTTTTACCTAATATTTAGTCTGCCTAAAAGAGAATGACAGACCATCACCCGATCCGCAGCTCTGTCATTTTTCTGACCTCCAGTCAGTCTGCCCTGCATTACATATTGTCATTTCACCTTGAAGTTACAGTTCTGAAATTCCTTGGCTACCAGCTACCTCTGTTCTTTCCTTTTTTCCTGTGCTTTTTTCTCAATTCCTTTGCAGCATCCAAGCAATCTGATTTCCCAGTCTCTATGAAGTTGTAAGTGCTATAAAACTAGCACAGAAGTAAAAAATGGTAACAGTCTATCTAGCTGTCGGTGCCAGTTTTCAACCACACCTCAATACCATCTTTTTTTCGAGATGGTAAGAAGAAAGGTTAGTTCAATCTGAACTTGCAAATATATGCTTGTGTAATCCAGCTAAGGCGTGCTTTCAAAGGATACTGTATGCAATATCCAAAGAATATTTTCCAGCCTGTAAGGTAGGCTGTAAGTTATTCTTCCTTTCAATGAGACGATACAGCTTGCGAAACGTTGGTAGAGCAGCTGTGCGCATCCACACGATGAAGTCCTCATTGATAAAGCCATTGTTGTCAGGCTCTGAGTCCAGCATATACACTGGCTTGGGCCAGTTCACAGGTTTTGTTGTGCCTAGGATTAAACAAAAATAAAAAAGTATTTCACATACCAGACTAAGTAACACACTGACTCATCAAAATCCATTCTAATATCACAAAAAACACATTAACTTCTAAACAGTATGAACAGACAGGCTGACTCACTACTATTGCAACACACTGGGCTGTTTAAGAACTTTTTATTTTGCAGTTTAAATAGTTTAAACTCTATAAATAAATAACATAATTCATGACAGCTCTGTCCATTTGTCTAAACAATTCATGTGGGTAAAGTCTTGTCTCAAAGCACTGCTTGGTGAGATAGGTCCTCTGCTCACTTGGTAGAGTTTAAAAACCAATTTAATATTGTAAACATCATTTCAGATTATGTACACATGCTTTTGCTAATGTTATTGGAAATACAATTCCACATTGTATTAAGGTAAGGTATCTGCTTTTCCAAGCATAGCCATCACACTGACAACAAGTAATTTGGCTATGACTAAGCAAGAAACCCACATCAGGTTAAACCTGAAGTTATTATATACCTTGCATAAACACACATATTCTAAGAGCCTTAAGAAGACTTTTGAGACATAGTAGCCAAAGGAAACTTTTATTTGCCAAACTGTATACGAGACACACAGTCACTTCCAGTTACAAAAAAAAAAAAAAAAAATCAGTTTTTTTAGAGAACAGAACAACCTAGCCATAGAAACATTTAAATGAAACTCTTCCTACGGAGTTTTCATTTAACAACTGCAGGATTTCTTTATAAGTTAAATCCACACATGATAGAACTTGTACTGGTCTTGACTGGAACAAAACTAAATTTCTTCACAGTAGCTGGTATAGGACAAAGTTTTGGATTTGTGCTGGACATAGTATTGATAAACAATGATGTCTTTGTTATTGCTAAGCAGTATTTGCCAGCATCAAGGCCTCTTCTGCTCCTCACCTCACCCCACCAGTGAGGAGAGTGAGGGTTCAGGAGAGATCAGGAGGGGCCACAGATGGGATAGCTGTTCCCAGCTGACCAAAGGGATATCCCAGGCAGGCAGAGGTAGGCAGGGCCTGCTTTGGCTCAGGGACTCAGATGGTGGTGAGCAATTCTTTTCTTTTGCATTACTTGTTTTTCTTTTCCTCTCTCTTTGTTGTGTTTTTGGTTTGGTTGTTTGTTTTTATTACTAACCTCTCTTTATCTCAACCTATGCGCTTTCTCACTTTCACCCATCCGATTCTTCTCTCCCTCCCACTGAGCAAGGGCATGGTTAGTGAGACACTGTGTGATGCTTAGTTGCCAAGTGGGCTTAAACCCCAGCAGCTTACATTACACATTTTTTAGTATTCAGGGTACAGAATCAGAAATTAAATCAGAAATTAAAGCTACCAAATTAATGATTACAGTAAATGTAAAAACCAAACACTTTCATTAAAACCTTGCAGCTTTCATTACTTAAAGACAACCGTTCAAATAGCAGAATAGTCCTTAGCTTGGATTTCTTCAGAGAGCATTTATTTAGCACATTCTGTAAATTGTCAGTGAGGCAAAACTCTGAAATCAAAATGTGTTTGAAATCAAAACTGAAATCAAAAGGTGTTTGAAGCATTTTGGCATTCTTACAATTTTTCTTTTCTCTTTTTTTACCTTGGAAAAGCGCAGTTAAGTTGTTTCCATCTCCTGTAGGATTTCTGAACTTTACATTTTTATCTGTCCACCATGCAATGCCTTTTTTAATCAAAGTAATCGGAGTCCTTGTGTCATTATCAATGCGGTATAACTCCAGTGTATCTAAAGACAAAATCAAATTAGAAAACCAGCTGCAGAAGCTTTCATTACACAGATGATCTTGATAAGCAGTGAAACAATTACCTCCAGGAGAAAACAAAACAAAAATAACTAGGCAAGGCATTTACTATCTGCCTGACACAATCACAAGCTGTTCTGTAAGAATCAGTGTATATGAGATAGCAGTTTATTATTCAAATATGATTTTTATGTTTCTACATCACAGCAGTAGCAGCTTCTCACAGCAGGTATTTCCATCCTTTGTGTGCTATGAGATTAAATTAATTCTCCTAGCAATTTTGAAACAAATAATAGCAGTACAAGATATTTATTTTATTCTGAACAGTGAAAATGTGTTAATTCAAAACAAAAAAGCTGACAGTATCTTTACACAGAATAATGTGCAACACAACAAAAAACATACACTAGATCACAGACCCATCTAAATGGTAAGTTAAAAGTGTTACCGTACCATTAAACATACTGTTGGCAATAGCTCCACAAGGAGCAATGGGTTTGTCCTCATTTGTGCGGTAAGGCTCACATTCCTTACTTGGATTCTGATAGTTAGAAAGAAAAAAGGCAAATGAGTCTGTGCTAGTTTAAACAACTAGCCTGGTTTTTACTACATGATCAACATGAAATTTTATAATACTTTACAGTTATTTTCAGTGAACAAAATATCAATTCCTTATGGTTGCCTTCTGTTATGCAAAAATTCTTTTACCTCATTATCGTTCAACTAAATACTCTATGTGGTGATTTATGCAATAGTCAGAAATTAGTTGCTCATTCACATCCAAGCATGAATACCTACAAGCAGTGAACTGTTGTCTCCATTTAGCTGGCTGTCATCTCGAGATTTCACGTAACGGCGGTGGTTTTGATAGAAGTTGGAAAGTCCGTAATACATGAATACATTGCTCTACAAGAAGCAAGATGCGTAAAGAGGGATTTTCGTTCACACAAACCTGCAATTTTAAGCTCTTAAACTTAGGTTTACAGCAACATTCATAAAGTAAGAACCTCAATCCTTTCTTCATAGTGAGTACATAAAAGTACTATCCTAACAAAAGCTGGCAGGATGAAGTCAAACAATAAAAACATGTCACCAACTATAAGAATGATATTCACCAGCACTAATCCCAACACCTGTCTTGTCCGATGCAGAACCCATAAGCCTCATTTGCCTCCCATCTGCCAGAAAGCACTGATCTGGTATTTCCAATTCCTGTTGAACTGAGTTTTTGTAAATCATGCAGGAATAGCTGATCTACTCTCCAGCTATGTGACACACAGGGTAACTCTGAATGTGTAAAACACAAGCATTCCACTTAATGTTGTACATTTCCAGATAAACAGAGGCATTAAGAAACATCTCATCCCTGCTGATGAAAAAGGGAACACAAAAATCAGATCCAAGTTCAAAGGAAGACTAAAAATAATCTTTTATAATGGAAGAAAAAAAAGAAATACCTAAGTGAGAAAACTTTCATTTTCAATATGAAATAGATCATATAAACCATTCTGACTTCATCCTGCATACAGGGCAGCATACCTCAAATGAATGTTCCAGTGTGAAATTGATGGTGCATGTACAAGGGGGTGTGCTGTCCCAGGACACATTTAAGCATTTGTTGCAGGGACTAGAAGGTTCTGTTCCTGTATAGTCAATCTGTAGCAGGAAAAACAGTCATTAATTTACAATGAGAGAGTAAAGAAAACTTATTATTAAGCCAGAGAGATTTTGTGGCATTTACTTTGCAATCATATTTTATCTCAGCACCAAAAACACATTCAGGCCTGTCTGACAATCTCAAGAAGTCTCTTCCCACCTTAACCATTCTATGACTCTGTAAAGGAGGTTTTGATTCTGACTGTATGCTTGATTTCAGATGCAGACAAATTTAACACTGAGGTGAAATTACTCCTGGAGCAAAACCAAACAAAACCAACAAGTCCCCCCACCCCCCAAACCAACCAACCAAAAACCATACCAAAACAAAACCAGCAGATACTCCAGACAACATTATGTTTCCAAACACGCACACTATGACAAGCAGATCTCAACTTTTACATGCTTTCCAAAGAGATTAAGCTTTTAAAAGTCTAGATATTTAATTAAAAAAAATTGCATTAGAAAACTTGCTTTGTTGACCATTTTAAGCCACCTAATTAAAGATTTTAAAAAAAAATTAAAAATCACTTAATGCCCAAAAATTGTCCTAAACCAGGAAAGATTAATACACCAATACTGTTTTGTCAGGAATGGTAACATAACCAGGATATGGACAAGAAAGATGATCTGTATTACTCTGCCTTATACAATACTATCTGTCTTCAATACTGTAACCCAAAAAACCCCATTTTTTAAAATCTGTACATTCAGCCTCAGCAGCCACAAGCTCACCCTACAGTCCAAGCTTGACCACATTAGCTCTTTCTCACATGTAGCTCCAGCAAGTGTGGCAGAAGAAAGCTTCCAGCTGCCTATAAAAGATATATTTCTACACTTCCCATGAATTACCTATTTTAGAATTTAGACTCAGATTGGTGAAATATATACCTTATACTTATTGCAAAAAAAATGTTTAGCAGCAGTAGCATTTAAACTACAACACCTACACAGTTATAGGAAAGGCTGCTGCAAGTGGTTTGTCCTGATTTATGTTTGTAGTGAAAGGCATAACCAAGAACTAGTGATTTATGATCTGTCCTAATACCCATATTAAGGTCAGCTAAAACAAACACACAGGGTGTGTTCAGGAAAGAACTGAAGTCTGTTTTCCTCTGCATCTTCTTCAGGGTCTCTCTTCCGGTAATTTCTGCAGTATCTATTAAGCTGCAACTAATTCCATCAGCAAGCACTTTTATTGACTGGCATCGCTCTGCTGCCAGATTTCTGACAGACAAAACCTACATCCTAATGAGCCTAGCTGAAACTAGACAGCTTCAGAAGCTATTAGCTGGCAGAGAGAGAGAGAGATTGACAGAGGATCACAATCTTTGTTCCTCAGCTGAACAAGATACTGAGTTTATGCTGATCTAGAAATAGCACTACTGCAGCAGCCATGACCAGCTCTGTTTAGCTACAGCACACAGACTCCACTGCTGCTCTCAATGAACAAAGCATCTCATTTGTTGAAGGCTAACTCGGGGGTGGGTGTGCTCTGCTAAAGTAAGCTGAAGTAAGCATTTCCTTTAGAAAGAACTTGCTAGTGTGAGGAGAAGTTTTAGATCAAGAACGTACACTAAAGACTCTAAGGTTGCAAAAGACCTAAAGACTTCACTTTTAAAAACATAAATGACTAAATTCTGTGGAGCATGAAATTGATGTATATTGAAGCAGGACCATGCTTTTGATGACAGTTATCAGCTTGCATGCTATCAAAGAGCTTTCCTGTACAGTAACTGCCAACGCGAGTGGTTTTTTCTGCATCCGCATCTACAGATTACATTCAACAGAGAGCTTATTTAAAAGGATGAAGGCATCCATATTCAGCTCTTGACAGAGTAACAAAACCACTTTGACTTTGAGAGCTAAGGACTGACTTTGGAGTCCAGGGCAAGAACCTGCCTGATCCCACTGTTCTGTCCCCTGGGATCGGCCAGCATCTGACAACCTGACACAGCGAGCCCTTCCCAGAAACTCAAGATTTAAGGACATTGGGTATATCCAAGTTATTCCACACCAATGGCTTTTCAGGCTGTTGATGTCTGTCAGCCTACTGAAATAACTACTGCATACACATATTCTCCAAACTATTTGTTATTTTGTAGACTTCATACTTTGTCATGTATCTATCCTACTCTGCTTGACCGTTTCTTGTATCAAAGGCAATCTGTAACAGAATCTGGTCCTCTTTGCTGTTCCTCTTTGTACGTTTTACTAAGTTTTGTATCATTTCTGACATGGGGCTACAGGAACTGCACACAAGGCTGAAGATGCAGGCAACAGCAATGTACATACTTTCAGTTCTCCATTCCTAACCATGCCTTAAGTCAATATGGCTTTTTATCTACCATTATGCATTTCACGGCAGCAGTCACAGCACAAAGGTCTCTTTCCTACACATTTAATACTTGCTATATTCCTCACATTTTATCATATATTTATATGCTCTGTCAATGCTTCTTATTCACTCTGTATATATTAAAAAAAAAAACCAAACCACCCCTCCCCAGGAAATACAGAACTCTCTCACTCTTTAATAACAGGCAAAAAGACATTTACAGAGCTAATTATTTTCCACCCAAATGAACTATTTTCCCAACAGACCCAAGATAAATAACTGATTATACCCTTCTGAAACAATGAAAAAATGCTAGAGAAAACACAACAAAAACCCGGTAATTCTAGTACACTTAAGCTGTTGGAAATCTTCCACATTTGAATTCAAGAGAGCTTATAAAAGAAATCAGTGGAAGAGATACATCTTGCTGCTCAGTCCTTGCAGCACCTGTAGAAGAACAGCACAGTCCACAGAGATACTAATGGTTACCATATCTTGTTTCAGGAAAGAGTGACTTGAAATTAAATATGTATTTCAGGGTCACAAATTAAACATCCCATTCAATTCCAATACACTAAGTTTACAGGCACACACATTTAGGAGGTATGCTATTGCCCAAGACGTAGGTGTAAATAACTACCTCTGCTTCCTCCCCCGATACATTTCTAAAAAAGCTTAGTCACTGCACCTAGCTTCTAGATGCCTTGTCTCCCACAGCTAAACTTACAGCTATTCGTGAATAACTTTTGGAAGTTATAACAAAAGCCAGCATTCTAAGCAGGGACACATGTCAGCTAAGCATATATGTGATAGCAGTGTCTTAAACTGCACCCCTCACTGGTGTTTAGAGCCCAGATGCTGGTCCTAATTGGTAAAAAGCTTTATCTATATTTTGCCGCTGCAACTATAAAGCCTTTTTTGATTTAAACTTGGTTTTTTTCTAAATTCAGCTGCCTTTAGGATGATAATCTCACTTGCTGAATGTCACTGGATAAGCACTTCGTAAGACACGTATGAGGATCAGGCAACAGAACACAAGTTTCCCCATTCTGACTTACCGCAGACTCCAAAGTCCCTCCTGTCCTCACAGATGCCTAACAATTGGATTTTTGAGAATTTCACAAGGTGAAAGAGTAAATCCATACAGCAAAACAAACTAAACTCTTTCCAGTCTTGAGTATCTTGAAATTGGAGAGGATTGAAGGCCAGTGCCGGCGAACTGGTCTCCAGTACAAATGGTTACTACTGCTGTATATACACAACCTGATTGTGTAGGGGAGCATCAGTTGTGCTCCCAGCTCACCTATGACTTTTGTGCTGAATGTTAGGTGGGAACATCCAGTTTGTGGCTTCTATTGGAACTTACCAGGAGTACCTGACTGAGCTGCTTCAGCAACAACAGTATACAACATTTCTGTATATGCATACAGCAGCAATGTAGGCACAACAAGTCACTTACATCTGGACTCATGAAACTGATGCATTTCTTGTTCCCATAGATCAATGCAGACTCAGTCATAATGGAAAAAGGCTGTATTTGTCCAATTATAATGATCTAAAACTTCGTACTGCTTTAGTATAGAAAAGGCTATTTTAAATGCAGTTGTCAACAAAAATCAGGGTTAGCAAGGATATTTTTTTACTTCTCTCCACTGAGTGTCCTGTTGAAAACCTGCAATTGTATTTACCTTAAATATGCTACAACATGACAATTTAAAAATCTATGTGCCCGTGACAAGTTGGCCATGTTCTCTGAATCACTTGTGCCAATTTTCAGATGTTCAGCATACCCCCAACACTTGATGTAAGAAGCAACTGTTTTCCAAAAAATATGCTTACATACAATTTGGATGCTGTAAAATACACTTCAGCTTTTGGGTTTTTCCCTTCTGCTTTTCTCCTTGTCTGGAACTGTACATCTTAACATAAAAGGGGGTAAAATTGGTTTTGTTATAACATTATTTGCATTTTAAGGAAAATATGAAAATACCACTCATTCCCTACCTCATGATTTCTTTAGCTAATTGAGCTTCACTGCCAAATTACTGCCAACAGCTAAGCTACTGTCTTAAACACTACTTACTTGAAAGTGACAGCCTAGTCCAATAACTGGAGTGATTTGATCCACAAAAATTCATATTCTCCAATAAAACAATACAACAAACAACTAAATACCTTCTTCCCTACAATCAATCTCAGTCACATTAGCTCAGCAAAACTAATAATAGCTGTCAATGGCTTTTCAAGGCTGCCCGTCCCTAAGCCCTGCAGGTTATTTCCTTACAACACAAACTGGTTCTGTTATCTAATGGATCCATTTGCGATACACAGTTCAGTTTTCAGCTAACGCTCAGCAGCTTTTCACAGCAGTAGCATGGCTGATTATCAGATGTAAATGACTCGGGTTTTGTTAAGTGTTAATTAGAAAAAGCCACACTCTTCAATCCTTGTTTCCAAGTTTACTCTGGACACCCTGGTCTCCCACAGAACACCTGCAACATTAAATCATCGGTGCAGGTAAGAATTACAGCAATACATTCACCACAGAGCTCTGTCCTGAAAATACAATTACTTTGCAACATTTGAAGATATATAATGGACTGCCACAGGCTATCTCAAGGACAACGCGCATACTTTCTGTACTGCTGAGGAAAAAAACGTGCACTGGGCTGTGTCGATTAAATGCTGGCAGTAACTTCCCTGGAAGTTCCCTCGGGAGCACTGGCAGAAGGGCTACAGCCTATGCGCAGATGACTGCCAGCCTTGTGTCCGCTCAGGGTAATTAATGGACGCTTTGCTGACGAGCACAGACGTTTCTCCGGATCGGAGCCGCCCGGGCGCCGTGTCCGCTCCGCACAGAACCCGCCTGGGTCCCGGCAGGCCGGGAAGGGACCGGGTTTCCCCGGAGTCGCAGGCGGCTTCCGGGAAGGCGATCCCCGCTCGCCCTGCCGGGCCCGGCCTTCCCGAGCGGGCCCCGGGTGCTCCCAAAGCCCCGGCCCGGGCACCCCCGCCCCGCGCACCTCGTACTCGCGGATGTTGTTGGAGGTGACGAAGATGCCGATGCCGATGGGGATGAAGATGAGGCCGATGATGAAGAAAGCCGGCAGCACCGTGCCCGCCGTCAGGATGGGCTGCCAAGCCGGCAGCCGCTGCTGCTTGAACGCGGTGTTGTCAGGCTTGCGGGTCTTCACGGCGCCCCCGCCGCCGCTGCCCACCGCGCCGCCGCCCGGCACCCCGACGCCGCCCGAGGGGTGCCCGTCCGCCTCCTCCTTGGCGCTGTAATTCACCGCCATGGCACCGCCACCGCCCCCGGCGCGCGACACGTGACCGGGGGCACCGCGCCTGCGCACTCGGCCGCGGCAGCGGGGGGGCGGCGGCTCGGCGGGCGCGCGCCTGGTGACGCGCCACGGCCGCGCGCCTCCCCGAGTCATGGAGTCGTGGAATCATGGAATTGTGGAATCATCAAGATTGGAAGAGACCCGCAAGATCAGCCGATCCGATTATCCTTCCGGCACTGCCACTGTAACCCCTAAACCACGTCACCCAGTGCCGGTTCCAGTCACCTCTTGAACACTTCCAGGGATGGAGACTCTACCACCTTCCTGGGCAACCTATTCCAGTGCCTGACCACCCCAACATGGAATTTTTTTTTTTCTAATATCTAATTTGAATCTCCCCTGTCTCAGCTAAGGCCATTTCCTCTTGTCCTCTCACTGCAGGCATGGCAGAACAGACCAGTCCCCACCTCACCCCAGCCTTTCCTCAGAGTTGTACAGAGCAATGATGTCCCTCCGGAGCCTCCTTTTCTTCAGGCCAAAATCCCCCAGCTTCCTCAGCCGCTCCTCATGAGACATGTTCTGTGTGCTGGCCAGGCAGGCTCTGCTCTGGTGCACTTAGGGCAGGGGTCATGCTGCCTTGTGCCCAAGGTTGGGGTAAGACCTGGGCCCGCAGCCTTGTCACCCCTGCTCAGTGCTCCGAGAGGGTTACCCCGCACTTCATCCTCCCTGTTGCCATGAGGAGCGGTGCAGATCCAAGGCAGCGTCCATTGGGCCAAAAATGGAGAAGTCAGCTTCAGCTTCCTACCCTCATAAATAGGATCAGTGCCACTGTAGAGATGTAATAATGCACGAGAGTTTTGAGAGCTTCTCTTAATGGAGCTGTGTGTGCTCACTCACCACTGCTTTTGGGAGCTGTTCTGCTCTGTATTCCTGCTCTGCTGTCAGGAGCGTGTGAGTAAATCAATACAGTGAATACAGAATCACAGAATGGGTAAGGTTGGAAGGGACCACAGAGAGTCATCTGGTCCAACCTCCCTGCTCAGGGTCATCCCAGAGCACATGGCACAGGACTGCATCCAGACGGTTCTTGAATTTCTCTAGTCAGTGAGACTCTACAACCTCTCTGGGCAATCTGTTCTGGTGCTCAGTCACCTACACAGTAAAGAAGTTCTTCCTCGAATTCAGGTGGAACTTCCTGTGCATCAGTTTCTGCCTGTTGCCTCTTGTTCTGTTGGTTGGCAACACTGGGAAGAGTCTGGCTCCTTCAGACTCTTGACACCCACCCTTTAGATATTTACACGTGGGTGTTTTTTTCCCTTAGGAGCTGATCTGACTGCACTAAATAGAATCACAGAATCAATTGGGCTGGGAAACACCTCTGAGGTCATTGAATCCACCCTTTGGCTGAACACAACCACGTCAGCTACACCATGGCACTGAGTACCATTTAAAGTCTCAAACACCTCCAGGAGCAGTGACTCCACCACCCCCCAGGGTGGCCTGTTCCAGTGGTTAAAACCCTTTCCGTGAAGAAGCAGTCACCCTGTGGAACGCAGTGTGGGAGTATGTACTTGTATCCCAGAATACCTGCTTTAGCAGGCATTGCTCAAGCTGATGCAAAACTGAAAGTCCATGTTTCTCACTTTATTGCCACTTCTGCATTCAAGTCTGTTTTGTGAGGACTCTAGTCCTCCCTATGCAGTCACTCCAGAGTGCTGCCAAAATCTAGATTCAGCAAGCAATTATGTATTTACTTCATTTCAGGGGAAAATAATTAGAACAATTTAATTAAATAACTTATAAGCATGTAGTCCAATCTGAAGACTTTTTAGCTGGCTGTGGAACAGTTTCTGTAAAATAAATGCCTTTCAGTTCTCTGGAGCACCGAGAGCATCAGCCAAGACCACTGGGGGGAGCACATGACTTGTGCAAATGTATTTTGCTCTGGAGGTACAAAAGGCCTCTTTGTCATAGATAGCGTAGGAAATTTGGATATATAGGCATCTAAAATTTAAGTATTAATTCGGTGCCTAAATAATTATATAGGGTACAAAAGTTAATCATATTCCTTGTGGCATCTGTGCTAAAACTATATCTCATTCTTAATTTATCTTTTCCACTATCTTGTGGACCCCAACTTTTGCTGCCATTACCCCTAGATAAGCCCCTTGTCGCTAGTACCACCCTTTCTTTTATTATATTCTGTTTGCAATCACTACCTTCAGCTACAGTAACTTTTATTCCCACAATTCACAGAGAATCCAGGGAGATGCAACTGGGATCCTAAGGGAACATGACTGCTTGTAAACATGTGGTGAGAGATGGCAAGAAATTTCTCTGGAAGCAGGATAACCAAGGGGCAATATTGGGAAGCTGGGACCTGAGGCTCC
Source organism: Corvus hawaiiensis (assembly GCF_020740725.1). Classification (NCBI taxonomy): domain Eukaryota; kingdom Metazoa; phylum Chordata; class Aves; order Passeriformes; family Corvidae; genus Corvus; species Corvus hawaiiensis. Next base: position 32,839,685 of record NC_063215.1, read on the forward strand.
CAGGTGTGAGAGGACTGGCAAGAAAGGGAGTGTTAAATTTGTCCAATTATGTTTCACAACAAGACAAAAGGAAAACTCGCAGGCTGCAGAATTTGTCTCTAGAAATCTAAGCATTTGAGATTTTTTCCTAGATATAAACTTTATATTTTATCACTATATTAATACTTACACAGGTCTTTCAGTCCTCTTCAGACAGTAAGAAATCTCTAAGGGAAAAGTAGATCTTCACTGGTTTTCTATTGCTTAAAAGCTACTGATATCTATAGCCCAAGGTAGCCTCTACATTGTCTTAGTGTGAAAGCACTTCCCAATTACCTCCTTTAAAATTACAATACTTGTAGAAATTAATCACTTCTTTAGTCTATATTAATAGATTTCTTCCTGAGTGTCCCCAAAATACAGGCTAGTTATGCGGCTAATGCGCTTTTTTTACATATTTGTCTTAGATTCATGTCCAACTTAGGTAATGTAAAAAATTGACCAGGAACATAAGTGCAAGATGAAATCACCGGTCTCCTACTCCAAAGTGCTGAAGTTCATAAAAAATACTTTAAAATTTAAACTATTTCAGTACACCATGATTGTATTTATGCTTTAAACAAAGCTTTATTTTGGGAAGCTTAAAAACTTAATGTAGTTGCAGAACCATAAATGTTTATGTATTTGCTTATGAATCACAAAGTTACATTCATACTGAATTGGCTTTATATTAAAATCTAAACGAGAAAAAATATTTTCTACTTTGATTGGGACCTTTTAAATCTAGACTCAGTTTTGGAATAATTTTACTTATGTCCTACTCATATTTAAAAGCTGAAGTTTATTTCAGGCATGTCACTGTCACTTTCAAATAGCCAGGAATTTCATTCCAGCTGAGCTCAGTGTAGATCTTAACATGGATAGCTTTGGATTCTCAAGTAATGTTTTGAAAATAGAAGATCTGGGTTACTACAATGTTCATTCTGTTGTGCAGTAAACTGAAATGTGGCACACACTAAACTTCATTCACCTCAGCTGTATTGCTCTCTAAAAGCTGGAATTCTTCTCAGCTTGCTCTAAATTATGACCTACAGACACAGCTATGTTACTGGTGTTATTGGCATACATTGTCTGCTGTACAAAAAAAACCCCACTCCTTAAAAAACATGGGGTACCAACTAAGCATAAGTTGTACCAACAAAATGACTCTTCTGCCAGAATAAGCAGCACTTATTTTGATTCCTCAGTATGGCTGTATTAGTAAACTCTTCACAATGGAGATCAACTCCAAGGAAGTTCATACAGGTCCCAGAATACCCTGCTTCTCTAGAGTGTCAGCATTTGCTGCAGAACTCATATGTAAGAGGAAAAACAGCTCCCATGGCTCCCATGAAGACCAAATTGACTACACAGCAGTGTGATATTCCAGCTTCAAAGATGGACTGACCTAGCCATCCCAGTGGGATGCTGCATTAATGCACTCTTTCTGGCATCTCACAGCACATCTCCTGCAAGCAACACTGTTTTCCCTTCCAAAAAAAAAGTAATTTCTCCCAGTAGCTTCTGCAGTTAAAAAATCTGCAGTATTTTAAGTATGTGCCAATGACTTACATTAAAACTCATCGGTTATGAGATGTATAAGAAAAAAAAGACCCTGCCTGGATTGCATGTACCTTTATATATCATTCATTAAAAAATCATCTTAAGTATAGCTGCCACAGAACTCTCTGGATGCTATTTCAGAAGTTACAGCCATCAGTGTGAAAGGGGCCCCTCAGCATGTGGCCGAGTACCTGGTGTCTAGTCCAGGTGCTAGTCCAGGACTGAAGATTCTGACAGTACCACTCGAACATCTCTGCCTGTGCTGTAAAAGCACAAGGTTAGAAACAATTAAGTCATTAAGGGCTTGGTAATTGATCCTTCTTTGTATCTTAACTTCTGAGCCTACAAGAAAGATGGAAAGAGACTATTTGCATGAGCATGTAGTGACAGGACAAGGAGAAATGGTTTCAAACTGAAAGACAGTAGGTTTAGATTAGATACTAGGAAAAAATTCTTTACTGTGAGGGTGGTGAGGCACTGGAACAAGATGCCCAGAGAAGCTGTTGAACAGCTTTCCTGGAAGTGTTCAAGGCCAGGTTGGATGGGGCTTTGAGGAACCTGATCTAGTGGAAGGCATCCCTGCCCATGGCAGGGGGATTGGAACTACACAATCTTTAAGGGCCTTCCAACCCAAACCATTCTATGATTCTATGAATCAGTTTTACCCCGTACATCACTGTGACACTGTATGAGACACCAGTGAGAAAAAAGAGCTTCCAAACCCATATTCTGTCCCCATGAACACATACATAGATGAGCACTGCCAGCCTTATGAAACAGGAGTTAAAATGCAAACACCTGATTACATTTGCATAGTTGTGAAAATTTATTAGTTACAGTGTAATGAAAATCAACTTTTTTTGGTACAGGCAGAAGTAAAAACATACTTTATATAGAAAAAAAATCACAGCTTTAAAAACTGACATTGTTTAAAATGAGTAAATCTGGTTGTATTTCAAGGCATTGGACTTTAATACTTAATTTTATGCCAAAACATCACACAGTGCAAGAAATATTCTGCAACAAATTCCATACAGCAGTCTTCAGATTATTTAGTCTCACAGAATCTCAAGGTGGCAAAAAATCTACTGAATGCTTTTCCATTTAAACAGAAAACATTGCTGAAGTTACATTTTTCTTTCTTCACATACTCTCTATTACAAAAATATCAAATTGCAAATTTGACAGTGTATTCTACAAATAAATGTGCCATAAGCAACAGGAATTGCAACTTTGGGACAGCTACTTTACAAAGTGTATTATAAAAATAAATTATATGGCAAATATCAAACAAAATCAAGCACGTGCCTTAGGCTTTGCAAATAAAAGTGAAATTCAGCTGCTGCTCTCTCTCTGATTAGATACTTTTAAAAATACCAGCAAGGCCATTCGTTTTTAAAGCTCTACCAAGAAAAAAAAATATAAAATCTAATGGAAGCACTAATACTTCCACAAATAATCAGTAGCACAAGTGACCCTGGTGTTGATGGCAGAGAGCTTCTACAGTGATCCATCCACGGGCATGGAGGGTAGTGCACACAGAGAGCTCTAGCGGGCGGTAACTCATCTAGAGTTCACGCGTAACTGGTGAATGATGACACTCTCTAAAAGAAAAGAGAGCAAAACATTTGGGTTTATGAAACTACAAATGCATTGCAAGTTACTTTAAAGAAGAACAATTACAATGGCAGTGCAAGGCATTTTTCTAAAAATGTCTCACAGACTTACTCTCGCATCACTGCTTGATAAAACTGTCCTGGCTACTGCTACAAAGGGAAACTAAATTAGTACCTGTCAAGGGCTCGGAGGCCCTTGGCTTCCACTTCAATGTGAAGACCATCATTTGGCTGTCCACAGGAAAAAGGAGTAATACAGTTGAATGGATTAAGGCACAGGGACGCCAAAGTTCCAGTCCCACACCCAAACTAGGTAGAAGACGACTTAGAGTTGGGTGTCTGGTATCTTGTCTAAGCAAATTCATCATAAATCTGGTGGCGATTCATAAATGGGGATGAGGAAGAGGTATGGGGTCATTTCTCACTTTTTTAATTTAAGCTTGGCTTAGAAACCTATACTGGGTTTATTAAGCAAGTCTTCTTGAATTTTGCTACTGGCTTTAATGGGGATAAATTTCAGCCACAGCATGCAAAACTAAGTGCTGGCATTTTCTTCAAAAGGCCGTATTTAATTTTGCCCTGTGTGTAGTATCAGAGGTCCCTGACCCTGATTAATCCCTGGGCTCTGCTGAAGTACTAATGGCCTGGTCTTCTGTTCTTTTACCTATATATACAGCTCTTACAGGCAACCTTTTAAATACAAGAATTTAACTGTCAATTAATATTTTTCTCTGAAAAGGTGTATTTTATGCATTTCAAATAATGTAACTGTACCAATACTAATTAAAGCATACAGTAATAGATTTTCAGAAATATTCATCTTAATTGAAATTACTTTTGTTAAGATTCCTTCCTTTCTTAACAGTCTGAAGATTTTTCAAAATTTACGTGACCCAAGAAATGATACCAATTATATTATTTTTGCCTTTCACATTTTTATTGACTTCTGCCTTTATCTGCTTCCCAACTAATATTTGCAAGGTGTTTCGCGAAGTTACATTATAAGAAGAAAGAAAAATGAAAGTATTTTCCATGTACTCTGAGTGCTACAACTTTGCCACTAGATGGCAGATCCCAGTGCTGCTTTTCATATGTGGTGAAGCAAGAGCAGGGCTGAGGAAACGTCCAATAAAATACGTTAAGGCAAATGAAATAATAGAATTTCTCGAATTTGAAGTATTTATTTTCCATAAAATTTTTCAATAACAACTGATTTTCAACAAGACACGTACACCAGTTCTACCACATTTGAGCAGTGAATGTGAAAGAACCACTAATTACTGAACGATTTTACCTTACAGCCAGTGCGGTTCTAACTTGAAGCTCTTGTGGAGTATGATGTTAAAAGCTGCATTTACATAATATCAGACGGTAACCTCAGGCGAACTCACCCCTTAACTTCAAGGAGAGTCACATGAACTCTATATGAAAATTATTTTCTTAATATTCACCGTGCACATTTAATAAGGAGTTTAAACACAAAATTCTAAAAAAATGTGTAGCAGAAAAATATCACACTCCTTGTTAAGGCTCAGTCACTGAACAAACAGCAAAACTACAGTCAGTGTCTAAATCAGACACCTGTCTCCTACAGACCCAGGCAGTAATTGTGCAGAAAAGAGTAGGAGAAATAATAGTATTTTTTAAAAAATCAAATAATTTCCACTGGTATTTCTCTTTCATTCATTTGTCACACACCTAGAGAACACACACTTTATGTTTGTCTTGGTTGTTTGTATTTGAAATGCTTATATATATATATGATATATATACATACACACAGAGTATAGTTACTAAAAGAGGTGTCTGAACTAAGACACCTACTAAACTAAAATTAGAGTAGGGCAGATTTTGTCAGATTTCTTTTGGGCCACCCTCTATAGGAATATGATTATATTTGAAGGATATGATTAAATAAATTTTTCTAGGGTTCTAGATGGGAATATTTCAAGGAATTATGTATTCACTTAAAACAATTTATTTTAACGACAGGAAAAGAAAATGAAGTTAATGTAAACCAGCTAATTCTGCTTTCAGTCCTGCTGATGTAAAGCAGAACTTCTCCAGGAAACACATCAGGGTACTAGTTCATATAATGAAGCACATCAACTGACATTTTAACATACAAAGTTTAATTTCTCCTTACAATATATACAAACAAATATCACCAGATAATACAAAAATGAATGTACCACAGACAATGCACACCCAAGCAACAGAGCAGAAGCATACATCAGTATTTCTATTTTTAAAATCCCAAGGAGAGGTTTTTTTTGTCTGAAGAACCATTCACACCTGAGTGTTTCATACCTGAGAGCTGATAGCTCTGCTGATAGCAGTAGTTAACTCTGGTTACATTTTAAAGGAAAAAAAAGACCAAGGTAAGAGAAGAGTGTAGGGAGTAAGTTTCAAAGTGAATGTGATTAGTATCTGTAATGAGAAATATTGCATATAGTTTTGCCTAAGAGAGCTCAAGCAAAATTAAGAGAAAGAGGATAACTAACACTGATGCAGGGGAGAAAACCATTCTCCTAAATGAAAACAAGTTTGAAAGATGAGCTCACAGAAACTCCTGCCAGCAAACTACGTGTTTCAAAGCAACTCAATGAAATTGGCCACTGATGTGTGATGGGAACATATAATTGGTCTGAAAATTGTCCTGACTGTTGCAGCTTATGCCAAGTACCTGAAACCCAGCAGGACAGCAGCTTACTCTGTTTTAAAGACATGCTCTTCCACATCTGATCAGAATTACTGAATATTCATGTAAATATTGAGCATATTTTAGAAATGTGTGTAGCATATTTCAAGAAGTGACATGTGACTTGGCATCCTGTTGGCATGGATCAACATATTAATGTGGCTTTAGAGATTACTCCCATGGTGGTAATTACTATGTGCTGTAAGTGATTTGAGGTTTAAATACAGTAACATGCGTGTTCTATGGGCATATTAAGAAGACTCACAAAGTGTTTGGTTTTTGAAAAATCACACTAACGGGTGTCACAAAAGGAAAAAAAGTGGGCAAAATAAATCAAAATCTCTATTTTTCTTCTACCACTTGCTTAGCATGTTTACTGATCTGAGAGAAAACCCCCCAGGCATTACAGTTGAAGCTCTGTGCCCCTTCTTTTTTAGTCACACTTACTCAAATGTATTGATCTACTAATGATTACATTAGCAATACCCATATGTAGAAGTCAATCTGGTGATGGGATCTAACTTAGGGAACACAGGAGAAAGCTTATTACGAAGTAGAATTGAAATGAGAGAGATCATCTGGAGAACTGAGGGTGTACCTTCTCAGTCCATGTGTGCTGCTCATGAATGGGTTGGCATTTTCCCTGCTCCTCCCCTTCTCCACCTTACTGCTAGTTCTAAGTCATTTGTTCCTACTGCTGGCCTTGAGTTATCATGACTGCTTATATGGCCATGTCATCAGCCAAAACAGGGCTTCTCTTCAGCTGACATTGAATATGACTAAAAGTAAAAAGTTTGGTTCTCAGTCATCTTAGTTCTTGACAAAGCATTGTAACTATCATAATTCTGAGTGCATTATTTTGCTACTGAAACTGTTCAACTTCACTACAAAAAAAACCAAAACAAAACCAAAAGAATAACTAAACAAAATGGCTGAGAAAAAGGTAAGAGAGAAAGCATGAGGATGAGTGATTCCAGATGATCACTTAGGAAGGCTTGGTTTACACATTATAATCCAGTAATGTAGAATACATGGAAACCCTGTAAATAAAGCCCTAATGTTTTCCTATGGATTGATGTGTCAGAGTTTAATTCTTTGGAGCCTAGTAAAATCTGAGGTCTGAACAAAGCTTGTCCTTGTGGCATTTCTGGCATCACTCTTTTGTGTTCATTCTTTGATGCTGTATGAAGGTGAGCTCATGCCCTACTCTTCCACACAGTGAGGCACTGCTAAGGTCTTGCTCCTCTTCTCTGCCGTCCTTTTCATTAAACTGGAAAAACTTCTTATTCTGGAGACCCCTATTGCTTCGTCAGGTTCGGATGAAATTGGTTGGTGTGTCTGGTGTTATTCATTAGGGAAGGAGAGATGAAGGGATGGGTGAACACAGACACTTCATCTTACAAGCCTTCTTTTCAAAAAGGCCAGGCTCAAAGGCAGCCTTTGGAACAGGGATACAAATCGGGGGGGGGGGGGAGGGGGGGGGCTCCCTCCTAGTTCAATATCCTGACCCCTCAACCACTCTCTTGTTTCTGCTCAGTGAATACTGAAGCATTCTGTGCAGAACAGCACAGCCTTTCCAGAACGGAATGAGAATGCCCTTTCTCCCCCTCAGCTGTCAGTGCCACAAGTGAACCTGCCTGCAGCTGATGTGGGTTTGAGTCTCCTCAGATACTGTTGAGAAGGGGGACCTGTCTCCTACCTTTGAAAAAAGGTATCAATCAAAAGCTTTTGAAAACAAGCAGCACTACCCCTGCGTTTGTATGGTATTTGATCTACTAGGAGGCACTCATGATCCTACAGTCACTTTAAAACACCAGCTGGTTTCCTGCACCTTCCTTCTTTCTTTTTCTGGCCCATGAGCCTGGCACTAAGTTACCTTAAAGCCAGTCTTTATGCTTTTTGCCAGATTCCTTTTAATTCAGATCAGTTCCCCAGTTAAGTTCAAACACTAGTGGCAGCTCAAAGAACAACCACATAGTCAGTGAGTACTTTCTTGGCTGGAGGTGACAAAGACAGGACTACAGCTTTTCAGTCCAGTGTGGAGTTACATCCTGACTTTAAGTGACCAGGAAATTGTGGCTTGACTTAAAAGCCTCAGAGGAAATACAAGAATACCTGCATTATGGATCTCAGTGAGGTTCAGAGGCTGCAGTGCTAGAGTTGAGTCATAACAGAAACACTGACTAGACAAGGGCTGTGGAAGAACATCAAGATCTTCAGGATGCCTCTTGGGCTTAGGCACTGTCTTTAGATTTGGTTTTTTACATTGCCTTCTGGAGCTGACCTACTGAATAGAGAATCTTACTGTAGTCACTAAACATAACTGTCTTCAGATTCAGAGAAAATTTCAATGTAAATTTAGTTATGCTTGAACTTCTAAGACTTCTGGACTATACACTTTCTTTTTTTCTTCATCTTATCCTTCTTCTACCTTTAGGAAACCAGAATATTAAGTCAATTAAAACAGATGTCAAAAGTTATAACTAAATACCTATTTTTAGCTAACAGTTTAACCAGCTGCCTGATTCCAACTCTTTAGACTTCTGCTGCAGAGCAAAAGTCCGTTTTTTTGTTGTACAGCCCCTGGGGAAAAATAACAGGATCCTAATTCTGACCTATCTGGAATTTCTAAAGTCTGTCTCATCAAATCCTACTGACTCTACAGTTGTGCCAATTTCTGTGCCCTAGATTTCAGGTAGTGGGAGGCTGACTTGTTTCTTCAGGTGAATTGGTTTCTTAGACCTCAAACAAAAACAAAAACAAAATTTTCAACCACAGACACACATAGAACATTGAGTATGGCAAGAGTTAACTAAGGAACTAAGTTTCTTTGACACAAGGAAGGCTTAAGGCAGCAGTACCAAGCCACATTAGCTTGGGGATCATGTTTGCAGTATTTTTAAAATTACTGTTTTGACCTTACAACTTCCTTCAGTAAGAGTATTTAGCGTGAATATCCAGAAAAAAACCCTTTTTTTCCCCTTTAAATATCTGTTATAGTCTGTGTTACAACAAGAACAATTTATTGACATACTGAGGCTTTTAAGTGATAAGAATTACTTGAGAGGATCTGGTGTATTTCTGACATAGTAACTCACATTGCTTGCTAATTTCAGTTTCCAAGTTTTATCTCAAGTACTGGGAATAGGAGTTAGGAAAAATGCTACTAATACTAATCTAATTTTTGGATGCCATAGGAACCAGAACCATAAACTTAACAGGCATTTTAGGCGCTACACTTGTAGAAAAACACAACGTACTTCTTTTTTGATGTGGCAAAGAAAAAATGCCCTTCACGTGAATAATAAAATCCCAGCTTTACAATGGGATAACTGTTGTATCTGGATCTGAAATTGGAGAGCAATGCAAAGCAGACTGAAAGCTAAACATTGCTTGGATTGAATATAATTTTGTTGACCTTCTGTGACAGATTCTTCCATCAAATATCTTCTCCCAGGCCAAATTTCATATTTCAACCACTGGTGCATTTTCCTTTCTGTGAATTTTATTTTTAATTTATTGGTGGTCTTCCCACCTTGCGCTCTGTTTTAACCACTGGGCCCTTCACAGCTTGCTGAGGTGATTGAAGCATTATACAGCTTTAAACCCATCATTTATTGGTCTGCTCGGCTTCATTTCTTTTGGTTGGGATTTTCTTCTGTGAAAATTGATCGCTTAATGGAAATGTGCTTTAATAACTTTACTGTTATTAAATAAACAATCATAACAACCATCAGCATCCACACTATGTCCATGCTGGAACAATTCCTTAAAACATGCTTAAAAAATGCGAACATACAAATGAGGAAATCACAAAGAGGGAAGGAAAAATGATAAATCACCATGGTATTGTAAGGCAGTCTGCATTTATGACAAAACATTTACACAACTGAAAACTGAGAGTAACTTCCTTACCAAACCCTCTCTCTACTGCCTGTACCTGAGCTGTGCCTTTAGATAGCAATTCCTGCTACCAGCAGTCTGTGCTGCCTTACCCTCTAAGACATAAGGATGCTTGGCAAGTAAGGTTTAAATGTAAGACCTGACCAGGAAAACTGCAAACCTAGTCAGGTCAATGGAATGAGTTGCTTCACAGCCTTAAGTGGTCTTTGGAGCAGGCACAAATGGATTGTATTGATTTTTGCCAGATAGTGTTTCTCAAGCTTTTGCTGAAGACTAAACACCTTCTGGCTCATGAGCCTTCATCTGAGCCCTGAGCTGGCAGTATCCCAGTGTGTGTAAGTCAGGGACCTGGTTCTAAGTGCTGTCTACAAGTGCTAACTCTCTCTGGAGGAATTAAGTTGCTGCTTAGCACTGCTGCTGCCAAACATTGTGCAACATCCCTATGCCCCTGAATTTACTAACTATCTTGAGAAAGCAGCTCACCACTGAGAAATGGTGGTTTTGATGGGAGGCTCGTGGAGAGAAGGCTGGTCACACAGTGCCCATCCTTCTTCTCTTCCCCTCCCACACCTGAGGTATGGGCTTTCATTAAAACAGGACCTCAAGCGTGCTGTCTTCTGGCATTGCTTCCCTAGGCCATGTGGCATTTCAATAATGTGATCAAGGCAGGAAGGAAAGTAAGCCCATGCAGCAGCAAATGTTGAAAGTGATCCGTTAAGGTGGAAGACAATCTAGTAAAAGTGACCACACTGCCTTTGATTTACTAAAAAGTAATCAAGTCTATCATTAAGAATTCCTGAACTAGATTAATAACCTAGTGCAGTTACCCCCTTCTCACATCCTAGACTGCAAATCTTCCTGGCATAAAATTGCCTTTTTGACAGCTTTTTTTTTTTTTTAAAGTTGAGTAAGAAAACAAAAGGATTTTGTTATTTAAGTAGTCAGTGCACATACTTATTAGTTTGTTGTTAAGTGACAGCTGCAGGACTTTGTTAGTACAGGCAAATGTGAACAACTACACAGACAGGGGAGCTGACTTCCATGGCAGCAGCAAAACCTGCAGAACGTACCCCCTGAGCCACTGCCATCAGCCCTGACCCCCGCCCAGGGAGGCAGAGCTGCTGGCTGAAGATTTCTTCAGTTCTATTTTCATAGACTGAGTCTCGGCACGAGGCTCGAATTTTGTCACATTTCCTGCTCCTGGGGCTGCCACTACTGGCTTTCCTGCTTTCATACCTTTTGACACAGGAATGCGGGTGGGTGTAGGTCGAGGGGATGACCCATCCTGTCCTGTCTGCAAAACAAAGAGACAGAGAAAAATGACATGAATTAAGGACTTCTTCTTCTCATACATGCTCATCTTATACTTTTCTTTGGTTCTTTACTTACCTCTCAAACACTGTCCCAAATCATACCTATTAGCAAAGTAATACATTTGGAATCTGGCCATGGGACATACTGCTAGAGTAGGACCAGAGGTAGAGCTGGGATCAAACGAGTTTCCCAGAGCTGAGGTCCAGTGTTTTGAATCAAGATGTCATAAGGATGAGAATTTGTGCAAATCTCCCATTCTACAGCACGACATAGTGCAGGATGGCCTTAGAGGCTACCACAACATTGGCTTGGCTGTCAAGACAGGTACATTATTAGCATCTTGTACAGACACTAGCATGGGCCCTCAGAACAGCATAGTCACATGAGGATAATGCTAAATCCAAGGTAACTGCCAAATTTTAGGAGCTGGGGCATGATCACTTAGCATTATAAATAAAATTGAATTTTACTTCTTGAAGTATGCTGAGGTCATGGCTGAGGCCACTTATTTCTGCACTGGGAAGAGCAGGGGGCTGGGAGAGAAAGAGACAGAGAAAAGATTTGGATTGCCTTTGTGGCTGTGGCAGGAGGGATGTGGGAAAGGGCTTTCCTCCTCCAAGCCCTAATCACAACTTGAGAAACTCTGGTGAGAGTGAAGTTGCTAACCCAGATTTCCAGGGATACCTCAAGGCAGTGTGGACATTTTCATTTTACTATCTCTGCCAGTCTTCTGCCCTGGACAACAGCCTAGCAAGCACCTTTATCCTCAAGCTGGAGGACTTCAGAATTAAAAAAAAAACCCAACAGCCTAAGTGGTTGGCTTGGGGCTGGCAGACCCAACACAGGTCCTGTGCCCTTCTGGAGCCAGCCCCAGCTGGAGGCCAGGCCAAAGCTATCCCATAGCTTTGAAACGGCAATCAGCACATGTGCTTAAGCAACTGAATCTCACCGTAAATGCATAAATGCACAAGGAATACTTGGATAGGATAAAAAGGGCCAACTGCTATTTTCTGTCTCTCTTGGCCAGATAATGATGTGTGTACTCTTCAAGGTCAAAACGGGAGCTACCCCATGTGAATTATGACTTAAAGAAAATACTTATAAACCTGACAATTCTGAAAGAAAAGTGGGCTTTATCTCCTGCGTGTGCAATACAGACACAAATTATAATGGTGACAACTTCAGTGTCTTGGCTGAATTTCATATGTGACTGACATTTCTGTTCAGGTTATGGATAAAGACTGTGATCTCACAAAAGAGGACAATTCTCCTAAGATCCTGCAATCCTAGCTAGACCCACCTGCTAAATGACTAAACTCTGCAACTTATGACATATAAGCAAAATAAAACTAAACTGCTGAAATAGACTGGACTAGGGGATCGTGTCAGCTGCAACATGCATTTGTACATTTACTTAAAAATGCTCTACAAAGGAGCATTTTTCTCTCTCAAATGTTTTTCAGCCAGTGGCATCAGAGCTTTCTGTCTGCATCCTGAGCATGCAAAGGAAAACCATTCCTTAATCTTCTAAGAACAGTTCAAAACCCCATGTGTACACTCAAAAAAAATCACAATTGGAAAACTTGAATGCTGTCTGCCTGACAGGAAGGAAGCCATTTTCAATAACTAAAAGCAACATTTACAATAGCAGTCTAAAGGCTAATATGGAACTCACAGGTAGATGTCAAAACAAGTTAGGCCCATACAATTCTGTAGGGCAAAACATGCAAATGCATTCCATCAGCCTTGGAAAATATGTCAACATCCCCGGGAACCCAAATGACAAACATCTTGTACTCCCTGAAAGAGTTCCACAGTGTGTAAACATGAGGCAATCAAATGGAGTAGCTGGAATCTCAGGCATTTCTTCAGCTTTATTCACATGTAAATTATTAACTAAGGATTTGGGTGCTTTCAAGTTACTCATTTCAAGCCTAAATCACTCAAAAGCACTTTGAAAAGAGCTCTAACTTGCTTTAAATGTCTTAGTTGCCTTCATTCCAGCACACTAACATGTTGATCGTATTGATCGCATGGAGCTAATGCCTGCTTCCCAGGCAGCTGCAAAAGCATTTTGTGTTTGCCAATTGAGATGGCACAAAGGTGCCTCCCCAGCCAGCTGTCCCCTTGGGCGCGGGAAGGGGCAGCAAGCAGAGAACACGTCCAGTCCTCGTCTGTAGCATCTGTGGCAGAGAACCCATATGACTGCCTGTCTCCCCGTCATTTCTTCCAAGAACTCAAAGCCATTCTCCTTCCAGCCCTGTTTGTCTGTAGGCTGCGGTCTTCTGGTTGATCCAGGAATGTGGCTCCAACCAGAAACCAACCCTTACGCAGCTGGCATGGAGTGCCCGAGATGCAGCCTCATGGGACACTGGGTGACACAAGCTGGATCTGAGCTGGCAGGGCAAGATGTGGTGCTCCAACAGCACAGGGACCCAAGTGAGGTTATGCAAGGCATTACTGAGAGTGAGATGAACACATGCAGCTGCTATGGTGCAGTCATAATCAGCTCTCACTGCAGACACAGGTGTATTAACCTGTGAAGCTGCAGTTAGGTTGGACAATCCCATTAAAGGAAAAAAGCAAACTGAACATACAGAACATGTAGCATGTTTGATAGTTTATAACAGATCCTGCGTGGTGCATTTTATTGACACACAAAGAGAATGCTTTCATGCACACACTGGCTTCTGGAATATTTTAATTACAAAGGTGCCTTTTCAGCATTTGTTCTCAATCAGATCAGGCCTCAGCTTGCCCTGGACAGAAATGGTCCAGTTCAGTGACCAACAGACACATTGTGCAATTTGAGATGCCCTGGGCTACTCAAGCAGTGTGCTCAGGGCTGGTAGACAAGACAGATGACCCAAGGAGACCTAAAACTTCTGGTAAAGCAGCTGGCAGGTAGGTAGAATACTTGACAGCACTGAAAAAATGACACTAAAATAAAGTATGTTTAGGTAACTGAATCCTGAAAGGGTGGGACTTGAGATCTAGTCAATATAGTCAGTGAGCCAGTGGGTAATTCAGCTCACACAAAAGCTAGCCATGTCTCAGCTGGATCACCCCGCCGTCACCGCAGAGCCAGCACACAGGCCTCAGTGCTGACATGGGGACTGATGACTACACACTGACTCAGTCGCCCCACACTGAAGCATCTCGTGCCATCTGAGGTGTCCCATCAGCTGCCACAGCAGAAAGGTACAGGTCTGTGATCCCTCTCAGCCTCACACACGTCTCAGCTGCCACTGGTACACAACCAGCACCACACACCTCTGCACGGGCAAGTGAGCTGCCCCCTGCACCTCCAGGAGCTCTAGCTGCAGCTTAGAGCATACATGGGACACTTACAAAGAGCTACATTTAGATGCCGATCTCAAACTAAGTGCTGCCCACTTGCAAGTGGCCTTACAGCTGCACAAGCACTTGTCCCATTGGCTCTGGCACCCAACAGCTTCTCAGCCGGGCCCTCCTGCCTCGGTCACAGGACGCTCTGCATGGTTGGTGCTGTGCCACCGTGCTGGCTCTGCTGCAGCCGGGATTCCCTCTGCTCCCTGCAGATTTGCATGGCACTGGAGTCACTGTGTACTCTGGCAGCATAAACAGTTGGCACTCAATGCCAGACTTGTAGGAGGTGGGGAGCACAGGGATTAAGTGAGTGTAGGACTGACACCCAACCTGGTAGCCAAAGAAGATCCACATTCACCAGCAATCCTACAACCAAATGTAAGGCCTAAATCAAAAAACAGGATAGAGTCACCACTGGTTTGGGTTTTTTCACAAAGAATACTTGGGTTTATTCTGTGGGATTTTTTCTGCAAACTCTATGAACTGTCCTGGGAACAGAAATTTGGGCCAATGTGCTAAGGCAAGACTAATAACCAGGCTCATTTTGGTCTCCATATCCTCTGGTCTCTGTGGTCCATCTGTAATAAAAAAATCATATCCTAGGTCTGCTAGGATAGCCCAAGTATTTTCCTGGGAGTGAGTTTGACTGTAACCAAGCTAAGGAGCACTAAACACACTTTTTTTCTGTTTCTATGGGAACTATCTAAATCCATAGGCTGCCATGGAAAAGGCATTAATACATTGTACAAAGCATCTTGTGTGAGGAGAGTTAAGACAAAAATTAAAACCAGTGAGCTAAGAAAGCAGCTGTGTATCAGTTAGTCTTGTTAGATTTTATTAATTTAAACCCTCAAAACTGTATCTGTTGGTTTCATCTAGGGTTACTGAGTAAATGATCACAGATTGGTTTTTCTGACTAGGGGCAGTGAAGTGTGTTTGTAAAGTTGACTTTTGCAAAACAGATGGTGAATACACTTTTTTTTTTTTTTCCAAGAGGCTGGGGAGGAAAAGGCACATTTGAGCTTGTTCGAAGTTGCCTGCTCAGCTGACTAGGGACATTAAAAAACAAAGGGAAGCATAAGATAAAGTAAATCTTACGGTTGAACTATTTTCCTTACATTCCAAATCAGGGAGAATAAAGTGAAGAAAGAAGCCAGTTTTTAGCCAGAAAAAAACAAACCAAAAAAGTTTTGTCTGCCACGGTTCAGTGCATCATCACAGTAGAGACAGATATGTAGTTAAAAAGAAAAGTTAAAAAACCCCAGTTTTCCAAGCTTCTGAGAGACAAAGGAGTTTGTAAATTAATTAATTAATTCAAGACTTTAAAAAATGAACAGTTGCCTCTAATATGTAGGGAAACACTGTATAATAAAGTGTCTACAGTACATTATATAGGTGGAGAGAGAGCGAGCGCATGTGCAATCCCAAACAGATCTGTGTGATGAATGCAGGTTTTCTTAATTCCGAAGCCTTAAATGGGAATGGCAGCTTCTCTCCAAAAGTGTGAAAGTGTATCTTAAATACACTTCGACATTTCAGCTTGGAAAGAGACGGCTGACGAGGCGTGTTGTAGGGGTCTGCTGACTCTGGAGCAGCATGGACAAATGAGCAGGGGATGACTATTCAGTATTTGTCAAGATACAAGAAAAAGGCTGTAACCAATGAAGGTATTGCTTAAAAGGTATCAAACAAAAGAGCTTTTCCCAAAGTCCACAGCTGAATTCACTGCCCCCTGATGTTGTGGAAACAACAGTGCAAGTGAGTTCAAAAAGCAATTACAAGAATAAATAGGAGAAAACTCTGCCATGGTCTATTAAAGACAAAAGATGTGGCTACAGGCTCTGGTTCACAGAGAAATACCCACCTATTGCCAAAAACTGGGAACAGATGCCGAGGGAAACATTACTGTGTGTTTACCCACTCAAAATAATCTTCCCCTGAGCATCTGTTGCAGACTCTGTCTAGCTAAGTAAGTTTTTGGACTAACACAGTACTGCTGGTTTTCTGTTTTGGTTAAATTCTTCTTTCCCAGGTTATTTCCAACTAAAGCAATAAAAATCTATGTCCAGTAATAAACTAGGGGAGGACTATCAATAAATACTGGCCACTGTCGTTAAAGACAGAGTTGAAAAGTCTTTCAGTATGAAAAAGAAGCCGGGTTACCACTGTAGAAGCCCAAAGAGAAAGCAAAAAAAATATGCTACAGGAAGCACTATAGTAATACAGCACTTACAGAAGTTCAGAGGAACAGAAAGAGCTCTACTATTCACTGGCTAAAGAGGCTTGGAGCTGTAAGCAATGACAATGTCTGCTTATTTATTCCTTTGGAGTTCAGTCATATAGCAGATATTAACTGAATTATATGGGGATCACAGGATTATATCAAAGAAACACTAGCCTGCATAATTAGAGTCTAAAGACCCGGTAGCTGGGCCAAAAAACCATGAGAAGTATTTTCAAAAGTCAGAAATTGCACTCATCAAAAATAAAAATACTGTTTCCTGCTCTGTCGTCCCCATCATTCTTTGTCCCTCTGTCTCTCACTTGCAATTTTACTGGGTTGCCATTATGAAAATAAGTTTGAAGGGACTTCCTCTGGAAGTTAATTGCTTTGGGAGATAACACCAAAAGTATACCAGCATCCAACACTGGTACAAAAATACATGAATTGGGGAAATTCCAATTTTATAATTAAGCTTGAGGCCAGAAGAAATGTAGAGAAGACAAGAGTTTCTGCTCACTCCCTCCCCCCACCATTTTCCCTGCTGGTGTCTCAAACCCAAGCTACAGTTTGTCCTTCTCCTGGCCATGAAGGCCACACCATGAGACTACACTGCTTACCACTGATTGTGTTCCTCGTGTGGAAGATGTTGTAACAGGCGTGATGGTGATAGTACTCGTCACCTTGCTGGCTGCAGGTCGTGGGGACAGGTTGTTCCGAGGCGATCGAAGGACGGTACCAGTTACAACCTCCTTCTCTGCCGCGATGTTCACCGGTCGGACTGTTATCACAGGGCTCGCACCGTCGGGTGAGGCACTGGGAGAACGTTTAAACTGGGAACCCAAGTGGATGTGGATTTTGTTGTCTTCTGTTGTAATAATGTTGGCATTGGCATTGTACTTGCGGATTGGAGTCGGGACGGTTTGCTTTTCTGGTGTGACTTTGAAGACAGCCCTTCCCATGGTCATATCTTGTGACTGCGGAGAGACGGAGATTTCTGCCGGTGCTGCAGATGTCGATACTGTCATGATCTGAATTGGTGATGCAGGTCTGTCGGCGAAGGGTGCTCTCCCTCCCTCTGGGGACTTCTCCCTGGAGAATGTTGTTATAGTGACTGGAGACATGGAACGATCTGGGCCCATGGGACTGTCACTGCCTTTTCCTTTTTGTGGCATAACATTTGGAGAGGGAATGATGGTTATTCGTGGCTTCTGATTTCCCAAAGTAGGAATGACAGTGGTACTTGAAAAAAATTCCTCTGCAGACGGGCTGGTTATCTCCAAAGTTGCTGTACTGTTCTCATGGTCTGGTGTCACCCGAATATGAAGAGGTTGACCCTGCTTTGGTGAAAGGACAACCTCCCCAGGATGTGCTGGACTACTGTGGGTTCGGGCTCCTTTATCAGGAGTTGTCTGAGCCCCAGCTTCCCTCTTCTTCATCCATGGTATCCAAGATTTCCTCATAGCAAGCTCATTTGCTGCTGGAGGGTATCTCTCAAGCACTGAAGAACGCTCCATGGGTTTTTTCAGACCTACCTGTCGCAGATTGCTCATGATATGATTCTCCTCCTGGAAGGATTTCCTTATAAACACTGCTGGAGTTTCTTCTTCTGCTGCTTCATTGCTTAGAGCATCTGTCTGCACACCAGTGGACGTCACAGGAACATCAACCATTCTTCTCCCATTCATGCTGGGCCTCAGAGCACGGCTGTAACGCTTAGAAAGCTCCAGCTCTCTTGTCAGGTTCAAAACTTCCTGCCCCATGCTCTTGTTTTTGTCTTCCTCTTCCATAAACCTTTGCTGTAGAACTGAATAATCAACTTGGAGCTGAGAAAGCTGGTCTTCTTTGTTCATGAGCTCATGGATTTTTTCCTTAAGTGCTTGAACTTCCGCTTTCAAATCTCTGCTTTTGGCCTCTTCCAGACGAAACCTGTGCCTCAGCTCTGCCTCCTGGCTCACCACCTCACCTTTTTCTATTGCTTTGGTTTTGGCAATCTGGAGTTTCATCTCCTCCAACTGTTGAGAAAGAAAATTAGCTTTATCCTGCTCAGTCCTAAATTTCTGCTCTAGCTGATCATACTCATCTTCAGTCTTCATCAAATCTCCTTCAACCACTTCCAGTTGCTTGAGACGTTTTTTCAATCTTTCAATTTCAATGGTAAGTTCCTTAATCTTGTTGTCCTCATGAGAACCATGCTCTGCTCCTTTCCTGGTTCGACCTCTTGTAATTTCTCTTTCTACTTCCTCCATACCATCAATTCTTTTCTTTAACAGGTCAACTCTACACCTTAATTCAGAGGATTTTTCTTCTTCACTTCGCAGTTTGCCAATTAACTCATCCCTTTCCTTTGTCAAACTAGAGACTTTTTCCTCCATTTCAGATTTCAGTTTCAGAAATTTCTTACTTTCTTCTATCAACTTCTCTGTTACATCCATAACTTTCCCTTGTTCAACTTTAAAATTCTTGTTTAGGCCCTCAACCTTTTTTTCCTCCTGTTTTATTTTTTCCATCATATTTTTTCGCTCATCAACCAACATTACAGTAAACGACTTCAGCTTTGTAAGGTCATCTTTTAAGCTTATTTCAGCCTTTTCCAACTTGCTTTCTGATGTCTCAAGGTCCTTCACTCGAGTCTTTACCACTTCCAACTCATTTATCAAATCCTTAGTCAAATTTTTTTCTTTCTCCAAGTTTAAGTGTAGCTGAGTGCATTCTGACTTACTTTTACTGAAAGCCTCTTCCAGCTTCTCTAACTCTGACATTCTTTTCTGCAGTTTTTCCACTTCAAGTTTCAACTCTTTGCTATGGTGCTCTTCCTCTTGCAGTTTATTTTTCAGCTCTTTGCACTGGGATTCGGTTTTTGTGATCTCTTCATCTTTCCCCTCCATTTCAAGCACGCGCTTGCGGAGGTTTTCCACTTCTGCCATTAAACTAGAGTTCCCACATTCCCCTTTTGCTATTTTATCTCTTAGTTCTTGAAGTTCCTCCTCAGCTTTTTGAAGATTTTTGTTAGTTTCTTCTAGCTCCTCTATTCTGCGAGTCAACCCCACTAGCTTGAGCCTCAGCTGTCTATTATGTGACTCTTGATTAGCCAGTTTAGCAGTCATCTCCTCATGTTCTTGACAAAATGATGCTGTTTTGTGTTCAAGTTCTGCCTCTAATTTCATCAGTTTTTGTCCATCTTCTTTTGTTTTTGCACTAATAATTTTAAGCTTTTCTTCTTCTTCCTTTAATTTTTGGGTTAAGTCCTGTATCTTCTGGCTTTGTTGACCAAGTTGTTCAATATGCATTTGTCTTTCATCCACCAGCATGAGTGCAAATGATTTGAGCTTGACTAGTTCTTCTCTTAGTTTATTGATTCTCTTTGTATGCTCCTTCTCCTTCCGGGCTTGATAGATCTTCTCCTGCTCAAGAAGCTTCTTCAATCTGAAACAAGTTAGAAGAGATGCATTAGACTAAAATAGAAATATATGCATATGTGTGTGTGTGTGCGCGCACGCATTTCTCTATTTTTAAAATCACCTTTGTTTTATCTTCTTTTTTTTTATTAATGGTAGTCTTCAAGAAATAACTACCTACTACAATTATATTCCCAAACCAAGTATTTTGAATTACAAAAGTTAAATGAAAAATACATAAAATCATCAAGAAATCTGAAACACAGTAACATTTTATACATGTATGAATAACAAATACATCAGGTTTTAATTTCTTTGCATTTATTTCTCTGTTAGGATGATAGTAAAAGTATGTAATATCCCAACAGGACAGGTATTATCTACTCACTAATCCATTTATACCAAATTTGTTTTACAAGGTGCATTCCTCTTTATGTCTTGCATACAGACAAACATGTAAAATAAGATAAAAGATTTAAATTAATTGCCATATGCAGCCACACATAAACAGACCAATCCTGGTTACAAATAAACCAGCAGGACACAAGATTACATTAGCACACAACTGATAACCATCTGGGCATCACAGGCATATGAAATTAGCAGGAAGATAAATTTTCCAGCACAGTGATTATTATGTAAAAAGGTTTCTTCTTCTACATTTCCATTCAGTAGATGTTGTGAACCGCAAGGATCAGACTAGTCAAACCTTTGGCTACAGCTAACCTCATGTGGAAAATGCTCTTCTCTGCATGGTCTCTAAAGCTGTATTTTTGGATAGTATAAAAGCTCGCCATCTACAAATTAGGTGTCTCCTCAGAGAGATAATGAAGACATACATTACCCAGCCTTACCCATGCAACATGGAGTAATATAACTATTTTATACCTGATGTCAGGATATGCTGACATCAACACAGGAAGTTCCTGCACACGTTCTAAGCACAGATTTGTGAGGATGGTGATCCTCAATTGACAAAGAGGTACAGATAACACAAGGATGTATCCCCAACCAATCTAAGAGCCCTATTGTAAAAGCATCAGTCTGACTTAGAAAGACACAGGTATGCATGCTGAATTTAGTGTGAAATAGTATTTTTTCCAAACCACTGTCACAGCACCTACAATTCCCATATCCTCTATCAAGACACAAGATATTTCAAATACCTTTGCTTTGCTTTCCCTAAGTCTGAAGCTTTTCAGCTTTCTTTTTATAAGTGAGATGCACATCCAGGTGGTAAAGCAGAGCAGTTAATGCCTGGTAATTAACTTGCAAAAACTGGAACATCCATATCTTAGCAAAGATCAAATTTTATCAGTATTTTTATCTCAAATGCTGGACTGTAGATGATAGCAGGTGGAGTACAGATATATATTCCTCTCTGCTACCCCAGCAATGAAGTGATGCTAAGGGCACCAGGGCACAATGTCATACACAGAGGATGTCTCTCAGCACCCTCACCTGAACCCTGCACTCCTAACAAGAGCCGGATTAACTCGGTACTCAGCAACTGTTAATGTTTCACTCCTTGCTCCTGGGAGACCAGAACCAAAAGGAACTGGAAAGAAAAACTATAAGAAAAGAGAAGGAAGTAAGAAAGCACAACACAAGACGCAGTAGGTAGGGAAGGAGAGGGCTGAAGAATGCATTTGAAAACAAGGCTCAGATAGGATGTGGGAGTAAGAGAATAGTAGGAACCAGCAGGAGAGAGAAAAACAAACAAACATTGCAGCCAACCTTGCTGGGTCACAGATTATTCTCAAAAAAAAATCTCCTTAGTTGTGGCAGCTCTTTGGAAAGGACTGAAAAGGCGTGCTGGTGGATGCCCCATTATGGGTCAAGTTAGAATGTCAAAAGGTAAAAAAAGACCCAGTGTCACTCACAAAGCATGCACTTTTCACACTGAAGAAGGAACTTTATTAGCATGCAATATATTCCCTGGCTGCTCTATCACACTGTTTCATGCAAATGTTTCAGCCGAGAACTCTTCCTCATCTCCTCCAGGCTACATTTTTAAAGGAATAGTATATACCCTTCCACAAAATATTGTTTGCCATGATGGAACACTGTAGCCTAACCTGGTGGTGCTCCAAATGACCCATCTTACAAAGTCACAAACATAGGAGAATGTTTCCAGCCTCCCTTGTCCCACAGGAAAATTTTAAGGTGACCCTTATAAATTAAAAAACCCCAGAAGACAGCTTTTTTTTTTTAAAAACAAAGCTTGATACCCAAAAGCCTAGACATGCTTAGAAAACTGTCTATGATTTGTAATTCCTAGGCCTACACATGTGATTTTCACCCAGCAGTTGCTCCAGGCAGTACTTGCCAGCCAGGCTGCTAAACAGAGTGCAAAATAATGCATGGGCCACACATGGTTCCACGTGATTACCTGAGAGTCTACTGGGGAATACTGCTGAGAAAGACACTGAAAAAACGCAAATACCTGTCAAACTAAGACAAAAAAATGCCAGTGATGAGGCTGAGCAAGAGAAGAAAGCATGTTAGCCCTGTCACTGCCTTGCAAGAGTGCTAGCAGTGGGGAGTAACTGGCTTGGCCCCTCTGCGAAAATAAAGCAACATGCAGCATTTCATTCTGCCTCAGCTTTAACACAGGGAAACTACATGTCTTAGATATGACAAGGCAACTTTCAGAGAAGATACTTGACAATACTTCAGTTTTCCATGTCTACGGGAACTGCTTCTAAAATCTGGTTCTGTGGGGGAGGGATGGGAAGGCAGCACACAAATCTGTGTGTTAATTGCCAAAGCAATTAAAAAATTGACACCTTTTCAGTGTCACTTCTAGACACTAAAATTAAGCTGAGTTTAAGCTTGCTCCCGTTTTTCCATCTTTGTACAACTTTCATACCTCAGTGGTTAAACTGGAATTTCAGCAGGACTGCAAGGTGAGGTTGTCCCCTCTTGACCCTCGCAGCAGATTTGCTGCTATCAGGCTTCTCATCTTACTGCTGCTGCTAACATTTGCTAAGTAACACTGATCTACATGTGCTCCTATGCAACACTAAAAGCCCCTCAGACACCCAGCACCAGTGTCTTCAACGTGTTAGCCAAAGCAACTGCACTCTGGATTGTCAAGAGGCTGAAAGCACCCACATTCAGCATCAAAATCAAAACAAAACAAAACAAAACCCTTAATAATGAAACATTAGATACAGCCAAAACACTGATAATCCAACAATCTGATACCCCTAGCCCAGTCCCTGAATGTGGTGTTTTGGTTTGTGTTTTTTTTAGAGATGGGAAGAAATGTTTGGACACAATTGGATAACCCGCATTCATCAGTAAGAGTCTCAAGGGTTTGGCATCT
Organism: Corvus hawaiiensis; assembly: GCF_020740725.1. NCBI lineage: Eukaryota > Metazoa > Chordata > Aves > Passeriformes > Corvidae > Corvus > Corvus hawaiiensis. The sequence continues at coordinate 32,863,098 of NC_063215.1, forward strand.
AGATCCCAGCAGGGAAACATGCAGATGTGATCCATTTCCCTGCCAAGAGAGGGACCATACTGCCTGCTCCTCTGTGGACAGCACTGCTGCAGCCTGTGTGGCACCTCTTTTCCCCACGGCTTACCACAAGTTCCATGTCAAGGCATGCAGCCCGAGCCAGTCCCTGAACACATGGTCTTCTGCTGCCATGGGGGTCCTGCTGGTCTCTCCCTCTCCTTGCTATCTGTCCTACCCACAGTATTTGAAGAACAGGTCCAGTACTCAAGACAGTCACATTATCCCTTGCAGTACTGTACAAATAAGCAGCAAACCCTTAGGCATGATGACTGTGTGCAAACTGTTAACTGCCTCAGTTGAAAACAAACACCCCAGGACGATGCTGTTCCGATTTGGTTCTATAAAGAAAGATGCCTGACCGACATGGTGCAGGATGCTGGAGTACAGAAGCCACTGATGCCACCTGACATGGTCACTGCTGCACAGGGAGCTGCCTCTCCTGGATCCCCATCAGCCTTAGCCGTTCACAGCCACACCAGGCAGCGCTAGGGCAGCAGGAGAGCTCTGTTGGCAGCCGTGCTGGGGAGGCAGGAGCCTGAAGACTTTCAACAACCAATCTCAGTTGCAGAGAAAGCAGACATCAGACTGGAGGAACAGCAACTATGGAATTAGTTTTAACAACTTTCATGAATGGTGTGCTGGAAACAGCCAGCAAGGAGGAATGCAGGAGTGGATGGGCAGTAACCAGGCTGTCACTCTCCTCCTTCCTTTAGGTTTGGTGCTGAAGTGTTTCAGTGCACAATCTTTCTGCTTCCCCTTCCCTCTTCCAAGCTATGAATTGATCAACAGAAGTGCAATGGGATGCTGATGGCTACAACTCTATCCCTCCAGAGATGTGGCTTCATTTCTTTTGTCATGGCTCCCCTCAAAAAAACGTTCACTTCCAAGTGTTTAAAAAAGAGCATGCAAAAGTGAATAACCCCACAAACATTTATTGAAAATTATACCAGTGTGTGCATCTCCCTTTCTCTTTGTACTTCCATCAAGATGAGAAAACATCACAGGTACTCATACATCCTTTTCCACCTCTAGCATAGAAATGGGCACTCATCTATGCAGGGAAACCCTGGGAAAGCAGGGCAAGCCAGAGGATGCCCTGAAAGGCCATAAACTGCTCCCATAGTTTGCAAACACGTCAACATTTCAGCACCTCATTTCAGCTGTGTTGGCCTGTTTTAGCCCCCTGCTCTGCAAACAAACAAAGCCAAGCTTCCCAAGGTGTCTCCCAGTGTTTAATGAAGCATTCAAAGGAGGGACTAATGGAGAGGGCAATCTGGAGAGGTGGAGAGCTATTTCTCCTGCTATCAAAACTGGCAGCAGGAGGAACAGCAGTTAAGAGAAAGAGGATGGGAAGGAGGCAAGCAGGTAAGGTCTCGAGGACCTTATAAATTGAGTTCATACACAGCCTGGAGATCCACAGAGTTCCTCATTGCTGCTCTAGCACAAAGCCATGTGACTTACCGTTCCTGTAGTACCTTATTTTGCCATTTACATTCCCAAAAGTCTCTTGCTACGAGGTGTGATGACTTCTATCCCATTTCGTGGATAGCCAGTAAGTGGGGGTTAAGGCAAGTAATGAGGACTTGGTCACTCATCAGCTGACTGACAGCTGAAGAAGGCTGCTTCCTCCTGAGGGGCCAACAGCATTTCTGTGCCACTCAAACAGCAATCCCAAGGGAATTGCCACTGGGAAAGCAAATGCCTTCGCAAACTTATCTTTCCACTTCAAACCCAAAGTTTGCTACTGCATATGCAGAGTTAGAGAGACTGGACAACTTCCTCGTGGTAGCTAGAAAGCTGCTGCCCATTAAGTGATGTGAGAGTCTGGAATCCCAGGACAACAAAAACCAGCAAGAGGTGGTTTAACTCAATAAAGAAGTTCTCTTTTTTTTTCCTGTTTAATGTACAACAGCTGATTTTGAAGATTATTTCTACAGCCACTGGGAAATCCTCCACATGTCAGGACTACTTCCCAGTGCTTCCGTGTTTGGGGCCAGGCTGAGATACCCAAAGGCTGAATTTTGCTAGTTCTGAGTACTTAAAACTTCAGCTGAAGTCAAAGAGAGCCAAAAGATGGTCAGGCTCTCTAGGAAACAAAACAATCGGGCCTAAGACTTAAATTAGGCAATTAGGTCACACTTTCAAAACATCAGCTTCACTACTTCCCATATATCCATCTCATCTGGGAGAAGAAATATGTAAACGAGATCAGATCCCATAGCAAGAAAAGGAATAAAGCACATCTGTGTTGCTTTCCTCTTTCTATCCATTACATTTTAAAGGTAAGGAATGAGAAAAATGTTTGAATGACCTTACTACAGAACTTTCTAATTTCTTGTTCAGTTTATCTCAGGGTCAACTCTGAAAACAAATACAAGCTTGTTTATAAAAGTCATTGGTTCTAGTAAACCTAAAGACAATTTTTTGTGGCCACCTAATATACAAACTCAAAGTGTAAAAAGGTGCATGTTCTTCATTGCTGAATTAACTTTAGGAAAGTGATTGTATCAAACCATATAACAAGCAAATTAATATTCTTGCTACTTCTAAACTACATGATAGGTTCCAAAATATACTGGAAGTAAAGGAAATGTGTTCTTCCTTAGGAGGACACATTGCTTGTAATCTACAACAGTTTGTCTTCTAACACTGATTTTGTAAAAATTAAAATCCAGTTTACTGAAATAGTTCATTTGTGTTGAAAGTGTCTTACTCCAACTGAACAGTGACTAAACGTAGTACTTTGGAATAAGAACACTTATTAGATTCAGTGTCCCCCCCACCTTTCTAGCACACTGTTTACATAAGAAAAGCACCAAAGATCTTTTAAGAACAAAACCCGACCGACATCCTTTCAGACAACAAAACAATATCACAACCGGACAGGCATTTTTTCAGAGCCCCCCAGTTAAGGTACCCACATTAATTCCGGAGGTCAGAAGAAGGGAGGGGTGATGCACAGAAAGCAGGCACACAGTATCTGAGAGCGAAGGCGAAGCAGCGCTCAGCTGAGAGATGAGAATTACCAAACCTGTCTCCGGGCTGCGGTTATCCTTCCCTGACCCCTCGGTGCGCTGCCCGGGAGGGGAAGCCGCACAGCACAGCCCCACCAGGTGCACCTTCCAAGGCTCCAGCCCAACGCTACATCTGCCCGGGGGCCGGCCCGGCCCCTCAGCGCTGTCCTGCTCCGTCCAGCCCGCCTGGAGCCGGGGCCGCCGAGCATCCCGGCGCGTCCGCTCCCCGCACACTCCAGCCTCGCTCCCTCCCGCCCGCGCCTACGCCAATGCCCGGTGCGCTCACTGAACCAGCGAATTGCGCATGTACACAGCAATTAGCGGCGCTCAAATTAAAAATACAATAAAAAAAAAAATTCTCTTACCTTGTACCTAGACGTATTTTTTTCTCTTTTTTTCAAGCAACCAGCAACCAAGGAGGGAAATGCCGGGAGCCGGCTCCGCGCCGCCGCCGGGGAAGCGCCGTGCCGCTGCTGCCAGGTGAGGCTGCGCTCCGCGCTCCCCGGGCGGGCGGGGGTGGAGCCGCCGGGCCGGGGCAGGACCGCCGAGGGTCCCTCTGCCTCCGCGCTCCCGGGGTTTATTATTGACAGCCCCTCTGGGCTCGTTATAGGTACAGTTCATAGGTGAGCGATTAAGAAGTAATAATTTGATCGCAGAGAACCCCTGGGAGTTGCTTTTGCTTAACTGGACTGGGATGCACGAAGCGATGCTTCCAAGTCCCAGCTGCCGATTCATTCTTCTGGCTCAACAAAAGTTCCTGTTGCTTTCCCCTTGTCTTCCCGGTGTTTGAAGTGCAAGTACTACTGTTGGTACGCGCTGGCTGATCTTAAGATCGGATGATAAAGGCATGAATACATGAAGAAAATCCCCTGGGGATTTAGTATACGGGCGTGTTTGTTTTTGAAAATCCATGCATAGTAGCGAGCCTAACCAAGTCTGGTGAGGTCTGAAAAGCACCATTCTGCTAGCTCTCTGCTTTAAAGAAGTCCTAAACCAGGCCTTTTGTTCCCAAAACAGCATAAAAGAATTTGGGGATTCCTTCTACTTCCCTGATGATTCCCTGGATTGCTCACAAGCACCTTTTCAGACTTCGTGAGGGGAACTAGGAAAACATCTCCCCTTCCCTTTCTCTTTCTCCTTCTCTTTTGCCTTTGCTTTCCTCTTTCCTTCCCGTTGACCTTCCACCTTTCTTAGGAAGCTTTAATAGCCAAAAACACTGAAAGCATATAATTTCAAATATTGTTATCCACTAAAAATGGATCAATGTGTGTTTACATTTTTGAGAAACTATCTAATTTCATGTTCTTTCATTACTTTTCCTTAGGAGCCTCATTCAGCACACAGGCTGGACAGAGCTCATTTGAAAAGCAGGTGCTTAGAGACTGATTTTATGCTTTTTATTCAAGACGTTATTTACCTCACCCTCTTCAGACTCTGCTGAGAGCAAAATTATTAATTTCTGTGTGGGAGGTAGAAGCACAAAGGGACCAAGTTTTTGCTTGGGACACCTGCTCTGGGGTCCATTAGATGTGTGTTTCAGAGTGCTGCAGGATGGGTGGTGCGTGCAGATCACAATCCCATCTGCCTGTGCCCAGGAATGGATGCTCCAGACTCCTGGACATCTGAGCCCAGATCCAATATGCTCCCCAAAATGAGAGCCATTCTCACAGTGAAAAACATTCACAGCCCATGCAAATGAGCATCCCGTGACTTAACTAGCACCATGCAGGAAATCCGTCACACCAACGCAACAGTAGAGTCACATTTTCCAGGGAACTCTATACTAGTCTTAATCATTCTCTCCCATTTCATATTCCTTTACCTCATTTACTAAACACGTTGCAAAAGATGAAGTTGAGGTTCTATAGAGAGATTGTTGCTTCCCGTGTGCAAAGCTGATGCATCTTGCTATGTTTCTGTTTTTCCAGTGTCAGAAACACTGGAAATACTGTACAAAATATGTTTGATCGTGCGATTACAAATATCACATGCATTGGACAGACAAGTGTTCTGCTTATTATACTTGCTGTGTCCTTTGCAATCCCAACAATTGTTTGGTAGAGCTAAATATTCTTTAAAAAGAGGAAATTGCATATACAATGGCAAACACTAAGATAGTGACCATTGAAATTTAATGTTGTGGCATTATACGGGCACTTTAGGAGATGTTAGAAGAGTTTAGATCCTTTATATTGCCTGCATAAAAGCCTGCACTCTAAGTTAACAAAATAATTTATGGCAATAGCAGGGTGTCAGCCTCGAGGCAGTTTGATACTAGAAAGGCATAGAGCACTTCGCAAGCAAGTTTCAAAACTATCTGCTGAGAGATGGGTTTGGCTGTGATCAGCAGCCGAGAGCAAGGCTCTGTTCCACCAGCGCTGCTGGCTCTGCAGAAGGGTATCTGTTCACACCCCCCATCCCAGCTGGCTCTGGGCTTAGAGCTCATGGCACAGCTTGTCCCAGTCCCGCTGCACCCGCTTCGGAGTCCCAGGCTCTCCTCACCGCTGCACTCTATTTCTAACCCCCACTTCTCCCAAATCAACAGCCCTTCTAGGGGGGCTGCCTTGGCTGTTCTTTTGTCTGTATTGCCACACTTGGGCCAGGCTGGAACTGCAAGCGGCACATCTGCCCTCATCTGTGTTTTCATGGGCTCAGCTGTGAGCAGAAAGTTCAGGGAGGTCAAGAGGATGTTAGAGAAAACGCAGTGTGGTAGTGGTGAGCCTGCACATCTGCAGTAGTTAAGTCTGTACAACCATAAGACTTCACAATTAAAGTATTCTCCACCACCATTTCAACTACTCCGGGTACCCATCACTACACTGGTACCAGAGCTACAGGGGATATCAGGTAGGATGTCACAGCTAAGGTCAATCTGGCCTTTAATATTTACAGCTTTTTTCTTGCTGTACAGAAATCACATTATGTGTCTATATAAAAATACAAACTTGCTCTATATGTTGTTATTTCTCAAGAGTACCATCAACTTTAAGTCACATCAAAGGCTGGGAAAATTTAACTTGGTCATGAATTTTTTTGTTCATGCTTTCATTGGGATGAAGTATTCCGAGAAACGCATTCCTGAGTAAAGCAACACTTGCAACATTGTGAGACCAGATAAGAAAAACAACGAGAAATAAAAGCAGCAGAGGGAATAGATAGGAATCCCAAATTTCAACTCATCTCTGAAAGTCAGAAATGATACTTTGCATCTGGCACAATTGTCTGCTATAGAGGAGAGTAACTGGGAAGCAAAAATGGAATTGGTTTAAAAATTTAATGATGTGCTAATAGACTACACATTTCTTTGATAAGCTGCTCTCTTTAAAAATTCCCTAAACTATGCATAGCAATAGATTCCCCTTGTGGATCTTAGAGACTTGTAACAAATTATTACCTGATTATAAAATTCTCTGTAAACAGAGCTTTGTAACCTTTCCAAAAGACTGCCCTGCTCTCTTTACCTTCAGTGCAGAAACACATGTAACATTTATAGTGAAGGCAGAGAGCTTGCAACTCTCTCCAAGTTCTCTAACATGTTACAAAAAGCCCAAATATTTCTGTTTCTGCAAAGCAAAGCTTTCCTAAATTTGTGTTTACTTACATACATGAAAAGGTACACTGTGTGCTTGCCAGACTTTTTTATTTTTTGTTCATAAAAGCTTCAAAGCACTGAAAATCTCCATCATTATTTTGTTTTGCTTTTCTTCCCTTCTCTTGGCTAAGTCAAACTCATTTGGTAAGTCAGATCTGACCTCCACTTTCTACTTAGCCAGTTGTCTACCCTGACTGCAACAGATACAAATTGATTCAGTGTCATCTTGATAGAACAAGAAAATTTTGAATATTTAGGGAGGGAAGAGGCTGATTTTAATTTGTTGCTGAAGATGTAGTGAGCAAGGTGATCCATTGGGCCTTTTGGAGAGAGAGAAATAAATAATGAAGATAAATGCTGTAAATTCTTGAAACATGACTTTGTAAGAAAAGCCTGAGAAAAAGACTTCAAGTTGGACTCTGTGCTATCTCAGGCAATACATTTTATATGGCATACGTCATGCACATTAAAAAACTTCATTTGGTGAGCTGCACTGACAACTGGCTTTGTTCACCTTTGTTCTTATTTAAAACAGGTTGTTCCATGCAGCTGTTAAAGAAACCGTGCGCGCACACACACGTTTGCACACAGGCTTTTTTATTACTCCTCAGATCTTTCTAAATAAGTCATGCTGCCTAGGTTTTAAATTATTTTTCTCTTTACAGCATGAAAATCACCCTACGTTGGGATCTGCTGCCTTTTGTGGAAAGATGATTCAAAAGTTTAACAAAAGCATTTCTGTGGGTTTGTTTTTTTTTTCCTGTTGCACTCTACCCCCTTCCTTTTGGTTTTCTGCTTTCTTAGCACTTGTGTATATCCTTTTGATAGCTGGAAAGCTCAGCATCTCCAATACTGCTGGGATGGTTTTAAGTAAAAGTGATTACAGCTGAAGCAGGACCTGTCTATGTCACGGTTATTGTTTCATAGTATGATTTGGTCATATTTTGTGAATAAGCACCAGGAGTCTCATAAGAGCCTCTTGTGGCCCTTCAACAAGAGCGCCTTGGGAGCCAGGGGAAAAGGTGTCCAGGATCTTAGACAAGTGCACTTGGCAGGATGCCACTTGCTGCCCTCTGTGCACCTACTGTTGTTAGTGCTGGCTGCTTCACCTGCCTGTGCTCAGTCAGAGCACCTCACTAACGCTGTCTACCTGCTCTGGGCTCCACCCTTGTTTTTCTAAATTACTTGCTTTTGATGTGCTAGGTGTTCATGGGGAAAAATTAGGTAGAAGAGTGAGCTCAAGGCTTTAAAAGCAAGGTGAACCATGCCTGTTCTCAGTTTATCCAGGGAGAATTAGTCTTTTGGGAGTGTCTTGGCCTCTTTTGCTCCAGCTGGGTCTAGGATGTGAAATTAAGCTTGACTGATTTTCTCCTTTCTGTTGCTTTTGTTCTGTTGGCCTAACCCTGTGTCTTTGCTATTTCTCATCCTTTATGGTCCAGGTCCATCAGTTCAGTTCTTGCCCCATTGCTCGCACTCCTGCTGACCTTTTCTGGACTTCCTTTTCTTTTTTGTGCTTCTTCTCACTGACCCTTCCTTCAAGCAAGGTAATCAGTGACTGACTGGGATTGAAAGGTACCTGAGTCCTACACCTAAAACTAAAGGTTCTCTACCTCACTGCTTCCCATTTCATACACCACTGAAATATAGTATTTGATAGAGTGAGTAAAACTAGTGGGCAGGAAAAACGAGAGAAAACAGAATCCAAAGAATTCATGATTCATTTTAATACCAAACAATACAAGTGATGGTGTCTGGAGTCACCACGAGAGGGTCGCAAACATCGGAAAGTGTACCAAGAAGAAGAGTGACAAAGTTTAAAATCTGGATTTAGGAAATAGCATCATTAATATAATTGCATGCACTGGGCTAGTCAAGCATGGCAAAGCTCACACAGCTGTATGACAGCAATGCATCTTGAGAGCAAGTAACTATTCAAGTGGAGTCAATATAAAAACTCATCTCTGTCAATGCTGGGTCTGAGACTTTTTTAGAAATACAGCCTTTGTGTGTACTTGTTCATATCATATTTGGCCACCTTGGTCACAATGACATAAGAAGAATACAATACACACCTATGAAAGCAAAGAAAAATAAATAATCTTATGAAGATTCCTTCTTGATTTTTAAATTACTTTCTGTGAGTGTCATATCAATGATTTAGCAAATAATGAATCCTCAGAAAAATTTTCAAATGCTGTAAAAGAGCAGCCAGCAGCTGCTTTTATGATCTAAAGAGGGACTGATAGATTTTAGTATCAGCATTGAGTAATCCTGGCTGTCACACCACATCGTAATATGCCATGTCCCAACTCTCAGTCTGAAAGGCTGTGAAGGTATTTCCATTAATTTTCATGCCAAGACCCTCAGCTCTTGCCCTGAACACAAAGGAGCACACGTCTGCCCACCACATCCATCCCACAACCCCACTTTTGCTAGTGCTTTTTGCCTGTGTTCTGGAGGTGCAGCAAAAATGGGCACCTCTCCCCTCAGGAAAAAAAAAAAAAAGAAAAAAAAGAAAGAACAAACCATCACAACTGTGATAAACCACCAAATAAAGCCCCCTACACCTACACAAAGCTTTTTGATTACCACATAGCTATTTACTACAGCTCATGCAATTCTTAGGTTTGCTGATTGCGTTACATTTGTGCCTGTTGAGAGGCAATTAGAGAAGAGTCTGTCCTCACTGCACCCCTCCCCAGCCAACACACAGGGCCTAGACTCACTCAAGGTTTGAGCCTTCTATTTTAACCTTTTACTTCTAGTCGCTTAGATCAGAATCCAAAAAATACTCCCACCGATATCTGGAATGCAATCAATGAAGAATTTTAAAATGAAAAGATAAAGAAAACAAAAAAAAAACCCAAAAATAACCCCACCCAAACCCAAACCAAAAAAACCAACCAATTCATGTATAAATTTGAATGTTCACAGGCATCGATTTTTGAGCAGATCTTCATTTTGGTTGCCCAAATTTGCTGTTGCACTGATAGATGATGCACTGATGATGGGTAGTCCCATCATCTTGCCTGAACCGAACATCATTCTTCACCTGAGGTTATTTGGGCCTTATTAAATACATGTCTTTAAAAGCAGGGGCCTTGTTCTGAGGACAAGAGAGACATGGGCTGAGCACAGTCATTGCACAAGAATAGGAGCTGTCAGTGCTTCCATTCAAAGAAACACTTACTTGCACCAGCCCCTGTGTATCACTTGCCACAAAAACGGCATGTGTAGTTTTAGTTCTCTCCTCAGTGTGAAATAATTCTAGTTTGCACTACCCCTTTCCAAGATCATGTCCTGACTGTAGTCTACTGAGTATATGAATAGCAAAAAAAAAAAAGGACAGGGAAAACTCAGGTTCTGAGATGGAGAGCAACCAAGGAGAAATTGGGTCAGTTTCATGCAGTAAGTGTGAATTAGAAGGTGCTGTGCTTGCCTTTGCCTTAAAATTTCTTTCTTCCATGTCTGTGTTGCCCTCTGAATAACAGCAGGGCTTATGCAATCTGGCCCTGTTGTTCTCTAATCAGGTATTCAGTCATTAGCTGTTGCCTTCCACTGAGCATCCCCTTTTACAAATCACTATTATTTTTTGAAATCTTATAGTGACATAAGTGCAGATGATACCTCATGTGCAAGGAGGCAAAAGTTTACAGCCTCCTTTGTAGAATCAATAGGTAATACTGACCAAAAATAATTCAAAACACAAAGGCATAATTTGGCTGTGGAAATTATGTAAAAAATTATAGTCGTTAAAACTACTGTTGTTATTGTTGTTACTATTACTATTATGGTTTATTATTATTATTGTTGTTGTTATTACTATTGTTATGATTACTATGATGAGCTGAAATGCATATAGGAGTTATATAAAAATATAATCTTTTGGGAAATATGTATTGTTGACGGGTTAATTTTCTGGAGCGCAGACTCCCATGCAGAAGCTGTAATTCCACCCAAGAAACTGCTGTATGTAATACATTTATATATGCATGTGTAGACTTCTACAGGTACAAGCATACACACATTTCAGAGTTCCTACTCTGATTCTCATTAATCCCATTAATCAAGAAGTGCTCTACTGACTTCAAAGGAATTGTAACAATGCCAGCTTTGTGCTCATAAAATCCAGCATCAGGATTAATTATTTCCTAAGACCTGAAGTAGATGGATGTAGAATGCATGGTGTGCTAATGGTGGGCACTAGGCAATGGTGCTTGCAACTGAAAGCAAGTTGGACCAACAGCACTTGTTCTGTCAGGTGAGGACATGAGCCAGTCAAACCAGGACAGACTCTCCTCTATTGCAGGATTAGCTGTGCCCATGTCACATGAGCTGTCCTCCACACCGCCCGCCTGCCTGTCACTGCTACGGGCACTGCTCTGCCCCTGCTGGTTCTGGAAACCAGGGCTGTATCCCAGGCAGTAATTTTCAAAATGAAAAAAATGTTGAAAGCTATGCATCATTTTAAAACAAGTTAAGTCACCTAGGAAAAGCCTGACATTCAAATGATGAAAGAGAATACATCTATGCCTTTCTGGTTTCTCTGAAAATAAACTTTTTAAATGGAATTACAGGAACTTTTTTTCTATGATATATATACTTGTCACCAAGAGATACTTTTTCAGCTATGACATAATTGCTATCATCAGAAAACCATTGCTGTCATTCTGCTATAATTTAGCCTCATTTTCTGCTCATTTCTGTATCTTTCCTCATTAAGGCATTACATATTCAGCTACGTTACTATTAATCATTCCCTAACATAAGCAACTGCATAACAGAGCTGTGTAACTGATTTTTCAATTTCAGAGCTAAACCAAAAACTTAAAAAAATATTTTAAAAAGCTTAATTTTTGTCTCTCATTCAAGTGAAAAAAATGTTTCATGTGGATTTCAGTGAAACATTTGTTTGTTTCAGATCAGTAATTTCATTTCCATTTTTATCATTTTAAGAAAAGCAGGGGATAGAGAGGACTTTATCTTGGCCCAATTCACTAAACCAACAAGTGAAAAATCGTCCCTTTTTCAGAAGTGATCTGCCTGGACCAGTGGATTCCTCTGTCTGGGAAATTTGAATACTCAGACACTGACCTACAAGAATTTTCACCTCTTTGGTGAAAAGAACCTAAAATTATGTAAGTAACTTGTAAAAGTAGAACAATTTTTCCCAGGAAGAATGGGAACAGACACCCCAAGGAAACAGTGATGTGACCAGGGGGGCCTCCTCTGAGAGGTGTATTCAGGTCCCAACAAGTTGACAGAAGGATTGAACGTCTGCCATGGTCCAGGTGAGTGGCATAATCACAGGGTTATTTGATATGTTTTTTTGACTAGCTGGTCTTGTGAATTAGGTCACCAGATTTTCTTTGTTGACATTAATAACAGTCTTACACTCAAAAGGGTATGTCTTAATGAGTTTTTAAAAAGTTAGTTGAAATACTAACTATGGCAGCACAATATTATAATCAGGCACCTACTCAGGTACCTTACAAATATGTGGTGAATTATACATTCTGCATTTCTCTCCCTGCACATTTGAACAGGCCATGGCAAATTTCACAAGAATGCTTCATTTGCACCCCCTAATTTTTTTATTTCTGCTTTAAGATTTCTTCACATATAAGCCTTAAAAACAAATGAAAACTGAAATGATGCAAATATGAAACTCATTATTGCTAATCTCCATTGCTGCTGGAGATTGAGGAATGAGAAGAAATGCACAATTTAGCACCCTTTTGGGGAACGAAGATGTAAAAAATATTACATCTGTCTAGGGTTAAGAAAGCTTCCATATAGGCTCACTGATTCAGAATAACCCCCCTAGTCAGATGATGTCTTGAGGTTCTTCGTACAAATGGAAGTTATCAGACCATGCATTACAGGTCTTGGATATTAGCAGGGCATTAGGGCAGTAGGTCATACACCTCACTAATTAGTCTGTGCATCTCTGCGCAGGTAAACTTTAATTTAAACATAAAGCAAATATCCAACACGTTCAATGAATGCCTATTATCATATATTTATACTTGTAAATAAGTGGTATCTGTTTAATTTTTTTAGAAATTCACTGAAACCTGGCATTTCAACTGAAACCTGTTTCTAATCTTTCTGAATGAGGAAGCAATTTTCCCTACATGACCCTGATTCAATTCTTGTTTTCTTTGCCTAAAAAAATGACAACTTAAAAAGATGGCCTCAGTAGAGCTGTGAACTGGTATTTATTTCAGTAGTATAATAACTCTGAAACATGCCAAAGGCCTCTTAAATGTTGAAATTGTTACCTATTGCACCCTGGACAGAGATTGAGTTCGTGAGTAGATTTTGAATGAAGTAATTTTTTCCCCCTGTCTGGCCCTGGGAGCATTTGAATTGATGATTTTAGCAAGCAAACTTGCTAGGAATAATGAAGTACATATAGTTTTGTATAATAATTCTCTCTTAAGGGCTGTGAAGCTGATGCCTACTTAGAAAAAATTTTGGAGGAGTAGCTGAAACAACACATGATGCCATTTTATATAATCCCAGAAGTGACTGAAAGACTGGACAGTTTTGAGGACTATCCAAGTGTAAAGAGATGGATTTGGATTAGTCCCAGCTCACATTGTGTAAGACTTGCAATACTTTCATATTGTTACTCCACAGTCAGATGTTACTGTTTGTTCTCTCATTTTCAAATTACCTTTGGAACCATTTTGTTGGAAGTTGGGACCAGATTCATTAGTTAAAACATAAACTTTGAGCTGTCGCTGCCTTGCTGTCAGCTAGAGCTGTAAAACAGGACCTGAAAAATGGATGACCTTCAGATTTACTTAACTGTGCAGAAATTGTATTTGTCATTGCCAGGTTTTTTAATTCATTTCTTTTAATAGACTACCACAGAATTTCTGATCTGTGATCCTGTGAATATATTACATTGACAGAAAATAACCAGCTTTTCCAAACCATACCAATAGCATGTCGGCCTGAAAGAAAAGAATAAAAATGCACTGCTGCCCTTGTCTTCTACATTATAATATTAAAAGTTTAGAGATGCTCTTTTTGAAAAGTAGACAGAGAGTGACTCAGTGCTCTACTAAGGCCAGTAATGTGCGGTAAGATGAGTAACCGCTGTAGGCAATGGTGAAGTCCCATTGGGATGGCTTTTCCTTTTTTTTGGTCACAATTTGGAAAACAGGACACAGAAACAATCACCATACGCGAAAAAAAGCCAGAGTACAAATATGGCTAAGAACTCTTGGGGGGAAAAAAAAAGAAGATAACAAAAATCTTTCTGTAAAGTAACTTAATTTCCAGACATTAGAGGAATCACCAACAGATTACAGTTACAGGCCAAAATCTGTGTTATATGTTTGGATCGTGTACCTCACCCCAATATTTCTATATGGGCCTCTTCTTACCACAGAATTTGGCTTTATGGTGGTAAATCACCGAGGTTTATAAGTCCTGAACACTTCAAATTTTTGGCTCGATTGTTCTCTAAACAAGTAACTGACTGATGGATACTCTGCCCTGCTGTCTTCCCTCCAGCTCCTTTATTTTACAATCTTCATAAAAATTGAGGGAAAACACAAACTGGAAAGGCAACACACACAAAATCTCCAAGCTGTATCACACTCCAGCCTTTACACTTGCTTGGGTCCATGAAATACAGGGAAACAAAAAGGCAAGCCCTTCCCAATGAAAGGCTTGGTGCTGCCGTCTCGTGGGAAAAGGGAGAAGGGAAACTTTGATAATAAAAGCAGAAATGCAAGAAGGGGAAGAAAGGGAGTTTAAAATCTTGTTAACATCAACACTCCCATTTTTGTTTCAAGAGTGCTGTGTGCTTTATTGCTCACAGATCAGTTTCCTTTGCAGGTGATGTGGGCCCAGAATTACATCACCAGCAGAGCAGCCAAGAGCATCTCGGTGCCAGCATGACTGAAGCTGAGAGGAATGTATTATCACAGACCTCCGAGGGACTTGCCAGTGCATTCCTTGCTGGGGGTGCTGTGATGGGGGAGGCAAAGAGGAGACAATTTTACGTGAAGACTGAAAGGGAACTTTGTGGAGGAAAGATCTGGGGTCACAGTCTTGCTGTCTCCTCTAGGCAGATCTAATTATGGCCATGTACTTCAAAAAGAGGGTTTAACTAAAACCAGATTTATCAGGGCAATGCTTAGGAAGTACAGACTGAATCCTCAGCCTTGCCGTTGAGGAAAACATGAAATGCTTCAGAGCACTGAGAACACTGGCAGTGGTTGTAAAGAATAATTTGAAGCACTGAGGAAAGCAAGAACCAATATTAAAGCCTCATCACTTCAGTGAAGCCTTACAATAAAACATAATATCTATCCTTTAGCACAGATAACACTGAGATACTGGGTGTATATTTACTGATCCATTGTGTAGTGGGGTGACAGACTCTCAGCAGTCTCAGAGATCATGCTGGAAATGATCAAATTATTCACAAGGCAGTCACATGGATCCCCCATAACAGAGCTCCAACAAAGCCTTTCTGCCACATCACACCCTCTATTCGGCAACCCACATCCCATGCATATAAAAGAATTCCCCCCCCCCCCCCCCCCAATTTTTGCAGGCTTTCAGGCTATTTCTTCTATCTGTCCTGGATGGCAGGACTGGCTCAGTGGTCCTCACCGCAAGCCTCTTCCTGAACCGTTAAAATCAATGGGAGCTTTCCAGTGCTCTTAATAGCAGCAAAATGTGCTGTCAACCACCAGGATTAAAAGAAGGGCACATGAAAAATTTTTCAGAGATTAGCACCACTAAAAATGTCAGCATTTTAAAACTCATCTCCTAGGTCGATCAAAACATCAAAGAAGTGCTGACATTACAAAGATCTCGACCCTTTTCCACCAAAAAAAAGCCCTGCTGATCAAATGGAAAAGTGTATAATTGATAAACTGAAGATTTCCCCCCACCCTGCCCCCAGTTCCCTAAAAGGGAAGGCAAGAAGGCTGGGACCAAGCAGCACAGAGAACAGACAAGTACAATTTCATGTTAAGCCTGCTTAACACAAGAATTTTTGGGGTAGTGAAGTACCAATAACTGGTTTAGCTGTGCCCAGCTCAGCCCAAAGTCACACCACCAGCTCCGTCTTCAAAACACAGTTGAAGTCATGAGGGTGCCTGTGCTGGGAAGACTAATTTTATCCCTGAGGCTGCTTATGCCTGGTCTGCTGATGCCTGGTCTCCAAGTGCCCACTGCAAGTCAATGCAGTTCTGACCAGACCCTTCATTCTCCACCTGTAAGACCAGAGACTCCTTACAACCACCATCTGTCATCCAAGTCTTTGAGGGGGCCTGGGGGCTCTTCTCCATATCCCTCAGCCTCCTCAGGAGGCTCCAGGAAGATGTCTGCTTTTGCATTCCCTGGGATCAGAGATGCCCAAGGACAACTTGATGTTAGAGGAACAGCAGCTGAGGTGGGCAAGCATTGAAAAGGGAAATTTGATTGCATAGAAAAATAGAAAATACTGCCCATAATTTCAAATATCATTAAATACTATTATAGCATACTATAGGGAAAATTGCAAAACACTTCAGCCACCATGTCTGTAGAAGCACTTTCCACTAAAAGTACCATATTTCTTTCATCTCCACCTGGCAAATGGTCATCACTACTCTTTTCCTGTAACATGCCACCCTTTTCCACAATCTTTCTTCAGGTCAGTTGCACTTGGTCTTGCAGAGCCAATGCCAACAGTGAGGCCCTTTAGCCTTCTCCATTTACCTGCCCCCTGCCCCTAGCTGTCTACATTTTTAATATCCCAGTGCACAATTTTCTCTTTTTTATACTTTTCATGCGTCATTATTCTTGACAAATCGTGTTTTCCTGTTACTTCCTTCCTGTGTGAGGCTGATCTAATAATTAGTCACCCATAGGAACTGTTTGTTTTCATATCATGTTGTTGTAGATGGATTAGAGATAATGTATAAAAGTGCATGTAAAAAATTATTCCAAAGTAAATACATTAAGAGAGTGTTAGACATACATTAGAACTGAGGCATATTTCTGCTCTTAAAGAATTCCCTTTTCACTTTGTTCAAACTTTCACGAGACGGCAAAAGCAGATGTGGCCTGTGAAAGTTGATGTAGACAATAATGTTTAGGAAAGATTGATAAAATAGTGTGAGGAGAGAAATTACTGAAATTACTTAGATCCAGGACAGAAGTTATTACTTCTCTCGTTGTAACAGACTCCTGTGAGATGGCCATCCTGCAGCACTGTTCTTCCTCTGGCTCACCCTGTCTCATTAACATTACAACTGCGAGTGCAGCAGAGTGGCTGACGGGCAAAGTTCAGCTCTGTGTCCCTTTTCGTTTTCATGGAAACTACAAGTCTGTTCAGCTCTTAATAAAATAACCCTCAAAGCACCACAGTAAAATGAATTATATGTATAGTGGTACTTATAAAACAAGAATGCCTATGCAGGACCTTAAAAATGCCTTTGGGCAGGTCAGTTCTCTGTCCCAATATGCAGACTGAGTATGAGTTTCTTGTATGCTTTAATCTGTTGCAACTTAATTTTTCCACTTCAAACTCTTTCTTTTTGACAAAATCTATTGCCACTTTGGGGCTTTCCTAAGAAGTCATCCTATCACCCTCTCTTTCTTTGTGAATATAGCCCTCAAAAAATACTACTTCTAGGTTTTATTACCTACAAAGATGTGGGTGCAGTCTCAGTTTCATGTACACTCAGAAAACAAAGGTAAGAAGTTGAGATCGTTTAAGACTTTATGCTAATGAGTGGTTTCCAGCCCGTCCTGATTTTGCTAATCTGCTCTGTAAGTGATCTGAGAGGAGGCCCTGAAGAGGGAGGTACATGTATCTTGGTTTTCTATGTTTAGCTACATGCCATGTTCTCTCTGCTTGGTCACTACTAACTTGATACAAATTAGTGTCATACACAAACAAAGTGGATTAAATAGCAAACATCAGATTTCTGGTGTTACTCAACATAAATCAAAAGGGCTTCAGCATTGCAATTATTCCCCTGCAGCCACCACTACAAAGACACTGGTGACTAAAGCCAGTGGATTTAGTTGCTGTTAAAGATCTGTTTTCAAGAGAAATTCAAATTCAAATTTTCCTTTTCTTATTGCTGTTTTTCCAAAAATTGTAGAATGTAGAAAACTTGAAGTTTGAGAGAGCAGGAAGGGTAAGAGAAAATACAGATAGGGGACTTGATATCTTGGCAGTGGTAGGATACCGCACTCCTTGCATTAAGATAAAAAGCTCTTTAATCACTTCATTAAAGGAAGTCAATTCAACCCAGGTCATAATTGTAGACTGTTTAGTGGCCTTCACAAATTGAGAGGGAATAATAAGAAGGCAACAATTGTCAAGTTAATGTGACTGTAAAAATGTAAAGACAAATGTAAATGGTATTTTAATACCACTTTTGTAGCATTTTAGTGGCTGCATGTCCACACATACATGGATATTCAGCATAGAGACAAAATTTCACCTATGAGAATCCTATGTGAAGTTGGTACTTACTTGAAAATACAACATTTTTTATTTCTTAAAATGTATATTTACATTTTTCATTTTCTACTATAAGAATCAATTTGCCAAGGTGCAGAAGCATTTTTGTTCCTTAAAGTTTGCCAGCCAACCCAGGAAAGTAAAGACAGAAAAAAACCAAAACTTATTAAACCAGGAAATATGGTCACTGTAGCTCATGTGCCACCTACTCAAAGCTGGCGCTGAACTGAGTTCAGGAAATACACTAAACAGTTTTGCTCCTGGCATTTTGCAAATGTCTGCCACAAGCCTGTGGTTTCCTCAAAAGCATTTCTTCTTTGAACTTGCCTTAAGTATTTTTCTTAGAGCCTTTCCTTTAAAAAAAAAAAAAAAAAAAAGGAAGAAATACAACATGGATTGATTTCAAGCAATTTGGTGTAAGCACAAAAATTTCATATTGAAAAACTGAGACTGTTGCTGAGTGCTCAGTCTTCAGCTAAGGTAGGTGATCTTTCTTTTCTTAGAGACACAGAGAACAAATTACTTGTCCAACAAGCTGGATAAACACTTGAAAAAAAGAAATGTGGTGTGTATGAGAGTGTGAGATGAGCACTGCAGATAGTCTACCACAGGCTGGGCACATTTGGTAATGCATGATAGTATTTTCTTCCAGGGGAAACATAACTTGCCTGAGGCACACGTCTTCAAAAATATGAAAAAGAATGCAAATGGTTTGTGACTTTGCAAGCCTAAATGCAAAGGGCATGGCAGAGTCCCACCACTTGTGTGCCAGTATCCTAATGCGTGTTGTGGTTTTCCTTACCCTGCCCTCCTGCTGTGACAACAGTGCTCCATCCTTCACAAAACTTAGTGCTTAGCTAAGCAAGCCAGTCTCAACCTTAGCCAGCATAAATAACATCTGATCAAAAGCTACCTGGAGGTGAACCCAAAACAGGCATGACTAATTCAAAACAAATTTGTTTCTTAATTCAAGCTCACACTACAGGAACATTCAGTGGTATTCCTCCAGCTCCAGACTTGCACAGTAACATGCTTACAAGTGAGATGAGTGGACCAACATTTACAGATGTTTTACGCATAAGTTTAGGTTAAACACAGAAAATACCAGGCCGTGTCACTGGTGAAGGGACAAGCATTGGGACACTGGGGGTAGTCTTTGCACTCACCTCTCCCGCTCCTGTTCCAAGAGGTTGGTAAAGTCATCGCTCTTGTTCATGTAATCTGTATGCTTATGTTTCTCATTTTCTAGCTCGTAAACTGTGCGACGATGGCACTTTTCTGCCAACAGGAGCTGTTCCAGCATGCGCCGGTATGTCTCTTTCTGCTTTTCTTCAAGTCTGTCCAGCTGGATTGTAGGAAAGAAGAGCAGACTGTTTTAAAGGTCTCCTTGCTTACTTCATCTGATTTATTAACCAACAATGTTGTGTTTGGTAAATGCAAGTCCCGTAATTTTATGTCTTGGGTTTTACATAAAGCAGTGACTAGAAATAAGAATAACTGCCCCCTGAAAGTAATGATTTATTTGGATGACATATTAGCAATAAACATTTACACAGTTTTCAGATACACAAAGGACAGAACTTCACTTAGCTTTAGCGTAACAAATAATATTGTTGCAGTGCAGAATTTCCCCTGTGGTGAGGTGCTATGAACACTTTCTTCATTTCACAGGGAAAAGGCTGTAGCTCAGACCTCAGATCCTGGGAGCCTGACTTCACACACCTGTATGGGGAGTAGACACTTGCATGGGGAGCATAAAGTGTAGTCTGAAGGCTGAAATTTGAGCTATACATCTTTAACATACCTGTAAGACTGCTGAGATAAAAGATCCAAATTATTTAGATTCAGTCCAGATTCAGTTTTACATTACCAAATACAATTGATTATAGCCCTAGGGGTTTCCCCTCAGCCTGTTTTTTGACAGAAATTCTCTTTCTTTATACACAACCTTTCTTGTCTTCTGCATTTTTTTATTAATTTAATATTCCAATTATTATTCAAGCAAACATTAAAACCAGGGAAGTATGTCTAAAAAGTTGCCATGGCATTCCAAATCCACCACAGCTATTCATGTTGCTCCTTTTGCTGTTTCTTGGGTGCAGATGACAAACTCCAGCCTCCTCCCTGCCAAAGCAGCCTTCAGCCTTGGTGCTTGTCTGGTTGCCTGCACCTGGCACAGTGGCTGGCAGAGCCTGCTCTGCCCACCCCCAACCCTTACCCTGTGAGAATCTCATCTTCCTCAGCCCCAGCTGCCCCAAGCTGCTGTTGTTTCTTTCACAGGGTATCTCAGCAAACTGGGGGAAAGAAGAGAGCAGGAGGACCATGGCAATTTATTCTCCAAAAGCTGACCATAGCAGTCAAACAGTTATTGCATTTTATAAAAGAGCCAGGTCGGGTTCAGCTTTTGAGATCTTTTGCACGTAATTTTTCTATATTATTTCAACATAAGCCTTGTGAATCTGCACATGACGAAAGTTTTACACTGAAGTTCCTGTCAAGTTATCATATTCTTTAGGAAAAGGCCTTGCTAAGCTCTTTTAATCTTGTTTGACAGTATTTTATGTATGCTCCCACATACTAAGGTTTGATTTCCTTATTTACTATTATCCCAAAAGTTCCAGGAGATGTTTCAGTGAGAATACACAGTACAAAGATATCCCATGGTAGACACAACTCCTGGTGAACAAATTTAATGTTCTAATTGGATGAACTATGAAGATTTGGACGGGCTCTATAGTATGTTACACTGTATGTTGTTGCATGCTCCTTCCCCATGACCTGGACTGTTACGAAACTATGAACAGGAGCAATGGCTGTTTATTTTGGCATTCACACTGGCCTCAGACATTCTCAGGTCTAGTCTAATTCTCAGGTCTACTTGACATTCATTTATTGCTTAAATTTTAAAGCAAGGAGTCCTGTAAGTCCCTTTAGAGGCTGAGCTGACTTTGCAGTCCTAGAGTGTAAGTGATCTAAAATGAATATGGATTAATCATTGCATAAATATGGTCAAAGTCAATCTCTAAAGGTCTTCTTTTCTTAACTACCCTCAAGACAGTGTTCTACTATGCCAAGAAAATCAAAGAGAAGTTACCAGTGCTGTGAGCAGTAGGGGTTGAAGCCTATAATTGAAAGGCATTTAAAAACCAGAAATTTAACGCCCAAAGATTTTGGCCTTGCTTAACAGCACCAGCCCTAGGAAGCATACAGCCTCTTTATGGTTTGTGTTCAAATCCAGTGACTTCGCTTACAAATTATTCTGCATATGAGTGAACAAGATTTTGTTTTCAGTGTACAAATTCTGTGTATTATATCTGTATATATGTCTCTTGCATGCTTTTCACACATCCAAAATATATGGAGTCTCACTTCTGGTTAGGCTTCCCCCTGCACATACATAATGTTGTCAATCAAGAAGTTGTTACCTCTGAAATTGGTTTCTCATAGACGTCTTCCCCTATAGACTTTTCTTGGGCAAGGATGGCATCCCTGTGTAGCACTCGAAGCACATTCTCTGGAGTTGCAGACCCATAATGAGCTTCTAAAACTTCCGGTTTGGTTTTCTCTGTCTTCAGCATGTGGATCACATCCTCCCTTGCCTGTAATATTGCAAATCACTACCATAAGTCAACCTATTAGCCAACAGGGAATGCAGGGAAAATAGGGGTATTTCATATGTACAGACTGCATACACAAAAATAAAATAAATTAGAAAAATGATGGGCTGTCAATACAAATATAAAAATTTTGGGAGATATCAGAGTAAGCATGAACTCTGCAATACAAATTTTGTCCTTTAAGGGATGATTTATTCTGTTCCTGCATGACATTACATTTGAATGCTATGAATTTTTATCTGAGTTGCAGCTATAGCCAGGGGACATCATTATTCTTCATATACTGGATCTTATTTGTTGCCCATGCTGTTCCCTGAAGGGGATAAGGAAATGAGTAGAACAAGCAGCACCAGTGAGCTGAACTAATATTTCTCAGACAGCTACTTCCTAGTCACTCCCTAGCTGAATTTGTGACTAAATAGTCTTTTCATGTAACTTCTAAAATAATTATTTTTAGGTTTTCTTCTTTAAACAAAACCCTAGACATGTTGCAGACCCCATTTAACCAGCATAACTGGTGTCAGACATGGAAAGTCAGAGCACATCCCCCAGCAGTGGAGGATGGCTGTGCTGCCGGAGCTGGGGCTGGCCCAGGGCCCAGCTCCTGCTCCCTGCCCCAGGTGGAAGCCCCCAGTTTCAGGCAGCATGAGCAAACATCTCAGCATGACCAGACAGCTCTGCAAGGCCCCCTGGCTATGAATAAGGGGCATTTTAGGGCTATGCTGTGGACAAACGCTTAAGCCAGGGCTCTGTTTCTAATGATACTTGCCAACACCTGTTAAGCCATCTGTAAAATGGGGGCAGGGCACCTGCTTGTCTTTCAAGGCATGTTTATGAGGCCATGGTCCAGGGAGGGACTGTAAAACCTGCAAGTTTTTGGTGGGCAGAAGGGAGCTCCTGGATTTCCCTAGAGACCATCTTTCCCACAAATGCAAATGGATAGGGGAGGAGAAGAGTATGGGCATTTTTCTCTTTCCTGCCCTTCTGTCAACCCCTGTGGGCTTGGGAACTAACTTAAGGGCTAAGGAAAGGTTCAGACATTTTAGGAAAAAATCCTTTACAAATTCTGCTCCTATGTAAGCAATGACTGTTTTAAGATTTATGAACTGACCAACTCTTCACTCTTTCCTGTGCCACTCATAACAGCATTCAATTCATCCCTGTAGCAAATCTTAAATCTTTACCCAGAACCATAGAGGCATCACAGCTCTACAAAACTACCTGCTGTTAAAATGAGCAAGAAAATAATTTTGGGTAATAGCAGACCCTTTAATTTTTTTTTTTCATTTAAAATAGTCTAACATGAAAATAAATAATGAACTTGAAGCAAAGATCATGACATCTAATTAAGAACTAGCCCAATTACACTGTATAACATTTTGTAACCTTAAGTAAAATCTTTGCGCATGGCTGCAAGGTAAAAAATACAAATTGGAATGGTATTCATGTTATTTCAAAATGAGAGTGGGAAAGGTTCATCACTCATGGATGTTACAGCTAAGTGAATTATGTGAGCTAGTCCCAAAGAAAGGCAGAAGAGCATATACACCTCACTACATCACATCCTGAGACTGTGCCACTCTCAGTACAGGAAAAATATTATTTAAGGAAAGTTCTAGAAAGGTTTGTGAATGTATTACTTTTTTCTATCCCTGTAGTGATAACAGATGTCTTAGTGTCTTCATCACCATGATGCCAATGCTTTTATATTGAAAAAAAAGCCCTTAAAAAGTTCAATAAAAAAGTTCAAGCATGGGAGTATGGAGGGATTTATAAATATCGAGATTTTATGATGTGTTGTCTTAAGCCCTTTTAGGAAGAGGCAGTTTTGAGGCCATACCTTCATCCTGGCCCTATGAAGTAATTCGGTATCCTGCTGTGTGCCTCAAAGCAAGGGCCCTGTGCCACAGGCATGCTCAGGGAAAGCACTGTGCAAAGGGAGCACGAACACAGAGGGATGAGGGAGCAGCTCCCTTCTACCTTCTGCACCAAGGCACACAGCCAATCATGTTGAAATGTCTTTTTGTTTTGATTTTCAGCACACAAAGCTTCAGGCCCCACACAGTCCATTCCTGAGGGACAGGCACACCTCAGACCCTAAGCTATTTGGGAGGGGAGGAGGATGAGTTTATTCTCTCATGTTGAAGCTGTTGGCCCCTGGATGGCATAATTAAACACTGACAAGGCTAGGCAGAGCAGACAGAGACAGCTCAGGATTGGTAATTTAACATTGTGAATAGGCAGAGCAAAGAGCTGGACTCCCGTCCCTGCAATGGTTATTTGATACAGAAATAGCTAGTGGAGGCAGCTGCTCTGCCCAGCGAGTGCCCCGGCCCCTGTTCAGTTGTGCACTGCCTGACTTTCCTTCAGGCCTCATTAGCCTGTCATCACTCACAATTAAAATGGAGCAACTTCAGCACAAGTCCCTGAAACAGCTAAGAATGTCCCTGATAGCTAAGAAAGGCTTCTGGATGCTAGAGATTTGGGTCCCCCAAAAGCCAAAGGGACTTAAGCAAGAGGGAGCCAAGCCAGGAGAGTGGATGATGCTTAATGGAGGAACTGACACCCCCAGAAGGAAAATAGGTGCCCAACCTCAGTTCAGAGCTTTGAAGAAAAGAACATATTCATTTCTTCATCTTTAAAGGGAAGCAGTGACACACCTAGCTCCAAGGGAACAGGGTAGGACTGTCAGCACTGAACACCCCTTGTTGCAGCCCATGGGGAGGGTACCTAGCCCAGAATTAGGCTGGGTGGCACCATCACTAGGGACACAGTCAGCTGCCCTCTCCTGTACACCTTCTTTGGTACCCTGCACTCTGCTGGCCCTTCAGATTTGGATGGTGTTGATGTGGCAAGGTGCCTTCTGCCTTTTCTGGGCTCAGCCATTTCTCCTATCGTTATCTTTTCAAGGGTATTGGTTAATTCACCAAGTACTCTGTTTCAGTTATGATAACAGTTTTTTAAAAACAAACTGGCAAACAGACACACAGGTTGCTAGGAAGCACTGGACCAAAAAGGGAACCTAATGCTAATAATAAACTGGAGGCAAATTTGCTTTTATTTGGTCAGAAACAAGCTCCATCATAGGGAGATTCTGAATGGCAGATAACCTAGGCCAGAGAGAGATCCAGGCAATGTCCTAATTTTCCATCAGCCTCTGGGTTTGTGAATCCCAGTTAGTCTCTCTGAAACTCCTCAGGATAATATAGAGGGAAGGAGCTGAAACAGCATGCCTGTGTATCTTGTGATTTCATGTTTCTCCCAATGACTAATCCCCTGAAACAACTAGAAGAGAGGTCAGATAGAGATGTTTTCTTCCAATGTATAGTGATCTTCGGGAAACAGACCATTTTCAGAAAACAAGTCAGAAAAATCCTGCAGAGGAACACTGGGGCTACTTTAAAATTCGTACCTGTGAAGAGGCATGAGAGGCTCAAAGTGGGGGGCCCTAGCTAAGAAGAGGGGACTTTGCTGGCAAGTTGTTTCGACTGACGAACATCTACTGCTGGTGCCTCCCTTGTCCCAGAGCACAGTGCTGTTTTGCATAAATCATAAGCTAGGAGACAAACACAAGGAAGATATTTCAAACTGCAAGTAAACTTGCATATGAAACCCAGAGAACAGTCTTTAGCTGTTTTGGTAGAAGGAACATGATGTTTGGCACAGGAAAACCATCTCTCAAGTCCTGTTCTTGTTTTGTTTTGTTTTGTTGGTGCTGTGATGAGAAAGAGCATCCAGGCTTGAGAAGACCACATATTGCAACAGCTTGTAACACAATGAAACTTATTTGCAAAAGTCCAGAAGACTGCAATTAGTTAGAGAAGCTCTTTAAAGTCAAAATACGGAATTTAAAAAATTTACTTTTATTGGTTTTTTATTACTTCAATTGTCCTGCAGAAAACTCCAAGCTAACTTTCTATCTATACTCTTCAGACTGTGAGTTCTTGAAATAAAGAGACTTTTTCATTAATAAAGTGTCCCAAGTACCTGATTCTCTAAGTAGTAGAAGCAATAAAGACAAATCAAAGATGTACTATTTTAACTCCTTCAGTTACTGCTGCTGATAGAGGAACTGCAAAGTTGACCTATGTCTAAGCCTTGTTTTATTTTTACTGGAGGTGCCAAAATCTAAAGGTTGATGACTTCAGTTCTTGAGTACACCCTTGGGGGGGCTGAGGTGCTGTGGAGCACTGCTGTCCCACAAAGTTTTCCTGCTCTCCTTTCCCTCCCTTCTATTCCCCACTCATGAGTGCACTTACCTAAGAGGTGGGGTCTTCATTACTAACTGGGAAATCCAAGACAATGCTCCCCTTCTCTCATGAGTGCATGCTACTTGCCCAGATGGAAGGCTGACAAGGGCCCACTCATTGCAGGGCTATCCTGAAACACTCACTTTTTGGCAGACTAAAGTAGAAGGACTTTCTTTCGCTCACCAACTTGAGCGGAGGAGGGGGCTGTGTTCCAAACCTCACTTTACTACGTGCCTAGTAAAATATTTAAAAGATATAGAAAGGATGTAAAGAGGTTTCTGCATAAAATTGAAACTATTTAGGAAACAATAGCTTGACTCTGCTGCTTGTAAAAGGGGTCCGGCAGCCTAGCAACGAGATTCTTGGTCAATGGAAAGACTGTTACACAAGCTGGGCGTTCAGACGTGCTTCCTCCTCATGCCCTGCCCTGCCAATTTACTACAGCCCTCTCTCCCCATTCCCACAGTCTTTGGCCTCTCCCATGAGCCTGCTGACAAAACTCAGCACCCACTAAACGGGGAATTTTTGCCGCAGGCCATTTGTCACCTGGGAAATGGGAATGAACTGATCAAACTCGTTTCATATAAGGCATCTAGTAAATCGGGAAAAAAATTCAGTTGTATTCAAGATGGGCTGAATGGAGTCGAAGTAATCACTGTCAGCTAAGAGTAAAACCCAACTCAAGATCATTTGCCGGTACATGTCCTAAACTCTTCTCCTGATTTTTTTTAATAAGTAACCTTCCTGCAAATTCATAGTGTGTCTCTCTCAAAATCAGTTACTGGTAACTATTACCTTCATAGCTCCACATTTGGAGGCATCTAACTACTTTAGAGAAACCTCAATATTTCAGTAACATGACAACAATCCTCTTAATTAGATGAAAGAAGTTTTGAAAACTCAGGAGCAGCATTTACAAGAAATGCAATTATGTAATATTTGGGCAGTCTGATATTTCCAGCTTTTGAGTATTTCTTTTCTGGTTATGAAGGCACTTTGTCATACCTACGCAAGGAAGTGCACTAAGTAGCAGATGTTTAATATTTATGAAGTTGTATTTGTCTTGCCAGTGGTTAATGATGAAAAAAAACCACCAAAACCACAGAGAGGAGCCTTTACTTCTACTTGTGTTGTTGTTCCTTGCATCGCACACAGTTCAGGTTATTTATAGCGCAACAGCTGCTCTGTTCAGCATCCGAAACTAGATAAGGTCACAGGTTATCCATGTAATGTTGGGGTCTTACCAGTGACTGATTTCCTAAATTCCAGTAGGCTTTACAAATGTTTCACCCAGAGTTAATAAACATCACACTCAAGGCATCCAGAGGGAGATCAGGAGAATGGTCTCACACTGCTTTCTGTGCTATCCAGGACATGCTGTGTTGCCATCAGGGCAGGAATAGCTGTATTTCTGAAAAGTCCCATTAGAGACCTCAGAAAGTGGATATCCGTAGCTTGGTTAGTTGACTTTAATGAAAGAAAGCATCTTCAGGCAGGTGTACTCAAATACCTGTATCTGAAAAACTTTCCTAACACTAATCCACTTGTCCCTGTTTAAGACCACTAACTCCCCTTCTTTCTTATCTTAAGAGGAAACAAAAATAATTAGAAGGAAAGTGTACTTTCATAATTTTGTGTCATAATACTTTAAAGATGTATGCATGCAGAACATAATCAAAACTACTCCTGACTGCTGGAATGACACTTTTGTTAAAGGCCTGGTTGCTCACTCTAGCCCTTCATACTGCTATAATGACTGGGTGGCAATTTGCCTTCCCGAACAGTTATACTTACCGTACAAAGCATGTTTCAAAGCAGGGAAGTCAGATGCTCTCCTGAATATTGCATCATACAAAGCTCCTTTTTGCTAAAAATTCAGTAAATATTTTTTTTCTCCTATACCAGATATCTGAAGCAGCCTTGTTTGTATCACTTGCTCAGTGATAATAGCCATGTAAAATCCTGGCTAATTACATAAAATCATAGAATCATAGATGTCCTGAGTTGGAAGGGACCCACAAGGATCATCAAGTCCAAATCCTGGCCCTGCCTCGGGACAGGACAGTCCTAAGAATCACAGCAGGTGCCTGAGAGCATTGTCCAAACACTCCTTGAACTCTGTCAGGTTGGTGCTGTGACCACTTCCCTGGGGAGCCTGTTCAGTGCCCAGCCACCCTCTGGGTGAAAGAATCTTTTCCTGATATCCAACCTAAACCTCCCCTGATAAAACTTCAGGCCATTCCCTCAGGTCCTGCCACTGGTCACCACAGAAAAGAGATCAGTGTCTGCCCTCCTCTCTCCCTCATGACAAAGTTGTAGAATGTGATGAGATCTCCCCTCAGTCTCCTCCAGACTGAACAAACCAAGGGACTCCAGCTGCTCTATGGTTTCCCCTCTAAACCCTTCACCATCTTCATAGCTGTCTTTTGGACATGCTCTAATTTTGGACATGCTCTTATATTGTGGCACCAAAACTGCACACTGGAGTCAAAGTAAGGCTGCACCAGCAACATGAATACATAGTTTTTCTTGCAAAGAGGACTTTATGTACAGCAAAGTTTTTTCTCGCCTTTCATCTTAGCTTAATTTCCTGATACTTGAAACTGTGAATTTCACTTGCATGAATTTGTTTTAACTTTTCTGTATCCAAGTCTAGGTACACAGTGTACTCTGGAGGTAAAGAGATGGCTTCAGTGATGGAAAGTGATCATTGTTGATTGTTGATTTTGTACAAAGGGTAAGTGAAATATACATCCAGAAATACAGATGATCCCTCATGACCCTGAGGATATTAAACAGAACTGTTCTATCTTCTCCACACTGTGCAGAACTTTCTGGCCTTGTATGAAGCCTTTGGAGTGATACCCTGTATTTAATTTTATTGTGTGCTATCTTTCAGTGATAACTCAGAAAGCTCTTCTAAAATCAATACTGGAGAAGAGGCACATGATAGACCAGCTCATCCACTGCATAAATCTTCTGAAGTGGCTCCAGAAGAATTACATCAGAAGTTAATTTGGCCTCTTATGTTTGAAAAAGTCCTTGCTAAAGATTGCAGAGCTGAGGAGAAGCAGCACTGAGCAATGTATTTCTTCTTCCAGCAAGCTTCGAAACAGATCAAATGAGCACTAGAAGACATCTGTCTGTTATTTCCTGCCCACATAGCTTTGTTCTGCTTTATTGCCAGAGCGCTCCATGGATGATGTCACTTTTTTTCTGAAGAAAACAGGCCACCAGAGCCTTTCACTGACATAATTAATTATCTGTAGCCTGGGCCACAGCCAGCAAAATTCCCATGGCAAGGCCCTGAGAAGTATTAACTCCACACTGCTTGACGTTTTCAGAATTATTATGGTCTGGGATACCCTGTCTTGTCTTTTCACACTGAAAGAGTGCTTTGCTTGATATTATCAAGCCGTGGGGCAGTTACTGCAGCAGATAGAATTACAGTGTCATGATCCAGTCAGCACAGAGACACCAAGGCGAGGGGTCCACTGTTAAGTTAAGTGCGTGAATCTGCATGTTGGGATGTGTTCTACATGCTCCAGCAATGCCTCACAATGGCTTAACCCACTGTTTTGGGTTTGCTGTATCCAGTCATAAAGATTTTGTCTCAACCAACATTACCCGTGTAATATTTTTCACATGACCTGAAGCCCAGCAGCAAGCAGAAATCACAGATTGATCCAACTAGCCATCAAGTTGCCATGCTCCTTTTGTAACCAGAACTTATTTTGTGATCAGTTAGCAGCTCTTTAAGAGGAAAAAGAAGTGACTAATGAAAGGGCAATAAGAGAAAAAGCATTTATTTTCCTCTTTCTTCTGTTATAATCTGGCCCTATTAACAAGTCTAGACCAAGACACAAGTGATCCATGGATCATGGACCTCTTTCCTGTGCTTCACACAGAAAATTAACCCCACCATGCTCCAATTTCCATTCCATAAGGGAATAATATTTCTCATGAATGAGATTTAATTCCCAAGTATATACAAGATCTAGATATGCTATGAATACTACAAAAAATATGGCACTCTAACATCAATATAATTGTTTTCCTACTAATTTTTCCCCATTTGTTATATTCTTTTATTTCCTCCAGGTTCATGCTCTTCTATACTATCATCCAATTTGTTGAAATCCATTGGAAACTAAAAAGATCTTCATTAGACATGCAACTCATCTTGTCTAAATTGCTCTTTGCAAGTGCTACATTGATGGTATAAGGAACAGAAGCATCTGAAATTAGGTGCTCTGACCTGAATTTCAGGGATGTACTTGAAGCTACTGCTGTGAGTACCCTGTCTCCAAGAGGAACAAATCAGCCCAGGCATTTTTTTTCCACAGTGATCTTGCTGCCTTCTGGCAGCAACAAGCACACAAGGAGCAGGATGGAGCAAGACAAGCTGGAGCCAGCAGGGCTGTATCCACCAGGATGATGAAATCAGAGGCAATCCTTCTGCCTCCTTTGTGGAGACAGGAGCATGTGGGACACTAACAGACCTAAGTGTGTGTACATGTGTAATAAACTGTATACACAACTTTCTCTCTTGTCCAAGCATTTTGTTGGCTTCAACAAGATGTTTTTGAGTACTCTGTGCTACACAACGTGCATTCAAATTACTGGTGGCTGATGAACAGGCAAGAACAGTAGGACTGCATTACTGCAAGCACTCACCAGCGTAGCCAATTATTTGAACGGAGGAGTCGTCAGAGGAAACAAGAGAAGTGGCACAAACTCTTGGTGTGAAGCAACTAGAGAGGGTGGGCAATGAAAGGCACAGAGTGAGAGCTCCCAGCCATGCCCACGATGCCCTCACAGCCTCCAGTAGTCTCCAAAATCCCCCTGATTCCCCCCAGTGTCTATCCTTCCCTTTGCCCTCCCCAAGCCCCAGCTGGACATCCTTTCCCCTCTCCATCCTCCCACTGCATTTCCAGGAATGACTCTGCAGCCCTTCAAAAAGATATTTTACCTGAACTGCTGAGATTGCCTGAGCCAATACAGGAGAATTGGGGTTTCATTATGAGGCCACATCAGTATTTCTCTTTCTAACTTGTTTAAACTTGAAGGTGACAAATGTCTGGAAGTTACCATGGAACTGTGAGTTAGTTCAGTTCCACTCATTTTTCTGATATGGAAGAATTTATGCTGGTTTTTTGCAAAGAAAACCAATAATTTCCAGGATAAGAAAGACATCACTTGCAAAATCCAAACCCTTCCTGTCTCAGGAAAGGACTTCCCTTCATAGTGCCTCCCTCAGTAGTGCATCATTTTGGGTGTCACATCTGCACAACCCTCTGAAATAAGTCACTGAGTTCACTTTATTTTGGACATCATGCAAAATTCTGCACTCAAGCCAGCAATTTTGTAAGATGTGGCAAGACACGGGATGTTCAGTAGGACCCACAGTTTTCTATGTGAAAATCTTACATTTCTTTCTCTTTAGTCAACCAATAGGTGGAGCCTTTAACCCTAGAAACAAGACACTTTCTCTGCCGTGTTGGCACAATTATTATGTAAAGACTTGTATTTGCTTTTATTAAAGCTTATTTTGGGAGAAAAATAATCTGTCTAGAGTCAAGACCTTATCTGATCCTCAGCTAGAGAATGAGAGACAAAAACTTAATAAATACACAACTGGGGCAGCAAGTTAATAAAAACAGATTCATCTACCACTGCAACGTTAAATTAACAACTGGTGACTCAGAGTACTGGACAGCATTATGACACATAAGACATATGCTCATTGCAAGCTCTCCAAAGAATCTCAGATATTTTAAAGCCAGAGAGATCATGCATTTAACATAGATTGCAAAAGGATTGGCCATGTGCTCTCTCACAGAGTGAACCTTCTCTTAAGAAAAATGAGAAAGATGCAAACTTTTTCATTACTGTTGCACTGAGTATACAATTTCTATTAAGTGTAAATAAAAAGAAAAATAAATAATCAACTTATATCAGTTATTTAAAATTAATTTTTAAATCTTGCAAGAGAGGATCAGTTTGGAACAAGACCAAAACTTTAAAAAGGTGGTTGTGGGAAATTATGTTGTTTTGAACAGAAGACTTAGAATTTTTGGAAAAAAACCCCAAGCTATTCATACTCTTCCTTCCATTCTAGATAAGATGTTCAGTGGGTCAGAGACACTTGCCAATTATTCCTCTCTCTTCTGATCCTTCAAGCCTAACTAACACAATAGATGTAGCTCTGTTAAGTACAGCTCAGGCATTAATAGAGAAGGATGTTTTTGTGAAGTGTCTGTGAAAGAGGTCTTCAGGCTACAGCTGTCCAATGACAGTGATATTTTATTGAGGATTATTACTTTGAAAAACATGTAATTCTAAGGCAATTTTGGTACCAAAGAGATGGATGGCTATCACCACTAAGGTTGATAGTACCTCTGCCCTTAATTTCAGAGGGAGCTGGAAATTGCCTAAATAGCACAATTTAACTATATTTCAGTATACTGTCTTACCTTTTTTTTTTTTTTCCTCTCATAAAACAGCTGGGTTCTGTTTTATGATTTTGGGACTTGCTAGACAAGTTCTTTCCTCCTATGGTATGTTCTGCCCTTTGCACAGCAGTGAATGTAAGCTACAGAAAATAAACCATACTATTCTGGACAAAATTAATCTCTGGTTATAAATTATTCAATAAAAATAAAAGAGAGCATCTGTGGTCTGAAAACATTTTTTTGTGTGTGTGCTGCTAAAGAATTCTTCACCAGGAAAACACAAACAAACCAGGGGTCAGTAAGAGAGGAGAGAATTTTTTAACTCATTGTACTGATATGCCAGACTGATATTTTTAGGGTTTGTTTTTAGGCTCTTATTTTGCTACACTGTGGATACCATCTTTCCCTTCATTTTCTTGCCTTTTTTATGCCCACTTTCCGTGTCTCTAGCTTGGCTCCATTTATCTCTGTTGTATTCCCCTTTTGCTTACACTCTTTTTCTTCTATTGCCCAGCCTCTTTCCCCTCATTCCATTCTCCTTAAGTCACCCCTCCCTCCTCACGTTAACCCTATCTTCTCTTTTTCCCTGTAGCTCTGTACATGCCAAGGTTTTTCTCTTGGGGAATTTGTATTTCATCTGTATGATATGGTCATAAGTCCTAAACTATTTCAATTCAATCAACAAGACTTCACAGATACCTTACATGCACTTTTCCCTGGTGTTACCTATTCCTTCTGCCTTGGCTCACCTGCAGCTTGCTAATCTCTGCTATTTTGCTAATGACCATTTGGAAACTCCTTCTTGTCACTGCTTTCTCTGGTGCCAAGGCAACTTGCCCCAGCTTACTCTTCTGATTTTGGTACTGGGCACAAGAAACACATCTGTCTTCTACCCACCTATCTATCCCATATTCCTTGCTTGAGCTTTCAGGCAGATCCATATCTATTGATATTAATGCAAGAGTATTAGAAAAGGCACTGAAGAAAAATATAGAAGTTTGTACAGTGTTTTTAACTAAACAACAACTAGGTGCCTCCAACAATGTTGTTACAACATCTTGGAAAAGTCAATACAAAAGCAGTTTGAGGCATTACATGCAGCAAGAGGAAAAAAGAGACAGAGAGAAAAACATTGCAACAGCTACACAGTCAAGTTCTCTTGCTTGTACTAGTCAGACTGGCAAGTGATGGGAAGGCCAAGTAATGCCATGTCTTAAGAGAAAGGCAAATATTAAACCAAATGCACAAGGCACCAGTGAGCTCTCTCCTTCAGCAAGCATCATGCGCAGTTCCAGCTACAGACACTCAGAAAGGTGAACCCAGGGTGTGACTGCTGCTGGTCAAGGGGTGATGGAAGGCATGCAGAGTCTATTTTCCTAGAGGAAACTGGAAGGATGTGGTACGGCTAGCACAGCAAAAACAAAGGCTCAGAGGATGCAAGACTGCTGTCTACAAACACATCAGGCAGTAAAGACAGGAGGGAGAGATGTGGGCTTTCAAAACAGGATCACTGCATAGCAGAGTTTCATAAAGGTTTCACTATATATAATTAAAATTGCATTAGAAATTAAAGGGGGAAGTTATCTAAACATTAAAGCTTTTCAGTTCTGGAACTACTTTCCAATAGGAGTAGTCAAAGTAAACAACTCACTTCATCTTAAAACACAGCTTACTAAGTTAACAACAAAGGTTGAATGGAGTGCTTGCCTAAAAAATTACATGCTGGGACTTGATATACAGTTTATCTTCTACAATTTTATCTCCAGAATTCTCAGGTCAGTCAATGCATCTGCAGTACAAGGATGAGGAAAGCCTGGGTTGGGAAGTGACAAATGGTAGAATAAGAAAAAAGGTCACAACTAGAGAAATAAAGAGGGGAAGAAAAGTGAATAGGGAAATTTAGATCTTAGGAAAAAGAACGTAACAGGGTGATTATAGAATAAAAATGTATTTTTTAATATGTAGCCATACAAAAGGGAAAAAAAGTAGAAAGCAGAAAGATGGAAACAGTAAAGAATTTTCCTTTCCTTTACATTTACAAAGCATAGTTTTCTGATAGAAAGACAGTAAAATACTAAAATACCTTTAAAAATTGTTAAAATGCAATGGCTAGTTTATCACCTATATCCATGTGAGTTACTTGACTTTAAGAGAGAGGATTTTCCTCGTGGCAGGATGTGCAGCCACTGATACCTAAGTGTTTCATAAGGACCTTACCAGAGAGAACAAAACAGAGTCCTCTGGTAACGTTTCCCTGATCCACCCAGCTGGAGAAGAAAGTCTTGAAAGTGAGCTCCTCCTGTCTCTGTTGGATGAGAGAACTCCTTCCCCCAGCCTCCCATACCTGCCCTACAACAATTGCTCTGGCACCTCGTGTGAGCACTCAAATTAACCCTTAAATGCAGTCGAATAAATACTGATAAGGAATGGACTTCTTTGACAGCAGAGTCACTTGGTCTCTCCCTTTGAAGGAGGGTTGCTATATAAATAGGTTTACCTCTGAATATCTTCTACACAGTATTTCCCTTCAAATATCAAACCAAAGCAAGTGTTATATTTGACCATTTGGAAGTCAGGACTTGTCAGAAATTGTGTCTTGTGATTAATTTATGTATCACTTGTATATTAACCTTACTGTTCCCCAAGACATCACATTTCACATATTGCCCATCTGCACCTTCAGGTCTGCAACAGAGGAAATGTGCAGCTGACACCTAAACATGTATTTCCTTTACACCCCATTGCTGCATGGCTCTGAGGAGCTCTGCTCCTCGACAGTGCCAGGCTCTCAGGAAACATTTCCCTCAGCCCTAAAGCATGCAAGGGTCCTCAACAGGAGTGGGGGGCTGAGCTGCAGGGGATGAATGCCATGTTGGCACAGGAGAAACATAGTAAAACATGGACTATAATAAAGGCCTTGAGCAGAAAAGTTGCTCCTTTTTAAATTGGTGTGAAATATATAGGAAACTGTCTCCCAACCTTCAAATGTCCTCCAGCAATAGGCACAGAATCCGGATAAGAAATTATTTTTCTTGAAAAACCTAATGATTTGTAGTGGGATGCTGTCTTTATAAATATACTTTTATTACTGTGGTTTTTTTCCCAAACATGCAATAAAAGAGTGAATCGTAAACATGTAGGAATACTGCTCCTCATTTCCTTTCGGGCCCCTAATCAGGAAATGTTGAAAATCAGTGTTGGTATTGCTGAAGATTAATGGCTGCTGCTCAGAAACCATACAGAAAAGGAACATATTCCTGCCAGGACAAATACATAGGCCATTGGACAAAAATCTGTGAACCACAGATAGGATTATATC
This sequence comes from Corvus hawaiiensis, assembly GCF_020740725.1. NCBI lineage: Eukaryota > Metazoa > Chordata > Aves > Passeriformes > Corvidae > Corvus > Corvus hawaiiensis. The sequence continues at coordinate 32,898,896 of NC_063215.1, forward strand.
ATCATTGTAAAGATCCATACTGCCTGTCTTGCTCTGCAATTAATAATATTCACATGTGGGTTTGACTGAAATCACTGTAACAACCAGACAAATTAATGTCATGCCTTCATGGTCTAATTTATTCTACTGGTATTTGAAGTTTTCTTTTCAAATCAGCTTTGCAGTATTTAAAAATTGAAGTTTTTTCCAGGGATAAGAAGCAATCCTTCGTGGATTTTTTGCTACTATATGTTCAATATGGATTTAAAGACCATGTAATCACTACTTTTTCATATGAGCAGTTAGATCTCACAAGAGAAAATATACTCCACTGAGCTATAAGGCCATTAAAATAAACCCCTGTCATCAGTTCATTTGCTTCCCACTCTCCCTCAGAGAGGCCATACTTAAGAGTTCTCCTGCCATGTACGTTGGGACACATTCTCATCACTGCAGCTTCTGTATACTTTTTCTTCTCTTTTGTTTTCTTACAAAATAAGGCATAGGCTGCGGTGACCTCAGATGTTTATGGAAAGCTTCCCTTCTCTGTATTCAGTAAATTCACAGAGTCCAGCCAGGAAACATGAAGACAGGTAGAGACAGAAACTAAAGCACAAGCAAGCTACCTGAGAGTATTATAATTTTAAAAACCAATCAAGTGTAAAATTATGACAAAAATATTGCCAGGGCATCTCTCCATGATTTTCTGGCAGGTTTGCCTTCAAAATGAAGAGCTGGGGCATCAAGTCATAAAGTAAGTGCTCAATATTGATACCAAGAGCAATGTGGTGTGAGTCTATGTCACCAGATGATGTGAACAGTGAAAAAAGCACGTGATGCATATGAGTACATTACCAGTTTACCCTGCTAACCCCATGGTTGTCATGACCAGGTTACCTGCTGTGGCTTAGCTCACTGTTTGAGGGTTACAAGGCAGTGCCACCCTGGTGGTACAGGCATAAGATGCTCCCTGCTCATGACTGAGTAAACAGTCATGGTATTTTATCCCATTTTTTTGTTCAGAAAATAATGGATCTCCCTACAGGTACAGCCTGATGTTATTCTCAAAACAAAATCTTCTTACATATGCCTAGATAATGTTTGCTTTGCCAGTATTGAAATGACTTCAAAATAAACCCACAGTTTGATTTGTCAGTCCAACAAAACGCCAGCTAGCCACCAGAGATGTCTGAACAGATCTGAAAATAAAAAGCCATGAAATGACTCAGTGCATTAGGTCACTGTGACAGCCAGGAGGTAATACCAGAGTATTTACTTTGGCTGGAGTCTTCCTTGGCTCATCTTCATTTGTAGTGTTAAAGCCAGGCTCTTCATCTAAAGCCAAAGTGCTGTAGCTTGCCCACTTCAGAAATGGGTCAACACAGGTACCAGGGAAATAACTAAAATGGGGGATTTTGAAATGAAATTAAAAACCCCTGTGGATTAAAAATAATTACTCTCATCCCTGCCTGGCTGCAAGGAGCAGAAAAACAGATGCACTCTACAGCTACCAGTGTGGTTGTCCCCACAACCTCCTGTCATGCCAGGAAGCTTTAGCAGTCCTTAACATCTCCTTGGGGCCTGTATATATGAAAACCTCTAAAAGTATTGTCCAGAACCTATCCCCATCATCCCCAGAGGGATAATGAGAACACAGGCAGCTCTTCAAAGGTTGTGTAACTACCCCACAAAGTATGGTGAAGAACAGGAGAATTACTCAAACAATAAAGACCACATTTATTGCCACACAGGAAATATTAGTGACTTTCTTCACCTCTCCTTTCCAGACCACAAAGGTGACTTCAGGGTAAATCTTTCTGAACAACATGAGCATGATACATTTCTATTGAGGTTTGGCTCTGTTCACCACAGAAGCTGCACGCTAGCTCCATCTCTAAGGAAATTATATACACAAGTTTTTGAATAAAGTAAAATGAAGCACTATAAAAATGGTTACTTTTCTCTAGTGATAATTTCTTTTTTCCTTTGCAAAATTGCGTTCAACAGATTTTCTTCCTTTTTTTTTTCCTGCAGCTTTTCATTGGAAAATGACTGTTCTCTGACAAAATTATTTCTTTTGAATGCATACTTCTTGTAACTTGAGAGTAGTTTCTGACAAACTAGAGGTGAATTATGTGCAGAAAAAGTGATACTTAATGATACTTAGTGAGATGGAATCTCAGAGTTACAGTAATGGTGACTCGTGTACCAAAGAAATTAACAGAACAATTGCTTCTTGTATTCAGATAAGATGGTAACAAGTTCAACATTAAAGTAATAATGTTATGAATGTGGGTTTCAGGGGAAAAGCAAAGCCTTATATGAAAAGCTAAATGGTAATGGTTAATTAGAATAAAGGGATTAAGACAAAATGTTTTCAGACAGGTCAGGTAGCTTTTTTCTGCTTGTCTGTAGGTTCAGTGAAAAAGATCACTAAGTACAACCAAAAGAACGTATGAATTTGACAAGCAGTCCTGCTACAAAAGAGGATAAGTTATGAAAAGCCACAAGTCTTCATACTGACTTTTTGAAATACCATGTTTCAACTTCTTACTTTGAAATTTTTTGAAGGCTGACACTACTGAGAGTTCAATGATTTATTAGCATTAAAGGGAATCTCAAAACTGGATGGACATTCAGGGACAAGTTAAGTGCAGAATCAGGCTGACAGCCATCAAGGACTTACTACTGGGCTGAATTAACATGCAAACTGGAACAACTGAGAATGCTTTCAAGCAAGCACTGCTCCAGGAAATCAAACTAATGGATCTTTGAAAGGCAAGGAATGTGCAGAGCACTGAACTCCAGAAATCAGACAGGACAGGCAGAGCTTTGGCTGAGCCATCAGTAACATCTAAATATGCAGAAGTTCCAGAAGACATCTGAAGTCCATTTTCAGTATTCCCGACTTGCAGACTTGCCTCTTGTATATTTTCAGTAATGATTGTAATTACATTACCTGTATTTACTTGTCTTCCTCCCTCCCTTCTTCCCACCCACCACCGATTCCCCTATGGTTGTTTTCAGCCTCACCTGCAGATCTCCATTTTTCTCAGGTGTTTCTTTGAGAGGTGTTTATAATTTGTTTTGCTTTGGTAGCTGCAGTGGTAAGTAAAGCACTACTTAAAACGATGACTGTTAAACACCAACTACCACTGCTCTCTCCCTGTGGTCCTTTGCCTTAAATATGCATGTCCCTGCCCTCTGAGTTGAGCCCTGTGCTCTTTGGACAACCTAAAAATAGATAGGTACATAGAAAATATGGTTTAGAAGATGCTTCATTTACCTGCAATTCTCCTTCCATTATACTGAGTAGTTTTATCAAGTCTTCTTTAGAAAGCTCTATGGACTTCTTGTTCTTTCGCTCACTAGGACCAGGTGATTTTGAGTGCCGTTTGACAGTTGCTGAAACCATGACCTCATCTTCCTTCCGATGAGGTTTGTTCTTTTTCTTGGCATCCTCCTGAAGTTTTTCATTCTCTGCATGGCTGATGACAGGCTTGGAGCTGGAGAAGTGCCCGTTAGACGAGCTTTCTCCACCTTGGTTTCGGGATCTCATCCCTGCCTAGAAAGAAACAAACATAAAGATGCATTTATAAACAAAATTACTTTAAAAAAAAAAAAAAAAAAAGCCACAGTGGAAATACTGCCTTTGGTAAGAACAACAGTCTTCCAAAAACTTAAAAATACTGTCATGCTCAAGAGACTGTGGTAGAAAGCTCAACCATTTCAACAACTCTGTGTGTGGCAGAAAAAAAGTCCTAAGGTAAGGTTAGCCATCTTTTTCAGCAAGCCAAATGCTGATTAAATGTATGCAACTTAGAAGTGATGCAGGAAAATGATAAATAACATGTTCCAGTGTTTCCTTTTGTTCAGATGACATTTTGATCATTCACAATTCAACACTACAAAACAAAGCAGGTTGTCAAATAGATCTTATTTTAACACGTGGCTTACTTGGGAAACAAAAATGAAATTAAATTTTAGAAAAGCATATTCCTGGAGTATAAATCTCTATGAAAGTGGAGTGCCAATGCATTACAAATGTCAGTCTGCATTTTCCCTGAATTAAGCAATGATTTTATTGCAGATAACCAAGAAAAATGAGGAATGCAGAGTAAATCAGGTGGCAAATACTGCACAAGATTATTAGACAGTAAGTGCCATAAAAGAAAGTTGAAAAGACGTTTGAAAAATGAGCACAAAGGGTATGAAATCACTGACAGGTAAATGGGCAAGATCAACACACTCTTTCCAGAAGATTCAGGGTTTCTCCAAAATGTCAGGTCATGGTTATTCAATGCTTACATTTCTGTCCTCTTAAACACCTACACTGAGGCTTAGACAAGAGCAGTAAATGTTCCATAGCTCCGTCACTTGACCTACTGTATTGCTAAATTTTTATAGCAATAAATCTAATGAAAAATAGTCCACTGCTTCCAAGTATTTCCTCTCATTTAAATTAATCTCTGGATTTAGTCTGCAGTTTGTTCATTAGTCAAACAGATGCTTCTCAACATCAATAAAATCACACACTCTTCTGATAAGGAGCTCAGAGAAGCAGTTCACTAGTGATAGAACAAAACCTAAAATACATTGACTAATCATCTTTGCTAAATTACACTGGGTCTGCAATGGCTTGACTCAGGCCAGCATTATAAATCTCTTGCTCACAATTAGCCTTGCACTTTTGTAGTTTCACACTCAGCATGAAGATTGTCTTTTTATTATGACTGGTTACTCATGTCTTCATTAATTCAGTGGAATTCATCCAGCAGTGTAAATAGGGAGAGGATTAGACCCCATATTTTGGAGTGAGAGAGTTTCACAAAGAGATTCCTTGCATTGTAGGTCTGCTCTTATCCAAACAATATGTGATACAGGTACACAATGGCCTTTAGTTTCCTGAATGCTTATGCAGTGTGTTTTTCATCAAACAGTTTGGATTAAATACATGAATTACACTTTCTAAAAACAGGTCTCCATTATAAGCATGAACAATACCTGAGAACCTCAGGAAATCTTTTAGGTTTCAGATTTATAATGGAAAAATAAACATAGTACTATGTTTCCTCTCAGATAGGGCTTTTCAATTTGTTTAACTTTAATGGGTTTGAAACTTTCCAACCACGCTTCCTCTCAGGAGAGAGCACTTGGGATTCAATCTGTCTCTATTTTCTAAGTGTTTCCTTCTGAGTCCCTGTGGGCCACAGCCTCCAGCCACTTTCATCTCTAAACCAAACCTATTTTTTATGGCTTACAGTGAATGGCTTCATGGCTCTAGGACATCCTACATGTTTTAAGAACAAATATTTGAAAACTGTCTTGTATATGTTTTTCAGTGGAAAACAGATTATTATATTACAGTATATTCCGCTTAGTAACATGCTGTGTTAGGGATTTCTCTGTATTAAGATGACTCAACTTATAGACCTGAAGGTGCACAATTAATGTTAAATTTAACTTATGACTAGTTGAGACACATCATCAACCTGAAACATTGCATAATCAGCCAGATGCACTTAGCTGAATATGTTAGGCTTTGTGAAAGGTAGTGTGTCACACAATCGCATCATAACTCAAGACAGCCACTTTGATCCATCTGTCCTTGTAGGAGCTGAGATAACAATTCCTGAAGCCATGTAAAGACTGAGCAGTTGATTATAGGCTTCTCAACCTGTTAACAGAGAGACTAGGAATGCATATTTCAAGTGTGTTTATGCTCAATGTAAATCAACATAGGCCCACAAAGGACAGATGCAAAGTTATGTTTTTTCAAAATTCATTAAAACAGCAACAGAGCAGCTTAATCAACTGACCTGGTGTTTCGTATCATCTGGCTAATTAAAATATGATTGCTGTTAAAGGACATCAAACTTGTCCTCTTTCAAAATTTCTTTTAATCTTGTAGATTTATTTTGCAGCAAGCCTTACCTGACAGTAAGTGTGGCAGACAGTCTGCCACTCTTGGGGTCACTGCCCCTAACAGCCTTTCTTTGTGTGAAAGCCTGCCAAAATCAGAGTCATTCTAACATTTACTCTGTCTTCCCTTACAATGTTGATACTTTTTCAACTCATTATCCAAATGCAAAGGTGTCATGTGCTGAAGCCAGAGATGCAGGTGACTGAGGCTTAACTTTGTATGGCTACAGAAAGGGCCAAGGTTTTGATATTCACACAGTAATTTCCAAGGAGTTTAAGGGCCAAAATCAATGGCATGATCCAGCTGTTGTGCAGTGCTCTAGGAATATAAAGCAGCTGTAAGGATGACTGAGTTTTAATTAGAGCAGCATGAAGTAGCCAGGACATACCAGTGATCTTGGCTGAAATACTGTGTGCTGGAAAGGAGTGCTTAGTATTATTGTTTTGGATATCCGTCCGCATTTCTGATGGCATCACAATAAAGAAAAAAGTTTCTGAGCAGTTGCATGACATTATTTCAAATATCCAAATCCCAAAACTTTGCTTATCTGTTGTTTCACCCAGGTCCCAAAACTGATTCTGGGGACACTGCCAGTCTAACACTGGTAACAAATGACCTCCTGCTGTCAGTCCTGATCACATGTCCGTATCTTACAGCATTCCTGATCTGCTGAAGGGATTGTGTTCCCTGAAGAAATAGCTCATATGATTTATAACAGTTTTAGCATTTAACTCTACTTTTTTTTTTCCAACCCTTATCGTATTGCATATTAAACTGGAAACTTTTCCTAACAGTTTCCCGTCAAACAAGAAGACTTTATGTGGTCAGTCACCTTGATTTTGACATTTATTGGCTGCTCATTTCAATATGTGCTCACAGCACTGGTACTCGGCATGGGAACTCTTCAGCCCCTCCTCTGGTTCAGTCATTTGTTAAGCTTTATGCACAAGGGACAAATGCTATGATTATTTACTTGAGTCTGTATTGTTGTTCTGGGCATGGATCCTTCAGTTTTCACAAGTTAGAATCCACACAAGATTTTATGAAATAACCTTTATGTTAGTTTTACTGACATCAGGAGGAAATCTGTGAGGAATTTGCTGAGTAGGATGTCAGGAGAGGACAGGCTGCATGCTATTCCAAGTCTTTTCCCCGCTGATGGCAATTTGTTCTCCCTAAAGCTCTTGAAATGGCAGGTTAGATAAGGCTCTGTTACTAGTGCTGTTAGAATCAGCAAAGGGGTTCTTTGAACTTAATGTGTAGTCCCTCTTGCTAATTGGACATGATGATTTTGGCTCCATAGTACTTTCCCTTAAAATAATAATAACATTATAATACACAGACACACAAAAAAGCTGATTTAAAGCCATGATATGGTTGTTGCCATTGGCAATAAATTGGTCATCTGGATCTCAGTTGCAGGTCTAACTGATTAGGATATTACATGAAAGTGCTGGGTTTCTGACAGGCTAACAAAGTGTTGTAGGGATGGTGCAATTGAGTTAGTGAACCAAAACTGGAATTTGTTTCTCTGCTGTGGCTTTGGGGACTGTATCTTTCAGAGGCTCTGCTGTGCAGAAATTTGGAGTGAGGCGAAGTGATGTGCAGAAGTTCCCAGTACACAGGTTTGATTGCGGAGAACTCAAGCACTAAGCAAGCCAAATCTCTGCTCAGTGATTACCAATCAATATATAGCACTAGGAGAGAAAAATAACTTAAATATACTCAAACTGGAGACCAAATAATATAAAACCTCCACCAGATCTGAAACACCCCACAAATGATGAGGAGAGCTAGAAAAAATTGTAAATAGTATCAGTCTGTATCTGAAAGTGAAAAGAAAAAGAAAAGAAAAGAAAAGAAAAGAAAAGAAAAGAAAAGAAAAGAAAAGAAAAGAAAAGAAAAGAAAAGAAAAGAAAAGAAAAGAAAAGAAAAGAGGAGAAAAAATGAGAAAGAAAAAGAAAGAGAAAAAGAAGAAAAAGAAAAAGAAAAAGAAAAAGAAAAAGAAAAAGAAAAAGAAAAAGAAAAAGAAAAAGAAAAAGAAAAAGAAAAAAAAAGAAAAAGAAAAAGAAAAAGAAAAAAAAGAAAAAGAAAAAGAAAAAGAAAAAGACCTTCTCAATATCAGAAGGAGAGGAGGATGGGGGCATCAAATTGACCTTGTTGGCTTGGAAGTCCTCAGCAAGGACCACCTCAGATGGGAAAGGATGGCTTTAGCTCCACGGGATCTGGATAGCCACAACTGAGTTTACATGGCTTCAGTGGTAGGACTTTCACAGGACAATCAGGTAGAGATACAACTGTTCATACCACCTTGGAGGCTGATGAAAATTATTAGTTTTTGTATTGGTTATTCCAGGTCATTTTCATGGACTCTGCAGATGTTCATTATTATTATTTTGTCTGACTTGAATAAATTAAAGACTCACATTCCCAAATGGTTGTGATAGGACCGGGTACGACCTGTGGCTGCACTGAAAGAGCAATGCTGCGCAGTTGGACTTGGATGCTGCATGAAGCAGACTCTGGATTTGACAGACTCTGTGTCTGGCTCTGGATTGTGTCAGAACCTGGATTGTGAACAAACCAGGCCAAGGGAATGCAGACCTCATTCTTGGTTTTGCTTTTGCAGATGACTCCTCTGTTTGTTTCAGTCATGATGGTCAGAGGAGAGTGATAAACCAAATGACTAATACAATGAAGAACAGAACAAATATCTGCCCTTAGCAATCCTGGAGTTTCCTGAATTTCTAAATTTTCGTGCCTAAAGTATTAATCCATTGTGCTGTCTAACCCTCCCCCAGTCTCTTGTCCTCATATGCATCATGACTTGATTTGAGCAAACAAGAAAAGGTCTTTGTTCCTTTTGACAATGCTATACTTTGCCAATGTTCTTTTGTGAGAGCACATGTTTGCTGCTTGCCCTTCTTATTGGACTATTGGCACAGGGCTATGGATACTCTCTGAATCAGGACAATACTCAGTAAACAGCTTGAATAACCAAACCACAGGGCTGTAATTCCTATACAGACTAGGAGAGGACCTGTGGCTAGTCTAGCTATGTAACACCACTCTTGCCTTCATCCTTTCACCTGGTCTGCTTGCTGCCCTGGAAAGGTGTTTGTCATACAGTTGTTAGGAGGAGCAGCATCCCAGCACCTCAGTGCTGAGCCTCCTGCACTGAAAAAGAAATATTTGTTTCATCCTGTTGCCACTGCTGCCATAGTGGGGTTTACTGTTTGCAAGTAGTGTAAAAAATAGCAAAGTTAGAGCAGACACACTTGCTGAGGTACAGCATGAGAATCAGCAAAACCTTTTTGCTTTATCAAAGGCTCACTTTTTAGCTTCTAAAATTGATTCTTTTAATAGTGGGGCATAGCAACACATGGACTATGTTCACCAAGGACTATATTAACATTAGTTCCGTTGTTTGAAAAGAAAAGACAAGACAGGAATAAGCACAAATGTACTCTCATGAAGAAAATAAATAGATTTCTGAAAATTCCATATCCAGGTGTCTTTCTGAATAAGTATAATCTGTGTGAAAGCAGAAAAGGATTTCACAAATATTAAAAGAGGAAACCCAGTCATCACTAAGGCAGATTTATACCACTTTAACTCCATTTTCTTAATTCCAAGGTAAACTCTTCTCTAGCTAAATTATGGCACAGATTTACAAAGAACAGAGTTTATGCTGGTATAATTCCATTAATTTTGTCATTTTCAGGAAAACTTGTGGTTTCATCCAGAATACTTTTACGTGAGTAATGCATGCTAACCAACTAAGGAGTAACATAGACTTGTTTCACAAAGATTCATGTTTCCCAGGCTTCATCTGGAAAAACATCTTGGATGCATGAGGCATGAGGAATGATAAGCTATTAGATCATCACTGAGTCAAAAAAATAAACTTTTATATATCACTCTACCCATGTTTTGATTACTGTGCTTCCCAGCTGCCAAAAAGTACAAACAGGAGTCACAGAGGAGACAGTTCAAGTAGCTGACACCACTAGACAAACATGCCGCTAGGTCTGATGAGGGCTGAGACATTTATTCTCTGGAGTGGCCGTGTGGCTGAAAGGGACTAGCCAGAAGCAAGGAAGGTGGCAGCAGTGCCAACTGCCTGCAGTGCAGCCTTTCTAGCCCGTTTCAGCTGAGCTGGGAGACAAGGACTAATCAGCCCTCTTTCCAGCCCACTGGGGAGTCCAGTGCCCGGGAATACCTCTGATTTGAAGGAAAATGGATCTTTGGAGAAAAGTAATGCTGCTGCTTTCTGGGGCCTTGCACCCAGCTGATGAAGCCTGTCTTGAGACACAGCCACTCTCAGAGCACTGGATTGAGCACTGTGCCCAATCATGATTTCTCACATATTGTTTTACAGCTTTCTGCTCCTTTGAGTTAACCCATTTCAAATCAAACTGTGAACTTCACATGAACACAACGCTAGCAATGTCACCATTAGTTCCAGTCCAATCCTACTAAACATTTGTTTTATCACCTGACAGCCAGAACGTGCCTGGAAAATGGTAAGAGAGGTGATGCAGATTAGCTGGCCTACCAAAGATTTTTCACTCCTGCAGTTGGGAAATCTCTGGTGTTAGGTAAGCACTGATCATTTCTTTTTGCTGGCAGCAGAGAACCAAGCTGATAACCCACAAGGTGCAATACGCTGTGGACATAGGAACCACACTCTAGTATCTCTAGTAAGTAGTTTCTAAAGACCACTGCTCCTGTAGTTTCTAAAGACCACTGTCTCCTGCCAGGACGGTAGAAAACTGCTGAGAGCAGCAGCACACAGGAGCAGGTTGAAAATCATCACAGGTCTTGCCTTCTTCCTATCCTTACTATGACCGACCAAAATACCTAAAAGTGATATATCACTAAGGGAACACAGCGTGGAAGCTAAAGTCATTCCGTGGGCCTTGCAAGCCTGCTTTAACCTAGGAATGAACCAGGGGGCAAACAGCAAATACAATTAGGAAATGAGGAAGCCCTTAGCTCTCTGCAAAATAAGTTTCAACTTTTCACTTTAAAATTACTTTTTATTTCAAAATTAAGTCATATTTTTCACAAGTAGGAGATGAGACAAAAATATTAATGTCCCAAAAGCAAACTCAAAGCTTTCAATAGAGGTAAACTTTTGCTGTCTCTTTCTGACCTGATGTGGATCTTGAATGTGTGTTCTTTTTAGTAGCCATAATTTGCACAGCTCTGGTTTTTCTGAAACCAGTAAACTAATGCTACATTTTAATAATTTATTTTTCTGTTGTTTCAAAAAAAAAAATACAAAAATAATCACAATGTAGATACCCTTAAAGATTTCATAGCAAAGGGAAAAATATTCGTCAGAGGACCTGTATCTTCTACAAATATAGTCTCCAAGAGACAACAGTGCAAAAAAAAACCATCTGCAGCATCTCAAATTTCAACTGTCAACCAAAGCAGGGAGCAAGTTCCAAATCTCTGTCAGTGACTCCTTTGTAGGAAGTTCCAGTTGTTGATAGACATGGAGTACCAGCTTGCACATGAATGCCTTGTCATCTGGTGAGATGTGAATTTAACCCCCTCCATTAGACTGGGCTGCCTTCCACCTCCCAAAAGGTTCCTCCTCTGTGAAGTTTAATTGGTTTCAAAACAGGGAGTTAAAAATAGTCTCTGGTACCAAACTTGCCCTTGAATTTCACTATCAATTTTGGTGGTTTTACAATAATATTTTTCCCACTGGGGAAAAAAAAAAGGAATTCTCTGGCTACATGTATACTGGAGATTAACCATGTCCAGGACTCCTCTCCGACTGTGAGGCCAGCTGTCCTGGAAAATACTTCAGACTCTTAAGCCCTCTTAGCATCCATGACATGTTGGCTGCATCCACACTGCCCACTGGGAATTGCTCCTAGCCCATGCTGACTCCTGAAACATGCTCTTAAATGGATCAGGAGGGTGTTAAATGGCCTGGCCAGAAGAGTGCCAAGGACCACTCCAAGAGTTTAGCATGAGTACAGGCATTCGCCTTCCAGTATCTACGCTCATGCCCTGTCACTGTTTAATTTACAACTTTTCCTTTCCACAGCCTTTACAAACAGAGGAAATGGAAAACTAATCAGCCATGTAAAAGGAAAGTGCAACTCACCATAAATACACAGTCCAGAGAGAGAAAATAAGCAGTGGGTGGTGGGAAAACAGAAAAAAATCCGAATTTTTCAAGTCAGGTCAAGGCACGCAGAACTCAATTACTTATTCTAGAGGCATATTTTTAAGTTGCTACTGAGGGATGTTTGGGAGATAGAGTGGTTCAGCAGGAGTCGGGAAGAGATGAGGAAGCTGAAGCAGAGAGAGGTTGCACAGCATCCCCACTTCACACCAGGCTTATCCTGGCTTTTGCTGGGCTTGGTGGCACAAATTTTGAGCTCTTCTGCTTCATGTCACTGATAAGGGGACTAGCTCTGTGAGGCTGCAGAATGGTCCTTGCATTATTCAAAGCCCTGGCCTTCACTTGCCATTACTGTTTGCAAAGAGGTAAAAGGAAAGGAGAGTCTTACTTCATTCCTGGCAGTGCCAGCCCAGTGACTGTCATTATTTCCCAGTAATCCTGCAGGTTTTCCACTGACTTCAGAAGTTGTGGCAAAGAAAGTAAAGAAGTAAATGTCAGCCTAACTGATTTAAATAATACCAATGCCTCATGCTGACAGGGAGCTGCACAAAAACCTGCAGATACCTCACCTGGGCATTGGGAACGGCCTCAGCCACTTTAATAGCTTTCACTTTTAGAAACCGTATTTGCATGCCTCGTCTAATTTCATGGTTTCAAAATCCCTAGATAACAACTTCTTCACTCGAAAAGAATGAAGTTAAAGAGTTATCCTGCATGTACAGGTTGAACTGGTTTTGATGGGGTATTTTAACAGCCTTTCAATGTTAATCTGCTTAAATCTTCACCTGGCTTTTTAATTCAGAGCAAAAATTCAGGCTAAGCTGAAAACACAGCATAGTTACTTTGACTAAGGAAGGAAAGGAGAAAGAAGAAGCAAATAAATATCTCTGCATGGGCTTGGTCTTGCATTAGCATTACTAAAATTACATGCTGCCAGATTCTTTAATGTCTGTGATGTCTAAAATCCAGTTTCACCAGGGATAAAACCTAAGTGAATTGTGTTTGTCTTGTTGCAACTAGCCAAACACCCTACCTTTCTTAACTTTTAAAAAAGGGTTGAATTTTCTTTGTTTTCCTCTAGGATAGAGTAAAATATCCTCAGCTGCTTTTCTTAGAAAGTAATTTCAGTTTAGAGCCATGGAAAGATATTAAAAAGAGCTCCAACAAATGGAGTGGGTGTTTTACAAGCCTACGTGAAGTTAAAATTGTCTGCACTGGTATAAATTCACACTGAGCAGCTTTAAGTATTTCACTTGTGTCACTTAGGTCTCATCCATAATCTGTAGTGTCTTTGAAATGGAGTCTGAGCTCTCTGAGGCTATGTTAGGACTTCAGGCCTGTCGTCCTCCTCAGTAATGCAGCTCCAGTGACCACTGCTAAAGCCCACCATGACTCCTTTTTATCAGGGACAGCGTCCCCTGATTTTCTTCCCATGGTAAAAGGTGCTGGGTAGAGGATGGTGTTGTTCCAGTCTCCCTGTAAGAGGACATGGCTGGAGGATTCCACTGCATTCTGACCCTGGGAGGTCTCAGTTTTGCCCCTCTGAGTCAGTCCTAGTCTCTCTAAAGAGGTTGTGCCCTTAATTTGGGCACATCAGTGAACCGACTGATAAACTGAGGCTGGATCCAGAAATGCATCATCACAAAGGCCGACTTTTCTGATGGGTGGGGAGGCACTAGCAGGTATTTGGCACCTCGTTATCAGCATCTGACACAGTGTCACACTTGGTGGCAAATGTTTAGGACACGACAGAGGCTGTGGGACTGCGTCCACCCCTCACAGTCCCTGCTATAACCAACCCTGACAACTTCGTATTAATGAAATCACGAACTCAAGTGACTTGTGCTGTTGGGATGGATTTTCTAGAAGGCATCAGACCTCTGCTGGAGGTATACTTCTGCCTGAGAGGGGCAGAGAACCCAGTATTTCTAACAAGCATTGAAAACAGTCAAAAGGTGACCCTTACTGAGCTCCCTAACTGGGAAATGAGCTCATTTGATTCTCCAGCCACAACCTCTCATGCTAAACTCTTTTCTTGGGAGAAAGAGTGCAGGAATTTGGCCATAATTGTACAAAACAACTACTTTAAGAAAGAGCAATAATAAATGGATCTACATTAGCTTTCTTTTAGTTAGAGAAACTAGAGACTAATTTTTATTAATGAAAAATATGAAAAAATTTAATAATAAAATTTTCAAGTTCCTATTTCGTATGAGGAACTGTATGACAGAAAAGCAGTGGGGATCTCAGTGTTGCTGAAGGGAATTGGTGGGTATCTCTAAATATTAAGGCATCATTGGATCTTGGAATACAAATTTAAAAGAGCAATTTGACATTTCACAATAATGTCAAAATTTTGGTCACCATCCAAAAAAAAAAAAAAAAGAGAGAGAGGAGAGAGGTGGCATACAGAGATGGCATATTATTGGTAGATCAGGTAAGAAAGCAGCATATAAGTACACCACTGTTCTTCTTTATTTAGTGAAAAGCTGTCTGACCCAGCAGTTATGTAATATCTCAGCATTCCGTATTTGTTCCCTTAAATATTTTTCATGTGCCTTCAAGGAAGTTTAGGTGATTGAGAAATTACTTTGGGCTGCTTCTCCTGTGTGGTGGACCCAGTGCCTTGGCAAGGACCTGGTGCTGTTGCTGCTGGCAGCTCTGTCATATCTTGGCTCTGCTGGGACCAAGCTGTGATTGGGAAAAGGAAGATTAGCCAGTTTTCCTCCTTTGAGGAAGCAAATCCACCTCTTGTCATATTAAAGGTGCCATACTTAGTTATGATAAGAAACAAGATGTAAGAGAGTATTCTCGTCTGTTTGTTTCACATTTCATTTACTGTGAGAATTACCAGTGAGAATAAACCTCACTCAGGTTTCTATGCCAAGTGAAAGTGTCTAAGTGAGCTTTCAGTACCACTGCTTGCTCCTTAGTACTCACTGCAGAGACCACAGATAAGAGCTTTTCCTTATCTGCATTTGTCCATATGCAGACTGGATGAATTTCAGAGGTAAGAGAGTTTTTTACAGAACTGCCCAGATGAAAGTTAAAGGGCAGCTCTCCAGAGCATCCAATAGCCAACTGGTAATCACAGCTGTCCCAAAAAAGCAAGCTCAAACTAAACAGTTGAGCCTCCACTGTATATATACTGAAAATATTTCCCAAGGCTTTCAGAAAAGTCAGAACAAAGGCCTCATGTTGAATGAATATTGCCTTACTTTTAGTAATTAAGAATATTTTATATCTTTAAACCTGAAAGACTCTGCTAAATGAAATTGAATTCGAGGAATACATACACCCTATGCCTCCATATTAAATTGTGTAACTCATTTAATCAAAGTAAATTCAAAAACATGGTATTCTACTAAATCTTTTCAATTCATCCTGCGCAACACCACTGACTGCAAAAAAACCCCTACATAAATTTAAAACCAAAAAATTAAAAAATCAGTCAGCAGTTTGTCAGTTGATTCTAGGCCTGCAAAACCACCCTGATATGAAATGGCCAGAGAACTTAGAGAAACTCTGCACAGCTAGCAGATGGCCATGGGCTCAACCTAAGGTAGCTGTCAGGCTTGCAAAAAATCTCTTTATTCTGATTGTACTTACTGGTACTGTTATTACTTTTTGCCATCAAGAAAAACAAAAGCCTGCATGAAAAAGTGCTCAGCAGCACATCCCAGTGTTGTGGAATGACTTGGCTGCAGCACCAGATTTCCAGGCACTAGAATTCACCTGGCCATAGCCTGCGGAAGCAGCAAACACCAAGGATTCGACAAACCTTGGACTTGTTGAAATAAGCATATGTGTCAAAGACAAAGGATTACAGTTAAAGCGATAGGAAAGCCTAGAAAATAAAAATATTGGGAGAACTCAACACTTAGAATTATGGTACAAAAGTCATGGACTGGTGTGGCAAGTCCCTTGTCCTCTGCTCAGCTGGGGTGCAACACAAGGTCTCACAAAGGATTTCTGCAGGTAGCCAAATACATGACATTACCATTCAAGTAAGCAAGAACAAAGCTGGGGAACTCTGTGTAAATACTTGTTACTGACTGATCTCTTACACCTTGATGATGCATTTCTATAAAGGAAATAAACCCCAAAAATTGTTCTTCTCTTTGTATATTCAAAAAAGCTGAGAAGTGCAATTATATTAGTCTTGCTCAAACCTCAGAGAAACGTTTCTAAATATCTATAAAGGCAAATATTAAATAAATGGTTTGCTGAAATAATGGAACAGTTATGGGACTTCATAACACATGCATATCTTTAAAAGAAAGAAAGAAAATACTGGGGGGGGAGTAATTTTTTTTTTGTTAATTTTTTTGAAGTCCATAACTAGAAACACATCATTACCAGTTTGTACTCACATCAACTTTATATCAGAGAAAAGTTTTGTTTGCATAACATTGACAGTAACTATATAAATTTAAGAAAGCAAGTAACTTATGCCAAGTTAATGTCAATTAGCATATGAATGACAATTTAAGGAGGATTATATGATGTATTGCAGGTTTGAAACAACTAAAAATAGAAAAGTTATACAAGCCATAAAAATTGCACAATGTACAACTTTCAGTTCCAGGAAGATTGTGTTTGCAGTCCTTGACTTCAAATGGAGTTGCTTTCTGACTGTTGGGACAGATCTTCTGGGGCCATAATTAATACAGACAGTCCCGAGCTTTCCAAATGACTCAGACGTTTAAAAATATGATATGATATTTGGCTTAAAGTTGTGAAATTTTTATAAAATCATTTAGTATTTGCCTTCCAGTTTTTGAGCTGGTTTCACAGTTTCAAAGTATGTTCTAGCACCTTGAGGAACTTTAAAACTGGAAATAAAGAATCCTGTATAACCAATGTGATACTAGCAATGGGGCTTTTAAAAGACAGGAAAAATCCAAGATGATTATTGTGAGACATGCAATATGGTCATAGAATTCCATGGTGCCTGCTGCAGAGTTCCTTGTTACACTATGTCCTTACCTCAGGATGCTTATTTTTAACTTATTATGCAAAAAAATTCAGAGAAAATTATGTGCATTCAGGATGTCCTTGGGAATCCTCGACAGTCCCCAAGGGCTTTAACAGCTCTGCAGTTCAGATGAGCCTTTGAAAAACTTTTGGTTTTCATGTTCACATTTTCATGTTTTGAAATAAGTCCTTTTGGTTGCCTCCTGGAGCTGACATCTGCAGAAAGCTCAGGTATTGCTTTCTAGCCATGCTATTGCAACAGCATGTCCTGAATGTTATTTCTTTAGGAGTGTGGCTCCACCTGGGAGCTCCTGCTTGTCGGCAGAACAGCCCATGGTGTGCAGTAATACCTGTGTCGAGGGATGCTTCCAGGGCAGGGGCTTCGCTAGAAGCTAGGTCCGGAGGGGCGAAGAGGGAGTCGAGGGTAGAGATGTCCCTGTGCCATCGCTCTGCTGCTCCCCTGAGGCTGACTGGGGTCCCTGCTGCTCCCTAGAGAAGAGATAAGGCTCAGGGGCCGCACACCAGGACAAAGAGAGAAGCAGCATGTTCTGCTTGTCTGCCAGCTAGCCAGCAGGCCAGCTAGAAAACACAGGATTCCAGATTTCAAGTGGCTTGAAAATACTTATATTTTTTATTTAGAGACTCCCATTGTCTTTATCCATGTGTTTCCAAAGCCATGACAGTGCACAGTGGCCTGAAGAATCCAGAATACATGAGGTGAGGCATTTGCAGCTATGATCCAGTACACCAACCAGGTGGTGAAACCTCACACTCCCTTTGCCTCCAAAGAGCTGCTATCACAAGTCACAGCTTTCTGCCGTAATTTGGCAATCAACACCAAGAAACCCCCTCCATCCCAAAAAAAGCATCCATCATGAGGGAAGGAAAAAGCTGGTAGGTGATGTGCTGGGTTCCTCATTGAGTCGAGCAGTTCTGCAGAATATGTGCAGTGCAATGACACGACATGGTGAAATGACAGCAGAGTATTAATGACACTGCAGGCACTCTGCAGAATTCTGTCTGCTCAGTGGGAACACAGGACTCCTGTGGCTGGCCGAGCTGGCCAACCTGCAGCACAGCAAGAGATGCAGACTGGTTTCTTTCACAGCCCACAAAGCAAACAAAGGAAGGCTGGGAACATGGTGACAACTCCAAATTGTATGGAGGTACAGAAGACATGCAGGGAACTTGGAGCTTTGTGCCAGGAGAGCTGGGGATGTTACAGGGCATATGGGGATCAGAGCCATCACACTGGAGGGAGGCAGGGTCTCATGTTGATAAAAGCTCATTCTTGCATTTGATTAGTTTGCATAAACAAACAGAATTGTGGATTCCCTGAATTCTGCCCTGACCCTCTTGACTGAGCAGCATGGTTACGGCATAAACAAAGTTTTGCAGGTGAAGCACACTCCAAAGACAGCTGGCATGGAAACATCACAGCCAGTGGGTCTGGGCAGTGCTGTGTCCAGGCAGGCTCAGTGGCAGGACTGGTGGGGCCACAGAGTTTCTGAGGGCTGTGAGACCATGGAGGTCTTTCCTGGGCAAGCAGACCATGGTGTTCTGGGAAGCTGTCATCTTTTTAAAAAAAACAGCAACAATTTTGTTCAACTCTACAAACTGACTGATATTTAAATAATTTATATAATTCTAATAACAATATAGTCATACAAGGAACATTACCATTTAAGGAACAAAGCAGGACTACTGCAGTATCTAAGTTAATAGCAGTCAGAACTGTGTATTAACCATTTGCTCCTTATTTCTTAACAAACTGTATGTGAATTCTTGCAAAATAGTAAGTATCAACTTCGTATTTGTATCTTTTTTTTTTCTTGTCCTGAATGGAAAGAACAAGATCTATTGGATTATGAACAATATAAGGAGAGATACAGTAATGAAATCTTAACCAGCTCTAACACAGTTAAATTGGTGCATACATATTAAGGAAAACTTAGCTTTACATGAAGGTTATTTTATTGATAAATATTTTTGTTTTCTAGAAAATTTGCTTAGGGAACTTCAGTCTTGAGCAACTACTTCTTGGAAAAGATTGAGCACTTACCCATCTATTTATTTATTTATGAATAGCAGAAAACTTTTCCTATATGTGCAAGAATTCAGGTTAACATGCTGTTATACCCACAAGCCCTGAATCACATCTCTCATGACAATTTACAAGAAGCAAAATAGAGATAACTTGTATGAGGCACATGGGATTTACAGCAGTTAATTCTTTGCCCTCTGAAAAGTTTATCCTTCAAAAAAATTCAGTGACAGTTTTCTCATTAATTTGAATGGAGGAAGGATCAGGACTACTGCCTTTAAAAGTTAATGTGCAACTATCTAGATCTTAAAAAAGAAAATGAGTCATGTTTCACAATGAAGAGCTGAATTTTCAGTGCAATTTACACAATGTAGGAAACAAAGAAGAGTTTGCTGTCAACTAGTGCATACTAATTATTAAGATGCAAAAGGGATGGACCAAGGCTTAGTGGGTCAAATTCTGACTTCATTTGCCTTTACTCTTCAGAGTTTAAAGATGTTACTCTGGATTTCCATCAGCCTAAATGAGATTGAAATCTGATGTTCTGTAAGCAGAAAAGTGGCATTATTCACAATTCGCAGAAACCTTGTTCACAGAAGACATTGTATAAAAATAGGCCCCTAAGGGTACTTTCCTTCCACTGTTGATTGTTTTAAAATAATTTTACAAGTGTAGTAACTGCACCTATATCTTCCCAAGAAGAGACATCCTGGAACACTGATAGGACTTAAGTTATTTCCATCCTCTGATACCTGGCCAAGCAGCAGGATAAGGTAGATGGGGTATATTCTTTGGAAAACCTTTTTCTTCATTAAACATTAAAATATCTCAAGATAATATTTATGCCTATACATGTCTTCTTAATATTAACTAAGTGGTGCCACAGTAAATATGGTGAGCAAAAGAAAGGGTCAAGATGAATATCACTGTATTAGTTAAAATATTCTCCATTATACAACAGTGTGTTGTACTAAAAAGCCCATGGGATTTTGCTGCTGAGTTGAATAAAGCTGGTATTTCACACACAGACATCACACAGGTGCATCAAAATGCTCCTAAACCCCATGTTAGGCTAATGAAAGACAAAGCTTTGGTTGCAGACTTTGCAATTACTAGCCACTTTAACCCAGCAGGGCTGCAATAACATCACAGCCCTTTGCAGGATGAAGGATGAAGCAGGATGCTTCTTGGACTGCCTTTTGCATCCCAGTTGTTGAGAGTTTTATCATGTGCACTAAACAGAATAATTTTTGTTTGTTACTCTTAGCAGAGTAATAAGAAACCATTGATTCTCTGTAGATTTGTTTTGGAGAAAGCTTCTCATCCTTCCTCATTCACATACACATGCTCCTCTCCCCCAGTGAAGCAGGGATCAGGAAACCAAACCTAGCAGAAAGCTGAAGTTTTCTTTGGCACATTTGCCAAGATACCCTAATGAAAGAGATCAGTTAAAGTCCCCCTATCCTCATTGATCTACAAGCCACTGTTCCCAGGAATCTCAAAGGAAAAGCCAGGGAAAGCCAAGAGCTCTCAAAGCTGCTTTTCACTCCAAGCTCCAAGCCCCAGGGGCCACACTGGGGATAGTTCAACAAAGGGCAAGTCCTTCTGGATAGACAGTCTGGTGGGCTACTGTGAAGATCTGGCTGTGCACAGCTAGTCAGAATGGGACACAAAATGAAGCTGATTTTGTCAAGCACTCTACACCCCACCAGCACCACTGGACAAGGCTTCAGGATGCATGAAGGGCCACCGCCTTCCCAGGATCCACCGGCCACCACGGGGGCAGGAGGCGTGCGACAGCTTCCACTATCAAATCAGCCCTTTGACTATCATCAGAAATGTTTGTTAGAATTACAGTTCCATTTAATGTATTGTCAGTGCCCCAAGGACCCAGGACCCCACACCAACCCCCCTGGGGCCATCAGCCCCAGCCCCAGGATTGCCACAGCAGGGCTGGTCTCCAGCTCCACACTACCCAGCCCTGCCCTGCTCGCCCATGGATGCCACCAAGGTGGGCCCACAGCCCATCCCAGGCTCCTCTTATCTCCAGGAGTGTACCTGATGCCAGGGGCTGGGGCTGTCCCCACCTGCCTCCCTCAGGTCTCTGGTCCCCAGGGGATTGCCCCCCATACCCCCATCCTCAGAGAGCAGCCACACCTGCAGTGTCCTGACATGTATTTCCTCAATTGCCTACTTAACTGCTTGTGTTCAGGGTTGGGATTCTCCTTTGCTCTTGTTCAAGAAATTGCTTGTATTTTAAAAGCTTTTCATTTTCATCGATCTTCATATGTGCATGTAGTAAATTAAATTTGTGCTTCCCTTTTCCTATAGTATATTACAAAAGCTTTTTTGCTTTCTGCCACAGGGCAGAAAAAGTCTGAAAAAGAAATCAGCATGTTTATTCCTGAGAAAAGAAGGACTATAGAAAAACAAATGCTCCCCCAGTATCTCTCCTTTACACTTATAGAGACATCCTACTCCAGTGATCCTGATCCCAAGCACTGGGATGTCAGGCTCAGCATGACTGGAAAAAAGTTTCTCTCTGAAGCTCCCTTTGAAACTTGATTAAACTATCAACTCAATAAGAATTAGAAGTCAAACAGCCAAAAAAAGGTTGCTGTCACAGTCTTAACAGCCGGCAGACAGGAGTTTCCTGGAGTTTTCCAAGAAGCTATGGTACAAGAGACCAGGGGATAGTGGATTTGACCAAACATCCTTTTCTTTGTGGCCTGGGAGGTCGTGAGATCAGTTGTACCCACATTCTCTTTTGCTTTCTGTTGGCTCACATCAACAGGAGCACTGTGCAGATACAGCTCCAGGGAACCAACCCTCTGAACTTGATAACTGAAATTTCTTCAGGGTAACATGTGAATGCAATTGTTGCTTCTCCAGGAAAGGTTCATCACATATTTTACAGTGTTCATTGGAATATTCCCAGTTAATAATTGTCAAAAAAACTTTCAAAATGCCAGACTCATTTCTTCAATGATTACTGTCACAAATCTAACCAACTTCATACAATGGTGGCTGAGGATCCCAACCAAATAATTTTCATTTATTTCCTAGCTTATGATTGAAACCCTAAAACCTTTCATACTGTGATTTCAATCAACAACTTGGAGAGAAAACCCCACATTATTTCTAATAAAGATCCCCTTAGAAGATTTCAAAACCTTCACTCAACCTCCTAAATATTTGGCACAGCACATGCTTGCAAGCCTGAAATTATTACTCTGTTTGCTATGGTTTCTTTTATTACTCTATTATACAAGACTGTTGTACCTTGTCATTTGTAGCACATTACCTCAGACTTGTTCAGGTACAAAGATGGACTTCTGGGATGATCAGGGTAATCGAGAGCCTATCATATGAGAAGACAGAATGAAGAGCTTGGCTTGTTTAACTTGGCAAAATAAAGTCTGTTAAGGGATCCAGTTGCTGTGTATAAATATATCAGAGAGGCAAACATCAGGGAGATGGGAGAGCCATTTCAATTAAATGACAATGTTGGCAACAGAACGCAGTGGCACAGATCAGCCAGAATTTAACCTATGCTAGAAACCAAAAACAGGTTCTCACAGGGAGCAATGAGATTTGGGAGCAATTTTCCAGTTGGAGAAACAGCAGCAAAAATCCTAAATGCACTCACAGTGGAACTTGATAAGTTTATGAAGGGGATTATAAAACTTGATTCCTGAAATATTATAACAATAAATTTGATCACCCATTAGATCCTTTCCAGTCCTGTGTTCCCATATATCATGCAGATTCTGTACACTTCAACCATGCATGCTTCAAAACAAGATATGCCAGCATACTTTATATGGTTCAAGCTATTTAAAAACAAATCAAACCAAACCAAACCAAACAAAAAACTCTAGCCAAATAGTTCAGTTTAGTAAGTGTATTTCTTCAGGGTACGGATAAAACTTAAATCATTTTCTCTCCCACAACGACAATAAATTCAATAGAACCCAAATATATTACAAAATAAACATCTTTTGTATTTCGTTGTCCACCACTGAAATTCCTAAGATTATTGATAATTAGTTCTACTTGTCATCTAGAACTGTTTAAGGTTTATTACAATTTTTATAAAATATTTTATCCATGGCTTTAAAACCTTTGCAGCTGAAGTTCAACTGTTATTTATGGTATTCTGCTCTAAGCTATAAATTAATTAAGGACAAGAACATTTTTGTGCTAACGCATTTTATGTTGGAGGGTATCCAAAAGATATAGCCAAAGGAACAGAATTATGATTGTTTCTAATTTATGTTGGTCATAGCATGGGTTGAACACGTGAGAGGAAAGATTTTTTTAAAAACAGAGCCGTCTGGTTTTGGAGATACTTCATTTTTTTTCATGCTTAAAAGGTTTCTTATGCTGAGCTTGAAGTAAAAACCCATGAACTTCTACAAAGCAGAAAATTTCTTGGGTAAAAAAAATAGTTTGTAAAAATCTACTTCCACCAAAAGCAGTAAAATGGTTACCTAAAAATTAATCATTTATTAAAAGTTCTTCTTTCTAAATGCACACTCATACACATTCACACAGAGAGCCCCCATGAACAGGACCAAACTATAGCCATGATAGTACTACACATATTTTCACTTTCCTGTAGCTCCTACTTGAAATTTTGATGAAAATGCCAGCATGCTATCTTCATATAAATTATACTAGCACCGTGAAGGCAAATTTTACTACAAAGATGCCCCAAAATTACTATAATATCATATCTTAGGATACTTAATAAGATAAAATTCTGATTCACTCTACTCTCACCTAAGATGGCTTGGGGTTTCCTGGTTTTATTAGTTCACTGTTTTAGCCAGCATTAAAAATTAGTTTAAAATCTCTCACCTGTTGTTCAGTTTCTTGTGAGCAATGCTGAATTCAGGTCTCAACATTCAGCATTATATACTCAGGAAGAAAGGATCCAGAAGAATGGAAAACATGTCTCCATTGTCATCAGTTAATGGATGGCTTAGGACCTGAATTACTGACTTCTAAAATATTTTCCTATCTTATATCCATATTCTTTTGAAAACATTCTAAGTTTCTGACTTTAATCAAAGGTGGTGAAAATCAAGAGCCCATTTACATATTTGTTTGTCTCCATAACTTTGCATGAATTTCTTCATTTTAAGGGTTTTTTTTTACCATATTCACTTGGATTGCACATTCACTTGTGTTGTGAAGGAACAACTTCTCTAGCCTCTTCTTACTCAACATCCTTCCTTCATGCCTCTTTACACTTTCTTCTCTCAAGTAAAAAATCACAGTTTCACTTTTGACTCTGACAATGCTGGTGATTTTCATCATAGCCTCTGTTCCTATTCCCATTTGTGCTGGTTTTGGCTGGGACAGAGGTACTGTTCTTCACAGTAGCTGGTATGGGGCTGTGTTTTGGATTTGTGCTGGAATCAGGGCGGATAACCCAGGGAGGTTTTCCTTACTCTTGAGCAGAACATGGACAGAGTCAAGGCCTTTTCTGCTCCTCACCCCACCCCACCCCACCCCATCAGTGAGGAGGCTGGGGCACAAGGACTTGGGAGGGACAGGTGACCCCAGCTGACCAAAGGGACACTCCATACCATATGGTGTCGCATTCAGTATATAAAGCTGGGGGAGGAAGAAGTAAAAGGGGGACATTTGGAGTGATGGTGTTTGTCTTCTCAAGTAACTGTTACCCGTGATGGGGCCCTGCTCTCCTAGGGATGGCTGAACACCTGCCTGCCCATGGGAAGTGGAGGATGAATTCCTGGTTTTGCCTTCCTTGCATGTGCAGCTTTTGCTTTACCTGTTAAACTCTCTCTATCTCAACCTGCAAATTTCCTCACTTTTACTCTTCTGATTCTCTCCCCAGTCCCACTGGGGGGAGGGATTGAGTGGCTGTGTGGGGCTGAGTTGCCAGCTGGGATTAAACCATGACACCAGTATATATGATTAAGGATTTAATCAGAAGAGATACGCATTTTTCAAGTGATTTGCCTCAGCAGTCCACATAACACATATACATCAAAACAGCCTTGTTTCCTCCTTAAACTGCTACTTTTGTCTCAAGCAAAATTAGTTCTTGATTTGAACAGAAACTGTCCACATACTTTGAACTCTTTGTGAAACTTTCAGAAATTGGTCATGAGTAAATGAAGACTGATGAATTTTCAGGACTGATGTTCTGAAATATTTTGTCTTACAGGGGGAAAATATCCTTGCTAATTTTAAGAGAAAACTCTGTCTATGTTCAAAAGAAAAAGCTATATACTGTCTGACACTAGATTCTGGATTCACACATTATTAATTCTGAGAAATTCTGATACAATCCTCATGGGCCACATTATTTTGTTCATGCTTGTTTGTCAGAAACAAGAGATAGCTTCACCAAGGTATCTCCAGCACTGGAGGTTTTAAGTCCATGTTGTGACTGGTTAAAGTATAGTAGAGCTCTGTAAGGACTGCTAGTTTCTGTGCTCCATTTGAAATATTAGTGAGAAACAGTGTAAGGATGGTCAGAAAGTGTATGGTACTAAGTCTAGGTTTAGAGCCCTGGACAACAATTTCATGTGCAGTTTTTTTATTCACTTCCTGTGGAGTGAAGACAAATCTGTTCTCAAGGATCTCTCAGCTATCAGATAATTTCTGTGCATTGCAGCAGCCAGAGAGCATTTGCCTTTGCCTTTCCTTCTTCATCCACAGCTTAAGGAGCTGAGCTCTGCAGGGCTCTGGCACTGCCTGCCTTCCATCCTTGTTGTGTCTGGGAAGGGAGCCAGAAAGGTGAGTGATGCTGACATCTTTCAAACCCATAGAGTTCTAGTAAAAAACTTGTCTATGCTCCTGTCATGTTCTGGCACCTGCACTCTTTTGCTGGTTATTGTTGCTTTACATGGGCTTTGAAGCAGTGTCCACCACCAAACAGAACGGGATGGTTCTTCACACACTGAACAGCAGAACTGAGGAATGCCTTCTCCATGGATGCAGAAGTTAACATGACTTGGGAAGAGACATTCTTGGCAGAAATACTCACTCATGGTTACTACACAAAAAACCCACATTGGGTTAGAGCAATCTCTTGAACTGAAAATAGCTGGAGACAGAGAGAGTACTCAGGGGAAGCTTCAAATCCTTGCCATGCACTTGCTTTCCCCTGCTGGCAGTTTTCAGCTGCTGGTTTGTGTGTTGGTTGGTTGGTTTGTTTGCTTGCCCAGAGAGGAGTGCAAATGCAGTCCCCAGCTGCCACTAATTATGCTGTGCAGTTCCTTGCAGTTGACTGAATTTCAGGGGCTTGCACTGAGAAGCCTTAAACCTCACTTTGGGAAAACCAGTGGTGGCTTACTACCAATTTAGTAAACTTCTCTCTCTTCATCTGATTGCTTATGACGGGACATGGACTAAAACCGAAGGACTTGATGCTCAGCTATTTTAAATTACTATGGCTTGGCTGGCACCCTTGAAAGCAGGCTTCTTTGTCCCACTGTAGTTCTGATGTGAAAAACATACTGTTATCTCAGCAAGGCTAGTTTATTGAACTGTTTTGTTCAAATACAAAAGACTTGTATTTTTAGAAGCAAAACTGTAATTCATACCCTACAACAACAAAAGCCAACCGTATCCTGAGCTGAGGTACACAAAAAATTATAATACCTCCTGGCAGGTGTCTGGAGCTGACTTATGTTAGTCTTAAACCACAAAAATTTGTTGCTATTACTAAGCAGTTCAAGTGTGAAAGCTATTCTTGCAAAACAGTAACTAATGGGCCTGCAAATAAGAACAGAGCAGCAGGGAACTACAAAACGTTATCTCAGAAGTACTTGCCTCACCCTTAAATGAAATCCAAAAGCAACTCTTCCCATGAAACAGAAAAGAAGGGCAGAGCACGTTGCTTGTTGCTGAGCATGTGAACAAATTGCATGCCATAGCTCAGATGTCACAGCACTTTTTCAATAACATTTTTAAGCTTTCAGTAATGCCTCAAGCACCTAAAATTAAAGGTGAAATATCTTGGAGAGGAAGGATCTTAATCTTATGTATATTTAGATATTTATTGATGTAGCAGTTGTTCCACAGAAACTGTTCAGCTGAATTAGTGCTGGAGCTGCAAGTTTTTAAACTATCTGTATCCAAATTTTTGTAAAGCCAAAAAAGACTAATTAAGATAATAGTAATGGAAACAATAATTATGTTTGCAGAGCTACAATTTAAAAGTGCATTGAGTTGCTTCTTAATTGCAGAACAATCTTATATCTGAAATCATTAGCAATGTTCACGGTGCATGTCACAACTAAAATTCCATTTAAGGATATTTGTAAAATTATCTCTTTTTTCACTTAGCCATTTTGTTCAGGAATCCCTTTCTTATGGATGGGTTGATAAAATACGCATCACTCAAAGCTCTGTAAAGAATGCAGCCTCTGCTCTGCTTTATGTCAGATCATTTCATCAGCTCTTGGAAAAGGATTTGGACAGGCATGTTGGCAGATGAAAGTCTGTTGGTTTACTCTAAAACTGTGATTTTCAAATTTTAACAAAACATGCATTGAACACAGGGCATTGAAAACTTATGGAAGAAAATGGGTGGTCATTTTTACTTCACACTATCATTTCAGGA
Organism: Corvus hawaiiensis; assembly: GCF_020740725.1. Classification (NCBI taxonomy): domain Eukaryota; kingdom Metazoa; phylum Chordata; class Aves; order Passeriformes; family Corvidae; genus Corvus; species Corvus hawaiiensis. The sequence continues at coordinate 32,926,578 of NC_063215.1, forward strand.
TGGAGTTGCCTCTGAGGTTCTGCTTCACTCACAGGAGTGAACCAGAGCTCTAAGGCACCATCACAGACTTTCACAGGAGAGGAAGGCCAAGGAATTCATCCAGTCCTCACGAGCTGCAAATTCCAATGCTCTACTTCTGCATGGAGCAGTGTAGAAGGCCCTGCAAGGCTGATATTCCCACAATGTAAGAGTTGTGTGCTCCATCTGCCGAAGCCAAGGGCTCAAAGTGGTTCTTTGAGTTTCTGGTTGGTTTGTTGACTGTTTACAGTTTAGCTGTTGATGTATCAAGTTTTGGGAATTTTTTTTCTGACGGAGCTTAGAATTGCCTGTATGAGTTTTTTGTCTTACTCATTGAACTGTTGTCCAATAAAAAACAGTCCTCCAAAACCACATATGGTTAAAATTAACTTTTTTTACTGGCTTTTTTTCCCTTGCTTACATGCTGCCTTTTGAAAAGGAGATAGTCCTGTGAAATCGTGTGCACAATTGTGCCTGTAGCTCTAAGCACTGTTTGTCCATAAGGAACTAAGAAGACCCAATGAGGTATTATTAGCTTTGACTCATCTGACTGAAGTATCATCTGCTGTGCTCATTAATTAAGATAGTTCAGGTGGAAACACTGATCCCTGAGCTTTATTAAAATTGTCTGTGTTGTTTTTCCTTTTTACTCATCTAAAGAAAAGAGAAAAGGAAAGTAGATGGTAAAAAAAGATGCAGAGGAGATATACTAAAATAATGCATAAGGAACTAACTCAAAAAATCAGTTTAAACATGTCACAAAATGTTTTCCAATGCTAGAATTTTCCAGTCTTAGAAGTTCAAAATATGCTTGGAAAAGAGTCAGTCTAGCTGTAATTGTGGAGAAGTCTGATTCAATAATAATAAAGTATATCTTTATAATGCAGAAATATTTTATGTGATTGTTCAGATGATCCCAGGCACTTGGTGTGCTCAGATGAGTATGACATGAGGATTATGTCTAAACTAGGAGATTAAGCAGTGCCAGGGCTTGGTCAAAAGTTTGACATGAGCTAAACAGTGGTCTTCCTAGAATGGTTCAGGAGTTAGCCCTGCCTGGGGATTGGCCCAGGCAGAGTTTGGCAGTCTGAACATAGGTATCAACCTGTTTTGAAGTCTATGCTTAAAAATGTAGGTATGACCAGGCAGTGACAACAGGACTGAGGGTCAGAGAACCAGCACTGGCACTGTCTAGTGTCACTCACATATTTTTAAGTGTTTCTGTATGGCTTTCAAACTGTGAGAAGTGTAAACACAGATTTTTGCTTTACAGAACTGCAGGGGAACTGCAAAGCCCTGACTTTGGAGAGGAGGGCAAGCAAGTGAGAAACTGAGACAGAAGGCACAGTCAGATGGAATGAATTCCTGGGGGAGTGCAGCAGGGAGAAGAGGAACAGTGAGCGTGGTAAAAATATGGGAACAGCAGTTGCTGTAGCTGCTTCTACAAGAATAAAGCAGGTTGAACAAATTGCCTTAGGAGCCTGCCCTGTGCCCAAATCCAAAGGGAAGAACTAAGAAGACAGCTTTGCGGGGAAGGGTGGTGCCATGCAGATGGGTGAAGCTGGAGAGTTGCAGCTATTAGAGATGGATTGGAGACTGAACACTTCCAAAGCTCACTGCTGGAAGATGAGCTGAGGTGGATGCTGGGACACAGAGAAAAGTCCAACTTGCCTGTCAGGCAATGATGAATGCTAAACCGTGCAATGGCACAAATCTCACACCACAGAAAGAAACAAACTGGGATAATTCTGATTCCAAATGTGAATTAGCTGAAGATTGAGATAAATTCCTAATAAAAGCATATTTACACTCGCAAAGTGTCAGTGTGATTGTTGATTATTCTCTGTCTTCCCAAAGGCAATGTTTCTATCCCACAGAAAAGGTGATGGCCAATATTTATTACTGGCAAAGAAATCCTGACAGACAAGTACGAAGGTACCACAAAAGGGCTTGTCACCATGCTATTCCTCACCAGTGACCCTCCCTAGCAGCAGGAGCAATCATGCTATCCACACATCTTTTGCCACCATGGCATAGGCTCTGCTGAGTAAGTATTGCTGAAACAGAAAAAAGAAGAGCTTTCATCTCATTTTTTTGTGCTGTAGGCCGTAGCACCAGATGAAGAAGTAACTGTGGGAAGAGTGTTACTTAACCCAGTAACTGTGAGGTGGAGGTGCTCTCTGGAAATGGCACGTGCCTGAGTCAGCTGCAATAGGTGAAGAACTGGGACAGCTTTTAGCATGTGTGGGCTATTCTGAGACGTTAGTTACAAATCTCTACCAGGTATCTTTGGTATCACTAAGGTATCCTTGGTGAAATGCTTTGTTCAGTGGCTCTTAGCCCAGCATAATTTTCACAGGAATGGCAAAAGTCAGTTTGCTGCCACAGAGTAGTTTCCTGGCTGAATCTCAGTAGATCACTCTGGAACATGGAGACATTAAAGCTCTTCAGCAAAATGGTTATGGGATTGTTTTCACATGGGCAAACAAGAATTTTCTCTCAACTAATTCTTGGAAATGCTCAAAGCATTCTAGTTGAAACTTCCAAAAACAATTCAGATTCAGCCAGACATCCAGCCTGAACAACTGAAGTTTGGCAAAGCTGTAAACAATTGGGCTTCATACACGTCTAGATTTTTAATGAAAAATGTCAGGCAAACTTAGATAGGGCTTTGTTATCAGCTTGCTGTGCAGTATGTGTTCTCTTCTATATTCCAGCTTAACATTTCGTTTGTAAATCAGTTGTTATACCTAAGTTATATTACAGTGTTTTGATATAGCATTTAGTATCTGCTTACATTTATACTTCACATTTTCATCTGTTGCAAATTCCCAGTTGATTAGCTATATTTATCAATAATACAGCAAAACTTGAGAATAAGAGAAATACATCAAATGCCACCATTGACAGAGTTTCAGGTTATTGTCTAGGTAAGAGAAATCTGTCTGCTGCATAAAAGTATCTAGATGGAACATCTTGATTTCTAACAGTTTTTTCTTGATTTTAAGGAAGGACTTACAAAGAAAAGAGAAAGCTACTGAAGAGACTCAAGATGTACCTAATGATAAGAATGTTCATCAACAAATCCATTCCCTCCCTTCTGTGTTCTAAAAGGAGCATTTTTAAAGATGCTAAAAATAAAACCAGAAGTTTCATTAAATAAATTAATATATTTTTGTTTGTAAGTAAAACATCAGAAGTGGTGTCTGTTCTGACTTCCACTGTCTTATTCTTGGTGGATTTTGTGGTTTCTTAGAGAATACATGAAAAGGGACATGATCATGATCTGTGAAATGACATACACAGCACATTTTCAGACATGCCCTAAGAAATTTCTAAATATTCCTTATTATTATTTCAGACAAACTTTCTAAGTTTTCTTCTTTATTTTATCTGCAAATTATGCCTATTTTGGCAGCACTCAAAAAATATGTGAAAATAACATAACGTCTGCAATTTGTGCTTTCCTGCCTACAATGCTCTATGGCAGCATTTATAAGATGAACCAGTCTGACACTGCCAGACTTTTGTGCAATGTCCTTGGAAATTTTGACCTATTAACTACAGTGGAGTTTTAATGCAAGCTTTTTCAGGCAGGCTTGTTTCCCCAAAGAAAGTGTTTTAATTTGAGGAGTTGTACAGATGAAATGCCACTCGTCAGAGTTAGAATCCAGTTGATTCCACTGAACTGCAGGACAGAATTGAGAAGTTTTACCATCCTTGAGAAACCTGTGGAAGGGGAGTTGCTCCAAAGAAGACAAAATAAATCCAGTATAACACAACAGTATGTACACTAGGTATTTACTGAACTGTCAAAGACTACATAATTTAACACCATCACCTGGCACAGAAAACTGAGGTTCGCTGCTTTCTTCATAGTATAGTGACACTGTATTATTTCTTTGTATTGGTAGATATGTTTTCCAGTGATGGCTTTGTGCTTGCTTAGGTTCTCTCTCTGCAGAGAAATGGGAATATGAGGTTAATACTAATATTCTCCAGCCATAAATCCGGCCCCATGGGCTCTAGAGAAGGGTTAGGACACCTTCACACTACCTCTAAAGGCTCAAGGATGCGCTTTTCTCAGCCCCTGGTGTTACAGCTATGCAACCATCCTGCTGCTTGCCTTTTGTGGATTCCCACCACAGGGGAACTGGAAGCAGAACAGTCTGATTAGAGGCTGCATTTGAAATTATGCTGGGCAATTTCTTCTAGTAATCAATTCATTCTGCCTAAAAGAATGGGTTTGAGCACTCTGAAGCAGATTTGGGTCAAATTCAGTATAAAATTTAAAAGAAAAAAGAAATTAAAATGGAACATATGAACTGCAGAAACAGTTCCTTTTCCTATTTCTGACGTTTTTCCCCACACTAAGATCACAGGAAGTCAGAGGTACTATGGGAGGGAAGTAGAAAAATTTTAAGAAAATTATTTCTCTGCCTTTTTTTCACAGAAGTCCCAATTTTCTATCAAAGCCCAGTAGCGTCTTAAGTTCTTACAATACAGAAACTGTTTTCCAAATTGTGTGCAAGATTAAAAAATGGGTATTTGAATAAAAATGTGTGAATTTTGAGTCACAGGGAGTAAACCAACTCTATCACTTTTCACGTAGCTTTGGGTCTTCCCAAGTGTTAGCTCTTGCTCCAGTGAATATTTAAATATTTCATACAAAGTTGACTTTTTTCTGCAAAGAGTGAAACAGTCAAAAATATTTTCCTTGGAGGTGTTTTAATGTCTATACTGTTGCAAAAAAGTACTCTAAACTTTTTCTTTCTGGGTTGTTTTCATGGGTTTTTTTGATGGTTCCAAACTCCCACTTTTCTTCCTGTTCTTTAAATTTTGATAGATGTACCCCATAATAAAAGCAGTCTTTTAAAGTCCAGCAAAATATTTAATCTAAACAAAAGCTAATGGATCTCACCGCAAATCCTGAAAAAAACCTCCCAAAAAACATAGCAAAACATTTATTTGTTTTTATTTTTTAATTCAGTCATCAATCAAAAAAGTACAGATATAATTAATTTTCCTGAGAATTCCTCTGAAGGACTAACTGAGCAATGCCTCCTTCTCACTTGTCCTTGTGTCTTTCTCTTACATGTCAACTGCTTTTGAAACCTATCCTCCAGCTGCTTCTTTCTTACAGATATGGATGTTCAAGGACAGAACTGGGAGCACTGTAAATGTTCTTGTTTTCTCTTAGGGAGGAAAACAGTCCTGCATTTGTGAGAAGTTCCTTTTGTGGGTGAATCACCACAGTATTACTGAGTGATTGACTATGATCTGAAAACTTATATGGACCAAGAAATCTTAGCCTGTTTGCTCAGGGATTATACATTAAGATGGATAAAATAATTTCTATATCATCTATGGTAACAAGTATAACTAAAACAAAAATATAAAGTGACAATTAACATAAAATGTAAAATACCAGTTGACATACTGCAGAGCTACAGATGCAAAATTATTTTTATTCCCAGGCTCTAGTTCCTGGTTTTTTAGGACGTGGGAGAGGGGATGAAGGGAAAGGAGTTGTTGCTGCACAATTCACAGATGAGAGATGGCTGATGTGCTCCCCCAGCACACGACCTGACTGCAGCCCTGTGTCTGCTGCTCCATTACAAGTGACGAGTGCACAACTGCACACTTGCAGCATTGCACTGTGATGCAGGCAAAGCCACAAGGAAGGCAGCGTTTCCAGCCTAAGGGAGCCTTGAGACACAGTTGATGTTGGGGTGAACTGAAATGTTATCTGTCAGCTGTAGCTGTCAGCAAAAATATTAAAGGAATAGCAGCTGCATCATGCCACAAGAAGGGGAGTAGAGCAGCCGTAGCTCCAAAATAGATTCTAGAGTCAGAGAGAGTTTTCTTTTAATGAACTCCAGTAATAGTCAAGGACCATTTATCTTCTAAGCTGCTTTGAGCTATCTGATAATGCTACTGCTTTTAAAATGTTTTAAACAACTGGTTGAGATGCAAGTAAAGAAGAGTTATTGAGAACAGGACGTATTGAAAGGTATGTTACTAAAGCTTTAAAATGTAATTTTTCCAACAAATTGTTTTATGCTTCTGTAGCTTTAAATTTGCCCTCACCATTTTATTCTCTAAGTTCTAATACAGCAATAAAACTGATATGACAATAAAAAAATCATAACCATGTTTCTCAGCTGGAGGAAAAATTATTGGCTTATTATAACTTCTGTAGCATTTATTCTTCCTTTTCAGAACATTTAATTAAGAAGATACTAAGTTATCCTGAAAGTATTTATTAAAGAATAGCATCTTACATTCTTTTTGGATTGTCATTAAAGAAAATAATAAAGCAGTGGTCTCTTTGGGATCTTGAATTCCAAGATAAATGTAATAAAGCTTGTGGCAGTGTATTATTGTTTACTGCTTGGAAAAACTTACGCAACAGCAGAACATTGCTCTGATTTTTGAGCTGCTGCTAATGAAGTACAACCAGACAGGGTACAGTTGCCATGAGTCAGGAAATGTGGATGTTCCTGGACAGAGGCCAAGGGAGCTTAGACACACAGAGATGAGATGTATATGCATCCTTTGGAGGAGACACACTAAGTTGTTTTGAAGCATCTCAAGCTGCCTGATCCAAGAAGCAACTAAATGACCACCCTGAAAAGAGCTCAGTAGCTGCCTGTTTCTCAGGGCCCCTTGTTTTCACATCAGGAAAACAATAATGAAGTAGGCAGTCCAGAGGAGCTTAGAGATCAGATATTAGGTTCAGTCATGAGACAGTAGGTTCAAAACCCTGAGGGCTTAACTTTGTTCTTTCACTATAAAAAGAAGAAAAAAAATCCCACAAAAAACTCACCAATCCCATACCTCTAAATTAATAAAAAAACAATAACCCAACAACAGCAACAGTAAGAAAACAGCAACCAACCAACAACTAACAAAAAAACGCCCCTGATGTGCTACAATTTGCTGTGAGACTTTGAACAAACCTTTTGAACACATATTCTCCTATAGTATTGTATGAGGTTTTTGTAAGAGAATGGATGATATCACTGTACACATGGAGAGAAGCTCCACTCTCCACAGTGACAAAAAATGTGCTGAAATGCTGCTACATTTCAGTACAGCACCATGGTATATCTGCAACCCCCTTTCATTCTTTTTAGCATTCTAAACCTCATTACTGTGGGTCCCTATTTTTTTAAGTGAAATTAACTAGGATCATTTAAAAGAAACCACTGGTTTCTTTTCCTTTCCATGCCTCTTTCTTGCATCTGAATATAACTGTCCCAGGAGACTGATTTTTTTTTCTCTTTTACTAAGTGTGTTTTCCTTATCACAACCCTTCTCTGTGTCATTTCCCAAAAGGGAGCTACAGCTTTCACTCCCCTCCCAGCAGAGCAGGCCATGCAGACTGCTTTCTGTGCTGGTACACCCAGGTATGTGGGTGGCTGCTTGGACTTCCACGCTTCACATCCTTTTTCAGGGGAACGCTCACGATAAAGACCTGCGCTCCCGTTCATGAAATCTAAGGAAGGGCCATTTACTACCCCATTCTCTCCCCAATCTGGAAAGGCTCATAATTAAATGAAGAAATGATTTCCAGCCCTCCTGCTTTGATCTGGGCTAGTTTTGAGGCCACCTGCGCAGTTGTCACTGCTGTTCCACTGTGGCAGGGCACAGTGTGGCACACCCACGCTGCCCTCAGCTGTGTTTCAGCAGCCGTGGCCTCTTCTGGGCAGTGGCACATACATAAGGGTGGCACTCTGCCCTGCTCCCAAACTCACCATCCCTTCTGTCTACTGGCATTGGCGACCATGCAGATTCAAAATCTCAAGAAAATCCTCCAAAGTTGTTTTTCAGGAGATTTTAAAGCAATATATGATGGCATCAGATCATCTAGAGATCAGAAATTTCAACTTCCTTGAAGACATCAGGACTGTATGTTTTTCTAATTTTCTCTAGTTTTAATTAAAACTGAGAGTTATGTAATGGTAACTTAATTCCCCGATAAATTCTTATCAAAAATCTCAGTTGCCAAGAGATTTACTTGAGCTGTGACCATTGCTTTAACAAAGCAGGCACAACTGGAGACACTGGCTACCTGCTGAGCTTATAAGAGTCAGGCAGCACCACAGAACATTTCTGTTTTCCAGGTGCTCCTTCCTCACTGCTCCAGCAGGCACACGGGGTTTGTGTAGCCTCCCCACAGCCCCATAGTGGCTCTGGAGCTGCCCAACACCAGCCAATTTGGGCAGTCACATTCGGCTCACCCCTTCTCTCAAAGGTCCTTTTTCCTTCAAGATTAGTTTTTTCCCAGCAGTCTCCTCCTTGTACTAGAGAGCTTGTCCTGAGCACTCCCAAAATAACAACAGGATCACAAGCTGACAGCACCCTCTTTGCTCTGTGAATTACTTTTGGTACACCTGAACCGGAGCGAATGGTTTTGATTTTCCAGAAACATCTCAGAATTGACATTAGTTTGGTTTCTATCCTGGCATGGTTTTGTTCTTGAAGTTTTCTGGTCACATCCCTGGTCCTCCTCCTTCCTTTTTTTGCAGTATTTTACCAGTATGGCTGATATATGTGACCTATAACTCAAGGCACAGCTAAGCTTCCCTCTGGCTAGCTCCTCTAAAAATACATATTCTTGTCACTCAGACTAATTCAACTTCCATTCCTACTTCTCCCTGCAGAATCTGGTTTCCAAGGAGGGCTATTTAAGTCTTCTTATTCAAAGCTATTGACATGATGTTCAATACTGCAACATCCCAGAGTGTCAAAGTCACTACTATGTTTATTCTTGTAACATTCCAGGTTGTTATTAAAAGTGGACAAGTAACTTGCTTAGAGTCACACAGGGAGTCACTGGTGTGAAAGCCAGCAATTTAACCAGCATTCCTCCTCCCTGGTATGACAACTACCACCTCCCATTTTAAGGTAACATTATTTCAAACAACAAAATTCAAACATGACATGAATATTTTGGAGACGGAACCTGAATTTAGCAAAGTGTTTCTAGTGATAAGGAATCTGTCAGATGTCCTGCCACTCTTACAACCTTGCAGTGCAATCACACTCTTGCAGTGTGATTTAGACTTTGTTTACACAACTAATGCTGGAGGTAACTAAATTAACCCTCCTTGTGTGCAATTATGCCTCATTTCTAGATACTCACTGCTGTCCTGGAGGGATTTTTATGAGCTGACACCAATAGCCAGCAAAATTTTTCCCATTCTACTTATTCCTTAACAAACTGTTACAAACTGTTGTGTTATGTTGAGGGTATTCACTGAACACTTACGTAGATTATTCAGTTTATTTCTGATTATTTTCCTAGGCTTCTTTTCTGCTAAGCTAAGGAGAAACTCATTACACTGTCTATAGCTCTCACATATTTTTCTAGCACTTCATTAGTTCTCAGAGGCCTGTAGTGATAAAGGTTGTGTGGCTGATAGTGATACAGAACAGGGGCTAGAAACTTGTATCACTGCAGGGAATTTGTTTTCTTGGGATGAGGCAGCTGTGCCATTATCACAGAGAGGGCTCTGAACAGCTCCTCCTGGGCCCCCAAGTACCACAGCAATCCCGTTGTGTAAGTTCTGTAAATTTTCATTTGCAAATAGATCGAATTCTGTACCAAAGATACTTACATGGCACCCCCTCTATCTTTCTAATAAAAAGCTGTTCCAAAATCATTTGGGATTTTAGAACATGTTCTCTGAAAGCAGGAAAATCAGTTTAGGTTTATTTTTTCTCCAACCCACTATCTACTTTTAAAACCTCTGCCCATATGGGTACAAGTCAGGGTAGTTAAAGATGATGTTAACTTGGTAACTCATGGTTTAGAGGTTTAAAGTTTAGCTTTAAAACACTCAGCTTCCTGGCCTTCTGCTAAAGCACCTCTTGTGTGTCCTAGCCTGTTCTGGTGTCTTTCAAAGCATGAACTCTTCTTCATAAATCTCACTACCTTTCTCATTAACTTAACCCCACTGAAGCATATGGCAGCTTTTTTATTAAAAAGGCTGCAAGGGTAATTTGTATGACGTATGTGTGTGTGTGTGTGTGTGTGCAAGACACACCAGCTGCTCCAGTTCCTCTCTGCAGCAAGTGCTGAGTTTGCTCTAGACCGGTACAATGGGATCTGAGACCTCTGTACACCACCAGCCATGAGAATTCCCTGGCCTTTTTCCCTCCACATGTACTGATGATGACAATATTCTAGTCAGAGTTCCAGTTTTAGGAACATTATTTATGTAAAGAGAAGAAGATTACCTGTCCTCAGTGGCTATTCTTAATAGGTATAAGAAATCCTGTATGGAAAGACTGACGGCCACATCCCTTTGAGTGCCACAAGGCCCCTATTTTGTCCTTGTTTCATGCTACAGTAGTCACTAACAGGTAAATTTAGATGCTTCCACAAGAAGGGCTTTTTTAAACTAGCCTCAGGTTAACCAGAACTCCATCTAGGAATCCTGTTTGCCATATGTGCATCATGCTCTGCTCCTGATTAGGATACAATTGAAAAGAGATGTTCAATGAGAAAAGTGAACTCAGCAGTGGAAACAGTCTCCAGAGTTCCCTTCCTCAAAAGCATCAACTCTGTTATCCCTCCTTACATACTTATTTCCTCATTAATTACATTCTCAATGCTAGTCTTTCAGCTTATTGGACTACCTGGATAGAACACACTTAACATTTTTCAGAATTGTTTTTGCAGAAAGATGGCACCTCAACGGTGCCTTAGTCTAAGTGTTTGGTTTTCAAACAGAATGTAGCAGGCAGAAGGAAGAGGGTGTGCACTCTGACAGCTGGAGTAAACTAAGATAAAAAATTACATACAAGATTTTTCGTCCTTATTATTCCTATTTTAGGACATAACACATCAAACATAACAAAATCAAACAAACAAAAAAAACCTACTACAGGTGGTTTCTTTTGCAATTTTGAACGTGCCAAAGACCTGTGATTTATGTTCCTATCAACCAACTCTCAAGCCATTCAGTGTATGTATCTTGATACACTGATTATCATCTCTTGCAAAATATTCCATGGCCAGCTATGTCCAAAACTTTGTGATCCAAAGATCACAAAGACAAGAGACCTTAAAATATTTATAAATTAAAAATACTCAAGATATATGAAAATAATCAAAGCCCAGAGCAACCTGATCAGACTCTGGAGACAGTCCCACTTTGGGGGAGACTGGATGACTTCTGCCAGTTCCCTTCACCTGAATTATGGTTCTGTAAATAAATGGCACCGCTCATTCAGAGGATGTGCTACTGTGACCCTGCTTTTTACTATTTGCCCTCTGATGCCTTTTGTGCCTTGGATTCCAGCCTCTGTCTCATGCCACTTGAAGCAGCAGTAATTCCCACAGCCAGCTGCCTCAGAACACATGGCTCCCCAGGCACTCAGGAGCTCCGTTGCCATGTGTGTCCCTCTGCGCAGAGGGACATCTTGTTCTGCGCTATGTTTGCCGTGCTTGAGGACATCTCACATGGCACCATTCCCTTCCTGCTATCTCCTGCCCAGAGTCAAAAATTGGAACATATAGTTTTCTCTAAAGAATTTGATCACACTGAAGAACTGAAATCCTTATCTACTGGAATAAAATCTACGTTTCTTTTCATTACAGAAGTCCTTGTTGAAAAATAAAAGGAGAAATAACACACTGTAGAAGAACTACTGTAACATTTACCTTAAAAGTTAGATCCAAGAGGTTTTGCAATTACAGAGGGTGAGACAAGTGAGATTTTGGGGACAAGTATAAAAGACAGACACAGGAATTGAATAACTTCAGCATGAGAAATATATGCTTAATTAAATTTTAGTCAGCCCAACACTGAACTGGTCATCATTAACCACATGTGCTTTCCCACCCTTTCATTTATGCCCTTGCTTATGGCTTTTAAAGGGTTATTTTTTCAACAATCTGGATTATATATTTTAAAAGTAAGAATGTTCTTTGAGACACATAACTAGATAGTGTGAGATTTTATGAATATCCTTTCTACTATGTTCACAGATTTGAACTTGAGGATAAATTGTGTATGTTTTTTTCAGTGTATATTTGTTGTCACAGTAACTGCAGTTTTCCCAATAAATGGAAATTGCATCGTTTCCTTAGCATTCAGGTTATTACACTGAAATAGCACCATGAATTCACCATTACTTCTCCCTTCCTGTTGTCAACTTGAATCTCATTTAGTTACAGGAGCAGGCACTAAAACAGGTTAGTTTAGATCTGTGCACACTAGAAAGCTGAAGCAAGTCTGCTTAGCTGCATTACATCCTGTGACTCATGCCTGTGTGGGAAAGACCTTATTTTCACAGAGATCTCTTAGATAAACAAGGCAAGTTGGCAGCAATTCGATTACACTGATGCAAGCAGTCTCTGCTTTCTGTTGCATTCATTTGCTTTGTATTTTCTGAAAAACACAAGCAGGCTGATAAACTCTAGTGAGAATTCTTCTACCAAGGACACATGAGTGTTCATTTTCAATTACTTTTTTGTATAACAGGAGCAGCCTTAAAACCAGTTTCTAAAAAAATTTCTATTCTGTTACTACAATAGAATCCATTTTTTATCAGTTGCATTTTTTTAAAGTTTGTTAGCGAAGCTGTAGCTCTTGCTGATGACAACCATAACACACTATTTAGTTAGATACCTCCCTTCTGCAAACATACAAGCCTCTAAATACTGTGGACTTCAGATAGGAAATGGATTTAGATTGCAAAATATCACTTTTACATATGCGCTGGAACAGAGTTTTGGACAGCATAAATCACCAAACATTACACTCTTTGTCACCATTTCCCCAAAAAGGAAAAGTGAAGAAAGTAACCATTACTGTAATTCAGAGGTCTAAAAGTGTGTAAATCAAACTGGACAAGTTTATTGCAAATTCATCAAGGTTTTTGCTCTTGTTTTGAAACCCCACCAGTTTATATTTGAATGACTTCGGCCACATCTTAGATAATTAAGATTTTAATTGTCATTTTATCAGCTTTGAAATGAAACTCACTTGGACAAAGCGCAGCGATCTTTCAGATTCACACCCCCCTTTGCCTCTGTCAGCACACAGCAACCAGACGGGTTGTCCATTTAAGGGAAAACGTACAAGCTCCAGCCTATTTCCGTGTGCTTTGGATGTGTTTGTCCCACTCCTTCAGCAAAGCATTCTGTTGTGCCAAAAAGCATTTCCTTTCTTGCAAAAGTCATGCGCACATGCACACATACACTCCCATTTCAATGAAGTTTTAATTAAGCTTTTAATTGTAGGAATTGCCACTTTCTCTGTATTTCTGAGTGTGTAAGACATTGTGGAGGATGCCACAATCTATGTAATCTTACAGATCACCTTTAGAGATACAATTTGCGTGCTTTACTTGTGGAAAAGATTAAGAGATACAGTCCAGACAAAGCAGAATGAGAATCATAGGGCAAAGCCATCTTGAATTAAAAAGAAAAAAAAGCACATCTCTCTCAATGGAGGAAGACTTTCTGTTTGCACTTATATTAGTACTTATTTTACTATGATGCTGAGAATAAAAGGTAATATAGAAAGTACAGATTATCTGCAGAAGCAGGAGGAGTAGGTGCAAAGACCTAAAATAAAAGGGAAAATCTAATCAAGTATCCCGAAATACACGATTTTCACAAATACATGAGGCATCACACATTTTCAACATGATCAGAGACTCTCATCGTCTCTCCTGAACAGGACACAGGCAAAATTGTTTCTGCCCTTCACCTCAAAGCATAACTACAGGACTGTGTTACAAGTCCTAGTGTCACTAGCTTGGTATAAATACTAGCTACTAAGTAGAAAAAGAGAGGTTAAACAATCTTAATATTTTATGAATGGATTGTTTTCTCAGCTATCCAATATGCTCCAAAATGAAGAAAAGCCTGTCTTCCCCAAATAATTACCAATATTCTGCATAAAATTAGGAAACAACTTTCAGTAGAAAGCAATGAGAGAAATTAAAACAGAAAAGGCTAAAAATGAAAACTACCACAATAAGATAATGAAGCTGAAAAGTTTAGACATTTGGTCTTCTTGTTAATAAATATTTAAACTTTTCTATACAACAGAATATCCTTATTTTATCTTTCTAGCTTTCAGTATCCTGGGTTTTATATACTAAATATTTCTGGAGAAATAGTAAGTATGAATAGATGTAGTTCCTTCTCATTTGTAATGATGTTTCATCTGGCCTCTTCACAAATACTCACTTTATTTCTCCAACTGGCATTTTAGATATGTAGAAGGACAAAACCCCTACCTCAAATTCAGTTTATACCTTTAGATAACATGGCAACCTGCAATGACAGACCTTGAGAAAGGAAGGGAAGAAACCAGAAATTGGAGGAAAAATAAAATGTCTCTTTGAACAAAAATATTTGGACAGGAATAGAGATGATCTGTTTTGTTAAACGCTCTTGAGGGGACTGGAAATTTATCTGCTAATTACTGAATACTGAAACCTGATCTTAATGAATTCAAAGGAAATCTCACTCTGAACTCAGTGGCATAAATCTGACCTTTGACTGGCACAGCTCTGAGGCACATTCTTAATTTCTGCCTGGAGGTACCTGAACTGAGTTAGATAAGATTATCAAAAGCCTTAAATTAAGCATGTGTGGAATCTGTGCCAACAGAAAGATCCTGTATCAGGAGGAGTTTCACTGATACACCTCTATCACTAAAAACCTTTTAGTATGGAAATGGCTACAGTGGTGAAATTGTAACCCAGAGGAGCAAAACAGGGCATACCAGCAAAATACAGATTTCCTAATATACTACTGCTTAGTCCACAAGCTGCTTCCAGGAAGCACACCCATTTCTTCAGGAATCCTACTTTGGCTGACATAGCTCTAATAATGTTTAGTCTTTCCATGACCTTTGTGTCAGGTGTGACAGTGAGCTGCACTACAGAAAACTCAGATGTCATGAGGTCAATGTCAAGCTCACTAAAGCCAGTAGCATAAAGGATGTACCAGTAAACATCAGTAAACACCAGAGCCAAAGGTCAATAGTCTACCAGATGTGAGCGGGAGGAGTTCAGGAAAATCAGGGCATATGTAAGCAGGGACAGAACAGTGCTGAGCTTTGAAGATGGATTTCAGGTCTTTGAATTTGGTGTTAAAAACAATCAGATCCTCTATAAAAAGACTGAAAGACTGAGGTGATGAAAACACTCAGTTAAGATGGTGACTTTAGCTGTGGCTAGATTGGCTAAAATTATAACAAAATTAATATAATAATTAAATAATAATTTATAAAAACTATTACTATGAAAATATTATAATAAAATCAAAAAAGCCACAGAGAGTCTGGAAGTGGATTGAGATTGGAAGGAGTACATAGTCTTTAGCACCATGAAAGGTACCATTCATTCCACAGTTATGTGAATATAAACAAAATCAAAATGATACATAAGGGAGAAAATAAATGCATATGCTGTGTCTACTTGTCTTCCACAAAAATCACTACAATGGAGTGTATTGCCAAAACATAAATTACTTTCTGATTTGATACAAAATTGACCTTGGTTTCACTGTAGTCATTAGAAGAATTGGCTGTTTTTCAAATATGAAACCATCTGTTGAATAGCCACATTACATATTCCACAGATTTGATTGGAAAATCCCAGAGCCTCTTTGTGGACACCTGTTGAAAAGAGTAATTTTAGCCTCCTCCTCCATTTTGAAATGGAAAGGAAGACAGATGTATGTAAAACCACAACTCCGTGCGTTAGAGTTCAAAGTTGCTATTAGACTGTTCAAATGTCACTTCATGTGATAGTTATCAGGCTAATAATTTGCCTTTTGATTTTAAAAACTTTGCTAAATGTAAATTGTGCAAAAAAAAGGGAAGTTGTAAAACCACACTTACGCTGAGGAACAACTAAACCATAAAAGGAGTCAATATTACCATAGTATTTTCCCAGATTTTGCCATCCCTATTTATTCAGAAGGTTAAATTTGTCATTTCTCCACAGTTTAATTTGCCAAATACTTCATTAAAGAGAAGAAACAGTAATTTTCACTCCAATGTCAAGATGACAAAAACTGTACATATATTGTCTCAGATTAATTTCTCACTGTGTAGCCTTCTTAAGAAAATAACTTTCTCAGGATATGTCCTTATTAAAAAGTAATTCCAAAGTTTCCTTTTGAGATTTAGATTTGGGATCCCATAGTGCTTTAGTAATTCCACAATAATAATTATCACATTAAATGATAGTTGCCAAAAAGTGTTTCTGTTTAGTGCTTCAGTGTGCCCCTTGCTAGGAAATAAAATGTACACTGTATTACTTTTTGCTTTTAAGAACTTTCTTCCATCCTAATAATTTATTTTATCATTTCACAGGCAGTTACATTCTCAGCCACCAAGTCAAAGTTGCTTCAGAGTATTTTAATTCCATCCAATCCATCCACTGCTAAGATGTGGTATTGATGTCATTTATGTAGTATGCAGGGGTGCAACTAGAATTATTTAGCTAAAGCAAGACATTCTCATCTCCCTGAGGCAGTCCTAGAGTCCACAGACTGAGTGTCAAACACCACAGACAGTCAGCACAGACTCAGTTAGTTCACTCCTTCCTTAGGACAAATATTTTTTGTCTGAGACAATCCTACATAAATCTGTGAACAGGGTTTTAGCACAGGGTAAGTGCATTCTTTAAATCTCTGCCTTCATTACTGAAATCATATTGCATATGAACTCATAATCAGTATGTCTCTTAAAAATTCAAGCGTACTAGATTTGTTTTGTTTGCAGAAAACAGCTTTAAAAGAGGTGGCAGGGAGGAGTAGAATTCATTCTCCAATTGATCAAACAGCTTTTGTCAGTTAAGACAATGTAAATCATACAAAGCAATTCCTCCCCTAAATTACATGACCGCTATGGGGCCGTAGGATATGCATTTCTAACTGACAAACAGCATTCCATCCTGCTGTCAGGGTAAAACATCTAAGAACTGCTTTCTCATTTATTTTGCTAAAAGGAACGTACACTTTAACAACAGTGACCCAGCTCAAGCACACTTAGGTACAATAAACATAAGATCAGTCCTCAGGACTGTTGCTGTATGCTGCTAATCAAAGCAGCGGAGATGAATATTCATTCCATATAAATAAGCACAAGAGAAAGAACCAAGAGAGGCTGTCACAAAGGTAGTACAAAAGGCACCAGGTGTGTCCTGAAAGTAAGGAAACAGAAAGTACAAATGCACTGGGTCAGGAACTATTTGGTTAGTTCTGTTACTGAATGGCTGTTTCCTCTTGTTTATCACACAGGTTGTGACTGTTTTTAATAGCTGCTAGACTATCACTGGTCAGGGATGACATGTATTCTATTATTAAATGTTGATTTGTCTTCTGTCTGCATGTAAGCAGATATAAACAAGATACACATCAAAATCTATGCACATTTTTTCATATTACTGCTAGCTACTTCATTATGCTTGTTCTCAGAACTGCAGAAGTTATTTAAGCAATGCTTTTCTATCATGGAAACATAAAAAAACCTCTAAAACTTCTATCCCAGCTTTCATCTATTGACATTTCCAAATCACTCAGAAGATTGTTCAAAGAAGGAAAGAGACAATAGAAATTAGAAAAGAAATCTTTTGTAAAAAAGACACTAGAAAATAAAAGTTCTTGTAAAAAACCCAGAAGCAATGGAGAGGTTAACTCAGTCTTACCTGTCAGCAACACGGACCTAGGAATATCCTTTACACTGTAAGATTCCAGTAGCCCGTCCCACAGCACCACCACAGGAGTAGAATGATCCAGCCCAGGAGAGCACAAAGATAGAAACTTTGTCCACTTTTCTAGGTCTACCAGCAGTTGAAGTAATGAAGGAAGCAAGGTAGAGAACAGAAGACCGGAGCTGCTTCTTGCAGAAATCCCAGGCAGGAGAAGTAGGAGGTATACTTCGTCTGTGTCTCACCCAGACTTTTGTTTAAAAGTTTTTTCAACTGTTGCTAGGTGGTGTTAGGCTTTGGCAGTTTAGTTCTCAGATTGTATTTCCCCTCTTCTGGTCTCTTCACACAGTGTTACAGCAATGACTTTGTTGAGCTCAGCTCGCTTGTGCTATATTTAACCAGTGTTCTCAGCAAGTCAAGCCTGTCAACAGCTGAGAAGTTTGGAGCAGGCTTTGCTGAGTTCCTCAGCTGCTGAATTATCAGTGGATGTTGCACTGCACAGCCCAGCTACTACATTCACTGAAAGATTGTGGGGAAACTGTCAAATCCTTTTAAGGGCTTCCAGTGACTTCACAGGAGTAATTACTATTTAAAGCACTAAGTACAAGATGTGTATTTAGGCATATATTTTAGACTGCTAGAGAAAGAATACTTGTGTTCACTGCAGATGAGTTCAATTATTTATACAGTGAGAATTTTCCTAGGACAAGTAGGAAGTTTATAATTTGAAAGGTATGCACTTGAGGAAAAATTACACGTGGGAAGAACTTTTTGCAGCATAATTTCTTACAGTTTAAATATTAAGATGACATGGAGAAATTAATGAAAGGTTTAGGGTGGAAATTTTTCACTGTGATATTTATTCCAAAGACAACCTTTTTGTCCCAGACCAAGAGCTTCCTACAGTTATTCCTACACTGTCTCTCACTGAAGAAAAGGAAAGCCACACATATCACAATTTGTTTGATAGGAGTACTAGGAACACATTACTCCAGGGCTATATACATTCTGATGTATCCACATTCGCTTCTGGATCAAATTACTGTTCCTAATTCTAAGCCACAAGTCTCTTAATCAACAGACCAGCAGTAACACTGGACAGTTTTCAGCCCACAGACTGTCAAGATATCAAGACTCCAAAGATGTTGCGGATCTCAGACTCTGGAACCAGGTTCTACCACCTCATGGCAGAGCAGCCTCTGTGTCTCTGGCAATGAAAATTCCCTACTCCAACAACTCTGTTCTCGTCTGAGCAGTACTTCAGAGTTAAATGCAGAATGAGCCTCCTTTCCTTTGGAAAGCTTTTCTCTAGTGATGATTTGTGGTATTGATCTAAGGTTAGATGAAGAGGCAGGAAAGAACACAGGAAAGAAAAAAAGTAAAATGATGCTAAAAATTTGCTTGTTGATATTTATACAGGTGGACATACCAACATTGCAGAGCAAAAAAAGATTCAAGCAGGTCATAACAGTACCCTGCAGCAATGCTGGGTCGCTGTGCAAGGAGTAGGATGGGGAGTGAAAAGGTATCGCACACAGTCTGTGACAATTTCAACATGCAGGAACATAACTGGCCACAACTATATGAGATACCAGGGGGTGAGTACAAGGCCTTATGGGAAGCATCTATGGGATTAGCTGTAGCCTGGTGCTCTAACCCTGTCTCTGGAATGACTTCTGCTTGATTTGTGTTATTATCTAAACAAGCAAGGAACAATGAAAAAATACTTTCATTCCCAAGTTGTTCATAAGGAGAAAATGAAGTTAATACTAGGTATCACTTCAAGTAACTGATATTTAGACATTGATGACACATTTATGAAAGCCCCAAACACTTTCATCATGTCAAATATATTTTTTTTTGGAGACCAAGTACTAATCACTAATTTCCATTTGCATTTCAATATTTGACTTGGACAGAATAGTTAGAATGTATGAAAAATAGGAAAACTTCTGTTTTTCAGAAACAGCTATTTGGAAAATTATTTTAGAGACGATAATGTATTGGCATAAAGTTTGCTGTTATACGCTTCCACTTTGAACTGAAGCGAGATACAGATATCCACTACAAGAATCTCTAATGTAGTTCCCTCACATAAAATTTAGGTGCTCCAACCAGATGAGTAACTTTTTGACTATTCTGGCTTTAACTTCTTGCTCAAAGTGCAGTATTAACAGTACTTTATTCATTCAAGTATAATAAATCAGGCAAACAAAACAATTAACTTGGCTTATAGATCTCAGAAAAAACCAAATGATTCTCAACATTTCTCTCCCATTAGTTACTGGCACATTCACTGAGTGGAAAACAATACAACTTCTTAGGAGGCATTCTCTGCTGCCAGCCCTTGTGGGTGGGTTTCAATAGTGACCTGCTGGTGCGAGTCTGCTCATTCTTGTACACTTGCAAACTCACTCCCCAGCTGTGCACCACAAATATAATCCTCTAACACAAGAGGAATTTCAGCAAAAAAATTTAGGCAAATAGAACAGATTAGGTTTTGCAAGTGAGTCAGAGAAAATATAAAGACTTCTAGTATAGGAAGGGTGTAATTAATCATCGATACTGGAAATGTAAAGTTTTTAACTTTGTGCAATATGAAAATGGTTCACATCTAAGCTTTTCCCCCAATTGAATGATGGAAAAAATAGTTATAAATAGACAGGTTGTGGAGGGTGGGGAATAAAAGGAAAAACAAAACCATGAAAGAGATGTTTTAGTTTGGCATCCTATGTTAGGTCCTAATGTCAATAAAGAGCATCATCTAAAGTCTTACTGACATACTCCAACTAAGACCAAAAAGCAACTTCCTTATAATTTCTGATATCTCTTAGTCAAGCAACCAAGATAGCAGAGTCCAAAGTAAATAATTCTAAGAAAATTTGTAATGGAGGCCAAACATCTCAGTATTATTTCAATCAAAACAACAAAGGCCAGAGCAATGCAAATAAAAGGGAACAAAATTTGGCACTAGACAGTGAAGAAGAGCAGCACCAGGACCTATTACCATTTTCAAAGATAATGTTAATCAGAAATACAGATGAGGGACTGTTACTGTTCACACAATCATATTTCTTTGTACCTACATTGCTAGAAAATGGAAGAAAAATTTTATGATGTGAGCTGTTCTAGAGAAATTCCAGGCTTGAGGCAGAAATTACTGGCAGAAAATTTATGGTTTTTACAGAGAAGATCAAAACAGACGTCTTCTTCTGACCTTACTGGTTTCTCTTGACCTTAAAATATATGCCTTTAAATAAGATTTTTCTGGAACACATACAATAGTATTACCATGTAATTTTTATCTCAGCTATCCATCACTTTTGTGTACAAGTATATCTCTTAGTCATAGAGGTATTCAGAGATACAGCCTACTACCTTTGTCCTTTTCAAATACTTTACATCAGCCTTAACTGGACCAATATACTGGAAACAAATCTACGTGAACAGACTTAGAGTTTCTTAACTGTATGTCCTAGGGAGCTCTAATATGTGTATAATTCTGTGTGACCAACCACTGAGTTCTTCATTAAGTTGCTCCTTAAAATGCATTGAAGTAAATAATAAATATTATAATTAGTTTCTAACCAATTATTTTTTTCATTTCCTTGAAGGGTAATGCGCCACAGTTTTGTGATAACCTGCTTTCATACTTATTGCTTACTTCCATAAATCTCTATTATTTTAGAGATAAGCATGCTACTGCTTTTAGCTTTGTTTTGGCTTTACAGTGTAACTTGTGCTTCCTTACAGTTTGTTGGAAGGGAGGGTGTTGAATCATGTTTTGATTAATATGATCTTGGCTGCACCTCCTCAAATCTGTATTTTGGGAGGGATAGGTATTGATTTTTTTAATTTTACAGCTACTATTGTCACCTTATTAAAAAAAAAGCTGACACTGCTTTTTAGATATTAGGTCTACTATATTTTCATCTCAGCACCTGCTTTTTTATAACCAAAGAAAGAAACACATTTCTGCATTTAGTTCATAGATTCAGTTTAGTTGTCTATTTTATAATCCTGCCAAAATATCCCCACCACAGTCACAAACCTCCAGGAACATTTGGAATGTTATAGTCTTTTCTGTAATAGTTTTGCATGCTTTATTAGTGAACTAAAACCGGGGTGTCTTTCATTTTGATTCTTCATATGCTGTCTTGTTGTATATATTGTCTTCAAGAAACATTTTTTGCTTTTTTTTAAAGTTGTAATTTTAATGAAGGAAACATACTAAAAGGCATGTCCACTTCAGTTATTTTATATTTCTTATTTTTCCTTTGTACAAAGAAAAGTATTGGCATCCCATTTCTTCAAATGACGTGAGGTGCAGATCAAATATGGGGAAGTTAGTTATACAGCCACATCAAGAACATCAGCAGGCCCATTGGACTTAGGCAGGCACAACGCTATCTAAAAAAAAAAATGACAGAAAAAACAGTGATAACTTTAGAATCACGTTTGGACTATTCTGAATCCAAAGCCCCAGAACATGGCTCTCACTACAGTTGGGTCAAATGGAGACAGTAGCAAGCACAAGTCTGTAGGAAAGTGCCAAATAAGACCTCTGGAAATGGAGTAAATCACCTTATTGGCTTTGCTGCTGCACCCCCGGAGTGGTATGCAACTTGCTCAAAAACTAAGATAAAAATGAGCTGAAAATGGATTATTTGCTTTTAAGGCCAGAATAAACTGTTTTCATAATCTAATACAGCCTCCAACACAGGAAAGATTGTGGAATTTTCCTCGTGCAAAACAGCAAGTTGCAGTGAATTAAAGCACATTTTTGAGAAAGATTATATAAATTAAACATGGATAATTTGCCACAGCAAAGTATAAATGCAGTCCAAGAGTAAATTACACTTGCTGTTTCAAGCAAACCCAGCCTTTGCAATCTGTTTTCAGTTTGATGATGGCTGACTTCAGTTCCTAGACCATGAGATGGTTAGTCACTGGCCTTCAACCTCTCTCAATTTTCTCAAGCCTAAATAAGTCCCTGTGGCTATTAACAAACCTGAAGAGAACATGTCTTTACCAGGTTCCCCCCGCCCCATACAAATTAATAATTTTCAAGTGAAATGAAGCACTCTGAGGTGAAACACGGCAGTCTTCGTAAACTAAGAACATTAAACATGCAAACTAGAAGCAAAAAGTATTTTCTCCAAGAAAAACAGAACACCTGCCTAAGGGCTAGCTCCCCCAGAAGGGCAGCTCTGTCCTTGGAAACAGCGTCAAGCACTACTGGATGTGAAGCCCTGGTCCGCCATCCCCAAGAACACAGTGCCACCTATCTCTGCGTCAGGGTTAACTCATGGTGGGCGATGGGAGAGGACGGGCAGAGGGAGTTCTACTCTTTTCATCCAATTCTGCACCGTCCCTTGCTCCCGTGTTTGGTTTTCTGTGGGCTAGGGGGAGGATTCCTCCACTGCACATGCCCAGATTGCAGCTGTATTTCCTATAAGACACTGGCTTCTGTCATCCCCCCAGAGCCATTTCCATGGTTCAGTACAAGTTCTGACTGGTTACACCTTACTGCAATTAAGACATTGTAAGCCAACACTCACATCATTAGTGCTTCTGCAGATTTTACTGACAGGAGCCTAAACTCCTTATTACCTTATCTGTGGATCTCTAGGACTTGAACTGATGAGGAGAAAGAAGTGGCTAAACATATATAAGCATCCCAATAGTTTAAAAGTAGGTACCTGCCTGGAGTCCTCCATCTGGGAACGACCAGGCTAGGAAGAAGCAGTCTTTCCCAGTTTTGTCTCCCTGGAAGCCTCAGGACAAGATGCCCCAGAAATAAACCATATATGTATCCCAGATGTAAGTTACAGTCCAACTAATTTTTTCATGAAGAGCCTTTCCAGTCCCATAACCAAACTGTACACATACACCTCTCAGACAGTCACAGCATTGGTATGAATAATTTGTGTGCAACTGCACAGGAGAAGAAGAGAGAAGGGATAAGGTGTTTAGATTCAGACACAAATCTGTGCTTGAGGAACATCTCCACAGGGGGTCAGAGGCCGAGTTTTGAAATTCAAGATTTTAATCTCCATGAAGTATCAAACACATGCCATTTTCAATGTAAAGAAAAAGAGGATATATGCAAAACAGCTTATTTGACATAATTTACATTTTCTGGTTTTACTTTCACGGATGTGGGGAAGAGGAATCTGCTTTCTACTTTCCATTATTTAAGATGTGGTGAACAATAATGAAGAGGGCTCAGTTAAATTGGTGTTCCAGTCACTTGCATCTGAAAAGACATTGCTTGCCAGTGATAGATGAAAGTACTTAAAAAGGACTTATTTTTAAGCAGTGATGTTTAGAACAGTTCTCTAAGCACAGAGTTTACTGGGGAGTGTTAGGAAAGATTTGTTTTGCTTTTTTATTGACTGTTGAAAGGGCAGAATAATATAGATAAGAAATATTTATAGTAACAAGTGCAGGTGGAAACAGGAAATTTGGGGGAAAAAAAACGGTTTTATTGCTTTAGAGTCAGTTTTGCCCATACTAGCATACAAACTTTTTGTATATTTTGGCACTAAAATTATAAAAATACTTTTGTTTTGGTTTGGTTTTGGAAGCAGCAGAAGGATTTCTATTTTTAAATCGTATCTGTTGGAAAACATTCTCTGTGAAAAAAATCTCCAAATGCTACTCCTGCTATTACCAGTAAGTCAGCAGTTGGAATTACAGAAAAAGTTTGAACTATAGCATGTTTGGACTGAATATAAAATCTGCCACCTTCAGTCTGACTACAAAGCACCATACTGGAACATCACCCATCATATGTGACTTACTTAAACCATATGTTCATAGTGCCAAAGAGCAAACTAACAAATCTAAAGCCTTTCCTTTTGTATTCAGAGCCTATGCAACTTCTTAGGAAATCCATCTCAACCAAAACCTGCAGTGAATGTCTGATAATCTCAGTACAAACTGGTGTCCAACGCCTTTCTACTAACACAAATTATTTAGATGAAAACCCCTCTAAGTTAAAAGAACTACCTGAGACTCCTTAGTCCTCGTAAGTAGAATGCAATTTTTTTAGAGAAACAAAAATAGTGATGGGAGATTAGACAGGGAATCCATAGGCAACAGGGAAATGTTTTACTGCACAATGCAGAAATCAAGAGAAGGGATACAGAGGAAACTGAACCTACAATAGCAAGAGCCCTGCAGAAAGCTTCCTCATAAGGCATCTCTTCCTAAAAAAGGAAAGGGAAACAAGCTAAGAAAGTACCTTAAACACACCTCATCCTCTAAAGTACTGCCTTTCAGGGTAGGAGCAACCTCAACAGAATGAGGTGCTCACTGAGTTAAAGGTAAGCATCAGTCACCACTGACAGCCACATAAGTTTCCTTCCTTTTCATTACCCGACTAATTTAAGCAGACCTATATTCAGTTAGTTCCTGAGGATCCCCACTTCCAGTAATCAAAAGCATAACAACAGCACAAAGATTGCTTAGCAGAGAAAGCCAGAAATAGTACTGCCTAAAGAAATTTGTAGGAAAACTACATCACATTATTCATTTTATTAGGTCACCTTTCTCTTTACAAATTAACATATTGCTACTTTCTACTTACGATGTCTTTTTTTTTTAATGGGTGTCACAGAATCAGACAACAGCTGAGATTCAGAAGAACCTCTGGAGGTCATCTCATCCAATCCTTCTGCTCAAACAAGGTGACCTAGAGCAGGCTGCCCAGCACCATGTCTAGAGACAGCTCCAGAGTATCTCCAAAGACGGAGTCAGCACAGTAAATGAACAGTACCTCAGAGCAGATTTGTCTCCCCTAAATCAGACATGAAGTTAGGTATACAGTCCGAGCTGGTTGGTTTTGGTTCCTCTGTAGTTAATCAACATCAATCATTGAGAGAAGATGACTGAACACTCATTTTAGGACAGTAAAAGTAATCTGAGGAGAATCTAGTCTGCAGCACAATTCTACATCTTATATTTTTCCCAGAGTAATGATTTGGGTTTTTTCATGAATGTGTTTAGTAGTATTTCTCATGTGCTATTTCATGTAACACATTTTTAAGAAGTAAATAAAATTTAGGCTTCACAAGAAAGTGAAATAACCAGATAATTCTTTGGGGGTTTTTTCCCCAAAATTTCAGAAGTTTAACTTCAGAAGCCTGAGTTTAACTACCTAAGAGAAGTCCAAAGAATCTCTTGAACTACACATTTCAGTGATACTGAGAAAACATACAATTCAATTAATACTCAAAGCTGATGCACTTTATGCTACTTCTGTTGGATAATCCCTAGAATCCACATTAGGTCTAAGATTTCTTTAACCAAAACCAGATCTCTTTTTGGCAAATATTACCCCCATATTTCTCCTCTACAGAATGTGGGAGGCCAAGATTTTTGAGTATTTTGTGCTTCCCTCCCACATATATACTGCTAAAAATTGAGGCTTACTTTATTTTGTCATGTTTTTCCCACAATTCTTTCATATTAAGCAGATTTTCTTTCTCCATGAGGTCTAAGTAAATCCTTCTAGAAACTGAAGAATACACTTAGGCATCTCAAACTATTCTTCTACATTTCTTTCAGAAGGATGGCCTCCAGATCATCCACCAAATGCTTCTGCATTGCTTGCTTTTTACTAGTGCTGCATCTATGATAGGTTGGGATATAAAAAAATTTGCAGAAAATAACAAATCGCCAAGGCATCATAACTAAAACTCTTTTAGGGACAGTTTACCCTTCAGAAAACAACTGGTAGATAAAAAAAACTATTAGTCTCCAGATCATAGTGACATAGTTGGGAATTAAACAGAATAGAACAATATAACCATTTTAAGCAAGACAAATCAATAAAACATTGCAGAACAAGTAAAATAAATAATTCTCAACAGAAGATAACAAAGTACTGAAGCAGAACCTGAGTACCTGAAGAAAATATTAATACTTCTGTAGCTGAAAGACAGGGCTGGCTTGTCACATATGGCTGTAGTGGTCTATAAGACAAAAAAAAAAAAACAAAAACCAGAAGAATTGCTTGCTAGTCAAACAGGGAGCAAAATTTGATGCAGAAGTCCTTCACTGCTAATATTAGTAGGAGTTGCAACTTCTCTATTAAGCAATAGGCTGACAAAAAAGAGGAAAAAAAGCTCTTCAGATACAGACAAATAAATAATCTAACCAGGAGAGGGAAGGAAACAGAAAAATGTCCTGATGCAAACACGGAAAGAAACAAGTGAAAACATGGGATGGGCAGTTTAGTGTACCTAATATATTTTAGCAGGAATACAGATGTTTCAGTGGTGAGGGCAGTCTAAGAACCTAACTAGACATAAACAACTGTTTTGTGCGATTAGTTTGGCTTACACTGCCAGCTGACACACAGATAAATGTAAGTCTCTCCAAACTCAAGATTAACAAACACTTTTTTATAGTAGTGTGAGTTTCAAGCCTTTACCTGCATTCAGGTTTACTTCTACCATTCACAACAAAAATAGGGGGTGTCACATAGAGCAAGAGATGGCCATCAAGATAGAATTTGAGCTGCAAACAAGGGAATTTGATATTTTTTCATACAGATATATGAAGACACATAACAAAGCAATTTATCTTCAAACTTCTAAATAAACTTCAACAATCATTAAAGCAAAAGACATGATTGTGGATTATTGAAATGTCAGAAGAGAAATATGGTGAGAAATAATAAAGTACATTAGTAAGGGATTTTAACTAGCTTCCTGTACTGATAATAGAAGCCAGTTAACCATTACATTTTAGGAAGTAGCTTCCTGTGAACACTGATTACTATAAAGACTTTAGGTTTATTCAGGCCTGAGAAAAACACTTTAACTCAAGAAGCTGAAATCTCAATGAAGGGACCATTCATCTCCAACAGGCCAAAATATTGTACAAATATTTTCTTCAAAACATTTTCTTTCTGGAAGAAAGCAACTGAAAGGAATGGGCAGCCCACCTCTACGTACATTAAAGGTGAAGGGCAGCCAGAGTGCTTGCTTTCCATCTGATTCCACACACATAAGCATTGTATATCTTGCCACTCATAGGATCAGCCAAATCACTGTGCTCAAACTACAAAGGAAATATTCTCTACATTCCTTCAGAGAGTACATAAAAACATAGAAAAAAAAATACGGAAAAGAACCATTTTGCATTTGCTGATCTGCATTTTTGGGGTAGGTTGTAGGGATAATGGAGTGCTCCAGGCAGCAGCACTGAGTCAGAGTAGCAGTAAGTGGGCACAGCAGCACATCACAGGCCTTTCATACCCTGGGAAGACCTAAAGCTGATGGGACAAAGAAAACATGGACAAACACTGCACTTGAATGCAGTTCGTAATCTATGCAGTACTCCTGGACAATCAGATTACTGATCACAAATCATCTCAAATCATCAGAGGTAGAACTGAGATAGGTGTAGAATGAGATTTACACGTGAAGTTTTATTAGGATGGTAGGAAAGCTCCTCACCAGCTCCCCACTACACATTTTTCCTCCTGAATATAAGGGAGTTACCAGCGGTTGATTGTAGTAAACTAGAAAGGCAAGGCAAAGGATGGCCAGAGTTTGAAGTTACAAGTAGCACTTGAGTGCCCAGAGAAGGCCTCCACTATGCTGCCAAGGACATAGACAAGACTAGTCACCTCTAGGACAACACCTCATCCAAAAGAAAAAGGGATTAGCTTCCCAGTGAGGAGCAGTATCCCCTTACTTTGAGATCTCTCTCCATCAAAACTAGTAGAACATTTATTTACAGGGAGACTGTGGGAAGAAGTTCTTCCACTACTGTCCTCAGGTCATGGACAGAAGCTGGAGGGACTTTAGAAAAAACCATCTGGCTGTTTAGTCACTCTTTTTTTGTTATTACTGATTACCTGCTTTTTTATTTAATCCTAGCTAGTGCATGTCCTTTTATTCTACCCGGATTTTTTTCCTGGATACATGACAAGAATATATGGAAAACTAGGTTACTCCACAAATACTTTGATCTGTACGTTTGAGAGAATCCACAAATGACAAAACCTAGTCAAAAAATAACTGGTTCATATAAACTCCAAACCCATTTATAGAACTGAATATCAATATCTCTCTATTCTTTTATGTAAATATTTCGGAGGTCCCAGATCTCACCTCAGGTTTATTCAATGAATAAATAAGTTCAAGAGAAGTCAGAAGAATAACTTTGACGTATTTTTAATAATTCCTCAACAACCTTCCCTTCACAAATTAGAATTTCATAAATATTACAAAACTTCCTTGTAACAACGACATAAGCACAGGCATAGCAAACCATATTTATGAAGAACAATTTCAGAAACAAAGACAAATTTTTGTTTTCTATACTGTCTGAATAAAATTAAAATAGATGAGATGAAGCATATAGAAGGAAAAGAAGGAACACTGAAATGTTGCCCAGAAAGATCACTAATGAGCAAACTCTCCCAAATTCCTCTTCTTTGACTTCACCACAATCATGACATTAATTCCTGTGGAACGTAACAGGTTTGTCTTCTGTCACCAGCTACCAATAAAATGAGGTCAGCCTTTGCCTGTCCTTTGCAAAAAAATGGAACCACAGAGATACACCTCATGTTAAAGCAGCAATGCACTATTTGTTAAAAAAACAGCATGGCACTTCCTTGGTTAACTTTTGTTACCTGTCCAGCTCCATCAATTTAACAAACTTCATATTGCAACTTTTCAGTGTATTATAATATGAAAATGTTGCTTAAACTGTATCCCATAGCTCTGAGACTAGTTCATGACGCTGTCCTGGTGATTCTCCTCTATCTTATCTTCCACTTCACCCCAGGACAGATGCTCATAGTGGTCACATAGAAATACTTAATTTTAATACTGTTCAGAAAAAGAAACCCCACAACTGCCTGTCATACAAGGAGTGCATCTGTGAGAAATCTGATACCTGAAAACACTTCAGATTAGATACTCTCATCTAGCAAAACTTCATGGGACTGTTCATAACTTTGGGCTTCAGCCAATGAACTTTACATTAAATGGAAGGAAAACACAACCGTAATGGGGTTGAGATAACTATATATTACATAGTTGCAGATGTAGAGAGATATCAATAAAGCAGCTAAAAACTCCCTGACTGATTTATTGATTTGGTCCAAACACCAATCAGTTTTAAAATGTTTTGCAAGCAAAGCTTGAGGAATTTCTACAGGAAGGAGGGCTAAGGAGGTTCTTTCCCCCCCACTTTGATTTGAGCTGCAAGTGAGAGCCCCATCACTATATTATGATATCCATAACACAGGTCATGTACATTATGGTCATGTTAGGATTCAGTTGTACTAATATGCTTTTGAGTTATTTACCCAGTCTCCCTGTGCTATTGAGAGAAACAAGCACTTCTAAAGCATAGCTCCTCTCTTGCTAATACAGTTGGTGAAATTACTCCACAGAAGTGTTTTCTCTGCACTGATCATAAGATGCTGAGGTTAAATCAGGTGCCCATGACATATGAAAATAGGTTACACGACTCTCACCCTTCCCATCTTAACTTGTTGCTCTGGGATCCCAGGTGTCTGTCTCCTCTCTCCAGGTATCTCCAACTCCTTCACAGACTGGAAGTACTCATTCGAACAGCAATTTTAGACAGCTAATTTTCTGTTCTCCATTTTTATTACACTAAGCAGCCTTGTGTTTTTCATTGTTTCTTCAGCTTTTCTGTCTAGCCAGAAAATCATGCCACAGACAGTGAAGACTACTGAGACCTACTGACTAGGTCAACAGAGACATACTTAGCTAAGCTGATAAATGTTTTTCTCCAAGTTTCAATCCATCTTTTCTACTTAAACTTGAGCCTGATGTAAACTCTCTCTGTGGTCATGCTTATATCAGCTGAAGCCAGCATAAACAAGAAAGGGCATAGCACAAAATACCAAAACCTCTTGGAAGCATCCTCATTATCTCAGGAAAGTTTAATGACTCTGATTCAAGCCTTATTTATATTGGATCTTTATAAAGAATGCCACATCATACTCAGTGTATGCAAAAAAACCCCCAAACAAACAAACAAACAAACCAGAAAGAAAGAAAGAAAGAAAGAAAAGCAAACTACTTCAGGCAGACCTAAAGTGGTAGCAGACAGACTTACATATGAAAGGCTATATGAAATACACTTGTGTGTGTGTATATATATACATATATATATATATATGTCCCAGTATATTATATAATATATTAAGTTTATTCTATTATACTATCCAGTGCAGAGGAAGTGAGTGTGAGTGGTGAAATAATAAACTACATTTATTATACCTCTATTTGAATAAAAATTTATTAGGTTAATCCTGAAAAGAATTAAACTCAAAATTACATATATTTTCATATCTTCTGCTCACATATTCTAATGACAAATATTAAAAGCATAGAGGATAGAAAGCTTCTTCCTGTAGTGATGGGTTTGACTACTCAGGCATTCACTAAAAAAGCTGCCTACAAACTTTGACAGCCTCCTGGATCTCAAAGAGACTAGTGCCACAAATTGAGATTTTCCACCAAGAACAGATCTGAAGACTCTCCACTCCCTGCTGGTACCATTACCAACAGGAAATTTAATGAAAGTAAGAAGTAAGAATTTTTTAAATGAAGTAAACTAAAAACAGGTCTAAACAAGACTCATAGATAAGTGAAATTTGAATTTTTATCAAAAGTCATGAGAGAAATTAAAAAACTAAATTTGCTTTAATTTACAAAGGTGAATCAGCAAGAGCTCTATGCCTGTAGAGAAGTGATCAGAATTGGGGCCATTACTAACAAGACGAGCCTTTGGGCATTGTCTGCAGAACTGAAGCACTGGAAAAAGCAGCTTCTTATGGATATTTTCTCTCATTAAAAAGCCATCATAGCAAATAGCAAACTGAATGGGCTTTGTCAAAAAAAGCCCCAGGGGCTGCAGTACTCTTGGTAGAGATACACTGAGGCAGCAAATTTTGGATCTGATACTGGATTTCAAGCACAGTAAAGGTTATGTATAATTGGTTCCAGGAGTTAGCCTCATTCTAAACATGGGGAACATTTGCAAAATTACTAACTGGAAATGAGTGTTGAACATCATCAGACTTTGGAGTTATTAATCTCCAGGGTTTTAAGCGAAACCCATCTGCAGCAGTAAATCAAGATTGGATACAAATGGTGGCACTGCAGAAGAAACCTTAGACTGTATAACTACATTGCAGTCACAATGCCTTTGTAGTCTGTCCCCATTTTTAATATTATTAAATTTCCCACAGATCATTTTAAGTGTGCATTTACTGCTAGTCTGAATTAATAAGCTAGCAATTACATATATGCTGTTACAAAAACAATATTCACATATATCTTATGTCCTGTCCTTACACTGATACCTTTAAAAGTTGTATGAGATGTTTTTATTACTACTTGAAACCGAAAGTATTTGTTGTGGTGCACCCATTTGCAATTTTCTACCAATTTTCACGCAGCCTGTATGAGTTAGTAGTAGTCTGCCCCTTTCCATACATCCTCAATGACTACAGGATGACATCTAGTGGTACCAGAGGGCTTCAGTCTTTGTTTACTTTAAATTGCTAAATTTGCATTTAACACACATTACAGTTTCCAGGACGGGGAACATATAGGAACCATCATTCAAAATATGAAAATAGTTCTTGAGAAAGAGAAACAAAACAAAATCAAATCAAATCAATTCAAATCCCATTCAGATGTGTGCTCTCTGCCTTCTTGTAGAGATGTATAATCTTTTGCCACAAAATCCGTAAAACAGTGATAAAAGGACCTTCCTAAAAATCAGAAGTGAAATTATTTTCTCTAACTGCCATAAATTTACTAAATGTCTTACTATCATTCACCTTACATATATGCATATGTATATATAAGTATATATATTGTAAAAAAATCCAAGTCAAACAATATAACCTTTAACAACATTATAAATGACATCAGGTCTTCTTTCATACTGTGTTTGATATGAGGTCAATATTTGAAAAGCTATTAATCAGTAGATTCCATTTTTCCACTGAATTAAGATTCAAAATTAATTTTCCAACATTTTAATTCTACGAATACTATAATATAAAACTGAATTTAAAACCCCCACTTTCTTACCATCACCTTTGTCACTGTTTTCCAAAAGTTTCTGGTCATTCTACTTGGTTACTAAAAGCAAAATCAAAGAGAAAAGATCAGATACACATCCTGAATGATGCTTTAAAGTGCATAGAAAGTAAAAAGCCCATCAGCATCCAGAAAGATTTTAAAGGGCACATTGAAATTTGCAAACACAGTGTGCTGAATGTTTGCCATCTGGTCTGTATCTCTTGTTAGATTGTAGAAAATGTCTTAAAGAGTACTTTCATTCTGTTTAAGTGTGGGATGTACTGTCCACAACAACATTATGCATATTTTTCCCTTACATAATGTCCTGGACACAATGAATAAGGTCAGTACACACCAGATTTACAAGTAGGAGTAATGGTAGCATGGAATAAATATTTGGCATAGTAAATACATTTCTGTTTCTCTCAGTAACTATTACTATGAGGCTCTTAAAAATACAAGAAGTACACATAATTACGGAAGGGTAAATAATGCTGTTCTTAAGAAGAAAAAGGCAAAGGCAAGTTGACAACTTGGTATTTTAAAAATAAAGCATAAATTTCAACAACAAGGCTTTGTAATGCCTTTCACTTGATCTTAGAACAATCACCACTCTGTACTTCATCCCACATACATATGACCCACAGACTGAGAAAAGAGGTCTATGGCATTCGCTCATTTGTACCAAATCCATACACTTGAAGATGTGCATTTATACATATGAAGATATAGAATCCCATTTAAATAATTTGTGTTTGAATTTGTCAGCAGAGTTTAATATGTCAAGTATTTTAATCAAATGCCATTACCTTTGACAGAGTTTTTATCACTATATCTATATATTTTACACACACACACACACACACATGTATAGAATGTGAAATTACCAGCTAGATTGTATTTCCTATACTTTCTCATACCGGAAACATCTGAGCTGACATTTTCTACTTGTGATCTCAGTTTCAGACTCAGGTTATTTTTATTTGGTTCAAGAAGTTTTATTTCAGGAAAAAAAAAATCCTGCCATCGTCTTGAAAAGATTAATTGCAACTCCGCTAAAAATAAGATTCTTTTTTTTTCTATCTTGTCTTACATAGGAGACCTGATACTTCTGAAGATGGGTTGCTTTTACAATGTAAAGCCACTATTTATTATCAAACTATAACCTTCTGAATGATCTCATTTTGCACAAGCTTAAGAGACAAGTGCTTAAAACTATACCTGCTTGTTAAGAGCTTTGCAGATAGAAGATTCTGTCTGTATAGACTAACCTCCATACTGAGGTCTAGAAGACAGAGTATTTTGGTGAAATTCATCCCTGAAGTGCAGTTATATGTACTTTAATTCATCATGTATTGTTTATTTTCTTTTCAGCAGGCGTCAGTGGTAGCAATTCGTTTACATGTGGTTAGAAGTGGAAAATGCTTTTATCTACATCCTTTTAGCAACTCCTTGATTTATTGATTTATTATTTATATACTTATTTTCCTAGAATCATAGGTATTCAAAATGAGGTACACTTTAGAACACAAATATGTTCTAAAAATGCTTGCTCAAAGTACTACAGTACAAGTTCAGTCTAAAATTTCTCAGAACAAAAATAGTCTAATGCTACAACAGAATTTTAACAGAAATATGTATTTTTTTTTCTCTTTACAGCATGCAGTTAATTCAATGGAATTATTATTGGTTTTCTCTGGTACACAAAGCAAATTTTTGTTGTTTATTCTCTAG
The DNA here is from genome assembly GCF_020740725.1 of Corvus hawaiiensis. NCBI lineage: Eukaryota > Metazoa > Chordata > Aves > Passeriformes > Corvidae > Corvus > Corvus hawaiiensis. Next base: position 32,961,131 of record NC_063215.1, read on the forward strand.
GTCAAAATTTGGGGGTCCTTTAACAGCTCGTTTCACTTAGACACTAGCATGTACTAAGTGTTTAAGGTCTTGAGCACAGACTTATCTTGACAAATCTGTAAGCTGGAGCACTATTCCTTTTTCAGTAATAGGTACCATAGTGAGGTCTAACTGTAACATAAATAATTTTGGATGGTGTTACTTTGAATTCCATAACAAGGTTAAAAGAGACAATAAAGATATGGTTTTTTAAGAAACAGGTTTATTTATAGAACTGAATTTCTACTGGTTTAATTTACCTTCATAAATAAATTTTATTTTTAAAGGATACTACATAGTATGAGCACGATTACCAGAAACTATGAGTTAAAAGTTTTGAAAATAAGCTTTAATTAATTAAATCTCTCTCACTTGTCTTTTTAAGTTATAAAAGTTATAAAAGTCCACTAGCTAATAATTTGCAATGGTCAACTGAACAGTGTGTGAGTAGTGAGTAGAATGGAAAATCCACGACAACATATTGTTTAATTTCATTTCTTGCATTAAAAAGTTACAAATACAATCCCCCTGAATGAGCATTCATTTCGTAACTGAAAAATTTAAATAAATCCCTTATAATTCAGTATTGATGAGGAAATCAAACTGTGGACCACAGCGTATTTTAAGAATTCTCAAGTGATGAGTCTGAACATTCTCTTGTAGTTGCTGACTAGTACTGCTGACAGCTGGGGAAAAAAAAGTCAGAGTTCAACAGCACGAATCTGCCCCCTTGTGGCAGACTAACAGAATGTGCTAGATTAATAAAATCTGGAGTCCTCCCACTAAAATTTTGATTAAGAGTTCAGTAGGTGAAATTCGAATCAAGGTTACCTGGCTATCTCAAAGCTTCTTGATGCTATTGTGAAAATGCAGCATGACTAAATACAGCCTGCTAAAAGTGCATTATAATGCATCCTCTAAACGCCAGGCATAGAAGAGGGTCGTCACCAAACAGATCTTTACCTCCTGATGCCTTACACCAATTTGGGTACTTCTATCCTAATACTGTGGTCCCTTGTGTCACAGAGTTCATTGGTATGACAGGGTATTTTACAGAATTTGTAAATTCTTCTGAAGAGTGTAATGTTCATACATACTTTCATGGTTAGTTTAGCCTATTTTAAAGACTGTCAAGATCGGGGATTTTTTGTTGTATGTTACTGGGACAATCTGGACAAGACTAGCTTCATAAAAAAGAAATATTTTCAGCTGCAATTCATCTGCCTAAAACTATAGTTCTAAAGGCATGATTTGAAAACGTGACAAAGTAAATTTTAAGGAGCTTTGCTCTTTTATTACTGTACGTACAAAGTTTAGAAAGCCAAGACTGCTTAACTATTGACGTATTTAGGAGCTGTTCTTCAGCTCACTAATTAGAACACTCCCTCAAAAATTTGAAGGGTCATTCTTCAGTTTCAACTTTACACGGGAATGAAAACTCAAACAAACATAATCCTTTAATTTACTTTGTGAACGTCTTGTGGAAGGACAGTCTTCCACTTCACTCTGAAGCACAGACAAGTAGACCATAAATTTTCATGTTTGCCTAAAATTTTGTATTTTTATTCTTCATATACATATCTCAGCATTATAAAACATTGCCATAACAACACATTTTCATGAATTTAAAAATTTTCATTCCAGAGATGACAAAAGAGAGAAGTCCTAACTGAAATTGATTAAAGGCGCTGTTTCCACAAGTAAAATGATATCTATATGAGGCCGGATAAGAAAGAATTTGGTCTAAGTTCCCTGTTCTCAGGAGATAACAGTTAAGGGAAATGTCATATAGCTGTTTCTGCAGAAAGTGATGAAGCTAATAAAAAAGGAGAATGATACTGTGGATGCAATGATTATAGATGCAGACTGCATGAGGTGTAGTTGTCACTTGAAATTCCTGAGGAGATTAACACATCATTTTTGTAAAAGCCAATTCTCAGTGAAGAATTTCAGTCTTCTTATACCCCAACAACTCTACATAATATCTTTTCCCACTATAGGACATCTCCTAATCTTAATTAGTCTGATTGCAAGTTTAAAAATAGCTCGTTAGTCCTTGTTACTCACATCAGTGTAATATCAAATTTGGGTTCTTCCTATATAGAAAGCCGGACGCTCTTTTCTTTAGAGTTGTGTATTCAATCAGCTCACACAGGAGAAAGAAGGAACAGCTTTAAAAATTTACCAATTCCAAGGCATCAGTCTACCTTCTCTATTTTACATGCAATGATCTACCCCATTACACAGTCATAATCCTAATCAGGTGAGCAGCAGACTGTGCAGCTGCTCTGCAAAAAGACAGATGGAAGTGTCCTGCAGCTCTGCCTACATGGTTATTTTGGACGGGCCCCCTCTGCCTGTGTTCTGTGCTGATCAAGAGATGTGTAAGCGCAGTAAAGGTCATGCCATGCCAGGGTTAGCCAGGCTGCTCCGTGGCACAGTTATCTGGCCAAGCCAGGCCCTGGAGTCACTCTCTCAGCTGGCACAGAACACTTGCAGTGTGAGGTTGAATCAGCTTTCACCACCGGCACAGAAAGATTCAGTCTAATCACAGCCTGACATTTAGGCACATTCTGAACATTAATCAGGTTCTAAAAGCCTTAGGGGACAACCTGTTGTTGCATTAAGAGTGCAGAAATATGGCAGAAAATAAATCCCCTTGATTTCCAGCTAGTGCTGGAAGATTGAAGGTGTTTGGGTGTAGCTAAGCTTAATTTATTATTATAACCAAGATTCCTGGTGACAGATTTATTAGATCTACAAAATATAAGTGTATTGTGCTATGTAAAAGTGCTCAGGAGTATACTCCCACACAGTCAGAAGTGCAAATTTTAACAAAGAGGCATCACTGCTTTGGGGAAGAGAGAGGAGCAAGCCCATCAACTTGTCTGCAAGGTGATCACATTTTCGTCCTCTGGCATGGAGGATTTCAAATGCCAATTCACTTTTGGGAGAAGTGGAGGTGAGACTGTAGTCAGATATCCTGTCACTGCCATCATAGATGGGAAGGGAGGGGAAGACTATTACACGTAAAATAGTTACAAAAAGAGATTACAAAGGGTGTGGGTCTTGCCCAAGAGTGTATCCCTCTCTCTTCCATTGCAGTGGTAAGGGTCATTAGGCCTCAGCTGGATAACCTATCAACCCATCAGAAGGCCATCACACCCAGCACTGTAATCCCTTCATATATGTCATGGCATATTTCATGGCAGTAGGCCTCATTCCTAAAGCTGCCCAGAAAAATCAGTGAGGAAGGAATAAAAAAATAAATTAATCTTGAGACAATTACAGAGGGCACAGAAATCTAACATTATGCAGTATTTTCTTCTTTAAGAGTAGGGATTTATGTGTGATTCAGGTACTCAGATAGCCAGCCTGTATTTTCTGCTAAGTCTGTCAGGATACAATTCATCTATTCAAATAGGGACTCCTACACTACAGAAATCTACATCTGAGCTAGACATCTCGATATCCTTTATAGTAAATGAAAAGAAACAGGAGATTTAAGGAAGCAATTAGTCTCATTCTAAAATAGATGGCTAAATATATCTCAAATGACTCATACCTTAGAAGTGCTTATTTCTCTCCATTAAACATAAAAGAATGACAGAGCTCTTGCTTAGATGTAGACTATAGTTCCACATTCACCTAAAAACATGAAAGATTAACCCTGTCTGTGCTTTTGTTTCTTTAAGTGAGGGTAACTGTATTTCTTAATTTTTAGGAGAATTTTAGGGCATTAGAAGCTGTGAATAGTTCAAAGACTGACTTCTCAGGGGCCAGCTAGCTGTAACAGACACTTATTTCTATAATAGAATTAATAGGAGAATTCTTCTAAGGACAAGTATTTTGAGATTACATATATGTGAGATATTTTCTTCTTAATAATACCTGGCTTCATCCACACATTTTACAAACATCAGTCAGTATTATCTGTATTATGCAGCTGTCTCTTAAAACATAGAATAAGACCAAGTACTAATTTTCTGACTTCATCTTTAATTGCCCAAATAAATCGTCCAGTTCTCCAAAACATTCACTAACTGGTCTTGATGAAAGACTTAAAAGCTTTATTTGGATCTCTTGGTCCTCTCTCATGTATTCTCATTCTTGTCATCTTTGCCCTCCCAGTTTGGGGTCTACTGACTCCTTGCTCCCACCATAGAAAGAGCTGTTGCATTCAACCACTTCTGTCTGAAACTTGAACGAATTACCTCTACTTCCATATTTTTGTATTATATTTTTATAGTACCGAATTACTTCTTTCAAGATTTGGTACTAGCGATCAATTTAAAATTGAGCAAGAGTTACTCCACTGCTGACTGATGGTTCCTTGCTTTCTTAGCAGTAGTATTCTAGTGTTAATTTATCTCATGGTGCCGGGCTAATTTACCTTACAGCACTGATATCTCATTGCTAATCTTTAGCGTTTGGATAAACAAGAAAACAACTTATTCAAAAGCTACGTCATTGTTACAAACAGAAGAGTAATTATTGCACCAGAAGGTCCAGTTAAGAAGCAGGCGTGCCTCAGACAATCACTGATGGTTGATCTCTAGCAAACTAATCCTAACCTCTGCTGAAGAAAGGCATCCACAAACTTTTACCTCTGAAATATAGGTTGCCAGTTTCTGACTTCATCTAAGGAGAAGTGGTGGTTATTGCTTAAACCAAGGAGATCGCTATCAGAAAGCCATTACATTGTTCCAAAGCAGTTCTGTGGTACCTTACACATTAACACTTCCCATAGCATTATGTCTTGCTAATGTCCTGCAGATGGTCCACCTGGAGTGTAAAAGCATCAAGAACATCTTAATGGGCTAAGACAAGCAAATGATGACAATAAAGCTAACTATCTCTTTGCACTTACCCTGGGTGGTACATCTTCTTACAGGTACATATAAATTATGGGTCATTTAAAATACTCTTCATTACAGTTTTTGTTTATGGGTTACTATCGCTTTATAGAAATTGAAATACAGCATTTGTTGTTTGCAATACTAGTATCATATACATATCTCAACCTAAGTGTTGGGAGGCTAATATATTTACTTATAGTAATCTAAGCGCTATGACCAATGATTATACCAGCTGCCAAAGCAAAAAAGAAAAGGGTTGTGAGTTTTCAACTGAAAATAATGCTTATGTTCACTAGATTTGCAAACTGCTCTCTTCAAGCAACATGGCAACCAGTAACACAGTGTCTATATATAACCATAGCAGTAACCCAGTCATTAGACAGCCGCAAACACATTTTTGCACTTGGCCAAAGACCTTTCCATCTTTCCTCCCCCTTTTCCACAAAAGAGGAGCAGCCAGAGCAGAGCAATGCCAGAACCCTTCTTTGAGGGGTGGCCCCACTTTCCAGCATTTACAGGGAGAGAGGAAGGCAGTGCTGAGCCCCACTCAGGGCTCTTGTGCCCCTCAAGCTGGCAGGCACCAAGGCAGCAGTTGAGGTGACGTTGGGCAGCTGCCAGGAGTGGACATGACCTGGAGCTGCTCCAGAAAATCCCACCAGAAGGCTCTCCAAATAGGTGATTTTTGTAAGATGTTTCCTTGTCCTGTTTCACTTTCTCCAGGCACTTGCTATGAGCCTGTAAGTAACTGTGTGAAGAAATTAAATATATAACCAACCTAAAACCCCCTAAGAAAACAACACTTTTGCCTGTGGACCCTCAGGGCGACTGAGGTTCTTGTCCCAGGATACAGCCAGCTCATGAGCATGGCGTTCCTCACACGCCAGCAGAGGCTGATGGTGGGGTGCTCCTTCCCAGTGAGGAGCTGCAGTTATTCCTGTCTTGGAAGAGGAAATAATATGCTGTTGGCTGTGGACTTTGTCATGCAGGTTATCGCTATATGGAATGTTTTGAACTGTTTCAACCAGGAGGACAAACCGGTTAGGAGGTCAAATATGCCTGTTGCTTCTGCATTTGCCTAAGAGAATTTGCAAGACTGTACTTCCCGGGATATATGGATTTAGTTAACTTACCCTGTTCATGGCATCAGATACCATTTCATTCTGCTCTCCAACGCGTAAGTCTTGACTTTTAACAGCAGTCACACACTTGTACACTTCAAATTCTCAAGCTTTTTTCCCCATTATGCTTCTACTTGTTGTGTTTTCATCTGAGCTATTTCCTCACTTTGCCTTAACAAACTATGTCTAGATGAAAGCTTCTCATTTTGGGCATTCAGATCCCTAGGATCTCATGCATTTGCTTTTTTGTCTGCGTGAAAAAAATCTTAACTTTCTCTCACTACTACCTTCAATTAAGATTTTACAGTTAAATGTACTAGTTCCAACAAAGTTTAATCCAGCAGAGCACAGCAGGATTACTGCTTTGTAACATTCCTGTGAGAAAGAGGATATTATTTGAATAGTTCCTCATTACTACATCTGTGGGGAACTGTTGAATATTTCAGACTGCTACCCACCTTTATTTGGACACATTGTCTCATTGTTGTCTATATATTATTACAGGAAAGCAGATACTTCAGATTTGCCATTCATCTCATTGTTGAGTGTCAGATTTCTTCAGAGCTAACAGTGGTTAAATGCCGGCAGTATCCACCTGCTTAGCTTCTAACAACTGTCAGAACATTAACCAGGTCGTCTTTGTAGGTCTTTTATACTAAGAAACTGAATATGGAAAGATGTATTTTGCGGCCCAACTGAGGGAATGGATGACATTTCTCTCTTTTGTGTTGGTAGTATTTTTCTCAATGCTATTCCTTCTTTTTCTTCTTTGTATTATCCTTGCTTTAAAATCCTCTCCAAATTAACAGATTGACGTCTGGTTTGCCACAGTTTTATATCAGTGTCACATAGAACACTTCCAATTACAAACATACATTTCAAAGGTGCAGAAAAATTACCGGGGATCTCAACTTTTCACCTTGATCCAGATCCAACAAAAACTTAGGGTTTGATTACCTTTGAGCGGGAGTGCCTGACCCAGCACCCAGAGCAGAAATCGAAAGTCATGAGTTGGGTGCTGAGGAACCTTATCCAATGCCTGTAAAAATATGTTTCTGTGTTCTCTGAGACAGTCCTGCATCAAAAACGTCACAACTGAAGAATGTAAAGAGTTGAATCAATGTTAACTGTTTCTGCTGGTTCAAATACACACATAAATGAAGTTAAATTCTTCCAACAGTCTTTGTATATAAACCAGGTATTACTGTCTGCATCACTTCAACACTAGGTCAAATAAGGTATAATTTGTCTTTCTGCAGTCAATGCAAACCCTGAATAATCAAAGTACTGTTTTGTATCTGCTCAAAAGAGCTGGTCTGTGTTGTCTTATCTAATCCAAAATATAATCTGTATTGTCAAGTGAATGTGACATCATTGATTTAGACATTGCTAGCAGTGTAGTCTGGGGAGACTCCTGGATCTAACCCGTAAAGACACATTAGGTACTCAGAATTATCTGCAAATCTCACTCCTTTTTGTTGGACAACACAGCTTGGATTTGTCCTACTTGAAGCAACAAATTAGGCAAGGAAGGAATCTTGACTGGTTTTTCCAGGCCTACTGTATAGTCAGTAGAGTAAGACAGGCAGAGGGCACATCACATCTCAGGAGGGCTGAATCATAGTTTGGAGACGCTCTTCCACCTCCCTAAATTGTAGAGAAATTGCAAGGCGTATATATAACTTTGGCCCCTTTTTTTAAGTGCTTACGGTTAAATGCAATGATTTCAGGCTCTGAAGTCTGCCCCTTTTGAATTCCCTCATGCTTCTATGTAGCTGCCAACTCTGAAATATAATCACTTATAATTGAGGAGTATCCTTTTATTATTTTTAAGAAATATCAACAATTTTCTTCCCATAATTATTTAGCCATTATACACAGGGAAATAGATAACTGGGAAACTAAAAACATGCCAAAAATTCACTTGCAGGCAGGGTTTATGTTAATGATGTTGTAATAACGTTGCAAATTACATAATTATTTTTTTAGTATTTATATATGTACAGTAGCTCTACAAGCCACAATGATATAACTTCCTTTGAAGACAGAGAATTTGACAAAACCTTGTGCAGTTAACTCACCTATAAAACTGATGTTCTATTTATGGAATAATACAGACCATTCTCTAGCAATATGTGGTCATGTAAAAAAAAGACCCTATCACACAGACACAGGAGGAGACAGAATAAGGTTGCTATGGGAACCTTAGCTCTAAATGGTCTGGCTTTTGTTGGCTTAAAATCTCAAACATTGTGTTGCATTAATTATGTTTTGGTTGAGCTTCTTTGCACTGAGTATGAAATTTGTTTTGCATGCTGTTTCAGTCTTACATGTACGTATGCAACATTTTTAAAAACAGAATTACATGTGTTAGCTAATACATAAGAGAAGAATGTGCTTTATTACCAAACTGAGTCATGGCATTGAGGAAAATATTCTCAAGAAATAAGGGCAAGATTTTCTTTTTACTCATCTAGCTAAATTTCAGTTAACACTATCCTCCATTATTGAATATGGATCATGGATCCTAATAAACTAACATAGCAGAAGCAGCAGTGGGAGGGGACCAGAACAAAAGGCAGAAATGAGGTGGCAATTGTGGGAGAAATGGGTTGGAGAAGTCTCTGTTGGAAGCATAGAAGGGATTTTGGTATGGAGAGATTAGGTGGAAAGAAGCCGAAAACAGAAACTGAATGAAAGGAGAGCCAGAGGAAAGGATTTTAGGGGAGACTGAGGGAAGGGAAGGGAAGGGAAGGGAAGGGAAGGGAAGAATGAGCAGTGACAGAAGTTGAAGGATTGCATTTAGTGCAGGAGCCACAGGGAGAAACTTGGATAAAGAGATTCTGAAAACAAGGCTGAGTCTGTCTGTTGGGGAGGAGAAAATGGTAGCTGACAGATTGCTGTAAAATAAACTAATTAGGACAGTAATATAACTCAAAATACTCCCAAATTATGAAAATATTGTTAATCAATCCTACAAATGAGAATAGATAGCATATATATTGTTCTAAAGCATCTTAAAATCTTCTGCTGCAGGAAAACAATAAAAATTCATGCAATAAGAAACATTCTACAACACTGAACTTCATAGGACATTTCAAGTGTCACAATGATGATGATTTCGATGATTTTCCTCTTGTAAAATAGGTTGTGGGCAATGAATAAGATTTAATTTTCTTTTCTTTAAATTATATTATCTATTCTTAAGAAGATTATATTTAACTTGCTGAATTTTCCCTAGAATGATTACGATCTTTATTCATCTTTATGGGTGGTACAGAGTCTGGAATTTTTATGATGAAAACTGATACAGCACTTTAAAACTTTTTTATGCTGAAAACCAATATATTTAACTTCTGTACTACCAGGCAGCAAACAGGACAGACATTAGTAATAGGTCAGCTCCACTTTAAATGTCCTCATATGGTAACCATAATTTAAACAGTCTGTTAAAACTTTCACATTGTTTTAGCAACCATAGACCCTAGGTCAAAGTACATATATCTTCAAACTGATGGAAATTGTTTAGTTTTTCTATCTTTATTTTGTTTGAAAATAAAGAAAACAGTACTTGTGATCTAGGTAATTTACATACAAATTTACAGACCCATATATTAAAGTAAGCAAATTTAATCACAAGTTACAGGGTTTTCTCAAAAAGAAATAGAGTTTAATGTTTCCATAATTTTAAAAGGAACATTATCTTTCTTCTGAGCACTAAACAGTCTAAGGAATATGCTTACATATGTTCACAATATGTTTGCAAGCTGATGTGGACCTCAGGCTCCCAGAAAAGACAAATAACTACTGAAGTAACTCTCAAGCATTTTTAGCACAAAAAAGGACAATAAACACAGCCTAAATCACTCCTGTAAAAGTCTGCAGGCCAGTCACAGTTATGTTCGTAGTAGTTAAGATCCCCTTAGCTTTTGATGAAACCAACAGCAATACCACTGATATTTTAATGTGAATGACTGCTCTAGGGGGCTCCAACAATTTGTGACAGGACTCATAGTGGTAACAGCCATTCCCTGACCCCAACTGTCTCTTACCTTCTTGGCCTCTAACTTTTAACAACTACATCTCCTTGAAGAAGAACATGACCTAACGGTACCGATTAGGCATAATACACCAATGGCAACCAGATTCATCTTGTTTTTATACATGCAGCTAATGATAAGGATTATACATGCCTGGAATGAATCAAAGACAGACACATAATGACTGACATCATCATTTATCAAAGAGCATAAAGACTTGGAGAATCTTTAAAGTTGAAACAAATGCTTGTGATAGGCCACTTTACAAATTGGTACAACTTGTTAACAAATACCCCAGATCTCACAAGTCACTGTGAGTTAGAACATCTCCTCCCATTAAGATGTCCTTATACAGTATAACTTTGGGCACACAAGGTAACTCCAATTTCTTTAACCTCCTCTGTCTCAGGGCCCATATTGCTTACATCAATCAAGGTTCTCTACAGACTCCATCAGGGCCACACTGTATGCCGCGAATATTTCTCACATCTTATTTCACATGGTTTATACAGGGGTTAATTGAGTTATCTGTATAATTCTGGAGAAAATTTCATCTTGTCGCAGCCTTCCAAGCACACCTTCTGGCATTTGACAATTAATGCATGTATAAAAGTATTTCATGTGGACTGGTGCTGTTAGGATGTAACTCCATTAAAGAATGTAAATGACATCTTCAAAAATAGCAGTGGACATCCACATCCTTCTAACAGAGGGAAATAATGTCTCAGAAGGCCATTCTCATCTTAAGGAAAAAGATTGAGAAGATCAAAGCACTCTGGACTTCTACACAGATATGAATGTCTTCTTACAGATCTCTGGGACTTGTACTCCAGTCTCCTGAGAATCACTGAAAAGCTCTGATGTCATGCTACAGCTCTTCATTGGAATAGCTGGCATGCAGGATCAATAGGGAGAGAAAGCAGGTGATACTGACTCCAGTAAGATATTAACCACTGTTGTATATGACTTCTTAAAACTGAACCAGGAAATAGGCCGGAAAAATGCACTCTCAGTGTGCTTCCCCTGACAGTCTGAGAGAGCCACTTGATTCTACAGGCTTATCTACATAGGTTTATCCTAGCTGTAATTCTACCATTATTTTCACTTCCAGACCACAAATGGTGCAAACACCTAACAAGGGGTTAAGGAGAGGATTAGAATTAAAAGAAATTACCTAAACCAGCAAGATGATATGCAGCAAAGAAACGTAGAAAATGAGACATTTTAGATGGAGAAATCAAATGAAATAATACAAATTGAGGTACAGCTGCTAGGGAACAACACTACAGAAAAGGACTGAGGATTGATACTGGCTTACAGATTGACCATGATCTGTGGTTTTGCCAAAAAATATTTAAAAATATATTTAAGGAATTGCAGTATGTCAGAAATAGAAGACAGTCATTCCACTTTACTCAGTTTTGGAGAGAGCTACATTAGTACTGCATTCTGTTTTGAATGCCCCACCTTTAAATACAGACAAGTTGAAGAGACTCCAGGGAGATTGAAAATAATAAATGAAAGAAGACTGAAGGACCTGTAGAAGAGAAAAGGCTGAGATACACAACAGCAATCTCACAGTATAGAGAGGTTACTAAAAAGTGCACAGTGAATTCCAGCTGAAGAAGAAGAAACCTATTTCTAGAAAAGATTGTTCAGGTTAATATGGACACCCTCCCTACTCCCCCCATTCTAGCATACTATCTGTGGAGCCTGAAGATCAGTCTTAAACTGGACTTTTAAAGGCATATACTAGTGACATTTTAAGTCGTAACTCTAGGCAGAAGGACAAATGAAATTATCCCTTTACCTGTTTCAAATCCTGTATTATGTGGATTCCACTATTTGCAGTATGGTTATTGCTACATATGCTTTAACTGGCTCCACTTCCCAGACGAGACAGAGCACACTACAGTACTTAACCAGTACAGTGCACTGACAGGATCACATCCACCTTCATAGTCCAGATCTCTGATCTCCTATGTACCAAGAAAGATCTCTGATCTCCTATGTATCAGGAAACAGGTTTCAGAAGTTCTTCTGATTAGAAGGGGAATTTACGAGGAACAAACTTGGTGTCTTCGCCAGCAGTAGGGGAGTAAGTCATGAAAATTGAGAACAGGGAGGATGCTGTGATTTTTTTACCTCTGCTTTCATTATGATTGCTACAAACCCATGGGTCATGTTCATAGGTATGAAAATTTGACCGTTTTCTTTGCTTTGGAATGTATTTTTGTTTGTACGTGTACAGGTTAATATTTACCACTGTATGAGCCCTTGGTGTAGTTTGTTTTTAGAAACATGATTCCAATACATACAAAAGTTTCCCATTTGAAACATTTAACAACTTTTGCTAAAAGATTGCCTTAATTGCTTTGAAGCACAAATATTCTTAAAGCTCTAGATAAATAACCATCTAATGGAACAGACAGGAAGGGAAAAGGTGATCCTCCTGCAAGAGGTGTGAGGCTACTGAAGCAGTATCAATTAGATATTTTCTGTTTATTACATGCATTTCTTTAAACAAGCCTTCTCTGGTAACATAAAGTTCTTTAAGCTAATGGTTATTGACATACAATCGCCAAAGATTTCAGCTACAAAAGTCCCTTTCTAATGTGAAAGAGACCATTTTAAAAAAAGGCCATCTGCAAGTTCGTTTAGCTGGCAATTAAGAACCTGTATTTCTCTCCACATGTGATCATGAGAATGACTTCTGTATAACTTCATACAAAAGAAGTTTCAGTATCTATCAAATGTGTTTAAACATACTTTGGAAGTTGACGTAAGACATATTTCCCATTGATTTGAAAAGCAAGAGATTAGAGACAGGATCTGACCCTGTACATAAATGCATAGTATGTTTTGTATGCTGGATGTTTTTGGATGCCTAACATGCCTTAAGTAACAGTCTGAGTCTTGCTGTGCTTTTGTTATTTATGCTTAACTTTTATTGTAGTAAAAATTTCTATTATTTTATTTTCCTCATTACATAGTCTTTGATTTTAGCATTTCAAGCTGTAGATACATTTTTTTATATCTTTTTGTTAGTAGATGAAAGACTATTGTGATTATGCCATACTATTTATGAAGACAAATGAAACATTTTCTATTTTTCCTTCTTTAAATCAGTTAGAACTTCTGCTCTTATCAGTAAAATAATGAAAGAGTTATACTGAAAGACAAAGAAAAAATTTATGCTGTTGCCTAATCTGAAAGTTGGAACACAATCAATAAATGTATTTCATAAGTCTGTAGGCAAAAACATATTTCCCTTAGAGCATCACCATAAAAATACTAGAGAGAAATAAAAGTTTATTTCAGATAAACAACAGTGTTGCTACAGAAAGCTTATAGAAAATATGATAAAGTGAGTTATATATTTTGAATACACACTGGAAAGTATATTCTATATATCTTAAATCTAATGTATTTTTCTTGAGCCTTTTATATGCTCCCCTTTTAACACTTAGAAAACTATCAACATTTTAGGTTTTGTTAAAGATAGATTTAGCCTCAAAGATTTAATGTACATTTACCCTATGTACATCACTAGGGAATATTTAAAATACATAAGATTATTCCCTATTTTTCCAATAGAATGTTTTATATTCGATTTATAACTGGCTATTTCTTCTAAAGCATCATTTCATGCATATATTTGAAATCATTCTCTCTCATGATCATAATTATTCTTCTATTTAGGAGAGGTATATGATGTAATGGTTCTAGACTGTGCAACAAAATCTCTAAGTTTTTTTTCTCTATAAAAAATGACCTCCCAAGATGTAGCCTAACCCTGCAAAAAGAAATGTTTATTTCCAAAAGTAATATCTAATGCTATGTTATGGATAACAATGTTGACATATCCCTCAATCACTCTTTTATACCTATATATCTCACTTTGATGTTTAATTAGTCGTTATGTTTTTTAGCCCAACACAGTTGTTTTATCTCACTGTCCAGTAAGAGAACTTGCAGATTTAAAGCAAAACTGTTTCTCTTTGAATAGTTCTAATGCAGTAATGACCAAATGCAAAAGATACTTAAACAACAGCCACAGCAATGAATAATGGCCATTTTAAATTTCAAAATGTTTATAACAGTAGCAAAAACCTAATAGGTATTGGTTTATTATGGTTACCTTCCAACAGCAGTGTTGAGCTTTGAGGTAAGTTGATCAGATTCCAAAAACAGGTCTCCTTCAAGGAAGGAGTTGAGAAAACAATTTAGACAAAGCCCCAATGATCTTAAGCAGTTCTTGTTATTTACTACCTACTTGACAATCTATCTTTGATACCACAATTAAACAAAAAAAACTTTTCCACATCCTGATGTATCACCGCAAGCCCTAGCGGACGAATGGAACTCTTCCCTTTGGGAACATTCCTGAAGAGCTACCTACACTACGTCAGCTATCCTGGAATAATATGAGGTAAAAAAACTCCTAAAATTAAAGCAATAACTTTAATAACAAGATATTGTAGGGCAAGAAATAAATCTGATTTTGCAGAGGAAAAAACTAGGCAGCAGGGCATGATGACAGCAATAAAACAGTTACTTTTTTAAAACTGAGAATACAGACTGTGTTTCATTAATATGTTCAAGGAACAATTCAAACAACAACAATGGAAAACAGTGAAAATTAACTTCAGCCCAGAACCCTTACTTCCTGAAAGATGGGACTGTTAAATATAAGTTATTTATAGTCTATAGAGCAGGTTCATGGGTTGTAAATAACAAAAAAATATTCAAGGTGCCTATAAATTCTCTCAAATGTCTATATACAGTTTATATACCAGTAAAGAAAACTAAGAAATGTACACTACCACAACAGAAGCTCCAAAACTGCAATCTGAGTTCCATTTTATTCTTTAAGTAAGGAACTAGTGTTTCTAAGGAATAGCTACCCCCATTTTGTTGGCTAACCTTACAGAAACATAGAGGAAACAAGAAGTAACTGGAAAGAATCAGAAATACAAAGAAAAAAATAAATACTTTTCAGTTTCTGTAAAGTATTTTCAGTACTGAATCATCTAAGCCACATTCATTAATAATAACTTTTTCATTGTGGGAAGGAAATAAAAAGATTTCTAACGTGAGACAAAAATTCTTCATCACTGCCTAATGAAGTAATCAGCTTTCCACCCTACACAGAGCTGCGCCAACAGAGCTGTGCACAGGCAAGTGTTTGTAAATTCTGGATCTTACACTGTGGCCTGTGATTGTCGACTACCTACAGTGGGACTAGTCAACTTCAAGAGGATGCTAAAGGCCAGGAAGCAATGATCTGATGCATGTCTTCCCTGGGCTCTTATTCTGCAAACATAATTAAATTTTTCCTTCAGAAGAGAAAGAAAACTCAGTAAATTCTCTATGATTTCCCTCAGCAGGAAGGAGAATACCAATTTTCTCTTTCTCATTGTTCATTCTGTTACTTATACATGAAGAAAATCCTCCGGTTCCAAGGAAAGTTAAGAGGATTTGAAAAGATTTTATAAGACTTGAGTGCTCTCGGTATTGCATTCCCTCACAAATACTTTTCAAATGAAAAAACAAACCACTGTAAGGCTGGGAATAGACTACTAATAAAAGTTTAATTAGTAAGAGTTTTGACTACATTCTATCCTCTTGCATCCTTAAAGAGCTTCAAAATAAAGGAAAAAAGAACAGTGCAATGTGATGCAATTTTGGGCAGCTCTTTTCCATAAAAAAGTGTATGTTAAATTATCAACCAAAAAGTCTAAAATCAATCATGCATCTAGATTGATAGTGTATTTCCTTATCCTTTCTACTTTAAAAGGATATTTAAATCCATACTGCACCTCAGTTCACTAAAACTCTGAAGCTGTATTTGATACCTTGATCAATAAGTCTACTACTGTGCACCAAACATTTATTCAAATAATTCATAATCATAACTCCTAATCCTTAGTTTTTAAAAAATTGCATAGAATTGCATAGACCTGGATCAGTCTAGTCTCAACTGTCAATAAGAATTTCTTTTTGTGGAGTAATGCTGTAACCTTGGCAGTAAACCCTCGAACTGGACAATGTCCTTCTGAGATACGATAGGGTATTTTTGAAAATTAGATCCTAAATTTCCTTTTTTTTTTTTTTTTTTTTTTAACTATTAGGTTTCTATTGAACATATGATTTTCTGGCTTCTCTGTAATTAGCTGGGACCGATTCCTCCTAATCGTTTCTTGTTAATGTCATTACTAATGAAACAAGGATAGTTTGTGATCTCTCTTTCAGGAAGCCTTTTTTTTCCTAAGGAGATTTTGAAGACTGAGATTCGTAGGTTTGCCAGCACTGTTCGAGCTTTTGGGATTCTTTCTAATTGCTTGCTAGCTCTGGTGGTGTGACGTAGCACTTGGGGAGCGTTCTGACACCTCCTGTGGTCTTCCAGACCGCCTTTTGCCTCTCGATTGCACAAAAAGTGAGCACTCTTAAAAGTATTTTGAACACACTTGGCTTATGAATATGGTTGGTATCAACACAGTACATTCGGGAAGAAAAATAACAAATTTAGAAGACTTAAAGGAAAACAATTTTCCTCTTTCTAGCCTTTAATCTTCATATGCACTAGGCGCTTTAAATTACCTAATTTAGGACTTCAGTCTACAAACTCTTCAGTTCAAGCATTTTTGGAAGCTCAGTTTTCAGGCATTAGTAATGTTAGGAACTAGGTACCTTAGACATTAAAATTCCCCAATTCTGCAGTAAAGTGGAGGGAAGGGGGAGTCAGCAGAATCCCAGATTAAAGAACCTGATGAAGAAAGGAGTATTTGGTTTTCCCGAGTTGTACACTATCATAAACTATCTTATAGTTTTTAAAGGATGCATGTGTTTTGTATTTCTGCTACATGGGAAAGCTTTTTAAAACGTAAAACCTTACAGGCTGAAAGTCATATGTACCTGAGGCCATGACTTGCAATTTCACTTTAGTTGGTTTAGCAACGCTGTACGTTTTGCAAAATCCAACTTTTGGATTTAAATATGCCGTGATCAGGCCACAGAAGATTTTAAGATTTGATAGGAATCTTTGATCCTTACGAAGACCTTTTCCCCCGAGCTTGAGCGAGGTGAGAGGCGCGGGCCTCAGCACTCCGCAATGGACTCCCGCACTCCTCTAACTTCATTCATCTTATCCGAGCCACCTCCTCGTCTCCCAAAAGCTGCTGCCTCCAGGCTGATCGAGGAGGGAGCGGGAGAGCCCGAGGTATTGCGGGGCGCAGCGCTGCTGCGGCCATTTTATCGTCCCGGGGCCGGGGAAGCCGGCGGCCCCCGCGGCGGGAGAGCCGCAGGTCCGGGCAGGAAAGCGCCGTTCCCGGAGGAAGGGCCGGCCGCGCGGCGCGCTCCGTCCCCTCGCCCTCCCCGCATTCTCGGCGGCGCGTGCGGCGGAGTCCGGCCAGGCCCGCCTGCCCCAACGAGCGCCAACAGCGGCCACCGCGCCGGGCCCGGCTGCAGCCGCTCGGGGGTGCCGGCGGCGGGCGCGCTGAGGGAGGAGCGGGCGCGCTGCCGCCGCTTCCTCCTGCGCGGGGGCCGGAAGGCAGCGCGGCCCGGCAGCGGCAGAGGGCCGGGCCTCGGCGGTAGTGCCGCCGTTGCGGGTCAGCCATCCAGCCTTCCGCAGTGGGG
Organism: Corvus hawaiiensis; assembly: GCF_020740725.1. Classification (NCBI taxonomy): domain Eukaryota; kingdom Metazoa; phylum Chordata; class Aves; order Passeriformes; family Corvidae; genus Corvus; species Corvus hawaiiensis. The sequence continues at coordinate 32,978,804 of NC_063215.1, forward strand.
GCGGGCAGGCCGGGGGAAGGGCCGGGCCCCGCCGCCGCGCTGGGCGATGGAGTGAGGGAGCGCTGCGCGGCAGCGGGAAGATGGCCGGTGGCGGCGGCGGCGGCTGCAGAGACAGCTTGTTTCTGGAAGGTGCGTGCATGGCTGTGCCGGGGAAATGTGGCCCCTGAGCTGCGTTTCCCTTTTGGCGACCAGTAAAGGGGCACGGCACAAACTGGGGAATGGGGGAGGCGGGCGTGTGAGTTCATATGGGGGTGGGGGTAATGGGTCCCCTTTGGGTGCGACGACAATAAGAGGTGGTTTCGTGGTGGGGGAAGGGTGGGTGCCGTGGTTAGGTCTGGTGAAAAGAGACCTGCTTTTGAGGGAGGGCTTAAGTGAGGGCGATTTGGTTCTTTTTTTTTTTTTTTTTTTTTTTTTTTTTTTTTTTTTTTTTTTTTTTCCCCCCCCCCACCTTCTTTCTTTCTTTTACTGTTCCGAGGGGTTGGGAGTGCGGTGTTTCTTTCCTTTGTCGGGGCAGCGCCGAGAGCAGCCCGGGCTTGGTGCAGCGGCAGGACTCAGTCGTGGCCCGGCGCGCGGTGGGCTGGGGGCGCCGGGCAGGGTTAGCGCTGGGTGAGAGGGGAGGCCAGGGCTGCATTGCCCTGCCCTCAGTCCGCTCCCAGGCTCCGGCCTAGCCCGTATTCTTTGGCCCCACCATAAAATGAGTCTTCGCCTGCTCCTAAAAGGCTCCTTTAAAGGTTTGGGACTGAGTTTAATTTTGGGAGGGGGATAATGCTTATAATTGTGATACGAAGGTGATGATGAATCTTATTACCAGCGTTTGAAAAAAACCTTTTGCGTTTATAAAGCCCTGACTTTTTTTTTTTTTTTTTTAATACGGGTTTGGTGTTTTGAGGTTTTTTTTTTCACTATAAAGCTCTTAATTATAATGGAAAAAGCCTCCTGAAATTGGAATATTTTTAAACTGTTGAGCCTTTACAGTTTCATTGATACATCAAAAAATGTACTACTGTAATCTTGCAAAATTGCTATAAGCATGTGTCCTGATGGCATAGGCCAGCAGCCTACTAAATTCTGCCAAATTACCATGATGATAACAAAGAAAAATTAATGAAATTATGTACTCATAAGCAGAGTTTTTCAAGTCAGGGATAAGTTTGGCATTGGAGATTTGCAGTACCTGTATTGCACAGAACATAAGGTCTTGCAGATTTTCTTTTGCTGCAGGATGTTGGATATTGGCTTTTTATTACTAGATGTTCTGGAATAGATGTACTGTGCGAACAAAATACTGCTTGTTGTTTTGAATAATTAATCTGGAATTCTGATGTTCAGAAACTCTGGTTAATAACAGCTGTCATGTTACCTCCCTTACACCTTTAAAGGATTTGGTGATGAAATGCAGACACTCCCATTTTTTTCCTGAATTCTCCACAGCCTAAGTGAGTTTTGTGCGGACAGCTAAAAGCGTCAAGGTGATGACTAGTCACTGTCTTCTGTGTCCATCTTGAGTACTTACTGGCTGGACAGGTGGCTAAGAAAAGACGGATTTTATATGCAATATCCACACTTTTTTTGCTTACAAATTCTCTTTCCAACAGCAGGAGCAACATAACACTGGATAGCATCTCCATTTGAAGCTTCAGTGTTCCACGATGGGTGAACTGAGTTACCAGCTGGTTTTGTATTTCCCCGTTGTTTGGGGACACGTTCATTTTAGGACTGATGATGTGGTAGAAACCCTAAGAATATGCAGCCACGTGTGAAGAAAATCTAGTGTAGATGGTGGTTACAAAAATTTATGGGGGTGGCCCAAGTCCAAATGGGACAGTCATACTGGGGCAGATTTAGTAAGAGCTGGTAAAATCTGTACTGATTTGAAGCAAAGGGGAAAGGCTTTCATATGTTATTTGATAGGTACTTACTAGAAATGTTTATAGAAAAAAGTACAGGTATAGAATATCTATAAATACATACATACATAATTGAGGTTTTTTGTAATCTGGAAAGGTAGCATATTGTATCAACCTAATATGTTAGAACCACTGTTATCCAAAAACTAGACAAGCACGAGAATGCCAGATTTGTGAAACAAGTATAATGGGGAAAAAAAAGGGGATGAAAGTGTGTAGAGTAGGAAATATGGCAACTTCTATTGCTGGATGATGGTTATTAATCCATGAGCCTAGAGCTGTATTTATAATTTTCTGAGAGTGTATATTTTGTGGAGTCCTTTAAAGGCTGTTAAGCAACAACCAAAAATTGTTTACCTGATGTTTCCAGAAGTGTTTTCTTAAAGACTGGCAAAGGGGCGGGCCAGGACTCCCTGTCCATCCCTGCCTTAAATGTGCAGAATGGAAGAAGTCTGGGTGAAGTGGATGTTAGATCTATCACCAGTTAAACTCAGTCTAAGGGATACTGTGCTGGTTAAATATGTACCTTCATATGTGTGTGTGTGTGTGTTTACATACATGTACACAGATATTTCTGGTGCTCTCCTGTTTATGTTGACTATCAGTCAGACTTAAGATAAATGTAGAGTTAAGTGAAATAAATTGCTTTTCCATATGATAGTTGTTCAGAATTTTGGTTTTGGTTCCACATGTCCAGTGAGATACTGCTTTTCTTTCATTTAGTGTAACAGATGTTGCTGTGAAGAAATAATGTCTGTCATTCTACTGTAAAAGTGCTTCCTCTTAATATTTTTATTATTCTATTCTGCAGTGAAAACAAAATGATCTTTCTGGAAGGGTGTTCCTTGAATGATTGATTTGTTGCTGAATAATACCATTCTTGAACATAGTGGTTCATACTAGTGCATGTTTTTTGTCCAGTTCTGTATATCTAATGTGCATAATTTTTTGTTCTGTATTGTATAGACTGTTTAATGGAAATGTGGAAAAGATCCCTAGGACTATAATGGACTCTTTAAAGCTACATTTGTTACCATTCTGAAGCAGTGCTAATAGTGATCACATACACGTGGATATACAGGGCCTACATGATTACTTCACTTGCAGTGGCAGGACTGTTAGAAGTATGAAAAGTACTCTATTTTTGTTATTTAATCTAGATGCAAGTGAAATTACTAAAACTGTTCTGAACTTGCTTTTTTACACTGCTGTTTCAAAGTTATGGCCAAATATGCAGAAATTCACACTAACAAAGTAATTCTCTTACATGGGAATTCTTTCCTGATGTGGAGGAGGAGAAGTTTAGTGATTAGAGATTTCTGTCTGGAGAAGTTCCTGTGTTTCTTAATTGATAGTCACACTTAAAATATAAAAAATTACAGGCAAATTCATTTGGATTTAAAGTAGGAGGCATGTTAAACATGTGGGAATGGACAGTACTGTTGATCATTACCCTGGAGAAAAATTGTGGGAACTCTTGTTTTCTGCCTCCTTCACTATTACTGAATTGCAAGGAAATTGTATTCCTCTTTTCCAGCACAAAATTTAACGTTTGCCTATGTTTATGCAGTAGATAATAGGTAAACTTTAAAATATTTTCCAGAAGAAGGGAGAAATGTATTATTCTTTCCTATTTTCTTATTTCAGCCTCCTGTTGATTACAGTAGTGATACTGGGAACCAGTATTGAATTTTCATTTTGAGGATCTCCTTTCTAAGGAACGTTGCCAGTCCCTAGCTTCAGACTTGTTGAGGTATTGCAGTGCAGTCCTGACAGGAATTTGCTCGATTTTCATTCCTATTTCTTGGCTACAGGTTTCCTAATAACAATAGAGAAAACTATCTGAACTACCCGTTAGCAGCAGCAGTATAAACTTCACAGTTGTCTGCCAGAGGACACCAGAAGACTGCTTTGTTCTTTCAGTTCACATGTAAAGAATTGTCTTCACTAAAGCAGGAGTTGTAGACTTAAATATTTTCTTCAAGGTAGCTGAGATTCTGGGGTGGTACAGAAACGTACAGCTTTTGTGTATTAGTTTAGAGTTAACAGATTTACCTTTTGAAGTGGTGGTCAGCCTCTCCTCTCTTTTTTTGTTTCTGTTTTTAATCATACTGAGAAATCTCTGACTGGAGTAATACGAATTAGGGGGGTAGAGTGGAGTTTATATGCAGGTAGAACACTTGAGTGTTCTCTACCTGCCAGACTTTTCTACCTGCAAGACTCTTATATTTATTTTTCTCTTAACAGTGAAATTTAATTATTAATTGTTGTAGTTGTCTCTAATCAGTCTCTGGTGCTTTGTTTGTGATCTAATGGAGATTACGATTAGCTTGAAAGTGTGGGGAAGAGTTGTTTCAAGTATCATTGATCTTCTGTGTCTATCTGAACTCCTGCTTAATCCTGTTGAATTCTTTGGTTTGCATCTGTCCCATCAATGTCCAGGCAGGTTCCGTTTCTTCTGTTTTTCTTAGGAGTGTTTTTTATGAGAAAGTGCGAAGTTTGTGACATGGCTTGTTCATATGTCCCAGTCCTTTGATGCATTCAGAATTTTTTTTCCAGCACTGCACATGTATCTTCTTAGACTTGAAGAACGTCCAGCTGTCCTTTCCAGTGGCTTTGAGAATAGGAAACCTTGTTACTGACTTCAATTACAGGTTATTTTCTATGAATGAAACTCATTTGTTGAGGACTATTCCTCAACGAAGTCAAACTGAAAACATTTCTTACTGTCTTATTTTTTATACATGCCTGACTAACTTGGGTGATGGGTGGCATGAAATATTAAGAAAGACAGGGTGCTTCTTAAAGCATGTAGAAAGATACTAAATATAAACCTAATTTATCTTTTACTGCTCTATAACATGTGTTGCAATATGCTTGGGAGCACATTCTAAGGTAAAAGCCTGTTCTCCAGTCCTCTTTCACATCATCATTTTCTTAATTTTGAGACATAGGATTCTAGGAGCTCAGGCTTGTCCTGAGCTTTCTGAAGTGTAAAGGATCTGAGTGCAACTTTCTGGTTTTCATTGTGGAGGCATTTGTTATTTGGTAGTTTTTCCTGACCAACTACTACTGTATTAAGTTTTCACAAAGTGGGACATAAAAGCTCCTGGCGTAAGAGTAACTGTCTTGTTTGGGATGCCTCATCCACTATTTTTTGGCACTTGGATTTGGTAGTAAAGCACTACTCTTTCTTCAGAAAAAGTACAGAATTTCTAGTGGTTTTTAGTGGCAAAAAAAAAAATTAAATGAGAATGTTCCTAAAAGAGAACACTTACCCTCTTACACTCTTCTTTATGTAAGTATAAATAAAAAAAGTAAAAGTAATAACAAAAATAGTAACATTCATATGTGGTTTGATAGCAAACATTAAACCAACAGTTAGCAGAAGTCATGCTTGCACAGATATGAGCCTGTTAAGATATTTCAGCCTTTTCCTTCTTGTTTTATGTACGAGGATAAAATAGATTATTTATTTTAATGGTTTCAACAGCAAGTTTGGCTTTTATTACTGTTGTTCCTGGAAGACTGTACATGGATTTTGGTGCAGTATCAGAATTCACCTAGTCTGTAGTTTTAACTTTGTCTCGTATTTGATGTAACTGAGGAGCATCAAGGTGTTTTGTGCTGTAGCAGATATCCTATAATGTGAGACTAACCATCAAATGTGAGAGTAACCACCAAACTTGTCACTTTTAAATATTGCTTTATAAGAATATGAAGGTTTTTTGAGTCACCTCATAATTTTGCGTCCTTCCATCCCAGTAATAGGATCACCTATTTCCAACCTGCCTGCCATAGGCAGGGACACCTTCCACTAGACCAGATTGTTGAAGGCCCCATCTAATCTGGCCTTGAACACTTCCAGAGTTGGTGCATCCACAACCCCCTTGGGCAACCTGTTCCAGTGCCTCACCGCCCTTAATGTCCTTGGCTGGTGCTTTATTACAAGTCACAAACACGGGTAGCATAACTTTTATTTTTCCAGAACTTAAACCCTTTTATTTGCAGAGGTGTAAAGATCTCACAGGTACAAATACAGAAGTTCTGTGAAACTTGCTCACTCCATTAAGCAGAGAAGTCAAAATTAGTGTCCATGAAGCGAAGGTTTCAGTGTTGCCTGAGCATGATTCAGTTTGCTGCTCACTGGTGTTCTTTCAGTGGCTGAGGAATCAAGGGGTCAGAGCAGTGAGAGGACTTCAGGCACAGGACAGCATATGCATTCATCTGTGTGTTGCCAAGGAAGGAGTGGAAGAGTGTGCAGGATAGGTGCTGCAGGAGGCTGAGAAAACACATAGAAATGGAGCTGTTGTGGTGGAGCATAGTGTAGAGATAACAGGAGCAAATTACGGTTTTGGAGAAAAAGGACAAATGTAATTCTTCTTTTAACTTGGTTATTCTAAAAGGCACTTGCATTGGAGGTGAGGGGAGCACATTTGTTAAGTTCCTTTCTTTTGGCCCATGTTTTGGCACTTGGTTTCAGTTTGGAGGTTTTTTTAAGGTAGGGATATTTTTTCATAGGTTAAAATCTGTCTAATGCTCTGGACTTACTTTCTATGAAGAAAATTTAAGCATTAGTAAAATATTACTGTTTTTATACATGGTATAGAATTTAATTTGTTGGCAGCTTCATCTTACACATATAATTTTTAAAAGCATTTGTTCTTAACTTACTGTTTCTGTGTTCAGCAGCCTAGCATACCTAATATTTTCAGGTTAAACTGACCTTAAGCTGTAGTAAAGTCTGTAATTGGTGTCTGAATGTCATGTTAGTGGGTGCGACTCCATTCTGGAAGCAGATCTGCATGTACTCTCCACCACCCTGGAGACTTACCACTTTCTTGCCAGAGAGATTGAACTTGCTCTGTTCTATCTTGCCAGGTTGGCCCTTTGCCAAACCTCTGTTGAATTTGCTCACTGAAGGGTAACTGGTAGATGCAGGACAATGGCTTGGATTGGAGAGAACATACAGCCTCTACATTTGAGAAGAATAGAACATTCCCTCTTTCATCTCTGCCTGGTGATCTGTTAAGTCAGGCTAAGGTGTAATACATAACTTAAACTTCGTAATGGGTATTTTAGTGTAAGAGCAGCTTTATTCTGCGCAAGGAAACACAATTATTTTAAATAGCAGGTTACCTTCTGCGAAGAACGAGATTATAGTGAAGGCTGGAGACTGAAGGGAATAAATTAACGGGCTGTGGTTATTCTTCCCAGGTTGATCAGCAGGCCTTTAAAAAGTTTTTGTTAACAGACAAGGGCTGTAAGCACTGCATGAGGCAAGGAAACACTTCTGCGTGTGTGTCCCAGTAATTCCTATAAAAGAAGAATTTGAAAGACTTTGTGGTATCTTTCTCTGATTTATTCTTGAGACATTATAGATAAAGAATAGTGATGATTCAGAAACTCTGTGTTAAGCCCCCCCTGGCTTTTTGTTTGTTTGTTTTCAGACCATATGAGCTGTAACAAAGTCTCCCTGCTCATATCTCCCTGAGATTCTGTTTGTTTGTTTATTTTTATTGTAAGACTTCCCACAACAATGTTTTAGGAACGAAAAATACCAGTAATATTCTGCTGGTGTGGTAAAACATATTACTATGTGACATGATTAATAATATGTAATCTTAGAAATTTATGTCTGTAAGAAACAGCTGCAAAATATTTGTTATTTTTATGAGTGTGTTTTTATTCAATGCCATACACTTGTTTCATTTGTATAAAATTCATTCTGCTGATGTATTTTTATTAATGTCAGGGGATATAATGTTGTATTCCTTTGACATGTCCAATTTTTATGGCTCATTTAGCAAAATATGAATATCCTGCTGATGACAGAATTTAATACGACAGTCTAACAGAAAGATTATTCAAGACCCCATTAGATGAGAATTTGAACTATGCAGTAGACGTTAGGTTTCATATTTACAATTGCCTTTGTAATTTCTGAGGCTCACTTCTAGAAACATTTACTGGAGTTTGTTGTAATTTTATTTCTACCAAGGCTTACTGCTTAAGGGACAATTTAAGGATCCTTTACAACTGGGAGTAAACTTTCAAAAGTGGACTTCAGGACTGCTCTGGCCCAGGTTATTGCAATTGCATATACCTCTCACTGGGACAGTAAAGCTTCAATGGAGATTTAATAGTTCTGCCATAAGGCAAATATGTTATAGCTGAATCTTTACTTGATAAATACTACAAGAAACTATCTGTCATTGATAAAGTAAAATGTTCTTTATCATGTAGCAAAGCCTATGTTACATGTAAAAGGCGTCACTCATTAGGTGGAAGAAAGAACTTAAAGATCAAGGTAAGCAGGAGTTTCATGTTTGGATGGATGCAGCTGAACCTCATCTCTGGTTGCAGGATGGTCGCTTAACAAGTGTGATATTTTGATTTAGCTGTCTTTTGAGTGCTGTTTCTTGAAAAGTTGTTTTATAACTAGGTTCAGTTAGCAAGCTGGCATGTCTTACTAAAAATTAGTCGATTGACAGTACTTCACTTTTGCTGTTTTTATGAGTAATTACTGAGAAAATGTTTGTTTTTCATGGGATGTTAAAGTGATTTTTTAGCTTTTTAAAAAATAAAGCCTGCTTAATGGATGTTAGTATACTGTGACATAGTTAGCAGTTGTCAGCGTTCCTTAAACTCGTTGTTAGGTCTGGGGAAGTTTGGTACTTCCATTGCAAAGACTTCAGTGCTCTTAGTGCAGTCTGTAGTTGCATTATTTCATACCTTGCTGCATTGATGATTGCTAATTGCAAAGGGAGTTAAGCTATATAGTGTATCTAGTCTGAGCAGAAGGCTGTTGCCTATATTTGTGTTGGATTTCTCTGATTTTTTTTTTTTTAACAGACATAATGTGCATAGATTTTAACTGTGTGTGCATTTGCAGAGTCATAGCAAGACCCTGTGTGTGGGGCCATGCTGTATGGCCACACAAGGAATTGTGCCAGCAGTTGACAACACACCCAGGCCCACTGCTGGGTGCTGCTCAGAGGGACAGAGCTGCTGCCCCTCCCAGAGACAGCGCTCACAGCTGTGCTGGAATAAATACTGGCACTTCACTGGCTTCATGGCAAGTTGGCTGAAGGAGCTGAACTGACAGAAAACTAGTCCTTGGGGTGGGGAGAAGTGTTGGTGAAGCTAGTCTGTTACTTTTCAGCCATATCAGAAATCCAATTGAGCTGACTGCTGCCTTGTATGGGTAGGAAAGCGTGCCAGTGTCTCTAAGAATAGGAGAAAACCCCAGGTATTTAGCCTTTACAGAAAGGCAAATGGAAATATTTTTCTCACCACTTAGTTTAACTAACTCTTTCATCATACTTTCCCTACTCAATTTTTTTCTGAAATGTACTTTTTTCATGTGACCAAATTTTTGAGGTTTTTTAATTGAGGTTGTTGATAATTTTCTTTGTATACTTTTTTTGCTGTCCATTTCATGTGAATTTTGAACAATTGACAACATCAAAGAGGTGTCTTGCTTTTTTTTCTGCTTTAATTACATTTAGAGTTTCTTCTTACAGAAGAAACATTTCTTGTGGAAGTGTTCAAGGCCAGGCTGGATGGGGCTCTGAGCAACCTGGTCCAGTGGAAGGTCTCCCCCCTGCTCATGGTGGCAGGGCTGGAACTAGATGATCTTTAAGGTCCCTTCCAACCAAAACCATTCTGAGTATGATTCTTCTGTCCTGCAGATGCAAGTTAAGTTCTTGCAGAGATTGTGGAACCTTTCTGGAGTTTTAATTTCTGTATGTTTTTACAAAGGGGATAGTATCTATCTGACATCATCTATGAAACTTTACAGGATAAATCCAGAAGTATTAAGTAGTATAAGTTCTTTTTTCCTTCTTCCTTTTGGTATGTAGATACAGTGCTTTATTTTAGCCTGGTGTTCCAATTACTGCAGCAAGCGTGGAAACCTTCTCGAAGTGTCAGTTGCCTAATTTCCAGGTAGTTTGGCTGGGTTATTAATCTTACTCTGTATGTAACTGCCTTTCAGCACTTTCTTAAAATAGATTGCTGTTGTTTAGTGCTTCTGTATTCTCAGTTGCACAAGCTTAGGTTTTATATGAAGATGGATCCCATGGTGCATAACGAAGTGTGCAAATCACATGCATAATACACTATAAAGTTTCCTGCTGTGTTTTGCTCATCTTCTAAAACTGTTCCAGTGTTCAGAATTTGAGATCATGTGTGATTAACATCGCATACTGATTTACCACAGAAATTGTATTCTGGAATTCTTGTTCAACTCTCATCTTCCTTGAAATGGCTTGTGAGCTTTATATTTTTTTTTGGATTTTGAGAGTAAATTGGCAATTCAGAAATTGCTCTTAGCCTAACCTCACCTTTTATTCCCTATTTTAATCTATAAAATAGGAAGATATTATATGTTATAAAATCTCTCTTAGACTTACCTTTCCTATAAAAACAACAAAACTTTCTTCCTAATTTCTGAATTTTTGATATATCTCCAGTCTAGCAATAGAGGTCTTAGGTAAGTAAAGAATTCATGATGCTGGAGATGAAAAAATTACTTTTTTGTTTATTTGTTTCTCCTTTTTTCCCTGTTTATTGTTGGTTCCTGTTTTTGGTGTTACTCAAATTATTTTACTTGTGTGGAGAGTTTGAGTGGGTGTCAGACTTACTTAGAGAGGGAAAAGAAGAAAAGTGACTGAGCTACTTCTTTTTGGAAGTTTTTGTGATGTGCAGTTTTTGTGATGTGCAGTTGCCTTAGGAGATGCTTCATACCTATGAATACTCACTGGTTTTACTTGACAGCTGGTTGGAATCATATGGGTTGGAACATCCTGTTCAAGCCAGGCCCAGTTAGAGCAGGTTGCTCAGGGATTTGTCCAGTCTCTATTGCCTCTCAGGTCAATCTGGTCCGCTCTTGAGCACACACATGGTATAGAATAAGTTGTGTTTTTAGCAGACTAGCCTGTAGTTCACCAGATCATCCTTGTTGCCCTTCTTGAAGTGCAATGATGTTTTTCCAGTCTTTGGGTACAACTAGCTTAAGTGTTCCTTAATCACATCTTCCTTGACAATGGGTGATACTGCATTCCTGCAGATTCTGCTGATAGAGTTGAGGAACTGTGAGGTCAGAAGACAGAACTTAGCAGTGAAATCTGGGGTGACAAAAAAAAGATCAAGTTCTTAATTTTTTTTTCCATGTCTTTTGTCCCTAGGTTTCTGTCTCACTGAGCAGAAAATGCCCACAATTTTTTGTAGCATTCCTTTTGCTGCTGATGTAAACAAAGAAGGCCTCTTGAAGTACTTCTGCATTGTTTTCTAATGCTGTCATAAGGGCGGCCTCCTTGGATGGGGTGGATGCCTCTGCAGCTCTGTTGAGAGAATCAGTAGAAAAGGTGAAGAAGGATTAGTTGTCCATTGTGTGGTTATCACTGCTGTCTTACCAGAAGTTTCAAAGGCATCACAAAGAAAAAGTTCAACATACTTCAAAGCTCTATCCTCTTATCCTCCTCTATTATTCCTTGTTAATACTTAAAAAATGTTAAATTGTTCAGAGAATCATCAAACTTACACAGTTCTGTGTTCTTCAGTCCTGTAATCAGTGCAATATCCTGCAACGTAAGCAGCCCAATGTTCATGCAAGCTCTGAAAAAAACCCTAGTCATTTACCGGAATATGCAGATGATTTCCATCTTTGAAGTGCAGAACTTTCGTAAATGCTTTTGCTTTTCAGGAGCATATAAACACTTTCGTCCAGGAGTGAATGCTCTCTATCATTGGTTTTCTGTTGACATCAAGTTCATGAAAGGGTGTGGGGGTTTTTGTTAGGCAGCTGACAAACTGAATTCCCTTCATGTGCAAAGGAATGTCCGTGCTTAGTATCCATTACATTGGTATCATAGAACTTCGCTACTGAACTCTCTGCTTCACATAGTATCTCAGCTACTATCAGGTTATGATTACTGCTTGTTATTGGAGGTGCTTTGACAGGTTTTTTCGCCTCTGCAGCTAATTTAGGGAGTGGAAAGTTAAAGCATCTTTTAAGCACTAGATCTTTAGATCTATACCTATAAATGTAGATTAGGCTTCAATTCCATGGAAATTTCTTTGGTATCTGTAGTACTTAAAATAGTTTCAGTTCCTGGATGGATCTTACCTCTGCTGTGCTGTCACAGCTGCACGGGTTAGTGTGGTTAAACAGGAGGAGCAAACTGATGTGGTTGAAAAATAACGTTTCCCCTCCCTTGCTGCTCAAGGGGTTCTTACCTGAATTAGTTTCCTTCCCCAGCTTTTTTGTCAGTGCTGACCAATGCAGGGTGCAGGACAGGAGCGAGAATCTGCAGCTCTTAGGAAGAGTGAGAGGCCTGTAAAACTGTTCATGTAGTGCTGCTCCAGATTGTGAAAATGCAGTCTCACTGTGGTTAAACAGTTGATATAGTAGAGCTGATGGTATCAAAGTTAGAAGATAAAAAGCTGTTTTGCATAGAAGCCTGTCTGGAAAAATAATGAAGCAGTGGGGAAAGTAAACGAAAAAATATTTCTGTGTCAGAGTTTTATGAGTACTTGTATCCTCTTAACAATATATCTGATGACTCTAAATGAGCAACAGATTAGAAAGCTTAGAAGCATTCTTTTTCATTTATTTAAATATGAGTCTGGATGAAGGCAATGATTCTGAGTACATTTAAATTAATTTACATTTTCAGCGTGAACACTGCAGTATCTGATAAGTTGGTTGCAGTTGCAGTGTTGTAATCATTTGTAAGATGAGGCTTGCTCTTTACCAGCAACTGGGGAAAAAGAATGTAAACTTCAGGTCTTCCTGAAAATGCATCTGGGTCCTGAACCAAACCTTTACTTGATTTAGATTTCATGTTTAGGATGGTTCTTGTACACACAGAAATAGATGACATCTCAGCAGATGAAAGATTTATAGAAGTTTCTATGTGTGCAATAGAGATATTAAGGTCTCTGCTGTTGTATTCCAGGGGATGGTAGGGAGTTATTCTGGCAAACCAGTGATACATATGAAAAAGTAACTTTTCTAGAAAAGTTGATCTTTGTGTGGACAGTAAATGCATCTGGCTTCTTTGGTGAGTTGACTTTATAGAATCATACAACGGTTAGGCGTGAAAGTGATCTTAAAGAGCATCTAGTTCCAACCCCCTTTCTGTAGACAGGGATACTGTTCACTAGATCAGGTTGCTCAGGGCCCCATCCAGCCCGGCCTTGAACACTTCAGGGATGGGGCATCCACAGCCTCTCTGGGCAGCCTGTTTCAGTGCCTCACCACCCTCCCAGCAAAGTATTTCTTTGATAGTATTTCTATCTAATCCAAACCTGCCCTCTTTCAGTTTAAAATCATTGCCCCTTGTCTCGTCATTGTCTGTCCATATAAAAAATCCCTCTCCCTTTTTGTAAGACACTTAAGGTACTGCAAGACTGCAGTAGAATCTTTCCAAAGCCACCTCTTCATGCTGAACAATCACAGCTCTCTCAGCCTGTCTTCATAGGAGAGGTGCTCTCACCCTCTGATTGTCTTTGTGGTCCTCCTCTGGACCCACTCCAATAGATCCTTGTCTTGTGTTGAGGACCTCAGAGCAGGATGCAGCACTCCAGCTGGGGTCTCAGTAGGGCAGAGTAGAGGAGTGGAGTCAACTCCCTCGACTTGCTGGCCACTCAGCTTTTTATGTAGCCCAGGATACAGTTGGCCTTTTGGGCTACCAGTGAACACTGTTGGCTCATACCCAGCTTTTCATCCATGAGAACACCCAAGTATTCTCCAGAGGGCTTCTCTCAGTGACTTCTCCCAGTCTGTACTCATATCTGGGATCGCCCCAGCTCAGGTTCCAAATTTAAATCTTCGTACAAAATAGTCAGCAGCTTAGCCTGTGTAACGATTACTTGTTATCCCCTTAAAAAACTAAAAAATCCTGTATAGACCCAGATACGAAGTGGCCGTTCAGATGAAGCAACTCAGGTAAACACTCTATCGAACATGATGGTATACTTCTAGATTTACATTTTTGTTATGACAAAGAGTGCTGGAGAGTGTGAAAATTGATCCAGAGTTGAGTGAGCAGAACTGGGATACTAAGACATTTTCCATGGGTGACTGCACTGATCAGTAGCAGTGGACAGACTGTCCAATACAGAAATGCTTAATTAAAAAAAGGACTACAGAAAATACTAAGAAACTTTTTGAAATGGAAAGGAAAGATGCAGCTCTAATGTAAAATACTTGTAGCCAGCTTGGGAGTTATTTAAAGATACCATATAGGAGGCATGCTGCTTGTTTAAGTAGATTTCAAATGGACCCCCAAATGCTGGCCTGGCTAAACAGCAGGGTGAGGTATAATATCTGAAATAAAACATCATAGTTCTTGAATCTGATCTTTTATCTGAATAATAAACCAGAGAATAATAACAAAAGCTGGTGGATTTAACCTGTAATTATAATGAGGTGGGGAAAAATTGTTTAGTAACTCCCAACAGACATGAAAACAGTTGATAACTTTTTCTTCAAACTCAGCAGGAAAGTTTGATGAGTAACTGGAGGATCAGGAGACAACCCAGTTGTAAAAGCTGGCTCTGGAGTGTATATAAGGTCATAGCTGAATAATGGAATTGCTTGTACTCACTTTGGCAACACTTAGCTCTTCATGCCAGAATATATTTTAATAAGGAATGTGAGAGAGTGTACAACTCAAAATGAAGCATCAGTGGAAGAAACTGTAGTACATCGAGCAAAGTCTGAACAAGGCAGGATTGATCAAATAGCATTCATCCAAGGGTTGTAAGAGGAACTGGGGGATAAAGGAGCTAATGACTATAGTGTGTTGCTTGTGGCTAGCATCATCTTTCTGCTACAGGTAAGGAGGGTAGCTAGCATGATACCAGCATTTTAAAAAGGCAGCGGAGGTATTTGAGGAACTTCACATCAGTGAGCTTTGTGACCATGCAACCTGAATTTGTGGAAATTATAATGGAGACCAGAATTGGTTTCATTGTTCCCTCTGTAAAGTCATTTGGCTTTGGGAGAGGCTAAATTACCTCTGAATAAAATGGAAAATTTTATAAGAAACAATTGGCAAGAGATAGAAAGAGGGGGCAAAAAGAGTTTGTTTTGTTAATAGAGGTAACCAATTGAATTGCACAAGGATGTGTTAACATTGGTGCACAGTTATAAGAAAAAATGTATGACAGCCAGGTGACAAAGTTTGTAGATGTTAAACTTTACTTGGGTTAGTATAATGACTAGCTATTTAAAGAAAATTGTAAATGCTCAGGTTTTGAGTTATGTGGGTTGAAATCATACATGAAATTCTGTGTAGGTAAAGGTCAAGTAATCTAAGCGAATGAGAAGTAAAAAAAGAGCATTTTTGTAGGTAACGATTGACTCTGAAGTGGTTCTTAACCAATCATGAGTGAAAGATGGAATTATCTAGTACATAAAGATCAATGCAGTTCTCCTTAGCAGTGAAAACAGCAAATCCAGTGTAAAGATTTCCTAGGAAAGGATCAAAAAACAGAAACAACATTCTGCTTCTATAGAAATTCATGGGATGTACACATCTTGAATATTCCTCATAGTGTGTGTATCCTCATCTCAAAAGGGGTACAGTAGACTAGAAGAGGTTCAAAGAGAAGCATCAAGAGGGATTTAAAGGCATGAAACAGCTTTCATGTGAGGAAAAATTAAGCTGACTCAGTTTTTTTCTTTTTCTGCCTGGGAAGGGAAGACCATGAAAGAACACAACAGGAATCTATGCAGTCATGAGGGAATAGGGAGGGTTGCTTACTACTGTCATCCAGAGTACATGGACTGAAGAAGTAGAGTAGTAAGAGCAAAAGGTGCCCAATTGAATCGGAATTAACAAAAGGAGATACTCGTGTAATTAAGCTGAGGTACTTTCTCCTGCAAGATGCTGTTGATTCTATAGAGCAGGCTTGATTAAAAAGCAAGCAGGGAGAAGAAAAAGGTAGGAAAAGCTGTTAAACACAAAAATATGTGTTTAACATAATCACCGATGGCTCAGGAAGCCTGCAGTAGATGAAAGTAGTTGGAAGCAGAGATTGAATATGCAATAAATATTTCCATGTGCATTGTTTATACTTCCTCCTAGACATATGGTTTTGGTTGTGATTTTCTTACTCTTTTCTATCAGAGTATGTGAGTTTCGTTCATTATTTCTAAATGCATTTCCAACAATGTAAAGAAAAATTCAGTAAGAAGAAACTCATTTAAATTATACCGAAATCAAAGCAGCTGTGTACTTTGTCATACAGAATTTGTATGAGACAGCTCTTAGTTGCAGTAATTAGGGCCCGGGGGGAACAATACCTTG
This sequence comes from Corvus hawaiiensis, assembly GCF_020740725.1. Classification (NCBI taxonomy): domain Eukaryota; kingdom Metazoa; phylum Chordata; class Aves; order Passeriformes; family Corvidae; genus Corvus; species Corvus hawaiiensis. Next base: position 32,995,035 of record NC_063215.1, read on the forward strand.
CTTTATTGAGTGCTGTCTCCAGGCTCTGGAACACCTTCACTTAAGAATACCCCATGCCGTTACATTATATTATATGAAAATCTCCATAGTGGTGGATACTGTAGTAGAGAGATCTGAGATTTTATGTAGTATGACAGAAAGTTCAGGTTTTTACTTACTTGATGCTATCACTGAAACTTCAATTTGCATCATATGTCAATTCAGGTCAGCATCAGATGTTGAATTGAAAATCCAGCATATTATATTGAAATTGTTCTTGGGACAGTTCAGAACTGTCAATATATGTTTGGTTATTAGTCATGTAAGTAATACATTTTAGGACCCTTTCTGCATGTGGCATATAGTTCGTATCAGAGAAACTACCCTTAAATTTATGGGTATCATTAAAACAGTTGAAAACAGTTATTACACTACCTCAGGTCATAATTTTTAATAGCTTGCTAACTTACTGCATTAATAAGATGTTGGCAGATACTTTTATTTATTTAGGGAAATAATAATCACTACTGCATTGATGAACTTACTGATCAAACGGTAGTTAAACACTGGCATCAGTAAAATAAATACTGTGGAAAATACATGCATCTGGTTTACTCCTCTAGTTTGTGTTGACTAATAACTCAGCTTGAAATCAAGACTTATCTTAACTTGTTCTCATTTCAGCTTTGGATAGATCACAGTCCAAGAGAGATGGAGGTTTTAAAAGTAATTGGAGCTTTGATCATGCAGAAGAAAGTGAAGGAGATGCAGAGAAAGAGTAAGGATGCTTTTATCTAGGCTATTGAAAGTATAAATATCTATTTATAATTAAATACTTCTTTTTTGTAATTTATGAATAAGAAACAGTATATAATATCTTAAACTTCCAGTGATTGAGAAAAATTATTTCAAATAAGTTATTATTTTAAATAGTGTTGCCATATAGGAATTCATTACAATGTAAGTTTTATTGTGAACATGGGGCTTACAACACAGGGCACAGAACATTTCACAAGAGCTACAGTTGTCCTTGGAGCTTCTGTGTAAGTCTAAGGAACACAGACAAGAAGTATGTGAACATGCAGAATAGGTTGATAGGTAGGGTGTCCAAGCAGCTTCAGCTTTTCCTTTAATGATAATGCTACTCAGTACTTGACAGGTATGGTTAAAGTACTTCAGTAGCTTTAGGCCTCCATCAAGTTAAACCGATCTTAAAGATCATAGGTTTTTCTTTCTTTGTGTTTATTTCACTGAATAGAGTTAAGGCTCTTTTTTTCCCTTAAAATGTATTCCTTTACTTGGTATGTTTGGATTTTGGCTAAAACTTAAATCCCATGTGTATAATTTGACTGTGTACTTTGTCCTTGTGACATTTTATTGTTACTAATATGTTTTCTCAATATTAACGTACTCACTTCCAAAATGACTAATGAATTGTTAAAAGAACAACAAGTGTCACGCACAAAGAATTCATGTCGGTTTATTTGTTGTTCTTAGATATTTGGAGAGTGGGACCTGCAAATTTAAAAACTATGCTGTGGTTCTCTATTAAGAAGACACTGAATCCTGTGATTAAGTACAAAAATAATTCATATATGAATTTGTATCATCTAATATTCTGCCAAATAGTATGCATTGGAAGGGAGTTAGGAAGTAGACACATAACCACATAGGCTGCAGCAGCAGGCTATGCTGTAATCTTAATAAAACATTAAGAAATGTGAAGTTTCAGTAATTAAACAATGAGTTCAGGAGTTCATTAAAGTATGAGGTAAGCACTAAGAGCTCGTGTCAAAACAGAACTGTATCACAAGTTAGAAGCACTTTTTAAAGGGTTCACAAACTGAGAGTATTTTAGTTTTATAAAATTAAGCTCATGTTGTTCCCTAGCAACTTTACATCCATTTGTAGTGCACACAAATATGTTTTCAGTATGAGGGCAGTACATGCCATACAGTTACTATTTCTGTTTTACTCACCTTCAGAAATAAGTCACATTTGAAAGCATAGCAGCTATTTTTTCTTCTAGTAATTTACTGCTGTTTTCCATCTGTCTCCAGCTGATGTTGACTTAAGAATACAGAATGAAAAATGTGTAGAGTAATGATGCTAAAAAAAAAAAAGTTAGAAAAATTATTATGAAACATATGCTTTATGTAATTGTATCTGATTTTAAGATTGTATGTCTGGATGGTTTTTCATTCCTTTCAAATATTCTCTACAATAAGCAGTTTTCCCATAGCCAGAATTGAATTTTTATTGCCTACTTAGATAATTTTTCATTTGCTTTTCTATCTGTGAATTATGCAGAATCTCATCTGGAAGTGTAGATAAAAGAGTAGTTCAAAATTGATTTAAACCGGAGATCTTGTCTTCTTTACTTACCCATTCTCTGATACCATTTGAGGCAATTTCTTTTTCCCTCCAAACAGCTACATGTTTTAAGCTGCCCACATATTTACTTCTGGTAACACCTGGGTTTGTTTGTCTTAAAGACATAGCATGCTTTGAGCATTTTGAAATAATTTGTGTTTTTTGCTTTTCTGATGCATTTTTATTGCATGTAACAAAACGTTGACAGAAGGGAATCTTTAGAAAACAAGTAACAGTAAATTTTCCTCTCTTTTTTTGTTTCCTTTACTCTTAGTAGAACATTTCAAAGATTAGCAGCTTTAATTCATATAATTGTTCCAGCATAAAGCTTAGTGTCCCTCCCAGTATTTTGAGTATGTTTTGCAGTAAGTAAGTATTCGCTGTAGCGTGTTGATGCTGACCACAACGTTTGACTCTTACATGATTTCTTTGTGGAGAGAGCTGTGAGTCTGAAGCAAGCGGCTGGATGCATCTCATGCTTGTTGTGGAGGTACTGGTGTTAAAATGCCTGACTTTATCACAGCTTTTTGCCCTCCTCATGGCAGACACACAGTAAGTTTGTTTTGAGCTAGCCTAGGCATAACACCCCAATGCTTAAAGGACTGGCTGTATTCTTGTGTTACCCCATGAGACCTGTACTAATGATGTTGGTCAGCACTGAATGTCTGCTTGGATTATCTTTTCTTCAGTGAGATGAGCACAAAGTATGTGGTTAATGTGCTCCTACCACAGCAATCTTTAGAGTAGGTAGATTATTTTAAAAGAAGGGTGTCATTTAACTTACTTGGGAAGTATATGAGGTGAGTCAAAATGCTTAAGGTAAGTAATGAACACAAAAAGACAAAAAAATATTTGTAAACTGAAGAAGGTTTTGGAAAAGTTAATGATCACCCAACACTATATGATGCTAGAGTTGATACTCAGCATGGAACTAGAGTTATGGAAATTAAGAATGGTAATTAACAAGTATCTTATCCCAAAGTAAACACCTACAGATAATATTCAGTCCACTTGAAAGAGTAAAAGTAACATTTCTGATGTTCTAGAAGATTTGATCTACTCAAGATGGTAGCAAGTGGCGTGAGACTTTCCTTGCTTTGTAATTGGAGATCCCATAGGAGATCTACCTTTATGTAGAACAATAGAAAAAAATACAGTGGTCAGTTGAGCACACTGAAACCTGTGTAATCCACCACAGAACAAATGGTGGAAATTAAGCTGATCTTGTGTAGCAGAAAATATGAAAGGATGGCAGACTTAAGCAAACACGGCCGAAGTCATATATTCAAGTGATTAATGAAATTAACATGCTATAAGATGCTTTCTGGTGTTACAGATTATTCTCCTGAAGTGTCTTGGATAATTTATATTTACTTCCTTTGTAATATCTGTGTAAATGTTTTTGAAATATTTCAGTATGCTCCACTGTGGTTTTGTAAATGGATGGGCCCAGTTTTCTCTTGGCTGTCATACTGTTTTCTTAATAGTCTTAGATTTCTGCCTTCCACTGAGATTTGTTCAATAGTAGCCTTATCAAAAACAATGAATACAAATAAATGGGTCTAATTTATTTGCACGATGGTGTCCTTACTTAACTACCATTTTCTTTCAAAAAGCTTTATTTTTTGCCCCTTCCATTTAGGGGAATAAACCTCTTTTTTCCTTGTATTGACAAATGGAACAGCATTGTACAGTGTTATATATTTATGTTGAGCTTTTTTCCACTGCTTATAAAATTTATATTACTTTGTCAAAAAATCATCCCATAGTTATATATATGTTTTATATGTCTTTTGTGACCCTTTTAGTAGTGCACTGTAGCCTTTAAATTGATGAGAAGTTTTGAAATTAAGGCTATTTTTAATGGAATGGCATTGTGAATTGAGTTAAATAATACTTCTCTTGTGCCTCTGATACTAGGTGTGTTGCCTACCACCATGTAATTTAAAACAAAGAATGTAGACAGTGTGCTGTGAGGGCAAATACTCTCACATAAACCCACCGGTTTTATGCATAATAGTTTTCAGAAAGAATTTTCAATTATGTTTGAAATGTGACTGGATCAGTTGGTAGTTGATAGAAATGTGTTTGCACCTTATTAGAGTGTAACCTCAATGGTCAACAGAGGTTTAAAGTTTGGGTTGCTTGTAGATAGTAGTGAAAACATAGCCTGTTAATCTGAGCTGTCTAACTAACTATTGCATAGTTCTTAATGTTTTAAAACATTAAACAAATGGCAGATGATTAGAAGTAGGTAAACAGAAATTTTTGTTTTCTTGTTCCGTGCCTAAATTTGAATGTGTAGTTATGAACTCCCCTTTAGAAAGAACTCTGTTTAGGTAAATTACTTCTATTTTTTCCCCCCTTAATTTTAGTGAAGACTTAACATTCATTTGTTATAAAATTTTAAGGAATGTATTAAAAAGTTAGCAATTATTGTTCCAATGTGAAAATAACCAGGAACCCCATTGGTTCCCTGGTTAAAAGTGACACGAGTGTGGAGGCATCCTCCCAGCAAGGCAGCTGAGGTTTCATTTCAGGGATGTTAAAAATGTTACTGACTGGTATGTTGGGGGTGTGGTACAGTGTTTGTTTTGGGTTGGTTTGGGTTTTTTCCTGCCTGTATAAATTGCAGCTTTGAAGCAGGCAGCTGGTGGAAGCATGTGATACATGAGCAAATAGACATTGCTCGGTTGCTACGTATTCTGCTCTCTGAAAAAACAGCCTTTCTGGTTCTGATGCATATACTTCACATTCCTTAAGATCTAAATATCGGTTCATTTAAAACTTCCAATTTGCTAATATTTCTCTAGTCATGTTGCATGATAAGAGTTACTCTTGTTCATTTTGATTTAAGCATTGGCTCAGTGTTTTGGTCGTTTGCAGTGTATTACCTTCTCTTACCTCCCCCCTCAAATGTCCTTTGTTAAAACAGTTGCAGTATTGCAGCATGTTGAAATCCTAGAAGTATTGCCACAGTACAAAGGTGTTTTGAAAACAATCATCATTTTTGTATGAACTGAAGCTAAAGAACGAAAACGTTACTAGAGGTGAAATGATCTGACTAGGGCAGCACAGTAGGCAAATGCCAGAGCTGCAAGAATTGTAGGTTGCTGTTCATGTCTGTGCTGCAGGGTTTTGTTTATTTTTTAGGATGTGGAAAATTTCTGAAATTGTTAAACTCTGTCTTACTGATGAATATTTGAGAAGGCTCAGTGGGCATCCCTTGAAGGGATAATTTTTTCTGAAAGAGAATTAAAAAAATGTTGCAGGATTTAAAAATTTTGATATCCATGTGTAGTCTGTACAGAAGTACAACTCTTTTGCCTTTGTTTGAAATTAGTGATGAATTTACTACACTGTTTGTTTTACCATTGAGAACCTAGAATTGCGGTGGTCTGTAAACGAAAGTAAAATACAACAGTGCCACTGGCTATGTGTTCACATTTACATGATTCCTCCCATTTCAAAATCAACTGTGTGCACCATCTTGAGTCTGTAGATCTCACCCAATGTTTTTATTTTATTTTTATTTGCTCTAGGGATATCTATATTGCTTAATAGGGAAGAATAAATTGTAATGTGAAGGGAAATCTTGTGCATGGAAAAAGTTGTTAGGAACCTGAGGGAGGGGGCACTGAGTGACTAACTATATATGAAGAGCTAAAGTCACTGTATGTATTGCAGCCAGCGTGTCATACTGACGCAGCTAAGAAATGTTTGTTTCTCTTGTGTAGCTCTTGCCTTTAAACACCTGGCATAACAGCTTTTCTTTTAAGTAATTTCTGCCTGAATGATCTTCATTAAAACTTTTCAAACCATGCAATTGCAAGTTGACTAAAATTGTATTGTTTTGTTGTAGCCAACATAGGAGTAGTCTTATCAGGATTGATGAGAAGGGGTTATCTGCAGGTTTCTTCTCCTGGAAAAAAGAATATGTTAGCCTAATCTAGCTGCTGTCAGTATGTAATGCGTGATTGGTGTTTCAATTTAAATACTTAAGATTATTTGAGGATAATTGCCTATTACTGAAAAGAATGTTTTTAGAGTATCATGGAGTGGCTTTCTTTTTTTTAATCTTCTTCCTCATTCTAGTGGTTGGGGATTACAGACATTGAAAGTACTAAAGAAACACATTTTAATAAGCAGTAGAATCAAACTGAATATGTTATTTTTAGGAAGACATACTTTGTAGTAATTGCTGTGGTGTAAAATGTAGTTACATTAAGTTCTCCTAAAGTACTACGAAGTTTGCAGTTTTAAACTACATACTTGAACACTGATAGGCATAAACAAACTAAGATCATGTTTTAAAGGTTAATGAAGTTTTGGACTGAATTTATGCAGAGAGTATAGAATCTTTATAGTGTCAGTAATATTGTCGTAACCATATTGAAGGTTCAGTAGCATTGTCTATTTTGAATTAATCATTTTAGCTTTGCTTTTTGCAAAATAATTTGATGTATGCTCCAAGTGCAGGTTCACATAATGCGTATGATCACTGTGTTGCTCATTTCATGTTCACGTTGTTCTGTGCATATTTATACAATGTGTATATGATGCATTTAAATGTAGAGAGGGAAAGGGAAAAAAAACCCTTTTGAGTTTAAAATGTTTTGTGGGTGCTCTGGTGGATTACAATGTATGTGCTTTTCTCTCCCACACCTGTCTAGCGAGGCAAATCTGCTCAGTTTAGATGACAGTGATGGGCCTTTCAGTCCCAATGAAGAAAAAAAGGTAAATAATCTGTTTATCTCATGGTGAAAATGTATCTTTAAAGCTTTTTAGGTTCTTAAACCGTATTGCGTAGCCATAGAAATTAAAGTTTTTGTGGTGTTTTAGGAACATACACTCAAGCTGTCTCTCTACCTACCCTTAAAGTTTTTGTTCCTCTCTTGATTTGCATAGTATTCTGAAATTATGAGCATGAATAACTAATTTTGAGTTTAGACAATTATCATAAATACTGTACCAAATATCAAATATATTGATATTTTGTTTTGTTTTGTGTTTTGTTTAGTAAGGAATCCAGTTGAGTAAGAGTGTAGACACTATGTATTTTCCATGAAATTTGGTATAAAAGCAGTTCAAAAATGAAGCCAAAGTAATATTTATATTAATGTTTTGCATTAATTTTCTCCTTCTAACTTCTACACAATTATATGATTATTTTAATATGTATTAATTCTGTTGTGACAGTCAGTTCGTTGTCGACCTGGAACTATCGGCACCAGCCGCGATGCCATAAAAGCATATGCAAGGCGAGGCAAAGCTGGAAGCTTCAAACTTTTTAAAGGGAATGCAATCGGCCTCAACATGATGGGAAATAGCAAGAAACTGAGGTAATACATTTAATTTATGTTTCCTTGCCTACTTGATCATTGATACAAATCAACCTTCTAGTGCATTTACATTGTCTGCTGTTCATTTTAAGAAGCTATGCTGTACTGTGCTTCTGAGTGAAGATGGACAACTAGATTGTTAAGGTCTTTCCTCTTGCAAAATGTTTAACACCACATAAGTGAAGTACCAGAAGACTGTTAAAATGGATTTAGAGCATTCACGAGCATATTTGTTAGTACCTTACCCATGTTGCCTGCATGTGTTCTTGTGTCCTCTATGCATTGGTAGCAGGTAGGAAAATATTTTTTACATCCCCATCTAGATTTGCTTCTTTCCGTGACTTTGAATTGCCAAGGTTAAGTCAGGATGCATTTTCTGTTTTTCTTACTGCAAGATATAATTTGATTTTGGATCCACAGACTTTTTTTTAAAGAATTCAGCAAATAGCCATACTTGTATAGGATAGCTTGAGATTGTCACTTGTATTTAGAGCTGACAGGAAGTGTCTTCAAGCATTCAGTGTTGTACTTGCTTGTTACTACTGTCCCTAGCTTGTAAGAGACTGATTATTTAGTATATAATAAAAAGTGATATATTCACCTAACTTTCTCACGGAGTGTTTCATCTTGCTAAAGCGCACTCAGTTTGGTAACCTTTGCAGGAAGGAAAAGTTCATAAGATACCCAGCTATAGATGGACTAGTTATCAAATATGCAATGTGTATGTAGCTGCATGAGGGATGTCCTTGTCTTTATCTGTGATGGGTTATCACCATCTGGATACTAAACTCCAGATAAGCTACTTCCCTTCTCCTTGTCCCCTCCAGTAAGAGAGGGACAAAGGCAGAGAATATGGGTTGAGAGAACCATTTACTGAAAGCAAACAGCAGTGGAGTAAGAAATGCACAGTGACAGCAGCAGCATTAATAACAAAAGCATAAAAAAATAAAGGAAGGTGCTTTATCCACACGAAAGGTATTTGCCACTTTGACGTAGTTCCATGTGGCTGCTGGGAGAAAGACAAGATGGTGGACACTCCCTGCAGCTGGCTCTCCCCATCCTCAAGCCTGAGACAGTGGAAAATAATGACAGGAAATGGAAAACAATGCCAGACAAAACCCTGGAAACGAGATCATCTGTATTGTGCTGCACCGCTGCCCCGCTGCACCCGGCTTGGTTCAGGCTCAGTTCCACTGCTGCTTTGGACCACTCCACTGGGCTCAGTTCTGCACGGCTCTGACACTTCACTTCTTCAGAGCCACATCCCAGAGCCGTGTTCACTGCTCTTCAGAACCACATCCTGGAGTCAACATCTCAGAGGAATGGGAAGGTGGCGAGTGGCAGCAGCAGAGGATGGGGTCTGCAAGGCTGATTCCAGCAACTCAGCCTTGATGAAGAAAGGAATGGCACACTTCTGGGGATATGGTCCTTATTCTTCCCCCTGACACCACAACTCCCAGCAGTAATTTGAGAGGTATAGAATAGCAACATAGCCATGCCCACAGAGGTCCAAGCTCCGGCCCCTCTCTGCAATCAGGACATGGTTCTTGTATGCTGTAAGCACTGTTGGTTAGTGGGACCATCTTATCATAGTCACTTGAGAAAATAAATCCTTGAAGTTCTGTGTTCTTTCCTGCTGTTCTGGTCTTTAAGACTCATGTCTTGAGATAAACTACTGGACTATTATGTGGAACTTAAAAAAGTTTTTTTAAAAATAAAATTTTTTAATGACAGGGCTTTTTTTGTTATAGGTTATTTTTACATTTACACAAATTCGCATGGTACTTCATTGTCCTTCGTTTATCTATGCAAATAGTGTTTTGTCTTTAGATTTTTTTTTTGTATACACAACATATTTATAAGATTATATCCATATTTCTGTCTTGCACATCTTCAAATTCACCAGTTCTTACAGAATCATCCTGGTCATTTCCATTCTTTAGGATTCTGTTCTTGAACATAGACATAAAGGTAAAAGTAACTATTGCAAATCTGTCAGGGCTCCTTTGCTTTGTGTTACTATTGAAGGAACCTGTGCATCTGTGTTATACTTGTTCTTTGTTTTGAGTGTACCTTTAAAATAAGATTCCTCTAATTCTCTGGTAACTGGAATTTTCCTTTGGCTGGCTGTGAAATTTGTAGAAAAATCCAACCTTACCATGGAATTTTTTTTACTTTTCTGTTAAAGCAGTCATACTTGACTGTACATGTGTGTTTGTACATATTACACATGTATGCTTTTATTAAGTTCCAGAAGGGTATGCAGGTTTTGTTTTAAGGTAAATAGTTACTGAGGATTTTTTAGATGGTCTAAGCATGTAGTTCAGACATTCTGTTACCTGGATCGGAACTGCCTTCTCTTGACAAATAACACAATCTAAACCTAAGGCATAGTAGAGTTTATAAAATTCAACTAAAAGAGTAAAATCTGTTGCATGTAAATGGGCACCCACCTTTTGTCTAGTACAGAGCTGCATACTGAATTTAAATGAAAAATATAAGCATCCACCCTCTTCTTAATAAACTGTCATTAATGAAAGACTTTATTTGTGAATAATGAATGTATATAGGACGCTGTGACTGCTTCTCAGATTTTGGTCACTGCTTTTTGTGGTTATGCTACAAGTGGTTATCTTGATTTAATTACTCCATTGGGATATTGTTGTACCTTTCATAACATGTATCAGTAAAGGTTTGTGATCTAGTCACTTTAGTGATGATTGCTGGCATGTTCACTTTGTTATGCAGAATGGGAGGTGCTTGATAGTTACTCTTTCAATATTTAGACTCTTCAACTAGAGAAGATTCTGAAAGTTGATCATGCACTTAAGATGCTAGATTAAATACAAGGAGATCAGATGCTTCATATTCTTCATCTGTTCATGGTGATTTTTATCACAGTGTTGGAGTCTTTTTTTCTCATCTTATCTACAGAACAGGGATTAAAAATTTCAAATCAATGGGGCTTGACTCAAATGAGTATTATTGTAGTACTGTAGTCCCTAAAATTCAGAGAATAAGAGATGGGAAGAAGGGATATGCAAGGACAATGAGAAGAAATTTTCACTGAACTTGTTAGAGAAATTTAAACCAACCAAAAAGTCACGATCTGTTACCTGGTTAAGCAAATCCAGTATCAAACTCTTAACCTGATTCCTTTTGGTTGTATTTTTTTAACCATGAGGTCTTAACTTCAAATAGCTTTAGCTTTTCTGGCTTTAAATAACTTGTATTAAAGTCCTTTTAGATTTTCTTTGATAATGTTTTGTTTAAAAAGTTATTTGATGAACAGCAGAATTCATGTAATCTATAGTTATGTTGTGTGTTCTTGTAATGTTCTTACTTTACTTCTAGGTCCATCCATTGGCCCAGTGCGAGACTTTTTGTTTTGCCTCTTGGTTATGTGGTGTTAAGAATTTCCTAGGATCAGCTGATAGCATGTGAAAGTAAAACCTTGTTTTCATCAGAGCCTAGGCTTCAAATCATTCTGCGGTTTCTGAGCTAACATTAATGAAACATTTATTGTTAATATAGTGTAAGTTCTTTTTAGAACATCTGTTCTTTCAAGGAACTTTCTGACCATTACATCACCCTGCTTTTAGTGTGTTATCCTAATTTTCAAGAAATTGTGCTGAGACTTGCGAAGTCAGATTTCAGTTCTGATGTGCCTGTTTTGCAGCTCAGGAGGATTTTATGATTGTATTTTCTGGTGTTTCTGTCTGTGTAGAGTATGATCTGTTCAGAGAACAAGATTATAGAGCAGATTGTGTTTTACAGCTGTCCTGGTTGGAAGCATGTCTGACACCATATGGACCATTTAAGTGTGCCATCTAGAACAGTCTGCTTTGACTCAAATCTGATCCCTGAGCAGTCTGCAATACTCTATTCCAGCACCTACTGGAGTTTTCATACATGAGTGTGAGGCAAAAAGCAAAAGTGCTGCTTAACAGTTTTTTTCTGCTGTGGGGGCACAAGACAGAGCAAGACAGAGTTTCACAATCATGATAGTTTGGCGATGTTCAGATCCAGCAGATACAATGGTAAAACAGGGGATATATAGACTTGCTTGCTTGTTTAAAGTCCTTAGGTCTGAAGCATTAGAGAAGGCATTCCTGCACTCTGCTTCTGGTTTTTTTTCCTAGTATCTTTTTCGAATACATTAAACAGGAAGCCAAAGAGCATTTGAGACATTCTAAAGTATTTAGGGCAAGTAGTTGTCAGCTTTTCATTTCTGAAGTGGCAAATTAGACAAAGGTGGATTGTCTGGATGATGACTGACCAGCTGGAGTTGCATAGTCTTAGAAGCACATAAGATGAGTGTGTTTACTTTCAGGAGGTTGGTGTTTGCATGGATACTATTAATTTTCAGAAAGTTGAACTATTAACAGGTGGTTTATGATGTTTTTAAATTCCATATTCTAGAAAAGAGCATTTAACTGTTCGGGTTTTGATAAATCTTTTTCTGTTATATTCATGGTTATGTTAGGGTCAGTCAGAAATGCTCCAAAAGCTTCTAATCCTGACTTATGTAAGGCTTCCAAAAGGGTTTGTAATGCTAAACTGAAAATTAAAAAGCAAACTAACTGTTTACTCATTTTCTTCTTTTGGGGAATGTAAAGGAGAGTTAGGAGCTGGTTGTCAGCTTTTTTTGAATTTTGGTACTTTAGGTTTCTTTTCATTGCTCATAACAGGAAAAATGGCAAGATAATATTTCTGAGAAATATTATTAATAGAAATGCTGTTTCACATAATTTTCTCTAGTGCAACTAAAATTTCCAAACAATTTAAAAAGCACTGTATTTCCATAATTTGAAACACTTCCTATAATCAACCTGCTGTTTTTTAAAAGTTGTGTGTTGTTTGAACATTCCGAGCATGGTATTGTGTGTCCTGTCACAGCAGCGTGCAGGATAATTTTTAGAGTTTAATGATCTTTGAAGAAGCACTACTGTATTATTGATCTACTGTATCTTAACGTCAACTTTTACTAGAGAGGGTAATGGTAAGAAATCTTTCCATAATTACTGGTTTTACATAATAATGAGATAAAAGTCAAAAAAGCAAGAAATGAAGAAACCAAAGAAATGCTAAAATACATTGGTGAATAAGAGTCCTGTTGACGTATGAGTACCTGAGAATCCTTCCTTTCTTCTTTTGAAAATATGTTGATTTTTTTCAGTTACGAGTCATCTTGCGTCCGTAAATTTGCTGTGCTTATTTTTTTTTTTGTGAGGGATATTCCTGAATTCAGTCTGTTCACGTTTTTCCCCTTAAGTCATATTCAAGAAGTTCATATTACGCCTTAATAAAATGAGAGATGGAAGTATAAAATTAATTATAAATGGTTACAAGTCATTAAAAAACGCAGTGTCTTTTTGCAGTACAGGGTTCAGTAAAAAAATCTTTACCTTTTCTTACAGGAAAAAAACCCTTTTGTATATTCTTGTATGTCTGTTTTATTATAAGGCTGCATGTTTTTATGCCTGTAAAAGGATCCTAACAATGTGTATTATTGGTTCAGAAATGCTTTAATTTTTGGTGTTGTGTGGTTGGCCTTGTAAAATTAGGACACCACATTTTTTACCTAGGACTGTACAGACACACCAGAGTCTTTTCTTAAATGTTTTTCTGTATGTTTGCAGTGAAAATGCTCAGAATATATCTGGTCCTGTAACTGTGGTACATGGCAGACGTTTTCACCACGCACATGCACAAACAACCGTAGTAAAAACAGCAGCCCAAAGGTAAGACTAATTACATTTGTTTCTCCAGATGTTTCAATTGTTAAAAGTCCTCTCTGTTTTTGTATGTAACAGTTTTCCTTATGCTATGAAGCGTTTTAAGAAAATGTAAGTAATCACATGGGTGCATTCTTGATTATGAGCTTTGACCTTAATTACTAAAGTTTCATAAAACTTAAAATTTAGGAATTACTATCATATAATACTAGAATTTAGTCATTTTGAAGAACACTGGCATGTAGTAGGAGAGCACCTGCTAGCATAAATATTTTTAGACGATACTTTGAAATAGACAAACATAGTATGCAGTAGAAATTTGCATAACTGACAACATGATCAGCAAGTACTAAGTCACAGCAACTCCAGCTTGTGTAAGATCCATCTAAACATTAAATTATAGATCTGATTATTGTATATGGTCTGTAAATGTAGCATAAAACATATAAATTGGAACATCTAACAGAAGCAAGGTTTTGCATCTATGTGAATAATTTTTAGAAAGGATGACTGGAAACCGGTGAATCTTACTGAAATATGCTGAATTGAACTTCATTGGTTTGAAAACTTAAAGCCCCTCAGACTTCTGTAAATTGCAGGGTAGTTTCTAGGTGTTTTTTACATCCAGTATGATTTACAAACATATGAGATACCAGCTGTTTTAAGGAATTTTCTTTCAAAGTTTATCCATTCAGAATTCTTTTTGTTTATGAACTCCATGGATTTCCACTATCCCACATGAGTGCTTTATCCTGTCTGCATTTTGTATTTTCCTTCTTGTGCTACCTTTTTTCTTCTCTGTTTTTTAGCATAGATTTTTTTTAGGGTGGGGGAATCATATGTAGGCATTGTCCTTTGTTTTTTTCATTCTACTTCCCTCAGCTAGATTTGCTAACTTCAGAAAAACAAAGCCCATATATTAATGTGAATGAATTATGTAATCCAAACATGTATTAGAGTAATCTGACATTGAATAAACAGACTGAAAAAGGAATTTTTTAGTCACAAAATAATAGACTCATAGAACAGTTTGGGTTGGAAGGGACTTAAAAGGTCATCTAGTCCAACCCCCCTGCTATAAGCAGGGACATCTTCAACTAGATGGGGTTGCTCAGAGCCCCATCCCACCTGACCTTGAATGTTTGCAGGGACAGGGCTGCTAACACCTCTAGGGTCAGCCTGTTTCAGTGTTTCCCCACCTTGTTGTAAAACTCTTCTTTCTTCTATCTAGTCTGAATCTGCCCTCTTTTAGTTTTACTACCCCTTGTCCTGTTGCAGAAGGCCCTGCTAAACTGTTTGTCCCCCTCTATCTTTTAGGCCCCCTTCAAGTACTGAAAGGCCACAGTAAGGTCTCCCTGGAATCTTCACTTCTCCAGGCTGAACAACCCCAACTCTTTCAGCCTTTCCTCATAGTTGCTGTCTTATCCTGTCCTTGAGGACTTAGGTTGTTGCCTCTTTTCATTTCAAACAGTACTATAATCTTTAAATGGTATATAGGATGGACATTTCCTTTCCTGTAGTAGTAGCAGATGCAGTAGTAGGTAGCTCTCTTTTCAATTCTTTACATTTCTTTACATTTCTTACCATTAGTACAAGGCTGATGACTAAAAAGGATTGGCAGTTTTTACTGTGAGTTAAGCTGAAGGGTGGGGGTTTATGTTATCACTGTGGTTTAGGCTGAATCAGCTGTGCTTTTTCTTGCATGAAATCCTTTTTAGAATATTTTTGTTCAGTGTCTCATTGAGAAAAATGTGGAGCTTCTCTAAACATTCATGCCTTTACCTTTCTGATGGGTTTTGTTTGTGTGTGTGTGTTTGTGCTTGCTTTTGTTTATTTGTGGGGGTTTTTTGGGTAGGAGTTGTTTGTTTGTGGGGGTTTTTGTAATTCTGAGGGATAAAATTCTGATCTGCAGTGCTAATGAAAATAATTTGAAGTAAACAAAATCATGCAAGATTGCTCTGAATGTTGACTTTGGTAATACTTGTGTACTTGATTGAGCTTTGTTGCGAGATGGTTCTTTAAGCAGCCAGTCAAAATGGATTTATTTTACTAAGTTGAGTGCCATAGGTTCCTTCAACCTGCTCCAAAGATTCTTTATCTTCAGTGGGTGTTAGATTTGCCTGCTTGCCTTTTGTGCTTGTGGGACTTGCTTCTTTATAAGCCTACAATGTAATGAGAAGAAAAAAAGGTAGTGACTTGGCATGTGTGACGTGCAGGAAGGAAACTAATGCACAACATAGGCAAGCTGAATATTGTGTGAAGTAATTGGGTAGTAGTCATCTTGAGTGTTCTGACTGTGTTTTCTTTTAGGATTGTTATTGTAGTTCATTTACATTAGCAACAGACAATTAACTCTTATGCTAGGAATATTTTTGGAGTTTTAGAGGCAGGAAACAGCCATAAAAACCCTAAGCAGTGCTTTGTTACTGGAGGATATCAGAACCAGCATGATCTAATTGACTGAGGGTGAGCTTTACATAGAAACTTCGCAAATGATGTTTAATTCCAGTAGCTTCTGACTCAACTGACTGCTTTCTAAAAGCTTCTAAATCTGTTTCTGAGTTAGAGGATTGAAAACTAATAAAATGTGGCTTCCTGACAGGCTTTTTTTAATAAATAAAAGAAGAGGGATTTCAGGACTACTTGATGTTAAAAAGGTAGGTTTCTGAGTGAGAAGGCAATAGTCAGAAAAAAGCCAACTAAAATAGGACTGTTTAAAACTGACCATAATATGAAATTCCAGACCATATGAAGTGGGTAATATATTTTGGTCATGTGTTTTTCCTTGTGTGGGAATTTTTTGATATCCTTTTTTGGCTAGTCTTTAATGACATTAGGCAATAGTTGAGTTTAAAAGTAAATGCTGATGGTGATTCCTCAAAAAGGACTATTTGCAGAAAATGTGAGGGGCAAACCAAGAATGAAATTCTTGGTGTATATATATACAGACAAAAGAGTGGGTAGCATGGAAATTGAGCTCTGAAGTGTTAGGTTTTGTTTTCCTATGCTAATTTCCAAGTGACACAAAGTTGTGTTCTGTTAATTTTTTGCATCTGTAGATTGTTCTATGGTGTGATAATCAGTAACAACATGGGGAAAATAATTTTGTCTAACCTAATATATTGTACTTAAATCTATACTAGATTCTTGAAAGAATAACCAAAAATAAAAACATTATTAAAGCAGCTGAGCAGTTTTAGTCTCTGGCACTGACATTACAGATTCTGTTTACTTATGCAGGGTTCTTTGGGTGGGGATGGTATCACGTGGAGCAAACTGACTATGAACTCAATTACAATCTCTGTCAAGTTGAGTTTGTGTATGATTTGTGTATGTACTGCATTTCTTATCCCCTTCTGCAACTTTTTTGCACATGCATGTTAATTTAAAGTCTGGCTGAGTATAGTTGCATATATATGTGTGTGTATATATATATGTATGCATATATATAGTTGCTCTCATATGTAATGTGCAAGTTTCTAGCACAACAAAATTCGGTATTTCAAAATATTATGATAAACATTCATGGTTTTTTTCAGTGGCATCTGGGGATTAAATTAAAATTTGTTCATGTCTGATACAACAGATTTTCAGATGTAGCTTGGCCTAGTGTTGTAGTTGGTTCAGACTATTTTGCTTCATTTAATGGATGCATAGTTCTGTCTTGCTTTTGGCTGACTGTTCTTCAGCACTTGACACTGAAATAGCATGTATGTACTGCATGTTTAACAAATCTTGTGCATGAGCTGCATGAAACAGTAGGGACAGTGATCAATCTAGAATTCTCATCTCTTAATCTTCCTGAGGTATAAAAGTGAGAATTCCTTTAAATGCATTATATTCTTGAGGGATTTTAAAACAAACAAGTAAGGCATCTAATGTAATGACAGTGTATAATATCAGGCATTCTGGAAATTTTCTCCCTGCCTTTAAGTGTCCTTAGCATTGGGTATGTGTTCCCTAACAGGGTGGTGACACTTCGAAGCACCTGTGAACAGTTAATCCAAGTTACATATTAACTATGCCAAGAATGCAAAGCTACTGCATATGGCTCCATACAGACATGGTTTGGATATGACTGGATTGATAAACTGGGATGTGACCTGCACAAAAGCAGTGTGTGTTTGTAAAGGCTAGCTCCAGCCAGGAGCAATTTCTCCCCACCTTCACACAGCACTGGCTCATTACCTCGTGCCCCAGTTTTAAGTTGCCACAGTCACATTCAGTTTTGAAGTCCATTTACTCTCTTCCCAGAGCACTATGGAGATGGAATGTACTTTCATACTGCACTCTGTAGGATTATCAGGACTACATTCTTACCTGCTTTGCTTCCACTCCTGCTGTTTTCTGAGTGACAAGAGAATTAGTTTGCTCTATTCTTGTGAGTGTTCTGTTTGTGAAAAGGAAAGGAGGATGAGTTTTTATTACTGTGTAATATCATTACTCTGTTTAGTTTGGCTGAAGTAAAACAGGAAACAATTTGAATTTGTTCTGTTTTAGAATACAGTTAATGTAATGCATGTAGGTCGGAAGTTTGTTAGGCTTTTGATGTTTGGGAGGAACAGTCAAATAGATTAAAAGCTTACAGCATTCCATATTACAAATTTTGAAAAGACAGAAGACATGTAGATGCTATTTTCAAGTTGTCTGTGTGGTAAGCTTAGTTAGATTTATTTTTATATCAGTCTTGGTATACAAAGGACCAGAATTGTGAGTATCAGCTACATTCATTTCTATGTTAACTCATGTTAAAGGAGATGCTTGTAAAACTAGTGGCCCTAGTTCCTAGGTTCTTTTGGGAGATTTTTTTGACCTAAACCTCAGAAGGAAGTTCCCATTTATCCTTCTCTAGCCTTTCCATGTGGTTTCTTAAACATTTAAGGACTGATGCTGGAATTTGTTTCTCAATTTAAACAGATTTTTTTTTTTTTTTTTTGAATAGTTGGAAACAAATTCTTACATAATTATTTTTTCTTTTCCATGGTGATAAGGGATTGTTTTAATGGTTGGCCTCTGTCTTTGAAGTGTTTTCCAACCTTAATGATTCTGTGATTGGAAATGAGGCTTGATAATCATGTATTAGAATTCTATCTTACTGGCTTTTGCTGTGCAAGAGAATTGAGATGACCAGGTTAAGTTCAGGATTAATCAAATTTTGCACATTGAAAAAGAGTCAAGTCAATGTCGTATTTAGACCACTGACTGTTGCTGTCTGTGAAGTAATGTTTGTGCATTTTTAATTACTTTGACAAAAAATGTGGTGAAAAAATTATAATGCTTGTTTGAAAATTAGACTGGTGAGTGCAAAAGACAATGAAACAGTTAAAATTTATGTTTAATAACTTCTGCATTTAGTGATGTGCAACACATGTGGGGCTTTACATCTTATGTGTTTTTTTCTTTTTTCATATTTTAAGCAATCTGGACCGAAAGGAAAGGTAAGCTTACTGTTGATCAAATGAGCATGGCAATGAACATTAAGAAAATTAACTGATTGAGTGCTATATTAATGCTAGTTAAAGATTATTCAATCCAGTCAATCATATCTGCTCATATGTGATAGGGGTTGATTGTTTTTAGTTCCATTTTTATGGTTCACTTACTCTCTTATTGAAAAAGGACTTTTACGTCCATCTCTAAGTAATGCTGTGTTACTGTGAATTTTGGGTAATTTTCCACTGGAAATTATATCCAATGCAAAATTGCATCAACATTCTCTGGATTTTAAGAATTGACTGCTAATTCTTTTTGTAGAGCAGCGAACTTTGCGTAATAGAATGGTTCTGAAGCATCATAGTAAAATGATTCGGAAGCTCTTAGGAGGCTGTTTAACAGCCTTCACTCTATCTTCTCAGCTTGGTTTGAATAGCATTAAAGGTTTTTATTGCATTACTGTATATATTTTGTTCATGAAGTGCATATGTTAAAGCAGTTAACCGAAAATGTATAGCAAAACCTGACACACTGGTTTTTCATTGCTCATTTCAGGGTCATTTCTCACTTGTTTTGCATCTGGTTTACTGCTGGTAATATTTTGTTAGCAGTATGAAATACAGTACATTTATTTTTCTTCATATATAGCTCAAATTTATGTGTTAGTGGAAATGTTCTCTTGATAGTAATGAATTAATTGAGTTTTTGTGAATTTCCTGTCTGTATAGGTGGCTTTTGGCAGTAGGAGCTTGATACCAGGTTGCATTGTTTACGAAGTATATATAATGTATAACTAATAATGATATAAATAGCACAGTCCTTTGTGAATTCAGGATTTTCTAAATTTATTTCAAATTCAGAACCAAAATCAAGCCTTTCTGTTTTACTGTCTTTTGTTACTTCTTAAAAGAGCTATCAAATAGATACCAGCCAGTTAGTGTCACCGTGTGGCATAGAAGAAAAGGTTTGAGTTCCATGCTTTGTGATCTTAATTTTCTCATGGGGACACCTGCTGCTTCTTCATCCAGTACTACTGGATATGTTCCTTTTTCTTTGCCTGCTTTTTGTTGTTGTCCTAGCAGGGGAAGATGATGTGGGCAGGAGCTGCTAAATTTAGCTTTAATCATTACTGTCACGATAAGTGCAGCGGCAGCTCCTGACTTTCTGGGCCAAATGGGGTTACTGACCTGTGTTCTGAAAACCCTATTCCCTGTGCTGCTGCTTCTCTTTTCAGTCTTTGGCTTTTGTACTTTGCTCTTCATCTAACACACGCTGAAGGTAAATCTCACCTCAGCAGCTTTGTGCTTCAATCTTATTGTGCTTTACTCTCTTTTTGTATAATGATGTAGAAACCAACAGTGTACATGGAGTGGTACATCTCCAAATAGTAGGCAGCCTCTCAAAGAGCCAGGCTTTGCATTAAACACAGCTCTTGTGTAAGCCTGCACCTCAACAAAATTAGGAGTTGGTGCAGCCTTTTTAGTGTGGCTTGTGCCAAATCATAGGTAGCACTGTCTCCCAAATTCTCAGATCCAGGTGTTTCTTTATGTTTGTTTTCTGGCATAGCCAGAAGTTACGTGCCTGCCCCTTCCCCTCATTCCCCCCACCACTTTTCTGTTTTTTGTTTTCCTAGAGAAGAAATTTTAAGTGAAAATGTCACTTCTGCTGGAGTGTTTCATAAAGGTCTGTCTGCCAGGCCAGTGTGAAGATACTAAGGTCCAATTCCATCAGCAAGAGAATATAGCAGTAATAATGAATGTTTGCTGAAAATACAAAATCAGTGACACTGTTCTGTCTGGGCAAAACACACTTAGTCAAGAATACTTTAGCATTTAGCTGTTAAGATCTGACAAAAGTTCATGATGCTGCACAGTCCAGACTGCCTCAGTATTTCAGTCCTGTGTGTTGCGGAAAAAGCTTGATCTTTCTTGCTACTGTAATTGATGTTTTGCTGTTTGATGCTTTACTACTTCTTGAGATTGCTTTTTATCAAATACTTGTCTACTTCTCTTGTACTTAAAAGTATTAGAAGTGCTTATAATCTAGGAGATAAACAAGATGCCTAAAATTGTTTCACCTCTGAACATTGTTTTTTTTAACTGTTAGACATGGTATATGGGTAATGTTGCATCTTGATCAGCTCAGCTGTTTGATCCCACAGTTATTCCCATTGAAATGGAAGACTTAGTTTTGGGTAGGGTTTAACAGCAAAAAGGCATTTGTTTTGAAGTGCTGTATGTTTTTAAATTTAAGATTTTTTTTCTTTTGCAAATAGTCAAAGGTAGGCGTAATGCTTGATTTAAAAAACAACCGCGTTTCCTTTCTGTTTCTTCACTCACACGCAATTAAATGGCTCAGCGTACTAAGTATTTTACTGGAGAAGGTGTTACTGGATCTGCAACTGTTCAGGCAAATAACTAACTAAAACAAATACTGTGCTCAGAGGCACAACTTTGTTTTCTAGTTGAAATTATGTTCAAAACAAAATTTACTGTTATGAAATACTAGTGAAAGATAATTACGACACGTGAGACAGCAGCTTCTGCATCCTTACTGCAATGTTTTTCAAATCTAAAATGATGTTACAGGTTTTTTACCCTTTAGAATGTCATTAGCATTGGTTTTGATAGTACAGCTTCTCATTACCTAATGATGAGTTTGAGCTCTGCCTTTTATTTCCACTAATTCTGCCTTAAAGTAATCCCATATGATTTGGATTTTTAAGGAGAATGATCAAAAAAAATACTGTGTTTAATTTATGAATAAATATTCATACTGAGTTTCCAGTTTTGGTTCAGTTTTTGTGTATGCAGGTATTAAAAAAGCTTCTGGGGAGCAGGATTGTTTCAGAAACACATTTGACACAATCAGTAACAAATAAACTACCTAATCTGTCATCTGTGATATGTGTGCCAGCAGTCGTGATTAAGTACCACGACATCTCTACATTCTGTGTAGCCGTGCTTGCTTCTCCATCCTTCTTACTGCCAGAATTTTCTTTAAAGCTGCAGCCCATCAACACAGTCAAATGTGTTTGGTATTTGGTAAGAAATACCCCAAAGGGCATTGCAGATTAATCTTGTTACAAAGATGTTAGTTAATAATATTACCTAGAAATGCAGAAAATCCAAAGGTTTTACAATTTGATGCATTAGGAAATGCTGTGCTGAAAGAAATAAAATCTTATACCTAGAGCTAAAGTCTACTTCAGCCATAGCCGAGTTTTTGTCAGATGGGTCCTCAAAATTTAGCTGTTGGTGGAGATGTTACTGCCTACAGCTGTTTGCTTTGCCCCCTTGCTGTTGATTAATGTCCTTGTAATCAGAGGTAGCAGTGTGGGACATGTGTAACCCATTTGCAGCCCAATGCTTAATTTTCCAATAAAACCAGTTTCTGCTGAATTTGTTGGCAAGGTCTGCTGTGTTTCAGATGTGTGCCATCCTCTGTTACGACAAGAACAGTAATCTATAGCTGCAGGGCTGAGTAAGCATTGAGAAAGAAAAGTGCTGCAAACAGTAACCCACATGCGCTGAGCTTCAGGAATCTTAATTTGGTATTGGCATGATTTGACACACGTGTAAACTGAAAACTTCTTTCAGGAGGCTCAGCGAAGTCTTGCTATAATGCCATATATTGCATTAATTTGCACAAAAATATGTGATATCTATATTATGCAAGTTATACCAACAAAAGACTTATTATCCAGTAATTTATCTATATCACAATATTTTAAAAACAAATATATAGGAACCATGTCTGCTGTCTTGTTCTTTCTGGTTTTTGGTCACAACAGTTTTTGACATCGGATCTCTTTTCTCTGTTTTGCATCTTCTCTTCCTGTTTTTTAAGTTGCGGGACTTGTGGAATCTACTTTAATATTAAAATAATAGTTGTTTCTATTCTTGGCTTTTAAAAGTATCTGTCTTGTTTTTCGTGAATGAGGAGGAGAAGATGCAGGCTTCAGTATTTGGAGACTTGGGTCTGAAAGTGACAGACTCCAGAACTGTTCATTATTATAGAGGAGATTTAGATCAGAAACACTTCAAAACATTTACTGTGGCTGTTCCTATCATTCTGGTAATGCTTTTTTATGTGTACAAATAGCATGTAATAGGAGAAGCTACTTATTCATAGCTTTCAGATACGTTTCAGGTTTGTTTTGTTCGTATATAATTGTGACTAAATTTTAATGATGTCTGTTGAAAGAGCAACCATACGTCTAATTCATTTTCCAGAAAAGAATACCCACCTCAGCTTCAGAAGGTAGAGGCAGACCACATTAGATTACCACGGTCTCAAGGAGTAGGTAAGTTATCTTTTGAGTTCTCATTTCTTCTAAGCAGAATAATTTTTTTAATACCTGATTTGGGCAGGTGTGTTGCCAAATCTTATATAACCTTTAGTGTATATACTTACAGCCTTACATCGTGTTATTCTAGTTTTGTACAAGTTTGTGCATGAAGGGAGGACTTTGCCCTTCATGACATTTCTGCAGCTAGTTCAGTCATGTAATATTTGTAAATTAGGCTTCAGTTACTTTAAAAACCACATATATAGGGAAAATCTAGAACCATAAAATTGGAGATGGAGCTGATCTCTGGAGTTAACTAGTTTGAGCCCAAACCTCCAGCTTGTTTGTGAATTATTGATGAGGAACTTCTGTAACAGTGTTGGTACAACAAAAATGCGATGTAGTAGCCAGCACTTGGTATGAAGTGTATTCATACACTGAGGGAGTTAATAAAAAGAACCCGCATCAGCGCTGTATGCTGATGGAGGTGCAGTAGAAAAAACACAGTTTGGTTTGAGGTGTGGAAATTATGAAATTGGAAAAGAAAATACCCTGTGTTTTGTTAAGCTTTGTTAGTATAGATACAGTCTGTAAACCTGTATTTGGCTGTGTAGTCACCTGTACTGGCAAAGTGGTTCTGCTGTGCTATTTTAGGTTAATGTTAAGTAGATTTTCAGCAGTACTACGCTAAAGTAAAGTTAACTTAGAAAAAAGCCCCACCTATTAGTAATTATTTTTTGAAAATGAGCCAGTCTTTAGTTTTGAGATGTCTTCTCAGAGTGGGATGTTTATCTGTATGTATATTGAAAAAGTGTTCATACCTATTAAAAAAAATACAGTCTTAAAAAAACTTCCAATATGGAGACTGCGATTAAAGGACTGTAAATAGCACTTTAACATGAAACCAATCAAGGCACTCTTGTACAACACATTCCACTTCTTAGAATGCACAGAGTGAGATTTAATTCATGGGTTTCTGTGTTTCTATACTGTTACAGTATTTAAATGAATGTCCCAGTATAAAACAGGATATGACAGTATAATTCACTGTACTACTGTGTCTTGTGTCGAAGGAGTAAATCTGAAGGAGTAAATCTGTTGCTTGATACTTGGCAGTGTTTCCAGGTGGCCAAGGAGGCCAGTTGCATCCTAGCCTGTATCAATAGTAGTGTGGCCAACAGAACCAGGGAAGTGATTGTCCCTCTGTACTCACCGCTGATGAAGGCCACACCTCGAGTGCTGTATCGAGTGTTGGGCCCCTCAACTAGGGAAGGACATGAGTGTGTCCAGAGAAGGGCAGCAGAGCTAGTGAAGGGTCAGGAGCACAGGTCTTAACATGAGCAGCTGAGTGATCTGGGGGACTTTAGCCTGGAGAAAAGGAGGCTAGGGGGAGACCTTATTGCTCTCTAGAACTACCTGAAAACATGTTGTAACTAGGTAGGGGTCAGTCTCTTCTGCCTTCTGTCTTAATTACAAGTACAAGAGGTAAAAGCCTTACGTTGTGCCAGGGGAGGTTTAGATTAGTAGAAAAAAAATCTTTTCACTGAAAGAGTGTTTGGGCATTGGAATAAGTTGCCCATGGTGGTGACAGGGTCACCATCTCTGGAAGTGTTCAAGAAGCTTCTGGATGTGGCACTTGGAGATACGGTTGAGAAGTGATTATAGTGGTGCCAGGTTAATAGTTGGACTAGATGATCTTGAAAGTCTCTTCCAACCATGATGATTATGTGAAATCCTAATTATGCAGAACATTTCCAATTATTCTAAATGCATTCACAAGTAGTTCTGTAGTAAAGATTTGCATCAGCATAGTCTAGCATCTCCTCCTGATTTTGGCAGCAGACCCTCCATTTGCAGTGAAGTTAGCAGAGATTTGCAAATCTAAAGCCTCTTGCAAAGATACAAGATAAAAACTGTCAGTGAGAGACATTGCAATAGTATTAGTAAAACATTTTTGCAGTTACTTTGTGGAATTTTTTTTAATTCATACAAATCATGAGACATTTGAAACAGTTTACTCTTTTTGAGGTTTAAAAATGTGTTTATGTTTAGTTCAAGTTAGTGTATGTAAAGAAGTAAGTTGATCATAATTATAACAGTATATGAATGGACATATCTTGTTAATGTTTTTGCATCTTTTCCCTCCTAGACAGTGTAATGGAAAATACAGAGGAGTCAGAATCAGAATCTGAAATTAAGAGAAAGGTGCGACAGAAAGGTCATTGCAATTCATATCAATCTGACTTGAGTCTGTCTTCAGCTACAAAAAAATGCTTAACTCAGTCAAAGGTGGGTTATATTTTAAAAATCTGTAACCTCTTGTTGAACTTTAAAAGTTGTTGCATATTTTAAAAACAGACATTCAGGAGTAAAACAGGTTGATGTTTTAAAAATCCTTAGAGTTGGGAGGAAGGTTTACATAATTAAAGTTACAGTGATAGAGATATTTAAGTGCTAGTATTGCTACTAGCTGTGAAATATTTCTTCTCTGATTTGAACAGAGATGCTGCACTGAAAAGAAAAAAATCTGTGATTTAAATGAATGGCTGAGTGGTAAATCAGACATTGATAATTTTAGCTTGCTGAAATAAAGGAACAATATTTTGCTTTTTGACAGATTTTAAATTTTTTTTTTTAGTGTCATGATTTTCTGTACTCAAAACAGTATCTTTACTGAAAGATAAAAGCACTGCAAAGGTGCAAGTACTTTTTTATTAAGATGCTTACTTTTTCAGTGAGAGTAGCTGCTTAGGTGTCCAAATGGCATTCTCTGGTCCAGATGCCACCATCCAGATTGTTTTTGTCGGGAACTTGTTTGAATATCAGATGTAAGATACTTTGGAAATTGTTGTAAGGCTCTCTGTATTTTTTATCAACCTCCCAGGTTACTATGGAAGTTTCACAGTACCCACGTACAGGTCACACTGTTTGACTATCAAAGCAAAACTTCCTGTAAGGAGATGTTGGTTACAAAAAAAAAAAAGAATTATAGATGTATGATTTTTATAAATGCTTAGCTTTTGTTTGAAACACTTGGTACTGCTCTTACGGATTTCCATTGCTTATTTAGTTAATTAATAAGATGTTAATAAGGAAACTGGTTTAAAATTTTTGGCATGTGGTTGAAGTAAAGGGGTGCAATTACTCTCTACTTAAGATCTTCCGGGTACTCTTGGTACCTTCTCTTGAATATTTTAATGTCAGCAGTATCTTTCTAAGAACTACATCCTGTAACAGCACTGTGGCACAACACTGGTGTTCATGTCACTTGCTATCTCATCCCACAGCTCAGATTTTAAGGGTCTGATATATTTAATACACTTGGGGGCTTTTGCTTCTGTTTCTCTACAGTATGTGTATCTTCGTTAAATTGCATAAATTTTGTAAAAATAACATATTTTCACTGTATGATTTTCGTCTTTAAATTTGGGATTTGAAATTACTTCCCACACCTGAGGAAGTCCTCTATTGGAAGTGTGTTCACATCTGGGAGTGGGGGGAGGTATAAATTGTGAAAGCTGTGTTTTGAAAGTAGATTCCGGAAGTTTTTGGTGGGATGTAGGTATTTGTTATCTTCAGTAATTCACAGTACAGTGGTTATGCCATTTGAGTTCAGTGCTCCAGGAGACAATAACATGCACTAAATTTCATCTTTAGAGATGTCCCGTATTCACTTTGGTATTCATTCTGTAGTTTATATGTTAGTATTGAATCCTTTAGAAGTCCAAGTTCTACACTTGTAATACAGAATTACGTGGGACCTAGTACATGTGAGAAAAACAAAAGACACCTGTCTTTGCAGTGATAGGACGCATCTTCCCTTGCAGCCCATGCTTGCTTCTTGAAAGCTTGGGGAATTCCTATTCCTCAAGTCCTGTTTTCTTCTCTGTGACATGGGACTCTAGAGCAATATATGTACTTGGCCTTTTCTTCATCTCCCTCAAGGAGTGAACTTTCCTGCATGCATGCCTTGCCGGACTATTAAAAGATATCTCAGAAGGACAAATAAATTTGACCTACAAGGTTTCTTCAAATCCTCTCCAGCAATGCACTGTGGATCTTTAGGTTACTTTATTTCTGTCCAATGAAACTGTTTTTACAGAAATGGTGTAACTGGACCGTCTTGCTGATGGATATATGTATTTGAACAGTGTGCAAGGTTTCAATTATGGAAGAAAAGGCAAGAAGGAAAATCTGAATTGTCCAACATTAACCGCTTAAAAAAATTGCCGCAAATGACGTTTGTTCCTTTTAAAACATTTTTCATTTTCTTAAATGAAATTAAACAATCTGTGTTTTAATGTTTGCTTTCTCTGCTTACTGTAATTGCTAATGTAGTGTTGTCAATCTCCACTGGATATTACAAAAAATTTCTTCAGCTAAAGGGTTCTCAAGTATTGGAAGAGGATGCCCAGGGGTGTGGTTGAGTCACCATCCCTGGAGATATTTAAAAGACATGTAGATGTGGCGTCTGAGGATATGATTTAGTGATGACTTGACAGTTCTACATTAATGGTTGGACTTGATGATATTAAAGGTCTTTTCCAGCCTAAGTGATAGTATGATTCATTCTGAACAGAACAATTACTGATTGTGTGTTTGTTTCTTCTTTAGCTTTTGGAACAGATTGATTATTCTACTGATTGCCCAAATTGTGGGAGGGCAAATGAAAATCAGACCAGATGCCGACATTGTGAAAGTGCTTCTCTAAAGGATTTGCAAAGAGTCTCTAGACAAACTGTGACGTTAAGTGAATCTGTGGGACCTTTATCGCGTTCTTCAATACATCAGAATTCAACAGGGCAAAAATCTTCAGGTACAGGGTTCAGCACAAAGAAGTTTTATAGTTCTGCTGTTGGAAAAGGTCCAGCGGATATTCTACTGAGTAACGAGGTTGTAGGACATTCTATGTTACGACAGAATGGAAAAGTTGGTCTTATAACTGGGACAAAAAATCCTAAAATTACAGGAAGCTTAAGACAGAGGAGTACAAGACCATCTGAACTAAATGATCCAAGTAAGTACCTTTTTATGAATACAGCCATTAGCTGGAAGCCTGGGATATTGTATAGTGAAGGAACTGTATGTGCAGGTTTACATAACTGATGTCGCATGGAATTTTTAATGTATATGTTCTCGGGAATAGGGACAGAACTTTTAATAATTTCCTTTTCATATGCAGAGGTTCTCTTCAAGAAGGATGAACATTGGGGAAAACAAAAATTATTTTGTGACTATTTTTCTTTTGTTTGTTTGTTTTTTAAAAAATATTTACATTTGGGTTTTGGGGAAAAAAAAGTATTCTTAGCAGAATTCCATCATTTATTCTCCCCAGAGGAAAGACAGTATTTTATTTTTATTTTGTGTTTTCCCCCCTTTTTTCTTCTGAGCTATTCACCTATTTAAATTTCATGATTTGTAAAATGTTAATTTCTGTGCTTTTTCTGTGTAAACTTAATAAGCAGGAAGGCTGGAGTGAAGGAAATTATGTTTCTGGTTCTATGCTGAGTTGATTAGAACACGTCCTACTGGTTTGAACGATTTCAGTCATAATTTCTCTTGTCAGTTTTTAGGTTGTATTACTTACTGTCATGTCTTGACTGAACCAAGAAAAGTTCACTTCTGTCTAGAGGTGGATTAATGATGCCCATTTTTTGTGTAGTTAGTTATGAGAAATCAAAAACAAGGCAGAGAGTGCTTGCAACCAGATTCCAAATAAACATTAGTAAATCCGTAAGATGATACATGTGGAATTTTTTTGGCACTGCAGGACAATTACATAAGTTACTTTTAAGTTATTGCTTGAAAAGAAATTTCTGTTACAGAAAAATGTAGTGGTTGAGAATGTAATATTTTCTGTTTAGTTGTTTTGTCTAGTGATGATGAGGAGGAGGAGAATAGTGGCAGCACTAGGAGCATGGAAAGCATTTTACCTCATCCTGCAGTTTCAGCCCGCTCCTCCCTATCTCCTTCTTCAGGAAAGGTGGAAGCAGCATTAAAGGAGAACAGTTGTGGAATAGAACAGAGAATAGGTAGTATAACAACAGATACAGAAATTGCCATCACACTACCAAGAAAAGCCAAGAATGAAAAAAGAAATTTCTGTTACAGAAAAATGTAGTGGTTGAGAATGTAATATTTTCTTTTAGTTGTTTTGTCTAGTGATGATGATGAGGACGAGAATAGTGGCAGCACTAGGAGCATGGAAAGCATTTCACCTCGTCCTGCAGATTCAGCCCGCTCCTCCCCAGCTCCTTCTACAGGAAAGGTGGAAGCAGCATTAAAGGAGAACAGTTGTGGAATAGAACAGAGAATAGGTAGTATAACAACAGATACAGAAATTGCAGTCACACTACCAAGAAAAGCAAGAATGAAAGATCAGGTACTATTTAATGCTTTGTTTAAAAGAAACCAGAATCAAATAATAAATGGAATTACGTAAAGGCTTGTTTTGCATTGTCAGAAGTTGACTATATTTGATTGTTTTTCTTATTCAGCAGCTCATCAAGTAGTATCTCTGTATATTTAAAACTGGAAACATAAGGAAATGTGTTCATTACATTTTTACAAGCATTTATAATGATTTGAATTACACTGTTAATGTAAATGCTTCTGTGTTGAATGTTTACTCTGTGAGACTGGACAGGGATTCTCTATGAAGCTGAAGGTCTTACTTTGCAGCAGAATGTCAGTACCAGCTGTTGCTTGTTGAGACTTTATGAAGTTAAACATGAAAAGAGACACTGGGATCAGTAACGGCCCTTTAAAATTAAAATACTTTGACAGCTGTCCCAATTAATAGCACTTCTTTTAGGGCTTTTGTGGTGGTGCTTGTGTTTTTTAGTTGAGTACTACTGTAAGAATTGGATAAGCAAAGAGAAAAAGTACTCCATGAGCACACCTTAAATGTGGCTAAAGGGGACACTTCTCATACTGTGTTAAAAGCTATCTCAATAGTGAGCCATTTAGAGGAATAAATTCCACGTGGCGATTTGTAGTGGATTAATAGTGCTGATCAAAATAATTCTTGAGTCACTTGTCCAGTTTCACTGTTGTGAGTTTGATTCAACAGGAGAATCTGATCAGATTTCCAATTCTTTATGCGTTAGAAC
Source organism: Corvus hawaiiensis (assembly GCF_020740725.1). Lineage (NCBI taxonomy): Eukaryota > Metazoa > Chordata > Aves > Passeriformes > Corvidae > Corvus > Corvus hawaiiensis. Next base: position 33,025,303 of record NC_063215.1, read on the forward strand.
ACTGAAGTACTGATGCCAAAACCTTCTTGCTATGTTGAGATTCAGAAGCCAGCATTCTAGTGCTGTAGTTGATGAAATTATGGATGTTTATAATATGTGGTATAATTAGTCACCACTGTCAATAAGAAGCTGTGAACCTCCTGCCTACAATAAAGCTGCGAGGCTCAAAGCTTGGATTATAAATAGTTTTGAATTAAGATAGCCTGGCAGTATGTGCTGAATTAACTGAAAGCATTGCATTGTAAAGGCGCTGGTGTCTGACTTCTGAAACTCTCCCAAATGAACTTTTTTTTTGTATATCCGTATGTTCCTGTTCACTAGTCTTTACGAACCAGTTATAACACTGTATGTTGTGATTATTTTAGGTTCTGAGCTTACTTTGGAAAACGGGGGAAATAAAATCTTTTTTGTGAAATATAACACAAATTTTGCATTGATTCAATGAAACTACCAAGATTTGGAGATATCGCAGCAGTTTTGTTAAATATTATAGAAAAAGCTTTATTCAGCTTTCCCTCAAGATATTTATTAATTCTTTACTGAAGAGGCTACTTGAATATAGCATCACTTCAGTGTTTGCTGTTTTATTGTTTTTCCTGTGATTCGTTTTGAACTTTCAATAATATTTAGCCAGTCTAACAGACAAAAAGGAAAAGCTCTTTTCAACAAGAGGCCTAGGAAAACATCTTAATTACAGGGATTTAGAATCTCTACCTTCTCCAGTGTATTAAATTAAGGAAGCATCCAAAAGTATATTTTGAATTATTGCCAAGATAGACTAGTGATTTGGGACTTCGAAATAATTTTTGAGATTTAGTCTTAATAGAAATACTGAATCCCTTAGAATGTTCTTCTGTGGGAGTTTAATTGCATTTTGTAACCAAAAAGAATGTTTATTCATGGACAGCTTTATGAAACAATATAAATACCAAAGAAAAGACTAGTGTACAGAAAATCCTTCAGCAGAATTGAGCAATAGAAGCGATACAGAAAATAAATGTATTGATCTGTGGGCTGTCAGCAGGCTTTATTTCATTTTAGTAGATTTTTTTTCTAAGATCGTTCTGTTGGTTAACAGGATACTCATTGAGATTACAGCTTCAGTCAGTATCCAGAGACTTCTTGAACTGGGGCCAAACACCACATGGCCTTCTTTCAGTGTTTAGTATTCTGACCTTGGAATCTATCATAAAAACATCTTAGTAGTTCTGTAGAGAGGCCTTGGGGAAGTTTGATTTGGCTTATTTATTTATGTTTCTTGAAGACTGTACTCTGCTAATGTGGTGGTGCAGTGTACTTCAAAAATTAGTCACCAAAAGCTTGGATTAACAAAAACTGAAAGAAAAAATTAAACCACCAGTATTGTGGTGGTTTTACAGCATTAATGCTTTTTTATCTAAATGAAATATATTAAAAATAACTTTGTTTTGCTAGACTGCATAGTGTTTGCAAAAGATAAAAGTAAATTGGTATTGGCAATTTAGAAGCCCTATTTGTGATTTGGAAATGCCAACAAAGTGTCTACAAGTGTCAGCTTACCTTTTATTTTCTTCTTGAATGTAGCAATATTAGCATCCTCAGGTGTTACAAAAAGTCTTTTATCTACCTTCTGTATATGTTTGAGATGGATGCTCTAGTAAGTAATCCTGTTGACCAACAGAAAAGTAGCTGAAAATGTAGTCATTAGTTTTAACAAGCTTGGTTAAGCAATAAACCTTAGCGAGACATTCTGAAACCTTGAAAATTACTTTTCAGTTTGGGAACATTGTGTCTAACACTCCAATAAAACGTCGTAAAGTTATTTCTCAAGAGATGGTAACTGAGGCTGCACCTCTAAATTATCAAAATTCCTGTGAAAGTGTCATTCTGAACTGCCGAAGTATACGAATAGGAATGCTGCGCAGAATGGTGGTGGAACCTGTGATTGTAAGTAAACTTGTTCTTTCACAGCTCTCCTTTCAGGTTTTGATGGGCATTGTTATTTTCATACTTGAACAAGACAATGTTTTGCCTCTGTCTGGAGAACAGTAAATTTGTCTCTTAGCATCAGAGGCCGTGATTTCCAAAGAACCTCAGATTACTACTGCTTTTGAACATATGCAGTCTAGCTCTGGTTCTTAATACTGTGCTGCAGCACTCTTGAAAAACTTGTTTGCATGGTTGGGGAGAGGTTATGGGTTAGCATGCATTTGTTAAGAAAATTGAAAACAATAGCTACAAGGAAATTGATATTGATAGGTGGGAGGAAGAATCGTTGTCCTAGAGGTGAATAATTTTACTTCTACAGAATTTTTTTTTGTTGTTACCCTTATAAGTTACATGGAAGTTTTCAAGGAGACCTTGAATGTTAGCTGTAATGCAGTCAGCCACATAAAATGCATACTTATTGCTGGGGTAACCACAGAAACAGCAGAGAGGTGTTACTTTTTCTTTCCATCTCTCTACATAACGCTATTGTTTGATTTGCCTAAATGCTGATAGATGACATTTTCTTTTGAAGAAATAGAATGTGTGTATTTTTCAGGGTATTGTAAATGTTTTTGAAAACGGAGTACTTCAGAGAGATCTAAAGTTTAAACAGTCAGTATGACTGAAAGAGACTGAGTAATAAAGAATGTGCTTGCCTCGAGTTGTGCTAAAATGTACATTTGGTTTTTTTAAAACTTGCATTTTAAATATTAATTTTGAAATGTTTATTACTTAAATACTATGTCAATTGAAATGTGTTTGCTAACAGTTTAAAGGCTTTCAGTCAGTTTCAGTTTGCAGAAGATGCGAAATCTTACAGTTGTGTTGTCTTTCAGTTTTGCCTGGATTATATCAAAATACGCTTAGAGAGTCAAGAAGGTGAGTACATTTTTCATTTTTTGTTAGCACTCAATATATTTATTTTGAATGAAGTAACTCTGTCAAAGGTATTAACAAGTGAATCATAACTGAATGTTCACTCTCATTTTGTCATTTATGCAAAAAATTATGGTGGGTGCCTGTAGTCAGATAAGAGAAAAAAAAAAAAAATTGAGAGTACAAATTTGACCTGAACTGCCTGGTGAATAAAATCCAAAATGTTTTTGCATTATCTCTGCCTTCTACTGACAGAAAGTTCACAATTCGTGACACGCGTACAGACGGGTTGTTCTGCTTCATCTGGTCTGACTCTGCTTGATCTAATCATTCATTTGAAGATCTGTAGATAATGTGGTGATGACTGGTAAAGGTCTTCTTGAAAGTGATTAACAAACATAAAAAGCAAGAGTAACCATCCTGTAAAATGTTACCTTTTTAACACTTTATTAGTTCTTTTATTTCAATTGTGTTAAGTGGGCAGTAAAAACCACACTAGTATCTTAGACCTTTCCTGTCTAGATCTCTCTTGGTAATTTTTTCTCTGGCCTGAAAGTTGTATATTTCATGTCACTGAAAGAAATAGTGATGTAATTTGGAAATGGTGAGTTACAACTCCTGCTCTGCTTCCTTTCTTTTCTTTTATAGAGTTTTGTTCTGGGCCTGGAAAGCTTTGTTACCTTTTGTAATCTTAAGTTGCAGTCTTGAGATCCAGTCCTATTGAATTTTGCTGTCATGATTTGTAAATGAAAACTATTGTATTTTGTCATTATTACATGCAGAAAGGTGTCTCACAGCCTGTAAAAAAAAGTGTAGCCTTTGCTCAGTCAAGTATTTAAGTTTGTATTGCATCTAAAATACAGATGCATAGAAACTACGAACTTTCATGCTATGAATGTATTTTTAAAAATAAAACACTGAAAAGCTTACTATAATTTGTGGAAAATGGCTATCAGGTTTTAGTTAAAACAGCTGTATGGTGAAATTATTTCCATGGCGCCTGATCCCTCAACCCTCAATAGCATAAAAATGGTGACTTCTTAAATGCTGTGTCTGTTGGAGCACTTAGCACTATACTATTTCTTTTTTTTTCCCTTGTGGTTGTTTTTTTTTTTTTTTTTTTTTTTTAGTTTTGCATGTATATCCACCTCTATATCCAATTTTATAATTCAGTAAAACCTGAAAAATACTCAACATTGGCATTGGCAGCATCAGATGCAATGTTAAAAATTTACCGTGTTACTGACGGTTTTTGGGGGGAATAAGCTAGGAGTAGTGCTTTGTGTCCTCAGGCAATCAGATAATTTCTCTGCATGTTTATACTCTTCTTTTTAAAGTTATTTTTCATATGGGAACTTGGTCAAAGATAAATGTACAAAGAAAATTTTACGAACTTATTGTAAAATGTGTCATAGCAATAGTGCAAATTTAAATGACTTTTTAAAAAAAGGGGTTTTTTATGTAGAATAAAAAGTAGTTTAAAGTTGGTGGGCAGAAAACATTTTGTTTCTGATTCCTTTCTTGACAGATGACATTGGAATTTAGCCTTCTAGGATATAAAAAGCCATCACTTCTTGCATGTGTTAAAACTTTGACATTAAGAAATTTAGTGAGCACATACTGATTTCTTGTTAAAATCAAGGGGGAAATTGTAAAGGAAACTTAGAGGGTTTTATTATATTTTAATATAATGTCATTATTTTCTCATAGAATCAGAAAGTGATATCAGAGAGATTAACCTGAAAACTTCCGAGCTTACTAAATGTGAATGGTGTAGTGTCCGAAAATTGCCAGTAGTTTTTCTGCAAACAGTACCTTCAACCTGCAGTAGTCTGAGAGATCAACTGAAAATGAGTAAAGATAATGTCTGGTACGAATGTAAAGGAGACAGTAAGTAAAACAATTTTAGTCTACTATTCACTTTAAATTGTATTTTCGTGTTTTGGGTCGTGAATGTGTGCATTAAGACTAAAAGGGCCATCGTTGGCTGGGGATGATGTAGTGTTTTTTCAGACACTGTTTTCTTCCCAGGCTGAGAAAGAGTACAGTTCAGAACAGTTGGGCATTCTCTTTGTCCAGAAACATGCTAGTTAAAACATTTAGTGAATTTAGTATAAATTTTTCACTAATATTTGTACTGAATGAAAGCAAGTTGGTTTGTTCAGCTTTTGTATATGAGACTTTACATTTATATGGCAGCTTTTGTAATACTTCTGCTTTCCGTGTTGTTCTGCTGACAGGCTTTAGGTTTAGTAGAAACTGTTGCATAGGTTGCCTTGGGTTTTTTCCCCCCAGCATACTTGTAATGATGTTGTGAGATATACAAATACCTGCTTGGAGAATGTGTGGATTATCTTCATGTATATTAAAATTAAATTTGATTCCTGCATAATTTTCAAGGTCCTAGAATCTTAATATGCACACCTGTCAAATGTAACATTGAGTCATCTTCCTCTTCAATAGGCTTTACTTCAGGTTAAATTTTGTGATTATTTATATTTACACACTGTTTTGTACATTAATGCATTCAAACAGAGGAAGAATGCTTTCAACAATCTCAGAATTGAGTGCTCCCATAATACTGTGTAATAGTTTTATCCACCTCCTATAAGAAGTTGTAAGGAGTCTTATAATTACAGAAGTAATTGGAGAGCATGCAGGGGTCCTGACCACAATTCTGGGAGCAGGAATTAGACCCCAGGTGGACACAGGTGTTCACAAAAAAGGAACAAGCTTCTGTGTGAGAAGTCCCTCCCTTGGCATGGCTCTCAGCAGTGCCACAGCGCCCAGCTCTGACCCAGCTCTTCTCCCTCAGGCTGTGGCACTGAGAGTTTACATCCAGCTGCTTTATTGCATTTGATACTTAGGAGCACTTTGTGATAACACAGTTGCTCTTTGCTTTGTAAGCAATGAAATTAATTTAAGCCTGTATCCATAGCTGTGTAAGCAATTGTGTGTGGATGCCTAGCTCCCAAAATAGGAACACCCAAGTCCCAGTTAGACATCTAAATTCTGTGTGCAGTGAATTGGGAATTACGCTGCTGAAGAATTATTTTTCACAAGAGTTAGCATGCTGGGTTAAGAATGACCAAAGGGAAATGGTTATGCTTGTGTCTGACACTCCTCTTACAGAAAAACAGGTCCTGGCAGCTCTGTGTTGGGCGGCAGCGTAAGACTGGGATTTGCAGCCTGAATCCTATTCCTTTTCCTGACTGTGTAAAATAATTCCTCTCAGTGCAGTTTACTGCTTTTTGATTTTTCAGATCATATAAGTGGATGATATTTATATAATAGCTGATTGATCTGAGTCATTCTCTCCAGCTTCTAGGATCAGAGAGGAAATTATGCTGAATATATAATTTTTGGAATTGTAGTGAAACAATAGAAACTGCAGTAAGAAAAAGAGAAAGTATTGGTTACAGAGTCCTACTCTTAGTAAGCGAAGAAGATTTTATTTCAAAATATGTTCTAGCTTTGCTTTAGTGTCATTTAAAAAATTATCAGGTGTAATATTTAACATTTCTTGATTAAGGTAGAAGTTGAATGCACTCTTTTTGCAAATGCAGATAAGAAAGGTTTGGCAGTTAGTCCTTCCGTCTGTCTGCTCACGTCTGTATTAGTTCTTACATACAATGTCAGCAGTGTGTACTCATGTTGGCCAACAATTCCATAAAATCTCTTTATAATTACAGCATGCTTTATTTTATTTTATTCCTAAATGAGTAATTTTCTCTCTGCTTTTTTTGCAGGTCAGGAAGAACAGTACATAATTTTGATTTTTGAAACTGGTCTTGATCCTCATGCAAATTCAATATTTGAAAAAATAATTACGGACATCGGTATTAGAAATAATATTTCTGACTTCTTTGTGAAAATTTCCTTTGAAGAAGCCAATGCCAGGCTTGTTGCATTTACTAAGTGCTTGGAGGACAGTTCCAAAGGAAGCCCATCTCACAGAGAAAGCAAAATTAAAAATGTAATTGTGTTTTTGTTTTAGAACAAAGTCGTTATATTTTGTGGGTTACAAATACACTAAGGATAGTGTGTTAGCCAAAAAAAATTCCATCAACTTTAGCTGGCTTTTATGTGAAAATTCCCAGACTGGTCCGTGGTGGATTATGAAACTATGGGAAATGGTCTGTGCATTCACAGTACTTTTTAGGAGGTTTAGTTTGATTGTAAGGTTGTACAGTGGTCCACAAATAATGTTGTTATTTAAAAATTATTAAGGGATGAGAAATCTTTACTATAATCAGACAAAATAATTTTTTCCAACTCGTAAAATTATAATATTTCAAACAAGAAATTAAGTTGCACTGTTGTAGTTACATTTAATTAATGCTTTCATTAAACTACTTTCTAAAGAATTAGAAAGTTTTGTGACTCTGCAAGAAATGAGCAAAGACCTTAATATAATAGATGACTTTACCCACAAACATGAAGTCCTCAAAAAAATGGGTATTACACTGCTGGATTTCGCAAAGTTTATTACGTTTTCGTAAAATTGAGCACAGCATGCAAATTAATATTGACTCTGTTCTCTTAAGGTTGCTTCTGAGTCCAAAATGCAGCAGCGAAATAAACAGTTACCATTTTTTGATGATGATGAAGAAATTGGTGAACCACATACAGTATTTATTGGTCCTATAGAAAAGTAAGATACTTATCTTTGCCCTGTAATAATTCTCTGAGGGTTTTTTGGCATTTCATACTTCTTATTGAATGTATTTTTCTTCTCAGGTTGATAGTTTATCCACCTTCTCCAGCTAAAGGTGGTATTTCTGTGACCAACGAAGACCTCCATTGTCTAAATGAAGGAGAATTTTTAAATGATGTTATTATTGATTTTTATTTAAAGTAAGTTTTATTTCACATCAGTTTTTAGTCATCTTTTACTTTGAAGCTTGAAAAGTTCTGACATTGAAAATTCATAGGTCAGTTGATAACACTTGGTCTCCCAACTATGGAGTATATAATTTATATACTAAATTATGTATAGCTATAATTTTAAAGGTTGTTTTGTAATCTTGCAAGAAGTTTTGGTTCTTCTCCTGTCCTACTTGACAGTGACATTGTTCTGACTTGGATAAAGGTTCTTTGCAACTTTTTAACATCTCAAGAGCAAATTTAACTGAAAGAAAAAAAAGCTTTTTGTAAGTTCAGTTGTTCTTTCCAGAGTATTTGTGTTTCTTGGAATTTCATTAGTTTTGATTAATGTAATATGTAAGTTAATTTTGTGGTGTCGCTGATGCTACAGATGTTAGAAATGTATTAAATTGCTACATGCTGCTGGTTTTATGCTACACATAAGGTGCGTATGTATATTTTTTAGTCTATTAATGTATTTTAGAAGTAAAAAGAAAATGAATGTGTCACTCTTGGGACTGTTTGGTGATCTGGTGGCTCAAATACAAAACACAGGTCTCCTAGATAGGTCTTTATGTAACAAACTCTTTGAAAATTTGTTTTCCTGCCATGAAATATAAATAAATACAACAGCAGCAGAACAGCTTGTTGATTGAGCAGAGAAATAATACCTTGAAATATTTACACAAATTTTGCATTAATTAGTTCCTGTAGATAGTCACCTCCAAATAGCTATTCTGTGAGAAGCTGCTACAATTTGGTGGGGAGAAACTGTTGGCTGTCGTTTTTACTCTGGTGCTGAGTACTTTGAGTTAAAACCTCCATTAATTTTTCTTTCCTTTTTTTTAAACTGATTAGGTATTTGGTACTTGAAAAGCTGAAAAAAGAAGATGCTGATAGAATACATGTGTTCAGTTCATTCTTCTATAAACGCCTTAATCAAAGAGAAAGAAGAAATATTCATGAAACTTCAAACCTTTCGTAAGTCTGTTGATAAGTCAGTTTAACATAGAGCTAGGTGAAGACTCTTAAGAACAGATGCCTTACAGAGAGAAATATCAACAGAACTCTAGGAAGCATCTAGACCTGTAGGAAACATAGAATATGCCTTGAAAATCTTAACAAGCTGTCAAGGTGAAAATATCTGGAAAGTGCTCCCTCAAATAAAATAAGCCACACCACAAATTGTATGTTGGTTTCTTCTTGCAGAATACAACAAAAGCGGCATGGGCGAGTAAAAACGTGGACACGGCATGTTGATATTTTTGAGAAAGATTTCATTTTTGTTCCCCTTAATGAAGCGTAAGTGAACTTACTTTTTTATCACATTTGGTGAAGGCTTAAATTTCGTAATTCTGAAATTGAAAGTTCCATTACAATGTGAATTGAAGTTAATAATGAAGAGACTAAACATCTTTTTCCAGCTGATAAAAATTAAATGGTTACGTAAGACCTTTAAATGTTGTAGTATAAGAATTATCAGACAATTTAAAGACTAAGCAAAAATTAACTTTTCTGACTACTTTTCCTAGGTTTTACCTCAATCTCTGGTGTTCTTTCGTCTAAGCTTTTGACATAACTTCTGGATTTACCTTTTTTAGTCCTTTCTAATGAGATCGCATAGGTGGGATCATCTTTAGTTACAAGAAACTGGTTTTGTAAGAAAACTTAATTGAAAATCACTACTGCCTTGAGAACTTTATTCTTTTTCTTTATATCCTTTTGCCTTGATACTTGTGAAGGGTCAGGAAGCAGACCATTAGCATTCTAATGGTTGCTAAGGACTTCGATGATGCTTGCTTTCCTTAAGATCAGAGCAAGTTGTCACAAACACATTTCTATATCTCATAGAAATAATCTAAACAGTTCTTACGCCAGAATATTTACGAAAGTCAAAGTACTGTATTTTGAATGTATGCAATAAAAACATAATAAAGTAAGGACAGATAGATATGAAGTTTCTAACTGATGTCTCATAGGCATACCTAGCTGATATTTCAAAAATAAAAAAAGAGATTTTTTTAATAAAAAGTGATTTATCTAGGTACTGTGCCATTGTGCAGTGGGAGGAAAATTTCTAAATCTTCTTGTGTTCCTGCCTTCTCTCCAGCTGAATTCTGAGGCTAGCTGAATAGAGGCAGTTAGAAGATAACTGGCCATACATAGGTCTGTCCTTTTAATAAAGTTGTATTTTCCCAAAAAAAAGAGTTCATAAGCACTAACTTCCGTTTTTGACATACCATGACCTCTCGCAAGACATCGAGATCTAGGGGATTTAAGTGACTCAGGTGTAAGGTCCACTGCAGATCCCTGTCCACTGCAGACTTCATCCTTGCCATCCCTCTCCCATGAAACTTCAAGTACCAAAACTTTGAAGTGTTCGTCATTTAAATTTTAAGTTGCCTTTGCGTTTTTTATATGGTTCACTTCCCACCATCCTCTCACATGTCATTCACATATCCACGTGGGTTATGCAGAGGAGAAATGAGTGTGACCTAAAAGTCACCTGAAAATGAAAATGAATAGTTCTGTGGTTTTATAAGAATTATTTATGTTGCTAGTAACTTAACACACAGTAGTTTTCATTGTCTTGTTCATTTACTGATAAAGAACTACAGCAATGTCTGTCTCAGCAAGTAGAACATAACAGTTTGTACTGAAGGCATAATGCTCACACCATGTGTGAGTTGGTGATTTTGGGTTAGAGTAGCTTGGTCTCATGGACTCGTCCAGTCACGATTAGAGCATGAAAAGTACACTCATGGTGTGCATCTGTCATCTGGATGTAATCCTGTTCACGCTTTTTGGAACTGTCCCTTCACCATAAGCTGAAGCTTGTTAAGTGGTGATAGGACATTCATTTGCAACAGTGGTTTCCTGGTAGGTACAGTAAGAATATTGCAGAGCAGAAAAATAATCAAGTAGCCAGGGAGATGAGAAAGTGATGGTTTGATGGGGAGTTGCTGGGTTTTGGTGTCTATTTCCAACAAGTTTTTCCAGAATATCTCATAACCACTAGTGTAGGGAATGTAGACTCATCATCTAACCAGCTGTCAAACTGCAGTAACTGAAGGTTGAGAGGTTGACTCTAGGGCAGAAGCAACTTAGAACAGTGTGTCTTGATTTAACCATGACTGCATCAGTGTTCTTTGGCTGTACAGTCCTTCTTGTTCAAGTCTCCAATGAAACCAGTTTATTCTGTTCAAAGTTACAAGCCGTTTTCTTTTTACATCCAGGTTAATTTGCTGGTCTGTTGACGTAATTGGTACATAACGTCTCTGTTAATAGAGTACACACAAATTCCAGGGTTGGGCAGTACTTAATATGTTCATTTGCTAGGTGTGGTGAATCATTCAAGATAAACCGTACCTCACATGCTGCTTTCAACAGCCACTTACTTTAACTGCCATTAAGTTTTGATGGAGTTTAGGCTTCATAACCATCTAATTATTTTTTTAGTATGTCAGTTAGACATGCATTTTTAGCTGCTGCTTTTTCTTTTGTTTCCTAGAACAAACTGAAATGTGACTTCAGCTGTATAATACATAGCTAGCTTCTGTTTTGTTATTTGCTGTAGACAAAGATCCCTCAGAAAATTTGTAAATTAGACAATCAAAATCCACTTCTAATGCCTCAGTCCCTGAATTTGCTGCTGCTCTAGTTCTGATTGAGTGGCAAGTCAGTGAAGCCTAAAGAAGCAAGGAAATAGGAGGAAACTGTTGGAAAACTTACACTTTGTGTTGGGGGATATAGCTGTTTTTGATTTGGAAAAGTTAGAATGTCAGTTCTGTGAAGGGTGAGGAAGACAACAGAGACATTGTGATGGCATTACAAGCACTCTTTTTCTCTCCTCCTTTAGCTCACTGTTGACAAGATTTCTGTAAAGTGTTAAATACAATTGGAAGATCTCAAAACTGGAAGAGTATGGGCAATTCAGCCATACCATTAGATCTGACTGCTTGTGTTGCTAGTGCTGAACTACTAGAACACTTCAAACAGCCATAAAACATGAACTTTACATTCTCTAATTCACACATTAATGAAGAAAATGTTAAAAAAATAAATAAGCTTCAATTCAGAAAAAGAAAAAATTGTATGGAGTGTGAGCAAATTGAAATAAATATTTAAGACAGCGCCTGTTTTCAACTAACTGCATCATATTAATTTCTTGGTGACTATTTGCATGGAGAAATCGTACTTCTACAGAAGCCTGTGAAGGCTTGAGTAAAACTTGGTTAGAAAAGTGAACAGCTAGTATAGTTTATCTTTGAATGATTATGGGGCAGGATTATATTGTATGTGTGCATGTTTTGTTTGTTTTTTACCAGTTTCAGGTTTAACTGTGAGCATTAATGTAATTGTGAGTTTTTAATGTATTTTTTTTCCTTTGCAGCGCCCACTGGTTTTTGGCTGTTATCTGTTTTCCTGGTTTAGAAAAACCCAAATATGAACCAAATCCCCATTATCATGAAAATGCTGCAATGCCTATGAAATCATCCTCTTCAGATGGAGAGAGCAGCACACCATCTCCCTTGCCAAATGAATTAGATGCACAAAACTCGCCTTCCAAGTCCACAGCAAAGAAGATGTTTACCAAAAAGTACAGTACAGCTTTAATTGACCCAAACACTGAAACAGAGGACAGCGAATCTTCGTGTTGTAGAAGAAGTCCTTGTAGGGGAAAAAGTGCTTTCAAAAAACTGAATCAAATAGACAGTGATGTGGAAGAACCTAACACTGTGGAATCAGCATGCCATAAACTAGACCATAGAACTCTGGATGAAAATGGTATACAGGGTGAATTCACAGCTGCTAGCCAATCTATGGGTATGTAATTGTAAAAATATGCACTTTTTAATGAAATATTTGGAGATTTCAGATCTGTTACTACTTCTGCAATAGTTTAAACTTCATACTTCTAAAGTTCAGTATATGGCTGAATTTCAAGTGCTTTCAATATAAGTAATTCATAGCCATTGCATTTAAAAAAAGTTTTTGTGGCTATTGACATAACTCTCATGACAAAAGGCTGGAGATAAAATACTGTTTTCCTAAATCAGATTAATTTTTCAGTTCTATGATCTTTTTTCAAACAAAATCATTTTGTAGATACCACTTTGCATCCCTCAAGATTGCAGTTGTTAAGGAAAAAGTAGTAGCTGACCATGGATTCTTACAATGTATGTGCAGGGGAACACTGAGCTAAGATTATGTGAGCAACCTTAATATCGATGTCTTTTATCATTTGATGTTTTCCTTCAACATTATTCATTTCTTTAATGTCCTGATAAGAAGGTATGTAAAAAGAGTAAGAAGAAAATGATTCTAAAAAAAAAAATTTTCCTCCATGACCACTGTGTTACATTTAGAGAGGCTTTTTCAGTGCATCGCTGCCGTGGAGAGACTGCTCACCAATCTGCAACAGTGTTTGTACCCACGTGAACAAAGGAGCTGGCATACTTTCAAAGGCAGGTGAAGGAATTAGGAAGAGGTTGTTTTCTCTGTTCACTGCAATGTTTGGCTCTCCTTAAGGCATAGACTAGGAAACATCTGATTATGAAAAAGCTTTTACTTTAGCCACCAGTAGTATTCCTACTGACTTAGTTTGCAGAGTAAAGAATCATTTACCTTACAGTACAAGGTCAGAAAATATTACCAATCATATGGTTTCATCTGTGTACTGCAGGCCATTACAACTTCAGTATCTTTGTGGGTATAAACACTACATCTATTCTAAGTTTATTCATTTGTGATAACATTGTCACTGTTACTAGAAGGTCTTGGAGGGCTGCTGGGGGTGTGCATAGATGTGTTCTTGTTTGAGTCGATTTTTTCATTTTATGTGTGATTGTTACCATTCATGATATTGCTGCTCTATGGTGTGGTGTCATGTCTTGGATGCTGCTACTGTTGCTTGTCTGTAATAAGTTGGAATGTGCGTTATGACAGATTTTTGCTACGATTGCGTTTCTTGTGGGTTTTTATGGCTGCATTGTATTGGCGGCTGATGGTCATTCTCTTTCTAACTTAAATGCTTAGAATCTCCTGCTCAACTACTGCAGATGATGCACCCTTTCATTAAAGTGGGTGTTCTCAGGGGGGCACAGTCTTGATTTAAGAGTGAGATTGACCTCAAGGATATGTTTAGGCAGCTAAATTTAGATGCACTGTATTTAAACTTCAATTTCAACCAGATGGAAAATGGGCATTCTGCCTTGGGTTATCTGACTGGCCTTCAGCTGTTGCTCCAGAAGGGTGTGGATCTTGACTGTGCCAAATCCATCCGTAAGTCCTGCATATCCAAGGATATCTTGAAAGACAGCACATGCCTCTGATAGTGTAGTCAGTGAAGCCAAGAGACTTCCTCTTCTCATCATAAAGCAGATGTAGAGTGGCTGTTCAGTTGAGGAGCTCCTGTGCTCTGATTATGATTTCCAAACATTGAGACCCTAGGTGCTAACTGTACATGGGAGCCTAAACTGAGATGTCTTGATTTCAAAATAATCCTGGTGTTGAACTTGTGAATCAGTAGAAGTTCATGCCTAAATAACTTTGAAGAATATATCTATCCAAAATATATCTATTTTTGTTACTTACGTAATCATCTTTTTATTGCTCCGTTTTTGAACAAGATGGATTTGTCTCAATACCATTTTATTTTTTAGAAATCTGTCAGCAATAAGTCACATTAGTATATGACCTACTTCTTATGCTAAGGTCTTTTCAAAGGTACTGAGTAAGACTAATTCCCAAGTTTGTCTCTGTGGAACTCTACTGGTGACCTCTTTCCAAAGTGTTACCTCAACTTCTCTTTTGAAATATTCTCAAATACAGATGTTCTGCTTTTATTTCCACTAGTTAGTTCACTGCCCTATTTATTCTTCTTATAGAAGTCCTAGTTTCCTTTAATAGGTAATATGTTCTCCAGTGACACCACAACCAATGCTTTTATTTTTGTTTTTGTTTCGATATATTACAGGCCCCTTTCTAGAAGATTTTGAGTTTTGCTGGCATGAGTTACCATTCTTCATTTATTTCCACAGTTTACTATTTTTTCTGTCAAAATCTGTTCTGAAGTCCTGTATGGTAGTATTAAGACTAGTGAGCCTATAGCTGTCTGTATCTGCTTTTTGTACAGGTACAGCTAGAACATTCATAATTTTTTTTCTTCTGATGCTGTTTCCCACTAAATATGTGACTAAATACGTAGAGGTGGTTGGGATTGAATCTACAGATAATCTTTTTATGTAACCAACTGTAAAATATTTCTAAGTTGCTGCTCCCAGGAGAGCTGATCCTTCGTTCTGCCCTCCCTACCAGTGTGTTCCCAAGCTGCCTTTTCCCTTTTACCAACACAAGTCTTCACATAACTGCACAGCAGACTGATGGAGGAAATTATTCCAGTTAAGAAATAATAACATTGTGACTACCTTTTTCAGTCTGGTCCGCTGTGTGTATGGATGTGTTTGGTGTTATGAAAGGAACCAGCTAGGGGTAGGAATAGATAGTTATTCTAGAGAGCATATCAGAGTGCCTCTTCTGGTAGCAGTACCAATTCAGACTGTTACAAAGGCTTCATGGAACTATGGGACAATTTCATAGTGGGTTTTAGTCTAGGTCTCTCAAATTTTTTTTAGGCATCTCATACAATTAGAAATAATTTCTGTTGTGCTACTTAGAAGCTTTTCACTTTTGTTCATATGCATGAGCAAATTACTCTATATTAGCTGTATCACTGTTACTGTGAGCAGTCCTGAGGAAATCTGAGGTATAAAATGAGTTTGGTCTTCAGTGATGCCATAGTATTTGATGTTTAAATATCCTACTGTCTGTGATTGATACAGATGGATTGCACAAAATCAGACTAAACTATAGTGAAGACTCAGCTGATGGCACTAAACTAAATGAAGATGAGCTTATAGATTTTTCTGAAGACCAAGATAACCAGGTAAAGAATTTAGCAATTTTATTTAGGAAATGTGAACTGTTGTGTTGTATTTTAAATGGACAGCTTAAAAGCAGTGTACACATTGTGAATGTGCATTGTCTAAAGCTGCTTATCTTTACGAGTGTAAAATCCAAAGCACTGGTTACCTACAAAAATCTGCAGGTTAGTTGACAGAGAGGATTATACATTTGTTCATTTAACTATTTAATAGAAAACTGCTGTACTGATCCTGCATTTCATTATGTGAGTCTTTTGCGTAATGACAATATCACAGTGATTTTAGTGGGAACACTGAAAGTCAATACATTTCTATCTTTTGTCTCCCACTGTGTATGGGAGTGGAGGGTCTCCCCACCTTTTCTGGACCTCTGAGTCCAGAACAAACTATTATTTTTCAGTCTGCAGCTATCTGTAATGACTTCCAAATAGCTGTGTATATGTTTACATACATATAAAAGCTCTGGTTGATGTTGAAACCTAACCGTGCTTTTCAGCTGGACTTAGCCCACCTCTCCTGTCATGCCACCTTGTGCAAACATTCTGAGTTTTGCCTGATGGAACTGCCTGTCTGTCTGTTTTGTAGCAGTTAAGAGTTTCCAGATCTGAAGTACATGGCATGAAGGCAGGGAAGCAAGTACATGGCCAGATGTGTTCCTTGAGAGAAGGACCAAATTCCAACCTCCTTAGTTGCTGTGTAGCTTAGAACTTAACTCAGGCTGAACCTATCACTGATATTTTCTAGAATGTACAAATCAAGTGTAGAAATGACCATGACAAGCTGAATGGACCAACCTTTTCATCTGCCAAAAAAGTAGTTGAGGCTGCAACAAAAACAAGTGTATGAGGAACTAGGCAGTAGTTTCTTATATGATAACATGCTCATGGCAATAGCTTGAGGATTTCAGTGCCAGCATCCTGTGTGTTAATGAAGTGTACACAATGCTCACAGAAAACATTCACAAATCATGCTGGTACAGGGGTTCTCATTTTTGGAAAGCATCTCTTTCCCTGTAACACAGTGATCTGTGGTAGTAATACTGAATTCAATGGCAGGGTAAGAAACTATGAATCACTGGGATTGTTTTAGATACAGCTTAGTGCTTTTGTTCATAAAACTTCCATATTGTTTATAAAAATCAATACTGAAATCAAAAGGCCAGAGGATATTTCCAGGCTTGTGGTGTGACTGGTTTTGCAATCCATAATCCTGTGTATCATGGTGGTTTAATTTTCCTTGCCCTAAGAATCAAGTTGTTGCATTTTGGAGCAAAAATAGTTTTATGTCTGAGCTTGTTGCAGATCTTGTCTCATTTCACCTAGAAGATAACATACATGAAACCACCAAGCAAGTTTCTAATATTCACTGGCAAGAAAAAGTATTGATAATTTGGATTATAACCAAATAATGGAGATTCACCTCTTCTAAGACAGCAGTGCTTTGAAAATGTTGGTTGCGTTGTTCTAGTTTCAGCAGTCCTTAAATAAATAGCAGCATTCAATCCTTGTCATTCTGGCATGAATTTCAGAACCTATGTGACTAAAAGTTGGTAAACATAACAGTGAATCATTTCAGATTAAAGCTACCATTTCTTTATTAAACTAAGTTATTGGTCTTGAATGAAAATGGTAAGTGTTACAATAATTTCCTTTGCATCTGTTTGAAAAAACAATATTAGCTTTTAAACACCTGTAACCACATTGCTTCTGTAGGAAGACAGTAGTGATGATGGTGGCCTTGCAGATGATAACTGTAATTCAGAAATGGGACAATGGTACCTGAAGCCAACTATCTGCAAACAGTGAGTATTAAAACAGTTAAAATGGAAATTTCATAAAAGTTTTTGAAATATAAAAGGCAGTAATTATGGGAAGTAGTCATACATGACTCTTTAAATACTTTAATCAGCATGCTGTTAGAGTTTGAGAGAGAATTTTATAGTTTATATGATCATCTTCAGTGGGCAGAAAATTTATTGAATGAAACTATTAGTGAAATAATAGCTTTTTGGATTTCTGTTAAGCCTGTGTACTGCATCAGGCAAATGAACATTGTTTCTTCCAATAAGGCTGTTCTTTGGTATTTTGCACTTGGATTCCTGCAAAAACAAGGTGCAGAAGCATGTTCAAATGTATCCTATATTAAAAAAACAGATTAATGTTTTTAAACTAAATAATTAAATTAATAGTTAAGAAAACCTTTATCACTACTCAGATTAGTAAAGGAAAATGAGAGTAATTCTTAACTGCCCCCTTTTCTTACCTAAACGTGTTGTAGCTGTTTTTATTGTCTCTGTTCTTTTTTCTCTAATAACAGTGTTCCACATTTTTTTTAGATTTTTGATCTGTTCTGGATTTGAACTTTTTTTTTAATATTTGAAACTCAGGAATAATTTCTTAGTAAACATTGACTGTCGTTGTTTGCATTATGGTGTGACAGGTGCATGATTTGAAATCCAGAAATATTGTTACTAGTATTGCTGTCTCGACAGTTTCCTTTGTATTTTTTTCATAATTTATCTATTTTTGTATTTCCATCCTTGTGAATAAAGGTTTACTAGAGAGGTGAAGACTTTCACAGTACATTCACAGTACATTCTTAGGAGGCAGTATAGAATTACAGATTTATAGATGTTATGGAATATATGACAATATGTTTTCAAGGAAAAGTCCATCTGTGTTGTGTGTTCTAAGAATATTTATGAGCTTCTGATTATAGCTTGGCTAAATTTGTCCCGTTTTGATGACAGATTATCTGTACAATAATACTTCCCAGCAGACAGTATTTTAATTCAGTGTGACATTTCATAACATCTTTGAAACTTAAGTATCAAAAGTCATTAAGGGCACTTTATTTTAAAATGACTTCTATATAAAATAGAAAATTACCTTGAAAAGGCTGTCACATCTTCCCCCTCCAAAGTACTACATATTTTTAAAGAGCATTTTAAAGGGCATTTAATGTTTTTTTAAAGAGCAGTACCTATGTAAATATTAACTTTTATCAGAAATTAAAACAAGTACAAGCAAACATTATTGAAATTATTATATGCTTATGCCTAAAAAATTGCATACATGTAAATTAGTTTATAAATGCGAACACACCGATACATAAATGCATGCAGATATTTTGTCTGAATTTACGAGTTTGAAGTTTCTTCAAATGATACTTTGTCTGAATACATCTGTGTTACTGTTAGAAAAGAAAAAGCAGAGATTTGTGAAAAGTAAATTATTTATTCCTCAAAATACATGCTACATATAATGCTGAAATTCTGAACTCTGGTATGAGATAGCTTTGATGTATAAATCCAACTTGCTTATAAGGTGGCTGATAAGATTGCTGTGCTTGTGGCTACTGAAAATGTAGCGTGCTTTAGATTGAGTGACAGGATATCAGCATTTGTAGTGTGCAGGAGAGGACTTGAGCAGACTTGGTTCTCTAGTAAATACTTGGTTATAGATACATTATTTTTTAAAGTCTTTCAAATAGATTTGGTGGGTGTTTTGTGTGTAACTACCAGCTAGATTTCAGATTCAGGTTGGAATCACTTTTTGAACATGCTTTCCTAGTGCCTTCTAGTGTGCTGTGGTGTGTCCCATCTGTCCTCGAGCTGCTACTCTAGCAGGATGTTTGTGGGCTCTCTGCCTTTCTCTTGCCAGTGTCCCAGATACCTTGTGCATGTAAAAGAGCATCAGACACCTGAAGGTGTTTTAAGCAACTGTAACAAATTGTCTGACAGTACTGTATTTTCTAAGTGCATTCTTAAGTGTCCTTAGTATATGGTTAACTATAAAGATAACCTGCCTTTTAGCTGTCCCAATTAGGAGATTACAGCCGTGCTGGCAGAACTTTAGAGTATTGATCTAGTTTTGTTATGGCTGCCCCACAAACTATTACTGTGTAACATTGTGTTTTTCAAGCTGCTGTAAAGTACTGTGTACTTAAAACTTGTGTTCTCTGTTAGGCCCTGCATTTTGCTTATGGACTCACTGAGAGGCCCTTCCCGGTCAAATGTTGTGAAAACACTACGGGAGTAAGTTTCATATCTGGTGCTTAGGTTTTGGTTTGGGTTGCTTGGTTTTTTTTTAGTTTGGTTTGGGGTATTTTTTGAAAATTCTTCAAGGGAAAAAAAAAAAGTTTTAATTTGTGTGGTCTTTTATTGTAGATATTTAGAGGTGGAATGGGAAGTCAGGAAAGGCAGCAAAAGAAGCTTTTCCAAAGATGTCATGAAAGGTTCCAACCCAAAAGTGCCACAGCAGAACAACTTCAGTGATTGTGGAGTGTACATCCTCCAGTATGTGGAGAGCTTTTTTGAGGTATGTATGTTTGTGAAGCTGGTTTTGATTCCTGCAGCAATCAAATATAAGCTGTGAAAATTATTACAATTATAAAAAGTTCCTAGCGTAGCTCAATACCTGTTTATGAGATTGTGTGTTACAAACTAATTTGTACATAAACACACAGAGTAACTTTTTAGAAAATAAACTAATTATCCTTTTTAGTTGTACGTGCATAAAAGAAATCACAAGCCATGAAATTTTCCAAGAGAATCTAAAGAGAACACATTAGTCTTCCTTTGTGTTCTTCTGCTGTGTACCCTTTGAAATCATCCAGTAAGAGCTTGAGTTCAAAATCTAAACTAAAAATGCACCACAAAAAGCTTGTTCTTTTTCCCCTAAGAACTGTGCCTGAATAAATTCAGAAATGTGCCACAGGTAGGGGGTTTATGTTTCTTCTGGGGGTATTTTTAACTTGTAAGAAAACATGTAAGTAAAATCATTACAGCTAAATGCCAAATCTTGTTTCCATTGAAGGAATCGTTTGAATGCTTGCTTACTTACAAGCTGACTTGGTCTTCAAGTTACAGCTCCTTTCACAAGTGGAGGCATTAGCACCTTCTGGTCTAGGTCGGGAGGAGAAGTGATGGTCAACTGAGATGCTGTCTGCTTGGGACAGTAACTCTCCTTAGAATTCCTGGTGCTTTAGAGCATTGTTCCTAAACTCTCCTGTAGCTAACCCTTTCCTGGAAAAGCTGGCAGCTTATCCATTCCTCGACCCTCCCTCCGTTCATACGTACATGAGAGCAGCAAAACTTTAGCAGAATGCATTCATGCAAATGGAAGCCAAAAGCTTTTGCTTTACTGATGAGTTCTCGAAAGCTTAAAACCATAACCAAGTGCTTCCTGTTTTGTTCACTGGGAGTATGAGGAACAACCAAGTTTTATTAATCTTAGCCCATTCCTTTTTGCGAATCAATTGCTGGATTATGTCGAGCTGAATCCCTTGTCCTGCTTAGGCTGGCAGCATGCTGCAGCTTTGTTGGCCAGAGAATAGGCACGGCACATACATGTGTCAGAGAGCAAATCACAGGATATTCTCAGAAGTAACTTCAGTGAGGAAGGAAAACCTGTGCTGGCTGCAGACTGTCTTGAAGTTAGCGAACAATTTCAGCTGCTTTGTATTTGGAAAATTGCCCACAGTCTCATTTTGCACCAGCTCTACAAACTTGATGGGGAGTACGTGGGGGCAGGTGCTTAATCTGATGTTTGCGAACTGTTGAGGCACAACTGTTTGTTCTTTGTGAATTTATTTTAAGCACTAAAATCACGATGTGTATCTTCTGAAACAGAGGCTCGCCTGTCAGGGTGGGTGAGCAGTGAGGAGGCCCCGGCGGACTGTCCCAGCCGGGCCTTGTCAGCGGCCCGAGCCGGCTGTGCCCGCGGGGGCCGCCAGGGGCCGCTGCGGGCGGGGCAGCGCCAGCCCGCCCCCAGAGCCTGCAGGGCGAGGGAGGGGCAGGCGCGCAGCACAGCGGGCCTCGCACCGCGGCACTGCTCGTCTTCCCCGATTGAACAGCCACCAAAAAATGGTGCTAGTACAACATTAGGCAGAATGTTCCTGTACAGAATGTCACTAGGTTTTTTTTCACAAGCAGCCTTGCTGATCTTACCTCAGTGATGAATGTAATTCACTCTTAAATAACCCTGATGATGTAAACTGTAGTACAGAAAGGGAGGAATTTCTTTGAGACAACACTGTTCTCCAAATTGTCATTTGGTTAGGGTGGAATGGTTGTACAGTATCACTGAAGAGGTGTAGATAATGTCTCATAATTATCTTAATTATTTGGATGAATGATACCTAGCAAGAAAACAGAATGTAAGTATAAAAAGTGTTGGTGGTAGGCAGGGGCTTTGTTTTCTAGGATGAAATCTAAAACTGACTTGCCTAGTTGGTTATGATCCTAAAGGTTATTTATAAAAACAGCGATGTTTCAGATTCCTGATCAGCTCTAGATTTTGATGTTAGTGATTCTTAAAAAATGTCCTATATTTATACAGTAGTTTTCTCTCTCGCTCACTTTTTTTTTTTATTAGAATAAGTTTACACACTTATGCAGACAAACACTTTGTCTAAAAGATGTAGCAAACAGTAGATTGTTCAGGCATTCTTATAATCAGGACTGATCTGGATGGATTTTTCTCTGTAACATACTGAAGCTTGAGTGATTTTACCATAATTACACATGTACAAAATGAAGAAATTGTAGAAATTTTTTTCCATGCTGCTGGAATGACGTGAGGAAGAATGTACTTTTCCTCACTCCAGTTTTCTTCAGTCATTTAGGTTGTAACTCCTTACTGTAATACCCAAATGACCTTTCTTTTCAGAATCCCATTTTGAGTTTTGAGCTACCAATGAACTTAACAGACTGGTTTCCACGCCCAAGGATGAAAACCAAAAGAGAAGAAATACGAAAAATAATCCTGACACTCCAGGAACAGCAGAACAAGGACAAGAAGGGACAGAAAGACCCAAATTCAATTTTGCAGGAAAAGACAGAACAACTTATCAACAACAGCTCAGACTGAATGTTGTATCTGTTGCATGTTAGCTCCACAATCAAAATTGAAACCTACATTTTTGTCTGCCCAGACTAAAGATTTGGTGTGTTCTCTGCTCAAAGTTACTTGGGAATGTTTAATGCCTGTATAAATGTGTGTCATAAAATGGTTTAATTCCCACAAAGATGTGTATTAAGTGAGTCTGTACATATGTTAATGAGGCCAACTTTTTCAGCATTTGTAATTACTTTTTTTCCACTTGATAGGGAGCTTTTGTTATGTATTTCTGTTAATAGAACTTAAATAGCAACTTCTAAACATAAAGCAAATAAAGAAAATATAGGATGAAATGGTTACCTTTTTCTTTTTCAGTTAAGTTTTAATGTTACAGGCTTAAGTAACACATAGGGAATGATTTGATAGTGAGATAATTAATTCATATTTTGGCCCTATTTAGTTGCCCTTTACAAGATTATTCTGCTTGCGCTACAAAAGAATAATATGGGTGTCTCAATGTACCATGGCCTCCAAGAGGGTGATTTCCATCCTCCCAGTATCTAAGTGTAGGCAGTGTCATAGTTCATAGGACCACTCCAGATTTGGGGGTTTAGAAGTTATGCATTGCAATTACAATTCCACCCTTGCTTTAGTGGGACAGGCTAGGGAAAGGGGGAGAGTGCTCTTTGACCAGAGGTAACTCTTCAAACAGTATTATAAAAAGTGGTTTCAATGAAGTGATCTTGAGTGACTCTATTAAATCATATTTTGTGGATCCCAATTGTTGTACAGGTGTATTTTGAGACTTTCTTCATTATAAAATTGTATTTTGGTAAGTGTACTTGGAATAGCAGATTGCCCACATTACATTTTCTATGTTACAATTCTGAATGTTACATTCATATGTGCTTTATCTAAGTAATGAACATTTAAAAAGAAAAAAGTGTATGATTACTATTTTTTCTAATATCCATGCAAAAAAACCAAAATACCAGTGTTCACTGCTTGCTTGTTTGTTCCTGGCTTTAAGTAGCAGCAGACTAATGTAGGGACTTGCTTGGATATTTCCAGTGTATTTTGATTTTACAACAATCTAAAATGCCATTGTTGCTTACACTGCAACGTAGCATTTTATCCCTGTTACAGAAAGGCTTTGGCATTGAAGTGGGGAAAGTAAGAAAAGATTTGTGCAAGGATTATATATCTCCATTTTTCTACTAATACAGATATCTTTGAAGGGAACCAGAAAGTGTCACTTCCCAGGAAGGAATTTGTGGGGGTAGAGAGCGATCTTCTATCTCGCCTTGCAGATAATATTTTCTTTCCTGATTTTTCTACTGGGAATGTCATTTACCATTCCCTTCTCCCAAAGAGAAGCAGGAGAGAGTTCATTAGCTGAACTCTGGGCCCCTTGAGATTTATTTTTGTACACAACATCAAGTCTAACCCAGTACTTCATGGCCTCCATGAGTTTTCATTCTCTCTAAACTCTGAAAACACGGCTGCTAATGACATTACTTCCAGGGCATTCCTGCACAGAGGACTCTCTGTGACACCCTCTGTTTACAGGGGGGTTCTCTCACCAAGGCACAGTGTTGCACACAGAGCAATACAGCTGTGGGCTGCTAATCTTTTGTACAGATAACCTGTTCGATTTAGGGGAGTTGTTCATTCCCTGGTTTCTCTCGCATAAACCCTGAGCCCCATGGAGAATATGTAAGCGCCACATATATGTGTTCTGTTAGAGATGACTCCTGCAGTTTTCTGGTTGAAAGAATGTGGGAGCAATTTCCTGGACTACATATTAAATACGTAATGTGCACACCTCTGAGTTGTTTCCTCCTTCAAATTTTTATCCAGTATTCTTGGCATTGTTGGGGAAAACTAGGGATAAAATAGTTCCAGACTGTGGAAATGCAGGGTCTTGTGGATCTGGCTTTAGTGCAACTGTCATACTGGAATAGTAGTTTATACAAGAGAGGGAAGGAAGATAATTTCTTTGGGATACAGGAGAGACAATTGCAAATAGAATGTATTCCTTTGTAGTCTAGTCTTTCCCAATGGTATGTTTTAATTATATGGAATATATCCATATTTCATCAATACAGTAGTTTTCCTTTTTCTAATATTTGTGATGCAGGTTCATATTGTGATGCTGTAGATCTATTTTGGTTCTCTTACTGGGAATAGCCTGGTGCTTCCTCCTTTTCCTTTCTCTTTCCTGTCCTCCCCTTCATCCCCCCTCCCTTTTCCCCTTTTTCAAAGCTGTGAAGAAAGTGCTGGATTTACTATCATTCAGTGTTCAAGGTCTCAAGATCTTCAGTCACATACAGCAAGCTAATATACATGTTAAATACAGGAAACTTATTTTTTTAATAAAATGTGACGTTAATAGAAAAAACCCTACAGAATTAAGAATGAGTTATTTAAAACCTTCCTGACTTGGTTTAACAAGCTCACTACTGCATGTGCTTGGTAAGTGTTTTTTATTAACATAATGGTGGGCAATGCTGCAGTGTTTTGCAATCTTAACAAGTTTTACCAGTGCCTTTTCTGAATCAGATTTGTTCAATGGAAGTTAGTAGGGTGGGGACTAGATAAGTTTATTTAATAATTACATGACAACACTTGCACTCTATGGATAAAGTATACGTTGTATATTTCTTTAGACCATTTAGGATTACAAGTATTTTAAGAGTAGCCTGACTTCGTTCTGCGGTGTAAGGGATCAGATGGCCACCTAATTAAATGTATCTGTTTGTATTGTTTTTCAGGTTGGGTAGAATAACAGTTAAGAATTCTTACTAAGGTTTTAGATTACTTAGCATAAAAAATGCATGTACTTGTGCACATTTGCAGGATAGCTGCAAAAGCAAAGAGACATCTAAGTAGTCCCTTGTGACATTTCTATTTTTCCTGCTGAGAAACTGAGCACACTCTTTAAAGACCAGAGACTTCAAACAGAAGTGATTTTTGAGGTTGCACTACATTCTTGTCTTGGAAGAATCTGACTTCCAAACATTCGGTAAAGAGGGAAAAATCAAGTGAGCTTTATAGCAAGATGAGGAAACGATGCTATTGATTGTCTTCTTTTTTTTTTTTTTTTTTATGTCTTGCATAGCAAATGAGTAAAGCAGAATATGTATTACTTTTCATTTCTATTAATATAGTACCTCTGGAAACTGAAATACTAGACTTCGCTTACAAACAAGCAACAGCAATTTCCTTAATTTAGTGATTCATTTTTTTCCCTTCAGATTTTTAAATAGAATGTATTTTTGGTCTCTGGTTAAAGCTTTACGTTAATAACATGACACTTGTATTTTAGCATATGAACAGAAGTAGGTATAAAGATGCTTGTTCTTTGCAGTTCTGATTCTTGGGAATGATGAGAGGTACTGCAGTCTGGATAAAGATGTTTTTATTTTGGTACAACGCTTCTTTCAACAGTCTTAGTGCTGCATGCTCAGTACTGAAGACCCTCTGTGCACTGATTTGGGTTCACAAAGGTACTTCTCCCAGTTTTTTTACTTTCCCCATCTACGTCTGGAAATCAAAGGGGAGCTGATGTTACAAACCACTCTTTGAAACAGTAGGAGTGAGGCAACAGCCATTTTACTTATCTTTCACCATATTTTTGAAGTAAATCCTTTCTGCTTAACTCAGTAATGCCAGCTCAAAGATGTGATGAAAGATGTCTGTTTTGTAGGCTCCAGTCTGGTTAAGGGAGGATGTAATCTGGAAGGCAATTGTTCTCTAAGTTGTGGTCTGTTGTAGTTTTCAGATAGGCTTGATTTTGCTTGTTTTTAACAAATTTGCATTTGGAGTTGTGCAGCCCTGTGGTTGCAAAAGGAAACTGGGTAATGTACACCATTCCTTAGGGATTCCTTACTCAGTTGTGAGAGTAATTGCTAGCCACAACCTAGATTCAAACAGCCAGGCTGTTTCTTTGCTAGGTTTTTTTCCCATTTGTTTGTTTGTTTTCCTTAGGTTTTTTTTTTCCTGTGAGACTCATAGTTGATGTTCCTGAGGGAGAGTAAGCAGTGCTATTTGCAATGCGTGATACTTAAATAAGCTATGTTCATGCATGAATATATGTGAACAGAGGGTTATTTGGATTTAAAAGTATCCAATTTCGAGTAAATGAGACAGACTTGACTTACCTGCCTTTTTTATTTTTGTCTTCCCTCCTTTCTTAGTTGTTAATGCTTGTTGGTTATTATCTAACTCTCTACAGTTCTTTGGGGTATGACTTTACCCAAGCAATCATCAAGTAAGTAGTTCAGCAGTGGGAGGAAAGAAAACTTAAGAATTTTTAAATAAAAAATTCTCATATATCTGCAGCAGTAGGGCTGAATGTGCTTTATAAATAGATGGTTTATTTTAATAGAATAATCAAACCCACACAGTACATCTGTCCATTTGCACAGTGTCATAATTTTAGATGATACTTAAAAGTTCCATTTTCAGGACCAGGTTCTCTTCTACTGTAAGCTGGCTGCATAAGGTAATGGGAACCAGACCAGTTTGATTCAGCTGAGTATTTGTTCCCCATAAGCTGTGAAGATCCACTTAGAGGAAAAGCACTGCACTTTGGCCAGCCTGAGCTTCCTGCATGTAGAGTCTGTGTAGACTCTGGCCTAAACACCCAGAGATTAAAAAATGTTAGATTTCCTCAGTGGCGTAACTTATGGAAATTTAGCAACTATTTACAAAAAGCTATATCTGTTTAAACATATTCCTAAGTTTAGGAACTTAGTTTACTTTTGCACATACACTGATGTCAACTAAATATACTTTAACTAAAGACACTGATGCTGTCTCACAGCAGTAGTTTGCAAACTGTTAGCAAACCTCTACCCTCATTGTCATCCAGATGTAACTATTTAAAACAAGCTCTGTGGCAGTGTCTGTTTACATCAGGCTTCTCCTTCCTAACACAAATTTTGAAAAACTAGTGTGTTCCCCTGTCTTGGTTTTGGAGACAAAACTTCAGGAGGAAATACTCCAGAATGAGTGTCTCTTCCGAAGGGGAAGGGGCCTCCCCTTTTCCTCCACCAATAAGACAAGTGGGTCATAAGAAGTGAAAGTGGAAAAAAACCAAAAAAAACCTGTTTATTAACACACAAATCAGGGTAGAACAGAATAAAAAAACCCCCTCAAAATACAACAAATGCCCAGAGATGGAACAACCACATGTCTCAGACCAGCCGGGGCAACCCCCACAGGCTCCGTGGACTGGCGAGGAGGGAAGGGAGGCAGTGAGGCAAGGGGAAGGAAAGGGAAAAAAAACCAAGAAAAACCAACAGAACCTTTCTCCCACTAGCCATAACACAAACCCAGAGAGCAGCACAGCGCTCCTGGCGCCCTCCCTGCCGAGCCCCAGAGCCCCCGAGCCGCTGGGCTGAGCCGTCACTGCCCCGTACCCGGGTCCATCTTAAAGGCACAGCGTCCTTGGGCACTGAGTTAAGGAATAAAGCGGCTTCATAGCGTCACCTCGGGACATTCCCATATCTTTACGTGTATGTAAGAAAGGTGGTGGTAGCCTGGACAGGGACATTACTATACATTGGACCAAACCTATGACATTCGTTACAGGAACTCTCAGGAAATACTTTGGAATTTCAAGTTTCTAGGATCTAAAGATTTAGGAATAGTTTGGGTTGGAAGGCACTTAAAGATCATCTCGTTCTGATGCCTTTTCCTGGTCTTAAAATCAAGAATCAAAACACAGAAGGGAAGAATGGATTTTACCTCTGTATTTATTTTAAGGATCCTTAGGCGCACATGTCTAGGTTGAATGCACCAAAATGCACACCACAATGCACACACACGATAGGTTGGGTGTATATATATATATAACCTTATAGGTCTTACTAATCAGCATATCTATCAAAGATTCCCCAATGAGAGGCTCAAGTGAGCCCCCCTCCCCAAGGAGCCTTCTCGTGGATGGTTCTATCTTAGTTTACAGAACGTGTTCTGGAGAGGACCTTGGGGTCTGGGGCACACTGATCCCTAGCTAGGAAGCTTCTAAAATGTTTAGTCTCCCAGCTTTACAAATAAATCTAAGAATGTCGGCTAAAAAACACTAAGAATACAGAAGTTATAAAAAGGTGTATAAAAGAAAAGGCAAAAAATCTTCATGGCATCAGTTCCAACCCTGCTGCTGTGGGCAAGGACACCTCCCACTAGACCAGCTCAGAGACCCATCCAACCTGGCCTTGATGAATGCACTGTTTATGTAGCAGACTGAAAACTGTAATTATTTTAGTTACAGAGAATTTCTTACTTGCATCTTCAGGCCAGAAAATTTATTTTATACTATACATCAGTAATATGCCAGATAGTGTGGCAGTTCTGTAATACAAAAAAATCAGACAGGCTAACACCAAAAGAGCTCTATTACAATATGGCACTTTTCTCACAGAAAATGGCACTAAATAAGTCATAAATTGTACTGGAATGCAAACAAATGTAGTATGTTTCTTACTTAATGTTCCTCAATCCTGAAACTGAATCTGCTTTGTAAACAGTATTGTAATAATATCTCCACATTACAAAAGGGCATTAAAAGGCCATGAGAAGTCGCACAGCTTCCTCCCATCCTATAAAACCACTGAAATTTCTAGACTTCAAACAAAATTTGGACTGCAAATGAATGTTTAGATTCCCAAATTAAGAAAACATTTTTAAGCAAATGTCTGTAACAATGTGTTGAATGTGTTTGCACGGACAGTTACGATGCAATATTTAATTAAAATGTCACATAGCTTTTTTTATTTTTTTTTCTTTCGTGGAAGCCAGGTCTTTGTTTTGCAAGGACAGTGTTCCGTGAATGAAGAATATATTAACTAATTTTTTGCACTACACCTTACAGTATGGTCTTTTTGTGAGTTTTTCATTCTGCTGTCAGTTATTTTCTATCTTTCGTACATGGTTAATGAATTTGAATGCAGTATAGTTAGCCTGATTTCTGACTTGCTTTCTTGCTTGCATCCCTGTGTCTTGGTTGTCTGTGTAAAGCAAGTAAGTTTGTGGAGTCAGCGGAGGTTCCCTTTTTCATAGGGACATTGTTGAACACAAATAGTTTTTTGAGATTTTTTTCAGGCCAGTTAGATGCTAGGTGGGGTGAACCTGGCTTCGCTCTTATTTTGTCCAGTCAGAGTTGCTCCACGTCATTGTCTCCATATTGCAAGTAGAGTGCTGGAGTTCAGGGAAAGATGTCAAAAGCATTTTAGTTTAACTAAGTTAAGCTACTCTGAACTGCTGAAATTCATGCTTCAGCTACTCTCACTTGTGAGCATTGAAAAGTAAGCTTAAAAAGATGCTTGCTGTTTACATAGCTACTTGAAAGAAACCAGTTTTGTGGTTAGGAGAACTGTTTGCCTAGACTGAAATTCTATGGACCTGAGATTTATCCGAAGCCAACATTGAAGTGAGTGTTTAATTCTGTCTTCCAATTTTTGTTCTGTTCTTTACACAGTGAAGTGCTTTCAACTGTATTTATACAGAACTGGTTTTTGACTGCTCTGGGTTTGCAAACTGGCAAATCTGACCCTAAACATCTCACATTGGGGACCCGAAAATAAGAACATAGCTAATGACAGCTGGAAAATATTTGTAAGCAACTTGCCAAATGGATAATTTTCCTGTAGCAATAGGTCATGTACTCATGTTTGAAAAACAGTATTTAGATGATTAAAAAAATACTTTTTTCATTACATTCTCATGAATAGGAATCATATAGCTCGTAGTTGTCTTTACTGTGAAATTTTAAGCTCTCTAAATACTGACTTAGCATCTGTTGAGAGAATTGGTATCTGAAGAAAGCATTATATGCAATCACGTAGAAGTTTGTACATGAAAGTGGACTAAATTAAGACTCCTTGTACAATTTAACAATTTTTGCATGCTTCCTACCTTCTTTGTGCTTATGTTTGTCTTGTTTAATGTGTATTTTGCATTGTGCACACTTTGGTTTATCTGACTTCCATTGTCAGTATATGATGGTCACACAGAACTATTTCCACAGTTCTTGTTTCTGTTACTCCATAAGCGGTCATAGTGTGTTGTCATTTTCTTGCTTACTTAGATGAAAACGCGTGAGGGGAGAACTTGTTCTGGTGGTTGTTACAGATTTTACCCAAGCACCATTTGTCCCTTGCTGTTTTCCATCCTTCCAAACCCCTGATGAGATCCCTTGTGTACTGGTTCTTCTCCCAGTCTCTCTTGGCTCTTACTGTCTGTTAATCTTTCATCATGTCTCTAAGCTCAGTTCTTCAATGTACACTCCATAAAAATGGCCACTGCTAGCTTTTTCCCTATATGATCCTGTGTTGCCAACTTCATCAGCAGAGAAGCTGAGGAAGTATGGGCTGGATGAGCAGGTAGGGAGATGTATTTAGTAAGAGCTGAACATCTGATCCATGGTACAGTATCTGGCTGGAGGCTGGTAACAAACTGACCAGAGGCAATGGACACTAACCAAAACACAAGAGGCTTTCTCTGAGCATCAGAGAAAACTTTTTTACTGTGAGGATGACCAAGCACTGGCATGAATTGCCCCAAGAAGCTGTGGAATCTCCATCCTTGGAGATACTCAAAAGCTGTCTGGACACGGTCCTGGGCAGCTGGCTCTAAGTGTCCCTGCTTGAGCAGGGGGTTGGACCAGATGACCTCCAGAGGTCCCTTCTGACTTCGGCCACTCTGTGATTCTGTGAGCGTGCTCTGAGTTCCTGTACTTGGTCTGACACCTGGCTGACACTGCTGCAGTGGGAGTGCTGCAGTTCCAGGTGTGCTGTTCTGAGAATGAAGCTACAGGGTCAAGGCCAGCCCACAGCTGACACTCATCAGAAGTTCACAGCTTCACTACATTTGGTTGCATTTCAAGACTGTTGGCAAAAGGCACATCTCTGGCATAAAACACAACTTGCTTGGCAAATTTAAAAGTATGCTACAAGTCTCTAGGCAACTTTATTAGAAAGTATAATCCATGTTCCTGTTCTTTAACAGTGTGAGCAGAACCATTTTAGCTAGCATTCAATTTGCAGCAAATACCTAATTTGGAAAACTGTAAACTGGGCAGCCAAAGGTTAGTGGAGGTATTATAAGCAACTGAAAGCAAAACGCAGCAGTTTTTGATACCCGCTATTTTTCTGGAATAATTTGAGTAGTAGTGCAATTCCTAGAACTGTTTGTGAATAGATAGGTGATTCAGATTTTTAGCACATTAAGTAACTGAGTCAGAGCTGGACAATTTGGCATTCTCTGGGCCAAATAAGCATGCCAGGAGAGAACATCATGCTACAGTGAGTGTTTAAGTTCTCAGTGAAGTCTGCCTTATCTTGCACTTAAAGTCCTACCAGAAGGGGTTGAAGAGCTGGGGGTGGAATTTACATGTGGGTGTAAAACCCAGCTCAAGGGCTGCTCACCAGCAGGAAAGCACTCATGATGAGGTTTAAGATAATCTAGTTATCCCACATATGGGAAGGGTATGGGGAAGCAACTTGAGTCTGTCTGTGCTTTTGGTAGTGTTCAAGTGCATGTGTAACTGTGCTGCAAAGGAATAGAGAGAGCTTAAACAATGTGCTGCTTTGGCAGCCTATTTTTCTGGCAAAAGAGCATTATTCCTTCATACAGTAATCAGTGGTCCCCCAGCAAGTTTGTTGAGTGGTTTGCCCAGATGGATAGCAACAACAGAGTTCACATCTTTGAGAGTGGATTTATTCAACAAGCAATGTAAATTAAACTCTCTCTGTTCTGTATAATAACCCCACAGTGATAAGTGAAGGCCAGACAGGAGGGAGGTGCCTGCAAGAGCTTTGCATTCCTACCTCAGCAGCATTAGTAATCTTCCTTTTCAGCATTTTTCTCGTGTATATTTTTTCTTCTTGCTTCTTACATCAACGTGAAGCTAAGAATTGTGAATTAGGTTATTGCCAGACCTCCTCTGGTCCCTGCCGAAAGCTGTGTTAGAATTTCAAGGGGATTACTTACCTGTCATAAACTTTTCTTTCCCAAGACTAGCTCAAAAACTAAAGTTAAAAATGCCTAACATGAACAGTCTGAAATGGGATGGAAAAAAAGTCCTCAAGGTATGTTTAACAGAACATAATTGTTCAGGAACAGACCAGATGAACAGTGGCTTTTACAGAAAGATTTACAAATTAGTTAATAACCCCATAGAATTCCCTTTGCTAAGTGTGAGAAGCTCTCAGTACCCTGATCTCAGTACTGAATCCATACGTAAAGTTCATTTAACTGCAGGTGAGTAGCCCCTGCTCCATGAAGGAAGGACAGCCCAATTCCTGACATCCACAGGTTACCTATTTACTGCAGGCTACTTTTGTTTTTCAGATGAGCCTGTGGTTATTTTATTGACACCTGCTGTTCATCACCAAAAAGGAATTCCATATAGGTGATCACAGAGTGCATCAAGGGAGAGTGGGGGCAGGAAGCTAACATTTAAAAAAGCCAACCCTATGGTAATTGCTATTGTGTGTTATCTGTGTGGCTTTTCCTGGGTACTCTTTCCTACACTAGAGCTCCTCCCTGTCCTCCAGATGATGTATCTAAACCGGTGGGGCCCATTCTCCTTTTAAATATGCATGAGAGCGGGCCCATGATATCTTTGCCGGAGAGAAGCTTCAGCAGAAACAAAAGAAATTCTTTCCCCAGAGACATGGGGCATGTTGTGCCAGGAATGGAATCCATCTGTCTTCAAATACTGGGATGGCTCCAGGAATATCTTCCAGCTACCCTGGGGTACTGTAATCTCATTTTCCTGTCCTCACCATTTGTGTTTATAGAATGAATCCGCTCACAAAAGTAAAACAAAAGGCAGTGGACTTCAGAAGGATTGCAAGTTCACAAGTCAGGGATTCCCTTTACGTCCCTTCATGCTATTATTTATGCAAGCCTCATTCTCTGGAGCTACCCACAATTCAAAATAATCTATTTGCTTAATTGAATTATCCTTTAAGGAGAAGAAATTGAAAGATGGGGCCAGTCCAAGAGACTTACTCCCAGTTAAAAAACAGCTTCAGCAACCAGTCACATATTGCTAGGGGTGAAAATGTAAAACCATCAACCTTCCTAAACTAACATGCTGTCAAAGAAGAAACTATTCATGAATTGAAATGAAACAGAAAGACTTTAAATAGAAACTCTTACCTTAAAACATAATGTCTAAAATTTTTTGTAACTTGTATGAAGCTGTTGAAATACAGAGGGCCTGTGGAAAAGTTGGAATATTAAAAAAAATTTGGGTGTAGTCAAAATAGATGTTCATGTAAAGTCTGCAGGAAAGAGAAAAAAAAAAGATCATTTCACTACTGTTAAAATTGGAGAATTATGTATGTGCACATAACATTAAGTGAAAGGGAGCAGATAAAATAAGACTTACACATTTATTTCCAGTAAATAATTTACATGATAAGGAAATGAATGGTGTTTATCTAGAATAAGCCTGCTTGGAAAGAAACCAAAGATTGATCCTAGAAGCAACGTCATCTACTACTGCTAAAATCCCAGCAAATTTTTTTGTTCTTTCTCTGTCTCTGAACATAAGCTGCTAAACCTTGAGCCAGTTAGAAATGTTCTTTTGCAAACATATGAGCAAGCTATTCTTTATCCAGACAAATAATAGATAAATTGTGCTGGCAGCTTCAATAGCCACATTTGCAAACTCTGCATGGGTAATTCCAAAACTGTTACATAACCAGTGATTTTAGTTTTTATCAGAAACTGATTGTAAAACTATAAAATAGTTTTTGGGGAGTATCTTAAGTGCTAAACCAGAATACTCAGCTGTTAGGAAACGCCAAGAGTTGATGCTGGCAAACTGTGAGGTATTTTACTGTGACCACATAACACAGATACAGTGTCATTACCTCACATCCATATACACTTGGAGTTTGCCAAGAAAACTGTGTAAAGTAAATGAACTTCTGGCTTCATATTAAGTCATTGGCTGTGACTTAAGTCAGTGCCCATGGACATTTTAACAGGCAGAACTTTACCCATTACATGTGATGTGTAAAACAGTTGTAGCTATGTGTAATCCACAGGGAAAGCCAGCTAATACCACCATGATTCAAACACAAGCCTGGATAGATGCATACAGTAAAGGCTTGTAATCAATGTCAAACCTGATTTTTCCATGTAATTTTTCATCATAAAATGTGGGGAGAGAAACTGAACAGTCATGATACTAAACATTTAAGCACAACCATCTCAGGAGTGAAATTTCTAATCATGCAGGTGTGAGAGCCTTTACCTTTTCCTATTTCTTTTGAATAGTCTGAAGTTTGATCCACTGAGTTATACATAAGAATTCACTTTCATTGAAATTTAAGTAGGACATGGTATGATATTCTTTGAAAGGAAAACATATGTAATATCCTCTCGGGGTTTTCTGAGAAGTCACCTGGAGTCCTTTACCTGCTCATCCTTTCAAACTACCATTTGTCAAGGCCAGGCTGGATGGGGTTCTGAGCGGCCTGGTCAAGCAGGTGTCTCTGCCCATGGCAGTGGGGCTGGAACTAAATGATCTTTAAGGTCCCTTCCAACCCAAATCATTCTGTGATTCTATGAATACAGATGTAATATCCTCTCAGGGTTTTCTGAGAAATCCTCTGGGGTGCTTTACCTGCTCATTTTTCCTAACTACCATTCAGCAGCTCTGACAAAATATGGTGGTTCCTACAATTAACACATCTTTTTAAAAGATATCTGGCAACTTTAATGACAAAAGATGTTTACTATCCATAACAACATGCATTCACATTAAAATGTTCCATTTTAATATCTGGGTGAATGAAGACTCCTTGCACATCTGGAGTATTGTCAGTTCTTTGCCGCAGGGCTACAGGACGTGCCTGTGCATGTCCAATATCAAAATGTCATACTGCCTTGTATTGTTGATCTTTCTGCCTTTGGGATGCCCATGGAATTCCCAGTAGGCCATCCAGAACACGGTGTTTGCACATTTAAGATGGTGCTAATATAGCTCTAGTTCCTCACAAGAGCCCCCCTTGCTGTGGTGTGCACAGTGTGAGCCTGCCCTGAGCTCAGCAGCGCTGACACGCCACCTCCGTGCATTGCCACTTGCCAAAGGAGGCTTCTCCACTGCTGTCCGCCCTGCCTGGTGCACTGAGGTGTGGGAGGAACAGGGTGATGCCAAAGGCACTCTGCTCTGCCTCCCAGCCTCAAACTGCATCTGTCCTTATACAGCTGTTAAACAAAGACTGGTTGGCAGCTCCAACCCATCTGCACTGTTCCTGGTGTTCTCAAAAGTCTTGGTTAGACTGAAATGACAGAGGTTCATCCAATTTTCCTAGGAATGAAACCAGAAATGCTCTTTACATACAGGCAAGGAGGACAGTAAAACATGTTTTGCCTTGTATTCTCTTTCCACTTTCCCCCCCTCTTTGCTTAGGTTGAAGTTCTTGCACTCAGATTTCACTTGAGAGCTTTCCTGTATTTTCCCTGAAGATTCACAGAACAGATGTTGCTGTGTCTTGGGTTATTTTTAAATTTTCCAGGGAGAAAAGAGGGGAGAGAGTATAGACATGCTTCTTCCGATGAGGGAGAGGCACATCAGAGGGTGGGATAGTGCTCAGCACTGCTTGGATTGTTTACACTGAAAGTATTTTGTTGATCATTTCCTGATATTATATCCTGTTTTTCTAAAGAGGTGGTTTTAGCCAGTCACCAAATTTACATTTTCATTTACTTGTCCATTCACTTTTTTTCCCCCAGATAACAATTATCCTTATCTCTCTCACAAATAAAGCTAAGGCTGACCGTACAAAGTACTGCGCTGAAACGTAATGCCAAAGACAAGCTTCCATTCTCTAGAAGTTATACAATGTTTTAATTTGTCCAAGTGAAGATGCAACCATCAAAGTCACCTTGCCACTTTGCAGGCATGTGGAATGTTTTATAAACCAAAACAAGCTCACAGCACATTTCAGGAGTTGTAGGAATGTTAATGTGGACACAGGATTTAACTCCACCCATGCTCTGCCCAGGATGCAGGATTACTCATGCACCTAATGTACTGCCATTTTCCTTCCGTGTGTACATCCACTCTTATCCTTGACAGAACCCCCTGAGTTTCTCTAGGTTCTCCCTAGAGAAGCCCCTGGGATTTCTCTTTGTCCTCTAAAAGAGGCCAAGGCATTGTTATGACTATCTCATCTACATGGGCAGCTATGGCTGGAAGAAATTTGTGTAAATTATTTATTAGCTAATGGCTGTACCCACAATGTCCCTGGTGTTGTCCAAACACTCAAAAAGGATGCAGTGAAGCACACCCTGCTTAAAGAAAGGTAGCTAGGGCTGCAAAATCAAGGAAAACACAACATTTTGATGTATTGTTTGTTTGTCAGCAAAATACGTAGGAATGAACCATCAGGTGGAGAACAAGGAGGCTTTGCACATACAGTCGGGGTCATTGTGCTACTCATGAACTATTGTGTGGAGAGAAGCACAGCGCTATGGGAAAGCTGACAAACCAGCTGGCGACGCTAGGAATGAATCGTGGTAAAGCCAAGGGACAGGGAAGCGACGCAAAGCTGCCGCACGGGAGGGGTGGTTGTGGGGTAGCATCAGCGGTGTGACAGCCTGGCTGAGCATGATGCAATGCCGTCCAGTTGGGCCACTCTCCCCAAGCCACAGCAGCGCACCAGCCACAGGGACAAATAGCTGGGCGTAGGCATATGCCAGGGAAATCCCGCAGAGCCGAGGCTGGCCCTGGGCTGCCTTGCAGGAGGTACAGGGGGCGCATGGCTGGGGCAGACGGTGCTGTTCTGTATTCAGCAGAGGGTACGACCATCGCTGTTCCCACCCGTGTAACATCCGCCAAGGCAGCACCCTGGGGACGCGACGCGGACAGCACAGGGCCAGGGCCAGGGGGAGCCTGGGGGAGCAACCGGGCTGAAACAGCTTCAGACTTCCAAGGTTTGTGCAGCAGGAGAGCCGCCACCTGCTCGGCACCTTTCTTTATGGCACGATGTTCAGTAAAGACAAAGTCCCCAAAAATAACTCTTTATTGTTGTAATCGCTATATGTAACCCCATTAGTAAAAAATAGAGGAAGAGACCCAACTCGCACAAAATAACCACGGGCCAGCCCCTCAGCACCACCTCTGCTGCGGAGGCCACGGGCTGCGGGCTCGGCGCGCCCGAGGGGCACCGGCGCGGCCCGGCCAAGCAGCCCCTGCGCGGAGGTAAAGCCGGGCCGGCCTCCCCAGCTGCCACCGCCCCCGCCGGAGCTGCCCCCGCCCCCGGCCGGCCCTGTGGCGGTGACGTCCCGGGCCGTGCCGTGCCGTGCCGTGCCGGGCAGCGGGGGTGGCGCAGAGCAGCGCAGCAGCGGCGGGAGCAGCAGCAGCAGCGGCGGCGGCGGCAGGAGCAGGAGCAGGAGCAGGGCTGGCAGCGAGCGGGGCGCCGAGCGCAGCACCACCGCCTCCATCAGCAGGTAACGACGCGGCCCCTCGGCCTGCGCCGCCCCCTCCTCCCCGCGGCGGGAGGCGCCGGCCCTCCGACCCGGCCGCGGCGCTGCCCCTCGGCTGCCCCGCCGCCCTCCCGCCCGGGCAGGTGCGATCGGGGCGGGCGAGGCAAGGGCCGGGCCCGCGGCGGGTGAGCGCTCCCGCCAGCGCACCGCGGGACGGACCTGCCGGAGCCGGGGCTTCCCGGGGAATTGCGGTCAGAATCCCTCTGGGCTGTGCTTTACTTCCTTAAATTAACTGACGTGGGAAATTCTTTCCTTTGTTAGGATTGTTTGGGCTTTTTTAGTGTCCTCTGTGAAATCCCATCCCTGTGGAGTTACAGCTGAGCTCCCTTCCTTGCTTCAGAAACATTTCTGTGCCGGTGGGATTGTCCTTGTCACACAAAATAAAATTTTTACAGCCTTTACTGGCCGAACGCAGTATGACTGGTAGCTCAGTGGAAAAACATCTTCTGGAGTATTTCTGCTTGAAGTACTTTTGCAGGCTGCGGTTTTGGAGAGCAGCGTGTGTCACTGTGATGTACAACTAAAAACCAATATCCCATTCCTGTGACTTGCATTCATTACTGAATAGGAAAACTTAAAAGGGTTCGTCCCCTTAATGGTCTAGAATACGACTTGCAGTGCAGCAAATATATTGTTGGTCCTTGTCTAGTACTTGGTTCTCAGGGTCTGAACTAGTAAATGCCACCAGAGGCCTGTAGGATGGATCTAGCTGAACTAGTTGATGACTGGTTCTGTAAAAGGATGGTTGTTATCTGTTGTTTCAGCGAATGCTGCTGACTGTCAGCCCTGTTCTTACAAAGGTACAGAGAAGTAGTATGTCGTGACTTGTGCCCTATCGTGCTCCCAGAGGGAACAGACCTTTGAGGCGACCTAATTTCTTACAGTTCAGTTGGCATCTCCGGGCTGCAGGACGGCCTATGGACTGGTTCACAGCAATCTGAGTGCAAAGGTTGGCCAAGGGACTGAGTCTTCCTTCTGTTGCAAGTGTGACAAATTAACAGGGTGGAGATGAACTCATGAGTTAAATGTCATCGGCACTTTTAAACTTTGTTTTTTAGTGAAAAAAAGCTTAACAAAAATGGAAATCTTCTAGTTTTTAAAATCTTCGTTTTGAAAATTTAAAAGTATAAGCAAATCTCTTGCAGTATTTGTTTAAATATAATAAAACTGCTAACACACAAGTTAACTCTTAAATGTATGGTTAATAAAATAACCGCAAAAGAAAGATCTCAGTGTTGTTGAGGTGGGAGAGTAAATATCAGAATTATCAGAGAACACGTTCCAAACCTTTTAATAACGTAGAAATTAAGATTTAGCTTGACTGTATTTTTACTGGATGTGTTTTTGATGTGTCTAAGTTAATAAACTATTTAGTGAAGGTACAGTTATGCCTTTGACTGTAAAACTATAAAGCCAGCAGTGCAAACATAAAGGCAGTAAACTTTCCTGGGAGGCTGAATAGCTTTCTGAATTAAAACCATGTCAGTATTAGCTTGCAGAAATTCTAAGTTGAACTAATTTCCCCACCCCCATTATTTCTAGTCAGAGTGGGCATTTCTCTGTAATCTGCACTAAGTACTGTGTCTTTCAGCCTCCGGCATTGCCATGTGCCTTTGTTTTGATAATGGGTCAGTATTTTGACCCATTAACAATAATGCTCTCATAAGGAAGGTGAAATAGCGCTTCCTTGTGCCTGGTCTGCCAGGGTGGAGAAGGCTTTGTGACCCAATCTAGCCTTTGTATTTTTGTGGTATTTGATAACACTGGTCTGAGGAAAGATTTCAGGTTTTAGAAATTTTGACAGTCATATGAGTGATGTGGCAAAGTTGAGTAGGGACTAACTTTTTATCAGTACAAAATGCGAAAGCATGCGATTAAGCTGGCAGGTTCAAAATGAACGAAAGGGGTGTGGTTTTGGTTTTGACCCAATGTGTGGTTAGTTAAGCTTTGGAAATCCTTTCTGGAGCATGTGGATACTGAAAGTTTACAGGGACTTGAAAAGCAGCGGGACAAATTAATGGAAGAAAAATCCACTAAGGCTGACTTGTGCAGGGTACTTCAGGTAGCTCAGGGGGTCACCAAGGTGAGCATGGAGCCAGGGACAATAGACTGGGAAAGTACCGTCAATTATTTATCGAATTTTTATATTAATTTCAAGCACTGACATAGTGCAGACAGCAGACCCAGTAGGGCTGCTCTTAGGAAAATTGTTCATTTGAAGTAAGTGTTTGAGAACAGCTGAACCAAAGGGACCACATCTAGAGATAGCAACTCTAGGTGATAATTCTCAGGAAATGATTATGAGTCACCATCAAACTGGAAGTCAGTTTAAGCGGTGCCTAGGGCAGTTCTGGTACCTTTGTACTTGTTGTTATTGATGTCTTTGATCAATAGAATTAGCACAAAATCTAAAGGAGACTGAGCAGGGCTTTCAGACTGTGTTTTTGATGCTCTGCTTTGGAGGACAAGAGGTTTTTGATAAGTTTGAAGGCAGTAAATGAGTACAAGATACTGTTTTCTGGAAGAAGATAGCATAATGCAGATGGGTAAAGTTGACTTGGCAGCAGTGCCGTGGAAGCAGATCTGAGGGTTATGTGGGATCACAAGAAGCATAGGGATGCAGTACTGCTGAAGTTCAGAATTTAGCTTTATGTACTAGTGCAGCTTAAGTTAACAGAATAATGTGTCCAGTTTTGGCCACAGCCTGTTAAGAAAGATAAGTTCAATGTTTCCATCTACCAGAAATGGTCATCAGGGTTTAGGAAGGTTTTGGAAAACGTATCTGCAGAGACTGTGTTTGGAAAGTGTGTTCCGCAAAGGCTATACAAGCTCATTTTCAGCAGAAAGAGGAGGTAAGATGATGGGACAGGAAGATTCTACAGTCTTAAAATTAGTGAGAAGTGGTCTGTGTTCTTCTGTCAGTGACTGTATCGAAAAAGATGAAAGTAGTTTGCACCAAAGACTTGATGGAAGTTCTTAAAATCTGTTATGCCTTAGGGAAAACTGAAAGAAACTGAGGTTGTGCAATCTCATTTCTGTGAAGGTTTTTGAAAGTCAAATAGGCCTTGTGTTAAAGATATATTAAAAACATTTCTCAAAACTGTTTTACTTGTTCTCACGCAGGGGCTTGAGCTTGATGATTTCTTCAGGTGCTGTTTGTATTCGGGCTTGAGTTTATGTGGAAAAAAGTAATTTCAGTCTTCAAACAATGCACAGTTTCTGTGATAAAGTCCTAGAATCTTTCAGTTGCTGGTCATCTCATGTTACAGCTTAATGCATTTGGTTTTAAAATAATTAGTGTTGAGGCAAACTACTGCATTTGACAGCAAAATGTTGTGGTTTAGGAGTATAGCCTGTAACACTGTAGGAAATGTAGGTGTAGGACCATACTGTGATTTAAACCAGGAAAATCAGAGGGATAAAACCTGAGGTATTCATCATCTACTGTAGAATATACTGTGTGTGGCTTCATAACTTGTGTCCTAGTGTTACAGCATCTTTGGGTCTGAAACACTTTTAGAAAGGACTTTCCAAAGTCCTTACTAAAAAAAAATGCCAAATATCATATGTTTCTCATTTTGTTTCTGCTTTTTAAAACATGCACAGGCATTTTAAAATGGCAACATTTTAACATAGCTTGCCATCTGTTTAAGTTTCTACTGTGTTATTTCTTGGAATGACTGTCTTAAGTTTGTAGTAAATACTAGTGACAGTGACTTGTATTTCTGAAGTATTGATAGATGCTGTATCAATATAAAAAACACATAGGAAAAATGTAGTTTTTGAACTGATGGCTGTGGATAAATCTTCCCCTCC
The DNA here is from genome assembly GCF_020740725.1 of Corvus hawaiiensis. Lineage (NCBI taxonomy): Eukaryota > Metazoa > Chordata > Aves > Passeriformes > Corvidae > Corvus > Corvus hawaiiensis. Next base: position 33,067,136 of record NC_063215.1, read on the forward strand.
CCCCAAAAAAATCCCAATAAAACCAGCAGTTTTGCAAAGCTGAATGTGAAGCATCAGCAGCCTTCGTAGATTTTTCGAAGGCTCTGATGTCAAGAAAAGGACCAATAAATCCATGGGCACTTTAGTCTCTGGTAGAATGACGTCTGTAAGTAATGACCATACAGAGTTAATATACGTATTTAACTGGGGAGAGCATGCTGAAACTCTTTTGATAAGTGACCATCTTAGAATGCCTATTCAGAAAAACTGATTTAGCCAAAGCAAGTTCTTGCTTTTTTGTTGTTGTTGAGCTGTGTACAGAAATGGAGCAGGGGGTGATGAGGCTGAGGAGGACTTGTTCAGTTTGGTCCTGCCGCTCCAAGGCAAAGCCTGTTGCCATCTGGCAACAGCATAGCCTGGCCTTACACAGGTGGTTTGGGACTCCCTGCTGCATGCTGGCTTTTTCCTGCTGAAAAGGGAGTTGCAGCCAGATGACATTTAACCTGCAGACACGGTGCTGGCTGCAGCTCCTGTAGGCGTGTGCAAGCTCTGTGAGCTAAATTGCAGCTACTGTCAGTAGCAGGGCATGCATGAACGCTTAAGTGTGGGTTGGTATCTGGCTGCTGTGGCTGTGCTGCAAGTCATACCCAGGCATTGTGTCACTCCTGAAGCACTTCTGTCAAGCCAAGGGACCTTCGTCAATGCTTCTCCTCGCTCTGCAAGTGTGTGGATGAAGGGCAGTTTCTGCTTGGTCCAGGGAACGAGAGATGGATGAGGCATCTGGTATTAAACTTCATTTTTTGTATGCACAGCTTGCAGCGCTGCTGCTGTGAGGAATGTGGCCGGTCTCCAAACTGGGATCTGGTCCTGGCGGTGCTGAATGGAGGTGTCATGAGCACTGTCAGAACTGGGGTGGCCACATCTGTATGTACATCTTTTGGGGCTTGATCAGAGAAATTAAAAGAGAAATTCTCAGTCTTGAGCTGAAAGTCTGAATGAACCCTGGATTTGTAAATGCTCAACAGAAGGCCTTATTTATCACAAAAGAAAACGTTTTTTTTTCTTTTTTAAGCAACATCTTATAAGAGAGCTTGCTGAATTTATTTTGCAAAGGTAGGTAGACAATTGAATTAAGAGTATTATTTACATATTTCACGAGCAAATTTGTTTTTCTTGTAATTAACAAGACTTAGCACACTGATTTGAAATTTGTGGAAAAAAAAAAGAGAAGTAGAGAATTTAACAAAGCCAGTTGTTCACAAAAATCTCTTCAATATTAGCAAGATCTCTGGCTGTATTTTACAAAAATAGCAGCAACTTTCTGAATTATATCTAAATGTTTCTATGGATCCTTCAGGCCTAAGCTGAAGCCATGGAAATATTGTTGCTTTTTGCATTTTGAGCAAGTTCAGGTTGTGATTTGTATGATCCAGAGCTCCATCCCTCTCATCTGCTATATTGTCTTTGTTGCCATGCACTCAGCAAGGTTTTGATCATGTCAGGTGCATTCTCAGTGTTCCAGATCCAAAGGAGCCAGCTATAAGGTGATACTGCAGTAGCCATGTTTAGGAAGAAGCTGTCTGTGGGAGGACAGCATGTCCTTCTCCAGTCTTTAGGTGTGACTTGTGAAGGAGGACACCCCTTCTATGTTCACATCTGTGCTTCACTCTTTCCTGATTTCTTCAAGTGCAGCCCATCACAGCTGCTCTGTAGTGGGGGAATTGATAGCAATAAAACTCTTTCACAAAGTCCTGCATGCCAAAGATAGACAGTTTTGCTGTGTCTCCTTTTGTCTTGTCTGGGTGAGCGCTGTGTGCAGGCACACCAAACCTGCTTGTCGTGGCACTCTGCTTGTTTTAGGGGAGGCATTGGAGAGTTTTGGGGAAGGGATGCTCTGTAGCTGCTCATCCAATTCAAGGTTTAACAGTATGCGGTAACCTCTTGTGCTGTTGGCCTTGCTTACATACTGCAAAGTTTCCAGGTCAGGGAGCAGAGCATTCAGGAATGAAGAATCTGACAAACATTTTTGATGATTTCAATTTTAACAATTCTGTTGGGCTGCAGTTTTGTGAGCAGTTGGTCTGAGGTAATTGCCTGCTGGACCCTGAAAAGAGGAAATCTTAATGGCTGCATCTTCTGCGCCCTTCCCAGCAGTGTGGATGGTCATGGGGCTCCTTCACACTCCAGTGCAAACTGCTGGCTCTGCAGAAAGCAACAAATCCCATCACCTTTCTTTTTTCCATATCCATGCTACAGAGGTTGAGCAGCAGAGATGAGGGGAGGCAGATGAGGGGTGATAAGTCATTGCCGTTCAGCTCACCCTCTCTCAGGAAGCCACATTTTTTGCAGTCTCTTAGACCTGTGTAACCTTCATTGCCTCTACCAAAAGTTAGAAAAATACCTCCAGAACCCTTTGCAGAGAGAAATATAGAAGTAAAGAGTATATGTAGGGAATTTAATAGAACTGTAGAATCACAGAATGGCTTGGATCGGAAAAGACCCTAAAGATGATCTAGTTCCAACCCCCTGCTGTGGGCAGGGACACCGCGGCGCAGTCACGCACAAGGACAGAGCCATAGAGTAGGATGGGAGAGGATTGTAAAAGATCATGGACTTCAGAGGGCCCTAGGGTAATATGGACTTTTATTACTGTGTAAAGATAAAAACACTTGGGTTTAGTACATGTGGTGGTTTTGGGGGTGAGAATGAGTTTATTTTGTGGCTTTGGGGTTTTTTTTTTTTTTTTGGTATTTGTTACCTGGGATCTTTTAAAAAGATAGGAAAACTGATGATATAAATCATTGTCTCATTTTCTAGGCTCCTATTGAGTTATTTTGTCAGTGTTTGCTGATTGCTTTAAAGCTGTGGCAGTGTTCATGCAAGCAGTCTTTATGGCAGGTGCTTGTGTACACAAATGGCATTCTGCAGGGCATCGTATCTCTGCTGTACAGCAAGGAGTGTTACTTATGTGGATACGCCAGGAATGATGCTGTTTCTCCTTCTCTCATACTTGTTGGCTTGCTTTTCAATGGCTGTGCTGTTGGGCCTTTTAGTCCTCTTATGATTTTTTTCCAAAATAGAACCTCTAATGGTTTTTACAGATTTTAGTAGCTGATCTTTTGGCTGTGGTTAAGAGCATTGCTTCAGATTTCAAAGTTCTTGGGAACTAGAAGAGAGATGGGCTGTTGCGTTGAATTGGAGCTGTTGGGAACAAAGCACTCCTGTTTCTTCTGTACACTGGCAGTTTTGCAGATGGTGGGATGATCTCTGTCTTCGGTTGTCAGCCTATTACAGTACTCTTCCATCTTCTCAGCTGAAATTAGTTCTGGTCAGACACTCAATCTTGGATTATTTAGACCTTGAGATAGTGTTTGGTTTACTGCATGAATGTCCTCTATTAAATTTTTTTTTCTTTGGGTGTTTGGACATGCACTTTCTCAAAAGTTTTACACCTTAAAATTCATTCTTGCATAAATTATCTAAAAAAAATTCTAAGTTTTGTTTAGGAGAAGGATGTTTTTTGAAATACCTTTTGTGTCATACTCTGATGGTAATCTGAAACAAATTTTATATCTTGTTTTATGTTTTGCTGTATTTTGCTGTAAAGTTCTACATCCTTTCAAAGGAAAAAGATTATTTCTTACTAATCCAGGGAGAAGAATCTTAGCCATGAAGTTTCTTAGTCTTTTATCATGCTGTACAAGTCATGTCTTGCTCAAAAGGTCAACACCCACAGAACATGGTTTTTTACAGTTCAATGGTCTAAGTAGCTGCTTTTCTTGTGGCCTTAGGAATCTTTCCTATTGTCAGTGAACATGCAGTCTTTTGATGATATGACATCTGATGCTATGGGTATTTCTGGGTTACACACTAAATCATATATATTCAACACTAAAGCAGCAATGATAAACATAAATAATGTGTTGACCATATACTCTTAAAGATTATTCTCTTTCAGTTTAAATCCTTGCAGCTTTTTCCAGTTTTGCATACATGTATGTATTTTTGTAAAATATTACATCAGATTTCTTTTAACTTTGAACTGAAAATAGCTTATTTTAGCAAGTGTTGGAGTTTAGCTTCTTTGTTTTTGTTGCTACAGAGTTCTGTGTCTGTTCATGTAGTAGTCAGCCTAGAGGGGTTATAATATGTAAAGTTGGCTCATAGACTTATTTTAAATTGCCCTTTGCAGCTTCTGTTAGTCTGGGATCAGTTATTGATCTCTTCAGAAGGAAAAAAAAAATTATGCCTTAAAAAAATACAGTTCTATTACTTCCTGATTTTTTAATTTTTTTTTGTTGTTTTTTAATAAAAGCTTGGGATTTCAAGTGAGTAATAAGTACTGACTGCCTGAGTACATAGGATGGAAGTGGAAATTTATATGGTTAAAAAAAACCAAACCAGCTGTTTGAGATGAGTTGTTTTCAGTATTAATCCTGGTCTCTTTACAAATCCCTTTGGGAGAGAAGAGGGCAGACAAAAGGCACTTCATGTCACTGGCTGTTTACTGAGTGACTCTGCTGCTTTCGCCCTAGGATGGAGGTAGAACCAGGGGAGCAGGAGACTACTGGGAAGAGGAAGAGTATTTTGAGGTGAGCTGCTACTTGAAAAACAAGTGAAGGCTGAAGGGTGATGCCAAGGTGGGAAAGTCTGAGGAGCCGAGAGGACCAAAGGGATCCCAGCAAGTGGAAACACTTGAAGATTGTAGCAGAAGAAAAATGCTATTTTGACTGCTTTAATGTAAAACTGGTTAGCATCAGGGGCTGCCCTTCCTACCATGCCTGGGCAGGACTTTGAAGCCATGTTTTCCTCATCGAATGGAAGATGCTGCCTGATGCCTGTACATGTCCAGGCACTGACCCTGGGTGTGCCTGCTGTGGGTGTAAGGCCATGAGGCCTTGCAATTTGGGTAAAGTATTTCACCCCAAGACAGGTAAAGATTTTGGAGTGACTTCTGAAGGTGTGCAAAGGTGTGGTTAGTGGTAATTAATGAAAGCTAATTGGCTTATGTTTTTCTAGGACTCAGCATGTGCTCTCTAGCAGCCTCTCATTTCCATTGGTCATCTTGTTGGAAATGTCCAAGAAGTTTTTAGGGGATCCAGGTAAGACAGGAGCCTTCTCAAAAGGAGCTGTTAGTTTCTCCACTGTACATACTTAAGGGAGAAATTTGAATGGGCAAGATGCAGCTGTGTGTGAGGCTGCTGTACCTTTGTTTTGTGCAGTTTGATCAGCTGCTTCATTTTAAATTCGTGGCCTAATTTTGTGAGGAACATCTTAGAGGCAGGCGAACCCACAAAACTAACCGATAATCTCCAGTCTGACAATGAAGGAGGCACATCTGTGTGATAAAGAGGACTCTTCCCACACATTTAATTTTATTTGTTTCAGGCCTTTGTGTAAGGAAAAGCTGTGTAACTCACACATGCAAAGACAGAGGAGAACTGAGTTGAATGTGAAGTAATAGCCATATTTTCAGAAAAAAATCAATTTTATGTTGTGAGAAATTAGCCTAGTAATATTAGCAAGCATTTAAACAATGATTGGTGGGGGTGCTATTTATTTTTGAAGTTTGTGTTTTAGCAGACTTCAAGTTGCTACTGTTGAAAAACAAGGGTGTTTTTTTTCCTTTTTTCTGACAAATCACCACTTCCCTCAAGCATCTCCTGCAAGTGTTCAGACTATGCTGTATTTCTAATATAAGCTAAAAGCTTGTAATAGTACCCAGGGAAGTAAAGAAAAATTGTACCTTCTCTATTATTACACTGCTGTCAAGGTCTTTGTTTCAATGCTAACAACAAGAAAATGTGGGAGGAAAATGAATGATTTCTAAAAGTCTTCCCATAGGTGAGGAGCTTTTCCCCTTTTTCAGGTACCAGGCTGTCTTCCGAGGGCTTCCACCCAGCTGGGACAGGAATGGCATGGTGTGGAGCTTGGGTGCTGCAGGCTGTAGCAAGTAATGGGGATGCAGACCTTGGTTCAGTGATACCACCTCTTTGCACTGTTGCATGTAATGGCAGTCTAATTTTGACCCAGATGCATGGGATAGCATTCATTTGGAGTTCAGCAGAATGTAGAACATAATGAAAGCTCCAGTGTAGGTTGTTAGCATGTCACCTGGATTGCCTTCCTGGGTTGCACCGTGTCTTGCCTGTCATTCATCTGCCTGGATCACTCTATTGCAATCTGGATCCTTGCTAGTGCTTCATGTGCTGATATTTGTTGATGGCTTTACAACGTGTCTTCCTCTGGATCAGACTTTTTTTTTCAGGATCAGCTTCTGCCCTTAAAGAATCCCTGTGTAAGTTATTCCCAGGACACATGCCTTTTTTTTTTTTTTTTTCATTTATGTTACTTCTTCCAGGATATCCTGCCTTTTGTGTTTCACAACTTGCTGGCAATGGGAAGGATTTGCATGGCGTCAGTCCTACAGATGAGCATGCAGCTTCGCATGCTCTTTGTGGGCTGCATATACCAAGACAGGTTGCAAATGGAGTTTGTACAATAGAGCAAGTAAAACTGGCTGCATCAGTATGGTTTTCTGAGGATGAAAGAGATGCTGGTTTTGCTTTACTTATCAGCCAGGCTTGGTGTCTAGTCAAAAGGGTAGTGGAGAGATGCAGGACAGAACATCTGGTAGAAGCAGAATTTGAAGATTGGGAAGAGAGTTTTAATCAAAATCCGTATTTTCTTCTTTGTTTTCTGCCTTCTCTTGTTGAGAATGACCAGTGTCATACCAGTTAGCACTGGATTGGGGGTGGCTGTAATTACTTGAAAGCTGTCAGCCTGCAGTTAACCCTGCTCATCAGGCTGAGGTTTGGAGAGTGATGTGGAGGACACATTTGCTGCAGGGAACATTCCTCTCACGGCAAGCTTTGCTCATATGTGTGCCCAGCACTGCCTGAGAAGCCCTGCAGTAGAACGTGCTGGCTCTCCATGCGAGTCAGCAGGAAGGAATACTTTCTGTTGTTGCAGGCTATTGTGAGTTGCTGCTCTGCTGGGGATTCCTTTGGCTTTTCACAGTGGTCCTTGCACCAGATGGTAACACACTGAGCTTGTTCTGGGTCAGCAAAGCCCCTTGTCACTGTGCCAAGAGCACTGTCACAGAGAAAGCCCTATGCCTTTTGCCACCTAAAATGCATGTGAATTCACTACATTCCTGAACCAAAGTAGCAGTCAGTCTTCCTGTTTTGAAAAAATGGAAGTGGAGAGAGTACTGTTGCTTTGAGATGAAGATCTGCTTTTCAGGCTAATTTTAGATGCAGCTTAATGTGTAAGGGGGAGGCAGTTTAGAGTAGAAGGGTTCGACAAGGGGAGTAACTACCAGAGGGCCAAAGTTACTAATGCTGTGTTGAGCAGGGTGGTGTAGGCAGAAGCAGCCACATAGGAAAGCATGATCTGGAGCAGTTGCTGCTGAGCTGGGTGCATGCTGGACAGGGGAGGCTGAGCAGATGTGATTCACCTTCCAGGCAGAGCCTTGCTGACTGGCTGGGCTCAGAGCCTGGGCACAGGGCAGGATTAGCACAGCTCCACTGGCAGAATGGGCAGCTCCAGGCCTCCTGCGTTCCCCAAAACAAAAAAGCACTCCAGAACATTGCAAGGAGTTTTTTAGATGATAGTTTTAATACTAAATGAGAGTTTCTTTCTAGAAAGAACTTTTTTCTTAAAAAAGGCATTTTGAGGCTGAGAGAAAAGATAAACTAAGGGATTCCTAGAGAACGGGGAGAAGCCAAGTATCAAAGAATATGAAAATCATTCACTACAATCAAAGCGCATCTTTTAGTCAACTGTTACAATAGAAGAGCAGGTCAGGCAAAAATTCAGTCCTCTGTCCTCTACCTCCCTGGTGCTTTTCAGTATAAATCTAGTTCAAGAGACCCTTAGTGGCAAAAGCTTACAGAAGGCTGCTGTAGTTATTAGAGCACTTCCTGGGTGTTCATCTCTAAAGCCACACCTGGTGTATTAGGATTTCCTATGCTGTTATTATGGGACACGTTTCCAGATTGCTGTCAAAAGCTTCTGTATCAAAGGAGGATCATCACACAGCACAGGCTGCTGGATGCGTGAAGAAATTAGGTAAACTACAGCATCCAGTAAAACTTGAATGAGTTTTATAGAGTGGAAGCTGAAAAAACAAATGCTGTTTTGATAACCTTCGAAATATAATTGTGTTCTCTCTTGTACTTGAATGTCATTAATTTTTGCAAACTTGTCACTTCTGAGAAATGTTTATTATTACTTAACAGATATGCGGTGATATTTTTATTTTAGGAAATTTAGATTTGTGTTCTTCACTGGTCGTTAGCCAGCATGGTTCACCCTTGTGTCTGAAGGCAGCATGGAAACTGGACGTGCAGGCATTTGAGAAGGCATTTGATTAATCTTGTTTCCTTTATTGTTCCCAAGTTACTGGAGTTATTCAAGAGGCATGCTTTTTTTTTTTTTTTTTTTTAAAGTTAGAGTAAACTATTATAGCCAGCAAGTTCTATTTACTAATCACCCAAATAAAGCAGAAACTCTGGAAGCTGTGAATTTCCTGGCATTGATACCAAAATGCAATGTCATGTTTTTAATTTATTAATAGAAATAATAAGATAATTCTTCATACTTTGTGTCCTTTAGTCGATAAAAGGAAGCACATACTTCCCTGTAATTGAAGACAGGTATGCTGTTGTGGAGGGTGGAACAGGACTCCTTGTAAAGAGAGGTGGAGTCTCCATTAACATGGTGTGACGAGGGTACTGATTCATATGTTGATGCCTTTTGAAAAATAGGTCTGTTGGTTGTGTTTTGTTTTGGCTTTTTTTTTTAGTTCAGTGTGTTTAAAGTTGTATCAGTTGGGCTGCTCTGTACTACATCTTACTCTTTTTGAACTCAGTTGTTCTTGAGATCTTGCCTCAAGACTTCATATAGGTCGCTGGGAGGTGGCTGAATCCCATGTGATTGTTGCTGTCTCAGCAGCAAAGCAACTGGAGTTTTCTGGGTTCCTGAGGAAGCGCCTGATGTGTAATAATCCTCCAGGGTCTTCGTCGTAGTCACATTCTCCACAATTGTTTCTTTTATACTGTGTTTTGAATTTTTTCTAAGATGACCTTCGAAGATCTCTAATCATATGATGATGTGAGAGAACTGGAAAGCTTTTAGTTTTCTAGTTTCCATGAATAATTCAAACCCAAAAACTCATTCCCAAGGCGGATTTTTTTACTCTAGAAAGGAAATACAAGAAATCTATGAGGAGTTCACTATTAGCTTCCCCCTGCCCCTCCAAGATAACTCTCAGGTCATTCAACAGTGTGAAGAAATATCCATCGTGAAAGCAGGTTTGAAAGATTTCTGTTCACAAGGAGGAATTTGAATTAGCCATACCTAACTTTCGTGTTGAATTCTTGATCATTGTAGCTTAAGCTCCCGTGGAGCTCAGGTTTTGAGTGAAAGAAAATATATGGAAATACATATATCCATATATCTGAAATAATATATTTGCTGGAATGTAGGAAGTGCTGAAGACTTCCAGACTGGAGTTCTAAATAGAATGCTTGAGTGAACTTGGCTTGCAGCATTGTAGACCACAAGTCCAGGAAGCTGAAGAGGATGCTTTGTAAAGCCCTGAGAAAGAGAGTCATCAGGTTGTCTTGTTGTGGGTCCGCTGATGATAAGTCTCACATGACCTCACAGTCTTTCCTTCAACAGCAGTACAGTCTCTTCTGCATTGTATTCCTCGTCTTTTAAAAACTAGTTATGTATTAGTTTTCCGTGAAAGAAAATCAGCGACTGTTTTGTGGTTTGCTGTTCTGTAATCAACAGGGTGAGGGTCTTGCCTGTAATCAGGAATGTGTCAATTAAATGTTTTTAGCATGAGGACTTTGTGTGTGACTTTTTGAACTGTCTCCTAGGCTTTTTGATTGACATCATTAACATTTCTGAGTCCATGGAATATCTGCAAATGCTGAAACCAGCCAGGAATTGACTCGCAAGTGTCAAGAGTCAGAAGGCACTAGTGCTTACTTTTGGCTGTGTCTGTGTGACATCTTGCAAATCAGAGCAATATTGAACTAGTAGTGGTTAAAAGTAATTCTTCAAAACATTTTCAAAATTGTGTTCAAAGTAGTTCCTGTTTGTAGTGTCTGTGGTCTCTCTCCACCAACTGTGTATCACTGCTTTTTCTGCTAGAGTGAAATATTCTGTAGTTTGTTTTCCATGTAAATATTACATATATTTAACTTGTCATTACATGACCCTTACCATTTTTTATTTGGCAAAGAGTTGTTTAAAACCTCATGGAATTTCTGTGTGGCTGGTACTGAGCATTTAGAGGAAGGTTGTAAAAATGTGCAAGATGATGTTTTGCCTTAACCGTAGAAGAACAAAGGGATGTGTCTTCAAGGTTAGAAATTAGTAATAAATGTATTTTCAGTGGGAAGGATTTTGAAACTATAGATTTAGATTGTTCTAGAATTGGAGGAAGGCTTTAAACATGCTGCTTTTGATCGTGGAAGGTGTTAGAATTAAAACTTAAATCTTCTTATATTTTTTCTGTCTTTGAAGCATGCTTAAGAACTATTTCACGTTATCCTCTTCTCTAATTGATTAACTGGATAATAGGTTTAAATGTGCCAAATAAAACCCATGGATTTTATAGCAACTGATCTGAAATTATCTAATTAAGTTTGGGGTTTTCCTTTTGTGTCACCTGGGTGAATCCTAATGATGTATAGCAGGTTGCATTAAATTGGGCTGTGCCTGTTTCTTGGAAACAGTGTTGAGAAAATCAGAAATTTCTTCAAGAATGTCAATTAAAGCACTAAGCAGAAATGCCTGTTTTGTGCTTTCTGGTCATTCTCACTCATTTAGGCAAATCCATTTGATTGCCTTTCTTGATGGTTTTGCTATTGAGTATAATGACCTCCCATGGTATATGTAGACATGTAGCTGAGACATGGTTTGAACCTATGATGTCAGTTTTGCTCATTAAAAAATCGTTTAGTCTTTTTGATTTCTGGACCCCCTGAAATTTCTGCTGAGCACCATTCTGCTGAATTTCTGTCAGAAATTTAATGTGTGAGGTCTTTGAAATATTACTTTTTTTTAATCTCCTTTTTGGGGCCTGCCAAACCAGCAGTTATTTTTAACTGTTCTTAGAGGAGTGTTATTTAAATCCTAAAGTTTATATGGGCCAAATTCTGTGATCCACATAAAGTGCCCTACTTTTATAGTGGAGAAACACAATGAATGTCAACCATACTTGACATGAGATAGCTCAAGGAAACTCTGGTACTGAGTTCCAGAAGGTTTGCTACTGCAGGTTCTGTTACATTTTCCTTTTTTTCCCCTTTATGTTGCACAAACCCAAGAACAAAAAATACAGTTGTTTGGTAAATACAATATGTACATCCTTCTTTTTGAAATAAAATAATTTTTGAAATAAAAAAAATATTTTCTGATGATCAAAGTCACTGTTTTCTAGATAGGCTTTGAAGATCTGAAGTCAGGTTGTGTCCAAGTAATTCAGGCCATGCTTGTATGTAGTTTAGATTTTTTTTTTTAATTTTAAATTTTTTTAAATGTTGCAGGTAATATCAGTTGGGAAGATGAGAAAAGCTGCTAAAATTTTTTTTCCAAGCTATGGAAAAAACACTGGGTTTGGGAAGGTCTGAGTTTTAAACCTGAATCATTGTGAAAATATGCTTAATGTTTTGGATATTCTTGTACTGCTGTATCAAATATTTTGCTTTTAGTAAAGGGAAACTTATGTCTACAAAAGGATTGTATGCTCCTTGAGTCTACTCGTAATTCAAAGTTCTTGCAGACTTACCTTGTTTATTTTTAACATAGAATCATAGAATGGTTTGGGTTGGAAGGAGCCTTAAAGCTCGTGTAGTTCCAACCCCCCTGCCATGGGCAGGGACTTGTTTTACTAGACCAGGTTGTTGTTCAAAGCCACACTTCCAGGATGGGGCATCCACAAGATCTCTGGGCAATCTGTTTCAGCACCTCCCCACCCTCTCAGTAAAGAATTTCTTAGAAGTACAGATAATACACATTGGCAGAGGTATTTTTCTGTTGTTGCTGGGACTGGTTCTGCCTGAGCTGGGGAGAAGAGTACCAAGAAATGGGAAATGGGACTTTTGTCCTGGGTACCTCTTGTCCTGGCAGAGGGATGAGGGAGCTTTACTTGGTTTTTTTTGGTGGTGGTATCTGTGGTTTTGTAGGGAAGAGTTAACATTGCAGCAATCTTGTGTTTGGGAACTTCAAGCTTCTGTGTGTGAGCTTTTTACACTTCCCTTGAGGGTACATTTAATAGTATTTTTCAGCGTGTCTTTGAAACAATTCGGAGTGGTGTTTTATATATTGTCCATAAATGAAATAAAAGTTTACTTTTTATAATGTGATGTTGGAACAGGAACAGAAATTTTGATACATGGTTAGGTGTGCGCGATTGTAGATGCTAACTGTGCTTTTGACTTAAAGCCCTAATTCAAATCTCTCCTGTCTGACAAGCAGCAGGAAGATTAATCTCCGGAGAGAGGAATCCATACCCCAGTTTTAGACAAAACACAGTCATTAAAGTTATTTGTAGGCTGAATAAGCGCAAGCCTTTGTTCGGATTGTCGAGCAGGGTTATGTCGAAACGTGCAGGAACAGGATTTACTCGCATTCCTGTTGCTGTTGCTTCCACATTTCCAGTCCACAGTATCATCTGATGAGGAGCTAGGGGTGAGTTACCAGCTGAGCATATAAGTGACTTTGAGACCTGTTTGATTAGACAACAGTACCTCTGTGTGTCCTTCCACAGCTGGGGTGAGGGCTGCTTGACGGGCACTTGGAGTGCAGTGTCCCTGGGTGGGCTGGGGAGAGCTGCCTCCTGGGGGCTCACAGGATGGGGACTGCTAAAGCATCTTGGGACAGTTGAAGTGGAACTAAAGATAATTTTAATCATACTTTGTGTTTAGAGGGTGAGATCACTACAGTTATATAAGCTCTGAAGGGTGGAACTCATTTTTAGCTGGTGTTTGTACTCTAAGAAGCATAAATTTAAAGTATTGAACTTTGGAGGTCTAAGGCAATATTTTTGTGTTGTAGTAGCTATAGTCTATCCTCGAGGAGGAAAGAAGGAAGAAAAATGTAAAAAACATAAACTGTCTTTGGATTGTTTTAAGACTGTTTTTCCTGGTTAAATGATGATGTATGATTGGTAGCTATGTATTATATGATCACTCATGCTTGGTATTAAAGAATAAAGCCTAGATTAAAATGATGATGAAGTTGAAGTGCAGATAAGAAAGGGGAAAAAGTACCGTAACCTGGTTTGTCACTATATTAGAACAAGAGTCTTTTCTCATGCCAGTAACCATCAGCAGCTGGATAAAGAATGAGTAGAGGTGTGTCTCCATTAGTGTTTAGTTCATCTTAGGAGTTTACTGTTGTACTGAACCTCCTGGTTGTCTGCATTTAAGGCACTGCAGGCCCAGGTACCAAACTGGATCCTGTTTGGATGAAACCAGACTGGAAGATGCTCCTTAGAAAAATGCCTGATAGTCTGCAGCTGTAAATTCATATTCAGTCAAGGGGACCAGACTAGAGATACGTGGTACAAACTAGAATTAGTAAAACCCTCAAGATGTGCATAGTATGGGCACTGGTCCCTCAGTGCTGCTGTTTCACTGTTACGCAGTTACTCCTTTTGTACCGTGTTACTTGCTAACGGAGATGTATCCCTTGAGTTTAAAACTTATCTTTCAGATTTATGTCAGGAAAAATAATGACTTGGAAAAAAAAGTGTAAATAAATATGCCTTCTGTTTCTGAAATTCTCCTTTTATTGGCATAATGAGTATTGTTAAAATCTTTACAATTAGGAAAAAAAGAAAAAAAAATCTAAGCCAGGAATGTCTTATATTGACCATTCACATCTTCTAAAGGGTATCTTTGGTTTTGAAAGCGTAATACTTTGTTTGCCCTACAATGCATTCAGTTTAATTCAAAATATTGTAGGAAGGACTAAAGAGCAACAAAATGGAAGAAGTGTGTTACTTAGAGTTGAAAATAATGTAGGTGTTTTCATTTACCATTTTGTTCCTGAGGTGAAAATTATTGTTATATGATCCTAATCTCACCACAATGTTAAATTCTTGAATATTTTTTAAAGAGAGGAAAATGGAATTGAAACTAAATATTTGTGTAATGGAAAGATAAAAAGGAAAAAGTGCCCATGATAATTGCAGTATCTTTTTATTTAGCAGAACTTCACTCTGTTGTCTAATCTTAGATCCACTACCCCTGTAAAAATGTCTAAACCATCAGATTATCACTGGATGGACAATTCTTGACATCTAGATTGAAACCATTGCAGCTGATTTAAATGAAGACTGCATGGACAGGACTTCATGACCTGGTGTTATTTCTTAGGTGACATTCCTAGCCTCTGGAGATGTATTTTTCATATAAAACATTTTACATAGTCTGAAATGAAGGCTCAAGTGCCACGAATAAATGCTCTTACCTTTGAGCTGCTGACCCCAACTGGGAAATAGCAGTGGCAGCATGACAGTGCTCATTCTCCCAGAAATTTTTTCCAGCTGTAATTGTTCAGGAAGTTTTGAATTTAAAAACACCTGAGCTGCATTTTGTTTCTGAATTTACAACCTGAGTAAAAGCTTTTCTTGACTCCACTTCTCGGTTCTTTGCCAAAATAAGCAGTCTGATCTTAGCATGTGACTGTGGTGGTTTGTCCTCTGCATGAGCTTCTGTACAGAATTTGTAATTATGCTTAAGGGCTGGTCCTGGGAGCCATGATTCTGCATGAGTTATTTTCTGTTTACTTTTGTATCAGATATATTGAGACTGTGTGCGCATGTGGTTACTGTGCAGTTCCCAGCCCCAGGGGTGGTTCTACTGCCTGTGAAGAGAGAGTGTGTTTGCTCTGTTGCCTGCACGATGACACCTGCTATTGAAAACCTTAAAGGTCTCCCATATTTTTTCTAAAATATGCATTCAGCTATGCCTGGTCTCTTGTGTAGATCTTTTAACACTTGGGCAGAAAATTTATAGCCATTTTTGTGGTGTTGCTGGTTGGTAATTTTTACTCATTGTTGATTTTAACAGAATCATGAGCAGGGATGCTCTTTCTTGCAGCATTCATATTAAATTAATAAATAATATTTTGTACATGATGGGGATGGGCAGAAACATTCAGGTAATGTATTTGAGGTATTAAAATCAGTTGGTAAAATGCAGTTGGATTTTGATCTCAATCTTCTAACTGTTTTCTGAACAAGAAGTGAGCATGATGTACTTGAGCTGGATTTCTTATAACTCATGATTCATAAAAGTATTGGAGCTATGGGAGCTGCATCAGTCAATTTCTGTGGCTCCCTGAGATACTGAATCAGTAGTAAGAAAAACAGCCTGTTTGTCTTTGGCTGTGGCGAAATCTGTGCAAAGATTAGTCCAGAGTCTATAATCTGCATGACCGTGTACCAAGGTTTAGGGAAGCCTAGAACTTTCTCAAATTTTGGAGAGAGTAGTGTCTTACCAAAAAATGAGAGGGTTGAGCTGTGGTCAGGATGTGGCTAATGTGGAAGTTGTTGTGGTCTGCAGTTTTTCCCTGCTGCCAAGATTGTCAGGGCTAATAGCAGATTTTGTCTGATTTGTTGCTGGTCAAATGCCAAGCCTTTACTGTCCTTGGCCTTCTGTGAAAATACAAACTATTCATGAACAGTACAAGAATTAAAGGTTATTTTAGAGTCACAGAATGGTTTGAGTTGGAAAGGATCTTTAAAGAGATCAAGTCTAACCCCTCTGTCCTCACTAGGTTGTTCAAAGCTCCATCCAACCTGACCTTAAAGGTTTCCAGGGATGGGGCATTCACAGCTTCTTCAGGCAAATCTCATTGTAAAGAATTTCTTTCTTACATCTAGTCTAAATGTATCCTTTTTCAGTGTAAAACTGTTGTCCCTTGTCTTGTTACTAGGGGCCTTGATAGAAAGTCTCTCTCCTTCTTATAGGCTGCCTTCATTTATGGAAAGACCACAGTAAGGTCTTCCTGGAGCCTTCTCTTCCCCAGCCCTCTCAGCCTTTCTTTATATATAGAGAGATGTTCTAGACCTTCGATAATTTTTATGGGTTTTAAGTGGATTTTATTCCTAAATCATATATTCCAGATAATTTTTTTGAGATTGAGATAGTGTAAATGATCTTTTGCTGTAATTACTATTTTTTTGTCTCATAGTAATGGGCTCGCTATACTCATCTTCCCAAGGAAACTAATGGATTTGCTGACAAAACATGTTCTGTGTCCCTTCTTGAAATAGCTTTCTTGTCTTTGCTGTTAAAATTGTCTTAAATGACTCTTACGATCTTTTATGTTAAAGAGTAAGCTTTCAGTCACCTCCCTCAGAATTACTTTTACCAATGAGATGTGTGAACTTGGCAGTAGTTCTACTTAATGGATTATTGATTTATTCGTAGACAAGATTTGAGTAGATTTTTGACAAGAATCTTCCTTTTTTAGTTGCGTGTTTCTGAAGGGAGAGTTTATCCTGAGTTCACTGGTCTGTAGCGGATTGTCTGTTTCAGCTCATTGCCTATAAACTTCACCCATACTTTTTGTAATAAGTACAAGCTGATATGGAGAGAGGAAAAAGGAGATTGAAACTGGTAATGTAAGTATTTTTAGGAACTAATTCTGTCTCTGAAAGAGTTACGGATTCTGTACAGAGAGGGATGGCAGTAAACAGCTCCTGGATTATACCTTTTAATTTGCAGATGCTGACTGTCATTAGTTTCTAGTATTTTCTCCTCTAATAAAGTGGCCAAATCAAAATACTATTTAAAAACATCATGCTATTTGTTATACTGGTAGTAAGTCAGAAAGCACAAATGTATTTTTTTCCAGCCCAGGCTCTTTGTATTGGTCTGAGGTCAAGCAACTGAGGTTTCCTGCACACACCCCAGCAGCCTTTGATGCTGCCATCTGCAATGCTTAGTTTATTTGACTTGACTTGGATCCTGGCTGAGTATGTATTCTTATTTTTCTAAAATATCAGTTCCATTTTCAGGTTTATATCAGGAAGAGTTTGGCAATGTTTTTTTATTGTTGCACTTCAAAAAACAAATTATCATGCAAATATGTCTCTGTTCAGTTATTTATGTGTATGAATTTATCAAACTGATAAAACTCAGTGCAGGTTGGTTGCTTGCTTATTTCTGTATTTACTTAGTTTCATTTGATTATTCTGCAGCAAGAGGGTTATATAGCTGAAGTTCAAAACTTGACAAGACATGGATTCAGAGAAGTGGCCAGATATACTCTGTGGTATTTCTGAAGCATTCGCAGGGGCAGCTGGGGAGAGCAAAGTTACTGATAGGCTCTAGTTTATGATTCAGCTCTTGACTTTCTCTGTTGGAATTGTAAGGCTGCTCGAGTGTCAAGGGCTTAGCATCACTCTTATAAAAGTACAAAACAGATGATATTGTCATTAGGTAGTGTACGCTTTCTACTTCAAGTATTTTTCGGTAAAAAAATATTTAAGTTGTGCAGAGTTCTTGAATTGCTGGTGAATTAACAAAAATTCAAAAGCACTCAAAAATGGGGTTTGTTTTGTGGTTTATTTTTTTCTGTTTGGTTTGGGTTTTCCCCCCTTAAATTGGTGGTTAGGACTATTCCTCTGATTTTTTTTGTATGGAGGATATGAACTTTTTTGGGTTTATCTGTGTTCATATGAGTTAGAATAAATTACTGGGATTTACCTCAGTAAATAGTAATTTACCTCAGCCTCTTTTTGAATCGGCTAGACAGAAGCCGGTATAAAATGCAATATATGCTTCCTTTAACTGGTACAAGGCTCTGCTGGCCACACCAACGTGTGCTTTAGCCAACACTGATAGTGGTCTACAGAGGATTAAAGTTCTGGGGTCCTGATTGCTTATCATAATGGGCAGCTTTATGATATATATATATATATCTTTATGGTATATATAGCTGCAGTTCAGATTATGGAAGCCAGTGGCCAGGTATTGGTATGTCTATGATAAATAACCAGTATTTATGAGAAGTGATCCATTTTGCTTTTAAGTATTTGGGAATCAAATTAAGGACTTTCTTACTGGGTTTTTTTTTTCCATTTGCATATTAGATTTTCTACTTTCTATGCTGGAGGCGAGGTCCATTGTATTTGGTAGACTTAGGCCAATTGGTTGCTTTTGTTTTACCTTGTATGCGAAGCTCAAAGAGAGACCGATGGCTGCACAGTCTTAAAAGAGGATAAACGTATCAGTTCTTATACTGGTCACTTGAAGATGAGTAATAGCTTGGCAGCAGCACACGATGGGTGAGGAAACAGGGCACTCTAATTTGACAATAGGAGTGTATGAGATATAGAAGATGAATGGGTGGGGAAGGCTGGAAAATGACATAACCAGAGGAGAATTTAAAGTTCGTTAGCTTAGAGAGAGTCATCCTCAATCTTCAAGAAGTGTTTGTTCTTTCTCATGTTTACACTTGGAAAAAGTGGCACCTTTTTCACCTAAAAAATGAGGATATAAACTAATACACTGTTAAAGTGCTAGCTGAAGGGGTTTGAAGTTACTTGACCTTGTTGAGGCTGTTCATGGAATATGATTCAAGCCAGCGTGCTTGAGCACTGCTGCCAGTGATCACACAGCATGACTACTGCCATAGGGATAGTTAACTCCAGAGTTCACCTTGTCTGCCTGAACTACTCCAGCTAGATTTGCAAAAGTGCATCCTATGTGTTCTTTATATATCATGAGACGGCTTAAGATACTTTTGATTTTGCTTTGATGTCTTTGCTGTTGGGTGACTTCTGCCTTGGTATGCCTTTTTCTCCCCTCTCGCTGCCTGCTGGTTTCACTAGGGCTGACTTGCAAAGCCTGGAAGAGTTAAGTTGAACAACCTCTTTCAAAATCTCTCTCATGGCCTTGTTAATTTTCTTCTGTTTTTTCTAGTCCTCATTTCTCTTTTGTTTTGCTTCTGAAGTAGTGTCCAGACCATAACTGAAGAGCTTTTTCTTTAATTTTAGCTTTTCTGCTCAAATTTGACATTGTGTTTTGTGTTTTGCTACTTTTCCTCTTTCTGCTTGTTGCTATTACTGGAGTAGGCAGTGCTGTTGGTTGAAAATGCTTATGCAGATCCCCTTGGCATACTTAATTCTTGGTTTGTCAGGAAGCTCCACTCAGGTTATTTTAATGAACAAATGGGACAAAGATATTTTCTTAGTAGGAACTAAAATAAGAACAATGTTCTTGAGAGAAGAGTAGCTTAAGAAGCTTCCAGAAGAGCAGAAATCAGAGAGGAAATCATCAGACCTTGCTGATTCTAATACAAATTGAGTTTTAATTTCTCAGTATCATAGTCAAAAGACCACAACATCTGTGGTTAGAATTTTACAAACTTCCAAGCTGTACAAAATTCATCTTGGTCTTGTATAACAGCAATTGAATTGGACGAATACTTGCTACTGAAGTCCACCAAAATTTTAAAACTAGCTAGAATTTTGTTAATAACTTAGTTAGAACTACCTTGCTGCAACTAAGAGCTGTTTCAGCTTAGCTTTCATGAAATTTAGGGGTTTTTTTTATTTGTTTTGTTCTCATTTTGAGCTGTTGCTGCAGTATGATATTACTGCATAAGCCATACCTTGACTAATCCAGTCAGTACTTGCCATGGAGTGAGCAGGTGGGCAAAGTGTGCATGGGGGACAGTTAGGTCAGGTGCCACAAACATTTTTGTTGCTCATGGGGTCTGGTGAGGAATGCATTAAAAAAAACCCAAATAAATCTGGTTAAGCAGAGTCCAGTGGACAAACACTTGGTCCTGCAGCCCCCATCTTTGGCAGATTGGAAAACTGTCCACTGAGGCTTTTGCAGCCAGTGGTTTTGATTAGGCTTAATAAAAGTGAGATGTTGCCTTTTGGTAGATTTGATATTCTTGAAGCCAGAACTATTGTTAACATTTTTATAGGGTCCCTAAACAAAGCTTCATATAAGATGATGGCTTGTTATTTTAATGGTCTAAGCTAATGCTTCCATACTACAGCTTGCAGAGAGCTAAATCTATTGGCATTGATGACATGGAAGCTGCTTGTTCCTTTCAATTTATTTTTTAAGGTTTATAGAAATTAGCTTTTCTTTCTTCCCCTTTCTATATGCCTTGGTGCTTCACCATTCCATCAGGTCAGGTACAAACCGTGGTCATGATTACCTCAGGATTTAATACGAGCCAATATCAATCTGCTGATTAACATGACATATATGTTGTTGTCTTCCTTTGCTAAGTCTCATTTGATCTTCCTTCTTCCCCACTCCATGTCATCATCTCACATGGTACAGTTCAGGGAATATTTGCTGTTTCTCCTCTGCTGGTGTGCCACAAGTGATCTTTTACTGTGTACAGCCTCTCTTGTGGACTCATTTCTTCTGCCATACTTGCAGAGTTGGTGTGTTTGTTAAATTTGCCTAAACTCTCCTTCCTCTAGATTTCCTGAAGCTTCATTGTAACCTCCAATGGCAGATTTCCTTGTCCATGTGAGGTTTATTTGTATTTCTTGAGCAATACTGAGAATTTAGCACTTTAGTAAACAACACCTGAAAGACACTTGGCCGTACAGAAATCTGTTCAGTTGATGTACAAATTATGTTGGATAAGCTTCCTACAAGAGGTGTTTTTTTAATGGGCTACATTTTTGTTATATGAAAGGTGCATATACGTACAAAAGTGCTGATTGACTGAACATGATGCATTTGAAAAAGCATGAAACGTATTTCAAACCTGATGGCTCTTGAGCAATGCCTGTATCACCTCATTTTCAGGATGATGATGATGATATACATGAAGCATTCAGTTGCTGTAGTGGAAATTTCCTGCCATTAATTGAATTCCTTCTTTTTAACAGCTTATTTTGATGCAACAGCCATTTAAATATTTGCAGATAAAGTAGTATGGTTTTTTTCCAAAGTACTTGGTCTTACTCAGACCATCTCCTGCCCTGTATAAGTACCTCTCAAGATGGTCAGCAGGGGAGGAGGCAGGAGCAGGGAGCAAAGCCAGGAGGGTAGCTGGGGTGAAATGGCTCAAGCAGCAGTTAACACACAGGAAGGTGAGATGGTTTAGAGGAAGCTGTACAGGTCTTAGGCTAATCCTGTCCTTACCACACCCCTTCTTTTGCTCCTTAAAATTTGTTCTTCCAGGAGCATGGATGTTCCAGGCAAAGGTGTTTTCAGAAATTATATGGAATATTGCAGTTGTGCTTTACTGATTAGGAATTGCCATGTTTAATGTAGAGAAAATAAGATTTCTCCTTTGCTTTAAGCATGAGGGACTGTCTTGTCTTTTCTTATTGAATAATAAATACAACAGCAGAGGAGGTACTTCCAATGTGAATGCTAAATAGAAGTGAATACAAATACAAAAGAGTGGTTCATCTGGAAATACTACAGAAATCAGTTTCTGGCTGCTCGTTATTGAAAACATGCTGATACATGCAAATACGCAAGAAAATGAGCATGCCATGAGAATAATTTCCTCAGCTGTTGTGCTCAAGTTGTCCCAAGCAGTCAGAGCAGGTAGCTTTAAAAGAAGTTTTTATCTAGTAGTTCTCAGATGTGGAATGATTACTCTTTATTTTACATGCATACATCTACAAAAGGTAGTGAAAATTAACAAGTCAAGATTGAGATTTTCAAAGCAAGCTGGTTTTGAAGGTACTTTTGTGCTGTGCTGTAGTCCAGTCTGTTTCTTCTTTTCCAATTTGGCAGAAGTCTCTGCTTGACAGTTACCTTGCTGATGTTATTTTAGGTAAGAAAAAGCTGCAGTGTGACATGGATAAACTAGAATGTGTTAGAGCAGAGTTTTGTTGTGAATTGGAAAAGTAAATAATAAAAACAGAATCAGTTTAATACTCACTTAAACAATGGATTGTAATGAGCTCAAATAAAAATAAATCTCTGCTATATCTGCAGTTCATTTGAAATACTGTCACCTGCAGTAGAGTGCTGCATGCTGCTTGAGCTTTGATTTGGAGAAGTTTCAGTTGATCAGTAAACTAGGGTTGCAAAAGTAATTTGTCTGACAGTAAGCTACCACTATGCATGAATGGTTTTTTTTGTCTGGTCTCTTCTTTATGTTTACAGGAGCATTCCCAGAGCATTCTTGTGCGCCTGCTGTAATCAGCAGAATTTTGAGCAGCTCTTAAACACACAAGTGCAAGGTATTTTTAGTATAAAACAACCTAGATGTTTTGCTGTGATAATTTACTACTATACCTATTCTAACTAGTTTATTTTCCTTGGACTTAGCCATTCTAGTGAGTTACTGTTGGTTGTTTAATGAACTCTAATTTTTCATTTGTTTTAATTAGTTAATTGAGCAATCAGTACAGTGCCTTGGTATAGCAGACTGTTCATAGGATAGTAAGTAGGATCAGATCATGCAAATGCCTGCCTCTGGGCTCTGGCAACAAGTTTAGAATTGCATTACCATACTTTGCCTTTGTGGAATTCTTTCACCAGATGGTAGCATTTGATTTCCTTTTGAATAATCTACAACACCCAAATGTAGTTGTATTACATTCTTTTAAAATCAATACTACCTATGTAAACGTAAGTGGGAGGATAGTGTGTCAACTTTCAACTGAGGAATTCTTAGTTGTTTCATATACTCAATTCGTTATGTAGATAATTTTTTTGTGGAAATAATGTCATTAAACATTCTCCAAAAAGGGGAATAATAGTGCAGAAAAAAGTTACAGAAATATTGGTGGGTATTTTTCTTGGAATCTGGGCAGTGATTTGTCTTGCAAGTAGTTTGAACACTAGTTCTAGTGTTTAGCCAGTGCTGAATGTGTTAAGTACTCCTACTGGTAGTTAAGGCAAGGTCTGTTATTGCATACCAATTATGAGGAAATAAAATCTGACATTTGAAGGAATAGCTATTAAGTTTACCGGCTTCAGGCAAAGGCTTATTTTATTACTATCCCTCTCCTGCTCAACAGAGAGGAAAACTCCAGTACCAGGTTCCTGATGTCTTTCTATGGACTGTAGAAAGAGAAAAGGGCAGCTGGCTTCCCACTTCTAAGCATAACCTGTGTGAATTCTCTTCTTCATTTTGGAGATATCTTAATTGTGGAGACCAAAATGATCTAGCAGCTTAAAATCAATTACTTTAAAATATGTTGAGTGCATATATACAAATACGAATGTGGGAGATAACTTCTTTGGTCTCCTTTTTTGGAAGCGTCATTCTGGCGACTCCTTGTGTTTGGTGCTGTTGCTATCAAATTTATTGCCTTAGAGCTTTTAGCCTGGGCATGAGTCTCTTTGCTTTCATTGCTTTCAGAAACAGTGTGCTCTTTTAGCAATATGGTGGACTGCATGTAGACTGGATTTAGATGGATGCATTTTGGGAAAAAGTTTGTTCCCACTTACAGTTTCTCTTCACTGTAAAATGCTGGTCTGGAAACTGGCTATTCAAGAGCTTGTTGGGGAATAGGCTTCATGCATTTGTCTCAAGGCAGTGGCACATAACATCAGATGGGGGTGTAAATAATAGAGCAGATAATACCTGGTAGGTTTTTGTATCCAATTTCAATGTGCTCCCTGTCAGAGTCCCAGCTGACAGAGATGGAGTGGTGCCAAACCCAAAATGTTACAACTGGTTTTATGTCACTACTCAGCCAGAAGACTGTGTTTATTAAGAGTAATTGTCCCATGAATAACTTCTTCACTTGTATTTAGATTGCTTTCACCCAATAGCTTCTTAGATGCTTGCAAAGCCTCAGGTACTTTTCTTAAACTTGCATTTCCTGGTGGTGGTTGAATTCAATCACTGCTTTGTCCTTCAAGAGGAGTTTTTCAGCTTCCCTATTATAATTTATTAATAAAGTATGAAGTAGCCTTAAGAATATGTAGGAATGCAAAAATCCCTGTCAGTGAACAAAGCAGAAGCATCTGGATGTGAACTGGGGAGGTTGGATTGTAACTTTTGCTGAAATTTTGGCAGTAATTTTAGGGTTTGTTTCTCGTGTGACATGTTTATGTCCGGAGCCCTGACCATGCTACTTGGGGTGTAAAAGACAGCCTTGTTTTTAGTGGTTGTGTGACATATCGCTTAACTACTATTTTGAACTAGCGTTTTAAAAGCAAATGATAGGTTTGTGAAGAAATGAAGGCTTGGTTATATCCAGAAATAAACTCAGCTGTTTAGCAACTATGTCCACGATGGCAGCTGGATCTAGAGGTCAGGTCTGGCTGGGAAAAAAAAATCCTTTTTCAGTGCCATAAACTAAAGAAAAAATGGCCAACAGCCAGTTGTGAGTGAATACAGATGTTGTTTACAGGATTTATTATATGGTGATGGCAACATATGATGAAGATGCTGTTTCGTAGAGTTCATGGGCTGTGGCAAAATGCTGGAAGTAAGCAGAAGTAAATGTGATACTGCAGGTTTTAGAACATAACTTGGTGTGTAGTTAAAAGAAGTTTATATGCTCTGTTCATGGGAGAAAAGTAAATCACAAGTTTTCTGTAATTTCACATTAAAGTTGCCAAGGAACAAGACAGCTTGCTGTTAACTAAGACCAGCAGCATTCTCAAAGAGATCACAGGCAGGCTTTTCCTTCTCTTCAAAATTTTCTAACCTGTCCTTGGAGGCAGTAAAAAGCAGGTCATGCAGCATGTGCTGACAGATCCTCTGAGGGGCAAGAGTGTCCTTTTCTGCTCCTAGTTGTACAGCTTTCTGGTGGGCCAACTACTCTTCTTCCTTGCTGCTGCTTATGGCAAAGGGGTCTGAAGCCTTCATTATTTGTGAGAAATTTTGGATCTTCTTTTTTCTTCAGATATAGGAAAAGAAAAATGTGGGACACTTTCCCAAGCTTTCCTTAGACTTCTAGAATTTGCTGCCAGTGTTTTCTTTGCTGCTTAGCAGGTTTGTTTCTTCCATTCTGAGAGAGGCTAGTTACACCTTGGTGGTATGAAATTACTTTTTACAAATGTTGGAATCACTAAAACATGTCAGTTTAGTATGTGAATGAGTTTTGGAGGGGAATAAGGAACAGCCAGGAGAAGTGAGCCTTTTAAGCTGAGTGGACTCAATTCTTACTATGGTAAGGACTATAAAGTAGATTTAAAAAAAAAAAAAAACAACAAAACAACAAAACCACACAAAAAAAGGGACCAATTCAGCATATTTAAAATGGCACCATTAGCCATTCAAAGTGTGCCAACCTTGGCAACTTTCCTGGTTAGCTCAATGAGTATAGCACGCAATCAAATCCTCCTTTGTAACTGGGAGCTTATTTAGCTGTATAACTTGAGGAGCATAAGGTTTGAGTATCTTGGCCTTTGCATCTTGTTCACTTGCACATCAAAGTTCATTCAAAACAATTTTCATGTCATTTTTTGATAGAAAATAAAGTTCCTTAAGAGGAAGAGCTGTAATATTACAGTATCAGGAGGATTAGCCTTTAAAAGACTTACAGGATGATAAATCAATTGAGACCAAATATATTTGTGGGTTATTTGAAAGCCATATGCTCAGCCACACAAAAAGAGTGAACACATTCATTTGTCTCAAATGCCAAGAGACTGGATTTCTGCTCACATGCCTCAACATGTGCTGTTGCAAAAATAGAAATATTTGTACACCAGATCAAGTACAGACAAGTATTTATTAGTCATATGACCCACTGCATGCATATGTGTGTGTCTTTACATGTGTATCCATATATGGGTGTATACACACTCCTAGTATATTCTTGGCTTTGAATCTATCTTGCACTTCTAATTTGATCATGAGATAGACTCCCTTCTTGGTTCACAAGTTAGGGAAGCTGGATAAAGAGCTGCAGGGAGCAGTGTGTGGATCCCATGAGAAATGGTTCTGGTCTTGAATCTTCTCCATGCTGAAGCCCAAGGGGTGTCCTCTGTAGGCAAAGCATTGCGGGTTGTAATTTGCTTCAGTCTGCAAGGGCTGTCTCCTTTCATACTGAAGAATAGAAATAAACATAATAAACTAAAGTCTGTGAGGTAAATCCTGATGGTTTATTAAATTTGTATACAAAGTGTTTTGATTAATTTTAGTTTTATTTTTTCTTACAGGAAATACTGGATAGATCCCACAATGGAAGATGGGAAGCCCGTTTGGGCTCCACACCCAACTGATGGGTTTCAGATGGGGATGATTGTGGACATTGGCCCTGACAACTTAACTATTGAGCCTTTGAATCAGAAAGGCAAGGTAAGTGTCTCACAAAAAAAAGGAAAAGAGAAAAAACATACAAGAAACCACCTTACCTGTAGGCCAGATCTTTGCCAGTATCTTCAATTGCACACAGCCTGAAGGAGTAGAAAATCAGTTTTCTGTTCTAATTTTG
Organism: Corvus hawaiiensis; assembly: GCF_020740725.1. Classification (NCBI taxonomy): domain Eukaryota; kingdom Metazoa; phylum Chordata; class Aves; order Passeriformes; family Corvidae; genus Corvus; species Corvus hawaiiensis. Next base: position 33,093,498 of record NC_063215.1, read on the forward strand.
GCTAAGGATCTTTGTTGAGCTTTAGCTTGTATTGCAAATGACCCCTCACACTGATGAGAACCGTGTACTTTCTGTCAGTTATCTGCATGTGCGTTGAGTATGTGCTCATGAAAGAGGAGGTTTGAATCTCCGTAGCCATTTGATTCAGTACTGTATGCTTTATTTTTCTCAGTTAGACACTGATTAAGAGGCTGTTGTTGAGATTAGCTTCTCTCTTTTCCCTTACATGCATAGGAAGGGTCCTACAGGGATGTGCTAGGCCCTGGCTAGGATTAGATACTATTAGACTGATGAAGACTGAGAGATGAATCCTCTTAACTCAAGTACCTTGAAAAGTAATACGATGTCAAACAAAGGTCCTATGGAATTGCTACATCAAATTAAAGTCAAAATAAATGTAACTTGTAAATGAAGACGTAATTCATCCTAATTAGGGTGTTCCAATGGCTTAATTTATCATGACATCTTTCCAACTCAGTATGTCGTAACTAAATGTCAGTTTTTACAGGAAGCACCTTGTAGCTCTCAATTATCCTAATTCAAATGGTCATACTCCTGGGTTGTACGAGCTAAAATAAGATCAGCACCATTTCAAAAGTTGATTTCAGTCTTTTTGAATATGTTTTTTGTGCTCTTTCTTATAGTTTTGTCCTTTCTCTATATTCAAGGATGTAAAAAAGACAACAATGTGTTTTGTAACTTCTTTTTTTTATGTCAGCAGTAGTAGAGAATGCCTTGTCACAGGTCAAAAGGTTATGCAGCAGTCCTTCCTTTAGGGGGAATGTTTATAGGCTTTCTTTTTTGTGCATCTTGGAGAGGAAGTTGATTTTGCCTTCCTTAGAAATACAAAGTGTAACATCTGATTTTTGAGTGTGAGAGATAAAAGTCTATAGGTTTTGTAGTAGTAGTAGTATGGATTCTTCAGTTTGAGGAAGAGCAGGATTATTCAGACAAGGGTACTAAATATTCCAAATCTATGGCTAATATTAAAATTCCTTAAATAAATTTCACCCCCACTGCTATTTCTGTTTATATTCCCAAATGGTCCTGATGGGATAAAGAGCAAAAGCCTCTACATTGAAACAATAATAAGGTTAAGGATATTTCTGAGTCACTATTTATTTCTAACATGTGCTCCTTTCAGGGACCATATATAATTTAAAAAAAACCCCAAAACAACAAAACAAGATCCTAAAATACAAATATTTTGTTTCATGGTTTTCTTAACAAAAAAAAAATCTCTTTTGTCTAGAGAGTTTGTTATTCTGCTGCTGACTGTTTTAAATTAAGCAGATCAATTAAGAGCCTAATGTTCATTCATCTAAGGGAACAAACACTTCACAGTCTAAATGCTGTAGAGACTATGGTCCTATATTTTTAACTAGAAAACTTAATTAATTAACCTTATATTAACTGGTGGAGTAAAATGTTTTCTTGGTTATCTTCTCAGTCTTCTCAAGGTGCCATTTATTTCTTTTTAGAGAAACATTTCTCATTGCTTTTTATCTTTTTAAGAAGACTCTGTCCTTGTGCACTTAGGTCATTCATTTGAAGTAGTCAGCATTAATACTCATTATCATTTTGTTTTCTTAAAATGGTAGTTCAGAAGTGCTCTTCAGCAAGAATGCGTGATCGAGCAGCTCCAGGGTTGCTCATGATAATTACAGGGAGGAGAGGAGTAACCTGATCTTGTAAACATATCCAGGCAGTGTAACTTATTATTATTTTTTAATCTGGGTCATTACCATGTCATATGTATTCTCTGTAGGCACTGGTAGCTTACCAGGGGTCACAGTCTGAAAAGGAAATGTGTATGCATGTGTTTGATTATTGCTTTTTATGACACTATTGTCAATAATTGCAGTAAATGCTGCAAGGCAGCAGTTTCACCCTGTCTTAAACCCCTCCCTCCCATCCCCACCCATGGCCAGCTCTGGCACAGCAGAGTGCCATCCTCCCAGCTGCGCCTGCCGAGCTGTGCGTGACACCCCAAACCAGGTCAGAGAACAGATCCAACTTAAAAATGGAGAAGTGGAAAGTTTTCAGGATGGCAGCAACCAGTGGAAGGGGGGCAGAGGAGCTGAGGCCATTGTGGTGCCTGGTTACTTCATATTGTGAAACCCAGTTACCCAGTCCAGACTCTGTGGAGGTCTATCACACCAATTCACTTAAACCCCAGTAGGAGCAGTTTTGGGCACCACAGCCCTTCCCCAAGTGTTTACAGTTCCGTGCAGAGGCTGTACAGCGGGGAGGTGGGGATCTGAGTCACCCAGCCTGCCCTGCACGAAGAACAGTACTGCGAGCTGCAGAAGCATTTTACTGGAACAGAGGATGATAGGAACCTCTTCCCAAAAACTAGATCATTGGCTTGCAAGGCTTATAAATGCCAGGGCTGGAAAAAAAGCCAGAGAAACTGGAGAGTGCTTTGCTAATGAGCATGGTCCCACACAGAGCTGGAGTCCTGCCCTGAGAATGGGCTCCAAACTCGATTGGTGGTACCAGAGCTGGTAGTCCTGGCCCATGGCCCACCAGCAGTCACATGCTGGTGTACAAAGAAGGAGTCAGGTAGAAAGGGAACCAGCTGTTAAACTCAACTAGTATTGCATTTTCATTTCTCCCTTAAGAGTGTTCTTTTCTGAATATACTGGGATTCATAGCTTCAGATCTTGTTGCATATATCTTTTTGTTCCTTGAAGCTATAACAGGGAGAAGGCAGATGACAGTGAAATTGCCAAATGGGGAATTTACTCTTTTCCTGGAGGTAGCAAATCTAAGTAGAGTGATTAGGAAGAGATGCACTGGAAAGGCTTGTACCCTGAGATGCCGTCCCGGGCACCACGGAGCACTGAGGAGTGGGGGGCAGGCATTTCTTAGAGCATCGTCAGTCACGAGTTTCTGGCAGTCATTGGGAAGGTGTGAGATGCTGCAGACACTCACTGACACCCCTCCTGCCATCGACTGAGAGACACCTATGGCTCTGTGCCACTTCTGAAGGGTCACGGAGGGCTTTATGGGCCACCTGCTCTGGTATGCTGTGAATAACCAGAAAGGTATTTTTCCCAGCTAAGTATGAAGCAATAAATGTACTTTGAAAGTAAGGATCAGAATGTTCAAAGTTCAGGGCTTCAAGCTAAGGTGGTTTTGTTGTTTTGTTTTTTTTTTTTAACTGTGAGCACAACTTGCTTGCACAAGTGAGACATGCTCTTGTCTGTCTTAACACACGGCTTGTACTGCTGTAGGTCGGTTTGTAAAATTCAGCTAAGAGTAGGGATGTCTGCTGTCTGTATCTGGAAGGTATAAAGGAAGGCATGGTTACACATATTGGATTGCATGGTAGAAAGAAGATCCTGCTTGAATGGAAAGATATCTTTTTTCACTCATCTAGTTTCTGGGAGAGTAGTTAAGATTGCCATTGGATTTCAAGGGTTGCTTCATTACAAAGATGACAAAAAAACCCCTTCAAAACCCCCTAAACCTTGTTTTGCTTCTTAAGACCACTCTGTTGTCTCCTAAGATTTATACCCTCTCCACTTTCTTAGAACAAGCTTGTCCTAAGCTATGATTTATGCAAAAGTTTTCCCTCAAGTATCTGAAGCGTTTTTTCCTTAAAATAATTGTTTAAAAAAAATTGAAAAATGGGACATATAGTAAAGAATTTCTTTGCATATTTTCTTATTGATAGATCTGGGATACTTTGCTCATTTTCTATTTAAAATATTAGATTTTAGTAGTTGGAGGTCTGCACATTTAGCTATCATACTTACCTACGTAACAAGTACCTTACCTAATGTAAAGCAGTATTCCAACTGTGACATACAGCAGTGAATTATTTTGATGACATAGTTGAAACTATACTTATGTTCTCTTGTCTAAAAAAGTTCAATGGAAAAACATTAGCTTTCAGGTAAGTCTTCATTTTGCTTTGTTTTATCATCTCTGAAATATTCTAGAAATTTATTCACAATTTACATTGAGTGAAAAATGGAGGAGATGATACAGCATGAATTCTCTCTTTTTCTTTTTTTCCTTTAAATTTATCTTTAATCAGAAGGCTGAGTTTGAGGAAATTGAAAAAGCCCCTCCTCTTCTGGGATAGTTCCAGCATGGCCAACTTTAGTTCCAGAAATGTTTAAGTATCAGAGGTTTATGAAGAGTCTCACAGAATAGCTGGGAATAGTGTTCATTCTCTCCTGTCTTTGTTACTGGTTAATGGGTTTACACATCAGCAGACAAGAACAAGAAGTGAAGTTACATTTTTGAAAACCTGGTTATACTATTTTTAAACTTTCCTACTGTTTCACGTACAGGAAACTGATTATGTGGGGAACCGTTGTATTCAAATACATCTTTACCAAACAAGATTTACCTTTACTGTTGACAAACTTGTAGAGAAAATGATTAGGATAACATGTAGTTACTCTAATACTGTGAGAGGGAGGAAAGGGTGTGGTGAATCTCTGCTCTGCTAAAACTCTGAATAGCAGCAGGGGTCTTTGTGAGGTAGGTAAAGACGCTGAAGGCTTCCATGACCCTGACAAACTCTGATAAAGGATATTTTGGAGGAAGTTGGTGTGATGGACGTTCAGATGTTCCAACATCATCAAGCAGCTTTGTTTCCCTTAGGAAAACATCTTGAACATATTTTTCTGCATTAGATTCTGATAAGGAGATGACAAAATATACTTAATTATGACTACAAATTGCATACTTTATGATAACTTGGTAGGGAAGGGATATTGTAGATTTAATGTTTTCTGTCTGGCAGTAATTAGTTCTGCTCTGAGACATTTTTAACCCTTCCCACCTCAAAGAGAGTTGGAATTTGTGGCTGTTAATGATGGTGTAAACCCCAGGAGCTCTCATACTGTTGTGTTCAAGCAAATATGAAACAAGTTCCTGTCTTTCTCTTGAATTTCCCTGTGAGATATTTCTCATGGGGCTACCTTGCTGAGTACAATATTAAACAAACAAACATGTTTGTTTATTAAGTTCAGTCTTTAGATCCAGTTGGTTGCCGTTTCAAATATTAGACTAGACTTCTTGTCTCCATTTCCACGGAGAGAAGGAGCCTGTGCCTGCAGCGGCACGGTGGCTGTCGTGTTTAATTGATACAACAGGGGTTTTGTTCATTCATCGCTAGCTCAAACAAGCTGTTACTACAGTAAACAAAAAAGTATAATTAAAAATCTGCCTTGTACAATAGGTATTTTTGTGCAGATGCTGTAATGCATGTGTGCTTGGATGTTTTTCCTTCCTTTTTACAGCAATATAAATGATGATTTCTGGAGATGAATAAAGAAACAAAGTTGCTTTTGTTATGAATTTTTCCAGTTGGATGTGAACACTTGATAAATGGTCGTTTTGTATAACTGGAATACAAGGGTTGAAGGAAGGTCTTGTTTTACTGTAGTATTGATTTATTGAAGAAAAAACCCCAATAAACAACAACCAAAGCTACAGTATTTGGTGGTACAAAGGATATTATGTATTGAACATGATTATTTTAAGTAGGAATGTTTTAAAATAGCATATGATAATGACAGCACAGTACTTTGACTGAACTAATGACTTGCATTTTATTCTTTCTTCTTTGCAAAACTGAGGGAATTGTGTGTCACTTATAATACTGTTACCTTTGCAGTACTTTTTTTAGTCTTATTTTTTGTATTGCACAGTATGACATGCAATTTTTGACCTGAGGATCAAATATTTTTGCGCTAAAATATATATTACAGTGAATTCATTTTTTATAATGTAGTGTAGTAATAGAAATGCAGCAGCTTTTTGTCTGCATCTAGTAACTCAGTAAAATTTCCAATTCTGAAGTATAAAGCTGGTGACTTCATTTTAAATCATGCACAATTACAGTGCACTCACTTGTGTGATTGCATGAGATGTCTTTGAGCTGTATTTCTGGTTTATGGAATTCTGACAATGTTAATGTTTCTTACCAAACAGACTTTCCAGGCTGCTATCAGTCAAGTGTTTCCTGCAGAGGAGGATAGCAAAAAGGATGTGGAAGATAATTGTAAGTTATGAATTTAAAAATAAATTATGCATTTGAAAAAAATATCTGCAATGAAGTGAATATTATTTCCTTACAAGCTTCCTGTTTCTTTCCTGTCATCTTTTTACGAATTTATGTATGACCTTTGCTAGTCCTTTAAACTTCTTAAAGTAAGCACATTTTAAATATCATTTGTTGTGGTTTTTATTTTTCATTTGAAAGCTTTAGAGGAATGGATAGTTACATAATTTCCATATAGAACTGTTACTTGACTTCAGAAATACTCCATTCAGCATTATGGGTATAACTGTACTTTTTATAGTGTGGCCAAAGACAGTGTCTTTATCAGCACCTGTATTGTATAGCATTTTCCTGCATTTAAGGAATTTCTCAGATAGCATTCCTGTGGAAGTAGAGGTAATGGAAAATAAGTTTTAAGATTACCTTCCCAAAGCTGGAGATGGGAATTGGGACCTATCAGGACCACTGAAAATTGATAGACTTGAACTGGATACAGGAGTGCTGGTGGAGAAGGAGTTTTGAGGTGAGCTGGTGTAATAAACATCACTGTTGATCTGCAGGGCTTTTATTTTGTTAAATATTTGATAGTTAGGTGGATGGAAACAGTTGTCAAATCTGGGGAGAAGGGAGAGACTACTGAGAAAGCTGAGTTGCTGGTGTGATCAGCTTTTAGAGAACTATTAAACAAATATTTTTCTGCTGCTGCACTGTACGAGCAAATCACAGAGCCTCTCTGGTCTTGAGTACTGATGAATGCAAGTCTTATAAACATTTCCTATAGTGTTTACTCGTTGGTGAAAATACTGATGACTTTGTAAATAGTGGGCAAAAGTATCTCCTATTGTTCTTCATTTAAAACAGAGGCTAGGGGTCTGGTCTAGGTGATGTAACCCCAGTTTCTGTCCTGGGTTTAGTATTTATGTCCCATGACAGGAAATACAGCTGTTACAGCTTCTCCACAAGAAACAAAAAGATGATATCTGAGTCTTACGATCTGACTTAGATGGTGCAGTGTCATTAGAACTAAGCTGATAACCTTGCTCCCAGCTGGTTATATTTTTGCAAACAGGATGTGGATTTAAACTTTTCAAAGCTGGTATCTGTGTTCTCTGTACATGGTGATTGTTAGGGAAATGCACTTAACGTTTACATCTGTCCCAGTGATTTTACTGAGATGTCCTGACACCTCTGTGTCCTAGTCAAGGAATTGAAATCTGGAATGAGATTATGGAAATAATTTGAGATTCCAACAGAATACTATTCAACTAAATTAGTCAGAGAAAATATCTTCTTTGGCTTCCTGAGTAGAAGATAAAAATACTTTGTTCAATAATCCTTTCTGTACCAAACATTATTTTTATTTTCCTAACATATTCTGCCTTGCTGGTCACAAGTTGCAGTTCATTTGCAGGATGTGTGAATCCAAAATTCATTTTCCTTCTCTGTCAGAGAGCATTTGTGTTGGGTGTCAATGATTTTTAAGAAAAATAACTATACTGAGTGTTTATAATACTGTTCTAAAACATCCTGAAAGGTGGGTATGAGGACAGGGTATTGGATAAGACTGTTAAAAAAACCCCAGATCTACAGATGCAGAGCCTTGCAATTACTTCATAAAACAATTTTCAGTAGAAACCCTGCTTCATGGTATGTGCAGGAGAGACAGTGTGAGTAAATTTGACATTGACGTTTCCTCAATTTTTAGTGCCTCACTTGACTTACGTGAACTTTGTGTGTGTGTAAGTAAATATATGGACAACTAAATACACATACATACACTGGTTATATTTAGACATGAGCCATATGAATATTCAGAATTCTCTCTCTCCAGTGACTTCCTTTGCCTCTGGATATGGGTGCCTTTTCTAAAGGATTTAATCTAAAGAAGGTGCATTTTGAATTTGCTGACATAAGGCTTAATTTGCATGTCTTGAGGTGGTGACGTTCCCTCGGGGGGGCAAGCTCCCATTGCACACTGAGTCTGCAGGTATAGCTCCTTTTATGAGGAGTTGTAATGAGAGCACTGGGGACACAATGAAATCTGGGGTCCTTTGCTGTTTAGATAAGCTACCTAATAAAAAGCGGATGATTACCAGTTTCCTTTAAAACATACTGCAAACCCTGAGAGGTTCTTACAGTTAAGATTGTTCATAGACAATCACTGTGTAATAGTTTCTTATTTCAGTACTGAGAATCCAAATTACTTCAAATTGAAGTCTGCTAATTTTTTGCCACCCTGTCCCCTCCCAGGCACATACAAGGGGAGAAGGAGACTTCAGCTTTCATTAGAGCAAGCAGGAGTTTCTGTTTCTGGCCCATTTCCTTTTAATGTCTCTTTCTCTTGGGATGACCCCAATAAAAGAGGTGAAGGCAGACCTACAATTTGTGGTCGCAGTGCCATTTTCTCAGCCATGTGAACCGAGAATGCCTGGGGAGGGGAGGGCAAGTCTTGCTGTGCAGTGTCGGGTGTCTGTGCTCGGTTGCTGTAGCTATCCATGACTGTGGGGTTGTGGGGGACTGTGTGTCTGCTATGGTGGCAGAGGAAGAACTGTGGTGATGGAGGCCACCAGCCTGCTGTTTCATGAAGGAATTGTGCGCAGCCACGATTTCCAGGCTGTCGCAATCCAAAGGGAGAGTTTACCTAGGGTAAAGCTAAAGCATGCCTTGCATGCCTCTGCCAACACAGGAATAGGAGTGCAAGGGATTTTTTGGAGGAAGGTGGTTTCTTCTGAGCAAACCAGAAGCTACAAGGTCCTTTGAGAAGTGGGAATGATTCCAGGTATTTGAAACAAAGCTGTATTTAGTCATGTAATGGAAGGAAGGGCTGTTATTCAGCAGAGCTGTGCAAGCCAAAGGGAGGCTGCAATTGGCTGGTGAACCTGACTTTGCTTCAGGCCAGTGTAGTGCAGGTTGTAGGGGACAGAGCCACAGCCACTCCTCAGTCCACAGCAGGAGGAAGGGTAAAAGCTGGAAAACAAAAACACAGATATTTTTGAGAAGCTCCCATTTTCCTTTGCCACTATATTTCGGTTCAGCAGGAGGAGTGTTGAAGGAGATGTTAAGAGCTGCTTACTGAACTTCAGGTATCTTTGTGGGGCAAGGTGGCTGCTGGGCAGGTTGACTTTAGGTCATGCGAATTGGCAGCCCTTCTTGCACATTTGTGTAAATAAGTTAGAATACATTTTGCTGCTGCAGCCCTTGAGAAAGGGCATCAGTTCAACTTGAAACAATCTTTGTTGGTCATTATAGATGAGAAGTGTGTATGTCACCCTTGTGTGTGGTGCAAGGTAGTGGTTACTATTACAGAATCACAGAACCAATTAGGTTGGAAAAGACCTCTAAGATCACTGAGTCCAACCTGTGACCTAACACCACCATGTCAACTAGACCATGGCATTAAGTGCCACATCCAGCCTTTCCTTAAATAGAAAGGACATTAATGGCGCAGTGCTTACTCCATCCACAGTAGCTGGATGTATACAAGTTTTTATACTGTATTACTGTAAGTTTTATCACTATGGCAGTCAGTCAGTTTTAACTATGCAAAATAATGTTGTGCATTTGAATTTTAAGCAGTGAGATAAAAAGGATTGAGGATGTTTGAAAATGGAGGCTGTCTAATGAGTAATGCCCTCATTTGGTTTAGGGATAATATTTTTAAGAGTGTTACAGTGGGAACTGGAAATGACCTCTGTAATTAAGGCTGCTGACACTTTCCAGTGCTTTGTAGCTGAAAACAAGGACCAGCTTTGCTGAAATGTGAACCTGTACCATCTGAAGCTTTCTATGGGTGCCTGTAACATTTCAGCAGTTACAGAATCACAGAGTATTCTGAGCTGGAAAGGACCCACAACAATCATTGAGTACAACTCTTGAATAATAGCTCATATAGGGATCAAACCCATGACACTGGTGTTAGTAGCACCATGCTCTAACCATCTGAGCTAATCTTAGGGTCAGGTGTTTTATGTTAAAGAGCAAAAGGAGAAAAATATAGCTAGGTTTTGGTGTGTTAGCTTTTTTTTTTCCCCTAACAGTTTCTCTGAGGAGGCCTAGTACTAACAAAATTCAGAATTGAAGCAGGGAAGGTTGGGTAGTGCCTGGTGTGAAGCTGCTGCTGCTGCCTCCAGATCCTGATTAGATGTTTATATCCATCAATTCAAAAATCACGAGTAGCTAGCTATTACTCCAAATGTCAGCTGGGTGGCATTAGCCTGGGGACACTGTGGCTGAGATTGGAGAGGGGAGCTGGAAGGAAGGAAACAGTCATTGGTAGGATTTTGGTAGGCACCAGTTTCTGTGCTTAGAGGCTGGTATGAAGGCAGACGCACCGTGTTTGACTGACAGGCTTGTTAAAGGAGCTTACACTGAGCAGAGCCTGTATTTGAGGCTCCTGCAGTCTGACTCTTTTGTTCAGCAGCTTACAGAAGTAAGTCCAATTGTACAGTTAAGAGCAGGTCTGTGGTTTTTAAAATGTATATTGAGTCACTACTTCTGCCTCGAGACAGTGTAAAGAAATGATAGGATTAAACTGTAAACGAAGAGGGGAAGAAAAATCTCCTTAAATCAAGATTTAGTTTTTTGTCTGTACATGAAGGTAGTCCTGAGCTCTTAATGGTGTGTGATTGTTTTTCACTTGCAGGTTCCCTGATGTATCTAAATGAAGCCACTCTCCTTCATAATATCAAAGTTCGGTACAGTAAGGACAGAATTTACGTAAGTATTGTGTGTCATGACAACCAGTCTAATAGAGATGTCCTTTCAAGAGTTCACCAAGTGTTTCCAATTCTGGTTTTTTCCCTATAACAGAACTGCTAACATAGAAAGGTTGAGGTTGTAGGCTTTTTTTTTTCCCTTTTTCCCCTTACATTATACTTTGAGATCAGAATCACATTTATTACATTATTGCCAGCTAATTTTTAGCAGGCAGAGCAATAGGTTTTTCTCTACATGACTGTTCATGTGCAACCAAAGCACAGCACTGTATCACAAATGTTCCTACAGGTAACTTATTTCACTGTTAACAAAGATGGTTTTCTTTCTTCATTATTTTTGAACGAAGCAAACAGGTGCCTTCTTTGACACCTCCTAGCTCAGATGTCCATCTTAATCTTTTATATTGCTATCAAATTGCCTAATTGTACTTAATGAATTCTGACTAAATTACATTTTGTCCTTGCCATCTGCCCAGACACTGACAGCTGTGAAACAGAAGATAAGAGTTTTCTTTCTTTCTTATTTTTTTTCCTAATAGAAACCTGTCAAGGGTTAATACAAAACAGTTCTACATATTTTTAAGTGTCTGTGTTAAAATAATCAACTTTTCTTTTAGCATACTATTGTAAAATTAATTTAGCTAAACCCTTTTATATAAATGTAAAGGAAAGTATAATTGTTTTCTTCTGTTGCAGTTAATTTACATAGCTTTAAATTTTTTATGGCTCAAGATCAAGCACCAGCTTTAAAATAAATAAATAAAAACAGCCATTTGAATGCTGTTCTGGAAAAATAATCCTTAAAGAAACCCAACCAAACAATAAAACCCCCCAAGGAAGTAAAATTTTGAATATGAACTGATCATGGGGTAGGATAGTATTTTTGTTCATAAAGCCTTTCTTCAGTGTAAATAAGTACTACTAATATGTTTTCCAGAATGTGTGTATTTTCTGAAGGAAAAAACCAAAAAAACCTTTTTTTTTCCCAGTTTATATTTTAACTACCTTTCTCTTGTAGACAGTTTCATGCCTTCTTTTAAATCTTGGTTGACAATATTTATCTTGTCATTAAAAGGAAAATTAATATTAGTACTTGCAACTCTTGAAGAAAAGTTTTCCTTCGGTGAAATAAGTGCTGAAAATAGAACCATCTAAGAAACGTCATATATTGTGTGTTCCAGCCTTCTATTAATGTATCACAATAGTGTCCAAATTTCAATTTTCTAGGGCATTCTCAGTAACAACAAAGCAAATAAGGTATTCAGGCTGAAGTTTTATCTCTTTTTCTTCAGATCTTTTCCTGCAAATCTGATTTTTAATTTGATTCTGACCCTTCTTCTTCCCTGTATGTAATCTGGCAATTATAACCAAGCGATGAGAGTTTTTCTCAGAAACATTTAAAAAACCCCCTCTCTTCAGTCTTCCTTATCCTATGGAAAGGTAAAAAGCAGTCTTTGTCTGAGATTCTTCTCAAATTCCTTCTCTGTGTGAGAGAACATTTGCATTCTGTATTTCTCTCTGTGGAAGGAGCTATAGCTAATTTTCTCTTTGCTGTGAATGCTTTTATTGCCTGGCTTGAATGCATTCCCAGGCAGGATCCTGTCAGTCCTTCCTGCTGAGTTGCTTCCATTAGATATTGAAAAGCTATCCTCCTCACTGGAGGACAGTGTGTTATGCTATCCACGAGTCTAGTTTATTCGCTTTTGAACAGGAGATTTTGGCGTCCTGTCCTTGATCCAGTAATGCAGACAATAGGAAATCATTTAAAAGGAGGTTGGAAGAAAGGTCAGATTCAGGACATACTCCACAGCTCAATGATTAGGAAATTTTCCCAGGATAATTTCACAGAAGTGCTGAGAAGATAATTAGAAGAACTCTGAAAATATATCCTGTCTTGTATTTGCATTAGCTGGAGAGAATCATAAACGCAATTGTTATACAGAGGCTATAGTTTCCAATAATAGACAGTTGCTCTTAACCACTTGCTTGGATACTGGCTAATAATTTACTGTTCATTGTTTTCTTCACAGACCTATGTCGCCAACATTCTTATTGCAGTCAATCCATACTTTGATATACCTAAGTTTTATTCTTCAGATACTATTAAAAAGTACCAGGGTAGATCGCTGGGAACATTGCCACCGCATGTTTTTGCAATTGGTATGTACTGAGCCTGTATTTGCCTCTTTAAAAAAAAACCCGTTGAATACTTCAGAGTTATCTGCAAATTACTACCTTTAGCAGTAATTAATGGATTTTGAACTCTTATAAAATAAAACCACTAATGGCTAAAATTGCAAAGCTTCTTATCTTTGAGATGCCGTTTGAAGAACTTGGAAATTAGCAACCGTGACAACCCTGTTAGAATTCTTCTGCACTTCCAGTGTTGTAAGTCTAAGTGGTATAAAAACATAATTTGCAACCATTGAAAAAAACCTAAAATAAATAAAAAAGAAATCAAGAAATTCAAATTTTATAAGTGAAAAAGGCATAAAAATGATTGGCACTGTCTTTCAGTGTAGTAATTTTTTTTGCCTTATATTATGTTGCCAGAGCACATAACACTGTTTCCTTTTATATGCTTGTGTTGTAGACAGAAAGTACACTGAAATGTTATTTATGGCATAAATCTGATTTCAGTCACTTGAAAATAAAAAATAATTGGAAACTATAATCAAAGTTTGACTTGTTAAAAGCCTTCTCTTTTGTCTTTTATTTTGAAATCAAAAGTATAAATACCTGGGGTTTAATACCAGTTGCATAACAAGAGACAGTTTTTCCAAGTTTCTTCAGATGTTGCTTGTTGCAAAGTACAACTCAAAGTTTCCCTGTTAAAAATAAATAAAAATAACATTGATTACTATTTTGTAAATACGTGTAATTAGTTCTAGATGGTTGATTTTGTTTTGTTTTATCCTGGATATAGTTTAGTAGGCCTTTGTTTTCGAGACTTTTGAGTTCTTATATGTCAGTGTTGGAAGAATTACTACTGTAGTATAAATAAAAGGGAAACAGACTTTAATAAAGTGTAAGGCATTCAATTCTGGAGATTTAGTTTTTATTCCTGAAAATGTTACATTTTAATTTTTCCTTTGTAGCTTAATTTTATCCTTGCAGTTCTGCTGAGTATTAAGTTTTGTCATGTTAACTGTATTCTTCTTTTTAAGCTGATAAAGCATTCCGTGACATGAAAGTGCTTAAGATGAGTCAATCCATCATAGTCTCTGGAGAATCAGGAGCTGGCAAGACAGAAAACACTAAATTCGTTTTGAGGTTTGTGTGTTTAGACCAAAGTTATTATGTGAATCTCATGTGTTTATGCATTTGGTTGACATAGAGGCAGAGCAAACTAAGGTAATCAGTAGGTTTATGATACAATTCAGTAAGATTTGTATTAGCTCCTACGTGCACTTTATTACAAGAAATGGAGTTAAACGCTGACATGATAATACGCAGAAACAGCTACATACTCACAGAAACCTTAACTCAATTGTAGTGACATCATGTAGTTATTATGGTCTATGATGCAGTCATTTTGGTATTGCACATCTGGTATTGTGGCTGATAAAAAAACATAACTAGACATTTTAACTGTTTCTTGTTGGTTTTGCCGTAAATGTGTATTTCTGTGTTCTCCCTTAGTCTTTTTTGGTTGGTTGTTTTTTTTTTAGTTTGCTTGAGTGTCCAGGGTTTTGAACGTTAATATGCTTTACCCTAGTTCACTGAATAAGACTGAATAATGAGATTTATTTATTTATTTATTTATTGATGTTCCTGTATGACCAATACTAAATCAGGCGTATTAAACTACGTGGAAGCCATATTGCTGACATATATCAGCCTGACTTCCATATTTGCATTATCCTTTAATGTTTTTTCATCACTCTGGAACACTGTAACTAGAAAGAACTGCTCCATTAAATACACCTATATAATAGGTGGCCTGATTATGCAGGGAAGCACAGTGCGGGCAGTGGAAATACGCTCCCTTCCCCCGCCTTGGACTTGTATCCCTCTATAAATCTTTAATTCCCTTTTCCCTAACGTCATGTATTTTCTAGTATTTATGTACAGTAGAAGTATTATCTTCCACATCCCATGAAGAATTGTCACAACTGTCTGTCTGTCCTTCATACGGCTCTGCTCTGCCCCTGTGCAGCCTCTCATAGATAGCTGCAAGAATTACTGCAAGGTGCTGGTAATGATTTCCTACAGGGGACATCCTGACTTTTTTCCTGCTAAGAGTAACAAAAAAAGACAGCAGGAACTGGAATATCTCATGAGAGATGCTCTTAAAGGAGATTATTCTTCTGCTTCTCAGCAAAGGAAGAGCTCATTACACAACAGACGAATATCACTGCTGTTGCTTCTCCCCACCACCCTCCACCATAGAGTCCATGTAGAAAACATAATTGAGTTTTAAAAGCTGGAAGATTTTACCCTTGTGTGATTAGACAGTAAAAGGTACTAGTACAGCTCTTTCAGTGCTTCTGAAGTTTTTTGGAAGGCCCCATTTTCAAGAACTGTTTTTAACTTGTCCCAGATTCACCTGTGAATTTCCATAAAGCATGCCCTGTGTGCAGGGAAAAAAAAAATTTAAAAAAGACCTGAACTTTGGAGCAAGTACATTGTGGTTTTATTTTCAAATTCTTTCTTCAGCTACTAAATTGAATCTTGCCTTAATTATACACCTGCAAATTCTTATCCTCACCATTTCTATGTGGATTTTTATTAACACTGATAGTTATGAATACAGAAATTGTATCCATGGAAGCAGTCTTAAATTCAGCAAATAGACATGAAACCTTATGTGCTTACTAAGATTATTAATAAATACAGACAATACAGTAATAGTTTGATTATATTTCTATTAAATGGTAATTTTCATATGCATGTCTAAAAGAAATTTCTAGCAGGCCTTGGAATATTGAAAAAGGAAATTGAAGTGTGCAAGAGTATTTTTGTTTTAATGAAAAAGAAAAACTAAAAATTTAAAGAAAAATTAAAGCTTATTTTAAAGTGCATATGTATTTGAAACTTAAAATCAGTATACTTTCCCTATAGTAAATGGCTAGTATTTTTGCACAGCCATGTTAAATCATGTTTAATTGAGGTAACCTGACATGAATGATACTGATATTTTTATCTTGGTTTACAGATATTTGACAGAATCCTATGGTAGTGGCCAAGATATTGATGAGAGAATTGTAGAAGGTAATGAATTTTCTTTTGTTTAACTAAAGGTTCCAACATTACTTTTTTTTCAGAAATGCGAGTCAACAGCAAGTGAATAAAAGCTAGCACAGAAATACTATCAGACTTTCTAGGGCATAATTTACAGGTAGTTTACCTTGATCCTAGGTTCTGAAAAATTGGGGTTTTTTTATTCATGATTCACTTTATTTTTATTTATTATAGTATCATACAATCATTGATCTGGAAAACATTTACATGTGTGTTTGAATTGAACTTGATGTACTCCAGATAGTACCCAAGGTGGAATTTTAAACTGCATAAAATCTGCAAGGACCGATTTTATGTTTTTTCATTACTATCTGTTAGTACCAGGAAAATGTAATTCTTCTTCCTCACCATCAAGTTCTCAAAGTCAAATAAAGCAGTGACGTTCTTTTAAATTATGATTCTGGGTCATTTTTCTGTTACATCATTTTTGTCAGAAACCACAGAATTCAGATTAGCACTTTGATTGTATCTATCTCTACAATAGACTCCCAAACCAGGTGAAAAGAGACTCTGTTGAACATCCTCATTGAGACTCTTTAATGTTACATGTACTTCCTAACTGAACTGAAAATAGCTTTTTGAGAAAATACAAAAACAAACAACCCTCAGCCTAACAGAGCCTCATACATCAGTTTTAGTCCTCTATAGCATATAGTAAATTTATTTTGAAATTTCTTGACTCTGTGTCTTTTTCTTTAAAAAATTACTTACTTTGCTTTAAAGTTTTCTGTTTTCAAATTTGAACCACTTATTCAAGAGTAGTACTGCAGGCTTTAATCTCTTGTTGCTGTAGGTCTGCTTAAACCAGTTTCTTAGTGAAATCCACTGTGTGTTAAAGGCACTCAGAAACTGGGCAAGAGTTGGATAATGCCTGATGCAAATTAATTGGTACTTGTGGGTATTCCTCAAAGAGTTTGGGCTTTTTAATTTAGAACAGCATCTGATGCATGAATTCTGAAGGTTTTTAGGTATGATTTTAACGAGTATGCTTATGGCATATGTATTGCTAGAGGAACTTCAGCCTAGCTGAAAGACCTCGTGCAATTTTTGGCTTGCTTCATAATCCTTTCTTTAAAACTTAATATTACCTAAAATGCCTGAATAGTTATCAAAGATCTTGTAAGAAGTCAGATTTGCATTTTCATAAGCTTTAAGTATTAAAAAAATGAAAATACAGCCAAACTAAAAAAGTTAATTCTCATGTCCTATTACATGATACATTATCATCCACACTTTATCCAAGCATTGATGTTATTTCTTCATTCTTTAATTTTTGTAGGAGCAGATATTTAAATGGTTGTCAGTGGATTTTTAAATCTGAGTTCCTGCTCACTTGGTTTCCAGTGTTTATTTTCAGCTAGAAGCCTCAAAATATCTTGCAGATATTTTTAGTGGTTTATTGTTAACATGATTCAGTAAACTATTTTTCTTTGATCTTCAAAGCTAGTAAAATTCAGTCTTTCAGAGGCCTTCTATTTAATAACTAATAAGCAATTTCAAACTGCTTAAACTGTGCATGATGTTTGTGGTGTGTATTTATATGTAGATGAGAATTAGATTGCTTGCTGCCATTCATTCTGTGTGGGCTTTAATGTGCTGAAAAGCAGCAGCCAGTAAAAAATAAAATAGTCAGTCAGTCACTTAATTGACCTAATTTGAAAGGGCAGTTTTAAGTGGTTTTTGAAGTCAACACACTTTTCTAATATGGTATTTATTAATTCCCTTATCAATCTAATACATTGCATGCATGACATTTAAGTGGCATTTTTGTCTGCAGGATAAGTCGGTAGTTTAGATTTCATGAATAAAAACTAATTGGGAAGTGTCAAATTCTGTGTTGTCTCCTGTAGTTTATATATCAGTTATTTACCTACATCCTGTGGAAGAACATCACTGAATAATTTCTGGCATTTGTCTGAATTTCTTGCAGTATTGATTCAAGTACTTTGCAGTATTACCTGGTATTTAAGTACTCAATTTATGTTCCACCACAATATATCCAGTATAATTTCCAAAACTGATTATTCCTAATAGGTAGTATTTTTCCTTTAATTTTCAAACCTTATTCCAAATAAGTTCCCTGATTAAATATAATATATTTGTTTTCTCTTTCTTTTCGGTAGTTTCTTGGTTGAATTTTAACACTACAAAAATTAATTTTTTTAAACAGCAAATCCTCTATTAGAAGCTTTTGGAAATGCAAAGACTGTTCGCAACAACAACAGCAGTCGTTTCGGGAAGTTTGTTGAAATTCACTTCAATGAAAAGGTACTGGAATTTTGTTACAGATAACCAGTGATGATTTTTTTGTCATAAAATGGAAGTACTAGACTGACAGAAGGCTGAATGTACTTATTAGTCTTGCAACAACTAGCCAGTGTCCTACTTTACAGATTTTGCTTGTATTGTGTCACTTTGAAAAAAAAACCAGAGCCACACTGTACTGTCTCATTACTGGAACGCAGTGGCAAGTCAGTAGAAAAATTGCTTCCAACCACAAAAGATAAAAAATGGGTCCCTTCATTGCAAAAAAGCCTGGATGAAGGCTAACTCACTTGCTGTTAGGTATTCATGCATTCCTTTGATGCACAAGTAAGCATGAGTTGCATATTGGATATGAACGTATTTCAACTTCAAATGAATTACTGATTTTTTTAATGCATTTGTATGAAATTTTGGGACCTCACATAGTAATCTGTGTGACAGAAGTCAAGAAACTGGTTTTTTGATAGGAATACTATTCAACTGTGTATCTTGAGAAAAATTTTCTTTGGGTATAGTGGTGTTTGGGTGGCATATGTCTACATACGTTCCACAGTTAAGGATGACTGTATGGCTGGTCAGTATGTCCAAGCTGAAGACTCCTCTTGATGTTCTCTGTGGAGATTACATACATGCTTCTGCATCCTTCTGATTGAGGACAGACCAACTGCAAGATTTTGTTTCTTTTCTTGCAGAATTAAAGCTCATTATCTGGTCTTGAGCTTGCGGCCTTTTCCTAAGTTTTCATCACTTGGTTTGTAATTTAACTTCAGAGCTTTTGTTAATAGTTCAGATAGTAAATAACGAAATTCCTTCCTGGATAGAGAGCCTTTATCTGTTGGTCTGGTTTGTGTTAATAAGCCCTTATGGAAGGGATCAAAATTTTTACTTGAAATGATGGATTCATGATCTGTCAGTTTACCCATCAAGACTTACATGGTGTTTCAGGTTAATTACTTAAGCTGAAGCAAATAGCCCTCCGAGTATCTTCAGAAACTGCTTCAAAGCTTGTTTCAGCTTTCCACTGCAAGATCAGCCTGTTTACTTGAGCCCCTTTTTTACAGGACATCACACCTCACTTTGTGGTCACCTTATTAGGTCTGGTTTCTCAAAGTGATATGAGTACAGACTTGAGACCTCCTGAATAAGTGAATGACTGCATAACTGTAGTCAAATTTGTCAGTCAATAAATCCTTCTTAGTTCCTGTAATGGCCATTAAGTTCAGGAATTTCCTTGCTATTAAGATTTCTCTAGGCACAGCAAATTTTATCATAGGCCAGATAACAAATGGCTCTCAAAATCTGTGTTAGAATTCCTTCTCAGAAGAGAAGTGCAAGAGAAGTGTTGGAAATAAAATGTTGTGTCATAATTAATTTGTTTAAGATCTTGTCCAAATATGTATTCTATAATTTTAACACCTTCCTTTTATTTTACAAGAGTCTCAGTTAAATGCAACTAGAAGAGGTAGTAATAGCACTGCCATCCAGTAAGTGTAAGGATGGCTGTAGTGATGCTCTTTGCTGTAACTCCTGAGATTCTGCTATGGATTTCTGCTTTTTGGGGTGAAGAAGACCCTTCTTTTAAGAAGAGTGTATGTATATATAATACATGAGCTAGGGAGAGAAGTAATGGTAAAGGCCATGGTTTCTTTTCTAGGCTTAATATGTATTAGGTATAGATAGATTTTAATAGTCTTTGGAGCAGTTTCTATTGAGTGAGTCATGATCAGGCAAATGTAAATTGAAAACCTGAATATCAAAATAATCCAACAAATATTCAGATAATCAGAAAAATATTTCTTTTTCCTAGAACTCGGTGGTTGGTGGATTTGTGTCACACTACCTTCTGGAGAAATCTAGGATCTGTGTGCAAGGCAAAGAAGAGAGGAATTATCATATCTTTTACAGGCTTTGTGCTGGTGCTCCAGAAGACATTAGGGAAAAGCTATATCTAAGCTCTCCTGACAACTTTAGGGTGAGTATCAGAGTCAGCATTTGTAAAGCTTGCCATATCATCATACATGGATTTTTCATATAGATCATATTAAAATCTCTATTTATTATCTTTGACAGACTCATTCCTATTAAGAAAATCAGGGGTTTTTTTTGTTAAATCTATTTGATCTTGGAATAAAGTTACCTGACGTTTTTCTTTACTGGAAGAATTCCTATACTTTTTCTTTGTCTTAAAATTGAGGAATCTGTGCTTTTCCAGAAAATGTGCTGTTGCATACCCAGCTGTTAGTAATGTTGTTACAGACTCTTCTAGAGATGTAAAGTGTGAATTTCTTCAGTGCAAAACAAATCTCCTCATTAATTCCAGTCAGTTCTTTGCTTGTGTTCTGTCATTTGTTTCCATCTCTCACCACTTCTTGCCTTATGTTTGGCTTGGAACATCATGGCAGCGGAATTTTGTGTATTCCCAAAATACGCAGACCAAATCTCTTGGGTTTTGAAGGGTTTTGTAATACAACAATGTGGAATTACAAAGACACAAGCTAAATGACTGTCATCTCCTTAGACGTCCTTGATCTTAAATGAGATGAGAAGCCCCTCTAACAAAGAATTAAGTTATTGTGCTGATTGTTTTCTTTGTTGGTCTATCTTCCTACTTGGATTTCTAGATAAAACTTGGACTGTGCTTATCTGTTGCTTTCCCTTTTGTACTCAGTTCCATCAGAATTCAGCAGAGGGCTAGAAGCTTTAAATACACAAATGTCCTACCAGTTTTGTGCAAAGTTGGGGGGTTGCACAGGTGGGACCTAAATTAGTGCACTCACTGTGGGGAAGGTGGGGTACACTGGTCACCAAACAGGCAGCTGTTGCCTCTTGGCTTGGCCAAGTCAGTCTCTGCATATGGATGAGCCAGGAAATGGGCACAGAGCTGCGCTTCCATATTGTGTGCAGTGTACATTTGTACTGTGGTATCAAGGTGATCTTATTATTACCTGTATGATGGAAACTTGATCTCATGCTTATTAGGAAAGAACTGCTTCCATTCCCTAGAAGGAAAGTTTTTATTTTGAAACACCCAACAAACACAATGCTTAAAAACACCCAACACCATTTATATTTGTAAAATATGGATTTAATTTTCAAAAATCTCTTCTTTACTCTGCAGTTACTCTGTGCAGTATTCCCTTGTATGTTTTAAAACTAAAATATTGAACAGATTTTCAAGTACATGTTTTTATTGTACAGCCACTTTTCAATTAAAATCTATTTCTTGAAGTTAATAGATTTTTATTTCTAGAATATGCGGCCTACCTGCTCTTGGAGATTTTTTTTTAAATCAAGAATTCTGCTCATGAGAGCACCCAAGGTTGTAGATGTCAGGGTTGGACTTAAAACCTTCTTAAAATCAGGCTGGTGCAGTACAGTAGTTAAGATCTTGAGTTCTTTTACAGAGGACACTTTCTTACATATTACATTTATAAAGAGTTTATTGTCACACCAGCCTTATCACACTGTGACTTTTTTTTTTGACTTCTACTAAGATTGTAGCAGGCACTTGAATTTCAATTAAGGATTTTATTGCTTTACCATAAGTTAGTATTTGAATTCTGAGTTCCTTGCATGTGAAAGCTCCACTGTGCATGTTAAATTAAAAAAAATTAACACAGTTTTTTCTCTCCCTTAAAGTAGATTATCTTTAATTAAAAATCAAACAAAACCACAAAACCTTAGGATAATTTTCATCTTTGTAAGCTTGTAAATGAATATAAATATTCTTAAAGTTTATTACCCATATTGCACTAAATTTTTATCAAGTATGACTTTATAGGAGATTTTTAGGAAACCAAAACTGTAAAAGATCAATTTTCCTCCTAAATTTGCATTTCTTTTGTCAAGATTTTTTTTTGTGTTCTTTATTCTCATTTGCTGTTTCTGAATGGTTCTGAATAAGCACACTTGTGTCACTTTTTTTTTTACCACATTTTGTTGACTGCATGTCTGTCTGGTTCAGAATTCATAGAAATGCCATCTTTCAAGCTTCTGATAATAGATTGTGATATTTATTATACGAGGTAAGGTTTGATGATTGATCAGTATTTTCCTATCAATACTAGGTTTTTTTACAAGAAAGATATTCATAAAAAAACCTCATACTCTAAAATTGGTTATTTAGAAAAACTCATCCCTTAAGTTACAGTTTTGCATTGGCTCTATTGTGCCCCTTGTATTGTGCCTTTTAGCTTATCAAATCAAAGTCCAAATTAGGGCCAGTTTGAGTTCTAAGACTCAAGCCTGGTTTCTCTTAAGTACACTTTGTTGGAAATAGGACCGTCTCCAATTTAAGGTCTTTTTGTTTTGCTTTGTTTTTCACAGAAGCAAAATATTATTAAAAGATAAAGGATAACTTAATTCTCTTCACCCCATGGGCTTGCTTCCCTTTGACTTAAGTGGTCCCTTGTAATCTTCCTCCCCATACATTTGGCCATTGTGGCATAGGGACACATTGCTCTGGGCATGTAAACCAAGACACTGCATTGGCCGCACTGCCTGACCTGTCCTCTGGATTTCAGCAGCACTGATGGCCATTACCTCTATATTGGTTCATCCTTCCCCTGCAGGTTCCCTGGGGAAGTGAGAATTTACTTGCCAAGGATTATGCAAATAGTCCTGCAGTTCTGCAGGTTTCTTATTCACCCATTCTCCAGCACACCCACATGAAAGCCGGCAGTCTTGAGCGCTCGTGTTTTAGGTTGCCCTGCAGAGGTTTTCAGAAATTCAAGGTCATGAGGTAACCCTGTGCTGAGCCTTGTAGGTCTTTGTGCCTTGGACTGAACCACATGGCTATGAAAGTAAAGCTGCACAGTAAATCTGTAATTCTGTACCTGGAGTATAGTTGATGGGGATGAGAAGCTGAATTTCTTTCACATCTAAATTTCAGGAAGAGAAGTCAGATTGCCTTATGTATGGGTTATTGAAGTTATAATGGGGTGTTGTACTTCACGGAAAAAAAAAATCAAACCATAAAAAGCAAAACTCAAGTACAATGGTATTTAGATGTACTATATGATAACCTGAAACTGTGTATATGTGTTCTTTAAAAATATAATTTCTCCCTGATTTAATGTATAAATTTACTCAAGGTTTCCGCTTTCAAATGAAAGCCATTATCTTGTGATTAAATGTCTTCTACTAGGTTATTATTGAATACCATACTGGTTCACATTCTTAGCCTGTCAGATAAGTTTCCACACTTTATTTTTGAAAAGTATGACCTTTTTCCCTTCCCATCCCCAGTTCCTGGGATTGTGTTACTAATGCTGAAATACAGGGATATATTGTGTTTGAAATACGCTGTGATTTGCATTCTTATTGGCTGATAAAGAAAAATTCAGTACTTTGTTAAACACCAAGCTAACTTTAAACAGTTGTCACTTTGTTTGAATATTAAATTTATCACCAAGTTTTCTTCTGCTGTTAGAAATGCTTTGAAGAATATTTTGGGGTTTTAGAATTTTGCATGTAAATTTTAATCAGAGAGTAGAATTGTCTGTGTTCACCTATTAGAAAACATCTTTGTTCAGTCAAAGAGCAAAGAATCAGTTCACTTCCTTCAGACAAAGGGCTCTGTCCAAGCTTTTGGACAGAGTTCTTACATTAGCTGAACAAATCAGAAAGAAAAAAGCTGGCAATCCCATTTTGCTGAAAGCAACAGTAATTATTTAAATCTAAATTCAGTCTGGTTTACTGAACAGTAAATCTGAGATTACTATACAACATGAGGTGGATATCAGAAGCCAGATTCTACATAAGGCTTCTGCTTAGACCATGCTATAAGCTTTAAATATTCTTCAGGCTTTTTTATACACTATCTCTCTTACTACTTATAGAAATACTTCACTGCTGAGGAAAAATAAGTAGTTTCATATTACACGTAGGCCAGAAAATTAATTCTTTTGGTTCCTAATTTTGGTTGTATTTTCTGTAATCCTGGACTCCTTGAATAGGTTTAATAGAATCAAAAATTAAGAAAATATTGTGTAACTTAATATCTCATTGTGTCAATAAGTATTTTAGTTCTCAAAATCAAGAAACTTTCAACAGAAGTTTGGTACTGTTGCAGTTCTTTAATTTTGTAGATGTAAATAAATATGTTTTCAAGAAATGAGTTATGAGCACTTACCATGTTGTTTGTATCAAATGCTTAAATCAAGCTGTGTAAGGCAAGCCTTAAATAAAAGCATATGTTTTCCTTACTTCTGTCTTTAAGTATGCTTTTCCACTTTTTTATTGTTACAGTACTTAAATCGAGGCTGTACCAGATTCTTTGCCAACAAAGAAACAGACAAGCAGATTTTGCAAAATCGCAAGAGTCCTGAGGTATGTTTTTATCGTCTGTTACTTTCTATTATTAAGTAATAATAGAGATAGAGTTGAAAGTGATTCGAATTTTACAGTGTGGAATGAAATGTTCATTTTACACATCTTTATAGGTCTGAAAGGGTACTCCCAAAGCTGCTGTATTCAGAACTCTGCTTTGGAGTTCAGTCCTAGAAATACATTTTAACATGCATCATAAAATCCCAAATGGAACAGTGTATATAAAATGGTTTCCTCTTCATTCTTACAATAATGTAACACTTAATGATGCAGCTTGTCTTCTGTGGAAAATGAAAATCTAAGACGTTTTGTAATTTTCTTTTTTAAAATCTTAACTGCTGGTAGGAATAGGTCAGAAGCAATGTTTTTTTCTGGAGCTGTTTTTACTACCTGGAGCTTTGAAATGATCCTCCAAACTGTTCTCTAAATCACTAGTGCAACCTCACTTCTAGCCATGACTATATTCTCCTTGGTACATTTTAAACGTTTTTGTTTCCCGTTGCTATTAACTGCTATTTATGCCAGAGCATGGCATTTCCTGGATGAGAGTCTGAAGCTTCAAAACATTTGTATCTTCTTGCTCCATCTCTCTTTACATTTTTTAGAACTTGAATTACCAGAATTTGTTAGCACTTAGACCTTTGAGCTGTTCACATGAGGATACTAAAGAATTTGTTCTGAATTAATAGTATATATGAATTGGAAGTTGTTAAAACACTTAATTCAACTCTACTCTGTTCTCTAATAATAAAATTTTCATCTACTCATACTTAAAGTATGAAATTCACATTTGTGTAGCTGGAAGCTATTTCAAATATTAATCAAATCCATATTTGTGATTCAATAGCAGGGTAGGCTGCATACATATCTGACAAAAATACAAAAATAACTTTACTCAAGAGCCTCTTTCCATCAAGTGGCCATGCTATCTCTTTCATAACTGTCTTGAAGCTCGTGCTCAACCATGAGAGACTGTGTAGATACTTCATTTGCTCAAATCAACGTTGTCAGGTCTACCCCTGGATTTCTAGTGGTTGTATTATTGTAACACTGAGGATGTAATCCTGACTGTTGTTAAATGTAGGCTATTTTCTATAATCAGGGCTGGTGGAGAGTGAGATACAAAAATATTCATTTGACATCACTGTGAGGCAGAAAGCTGGTAGATACTTAATTCTTGTCAAGCATATAGGCTAGCATTGGGGAATTTTGCCTCAGTTTACCCAATTTGCCTTTAATGTAGAATTGTAGCGAGTAGACATAGAATATCAACATTCACTTATTTTTGCTACTGGAAGATGAACCTGTGCAATCTTCTGTTATTGATGTGATTTACAGGTGGGTGTTCTGTCATAAAACTTGTCTCCTAATGGACTTGAAATAAGAGAAGACTTGATTTGAAATCAGTGTTCGTCTAAATTAAAACATACTGAGAGTATAGTTCTGAAAACATATATAAGACATGAAGTAGCAGAACATATAAGACCATAATACTTGTACATAACTGCCATATCCCTTTGAAGGCTCAATAAAGGATCAAATTTAAATTATATTTAAACCAAGCATAGCCATTTAAACAGGAAATAGATTGCCTTGTGCAGGTTTTTAAATTGGAAATTTAGTATTTGCTCTGTCATTTTATAAAAAATATTAAGTTTGTTTGAATAAAAATAGCTGGAATAGTCAATTAATACTTCAATTATTTTTGTGTTTTCCTTATCAGGAAGATGAGGTGATCATTTTACATAATTAACATGTAGTTTAATGTTATTGATGTGCCTACATGTTGTGTGAAGTGAATTTTTCAGATGCATGTGGTGCTTTGTTTTGATAAAAATCATGTTAGCTTATTTGACATTAACAAGGCTATTTAGTTAATTATTCTCTTTAATGTAAAACATTTAAAAATAAGTGTAAAAACATAGCTCAGTTTGTGCATGTTCATGTAGTTTCCTGATTGCATGCAGATGTGTTACTTTCTACTATTTAAACTGGTTTATAGCTAAAATAGCTTTCAATATATTTAAATTAGAAAAACCAGCAAAATGTTAAAATTGGTATTTCAGAACATAGCCAGTATTCTTCTAACCTGTACAGCACTGCAAACAACTTTTCTGTTTCTTAATTACTAGCAAAAGCTAACAAGTATATTTCTCTAAATAAGTCTGTTTAGAATAGGGATAACTGTCCTCTATTTATCCTATACTCCTTTCCCGTGGCCTGCCATTCTGTCATCCTACTGCAAGGACCTCCATCTTCTTTCAGCTGCTTGGGGCTAGAAGGACTTCTTTGTATTAAATGCTCTGATAGCTCCCTTAGCCAAAGTCTTCCTTTCCCCTGCTCAGTATCTCATATTCCCCTGTCCTTAGCAGTCACATTCTCTCTAGCTTCTGCTTTCTGAGTATAGTTTGAAGCTTGCTTTGAAATTTAAGTTTGAAGATCATGCTTCCAAGTATCAACAATTTAAAATAAACTAAGGTTCTTGCGAAGCTTATATTGTATGAAGAGCTCGAATCTCTACTTAGTTTGGCATGCTTTTGTATGCTTTTTGTTATGACTTATTCTTGGCTGGAAATAATTTGCTTACATTTACTTTGCAGCACTTACATAGAATTTTTGGTTTTTCTTGTTTTATAGTATCTTAAAGAAGGTTCTTTGAAGGATCCACTGTTAGATGATCATGGAGATTTCAACAGAATGTGCACAGCAATGAAAAAGATTGGACTGGATGATGAAGAAAAACTTGATCTTTTTAGAGTAGTGGCTGGTGTACTTCACCTTGGAAATATCGATTTTGAGGAAGCTGGGAGTACTTCAGGTTGGATGAAATATAAATTGTTTTTTGTAAAAATACTGAAAATGCCTCTTGATTAGAGATATTTCCTTTTCATGTGAACTACTGCTTTAGAAAGCTTCTTTGTGTTCACGGGTAATTCAATCTTAATTCACCCCCATTTCAAAGTCAAGTTTACCTGTTCGTTTTAAAGTTGCACTTTACAAGCTCTGCAAGCAAATAGGCTTTCACTGAAATTGTTCAAGAACTTGTTCAGTGAAAAGTTGGATATAAAGAAAAGAGCCATTTTGTGTCTCAAAACAATTCTTGTGTTTTAATTATAGCTTTAAAGTCCAACTTCGGTATAATGTCATGAAAATACCTTGAAATTAGAAATTAGCAACTCTATCTGTAGGGAAAGGTGTTATGTCCTTTGGTTTCCAAAAATAACATCATGTTAGTATTTTGAGATGTGAGGAAAAAAAGTTAAAGCAAAAACTTAGGTAAATATAACTTCCTAATTTTAAGACGTTACTCACAAGATGAAGTAGTACAAGTGTAGTTGGGACTTAATTGCAGAATGTGCATGAAGGTTGATGAAGGAGAGTTAATGTGTTGGGAATTGTCCTTCTTACCTTACTACTGAAATCAGCCTCTCTAAATTGAGAACTGCTGTCTGTATATTCCTGAAGGACTGGTTCCTCTGGGTCTGGATGTGCTACAAATACAACTATAGTAGAAAACATAAGTATGTAGGTCTATCTTGAGTTGCAAGATAGAGTGAAATTGGTTCCTCTTGGTCCTACTTCAAGTATGTATAGTTGTTGATGCAGTTGTTTGGAAGAGCAGACCAAAGAACATTTTAAAAGGTGTTCTGAATTAAATGAATTAAATGAGTACTAACCTTACAGGTTCACTAGCTTCTGACCCCAAGTACAGAATCAGCACAGAAGTGTACAAAACATTCTGTTCAGAAGGGATCATGGGAGGGCTCTAGTCCCATGTGTCCTGGTCAAAGCAGGGCCAGTGCTGAATTCAGACTGGGTAGCTTAGGGTTGGCACATAGGTGGGTTTTTTCTTCTTTTTTTTTTTTTTTTAGACCTCTGTACTATGTAGATCAAATCAGAACCTCCCCAGTGTCAGTTTATGCTGTTGCCATCTTCATGAAGATGACTGAAATGAACATGATTAATGTGAATGAATCTGGGAAGATGCAGGTGTAGAGAAGGGTAGTAGCTTCATGTAATTCAGCAGTAAGCTTCCCACAGAGCTTCCCTGTTTGGGCCTTTTGTGAGCTGTGACTTAGGCATTGATAAAGTGGAACAGTGAAAAAGGCGCAAATGTGAGTGGAGAGGCAGTCTGGGGAGGCAAATGAACAAGAAGAGTGGGAACCACTGATGGTGAGGAAAGTCAGGGTTTAGAAGAGGGAAGGTCACCAGAAAAGTTACATCCTCTAAATACTGCAATTCAGACATATGTTTTTCTGGAATAAATTTTTGAATTTCTAAAATGTAAATGAACTTCTAAAATGTAAATGAATGTATTGAATTTCTAAATTGCAAATACAGGTTTTGTTCTTCCCTCACCTTGTGTGTCTTCACACAGGGTGTGCATTCGAACTGTTCCAGGCAATGTCTTACCAGAGACCCTCTAAAGTTCTGTTGCTGCTCTACTGTGAACAGGAGGAAATACATGTAAATAAATGCTAGATTTTACTAAAGCAGGTGGTGTTCCAGTTGGAGATTTCTGCTGGCTTAGCCCAGGCGCCGAGGCAGGTGCAGAGCAGCAGGGAGTGCACCCCTTGGCTGTTTGCCTGCGACATGTACAGAGCCTTATCTGAAAAATCCAAGTGCCAGGAGTCTGCCCTAGCAGGCACTTCTGCTGCATTGCAAGGAAGCCTGAAGGATTACAGGAACATCTAAGTTCAAAAGTTTTAAGTCACTAGAGTTAGTTTGTAAGGCTTAGCACTTACGCATTTTGGGATAGTTCTTCCCTACAAGCAGGATGGTTTTTGAACAGCCTGGAAAATGTTCTAGAAATACGGCATTTCATGCATGTTTTTTGGGCGGGCTGTTATTTTTGTGTTTGTTTTGAGGGGTTTCCTTGGGTTTTGAGAACTGACTCTTCCCACTTAACGGGTCGGAAGTAATTTCCAGAGGCAGACGGTTGATTCCCTCAAGGCCGATGCTGACGGTGTGTGTCCGCAGGGGGCTGCACGCCGCGCGCGCGGAGCCAGGCGGCGCTGGAGCGCTGCGCGGCCCTGCTGGGCCTGGACGAGGACGACCTGCGCGGGAGCCTCACCTCGCGCGTCATGCTCACCACGGCAGGGGGCGCCAAGGGCACGGTCATCAAGTGAGTGACGGCACCGGCGGGGCGGGAACGGGGCCGGGGCGTGAGGGAGCGGGGGCGTGAGGGGGCCGGGGCGTGAGGGGGCCGGGGCGTGAGGGAGCGGGGG
The DNA here is from genome assembly GCF_020740725.1 of Corvus hawaiiensis. Classification (NCBI taxonomy): domain Eukaryota; kingdom Metazoa; phylum Chordata; class Aves; order Passeriformes; family Corvidae; genus Corvus; species Corvus hawaiiensis. The sequence continues at coordinate 33,123,308 of NC_063215.1, forward strand.
CGTGAGGGAGCGGGGGCGTGAGGGGGCGGGGGCGTGAGGGGGCCGGGGCGTGAGGGAGCGGGGGCGTGAGGGGGCCGGGGCGTGAGGGGGCCGGGGCGTGAGGGGGCCGGGGCGTGAGGGGGCCGGGGCGTGAGGGGCCTCCCGCGCTGCCCCCGTCTTACCCACCGGCCCAGTCGGCCCCCCCCCCGCGTAACCAGCTGCAGGTGAACTGAGGTGCACTCGGGCCAAGCGCAGCTGTCTAAAGCGCTTCCTTTAATGGGCTACGAAGCACAAGTACGCCCCCATGGTCCTACAGAAATCAGAGCGTGCCGAAGGCTAGCAGGCTTACAGTGCTAGTCACTTTGAATAAGTAACTCCTGCGTTGTATAAAATCTCTCATGTGTCAGTGAGTACGCTGTGTGGCCAAAGTAAGTATAGCAGTCAGCCAGTTAAATCCACAGACTACACAGCAAATTTGATATGCTAAAAGATGTAACAGATACGTTGTATCAAGGAATGTTAATGCGGTCCTAAAGTCTTTCAGAAGACACTTGAATCTTTGTCATGAGGGCTGCACAGTGCTCCCGTGAGTGCTGCCCTGCAATAATTAGGGCTGGGATGCTTTAATTAGAGGGTAGTATATCCACCCTTCTTAATGTCTCAGTGATCAGTGTCCTTGTGTTAGTTACATCTAGTTCTTCTGAAATCAAGTTTCAACTTTAAAAACACTGATGCAGATGGTAATCCAGGAATGTGCTGCTTTTTGCTGGTTTTGGTAAACACCCATGTAATCTTGACTGCAATGTTAATAATGTTTCCCAAAAACATTGTTAGAAAGTGTGTTATTTTGTTTGGCTTGGTGGTTTGGTTTGGTTTTTTTGGTTTCTTTTTTTTTGCGGTTATCAAGGTAACTTCCTAGGCACAGGAGCAGGATAGTGATTTCTTTCTGTATGCACATGGAGAAGGAATAATGGCAAAGAACATGTACCAGTGATAACATTTCAATACCATGAAATTTATGACTCTTGCAAGACTGAGTTTTTTATGAAAATGACAGTACAGTTACCTTTTATTTATGAAAAACCTCTAGCTTCCACCACAAATTTTCTCTTGCTGAGATTGATCCTAGCATACAAGCTGTCAGGGGTGCTAACCAAGTAGTCTGCAAATGAACTGTGTATTTTAACATCTCGTTTTCTATGTTGAGTATACTCTGGAGTTCAAGGAAACACCACATTAAAAACTGAACTTGGACTAAGCAGTTTTGAGCACATTAAAAGCAATTCTCTGTGTTCAGCTAAACGTATCAAACTTTTAGTTAGGAAGCTAATGAACGTTCACTTTTTGGAAGAATAGACGTGTGGTTTTTATTGACTTAAGGAAACAATCAGATTTTAGTGAATTGGAAATACTTTATTCACATTACACCAGAAGTTTAGTATATGAAACGCCTAATTATCTGTATTAATGTGGTTTATTTACATTCCTTGCATATTTTGTCTTTGGAAATTTATTATGGAAATTATTATTATGGAAAAAGTTCTAATGCAGTGACAAATGGTAAGTAGTGTTGGGGGGAGGGTGATGTGTTATTCTGCCTTCAGTTAAAAGCTCAAGATCTAGACCTCTTAATAGCGTATTCAAAAGTCCATTTCTGGAGAGTAAATTCTTCTTCTCTCCCTGCCCAGTGTAAATTCCTCCTCTCTCTCTCCCACCAGTTACTAGAAATTGAGGACTTGGGTAATTATCATCTTGCTGCCTTATCAGATGATATGGAGAGTTACAAGTAATTTTTTCCCTTCATTACAACCTTTATGTGTAGGAAAATGTTGGTCTTGCAGGAAAAAGTGTTTCCAGTGAAAAATATTGACCAAGTTTTTACTATTTGCTCTTTTCCAGACCATGTCTAAATTGACAGCAAAATCCTTGATATATTCATCCAGGACCACCTTTATCAGTATTGTGGATAACATTAGAGTTGAAAATTACACATTATACAGTACAGATGGTACTCATAGTAATGCATGGCAATATGAGCATTGAGATTTTGAAAGTCAGTAACATTTTTTACTTAATTCAGGTTGTGATGCACAATAATTGCTGATCTTTCTGTTGACTTACTGCTTACCTGGTTATTCTCCATCTTCCATTTGTATTTTTTAAGTCTCTTCAGCTTACCACCACCCACTCTCCTTTACTGAGATATATCATGTGGATTTTTACATTATGAATTTTTGAAAATAATTTTGTAGGCTAATCTTGCTACCAAGATTTTCTGCTTTCTTAATTCAGTATTATTAGCCCAGTTTTGAGAATACCTTTAATTTCACATTCCTTTTAAGTGAAAGTATTAAATAGAAACAAAAGGGCTTAGAAGAAATTGTGTCCGTGTCAGATTCAGATGACACCCCACTGGAAATGCTCTCAGTGAACTGCTGATTTAGCCTCTGAGAACAGATTAGTTTTGGCTGTTGTACATACAACACATAGATAAAGCTTGTCTGTATAGTTTCCTTTTGAGAGTGATTGGTGGGACATACCAAGCTACCACCATTATAAGGCACGCCCTGTCACCGCTTCTCAAGTGAAACCGTCAAAGAAGGTTTCTTAATTTTTGTTACAGCTTGTAGTTTACTTTGGATTAAAACTGTAAAGATTTTCTGATCAGCATATTTATCCTGATAAGCCTGCGGTGTTATTAGCAGTTTGCAGTTTCAAAAGCCTGCAAACACAAGAAGCTATGTTTTTGTGCCAGCAGATCTTATTTTTCCCCAGTGTTTCATTTTGGGGGTGTCAAAAATGAGTTCAGCAGACTCCTTACAATATCTCAATGATTAATGCATTAAGCCTCTTTTGCTAGCATTTTCAAAACTTGTGCATCTAAGAGCAAACATACTCTAATAAATACACCAATATCATCTTCTCCTTTGACTTACTGCATGTACAAGGAAAGTGGATTGGACTGTTTTAGATACTGGTTAAATAGACACCACTTTTTCTATGGTAGTGTGGTTTAGAAACTACTTGACTGCTATCAGTATTAGAGTTTTGACAAGTACATTGTTTTATTTTGTTCCAGCAACCCAAAGAGCTAGTCATTTCTCTCTCTTTCTTAGGGACCTTTTGTGTGCAAGTAGATCATGTGAGTCCTAATAGGTCACCGTGAATAAATAGCTCGGCTGAAATCACTGTGCTCAGAGTATAACAAAGGCTTTGTTCTGCTGGGCACAGTGGAGCCAACAAGGAACAGTAGGAGGGTGATGCTGAATGCAATCTCTCTGAATTTTATTAAATACTCATGTGCAGTGAATTGCCAGGGGGACTTGGCTACACTACGTCTATCTGTCCTTGTCTCCCAAAACCCCATAATAATTACCTTGTTGGATTATGTTTTTGCCATCCATGTGAAGTGTGTTTACAGAGAGAAGTAATGTGTTAGGATTCAAAATCTGGTGCTTCTCCTAGACTGTAAATGTGCTACTGTGCTATTCTCTTGCTCAGTTTCTTCCTTTCCAACAAGACTTTCAGAGAGGACTCCATCATCACAAACTAAATTATTTTACAGGGTGAAAAAATTAACTTGTATCATTTCAGGTCCTCCAGCTTCTTCTGCAGTACATTTTCTACCAAAATGCAGTTTTTTTAGTGTGCTACTGAAGCCTCAGTTGGAAAAGATTTTTCAAAAAATACTTCTCTGCATTTTTTTGAACTTAAGTTTTTCTCAAATTACAAATGTGCTGGTTAGATTCTTTAATTAAGTGGAGTATTTAACTAAGTGGGCTTATTTCATCCAGGCTACTTTATTTATGAATCAGTAACCATATTGGGTGACAGTAATTGATAGATACTGCTTCACCTGCTCTCTCTCCCTCAGTTGTTGTCAATCATGGGCAAATTATACATATTTCTAATTGAAGTTTATTTGTTCTGGAATATATTTGGGAACTGCATGGACTTATCCACAGGCTAAATCTAGCCCATCAGTGGCTAGGTCTCAGACTCTAGATCAATGGAAACCTTGCTGAAGCAGTTGGCATGAGGACCAACAAGGGTTTTTCTTGCAGCCTTAACAAAGTGCTTAGAATTTGGAAAAATTTTTCTTTATTCCATTCAAGTAGCTGATACATGGAGGAGAGTAGAAGAAGGTGAAATAGAGGAAGGACAATTTATCTTTTCATGTTCAGGCAAGAAAAAAGAGGAGAAAAAGAGATTCATTTTTCTTTGTGCATACCAAAGAAAAGGAAGAGCTGAGGGAAAACAAGTTTGTGAGAAGAAAGTTACTTGTTCTGAATGTCAGTTCTCTGATAGGGCTCTTGCGTATCTACTGTCTCAGTGCATTTTTAGCATTATTTTGTGGTTCTGAACTTTCAGTTGGGCAAAATGCGTTTCAGAGTTACATTTTCTCTCCATGTGTGTTTGCTGCATACTATGAAATTTAACAAGAAGGGTTTGTGCAGTCTTCAGAATTGTACTTAATAATGGCAGAATTTGCTATTTTGAAAACCAGGACCATTTTGTAAATACATGCTCTAGCAGTACAGCTATTTGTCACGTTGTTTAAAAAAGTAAGTGAAAAACATAAAAGATTTTAATGTATTGTATTATGTAATAGCTCTGCAGCTGACATAGGAATTAGTATTCTGATCTCTTAAACGTATCAGAACAGAATGCAAAGGTACCTTCCTTCTATTTATAAGCTAAGATTTCTGTCAGTACTCATTACCTTAAGATAAGATAGATACTTAGTGGAAGACGAGATTGTGTGTTAAAGCTAATTACTATCTAATATTATGTAGCTGCAAGTGTCCTTTGGGAATGGAGTCTCTGGTTCTGTGCCTTACCAGTCAGAGTAGAAAGTGATCTCCATCACTCTAATGATTCTGCATCAAAAGTATTATCCTTGAAGAAATAAATAAAAAAAATATTAGTTAGTTTAGTGCTTATGAATTCTGGGAAGTGACGGAAATGATGCACTATGTGTAAGCTGTTGCTGTGGTTTAACCCCAGCTGGCAACTCAACCCCACAAAGCCACTTGCTTACTCCCTGCCAGTAGGATGGGGAAAAAAATTGGAAGGGTAAAAGTGAGAAAACTTGTGTGTTGAGATAAAGACAGTTTGACAGGTAAAGCAAAAGCTGCATGTGCAGGCAAAGCAAAACCAGGAATTCATTCTCCACTTCCCACTGGAAGGTCAGTGTTCAGCTCCCCAGGATAGCAGAGCTTCATCAAGTGTAATGGTTACTTGGGAAGACAAAATTTCAAATTCTTAACATCATTCCCATTTCCTTCTTCTTCTTCCAACTTTTATTGCTGAGCATGATGCCATATGATACATAATGTCCCTTTGGTCAGTTGGGTTCAGCTGTCCCGGCTGTGTCCCCTCTCAGCTTCTTGTTCACCCTCAGCCTCCTCACTGGTGCAGTGGGGTGAGGAGCGGAAAAAATTTCAGAGCAAAAACTAAACTATAGGCTTTATTCTAACAAAACAAGTCATAAAAAAATAGTTGAAATATATTTTGTAGATGAGGATTGTCAATAGAGTTTCTAATTATCTAGTAAACAATTACGAAAGCATCTGAATCTCATGTCTACTGATGGTAACAAAACATTATTCTTGTTTTACAGGTAAGATAGTCTAACGTGGCAAGAATGTTTCATACCTTGGCCTAGAGATCAGGGGGGTTTTTTTAGGTCCTAATTTACAGTATTGGAAAGGCTGTTTTTAAGTTTAGAGTCTAATCTCAGCATTTAACAGTAAGGAATTCTGAAAGATAAGATCTGTATTTTGCTTTTTTAGGGTACCCTTGAAAGTGGAACAAGCAAACAATGCTCGTGATGCCTTGGCTAAAACAGTGTATAGTCATCTGTTTGATCATGTAGTGAAAAGGGTAAACCAGTGTTTTCCATTTGAAACTTCTTCTTTCTTCATTGGAGTTCTAGATATAGCTGGTTTTGGTAAGTATACTTAAAATAATTTCTAGTTGTCACTTTTTCCCATCAAAGATTCGATTATAAATTCTGTAATGAAGAGTGGGAGGGTTTTCCTTTTGGTGTTGGTGGTTCCTGTAAAGATTTTGCTGTCTTTGGCTCACTGAAATTCAAAATAGGGCATGTTTTGTGGTGTGCTCTAGTCCTGCTAAGGTTGTCCAGGCGAACAGTCTTTGGTTTTCAGGTCTTTAGAGCTATGATATCCTGTGCCAGCCTGTTGTAACATAGATGCCTGAGGATATATTGGTACAATTTCACTGTATGATGGCATCTTGCTTTGGTTTGCTGCCAGCTGTCTGTCATTTGTCTTAGAAATATCATTTGCTGCAGTATTTTTAGATATCTTGTGTACAACTTGGAAATCTGTAAAAGATTTCATTTTACTGAAAGAAATGGCTATGGATCTGAACACATCTTTAAATAATAGCACTGTGAAGCTTCTCTTGTTTACTATTTAATATAAACTCCTGGAACACTCTTTTATCATGAAAGTTTAACTTCTGTCTTTCAGAGTACTTTGAACACAACAGTTTTGAACAATTCTGTATAAACTACTGTAATGAAAAACTGCAGCAATTTTTTAATGAAAGAATTCTGAAAGAGGTATGATATATTTACTGTTATATTTGAGGAATTTCTTTTGTTTTTGCTGAAGGGATACTTAAAGTAGCACTGCTTTTCATAAGATTACACATTATGTTTGAATTAAAAAAAAAAAATCAGTTGACATTCTGTGTGATATCTGGTTGTGTCAGAAAAGAATATGGAATTTTGAAAACCAACAATATTTTTTTCTTCATTTTTAACCGCTCATTAAAATGAGGTATCCAGAGATTGGATAATCGCTAATATGTAACGGGAATATTTAATTGAACAGGCTTACCATTAAGGTGATAAAGTTGGACTATATTAAGCTGTGTAAGGAAATTCTCAAATGTGTGTTGATTCATGTTATATTTTTTAAACTTACTTCATGTGTATTAAAAAAAAATTATTTCTTTTTTGGTCAGTAAAAAAAGAAATTGAGACTGGTGTTTTCTCTTTTCAATTACTTTTTTTTAACTTTAGGAACAAGAACTTTACCAGAAGGAAGGCCTGGGAGTTAATGAAGTTCGTTATGTAGATAATCAGGACTGTATAGGTATGTACTTCTTGAATTTTAAAGCTTTTTGTTAGTGTCATGAGGAAAAAAGCTTCAAGCGCAAGAGGCAAAATATGCGTAGCACTAGTAATTATATGGTTTTATATATAGCCTCATTCAATTCACAATCTTAAGAGTTCATAGGCATTGCTGCAGTACAAGCATTAGCAGTTTCATCCTTTCCACAGGAAAAAAAGTATGTAGTAAAAATTGCTCTTACAAGAACAGTTACACAGATAATGGAAAAACGTTGCAAAACTGTGAGTTTGTGTCTAATAGTATCAATAGCGTGAATTTCTGTGCCAGCTTTCAAGGGCTTCAGTATATGTATGTGAGAGGTCAAGGCAATGCACTTGTTGTAAGTTGTGAAACCACCACTGTATGCTCAAATCTGGTCTGCCTTTCCTAAAACAAATTTCTGTTTCTCACTTGATCACGTTATCAAATGGAAATATTAACCTTTTTGTTTTGACACGTGGTGAAATGTGGATGAAAACCTTAAAAAACTCCCTCAGCAATCAAGGCAATCATCGCATAAAGACCTATGATCATACTGTGGGGAGACTTAGGCACCTTTTGGATGACTAATTTCAGCTTGAGACCAAGAGTTAAAATCAAACAATTGCTTCCTGATCTTCTTCTCCCATGTCCCACAAGTTAGAGTTAGAACTTGTAGGTTTGATGGATATCCTGTACATACCAATTAAGATATATAGAATTAATTCGCCATGATTTCTTGTATTTTGTTTAATGGCTTTCCCTAAGTACTTTTATACAGAATCAGATCAGCAGCATTTAGATGTGTAATGTTTAGTTCTGATACTAGTTGATCTATTCAATTTTTGTAAATATATGTATTTTTAATTAATAGATTTGATTGAAGCAAAATTAGTAGGTGTACTGGATATTCTGGATGAAGAAAATCGTCTTCCCCAACCAAGTGACCAGCATTTTACTTCAGTTGTGCATCAAAAACACAAGGACCATTTCAGGCTCTCAGTAGGTTTATTTTTGTTGTCTGTCTTGCTTTAATCAAACAGTTCTTGGAACAGTTGATAGTAACACTTCAATTTAATGAAAACCTTTCGTAAGAAATCTCATACCACCCAGTCTGCACAATCTGTACCTCTTTGTTAAGGACAAGTTTGGTTATTAAATTTGATGAAAAGTTCACTGAAGGCTTCAAACAATTCTAATATCCTGCTGAAACTAAAGCCATATTCTTCACTTACGTTTGAAGTTTGTTAGCATGTGAAGCATGAAAAGGAAGTAAAAACATATTTTAATTTAGATTATTTCCTATCAGATGAGTTATTTTGTTGTTCTTTTCAAAAATTGCTTGCTTTGGAGAACATTCGACTCATGTCTAGTGTCTAGCAAGCACTTCAGAGATGAAAATAGGAATCATACTAGGAAAATGTTTTTGTTTAGTTTTTAACATACAGCATTGTGTGGAAGATTCATGCAAATTGTTGCAATTTATATACATGAATTCTGTTGATATTAAAAAAATGCTGAAAAAATGCAAGCAGAGGAAGCCATCCCTTATCATCCATTTACCAAAATTGTCATCCATTTGCCTTTCATTAAGTTTCCATTTACTCCTGCTTGCCTGAATTGCTGTGCAGTGAAACATTTTGGTGGTATGTGTGTGATCAGCTGGGTTCTTGCCTATTAAGAGATACCATCTAAAGCCATATCTTAAGCTTCTGTCTAATCCTATTCATATAACAAGGCTATTCATCAGCTGTCAAATGAATGATACAGAAAGTGTTGATTAAAGAGAAAGCCAAAATCAACTGGCTGGCATTAGCAATCCTGGTGACTTGTATTTTGAATGCAATGTATTTAAGAGTGTGAAAGAGTTTGAAATTAGGTTTTTGGAATATCATGGTTTGGACAGGAATGGTGATGATCATCACACTTGTACTTACAGGAAATATGATTTTTTACACCTAGTGTTTCTGGCAGATCATGGTGGTGTTCTAAGGAAAAACTATTTCTTAGTTTCCATTGTAATACTTCTTTGTAATTAAACTTCTTAATTCCAGATTCCTAGAAAGTCTAAATTGGCTGTTCACAGAAATATCAGAGATGATGAAGGCTTTATTATCCGACACTTTGCAGGAGCAGTATGCTACGAGACGGTAATTTTACCTATGGAACACTATTTTTATTGTGTTTTGTAGAACATTTATATTGTTTCAGCGTATATAGCTTAAATGACAAAATTTCCTTTGATTAGAAAAGAAGTTCAAAAGTTGATGAGTCTTAACTTTGAAACAAAATTTTTGAGTATTTGACAGTTCCTTTTAACTTTTCAGGTTACAGCCAGTTTTAGTGTCATATGTTTTGTTGTAAACGTTTGTTTCAAATCTATAGGTAATGGTGTCAATATTATATGTATTGTTTCACAATCTACTGCAAATCTTGCATCAAAAGGTGTTTAAATCCCGGGGAGCAAAATAAATGATGTGAAATAAAAGTATTGTTAGACTGAAGAGTACCTCTTTGGAAGCATGATTATCCTTGTACACAGTCCCTGTCATACTTTGTATTTTCCATTTCTACTGGCAATGGATTCATTTGTGTAAAAATACAAAATACCTGAAATTGCTACCCTCAAAATACGTTCCAGATTCTTGTGCTTTTTTGACTATTACTTATTGTACAAAAACATTGTAGGACCTGAAGCCAGTATCTAGACCATCAATTTTCAAAAACAAGAGTTTAAAATAAAATGAAGATCCATAAAGGTTTGTTATTCTGGTCTGTATAAGTCCAGCATGTATGAAGGAAGCTACTTCCAAAGTTGGGGTTTTTTTGTCAATTGAAAAAATTTACTTGAAGGGTTTGTCTTCATTTACTTCAAAATACTCCCAATAATAATAATAATTGCTATGCTGTTTTGAAATTGATGCGTTCTGTAGGTCATTTTACAAATAAGGTAGGTGAAGGTGTTACCTGCATGATTTTTCTGAGGTTGCTCAGAGTAGATACCAAAATAATAAATGAAATTGGAATTCCAGTAAAATTGGAGCCAATTTTTATTTGTTCCAGGTGCTCTATTTTTAACTGTGTACCTCATCATGATACACTAATAATGCCTTAAAGTGTCTTCAGGAGCAGACAAGACAGATTTGATCACATAAACTCTGCTGTCAGAGCTAATCAGATCTATGAGGTCCAGAAACTGTTAATATGCTTGACTTATCCTCTCCCTCAGAGGGACTTTCTGAGCTTGGGCCTTAAAACTTTTGGACAACAGCTGCCTTGTAGTACTTCCATTATTTGGTTGGTGTTTTTTTCCCTCACTGCACTTCTGGCAGTTCTCAGAGTCTGATTTGGGGTGAGGACATGTATTTGCCTGCATCCATATTCCTGTCTTGTCTCTTCATGGCTGAAGTAACCTTTGCAGGCCTGTGTTTTTGCTTTGATTCTTATCACCATTAAGGCCCTTTTATGGGATATCTGGCAAATTGGCATTTTCTTCAAAGTAGTCTTGGCCTCTTCTGTTCATTAATACCAAAGTCTCTATTAAGTTGCACCAAAAGCTCTTGAGGATTTTATTAATGTGAAATTGGATACTGGTGTATTGATCTCCAAGTTTCAATGGAATGTGTTGTTCCTAAGTTCTCAAAGTTAGTGATCCAATTCAAATAAACCAGATATATAAAGTTTGTAGGAAGGGACAATATGTTTTATTAAATCAAGTATCCATAAATGGTCATAGTACTACTAAAATAACCTGTTTTCATTTCATTTTCCAAACTGTGTAAATGTACCAATTAAAGTATGCATGTTAATTCCCATTTCACAACCGATCTTAAGTGTATTACAAGCAGTGAGGAATTAAGCTTCTCCGAATTCCCAGGTGCTGATGATATGCTGAGTGCTGGAAATGGAAGGCACCAAACCTTTCTTCGGTTTCATAATTCCAACAACACCCTTCAAATTTAAGAATGTCTTTTCTCTCTGGCATTTTGTGTATCCACTTGAAAAGTTGTTTGAAATAATATATGAATATTTGCCCCACATGTTCTTGCTGATTTTTGAATTAAGTATGTAACTTAGTTTCCTTTAGTTTTCTCATTAGACTAAAGTAACTTGGACAGTAAAACAAATGTGATTTTATCTCTTGGGTTGTCTTTTCAGATGCAATTTGTGGAAAAAAACAATGATGCTTTGCATATGTCCCTTCAATCTCTTATATGTGAATCCAAGGACAAGTTTGTTCGACAGTTGTTTGAAGCTAGCACTAACAACAACAAGGATCCCAAACAAAAAGCTGGGAAACTCAGTTTCATCAGCGTGGGAAACAAATTCAAGGTAACACTGTATAGCAAAGAGTCTTATCTTCTTGAAACCTATGCCAGTTTTAAGTTACTTGAAGTAAGTAGAATGTAAGGTTGGGAGAACTAGCAGTACCTTGAGATTCAGAAGAAAATTTGATTAAATAGATGGTTTTCTTCTGTTGAATTATAAGAAACTGTTATATTCAATCTACATAGTTTTGACAGAAATGCATAGCAATCTTTCACAATAGTCCTTACAGAGATTATACAGTGATTTTTAAGTCAGAATTTTGCAAAGCCACATGGAAGTCCTTATTCAAAAGGTTTTGAGATTTAAATTTGGATTCTGTGGACTTTAGGAAGTTCTAGAGTGACAAAATGTGTTCTTCCATCCTATTATAATTGTGCCTTCTAGAAGATGTATTGATTCACTGCAGTTGGCCGAACTCTCAAAATTCAATACCTAACCTAACCACTGTTTTTCCTTTTCTGAAATATATACATAGTCATGGCTTACACAGGAAGATATTCATTGTGCTGAATGTTTCCTTTCTCAATACCTAAATCTGATGCTTCTCATTTTCTCCTTTCTTCTGATGTCATAAAGCTGACCTTCAAACCTTGTCTTCTGCAAATGTTTTCTGCATCCTTTTCTCATTCAGCAGTTTTATTTTAGCTGGACTATTCCAGCTCAGGATGGCTAGAAAGAGAACAATAGGGGAATTAAGAGAGGAAAAGCAGGCACATCGTGGGCTGCAGGTAAATTTTTCAATCTCATGGATTTACAGTTGGTAGAGCTGCAGCAATTTCAGCAGGAGCTCTTTTCAACACGTTTGGGCCAGATCCAATGAAGGATTTGTATGCCTTCAGGTCAAGTGCTGAAACAGTTTTGGTGTGCTACCTTACCTAGGGCAACCAAAAAGTCACCTCATGTTCCCAGCTGGACTCTTTACACAGTCCCTGGGGAACACAGGTGTTTCAGATAATCCAAAGGCCTTCATGTAGAGTGAGACACTACCAGTAGCAGAAGAGTGTTTCTGCATTTCTGCTCTGTATTAAGGTTAAGTACTGAATCAGGATTGCAAGATAAATTCCTTCTTGCATAATCATATCTTGTGGCTATCATTTGGAACTGTTTTCTAAAGATGCAGGGGCTGAAGAACAGGAAGGATATGGTAGCAGCACTCTTGCTTTTTATAGCAATAGTATTCTGCTTCAGGTCTATACTGTATTCAGTGTTCTATGGCTATTTTATTCCTGTAGTGAGTGCCAAGTTATTGGTCAGTCTGACAAAGGGTGTTCTTGTTACACCCTTCTGGAGTTGTTTGGTTAGGTAGCCAGAAATAAAATTTTAATGGGGCCAGGAAGAGTAGGAGACGGAGCCTGACTTGTAAGGTAGTGGTTTTGGCATTTAACTGGGAATTGGGCAGACTGCTCTCTTGAGTTTTGCTCTGATGATTCTTTTTAACTCCTCCCTATTCTGTAGTGGTTGTTGAATTAAACTGTAGCAATTGGTTTAATATAAAATACATGATCATCAGGTAGACTGAAAAATTGCATACAGGTAAGCCATGGCCTGAGGAAACCTTGCAGCCATGAGTCTGCTGTAAGTGAAGCTAGGATCCACAATTTTTTAGATGACATCAACTGGGGGATCTTTTGAGATAGTTTCCACTTCCTTCCATCTGAATTTTCAATTTCTCTTGAGTTTAGCACCCCATGTTCAGGTGATACGGACTTGTGCATTATACCACTGTCCAAGGAGAGGTGAATTAGAAGGGAGGCATTTTTAAAGTTAAGCAGCAATGGAGTGGGGAACTTTTTGGGATTTCCCTTTGAACTTCGGTGTTCACCCCTCCACCTAGAACAATTAATGTCCTCTTTGGATCTGGCCCATCAATCTATAATTCTTTCAATGTTTTCAAGTTTAATGGCATTTGAATGTATGTGTTACTTCCAATAATTCATTTAGTGTTACCTTCCCAGACACAGCATGTGATGCTGATGAACACTAATAGCCTTGAAAATTTCACTTCAGATGACATCAAAATAAGGTCTTTTATCTTACTAGATATTTCATCTCTTTAAGAATAAGAATTCTTAGTACATTAATTTGTAAGTCAGTTTTCTGAACTACTGAAATTAGAAATTCTTTTAATTATATCAATTATTAGATGATGTTGCAGGGACTTCTATTTATGAAATCCTTCACACATCCCTTCCTTATAACTAATTAAAATTAATTGTCATAAATCAGTTGAGAAAATAATGATTAATCATCAGATCTCTTCAAGATTATTTGAAATGATTTTACTGTATGCTAATGATGACTTAAATTGTGACAACTCAAAGAGCAGCTGTTTTAGCGATATGCTTTACTCATATACACATTTTGTTGGAGAAACTCACCTGACAATAGCTCTGGCTTATTTCTTGTCAAATCACAGAGTATAAGGAAGGGGTATTTTTCCTCAAGCAGAAATGTATTTTGTTGATGGAAATTAGTCTGTCCCGTGCAAACTTAAGTGTTTTGAATTTAAGAAAACATAAGTGTTATGATCAAGCTGAAATATAAAGAGTATGTGTAAGCGAGAACTGAGCAGGAGGTTATTAGTGTTTGTCATGCTTCTTGTGGCACTATTTCTAACCATATCCATGTTAAGTTGAAAAATCCCAAACCAATTTTATCTACCAGAAGGACAACTGGCAGCTGTAGGTGATGCACACTACCCATACAAATCTTGTTTCTTGGATTCAAGGTAATGGAAAGATCTGGCTAAAAAAAATTAGTCAAAAGTCAGATCCTTTGAATTTTGGTTCCAGTGCTGAAAATGAATATATTAGGACATACTGAATTTTGTATTGCTGCAGTCTGTATGCTTCAAGCTTGCTAATAAACTATAAAGGCTGGCCCAGCAGTAATCTATGTGGCAAAACAGACACATCTCTAAAGTAAAAATATTGCCATTTTCCTGATGTGGTTTTGGAATATTTTAGGTCCCTACCAATTACTTCCAATAGCAATTCTAATTTGTTTTCTCTGATAGCCTTAAGTCTCTGGTTATCCTGAAGACTTGATTCCAAATAATATTGCAGTCTTTCCTCATCACAGTACATTTAAATGCAACCTCAGTAAGTGTAATTTTAAAATTGTAGTTTTTTTGTCATCAATAGAGAATTAAAAAAAGTTGGAAGCTTGGAAATAAAAATACATCATTGCAGATAAATGTTGACTTAGCTTCAAAAAAACCCACTAGAAAACCCTGAGAATATATTTTCTGTGTTAATTATTTAACATACAAATAATGCTTGTTATAGAGTAAATTTGGGATTTCACGATTTTTCAGTGGTTTTTTTTTAAATGATTGCTGATTGGTCTCAGTTTTTTTAATAATTTTATTGCATAGTCATTATTTTTTATTTCTCCAAAGGGACGTGCATGTTTTTTTGATAACTGTGTTGTAGTAAGTGACCAGTCCATGCAGTATTGTACAATTAAATACAATCAATTTCCTCAGGGCCATTCATGCACACTTGCATGATTTCATTAATGTTTGGTTTATCAGTTCTGTCTCACTAACAATGAACATGCATGCAGTAATGCTGTACCTCTATTTGGTGTGTATATTTCTGTACTTGCCATGGTAAGGCTCTTGAAATACCTGTTTTCTTTTACAGACTCAGTTAAATTTGCTTCTTGAGAAGCTTCACAGTACTGTAAGTATATATACAGATGTGGGTTCACAGTTTTCTGATGTAAGGCAAAATAGATTATCTCAATATTATGGCTTGCAATAAATGTAATTAGTAATTGCTTTGGAATTTGCAGCTACATGGCACTTTGGGACCATCTTGCTGTGCATGTGATGGTTATTGAGTTACTTGAAAAAGGAAAACCCACCACCTTCAAAAAAGTTGTAGAATGAAAGTTAAACAATTTGAATAAGCAATATGAAATCTGTCTGTGCTGCAATCTCCTTTTGTGTCACTTTTACTTCTTTCTGTGCATTGGTTATCATTGATGACTAATTTGCAGAAAATTTAGAAATACTACTTAGAAGTAATTTATTTAAGAAGTAATTTATCATTAATTACTGTTTCCAAATTCCACAAAGCCATTAAAAATACATTTTTTCATTTTGCTTTTTTGATAGGCTGTAAATGCACAGATGGTCAAAGAACCTGAGCCCTGTAATGAGCATTTGTTCGCTGATGTGAACTGTAGAAGACTGAGGCACTTTAGTGCTGTGACTGTAGAATATAATGAGGGTAGTAGAATCTAGAGTCATAAATCATAGATTGTATACATGTTAAGGAGAATAGTTGAGTGAAAATTCAACAAAATTGAGGATCCAATTAATAGCTTGAGCATTGATATCAGTTATATCAAGACCAAGGTTACAGTGCAGAACTGATATACGAGAGAAAAAAGAATGGGGCTGTGACTTGATTGTCTTTAAGGCCCTTTCCAGCCCTTTAACATTCTATGATTCTATGATAATGTCAGCCTTTCTCTTTTAGAATACTATTATTTTGTATCTTCCCCCCCTCCCTCCCCCCCCCCCAAGTCTGAAATCATTATGTGCTATTTTAGGAGTTCTAAAAATGTGTAGATTTTGCTAACTTCTTGCTTTGGTCGTAGGGGTCCAGCTTTATTCGCTGTATCAAACCTAATCTGAAGATGACAAGTCACCATTTTGAAGGAGGACAGATCCTCTCTCAGCTTCAATGTTCAGGTAATGTATGCCTCTGGTATTTTTCCCTCTGTTTTTTACTTTGGGGAATATATATTAACCTAAATTTGAAATACGTGGGATGAAAGCAGTATTTCCTTGCTTGAACTGTTTTCTAGAAGATAGGTGATTTATGCCTTATGAACAGCTATTTAGATTTTTAGTAACTTTCTATTTTAGTCAATAGAACCCTAGAAATAATTCATTTGAACTGCCATTAGGCCTCTTCTTCACAAGAAGAGTTGATGCAGTTTTCGTCAACTGTGTTTTTATTATACTGAGAGGTCAGACATCAGGTGCGTATGTAAGAAGCTATGTAGCCATTTTTGGGTACATACATTTAGATTTCCTGACCTGGAGCTGAATCCATCTCTTTGTTGTTGCCTGTTGCACTGTTAATAGGGCACCAGTTCAGTCTGGGACAGTGGAATTTTAAATTTCTCTGGCAGTTGAAGTGTTAGAAACTTGTGTGCATTTAGAGGCAGTCAGTGTTAGCTGAGGTATCTAATAATTGAAGCACTCCAGTGTTCTTTGGTTTTATAGATACTATGATAGCCTTTAATCATACTGGTTTACTTTCTCAAAAGTTTATTTATATCACTACTAACTGAACATCCAACATGGACACAATGCTGCATCTTCATTATTCTTGAAATGTTAGATGCTTTCCAAATTTACAGCTTTATTTGCTCATGCCCCACTGAACTTTTTGAAAAACAAAGACTTAGTATGAACAAATTAAATTTCTGTTGAAAGCAAATATGCAAAAGATTAAGTTTTAAGACAGCAAACACAAGTTAAGGGCTAACTTGAAAACTTACTTGCAGCCTTGCTTGATAGGCTTATGTAAAGTGGCGGGTAAAAACTGGTATGGCTTATGCTACTGAAGCAATTTGAATCTTACTGACTGTGTCTGGGCTTCACTGGTGTCCTAGTTGCAGCCAAAATGTCGTAACATTATTCAGGACATTAAAGTTACATCTTAGCAGCTGATACCTTGTATTTCAAGTACACTAAATCTTCTAGCGCTGCATATGTATTTGATGTTGCATCTGCACCATGTCTCACAAATACCGTTCACATGATTAAAATAAAAACCTGGTTGGGCATTATTTGGTGGTTTGGGGTTTGGGTTTCTTTTCTTCCCTTTAAAAATGAACATTTCGAATGTGCTGAAAAACAAAAAAAAAATTTAGAGGGAAATATTAGGAAAATGTCCTATGCACGATTGAGTGTTACTTACCTCTCAAGTAGGGAGAAAACTATCGGTTCTTCTCATGTGTTCAGTATTAACTTTTTGTGGCTGATCACATCATCAAAAAATGCTTGAGGTTTGATCAAGTCCTAGCTGGACTTTGTGGTTTAGTCACTGAACAACGTCTTTGAGTCTTATGTCATAAACTAACTGGTTATCACAGAATTCACTGCTTAATTTGTGTGTTACTGATCCCAGCTTTTGTACATGTGTCTCTGTGAATTTAGGGATGGTGTCAGTTCTGGATTTGATGCAAGGTGGTTTCCCGTCACGAGCTTCATTTCATGAACTATATAATATGTACAAGAAGTACTTGCCTGAAAAATTGGCTCGACTGGACCCTAGGCTTTTTTGCAAAGTAAGAAAGAAATTAATTCTTCTGTATCATCCAGGAGAGAAAATGTATTGTAGCATTGGTTTTTGTGTTTTTCGAAGGAGGCAGAATATAATCCTTTCTGTTTTCTGTGTTTCAGGCCCTATTTAAAGCCCTGGGACTGAATGAAAATGATTACAAATTCGGTCTAACCAAGGTGTTTTTTAGACCCGGCAAGGTAATCTTTTTCTTGGAGTTCATGATTATGAATCTTAGAATAATTTCAGTTTGAAAGGACCTTTGAAGGTGACATTGTTTAACATATTGATAACAGTGTGGCCAACCTAAATAAGGTTGCCCAGGATTTTTGTAAATAATTTTGTTCATTTTCTTGGAAAAAAGCACAGTATTAGTACCGATACAATTGGTTTTATAGTCTTGTTGCTGATGCTACAGTATTTCTAAAGCAATGCTTGTATTCCAAGAATTATGTTGACTTTTAAAAAGAGGAAGTCAGAGCCAAGAAGAAATATTTTCTAGTAAAATCTGTTTATACCTGAAATCTTTCTGTGATTTTAAGCATTGCTGCTGCTATTCAGAGAAAGGAGATGAAGTAGAGAGCTATTGTGATGAGAAAGGAAAATTATTGTAATCCCAGAAGAATATTCTTCCTATCATATAATTACTGAAAACAGAAGTGCAGGATTTTCAGAAAATGTTGCCTTCAGTGAGAACCTTATACAAAGGTTAAAAATTGAGACGCGCTTTCAGCTTTTATTTTTTTCCACAGATATATAATTAGATGTGTCTTGAAGTTGTGGAAGGCCAGAGTTCATTTCCAGGATGTAGAAAAACAATTGATTTAAAAAAATTTTGGCAAGAAATAGTTTTGGTGATTAGTAAATGTTTATATTATTCAAAATGCCAAGTGTTGGACATCCATAAAACAAACAAAAAATCTGCAGTTGTCATTTCTGTTATCATTAAACGATAAAGTGTAAAAAAATGTACCTGCTCACTTTAATTGAAAACTGATATAATAACATACAGTTTACATAAAAAATATTTTAACATTTTAACTCAGCATGATCTTAAATAATAATGTCTAACACTCTCTGTCCTCCTAATATGTAAAACTTGTTTTAATTATTATTTAGTTTGCAGAGTTTGATCAGATAATGAAGTCTGATCCGGATCACTTAGCAGAGCTGGTTAAACGAGTGAATCGCTGGCTTATCTGCAGTCGTTGGAAAAAAGTTCAATGGTGTTCTCTCTCGGTGATTAAATGTATGTATTTTATGTTTTATTAAATCAAAATGTTTGTTAAAAATACAGCAAAGCAATTATTATCACCTTGAAATGTGGCCAAGGACATGTATAGCAGATGGTTACATACTGAAATCTGAGTAATTGATTTCAAGGTTGGTGAGATTTTTTTTTTTGTGCTGTGTGTTAGGTACATAAGGAGGGGTTACAGCAGAGGTTTTACAAAATGGGCATTATGGGCCAGCACTAGTCTCCTGTGTCCAGGCTGCCTGGGTGCTTACTGGTCCTGGCTGATCCCATGCCCATAACTAACCAGCTATCACAGGTCTTGCCCGGAAGAGACTTCAGCATCAGCAGGAGAGAGTAGTTCCACTCGTAGCTGGCAACATGGAATCATTTAGTTCTGGGAAGTGCCTGCCCAAAGGTTGTCATATTCAGACAGAAACTGCATGTTTGAAAGTACTGACATAAATTACAGGGCAAACAGCTCCACTCCAGGAATTACTGCTCATCAGCAATTAAGTCCCTGTTGCTGTTGATACGCAGTTTCTAAGTGCTTGGCCTGCCCAGTTTATAGAGTCATAGAATGGTGTGGGTTGGAAGAGACCTTAATGATCATCTGGTTCCAACCCCTGCTGCCGTGGACAAAGACACCTCCCACTAGACCAGGTTGCTCAGTGCCCTATCCAACCTGGTCTTGAAGTTTACTGTGCAGAGTAGGAGTAAGATGGTGTGGAATAGAGACTGGCACTTGTGGTGTTTCAGTAAAGGTAGAGATGGGGTCTGCACATGTTTCATTGTTCCTGTTGGTTTTGGGTGGGAGTCTCTATACCTGGCCCAAGATTGTGAATTCTGCTGTTCTGTGTCTTAAGTGTTGTGGTTCCAATATAGAACAAGCTCTTAAGCATATGTAGTCTGCATACAGTTTTGAGACATCAAATGTGTGAGGAAGATAGAAGTTGTGTTAGACTGTATAAAACATTAAGACCCTATCCTCTGTGTGTTTACAGTGAAAAATAAGATAAAATATCGAGCCAGTGCCTGCATTAAAATACAAAAGACTATTCGAATGTGGCTTTGCAAGAGAAAGCACAAACCACGGTAAGAAGATATTCCTTGGTTGAAGAAAATGTGTTTTAAATAGTATTTTCTTGGGACTGTAAGAAGATGATATTTACTTCACTTAATATAACTGAAATCATAGAATGATGCTAAGTACAATTGAAGGAGGCTGAGAGGTTCCGTGTTCCTTCGCTCTTTCCCAAGGATGAATAGACTAAATCTGAACCTTTCCTAAGAGATGTTTCTTTAGCTCTTTGTTCATAAAATTGTTCAGCGACAGCCTTGTTTTTAGAAATCCTTTATTAAGACTGTCTAACTTAATTTAAGCTCATTAATTTTTGCCCTTTACCCATTGTCGTGGTTTGACGCTGGCTAAGCACCAGGCACCCACGAAAAACCCATCTACTTATTTTCCTCTGCTATAGCTGAGCAGAGGAGGGGGAACTGAAAACTTCATTTTCATGAGTTGAGATAAGGATTATTGAAGAAAAAAACTTTAAGGCAAAACAAGTTCAAAACTTAAATAGTATAGAGAAGATTTATTATTAACAGAATTAAAAGTATAAAGGGTAATGAGAACTAAAGCAAACCTTCAGAACACCTTTCTTTCCCAGTCTCTCCCTCTTTCCACCGACCACGCAAGGAAACAAAACATGGGGTTTTGGTCAGTATTTCACTTCTTATTTCACTTTGCTTAAGCAAAGAGTTTTACTTCACTTATTTCACTTTGCTTAAGCAAAGAGTTTCTTCTGCTGTGCCGTGGGATCCTTCCCACGGGAGATAGTTCTCTGCAAACTTTCCTAGTGTGGTTTTTACTTCCACAAGCAGCAGTCCCGCCCGAACCTGCTGCAGCGTGAGTCCCTCCCACAGGCCAAGCAGTCTTCCCAGAACTGCCTAGCAGGGCTCACTTTAGTTCATGGGGTTTAGTCTTTTAAGGATGAGCTGTTCTAGTTCGGAAGCGAAGGCTCTCTTCCTCTAGCTCTAAAAGCAAGGGTCATCTCTCTCTGTTTGAGTTCCTCACTAGATTACAGCTTTTCAGTATCCATGCGCTCCAGCGTGAGTACTCTTCCTCACGGGCTGCACGTGGATCTCTGCACCCCCCTGTGCTCCTCATGAATTACAGGGAAACAGTTTGTTGTATTATAGTCCTCACCACGGCTTGCAGGAGAATCTCAGCTCCGACGCTTGGAGCAGTTCTTCCCTCTGCTTTTCTTTCACTGACCTCGGTGCCACCATGTTGGTTCTCCTCACATGTCCTCACTTTTCCTTTTTCCCCTGACTTGGAAGAAAGTTGGTGTCTGCAAGTTTCAGTTGAGAGGTTGATCTTGTCTGGGCTCCGCATCAGGGAATTGCTCTCCATGGCTCTCGCTGCTGGCAATGTGGTCCCTGCCGGTACCACATGGGTGGCTCCAGCCTCAGGAGGGCTATGCCCACATGATCCCAGCCTTGGGAAGGACCCGGCTGCATGGCCCCTGGTGGCCCCCTCCGGGATGGGCCACAGCAGCCCCCGCTGGGATGGGTCCCTGCTGCCACTTCACCACCCCCTGGGAGAAGAAGAGAGAGAACTTCCTGCCATTTTTCCTTTCTTAAATATGTCATCACAGAGGCATTACCAGCTTCTCTAATTGGGCTGGTAACCTGCCCATCATCAGAGCCTTCAGCGATTGCCTCTGTGCTGGACGTAGAAGTTTGGAGCAGCTTCTCTCCTGCCCCCACCAAAAACCAGGCTGTGTTAAACCAACACACGCATTCACATCTTCCTTTATAGGCTCCCTTCCATTGTGTTCTGTCTGTCTTGTCTCCTCTTGGAATTAATTTCATTAGCTGGTTGCAGGGAATACTGATGGAAAAACTACTTCAGTCATTAAGCTCTGCTGACACCTCTATGTTCTTTGACAGAGATGCAATTCTGTTCTAGTAGCGGGCTTCTTATAAAGTGTTTTATTTTATATCCTTTGAGAATTTTATTTCATTTTGAATCTTGGCATTTCTAGCATTTCCTTTATTTTTGAGCTATATGGTGCTCAACTTTAATTATTTGATTTAGTTTCTACTTTTGTATTTTGATTTTGTGAATCCCAGTTCAGTGATTTCTGTTTAGAAAGAAGACTGTCTGCAGAGTTGTAACTTCTGTGTGGGACCTTCAATAGCAGGTCTTAAAAAAACTCCTGAGTTTTCCTGAACTCTTCCCCAGCCTTGTTTTCTCGCTCCTTTGGGGTGTAATGACTGTGTTCCCTGCTATGTAGTTAAGTTTTATCTGATTCTTTCCATTATTGCTCTTTGAATAAGTGGCACTACACTACTACCTTTATCCCCTCCAGTTAAAATCTTCTAGTGGATGCTAATGATTTATTATTGTGAAAAAAACCAAAAAACCGACCCCAATTAATTCTCAAAATAAAAATGCATTTTTCCATTTTGAGTCACTGCTTATTAGTATTAGAACTGTTTGGAAAAGGCTCCATTACTTAGTTACTTGGTGTGATAATGTTTGAATTTCAAAAAAGAGGGTGAGTTTTGTCAGAAGGCATAACTTGTCTTCCCTGCTACCTTTTTTATATCAGTGATT